>NC_135487.1:49129124-59129124 GCF_052094955.1 Ictidomys tridecemlineatus
GGCAAAAAAGGAATGAATATCCTTAAGTCTACCCGTTAACTTTTAGACATATTAATATTCATCATGTTTGCTTCAGCACACTCATTCTTTTTCTTTTCTCCATGGTCTTGCACATGCTAAGAACATGCTCTATTGTTGAGCTTTAAAAAACAAAAACAAGGGGCCAGGGTTGTGCCTCAGCGGTAGAGTGCTCACCTTGCCTGTGCGAGACCCTGGGTTTGATCCTCAGCACCACATAAAAATAAATAAGTGAAATAAAGATATTGTGTCCAACTACAACTAAAAAATATTAAAAATATATATAAAAAGAAATTTATTTAGCTCATAGTTTAGGGGGACTGAAAGATCAAGATCAGGCAGACACACTGGATGTGGTGGCACACACCTGTAATCGCAGTGACTCAAGAGGCTAAGGCAGGAGGATCGCAAATTCAATGCTAGCCTAAGCAATTTTGTGGGACCCTCAGCAACTTAATGAGACCCTGTCTCAAAATTAAACAACAACAACAACAACAAAAAAGGGTCTGGGGGTGTAGCTCAGTGGTAAAGCTCCTCTAGATTCAAATCCCAGTACCAGAAAAAAAAGAAAAAAAAAAAAACCACAGGGAGTTATACATGTTCAAACTCTGGTAAGGGAGCCATTGGCTATTTCACATGATGGTGGATGGCATTATGGTTAAAGTGTATATGAGGAGATACCCAAGGTGATAAAGGAAGCCAGAGACCAAGGAGGTGTCAGTCTGTCAGTCTTTCCCTTTGTGTAACAACCCACTCTCCTGGAAACTAACTCATCCAATGAGACCAATGCAAATCCCTTCTAAGGGTGGTGATTCCACAATCTCATCATCTTACACTAGGCTCCACCTCTTAAAGGTCCCACGGTCTTTAATGTGACTACCTTGGTCTATGTATTTGGCCCCAGTTACATTATCATTACTCCCACTTCAGAGAGAATAATTGTCCTGAATTCGGTAGTTTTCATTTTTATAGATCAGATTTTACTTCCATTACAGACTCATGCATATCAGTTAAGATTGGGTTGAACTTCACGTAAGAGAAAAACCCAAACAACAGTGGTTTATAGAGAAATGGGAATTTATCTTTTTTTACCTAACCCGAAGGCTTAAATAGGCAATTGAAGGAAGAAGGTTGATTTTACAAAATGAAGATCAAGATTAAGTTATTTGAGATTCTCTTGGTTTTCCCTTAATGGTTACAATATGGCTCCTTCCGCTTCAATCATTGTTACCTATTTCCAGGCAGGAGAAAGAAAGAAGAGCCAACTGCAAAAAAGTGCATGTGAACTAAGTCTTTCCTCCTTTTAAGTGTCTTTCCCAAGAACCCTACCCAACGACTTCCTCTAACATACAATTTTTCAGAGCCGTATCTTAACCTTTATCTGCAAAAGACTCTGAAGAATGTGGTTTTTCACCTGTCTGTATTCCCACCACAATAAAAGTAGCACTCTACTATTACAGAAGTGAGGTTAGATCTCGGGTACAATCTTCTTTTCTGTCTTAAAAATGATCTATGAATTCAAATGCTTTTAAATGTTATGTAATTAAAATTATACATAAATGAAATTACATTGTATGTTACTGTTCCAGTTTGCTTTTTTGTTTAACATTATATTTTTGAGACTCACCTACATTTATGGACATAATTTTAATTTGTTCCTTTTCAAAGGCATGAAGCTTATTCAATTTGGGTAGAATTAATATAAAATTAAATGCAGAATGTTGGATGGGACTAATCTTAAACTACATTTACCTTCATGGAAACCAGTTCTACTCAAAGTCTTTGAAGACTGACTGATTGATTGATTGATTGATTTTTGCAGTACTAGGATTTGATCCCAAGATCTTGTTCAAGCTAGGCAAGTCCTCTACTACTGAGCTACATCCCAAACCCAAAATTACTGTCTCTGCTTGGAATGCTATTGTCTAAGATGTTCCTTTCTAGACTCTGTTTCATTATTCTTGTCAGTAACTGCTGGTCCTCCAGTATCCACTTTCTCTTTCTGCCATACTGTGTGCCTGGTTACCCAGGTAAGAACCACATTTCCTAGATGTGGCCCTGTGACTATGTTCTGGTCAATGGGATACAAGGCAAATGATATGCTCCATTTGGGGTTAGTCCTTTCAAGACGATACATCTTTCCCTGACCTTTTTCCTTCTGCTGAAGTGTGGAGTTGGTGTTCGGCCCTCTTAGCCCAGGTGGCGGACACTCAAGAAATAGTGGAGCAACAAGATAGAAGGAACCTAGGGCCCACACGACTGGGCAAAAATCTTGGTGAGAAAAAAATTAGCTTCTATTACATTTTAAGTCTCTGCTATTTTTTGTCTTGCTTACATTCATTCAAGTCTATATGTAATACATGCCTTGGTTCAAATATAATTTCACTAGGCCTTCCCTGAAGGCCCTCCCTGACACAGCTCCACCCTCACACATTCAAGTCACTCCATTCACCTCAGGCTATTACCTGCTTTGTTGAATTTATCATCACCTGACATCATTGTGTTTGTTTCTTTCTTTACTATTTGTCTCTCCTGTTAAAATTTTTCTGTGGATGGAGGGACCTTATTGGCCTTGGTAACGCTATATTCACAGTGCCTGGTATGTAACCAGGATTCAATAATTATTTGTTGAATGAACGAAAGAGTGAATCAAGAGAGAAAGTTGCACCCACTAATTAGTTTCCACCAACACTATAAACTTCTGGCAGACCAGGATAGTGTCTGTGTGTTTATTATCACATCACCAGGAACTAACAAATGCCCAATACCTTTTTGTAAAAATGAATGAAGTGACAAATGAATAAGAGTAAGTACATCCCCCCCATACACCAAAAAAAGAATAAAGTACATTCCCAAGGGCTTTTCTGAAATAAAAGTCAATAATGAAACTTCAATCATGAATATAATTTCATTTTTTTAAATTTCAAAGTCTAGCTTCCTGGGGAAATCACTTGTCCATTAGGCAGGGAATAAAAAAAATAGCGGTATTCCTATAGATATTACAGACAAAATGTTAAAAAAAAAAAAAAAAAAAACCTAATGTGAGTGATTTAAATTGTAAGTATCAATAACATTAACCAATATTTTACCACATGCCAGGGCCTAAGCTCAATGGTTCCAATTTATTATCTCATTTAATCTTGATAATCCTCCATTATTATTAGAGGTCCATTATCTCTTATCTGAACTACTTGGCAGACATATGTGTTCTGGTATTCAAAACTTTTTGGAAAATTAATAGAGTACATATACTGCATGTAACACCCCTAGCAGGATCTGGGGGCAGGACCCCATAGTAAAATACATTAATATTTTTTTAGAGAAATTTATGAATATTCACTAATTAGTGGGCACATAAAGGTTGTTGTTTTTAGTGTCCACTTAAGTTAGATTCATGAGTTCAGATCAAGACAGGTTTTCTTGGCAAATGAGTTACAAAAATTTTGATTTTCCAAGATTTTGGGTTTTAGAACTGTGAATAATAAATTGTGAATTTGTATGACCATCCCAGTTTTACAGGTTCAGGAAACATACTTAACAACTTGTCCAGTTTCAGAGAAATAAAAAATTGATATTCATGCAAAAATTTGCCCCTCAAAAAATAGAACTTGTCCAAGCTGGACACAATGGTATACCTGTAATCCTAGCAACTCAGGAGGCTGAGGCAGGAGGATTGTAAGTTTGAGCCAGTCTCAGCAACTTAGTGAGACCCTGTCTCAAAATAAAAAATAAAAAGGGCTGGGGATATAGTGAAAGAAAGGAAAGAGAGAGAGAGAGAGAGAGAGAGAGAGAGAGAGAGAGAGAAACCAAGCTAGCTTTGTCCAAGGCCACAGAGATAATAGGGAATATGACTTTGAATGCAGACAATCTGGCTGAAAATTTACCTTTTACTATAGTACTTAAAAATTCCTTAAAAAAAAATTCCATGTTACTCAAAGCATTCCATCCGAATCAAGGGAGATCTTCAGTCTAAGGGGGATAATTCTGTCCTGCAGAGGAAATTCACCCATCAGAGTATTGGACTAAGGAGGCCCTAACATGTCTTCTCATCCCAAGACATTTTTATTATCTAGTTTCTTTTGGTTTTATTTTGTTTTTTTTTTTGGTACTGGGGATTGAACCCAGTGGCACTTTACCACTGAGCTACATCCCCAGTCTTTTTTTTATTTTATTTTGAGACAGGTCTCACTAATTTGCTGTGGCTGTCCACAAACTTGTGATCCTCTGGTCCCAGCCTCTGTGGAGTTGCTGGGATTTCAGGCATGCAAGGCCATGCCAGGGCTCCTTTATCCTTTAAAAATGTACCTTATGCTAATTCTAGACCACATTTGTAAATGGCCTTTTGTGGTGGCACATGAAGCTGACATTGCTTCATTCCTTCCCTTAACAAATAAGGTGTAAGCATTCAACATGTGCTAAGCAATACAAGGAGATGTGAAGACTTACTGAACATGATCTGTGATGTGAGTCAGCAATACAGTGGAAGACACAGGACATAAACACAGAATAAGTTAAGCACCCTTGCAAGTGGACGATTACAAAGTCTAAGTGAGAAAAAAACAAAACAGCAAGGCAGACAGTGAATGCTCCCAGGGATGGGAAAAGGAGAAATCACCACAGCTAATAGAATCGAGGAAGGCATTATACAAGAAGATGGATGGACTTATGGATGGTATGGACTTATGTGGATACAGAAAAGAAGGGGTGGCATTTCAGGTATAGGTTGTGACCCACAACGGTGTTATCATACACACAAAAAGATTATATTTACATTAGCATATGCAAATGATTGGGGATACATTCATCTCAAATGGATACAAATATATGGACAAATATCAGGCATGCTCAAATCTCTTTTAGTATACATACATCACAAAGAGCTCAGATGAGCAGTGTTATACACTCTGAGAAAATTTGCTTTGACCATTTTCAACCAAGTAGGATTCCAAATGTTTCTGCAGTGAAAGAATCATCTTAAAATCAATCAGGTACTAAGAAACAAAAGCTGCCTCTAGGACAGAATATTCAAGTGAACTCTAGAAAAGACTACCTTGGCCACTATTCAGCAACATATCTTGAAGCCCTGGGCTGATTTATGCTTCCAGTGTCCTCCAGATTCCATAACTTTAGGGTATCAACATAAATATGTCTTATGACAAATACATACTACTGCATAAATATAGTATAACCAGTAACATCATATGCATTTGTAAATATGCTGATGAGGATAATATTTACATGCAAAGAGAAGCTTTACAAAAATTTCATCCTAAACTTAAAAGTGAATTGTCACTTTTCAGTCCATTTGCTAAAACAAGCTCCCAACCCTCTGACATTATTCCTTTTCAACAGGATATTGCTAAATTGAATTTACGCCCAGAAGTTATTTCTTCTTGCCTGCAAAAAAGAAATGTATAAATAGGATGGCACATATTTTGAAATTAATCTGGTGTTGAGTCACACCACTTGGATACATATTAAAAGGATCAGCAGAACCAAATGGCAATCACCAAGCTTCCCTTGGAATATTGGAAAATTGATATGATACTGCTTTTTCTGCTTTAGGAGAGCCAAAGTAAGATGTGGTTTCAAAGGAACTCAGTCTCTTTCTTGATGAGTTTGTGCCATTTCAAACCATTCTCTTCCTCTTTGCCACTCCATAAACCAGTGACTGAGCATCAGTAATGTGCACAGATTGAGCCCTGTCCCTTCCACCTTTTGTCTCAGTCTGCATCCCCCGGCCCCTCTGTTTTTTTCCCCTCTCCATACTGGGAATTGGACCCAGAGTGCTTTACCACTGACTTACACTCCCAGCCCTTTTTATTTTAAGATACTAAGTTGCCGAGGGTGGCCTTGAACTTGTGATCCTCCTCCCTCAGCCTCCTGAGTTGCTAGGATTACCGGTATGCACCAGTGCCTTCTTCAGCCTGCATTCTTCTGAGAGCCTATCTTTTTCTGGTCCACGATGTATTCCCTGGGATACTCTGAAATGCTTCTTTTGGTAAATTAAAATATTTATAGGTAAAGTATCATGAAGTCTATAACTTACTTTCAAAGTTCAGCAAACCACTTGGAGAGAAAGAGCATAAAGATGGCAAAATATTTTAAATTAAAGACATGGGTATACATTGTACCATTCTTTCAACTTTTCTATAGGTTTGAATTTTTCTAAAGAAAAAGGTTTTTTAAGCCTCTTATCCCTCTCAAAATAATGAATGCTCTTTTTCTTTGCCCCCTCCTTGGAAATTTCCCTAAAAAGACTTGTCTATCCTCATGCCACTTTTCTCTTTCCATTTTCTTCTAATTCTGCTTCAAGTAGGCTAACTCTCCACCTCTCCTCAGAAACAGATTTTGGCAAGGTCACTGATGATCTTCACATGCTCAAATCCAAAGGTCAGTTCTCAGTCCTCATCTTACTCAACCTATCAGGAGAGTTTGATACACTTTCCAGGTTCCCCCTCTTGAACACTTCCTTGCTTGACTCTAGGACAGCAGCTTCCCACTGCCTCCTCCTCTCAGTCTCCTTGCTGAATCCATTTCATCTCCCCCATCAAACACTGAGGTCCCCTGAGGTTCCTACCTGAGAGCTCTTCACTGTCTAGGCTCACTCTTCAGATAATCACATACAGCCTCTGGTCCTTACATACCACTTATGTATATATATTCCTTGGATTTCTACCCTGAATCCCTATGGTTGTTATTCTAAATGCCTTTTTAATATCTTTGCTTGAATGTCTAATAAGCATTTCATACTTTTTTTTTTTTTTTTTTTTAAATTTTTTTTTTTAATATTTATTTCTTAGTTCTCGGCGAACACAACATTTTTGTTGGTATGTGGTGCTGAGGATCGAACCCGGGCCGCACGCATACCAGACGAGCGCGCTACCGCCTGAGCCACATTCCCAGCCCAGCATTTCATACTTAATACTTAACATTCATACTTAAATAAATTCCTGATAGTTTTTTTTTTTTTTTTTTAGAGAGAGAGAATTTTTTTTAATATTTATTTTTTAGTTTTCGGCGGACACAACATCTTTGTTTGTATGTGGTGCTGAGGATCGAACCCAGGCCGCACGCATGCCAGGCGAGCGCGCTACCGCTTGAGCCACATCCCCAGCCCTTCCTGATAGTTTTCATCTCAATTATCATTAATATGATCCTCTCTTATCCTTCCTCACTTTAGTAGATGGCAAATCCATTCTTCCAATTCCACAATCCAGAATTTTAGAGACATCTTTGGTCTTATTTATAATTGTCAAAAGTGGAAACTTTAAAGTCTATCAACTTGAGGGATAGACATACAAATGTGGTATATGTTCATATAACATAATCATATTTGAGCTTGAAAAGGAATGAAGTTTGATACAAGCTTCAACATAGAACCTTGAAAACATCGCACAAGGCAGACAGGAAGGACCTTACATTATTCCATTTTTATAAAATGTCCAGAATAGACAAATTCATAGAGTCAGTAGGATGAGTAGTTGCCCAAAGCCAGGGTAAGGAAGGAATAGGGAGTGAGTATTAATAGTTATGGATTTTATTATGAGATGATTAAAATGTTCTGGCATTAGTATACACTCTAATATTCTAAAAGCCACTGGATTGTGTACTTTTAAAGGGTGAATTTTATAGTATGTTAGTTATATCTGAATAAGGTTATCTTGAAAATTCAAAAATTCTTACTTTGTCCTAAAAGATCATTCATAATCTGGATTCATCTCCTCCCACTCTCCCTACCCCACCTACCCCATCCTTCTTGCTGTTCCTCACTCAAGCACACTGTAGCTACAGATGCTTGGTTCTTACAGTTCCTTCTGCCTGGAGTGCTTCCCTCCAACCCCCAGGCTTTAGCCATCACCTGTTTAGAGTTCTGCTTAGATATTGCCTTTTTAGAAAGCCCCTTCCTGACTATGCTATAGAAGCTCTATGACAATAATTCCAACTACCCCCACTTCCAGCACTTCCTACCTCTTAACTCTGTTTCACTTTTCTTGATCACATACAGCCTCTGGTCCTTACATACCACTTATGTATATATATTTCTTACCACCTGACTTGTCATACATTTGTTATGTATTATCAACCTAAACTCTGAGAGGATAGGAATCTTTTTGTCTTGTTTACTGCTGCTGTATCTCCAGCTTCTTGAACTGTGTCTATCGTATGGTCTGTGCTCAAGGTTACCCAAGCAGCAAATATTGGCAGGTGCCTCAAACACCAGCAGTCCCCTTTCCAGAAATAAATTCCCTGCTTCAAAGGAAAGACTGCTCACACCTCTACTGGTTCAAGCTCCATACAGGAAAGTCAAAGTACTAGTGCTGTTAGGAGGAGTAATCCAAAACAATGGGTTAGATGTGATTGTGACCCCCAAATATCTCTGCTGGAAAGAAATACACCAACTACTAAGATTAGGAATGGAGTATTGGAGCTGAGAATGTGGAAACACATTATATAACTCACATCCTGCCACTTTAGAGAAATCCTCAGTGTCTCCAGATGGTCTTTTATTTCTTTTGATGGTTTTCTCTGCTACACTGGGGAAGGAAAATGAGGATATGGTGATTGTAAAAAGGACATACATGTGCATACACTGTTTAAAAAAAGAGAAAAAGAGTAGAAAATGAATGGTGACTTCCCTCCCCAAACATCCCAAGTCTTTCTCCTCTTTGAGCCCTGGAAATGGAGATACATGGTTTATGTTAAGTTGTTCCTTGGAGATCACACTGCTACCCACCAGTCTACACTCCACGCCTGCATCCTCCTCTGATATTGAGTTACAGTCCCATCCCAGGACACTATTTTTAATCTCATCTCAAACTACCTTCTAGGCTCACCTTCTGGCTTTTCTAGATTTCTGCTACAATACCTCTGTCCATCTTCATTTAGTTTCTTCTGCACAAAATGCCATCACCCTTCCATGCCGTGCCCTAAATTCTCTACTGGAGAATTCCTATTCAACCTTCCAGGCTCTATTCAGGGGCTCCATCCTACCTAAAGTCTTACCCATTCCCTCCAACCATTCTCTTTCCTCATTGTTCTCAAGATTATTGCCTATCCTCCCTCCCTCCCTTCTTTTCTTCCTTCCTTCCTTTTCTGATGGTGCTGTGGCTAGAACCCGAGGTCTCTCACATGCTAGGCAAGTGCTCTGCCACTGAGCCCCATTCCTAGCCTGCACATACTTTTTTTTAAAAAATATCTTTGTATTATAATGTTTGTTGCTTTATAGCTGTCTTCGTCATCAAACAAAAGCTTGTCTCTTAGCATGTCCATGACTTCGCATAGTTCTGGACACTAGCAGCAATGTAGTATATGTTAAATGGATGAGTTACAACACATTCAAAAATGATTATTAAGAACTGGGGTTGTGGCTTAGTGGTGGAGCACTCACCTAGCACATGTGAGGCCCTTAGTTCAATCCTCAGCACCACATATAAATAAATAAAATAAAGGTATTGTGTCTGCCTGCAACTAAAAAAATGATTATTAATAGTTTTAACATATTTTATAATGTTATTAAAATATTTTAATAATAAGCCAATTAGCTTTAATAAGGTATTCATTATACTTTATACACATAAATACTCTATGCATATATGAAAAATCATGTTTATGAAACTGGTAAAATAAAATGATTTTTTTTTTTGCTATATTTAGGACCCACTCATGATCCAACTATGAAATAGATAGTCAAATAATTTGCCAAAGAAATTCTGAAGATCACCTAAGAAGGAAATGTAGAGAGAGATGTGGCTCATTCATCCTTGAGACTAAAGGGTATGTTCTCATTTTGACGCTCAAGGATTTATATACGCAACTCCCATTAATGCTAATGGGAATTGTGTGCATAAATTCTTACAAACTGAGATGAGAACACATCCCTAAATGTGCAAATCAGGAATACACACAGATACTATAATTCCAAAGCCTGAGAAACTAAGCCCATAATTAAAACGTGTGGATCTCTTGGTGGCAGCAGATTGAGTTGCTAACAGACTTGCAGGTCCAATTCATCACAATCTACCTACAGCCTTTCAGCCTTTACCAGCCCTGGAGGGCAGCAGATGCTGGTGAACTGCAGACTGCCCTGTCCAGGGGAAAGGCCAGCCTGCCCTAGAAACTTCATAGGGAGAAGGGGCTGAGGCAATGGGTAGGAAGGTGGAGCAGAGGCAGGGGCAGTAAAAGACTTGGCAAAGACCCTTTCATCCCCTGCTCCTACCACCTGGTCCTTTCGCTTGACAGTTACACCTGCTTTGAAGAGGATTTCCAAATTTAAAATTTTTGAATGAAAAATCAAATAATCTGCTCTGCAAGAAAGCTACTTGGAAAACTGACTTACAACATACACAGATGCTCTGCTTGAGAGAATCATCTAGGATCTCTGAAAATCTGATCTCCTTGGAGGGGAACACAAATAAATAATTTCAGCAAATTATTAAAATATGACCATAATCACTAGGGCTTTACAGACTCATCCCAATTTCAACAAGTTATTCTTAATATTCCTGTAATAAGTTGACCTCCAGGCTTAATCCCACAAAAGTAGATTCTATAACAAATGCAGCCCAGTGAAAAGCCGCTTGAATTTGGAATTCAAAGACACAGATTCAAGTGTCACAGGACACAAAATCTCTCTGAGCCACAATTTCCTTTGTTGGAAAGATGAGAGGCAATAATCCTTGCTCTGCTTGTCTCTTGAGGTTATTATGAAGCTCAAATTAAAAACTCAAATAAAAGTCAGGTTGGTGGTGCACCTTTAATCCCAGCAACTCAGGAGGCCAAGGCAGAAGGATCACAAGTTCGAGGCCAGCCTCAGCAACTTAGTGAAGCCCTGAGTTTGGGATATGGCTCAATGGTAAAGCATCCCAGGTTCAATTTCCAATACCCAAAAAAAATAATAATAATAAAATTCAAATAAATTCTTGAAAATACAAACACCAGGTTCCTGTGCTCAATAATAAAAATATTTTTCAAATTAAACTTTACCCCTTCAAATACTCAGAAATGGTCTCTGTTTTAGTGAGCTTTTTCACTGCTGTGACTAAAAGCACCCAATCAGAACAATTGTAAAGAAGGAAAAGTTTATTTGAGGCCTCAGGGTTTCAGAGGTCTCAGTATATAGACAGCAGGCTCCATTCCTGGGGGCTGGAGGTGAGGCTGAACATCAAGGTAAGAGTGTGGGAAGGGAAGCAGCCCTCATGATGATCAAGAAGCTGAGAGAGAAAAACTCTACTCTCCAGATACAAAATATATACCCCATATTCACGCCTCCAATGAACCACTTCCTCCAGCCACACCCCCCTGCCGCCAGTTACCACTCAGTCAATCCCATACAGGGATTAATCCACTGACTAGGTTAAGGCTAGAACCCGATCATTTCTCCTTCAAACTGAAAGGAAAGCGAGAAACAGGGAGACAGGTGAGTGAGAAATGAAAGACAGGGACCAGGCAGAGAGTTTATTTGTCGGAACTGACAAATAGAAGCCATCTCTCCATAGACAGAGAGAGGCAACACAGACTTGGGATTCGAGACTTTTCTGGGGAGACTCAGGGATCAGAACCGGCTGGGTCCTAGTGTGGGCAGGCAGTTCAGGGTGGGATTGGTCAGGGTGAGGGAGTGGCCTTACACCATGGGCCGGGAAGAATGTGGGTGGTGGAGGATTGAGTGGGTTGCTAGGAGGAGGTGGTGAGCCTTTCTCAGAAAGGCCCTTGGCCGGGAAAGCAAAACTTTTTTCTTAAGATGGGGGCTGTCGCTTAAGATGGCCATCTAGATGCTAAGCGAGGACCTTAAAGAAACCTTCTTGCATTGTCCCACAAGTAAGCTTTTGGGGGACACCACACATCTAAACCATAACAGCTCTTTGACACAAACAACCTCCTCCCCAGTAGAAAGTCTCTTTCATAATCCCCTCCTATTTCCCTCCTACCTCTTCCACTCTCAGTTCTTACTATAAGGTCCTTGCTTAGCCTCTGAATGGCCATCTTAAGTGACAGTCGCCATTTTAAGAAAAATTTTGCTTTACCACCCAGAGGTGTTTCTGAGAAAGGCTCACCACTCCCTCACACCAACCTCACCCTTAACCACCTGCATTAGGACCACCTGGCTCTAAACCCTGAGCCTGCCCCATAAAAGTCCCAAACCCCAAGCCTGTTTTGACTCTCTCTATGTGCCTTTGTCACCTCTGACAACTAAACTCTCCCCGTGTGTCTCTGCCCAGTCTCCATCTTTCATGTCTCACTCACCCATCTCCATGTTCCTCCTTTTTCTTGACTTACCTACACCTCTATCCACCCACCAGCCCCAATAATGAGTATCTTGTTTCACTTGAGTCTATTCTAAACCCACAAGAGTAAAAAACCTCCAACATGGGACGAAAAGCAACAATCTTTGCCCCAGTCTGGCTGGGCAAAATAACCAGGGAATCTCCATCATCTTAATGGCTCTCTGGCGTTACTTCACAAACCACTCCCTCTGGCAAAGTGCCAGGTGCCATCTTGACTTGTTTACAGATCCTAACAAATCTTATTGGGAGCCATGTGACTTCATTAATAGTCCTGCTGTGATACTGATAACTACTATAAGCTAAATACTGTGCTAGGAGCTGGAGCTACCTCCCTGAGCAAGATCCCTGGGCATGCTCACCAACACTCTCCATGTTAAAGCCTATCATTATTACCTTGAATCCAACCGTTGGCTGCCATTTCCATGATCCCCACCATTTCCTCATCTCTTGCATAGACTACTTTATTACCTGCTGACTGGATTACTCTCATTCCCCCTCCAGCCCCTTGCAGTAATCTTTTCAAAAGATCAAGAAGCTGAGAGAGAGATGAAAAAAAAAAAAAAAAACTCAAACCCCAAGCTACATCTGGTCTAGAATTCAATTAGTATTCATCTCCCTCCAAAATACTTCAATGACCTCCAGATGTTCTAAGGATAAAGACCAAGCTCTTTAATAGGACCTCGAGAGCCTGCATGATTTGACCCTATTTCTCAAGGCTTATCCAATCCTTTCTCCTCTCTGGGCTTCCACTATATCACCTTTTAAATTATTTGTTAGTACCATAGTCTCTTGCACCATAGGGCCTTCTAACATGCTATACCTTCTGCCTCTTCACCTAATTAACTTCTGTTTGCCTTAGCTCAGACATCACTTCCTAAGGAAAGCCTCCCTATCATCCCTTATTTTGTCAAATTCTCTTGCATCTGTCTTAATAACACCCATGAACATCTCATGGCACTCACTACTTCCTTATTGTTTAACCCTTCCAATGAAAAATAAGCTCTAGGAGGACAAGGTTATGCCTGGTTTCACTCACCACGGTTTATTCTGAGCACCTATCATAGCTGCTCAATTAGTATTTATTGACTAACTTAGTACTTTCATCAACTCATTCTAGTCATGGATAAAGCAAGTCAGTGGGCAAATTCATCTCAGTAAATAATAATGTAAACACTGAGAGAGCAGAGATTTTTGTCTTTTATTCATGGGTGTATTTGCCATACACAAAATAGTGCTTGGCATATAATAATCACCCCCCAAAATATTTCTTGAATGAATGATGAATAAAAAGATAAACTATAGATAAGCTCCCTGAGTAATGGTTGCACATAGCAAGACTTACTATGTATTCTTTATTTCCCTGTATGTTTGTCATATTATTTAGGAGAATTCCCTTGAAGTCCTAAATGCTTTCTTGCTGAGACGCTTCTTGGGAATCTGCATAATCTCTTTGAGAGTCTATTTCCTCATCCTCAGAATGAAAAGAATACTCTCTATTCTGGCTTCCCTGCAGGATTAGTGTAAGAACTAAAGGAGGTCATGTAATCTAAAAAGGGCCATAGACATGAGTAGACTCAGCCAGCATTTTTGAATGCCAACCAGTAGGCACTAAGTTAGGTACTATGCTTCAAAAGTGACAGGTTAGTGAGTTGAGTCCCTCTGTGCTTGTCACTACATTCAAACCCCTAACACTCATGCTTTTTCCTCTTTATTCCTTTGTATATATCTATTTATGATCATTAATTATGTCTATTGGGCTGGGGATGTGGCTCAAAGCAGTAGCGCGCTCGCCTGGCATGCGTGCGGCCCGGGTTCGATCCTCAGCACCACATACCAACAAAGATGTTGTGTCCGCCGAGAACTAAAAAATAAATATTAAAAATTCTCTCTCTCTCTCTCTCTCTCTCTCTCTCTCTCTCTCTCTCTCTCTCCCCCCCCCTCTCCTCTCTCAATCTCTCTTTAAAAAAAAAAATTATGTCTATTTACACACTTTCTAGAACTTTGAAATATAGGAATACTGGGAACTACAAGGCAGAGAGAAGTAGCCAAGGATGAACACAGGAGAACTTAGAACTTGAACAAGAGATTTGGCAAAAGTCCAAAGGTAGAGGCAGGACCTGCAATGAGATATCTGATACTATTCCCAGCCTAAAGGTCTGTGGCAAAATGTCTGGGAGGAGTGCTACTGGATGTGTGAGGTCCAAGGTAAGTACTGCAAGCCTGATGAACAGTTTTCTTTCCTGAATAAAATTATCTAGGTGGCTGGGCACAGTGGTGCATGCCTACTTGAGAGGCTAAAGCAGGAGAAACACAAGTTTGAGACCAATGAAGGCAACTTAACAAGACCCTGTCTCAAAATAAAATATAAAGGGTTGGGTGGATATAGCTGAGTGATAGAGTAAGCACTCACCAAGTATGTGCAAAGGCCTGGGCTCAATCTTCAGCACAGGGGGAAAAATACACACACACACACACACACACATACACACACACACACACACACATCTATACATCTATTAGTTGCTCAAATCATCCTTATGCAAATTCTATATAGTATATAAGACTTGATCAAAATAAATGAGATTTTAGACTCTTTGTTAGCAAATAAGAAATAAAACAAATTAATAAGCTAGCATTTAAAAAAGCAAGAATCATTGGGGCTGGGGATGTAGCTCAAGCAGTAGCGCGCTCGACTGGCTTACGTGGGGCGCTGGGTTCTATCCTAAACACCACATAAAAATGAAATAAAGATGTTGTGTCCACCGAAAAAACTAAAAAATAAATATTAAAAAAAATTCTCTCTCTCTCTCAAAAAAAGCAAGAATCATAATAAATAGCACAGTTCATAACTGCAAAAAAGAAACAAAAGAATGTTACCAAATGAACAGCCAGCTACTCAAAACAAACATGCGTGTGCTCCCAATGCTGCATGAATAACAACCTTTCTCCTGCAACTAATGTATAACCAACAGCTGCATGAAATACAAATCGTGTTCTCTAATTACTCTATATCCATATATCCTATTTGTACTGTAAAAATTCTCACCATAAGAGAAAAGGCTACTCATTACACCTGCTGGTCTCAATACAGAATCCAACCAGGAAACCCCAACACACAAAACCTCCAGTATCTGTTTGCCCTCAAGAAACCTTTAACAGGTGTAGTGGTGCACTAGGCTCTCTCACTTCCTAGCCTGAGAAATTCCTGAGACTTCATGAATCTTAGTTTCCTCATCTATCTTATGAGGATAGTGATACTCCTTTATGGTAATTCTAAGAAGTAATTGAGAGGCTCTTCAACCTCCAAGCATGAATGCTAAAAGCTCAAGGAATGGTAGCTGATTAGACAAATTATTTTATACATCAGAAGTTAGCTTATCTTAGGTAAAAGGAAAAAAAAGGAGAAAACACAAATAAAAACCTAAAAATCACTAATGAGAGTAGAGACTTTTACTATTGACCTAACCTAAATAAATAAATAAACAAACAAGATTGCAAAAGAATACTATGTAAGAAGAATACTATGAGACAGTGGGTGAGCACTTGCCTCGCATGCAAGAGGCCCTGGGTTTGACCCCCAGCCCCACAATAAATAAATAATAAAAGGAATAGTCTAAGCAATTAATTATGTTCAATAAATTATATTACCTAGAAGAAATGGACAAATTTCTAGAAACACACAAATCTCCTAAACTGACACAAGAAGAAAGAGATACTCTCAATATATTTATAACAAACAGAGATTGAGTCAGTAATGAAAAACAATCCAGCACCTGAGGACTTCACTGATGAATTCTACCAAACATTTAAAAAACAATATCAATTTTTTTAAATCAATTTTTATTTTTTTTATTTCATTTTTTTTAAAGAGAGAGAGGGAGAGAGAGAGAACTTTTTCTTTTCTTTTTTAATATTTATTTTTCAGTTTTTGGCAGACACAACATCTTTGTTTGTATGTGGTGCTGAGGATCGAACCCGGGCCGCACGCATGCCAGGTGAGCGTGCTACCGCGTGAGCCACATCCCCAGCCCAAAAACATTATCAATTTTAACTAACACATAGTAATTATATATATTTATGGGGTACAATGTGACATTTCAATGAGTGTATACAATGTGCAATGATCAGACCAAAGTTACTGTCCTATCTGTCGTCTCAGACTTACATTATTTCTTTGTGTTAGGAACATTCAAAATCCTCTCTACTAGCCATTTGGGAATAATTGTTGTCAACCACAGTTTTCCTACTGTTGTACATCGAACATTAGATGTTATTCCTCCTATCTGACAATACCCTGCTCCCCTTGACCCTCCATTTCTATCTCCCCCACACTCTTCAGACTCTGGTAATCACTTTCTATTCTCTACTTCGTTATGATCAACTGTCTATCTTCCACATGAAAAGGGGGAACATGAACCCACCAAAGATTTAAAGAATTAACACCAACCTTTCTCAAATTCTACCCCCCAAAAAATGGAAGAGAAAGGAACACTTCCTAAATCATCTTATGAGGTCAGCATTTCCTGGATACCAA
The DNA here is from genome assembly GCF_052094955.1 of Ictidomys tridecemlineatus. NCBI lineage: Eukaryota > Metazoa > Chordata > Mammalia > Rodentia > Sciuridae > Ictidomys > Ictidomys tridecemlineatus. The sequence continues at coordinate 49,145,961 of NC_135487.1, forward strand.
AGCCAGATAAAGATGTCAACAAGAAAAAAATCATAAGCCAATATCCCTTATGACTATAGATGCAAAAACCTGCCAAATACTAGCAAATTAATCAACAGCCTATCAAAGAAATACACATCTTTTACTGTGACCAGGTGAGACTTATTGCAAGAATGCAAGGGTAGCTCAAGGTAGAAAAATCAAGCAAGTTGACAGGGCAAAGGTACCTGTAATCCTAGCCATTCAGGAGGCTAAGGCAAGAGGATTGCAAGTTCAAGACCAACCCCAGTGACTTAGCAGACCCCTTAACAACTTAGTGAGATCCTCATCTCAAAATAAAAAATAAATAAAAAGACTGAAAATGTGGCTCAGTGGTAAATCCTCATCTTGAAATAAAAAATAAGTAAAACAACTGAAAATGTGGCTCAGTGGTAAAGCACCCCTAGATTTAATCCCTAGTACAAAAAAAAAAAAAAGAAAGAAAGAAAAAAAGAAAGAAAGAAAGAAAGAAAAGAAAAAAGAAAGCAAGATTATATATCATATCAATCAGAATGAAGGGGATTGTGGAGGGGGAGATCATATCAATTGGTGAAGAAAAAATATTTGAAAAATTCTAAAACTCTTTTATGATATAAACACTAATAAGAGTAGGAATAGAAAGGAATTTGTATTGAAGGAACTTCAGCATGACAAAAAGCATTTATGAAAAACCTGATAGCTAACAATCATGCTCAGTGGTGAAAGGCTGACACTTTCCCTCAATATTAGGAACAATCCCAGCAGTTTAGGATGTTGAGGCAGGAGGATTGAGAGTTCAAATCCTCAACAAAAGCAAGGTGCAAAGCAACTCAGTGAGACCCTATCTCTAAATAAAATACAAATAGGGCTGGGAAAGTGGCTCAGTGGTCAAGTGCCTCTAAGTTCAATAAAAAAGCACCCCTAGATTTAATCCAGTGTGTGTGTGTGTGTGTGTGTGTGTGTGTGTGTGTGGTGTGTGTGTATTCAAGACAAGGATGCTTGCATTCATCACAGCCATTCAACATTGAAATGCAAATTTCAGCCAGAGCCATACAGTCAGAAAAGAATAGATGGATAAAATAAATTGCAAATGTTATGATACATATGTATCATATGAGGTGTGTGTGTATATGTGTGTCCCAACTATCATATGGTAGCTGGATGCCAAGAGAGGAAGCCCAGTGGAAGCTCTTTTATAATCAGACTCAGAAGTAATGCAACAACACCTGTGCTACCTTTTATTGGTCAAGGCAGATGCAAGGTTCTGCCTAGGTTCAAGTAGAGGGAACGTAGATCTTACCTCTCACCTCTAAAAGAAAAACAATAACAACAAAAGCACTAAAAAGTAAGATGAACATGTAGATCAGCATATATATTGTTGTAATCATCTATGAAAAATATAATACTCCTGTAGCAAGGAAAGAGAGATAATACTCCTGCTGCTAAAAGCTTTAGCTGTTTTCCTCTTCTAAACTCGCTGTTAACTGTGACTGATGTCACTTGCAGCCTTGTGTAAAGTATCCTCTTCAAAGAATTTTACTTAACTATTTTTTTAAATGAATGATATAGACTGATTTGGTAAAGCAGAGGACATGGCACAATTTAGCTAGTGCCATCTTGGTGGTAGCAGTTACCACTGAGATGGATTAATCCGAGAATTGGTTAGTTGGTTGGTTGATTCACACCTCACTTTCCTTCTGCCTTGGACTTGAGGTGGCTTCCTTCTGCAACTTAACTTCTATTGCTGTTCGTTTCCACTCTTCTTATGGTTTCTCCTTGGTTCAATTGGATTTAAACTCCCATGCCTCTGGCTTCATTTAAGTTGTTCTCACTACCTAAAACAGTATGACCATACTGGTCAAACTGTTGTGTTGCAAGGAATAAGTATCTACTAAATCTACTTCAATTCATGAATGCTTTATTATATCAATTGAAAATGGCAATTCTTCTGACCCAGATATTGTCAGGGCCAGACTTCATGGAGATAAGATTTAGATATGAAGCTTTAAAAATAAAGCTTCTCAGCCAGGCACGGTGGCTCTCGCCTATCATCACCGTGGCTCCAGAGGCCAAGGCAGGAGGATCTCGAGTTCAAAGCCAGCCTCAGCAAAAGCAAAGTGCTAAGCTACTCAGTGAGACCCAGTCTCAAAATAAAATATAAAAAGGGCTGGAGATGTGGCTCAGTGGTTGAGAACCTCTATGTTCAATCCCAAGTACAAAAAAAAAATTGGGGGTATCTGTCTTAGGTCTTAGGTACAAGACTTAGTAGCCATATTTTTATCATATGGTGTGACTTTTCCTGACTGTAGCTAATTAGTAGGGGTAAAGTCATCACTCAGAGACTCAGTCTCCAGAATTGGTCCTAGGAGGCAGAGGTCGCAGTCCTTTAGTGTGCTGGATCCTTAAGGATCCAATTTCTTAAGGCCTTAGTAAGTTGCTGAGGCTGGCTTTGAACTCATGTTCCTCCTGCCTCAGCCTTGGGATTACAGGCGTGCATCACCGCACCCAGCCTCCCAAACATTATTGTACACTGACTGCTTTCCTTCTTTCATATAGATGGCTGAACACTATCAGAGAAAAATCTCTCAACCATGAATATTAATGCAATTATTTTCCCTTCTGGTTAATTCCCTCACTCTGTCATACTCTCTTCTTCACAATCAAGCACTACCACCACCGTGTGTGTGTGTGTGTGTGTGTGTGTGTGTGTGCGTGTGCGTGTGCGTGCGTGCGTGCGTGTGTGTACTGGGTATTGAACTCAGGGTCACTCTACTACTGAGCTACATCTCCAACCCTTTTTATTTTATTTTGAGATAAATTCTCACTAAACTGCTGAGGCTGGCCTCCAACTTGGTATTCTCTCGCCTCTCCCTCCTGCATTGCATGGCTTACAAGTGTGCACCACCACACCCAAATCACAATCAAGTTTCTTAAAGGAAGTATCACACTCACAGTTTCTAATTCTTGCTAACTTATTCATTTCAAAAAGCCAGTGAATGAAGTTTCTGACCTCCCCATCCTGCTGAAGCTGCCCTTGCCCTCAGTATGTTGCTGGTCCGGAGGAACTGTCACAATTATAAATGTGGTCTAGAATTAACCTCAGATATATTAGTTGGTGAATTTTCTCTATTTTCATTTTCTGTTTTATCAAGTTTTGCTCTTATATTTGTTATTTCTTCCTTCTCCTTTTTGGGGGTTTATTTATCGTTTCTAACTTCTTGAATTAATCTTTATTTCATTAATGTTTTTGTAAAAAATTTATGATGGCAAATATACATAACCTAAATTTCACCATTTTAACCACATTTAAGGTTAGTGTCATTAAGCAGATTCACCATCATCCATCTCTAGACACTTTTTTCATATTCTTAAAATTCCTCCTTTACTAACCCTGGTAACCACCATTATACTTTGTCTCTAGTTTGTTAATTTTAGTATTTATTTACTATCTTTTGCATTTTCCTGTAAGTATGCTCCTGCTGCTGTGTTTAATATGTACTACTCAGTTCTAACTATACTATGGCTTCCATTGCAATTTCTCCTTAAATCTATGAATTTAGAAGTGCATTTTTTTATATTCTAAACTATCTTTTTAAAAATTTTATTTATTTTAATTAGGTATACATGACAGCAGAATGCATTTTGATTCACTGTACACAACTGCAGCACAACTTTTCATTTCCCTGGTTGTACACCATGTAGCATGTGCCATATGGGCAGGCATACATGTACTTAGGGTAATAAAGTCCATCTCATTCCACCATCTTTCCTGCCCCTGTACCCTTTCTCCTCCCTACCCTCCCCTTTGCCTAATCAAAGTTTCTCCATTTTTCCCATGCCACCCCTCATTATGATCAGCATTCTCTTACAGAGAGAAGATTGGACCATTGTTTTTTTTGGGATTGGCTTACTTCTCTTAGGATAATATTCTCCAACTCCATCCATTTACCTGCAAATGCCATAATTTTATTCTCTTTTAATGCTGAATAATATTCTATTGTGTATATATACCACAGTTTCTTTATCCATTCATCTATTGAAGGGCATCTATTTACTTTTTATACTAGATAACAAGGAAATGTGTTTTGTATGGGTTCTTTAGGATATGTTAAAATCCCTTTTGGCCCATTGTGGGTCTGTTTTTAAAAATATTACATGTATGATTGAAAACAATGTGAAATGTACCAGAATACCCCTTAAAAATGACTTAGAATAAAGACCTTGATCTTTCATAACTGCATGTTTAGAGATTGGGTACTCCTGAGTTGACAGCTCAGGTGTGACCCTGACTCCATCATGGTGGTTGCCTTACTGTGTGGTCACAAGATAAAGAAGCCACAGTCCCAAACATAATGTCCTCACACGACCTTTGCAAGCAGAAAAGAAGGGCATAAAAAGCTTTCTTCTCCTCCTGAAGCACTTTTATTTTATCTGAGGAGAAAAAAACAATTCCAAAAATTTTACATCAGGCCTTCTTCTACTTCTCATTGGTCAAAGGGAGCTTCATGACCATCCCAAGCTGCTAGGCAGCTAGAAAGCAAATATTGCATGTTCTGGATGTTAACCCTTAGGAGATAAAGCGTCTCAAAGATTTTCTCCTGTTCTGTAGATTGCCCTTAACTCTGCTGGTAGTCTTTTTTTGTGTGTGTGCTGGGGATGGAACCCATGTCCTTTGCCTACTAGGCAAGTGTTCTACCACTGAGCTACTCCTGTCCTTCTGTACCATTATTTGACCCATCAGTGAATATATTTGGAGCATTCATGATAGGGGTTTTTCTTGTCATTTTTGGAAAAACTACAGGATGCTTAGACCAAAAAGACAACAAAGGATTAGATGGTAAGTGATTATCAAATGAAACATTAGATTTACACATGATTATTGCCCAAGTATTTAACTCATTAGCTAACTCATCAATTTGATCCACAGTATATGGAGTAATAATTTTATTGGGAGAAATTCCAAACACTCCCTTCGCTACTTTTATTCCTTTGAGTATTAATTGTCCTACAGCCTCAGGATACCTAGTAAGAATAGTGTTAGGAGAATAAGATAAATGTATCCACAATAATGGAACTTCTTGCCAAAATACTCCTGTAGGAATATTTTTTGTTGGTAGTACAATAAATAATAAAGGCAAACTTATATCAATTCTATCCAAATACATATTTTCCATATATGTTTCAATAATTTTTAATGCCTTTCTTGCTTTAGGAGTTAACATGCGAGGTGAATTTGGATCTGATGGACCTTTTAGAATATCAAATAAAGGTCCCTGCCACAGTCTTGGCTGGGCACTGAATCACAAGCCACCACACACCTTGTAGATTCAAACAGCAATTCTTTATTTCCGAACTCACACCAGCCCGGTACAAACACGTTCTGGGGAAATCCCCATTCTGCCCGCACAATTCACGTCCCAAATACTTTCTCAATTCCACGAGAGCTCAACGGGAACTCAGGCAGCAGGAACACCCTATTCCCAGCAGCAATAACCTTAAACCTGGAACTGCCCTAAAACCCAGATTGTCTTAAACCGGGAATGCCTTAAACCCAAATTATCCTAAACCGGGATAATTCCTAAAACCTGCAGGATACACCCTAAACCTGGATCCACCCTGGTCCTTGAGCAGGGTCACCTTTCTCAAAGACACATGCAATGTCACAGCAAATTTCCAAGGCAAGTCCATTTAACATGGGGTACGCTGGCAAGGAAATTTCGATGCATCATTCCTACTTGGCAATGGCCCTCAGCAGGTCCCAACTTTCCTGTTGGTATGCCTAGATAAGGCCTTATCCAATTTATGTCTCCCAATAACTTTTGAAAGTCATTAAGTGATTTGAGTTGATCTACTCGTATTTGAATTTTTGGTGGATGGACCATGGTTGAGGATAATAGAACTCCTAAATAATTAATTGGAAAATTTAATTGTACTTTATCTATTGCTATCTGTAAATTATAATTTTTTAATAAGTTTGTAAGTGTGGCATAACTCTAAGTGGCTAGATTGCTTTATTAACATAGATTTGACACATAGTCGGGCTGTTAGCCATACCTTGAGGGAGTACTTTCCATTCATATCTCTGATCAGGATCTTCATGATTTAGTGCAGGGATAGTAAATGCAAAACCTGGACTATCCTTGGGATGAATTGGAATTGAAAAAAAAAAAACAATCTTTAATATCTATAGCTAAAACATGCCAGGTTTTTGGCAAAGCAGACAATTGAGGAATCCCTGATTGAGCAGGTCCCATAATAACCATCTCATTATTAATGGCTCTTAAATCTTGCAATAATCTCCATTTACCAGATTTCTTTTTGATGACAAAAATGGGAGTATTATGGGGAGATACAGAAGGTTGTATATGTCCTTCCGCTAATTGTTGTTTGACCAGATCATGGGCTACTTGTATCTTTTCTTTAGTCAGGGGCTACTGAGGAACCCACACTGGTCTTTCTGATTTCCAAGTTTTTGATTGTCTCAGTGGCCCTTTCTGAAAATCCAACCCATGTCTGTCTGTTCCTTGAAATTACTGATATACCTCTTGGAGAACTAGCTATAATTTTTATTTCACCTACATAATCGGGATCGATTACCCCAGGACTTATCATAAGTCCTTTTAGTGTAGATGAACTGCGTCCCAATAATAAGCCTACTGTTCCTTGGGGAAGAGGTCCTTTTACTCCTGTGGGAATGATTTGAACTCCCATCTCTGGAGTTAATACTGCTCTGGTAGAGACACAGATGTCCAACCCTGTGCTCCCTCAGGTTTGTCTGATGAGGGATTTAATGGACAATGTGTCCTGGGCACTACCCTGATGGTGTTGCTGGGTTGCTCCACTGCCCCGTATATTTGTGGTTGTGGGCCCCAGAGCATTGGGCCCCCCAGTCCGTTTTTTGGCAATGGAGCCTGATGCCTTTCTCCACGATATCGTGGATAAATACCTGGTCCTTGTCCGTTTTTTGATAAGGGAGTACCCTCTATGGTGGTTGGAGAACGGCATTCATTAGCCCAATGTCTCCCTCTATGGCATCATGGGCAAATACCCGGTATTCTATTCCTTTGATACCTAGTTTTGTTAAACCCTCCTCCTATGGGGCAACTCCTTTTAAAATGTCCTGTTTGTTCACAATTGTAGCATGTTTTTGGCCTGGCATCTGAAGCCTGTTGTACTGCAGCTGCCAAGACTTGCCCTTATTCATTAATGTCTCTACATAATTTAATATATGTGTTTAAATCTTCATGTCTCCATGGTCTAATGACCTCTCTGCAGCAATGACTTGCTTGGTCATAAGCCAGTTGTCATTGCCTGTTTTGTATCCCCCAAAATTCTGGCAGCTGTTTGAATAAGCCTATCTACAAAGTCAGCGTAAGGTTCATTAGTTCTCTGTATTACCTTAGATAGCTGACCTTGTAAATCTCCATGTCCTTGTAAAGTCTTCCATGACCTAACTGTGTCTGCAGCAATTTGTGCATATATAGCAGGATCATATTCAATTTGTTGCCATTGACCCTCATAAGGTCCTTTACCTAACAACATATCTAGATTTCTTTGAGGGTAACCGGCTGCTGCATTTCGCCTAGCTGTCTCCGTGCAAAATTCCTCATTGGCAACCTTCCATAACAAATATTGTCCTCTATTTAGCACAGATTTACAAATGCTAGCCCAGTGTGCTGGCGTCATGTCCAAGTTAGTAATGGACTCGACCATGCTTACTGTGAAGGGTGCTTGGGGACCATAGGTTGTTACAGCCTCCTTTAACTGCTTCACTGTTTTAAAATCTAAAGCACAGTGAATTCGCTGCCCTCCTGCCTGTTCAAGTACAGGGCATGCTAATCTTTGAGGTCCTGTTTCAGGATCCCATTTATCAACTACGGGGTTTGAGGGCCACTCAGCTGTCTCCATCGGTGGGGCTGTTGGTTGAATTACGCCCTCTGGTGATAAAACGGAGTTAGTAACAGCCTCCTGTTGTAGCCATTTTCCTAATAACCCCTTTTCCTTTAAATTTTCTTCCTCTGTCTGACTATCTCAAAAGACCTTCTCTTTTGCTTGATCTAAAATGTCTTTCTCCATGGTCTGAACCTCTAACAATTTACTTAACACCTTTTTGGTTTGTTTTTTACTAATTTCTAATCTACTATAAAGATAACGCAACCCGGGCTGGGGATGTGGCTCAAGCGGTAGCGCGCTCGCCTGGCATGCGTGCGGCCCGGGTTCGATCCTCAGCACCACATACCAACAAAGATGTTGTGTCCGCCAAGAACTAAAAAATAAATATTAAAAATTCTCTCTCTCTCTCTCTCTCTCTCTCTCCTCTCTCACTCTCTCTTAAAAAAAAAAAAAAGATAACGCAACCCAATAAGATAACACAAAACAAAACCGAAACTGAATGAAACAAAAACAGAATAAAAAAAATCCTTGTATCAATTTTCTCTTCCTCTGGGCCGACAAACTTCAAACCTTTAGCCAACCATTTTTCCCAGTTTGCCTGAGAAATTTCTAGGGATAGGCAGCTTGAAACAAAAACAAAATAAATCAAAACAAGAACACATTGTTTTTTGAAATGGTCACCCATTCTCTCGCCTTCCCTCAGGGGCGAGCAATTTCACTTACCTCCAAGTTTCAGACGTTCCACGTACGGACCACCAAATGCCGCAGTCTGGCTGGGCACAAAATCACAAGCCACTCACAGCCTTGTAGATTCAAACAGCAATTCTTTATTCCCGAACTCACACCGGCTCTCTACACGCACGTTCTAGGGAAAATCCACACCTCCACTGGGCTCTGTATCCCAAAATACTTTCTGAATCCCGGGAGAACTCAATGGGAACTCAAGGAGCGGGCCTGCCTGAGGCAGGAGGATATGCCCTATTCCCAGCAGGGTACACCTTAAACCTGGAACCGCCCTAAACCCAAGGAGCGGGATACTCCCTATTCCCAGCAGGATACACCCTAAACCTGGATCAGCCCTGGTCCTTGAGCAAGGTCCCCTTTCATGCAAAGTTACTGCAAATGACCTGGGTCCACAATGGAGAATCCTTCCTCAAGCAACATGGGGTAGGCTGACAAAGAAATTGCCATGCGTCACTCCTACTTGACAATGGCTCTCAGCACTTGGGCTCGCCTATTCTATTCTATTCTATTCTATTCTATTCTATTCTATTCTATTCTATTCTATTCTATTCTATTCTATTCCTCTGTTGTCTGTCTTTATGCCAATATCTCACCCTAGTGCTACATCCCCAACCCTTTTTATTTTTATTTTGAGATAGGGTCTTAGTAAGTTGCCCACACTGATTTGAACTTTTGATTCTCCTACCTCAGGCTCCATGTTGCTGAGATTACAGGTGTGTACCATCATGCCTCCCTCACTGCTTTTGATTACTGTGGCTTTGTAGTATATTTTGAAATCAGGAAGTCTTCCAGGATTTTTTCCCCTTTTTAAAAAAATTTTGGCTACTGAGATCCCTTGATATTTCATATGAATTTTAGGATGAACTTTTCTATTTCTACCCAAAAAATACCTTTGGGATTTTACTATAGATCTATAATGAATCATACATCAATTTATGGATATCTTCACAACATTAAGTCTTCCAAACTGGGCATTGTGGCACACACCTGTAAACCCCACTACTCAGGAGGCTGAGGCAGAAGAACTGCAAATTCAAAACCAGCCTGGGCAATTTAGTGATATCCTCTCTCAAAATAGAAATTAAAAAATGGGCTGGGGATGTACCCCACTGGTAGAGTGCTTGCCTGGCATGTACAAGGCCCTGGGTTCATTCCCCAGTACCACACAAAAAAAAATTAAGGCTTCCAATCCATGAACATGGGATGTCTTTCCACTTGTTAAATTTTATTTACCAATGTTTAATAGTTTTCAGTATACAAATCTTTCACCACTTTGGTTAGGTTTAGTCCCAATTATTTATTCTTTCTTTTGCCAGCATAAATGGAAATTTTAACTTAATATCCTTTTTGGATTGTTCATGTTAGTGAATAATGTAACTGCCTTTTATATGTTGATTTTGTAGCCTGCAACTTTATTGTATTTGCTTCTCAGTTCTACTACTGAGTTTTATCATTTTCCTCATAAGGAATTTATGCATATTTTGTTGCTAGCTCCCTTTTTAAATTTTTATTTTTAAGTACTGAGGATTGAACCCAGGGCCTCACACATGCTACGCAAGAGCTCTGACACTGAGCTACATCCCCAACTCTTTTTATTTTAAGATAGGGTCTTAGTAAGTTGCCCAGACTGACTTGAATTTTTATTCTCTGACCTCAGGCTCCTGTGTAGCTGAGATTACAGGTATGTACCACCTTGCCTAGCTCATCACTTTTTATATAGTGCTCTAACTTCAGTGTGGCTGATATTCTTTTAATTCTTAAATCATCATAGACATCATTTTACAAGCTCTTTCAAATTATTTCCTTATGTCTAGTTCTTAGAATGTTAATATTGTTGGTTGCCTTTATTGTCTATCCTTCATGAAAGAATTTTTCTTTATATGATTTGTCATATTATTTCTATGACATTGTCAGAGGAGGTTTTTTTGTCTTGTTTGTTTTGTTTTAACTCCATGGCAATCACAGGAGTCTAGTGGTACAAATATGAGGAAGTATTTTTAGAAATGTTTCTGCAAAAGGGTACTCAATGGTATCAGAAGTCCTGGACCATTTCTTAAATTGTGGACTTTTCATCATGCAAATAGAATAAATTTGGGAGATTATTAATCACAAGCCTGAAATAATAATTTCTTAAACAGATGGAATGCACTGCACAGACAGCAACCTCCTTCCTTTACCACACACCTGGTCAGAGGGAGAGATTTTCCTAGTTTGTGTATATAAAGTTCTAGACTTTATCCAGGGGGTATTGATTCCAGGTTCTCTACTTTGCATGGGCTTATTAGACAAATCTCTTATCTCCTATGTGCAATAAAAAGTCTTATAATTCCCCAACTCAACTTCTTTCATACACACGAAAGGGGTCCTGCAGTACAGCCAGTACAAAGGCACTGAGCCCTCCTCTGCAGCTCTTTCACCTACTGTCACCTGAATGGTTTGATTTGAAGGTTTCAGAGCAGTAATTTAGCCCCAACCACCTTACCCAACCAGGAATCTGAAGTTCTACCATAAAAGAGAAGCTTCCTGAGTTGTTGAATTACAGGCTTGCCCCCCAGCACCCATCCTAAGAAGAGAGATTTTATAAATCATTAACACATGCTCACTGAAACTTCATTTGTTAAATAAAATAAAGTAAGCCTTGTTTATGAAAAGTGGGGTAGTGAACGTCTCAGGTTTCTTGCTGATTCAGCAACTTTTCATCCTTAGTTCTTTGGTTACCCTCTGTCCTTTCTTACCAAATCCTCTCTGTAGGTAGCATACTAATGTCCTCAGCAACTCCGATGGAGAGGGGTCCCGGCACTGACCACCTCAGTGAAAGACCTTCTTCCTGGTAACCCTGGGGCTAACCAGGAAGACAGTCTCTTTCACTGAGGCTGGTCTGTGAGGAGATCTTCATCTGGGTTGCCTGAGGCCACTTTTGCTCCTACCAAGAGAGGATTTGGTGAAGAAAGACAGAGGAGAAACAAAAGAACTAAGGGATGGAAAGAGTGTGACAGAGACTGTTAGGTGCTCTCTGAAGCCTGCTTCTCTCCCCTCAGGGCACACAGTGAGACTGCATTTCTGTGTCTCCCTTGCAGATAATCCTAGCAGTGTGACTGAGCGCTAGCCAGAGGCCAAGATCCTCCCTGCTCTCTCTGACCTCTATTCCTCTCTGCAGGCTAACAGAGGCCAGAAAAGGACTCTGGGCCCCAGGGAGCCAAGATCATTTAATAGGTGAGCTCTAAATCACCATGGGGAAGACCACCCACTGGGTATCCTCACTAAACTCTCCTCTGTACAGGAAACCAATTTTATTGTGTTGAGATGTTGCCAAAAGCTCAGTCTTTGTCCCTGATGCCAATCCAGTAAGGAGGACACAGTTTTGAGAAGAAAGGAAAAAGAAGATTTATTGCTTTGCTAGCAATAAACAGGGAACTCCTGTCCCAAAAGCTGCGATTCTGCCCATCAGCAGGAACAGGGGGCTTTTAAAGAAGCAATTCAAAGGCTATATTCCATGTGTTCTTGGTTGGAGTTGTAATTCACTTGTTAATTTGGGAGATAGTCATTTATTATTATTAATTTATTTATTTGTTTTAATTAGTTATACGTGACAGTAGAAAGCACTTACGCACTTTGATGTATCATACAGATGAGATATAATTTCTCATTTTTCTGAGTGTACATGGTGTAGAATCACACTGGTCATGCAGTCACATATATAGATACAGTAATAATGCCTGTTTCATTCTACTATCTTTCCTATCCCCACATCCCCTCACCTTCCCTCCTTTAACTTCCCTCTACCTGCCACAGTCTGGCTGGGCACAAAATCACGGGTCACTCAAGCAGGAACAAACTTTATTTCCAAAACTCCCGTGAATGCCACGCACACGGCCTTCTCCCAGGACACACTACACCAACAGGAAATCCCTCCTCTGGAATTCCCTCCTACCGCACTTCCCCAACCAATGGGAACTCTCCAGGAGTCCCTTGAGAGCTCCAAAGTAGCAGGCCAAGGCGGACAGCAGGGGTCTAATCTCCAATTCAATGCACATCTTAACATAATCATTATCATCTCAATGGCTTGCTCACCTTTCAACCAAAAATGCCATCCATCATTCCTACACAGCTATGGCTCTCAGCGTCTACCTAATCTAAGGTAATGCTATTCTTCTCTAGTAAGTCCCACCCTTCTATTGTGAATTAACATCCGAATAATAGAGAAAACATTCCACCTTTGGTTTGGGGGGGTTGGCTTATTTCACTTAGCATGATGTTCTCCAACTCCATCCATTTACTGGCAAATGCCATAATTTCTCACTTCTTTAAAGCTGAGTAATATTCCATTGAGTATATATATACCACTTTTTTTTATTCATTCATCTATTGAAGGAACCTGTTATGCTCAAATTTAGGACTCCCAAAAGACCACCAGAGACCAAGATCCATGTAAGCAGCAAAGAGATGTTTATTGCAAGCTAGCTTGATCCTCTGCGCACACACAGCAACTGGTGACGTTGAGAGGCCCAGGGTTTGCAGCAGTTTTATACACTCTTTGGGGAAGGCAGGGACTTCACATACATCATAGCATCTCTTAGCAAATCATCACACACCACGGGAAAATCATAAAAACATGATTAGCACATTCACTGAAGAGAACAAGTTGGGTAAGGGTGATTGGTTAGTACAAGAGAGGGATTCATTTGAATTGATTGATTTAAGCCATGAGGGGAGTACATGCTGAACTACGTGGTTTCCCAACATGTTATCAACCATCATAAACTACAGTGAGCGTCATCTGGCATCCCAAGTATTTTCCTGGTCTCATGCTGATTGGTGGCTGCTAGGTGGTTGCTATGGGTCCCCACCTACCCTGACTGAGTCAGGGACACCTGGCACAGCAGATCTCTTGTTTATTTGTAGAATAACAACTCAGCAGGGTGGGTATGTGCCTAGGAGTGCTCTGTGGGTCTTTCCAAGGACAAGGGTCACTCCCCCTTCCTTGGACAGGCTTTGTTCTGAGGTAAAGGCTGGGTTTTCAAACCTAGGTTGGTTCTATAGTTTAGCTATTGTGAATTGAGCTGCTATAAACATTGATGTGGATGCATTACTGTAGTATGTTGGTTTTAAGTCCTCTGGGTATAAACCAAGAAGTGGGATAACTGGGTCAATTGGTGGTTCCATTCCAAGTTTTCTGAGGAAGGGAGATGGTCATTTCTGAGGTCTTCTGGTACCATTCCCAAAGTCTGGATTACTTTGTTCCTGTGGTGGGTGTGTACTCAAGGACAGATAACTCTGCCTAGAAGGGGGAAGAAAGGTAATCAGATTTCCCAAGAAATTAGGGAGGGGGAGAGATTAGGGAGGAGCAAGGATAGAGGAAGAAAAAAAAAATGTCCATTTTAAAAATAAATTGCATTTGCCTGGCAGTTAGGCATGTCTGTAATCCCAGAGGTTCAGGAGGCTGAGGCAGGAGGACTGCAAATTCAAAGCCAGCCTTAGCAATAGTGAGGCACTAAGCAACTTGGTGAGACCCTGTCTCTAAATAAAATACAAAATAGGGCTGGGGATGTGGCTCAGTGGCTGAGTGCCACGAGTTCAATCTCCCGTACGAAATAATAGACATTGCAGTGACAGAGCAGCAAGGACTATATTCAAAGCATAAAGTAGACCACTGTTACATAGGTACTGAGATTTGGGAGTGGTTTATAACAGCATTTAGCCTACCCTGATTAATAGAGAAATACAGCGCCCAAATGCTCTGGCTCATGCATCTAGGCTTAAAGTTAGCTACTCTGCTTAAGCTGGTTTGGCTTAAGCTGGTTTGAGTGGGTTTTAATTTCTTACAGTAAGAAATAGTTTCACTAACACAAGAGGAAATGCGTAAAAAGCAAATAGAACAAGAGAGATGCTGTGACACATGCATGTATTTCCAGCTACTTGGGAGACTGAAGCAGGAGGACCACAAGTTCAAAGCCAGCTTGGGTAACTTGGTGAGACCATATCTCAAAATTGAAATAAAAAGACCTGGGAATGTAACTCAGTGGTCCTAGGTTCAACTTCTAGTACCAAAGGAAAGAAAAGAAAACAATATTACCCTGGTATAAACTGAGTTAAAAAAATTATTTGCTTTCAAACAAAATTAAGACAATATTAAAGTACTGAGCACCTGAGGTACTGTCGATGCAAGTATTTACTGAGCTCTGTAAGCCAGATAATAGCTTTTTCCTTCAACTCAGATAATAATTTTAAATAATAGTTATACTGTTAATTGCTGAAATAATATGTGATAGTCTTTCCTCAGTGATTAATATATAATATTCCTATTGTTACCACTGTTGACCGGTGACGAGTCCTTGCTTCCCCATGTTGAAGTATAACACCAGAGAAGCACGCCGAGGCAAGTTTAGAGTGGAAAATAGAAGTTTATTAAAGGACAGCAGAAAAGACTTCTCTTGGGGACCCAAGAAATGGAATCCCTGGAAGTGCAGTGTCTCTCCATTTTATAGTTTTCAGTGATGGGAAGTAGGTGGGAAGGCCCCAAGGGTTGGGACACTGGTGGGCCAAAGAAGTAATCTGGGCACTTCAGCATCTTCAAGTTTGCTGTTCATTAACATTTCTTTGGGTTGGGCTATCTTCAAATCTGCTGTTCATTAACATTTCTTTGGGATGGACTTTGGGCCTAGGGCTTTTTCCATGAGTTGTCCTGCATTTCCTGGAATTCATTCTCAACATGGGCTCCATTTTAGATCTTAATCGATATTAAACCCGATTTACCTAACAACACTGACTACCTAACTTTAAATCTGGCTTCACTATCATAATTTATCATTAGGACCAGAAGGTTGATACGTGAAAATACAAAAGATAAACCTCAGCCCAAGAGTTTACATTTCGGGCTGGGGATGTGGCTCAAGCGGTAGCGAGCTCGCCTGGCATGCACGCGGCCCGGTTCGATCCTCAGCACCACATACAAACAAAAATGTTGTGTCCACTGAAAACTGAAAAAATAAATATTAAAATTCTCTCTCAAAAAAAAAGTCTAAAAAAAAGAAGAGTTTCAGAACAGAGAGGTAAAGATGAAAAGGGGTTTAGAGAAGCGTCCTCCAATTCATTCACTTTATAGATGTGGAAATTATGGCTCTGAAAGGAGAAAGGATTTTTTTCCCAAGGTCACTCAGTAAGGAAATAGTAAAAGCAAAGTTAGAATTCAGATATTTTTTCCTTTTTTTTTTTTTTTTTGCAGCTCTTGGACTCAAACCCAGAGTTTTCTGCATGCTGGTCACACAGGCTACCTACCACTGAACTACATCCCTAGCCCAGAACTCAGAGAAAAGAACAAAAGTATAGAAAGAAAAAGGATCATCTGAGATCCAGAGCACAGACAGAAGGATAAGCCTTAGATTTAAAGATGGATATCCTTTACATTGAAACTAGAAGTGAGAGATTTCATAAATATTGTGGTTTATTGATTTATTAAACAGTGGGACGATGTCCATTGAGTATAGAAACTGTATACATAAGGTGTGTACTCTCTTGAAAGGAAGAGAGCATCAGGGAGCCAGGCAGAGAGGGGGCCCAGGAAGAATCCCAGTTGTGGACAATGAACTTTGCCAACTTCACAGTTTAGTTGAGGCCCACTCTCAGTAAGGACAAAGTTCAGGAATTAAAATCAAGTCAGAGTTGGAGGCGTAGCTCTGCAGTTGAGTGCTGGCCTAGCTTTTGCAAGGCTCCATGGCTGTAGAAAAAAAAAAAATCAGGCCAAGAATACTTTAAAACTATTCAATTCGACAAGTAGACAGACTGACGGTGCATCTAAGAAGGTTTGTGAAGTAAATTCATCCTTTGGGATGAATTGGGGAGAGCATCATAAACAGAGTCAAGTCTTACCAATAGCCAGCAGCTGGGAACAAAGGCCAGGCTGTACAAAGTTCTTTCCGGCTGCCCTATTGATATAGAAGTAAGAAAATCACACATCCCAGTTGGGTGTGAGGGTGATCTGGCTGCAACATCTGTCACCCATTGATCTCCAGACTGGCTTCATGGGTTCTGGCTGGCAAGGCTGGGTCTCCTTCCTCCCTTACCTCTCAGTATATCTCTTCTTGAGCTGCACACTGCCTTCCACAGTAGGGTGAGCTGTTCTTCAGAAAAGAGGATACTTTTCTGAAATAACTCCACTTAATTCAAGAACCCTTTAAAACCAGGTGTGGTGGTGCAATTCTGTAATCCCAGTGACTAGGGTGACTGAGACAGGAGGAGTGCAGGTTTCAGGCAAACAAGCGTGGACAATTTAGTGAGACCCTGTCTCAACATAAAAATAAAGAAGGGATGAAGATGTAGCTCTGTGGTAGAACATGCCTGGGTTTAATCCTCAGTAGAGAGAGAAAGAAAGAACCCCTTAAAAGAATCTTAGTTCTAACATATTTATTCACCCAAAGGAATTATCTCTAGTACCAACAGCAACCAGAGTACACAAGGCCTCACAGGAAAAGAGATTCTATCCCTGTAATTAAAGATTCAACAAAGAGAACCCAAAGAATTTCAGACTTTCATCTAAGATGAAAAATCCAAAACACTAAGGAAAACATGGTACAAACAGCTGCGGTGAGGGCATTGCAGGATGTCATGAGTCCTTACGCTGCCTTCCTGTTGGTTGGGGCACTAACAGGCTCCGTGGGTTTTCTAATCATTACTGACTGTCCCAGGTCCTCCAGTCTTCCTGTTTTCCTGACTTCAGCTATCATCTATGCACTGATTCCCTGTCCAGTACTGCTGAGCCACATCCTATTGAAAGGGTAAAGTTTCTAAGCTGCAAAGCCTCAATTAAAAAGTGAAGGACCAGGTATTGTTAAATTCCTCTCCTACACCCAGAACCTGAAATTCCTGAGGCAGTTAAGACAACGCCCTACTGGCCATTTAGCCTAGGGCCCTATGCAGCTTGTCACGTAGGCATACAGGGCCCGAACCAATCAGTTTGAATGTGTACCCTGCTTAGGAGTGACCAATCACCCCTGCCCAACCTGTTCCCGCCAATGAATGTGCTAATCATGTCTCAGAGTTGTTGTTCAATTTTCCCGCACCTCATGCTGATTTGTTCTGATGTATGCAAAGCCCCCGCCCTCCCCAAAAAGTGTACTTAAGCACTGCTTAGCCTCTGCTCTGGGCTCTGGGCTGCTCTCCCTTCTTGAGTGAGCCTAGAGCCTCAGTGCGCTGAATTGGATCCTCAATAAATCCCCTTCTGCAATTGCATGAGTCAGTCTCTTGGTGGTCTCTTCCTCCGACTTTTTGCCAGACCCTTACACCATCTGCCTATGAGGCTCTTTTACTTCAGTACCCCACAGACTCAAAAGAGATTTATTTGGCAAGGTACTATGTGCCAAGTAGTATTCCAATCTGAACATATTATCTTCCCTCCCCACAAAGGAAAACTAGGTGGAACCTTAGGGCCTACACCATGGTTTCAGATTAAACTACCATTGGGAGTATCCAGAAATTGTCAAGTACTGCCACAGGCACTTCCACATATGTATCTCATTTAACCCCCACCCAAAACAGGAATCATTACCCTCCACTTAATAGGAGAGAAAAAGGTACATATTGTAACAGGTGCTTCTACTTTGAAATCTTAGGTTTCAAGAATATTTCAGAAAAGATTTGGGGAAGTCACATAGGATTGCTTATTATTGATTTTGCCCAACAGAAATATTAAAAAAAAACACTTCCTATAATTTCATGAAAGATAAAGTATATTAAAAACAAAAATAAAAAGGAGAAAAGAAATTCCTTTCAATTCAATACATTTAGTCTTACTGAAAATTCATGGTGTCCTTATTTTTCTCATTTTTCTGTCAACCAATTGAAGCATTGTCACAGGCCCCAAATTTGGGGACAGTCAATTTGAATTACTGGCTTGGGGCTCCTAGATTAACTGACTCGTAGCTGTAAAGTCTTGCTGGTATTTGCAGAAAGAACCAGCTTACATCTCTCTTCTTCAGCTATCTTTGCAGGCAAATGTTAGGCAAATTAAATTATGTTGCCTTTCCTTAAAAGATGTGAAACAGAACAGCTCGGCTCTACCTTAAGGGAGCTTTAGCTCATTCAGTGGGGTTGCTTTATATTTAAAAAAGAAAAGAATGATAATCTTTGGCCTTTCCAAGGGGAAAAAAGATTTTTTTTTTTTTTAATATTACATTTTCTTCAGAGATCGAATAATAAATTTCTGGAGAAAACATCACTTTGTCATAACTCTATTTTGCAAAAATTATAAGATTATTTCATAGTATTATCAGAATAAATCAGAAATGAGTGTAATAGTGCTTGAAATTTCAGTTTGCAGAGTAAAGAGTAAACACATTAATAATTTTCAAACTGTAGATCAGTGAAATCTTCCAATTTGTCAGCAACAATGAAAACCAGTCTTGTTTATACTGTCTAATATTGAAAGAAATTTATGTTTTAAAAAAACTATAACTAAATTTGGAAATTAAACACTATCCACTGTACCTTGATACTTAAAAGTTCTTAAAGAAATCAAATAATACTGCTAGCTAGATGTACCTATTAGCCTCATTCACATTAAAAAATATATAATTTAGTATTTGGAGTAACAGGTATATTACACAATGAATTTTTTGGAAATTAAATACCATTCATTGAAGAAAGCAAGGCCAAAATCAGCAATCAAGGTGAAATAGAAAGGTAGAAAGAAAAATATAAGTAGTGATGTAATTAATATCTTTGGAGTTCTGATGATTTTGGTAATTTTATTACATTTTTGGCCAAATTTAAGCACCATAGGTTAAAAAAAAAATTAGATTGGATCATGTGAAACTTTGTAGGTTAGGGTCAACAAACAAACAAAATTTTGGATATTTTAAATAATTTGAACCAATATCTTCTAATTCTCAAAACATTTTATTTGGGTTTTTGAAAAACATGGTACTCATTTTTTATTCAGGAAAATCAATGGATCCTGAGACTTGGCTTTATGCCAAAGTATCATGAGCTGTCAACAACATACATAGAAATATAACCAAGAGAATAGCAGTATTAGTTGCCTTGATCCTTGTGCCCACACTGTGACAGGCAAAGTAGTGGAAAGGTAGGGGGCAGGGCAGAGTGTCACATGCTTCACGAAGATTTGGACATTTGAATTTTGCCGAGCAGAGACTTTAACCTTGGAAAGACACAGGGAAAGGAGTAAACCTATCTTTTTGTTGCTGTTGTTCTTACTTCTACTGTCAATGTGAAATATTTGTTTCCTGCTACCAGTAGAAAATGGCTTAATAAAGGTGAGGTAACAGCCAGGCACAGTGGCACACTCCTGTAATCCCAGCTACTCAGGAGGCTGAGGCAGGAGGATTACAAACTCAAGACCAGCCTGGGAAGTTTAGCAAGACCCCCGTCTAAAAATAAAACGAACTGGGGATGTATCTCAGTGGAAGAGCTTCCTGGGTTCAATCCCCAGCCAGCATTCAAAAAAAAAAAACCACTAAAATATGACTTTATATATATATATATTTCAATTCCCCAGCATAGTCAGGCTTAGGCAGTAGTTACACATGCTATCAACAATAAAGCCCTTCTTGTCAGGGACTTCAGCCAAGTGAATAGTTTCATGAATTCACATTGTGGCAAAATATT
The DNA here is from genome assembly GCF_052094955.1 of Ictidomys tridecemlineatus. Classification (NCBI taxonomy): domain Eukaryota; kingdom Metazoa; phylum Chordata; class Mammalia; order Rodentia; family Sciuridae; genus Ictidomys; species Ictidomys tridecemlineatus. The sequence goes on from NC_135487.1 coordinate 49,166,214, forward strand.
AGCTTTAATAATGAGTCTGCTAATTCTTCTTCCTTGCCTGTCTTGTTTAATGCCACAACTCTCTGTTAGTCCATTTGTGCTGGCTGCAGCAAAACACCTTCGACTGGGTAATTTATAAATATTCAAAATTTGTTTCTTACAGCTGAAGCTAGCAAGGCGACAATCAGAAGGCACTGACAGGCAGGCCCCTGTCTGGTGAAGCAGTCCTGCTTCACAGAAGCCAGCTGATTGCTGCACCCTCAGGGCAGAAGGCATAGGGCAAGGGAACCAACAGTGTCCTCACATGGCATAAGGGGTGGAAGGGCCACAGCCTCTTTTATGTAGGTTTTAATCCCATCCAGGGGGTGAAGCCCTCATAACTTCCCAAAGGACCTACCTCTTCCTACCGTTACCTCGGGCTTTAAGTTCCAACATCTGGATTTGGAAGAACACACTATTGGAATAATACCAATCCCCATTCTGGCAAAAAATAAACCCTCAATATTTGTTGATGAATGAATTAGCTGGTGTTTGGTTCTTAATTATAGGATAATAACTACTGCCAGACAAAATAAGTTCACAATGCTTATTTAATCATATGCGAACTTTAAACAGACAATGAAAGTCACTATAAATTCATTAATTCTTACTTCTTCCCCTACCAAATAGTACCATTATCTCTCATATTTTTAAGGACAACCTAATATCTCTGCAAACTATTAAACCATGATTTGTATGTGTATCTTTTATATGAGAATGTAATAAAGTTTTATGTATACAAAATCTGTTTCCTTTAATCATCTGTAGTACAGTACTATATGCTACTTCATAAAGTTGCTATAAGAATTAATAAATTGGCAGGTGGTGGCACAGGCCTATAATCCCAGCAACTGAGGAGGCTGAGGAAGGAGCATCATGAGTTCAAAGCCAGCCTCAACAACTAAGTAATACCCTAAGCAACTTAGTGAAAACTTGTCTAAACAAAAATAATAATATATATATATGGTTGAGAATGTGACTCAGTAGTTAAGTGCCTCTGTGTTCAATCTCTGTATCAAAAAAAATTAATGTTAAATGTGAGTATATATTCTAAGTGAAAACATTGTTACAACAATCCTAACTCCTTGTGTAGTTATAATGCAGAGAGCCATTGTAGAAATCAATTTGTATATAGCTTCAAAACAGTCATTGAAAAAAGATTTCAATCTATACATTAAACAAAAGAGAAAAATCTAACTTTAATGTGTAATCAAATGATAGAAAATGAATGCACTGTCAATATAAGAATTTCAACTGCCAGAGTTCTATAGGCGATAATAATTTTAAATAATAGTTACATTGTTAATTGTTGAAATAATATGTTATAGTCTTTTTTCTCCTCAATCATTAAAATCTTATATAATATTCCAATAATAATTTGTCACTAAGACGGGTATTTTTCTAAGTAATGTATCACCAAACCACATTTGTTTCTGGTGTCATCTCTAAAATCAATCCATGTTATAAAGTGACACATTGACTAAAAACTTGATAAACTTTGGAATGAAGTTCACCGACATGCTACTAAAAATAGTCCCATTTTAATTTTTTCAACAAATTTAATATGAACATGATGATAGAAGTACATTAGGATAATAGAAATTCACCCTACATTAGTTTTTAATGAATCTTGGATTTCACAATTCTTTCATATTCCAAAATTTAATTAGTCTTCAAAAATAACTATCATTTCTTGAGCTCTTACAACATGCAAGATACTCTGCTAAGTATTTTACATACTTTTCTTCACAGAATCCTCACAACTTTATGCAGTACTATACATGTTAATTAGTGTCCCCATTGTATAGAAATAGAAACTAAGACTCCAGAAGTTAAGAAATATATTGTAAAGAGAAAAGCCAGGATTTGAATATGTCAGGTTTCTCTGACTTCAGAGCCTTAACCAGAGTCTTAACCAAGATGACACACGACCCATGCAATTTTAAGAAAATAAAAGTCCTAAATATAGAGAAGTGGAAAGTCAACCAATTGTAAACACAAGATTAGGACAGACATGGAAAGAAAGAAAAAAAAAAAAAAACGTGGCTAATTGTTAAAGAGAGAAGGAAATGTAAACCACACAGATTCTCACAACTACATTTACAAAATAAGTGAGACAAAAGAATTTTCCTTTTCAATAGTAAATTTCTTTTAGCAATCTTTTAAGAAGATTGTAGAGAATCATTCTTTTTTAGAGTTTCTTGATTAACATTTTTTAAATTCTAGATTAAAAATCCAAGTTCTTTTAATCATTGTTTTTCACACCTGTGCAATGGTTTCCCTAAATAAGGTTTGTACTTTTATTAAGTATTTGATAGCCGTGAGATTCCGATATTTGTGAGGAAATTAATTATACTTATTTAAGCTTTGCATCATCATTTTTCTTTCATAGGAATTAAGTTATTTTCACATGACCAAAAAAAAAAATCATGACACACAATTAAAAAACAACAAACAAGAGTCACATTTTATAAGGCAGCAATTATGTTCATGTGGTACCAGTCTAATTGAAAGACAGAAGACATTTCATTCGTTAGTAACACAGAATTTCTTCTAGTGGGTTTCCTGGAGCTCATTAGATATTCCCTGGCTGATTCTCCTAAGTAATTAGATTTTAACAGGATTTTCAACAGATCAGAGCAATCTCTGTGGGTGCCAATAGAAGAGTCCCCCTCTGGCCTTACCAGCAGGGCAGAGCAGATAACATCCAGACTGGGAGTTAATAGGACAATTACTGGCCTCTTTTAAATGAGTTACATTAATGCACTTATGCTAAATGGCTCTGCATATGATTAAATATTAACATCTGAAAATATGAAATCATGCTATGCAATCAAGTTTTGTTGTTTTAATTTCCCCAAAGAAAGAGTTCAATTGTTTACATAAATGCCTTTAAATACCATGTACTAAACATTTTTAGGGTGTACTGATAGAAAGTTGGAAGCCATTCTTCTCACTGAAGAGTCCTAAAATAGACTGACTTTTAGAATATCTTTTCTGGCTATGATGGATAAACTAAAAAACTAGACAAATATATAAAAATAATAATTTTCAGGCTGTGGACAACAAGAGAAAGAGAACAATGATCCCTGGGAGGAAAGGAAATAAATGAGGTGAGATATCTGAGTTGAGCGTGAAGAATTGGAGCAAGCCAAGGTGGTTAGGATTCATAGAACAAGGTACCGGAGAAGAAAGAGAACCAGAGTCCCAAAGGAAGAGAACTCTGGAGACCTGTAGAGGGGCCTCCTCAAACTTATGGAGAAACTTCCCAAAGGTGAAAAAAAGTGCCTGGAAAGGAGCAGGTGATACAATTTTCAGAGCTCACACAGGCCCAGGAATAGTTCACATTCCCCACAGCCAGAGTTAAAAATAAACATAATACACAAGACAACAGAGAACTCAGAACATGGCCTCCAGAGCAGGGGCCAATAAGCTGTAGACGAAGAGTGGATCTGCTCTTACCCAACAAAATTTAAAAAGAAACCTTAAAAGGATCTACCTGTTTCCAACTAATTTAGATGCCCAGAACAAAACTCAAAAATACTTAGAAATATAACAGAATCTAACACCAAACAAAGTCACAAAAGAAATGGGACATCTGACCCATAACGATAAGAAAAATGAATCAACGGAAATAAAGAAATTACCCAGATTAGAAATTAGGAGAAAAGAACATTAAAATACCTATGATAGGGGCTGGAGATGTACTCGGTGGTAGAGATCTTGCCTAGCCCACTCTGAGACCAATCCCCAGGACTGCCAAAACAAAAACAAAAAAATATCTATGATAAATATACCCCATGTATTCAAAAAGATAAAGTCTGAGCATGCCAGGGAAAGATTTGGCAGATAGGCCTCAACTATGAGTAATCAAAATCACAAAAGGAGAAGAGAGAGAGGAAGGAAAGAAAAAACATTATTTGAAGAAATAATGGCCATGAAACTTTCATCTTTGATGAAAAAAAAATGCTACCAAGAAATGTGAAAAAAAGCTACATGAAAGATGATGAACAGCTTCTTTACCTTGAATGGATTAAAAACCAGAAGAGCAGAATTTTCTCAAGTTTTAAATTCAGGTTCCATTCTGACTAGATGGTTTGGTTATCATCCAAGTAAAATCTGGTGTATCCATACCTGAGGTTTCTACAAGTCAAAAAACATTTGCAGAGTTGAAATGATACTTCAACTTCTTAGGTGGAACCATACCTAACTTTCAAACAGTAAACTTGGAAAATGTGGGAATATTCAGAACACCTTTTGATATTGAGTTTTACCTCCTCATCTAGTTGTTTATTTACAAGTTTATGTCGTTAATTCTGTTCTCCCCTGTTGAGATTTCAAACATCTGTATCTTGCTTTATATCATTTGAAATATTCCAGAGATCTTAGGAGTTGAAATAGAACATTCTTCAATCTAATTACTGTTTAGAGTAAATAAATATTTTCTGAATTTTGGGGTCGAAATCTGATTTTTATATAACCAATTTTCTTAAAACAAGGTACACAAAACCAAATTGTTAATAAACTTTATTTTGGGGCTGGGGATTTAGTTTAGTGATAGAGCACTTGCCTAGCATGGGTGAGACCCTGGGTTCAATCCCTAGCACCACAATAAACAAAGAAACAGAGAAAGAATATTTGTAGAGCTGAATGGAATGGAGAGTACCTGGCATAATTTGCTAAGTAATATCCATGGACACTGGAAACTTTAGTATCACAATAACACACAAAAATAGCATTTGATGCAGTCTTAGAAAATGGGTTGAATAGGAGACAGGGTCTGGGACTCATGTCTATAATCCCAGCTACTTGAGAGGCTGAGGCAGGAGAATGGTAAATTCAAAACCAACCAGGGCAATTTAATAAGACCTTATCTCAAAAGAAAGTAAAAGGGGGTGGGGAAGTAGCTCAGTGGTAGAGCACTTGCTAGTACGTGCAAGGACCTGGGTTCAATCTCCAGTACCCACAATAAAAAAGAAAATGTGTTCAATCAGTCTGATCTAGTAGATTATATGAGTCATACTGAGACTCATGTGAAATCAGCATTTGTGAAGGACATCAAGGAAATCAACAATTGGCTTGAATTAATTATAATAGACTCTAATTCCCCTTTCATCGTCCTTCTTTAGAATTTTCAAGCTTGTTTTATACAATGAACTTGAAACACATTGGGAATAGCCATATTTATAGGCTTGATTGAACCCATGGGTATTTGAATATGTCCTACCAAATCATAGCACATTGAGATTAAGAGACAAGGGTAACTCATGAAAAAGGGTAAAGGATAGTATACTTCTATTGCTAACTGCCTGATATTTTTTGACCACCAGAAAATAGAACTAAAACCTTTAAGTTGAAATCATAGGAAGACAAAATTAGACCCATTGTAAGATTAAACAGTCTAACAGTTTGAGATAAAAAAAAAAATTAAATGGCAAGTTTTCCATCACTCTAAGTAAATGTGGAGAACCATTCTATGACCCAGCTATACCACTCCTTGGTATTTCTTCTAAGGAATTCAAATCACCATACTATAGCAATACATGCATACCCATGTTTATAGCAGCAAAATTTACAACAGCCAATGTTTTCGTCAGCCTTTTCGCTGCTGTGACTAAAAGGACCCAACCAGAACAACTGTAGAGGGGGAGAAGTTTATTTGAGCGCTCACAATTTCAGAAGTCTTATTCCATAGAAGGCTGACTCCATTCCTCAGAGCTCGAGGTGAGACAGAACATCATGGCAGAAGAGTGTGGCATAGGAAAACAGCTCACATGAAATCAGGAAGCAGAGAGAGGGGTCTCTGCTTGCCAGATACAAATATTTACCCCATAGCCATTTCCCCAATGAACCACATCCTCCAGCCACACCCCACCTGCCTCCAGCTACCATTCAGTTAGTCCCATCAGAGATGAATTCAGTGATTAGCTTGAGGATAGAACCCAATCATTTCTCCTCCAAACCTTGCATTTTCTCACATGTGATGTTTTAGGGGACACCACATCTACTCCATAAAAGCCAAAATATGGAACCAGCCTAGGCATCCATCAATGAATAAATGGATAAAGAAAATGTGGAATATATACACAATGAAATTTTATTCAGCCATAAAGGAAAATGAAATTATGTCATTTGCAGGAAAATGGATAGAACTTGAGTCCATGTGTTAAGTGAAATAAGTCAAACTCAGATGGCTAAGGGTCATGTTTGCTCTCATATGTGGAAGCTAGACAGGAAGAAGGAAAAGAAAGGTGGGGAGATCTCATAAAAATCAAAGGGAGATGAGTAGAATAGAGGAAAGGGCCCAGTGGGAGAGGGAAGAGAGAAGGGAAAGGGGAAATACTGAGGAATGATATTGGCCAAATTATATTTTTATATTGTGTGCATGCATGAATATGTAATAACAAATCCTACCATTATGTACAACTATAATGCACCAATTAAAAAAAATGAGAAAAAAAGTAAACACATAATTCTACTTGGCAGGGATTTTGTAGATTCAATTCAAGTGCTGTATAAGATATTAGGTTCGACAATATTAAAATACCTAATCTTTAAGTTTTTCTTAACATTCAGATGATCTGATTCTATGATCCTAAATGCAATGGTGGTCACACAAGGCACAAGGCTCGTCCTTTCTCTCAGTTTTTCTGTAGGATAATAGTAATCGCTGCTCCTTTCTTGCATAAAGAAAACGTGAGAGTGAATGCAGACCTAGGATATTTCTGATTCCATCATTAATTTTTTGGTTGACTTTAAACAAATTGCTAAATATTTATTGGTTTTGGTTTTGTTATCTGCAAGTGGAGACTTGCCTCAAGAGTTCATGCCGCTTTATAGGCTACCTCTGAGTCTCCCACCCTCAGCCCAACACCTTGCTAGAGTAAGTAGCCAAAACTCTATGTTTATGGCATTCATAAAAAAAAGGTAAAATCTCTGGAATTGAAATTTCACATTGCTGATGTGGGAAATCCTGTGGTCATAATTGATTTCTATCTCTTTGCCCTATCCATAGCCATTCATAGTGAGCAGTCACAAAGAAAAGTCCTGGACCAGTTATCAATGACCTTTACAGACCAATTCAGACATTTGGTTGCACATTGTATTAACAAACAGTTTCACATTTCTGAAAGAATTATATTGCCTCTGAAGCAGCTCTTTAAGCCATGATCTTTTAAAAAAGGAACAAATAGGTGAGCTCCAAGTTCAAATTTTTAAATTTATTTGCCATTGCAACATTTTAAAATATTAGTTGTATCATTTATTGCTGCTCCCAAAGTAAATATAGAGAGAATATTACCAAGAGACATTAAATTAATTTCTCTTTGTGAAATGCTACATGCAAGCACACACACACACATAAAAAGACTACAACTAATTCTTTTCTTGCAGGGACTCATCAAAATTGACTATCAAGTAATTTGCATACACCTAACTCTAAGTTGCTAAATTCAGAGGCAATCTCATTAAAATGAGAAAACTCCCACTGGCTCAATTTTCTCTGTCTGATGTCTACATTATGATGTTCTTTTGCAGATCAATTAGAGATGAACCCTTGTAGATATATTCTCTTATCCTTTCACGTATTTAGTAAAACAACAAGCCTATATAATCCCAACAACTTGGCTCAGGAGGCTGAGGCAGAAGGATTGCAAGTTTGAGGCTAGCCTCAACAACTTAATAAGACCATGACTCAAAATGAAAAACAAAAAGGGCTGGGGGTATAACTTAGTGGTAGAGTGCCTCCGGGTTCAATCCCCAGTACCGGGGCATGGAGCAGGGAGCCAAAATATGGTGCTTCAAACACTTCACTGTGTTAACATCTATGATTTCATTTGATGTACTAGTCAATTTATCAGGTAACATAAGGCTTGATCTCCCATGTACAGGAATGAAAATGAGACAAATCACTTGCCTTGCCATACAATGAGCTTGCCATGGACTGATTTACCTCCCCTGACCCCACCATAGTTATACATTGAAGCCTTAAACTGCAGTGTAACTGTGTGTGGAGACAGAGCACAGGAAGTAATTAAGGTTAAATGAGGTCATAAAGGTGGGGCCCTGAGATGATAGGATCAGTATCCTTAGATGAAGGGACACTAGAGAGCTTGCCCCCTGTGTCCCTGCATGCACACACAAGGTGCACATGCAGTGAGATGGTGGCCACCTACAAGCCAGGAAGAGTGGCCACTCCAGGAACTGATCATGTAGCACCCTAATCTTGGGCTTCCAGCCTCCAGAACTGTGAGGAAACAAATGTCTGTTGTCTAAACTATCTAATCTATGTTTTTTTCTTTTGTTTTTGGTGCTAGGTTTTGATCTCAGGGGCACTCGACCACTGAGCCACATCCCAAGCCCTATTTTGTTTTTCATTTAGAGACAGGGTCTCCCTGAGTTGCTTAGCAGCTCACTTTTGCTGAGGCTGGCTTTGAACTCACGAGATCTTCCTGCCTCAGCCTCCTGAGCCGCTGGGTTACAGTTCTGCTCCACCGAACCTGGCTAGTCTGTGGAATTTTTTTTAAAAAACAAAATGACTCAGCCTGATCTGAGACAGAGCTATCGATCATGAAAACTTCTCCTACAACCAAAGTCTCTTGACTTCTTTTTACTTCCTGTTTTGATCTATATCAGCATAGTAAAATGGCAGCTGAGAACTAACAGGAATGAGCAATTAAGTTTTCCAACACTTTTCCCTGAACCTGTTATTGTGGCTACCCCAGAAGATGCTGTTTCGTTATCTTCCATCAAACAATGGAAGTGCTGCTAGCATGAGATACACCTCAGAGGGGAAAAATGGAAGCATCATCCTAAATGCATAATGAATCTTGTGGATTTCTCTCTAGTAAGAAACTTTTGAACAATTCCTTTTAAAAAAAAATATGTACTTGTTATGGAGGAAAGTTTTATTTTGCAAAAAGTAACTGGTATCCTCCACCCAGCTCAACAAGATAAGCCTGTTCCCAGAGAGCATAAAGTTTTTGCTCTTCTGTGTTATGAGTCTTTCACGTAAGAAAGCCTGGGACCTTATAGGTTAGTGAACCTAGTACCAGAAGTCTATTTAGGAGGCCCATTTGGATCCTACATAAAGTAATTAATTCAGTATCCATATAAAGGGGTATTTGGACCTGAGCACTTACTCTTTTATTTCTTGAATTATTCAGAAAGAAGAAAAACAGGGTGTTATTTAATGCAGGTCTTTAAATAACCACCAATATAACTGCAGGACAAACTTCTGTATTCCATTATCTCTACCATTTGAGAAGCCAAGAGAAAACATGAACCTTAATGGAAGTAGAATTATCCTTGCAATGACTGCAGTAAATGTTTGTTGAAGGGGAAAAAAATGGAAAGAGAAGATATACCATATATACCCAGTTTTAATGGAAAGCCTATTTCTGCCATATACATTAGAGAAATTGTTGAAGAACAATTCATCCATGTGAAAATATTAGCACTGTAATTCTGCCAAGGTCAGTAAGACCTAGTGATTTGCTGAGATATCACCTTCATTTCACCAGGTAAATAAAGGCTTCTTTTTTTCAGTGTGTCCTATCCAAGAAGGCACTCCATAGCAACAGTTAAATTATGAATACAGCACATATGTTCCATACCATATCATTTACAGCACAATTTAGCATAGACATAATGCTTTGTAACAAACTACAATACCATTCACAAAATGCATTTAAATAGCATAATTTAGTTCATTAAATTCAGTCATTTACAGTAAATCAAAATCATCATAGGAATTGAAGAGAGTACACAGTTGTTTGTTTGAATAGTTAAGCTAGGTAAGTCAATTTCTTTTTGAAGGTCAAGGACAGAGTTGTTTCCATTTTCTGTTATAAAAAAGATACAGCTGGTGTCAAAAGATAATTTAATGTCATCTCAAATTGATCAACCCTCTTTCCCCCCTCCTTTCTCCTGGTTGTATATCATATCCCTGCCAGTCCTGAAATAGATCCAACTCCCCCGAAACATCGTACAGGCTACTTAACTAGGATGTGTGTGCAGATTTTACAAAATCTCAAATGCACAATTTCTTCCAGTCTTTAACCAAGATGTATACATTTTGTCCTGAGAAAGCTTCAAACACTCAATGACAGTGCATGTAATCATTCACTTACCTATTTTGCATATCATACTAGAAGCCCCTTGTGGGTAGAAGCCTAGTCAACCATATTTATAATCCAACAACCTAGCACAGTGTTTGCTGATTGTAAGTTTCTACAGAGAGTAAGGACTGATTCTTTTATTATTTATTTTTATTCCCCACAGCCCTAATCATAATGCTTTATGCACACTCAGTAAATACCTGTTGGTTTAAAAATCTTATTGGAGAGGCTTGGCCTTGGGATACATTTCCTAAGCACACAAAATCAGTGTATGTTTTTTTCCAAATGTCTTAGTAAACCAGTGCCTACAATAACATACAAAATGTAAGAGAGGACAGAGTTCAGGAGCTCAAACAGTTTATTCAACTCAATCTCATCGTTTCCTCATCCAGCATGTGCTGAGCAGAACTGTAGTCCTGGTGTACTCTGGTGTTTTTACCTTCTGTTATGGTTTGGATGTAGGTGTCCACCCAAAACTCATGTGTGAGACAATGCAAGAAGATTTGGATTCTTAATCCAATCAATAGATCAATTAATTGAGTGGTAACTGAAGGTGGGTAGGATGTGGCTAGAAGAGGTGGGCCACTTGGGTGTGTGCCTTTAAGATATATATTTTGTATCTGGTGAGTAGAATCTCTCTGCTTTCTAATCATCATGTGAGCTGCTTCCCTCTGCCATACTCTTTCTCCATGATGTTCTGCCTCACCTGGAGCTCCAAGGGATAGAACTAGCTATCTATGAACTGAGACCTCTAAAACTGTGAGCCCCCCAAATAAACTTTCTCTTCTATAGTTGTTCTGGTTGGGTCTTTTAGTGTCAGCAGTGAAAAAGCTGACGAAAACTTCCACACGTCTTTCTCTTAACTTTTGCCCGAAATGCTTTCACCATGAACTCAGCAATGATCAAGAATATGAGGATTCAAGCTCTGGCTCAGCTGGGGGGCTTTCAAGCCAACATGATACAGATAGCATTTCACACTCGGAGTCTCTCCAGATAGTGGCTGGCCTCCCACTGGGTGCTGGGTTAACCACAGCAATCACATACTCTTCTAAGATCTGACCTCTGCTCTGGAACTGCCCATGATCTACTGAGCACATTATCCTCAATGCAGGGCCGGCAGGGGTAAGCACAAGATGCTCAGAGAGAAACCACAGTGTCTCCATCAACACAAGAACCAATGCTCTCTACTCAGTATAGCTGACCCTGTATGAAGGGATGTTAGGGGGAAATTTTTTTTTTTTAAATTGAAAGTAACTGTTCTTGTAAATATCCATTTGTGGGGTGACTATCACTGTTTTGAAGAATCATGGGCAACTCTGATTGTATTAAGTCCCCATGTTGGGGCTCGGGATGGCATTCAGTGGTAGAGTGTTGAACATGTGTGAGGCCCTGGGTTCCATCCCCGGCACCACAAAAATATTCTTTTAGGTTCTCATTGAAGATAGGAGTTTCTGCCATGTATGGTGGTGCATGCCTAGAATCCCAGCTACTTAGAAGACTGAGGCAAGAGAATGAGAAGTTTAAGGCCAGCCTGGGTAACTTAATCAGACCCTGTCTTAAAAATAAAAAGGGTATGGCTCAGTGGTAGAGCACTTGCCTCGCATGTGTGAAGCCGTGGATCCCACCCTCAGCAGCAGGGATAAAGGGACATGCTTTTTAGTAGCCACTTTCAGGCGATGGCTGCTAAATTAGATACTGTACCCCTAAAGCCACGAAATAAACTTCAAGGCCTTCAGGGATGACATAGAAAAAGATTACGTTGAAGCAGCAACAACAAAAACCTACCAATGCTGGGAGCCAGGGTTCGAACCTGTAATTCCAGTGGCTCAAGAAGCTGAGGCAGGAGGATCACAAGTTAAAAGCCAACCTCAACAAACATGGGGTGGCCCTGAGTTTGATCCCAGCACCCCCTCTGCCAAAAAATAAAAAAAGAAGAAGAAAGAAAGAAAAAAGAAACTACCAAGGATCCACAATTACAGCAGAAGAGAATCCTTAATTCATTTTGCCCAAGTTTAAACACAGTCTGGAAAAGGTATGTCAAGACCAGTAATTAAGTGGCATATAAACCCCATCTGATAAAGGCTGGGCTGGCATCCACTTACAAAAACCTCCAGAGGACACTGAGGTTTCTCACACTGTATTTAAAGAAACCGTCTGTAAAAGGTTGGGATGGGTCTCACTAGGCTGAAAAGAATAAGTCCAGATTACTCTATTTAATAACCACTCATCGTAAATTCCATTTTTTTATTCAGTGGGGGAATGACAGAGACTCACTCACTCCTGGTTACAGCAATTCAGAGCAAAAACTCTTCTAGTTATACTATCATGCCGAAAACCTAAATTTCAGGCCCCTTTGGAATTCTTCACTCCTTCTTTTACCCGCCGGGGTGGAGCATTAGGCAGGCAGCTAAGGACCCACACTGCCAAGCGCGCTCCTCCCAGCCTGGCCATTCTGGGGGTGACCTTTCACCAGGTCCTTGGCATAAGGCAGTGTATCGTCTCCTGGAGCAAAGCCAGAGTGTAAGATGAAAAGCCACATGCAGAGGATGACGCAAAGGAAACAATCATGACTCTCATATTGAGAGCCAGAAAGAAATTCGAGGTCTTAGGCACACTAGTTCCTAAGCTTGTGCGTTGTGCTCAGCATAAAAACTCCCTTCACATTTTATTCTTCGGGAGTCCCAGGCAGAAGAGTGACATACCAGCAATCAACCAGAGAGGGGTCATATGGCATTGCCCTTGCTCCACGGGGTAACTTAAAGGGAAACTTTCATGATGTTTGGAGCTCCCTGGTGTCCTGTAGGTGAAGGAGGAAGGTGGTTCCAATTCAGAGCAGCAGAAACGCACTGAGGTGGCACCAACCCTCATTTCTAAATGCAACATTACAACAGGAAAAGTAAAGACATCCACGTCATGAACATGAAGAGGCTTGGGAAGACTGCTGGGGGCTTGTGTCACTGTTGCCTGTTGGCCAAAAGAGAGAAACAAAACAAAACAAAAAAGAAAGAACCCAGCTAAGGTCAGGAACACTGGCCAGAAGGCTGCAGCTGCCCCTAGCGCCACTGTCTCAGTGGGGGTGATGGGGATCATGCTCATGCCACTGAGCTACATCCCCGGCCCCAGAACCACCCTTATTGCGGCTAGACATCTCGCTCCTGAGACCTCTCCTAATCAAATCCAGGCATCCATGTCTCCTGAGGGCTACTGACCCCAGGACTGATCACTGGCTTGTCACAAAGGTCTCTTTTGTTAACCTACCTGCCGTTGCTCTGTGTAGCACAAACTTTCCTCTGATGTCGCCCTGCCCCAAAACAAGGGAGTTCGCACAGTGGGTCTGATGTGGTGGATCTGGCCCAGGAAGTTCTGCACATGCGTGGCACCATCTCCTGTGGGTTCCCGGGGCAGGGGCGGGTCATGCCTCAGCTGTACTTCCACAGAGATCTAGAAGAGACTGACAGGAAATGAAGGTTGTCACTGAAAAGCACACAAACAAGGAGGAACTTCAGGGCAAATGGACTGCCCCAGCTCTTGGTTCACTGCTGCTCAGCCTGAGCTCCCAGATTGGTCAGAAGTAGGCAGGGGTCCCCATGCAGTTCAGCAGGACTGGAGCACTCAGCTTTCTACGGAGGGCTGGTCTGCAGCTCCCACAGCTCAGGCCACTGAATGGGTAGGAACAACGGTGTTCTCTCACTGACTCTCAAACACAAAATAGGAATAAAGTCGAAGAAACATAAATATCAGTTTCTAAAAAAGGAAACAGAAAAGCTAAGTGCTGGATACACAAAGACGAATACGATCACACACACACAGCTGACACTGAGATACTCTATGATGGTGTCCTATGGACCAACAAGTGTTTTTTGAATCACTACCATGTTTGACACAAGCTGTCTCAAGTAAGCCTCAAAAGCTCTATGGGACTGGTGTTATTATTCCCATTTTTCAAGTGAAGAGGTTGAAACTCAAGGTGATTAAGACAACTTGTCTACATAACTGATAAGTACCACAGCTCAGAGCCAAATCTAGGCCTATCTAAATCCACAATGTATGCATTTCTCACCAGCAAATAAAAGACAGTATGCTCGAAGATCAGCTCCCCCAAATCATAGCAAATCTCTGCCCACTCCCCACCAGCTTGGTCTCTCACAAGTTGAAGTAACTACTACTACTGTTACTGTATGGATGTGGTGTCCCCTAAAAGCTCATGTGTGAGGCCATGCAAGAAGGTTTGGAAGAGAAATGATTGTGTCATAGCCTTGACCTAATCAGTGAATTAATCCCTGGGGGGATTAACTGAGTGGTAACTAGAGGCAAGTGGGGTGTGGCTGGAGGAAGTGGGTCATTGGGGGCGTGGCTATGGGGTATATATTTTGCATCTAGAAAGTGGAGTCTCTCTCTTTCTCTCTTCTTTCTGATCACCATGTGAGCTGCTTTCTTCTGCCACACCCTTGCTCCATGACGTTCTGCCTCAGCTTGGGTCCCATGGAATGGAGCCAACTGTCTATGGACTAAGACCTCTGAAACCATGAGTCCTTAAACAAACTTTTCCTTTCCTCCAGTTGGGTCCTCTAGTCTGGTTGGGTCCTTTAGTCACAGAGGTGAAAAAGCTGACTAAAACAAATTGGTACTGAGAAGTCAGATCATTGCTTGGATTAACTTAACCATGTGGTTTAGATGCTTTTTGAGCTTTTTGAAATTGTTGGGAGGAATTTTGAGATGTGAAGCAGTGCATGCTGGAAATGCTTTGCGGTAAGCTGAGCTTAATGGCCAATTCTGGGGGAGCTCAGAAGAGCAGAAAGCCAATAGGACTAAGGACAGTGAAGATTACTCCTACTAATGACAATGATTTATTAAGCACCTACTGTATTTTTATCTCCAGGGTCACATGGTTATGCTGTAAAGCAAAGATTAATATCATCATTCCCACTTGACAAATGAAGAAACTGAGGCTCAGGGAAATTAACTGAACTGGCCAAGGCCATATAGCTACAAAGGAAAAGAACCAACATTCAAAACTAAACCCACTTAGTTCCAAAGTTCATACGTTTTCCACTAACCATTCGGCCTCAAAAAACAAAGAATCTTGGGGCTGGGGTTGCAGCTTAGTGGTAGAGCAGATGCCTGGCACATGTGAGGCACTGGGTTTGATCCTCAGCACCACATAAAATAAATAAATAAATAAATAAAGGTATTGTGTCTATCTACAACTAAAAATGATTTAAAAAAAAAAAAGAATCCAAAATCAACATAAAGTCTAGATTTAATACTAGGACCAGCCTTTTCTTGGGAGATAGAACTTTTTACTTGGGTTACCCAACAGAAGGGAGTAAGATTGAAAGGGAAACTCTGTTAAATTGTGCCTAAGAGAAAGAACCAGTGAGGCCCATAGTCCCACAGTACTTGGGAGGCTGAGGCAGGAGGATCATTTGAGCTTAGAAGTTCAAGACTAATCTGGGCAGCATAGAGAGACTCCATCTCAAAAACAAGGAAAGAGCTGGGCACAGTGGCTCACGCCTGTAATCCCAGTGGTTCTGGAGGCTAAAGCAGGAGGATCACGAGTTCAAAGCCAGCCTCAGCAACTGTGAGGTACTAAACAACTCAGTGAGACCCTGTCTCTAAATAAAATACAAAATAGGGCTGGGGATGTTGCTCAGTGGGCGAGTGCCCCTGAGTTCAATCCCGGGTACAAAGAAAGTGTCTGACTTCAAGTTAGAGAATGGACTGCTGCGTAGGCATCAGGAAATTATCAAAAAGCCCCAATAAATAATAAATGAGTTAAGCCAAGTGAGAATAGAGGGCACACATTTGGTGCTAACAAATATGATTTTCAGTCATGATCCTATCATTTACTGTGTGGTTTTTAAAGAAGTCATCTCAACCTCTTTGGAGCTCATGATTGTTTTTTATCTGCCAATATGGATTACTCAATTTGCTATTGTAAAGGGCTTTGCAAAAAGAGTGACCAGTTTTAAGAATCTACAATGTGCCAGGAACTAAGGTGGAGATGATATTAGGAGAGTGGTATGTGTAAAACCCCTTTAACGCTAACAAGAGCTACAAGATAGTTTTTTTTTTTTAATAGCATCTCCTTTTAACAGAGGAGGAAATAGAAGTATGGAGAAATGAAATAATTTGCCCAAGGTACAATGACCAATAAAGAATGGCACTATGACTGGAAGCCAGGAGCCTACTTTTGCTCTCTGCACTGGACTTCTCTCTTTTTTCTTTTTCTTTTTTTTAGTGGGGATGCATACTGGGGATTGAAGTCAGGGGTACTCGACAACTGAGCCACATCCCCAGCCCTATTTTCTATTTTATTTAGAGACAGGGTCTCACTGAGTTGCTTAGCAACTTGCTTTTGCTGAGGCTGCCTTTGAACTCGCAATCCTCCTGTCTCAGCCATGCACCACCGCACCTGGCTTTGCTGAACTTCTCTGAAAGTAATGAACAACACAGGAGCTGCCAGGACCAGGTCAATTCTGGAAGCTGGCACTCAAGTTAAAGCTAAGAAAAGTGACTGCAGAAAAATAACTAGCCTAGAGGACTGAGGTCAAAGCAAGCACTGGACTAACGTCGAGTCAGCAGGCAGCAACTTGAAAGTTATGAGCACGAGTGGATAATGCCAAGTGTGAGGCCAGAGGACTCCATCAATAGGAAACAAGAACTCAAAGGGAAAACCAAGGAAGAGATAGGCTGCTGGATCACAAATGCATATTCTATTCCAAAGGGCTAACAGGGTGGGGATTGTGATTGGGGACAGGGAGTGTATGGAATGAAAGAAAAGTGTTAATGTTTCATTCTTGTCAAACTGAACAAGGAGAGCTGTGGTTGTGGCTGAAGCAGTAGCGTGCTCGCCTGGTATGCGTGCGGCCCAGGTTCAATCCTCAGCACCACATACAAAACAAAGATGTTGTGTCCGCCAAAAACTAAAAAATAAATATTAAAAATAAATAAATTAATTTAAAAAACTGAACAAGGAACAGTGTTGCCTTTATAATTTTAAATTGATAGAAATAAGAATATTAGATTCCATCACAGCATAAAACAAAAATGTCAATAGATGTAGATGGAAGGTCAAGGTGGAGAAAGGCCAAAATCCAAATAGGCTTGGCACAGTAAGGGTTCCAAACACAGCACACCTATGGGGTCAGAATTCAGAGAGACCAGAATGCCAGGGCTGGGAGCTGACCTCAGAGAACATCAAGACTACACTCCAACTGCACTGATTAAAGAAGGGAAACTGAGTCCCAGAGAGAGAAGAGTAATGAGTCCAATGTCATTCATGGCATGCTGTAGCTGCAAGCTGTAGATCATAGGCAGTTCAGACTAAATAGGTTAAAAGAGGAAAAGGGGGCTGGGAGTGACTCAGAGGTAGAGCACCTGCCTAACAACTGTGGGCCCTGGTTCAATCCCCAGTACTGGGGTGGGGGGAAGCAGGGAGGGAAAAACAAGAAAAAGTTTAGGATGGAGGAATAGAGACCCCCAAGAAAACACAGTTCCTGATAATGGTCATTTTTTTAAAATCCACATTTAAAACAAACAGTTCCGTGTACTTGTGAATGGGTGGAATCTCTGTGATCTTCTCAGGGATTTTTCTGTTTTGTAGAACTGAGGAGTCTCTAGGTAAAGCAGAAAGATGCCTGAGTAGGAAAAAAAAAAAAATGCATGCAAACCATCAGAGCCCACGGCCAAAGTGAACATCCATGAGGAGTTCAGGAGAGTAATTCAGGCTCTCTGAGCCTTGGTTTCTCCATCATTTGGAGGGTCTCTCTGAATAAGGTAGTTAGTACAGTATTCGCATTCCCCAAACGGTATTTGGCAAAATTCTCAGGACTAGTGGGAGTGGTGGTAAGAAGGAGTTCCTTGGTTACCTCTGTTTGGGCAAACTTGTGTTCTCTATCCATCTTGGGAACTGAGGTACAAATAAAATGGAGATTGTTCTTTTTGATTGCCAGGCTTCTATTCATCTCATTTCCAGTAACAACTTCTGCTATCCATTTGGAAAGCCACTCTTTTACTTTTTTTAAATTTGTTTTAATTATTCATACATGACAGTAGAATGCATTTTGACACATTGTATACAAATGGAGCACACTTCTCATTCTTCTGGCTGTACACGGTGCAGAGTCACATCAGTAGTGTAATCACACATATATAGACGGTAATAATATCTGTCTCATTCTACAATCCTTCCCATCCCCTCAGTTCCTCCTCTCCCCTCTGTACAAACCAAAGATCCTTCATTCTTCCCTGCCTCCCACCCAACTATGGATCAGCATCTGCTTATCAAATAAAACATTCGGCCTTTGGTTTTTTGGTTTGGCTTCTTTCACTTAGCATGATATTCTCTAGTTCCATCCATTTACCTGCAAATGCCATAATTTAATTCTTCGTTAAGGCTGAGTAATATTCCATTTTGTATATGTACCACATTTTTTTTATCCTTTCATCTGTTGAAGGGCATCTAGGTTGGTTCCATACTTTAGCTATTGTGAATTAAGGTGCTATAAATATTGATGTGGCTGTGTCACTCTATAATATGCTGATTTTAAGTCCTTTGGGTATAGAGAGAGGAGTGGGATAGCTGGGTCAAATGGTGGTTCCATTCCAAGTTTTCTGAAGAATCTCCATACTGCCTTCCAGAGTAGTTGCACCAGTTTTCAGTCCCACCAGCAATATATAGGGGTACCTTTTCCCCCACATCCTCACCAACACTTATTATTGCTTGTATTCTTGATTTTTGCCATTCTGACTGGAGTGAGATGAAATTTTAGAGTAGTTTTGATTTGCATTTCTCTACTTGCTAAAGTTGATGCACATTTTTTCGTGTGTTTGTTGACTGATTGTATTCACTCCTCTACTTTTGAAGTTTATATGGATCCTGTGGAGTTGACTCCTGACCCCCTGCTCAAGCATGACCTGTGACTCAGGTGAGGCCAAACTATAGCACTCCTCCTAAATAGTGATGACCGATTCAGGCTTATTTAAAAAAAAGATAAAGAAAGAAAAGAAAAGAAATAGGTCTACACCCAAAAGGACTCTTCAGGTTGCAAGTGACAAAAACCCAAGTCAAACTAGATTGACCAAAAAGTTAAATTCATTAGCTCACATAACTGAAAAATCCAAAGATATATTTTTCTCACTTTCATATCAGTTTGATCCAGGGGTACCATCTGCCTCCATCTCTGGGCTTTACTCTACTCCATGTTGTTATGCCCCAAGGAGGGAATGTGCCACCCATAGCTCTCTGCCTATATCCTCCCAGGGCTCAGTTCAGAAAAAAAAAAAAAAAAGAATAACTCTTCCTGGTGGTTAGGTTAAGAGTCCAGTCTAAGTAATGTCGTTAGAATAATTTGGTAATCTGACTGGCCAGGACTAAGTCACGTAGTGTATTCCTGGTAGAACCCCACCAAGTACAAGGGAAAGAGATGTTTCTCCAAAGGACGGTTTGGTAGCTCCCAAATAATATGGAACAGAAAAGACAAATATCCATTAGAAGGTTGTTGTTGTTGTTGTTGTTGTTGTTTTAATATTTACTTATTTTTTTTAGGTGTAGATGGACACAACACAATGCACTTATTTTTATGTGGTGCTCAGGGTTGAACCCGGGTCCTGCTCGCGCTAGGTGGGTGCTCTACCGCTGAGCCACAATCCCAGCCCCATGTTGTTGGGTTTTTGTTGTTGTATTTCTGTACTAGGGATTGAGCACAAGGCCTCATATTAGGCAAATTCTCTAACTCTGAGCTACAAATAAAATTTGTTTTTAACAAACTAATGGCAAAATACGGAATAAGGAAACAAACATTCTCACATTCTATTTTGAGTAGACAATTTGGCAATATGTACCAAAAATAAAAATGCAGCCAGGTATGGTGGCAGTTGTCTGTAATCCCAGCAATTTGGGAGTGTGAGGCAGGGGGACTGCAATTTAGTGAGACCCTGTCACAAAATTAAAAAATGAGAAGGGCTGGGGATGTAGCTCTGTGGTAAAGCACCCCTGGGCTCAACTGCCAGGACCAAAACAAAATTCAAATTCACAGTATTTTCACCCATTATATTTTAAGAAATTTTCCAAACAGATAAATCACACCAATATATAAATATGTTAAAGGATTATTATTGAAGATCATTGAAGCTTCGACTGTAATAGCAAAATATTTTCCATTAATATAAAAGTTTTAAAATGACGTTGTATGAATAGAGAAGAATGTTGCACATTTTTTTTTTTTGTACAGGGTGGGGGCAGTTGAACCCAGGAGCACTTTACTACTGAGTTACATCCCCAGTCCTTTTTCTTTTCTTTGTGTGTGTGTGTGTGTGTGTGTGTGTGTGTGTGTGTGTTGCTGGGGATTGAACCCAGGGCCTTGTGCATGTGAGTCAAGCACTCAAGCACTCTACAACTGAGCTATCCTTTTTGGTTAATTTTTAATTTTGAGACAGAGTCTCACTAAGATGCTGAGGCTGACCTCCAATTTGTAATCTACCTGCCTCAGCCTCCTGAATTGCTGGAATTATATGTGTGTGTGATAGAGCCCAGCTATAAAATAACTTTAAATAAGGTAGATCTATATGTTCTGATATGGAAAGAAGTTTATGACACCCTATAAGGGGGAAAAGGAAAAAATTGCAAGAAAGTAGGTAAATATGGTCCTGTTTGTATAAATACATTTTTAAAACCAGGAAGAATATCCAAAAAAGATTGTAACATAGGCATTGCTGGAGAAGTACTAGAAGTAGAAAGTATTTCTCACTTAATGTACTAAGGGGTTTTATTTGTTTATTTTTTTTTTAACCTGAGAACATGTTACTTTAAAGTAACGTTTTTAAACACCTTTTGGGCTGGGGAGATAGCTCAGTGGTGGAGAATGTGCCTAGCATGCTCAAGGCTACTGCTTGGGTTTCGTCCCCAGCACTGCAAAACAAGCAAACAAAACAAAAACACTTGTTTGATTGACTGTCTATTAACTTGACTCACAATTCACATCATGGACCCTCAAGGAACAAAAATGTTTTGTTTCTATGTGCTGAAGAAACTTATTAAATTACTGAAAACACATAGAAGTGGGATTTTACTGTGATATTCCACATATTTCCAAAAGTACGTAAGCCTTCTTGTCTAGAAGTAATATAATGTTTTTGCGCTGATCTAACACATTATCTGGGCTACTGAATCAACTTGGTTCATTTATTTACTTTGTTTATCGGTCAGACCAGCCCATCACAGGATTTTGCCACTACAAATGGGCCCCTGGACTAACTCATGCAGGCAGACAACAACTCCATCAAACCCAATAATTAATCGGGCAGTCCTCCTCCATATGCCACCACGACTATTCATTAAAGCAATGCATATGGCTCATACTCCATGTGCTAGCTTTTTGCTCTTATTCATGGTTCAGCAAATTTATGAACTTTAGATCCAGTGGAAAAAAAGAAAAATTAATACAGAAGATATAATGTGGCTGACAGTTTAAAATTAGAGAAGAAAAAACAAAAGAAGATATGCTACTGACAATGGAAATCGTGACATAAACACACAGCAAACTTCTGTTGGTTGCCTTCCATGCATCAGACACATAGCCGGACTCCAGAGACACAGAGATGCATATGCCATTGTCCATGCCCAAGGCTTACCTTTGTTTGAGGAGATACCTTATGTATTGAAAAAGTTAAATAATGGCATGAGGTTATCAAAGGTAAGTGCCACATATTCCTGATTCCCATCCAAGATAGGAATCTTAAGAGTCAGCACCTTAGGAATCATAAGTCCATGAAGCATATCATACTAGGTATAAGAGATATACCCAGTTTAGTTTGGGGGCTTTTTGTTTTTTGTGGAGCTGATTGAACCCAGGAACACTCTACTACTGAGCTATATCTCTAGCACTTTTTATGTTTTCTTTTGAACCAGGGTCTCATTAAGTTGCCAAGCCTTGCCTCAAACTTGTGATCCTCCTGCCTCAGCCTCCTGAGTTGATGGGATTACAGGCATGTGCCACTACACACAGTTTAAATATACAATTTTCTGAAATAAGAAATAAAGGTTATCAAGTTGAATTGATAATACTTTAGTAATTTAAGCATGTAAAATATAATTCCATATAATTTCCTGAATAATATGCATAAGAAACCAAAGCACTGATCGAGATGAGATTCTTTTTTTTTTTTTTTTTTTTTTTTTGCTAAGAGAGAGTGGGACAGAGAGAGAGAGAGAGAGAGAGAGAGAGAGAGAGAGAGAGAGAGAGAGAATTTTAACATTTATTTATTTTTTCTTAGTTCTCCGCGGACACAACATCTTCGTTTGTATGTGGTGCTGAGGATGGAACCCGGGCCGCACGCACGCTAGACGAGCGCGCTACCGCTTGAGCCACATCCCCAGCCCCGAGATGAGATTCTTGAATTGTCACTGTGACATAAGATATAATAAGAATAGCTCAAATTTACCCAAGATTTGACTTTCCAGATTTTTATAGATATACCTAAAGTATATGATATTCATTTGTATAATAAATACATATATTTATTTAATCTTCACAAAAGTCCTATGATGAAGGTAATATTCCTTATTTGCAGATGAGAAATCTGAAGCAATGAGAAATTAAGCTATTTACCAAGGTTAACTGTCAGGGCCAGACTTCAAAATTAAAGAATCTGACTCCAGAGTCCATGCCTAAAATCTCTACAGTGAGTGAATGTTTTGTATTCCCTAGATTATCACTTCATTCATATTTTTAAGGAGAAAATAAAGGGCAAAGAATAATAAGGACACAATTTCTTCCTGCATTCTGAAATTGTATGCTTTCTTGAAAGACCTAGCTATGCTTACACATAATAGATGATCAATAAATACCTGTCCTCTAAGTGGACTGAAAGAATAATGTTTGTGACCCATGTGCCCCACTTGTCTTGGCAGCCCTGACCACATCACTTTTTCCTAGAATTCTAGAGGGGAGAGGGTTTCTCTCTTTGCAGAGTTTCAAGCAAGAGCAGAGAGTGTGGGAAGTAGAAAGTATGTTAATAGAGCCAAGCACTGGCCTGGGAGACAGCCCTGACACTGTTTAGTTAATACAACCTGGGAAAAGTCAGTTTGCTCCTCTCGGAAATTAATGTTCATAGGTGTCAAATGAGAGGGCTTAATTCAATGAGTGATTCTGAAATTGCACTAAGAGGGAGAAACACATGAACAGTGCAGCCTCTTCGGTTTCAAGAATAGCTCCTCATACCTGGCTCTATGACGCACACCTATAATCCCAACAACTCCAGAGGCTGACGCAGAAGGATTGCAAGTTCCAGACCAGCCGCAGCAATTTAACAAGGCTCTAAGCAACTTAGAGAGAACCTCTCTCAAAATAAAAAATAAAAAGGGCGGGAGATGTAGCTCAGTGGTTAAGTATTCCTGGGGTTCAATCACCAGTACCAAGGGGAGGGAAAAAAAAACAGCCCCCCTTAAATTTGTTCTAATATTAGGTATATGAGATTTTGTTTGCAAAAAGGATCTTAAGACTTTACAAGGTTTGAACACCCCTAAATTTGATCAACTATTGTCTCTTCCTAAATATTCTACCCCTCTAGATTGCACAGGTACCTTCCATGACATCAGATCATTTGCTTGAATTCTGACCTGTTCAAGAGACATTTTTAATTGAATCTCAGAATTCTTTCCATCATTACAATTCTGGATCTGTCCCTCAAAAAGAGAAGTTGATTCTTTCCTCTCTACTCACATTTATCAGTCCATGTTTTGGAGGTTCTCCTTCTGTGCATTCTTAAATTAGTAAACAGGATAACTGTAGTAATTGCCTGACCTGCAAAGTATACGGACCTTCAAGGTTAATGCTCCTGATGCAAGATTTTCACGACGAACAACAAAATTCTTTTAACCCTTTGCTGAGGTATAGATTCAATAGTAAGAGAAGATCATGCCATGGATTGAATTACTCAAAAAAGAATTATCAGAGTCCCCAGTGATCTACTAGGGCTAAACTATACTCCAAAAGGAACTGTCTTAAAGAACTTCTGAAAAGTCCTTCACTGGATATATGGTCAAAGAACCATATATCCTATATATCTAAGAATTGGTAGAGTCCTGCTCCAAATATTGTGCTAATCCCTTATATTTCATTTTATAACACTGAAATTCCTTCCACATGAATGAAAGAATTGTTGCTATTAAGCCTATTCATTCTCTGAAATTCCTTTAATCAGTTTCCATTAAGGACTGTCAAACACATACATCATTTAGGGACTTTTAAATCTAAATTTTATTGAAGATATATTACATATGGTTTAATATTTCAGTTCAGCAATGGCCATCAGCAATAAGCATTACTCTAAGAGTGGGATTAATTAAATATTCCAGCAAACACAGTGATCCAAATAGCAAAGAAAAATCCTGGGCACCGAGCCCAGATTCCCCACCCTCTCTTCTGCTGTGCCTCATCTCTCTCAGATAAACCAGACAACCAACAAATTCATTTTTAGTGAATGTATAGATGTACAATAAATGATCAAACTCCTCTATCAGGTCTCCTGTTAAATTTTTAAGTAGGAAAAAATGCACAAAATCAAATTGCCCCGTAAAAGGCTATTTTTTAAAACCAAAGAGAGAGATCATTTTCAGAAATAAAAGGTAACTCCCCGTGGTAATCAGCAGCTCTGCTCTAACTTGACTTTGCTACTCTTCCAATGACAAGCTAGGAGACGGTCCTATTCTATAATTATAAACCTGTCTTTGCTGTTATGAAGTTTTAAAGTATTTCAACTTTGTATTTATAGTGAATATGAATCTCTGCCCCACAGAAACCAAGGGACTCAGAACAAACTCATGATCTGAGTCCCACAGAGATTGCTGGTTTTGTCCTCATGAGTTAAGACTGACACTCCAACCTTGAGTCTTATCTTTAGATCTGCAGTTCTTGGTTCTTGTGATCTCAACACAGGCACTAATCTGTCTCCAAGTAGAATATTTACAAAGGGTCTTATTCATCAAACATTCATAATTCCTCTTCACCCCCTCTCTCAGTTCCCAGAAGCAGCTAGTAGGTGACACAATAGATAAATTTAGCAGAATTAAAAATGACCTGGCAACCACCATTTCTTCTCATCACCCTATCTGTATTTCTGGGACACAAGGTACCTTAAACCTTCTAGCAAACCATTCTCTTGTTTCAAGGGGGAGTCTATTCATAAAGTAAAATCTTTGAAGCTAGAGCAGTTGACAAAAGAAACAAAAAGCAAAAGATCAACAGCAGCAACATTACCTGCATGCACTCAAAAGTTTTCAAAGCATAATCAAGGGGCTGGGGATGTGGCTCAAGTGGTAGCGCGCTCGCCTGGCATGCGTGCGGCCCGGGTTCGATCCTCAGCACCACATACAAACAAAGGTGTTGTGTCCGCCGAGAACTAAAAAATAAATATTAAAAATTCTCTCTCTCCCCTCTCTCTCTCTTTCAAAAAAAAAAAAAAGAAAGCATAATCAAGTACTTTATGTAATTTTTATCTTTCCAATAAATTATACATTGCTCATAGCTTTAAGTCACTTATCTTTGTTTAATTCAGAATTCTCACCTTTAAAACAGGAATACTTCACAAGGGTCTTATGAGCTTAGAGAAAGATAATATGTAAAGTACTTAGTGCAGAGTAATTGCTCAATAAATGGTAGCCAGGTTTTTTAAATTATCATTCCTACAAATAAAGAAAAAATGCCTCAGAGAATTAGGTAATGAGCCCAAGGGCCTATGATGTATAAACTTTATTGAGGACATGCATAAGGCTGACTGTAAAAATGCATATGACCCAATCTCTGCCTTCTCTTTGCTTGCATTAGTAAGAAAGAGAACAGGTTCTAGAACCAAGTGTTCTTTTCACTCCACTCTGATGCAGATCTAGAAAGGAAGGGGTAAACTTTGCACATGTGATTATTATGAAAATGTTCTTCCGGTGGAGATTTTGTTCACTGTGGTTGAGAGTACTCCAGTTGTATGTCCCCAGCAAGCCCCTTACCTTTGGTCAGGAAATCCTTAACAGTGGGATTTTCCTCCTTTAAATGGAGAATCCTGGGAGGAGACACAGGAAAGGGGAAAAAATGTGGAAGGAATTTAACAAAATTGTCCTATGTGTATGTATAAAGATACCACAGTATATATGTGTATCTATAAAGCACTGATTAGAAATAAATAAATAAATGAGTGGAAGGTAGACCTGTAGAGAAGAAGAAAGAGAATGGGGGAGGGGGAAGGAAAGAAAGGGGAGTCACAAGGGACTACAATAGAATAAATTAAATTCCATGCATGTGTGATTATGTCAAAATAAGCCCAACTATTATGTATAACTATACTTCACGAATAAAAGCATTTCTTAAAAAAAAAAAAAAAAAAAGCCCTTGCTTTCATCTAACCCTGTACAGGTGATTAAAGACATTTTCAACTATGCTAATTTATCTAATCCAACTAACTCACCTAATCCTCCCCCACACCATTCCAAGGGAAGTGCTAACATTTTTGCATTCTTTGCTCAGATTCGGGTGTGCTCAATTTCTGCTGAAAAGAAGTTGATCAGGTTGGTATTTAATTATCAGTGTAGAAGTTACAGAGTTGAGCTCTAATTAGAAACAAGGTAGAGGAGGAAATTGAGGCACAGCTATAACGGTCATCATCCAGAGTAGATCAGTAGCCTTACACTCATTTAATTACTAGTGTGAACTTTCCCAGTAAACTACAGTGAACCTAAGTTGAAATATTTTTTGCAGTCTCATCGAGATTTCCTTCTGAGTCTCCGAGGCACGCTCCATTCTCCTAGGGGTCTAACCGTGAACTTCACATCTGAGGGATTGCCGCGGGCAATATGTTTATTCAATAACCCATGCAGTGTAATACAATATCACTATTTCAAGCATGGCAATGACAGTTACGTAGACTAGATCCATAAAGAGAAATGGAGAATGATTCTTTGCATTTGTTTAGGACTCTTTCAAAGTGCTTTCATATCTATTGTTCAGAGAAGGAGAATGGATTTTGAATTTAAGAGTAGAAAGGATGTATAAAGATCCTCAAAGCCAGTGTTTCTTATCCTTCTTTGGATCACTTGGCCACTTGAAAATTTGAGAAAAGCTATGGAACTCATACCCAGAAAGATGTATGCATGAATGTACACATAAAAGCTTGCTTTGTTTCATGGGGCTTAAAGTGCAGGGCACTAATTTGAAAATTCTTACTCTACAAAGGAGGTAGGTACTATTTATCATGATGGTATTTCCACAAGGAGACAGAGCATGGATTATTATCCACATTTTCCAGATCTGGACACTAAGCTTCAAAAAGGTTTTAAGATTTGTCCAGAGTCTTAGCACCAGCTAAGGGCGGCAGCAGGAACGGTATTCTAGATGTCTACATCTTACTCTCCCCACATCACATCACCCTCCCACCGCATGCCCTAGAATCTTTTCACCATAAGAAAGACTCCTACAGCCAATGGTTTATTAAACCCTCCATCATATACATAATTTTGACATCCAGGGGGGAAAGTTCCAAGTAAAATACTGTTCTATCCACCATGGTAACTCATTTCTTACAGAATTTCAGAAGATCTCAGTGATTACTGACATATTAGATATTGAAATCCAGAAATGAGAATAGTAAACAACTCCATAACTTCTACATTGATAATTAAATACCAACCTGAACACCACCTTTTAGCAACAAATAAGCATATCTGAATCCCACCCAGCAAGGAAGGCAAAAGCAGCATGTTGGAGTTATAGCTAACACATAGGAGATGCTCAATAAACATTTGCTAAATTAATAAATGAATTTACCACTTCAATATCAGCAAGCTTTAAGGTATTTTTCACTTTTAAAAGTAATATTTAAAGTCGTATTTAAGAATATGCTTGAATATTGTAATTTTCAGAATAGTGACAGCATATTGAATACTAAACTATACATAAAAATACATGTTTTCTGGGGGCTGGGGATATAGCTCATTTGGTAGAGTGCTTTCCTCGCATACAAAAGGCCCTGGGTTCAAGACCCAGCACCACAAAAAAAAAAAAAAAAAAAAATGCATGTTTTCTAAAATGTTCATTCTGATTTTATCAGACTAGTCTATGTTTTTAAGATAGTGGTTCTGTTTTGGTTTGTCTTTGTTTTCACTTGGTACCAGGATTGAACCCAGGGATGATTTACCACTAAGTCACATCCCCATCACTTTTTAGTTTTTATTTTGAGAGAGGGTCTTACTAAGTTGCTTAGGGTCTCACTTAGTTGCTGAGGCTGGCTTTGAACTTACAATCCTCCTGCCTGGGCAAGGATAAGATGCTATACATTTATGATGAATGCTAGATTTTTGCAAGAAAATGGCTAATATTAACATTTAATTTCACTTCACTTAATAACAGAATATCTTGCTATACTTAAGATTTCCATATCTCAAGAACAGTGTTTATTTGTAAGCCAAAAGCTTCCAGAATACATATTCTAGGATGCCTCAGTATTTAGGTTTAATTTAAGAAGATGCTGTTTTTAGCTTTGCTTATTTATGCTGACTACAGTGGACTTCAAGTCTGAATGTTAATGTTTCATTATCATAGTTTTTCTGTGAGAGCCTGGATAGATTAAGAATTTCCTACAAAACAAATGCTTAATAAGGCAATAAACCTGTTGAAGGAATAAATTACCAGGCAGGTTATGCTTTTAGGATATCTACACTACAGAAAAGGTATTGTACCCACTCTACCTAGTGATTAGGTTTATATTGCAATGTGACTCATAAGATTCACCGTACTGAATAAAAATTTAGGCAATTAGTGATCTTATTTCTTAGGAAGAACTGCTTGCTATCGTATATTAACACAGATCTTGCTCAATTAAAATTGCTCACAGTCAGCAAAAATAATTTCTGCACTGTAATGAAATAATGAAATAATTATATGCAAGGGAGGACTTGTGATCTTTTTAATTATTCTATTCTTCATTTTTAAAAGGGCTATTTGAAAACGTACTCTTATAATTGATTGCTATAAATCAGTCAAACTCATTCTAAGGATCATAAATATTCTAACTTTTAAAAGACAAAGAAATGCTAAATATTCAATGGAATACTTCAATATTCAGAAAATTTAATCTGGGGGGAAAGGAGAGACTGCTCTTTGGAAAATAAAAAAGTAAATTTGTTGTCCCGTGAAAAATGAAATATCTTGAATGTCAGTAACAGAAATGGAATTAACAAGAGATCTTTTTATTGTTTTTTAAGGTCATTAGGCTGTGAATTCTATAATTATGGAAATTGTCAGTCCAGTTCTGTAAGAATGTTTGCTCCCATCCATAAGGTAGTGGAATGTTCAATCAGTCTCTCTCGTGGGAAAGTTAGGTCATAACTGTAAGTGTACCAGCAAAATTGAATTAAGCAAAGAGATTTCATTAGTATTTATAGCCAGAAGGCATCTGTAAAAGTACAGGGCAAAGAAGTTATGTGGAAGTCAAAGGAGAAAAAAAAAAATGGGTTTCTAGTGACAAAGGCGAATCTGAAAGAGATATAAGTGTATAATGAATAAGAGCTATTGAACGCCACTGTGAAGAGGGAGTTGCAAAGATGTCAAATATTGATTTTCTTGTGAATGCCTTTGGACTACATATGTAATTGTTTGGATTTGCTGTCTTCATGGTACAACAATATTTGTTGTCGAAGGTTAAAAAGCATGATGTGAAATAAACTAAAAACTGAGAAACACGTTGGAGAATTATAATAATCTTCCACTCACAATCTCATTGAGAGGTTTCTGTATTTTCTTGGAAAAGAACATTTTTAATTAAGAAAAATGGTATGTATTTTTCCCAACAGAACACAAAATCCTTATTATTAGTTAATTATGTTGTTGAAAATGATTTGATTTTCAGCATTCTTTTAAATTCTACTATGTTCTCTACTTCCTTACTCTATTGATAAATTCAACCATATCTAATTTTGAAAGAGCAGTTTAAACCATACTTTGTTTTTTTCAGAATGATTATATGAATTCAATTAATGCTAAACTGATAATGAAAGTCTGCTGTTAACTCTTTAAAAGAAATATTTCCTATAATATTTTCCTTTTCACTAATTCCTATAATATTTTCTGTATCACTTCTAAAAACTCTACAAAGAACACTTCTGTTTTAAAAATCTATAGAATATATGTTCGAGGCTGGGGTAGTGGCTATATGGTAGAGCATTGGCCTACCACGTGTACGGCCCTGGGTTTGATCCTCAGCACCACATAAAAAAAATAAATAAAATAAAATAAAGGTATTGTGTCCCTCTACAACTAAAAAATAAATATTTAAATAAAAAAGAATATAGGTTTAATTGAATATTTTCAAACTCGGTAATCAAATTAATAATCAAGCTAGTTCAGTGACTAGGTAAACAAAATACTTTAAAAAATGTTTTCATAAGTTATTTTCCTTTTGAATATTTAAGTCTTAACAAAGAATGTTAAACATTCTTTTTTTTTTAATAAGAGATTCATTTGCTTTGTCTTATCTTATTCTATTATTTATCAGGAAACTGTATCATATTTATTAGCATTACCCTATTTTTCATTCCTACCTCAGGAAGTTTAAAAATAATAGCCAAACTCTCCAGATGGATTTTATTACCCTTAAAACCACAATAATCACAAACTAAAAAAAAGAAAAGAAAAAAAGTTAAAGAAAAAGGAATATAAAATGTTTTAAACATTACCAGAGGATAGGGTACAAATACGAGAACAGTATGATCTATGTCAGGAGCTTATTATTTTATCAGTACAGAAAATTCTAGATAGAAAACTGCAGAGAAGATAATTACTGCAGCACAAACGGTAAACAATAAAACAGGTTTTATTTTCAATGTCTCGTTTCAATGTAATATTAAATGTTTAATAGCAAAGTGAAACTGAGTGACAACGCTTTGAGTCTGTGTGAAATCCAATATATTCTTCCAGTGTTTTGGAAGCCTGTAGGACGCCCAGGAGATAAACCAGCACTAATGGCAGCTTCTCTCCGAGGTAAATACTTGTCAGGAACAAAACATAATTCAATTGCGCTCTTCTTTTCTGAAAAGGTTGCTTGTGGGATATCCATCATGAAGTCATTTCTATTTCTTAAGAGCTATTAGTGTCTGGCCCCTTGGCTTCATTAAGACTCTCCGGATCAACATATTCTTTTATTTTAGACTCCATCCCACTTCTCAGTTACACCCTGCACTTTGCAATTTCGTGGCTCTGGAGGGAGACAGCAGCCACGCCCCCCCAGTGACTGACAGGCAAGGACAAGGTAGCAATAGAGAGGAAGGCGGATTTGTTGGCGCTAAGTCGGAAACATTTTTTAAACCCTAGAGGTTAAAAGGGAATCTGGCCAAGCCTTTGAGACGAAGTGCTATATCATTTAGCTGACACTAACATTACCATGCTCCCCCATTAGAAGGGCATCGGTCTTCCAGCCCGTTAATCTCACCCAATGTTCTGGTGGAGCTAAAGAAGCTAGAAGTTTGGAGAGTCCCTGCTGCCAGACCTCAGTGTTGCCTAAGCAAGCATTAAGAGATTATGGTAATAATAGGTGTGCTTACGCCAAATAAAAGGTTTCATTAATCAAGCCATATTGAGATAAACCTGTCACTGGACAGAGGAGACCAGAAATCAAATGCTGTGAAAGTTCTGACAGATTGTTAAATAGAAACCCTTTAAAATAGAATTTAATTTACTGTGATATTATAGATATTTATGCATCAATAGGCAAGTGCAGATTGAGTTCAGAGGTCGGCTCTGGTATTTGAAAAATAAAAGCACGGGATGAAACAAAAGGTGACAGTTACCTTTGTCTGAAATTAGGGATCATTAGACTAAATGGGAAGGTTTTAACTGATTCATGTCGGGAACTGAAGCACGGCTGTGATGTGCTGTGCGATATTGGATAACAGGCAAATCCAATTAAGGGATCTTCATCTTGTTAAAGACTTGTCTACAAACTTTAAAAAAAAAAAAAAAAATCCAAGACCAGCCTCAGAACAGTCCAGGCGGGTCCTCTGTGGTGTCCTGTCACACCCGGGGAAGGGAACACATTTCCCCTGTGGTATTATGGTTAAGAGTGCTGGATTTTAGAGTCAGAGAGACCTGGGTCCAAATCACAGTTTTGCTATTGACTAGCTGTATGACTCACGGCAAATCGTTTTGGTTTGGCTTCAGGATCCTGATTAGCAACACAAAGGTGCAGCCAGTACTGCAGATCTGGGTACTCAAGTTTGCAAAGCACTGAGCATGGTAGCTGGCAGTGCACGACAAACGACAGTCTTTCTTTTTCTCCCTCTTCTCTTCTTCCAGTTCCTTCCTTTGGCCTTTTGTCCCCTCTTCCTTTCTTCTTTTCCTCCCTGCCTATCCCACGGGACCAACTGCTGGGCCTAGCAGCACCTCCAGGCTTTCTGCAACCTCTTTGGATGGAAGGACCTGCTGACCTTGAGTTGGTGAGCAGAGGTCAAAATGAAGTTATAAAAGGCTCGTTCATTCATACTGCCCAATTCATGAAAGATTGTTGCAAGTTCCCTGTGCTCTATATAATGTCTGCAACTTGCTCATTCAAGCGGACAGAATTAAGTTCCAGATTCTACGAAATTAATCCACAGGTACAATCTTTCCTTAAAGCCAAATCAGCACATTGTCACACATTTTTGACAAACTAATAGATAGCTTGAAATATGTGTGACAAATCAGTAAATAGAAGAGTTGTTTAAGAATTCTATACCCAAAATGTTTTATTCTTACAGTTTCGCATTACGTATTCCCGTGTCCTGATTCATATTTCCAACACTTTCATACATACTTCCTGGAGTGTTTTTTTGTTTTGTTTTGTTTTGTTTGTATTTTAATGTTTCCGTTTCTTAGTTTCTCTTTCCAATTTCATTTATCCTAGTTAAAAGAAAAAGGAAGTTTGTTGTTGTTATTTACTTTTTTTGGTACTGGGGATTGAACTCAGGGTTGCTCTAGCACTGAGCCATATGCCAGCCCTTTTTATTTTTTGGTCTCAGCAATTAAACCCAGGAATATTTTACCTCTGAGCTATATCCCCAGCACTTTTTATTTTTTATTTAGAAACAGGGTCTCACGGAGTTGCGTAGGGCCTTGCTAAATTGCCGAGGGTGACTTTGAACTTGTGATGCTCCTGCCTAAGCCTCCCAAGCCAATGGGATTACAAACTTGCACCACCATACCCAGTTTATTTATTTATTTTTTTTATTTTGAGACAAGTCTTGCTAAATTTCCTAGTTTGGCTTTAAAATGTTGATCCCTCTGCATCAGCTTCCCAAGTAGCTGGGGTTATTAGATCTGTATCACTGGGCCTAAGGAAGTCATAAAAAGAAAAAAAAAATAATAATATCTCAGTGAATAATGATCATAGAATGGAGTCTCTACAGAAAATCAGAGAGCATTTTACCAATATATGAAAGCCAGAAAAGAAATGGACATACAATCCTGTTAGTACCATTACTAGGGCTCTAGAAAACAGCCAAGACAGATTCAAACTGCCATAAAGTAAGACCCAGCAACACAGGAGGCTGAAGCAGAAGTATCACAAATTCAAGGCTAGCCTTGGTTCAATCTCCAGTATTTAAAAAAAGGGGAAAAAAAATGCCTTAAACTTATGAGTAAGGAAAATAACGATTCGGGGTGACGCCCGAATCCTCACTGCAAATGTGAGACGAATTTTTGAGCGGGTAAAGGTTGCCCCTAAGGTGACCCGCCTACTTTGCGGGATGCCTGGGAGTCGCGATCTGCCCGTCCCCTATAAATTAAAAAAAAAAAAAAAATTAAAAAAATAAATAAATAAATAAAGGGGAAAAAAAATGGTTCTAGCTCAAAGACTCTCAGGAAGCTGCTGTCAGGCTATCAGCTGGTCTTGCAATCACCTGAAGTTTCAATCAGGGGACTAGTCAACAGAGAAGCTAGAGGACTCTCTTCCAAGATTGCTCACAGGGCTACCAGCAGAAGGCCACCATTCCTCAATGGATGTTGGCAGAAGGCCTCAGCTCTTTGCCACATAGACGTCTCATAAAGCTGTGAGTGTCCTCATGACCTGGCAGCTGGATCCAAGAGAGCACAAGGCAGAATCCACAATGTGTTCTAGTTGCAAGCCTCAGAAGTGACACTGTGCTGGGTGCAGTGATGGTGCACACCTGTAATCCCAGCAACCAAGAGGCAGAAGCTGGAGGATCACAAGTTCAAAGCCAGCCTCAGCAACTTAGCAAGACCATAAGTCATTTAGCGAGACCCTGTCTTGAAAGATAAAAAGAACTGGGGGTGGCTTAGTGGTTAAGCTCCCCTGGGTTCAATCCCTGGTACCAAAAAATAAGCAGAAAAGAAGTGACAAACTGTTATTTCTGCCATATGCCTTTGTTTACACAGACCAACTCTGATAGAGTGTGGAAAGGGATCACACAAGGTCAGGATTACCAAGAAGGCAAAGGATCATCCAAGACCAGCACGAGGCCTGGCTCCCACACCAGCAAAAGTTAATATTCATACCAGGGGAGCAGACAAATAATGATTTCTTGATTTTTCTGCAGGTAAAAAGCCAGAAATCAAATAATTTCCCTATGACTGAGATTAAACTCTGTACTAAGCCATCTCAATTTTTTATGTAATTTTTTTATTTATATATGACAGCAGAATGCATTATAATCTTATTACATATATAGAGCACAATTTTTCATATCTCTGGTTGTATACAAAGTATATTCACACCAATTTGTGTCTTCATACATGTACTTTGGATAATAATGATCATCACATTTCACCATCATTAATTACCCCATGCCCTCTCCCTTCCCCTCCCACCCCTCTGCCCTATCTAGAGTTCATCTATTCCTCCCATGCTCCGGCTCCCTATCCCACTATGAATCAGCCTCCTTATATCAAAGAAAACATTTGGCATTTGTTTTTTTTGGATTGGCTAACTTCACTTAGCATTATCTTCTCTAACTCCATCCATTTACCTGCAAATGCCAAGATTCTATTGTCTTTTATTGCTGAGTAATATTCCATTGTGTAATCATCCATTGAAGGGTATCTAGGTTGGCTCCACAGTTTAGCTATTGTGAATTGTGCTGCTATAAACATTGATGTGGCTGTGTCCCTGTAGTGTGCTGTTTTTAAGTCCTTTGGGTATAGACTGAGGAGAGGGACATTTGGGTCAAATGGTGGTTTCATTCCCAATTTTCCAAGAAATCTCCATACTGCTTTCCCTATTGGCTATACCAATTTGCAGTCCCACCAGCAGTGTAGGAGTGTACCTTTTTCCCCACATCCTCGCCAACACTTATTTGTTTGTATGCATAATAGCTGCCATTCTGACTGGAGAGAGATGAAATCTTAGAGTGCTTTTTGATTTTCATTTCTTTAATTGCTAGTGATGATGAACATTTTTTCATATAATTGTTGATTGATTGTACATCATCTTCTGAGAAGTCTTTTCAGGTCCTTGGTCGATTTATTGATTAGGTTATTGGTGGTTTTGTTTTGTTTTGTTTTGTTTTTGGTGTTTAGCTTTTTGAGTTCTTTATATACCCCAGAGATTAGGGCTCTCTCTGATGTGTGAGGGGAAAAGATTTTCTCCCAAGATGTAGGGTCTCTATTCACCTCACAGATTGTGTCTTTTGCTGAGAAGAAACTTAAGTCCAACCCATTTTTTTCCATCCCATTTTTAAAAATTTAATTAATAAATAAGTGGACAAACTTGAGGTTCTATATTCTTATGCAAGTTTGAGCTCCTTCGTCCTGTCAGTTTTATGTCCAGAACTCTTCAGTGTGTTACTTATCCCCCAAATGTACCAAAAAACAAATTCACCTTTCAGGACTTTACCTGAATCTGCAGCATTTGGGGTTAGGGTAAAATCCTATTTTTCCTGACATCAGTAACCAAGCTATCAACCGATTGTGGTGACCCACACCTGTAATCCCAGCGGCTTGAGGGGCTGAGGCAGGAGGACCACAACTTTAAGACCAGCCTAGGCAACCAAGAGAGGCCCACCTCAGCCACTCATCAGGACCCTGCCTAAAAATGAAAAGTAGAAAGGCCTGGGAATGTGGTTCAGTGATCAAGTGCCCCTAGGTTCAAGTTCTAGAACTTAAAAAAGAAAGTCTGAATCTCTGTGCCTCTGGAAAATACATACCCATCAAAAGATAATTACTTCTGTACTATATGAAAATGGAAATAAAATTTTATATCCTGCCTAATGAAAATGGAAATAAAATTAAGACCTGAGTTCTAGCCCCAGCTCTGTGGTCTTCAGCAAGTCACTTAACATCTCTGATCTTCAACTTTGAAGAGCCAGGATTGGACCAAGAAAAACTTTCCAGGGCTAAAATTAATTTTATAATTCTGTTTAATCTGTACTTTTGAGCTGGGGTCTAGCTCAATGGTAAAGCACTTGCCTAGCACTCACAAGACTCTGGATTTGATCCCAGTATGGGGGTGGGGGAGGGGGGCAGGGGGAGGGGGATGCTGTGCTTTCAGGTGAGCCCAGCTTGCTTCTCTTTATCTGCTTTCTCTTGTGACTCTAATTGCACTGATTTTTTTTTTTACAACATTACATCAGAAATCAATAGGACAATGGCCATATCTGAATTTATTTTAGGGTTTCTACCCTCTCCCTACCCCACCACCACCACCAAATAGTGCTAGAAATGCTCTCACTATGGGAAGCCTAACAAAAATGAAGATATTCAGTCACTAAAGTCATCAGTGGACCCAAATTGGAGATAAATCTAGATATATGAATACAAAAAACGGTTTTTAAAAAGTGGTTTTAGCAGACAAACAAACAAACAAAAAAAAAATGATTGCTTGTCGCCATGAATAGGAAAATGTCTTTCCCCCAAGGATTCACTCTTCACGAACTCTGGCAGCACCATGAAAGGCAGCGGAGTGTGGTTCTATGGCAGGAGAGGAAATAAGACCCTCATCAGCTGGCAGCCAATTTTCCTCGGAGGAAAGACGCAGAGAACTCAGGCCAGAAGTTTGAATGTCCCCGAGTTCCCACGGGAAAAGAACACACTACAAAGAAAAGAGTCTCATCTCCTGGGCCCAGACAAGCTCCAAGAAGAAAGGGAAGTCCTTCAGCGATCTCCTGAGGGAGTGCAAGGAAGAGAAGTGAGAAAGAGAGGGAAAGAAGAGAAAGGTAGAGAAAGCAAGTGGTAGGACCATACAAAAATGCAGGAAGAGAGAGGAAACCATCCAAACTAGAAATCATCCAGGAAGCCCTGAGTGTCTTGTTCAGCTGGGGGCCCCCACCCCACCACTTGGTTCAGAGGCATTGTTTGGTACAAGTTGCATGAATGAAAGAATGAAGATAAAGAAAAGGAAAAAAAAAAAAAAAAAAAACCAAAAAACAGTTCTGAGCCTGGCTTGGTGGCACATGCCTATAATCCCAGGGGCTCAGGAGACTGAGGCAGGAGGACTGTAAATTCAAAGCCAGCCTCAGCAATTGAGCTAGACCCTAAGCAACTGAGTGAGACACTAAAAAAATATTAAAAGGATTAGAGATGTGGCTCAGTGCCCCTGAGTTCAATGCCCATCCCCCCAAAATAATAATGATAATAATAATAGTAATAATAATAATAAATAAATAAATAATCAAATTAAAAAGGCTAGAGCTGCTGGGCATGATGACACACACTTGTAATCCCAGCAGTTCAGGAGGCTGAGACAGGAGGATCGAAAGTTCAAAGCCAGCCTCAGCAATGGCAAGGAGCTAAGCAATTGAGACCCTGTTTCTAAATAAAATACAAAATACGGACTTGAGATATAGCTCAGTTGGTAGAGTGCTTGCCCTGGGTTCAATCCTTAGCACCAAAAAAACAAAGAAACAAACAAACAAATAAATAAATAAAATACAAAATAGGGCTGGGGATGTGGTTCAGTGGTTAAATGCCCCCTGAGTTCAATCCCTGGTATCTGCCCCCACCCCCCAAAAAAGGGCTGGGGCTGTAGCTCAGTGGTAAAGTAACTCTGGATTCAATCCCCAGTACCGAAAGAAGGGGGGAAAAAAATCTTCATTTATTACTAGTTCAAATGAATTTGACAGTCAGTTCTAAAACAACAACAAAAAAAAAGCACTTTGTCCATAAAAATCAGTCATCCATGTTATCTCATAGAACTCTATTTTAATTTTACTAAAATAAAATAATCAAGAAAAAGCAACTGACTACTGTCATGTATATCTAAAAAGAACAAATTAAAAAAGACAAAAAAGATTTACCCCCCAAAAAAAAAAAAAAAGAAACTGAGTTTTAAAAAACATTTAAATATTTTCTAGGATTCTTATCCTTCTATAGTATTATTATTATTTGTTTGAAAATTTAGTTCTTTAGGCCAAATACTGACATTTAACAAGATCAAACTGCATCACAGCTTGAAAACTGCATTCACTCTCTTTCCCAGATTATTTTAGATCTTGGTCTAACACAACTATCCCTTTAGGACCAGTTCAGATTGCCACAGTAATTGTTCAGTGACCACAGTTGTTGCAACTTTGACACAAGAATGACCGCAGTTCTAGGTGAGCTTTCATTTCACCTAGAAATGAAGACACATGGACACAAGTGGGACACACACACACACAGACTCACAGAAGAAGATCTGCTATAGAGAGGAAGTGGAAAGAATGACCCCCTCTTAAGAGCTCCTGAGGACTCAGATGCTCTTCCTCCAGCACTCCTTCTTTAAGAACATGAAAAAAAAAATAAAGTCTATCCAGCATTTTAATCAAATATATCTCTGTTTAGATTAATTGCATTTTTCAGTGGAAATAAACCATATTCCCTGTTAATAATCCATGGAATGTTTTTCAAAGTTCCTATATTGAGGTAAATAAATATTTTAGACTGAGGGGGCTGGGATATAGCTCAGTTGGTGTAGTGCTTGCCTCACATGCATAAGTCCCTGAGTTCAATCCTCAGGACTGCCAAAAAAAAAAAAAAAAGAATAAATATTTTAGACTAAGAGATTAATTTTGCATTAATAAAATAATTTCAAATTGTCTATCTTAGAGCATGTTAAATCTGATTATCTTAATACCCAAACTTTGAACATGTTTGTAATAAAATAAGTTACAATTATGAGAAATTGAATTGAGACTTATCTGTAAAGTAAAAAAAATAAATACATTTCCCTTGAGTCAGGCACCAAATATTTATAAATTCTATTCTGTGCCCACTACACACTAAGAAAAGGAAGGTGACAATAAGATGAAACACTCAAATGCCAAGTCGGGGCTGGCAGGATATTTCAGTAGTTGAGTATTTTGCCTTGCACACACAGGACTCTAAATTTGATTTCTAGAACTGCAATAATTAATTAATTAGATACAAGAAAACATATACTTAAGCAATAAATTTTATGGGTTCACATTTCTCCAAAAAGTGAACTAACTTCTTTTTTTCTTTCAGTGCTGAGGATTGAACCCAAAGCCTTCCATATACCAGGCAAGCACATGCATTCTATCACTGAGCTGCATCCCCAGCGCCTTTGATTTTTATTTAGAGACTGAATCTCGTGAAGTCGCCAAGGCTGATTTTGAATTTGGGACTCTTCTGCCTCAGTTTCCCATGTAGCTGGGCTTATAAACTTGTGCCACTGAGCCTAGCTTATTTTGGTATTTTTCTTTATGCAGACTTTGATTTTTTGTCTAGAGTTATTAATCAACATTAAAATTATAACAACTAACATTTATTGAGCACATATGTGTTGGGCATTATGCTAAATATTTTATACACATTATCTCATTTAATCTTAAAAGACCTCAGGGTAAATAAATTCTTTTCCCCCCATTACTGGTGAGGAAACTGGGAATTCTAACAATACCATGATCTAAGATAACTAAAAATCAAAATATGTGCAACAAAGAGACCTAGATATCCTGGAAGAAATAAAACAAACATGCTCAAAAAGGAAAGAAAAAGAAAGTGAGGAGAAATGAGGGAAGAAAGGAAAGAAGAAATAAAAGAAGGAAGAAAGGGATCCATTGATTCATCAATCCATTCTAGGTACCTAAAATGAAGAAACTGCTGAACCACAGCTAGAGTGGAACTTCAATGGCCTTGGAGAAATACTGGTTCTAGTAACCTAAAGATTTAGGTTTTAATATTTAGGCAAGTTTGGGCACTGTGGTGCTCACCTATAATCCCAGCTACTTGGGTAGACTGAAGCAGGAGAATTACAAATTCAAGGCTAACCTGGGCAACTTTGCAACTCCTGACTCAAATATAAAATTGAAAAGGGTTGGGGATGTAGCTCAGTGGTAGAGTGTCACTGGGTTCAATCCCTAGTAGCTAAAATAAATAAATAAACATAAGTAATAAAACAAAAAAGGACTGGGGATGTAACTCAGAGATAGAATACTCCTAGGTTCAATCTATAGTATGGCAATAAACAAAACACACACACAAAGCAAAAAAAATAGAATTACCATATCAACAACATGTCTTAGGTATATAAATAACACAATTGAAAACATAAATCCACATAAAAACTTGTACTTAAATGTTCATAGCAGCATTATTTATTATAGCCTCCCCCCCCCACCAAATGCCATCAACTGAAGAAGGAATAGAGAAAATGTTGCATATTCATGATGAGAATATTATTTGACCACAGAAACAATTCTGACACATGCTATAGGGTGGATTAATCTGAAAAACATTATGCCAAGTGAAAGAAGCCAGACATAAAAGTCCACATACTCTATCATTCCATATATAGGGAATGTTCAGAATAAGCAAATCCACAGAAACAGAGGGCAACTTAGTAAATACCCAAGGCTGGAGAGAGGAAAGAATGGAGAGTGTTCATGAATGTGAAGGCTTTCTAGAGTAATGAAAACGTTCTGGAATTAGAATAGTAGTAATTGTTGCACAACTTTAAAAGCCGATGAGTTGGACATTTTTTGTTTTGCAGTACAGGGGATTGAACCCATAAGCACTCTACCAATGAGCCGCATCTCCAGCCCTTTTTATTTTATTTTTATTTTTGGTTACTTACTTATTTATTTATTTACTTGTTTACTTATTTATTTTGGTATTGGGGGTTGAACACAGGGGTTCTTTACCACTGAGCTACATTCTCAGACCTTTTTATTTTTTACATTATGACAGAATCTTTCTAAATTGTTTAGGATTTCACTAAATTGCTGACATTGGCCTCAAACTTCCCATCCGCCTGCCCCAGCTTCCTGAGTCACTGGAATTACAGGTCTGCACCACCATGCCCAGCTTTTATTTTATTTTAATTTTGAGGTAGAGTTTCACTAAAATTGTCCAGGCTGGCCTTGAACTTGCAAAACTCCTTCCTTCACCTCCCAAGTAGCTGGGATTACAGGTGTGCACCACCATGCCTGATAACATATTCTTAAAATGAAGGGAAAATATCTATGAACACACAGCTACTAAATTAGCTTTGAGAACAAGAACAAAGTGGAGACGTTTTTATTAGATAAAAACTGAGACCCCTTATTTCAAATAAACCAAAAGTTAAAGTAATTATTTAACACAAATGGCAAAAAGAAGAAAATCAAATTAAAAAATTTGAGCATGGGCTGGGGTTGTGGCCCAGTAGTACAGTGCTCACCTGGCATGCGTGAGGTACTGAGTTCGATCCTCAGCACCACATAAAAAATAAATAAATAAAAAAGTTTAAAAAAAATTTGAGCAGCATTTAATGACAAAATTATTAAGAAAGAACTTGGTAGATAAAGTGGTTA
Organism: Ictidomys tridecemlineatus; assembly: GCF_052094955.1. NCBI lineage: Eukaryota > Metazoa > Chordata > Mammalia > Rodentia > Sciuridae > Ictidomys > Ictidomys tridecemlineatus. Next base: position 49,208,112 of record NC_135487.1, read on the forward strand.
CTCAAAATAGGAACCAATCATACAAAACAAAAAAAATGATATCGAATTTATATCCAAAGCAGAACAAAAACACATGACAGTAACAACAGGTCAAACAGAAGAAGTGAAGTTGAAGTGTCCTAGGATCCCTTCATTCTTTGAAAGAGTTAGATAAACCCACAGACCTACAGTCATTGGATCCCTGACAAAAATGCCAAAAACATACATTGGAGAAAAGATAGTGTTTTTAACAAATGGTGCTGGGAAAACTGGTCATGAATATGTAGAAGAATTAAACTAGACTTTTACCACTTACTGTACACACACACACACAAAAAAAAAAAAAAAAAAAAAAAACCTAAAACAGATCAAAGACCTAAGAATTAGACCAGAAACTATGCAATTCCTAGAAAAAAAGGGTTAACACTCCAGCAACTATGCAATTCCTAGAAAAAAAGGGTTAACACTCCAGCAAATAGGCATAGGCAACAACTTTCTCAGTAGAACCCATGAAACTTAGGTAATAATGCCAAGAGTTAATAAATGGGATGCATCAAATTAAAAAGCTTCTGTACAGCCAAGAAAACAATTAGGAGATAACCTACAGACTGGGAGAAGATATTTACTAGCTACTCTTCTGACAGGGGATTAATATGTAGAATATAAAAAGAGTTCAAAAAACTTTACACCAAAAAAAGTCAAATAACCTGATCAATAAATGGACAAATGAATTAAGCCCTTCTCAAAAGAAAAAATACAAATAACCAACAAATACATGAAAAAAATGTTCAACATCATTTGCAATTATGGAAATGAAAATCAAAACTACACAGATTTTCTCTCACAACAGTCAGAATAGCAGTCATCAAGAATCCAAATAATAATAAATGCTGGAGAGGATGTGGAGAAAAAGGAACACTTTTACACTGTTGGGATTGCAAATTAATTCAACCATTATGGAAATCAGTGCAGAGGTTCCTCAAAAGACTAGGCATAGAACCTCCATATGACCCAGCTCTACCACTCCTTGGTATCTATCCTGAAGAATTAAAAACATCTTACTATAGTGATACATGCATACCTACATTCATAGCAGTACAATTCACAATAGCCAAACTATGGGACCAGCCCCAGTGTCCATCAACAGATGAATGGATAAAGAATGTGTGGTATATATACACACAATGGAATTTTATTCAGCCATTAAGAAAAATGAAATTATGTCATTTACAGGAAAACGGATAAATTTGAGATCATCACATTAAGTGAAATAAGTCTAACTCAGAAGGTCAAGGGTTTCCTCTCATATGTGGAACCTAGAGAAGAAAAGGAAGAGAAAGGTGGGGGTGGATCTCCTGAAAATCAAAGGATGATCAGTAGAGGAAACGGACTAAGGGTGAAAGGTGGGGGAGGGGAGGAGTGCTGGGGAGTGATATTGGCCTAATTATATTGTTATATTGTGTGCGTGTACTAATATGTAACTTCAAATACCATCATTATGTACAACTCCAATGTACCAATTTTTTAAATGTGGAAAAAAGTAAAATAAAAGCTAAAAAAAAAAAAAAAGAAAGGGAGTTAGAACAGACTGAGGTTAGCTCAGCTGGTAGAGCACTGCATGCAAGGCCCTGGTTGGGGCACCAGCAACACACACACACACACACACACACACACACACACACACCAGAGAAAGGGAGTTAGAGATATTGATTAATAAGCCAAACACAGTGGAACATTTCCTTAATACCAATGGCTCTGAAGGCTGAGGCAGAAGGATCACAAGTTCAAAGCCAGCCTCAGCAATTTAACAAGGTCTTAAGCAACTCCAGTGAGACTCTGTCTCTAAATAAAATACAAAAGAAGGGTTGGGGATGTGGTTCAGTGAATAAATACCCCTGGGTTCAATCCCCAGCAACAAAATAAATAAATAAATATTGATTAAGCTTACTATATTAATCGTGCATATTTAATATTTAAGGATATATCAAAATGAGGGAATATTAACCAACCAAATCCAATCCAGAACTGATAGAGATATTAGTATTCTTAGAAAAGAACAATAAAAGAAGGATTATGACTGCATCCTATATATTTGAAAGGCTAGAGGAAATATTAAACATGTTAAATAGAAATATTAAAAAACAAATCAAACTCTAGAGATGAAAAATTGCAATGTCTGAGATGAAACATGTACTAGGGAGGATTAATGGCAGGTTAGGCATTGCTAAAGGAAAAAGAAAACAGTAAATTTGAAGACATAGCAATAGAAACTGTCTAAAAATAACATTAAGAGAAAAAAAATACTAAAAAATAAGAAAGAGAAAATGACTAGAATATCAGTAGGCTGTGGAACAACTCCAAGTGGTCTAGAGTACCTGTAACTGGAATTACCCCCAAAAAAAGGGAGGGGAAAAGAGAACAAATTCTTTCGAAGAAATAATGACTGAAATATTTTCAAATGTCATGAAAATTACAAATTTCAAAACAAGCCTCAAGCACAGAAAAGCAAATCATATCAAGGCACATTATGATGAAAGTGCTCAAAGCCAGTGATAAAGAGAAAATCTTAAAAGCAGCTAGAGAGAGAAAAAGAAAAAAAGACATATTACCTTCAGAGGAAGAGATAAGAATGACAGCAGATCTCCATTAGGGCAAAAGTATGTGAGAAGACAGAACAAATGTATTTTATACTGCGGGAAAAAACTGTTAAACTATAATTCTATGCCAGTGAAAATATCTATCAAAAATGAATATGAGCCAGGCACAATGGCACAGGCCTGTAATCCCAACTGCTGGGGAGGCTGAGGCAGAAGGATCATGGGTTCAAAACCAGCCTCAGCAACAGCAAGGTGTTAGCAAATCAATGAGACCCTGTCTCTAAATAAAATACAAAATAGGGCTGGAGATGTGGTTGAGTGCCCCTGAGTTCAATCCCCAGTATCTTCCCCCCACCAAAAAAAAAAAAAAGAATATGAATATTCATGATAGACAAAAGGTAGAAACAACCTAAATCTCTACCAGCGGGTGCACAGATAAACAAAACTTGTCTTATGTATACAATAGAATATTATTTGCAAGTAAAAATGATTGAAGTGCTGAATATATGCTGCTATCATATAGATGAATCTTTTTTTTTTTTTTTTTTGAGACTTGAACCCTGTGGTACTTTTTGGTTTTTATTTTGATACAGGGTCTTTTGAAGTTTCTGAGGGTCTCACTAAGTTCCTGAGACTAACCTCAAACTTGAAATCTACCTGCCTCAGCCTCCAGAGTCATTGGGATTATAGGCATAGCCCCATTGTACCAACTGGATGAATCTTAAAAACATTATGCCAACTGAAAGACACCAGATTCAAAAGACTGTGTACCATATAATTACATTGATATGAAAGTCTAGACTAGGGAAATCTATAAGGACAGAAAGTAGTTTAGTGGTTGCTTAGAGTAAGGGGAGACACAGGGATAGGAAGGGATCACTAAATGATAAGGGGTTTCTTCTTAAAGTGATAAAAATGTTCTAAAAACTGACTGTAGAAACGATTGCACACATCGGTAAATGCACTAAGAGCCAACGACTTATACAGTTTAATGTGGTAAATTGTATTTGTATTTTTGTTGGTTGTTGTTTTAATGAAGGTGACAAGCCAGGTGTGGTGGCACACACCTATAATCTCAGCAACTCAGGAGCCCAAAGTAGGAGGATCACAAGTGTGAGGCCAGTCTGGCAATTTAGCAAGAACTGACTCAAAATAAAAAAATAAAAAGGGCTGGGAATATAGCTCAGTGGTAAAGTACCACTGGGTTCAATCCCCCATACAAAAAGAAAAAGAAAAAAAAAAAGCAATAGGTCTTATAGCAAAGACCATTACCAGAGATTAAAAACTGGCATTTCATAAAGATAAAGCAGTCTATTCATCAAGATGGCATAAAAATTCTAAACATTTATGAACCTAATAGCTAAGTTTCAAAACTGATGAAGGAAACCCTAATTGAACTATAAATAGATAACCCCACAATTATAGTCAGCAATTTCAGTATATCTCTATTAAAATTGATAGAAAAACCAGGTAGAAACTCAGGAAATATGCATGTCTTGAAAAATGCTAATCAGAGCTAATTAACATTCATGGAACACTCCACCCAACAACAATGAAATTTACATTGTTTTTAAGTGTAAACAGAATATCTCCTACAATACCTCAGACCATGTTCTGAGCAATAAAATAAACCTCAATACATTTAAAATTATTCAAGTTACAAGTCACACAAAATGACTACAATGAGATTAAATTACAAATCAGTAACAGACTGAGGTATGGCTCAGTGGCAAGTCTGTCCTTAGCATGTAGTAAGCCCTGGGTTTGATTCCCACCATGGGGAAAAAATTAGAAATAGCAACAAAAAAACATGTATATAATCCCCAAGTATTTGGAAACTAAACTGCTAAATAATCTGTAGGTAAAAAACAAAAATTCAAAAGAAAAATTAGTAAATATTTTGAAGTGTATAAAATGAATACATAACATATCAAAATTGTGGGTTGCTGCTAAAACCATACTTAAAGGGAAATTTATAGAACTAAAATATATATTTTTATAAATGAAAAAAAGATTTCAAATTAATTACCTCAGGCTTCCATGCCATAAAACAAGAAAAAGAAGAGCATATTAAACCCAAAATTAAAAAGAAGAAATAACAATCTGAACAGAAATGAATTAAATCAAAAAAATACACAAAAAGATGATTCTTGAGAGGATCAGAAAAATTGATAAACTTCAAGCCAGATTGAACAGAAAAAATCTAAGAGTATACACTGAATTATAATGTTGACCAAGATAAAAATTGCAGCAATACATTTCTATCATCAATTAAATACCTTGACTGTAAATGTAGATGGACATAATACCTTTATTTTATTTACTTATTTTTATGTGGTGCTGAGGATCAAACCCAGTGCCTCACACATGCCAGGCAAGTGCTCTACAACTGAGCCACAACCCTATCCCCTATAAATGGATTATTAACCAATCAAAAGGCATAGAGTGGATTAAAAACAGAATAACCTGCAATTGCAGCTACTCTAGAGGATCGTAAGTTTGAGGCTAGCATAGGCAGCTTAATGAGATCCTGGCTCAAATTTTTAAGAAAGCGGGGACTAGGGTACAACTTAATGGTAAAGCACTTGACTAGCATATATGAGGTCCTGGGTTTGATCTCCAGTGCTGTAGAACCAAGAGACTCACTTTACCTCTATGGGCACACATAGAATGAAAGTAAAGGAAGGGAAAAATATATTCTATACAAATGGGAAAGAAAGGGAGCAGGTGCAGCTACACTTAGGTCAGAAAAAAACAAACTTTAAGTCAAAAACTATAACAAGATTACACTGGGGGTGGGATTGTAAATTGGTACAACCACTATGGAAATCAGTATGCAGGCTCCTCAAAAGACTAGGACCCAATTGTACCATTCCTCAGTGTTTATCCTAAAGAATTAAACTCAGCATACCATAGCAATACATGAATACCCATGTATATAGCAGCACAGTTCACAGTAGCTAAATTATGGAACCAGGCTAGGTGTTCATCAACAGATGAATGGATAAAGTAAATGTGGTATATATACACAATGGAGTTTTATTCAGCCTTGAAGAAAAATGAAATTATGTCATTTGCAGGAAAATGAATGGACTTGAGAGTATATGTTAAGCAAAATAAGCCAATCTCAGAAGATCAAGTGTTGTATGTTTTCTCTCATCTGTTGAAGCTAGAGAGAAAAGGGTGGGGGAAAGATTGGGGGTCGATCTCATAAAAATAGAGGGGTGAACAGTAAATAGAAGAAAAAGACAAGAGGGAGGGAGGGAGGGAGGGAAAGGCAAGGTACTAGGAAAACAAGTTGTGCTGTTGTAGTATGTGCATGTACAAATGTGCTATGGTGAATACTACTGTTTTATGAAATTATAATGAACCAATAAAAAATCTAGAGGAAAAAAAAACTCCAAGGAGAGACAAAGAAGGCCATTATATAATGATAAAGAAGTCAATTCATCAAGACGATGTAACAGCTATAAATATGGATGCAACAAATCAGAGCAGCTAAATACATAAAGTAAACATTAACATGTCTGAAGGGAGAAATAGACAGCAATGTACTAATAGAGGATCCCAAAATCCCACTTTCAACAATGGATGCATCATCCAGATAGAAAATTCATAAGGACACATTGGACTTGAATTGTGCAAAAGACCAAGTGGACCTGAAAGACATGTGTGGAATACTGTATGCAACTGCAGTAGAAGGTGTAGTCTTCTCAAGCACATATAGAACATTCTCCAGGACAAGTCATGTTAGACCACAAAACTAATCCTTGGTTATAAAAGAGACTGACAATATTTGCCTTATAGAATTATACAGATGATGTTTTAAAAGAACCTAATCATCTGGGCATGGTGACACATGCCTTCAATCCTAGCTACTTAGAAGGCTGAGTCAAGAGAATCACAAGTTCAAGTTCCGCCCGGGAAACTTGGCAAGACCCTCTCTCAAGATGAAAAATAAAAAGGACTGGGGCTGTGGCTCAGTGGTAGAGGGTTTGTCTAGCATGCAAGAGGTGCTAAATTTAATCCCCATTAACACACACACACACACACACACACACACACACACACACACACACACGCCTGATTTATACCTGCCCCATAGTAGCCTTTTTGTGTCTAGGGGGTTGGAGGTCTTGGGGTTAAACTCACACATGCTTGACAAGTGTACTACTACTACTGAGCTACATCCCCAGTGCATTTAAATTTTCATTTAGTTTTATGACAGGGACTTGCTAAATTGCCAAGGCTGACTTCAAATTTACAAACCTCCTGCTTTAGCCTCCCCAGTTGATGGGATTACAGATATGCACCACCTTGCCTGACTATAATGTCCATTTAATAAAGGTTAATCTTCCTTTCCTCTCTATAGCTATTCATTCTATGGGCCCAGCACTTCCATAATATCTTCTGTAACTAAAAACTCCAATTTAAAAATACATGGGGGCTGGGGATATGGCTCAAGCAGTACCACGCTCGCCTGGCATGCATGCGGCCCAGGTTCGATCCTCAGCACCACATACACACAAAGATGTTCTGTCCGCCAAAAACTAAAAAAATAAATAAATATTAAAATTCTCTCTCTCTCTCTCAAAAAAAAAATTAATTAATTAAATTAAAAAATAAATAAATAAAAATACATGGAAGCCAGGTCTTATGGCACACACCCGCAATCCCAGCAACTCAGGAGGCTAAGGCAGGAGGATTCCTTTCAGTTTCAAGGACAGCTTGGCAATTCAGCAAGATCCTGTCCCAAAATAAAAAACAAAAAGGGCTGGGGTTGTAGCTCAGTGGTAAAGCAACCCTGAGCTCAATCTAACCAAAAAGAAGGAGGAGGAGGAGGAGGAGGAGGAGGAGGAGAAGGGGGAGGGGGGGAGGAGGAGGAGGGGGAGGAGGAGGAGAAGGGGGAGGAGGAGGGGGGAGGAGGAGGAGGGGGAGGAGGAGGAGGAGGAGGAGGAGGAGGAAGAAGGGGAGGCAAAAGCAGCAGCAACTAGGCTCAATGCCTGTAATCCCAGTGACTCAGTGACTGCGGATGCTGAAGCAGGAGAATCACAAGTTCAAAGCCAGCCTCAGCAATTTAGCCATTTTAGTGAGACCCTAAGCAACATACTGAGACCCTGTCTCTAAATAAAATATAAAAAGAGCTGAGGATGTGGCTCAGTAATTAAGCACCTCTGGGTTTGATCTCCTGTACCCAGAGAGAGAGAGAGAGAGAGAGAGAGAGTTTGTGACTCAGTGGTAAAGTGCCCCTGGGTTCAATCTCCTTCAAAAAAATCTCTCTTGATAATTTTGAGGTTTGGGACCAATTCCTTGTCAGATCCAATTAGCTCACTATTTCACCATTGCCTGGTTTTTATTTTGTAATGTACAGAAGAAGAGCTCTTGATGTTTTATCATCATTATTTTTATCTTGGCCAGGGAGGAACTCATTCAGGAAGTGAGAAGACTGATTATATCATTAGTACCATCTTCAAACCAAAGTTTCTTTGCAGGAATCTTTGAAAGCTTAATGTGCACAGTTTCTAAGTGCTATTTTAATTTACTATTATTCTAATCTACAGTCACTTAACCCAACAAGTGCTCACTACAGTAAGCTCACAGAAGTGGGAAACCGGGAAACAATGACATTCCCTGGAAGCCCCTCCACACTGTGAATTTCTGTTCTCTCAGAAAGTTTCATCCATTTCAGCCACAATTACCTCCACTTAGGAGGATACTACTTAGCTAAGCAAAGCAAAAGAAAGCACAAATATGTACTTTTTTTCTTTAATGTTGAAGAAAATGGCAAATCTGGATAACTTCCTTTCTGCTTATCACAGATTATTCTTAGGTTTTTATGCCAGAATAAGGGCTAACTATCCTGCTTACTCCTGGTAAGGAGGTGATTTGTATTCCTGAAATAGATGTGCAAAATATTCAGTCTATAAGTAGTTGTTTTAGCATAATCCTTGTGGAGGTGCTTGGTACATCAGCAATGGTTCTTTTCAAATTCCTTAGAGTCACTGATCTCTCAGGTAATAGTCATCTTCTGCTACCTTTCCTACAATTATTGGTCCGTCCTCCAGGACACCAGTGATATTTATCATGTCCTTCATAACGTCAAAGGACTTCACCAATCCCTCAAGGCCTCTTGGCTGTTTCTATTCTTTCTCCTCTACCCTTCATTTGGAGACATCTCAAATTGCTTTAAAAATGCATTTTAGGGCTGGGGTGGTGGCTCAGTGGCAGAGCGCTTGCCTCACACATGTGGGGCACTGGGTTTGATCCTCAGCACCACATAAAAATAAATAAAGATATTTTTTTAAAAAAAAACACCATTAAAAAATAAATAAAAATGCATTTTAGAGTTGGGTATGTAGCTCAGGGGTAGTTGGGGATGTAGCTAAAATACTGCAGAACCTGAGTTTAGGACAGCAAAAACAAAACAAGACATAGACAAAAATGCTTTTTTTTTTTTTTTTTTTTTTTTTTTTTGTACTAGGGATTGAACTCAGGGCCACTTAACCACTGACCCACAGCTACTTGAGAGGCTGAGGCAGAAGGACTGCAAATTTAAGGCCAGCCTGAGTAACTTAGTGAGATCCTGTCTCAAATGCAAAATAAAAAGGGCTGGGCATCTGACTCAATGGTAGAGCACCCCTGGGATCAATCCCCAGTACCCCCTTCCCCCCAAAAAAGTACAATATTTATTATTTACAATGATCAGAGAGCACTGGCAATACTCTCTGCTGTCCATTATTGTACCAGTTTTAAGGGTCTATTTGTTTGGTCCAAAATAATAGGCAAAATATAAAATATGTATGTACACAATAGATATAATGAAAGTTTTGTTATACCTTAGAGAAATGCATCTAAAGTTGTAAAAACATTTATGTAATTGGTATCATTAATGTTCTATCTTATAGCCGTCTTTAAGTACTCTATAATTTTGCTATGCACAAAATTAGCCCTTTCAGTAGGCCATTTCTAAGAAAGCTTATTCTTATTCTCATAAGACCAGTCTGCACTCAGTCAGTTTTGATATTGGTAAATGTTAAAACTTTAAGAAGATGAAATATGTGGCCTGGGCATGTGGTCCAGCAGTAGAGAGCTTGCCTGGCATACTTGAAGAACCCCCTCATGAACACACAGTTGAATCCCTAGTACCACACACCATACAAAAGACAAAATGCTAGGCAATCTTAAAAACATTTACATAGCCAGGCACTATGGCACACCACTGTAATCTCAGCAGCTCTCTCAGAAAGCTGAGGCAGGAGGATTGAAAGTTCAAAACCAACCTCAGTAATTTAACAAGGCCCTGAGCAACTTAGTGAGACCCTGTTTCTAGATAAATATAAAAACTGTTGGGGATGTGGGTCAATGATTAAGCACCCCTGGGTTCAATCCCTAGTACAAAAAAATAAATCAAAATAAAAATATAAATGAAATAAAGTCACTCACATAGCTGGCCCCGTGGTGGCACATTCCTGTAATCCTAGCTACTCAGCAGGCTGAGGCTGGAGGATCTCATATTCAAGACTAGCTTGTGCAATTTAGCAGGAGCCCTGACCCCAACACATGGTCTCAAAAATGTTTTTAAAACTTATAAGCATAGAAGCACATAACGCCTAGAAACACTGGTATAGATTAGAACTTACTTATAAACCAATATGTAAAAGTCAAGGTTTCCTCCAAAATATTTTCTTTGAAAAAGTATATTTATTTTATTTTATTTATTCATTTGCTAGTTTGGTTTTTTGTGCCATTAGAGATTGAACCCAGGGGTGTTCTAATACTGAACTATATCTCCAGCCTTATTATTTTTTACTTTGAGACGGGATCTCCCCAAATTGATGAGGCTGGTGTGGATTAAAAAAAAGTTTCAAATATATTTTAAACTCCTTTCAAATCAGAGCAATACCATCATTCGTCTGTCTGTTTTACTCTTAGCTTTACTAATTATATGTCCTGGTTTTCTTTCATTTCTACATTTAAAATCAGAATTACTTCAAATTCAGATCAGAAAAAATAATCTCCTTCATGCAATAATCATAATCAGGATAAAGAGATATAGCAAATGCTTCACAATAATGTTATTTGCCATTCTTTAATTTTTTTCACTATAATCACAAAGTGATGGTGTAATAAAATATGACAATATTGCACCTAAGAAACTCTTTTCTAAAAAAAATTCTGAGAGGCTAGGGATATAGCTCAGTTGGTAGAGTGCTTTCCTTGTACACACAAGGTCCTGGGTTCAATCCCTAGTACAAAAGCAAAAAGAAAACAATAAACAACAACAAAAAAACACACAGTATCTTTGATCTTGATCCTAATATTTTTCTGTATTTATTTATTTTGGGTGGTGCTGGGGATTCAAGCCCGGGCCTTGTGCATGCAAGGCAAACACTCTACCAACTTAGTTATATATCCACAGCCTCTCTCTTTTTTTTCAAGTTTTTTTTTTTTTTTTTTTTTAATGTTTTGTTTGTAATAGACATTCAGTGCATTCAGTGCATCCTGAATTTTTTGGGAATGCTGTTTTTCAAATTGATGTTAGATTTTGGTTTTCACTTGCAGATTTTAACAAAGGATACCCTTAGCACCCTCCCCACCCAGTCACCTGACACATAGCTGACATTCTGCCTGTGCACACGCTGACTTCTGAATTGACCACACAAAACTACTATTTAAATACATCGAGTCTTCTTTTAATCTCCAAGTGGAGATATCTTGTTTAAAATTAAAAAAAAAAGAAAGGGAGTATCAAACTACCTGATGGTTCTATGCCAAGCCTTCTGTCTATGAGGAAAAATTTAAACAACATCATTTTGCTTGCATGTTTTTTAAATTATTGTTTTTACTGACATTCATATTATTTATGCAGCATCTTTCTTCTGAGATCTGTTCATTACCATTCATAGTTATCTGTGCCGATAGAAAGGGAATGGATAGAGCAGAATCATTTTCCCATTTATAGACATGAAACAAATAGTTTTAGAGACAAGGTCACGAGTCAAGGTAGCGGCAGAAAAAGACCAGACTTTCTTCTCCTGACCTAGTGTTCTTTTTAAACTCTCTCTCTCTCTCTAATTCTTCAGGCTTCCATATAATTTGTTAATAAATTTAATTTTTTTTTGTTTTAGTTGTTGATGGACCTTTAATTTATTTATTTGTTAATTTATATGTGGTGCTGAGAATCGAACCCAGTGCCTTGCACATGCTAGGTAGAGCTAATACTCTACCACTGAGCCACAACCTCAGCCCCTTGTTAATAAATTCAAGCAGCAAAAGAAGTCAAGACGAACAGTCCTGACTGGAACTACAGATAATTTCCTTCAGAACTCTATGGACTTCAGTCTACTGCATAACACAAACTATTTTAGTCCTGGATGTCTCCCAAGGGTCTGGTGACAATCATATCAAATTGAGGATCCGCACCACAGTAAAAGGACCACAACTAAATAAGCTCACATGCATTTATACATGAAACTCTAGCAGGATTTTTGCCCTTTTCTCAACTTCTTAATGCCCAAATCCTACTTATCCTTTCAAAGCCAAATGGTATCTCCTCCTGGAAGTCTCTCTTAATCCTCTCTCCCTTTCCCTTCAATCCCACAGGGCTGAAAAGCATTTCATTTTCATCAGATCTCCCAAGAGTGCTTGGTTGACATTTCTTAACACATTCCACTTTATAATATAATGCTTTACGTATCTTAACTCTGCTACTAGTCTGCAAGTTCATTAGGTTAGAATCCATAGTTGAGTTACTTAGCAAGACTTCGATAAATGCTTTCTAAATGCCAACCAATATATTACAGGGATAGGTAGTTTGGGAATAAAAACGAGGAACTGAGTGGTTTTTTTTAAATTTTTTTTAGTAATCAGGAAAAAAATCAGGATTTTATTAGCATAGATTTATTTTATAATTTCACATTAGTAACATCTTACTTTGTAGACTCTCAATAAATGACAATGAGGCTATTTTCATAAATACAAAATCACACTAAATTAGGGTGTAATGGCCAATTAATACATCATGGTTTGAAAGTATTGAGAAATATATTTTAGGAAGATAAATGATCATAATTTGTACTTTTTTAAAAAAAAACATTTAAAAAAACATTTCTTACACTCTCAAGATATTCTCCAGTTAATGTAACTCATAATCAGAAAGAATAAATTATTGTTTCAAAGTCAAGTCACTAATAATTGTCAACAACTTGGACATATTCTTTTTTAAAAAATACTTTTATTTCACTTATTTATTTTTATTTGGTGCTGAGGATTGAATCCAGGATCCTGCATATGTGAGACAAGCACTCTACCTCTGAGCCACAACCCCAGCCCCTGGACATATTCTTTTTTAAAAAAAATTGTATATACTTAAGGTATACAATATGATGCATTATATGCCATATATATATATATATATATATAAAGAAATCATTACTGCAGCTAAGCTAATTAGTATATCCATCTCACATCATTAAACTTTTTTCTTTTCCTTTTTTAAAAATTATGTTTATTTATTTATGTATTTGGGTGGTGTGCTGGATATTTTCAAATGCAAAACTTCCAAAGAAAATACATACACTCTTGAAAAGGAGTTTGCTGAACAAAAGCTCAGTCTGACTAGCCAAGTTCTTTTTCGTCTTACCTTTATCAAGGCCATTCATTACCTGGAACACAGTGTCCCACCTCTCATCTCACCTTTCTGGTCCTCACCAACAAAATACCTGTGCTCTTAGGCTGACTCCCCACGCTTCAGACCCTAGCTTAAATGACCCACAGGGCAATTATACCATAAAATATGTCACCTTCAGTGGCAAAACACCCCTGGGTTCAATCCCCAGTATAGGGTGGAGTGGGCATTGGACTTAGGTTCAAATTCCAATTTAATTGCTTTCTAGGTATGTAAACTTGAACAATTTCCATAAAACCATCTAAATCACAATTTCTTCAAAAAGGAGCTTAAAATGAAATCTGCTTCTCAGAGTTGTAAGAACCAAAAGACAACATTTCTCCCTCCCTAAGAAGCTATTAAGCACTCAATAAGTGGTTGATATTATTATTCATATTAAATTTCTTTTGTCCCCTACTGGTTATTTATTCTTCCTTTCCTGGTTTCCTTGATTCACTGAAGCAACAATTTTAAGTTAACGGGGTTATTCTTAAACTTCAATAGCTGCTCAAGTGTCTTCTAGATCTTGATAAGGAATGCTGACCATTAGCCCCATGTATAACCTTCAATACTATATTAATATAGGTGTGTTCCAGTTTGAGAAATCTTTAGGAGACACTAAGTCTAGATCCGTTGACCAGATATCTAATGAGCACCAGCTATGTGCTAGGCAGTGTTCTAGGAGTTGAGGATGTGCTGACTCCTCGGAGTGGATATTCTAGTATGATTTATTATAATACAAAAATATTTATAAATTTCAGAAATTCTGTATAGTTCTTTAAAAAGATTTCTTTTAGGGCTGGGGATGTGGCTCAAATGGTAGCGCGCTCGCCTGGCATGCGTGCGGCCCGGGTTCGATCCTCAGCACCACATACCAACAAAGATGTTGTGTCCGCCGAGAACTAAAAAAAAAAATATTAAAAATTTTCTCTCTCTCTCTCTCTCCCCTCTCTCACTCTCTCTTTAAAAAAAAAAAAAAGATTTCTTTTAACCAGCTATATACTGTTTTTAGAGAGTAAGACCATATACAAATATTTGCATTAAATGTATCCTAACATTTAATGAAGGTATCCATAGGTAGATAGATAAATAGATAATTCTAAAGACTGATCTATCACATAAAGTGAGTTCCCCTATGATTAAAAGATCACTTCTATAATAGGTTTCACGTGTACCCAGCAGACAACTATTTCATCCCTTTATAGGCTACTTATTCCTTTTGTAGTCTGTTCTTCTTGTTGTTTTGGTTTTTTTGTGTTAGGTATTAAGTTCTTACCACTACATCCCCAGTCTTTTTTATTTTTTGAGATGATAGGTTCTCACTAAAATGCCCAAGGCTGGCATTGAACTTCAGATCCTCCTGCCTCAGCCTCCCGAGTCCCTGGGATTGCAGGCATGCTCCACCACATCAAGCACAGGTTATTTATTCTATAAAACATTTCCTGGCTGCGACTTCCTGAGGGAGGTTGTGCATGTGTAGGGCCAGGGATTATATGGAAAATCTCTGTAAAACTACTATTTTTTTTAATAAAGGGGGGACTTTTAAGAAAATTGCCTCCCTATCGTATAATATCAGTAATAAATAAAGTCTGACTACAACATAGGGTGGAAATAAATGCTTAGGTAAGAATGTGGAAGACAATGTAAAGGAAGAAGGGAGGTTTTACTTAGTTTCAGAATTCCAGAAAGTCAACATGAATGTGCTTGTTCAATTCTGTTATTTCTCAGAGTCCAGATAGTATTTTATCAAACTGTTGATCCCAACTCATTAGTGATCTATGAAATCAATTTTGTGAGTCATAACTATATATTTTTTTTTTCCTCCATGGATAGAAAAAAAAAAAATCCTAGGGGCTAGAGATGTAGTTCAGTGGCAAACCATTTGCTTACCAGGCTCAAAGCTTTGGGTTTGACCTCCAGTGGGGAAATAAAAGCAGTAAAGAAAAATCATAGTATTGCACAAAATATGAAACTCATGTTTCATGTATGCATGTCTGTGTATACTTGTATTTTATATGATAGGTCACAATATATAAAGTCTTTGTTGTGTGTATAGATTTATTCACATGTGGTATTAGGGATTGAGCCTAGGACTGCTTTTTATTTTTTTATTTTCAGACAGGGTCTCACTAAATTTCCAAGTCTGGCCTCGAATTTGCAACCCTACCTCTGTCTCTTGAATAGCTGGAATTACAGCTGTGAGTCTCCACACCTGGCTTAAAATGTATTTTTTCTCAGGAGTTAAAGTCAAAGTTATAAATACCATAGAACTTGAGGAGCCATCCTAGGTACACAAGTGAGAGAATTAGCTGAGTTTCAAGAATCAAATAAAAAGTTTAATCTTGGAACTTCTCCAAAATGATAATCAGCTTGTAGATTTGTGTTTTAACTATTTAAAGAGAGAATGGAGAAACTTATAAACAGATTCATTCACTTTTAATTCAGAAAATTGATGCTCCTTTAAAACAAACTTTTGTTTTTAAACCTGTCTTTTATAAGACATAAAATGTTCTAACTGGAAATAAAACAAAGGATATGCCAAATTTATTTTCAGGTTCAATTCTTAAAGTACTGTGGCAGCAATTAAGGTTTAGCAATCTAAGATCTTCTGGGATTCTCTTAAATCCTGTCCCTTTCCTGGGAGACTTGATCCTTCCTTCCTTTGTAAGTGTTATATGTGAATATGCAAGGCAATGATTAGCCTTGTGGAAAAACAAACTAAAACAAAGCAAAAGATGTTCTGACACTGGCAGCTGGTAAATTCTGATTTTTCAACCTCAGGTTTCTTAGTTCTGGACTGAAAATTATTTGCAGTGCCTTATAAATATTATTTGAAATAGGAGCCTTCAGATCAGGAAAGTCATTTTCTTAGGATATTAATTCACATCCTTTTAGTATTATTTATTTACATGGCTTTAAAAGCAATTAAGATATTTAGGGAACACATTAAACCACAGATTAATGTGCGTTTTTCTCTCGGACCATCTATCATTCAAAGGTTTATTCCTACCCTTTCCCAATCCTAGAGATAAATGTTTCAGAACCAGAGAGGCGTATTTCCTTTCTGTCTGTTTTTTTAGAATTCATTTAAACATGCTATTGAAGTTTTCTGTCATGCAATATTTTAGCAAGATTCCCTAAATATACACTGCTTGCAGACTGTAAATATTGCACGACAAGATAGTTACCCTGTTTTCTTCCTTAGGCAAACAATCCCACCATCAAAATACCCTATATAAACAATTCCAGTGATATGTAAATGAATGAACACAATAAAAAAGTAGGTATAGCTGTTTCTCCCACTGTCTTTTAAATATTTTGGGTGAATATTCAAAACTTATAAATGCTCTGAAACACCAGGGCTCTTTGTGAGTTAACTTTGTGAGTTAACTCCCTGGTCTACAATAGGCCTGTTTACCTCCAAACTAAATATTGCTTTCTCTAAACAACATCCAAACCAAGTCACAAGGAAAACATTTTGTTCCTTAAAGCAGTGTGTTTTTAAAAATTTGAATTCCTAAGGAATCCCAATGAGATACAGACTGATAAGACCACCAGAGACAGAAGATTCCATGGGTGTTTTTGAGACCAATTTCCTATTCCTAAAGAAGGAAAGATAAATGTCAAAACTAAATATGATGGTATAATCAGGACACAAAGAATAAAGTCATGTAAGCTAATATATGAAGATCCGTTCCCTTGGGTCTCTTGAGCATGGCTTACTATAAAATATTTTAGAAAAAAAAAAGAGAATAAATATCAGAAGTAGTTGCCATCCTTTTAGCAGCTTGTCACTTGCAGGGCTGGATGAGGGGGTCAGAGACTAAAATTTTACTCTTGTCTAATTATCTTACCTAAACTGCAGTAAAATCATCAGGTCTCTAGGAAGCCAGATACTTAAACAAGTTCAAGAACTTATTAGAAAAACTAGAATCTTGATTTTGTTTTAAACTCTCAGAATTTTTTTTTTTTTTTTTTTTTTTTTTGCGTGTTGTGGTCGTTTTGGTACCAGGGATGAACCTAAGGGTGTTTCACTACTGAGCCACATCCTTGGCCCCCCACTCTTTTTTTTTTTTTGAACCCAGCGCCTTGGGCATGCAAGACAAGCACTCTACCAACTGAGCTATATCCCCAGCACTCCCCAGACGTTTTTATTTTTTATTTTGAGACAGGGTCTCCTTAAATTGCTCAGGATCTCACTAAATTGCCAGGGCTGGCCTTGAACTTGTGATTCTCCTGCCTCAGCCTCCTGAGTCAACAGGATTACAGGCCATCTACAGTTTAAGTACTTCAAGTTTGACCCTTTTAAGGTTACAATAAGGGCTGGGGATGTGGCTCAAGCGGTAGCGTGCTCGCCTGGCGTGTGTTTGGCCAGGGTTCGATCCTCAGCACCAAGTACAAAGTATCAGTGCCTTCTAGTCAGGGCTGTTAAGAGGATTAAGTAAAACTACAGGCAAATAAATGGTAGCTCTAAGAACTAAACACCAAGAAGATTCACAGAAAAGAAGGAGGAAGGGAAATAGGATACAGAAAAGTTAAGGAGAGTCAGGTGTGATGGTACATACCTATAACGGTGTGCACTTATAATCCAAAAGGCTGAGGCAGGAGGATAACAAGTCCAAAGCTATCCTCAGCGGTTTAGCGAGGCCCTAAGCAATTTAGCAAAAAGTTATATCAAAATAAAAGCAGCTGGAGATGTGGATCCATAGTTAAGTGCCCCTGGATCCAATCTTCCAGTTTAAAAAAAAAAGGTGGGGGGATAAGTGTGATGGGAGAGGAAAAGGGGATCCATTCATTCTAATCACTTTTTTGTAAAGTGTACTACTATACTTGGCAAGCACAAAATCATTTAACCTTCCCGTACCTTATTATCCACTTTCTTCAGCCTTCACCTGCAACTGACCTTATTATCCACTTTCTTCAGCCTTTACCTGCAACTGACCTCCTTCGAAAACAAACAACAAACAAAACCACACAGACACGCTGAATTTCACTTGAGATTCATGACCGTGACCAGTCACTGTTTCTTTTTCTTTCTTTTCTTTTCTTTTTTTTTTTTTTTTTTTTTTTTTGGTACCAGGGATTGAACTCAGGGGCACTTGGTCACTGAGCCACATCCCCAGCCCTATTTTGTATTTTATTTAGAGACAGGGTCTCACAGAGTTGTTTAGTGCCTCTCCATTACTGAGGCTGGCTTTGAACTCGCAATCCTCCTGCCTCAGCCTCTGGAGCTGCTGGGATTACAAATGTGTGCCACTGTGCAGGTCCAGTCACTGGTTTTATTTGACTGACTTATTCCTTCCTTCCTTCCTTCCTTTATTCATTTATTTTTGAGTACTGGGGATTGAACCCAGGAGATTGCTTTACCAAAGAGCTACATTGTTGAATCTTTTTATTTTTTTAAAATTTGGGGACAGTGTGTCATTAAATTGCCCAGGATAAACTTGAATTTGGCAATCCTCCTGCCTCAGAGTCCCAAGTAGCTGGGACTACAGGAGTGCACCACCATATAACTGGCCCCCTGGTGTAACTGGTTTTAAAATAAAGAAAATGTTTTTTTTTTTTTTCCCAGCCTTGATTAGTTCAGTTCCTCAATTACATAACAAAGAACCTAAGTACTTTCCATTTTCTTCCTCTTTTTTTTTTTTTCTCTGCCAGCCTTAGGGCCACATGATGACAATAACAAGTATGATGTGCAGATGCAAATGTCAGGTAAATGAGGGACTCTTTCTTCCCTAGAGATCTTTTTGCCACCAAAGAAACCCTTTTACAGAAACCCTTGAATAGTCTTCTCTTCTGTCACACTGGCCAGGATGACATCACTTGAATGTGTCTTAATCAATCTTTGGCAAGGTGAGTCATTTAATCATATCTGGATTAAATCAAGCAAGTTTCACCCTCTAGAACTGGAATGGGATTCATTTCCATCAACACATGACCATGGGAAAAACAGGAGATTCTTATATTAACAGAAGAGAATTATATTGGCAGAACCCAACAAGCTTGGACTGAAAAAGACATAGACGGTGCCAAACGAAAAGAGATATTTGGATACCCCAGAAACTTCCACAAGGAGGACACAGGCTTAAAAAATTATGGTATTCAGCTGCAACACATGCTGTCTTTCATGAGAAAGAAAAGATGGCTATGAGAGTAGAGTCAGAGTTAAAAAGCTAGAGCCAAAAGAGTCCTGGAGAATTATTTTTCAGGCATGGAACCCTAATCAGGGAAATACTAACAAATGCCTCACTGAATTTCAAAATTGCTATGGATCAGTTGTGCTAGTGTAACTGCCCAGTCTCCCTTTTTGAACAGGGGTGTCTGGATAGCAGTTATCTTATGCTTATCCTACCGCTAAGTGTTGAATGTGTGTAGAAGATAACTTGTCTCCTTAGTCCACAAGTCTTCAGATCAAGAGGAACTTCATTTCAGGAGCTGTACTTATGGAACTATACCTGAGAAGTCTCATCTATACCTGAGCTTGACTTAGATGATGAAATTCTGAAATCTGAGCTGATACTGTAATGGAATGGGACTTTAGGGAATCTTTTTGTTTTGTTTTGTTGTTTTGTTTTCGAGGCATGACCCAAGGCCTCATGCATGCTTGGCAAACTCTCTACCACTGAGCTACACACTTAGCCCTTTTTGTTTTATTTTGACAGTCTCACTGAATTTCCCAGCCTGGCCCTGAGTTTGGGATCCTCCTCCTCAGCCTCCTGAGTAGCTGGGATTATAGGTATGCACCACCACACCCAGCACGTTAGGGAATCTTGAGAGGTAAGTACGTTTTGCAAGAGGAAGAAACCTGAGTATGGAGGCCAGAGGGTGGGCTGTGCTAGTTAGCCTCTAGGATAATTCTTTTTTTTTTTTTTAAGAGTGAGAGAGGAGAGAGAGAGAGAGAGAGAGAGAGAGAAATTTTAATATTTATTTTTTAGTTCTCAGCGGACACAACATCCTTGTTGGTATGTGGTGCTGAGGATCGAACCCGGGCCGCACGCATGCCAGGCGAGCGCGCTACCGCTTGAGCCACAACCCCAGCCCAAGGATAATTCTTATATAGTGCATTTCTATACTGCATCAAGGGCTGTCTGTGAGCCCAATAGACTTGGCATAAATGAGAAGTTAGGTCATAAACAACTTCCTGGCTTCTTCCTTGCTTTTTCTCTCCTGTCACTTGCTCTGGAGAACCAGCTGCCTTGTCATAGGATATTTACGAAGACTTTGGAGAGGTCTATCTGACAAAGAACCAAGGCCTCCTGCAAACAACCATGCAAGTGAGCCCCAAGCAAATCCTCAGGTAATTGAAGCCCTAGTCAAGCATCTTGTCTGCAATCTCATGAGATGATCTTTCCCCCAAGTGCTGGAGATTGAATTCAGAACTACAGGGTGAGGTAAGGATCCTGCTACTGAGCCACATTCTCAACCTTTCATGAGAGATCTTTTTTCTTTTTTCTTTTTTTAAATTGGGGATTTGAATCTTTTTACTTTTTGATATAATGTTTCACTAAATTACTGAGCCTGGCCTTAAATTTGTGATCCTCTTACCTTAGTCTCCCAAGTTGCTGGGAGTATAATCGTGGGCCACCACACTGAGTTAGTGAGACATCTTGAGCAAGACTACCCTGTCTGATTCCCAATCCACAGAAACTATGAGAAAATAAACATTTGTTATTTTAAACTACTAAATTTTAGAGTAATGTAGTAATAGATAACAATTAGAGGGAGTAACCAAAAATTATGTATTCATTCTTTTCCTAAGGACTGTTCTGAGAGGCTCTCAAAAGGAGTGAGCAGAAAAGTACTATGGCCTCTTGTAAAAGAAAATGGCATGAGGGCTAGGGATATAGCTCAGTTGATGCTCAGGTCAGCCTGAGCATCACAAGACCCTGGGTTCAATCCCTAGCACCACACACACATAAAAAGGCATGAAATGGTTAACACATATCTTCATCCCATAAATGAGCAAAATATCAAAGTCTGCAGTAATAGACAATAAAAATCTTTGCCTATCATCTTCCATAATTCAAATAATTAATATAAAAATTCTGGAAACATTTAACCAATATGCTGCATTGAAAGGCTTAATTCAATTGTGAGGACCACTGAAAAAGCTATTGGAGGTGAGAAAGAGAAGAGAGAGGCAGGCAGGCACCATGGCGCATGCCTGCAATCCCAGAGGCTCAGGAGGTTGAGACAGGTGCATCTTGAGTTTAAAGCCAGCCTCAGAAACAGTGAGGCGCTAAGCAACTCAGTGAGACCCTCTCTCTAAATAAAATACAAAAGAGGGCTGGGGATGTGGCTTAGTGGTCAAGTGTCCCTGAGTTCAATCCCCGGTACACACACACACACACACACACACACACACACACACACACCGCCAAACAAAAAGAGAGAAGAGAGACAGATGAAAAGCAAGATGATGCCCCAGAATAGCCCAGTGTGGTGGCTGAGAACTTGAGCCCTGAAGCCAAACCCCACCAGGTCATGCCCTGGCTGAGGACCCTCCTTATCTGTGAAATGGAAATAGTTACAGCTCCTCCCTCAGAAGATTATGATAAGGATTAAATAAATATATGTAGCTGGGCATGGTGGTGCAGGCATGTGATACCAGCAACTCGGGAGACCAAGGCAGGAAGATCACAAGTTCCAGGATAGTCTGAACAATCTAGAGAGACCCTGTCTCAGAATAAAAAAGGCGGAAGATGTGACTCAGTGGTAGAACACCCTCAGATTCAATCCCCAGTACCAAATAATAATAGTAGTAGTAATAATAGTAAATACAGGTGAATTGTGTAGGAGGGTACCTGGCACCTGGCAAGTTCATTGTGAATCACCCCACCCTGGGGTGCTAGTATCCTGCAAATGTACAGATGTATTTAGGTTTTTCTAATTCAATTTCTCTTCAGAAAACCTCAAAGAGGGCAAATAGAAGCCCTGACCTAACTGGGAGGCAATTAAAACCATACTTATATAGTACCCGTATTTATTTGTTTCCTATGGTACCTACATTCTTTGTTTTGAGCATTTTCTTACCCCTCAGTAGAAGTCTATATGGCTGGCTTCAGAGTAGGCTCTATGTATTGAAAGTTATGTGTTATGGAGCAATCGCATAATTTGTTATCCAAATTAGGTTACTTCTGAGAATAAAATAGATCTAGGAAGGACGTATCTGAGTGAAAATGTCAGTGTCAGAGCACTTAGCAAGTGCTAAGATCCTTGGTTCAAATTCTAGCGCTCAGGCTGGGGTTGTGGCTTAGCGGTAGAGTGCTTGCCTACTACGTGTGAGGTCCTGGGTTCAATCCTCAGCACCACATAAATAAATAAAATAAAGGTATTGTGTGCAACTACAACTAAAAAATAAATATTTTTAAAAATCCTAGTGCTAAGGACAGCAGTGGGGTGGGGCAGGGGGGTGGGAATTATACTTGAGAAGTAGGCATCTGGTAGGTATCTGTTCCAGGTCAGTAGGAAGAAGTAATTGATCACCTCACTGTGGGACAATTTCACAAAAAGAGAAAATATGTATAAATATATTTTAATAAAGCCAAACAGTAACATTTTATGATTATGCAGGCAATGAAGAATTTTTTTTCCTTTTTTTTTTTGTGCTGGGGACTGACCCCAGGGTCTTGTGCATGCAAGGCCCTATCAACTGAGCTGTATCTCCAGCTCCTGATGTTTATTTATTTATTCATCTATCTTTTATTTTTTTAATTTAATTTAATTTTATTTTGGTGCTGGGGATTGAACCCAGGTCCTTGTGCATGCAAGGCAAGCACTCTACCAACTGAGCTATATCCCCAGCCCTCTGATGTTTATTTTTGATAGCACACTTGAATGCAGATGACTTCCAAATATTTATTTGCAATCCGACTTCTCTCTTAAGCTCTATATTTGATCTGTCCAATATGATAGCCATTAGACAAATGTGGCTATGAAGGACTTGAAATGTGGCTAGTTCAAATTGAGACAGCTGTAAGGTTAAAATACACATCATATTTCAAAAGCCTTAGCAAGAAAAAAAAATGAATGGAAAATATCTCAGTAAATGTTATATCAACTACATTCTGAAACGGCAATATTTATAGGTGTATTGAGCTAAACAATGGTGCACATTTGTGGCTCCTGTTATATTTCCATTAGTCAGCATTTCTCCAGACCCTTATCTCTAATTATCTCTCCTCAGGAATTTCACCAGCACCTCAGACTTAGTATGTACAAAACTTAATCTTCCCCTTTGAGTCCATTCTCCACACTGATGATAATGGCTAAAACGCACCCTTCTCTGTTTATTCTGTAATAGTTACTTTCTGGATAAAAAAATAATAATAAGCTAAGCCTCTCAATGTCTACCTTCAAGGGTTTACAACGTCTTCCTCTCTCATTCTTCACAATTAAACTGAACACTCCTAGAAAGCTTTTCAATTGGAAAATAGGAAAACACATTCCAAAGACACACCACATCAAAAAAAATTGTTTTTGAGCTAGGTGCAGTGGCACATGCCTATAATTCCAGCTACTCTGGAGGCTGGAGCATGCCAGGTCAGCCTGAGCATCTTAGTAAGACTCTGTCAAAAAAAAAAAAAAAAAAGGACTGGGGATATAGCTCAGAGGTAGTACACTCCTAGGTTCAATCCCCAGTATGGCAAATAAATAAATAAATAAAATCAGTCACCCTTAATTTGTTTTGGGTGTGGTATTGGAACACAGCATGCAAGTGAAACTAAAAGGTAAGTTATAGGGCTGGGAGATAGTTTAGTGGTGTATTGCTTGCCTAGCATGCAATGAGGCTCTGGGTTCCATCCAAGCAATGCTAAAAGCAAATAAATAAGTAAAAGCCAGGTTGAAGCTAGATCATGGCACACCTGAAATATATATATATATATATATATATATATATATATATATATATATATATATATATATATATGTATATATATATATGTATATATATATACACACACACACACACACACACACACACACACACACACATATATATATATATATATATATATATACAAAATCAAACAAACCAGAGCCTCATACATGCTAGGCAGGTGCTACCACCACTAAGCTAAGATATATCCCCAGACCCACATCTAAAATATCTTTTTTTTTTTTTTTGGTACCAGAGATTGAATCCAGGGTCACCCAAACATTGAGCCACATCCCCAGTCCTTTTTTATTTTTTGTTTGAGGCAGGTCTCACTAAGTTGCTTAGGGTCTCGATAATTTGCTTAGGCTGGTTTTGAACTTGTGATTCTGCTGCCTCAGCCTCCTGAGCTGCTGGGCACCTGAAATATATTACTTATGAATTTGAGTTTTCTTCTGTAGTGAAATAGCATCAAAGGTTATGGTGGTGGTGGTGTTTTCTTTTCCTAATTTTGTTTGTGGTGCTGAGGATTGAACCCAAGGCCTCATATGTGCTAGGCAAACACTCTACCACTGAGTTGCAGCCCTACACCAGTTTAAATTTTACTTTGAGACAGTGTCTCACTAAATGGCCAAGACTGGCCTTGAACTTGATATTCTACTGCCTCAGCCTCCAGAATCACTGAGATTACAGGCATATGTCATGATACCCAGCATCCACTGGTAACAATTAAATCACATCTGAACCACCTCTTGCTGTGATAACAGAAATATCCTCTTCACTGTCTGTAGTCTTGGCTTCCTCCAGTTTATCCTTTATGTGCTCCATTTCAAAATTTTATGCTGATCATGGCCAATCATAGATTTAAAATCCTTCAGATGGGCTGGGGTTGTGGCTCAGTGGTAGAGTGCTTGCCTAGCATGTGTGAGGCACTGGGTTCAATTCTCAGCACCGCATATAAATAAATAGACAAAATAAAGGTCTGTCAACAACTAAAAATATATTAAAAAAATAAAAATAAATAAAAATAAAATCCTTCAGAATTTTTAGTTTCTCCCTATAATTGTTATCTAGTATTCTATTACTCCAAAATTTAGCAGTTTAAAATAACAAATACTTATTTTCTCATGGTTTCTATGGATTGGGAATTCAGAAAGTGCATAGTTTGGCCGTCTCACTCAAGATCTCTCATGAACCAGGCATGATGGCTCATGCTTATAATCCCAGCTCCTCCAGAGGCTGAGGTAAAAGGATTACAAGTTTGAGGCCAGCCTCAGCAATGTAGCAAAACTGTCTCAAAATAAAAACTAAAGGGGCTGGGGATGTAGCTCAGTTGGTAGAGTGCTTGCCTCACATGCACAAGGCCATGGATTCAATCCTCAGCACCACAAAATAATAAATATATAAAAAATAAAAAGGGTTGAGGATGTAGTTTGTTTGTAGAGCACCCCTGGATTCAATCCCCAGGAAGGAGGTAAAAAATCAAAAGAACAACAACAACAACAAAACCTTTCAGTGGCTCTTTATCAACTTTGGGGTTCTTGGCTCAATATCCAGGAAGCTCCATGATTTTCCTCTTGTCTAACCCCTGTTGAATCAACCCCCTCATCTTGTTTCAGTCACACTGCTCCTACTGGCTGGCATACCTGTACAACTGTGTTCGTGCTCTGTTCTTTGCCTAGAACTCTGTTCCTCTTTTTATTTACCTAACTGCTACTCATCATTTGAGACAGGTCAAGAATTATTTCCTTCAGGAAGCCTTCTTTCTCACCCTTCTCCTTTCTAGGCATAGCTGTATCTACTCTTCACTCCCGTAACATTGATGTGTATTTATCAATGATGTGTATTTATAACTCACCACACTACAATTTAACTACAGGCTTCCTTGAATAAGTATCCATCGAGAGTCATCAGAGTATGGCAATGTCCTGGTGATCTATCTGGTCCTTCCATTACTATTGGAGCTCCACATTTGCAGATGCTTGGCTGCACATTAGTGGTTCAACAGTGAAGAGAACAGAACAAAACTCCTTGTGGAGTTGACAGTCCAAAGATGACACCTGCCTTCTTATGTGCTTTCTCAGAGATCTACCGCTTGGCCTTTGATACAAAGTCAGCATGTCTACAACCAGCCTTTTCAATAGTTTCTCCTTGTCATTATCTTTTCTCAGATTTTTCCCTTTTACCCATGTTCTCATTGAATTTCTCCCATGTGTTTGTTCGTCAAAGTTCTTTCATGTAGTCTACAAGGAGACATATTGGACTTAGATAAAATTTCTAAGCAAGGTTCTACTTTCACACTCTTCTCTTTTCCCTTCTTCCATCCCTCAATTTCCCTGTCACACTTTTATTACTTATTTCCCATGAGACGAAATAGCCTCTGTCTGTTCAGGACTACTGAGAGGCACCCAACCTAGTACATTCTTTTCTCAAAATGTCCCTAGATTCTAATTTACTTCTCCCTAATCTTCCCTAAATATCCCTGAAGTCAGAGCTAGCTGGTCAGTGTTATCCTCTGAACTGGAGGGCTTTATCCTTTCTCATTTCCCACCCAGAGAGAAAGATCCTCCTCATTTCCCTGTGCCATAGTTCCACCTCGGGGTACACTGTTTCTCATGCCCAGCTCTTCCTTGAGGGAACTTGGCTTTAATTCTTCTTTTCACGCCTAGCACCTTCCAGAGTCCCTAAAAATTCAAAAAGTATTAACAAAGAATAAATAATTATATATGTCTTGTCTTGAATTCAGCTGTAGGTGTGACTTCTGTCCAAGAAATTTCTACACTGCAGGGAGATCTACAAAAAGAGATAGTCAGGAATACCCACTTTGGGCTCAAGGGAGGGGGGGTGTTTCTTTTAAAATGTGAGGACAAGAATTTACATTAAAAAAAAAATATTTCTACCCGGAGGTGGTGGCACACACCTGTAACCACAGCTACTCTGGAGACCAGAGGCAGGAGAATCCAAAGTTCTAGGCCAGTCTGGGCAACTTAGCAAGACCCTATCTCAAAATACAAATTTTAAAATAGGGCTCCGTATAGCCTGAGCTTTAGAAAAAAAAATTTTTTTAAAAAGTGGTTCTATATTTCTGATGTCACATCTATATATGTACCTTTGGTACATGGCTTTCGAATTGTTTGTAATTTTTTTTGTAAATCAGTTTGACGTGAACGACGTATGTATTACAATGGTGTATTACAATTCTGTATGTTATTCAAGTGGGTCCTTTCTCCAGGATATGAGTTAGCCAGTGGTAAAGCCTTTTTAAAGATTTTGCTAAGGGGAAACTGGGCCAGAAATGAGAAGCCAACATTCTATTCGAAATTAACTTACTTACTGGGTGTGTTGGGGAGTAGGGAGGAGAGGGAATTCCTGCATGAATATGAAGGCACAAACTTTTAGAGGGACAGAGTTGTTAAGAGGTCTTCCAGGTCACCTGTGCACCCCGGGTTATGCCTAAGTAGGAAATGGACCCAATACTACCGGCAGAGAATCTTTGCCTAAAACTGAATCCTCCTCTGTCCTCCCCTCCCCCACGCAAAGAGGACTCCCCACTGGGTGCATTTGCAGGCACTATAGCTACTGCTTGTACAACCAGGCCTCCCTCCCTCTCGGGTTCTCGCCAAGCTCCGGAGATGTCAAAGATTCTTAAGCAGGGGTTTTCCATCTGCCCCTTGAGGAACTGACCCTGAGGCACGTCGGGCGGGACCAAGCTGCGATGTGGAGAATTCGATGTCCGAGCGACCTCCTCGGAGGAGTGAATCGAGTTAAATATAACTGCGCGAATGGAATGGCGCTAAAAATAAGGCAACAGCTGGCGGGTCCACAGCCCTGTCCCGGCCAGGGCGGGGGCCTGATGGTCTTGTGCAGGAAGGCCAATCCCGGCCCAGGGGCGAGGAGGCCCCGGCGTCTGCAGCCTGGGCTCGAAATGAGGTGGGTCCGATTGCCCACTGCCAGGGAGGACTCTCATCGCGCGGGTTCTGGGGCCTGGCTCCGGGTCGCTCGGTGGCCTGAGCCGGGACTTTCCATTAAGAGTCAGAAAGCCAGGCGCACTTCCCTAGACGTAAGGTGAAAAGACTAGGTGGCGAGGTCCTGCCTGCCCCACCTCCGGAAGCAGCTGAAAGCGACAGAAGAAGACTCGGAACCCTAACAGAGGCCAGGGCCTCGCCAAAGATCCAGTACCGGGGGACCTGCGGCGGGCGGCCTCGAGCGCGGACTCCAGGCGCCCCGGCGGCTCGCGTCGCCTTTGCGCTCCCCACCTTCCCACAAGCCTCTTCCCGCGCGCGCCCCGCAGCCCTGCGCGCCCTCCTGCGTCGGCGACCCAACCATCAAGCCCACAATTGAAACGTTTCCAAAACGGGCTATTTATTTGCTCCCAATAAATCGATCGGCGGTGATTAAGAAATCGATGTGGCTTGGGTGGGCGAGTCGCTCGCTGGGAAGGAAAGGCGCTTTCGCCCTGCGCTCGCCCGCAGGGAGGCCAAGGGCTGGCGCGGGCCTGAGAGAGAGGCGTGTCTCGCCAGGGCCACACCCGTGGACCCGCCACCTGGGCGCTCTGGTCCCGGTTGGCCTCTTTCCCTCGGGGGACTGGGAGCTCGCGCTCGCCTCTTGCTTTCCTCGGCCCCCTCTTGCCTTTTCTTGCGTTTGATGGAGGCTGTGACTGCCAGCGGCCGCCGAGCTGCTACGAGGCTTTTGTTGCTCCTCGGCCGGCTGAATGGGGATTTTGTAAAGCGGGACAGATAAAAATGAGCAGCATCATATTGTTTGACAGAATGATCCTGCATGATAAAGTGTCGGCTCTGAAGGGGGTGAAAATGGTGAATTCCTAAAAACCCAGCCCTCAGCTCCTCCGTGTGCTGGCGGTAGCCTGGAGGGACCCAGCGGACTGCCAGGGCCCGCCGCATCGGACCCAACAGTGTCAGAAAGCCTGGAGCTTTCAATGCCAAGTCATTTTTAAGCCCCGATCCTGCCCAGGACCTTTCTCCTCGCGGATGAAAAGAACAATTTTCGAGAGAAAGGCTCGTTTTGATTAAATCTGACATGCTGCTGATAACTCCATGCTAATGTGAAATAATTAACATAATAGCCATAATTAAAAGCACGCTAACAATGCCATAAATTTATCACACAATTTTACTAGCTTTCTGCCCCTAACTGCTCTCTCATCGTTAATTAAACGTGTTGCCTTTTACAGAATGGATGTTTATACATTTCCAATATAAATAAATTCAAAACCATCCTCTCTCTCCCTTTCTCTTCTCCTTTCCTTTTGGTCTCTTGCCATTTACAGGCACTCCTTGGCGTGGACTCTTGAGTGGCAGACACTGAAAATAAATGAAGTTTTGAGATGCAAATCGAAGCAAAAACGTTAAATATCCCCCCACCCAAGATAATCTGGAGAGGTATACAAGGGAGGTGGTGCAGAGAAGTGATTTGAAAAATCCCACCCACTGAGAAATGGAAATAGTCTGAGTGGGTTGGGGCCCCATGTATTTATTCCCTCTATCCTTCCCACCTTCCATGGTGGCAGTCATCCAAAGAGACAGATAATAGTTTAGATTGTTGAGAAGGAACAGACTCAAGTTTGGGGTGGCTAGGGGAGGAAAAGATGGGGTATTTTGCAAATGGCTCCACCCACATTTTGTTTCCTCCACAAGAGGGGATAGCTGCCCTTGATGGGAGATGAGTCCCTTACTCCTTAGAACCTGGTCCCATCTTCCCGGATTGTAAGAAAAGTGTATCATCAGCACACAGCAATGATAATTCTATCTCAGGTAGCCTCAACGATTTAGTCAAGGCATCAACAGTCTCTGACATAAAGGAAGAGAAAGAGGGCACCTGGGTTCTTGGGCCTGCTGATGGGTAGGTGGGCCATTCCCGCCTCCCGCACCCTGTGGCCTTGCCCCTCCTCCCGTGTTGACCACTTGAGAACCCAAATTGAGCTGTAATTAATTTTCCCTTTCTCCGTCATAAATTGTACCATACCCTTTCCCCCACCACCACCCTCTTCCAGGACACACACACTAAATCTCCCCTCCCCTGGAGACGTCTCAATTTTCTTCCTATTGATCCTGACTCCACTCTTCCAGCCTCCTGTTGCTAGAACCTACCCCCACCACCCCCGCCGCGGGGCCTATCCCAGCGGTTTCCCCAGCCTAGTACTACACACTCAGCCTGCCCCTAGGAGAAACCAAAGGAGTTGCATACCACTTTCCTTTGGCTGAATCGTTTCAAATACTTGAGTAGCTGAGACCGCTGGCTGCCATCTTCCTCTTTAAATATCTGCTGGGAAGTTTGCTTGTTGTGACCCAAGTAGTCACTCTCACTCATAATCGTGTGCCTGAAAATACTCGATCTTCATGTGACCCCCCAATAACCCTTCGAGACTCAGACGACGTTTATCCACGCCCCCTCCCCGTTTCCGTTCTTTATATTACATTTTTCTCCCCCTCACTATGTCTTACTTTCTTTTCTTCACCTCGCTTCTTCTGTCCCTATCCTAAAGTTTGGAGGGAACTGACGACTTGTGGGTTTTTAAACTGCAAACTGCAATTAACCGGCAAACTATTTAGGTCAGAATCTGGGCTCTTCGGATAGGATCCTGCACGCGGTCGGGTTCAGGCCCTCTTGGCCGCGCGACCCCCCGCGGCTGGGGCAACGGGAACCTTCCTGCCTCCCACCTGCGCTGACTGCCGCTTCCCCTCCTTCCCGCGCCGGGAGGTTGTGCGGACACTACTGTTCTCCCGGAAGGAGGAAACCAGCAGCCAGTTCCCAAGCTGAGATTGGCAGCGGAAAAAATCCGCTGCCTCCGCAGGAAATCGATATTAAGCGGTTAGGCCGGCACCAGCGCGGGACGTCGGGGCAGCAGCCAGTAGGTCCTGCACGTCTCATCTCATCATTTAGCTAATCGACGCGAAAAGTTTCTGTAAGGGCTGGACCCAGCATCAGATGGTAACACTGATTGAACAAGAGATTAGCACAATAGATCTCTAACCGAGGGGAAGCGTCGCTTTTCACGCTACGCACCGTAATTAATGGTATGAATCAATTAATTTGACTTTTATTGTGTCGAAGGAAAAAAGCGCAACAAATGGAACCGGCAGCTGGGAGTTGTTCACCACCCCCCTTCTCCAGGGAGCTTCCAAGGAGACACAAGAGAATGGACAGCTCAGACCCGGCCTTGGCAGAGGGAGGGTGAGAAGCTGCAATCAACCGCGTGTAGGAAGTCCCGAGAGCCAGCTCGGGCGGGCAGTGGAATCGAAATTAGGTTCATTAGGAGATCACTTCAGAATGACCAGTGAGGGCAGCCCTGGAGACCCCATCCTCTCCCGTGCATACGCACCCATGCACCTTGCAGGCCAGCCACCCAGGCCGCAGTGGGACCCGTGTGGTGCCCAGAGCTTGCCTCTGGAGCTGAGCGACCCAAGATGGGCAAAAGGAGTTTCTACATTTTTAAATTTCAGTTTTGTTTTGCCCAACCTCACCCCCTTTAGGACCTTCCTTTAGGTTGCTCGGGCAGTTGCAACCTCGACCTCTGAAGCCTGGGGTGATGGGCAGCTAGCTCGCAGCTCGCAGTTGATTTCGTGGTAGACTGTCTAGACGGCATTGTAAAACGGTTCCGAGCCTGCGGGCCACAAAACGATGCAGCTGCGGAAATGAACTCAAATGCGTTTTAGGGTTATGGAGATCACATAGAAACCGAAAGGCCTTGGAGGTTGGAGGGAGTCTCAGGACAGTCACTGCCCCAAACCTGTCCCTATCCCCAATCGGGAACGTTCTGCGAATTAGGGATCCAAAGAGCTAGTGTTAAATCCAAGGGAACTGTCTAACCGAGATGAAAGTCAATCTGTGTGTCGCAATGCCTGCAATGAAGCAAATTTACAGATTTTTAGTTTTCATTTCATTTACTTATTTGATATGCCAGAGAAAGAGGTGGTGGTAGACGGGGAGACAGAATCAGAAGCACCACTCTCTACGAGGAATTAACTCAGTTTCCTAGTGTCTTCTGTAAATATATCACTAATTCTTTTCTCTCAGTCCTTCTCCCCTCTTTCCTCTGGTGAAGCTGGCCCTCCCCTTCCAGGCCTTCTGCCGACAGACATGTCTTGGGTTCCCTAAAACTCTCCACCCCGGAAAGGCGCTAATGCCAGAGAAAAGACCTCATGGTGGATTCACCGAGTCAGGAGCACTGATTCCCCTTGGAGATGTGAGGTCCATGCGCCCCAGCAACGCCACGCACCTGGGTCAATTTGGGGTCCCCACCCCTTCTCCCAGTCGGAATCCCCGCCGTCTTTCTTACCATCACTGACTTTCTTTGCCAGAGAAACTCCGTGTATACTGGCCACATTCTCACCGCCTCCTTCAATGGCTTTGTCGCTGGTTTCCGCGGAACTTAAATCTTGGAGCATTTGCCTCTGCTTTAAGAGAAAATCCATGTTAGGTAGCAGCAAAAGAGAGCCCAGTCCACCGGCATGCCAGAGGCCCCCGGGGTCCCAGAAGGCCGTGCCCACCGCCCACAAAGTCGCTGTTTGCTACCGGCCCGATTTTACGGCGATCGGGGCCCCGGGCGCGGCGTCTAACCTAGAGGCCCAAGGCCTTTTCCCAGTTCCATTTGACTTACCCAGGCCGCGGCCAATACCAGCTCCTTCCCCAGCTCCTCATTTCCGACTTTTTCATATGCTAAATCGTTTAACAACTCCAAGCAGCCAGTTACGGCTTCTTTATTTGTAAGTTCCCTGTTGTTTCACGTCGTTTTTATTTCTTTCCGCAACTATTCTAATAGATTAATCGATAGCTATCTGCTAACCTGAGTAAGCCCCAGCTAATGCTGCTGTAACCACGAGAAAATATGTATATACATACATAGAAAAACACGCCCGCGTCCAGCCAGGAAAGCCAGGGACGGACCCAAGTGGTTAGGTTTAGGGAGAGGAGAGGGGAGGGAAAAAAAAAAAGACACCTCAGCAGGTGTCTTCTCTCGGAATGAGTTCCGAAGCTGGAGGGGGGTCTTAAGTCTAATTAGCAAGTGGGAGCCCGGTGCGTTGCCTTTAGTCTTGAGAGAGAAAACAATAAACAAAACAGAGACTAATAAGTTTTTCTTCTTTAAAAATGAGATGGCAGGCTTCTTCTACATTGCCAGTCTCTGTCCAAGGAGTGTTAGCAACCGGGGGGAGGGGAGGAGGAAAGGATAAGGGGCGGGGAAGGCAGGGCAGCGGGAGCCGCACGGTCCCTCGGACACTCTTAGGCCCACGCCCTCACTCCCACCCACCCACACTCACACCCTCACTGGACCCCAGCGCCGGGATCCAGCCTGGGCAGGGGTCTCCAGGCGGGCCGGAGCGCCCTCGGGGCCGGTTGGATGCTGGGCGCGTGGTGCGGTGCGGAGTTGCGAGTCTCTCGTCCCTTTGTTGACAATTCCCAGAACCAACTTGAGTTTGGCCGGCTCCGCGGCGGCCCTGACGTCACGCGTGGTCACGTGGCCCCGCCTCCCGCTGGATCTTTAAGTAGAAAGTAATCTATCAGGCCAGTCCTTAAAACGGGACTTTCGACTACCGGGGCTTCGGCGTCCCTGACACCACCCCCCCTCTTCGATTGCCCCTGCCAGCGCCCTCCCGAGCTGCTTGGCGCCCGGCGTCCCGCGCCCGCCTGAACAGCTCTTGTGCCCCACAGCCCGGCCAGAGGCCGAGGAAGGCGGGCGAAGTAAGGGGGCGCGGCGTGAAGCAGCCTCCCAAGCCGTGAGCGGGCAGCTAACGCCTAGTAGCGAGCTCCAGGGACCGCAGGAGTTCGAGGAGCGCGGCGACGGGGGGCGGACATCAGCGCCCGTACGGCGAGATGCCGGGCCTCCGAGTGTGAGCCGAGCCAGGAGGGCCCCGAGCCACCTGCGCCCCCCTCCCCTCTCCCTGCCCCCAGTCTTTCGGGGGCGCCCAAATCCCCTTCCCCTGAGTTCCTTAGCAGCCCCTAACAACCCCCATCGCCCTCTGCTCCCTCCCGGCCGCCGCAACCAACCCCGAGGAGGGATGACCCTCTCCGGCGGCGGCAGCGCCAGCGATATGTCCGGCCAGACGGTGCTGACGGCCGAGGACGTGGACATCGATGTGGTGGGCGAGGGTGACGACGGGCTGGAGGAGAAGGACAGCGACGCGGGTTGCGATAGCCCTGCGGGGCCGCCGGATCTGCGCCTGGACGAGGCGGACGAGGTGCCGCCGGTGACACCCCATCACGGGCAGTCTCAGCCGCCCCACCAGCAGCCCCTGGTATTGCCCAAGGAGGCGGCGGGAGCCGGGGCCGGGGCCGGGCCTGCGAGCGAGGCGGGAGCGCCGGAGGCGGACGGCTGCAAGGGTGGCGAAGAGGGCGGCACGAGCGGTAGCGGGCCCGGCGCGGGTAGCGGTGCGGCTGGCGGCCTGACTCCAAGCAAGCCCAAGAACAGCCTGGTGAAGCCACCCTACTCGTACATCGCGCTCATCACTATGGCCATCCTGCAGAGCCCGCAGAAGAAGCTGACCCTGAGTGGCATCTGTGAGTTCATCAGCAATCGCTTCCCCTACTATCGGGAGAAGTTCCCCGCCTGGCAGAACAGCATCCGCCACAACCTCTCACTTAATGACTGCTTCGTCAAGATCCCCCGCGAGCCGGGCAACCCAGGCAAGGGCAACTACTGGACCCTGGACCCGCAGTCCGAGGATATGTTCGACAACGGCAGCTTCCTGCGGCGCCGGAAACGCTTCAAGCGCCACCAGCAGGAACACCTGCGCGAGCAGACGGCGCTCATGATGCAGAGCTTCGGCGCTTACAGCTTGGCGGCAGCGGCAGGCGCCGCGGGACCTTACGGCCGCCCCTACGGCCTGCACCCAGCGGCCGCAGCCGGTGCCTACTCGCATCCAGCGGCTGCAGCAGCTGCAGCAGCGGCCGCAGCGCTCCAGTACCCATATGCCCTGCCGCCAGTGGCGCCCGTGCTGCCGCCCGCCGTGCCCTTGCTGCCCTCGGGCGAGCTGGGCCGAAAAGCGGCCGCCTTCGGTTCGCAGCTCGGCCCGGGCCTGCAGCTCCAGCTTAATAGCCTAGGCGCGGCCGCGGCTGCCGCGGGCACGGCGGGCGCGGCGGGCACCACGTCGCTCATCAAGTCTGAGCCCAGCGCGCGTCCGTCGTTCAGCATCGAGAATATCATCGGAGGGGGCCCCGCGGCGCCGGGCGGCTCGGCCGGGAGCGCTGGCGGTGCCAGTGGCACTGGGGGGGCTGGGGGTAGCGGGGGCGGCGGCACGGCACAATCTTTCTTGCGGCCGCCCGGGACCGTGCAGTCGGCGGCGCTCATGGCCACGCACCAGCCACTGTCGCTGAGCCGGACGACTGCTACCATCGCGCCCATTCTGAGCGTGCCGCTCTCTGGACAGTTCCTGCAGCCTGCAGCCTCCGCCGCCGCCGCCGCTGCCGCCGCCGCTCAAGCCAAATGGCCAGCGCAATAGGGACGCGCCGGTGGCCGGGGCGCAGGCCGGTCGGCAGCCTCAGGCAGCGTGTGCATTTCCCGGCTGCGCGCTCTGCCCCGGTCCCGGTCCCCCTGCCTAATCCTGGACTCGGCCATATCCAACCCCTACCCCGATCCCCCAACACCGACCTTCCGCGGCCTCCATCCCCTCGCGCACACCTAAGCTGACCGAGCAAACTCACCGCGCGCCCGCCGGGAATAGCTTTCCACACAGGTAAAACCAATAACCGAATTTTCCAAAAATGCACCCCGACGGCGCCTGTTCTCAGTATCGTAGGGGTGGAGGGAAATTCTTTGTACATATTTGTATAAAAATTATTGACTTTCCTTTTGGGGTTTTTATTTTTTTAAGAAAAAACAAATTCAGTAGATTTAGAGCTCTGAACTTTCATTTTTTTTGAAGGTTCACTCTCCGCAGTTTTATCTGAGAAAATGTATAGAGACGTTGGGAGATTTTAAATACAAAATTTTCAAAAAGGCGAAGTGTCATTCTATTATAAAAGTCTGTTTATATATGAATGAATATATATGGTATTCTAAATGTTATTCCATCGTGTTGTACACAACTTTGTAAATAAATTTTTAAAATGCTCAACATAGTGTTTTATTTAGGTGTCTGAAGTAAATGACAAGATTTTTAAATGGAATTTGCATTTTATCTTCCCCAGAAAATTAAGGAGTTTCAAGTAATGACCTTTTCAAACTTTGACAATTCACAATTTGAGTGTAAGAACATTTTAATTGAAGAAAAAGTATACCTAATTTAAATCATTAATGTTTTTTCCTTTAGTTTTCACCAAAAACCAGGATGCAGGAGATGATCTCCTTCATACCAATCCATTAAATCTAAATAACCAGACAGTTATGTAAAGTAAGCTGTCATTTAAGAAAACACACACACCTAATTCTAAACAACAGCAGTCTTAAGAAAAACCAATGAAGTTTTTAAGACAATGAAAACATCTCATGAGTTTTTAGTCATTTTAATTATCCTTTCAAAAGTAAGCAAATTCCAGACTTCCCTGATTTTAGCTTTTAAGTCAGATTTTGAAATTCCTTTTTTATTCCTTAAGTGGAAGTGCTAAATAAACTCAATTGATTTTTTTTAAATTTATGTGATGGCATTTTAAATTTTGCAGTGGGATGGTATTATCTATATTAACCTGATAGATAATACATAGTTGTTTTATTCTTTCATAATATTTTCAAATAAGATATCTCTTTTCTCTGGCACTAATCCATCCACATGATAATTGGATTTCTGAAGGATTCCTATAGATGCTTTCTTTCCGTCCAACCCGAAGCCTTTCTCAAGGCAACGAAACACCATTAATACCCTTTTAAAAACAGGTGCACATCACCCCTCCCCCTTTTTTTCTTTTACCTTAGTCTAGGTTAGTGTGAAATGCGAGATCGTAGTGTAATAATGGGGAATGCCTTCGTAGATTATTTTTAATGTGCATTTCAGCTGTCTTTCTTTTAAAAAGTATTAAGGTAGAAACATCTTGACGCAGGAGACCGGTTTCCGCCACCTTCAGCATACCCTCAAACGGCATCAATTCTAATTATTTTGTAATTAATTTAGCTGTTACAATTACTTATGCGCAATCTCTTTTACTGGAGCGGGTGGCAGCACTGTCAGCTCGGCCCTGGGAGCGTCCTGTTAATAAAATCCGGCCAGTCCCTGGCGCTGTTGTCCACTTCGCCGCCCGGATGGTGGAGATGCCTCCACACCGCGGATCCGAGCCTTGTTTTTCCGCGGCGGGCGTGCGCTAGTGGGTCGCTTTAAAAGGCACTTCCTCGCAAATACCCGAATCTGTTTTCCTGGTAAACGGTAAACGTTATTTTGTCCTGAGTAAACATTCCTTCGGGATCAGGGTCCTAAAATAAAACAAGCTGCAGGGGGTGAGAGAGTTTAACTTAATAAACAAGAATCCGACCATCAACCACCGCCAGTGGAGCAAAAGTAACCTTCACGTAGACGAGAATAGGGACCGCACGGTCTTGGGGCGGGTCCCATCTAATCTCCTTTTACAAGGAAAACTAAACGGATCTAAATTTGTTTGTGTGTTGCAGCTATAAAAGTAACAAGTTGTTTCACAGTTGTGTCTGGCTAATCGGTTTTTTACACAAACAGCAAATGGTACATGATTTGTGCAAACACATAGAGGTTATTTCTAAATTTAGCTGACACCCCTGGGAAAAGGGAAAGGCAGGGCTTCTTGAATTCACTTTTAGCCTCAAGAAGCTGCTGATCCAAGGCTTCTAAATGACATTGGATAACAGGGGCCTCATTCCATCTCTGATCCTTTGTTACTTATAAAATTACTCGCTCATATTTCCGCGCATAGCAGCAATACCGGCCGAGCCTGAGCCCGCAGCGTGACACAGCCACAAGCAGCCGCTTGAGATCCGCAGGGCTTTTTCCAGCGATGCATTAGGCAGCGGGGTGTAGAGGAGGAGAGATCCACCGGCAACTTTCCTTCCAGCCACTCTCACTCTTGAGCTACAGCCTGGAGATGGTCCCCTTCCTTTATATCTTAAAGGGTAGGAGACCCTCATACCCAAACCCCCTAACCGGCCAGCGGTTGTTTGAAGTTTTGGCAGATGTCAGGGAAGATAGGCCTAGCCTTAGCCCCCTGAAACACTCTTTGGGGTTGAAGCTTTTAAAACTAAAACAGTTTAGAGCAGAAGGGAAAATGCAAATACCATACATAATGAACAGAAGCACTTGGTGTGTCTAGTGTGTGTATGGGGGGGGGTGTAACTCATGTTTGATGTTATCAAACGCTGGCACCTGCGACAAAAGGCATTGAAATCCGCTCTCACGTTATGATTTAAAGGCAACACGACTGGTTTCCACTTTTTATTCCACTTAAGAAAAGAAACTAAAGGAAAGGGGGAGATTTATTTGCAATAAAAGAAGGAAGTAGGTTGGTTTTTATGGGGAGAGTTTTAGCTTTTCGGCTA
The DNA here is from genome assembly GCF_052094955.1 of Ictidomys tridecemlineatus. Classification (NCBI taxonomy): domain Eukaryota; kingdom Metazoa; phylum Chordata; class Mammalia; order Rodentia; family Sciuridae; genus Ictidomys; species Ictidomys tridecemlineatus. Next base: position 49,246,673 of record NC_135487.1, read on the forward strand.
ACACATACATTTAAACATGTTTCCATTTCCTCTGGCACCTATTTCTAGAAAATCAATTCACTCTTGAAGCCTGTGGCCCCTATAATGTCTTCAAGATGGAATTCTTGAGTGGACCCCCTTACTCAGTCCCCTGGGAAATGGAGAGTAGATCTAGAGGTCCAGGGAAATGGGAACTAAGGATAGAGCAAAATATACTTCACGAGCTGAGCAAGGATCTTGCTGCAGTAGCGGACATGGCCTGTAGGGGGCGGCGAACAGATGAAAAACTTCCGGGTTTGTTTGGGAGGGCTCAGCCCCATCCCCCTGAGGTCTCATCTGTCGGGTTCTGAGTGCTCTGACACCTAGCTCATCCACAAGTTACGGGACTCCCAAATCGGATCTCGGAGAAACTGCTTTCCTCCACCTGTTTCCTGGAGGAGTCAGAGTCTCGAGTTGAGTTTGTCCTAAAGATTGAGAAGCCATAAAGTTTAGTGATGAGGAAACATTGACTAGGAAGTAATTAAAGGTAATATTTGAGGTTATTTATTTTACACTGCTTAGACGAAGAGTCTTAGTAATGAGAACATGAAAGGCTCTGGTGCGCTTGTATGTCTGGATATTTTAAGGTGGATCCCTTGAGAAACTGTCCTGAACAGAATGTATTCTGAAAGAAAGCGGGTTCCAGAGCCATGGATTCATCCACCCAGTCCACCTGTGTCTGTGATGGTGCAAACTTCGGCATAAAGTACAGTGTGTGTGTGTGTGTGTGTGTGTGTGTGTGTGTGTGTCGTGGTGGGGGGGTCATATTTCATGGGAAGGGGTGACAGGAAGCAGTGGGATAAGAGAGGCCTTGCGGAAGGCATACCAATCAGGGATTGGCATTGGATCAGTGGCTTATTTTTTGTTTTGTTTTGTTTTTCAGCCTCTCCATTTCCTTGGGAATAAGTGTACTTGTCGCCTTGTAGAATTAGTTGAGTTAGTGTCAGTGAAAAATGTTTTATAAACTGTAAAATACTGAAGGAGTTTGGTTTATTTGTTTCCCCTGGCTTCCCCCTACTCCTTTTGTTTTTCTTTTCTTCCTTTTTTAATGGCCTCTGGACAGATAAACAACTAAGCACTGGTAGTGTTTGGCTTGTTTTTGAATGACTCAATTTTACATATGAAGAATGAGTTTTTGTAAGAGGGGTCGCAGGCCTATCCCAGTTCCCGATGTCTGGACGGATGGTGCAAAAGCGGTGGTGCAAAAGCGAGGCTGACCACAAGGGGCTTATCAAAGGTGGAGCCTCCTTCGGGTCTTGAACCCTCCAGTTCCAAGCCCTGGGCCTGAGGAGCAGCCCACGGTGCCCACCCACCCTCATCGGGTTCCCTCGCTCCAGAGGCAGGTATATTTCTTTCTAGCTGAGCGGTCTACTTTGCTGTTTGCCCCTTTGCTTGCACTAACCGAGGCAAGTGGGGAAACCTGAGCCCTCCGCTGACAGACGTCCATTAGCGAGAGAGGCGGCCTCCGAGGCGAATTAAAGGTAACCAGATCCCAAACCCGCGTAAAAGACCACCTTCCTTTCGCCGCCTCCGACAGTTGGCAGAGTTACACCCAGAGCCAACTTCTCTCTTCACCACCACCCCCTCCCCGTGCCCTCTGAGGAATGTACAAGCCATTCTTTGCTCCCTGGGGCAAAACCAGCAAAAGAGGGCGGTGCACTGAACAAAATTTGAAAAGTTGCAAAAGCTGCCAGGTATCCTTAGGAGAATAGTCATCTCGTTTTTATTTCTGGAGGTGGTGTCTTACATCAGAATATTTCTAAATTATTCTAAAGAATTCAAATTTCTTAAATTTTCTAAAGAATTAGATTAGTTTATCCACCATTTAAGCACACAACAAACAAAAACAGAAAAGAAAAAAGAAATAGTACCCTAAACCCTCATTTTCCCGAGGACTTTTGTGTTAATGCACATGGCTCTGCCCCTCAGTGACGAGATGAAGAGGAAGGAAACCCTCTTACTCCTTTGTCTAGGTCCTCCAATGGGGACTTTCGGACGCGTCTTCAGAAAAACAGCCCTAGAATATTAGCCTTAGAAGTGGACTCAGGGACCACCCTTTCTCTTTTCACTTAGGCTCACAAGGTTTTGTGACTTACCCAAGGTCACTGGGCAGCCCAAATGTGAGCTACGTAAGTACTCTTGGGAGGAAAGGAAAATAGCCAACACTGGAGCAAAGAATGTGGGAGGACAGAAAGGAGAAGGAAAAGGGCTAATAGTAGTGTTGGGCAGAGCGGAACTCGGCTCAGCTCCGGGCGACCTAGACCTTGGGGCATTCCTATATTCCGAAGCCATGCGGCTGCAACCAATTCGGGACCCAGGGCCCCATTTCCTTCTAGCCAGGGAAGATGGAAGGTAGGAACTTGACGCCCGAAGCGCCCTTCACACTGTGGGTCCGCAGCCCAGCTACATTGCGCAGTGTCTGGAATCTGTACCCACCGGTGCCCCCATCCTCCTTCCCATGCCAGGATCATCCCCGGCCCGGCCTCCAGGGCTGGGCCGGCAAGACTCCAGCTCCCCCTGCTTGAAAATAGGGAAGGGAGAGAGAATTCCAATTAATTAGGGAGAAAACACAGTCGTAAAGGCAATCGCTGCCGCTGCCGTGGTGAGCGTGTAGGGAGACCCTCGGTGGGGACTCGTTGCCTGACCCTGTCCCGCGACTCCCCGAATGCCCGAGCATGGGAAGATCGCAACCGGAATCCAGTCCCGGCCGATCAACCCGGGCTGCCGAGATGCTCCAGCCTGGAAATCAGGGGGAAAGGAGGTGGGGTACGTTTTACTTCTCTAATTAGGGCACACATAGTCCTGGCGTGAAGACTCTCTGCGACTTGGGCAGGTCTGGGGAGAGCCCCGGCCTGCTCGCCTCGACGCCAACGCTCAGCGAGAAGAAACCTCTCCACCTTTCTGTGAGGGTTAGGTATTTGGGGTCCAGCGACAGGAGCTATGGTGCACATCTTACTGGAAAGGGGGACTTTGGTTCTTTCCTCCTTCGACGTATTCCATTCTTCTCACAACAGATGGTAAGCAAGATGCAGTTTTCTTTAAAAGAATAACACATTTTGATCCTGTTACCCTTTTCTGCCAGGGGCACCTGTCCGGATTTGTTGGGAGCTTTGCTATCAATGGTAGAGCAACCTCAAACCCAAAATTTTCTTTTTCATCTGAGAGGCAGCGCCTCCTCCCGGAAACCTTCTTGAGCCTCCCTATGCAGGTTAGTTTGCTGCTTCTTGGAACCCAGGTGCCAATGAATGAGCTATTGACATTATCAATGCTCTGTCATTCCCTAATGAGTTCCTTGCTGCCTAACATTGCTGAGCACACAGGAGACAACCCAAATTATTTGTCTAATAATTGACAACCTTGGACTATGGAATGGGATGGAAAATCTTGAAGACCTGATCAAACCAAGTCTTTCTAGAGAATTTAGGACAATTTTCTCCCCATTCCTTTTCCTCTTTATAACAAATGCTTTTTTAAACACCCTGTTAGTTTTTTAAATGAATGAATTTAAAAATCACTTATTAGAGATCTAAAAAGTACAAATATGTCAACTGTTCATGATACAATTGGATTTTCTAGCATGTTTTCTATGTCATTGTGAAATTAGTTGAAAACTTCTCCCAGCCAGAAATATCAGCAGCTAATCCCACTTCCCATCTAGAGGGGAACTAACCCCCTGTGGCACTCCTGTTTTCATCCAAATTTTGCTTTTGTTTTTCCAATGAAAAAGGAACCATTGCCTCCCAAAACAGTCTACTGCACTTAGGGGCATCTTTATTTGTTGAAGTGTCTTCCTTTTATAGAACTCTAATTTCCTTGGTGGTGGTGGAGAGGAAACCATAGATTTGAGTCATTTTTTCAAATTCTCATATTAAAGATGCTCATATTTTCATGTGCTGAGGTTCTTTATCTAGAAATAAAAAAATCACTGTGGTTTGCCATCTACATTACAACTACTGTTTGTGTGAAACACTGTTTCAGGGTGGTTTGTGGGCCTTGCCTGTGAGTTACCTACACTATTTAAAATATAAAACTAGGAATTAGATCTTCTTTGGAAGGTAATTGTGTAGATTTTGCTATGCACTAGAGAGAGGAAGAAAAAAAAAAATCCCAGGCTCTTTGATCATTGCCTTCTAGCTGGCATCTAGATAATGTGTGCTTTTGTGCTATACATTTAATATTTTTTTCCCAATATATATCCCAGTCTGTGGGTTCCATTGATTTAGTCTTTATATAGCTTTGTTGGCTTCTTTTTTCACATTGTTACATATTATACCAGGAAACCATCTCTCAAATTCTACCATCTTGCAAATGTAAATGTTGATTACAAAAGCAAGGAAGTATCAAGATCAGTACAGATTAATCACAACCACTGTGAAATATCTGCTTTATTGATAGTACTTCAACAGCACCACCTTTCCACATACATCAGGAATTATGACTTTATGATAAACTTGCTCTTGTTGCTAGAGGGAATTGAATGCAAGAGTTAATAGATTGGATTAAAAGATAGACTAATTCCTAGCCCTAGTCCTGACATTGAACTGGAATATCTGATAGACTCTATATTTGCCCACATAAAGACCATTATTGAAAATTTAGCTGAAAGGAATTATAGTATCATAACTATCATTTCAAAATTTCAACTTTTTGAGTAACTTAAAAAATTTAGAGGTTTTTAAAAAATCTTGATTTCGCTTTTGTCTTGATTTAAGATGTCTGTCATTCCAAGGTATCTGTCATTCAAACCTCCAGTCATTTGAAGATTTCTTTACTCTGTACTGATACTATACTGTAGGGGACTGAATCATCCCTCTCTACCACTACCCATGAAGCTCCATGAATAACTTGAAAAAGTCCCATAAGAGAATATGAGCAAATCCAGTTTGGGAAGCATTATTCTAGCTATCCAATATGCATATTTAATGGGTTATACTTTTCTTTTAATTTGAAATATTCTTACATTAAATGAGATGATGTTTCGAGAAAGCATTTTCTGAATTATGAGTTAGTTGGTCCAAGGGTTGTGAGTTATTATTAAGTTGTTTAACATTGAATTATAAGAGTTAAACACTTATTTAATTTAATAAGATAAACATTTATATAACATGTCTCAACCACATTAGCTGTACTTTATTTTCCAAATTGTTTCCTTTGCTAGGGAGGACTTAATATTTGAGACACTGAATGATATTCTGGAAAAAGCATGGGCATTAGATCTGATAATCCTAGGGTCAAATCCTGGTTCTTTAATTTCCTTAATATGTACCCCTGAGCAAAGTTAATTAGCCTTTCTGAATCTTAGTTTTCTTATCTTTAAAATGAGCATCAAAATATGGAAAGGTACTATAATGTACTTGGTATGCACAACAGTTATGGACTATTACTTCTATACAGTTTTGCTGATTTTATATTGGTCATAATTTCACGAGGCTACCTATATTTTTTCTCTGATATCATATACCAAATAGTTGTCACATTGCATTTAAAAATGAAGTTGCTGAGACCACTGTCCCTTCCATCTGTTTGAGTTAGGTATCATTTTTGTGTTCTCACAACTTAACAAATGTGAAACAATTTACGCTGTGGTGCTGCTTGGTAAATCACTTCTTCACTTTGAGGGTATTTTTCAGTCTTGTGGATGAGAGGTCTTGACAATAGTCATTAAAGATATGATAGCACTTTCACAAGAACAAGGACATGTGCCTTATGTCTCTTTGCTGAGCTCTGGTCTGGGTGAACTAATTTTAACATTTTTTTAGATCTACACTAAAATTTCACTAGGAAAAGTTACTATCTGCTGGGCACAGTGGCACATATCTGTAATCCCAGTGGTTAGGGAGGCTGAGACAGGAGAATTGCAAGTTCAAATCCAGTCTCAGCAAAAGTTAGGTGATAAGCAACTCAATGAGACCCTGTCTCTAAATAAATACAAAATTGGGCTGGGAATGTGGCTCAGTGGTTGAGTGTCCCTGAGTTCAATCCCCAATTCCCCCCCACCCCCCCCAAAAGGTTACTATCTGCCTAGACTGGATCTTATTAGGCCAATGCCTGTTTTTAAGCTTGTAAAGATCACCTCAGTTATGCTATCTGGTTAATGGGAGAATTTGACATTGTATAGTTAAGAGAGGATGAGGTGATTTGGGTTTACTGGCTGATGACTTGGATTAAGTAACTTGAAATTCTAAGCACAGATTATGATAGTCTGGGTGAGACATGTTATATAACTGTTTAGCTTATTGAATTAAATCAAACATCATTTAAAGAGTAAGAGGTGGGAGGAAACTCCATTTTAATGTGAAGCTAGCCTGAATTCCACTCAATGGGTGTGAGATGCTGGTAAGTGAAGCAAGGGTGGCACCAAATTGCTGTTTCCATGATGTCTCAGTTCCCTTAGGTCTTTTACAGCATGAACATCTTACTTCCAAAAATGGTATCTTCATGCTGATATATCCCGCTCCTTTTTTTTTTTTTTTTTGGTATTGGGGATTGGGCCCAGGGTCACTTTATCACTGAGCTACATTTTATTTTTTATTTTGAGATGGGGTCTTGCTTAATTGCTTAGGGCTTTGCTAAGTTGCTTTGACTGGCCTCAAACTTGTGATCCTCCTGCCTTAGCTTCCCAAGTCTCTGGATTACAGGTATGTGCTACCATGCCTAGCTCCTTTGGACCTCTAAATGCTTTATAGTTAAGCAAAGAAAGAGCTGTCTATTAGATTAAGGAAGAAATGGTATGCTTGCCTACTGCAAAGGCAAGTTTAAGGGATTTTGTGGTTAATTTTTATTGTATTAAATTGTTACTATACATGTTACTTTAGAATTTAATTCCTGCACAAGATTCAATTTCCATCATAATATCTACCCTACCAGGGCTGTTCTTCGAATCAGATGAGAGAATATATGTTTAAGTGCCAGGCAGAATTCATGATGCTATGAAATGTAAAGTGTTTCTGTTCTCTGGACAAGACTTTATAAGAAATCCACTTACATGACTTTACTCTTATTTGTTTCATATTTTCACACAGAAAGTGAGTGTAGCTAAGTATAGAAAAACCCTCCCCAACCATGAGGATGAGGATGATGGTGACCATGATGATGAATGTAACAACAACATGAGCTAAGATTCATTGAATACCACATGCCAGAAAGTGTGCTCAGTGCTTGGAGTGAATTATTCTCAGTAAAATACTGCTTTGGGAGGAGTTCTTCCTCTTAGATTTTCAATCCTCAACACCCTCCTAGAGGTATTTAAGTTTTAAATATTATATACATTTTCTGGAAAGCCTCCAAATTACTTGTGTGTCTTTTTTTTAAGAGCCGAACTAATGAGGAAATACTTGTTTCATGGATTAGAATGTGGAATGTGTTTTCATGGGGAGGACTTTTCATCAGAGGAACCTGTGAGCTCCTCCTCCTCCTCCCCTCCTCGCCTCCTCTTTTCCTCCTCCTCCTCCTCTTCTTCTTTTTCTTCTTCTTCTTTTCTTGAAAATCTTTATTTTATTTTTATGTTAATGCTGAGGATCAAACCCAGTACCTCATGCATGCTAGGTGAATGATCTGGTTGGTGGGTTTGGACCTGGGCATTTGTGCATTAGACTCTATCTGTGTTGTGGACCTGCATGCTCACAGAGATGCTGGGTTTCAGTCTCTGCCATGCACGTACATCACCAGAACATGCTCTGCTGTGAGTGGACACAACTGCCTATGATAGACAGGTAAGTCTGCTAAGCCAACAACTATTACTTGATTGTACATTCTTCAATTTAGCTTTCACCAAAAATTAAGCTAGTTTGTTGGTTTTTTTTTAATAATATCTCTGACTCCTGTATCTACTTATCAGTTGTTTCAAAATTTGGGTGGGAAAAAGAGTTATAAATTAACTACACTGAAGCCTAACAAAAGGCAGTATGATCAAGAGCATGGGTATACACAGCAATGTTTATAGCAGCTCAGTTCACAATCGCTAAGCTATGGAACCAACCTAGGTGCCCTTAAACAGATGAATAGCTAAAGAAAATTCATATATACATAATGGAATATTACTCAGCCTTAAAGAAGAATGAAATTAGGCCTTTGCTGGCAAATGGAAGGAACTAGAGACCATCATGCCAAGTGAAATAAGCCAATCCTAAAAAAACCAAATGCCAAATGTTCTCTCTGATATGTGGAGGCTAACACACAATAAGGTGGGGGAGAGGAAAGAATAAAAGTTCCTTGGATTAGACAAAGGAAAATGAAGAGAAGGTAGAGGGGATGGGAATAGGAGAGAAGTAAAATGGATCAGACTTAACTGTCCTATATTCATATATGAATACACAACCAGTGAAGCTCCACACCATGTTCAACCACAAGAATGGGATCCTAATTAGAGTATGTTATACTCCATGCATGTATAATACATCAAAACACATTCACCATCACATATACTTAAAAAGAACAAATAAAAATAAAGAGCATTGACATAGAAATTAAATGGCCTGATTTCAGATTCTAGTTCATTCACTTAAAGCTGTGTCACCTTGCACAGGTTACTTAACCTTCCTGGACTGTAGTTATTTTGGCAGTAAAACTAGGGCATTAATGAAATGCACACTTTTGGAGTCAATTGATACATGTACAGTGTTTGAAACTATCCTGGGCATGGACTAAGCATCCAACAATATTAGCTTTGGTACTGAAGACTGAACCCAGTGTTGCTCTAACACTGAGTTATATCCTGAGCCCTATTTATTTATTTATTTAGTGGTGCTGGGGATTGAACCCAGGGCCTTGTGCATGCAAGACAAGTACTCTACCAACTGAGCCATATCCCCAAACCCCTTTCAATAATTTGAGACAAGGTATCACTAAGTTTCATAGACTAGCTTCCAAGTTTCAGTCCTCCTGCCTTAGCATCCCAAGCAGCTGGAGATTACAGGCATATGCCACTGCAGCCAAACTCAAATGTTAGCTATTATTATTCTGACAATACTAAGGGCCTGAAGTATAATCTAGATATTTGCAAATAATTTGCATTCAGTTTCTAACTTCCCTCCTGCAATGCAGTGAATGTTTATGTTCCCCACAAAACTTATATGTTGAAATTCTACCCCCAAGATGATGGTATTTGAAGGTAGAGAGTCTTTGGGAGGAGCTAAGGTCACTGGGAGCAGATGAATGGAATTAACATCCTTAATCTGCTTGACATAGCAATCTTTTCACAATGTGTAAGTATATTGAAACAGCATGTTCTGTACCTTAATTATGTATAATACAATAAAATAAAGGTTGCAAAATAAAACACAAGTAAAGGAAAAATATTAAAAAAAAAAAAAAAAGGAAGACCACAGAGAAATCCCTCACCCCTGTCACCTTGTGAGGATCACAGTGAGAAGGCAATTTTGTGCAAGGAACAGGGCCCTCACAGACACCATATCTGCAGGTGCTTTTATGTCAGACTGTGAGGAATGAATTTCTGTGGTTGACAGGCTATGAGGCCTATGGTCTCTGGTTATAGCAGCTGTAACAGACAAAGCCACCTTTAAAAATGTCAATGCAGATTATTAGCACAGGGGCCTTCTCTGTGCTAAATATCATTTAGTCTTTCTCCTTCTCTTTTCTCTACTTGCCACAATCTATAGAAATAGGACTCAGTGACATTTGTTAGGGACACTTCAGGCTAGTTCACTACAATCACTTTTGTTTCAGAATCCCATGGCACTTTGTCTCTCCTGTACAATTGGGTAGTTAAATGTGTGCTCTTAGGCTGGAGGTGTGGCTCAGTGGTGGAGTGTTTGTTTGGCACATGTGAGGCACTGGATTCAATCCTCAGCACCACATAAAAAATAAATAAAATAAAGCTATTTTGTCCATCCACAACTAGTTTTTTTTTTTAATATGTGCTATCATATGGAAGAAAATACAGAAGGGGATCAAATTTTAAAAGAAGACAGGATCACCTGAGTGGATCTCAGGTTTCAAATATGCTACAGTAATATTTGGGGAAAAATATTGTAGAAAATTTTAGACCACAGAAAAAAGAATTTTAGGCTGGGGATGTGGCTCAAGTGGTAGCGCGCTTGCCTGACATGCGTGCGGCCCGGGTTCGATCCTCAGCACCACATACCAACAAAGATGTTGTGTCCGCCGAGAACTAAGAAAAAATAAATAAATGTTAAAATTTAAAAAAAAAAAAAAAAAAAAAAGAATTTTATAACAAATACCTGAATATTCACCATTCTGCCACTAACATTTGAATATACTTGCTTTATCATATAATTGATCTAGCCATTCATCCATCCATTGATCCATCTGTCAATCCATCTTTCCTAATATAGTACAAAGTAGAATATTATGGTAATATTTTGAAACACTAACCTTCATATATTTTCTCCTTCCCTTCCCTTCCTTTCCCTTCCCTTCTCCTCCCTCCCTTCCTTCCTTCCTTCCTTCCTTCCTTCCTACCTTCCTTTCGAAGTGGGGATCAAGCCCAAGGTCTTATAGATGCTAAGCACAGACTCTATCACTGAATGACACTTGCAATAACCTTTGATTCTTTTCTTGGAACTTCTGTGATCTCTCTATTTCTCTGAGAGAATGGAGAATGGACAGGACCTGGAGTCTAACTGCCCGGCTTGAAATCCAGCCTTGTCCTCTCCTAGCCAAGTGACCTGTGTAACCTTACTGTGAATGTCCTCATCTGTAACAAGAGGATAACAACCATACCTACTTCATGAAGCTGTTTTGTGATTAAATGAAGTAGTGCGTGTAAAGTGTTTGCAACAGTCATTGGCCCACAAACACTCTTGGGGGACTAAGTTTCACTAGGTAGTGAAATTTAATTAAATTGTTACCTAGGGTTGGAGATGTGGCTCAAGCCGTATGGCGCTTGCCTGGCATGCGTGCGGCCCGGGTTCGATCCTCAGCACCACATACAAACAAAGATGTTGTGTCCGCCGAAAACTAAAAAAAAAAAATATTAAAATTCTCTCTCTCTTTAAAAAAAAATTATTACCTAAACCTCATGAGGTAGTGTCTTTATTATATAATATAATGAATATTAAGTATTATTGTTTGTTGCAGCAGAAATTCATAGAGAAAAAAAAATCTGTTTAGTTTGTGAATTTTAAAACAGGTTTTTGAAGTGAAGTACAAAGGAAGGAAGGTTTTTTTGAAAGTAACTGAACTCTGCCTATCAAAAGCCTAAGTACTCTGGGATTAAGAGTCTCGCCTGACCAAGTTATATAAAGATGCCCAGCCATGGGGGAGAGAGAGCTGACCTGGGAGAAACTGTGCAGGGCATCATGGACTCGCCTCAGTTCAGGCTCATTCTCAAAGTTGGGGTGAGAGTTTTGTGCATGAATTCAAGATTCAACAGCTGAGAAAAATTGTGCTTCTCTGTAGTTATCTGGGCTGGGCAGGGTAGGCTCTTGCCCTCTGATCATTTTCTTTTTTTAATCCCATTCCTTTCTCCTGTTAAAATTAAAATTCATCATCTACAATCTCAGAAAAGGGAGGCCACAAGAAAAAAAAATGGTAATTTTCTTTCTTTTTTAAGCAAAAACAAACAAACAAAACCCCCCAAACCAACAACAAAGATCTGGCCCAAACCACCTTTGGAAGAGTAGAGTGGTTTCTGGACTAGAAGAGAAGGCAGTCCCAGTCAAACTTGAATAGTTGGTCCTGCTGATTTGGGTTGCGGGGAGGATGGCCTCTCAATTATACTTGATATTTAAAAAAAATAAGTAGTCTTATTTTGAAGACTCCAATTCAGCATTTTACTAATAATTGCAAGGTATGGCAACTTTAATATGACATGAATAGCTGGAATTCTCAAAACTTTAGAAGATATTTTTTTGCTTGTTTTCTTTGAGGTATTAGGGATTCAACTCAGGGCTTTGTGCATTCTGGACAAGTTTTCCACCACTGATGTACATCCCCAGTAGGATTCACTGCACTTGCTGATTTGAGTTGATTGTAATTTTAAATTTCCTTAGTTTCTGCTTTTTAATTTAAAATTCTCATTCTAAGCATTTAAGAAGGGTAAACTAAATAAAAAATAATGAGTTGTGTGGTGTTGGATAGTTCCATTTGTTCATCTGCAAATGAGAATTAAAATAGGATCTACCTAATAAGGTGGTTGTGAGGATAAAATCAGTTAATACATATGTGCTTATGACCATACTTAGTGCAGAGTAGGCACTTGAGAATTTTTAGGTGATAGTTTTTTCAGGGTTCTTTGCAAAGGTACCTGGAGCGAATTTGCATCAAACCAGTACGTGCGGTTGCTTCAGTTTTCTCTTCCCTTGGCCAGAAACACACTAAATCGTCTCCAAGTTCAAAGCATTCAGCAAACAGTGGTAAGGTAGAGTCACCAGAAATGTGCACCTGATTTCCATGACAAATATGGTCAAGCTGTATTAGCTAGGAGCCACTTTCTGTATTGCTGTATGGACAAATACAGCAAAACAAATTGAAATCTAATAGAACCTGTCCCCCTGTTGGCAGAATTGCCCCAAAGGAATGGAGAGAGAGATTAGTACTCACGCGAGCTGATGTAATAGTGAATTTTGAAACCAACTCATAATTGACGCCAAGTAAAAGCACTGTGAACCTATTAAATGTGGCATATTTATGAAAAAGAACACACACACATACACACACACACACACAAAGAAAGAATTGTTAGGTGATTCACAAGTTCTTCTGCCTTACTAATGATACTTAATGGTTTTTCCATAGTTCATTATTTTCATAATGATGACTTCACAAAGAGTTGGGAAGGCAAGTAAGAGTATTTTCTGAGATGACACATTTCCTGCCCCCTAACATTTAATAGAACTGTCCTGTGCACTACTTGTGCCCTTCCCTCCATTTATATGCTGAAGCCCTAACTCCCAATGTGACAGTATCTGGAGATATGATCCTTAGGAAACAAAATTGAATGGAGTCCAAAAATGGGGCCCTGACAGAACTAGTGGTCTTACAGGAGAAGATCTCTCTAGATCCCTCCATCCTCCACCCACATGCTACAAGGAAAGGCCTGGTGAGACACAGTAAGAATGTTGCCCTCTACAAGTCAGGAAGAGGGCTCTCACCAGGAACTGACCCTGATGAACATTGGTCTGGAACTCCAGCCTCCAGCACTGTGAGAAAATAAATTTCTACTGCTGAAGTTACCCAATGTTCTATTATGGCAGCCTGAGAAAACTTAAAACAGACTGTTAATTAATAAGTAGTGAAGACTTGAAAACTCTTAGAGTTGCAATCTATTTATGAGAGAATGGGCACTGCCACTCAAGTTTTCTTACCCCAACCTGCTCTTGCAGGGTCCCTGATGACTGGGCAGAATGATGAAGGGAAAGAAAATCTGACTTCTTGGCTCCGTCCCGTCCCTCATCCACTGAGTCATCTTAGACAAATCTATTAACCAACTTTTTTCTCCTTGATACAAAAGGAGGTGTAGGAGAATAATATATTCATAGTTGTATAATAGGGTGGTTATGCATTTGAATAAATAATGAGGCTGAGATGAGGAGAAGCAACAGTATAGAATAAAGCCCAAGGACCTAGAAGACAAAGACCAAGAGCCAGGATCTGCTGTAATGAGAATAAGTCCCTTGGTCTTTTCAGAGGTGCTGAGAGGCTTTCCACTGGAGGGGGAAGTCAGTCTCAGTGAGTGGTCGGCTTGCCATCTGGATTAGGAAGAGGCTCTGGCCAGATGAACCCACATCATCTCCTAGTTTTTGGGTTCCATAACTTAATGACTACAGGGGTGAATAAAGGAACAAAGGAGGATGAACCCCCATGTGTGCTAACAATGAAATATATAATTGGTCTCGAAAGTCCCTTCTGAAGAATGCAAGGGGTTCTCTTCCTTCATTCACATACATATTTCTCTACTTATGCTTGATATTCATTTGGGGTGCCTCATCTGGGTCTTCAGCACCTCCTGGTATAGCCCTTGCCCTATAAGCCACTAGGGACAATGCATGAACTCCTCTTTCCTCAACTCTCACCCACACCTGTAAGGTACATATTAGGTTAGGTCTAGGGCTAGATCTCTTAGAGAAATGTTCACTTTCAGCTCTGCCCTCACTACCATACACCTTTGAACAAGTTTCTTAAGCCCCCTATGCTACATGCTATTTTATTTTATTTATTTTAATTTTAATTTTTGTAGTACTAGGATTGAACCCAGGGCTTTGTGAATGATGGCAAGTATTCTACCACTGAATAGAATAGCCCCACCCTCTGTATAGTTGTTGAAAGGATTAAATTATATAATTGTTAGAAACTCTCTCCCAGTTTTGAATCCACTGAGAACAGGGACTATGTTTCTTATTCTCATGCTTAGCAGGCAGTATATATTCAACAACTGTTTTTTTTCTTTTCTTTTCTTTTTGTGGTGCTGGGGATTGAACCCAGGGCCTAGTGCATGTGAGGCAAGTATTCTACTGAGCTAGATCCCTAGCCCTCTTTTCTTAATTAATTAACTAATTAATTAATTATTTTTTTTCTTTGCTGGGGATGGAACCCAGGGCCTCACACATGCTTGACAAGTGCTGTGCTACCGAGATACACTGCAGCCCATTTTTGTTTTTATTTTGAGATAGGGTCTCACTGAGTTGCCTAGGCTGGTCTTGATCTTGAGATCCTTCTCTTTCAGCCCCTCATATTTTTTTTTAAAAATATGATACATAAAAATTGTATATGAAAATGGGGATACCTGTGATTTTTCCATACATATATACACTATATAACGTTTATAGTAGGTTAAGCACATCTATTTCCTCAAATATTTATTCCCCCCCCCCCCCCCGGTATTGGGGATTGAACTCAGGCTTCTCATACTGAGTTACACCCCTATCCTTTTTGATTTTATTCTGAGACAGAGTCTAAGGCTGAGGCTGGCCTCAATCTTTTGTTCCTCAGCTTCCCTAGTAACTGGGATTACAGGTGTGCACCATCCCCATTCCAATGATTTCTTTACGATGAAAACATTCAAAATCCTTTCTTTGAGTTTATTAAAATATATAGTACCTTATCATTAGCTGTAGTCATTCCATTGTGCAATAGCATACTAAAAGTTATTCGTATCTAATATAACTTAGTATGCATTGATCAGCTTTCCTCAAACCCTTCCTCTGTTTTTGTTTGGTTGTTTGTGGTGCTGGGAATCAAACCCAAGGGCTTGGATGTGCTACACGAGTGCTCTATTTCCGAACTATATTCCTACCCCCATCAACTGTTTTAGAACGAATAAAAATGTTTTAGCTTGATGTCTGGAACATAGTAAGTGCTCAAGAAAAGAAGGCTATGTGTATTTCCTTCCCTCGTGGTCATCAGTGACTTTTACCCATCCAGCACGTCTGGCCTAATTTAGGCCAATGAGAGTCTTTTTCTGACCAGGTCTTTTTCTGACATAATAATGTAAAAGAGACACTCTCTTTCCATCAAGGTTGCCAAGTTGGTAAAAGGTAAGCCTCAAACTGCTTCAGCCTTCTTATTCCATGTGGTAAGAATCTGCCCAGGACAAAGCCAAGAGAAACAAAAGCAGATCTGAGGGAATGGAAGGAAACTGACTCCTGATGATAGTCTTTTTAACATCTGAATCCAGCTAAAAGCACAACAGTCTATGCCTTTAAGAGCTTTTAGATAGGTAAAGATCAATATGCTCAGGGAGAATCAGGCTGGAATGGAAACACCAAGAAATGACATACAACCAGAATTTAGTGAGCAGAGGTAGACCTCTGGGTAAGCATGGAGAAAACATCTGAAAATTTGAAAGACAGAGTAATTTCCATATCTGAAAAGATAAGAAAACAAGAAATGTAAGTTAGCCAGGTAAATGGAGGTGTTATGGGGTTGGTGTATGTGAGAGTGTAGAAAGGTAAAGCAATGACTCAGGCAAAATAGTACGGTACTTTCAAGGAATTCAATATGACCAAAACATACATAAATATTTCCTCAAAATGTGTTCAGCTGCAAGTAAATGACAATCTGATTAACAGTGACTTAAGCAGCCAGGTGCAGTGGTGCATGTCTGTAATCACAGCAGCTTGGGAAGCTGAGGCAGGAGAATCACAAGTTCAAAGCCAATCTAAGCAATTTAGTGAAACTCTAAATAAAATTAAAAAGACTGGGGATGTGGCTCAGTTGTTAAGCGCCTCTGGGTTCAATTCCTAGTACCTAAAAAAATAAAATAAAAAATAAATAGTGACTTAAGCAATGAAAACATTGAGGTAAAGTTGAGATTATGATTCAGTAATGTCATTAAGATGCTGAGCTCTTCCCATCTTTCTGTCTCACCATCCCCAACTTTTTTTCTTTATGCATGTTACTTATGAAAAACAGAATAATAGTCCCTAAAGAAATCCACATCTTAATACCCAGAACCTATGAATATATTACCTTACATGGCAAAAAGAACTTTGCAGATGTGATTTAGTTAAGTATATTGAGATGGAGAGATTATTTTAGATTATCCAATTAAATCCAATATAACCAAAAAAAAAAGTATCCTCATAAGAGGGAGGAAGAGTCAGAGACAGAGGTATGTTGGAAGCAGATGTCAGAGGAAGAGGAAGAGATTTGAGGATGCTATGCTACTTGCTTTGAAAATAAAGAGAAAGGCCACCAGCCAAGAAATGTGGGCTGCTTTTAGAGGTTGGAAAAGTTCTGAGCTCCAGAACTATAGTATAATAAATGTGTGCTTTAAGCAAGTTGTGAAAATTCGGCAACAGAAAACTAATACATCACACATGGCTGCAAGATAGCTGACAGACCTCAGATATTACTTTAATTTTAATGCAGGAAAAAAAGGGGCAGGAGTTAAAAAAAAAAAAAAAAAAGCCTGAACACACTGCATCTAATCCCTTTAGTCAGGAAAGCAAAATGCTTTTTGGGTACCTTCGTGATTGATTTCTCCTGCAAATAATTGACCAGAACTTGGATGTAATGGCTACCTCTAGCTGCAAGGACAGTATCTCCAGTCTGATTCATTTTATAAATGGGTTCAATCCCTCAATGAAAACAGAAGAAGTTTGAGTCAAGGTGTAGAACCTGTGAGGAAGTGACTGAAGATGCCTCTCATCTGGGAGAAAGGGCCATGGGAAAGTCTTGGTCTTTTGACTGGGGATGTGGCTCAGAGTCATTTGCCTTCAGCAGCCTGTAGCAGAGTGATTGGGTGCCTTAGAAACTGGGTTTCTCATCATTGGACATGTTGGAACTCTGGGAAAGTGAGAAATGGATGTGCTTCTCTAAGGAGAACATTTGAAGGGCTTTACTTGGGGATCGCTGATATGCGCCTTGAGCCAGTTACTGGGGCCTGTGATCTCATGAGTTTATTGTAAGAGAGAGTCATGACTGCCCACAAATGACAAGGAGTGCAAGCTGGAATATTAAAGCTAGAAGAAGGACTCCAGAAAGCAAAATTAGAGCGATAACTGAGTGGCAGGGAAGATGAATAAAATCAAATAAGCTCTTAAGGGTATAATATAGAGGAAGCCAGGCATTGACCTGTTTGGTGGCCCTCCAGTCAGGATGCAAGCTCCCCTCAGTGAGAGAAAGTTATGAGACTGGAGATCATAGTCAGAAAGTTGGGTAGGCTCCTTGGCACAGGATAGATCCCTGGGCAAAGGACCTAGCAATTGTATCTTTTGGCAAAAGATCAGAAGCTTGCTCTAATATGCCAGGAGAAGCACACAGCACTTAGGACAGTAAAGAGTAATTTTGGTAGGGAAACATAAGCTTTCTTGGGTAGTTCTGCTTGTTAGTTCTGCTCTGCTAGTTCTGGTTGTTGAGTAGAAGTTCGTTTGTAGTCTCCAGACCTCTCTGTGGGGGAGCACTTTCCTTGATCCCCATCTCCATCTCCTGTGTGGGACTTACATGTACGTACAGATGTGTATGTGCAGAAATGACCATTGCATCCATGTTTGTAAATAACAAGAAAGAGAAACAACCTAAATGTTCATATGAAGGATCTTGGTTAAATGAATTATGCTATATCCCTGGAATGGAATATGCTGAAGCCATTTATATGAAAATTTTGGAGTAAGTTTCATATTAATATTAAGCAATTGTAGTCAGATGCAGAGCACTCTGTGGAACATGTATCCATGAGGGTTGCTGTCCCGTGGGGATAGAGACTATAGTTTTGGGGAAGAAGGAAGACATACTTTTGTTTATTCTGAAAAAAAATTTAGAAGATATATTGTGCTAGTTGTTTATTACTTATATGAAACCACCTCAAAACTTAATGGCTAATCTAACATTTTACTTGGTTACAAGTATAGAGGGCAACAATTAGGATGTGTGGCAGCTATTCTTTTCTCCTGGCCTTGCCTGTGGTCACTTATATGGCTGCGGTCATCTGATGACTAGATGAGAATGGATGGTCTACAATGACTTTACTTAAATGTTCAGATGTTAGCTGGGTGCCTGGTGCATGTCTATAATCCCAGTTATTTGGGAACCTATGACAGGAGGACTGCAAGTTCAAGGCTAGTCTTAGCGACTTAGCAAGACCCTGTTTCTAAATAAAATAAAAAGGGCTGGGGAATGTAATGGAGAGGTAGAGTACCCCTGGGTTCTATCCCCAGTAACTCTCTCCCTCTCTCCACCCCCCGCCCTGACTCTCTTCTGAGCCCACTCTCTTCTGAGCCATCAGGCTCCAGCATGGGATTGGCTTTTTCATATGCCAGTGTTCAAAGACAGTGCAAACCCTCTTGATGTCTAGACTCCAGAGGAGTTCACACAACACTGCTTACTTTTCTATCAGCTAAAGCAAGTCACAAGGCCAGCCCATGTTCAAAGAGTGGGGATTTCTTACTCCACTTCTTAGTGGAAGCAGTTGCAAAGAATCTGTGGCTTTTTTTTTTCTTTTTTTTCTTTTTTTGTAGTGCTGGAGTTTAAACGTAGGGCCTCACACATGCTAGTAAGTGCAATACCACTGAACTATATCCCCAGTCCTTTTTATTTTGAGACAAGTTCTCACTAAGTTGCCCAAGCTGGCCGAAGTCTTGTGATCATCCTGCCTCTGCCTCCTGAGGATCTGGAATAACTAGGATGAGCCACCATGCCAGGCTTGTGACCACTTTTAACGGACTACTTGCACATATTACTCTTTTCTCAATTAAACTTCCCACTTAATTAAAAACTAACAATGATAATTGTAATACATTCACAGGATTTTGAGAATTGGTAGGATCTGGGAAATTATCTACTATGAAACTGTTTGGTTTTATAAACAGGCCTTAAAATTTAAAGTGTTTTGGATAAGTTAATATAGTCAGTAAGTGGCAGTATCAGTATTGAAACCTTCTGACTTCCAGTATTGTGCTTTAAATTTCACAGCAGGGCTTCATTTTTCAAACAAGACTTACAAGTGATCTTTGATTAAGAAAACTTAATAACTGTTAGCCCTACTGCTTTCCTAGAACTTTAGAGGTTATAGCTCAACCAAGTAAAAGGAAAAGACTAAATAAATAGTCCAATTATGAGAAAAGCAAAACAGGAATTTGAACTATGTACCATATCTCTTCTCAGGGCTTTTTTTTTTTTTTTTTAAAGAAACCTAACCTTATTGTATTTGTGGAATAAACAATATACCAAGTCATAAATACCTAGATCAAAATTGTTTTCCAAAACGTTCAAATGGGCTTATGTGATTTTTTTTTCCTTTTGAAGTATTTTAAAAGCCAAAATGTATTGTCAAGTATATCTAAGTTATCCTGTTGATTCCCTGGGAATTTAGAAAGTCTCTAATGGCTCTGCCTAGTATTTAATTAATACAGTCTTGAATATAAATTGGTGAATTAGTGAATTCTTAAATTAATTCAACCTCTATTTATTGTGAACCCCTGGTTCAAAATATTGTGCTGAAAACTGTAAAGAACACCAAAAAGAGCCGGGCACAGCAGCTCATGCCTGTAATCCAATGGCTCCGGAGGCTGAAACAGGAGGATTGCAAGTTCAAAGCCAGCCTTAGCAAAAGTGAGGTGCTTAGCAACTCAGTGAGACCCAGTCTCTAAAAAAAAACAGTGTTGAGGATGTGGCTCAGTAGTTGAGTGCCCCTGAGTTCAATCCCCCATAATCCCCCTACTCAAAAAAAAAAAAAAAAAAAAAAAGAATAAGGAATACAAATTCCTCCTAAAAAGCTTGAAATCAGATTGGGCTGTTGGTGTAGGCCAGTGATAAAGCATGTGCTTATTAGCAAGTATGAAGCCCAGGTTCAATCCCCAGTACCCTAAAAAACTCAATTTCTAGTTGCAGGTAAAAGTGTATATCTGACTATAAAAAGATGAGGAATAAATGAGATGCTTTAGGGAAGGTATTAGCAAAATGGAATGAAAGTATACAAGACTGATTATAGTAATGCCAACTGGCAGAGTGTTTATTATTATTATTATTATTATTATTATTGAGACAAGGTTTGGCTACATTGTCCAGGCTGGTCTCAAATTCCTGAGCTCAAGTGATTACCCCCTCAGCTTCCCAAGTAGCTGGAACTACATTTGTTCACTACCATGCCTGGCTCTCTATACTGGTATGTATGGCAGAAAGGATGAAGAACTGAACGAGACATTTTCTCTATTGGGGGGGTCATTAAGATTTCCTCACAGAAAATTAGAGTAGGGGAACTTAAAAGACTTAAATCCTCAGGATGCCCTCAGAACTGATAGTCTTCTCTCCACCCTTAAGATCTTTTGGTTCATAAATTTCTGAGTTGAAGAATCCCTGTAATTACTAGTATGCATGGGTATCTGGATTAGATGGAGGCTACCAGATAATTAAAATCATAGTTCAGACATATCAAGTGAGCAAAAGCAGGCAAGTGGTCCTTCTAACAGAATTCTCCTTTAACAAGACTCACTTCTTTCTGGGTTTGCTAACCCCGATACAATGACCATGTATTCTTATGGAAAGGAGAAGATGCATGAAAAGAACTGCTTTCTTTATGTAAGTTCTTTAATTTTTTTCTTGTCATTCACTGACATTTTCCTTTGTGTTCAAATTCACCTAAATCAAAAAGATAAATGGCTAAGTAGATGTTCTCAAACAAAAAGCTAAAGTTATTCCAAATTTTAGTGAAAATGAATGATAAAATAATCATTCTATCAGTTCAGAACATTAACCCATAAACTACTACTAATAGCCTTTACACCCTGAGAACAAGTTGCGTTGTCATGAGGATGGAGTTTTAAGCAGCTGTTGTTTCTCTCTGGATTTTAATAAGACTCATGATCCCTGTTGATGGGTGCCTGTGTTATTTTTCAACATCTGGTCACCTTATGATATGCAGGTGCTAATGGAGCAAAGCATGTATATCAGCAGATAAATATGAACACTATATTTTTCTTGAGGGACAACACATATTCTTGGGCCTTTTATTGAATTACATTTTACTCATCCTAAAATATTTAGAGTTATGTACTTAAAAGATACAGAGCATAGGTATTACATCCACAGAAAGTATTTTAGTCAGTGAATGTTCAATGTAGCAAGGTAGAGATGAACTTAACACGTCTTGTAGACTGAACTGGGAACAGACTCTTCAGCCATAAAATGCACTTAACAGTCTATTTAATAGTGGTGAGGTCCTTGAAAATGCAATATCCATGCTAATCTCGCCTTTTTTCTAAATCACAGATGAAAAATAGGTCAGTTAGGTAGAGCCTTCTCTTTCCATTTAAAGGGTGACATTTAATCTATTTAAACACTACCAAAACTTTATTAATTCAATGTAAGATAAGCGTGTTGAGCAAGTAGAGAACTTTATTAAGAATACAAGTTTTGGGGCTGGGGTTGTGGCTCAGTGGTAGAGCGCTTGCCTAATATGTGTGAAGCACTGGGTTTGATCCTCAGAACCACACAAAATAAATAAGTAAATAAGAACACAAGTTTTTCCAAAATTTGATCTGGATGTTCTTAGAACTCAGAACTCAAAAAAAAAAAAAATCTCTGTGTGGGGATTTTGATCAAATCAGTAATGTCAAGGAAAGATTAGAGAAAAACCAGAATGTAATTAAAGCTCACATGTGAATTGACTTAAAGAAAGTGAGTATTTCACAAAAATAAGGGGTAAAAATTAGAAAAGGAACCTCCAGAGAAAGATTTTCCATTTCCCTGATGCCTTCAGGGAAAATTCATTTGGGAAAAGAAATATACACAGCCAAAAGCTTCCAGCAAAGGAGAAACCAAGGAGTCAAATTAAGGTTTAATGTACCAGCTTTGGTGCATTTCATTTAAACCACAACGTTCTGTAGAATTCTTTGGAGAGGAAATGCAGGGTAACTGATGAATTGTAATTGCATTTCACTGGGGTCTATTTTGGAGAAAGACTGTTCCCACTTTTCTTTTCCAGCCCTTCTCATTTATTTGAATAGGATTTAGTACTCTTTGGCCCCACCCTTCCAATCAGCTCAAATGTATACCTAGGGTATTGCAGTAGTTCCATCTTTTCTAAGAACAATTATAAACAAGAGCACTCCACAATTGGAGAAGTAAATAATAAAGCAACATTACACAACAGCTTTGGTAGGGGTTTTCAAAAAAAGTTTTTTTTGTTTATTTGTTTTTGTTTTTTGTTTAATCTCATCATACACTGTCTAGGGTTGCAGGTTTGGGTGCTGTAATTAAAGGTAGAAGTTGCTTTACCCCTCCTAAACCTCTTCTCTGGATCCCAGAAGAAATCCAGGAAGAGAAAGGGCATCTAGAGGTTACTTCTCCTGCTTAACAGACTACTGTGGATTCAATAACAGTTTAGTTCTGTTCAGTTCAGCTCCTATTCCAGAAAACTAACTCCATCAATTATAGAAAATAACTTTTTATAGATAGATTTTTTTTTCCAAACCTGTCTTCACTGCATATCCAGGAAGGATTAGTTTCCTTTACACCATCAAAGTACCTAGGTTCTTTCCTTCATTTTATGAGAATCATTCAGGTGATATGTAGTAGCTGCTATTATTGGGCACATGTGGTACCTCACTTAGATTTTTAAATCCATGTTCCCAAAGGCAGAGGGCTGCTATTGACAATCCTGCCACCTCCTTTCTCATTAAAGCCAGACTCCAAATTCCCTAACAAACTGAATGGTGATATAAAAATCACACCCTACCTATTTTATTTCCTGCCCCTTTCTCGACAATTCTTTTTAGTTTGGCAATCTTTTAAAAACTTTGGTGAACAAAAGCAAAAAATCAAGTAGGAAGCAGAGCTTTTATTTTGGGCTTTACCCTGTTTCTCTGATATGGACTTTGATTCCTTACTATAAATAAAAATTTATTTAAAAATCTGACTTTAAATCTTAATGTATTTACTGTAAATTTTATAAGTTGGAACCTCTTACCATCTTGATTTATATGATTTTAAAATGGAGTTCTTGCCATTTCCCTCGGGAAGACTCTGTGGTTTGAATAGTTCTTACTGGCAGGTTGCCTCCTTTATATTTAGCCCAAATTTTCATTTCCAAGGACCATTTTAGACATGTACCATGATAGCTCTAAGCCAATGAATCTGTGTGCCACATAATAGAGTGTGACAATTCACTCAGTTGTGAAAGACACTGGAGATAAAGTAATAAAGCAGCATTTGTGTTACCACATTGGCTTTACAAATCCACTTAAGCACTGACCCAACGGTGTTTCTCATTATTGGGAATTACAGATGTTTATAGTTCTTCAAAAATTATCTTGGGCTAAGTTATAACATATATTGTACATTTAAATTGAAATTCAAAATCCTGGGCTGAGAGAGATGTAAATTTGTGACACTCCTTGGAGGTTTGGGGTCCATGAACCAATGAATACATTATATTGCCACATTAAAGGCTCTTTTTATCTATAAAGATATAAGCACTATCCTAAATTTTTTTAAATAACTTCAAAAAACAGACTGTTAAAAATCTTATGACTTTATAGGACTTAGACTTCTACACCAAATTGTATCTGTGGAGCTATAGATTTATATTTCTTCTGTCATATTTATACTTTTTAGATATTATGTATAGAAAATATGGATTATGTTATTAAAATTGCTGCTAAATTATGTTCCAATAACACTGAACTGTATAGCAGGAGCATTATTTCTTTTATGGTTCATATCAACACAATTATTCTTATATCTATTATCATATACACATACACAGCAGAAAAATTTGTTTATGTATGAAAATAATTCCAACTGGCATCTGACATTGATAGCAAAAATAACAATGCTTATATTCTTCTGGGATGTACATGATATTAGTTGGTAAGTTCCTTAAGGGCAGGCTTTTTTGTTTTGTTTTAATATTTTTTAGTTGTCAATGGACTTTTTTATTTTATCTATTTATATGCGGTACTGAGAATCGAACCGAGTGCCTCATACATGATAGGCAAGCGCTTTACCACTGAGCCACTACCGCAGCCTCCAAGGGCAGGCTTTTTGTTTAATAAATATTTGTTGAAATCAATGAGTATATACATAATGAGTATATAAATAATAAATGTGAGGTTGGTTTCTAAAGTACCAAGAGTTTCCTTTCACTTTTAAAGCTGCTCTGTGATTTGAAACAAAATTTGTGTGCAAGGGAGAGGAAGAAAAAAACTGGAGAGGTAGAGGGGAGAGGAGGGAGAAAGGAGAGTAGGGTATGTAGCTCAAATATTTTATAAAGAGAAACGTTATGTGAAAACTGTCAGAATTGGAGTCCCTTGTATCACTCTTACAACAACAAAAAAGGTAAAACAGGGATGATGTGAAGGAAGAATTTTTATACATCACTGCCACAAAAGACTCTGCCAGAATCACAAGCTTGCTGAGAGACCATAACAATCTTACACAAAAAGTACTTCTGCTAGGACATCTGCCCAACAGCTGTCCATTCAACCTTGAGCTAATGCCACTCTTGTTATCAATCATTATGGCCAAGCATTGTTGTTTCAAAATATCTGTTATAATCCTCCTAATTTTTATTTTAAAAAACTTCCCCTTGCCAGCTGTGGCAGCACACACCTATAATCCTGGCTACTTGGGAAGTTGAGACAGGAGAATTGCAAATTCCAGGCCAGCCTGGGCAACTGAGTGAAATCTTGTTTCAAAATAAAAAACAAAAAGAACTGGGGATGCAGCATACAGCAAAAACAAAACAAACAAAAAAACTTCTCCTTGCCTCAGCCTCTTTGAATATGCCTATAGTTTGCTATGGCACAATTGCAATGCTCTGCTATTCCCAAATATCCTTATTCTTTGGAGAATCTCTCTCTGATTTATGTATTTATTTATTTATTATTGTGTCCTACTGGGGATTGAACCCAGGGCCTCATGCATGCTAGCAAGCACTCTATCACTGAACTACCTCCCCAGCCCTTTGGCTAGTTTTTTTAAAAAATTTAGTTTGACACAACTTATTTGGCAACCCAGTAGAATTGTTTATATAAGAAAGAGAGAATAACTGTTTTATTCTTTTTCTTTATTTACTAGATTTCAAAATAATGAATCTGTTTTCTAGCTTCCTCCATTGGTGGATATTTTTTTCAAAGAAAAGTATCATTATGAACTCATGGAAAATTTGACAGACAATATATATTATGTGTCTCCATCCATTGTAGTCTCTGTGCTTATTGATGTTGAGTGTGTGCTTGGCCAATGGAATATTTTCAAGTTAGCTTCTAAATCCTTTTGACATGACCTCACTAGGGTTGCTTGGGTGATAATTTCCTTGCTATCTGGTATAACAAGATATTTTAGGTTTAATTCTGCATATTTCTTTTCCAAATCTGAAATTAGTTATTTCTCCAAAGTTTATATTAGTAGGAAATAGTATTTCCAAGTTATAATTTGCACACTTAGTATGTTCATTGCTGTTGGCTTAGCCTTTGTTTCTATTACTTTATGTGAAAAGAGAGTGTGTGTAAGTCCATTTTCTGTTTCTAATAACACAATACCACAGACTGATATAAAGAAAAGAGATTTATTTTAATTCATGGTTCTGGAGGTGCAAGGCTGCATCTGGCAATGGCCTTCTTGCTAGCAGAGTCCTAAGACAGTGCAGGGCATCACATGACCAGAGACAGGGCACATGTGTGAGTCTGTGTGTCTCTTCTGGTCTCCCTCCCCCTTCTTATAAAGCCACCAGGGTTCTATCATGGGAGCTTGACCCCGTGACTTCATCTAATCCTAGTCACCTCCCACAGACCCCACCTCTGAACCTCATAGTCATATTAAGTTTCCACCTCTTACTACCTCACAATGTGTTTAAATTTCAATGTATGATGCCTTGGGGGGCCCACTTATACCATATCTAAAACATAGCAGCTAGGAAATAAGTTTTCTTTTTATTTACTCCTTCCTTCTTTCCTTTTCTTTCTTTCTCCTTCCTTCCTTCCTTTCTCTTTCTTTTCTTTTCTTCTCTTCTCTCTCTCTCTCTCTCTCTCTCTCTCTCTCTCTCTCTCTCTTTCTTTCTTTCTTTCTTTTTCGAGACAGGATCTCACCTTGTTCTCACACTGGCCTTGAATTTGCATTTTTCAGTCTTAGCCTGCCAGGAAGCTGGGTTCACAGGCTTGCACCATCATGCCATCTTCCTTTGTTCTTTCCTTCCTTCCAGTAATTCAATGAAATAAATTCCTAATTCATCGTGATATTTAAGTTCTTTTTCTAACATCCTTAACTCATTTTTTTATGCTAAGTATTTTGCTCTCAAAATACTAGGGATGATAGAATTTGAATATCACAACCAATGTGGTGGCATATGCCTGTAATTTTATTCTATTTCTTTTTTTCAGGGACTGCGGATGGAATTCTGGGCCTTGTGTGTGCTAGGCAAGTACTTCCCACTGAGCTAAATCCGAAACCCCATATGCCTGTAATTTTAGATATTTGGGAGGCTAAGGCAAGAGGACCAAAAGTTTAGACCAACCTGGACAATTTAGTGATACAGTGTCTCAAAATAAAAAATAAAAATAAAAAAAGGGCTAGGGATGTAGCTTAGTGGTAAAGCACCCTGGAGTTCAATTTCCCAGTATCAGAAAAAAAGAAAAAGAAAAAGAAAAAACTGAATATTACATAAATCTTCATTTTCACATAACATTTACACATAACAATGGTTCAAAATAACAATTCTAACAACAATTAATGATTAATTAATTAACTTTGCAGTGCTGGGGATTGAGTCCAGGTGCACTTTATCACTGAGCTACATTCCCAGCCCTTTTTATTTTTCACTTTGAGACAAGGTCTAAGTTGGTGAAACTGGCCTTGAACTTGCAATCCTTCTGCCTCAGTGTTTTACTCAGCTTTTTTGCTGCTGTGACTAAAAGACCTGATCAGAACAACTATATAGGAGGAAAGGTTTATTTAGGGGTTTATGGTTTCAGAGGTCAGTACAACTCCATTCTTTGGGGCTCAAGGTGAGGCAGAACATCATGGTAGAAAAGTATGGCAGAAGGAAACAGTTTACATGGTGATTAGGAAGCAGAAAGAGAAGTCTCCACTTGCCAGATACAAATATATAACCTAAAGCCATGCCCCAATTTCCACCTCCTCCAGCCACATTCCTATTACCTCGGTTACCACTCTGTTAATCTCTATCAGGGGATTAATTCACTGATTGGGTTAAGGCTCTCTTAACCCAAGCACTTCTTCTCTGAACCTCTTGCATTGTCTTGCACATGAGTTTTTTTGGGAAACCACATCTAAACCAGTTTATGGAGTAGCTGGTCTGCTGCCTCAACTAGCTATTTATTTTAAGAGAAATTTATGGTATCTCACAGTAGGGATTTACCATCAAATTACTGTGTTTTAAAGTTACTTGAAATAGTTACTCTCCATATAGCTAAGCAGGTTGTATTTAGATTCTTTAGTTTCATTTTAGTTTTGAATTGTAGCAATTTATTTTTTTTGTTTAATTTTTAAAAATATTCATTTTTTTAGTTTTAGGTGGATACAATATCTTTATTTTACATTTATGTGGTGCTGAAAATCGAACCCAGTGCCTCATACATGCTAGGTGAGCGCTCTACCACTGAGCCACAATCTCAGCCTGTTTTTGTTTTATAATTTAATTTGCAAATTTCACATTTATCTTTTTATAGAATAGAATGAAAGTAACTGAGATCCTTGTTTATTTGTTTGTTTTCAGAGCTAGGAATCAAACCCAGGGCCTTGAGCATGCTATGTAAGTGCTGTACAGCTGAGATATACCCCCAGCTCCTTGAGATTTGTTTTAATTATAGTTCAGACATATGTTTGCTGTATTTCTTAGGGAATTCCTCAAAGTTTTAAGCCAGAATTTCTAACAATGTGTTTTACAGATCACTCTGTAGGATGGGAAGTGTAGGATGGAGTAGATGTGGAGATAGGATTTTATTGTCCAATATCAGGAATGTCTATATTTGTGTGGAAAATCATGATGTACATAACATATGAAAGGCTCTGAGAAGAACTAGAGCAGGGAATCCTTCCCAGATTTATGTAGCCTATTGTTTCAAATTTGTCTGCATCAAAATACTGTCCTCACACTATATATTTAAAAACCAGTAGTTATCTATCCCACTGAATGAGAGTTTTGTGGAACATACTTTGAGAAATGTTGCTCTCAGGTTTTCTCATTTGTAGGAAGGGGATAAAAATAGCTGTCTTACCATTTTCTTGGAGTTATTGTAAAGATAAGTGAGCTGGATATGAAAAATTTTGCTAGCATTTATATTGAAACTTGGGAATATGGAGGTTAACTCCAACTCTATGCTACTTAAGTGGACTTATGCCTGTGGGGACAATGGTATGATGAAACCTGAAGACTTCAGAAGAGCCAGAGGTTTTAAACAAATGGAAAATGACATACTAGGGCCAATTGAGGAAGATACACTGACAGAAAAAAGGATACTATTTTAAAGAACAGCTATGATATAATGGATGGTTTTATCTGGAATTGGGGAAGTCCTGGGACCCACATAGAAAAGGGCTTGTTTTCTTAGTGAGTGGATGTAATCTATGAAAAGGACTAGAAACTATGAAGTATTAATGTATGAGAACGTTTGCCTATCTCACAGTATATTACCTCCAATAGAATATGTATTAGTCTGTTAGGTTTCTGTAGCAAAATACCACAAGCTGAGTGATGTAAACAGCAAAAAATTATTTCCTCATAGTTCTGGAGGCTAGAAGTCCAAGATCAAGGTATCTGCAGGGTTGGTTTCTTCTGAGACCTACTCCTGGACTCATACATAGATGGTCTCCTTTTTCCTCTGTCTTCAGGTGGTCTTTCTTTAGTGTGCATGCACATCTATGTCCAAGTTTCCTATTCTTATAAATGTACCAACTGTTATAATTTGGATTTGAAGTATTCACCAAAGTCCATGTGTTAAAGATTTGATTGCCAGTTTGTTGTGCTAATGTATATAAAATTTATAGGAGGGGCTTTGCTATGGACTGAGCTCCTGCACTAAACAGAACAAACCAAAATTAAGTTAAAAAAAAAAAAAACAAGTTGTTTATCTGACCTGAGGAAGTCAGGAGACAGAAAATAGCCAGATTTCCATATAAAGTTTGGTTGCCAGTCCAACCAAAAGGTTGTGAAACCTTTAAGAGGAAATTAGGTTAGTGGGAACATGCCTTTGAAGAGATATTGGAACCTTGGCTTCTCCTCCCTGTTTAACTTCCTAGCTACAAGGTGAGCAGCCTCCTCTGCCTGGTGCTCCCACTATAATGCACCAACTTGTCACAGACTCAAAAGCAATGTATCCAATAAGCCACAGACTGGAACTTCTGAAATTATGATGCAAAATGAACCTTTCCTTCTTTTAAGCTTATTATCTCAGGTATTTTATCCTAGTAGCAGAAAGTTGACCAATACACTAGCTATTGGATTAGGGTCACCCTAATGACTTCATTGAACTGTATCTCTTTAAAATCTCTGTCTCCTATGTAGTCAAATTCTAAGGTACTGGGTGAAGACTCCAATCACAGGGATATTGGGATAGGTAATTCAATTTGAAACTTGTTATATACTATTTTATCAGAAAACTTGTATATGAGAGTTACCAGATGTGGTTATTTTTATGAAAGACATAGCAGAAAGAAAAGAAATTAAGAAGATTTGAACTCCAATTTCCTGATGGTAACAAATATAAAATGATTAGAACAGTTAGTTAGGCTCTTTTCCCTTTTAGTTTCATCCCAGCCTTTTCCAGGGTGGGTTAGAGATGGCCACAAATTCCTTCCTATTTTTTCTCTCCTTGTATCAGAGCTGGCTCTGTGACTTGACCAATAGAGAAATAAAAGAGTGATGTTGTGTAATTTCTGTCAAAGGACAAAATGATCATAAATTTAATTTAAATATCTTAATTGTTTTTATTCACAATACTAGAATTGTGCCACATCAAGACAGAATGAATGTTCTTATAAATTGAATAGAGGAAGTTGACTTTATAGACAGAAAAGGGCTGAGGAAAGTGGAAAGAGGACAAAAAGCTGATTGGTCATTTCAAAGTTATTTTCCCTATAAAGGTTAAAGCAGAGGGGACTTTCTTATCACTCTAGCTAAAATTGGACTTTTGTTTGGAAATCTGGCTCCTTTCTCTCTTTTGACCTTCTCAGGTCAGATAAACAACTAAGTGGTTTTTTTTTTTTTTTTTTTTGGTCTGGTGGCATGAAAGTTCAGCATACATAACTTCATTTTGGTTTAGTGCAGGAGCTCAACCCATACCAAAGCCCCTACTACAAATTTTATTTATAAAATATAAATTTATATTCTAAGACTTTAAGGTATCTGCACCTTTCGCCTTTGACACTTGGAATGTTCTCTGTGGGAAGCAAGCTGTCATGTAAGAAATTCACCCTGCCTGTTGAGGACCCTCATGGGGATGTTGTAGCCTCAGTTAATTCTCAGCCTTATGAGGGACCCCACAGTCAGACACTAGCTCTGGACACCAGACACCCCAAACTTTGTGTGGAAATCTGGTTATTATCTGCCATTGGGACAGATTAACTACCCAGCTGAACCCTTCCTGGATTCTTGATCCACAGAATAATGATCAAGTAAAATTTGATGTTTAAGCCATTAAATTTTGGATCAATTTGTTATATAGCAGAAGATAATCAAAACTATCACTTATTGGCCAAACTGTCTTTGGAAATTAATATTGTTCCTTTTGGTTTATTGTCCTTAAAAATGTGACAACTCTTTTTTTGTTTTTTTAAGTATTTTATTTTTTCAATTTTTATTGGTCATTGAAAGGGTAAAGTTTCTAAGCTGGAAGGCTTGAATTTAAATGTAAAAGATTAGGTATTATTGAGTTCCTCTGTTACACCCAGATTCCTGAGATAGTTAAGACAATACCCTACTAGCCATTTAGCCTAGGGCCCTGTGCAGTTTGTCACAGGGCTGGAACCAATCAGTTTGAATGTGTACCCCGCTTAGGAATGACCAATCACCCCTGCCCGAGCTGTTCCCGCCAATGAATTTGCCAATCACGTCTCAGAGTTGTTGTTCAATTTCCCCGCGCCTCATGATGATTTGTTCTGATGTATGCAAAGCCCACCGCCCTCTCCAAAAAGTGTACTTAAGCTCTGCTTGACCTTTGCTCTGGGCTCTGGGCTGCTCTCCCTTCTTGAGTAAGCACGGAGCCCCAGCGCGCTGGAATGGATCCCCAATAAATCCCCTTTTGCCAATTGCATGGAGTAAGTCTCTTGTGTGGTCTCCCCCTCCGCCGCTCCGCTGGACCCCCCTTACAGTCATTATAGTTGTATATAATGGGGTGGGACTTGTTGTTACACATTCACATATGCACACAGTATGATAACATAACTTGGCCAATATCTTTCCCCAGTATTTTCCCTTTCCTTTCCCTCCTCCCTCCCTCCCCCTGGTCCCTTTCTTCCACTTTACTGGTCTCTCTTTGATTTTCATGAGATTCCCCCAATCTTTCTTTTCCTTTTTCCTCTTAAGCTTCCACAGATGAGAGAAAACATGACTCTTGACTTTCTGAGTTTGGCTTATTTCATTTAACATATGTTCTCAAGTTTTATAAAAAATTGTGACAACTCTTGTGAAGGATATGAGTGAAAATTGGTTTCACAGAAAATTTCCAGATAGTTGGAATAGTACACTTTTGGATTGGGGTATAAATATATACATGTATGGGCTATTATATGGTAGGATAAAGAAAACATCAAAGATGGGTAAAGCATATTAAAACATATATTATATGGTAGGATAAAGAAAACATCAAAGATGGGTAAAGCATATTAAAGACAAATTAGAAGCCAGGCAGGGTGGCGCATGCCTGTAATCCCAGTAGTCCAGGAGGTTTAGGCAGGAGGAGATTGAAAGTTCAAAGCCAGCTTCAGCAAAAACAAGGTGCTAAGCAACACAGTGAGACCCTGACTCTAAATAAAATACAAAATAGGGCTGGGGATGTGGCTCAGTGGTCCAGTGCCCCAGAGTTCAATCCCTGGTTTAAAAAAAAGAACGACACGTGTCACATGGAGCATCCTAATACAGGGCCTGGAACCATTTACTCCCTTTCTGTCGCGACCCCTTGCCCGCAAGGAAGACGCAACTCGGGAATCTTCTTTCAGCGGTTTATTCAGTCCCTTGATATTTCTTCTACTGATCCCTCGGATGCCCCTCCCAGCCTTAATATAGCATCTCAAGCCCCAATGCGAAGCTGCCACGTGGAACTTTCTCATAGGGTGCTAAAAAACCATGCGCCAACTCTCCCAAATAAGGAGTTGTTTGTCACATACCACAGCGGAGCCAGCGCCATCTTGTAATGGCGACCATAGTCTGCATAAGTGGCAGAAACGGCTCACCACACCTTTCCTACTTCCCCTCCCTCAAGGCTTTGTGAATAGCCATCAGGCAAACAGAAGTTCTTGGTTCTGAATTTAAAATACTTCTGTTTTTTAGAATAACAGAATAGCTGTTTTTTACTGATGACATACTGTATGCCAGGCAATATGTTCAAAGCTTTAAATGCATGATTTTGTTTTACTCTCATTACAACTCAACGAAGATGATATTGTACTATTATTCTTTTATTTATGGGTGAAGTAATTACATCATAAGTTGTTAGGAGACTTTATGAAGGTCACACAGTCAGAAAGTAGAAGAACTGAAATTTAAATATAAACCTATCTGACTCCACAGTTAGACACTAGCTCTTGACACTACATTCTATACTGCCCCTAAATTTGATCTGCTCTATGGTTTTGCTATGGCTTATCCTTTTTTGCTGATAGTAATGCTATCATTCAAAATACATTCACTATTGGCCAAATTATATTGTTGTATTTTTTTTGATAGAAAGAGAGAGAGAGAGAGAGAGAGAGAGAGAGAGAGAGAGAATTTTAATATTTATTCTTCCAGTTCTTCAGCGGACACAACATCTTTGTTTGTATGTGGTGCTGAGGATGGAACCTGGGCCGCACGCATGCCAGGCGAGCGCGATACTGCTTGAGCCACATCCCCAGCCCATATATTGTTGTATTTATTTTGTGTGTATGTATGAATATGTAACAATAAATCCCACTATTATATGTAATTATAGTGTACCAATAAAAATATGGGAAAAAACAAAAATTTATTGTACTTACCAAACAAAATGCATTTACTGAGCATCTGTTAAAGGGGTGAAAAATAGTATCAACTGGAGTGAAAGAGCAAGAGTAGGAAAGCAGATGGCAGTAGAGGGGGAGTTCAGCTGTGAATTAGAGGCTTTGTGGTCCCTTATACTATTTATTCAATGAATATTATGAGTATAAAGCTTTGTTCTAAATATTGGGTCAAAGGTATTTGGTTAGGAGGCAGGAAGAAGAGACTGGTATTGACTTTCATCATTTTAAGATGTATATAGTTTCACAGACCAATGTTTCTGAATTATATAGTTTATAATCATTACTAGTTTAAATGATAGCATTTTCAAAAAATATGTCTTTAGTTGTTGATGGACCTTTATTTTATTCATTTATTTATATGTGGTGCTGAGAATTAAACCCAGTGCTTTACACATAATAAGCAAGTGCTCTACCACTGAGCCACAACCCCAGTCCCAAATGAGAGCATTTTTGTTGTTGTTGTTGTTCTAAGTGGTACATAAAATATTAGTGCTGATCCTTACAATTGACAGGACCTTAGATTCAATAAATATTAACCTGATTTTTGGTCTGCCAAACAAGATTCTTATTTACAAGATGCTTCATATACATGATCCTACAATATACAGGGTTTCTTCCTGTGTTTGTAACCTTATATTTCATCAGCTTACCTTCCTTCTCTTGGCTTTAAATATGTTTTTTATTCAAGTATGGTTGTCTATTTTCCTTTTCTGCTAGCTTCCTCATTCTTCAGC
Source organism: Ictidomys tridecemlineatus (assembly GCF_052094955.1). Taxonomy (NCBI): domain Eukaryota; kingdom Metazoa; phylum Chordata; class Mammalia; order Rodentia; family Sciuridae; genus Ictidomys; species Ictidomys tridecemlineatus. The sequence goes on from NC_135487.1 coordinate 49,280,995, forward strand.
AAATGAAAAGTTGTCATCTCTCCCTCTTTAGTACCAGTTTCTTTCCAGGGTTCTGATTCATAACTGGCACCTGAGTATTACTAATTTGTTGTTCTGATGTCACCTTGAACTCAATACAATGCACCATCTCCTTGAACTCAATACAATGCACCATCTTTCCCTCCAACCAGCTAAGTCGTCTCCAGGCTACCCAAGATCTATCAGTTCTAGTAATTCATACTTGAAGACTTGGGAGCCATCTTTAATTTTTCCCTCTCCTTTGTTTCTTTTCTACATATTTAGTATGTTACTAAGACCTGTATATTTTCCCTCTTGCCTTGATCCCTTCCTCTCCAGTTCTACTATTATCATCTCTATCCAGATCCTTGTCTAACCATGCATGCACTACTATAATAATTTTCTACCTCTCCCTCTGATTCATCTGATCCATTATCACCACTTCATATTTCTCCTAATACTGTATTACACATTTAACTCTGCTAAAAGTCATTTAATGGCCCCTTACTGATAAGAGAATAAATTCCAAACACCACAGCTTGGTGTTCAAGATTCTCCAGTCATCCCTCTCCTTCAGTTCCCACCATGTATCCTTGAGAAAATGTTCTGTACTTTTCAACTGCCACAAATTTGGCTTGTCCATTTCCTTTGTCTAGATTTTGACTTCCATTCTCTTCTCTTGTCTGATCTAAGCCCAGGTTTTTCTTCAATGCCTAGCTGACTCTTCCAGGAAAAGCATTTCCTGATAGTTTGTAGTTTACAACCAGCCCAATGCTCGTTGTAAACTCTTACAATGCTTAGTGTATGCACCAATGATGTGACATTCAATATGTGTGCTTCTTCCTTTTATGCATGAAAAAGCCTTTTCAAAGATAATTAAATTCCTGGAGAGCAAAAACTTGGCCAAATTCTTCATATTTACAGGCTGATGGCCATTTATCTGTAATGGAATAAGTTTTAGACCTGGGAGTTCACCTAGCCCTACTGATTCATTTCACAGATGGAGAAACTGAGGTCCACAGAGTGTACAGACTCACTTAGTAGAAAGCCATAGCAATATACAAATATATGCTGATACTTGGCTTATACAGAATGGTTATACAGGTTGGCTTCTACAGAATGGCAGGATTCAGAAGAGGGAAATGAGTGTGTTATTTGAAGGATGGAGAAGAATGTGGTTATTTTGGGCAAAAGTGGGAATAGGTAATTCAAACTGCCTGATGGGATACGCATAGTGGCTACTGGCAGATCTGTTTTTATGCACGACCCACACGCTCTGGAAAACGGACGTTCAATCATATTTCTTACATGAATTGACTTCCCAGCCTTGCTATGGATTATTCGTCTTCGCATCCTTGAAGAAAGTGACGGAAATTGGCTGTGCGGCTCCTCCAGAGCTCAGGCCCAAAGGAAGATTTGCTGCCCGATACTTGAGCACCAGCTAAGGGCTCTCCACTCTCCGACGTGAGCCAGGACCCGCCCCTGATAGGAATTCGTGGGCTAAGCAGCCGCTCAGGCCTTGGCCATGATCCCAGGAAAGAAGAGCAAGGGGCTTTCCACCTGCCCCTGGCCTAACCCGGGTGGCCAGCCCTCTCGGGTTCCAGCGTCAGGTGCCCGGCTTCCCACGCGGGCCGCGTCCTCCTGGCACTCAGAGTACAGTCCCGCCCCGCCCCGCCCCTACGCTCGACGGGCTCGCTCCCGCACCGGGCGCGCGGGGGGCGCGCGGGCTCGCGGAGGTAGAGGTTGGGGGCGAGCGCGCAGGCGCTTTCCGGAGGCCCCCTGCGGGCGCGAATCCCAGCGTCCGACCGCCGCTGGTAAGAGCGCGATTCCGGGGTGCTGGACCCCGAGCCAGCGTGGGTGGCTGTCGGGCATTCGCGTCGCGCCAACAGCCGGGGCGGAGCTGGTGACTCGGCTGTCATCTCCAATCCACTCCCAGGGACGCGCGCGAGGCCTCTCCAGCCCAGCTTGCCCGGTCGCTCGGGGGTCGGGTGAGGAGAGGTGGTGATGGTGGTGCCACGACCTGGCCGTAGCTATCCTGGCGATCTTGTTCCTGCTGTCTGGAGGGTCTAGCCTGCTGCAGGAAGGGAGGAGAAATGTCCTGAGGGGTCGCAGCTGCCAGATGTGCTCACCTGGGGTAGCTGCATTTCCTGGAAGCTGTGGCCTCGGCGGTGGTGGCCTGGGCGGGGAGTCTTCCACACCGAAGAGAACGCGTTCAGCTCTGGATGTGGGAGGCGCCCTTGTCGGGATGCACTCCCAGGGCAAAGCGGGACGGGAACCTCCTTTGCCGCCTACATGGCAACTTTGTGGTGTGTGGATGGCTTAGAAAGTCACTGTACTTTCCTTTACAGGTTGGAAAAGTTAATGTAAAAAGAAACCTTTTTACATTTAAGGGGAAGAGAGCAGTTAAGTCTGAGTATCTTTACACAAGGACTTAGTAAAATTAGATATAAAATTAGATACTTTTACTCCGTGTTTTTGGTTCTCCCCTCCCCCTCCAGTCTTCTCCATTCAGTAAATACTTCGCGGTTTCCTGCTTTCTGCCCACATTGTTTTAAATGCGGGGCAACAGCAACCTTAAAGACTAAGAGGATCCCTGCTCACATGCTGCTTACATTCTAGTTGATAAGTAAATGCCACTTCCTTTAATACTTTTTTTTAATTGGAATATAATGTACATACAGAACAACACTGGACACAAATTATAAGTTGTTATTTGTTGGCTTATTACAAAGTAAAAACATCTTTTTAAAAAATATATTTTTAGTTGTAGACGGGACACAATACCTTTATTTTGTTTATTTTTATGTGGTGCGGGGGGATCGAATCCAGTGCCTCACGCAAGCGCTCAACCACTGAGCGAGGACAACCCCGTCCCAGTAAAAACGTCTTTTAACCGTCACTCAACTCATCACTCAACTCAAGAAGCAGATCTCCCAGGAAACACAAGATCTCCCAGGAAATCCCTGCCATTTACCATCCCTTCTTTCCTTCCCATTGGTGTCCTCTTTCTTGATTTCTAACACCATAGATCAGTTCTGCCTGTATAGGAGTCTTTAGCAAGTTGAACCATATGATATGTATTTAGTGTCCAGCTTCTTTTACTCAAAATTTTGTGTATGTGATTTTTTAATATTGTTTGAAAATACAGCTTCTGATGGTGAAAGAAATTGTGAAGAAAATTAAAGAAGGTAGTGGTACAGTCATTAAGAGGAGAAAATTTTAGTAGGGTGGGGAGAGAGTGATCTTTTCTAAGGGATGACTTGAAGTATAACATGAATGACAAAAGATTATCCAGGGAGTTGAATTGAGAGAATTCCAAGTGCAGGGACAGAGGGAGGCTTGCATGAACTCAACAGGTTCTAGGATGGGAGGAAAGACCTTGTGGCAAAGTGCAAGGAGATGAAATTGGAGAGGCAGGCAGGGGTCATATTTTAGAGGGTCTTATGGCTGGATATTGGATTTTAAGTGTAGTAGATATAAGAAAGATTTTTTTTTTTTTGGTTCCAGGGATTGAACTCAGGTGCTTAACACACTGAGCCACATCCCCAGTCTTTTTTTTTTTTAAATTAGATAGTCACTAGGTTGCTGAGGGCCTTTTAATTTGCTGAGGCTGGCCTCAAACTTACCATCTTCCTGCCTCAGCTTCCCAAATGCTGGGATTATAGGTGAGTACCATCATGCCTTGTGAAAGGAAAATGTCAGTTTGCTTTTTACTTTTTGTTTTCATTTCTGGGGATTACTCAGGGCCTGTGTCTGCTAGGCTGGTGTACTCTACTGAACTTTATCCCCAGTCTTAATTTTACTTTTCAGTGCCTAGCCTAAAGGGAGGGAGTGATGGAGAAACATGTGTTTAATTGAATTTATTGCTTTTATATTTTCTCTTAAGATTTGGGCTATTATTGATTTCTTTGCAAAGTTTCATTTCTCTAAGATGAAAATTTGGTGTGATTAGTGTACATATATTTTTGAAGAAAATATTAAAAACTAAACTTCAGAAATTACTTTATGGAAGACTTCCAAAGTAAATACAAAGACAAAATTCCTCGTTTTTTTCTGTACCAAAGATAAAACATTCTGTCTTTGTGGTCTTAAATTCACACATAGGTAAACATGCTTTAGATAGAACTGACTCTGCCACTATCTATGTCTCTTGTCATTTTCCTTCTCAGAAATGTTCCTTTGTAAGAACAAACCTCTACTATATCTTCAGACACATTTTACAGGGAGAGAGCTACCTTTTGAGGTACACTTCCTAATTACAGGACTAACGAAGAAGGAATAGCAAACTACTTCCTTCCCTTTGTACCTAGTCTAGCCCTCTCCCCTGGATTCTCCATATTTCTAGTTGGTTTAATAGGTTCTTTGTTAAGGTACTGTTCTAAGCTAAAGCTCTTTTTTCCCTCCTCTCCCACAGGCTACTTCACAGACATTATCAGTTTCTGACTGTTTGGAAGTGAAGCACCACTTAAAATCGCTCCAACTCCTGATTCCAAAGAAGTGGTAACTTTTTTCTGATCAAGAAAATAAGTGACTGACTCTGTATTATAAATATTCTGGAACTGGTTCTGTTTTCCTCCCTGAATTTGGAGAACTATGGAACAGTGGTCCTGGATGACAGTAGTAGTCTTAATAGGACTAACAGTACGATGGACAGTTTCTCTTAATTCTTATTCAGGTAATACATTTTTACATTTTCAAAGATAGGTAAATATTCTTCTGAGTAGATTTTTTTGTTTTTGTTTTTGTTTTTTTTGGTAAGTTTACTGAGAAGCTTTCTGAGAAGAATTTGAAGCTTTATTGGTGTGGACAATAAAATACATTTAAACATCTAATTATAATAAAAAGAAACTGTACAAGAGTTAAGTGCATTTTGTGTGTGTAGTTTGTAGTGTATAGTTAATATTCTGTATATATTCATAAACTCAATATTATTGTTTTGGTAGGTATACCAAGCCACATACCTAGCCCTGTTTCATGATTCTTTTTTTTTTTTTTTTTAAAGAGAGAGTGAGGGGAGAGAGAGAGAGAGAGAGAGAATTTTTAATATTTATTTTTTAGTTCTCGGCGGACACAACATCTTTGTTGGTATGTGGTGCTGAGGATCGAACCCGGGCCGCACGCATGCAAGGCGAGCGTGCTACCGCTTGAGCCACATCCCCAGCCCTGTTTCATGATTCTTAATCCTATAAATTAGACATTAGTGACTTGTTTTATACAATTAATATTTGTTCAGTTTTGCCCTCATGTGTATCATTTTCTGTTCCCCCTTTTTTCTTACCCTTTATGTCTTCCTAAGTACATCTTTGGGAGTTTTTTTTTCTTAAGTGAGTGTGTTTTGGGGACAAAGAGTTTCTGTCTGAAATCTCTCTATTTTGCTTTCAGTCTTAAAAGTTTTGCTGGGCATGGAATTGTGTCAGCAATTACTTTCTTTAGTGTTTTGAAAATCTTATTTAGACTCTGTTGTTGATGAAATTTTTGTTGTTGTTTCTAGACTCTGAAGACTTATGTTCAGTCATACGTTAAAATTTTATATGAATATTTATATGAATATATGAATTATATGAACCTTTATACATTTATTATATTACATTATTTATTTAATGTTATCTAGGATTTTTACTGAAGGTGCTTTCTGGACACTAGTCTGCTATGCTACTGGAAACAGAAGTCCCATCTGTATTGTTTTTATTTTTATTTTGTAGTGTGGGGATTGAACCCAGGCCTTGCAAATGCTAGGCAAGTACTCCACCACTGAGCTATATGTCATCAGCCTTCTTTTCTATATTGAAAGTTCCTCAGCCAAGTTCCTATAGTGCAAGAAGAAAATAATTTAGCTATTTACCACCCCCAAATAGAAGGGGTAATGATTAAAAGAGGCGGAAAAGAAACTTTGAGGTAGAAGTAGAGCTTGTGAGGTTATTATTCTGGAAGCTGAGAGACCTAAGAATTTTAAGAAATAAGGACTAAGGACAGACTAACAGCGTCAAGCTGTGGACATGTCAAGTGGCGGGGGGCATTAAAACTAGACAAGGACCATGTGAGCCTCCTGGTTGCTAGACCGTAATGAATTGAGGACTGATGGTTGTTAAAAATGGAACATCGAAACTTTCAGAAAAGTTTGTTAGTGAATAGAATGAAGGAGGTCATTTGGTAGCTGAACTGGGAGAAGAAGGGCTAAGGAAAAGCCCAATTGATAATTGTTATATAAAATATGTAATTCTATTACTTTTGTTTTCACTCCATAATTGGCCTGTTGGAAAGTCATCCTGTTTTCTGACTCAGCACTGCATTATTCTTGAACATGATGATTCATTTTTAATCCTATGTCTCTCTTATGATTTTCCTTTCATCTTCTGATTTTGACATGTATCTTTAATTTTTTATTGTTCATTTTTCTTTTTTTAAATAAAAAATTTTTTTTGAGGTACCAGGGATTGAACTCAGGGGCACTTGACCACTGAGCCACATCCCCAGCCCTATTTTCTATTTTATTTAGAGACAAATTCTTACTGGATTGCTTAGCACCTCGCTAAATTGCTGACTCTGGCTTTGAACTTGTGATCCTCTTGTCTCAGCCTCCTCTCAGCTGCTGGTATTAAGGTGTGTGCCACTGTGCCTGGCATTAAATGAAAATTTTAACTGATAATTTGTTTGAAGTGTTTATATTGATGTGGAGTTAAATAGAATTAAAATTAGAGTATAGGAAAAAATAATACAAAATTTAAAATCACAGTATTTCATTGTTGCTGGTATGTATAATCAAATGCTCAATGGACATTTAGTAGAGGACAATATTCTGTTCCTGTGGCTTCCATATAATAATTAATCTCACATCTCTCTCACGAAGTCTTAAGTTTTATTCAGTTATACTTACCATCTGGAAAACAGGACCCTGCTGCTATTTTAAATTTGTTCTTAAATTGTACCTCAGAAAGTCAACAGAATGAGATCACATTTAGGTTACTGTTTAGGACAAGTGCTTTGTTGCACATTAGTGGAATATTTGTAGACAGCTCTTCTATATTTTTATCATTTTTCAGATAAGGAAGATAAAAAAATGCAGAACATTAAGATAAATGGTGTTCTGATCCAGTTCTCCAACCCCATTACAAAGAATATGACGTGTTCACCATTTGCATGTGAAAAACTGCTGTGCCATAGAAGCTGGGAGACTTAACACATAACAGCTGTGATGCTGCTGAGGGACCCCCCCCCCCACTTGTTAGTTAAAATACTTTCCTGTTATAATTATTTTTTAGTTTCCATTTGTTTCACATTTTTTTAAGGTTCTAATTAGGAAGCACTAGTGTAAGAGAAAAGTATCATTCCTTTTTACCATTCTAGGTTTTCTGTTGGGGTCCCCAAAAAAAACAGATTAGCAAGAAAAAAACATACAGATTTATTCAGTAGGACAGACCAACAGCAACATGGGAGCCTTCACTAGGAAATGAAGACCTGAAGAAACAATTAAACCTGAGCATTTTTGTACTAGGTTGGATGAAGAACAGAAACATGATAGGACAAAAGGAATATGAGCTCAGAGTGGTAAACTGGGAGAAACTTGGCAAAGCTGATCATTTGGTTCCTGGTTGTCCTTCCATCTTTGGAGACAAGGATGCCCCTTTCCTCTGGTTATAGGAGGACATTTGTCACATCAGGGTTTTATGGCCTGCTTCAGGGGAAGGTCAGAGAGTCCTTCTTGCACCTTCTATTTCTCAAATTCCTTCAACTTAAAATATGCAGAATGCCAAGGTGCCATATTTTGGATAGCACATTCAGAACCCCGTCATACTCAAGTGAGAAACTCTGGTTAGCTTGCTTACTGTGAATGCATCCTTCTTCCTTTGGAAACATGCATATAATTTATGCAAACTACAAATATATATTAATTTAATGTTTTCTAAAATGCATACCTCTTATGTTATTGGAGTTGATTATGTAATTTTCACACACCTGAAATATTGAATAAATATTGCTTGTTACTTTTAAATAAAAATCTATGGGGAGTAGACAAATTCTGATTTTAATATTAAGTATTATAGTTCATAGAAATTTCATAATTGTTCTATACTTGATTTAAAGTGTTACCATTGTCTTTAGAGAAAATAACACTTGAACTGAAAAGGAAGGGTTATCTTATTTTAATAATCTTTTTATTCCAAAGTTGTATTGACTGCTTAGGAGAAGAAAGTCATACAGAATCAATCATTGTTGAAGTGTGACTGTGTTCTATTCAACTGGTCAGTTTCTTTGAACTTAACACTTAATCACGGCTATTTATAAGGACTCACAGGACTCAACTGAGTTACATATAAATGGGATTTTATTACCGAAAAATTTTAGCCAAATCTCCTTTTCTTAGAATGTAAAAAATTTCAATGTAAAGTATGTGTTAACAAAGAAACTACCTGTGCTGTAGATTCAAACATAATTCTGAATAGTTCTACAATTAATAAAATGAACATTTAAGTGATACTTTAAGCCAATTTTCCTGTGAATGAGACAAAATTGAAGTTCTGTACATATATATCAGTGTGTTTTCTTAGGTAATTCTTAATCTTATGTAAATGAATTTGTAGGATTAATCACTGTGGAAGGAATCCTTTTTGCCCTTCCCAAGTGCAGCTCCCATAGGTACAGTTGGGTTGTCCTTCTAGGTTGCTTTAAGGGCACTTTAGCAGTTTTAAAAACTTAAGTACTAATTTCATAGCCAGTGTCAGCTGAATTTATTGAAGTAGGTCAGACTCTGGATAAAAACTTGTTTCCCAACCCTAAAGAGAGTCATTATCCATTCTTCTATTTGTGAGAGATTGGTAATAAATTCTTCCACATTGACCACAAGTCTAGAGCAATTTCAGAAAATCTAGATAGTTGGATTTTTTGAGGTATAGGAAATTACTTAAAATCCTCTCTTGACTTTTATTATCCCAGTGGCCAAACCCAAACAAAACAAAACAAAAAAATAAAAACCCCACTCTCTTCCTTCTCCAAAGTAAGCCATATTTGTTGGTTATATTCATTGAAATAGAAACACTTGCCTATAAAAATGTACATGTAGGGGCTGGGGTGGTGGCTCAGTGGTAGAGCGCTTGCCTAGCATGCAAGAGGCACTGGGTTTAATTCTTAGCACCACATATAAATAATAAAATAAAGGTCCATTGACAACTAAAAAAAAAAAAGTACATGTAAATAATGCAGTTAATTAATTGGGGGAATTCTTTTCCTTTGTGTCGTGTGTCGTGTCCCCCCCCCCCCCCCCCCCCCCCCCCCCCCCCCCCCCCCGGGGATTGAAGGCAGGGCCTTACACATAGGAGGCAAGAGCTCGACCACTGAGGTACATACCCAGCCCTTTTTGAATTATATTTTGAGGCAGAACTCATTAGATTGCCCAGGCTGGCCTGGGACCTGTGATCCTTTTGCTTCAACCTCCTGAGTAGCTTGGGTTATACGCATGTGCCACCATACCCAGCTTTTTCTTTTTTAAAAAAATTTGTTTTATGTTATTCTCTCTTTGTTCAGTTGAATTAAGCAAGTTTCTAATGTATCTCTAGCAATCTGCTTCCTATGAACTCTATAAAGTAAATTTCTCTGTCTATGGGAACTAAAATTCTTATTTGGATAGTGATTAGGAAATGGTGTTAGTCATGATGAAACGTGATACTGAAAGGATAAGTACTAAGATGAAGTCAATAATTAATGACCAATATGTTTTTAATTTATGAGAGAAGCTTCATAGAGGATTTAGGATTCAAGGTGATTCTTTTCTTTCTTTCTTCCTTTCCTTTCTCCTCCCAGTGCTAGGGACTGACCCTGGGGTCTCATACCTGCAAGGCAAGCCCTCTGCCCCTGAGCTACACTTTCAGCCCCTTGAGGTGGTTCTTGAAGGTTGGATATGAATTGATAGAAGAGGTAAATGGAAAAAGGTATAAGCAGCATGAACAGAGAGAGGCTTAGACTTTCAAAGGGCCAGGCAGTAATTTAAAGATGTTTTGGGGCAAGAACCAATATTTGAGCATTGTGTTCAAGCACCCTTGGCATAATTAATTGATTTGCCATCACAAATTAACATTGCACATCTAGCAAGTATAAAATCAAATTCAAGTCTCATGAACTCAAAATCCTGGCTATGTCACACTAATTATACCAGCTTGCTTGCCATTAGCATTCATGAAGAATCTGTTAGGTGCCACTGGTAGAGTCTAGTAGGTGTTATATCTCAAGGCTACAAATGAATAAGATATGGTTCATCCTGAACGAGTGGGGTGTGTGTGTGTGTGTGTGTGTGTGTGTGTGTGTGTGTATGGGTATGGGTATACATGGGTGGGTGATTTCTTGTGTCAGTTGAATGATTGAGTCAATGTGTATATGCTATAGAGTTGTTAATCTATTTTTCCCTTAATTATTTCACAGTGAGACTATCTCTCTGGATGTAGATTCTAACATTTAAAGAATATTGGTATAATAACAAACATTTAATGAAGTTACAAAGCTGGAGAAAATCTGAGTTGGATTTTAGTGGGCAGTGGTATGTCCTTATTCAGCTGATTAATGAGTACATTTGACTGTATGTGTCTTCCACCTTACTTGCTGTCTTAAAAACCTGTGAATCTATTGTACCTCTTGGAGCTTTCTCAGTTTTGTAGTCAGCTGCTAGTTAAAGAGTGAGTGGGTGTTTACCGTTTACTAAAAGAAAATGCCTTTGTGTCACTTAAGGGTAATAACCTACTTAAACAAGTTGTGAGGCATTACAGAGTAGGAGGTAATAACATGGGCTATGGAGCCTTTCAGGCTGGGTTCAAATCCAGACACTGCTTCTTACTGAGTGACCATTGCCTCTATTTTTCTAGCTTTAAAATGGGGATGATAATAATTATAATACTTACTGGGATGGAGGTATAGCTCAGAGGTACATTGCTTGCCTAGCATGTGATTCCCAGCCCTGCAAAACAAAACAAAAATGTCTAGCATTATCAAATGTTAGTTATTAAAGGTTCATTATCCCTTATTTACAATTATGAGGAAAAAGTTATAATCTGAAAGTTTTTACATAACTCATTTGGTAGGAAAGCCTACCAAAGTGACTAATTTTTTTCATATATACTCTATTTTTAGTTCTATACTTGACCTTTAATTATTTATAGTTTGTACAAAAACATAAAACATAGATGTTTGTTATTATAATTTTTTTAAAAATTGTTGACGGACCTTTATTTTATTCATTTATTTGTATGTGGTACTGAGAATCGAACCCAGTGCCTCACACAGGCAAGGCAACCGCTCTACCACTGAGCCACAACCCCAGCCCTGTTATTATAATTTTTATGATACTCATTGGACAGTATACTTGACATTCTTTCTCATGAAGTAAAAATAAACTTGGCTACCTTATTTTTAATTGAGTAATATTAACAGTAGCTTATACTGATTGACTGTTTCCTGTGTGCCAGGCACTGTTGGGTAGTTTAGGTCTGCTATCTTACTTGTTCTAGTACTCCCCGAGGCAGGCAGTGTTGATCCTGTTTTGGACGTGTACAAGCTTAGGGAGGCTGAATCACTGGGTATGTTAGCATGCCAGGATTCAGACCTTATCTCTCTTGACTTTTTCTTTTTTTTTTAATTCCTGAGTTCTTTCCCAAACTTACACTCCCTCTGTAATTTAGAAAATCTTTCAAAGGAAAAAACAATCACTGATATACTAAAGTAGATTGTTGTTTTCTCTTTTTACCTTTCATCTTAGGTGCTGGAAAACCCCCTATGTTTGGTGATTATGAAGCTCAGAGACACTGGCAAGAAATTACTTTTAATTTACCGATCAAACAATGGTATGGATAATTTTAATTTGATTTTGTTATTTTAATCATGTGACAGAGTTTTTAAAGATATTTAAAAGGAAAACACTGTTTTCTTTATCTTGAGCATCATCATCTCCTGCATACTGATGGTGTTTTTGTCTCATATATTGCCTTTTGTGTTGTAGTCCCATCTCTGAAACTATGTAGTCCTCATAGTTAGCCATATGTATATTTAGTCAGTGGGATATGCTACTGAGCCAGAACTGTGATGGTAGAATACTATGTCTCAGAAAATCTTCTGGACATAAATTACAGAAATACTCATGTCCTGTTCCTTCATCTGCTACTGTTCTTACTAAATATCACTTTGATTTAAGTTATAGGTAAAAACAGAATGTCTTGGTAATAGCAGATGGCTAAATTTGTGAAGCTGAAAAGGGGACAAAGGGAAGAAACCTATTGTAATAAGACTTGTTTTCAACTCTGAAAAATTTACGTGTGTCCCTTTGGTTCGTCTTTGAATACCTTGCATCTAGTATAGGCTGTGGTACTTTGCAGCTGTTCAGTAAATATTTGTTGAAGAAATAAGTGTTTGTATGTTCTTTTTCACGTGGTTCCATTTTTGTAGCTTTCTCTGGTGTTATGAAGGAGGATGTCAGCTCTATCCTTCATGGGTTTCATGGTATAGTATATATGTATATACAGCACTCAGAGAATATTACAGAAATTTTTTTAGTTTTTGTTATTCTCAATCACTGGAACCATGGTGATCAACCTTAACTTTATGTACAAGTCTATCTGGAAGTTCAGTGTGTCTGCTGGCAATGTTAGAGGTGTACAGGAGCCCTGAGAAGTATAGATGCTGGAGTCAGACTGCCTGGGTTCAGACCCTGGCTTTTCTGTTTATCTGCTCTGTGACCTTTGGCAAATTATTTAATCTTCTCTTTCATTTTTCACTTGTAGAATGGAAATAATAGACTGCATAGTTCATTGGATTTTTGTGGGAATTGAATAAAATAATCCATGTAAAGAACTGAGACCAGTACCTGACGTGTAATGTCCTTTCAATATGTTGGTTGCCCTTATGGCTTCATAAAAATTTGTACCATGTCATTTTTATTGAACATATTTCAGTAACAATTGATGTTATTACTTATTGATTTACTGGATAGCTTGTTTGTTAAAATCTTCATAACATTCTTTCTGTTGACTCCTTTGGTCACTGCTTTTATCTGATTCCTTTACCAGAGACTTGTATGCAACACAGTTGAACTTTCTATTAATAGTCTGGCTATACGCTAGTCAGATTTTGGAGTATTGCAAACAGGCCAGCTAAATTATTTGGCATTATTGTTAATTGTTTTATTTTGAGCATCTTTCAGATCTTGACATTTAATTAACAAGTGTCATTGTTTAGATTACTGGTGATTCTTAATGCTGCTTTCTTGCTTGATTGGTAGAATGAGGTAATATTTACTGACAATCAGAGCCCTGCTTTTGAACTGTGTAATTGTTTTGTAAATTTTACATGGATAATTTTATTCTTGGCTATTCTTTGATAAGTAGTTCTCAAAGATTTTGTTATGAAATTCAATGTAATATGTAGTATTGAAAGATTAGAGAAAAGGGAAAATTTTCAGCTTTCAGCATAATGTTAGGGGGAAACATTGATATCAGGAGTGAAAATATAATCTTAACCATCATGTAGGGTAGATGGATCATTCTAATGCCGATCTACCTCAGTTTTTCAAACAGTGGTATTCTACTTTGGATAACATAATTAAGAGTTGAAAATATGTACAATAGTCATCGATCATCCATGGAGGATACTTCAGAGACCCTCAGTGTATGTCTGAAACCACAAATATTACTGAACCCTTTTATATACTTTGTTTTTTCCCTGTATACACATTTATTCGTATTCAGTTGCTATAATGATATGTTGGAGGCTTGATACTTTATAAGGAAAAGAAGCTTGTTTAGCTCACAGTTCTGAAGGCCCAAGAGCAGAAGGCTGGTATCTGCTCAGCTCAGGTGAGGGTTTCATGGTAGATGGTATCACAGTGGTGGGAACATGTGCAGAAGTGATCACAGTAAGCCACATCAGACAGTATGCCGGAGAGAGACTCGGGTCAGGCTTACTCTTTTATAACAACTCACTTTCATGAGAATAACCAACACAGTATGACATATCATTATCAATCCCTTCTGAGGGCAGTGTCCTTGGTGACCTGGTTACCTCCCACTAAAAGATCACTATTTAATACTGCCACAATGAGGACCAAGCTTTCTGCACATGAAACTTGTGGACAAACCACATCTAAACCATAGCAACATACGTATTATACTAGTATAGATTAGGAACAGTAAGAAAGTATCATTAGCTACTAATGAAATGGAACAATTATAATAATATTCTGAATAAAATTGCCAGCATCACTATTCTTTTGCTTTAGAGCCATTATTAAGTAAAATAAGGGTTACCTGAATACAAGCATTATAGTACTATGACAGTTGATCTGCTAATCAAGATGGCTACTGATTGATAGGTAGGTAACTTATACCATGTAAATGTATGCTGGACAAAGGGTTGATTCATCTTTTGGACAGACTAGTGTGGGAAGATGTGATATTTTATTATATTTTTCAGAATGGCATGCACCTCAGAACTTGGGAATTATTTATTTCTGAAATTTTCCACTTAATACTTTTGGGCCACAATTGACTGAGGATAACTGAAACCATAGAAAGCAAAACTGAAGATAAGGGGGGATTATTGCATACATTTTCATTATTAAAATATAAGAAATGTATAATTCACAGCATACTTACATGATCAGGTTTTGATTATGGTCTGGGAGTCTTTGAAAAATTATGAGGGCTAGGGATTTAGTTCAGTGATAGAGCACTTGCCTAGCATGCACAAGGCTCTGGGTTTGATCCCTAGCGTATCACAACAAAACACGAAAAGCCTAAAATAACCTAGGAGCTAAATTTCATGGTGAAGTGAGTGTTTTTGAAGTATTTAATAGAAAATAAGAATATGTTGACTACTTGGGAGGCTAAGGCAGGAGGATGGCTTGAACCCAGGAGTTCAGGCCAGCCTGGGCAAACACAAGGAGATCCTGTCTCAAAAAGAAGAAAATGTGAGCTTAATCAATAATACAATTATCTGAAGGACTTCGCAGGGCTGATAAAAGTGGCTTAATGATGGTAATCAAAGATTCAGGTTTTTCCTTTTATCTTCTTTGCCATTCTTCTATACTGGCTTTTTATTCTGAGGCCTTTTACCTTATAGTCATTAGATGACTCTCTGGGCTTCAAGCATTGTGATTTTATAAAGTCATGTTAAAAGCCAGAATAATAGTAATAGCTTTCTTCTTTCTACCTCTTTTTGTCAAGGGGCAAAATCTTTCCCACCTTTGAAAAATAATCATTAGCAAAAAGAACTGCCTGGTTCAATGCAGGCGTGGTGTCATACCTGGGACTGGCAGGTATGAGCTGAGCTTGTCACTTTCTAAACAAAACTATTGTTTTATAAATCAGGAGGGTTGGTGGGAATGGTGGTTTATAACAGTGAGGAAGCTGAAAGATTCTCAATGTCTCTTGGTAGAGAAATGATTAGAATAACGTGTACTTCCCTTGTGCATGTGTTTTTTCTAGGTAAGACTCCTGGAAGTGGAATCTCTATTGTAGACAGTTTCAGTGGGTACTAACACCAGTGTCTCCACATACTATACCAACCCTTAATCATACTATACTTAAAATTTGTATTTCCTTGAGTACTTATGACATTGAGCATCCTGAAATAAATTCATTGATCATATTTCCTCTCAAAATTGCTTGTTCATATCTTTTCCTTATATCTCTAGTGGATTAATTATCTTGTTTTTTTGCTAATGATTTTTTAAAATAAACAGTTATTTAAATTTTTAATACTGTATAACTAATGACCACAAATAGGAATTACTTAAACATACATTTATTGTCACAAAAATTTTGTAATGTCAGAAGTCTGGGCATAACTTATTGTGATAATTCTGCTCAGGGCCTCAGAAGGTTTTAGTCCAGGTTTCCATTGAGCTCAAGATGTATTAGAGGATTCACTGGGGAAAGATGCACTCCCATGTTCCCTCGGGTTGTTGGCAGAATTAACTTCTGCAAACCCAAGGGCTTCAGTTTCTGATTGGAAGCCACCCTTAGCTTCTGGAATCCACTTGCAATTTCTTGCCACGTGCCTTCTCCAATATGCTGCTTACTAAATCGTGGCAGCTTGCTTCTTCAAAGTCAGTGAGAGGGTCTGTCTAGCGTATCTGCTAGCAAGATAGAATTTTACATAGACATAAACACAAAAGTGACATTCTGTCCCATTTGCCATATTCTATGGGTTAGAAGCAAGTCACAGTTCTTGCCCACACTCAAGGGGAGGGGATCAACACATTCAAGGGTTTAACATTAGAAAATGGGGCTCAAGGGGATGCCTTAAAGTCTGTCTGCTACCATAGTGTTCTGCAGTTTAATCTTTTTTTCCTATGTGTGTATGAGTGTATAGAATAAAAATCTTCCTATCTGCTCTTTTAATTTTTCTTGTGGTTTCTTTTGTTGTGTAAAATTAATTTTTAAAATTTTCCATGTATAGAAATTCTTTGAGCAATTCTTAAAACTTTCCTGAAACTGAAACTTTCAAATTAAGATTTTTTTTTGAAGCAAAAATATTCATAATGACTCTGGGTTGTTAGGAAAAATTACATCTTGAAGTTAATGATAGCATTTCTTTTTTTCACCACTGAGCTGTCTCCAGCCCTTTTCTTTTCTTTTTTTTTTTTTTTTTTGTTTCTTCTTTTTAACATTTTAGACAGGGTCTCACCAAGTTGTGGAGGCTGCTGGACTCAAACTTGTGATCCTCCTGCTTCAACCTCCTCTGAGTGTAGGGGTTAAAGGCATGTACCACTGCCCCCAGCTTACAATGAATGATAACACTCTTGAATGGAATTTTACAATTTTTTTTTTGTATTTAATACTGAAACATCCACTGAGATTATGTAGGAATTTAGTGGGGAATTCATTTCAGTGTTATAAATAGCATTATACAACTTTTCAGGTTTATCTGAAGTATGTAAAGCAGGAATATCAATTTATTGTTTTGTTTCTACTGGTAGATTTTAAAGTTTTACTTGAAATGCTTTTAAGCTATCTTCTTTGGTGCTTCTCTCTTATGTAGGAATGTCCACAAGAGTGGGAAACACAGTTTTTAGCCCTTTCATTCTTTTCTCCCAATCTAATCAGTGATTTTATTTACTGTATGTATGTTTACGTGCTTACAGCTTACTGTTAGGGCTGTACCTCATTTCCTTATCTCCAGTGAATCTCAAGGTTAAAGTAAATGAAAAATAGCTTTTGCCTTATAAGAGGCTGAAAACCAAATTATTGGTTGAAATGTAATTCTTGAATTTCTTGATGATTTCCCATTGCTCTATCTATACCAGTTTCATGGCTAATGGTCAGTTTTAACTATAATTAAGCCCATACTTTGCATCAGGCAGTGACATAACAGCTCCTATTTATTTATTTATATTTTTTATATTGATTTTTTTTAAAAATACATGACAGTGGAGTGCATTACAATTCTTATTACACATAGAGCACAATTTTTCATATATTTATATATAAAGTATGTTCATGCCATTTCAAGTCTTTATACATGTACTTTGTTTTTTTTTGCATTACAGTTCTTATTACACATATATACCACAATTTTTCATATCTCTGTTTGAATATAAAGTATGTTGGCACCCAATTTGAGTCTTCATACATGTACTTTGGATAATGATGTCCATCATATTCTACTGCCCTTGCTAATCCTCTACCTCCTCTCTTTTCCTCTCACCCCTCGTCCCTATCTAGAATTCATCTAATCCTCCCATGCCCCCCCCTTCCTACTCCGCAAAAAAGTCAGCCTCCTTATATCAGAGAAAACATTCAGCATTTGTTTTTTTGAGATTGGCTAACTTCTCCAGTGCCATCCATTTACCTGCAAATGCCATGATTTTATTCTTTTAATGCTAAGTAAAATTCCATTGTGTATATATGCCACATTTTTTTTTTATCCATTCATCCACTGAAGGGCATCTAGGTTGGCTCCATAATTTACCTATTGTGAATTATTCTGCTATAAACCTTGATGTAGCTGTGTCCCTGCCGCAGTCTGGCTGGGCACAATTCACGAGCCACTTATCAAGCAGAAACAAACTTTATTTTTAGAAAAAACACACGTACCACACGTACCACACGAGCTCTTCAGGAATTCCCTCAGAGCCCAACTTCCACCACTGGCTTCCTACAAGCCTCTCAATCCCCCCACTCCTCCTGCTCTTGAGGCCGATTGGCTGGGTCGTGTGGGCGGAGCCAAAAGAGTCCCTCAATGAGCAGCTCCGAGGTCTGAAAGGGCAGGGAAACAGCCCAATGAGCATCACCGCAGAGGAACCAGTCAGCTGGCAGCTGGAAGTTTGTTGGGGCCGCTGTGAGCCAATCATCAGCTGGCAGCTGGAAGTTTGCTGGAGCCCCTTCGGCTGTGGCTCTCAGCAGTCCCTGTAGTATGCTGTTTTTAAGTCCTTTGGGTATAGTCCGAGGAGAAGGATAGCTGGGTCATATGGTGGTTCCATTCCAAGTTTTCCAAGGAATCTCCATACTGCTTTCCGTATTGGCTGCACCAATTTGCAGTCTCACCAGCAATGTATGAGTGTACCTTTTTCCCCACATCCTCGCCAACACTTATTGTTGTTTGTCTTCATAATAGCATAACAGCTCCTTAATTTAACTCAATGCTTCAACAACTGTATGAGGCAGACATAATAAAACTATGCTAATGTGCCCCATAGTAACATGAATTTGGAAATAACACAGTTGACACCAGTCTTTAGGCATCCCTTTCTAGATAAGTGAGTCCTTTGTTTGCCAGGCCCAGTTTCCTAGATTCAAGCTTTCAAAAAGAATTCCAGCTAATCTGGAGATTCTGCAGGCAGGACAACTGCCACCAGCTGGTACCATAACATAGTATCCTATGCCCAGATCCCTGGGCCTTCTGTATGCCTTGATCATTTTATTAATCTATACCCCTTTCCGTACAGACAAGAAGAAGAACAGATTTCTGAATGTGAATAATAAATTATTTAATATGATCATGTTGAGTGCTAACATAAAACATTTTTTAAAATCCTGAAGTAAAAAACTGACATCAAGGAATTGCTACCCATTTGAAATAGGTTTATGAACAATGGTTACTTGTAGTTTTTAGAGTTTAATTTGCATTATTCTAAATTATTCCTATGACTAAGAAAACAAATTGGATAGAAGTTACTTAGTTATAAAGGATATGACTAAGAAATCTATTTATATAAATTTACTTTTTATTTTTTGAGTCAGAGTAGTTATATACAGTTCCTATACATTCTGGCCAACTGGAGGAGCCAAGGAATTTATAAACATTAGACCTAGAGTTCTTCATTAATTCACAGAATCTTGTATTCAGTAGATTCTTTTTACATGTCAATTGAAACAAAAGTCTTAGTTAAAGCCTACCTTTGCATAAACCAAATATTCATGTATTCTTTGAAATTGACTTTTTACTTTTTAAAATTGTGATCCTTAAAAATATTGTTTCCCTAATTTATTAGACTATCAGATGCAAATTCTTTTTTTCTTGCATTTTTTTTGGTATATTAGTCATTGATTAAATCTACTAGTAATAAGGTAACAATAAGTTTCAGTTTGCCTAAGATGGTCTTGGGTTGTATCTTTTGTCTAAATTATTTATAACTTAACTTATACTATTTAAATTATTAAGCTTAATTTTAATGAAACTGTATGAGATATTAAACTAAGTCTGTTTCTTGACTATTGATGAATGGAATGGTGCCTTTTTTCTTTTTCCCTAGGTATTTTAACAGCAGTGATAACAATTTACTGTATTGGGGATTGGATTACCCACCTCTCACAGCTTATCATAGTCTCTTGTGCGCATATGTGTAAGTTTTTCCTCTTTCACTCTGAATGTTTATGACTTTAGCAAATACTGTAAGAAACACTGTGGTCTGGCTTTACTGAAGAGAGGAGAAATCATTTGTAGCTACTACTGTATTATGTATTTACAAATGGGTTTTAAGAAAGGTAAATATCAGGGTTTGTCCATTTCTCTAATTTCTTTGGAGGATAGGCTAGGAAGAAATGCAAAATTTTATCTTTGTTTGGAAGTAAAGATGTTACCAATTATACATGGACTACTGAGAAATATCTAAAGTGGGTTAGTTGTGCACAGAAAAGGTGTGTGTCCCCCACCTGGAGATTGAGCCTAGGACTTGGGGTGTGCTAGGCAAGAGCTCTACCACTGAGGGATATCCCCAACCCCAGAAAAGCTTTTCTTGAATGGCCCAAAGTAATGAAAAATATAGGGCTATTCTTACTAATCTGTCAAGTTAGAAACTGGAATTACTGGAGTGTTTCACTTCTGACATGGAATTGGAATTCCTTTTAAAGAAATGGAGTAGTATATAGAAGATGAGGACTTGTATTTTGGTGGAGCCCAGTCCTACTCTGTAGTAGTATTTCACCTCAGCCTTGATGTCAGCAAAACTTTGAGGAACTTCTTCACAGTATCTCCTGAACTTCTTTTCCTTGTTTTATTATTTCAATCTTAATTATTTACTACTTTGTAAAAACTATGGGTTGAAAATAAGCTCATAAACTTGATAATTAATTATGCTTTTTCAGTGTTAGGGTAATATAATATGATTGAAAATTTCATTTATCTTCAATATTTGTGTTTAGTTTTATCATTGATTGACAATAATTGTTTATTATAGACAATTGTTATAACTGAAAAGATTATAAAGCACAAGTATATTGTTCTTTATCAAATATATGCTTAATATGTGGAATGACACATCAGCTTGGTTTTACGTTGGAACTGTGAAGGGAAAGCTTCCTGTTATACATTGTATGGTTTTGTTGCAAGATGATCGAGGCAGATGCTATTTTATAGCTTAAGTCAATTTCACATGATTAAATAAAAAGTAAAGCTTTAACATTGATGTTAGTGGACAGTTCTCAAAATAAATTCATATATCCTTAAAATAACTTCATGTGTTTTTATTGCTGCAAGTGAAAAAGAAGGTACATTTATATATGCTTTGATTTGTAGGGCAAAGCTTATAAATCCAGACTGGATTGCTCTCCATACATCACGTGGATATGAGAGTCAGGCACATAAGCTCTTCATGCGTACAACAGGTAAAAGAACAACAGATATTGGATATAAAATTTGATTTTTAAAAAACTGGGACAAACTGATAAAAAGTACTATTATTTTCTTAATGACTTTAAAATTGTATAATTATACATATACATATTGTATATGTGTCCATACATATAAATATAAATATATAATACACACACACACACAAACACACACACACACACATATATATACATACACAGACAGTATAAAACCAAGTTTATATGTAAGATAAGGAAAAGAGTAGAAAGGAATAATTCTGAGTAGTTTACATTTATTATTGCACTTAATTCTTTGAACTTCAAAGTGAGATAAATACTATTATTATCCTTATTTTAAGCAAAGGAAACTGAAGCATAGTTCAGTGAGGCAGATAAATAGCTGTAAATTGAAGCTTCTGTTATTTAGTCTGCTGCTTTAATATCCTAATTCCAAGACCCTCTCACCTTTTTTAAAGTAAATGTCTATCATTTATTGTATTTTTGAACACTGTTGCTAAATTAATCTATTCAACTAGTTTTATTGCTCTGTGTATGTTGTTCTAGAAGCTTGAAAGTAACAAGCTTAGATTTCTTTAAAAGCTTTATATGATGAAGATTTTAATGCTAGTCCTGCCCTTTTCCTTAATAAGTCTAAGATCAACATCTGTTATCTTTACTTTTCATGCAGTCATGGACTCTCGGGCCCATAATAATCTATCTTACTGTTTTTCCCTCCCACACCTCCCTCCTTTCCCCTCCAGTGCTTTAATCCTTTCTCAACTTGATGTTCACCACATAATTATTCAACATCTGAAATAATATCTGTTATTTTCAGGGAACTCAAAACCTTTAGAGACAGACTTCTCTTTTTCAGAGAACCCTAATCATTAAAAATTTTCTTCTTATATTGAACTTCTACCAGTATTCCAGTTTCTATTTTCTTAGGTTAAGGAAAATCAGTCTGATCCTTCTACGTACCTAACATCCCACATTTAAAGTCACTTCTCCATGTTCAGCAGCCCTATTATGTAGATAACCAATTTGTTGAGGTCTGTATTATACTACTTGGGTATGTTCCAGTTTGTCAGGGTCTTTTAATTTTTATTTTTATTTTATTTTTTTTTAGTGTGTGCTGGTGATCAAACCCAGGGCCTTATGCATTCTAAACGCTGGTTCTATCACTGAGCTACATCCCTAGCCCCACTGTCATCTTAAATATGGTGTCTGTAGTTGAACATAGATTGCGTGCATTTAACACTGACAGTTTTACTGTCACTTTTCCTGAACACTGTATTTAGTGAGGTACAAGAAAAAAATTGACTCTTTGATATTACTGTTAAAGAATTTAATGTATTATTTTTATTTGTTCTAAAAGGACTGCACATTCAGAATTATGTACTTTTTTGAGGGGCAGGGGTTTGGTTTGTTTTTACAGTGCTATAGATCAAACCTAGGGCCTTGTGCATGCTAGGCAATCATCTACCAATAAGCTGTACTCCCTGCCCTTTAAAAAAAAAATTTTACCCTCTTCCCCCAGTTTTTTCCTTACTTGGGCCTCTCAAGCTCTTTATATGAATTAATTAGCAGAAGTTTATGTATTTTTTAAACAAATGTGAGCATTTAAAAAATATTCCATGCATTTCCACATTTGATTGTTCTTTGCACCAGAAAATGTGAAGTATACAGATACTAGGAAAAAGAAACTGCCTTTCCTTGCTTTGAATATTTTTCATTCTTAAGCCCAAGTCAGAGAAAAGAGAGAACATTGAGTACATCTAATTGATTAAATGTATGAATTTGTTAGAGTAAACTGAGAAGAGATTCTTGTAACGTAGCATTTGAAATTCGGCACAGGTGAAGGGAATAAAGAGACCATTGTGGAAGGGCCTTGCCCTTAGTAGGTAGGAACCTAGTGTTAACAGAATTCTCAGTAAGGTTGGAGGAAGAGAGAAAGATGGTTAATGGGTTGCTGTAGATCCTCCTGGACTCATGCTTGAATTTATTTGCTTGTTTTTTAGTTTTTATTGCTGATTTGCTGATTTATATACCTGCAGTGATTTTGTACTGTTGTTGTTTAAAAGCTATCTCAACTAAGAAAAAGGTAAGTTTTAAAGCAACCTGACATTTCATCTGTGAAATGCTTTCTTAATTCCCCTATTAAGGACAGACCTTAAAGAAGCTATACTTTAGGGAGTAGATAGAATATGATTCTACCAATTAATTACCAGTTAGAAAATATCACCTTATCTTACAGTAATTTTTTTCATGCCTTACTACAGTAATAAAAAGTTATGTACTGCTAAACTACACCCTGCACTAAATTTATTATTTAAGTAGTAAATCTGAATTTTGAGCTGGTTTGTGAGAATGACTAAACTGGAAGGTATTTGAACAGTTCCTCTATCCTCATAGCCATAGTTACCAAATATTATTTTTGACCATTTTAGATATAGGTTATTCATTAGAGTAACTTACCCAATTTGTATATTTTCTAAAAGTGACAAATACCTTCTTGTGATTTTTTCCCCTTTTTTATTGTAGTGTCCTTTGTTACCTCCATGAAAACTTAAGTGTCTAAAAAGTTGTTTTATAAAAATGAAATTTTTTGATAAAAAAGTATAGCAGATGAGGAAAATGGGAACTTTTTTTTACTGTTTGGGCATCAATTTGCTTTCTTATTTCACAATATTTTTCTTTACAGATTGCTAATGCATTATGCATATTACTGTATCCAGGTCTTATTCTCATCGACTATGGACATTTTCAGTATCCTTTACTAATTTAGAAATGAAATCAGTTACATGTTACAAAATCTAGGCTCAATTCACATAATATTCTCATCCTATAATATCTTACTGACCACGGGGCTGGGATTGTGGCTCAGTAGTAGAGCGCTCATCTAGCACATGCGAGGCCCTTGGTTCAATCCTCAGCACCACATAAAAATAAACAAAATAAAGGTATTGTGTCCAATTACTTCTGAAAAATAAATATTTAAAAAAATATCTTACTGACCAGGATGGGTGCTTACATGAACTATTTGCATAAGCAGCTCTGGAGGAGGCTGAGACAGGAGGGTTGCAAGTTCAAAGCCAGTCTCAGCAAAAGAACAGCCTTAAGCAACTCAGTGAGACCCTATCTCTAAAAAGTACAAAATTGGACTGGGGATGTGGCTCAGTGATTGAGTGCCCCTGAGTTTAATTCCTGGTACACCCCCCCCCAAAAAAAAAGCCAGATATAATTTTTCTAATTCTAAAAAGGTTGTTCAGAAATATTATCTGACACTGACAAAAAGGAAAAGGTTTTCTTCCCTTTGTTTGGGTGGTGAGAATTGAACCCAGGGGGCCTTTACCACTGAGCACCATCTCTAGCCCTTTCTATTTTTTATTTTGATAAGGTCTTGATAAATTGCTTAAGGCCTTGCTGAGTTGCTGAGGCTGGCCTTGAATTTGTGATCCTCCTATCTTAGCCTCCCAAGTTGCTGGATTACAAGCATGTGTCACCACACCCAGCAAGCATTCTTATAGTTTTTCGAGTTATGAAACAAAATGTTTCCTTAACAGATAGTAATAACTTAAAGCTTTGGGAAACTACAATTGAATAATTATAATTTATGTGTTTTTTATTTAAAGTATTCTAATGAAGGAACATTTAGACAAGTAAATAAATCTTATAATTTGCTGAAAATTTGCATGTCTCTCCAATTTTTTTTTTTTTGGTAGTTCAACCTGTACCCCTCTGCCTCAGGATTTTATTTTTGTTGTTTGTTTTGGTTGCTGTTTTTGAGAAAGGGTTTCACCAAATTGCCCAGGTGGCTTCTAACTTGGGATCTTACTGCCTCACCCTCCCAAGTAGCTGGGATCACAGGTGTGCACCATTGTGCCTGGCTTTTTGGTTATAATAAAACTACGATGTATATCTTTAAAAAGAATTTGTAAAAGATGCTCAAATTTGTAATTGTTTTTATCACATATTTTTGATTCTGTTCACTTTTTGGGGGGTGGGGTACTGAGGATTGAACCCAGGGGTGCTCAACCATTGATCTACATCCCTAACCCCTATATTTTCTGTTTTAAGCCAGGGTCTGGCTAAGTTGCTAAGGCTATTGTCTAACATAAGATCTTCCTGCCTCAGCCACCTGAGTTGGGCTCAACATTTTGCTTGAGACTATTCATGAGGTTGTATATAGCTATAATTTGTTCATTTTTATTGCTTTGCGATACTACATGAACAGAAATAATCCTGTTACTGATAGGCATTTGGATTGTAGTGAGGTTTTGGCTGTGTTGAATACTGCTCTGAACATTCTTATAAATATCTCTTTGTGAACATGTATTTTTTATGGGTGGAATTGCTAAGTTATAGATGTGCCATGTCCAATTTTAGATAATCTCAAATTATTGTTTTATTGGTGCATTATAATTATACTAATAGTGGGATTCATTATGTGTGTTCATACATGCATAGAACATAATTTGATCAATGTCATTCCCTGGTACTCTCCCTCCCTTGATCTGCTTCTCTATGCTACTGATCGCCTTTATATTGTTATCCTCAGATTTTTTTTTTTTTTTGTACTGGGGATTAAACCTGGAGTACTTTAAAACTGAGCCACATCTCCAGCCCTTTTTTTAAAAAAAAATATAAATATATATACATATATATATATATAAGTGACAAGGTCTTGTTGAGCTGCTAAGTGCCTTGCTAATCTGCTGAGGCTGGCTTTGAACTTGCAATCCTTCTGCCTCAGACTCCCTAGTTGCTAGGATTACAGGTGTGTTTCACCATGCCCGGCTCTCAGATTATTTTTAAGAATGGTGCACCAGTTAATACTCTCATTAGTAATGCTGGAAGAGTCCTCATGCTCTCCATTTTCACTGATTCTCAGTCATTTTCATTTTACCCATTCTGGTAAATTTTTAGTTTTTCTCATCTGTGATTTGAATTACGTACTCAGTCAGGGCTTTTGGCTTTGTGGGGGCACATTTCTTTAACAATTATGTACCCCCCCATCTGCAAAATAGGGCTAATAATAACTATTACTTTGTAAACTTGTTTTGAGAATTAAATGAATGAATATTTATAAAGCACTTAAAACAAGTTCTTGGGAAATGCTAAGTATTATGTAGATATTTACTGCTACAAAATCATTTTTGTTTTTATTATTATTTACCTTTTGGGCTCTGAAATTTGCAGTGATTTGTTTAGGCACAGGTATTCTTCACAGTTGTTTTACACACTGAATGGGTCTGTTTAATTTGAAGTCATGTTCTTCAGTTCTGTGAAATTCTTTTACATTATTTGCTTGATAATTTTTGACCTTATTAGTCAGATGTTAAAACTTTTACCTACATCTTGAGCACAACTATATCTTTTCTTTTATGATTTAGAAGGTTATCTTGACTTTTAATACTTCTATTAAATTTTACTTGTTTCATTATGCATGTTTTGAATTTCTAATTAGAATTTCTTTCCTGTTTTTCTTTTGATTCTTTGTATTATTTGATGTACATTACAGAGGAAGTATATTGATCTCAATAAGTTTTATTTTATTTTTTTAACTTACTGTTGGAGCAGTGTTTGATTTTGTAGATTTTGGTATGTTGTTAAGAGTAGTACTGCCAAGTAGTCAAAAAAAAGAAAGCTGGGGCTGGGGTTGTGGCTGAGTGGTGGTGGAGTGCTTTCTTTGCATGTGTAAGGCCCTGGGTTCGATCCTCAGTACCATATTAAAAAAAAATATATATAAATAAAAGTATTAAAAAAAGAAACAACACTATATTTTAACCATTTAGAGCTATTTTAATCCTAAACATATTAGTTGCTCTTTAGCAGTAGGCTTAATATATTTGAGGCTATTGTATATGATTTCATATTTGTTTATTACTTTAATACTTTTGGTTTCTTCTTAGAAGTAGCTTTTATGGTATATGTATATTATTTTGAAATTACATAAGAAATATGCTGTATAAACTGTAAGACCTACTTCTTCTAATAATATATTGAGATAATTTCCTTGACACAGGAACATATATAATTCTGTGAGTCTGGGCTTTGCTTTGTGGGGTGTTCTTGGAGTATCTTATGACTGGGACCTGCTAGGGTCACTGGCATTTTGTTTAGCTATAAATTATAAACAGATGGAACTTTACCATTCCTTGCCATTTTTTTGCTTTTTACTTGGCAAGTGTTTAAAAAAAGGCCTCAAAGGAAAAGGGTGAGTGACTTTTAAACACCAGAATTCAAAATTTTACTTCAGAGAGTTTATTTGGCATACTTACTTGGAGAGAGGTGGTCCTTCACTTGGCCTTTTGGTGATTTCTAATAAATGTGTTGGCCACCGGTGAATCCGAAGAAAGTGATTAAGTCATATTCTATATTGTTTTGAATCTTCTTAATTAGAGAGATAGTTTGATCATTGTACACTTACTGGAGGTAATGTGGATTGGTTTGTTAGAGCATTGTTGTAGGATTTCATCTCTTTAGAGCTTATTACATTATATACTTATTAGAAATACTTCCTCATTTTACATTGACTGTGTCCCTTTCTTCCCATAGAAATGGCATCAAAGTTAAAAGTTAATTAGGATGATGACAGCAGTCTTTTTGTTGAAGTGCACATCTTAACAGCTCTGAAATTTTTAAATCTGATTCTGGCCAACTCCCATCTCATCCATTTGCATTTATTGTATTCAATGAAATTTAACATCAGTTTTGCAGAAATCCCTATCTTACTGCTCATCCTTGTTTTGGTTCTAGGTTCAGGTTGTTAGTTAAGCTAGCTTGTACCGTTGTGGCTTCATTCATTCTCTGCTGGCTGCCATTCTTTACAGAAAGGGAACAAGCCTTGCAGGTCCTAAGAAGACTCTTCCCAGTTGATCGTGGATTATTTGAGGTATGTTTATAACCTTTCCTGTCATTCCTTTCTGTTACTGTCCTTTCCTTGTAACTTCTGGGGAATTCATATAGGAGACACACAGGACTAGAGACCCCAGCAGCTTTCCTCCTTGCAGTCATTGATTCAGTATAGAATGCCTAGCTCAGCTTGCATTTTCTAGTTCATAATACGAATACATTAGTATTTTTGTCATCATCAAATCCATAATTCAGTTATATATTTTTCTAGTGAAATAGGGTCCATAATGAAAGGTGGCATGAGAAGCAGCAGCTACAAAGATAACAACAACTCTGTAATTTTTTGATTTGTGTTCTTTTTAGTCTTAGGAAAGTATTTGTTAAACTAATAATCATGTTTGCTCCAGAAAGATCTCCTAATTCCTAATGAGATATGTATAACCTTCATCCATAGTAATTTTTAATGAGAATCTTTCATTTCATTTAATGCTAGTTTAATCACTCTTGTTAAAGTTTTATTACATGAATAATTTGATCATTTAGATTTAGTAATTAAATTAAACAAACTATTTTTCTGAAACAAAAAAGCCTTTTAATAAAGTTAGAGACAACATACTTATAGATAATTTGCTTTTAAAAAAGTACGTATTTCTAATTTTTAAATACATAAATTTCTATATACTATCTTTCAATGGATTTATAGGAATGAGCATTTTGAAAGAGACTGAGTGCGAAAGGAGTTTGCTGTTACAAAGGAAAGGAATAGGAGTGTGTGTGTGACTGTCTGTGGGGATGATGGTGGTGCTGATACTGATTAAAAAAACAATCACTATTATCACCACCACTTACTGGGTGCCAGGTCTTTATTTGATCCTTACAGTAGCTCTAAAATAGCAGTTAGCTCCACTTTAAAGATAAGAAAACTGAGATCAGAGGTTCGGGTAATTAGTATGTGACGGAGCTGTAATTTAAACTCTGACAGCTATACTCTTGACCTTCTTTTTATATAAAGTCTAACATTTATATAAAGAAAAGTTTAATTCTGCATGAAAGCTGCCTGTTTTTTTGCCTTACCTTCCTTTTCAGAAAGGGTATTTCTCATGATAATAACAAAAATGGATATCAGGCACTTTCATTCACTTGTTGCCCTCAAAAGCCTGAAGGGCATTTTCTTTGATGAGACACAGTGGTTGTCAGTGACTTTCTTGATGTCATGCCTATGCACTGTGAATCAAGCAACAGTATAGAGGAGGGTTTTATGAGCAGAACTGCAGTTCAAATTTAATTTTGAAAGTTATCCTAGCACAACTGCTAATGTTTTTAAACTTCTTGATTTATTAGCAATTAGCTCTTGTCATTGCTTGTACCTAGTAATTCATTCTAAATAAATTTAGGTGTGTAATAAAATGTATCAAATGTAATATGTTTTACAGATGGGGAAAAATTTAAAAACAAAAATTTCAAAGGAATAACTTCAGTTATTAAGAATGATCTACTGCTTTTTGAAAAACATCAAGTATTTTTAGGGAATGTTGCGTTGAGACTATGGTTGGCTGATGATTTCCACTAACTCCCTCCCATCAGAAAAACAAAAAGCAAGATGCTTGAGTGCAGGTGTGAGTGTAGGTGTAGGTGTTTGTTGCTTGAAGAATTTAATCTACCTTGTTATAAATGTGAATGAAAGTTTCACATGTTTCAAAAGTTTATTTACTTTTATTTACTTTTATTTACTTTTGGTTTATTTAGTATGTTTTTCAATTTACCAAAATGTAAAACAAATCTTTTTTAGGATAAAGTAGCCAATATTTGGTGCAGCCTCAGTGTTTTTCTGAAGATTAAGGACATTTTGCCACGACACACTCAGATAATAATCAGGTAATACACTCAGTTTCTATATAGTGTTTTATAAACTATCCTCTAAAAGTATCATAACAAGGGGGAGGGAAGAGGGGAAGAAGAGGAAAAAGACTAGGGAATGAAATTGACCAAATTATAGTTATATTGTGTGTACATACAAATGTGTAACAATGAATCCCACTTTTATGTATAATTATAATGCACCAATAAAAAAAGGTTTAAAAATATTATAGTAATACCTCATTTATCTGAAATTATTAGGGAATGAAGTATTCTTCACTAGTGGATTTTCAACTTAAATTTATCCCTCTATACAATAAAATTCTCTTGTTTGATTGATTGATAGATTCTGGGGATTTGAACTTAGGGCACTTGACAACATCCCCATCCCTGTTTTGTATTTTATTTAGAGACAGGGTTGCTTAGTGCCTCATTTTTTGCTGAGTCTGGTTTTGAACTCGCTATCTTCCAGCCTTAGCCTCCCAAGCCTCTGGGATTACAGGAGTGTGCTACTGTGCCCAGCTTGTTTGATTTATTTTATGTGAAAGTCTTTCTTCATTTTTACCTAGTTTTCTCCTTAAACAGAGATCACTGAATATTGTTTACCATGGTCTTGAAATATCATGAATTTCAGTAGGGTATCAGCTAAGGTCAACCAAGGAAATAGAACAAGTTTGAGGTCATCATTTGTGTGTGTGTGTGTGTGTGTGTGTATGTGCATAC
Organism: Ictidomys tridecemlineatus; assembly: GCF_052094955.1. NCBI lineage: Eukaryota > Metazoa > Chordata > Mammalia > Rodentia > Sciuridae > Ictidomys > Ictidomys tridecemlineatus. Next base: position 49,311,489 of record NC_135487.1, read on the forward strand.
ACACATGCACACCTATGTATCTCTGAAAGTGGATTTATTGCCAGGAATAGTGTTGTGCAGTTGTGGGGGGCTGGCTGAGCACACCAGAAGTCCACAGGCAGATGGTCAAAAAGAAATATTTAGGGGTAAAGAAGAGTGATTGAGATCCAGTACCTGTAAGGGAAGACCTAAGCTCTTTTTTAAAGGGCTTCCCAGTTAGACCCTAGGACAGTCTCCCTTTGAATGACTTAAAACTTATGTGTAGAACCCAGGAGCATGTAACCCAGGGGCACTCTACCACTGAGCTACATCCCCAGTCTTTTTAATTTTTTTTTTTTTATTTTGAGACCAGGTCTAAGTTGCCAAGGCTGGCCTTGGACTTGTGATTCTCCTGCCTCAGCCTCTCCAGTTGCTGGAATCACACAGTCATGTGCCACTGTGCCTAGCCCTTTTAATTAACTTAAAGTCCACCAAATTGGTACTTTACATCCGTGAAGTCTCTTCACAGCAGCACCTAGCATTTGAATCACTGGGAAATGGGTGTTGTTTCCCTCTTGCCCTCTCAGCTTGCAGCCCACTGCAACAGGAAGCACACAGTAAGGGAATTCTGGGAACTTCAGTTCAGCCTAGCCAAGTTGACAAGTCACAGGACCACAAGTAGGAAGAATCAGTTCCTGTGTTAGGTTATATACTTGTTGTCAGGGATTAGAGGAGTGTCTGCCATTGTGCTCTTACTCCAGTGTGTCTGTGTTCTCTCGTTCTTTTCTCCCCCTGCCCATCAGCCATCACCAAGAGCAGCTTTAGTAGCTTTTTGTTCCCGTTATATCTTGTTCTTTCTAACTTATCATGGGCTTGAAAATCAGAGTCAACTTTTATGAAGTGAGGGCCAGAGAGACTCTCCTGTTAAACAATAACATTTGTGTGCACATGTGTGTTTGTGTGTGCGTGTGTGTGCGTGTGTGTGTGTGTGTGTGTGTGTGTGTGTGTGTTGGGGACAGGAGAGGACACTTTGAGAGGTAAGGGTCCAAAACAATGGATCAATTTCAGAAAACAGTCTTGTCTATTTACTTGGTAATTGACCTCTAACTATATATTTTTGTATCTTTTCTTTTTTTTAAAAAATATTTTTAGTTGTAGATGGACACGGTATCTTTATTTTTTTATGTGGTGCTGAGAATTGAACTTAGTGCCTCACACATGCTAGGCAAGCGCTCTACCACTGAGCCACAGCCTCAGCCCTCTTTGTTATCTTTTCTATACTTGATATTAAGTACTAAAATAGCTTCAGCAGTATTTAGTATCATGTTTTGTTCTGTATTATATAATTTTGTATAAAAGTATATTCACATTTTAGTGTGTAGCTTTTATTTAAATGTTTTTTGTTCTTCTATTTCAATTTAATAAAATTTAATTTGAAATCAACTTAAGTTGATAAATAATGTGATTCCTAAATTTTTAAAAAGTATTTGTTTAGCTAGATTTATACCTCTATAAAGAAAACAAATATTTGGGCTAGGGTTGTAGGTCAATGGTAGACCACTTGTCTCGCATGCATGAGGCCCTGGGTCCCATCCTTAGCACCTCATAAAAATAAATAAAAATAAAGATATTTAAAAAAAATAAAAGAAAGGAAACATATTTTATTCTTATTCATTTTTTTTTAGCTTTTGTTTTACATTTTTGAGCTTGCTTCCTGCATGTATAAAATTAATACTTCATCCCTCTCCCAGAGGATTCAGATTTACTCTGGTAAGTTTGTAATACTTTACATACTTAATTTTTGCTACAAATGATCTTTTAAAAAATAATGATAATTATTTTCTTGCTTTGACCAAAATTTATTGGGCTGGGGATTAAGAGATGCATTTATTTGGTCAACATTTATTGAGTGTTTCCTCTTCTTAGAGGCTGTCTGTGTTGGGCAGTAGGCTGAGCAATCAGAATATTTCAGTTAACTTGAACAACTGTTTAATTCCTGTTTTGTATTGGGTTAATGAAGGAATACAAAGAAGAAAACAGTGATGATAAACATACGCTTAAATAATTTTGCAGTCAGGCAGATGGCATTAAGTTCTGTCAGTTACAAATGATGGTATGGGAAGGGGAGATATCTTGGAGGAAAACTTTAGACAGCTGCTTAGAGCAAGTGGGCTTTGAGGCATATTTTGAAAGCTGGGCAAGATTTGGAACAGGAGGTCACATAGTAGAAAAGAAATTCAAGATAGGAAGAAGAGCTTGAAGAAGGGGTAGGATAGGACAAGGAACATTCTGGGAAAAGCTATTAAACAATAAAATTTGTGTGTGCGCACGTGTGTGCCTGTGTGTGTGTGCCTGTGTGTGTGTGCGTGTGTGTGTGCCTGTGTGTGTGTGTGTGTGTGTAAGAGGATACCGTGAGAGGTAAGGGTCCAAAACAATGGATCAAATTTTAGAAGAATTTAAATGTCTGATTTTTGGGAGAAGGGGGTGGGAATAGATAGATCTCTGTTTTAGGAAGATGACTTGTGTCAATTTGAGGATGGATTGGGTATATTTCCTATAGTTAGGGATTTTCTGAGTAGGCCTGTAAATTTCTCTTGGTTGTATTTCTGTGGCATTTAAATTTTTGTTATTGTGTGCCTTGGTCTATAAAGTGATATTTAAAATTCCCTTTAAAGTACCAAGAACATTTAGTTTATGAAAACAGTAAATCCCAGTGGATTTATAAGAGGACAACATTTTAGAAATTAGTGTTTCAATCTGGAACTGCCACTTATGTATGTTGCATAGTAAAAACAAGTCAGAATTGACCATAACAGTGAAATATTTCAAAAATATATCTCAGGGGGCTGGGGATGTGGCTCAAGCGGTAGCGCGCTCGCCTAGCATGCGTGCGGCCCGGGTTCGATCCTCAGCAGCACCACATACCAACAAAGATGTTGTGTCCGCCAAGAACTAAGAAAAAATAAATAAATGTTAAAATTCTCTCTCTCTCTCTCTGTCCCCCTCTCTCTCTCACTCTCTCTTTAAAAAAAAAAAAAAAAAAAAAAAAAAAAAAAAAAAAAAAAATATATCTCAGTACCACAATACAAAAAGGATATGTTTGTGTTCCTGTTTTCTTTTTTGTTACCTTTCAATTAATGATTTGTTTTATTCTGTGAATGAACTCTGATGTCATCTGTTGTTAATATTCTATAGGATGGTTAGAACAGGATGGATATGGTTAATAATTCTTTGGTGTCTTCAGTAGGCCTAACTTGAAATATTTTCAAATTTATGAGAGATTATATTATTGTTCTAGGAAATAGCTTGGCAAATAAATGTATATTTCAAAGATAATGGAATAGAACTTTAGAATGTAACTGTAGTAGTGTTAGATATGATTACTTTTAAGCACTGTAAGCCAGAAAAAAATGTTTCTTTTTTTTTTATTTCCTAATTTTATTCTATTCAGTAGATTTTATTACAAGCCACTGTGTTAAAACAATGATTTTTGTTATTTTGTTTTTGTTGATAACTGATACTGTTTTGAATTCTGATTGTATACTTCTGAGAGCTTTAAAAACATTTACTATTATAGTTATTTTAAACATTTCCTTTCAATTGTTTGGTTGAATTATATCAATATAAATCTACAATGAGATAATAGATACTATGAATATTCATCTATCTATAGCAACAAAATGATTTGAATTTACTTTATTAAAGTAGTGTTATTGAGTGTTATATGAAAAGAGCTGATGGATGGGTTAGAGGACACTGCGTTTTTTTTTTTTTTTTTTTTTTTTAATATTTTTTAGCTCTAGATGAATACAATACTTTTATTTATTTATCTTTATATGGTGCTGAGGATCGAACCCAGTGCCTTACAGGTGCTAGGCAAGCACTCTACCACTGAGCCACAACCCCAGCCCGACACTGCTTTATTTTTATTTATTAATTCATTTATTTTAAGACAGGGCCTCACTATGTTGCCTAGATTGGTCTGAAACTCTTGGGCTCAAGGGATCCTCCTGCTTCAGACTCCCAAGTGGTTAGGATGACAGACTGAACTGCTGTGCCCAGTGAGGACACTACTTTGAGTTAGGGACGTCTTTGTAGAGAAGTAACATTTGAGCCAAGAGATGAATACCACCAGAAGGAGCCAATCATAAGACCTAGGCCTTGACTTGAAAAAATCAGATCTTTCCTTAAGGCAGAACACATCTGGCATGCCCGAGGCATAAAGGGATAGGTAGGAAGTTGTTGATGTGAAGTGAGCAAGGGAGACAGCAACTGATGAGCTTGAAGAGGAAATAGGAGCCAGATCCCGCAGGGGTTAGGATTTTATTCTAAATGTAATGTGTAGCTAGTGGAGGATTTTAAAAAGGGAAATTATATGATCTGACATGATGGCTTAGAGAATAGACTGTATGGGGCAAAAATGTTAATAGATTATATTGTACTAGTCCAGGATAAAGATGGGCGTAGCTTGGACCTTTGCCACCATCAGCAGAGGAGAATGCAGATTAAATGGATGTTTTATTTAGGAGGTGTTGTAAGGTAGTATTTGCTGATGGATTAGATGTATGGGGTATACAAGATAATCAGATTTTTTGCTTGAGCAAAACTAGATGTACATCAACATATATTCTTCAGAATACAAATTTCTCAAAATCTAAGTAACTTATTTAAAACCCCAAAGAGCAGATGAATTTACAAAACAATTTTAGCATATTTTATTGAAGCATACATTTTATAAACACTGCAATAGATTCGATTTTAGATATCAAACTTTTTGTCCTAAACTGTCAGATTCCAAGGGAGAATGAAGGTGTGATTGTTGTATATATTTACTGGTTTTGTTTGTTAATAACTGAGTCCCAATGAACTTGTTTTAGATGTTTATGTATAGTTTATAACCACTGTTTTTTGAAAAACATTTTCAAGATTCTATTCAAATATTATACATCAGTTCTGCATTTATATTTTATTTCTAGATAGAAGCTATAATATTCATATTTCACTTGAAATGATTATTTACATTCATAATTGATATATTTTACAAGTTGATATATCTCATCCCCTTCTTTTTTTTCTTAAAGGTTAGCTGTGCATTATCATTCTTTTTATTTTCTTTCCAAGTACATGAAAAGTCCATTCTCTTGGTATCATTGTAAGTAGAAATGTTTGAAGTATATATTTCCTATTGTATAATTTATAAGTACATTTATAATTTACACAAATATTCAAGTGCAAAATAAAAGTACACTAATATTTTTACATATAATTATTAGTCAGTTTTTTCAGGATGATGACATCTTAAATTTTATTTCTTTATAAAATCTATTTTAAATAAAAAAAATTGATATAATTATTATTAGATGGGGCTTTGAACTAAAATCTGCTGGGCTGGCCCATGTGGAAAGTGTCTTCACTCTAAACAAAACAGACTCATATCACGATAGACTGGGAAGACTACTTGGTATCATGCCCTGAAGCCCAAACCTGAGTTAGATTTTACCGGTTTAATAAGGTGACAGGGGCCTAAATCATGTAGGACCTTGTAGGTGGTATTATAAACTTTGGTTTTTATTCTGAAGGGAATGGGGAGCTAGGCACTGTTTCAAATAAGGTGAAGGGGAAGGGTGAGAGAAGAGAATGACCATGTAGGGAATTGCTACATAATTATGAATTTTACAGAATCTCAAGGTTAGGGGCTATTCATCTTTGTATTCTCAGAGCAGTCCTATATATGTAATAATAAATGTTTCATCAGTGCTTGAGTTGTAACTAAATATTGAATGAAAAATTGGGAAAGAATTAAGACCCCGAAAACCAGTGAATATTAAGCACCTTCTATATACTTGCCAAATGAATCCATTTTGATTTAGAATATATTCAAGTAGTGAAATAGAAAGTCCTCTGGTATTATTTCTTAGTATAGTTTTCAACCAGTTTATAATCCAGCGCTTAAATCTCACATACTAGTTGACATGGGGAAAAGTTATCCTTCTAAAGAAAGGAGGAGACTGTTATACCTTCATAAAGCATTTGTAAAAATAAGAAGAGCCAAATAATAATAATGTAGCAACAATTATTCAATAACCATCATCATTAGAAAAGTTTATTTTTATTGTTAACAAATACTAGATGATACCTGTAGAGAGTTCTTTCAACTATTTAATAGTATAGGGTATTTACATGTACACATAAGAAAACATGTTAATCATTGACTCAAGATCTCAAGTGACAGAAATGGGACCTGGACTCAGGGCTTCTTAGTAGCCCCTTTCTCCTTGAGCACTGACATAGCTGTATCCACAAGGTACTGGATCAGGAGTTGTACTAAGGTCAGAGCTAAGATGTGAACCAGCTCTTTGATAACAGCTCTATTTACTGATATTGTGCTTCCTGTTCCTCTACTATTGCTCTTTTTTTGGTGGGGGTGGTACCAGGGATTGAATTCAGGGCAATCAACCACTGAGCCACATCTCCAGCCTTATTTTGTATTTTATAGAGACAGGGTTTCACTGAGTTGCTTAGTGCCTGATGTTGCTGAGGCTGGCTTTGAACTCATGATCCTCCTGTCTCAGCCTCCCGAGCTGCTGGGATTACGGGCGCGGGCCACCACACCCGGCTTCACTTTTTAAATATAGTCTTTTACTATTACTTTTCTTTTAGTCTACCATTATCAATGTGCTTCCCTTTACAACTCACATCTGTTATCCTCTCTTCAGTGGCCTGATATTGTCTGTTTTAACTTCAGGGGTTTTTGAGGGAAGGTACCAGGGATTGAACCCTGGGGCACTTTACTACTGAGCCATACATCCAGTTCTTTTTTCTTTTTCTTTTGAGACAAGAGGCTCATGAAGATGCTAAGGCTGGCCTTGAACTTGGGATCTTCCTTCTTCAGACTCCCAAGTCACTGGGAGTACAGGTGTACACCACTGTGCCTGGCTTATAACTTTAGTTTTTAACTTAGCCGAGTGATAAATAATATGGAGGGTCATAAAACGAAAGTTTGAAAGCAACTGTTTTGGGAATTCATTTCATATTTACCTAGTAGGATGAAATATATGAAAAAGCTTGCTTTCTCTGAATGTTCAGATTTGCCTTATCTGACTCTTTCCTTAGGGTACTATTTGTAAGATAGAGAAAAATATTCCATTAATGGCATATTGGAAGCAGCAGTTTCCCAGTTATGAGGAGTTTACACCTTCTCTGGTTCTAGACTTAGTTTAGACTGTTATAAATAATGAATCAGTAGTCCATGTGGAGTCCTTCCTGGATTTTTCTTTTAAGCTACCCCTGAAAATCAGACACATAAAATGTGCTTATATTTTTTACAAGTAGTTGTTGAAATTATATTCTTTAATACTATTTTTTTTTTGTCATTTTAGACCAGTTTGCTTAGTTTTAAATGAAATTCCTTTTATGTCTACTTGGTTTTTACTTGTGTCAACATTTAGGTGAGTCAAGCCAACTTCTACATAATATTTTCAGTATGATTCCGATAAACTCATTTAAGACACTTTTACAAAATGATGATTTGTGTTGATTGTGCTTTGGTGTTTTTTGTTTTCCTTTACAGTATGCTACCTCTTCTATTAAAGGATGAGCTCCTAATGCCCTCCTTTGTGACAGTGATGGCATTTTTTATAGCTTGTGCAACTTTCTTTCCAATATTTGAAAAGATGTCTGAAGAAGAACTGCAGTTAAAATCTTTTTCCATTTCTATAAGGAAATATCTTCCACGTTTTACATTTCTTCCCAGAATTATACAACATTTGGTAAGTTGTATTTAAGGAATGGTACATTTTCTAGCATGCCACTATTTTTTCAAATTATTGAAATATCTTTTTTCTTTTCTAACTTTATGAGAAATTAGTCACATAATCCACCCATTTAATGTGTATGCTCTAGTGGTTTTAAGTATGTACACAGATTTGTACATTATCACAATAATCTAATTTTACATTTTTTCATTACCCCCCCCCCAAAAAAAAAAACCCTTATACTCATTAGCAGTCATTCTCCATCATACCCTCATTTCTAACTCTCAACTTTGGATAGCCACTAATATGCTCTTTGTCTCTATAGATTTACCTGTTCTGGACATTTCATACAAATGGACTATCATAGTTAGCTTAGGCTGCCATAACAAAATACCAAAGACTGGGTACCTTTAACAACAGAAATTTATTTCCTCAGAGTTCTAGAGGCTAGGAGTCCAAAATCAAGGTGCCATCAGGGTAAGTTTCTGGTAGGCCTACTCTTCCTGGTTTATACAGAGCCACCTTTTTCCTGTGTTGTCATATAGCCTCTACTTTGTACTCATATAAGGAGAGATCTTTGGTTTCTATGCCTTTTTTCTTTATAAGTACATTAGTGCTACTGGATTAGGGCCTCACTACTATAGATGGGCTCATTTAACTTTAATTACCTCTCTAAAAGCCCTGACTCCAAATATAGTGACATTAGGGGTTAGGACTTCAAAATATGGATTTTGGGGTGGGACATAGTTCAGTCCATAACATGGAATCATACAAAATATGGACTTTTGTGACTGGTTTCTTTTACTTAGAATAATATTTTTGAGTTCATTTGTGTTATACCATCTATTAGTATTTTATTTCTTTTTATTGCCAAATTGTATTCCATTATATTGATATGCCATGTTTTGTTTATCCATCAAATAATGGACATATTAGGTTTCTTCTTTTGGGCTATTATGAATAATACTATTATTGACATTTGTGCATAAGGTTTGAGTCTACATAAATTTTCATTTTCCTTGAGTAGAGTTGCTGGGTCTTATAGTAGTTCTGTGTTTTAATATTTTCAGAAATTGCTAAACTGTTCACAAAGTGTACCATGATTCTACATTCTCACCAACAATGTTTGGGTTTCCAGTTTCTGTACATCCTTGACAGCATTTGTTGTTGTCTTTTGAACTATAGCTTAACTAGTGATTGTCAAGTGGTATCTCATTATAGTTGTGATTTGTATTTCTCTTTTCTTTTGGTAGGGATTGAACGCAGCTGTGCTTAACCACTGAGCCACTTTGCAGCATTATTTTATATTTTATTTTGAGATAGCATCACCCTAAGTTGCTCAGGGCCTTGCTAAGTTGCTTTTAACTTGCAATCCTCCTGTCTCAGCTTCTGTAGCTCCTGGATTACAGGCATGTGCCCCCATGCCAGCTATTTGTGTTTTTCTAATGAAAGACGTTGAGCATTTGCTTAATAGCCATCTCTATATCTTGTATGGAGAAAATGACTACTCAATCCGTTACTTTTTTCCTCCTAGTGCTGGGAACTGAACTCAGGGCGTTGCACATGCTAGGCAAGCAGTACCACTGAGTTATAGTCTAGCACCCTCTTCTCATTTTTAGTTGGATTGTCTTTTGTTTTTTGAGTGTTGAGACTTTTTTTTATACATTATATTTTTCTTTATAAATTCTTGATGAGTCCCTTACCAGATATATGACTTGCACATATTTTCTGACATTCTGAGTTGATGGCATTATATGGAGCATACAAGTTTTGATTCTGAAAAAATTTTAATGTCTATTTTTTCTTTTGTTGCTTGTGCTTTTGGTGTCATCTATAAGAAAACCTGTGTAACCAATGGTCATGAATATTTACTCCTGTTTTCTTCTAAGTTTTATAGTTTGTTTTTATATCTACAACTTTGATTCATTTTGTGCTTATTCAGCTATCTCAGTTCTGCAAAACTGCTTTGGCATGCTTGTTGAAAATCATCTGATCCTAAAGTAAGGTCTATAGTTTTGATGTCTTTGTCAGTTCACAGTTTCTATATTTAGAGGGCATTATATTCATATTTGTATTATTGAGATTATTACAGTAATTTTATATGTTGAAAATGCTAGGTTGTAATCTACCTGAGGACAAGGTGTTTTTTTGTTTTTGTTTTTATGGCACAGAGGATTGATCAGGGCCTCACATATGCTAGGCAAGCACTTTACTATTGAGATACATCTCTAGCCTAGAATTCTTTTTTTCTCCCATTTTTAAAATTTGTTCTACTTAGTTATATATGACAGCAGAATGCATTTCAATTCATTGTTCACAAATAGAGCACAACATTCCAATTCTCTGGTTATACACCATATAGAGAGCCTCACCATTTGTGCAGTCATGTACGAATGTACCTATGTACCTAGGGTAATGATGTCCATCTCATTCCACCATCTTTCTTGTTCCTTAGCCCCTCCACTCCCCATCCTCCCCTTTGCCCATTCCGAAGTTTCTCCATTCTTCTCATGACCCTCCTCACCCACCCCATTGTGGATCAGCATCCACTAATCAAAGAAAACATTTGGCCTTTGGTTTTGGGGGATCAGCTTATTTTGCTTAGCATGATATTCTTCAGTTCCATCCATTTACCTGCAAATGCCATAATTTTATTCTCTTTTAGTGCTGAGTAATATTCCATTGTTTATATTGTGTTTCTTTATCCATTAATCTTTTGATGGGCATCTCAGTTGGTTCCAATTTAGCTACTGTGAATTGAGGTGCTATAAACATTGATGTGGCTGTGTGTATGCTGATTTTAAGTCCTGAGGGATAGGATAGATGGGTCAAATGGTGGTTCCATTCCAAGTTTTCCAAGTTTTCTGGGGAATCTCCTTACTGCTTTCCAAAGTGGTTGCACCAATTTGCAGTCCCACCAGCAATATATGAGTGAATCTTTTTCCCCACATTCTCACCATCACTTATTGGTTGTATTCCTGATAACTGCCACTGGAGTGAGATGGAATCTTAGAGCAGTTTTAATTTGCATTTCTCCAGTTACTAGAGATGTTGAACATTCTTTTCATATATTGGTTGAGTGCTTATATATCTTCTTCTGAAAAGTCTGTTCAGTTCCTTAGCCCATTTCTTGATTGGTTTTTCTGTTAAGTTTTTTGAGTTCATTATGTATCCTGGAGATTAGTGCTCTATCTGATGTGTGTGTGGTAAAGATATTTCTGTAGATACCGCTCTTCACATCATTGGTTGTTTCGTTTGCTGAGGAACCTTTTAATTTGAATCCATCCCACTAATTGATTCTTAATTTTACATCTTGCACTTTAGGAGTCTTGTTAAGGAAGTTGGGACCTAATCTGACATGATGAAGATTTGGGCCTACTTTTTCTTCTAGTAAATGCAGGGTCTCTAGTCTAATTCCTAGGTCCTTGATCCACTTTTGAGTTTTGTGCATGGTAAGAGATAGAGGCTTGATTTCATTTTGCTGTATATGGATTTCCAGTTTCCTCAGCACCATTTGTTGAAGAGGCTATCCTTTCTCCAATGTATGTTTTTGGCACCTTTCTCTAGTATGACATAGCCATATTTATGTGGGTGTGTTGCTATGTTTTCTATTTTGTATCATTGGCCTACAAGGTTATTTTGGTGCCAATACCATGCTGATTTTGTTACTGTTGCTCTGTAGTATAGTTTAAGATTTGGTATTGTGATGCCTCCTGCTTCACTTTTCTTGCTGAGGATTGCTATGGCTATTCTGGGTCTCTTATTTTTCCAAATGAATTTTATGATTGCCTTTTCTATGAAGAATGCCATTGGGATTTTAATAGGAATTGCATTAAATCTGTGTAACAGTTTTGGTAGTATGGCCATTTTGACAATATTCATTCTGACTATCTAAAAGCATGGGAGATCTTTCCATCTTCTAAGTCTTCTTCAATTTCTTACTTTAGTGTTCTGTAGTTTTCATTGTAGAGGTCTTTCACCTCTTTTATTAGATTGATTTCCAAGTATTTTATCTTCTTAAATACTATTTTGAATGGGGTAATTTTCCTAATTTCTCTTTCAGTGCATTCATTGCTTATGTTTAGAAATGCATTTGATTTATAGATATTGATTTTATATTTTGCTACTTTGCCGAATTCCTTTATTAGTTCTATAAGTTTTCTGGTGGATTTTTTTGATCTTCTAAATACAGAGTCATGTCATCAGCAAATAGGGATAGTTTGAGCTCTTCTTTTTCTATGTGTATCCCTTTAATTTCTTTTGTTTGCTCTGGCTAGAATTTCAAAGACTGTTGAATACAAGTGGTGAAAGAGAGTATCCCTGTCTTATTCCAGTTTTTAGACGGAATGCTTTCAGTAGAATGATGTTGGCCTTGGGCTTAACATAGATAGCTTTTACAGTGTTGAGGCATTTTTTACTATTCCTAGTTTTTATAGTGTTTTGAACATGAAAAGGTGCTGTATTTTGTTAAATGCTTTTTCAGCATCTATTGAGATAATCAGGATTTTTGTCTCTAAGTCTGTTAATGATTTCTGTATGTTGAACCAACCTTGCATCTGAGATGAACTCCACTTGACCTTTTGAATATGCTTTTGTATGCAATTTGTCAGATTTTTATTGAGAATTTTTGCATCTGTATTCATCAGGGATACCAGCCTAGAATTCTTGATTTTATACATACTATTATATAAGTAGCTTCTATCAGTACATGGTAGGTAGTGAGTACTTGTTTGTTGAATGAATGGACATTCACCATCTGATTATTAGAGGTAGCTCAAATGTCAAGTAGCTAGAAAATAGTATATGAGTTACTATATAAGTTCCATGGAATATTTTAAAGTATTCAAATGTTTATGAAAGAATGTATAATAAATGGAAAGTTTATTAGAGAGCTAAGCATGTGTGTATATGTGAAATATATATGACATATATTTGTATACATGTAACACATGAAAGTATATATATATATATATATATATATATACATATAATTTTTTTTTCAAAATAAGCAAATAAAAATTGCATACAAAACAAATGTATTGGGGCTGGGGTTGTGGCTCAGTGGTAGAACGCTTGCTTCACGTGTGCCTCAGCACCACATAAATAGAATCAAGGTATTGTGTCCATCTACAACTAAAAATTTTTTTAAAATCTATTTTTTAGACTGGAAACACTTCATGTGATTTTTCCTTTAGCTTTTAAATGTCTAACTTTTAAAATAAGATATGTTTTATAACTAAAATAAGTCAGTCAGCATTCCTAATAAAATATGAATAGAATGGCTGACATGGTAGGTATAGAAAGTGTCAGCTCTTTCCTTACTGGGGGAAATAACAGGTTTTAAATTTATTTTATTTTTAAGGACTACATAGTATGGAGGATTACACAAGGTACCCAAATAACAAAAAAAGAATAGTTAACTTTGCTAGGGGAGTGCAGAAAGTTCTAAAGGAGGTGGTGTTTGTTTTATGTACATCTTGAAGGAACAGCAGACAGGCATTCTCAGAGCAGAGATGAATGGATGTCCTGAGGTTTTTGCATTTTAGATCATGACCATGGAGGATAGGAATGGGGAGGTAGAAAGTTAAGAGGTGAACCAGAAAGACAATGATAGGATTAACTGACTGTACTGGGGTTCAAATGGAAAGCAAGGTCTCAAGGTTCACTTTTTGCCATTAGCACAGGCCCAAATCTTTGGATGTATGTCACACTCGACTCCTACTGTGATACAATCTGGTCCAGTAGTCAAGGTGAGAACCATTAGGTACTCTTAGATTTACGTCTGAAGGCTTACTATGTGCCAAGGACTTTTCTGGAGGCTGAGGATACAGCAGTGAACAAAATTAACAAAAATCACTGCTGTCGCGGAGATTACATCCTAGCGAGGACATCAGATGTTAGCATATATAAAATATGTAGCATGTCAAAGGGTAATAAATATTTTGGAGAAAAATAAAGCAAGGGAAGAAGGGCTATGATATATAGGAGAGAGAATGATTCTAGTTTTAAAGTAGCAAGGCTTTTTCTTCTTAAAAAAAAAAAAAGAAGCAAGGGAGTGAGCTCTGCAGATAATTGAGGATAGACTGACCCAGGAGAACTATAAATGCACTGGGTATCACAGAGGCCATGGTGATTGACTAGGGTGAGGCAAAGAAATTATAAGAGCTAATATCACACAGGGCTTTCATCTGTAGATCACTATGGTGACTTTGGAGAACAGATGCTGGAATCCATGAGCCAGTGGGGCTGTGGACTAGGGTAGAGTGGCAGTGGAAGTGGCTATAAGCAGTCAGATTTGGGGCATTTTTTTCCTTTTATTATTATTATTTTGCTTGGGGTGTATTTTGAAGGTAAAACCAACAGGAATTGCTGAGGATGTGAGAGAGGAGGCTAAGCCCGAATGCATGGGTTTTGGCATGAACAACTGAATGGAAGGAGTTGCCCTTTACTGAATTGGAGGAACACTATCGAAGGCACTTTGTGTATGTTGGGGGGTGGGGAGATATGGGGGGATCAGAAGTTTGTTTTTATAGGACTTTTTTGGTAGTACTGGATTTGAACCCCAGGTCTAAAGCATGCTAAAGCAGTTTATTTTTATGTTTAGTTTTAGATGCCTGTTAGATATTCAAAGTGAAGACATTAGGGAGGACTTAAGACATAAGAGGCTAGAGATTAGGGGAAAAGGTCCTGGCTGGAAGCTAATTTGAGTTTTCAGCAATAATGGTTGGTAATTAAAGACAGTCGCTCGATGAACTCACCATGGGTATGAATATAGGCTTAAGAGGACTAAGTACTGAACTCTAGAACACAGAGGTAGGGGACATGAGGAGGATCCAGCAGAACTGTTTGAGGTAACTTATGTGAGGTGAGGGGGCATCAGGAGAGTGTGTTATCATAGTAGCCATAAGTGACGACGGTGTTTCAAGGTGATGAGAGAATGTGCTATTTCAAATGCTGATAACTGGCTGAAGTGGTACATGCCTATAATGCCAGCTGAAGAGATGGAGTTTCAAAATTAAATAAAAAGGGCTGGGGTACATGTGGCTCAGTGGTAGAGCACCCCTGGGTTCAGTTCACAGTCCACAAAAATAATCAAATGCTACTGAGAGAATCAAGTAAGGCAGTTAAGAATTTATTCTTCTAGTACAATAGATACCTGAGGAGAGCTGTTTCATGGAGTGTCTGAAGTAAAAAGCCTAACTGGTGTAGGCTCACTAGTGAATAAGAGAACTGGACACAGCATGTCATAGGGAACTCTTTTGGGAAGCTTTGCTGTCAACAGTAGCAGGCAAGTTGGTTAACAGCTGGAGGAAGAGAGGGTTTTTGTTTAAAATGAGAGAAATTTTAAACAAAATGAAAGAAATTTCAGCATGCCAGTTGGGCACTTAATTCAAGATGGCATTTCAAGCAGTCCCATAATTCTTAAATTTGAAACTTATTTTGATAATGTTATAAGTTTTCATTCCCTACTACGGTCATCTCAGGAATTTTCTCTTTGGAGGATACGTGCACCTGTTGGTTATACTTGTCTGTAAGCCTTTTTTAGCACCCACCTTCCCCACTTTCATCTAAAATGACCATTGCATTAGATTCTATTCAGATCTTATGATGCATAATGGCATCATTTAGGGTTCTCTTTGTGGCATAGCTCCTTTAGGGAAGGCACTACTATTTCTCCATTTGCTTTCTACATTAACTTATACAGCTTTTAGTATCTATGCATCTTGAAATAAAATAAGTAACATCTGGCTTGTCCATGTCTTAGAGGAGCTTATGGCCTAGAGCTAAACTGTCCAATACAGTAGTCACTATATTTAAACTGATTAAAATTAAATAAATTTAAAAATTCACTCCTCATAGTAGGCATATTTCAAATGTTCAACAGCCATATGTGGTTAGCAGCGCTTGTATTGGAGTGTAGATATAGGATATTTTCATGTTGCATGGTCTAGAGAATACTACTACTATACAATTAAAAATAAATGTGATAATTATTTTACTCATTTTGGTATTTAATCAAATATGAGCTTGTGATTTTATTTAATATTTCTCTAATTAAAAGGCAGACTCTTCATGGCTAGAGGACCACATTTTCTTCATATGTCCCACTGCGCTTTACTACAGTATTAACTGAGAATATTCAGTGAATATAAAATGGAATTTTTTCATTTACCATGGGAAAAATGTCATAGATGGGTTCTCCTGACTACTGGCTTAGAATCTTATATTCCATTAGGACCCAGGACTGTAGGGGATACCATGAATTTAACCCTAACTAGCAATCATAAGATCCAGATACCTTTCTTCAGTGCCTAGGTGTGGTATAAAGTGTAAGACAGATATTCTCTTGTTTGGCTATACATGACAATAACATAGAGAGCTTTAACAAAGTACTAAGGCCTGCTCTTAAATTCTGATTTAATTGGTCTGGGGTGTGGCCTATGCATCAAGATTTTTTTAAGTCAGATGATCTAACATGAAGCCAAAGTTGAGATCCACTAGAAGAGTTAGACCCTCAACCTTCACCTTCAGTTCTGCTCATTTAATAGCTTCAAATCAGTGTTAGCAGTACAGTTTGTCTTCTATACTGCTCAGTATTGTTTTCTTTCCCTTATAGTTTCTGACCTCAGTGATCTTTATGGTCCTTCTGACGCTGATGATTGTCACACTGGATCCTCCTCAGAAATTACCAGATTTATTCTCTGTATTGGTGTGTTTTGTATCCTGTTTGAACTTCCTGTTCTTCTTGGTATACTTCAACATTATAATCATATGGGATTCCAAAAATGGAAGAAATCGGAAGAAAATCAACTAGCTATATTCCCAAACAAATGTGAACTTTTTGTAATGTATAAATGAAATTGTTATTTTGAGAATCATGGAATAGAAAAAGAAATGATGAAAAGTCATTGTTTCTCCACAACATAAATGTATTTTGGGACCAAAGACCAATGGAGGCTTTTATTTTCTAAATATTGTTGGGCCAAAGCATATTGTAGTTTTTATTAATATTCAGTTATTTAATTAGTTAAAAAAGTCCTTAGTCCCAAGATTTACTTAGAAAATGTACTCTATAAATGATGTCTTGAGAAAAAATCTGCAAATAGCTTAATGGGAGACCCAAACCCCGTCTTTAAAGGAAACCACTAATTTTGGCATTCAGATTTAGTTTTCTTTGCATTTTAGCATGAATATGTATTTCATTGTTATCTCAGGGAATTTATTTTAAGATCTTCTTTTTAATTGCTGAGGCCAATTAAACTGCTTGATGTCAAATTTACAAATTTGAAGTTGTTTTTAATAAGGTGAATAGATTCTTATTAATTTCCAAGAATGTAGATTTACTTGAAAGCATTTAAAAAATGATTTTTCCTGAATTTAAATCCCAATTATTCTGAAGTTTCTTAAGCTACTCATGAACACTAGTTCTAATGTTTTCTAGCATCATTCTATTTAAAGTTAAACACCTGGTTCAAGGTTACTTACCACTGGCATAAGCATTGATTCAAATCATACTTCCTGTTAATTTTATCCCTCTATTATCAGAATCTCTATTTACTATAGTATTCAATTGGTAAAAGTATTATATCCGTGTTGTATTTTCTCATATAAATATGTTCTCTTCAGTCTCTATGATAAAAATAAACCAAGTTTACCATTAACCTTTTTTTAAAAACTGAGTATATTTCTTTCATAAGATAGCCATTGAAGCATATTCAGGAGTATTTTTTAACAGTCATACCAAAAAGAATTTGGTTCTGGGTACAAGCTAGTCAAGATGCAAGAAGGTATGTATTGCTAAGTCTGATAAAGAAAGTGGGTTTAGACAAAGCAAAAATCGAGAAGTATTTCTTTCTCAGAGTAAATGTGCATAAAGACACAAGAGGGCAGGTCAGCACAGAAAAGCAGCCTTGAGTCACTGCCGATTCAGCAGGAACATCACTGTCCATGGTCACCATCTGTAATCACTGTGCCCAAATGTCAGCATCTTGGCTGGCTGGTATTGCCTTTCTTAAAAAAAAATTTTATAATAGTGTGTTTGCATTTAACATAGGATGTTGATTTATATTAGTGATGAGAAAATTCTGAGTTCTAAATAACTGGAGTATAGAAACTTATTTGACATAAAAGTATTATTATAAATAATATACCCGTAACACTTGTATTCAGGGTGTCTTATAGTGGTAAATTCTATAAATAATAATACATTTTTTAGATGATTTAATCTAAATCATCATCGAATTACATTAGCTTCTAAGTCCAGTATCTCTCATATTAAAAACTAATATTTTGACTTAAAAAAATTAGGTTCTAAAATACCAAGTATATCCAGTGATGAATTAATAAGATTACATAAGTCAATGAAATAAAATGCATTCTGTCATGTATAACTAACATTTCAGCTAGATTAAGGATTATAGGAATGTTCTAATATATTTAGACGAGTCAAAATTTTAGAAAAATTTCTCACTTTTTTCACTATGTATCTATCAAAAGATGAGCACTTCTCTGTTATTTCCAAGTACATTTTAGAGGGAAGAAGCATTTCTAAGTACAGTTTCCCCCATTGCCAATAGACATAGGTTTGCTTCTGAAAACAAGGAAGAGAATAGGGAGGAATAGGGAGAAAACGTATCACATATGAAGCAAACAGAAGTCATTTTTCCCTTGAGGCTTTAGGGAGGGGGAAAAATCCCGATGTAGCATTCTGTCCAAATGATAAACCACAAATAAGTGAGTGAAACATTTACAAAAGTCAAGGCAGCCAAAGTAGCCTCTCTGTTCAATAGATAAGACTAAGAGATGAATAGGTTGTAACTAAATAACTGTTAGAGTAACACAATGGTTTCAAGTCTCAATTGGTCTCTCTTCTGTTATTTTCATTGGAAGATCAGGGCCAAGTATATCCCCCTTTCCCCTCCCCCCATATAAACATTAGTTTTGTGTGTGGATTTTTCTGCTTTGTCCTTCATGCAGCCTCTAAGGGTGATAAAGCGAGAGTCATCTGATCTACAATGAAGAGAACTGGGAAATGATTCTTAGCAGCCCAGCTGTTCTGAAAGGCAAAAGCTTAGTATATCAAGAGGTCAAACATACAGTAACTGGTTTAAGAGCATTAAGCACATACCTACATAACTTGGATTATATATGAAACCAATCTACTTCTTAACCCTTTGTTTCCTAACTAATGTAGGTTACTTTACAAAATGTTTTGACTTGTATCCTGAGGTTTTGTTTATTTTAAAGTATTCTTAATATTTAGCAGACGATTATCTTAAGACATTTAAATAGTACCAAGAAAATCACTAATGAAGACAATTAGGTTTAATAGTTAACTGGATTACTATTTAGCACTTATATATAAATATAATAGTTTAAAAAAAAGACATGAATCTGAATTTAAGCGGAAAATGGGTTATTTTCCACCTTGTTAAATGGTTTTAAAAATACTATGGTATTTTTATTTTCATGACATCAAATGATACACAAATTCTGAGAATAACATTTGCCCCCTCTAGAAATGGTCAAGAAAAGTATAGACTTTTTAAAAAAAATGTATGTTATCAAGCTATGATATATTCAGGGATGGGAAGTGTAGCTCAGTAGTAGAGTGTTTGCCCAGCATATGTCAGGCCCAGGGAGCCATCTCTAATAACACACACATGCATACACAAAGACATATTTTGTGATTTTTCTAAGTGCTTGCAGGATATAAAAGATGATTATGTCATCATTGTGAATTAATTCCCAAATCAACGTATTTTTCATGCATCAATTAAATGATTTTAATATCCACTTGCCATGTAATTTAGTACCTAGTTTAGATACTGATTCATTTTGTGAGCAACAATACAAATAAATGATAATAAAAACAATACAGAATAAAGAATTTAAATAATTTGGAAAGGATTAAATACTGTCTCATAATAAAGGTCTTTTTAATTTATTGGAGGCTGTTTAATTGAGCTAAAAACCAACTTCATATTTAAATGTAGTATGTACTAAAAAATACATTATAATATTTTACAAAATGTATGGAATTTAAAACTTTGAAAATACAAGCATAGAAAAAACAAGCGTATTATAATAATAAAAACTCATCCCTGAGGTAGTGGTTACACAATAAGCTTCTAAATGAGAGAGAATTTTTTATTATTTATTTCTTTATTTGTATGTGATGCTGAGGATGGAACCCAGGCCGTACATATGCCAGGCGAGCGCGCTATCACTTGAGCCACATCTCCAGTCCCTAAATAAGTTTTTAAACATTTAAAAAAACCTATAAATTAATAAGTACCTGAGGCTTTAAGTGGGAAAAGTGGTCCCCCGTTCAACTCGCAATTAGATTTAATCTGAGTTCTAGGAAAATATATAGCTCTAGCAGATGTACAGCCATTTTCAAACATACTTTAGTAACTATCCACAAATGCTAACAGTACACAAAAACATCCATGATACACAATGTAAGTCAAGATCCTCCTCTACATGCTGGCTTATATTAAAGGGTCAAGAAAAAATGTAATATTTACATTAAGATTATCTATTGGTGTGTGTAGAAAGTTTAAATTAGCTGCAAGAAATTTTATCTAGACTTGCACCTGCCTAGTGCTATGAGCTGGTATTTACTGGGCAGATTAATTACAAATATTTCTTCTGTTCCTTTAAATATGATCAGGCAGATGCAGTTGTACTCATAGTGAGAGCATTTCTTCTAAATGCCTGCAAGATATAAAAGGTGATTATTACATCAAGAGTTTCTAAATGAACATAATCTCGTGCATCACTTAAGAAATAATTTAAACACTCATATATTATGTAATTCAGTACTTAGTTTAGATACTGGTAAATTCTCCTATGTTTATTTTTGAGTCATCTAAGCAAGATTCACCTTCATAAATACTTTTGTGACTACTATGACACAGGCCTTTTCAGTTTATGTGAAGATACTTACATGAGATACTTTCAGGAGAATTTTAAAACTCCACATGACCTACTGAAAACACCAAATTTACATGCCTTTGACTATAAGCCTTAAGGGACTATCAGCAGGTGTTTCCCCCAACAGCTGCCAAAGCAGGGGAAAGTGTTTACTGTAATACATTCCTATTCATAGTGTGTCCCTCTGGGGACTCCTAGTGGTGGTAGAGGTTCTTGTCTTATTTGGCCTTGGGAGAAGAAAGCGCCATTGGCAAATGATGGCATATACTCCCATTAGGCATGTGGCTCTTTTTTTTCTTTGCTTACGTAAGCATCTATGAAGAAGTACTACACAGTGGGCCCTTACATTTCCCTATTCGCTAAAGTCCACATATATTCTATTCCCTGTCTTATGGGATGCCAACTTGACAACTTATTTTTGCCAAATCTTTGTTTCATAGTCTGGTCTGCATTTCAGTAGAAGATTTTAAGCACTCTACGGTTCACTTAATATCTTTATAGAATACTGATACAATTGTTAGAGCTAATGATAATACTGTATGACAAAGGGAGGCCATCATTTATTAGTTACTATGCTGGAGGTATTAAGCTAATTATTTTGTACACTTTCACAAGGCAAATATTAGTCCCATTTTATAATCAACACTTAGAGGAACGAACTGCATCATTCAGGTCACAGAGCTAAGTATGTAGTAGAATTGGTGTTGGACACCTAATCAAATCTTGGTTTTCTTTAAAAACAACAACAAAAACAGAGCCAGACCCTGCAAAGATGTTTCATCAATGGATCATGGCTGCTGGAAGAACTGTTAAGATTTTAAGGTTAAATCTAGGATCCAGCAAAATGAAATACTTTGATCAATGTGACATATGTCATAGCACATTAAGGAGTGGTAGCATTCATCCTTCAGAGCAACTACGTTAACATTATTCTTTCTAAAATGTTTCTGATCATTACTTTCATCATAATCTTTACTGGCTCACCTCTGTCAAAATAAATAAAACCCAAACATATTAGCTTGGTGACCGTAACGGTCAATGATGGGTCTGAATCTACCTTTACATCATCAGGCTTCTCTGCCCTTTTTGTTCACGTTGTTATCACTACCTTCTCTCAGCCCAATGGGCTTTTGTACTTCCTATTATCACGTGGTAAGGACACCATCTCATTCTATCACACCTACTAACAATCATGCATTTAAGGCAGGTCTATGTTCTTCATGGCCTTAGAGGCATGTGGACTTGTGGCCTATTTCAAGATTGAGCTTTCCTCTCAGTTTCTTTGAGCACACAGATAGAATTTAAAGTTTTTAGATTAAGTATGGGAGAGGAGATTCCATTTCTGCTTTAAGGCATAATCCACTTCAGCTACCTCAAGCTTCTGCCAGAGGTCTTTCCATGTTGAAGGTTTATCAGTTCCTCCACTAATTAGGTTGATACTTTCATCCTTATGGGACTCACAATCCTTATCTGTATTTGCTATTGGCCAGACCTCTTAGAAAGAAGAGTCTAGACTTAAAATTCTCTCTCTGTGACTTCCCAACGGCTACCAGATTATATAACCTCTGAACATAGTTTACGCTCTTAAGCCTATGGAATGATGCATACTGCTAGAAAGGTAGAAGGAAGAACATTTTTGAAGGGTAAGTGATGAAATCAGTATGGTAGCTAAGATTATAGGGTTATAGCTCAGTAAGGGAGGTCATAAATAGATTTGGAAATCTTTATTTTCACTAAGATGAATGATTTGAGAAATGAACAAAGTTCCCGAAGTAAGAAGGAAACAGTCAAAAGAAGAAACCAAGGAAATGCCTTGAAGATAAAATCTTTGTATTTAACTGTCATTTTTCTCTTTGACTTCTCAAAGGGGAGTTGCCTGGTAGTTCAACCTTAATTCTTTCTAATTTCTTTAAAGTATTACTCAAGCTGGGCACAGTGGTGCACATCTATAATCCCAGTGGCTTGGGAGGCTGAGGCAGGAGGATTGCGAATTCAAAGCCAGCCTCAGCAACGGGGAGGTGTTTAGCAACTCAATGAGACCCTGTCTCTAGGTAAAATACAAAATAGGGCTGGGGATGTGGCTCAGTGGTTAAGTGCCCCTGAGTTCAATCCCTGCTTACTCAAAGATTTTTAAACAAGTAATAAAAATAAAAAACCTACCTCTAAAATATGATGACCTCTATTAGCATCCCTGAACATAAAGTTATTAACAGTACTCCAGTTTCCCATAGTTTATTAATGAGACTATCATATAAATGAGTATGTTCATTTGCTAAATATATGGCTGTGAATATGTGTTAATGAATACCATCTAACATA
Source organism: Ictidomys tridecemlineatus (assembly GCF_052094955.1). Classification (NCBI taxonomy): domain Eukaryota; kingdom Metazoa; phylum Chordata; class Mammalia; order Rodentia; family Sciuridae; genus Ictidomys; species Ictidomys tridecemlineatus. The sequence continues at coordinate 49,334,459 of NC_135487.1, forward strand.
ATAGTTCTCTGTTGGAATTTTCATGGGTCAGAAATTCTATAAAATATTTAACATTATGTTGAATAAATTATATGTGTGTTTGAGTGTATTATTCTTAACAGAATACAAAATCCTTGACTAGTAGTGAAACCTGACATTTGTAGATTATTACTAAGTAGTGGTTAAGTGGAACCAGGCAACTCAGTTTACTGACCTGGCTTTCTGTCTTTGGTGCTTCAGGGAGAAAATACTTAACTTCTTTGTACTTCAGTTTCCTCACCTATAAATAAAGATAATAACTGTATCTACCTTGAAAGTTATTGTGAAGATTAAAAAGATATGTATACAGTGTTTATAATAGTGCTTGGCACAAAAAAATATACTCAATAAATGTTAGCCATTATTATAAACAATTATTTATTGTATTAACATTTTGATAAATAAAAGTGACATAATTTTCTATGTAAGATGGCTTGCAATTATTTTAAAAACAACTTGTTTGTTAGGCTAAAATTAATTGCTTGAGATATTTCTAAAGAAATGAATTTTCTTAGGGAAAAAAAATAAGAAAGAATTATATTCTAAGAAATAGCAGGCAACATCTGGTTAGCTTCTAAAAATCTTTTAATATTGATGCCAGTGGGATAATACCAATTCCTAATGAGAACCTTGAGTTAACAGGTACACTAAATGCTAATGTCACATCATGACTTATATTGCTTCTAGCTTATTACTTACAATAAGATATGATAAACTATCATATGTATTGCTGAATCAATAGGAATTGTTTTGAAGAAAAGATACAATTAGTATAAAATTATTTACTTAATTGGAAATTATTAGCACATTTCCAAATTTAATAGGCTGGCTATATCTTCTTCAGTCAGATGTGTCCTATGAAAACTACAATTTATTTGTCAATATCTATTTAGATATTTATACCAAAGGTACTCAATTAAGGATCCTCTTATAGTTAAAAATGTGCCCTCTTTTATATTGTGCTTTTTCAATCAGCATTTAACTCACAGATCTTGTCGGACTGCTCTTCTGTTGTTTATAAGAATAAATTTCAACTAAAGCTCCAAAGCTCATGTATCTTTTCGTATAGAAAGACAGTATCATATCTGATAATGCAAATGTTTCCACTTGAACAACACAGGAAAAATCCAACAAAGTTAAGCTGAATTAGAAAAGTAAAGTAGTACCTCTTTTTAAAATGGCCTTAAGGAATTCGTAGCTGTCAAGATGACATAATTCTATATGAAAGAAGAAAGATTTTTTTCAGAAAACAGTTCAAAGTAACTTGTAACTCTATATTATGCAGAATAAATATTGAATCAAAATTAAAATTAAAAATAACCTAAAGTTTTATTTTACATGATAAATAGCTGTGGGCTATAAATTTTCATGTCAATACCTGATTAGCCTGATTTTATTTTGGAATATACATTTAAAATTTTATTATAAGAGCCAGAACTTTATTATAATATATGCTTACCACCACTGTTAGTATACTCTTTATGCTTTATTATGATTACTTGTTGTATGTGGAGGATTCTATACTCCTGAGGGCAGGACAGTGTCTGTCTTGTTTGTCAGTGTATCCCTAAAGCTAGAACAATACTTAGTTCATAATAGGTATTCAATCAGCATTAAATTAATGAGGCATGCAAACAGAGTAATTTTCAAGTATTTGAAAATAATTAGATAATTCTTTAAAAAATTCTAAGAATGGCCATTCATACTCATTGCACTGCGATCTGATCTTCTCTCCAGATTCCATACTGAGGTCTGGGGCTACAATAGAGATTAAGACTTTGCTAAAGAGGAGTCCAGGGAGAGCCCTGTAACTAGAGAATTACAATGCATTCCAACAAGATACATTTAGAAATATTCACACAAATATTGTGAGAGCCTAGAAGATGAAGCAATTTGGCTTTAACTAGGAGAGCTGGGGAGAGAGAGCTTCACAAAGAATGGGACATCTGAGGCTGACCTTAAAGGATAAGCATGAGTTTGCTAGACAAGAAAAAGCAATGAAGGAGAGGAAGAAGCAGCAGGGAGGCCTGGAATACTGAAAGAGACTGCAGCAGGCTGAAGCATATGGTATGAAGTATGAATAAAAACGACCATTCTCCTCCTTCCTGAGGTCTGAGCTGCAGGGAAAAAAATCACCTAATATTTACTTTTTATACAAGTCCTGCTTTTAGCTATACAATTAGTTATATAATACTATAAATATCTAGTTTATTATATATGTATTTAAAATATATAAACCACTTAGATAATTTATCTAACTCTTAAAGGGGGTACTTTTTAAACTAGAGTTAAGATTGGAAAAAAATGTTCACCTGTCAGATGACAGAAAACCAATTTCTATAAATGTGCCCGAATAATTTTTCTGCACCTCAAGAACAGTTAGTCTTCAGTCTATTCATTACTGTCTTTTTATAGTATTTTTATTTAATAAAACCTATTAAGACTACCATACAAATCTCTTTACTTATGCTTTTATCTTTTAACTGATCAATTTTTATATTGCTGACATCCCTTCTTCACCATTTGCTCATTTAAAAATTCATAGTATGTGAGATCTGTCTCCAGAGAAAATGTCTATAAAATTTGTTACAGCTGGCAAATGTGTATGAGTCAGTGATAGCACATGACTAAATGCTTCACAGAAAATAAAATTTGTTTCTGTAGTAAGCAGAACTGTTTAAATGTTATTTATTTTTATGTTTCAAAGAAAATATATTGTGAAGTGCTGCATTGATTTAATACGCAACAATGTCTGTGTACACGCTGTAGAAGGAAAATTTATGAAACCTTTGCACAACTCCTTTAATTGAATTTTCCAAATCTCTCACCACACACAAATAATCAATATCTTCTGCAGAGAAAACCAGTCAGAATTATTACAGTCTTTCTTTTCAATTTTGTTGTCATCAGCACATACACAGCACCTGGATATTTGTAGTGTCTGCTAGCAAGTTATTTACACCTCTTAAACACATAATTGCTATTAAGTGAGTCCAAATCTATAGTTTAAACATTTTTTACTGATTATATTCAAAAGAAAAATTATCATACTTCTAGTAAAAGTATAAGGAATTAAGTCATGGGAGAAATTATTAAAAAGACTTTGTGAAGTAATAAACCAGTTTGCTTTTCCTGAAATCCTAGACAAATCTCAAGTAAGCATTTTCAGCAGCTGTACTGTACCCCCCCAAATAGTGATGAATAGTGTAAAACAAGAGCATTAACATTACTGATAGGAAATGTATGACCTTCATACAGCATATATGACAGCTGAATCTTTATACAGAGCTAAGGTCTATGGTGTACATTAATGTATATTTGTGCTACCAAAATTAATACCGCCATTGTTTTTACCTCCAGATAAATCCAGAATCTTAAAGCATAAGGGGAAATTTTTGTTGTTTCTCCTAAAACTCATCATGTCTAAACTTCAAACCTCAGTGCTTTAAAAATGGAAGTATCTGTTTGAAAAAAGATATTGTTTAATGTCAAGATATAATAGAAAAAAACAAAAGGGTAGAAGTCTTCTGGGAGTAAAATGATTTGGCTGATATGATGAATACTTTTTCAAGACTGAGTGGGAAAAGGACAACATATTTTTATGTTTAAAAAATACTTCAGTGGGTGGTAAGAATGAAAAGACAATATCAAACTATTTTATAGTCTTAGAACTGGAATTTAAAATTTATCCTGTAGATTAAGAATCTGATAAACTTAAATCCTATAACCAAGATTGAATTTTACAATGCAAGAACACAGTAAATTAACTAAAGAAGACAGGAACATTAGATTTATGCTGTTTAAAAAAAAAAAAACACCAGAGTTAAAAATTCTGAAATATTTTCTATTACAAACAGCTGAAACAATCAACTTTTTTAAACAATGCAAAGTTCAGATGATTATGTTTCATTTAAAATATGCATACTACAACCTACACAATTATTCTCAAAACAGATAAAATGTGTTTTGGACTGAAGCTAAGTGTTTGGATTTCATATCTTGGCAACTGCTCTACAATTTGCTTACATTCTTTTCAAAAACATTTTGTTTATTGGAAGTACTGGACACAGACAAACAATGATGGCATTTTCTACTATCTTCAGAAAAAACTAGAATACTAAATACTACAGAATGCCATCTATTGACTTAAGAAATATCTCTATCAAGTTGTTTTAAGTAGAGGTTGATTATTTAAAGCAAATAAATTTCATGCCTTACCATGTGATGATAATGTGACATTCTATCTGTATCAACCCATTGAATGGTCATATGTTTTAAATCTTCAGCATAACAAATTTAAAATAATTATGAAAATTCACATCCAAATGTAAAAGAAAAAGGACCTTTCATTTCATTATTTTCCTAATAGTCATAAAGCCAATATTATTAGGAAAAGTAAAGTCAGGCTTACTTCTAAGTAACTGAAAAAAAAAGAAGTCTTTCTTTGTTTAAGAAACTTGTCTTCAGCAGAGATCCTTTCTTATTCATATACTTTAGGAAGGCATTCCCTCATTTACAGGATCCAGTTCTTCTGAAAACCACAAAAATTTCAGTGTACAGTTTCAAGTTATGGTGTGTGTTTTAAATTTCTCTTGAATAAGTTATATAAAGCCTTAGGAACATGTCTATTTATTTAAAACACTAGAGTATTGTAATTATACTCTTCTTCCTGTAATAATGAAAAAACAAGTAGAAGTGAAAGACCCATTTGAAGAGGGAATGATAACAAAATTGTTGTAATTCTCCTGGTATTGTATGTTTTAATTATTCTAGGAGAATTTTATAAGAATCTGAAGGACTGCCCCACCCAAAAAAAAAAAAGAGAGAGAAAAAGAAGAATCTGAGTGACCTGCTTTTGTTAGTAGAACATTAATTGGCTTATTCTCATTTTCATGATTACCTAAATGAAGCAAATCCAGTACTTACTAGAAGGGCTGATTTTTATTTTATATAATTTATAATGTAATGAAGATTCTCGATCATTTTAAAATTTAAAGAATTCTTGGTAATTATATAGTAAAATAAATAAAGTAGACATTTCTATAAAAGCTAAAAGACAAATCTCAAAATAAGGAACATATAAAGCAAGCAAATTTAAGATGTAAAAAAAAAACTTTAAATTTTAAGTTCTCTTAAAATGAATTTATGAACAGGAAGGGGTGAAAGTTGTTAGCTTAGTAAAAAAATTATGTGTATGTGTGCCTATGCTAGTGTTTATGTATATACATCATCTTTAACAGCAGCAGCAACAACAAAACCCCCCAAACTAAAAATATACATGATAGAAACCAGAAAAAGAGGTGAGAAAAGCACTCAGTAAACCTATATGGCTCAAATTCAAATTACAAAGAAAATAAACTTATCTGTTTTTCAGGCAGCAATAGTTTTTCAACATTAGTCAAAAAGGTAGTGAAGTTTTAAATACCTCAGGAAATAACAGAGCTAATGTAGCTCTTGCTAAGAAATACAAATGGAAGGTGATAAATTATATATATATATAAATACCTATTAATATGTATTATGTAATTTAAAAATTTCAGTTTTTATTGACGCTCCAAGTAATCAACACTTATTAGAAATTCAAAACATCAATTAATAATATAATTTCCTTTATGAATGAATAAAACTCATCCCTTTGGGAAAAACCTAATAATGGACAAGTTAGTCTTAATGTCTAAATAACAGAAAACAGTTAAAGCTGATCTTCCATAAATACACCAAGAACTGAGGTATAATGAATAAAAAGATTGCAAAAGTACCTATCCCCTGGAAGGAAAAATGTTTTAATTACAGATGAATAAATTCTGAAAAAATTTCTTTACATTCACTTTTTTTTCTAGTATTTTCCCTTCCTTATTTCTCAAAACTGTTGGTAATGCCAACTATATGGAATCTAATTCTAGTGAGTTCTAGGGAATTACAGATTTTAAAAACCATACTATTGGGATAGAATTTACAGAGAAAGGTTTCTTTCAGTTGGGAAATAACAATATAAATTTTACATTATGATTCTCTAAAACTTGTCAAGTTAGGAAAGACTGAAACAGTTATACATTCTAATCGAGAAGAGAGATTCCAAGCATATTCTTAGAAAGCTACCCTAAATATTCTTAAATTTTTGGGATCACAGTATAAATTAGATGCCTTTAATGAAAGGGCTCACAAAACCTGCTTCACTCACTTTCCACAAGAGCTTTGGAGGGTCTGTTATGGCCTTTGGATCTGACTGGAATCCTGGGCACATTCTAATGCATATTGGTTTGGTTGAACCAGTTTTAGTTATGAAGTTTATATCTAGAAGCTGAGATGACTGGGTGATTTCATTTGTTTCAGGAAGAAACATGAAATAATGAAAAGACCATAGTTTCTGAGGTCATACTGATCCTTAGTTGGAATTCCTGCTCTGTAACATAAGTAGCAGTGTCTTTGGGCAAGTTACTTAATATTTTTGGTGTTTGTTTCTTGTCTATAATGATAAAATGAAAAAAGCTATCTTGCAGTGTTGCTATAAAGAAATACTGATCCTAGTGTTGGAAACTGGTAATCAGTGGTAGTAACTGATAATTAAAAATGGCAGACTACAATATGGTGAGTCAAGGCCTAACTCCACTTGCAGAGATTACTGAATAGCATCCATGTCAGTAATATTAAAATGATCACTCTTTTTAAAGAGTTGGTCTAAAGGTTTTAATATTTTATAGTCCATGATTATTTCCTTCCTGAGGTACAGATATATATTTCTTATGGGAACTTAAAAACTTGTAATTGAAAGAGAAATGCAAAATAACACTATACTAAGATTTCATCTCACTTCAGTCAGAATGGCAATTATCAAGAATTTAAGTAACAATGTTGGCAAGGATGTGGGAAAAAGGTCCACTCATACATTGCTGATGGGACTGCAAATCGGTGCAACCACCCTGGAAAGCAGGATTGAGATTCCTCAGAAAACCTGAAATGGAACCACCATTTGACCCAGTTGTCCCACTCCTTGGCATATATCCAAAAGACTTAAAATCAGCATACTATAGTGATGCGGCTACATCAATGTTTATAGCAGCCCAATTCATAATAGCTAAGTTATGGAACCAATCTACGTGCCCTTCAACAGATGAATGGATACAAAAAATGTAGTACTTACACACAATGGAATATTACTCAGCCGTAAAGAAGAATGAAATTATGGCATTTGTAGGTAAATGGACAGAACCTGAAACTATCATGCTAAGTAAATAAGCCAATCCCAAACACCAAAGGCTGAATGTTCTCTGATATGTGCATGCTAACTCACAATAAACAGGGGTGGAGTGGGGGTGGGTTTAGAAGGGGGGTGCTTCACCAGATTACCAAATTAGACAATGGGGAATGAAGGAAAGATGAGGGGACAGGAATAGCAAAGACAGCTGAATGAGTCAGACGTGATTTTCCTATATTCTTATATGAATATATGACCAGTGTCATATATTGTACATCATGTACAACCACAAAAATGAGAAGAAGTATTCCAGGTACATATGATATGTCAAAATACATTCTACTGTCATATATAGCTAAAAAGAACAAACAAACAAATAAACAAACAAAAACAAACTTCTAACTGAGTTTCCCATACTGTGAAATGCTCAGAGACATAATAGTTCAAATGTCACAATGTCATTAATGACTTAAAAGTGTCCAGGACACTGCTTAAAAAAGTAACTTTTAATGCTTATATGTCTTTCTAATTCACCATTAAAAACACTGGTATGTTAACTCATTAAGTCCTAGGTTGTCAATTCTACAAACATAATAGATATTTAAATATTATTTGAAAGTTACCATTAAGTGGTATATTTGTTGCTCATTTAAAGTTTTTATAGGTGCTTCACATCTGGGATGATGGGATGAAATGGGCTAATTAATGCATTGTTGTCCCAATTGTCTGGGTTCTGAAAAAGAAATTTTAATAAAAGGACAAAATTTAAAACTGTTATTTCAGAATACTTAAAAATTGAGTCATCAGGGAAGATGATCTTATTGGACTTGGTCTTCTGCTAAATGTAATATAAGGTTTTTCAGATGAGATTCGTAGTCTTAAGAATACACTAAAAGGGACTCACAATGATTGGTTTTATTTGATGAAATGAGATGAAAGTATCTCTTTATGCAATAAAATAAAACCATCTCTTTATGCAATAAAACACAGCCCTTTACCTTTGTGAGGAAGTACTGAATTCTTTTCACACAGCTTTTGTTTTCTTATTTTGGTCACTAAAAGAAAAAAAAAACATCATGTTAAGAATTAAAATGGATGCCTATAATCCTAGCGGCTAAGGAGGCTGAGGCAGAAGGTTTGCAAGTTCAATGCCAGCCTCAGCAATGGCGAGGAGCTAAGCAATTCAGTGAGACCCTCTCTAAACAAAATACAAAATAGGGCTGGGGATGTGGCTCAGTGTTCAAGTGCCTTGAGTTCAATTCCCAGTACCTGGCACCCCCCACCCCTGCAAAAGAATTAAAATGGAATGTGAAGAATTTCTCATTACTTGGAAGAAAAAATTTCATGAGAAAAAAGAATTCAAAACAATACCTATCTATAGGTATCAAGTACAAAATGCAATGCCTTATTAAATATCTCCTTTTAAAAATAAGCTCCACATAAAAGAAGTCTACTTGCAATTTCCAAGGTAACAATCTTTTCCTTCACATTAAAGAGTAGTCCCCAAAATAAAAGAAAAATGGAGTCTTATATATAAAAGAAATAGTATTTCTTTCACATGGCCATAGTGGTGCATATATAAAGAAGTCTATCAAATTTAAATTTGACAAAAATTAAGAGATTTATCTTATTATTACTGAAAACTCATAAATTTTTCTTACCTTTGGTGTCAACATATTTTATGTACAACCAGAGATATGAAAAACTGCTGTGTACGTGTAATAAGAATTGTAATGCATTCCGCTGTCATTTATTTTTTTAAAAAAATAAATTAAAAAAAAATTTTTTTTCTTACCTAGTTCTTTGGTTTTCTCCACTTCTCTTTTTAAGAAACATGATGAACGGGAGATACTAATGAGATTTTCAAGCTCTCTATTGCCCTCTAAAGCCTAAAAGCAAGTTATTTTAAATGAGTTAAAAAAAATTCTCTATAAGTGAATTTTCTATGGTAAGTGACATGGAAAAATTTAAACTCTATGTGAGGAAAAATTAGAAAAATTTAAACTCTATGTGAGGAAATTTAACATTTTATAATTGTTCAACTATCATAAGCCTTATAATATATGAACAAAACTACATTAATTAAGATTAAACCATCTGTAAATTTACTATTAAATGTGAGAAAGCAAGTAATTACTAAAATATTATAGTTAAGTCATTTTAAATAAGCAGAGAAGTTCCCTTGAAAAGCAAATTAAACATATCCTTTGCAAATTCTTTACTGGATGGGATTCTGTAGTCTGGGGATTCTTTCCTATTATCTTCTTCAAATGGGGTAGTAGAAGTGTGAAAAATTCTATGCAAAAAAAAAAAAAAGGGCAAACCTTTATATTATTTAAATTTTTCATTATTTCCATGATTTCTTCTGATGATGTCTCAACTTTAGATAGCAACACCATGAATCTATGAGTGAAAAAAATTATTTAGCAAGAGTAAGTATTTAAATGCAGTACATTATTTTCAGAGCTTTAATTCTATTTAAAGAAACTTAAGATTCAGTTTTCTAATTTGTTCTTTATAGCTTTCAAAGTGGTAAAAGAAGTAAATGTTCCTCTTTCATTCTTCATTCTTTTACAAACACAATATACATTATCAACTATCCCTTTGGAATTTCACTCTCCTCATTGAACCATGGAAGAGAAGACATAGGCTTGTTCCTTTTCCCATAATAACTTGTGAACACTAACACATTGGGTTCACTTATTTACCTTGATCTGAGTTTATGAAGCAGTGTTATCCAGTGACTTATAACAAATTAGGTTTTATAGCTTATATCTTTCAGTGTGAAAAATATATGAAGGCAATTTTTAAATTTGAAAATAAAGGAAAAAAGAAAAAATCCTCCTATAATCCTACCTTCTGAACATATTTCTAGTTTGTATTTTGGAAAAATTCTTCTATATTAAAAATTTTTTTTTGTAAGTTTAAATTGTGCTTTTCTTCTTTTTCTTTTTCTTTTTCTGGGTACCATTCCCTTATCATGGGGGTTGAACTCAGGGGCACTCAACCACTAAGCCACATCCCCAGCCCTATTTTGTATTTTATTTAGAGACAGGGTCTCACTGAGTTGCTTAGCATCTCGCTTTTGCTGAGGCTTGCTTTGAACTTGCAATCCTTCTGCCTCAACCTCCTGAGCCGCTAGAATTATGGCATGCCTGGCATAAATTGTGCTTTGATAGAACATCCCACACATTTTTTCTTCCACATAGGCCAAATGTCTGTAATTTTAAAGGCTATATAATAGTCTATCTAGTAAACACACTAAAGATGATTCAACCATTCCCTTATCATGGCAATTTTAGAATCTTTTCCAATTTTAAAATCCCAGAGCTGTATATGATAGACTATATCAACATATTATAATAGAAATACAATGCAAGCCATATATGTAATTTAGAATTTTAGTAACCACATTAAAAGGAATAAAAATAGGTGAACTTAATTTTAGTATTTTCTGTAATTCAATACATCGTATATTACTTCAACATGTGTTCAATATAAAAAAATAGACATTTTGTATTTTTTGTCTATTTTATATTCATAGTACATCTCATTTGAGACTTGCCATATTTAAAGAACTCATTAGCCATTTGGCTAGTGACTCCTGTTTCACAGCACAAATCGTACTACTGCTTTTATGAGAAATCGAACACTTTATTTAAATACTTATCAAGATTACATAAGTGTTTTCCATTAAAATTTTTGTTATTCAAGACAAACAGTATAGGTTAAAATTTTCATACACATTGGGTACGTTCATAATCTATATATTCAAATAAGGAATAGAGATAAGACAACATTGCAGAAGCAGAAGATTATGAGAGGGTAGTAGAATTATGTGTGATTTTTTTACCTTTAAAAAATGTATGGAAAAAATCTATGGATTTCTTTTTTTTTTTTAAATATTTATTATTTTTTAGTTCTCAGCAGACACAACATCTTTGTTGGTATGTGGTGCTGAGGATCGAACCCAGGCTGCACGCATGCCAGGCGAGCGCGCTACCACTTGAGCCACATCCCCAGCCCAAAATCTATGGATTTCAATTAAAAATAATTAGTCTGAGGATCCAATTGCTAAATACTGGAAGCTTAGTTTGAGAGAAGGATCACAATGGGATTCCTGCCTTTTCTAAGGAGCAAGTGGAATTATATGACTCCCACTCAGACTGGATACCTCCAGGTTCTCCTATAGGATGTCAAAACCTACGTGCCCTGGAGTGCAAAGCAGAGGTAAGTAAGCTACTTTGCTACAGGAAGGAATCCTTGTATCTCATATTCCTTTCCTGGGAAAACTGGAGCGGCAAAACTCTTCCACACACACCATATCTTAACATGTGGTACTCCTTGTTGACCTTTAGGGAACTGTGTAGGAAGAGTTGGATCCTGCTGGACTTGTGCAATGTAGCATCCCCAAAAGGATCTCCTAACACTATACCAAATTAAGATAATCACTGAGGAGCCAGGCTAAGCAAACTGTTTTGACAACCTTGAACTGCATGGACTGAGTTTCAATGATCTAGAGGAGTTCTTTTCAAGACATACTTGACATGTCTAAACTGCTTTTTCAGGGACAAGTTTCTCCGCTGCAGGATCAAGTGGCCTAGTAGATCTCTTATTTTAATTTCCTTTCCTCTCCTCTTATTCCCTTTGCTTCTTCCTAGAGGAAGTCAACTCTTTCTACATCAATGGCAACCAAATTCCTGGAATGGTTTTATAACTGTCATTTATCTGTTAAATCTGAGAAATGCAGTATGTATGTTCTTTTCCCCGTCTTCTAAGTAGAAAAGCCTTCATAAACTTTGGAGATAAACTGCTTGCTGAGCAAATCTGGGGGGAAGTAAGGGTGACTACTTCTTCACCCTAGACAAAATGGTGTTGTTATAATCATGGTTATTACCACTTGTGATAACCAGATATTCACTGCTTACTGATAATTTTTTTTTTATATTTTCAAAGCATGATTCAATTCTAATTCACTGTACTGTGACAGCATTACTGTTTGCTTAAGAGTCACTCTTCAGTATCATCTCAATGATCTTCAAACATTTATTTATTTTTGAAAACTAACAATCTTTTACTTTTTTTCAACTGCCTACAGAACCTATTTATTATAGTATAACATTTCAAAGTTACTGTTGCTCTCCCTTTCAAGTTGGAGAATAGGTTTGCCTCTGGCTGAACTGGATCATATTATTAATCTTAAAATGATACTTTAAACTGTTCAGATATTGATAGGAGTGCATTGTCCAGATAGTTAGTGACTGCTGCCAGCTTTATGACAACTTATATTTTAACAAACAATTATAACATGACTTGAGAAAACAGAACTACTGGTCCTCCTTGAATTAACCTCTTCTTTGTTCACCAATAAAGATCCCAAAGTATTCATTTTTAGCATCTCGTAATTCAAGAGTCTGAATTGGTCCTTATGATACTTTAAAAAGAAATTATGGTCACATATGGTGGCACATGCATGTAATCCCAATATTACATGCCTATAATCCTCCTGGGGAGGCTGAGGCAAGAGAATTGCAAGTTCAAAGCCAGCCTCAGCAACTTATCGAGGCCCTAATTCAATGAGACCCTGTCACTAAATAAAATATAAAAAGGGACCAGGGATGTGGCTCAGTGTAAAAGTGCTCCTAGGGTTCAATCCCTGGCTAAAAAAAGAAAAAGAAAAAAGAAAAAAAAAAGAAAGAAAAGAAACTTATGATCCAATTGGTTTGGTACACTAAAAAGTTGTCTTAAGACCGGACATATTTGTCAGACTGCCTTAGTTCAGGGTAGATTCTTATGGTATGTCAACTGTGAATATCTTCTTTTCTCCTGAGAAAGCCATATGTCAAAAATTAAAATCCAGAATTCTGTCATTTTCTTCAGAGAAAGTTCTTATTATTAAGTGCACTGAAATTAGATTCTTCAGCCAAATAAAAGCCACGAGAGGCACTGGATGTAACCATTACTTATGCTTTTAGTTCTTTATTAAATTTCTGAAGAAATTCTCAAGTCATGTGTAACTTGACTTTTTCTTTCTTTTTTGGTGATACTGTCTGTGTATGGAACTCAGGCCTTCATTCATACTAGGCAAGCACTCTACTTTTGAGCCCTATCCCTTTTAAAATTTCTGGAAGACAGGATCTCACTAAGTTGCCCAGGGGTAGCCTTTAACTTCCGATCCTTTCTCCTCAGCTTCCCAAGAAGTTGGGTTACAAGCATAAGCCACAATGCCAGCCTATAACTTGATTTTTAAAACTACTATTCTATTTCAGTTCTGTGTTTTCCCTATCTTGACCATTTTCAATTATTTTCCATTCTAAGCTTTAAATTGTTTCATCATTGTGTTAGCTTTGTGTCACCATGACCAAACACCTGACAAGAACAACTTAAAGGAGGAAAAGTTTGTTTTGGCTCACAGCTTCAAAGTATTCTGTTTCTGGTCAGCCAGCTCAACTAGTCTCGGCTGGAGGAGAGGCAGAACATCATGGTGGAAAGGTGTGGTAGAAGAAAGCAATTCAGCTCAGGGCAGTCAGGGAAAGCAGAGAGAGGAAGGGGTGGCAGACAAACCCTTTCAGGGCATGACCCCAGTGACCTACTTCCTCCAACTAGGTCCCACCCCCGAGTAGTCCACCGAGCTATCAATGGATTAGTCAGTGTGGAAGCTCTCATGAGCCATCTAATCATTGCTCTCCTCTGAACCTTGAGGCATTGGAGACTATATTGGTAAAAACCACATGAGCTTTTAGAGACATTCCAGGTCCAAAATAAAACAGTTATTCTCCTTTTTAAAATTCCTAAGATGTATTTGGAGCTAACATTTTTTTTTTTAGTGCTTTCTGAGTTCAAGGCATTCACTTAAAAAAACTGTAACCATTAAGCAGTAACTCCCTTTGCCCATCCCAACCAGCCTCTCTTAATTTATAGTATACTTCCTGTCTCTGAATTTGTCTAGTCTAAATATTACATATAATTGGAAACTTACAAAATTTGTCCTTATGTCTCTGCACATTTGCAATATTCACCCATGTTGTAGCATGTTTCAGGAGTTCAATCCTTTTAATGATGAACAATATTTCATTGCATGTACATATCATATTTTGTCTATCCATTCATCCAGTGATAAACATTTGGATTGTTTTTACCTATTGGGTACTGTGAAAAATGCCTAAATGAACAAATATCTGTCTGAATCATAGTTTTCTGTTTTGGTGGATGAGGCATATACCAAAGAATTAAAACTGATTTTGGTACTGGGGATTGAATCCAGGGATGCTTAACCACTGAGCTACATCCGCAGCCTTTTTATTTTTACTTTTTAAATTTTGAGACAGAGTCTCAGTAAGTTGCTTACGGCATAAGTTGTTGGGGCTGGCATTGACCTTGTCCTCCTCCTGCCTCAGCTTCCTGAACCACTGGGATAATAGGCATGTGCCACCACATCCAACCTATTTAATTTTTTGAGGATCTGTGAGACTATTTTCTAATTTCTCCACACCCTTGCCACATTTATTATTTTCCATTGTTTGTTTGTGTAAACAGCCATCAGAGTATGTATAAAGTGGCATCTCACTGTGATTTCAATTTGCATTCTTTTAATGATTAATGATGTACAACATCTTTTCATGTGCTTATTGGTCATTTTATATAAAGAAAATGTGGTATATATACACAATGGAATATTACTCAGCCTTAAAGAAGAATGAAACTATGGCATTTGTAGGAAAATGGATGGAGATAGAGGATATCATGCTAAGTAAAATAAACCAATCCCCCAAACCCAAATGTTTTCTCTGATTTGTGGATGCTGATCCATAAAAACTGAGGAAATCTGAGTAAGATTAGTGTATCATATCAACATCAATTTCCTGGTTGTGATAATGTATTAAGAGTTTTGTAAGATGTATGACAGGAAACTGGGAAAAGGAAACACATGATCTCTGTTTTACTTCTCACAATGGCTTGTGAATCTATAATTATCTATTATGGATCAGCATCCACATATATCTATCCATATTATCTATAATTTTCAGTGTACAAGTTTTTTACCTAGATATTTTTTCCTTTCAGATGATACTGTAAATGGAAGTGCTTCCTAATTTCCTTTTCAAATTGTTCATTACAGTGTATAGAAATTTTTCTGTGTTGTTCTTTTATCTTGAAATTTTACTGATATAGTTTGTTAGCTAGTAAGTATCTTCTTGTGCATTCTTCATGCTTTCCTACATATTGGATCATGTCATTTGCAAAGAGAAATAATTTTAATTATTCCTTCCCAATTTATATGCCCTTCCTTCCTCCTTTCTTTACTTCCCCCCTTTATTCCTCATCTCCTACCTATCTAATTGCTCTGGCTAGAATTTCCACTATGATATTGAATACCAGTGTCCAAAGTGGGTGTCCTTGTTTTGTTTCTGATCCTTTTTTATTAAACTTATTTTTTTAGGTGTAGTTGGACACAATACCTTTATTTTATTTATTTTTATGTGGTGTTGAGGATCGAACCCAGGACCTCACATGTGCTAGATGAGCGCTCTACCACTGAGCTACAACCCCAGCCCTTGTTTCTGATCTTAGGCCTTTAAGTTCTCCATGTCAAAAATTTTAAACAGTTGAAAACAAGTCTCTTTTAAACATTGGTTGCTTACCTAAGAATTCAGGCATAACTATGTTTTTATCCTAAGTTTTGATAACATTCTCAACTAACTTATTCCTTAAGACCCTCATTTATGCAGAAAGTGATCTATAAGTCAGTATTCCTGTTGAATGATTAAATACTTAAAATTCAGTGAAGAGAAACTCAGAATACCAACCAGTGATTACTTGTCACAATTAAGCTGACTACATAAAAAATAGGTATAACAGCCGGGTGCGGTGGAAACACTTGTAATCCCAGAGGCTTGGGAGGCTGAGGCAGGAGGATTGAAAGTTCAAAGCTAGCCTCAGTAAAAAGTGAGGCACTACACATGTCTTCTTTGATATAAGGAGAGCAACTAAGAACAGAATAGAGAGGAAGAACATGAGAAGATCACCACTAAACAGGGATGAGAGGGGGGAGGGAAAGAGGAGAGAAGGGAAATTGCATGGTAAAGGAAGGAGACCCTCATTGTTACACAAAATTACATATAAGAGGAAGTGAGGGGAAAGGGGGAAAAAAACGAGAGAGAAATGAATTACAATAGATGGGGTAGGGAGAGAAGACTGGAAGGGAGGGGATGGGAGGAGAGGGAAGGGGAGGGGAGGGGGGATAGTAGAGGTTAGGAAAGGCAGCAGTATGGCAGTAGGTAAAAAAGTGGATGTGTAACCGATGTGAATCTGCATTATGTATATAGGGTAAAAATGGGAGTTCATAATCTGCTTGAATCAAATGTATGAAATATGATATGTCAAGAACTTTGTAATGTTTTGAACTAATAAAAAAAAAAGCGAGGCACTAAGCAACTCAGTGAGACCCTGTCTCCTAAATAAAATACAAAATAGGGCTGGGGATGTGGCTCAGTGGGCGAGTATCCAAGTTCAATCCCTAGGACCCTCCCCCAAAGAAGCAACACTAACCAAAAATCAGTACTGGCATAACTCCTTACTATTTTAAAGGTTTTATTTGGATTAGCACAAATACAAAAAAAAAAAAAATACACCTAAAAAAGATATTCTTCTGCTTACAAGTGAATAAAACAGAGATTAAAAGTAAGTCCTGAAAAACAGGAGGGATTCTTGTGGTACTAGAACTGTTCTGTATCTTGATTGTGATGGTGGATATAATAACCGACATGTTATAAAACTATACAGAACTAAATACACACACAAATGAGTTTATGTAAAACTGAGGCAATTTGAGTAAGACTAGTGTATCATGTCAATGCCAATTTCCTGATTGTGATATGTACTAGAGTTTTATAAGATGTTATGTCAGGAAACTGGGAAAAGGAAACACATTATCTCTGTTTTACTTCTCACAATGGCTTGTGAATCTATAATTATCTGAAAATAAAGTTTAATGAAAATAAACCTTACAGAAGGATAGTCATCATTATTATGTTTTCACAGCAGTGACAGCAACAGCAGCAAATTGGCAAGGAAAAGACAAACCAATGGCAGTAAATTATATATTTTCCTTGCAAAACATAAAGACTATAGAAGTTCACATAAAATATTAATGTGTAGGTGTTTGTTTACAAATGGGCTGTATTGACATGCCACTAACTGCTTGTTTCTAAAAAAAAATGATAAAAAATCTTGAACACACAACTGTGTTTTCCTTTTGGGAGACTTCTTACATTTAAAATTCTCCAAGTTAATACAGAGCCACATCCCCAGCCTTGCAAGCAATTTTTGAATGAAGTGATTTGACTATATATTGCTAATTTAAAGTCAAAAAAGCCCACAAACAGGGGCTGGGGTTGTGGATCAGCAGTAGAGCACTCAACTTGTATGTGCGAGGCCCTGGGTTTGATCCTTAGCACCACACAAAGATAAATAAATAAAATAAAGGTATTGTGTCCAAGTACAACTAAAAAATAAAATTTAAAAAAGCCCACAAATAAATGTTGAATGCTTAGAAAGTTTGGTTTTGGCAGTGCCACAAATATAGAGTTCTGGAACTATTTTGTGTGTTGTAGGGTTAAGCAAATGTGCAAATATTTTGCTGTTCTTAGAAGACAGATTTGTTTGAGAATAGATAGAAATATGAAAAGGGGAAAAGTAACAACAACAACAAAAAACCTGTATCACTATGAACCCATGAATCTAAGGCCAATTAGCGAAAGGCCAACTAATAAATGTAGGAATGATGGAGTTTGAAAATCACCACTGTGCAACCACTGTGCAATAACTGGAATTCTTCAAATAATTTTAATTTTATTGTAAGACAATACTCTTATACAGAAGTACTATGAATAATTATTAGCCTTCAAAAATAAATTTATTTAGAAACTTATTTTGATGTCATTTTTCTTTACTTTCATCAGAACCATTTACTGAGTTCTCCCATCAGAAAATAGATGATTCTACTCTGATTGACTAAGAATGTATTTTAGAAGCACCCTAACTGGGCTGGGGTGTGGCTTAGTGGTAGAGTGCTCACCTAGCATGCACGAGGCACTGCGTTCGATCCTCAGCACCACATAAATGTAAATTAAAGATACTGTGTCCACCTAAAACTTAAGAATAAATATTTTTAAAAAGCACCCTAACTTTCTAAATTATAGTTCAAAAATCTGGTTTTATTGAAGAACTAGCTAGATATATCTAAAAGTCTTGCTGGCCATCATAACACCACGTTCGTTATTGTAATAATTTATTTATGTGTATACTTTCCATTCTAGAAAATAAGCTCCTCAAGGAACAAAACAGATTTTATTAATCTGTGTAGCCCTAGCACCTGGCACAATACTTGGCATCAATATACAATATATATTTGTTGAATAAAAGTATAAAGCATCACTTAATTTGTTTTCTCAAAATTTGATCATTACTAATCTGGAGATCATAAACTTAGACCTATCTTTCCTGTACTGTACATATCAAAGACCTAGGAAAAAACCAAGCATCAGAAGTAACCAAGCCTAAGAGACATTTATACATGTTTTGTTGATAGCATCAAGTAATAGTTTAAATAATCCACTTTTCCCCACACTTTTAATTCCATGGGCTACTCAAAATTCTGTGAAAAGGGGTGGGGAGACGGGATTTGAACAGTCATTAAATATGTTTGGGAAAATGCTGAAAATCACAAGTTGAATAGGACTCAAGAATTTAAGTAACCCAATGATCTTCAACAGGGGATTATGTGGCTCTCTAGGGAACATCTGGCAATGTCTAGAGACACTTTAATTATGACAAATACTGATGAGAGGGATGCTGGTGCACATCCCATAATGCATAGGACAGCCTCTACCACAAAGAATTACCCAACCCAAATGTCAATAGTGTTTAGGTTGAGAAACCCTGAAGTAATCTAATGTATTAAACTTCTTTTGGCAGTAAAAGACTCAATATAGACCTATTTAACTTTAAGGCAAAAAAAGGGATTTATGGGAGGAATACTAGTGTATCTCCCAAATAATAAGATTCACCAAGGCTTCAGGATAACTAGAAGAAATGAAAAGACAAATGGAACTCTCTCACTTCTCTGTCTCTGGTTATGGCTTCTTTCTGACACACTCCTGCAAACCTGTTTCTTCTATGTGGTGAAGAACATGGCTCCCACTAACAGCTTTGCTTGAAGATCATTATCTGAGAAACAGTCACACTCTTCCTTCTTCCAACTCTATAAATCCTGCAGAATAACTAATTGACTGGGTTTTGTGAGTGAGTATAGGCCAGATGCCCACCCCTGGATAAAATCAACAGTCCAGGGAGTGAAGTCATGTTGAAATTTTGTAGTCTGGCAATAAAGGGCCACATTACTAGAATGGGATGAAGAGTAATTTTAAAATTACCAGTGAGTTTCTTTTTATGAAAAGAAGTTTTAAAATCGTGCAATTTATCAATTTTCTCATGAAAAGCTGTCTTACATTTTCCTCTAAAATTTTTACTCTTTGTACCTTTCATATTCATACCTACAATGCATCCAGAATTGATTTTTATGTATAGTATGAGGTGACAGTCCAGATCCAATTTCCCCCACATTATTAGTCAATTGACTAATGGTATCTTTTATGGGAGATATCAGATATTTAGGCAAAAAACAAACAAACAAACAAAAACCTCTTGTAGAGAAAGGAACATATATAGAGTAACCCATCTAAATAACATTATTCTTTAAAACATCTTACTTCCTTAATTTTCATCTAATGTTATGGAACATCCTTAACGGACCTCTTTTTATCTGAACAGACTGACTTTGAGAGGAAGATATGGTATCAAATGTTGTACCAAAGAAGTTCTCATAATAAAATGGCATTCCTATTATATATGGGTTTCTCCTGAGAATGATTAGCACTGGTTAATCTTTTATGCCTCAGTTTCTAAATATGTACACTGAGGACCAAATACCATATCAATAATGACTCAAAGGCACTGAAGCCTCATGAACATCTAGAAATAGGTACCTTGCTTCTTTTTTTTTTTCCATTTTTCTTGCTTACATGATATTTTGCAGAGGAAAAAAATATGAATAGGAATACTGCAAAAACAAAACACAAAATGTTATGATCATTTAAAACTATCTCATAAATTTAGTTTAATTTCAGATTTTTTAAAAAAATTCAGGTCTTGGCTGAGCATGGTGGTACATGCCTGTAATCCCAGAGGCTTGGGAGGCTAAGGTAGGAGGATCACAAATTCAAAGCCTAAGGTGCAAAGCAATAAGGTTGGACCCTATTTCTAAATAAAATACAAAAAAAAAAAAAAAAAAAAAAAAGGTTGGGGATGTGTGCTCCTGAGTTCAATCCCCAATACCTCCCCTTCAAATCAAGCCTTTAGAGAGGTTTCTAAAAATAATAATAACAAAAAATTCAGAACAGTAGGAAAAGAACCCATTGCTAAAATTAACTCCTTGACAAGGTCTCAATAATATTATTTAAAAAATGAAAAAATTAAAATGTATTTTATATATTTAAGAAAATCTGATTATATTTAAATTCACTAATTCTAATACCAAATCACAGAATTATCAATATACATAAGTAATGGGGATTTTTGAAAAAAATACTGAAATAAAAAAATAAAATAAATAGAATTGCTAAGTGATCCATAACCAAGGTTCTTCCCTTGGTATCTGAAAGCACACTTCCATTAAAACTATTTAAAAAAATTCAAGTTCTAGGCAAATTGATGGGTTCAGAAGAAGAAAGAAATGGAAGCAAACTATAAAAAGCTGGAACAGTTTAAGTAGAGCGATTCAGGAAGGAATTCAGCAGGCAAGTTTAGCTTGCTTACATGGTATAATCACTTTTGTCCAGAGACACTTCCTCTTTCACTGCATTCTTTTACTTCTAAGTTCTTTATATTTTATATAATTGTATCAGAAATCCATTTGGTTTGCCAGGCAACAGTTTTCAAATACAATATTATCTCTTGTTCATAACTGCTACTTGCTTTCACTGTATATCCTTTTGTACAACTTTTTGTTATGTACATATGTTGCCTGCTTTTCAAAAAAAATAAATAATTTAAATAACAAAACAAAGCTTTCCTCTTAATATCTAGTGAAGATTAGTTTCACTGAGGAAATGAGAACTTTTGAGCTGGGGAAGAAGAGTGGTAATTTATAACAAAAATATTTGTGGGGTATGGAAGATGGGAAGATGAAAATAGTTGGAGCCTGTGAGAACACGGCTAGGAAAACAATTTCTAAAAGCAAAAGAGGTATAAAGAGGTATCATGATAAATGTATTAGATTCCAAACAATGAAACTTCTCTGAAGAGACTCTTTCCTTCATCCACATAATAGTTTAATTGGCATTCAGTATTCATATCTTTTAATCTAGACTTCTACTGATTAATACTATAGTTCAATTACATTATAAAGTAAATAGACTTGTGATCTTACCTGGGGTTATAACTACAAATTATAATACTCTGCATGGAAAATGCATCCGAGTCCCACACAAATGACTGAGAAAACATTTTTAAACATAATGAATGTATAAGTTGAGGAAGGCTTATTAACTTACATTATAAGACCAGGAGCTCCTAGTTAGAAAAACTTTATTTTCCCCATCTTTACCCTACCATCTCCATCATAAGGAATGGCATTGAAATGGTAAATGAGTTGAACATATGAACTACTTTGATATTTTAATCTCCTGTTCTGCTTACTTCAATCTTTCCAGGAAAATATAAATATAATTTCCAGGATACACAGGCAACAGTCTTCTGCAGCCTTCATTCAAAGGTACCACTGGCAGGCTAATATAAAAATAGTTGGTTGCTGGCATGTAAAGGTTCTGAGTTCCTCTAGATCCTCACTCTACCAGCTTCACTGTATTCCTAGCTCCATCTTGAACCAGCTATGTGTTTAGCATTCTGTTCCAAAACAATTTATTACTTCTCTGTACATGTAAATTTGAAATGGGTGTTTTCCTTAGTTTTACCCTAAACTGGTGTATTATACATCAGTTGGCAGAATGGGGCTCCATAAGTATTAAAATTAAGGCATTATATATCACTATTCTATGAGCACCTCAAAACATATCACAAGTTGTTTTGTTTTTTTTTTTTAAGGAAGAATACTTCATGAACATTGCATAATTTGGTAGATTTCATTCCTCATGCCCTCTCTTCCTTCGCTCTTGATCCCATTTCTTTACTCTATGGGTTTCCCTTCTATTTTTGTGAGATTCCCTTTTTTTTAATTCCTCTCCCATTTGGAGAAACGAAATTTACCAAATTATGCAATGTCCATGTACAAATATACCACAATGAATCTTATATATAATTATAATGCACAAATCAATATATTAGTAATAGAAGGGAGATCAGTAGTGCACAGCAAGTAGATCAGGGGCAGGGAGGAGAGAAGGAAAAGACAAAGTACTGGGAAATGAGAGTGATCAAATTAAATTCTGTGTGTATATGAATTTGGCATAATAAATCCCACTATTATATATAATTATAATATAACCAATAAAAATTACCAAGACATTTATTACTATAAAAAAGAAAGAATACTTCAGCTCAGGTATAAACTATTAATTTCTATAAATAAATGATTGCTCTTAAATTGTATGAAACCTCAAAAACAACAAACTTACGTATCATTGTCTTTTACTGTAGATTCCTTTCTTTCAGTTAAACTGAGGTGATTCAATTTTTTTCTCTTTCCTATATATATGAAATAAAGAAAAGAACAAAGTTGAGAGAGAAACTATCAATTTTTAAATAGAGTTTAGATTGCCAAATTTTAAATAGAAAATAAAATTGTGGACAAATAAAAGGGAGATGAGAGCAGAAAAAGTGTCTTATTTTGGTTTTTCCATTTCCTATTCTCATAATTTTTTGTACATGATAACACTGTATTGGAAAAATAATCTTTTGAATAGAATTTCCATTGAGGTTTGATATATTAATAAGAAAACTATGTATATCCAATTTGATAATATAATTAGGTTAAAACAATACACTTTACTAAATAATGGATAAGTATTAATACTTAATTATTAATATTAATTAATATTAATATTTCATTAAATATTTTAATCAAAGATACCTTTTTTTTTAAGGTACTAGGGACTGAACCCAGAGGGCTGAGCCACATCCCCAGACCTTTTTTGTATCTTATTTAGAGACGGCATCTCACCAAATTTCTTAGGGCCTTGATAAATTGCTGAGACAGCCCTTGAACTTGTGATCCTCCTGCCTCAGCCTCTGGAGCCGCCAGGATTACAGGCATGTACCACTGTGCCTGGCCAAAGATACATATTAAGGTTTCCAGAGTGTGCATTATTTCACTTCTATTGTTTTCTTAATGTTAACAAGGGATTGTTGATACTTAAGAAAACAGTTAAATTCCTAATAATATAACAGTAGAATAAATATGACTATAGGGATAAAAGAACCTATTTATTTAACATGTGCATAATGTACAATGTAATGTTTTATTAATGTATATGTGGAATGGCTAACTTAAGCTAATTAATGTATCTATTACCTCACATACTTATCATGGTTTTGTGGCCAGAACATTTAAAATCTCCTCAGCAATTTTCAAGTATACAATTCATTGTTACTTACTATAGTTATCATATTATATACAACAGATCTCCTAAATTTATTCCTCCAATCTAACTGACCAATATCTTTCCATTTCTCCCATCCCCACAATCAGACCTTGGTAACTTCCCCTCTAGTCTCTGCTCTATGAGTTTGACCTTTCAGATTCTACTTATTAAGAGCATGCACTGTTTTTCTGTGCCTGGATTATTCATTTAACATGTCCCCCAGGTTAATCCATGTTGTGGCAAATGGCAGGATATCTCCATATTACACCGTGTGTGTGTGTGTGTGTGTGTGTGTGTGTGTGTGTGTGTGTGTGTGTGTACTGCATTTTCCTTATCTATTCATTGCTGATGTACATTTAGGTTAAGTCCATATCTTGGTTACTGAATATCGTTAAAATGAATACACGAGTGCACATATATCTCTTTGATACATTGATTTCATATCTTTTGAATATATATACCTAGTAGTAAGTCTATGAGGTCATATGGTAGTTCTATACTTTTTTTGAGGACCCAAATCTTTAAATGCATATTCATTTATAAATACTTGGAAAGATCTTTATATAGGTTGAGCATCTTTAGTCTGAAAATCTAAAATGCTCCAAAAACCTAAAACTTTTTGAATACAGAATTTTTATATTAGGTATGTTCAGCAAAGTAACTATGCAAATATTCCAAAATCTCAAAAACTCTAAAAGACACTCAACCTGTAGCACCTACTAATGCATATCATTTGTTAAAAGTATTTATTTTAGATAACAATAAAAGAAGTAAATGATTACATCTCAGTATGCAATGAAATGAATAACACACTTTTTGCTACCAATGAAAGTCAACTATTTTCCAATGTATAAATGGAGACCCCCTCCTCATTCTACATATTTTTATGTAATTCCATTTGTTCAACAACTGGCACTGCAGTTATTATTAACTCAATGTTTCTATAATTTTACTAAGAATCATTTACTACAATGTACCATGAAAAACTCCTCACACTCTCCCAAAAGAAATATATAATTTAAAATCTTCTAGAAGTGAAATGAAAAAAAGTAATATATCAGTAAAAGGGTTTTCTAGTTACTTAATAATTACTTATTTCATTTCATTCTATTTTTTAAAAAAGACGATTAACATATCCAAAAAGTACATGGAGTCTATATGACATTTGTCTTGCTAGATACATATATAAGTTAACAAAAGTTGTGTACTTAAGTTCCTTTAAGTGTAGTTTCACAAAACATTGGTGGTCAATCCACTATCACTCAATCAGGACTACATTCAGAATTGTATTTGAAGTTTCTGGCAAGGCTCTAGGGAGTACATTCTCTAATTAGTGAAAACAGCCTTCAATAGATCACAAGGTTTGGAAGCACAACTAATGATGAAAATAATGGCTAACACATAGTATTTATTAGGATCAAATACTGTTTTTAATATATATATAATAACTAATTAATTTGCACAATAACTCTGAGGTAGTCACTCTTTTATGGGTGAGACAGTTAGTGAGTCTGGCATTCAAGCCTCAATAACAAAAAAAGCCAAGCATTGAGGAAAACCTTTATCTACAGAGGTTCAAGTAATTTGTCTAAGGTGCTCACATACTAGTTTCTAACATTTTTCTGAAAGAGTTACTTGTAGGCCAAGTTGAAGATCTGTAGGCTAAAAGGTGATTAGGCATCTTAATATGATTCTGCTTTCCATTTTTGCTTTCTTTTTTTCCCTCTCTCTCTTTTTTGTTCCTGTGTATAGTTTGTGCATGCACATGTAGTACTGGGGACTGAGCCCAGGGGTGCTCTATCACTGGGCATTTCCCCAGCCCTTTTTACTTTATTTTGAGACAAGGTATCATTAAATTGCTCAGGTTGGCCTTAAACCCAAGATCCTCCTGCCTCAGTCTCCCTAGTTGCTGGGATCATAGGTGTACATCACTGTATCTATCTTCTATTTTTTTAAATTAACCAAATTAATATCATTAAGCAAGACTGAAGGGTGAAGAAATTCTTTGGAGGAAAAACTTACGAAAAATAAAAATGTTACTGTTCCATTTTTATTCAAAATTAAAACACTTTTTAAGTTTCTTGGGAAGAAATGGGATAATCTGAAAATATTACCTATATGATTGAATAGAAAGCTATCAACAAGAAAAGTAGAATTGCTTTTAATCTACTAAAATGTCAATATTTGGGAAGCAACAATAAAATTATAGGTTTTTAAGAAGCTCACATCTATCAAATTGGCTCACATCTATCAAATTACTACAGCTTTAAACAGAAAATTGTTTTCCACCACTTTCAGAATATACAGTATCTGTTTCTTTTCTCACTTGGGAATAAATGAGTTTTGCCAGATACCTATCATTTTTTAAAATATTTGTTTTTTAGTTTTAGGTGGCACAATATCTTTATTTTATTTTTATGTGGTTCTGAGAATCGAACCCAGTGCCTCATGCCACATCCCCAGCCCCCCAGATACCTACCATTTTGTTAGTCTTTTCAAAGAACCAACAGTTGATTCTGTTGTTTTTCTTTATTATTGCTTTGTTTTTTATTTCAGTTTTTCCATTCATATTTTCACTATATCTTCTACTATTTTGGATTCATTCTGTTTTTCAACCTTTGCCAGTTGAAGCTTAGTTCATTAATTTTCAGCCTCCCTTTTAAAATATATGTATTTATAGGTTAAACTAAATTTTCTCCTAGGAAATGTGTTAGTACAATTTAGGAATAAGTTTTTCCAGTAGGAGCTGACATGTTTTCATTATCATTCAATTCTGAATATTTTATACTATTTTGATTTTTCTGATTAGCAAATTATTTAGAAACTTTTTGGTATCCAAACACATAAACTAAAACTTTTAAAGGCATGTCTTTTCATTATTGATTCCTAATATAGGAAATTTTGGTTTGAGAATGTAATCTGTATGACAGCAATTATTTAAAAAATTTTTTTATATTTATTTTTAGTTGTAGTTGGACAAACTGACACCTGTATTTCACTTATTTATTTTTATATGGTGCTGAGAATCGAACCCAGGGTCTCACACGTTCCAGCGCTCTAACGGTGAGCCACAACCCCAGCCCCAACAGCAATTTTTATAACAGTGAGACTTCCTCTGTGACTCCAAATTGGTTACACTTTTGTGAAAGTTCTATGTGTGCTTTTAAATATATTCGATATTATAACTGAGAAGTGTTCTCATTAGAATCAAACTGGCTAATTGTGTTTTGTTTATATCTTTCTTAACGTTTTTGCTTCATCAGTTTCTGAAAGACATAGTTTAAAATCTCCTACTATGATAAAATAACATTTAGAAGTATCACTCTTAAACTATAGTACAGCAGTACCTGAGTTATGTGCCCTTTAATTTATGCACATGATGGATAGCTTGTTAAGGGGTGTACCTGTAACTATTATAATTGATAGTAGTTGAAGGCAGTTAGGCCATAATTTCTATTTAATGGACAGAATAGTAAAGGAACAAAGTCTGCAGTAACATTTTTTTAAAAAAGTGCCTGGAAAGTTTACATTTATGCCCAAAGTAACACCTATATTCTATCTAGCGTTTTCTATGTTAAATTCTTTGAGAAAAGAGAAAAAAATCAGTTTTAGCAAGATCCATATATTATTAAATAAAAATCCTGATTTAACCAGTAACTAGAAAAATCTTATCATAAATGGAAAAGAATGTTCAACTAACCATTTGATGGCCCATTTCTGGGCTCTTGTTCTTTAGAGCTTGTGGGAGAAGAAAATGGACTCATTTGACAAGTTCCAGTTGTTGGAGAATAAGCTGTAATACTTCTCTTCTTTGTGATTTTTGAAGGATCAAATGACTGGAAATAAATAATTTTGTAACAGAAATAATTACATTTAGTTATAGTTCTTTTAAAAACTCAGCAAATCAAATCAATACTGGTTTCCTTCCTCTGTCTTTTCAGAATTCAAATATACTCAGTTATCATTTTCGAAATGAACACTGTCCTTTCAAATTAGGTAGGTGTTTCAGGTTTCTATAATAATTAGGGCATCTAAATTTGATATTTAGAAAATTTTAATATTAAAGGGTTATTACTACTTTCTGAGATGATATTTTCTAAGGTTTAGAAATGACCAACTCATATAACCACATTCTCACTTTTAATTTCACTTGAACCTGAAATATAATAATGGGCCAGGCCAAGAAAACTTGGAGATGCTTATTACTAGACCTACAAGGAAATCCTAGGAAAGATCAGTACAGTCCTACATCTTTACACAGTTCTCTGACACAGTGTCTTGCCTTAATGATAAAGAAGATAATGTCTAAATAACTACATCCAACATTTTAAGACTTTTGAGAATTTGGCCTAAATTATAAGATTCCTCTCTGAAGCTTCCTCCTTTGTATTTAGGAGTCTAAATCCAGGTAAAGTATTTTGATAACATTTTAATTTGTCTACTCCATCAGAATTTACTCCTAAAAATAAACATTTCTTCATCATTGTACACTAGGGAACTTAAAAACATATAAGGAATGAATGACTTAAAAGGAACTGTCCAGTCAACTCTGCCATACCACTCAAAATATACTCATTTGTTCATTACTACTTAAAATATACTCATTTGTTCATTGATCCATCCATCCAATATTCACTAGTATCTTTGCTTTCAGTTTAAATAGGTTAAACACATTCAAGTCTCAGATCATTCTATGATCTCAGCTTTGAATGTTCTCTTTCTTATCTTTTCCAAGACCCAGTCTTTCTTTAAGTCTCTACTCACAATCCACTTTCTCCAAACTCCATTATCATAGTACTAATTGCTCTCCTGAATGCCTCTAAAAACTTGCTTTCTATATTGCTAACTAATGAATATGAAGAAATATTAACAACTGTTCTGGCCTCAATAAGCGTTTACCAAAGGCTAAATAGAGATAAGGTCTTAGTATGTATGCTTAGAGAAACTCAAAGAGCGAAAATCCAAGTGGGCTGTAGCATTCTGTTACAGAAAGCTTCTTTTGAGGGGGAAGGCTGAGGCTTAGGTAAGTAAATATAAAAGACAGGAAACATCTGAAATCAGAGGTGAAACAGCATAGGATGAAACTAGGGGATAAAGAAAAGGTTTGAAGGCTCAGAGGATGGCAACATTGTAGAACTAAACTTTAGTAGCTGACTTAAAACAGATATGTAATTCTTTATGGCCAAATAACCTCTATTTTTAGGACACATGGCAAAAATGGTGGCTGTGTCACCTTTTTCATTAATCTTCATATTATTGGTTTCAGAATCTACAGTATCAAAAATTTTATAGTTGAAATTTTAAATGATAAATATTTCTGTGTTTGGGGGAATAAAAAGGCATTTCTTTCTTTAGTTTACATATCCACAATAGGCACAAATGTAACCAATATCCTTCTTAAAATATCAAACTATAATATGAAGTTATAATTCTATGGCAATCTTTTTCATGGGGTGAAAGGTTTTAAGTCTCTTTATCAGGTGGTTACCTCTCCATGTTTGAGTTTTCACCTGTTCATAAACTATGACATTAATCCAAACCGTACTTTATTTTTCCAAGAATTTATTGCCCAGAACAATTTCACTGTGTATGTACAAGAAATGTAAGTCACTCCTCTAATGTACATTTATATCCATCTGTTTTCCTATTTTCACCATAAAATTATTTTATTCAATTGTCAAATGTCTAAACATTACAACTGTAGATAATACATTTCCTCTTGAAAATGGTTTTCTAGCTTTCAGAAAATAACTGCACGTACACATGTATGTATCTGCATCACTTTAGAAATAGTGAGTCTTCACTTTTTTCTATATTCCATGTTGGTTTTATATTTTGGTCATTTGTGTTGGTTAAAAGGAACATGTCTGTCTACGATTACTATACATAGAGGAAAAATTGAAAAATCTATCTTTCCCTACTCTCCTATTAAATATTCTTCAGCAAATGATGTATTTTATGTTTGGTCCCTACTGGTATACACAAAGGTATAACAAAGTTTTTTCCCCTCAAGGTTTTACCAAAATCTTCTAACTTTATATCTCTGAAGATGTTTAAAAGTGATCCTAGAGTTCATCTAAGAATTTCATTTTGCCATCCTCCAAACTTCAAAGGACTTGGCTTACTTCTTAGTCTCCTATGACAGGGAGAATTAGAAGCCTAGGGTTGAGGAAGACTGAGCTGCTAACTGAGAAGCCAGCAGTCTTTCCACTAAGCAAGGATGAGTGCTACCAGACCCTTTGGAAAAACAGAAAGAAATGGAGAGAGGACCAGTTTTCCCCTAAAAAAGGAAAACCAATTCAAGATGTAAACAAAATTCAAGGAGACAGATGTCACAACCAATTCTATAATAATTTACAACTGCTTCTAATATTTACTGACTCAGTATTTTTAAAGTGAGGCAAATACATATATAAACAACTAAAAAACAACAATAACAAAATGCCAGGTTCTAAGATTCAGCCTATAATCAGCCCAAATAGCCTGGTACATTTTATAAAGAGGTCAAACTTATACATTAGTAAAACTAAAATTTGGGCATCAATTTTCCTGCCTTAAAAAAATCAATGTTCTCTTTATAATTTCAAATATGACATTCTACTTCAATATCCTTTACGAATTGTAGCTTGCTTCATCACCTTGTTTAAAGCATATTCTACCAAAAAGGTGCCTGCATTTTATTGATTTTTTACCTATTATAAACAGTCTAGAAAGTACTAACTAAGGGTTCTTTCACAGATGAAAAATGGGATATAAATGATCTGCTATTATTATAAATTACCAGTCTATGCTGTCACTGAAATATTTAAAATACAAGTACTGTAGGTATATGGATAACCAGAAACAAAAGGGCAGCGAAAGGGAGATAATTCTCAGTAACCTTAAAATGAACTTCTATATGAATGCACCACAGTAAATCTCAACATTATGTATTTGCACAAGACTGAGATCCTAATTAGAATAAGATATATTCCATGTTGGTATAAATATATCAAAAAAGATTCTACTGTCACGTATAACTAAAAAGAACAAATAAAAATTTAAAAAAATAACCTTATACTGGCTTATTAGGTTACTGGGAATGTCCCAACTAAGATATAATTATTATGCACTAATACTACTAATTATGTAATATTTGTTAGGCACTTTCATATTCTGGGTCTTGGGTTCCTGGAAAAGTAATAGATATCAACTAACTAATTAGCTGCCAAATTAATGGTTCTATAAGACATTAGGGTTTTGTTGCTGTTTTTGTGATGGCTACAGAGAACAGAGGCATTTTGCACTTATCTCAGAGATTTTACTATGATAGCAAGTAAAAACATGTTAAATCTGTGGTAATGGAAATGCTCTATTTCTTGATTCAGTATTTGATACACAAGTTTACACATTTGTAAACCTCACTGAATTATATACTATTTGTGAACTTAATGACATGTAAATTTCACCTTAGAATTTTCTCCTTTAGCAGGAGAAAAAAGAGGAAAAACAAAACTGTGGCTAAAAAGTTTATACCCTGGATTTTCTATTTCTGCTCATTATTTTTCCATAATGTTAAGATATTAAGTATTAATTTTAATATTAAAGATATTATTATTGTACTCTGCACTTTATTCTTAAGCTCTCCCCACTCTGCCCAGTACTAGGGTTAGAACCCAGGGATGCTTAACCGTTGAGCTACACCCCCTGCCCATTTTAAATTTTAAAAATTTTGAGTCAGGGTCTTGCTAAGTTGCTCAGGCTGGCCTTGAATTTGAGATCCTCCTGCCTCAGTCTCCTGAGTCGCTGGGATCATAGTCTTGTACCACTATGCTTGGCCTCAAGAAGTTTATGAAAGTTTATCATGGCTATTGCCGATTGTGTTTTCACACATTATTTTATTTTTCAGAATATGAAGTAAATTCCACCCGGATATTTTTTTTTTGTTTACTGAAGTATGATTTATATACAATAAAATGTACAGATCTTCTTTAGCTTGATGAGTTCTGACAACTGTATACACTGATGCAACCACCACCTAAGATATATAACATTTTCATCATCCCAGAAGGGTTCCTTTGAATCCTCTTCCAAATCTCACTCATCAGCCTAGAGGTAATCACTTTTTAATTCCAATAACCACACATAGTTTTGCTTATTTTTGAACTTCATATAAATGAAGTATATAATTTCTGTGTTTGGCTTCTATTGCTTAACATGTTTTTGAGGTCATCTATTTTGTTGTACACGTTGGTAATGTTCTCTTTTATTGTTAAGCAACATTCTTATTTTTTAAATATACTAGATTTGCTTTTCCATTTTCCTGTTTATGAATATATTCAGTTTGGAACTATTACAAATTAAGTTACTAAGAATATTCTTGTACACATCTTTTGGTGATTTTATTTCTTTGATAGTAAGGAGTGAAATTTTGAGTTTATATTATGGTTTGGGTCTAATTTCACATATATAAAAAGAGATAAAAAAACAGTTCAAAATGTTTGTTTCATTTAAAACCCCCATCAATATATGAGCGTTTCAATTGTGCTACATTCTCACCAACCTTTAGTGGTTTTTGTTTCCTTTACTTATGTTACTGTGTTAACTAAAAAAGATTTTTAAAAAAATTGTTTTGATATAGTTCATTCGCTATTCTAATCTGTGGGAATAGTAGTATCACTTTGTAACTTTAATTCATTTTTACATTATTATTATTATTATTATTTGGTACTAAGGATTGAACCCAGGTGTGCTTACCCACTTAGCTACATCCCCAACCCTTTTTGTTTTTCATTTTGAGACAGAATCTCAACTAAGTTGCTCAGGGTCTGGCTAAGTTGCTGAGGTTGGCTTTGAATTTGTGATCCTCCTGCCTCAGCTGCCTAAGTCATTGGGATTACAGCTATGTGCCATCATGCCTGGCTTTAATTCATATTTTTGATGATTAATGTCATTGAACATTTTTTGCACTTTTATTTATTCATTTTAATTGATATATTCTGAACACAAGTCTTTTGCAATATATATACACATACACATACATAACAGATATTTTCTTCTCCATCCATGGCTCATCATTTTCTTAGTGTTGTCTTTTGGTTAGCAGAAAGTTCTAATTTTGATGAAGTCTATCTTATCAACTTTTATAGTTAGAATTTTTGGGGTCTTAAGAAATTTTTGCCTACTCTAAGTTTTCTTCCAGAAGCTTTATGCTTTTGGCTTTATATCTATAATTGTTTTGGGGTGAATTTTTGTTTATGAAGTGAGACATTAAGTATAAATGAATTTTGTATAAAATGAGAATTTTTTGTATATGAATTGAGGTTAATTTTTTCCATATAGATACCACTTATTAAAGACAGTCTTTTCACCCCCCTCGGTGAATTGACCCAATATTTAAAAATGTTTAATACATTTAGACAACTGTTAAAAATAATATAAACCAAAACAGTACTAGAAATAAGAATTTCTAAAATGAAAAATGACTCATGAAGTACTTAAACATTTATACTAAAGGGAAAACAGCTGTGGTATATGGAAAGAATACTAGATATGAAGTCAGAAAGCTTGGGCTCATTTAATGGTCTTGCTGCCTACTAGGTATGCTATCGTGGACATGCCACTCATCTGAACTTTAATTTCCCCACTTAATGAACATATTCCCTCACTTAACTAGCAAAGAGTAGAAAAAGTAGGATGGGACAGGGAGTGGGCAGCTGGCACAGTCAGGTGTCTTGGGCCAGAACCTCTAACATCACCCTCTTTGTCTTTTGGTGGGGAAAGAAATAAGGCATGGGAATTTCAACCATGCTATTTCAAATATGAAAGAAGGTTTCTGTGGAAAATCTCTAAACCTGCATAATTTATGTGAGGCTCCACTCCCAAAACCTTTGGCTTTATAAAGTGTCTTGAGTAGGGAAGTGTTTTCCTTTTAAAGAAGGCATTAATAATGTTTTCTATGCCAGAATGAAAAAAACAAGCATGACACCAAACTAATGGCTCTAATTTTCAAGTCACTACATTCTGTGAGAGGGGATCTCTCAGGTAGATTAGAGAGGGCTTTTTCATGTGTCTTCTTATAAACCATTCTTGGGATAGGGAGCTGGGAACTGACGCAAGCAATGGGTGTGATGACAGGCAAAAAGGCATAGCTGGAACAGCTGCAGACCTGCAACTTCTAAGTTTACTCCAATTCCATTCCAGGCTACTATGACTCTTTTTGCTCCTTTGAATAATTTTGTCTTGGTTCTGCTTTCTTCAGGCGACCACATGTACTAGATGTATACAAATCATGCATCTTGGGCACTTTAATTTTTTTTCTTAATGTAAATATTTGTCTCATATTTTTGCCCATTGTAATCTAAGGTACTAATTTCTGTACTATGTTCTCAGGTACAGGAACAATCCCAGGGCAGCAGCTCCAAGTCTGCTTGAGCATTTAAGAGCATTTCAGATTTTGAATTCTCAGATTAGTGATGTTCAACGTGAATTAACCTTGTAGAAATAAAAGCAGTTATGAAAAGATACTATGAATGATTCTATTAATAAAGAATCTAGATCAAATGGACAAATTCTAAGAAATACACAACATGCTCAGATTGAATCACTGAAGAACTAGAAAAATGTGAATAGGTCAATAGCAAGTGAAGAATCTGAGTTAACATTCAAAGTTAATTTTTTAAAAGTACAGAACTGGATCAAATATAACAATGTAATTTTTCTAATGTAGGACATTAGTTATGGCACTGATTACCTTGACACATTCTCATCTGAAGAAAAAATGGGTAGAAAGCCTGCCATGACAACAGTTGTGCTTCATGAAGAGAATGGATTCTGTAATGGTCATTCTTTTCTATTTAAATAATTGTTACCATCTCCCAAAGAACAGCTTTGGGGCAGGAAAGAAATGTATTTCATTTCAAGCTGGACTACTCATCTACCAAAATACCATTCTGACCAAAGAAACAGATGCAGAATTACAGTCACAGCTGCATTCTGCACAGAACAAGTTGGATAATGGTACTCTAAATTGCTAATTATACTGTTAATGATTTTTTTTTTAGTGTCATTGCAGTATTCTGCCACCTTTGTACAAAAATTTTTAAAAAGCATCTAGGAAGTTTTTAAAATGCTGAATTTTGTTTTGTTAAATACCAGTGAGTCTTTCAAAAGGAAATTCCACATAAAACCCATTTCTTGAAATGGCATTCTTGTATGAGATTTTGAACAGGTCCATTTATTGACTAGCTATTTGTCTTAGTTTACTTTCTCACCAGTTTACTTGCATTGATGATTACTGAGGTCCTAAGTATTTCAGTATTAGTGTTTGTATCTAGATCCATAGTTGATATGAAAAGATAATAAACTAACATATGTCATAACATGCTGGCATTGGAAATGTGCTCTGAGTAGACTTACAAAAAGTAATAACAATAGTACAATTTTATTTTTATTGTGATAACTATGGTGAAATTTGTTACAATGTTAGTACTTTGTTGTTTAAGCCATATCATAATAGCTGAGGGAGATAATTACATTTGTGATGTGAGAATGCTGCTAATGTTTTGATTTCACTTTAGATTATAGTATATAGATTAAAGTATTGTCATTATTCCATATTGTATCTTATCAACTTAAATGGCAGATTATTTTTTTCTAGAAACTAATTTCTAGTAATTTATTTTATTACAGTTTCTAAATAATTTACTTCTTAAGTAAATACCCCAAGCTTGCCAGAAACTTAGATTTATAAAAAAATCATAAAAATTTATAAAAACCATTTTATATGTAGAAAATGATACACCAATCACAACTGTGTCACATGGTTTCTTGATAATTTTTATATTTAGCAAGGTAAATAAGTGGATACAAATTAAAAACACAGTCTTAGGCAATCACAAATTCTTAATGAAATACTTACATTTTCTTCTAGCTGATCATCCAATTTCAGTGATCTTTTAACACTGCAAAGGAAATATTTAAAGAAGTCTTAGATTTGACATATATAAAGAAGGCACATATTTAAAGGTAAGATATATAAGCAAAGATTATAGTTACTTTTACTAATTTTTATATTGCTTATTAAAGCACAAAAAAATACCATATAAAGACAGCAATTATTTATGACTGGTTTGTTTTTAATAGCATATTTCAATATGGGATCATAATTAAATATTTAAGTGAACCATGTTTTTATATACATAATTTGACATACATGCACTACCAATTTAAAATCATAGTATTAAAAGTCTTAGAAAAATTAGTATATTTATCTGCTTTGAAAGACAAATTTGAAAGATAAATAATTTACATAAGAGCAAAATAATTTACATACCATCAATAGAGATGTTCAAAGTATATGATTTGTACTATGAAACAGAAATAGCCCATCATGTGTTAAAGGTATGAGCAAGGTGAAAAAAGTTTTGCACATTATTCTAGCATTAAACATGATTCAGTGCAACCAGACTATGACTTAACTGAGGAACAGATGCTCTATGTCTTTATAAGTCCCCAATCCATAAGAAACTATTTTTTGTTTCCTTCACTAAACTGATTCAGGAACATGCCAGGCTCTCTGTGTGCAAAATCTGTTCTGTTAAACTGGAAGCCCAGCTGTTGGTGACAATGCTTAGAAAGGAAAGCTGAATATTTATAATACTTTATTTCGTACAGCTGTCTTCTAAAGAGCAATCATCAACATTTTATTGAATGCAGACTAAATGCTCAAAGGAGAAAAAGGTCAATATAAATTAAACTAGCTTTCCCAGTGACAAATGCAGCATTAAAAGTACTTTCTTGATCCCTGAGAAACAGAAATTAAATTATTTGAACTATTAGAGGATTGGGATATTATGCAAAAGATTGTGTTGAATTACAGAACCCCCCAAATTATATAGATTCTAGAAGATGATTATTCAAAAATAACTGGTGACTCATAAACAACATATAGGAATAAAAAAAATGAAAGAGATGGGTCAATCTATGAAAATTATTGAGCAGTAAATAATAAATACAAAAATAAATATCTAAAGAAGGTTTACTTAATTTTGCTATAATATTTACATCATTCAATCACAACATTATTTCTTGAGACTAAATTATTTTAAATAATTGTATCTTTTAGAAGTCAATTTAAATTTGGTTTAGGGGCTGGGGATATAGCTCAGTGGTAAGAAACTTGTCTAGAATGTGTAAGATCCTGGGTTCAATTCCTAGCACTGAAAAAACAAACAAACAAACAAAAACAATTTAACAAGTATTCTCAATGAAGTGAGAACACAGGTATTAGTAAATAAAAATGGCAAATCATTTAAAAAAGTATTTAGCTTTGGAATATATATATATATAGACCTATTTAGTACATGAGGTGTTCTGTTTTTCATAATATTTCAAAAGTATAATCAAAAACTAAAGTTACACAATGCAGAATTTTCTTATTATTTGTTTTTAAATGATGCTAAGATGCAGCATCTAAAAGATGTCCTTTTAGAAAAGAACACCCTGATACTAATTTTCAAAATATTATTTTATAATCAGTAGTTGATTTTTAAAGAAAGCAACACAGTGCTTGAACTTAAAAAGATTTCCAGATTAGGTCTTAGTGGATTTAGAAAGCCCATGGAAAAATTATATAAAAGTAATAAGAAAGTGAGCTGAGTTAAAATAGGCTGTCATCTCCCTCTTTGTTAGAGAAATCTAAAAACATGATTCATTCATTGAGGGTAATGTACAATTCAGATAACTGGGGCATTTAATAACCGAAAGTTGGTAATATTTATAAGTACCCTAAAAAGATTTAATAGGCAAAACTAGAAGAAATTTAAGAAATTGCTTAGTTTGTCTACAGGAAAAAGAATTTGTGAAACCCGTCTACTGTCACAATCTCAGTCCTGTGCATAGTAAATCTTTGTTGAATTGAGGTGAGGGAATTGAAAAACAGGTAAAGAAGGACAAATCTACCAGACGAATTTATGATCTTATTCTTACCATTCTATTAGAAATGAACCCTACTGAGATAACAATCATTAAAATAAGCACCTATTATACACAGGCACTCCTCTACCCATGAACAATTATAATATAAGGATGAGATGATGCTACATGAATTAGGATGATATTAATAAAAATATACGAGACAGAAAAAATATAAAGGAAGAATAAGCAAAAATTTGATTAAATATGAGAGAAATATTTTTCTAAAATATGTATTTATTTCCTACCATTATTACTTAACAATTACAAGTGATATACTTCTGGTAGTCCTGTAAAGTTATATCTGGTTCCTGTGACTACTATCTTGGTTTAAAAAACTGGACACAAAAACATGGGGAAAGGACTTGAATTATACCTTTCTCCAAAGAAGATATTCATACACACTACACACACACACACACACACACACACACACACACACACACAAGTGGCCAAAAATCAACATGAAAAAATGCTCAACATCCTTAATAGGGAAATATAACCCATGTTCACAAGGAGATACCACTTCATGTCCATTAGCATGGCTATTATAAAAAAAAATATCAAAAGCTGTAAGGATATGGAGAAATCAGAACCTTTGTACACTGCTGACTGGAATGTTAAATGGTGCAGCAGCTATAGAAAACAATTGGCAGTTCCTCAAATAATTAAAATTAGAATTACCATATGATCCAGTAATTCCATATTCCAAAAGAATTAAAAGCCAGAACATGAGTAAATATTCATATAACAATATTCACAGAAGCATTGTTCACAGTAGCCAAAAGGCAGAAGCAATCCAATGTCCTGTGACAGATAAATGGATAAATAAAATGTTATCATTCATACACACACATACACACACACACACACACCCAAGAATATATTATTAAGCCTTAAAAGTGAAAGGAAATTTGGCACATGCTACAACACAGATAAACTTTGAAGACACAACTCTAACTAAAATAAGCCAGTCATAAAAGAAAATATACTGCTTGATTTTACTCATATAAGAATAGTCAAATTCATAGATACAGAAAACAGAATGGTAGTTGCTAGGAGCCCAAGGAAGAGAGAAATAGGAAATTACTGTTAATGGGTATAGTTTCAATTTTGCAAGATGAAAAAAGTTTTGAAGATGGCTGGTGATGATGACTGCACAAAAATATAAATATACCTCCCTCTTAGGGGTAATCGTACATCACCTGTAGGTAACTTCTCACTCCAAGCTACCCAAATTTCCCTGTGCCCATAATTTAAATATTATATTCCATCTTTAGGCACACTAGGTTTAGACTGACTAAACCTACCAGAATTATTGTTGTTGGAATTCTCAAAAGATACAAAAACATTTTGCATGCAATTTTATATCAAGAGGAGAGACAGTAACTCTCTTTGTAGAGTTACCATAAATTATTCCATAAGAAGATCCTCCCCTTTTAAATTTAGCTTACTACATGGTAGTACCCTGAGTAAGATTCTCTGATTGATCAGAACAAATTGAGTAGAAAAGCTTTATGTTACTAACATCAATTTCAATATTAAAGAAATTATTCTAGGGGGAAAAAAGCTATCATTTGATTCCTAACCAAGAACCAGAAATGAACTCTTAGAAGCTCACAAAATTATATGATTTGAGGTTCTTTTTTTTTTTTTTAAAATAGGAGTTTTAAAACATTAGATTAAACATGATTTTTGAGTGGCAAAGCTGAGAGTGGGAATAGGAAAGGCAGCAGAATACAACAGACACTAGTATGGCAATATGTAAAACAGTGGATGTGTAATCAATGTGATTCTGCAATCTGTATACGGGATAAAAATGGGAGTTCATAACCCACTTGAATCAAAGTGTGAAATATGATATGTCAAGAACTATGTAATGTTTTGAACAACCAACAATAAAAATTTAAAAAAAGGAATAGGGGGTGAAGAATAAACTTAGCAAAGCAGATAAGACTCAGGGAGCTTTGATGCTATGCCAAATTCTTCTGTAAGGTTGGGCAAATCACATAATCTCACTAAGCTTCATAAAGTTGATAATAATACTGGCCTGTAAAGTAGTAAGAAATTTCTGAGTGGAAGATAAAAATATCACTTAGTATTTCAGTGCTTCCATTTACTCCTCACTATAATGGACACAATAATGTTGCCAGCTACTAACTTCACAAGAGTGTTTAGAGGATTATTGAGTATGATCATGAGATGCTTAGAAATCCTTTGATGAAAGGCAATGGCTAAATTCACATCCCATGTGACTTCTTAAGTATAAATTGAGATATATGAAATGATTTATTTTCCATTCCAAGTACAGGTAAAAAAGGGAGAAGAATTTTCTATAACCTTTCTGTTTCATTCAAGTTTATGCTCCTTTATGTTCAATATTTCTAATGGTCACATAAAAAATCTCTACCATGGCATAAGTGAGGGCAACACCAACCTATTACATGCAAAAGTATGGTCACCATGTGAAGTATCTAAATAAATGATTAATCCTGTTATTCTTCATGACAAAAGTGTCCTGGGCAACATATGTTTATGATGTCAAAAGATTAATGAAAAAAATTTTTACAGAAGTCAAATGAATATATTTAGGAATATTAACACCAGAGGATGAAAGATGAGATTTTTTTTTGGTTGAATAAAATGAGAAATACAGTTAAGACCATTTTACTCCTGAATGGATATTCCTTAATATGCAATAAAATATTCATTAATATTCCTTCTGCAAAAAGTTTACATATACTATAGATAATTTATACATGTAGATTATATGTACCTACAAGTGAAGAAAGGATATAAGTTTGCCCTTTAGAGGAGTTTCCATTGAAAGGGCTCAACTAGGTCTAACAGAATTAAAACATGATAGATGGGTGATATTTTATGTACTTTTCTGTATAAATTTTTATTCTACAACATAAAAATAATCATAAAAAACTACTGCTAATGTCTACCCTATTTCTGAGACTTCAACACAATCATCTTTTAAGAAGTTTTATCCGGTGCTGTCTAGTTTGCAGTACTGATCTTTCTACTGTAGTCAATAGCAGCTGTTCATGACCCTTTTACTAAACTTATGTTAAAATAATCTATGTGTTTTTCCTCAATAGACTAAATTATTTACATTATTAATACCTAGTCAGTTAAATGATGGGTTATGAGTTCTAAATATGCTTATTGAACTATCTCTTCCACTAAAATTAATACTAGGTAGTACAGTATTTGTTCATGTTTGGAATCCCAAAGTGCAACAGAACAAAGGTATCACATAAATTAATCATTTAAATAATTGCATTTATTTTTATCTAAAACTTAGTCTCAAAGAAACAAATATTTAGCTTTTGCAAATTTTTATGTGCTTATTAACATAAATAATTCTAATCCATAATTTCCTCAAATATTCCCTCTCCTCCATTATGCTTTTCTAAGTCTAAAATTACTAAAGAGAAAATTATTTTTAGACTTTATCTTTGATATCTCTAGCCTCCTTTTTCATATTATTGTTCTTTATGCATTTTGGACAATTTCTTTAGATTTATCTTCCAGTTCTCTAATTCCTTCTTCAGTTGTGTCTAACCTACTATTTAATTCATCCATTAAATTTTTTGAAACTTCAATAAATTTGGGGTAAATTTTTACTTTTTATATAATCTTATACTTTCAAAAAGTTGCAATAAAAAATTCTTCTTATCCTTTATACAGATTCACTATTGTTTACATTTTGTTCCATTTAACATTATTTCAACACACATACATATAAATGTTATATATGCAGACTTTTTTCTGAACCATTTAGAATAAGTTAGAGGCATAGTACACCCTTACCCATTATCATTCCCATGTGTTTTTTAAACATGAAAACATTATTTTACATAAATACAAAATTAAAAAATGTATCATACCATTATTATCAACAGTCTATATTCAAATTTTATTATTTGTCCTAATAATATTCTGTATAATCAATTTCTCTCCATGTCTAAGATCCAATCCTAGATCACTCTTTATATTTAATTATCCCATCTCTTTGGTTTCCATTAATCTAGGAAAATTCTTCAACCTTTCTTTGATTCCTTGACCTTGACTTTTTTTTTTTTTCAAGAGTACAAGTCATTTTAATTGTAGTATAATATTCTCCATTTGGGTTTATGTGATATTTCCCCATGATCAGATTATGCATTTCTTGGACTAAATCCCCTATGGATTCCTTCTGAAAGTGTAATAACTTGAGGAGTTTATATTTATTAACTAACATTCTACTCCAGGGAAGAGTTTTCTCTTCTCCTTTATTCACTTATATCACTATATAGTGTCATGCATTTTTTTGCCAACGGATATTAAGCCATTCCTATCATTACTTATTTTTATGTTTAACTGTCCCACATTTGCAAGAGAATCATCTATGCTTCATGGTAGCTCCTATTTACCTCATGTACTCATAACTCCTTGAGCACCTTCTTATTTTCTAGCATATATACAAAAAACTTTCTGACTTAGACTCAGCTTTTTCTCCAATGAAAAATGGTTCTATTTAATGAACAAGTGGTATTTAGAAATCAAAATCTGGCATTAATTGATACTTATGCCACTGTTTTTGATGACAAGTTAGCTTTTAGTTGAATAGTTTCCCTTATATGTATGTACGTGTAAAAAAATTAAGTGTATGCTTATACATATAGGTTTATGCACACTAACTTTAAACCTTAATTAGAAATTACTGAACTTCTTTGGATATGCAATTTTATGATTTTTAGCAAATTGAGAAATTAGGATACACAATTTTTAAAAATATATTTTCTGCTCCATTCCCATTCTTCTGATTCTATGACTCAAATTACACATTAAACCACTTGATATTGCTACATAAATTGTGGAAAATCTGTGTTTCACCTTTATTCCTTTAATTAGATTATTTCTTACTCTTCTACCTTCAAGTTCACTGACCTTTTCTTCTACCACAAAGTTCACAGAATGAATATTTTTATTACAGTTACATTATATTCTCAGATATAAAATTTCCATTTGCTTCTTCTTTTTTTTAAAATTTGCTTCCATTTATCTTTGAGATTTCCCCAGGTATGCTTTCATGTGACCAGTTTTTTCTTTAAATCCTTGAACAAATTTATCTAAGTCCTTTAAAGTCTCCCATCTACTAATTGTAAAATCTGCATTGTCTTAGGGTCAATTTTTAATTTTTTTTTCTCCCAACAGCAGCTGTTGTTGTTTGCATGGCTGTTAGTATTTTAACGTATATGGTATACTGTAGATGCTATGATGCAGAAATCCTAAACTCTGTTATCTTACCCTGGAAAGTACTGAGTCTGGGCATTTAACTTGACTAAATTCAAACACTAAACTCTTGTTTTTTCCTGTAATGGGAAGCAGCTGAAATCTCTGCTCAGTTCTTTCAGGATTCCAGCTGTTGATTCCTCCCAGGGTTCACGGAGTTTCCCTAATCCATGCATGGCCCAGAAATCCACCAAGAATTTAGGTAATTTACAACCACATTTGGAGCTATTCTCTTTACAGGATTTTCCCTTTATTTTCCAGCAAGTCTAGTAATCTCAAACTTATCCTATGACTCTTCAAACCAGCAAAACAAGAGATTTCTGCTGAGTTCTACCTGTACTACACAACGTGGACTGACTTCTGTCTAACCACTAACAACACAAGCCCAGTCCATTGTAGTTTCCTTCTTTCAAGGGTCAGTCCAATTTCTCTGATTTCTCCCAGGTGATGGTTGCTCCAGGTGTTTTTAATATTTTTGTCCAGAGTTTAAAATATGTTATCTATGGAAGTTTAAAATTGTTATTTAATTCAACACAAACTACTCTGAC
The DNA here is from genome assembly GCF_052094955.1 of Ictidomys tridecemlineatus. NCBI lineage: Eukaryota > Metazoa > Chordata > Mammalia > Rodentia > Sciuridae > Ictidomys > Ictidomys tridecemlineatus. The sequence goes on from NC_135487.1 coordinate 49,378,117, forward strand.
ACATAACACATAACCCTATGCACTGAGTTTTCATTTCAACAACTGGATGTATAGGGGTGTGTGTGTGTGTGTTTGTGTGTGTGTGTGTGTGTGTGTGTGTGTTTTAAACTATTTACTCATCCTAGTTTAAAAATCTGTTTTTTAAAAAAATATTTTGTTATTAACTGACAATTTTTGTGATTCCACTTTTGGTTTCCTTAAACATTATAATAATTATCTCACACTGTACCTGTAATAATTAATTTTGTAAGGCCCTTGGAATTTAAAGCTGTTGGTTATTTTGTGTTCTAACTTTCACCTCTGGTTGTGAGCTTCTATGTTTGATTATTTGTAATTCTGTGATTTTAACCTGTGAAAAATCTAGGAGCCTAAAATGAAGATGCTGTCCTCCACAGATGTATATTTTAACTTCATCACTAGCCAAAGGATCCATACCAAGCAGGTATCATTTAGCTCCTCTCATAGCTTAATTGCTAAATCTCAAGTTTATATTCCTTACCTTGCCTCTAGCCCTAAGTTTATCAAATCAACATGAAAAAAATACATATATACCTATATATGTATACACACATGTACACATACTTTCCATGCAGGATAATCCCATCTTTCATCTATACTTACTCCTTACAGTTTAGTTTCAGCTATTTTTAGTTTATCCCTTGGGATTTAATTCCCTACAAGTTCACCAACGCAATAAAAAATCTGATTTGTGCAGAATCTAGTTCTTTTGGAACAACAAGGACTTTAAAAAATTCTAGTCTATATATTAGAAGATCACACCATTATACTAATACCATTATACAAAGGTTGTGTTATTCTGTTCTCTATTATACTTTTACAAGCAGGAAAAAATTATTTCTAAATTTCATATTTTTCATATCGTAGCAAGTACTAACAATATTACCAACCTCCTTAAAACTATAGAAAACTTTTAAGTAAAAGAAACCGTATAACTCTGAATTTTGAAAATCAACCCACAAAATAAAAATAATTGCACTTGGCATTAGCACCAGTATGACTACAAACAAACCCAAATAGGTGCAATTCAATAAAAAAGCTCAGCAGATCCAGAATGTGCCTGTATTCATTTTCTTTTATCATGGAAAAATAGTATTTTAAACTTCTTTTGGAAATTTTTCAGACTTGTATAAATATATCAGCAGAATGGACCCTACTCTGAGAAACAGTTTTCTAAAAGTAATCTTTTTTCATAGTTTGAAACAGAATAAAGTTAACTGATCAAATGTCCTTGGCTGAATTAGCATGATGATGTACACTAATTACAAAGACTTAGCAATGATATTAGGAAGCTTTAAAAAGGAAAAGATGAAGAAGAAAAAAGGCACTTGAATGGGACAGTTATAGCAAAAGCCATTATATTTGACTTCAATATTATGCAAATCTAAACATGGAATGTATTATGTTTATACAGGATAAAATATTTTCAAAACAGCAATGTTATCATTCAATTAATATATATTTACTGAGCAACTATTTTATTGATGACAACATTTAGTAACAATTTAAGGAACACAAGGCTAATTTACAGAACCAAGATTTCAATTTTGGCTTTTTTTACTTCAAAGTTCACGATTTTCTACTTAAACTCTTAAAAAAAAGTGAAGGTTTCATCTAGATAGAAAAATTATAATGCCTCTCATTTTACACAGAAAGAAAATTTTGAAGGAAAGAAAGAAACTAGGAGCAACAATTATTTAATTCATCTGTTTCCTCTGTTTTAAGGCAGTATTCAAAGGACCAAACAGAAGGTAGAGAAAACTATACTTATTGAAAACTTAGGTAATCTCTAAATCCTTTCAAAAGCATTTTAACATACTAAATAAATGTAAGATATGAAAATTATGAAACATAAGAAAATGAATACCCCAAAACTCACCACATAATTTATGAATTAGATCATTACTACCAATTTGGTTGGGGACACACACACACCTCTTCTCTATCTCATCTGCTTCCCACAAAATACTACCATTAAACTGAATTTTGTATTTGTCATTCCCTGATTTTCCCCCAAATTATCTTTTACCACATACAAATATAACCCCAAAGTTTCTCCTTAAACTTTTCAAGATAATATGTAGTCTTTCAAAATTGGTTCTTTCACTTGTTATATTTTTAAGACTCATCCACCCATTCTACTGTCATTGGACATTTGCTTTCCTGTTTATTTTAGATTCATTTAGGCCATATATATTTTCACAAATACTCATCACTGTGTAGTTTTTCCCTGTCAAGTTGTAAAGAAATTAGAATATGGATCACTCTTTCCCATAAGTTATATTATACATTTAGCCTTGCAAGTGCATACCAAAAACTCATCATCTCAACACCATTTAAAAATGATTCCATCTTCATATGTAATTTGAAGATGGAATCATTTTTAAATGGTTTGAACCACTATTTGAACCACTCCCATGTAAGACCTCAGAATTTACTGCATTTAAAAGTAAAAGTTTACTAACAATGATAGCGATCCTCAACTAAAATGCTATTACGCTTCATGCATTATTAAACTGTGAATTTGACCTTAACTTTCTCTGTTAAAACATATTAACTCAGCAAACTTGCTATATATGTGAGACGTCAACCTTAAGATTGTATAGTCACAAATAGTCACAATTGTGTATTTGTAGCTTGGTATATGAGAACAGTGATCTTTCTAATGCTACAACATTTTGGGGAATGAAAAACTTACTCCATACACAATCTTGAAGTTGATTTCTCACATATATAGCAAACACTCAAACTCTCCTAAAATAACATGTACCATGTTAAGAAGACATTAAGAAAGTTCCACTTTTAATAGTTTTTTTTTTTTTTTGGTTCTCCATTTCTATAACAGAACAGGAACACAATTCAGGAAATATCACCAGTTTGTTTTCAATTCCTACTCAGGGATTTTCTGTTACATTACCTTTGTAGCTTTGTATATATGATAACTGAATGATCTATCTAATGCTACAACAGGGAGAAAAGTTTTTGTAGTTAATTTTGGGGAATGAAAAACCTACTCCATGATCCATAACCTTTAAGGACATAAGTAAAACACATTTGTTGATACCTATGGGACAGCCTTTAGATGTTGAGTTTCCTTATTCATAAAGTAAACATAATAGTTGCCCCTAAATGATAGGGATTTTTTTAATCTAATGAGAAACTGTAAGTAAATTGCTAAATACGGTACCAAGATCGTAATTAAAGATTCCATAAATACAGATTATTGTTATTTCTGCACATCTTTTCATTTTCCCATCAATTTTCTATTTGATAGTAATATTTTCCCTGCTGTTTTACTTTGCATTTCATTCAACTCTGAAAATAATACAGGAATATGCTCCTCCAGGGGGGTAGTAACAAAGTCAGCCTGGGGGACAAGGAGTATCCAGAGGATGTACTGTTTTGTACTCCTCCCACTCCCCAAATTTGATTTTTTTTAAAGTTATTTAGTGATTTAAAAAAAAGTTTTGCAGGGCAGTTAACTGCGTTTTAATTCATCTAAATATAGGATGGATGTAGGAGAGGAAGAACAAATGAATATTATCATTTGTTCTAAAGCCATTTTCAAAAATCAATTATGGGGTTGGATGAGAATTTGGAGATTACCCAATACAAATTTATTTTCATAAGTAAGAAAACTGAGTCTATAATTGACTTCGGGGATAATGAGAGTCTTGAGTGGAAACCAGGTTCCAAGATCCAGTTCCTGAAAACTTTCGAGAGTTTGTATTAATTCACTGCCCTAATCTAGGCAGCATAAGGCTCAACAGTCGTGTTTTCATCTACACCGTCCCATTCTCGATCAGTTAACCTATTTAAATTTCGCATTAGGCATTATCTACATAGAGTCCACAACCTATACAATCTGTCAAAAGGCTTGGAGAAACAGAAGTAAACAAAGACTACATGATGAGTGCTGCTGGAGAAGAGGTAAATTAAGGGTACTGTCAACACAAGTTTATAGTCTTACAATAGTAAAATGAAAAAAAAGGGCTATTGGGCCACATAATATCTACTCATAAAACAAATCAGCAATATCTGGGCAGGAGATACCTACGGCATTTCGAATCTCAGGGAGGCACCACCGCCGCTGGACAAAACGAACTAACCAGCTGCAGGAAACGCTGCAACTGAAAAGCGCGGGCAAGCGGGCACTCCTGGTGTCACACCTAACGCGGTCCGCCCGAAACACCCTCCGCGCAATGAGGAATCCGAGTAGGTGCGAGGAAAGGGGTGCATAAGGTGTCTAGGCCCCAAACCCACATCCAGTCCCGCCGCGCGTAACACGGGACCCTCTCACTGCTCGGGCCAGAGAAATACTCGAACAGAGGAGCAGCAAAACCATGCCTGTTCTTTCTGGAGCAATTCATCCTACATTTATAGCCGGACCGTTTAGGGAGGTGCTCCGCGTCTTATTTCCGGTGGCAGAGAGGCGCAGTTGCCATGGTAATTAGAGAAAGGCGAGGTCGGTCGGACTGCTGCGAGAGGGTCGCGGACCGGTGGAGAAAACGGGCTGTGCTTCCTCGTTTGTGAAGTGGAATTAGGTAGCAAACAGCTCGCTGTCTCTGTCTCTTCCCTCCCTCTGTCCCTCCCCCTGCGGCTTTCTCTTCTCCCGCGTCTTGTGCGTCTCTGTCCTCCTAGCAGTTGGTCTACGCATGTCCCTAAAATGTACCTACACATGCAGTTTTATGCCTGGAGAAATCTGAAAACAGAGATTGCTCGAGATTAGCCTAGACCGTGCTTCACTGCGGAGGGACGGTGGCTGCATGGCTCTGTTTCCACTTGGCCCTTGAGAAGCCCGAGGCGCTTGTTAACAGTTTATTTTTCCTGCTATTGTGTGCCTGGTTATTTATGGAGCCGTTTGCTGCCGTGTACTCTCTAGGCCCCTGCCTCGGTCTCGGGCTGGAGTTTTAAATAAAGGAGGTTTCCAAGCCTGAGGGGTGCAATTATATATTTATTTAAGCTTCAGTTTAGTCTCTCTTCACAGAAAAGGGGAGAATAGAATTCTGGAACATTTCCGCCGTGGGATTTCCAAGTGAGAGACTCATCATATTTGGAAAGAGTATTTTGAAGAAGATCCTAAATTTTATTTTATTTTTTTTCGTTTAAAAATTGCTTGCTGCAAAGAGAACATTCATTCTTCCTTGTTGGAACAGTTTTCTTTTACATTTGTGTGAAGGTGCGTGCTCGCATATGTGTTTAAAACTCTGATGCTTAATTATAGTGATACCAATTTGCAGTAACCAGACTGTGACGCCACATCCCTATGGGGTCCTTCTAAATCTGGTGTAATATGAAAGTGTCAGGCAGGCGGTCTGTGTATTATAAATAGGGTACTTCATCCATGATAAGCGATTATTATCTTTCTTTCCCAAGTGTAAAAGACCTATATAATTCAAGAAGGTGCCAGTGATTTAGGCCCCCTGAGTAAGAATCCAATGAGTCCTGAAGGGGACCCTACCTGTGTCATTTTATTGTTGAACTTGAAATTTCAATTTATTACGTTAAAATGTATTTTTAGAAGTCAAAGCTGGATAAAGTAATGTTGGAAGCTGTTAGACCTCCAGTACAATTTAGTACCTCATAGTAGCCATTGTTAATAAGCCTTCATTCACATTAACAAAGAGTAAATTGTTTCTGAAATTTACTGCCTTTCACTACTTACAGGCGAAGTGACATCTCTGTCCCTCCATTTCTTCACCTGTAAAATGGACAAAAGTAGGGGTAAAGTAAGATGTGTGACAGTTCATTAAGTCTTATGAGCAGAGGTGCTGTATAAACCCAAAATATTATTAGTAGTAAAGGAACACAGTAAAGCTCTGTGGTAATGCTATAAATGGGACTGTAAAAATTCAGTTATTTTTTTGAAATTCAGTTCTTTGAAATAAGGAGCTGCATTATTGAGATGTTAATGAAATGATTTGGTTAATCCTGCCATGGAGGATGGGTGCCAAGTGCTTTCTGTAAAAAAAATCTCATTATTATGGAGTTTCACATTTTTGTTATGGTTATTTACATATTAGGGATTGAATTCAGAGGCACTTGACCACTGATCTACATTCCCAGCCCTTTTTAATTTTTTATTTTGAAACAGGTTCTCACCAAGTTATTTAGGGCCCAACTAAGTTGCTAAGGCCCGCCTGGAACTTGTGCTCCTCCTGCCTTAGCCTCCCCACCTGCTTTGATTACAGTTGTATACCATCATGCCTGGCTGTAGTTTCACTTTATCTACAGTTTATTTAGCATTTACTAAGTGTCAGACAATGTTCTACATGCTTTATGTATGTTAACTAATATAATTTTCTCAATGAACCTATTAAGAGTCTCATCTGATGGATTTAGAGAATAGATGTATGCTTTTACTTTATCCTGATTCATCTTTTGTTGTTATTTTATGCCTTTGTTCTTTGGGCTGTTATTACATATTGGAGGGACAATTTGTGTGGGTGGGTGTTTATATGTGTGTTTAATTAGGAATCAACTGCCAAGGGTTTATTTTAAATTAACATTATAATTAGTCTACATACATACTATAACATCTTTTTCTTCTACATATAAAAACTTTAACATTGTGATCCTCCCACACACTAGAAAGGTGTAATGACATTTGCATTTTAGGTGATTAATATTGACTAAAACAATTTTGAAATTATTTTCTAGTAGAATGGCCGTCAGTCCAGGAAGTGATGCGGCTTTTACTAGTCAGAAATCCACGCTTTCAGAGAATCCTCGAACAAAGAAATTTCCACTAACTGAAGAAGAGATATTTTATATGAATTGTAGAGCTGCCTACTTAACTATCTTCAAAAGCAGCTTAGAAAACATTATTTCTAAAGATCAACTTTGCCTAGGTAAAATTTTTTAACTTAAAAGTGTTTTGCCTTATTTGTTGAATGTTGCTAGGTCAGAAAGACTGGAATTAGATTTACATTGTTAAACCATCTCAGTTTCATAATGAAGCTTGAGCAATAGAACTACAGTAAGGTATTATGGCATTTTGTTTAAGTTACATATACTAAGAACTTTAAAATAAAATTATGCAACCTAGATTGGTATCTTGAAAGATTCCACCAACTACTACTTGCTTTCAAATTTTTTTATTCTCATTTTGCTGCTTTGGAATTTATCACAGTAGAATTAAAACACTTTTGGCTTCTAAATCATTAGTGTAAATTTTGACCTATCCTGAGAAAAATATAAAAGGTATATAAAAGTGGGGCCAAATGACTTTAAAAGAGAACTATTTGGAGATAATGAAATTTGAAAAGAGAATAATAATTTAGTGGTTTTTTGTTTGTTTGTTTGTTTTTGTCTCTTAGTGCTTCTCTTCATTGTTATAGTTTAAAATTCCTCTGGTTACTAATGTCCCCCCAAATTGATGAATTTGATCCTGTTCAGGGTATCAAATGACATAAAGGTCCCTGGTCTTAACAGAACAGTAAACAATACTAGATACCCTGACTACTCATGTCTGTTTCTTCAATACTGATAACTTTATGAGTAGAGAAAATGAGTTATTTTTTTTCCATCTTTAGAAGTATTTACCTTAAACCAAAACTCTGACATATTTCTTGAATTTCTATATAATAAGATCTCTATTTAAGGAAATCCATTTTGGGGACAATGAGAATTGAAGAGATTAAAATTTGTTTGATGTTTAAATAAAAGACATTATTTGTAAAATAGTTTAAATGCAAATTCCCAGGATTAACATGAATTTTAAAGTTATGAATTAATTTTACTTTGATTTACATAATTTTTAAATTGGTAAAATGTTCCATTTTTAATTTTAAATATTAGTGTTTAATTAATATGTGTTAATGCCATAAGAAGAGATCCAATTAATTTAAGTCCAATATGCCACTATTTCTTAAGTAATTGAGGTTTTTTTCCTTCTTTGAAAAAGAGGTTGAGATAATAAATCTGCTAAGTTTACAAGTTTAACATGATTTCCACAGCTATGGCATTTTGTTTGTGAATTAATGACTATGTATTAAGGTACTGTCAGTCTTATGAAATTATCTGGGAAGATAATGCAGTTTTTGTCTCCTCAGTGGAATTGTCTTTTGGGTTTATGGTGGAATATTCTTTGTAACATTGTAATAATTGATTTCATATAACCTAGTTATTAAAAAGGAGTAATGTGAACCAATGATATCTCTTTCTTACTACTTTTAGTAATATCCTTCTGCCACCTAGCACATAATATGTGCTGATATTTCCATTTCAAAGTAAGATAGAGCAGTACCATTACCAGAGCTTTAGAAACTTTTTTGCCACTTTATAAATAATACAGGTATTATAGACTCATGTCAAAGCTTATTAAGCCCTGGCAAAAGATCAGTATCTTGTCAACCTTTAAACATCTACAATTACATAATGTTTTCACTGTCATCAAAGTTAACAGTTAATTCCAACTAATTCTAAACCTTAAGATTAAAATTAGTAACAACTAGAATGTATCAGTTTCTTAGATGTGGGGATGTCTACTTAGTACATATTTTGTCATAATTAATATCATTTTGAGAAAATTGTTCTTTTGTAATTAACAGCACATTTTAAAAAACAATATATGTGTGTATATATGTATATATGTATATTATATTGTTGTTACTGAAGATAGCAGCAGGTGTACTAAGCTGCCCCTTGTGGGAAAGAGTTACACATTAATTTTCCCAAGGCTGGACAGAAAATATTTTTTATCATGTTGATTTTGATCTGCAAATCACAACTTCATTTAGATCCTACTTGTATTTCCAATTTTTAAAGGGTAGGAGTTGGCTAGGGATGGAATCCTAAAACATAAATGTCCTTTTGCTGATTCTGTTAATACATGAGTTATGGAATTGTCTGTTCATATAGTGGGCAAAATATTTATCTTTTGGTCCTAGCACAGCATGGTAATCAGGGGTTTTGTCTATATCTAAAATAAACCTGTGGAAATAAAAAATATACATAGGTTTCAATGCTACAAATTACACAAAGGCATTATAGGTGAATAAAAAATGGCAGTTATTACCATTATAACTTCTGTTAGCTTTGAAGGTCACCTTTAGGTTATCTTCTTGATTCTCCTTTTTTGCCAAAATTTAAATTATCTAGATACAATGAACTGGGATAATCTAGAGAATAGGAAGATTTCTCCTTGTCTTCTAAAATATTATTGACCATAAGTTATGACTACAAATAAGATTTTTTTTTACTTTAGATGTAGACTTCCTATTTACATTATAAAACTTCTTTGGAACTAAACAGTTTGTATCTGAAAAAATTTCACTGTATGTATGCTTGTCTACAATAAATATTCACTATAACTGACTGAACAAATGTCTTGTTTTATTAACCTGAGTCAATTTCTATTTCCTTGGGGTATTTCTTTAAATTGTTTAATATTTACTAGTCCATATTACATTAAATTACAAAACGTTCAGATTATCCTTTTTTTTAATATTTATTTTTTAGTTGAAGTTGGACACAATACCTTTTATTTATTTATTTTTATGTGGAGCTAAGGATTTAACCCAGGGTCTTGCATGTGCTAGGCAAGCACTGTACCACTGAGCCACAACCCCAGCCCCAGATTAACCTTTTATTAGTATGATTTATGTGGCACAAATCTGTGAATTCTCATTTTAGGTGGAAATATCCAATATAAGGTTTTAAAATAGAAGTAGGTAGTATTATTCTTAAAATTCTGCTAATTTCTTCTGTGGTGTTCAGGAAACATAATTTATTAATTTTAGACAATCATAACTTAATATGCAGAAGTTTATTTGCAAATTATGTAATTCTATCCGACTGTAAAGAGATACCTATAATTATTTAAAACCATTATATTTTAGTGTGATATTACATGAAAATAACACAACTTTTTCCACATTATTTTTCTTTCATAAGAACATGATTTAAAATGAAATGTAGTTTAACTGGTATTGACATTCTTGATTTTTAGCCGAGCTGTAACTGCACCTGTATACTATTTTGTGCATACAGTTGACGTGGAACATTTTCTGGAAAGCCTGTCTAGCAATGGTGAACATTTTAGATATCATGCCTTATTGACATTAATATCTTAAAATGAATGATTGAAGGTGAATTTTCATAATTTTATATAATTTTAAAGAAGGAAGAACTTCAAAAACAGAACTGCAAAAATAATTTAAGCAGTTAGATGTAAATGATGATGGCTCTTCTTTACTTAAAGTATTTGTTAAGGCAGAAAAAGTAATAATTCAAGCTTTTTGTCATTATCCTTATGTTCTCAAAACAGTTAAGTGGGTGGTGTTTTTAATCATTTTTTTCTCTAAAAGTTCTTAAATTAATCAAGTGTTATTGGTTATTCAAAACTTGTATATTGAGAACCAAATTATCAGAACAGTGAAAATTCATTTAATTTTGGTGGCATTAATAAATCAAGACTCTTTAGCTGGTAGAATATATGTGTTTGTTTTCAAAAGTCAGACATACAATAACAACTAGATTGTCAACACCAAAGATAATATATTGGTATATATGAACTTTGTTTAATATATAATGACTGGAAGAAAAATTACACCTTAAATACCAATTCCAAGTGTCACAATAACAAATAATACTTTTTTACTGGACAGCTCTTCAGTATGCAGGAAGAAATCCATCCCAAAAGACCATTAATAAGTATTGGACTCCTCAAACTGCTAAACTGAATTTTGATGATTTTTGTATAATTTTAAAGAAGGAAAAACCTACTTCAAAAGCAGAACTGCTAAAATCATTTAAGCAATTAGATGTAAATGATGATGGCTGTATTTTACATACTGACCTTTATAAATTTCTAACAAAGGTAAGATCTGTGAAACTGTTTTGTAATGTTCATATTTGCAAAACAACTGGAAATCTAGCTTTGGCTATCAAAGTTCCAATTAAAAATAATTATTTCATTTTCAGGTGAAATGAATCACATGTTTATTTATATAATTAGAGGTCCTTTGGATAAAAAGTTCTTTGTAAATAAGTATAAAATTGAGCCTATGTTGCAGTCTTCTTATTCTCCTGCCCAATGGTCTTAAAAAATCAGAGATAGGTTCATATGGGATAAGTAAAACAAAGTATAAATGGGATAAGAAATCTGTTCTGTGTTTTGGTATATTGTCAGAAGAGACCGTTACTCTATATTCAATAGTAGTTACAACTGATACAATGATATGTAATTGTTAAAATTTAGTAAATTAAAATTTAGCATATTTTCATAAAATATAATAAAGACTTGCTGTTTTATTATATATTACAATCTTACCATTGCTTGACATGATACTCATTCTGATTTATAATAAGGCCATATATTCACACTTATAGAAGAGATTAAAATGTATTTCCACAATCCCCGTGAATAATAAAGTGGTAATCGTGTTGTTTTAAAATAAATCTTGTTTTATTTCAGAGAGGTGAGAAGATGACTCGAGAGGAAGTAAATGCCATAATAAATTTGGCTGATGTAAATGCTGATGGAAAATTTGACTATATTAAGGTACAAAAGCTCATATTGATGTAAATTTGCATTCTGAGTAGGGAAATTATTTTTATTTTTCCCCAGGCTTTATTAAGGTATAGTTGACAAAATTAGATATATTCATAGAATACAGGTAATGTTTTGATACAAGTATACATTGTTAAATGATTAAATCAAGGTAATTAACATCAAAAACGGGTTTTTTTTCTGTTTTTTGGGGTTAGTTTTTTTTTTTTTTGACAGTCTACCACTTGCCACATTAGCCCCCACAAAAGTATTTTTTAAAGGGATACATCTTTTTAATATTGGCAATGACTCAGTTGTATGTTGTGTTCATTGTACTCAAAGTCATTCTCTTCAGTTGTACAATTGTGATATGATGATTACATTAAAAATAGTACAGATTATGCATTCCTAATCCAAAAATCCAAAATCCAAATGGTCTAAAATCTGAAGCTTTTTTGGGTGTCAAAATGATGCCACAAGTAGAAAATTCCACACCTGACCTCATGTGCAGGGTAGCAGTCAAAATTTAAGCACAGTAAAAATGCCGTATACAACTACTATCACGGTGTGTATATAAGGTGTGTATGAAACAAGTGAATTTCATATTTAGATTTGAGTTTCATCTCCAAGATTTCTCACCATATATGTGCAAATATTCCAAACTCTGAAAACATCCAAAACAGTTTTGGTTCCAACATTTTCAGATAAGGGCTGCTCAACTTGTATAACCAAGTTAAAATGTATGTGTGTGCACATACAGGCACATAAACAAACAGAGATTCTCCTCAGAAATGTACCTTTTCTGCAATGACGAATCATAAAAATTATTTAGAACAAATGCAAGTCTATATATCTTGTAAAAAAAATAAATCATTTCTCCTTGTGTAACATTTTATTTCCACTCAGAGTATGACCTCCTCATTGAATCATGACTGCATTTCACTAGGTCACTTGAGGCTGGTCAATCTGATTCAAGAAAATAAAATGAGTTCCCAAGTTCAATAAGAAATATATTCCATCTATCAGTCTATTCCTTGCCTACTAATGTGCATTTGCCTTCTTCTCCCAGATGTATGATTGAATGTTTTACCCACTGGACTACTTTTTTATTTCCTTTAGTTTTGTAAATTATATATGACAACCAATGAACAATGTCTCAAGACTACACTAGAAAAACTGGAGGTTGATAGTAAACTGAGGCGTCAACAGTTTGGAAGCCATGTTGAAAGGCCCCCTGAAAGGGACCCATCACCAGTAACAAAACAGTCACCTAGAATCATAAGAAAAAATGACCAGGAAACATTCTCAAATAAAGGTTTGTACTTTTACAAAAAGAATTTCTTGATCAGCAATGAAGGGTCATAACTCAAATAAAAATTTCCTTTTATCTCAGCTTATTAGTGATAAATGAGAATCCAACTTTTGTTAGCTACCATTTCTAGACTCTTAGCTGTAAAAATCTACTGAAGTAAAATTTTATTATAGAATTTGACTTGGCGATGCTCATTATATTTTTTTAAAACTAAAATTTCAGACTAAAAGGTGACATATTGAAGTGAGGAATCTTATTAGTAGCCCATAAATTAGGAGCCATTAAAGTCTGATAAATATAAAATTTTTGACTTTATTTCAATAGGAAGAACAAAGAGAGTAAAATTATACAATAGATGTTGTATACTACACTGTGTTTATAAACAAACTCCTATTTACAACTTTTCATAATATTAGACCAAATAATATTACTTGTTACAGGTGACACAAGGAGTCCTTTGCTGTCAACAAGTAGAAAGTTCAAAACATCTGTTTCCTTCACAATTACCATGAGTGCTAATAGTAATCGAAACTCAAAGTTAACAGAGCCAAATGTAAAGGTATAGTATCTGAAATTAACATGAACTTTTAATGACAACAGTTGACATTAAATTTATTAGTAACTATTCGTGTGTATAGAGACCCAGTAGTTTGTGAAATAATTCTTTGAAGTTTTTCCTGTAGAATGCAGCATTTCTACCTGTAAACTACTTGTAATGTTTTAAAGTATAAATAAGGAGTATTACTTAAAGGGTTTTAGTTTGAAAATGATGACTCTTGAATTTTTTAACTTGATGAATAGAATATGTAATTATATACTTTGGCAAGCAAATTTTTGTTGTTTAACAAATACTGTCCATAAGTATTTCTTATAAATAAATCATTCATTCAATATCAATTCCTATGAGAGAAAGATAAGAAAGTCACTTTGCTAAGTCAATATTTGTTGAGTGTTAATATTGATCTTCTTCCTTTGTTTTCCCTTTCTAGACTCAACCTTTACTAGTTTTCTTTCAACAGAAAATAATAGCTACAGAAATATAAAACATTAACTGGAAACTGCTAGGATACATTAAAAATGTGCACCTAGAGACCTCTGTAAAAGGGGGAAAAATGGTTATGGCCACATACTATAACTGCTGTTAGAAAACTGAACTGATTGTTCTCAAGAGCTACATTTTTGTTTCAAATAACAACTCTGTATTTGTTATTGAACTCTGAAGTCCCTTATATCTTTAAATTGCTAGACAGTGACATTTGTTCTATATTAAAATTTTAAAACATTATCTCCAAGGAATTTGTTCAGACTGTTTAGGAATCTATACACCCTAAGCAATTTGGTGTGCATGTCCAACATGTTCACACAATATTTAGTGTCCCAACAATATTTTTTTCCACCAATGGAACCTTTCTGTGTTTTGCAAATTTAAGTGCTAATTAAATTAACTTAGTTAAGTAACTATGACTTATCTCTTTCAAAATATTTTGTAAATAAGTGTAATTTTATCCAGCACAAAGATCAGCATTTGCTATATTAAATAATAATAGACTTTTTCTCAGTGCCATAATTTTAATTTAGTGCACCCGAACAAATAATCACTAAACAAGTAATGCTTGCCAGCTATTTTGTTAGTGTAAAATGTGGACCTTGAACTTAAAAAATAGAAATTTTAAATTTGATTATTAATAGTATATATCAAGGTAATATAGCATAGTATTTCACTTATTCATTCATTAATTTAACAAATATTTTTGATTGACTACTCTGTGCCATGCATTATTTTAAGTATTGATGAAGACTTTTGTAAAGAGACAGACCTAAACTTGAATCCTAGCTTTTTTCCTTAATAACTTGGCAAACTTGGATAAGTCTATCCTCAGCCCTTCTGAGTCCAGTTTCCTTATCTATATATTGGGAATATCAATATAAGTCATCTAACAGATGTAAAGTATTTAGCTAAGTAGCAGGTACAGAAAGTATTCACTTTAATAAAAAATAGCTTTGTTAATATTACGGAACTAAGGAATGGCTATAAGTCTTGATGGGATGACATGATGGAAGTATAATTTAAGAAAAGTTTTTCTAGTATTGTACACGGAGACCTCAAATTAGAGAGACTCTCTAAAGTTATCCAGATATAAAGTTATGATAGCATGGCCTAGCAAGGAAGGGGCAGATCTAATAGGTAATGTTGAAATTAGTCTGTAGGCCATAGCTTTTGTATAATAAGAGTCCACTTAAGTTTTGCATCTAAGGCACCGAAAATAGGGAATGATGCTGATGATAATTGGGAATTAGGTGAAAGGTACTAAGAGGATTTAATGATTAAAATAAGTTAGCATACTGTCAACTTTTTAATTCTGTGACTTTCTTATAAATTTAATGTCATTTGGAGAATTTTGTTAGTCCTGTGTTTCTTACCTCTTTATATCCTGTTTCTGATCTCAGTATTTCCCTGTTATGTACTATCTGGCATTTCTTTTTTCTCTCTTTTTCGGCACCAGGGATTGAACCCAGGACACTTACCACTGAGCGACACACTCAGCCATTTTTATTTTTTATTTTGAAACAGGATCTTGCCAGGTTACTCAGGGCCTTAATAAGTAGCTGAGGTTGGCTTTGAAGTTGCAATCCCCCTACCTCAGCTGCCCAAGCCACTGGAATTACAGGTGCATGCTACCATGCCTGATACTAACTGGCATTTCTTACACGAGATTTAAAAATCTTTGGTTTTTTTGTTATTCAGCAGCATTCTGTTCTTTGTGATCATTTTACTCTGAAGTATTTTGTTTAATTTTATACATTTCTGAGTTTATCTGACAAGTACTTGGTTATAAAAATACAGAACAAATTTCTAAAAGGATGATTAATTTTCTTCAAATACCTTAAATCTACTTTAAACAAGTTTGGGTACTTTAATTTCATCTTGAACAGAAAAGTATGGAATTGGGATATAGAATGGGATAGACTTCAGAAATTGAAAATTGTTGTAATAATTGTTGTAATGGTGTAATGGGGTAAGCATAAACCTGATTTTTTTTTTCCTTTTTTGAGTCAGGAGTCTTGCTATTTTGCCCAGGCTGGTCTTGAACTGCTGGGCTTAAACAATACTCCTGCCTTAGCCTCCTGTGTAGCTGGGACTACAGGTATGCACCATGCTCAGTAGCCACATTTTAAAACATAAATTCATACAATTAATGAAGGACTTGATTTATTGGAGGAAAATAAGAACTTTACCATGATACACGTGTATTTCTTTCTATTGGCCATATTTAGGTACTGAATTACTATTCTTTTTTTTAAATCCTAAATTCTGTCCATTTTCTTAGGTTCTATAATGTTTAAGGAATGTCAGGAATTTTCTGTTGAGAGAGGAATAGCTTCAACTTCCTTGCTAAGGCAGTCATGACTAAAATTAGAGTAGACCCTAAACTATGAGTTGTAAACTCCTGAGATGCAGTGCTTCCTATATTTAGACTTTTAACTAGAATATGCCTAAATACATGTGTTACACATTTGTGTATTGTATATTTATATGCACATACAGCACATATATTATACAGCCTATATGTTATAAATGTCTATATATATATTATATAGAATATATACTAACATATATCGTGTTATGTGTGTTTACCATATTCATGTGTTGTATACCACATATATTTTATAAAAAGTCTCTTTACATAACAATACAGATATAATCATTTCAAACTAAAAATAGGTCAGTCTATTAATTTTTTTCATAAAATTTATGAAATTGTGCCAAATAGTTTTGTTACAGTAGTTTCTTTTTCAAAATGTTTATAAGTTTACCCTGTGAATTGGGAGAATTCACATCAATTTTTCTCTTTATAAATTTATTTAACCTTTTAAGTATTCTTAAATACTAACAAAAAATTTACTCTTTTTACCTACTTGTTTTAACATTACTAAAAGCATAGGGTATCTTTATAAAAACAACAGTGATGAAGATAAGTTTCTTCTCTGACAAAATCAGGGGCAGATCTACTGCTTACTAATTCTTCTCACCTAAAATTTTGATAACAATGCGTTAGTCATATCAGAACAATGAAGTTCACTACAGTAATTTAAAAAAATGTAATTTTACTGGTATATTTGTTTTGATAGCTGTTTTCCACTTTAAAATGTGTAATTTGTGCTTTTCAGCATTCCCTTATATGTTATGAATGAAAAATAAATAAAGTTGTTTACATTTATATAAATTTACTTGAATTGGTAGAATATAGCACCACCTCATGCCCTATATAAGAATTACAAGCTATTGTTTTATTTCTGCTTTATTTTGTCAAAAAGTATACATGAAATTTCATATTCTATTCTAAAATTTAAAAAAAACTTATAGTGTCCTTACATTTTTCCCATAATACTCAAACTTGTCAACTTAATATATAATCCTTTCAAATTCATTTATTTGAATGAGCCACCAATTAATTAGTACTTTTTCATATTCTATTCTAAAATTTAAAAAAAACTTATAGTGTCCTTACATTTTTCCCATAATACTCAAACTTGTCAACTTAATATATAATCCTTTCAAATTCATTTATTTGAATGAGCCACCAATTAATTAGTACTTTTTTGTTTTAATTTGTAAAATTTTTGTCAGAGAAAAAGTATTGAGTGATTGAAAGTCTATCTATTTTCAAGGAAATTTTAAGTTGAAAGAGCATTGTATAGGGCTGGGGTTGTGGCTCAGTGGTAGAGCATGCTTGCTTAGCAGGTATGAGGAGTTGTGTTCGATCCTGAACACCATATAAAAATAAATAAAATAAAAGTATTGTGTCCACCTACAACTAAAAATAAAAAAAGAAAGAGCATTGTATATTTATTAACTCTGAAATATCTTAAGAAATCAAATGTTTCCTTTTGAACAGTGGAGCTATAAATTCTCCAAGTAATGTTATTTACTACCCAGAAGAGTCTAATTTTTATACTGAAGTTGAGTTGGTATCAATCATGTGGCATTTGTCTTATTCCTATAATAGCTGCTGTTCTACCATTTTCCATCTTATTAACCTATAGATAATATTGTAATATATAGTTAGGCAGTCTTTCCATAGTAATTTACAAATTCCCTTCTACTATTACATTATTTTATGAAATTGGAACTTAGGAAGATTTCTAATATTTAACTTCTTCCCAGCTAGATTTTTATAAAGTCATCTTCTGTCAGTCTGTGTACTGCCCCTAAAGTACCATCAGCTATGGAAAAATCCTTCTATCTGAGTTTCCTCAGTGGTACAAATTATATTTACTACTCACTATAGACAAATATACCAATACATGTATTAATTTCATTTAAATAATTAGGAGCTACTATACCATAATTACAGTGCAAGTATAGGAAATGTTGCAGCTACTAAAATTATGGGATTTTTTTCTTATTAAGAAAACTAAATAAGTTTATCTTGATACTTAAATGCATGGGTAATTTGAATAATAAGCTTCATTACACTTTCTTATAATAACATCATAAACAAGAAATTTCTATTAAAAACTGTCTTTAGAAAATCATGGCAGATATTTAAATGTGAAGTAAAACTTAGAATATAACTGGTAGACTAGAGAGAAAATAAGACCTACTTTACACCTTTGGTTTTGCTATCAGTGAGAACTGTGGCATTTACCTACCATTTTATTTTTCAGACTTTTTTTTAATCAGTCAAAAAGGAAGTATACAACTGGCTTGCTTTTGAGATTCTCTCTAACTTTAATACAAGTTGAGCATCCCTATTCTGAAAATCCCAAATGTTGCAAAATCTGAAACTTTTTGGGTGCCAACATGATAAGCACAAGTAGAATATTCCACATCTGATCTCATGTGAGGGGTACAGTTAAAATGCAGACACCCTAAAAATTTTATATAAAATTATATTCAGGCTATGTATATAAAATATATGTGTTTTGGATGTGGTCATGCACACCTGTCATCCTAGCAATTTAGGAGGCTGAGTCAGGAAGATTTCAAGCTTAAGGCCAGCCTTTGGCAATGTGGTGAGACGGTCTCAAAAAAAGGGGGGTGGTGGCTGAGGATGTAGAACAATGGCAAAGTTCCCCTGGGGTCAATCCCCAGTACGAAAATAAATAAATAAATAAATAAACAAACAAACAAACAAATAAATAAATAAATAAAATATTAAACAAAATGAATTTCATGTTTAGACTTGGATCCCATTCCTTATATATATACAGATAGTCCAGAATCTGAAAAAATCTGAAATCTAAAACACTTTTAGTGTCGAAGTTTTAGATAAGGGATACGCATCAATTAAATTAAAATTAATATAAAAGTATTACAGTATCATTTTTTGTTAGAAAATACTTGTAGCATTTAAAATATATAGAATGAATGTTTTATGTATCCATACCTTGATTAAGAAGTCATCTCTCATCATCTCCCAATTGTTTTCATAACACAGTATGGATCAAGTAATGGTAAAAATTATTATAGTATATGTCACTGGTGGTCTTGTAAAATTAGCATCATTGTTTTACAGAGCAATGTGGGAATACATGTCAAAACACTTAAATTATAGATGCTTTTTAACCTAAAAGTTCTCAGGGAAATAATTCATCAGAAGAGAAACGTACTCTTTTAGCATTATCTATGTTAATGAGAAATTGGAAATAACATAATCACTCAACAATTTAGAAATAGTTAAGCAAATAATGATATGTCCACTCAATTTTTAATCATAGACCCAGCTAATCGAAAAGGTACAGTTCTGTAGCATTAAGCACATTCACACTGTTGTGCAACTATTAGTACTTTCATGTCCAAGGCTTTGTTATTTGAAACTTGGCCTATTAAAACATAACTCACCATTTCTTTTTCTCTCAGCCCCTTGAAACCACCATTCTACTTTCTGATTTTGACTATTCTAGGTACTTCCTATAAGTGGAATCCTATAATATTTGTCCCTTTGTGTCTTGCTTAGTTCACTTAGCTTAATGTCTCTTTCATCCATGTGTTATAGCATGTGTCAGAATTTCATTCCATTTTGGGGTTAAAAAATATGTAAATGTATGAATATGCCATACTTTGTCTATGTATTCATCCATTAATGATGGACATTAGAATAATTTCACCCCTTGGCTATTGTGACCAGGGTTGCTATGAAAATTGATGTACAAATATCTGTTTTGAGTCCCTGCTTCCAATTCTTTCAGATGTATACCCAGAAATGGAATTACTAGATCATATGGAATTCTATGTTTAATTTTTTTTGAGGAATTAACATACCATTTTCCACAGTGGCTTTACCATTTTATATTCTTATGAGCAATGCACAAGGGTTCCAGTTTCTCCACATGCCCACCAATACTTCTTATTTTCTTTCTTTTCTATTCTTTTTATCTTTCTCCTTGTATTATAACCATTCAAATGAGTGGTAAAGTATTATCACATTATGGTTCTGATTGGACTTTTCCTAATGGTTAGTGATGGTTGGTTGCACATCCTTTCAAGTGCTTATTGGTTGTCTGTATATCTTTAAAGATATACAGTTCATTCAGTTCCTTTGCCCATTTTTAAAGATCTGTTTCCTTTGGGTTTTTTTTTCTTTATACATTTACAATTTTTAATTGACATAAAAAATTGTACATTTTTGTGGAGTACAGTGTGATACTTCAATACATATACTCAAGGTAAAATCAGGGTAATTAATATTTTTTTGTTGTTGGTTTTTAGTTCTTTATGTGTTCTGGATACAGTTTCCTTTTCAGATAATTTCAAATAATTTTCCCCATTACATGAGTTACCTCTTTACTCTTTTAATAATGTTCATTGAAGCACAAGTTTTTAGTTTTGATGAAGTCCAGTTTACCTAATTTTTCTTTTTTTGCCTGTGCTTTTGGTGTGATACAAGTAATCAATGCCAAAGAGAATGTCAGCTTTCCCTCTGTTTTCTTAAAGTTTTGTAGTTTTAGTACTTATCTTTAGGTTTTCCATCCATTTTGAGTTGATTTCTCTATTTGGTATAAGGGTTCAAATTCATTCTTTTTCATGTGGATATTCAGTTTCCCAGCCCCATTAATCGAAAAGACTGTCCTTCCCCTTATTTTATGGTCTTGGCACCCTTGTTGAAAATTATTTGATCACATATTTGAGTGGTTATTTCTAGACTGTCCATTCTGTTCTATTGGTTTATACGTCTGTCTTTATGCCAGCACCACACTATTTTGATTACTGTGGTTTTGTAGTAAGTTTTGAAAAGTGTGACTCTTCCAACTTTTTTTTTTCAGTAGCAGAATATTTTGAATATAATGTTAGAAACTAAAAACAAAAACATAAAATGATATTTGTTAGAATGTAAAAACATACGTCTCTGTAAAGGTCACTATTAGAAAGGACTATATGGAAATCAGAGTAGGATGTAAAATTATAGGGATTTTTTTCTATTTTATATTTCTTATTTTAAATGTATTAAAATATTAAAATAATTATTACTTGGAAAATGATGCATAAGTATATGTTAATATAATGTAGTCTTTAAAAAATGAGCAAGAAATTAATTTCAATGTAAATTATTTTTGGCCTTGCTTTTTCAGTGCCATCGTAAATCTTTCTATAATGGATTAAAAATTATTGTGATGTTATTGTTATAGAGCTAATGCCTGCCCTTTGTATAGTTATCAATTTTATTAAAGCCTTGAGCCTAATATCTATATGTCCTTACAAATATCATTTAAAATCTTTCTTTATAAAATCACTTCAAAGCCTCATTAGCACTCTATTTTTGGCATTATGAATAGAACAGAAATATGTCTTAGATTAGTTAGGCAAGCCTACTAATGATAAAGTGAAAAGCATTTTGCATACATGGTACAGTTTCTCAGTTTCAATAAGGAATTCTTGCTCTCCAGAAAGAATATAGCTCAGTTGGTAGAGTCCTTGCCTCATATGACAAGGCCCCGGGTTCAGTCCCCAGCACTACACAAAAAAACAATAACAACAGCAAAATACTTTCTGTTCAAAATGTGCCATTTTCAAATTTTACTTAATTCTAGTTATAAGATTCTTTATAGACACATTATTTCAGACTAGGAGAAGGAATTTATCTAGACTACGAAGTAGTGGAAGCAATATAGAAAGGTCTTTCTTCAAAATGATATTTTATATTTATTAGCATAATTCTATAGCTATGAAACTTTTATTCAATGTTCTTCTAGTCACCTTGATTTGAAGTATTTACTTTGGTTGTTGTAAACTTTATCTTTAAATACAATATCACTTTTTCTTTCAATACATTTGTTTTAGTATTTCTTACTTCTTCATTCTTACTGTGATCCCAGCAGTACTCTTAAATTATTACACACATATTTATTGCTTTGCTTCAATACTTCTTCCACTTTGGTGAACTTTGTTTTTCGTATTTATTCTCCATTATATAATTTTCAAATGATGTTGATTCTTCATTGCATAGTTCACTGATTGCTCACTCAGTTTATAGCAATGTCACCCCTCCATTAATCAGACCATATATATTTGTTGAGCACCTACAATATGCTAGTTATGACTAATTTCTGTCGTGCCTATTACTTTCCTAAGTTGCACATTCTTGGAGGGCAATGACATTTTTAAAAATGACATTTTTAAAAATATCTTCCTTGGATTTCTTCTTATTAACTATGCTAGAAACACTTAATAAATGTTGTTTGAATATTATTGTTTTTCATTTCAGGACTGGCAATACATACAATCAAAAGGCTGCTTCTTCTTAGAAGAGGATGGCGAAATCATTAGTCATCAATACAGGATGCAAATAGCTCAAAAGTCCATGATTTATCTAACAATTAAGCCATTAAACCTGAGTCAAGTCGAAGGCAAGTTTAAATTTTCTATTTATTTTTTAAAATATCAACTTGTACCCTCTCTTAAAACATTTATATGAGTACTTAGTAGTCTTTGTTAGTGAAGAAAATAATCTGCCCAGGTAAGAAACAAATAATTATGTTGCAAGAAAGATAGTGTTACTTTATACATTGACTGTATTACCAGTTGCTTTGTGTTTCTGTTTGTGTTTAAAGCATGTTTTATTAAAATAAAATGTTACCTGTTTCTTCATGATATAGAATTAATGTTTATATGCTAATTAATCTTAGTCTTTTCCATTTATTCTTTTAAAATTAATATGTCTAACAGAAGTTCTATAGGAGCATAATTTGGGATATGAAACTGCAAGTAATTTTGGGGGGAGAGGTACTGGGGATTGAACTCAGGGGCACTTGACCACAGAGCTATATCTCCAGACCTATTTTGTATTTTATGTAGAGACAGGGTCTTACTGAGTTGCTTAGCACCTCACGTTTGCTGAGGCTACCTTTGAACCAACAATCCTGCCTCGGCCTTCCAAGCCACTGGTATTATAGGCATGTGCCACTGTGCCTGACTTGCAAGTAATTTTTAATACCTTTGAAGTCCATGTCTGTGACTGAAACAATCTTTATTAATAATCTTTACATTCTTTTTTAGTTAAAAATTAGTAATTTCATGCCATCTAAAAAGTTTATTAAAACTGGGCTGGGGTTCTGGGATTGTGGCTAATCGGTAGAGCACTCGCCTAGCATGTGGGAGGCCCTGGGTTCGATCCTCAGCACCACACACAAAAATAAATAAAATAAAGATATTGTGTCCAACTACAACTGAAAAATAATTAAAAAAAAAAAAACTGGGCTGGGGATATGGCTCAGTTGGTAGAGTGCTAACGTTGTATGCACAAAGCCCTGGGTTTAATCTCCAGCACCACACACAAAAAAACTGTTGATATAGAATTTTTAATCAGTGAAAGATGTCTCTAGGGATGCTTTGCCCAAATATCCTTTTATATTGATTGTTCCAAGTTAATCTTTTATGTTTTCATATAAACATTTTATTGCTAGAGGGAGTTTCCCCCACCTCCTAAAGCAGTGATTTTGAAAGTTTTCCCTGTATGTTTTGTCATTTACTTAAAATACAATATAGTTGATACTTTAAAATAATAATTTCAGTAGTAATTTTTCAGAGGTGAATCAAGATAGTCATGCAAATTTAGCCTTAAGTCTCTGTATTCTTATGAATTATTCTTTTATTCATTTATTTATTAAGTATTTATTGAGAGACTTATATGCCAAGTATCAATTTAGGTGTATCAGAGTACAAAAAAAGACAAAAATAACCCTTCTCATTAACTTATGTTTTAGTGAGGGTAGCAATACATAAATGTAATAAATAGGAAAAAGCATGAAATGTTATAAAGTAGTAAGTGCTATGGGAAAAAACTCAGAGGGGAAAAGGGTGTGAATGTTTATGGTAAGTGGGTTGCTGTTAAAATGGAGTCAGTCTATGCTTTGTTAAGAAAGTGATGTATGATCTCAGTGACTTAGGAGGCTGAGACAGGGAGGTTGCAATTTTGAGGCCAGGCTCAACAAATCAGTGAGGCCCTAAGCAATGTGGTAAGGCCCTATCTCAAAAAATAAAAAAGACTGGGGTATAGCTGAGTGGTAAAGCACTCCGGAGTTCAATCCCTAATACCAATAGATAGATAGATAACAGACATATGAACAAAGACTTTGAAACAGGTTTATCAATTATCAACTAATTCATAACAAAGTTTCCCAAAACTCAGTGACTTAAAAACAATTGAATATTTGTTTACTCTATATGTGTAGTAGATAGTTTTTATAGTCTGAACCAGGCAGGCTTGGCTTTTCTCTGTAGGGCAATCTCATATATCTGTGGTCAACTACATGTTAGTTTATGGCTGGCCTTTGCTGATTTTGGCTGGGTTCTTTCTTGAATATAGTGTCTCAGCTGGGACAACTTGACCCTGCTTCAGATGACTTCTCATCCTCCAGTAAGATAGCCTGACCTTGTTCTCATGGTGTAACAAGAATCTACAAAAGAAAAACAGAAAGCACAATAGGATCTTCTGAGGTCTAGGCTCAGAACTGGTACAGTACACAGGCGAGTCCAGATTAATATTGTAGGGAAATAGACTTGATCTTTGATGGAGGAGCCACAAAATCACATTGCAAAAGGCTGTTAATACTTGAGGGACAGCCATTTTGCTGTTTTCCACAGAAGGCAAACAAATAAGTTTTATGGGTGTAGGAATGGTGAAAAGGATGGGTGGAGGAGGAGGCAGAGCATTCCAGGTAGAGAAAGTACTGCATGCAGAGGCTTGAGGTGAGAGTATGCTGATGTTGGAAGAATGGAGGCTAGAGTGTCTGGAATGTAGTTGGTAAGAAGAAAGTAATAGGAAATCAAGATGAGGAGGAACAAGGACATAAACTAGAAGGGATTTTTTTTCCCCTAGTGAGGACTTGGGCTTTTACTTAGAGAAATGAAGTTTTCCTTATGACTAGAATCAAAATTTTTCTCTTTATCATTGATTTTTCAAGCAGTTTGAATATATAAGTGTTTTTTTGTTTTGTTGTTGATATAATTGTTTTGATTGGTGGATTTAATTGTTTGGCATTTATTCTGTGGAGGGTTCTCTGACCTTTTTAGATTTGTGACTTCTTGTCTTTCATTTTGTTTAGGAAATCTTCCTTTATTTCTTCAAATATTTTTTTGCCCTCTTTGTTCTTCCACTGGTTGATGCCTGACATCTCTTCCTTTGCTACACCACCACAGATAAGCCAGTGCTTATATCCAGGTCTCTCTTTTGAAAAGACTGTCTTTCAGGCTGCTTAGTTGCCCTATGACCTCAAGTCTGATGAGTTCAAGAAAAGTTATAATTTTTTAAATATTTATTTAGTTGTAGATGAACATACAGTATCTTTATTTATTTTTATGTGGTGCTGATGATTGAACCCACTGCCTTACACATACGAGGTAAGCACTTTACCACTGAGCTACAGCCTCAGCCCCAAGAAAAGTTATAATATTGTAGTTTACTCACTTTTTCTTATTGTTCAAGCAATACTCTTAGTTTTCTACTGCACTAGAAGATCATGAGTAGAAGGCAGGATATATTCTGACCTATATTTCAGCAAGAGCAGTCAGATTGATCTTTTGTTTGTTTGTATTTTTTTTTTGTAGTTGTAGATGGACAGAATGCCTTTATTTTGTTTGTTTATTTTTATGTGGTGCTGAGGATTGAACCCAGTTCCCCACACGCGAAGGCAAGCACTCTGCCACTGAGCTACAGCCCCAGCCCCAGGCTGATCTTTTGAAAATATTTATGACTGAAGAGTAATCAAGAGATACCAAAGAGTCTACATGGGATGTTATTGCAGAATTCTAGAAAAAGTTGGCAATGTTTTGAACTAGGTTGTAGGCAGGAGGGGTGATAGAGATTCTGGGCATATTTTGAAAGTAGAACTAGAGGTATCCTGAGAACTGGTTTTGTATGTGAGAAAAGACAGGAGTTTAAAGATGATTCCAAGATTTTTGGATTGAGTTACCATTCCTTCTGATATAGAGATGAGGATAGATGGTAGTTATTTTTAAGGGATTCAAAAGGTCAAGAGTCCATTTTTACAAACAGAAATTTGGTGAAAATGTCAAATAGGCATTTTGTTATATGGGACTGACATTTAAATGAAAGGTTCTAGCTGGAGATTTTAATTTTGGGGTTGTGAATACATAGAAGGTTTCTTTTACTTGGGACCTAGCACAGGTAAGCCAGTGCTAATCCCATCTCTTCCAGAAAAGGTCTGCATTTCTTTGATTTTGGGTATCTTGGTTACTCTGCAGCTTGAGCTTTGGGGAGTTCAAGAAAAGTTAGGATTTTTAGAAAGTGAGTATATAGAGAATGTCTTCATAGGTCACTATATGTAGTATATGGCTTATTGCAAATGTTAAGATGTTTGCATATAAAATGGAATGTGTATTTCTTTTTAAAAACTCCAAGGGGGAAATAACCTAACAGTTTCTTTTTTAAATAGGAAAAGAGCAAAAAGTGATTATTTATTTTAATGTGTTTGGATATTTTTGTTTGTAGGAAAACTATCCCCTTGGTCATCAGTTGATACTGCCTTATATATTCTTAAGGAAAGTGAAAGTCAATCAAATCTACAGCTCGTGTGTTTTACTGAACAACGAAATAGAGAAGTATACATATTTATTTTCTAATTTTAATTTTAAAATATAGTATTAACTCAAGTTTAGGGAAAATTATCATTTTTCTGTATTTATTTTTTTTAATTTATATTCTACCAATTAAGTTATACAGCACTTAAATAAGTAGATATATATATGTATTTATATACATATATATATGTTTTATTAATTGTGAAGGACATTTTCTTGTTTACTGAGATTTTTAAGTATTGAGGATTAATTGGCAGGTTTGTCTTCATTACTTGTAAGTTGTTTGAAATCATATTTTATTTTCCTCTTTTCTAAATGCCCTATGCCTCACATGTGAACATTTTTTTTGTTATGCTTAATAAAAAAGATTGATACCAGTAGATGCCCCTCTCCCAAATACAAGCAATTCCAAAATTTGGAAAAGTTGCTCTAAATGTTTGTCTTACTTATACTAGTACTGCAAAAGAGAAAGAGATTTCTATCCTCAGGCTTGACTCATAGAGTCTATATTATAGACTCAAAAATTGACTGATGTGAAGAAATGCTTTTAAATGTTTTTATATGATACCCTTGGAGTTGTTCTTATATTTTCTAATTATATATTTACTCAAAGGCCAAATATGTGAAGTAGATACATAAATGTGACTGTTTATTTTATGAGGTCGACAAAATACATCTGCTACACAACCAACAGAAATAATACTATTCAAGGGCTTACTGCAATATCATATTTAATCTTTATATAGGCCCAACAACAGACAAACATTCCCCTGATGGAATGTTATATAAAAGTCTTTATTGTAGGCTTCCTAACAGACAAGAATAGTTATAGGCAAGAAAAAAATAAAATGGCAGAAGTTAATGTTTTGACTCTTCTTCAGAACTGACTACAATGTTAAAGTTCAAGATAAAGCATCACCTAAAACAATGGCTTTTCCCATTTTGTTATGGATGAAATTGCTTTCTCATGAGATTGTATGTGTTTAAAAAAAATTAGTGGTAGCAAGGCCATAATAAAGTTTTTTGAAAGAGTTTCTATTTACCACTTTAGTGTATAGACTTTTGTGTATTGGTAATATGTCATTTACAAATGACTTTTTAATCTGTATTTTTAGTTTCAAATTATTTAAGAAGAGTTTGGTGCCCATGAAAAACTTTCTATTTGCCATTCATATGTTAGTAAGCGGCAAAATATTTTTTTTTAAAGTCTTGTATGTAAGTCCACACCTGGACAATCTAAAAGATTATGTTTTCCAAAAGATGGATTGGTAAATGTATAGTCTTCAAAATGACCTTCAGTTATATTGATTGTATCTTGTATCAAAGTAGGACATGGTGACCTAAGGATTATGGTTCCCCTTACAAGTCGGGGCAGAAATAACACTGTATTTTGAGTGTGAAACTCCAGGATGAACTAAACTATGCCTGGGTTTTGAAATGAATTTTTGGACACAATACCTGACAGGATTCCTCTGGGCTAGTCCATATTAAAGGGCAAATAATTGTGTTTAGCTCTTATACATAATTAGAAAATACATAGGTTTAATATATTTGACAGATGAACCTTGTTTATATGAAATGTTTAGGTTCCAGAAAGCTCTTAGGAGGTATAGAGAGGAATACTATTTGCTTTCTTTTATAGGAAACTAAAATGTTTTCCTATACAAATGTCTTGATACTACATTATAAATATCTAATATTTGATAGAAATATAGTTTTATATAAGGCAGGATTATCTGGGATTCTGCATCTGCTTTTAATAGTATATGTTACATAAGTAGTAAAATACCACTACGTAATTGGGCTTTTACAAAAATGTTTAATTCATACAAATAATGGACTATTTAAATTTAAAAAATTTTTATTTTGTGTCTTTGGAATCTGGTTTACATATTATATATTTATATTTCAATCCTAGCAGGAAACCATAATCTGGAAATTTTACTTTTCTCAAAGGAGCTCAGTGTTTGCATTAAAAAATTATCCTAAGATTAGTCTTTTTTCTCTTTGAAGACATTTTCATTATAAACATATTTGAAGATTACTGGGGAAGATTTAGAAGATATACAACTTCTATCTATTATAGTTTTAGGCAATTTTTAACATATATAAAGAACTAAATCCAACAGTCTTGTACTTGGATTACTATTAAGAAAATAATTTGAAGCCTGTGAAAGATTTATAGAACTATAATAGAATAGGTGAACATTGATTTTAAAAATAATTTATAATGCTTCCCTTTCAGAAGAAAATTAAAAGTCATCAAGACTCATGTTGTTTTGTTTAATTCTTTTGAGAAAAGGTGTTTGGATGGACTGGTGAACTAGGACCTGGAATTTACTGGTTAATTCCTTCTACAACTGGCTGTAGGCTAAAGAAAGAAAGAAAACCAATAACAGAAGAAGCCCAACTTGTGTATAGAGATGAAACAGGAGAATTATTTCTTACAGAGGAATTTAGGTAAATTTTTGTTTTTTTAAGTTTAAACTGGAGCAGCTGGGCTCAATGGCACATGCCTGTAATCCAGGTTGAGGTAGAAAGATTGAAGTTCAAGGTCGGCTTCTCAGTTTAACAAGATACTGTCTCAAAAATAAAATAAAAAGGGCTGGGAATGTAACTCAAAGGTAGAGCACCACTGGGTTCAATTCCCAGTACAGTTAAAAAAAAGATTTAAACTCTAACATCTAGACCAGTAGCCTGTCTTTCTACCTTTCCTTTGTTTAGCTCCCATCCCATCCTTGTATTTTAATTTAGTAACTCAATTCTTGTGAAAATGTAGATGAACCTGGAAATTATTATGCTAAAGAAATAAAGCAGGTTCACAAAGACAGATACCTCATGATATTACTTACATATAGAATCTAAAACAGTCAAACTCATATAAGCAAATAATAGAATGATAGTTACCAGGGTCTAGGTATAGTGGGATGATTGGGAGATGTTGATTGAAGGATACAAAATTTCATTTAGGCAGGAGGAATAATAATAAAAGAATATCTGTTGCATAACTGGTGACTATAGTTTACAACAATGTACTGTAAACATGAAAATTGTTTAAATAGTAGGTTATAAATATTCTCACCACAAAGAATATTTGAAATAACTGCTATATTATTTAGTCTGATTTAATCATTCTACAATATGTGTGTATGATGTTATGAACCATGAATATATATTTTTAAAAGAACTTATTCCACTACGCAACTGAAAGTGTCCATCCATTCAAAAATCTGAGATTATCATTAATTTCTGGGTTCCAAACTTTTGACAAGTCAACATTAGTTACACATCTACTAACATCACTCCCACTAGACACTGCCTTTAGAAATAGATCCTGATAGTTGGATTCTTGATTTTGATAACTGTCAAATATGGAATCCAAAACTTAGGTAATTCTCCTTTACCCTGATTATCCATGTTAAGATTTGCCCATAGGCAGAGAGGAAAAGGAGGGAAAAAAAGGAAATTACTAGTATTTATTAAGTTTCTACTCTGTATTAAGATACTATGATTGCTTTAGAAGTTTGTTTATATCATTTATTACTAGACTGAGCCCAGAATGCACTTGGATACAGAATAGTTCACAAAAGTTACTTCCTTTGAATATTTTCCTCATAGCAACCTTCCTTAGTCTAGTTGTCTTAAAGACAAGAATTCATTTTCTATTTTTATAATTTTAGGTCAACTTTATTAGACATATTTGAAGTAATTGATTTAGATGGAAATGGTCTTCTTAGTCTTGAAGAATATAATTTTTTTGAATTGAGAACAAGTGGTGAGAAATGTGATGAAGATGCTTGGGCTATCTGCAAAGGTAGGCACTTCTCTTTTTCTAATGATATGTAGAAAAATATATAACATTCTTTTATTCCTAAGAAGAAGCCAAACTTCTCCATGGAATATTATGATAGCATTTAGGATGATTTAAAAATAGTAGCATTACATGTAGATTATAAAACTTAAAGGTTTATTTTTCTTAAACTGATGATGTGATACTTAAGTTAAAAGAAAATGTGAATTACTTAATTGTAATTTCATCTTTTAACCTATTCTGAGGCTTAAAGATGAAAAAAACTGTCCTAGTTCTTGATACCACTGAGCCATTCCCTGTGCCCAGGAGAGGGCAGCAGAGAGTTAATAAACTGGAGTTAAAAAAATTAAGAGGTCCTGAAAGTTGTTTATATATTTAAAAAATTTCTTAATGGTATTTTTTTGTATTTGAGTTGAATTAAAAATTTCCATATTGAAGCCCCAAATGCCAAGATGGACAGAAAACATAATTTAAAATGAGACAAAGTCATTTGCCACTTAAGATGAGTCTGGGATGAAGTAGGACCTGAGTATTTAAATCAAGTTTAAAGGGGAACAACAAAGCCATATCCATATATAGATTACAGAACAAGAAGTATGAGGAGACCAGAATGCAGCATATGCTGTCCCTGGGATAGTAATATATGCTTCTCAAAATTGTTTAAGCTTGGGTGAGTCGGTGAGCCAGGTTGGAGTCTATTTATCTAAACAGCAAGTAGGGTAGAAATATTATATCATTAATATAAAAATTTTATATTGTACAACTTTTTAGGTAAAAATAGCCAAGTTAAATTAGCCAATGATAACAAATATATATGTTGATTTATAATATTAAACTTTGACTAAGTTTGATAATATACATAATAGTGTTATCTTTAAGAAGGTATAATTATCATAACTTTAATGATATAATCTCAATTTGTTGGCAACAAAGCACATTCCATAAGAGTGAATCATAATTAGGTTTTTCTTATGGTGAAATTGTTGATAAATAAAATTCTAGTCTAATAGTTTAATTAAATTGGCAGTGTGAAAATTTATATTTTTTGAGAACTTTTCATTTATCAGGTTCTGATCTGAGCAATTCTACATATCAATTCTGTGAGGCAGTGGTATTTTATTCTTACATTACAAATAAGGAAATAGAATCAAAGAGACTGAATAGCTTGGCCAAAGTCACACAGCAAGAAAGTTTCACAGTTGGGTTTTATAGCTAAGCAGTCAGACTTCAGAACCTTAAGCTTCCTGCTATCAAAAAGTTCCAAAAATGATTAACTTAAAATGATTGGGGAGGTCTGGGAATGTAGCTCAGTGATAGAGTATTTGCCTAGCATGC
The DNA here is from genome assembly GCF_052094955.1 of Ictidomys tridecemlineatus. Classification (NCBI taxonomy): domain Eukaryota; kingdom Metazoa; phylum Chordata; class Mammalia; order Rodentia; family Sciuridae; genus Ictidomys; species Ictidomys tridecemlineatus. Next base: position 49,410,128 of record NC_135487.1, read on the forward strand.
ATATGGTCCTGGGTTCAATCCCCAGTACCAGATGGGAGAAAAGGATTTGAGGGGAATATCTCCTTCACTGACATTAATAATACTGTAAACTAATGTGAGCTTTTTATTTTCTGAAATGTTTACCTTCATCATCGCATGTAATATTATTTCAATCATTTTTCCCCTTGATAATAAAAATGTTATTTAGCTGTAAGATAATCTTTTTTTTGAGATGGGATTTCATTTTGTTGTTGGGGCTGCCTTAAACTTGGGACTGTAATGCCTTAGCCTCCTGAATAGCCGAGATATAGGTATGCATGCACCAACATGCTAAACTAAGATTATCTTAATTAATTTTTTTTAGACTTAAAGGTAGCTTCACTTTTATTTTGTTCATAGTCTGTTATTTTGTTAGAGCAGTTTTAGATTTACAGAAAAATTGAGTAGGAAATATAGAGCTCTCCCATATATCTGTTCCCTATCCATCCTCACCAAGTTTCCCTTATTATTAACATCTTCAATTACTATGGTACATTTGTTTTAATTAATGAGCCAATATGGATATATTATTATTAACTACAAGTTTACAGTTTATAAAAGGGTTCACTCTTGTGTGGGTTTTTATAAATATGTCATGTATCTGCCATTACAGTATTCTACAGAATAGTGTTACTGCCCTAAAATTTCCCTGAGCTCCATCTATTTACCTACTATCTGTCCCCCATACTTCTGGCAACCACTCATGTAATTTGCCTCTTCCAGAGTATCACATATTGGATCCACACAGTATGTACACTTTTCTGAGTGACTTCTTTCACTTTTAACAATGTGCATTTAAAATTCCTTCAGATCTTTTCATGGTTTTATAACTCATTTTTCTTTTTGCTAAATAATTTCTATTGTATAAATGCACCACAGTTTGTATCTATCCACTCATTTATAGAGGAACATCTTGATGGCTTCCAGTTTTTAGAAATTATGAGTACAACTGCAACAAAACTTGTGTGCAGTTTTTTGTGCAGAGAGGTTTTCAACTCATTTAAATTCATTTTAATTTAGTGATTGCTAAATTGTATCACGAGACCATGTTTAACTTTGAAAGAACTGCCTGTCTTACAAAGTGTCTGGTACCAGTTTTGCATTCCCACCAAAAATGAATTAAAATTCCTGTCGTACCACCTTCTCATTAGCATTTGTTATTGTTAGTTTTCCAGATTTGGGTCATTCACATATAAGTTATATCTTACTATTGTTTTAATTTGCAGTTCTCTAATAACATATAATGTTGAACATTCTTTTTGTTTATTTATTTGCCATCTATGTATCTTCTTTGGTGAAATATCTGTTTAGATCTTTTTGCCCATTGTTTAATTGGGATATTTGTTTTCTTATTATTGAATTTGAAGAGTTCTTTGTGTATTTTGAATACAAGTACTTTTGTTGTGTGGCAGGTCTCAGAAAATACACAAAATCCCAGTTTTGTCCAAATTAAAGAGTCTTTATTTAGCCAGCTGCTACTGCTCCCTGAAGGATTCATAACTGTCTCTGAAAGGAACAGTCCTGAGCCTGAGCATTTAGGACATTTAAAGGCAAAAACTGCAAAAACCACATCCGGGTTGACATAGCTGTAAGCAAGCAGGTGTAGAAGCTGAATTGGGCAGTTAGCAAGACAATGCAATGGGTAAAATGGTATTTCCCATGGGACTTTCCAGGTTGGCATAGCAGCAAGCAAGCTAAAGGGAAGTGGGTCAAAATGACCCTAATTGAGTACAAGTTAGAGAATGGTTGCTAAAGTCTGGACAATCAATCTCTGACAAGGTACATTGCCCAAGAAAAATGGAAAGCAAAGAGAACAATTTTACATTGTATAAGAATTGCTATTTTGTGTTGCCAAGTATGCTATGCTAGGTGACTATTAATAGGTACAGAGGCGAGGCTTCTTACATGATATGAAGTCTCAGAGTGAAATTGAGTCTGTTTTGTCATTGCCCATGTAGCCTGGCCCATACACTTTATCTGGATGTGTATTTGGCAAATGTTTTCTCCTGGTCAGTGCTTTGTATTTTAATTCTTTTAACAGTGTCTTTCTGAAAGCAGACTTTTTTTTTTAATTAGAGCATCATAATTATATATAGTAATGGGGTTCATTTTGACAAAATCATACGTGCAAAGAATTTGTTTTCTCTTTCCCCATATTTTTTTTCCTTCCCTCTTCTCTCCCCATTTTTTCTCTCCTCTACACCGTACTAAACTTCCTTTCTTCTATATACACATAAAGGTGAAATTTCCTTTGGTACCTTTATATATTGATATAACATGATTTTGTTAAATTCACTCCCTTTATCTTCCCCTTTCCCTTCCTTCCTCCCTCTTTTGTTCTCCTTCTATTCCACATTCTTCCCTGTATCTTTATGATGTCCAATCGCCCTCTCCATCCACCGTTTTTTCTTTGTTTTGCTCTAGCTTCCACATATGAGAGAAGACATTTGATCCTTGATTTTCTGAGTCTGGTTTATTTTACTTAGCATGGTTTTCTCCATTCCTATCTACTTACCAGAAAATGCTATTATTTCATTCTTTGTGACTGAGTAAAACTCCATTGTGTGTGTATGTGTGTGTGTGTATATATATATATATATATATATATATATATATATATATATATATATATATATATATATATATGAGAGAGAGAGAGCACATTTTCTTTATCCATTCAGCTACTGAAAGGCATCTGAGTTGATTCCATAATTTGGCCATTGTGAATTGTGTTGCTATAAATGTTGAGGTGGCTGCATGGCTTTAATGTGCTGATTTGAGATCTTTTGGATAAGTATGGAGGAGTCGGATAGCTGGGTCATAAGGTAGTTCCATTTCTAGTTTTTTAAGGAATCTCCACACTGCTTTCTAGAGCAGTTGTACTAATTTGCAGACCACCGACAATTTAAGAGTGCACCTTTACCCTCACATCCTTGCCAACACTTATTTATTATTCATGGTTTTTTTTTTTGTTGTTGTTGATAGACCTTTATTTATTTATATGTGATGTTGAGAATCAAACCCAGTGCCTCACACATGCCAGGCAAGTGTGCTACCGCTGAGCCTGAGCCCCAATCCCAGCCCCATATTCATGTTCTTGATAATTACCATTCTGACTAGAGTGAGATGAAATCTTAATGCAGTTTTCATTGATTTGCATTTCCATAATTGCTAGAGATACTGAACATTTTTTCATACATTTTTTGGCCATTTGTGTTTCTCCTTTTGAGGAATTTCTGTTTAGTACTTTGCCCATTTATTGATTGGGCTGTTGGCTTTTTTGGCATTGAGTTTTTTGAGTGATTTATATATTTTATTTATATAATCCCCTGTCAGAGGAGTAGCTGGCAAAATTCTCCCATTCCATAAACTCTCACTTCATGTTCTTAATTTTTTCCTTTGCAGTGCAGAAGCTTTTAAATGTAATGGAATCCCACTTATTGATTCTTGGTTTTATTTCTTGAGCTTTAGGGGTCTTATTGAAGAAGTCAGTGCCTGCACCTTTATGATAAGTGTGTTGGATCCTGTTTTCTTTTAGCAGTTGCAAGTATTCTGGTCTAATTTCTAAGTCTTTGATCCGTTTTTTATTTGACTTTTGTATAGGGTAAAAGATAGGGATCTAAATTAATTCTTCTACATATGGATATCAAGTTCCCCCAGTATCATTTATTAAAAAGACTGTCTTTATATTTTTGGTATCTGTCAAATATCGGTGACTGTAACAATTTGGGTTTGTCTCTGTGTCTTCTATTCCATTGGCCTTCATATCTATTTTGATGCTAATACCATGCTGTTTTTGCTATTATAGCTCTGTAGTATAATTTAAGATCAGGTATTGTGATGCCTCCTGCATTAGTTTTCTTGTTCAGAATTGCTTTGGCTTTTCTGGTTCTCTTATTTTTCCAAATGAATTTAGGACTGTTGTTTTCTAGTTCTGTGAAGAATTTCATTGGTAATTTAATAGGGATTGCATTAAATGTGTATATTGCTTTTGGTAGTATGATCATTTTGACTATATTAATAATAGACTTCATTTTAATGAAGTCCCACTTAAGAATTTTTATTTTTTCATGGATTATGCTTTTGGTTTGTGTGCTTTTTTTGGGAGGGGGTACTGGGGATTGAACTCAAGGGCACTCGACCACTGAGCCATATCCCCAGCCCTATTTTGTATTTTATTTAGAGACAGGGTCTCACTGAGTTGCTTCAGTGCCTTGCTTTTTGCTGAGGCTGTCTTTGATCTTGCAATCCTCCTGCCTCAGCCTCCCGAGCCACTGGGATTACAGGCATGCACGTCCATGCCCAGCAGTTTGTATGCTTTTGATGTACCACCTAAAACCCCATCAGCAAACCCAAAATTGTCTGGATTTTCTGCTATATTATCTTCTGGAAGTTTTACAGTTTTATGTTTTACATTTAAGTCTTTGAGCCATTACAGTTAATTTTTGTGAAACATGTAAGGCCTGTGTCTAGATTTATTTATTTTTGCATGTGGATGTTCAGTTGTTTCAGTACCACTGTTGAGAATACTTTATTTTCTTTATTGAATTGTCTTTGCTCCTTTGTCAAATATTAGTTGTTTGAGTGTATTTTAGGTCTTCTATTCTGTTCCATTGAGTTATTTGTCAATTCTTTCTTCCACCAGTAGTACCACACTGTCTTAATTACTATAGTTTTATAGGAAGTCTTAGAGTCAGGTGTTGATACACCTTTTAAACATTGTTAAGTATTAGGAACTTTAAGTTTCAAAAGTTTATTAGTCATTATGAATCTCTATAGTATCAAGACCCACTTTTTTAAAGTAAAAATTTTTTGTATTACATATCAAATATTAACTTTTTTCATCTGTTACCACATAATAGCTCCAACATTCCTCTTCATAGCTACCATTTCTCTCCATGATTTAATTTCATATTTTTTTCCTTGCAAAGGTATAAGTCACTTTTACCTCTAAACATTTTTAACTATTAAACAGTCAACCTGTTTCAGACAGGGTATTTCTCTGTTCACAATAATGCATACAAAAGAGACATTATATCAAACAAGAAAACCCATTTCCTTTGAGGATATTACAGATGGGAGTTAGGAAATTCACTCTTACTTATCATAGGACAGTCATCAAAATAAAATTCATAAATGGCTATTTATTATCCAAAGACACATTTGAGGATAAATATGACAGAGACAAATAAACATATTATAGACAAATTCAAAAATTAAACATATCTAGATACTTACAGGTAAATTTAGTTTTCTAAGAAATAATGTTAAAATGGGCATACTTGCATAGGAAAATGAGTTCCCCTTTATCTAATAGTCTTACAATGGCCAAGTGAAAATTCACTTAAAATTAGATGAATTAGGAATATAGTAATTTCCTTAAGTCTGGCACTATGCACATATCACTTTTTTAAACCCTAGTAGTTTGGACGATCTTATATCAAATTCCTTTAAGTTCTGCTAGGCTTAAGAGGAAAATATACATGAAACATTTTGATTTTTAACTATCAGTAGGAACTGTAAATAGGTAATTTGGAATTTATCCAGAAAAGTTACATTTTTTTTCTAATTTTAGAATACATTTGCAGTATTTATAATTTCAGAATTTGTTGAAAAAAATCATGTTCCATGATAGTACCAATTCTGAGTCACAGGAAGATAGAAGGTTAGCTCCTAAAGCATGTTTTCAAACATTCTACTTGTAGACTGCTTACAGATTCCTAAGATCACCTTTAAGATAAGCATTAATGAAGAATAATATAGACATATTATTAAATATATGAATTTTTGAATTATGTAAGAAAATATTTTTGGTTGTTTTAACAGAGAATTTTGATACAAGGAAGAATGAACTAACAAGACAGGGATTTATGGATTTGAATCTAATGGAGGCCAATGAACAAGAAGGAGATCCTCGTGATCTTTGGGTAACTCTACACTCAATGGGCTACAATAAAGCTCTCGAGTTGACAGAGGTAAAGCATTCTTAAAAGTTTTGCTAATAGGTTTAAGTGTTCATAATATTTTACCCCTTGAACTTTTTCCTGACACACAACTTTTGAATTGGTCACTGAAATCCTTGAATTTTAGTTGCATATGAGTGAATCATAGGTATAGCAGTATGTTTCTCCTAGTTTCATTCTTGCCTGAATTTTAGTTACTGTAAACAGTTAAATAATTCAGAAACACAAGAGTTTTGAGCATGATATGTAGAAAAAAATTAGTAATTAAAAATATACACTCTTTAATTGGAGATGGCTATTTGAGTTGCTAAAGTCTCTTTTATATAGCAAAACTCTGCTTTAACAGAATAAAGGCTTAGAATAAGGAGAATGTGTCTATCGAAGAACTTGGAATTCTGATCTTTTTATAAATGGTACTTGGGTTAATATTTGTAAAACACCTGGAACTGTTACTTGCCGAAGTCTGGCTTGGCACAAATCAGGAGCCACTTGTCAAAAAGAAACTAACTTTATTTTTAGAACTACAAACGCCAAACAAAACAGCTCCAGGGAAAAACCCTCAGAGCCCAACTGCCACCACCGGCTTCCACAAGCCTCTCTCCCCCACACCAGCCTTTTCCTCCCACAATCCTCCTCCTCTTGAGGCCAATTGGCTGGGTTGCGTGGGCAGAGCCAAAGAAGTCACCCAATGAGCAGCTCCGTGGAGGAGCCAATCAGCTAGATGTTGCTGGGGCAGCTGTGAGCCAATCATCAGCTGGCAGTCTGAAGGGCAGGGAAACAGCCCAATGAACATCACCGCAGAGGAGCCAATCAGCTAGATGTTGCTGGGGCAGTCTGAAGCTTGCTGGCAGCTGGAAGTTTGCTGGGGCCCCTTTGGCTGTGGCTCTCAACAGTTACTGGCTCATATAAAGCACTAAATATGTTATATTATCAGCTGTGATCATCATTATTAATAACATGATAAGTATAAAAGTTGAATAAGACAATAAACCTGAGGAGTAACAAAAATTAAGCCTTCCTTCTTGAGTTCTATCTGCATTAGATTTAAAATACAGAATTTAAGAGTTTCAGTTTCAGGCCATATTAGGCAGCAATACATTTGTTTATACTCTTAAAATAAAAAAATAGTTCTTTTCCATATGTGAATCTAGAGGGCAAGACTAATATTGACAAATTTAAAATTTTAGGTACATTGAAACTTTGATTTAATTCCTAGTTTTGACATCATTCAACATCACTTATAAGCCTGTTTCCTAGGGGTTTTGTTGTTATTTTTTATTTGGAGTTTTTTGTTTTGTTTTGTTTTGTTTTGCCATTTTTAGTAATAGGAGACAAACAGTAACAGTAACTCTATATCCTACTTTAATTTTTTTTTCCTCCAGTGCTGGGGTTCAACCCAGGGCTTCTCATATGCTAGGCAAGAACTTGACCACTGAGCTACAGCCTTAACCCTTATACATTACCTTAATCTAACATTCATTTAGTCTGGCATTTTAACCATAGTATATGATTGTAAAGGTCGGGCAAGCGTCGGAGGAAGAGTCCACCAAGAGACTGTCTCATGCAACAGCAAGGGGTTTATTGGGGGACCAGCATGCTGGGGCTCAGAGCTCACTTGAATAGAGCAGAGAGAGAGAGCCCTGAGAACAGCTTAAGCAGAGCTTATATACTTTTCTTGGAGAGGGCAGGGAGGGAAGTTCATTGAAGGGTCAGGGCGAGTGGGCGGTTTGCCTGCAACCGAGTGAGGGAGTGCATTCTGCAGTTTGGCAGTTGGGGACAGCACATTCTGGAAACAAGATTAGCAAACAGTTCTCAAGATTTCAACAGTGTTTTGTTAAGCATACAGAAAAACGGAGTGACAAGTACCTATTTTATTAGCCTTTCAAGATCAGTATCTAATCTATGAACAATATTGATTCTGCTACACATACTTTTATCTAATAGAGAAATTGAGCAATTTAAAATTTATAAAAGCATTTATTAATGTAATTTACCTTTGAAATTATAGACATTAAAGATTTATTAGATAAATTTTTTTGTTTAAATATTTTTTAATTCTCAATAGACCCTTATTTTATTTACTTATATGCGGTGCTGAGAATCGAACCCAGGGCTTCACATATGCTAAGCAAGCACTCTACCACTGAGCCACAACCCCAGTTCTAAAATTTTTAATTTAAATTTTATATATCGAATAGGTAATATATTTACATTGTTTAAAATTTAAAAGGCAAGAAAATTACATACATTGGAGAGTATAAAAAAATGTTATCGCCACTCAATAACTGAAATAAAAAGACAAAGCTATATTTATTGCTTACTATAAGGGATTTCTATGTAGGCACACAGTTGCTCCACATAGTAGAATGCATATTTTATTTAACTTAAGTTTTGGGGGAGACGTGAAATTCAGAGGTTGTCTAGCTTTTAAATTGACAGCATCTGGGGAAATATGGTTACTTGTGTGAAACTGTTGATTGGTTAGCGCTTGCTGGTGTGAATTTGTCCCTGACTGCCTGACTTGAAAAAGTGAGGAGCTAACACTGGTTGCTTTATTAAAGTGTGTTCACTGAAGTAAGCGTTATTTCTGATTAATTAAACAGGTTAACAACAGTTCTCATGGCTAATATTAACTGAGACAACAGAATAATCATTTTTTTTCTGAAGTTGTGAGAATTTTTTATTTTCAGTTTCCCCTTTTGATATATATCCTTCTAAAACTGTAGAAGAAACTATCAAAGATTCACCCAACTGCTGCTGATTAAAACTCTTTAGCAAGATTTTATATGTGGAGATCTGACTTAATTTGTGCATTGATTGGGATTTTATCCTATTATGTGTGAATTATCTGTTGGCATAGTGACTATGCAGAATCATCTTAAGACTCTGGTCAATCGTTTAAAAACTCTGAGACAAACAAATATAAATATTATAAGAAACGACTGGAGGACACTCCTAGATTATGACCCCAGGTTTTTTAAATGTGGCCAGGGAAACAAGTACTAAAGATTCATTGAGTTTACTTTGTATAATCTTTTGTAGTTACCTCTCTTTAAAATTTTTATTTATTCTTTTAAATTATATATGATAGTAGAATCTATTTTGAGGTATTTATATAAGCATGAAATATATCTTATTTTAATTAGGATCCCAGTCATGTGGATGTACCCAATGTTGAGATTCACTGTGGTATATATGTACATAGGAAGGTTATGTCAGATTATCTTTCATTTTCCTATTCTCCCTCCCTACCTTTTATTCCCCTTTGTCTAGAAGAACTTTTGTTCTTCTCTCCCCCTGACCTTGTTGTGGGTTAGCATCCACATAGCAGAACATTAGAAATTTGGGGGATTGGCTTCTTTCACTTAGCATGATAGTCTCCAGATCCATCCATTTCCCGGCAAAAGTCATAAAGTCATTCTTCTTTATGTCTGAGTAATATTCCATTGTGAATATATACCACTTTTTATTTATTAATTCATCTAATGATGAGCATCTAAGTTCGTTCCAAAGCTTAGCTATTGTGAATTGTGCTGCTATGAACACTAATATGGCTGTGTCACCATAGTATGCTGGTTTTAACTCCTGTGGATATATATCAAGGATGGGATAAAAGGATCAAATGGTGGTTCCATTACTAGTATTTACCTCTTTAAATTACTGTAGATCTTTTTACTTGTAGTATTAATCTAATCTCACTATTAGCATTGGTTGGTCCCTTGGGTTATATAATGTAAATGGGTCATAAGCTATCTGTGGTAATTATTGTTAACCAAAAGCAGGCAACTTGAAAACCACTAAGAGTGGTGTAACCTCTATGGATGGGATCACTATCTTCAGGAGGTTTTTTTTCCAAAGGAGTTTGTAGTAGTCTCCCATTATCTGAGGTTTGTTAGCTATGGTCATCTGTCGTCCTAAGTGTTAATCTGCATGCTATTCTGAGCAGTGTGATAAAACCTTACCAGGTCCTGTATTTTCCTGGGATGTGAATTATCCCTTTGCCTAGCATATACATGTTTATAAAAGGGGATAATTTAGTAGCCATTTTAGTTAAAGAGGGATTGTCCCTGTATCACAATGCTTGTGTTCAATTAACCCTTATGTAGTAGCCTAAGGCTATGTTACAATACTTATATCATTCATTTCACTTTATCTTATCAAGTAGGTATTGTATCATCTCATATCATCACAAGAAGGGTGAGTATAGGACAATAAAGTTTTTTTTAGCTAGAGAGATCACATTCACATAACTTATTATAATATATAGGTTGAACACCACTAATCTGTTTTGCTTTTTGTTTTGGGTATTGGTATTGGACTCTCTACCAATGAGCTGTATCCCCAGATCTTTTTTATTCTGAGACATAGGGTCTGGCTAAGTTATCCAGTCTGACTTCAAACTTGGAATTTCCCTGCCTCAACCTCCTCAGTTGCTGGCATGCACCACCATACTTGGCTCTGAAACATTTTTATGGACTGACATGATACCACAAGTGGAAAATTCCATACTAGGCTGAGTGTATAGCTCAGTGGTAGAACATGTGTTTTGCATGACCCTGTGTTCAATCCCCAGCACAAAACAAAACAAAATGCCAGAAAGAAAGAAAAAGAAATGGGGCTTGTTTCCACTAATGACAGAGATTTATACATGTGGACACACTGGATTTAAAGGTTGTGTATGAGATCTTTTTTGACTCATACAAGACGTTTTGACTGACTGATTTAGTTAATGTTTGTGATTGCTCTGAGACAAGGAGGCTATTTGGCTCTTAAATTAATGTATAGGTTATGATAGTCAATGATTCCTCCATGTGTTCAACCTACATTTTTCTGTTTGCAAAAAAAGAAATATTTATGATAATCTAGAAAGAAACAATCAGTAATCTTAAAGTCTCTTCTAGTTGGATCAATATATATCTGAAGTCTTTTGCCCATAGTGATTTGGGAACCATACTGATTTCATTGGTAATTTTCTCAAATCACATATAACGTAAGTAATCTAATGTCTATGTGAGCTATAATTTGAACATCTGTAGGAACTGTAATAAATCTTGTCTGGAAATAGATTCTCTCAAATTTAGAGGTATTGTGTTACAAAGAAAGAATAAACAAATTGCTAGTCATAAGTTTTAGGAAAGGATTTAGAATTGTTAGAATCTTATTATTAACTGGTCTTAGTAAACCAAGACAAGTACAATTATTTTGTTTTAATCTTTCAAATTACTATATACTTTGAATTTGTCTTTTATTCTTTCCCTCCACAGTCACAACCATTTTTTATTCTTATTAAATTTTCAACTCAGATTTTAGAATTATAGATTATATAATTATAGATTATATAATTCCCTATATAAACCCATAAAGGCAGAATCCCTGTCAAAGAAAACATAACCTTTTTATTGGTCTTGCTACAAGGGCATTGCCCCTGTAGTATCATACTTTTTTTTTCCCCCAGCACCATAACTTGTAAGCTGTTTTTTCATTGAGTGTTCATAAGCAAAAGGTAACATGTTTAGTTTTCCTTTTTTTCCCTATTTCTTTTTTTTATAAAAAGAATTTTATAGTATAAATTTCTTTTGGAATTCAGAATTTGGAAAAATTACTTCATATGTTAGATTATAAGAGCTATATATCATATTTTTATTTCACTTTTATTTTGACTAACAGGTAACTGAGAGCTAACTATTGTACTAAATTTAAGTAGCATCCTATAATCTAGATTTTATTATTACAGTATTCTCTATCTTCCTTATTATTTATATATTGTTAAAAGTTTTATAATTAACAACTCATAGTTAGTCTTCTTGTTTGTTGCATGCTTCCAATCTTAATTTAGTAGAATTAAGAGAATAAGTAGGAGCTGGAGTTGTAGCTCAGCAGTAGAGTGCTTGCCTATCACATGCGAGGCACTAGGTTTGATTCTTAGCAACATATAAAAATAAATAACTAAATAAAATAAAGGTATTGTGTTCAACTGCAACTAAAAAAAATTAAAAAGAGAATAAGTAAATAAAAGAGCAAGGTTAAAAACAAAAAATAATAAAAATATAGAGCAGCTGTTTTAGTTGTGATAATATTTTATATTTAAAATTATAGAGAAAATGTTTTAACAAAGATCTTTAAAAATGCTTTGCTTTCAGTGAATCTTTAAATATTGGCTACTTTGTTGAATAAAATTGATAACCAAGACTTTTTAAATGGCAGAATATTATCAGAATATATTCAGTACTGAAAAAATAAATTAACCCTCTAAAATGCTACCATATTATAAATAATATTTTCTTTTGGAATTCTGCATCATAAAATACTTTCATACATATCACTTTATTCCAACAACATTGGCAGAATACATACTTTTTATTTTTTTATTTTTTTCCAATGAAGAAACTAAGCCTCACAGAAGTGAATTGATTTCCCCTAGCTCACATAGTGAATAAATGGAAAAGCCTGATTAATAAACCCAGGTTTGTTTGTTTGTTTTTAATTTGGTGCCAGGGATTAAACTCAGGGCCTTTTGTATGCTAAGTGTACACTTTACCACTGAACCTCACCCCTATCCCCTACTGTCTCTCTTAAAAGGGAGACTTTATTATCCAAAGTTTGGAGTTACTAAAATCTTTTACAGGTTGCAGATGTAGTTCATTGGTATAGTGCTTGCCTCGGTTTAATCCCCAGTGCTATAAATAATAATAATAATAACAAAAAATTGTGTTGCTATTCATCAAATTAACTTGAAATTTTATCTTTTATTACCCCCCAAAAGATAATTGATATGTGTGAATTTATTCATTTTTCAATATTTTTTGAATATCTACTATGTGATTCATTTGTGAAAGAGATAATGAGTAAAATATTCAAAATTTTGCCCACATAGAATTTTTGTTCCAAGAAAGAGAATAATTAGAAGAAAAATAAAATAATTTCTAAAGTGTTTTTTTGTTTGGTTGGTTAGTTTTTGGTTTTTTACATCAGAGACTGAACCCAGGGGTTTTTAACCACTGAGCCATGTCCCCACCCCACCCCCCCCTTTTTTTCTTTTAAAGAGAAAGAGAGAGAATTTTAATATTTATTTTTTAGTTATCGGCAGACACAACATATTTTTGTTTTGTATGTGGTGCTGAGGATCAAACCCGGGCCGCACTCATGCCAGGCGAGCTCGCTACCGCTTGAGCCACATCCCCAGCCCCCCAACCCTTTTTTATATTTTATTTAGAGACAGGGTTTGGCTAAATTGCGGAGGCTGGCTTTGAACTTGTGATTCCCCTGCCTCAGCCTCCCAAGCTGCTGAGATTACAGGCATGCACCACCACAACTGTCTCCAAAGTGTTTTTGAAAGAACCAAGCCAGAAGCTGAACAAGAAAACAGTGAGAAAGTGAGGGAACTTGGAAAAACAGAGCAGATCTCTCTACAGAAGTGCTATTAAGCTTTAACCAGTAGGAGAATGAGGTACCCGTACGAAAACATATGAGAAGAATCTGCCAAACGGAGAAAACACTATGTACAAAGTCCCTAACATACAAATGAGCTTCATTTGTTCTAAGATCTGAAAGATCAGTATAGTTGGAACATAGCAGAGCTGGAGACTGGGTTAGATAGAGAGACAAAGGCTAATATATGCAGCACATTGTAGGCTAATGTAGGCAGCACATTGTAAAAACTAAAGGTAGACACTAGAAAAACTCAATTCCAATTGCAGAGAATATTTTTAGATATCATATTTTATAGGTATTCTGGGCTATGTTTGAATTGTAAATGTATTTTTATACCTTAGATATTTTTAGTATGCTATGTCCATGCACTATTCAGTTGTAAACATAATAATCTCTTCAGAACCCTTGATGAATTCTTTCTGTATCCTTAACATTAGAAAAGGCAATTAAATAAGATGTTATTAGGACTGAGCCAAATGGTGGGGTAGGTAGTATTGTAGCTTAATGGAGGTATTATTGTTTTACTAGGGGTGATATTTTTTGTTTGTTTGGTTTTTGCAGTACTGGGAATTGAACCCTGGGGCACTCTTCACTCACCTGCATCCCCAGCCCTTTTATATTTGACACCGGGAATTGCTAAATTGCCCAAGATGGCCTTGAACTTGTAATCTTCTTGCTCTAGCCTCTCAAATCACTAGGATTATAGGCGTATGCCACCATGCTCAACTTTTCCCTTTCTTTTCTATGAACAATATCAGTTAATAGGCTACCAAAGAGTTAGAATCTCATGCTTTTTTGTCAATTCATAATACTGAAATTTTTCTCCAAGGTTTATCAGAAGGAAAGCTAGAAAGTTTAATGCATCTTCTGAAATCATATGATAAATATATTAAAAATAAATTAATTTATTTTAAATTCTAGCAGAAGGCTAAAACAAGATTTTCTTTTTCTTCCTTATCAGGCATGTCCATTTGTCATTGATGTCTATGCAGAAAAATGCAAGCCAAGAATTAAAGCTGTCCATATGGAGGGATGCAGTGGGCAACTTGAGAAGGCCATTTGTAAATCTGTCCTTAACAAGGGTGATACCAAAGTAATGGGTGGCTATGAAAATATAATCATACATACTTATAATTGTGACACCTGGATAACCTCAGTTATTGAAAACAAGGTATCAATTATGAGGTGGTTCTCCATGTTTTGCTACAAATTTTGCTAATGTTATCTTCTGTCTTACTTTATTTTTGACATGGTAATTAAATATCCCACTATATTAATAATGCTTATAATGGACAAATATTCTTTTTTTGAGGTTTTTAAATTGAATTGACCATGATAATTCTTATGATTTTTAAAGACTTGAGATCACTCTTTTAAAATAGGAAAATAAAATATTTGGAAATCAATGAAGATAAAACATAATCTAATACAAAGTGTTTAGTTTGTTAGGGTCTACAGAAAATGTAAAACATGGTCTCTGCTTTCAAGGAGTTTATGGACTAGCTAGAAAGACAAAATTAGTATTTTTGAAAGAGATCAGAGAATAATTAAATGGTGAATTATATACTAGTGTTTATATGTACAGTAATTTTATTCTATGTGTATCTCAGCTATTTTTAGTTTGGACTGTAGAAGTTAAGAAATATTGTGATGAGGGGGACTGTCCTGTGGGATTTAAGCATTGGTAGATGACTAGAATTTAGATACACTAGGAGACAACCTATAGAAGCAAGGCAAACAGTGTAAGGAGAAATATGGGGAAGAATCAGTATGAATTACAAAGGAAAAAGCGAATAGCTGCTTTGTAGAAGCAGACAGCTTTGTTGGAAGTACTAGGAAGGAAAATAACATTGATATGTAGGTCTAGATATATATATTATCATGAAAACAAGATAGAGGAGTTTGGACTTGAAATAAGGTAGGGTCTCCAACTAGTAAATTTCAGTCTTCAAATGGATCATAAAGTCTTAAGTTCCTAAGATCCAGCATATTTCATTTTCTGCCTTCTGTGTTTCATTAGGATTAAAACTATGGAAGGGAATCAATATCTTATCCCATTCTCTCTGTTCTGATATTATCCACCATTGCATATCTCTCTACTTTTTTACCTCAAGAAAATTTAAATAAACTTCCTTTACCAGAATATGGTTAATAATACATTTTAGAGCCTACCATGTGCCAGGTATTTACATATATTAAGGCATTTACTTCTCACAACACCCTATGAGGTAAGTACTATCCTTGTTTTACACACGGAAACCTGAAGCACAGGGAGATAAAGTAACTTGCAGAAGGTTATATAGCTAAGTAATAGAAGACTTGAGAAATAAATCCAGATAGTCTAACACAATACTTTGTAGCAATCATAAGGGAATGATCAGGCTCTTTAGCAGAAGAATATTTTGAGACTTGCATCTCTTCTGTTTATCAGTTTCATTCTGCCTTATCTTGTTTCCTATCCAGCCTAGAGGCCATTATTATTTTTCTTAACTCAATTGTCACTTCTTCCATAAAGTCTTCCTAGAAACCTAGTCTATGCTAATGTTGATTTTCTGTGTTTCTGTAGTTCTTTAGGAATACCTGTTATATGTCTTAGCAAAATGTTTTGTATTGTTATTTTATTTGTATTCCCTAGATTATGAACTATCTCAGGAATTGGATCTTTTATATCAGTGTACCTAGAACCTATAACCGTGCCTAACACAGAGCTAATATTAAATAAATATGTTTATTGAATGAGTGAATGAGGAAGTAACACAATTTAATGGATGTTTCAGGCATACTAATTTGAAGATAGTATCAGAGTGAATGAAAAGCAGAAAAACTAGAAGTAAAAGAAATATAGACTATTATTGTAATAAACCAAGGATAAGATAATGTGACCTTAATATATATAATGGCCTAGGAATGAAGATAAGTGAATATCCAAGTCACATTTAGAAGAAAAGAGGATATAGTTGGTGACAGATTAGAAAGACTGAGGATACAAAATTCAGTGGAGCTAGTTTGTATGAATTTGTAATGGACCATATTATATTACAACAAAATTTCAGGATTTATTCTGAAGTTTACATATGTGTGTAATTTATTAAAGGAAAAACTAACAACTTATGAATTTTTTATAGTCAGATAATAAAGTGATTATTCACATCAACAATGAGCTGAGTAAAAACTGCATAAACAACAGGGGACTCAACGTGTTTGCAGTTGAAGTGGCACCAAAATCTACAATGGTAATGCATTACTTTCTACTCAAAGCTTTTGTCTCATTTCCTTGAAAATGATTTTTGCTATTAATGCTATAAATAAACATATAGATATGAGATGAAGTGAAAAATTATTTTGTAAGTGTAATATTCACATCAGTGTCATTCTGTATCCAAAAGACACAAGACTTTGGTTCTAATTAACTCTATTTGGTTGAATGGCTATGGGAAGTTGACGTATTGTGTCTGTTTCAGTCTCCTTAAAGGTAAAATTAAAATAATATCACTAGTTTTAGGTACTTCACAAGGTTATGTAAAAATAAAATGATATACACGCAAGCACTTTTGAGCATAGGTGTAAAGGTCGGGCGAGCGTCGGAGGAAGAGACCACCAAGAGACTGTCTCATGCAACAGCAAGGGTTTTATTGGGGGTCCAGCATGCTGGGGCTCAGAGCTCATTTGAATAGAGCAAAGAGCCCGGAGAACAGTTTAAGCAGAGCTTATATACTTTCCTTGGAGAGGGCAGGGAGGGAAGTTCATTGATGGGTCAGGGCGAGTGGGCGGTTTGCATGCAACCGGGTAAGGGAATACATTCTGCAGTTTGGCAGTTGGGGACAGCACATTCTGGGAACAAGATTAGCAAACTGTTCTCAAGATTATTAACCTTTCATAGGAAAATGCAAAGTAATATTAATGATAGTATTGATAGTAATAGGAATTTTAATAACCTCAAATATTTTTATCTACATTAAAATTTCCTGAGATTACCTGAGAGAGAAATTCCTCTCAGTTTTAGATAAGCCACTACATCAAGACTAAGAATGAGCTATAGTTCTGGTATTAGCAGAATTCTGGGTTTCTGATTTAGCCATGAATTCTAAGGCAAGGATAGATCAATAGACTTCCAAGCTCTAGTGAAGAAACAAAAGAAATAATTGTTTATTCTTACCCTTTCTTCTCCATACTATCCATGGAATTCTAAAACATTCTAGAATGATTCAAGGTAACGCATAAAGAAAGATTATCTTTTATATTTCTCCATTTAAGATTTTAGGAGCTGGGTGTGGTGGTGCATGCCTTTAATCCCAGCCATTTGAGAGGCTGAGGCAGGAGAATTTTGAATTCATAGCCAGCCTCAGCAAAAAAAAAAAAAAAAAGCACCAGATTCAGCCAGCCTCAGCTAAGCAACTCAATGAGACCCTGTCTCTAAATAAAACACAAAATATGGCTGGGGACATGGCTCAGTGGTCTAGTGCCCCTGGGTTTAATCCCTGGTACCCTCACCCCAAAAAAAGATTTTAAGAAGAAATGCTTAGTGAGGAAAGGATTTTTTATTCCATATTCCACCACCTATCTTCATCCATATTACACACATATAGACTAACAAGTACTTTGTTAGGTAGGCTTTTACACTTTTTTCTGATAGATCTTAGACAAATATTATTGAATTTTATCTGCATAGGTTTTGTTTTTGTGTTGTCTTGCTGTGTTGCCCAGGCTAGTCTCAAAACTTGTGAGCTGATCATCCTGCCCAGCCTTCTGGGATTAAGGCACAGAGATATTTTTATATAAGGCATAGAAATATTGTCCTATTGAAAATTAGTACAGAAAATTAAATGTTTTCTATATTTTTTTATGCAGGTTTGTCAACATGTAATGCCTCTGAATGAACATCAAGAATGGCTATATTGTTGTGTATATTCCCTTATTTAGTAGGTAATTTCACTTGGTGTTATCAAGCTAAGACTTATTTTCGATTTAGCTTTTTATTTATTTATTAACTAAATGTTATTTGGTTTAACTGATGTACCTAATTAAAATCTATTTAATTTATATACATTTATATATTATGTCATTATATACTTCATTATTAAAATATAAATAATGTTTTTAATGTGTGGTCTTTTTATTAATTTAGTGGGAAATCTGAGCACAGTTTGTTTATGAAGAGTAAATAAAATTTATACAATTTTTTTAAAAGTAAAGTTTAATGAATTCTGTACTTTTGTATTATCTTACTCATAATAAAGCTAAACCATAAATATAAAAATAGCTATTTAATTTTCCAGTCATAAAAAAATTAAGGCAAAATTTGGAGAAATTTGTTTCTATGTTAAGAATCGAGAACCTAATAATAGTAGTAGGAATATTTTGTTCTAGCATTTAATTTTTTAAATAATTTACTTGTTGCTTTTAAGTAAATATGCTTTAACACAATAGGAATTATATATATTATTAATATTTAATGACACAGTATATGACATGAAAAATGATATTAAGCAAGTAAAAACTGTATGGCAATATGAATAACAAAGTGCTTGGCCAGGAAATGTTATCTTCTGAAATACAAATACCGTATGACAGACATTATTTTTGTACCCAGTACATGTTAGTACATAGTTTAAATGTCACTTGGCTTTTTGGTCTTTGATTTAAATATCTTTAAAATGGGTTGTTATTATCTAGCAATTTGAACTCTACAGATGATATGTCTTAAAAAGTAGTGAAATGTGAAAACATTTTATTATTTATCATGTTTTATAAATCCAATTATGTGGCCATCTATTCTATTTCACCAGTATTGAGTTACAGGAAATTGTCTATTATATTAAAAACAAAGTTTTTAGCTTTGGGTTTGATCCCTAGCACCTTTTAAAAAAATTAAGCTTTTAGCATAATAAACATAATCTTTACCCTAAGTTGTAAAGGAATTTTTATAATAGGACGATAAATGACATAAAATGGTATCATTGAAGCATGGAGATTAAAGGGAAAAAAAATAATGAGCACTTAACCTTGCCTGTTACCACTATCACTACTTAGGTATATCAAGCCTTTTCTTTTTTTCCTACTACTCACTTATTGTAAAATGAGGAAAAAACAAAAATAACAACAACAACAAAAAAAAAAACCCTGTGCTAACATAGTCCCATTTCAATTAGTCAGTAGAAAAGAAATTTTATTTCAAGCTGAACTTTGTTACAAGTTCAGCAGTGTTTGGATAATATTGATCTTTCTGAACACCGTATTTTCCAAGTTTCTGAACTGAGAAGAAACTATGAAAATATTTCTTTTCAAGGCTTCTTTCTGCCCATAGTTATATAATTTCTCCCAATTTCAGTCTTCTGCTACCTCAGGCCCTTTGTCTATACTGAT
The DNA here is from genome assembly GCF_052094955.1 of Ictidomys tridecemlineatus. Taxonomy (NCBI): domain Eukaryota; kingdom Metazoa; phylum Chordata; class Mammalia; order Rodentia; family Sciuridae; genus Ictidomys; species Ictidomys tridecemlineatus. The sequence continues at coordinate 49,429,903 of NC_135487.1, forward strand.
TTCTTCTTACATATAGAATAAATCTTCCCTCACTCTTTTCTTCCTTCAGGTCTCAGTGAATATGTTGCTTTGTCCAAAAATCCTTTCTTTACTCCTCTAATCCACACTACTTTGATGGCCCTAGCACTTTGTGCTCACTTTGTTGCAGCACTCATTATACCATATTGGCATTGTGTTTGTTTATCCATATTCTGAGTTGAAAAATGGGACAGTTATAATCTCAGAATATATCTCATAAACTATATAGATATAAAATAAATATTGGTAGAATAGTTGAATGAAATGGGTGAAAAATTAAAAGTTGATTATGTTGTATGGATATTATCTAATTTCTCAAAACTGTTTATAAATTAAAATTAGAAGTATAAGAATAAAAATCCTTATTACTATTCAATTTCATCATCCAGACTTTGTTTTTAATTTCATTAATTAGTAGATAAAAAAACAATGGAAATAAAAATTTAATTTTTTCACTGATTATCTAAACATGAAGTTTTAGATTGGAGAATACACTAAATGATTTTCATAATTCCCTCTAACTCTAGAATTCTAGTCTAATATTTGACAATATTAAATAAATACCAGTTTAAGTATTAAATATCAAATACTTCCATAAGCAATTCTTAAAATATTATATTTAATAATTTTGTTTCTTTTCTATTATATATTAGAATAAACCTGTGTTTTTTAAAAGCCAGTGGCCTTCTTTTAGATCTATGTTTGATGTACTTTAAATATGTAGCAAAAACTTAACACTATACTGATCATTTTCCTGGATATAACCCAGAAAAATGGAAATGTATTTCTGATTTTGGCCACTAGAGGGTGAGAATACTATTTTCTTTGTTAGAGAGAGACGGAGAGGTTGATAGTGTTTCACAGCACGTGTTGAGTCCTTTATGACTTCTACATCCACTATTGGCGAATTGTATTGGACATTATGGCTATATGTAGACTCAGGCCTGTATACCCCTTCTTACTAGAGATGTATACAAAATATTTCTAATTTGTAAAATGGATATTAAATCATCTGTTCTTAAACAGTACTTTCATTTTTAATGTAAATATAACAAGTATAAGGGTATATAGACATGACCCTGATAACTTTACATAGTAAAGTTATCTGTCTTTGGAACTCAATCCACTTAATTTCTAGGGGAAGAAAGACAACAAAATGTTTTGAGGAAAAACAGCAAATAGTAGAACTAATTTAAAGGAAATAGATGAGATTCTTGTGGAGAGATAATTTGGGAGCCAGGAACTAGTAGTAGTTGTTGATAGTCTTAAGGGGTAAAAGGGGTAAAAGATTTTGGTTACTTTGAAATGTCTGTACTTGTGGTCATACTGTCTAAGGATATGAAAAAAGGTATCTCCAGTTCTTATGAATAACTTGCAAATTGGCTGTATTTGTGATATCTGACCAATCAGTTTTTACTTTAAAAATAGGTATTCTACTTCTTTTTACAAATTTCTGAAAATACATCTGAATGTTAAGAAGAAGACCAACACAGGATAAAGGTGTTAGAATATGTTTCCTTTTTGCAAAAATTAAAATATTTTTCAAATATAATTGATAAATACCCAGCATTTTATATATTTTCATAATTTATTTTTCTTTTACAGTTGAACACAGAACAGTCAGATTAAGTTTAAGTCCAGCTTCAGTTCAATCACCTGTTTGAGGCTAAAGTCAGCATAGAATGTAAATGTAATAACAGTTACAGAAAACAAGTATTATAAGCTTCGGGCTGGTTCAGAATTGAGTATGCAGCATTACTAAAGAGTACATTTTATTGTGCCTTTTCTACACATCTATTACAAAGGTTAGCATTTTATTTAGTTTTTGAAAAAAAATTCTCAGTAGATAAATAAAAATATTAGGAGTAGGCTGAGGAGTGATGCATAAAGACATCCACTTAGCAAGTATCAATTGCACATTGCATAATAAAGAAGTAGGCATGATTTCTGTCCTCAGGAAAAGAAAGAAATGAGGAATCAAGTTACATGTTAGATTATTAGGGACTACTGTTAAATCTTTAGTAACTCTGATCATTATGCGTTAAACTTGTAATGGGGATATGGAATCAGAAGAGAAGGGAAGCCTTGCCCTGAAGTTTAAGGAGTATAGGGGTAGTTGAAAATCTTTGACGACTGAGCAATGAAGGAAATTAGTTTGAAACTCAAAAGTATTGATTTTTATTTAATTTTGGTTATGTAACATTAAGTATTTTACATTTTAAAAAATATAAAAGGCGCATGTTTCAGTAACTGTTGCACAGGCAGTGACTTTCTCAGTAGGACCCTTTGAGCTCAGGAAATAATGCCAAGAATTAATAAATGGGATGGCATCAAATTAAAAAGCTTCTGCACAGCAAAGGAAACTATTAATGTAACGAGAGAACCTACAGAACAGAAGATTCTTGCTAGCTACACTTCTGACAGAGGATTAATATCTAAAATATATAAAGAGCTCAAAGAACTAAATCAAAAAATCAAATGATCCAATTAGTAAATGGGCAAATGAATTAAACAGACTCTTCTCAAAAGAAGAAACAAATGGCCAACAAATACATGAAAACGTGTTCAATATCATTGGCAATTAGGGGAATGCAAGTCAAAACTACAGTGAGATTTAATCTCACACCAGTCAGAATGGCAGTCATCAATACAAATATTAATAAGTGCTGGAGAGAATGTGGAGAAAAAGGAACACTCTTAATTGGTAGGACTTACAAATTAGTACAACCATTATGGAAATCAGTGCAGAGGTTCCTCAAAAGACTAGGCATGAAAACTCCATATGACCCAGCTCTATCATTCCTTGGTGTTTATCCTGAAGAATTAAAGACAACTACCCATGTTTATAGCAACACAATAGCCAAACTATGGAACCAGCCTAGGTGTCCATCAACAAATGAATGGATAAAGAAAATGTGGTATACATACACAATGGAGTTTTATTCAGCCATAAAGAAAAATGAAAAGTCATTTGCAGAAAAATGGATGGAACAAGAGACCATCACATTCAGTGAAATAAGTCAAACTTAGAAGGTCAAGGGTTATGTTTTCTCTCATATGCAGATGCTAGAAAGGAAAAAGAAAAAGAAAGGTGGAGATGGATCTTATAAAAATCCAAGGGATATCAGAGGAGGATAGGGACCAGGGACCAAAGGGAGGAGGTGGGGAGATATGGGGGAAGTGCTGGAGAGGAATATTGGCCGTATTATATTGTTATGTTGTGTACATGTGTGAATATGTAACAAAAAATTCCATAATTATGTACAGCTATAATGTGCCAATAACAATAAATAAGTAAATAAATAAAATACTGAGAAGTACTACACTGAAATATTAGATTAATTTGATTAAGCAAGTTTACACATGCTGGAAAAAAATGAGTGTGGGCTGGAAGAATCAAGAGACAAGCTAGAAATTTAATTGATCTTGAAGGAATAGGAGGGGCTTAGAAAGGGGAGGGAAATGGAAATTTCAGTTATTTTCTCATATTTTAAATTTTTCCTAGCATGCCGTATTATTATATTTCTGCCTTTAATATGACGGCAATAGGTAAATTAATCATACCTATTGGGTGCCTAATGTGTGCAAAGCACTGCTTTAGATAGTTTCTATAGAGAGGTGAACAAGCCAGACATTATTCCTGCCCTTATTTTATACACAACTCATCAGAGAAGATAGATTGTAAATATGTATTACAGGCTGTACCGCTAACATACATTTTTTAAATGCCTCATCCTTTATAAAATCTTAAATCCTTTCTCCAATATGGAGAAACTGTTCCACATCAGGAGCTTCTATTTTAAAGCTAGCACTTTTTTCCCTTTGGGTTTTTTGTTTCAGATTTTTTAAAAAAATTTATATAGTAAATTTGATCCTTTTTGGGGAAAGGAGAGATTGCATAGTTCTATTAATTTAACACACACATAGATTCACATTGCCACCACCACAATGGGGATATAGAACAGTTACATCACCAGAAAGCTCCCTCATGCTATCCCTTAGTCATTTCACCTTTCCACCACACATGCATACCCCTAACCCTTGGCTGCTGTTCTTTATAACATTATAGTTTTTTTTTTTTTTTTGGTTTTAAACTGTCACATGAATGGGATCATATAATACATACTTTTTTAAAAAAATATTTTTTAGTTGCAGTTGGACACAATACCTTTATTTTATTTATTTTTATGTGGTGCTGAGGATCGAACCCAGGGCCTCTCACATACTAGGTGAGCACTCTACCACTGAGCCACAACACCAGCCCAATACATACGTTTTTTGAGACTGAATTCTTTTATTCAGCTTACTACCTTTAGGAATCATCCAAATTTTATGTATCAGTAGTAACTTCTGTTCATTTCTCATCAGTATTTTTATATGATTGTGTCACTGTTTATTCATTCATCTGGGTTGATTCCAGTTTTACCAATTGATAATAGAGCTGCCATTAAACATTTATGTGCAGGTTTTTATGTAAACAGCTTTCATTTCTCTAGTATATAACCAGAGATGGGATTTCTGGGTCTCATGGTAAATATGTTTGACTTTTTAGCAAACATCCAGTGTGGCAGGCACAGTGGTACATACCTGTAGTCCCAGTTACTTAGGAGGTTAAGGCAGGAGATTCACAAGTTCAAGGCCAACCTAATCAACTTAGTGACAACCTCTCTTAAAATAAAAAGGCTTAGGGGTATAGTAGTAGAGCACCCTTGGATTCAATCCCCAGTACCAAAAGGAAGAAGAGGTGAATGGGGAACAGCGAGAGGGAGGGAGGAGGAGGAGCAGCAGCAGCAGCTTCCAGAGTGGCTGTACCATTTTGCCTTTTCACCAGCAAAGTATGAGATTTCTAGTTGTCCTGCATCCTTGTCAGCATTTGGTTTTGTTCGTATTATTTGTTTTAGCCATTAAAGTAGATGTGCAGTGGTGTCTTGTTGTTTTAGTTGTTTTTCCCTAATGGCTAATGACACTGAGGAACTTTTGACATGCTTTTTTGCCACCAGTATATGTTGTTTTAATGTCTCTCTGAGTGTTTTGCCCATTTTTAAATTGAGTTGTTTGTTTTCTTACTGTTGAGTTCTGAGTATTATTTTTTTATGAATTCTGAGTGTCTTATGTTGGATATGTTATTTGAAAATATTTTCTTCTAGCCTGTAGCCTGTCTTTTCATTTTTCTTAACTGGAAAGTGAACATTTTTAATTTTGACAAAATACATTTTATCAGTTTTTTCTTCAATGAATTATGCATTTGCTGTCAATTCTAGGAAGTTATTGCCTACCCCCAGATTGAAAGTTTTTTCTTTTTTTTCTAAAAGTTTTATAGTTTTACTTTGTACATTTATATCTATAATTCATTTTGAATTACTTTTTATGTAACTTATGAGGTTTAGGTTGAGATTTATTTGTCTCATATAGATACCCATTATTTTAGTATGGTTTGTTGAAAAGATTTTTTTTTCCATTACATTGCTTTCATAAATTTGCTGAAAAATCAACTGGTGGTATAGACCCATGTATTTATGTTAGTCTGTTTCTGGAATCTATTCTGTTCCATTGATCTCTGTATGTTTTCCTTTACTAGGAAAGGAAAATATTATACTAATACTATACTAACACTAATACTATACTGATTGCAGTATCTTTCTATATATCTTTCTATATATTGCAGTAGCTTTCTATATATCTTTTCATATATCTCGAGCTGCTTGGATTACAGGGGTGTGCCACCACTCTTGGCACAAAGATCTTATTTTAGGTTACTAATTTGGGGTCCAAGTATCTTGTTTTGTGTGTTCAGTATATAATGGGTGGTTTGAATGGGAAGAGATGGATGAAAGGACAGTGTAAGAATGCAATGAATGTAAACTGCTTCAGAGTTGCCTTCAAAATTAAGAAAAATATATTACAGAAACTGAAAGTCAGTAATATCAGTGGAAAGAAGAATAACAGTTTTCTCATGAAGAAAAATTGGTAACACCATCTATAATTCTCATAGGCAGTATTCAGACTCCCAAGGTGGTACACAGAATACTCAGTACATGGCAGCCAATTCTATTTAGTGGGTAAACAAGAAACTGTTTTTTAGACGACTCAAGGGGGAAAAAATATTTGTTGACCTTAATTATTTAGATAAGTTAAGCCAAATAATGATTTAAAAGTAAGTACCTGTATGATTTTCTTGGCTCCTTACTCATGCTACACCCAATATACTTTTCTTTGATGTTTATTCATTGGTAGAGCCTTAGTATAGCTTCCCCTGCCCCATCTTATTCTGTCACTTGCTGGCTACCTGAAGTCACACAACAGACCTCCAGAAAATTAAAGCATCTTTGTTAGTTTCCCCCTGTACTTGCTGTGACAAATTATCAAAAAATTGTGGCTTCAAACAACAAAAATTTATTTTTTCACATTTCTGGAAGCTCAAAGTTCAAAATCAGTATCACTGGTTAAACATCAAAGTGATAACAGGGTTGTACTCCCTTGAGAAGTACGAAGGGAGACTATCTTGCTTAATGGCTGCCAACATTACTAGGTTTGTGACACATCATTCTAATCTCTCCCTTGATAGTCATATTGCCTTCTCTTATGTAGTCAACCCCCTGTCCCTATGCTTTTTTCTTCAAAGGACTCTTGTGATTGCCTTTAGAGCCTACCTGGATCATCTGGGATAATCTCCTATCCACAAATCCTTCATTTAATTATATCTGCCATATATGGTAACATTCACAGGTTCTGGGAATTAAGACATGGGTATCTTTTGGAAGGCCATGATTTAACCTACCACAGCATCTAACAAGAAATTGAGAATATTGATGAAATAGGATAATGAAGACATTCATTATCTCTTGAAAAATGTCCTTTACAATCTGTATTTTTAAAAATCTTATCTTTTGCCATTTAAAATATTAATATTTGCATATCAAATATTCATATAAATTAATTCAGACTGATATCCTTTATAGAAGATTCCAAAAATGAATTCTAAGGGAAAATCCAATTTATCATATATCAGTTCTTTTCACATAAAGCCTCATGAATAACCACTTGACATTGAAACACGAGTTCAGAAACTATTACTATTTTGGCATAGGAACAAACTTAATTTTAGAGTTATGGCTCCAAATATTCATTGAATTTTAGTCTAATAAAAGTTTTAAATACCTGAGTAACTTAGAGGTACAAATAGACATTGAAAGGTTTCATTTTGCTTCCATATGTAGGTACTAGTCATTTTTAGCAAATTTCAAATAGATCAGAATTTAATTAACTAGTTATATCAGAATGTAATAAACTAATTCTGTGTCAGGAAAAACCTAAGATTTAGGCCTAACAAATAGAACTAAAATGACATTTTAACATTTCAGCATTAATTTGGGTTTATAAAAAAATCATCAATTGCTTATTTTCCAGCTACAAATTATTGAAAATTCTTATAGGTGATTATCTATAATTGCCTTTATTTTATTTATTCATTTTTATGTGCTGCTAAGGATCGAACCCAGTGTCCTATATATGCAAGGCAAGCTCTCTACAACTGAGCTACAACTGCAGCCCTAAAAGACAGTCATTTAGGCCTAGAAGAATTTGTGGGTAGGAGAGGGATTTGGGTGATCTGTCTAGTCTTAAACTGGAGGTAATCCCAATATTCTTCAGATTATTCGACCATTACTTGGCATTACCAGATAATATGCATGTCCACAAATGTAAAGTTTTTTTTAATTTTATTTTTTAGAAGTAGTTGAACACAATGCCTTTATTTTATTTTATTTTTATGTGGTGCTGAGGATCAAACCCAGGGCCTCGCACATGCTAGACAAGCGCTCTACCACTGAGCCACAACCCCAGCCCCTATTTTGTTATTTTTAACAATGTGAGGCATGTTTTTATTATATATCATATAAGTATCTTCTAGGGTTTTTTCTATTTGTCAACAATGAATTGTTTTTCAATATTTCTTGTTCTGATTATCAGTTTCTATATGAGCCATGTAACTAATAAATATTAAAGGACTAATGCCACAAAAAACCCCACTTTACCATCTAGGTTTTTCATTATAAATTCCTTATACATCTTTTCATTGTGAGTTTTATATACATACTATTGGCTTTTTTGCAACTATCAAAGATTGATAACTATGCTAAATACATTTTTTGGTCATTACAATTGAAAGGCAAATGATGATTTGTAAAGAATGAAGGCAAGGGCTGGGGATGTGGCTCAAGCGGTAGCGCGCTCACCTGGCATGCGTGAAGCCCGGGTTTGATCCTCAGCACCACATACAAACAAAGATGTTGTGTCCGCCAAAAACTAAAAAATAAATATTAAAATTCTCAAATTCTCTCTCTCTCTCTCTGAAAAAAAAAGAGAGAGGGAGAGAATCAAGGCAAAGGGCTGGGGTTATTGCTCAGTGGTAGAGGGCTCACATTGCACATGTGAGGCACTAGGTTCAATTCTCAGCACCATAAAAATAAATAAATTAGTCAAGGGTATTGTGTCCATCTACAAAAATAAAAAATAAAATAATGAAGGTAAAACTTTCCTTAATGAATACTATATTAGGAAGTGGGGTTTGCCCAAGCATCATACATTTATATAACCAGGAATTAACCCACCTCCCATCTGTATATATTTGTATGTGTAGGCAGAGATATTCAGAACTGCTTGTTCTTTAACTGAGATCCAACCTAATCAAAATCTAGGTAATTTGGTTTATAGACATGGCCTTAAATGGCATATTAGGCATTTGCTCAAGTTTTAGATCTTTCTTGCTTTTGAATCTAACCTAACATTCAAAGCTTAGGTTTATGCTGAATAGCATATAGCAGAAACACATTTAGCTCTGTTTACTGCTGATTCTTGTTTCTAATAAAATTCTCTTTGAAAAGTAGAAAAGCCCAAGTTTCACGCTGTATTTCCTGGCTTTTAAATACTCGAGTTTGGAGATATATTTATTTATTTATTTGTGTGTGTGTGTGTTTATATATATGATAGCTGAATGCATTACAATTTTTATTACACATATAGAGCACCATTTTTCATATCTCTGGTTGTAAACAAAGTATATTCACATCAATTCGTGTCTTCATACATGTGCTTTGGAGAATAATGATCATCACATTCCACCATCATTTTGGAGATATATTTACATACACTCTAATATTTGTACTCTAATATAGTCTTTCACGTAGAGTACCTTATCCACTCCCATGTTTTCAAATGCTATCTATAGTCTAATGGATTATAAATCTATATTACTTGGCATAGTCTATTTTCTAAGCTCCAGACCTTGTACATTCTGTATCTCTTTTTGGATGCATGTAAGATACTTCAGACTTCATAGTTCCAAAACAGAAATGATCATACATCATCCTCCAACCATATTTATAATATTCCTAATCCTAGTTTGCTAGGAACACCATTTCTTTTCATTCGCTCTACACATATCATCAAGTCTTCTTGACTTTACTTTCTTTTTTTATTGATTTTTTTTTAGAGAGAGAGAGAGTTTTTTTAACATTTATTTTTCAGTTCTCGGCGGACACAACATCTTTGTTTGTATGTGGTGCTGAGGATCAAACCCGGGCCGCACGCATGCCAGGCGAGCGCGCTACCGCTTGAGCCACATCCCCAGCTCCGACTTTACTTTCTAACAATATCTTGAGTCTGTTCACTGCAGTCCATTTCTATTGTCTTCAACCTAATGCAGTTCATCACAGTTTTCTACCTCTCTACTGGCTTTCATTTCATGCACTTTTTCCCTTTTACATGGCAGCTAGAGTGATTTCTAAAACAAATGCTAGTATGGTCACAATGTTCCTCTGCTTAAAACACTTTTGACATATTATGACAAGGATAAACCTTGAAGACAGAACATGGCGGCAGGCGCGGAGAGATCAAGTCTCTGACCTCTTCAGCTGTGCGGGCATAGGGAGTCGTAAACAATCTAAATTCTGTTTGCTCAGGATCACTAGGCAATGCTGAGCTGACATGGATCTGGGGCGAATAGTCTGGGCCTCTCAGAACACACACTGAGCCCGGATCAGCTGAATTCAAGCTCCGTTTGCCTGCTTCCCGCAGACAAACAGCTGTGACTCAGCACTAATCCATCCGGCGGAAACAACTGGTCAGCCCTCCTGATCCTACAGAGGTAAATGCCTACCGAGCCTTCATAGGTAGTGGCCACAGATTTGAAACGGGGCTTGGGAGAGACAGTAAGGACCCACCCGTTGCATTGGTCACCCGGCAAAGGGAAACGAACTGTCGCCATTTGCAAGAGTTTCCACCATGGCAGAGAACTGACGTCATCAGACTGCGGCGGAGGAGATAACTTCATTGAAACCTGTGGCTACAGGTGTGTAATCCCCTAGGCTTCCCTCTCCACACATCGGGGAAACCTTAAGGGCCCCTCCCAGCTCTCCCATAAGGGCCCCCCTCCCAGCACTCCTGTGAGCGTGATAGCCAGACCGAGGGAATCAGACGTGGCTCGGGACCTGCGGTGCGGAACTCCCCGCTACCGCTCCCACCAGTGCTGACACCTGAGATCTCTTGCACCAGCTACCTGGGGCGTGGCTACCGGAGGGCAAGTAAAATTCGCTGAGGATTCTCAGTCCCAAGCTCTACAAACTTAGGGTCTAAGGGAATGGCAAACAGGGAGAGTGTGCCCAGTCGTTCATGAAATCAGAGCTCCCGGGAGCAACAGACCTGGCGTGTACTCAGTATTGTGGTGAGTGGCACCCGTGAGAGGGGCCTGGCTAGAGGAAAAGTGGGGAAGTGACTAGACACAAGAGGAGGCCCTAGGCACTCAGGATTGGAGACTCGCCCAGTCTGGGAGGAGGAGCTGCTGCACAGTGATTGGTTCCAGCGTATTGACAGGAGAAACTTGGCCTAGCGGACACAGAGCCACCTACTGGAAGAGAAGTTAATCAAACTCTAAGACTGCATTTATTAGTTTTTTTTTGTTTTTTGTTTTTTTCTCTTTTTTTCTTGATTTGGGTTTTTTCTTTCATGTTCATTTTTCTTTCTTGTTGTTTTTTAAATTTTTTTCTTCTAATTTTAATTTATATTTTTTTATTTTTTTTAAATTTTTTTTTTCTTTTTTTCTTTCCTATTTTTTTCTTCTTTTGTCTTTTCATTTCTTTTCAATTTTCTTATTCCCCCTTCCTTGAATTCTACCTGCTTACTCTCATTCTCTTTAGTGACTTCTTCCCTTCCCTTCTAATACCTTTCCTCCCAAGCATCAAATAAATTTATAGGAGTAAACAGTAACTCAGCAGTCAAACAAGAAGTAACATGAGCAGTTTGAAAAAGCAAGGAAGAAAAGGAGTACAAACAATGAAGGACAGCCTAAATATTCAGGAGGACCTAGAATCATCAGAAAAATGGTCATATAAAGAACTCAAGGAACACCTTAGACAGATGGAATGGAATCTTAAAGAGGATACGAGACAGCAAATTCAAGCAGTGAAAGAACACATTGAGAATGAATTACATAAACAGATAAAAGAAGAAGTTAAGCATATTTATCAGGAGATAGAGATTATAAAAAATAATCAAACAATAATTCTAGAAATGAAGGAAACAATGAACCAAATTAAAAACTCAATTGAGAGTATCACTAACAGAGTGGAGCAAGTAGAAGCCAGAACGTCAGATAATGAAGACAAAATATATCATCTTGAAAAGAGTCTAGCCAACTCAGAAAGGCTGGTAAAAAATCACAAGAAAAACATCCAAGAGTTATGGGATAATATAAAAAAACCAAACTTACGAGTCATCGGGATAGAAGAAGGTACAGAGATTCAAACCAAGGGAATGAGTAACCTGCTGAATGAAATAATTACAGAAAACTTTCCAGAAATAAAAAAGAAAACAGATATACAAATTGTAGATGCATACAGGACACCGAGCACACAAAATCACAGTAGACCAATGCCAAGACACATTGTTATGAAGATATCCAATATACAGAACAAAGAGAAAATATTAAAAGCTACAAGAGAAAGGAGGCAGATTACATTCAGGGGTAAACCAATAAGGTTAACCACGGATTTTTCATCCAGACGCTGAAAGCAAGAAGGTCATGGAACAATGTATTTCAAACACTGAAAGACAATGGATGCCAACCAAGAATTCTGTATCCAGCAAAATTAAGCTTCAGGTATGACAACGAAATAAAAATCTTTCCTGATAAACAAAAGTTAAAAGAATTTGCAGCCAGAGAACCAGCATTGCAAAGCAATAATGAAAAACAATAACCAAAACCATCAGTGGGAAGTGCCATGGTAAAGACAGAGGGCGAAGGGAAAGATAATCATGGAGAAACAAACTAAATTTTTTTAAAAAAAGGATAAATAATCAAACATGGCTCGAAGTACAAACCATATATCAATAGTAACTCTGAATGTTAATGGCTGAAACTCTCCAATAAAGCGACATAGGCTGGTATCATGGATTAAAAAAACAAATCCAACAATATGCTGCCTCCAGGAGTCACATCTGATTGGAAAAGATATACACAGGCTGAAGGTGAAAGGATGGGAAAAAATATACCACACACACGGTCCTCGTAAGCAAGCAGGGGTGGCCATCCTCATATCAAATAAAGTAGACTTCAAGACTAAGTTAATCAAAAGGGGTAAGGAAGGACATTATATACCATTAAAAGGAAACATTCACTAACAAGACATAACAATTATCAATATTTATGCACCAAATAATGGTGCCGCAACATTCATAAAACAAATTCTCAAGTTCAAGAATCAAATAGACCACAACACAATAATTATGAGTGACTTCAACACACCTCTCTCACCATTGGACAGATCCTCCAAACAAAAGTTGAATAAAGAAACCATAGAACTCAATACCACAATCAATAACCTAGACTTAACTGACATATATAGAATATATCAACCATCATCAAATGGATTTACTTTTTTCTCAGCAGCACATGGATCCTTCTCAAAAATAGACCATATATTATGCTATAGGGCAACCCTCAGTAAATATAAAGGGGTGGAGATAATACCATGCATTTTATCTGATCATAATGGAATGAAACTGGAAATCAATGATAAAAGAAGGAAGGAAAAATCATACATCACATGGAAAATAAACAATATGTTACTTAATGATCAATGGGTTACAGAAGACATAAAGGAGGAAATCAAAAAATTCTTAGAGATAAATGAAAATACAGACACAACATATCGGAATCTATGGGACACAATGAAAGCAGTTTTAAGAGGGAAATTCATCGCCCGGTGGTCATTCCTCAAAAAAAGAAAAAAAACAACAAATAAATGAGCTCACACTTCATCTCAAAGTCCTAGAAAAGAAAGAGCAAAACAACAGCAAATGTAGCAGAAGGCAAGAAATAATTAAAATCAGAGCGGAAATCAATGAAATTGAAACAAAAGCAACTATTGAAAAAATTAACAAAACTAAAAGTTGGTTCTTTGAAAAAATAAATAAGATTGACAGACCTTTAGCCATGCTAACGAAGAGAAGAAGAGAGAGAACTCAAATTACTAACATACGGGATGAAAAAGGTAATATCACAACAGATGCTACAGAAATACAGAAGACAATTAGAAATTATTTTGAAAACCTATATTCCAATAAAATAGAAGATAGTGAAGACATCGATAAATTTCTTAAGTCATATGATTTGCCCAGACTGAGTCAGGAGGATACACAGAATTTGAACAGACCAATATCAATGGATGAAATTGAAGAAGTAATCAAAAGACTACCAACCAAGAAAAGCCCAGGACCGGGAGGAGTTTTACAAAACCTTTAAAGAATTAATACCAATACTTTTCAAGTTATTTCAGGAAATAGAAAAAGAGGGAGCTCTTCCCAATTCATTCTATGAGGCCAACATCACCCTGATTCTGAAACCAGACAAAGACACCTCAAAGAAAGAAAACTACAGATCAATATCTCTAATGAACCTAGATGCAAAAATCCTCAATAAAATTCTGGCAAATCGAATACAAAAACACATCAAAAAAATTGTGCACCATGATCAAGTAGGATTCATCCCTGGGATGCAAAGATGGTTCAATATACAGAAATCAATAAATGTTATTCACCACATCAATAGACTTAAAGATAAGAACCATATGATCATCTCAATAGACGCAGAGAAAGCATCCATTTATGTTCAAAACATTAGAAAAACTAGGGATAACAGGAACTTACCTTGACATTGTAAAAGCTATCTATGTTAAGTCTCAGGCTAGCATCATTCTGAATGGAGAAAAGTTGAAGGCATTCCCTCTAAAATCTGGAACAAGACAGGGATGCCCTCTCTCACCACTTCTATTTAATGTAGTCCTTGAAATACTAGCCAGAGCAATTAGACAGACAAAAGAAATTAAAGGCATAAAAATAGGAAAAGAAGAACTTAAATTATCACTATTTGCGGTTGACATGATTCTATACCTAGAAGACCCAAAAGGGTCTACAAAGAAACTACTAGAACTAAAAAATGAATTCAGCAAAGTGGCAGGATATAAAATCAACACGCATAAATCAAAGGCATTTCTGTATATCAGTGACAAAACTTCTGAAACGGAAATGAGGAAAAACACTCCATTAACAATATCCTCAAAAAAAATAAAATACTTGGGAATCAACCTAACAAAAGAGGTGAAAGATTTATACAATGAAAACTACAGAACCCTAAAGAGAGAAATAGAAGAAGATCTTAGAAGATGGAAAAATATACCCTGTTCATGGATAGGCAGAACTAACATTATCAAAATGGCGATATTACCAAAAGTTCTCTATAGGTTTAATGCAATGCCAATCAAAATCCCAATGGCATTTCTTGTAGAAATAGATAAAGCAATCATGAAATTCATATGGAAAAATAAAAGACCCAGAATAGCAAAAGCAATTCTAAGCAGGAAGTGTGAATCAGGCGGTATAGCGATATCAGATTTTAAACTATATTACAGAGCAATAGTGACAAAAACAGCATGGTACTGGTACCAAAACAGGCGAGTGGACCAATGGTATAGAATAGAGGACACAGAGACTAATCCACAAAGTTACAACTATCTTATATTTGATAAAGGGGCTAAAAGCATGCAATGGAGGAAGGATAGCATCTTCAACAAATGGTGTTGGGAAAACTGGAAATCCATATGCAACAAAATGAAACTGAATCCCTTTCTCTTGCCATGCACAAAAGTTAACTCAAAATAGATCAAGGAGCTTGATATCAAATCAGAGACTCTGGGTCTGATAGAAGAAAAAGTTGGCTACGATCTACATATTGTGGGGTCGGGCTCCAAATTCCTTAATAGGACACCCATAGCACAAGAGTTAATAACAAGAATCAACAAATGGGACTTACTTAAACTAAAAAGTTTTTTCTCAGCAAGAGAAACAATAAGAGAGGTAAATAGGGAGCCTACATCCTGGGAACAAATTTTTACTCCTCACACTTCAGATAGAGCCCTAATATCCAGAGTATACAAAGAACTCAAAAAATTAGACAATAAGATAACAAATAACCCAAACAACAAATGGGCCAAGGACCTGAACAGACACTTCTCAGAGGAGGATATACAATCAATCAACAAGTACATGAAAAAATGCTCACTATCTCTAGCAGTCAGAGAAATGCAAATCAAAACCACCCTAAGATACCATCTCACTCCAGTAAGATTGGCAGCCATTATGAAGTCAAACAACAACTGCTGGCGAGGATGTGGGGAAAAGGGTACACTTGTACATTGCTGGTGGGATTGCAAATTGGTGCGGCCAATTTGGAAAGCAGTACGGAGATTCCTGGGAATGCTGGGAATGGAACCACCACTTGACCCTGCTATTGCCCTTCTCGGACTATTTCCTGAAGACCTTAAAAGAGCATGCTACAGGGATACTGCCACATCGATGTTCATAGCAGCACAATTCACAATAGCTAGACTGTGGAACCAACCCAGAAAATTAAAATTACCCTATTTTCTGCCCCAGAGGTAATCACTATTACCTATCTCAGTATATTTCCTCCCATTCCTTTGTGTGTGTGTATTTTTTCTTAAAGAAATCAAATTCTCAAGTGGAATAATATGAATACAGTCTTATTTCTTTTATGAGGTTATACTATTATTGCCTATAGTATATTTCTGAGTTTAAACTATTTCTGATAAATCTTTGCATCTTGAATTTTTTATTAGGATTAATAAAAGTAGATATACTATGTGAACATGAAGAAAAGAGAAAACAGATGAAAGGAGTACATATTTCACCATAATCTAATTATACATGAAAGACAACTTACTTTTTCTGTAACAACTTAATGTTTTCCAATTCCATTTCGCTTGAGTAGCAGAGACTCAAGATTTCTAAGAGCAGATACAAATCTCAGACCACAAAGTTAGGGATTCACTAAATAAAATTTTAATTTTTTTCATCATATATATATATATATACACCTTATATATATTCATCTTTTATATATATATATTCATCTTTATATGTATATTCGTTGTTGATAGACCTTTATTTTATTTATTTATATGCGGTGCTGAGAATTGAACCCAATGCTTCACATACAAGTGCACTACCACGGAGCCCCAGCCTCAGCCCCAAGAATTCATCTTGATATCTACTTTATTCTACTGAGGTAACTTACCTTGAGCCATGACTAAGTACAGTTAGCTTCTATAGTACCCAAGCATTAGGGAAGACACCTGGCCTTTGATACCAATTGTCTTTGCAAGCACACATTCTATTTTGTTCTTGGTCATTGGTCCACACTGCCTAGAATTCTTATTTCTGTTAGCATGTAACCATTAGGGTCAATGGCTTCTTTTCCAATTTCAGTGTCATCCATGGGGGAATGGGAATAATTTTGTTGCTTTTTTCAATACTATAACCATCAAATCTCTACAAATTCAGAAACTGTTCTGAGTGTAGATGAATATGATATGTCACTTCCATGAATATTCCATTACATGGCAAATATAGAGGCAGTTCTAATCCCACAAGCTCCTTAAAAAACAATTTTCACAGACCAATGGCAGAAGTAGTCAGAGATTTCAATCATGAGAAGTACTGAACCTGGCAGAGTGGACTTCGGCTGATAATTAGCAAAGAAATGGATCTCTCGGTCCAACAACTGCAAGAAAATTGGTCCTACAAACAAGCTATCAAAAATTAAATCAGGTCAGGCACAATGGCACCTGTCTGAAATTCCAGCAGCTTAGGAGGCTGAAGCAGGAATCGTGAGTTCAAAGCCAGCTTCAGCAACTTGGCAAGGCCCTAAGCAACTCAGCGAAACTCTGTCTCTAAAAAAATAAAAAATAAAAAAAAAATACACATATACACACACACACACACACACACACACACACACACACACACACACACAAGGGCTGGGGATGTGATAAGTGGTTACGCACTCCTGGGTTCCATCCCTGGCACCAAAAAACAAAACAAAAAAAAAATTGAATCAGGTCAAATTTTAAGAATACAATCAGACCACATTTTAAAAAATGTTCAAGTTTACTGGGTGTACAAAGAGCAGTTCAAAAGGAGGAAGTATTTTGATTCTCTTTATACTTGGCTTTTTTTTACATTAGCATTCCTTTTTTAAGGCAAGCAGAACAGTTTAAACTGATTTGTCTATAGCTGATTGGTTAACTTTTATTGAATCATGATGACAAAGACATTTTGTTTTATGACTAGAGCCTCCAGATAAAAGCCCAGCCTGACCTGGCCAACACCTTGATTTCAGACTTGTTATATGACCTGAAAATGGAACCAAGCCAAACCCACCCAGACTTCTCACCTACAGAATTGTGAGATAATATGTGTTGTCAGCAACTGAGTTTGTGGTACTTTGTTACACAGCAGTAGAAAAGTAATACAAAGGGATTGCATAAAGACATGATTACCAGATTAGCATCAGGGAGCCCAGCCAATATTGGCAGAGTCTTACTCAGACCAGCAGAATGGCCCAGTTGACTGGCATAATGAGCAATAATAAATGGTGGTTGTCTAATGCCACCAAGATTGAGACTGTTTGCTATGCAGTGGAAACTAATGGTTACATCTTTTGAAATGAGAGAAATATAGAGCCATTCCTCTTAAGTGAAAAGCCCTATCCTATTTACAAAGATAGTGAAGAATAGACCATGGTATCCAAATTTGAACTCAATACTCTGAATTGCCATTTATAAAGTAATCATTTATTAACACTATGGTAGGAGTTCTACATTCAGCACCTAATTTAAACCACACAACTCTAAAGTAGGCATTTCTAAGATTCAATGGTTCTATGCTATCTTGTCTCTTTTTCATTTTTCTTTCTGCACTGGAGATTGAATCCAGGGTCTCTACAAGTTAGGCAAGTGCTCGACCACTGAGCTACACTCTCAGCCCTTTTTATTTTTAATTAATTTTTTTTTTTTTATGAGGCTAGGTTGCCAGGCTGTCCTGAAACATGCAATCCTGTCTCAGTCTCCTGCATAACTGGGATTACAAGGTATGTGCCACAGTGCCTAGCTATATTTACAGTTTGTACAGTTAGGTAAATATATTGATTATATTAACCACTCCATTCTCAATTCATTTATAACATGGGTTTGATGATACTATTTAATTCACAAGATTATACAACTCTATAAACTGACTCTTATGTAAATATTAGAAATCATTACCAGCAGTCCAGGCTTCAGTTTTCACATACTGTTTGTCACTGAAATGCACTTACAGTGATATATCAGCACACAGCATTTCTATATCACACATGCTCTATCAACATGTACATCAATGCTTGTTCTCTGACAGGCAGCACGCACATGGGTCTGCCAGCCTCCCTGCTTGATCACAGTGTACCAATTAACCACTACAAGAAGCATGAATAGACTCTAATTCACAGGTTAATGATAAACTCTGCTTTGGGAATTGGGGAAATAAAGCTAATATTTCCAGAGCTTCTATTTGGGGCACCATATTAGAGGACTCAGATGATTATGAGGAATTTATTTCAACTGGGGCTGGAGCATGAGTCATTTCAGAATTATCTCATGTAATTCTATGTATCCATGGTTGAGAATTACTGACACAGAAAACTCCATTAATTCTTGCAAAAATCATAGTAAAGAAATGGATGCCCACAGAAGTGAACTTCCCCAAGGTTACACATCCTGTAAAGCTAAGTTGTTTCCCGCCCCGCCCCCCACCGCACCAAAATGGCACACTTCTCAAGCAGAGGAGACAATCTCAACAAATCAAGAGAGATACTAAATCTGAAGGTAAGACTGAAGATTTCAACTTCATAATCAAATAACTTTTGTTGACTGTTATCCTCCATGACTCTTTGGGGTCATCTCATTTTCATGGTAATCATGCTCCATTTTACCTTATGTTTGTATTTTACATTTATCATGGCCTCCCTGTACATTTCCTAGTTTTCAAATCTGATGACTGGCAAGGAGATCATAGTAAGAGCCCTGGTTTTGGACTCAGACCCACCTTTGTTGGTTTGCATGTACTTGGTTGTGTGGCCTAGACACACATGTTTTGAATTTCATTTTTATAAACAAAAAACGGGAAAGTTGTACTTTGGTAAGGTTTAGAAATATTACATCCAAAAAACCAGTTATTTGTAATACCCACCAACAGAAATAGAGTGTGGTCTCTCTTAAACACATGGAAAGTAGTAAGTCGATTAAGATCCGAGTTCGATTCCTTTTTGAACTCAAATGCCCTTACATTTTGGGGAAAGAATAAAAAAAATAAGTAGTCATGGAACCCAGCTGAGGTTGGCTTTTCTGTCCTTCAAAACATTTTCCAGAAAGTTATTTACACATGATACTCTAGCCAAGGCAAAGGAAACCATTATAATTATATAATATAATCTTACATTTAACCCACCTCGCCTGATGTCCTTGCCCTAAGACAGGGGCCCCCAATACAAGCTCCGCCTCTATTTGGGGGAGTGGCAGATTTCTTTTTATAGTAGGTTGGCTCAACAAGGGGAGGGTGAATCAGAGCGGCTCCGCCCACTCCGCCCGAGCCGGACGCTGCGCGCTCCCAGTTCTCCCTCCCTGCGGAACCTGCGGGGAGGTGGGCTGGCGGTGGAGGCAGAGTCCCACCTCCTGTCCCTTTAAGGAGGAGGGCCCAGCGTGACCCAGAGTGCCGGCGTGGCCCCCACCGGCTGGCGACCTCAGCCCAGAGCAGCTGCAGCCCCATCGCGGCCGCCCCTCGGTTAGCAGTGTCCGCGCCAGAGCCAGGCAGCGAGTCGCCACCATGGTGAAAATCGTAACTGTTAAGACCCAGGCGTACCCGGACCAAAAGCCCGGCACGAGCGGGCTGCGGAAGCGGGTGAAGGTGTTCCAGAGCAATGCCAACTACGCGGAGAATTTCATCCAGAGTATCATCTCCACGGTGGAACCGGGGCAGCGGCAGGAGGCCACCCTGGTGGTAGGCGGGGACGGCAGGTTCTACATGAAGGACGCCATCCAGCTCATCGTCCGCATCGCCGCCGCCAACGGGGTAAGGGGCGCGGCTGCTCCTCGGGACGTGCGCCCGGGGTGCGTGCGCGACGCGGGGCCCCGGCCTGCCCAGCTCCCGGCCGGGCCACTTCCGTGCGCGAGCGCCCAAGTCTCCACCCTCGCGGCCTCTGCGCGGGCTTTTCTCGCCTCGAGGCCCCACGGAGGTCGCCGGGCGGGACGTGAGGAAGTGGCCACCGGGACACGCGGAGCTGCCTGTCCGACTCCTTGGGGCGGGGAGGTGGGGGAACGGAGAGCCGGCCTTGACCTTGGGAGGCCTGACCCTCCCGGCTGCCCCTCCCTCCTCCTGCTTCACTGAAGGTAGTCAATTTCCTGCGGCTCCCGAGGCCTCTGACATTTACATTAACCTTTGCTGCCTCGGGAGATACTGTTACAGCACAGAGCGCAGTGGCCTCAGCGAGGAAAGGTTAGACAGCCGTCGTCTTGCTGTGAACCCCTTCGCCTCGGCACGGTTGCTGGCTATTCTCAGCAGGGACTGGCGCCTCCTGCTGGCTCAGAGCCTGGCGCTTTGGGACTGGGGTGGCAAAAGCACCCATCCCCCTGGGGCGTCCGGCCAGCGGGTCTCAGCAGGCAGGTGCCAAGCCCTTCCTACCCATCCCCTAGTTTGCGTTGTGCCTGCCTGCTGGAGCGCAGGGTTTGGAAAAGGCTAGTCTCTGCCGGGCAGTGCTCTGGATGTGTTCCACCAAGGGGCCTGGAGCTGAATATTGATTGAAACAGAAACAACATGCCCTAGGGCGCTCTTATGCAAGCAGTCCTGGCAAGCCAGGAAATTAACGCAACACCTTGGTTCTGCCCCTCAGCTAAGGAACGTTAACTGACTTAATTGGGCAGTTCCACTTGGAGAGGTAAAACTTTAAAAGTGATTTTTCGATAAATCTGATGAATGAAAATGGATTTGTAAAACAGATGAATTGGGGTTGGTTGTCCACTCAGTTTTATAAAACACTTGAAGAAGTTCTTGTAAGGAGCAAATTTTCCTTCTCTATAAAAAGATTTGCTGTATACCCAACTCTTCTGGAACCCTATTATCTTTAATAATATTTTAGTCATTTTAGTGATAGTCTATCATTAACATATTGTGAGCATTTTTTGCCAAATTACCAGGGTTAACACTTCACTTGCGGTGCCTCATTTATACCATCCTGTAGCCCTGTAAGGTAGATGCTATTTTATGGTACCTTCAAGTCACTATGAGAACTTAGAAGTTTAGGCAGGTTAAATATTTGAGGAGAACTGAGCTGGGGTATATAACTTATTGGCAGAACACTTGCCTAATATGTGGATTTAGTCCCCAGGACCAAAAATATTATAACTTACAAGAATGATTTACAAAAATTATAATGGCAGCCGTGAGAATCCAATACAAACTGCAAATCCCAAGAACTTGAGCAGTTTCTGGGAATGAAGGCATTGTTGAATCTGAAGTTATATTTTCTAGTCTTCAGAGCCTCAAATGGGCCCTAACTACACCTTCCTCCCTGGGTTAAACATTTATAAGCATTCATGTGGGAAGTTTGGATTTGTTTTCTCTATGCTTTTGAATTTTCAAACCATTACAGATTGAAGAATAAACAATAGATGTATACCAGTGGATCCCTTCATCTCCCTGTGCACCACCTGTACCAAATTTGCACTTCATTCATTCAGGAGATATTGAGACTTAGTATAGAGAAACCGGTAGAATGAAAAGATGATTCAGGCACAAGTCCTTAAGGAACTTAGAGCATAATGGGAGTTTTAGGGTTCAAATGGAAATTGGTCCACTTGGAAATAGGTGAGGTGGAAAGGAATGAATTAGTTAAGACTACAAAAATGTTTTTAAAACTTTATCGCCCTTTACCTACTGCCCTGTTACTCTTCTTTTAATCAACCTTTGAAAAAGTTCTGAGTATTCACCATCTCTGATTCTTTAAATGTCTCTGATTCTTGACTCCCATTCATTAGCCATCTCTCTGCGGCCTGGCTTCAGCCTCCTCTACCTCTTCACTAAAAGTGCTCATGCCAGAACCAATGGCTCTCTGGTTGCTAAACCCAATAGGCCTCATCCTGACCTTTCTCTTGCCTTTGGCCCAACTGACTTTGCATTCTTAGTGATCTTACTCCCTTGCCTTGACCACTCTCCTACTTCTACCTGAATATTTTGTAAGTTCCTTCAGGGACTGCTTTTCCTATTTATCCCCTGGCTATTCACTAGGTTTTAGGCCTCAGCTTGCTGCTCTTTGATTTTACTCATGATCCTACATGTCAGGGATTTAATTTGCTACTTTTTTCTCCTTGTTTTCTTTTGCTATGGCTCTCCTGGGCCTAACTACTTTTTCCCCATATCTCTAGCACAGATGAATCAGATTCCAGTGAACAATCTGTTCATATGTCATGGACACCCACAGGAGAATAAACTTCCTTAAGAAAGAGTCTGTGTTTCCATCTATAAGTTGGTATCCTTGGGGGATTGGTTTCAGGACTCCATGTAGATACCAAATTCTGTAAATGCTTAAGTCCCTTGTATAAAGTGGGATAGTACTGGGTACACAAATTAATCCAGCCATTTGGAAGGCTGAGGCAGAAATATCACGACTTCTAAGTTAGCCTGGGCAATTTAGCAAGACCCTGTCTCTAAAGAGTTGTTGGGGGGTACTATTTACATATAACCTACACAATTTTTTTTTTTTTGTGTGTGTGTGTGTGTGTGTGGTGCTAGGGATAGAACTCAGGGTGTCATACATGTTAGATGAGTACCACTGAGTCACACCCCCAACCCACACACATCCTCTTACATAAATCATCCCTAGATTAATTAAAATATATAATGTAAATGCTATGTAAATAGTTTTTACTCTATTTTTATTTGTATTCTATTTTTTTCCTAAATATTTGCAGTCTGTATTTGGTTGAATCTGAATTTGGAAGCCTGGTATACAGAAAGCCTACTATGTCTACAATACCTTAGACAATAGAACATCTTATGAATTCATATTCATTTGCCCTTGATTGTGAGTGTCCTATGTATTCCAGCATTTAACTTAAAGACAGCATATAGTTGGTGACCAATAAACTTATTCTTATCAAACATTTATTATGTGCTTACTTTGTATCAGACATTGTACTTGACATAAAAAATGTCCTTGACCTCAGAAAGACATAGTCTAGAAGGGCAGATGGATAAGAACACACACAGCATCATAGTGTGTTAGCTGCTGTGATGGAGGTAAGTGCCAGGTATTGAAGAGGTAAGAGCAGAGACAGCTATTGGTGGGAGGGGAAGATGAAGTGAGGAAGACATCTAGAAAGGAGACAGTTAAATTGAGTCTTAAAGGATGCGCTGGAATTGGATACTCCGGGCAGGAGGTGAATGTGCCAGAGGAGAAGAACACTGGGCAGAATGAACAGGCAGAACAGGAGTGGGGGACTGTTCTGTTGGACAGGTTATTTAATTTCTGATCCTTCTTCATCTGTAAAAGGTGATATGATAATATATGCCCAGAGAGGCTGTTGTGAGGATTAGATGAAATATAAAAGTAACTGGCAGCCCCTTTTCAACACGAACTATTGGAATGACATTTGTATGATCAGTGTTCTGCTGCTATTAGAAGGATAAGTTAATCCAACCTGATGCAAATATTACCCACCTCCCCTCCATACATTAGTGGCATTGCTTGCCACCTGCCTGCAATTTTTTATTAGCCCTAACTAATGTGGAGGAATTCCACGTAGAACCAGCAGAGTACAAGTGACAGAAACTTAATTGGATTAGTCCAAGTGAGGAAGGAATTTATGGGGCCATGTCACCGAAAGTGCAAGAGATGCTCAGTGTAGACTCTTTGGTTGAACTATTTCTGGTATCTAAGAACCACTCTGGGCCTGGGGAGTTCAAATTTACAAGTAGATGAACATGTGGATATTTCTTTTTTTTTTTTTTTTTTAAAGAGAGAGTGAGAGAGGAGAGAGAGAGAGAGAGAGAGAGAGAGAGAATTTTTAATATTTATTTTTTAGTTCTCGGCGGACACAACATCTTTGTTGGTATGTGGTGCTGAGGATCGAACCCGGGCCGCACGCATGCCAGGTGAGCGCGCTACCGCTTGAGCCACATCCCCAGCCCCACATGTGGATATTTCAAAGGATAATTTATCACCATTCTAAGCAAAGTAAAATAGATACTTTGAAAGTAAGTGGGGTTGTCATCAATTCACAGGGGCTCTTTGCCCTGGACTCCTTTGCTACCTCTTCAGAAAATTTAAGTGTATAAAACAAAAAAACAAAGGATCCTAAAGGAAACAAAAATTATACTGAAATAGAAGTATTAAAATATTTTTGAAAACCAAATTTGTAATTGTTTAAATTATACTATTTTATTGTGTGCATGTGTGACTATATTATAATAAAATACACTGTTATTTACAATTATAATGTGCCAATAAAAAAGGGGAAAAATAAATCTGAATAAAGACCCCCAAATTTGTGATATATAACAAGATAAGTATGTGCTTCTTTTTTGCTATATTAAATACAAAAATCTACAGAAGGTCTAATACTACCTTATTTCAGAGCAGTGATGATTGTACATGGTATTTAGAAATATGTGCAGTTTTTTCATACATTGAGATCATTTATAATGTGGTATGAAAATATGTGTGATTTCTACTGATGATAAAGTCCCAGGGAGCAATACTAGTAGTTGTAGTAGTGGAGAAATAATAATAATAAAGTTTGCTTCCTGCATTATAATGGAAGGAAATGCTAAATTTTAGTTAGAGGTTAGTGAAAACAAAAACATTTTGTTTTGCCATTTACATTCCAGGACCCCATTGAATTCTACCCATTCTGGCAAGTGGGGCAGGTGTTGTCTAAGCATCCTGAGTTAAGAATCCAGCACTAAGCAAAAGATCCCCTTTTTGCAACAGGTGCCACCGGCACTAAAATGGACCTCAAGTACTTGATAACAGCAATTCAGGGTCTCATGTTCTCAGACCAAACTAGTGGAGTTTTGAGAAGTTCACCTTACAGTGGAAGAACCGGAAAGGAGAGGGCTAGAAAATCCCCTGTCTCCCATTTGAGATGAATCCCTCTTCTGAACTTTCACAGACCCAGTTGCAAGCACTGGTGAAAGATCCTGTGTCTGGGTACAGTCACAACATTTCCTGAGAAGGACAGGAAAAAATACTGAGCAGAAGAGGGAAATCTTGGGGACTCTTAGGTAATTGGTGCTAGGTAGAGGAGACACATTACTCCTTTTAAAATCTGATATCCTTGGATAGGGATGACCTGGAAGAGAAGCATCTTTGGGTCTTTTTAATATGCTGTAACTCCCATGTTTTAAAAAGTTGATTTTTTAATTATGATAATTTTTTAAATGATTGTTCTTTCTGATTTTGAATCAGCATAAACACCAGGATGAATAAGATATTTGGCTGTTTCATCTAGGAGTCTACAGTCCTTGCAGGAAGATGAGACACAGGGAATACATTTGCACAGAAAGTGCAGAATTCCAAAGTGCTAAGGTCAGAGAAGGGAGAGAACATTCTGGACTGGGGAAAGAAGAGGTGGAACTTGAACTGCCTTAAGGAGTGGTAGTGTGCAAAGAGAAGAGGCAGGCCACCTTTTGAGGAGAGGGGAACAGTAAGAAGTAAGGAAGAGGGAAGAGGCAGGGCTAGTGTTCAGAGACAGGCATTTAGTCACAGTCTTTTTTACATAAAGTCCTTAAATCAAATTGGGAGCTTTTCTTTCTTGATTGTACTAATCTTTTAAATAAAATTTTCATTCTTTTAAAAAAATTTTTAGTTGTAGTTGGACATAATACCTTAATTTTTATTTATTTATATTTTTATGTGGTGCTGAGGATCGAACCCAGTGCCTCACATCTTCGAGGCAAACATTCTACCATTGAGCCACAACCCCAGCCCTTGGTTGTACTAATTTTTTTGCTAAATTTTTCCCCTGTCTTAATCAAATCTAATACCCATAGAGGATCAAAGACTAAAAAGAAAACCATTCTCTCTTTTCAAACTAAAGCTTTTTTTTTTTTTTGGTAAAATTAAATAAGGAAGAGAGAGAGATTGAAAGAGAGATTCATTTGGTAAATATTTATTGAGTACCTACTACATGTGTACTAGGTAGGACACAATCGGTGAATTGAAGAGTATCTTCTTTCATGGAGCTGTGAGGCTATAGTTGAGGGAGACAGAAGATAAATATATGTGTCAGATAAAGAGAAATGATCTGAAGAAAAATAAAGCCTGGTAAAAGGAGAGAACATTTTGGGGTGCAGTGTTCTCTTCAGTGTGATCATAGGAAAAGCCTCTCTGGTGAACCTCATGAGACCAGAGACCTGAGTGAAGTGAAGCCGGAGCCAGGCACATATCTGTGAAAGACATCCAGGCAGAGGGAGAGTTAATAGAGGATAAGCACATTTACTCATTTAATGTTGTAAAGCTATGCTCCAAGAAGATAAATATAGTATAATTTTTCATTATATGAAGGGTCCTAATATATTATAATTTTTCATTATATGAGGTCTTACATATAGTATAAGTATTATTGTATTAATACTTATATCTTAGGATAGTAGACATAACCATCTTTGATCAAATATTTAATAATAAATTCTTCTGTCTTGGACTCAAAAGGTAGGAAAAATTTTTCATCTACCTCTTAGGTTAAATATTTGGGGGACTATAAGTTAAACTTATAAGAAATGGGTTAGTAACAAAAATATATTGGTGGAGTTTCACAGAAATATGTGACTGGAGGCAGTTACATTTTGTGTCTTATATACCATCTTATTTAGAGGAAGGGAGAAGGCAGAGGGTACTTGGTGTATAGCGTGACTTTGAGGAAAATCAAATGGGCCCTTAAGAGAGTACGTGGGAGATAAGATAGTTTTGTGACAGTGTACTGTCTTAAGTACTAAGAGTTAATCTTCCCTGATTGTGAATCTCCAGGAAAGGGGATTTATGACAATTGAGTTCTTTGGGGATGCCCTGTTTATAAAATAGATGAGAGAGTTTAGTAAGAAGCCATTCTTAGGTGTGTTCAACTCAAAATAATTTTTTTTCTTTTGTCACAGTGGCATAATGTGGGCCCCTTGAAATTTCAGAAGAATGTTTAGGAGAATGATTTGGGTTAGCTACACGGTGTTATTCTTTACCCTACTACTGGGAATCGAACCTAGGGCCTTGTACATGCCAGTCAAGCTGTCTACCTCTGAACTCCATCCCCAGCACTACCTTCTAAGAAAGCAAAGCAGAAAAGTCTGAACTAGTCCATCTATTCTCCCTTAAGGTCCTATGAAGTCCCCGTAGATATACCCAGTAATTCTGTTGACTTTGAAGCTGTGCTCACAGTTGGGATCCACCTTTTAAAAATGGCTGCGAAGTGAGTAAAGTCAGTTATTAGGAGTTCAGTACAGGCTTCATTTGGGAGGATCTGGAGAGACTTCTCATCTGGTATCATCTAGGGGAAAATTGGGTAGCCCTATGGGATGGTTTAGAATGGTAAGAAGGATATGCCCTTTCTTGGGCTATACAAACAGATATAAGCTGGGTTATTTTGTTTTTGTTTTTGTTTTTTCGAGGTGGTATTTGCTCGCTTTGGTTTGCTTTAATTTCAATAAGTAAGTCTGTCTTCTCATTGCTTCTCCCAGTCACCCCAGAGTCCTGAGGCATAAAGACAGCCCTGAAGCAACCCTACAGGGACTGCCAGTTAAATCACACCAAACCAAATTTTAACCATGGGTCAGAAACACTGTTTTCCTTTTTTTTTTTTTTTTCATATTGGAAACATTTTCCTTCCATTCTCCTCTTCATGGGTGCTATGATTTGAGTATGGCTTAGATGTGTTCCCTGGAGGTTCATGGATTGGAAGCTTGGTACCTAGTGCAATAATATTAAGAAGTCATGGAATGTTTAAGAGGTGGGATTTAGTGGGAGTTCAAAGTCTGGCTGCTTCTCGTCCTCTGGCTTGCAGTCTTGTGATCTTCCCCCTTGTGTGTATTGCCACCATGATGCAATCTGCCGTGATTGGTGCTGCTAGGGGAGGCCCTCTCCAGATCGTTCATCATGCTGTTTGAACCTTCAACCTTCAAAGCTGTGAGCTAAATAAAATAAATATATTTTCTTTATACTGTACCCAGCTTCAGGTGTTGCATTAAAGCAGCAGAAAATGGATTAACACAATCAGTATCTCAAAGTCTGAAAAGATGAAATGTAATAGATGAAATGTGGTTGACTTGTCCAGCCTGTTAGTGGAGTTGGAACTGGGTCTTTGGTCTTCTGATATTTCATCCAGTTGATCTTTTCCATAAATAAGTATATCTCAAAGCAAGTATTTCTGGGAATTGTTATAATATCCCAGTTAAAGTCTGTGGAAACTAGACTGGGCAATGTTAATTACCACTTTCAGAGTTTTTAATGATTAGTGAGCCCTTTGAGTTTGCAAGAGGACCCCAAATGGAATGATTTGGGGAACTACTACCAATCTGTACTGTGTTGGGTTGATATGACCTTACAGGAATCTTTCCAGAACTAAGTTTGCTTTCTTCTTTTAAAAATGGTGTTAATGGCATGCAAGGAGGGTGAGGTCTGTTTTCCTGTAGATATATACTACACAGCTATTTTGGCAGCTAATGGCATGAATTTGTTTTTGGCCACTCTGTGTGTGATTGATTCAGCACAAGGTGTATTTTCCTGTTAGGTCACCAAGTGGTAGAGTTGTGGGATAAGTAACAGCAGTCCTGATCAAATATTTGGCCCCTGCACTGTACTCCAGCCTGTCACAAGCACGTCTGTTGTTCAGGAATGAACTAAATTGACTGCTATGTGGTTTGAGTCCAGTGGACTCAGACAGCATGATGGGGTAGCCAT
This sequence comes from Ictidomys tridecemlineatus, assembly GCF_052094955.1. Classification (NCBI taxonomy): domain Eukaryota; kingdom Metazoa; phylum Chordata; class Mammalia; order Rodentia; family Sciuridae; genus Ictidomys; species Ictidomys tridecemlineatus. The sequence goes on from NC_135487.1 coordinate 49,459,310, forward strand.
TTGGGGGCCAAACCAATCAATGTGGGGATCACATTGGATAGTTCAACTCTACTGTCCTGGGATAGAGTGGAAAAGCCAGGCCTAGTCCTCACCACTTGAGACTTAAGGTTGAAAGGTTCATGTTTGAGCGTTGGTGGGTCACAGACAACAAACCAACAATAGCTGGAGTCTAGCAGTGCTGTTTGGGGTAAGGCAGGCTAAGAGAGAAAAGAGGTGCAGCTTATGTAGGTAAGGAGCAGGGAAGTGCCCACTCAACCCAGACCTGAAGGGAAGGAGAGGAGTATATTCCAGAAAGAAACAGAGGCAAGAGAGCTTGATATGTCCGAGAGGTGCCACACCCCCCAACTTTCTATTTTTGTTTCATAATTTATAAAAATCAAGTGCATCTAAAAATATACTTCATGTTTGATGTTTTACAAGATACTCCTGCATGCATTGCTTCATTTCCTCTCTATTGCAGACCTTTCAGGTGTCCCACTAGGAGTGGTCGAGAATGCAGACAAGCTGGTGAAGGGTTAAGCAGGGAAGGATCAGTTGGAGTGGAGTGGGGTTCTTGCCCCTTGGGTCAAAGCCACTTTTATCAACATTGGAATGAATTAAAACCAGCTTATGAAACCATAGTGTAAAAGAAGAGGCAAAATCCACATCAAGGCACAATCGTTTTTCCTCCTTTGATGGTTTCCATTAAAAAATGAGAACTGAGCCAGTGGACTACAATCCTAGGACCAGCTGGCCTCTTTGGGATCAACGGTAATAAATCACTGCCCACCTGCCAGCTCTTACAGGGAAGTCATGTTTGCCATGGGTTGGGTTCTAGAGTTGGAGGTGAAGATGATACTCTAGGATAATCAAGATCACCCTTAAAAATCCCTTACACAAATATCATGTAGAAGAATAGGTACAACACAATGTGTGCATCTGTAGATTCCAAAATGGCATTTAGCACAGCGAGCTGCTCAGACCTCCAGAGTCCTGTGCGATCTAGGACTGAGCAAGGCAAGAAGTTTTTCAGTGGAAAGGTGGTAGAATTGCCCGTGCTATTTAAATTTCACTCTTTTCCTCTTTGTCTCCCTGTCAGTTACATATGATTAAGTTGGTGCAAGAGCAATACTTGTCTGATGCAACCACATTGCAAATTCCTGCTACTACTCAGTTGTACATATTGGAAACATCTCAATTGTAGTTCAACAAATATGACTCGGAACGTGATGCCCTTGTGACTTTCTACCTGGATTATATTTGAAATCTCAGCTAGATTTCTCTCTCAAAGCTTGTCCTCCCTTTGTAACTCAGCTTGTTCTTCAGCTCTGGAAGATGACACTTTGAGGTGCCTCCCAAAGTGAATTCAGCATACACCATGTAGCCTATATTTTAAGTCAAATACTTTGTACAATTATATAGGTCGAACGGTTGTAATAGAGACTCAAAACAACTATCAAATAGCCAGAAGTCCTCCTCTCTCGTGGAATCGTGTGTTGTATGCAGGCTGGGACAAGTGTGATTGCTCTGTGGTGTTGGGAGCCTATCTCCTCCTTGAAGGGATTGCACTTGCCCACCTAGTTGCTGATGGCTCCCTAGCACCACATCTGTGTTTCAGCCAGTGGGCATGGGACAAAGATGGGGATGTTTGTCAGCTTTCTATTACCATAACAAATACCTGAGGTTGATAAACAGAAGAAAGATTTATTTTGACTCACTGCTTTGGAGGTTTCAGTTGATGACCAGTTGGCCCCATTGCCTTGGGCCTGAAGTAGCCATGATGAGAGTGTGTGGTACAGGAGGCCCACCCACCTCACCGCCAAGCACAAAAGCAGCTCCCACCAGGCCCCACCTCTTAAAGGTTCCACAACCTCCCAGTAGCACTGTGGGCTGGGGGACCAAGCCTTTAACACATGGGCCTTTGGGGGACACCTATTCAAATAATAGCAATGGGGCAAAGTGCCTCTGTCCTTCAAATCTGGAAATTAATCATCTGACTCCTGCTGACAATTCATGGGATAGATCTGACAGGTAAGCCACAGTTACCTACAAGAAGGACTGAAAAAAGTAGATTTTAATATTGGAAGTCATGTGACTAGCTAAAAATGGGTAGTTCTGTTACTTTAAAAAAAAGGAGGGAAACTCTAAATCCCTGCCCTGGTCAGTTGTCCCTTTGGCCATGCAGATCAGTATGCCTACTACCCACCGGCCACCACAAACACATCACCCCTCCAGAGAGGAGGCGTCCCACATTCCTTCTGGTCTCTTAGTTCAGTGTCTGTGAGCCCCAGGTGCTGTGCATACTTCTCTCCATCTGGGCCACATGTGGCTCCTGGTGGTTCAAAGGCCAATAAATTTAAAGGCAAATTATCAGCTCCATCCTCCCCACTGTCTGTCTGTCTCTCTCTACATAACACGCACAGGCACAGATCTGGTTCTGTGCAGTTATATATAGTCATACAGTAGCAACCGGCCACGGAGGTCACATTGTGCTGGAGGGCAGTGCAGACTTCCAGCCCTGGTAATGGGTGGGTCCAGAGGGGGCCCTGGTTCTGCCTCAGGAAGGAACTCTACATGTCTGTCCTCTCTTCACCTAGTAATGGACCTTGGAGAGGAGGCGCCAAAAGCCCCTTTGGGGGTTGCATGGTGTTTGCAACCTGCTTCCTGTTGATGGGAATGGGGGACTCGGGTAGGACTGGCCCTTCCTGTTCAGTTAGTTCCCTCACAAACTCATCAGGCTTCTGGCCTAGTGTGATGAGCCCCGTGTACTGGGAACCACAGTAAAGGTTCTCAGCTACACAGAGTTTCCAAGCCTGAAAACTGACTGACTTATTGGCCTCTGCCTTGGTTCGTTATTGCTGATGGCCACTTGGGACAACAGGAAAGGACAGTGGGGGAGAGGGTGGTATTCATCATCCTGTATTTGCTGGTGGACTAGTTCCACTGTCTGACAGGGAATCCTGACACAGACTTGACACAACCTCTTCTGCCTAGTAGGCTGCTTCACAGAGCTGCTTAAGTTTGGGAACACAACAGCTGTCATCTCGACTCTGCAGGGTCACCAAGTACTGGACTAAGGCGACATCGCTTGCAGACCACAGTAAAAGAAAAACCTACCTTAGCAGAGTCATAAGCTCCTCTGCTTCTGTCTGCTAATTGGCCAGGCTTGGCCTGAGCTTCTGACTTGTAGCAAGAAGCAGCTAATGACACACATGTTCTGAATCCTCCCAACCATTCACCTTGAGCTACAGGTTTGGTTGCCCAGTGGTCTGCCCTCCACACTGTCAGAGGTAGCAGTTTTGCTATAGCATAAAAGACATACAGATGCACATATTTTAGCTTCCTTTTTTTTTTTTTTAGAAAGAGAATTTTTTTAATATTTATTTTTTAGTTTTCGGTGGACATAACATCTTTATTTTTATGTAGTGCTGAAGTTCGAACCCAGAACCCTGTGCATGCAGGTGAGCGCACTACCACTTGAGCCACATCCCCAGCCCGAGATTCTGTTTTGATACTGATTTTTGTGGGGAGTGGGGGATATAGCACCTGGGGCCTTATACCTGTTAGGCAAGTGCTCTGTCACTGAGCTACATCCCCAACCCTTTCTTTCTTTTGTATTTTGAGACAAGGTCTTGCCAAGTTGCCCAGGCCTTGGATTTGTGATCCTCTTACCCAGGTAGCTGGGATAATAGGCACGCTCCACCACACCTGGCTAACTTCTCTTATTAACTGAAATGTAGGCTTGGCTGTTGTAATAGAGTTCCAAAATATGGTACTTAAAATAAAAGATTATAATATGGAACCCTTTTGGTTAGGGACTGTGTGTGGGCAGTCCAAGGGTGGTGTGTGGCTCTGTCACGCAAACAGATCCATGTTTCTTTTTTTGTTCAGTCTACTGTACAGTGTTGCCCTAATCTGTGGCAAGCCAGCCAAGATGCTGTCCATCATCATTCTTCATTCTAGCCACCAGGAAATGGGAAGAGAGGAAGAGGTTACACATACCAGTTTCCTTCATGTCCCATTGATCAAAACTTAACTAAGGCCACCTTTAGCAGCCAGGGAGGCTGGAAGATACCTACTTTGTGCTGGTAATTAAATGACACACTAAACACTGGTGATCCTCAAGGTAAATGAAGGGACAATTGATTTTGAAGAAAAACCAGCCATCACATCCCTAAGCATTTTTTCCAAATTTGGTGGAAGTAACTCAGTTATTTTCAAGTGGTAGAATTACAGAGAGGAGGCAGAACTTAATTTTATAGAGCTGACTAGATTTTTGGAAGAGACAGTGTCTATCGATTATTCCACCTATCACCTTGGGAAAAGAAACAAAGGCATGAACATTCCCTTGTGGGAGACCTTTTAAATTAAATGCTTTATTGAGATATGATCCACGCACAATACAATTCACCCATTTAATAAGTGTACAGTTCAGTGTTGGTTGCAGCAGGCAGTGCTGGGTCTCACTCTGTTGCCCAGGCTGGCCTCGAACTCCTGGGCTCAAGTGATCCTCTTGCCTCAGCCTCCGAAGTGGCCAGGACTGTCGGCAGGTACCATGGTACCCAGCAGTACATTTTAGTGTGTAAAGGTGGCAGCCATCCCCACAATCTAATTTTAGACTGTTTCCGTAACCCCAAAAGAAGCCCCATATATCAGCAGCCAATCTTCCTTGCTCTCTTAGCCCCGTTTGCCTCAAGCAATCATTGGTTTACTATAGGTATCTAAATTTGTGTGGGTGAATTTTGCATGAACCAAATGGCCAGAATTGGTTGCCAGCCAGGAAAACCATACAGCATATAAAGCCCCAGGAACGTGAGTAACAAAGGTAAAGTGTTTGTGTGAAGAGCAGTGAAATTAGTGTTGGTTCTAGGCAGCTTAACATGGCTATAACACAGAACCTGAGATATAACTTCTATCTCAGGGATAAGGTTTATTTTGGCTCAAGGTTTGAGAGGCTTCAGAACATGATCAGTCAGACTCACTACTTCTGGATCTGTGCTAAGAGCACATCATAGGGCAGGGGGAGCACACGGCTGAGCACAACCACGTACATCACAAACCAGGGAGCAGAGAAAAGGAAGTGGACTGGGGTCCCTCAGACCACTTCAAGGGCATGACTTCAGTGACCTAAAGGCCTCCACAGGGCCCCCGCTCTCAAATTTTCCATTCCCAATAGCGCCTCTGGCGACATTTAAGATCCAGACTACAATCAGTGTCCAGGCTTCCATGTGCACCATCCTGGAGATACAGAGCTGAAGATGTCCTTGTTCTCAAGGGGTCTCCAGTTGAATCGGGAAGAGTAAGACATGAAGAACAGTCAGTCACCTCTGGGTACTATGTGAGCTAATACTCAACAACTAAGGAAATACCCGTGGGACCCTGGGATGGGAGAGAGAGAGAGAGAGAGAGAGAGAGCATGCATAGTGTGGACAGCAAAGGCTTTCTGCAGGAGTCTGTTTTTCTCAGCAGACTCCCTGTCCAAAGCAGACCAGGCTGTCAAAAAAAAAAAAAAAAAAAAAAGAGATTTCTTAGGAGCATAGCTTCTTCGTTTTCATGACTGTAAGCAATCATTTTTTTTTTTTCACAAACACACTTGAACTGATATATCCCAATTAGTATTGTATGCTACAAAATGGCCACTCTGGGAACCGTGCACTTACTGCGGTGATGCTTCCAATGCCCAGAGCATTTTGAAATTCCTCTGTGGGAATTATTTTTCAGCTAGTCGGTTTATGGGTCACCTAGGAAAAGAAGTCAGATTATTTTATAGTCATGCCTCATTTTTCACCTAAAACGATGTAACAAGATTTGATCACCCACTTTATTCATTAGATATGGCTCCAACCAATTTTTGTCTCTTCCCAAAGTTCAAGTCTATTCTCAAAGGATGAAATGTGTTATGACTGAGGACTTTGAAAGAAAGTGCCCCAGACAGGAAAGAAAGACAGTTCACCCGAGAAGAGTGACTGTGATGTCAGCATTGTTTGGATAAGTTTGCTGCTTCCCAAGGGGGTGGTTTTGAAGGCGAGGGTATTCATAGAGATGAATATGCTCTGGCGTAACTTTTCAGGTGAGTTCCCGTATGTGACGCTGTTTAAGCACACTGCCTGGAGAGGAGCTTAGAAGAGGGCTTCTGCTAGGGGAGACTGTGCCGTTCTGCTTTCCTCCTGCAGTCTGCTATGGTGGCTGGGGATACAGTTCTCTTCCACTCTAGTGAGCATCAAAACATGCTTTGGTTGGGCATTTTGGAGCTGTGCACAATAGGGAGATTTGTTTATACAAAAGTAAACATCATGGCCAAACACTGGACCCTGACCTAGGAAGAGAGACCTGTCAGCTCTAAGCTACAGAAACAAAAACCCAAACATTAATCCCATGCCCACCTTGACTCACAGGGGTCTTGTGGTTGCAATGAGGCCATAAAATGAGCTGGGATGACATAACTTGGTGGGGACAGAGAAAGGCCTTTTGATTTAATTCTAAAATACATTCCATGGCCTCCATGGGGCCTTTGAAGAATGCATTCTGTAAAGCCAGAAGAAATACAATTTTAAAGAAAATTTTAAAGGAAAACTAAGGGGAGATAAATGTAGAAAACTCAGATGGACTCAGAAGTAAGATTGACAGCCATCAGGAAAGTTAAACTTCCTGTCTGGGCTGGGCCACACAGTTGGCTCCAAGCTCTTTGTGGTCAAATATGTAAGAAAACCCACACAGTTCAGCATGGCTAGTTCCTCCACATGTAGATTTGGCCTTTGGAGGGTAGAGGTGGGGGGCAAGGAGATGGACCAAGTGAGGGTCTTCTGTGTCTGCTGCCACCAGTACTGCTTGGGTGTCCCTTTCTGACTTCATCCGCATGTTGTCTCTTGGATTTGATCTGCCAGGCAATTTGTAAAACTCAATTACAGGCCCAATGATTTGAGGCTGTCCCCTGGTTGGAGTCATGAGCTAGCAGTAGAAAGCTCGGGATGGATGTTGCAGCGTGGGTCTCTGACCCAGCCAGTGTTGTATGGATGGGAAGCTGCAAGGAGTGCATGCTGGCATGGCTGCAAATCTCCTGGACACATGGATTTGTTCATTCAGCAAGCACTAAACACTGTGTGTGCCAGACACTCTGGGAAGTGATTGGGAGTAAGACAAAGTCCTTGGTCTCAGGATGCTCGTGCCAGCAGAGGAGATGGGCACAATGATGGGTAGTTACACAAACATGGTGTGAAGACCAGTATATTAATGCCCTGTGTCTGACGCAACAAGGGCCTTCAACAACAGAAGTTTATTTTTTTACCTTGTGGAGACTGGAAGTCAAAAGTCGAGGTGTTAGCAGTTCATGCTTTAGGGGCACATCTTTCCTTGCCACTTTTAGCTTTTAGAGACTCCAGGTGTTCCTTGGTTTTTGTCTGTATAATTCCAGGCTCTGTCTCTGACTTCACATGGTCTTCTCCATGTGTAGATGTCTTCTCTTCTGTTTCTTTTAAGTACCTTGTGGTTGAATTTAGGGCCACCTGGGTAATCCAGAATGATCTCACTTTAATATTTAAATTTAGTTACATCCACAAATACAAGGTCAGAGTCATAGGCTCTGAGTGGAACATAACTTTGTAGGGAAGAGAGGCTACCATTGAACCTATCACAGCTAACACGGGATGGGAACATAGAAGAGAACCACCCAACACCACCAGGGTGGGTAAGGGAAGACCAATGGTGTCTTCACAAAGGAGGCAAAATGAAGAGGCACGAGGGGGCAAGTTAAGGTGGGGGCAGAGTGCAGCCACTAATCAATGCATACATCTAGTACCTCTGTGGCCTCGTTTAAGCAGACACTAATAACAATTGAAGAGAAGGTTTCAGAACTTCATCATCTACAGTGCTTCTGCCTCTGACATAATGCCAAGTGGAAGACGGGCCACTTGGTAGCACCCTGAATTTTACCAAATAAGTTTATAATGATGAGTTGGAATTGAAGACTTTGGTTCAAACCTCAGTTTTACAATATGCTGTGGATTATCATGCACTCTGCTTTAACTTGTGTAAAATAGGAGTAATTCTAATTCCTGCCAAATCTGAGAGTTTTGTGAGAATCGAATGAAATAATATGTATGGAAAGATTTGGGGAACTCTGAGGTGCAACCTAAATATGAGTTGTTATGATCATTTTTGAAATTCTATTGCATCAGCAAAGTCAGCCCACTGGACTAATTTAGTTATGTCAAAAACAAACCTTGACAATGCAGTTTTATCTTGCATTTCTCAAAGTCCATGTGCTAAAGTCTCAGATGAACTAAAAAGAAATCAAAAAAGTACAGAAACCAGGCCATTTTGAGGATCTTGGTGAAATAACAAAATTACTGCAGTATAATTTTGGGGGTCAGACAGATCTGAGTTTGATTCCTAGGTTTGCTACTTATTAACTGTTTAATCTTGGGCAAATTGCTTGAACTCTTTATTCATTTGTGGAATTAAAACAATATGTCCTAGAGGTTTGTTTAGGAAATAATTAGAAAAGGCATACACGTTGCCTGCGTACGTGCTGTATACAGCAATGAGCAGGTTTCCCCACTGGGCCGTGGGGGTTTTGATGGGAAATATGGACACTTTAAACTCCTTGCTAAGCATCTCCCAGTCAGCTACTACCTTCTCAATTTCACTTCTCTTTCCAGACTTGCCAAAGACCGCTCAAGATGCTCCACACCTGTTAACCTATAAATTTCAGAACAGTAGTGTTTTTCTCATGGAGAACATTTCATGCACAGGGGCTTGGAAACCTGTTAAGTTTTCATTAATATATCATTTGCTTGATACTCAGCTGCCTCATCTAAAAAGAACACATCAGGCAGCCAAAAGTAAGCAGAATTGACCTTGAGTAGCTTAAGCACTGATCCCATCATACCCTTTAGGGTTTTAGGGTAGTGATTCTGGTAAATGGTTCTTTGGGTCTGCATGTTCCAGGAGCCTCTCCTGAACAGTATTTGAGTGATTGCTTTCTTTGTATCCTTCAAACAGTAACTGAGTTTGCTGAGTGGGACACACCCAAGACAGTCTCTGAATGCCCACTGCAATGTAGTCTGAGAAATGCCTCCTTGGGATGGAAACCAAGGGAGGGGAGCGTGTGGGGTAGCCAGAAAAGTATCCCAGGTGAGATGTATTTGAGCCACATCCTGAAGGTTGATAAAAAGAGAGCCAGGACAAAGTCAAGACAGGGACAAGGAAAACACTGTGTATAGAAGAAACAGTGCTTACAAAGCAAGGAAGCCATTCCTTGCCCTAGGCATTGAAGTGGCCTTGTCTCAGTGAGCACTGCTGGAGGAGGAGAGGCAGGCAGCCAGGGACAGGTCCTTGACTGACCCCTGAAGCTTTCTTTTTTTCTCTTTTCTTTTTGCAATTAATTTTAATTGTTGATGACATATAATAACTGTATATATTTATGGGAGACAGTGTGATAATTTGATCCAAGTTTACATAGTGTAATGGTCAAATCAGATCACATTAACATTTTTAACTTCATAAACATTTCTTTGTTTTGAGAATTACCAACTCCTCTATAGTTCTTTATAAAATGTTGAATAAATTATAAATTATAATCACATGCTGTAGAGCAGAAGCACTTACTCCTCTTATGTAAGTATGTATTGGAACCTTTGTCTACCCACCTCTCCTCCCCTCCCTTCCCTTCCTACCCTCTAGGGACAACTGTGCTACCCTCTGCTTCTAGAAGCTCAACTTCTTTAGCTTCCTCAGCTGAGTGTGAATGTGTGTGTGTGTGTGTGTGTGTGTGTGTTTATGCCTGCCTTATCTCACTTAACATAATGTCCTTCAGTTCCATCCGTGTTGCCACAAATGATAGGATTTCATTCTTTTATGGCTGAATAATATTCCACTGTGTGCATACACCACATTTTCTTTATCTATTCTTCCACTGATGGAAACCTCAGTTGATTCTTTATCTTAATTTTTGCAAACAGTGACTGTAACACACATGCCAATAAGGCATCATTTCATTCCCTTTGGATGTTCAGCCAGTAGTGAGATTGCTGGATCATATGGTAGATAGATAGATTCCTTCCTCCCTCCCTCCCTTCCTTTCTTCCAACATTCCCACCAGTAGTGCGTAGGAGTTCCCCTTCTGCATCCTCATCAGCACATGTTATCCTCAGGCTTTTTTTTTTTTTTTTTTTTTATGTAAAAGTCCAACCCAAGGCCAGGCTAAGAATTACCTCATGGCCTCAAGGGGAAGGGAGAGTCTTGGAGACAAAAATTAGCAAGCTAAAAAACATTATGTGGGAGACTGGGTCACAGTACTGCATTAAAGCTTTTATAGTTTGCTGCAAGTCTTTCTTTAACCAGTGAATACTACACGTTTGCATGTGACCTGATATCTTCATTGGAGTGAGCTTTTTTACTTGGGTTGGTTGATCTGAATCCATATTGTAGAATAACTGAAATATGTACAGTTCATTTACTTAAGTTACATGTTTACAGATGCAAGGAAAATCTCACCACACACACACACACACACACACATGCAGCATGGCTCTTTTGTTTATGGATCTCACTCTAATACTGTCGACAGGGCAGGGATACTGGGTCTGGTGTGACCCTCTTTTCGCCTTTCCTTTGGTCTCCATCTCTCACTCCCACAAACCACTTCTCTGCCCCACGTTGAAGAGTGCCACGAAGACTTCTCCTTGGTCTCTGCCTGCCACATCCAGTGGTCTGCTCAGGAGTGGTGTGACAGGACTGCGGGAGCCACAAGTGTCCTCATCCTTAAGATGGGGGCTGAGAATAACAGCATTGGCCTTACAAAGTGGAGTAAAACTTAACTGAGTGAATGCCCAGCACAATGGGACCTACTGGACCATCTCTCCAACACACAGCCTTAAAGAGCTGCCATTGTCTCTCTTTTATAAATAAGAATGCTAAGGGCCAGTGAGGACATACACAGTTAAAAGGTGCTAGAAGAATTCAGACCCAGGCCTGTGTGATCCAGAGCCCTCTCATTACAGCAGTGCTGTGCTTGACTCATCTTTAGGTCCCTGCCTTCCCATTTCCCTTTCTCAGGAGCCTGGCCCCTTGGAGAAGTTTAAACAGTGTTTATCCCACAGGCCAGCCGGTAGTGTCGATTCTGCCCTGCCTGGGCTTACCTGCTCTTGAAAGCAGGAGATGGGTTAGAAGAATGCAGCGCTTCTCAATATCTCATCCTATTTTGGGTCATTTGGATAACATTATGGAGTGGCTAGTGTATGTTCTGATGTTGGGATAGGCACTTTCCTTGCCTTTTCTCATGTACATCCAGAACTTGTTAAGAAAAGTTTCATTGTTCCTGCTTTATGGAAACTCAGGCTCACAAACACCACATAGAAAGGATGGTTCCTCTCTGTGGCCACCTTCATCCACTTCCTTTACAACAGGATGTCCCAGTGAGGCCAGACCATATAATTGGAAAAGAGTTTCTAATCATGAGATGGACAGATAATGTCAACATTTCTTCTCTCTTCTTTAAAGCCTAGAAATACTGCCGCATTTTAATGCATTGATAGAGGACCAGCCATTGCCTACCATAAAACATAATGAGGCACGATTCCTATCGAAATGTTGATGAAGGGGGACCCCTAGAGTTGTGCAAGTCGGCTGTTCTGGGAGGGAGTCTCTGCCACCAGTTGTCTGGTCCCCTGGTGGGGCTGCAGAAATTCTTTGTTTTTCCATTTTCCACCACAAGAGGGAAGCATATAACTGTGAATGATTTGAAACTAAAGCCATTTTTTTCAGTTAGACCTCTTTTCCCCCTATTATTTTTTGAATTAGTGATGTATAATAATTGTCATATTTCTGGGGTACAGTGTGATAATTCAATACATGTATACAGTGTGAAATGATAAAATCCTTGTTTTTAGCAATTCCTTCTTAAGCATTGCTATCATTTCTTTGTTGGGAAGCTTTGAACTTGGACCTCCTTTTTACCAAAGAATTTTAATACTTAGCCCCTGGTAGTAACCAGAATGTGGAAAATTCTGTTGTTACTTCAAATGAATCTTCTTGCAGCATTTCAATGAAAATTTCCTTGAGAATACTTCAAAAAGGAAATAAAAATTTTGTATAAAAAATTCATAGAACCATATAAATTACTGTTTTTATAGGTCAAGGTGGCTGAATACTGGTCATTTCTAATGAAAACAGGAGTCTTTTCCTGGGCATTACTTAGAAAGAGGGTTCCCAAGCTCTGTGCAGCTTTGTATTGGGGAGACAGTTTTGAGACTTGTTATAGGACATCTGTGCAGATGGAGATGCTGTCCACGTTTCTCTCCCCCTGAGTACTCACTCAGTGCCCCTAGAAGCTCCTAGGTGAGCTCTCGATACCCTTTACTTGTTTTAATGATTTTGGAATTACCTATCTTTCCTATACCCAAAGTTTCTCAGAGGAGAGGTGGAGGGAGTTTTCTCCTTGCTTATCTGGGGCAACAGCAGGTCGAGGCTGACCCAGGGCTGACAAACAGGACTGGGCACTACAGAGTCCTGGTCAACCTTGCTGAGAGACAGAGGTGGATGCAAGTAACTGCAGTCTAGTCAGATTACAGGGAGCTGCTAGGAGGACTGCACTGTGAGGCTGGGCCTCCTGAAGGCCAAGGGCAAAGTGGGTGGTGGGTCTCTGGAGAGCCTGAGCCAATGGAGCCCAGGCAGCTGCTCTGTCTCTGGTCTGTTGACCTCAGCACATCTACTTCGTTTTTGTCTCCTTCTGTTAGTACACTTGTTGATGTAACTTGGAGGTGTGTGTGTGTGTGTGTGTGTGTGTGTGTGTGTGTGTGAGAGAGAGAGAGAGAGAGAGAGAGAGCGCTTTTATTTACAAACTCATTTATTTAAACTGCTATAAATACTTTGTGTTTATTTTCTCTTAAATTCTTTGACTAACAGTAATACTTAAAGTATTTGAGTTGTTCTTATATGATCTAATAATGAGAATGGCAGATACTTGTCTAGGGAAGCATATACCAGCCTTGCTTTTAGAACTTTCTATATACAGTCAGCCCTCCATATGTGCAGATTCTGCTTTGGTAGATTCAACCAACCTTGCACCAAAAATATTTTTTAAAATACCTCTATTCTGAATATATACAGAGTTTTTGTTATTCCCTAAAGAATAGAGTATAACAACTATTTACATAGCATTTACATGTGTTAGATATTATAAATAATCTAGAGATGATTGTTTATAATAATAAGTCATGTGAAATACTATGCCATTTCATAGTATTTCACATCTGCAGATTTTGGTATCCTCAGGGGTTCCTGGAACCAGATCCCAGGTGTCAAGGGATGACTCTTACCTCATTCAATCATGACTGTAAGAACAAGTGAGATAGGGGAACTGTTATTATTCCATTTTACAGATGGGGAAATGGAAGCACAGAGAAGTTAAATAACTTGACCAAAGTCATACAGGTAGTAATTGGTAGAACTGAGATTCAGGTTCTGTGAATCTGGCTTTAAAGACCATTTCCTTAAATACTACAGTATACTGTCTGCATCTAATGGGTTAAGCTTGCAGCACATTCCATATTTTCTTGAATGTTCCACTAGTGTTTGTAATTTTGATAAAATCCTCTTACTCTGTTAAGCTTAAAATTGCAAGTCTAAGTACATTACTCAACTGTTTATTATAAACTGCAACCACAAGGCAAATAGATAAGCTAATATCCCAAATTTCTTAAATGTCCTTATAATACTAAAATACCTAGATTCCCCCTAAACTTACTCCAAGAATATTAATAGGGTTAAACATCCCTGATCCAAAAATCTGAAGGCCAGAATGTTCCAAGATCTGAAACTTTTTAAGCACCAACTTGACACCACACATGGAAAATTCCATGTCTGACCTCGTGTGCCATGTCGCAGTGAAAACACAGGTGCACTAAAAATAATGTATAAAATTATTTTCCGGCTATGTGTATAAGGTATATGTGAGACATAAATGAATTTCACGTTTACACTTGGGTCCCACCCCCAAGATATATCATTACAGAGATATAGATATTAAAAAAAATCTGAAATCTGAAACACTTCTGGCCCCAAGTATTTCAAACAAGGAATACTCAACCTGTGTAAGTTTGATTTATCATCTTTAAGCTGTGAGATACACTTCAACATTTCTATGCTTTATTCTAAATCTGTTTAAAAATGACTGCTTAAAAAAATTCTCTTACCCCAGTAATTAGGAATTATCTTTTCAGTTGAATTGGGGTCACAGCATTAGCTGGAGGAGGTACGTCTTGGCCAGAGATGTGGATGTGGAGCACCCTGATCCAGAATACCAGTGCCAATAGGTAGGCTCAAGTGACCTGTGTTCCCAGCATATCTCCCCTAATTCCCGTGTCTGAATGTCAATACCAGCTCGAGAAGATTCATCCAACCTATTTTCTGCTTCATTCTATTCTGAATGCTTTTCTGATCTTCCTACACATCAGAGCCACGATACCTAGAGATGTATAGATGATGCAGAGTTGGAGGCTGCACAGCTCTCGTGTGTCCTCATGCACCGTCTGGCTGTGAGGATCAATTCTGTGAATTTTCTCATGACATGACTGTTTTGGCCCTCCACCCTCCTCATTTGTCTGTATTCCTGGTTCAAGAGCTAACTGAATCTGGGGAACAGTTCTCAGATGAGGGACAGTTCTTAGAGAAGAAAAAGAGTGAGTAGAAGACACTACATGCAGAAGGGGTTAGAATAAAGAGGTCTTTTGGGACTTCTCTTCATTCTGGTGGGAAGAAGCAACAGTGCTCAAACTGGCCCAAGGACTGAAGGTTGAAACTGTATGTAGACGGCCAGCAGACAAATAGTGCTGGACAGGATCACATTGGCCAGGATCCTTAATGTCTCAGCTAAGGAAGAATGCTTGGTTAATTTACAAGCATTGGCTCATCTTTTTTTTCAGTCTCTCCTTGTGCAAGCTATTTGCTGCACCACCACTGGCCATTCAAGTTTCCAAAAACATTGGTTTAGATCTTTTCTGCCTACCTTTTCCATAGCTCCTCATGCCCATAAAGTGAATTTTAGTATGGTTCATGTGACTCCATAGTCTTACTACAGCTTCTCCAGTCTTGTCCCTGTCCCCACAATCTTTTGAAAGCCTCTACTCTATAAATTCATCTCTAGGATGGTACTAAGGCCACCACACCATGGTGGCTTCTTTCTGATGTGAACTTCTTGAGAACAAAAGCCCATCCATCTTTGCTTCTGTCTCCACTCACATTCAGGACGTGCAAAAAAAATCATGACTTCATATCATGACATCATGTTCTAGTTCACAAGAACTTGCCTCATCGTATGGTGAGGTGATCTCCGCTGAAACCTTGTGAGGCAGGTATTATGATCCCATTTTAGAGATGAAGAAACAGGCTGGGAGAGGTGACAGTCTGCTGTGTGTCAGGAACAGGCCTGAGGGTTTTAGGTTTACCTGTTTCAGTTGAGAGCTGGCCCCATTTTACAGACTCAGTTCAGTTAAATTACTTGTTCAAGAATTGTACCTTTCATATCTCATAGAGTCTTTGAGCCTTGTTAGTGTCTGGCTCCTCAACCTGTGTTCTCTCCACAGACTCCAGTTCCTGGGGCTGGCATTAGCTGCATGCTGAGTTACTGTTGGTTGGAGAAATGATGACTTATTTCCTAGTACTGGGGACAAACACCCAAGTACTCAGGTCTGCACCTAAGACCAGCACAAGGATAGGGCCTGGGGCTGGGGGTCTGAGGAACCCTGATGATTGCTGTTAGCCAAATTAGTAGCCTACTTTCTAGTGCTTGTGCCCAGAGATAGGAAATAAGGTTAGTGATTCCATACCCTATGCCCTTTCCCCTGACAGTTCCTAAGAAAGAACCCTTGATGTGATGAGATGAACCCAGTGCACCCTGGGTGCAGCCCTCATGCAGGGCCTGGGATTCAAATACATATTTATTGACAGACAGAAAGAATTGGCAAATCTATAGCTTCTGCGCATCATGCTAGGAAGGTATCTTTGCTGATGAGGACGGAGCTATCTTTGCAAGGCCAGGAGCTGGGAGCGAAGGGGTTCATAACTCTGCCATTTGTGAAATTGATTGGACCCAAGACCAGTATGAAAGTTCCTTGTCTGGAGGGAGTAATCCTTAAATCCCCCATATGGTTTAAATGTAATTTGTGTCATTGTGAAGGAGTACTGGCAACGCAGGCGAATTCATTAGGCCAAATTGGGCTCGCTATGCTCGACAGTAACGTTTCTGAAGATGAAGTTCAACCTTTGCTGGAGAGCTAAAACAAATGAGTTTCTTAATAGCTGCCCCACTTAGTCTGTGCGTCTTAGGAAACTTAATGTTTTTAATGCCTCTTCTTTTTTACCATACTTCACAGTCCATCTACCATTGTGCTTCTGGTAATATTTTTATATGGGGTTGAGTTCTATGGTGTCCATAAAATTATGTCTCAGCCCAGTTTTAGAACAGAATCTTTCTGGGGTAAGGACTGTGTCCTTCTGGTTTCCTTTTGCATATAGACACACACCAGGATATTATATGCACGTGCTCAGAACATTACTTTTATAGTTCCGGCTTCTATGGAACTTCCTAAAAGTACCAGGGACATGCTGGAATGTGATGTGTTGGGTGGGCAGAGAAGTTTTCTTGGAGGATGTTGGAGCACTCTTGTGTCTGGGTATACCCCAAATCTACCCTGAAACTTTGAGGCCTCATTAGGGAAACTGCCAGTGACATGGTTGGTTTCTCTATAATTCCAATGAAGAGATTATTAAAGTAATATTTCATAAATCTGGATCTCTTATTGAATAGATCCTGACAAATTTATCAGCCTGATTTGCAAGCCTTTGTCAAACCAGAGAAAACTTGGCACCGAATATTAAAAATATGAATTAAAAAAAGCATTTGTAGCAAGTTGGAAAATCATGGGCATGGAAACCATTAATAAAGTAAGCTTGCGTTTAAGCTTAATTTCTAAAGAATTTTACTTTTGAAATTAAATAAGAGCCCTAAATAAGCTATAAAAAGTAGCCGTGTTTTAACTGGCTGGTTTTCAACTTAATAGGTGTGTCTTGTGAATTGTTTTCCTTGAGGTGTTCCCTGCACTTGGACCAGTCCCATTTGTCATTTGAAGGGGACTGGGCTCCCTCAACAGAGGCCTGCTTTCTGCATGAGCTCTGCTGGTCTTGTGCACACAGCTCCAGCACACAGGGCTGTTCTTCCTGGAGAGGACAGTTGGCTGCCCTCAGAGCCTGTCGACTGTCAGAACTTGCTTGACACATTAGTAGAAAAATATCAGATTTTGTTTTTTAGGGATGATTCATTTTTCCCTTGAAAACCTTGACTCATCACATGTCAGACTCCCCAGACATGCCGTATGACTAGTCCTCGTTTGGTTTTTAAGCATCCTGAACAAGTTTGCCAAAACTTTGACAACAGAGCTCCTTATCTGGCAACTTCTGCTGACCCAGATAAAGAACACATGCATATATTTAAATGGATTATTAAGAAAACTTCAGGGCTCACGTGGGATTGGATATTAAATTTATTCAGGTAAAATGTCTGTAAACATGGGGCTGGGGTAGCTTAGTTGGTAGAGTGCTTGCCTTGAATGCACAAGGCCCTGGCTGGGTTCATCCCTAGCACCACCACCTAAATAAATAAATAAAAGTCTTTAAACATTTTAGGTTCTTCAAATGAAAAAGACAAACTGCTTCACTAAAAATATTTCCTTGAAAGTCAAGTCTACTTAAAACAAAAAAAAATTAATCTGATGTTCATATTATTTTTCTAAATAATAATTTGAACCCAACCTCATGCACTCAGAAAAATACATATTTTTTACCTCTTTCTGCTTAAATTTTTCAAGGATTTGGTGCATCCTCATCCTCACTTTTTTGTAAATTTCAGGGAATGACCAAGCCTCTGATCACTCAGTGCATATTTGTAGGGATCTGTTCTTCCAGAACTGAATGCTCTTTAAAATTCTTGGTGGCTAATGAATAAACCCATTCTGTTAGATGATTTTTCCCCTTCTACGTGGGATTGCATGTAGAAAGTAAAGAATCCCTTGGGTATCAAAATGACAGTGATATGAGAAAACCAGAGGTCACTGAGATCCCTCACATCCATTTTAAGATTGACCTTTAACTTGCTAGATGGCACAGAACAACTTTAGCAGCAGATGGCCTCAGTGATGAGTGCCCAGAGGCTCCAGTTTACGGGGTGACAGCAGCAGTGAAGGCCGCACCAGGTGTCCTGTTCATGAACCTGCTTCATGGAGCTGTGATTGCCCTGAGAGGAGTCTGGCAGCCAGCTGGTGTTTGTGACTGAGGTCTGCTGTATGCAGCTCTTGGGGGCTGTCTCTGCCCTAACAGGAAGCGAGGCAAAAATAATTGAAGGGTATTTGCCTTGGTTATGTGGGCAGAAGTATCCTCATCAAAACAACTTTGAAGGTTGCTTCGCGGGTGTGGGTGTAGGTGTGCCTGTGTCCCGTAACTTTTTCACAAGGGACAACAACCACAAGGGACTAATCACGAGTCCTCATTGAGAGAGATCATCCAGGCAAAACCTCTGTCAGTTGTCCAGACACTGTTGTAGCTGCGGAGTGGACAGACTATCTTGAATCCGGAGGATCCTCGACTACTTTCTGGACAAGTGGTGGAAATGAAAGATGAGTGATTTTGAAGAATGGATTTCTGGGACATACAGAAAAATGGAAGAAGGTCCTCTCCCACTGTTGACTTTTGCTACAGCTCCCTACCACGACCAGAAACCAGGAACCAGTGGATTACGGAAGAAAGCTTATTATTTTGAGGCAAAGCCATGCTATCTGGAGAATTTCATTCAGAGTATATTTTTTTCCATAGACCTAAAAGATCGCCAGGGATCATCACTGGTGGTTGGTGGCGATGGGCGGTATTTTAATAAATCCGCAATAGAAACAATAGTGCAGATGGCAGCTGCCAATGGGGTTGGTATATGATAAGTGTTGCTATGTCTCCGGCTCTCCAAGTAACCTCTTGATTTTGCAGAAATATACAAATGTACAAAGATTTGTATGTGGTATCTTCCTCACTTCTATTAACATTCACTTAAATTTCACTGTGACTTCAGAGATTAAATGTTGTGGGTATCCTACAGAATTCCTTTAGTTCCATTGGGATCTGGGAATGTAAGTTCAGCTTCATCTGTGTTGTGCTCTGTCCCTGCTGCTTGCAAAGTACCTGTTGCTTTTTAGACATCTGAAGCACACTCCTGGCCTTAAGCTTTTGTGTCTACATTCTAACTAGCTTCAAGGGGCACCCTTGTCCTACGTAAGGGGACTGTGATGAATGGTGGAGAGAGGAGGGTTTGGTGTTCTTTCAATGGCTTCCTTGTTGAAGTTCAGTCACTTGTCAAACAGGAAAACAAAAGCCAGGGCGTGCTGTTGTTTATGGATCCCAGTAGCCAAGCAGAAATGCAAGGAGGGGACTGGAAAATGTTAGGTGTGAGCCTTCCAAGAGGACCTGTTACAGAGGGACCTGCTGATAATGACCTCGGACACAAAGAGGTCCTGTGTGGGTGAATTTGTGCAGCAGGGTAGAGATAATAGCTCCTGTAAGACTATAATGAAAGTAGGCCCTGCTGCAGCTCTGCAGCATGAAAAAGCATGTTGGCTGGATTAATCTGAAGGAATTTTGCACCAGACAGCACTCATCCCATAATCTAGCAGTTTGTATAGCCCCCCTCATCTACAGGAAGGTGGGCATTGGGACATGGCAGTTTTTCCTCTGTGGGACCAAAAAAATATTTTCAGTGTTTTAGATAATGCTTAGCAAGAATTTGGAGCACTCAGTCCTTCAGTGCTTGTACATCTTAAAATCTGTTGTGTTTCTTTTCCAGAAGAGATTCTGGTTCTGAGAACATAAAATTCAGCACTGCAACCAAATTTGTCGGGCATTCATTTTCAGTCTATTTTAATAATATGCCACACAGGTGTGTTTGCCAAAACCAAAATTAAAAAAACAAAAAACACCAAACTAGATTTAAAAGTGTTTGTGGATCCTATTGTTTATAATTCGAGGTTTCCTTTGGTACTGGTTCAGAATCTGAATGCTTTTCATGTAGAAATTGCTGATAAAGCACTCAAATATGAAATTATTATGAAGCATACACATTTTTAAGATAAAATGTGACGTGTCGTAAATTTCATCTTTGAGGAGAGCCGCACAGGGAACAGTATTAAGATGCTTTTAATCTTTTGAGAGGGACGAATGGAACATTATTTCTCCGTGTAGATCGGGGCTGTTGAGGGGATCTGGTACACTGTCCCCTTTGCTGTGATATATTTGGCTTCATTTCATCTTTGTGTGGAGCTGAAGGGTGTGGAAGAGGTGGGAGGAATGTGTAATTCAGGCAGACCCTATGGACATGCTCAGATTTACTGTCTGAAGGTTTGCTAAATAATACATTTAAGGGATAATAATTGACTAAATACGTAACTGCCTATTTGTTAGAGCTGCCACAGCCCAAGCAGTATTTTCAAATCTTTTCAAGGACATTCGTTATTAAGAATAGCGTTACATTTAGAGCAGTGATGCTGGCCACCTGAATCACTTGAAATGTTTAGTGGACTGTTAAAGCACTTTAATTTGATAAAAGCTGTGAATTTCTACAAGGTTTGGTTTCCCCTTTTTCTAACATAGCCTAAATTCTCACTGTTTTAATTTACTTTTGGTTGTGGGTAGAGTTGCAGGGAGAAAATGTCAAAAGAAGGGAGGATAATTATTGCTGCAGATTTTGGCAAAAGGCAGTGTTCCTCACCTTTGTCGGTACCCACTCTGCCCAAGAGCTGATTCATGGAGGATGCTGAAGCTAGTGAACTAAATGGAGACCCCTTCATTATCCCCCCCAGCCTCGGCTTTGGTATACTTTTATCTGGTGGAGTATAGAATATAATTAGCCTTCCTTGGAAGTTTCTCTTTGTTCTTATTTGCATACATTTGAATCTACTTCAGTGGGTCCTGATCAGAGTGTTGGTAGGTCACTCTGTCCCCAGAGCTCTGAATTTAGAGGAACGATTATGACTAGCAGGACAATGGAACTGGAGCTTGGTGTGTGAGGAAACACAAAACACCAAGCCCTATTTTCAGTGAAGAGAGAATTGAACCCTTTGCTCCCTGCTATGCTTGACTGTGGAATGTGGGCAACAGGAGGGTGACGGAAAGGGATCCTCAGAGGCCATGTGGTGAGAGACTCCCAGCTCCAACCTGGGGATTCTCTCTAGCACGGGAGCTGGGGTAGGTGGTATCCACATAACATCAGATTTTCATTTTAACAGTCTTCCGTGTAAAGTGGCATTAATTACCTTTCCAATTCTGGGCAACCATTACTGCCATCCATCTCCAGGACTTTTCCATCATCCCAAATAGAAACTCTGCGCTCATAAAACAGTCACTCCCCATGGTCCCTGCCCCCAGCACCTCGTAACCTCCATCCCACTCTGTCTCTGATTTGCATATTCTGGGTCCCTCGTGGAAGTGAAATCATCTACTGCTTGTCCTTTTGTGTGAGGCTTATTTCACTTGGCAGGATGTTTTCAAGGTTCATCCACATTGTAACAAGGATCAGAATTTCATTCCCTTTGTGAGTTTTAAAAGGAATATTTCTCCCAAGTATCCTCCATTTGTATCCATATCCATAGATAGCAATGCCATCTTTGAATATGGCAACCAATTTTTAAAAATCTAATTGTAGTAAAAACACAATAAAACCTGCCATCTTAGCCACGCTACAGTTCAGCAGCGTTTACTGTAGTGACACTCTTGTGCAACACAGCTATAGAGCTTTTCATCTTGCCACACTGCAACTCTGCAGCTGTTGAACAGCTTCTGTCTCCCCTGAGCTCCTAGAAACCACCCTTCCTTTCTGTTTTTGTGAGCTTATCTCCACTAGGTACCTCAGCAAGTGGAATCCTGCAGTATTTGTCCTTTTGTGACTAGCTTATTTCACATAGTTTCATATATATTTTTTTCATATATATATATATTTTTTTAGTCTCTCTCCACTTCTTCATACTTTCCCACTCATTTAGTGTGTGATACCCTCAATCGGGTTTCCTTCTCTTTCAAAGCTGAATCATACTTGTATGCATATGCAGCATCTTGGTTAGCTGTACATCTTAGGAAGGGTGTGTGGGTTCTTTCCACCTTTTGACTATTGTGAATGATGCTGCTTTGAGCACTGATGTTGGGTTTTTTTTTTGTTTTTTTTTTTTGGCCAAGGAATTGAATGCAGGGTGCTTAGCCACGGAGCCACATCCCCAAACATTTTTTTTAAAAAAATTTTTAGCATGACATTTGCCATCTTTAAAAAAAAATCTAATCGTTTTACTTTATCATGATCAGAAACTGAAGACTTTGTTTATGAATGACTGTTTTTTTCTTATTTATTCTTTTTAGTTATTACATGAAAGTAGAATGTTTTGACATATCACACACACATGGAGTATAACTTCCTATTCTTATGGTTTTACATGATACAGAGTTACACTGGTAGTGTATACATGAACATGGGAATGTTATGTGCCATGCATTCTGCTGTCTTTCCCAATCCCATCCTCCCTCCCTTTCCCCCATTCCCAGCCCTTTAAAAGTTTTATTTAGAGACAGGGTCTCACTGAGTTGCCTAGGACCTCACTAAGTTGCTGAGGATGGCTTTGAACCCATAATCCTCCTAAGCCTCTGGGGAGCATTGGTATTTATGTGTCTGTTGAGTCCTTTCAATTCTTTTTTTAAAAAATTTCTTCATTTTAGATATTCATGAGAGTAGGGTATATTTTGACATATTATACATACATGGAGTATAACTTATTCTAATTAGATCCCATTCTTGTGATTATACGTGATGTAGAGTTTCATTGTTCATGTATTCATTGGTTTTAATTCTTCAGGGATATACTTAGAAGTGGATTTTTTTGGATCATATAGTACAGGGAAGGGTTTTTGAAGAGAGGGGTACAGAATTATGGTTAGAAAATTAAACTAGGTGGTCCTGAGTAGTTGGGATGGTCTCAGCCTAGTAGAAGAAGGGAGGTTCAGGTGAGAGAGAGGCTTGGGAGTTTGGATTAAGAGTTGTTACCATGGTGAGCCGGGCATGGTGGTGCACACCTGTAATCCCAGTGGCTCAGGAAGCTGAGGCATGAAGATCGCAAGTTCAAAGCCAGCCTCGGCAACAATGAAGCTCTAAGCAACTCAGTAAGACCCTGTCTCTAAATAAAATACAAAATAGGGCTGGGCATGTGGCTCAATTGTTGATTGCCCCCGATTTCAATCTCCGGTACCAAAAAAAAAAAAAAAAAAACCTGTTATGATGGTTCAGGCATCTTTAAGGAAAAGACAGTCATGGAACATATCGTCCCTATGTGAGATTGAGGTGTGATATTCTGTGCTTTGACTAGATGTACCCCTTCTTAAGCCAGGGAAAAAGGGTGGGGTGACTGTGGATTTTCCTTGCCTCTGTCTCTCCTTATTACTCTTACCTCGAGGCATTATCCCCTCAGCCTGGGACTATTGCTTACTACAGTTCTCACCAAAGAATGGTAGAATTAAGGGGTGACTTGGGTGGGATAGCTTAATATTCATGAGCCTCTCCTTTCACATCAAATATATACAAGATCTAAGTTAGTGTGCTTGATGCGCAAAGACAATTTTCGGATAACGCCACCAGCCACTGTGGCTGATTAAATTGCCACCCCTAAGCTCCTCTAATAGAAATTCAGGAAGTGCCCAACTCTAGACTTTTATGCTCATTACAGCCACAGGAGGAAACTCCTGGAAGGGTGAGATGTCACTCCTCCCACTGTATGGAGTGAGGAGGCTTCAGTGCCTTCTCTGCCGTGACACACTTGCTGCGTGGCCTTGTCCTCTTTCCCAGCATCTGCCGTGGCCCCTTTCCATCTGTGCCTCTTACCGTTGGTGTTGGATGGGTGGGAGAGAGGGAACAGGCAGGGTCTGCTGTGTATGGTACATGGGAAGAGCAGATGTGAGCATGGACTCAAGGTGCCTCGAGAGGTGCGGAGAGAACGCCGCGGCCCAGGAATGACCAGCAGTGTTGACCATACCACCCGCAGTTTCCGCAGCCTAGAAAGGAGTCTACTGGCAGCACTTATCCTGGTGCTCACCGTTCCCCGGGGGAGGCAGAATGTAACCAAAACGTTAGGGTCACTGCAAGAAAATTTGTTCAGAGCCCACAACCCCAGCTACTCAAACTCAAAAGTTTGAGGCCAGCTTGGGCAACTTAGGAGACCCTTACTCAAAATAGAAAATAAAAAAGGCGTAGGGAGATGGATAGCTCAGGGATAGAGCGCCCTAGGTTCAATTCTCAGTACCAAAAAAACAAATGAAAAAAAATTTGTTCCGAGGTGGACATGGAGAGACCAGAGGCGAGGGAGATGAGCCAGGTGCTTCCTGGAAGGTGTTTGGTTGTGGGGGAGGGGTGGGTCCTAGATGGTCGAGTTTTCAGTGACCTGTGTTGGGGTGGGAGGGATGGGGGGGTGGCCAAGCTAACTGTCCAGAAAAACACTGGAGAGCTAGGCCGGTGTCATCTATGAGGAATACAGGAAGGTGAGTTGAGAATACAACAAAAGGCCCAGCAGTTGCCCTGTGATGGTTCTGGCTGGTTTAGTCAGTAATCTCTCCAGCATTCCTGTCTTAGGCCCAGGAGGTGACCCAGGTACACCACATGAAAAATCCCAGCTTGCTGGGCAAGGTAAATTTATGAGATCCATTTCCTACTATTCTTGACATAAAGTTGGCTCTTTTTACTTTTTAAGAATTTTACATTACAAAAGCCTTCTCTTTGGGTAGAATCCTTTTAACTGGTGAACCTATATCCTTTCTCCCGTTGGGGACTGACAGTATGACTAAGTTAAATAAAGATGTGGACTCTGCAGTGTATCCACGTAATGAGGCTGATTTGGAAAAGCTCTATTAGAAATATACTATTTTTTTGTTTTGTTTTTGTTTTTTGCCAGAAGGCCTTATAGCACCCAAGACTACACGCTATTCAAAAACCACAAAGTCCCCAAAGCTTTGTAGACAAAAGGAATGGCTTTGTTCCACAGTGCCAATTCTATTTCAGTAATATGGTGGAGACAGCTGAGCTGTCATTAAGATCTTTTCTGGTCCAATAAAATATTTTCTTTGTCCATCTTCCTGTTGCTCTGGTGTTTTCATGTGGTAGCTGTGGATTTATGGATGCTAAGGTACGTGTTCTGGATTTCTTCTAGATTGGTCGATTGGTTATTGGACAGAACGGAATCCTCTCCACCCCTGCTGTATCCTGCATCATTAGAAAAATCAAAGCCATTGGTGGGATCATTCTGACAGCTAGCCACAACCCAGGAGGACCCAATGGAGATTTTGGAATCAAATTTAATATTTCTAATGGAGGTAAGTTTGCTGTCATTTTGAGAACAGATGATTTTGTAGTCAGTGGGGTAAACCAATTCCTGAAGCTTACAAGGAAAGGGTTCGGTTCTCGTCCTTTGCAGGGAGGGGTGTTTAGCTCCTTAGGTTTGGAGAGATGCTTCTTATTTGCTGGGCCTGGATATGATGAGCCATGCATGAGGTTGTCTTTTAGAACAATTCTGATACTTTGCTGTCTAAGTGATGCGATGGTAAATGCGTTAGTGAAGAGGAACAGCTGCACTTTGGTCCTTGTTATTTTCATGCGAACAGCACAAAATGATCCACTGTTTGCTGTTGGATTTGCAGGTCCTGCTCCAGAAGCAATAACTGATAAAATTTTCCAAATCAGCAAGACAATCGAAGAGTATGCAATTTGCCCTGATCTGAAAGTGGACCTTGGTGTTCTGGGCAAGCAGCAGTTTGACCTGGAAAACAAGTTCAAGCCCTTCACAGGCATGTTTACTTTCCTCCCATTCCTCCTCTCTCCTGTTTCCAACTGAGCAGTTTTTCCTTTCAAGATTTTATTCAGTTGGGTTTTCAGCTTTGGAAAGATTGAGTCTGGGGGTCTAGAGACCTGAGGTCTCTGGGCCCTGCCTGTTACGATCCGTCTGGTGTTAGAAACTAACTCTCCAGGCCTCAGTTTCTGCCCCTTCACTAGAAGACCTATAATATTACATTCATGGCTAACTTTGATTGAACTCTTATTATGTGCCAAGCAAGCTCTTTGCATTCACTATCCCATCTTATTCTCCCTGTAGTCCTGTGAGGGCAGCACCGACTGCATTCACTATTGACAGAGGAGGAAACAAAAACTGAGAGAAGAGGCTAAGCAACAGGCTCAAGGTCACGTGGTCAGTGAATAGTAAAACCTGCATTCAAACTCAGATATGAATGATTCTTAAGTTTAGGTTTTCAATCCCCCCGCATCCTAATATTCAATAAAGTTAGTTAGGTCATTTGGACTGCATTGAAACTGCAGAGGCAGCAGTGGTTAACATTTTGTTGTTGAATGCCAAGGTGTGGCAATAACTGACAGAATAAATGTTTATAAACTTATTCATATTAATAGAATGAGGATGAGATGGGTGGCAGTGAGACCTGCATTTTGACTTTGCCCTCGTGTGTATTCTTTCCTCTTAACTGCGACTTTATGGAGTGCATTTTTTTTTTTGAGAGAGAGAGAGAGAGAGAATCTTTTTTATAGATGGACACAACACAATGCCTTTATTTTTATGTGGTGCTGAGGATCGAACCCAGGTCCCACTCGTGCTAGGGGAGTGCTCTACCGCTGAACCACAATCCCTGCCCCATTTTTTTTTTTTTTTGTAACCTACCCATCTAGAGCTAACAGGTATATCCTAATGAAGCTAAAATGACACTTTGGTACATCTCCATGACATTCTTGGGGTTCAAAAAACACCAGAAATAGTCTCTTAAACTCTTCATGTATTGAAAATTTCCTGAAAATAAAATAACCACTAAGTTCCTTTACAGCTTTTATTCCATTGACTATACGTGTGAAAAGTGATTCATTAAAGGACTGTTTTGTTTTTTTTTTTCATGCTTTTTACCATTAGGGCCTGAAAAAAGAAAAGAAAAGAAAAGAAAAAATAGGCATTATGTTTTACTATTAAGTCTTAATGATAATGGATCTACAGAAAAAGAAAAGAAAAATAGGCATTATATTTTCTGTTATCCATGACACCAAAATACACCCATCATAGGCTGCTTGGGGAAGCAGCATGGGAGAGCTGCCAACCTGTGTGTGCCTGTCCCAGCTGGGTGGCAGGTTCCTTAACCTTTCAGACTTTCCTCATCTATAAAATAGGACTAATAACATTTACCTCTGAGGAAAATTATTAGTATTGGGTAAGATATCATTTAACAGCCCTGTCATATTGGAGCTGCTTAGTAATTGTCCTTTTAAAATGGTTATTTCAGGTTCGTAGCAATATAATCATTTCAAAGCATATTTCTAAATGTGTTTTATTCTCCCATCTTTTAATGTTGCTTGTCCACACAGTGGAAATTGTAGATTCAGTGGAAGCTTATGCCACAATGCTGAGAAACATCTTTGATTTCAACGCACTGAAAGAACTTCTTTCTGGTCCAAACCGACTAAAGATCCGTATAGATGCCATGCATGGAGGTATGGACTCTTGTCTCTTCCATTATTCCTCCTTCCTTTCTTTCTTTGTTTCTTTTTTTTTCTCCACCCCTCCCCTGCCTCTTTCTATTATTGTGATGCTGGGGATTGAACCCAGGTACTCAGGCATGCTAGGTACATGCTCCCCCACTGATCAACATCCCAGCCCTCAGTTTTTTTAAAAAAAATTTTTTAAAAATTATTTGTTCTAATCCTCAGACAGTTTTTAAATGGAGTTATTTTGTAACCATTTCAGAGCAATATTCACAGAGATAAAAATCTAATCATAGGCACCCAGAATAGTAGAGACATTCCTGATGGTAAGCCTGTGTGAAGGTCAGTGCTTCCACATTGAGCCTCGGGTTTTGAATCACATGCACCTGCTGCTGTGCACTCTTCCTGCCCTTCAGAAGATTCTTCCTACACACACCCCTGTTTCTGAGGGGGTGGCCATTTGCTGGATGTAAACATGCTCCAGAGCCTCACACCTCCTCTCTCCTGCCCTGACATGCTCCTTGTCTTAGGAGAGGGCAAGAGCAAGCTGGGGATTAAATTTAGGAAAAACAGGATGTGTGTCTCCTCTCTTCTTGCTCTGTGGGTTGTGTGACCAGGCCAGTAGTTACAGCCACCATGATTGTGAACCAGAACCACGTGTGAGAATGTAAGAATTCCTTAGCACTTAACTTATCTATGTGTTTTGCAGTCATTTAAAACTTTAGACTCTCTGAGTGGCAAGGATTCTCCTGTGTGTGCAATCCATGCATTTGCTGCCGGGTTGGGCAAGACTTTCTGCCTTTGCTCAGGGGTGCTGTTCTGGGACTGTGCTACCCTGCAAACCACAGTGAGAAAACCACCTGGTGGGCCTGGAACTTCTCCCCTGGGGTCCTTGCCAGCCCACAGGAGTCCCACAGAATGAGCCTACTTTCTTCTTAATGGGAAAGGATTCTTTCATTTTCAGCAAACCATTCGACAAACTGCATTAAGACTTGTTATATGAAATACCACTGTAAATACGTGGCCGGTTTCCCTTGATGTCTGCTGTTACTGGTTTTTGTTTGTTTGTAGCTTGCTAGAGTACTGATGTAAGAGCCCTGGGTCCCAGCTCCCACTTCTGGCTGTGTAAGTTTGGGCAAATGTCTTCATTTCCTCCGTTTTCTTATCTATACCTTGGAGATGACAATCATAATATAAACATTGACAACGTACATGCTCTGTTCTCAGAGCTCCTGTCTATTAACTCACGCAATCCTGGCTTCAACCCTGTGAGGTTGTTGCCGTTATCATCCTCATGCTACAGATGGGAGAGGCACAGAGAGATTAGGTAACTTTTCCAAAGTTGTACAGTGATTAGCAAAACTGAGATTTGAACCCAGACAGTGTGATCCCAGAGCGTGGGCTTTTAAGCACTAAGCTGCGCCACCTTTTCTGAAGAACTAAATGAGAAAACATTTGAGAAGCACCTGGCTCAGGTGCATGGTAGGGCCTTCAAGATGAGTAGCTCCCTTCCCTTTCCCATACTTTTCTTGTGAACTATCTCCACCTTTCCACCCTAATCTCTCATTACTCCTTTTTCTAGAACCTTCTGTCTAGTCAGAGGTATCTCTGCATTAGCCCCAGTTTGCACCTTGTCACTGTTGCTCATGCCGTTCTTCTTCCACCCTGCTTGCCTTCCCATTTCCACATGCTTTCATCCGTTTTTTTCTGATCCTTTATACTTTTATGCTTTATATAGTTGTGGGGCCATATGTAAAGAAGATCCTCTGTGAAGAACTTGGTGCCCCAGCAAACTCAGCAGTAAACTGTGTTCCCCTGGAGGATTTTGGAGGCCACCACCCTGACCCCAACCTCACCTATGCAGCTGACCTGGTGGAGACCATGAAGTCTGGAGAGCATGACTTTGGGGCTGCCTTCGATGGAGATGGGGTAGGTACAAGTGCCTTTCCATGAATTCTGATGCAGGCCAGGCCTGATCCTGCAGATGGGTGGAAAGTGGGCTGCTTCCGCCAGGCCCCAGGAGACTGCTGAGGGACTGCCAAGGATCCTTCATCTGACTTGAGGTCAGAACTAAATTACTAGAAGACCCTAATGGAACGAAATAAAAGTCTTGAAACATAACCCATGCCTTTAGTTTCACACATTCATTCATATTTACTAAGAGTAGAGGTTTGGGTTATGATGTAATGACTGGTACTTCATGAACTGCATCAATTCTAGATACTGCTGTAAGGTAGGCTCCTGTCCTCAGCTAGCAGCTGACTAATTATTAATCACTAGAAAAAGTTTTGGGCTTATACCTATTCATTCATTCACATTAGCTAAATGATGAAACTATGATTTTATAGCCTGTATAAAGGCTAAATTGAGAGAATTAGCATTTTATTTTTTCTCCAAGCATTAAAAATTTTAGAAATAAAATGTTTTTTTTACATTGGTGACCACATAATGACAAAGAGTAAATGTGTCTTAGGTTTGTAACCCTGGCATCTCACAAATAGTAGGTACTGTGCATGTTTATTAAGTTGAAATTTTATTTTTGTTGTTGTTTTGCTGAAGCAGCTAGAAGTCATTGTTTCCTGAAAAATAACATTTCTCCTATAAGTATTTGGGGAAATGAAAGGGGTTCATAGCAGATGTTTCCTTTCGGTACGTCTTTCCGATGTTGGGGGTTTTCCTCCACTCTCAGATAATTGAGTGGCATTGTCTATCAGGCACCCAGGGGCAGTGAAGGTGACAGCATATTTTGTTGGGTTCCATACCAAATCGTGGGACTTCCTTGAAGAAATCTGCCTTTGTTTCTCAAAGGATGCCTGGTGACCTATCAAACTGTGTAAACAGCCAACATTTCCTCTCTCATGTGTTTTCTCCTCTCCGCAGGGAGAGGAGTGATTGGTTCCAGAGTTTGGGAAAGGTCTAGAGGTTAAAGTATGCTGGCCCCTGCAGGGAGAATAGAGAATTTCGCTCACAAAGAATTTGTGCTTCTACTTCAATTGAAAATGTTTTTAGCTTTTGGGCATGGAGGTGCCTTTGTCCCATTGGTACTGTACAAATTCATTAAAAATAAAACCCAGTGTTTAAATCCCATTATGGATAAATATATCAGTTTTAAATTATATAAGACTTCCTTGAAAGATAGTTTGATGGCTTTGGTAGTTTGATTAAAAGGTCTTCCTTTGAATCTCCCTTCTTCCAAAGGATCGAAACATGATTCTGGGCAAGCATGGGTTTTTTGTGAACCCTTCAGACTCTGTGGCTGTCATTGCTGCCAACATCTTCAGCATTCCGTATTTCCAGCAGACTGGGGTCCGCGGCTTTGCACGCAGCATGCCCACGAGTGGTGCCCTGGACCGGTAGGTCTCCCCATTCCCACAGCTCTCCAGTCTGGGGTCATCCTGGGCTTCCCCATCCCCTATGCTGTGCCTGGAACAGTTTTCTTCCCCTTCCATTGTATCCATCTGTGCTTAGTTGTTTCTCATATGAGGGAATAGGGGATGTGTTTTCAGGATTACTCCCCCTCCATTCTGAGCTCCCTTAGCACCTGCCCTTCCTCCACCCGGTACTTACCACACTGGGTTCTGATAGCCACCTTGCTTGTTTGGCTGCCTGGCTAGGCTCTATACATTTGCAGAGAAAGGACTTGTCTTATTCACTGTCTTGGACTCTGCCTGACCATAGGGTTCCTGACATATAATAGGACACACACACACACACACACACACACACACACCATTTTTTAAAAAAATGTATGAATGCTTAAATGCTAATGCCTGAATGCATGGATGGATGGCACTTTTGCTGCACTCAAGATCATTTGCTTTTAGCAATGTGCATGGAGTGAAAGAGCAATTCTAAATAATTTTACAGTTTCAACACAACAAGATTGCTCATGCACTTAGACATACAGCAATTCTTTATTTGTCCAAAATCTAAAACAGAAAGCCCAAATAGGTAAAATAGAAAAAAAAATCAAGTTTATGTGATAGAAAGAAATCAGTGACAATAAACCTTTGATAGCTCAGACTTGCTTCTATATATTTGTTTACTTATTATGTATCACTTCATTAGATGAACATTTTAAAGTAGCTTATGAGACCACATGTAAAACAATTGAAAAATAAAAAGTAATAAATAACAAGTGAGGGCTAGGGAAAATATTAGTAGAACTTGTCAGGTGCCCAGGAAATCTTTTTGAATGAATGATAGTAGAGAATGAATGAATGAATAAAAGGTCAAGGCCAGGGAGGAAAGTAGAATGTATAAATTAGGCTGTTATAATAACAGTTAATCTTCAAGGACTATTACCACATCCTAGAAACTAAATGCTTTACATATTTTAAGTCACTTAATTCCCAAACCAACCCCATGAGATAAATGCTATGTGTGACCCATTTTACAGATGGAAGACAAAAGGGCAAAGAAGTTAAGGCAGCTTGCAACTCACTTAGGCTCACCCAGATAGTGAATGACTGAGTCAGGAATGAGCCCAGAGCCCCCTGCCTCCTACTATGGGGCTCTGCAATAGGTTCCTGTGAGAGAGGAGATAGCTATGGAATCTGTGGTGACTTTACTTCAGCCAGCAAGAAACTAAGGACTAATATCCGGCTAGCAATTGATAGTTTATAAAGGGCTTTTTACACTTTCTCTCTCAGTTGATCCTCACAGCCACCCTTACTATAAAGAAGAGAAAGCCGGAAGTCAAGAGGAGTTAGCAGTCTTGTCCAGCATCCTACTAATTTAGAGCAAGGGTGAGGCCCATTGCTTCTGCCACTGGATGCTGCACATGGAGTCAAGAGCTGGTTTTTGGTCACATTATCATGCTAGCTGACCAGACCCTGAATGAAATACCTTCTGTGTCATCCAGAGACAATCAAATTTCAATTTTCTAAAAAATTGATAATTTACACACAGATTTGCTATTAAAACATCTTGTTACCCAAATAAAACTTTATTATACTTTCATAGTTTTCAAAAATCATGTATTTGATTTTCTTCAAATGTTAGAATCCAGGCATGCCATTGCTTTGGTAGGAATAGGTGAGCATTTCCAAAAGCAAATCTCACTGAAATGGTGCTGAAACTTACCAGGTAACATTTTACTCAAAGTAATAAGGACTTTCACTTAGAGATTTTATTGTGTGTGTGTGTGTGTGTGTGTGTGTGTGTGTGTGTGTGTGTGTGTGTGTATGTATGTTGTAGTTAGACACAATACCTTTATTTTATTTATTTATTTTTATGTGGTGTTGAGGATCAAATCCAGTGCCTTGCACGTGCTATGCCAGTACTCTACCACTGAGCCACAACCACAGCCCTATGTATCTATTTTTGATGCTGAAAATTGAATGCAGAGCATCTTACATATGCTAACAACTGAGCTAGACCCCCAGCCCCACTCAAAGGTTTTTAAGTACTCTAAAAATATATAAGGAAGAGTAAAGGATGTGTTTGAGAAGGAAGAGGGGCACTGACAAAGTGGGTGAAGCTGGTGGAAATGGGAGTCCCCTAGCTGGGCCTGAGGCACATGCCTGTAAATCTAGCAATTCAAGAGGTTAAGGCAAGAGAATCTCAAGTTCAAGGCCAGTCTCGGCAACTTATTGAGGCCCTGAGGCCCTCAGCAAACTTAGCAAGACCTTATCTCAAAAATATAAAGGTCTGGGGATGTAGCTCAGTGGTACAGTATCCCTGGGTTCAATTCCCAGTACCAAAACAAAAAAGACCATTACTGAGAAGCTCAAAGCTGGGCTGTCATCATCTTGCCTGTGTGATCTTGGTCTCGTCTGAATCCTTTTCCCTCCTCTGTAAAATGCTGGCCTACTAAACCCAATATTTATGATTCTGTGATTATAACGCATCAAAACATTATTCTTTTGTTCTTTACAAAGTGATTATAGATGGCAACCTTTAACCAAGACACCTGGGTTTAAATGGCCCCTAAAACAGCCCTACCTATTTTATTGCTATTGCTTCTTTAAAACTATTAAAGTGTGCTCTGAATTAATTCTTTCTTCTTCCTCTTCTCCCCCTTCCTCTGAATCCTTATAGAATAGCCCATTGTGCCCAAGTTTTCTCTTATGATTTTCCACCAATCTTAGAATTATGTATACCTCTGAGCAATGCTAAATGGGACCCTTGATTACAATAACGGTTGCTCTTTTCCACCCTCACCCGGCCCTGCTCACAGTCCTGCTGTGATGTAACTTTGATTTCATGCCTTTGAAGGGTGGCTAACGCCACAAAGATCGCTTTGTACGAGACCCCAACTGGCTGGAAGTTTTTTGGGAATTTGATGGATGCAAGCAAACTGTCCCTTTGTGGGGAGGAGAGCTTTGGCACTGGTAAGTTGCAGTCCTGCGCTAGCATTTTCTTCCCCACAACTGCCACCTCCAGTGAAAGTTTAGACTGCTAGGACAGCCCTGAAATAGCAACAGGAGCTGATGTGTCCTAAATCAAGAAGCAATTTATTTATAACAGCCTGATGGAGTATACACATTGGAAAAGCCGTGAGCACATTTTTGCAGGATGGCTAATTTTACTTTCAGAGGATCACGTCCACTGAGACAGGAAGTCTGGGGGCTTCCTTGGCGGCATGGTCATTGAGTCTACAGGGATTAAACAGTGATAAACATATTTTTTTTTTCATTCAGTGGCCAAAGAAACCTTCCTAAGTGTTTTTGTTTCTGGGAAGAAATATGGTGAAGTGAGTCAGTTTTTCGTTTTTATTTAAGAAGTCTCAGCACAGCATTAAGTCTTTCTCATTCAAAGACCCACGTTTTCTATGGCTACAAGTTATGAATTATCAAGGCTAAATTAAGGGAGACCATTAGGGTGAAACTAATTTGGTAGGTAATAAGGAAATTAAAAATACATCCTTGTGCACGAGGGTATGTGTGTAAATTGTAGCATGGTGAAGTAGTGTGATTGGGTATACTCTGGGGGTGATCCAAGAGCTTTAGACCCCACTTTATGTACTGGCTGTCTTTCTCTCTGCCTGTCCTAGTATTGAACTGAACTCGTACCTCCTCCCTAGTACCCCATCCTACCTGTATCAATCTCTCTTTTCCAAACACCTGTTGAGGCATGTGGCCCTTGCCTATGTGTTGGTCTCCAATCAGGTTGCCAGGTACTCAACATGCTACATCTCTTCCATTCTTTCTACCCAACATTTTGAAGTAAAGGAACTGATCTTCCTGGTCCTGTAGTACACACTGTGGGCATGTGTTAGAAAAGAAGTTCAATTCATGTTACATTAAACAGAACAGAGTACTGATTTCCTTTTTTTTCCCCTACAGTTTCAGATACTAGGTCGGATGGATGAGCCTGTAGATTTGATGCATGTTTACACAAAGTTCTAAGCAATTTAATATCCTTGGGAGAGTGGCAGTACTCTTGGGCAATGAATTGACTTGATAAAATTGGAAAGTATTAACAAAGATAAATAATTTTGTGGGTTGAGCAATGTCCACAAAGAATGTTAGATTATTTCGGATAGTTTTAAGTCTTCAACCAAAGAATAAAAAACTACTGCTTAGTCCTTTACTATTTCTTATAGTGTAGGTGGTGCCATGTTATTCCTTGAGATACTATATATATGAATGTCCAGTGAGGTGGTCTTTGCCTGTGAAATTCTCCCAGTGTTATCCAGTGCAGACTTGGCCTCTGTTATTCTTCTCTATAGATAAAGATGTCTTTGGAGGCAAGTTACAGTCTATTGTAACCCTGTAGTTTCCTGCCCCCATGTACCTATATCAGTGCTGAACCTGGTGAAAAGAGAGAAATCTAAAATCTGGTTTCCAAGAGTGTGTGATTGTGGAAGATTGATAGTTTTATGAGAGGTTTCTAGGGGTCAACAAAGACTACCAATCTACCTCTCTAACTTGAATATTCACAATGATATTTACATTTGAATGTTCCAGAACATTCCACCGTAAAGATTCTTGTTAATACAGTTTTATCCAAAATTACCCACAATATCTTTTTACCTTATCTACCTATTTATTGAGTAGTACATCCAGTAATGTCTTATCCCACCGGCCCATATGGGAAGCTTTGGGCAAGAGCCCCAGAAGTAAACAGGAGCCTCTTTGTTGGGTGGGTACAGGCCTGAGGACAAAACACCAGGAGCTGCTCTGTCTTGCATAGTAGGACTTCAAGAACTAGCAGCAGCTCCAAGGTCTGTGTTCTCCAGGCCGCCCATCTTGCTTCAGCCAAGTTAATTAAACTTCTGATCTGCATTATAGAAGTGTTGGTGTCCACCTGCCATGGTCCTTGCTGGTGAATGATTCCAACAATGCCTTTACAGAGTTTCCCAGGGTGGGTGTTATATAAGCTTTGAAATATTCTATAGTTTAATTGAATGCAAGGTGCTTTATTTCTGTAGTTTTCTGAGTAACAGCAGAAGCAATTTCTCAGGAAAGCCTCCTTGACCTTCCAGAGTGGGCCAAGTTCCCCGATTACTTGTTCTTTTTGCACTACGTGCCTATCCTTTGTTGAACTTGTTGTGGCTGGGATTTTACAATTATTTATGATACTTTGATTAATCATGTCTGTTGCCTCCACTAGATTATAAGTTCCATGAGGACAGGGGTCTCTATGTCTTATTCATTATTGTGTCCTAAAAGCCTCCTGTGGAACCCAGCATAGAATGGGTGCACTGTAAATGCTTGTTGAGTGAATGAATGAGCATATTTCCCTTGGCACCTTCCATTTTGACAAACAGAATCTTGCTGTTGGAAGGAAATAATTTTTTAAAATATTGTTTTAGATGTTGAAGGACCTTTATTTTATTCACTTATTTATATGGGTGCTGAGAATTAAACCCAGTGCCTCACACTTGCTGGGCAAGTGCTCTACCACTGAGCCATAACTCCACCCTGGAAGGAAAGAATTTTAAAAGTCATTTGATGTAATTTCCCTTGTAAGGCTGGAACCACAAGTCACCCGTCAGTGTTTTCCTGATTAAGCACCCACCTCCTTGGAGGTCCTCACCTCACCTCTTGCAATGGGGCTCTCTCATTCAGCACCACTCCTGCTCTAGAATCCAGGGTCGGGAACCCTAAGGTCTTTGCTGGAAGAAATGAGCTCCCATAAAAAGAAAAGGTCTTCTTGCAAAGAGGTGCAGAGGAGACTGACTTCAGAAGAACTGGCTCACCAAGTAAAACAAACCACTAGCATTTAGAGAACAAGCCTATAATACTGTATAACTAACATTACCAAATACTCACCAGTCTGCTTATGATGGAGAAACAGCAACTTTCTGGCATGATTATCATAACTGCAGAAGCTGGGACTCCTCCTCAGACATCAGCATTATATACATCAGGGATAAATGTGTTTTTCAATAGGGAGTCAGAAATGAGGGGCAGCCCTACACAGATGGACCTGTTGTTTTGGGCTGATCTCATGGTACTGTGCTGTTTCCTCCTCCTGACTGGATAGTGATGCACATGATAGTGATAGGGAGGGCAGAGTGTAGAGTGTCAGTTCTGTCTCACCATGGCCTTGTTAGGAAATTGAAAGTAAATTACTGAATAGTATAGAAGGTCACTACTTTTTAAACCCTTTTTCAGGAAAATGGGGGGCTTGGGAAAGAGAGAGAGGAAATCTGGTCAAAGATGAACTTGGTATCACTTGGAGATGTGCCAGTATGTTATCATCTGTTCAGATCTACAGGTTAGCAATATTTTTCCTTGTCCCATCTTTAAGTGATAATGTATCATACACAAGTGACAACTTGAAAAAATGGATGCTTTTTTAAGCTCTGGGGACAGGACAGTGAGCATTTCCATCAGGAAAGGAAGACTGACTTTGGCCAGGTAATCACAAATGTGTAAAATGAAAGGAGGTGACACATCAAGTGTCTGGGAGCTTTGTACTCGGGGTGCCTGACTTTGTTCTGTGGTGTAGGGGATCAGGTTTTCTGTCTCTGCCCATTTTGACTTACCTGGCTTTTGAGTTCTTCATAGGTAAAGCCCCCAGGGGAAGATTTCAGCATCCCAGGTCTGGCAATATCCCAGAGTAGCCCAGGAGAATGAAGCTTATGCCCTAGTCATAACTAACTCATTTAGTCATGTAAGGCTGGAACCACAAATCATCTGTCAGTGTTTTCCTGATACCTGCAGATCTGTCTCCTTATCTATGTATCTTTGTTCATCTCTGAGGGCAAGAGGCTTACCTGATTCATCTTGGTACTTGAATCACACAGATTCATATTGGTAGAGTGTAAGATGAAGTTTGTGTTAAGATGTAGTTGCAGCCCATCGGCCATTCACTACCTCCCACCAGGGAGCCTTATGGAGAGAAAGCAAAGCTCCAGAGACGCATTGCAGGAGTTGCTGAGTGGAGGGCCTGGGAGCTCCTGGGGACAGCCTGCTGGTGGCTGGAGTGACTGAGAAGGCCTCCGGTGCACTTACCATCTCTTGCTAGTGAGGTTTTTTGAGCAGTGGAAGGTAAAGAGGACAAGACTGTGGGCAGAACAGGTCTACTGAGCTCCCCAGCCAGTCCCGCTGGGGTCTGGCCATCCTGGGGAAACCCCTCTTGAGAGCTGACTGGGGGCCTAGCACCAGCTACGAGTGCAACACATAGTCGGGGGGCGGGTGGTATGGTCACAGGATGACAGCATCACAGAGCAGAGTAAGGGCAGCATCCTGGATGAGGGTAAGTTGAAAGTTGCTAGAGATATTAGCCAAGCTAATATGGGTATGTGG
Source organism: Ictidomys tridecemlineatus (assembly GCF_052094955.1). NCBI lineage: Eukaryota > Metazoa > Chordata > Mammalia > Rodentia > Sciuridae > Ictidomys > Ictidomys tridecemlineatus. The sequence goes on from NC_135487.1 coordinate 49,497,575, forward strand.
GGTGGAAATTTCCAGGCAGAGAGAGCAGTGTGTTCAGGGGAATGTGGAAGAGATAAAAATAAACAGAGGGAGGGGCTGGAATTGTGGCTCAGTGGCAGAGCACTTACCTCACATATGTGAGGCACTGGGTTCGATCCTCAGCACCACATAAAAATAGATAGATAGATAGATAGGTAGGTAGGTAGATAGATAGATAAAAGGTTTTAAAAAAAATGAACAGAGGGAGAGACAGACAGATGCTGGTACTTTCAGAGAACTCCCTATAGCTGTATTTTAGTGGCCCCTTCCATGCTGTCAGTTGGTCAGGGCAGACGCCAGGGCAGCCCCTGAGATGCCCATGTTGGTGGATGTAACCTGATCCCCTAGCTGTTAGCTCTTGGCTCCCTTAGCAAGGGTTGACATTTTTCTTGGCTGAGACCCAGATTGTGCCCTGACTGAGCCATTTGTACTTACCACAAGGTGCTGATTAGGCCGAAGTGAAGTGACAGGTGTTTGAAGATGCTGAAGGGGCAGAACTCCCATGCACTCCATGGGTCCCTGAGCTGGAGCAAGAATGAAGAGACCCACAGCAAAACCCAGGGTTACCTTCACGCCTGCTGGGCCCAGCAGAGCAGTGTTTACCTTTTTCTCACACTTAAGTGAGCTTGGCTTCCTTTACTTTTTAAAATGAAAACATAATGATACAAGTTAATTCATGTTCATCTTGGGGGTATAAAAAAGGAGGGAAAAAAAACTGTGTTGGATTTTATTTTTCCATTTTCTTCTCCAGTATGTACATTTAAGGATTATTATTGTTGAAAGCTTAATAATGTCAGTGGAAAATATATTACTTTTCCCTAAAAGTTTATTTTTCTTTTTTTCATAATGGTATATTGCATTTCATATAGTACTTTCTAGTTTACAAAATATCTCTACTTCTTCATCACCGTAGTTTCTTACAGTTATGTTAGAAGTTAGCATTACCCTCATTTTGCAGTTGACAATACTGAGGCTCAGGAAAGCTAAGTGACTTGTCCAAATTCAAATAGCTTCTAAATAACAGCAAGTCTCAGATTCAGGTTTTTGTTTTTTAAGGATAAAATAATTTCTCTGGAGCCACAACTGTAAAAGCAGTTTAGAAACGCATGGATTCTCCATTGGCTTTTTTTTTTCATACTAACAAACTGTTATTATTCATCAGGAAATGAAATTTCTCAGGCTTCCTCAGTATTAATTGAATTATCTAGAGTTTTGACACATCCAAGATGTGAATCTCTGAAATGAATCAGAATTTCCAGAGAAACTGAGGATCCTGCAAATTGAATAGAATGTTTATGTTATTGAAGGCAGGTATTTCATTGATAATACCAGGTGTGTGATTTAGTAATCTGAATAATTTGGTCAGAATTGGGAAAGATTTTTTAGATTTTATTTTATTTACACATAAAATAAAAAGCCAGATTCCTTATTTAGAGTAAGAAATATTACCTCTATGCTTTAGATCTATCCAAAGCAAGAAGAAATTAAAACATACAATTTTTATATTATTTTTAACTTAAAAGATATTTTAAAGGAAGAAAACATCCAGTGGAGCACAAATAATTCCAAGCTGTATACTGCTGTCATGAATTCCCAATATATTGCGGAAGCCGCCAGAATCCTGCTCCTCAGGATGAACTGTTGCCAAAACATATCATCATTTGCAAAAGCTGAAAGAGGCAGAAAGCTAACTTTTTGGTTTCTTAAAATAGCAGTAAAGGCAAATAAAAGTCTTCAGATGATAAAATTGGGTAAACATTTCCAAAACTTTTTATATATAGCACTACAAATCCTGCCTTCTGTCTCTAATTTTGCCAGCATCCAGTTTCTAAGGACTATTACTTCTAAAAGTGTTACCCCATTGAAGAGAAAAATTTTTGAAAGGAAGAATTGTATATTTTTATGGACCAAAAAGAGAGAAAATGTTGGAGTAGATGAACTAATGTATTGATTCATTCCATCATGTCCTCCTTTGCAATTAGTTATCTGCCATTTCCATGTTTTAAGCTAATCATCAGACTTGGTTACAAAGAGAAATAACAGATGCCTCTAAGAAGCACATGGTTAGTGGAGAGGACATGATTGGGGCCCAGGGAGGATGGCACCTCCCCAGCAGTTTTGTGTAGGTTGCTGTAAGAGATGGAAGACAAAGTGCTCATAGCTCCCTAGGGAAGCTGGGAGCTAATCTTGAAGAAGAGATGATATTAAAAGGATGAAGAGAAGGAAAGAAACAACCATATGCTTGTGACATGGCCAGCATTGAGCTAGATAGTCTGTCAGCCCTAAGGATGATGAGGCCCAATGGGTGGCCAAGTAGAGCAAGAAGGTACATAAAGAGTTCCAAGATATGTGACAATATGCAAAGCATGATTGTAGAGGGATTGTGTAGAGTCCTAGTCGGAAAACAGAGCTCAATGTAATCTGTATTTTGTTTTGGTTTTAGAATGAGGGGTTTAAAAGACTGAAAATGAGACTTCTGCCCCACATCAGGTTCTTGGGAAAGGGTCTCCATGCAGACAGGAACATCCAAAGACTCAGTTTCTTAATTTTGGTAAAGATTTTAGCAGGAGACAGATGTGTCACTGTTAATTTAACCAGCCCTTATTGGCAAAAGGAAGACATTCTAGAGAGAGAAAGTTACTAGATCCATGAGCAGACCTACCTTTAAGGCTTGAATACTTTCTGCCAAATTGCTTTCCAGAAGGTTCCTACAAGTCTACACTCCTGTCAGCTTCGTGATAGAGTCCCAGTTCCCTTATGCCTCCCCCGATACGAGGTGTTCTAACTTTTAAAATCTGTAACCATTTGTCAAGCAAGTAGCATTCTCTTATTGTGGTTTTACCTTCAATTTCCTTTCTTGAAATTAGTGCCAGCTTTTTACTATGTTAATTCATTACCTGTATTTATTTTTTGGCGAATTGCCTGGTATACCCTTGGTATACCATTTTCATTTGAGATATTGCTTTTCTTTTATTAATATTTAAGATTGGTTTTTTTTTTTTTTTCTGTACTGGGAATTGATTCCAGGACCTTGTTCGTGCTAGACGAGCATTTTGTACATGCTAGACGAGCATTCTGCCCCTGCTGGCCCTGAATTTGTCCTCATCCCTGCCTCAGCGTCCCCAGTAGGTAGGATTACAGAACTGTGCCACTATACCTCCTAATACATAAGAATGGTTTCCTATATTGAATGTATTTAAACATCTACCTTAAACAATTAAAAAATGTGAATGTGTTTACTTTTTAAAATGTGTCAATGGCCTTTTAATTTTATCTGTGGTAGTATTGCTGTATAGAAATGGGAATTTTTAAGTACATAAATACGTCAGTTGTTTCTCTTTATGAATACTGAATTTACATATTTATCACCAAGATGTATAAAAAAAATTTGTAGTAGTGATTATGTTTTTGCTGTTTAAGATTTATTTTTGTCCTCTGACATTACTAGTTTGTGATAGATCTATCAAGTTCTACCAGATTATCACACTGTCATTTTTATTGACATTTCCCGTACATTTCTAAATTACTTTGGGAAGCATTGACTTTTTATCAGTATTATGTTTCTTTAATGTATGTGTAATTCCCTCCATGTACTCAAGTTCCCAGGTAAATTTCATGACTTTTTTTTTGTTAGATCTAAGTGCTCACTGTTGAATTTATTTCCCAGTATTTTGGAGAAGTCACATTTCTCATAGCAGCTTGCTCTGCCCTGCCAGGTTCGGACCATATCCGTGAGAAAGATGGACTGTGGGCTGTCCTCGCCTGGCTATCCATCCTAGCCACCCGCAAACAGAGCGTGGAGGACATTCTCAAAGATCATTGGCAAAAGTATGGCCGGAACTTCTTCACCAGGTAAAGCATAGCCTGGCTGGGCTCCCAGCTAGGGTAAAGGAACTGGGCAGAGGTAATTCTCAGGCATACAATGTCTGTCCTAAATGGTAATAAAATTCTAGTTCATATGGTTTCTACCAGTTGGGTTTTTTGTTCTTGTTTTTGTTTTTATTGTGCTGGGGATTGAAGCCAGCGCCTTATGTATGCGAGGCAAGCACTCTACCAACTGAGCTATATCCCCAGCCCAGTTAGGGATTTAAAAAGTAAATAAATCAAAAGAAGTCAACTTCTGTTTCAGTCATAAGGTCAGGGCTAAAAAAAAAAAAATTAGCTAACATAATCAAAAGAATAAATACTTTATAAGCATTTTGAAATGTCCCCATTGGCTGGACACATAATGACATTGGATATGGATTTAGAAGCATGTATTTGAATTTTATTTCTGGCCATTACTAAATTGGGAAGTCACTTAACTTCTTTCTCTACTCAGTTTCCTCATCTGTAGGAATGGGAATAATGATCCGGCAATTGAAAGGATTATGTGAAATAGGAACCTGAAGGTGTTTTGTAAATTCTGGAGGAGTTTGTAAATCCTGTCTCAAAACCAAAAAGGGCTGAGGATGTAACTTAGTGGTAGAGCACCCCTGTGTTCAATCCCCAATCCCAAAACAAAACAAAAACAGGGCCATGTCTGTTTTTGTGCCCCATGGTATCCTCCAACACTTAGTTCATATTAGACACTGCATAAATATGTTTTGAACAAATAAATGAATGAGCTAGTGAAAAGCCAGAGTGGAAGAAGAGTAGGAGCAGTTGTTTAGGGAAAGAGCCACTCTTGAATTAATTAGAAATTGCCATATAAAAACTATTTTAGCAATTTTTATTATCAAATGTAACTGCTAACCAAGTATTACAAATCAAGTCCTCAGAATTTGCTTTTATGATTAGTTTTGACTCCATTGTACCCTCCATTTATTAAATGCATTGTGTGTGAGTGCCTCAAAACAGTTATTGATAAGGCAACTGAAATTCAGAGAGATGGGGCAACGGGCCAAGCATTGTGCAGTCTGGATCACAGCTCATTCTGATTGCAAAGCCCAGATTATTGCTTTCATTCTGCCCTCTGTGCCTAGGATTCATAAAACATTTTCCTTGGATGCCCAAAGGTCACAGACATAAAGCACAAACACCTGGTTATAATTTCTTGATCTTCATCATTTTAACTGGGTCAAAGATCTGACTTCAAGATTAAGGGAACTGTTTGGTCCTTGATTCATGGAATCCAGGAGCCAGAATAGGTTGGCTTTTACTCCCCAGTATTTCTCATGTCTCAGAGGTGTCATCTTGCACATCTTATATTTGTTTCACGATTGCAAATAAATATAGACTTGGCTCTCTTGAGCCTTTAAAAAGTAACTCTCTCAAGAGGGTGTGTGCCAGTAGGTTGAGAGAAGCCACCTGCAAGAGTCTTTAATTTCCTAAGAAAGGGAACAAGTCTTGAAGGAAAAATAATTGTCACAGAATTTTATTTCTGGTTCACTTTTCTTTTCTTGGCCCTGCTGCATCCACACCAGGCCTTCTCTGTCAGAGTGAATCCAAAACACTGTAGAGCAGAATCCATTTCCTCTAGAAGCGGGGTGGCATATCAGATGTGAAGAGTTTGGTTTGGCCCCTTCATCTGCTGGGTGAAATCCTGGTCTTGCTTTTGGAAGCTCCTGTTGAGACTGGAATCCTCCTTAGCCAAACTCCAGCTGGCTTAGGCAGTTCCCACCCTAAAAGGGCTCTGGGAGCTTGGAACAGAAGTGCCCGGAGTCATGTGCTCCTTTATGTGGAGTTCTCTGGAGATAACAGCTTTTTCTTTTTTGTGGTGCTGGGGATTGAACCCAGGGCCTTGTGCATTCAAGGCAAGCACTCTGCCAACAATGCCAACTAAGCTATATCTCCAACCCTAGAAGTATCAGCTTTGATTCCACCTCCTTGGGATGTGGTGATTCAATGTCAGATTGTATCTCTTCAAAGCCTTTGAAGCATGTTGGTGCTTGATTCTGTAGAAGAGCCAAGACCCATTTTCTGCCCGAACAGAAGCCCCCACCCCTTCCCTGAAATCCTCCAGACCCTTTTTTTCATCCCCAATGATGAAAAGTTTATAGTTCTGCAGCTTCCTCTGAAGTCAGATGGCTCTGGGCGTGGGGAAGGCCAATGACAAAGACAGCATTGATGCACCTGGGTGTGATTCTGAAGTCAACTCCGTGATCTCCCAGGTATGATTACGAGGAGGTAGAAGCGGAAGGCGCCAACAAGATGATGAAGGACCTGGAGACCCTGATGTTTGACCGCTCCTTTGTGGGAAAGCAGTTCTCTGCGAATGACAAAGTCTACACTGTGGAGAAAGCTGATAACTTTGAATATAGTGACCCGGTGGACGGAAGCATTTCAAGAAATCAGGTAGGAGCAGACTTATGTGCTAGAGGGTCCCCAGAGCATCATTTCTGAAGCCTCAGGAGAAAAATGTCCATGGCCCTTTGCTGTCCTGTTTTTCTGGGGTGTCTGTTCTCGACCAGTTTTCTACCGAGTTCTGTGTGGCTCTCAGGTGCACTTGTAGGGAGAATGCTTTTTACCCTGGTTCTGCAGTCCCCTCTACCCTCATTCTGGGATTCTTAGTTTACAGGCCAGAAGGACTTTTACACCTTCTGGAATTACATGCAAGGTGTCAAATTGAAGGTATGTGCAGAAAGAAGCCTTAGAACCTAAACAAAATCATCACCTTAGATATCAACCCCCCTCTTTTCTCTCTAGAGATTATAGCAGAATGACAATAGAAGGGTGGCATTGCTATACATGTTTCTTTCATATGTACTAAATCTTAAATATGGCATATTTAGAATATGCCTTTCTAAATATGGTATCCCTGGATGTAGAAATGTTAAGTAATGGTGTCTGCAGCTTGCCTGACACAGCATTGTGTAGCAGGACACCACAGTTGGGAGCCCAGATCATCCCGGGTGCTGACAGAATTGTTAGGTTCCCTTGTGTGCTAGTACCAAAGCTGCAGGCTGCTCGGGCCTTCTCCTAGCCTCTCACAAACATTCAGGGACCAGACTCTTCTCACCTCTGGGTCTATGGTCTATTATAGTCATAGATTTGAGTCATCTTTGGGAACTCAGAAGCAGAGATAATAAGGAGAGGATGAGGATTCTGTTATAACTTCCTATTTAGCTTTTTTCTCGATAGACCCAGAGTTTTGGCCTGGTCCTTTGCAAGGGAAGCTTGGGAAAGTAGGTCCCAACTCTGCTCTGTATCCAGCATCTCCAGAGAGGAAGGAGGGGAGCAGAGGTGAGGCGGGAGGCCTCAGCATAGGTGGGGGCTGCTCTCTGCACCATGTGAGGAAGGAGGCATCAGCACCATGTTGTAAAATTAGAAAACCTAAGCATTTAGGTGGAAGACTAGGTAGGAGCAAAAGTGTTCTGAAGTAAGTATAGCTTCTGCAATCAAGTGAAAAGAACTTAGAAATTTCAAGTTGAAACTGGGGGAAGAAGACTAATGCTGGTATGTTTCTAGAAAGCAAGACTTGGTAAATGGGAATGAACTATCACCTCCTCACTGACTGATTGGAGACAGTACTGTGTGTTCCATCGGCTGGCCTCACTGACGAATGCTAAAGAAGGGCATGGTTAAAACCACATGGGGATTGATTGATGAGCAGTGAGTGAGGAATAGCGAGTTTCCTTCCAGTGAGTCATCTGCATTATGCAAAGTCCATCTTTTTGTGGAAGAATGAGAGACTCACGGAGACTGAAGGATCCTCAGACAATGATCTGGCCCAGTCTTCTTCCCTCAGGCTGGGGAATATCTACCTGAGAGTCCCTGACCTTTCCCTGAAGTGAGGTTGTTGAGGACCAGGTACTGCCAGGGAGGGAAGGAGAGAGGAGCCAAGCAAGGGTGCACCCACATGGAGCCACTTGGAGCCATCAGGTGTCAGCAGGAGACTGACTGCTGGATCCTGCGTGATATGTCGGGAACAGCTGCTGTCTGCACTCTGGGACACGTGGCCTCCTGTTCCCTTTCTGAAGCTCTCTATAAGTGTTTTGTAAAGAGTCCTACCCCATGTCTGCCTGGAACTCTTCTGCTCTGGCTTCAGCGCATTCTGTCCATGTGTCCCTTCTGAGCTGAGGGTCCAATTTCTACATCTTGCAGCTTGACTTATTTATTAAGCTTCAAACTGTAATGGCTGGTTCATAAATCACAGGGAAGCCCTCATGTCCCCCAGCATCACCAAGCTCAGGTCTTCCCCCTACCCTGGAAACACTTCTTCCACATTAGCTAAGCCCCATCACCTGGATGCTGTGAGAAGGCAGACCCATGAGGCTCAATGGCTGCCATGTATCAAGGACCCAATCCTCTGATTGATCAAGAAGGAGTGATTAGGTCTTCAAATGGACCCCTCATAGTTTGTCAGTCCTTAGCTTCCCTTCCAGCATGTGGGCAAACAGTCTCTGCTTATCTTCTCCAGGGCTTGCGGCTCATTTTTGCAGATGGTTCTCGCATCATCTTCCGACTAAGTGGCACTGGGAGTGCAGGGGCCACCATTCGACTGTACATTGACAGCTATGAGAAAGATGTCGCCAAAATCAATCAGGACCCCCAGGTAATGCCTAAGCCTGATTGGCTCTTTCTGTTGAAGGGAATGATAGTGGTCCCACACTGAGCCTGTGCCCCCACTTCTCAATGGTACACCAGGGCCCTGGCTGTGCATAACTTCCTCCATGTCTTTTATCACAGTAATAATAGATAATAGCAAGCATAATAATAATGATAAGCAATTATCTGAGCATTTGCTATTTGCCAAACTTGGCTGTAAGCCATGATATAAATATACTCATTCAATTCTCAAATGAGATAGACTCTATTATTGTCCCTACCACAGATAACGAAACTGAGGCCCAGAAAGGTAAAACACCAGTTAATAGGTTTGCATACCTAATAAGTGGCAGATGCAGGATAACCAATCTTTGTATCAGCACCTCATATGATGTTTTGCTATCACTGATCATATGTCACTTTCCTTGGTGGATCACCCACTCTGGCAGAACATACATGGTTCTAGATTTGATGGGGAACAGGCAGAAGTTGTTTTGTCTTTATGGAAAACTCTGCCTTGCAGCCTAGTGGGTTGGGTTCCTGGCCATATCCTCAATGTCTCCAGGAGTATGTCAGAGTGAGAAGGGACCATGGGAACCAAGGTTGAGACAGAATAGCCACCAAAATGGAGGACCCATGGGGAGAGTGACATACAGAGGAGGGAGGGTTTCCCTAAGTGTGTTCCTCACAGCACACCTCTTGATAAATGCTCCCCAACCAGAATTCATAGCGACAAAATGTTTAGGAAGTGTGGTGTCAGCCTTAGATGGTGATTCACACCATTTAAATGGCATTTGCTGAGTATTCATTTTTCTATTGCCTATTACCTATTTTTTTTCTAAGAAGACATACAAATGGCCAACAGGTATATGAATGGTGCTGAATATCACTAATCATAAGGGAAGTGAAAATCAACACCACAATGAGATATAACCCCTGACCTGTCAGGATGGCTGTTGTCAGAAAGCCAAAAGATAGGTATTAGTTAGGATGTGGAGAAAAGGGAACACACTAATACAGTGTTGATGGGAATATATTGGTATATCCATTTTGGGAAACAGTATGGAGATTTCGAAATAAGTTTAAAATAGAACTATTGTATGGTCCAGCAATCCCTCTTCTGGGTGTATATCCAAAGGAACTGAAGTCCTTGCCCTGAAGAGATATCTGCATGCCCATGTATTGCAGCACTATTCACAGTAGCCAAGATATGGGACCAACCTAAGTGTCCATCAAGTGTTGAGTGGATAAAGACGAGTACATATCTAGATATATAGAGACCTCTGAAAAGATAAGGAAGTCCTGCCATTTGTGTCAACATGAGTGAATGTGGAAAACATGCTAAGTGAAATAAGCCAGGCACAGAAAGAAAAATTCTATATCATCTCATGTATGTATGGAATCTTAAAAAATAAAAAGTTGAACTCATAGAAACAAAATAAGAGGTAATTACCAGGGGCTGGAGAAAATGGGTGAGATGTTGGTTAAAAAATAAAGAATTTCAGTTATGATGGATGTAGTAGTTCCCTAGATCTAATGTATAACATGGTACAGCAATGTAGTGCTATGAAATTTACTAAGAGTACCTGGCGCAGTGGTGCATGCCTATATTCCCAGTGACTTGGGAGACTGAGACAGGAGGATCACATGTTCTGGGGCAGCTTGGGCAACTTAGACCCTGTCTCAAAAAACAAAATTTTAAAAAGACTGAGGATGTAGCTCAATGGTACAGCATTTGCCTCTCACGAACAAGACCCCATGTTCAATCCTCAGAACTATGCCAATAAAAGAAAGAAAAAGAAATTTACTAAGAAAGAAGACCTTAGTGCCTCACTCCCACCACCACATCAGAGAAGGAAACTATGCAAAGGAGTGATTTATTAATTAGCTTGACTCTAGTAATAAGTTCACTATGATATATGTATAAAAATAGCATGTTTTATACATTTTTTGTTTTTATAAAAAATTTTGAATAAAATAAATAGTATTTTTCACAGTTATTTTTCCACAGAGCCTTTTTCTTCTTTAACCGATTTCAAATTTTGCAAAACTCATTTGGAAGCTCCTGGCGTGCTGGTTCGAGCATAGGTTTTGGAGTTAGGTCTTGTTTTTAAATTCTAGTCCTGCCCCTTAGTGGCTGTATGTCCCTAGATGAGTCATTCCATTTTTGTGAGTCTTGGTTTTCTTGTCTACAAAAATAGTAGGATAATAACTTTGTAGAGTCATAGGGATTGAGGGAGATCATGAGTGCAAAATGCATAAACTCTAGCAGAAACCTAGGACTCCTTTTTGAGCTATTCCAATTGTTCTTTTTATATTTTTGAGCTTAAAGTGTTTTTAAAAATTGCTAAGAAAACATAACATAAAATTTGCCATCTTAACCATTTTTAAGTACACAGTCTAGTAATGTTATATGTATTGTCTTATTGTGCAGCAGATCTTCAAAACATTTTCGTTTTGCAAAACTGAAACTTGATCCCCTTGTTCAGTAACTTCCCACTTCCCCTCTCCTCAGTCCCTGGCAGCCATCACTATCCTTTCTGTGTCTATGGATTTGATGAGAGACTTCATTTAAATGTTTACAGTAGCTTTTATTACGAAAGGGGAGAACTTCTACATGTTCTCCAGTAGCCAGGCCTCAACTTCCATGTCTGCCAAATCCCTGTTGTGTGGCCGGTGTCCCTAAAACTTAACCCAAGTCTGCATCATTCACACTTAGGATAATAGAGCAAGAGGAAAGGAGAAAGGAAGCTGTGTTTATTTCTCTTTGTATCATCAAGATAAAAGCCTGGTTTTTGGCCGACAGAAAGAATGAATGAAAGTCAGGTTTCTTTTGAACCAAAGTCTACAGGAGGTGGGATGGCTAGGGAGATCCTGCTGGGGAGATAGATGCCTGCCCTCACTCTGCAGCTGTTGTGCCACAACCTCAGCACTATGTTGGAACTGTCCAAGCCCCAAGTAGGGTCCCAGCAGGTGGAGATGTTATTTCCTCTCATCTGGAGTTGGTGGAGATTTAGATGAGAAAACAGTAGTAAATGTACTCCCACCATTTGGCCAAATCACTTCGCCTTTGTGGATCCTTTTCCTTGTCTGTAAAAATGGTAGTTCAACTCAATAAGTAGTTCTCATTTTTTAAATATCAACAATATTTATTTAAGCAGCAGAATTTTTCCCCTTTCAGTGAGGGGAAGTTGCATTTTGAAAGATCTTTGGGTGCAGTGTGAGAAATAAAGCAAAGGATACAAAAGTACATGTGGAGGCACCATTGTTTCAGTTAAGAGAAAGAACATTGTTTTAGCAAGAGTTGGCAGTAAATGGAGAGAAATGGGTGCCATCAAGAGGTATTTGAAAGGTGAAAATCACTTCTGCTTGCTAGAAGATTAGACATGGGTAATGTGGAGGAGAAGGTGTCAGGAACGACTTAGTTGCTTTATGCTGGAGCTAAGTTTGAGGGAAGAGAACATGCATTTGTTTTTAAACTCACAGAGCTTGAGGAGCCTGGAAGACTGGTGGTAGTCAGGCAGACCTGTAGAGTTCAGGGGCAAAGCCAAGGGCTGGAGTTCTGGATCTGTGTTGAAGTGATGGGAACTGCTTTTCTCTTTGTGCCTCCCACAGGTCATGTTGGCCCCCCTTATTTCTATTGCTCTAAAAGTGTCCCAGCTCCAGGAGAGAACAGGACGCACTGCACCCACCGTCATCACCTAAGAAGACCCACCAGATGCGGTACGTCCCTCCACCCCAGGACCTATTCACGTCATCTGATTGAAGAGTATGGACTGAATGAAGCAAAGTGTACCCACCAGGCTTTTTAGGATTTGATTTCTCCACTTCATGGTTGTTGATAAACGGTGCTTTGCAAGGCACTGCCAATTGAGATGCCCTCGGGAGCCATGTGGGAGAGGGAAGAGGACCCACAGGCTTATGTCAGTCCCTTTTCACGCCCCTCTGCAACTGCTGCTGTGTGGGTATTTGTATCCTTAGCATCAGGTACTGTTTACATGACGGTACAAGGTGGAGGCTGAGTGTCAGTGATCAAGGCCAGCTTTCAGCCTTAGGATATGCCCATGAAATGATAGTGGAAGTTCCATTCTCCTTAGTGAATCCTTCCCCCAGTTTACTGTTTACATGTAATCTAACAAAACGCAATTTCTGGTGCCTTCTCTCCAATCAGTTTCCCTCCGAGTGAGACGTACTTGTCTGTAGATTTCTGACTTGTTTTGCAGCATAGTCCCATTTGCACAGATATTTTGGGATATTAAAGCAGAATAAGCTACTATTGCATGTTGTCTTTTGTCTTTTTTTTTTTTTTCCTTAACAAAGTACGTTTTTGATTTCTGTAAGATGACAGATTTTTTTTTTTTTGTTTTGTTTTGAAGTAGGAGGATATTATAATTTGTTTTGATGTCCTAGCCAGAAAATAAAATGTTCTTTTTGCTAGGTTGAAAACCTTCGACTCAGGAGCTATAATTTTAAATCTGAGCAGGGTCAACTGGGTTCTGGATCCTCCCAAGGTTGACAAAGTCAGCTTGGCGTGGTTAACTGGGAACAAGGGAAAGAAGATGATTTTTTAGGAGATCTCACATAGCAAAGCAATAATATGCCTTTGATGCTCAGACGCCACCTACCTGTTTAAGAGACAGAGGGAGAACTCCCAGAATTCAAGAGTAGGATTGTGGTCACTTGACGGGAAATTGGATTATGGTCAGTGGCATCTTGTTCACCTTAGAACATTCATATTCAACTCAAAATATAATGTAGTAGTTAAGAACATAGAATTGGAAGCCAACAGACTGGAGTTTGAATCCCACCTGAGAACTTGAGTGATCTTGGGGTGTCATTAACCCTCATTTTTAAAATGGGGATGAAAATAGTTCTAACTGTATGAGGCTGTTGGGAACATTAGGTGACCTGTGAGAAGCATTGGGCACAGCACCTACTAGTTCATGGTACATTGTCAAATAAACAGGAACTAGAATTGCACTTGCAATATTGTTTAGAGACTGGGAAGTGTAGGAAAACCAAAAACCATCACACTAATACTTGCAGTACATTTTATCATTTGCAAGGCTCATCCACACAATCACCTTGCCACATGGGCTATGCCCAAAGGTAGCCCAGCTCTGCACTCCTCTGCAACTTAGTGTGGACTCCTTGTTTTAGGTCACAGAATCTTTATTTGGGGTGAGGTTTTCAGTGTTGCCATTTGTCAAGGGAGTGCAGCCCAGCAAGCGGAGCTGAGCTTGACTGGTGGTGGTGATGACCATTCATGGGATGTTATCTCTGTGCCGGGCACCATTCTAAGCACTTTTCACATACTCTAAACACAGTGGAAGTGCTCTGTATACCCCCGGTTTACAGATGAGTCCCAATGACTCACTCAAGGTCACATTGGAGGATGGTGGATGCTCCAGATGGGGCAGCTCCAGCCTTGCCTGGGTCACTGTGGCTCCCTGCTTTGGCTACTTCAAAGCTACATAAGATAGAAGATGGTGTGCAAATACTCTTGTATTTTATTTTTAGAGGGGTGCCTTGAATGTTCAGCACTATCATTCCCCTTGGCGAGCTCAATACCCGGATGTGCTGACCCAAGTTCAGTGTGAGAGGTCTGGGAAGAAAAGGGACATAACACCGTCCCTCCCTCCAGCTTCCTGGGAGCCCTACTGAGGGGGAATTTATAGAAGATCATGTAGGATGAACATTAAAAGTTGGGTAGGCAGTTCCCGCTGTTAGGGGTCATATTTTCTAAGCTCTCGGTCTGCTTCAGATGTTGGCCTAGGTGCTTTCTAGTAACCTCCGAGCAAGACGTTATGATTCCCATTTTAGAGTCAAGTCAACTGCAGCTTAACAGAAGCTCAAGTAATTTCTCCCAGGTTCTCAGCTACCACGTGGTGGGCTTGGAATGTCAACCCTGAGTCTCGTTCATGTTCCATGACCCTTCCCTGCTTCCCCATCTGTTGAACCAGCTGCAGACGCTCCCAGTCCTGTGGCCACTGGAATGGCTTCAAAAATGTCCTCCTCATCCCTGATCGTAATTCAGCTGCTCTTCCTGACCCCACTTGACTATAGTTTGGAGGCTAAAAGCTTGGAGGAGGGAGAGGGAGGTGGCTGAAGCCAGGGATAGTGGGGGTGGGCATGGATAAGGGCCACTCTTCCTCTGTGAATGCCAGAGAGACCCCAGCACATGAGCCCCGAGGAGTGCCAGGAGTTGGAGCCCTGAGAGGCTGGCCAGGCTTCCCCTTCCTCCCAGGACTGATGTGGCTGGTGAGTCAGGCTTGTTTTCTTTGGGGTGTGGTGAGAATTAAAGTGAGAAAATTGGTTGAAACATTTTGGGGCCCGGCTCTGAAACTTCACTCTTCTCTTCCCTCTTGACATTCAGCTCTCATCTCAGAGAAGAATTTCCTGCTCAGGATGTTCCCCAGGGCCCAGAAAATGGCCAGGCTTCCCTCACTGGGCCCTCCCTCATTGAGAAGGAGAGTAGAGGCCACATTCACTGCAGTGCTGCTGAGGGGTGGGTGTCACTGTGTCACTTCCTTGGCCCTTCCAGGCCAGACTTTAGGGATGGGTCCTTCTGCCTCTTCTGCCCCAGATTTCATCCACGTGGCTTTCTGCTGCATTTCTGGACTCCTTAGAAGCTGGCCTTGCTGTAAAAGAATCCTCCAGGAAAGCGTATCTCCATGCATCAGAGATGCACGGGTGAGCTCCTGTGTTCTGAACCCCCCGCAGGGGTGGGTGGGATGTCAGAGTGTTAGCGCCTTCGTGGGAGAGTCACTGACCTGTCTGGGTTTGGGCAGGGCTGCCTCCTGGCCTTCTGGCCTTCCCTTTTGCTCTCTGATCCAGTCTCCTCAATCACCTGCTAAGTGTTCTTTCAAATGCTGAAGCTCAAAGGCCCCCGGTCACCTCCTCGTTGTCACTTACCCACCAACTCCTCACCCTCCACTTTCTGCCTTACATTCCTTGCTTCAGGTAACAGTTTCTCCTAAAGTAAATACCTCTCTCTCGGCCTTCCCTCCTGCTCTTCTCTCTACCCCAGTCACCTTCCCTGCACTCTGTGATCCACCGTGTCCCCTCAAGTCCTGCTGGTATCTCAAGTCTCAATATAAACATTATTTCCTCCAAGAAGGAAGAGTGCCTCCCAGCCTCCTTTGTCTGATTTGGGAGCTTTGCATAGCGCCCCGGTAGCACCCTTGTTCCTCCATTGTCACCAGCATTTTCTCAGGATCTGGGCTCATGTCTGGCAATCAGTGAAAACCTTATTAAATATGTTTGGATTGAGTGAATGAAACCGACTTGTTACTTGGCAGAGTGTTTCATTACCCTGTGACTTCTCTGACCTATGAGGCAGGGTTTATCTTAATTTTACAGGGAACAAGTAGCTTGACCAACTTTCTGGGCTGGAAGTGAGAAGGTACCAGGGGAGAGGGGAGTACTGGCAACAGGTGGCAGATGTGTACCTTGATCACTCTGAATGAAACTTTTATTTTCCCAGCGTGGTGGCACCAGTCTATAATACCAGCTACTCAAAGGGCTGACGCAGGAGGATGGCTTGGGTCCACAAATTCTGGGCCAGCCTGGACAACATTTGAGACCCTGTTTGAAAACAAATGAAACACCTTTTAATTTAAATATGAAAAGATTTTATCTCCCAATACCATAAAAATTAATTGGAGTGTTGTTGGGAAATAGTACCATTGAATACAGAACGGGGTTATTTTTCTCCAGCAAAGTCAAGTCCAAGTCCCAAAGCCCTCCTTGTAGAGGGTTCATGGAAAGCTGGGATGAGGGTCATGCTCTGGGCTTCCTGCTGCAGAGCACCAAGCATGTCCTCTGGAAGGCTTCTAGGTTCTTCTTGCTGTCTATTACCAGGACAAGAGCATTCCCACAATTTGGCATGTCATTGTACAAAAGAAGTGAGGTCAGTGTGGGCTGAGCATGTCCTGTGTCTGTCTGCCTGTGGGAACTTTGGGGAGTTGGGTTTTCACCTGGTGTGAAAGCCCCACCTAGACCCACAGAGTTGGACTGGAGGCGGGGGTTAGTCACTGTTTCCCAGGAGCATGTGGACCTGCCTGCTGCTCTCCAGGAGGGTTTTGGGAGCAGCCAGTCCCCAGGACGTGCTCTTCATGAGTTGTTTTGGAAGAGCTCTGTTTCTGTTTGCTTTCTGACTTCATCTTACACCATCACAGGAAGCTGTTCCAGATAAAGAAGTGAACATATTGAGCGTTTCTGTGGCCTGTGCAGAGTCCCACATCCATGAAGAAGGAGAAAGTGGACCCACCACCTCCACCCACCCTTGGGAGTTTGGGATTTTTTTTTTTTTGTCTGATTAACCATTACTATATAACTAAAGCACCTCCAAATCTGGAAGTGTTACACATTTGTGTGATTTTATTATGCTCACAGGAAGTCAGTTAGGGCACCTTGGAGGCAGCTTGTCTCTGCTTTATAATGCCTGGGGCCCCACCTGGGAAGACTGGGACAATTGGGAAGCCTAAATGGTAGGGCCTGGAACCATCACTCACTCACTCACATGTCTCAGATGACTGGAGTTGGGGTTCGGCTAGAATTGCTGAATCTTCATCCTTCACTTGACCTCTGCATGCAACGTGGGTCTCACAGCATAGCTGGCTTCCAGGAGCCAATGTGCCAAGAGAGCAGGTGGAAGCTGTTTTTCCCCTTCCTACCTCTCTTGGGATACCGCATCATGTTCACCATATCCGATTGGTTCCCTCCAACGGACTCAGCCCAGGGTCAATGGGAGGGAATTGTATTCTACCTTTTGTTGGGGGAGCAGCCAGGACATGTTGTAAAAATATGAGATGGAAGCTACTGTAGTCACCTTTGGAAAAATATGTTGTATTCTTCAATTAATATTTCCCATCTACTCCAGGAAATATACCATTCTGGGTCATGTGAGTATGAGAATGAATGGGATTCAGAAATCATTTTTACCACAATCATCCTTTTGTCATTTATCTAGGCCTGGACAAAGCACCATCATCTCATCTCGTGCCCATGACAGGCATAACAAATCAATTTCTGCACTATTTCTCCTAAGCTCCAGAAACCTTGATGCAAGATGCTGGACAAGAAATTTTTTTTAATCCATAAATTGCTTTTTCATTTAATTGCTCATAACTTTATGTTTATCATTTACTTTCTATTTGCATGACATTTTTCACAATTAACATTTCCCATCCAAACTTTACAGTGGAGGAGGGAGTCAAGGAATGTCATTCTCCAAACCCACCATAAAAAGTGAACATCAGGAAAGATATATTAATCAAGTGCAATGGGGCTATGAATAAAAACCATTTTCCATTTATGGGGCATATTCCTACTTTCTTACTTTTACAAAAGTTTGTGAGTGTGAAAGTCTATTTAGAAACAGACAAAATAATCATAAATTGATTTACAAAATGTTTATGTCCAGTATGGAGAAAATCAGTGGCCAATGTTAAATGAATCACAATTGATTTTGGAACTAGCTCAAAATACTAATAAAATAACTTTAATGATTTTTAAAAATTCAGATGTGAAGGTTAATGTCACCGTTTTGTCATGCTGCAACTTTTTTTTCCTACTCTGTGGCTCTCTCCACCTGCCACTTTGCAGCCTTGACTGTCCTCATATCTGACATCATGATCCCAAAGCTCCTGTTTACCATTTTTGAAAGCACTTCAATTTGCATTCTTTTATTTGGGCTTCACAGCTGTTTTAAGAAACAATTAGACTTTTCAGTAAAAATGACATTTCGCAGTTCAAATATATGTCCCGAATTGTAGGTCACTTATAATATGTATCGATCACCTTTTAAGTACCAGTTACCATTGAATCACTTCACACTATGTCGTTTAACCTTCATCACAACCCTAAAGGTGAAGATTATCAGCCCTATGATACAGATGAGGCAGTGAAGGCTGTAAGAGATGAAGTAATTGACCCAAGACTGATATTGGCAAACGGTGGAAGTGGGATTTGAACCCGGGTCAGTCAGACTCCAAAGTCCAGATAAAATCTAAAAGTAGAGTCATTCAATTACTTCCTTTGGGAAATAAAATTTTACTCAGATCTAGTTTTTTAAAGGGATGATTTTAGCAAGAGAGCTGATAATATAATTTGATGCTCACGTTTTACATTCATGATGATAGTGGTGAGACATTGATACAACTAATACTGAGGGAGAGGTCAATGCTGGTTTATAATAGATGCCCAAGTTCACAGGTCCCAGGTGTCCTTGGGAGGTGACCCCTTGCTATATGGCTGATTTATGGAAGGGAGGAAAGACTTGGGGCTCTGACCCATCTGCTCAAACTTCCTGAGTCCGTGTCCCTGATTGCTTCCCTGAGGAAGTACTAGGCATCATAAGGCCCGGTTCATCACAGGACCCTGAGATCCATGTTTATGTTCTCATCTCCTCACTGAAGGCAGATTTTCTCTTCTGTCATATGGTAACTTCTACAGAATGAAGAATTACCTTCAAAATACCTTTGGGCAAGGAAGGGGGAAACAGCTGACAGCAATGACCAGAGGATCCCACTCTAGGGCCCAGGACAGTCCTTGACCCAGGAGCAAGGAGGTCATGTACCCATTCTTAACCATTCCTTCTCAGATTTCTCAGTCATTATTGCGAATGGATGAGTAAGATGCTTTTCTGACCTGCCATTCTTTCCACCATCAATTAGTCTCTTCTTTTTTTGTGTGTGTTTCTTCAGCACTCATCACATTCATATTTAATTTATCATATTTAATTCATCACATTTAATTTATCCATCTCTTTGGCAGAGCACTGCCTTGTTCCATTAGCAGTCTCTTCTCAGGACCTCTGCTGCTATTTCGCTGCCGTGACTGAAAGACCCAACCAGAACAACTATAGAGGAGGAAGAATTTATTTGAGGGTTCACACTTTCAGAGGTCTTACCGCACAGAAGGAAGGCTCCATTCCTAGGCGCTCAAGGTGAGGTGGAACATCATGGTAGAAGAGTGTGGCAGAGGGAAGCAGCTCCCATAATGATCAGAGAGCAGAGAGAGACTCCACTTGCCAGATACAAAATATATACCCCAAAGCCAGGCCCCCAGTGCCCACCTCCTCCAGCCACACCCCACCAGCCTTCAGTTACCACTCAGTTAATCCCGGTCAGGGGATCAATTTGCTTATTGGGTTAAGACTCTCACAAGCTAATAATTTCTCCTCTGAACCTTCTTGCAATTTCTCACATGTGAGCTTTTGGGACACACCTCACATGCAAACCATAACACCTGCCCCCCCAGCTCCTGGCCTCCACAGATCTACTTTCTTTTCTCTATGAATTTGCCTATTCTGGACATTCTGTAAAAATGGAGTTATAAAATATGCAGCCCTTTGCACTTGTAGATTGTTTAAAACACAGCAAATGCCCTGGACTCTGAGCTCCTCCAACATGAAGACTGCCTGTTCATCTCTGACTTCGCAGCGCTCTGAGTTCACAGTGAATCATGAAGCAAATGTCTGGAGACGCTAGGCTCAGAGTCTGAGGCTTGCTGAGTGCTTGCTATGGGTCTGGCATGGTTCTGGGAGCTGGGGTCCAGTTTTCACTGTCTCCAGCCAGAAACTGGAAGTCTTCGGTGCCCTTACAGCTCTCTATTGAGTCCTCTACAATGTGCAGCCACTGCACTTCCTGGGAGGTTCTCGACTAGCCAGGAACAGAGGTAATTAGCCCCACAATGGGGATTCCATGTACCAGGCATTGGGGTGAGGTCTGTGTGCATTGAGAACTGTGGGGACAGTGGGCAGAGACACCTGCATAAGGACGACAACACCTTTTTGTTCCTGCAGTTATAAGACACACCCCATGTATAAGCTTGTGAGACTCAGTGCCCCCACCTTACACCCTCAGGGGCTTCCTGGAAAGGGTCCCTTGCCTGGGTCATATTCCTGGTCTGTGAGGGCCCAGGAAGTGAGTCCTGCTCTTGGCAGTGACTGGCAAGGCCCTGCCTTTGTCTTGCAAGAAAGTAGCTGCTTTGTCCCCGTGACAGGGTGGGGTGCAGCTGCCAACCTGGCTGCTTTGGTGTTTCTGGCCCGCTTAGGGCTTTTCTCTCCACAAAGACTCCCGTGTTGGCTCTGTTTTTCTAACTCAGATAGTTATTTGATTTCCACCTCAGAACTCAGTGCCAGCATTCTGTGTTGCCAGCCTCACCGCCACAGGCCATGGCGCAAGAAGGAATTCTGGCTCTTGGAGCAGGAACCAGATTCAGTGGGCGGGGCTCAGCACAGGCTTCCATACCTGCTGTCAACACCTGTGGGACTGCAGCCCAGATGCAAGTGGGTGAAGGGATTGGGGTGTCAGAAGAAGTCCGGAACCTTCAGAGCCATGCCACCTCCACAAGATAGCACAGGCTGGCCTGAGACCAAGCCAGCCTGCTCCAAATTCCCCCAGCATGCCAGGCCAGAGCAAACTGAGAGGGGCATCCTCCTTGTGGGGTCATGCCAGGATGCAGGAACCCAAGACCAGACTGGGTGGGCCTATGTGATGAAGAAAATTGTTACTGGGCACAGATGGAGGCCTCAAAACTGAAAAGGGTCCCTAAACTAGGTTGAGTGCAAGGCTGAAGGTCTAAGGCAGAGAAATGATGTAAATACAAAGTGTAGCTGGCTTAATTCAGACCATGGGAAGGAAGAACCCTCATGAGAACAGAAACAGGTTGGGAAGGGGTCAGGAGCGCCTCCGTGGCTGATAGCCAGTTAATGACTATGTAGTCATCTGGGGGGAGAAGAGCTGGCCGAGGACATCAAATGGGATCTGCTCAGGGGGATTTTTATGTGGGAATTCTGTGCATCCTAGGTTGAGGGTGTCAAGAGAAGTAGTGCTTCCTTCTCCAGGGACCTCAGGGGCATGGCTAGTTGGTTACTATTTTTAAAGTTAATTTATCATCTTGGGGATTTCAAGGACATGCAAGTGAGATGAATTTTAACCAGAACCCATGAAAATATTCATGTTTATAAAGTCTCAGAATCTTTTTTTTTTTTCTACCCAAAGCCCAGGCCAAGAGGCACTCTCCTCCCCGTTCTCTCTCCACAGTGATGGGTGCATTCTTTAATGCCTGGTTCATTGTCTCTCCATTGCTGAAGTGCCCAGCTAACGTGGGCTTTGGAGAGGAAGGTTCTCAAATCCAATACCCATCTCATTTAGGCCCAGACCCTGCCTCCTTTCCCCACCTACTGTTAAAGTCTAGGTCTCTTGCTTATCTAAGGTTGGAGGAATTTTCTAAGAGAAGGTTCCCAAGGACCCAGCCACTCATGTAACCTTTATTTTTCTGTTTCTTCCCTGTCTTTGGCCCACGAAGACTTCTCATACTTTTTCAAGTTCTAGTGTGCATTTAAAAAAATCCTTTGTGCTATGGTTTATTGAGCATTTCTAATTTATAAGTAGTGGGGAGAGTTTTCAGTTTGCCTAGAATCTGATGTCCTTTCTGCTTCCGCTCTTGCCCCCTCCATTCTAGCCTCACAATAACCAATGTGATCTTAAAAACAAAACAAAAAAATCCTTCTTTTGTTTTTCACTTGCGTGTAACCTTTCAGTGATTTCTCATAGTCTTCTGTTTATTATGATGCCATTTTGTATATCCCACAAACTTCCCCATTTCTCTTCTGTTATCTTCTCCTTTTCCTTTGGAGAACTCTTCCCACATTTCTTATGACCCTGAGGCTCTCATTCATAGTACCTGCCCCCACCTTTCTTCACCCTCACCCCCATTCTAGCTGCAGGGGTAGAAATATGGCCAAGTTAGGCTAATCATTGTACCTCATCCCTGCGGACAACGATTGATCCAACAGGTAGGGTTGTGACCCAAGCTAGGCCAGAGTCTTTCCTGATTCTTTCTTTTAAATTGGAGGTAGAGGAGTAATTGTCTCTTCCCTTTGAATCAATTATAAAGATGTTGGACTGGTAAATATCAGTGAATATTTTCCCACCACATTGGCAGGACCTGAGGTTGCAAGAGAGAATGAACCCAAATGCAAAAACACAGACAATTAATTCGTGGAAAAGACTTGGTGGGGAGAGGGGATGCTGGTGTTTGAACACAGAGCCTTGCTTATGCTAAGCAGGTGCTCTAATACTGAGCTATACCCACGCCCCCCCAAGAAAATGTTGATGACACTGAGCTCCTGGATTCAACCATATTTGAAGCTTTAACCACAGACTTTCCGATTATATGAACCAATAAATTATTTTTTTGCTGAGATGAGTTTGCATTAGGTTTTTGTCACATTTATGTGTGCCCCCAAATGGAGTCAATCTTTAATATGATACTTTAAGGCCCTGTGTGATCTTGTCATTACCAATAACCACCCATACCTGATACCAGTCTTTTCCACTTTTTCAAAGACCCATCGATACAAAACTTCTTTTAGTTCTTCACATGTGCCAGGCCCCTTTTTGTCCTGAGGCCTTCAACATGTTGTTATCCTAAATCACTTTGCCTGGATAATTCCTACACATCCTGCAGGGATCTGCCTATAATAGATCATGTTCTGACAAGGCCAGAGTTCCCATTTCCCTATCCCCTGTGTTTTTCCTTCTAAGCACTCATCACGGTAATCAGGAACAAATTATTTGTTTGCAAAGAGACAACTTTGTTTTCAGTCTCTCTTCTCCACTGGACCATCAGTTTCATGAAGATAGGAATCATTTATCTTAATCATCTTGTGTACTTAGTGTGTAACCCAGTGCAGGACACAAAATATACCCATCAATAGTTGTCAAATGAAAAAAGAAAAGATGAAATATTTGGCACACAAGCTCTTGATCTCTGTGGGCTTTGTTAAGTAATAAACAAACAGTGGCCATCCCCGGTCATGATGTGACCACAGAGAGGAGTAGAGAGCCTAACATGTAATTTAGTTGGGTATTCTGAGCTGGGTTTTGGTCTGCCTATGCCAGCCTGGACCTTGCTCCCAGGAGATGGCAGTGTTGTATAGTCTCTGGCTCATCAAGGTTCCCAAACGCTTCTCTGAGGCCTAGGGAACTTTGGGCTGGACCTTGTCCATCAAGCCAAGGAATGCCAAGTGAATGGCTCTCTGAGAGTAGTGTATGTTCAACGCAGCTCAGAAGCAGAGCCTTTGTTCCAGCAATGGCAGTTCACAACTCCAAGATAAACAAGCCTGATGGATGGGCCTGCTTTAGTCTTCTGTTCAGGAACTCAGTCTTTCCAAGGTGGGTCAAAGGCACCCTCCTCTATGTCTTTTCCAGTCTCTCAGGAAAGAAGACTTCAGGCCAAGGAGTCGGTATCTCCTGGACTGTGAGTGATTCTCTCTCCTCATAATCTCTCTCTCCGAGTGCAAATCAGCACGACAGCCACACAGATCCTCGGGTGGGTGGGTTGAGTCCTGGCTCTATCACCCAGGATACACCCCTTCCTTACCTTCTCTCAATAAAACCATGTCTACCTCTCAGGCTTGTGCTGAGTGGTTAGGCCTGCAGTGTGGAGCCCCCGTGGCCCTGTGCCTGCAGCACAGTAGTACTCAGCCCTTTCGCTCCCTTCCCTGTCTCCTACCCACTCCATCCTGCCATCCCAGGCACAGGGGCAAGCATGAGAGGCTGCTCCAGCAGGTTCTGACTAGCAGATGTCTAAAAACAACAACCTTCTTCACATCCCCCAAGCACCTTCCTATTCCCAGAGCAACTGGAAAGCCAGATTACAAAGTGACGATCGGGGAGGTGTCCCAGTCAGGTAATCCAGGTCACCGGCCCCAGGCATGTGAGCCCAGCTCCCGATACTCCCACAGTGGGGCCCCAGGTGCTCCTGGGAATTCCCAGCTTCCTCTCGGCCCTGAGGCCTTGGCTCCTTTTTAGTCCATTCTTTCTCTTATGGTGGAATATCTGGGCCATAGTGCTGGGAGTATTTCAGCCCTGGTGCTGGGGCCCTTATCTCTGTGCTGTGGGAACCCTCTTCCTGTCACATCAGAATCCATTAGAAACCCCTCTGCTAAGGCTTTTGAAGGAGTAATCGTTGTGTACAGGGACGGGGCTGTGCCAAGCCAAGCCAGATGGTGTAAGTACTGGAGGCCCCAGATTAATCTCGTTTGTCTCTTTTCTCCAATAGGAAGGCTCACCCCGAGCGCTTGGCAGTCTCAAGACAAATTATACTTGTCAGCATCAAAGCAAAGTTTCCTTCCAAGCCAGAAGGTTTGCACTTTCTCTCGCCCCATCTTCTCTCCCTCTCTCCCTCAATAAGAAACTGGAGTAAAAATGGGGTGCCTATGAAATGTTGTGACATTTTGGCATCACTATAATAATAAGGGCTCCTATTAGGCATTTACTGTGCGCTGGGCAATGCACTAAGTTCACCTCATGTGTTCCACTCTGATTTCTCACCATAACCCTACAAAAGAGGTAGCCCGCTTGTACAGATTAGGAAACCGAGGTTCAGAGAGATTGCCTGGCACACCTGCAGTGAGTAAGTGGTGGAGCAAAGATATAAATTTAGGCACCAACCATTCTTTTTAGGAATTCTTAATCTCTCTGGCTGAAGTCTTGGCTTGAGGGAGAGTCCAGCTCTGAAGCCAAGAGCACAGGATCCTGCTCCTTTTCATTGTTAACAAATTTTCCCTGGAGTCTTGAGCTGAGAGCAAGGGGCAAGGGTCAGGCTCCCAGAGGAGCACATTTCCAGGCATATGTTTTAAAACCCTTGTCTTTGAGATGTGTGGGAACAAAGATCCTGTGGCTTAATAAATTTGGGAAGCACAACATGTCATTGATCCTTCCTAGAGCTACAAGGCCTGTAACCAGGCAAAAAGTCCTCAAAGTAAAGAAATCCAACCAACTTCATTGTACCCACTATTTCTCTAAATTATCTCCCAGCTGTTTTTCAAGGCACACCTAAAGCCGTTCATGGAAATCATCCTCAGAAACCAGTCTGCTCTAGAGATTTGCTGCTTAAAGTATTGAACTAAGCTGCACACAGCAGCAGCTGACCAGGAACTCAACTATAAATGCAGAATCTGAGGCTACAGCTCAGACTTGCTGAACTCCTAGGTGATTTGAATGCACTTCAGTCTGAGAAGCCAAGCTCCCAACTAGAGTTTAACCAAACTAAGTTCAGGAGACCTGCTGGCTAAGTAGACAGGCATCATTCAGTCGCCTGCTTTTTGAAAGACATCAACGTAAGTTTTGCACATTTGGTAAGCTAAATTTGAAAGAACAAACCAGTTTCTTCTTTGCCTAGACAGCCCTGGTCTCACAATGAGACACAAACGTGGCATATTTAACTAGGGCCCTGGCCCACCTGTACAATTTGTGTCTCCCATTGACTGCACCCAGCCAGAATTCTGTGGACAAAGGAGCCTGAGAAGTGTTGGCAAGGATGGCCCACGAGACTCAGAGCAGAAAGGGGAATGGGTTTGCTAGGAAGTGACTAACTCAAGGCCCTAGCACCTGTATGAAGGAGGGGGCAGTAGTTTTCTTCCTCGAGAATGAGGCTTCAAGGCTGCAACATGAAACAAAGGAAAGCTGGTAGGGAAAAGGAATGCTAATGGAGAAGAGGAACCACGGGCCAAGAATAGAGAACCCGCTGGGCATGGTGGAACTCGCCTGTAATCCCAGCCTGGGAGGCAGAGGCAGGAGGATCACAAGTCCAGCCTCAGCAATTTATGAGGCCCTCAGCAACTCAGTGAGACCCTGTTTCGAAATAAAACATACAAAAGAGCTGGGGATGTGGCCCAGTGGTTAAGTGCCCCTGAGTTCAATACCTGATACAAAAAAAAAAAAAAAGAATAGAGAAACTACTGTCCTTCCAGGTGGACTAGAATGAAGACCTCCACATGCTTCTGGCATACCCAGTAGAGTATTATCAGCAGCACATGGAAACCCTGTTGTGAGCAGCCTCCAGTATCCATCCAGACCATCCCCCTGCATTCACATAGTCCTCTACCCTCCCCCATTACTTGTTCTTTTGACTCCCTTGTTGCCTGAGACCTCAGTTCCTGACACTGATTTCAGGGAATTTAGGACACTCCTCTAAAGTTTTGGCCCAAGCCCTCTCCTGGATCTGGTTGCAAAGTCTTTCATTACTCATTTCCCCAAAGGCTGATGCAAGATGCTGCCAAGAAGAGGATCAGAATGGCTGAGTCCCTGAAAGAGATCTGCAAAGCTCTTTTGGGGGAATATTAAGTTTTGGTCTCACTTGGAAACCTAGGCATTCTAATTACCTTAACTAACAGGATGAACTAACAATTGTTATGGAATAGTTGTTCGTTGCTATATTGGGGATCATATGGAATGCACACAGGTTATTGGTGTGCATTCCATATGATCCCCAATATAGGATGTGCCCATTGTTTCTACGTAATCCTTTCTCAAAGATCTCTGAGAAATTGACTTACTTCCTTCCCTCCTTCCCTCCCTCCCTTCCCCAAATATTTATGTGCCAACAGGATGCAAGGGCCACATTGTCTTTACTGTGCTGGGAGGTGAGTGGAGGCAGTGGACACCAGAAGCTCTCCTTGTTCCCTCATGCAGCCACTTTGAGGCTGAAGGAGGAGACACACAAAAAGATCCACCTCTGTTCTTGAGGTTTTGGGTCCCTTGGTGCTGAGCTGGGAAAAAGGAACCTCTCATTCCTGACATTGGACATCCGTAGTCCCCAGGGCACTGAACTCTTCTTTCTTCCTGGTATTTAACCAGCCTCTCCCTGTACCTGGAATTCCTTTGCCACTTCTCCTAACAAAGACAGAGGTGCCAGGTAAATATAGGATACCCTGTTAAATTTCCAATAAATGATAAATACTTTTTTTTTTTACACTTTTTTGGTGGTGTTGGTAGTAGAACCCAGGGCATCACACATGCTAAGCAAGTGCTCTGCCACTGAGCTACATCCCCAGGCCCCTGATTACATTTTAAATACAAGTATGTACTATGCATTTTTGGGGAAATACTATACTCAAATAATTATTTGTCATTTATCTGAAATTAAAATTTAACTGAGTTTTTAGATAGGATTCCACCCTTACGAATGGATTCATGCTATGATCATGGGAGTGGGTTAGTTCTTGCATGTCTCTAGCTGGCCAGGCTAGCAAGATGAGCTGGGTTTAAAGGAGCTGGATATATCAATAACTAAGAAAACGGTAAAGAAACCACGTAGCACATGAACATGAGTTTCTAAGGTAGAGGGCAAGACTGCTCAGGGACCCCAAGGGTCAGCTCCATACTGCACAGCGCTGGAAAAAGAGCATGCACCTGGATTCTTTTTATTTTATAGGGGGGACACACACACACACAAGGGAGGTTCATCAAATAAGGCAGGGAATAGGGTTTTGAAGGTGGAGTCTTGCTTTGTGGTATCTTGTGGTCAGCAGATTGATTGACATCTTGGTAAGTCACATCTATCTCAGGTGCTGTGTGGGATCACAGGAAGAGTGAGAAAAAAGGCACATTTGCTTCCCACAGCCCAGTCAGCGTGCAATGCCAGACCAGTCCCCTCAGATGCTCATGTGCGCAGAGCTCACACACACAGCCCAGGGATGGCCTGTGACACTTGCAGGAGTGGTTTTGTGCTCTCTAGCTCCTGTTCTCTCTCATATCCTCTCTCATCCTGTCATGTCCTCTGCCATGCCAAGACCCAACATGAAGGCCTTGATATTGAACTTCCCAGCCTCCAGAACTGTGAGAAGTAAATTTCTTTATAAAATGCTCAGTCGGTGGAGTTCTGTTTCAGCAACGCAAAACAGACTAGTGTCCATTGATCTCACCCCCCTTCCAGCCAAGCCCATTTTGTATTGCCCAGTAAGTGTTTTGCTGTCAACGTCTCTGTCTGCAGCCATTTCCTGTCACCTGAGTGGAAGCTTCTAGGGTCATCTTATTATCACAGATGGCCAGAACTGGAAGGGCCTTTGTATTTTAAAGATAATGCAAAGTGGTTCAAGGAGAGAAAGTAGGTTATATCAAGGACATCAGAGAGTTAGTGGCAGAGCAAGCCTGAGAACTCAAATCTGTGACAATGTTTGAGGTTCCTTTTTCTGCATCCCCCCACCACTATTTCTTTTTCTTTTTTTTTTTTAAGAGAGAGGGGGAGAGAGAGAGAGAAAGAGAGAGAGAGAGAATATTTTTTAATATTTATTTTTCGGTTTTCAGTGGATACAACTTCTTTATTTTATTTTATGTGGTGCTGAGGATCGAACCCAGCACCCTGTGCATGCCAGGTGAGCGTGTTACCGCTTGAGCCACATCCCCAGCCCCATGCCCCTCACCACTATTTGTAAAGTTGTCCTTATCCATTTTGTCCAGCTTTTGTCTCAGGAGACAGACTACCATCCAAACCTTATCTTATTAACTATCAATGGTTGTATTCTCTCACCCTGAGTAGGTTGCCAACTCTGAGAACTAATCAGGTGTGTTTGATGCATGGGTATCATGCCATTTTTGGTGGGAAATTGGGGAACCCAGGTGAATTGATATCAAGCTTTGGATCTCAGAAGTCAAAAGTTTAGTACAGGATTCTCACCACAGTGACAAAAAATGCCAATCATTCAAAGCAGGGCCGAGCCAGAGCTCTTGGAGTTGTCTCAGGATCAAACTGCAAAAAACTATCTCCTGGGCCCCAGAACAGGAGCAGGTGGGGTCAGGATCTGGCAGAAATGGAATGGGATGAGTGAAAAGTCAGAGCAAGAGAAGAGGAAGTGGGGTGAATATGTTGTTATGGGTGAGTTGTGTCTCTCCAAAAAGATGTTGAAGTCCTAACGTCCAGTGCATTAGAATATGACCTTATTTGGAAATAGGATCTTTACAGAAAAGTAAACAAATTACAATGAGGTCATCAGGGTGGCCTCTAATCCCAATATGACTGATAACCTTATAAAAAAAAAGCAGAAATTTGAACATAGAGACAGACATACACATAGCAGGAACACCATGTGAACATGAAGGCAGGAATTGGGGTGCTGGGTTGACAAGACACAGAACACCAGAGATTGCCAGTAAACTCCTAGAAGCTAGGAGAGAGGCTTGCAACCAGTTGTCCCTCACAGCCCTCAGAAGGAATCAGCCTTTCAACACCCTGATCATGGACTTCTGGCCTGCAGAACTGTGAGACAATAAATTTCTCTTGTTCTATACCACCCAGGTTTTTGTGCTTTGTTATAGTAGCTTTAGAAAACTAATACATGAGGAGTAGGTTGGATTGCCCCAGAGTTCTGTCACAGTTCTTCTCTGACTAGGTGACGTTATCCAGTTCCTTGGTTCAAAGCCATCTCTAAATCAATAAATTCCAAATTTAGATCTTCAGCCATGGACTCTCCCAAGAGCTTCCTGCCACCCACTTGTCATTCACTTGTGTGACTTTTAGGATTTCAGTGTGGTTGAAATAGAAGTATTGATCTCCTCTATTACAGTGATCATCTTTTTTCTCTCCTGATGTGAAATTTTATTTGCCTACAAATCTTATTTGACTGGGTCATGAGGTGCCCAGATAGTTGATTAAACATTATTTTGGGGTATACTTGTGAAGGTGAATCTGGATTAGATCAATATTGGAATCTGTCATCTGAGTCAAGAAAATCACCTGTCCAAATGGGGGTGGACTTCATCCAATCTGTTGAAGGCCTTAATAGAATAAGAAGCCAAATGAGAAAGATTTTCTTGTCTTTGACTTGGGTCATTGGTATTCTCTTGTCTTCAGGCTAGGACTTTAACTGGAACTCAAACCATCCTGGTACTTAGGCCTTCAGTCTTGGACTGGAACCACAATACTGGCTTCCCTTAGTCTCCAGCTGGCTTGCATATCTTGGACTTCTTAGCTTCCATAATTGCATGAGCCAATTCCTTATAGTAAATCAATGTCTCTCTCATATAATAGGACATATATATGTGTTCTGCTTCTCCAGAGAAACCAAGCTAACACATCTGGTTTTCCCAATTTCAATAAATAATCCCCAGGCATCCACATGCTCAAGCCAAAAATCTTGGAGTTATCCTTCAAGTGTTTCCATCCAACGCACCTGAGAATGCTATCAACTCTACCTCAGCAACATATCCTCTCTACTTTTCTCTTTTCTGGTGTCCCCGCAGTTCTTTTCTCCCACCCACCCACCCTGATTACTGTAGTGGCTTCTATTCACTTCTGTTGTTCCCTTCCATATCACTCTAAGTAGTAATCTGCTCACACGCCCTCTGTAGGCTGCTCCTCCTTCTCTGTCTTAACTTTCTCTATCCCCTCACTCCTGCTTTCTGGCTCACCTCTCAAACTACCCACATCCAAATCTTTGTCCTAGGCTCTGCTTTCAGGGATACCCAAAGTAAGATAAGACCTAATAGTTTCATCATGATGATTCCGTCGTGGTAGACAATTTCAAAGCAATTTAAGAAGCATCTCTGCCACATGCCTGGAAAGTATCATTAAAGGCTTTTCTCTACTCTTCCCCTTGAGGTGCTAGGGATCCAACACAGCATCTCATAAATGCTAGCCTGCATTCTGCCACTGAGCTATATTCCCAATCCAGAGCTTGTATGCGTATAGATTTGTTTTTTGCTCCATTTTGTTAAAATAGGTTTTCGTTGGTATAAATAATATCCATTTACAAAAGGACAACAGATTTGCATGCTTAAAATTTCCAAGGTGCTTTTCCTCTAATGGAACTCATTTGCTTGTTAAGTTCTAATTATTTCAGTCTGTGTGACTTTAACCAGAACATTCTACTTCTTGTTCTCCTCACATATAAAATCAGTGTGTTTGATGAATATTTTCTAAAGTGCATTTCAGTATTGGGGTTCTGTAGGTCTGTATCCAAGACTAGGTTGTGTTTACAGCTAGGGCAACACACAGCTCGCTTAGAGATGGGGGCCCACCTCCCACTACCCAAAGGCAGATGTACTGTGAAGCTAGTGAGAACTAAGCTTCAGAACCCTTCACTCATACTGGTCCTCCAAGAATCTGGGAAGGGTCTTAGCAATGGGCATATCTGCTTTCATAAAATGTGAAATCATAATAGGGAACACCTCCCTTATCTATGGGGGAACTATTCCAAGATTCCCTGTGGATGCCTGAAATTGCAGATAGTGCAAAACCCTCTATTCATCACTATGATCGTTGATAGGATAACTGAGGTGGCTACTAAGTGAATAATAGGTGGGTAGCATATGCAGCGTGGATATGCTGGACCAAGAATCAATTCACATCCCTGAAGGACAGAGTGGGACAGTATGAGATTTCATCATGCTGCTCAGAATGGTGAGAAATCTAAAATTTTATATCATTTCTGAAATTTTTCATTTAATATTTTTGGACTGCAGTTGACCTTGGGTAACTGAAATATTGAACAGTGAAACCATGGATAAAGGGGAGACTACTATATATATAAATAAAATAACGTTATTTTATTTATTTATTTTTATGTGGTGCTGAGGATCAAACCCAGGGCCTTGCATGAGCGAGGTGGATGCTCTACTGCTGAGCCACAACCCCAGCCCCAACTATATATATTTTTTACCATTTTTCTGGTTGAAGTTCCCCCCAATTTTTTATGAGTCAGGCTATTACAAACCTAACTGTGCCCCTAGCATTGTCCTGTGTCCTGAATAAATTCTTAGTAGCTTGACACTGTGGCCACAATCCAGTTGTAGTGGCTGCAGCCTGAGAGTCCACACTGAGAGGCGAAATTCTTTCACTGTCCACTGATGTGTCATGATAGTAAGCAACGAGTACGTTCAGATTTTAAAAGGACTCTCTCTTCCCAGTCCCTGAATTGACTCAGCAGTGTGAGAAATATCTTTTGGATTTTAAAATCTGAGTGGCTTTAACTTTCATTTCCTGTGTTTATGTAGAGCCTTAATCAACACACTTTTATCTAGATGACTTTGTCTGCTGGAATTGGTTTCAACAATTGATTGATTATGCTTGTTAGATAGGCTCTTGGCCACAAAGAGGGGTTGGATGAATCAGCTCCACATTATTTATTTGTTTTTAAAGTTTACTTACCATTTGTTGTGTGCTGGACACTGGGTTAAGAGTTACATATTGCTTCACCCTTCTGAAGAAGGTTGTAATATATTATTTGCATTATACGGATGAGGAAACCAAGGTCCAGAGAGGTTAAGAAGCTTACCAAAATCAATGCTAGGAAATGAGATCATTTCATGTACAGATTCAAATAGTGTTTGATCTTAACTACTGTACAATTTTACTTTTGAAGGCAGGTAAAACCTCCTAGCAAAATGTCCACAGACTTTTGTAGCGTACGCATTTGAGGGACAGCAAACTAGGATCTTGATACGCTAATTAAAAATTCTTCCTTTGGGGCTGGGGTTGTGGCTCAGCAGTAGAGCACTTGCCTAGCATGTGCGAAGCCCTGGGTTCAATCCTCAGCACCACATAAAAATAAATAAGTAAAATAAAGATATTGTGTCCAACTACAATTGAAAAATAAATATTAAAAAAATTCTTCCCTTCTTGTGTTCATGTTTTATAAGAGACTGTCATGCCAGATATGCAGCAGTGTCACTCACCCATTCCTCCACCCACCCGCACATCCATGCATACATCTGTCCATCCTTCCTTCCTACAGCCCTCCGTGTGCCAGCCCTACACCAGTGACTATCATCTCACAACCATTCCCATTCCCTGTCTTTCTCTTGCCTGCTCTTCTCTGTCCATCCAACAAGATATCTAGCTCAAATTCCTCATCTTCTTCAGAGTTTTCTCTTACTATAGTAACCCAAAATAAGCACACTCTAACTACAGATCAATGTACTATTAAGAATGTAAGGCTTAGAATTTGACAGATTTGGCTTCATGTCCCATCTCTGCCCCCTCGGCAGCTGTATAACATCTGCTCTTTATCAGCCTCTATTTTTTTTTCATGAATAAAATGGAAAGAATAAAAAATAATAATGAAAATAGTAATAACAATAATGTCAGTCTCAATGATGGTTGGAAGATGAAGAACTTGAATGTAAAGTAGCAAGTGGTGGATGCTTGATGAACATTATTTCCTTCTTTCTTTCTGATGCATCTTCCTTCTCCAAAAAGAAGACCAACTGACTTGTATTCAGATGATTAATTATTTAACAAGGATAGATCACTTGCCTGGTAAGAAGTCTATAAGTTCCTCAAATACATAAACCACATCTTACATATCTTTCTCCATATGTGGGGATTTATATAGAGGGAGATGGCAGAGTAGCTGTCCCCTCAATAGCTGTCATGTCAAATGTAATTCAGTGACTCACCCACTTTGTTTGGTTGTTGAGAAACAAAGGAGCCAAGAAACTGCTCAGGTGGTCCTCAAGGCCCTGGTGCAGGCAGGGGCTCCCACATGTCTGCTTGTTCTAAAGCATCAGCAAGACTACCCAGGTCCTGGGATCCTCTTCGTCATGATGACTCTTGCCAGATTGGTCTGGCAGTATTCTCCCACCCAATGTGTGGGGGAAGGATAAGGTCAAGTGAGAAGGAAAGCAACTACAGAAGTCACATCCATAAATCTCTTGTTCATCAGCCCCCCCCCTTTCTCTCTCGTGCATGTGTGTGTGTGTGTGTGTGTGTGTGTGTGTGTGTGTGTGTGTTACTGGGAATTGAACCCAGGGCTCCATATGCTAGGCCAGCACTCTATCACTGAGCTACACCCCAGCCTCATCAGGGTCTCTTAAAAATATATATATATTTTGTCAAAGGACCTTTATTTTATTTATTTATATGTGGTCCTGGGAAATGAACCCAGGGCCTCACACATGCTAGGCAAGTGCTCTACCACTGAGCCACAACCCCAGCCCTCCTCAGGTTCTCTTAATGCCAAAACTAAAAAAGTCAGACTGAGCACCAAGGGGGCAGGCCAGGGAGTGGCCCTCCAAGATGATGAGCTACACTGGGGACTAAGGCATCATTGGCAGAACAGAAATTGGTCTGCTCCTACTGAGAGAGGTAGCATTTTTCAGTGAGAATGAATAGGCCCATCTCTATTGAGTTTCTGTGAAACTGACAGTTTATGAAAGTTATAATCTGATGAAGTCCTGAAAACTGTAGAATGACTGCATGGTTAAAGCTA
Organism: Ictidomys tridecemlineatus; assembly: GCF_052094955.1. Classification (NCBI taxonomy): domain Eukaryota; kingdom Metazoa; phylum Chordata; class Mammalia; order Rodentia; family Sciuridae; genus Ictidomys; species Ictidomys tridecemlineatus. Next base: position 49,532,067 of record NC_135487.1, read on the forward strand.
TTTATTGGAAATTGAAGACATATTTTATCATCTAATTAAAAAAGTGATTCCTTAAGAAGTCTACTTCAAGTCAATACATTTAAAAAAAAAAGTCTACTTCAAGAAGTTAGCAAAGAAAATGGGAGAACCAGAACCCCAGGACGGGTGGAAATAGTGTCAGATTTTTCTGTACATTCATTTTCCTTCAGCCAGTAGGCAAGAACCAGTAATTAGGCTATTTCTGTAAACAGTATTTATTCATAGGAAGTCAGTATTTATTCAAAATATTTATGCAAAGGAAATCCCAAGCCCCACTTAATAGCCTTTGAATAAATAATTAAAGAAAAATGATTTGAAGGCACAGCAAGTGATTGCCGCCAGGTGTGCCCAGGAGGGCAGGGATGGGTGCTTTACCCAGCTTTCCTGCTGCAGTTTCCTCGGAGGCAGACTCCAAGCTCAGATCCAAGTGCAGATGGTTTACCAAGCAGGCATCTCAGGAGGCTCAGGTGAGGATGGGGAGGTAAAACAGGGATGGGAGGTGACTTAGAGCACCTATTGAATCACTTTACCTTTGTGGGAAACTGGAAATTGGCCCCAGTGGGGCAACTCCCGGAGCTAACCTAAGATAACAGCCTTAGGGTCAACCTGCCTGAGCAGCCTGGGCGCTGGGGCATTTATACACCAGCTTTCATGAATTGCCAGCAGAGGGCTGCCCCAGGGGGTGTTGATCCAAAGACTTGTCTGTCCTGCCCGCTAAATGCTCAGAGCAGGTTCCTTCATTCAAAACAAGAAGAAAGAGAACAAAGATCTTAAAGCAAGGAGACACAGATGCTAAACAAGGGCCAGCTCACCCTGAAGTTGGAATTCTGGGGGACCCAGCAGCCTCTGTTAGCCTACATTATTGCTGAGGAGCACAACCAGGCACTCTGTGTCCTTCTACTAAATGAAGATGTCCACAGTCGACAGCTGCCTCCATCTTAGAGTGGCCACAGCAAATGCAAAAGAGGTAACCCACGGTTGCAACAGCAATGGCAAGGCACTGAATGTGGACCTTCTCCATGCCAGAGGCTTCGGGATACAACTACAACACAACTTTGATGTGGGGTCTTGGAACTCCATTGTGATAGAGATGCAGACAGGACTTTTAAAAATTCTTAAACCAGCTAAAGCTCAGCAGCAACAAGACTACTCACCATGGTCCAGAATACTTTCTGTAGCAATCCAGGAAACACTGCCAGACAGACAGTCTCTGCATCCTATACCCAGAATGACAAGTAGCCCATTGTTGGGAAACTAATTCATCTGGTGTGGGAGGCAGTGTTTACCAAATTAGAACTAGATGTCAGAAGAAGTAAGGAGACAATAAGATCCAGAGAGAAAAGAGTTTGAGAGGAAGAAGACTTCTAAGCTCTTTGGCCTTCAGGATGCTTCCAAAGTGCCACAGGGCCATATATTTTGGCAGTTAGGCACAATGGTGAGCCAACTTTGTCTGGATTCAACTCTGGTTTCCGTATCTGCTAGATGCTGACCTTGGGGATTGCTAAATGCTCAGCCTTTGTTCTCTTATGACACAGAAGGCTAATTCTCACCTCAAGGCTATGTGAGGTGACAGTGACATGAGAGAATGGATGCAAAACCTTCCACATTGCCTGGTGGTAACAGGGTCTTCTGGGCTCCCAGTACCCTTCATGTCTACATAGTAACAGGCAAAGAGTCGATGCATGAGGAACAATGTCAAATTGAGTTGAATCTGTCAATCAGCTCATCACCTTCTTCCCTGCTACTCAAGATATATTGGAGTTCAATTCCAACGTCCTGAGCACACAGAACTTGAATTGGAAAATGTTCTGCTAGAAACTAGGATGAATAAACTAGATTTTTTTTATCTCATCTTTGTGCCAGCACTATGGTAGACACTTTCTATGGAGAATTTTATTTTATTGTAAAAACAAGTATTAGGTTGAACTATATGGAACTGCAATTTCTATAGGTCAACATAGTGAAATATTAACAATTTCATATGCTTCTACCCTTCACATGGGTTAGGTCTTATTATTTTCATTGTACAGGTGAAAACAAAAAAAAACTAAGACTTGAGAGGGAAGTAACTTAAACTTGGTTTCGTAGACCAGTGCTTCTCAAACTTTAATGTTCACCGGAGTCACTGGGGACCTTATTAAAGTGTGGATTCTGATGCAGTAGGTCTGGGGAGGTGCTGATAGTCTGCATTTCTTCAAGTTCCCAGGTGGTTCCAGCTGGCCTGCAGACCACACACTTTGAACTGTTGATTTGGATTAATCTGAGCCCTAGAGGGCCCCTAGAGTTGAGACAGGGATCAGGTAAGGAGACTACCAAGCAAGCATTCTGCACTTTATTTTTAAATTAAGGGACTTTCCTCTCATCCAACTTCATTGAGCCCCTCTCTGCATTGAGCATGTGCTAGGCACTCATTTACCAACCCAAGGAGAACTCCAGGTGCTTTTCCTTCCTCCCTTCTCCTCCTCTTTCCTTTCTTCCTCTCACCTCACCTCCCTCTTTCTTTCTTTCTCTCACTGAGTCAAAGGGGAATTGATTAGAAGTCACAGAATTTCCAGAAACTCTGGAGGATCCTGCTTGGAAGAGAGACTAGAACCAAGACATCTCCAGAAGGTCAAGAGCTGGAACCCAAATCACCATCTTCTAGCAGGAGCTGTGGCTGGATGCAAACATGGCCACCTCAGCCTCACAACTGCTACTATCAAAGACTTTTAATGACCTTCTATTTTCCATCATCCCTTAATGATCCAAGTCTAAAGAAGCTGACTGATTTGGGGTTACAAGCCTAGTTCCTAGCTGCCAGGAGACCGGAGAAGGGGCAGGGGCACTGTCCCTCCAAGATCAGTTACCCAGGCACTCCTCTAGGAGAAAAGGTGATTGTGCTGGATAGCTCCACTGAAGGTGTCCTCTGTAGCTATGCACAGCTAGCTTCCTTTATTCTGCTTTCTAGAAAAGAGAAAATAACTCAACTGCCCTGCAATTACTGAGAACCTCAAAGGAAAAAGTGAAAAATATAATTGTTAGTCCGAGAGCTTAATGACTCCAACTGAAACAGCGCCAGGCCTTTTATTCTGCTCAGCTACAGAAAAGATGGAGAAGGGGGAAGGGCTTACTGATTTTTGAATCTGTTAGAAAAAGTTTAAAACATTATTTGATGACTAAATGGCTCTGTAAACAAATGTGGCTCTCTACAGTTTACCACAAACAGAGGACATTTTTTTTTTTTTTTTTAGAGAGAGAGAGAATTTTTAGTATTTATTTTTTAGTTTTCGGCAGACACAACATCTTTGTTTGTATGTGGTGCTGAGGATTGAACCCGGGCCGCACGCATGCCAGGCGAGCGCGCTACCGCCTGAGCCACATCCCCAGCCCCCAGAGGACATATTAAAAAAAAACCCAAACCTTCCTTCATAATTTCCTCCCCTCATGCATGCAATCAGGGATCCTCTATTGAGTACTTTCTATGTCTCAAGATCAATTCTAGGTGCAGAGGAAACAAGAATGAACAAGACAAAACTCCTAGGGAGGAGGCCTGAGAGGATGCGACTGCAGGATGGGATTGTGATAACCGTGAAAGTAAGTTAGAGAACAGTTAGTCCTGGAGGGCTCTGAGAACTGAGGAAAGCTTTTTATTTAGGGGAATAAAGTGTGTCTGCTGCTGGCGGCAGATTTACTACTAAAAACATGATGTTCTTAGCAGCAACAGTCTCATGTTTTCAAGGCTAAAATGCTCCCTAACCTAATGGAAGCAAGTCACCTTCCATTGCCACCAGTAGGGGGCGACAACATGATGGCATGAAGCTGGCCCTTGCCCACTGAAACCTCCCTGTGAAGGAGCTGGAAAAATAAAGTCTAGCAATAAAATCTTTTTTTTTTTCTCCTCTTGCAGAAAGTTGTTTCAAAACTTTACAGTGTGTTCTCAGGGAGTAGGTCCTTCTACTAGTGAGGGAGAAAATTCACATAAAGAAATCAGGTCCAATGTAAAATCAATGGGATTTAGGCTAAAATAACAAGAGACGAGGGACCGAAAACCTAACAAAAATATTCGTTAGTGTTAAGATATAATGTGTCTTTATGAGTCGACTGATCAGCAGTTATTTATAGAGCAACTACTTGGTGGTATTCTAGGGATTCAGGGGACTTTAAAGAAAGCAACCTTCCTCCAAGAGAAATATAAATGTCAAGTTTTTTTTTCCTTTTTGTTTGTCTTTGTTTTGTTGAATTTAACACTTTTTATTCTGGGATCTACTTTATAGGCTATAAACAGTGAATGAGATCTGCAGTTATGGCTTCTACAGTATAATTTGGGGTCATTGATTTACATAAACTGGTCCATGCTCTAGACAATGCAAGATTTCCATGGTTATCTCATTAATCTATCATCAATAATGGATAAGCACCTATGTGTTTGTGGTTCTTTGTTGGCATCTGGGGGTGCTGGGATCATGAAGGCATAACTCTGGAAGAAAACTGCAATCCAATTAGAGAAGTTGGGTGGTAACAAACACCTTATTAATTAACCACAAAAAAAAGGCAGGTGGTGGTTTGAATGGAAAGTCTAGTGATAGAAGATTGTCTAGCCCCGGGGGGATGAGGATGGTTTTTCAGGGGAGCTGGTACCGTAGCTGTCCCATACAGAAAAGTGACCCCAGGCAAGTCACCAGGAAGCCAGTGGGGCTCTAGAGACAGAATGCTGGGTTTGATCCTGGAATCAGCACCTCATCCCTGTGGAGACTTGGATGAGTTTACCACTATGAACCTCAGTTTTCTTATTAATCACGTGGAAATTGACGCTATAGTATCCATTTAATGGGGTTATGAGGATAATCACGTAATCAGGAAAAGTGTCTGGTCCCCCTCTCCGGTGGCGATTAACTCTTGTTATGTTGGTAGCGCCTGAGTTCCTTCTGTGAACTGGGGGTGATGACAGCCCACATTGCATAGGGCAGTTCTAAGGCTGAAGTGTAAGGAATAGAGAATGGGAGTTGCCAGGCACAGCTCTTGGTATGAGAGTATCCAGAACAACCGCCTGCAGAAGAGATGAGCACCTCGTGCCAGGGCCGTCAGGAGAGGCTTCCTGGAGGGAAAGAGATATGAAGGATGGACAGTCTTTGGGAAGAATCTGGAAGGAGACACTGTAGCTGCAGCCTGGAAAGACAAGTGAGGCATGGAGGTCAAAATATGAAAGGTGGACCAGGTGTGGTAGCTCATGCCTGTAATCCCAGCATCTGGGGAGGCTGAGACAGGAGAATCACAAGTTCAAAGCCAGCCTCAGCAATGACAAGGTGCTAAGCAACTCAGTGAGGCTCTGTCTCAGGATAAAATACAAAATGGGGCTGGGGATGTGACTCAGTGGTCAAGTGACCCTGAGTTCAATCCCTGGTACCAAAAAAAAAAAAAAGAAAGAAAGAAAAAGAAAGGTGTGCTCCAGAGAGGGTAGAATCCATGGATGGGGCACCTGCTCAAATCAGAAACCTAGAAAGCCCACTAGACTCAAGGATGATCTGATCTCACTATTGCAGCCAAAATTGTGGCTGTCGTGACACAAACTGCTTCAACAAGCCACTTCCCCACCTGGGCCTCAGATTCTGGGTCTATAGGGCTGGGCGGGAATGGTTCTTTACCAAGGACTCTTTCAGTGTTCTCCACCTAAGCCCAAGTTTGTTCCACAGTGGATTAAAAGAAATGGAAGAGTGTGCATGTTTATACAACCCCAGAGGCTTGTGAAGCTCCAGTGAGTGTCCCAGTGCTCACAGTGGGAGGCCAAAGTTTCCTTCACCCATTCTTTCATTCTTCTACCTTTCATCCACCAAATATTTAATAAGCATATACTATGTGCCAGATGCTGTTCTAGATGCCAGGACTTACATTCTAAATCTAAGTCCTGAACGTGTTCCTGTGCCGCTTGGTTACTTTCAGTGACCTTCCATTGCCAAGTGCAGACTCCAGGCCTCATACGAAAGGTACCCCCCTGCCTCCTGGCTTTAGCTCATACAGCTTTCGCTTTCTGGTTGTCCTTCCCAGTGATCCAGACACTCTCTGAAATGTCCCTTTCTCTCTGAAGCTGTCACCAGACCTGACTTGGTTCCCATCACACCCCCTGCTGGCACAATGCTCCTTCCCTTGTGCTCCCACAGAGCTTCTACCAGCTCTGCCACTGTATCTATCACTTTTTACTGTAGTTCATCATTAGCGTGGCTGTCTGTTCTGTTACGCTTTCAATTCAGTGAAGTGGGAACTGTATTTTGTTCGTCTTTGTAACCTCAGCGCCTAACACACGGCTTGGCATGTGAGAGAGAATTTTATGTATATGATGAATGAGTTTGTTGAAGCTTTGGAAGTGAATCAGAATGGTGATGTGAATAATAATGACATTAATAGTGACTACCTTATATCATGTACTTCTTACATGCCAAACTCTGAGCCAAGGGCTATACATCTCTGATCTGTTTAGTTTTAATCCTCCTGATTCGCAGTGAGGCAGGGGCCTTAGGGTTTGGTGAGAAAAAAACATCTCTGGAGTCAGAGAGGCCAGGGTCTGAATTCTGTAACCAGGAGTATATTGTACACTCCGGTATTTTGTGCCCTGCAAGAAGGGGCTTAGCTAAGGGGGCAAGCAGAGCTGGATTTTCCCCTTTTTTGCTAAGCCAAGCACTCTGAAATGGGGCTCCACCCATGGGCAAACACTGACCTTATCTAACTCTGCCTCTTGCCAACTGTGTGGCCTTAAAACTTACTAACCCACACTTTTCCCCTTGACTTCCCATCTGCAGATGAGATTATAGTACTCTGTAAAAGGGCTCTTGTTAGAGCCGGAGGGTCTAATGTAGGTGAGACACCTGGCACTTGTCTCATACCTGGATTCAAATGTACTACTTATTATTATCAATAGTCATAATTGTCCTGTTTGCCAACAAAGAGAATTTAGAGAGAAAAGAGTTGGCTGAGAATAGAATATGTGAGGCATGTCTCCACTTAGAGGTAACAGAAGGAACCAGGAGAGAGAAGGACTGAAGACCTTGAACAAGAGTAAGGAAGAGGAAAAGCTGGTCAAGTGCCAGATGTTTCTGAAGGGTTAAACCGGAGGAGGCCTTAGACTTAACAGCCATCATTTGTGACCTGAGCATGAACAGTCTCACGATGGCAGTGGGAGAGGAAGCCACATTGCTGAGAGTTAAGGAGTCAGTGGGAGATAAGGTGGAAATAACAACTTCGGCTAGTCTTCAGAACTTAGATTGTGAAGCATTCTGGTTCATTTATGTGCCCCCAGATGCATATGTTGTAAAATCCTAAAATCCAAGGTGATGGTATTAGATGGTGGGCCTTGGAAAGTGATTAGGTCATGAGGTGGGGATCCGTGAATGGCATTAGTGCCCTTATAAAAGAGGCTAGGGAGAGAGAGACTCCCTGCCCCATGTGAGGACACAGCAAAAAGGTGCTATGAGTCAGAAACTAACCCCTTGCCAGACACAAAATCTGCCTCGATCTTGGACTTCCCAGCCTCTAAAGTTTATGCTTATAGGCTGCTACTCAGTTGATTGTATTTTGTGATAGCCACCCGAATAGAGTAAGAAATGAAGGGTCAGAGACAAATAAGTCTGTTGCCTTGCGGGTATTCAAGATCAGTAAACACCTTCTCACACACTTTATAAAGGGGATAGGGCCTTCTCACATACTTTTTATAAGGGGATGGAGCTCTAGGTGAACACAAACCCCTGCCGAAACCTCAAATCTCTCTGGAGGATCTAGTCACCTCTCCAGACTCCTGGGATATCAGGAGGATGACCAGTCTCAACTACCCAACTCTTGGATGGGACTTTCTTTTATTTAAGGAGAGAGGAGAGTTGAGTAGATATATTTTGGGGCAAAGGACAGTCAACAGAAAGCAGATGAAAAACAGTGGGGAGATGGGATCCAAGACCTAAATGGAGGATTTGTCCTGATGGGTGCTGGGGATGGAGAAAGCAAGAGTGGGGACACACAGACAAGCCAAGGGTGTCGTCAAATGAAATCAAAGGGTCTCTGGATGGTCTTTCTTTATTGGAAGAGTAAGAGGCAAGTTATGCTGAGAGCCCCCGAGATTTAGAGGTTCACTATAGTGACAGTTTGTTTCTCTTCTTGTTAAATCCGGACAGCATGAGGTTGGGAGGGGCTCTGCTCTGATCAAGAACCAGGACCTACCCATTTCCTGGCTCCCTCAGCCTGTGGGATCTCAGAGTCCCTTTTTGTAGCTCCTGAACCCCCTGGCAAATACAGGAAAAGGGAAAAGGCTCTGGAGGACTGTGGAGGGGATCTTATAATCTACCCCTTGTAAAAGTGTCGCACATCACTTTTGTCCATGCCTCATTGGCTAAACATCAGTCACATGACCATTCCTAATGCAAAGGCATCAGGAAGTATCATTAAACTGCACACAGCACTGTCTTGTCTGCAACCTTAACACCTGACATGATGTCTAAAATGTATGTTCAGTAAACACTGTTGAATACAAACCTAGATAAACATGGTTTCATTTGCTCCTTGCCATTGTACTCTCTTCTTGGTACCCTGCTTTGACCTTTAAAGATGACATAGAACCTAATGTCCTAAATATCAGATAAAGATTGGGCGTATGCTTAGAGCTATTCTTCCTGCTGATATGCTGTGGGGATCCATGCGTACTCTCTGCACCTGTATATTTGCTACCTGAGGTTAGGCCTAAAATCGGCAGTTAGTGAACCTGGCAGAGTAATATTGATTTGCTCTTAGGGAGATAATGATCGGGGTCTTTATTCCAAGGCCCAGGGCTACAGGAAGTTGAGCTAATCAGCCAATAAGTACATTAGTAACTACAATTTCCAAACTCAAATATGAGATAACCCACCCTTGATGTTGCTAACTAGACCCTACCTGAACTCGCCATCCCCCTGTGAAACCAGTCAGTGCCAAGATGAATGGACAAGTCACTAATCAAGCAAACCGGTCTCCAGTTAATCTAACTAGTTCCTAATCAAACAACTGGCCACAAATATCACAGATTCAACTGCATCCTACTGAGAATATTTAAAACCCAGGACTGGGATTAATCTTCTCCATGAGTTTTATAATAGCTTTTTTTTATGGATATCATGAACTCTAGAAAAGGAAGGAAATCTGGTGATATGAGTCATAACTTCCCTAAAGGGCAAATAAAGGGCTCCTTATCGGGCTGGCAAAGCTGGCCAGCCAGCGGAGCATGATGTGGAACCATGTCGGGCAGGGAATGCCAGGGATATTTTTATAAACAACTCCAGAGCTATCAACAATGTGGGGCTGGTGCAGAGATTCCCTTATTTGCAGATGCTATTTCATGAATAAGAGTGCCCGCCAAAGAGAGTGGGTGCCAACAAGCCCAAGAAGGAACACGGATGCAGAGACAGACACTTGTAAAACAAGTCAGTTTCAGACTTGTGGAGACCTGGGGTGAGGGCTGTTAGCTCCAACCTGCTCAGCCTGGTGCAGGGCAGCAGAGGCAGGTGGAGTAGCAGGGTGCTGGGTGGATGTAAGAGGGTGGTGGGTCCCAGTGCCAGGAGCCCTGGCAGGCTGCTCAGGGAAACTGGGTCTGTAAGGATGAGAGTTCTAGAGGCAAGGATCTTCAAAGGATCAGATTAAAGGAATCCCCAGGGAACACAGTCCTCCCTCCAACCCCTGCCTCCACCCCATAGCCATCTGGAGAATCTAGTCATTTCTCCATACTCCTGAAGTGACAAAGAAGATAAATTGCCTCAATTACCCAACTCCAGACAGTACTATGGCCTGTCTCATGATGATGTCACTCATTTCAAAGCAACAGTTGTGGTGTCATGGGACTAGGCCAGATTTTGGTGTCCGTGGGTTCTAAGTGGCCCTAGGCAATTCATTCAGCATCTTTGGACCTCAGTTTCCTCTTTTATACAATTACAATAGTAATTCTATTTTGCAGGTTAGTGAGGATCGAGTGAGACATTGCCCAGAAAGCAGTAGGTTTTAGTACAAATATTCCCTTCCCAATTGCTCCTCAATGCTTTCTCATGTTTCAGCCTGTGGAGGCCAGGCCTGCCGTATAACACCTGGCCAGCCTGCTCACTAGGCATGGGCTTCTACACATGGCCCCAGATGGGCCATCTGAGGGTTGCAGCCCACCAGGCAGGCCATGATCCCAGGCTATGCATAAAACCCAGGCCCAATAGACTTTTTCTTCTATGGTTCTTGAAAAGTACAGCAGGCAAGAGACTGACAGGTAAGGGATGAAGGATGAGGGCCTCTGCCAGACTTTACATAAAGAAGCAAAGCCTGCTCGTGAGTAAAAGCTGACCTACATTCTTAAGTCAGGTTGGGATGGGGTTTACTGTGGGAACCCTTTGCACAGGTAAGACCCCAGGCTAGTGTTTATTATAAAGGAGAAATCTCTAGATCACCTTTTCTGGCACTTCCAGGGATGTTACTTCATGTTAAATTTTGGGAATCCCATCCTTCCTCCTTGACTCCATCTCCTGTCCCTCTCCACTCACTCGCTCTGATCGTCACCCTGGAATTCATACTGGAATACTCCAAGCAAACTCACCTAGAGCTTTGGTTCCCACTCTTCCTCCATCTAGGACCCATCTAAGCCTCTCACCGACCACTCTCTTGAAAATGACAACCTACCCTCCATTTCCTTTGCATGGGGATTTCTCTTTTTAGAACTTTGTATCTGTCTGGCCCCCACTGGAAGGAAAACTTCAAGAAGATGGGATTTTGTGTTGTCCACTGGTGTCTGCTGAGTTCCTAGAACAGCCAGGTCCTCACTGGACCTTCAGTAAATATTTGGTGGTTAGATATTGGACTTGACCTTTAATTTGGTCTGTTGATAATAAATAGGAAATCAAGTAGGAAGCTATCATGAATCATATTGTACAGATGAGGAAAGTGGAGAAGTTTGGGAAGTTCATTTTCCTAGGGTGCCCAGCTGGTTAAGGACAAGGTCTTAACCAGAACCCGGATAGCCTGAACCACTCTGTGATGCATGAGCTGTGAGCCTCCGTTCCTCAGCCCATTTCCTAAAGGATAGCACATTAGGTGCCTGAAGGACTACCTTTAAATGGAGCACTGACTCCATTTAAGCTTGATTCATTTGACTCCTAGACTTGTGAAAAATTGGAATTTAGAGCTAATACAGAGAGTAGGTTTTTTTTTTTATTTGTTTGTTTGTTTTAGTACAGACCACTTTTCATTCACCAGCCTCTACTCTGAACTTTGTTTATTCCGGGTCTAATGCAGAAAATATATGCACTAAAAAACAAATTAAAAGTAAACGATAAGTGAGTTAGAAAGTGCCTGGGGCTGTCAGGAACTCATGCACCATGCTATGTGGGTTTTGAGTAAATATTTGCTTTGCAAGCCAACAGGCAATACTTATTTGCCAAGGCTATCTCCGGCTGAAGGGCTCATATACTACTCCTGGGACGTGGCATAATCCCTCCATCGAACTGTGCACATAGGCTTGAGCACAGGCCTGAAAAGAGGAGGCAACCTGGTATCGGGGGACCTGGATTCTGTTTGAGCTGTGCTCCTTGCTTGTGCAAATATTGGAAATTAATTATTCTCTCTGGATTATTTTTTTAATTAATTAATTAATTAATTATAATTAGGTATATATGACAGCAGAATGCATTTTCATTCACTGTACACAATTGCAGCACAACTTTTCATTTCTCTGGTTGTACACAATGTAGCGTTGCACCACATGTGCAGTCATATATGTACCTAAGGTAATGATGTCCATCTCATTCCACCATCTTTCCTGCCCCCATGCTCCCTCCTCAACCCCCCCTTTGCCCAATCAAAATTTTTTTATTTTCCCCATGTCTGTCCCCCTATTATGGATCAGCATCCACTTATCAGGGAGAAAATTTAGCATTTGATTTTTTGGGGGATTGGCTTACTTTGCTTAGCATGATATTCTCCAACTCCATCCATTTACCTGCAAATGCCATAATTTTATTCTCTTTTAATTCTGAGTAATATTCCATTGTGTATATATACACACCACAGTCTTTTTTTTTTTCACCCATTTACCTACTGAAGGGCATCTAGGTTGGTTCCACAGTTTAGCTATTGTGAATTGAGATGCTATAGACATTGATGTGGCTGAGTTACTATAGTATGCTGATTTTAAGTCCTTTGGGTATAGACTGAGGAGTGGGATAGCTGGGTCAAATGGTGGTTTCATTCCAAGTTTTCTAAGGAATTTCCAAACTGCTTCCCAGATTGGTTGCTCCAATTTGCAGTCCCACCAACGATGTATGAGTGTGCCTTTTCCCCCACATCCTCACCAGCACTTATTGTTATTTGTATTCTTGATAACTGCCATTCTGACTGGCATGAGATGAAATTTCAGAGTAGTTTTGATTTGCATTTCTCTAATTACTAGAGGTGTTGAACATTTTTTCATACATTTGTTGATCGATTGTATATCTTCTTCTGAGAAGTACTCTCTGGACCCTTTTGTCCTTAGTTTCCTATGAGTTCAAGACAGGAAAGACACAGGCAGGGAGATGGGGAGAAAAGGAATACGAAAGAATACTGATAACTTTCTGGTCAGCAAATAGGTTAGCAAATGGCTGAGATATAGAGAGGATGGGTGGAGGACATTGTGAGTATTTTAACTATCCCTTCCTTCTTCAGTGTGTTCCATTGAGTGACCTCTTTCCTTTGTTCTTATCCTCAATTCAAGCATCTCTTTTTCTGGGAGCTTGTAACTAATGCCAGAACCTTCTGAGGGCTTTCACTGTGTTCTTTAACAAGAGCTAGACCTGTGTCCAGAACAATCTGGGCTTGCTGAATAAGTGGTCCGCTATGAGGGATGTGATGGGAAGTGGAGGCCAAGAGGCTCCTCTGTCTTAAAAATATGGTTCATGGAATCACACCATGGGGAAGACGTTTGCTGAACACATTCATCCAGCAACTAAATATTGAGCTTCTTATAGAGAGATGTGAAGCTCTGCCCAGGCTCCTGAAGCTCAGGGCACCATGGGTGCTGGAGATGGATGGTTAAGGAGTCGGCCTATTTCATGCTCCTGTGACACAACTAGTTGGGGGCAATATCCACAGGAGGGTTAACCAAGGCCAATCTCAGTCTTGAAGGGAAACATCTGGCAAACCTCTCCCAATAAATGGTATCTAAAGCAAGATCTGAAATTGGGAGACCGGAAGGAAAGGAGAGAGAAAGGGTTCCAGGCTGAGGGTAAAATGTGTGTAAATACAGAGGCCAGGCAGAGGGTGGAGGAGGCTTGGGTGGGGAAGAATGGGTGTCGCCATAGAAGGCAGAGAGCTCGGGTTGGGGTCAAGTGAGAGGGTGCAGAGATAATGTCACAGAGGAAAAGGGCAGGACAGATCTTTCCATCTTGCAAGCCACTTGAAGAGTTTGGGCTTTGTGACCGGGGCAGGATCACCAGAGCTGGGAGGGCCACATTCAGCTTAATATTTCAGGACGCTCTCCAGCTGCAGAGTGTGGAGCGCCCTCTGGAGGAAGACCAGGCTGGGAAGCCAGAGCCGCGGATCTGGATAAGAGCAGCACAGAACGTTTTGGCTCCAAGATCAGGAACTTCAATTTGCATTTTGACTCCCATTCATTCTCAAGCCCCTGGTTTTTCCTTCCCTGCCACGATGGCGTTCTCAAACGTGATCCCAATAAAGTCTGGAGCTTTGGTCGCCCTAGAACAATGGGCTCCAACCCTTGGCGAGCGCAAGAAACTTTTGTTAACGTAAAAGCCTTCACCCCACGTCACAGTCGCTGTGTTTTTAGGATCTGCTAATTGAGAAAATACTTAAAGAACAAAGCCCCCGGTGGACGTCGATGTGTGCACCCCGTGGAAACCGGTATTTAGCCCATCCGCGGACAGGGCTGCGGTAACACATGGATCTCCCGAGCCATCTGAAAGAACTCTGCAACCCCGGAGGGGTTCAAGGGATTGGGAACCGCCGCCCCGGAACGTGTGTGTAAAGAAGCCACAGAGACATCTGTCCCCAGAGCGCAGTGCATGGCTGCCTCCTCTGTAAACCATGGGTGCATAAACTCAGCTGGTTCTAATTGCACGGGGCATGCCATATTGTTGCCCGATGTAATGTCAATTTTTATTTATTTGTGTTTGTGAAGAGCGGGGCTGATTAGACCACTTAAAACTACACAGGCTAGTTAGAGGCAGGCTGGCCTTAGTGATTTCAGCTGCCCTCCCTAAAGTCATCAGCGCTCCCAACTCTTGGCCTCCCTTGGAGAATGTAAACTTGGGGCCTTGTGCTATCATGATTTCTATTTCATCCTGACTCTTATAAACTACCATATAAAAAGCAGCCGCTGAAGTTTTTTTTTTTTTTTTTCAATTTCATTTTGAGGCTTGGAAAATCACAAAATAAAAATAGCCCTGAGAGTGGAAAGTTTGGGGGAGTTTGTTTAGCTTTCTTTGAAATGTACTTTGTGAAGGAATAAGTAAGTCATAAGATCCCTCTTTGTGGAGAGCTTGGCTGTTTGCATAATTTTTTTTTACGGCCCTTTTCTCCTGTTTGATTTTCCTGGAGTCCTGTGAGGTGTGGATGATTGCTATCCTTGTTTTGCAAATGAGACAGAAGCTCAGAGAGTAAAAGACTGGCCTGGGCTAAGATTACCTTAGCATGTATTGACCTAGTCCATCCTGGCAAGTCCTTGCCCGGAATCCTGCTCCTATTCCAAATCTTTCTGTCCCCCCAACTTCAGCCTCCCCTGCCCCCCCCCCCACAGGCTCATTCTCAGGAAAGGGAGGTATCCAGGCTATGGTTGGACAAGTGTAACCTCCAGCCACATCACCCAACATCTCTGCCTCTCAGTGAAACTACTACTTAGTATCAGTTCCCCAGAGAGCCAACTCCTTTAGGACAGTACCTTGCCTTTGTCATCTCTGTGGCCTTAGAACCCAGGACAGATTTTACCACACAGTGGATGTCACTCTGTAAATATTTTCCAAGTTGGAATATTGTTGAATAAGTTTTTTGTCATGCTCTTATTTCATTCAATTATAGTCATATAATCAGAAATCAGTGAGCACTGTTTTGATTAAGAATTAGCCATTATGAGATTGATTAACCTTGAGGCTATTACTTAGCTTATCATTTGCCAAACTGTTTTGAGGCATGTTCTGAAGCTTGTCAATGGGTACTTCAGAAAAGTTAAAAGCTCCGTGGTCATGTAAGTTTGGGAAATACTGATTCAATAAGTTCAACAGATTTTTTTAATTGCAAATGTTCTCAAAGCATAGATTCTTCTCCAGGTCTGGTTCCCTTCAAGATCTCCCCATCTGTGTGCATTTCAGGCATACCTCACCATTCTCACGATAGTTTAATGAGTAGCTTTTAAACACACACATCTGTGCTCATACACAGACCTTTTCCTGAATGGTCCATCATTTTCCGGGCTGCTTCTCTCATGGTTCTCAGCAAGGCAGGGGAGTGTGTGTTACTCTCCTTTATCACCTCCCCCACTTCTCAGCCATTGCCAGACCTCAGACCTCCTTAGGGCTGAAACACTCCTCCAGTTTCATCGTGTTAGCTTAAAAACGGTTAAAGTCTCTTTCATTTAAAGAAATCTTTCCTTGTCCACAAAATATGCTCAGGCTGTGGCTCCATTTTTCTCCTCCTTCTTGGCTTGAGCCTTTTTGAGGAGCTGAGCATACCTTTTCTTGAGGGCAGTCATCGACCAATGGTTAGTGAATGTATAAAAATCAAGCCAGCCTCCTCACCCCAATTGTGTTAGCTTTGCATGGCTGCGATCAATATACCTCACCATAACAATTTAATGGAGAAAAAATTTATTTTGGCTCATGGTTTCAGAGGTTCAGTCCATGGTGAACGGACTCCATTGCTCTGGGCCCAAGATGAGGCAGAACCTCATGGTGGGAGAGTGTGGTAGAGGAAGCAGATCAGGACATGCAACCAGAAATCAGAGAGAGCTTCAGTGCAAGAAGCCAGAGATATATAATCCCCAAGGGCAAACCACCAGTGCCCTACTTTCTCCAGCCACACCCTACCTGCTTACAGTTATCACCCATTAATCTATTCAAATTATTAATCTATCAAATGGATTAATTTACTGATTAGGTTACAGCTCTCATAATCCAATCATTTCACCTCGGAACATTCCTACGTTGTCTCTTACATGACTTTTGGGGGAATATCTCATATCCAAACCATAACATTCTGCCCCTGCCCCCAAAAGCTCATTCCCATTTCAAAATACAAATACATTCAATACATTTACAAGAGTTTCCATAGTTTAAATAGTTTCAGCGCTGTCCAAAAGTCCAAGTCCAAAATTTCATCTGAGACTCAAGACAAAGACAGACTTTTGGCTGTGAGCCCCTGTAAATATCAAAAGCAAGTGATATGTGTGTGTATGTATGTGTGTGTGTGTGTTTGTGTGTGTGCGTGTATCTCCAATATATGATGGCACAGAGTAGACATTTCCACTACAAAAGGGAGAAATAATGGGACAGAAAGAAGGAATGAAACCAAAGCAAGTCTATCTGGGGGACATGCCATCATGATGTTCTTTCCAAATGGCTTGTGTAGCTCCACCCCCTATGGCCTTGCTGATTGCAGCCCACAAGGCCTCTCTCTTGCCTTGTTTCTGCTTGATTTCTGCATTCTTCTTCAACAGACATTCTGTGTTACTGACATCTCTTAATCTTCAGGTCTCCATTGCATCTTTGGCTTCCTTTATACATCTTCACTCATTGCCCTTCTCAGGGGCTGCCTGAGTAGGTCCCAATCCTGATATATTTTGCTTGGCCTCCCAGACCTCCTTTGAAATCTCAGTTGAAACCTCCATGCCCTCCCCCAACTCCAGCACCTTGCATTTCTGCAGAACCAGCACCATGTGAACAATGCCAAGGTTTTCCTCTGGCTCAAGCAGTAATAAGACCTTTGGGGGGGGGGGTCACAGCTGCAGCAGTCTCTAATTGCCAGGGCAGCTGAGCACAGTGAAGCAATTTTCTAGGTCCCTCCACCCTGTGTGAGCAGGGTGCCTCCTCTACATTTTCTTGTTGAGTATATTGGTCATAACAACAAGTGCAAAGCTAACACAGAAATTGGTACTGGGAGTGGGGCTGTTATTGTGATTGACCTGAACATATGGTTCAGAAGCATTTGGAATTAGTTTGTGGGAAGAGTTTGGGAAAGTCTGAAGATGCAGGTTGGAGAAAGAAATTTTTGCTTTTATACCCTGAAACCTGTGATTAATGTGGTCCAGTCAATTCCTGAGTTGCCCTCAAGCTTTCTTTCCTATTGTCTCTGTGTAATTTAAAGTGCTTAGCATCTCTCTAGTAGCTCTAATCTCTTTAACAGCCACACCTATCTTGGTCCTAGTTTTACACGCACTTTTATGGCCAGATTCCTAATGTTTCAAATTTTTCCACTCTGGTTTCTGCTCTTGATTATCACAGTAAATTTGGCTAAAAGCCACCAGCAATATCCATGCCACTCCCTAAATTTCGTACTGCCTTAATATTTCCTCCACCAGTTTACTTAGTCCATCATCTTTAAATTCAGCATCACAAAAGGTCTCAAGACATGCAAAATGTAGACAACTTCTTTGTCAGAATATAACATGAATGAACTCTACTCCAATTTCTTCTTCCTCTCTGAAGTTTTACTGTGTGCAGTCGTATTGGCATTCAGGTTTTCTGAGCTCCCATAAGAATTGCCCATTAAGTTCTGCTTACCACATTCTAAGGCTTCTCCAGCCTGCATCTCCAAACTTTTCCAAACTCCTCCTACAAACTAATTCCAAATGCTTCTGAACCATATGTTTAGGTCAGGCACAATAACAGCTGCACTCACAGTACCAATTCCTGTGTTAGCTTTGCACGGCTGTGACCAACTTACCCAACAAGGACAACTTAGAGGAGGAAAAGTTTATTTTGGCTCATGGTTTCAGAAGTTCAGTCCATAGTTGACTGATTCCATTGCTCTGGGTCCAAGATGAGGCAGAACATTATGTAGAAGGGCATGGTGGAGCAAAGCAGATGAGGAGAAGGCCACCATGAATCAGAGAGGGCATGAGTGCAAGGAACCATCCCCACCTATGCCTATGACATAGTGAGCTAGTGATTTGTTTGTAGTCAAAACCAAAGACTGAGGATCACTAGTACTATGATTTAGATATCATTTGTTCCCTAAAGTTTCAAGTGCTAGAAATTGGGTCCCCAATGTAGCACTATTGAAAAATGGTGAGATCTTTAAGAGGCGGGGCTTAGAGGAAGGTGAGTGGATCATGACCAACCTTGTGAAGGAATTAATGCTGATACTTAAAGATGGGTTGGGTCTTTCAAATTAGGTCTTTTCATGAATGCATTCATTTCTTCAAGAGTTGGTTGTTATTAAAGGGTGATCCTGACCCTCCTTCTGTCTCTTGCTTCCTTGCTCACAGGAGCTCTGTCACATGCACTCCTGCCATGTGATGCTATCCACCTTGCTGTGGTGCAACCAGGGGACCCAATGCTGATGTCATTCTGTTCAGACTTTTCAGCCTCCAAATCATAAGCCAAATAGACCTCTGTTTATATTGTCTAGCATCAGGCATTTTGTTACAACAATACAAGATAGGTTAAGATGACTGGTTAAATCATTGACCTTGAAAGATTCCTGTGAAAACCCTGTGACACAAATTGGAAGAATAAAAATTTTATTATTCTCAGCATATCACTGATTCAAGAAATATGGAGAATTCATGGGTTTTGTATGGATTTTGGAGTAAGGATGATTTGGGCACAAATCTTGGTTCATTATAATGTAAGTAAGGCCTATTTTAACATACATACATTCACAAACACATATCTGGCATTTGGGATTAGAAACTCTTAGAACATTATCTATCTTGTCCTTACCCTAATAAAGTTGAATTTGTGACCAAGAAAACATCCTGATTCTTGAGCTAGTGATGGCTCAGTAGAAGTTGAGAATTGGAAACATCTGTTTCTAAAGCTCTTCTGTCCTTTGACTATTGCTTGTCTTCTGAATCCTTGTGCTTCCCTAGTCTACTTGCTAACCACAGCTGCAATGGCAGCAGCTCTCTGACTTTCTGGGTCATATACCACCCAGATGGTAGACTTAGCCTCCTCCTTACTTGTTCCTAATTGGAGAAACAATTGGATCATATGCTTGGGCTGACCAATTGGATAAAAGGCAAGAAGCCATATCAAAGCATTTTAGTTCTCATGAAACTGTAAAACCAATCCATGTAGGAGTCTCCAGTCTCAAGGACATGAGGCCTAGAAGACACCTTACTATCGGTGCACCTACTTCTGAATTGTTTTGTCTGCTCTTCGGAGTCATAATCTGTTCCCATGCAGAGGCAGCAGGATTAGGTTGGTGAGGAAAGACATGGAAGGGATTTGTGAGATCCTTGCAGTCAGCTGATCTGATCCCTATGGCCATGACCACATCCTTCTTATGAAAAGGCAGGTAGCTGGAAGTTTTTACTTTGCCATTGCAAACACATAAGGGGGAAACAATGACCAGGTGTCAGGAGCAGACAGAAAAATTTAGATATTAAAGTCAAAATGTGGTCACAGGGCAGGAATTAGAAGAGGAGGCCCATGCTGCAGAGACATCTAGGAGCCATTGGCAAATAGCATAATTTACTTTTAATGTTACTTTGAGCCAGTTACCAAAACTCTCTGATCTTCAAGTTCTTCATCTATAGATGAGACTAGTTCTTCTCATGATGCAGAGTTGTTATGAGGATTAAAGAGAATGTGTCTAACATGTCTGGCACTCTCTCTCTCTCTCTCTCTCTCTCTCTCTCTCTCTCTCTCTGTACCAGGGATTTAACTCAGGGGCACTCAACCACTAAGCCACATCTCCAGCCCTATTTTGCATTTTATTTAGAGACAGGGTCTCACTGAGTTGCTTTAGCATCTTGCTTTTTCTGCGGCTGGCATTGAACTCACAATCCTCCTGCCTCAGCCTCCTGAGCCACTGGGATTACAGGTGTGCACCACATGCCCTGCTATGTCTGACTTTTTAAAAATTGTTTTGTTTGTTTTAATTAGTTATACATGATAGTAAAATGCATTTATGCACTTTGATATAGCATACATAGATGGGATATCATTTCTCATTTTTCTGAGTGTACATGTTGCAGAATCATATTGATCATGTAGTCACATATATACATAAGTAATAATATCTGTTTCATTCTACTATCTTTCCTATCCCCACATCCCCTCCCCTCCCTTTACTTTTCTCTACCTAATCTAAGGTAACACTATTCTTCCCTAGTGCCCCCCCACCTTATTGTGAATTAGCATCTGCATATTAGAAAGAACATTTGGCCTTTGGTTTTGTGGGACTGGCTTATTTGGCTTAGCATTATGTTCTCAACTCCAACCATTTATTGGTGTATGCCATAATTTTATTCTTCTTTAAAGCTGAGTAATATTCCACTGAGTATGTATACCACATTTTCTTTATCTATTCATCTATTAAGGGACACCTAGGTTGGTTCCATAGTCTAGCTATTGTGGAATGGGCTGCTATAAACACTGATATGGTTACATCACTGTAGTATGCTGATTTTAAGTCCTGTGGGTATAAACCAAGGAGTGGGATAGCTGGGTCAAATGGTGGTTCCATTCTCAATTTTCTAAGGAATCTCCATACTGCTTTCCATAGTAGTTGCACCAATCTGTAGTCCCACCAGTAATGTATGAGTGTACCTTTTTCCCCACATCCTCGTCAACATTTATTGTTGCCTGTATTCTTGATGATTGCCATTCTGACAGGAGATGAAATCTTGTAGTATTTTGATTTGCATTTCTCTGTTTCTAGAGATGTTGAACACTTTTTTATATATTTGTTGATCAATTATATTACTTCTGTGAAATGTCTGTTCACTTCCTTAGCCCATTTATTGACTGGGTTATTTTTTTTTGTGTGTGTGTGTGTTACGTTTTTTGAGTTCTGTATATATCCTAGAGATTAATGCTTTATCGGAGGTACATGTGGTAAAGATTTTATCCCAATCTGTAGGCTCTCTCCTCACTTTATTAATTATTTCCTTTGCTGAGAAGAAGCTTTTTAATTTGAATCTATTCCATTTATTAATTCTTGATTTCACTTCTTGTGCTTTAGGAGTCTTGTGAAGAAAGTCAGATCTGATGTGGTGATATGTCTGACTCTTTTTTTTTTTAAAGAGAGAATTTCAATATTTATTTTTCAGTTTTGGGCAGACACAACATCTTTGTTTGTATGTGTTGCTGAGGATCGAACCCGGGCTGCACGCATACCAGGCGAGCGCGCTACCGCTTGAGCCACATCCCCTGCCCATGTCTGACTCTTAATGGCCTCTAGATTCATGAGTGTTATCTTTTGTCATGGTTGTATATTGGTTTATTGAATTCTTTTCCTTTCCTTTCTGCTTCCAAAGCTGAGCTGGCTGACTCAGTGGGAAAGCAGGCAAGACAACTGTCACCTGTGTAGAGCTCTGATTTTAGGTGGCAGGGTTAGGGAGCACCTGCAGAATCAGGAGAACTCCCACCCAGGAAAAGAGGAAGCAGCCCGTGTTCCCCTTTCTTCATTTGCCATCTCCAACCAACACCTATCCAGTCTAACCTAGTCTTATGCTTGTGGACATTCTAGAAGTGACCCTGGCTGGCTGAGCTCAGAGTGACTGTAACATGGAAACAGGGTCTAATCATTCAGAACCAAGTGTCCCATTCCCTGTGCCCTGAGCACTTTGTACACAGAGTGACTATGATCATGAGGGATCCATCATGTGTCAACAGCACGCCTGTCTCTCTTACTGGCCTGTGAGCTCCGTGAGAAGATCCCTCCCTGATCCCTCAGGGCCCAGCTCTATACCTGGCACCAGGCGTGGCTCAGAGTTGACACTTTTGTATTTCAAAATGGTAAATTGGTATTTGGGTGATGGAAAGATCTCATTCTTTCCCTTTTTCCTCTGCATTTTTCCTCTTGTGTTTCTTAAGTAAACAGACATTCCAACCCATGAAGGTTTTTTGGATCAGGTTGGGTTAGGTTGTGTTTTATAACAGTTCACTTAAAATCTCAGTGGCTTGACTTAACAAAAGTTTATTTCTGATTCATGCAATGTCCCCTGTGGTTGTGGGCGCCTCTCCAGGACAGCTGTTCTCCATACAGTGACTCGGCGATCCCAGACTCCTTTGATTTGGTGGCTCCATCATCTCAACACAAGGGAGGGCAGGAGCTGGTGGAGAGCACCACCGTCTCAGCTGTGCTTCCACCCAGAAGTGCTTCCTGTCACTTCCCCTCAGAGCCCTGTGGACGAGTCACATGGCCACATTCAACCACAAGATTGCTGGGTGAACAGTTTTCCGTGTGCCCAGGAAAGAGGGGAGGACTGGATATTGGTGCACTGTGATCATGCCTACCATAATGCATGAAATGTAAGAGAGTCATTATTATCCAAAGTGCATGTATAAAGACACGAATTGGTGTGAATATACTTTGTATATAACTGGAGATATGAAAAATTGTGCTCTGTATGTGTAATAAGAATTGTAATGCATTCTGCTGTCATAAAAATTTTTTTTTTTTTTATTGTTGGTCGTTCAAAACATTACACAGTTCTTAATACATCATCTTTCACAGTTTGATTCAAGTGGGTTATGAACTCCCAACTTTACCCCGTATACAGATTGCTGTTTCACATCAGTTACCCTTCCATTGATTGACATATTGTCTTTCTAGTGTCTGATGTATTCTGCTGTCTGTCCTATTCTCTACTATCCCCCCTCCCCTCCCCTCCCCTCCCCTCCCCTTTTCTCATCCCTGTTTAATGTAAATCTTCTTCTCAAGCTCTTCGTCCTTACCCTGTCCTTGTTTACTCCCCTTATATCAAAGGGGTCATTTGGTATTTGTTTTTTAACGATTGACTAGCTTCACTTAGCATAATCTGCTCTAATGCCATCCATTTCCCTCCAAATTCTATGATTTTGTCGTTCCTTAATGCAGAGTAATACTCCATTGTGTATAAATGCCACATTTTTTTTATCCATTCATCTATTGAAGGGCATCTAGGCTGATTCCATAATCTTGCTATAGTGAATTGTGCTGCTATGAACATCGATGTAGCAGTGTCTCTGTAACATGCTCTTATTAGGTCTTTAGGGAATAGACCGAGAAGGGGAATAGCTGGGTCAAATGGTGGTTCCATTCCCAGCTTTCCAAGAAATCTCCATACTGCTTTCCAAATTGGCTGCACCAATTTGCAGTCCCACCAGCAATGAACAAGAGTGCCCTTTTTCCCGCATCCTCTCCAGCACTTATTGTTGTTTGACTTCCTAATGGCTGCCAATCTTACTGGAGTGAGGTGCTATCTTAGGGTAGTTTTGATTTGCATTTCTCTAACTGCTAGCGATGGTGAGCATTTTTTCATGTACTTATTGATTGATTGTATGTCCTCCTCTGAGAATTGTCTGTTCAGGTCCTTGGCCCATTTATTGATTGGGTTATTTGTTATCTTATTGTCTAATTTTTTGAGTTCTTTGTATATTCTGGTTATTAGGGCTCTATCTGAAGTGTGTGGATTAAAGATTTGTTCCCAGGATGTAGGCTCCCTGTTTATCTCTCTTATTGTTTCTTTTGCTGAGAAAAAACTTTTTAGTTTGAGTAAGTCCCATTTGTTGATTCTAGTTGTTAACTCTTGCGCTATGGGTGTCCTATTGAGGAATTTGGGGCCCGATCCCACAGTATGTAGATCATAACCAACTTTTTCTTCTATCAGATGCCATGTCTCTGATTTAATATCAAGCTCCTTAATCCATTTTGAGTTAACTTTTGTGCATGGTGAGAGATAGGGGTTCAGATTCATTTTGATGCAAATGGACTTCCAGTTTTCCCAGCACCATTTGTTGAAGATGCTATCCTTCCTCCATTGCATGCTTTTAGCCCCTTTATCAAATATAAGATAGTTGTAGTTTTGTGGATTGGTTTCTGTGTCCTCTATTCTGTACCATTGGTCCACCCGCCTGTTTTGGTACCAGTACCATGCTGTTTTTGTTACTATTGCTCTGTAGTATAGTTTGAAGTCTGGTATCGCTATACCGCCTGATTCACTCTTCCTGCTTAGCATTGTTTTTGCTATTCTGGGTCTTTTATTATTCCATATGAATTTCATGATTCTTTTATCTATTTCTACAAGAAATTCCATTGGGATTTTGATTGGCATTGCATTGAACTTATAGAGAACTTTTGGTAATATCGCCATTTTGATGATGTTAGTTCTACCTATCCATGAGCAGGGTATATTTTTCCATCTTCTAAGGTCTTCTTCTATATCTTTCTTTAGGGTTCTATAATTTTCATTATATAAATCTTTCACCTCTTTTGTTAGGTTGATTCCCAAGTATTTTATTTTTTGGGGGGATATTGTGAATGGAGTAGTTGTCCTCATTTCCGTTTCAGAGGATTTGTCACTGATATACAGGAATGCCTTTGATTTATGCGTGTTGATCTTATATCCTGCCACTTTGCTGAATTCATTTATTAGCTCTAATAGCTTCTTTGTAGACCCTTTTGGGTCTGCTAGGTATAGGATCATATCATCTGCAAATAGTGATAATTTAAGTTCTTCTTTTCCTATTTTTATGCCTTTAATTTCTTTTGTCTGTCTAATTGCTCTGGCCAGTGTTTCGAGGACTATGTTGAACAGAAGTGGTGAGAGAGGGCATCCCTGTCTTGTACCAGATCTTAGAGGGAATGCCTTCAATTTTTCTCCATTCAGAATGATGCTGGCCTGTGGCTTATCGTAGATTGCTTTTACAATG
This sequence comes from Ictidomys tridecemlineatus, assembly GCF_052094955.1. Classification (NCBI taxonomy): domain Eukaryota; kingdom Metazoa; phylum Chordata; class Mammalia; order Rodentia; family Sciuridae; genus Ictidomys; species Ictidomys tridecemlineatus. Next base: position 49,556,894 of record NC_135487.1, read on the forward strand.
TTGAGGTATGTTCCAGTTATCCCTAATTTTTCTAGAGTTTTGAACATAAAGGGATGCTGTACTTTGTCGAATGCTTTTTCTGCATCTATCGAGATGATCATATGGTTCTTATTTTTAAGTCTATTGATGTGGTGAATAATATTTATTGATTTCCGTATATTGAACCAGCCTTGCATCCCAGGGATGAATCCTACTTGATCATGATGTATAATTTTTTTGATATGTATTTGAATCCGATTCGCCAGAATTTTATTGAGGATTTTTGCGTCAAGGTTCATTAGAGATATTGGTCTGTAGTTTTCTTTCTTTGAAGTGTCTTTGTCTGGTTTCGGAATCAGGGTGATGTTGGCCTCGTAGAATGAATTTGGAAGTTCTCCCTCTTTTTCTATTTCCTGAAATAGCTTGAAAAGTATTGGTGTTAGTTCCTCTTTAAAGGTTTTGTAAAACTCTGCTGTATACCCATCCGGTCCTGGGCTTTTCTTAGTTGGTAATCTTTTGATGGTTTCTTCTATTTCCTCTATTGTTATTGGTCTGTTTAGGTTGTCTATATCCTCCTGACTCAATCTGGGCAGGTCATAAGACTTAAGGAATTTATCTATGCCTTCACTATCTTCTATTTTATTGGAGTATAAGGATTCAAAATAATTTCTGATTATCTTCTGTATTTCTGAAGTGTCTGTTGTGATATTACCTTTTTCATCCCGTATGTTAGTAATTTGAGTTCTCTCTCTTCTTCTCTTCGTTAGCATGGCTAAGGGTCTGTCGATTTTATTTATTTTTTCAAAGAACCAACTTTTAGTCCTGTCAATTTTTTCAATTGTTTCTTTTGTTTCAATTTCATTTATTTCAGCTCTGATTTTAATTATTTCTTGCCTTCTACTTCTTTTGCTGTTGTTTTGCTCTTCTTTTTCTAGGATTTTGAGATGAAGTATGAGATCATTTATTTGTTGGTTTTTTCTTTTTTTGAGGAATGAACTCCAAGCAATGAATTTTCCTCTTAGAACTGCTTTCAATGTGTCCCATAGATTCCGATATGTTGTGTCTGTGTTTTCATTTAACTCTAGGAATTTTTTAATTTCCTCCTTGATGTCTTCTAAAACCCATTGATCATTCAGCAACCTATTGTTCATTCTCCAAGTGATGCTTGATTTTTCCTTCATTCTTTTATCGTTGATTTTCAGTTTTATTCCATTATGATCAGATAAGATGCATGGTATTATCTCTATCCCTTTATATTGTCTAAGAGTTGCCCTGTGACATAATATATGGTCTATTTTTGAGAAGGTTCCATGTGCTGCTGAGAAAAAAGTGTAACTACTTGATTTGGGGTGGTATAGTCTATATATGTCAATTAGGTCTAGGTTGTTAATTGTGTTATTGAGTTCTATAGTTTCTTTATTTAACTTTTGTTTGTAAGATCTGTCCAGTGGTGAGAGAGGTGTGTTGAAGTCTCCCATGATTATTGTATGGTGGTCTATTAGACTCTTGAACTTGAGGAGAGTTTGCTTGATAAACACAGCCGCACCATTATTTGGGGCATATATATTTATGATTGTTATGTCTTGTTGGTGTATGGTTCCCTTGAGCAGTATGAAGTGTCCTTCTTTATCCCTTTTGATTAACTTTGGTTTGAAATCTATTTTATTAGATATGAGTATGGACACTCCTGCTTGTTTCCGCATTCCATATGAGTGGTATGATTTTTCCCAACCTTTCACCTTCAGTCTATGAATATCTTTTTCTATCAGATGCGTCTCCTGTAGGCAGCATATTGTTGGGTCTTCTTTTGTGATCCATTCTACTAGCCTGTGTCTCTTAATTGGTGAATTTAAGCCATTAACATTTAGGGTTATTATTGAGATATGATTTGTTCTTCTAGCCATATTTGTTTATTGATGTTTCTAAACCTGATTTGTTATCCTCTTTGACTATTTTTCCCCCTTTACTGACCTATCTCCCATTGTTGGTTTTCAGTGTTATTTTCCATTTCCTCTTCCTGTAATGTTTTGCCAAGGATTTTTTGAAGAGATGGTTTTCTAGCTGCGAATTCTTTTAACTTTTGTTTATCATGGAAGGTTTTAATTTCATCTTCTATCCTGAAGCTTAATTTCGCCGGATACACGATTCTTGGTTGGAATCCACTTTCTTTCAGTGTTTGAAATATGTTATTCCAGGATCTTCTAGCTTTCAGGGTCTGTGTTGAGAGATCAGCTGTTATCCTGATTGGTTTGCCCCTAAATGTAATCTGCTTTCTTTCTCTTGCAGCTTTTAAAATTCTCTCCTTATTCTGTATGTTGGACATCTTCATTATAATGTGTCTAGGTGTGGATCTCTTATGATTTTGCACATTCGGCGTCCTGTAGGCTTCTAGGATTTGTGATTCTGTCTCATTCTTCAAGTCTGGGAAGTTTTCTTGTATAATCTCACTGAATAGTCTGTTTATTCCTTTAGTTTGGAGCTCTGTGCCTTCCTGTATCCCAATGACTCTTAAATTTGGTCTTTTGATATTGTCCCATAATTCTTGGATGTTCTGCTCATGGTTTCTTAGCAGACTTGCTGAGCTGTCTATGTTCTTTTCCAGTTGAAATACTTTGTCTTCATTGTCTGATGTTCTCTCTTCTAAGTGATCTAATCTGCTGTTAGTATTCTCAATTGAGTTTTTAAGTTGGTTTAATGATTCCTGCATTTCCAGGATTTCAATTTGTTTGTTTTTTATTACCTCTATCTCCCTGTGAAATTGATCTTTTACTTCCTGGATTTGTTTGTTAATGTGATCTTTCATTGTCTGATTTTGCTGTCTCATGTCTTCCTTGAGACTCCAGATCATCTGAAGCATATATATCCTGTACTCTTTATCTGACATTCCGTCTGTTGCAGCTATTACCTCTTCTAAAGTTGAGTTGACCTGCATTGCTTGTGGACCTTTCTTTCCTTGTCTTTTCATACTGCTCGCGTTTCTTCCTGCTTGGTGCAACTGTTGTGTTTTTGAAATTTACCTCCTATTTATTTATATTGCTCTTGTATAGTTGGGAAGTCTCCCTTGCAGGGCGGGTAGTGGCTGTGCTCCTCCCCTAATTAGGGTGGTCTGTCTACCACGCTAATTGGTCGCAGGTCTGCCCCCACTGCAGGCACTGGTGGCTGTTCTGCTCTGACCCCACTCCAATTGTGGTAACGTAACTACCACACCCTGGGGTCGTTGGTCCTGATCTGGATGTGGGTGGCGGCTCTGCTGTGCCCCCACTCCAATTGGTGTGACGTGTCTACCACGCTGGCAGACCTCTAGGCCGGTGGGTCGCAGTTCTGCACAGCCCCCACTCCCAATGGGGGTACCTGACTACCTCTCCAACGGGTCGCTGAGCCCCCTCCGGACCCGAGCGGCAACCCTGCTCCACCCCCACTCCAACCAGTGTGACGCGACTGCCTCAGTGTTACGTGTCCACCACGTTGGCAAGCTACCTGGCCTGTCTTGCCAGTGGGTCGCTGGTCCTATTCTAAGCGTGGGCGGCTTCTCTCTTCAGCACCAGCTGCATTTGGGGTTTCATGGTACCACGCCGGCGGGTCACTTGGCCTGCTCTGGGCGCAGGTGGAAGCTCCACTCTGCCCCCACAGCACCCAGCAGGACCCTGGCCGAGAAGCAGTCACCGCCGGTTCCCTAGCCTTGGGCCAAAGCAGCTTAGGTAGCAAGAACCCCGCCTTTCCGATCCGGATACACTCTCTCGGCTGGGAGCTGGCCCCAGCGAGCGACCCCCGGGGTTCCCCAGCCCCAGGCCAAAACTGTCTCGGGAGTCAGAACCCAGTCGCCCCAAGCTCAGCGCACGCTCCACTCGGAGCTCGCCTTCACAGGCAGTCTCCGCAGATTCCTCAGATCTGGGCCCGGTTAGCCCCGGGAACCCAAGTCCCGGGAACCCAAGTCCCGCTGCTCAGTGCCCGGCGCACGCCTTGCCAGGCACGAGCCTTCAAGAGTATTCTCCACAGGATCCCTAGTCCCGATCCTGAGCAAGAAATCTGTCTGCTAGACGAAGGCAAATACCAGCCTGAATTCACCTGTTCCGTAGCTGAATGAGCTGAGATCAGCAGAACAATGGGATGATTACATCATCTCTCCAAGATGGAGGCCGCCGTCCTCCGTGGTCAGACCGGTGACTGGAACCGCCGCTTCTCTCCTCTGTCTCAAGCCGGAACTCCGCACCAAGCGCTGCCGATGTATCACTGGCAGGGGCCCCCCCGAATCCGTATCGCTGTTCTCCCTCTCCTCGCTGTTCTCCCGCTCCGGCTCCCTGCCGATCCCCAGCGCGCGCCGCAGACAACCCGCCGCGGAGCAATCAGGCTATGCGATCCTCCGTGCGGAGAAATGGAGCTCCCACTGCCGAACCTCGCACGATGGAAACCTGTCTATTAGATTCTGTAGCGCCTCAATTTCACTGGAAATTCCCAACAAGATATCCTTCAGCCGTTTCCTATCTTCTTTCACTGGCTCAGTGATGCGGCGCACTGGGGTGATGCACTCCCTTCGCCGCCATCTTTCCTGCTCCCATAAAAATTTTTTTTTTTTAAAAATTACCAAAGTTTGGTGTTCTTGTTATGAAACATATGTTCATGTATGTATTCACCCAATGAATATTTGTTGAGTACTTACTAGGTGCTCAACACACCAGGTGCTAAGCATTGCTCTCAGTACTAGGGCATAACCACAAATTTAAAAAGTCCCTGATATCATGCGCTTATATTCCACTGGGGAAGGGAAAACAACAAATAATATGCCAAAGGCCAATGTCTCGGCTTGGCACCAGAATCACGAGGCACTCACAGCTTTGTAGGTTCAAACAGCAATTCTTTATTCCAGCTCTCACACCGCCTCCACACAGGTCCAGGGGCAAACGCGTTCTGCCGTCTCCCGCACAATTCACCTACTCCACGAGGCTCTCTCCAAATCCCATTTTAATCTCACGAGAACTCAACGGGAACAAGCAACAGGAACACCCTAATCCCAGCAATAATCTTCAACTTCCAACTTCCCTAAAACCCATTATCTTAAACTGGCAACGCCTTAAACTCAAGGAGCCGGTTACTTCCTCAAACCTGATCAGCTCTAAACCCGGATCTGCCTTGGTCCTTGAGCAAGGTCACCTTATTAAAGCATGCATGCAATGTCCCATCGAATGTCCTCTAAGCAGCATGGGGTACGCTTGGCAAGGAAATTTCGATGCGTCATTCCTACTTGGTAATGGCCCTCAGCAATAATATATATATAAATTTTCAGATGTTTATTTGTGCTATGAAATAAAATCAAAGAGGCCAAAAGGATAGAGAGGGATATAAGAAGTTACTAGTTTGGATATAGTAGGAGAAATTCTTGCCAGTAAGAAACTTGATAAAATCAGGCAGACATGCTGAGACATTGGATGGGAGAAGAGAGGTGATATTATAGGCAAAGTGAAGACTCATGCAATGGTCAGTTCATTCATTCATCAAACATTTATAGAGGTTGGGCATGGAGGTGCATGCTTATAATCCTTGATACTCAAGGTGGCTGAGTTAGGAGGATCAAAAGTTCAAGGCTAGCCTTAGTGAGAACTTGTCTCAGAACAAAATTTAATAAAAGGATGGAGATGCGGCTCAGTGGTAGAGTGCTTGCCTAGCATTCACAAGGGTTCAATCCTCCATGCTGAAAAAAAAACCATTTTTCCCCTTAAGCTTTTATCACTATGGCAGACACTCTCTTATAGAGTTGATGACACAAACATAAATGAAACCCAGATAGCAGCCTCCAGCAGTCTCCAGTGCTGTAGAAGGCACAGACCTGCAACAAATATGTAACAAATATGTACAATGAAAAGTAAGGAGTCCAGGGGACACACACAAAAAGAGAGTCATTATTTCTTTTTGGATGGAAAAGAGTCAAAGAAGATATTATACAAAAGATTGATGATCTAAAGTGGAAATTAAGAAAATCAGCTATCAAGATAAAAGTGTATATATTATCTACCAGATGCTATGGCACATGCCATTTGTATTATCTACCAGGTGCTGTGATGCATGCCTGTAATCCCAGCAGCTCCGGAGGCTGAGGCAGGAGGATCGTGAGTTCAAAGCCAGCCTAAGCAAAAGTGAGGTGCTAAGCAACTCAGTGAGACCGTGTCTCCAAATAAAATACAAAATAGGGCTGGGGATGTGGCTCAGTGCTCAAGTGCCCCTGAGATCAATCCCCAGTACGCCAAAAGAAAAAAAAAATGTGTATGTAGTATCTGTTGTTATATGACAAAAAAATTATGACTTAAGACCAAAATTTTATTATCTCTTGTGAGTGTGTGGATTGGCTGGGTTCTGCTGGACAGTTCTTCAGGTGCATGTGGTATTGACCAGGTCATTCGTGAGGGGGCATTCAGCTAGTGTGGCATGAATACCCAGTTCCATTGCTGGTTTTCCAAGTCTGCTGCTTCCCTGGGATGGCTGGACCATGCCCCCTCCCCATGAGATCTCTTGTCATCTGAACTTTTTACATTTTATCTGGAACTCAAGACAGAATAAAGGTTGCAGAGTCTGTCTCTGTTTCTCTCTTTCTCTTTTTCCTTGGTGTTGGGGATTGAACCCAGGGGCACTTTACCACTGAGCTACATCCCTAGTCCTTTTCACTTTTTATTTTAAAACAGAGATCCCTAAGTTGACAAGGATCTTGCTATGTTGTCAAGGTTGGCCTCAAACTTGTGATCCTCCTCCCTCAGCCTCCTGAATTGCTAGGATTACAGGTATGTGTCACCGAATCTGATCAGGCTGCAGGGTCTCTTAAGGACTGGGAGTCACAGTATTATTTTCACTGCATTCCACTGGTTAAATCCAAACAAAAAGGCAACCAAGCCTCACTGAAGGGAGAGCAGACTTAATCTTCTTGCCTGTCCAGGGATGCAGGGATTTTTGGAGACTATGTTTTCAGACAATACACCATGAGCATTAACACTGGAGTGAACCATGGGTGTCTGTAGGCTCCCATGATCCCTTCTCCCCTTGGTGTGTAGAGAAACCACTGGTTGCTTCCTGCACAACTTACCTGCTTAGCCTGGTTTCTTTTTTAAGTCAGTACCTCAGACAGATTGGCCAGAGTCAGAGCAAGAGATGAGATCCATTTGCCATCCCAACCATACAGGATATAGCAACCACCAAAGCTTGATGGTACCAGACCCATAGCTCTGTGCCTGCAAATGAACAAGTCTGGGACAAGAGGATTGTGGATGATCTTTTTGTCATACTTTTGAGATAAGTAGGCATTTTAAACACCCGAGAACTGTACAAGTTTAAAAATAACTACACGATGGGGCAAAGATAGAAAAAAAAAAAAGAGCAGGGCAGATCCTGTAAGGGGGGTTGGGTGGAGAACAAGATGGCTGGCCCAGAGAGAGAGAGAGAGAGAGAGAGAGAGAGAGAGAGAGAGGAATGTGGAGGGGCCCAGAAAGGAAGGCAGGTGACAGGCATGTCAAGAGGTTCTGGAACAAACAATTTTGGTTTGAACTCAGGAGGCGGTACTTGGTTTCCAGCCAGAATGAGCTTGGCATCCTGAGCACTGGGGATTTGGGAAATGGTCTGGCTGGGCTTAGAGGTAGAACAGGTTGGAATGCAAAGGCGGCTTTGTGTGTCCCACCCTGCTGGCTGAAGTCGACAGCAAAAGCCCCGTACCTGCGAGCAACCCGTTTCCACGGGGTTTGAATCCCCAGATGGACCATAATGTGTTAAATCAGTTGTGTGCTCTAAACCGCTGACAGTGTTGTATTTCAGGCACCTCATCGTAAAGGAAGGCTACAGAACAGTTAGTACTGTGCTCCTAAGAATGGAGGCGAAACAGAAGGGATCTCTGTTATTGCTTTTGTATGTGGCAGCTGAACTCACTAGGCCCCAAAGCAAGGGACCCCGAAAAGGCGAGCACATGTGGCACTTCCTGACCCTTTAAATTATAGATGGTTTATCTCTATCCCTTCAGCAGAGCAAAATCCTGAGATAGAGGGCCTGTGTGTCATTTGAACAAAATTGTCTTTCCGTTTCCTCTGAGCCGTGGTGAGGTGCTAGGATGCTTGTTAGATCTGGAGCCGGGAAGGCTGTGATCTGAACAGTATGTGTAGTGCATCATGGTTTTGGCATCATCTGTTTAGACCTGGACTTGAAGCCAGGGTCTGCCATTCTCCAACTGGGTGACTGGCAGGCATCAGTGGAGGAATTGATAAAGTGATAGTAATGACCCTGCTTTTCCTAGTTGCTGTGAAGATAATGATCTTCAAAGTCCCCAGGGCACAGAAGTCATATCTGAAGCACTCTTATCATCTAGTACAGGCTCTTGTCCTTGTATTATGGCTTATCAGCTCGCGAGTTTTCAAAGGACGAGTTTCTTCCTTGGCTGAAGACTTTGAAGCCTGCCACAACTTAGTCCAATAGCTGAGTGACCCCAGAGATGGCGGTCCAGCTTTCTCTCCCCGATGAGGAGAAAGATCCTTTTGTGTTGAGATTTCTAACCAGACTATCTGTGAGGCCAGATCACTGTAGATTCTGGAATTCGGGGAAAACCTTTTCCCCAGGTAAAGTAGAAAATTGCATTTCCTGACATCTCAGTCACTGTCTGCGTTTCTTTCTATATCAAGTATCGTATTTTGGCTACTGTACCCTGTTAAAACATTGACCATCAGCCCTCCCTCAGGGTATTTCAAGGCCCTTCCCATAAAACTTCCTAGCCAGAAAATCCTCTTGGGAATCCATGGGGTGGTCGCAGATTAGAAGAGGGATCCAAACACTCCAATTCATCAGGTAGGAAATTTTTCCTGGTGGGGCTTTTGCAAGGGTATTTCATTGGGAGATTTCAGCTTTTTAAAAAATGTATTTGTTTATTTGTTAATTTATTTATTGATTGGTACTGGGGATTGAAACCAGAGGCTCTTCACCACTGAGCCATACCCCCAGCCCATTTATTTATTTATAGACAGGCTCTCCCTAAATTGCTTAGGGCCTCCCCAAATTGCTGAGGCTTCCCTCAAACTTGTGATCTTCCTGCTTCTGCCTCCCTGGCTGCTGGGATTACAGGCATGCACCATTACACCCAGCTCAACTTTTGTTTTATTCTAACTCAGCTTTAAGTTTAAAATATTTCCGTATTGCCATCTGCGGTAGTGTTGGTCTGGTCTCGCTGGCTGGGAGTGGCTCAAGGCTCAGTTCAGATTCTCCTTGGCACATTTTAGGAATACTCCATGTTTCTGATGACAGGGTGCTTGCCACTGAGTTTCAGCCTTGCAGCCATTCACTTGTGTTCCAGGGGCTGGGAGGACCTGGACCATCTCCTATTCCATCACATGCTGAGTGTCTGGCTCAAGCTGGGTGTTGTGCTAGATCGCAAGGATGCAGAGGGCAAGGATACGGGTTCTAGCACTTGAGGTGCCCACAGCCCAGCCAAGATCTCACCTCTGCCCAAGGCCTTTCCTGTTCTCTGACAGGAAGGTTAACCTGTAGGTACCTGTTTGAAGGTGGGTTTTTAACTTATAGGTACCCATTTGAAGGCTGGTGGACCTGTATGTACCTGACTCTGTAAGGTGGGATAAATGACATTCCAAAGTGCCGCATTTAGCAAAGGTAGCAACGCCCCCAAAAGTATAACGAACCAACAGAGTGGGAGTTCATGTCTTGCTAACATCAAGTCCAAGTGCGTTTCTGTTTGTCAGTCTGCCCTTCTTCAAGCAGGGAGGTAGGGGTCTGATGGCTGAAGGATCCTCTGCTTTCTGCCAGGTGCTGGGAAAAGCAGGAGTAGATTCGGCACACTCACTTAAACACTGGTGACATGTGTCATGTCTGCTCTCATTCCATTGGTGAGAACAAATCTCTTGGCCACACCAAGAGGCAAGCTGAGGGAGATCTTGGTGTGGCTGTGATTTCCTACTGAGTGGCAGTCAGCTCTCCAAAGAAAGGGAGCAGGGATTCTTGTTGGACAGCTTTGTCACATCTGCCTTCCATTGGTAGGTTGAAGGCTTTCATCATCTCCCGCTGATTTTCCTGTTCCTTCCTTTCATTATCTTTCTTTAGCTTGTGAATCTTATTCAAGGATCTTATGAGTTCCTTTGTAGGATGATGTATTTAAAAAACTGATGGCCGAAGATCTGGGTTCTAGAATTATTAACACTGTCTCACGGGATGATGTTGAACGAGTCATTTTCTTTGATGTGCCTCCGTTTTCCTATCTGCAAAATAAAGATAATAATTCCTGCCACACAGGAGTGTTAGGAAGACTGTGTGATTCACATCCCAAGGTCCTAGCACGGCGTCTGAAGAGAAGAGAAACTCAAACACATATTTAGTTAAAGGGGTGAATGATGAAAGAAACTTTGATCAGCCATTTCCCTACCAACTTCCCCTGCTTCCTGGGGCTGTTTCTGGGTCCTATTTAGATAGGCGTGTTGGGGGAGGTGTGAGAGGAGTCTGAAGTTTTCCCAGGTACCCACTAAAGTCACTGAAGGCCAGAACTCTGTGTGAGCTCCCTAGAGTAGGACCTCCCCCTCATGTGCACGTGTGAAGGAATGCCTAATAAATCGATGCTGGGCAATCAAGTTTGTTGAATCACACATGGGTGATTACCCGGTTGCCTCCAAGGGACTGTACCCTGAGGTGACTACAATTATGCCTACATACCAGTTCGGGGGTCGCCTAATCTCCAGAATCAAACTATGTTTGTTCTCCTGGTTCCAAGGTACGGAGGTCAAAGCTGGTCCTCTCCTGCCTGCAAATGTGAGAGGACCCTCTGTTCACCAGGCAGATGGCTTCTGACTTCTGGGCTGACCTCCATGATCCAATTGCCCACCTGGGTATTCACAGCAACAAGTCTTTGTTGCAAACCACAGGCACATGCGGTTGGGCTTTAGTAGCTGTTGGAAGACTTGGTTTCAAGTCTTGAATGTTCCACTAACTTAACAGGGCTGAGTGGGAGAATGGAAAGAGCACAGGTCTTGGAGCTCAATGACTCTGGCTTCCAGTCTGGGCTTGGAAAGGGGGTTTCAAGCAACTTATTAAACAATCCCAGCCTCAGTTTCCTTTCCAGCAAAATGGGAACCATAATCCTGCTGCCTTTCCTTCATTTCCCCGCTATGTAAAGTGGGGACAATAATACTTCCTGCCATCTTTGCTTGTTGGGAGGGTAAACTGAACTAATTTATATGAAATGAAAAGGGTGCCTGGGATAAAATAGGCAACTAATTATAATAAGTAATATTGGTTATGATTATAAATATCATTACTATTATTACAATAATCAAATGAATGTAAAATTGTTTGATAACTATAAATCTTAGGTTTCATTACTAAAGCAAAAGTCCTTCCCTTGTCCCCACCCAGTGATGTGGTTCTACCTCTATTTCCTGGTCTCTCTGCAATGATGGTGAATTTCTCAGTATCAAGGAAGGCACTGGCTTGACTTCCTACTTCTGGTTTCTCTGGCTGAGAGCTAGATGGCTTTACCCAGGGCAGGGCCTGTGCTCTGGTGCTTTTCCCATGTCCTGTGTGGGATGCATGTTCCCTTCAGCACAGTTCCAGAGGGCAGCAATCAGAGCATCCCCCACCCTGCATGCTCGCATTGTCCTGGAGAGGATGGGAACTGTCCTCAGGCCAGCACCACAGACTACAGAGGAGAAATAGGGGACTGAGGTCTCTTTCAGCATGAGTCATCTTCTGATCCCCAATCTGGGACCCACACCAGGAGGGTGGAGCATGGGGCTGGTGTATTTGAATCTCAGTTTTATCTTTCCATAGCTGAGTGATGTTGACTTCATTTATTTATTTATTTATTTATTTTTGAGCTCAATTTCTTTATCTATGAAAGGGGGATGATACACTTACTCCATAGTGTCATTATGGATGAGGTGGTTCAGTGTCTGGCACATAGCAAGCTTTCAAAAAATGTTAACTAAAGTCACTAGGCTAAGAGTCAGCCAACCTGGGTTCATTAGTCAGTCTTCATCACTGACAAAATTACCTCAGAAAATCAACTTAAAGGGGGAATGATTTTTTTTTTTTTGGTTCCTGGTTTCAGAGGTTTTAACCCAAGTTCGGCTGATTCCATTGTCTTGGGCCTTTGGTGAAGCTGAACCGTAGTGCAGGAAGGGTGTGGCAAAGGGAAGCTTTCACTCACAGCAGCCAGGAAGCAGAGGGATGGGGAGAGAGGGTGGACTGGGGGGAGAGAAGGAGTGGGAAAAGAAAGGGGAGGTGTGGGGAGGTGAGGAGAGGAGGAAGGAACCAGAGACAAAGTATCCCCATCCAGGGCCCAACCCCAGTCACCTACTGCTTCCAAGTAGGCCCCACCTCCTCCAGTTTCCACCTACTTCCAATAGCACCACCAGGTGGGGACCAAGCCTTCCACACATGAGCCTTTGGGGGACATTCCAGACCATTCCTAACACTATGTCTTAACAAAGAGTCTGCTACAAATGTCTGCAAGGCACTGGGTGAGTCACTTAATTTCTCTGGATCTTCATTTTCTATAAAGTAGGTGTGGTAGTTTATACCAGGCCAGCTTAGCTAAGCTGGAATCATGTTTTCCAAAACTCCCTTCCCTTTGTGCATCTGATTTCAAGCTGGCCACAAGACAAATTTGTGCTAGAATTGGAAGGTGAATGAAGAAGCAGCTGTTTTTATGCTGCAGCAGGCACAGTGGCAGGACACTGATCGGTTACCTCTGCGTGTTGGTGTGGGCTGCACCCAGGCCCCCAGCTGCTTCAGCTCCCACTATATCCTCTAACTTTTCCAAGTCTTTGTCCAGGGTGTATGTGTTGTGGGCAAAGGGATAGCTTCTCTCCAGGTCATTGCCAGCATTGCAGCTAGAGGTGGTGGGAGACAGATGCAAGATACAGTTTGTCTTCTTTCCAGATGGCTTCTGTTTTCTCCTTGCACCCAACAATTTATGCCCACTTTCCTTCCTCGTTTCCAGTCTGACTGACTTGTCTCAAATTTGGGTTCAACACCCGACAAACTTCTCCAACAGCCTACACCATTGCATGAGGCCTAATTTCTGTTATATCCTGTGTTCTCTAGCAGGGGGAATCTGCTTTTCTGCTCACCCCAGGCTCTAACTGACACAGTGGGAGCAGTAGCCACCACCTATCAAGGTTGCTTTAAGTGATCCTATGAGCTAATTGGTGAGAAATTGCTTCAAAAATCATAAGGTGGATTATGTGCATGAATGCTTTTTTAAAAATTACATATAGGAAAAAAACATTAATAGCACTCAAAATATGATTTTATGAAATATTTTAAATGTGAAACAAAACTGCAAGTAGATCTGTTGGTCTTCCCAAGACTGCTCCATGGCATTCTTTCCAGTTGCTCAAGCCAAAATCCTGAGTGATCCTTGATGCAATTTATCCCACACATCCCTAGTTATACCTGGTGCCACATCCCTTCTCACCAACTGTACCTGCCCAAGCCACCATGTCCTCGGCAGAAATATTCCCAGTCTCCTCCCTGGCCTCCTGATCATCTCACTATCTTTGTAGCGCCCCCCAGTGGCCTCCCTCTCTCTCAGAGGGAGAACGTATTTTTCTCATGGTGGCCTGACCAGCCCTTGGCTCTTCCTGCTTCTCTGATCCATTTTCTATAGGTCTTCCCTGACTCATCTTCTGTGGCCCTCTTGGCTTCCTTGCCACTCTTCAAATATGACAAGTGGATGCCATTTGTTAAAACCCAGTTTTCTGTTTTTTCAGAGAGAAGGGACAGATGCTAAGCTGATGTCCATTGGCTTAGACGCATCTGGGGACATTGCTTGCCACCCGTACACACTTAAGTATTCACCAGCAAACTGTCTGACCACAGACCAGAGCTAGATACCATTCTGGAAAGTGCTCCTTACCAGGAATTAAACAAAACCAATTGAGGTTACCATTAGTGTTATGGGTAACAACAACCCAGTTTTTAATGATTAACATTTACAATAATATCTTGCATCTCTGTAATTACCCCAGCATTTCCAAGGTGCTTGCTTGCATGTTCATTATTTTCTATGGTACTCACTTCTGCTCTAGCAGTGGGTATTATTTCCCCCTTTTTTACAGATAGAGAAACTGAAGCTCAGAGGAATCAATTCATTTGTCCAGAGGTAATACCTAGTAGATGACAAGGCTGAATTTCAGAGGCAGGGTGGCTGGTGACAGACACGGTACTTTCCTTTGCACCACAACTAGGAGCTACTTGTTGCACAGTCTTATGTCATAAGGACGATCAGCTGGCACCAGAGAAATGGTTGTTTTCACCATTGCCACCATCCATGATCCAAAATGCTCCTATTATGCCCAACCCTTTTCCAGTTTTAAATTTTTCTTTAAATACATATACCCCTAAAATTTGTGTGATAGCTCAACCAGTTTGCTTTTCTCCTGAGAATGCCTCCATGAAAACAAAACCAAAACAAAAAAGATCCGTATTGTGGAAATTGAGGAAGATAGAGAGCAGTGTTAGGTGACAATGATTCTTTGCCTGACTAAACTTAAGCCTGGCTTCTGGACCCTCCCCAAGCCCATCTGTGCATTTCCTTGTAAATCCAGTTTTAGCATGAACCCCCATCCCCAAGTCTGAGCAAATTCTGTGTCTTCTGTTGTCCCCCAGACAGGACTCTGGGTAAGTCTAATTAGCCAGAATCTTCCTTATTCCTGATGGCACCTCTTGGTTATTTTCTGTTCACCAACTCCCACTCTGCTCCATGGTCATGAAGTTCCAAATGTTCTTGCTGAATTTGGAATTGATCCTGGTTTCTGTCTCCCTCTGAAAACTTCCATTATAGGCCCCCTCTGCCTATACCATCCTGAATAGTCTTTCTTACTATTCTCTAACAAGTATCACTGAATGCGTTCCCTTAATAAAGGAAGCCTATTGTCAGGTATATTGAATAGTTCTCTTATTATTCTCATTTCATAAATGGTCAGTATGACTCAAAGTGCTTAAAGTAACAAATTGACAAAGAGAAAACCCCATAATACTCTTTTTTTCCTTATAGATTGAGGTATGTTATCTATCACTAAGTTCACTTCTAACACATCATGAGCTAAATTTATTGAACTTTTGTAGCAAAACTGTGACTAGGAGGATACAAAGTTTATCCTTTATGAAAAATTAGAAAGGGCCCATGGTCCTCAGTGCAGCAGGTGTGCCCTAAAAGAAGAATCTCAAAAAATGCAGAATTTGGGGCTGGGGATATAGCTGAGTGGTAGAGCACTTGCCTAGCGTGGGGAAGACCCAGCACCAAAAACATAAATAAAAGAGTTTTTTTTTTTTTTTGTCATTGAATTAGGAATTCTGGATATATCACTGGGACATATGTAGTGACTCCAGGAGTGCCATGTTCTTGGCAAAGTAGAAGAGATTCTGGCACTTGGAGCCAAAAAGTCTCCCGTGTATATCACGGTTCTCATACTTACTATCCATGACTACCAACCTTGGCCTTTTGTTACCAGGTACTGCGCTTCACCTGCATTAAATTATCTCAGTTAACTCCAGTTGCTGATGACCCCATTAGGAAGATCTTATTTACCTCTATTTTATGCATGAAGAACCTGAGGCTTGAGATCAGAAAGCTGCTATGTGGAAGAGCTGAGATTTGAACACAGGCTTGGCTCACCCCAGTATCCATAATCTTTGCAATACAGAATATTAAGGCAGAGCAGGAGAAAGGCACAAAATCCAAGGTGGCTGCCATGGCCGGATCTAAAAGATTTCAAGTGAAGTTTATTTGAATCCAGAAGGTTCCTTACTACTAGGGTTGTTTTAGGACTAGGGAAAACCATATCAAGGGCCCAGGGCAAGGCCTGGTACATAGTAAATACTGAGTACATGGCATGGAGATGGCATAGGATGGTGGTTGGGCACTCTGCTCTGGAGTGAGACTTCTGGGTCCACATTCTACCTCCTCCACTTAGTAGCTATTTGACCTTGGACAAGTCATGCAGCCTCTCTAAGCCTAAATTTCCTCTCTAAGCCTAAATTTCCTCATAAAATCAGGAATAATAACCAACTTATTCCAAGAATTTAATGAGGTGATCCACATAAGGATCAAGAGTACAATTCCTGGCTTATTGATATCAAGAACTTTTGAGTAGTGGAGGTGGTGGTAATATCATCATCATCATCATCATCATTTTGTGGTGTTGGGGATTGAACCCAGGACCTTGTGCTTGCTAGGCAAGGGCTCCACCACTGAGCTACACCCCCAGCCGTTGGGAGTATTGGTGTGGTTATTTTATTGAACTTCACACGTGCTGCTTTTATTCCCAAAACAAGACCCATGGTGGGAGCTGTGGTGAGCAATGCACGGGGAAGGGCGCGCAGAGCCTCCGTTTCCTTGGTCCTCATCTATAGTGAGCCCCTCTGAGCTGTGAGGAGGCCTCTGGGAGCCTGGCAGAGCACTGTTTCTCCACCTCCTCTCAACTCAAGTTCCCTCGGTGGCTTGGGTCAGCGAGTTGGTGAGCGTGTGAGAACAGCAGCTGGGTGCCTGCGAGGGTGAGGGCAGGGGTGGGAGGACAGGAGGGTGTCTGAGTTTCTGGAAGGTGGGTGGAGGCACCCGGCACCCCAGGCTGATTGGTGGGTTCCCTGAAGCTTGGTGGCTTTTATGAGGGAGGGCCAGTGTGGCTCCAGGCTGACTGTCCCAAGCAGCAAGATCTGCGGAGCTGGGGGCTGCCATCTTTGTTTCTTCCAAGGGCTCCAGTGGCAGAAGTTTTGTGCTCCTTTCTGTGACAAAAAACTATGGTCTCCAGGTCTCCCATGCCTCAGGACAGAGGAGATGAGAGAAGGACGGGTCAGGGGGAGGGGAAAGGCCTGCCTCTGTCAGAGAAGGACATTTCTTCTTCCCTGCAGAGGACCTATGTATGACTGGGGCCATGTTCCTGTCCAGAGGTACGTGACCAGCACTCTTCCCCAAGCAGCTAAGGCAGCATACTCCACGGGGCCAGGTGAACAAGAAACACCCAGATGTCAGACCCTGTGTTAAAGGATGTCCCTAGAGGCTCCTGGGACATCCCCTTAGGATTTGGGATGGAGTTTTAGTGCTTTTCTGATGTTTTTGTCCTTTCTAATGCTAGAGATATAAACTGTTTATATTGTTCAATAAAAATGAAGGAAAAATTATGTTTAACGATGACTACTACAATGATTTTTTTTCAGTGCTCAACACACAGTAGTTGCTCAATAAATACTTGTTGAATAGATGGATGAAGCTCACTCATTCATAAAGAGGGAAAAAGACTTGAAGTGGGGGAAAAACCCTCTAAAATGCTGTTATTGGTCGGTGATAGGATTAGTGGTGATGTGTATATGTTCTCTATCCTCTAGAGTTCTGGACTGTGGTAATAATATAATTATAATAATAGGTAATTGTGACCAAAAGGAACTTGGAGCCAACATGAAGGGGTCATTTTCATATAAAGCTGAGGCCAGCTTCCAGAATCTTCAGCATCTATTTTAGGCTATTTTCCCCTCTGCTCTTTCTCTTTGAAAAGAACTAAATCTTAAACTGTGGATGTAGCCAGTGGTAGAGTTCTTGCCAAGCATGTGCAGGGACCTGGGTTCAATTCCCAGTATCTCCAAACAAACAACACAACAACAACAAAAATTAAATCTCTTTCTCCTCCAAAAAAAAAAAGGATGTGCTGACCTCTTCTCTCCAAAAATAATTAGTGCCTAACTTCCAGTCCTGTCCAGATCAGAGGGTGGGTTTTGTAGTAGTGAAGACAAAAGCTTTAGAATAGATGAGTCTAATCAATATGGACTGGCAATGCTGAAAACACTTCCTCATGATATCAATCTTTTCAGAAAGCATTCTCTCCTGATTTTTAACACTGTGTGGAGGACCAGATAAGTTGGCAGTAAACAGCCCTTTTACTGTGATCTGGTACCACCCTAAGAACTGACTGCAGTCCAACCAGGAAAAACTTAGATTTGGGGGCAATCCTTTCCCAGGCCTTCTTGTTCTTTTATGAGGAATTGGTCCGAAAATATTTACTCATTATCTTTTAACCTCATAACCCTCCAGGCTGAAATCAAGCCTGCTGAGGGAGCTGTGGCTATTTGAGGATTAGGCCAGCAGAGCTGGCTCCTGTGCTATCGGGTGACAAGATTCAGAGACAAGATAGAATCATCTCCAGAGACCCAATCACCAGCTTTGCCACGGGAAGGTATGGTTGCTATGGTGATGGGTTGATGGAAAGCACACTGTCAGCAGAAGTGCTGTTTAAAAAAGAATTTCAGCTTTTCTTAAGCCACCCGGAAGCCCTCTTCATCACCTGGTCAGGTGGGAGTCCTTAAATTTTTGAGTAAAAAACAGGTCTGGGGATTCCTAATATAGGGGATTCCTGGAATGTGTCCCACGCACACCAGGTCATTCCTCATGGAGCTGCGTTGGCCGCAGTGGTGGTGGGGATCTGGATTTTATTTTAACTTATTGGGTGACTCTCATTGGCTTCTTGGGGCCTCAGTTCCCTTACCTGGAAAATGAACAGAATAATCCTCACCTGGCAAGATCGTTGTGCAGAGGAGATACTGGAAGTGAGAGGACCTGACCTGATGTATCTGTATTAACTCTCTTTCTTCTTTCACTATGAAATATCAGGACTGTGCCTCCCACACAGCAATATTCTGCTTAGTCAAGAAGTTATTTGCTTCACTGGCTTGGGCCAGGTCCATGCCCACTTGCCACCTGAGCCAGAGGTTCTAACTCCTGCCAGGTGTCCCAGCTCGGCTCCATCTACAAGGAACTCTGGGTCACATTCCTTAGGGATTTGTTGCAGGAGCACTTTAGGAAGGAGCAATGGGGCCACACCCTGGTGCTTGGGAGTCGGTGGCGTGGTTGCATTTGTTGTTGGGTTGTTTGTTTTAAAATATCCACATCCTGTTACACAGCTGGGGCATAAAATCAAGCTTTAGTTGTGGGATTTTTTTTGTTTACTTAATTCACTAGCTGGGGTGGTCGGGAGTTAAACCGAGGTCAATGCTTTTACGTTGCTGGATTCTGGAAAGAGAATTTCAGCAGTTTCTGGCTACTAAATCTGCTGGTGTAAAAAAAAAAAAAAAGTGACCCATGCAAGTCTGGTTTCTTTTTAAAATAAATTCATTTTTGTTTTGCTTAACAAAATAATAACAAACTTCTAAGTGTTTTCATTTTGCACAGACAGCTTTGGCAATGGGAATATTTGGTAGGAAAAATTATGAAAGAAATAAATGTGGCAGCTTTCACAGCTGTAAATCATTGATGTTAGTTCTACTTGCAAGACAGTGAGAGAGAAGAAAGAAAGGAAAAGAAGGAAAGAAAAGTGATCAGTCTTATCACCCGAGGATGCTCCTTGTCAGTTTTCCTAAGTCTTCCTTGGGTCCCTCAGAAGGTTTCAGAGGTCTGGAAAGTATTTGATTCATAAAGGCTGAGATAAAGTAGAGTCCCCCATCTCCCCTGCAATACAGGGTATTGAACCCAGGGGTGCTCTCTCACTGAGAGACATCCACAACCCTTTCTGTTTTTTTATTTTGGGACAGTGTCTTGCTAAGTTGCTGAGGCTGAGGCTGGTCTCAAACTTGTGATTCTCCTTCCTCAGCCCCTGGAGTTGCTGGGATTACAGGCCTGTGCTACCACATCTGGCTAAAGTAGAGTTTCTTAAAAAGATCTTTCAAGCCCAGGGTAGTGGTGCACACCTGTAATCCCAGTGGCTCAGGAGGCTGAGGAAAGGAGAATCACAAGTTCAAAGCCAGCCTCAGCCCTAAGCAATTTAGCAAGATTCTGTCTCAAAATAAAAAATAATTTTAAAAAATTTACAAAACTTAATAATGCCTTATACTGTTTTCATGATATGTATAATACTTACTATGAAAGCAAAATGAAAAAAAAAATACTGAAAAGAAGAATTCCTGTGCCCAAACACAGAATATTCTTGATATTTCCATGTGGTTTTTAGCAGTCTTTTTTATTGTTCATGCTTCCTTGATTATTTTTCATAAAGCTAGTGATGGGGGGGTGCTTTTGTACCCTGGATCACAGGTAACAGCACTGATTGGAGCCTCCATTTGTGCCAGGTACTCTCTGCCACCACCCAGTCTCTTTAAGCCGCCTGACCTCACACATCCACCCTCTCGTTACCCATCATTATCATCTACATAAACATAAATTGGTCCCTCTCTGTTTCTTTGTCACCACATCAGGTGAAAACAGCTGGGTAAATTTTCACCTAGTTTGAAGGGTATTTGAAGATGGTCTCACTTCAACTGTGAGCTACAGGACATGTAAATTTCACCATGGGAAGCCCCAGGTGGAGGGGAGCCTCAGCTTTTGATTTTCACCTAGAGGGAAGGCTGCAAGACTCTATTCTGTAGATCCCACTGAGTTCAGCTAGACATTTGCAAGTTTTAAAGCTTGCTGCAACTTTATGGATGAGAATGCTCCTTGGGTTCATTATATTTCAAAATCAACATCTCCCCCGGTGGGTACACACAAGAAATTATAGGGGATTGAATACCCCTTAAAGGCATTCATTCAATGCCAGGAAGGATTTTTTCTTTTAAAAGAGAACTTTAAACATGTCAGTCAGAATGAAATAGAAGTTTGGGGTTCAAAGAAGAGACACACAGAGAGACTTCTATGATGGTTAATGAAGATAGGCACACTTCTCAAAGGGCAGTGGGGGCAGAGGCGCAACCTGGGAATGTGGAACACCCAAGAAAATAGGTGCTCATCCTTCCCGGCAATCAAACTGAGGCACAAAGAGAGGCATCTCTGATGCCCATTGGGAGAGACGGGTCATTGGATTCAGATGCCAGGGACACATGAAACCACCAGTCATTTCAAATATGAGGCTTCACCAAAATTCCTGTAGAAATACTTCATGATGGAACAATGAAGCGGATTCTCTCATGGCAAATCTATGTCACCCACAGATGGAGACGTGAAGATGTATTTATAAGTATCCCCAACAGCAGGACAACAAATGTGTGCAGAAAGATCTTTTTAAACAAAATTTAAAATGATGAGCGTCTGTTTGAATATTACAACCCTAAACATTCATTTTCATATAGTTTCTGTTAAACTTAATCATTTCTAGAGAAATGATAGCCTGGAATTGTAACAGGGTGTTATAGTTTAGATGAGGCGTCCCCCCAAAGCTCACATGTGTGACAAGGTAAGAGGATTCAGAGAAGAAATGATTGGGTTCTGAGAGCCTTAACCCAATGAATGATTGATTTAATCCCCTGATAGGGATTAACTGAGTGGTAACTGAAGTGGTGGGGTGTGGCTGGAGGAGGTGGGAATTGGGGCGTGGCTGGGGAGAGGTGGGAATTGGGGCGTGGCTGGAGGAGATGGGGATTGGGGCGTGGCTGGAGGAGATGGGGATGAGGGCGTGGCTTAGAGTCTGTATTTGTATAGGGCAAGTGGAGTTCTCTGTCTCTGCTTCCTGATCACCTTGGTATGAGCTGCTTTCCTCTCCCACTCGCTCTCGCCAAGATGTTCGGCCTTACCCCAAGCCCTGAGAAATGGAGCCAGCCATGTTGGTTGGGTCCCTTAGTCACAGAAGCGAAAAAGCTGACTAAACCACCTGGGTGACATTTGGGGATGTAAAAACCCCACTGACTACTGGAAATATGCCAGATGCCATGTTTAGCGCACTGCTCCCTTCATTTCAAGTGATTCCCAGGGAAGTCCCCTGAGACAGAGGCCACTCATCCCTATTTTCCAGATCAAGGGTTAGGATGGGGAGAGGGTCACAGAGATTAAGTAACTTATCTAGGACCCTCAACTAGGCAGTGGCAGATTTAGAACCTGAGCCAGATCTTCAGCAGCTCTAGGGGACCTCAATTTTCCACTTACTAGATACTGACTGAGGATCTGCTAAGATGGCCTCCGTGGACACATGGTCTGGCCTCTTGGGGAATGGACAGACAAGGGATGGGCACAGGGAGAATTTTATGTGTAAAAATATAAAATGAGAATCATTTCCCCAGTGGATATTAACGGGTATCTTACTAGAGAAGGGAGGTACTTTGTTTGCTAAAGTATCTTGATAAGGCACTGGGGGTAAGGTGAATTTCTCTGTGTTAGTAGAAAAAGAAAGAACAAATAAAATGTTAAGCTGCTCCTGGAAAAAAGAGAAAGAAGGAGGAGGAGAAGGAGAAGAGAGGGAGAGAGGAGAGGAGAAGGATGGAAGGAAGGGAGAAGGATGTTATGGTGAACATGAAGTGTCCCCCAAAGACTCATGTGTTAAAGGCTTGGTCCCCAATGCAGCACTGTTCAGAGGTGGGGCTCCTGGGATGTGACTGGATTATGAGGCTTCTGACCTCATCAATGCATTGATCCATCAATGGGATCATAACTGAGGGCATTATTGGGAGGTGGTGGAAACTGTAGTTGATGGGGCCTCATAGGAGGAAATGGGTCACTGGAAACGTGCCCTGGAATGGTATTTCTTGTTCCTGGCCCCTTTTTCTTTCTGCTTCCTGGATGCCAGAGGCTAGAAGTTTTGCTCTGCTGTGCCCTTCTGCCATGATGTGCTGCCTCCCCACAGGCCCAGATACAATGGAGCCTGCTGACCATGGACTGGAACCTCTGAAACCATGAGCCCAAATAAATTTTTCCTCTTCTAAGTTGATTTTTCCAGGTATTTTATCACAGTAACAGAAATCTGACTAATACAGAGGGAGAGGGAGAGGAAAGAAGCTCACTTCAGCAGCAGCAGAAGAGAAGGAGAGAGATGTACTAAATGTACTAAAATTGGAAAAGATATAAAAGTATTCTATAAAGAATTTTTTTGTTATTATTTATTTATTTATTTATTTATTTATTTTAGTACCAGGAATTGAACCGAGAAGCACCTAACCACTGAGTCACATCCTCAGCCCTTCTTTATATTTTTTGAGACAGGGTCTCGCTAAGTTGCTTAGGTTCTTGCTAAGTTGCTGAGACTGGTTTTGAACTTGTGATCCTCCTTGCCTCAACCTCCTGAGCCACTGGGGTTATAGGTGTGCACCACGGCACCTGGTATATAAAGAAGGTTGTGTATTGGAAATTTAGGAAGCATCTCTACTGGCACTGAGAGACCACTGCTAGCTCATGCCATACATTCATGCAAATTGGTAACAGGACCCCTTCTGGGTAGATACAGAAGGTGAACAGGGCATAGGTTGAATTTTTCCAAGCTTCTTTTTAAAAATTTATTATTTTATTCTAATTTGTTATATATCATAGCAGAATGCATTTCAATTCATAATACACATGTAGAGCACAATTTTTCATGTCTGTACACAAAGTAGAGTCACACCATTTGTGTCTTCATACACGTACTTAGAGTAATGATGTCCAACTCATTCCACTGTCTTTCCTACCCCCCTGCCCCCTCCCTTTCCCTTCCTCCCCTTTGCCCTATCTAAAGTTCCACCATTCCTCCCATGCTCCCTGACCCTATCACTATTATGGATCAGCATCCTTATATCAGAGAAAACATTCGCCATTTGTTTTTTGGGGGAATTGGCTTACTTCATTTAGAATAATATTCTCCAACTCCATTCATTACCTGCAAATGCCATGATTTTATTCTCTCTTAATGCTGAGTAATGTTCTATTGTTTTATATATATATATAAAAGTTTCCCTATCCATTCATTTACTTAAGGGCATCTAGGTTGGTTCCACATTTAGCTATTATGAATTGTGCTGCTATAAACATTGATATGGCTGTGCTACTACTAGTATGCTTATTTTAAGTCCTTTGAGTATAAACCAAGGGATGGGATAGATGGGTCAAATGGGGATTCTGTTCCAATTTTCCAAGGAATCTCTATATGGCTTTCCAGATGGACTGCACCAATTTCAGTCCCACTAGTAATGTATGGATGTGCCTTTTTCCCCACATCCTCGACAACAGTTATTATTGTTTGTGTTCTTAATAGCTGCCATTCTGACTAGGGTGAAATAAAATCTTTGAATAGTTTTCATTTGCATTTCTCTAATTGCTAGAGATGTTGAACATTTTTTTCATATGTTTGTTGACTGCTTGTATATCATCTTCTGAGAAGTATCTGTTCAGTTTCTTGGCCTATTTATTGATTGGATTATTTAGTTTTTTGGTGTTAAGGTTTTTGAGTGCTTTATATATCCTAGAGATTAGTGCTCTATCTGATGTGCGCGTGTGGTAAATATTTGCCCCCATTCTGTAGGCTCTCTATTCACCTCACTGATTGTTTCTTTTGCTGAGAAGAAGCTTTTTAGTTTGAATCCATCCATTTATTGATTCTTGTTTTTAATTCTTACACTATAAAAGTCTTATTAAGAAAGTTGGGGCCTAATCAACATGATGGAGATTTGGGCCTACTTTTTCTTCCATTAGGCACAAGGTCTCTGGTTTAATTCCTTTGATCCAGTTTGAGTTTGAGTTTGAATTTGCATGGTGACAGGGGCTTAATTTCATTTTGTTGCATATGCATTTCCAGTTTTCCCAGCACTGTTTGTTGAAGAGGCTATCTTTTCTCCAATATATGTTTTTGGCACCTTTGTCTAATATGAGATAACTGTATTTACATGGGTTTTTCTCTGTGTCCTCTATTCTGTACCATTGGTCTACAAGTCTATTTTGGTGCCAATATCATGCTGTTTTTGTTACTATTGCTCTGTAATATAGTTTTAGGTGTGGAATAGTAATGCTACCTGCTTGACTCTTCTTGCTAAAGATTGTTTTAGCTATTCTGGGTTTCTTATTTTTTCAGATGAATTTCATGGTTGCTTTTTCTATTTCTATGAGGAATGTCATTGAGATTTTGATTGGGATTGCATTAAATCTGTATAGTGCTTTTGGTAATATTTGACAATATTACTTCTACCTATCCAAGAACAAGGGAAATCTTTCTGTCTTCTAAGGTCTAAGGTCTTCTTTAATTTCTTTGTTTACTGTTCTATAATTTTCATTTCACCTCTTTCGTTAAGTTGATTGCCAAGTATTTTATTTTATTTTATTGAGGCTATTGTAAATGGGGTAGTTTTCCTAGTTTCTCTTTCAGAGGATTTGTAACTGGTGTTCAGAAATGCCTTTAATTTATGGGTGTTGATTTTATATCCTGCTACTTTGCTGAATTCATTTATTAATTCTAGGAGATTTCTGGTGGAATGTTTTGGGCCTTCTGGATATCATCTGCAAAGAGTGATAATTTGAGTTCTTCTTTCCCTATCCATGTCCCTTTATTTTCTTTCATCTGTCTGACTGCTCTGGCTAGAGTTTCAAGAACTATGTTAAATAGTAATGGTGAAAGAGGGCATCACTGCCTTGTTCCAGTTTTTAGAGGGAATGTTTTCAATTTTTCTCCATTTAGAATGATATTGGCCTGGGGCTTACATAGATAGCTATCATCATCGATGTGATAAATTACATTTATTGATTTCTATATGTTGAACCAACCTCACATCCCTGGGATGAACCCCACTTGATCATGGTGCACTGTCTTTTTGATATGTTTTTTTATTGATTTACCAGAATTTTATTGAGAATTTTTGCATCTATGTTCATTAGAGATTTTGGCCTGAAGTTTTTTTCTTTGATTGTGCTCTATATGTATAATATGAAATGAATTGCATTCTGCCATTGTGTATAACAAATTAGAATAAATAATAATTTTTTTAAAAGAAGAAATTTGATAATGCCTTTGATATTTTCTATTTTATTGAAGTATAAATTTATAAAATAATTTCTAATTATCATCTGTATTTCTGTAGTGTCCATCATGATACTTCCTTTTTTATCACTGATGTTAGTAATTTTAGTTTTCTCTCCTTTTCTTTATTAGCATGGCTAAGGGTTTATCAATTTTGTTTATTTTTTTCAAAACAACTTTTTGTTTTGTCAATTTTTTCAATCATTTCTTTTGTTTCAATTTCATTGATTTCAGCTCTGATTTTAATATTTCCTGTCTTCTACTGCTTTTGGTGTCAATTTGTCCTTCTTTTTCTAGGGCTTTAAGATGTAATGTTACGTCATTTATTTGTTGGCTTTTTCTTCCTTTAAGGAATGAACTCCATGCAATGAACTTTCCTCTTAGTACTGTCTTCATAGTGTCCCAGAGATTTCAATATGTTGTATCAGTGTTCTCATTTACCTCTAAGAAGTTTTTAATCTCCTCTTTGATGTCTTTTGCAACCCATTGCTCATTCAATAGCATATTATTTAGTCTCCAGGTGTTGGAGTAGCTTCTATTTTTTATTTTATCATTGATTCTATTATCTATTATTCATTCTATTATGATCTGATAGAATGCAGAGTAATATCTCTATTTTTTTGTATTTGCTAAGGGTTGCTTTGTGGCATAATATATGGTGTATTTTAGAGAAGGATCCATGTGCTGCTGTGAAGAAAGTGTATTCACTTGTTGATGGATGAAATATTCTATATATGTCAGTTAAGTCTAAGTTTTTGATTGTATTAATGAGTTCTATAGATTCTTTGATTAGCTTTTGTTTGGAAGATCTATCCAGTGCTTAAAGAGTTGTATTAAAAGACATCCAGAGTTATTGTGTTGTGGTCTATTTGACTCTTGAACTTGAACTTTGTTTGATGAACGTAGGTGCTCCATTGTTTGGGGGCATATATATTTATAACTATGTCTTATTGGTGTATGATTCCCTTGAGCAGTAGGAAATGTTCTTCTTTATCCCTTTTGATTAACTTTGGCATGAAGTCTATTTGATAGGAGGATGGAAACCTCTTCTTGTTTCCACAGTCCATGTGAGTGGTATGTTTAATCCCAACCTTTCACCTTCAGTCTGTGGAAGTCTTTTCCTATGAGATGAGTCCCTTGGAGGCAGCATATTGTTGGGTCTTTTTTAAAAAAATCCAATCTGCCAGTCTATGTCTTTTGATTGGTGAGTTTAGGCCATTAACATTCAGGGTTATTATTGAGATATGATTTGTATTCCTGGTCATATTTGTTTATTTTTAGTATTTAATTTGACTTGGTTTCTCTTTTGATTAGTATTTCCTTTAGTGTAACACCTCCCTTTGCTGATTTTTATGGTTGTTTTTTGTTTCCTCCTTATAGAATATTTTGCCAAGGATGTTCTATAGTGCAGGCTTTCTAGTTGTAAATTCTTTTAACTTTTATTTATCATGAAAGGTTTTTATTTTGTCATCAAATTTAAAGCTTAATTTTGCTGGATAAAAGATTCTTAGCTGGCATCCATTTTCTTTCAAAGCTTGATATATGTTGTTCCAGGATCTTCTAGCTTTCAGGGTCTGGATTTAAAATCTGCAGATATTCTAATTGGTTTCCTCCCTATATGTAATCTGATTACTTTCTCTTATGGCTTTTAAAATTCTCTCCTTATTCTGTATGCTAGGCATTTTCATTATAATGTGCCTTGGTTTGGATCTGTTGTGATTTTGTATATTTGGTGTCCTGTAAGCCTCTTGTATTTGATTTTTCAATTCATTCTTCATGTTTAGAAAAATTTCTAATATTATTTTATTAAATAGATTATTCATTCTTTTGGTTTGGAAATCTATGCCTTCCTCTATCCCAGTAATTGTTAAATTTAGTCTTTTAATTTTATCCCATAATTCTTGAATATTCTGCTCGTGGTTTCTTATCATCTTCACTGTGTGGTCAACATTCTTTCCAAGATTATATATTTTGTCTTCATTGTCTGAGGTTCTGTCTTCCAAGTGATCTAATCTGTTGGTGATGATTTCTATTGAGTTTTAAATTTGGTTTATTGTTTCTTTCATTTCAAGGATTTCTGTTTGCTTATTTTCTTCAGAACCTCTATCTCCTTATTGAAATAATCTTTTGCTTCCTGTATTTGCTTATGTAGCTCTTTATCAAAATGATCTTTTGCTGCCTGTATTTGGTCTCTCTTATATCATCCTTTAATTCACAGAACATTTTAATTATGTACATCCTGAACTCCTTCTCTGTTATTTCTTCTGTTCTGCTGGCCATCGATTTTAATAATGTAGTATCTTGGTTTGTTGGGGGCATTTACTTCCCTCTTTTTTTCATGTTGTTTGTGTGTCTTCCCCTTTAGCACTGCGGATCAGAGGTGTTATGGTTTTTACCCTATAGGCTTATAGTGTTCCTGTAGATTTCCAGTACTTCTCCTTTAAGAGAGAGAACAATGTGAAGAGATCCAAATACAAACAATATACAACTTTAAACCAAATATTTGCTGTTAAGACATTACAGTTTTGTCACAATATACAGAAATGGTAAGTTCAATTGGTTTTTTAAATATTATTTAGTTGTAGTTAGACACAATACCTTTATTTTATTTATTTTTATGTGGTGCTGAGGATTGAACCCAGGGCTTAGCATGTGCTAGGTGAGCACTCTACCACTGAATCACAACCTCAACCAGTTCAATTATTATCCACAATATCATCAGTAGGTTTGCAAAATCAGTAGATTACAATATAATCAGTAGTTTCTGATGGTGGACAAAGAACTAGGGGTGAGGTGTAGGATGAGATGATGATGGGGTAGGAGGTGAGGATATAGAGTATTAAATCTTAGAAAGCATGAAAGAGGAATCTAAAGAAATTGGTTAATAGCAGGAGAAGAGAGAGAAAGTCATTTGGGGGAGACAAGTAAGTGGGAAGACAGTAGAGTACAGAAAACAAACATATATATTAAGAAAAGTGAAAATATGTAAAAATAGGAGATAAAAGAATATACAACACCATTGTAATATACTATTCAGACATCCCAGTCCTCAGTAGTCTAATTCATGAAAAGTGCTTGGTTTCACAAATGTTTGGGATGTGATAATGGGAGAAGAGAAAGAAAAAAAAGATACACGGATTGCTTTTGCTGGAGATCAGTATCTTTCCAGCCTCTGATAGGTGGAGCTGTCTGTTGTTTGCTGGTCTCTCCACCCTCAGGATGGTGAAGGTTATTATATTGGGAAGGTTTGTCTTGGGGGTGGAGCTCCTGGAGGTAAGGTATGGCACTTGCTAGTCCTTAATGGGAGACTGCACCTCAAGGATCTCCTTTGGTGCCCACTCATGTGACATGGGTGCCTGGTCTTATCTCCTTATATTGCCTGTAACCTTGTGATTCCTGGTCTCTAAGTTTGTCTCTAAACTGTATCTCACTCACCTGTCCCTTTCTACTTCCCAATCAGGAACCTTTCCCTCCAGAGGTCTTGTGGGCTGCATTCTGGGGGCTGTGAACTTGTCACAGAGAACTGTTTTATATTTGGCAGTTCAGGACTTGGCTTTGTGAGCTACAGACCAGCAGCTGACCGGCCTCATAGCCACAACTGCCAGGAAGAAGGGGGAGTTGGGGATTTTCAGTACCTTCATAGTGTTTCTAAGCCCAGTCTGTGAGCCAAGCTGGGAGTTGCCCCAATTAAAGATGGGGATGAAGGTGTCCCAAGGTGGAGGCCGCTGCTTTCAGTGATGGGGTGCTGATTGGATGGGGCGGGGCGGTGGCATTGAGTGGTGTGTTCAGAGATGCAGCTCTGTGGCATGCAGTATCATGGCTGGCAGCTGTTTCCAGACCAAGTGCAGTGTCCCCAAGTAGGGGACTATGGCTTTGTTTGCAGTGCCCTAAGAGGGAGGTGACTAGAGGAGCTCCACGTTTGTAGATGGGGGTCCACACGGGAATGGCAGCCAGAGTTTCTGTATGTGGTTATCGGCTGGGGGTCCTGCATGGGAGTAGGTATTGGGATTCTGCACAGGTGCTGCTGCTGATGGACTTACCCTGGCACCTGGATGACCTGCGTGAATGAGTGGCTGGGAGTCCTGCCTCTGATGCTGGGGCCTGGAGACCTGCACAGCAAGGCAGACGGGATTCCTGTGCAGAAGCAGCTGTCAGAGGTCCTCTGATCACTTGCAGAAAAACGCCATTCCCACTACTTGAATCCCAGGTCCCAGAGTGACACAGAATGCAGCCTCCTTCTAGGTTGCCATTTTGGATCCCGAATTTTTCCAACATTCTTGCTCCCTTATATTGGTGCCCTTGAGCCCTGCATGATCTATACACCCTTACTCAATGGCCCTGGTCACACCTGGGTTCACATTGTCTGGAGTAGAGGTAGTAGGCATAGAAGTTGCCGATGGTGGACCCAGAAAATACAGAGCCCTGGGAGTGCTCAGAAGCCATGGGAAAACTTTGGACTTCCACAGGGTATAGAACAGAGAGAGATTCAATGGACTTTATTGGGTTCTGCAGAACTAAGAGCTGGATTATCTATCCACATAACCACCCCATATATGACACCTATGCCTATGGAAGAGGTTCAAAGTGTTGTGGAGTTCAACCGTAACCTGTCCTGGAAAAGCTGGGGACACTTCCTGGAGGAGGTGACCTTAAAGATGTTATTCAAAGGCTGAGCTTACTGAGAACAGAGGGAAGGAGAAGACATTTGGTGGGAAAAGGCAGTTTACTGGGAAGAGGGAGAGTTTCCATCTGGTTGTAGCAAGACTTGTGCATGGCTAAGAGACTTGGTGTAGGGAGAGAGGAAGGTCACAGCTGAACTTGAACGGGTCATAAATACAAGGTTCTGACTACCTGTTGGGCTGGGGAGCCACTAAAAAATGGCTAATTAGCAAACCTCTGGCATCAAGGGAGAGGATGGAGCACAGGAAACCTGCCGTGATCCAGGTGAGTCAGGATGAGACCAAGCGAAGGTAATAACCACAGGGATGGAGAAGAACATGGGACTTTATGCAAACATCAATTATTCAGGTTGCCAGAATTTGGTACCTAACAGGCACGTCCTTGCTTCCCAGTCCCCAAATCCAAGGGCGCATTGCCATGTTGATGGCTCCATGCCCTTCCATCTCTTTCCCTCTGGACAGCAGAGAAGTTGTTTCTCGGCCCCTGCAGGAAGATGTGCATGCCTCCATCTCCCCAGGCCCAGATCAGAGAAAAAGGAAGCATCAGGAGGAGAGGACTCCAAGGACAGAGAAGCCACCACGTCCAGGTTGGCTTTTGCTTCCAGGTTCAGGGGTGATGGCTGACGTCAACTGAGGGGAACCTGCTGACTTTTCAGGTGGTGGCTGATAGAATCGGGAGCAGGAGGGGAGTGAGAAGAAATCCTCTCTGGAACTGCTGCTGGCTTCCCGAGGCAGAGCAGATTCCAGGAGCCTTGCACCTGGCGGGAACAGAGGAGCAAGTTAGCGCTGAATCAGAGACAGGGAAGGAAGGGAAAGAACTCAGGTAAAATGGCTGGATCAGCTCTCCCCTTTCAAGCATCCTGTCTTAGCGGGTTCATCTGAGCCAAGGCCTGATTCCAAGACACTTTCGGGGCCAAGAAATCCCATCCGAGATCTGAAGTCGAAGAATCCAGTTAGGTGGGTACTGTAAGTTTGACAGGTAATATTGTTCTCATTTTATAGATGATGATATTTGGGACAAGAGAGGTTAAGTAATTTGCCGAAAGTCCTCCAGGCAGTAAGAGTCAAAGCCTGTAATGATAGGCAACACTTGAAAATTGTTCTCAACATTGTATTTGAACCACGGCATCTCTTTGAGAAGAGCATCTATAAGATGTACCCCATTTTACAGATGGGGAAATCAAGACATAGAGAGGTCAAGTAACCTGCCAAAGGAAACCCAGCATATATGATGAAGCCAGAACTCAAATCCAGGCAGTCTTGACATCAGAGCATGTGCCTGACTGTGATGCTCCATTGGTTTCTGCACCAGCCAAGTCTTGATTGTGAGCCCAACTGCTCTTTCCAAAACTCTGCAACAGTCAGTTCTTGGCATGAAAATGTCAAATACCATGCCAATAATTTCATATGTAAGGGATTTCAAAGGTATATCTCTGGGGAGTCTATGATCTCAGCCATATTGTAAGAGATAAATTGGGGAGTTTTAGTGTCTTAAATTCAGATCACAATCAGTATTAGCAGTGGGGTTGAAGTATTAGTAAGAATTCATCTAATTAAATGAACATCTGTTTCCTGGAATTTGACAGCATTTCTCGTTCATGGACCGCTGGGCTGATGGCTCACTGAGAAAGTTTAATTACTTTCTAATAAAACTTTGTTAACTATAAAACCTACAGAGATGAAACCCACAGGGAAGCAGTGTGAAGAAAGAAGCCAGACATGTTCTCTTATCTGTCCAGTTCCAGGGTCACTCTGTCTCTCCCTCCCCGAGTCCAGTGCCAATAAGATACAGAAAGATTGGTCAAGGAACTGGCAGTCAATGGCCAAAGGGGTTTGGTCAGGGAAGCAGGAATGGTCCAGAATATTGGGAAGTGCTGCTGCTTCTCATCCACCTTTGGGACTGGGATTGGGTTCTGTGGCACACTGGCTAAACAAACACTGGCTGCATTTCTTCTAGCACTTTGCAATGTGACTTTGCCAGCAGCTTCATTAAGATATGGAGTCTCCTAGTTCTGGGCTGTCTTGTGACTGACATTAGCCAGTAGAATATGGCAGAAGAGATGTATGTCAGCTGCAAGCCTAAGGGCCTGAACTGAGACCTCTTGGTCAGTTCTAAGATCAAGAGTTCTTGGGCATGTCTCTCTCTTGTCCCTCTGCCTTTCCATTCGAATAGCGATTAACCAGCCTGTCAGGAGCTGAGCCACTGTGTGGAGCACAGCAGAGCATTCCCCACGGAGGCCGCTCCATGTGAGTCATCTCCAACAGCCCCTCCAACTGTTGGCAGACTCAGGAGCAAGCTCAGATGACATTGTCAGAGCCCATCCCAGGTCAGCCTAGTTGCTCAGCCAACCCCGAGGTTCCTGAGAAATAATGGTTGTGGTTTTAAGCCTCTATGCAGTGGGTGGTTTGTTTTTGTGGAAATAGATAACCAATAAGCACCCAAGGCAGATCTCATCAGTGGCAGGAAGTTGGTTCCCTCTACTGTGCCTTCTCTCCTCTGCCCTGCTTGCTACTTTTGCCTTTGCTTCTGAGTGTGGCTATAGCCCACTCTCACCCACCTGCACAGAAAATCTGCGGCAGGTCATGCCTCACCTACTTGGCCAACGCTTATGGTATAAAGGTACAGAGGAAACCACACTCATGTTCACCCAGCTCAGAGGAATGTGTCATCAGTCTTTCAGGAATCCAGACTTTCCTTCCTTGTTCCTGTAGCACTTGTATTTTGATCAGATTTTCATTAATTACCAATCATGGCTCCACTTCCTATTTAGAGAAGGGCATAATGAAGAGTTTAGAATCAAATCTGGTGCTGCACCCTGTGGTGCATGCCTGTAATCCCAGAGGCTTGGGAGGCTGAGGCAGGTGGATCAGCAATTTAGCAAGACCTTGTTTCTACATAAAAAAAAATACAAAGGGCTGGGAATGCAGCTCAGTGGTAAGATGCTTGTGGGTTCAGTTACCCACCACCCAAACAAAAAGATTATTTCTCTTAAAACCACAACCTTTATTTCTCAAGAATCTCATTATTTCTCAGGAATCACTTTGAATCAAGTGATCTGGAGTTGAACAGATCTGGATTCGAATTCTACCTTGGTCACACACTAGCTTGGAAAAGTCATAAAACTCATCAAGTTGCAGTTTCTTTGTGCATAAAATGGGGATGTATTTTAAGCTTCTTGTAAGGATTAAATGAAGTGTTTTCTTGGATGTATTAGA
This sequence comes from Ictidomys tridecemlineatus, assembly GCF_052094955.1. Classification (NCBI taxonomy): domain Eukaryota; kingdom Metazoa; phylum Chordata; class Mammalia; order Rodentia; family Sciuridae; genus Ictidomys; species Ictidomys tridecemlineatus. The sequence continues at coordinate 49,590,450 of NC_135487.1, forward strand.
TGCTCACTAAATAGAAGTAGCAACTAATGGGTACCTTATCCAGCCCCATTCTCTCCAGTTCCAAACTCCAGAGCTCCCTTTCAGAACCTTTGCTGGGATTCAAACTGCCAGCTCTAATACCATGTTGCTCCAATGGAATCCATGCTCTTGGGTCCTGGATGGGGACTCCTGTCCTGGTGGACACACAGACTGAGGCAATAAAGGGCCCCCAGCTTGCTCACACCAGGGCAGAACAGCCTGGCAGCCCTGCTGCAAGTGGATCATGGGCGAGTCCACCTCTGCGAAGCTCCATGCTTGCTGACTGCCTGCAATGACTTTGACATGATGCAAGTCCCCTCCCCTTGGAGCCTCTTAAGTTTCCTCCCATTCCCATAGCTCAGAGACGCCTGGCCCCCTTACGTTTCAGACACTGACCCTCTGCTTTGCCCTTTCCCCCGCTTGTCTAGAGACCTGCATAATGAGACTCAGACAGCGGGGACTAACTGCCCCCCAGATGGGGTGTCGAGGGCTGGGCTGCCCGTCTTGCTGGGAGTGTGCTTGTCCAACAGCCGAGACATAAAGCTGGGCGAGAGCAGGCCGGGTGACTTCATTGCCTTTTGTCAGATCAGAGGCTCCTCACTCCGGAGGGAAAGGCAAACACTTTTGATCTGCCTATTGGAGCGGGAGGCAGGGTGGAGGATGCATGTGATATATAAAATGAAACAGGCTTTCCAAAAACAACACGGCCGAATCCTAATAACTTACATTTGTGGAACCCGGCAGCTCTGAAGGCTCTTTCCACAGGCATGGTCTCAGTTGATGCTCTCAGCAGCCATGGGAAGCACCATTCCTGTGGGACCATCTGGGCTGAATTGAGGTCACCCAGAGAATAGATGACAAAGACTGGGCCTGCACGCAGCTCTCCGGAACCCACACTCAGCACTCTGGCCTCTGGATTATGCTGTCCTCACTCTTGCATTTCTGACCATGACTGAGGCCCAACATTTCTGAAAGTTTCCCATAGAAACATCTCTGACAGTGGTGGGAATGAACAACTCTCTGTGCAAAGTTGCTGCCAGATTCTGTGCTTTATGTAAAAAAAAAAAAATCCATTTACACTCTGAATTTGATTTCATTAATCATGTCATACTTCTATTAAATATATCTTTATTATATTGAATTAATTAAATTATATATATATATATATATATATATATATATATATATATATAATTAAGGTTTTCTTTTGCTTCCTTGGATAAAGTTTTCAGGAAGATGGTTTTGCTCAACTTTGGTAACTTCAGGAGTTAGTGGCACCTGGTTCCATCTATGTTGCTTTCAAGCAGGTTGAAGATGTGTGCACTAAGCTCCTGCCTCAGTAAGGATTGAGTTTTTCTTTTTAAGAGAGAGAGAATTTTTTTTAATATATATATATATATATATTTTTTTTTTTTTTAGTTTTCAGCAGACACAACATCTTTGTTTGTATGTGGTGCTGAGGATCGAACCCCGGCCGCACGCATGCCAGGCGAGCGCGCTACCGCTTGAGCCACATCCCCAGCCCCAGGATTGAGTTTTCAATTGGCATTAATGACGAGGCTTCCTTAAAACCAGATGCCCCAGAACGTTCCCTCCTATGCTCCTTGACAATGGAGAGACACGTGTTTTGAGGATGCTTAGCAGAATGAGCTTTAGTGTTCTCTGCTGTGCCGAGGGACTTTGCAGACTTGGTAATATACCAAGCTATATTACCTCTCATCTGAAATGGGAGAAGGCAGAGCCACAGCACTAGCTGTGAGGGGCGCTTGGCTGGTGGCTCTGAACACAGAGCCATGGCCTTGGACTTGCAAGTCTGTGCGGTGCCTCATTCATTCTCCAGTCAGCTCTCTCTTGAGCCTTGAAGAGCAGCCCCTGTCACTCGCATGCACCACTCCCTGAGGAGGTCATGGGTTTTTAAATCCTAACTCAACTTTGTGGGGCCCTGCAGCACAAGCCTCTGAGGACACCCTGTAGCTTTGCCAGTCCTTGCTGTCTGTCCCAGAGCTGGCTGGGTCTTTGCTAGTGGGCTATTTGTTCCAGAAAGAACCCCTGGCACCAATAATCTTTCAATTAGTAAGGACAATTGCAGCATGCTCAGTGTGGATGGGATCTCAACCCCTGAGTCATGAGAGCTGGCTCCTTTGCTGTGGATTGAGACAAATAGGGATATATTCCAAAGTGGTCTTGAATTGTCTGAAACCATGGACTTGGATTTGCTGAAGAAAAGATGATTTCCATTACTAGCATGCATGGGGACTTCTTCTATGCCAAGCACCCATGTAAGCATTGTTAAGTATATCGGTTCATTTTCTCATGGAATTCTTACAAGGTAAGCCCTTATTATAATCATCCCTCCTTTTGCAGATACAAGCACTAAAGCACAGAGAGGGTAAGTGATTTGCTCAAGGTAAACAACTAGCCTGTGTCAGAACTGGGATTTGAACCTGTATATTCCACATTTTTGAGTACCAAGCTATATTACCTCTCACTGCCAGCACAACCAACCTAAGAGAAACAGTAACTGGACCTTCTTCAGCCCTATTTTATGCCAGGCAGCAAGCCAAATGCTTGATGTGCACTATCTCCTGCAAGCCTGGCAGTGTTCTTAGAAAGTACCATCACTACTTCCATTTTCTAAATTACTTCCAGTTCCAAGTGAGGAAAGCGAGGCTCAGAGGTGTTGACTTGTCTAAGGTCATATAGCTAGTTAATGACTCTGAAGCCCATGCTCTTAATCATTCTATCTAGCAGCCTTTCATGCAGACTGCATAAGCTGTGAATTACCCAAAACAAATGAAACTGTTCTGCAGAGAACCTCTGGTATATTCTGGACCGTACATAGGTACAAACCTCATTTCCAGGAAATTAAAGGATTTAAGATCTGAGAGGCAGAGATTGGTGAGGTTAAAGACACTTGTGCCTGAAGTCAAAAGATCTAGGTTCAAGTCCTAGGACAGGCACTCCATTCCAGCCTCAGTTGCCCAGTTCTCAATGGCAAAAGGAAGGTACAATGAATCCAATACACATAGTGGTGTTATTATTTAGTATGTCAATTTTTCTTTTGTCCAACTCCTTTCATTTCATGGAAGGAAAGCTGAATCTTGATGAGTTTTAAAACAAAATTTACTCAACCCTGAAGACTAGTCAGTTAACAGGTTAGGTTTTAAAAGCAAATTTTCAACCCTTGTAGTCCAGTGCTTTTGGTACTTTCCTGGGCTGTTTTTTTTTTTTTTTCTGACATTTTCATAGTAGGATTTTAGGATTCTCTTCTCATGGCTTGGATCCATTTGTAAAATGGCTACTTCTCTCAAGTTTGTGGAATTGGAGTTTGGAAAGAGTTGGATAAAGCAAATGCACATTCCCTTATAACCATTGTGTAAACTCACGGTTTCCATTTTCTTTCTTGTGGAAGAGTTTTAAAGAGAGGCTGAAAAATAGAAAAGTTGGCAGACAGATTTCTATCTCCTTATCTTCTGCTCATTGTTAAAGGATGTACTAAATGATGAAGTGCACGGAGAGAAGAAGATGATGCTACATAGCTCTTCAGGTTGGTGTTGTCTGCATTGAGGGAGGTATGATGTGGGAGAGGGAATCACTGAAGAAGAAATGGGGGGGCGTGCTGGGGGCTGTAGTGTCACTCAATGGTATATATAGGGGGGATAAAATCATAAATCCAATAGGAATCAATGCAGAAGACTCAAGGTTAAAAAAAATCAACGCAGGGTAAGCAAGAATAGTCTACACAGAAATAACCATGGGATTTTCATTATGTAAGCTCAATAAGAAACAATATTTGCTATGGGATTGTCTAAAAAGCAATTTTGTTCTTAGTATGAAAAATGGTTAATTCCATGTGTCAACCCAACTGAACTAAAGCACATCCAGATAGCTGGTAAAACTTTATTTCTGTGCGTGTCTGTGAGGGTGTTTCCAGAAGAGATTTGAATAAGTTGGTGGACTAAAGAAGACCTACTCTCACCAATATCTAGTCCACTGAGGGTCTGAGAAAAAAGTGAAGGAAAAGCATGCTTGGTATCTCTCTCCTTGACCTTGGACGCCCATCTTTTCTTGCCCATGGACATCACATTAGCCACCTCCCATAATAAATCTCCTCCTTTGTGTCTGAATGTATTCTTCAGGTTCTGATTCTCTATGGAGAACTCCAACTAATACAGTGTGTCTAAGAGTTTCTTTCTAGTCCTGACCATGTCACAAACTGGTTGAGGAGCTGAAATAAGCTTCTTAAACCTCTTCAAGTGAGGAATGGGGTGGCTTCTTTGTATTTTGTATCTATGTTCAGATGAGTGGGAAGGCCTGCCATATTTAAACCTTGTATTGACAAGATGGCGTGTGACAAGTGGCTGCTGATGGGGCACTGAAGGGACTCACCTTTGCAAGGGTCTCCATGTCTGAACACTGAGATAAGGTTTTAGATGCTCAGGGTTGTTTTTTTTTTTTTTTTTTTTTTTTTTTTTTTTTTTTTTTTTTTTTTTTTTTTAACCTGAGACTGAGTAACTTATAAAGAAAAGAGTTTCCCTTTGGCTTACAGTTCTGGTGCAAGGTCAAGTGTCAAGAGACTTCTTGCTGGCAGTTCCAAGGCAATGCAGGGCAGCACATGGTAAGAGATAGGAGGCTCGTGTGTGTATGTGTGTGTGTGTGTGTGTGTGTGTGTGTGTGTTTGTGTGTTCCAATTTCTCTCTTCTTATAAAGCCACCAATAGAAACAGAAAAGGAAGAATGGGTCCAGGAACCAGTAGAATATACTTTCAGAGCAAGGGCTCTGGGGTAAAGCAGCACAGTGCCAAATTCTTTCTCTGCAGTGTGATAGGTGGATTCTCTACCCTCTCTGCCTCGTCTGCAAAATGGGACGATAATACTTGGCTCGTAGGATGGAGGTGAGAATGAGAAGAATGTGTAAAGAACTAAGCAAAGTGTTGGTGTGTAGTACTCTACATAGTACAAGTTTTAAATTTATTAGTTTTACTGTTTCAGATTAGAGCAAGATGGACTCAGTTGCTGATGAGTCACCTTTATTGGAGGATTTATACAATCTGTCTACTAAAACTTTGTTGATGTCTACACTGCTTCCCTAGATCTGTAAAGAATAAAGGCCAGGACTAGTGCAGGCCACATGAACTACAGAAAGGCAGTACCCTGGCAGGCGGAATAGTGGCCCCCAAGGCACCTGCCTTCTAACCCTGGAACCTGTGAATACACTATATTACATGACAAAAGGGACTTTGACAGATGTGATTAAAATAAGAACCTCGAGATGGAAAGATCATCCTGGATTATCTGGGGCCCATGACAACTGTCCTTCTAAGAGGAATGCAGAGTTCAGAATCAACACAAGAGGTGCAACAATGGAAGGAGAGGTCAGAGAAATACGTGGGCTATGAGCCAAGGAAAGCGGGAAGCATCTAGAAGACAGAAAAGCCAAGAAGCAGACGCTCACCTAGATCTTCCAGAAGTAAAACTACGCTGTTGACCTTTTTCTAGACTCTGTCTTCCTGAACTGTAAAATAATACATTGTGCTCTTTTAAGCCACCAAATTTGTGGTCATTTGTTATGGCACCAATAGGAAATGAATTCAGGTCTGTTAGTAAAAATGGTGCCTTTGTGTTGAATAGCAAAGGTTTTTCTAATGGTAATTTTTGGCTGGCTGCTTGAGTTAGGCTCCATTTCTGGGACAAAGTAATTGGTGTTAGGGTAGCAGTCACTGGTATTGCAAAGAGACACCAATATGGAATGATTTCAAGAATATTGGTGCTGTTTCTCACAGAACACTCTGCCATGGGGGCTGGCAGGTGGTTCTACTCCACACTAATTCAGGGAACTAGACTGAGGGCAGCTTGGCCATCTTCAGTGCACCACTTCTAAAACTGCTAATTGTATTTAGAAGGTATCCTAGATTGGTTTGCACTATTATAGCCACCAAAAAAAAAAAAAAAGCAATTTTAGAGGTCAATGGAGGAGCCATATCTCACTTCTGCTCACATTTTCTGTGGGTGAAAACTTAGTTGCATGGCTACACTTAGATGCAAAGAGATCTGAAAATTGTAGTCCCTGCCTGAGTGGCCATATTTCAGCCAGAAACTGTTACCATGGAAGAAAGGGAGAGCAAACCTTGGAAGCTGCCTAGGAGTCTCCGTTGTATCTAGTCCCTCTGTGACTTCTAGACCATGAGTTCTCTAAAGTAAGGATTGTGCTTTTGCTCACCTATTGTATCCCCAGTACTTGGCACAAGTGTCTGGCGTGGTAGATACTCAATAACTACAAATGTGCTGTTATTGTAGGAATGAGCGAGTGAGTAAGTGAGTGAATGAGTGGTAAAAGGAGTGTGGACTATTGACTTGCTCTTTGTCTTGGGCTTTCCAAACCTCCATCTCCTCACTTGTAAAAAGGACTTGTATGCCTGCTCTGCCTGGAGCCTAGTGTTGTTTTGAAGATAAAATATGACCATAAGGAAAAAAACCAGTTTTATATTTCTCTGCAGTTTACAGAAGCACTTTCATATCTTGGACCTAATTTGATTCCCACTAACCCTGTATGAACTGCTGTTATGTATTATCCCCATTTTGGTGGGAACACACAGAGGTTGAGTGGATATGATAAGTGTGAAATGCCCTCTACGATGGCAAAGCTGTTGGTGTAAGAGTGTTGATGTAACTGTGTCAATTCTGTGTAGATTTCCTCAGAGGGTGCTTCCAGAATAAAACAGAGAAGTCCACTAAAAACTGCTATCAGCCGGGCATGGTGGCACATGCCTGTAATCCCAATGGCTCTGGAGGCTGAGGCAGGAGGATCGCGAGTTCAAAGTCAGCCTAAGCAAAAGTGAGGTGTGGTGAGCCGTGTCAGCGGACTGTGGTCGCCATTACAAGATGGCGCTGATAAGCGCCGTGGCCTGTGATAAACAACTCCTTATTTTGGGAGAGATGGCACGTAGCTGTAAAACACCCTATGAGAAAGATCCACGTGGCGGCTTTGCATTGGGGCTTGGTATGCTTTATTAGGCTGGGGGGTGCGGGTTAGAGAAAGAGAAGCTTCCAGAGACACATAAGTAAAGGCCTGAATAAACTGCTGAAAGAAGAATTCTGTGTCATGTCCTCCTTGCTGGCGAGGGGTCGTGGCAGTGAGGCACTAAGCAACTCAGTGAGACCCTGTCTCTAAATAAAATACAAAATAGAGCTGGGGATGTGGCTCAGTGGTCGAGTGCCTCTGAGTTCAATCCCTGGTACCAGCCACTCCCCCAAAAAACCCTGCTATCATAAAGAAGGGAAGAGCAAAGATAGCACTGCAGACTCCTTGAGTTATTATTAAATGACACGGTGTCATTTTGTAGAGAAGGAAACCAGATTTCAGCACTTCCCTGAACATTAGACATCGTTCTGGTCCAAATTCCTCTGTGGTCCAGAAAGGGGAGGTATTTTCTTGAAGAATACCCTATTTATAGAATGACCAGCCACCCTGGTTGGCACTGAAATTTCCACCTCCCAAGAAACTGCCAAGTTCCTGAGAAAACCAGGATGGTTGGTCACCCTACCCCTGGTAAATGTTTTCTGGACTCCCAACTTGCCTCAATTCCAAAAGACCTGATCGTTAACCACACTGGAACTAAATGTCATCATGAGCCAGTGACTTGGCCCTTCCAAGCTTCAATTTTCTCATCTGTAAAACGGAAACAAAAATACTGAACTCAAAGAATCGTGTATGAATTCAATCAGAAAATGCAGATAAAGTGGTCTCTAAATTGTAGGTACTATGGTATGATATTATTATTACTACTTACCAGGACTAGCAATCTGTTATCCTGACTTTGTAACTAATCTTTTTCTGGTTTCCTTGGTTGCCTCCAGTAAGACTAATAAATCACCATTATGAGTTTTTTTTTTCTGTGCATGAAATAAAATTTCCGTATTTCCAGTTATAATACTGGAAATGTTTATAAACTCAGATACCCAAGAAACATAGCTCTTTTTTTTTTAAGGCAAAAAGCTTTTGCAGTCTGTACTGAACGTCACATCTTCCAAGAGGAATTCAGTCTGTAGTTCAACTGTACCCAGATGATCTCTTTAGAGATTGTGAGAATAAGCTGCTATCAAACACACTATAAAATGGAAGGATTTAGATGTATCTGGCACCAAAGGCTTAACTGGTGCCTGTGACAGGACAGAATGGCTGTATTTCTTATATCATATTCAATTATGGATAATAAAGACTACCTTGGATATAGCTACCATCTGACCACAGTTTTCTGTTGTTGCTGAGCCTGCTATGCAAATCTGCTCTATTGCATTATAGAGAGAGAATGACAAAATCCAGCCCTTCATGCTCGATTTAGAAGGCTGTCCATTCCCTTGTTGCAGTGCTCTGAGTGGGCGTTTGAACTCTGAAACCCTGAGGATGGAGCCCCTCAAACAGACTCTTTCTGTATCTCAGTGGGAAACTCTTTGCTTCTCTTCTTCAGTTTCTCCAGCTGTAAACAGGAATCCAAATAATTCCCTCTAGCCCAGGGATTCTTTGAGCTAGTCTGGAAAGTTGCAGAGATGAAAAACTTTATAGTGACAATAGTTGCTAATATGGTTATGAATCTAGAACTCAGAGTTCAAAAAGATTTAATTTTTTTTTTTTTTAAAAGGATACAGCATCCAAGAGGAGAAGGCCCAAGTGCTTTTTGCTCAAACTCTGGTATTCTGTGCATAAATTTTATAGAGCCATTTCTGGGCAATTTCTTGCGGGGGATCCTGCAAACGTTTTTCCTGCTATTTCCCCCGATGGAATTCCTCTCCATGTAGTTTTTAAAGAATTCCCCATTCCATCTCCCTTTTTAAAACCATCAAATGCAGCTTCCTGGCTGATTGTGGGGAACAAATCTGTATCTCTTTGGGAGTTTGTTGGTGAAAAGAATTGTGTTACCAGCATGTAGTGCATTTCTCTGAGGGGAAACGTAGAGTAATCACGAATGCTCCTCTATGGAGAGGGAAGCAGATAGACTGAGTGTGTAATGAGTTTGTGTTTGAAAACATAAAGTCAAGAGCCTGGGAGAATTATAATAGCGATCTCTGTAAATATGTGGAGATAATGGTGGCTGGAAAAGACACTCACATTCCAAAGTTTTTGGTGTCTATGGCAAGAAGCAGATGAAATGTGTCAATAAAATCTGGCATTTATTAGCGAGATAAGGAAGTCTGGAATAAATGGTGTTCTCTGGGTCAGACAAGAAAAGGGAAACAGAAACATTTCTGTACCCTGATACCAATTTCTACTTGGGGTCTGGTGGTACCTGTGTTTATTTTAAAATTTTAATATGTTTCCTTAAAATGATTGTTGAATTTTTGGAGTGCTCCCTTCTTGACTTAACAGTGTTTACAGATTGCACCAGACAATAGTCCTTTAACTCTATTATTTAAAAAAAGTATATAATATAAAATGGGTTGTATGCAGTAAATTTCTTTAGGGGAATGAAATCCATGATAATGTTAACTGCAAACATTTCACTGTTTATAAAAGCAAAACACAGAGCGTCAGCTGATTCTGTCCCCTGGGTGACACTTCCATAGCTGCCTGCAACTAACTGTCTTGGGCAATGATTCTCATAGTGACCTATGTTTTTTGATGGCAATGTTTTATAATTCCAGTAGAATCAGAATACCTAAAACTTCACATTATCCTTTGTACTTTGTAGTTAAGAGGAGGGACAAATGAGAAGACATATCTGTTTCTACATTCTGATTTTCAAAAGTGTTTTTAGATCGGATAGTTTCATTGCAGGCTTCCTGATTTAATGTTTAGGTTGAAAGAGGAAAAATATTTTGTATTGACAGAAGATCAAGAGCAGATGTACTCCAAGTTCTCAAGCATATGTTTTAACTTATGTTTGTGTGCTGTGAGGAACTGTCTCAGAGCCAAAAATGATCCGAACTCACTAATTATAGGCACTTTTGTAGTTTTTGCATATAAAAATGTTTTCACATGTTATCACTGTTGGTTTCCCCCTTTCTCATCCATCCTATATTTTGTGTGTTTATTTCATGGATTTGCTTAAGGTTTAATGTGGAGCTATTTCATAGGCAGTGTTGGTTTTTACACCCATGTGTCCTTAGGAAATTTAAGGTGGTTGTGAAATTAAAGTTGCAGTTATTGGAGCACAAGTCTATGGAAACAAAGCAGGTAAATTTGATCAAGGCAGAATGTCAAGTTGTTAAATCATTTGAGAACCAGGACCTCTAAAATAAATCGGCTCTGATATTAAAAAAAAAAATCTAGATTGAATATCTACATTGCCCAAACCTGCTGGAAGATTGCCAGATCTCCTTCTCATTGGTGGGTATGGAAACTGCTTACACATGCAGCCAAGAGGGGGGTCAATTCTGTTGAATGGCTATTTGAATGTTAGTGCAGCTAATCAGCTTTCCTAGATGACAAATCATAGACATGGTTGGTTCTCTGGAAATGATGTTTAACTATGTGAGGTGGAATGGTGGGAAACAGGGGTTGCACATATAAACGTCTACAGGGGTCAGGTTCATATTATGAGTGGGGCAGGCCTGCAGTCAGGATGCAGGGGAACCATGGGAGATTTGGGGGACCTGAGGGGACTCACCCCAAATGAAGGGGCTCCTGCTCTTCAGCTCCATCTCTCCCCTACCCTTCCTCAATGAGCCTTCAATGTTGCCAAATGGACTTTTTTTTACTCCCCCAATAAACAGGAAATTCAGACTGTTACGTGAAATCTCTCAGTTTAAATGGTGGCTTAAATTTCTTAAAACAGTATGTATCAGCTGGGCAGGATGGTGCATGGCTGTAATCCCAGTGGCTCAGGAGGATGAGGCAGGAGGATCACAAGTTCAAAGCCAGCCTCAGTGATGGCGAGGCACTAAGCAACTCAGTGAGACCCTGTCTCTAAATAAAATACAAAATAGGGCTGGGAATGTGGCTCAGTGATTGAGAGCCCTGAGTTCAATCCCCGGTACCTGGCCCCCTTCAAAAAAACAGTATATACTGAGTCTAAATATTTCAAAAGACCAAATGTGACCACCAACCTGTTGTCTTTAGGCTTTCGAAGAGAAGCTTCCTTCCCTAGGCCCCACGGAGAGGATCTTTTCTCCAGTATCCTGTACAAGTCTGGGTGTGCCAATGTTACCTGTTTAACTGTGAGATCTAGGGGAAAACTTCAAATTCTCCATCATTTATAATTTTTCAGTTCATAGTACATAGTACCCACTAATACTTGTAGTGAACTTACTTGACCATATCACATTTTATTAATCTTCAAGAAGCCTTTATGAGGTAGATAATCTTAATATGTGTAGAGATGAAAAAATGGGGATTTTGCAAATTTTAAGGAAACTGATTAAGATAATAGAGCTAACTGGTGAAAGAGTGGAGACTCAGATCAGATCTTTGTCTTTTAATTCTGTTTTTTTATGGTGAAAGCAATTCTTAAAATAGATAAGGAGCCAAAATCCATTTAAATCATCATCATCCATCATCATCATCATCATCATCAAGAACAACTTATTTTGGCCTTTTTTAAAATCAAGTCTCTGAACATCGGAGTTTACAGATAGAATCTGACCTGGGTAAGGTTACTCTCTCTCTCTCCACATCTCAGTTTTCTTGACTCTTAAAGCGGAGGAGTAGGACTTGAAAGGAGGTGACAAATTGGCATTTCGTGAGCTATTTTTAGTTCAGCAAGTGTTTGGTTGGGCCTAAATAACTTTTTTCCTTTTTAAACATACAAACAAACAGGTTGTTCAGTTGAAATGTGGCTGAGTGGTAGAGCATTTTGCTAGCATGTGGGAGGTCCTGGGTTCCATCCTTAGAACATCAAAGGAAAAAAAGAGAGAGAAAGAAGGAAAGAAAGAAGAAGGAAGGGGAAAAAGCATTTAGAAACCAGTTACTGAGGCATGGCTGACATAAAGAGCACATATTTTAACTGTACCATCTGATAAATTTTGACACATGAGGACCCCCATGAAAACCATCAACACGTTCAAGATAATGAGCACATCCATCACCCCCAAAAGTTTCCCCATGCCCCTTTGTAATCCATCCCTGTCTCTGCACCCCCTCTCCCCAGGTAACAATGGATCTGCTTTCTTTCACTGCACATTTGTTTGCATTCCTTAGCATTTTATATAAATGGAATCATACAGGATAGACTTTTTTGGTCTGGCTTCTCTCACTCCACTGAACTCTTTTTCTGTCTGTCCACGTTGGGGTGCACATTGTTCGTTCCTTTCTTTTGACTGCTGATTGGTGTTCCCCATGTGGGTGTACCATAGTTTGTTTATTCCTCCACCTGTTGGTGGAGATGTGGGTTATTCCAGGTTGGAGCTATTGCAAATATAGCTGCCGTGACCCTTCATGTGTAAGTCTTTGTATGTTCATACACTTTCGTTGCTCTATGGCTAAAGCCCAGGAGTGGTATGGCTCACCGCTAGGGAGAATTCCAGTTTCTTCCCATCTTTCAAAGTTGGGTGAGAAGTTTTTAAAATTTCCATTCTAAGATGTAGGTGGTGGTCGCTTAGGGTTTTAATTTGAAATTCAAGTGACCAGTGATGTTGAACATCATTTCATGCACTGATTTGCCACCTGTGTATCTTCTTGGGTGATATGTCTGAGTCATTTGTTATTTTTTAAATTTATTTATTTTTCAAGGTGCTGGGAATTGAACCCAGGGATTTGAGCAGGCTAGACATGTACTCTACCACCGAGCTACATCTGTTGTAAATGAGTATATGTACTCATTTTTTGTTGTTTTCTTACTGTGATGGTTTTTTTGGGGGGGATATTGGGGATTAAACTCAGGGGCACTCAACCACTGAGCCACATCCCTAGCCTATTTTGTATTTTATTTAGAGATTGGGTCTCACTGAGTTGCTTAGTGCCTTGCTTTTGCTCAGACTGGCTTTGAATTTGGAATCTTCCTGCCTCTGCCTTCCAACCCATTGGGATTACAGGTATGCACCACTGCGCCAGTCTACTATGAGTTTTGAATGTCTTATGTATTGTGGATACAAGTCTGTTATCCTTTGGATGTGGGGTGTCCTCCAGAAGCTCAACTGTGAGATAATGCAAAAAGGTTTGGAGGAGAAATGATTGGATTATAGCCTTAACCTAATCAGTCGCTTAATCCCTAATGGGATTAACTGAGTGGTAGCTGGAGGCAGGTGGGGTGTGACTAGAGGAAGTGGTTCATAGGGGGTGTGGCTATGAGGTATGTATTTTGTATCTGGAAAGTGGGGTTTTTCTCTCTCTGCCTCTTGATCATCATGTGAGCTGCCTCCCTCTACCACACTCTTGCCATGATGTTCTGCCTCATCTCCGGCCCCCAGGAATGGAGCCTACTGTCTATGGACTAAGACCTCTGAAACTGTGAGCCCTCAAATAAACTTTGCCTCCTCTACAGTTGTTCTGTTCGGGTCCTTTTAGTCACAGCAGCAAGAAAGCTGACTAAAACAAAATTTTTTTTTTTATCAGAAACATGACTCGTGGGCTGGGACTGTAGCTCAGTGGCAGAGCACTTGTTTAGCACTTGTCAGGCGCTGGGTTTCATCCTTAGCACTGCATAAAAATAAACAAAATAAAGGCATTCTGTCCATCTACAAGTACCAAAAAAGAAATATTCTTTGACAGTCTGTGGCACATCTTATGATTCTTTCAGCAATGTCCTTTGAAGAGCAAAAGTTTCTAAATTTTATAAGTCAAATTTATTGATTGTTCTTTTAGTATTTAATTAAGAAATAATTGTCTACTCTATGATTACAAAAATTGTCTTCTATCTTTTGTATATAATTTTATATGTCATTCTACACGATTTTAAATTACACGTCAAATATCCTTTGTCTAAAATGTATGGGCCACTAGGGTTTCAGATTTTGGAGTTTTCTGGATTTTGGAATGTTTACATAGATTTACTGGTTAAGCATCCTTAATCGTTCACTTTTTGAAGTTTCTGATTTTGAAGTATTTCAGATTTTGAATTTTTTGGATTAGGAATGCTCAACCTGAAGCTGCTGCCATTTTAAAGTTGAAAGATTTCAGGTAGGGACTGGGGTTGTAGATCAGTGGTAGAGCACTTGCCTAGCACATGTGAGGCACTGGGTTTGATCCTTAGCACCACATACAAATAGATAAAACAGCTGAATGTGGTGGTGCATGCCTGTAATCACAGCAGCTCAGGTGGCTGAGGAAGGAGGATTGAAATTTCAAAGCCATCCTCAGCAAAGGCGAGGCACTAAGCAACTCAGTGAGACCCTGCCTCCAAATAAATAGCGATGGGGATGTGGCTCAGTGGTTGAGTGTTTCTGAGTACAATACCTGGTACTGAAACAAACAAACACAAAAATAAAATAAAGGTATTGTGTCCATCTACAACTAAACATTTTTTGAAAAAGATATTGGAGCTTCCAATATCTCTTAAAACAGAAGGGCTGGGAATACAGGCCTGCATCCCACAAGATGAAGAGTACTCCACTGGACCTAAGCTGTATTCTAGTTTGCTAGGGTCCTACTGGTCTGGCCCCATTCATTGCATCCCCTACTTTGCTGCTATAACAAGTAGACCTACCTCCACACAGGTAGGTGCCCTCTATGACCGTTTGCAGTTCTAAATTTTGATAATTTTACAAATATGCATTTATTATCCTTATGAACTTCCCTCAGAAGGGAGCTACCCTGCAGTGGTGCTGGCATGAACCTGGGGATTCTGGAAGGATCACTGTAGTTAGTATTTTCACTTCTACCATGAAGGTGAGGTTTAGCAATCTGGGGAAGTTTCTGAAGGAGTTTAAATCTGGAGAGCAATGATTTGTCTTAGCTCTGGTACTTCCCCACTCCCTAAGTCTTTTTCATTTGTTTTCTGCTGTAAATTTTTAAAATTGTTGAAGTATAAATGTGTTGTAAAAGGCAAGTATCTTAAAATGTACAGTTTAGCAGATTTTGGAAAATATAACTACAACCCAGTTAAGATATATAGCATTTTTATAACCTGAGAAATTTTCTTCCTGTTCCTGATCATCTCCCCTTCTAGAGTTAACCATTAACATATATATATTTTTTATCATAGAAGATTTTTATCTATCCTTGCAACTCATAAAAATGGAATCTTATAGTAAGTGATCTTCTATGTCTGACTTCCTCCTCTGAGCAGGCTTTTTGAGATTCATTCATTGGTCATTTGTTACTTTTCATCAATGAATAGCATTTCATAGGATGAATTTTATTTATTCATATTTTACATGTTAATTCTCCTGTTGGTGGGTATTTGGTCATTTCCAATGTTTGCTGCCCTGAATAAAGCTGCCATGAGCACTGGTGTACAAATCTTCAGATTGTGTTCCAATTTACCAATCATCTCAGAGGGAATTTGCTGGATCATAAGATGGATGTTTCTTTAGCTTTATAAGAAGCTTCTAAAGAGTTCACCATGATGGTAGAAACATCTTCCACTCTCACCAGCAATGTCTGAGACACCCAGTGAAAAAATCCAACACCCATTTGGGGTTGCATTTGGTATTTTAGACTCTTTAATTTTAGTCATTCTTCTTGATAAAAATGAAGAGTCACTGTAATTTCAGTTTTCAGTTCTCTGATAATTCATGATGTTGAGCATTTTTTCATGAGTTTATTGACCATTACATTCATACATCCTCTTTTTTGAAATGTATGTCTAAATCTTTGCCCATTTAAAACACTGAGTTGTTTTCATTTTGTTAATGACTTTAAGAGTTCTTGACATAATTTAGATATGTATTATGTCATACATGATATGTGCCTTCTGTCTTTTCATTTTCTTAACCACATTTTTTGATTAAAATAATATTTTAATTTTGCTGTGTTCCAATTTACCAATTTTTCTTTTACAATTATTGCTTACTGTGTCCTAAGAAATCTTTACCCATCCCCAATTAGAAAGATATTCATATTTTATTCTCTGGTAGCATTATCTTTTACCTTTAAGCTTCAATTCATCTCAAGTGAATTTTTGTTTATAATATGAGGTGAGATCAAAGTTTACTTTTTCCTTACTTAAAACTGTTTGTTAGATTTTTCTTTTTTTTTTTTCATTGAATTTCATTGGTGCTTAGAAAAATCAACTGTCTGTATAGGTATATATGTCTATTTCTGGCCTCTGTACTCCGTTTCATCAATAGACTTTATTTATTTATTTTTTGCCATGTTTATAGTATAGTCTTTCAATCTGTGAGCATGATATAGTTCTCCATTTAGTAAGTCTTCTTCAATTTCTTCCAATAATTTGTCTTAGTTTTTGAGTACAAGGTTTTAATAAATTGTTCTTTATACTTTGAGGTACTATTATAAATGCAATTTATTTTGAAATGTCATTTCCAATTATTCATTGCTAATATATAGACAAAGAATGAATTTTGTATGTTGGTCATATATTCTGAGATCTAGCTAAGTTTACCTGTCAAGTTTGGTAGTGAAATTTTAAAGTTTTTTTCTATTGTAAATTATAATTACACATAATAGTGGGCTTTCTTATTACATATTCATACATGTTCATAAATTGTAGTTTGATCAATTTCATTCCCTTTGGTAATGGGGTTTTAAAAATAGTTATATTCTTTTAGGTTTTCTCTGTACACCTCCAAATAAATATAGTTTTACTCCTTTCCCAAAATTTATGCCTTTGTTTCTCTTAAATGCCTTATGACATGGCTAGAAGTTCCAGTGTGATGATAATTGTAAATAGTGGGGCCTGCATCCTTGCTTACCCCAGGTTAGCGGGAATATGTTTAATATTTCACCATTATGGAAGCTTTCTTTAGGTGCCTTTTATCAAATTCAGTTTCTCTTTTATTCTAGTTTTATGAAAACTAAAACAACTCATCAGTGTTTTTTTTCCAAGAACTTTTTCTGCTATTATTTAATTCATTAGATGATTTTCTTCTTCAATCTATTAATTATATTGATTAAATTTATAAATTACATTGATTAATTTTAGAATGTCAAAGCAAGCTGGCATACTAGAATGAAACCAACATAGTCATAATATTTTATCCTTTTTATATTGCTGGATTTAATTTGCCAATATTTTTTAAAGCTTTTGTATCTAATATATGAGAGAGATTGGTTTAAATATTCTTTATATTGAAATGCCTCTTATCAGGTTTTGCTATCAGGGCCATGGGAAGTACTCCCTCCTTTTCTATTTTGTAAAAGAATTTGTGTAACATTGGATTTATTTTTTCCTTAAATATTTGATAGAATTCACCTGTAAGGTCACTTGGGCTTGGGTTTTTTGTGTGTGTGTGGAAAATTTTTTAATAAGAATTCCACTTTGTTTTATACATACCTAATTATTTAAGCCTTCAATTTATTCTGTCTGTTGTCGTAAGTTGCATTTTTAAAGGAATTATTCCATATCATCTTCATTGTTTAATGCATTGACTTAAAGTTATTCATTTTTTTTAATATTTATTTTTTAGGTGCGGATGGATACCACACATTACCTTTATTTTTATGTGGTGCTAAGGCTCGAACCCAGGACCTCACACGTGCTAGGCGAGCACTCCACCATTGAGCTACAACCCCAGCCCCAACTTAAAGTTATTCATGAGCCTTTAGCTGTAGGACCTGATTAGAATCTCTTTCTCATTTTTGGTGTTGATAGTTCCTGAAATTTGACCTATATTTTTAAATCAATAACACTAAGGCTTTACCAAAGATAATGGTGTTTTCAAAACACAAATTTTTGGCTTTGCCGATTTTTGTTATTTATTCATCTTCTGTTTTATTTATTTTTTCTTGTTAGTGTCTTTGGGTTTCCTTTGTTCTTATCTAGCTTCCTCATGTGGATGCTTAGGTCACAGTTTTAGATCTTTCTTTTTTTGTAATGTAAACATTTAAAATTATAAATGTCTTCTTCATACCACTTTACTGTGATCCCCCAAATTTTAAAATGTTGTTTTCTTTCCCACTTAGTTCAAGGTACTTTCTAATTTCCCTTGTGAATTCTTCTTTGAATCTAGGGTTATTAAAATTATTGATTAATTCCCAAATGTACATGAATTTTTATATATCTTTTTATTATTGATTTCTAGTTTACATGACTTGTGGTCAGAAGATACACAGTATGATTTCAGTCTTTTGAAGTTTGCTGACTCATTTTATTGCTCAGCACATGGTCTGTCTTGATGAATGGTCTGTAAGTGCTTGAAAAGAAAGTATACTCTTCAATTTTTGGATATAATATTCCATAAGCACTATGAAACCAAGTTGGCTGGTAATGCTCACATCTTACATGTCGTTTTTAATGTTATATATTCTTCATCAATTACTAAGAAATATTCAGTTTTCCAACTAAGGTTGTTCATTTTCTCTTCTTTAGTTTTGTCAATTATTGCTTCCTATATATTTTCGCGCTCTACTATTAGGAATATACATAGAAACATACAGAAATTCAGGCTTTTTGTGTGTTCTTGATGAATTAAGTCTTTTATTCTGTGAAATATCCATCTTCATCTACAGGGATGCTCTTTGTTTTGAAACCATTTTGTCTGATGATAATAGAGCCACACTAGTTTTTAAAATAATCACCATTTGTAATTATTTAATTACAATATCTATCTTTGTGTTTCTGTTTTCAACCCACATCTCTATATATTTCACCATTTTAGCCGTAGGTATCTCTTAAGTATAGCTCATAGGGAATTTGTGCTCCCCCTCTCCATAACCTTGAACTCTGCTCCCATAGAAGGAACTTTCCCATTAGGTTTACACTAAGACTCCCATTAAATTTTAAAGCTATAGCTACTGTCTAGTTACTTCAGGTTTCTCATGACAGGAGACTAATAGCCAAATAAAAGAGTTACCATCTTAGCAGGAATATTTGGCTCTGATCATCATGAGGAGGATAGTGTTTTTTGAACAGTGAATCATTATTTACTACACATGATGAGGCCTCACTGAACCCAAGCTATGTATCCTATAACTGTCCTCTTGAAGATTGCCATTAATTCTACACATTTTTCCCTACCACAAACATCCTCTAATAGCCTAGGTGTCCTGGCCATATGGGCCAAAGCAACAGCCTGGACCACAGCTTGCACCATAGCTTGGTTCTAATAAAGAGCTATTCTTTCAAGCATTTGCTGCATTGGGGGTAGGGACTTTCTTCCTGAGGATCTGGCCTGTCATGTAGTTGATGTATTTAGAAAACTGGTTCTAGACTACAGCCAGAAGGTATCATTATTTTTTTTTCCTGGGGAAACTGGCCTCCACCTCCTGATTGTTCACTCTTGATTTCCTCTGGATGAATGGTTTGGACAATGCCCTTGTTGGCTGCCTGCATTTCCATTTGTCTTTGGCTCTAGGGATGCTGGGTTGTATTAACCATCTCCATAACTTTGTGAGCCAGGCTACCCTGGCTGACCTCCCTTCCAACCTCACTGCTCATCACAATAATTGCTGCTTCTTCAGTTAAGTATTTCCAGCCGGTCTTTGGAATATTACCATCCTCATTACTATGAGTAATCCCAGTTTTATAACCCCATCTCCAATTTTCAACGCTGAGGAGAGTCACTAGTGAGCTTCCTAGGAATATTGGTACCCTCCCATAATCCACCCTGCTCTCACACCTACTTCTTTTTTTTTTCTTCCTGGGCCAAGTGGGGTGGTATGAGATATCTGGTAGAGGCTACCCTAGTCCCAGACCCGGATTCCACTCTCTCTGCAATCTTCTAGCTTTGTCCTGTTGATAATTCTTCTCACAGCCTTTTCAGTATGGAAACCATGTGACTTAAATACTGTCATCTGTGGCCTGGAGGGTCATATACCAGGTAGCTGCTCCTTTCATAAGTCTCCACAGCCTACTAGTACCTCCCAGGGTCAGAGAGTTGATGGTTTCTTTGCAATCCCTTCGCCACCCACACGTTCTGAAGGCCTCCTGCCCACATCAGTGCCCAAACTCTCACTGAATGCGAATACGTGAGTTGTTGATCTCCTGCCTGCATTCCAAAGGCTGACCCAGGGCTTGCTTCAGCTGGTCAAGACCAGCAATCTCCTCTCCTATCCAGTGGGCTGAACCACATCTTCTCAGGTGAAATCTGACTCCTTTCTAAGTGTGTCATTCTTGGTGTGATCTTTCTCTTCCCTAGGATACCATATCCTTTCCTTAGATTTTGTGCCTGTGCTTTAATCACAGTTAATGATTCTTTTTATTAAGCTTCTCCTGCTTAATTTCCTGTGTGGCTTTTATCTCCTGATTGGACCCAAGCTGCTTTGAGTCTTAACATATGTATGTGCCTATGAAACCATCACCACAATCAAGATAATGAATGTGTTCATTCCCATTTGTCATCCATCTTTCTATTTCCCTGACCTAAGTAAATGTTGGTTTTTTTTTTCTCACTTCAGATTAGTTTGCATTTTCTAGAGTTTTATATAAATGGACTTGTACAGTATATGTCTTTTAAAAAATCTAGCTTCTTTTACTCAGAATAATAATTTTTCTACTTATTCATTTTATTATGTGTATTAATAATTTATTCCTTTTTATTGCTGAGTTGTATTTCATTATATGAGCATACCAGAGTCTACTATTCACTTGTTGATGGACATTTGGGTTGATGCCAAATTTGGCCATTATAAATAAAGCTGATATGAATTTTCATGTATAAGTCTTTGTGTGGACGTATGCTTTCATGTCCTTTGGGTAAATATTTAAGATTGGGATGGCTGGATCATACAGTAGATATAGATTTAACTTTCAGGTACAGAACTGTTTTCCAAAGTGGATACACCATTTTATATTCCAATCAGTAATGTATGAAAGTTCCAGTTGTTCCAAATCTTGTTACAACTTGATATGGTTCATCATTTAAACTTTAGCTACTCTCTTAGGCTTGTAATGGTAGCTGATTGTCGTTTTAATTTGCATTTCCCTGATCATTAATGTTGTCATGCATCTTTCCATGGGTTTCTTTGCCATTCATGTATCTTTGTTGGTGAAATATTTGCTAAAGATTTTTCCCATTTTAAAGATCAGGTTGTTAGTCTTCTTGTCGTTGAGTTGTAAGAGTTCTTCATGAAGTCTAGGTGTAAGTTCTTAGTCAGACGTATGTTTTGCCACAGTTTCTCCCAGTCTGTGACTTAGCTTTTTGTTTTCATGACAATATCTTTTTAAAAGCAAAAGCTTTTAATTTTGAAGAAGTCCAATTTATCATGATTTTTATTTCATAGCTTTCATGGCTTCTTTAAGAAATTTGTGCAATATCCAAGATCCCTAACCTTTTCTTCTATGACTTCTTTGGAAGTGTCATAATGTACAATGTCTTGGTAGTAGCTTTACTAACAATCTTTTACTGTTCTTGAATTTCTGGTTTTTGCATTTCTGATAATGACACGAATCACTTTGGCTTTCATCTTCTTTTCTACACAGATACAAATAGACACAGGAGGCTAATGGATGAAAATAAATGAAATCAAGATTGTGCTGGAAATTCAGGTTGTATGATTACACAAAATATATGCCCCATGTACCACCCCATAATATAGGAACGGTTTAGAGGAAAATATAATAAGAGTAACAACTTATTGAATAAGTACCAAGCCAAATGCTGTGTTGAGAACTTTATATTTAAGGTTTAAAATGTATTGTTGTATATTAAAAATGACTTCATATAAATTGTCCTAACATTATCTCTCTCTCTTTTTTTAGTACAGATGAGAATATTGTACCATAAGGAAGTTAAAAAATTTGCTCAGATTAACTGGTCAAGTCTGTACAATACTAAAGCCTGCCTGCCTACCTGCCTTCCTTTCTTCATTTATTTATTTTGAGATCTGGGGAGCAAACCTAGGAGTGCTCTACCACCAAGCTACATCCCAGTTTTATTTTTTTATTTATTTGAAATAGGGTCTTTCTCTGTTGTTTAGGTTGTCCTTGAACTTGCAATCTTCCTGCCTTAATCTCTTTTTTTGGGGAGAGGGGTATACCAGGGATTGAACTCAGGGGCACTCAACCACTGAGCCACATGCCCAGCCCTATTTTGTATTTTATTTAGAGACAAGGTCCCACTGAGTTGCTTAGTGCCTCACTGTGGCTGAGGTTGCCTTTGAACTTGTGATCCTCCTATCTCAGCCTCCTGACCCAACCCAGCCTGCATTATCCTCTTGATGAGCTTGGGTTACATGTGTGACCCTTGCCTGGCTATGAGAGGAACATTTTAAAATGTAGCCTTCCTCATATGCCACCAATGAGTGTGGTGGGAGTATATAGTGTAAAGAGATTTAATGTGGTGGGGGTGTCCCAACTTTTTAACTAACTTAGGTAAGTTTCTTAACTTCATTTCTTCTGTAAAAAATGAGGACAAGATCATTTTTAGAGGGGTTTTGATGGCTTAAGTAATTTCACTTATGTAAATAATAACAATAATATCTAGCATTTATTAAATGTCTACTCTGTGATAAATACTTATAAAACCACCTTATGAGTTAACTCATAATTAACATTAACTGCTGTCAAAAAAGTAAACTGAGGCACAATAAAATTTTTAAAGAGTTTGAGTAAGAAGCAGTTCAAGAATTGGTGAACACTAGACCAAAAGAGGCTTAGTTTTCCAATAATAAAAATGTGAGGGTTAAGTATTTACTGGGAAAATGAAGAAGCAAAATAAAGAAATTATTTGATTGGTTTGCAATTTCAAAAGTGCCCTTTTAAGGTACTTTGTTGGAAAGCCCCCAATCACATAATCATAGGTTAATTGACTGTTTATGATTGACTGGGGTTAAGTTTTATTTCTGCCAATATAAATATTTATTTGAAACATTAAGTTCCGCTTATATTTACGGTTATGACTCAAGGTAGGTTTCACCTGTGTTTGCAATTGAAGCCAGATTAAGGCTATTTTTAAAGTCTAGTTGGTTTGATTTACTTGGAAAGTTTGCTTTAACTGCACAGGATGAAGTACAGATCCCATTATTATCATTGTCACCATTTTTTAAAATTAGTGTTTTTTTTTTTAAACAGATACAACTTTTTTTTTATACCTTTATTTTATTTATTCATTTTTATGTGGTGCTGAGGATCAAACCTAGTGCCTCACACATGCTAGGCAAATGCTCTACCACTAAGCTCCAGCCCCAGCCCAATTGTCACCATTTTGCAGAGGAGAAAATGAAGCCCAGAGGGAAAAAAAGATATTTGTCCATGGTGATACAGCAGAAAACAGAGATGCTGAGCATGAGCCCAGGCAGCCTGGCTCCCCCAGCCTGTGCTCCTAAGTCAGTGCCGCCTGTCATTGACTGAACTTGCAAGGGTGTTTCTTTGGCACGCCCACCGATCCCCCCCTCATCCTTTTCTTTTTCTTTTTTTTTTTTTAAACAGGAAGTGTCTTTTCTAACCTGTTCTTTGGGAACTAGTGAGCTAAATCCTGGACAACTAAGAGAGTGCTTACCCGGGTCTGCACTGGTTGCTCTAGGTTCCAATTTTGATGCTGGTCATCTTTGGGACCTTGGGCAAGGACGTTTCACCTCCCTAAGTCCCACCTTTCTCCTGTATGAAATGTCCTGGGTACTAGTTAATTTCCAAGCCCTTTCCAGCTCTCACATTCCTCACGTCTGTGATTCCGTGATTAAGTTCCTGCAAGGTTTAAGTGCTGATAAAAGTGCCATTAAGTTCTGTATACTCAGCGGTGGCAGCCCTCTGTTACCTAAGATACCTGGCCTAGCAGTTACCTGCAGGGGCTGGGGCAGGGGGTGGACAGGAAAGGCTCCTTGTCTATCAGTGCTGTGCTGTACTTCAATGGAGGGAGGCCTGCCAACACCAGGCAAGGTAACTGACTTTCTTCTAATTTCCGGGCAGTGGTATACTGGGCCTGAGAAAGAAAGTTTCCCGACAAGAGAACCTTGTGCAGTAAGTTCCTCAGGCAAGTGAGTGGAGATAATTGAGACAGGACTGAATGAAGCTCAGGCAGAGAAACCTGGAGGACAGACCTATTTGTGTGATGAACTGGTTGACCCAAGGCCCCTCTGTCTATCATTTCTTGACCTCAGGTCAGAGTGATAGAAAGCCGGGAAGGCTACCAAAGCAGCTGGGGAGGGCTTCTGCCCTGAAGTCTTGGAGAAGAATGAGCAATTGTTTGTGCCACATGGGTTAGTCATTTACCTGCCTGAAGGCTCAGGGCTGGAACTGTAGTCTATGATCTGCTGGGACATACTTTGGGCCAGGGAACACAGGACCCCCATCCCCCAACAAATATGACAAGAAATTTATCAGAGAAAAAATATTCTCCTGGGCTGTGACTCAATGGCAGAGTGCTTGCCTAGCATGTGTGAGGCACTGGGTTCGATCCTTGCATACAAAAATAAACAAATAAAATAAAGGCATGCTGTTCGTTTACAACTACAAAAAAATTAATTAATTAAAATATATATTCTCCAAATGGTGGTCTAAACTTTGTTCACTGATCCAGCTCTTATTGTGTTCCAGGTACTGTTTGAGGCACCCAGGATACCTGGACAATTGAGACAGAGTTCTTGCCCTCAATGAAGTGACTGTATAGTATAAAATCCTAAAGCTGAGTCTTGATTTAAAAGAAATTTTTATTTATTTTTAAAGCTGAGTCTTAAAGGCTATTGCAGCAGCAACGACTCCTGTCCTCTGCCTTAATGAGTGCTTCTGATACACCAAGCTCTGGTGAAGAATCCTTATCCCCTTATGGGAAAGAGTCTAAGTATTGGCTTTGCCACCCATGGTCCATAATATCTGTGGACAAGTCATTTGGAGTATATTTTTTGCATCTCAGTTTTGAAAACTGTTATAGGGGCATAATATATATAAAAGCAAAGCAGTTGGCAATTTTAATTTTTTTAAAAAATGTCAATACAGGATTTATGAACAAATGCATATAAGACACCAGGCAAACAGGAGGTATTTAGTAAGTAGCAGTGGGATTATTGATAGATTCTGTATTCCTTTGTGTTCCTCTAGGGCAAGACTGACAGGCATCTCTATTAAACTATCAAGAGTATTTGTGAATTACAAAATTCATAAAGCTAATCAGGAGAGGTGAACTCCTAGTAGGAGACATTAGTGATCCCCTTAGCCCATGGAAGAACCCAGGGTCCAAAAAATAAGCATAGATATAGAAGACCTCAGTAACATAATGAATATAAAAAGGATCAAATTGATATAGCTTTCTATCTTCATATTCTGACGACAAGGAAACATCTTTTCTGAAGAGGACAGGGGACACTGCAAAAACTAACCACAGAGAAATCCTAGATTAATCTCCCAAAGGAAGCAGTTCAGATGACACTGATTTCAATGCAATGAAACTAGAAATTAAAAACAAAAGGGGGCACACTTAAATTACTTGTGTAAGGACTCTCTCTTAAGCAACTCTTGTGGCAAAAGGAAATCTAAAGGCTACTGTATATCAATATATGTTCTATTACCAGAGGTCACACAGCTAAAAGCTACAGAGGTTTATTCAAACGTAAAATCTGAGTCTCCTGAGTCATGAAGACACGGAATGGCTTCAGAGCCTGGGCAAGTCTCCCTGAGACTCGGTTTCCCCATTTTTGTCAAATGGTCTCGAGGGTCCCTGGCGTCCTGGTCCAGCGGCGGGGTTGAGCCCTGCGGGGGAGGGGAGGGTGGGCGTGAGGGAGGCGCGGCAGGAATCTCCACTTTCTGGGAAGTCAGGGAAGGTGCGGGTGTTAAGAGGTGGCAGCAGAGGGCGCTGAGCGGTCGCTGGCCGGAGCCTGCGTCTGCCATTGGTCGGGTCTGGGGCGCTGGGCTGGAGAGTTGGTGGAAAAGTGACAAGTTGAGCGAGAGAGGGAGCGCGGAGAGCGGGAGGAGCCGCCACAGCCTCCACCGAGGGGGCTCCGGGACGGCCGCCCCGGGCACAGGGTACGCTCTTCTCGATTCCGAGCGGAGGAGATTTGGCTGTCGGCGATAGTGACCCGGACAGCTCAGGGCTGAGCGGCTGGCCGAGGCGAGGCTGAAGCCGGAGGACTGGAGAGGGATCGCGCTCACGGGGTCCGCAGACTGCCCGGCGGAGGCGAGAGAGCAGGTTAGAGGGACAAAGAGCTTTGCAAACGCCCCAGGCATCCTGCGATCGCGAGCGGCCCGGACGAGGTGGCCGGGAGCCCGGGGAGAGCCCGTGGATGTTCTGCGCGCCACCGGAGAGCTGCCGCCGCCGCCGCCGCTGCCGCCGCCACGAAAGGAGGAATGCACCGGCCGCGTCGCCGCGGGACGCGCCAGCCGCTGCTGCCGCTGCTGGCCGGGCTGCTGCTGGCCGCGCGCTGGGCTGCTGCGCAAGGTAAGAAACGCCCGCTCCGGCCCCAGCGCCCCTCAGTCCACCGAGCGCCCTGGGCACTCGGCAAGCACCGCGCCCTCCTCTGGGGAGGCGGCCGACTACTCGCCCGGTATCTTGCCAGCGCGCCTCGGGCCGCGGGGGAGTCAGGCGATGATTGGCCCTGGAGCCCAGCCGCGGGTCCCGGGTGCGCCCGGGGATTTGTTCCTTCACACCGTGCATCGGTTGTCAGCACTGACAGGAAGCGTAGAGGACTTTGAGGATCGTGGGGTGATCGGGGCACTTCCGCGCCGGTCGTCTTCCCATCTCTTCCTGGACTCTTAGAGCACCCTAACTGACGTTCAGTAATCTATCCTGCGGTCCAGGATGGGTTTGCATTTTCAGAGTGCCTGCGAGAGAGCCCAGGTGGTCCGCGAACCGGCGCAAACAAAAGCCCTGTGCTGCTGGGGCTCCCGCGGCCTTGCATCTCCACTGCCCCGGCCCTCTGGCCCTCCTGAGGGTCACCATGGAGGCCGAAACGTGTACGCTGCTGCCGCCGCTGCCACTTTGTGCAAAATGTGCTGTCAGAGGAGACCTGAGGCTCCAAAGTGCTGTGTGTGTGTGTGTGTGTGTGTGTGTGTGTGTGTGTGTGTGTGTGTGTTACAATCGAGGGGGGAAAAGCCATCTAATGCATACTTGATTTTGGTAATCTCCAAAGACAATCGCACAACAGTTAGAGAAAGACTCTACCGCCAGCCGGAGCGTCTTAGTTCGCTGCGGGAAGCTGGGATCCTTGCTGTGTTTGAGCCGGTACACAATGAGAGGGAAGAGCCCGGCTGCGCCTGTGGAGACAACCGATTCATTCTTTGGAGGTTGGAGGGGGAAAGTTGATTAAAGTCTCCGGGGTCTTGGGCCTCACTTTTAACATGCATCCCTTGAGGAGGTGGTGCTGAAGCCCTCGGGTTCTTCCCTCCCCCACTCGCAGCCCCAAACCTGTGCGGACAACTAGGTCCCTGCTCCTTTAACTTGCATCTTTCATTTTTAAGTGAGCGCTGTGTTTAGGTAAAGAAAAGGCAGTGGCTTACTTAGCAGTTAAGGGGAAAAAGATCCAATCACTAAGACTGTGACCGCAGAATTAGTTTGTACTAAAACTTAGTTAATAATGTTCTTGGTAGAAAGAACTCTGGAGGGAAGTTTTGTGTGGATTCTGATTTCTTAGAGATGATTTTGGGAAGAGGGAGCAGCGTTCACAGAGAAGGATTCTGAAACTGATCCTGTAGTGTGGTTGTACTAATCTGGAAGCTCCTCAGGGTAAATACAGTTCCTAATTGTAATGAAGATGTACATCAGCGGGGAGTGCTTCTTACTGATGGAAAATCCTAATGAAATGTAAACAGTTTGGTCACATGGATGTTTTGCTTGGTGATGCCAAACATCTGGCCCTTTGCCACAACACCTGGGTGAAAAGTAGAAAATGGGCCTCAACCTAAACATCCTTCTGAAGTCCAGTTGCCCAGCAAATAGAGGCAGAGATAACCAGGGGGGGTTTCTATCTAAGGTAGAACTCCTGGCTTGGGCCCTTAGTTAATTTGGTTATTTCCTCTGTGGACTTCTTTGCTTTGTACTTAACCTTTTAGCAGTGATTACTTTTAGATGATAGCCCCTGGCAGGAGGCAGGGAGAGGAGGAGGGAGGATTTCACCTTTTTTGGTAATCTACCTTTAAATAAATGGCCATGCAGTGATTTTGTTGAGTGTAAGACAATTTTGTTACTGGCAGCCACTCAAATTTTGTCTTCTTTTACTGTTTATAGGGCCTAAATTTTTTTAAAAAGAGAAATGCTGCCTCTTTCATACTCTGCAGTAATGAGCTCAAACCTGTTATTATTGTCTTATTTGTTGTCTTATAAGCTTCTTTCCATTTCTATGAAGGTTTGCTCTTTTCTGTGGGGACAGGACTTCTAGTGGACCTCGGACTTGCTTTCATCTGAGGTTCCTAAGGTAACTAAGGTAACTCAGGAAATCAGCTCAAGGGGATATAAGTTTCACTTATTAATTTAAAAAAATGCTCAGCATATCTCCCATCACTTTTCTATTTTCTATTTATTGGCCAGGAGAAGAAATGTTTAGATGTAATGTTTCTGGCACACTCATTGTTGCTTTCCCCATGTATCCCTGCGCAAAGCTCAGCTTCTGTAGGAAGCTGAAGTCTCATCTCTGCTCCCAGAGCTCAAGGCTTCAGGAACCTGTTTGAGTTTTTCTGAGTCCTGTTGATTCTGTGGTTTGGCTGCCTGAAGCCAGAGGGAGGTGGCCTGCCACTGTGTTTGCTGTCATTTTGTAAGCCTTCCTTTGCCATTTGAATAGGTGTCTGTCCTGTCTACTTTTAGAATAGGAGTCTCCTGAGGGCAATAAGACTGTCAGCTTTGCTGGTGAAAGCACCAAGGGCCCAAGGCAGCAAGCTTCCTCTTTATTTGAGACGCTCCCAAATCCTACCTGAGTGGCTAGGGGGAGCCATGCAGAGGCAGGATAAAGGGTGTGTGTAGTCAAGCTATCTCTGGCAGTATTTTAGAAATATTTAATTTCCAATTTAATATCATACCTGGTAGGCTGTTTTTGCTACTCTGATGCCTGGAATTAAATATCTGCCTGATATTTAATTAGGAGACCTTTAAAAAAGTCAACTTTGTTCTGCCCTTCCTCCATCCTCTGCATGGTGAATATAGGCTACAAGATAGACTTCTGAAGTTTCTGAATATGTTACTTGCATCCAGATTAGCATCAGATTTGGCCATGGTTTGATGATGAACACCTACCCCCACTTGATGTTATTGATGTTAGTGTTTATCTACATAAAATGGCATATATATATATATATATATATATATATATATATATATATATAGAGAGAGAGAGAGAGAGAGAGAGAGAGAGAGAGGGGGGGGGGGCACAGTGGAGAAAGTGGTTCCTAAATTTTTGTTGAATGAACAGAGAATACCTATTTTGGTTGGATTTAAACTTATGCTATGATTTGCTTTGCTTTGCTGTGTGTGTGTGTGTGTGTGTGTTTTAGTAAAAATGCAACATATCATATTTTAAAAGATTTTTTCCTTTACTTGCCCCATTTTTTGATAGGAAGGAGTTAGTGGAACTTGACAGTATAGCTTAATGGCTACCAGCACAAACTGACCTGGGTTTGAATCTTTTTTTTTTTTCCATACGGTGCATACGTTGATTAGTCTCTCTGAGCCTCCTAGGAGTTTATATTTATTTATTTATTTGGTAGTTGTACATAATAAATTTATTTTATTTATTTATATGTGGTGCTGAGGATCGAACCCAGGGCCTTACATGTGGTAGGTGAGCACTCTACCGCTGAGCCATAACCTCCAGCCCCTTCTTAAGAGTGTTTTAGATTTAAGTAAAACCATACATGTCAAGTATGGGGAAGAGCACTAGCCTAGAGGTGCAGTATGTGAAATTGAGGATATATGAACCCCCAGAAATGATACTCCTTTTCATTTTTATGGTTATATGTTTATTGGTATAATCAGAGTTTCCAAGAAAACTGTTAAAGATAGGCCCACTGCAGTTCATGACGCTGGCTGCCTGGATAGGTTGAAAGGGACTGAGTGTTGGCTGTAGGATTTAGCTCAGATCAGCCACTCCATGGAGGCTCTGCTTCTCACTTCCTCTCACTTCCCACTTTTGCTCTCTCCAGGTGGGCTGTTCAATGGGCCTGGAGGAAGTTGATGAATGGTGCCAAGTCCCTGTAACTAAGATTGCATGTCCCAAGTACTCTGAGATGCCCCTGTTTTGCAATTTATTTAACAGTTAATATAATCATTACAGTGGACCAGTAACTATTCTAAGACTTTTACCAGTATTAACTCACTGAATCTTCACAGCACCACCATAAGAGAGATGGCATAACCAGATCATTTTAAAGACAGATGAATGTAAGTGCAGAGAGGTTGAGTCATTTTTCTTAAAGTCACACAGCCAGGATGTGGCTTATTGGGCTTACAAGCCCTAGTAGTTGATGTATTTATTTTAACTAACTACTGTCATAGACAATCCCTCCTAGCTTAATTCTTACAGTTTATATTCTTTTAATGTACAGACTAGTGGTTTCCCCATGTTTTCCAAGGGAACTCTAGGCAAGTTTTTCTTTCCCGTCACCTGGAGTACATAAGAGACGATTTGGAGACAGCCTATTCCAATTTTCCTTCCAATGCTGGCCTTCTCTTAGTCTGTCTTGCTGTAACTCTGAGATAGATTAGAAGAGCCTGCGATAGCCTGGGCTTCTGGATCTGGAAGAATTACATTTTTGTTATGAACTGCAACTTTGATGCGGTTTGAGGAGTGTGTCTGGCAGTTCCTTCCAACTAGTGATGAGCTATATTTTGATGAAGTGCCTTTGTATTTGCATCTTGGTATATAACTCGGGTGTGGGGGGGGACGTTGATTTATAGGAGTGCTCTCTGGAGGGAGAGCCCATTGCCAGCTCAGAGTTCCAGTGAGCACCAGATCCTGGCAGATCCAGCTCCAACTGGGAAGCACTCAAATCTTGGAGGCCTCTTTTTCAAACAGTAGGGCCTCCGCTGTGACAGGAGAGACTGTTCTTGTGGACACACGAAGAGAAAGGAATACTCTTCTAGGAGTCTGAGAAAGTTCTCTGGAGTTGGAAGGGGAGGGGAGGGGAGAACTCTTCGAAAACCCTTAACTAAATGCAGCTGCTTGTTACACGGGGCCTGACTTGCATGCCAGGAATATCTAAAAAGCTAACGAATACAAAATAAAAATAAACAGCAGTAAAAAGGCTCTCTCTTTGTTGCAGTAAGCTCAGTTGGGGTTTTCAGTGTGTTTAGGAATGGGATAATTGTGGCATCCACTTTATTTTGGTAAGGCAGAGAAATTCGCATTGATGTTCTGTCCCTGGGATGCCCCAACACCTGAACCCTCCCCCACCCCAACACACACCCCCATGTCAGGACTTGGACATTCACAGAGCCTGAGGCTCCAACTGTTGCCCCTGAGTGAATTACACTGGAAAAGGGCAGATAATTTAATGGGATCATCTTGGCGGAGCTAGCCAATTTCACACCCCATCTCTCACTAATAGAAAGGCACAAGAAGGCTACAACATCCTCAGATGAAAAGGTTGTATAAAAAGGCCCTGTGTAACAGTAACTGTCTGTTCATAAATAAGGTTCTATGGAGTTTTGATCCAGAGACAGTTATTAAATACTGATAAGTGAAGTCTCATAATGTTTGGCCTTTTTACATTTCCTTCCCCCCTCCTCTTTTCTCCAAAGCAACAGAGTTTTAAAAAAATTTTCTTGAGATTAAAAAAAAAAAAAAAGGAGTCTAAAAGATCCACTAGTTCAGACTGCTTATTTTTTTAAGGTTTTCTATGTAGAATGGACCTTCTTTGAAAGCCATTTAAAGAGGTGGCCTGGTGTAACCGAATGGGATTTGAACCTAATAGATAGGGTTTACATACATGGAGGCTTTGCTGCTTGCTTGGGCAAAGTTACTTACCCTCTGAGCCTCTGTTTCCTTATCTGTAAAATGGGGTTAACAATCATATTTGATTTACAGGGTTTTTATGAGAATTAGAGAATGTCAAGGACAGGAAGCTCCCAACGCGCAAGACCTGCTGAATGTATAGCGTGTTAGCAGTCGCTCCCATCCAGGGCTTACTGGAGAAGTCAGAAAATTTGACTCCAAATCAAGGATCATTATGCTGGGAGATGTAGCCGAGGCTCTGAGAGCAGCACTTTTTATGGTATTTTGAGACTCTTGAGTGTTTTGTTTTACAGGAAGCTTGGAGACGCTCTGGATCTGAGCAGTCCTCTGACCAGTGCTGGGGACCCCATGGGAGGGGATTCCACAGTGCAGTTTTGCAGAGCCTTAAAACAAAGGCTTTTTTCAGAGCCATGAGCTCTTGGGGAAGAGCAACCCCTCCCTGGTGTTTGGTGTAATTCCAGAATCCTGCAATGGGGGGATGTTACATTTCAGGGACGTCCACTTGTAATCTGACCGTTTTTTAGCTCCAATATCCAAATAATCTTGCTGAGCACAACTTGAAAGAGAAGGATAATGGCCAGAGGAAAGAATCCTGAGGTGCTCTGTTAGCCATTTAAAATTTCTGAGTACAAAAAAAGTTCATGTTACCCAAGGAGAGAAGAGTAATGAAGTGTGTGGGAAGGGGGAAGGGCGATAACAAGAACTTGTGGAGACTAGGCAGAGTGTATGTTTTTTATTTTTGTTTTTCAGCAGTAGAGCTTGTCTTTCAATGCATTTCAACTAACCTTTATTTTGTATTTATTATGTGCAAGATATGGTGTTAGTGGCCCAGGAATAGAACATTATTCCTGGTCTCTTGGAAAGAGGAAGGAGAGAAATTCTTACTTTTTTTGAACACCTACTGTGGGCCCGGTATCACTCTTTGTAGATTTATATGTCTGAGCAACCCCTGGAGGGATGGACTTTGGATCTTAGTTTAACTGAGGAGGAAATGAAGGCTCAGAGAGGTAAGTATGTTGGCCAGCCTCATGCAATTATTATGCTGGGATTTGGGATTTGAACCAAGGTATTTTGACTCTCAAAGGGCTGGGGTTGTGGCTCCGTGGTAGAGGACTCACCTAGCACAGGCAAGGCCCTGGGTTCGATCCCCAGCACCACATATAAATAAAATAAAGGTATTGACTCTCAAGTATGACCATCCTTAAAATGAGATGGGGCATCAATGGATAGATTTGCTACCTCTGGTGGGTAGAGGTAGCAAGTCTGTCCATTGATGTGGAGAAGGGCCCTGGAATTCAGGGATGGAAGGCAGTAATTCTCAGGGAATTAGAGGATCAAAAATAGAGCATTAGTGCCTCCTTTACAGGCTCATCAGAGGAATGTATAAAATAATTCATGAAAATGTTCCGTATCATGCCATACATATGCTGTCCCTATTTGGCCAGTGACAGACCTGGTCAGGATATATCTGCTTCCAAAGCCACTTACCCCCACTTTTCAATGACATGTGGGTTTTGGAAGATCGAGTAGCTGTGCCATTTCTATGTGGAAGGGCAGACACTGGGGACAGTTTCTCTGATGTTGTCCTCCTCCTGCCTGCAGCCTGGCTTTGTGTAGAGTCAGGGAGCCAGTCATGACGCCCAGACATGAATGAACACCAGCATTCTTGTAACTCTGCCCCCACCTTCCCTCCTTCATTCATTCATCTTACAGTTTCTATGCTCTTAATGTAAGCCAATATCCTGGTGGTCCCACTGGAGAGACAAAGATGGTCATTGCCTTGAATGGTTTTGCAAATAGCAGATTTGTGGCAGCAATTGCTAACTGATCAGTGAATCTGTTTCTCTTTCTTGCTGGGCACATTTGCTAAATGACCATATTTCCCAGCTCCCTCTCAGTTAATTGAGGCCACGTGATCAAATACTAGCCAATGGAATGAGTTGGAAGTATTGAGTGTCACTTGTAGGTTTGACCCACAAAAAAGTACCCAGATGGCTGGCAATCTTAGAAGTCATGTGTTGAAGATGCCACAAGATGGAAAGAGCTGAGGATCTTCCCTTAATCACTCTACCATGGTGAAAGCCACCTGCCGGGCCACACTGATTTAGATTTTATATGAGCCAGAGTCAAGCATCTATTGGTAAGGCTGAGATTTGGGGATTTTCAGTTATAGCTGCTAACGTTACCTTAACTAACTCTAGTCTGTAGACCACAGTGTGCCTTGAGATCAGTTTAGTGGGTCAGGACCAGCATTGTAAAGATAAAATAGGGACTCTAGTTTGGATCTGACCACTTCAAGTGGAACAGCTCCCTCTATAGAATCAGACCTCAGGGTGCCTTTGGAATTGTGCTCAGTACTCTGGGGAATTTAAAACTGTGACTGGCCTTTCCCCTTGGGGAATTTACCTTTTAAAGGCAATAAAATAGGCACTTGTGGAATAATTATACAGCCAGTGAGTACAGAATTGGTGATTATATATGCAGAATCCTGAGAAGGGAGAGGTCTTTGGGGGTGGATTCTTAGGAAGGTTTTTGGAGGAGAGGAGCTGGACACTCTCCTGCTGGGAAAGGGCTGAGTCTGCCCCAGCTGCAGCTGGCCGCCCTGGTCTGCAGGGGCTGGCCTAGATGGGCTTGGGTTCTTAGATGGGCCTTGGGGAGGGGGGAGAGTTAAATAGGTCTCCAAGGGATGGGAGAGGGAAGAAAAGAAAGAAAGCCTTGAGTGGTACCCTTTGATTTTTGCATGTGAAGGGGGAAAGGGAGGGGCGAAGGAAGAGAGGGAGTTTCCTGGGAGGTGGACATTGGCTTGTCTTCCTCGCCAGAGGGTGTCCTGTGTTTCAAGACAGCTTGTCAAAGATCCAGGAAGCCTGTCTTTGCTGCTGCAGTTTGTTTTGTAGTGCAGGCTACTAAATCCTAGTTCACATTTTGCCTGCTTGATGGAAATCACAAGAATGGTAATAACTGACACATACCGTGTACCAAGTACCATTTAATTTTTTGTTTTGTTGGTGCTGGGGATGGAATCCAGGGCCTTGTACACACATAGTGAGCAGGGACAAATTTTTTTTTGTTTTTATATTTTTTAGTTGTAGTTGAACACAACACCTTTATTTCACTTGTTTACTTTTGCATGTGGTGCTGAGAATCGAACCCAGGGTCTGGAATGTGCGAGGCGAGCTACCGCTGAGCCACAACCCCAGCCCCAGAGACAATTTTTGATGACATCCTTGATCTATTGCTGCACCCCCACCCCCATGTTCTTGATGTATTTTAACTCACTTAGTCTTCAATTCAACCCTATGAGTTGTATAAGCTGTTATTCCCCCCATTTTTCAGATAAGGACACAAGGCACAAAGAGGGTCATGTGTGTGCCCAAGACCACACAGAGAATTAAACAGGAAAGACACAAAGGTATTCTGAGGCCAGGGCTTTGTCCTTAATCATTATGCTATCCTGCATCTCTGCTTTTTTTTTTTTAATAACTCTATCTGATTAAAGTTTTGTATAAGATCTCAGCCAAGTAGCTGAGTCAAATGATTATAACGAGTGCCTCCATTTATATAGGGCTTTGTAGCTTGCAAAATTATTTCATGTACAGTATTAACCTTAATTTCAGTAGCCCAATAAAACAGGTTTTTTTTTCTCTTTCTTTGTCTTTCTCTTTTTAAATCAGTTGGCAGCTCACCCATGGCCACTCAGTAGGTGCTGGTGCTTTTCTACAATGTAGCACCTTTGACTTCAGACCCATTGTAGTTTTTACACTAAAGAGCTATTGGTCTTTGAAATTTGTGCCTCTTGGATTCATTTTCAGTATTACTTCACCAGCAAACAAATTTGACTGTTCTCACTTGTTTCACCCACAAAATTTTCAAGATCAGCCATCATTTTTGAAACAGTTTAGAGGTGTTTGTAGGTGGGGCCTGGGGAAGGGATTCCTGTAAACTAAAGAAATTCACTTGTGTCAGTGTGGTGCTGTAATCCTAGTGGCTTTGAAGGCTGAGGCAGGAGGATCACGAATTCAAAGCTAGCCTCAGCAATTTAGCAAGGCCCTAAGCAACTCAGTGAGACCTTGACTCTAAATAAAATATTAAAAAGGGACTGGGGATGTGGCTCGGTGGTTAAGTGCCCCTGGGTTCAGTCTCTAATACAGAGGGTGGGGTAGGGAGGAGGAAAAAAAAAAAAGAAATTCACTTGCAAATAGAAGTTACTTAAAAACAAGGAGTTTGCTAAGGGGCTGGTGATTTCAGCAGGTAGAGGAACCAGGAAGGGCAGGGCTTTGGTAGTCCACCCATCTTGGCCCCAAACTAGGCTCACCACTTTCCTGCCAGGTCAGCAGATTCCTTAACCTCTCTGAGATGGGTTTTCCTCAACTGTAAAATGGGTGGCGGAAGGGTGCCTATCTTGAAGGCTGGGAAGGAATGGGAAGTGCTTGGCGCAGTTTCTGGACCCAGATCTCTGGTTGGCACGTGATTGCTGCTACATCTATGAACCGAGACCAGCAGTTCCTCCTTGGAAATTTTCACAGCATGGGATGGGCAAGATTCCTAAAACTTGAGTTTTACAACACTCTGAAGCTGACTTCTTGGCCTGGCCCTGGGAGATTTTAGGTTATGATGAAGTGAGCGTTCTAAAGATAGGGACTTTCTTATGCTCTGAGAAGAGTAAACATCATAAGACAAACGTGGACTCCTCTGCCCCGAATCCTAGACGTCTTTGAAAGGCTCCTATCTGTCCTTCATGGGAAACTGACACCATTTCTTCATGGATTTAGACATGGGCACGGGGAAGCAATTTATTCTGCCTTTTCTCCACAGGAGAGGTTGCACCAGCCTCAACCTGTCTGATTTCCCTCCCATGAGGTGTTTGGTAGTTTTTGCATAATGTTCACCCCCACCTCTGGGTATTGATTTTCTTTTTCCCACCTGGGCTGTGTGATAAGCCCTAGTCCTGATGTGCACACCTTAAGGCACTGATGCTTGCCTTAAGGAAGTAGTGACTGTTTGCCTCCTTCTCTGTTCAGAGAGCCTTTGTGGGGGGCTGGGATAGGAACTTGCAGTCCCCAGCATGATCTGTTTAAGATTAAGCTGTAGAAATGGCCGATAGTGAGCAGGGCCAATTTTTGATGATGTCTTTAACCTGTTGGTGATTTTCCCTTTTATTCTCTATGTGGCTCATAGTGCTCTGCCCTCTCGCAGCTAGAGTCTCCAAGCCAAGGAATCAAGAGCTTTGCCTGTGGCCTGGGGCAGAGCCTGCTGTTGGGGTCTCTCAGGGGACACCTGACAAATGGTGTCCCTCTTTCCCACCGAGGAAGGAGGAGCTGAGCTGAGCAGGCCCAGTTTGTTCTTTCCATTCATCCCTAAATCCCTGTCCAGGACTGTGTCCTAGGCGTGGTCAGGGGCAAGGAGGAGTGAGGAAAGGGGCACAAGGAGAGGAGTAACCTCCACACCAGGCCCAGGGAGTAAAGCTTTTATCTCCTTCACTGGCTTCAATGTGACTGTTGTTTTTTTGGTACTGGGGACTGAACCTGGGGTACCCTGCCACTGAGCTACAGCCCCAGCCCTTTTATTTTTTATTTTGAGCAGCGTCTCTTTGCATTTCCCAGACTGGTCTCAAGCTTTTGATACTCCTGTCTCAGCCTCCCAAGTAGGTTAGGTCACACTCCTGTGCCACCACACCTGCCTTGATTTTTTTTTTTTTTTTAAGGATCACTTGCCAGATTTCATGATTAAGTTGGGGCTAAAATTAGATGAGAGGATCAAAAACATTTTACAAATAACTCTCCTACATCTTTGCCTCAGGCCTCAGGTTTACAGAGTCTCTTAGCCAATCTAGGCCATTGGTGAAAGTGACTTCTCGCAGACTCACGTGATGACATCAGCCGAACAGTCAATCCCTCTCAGACCAGAGTGTTGGGGTAGCCAAGGGGAGGGGAGAAGGGCCGGGGAGGAACGGCCTCTGCACCTGCCAGGTGATACCTCCTGTGTGAACTACCAAGAAGTCACTGGGGCTTCCGTTTGGTTAAATATTTGTTTAGCAATTAAAGTGGATGTAGAAGAAATATATGGCAGTATCTTCTGCTGTAGGAGGTTTACTGTTTCTGTTAGGGAGGCAAGATTGATACCCTCTAAATGGTAGGTGGAGACAATGCCTGACCTGTGTGCAGGGCCGTTTCCCTGTCTCCAGCCTCTGGGCGTCTACTCCAGCTCCTGCCCACTTCCTTGGCACATCCAGCTCCTGCTTGTCCCTCTTTCCATGTCTTCTCGCTGAAGTCACACTTGTTCTTCAGCCTCCAGAGTGTCCACATTCAGCAAAAACCTGACCCTGACCTGCTTCAGCCTCCTGCCCCTCTTCCCCTCACCTTTGTCTTCAGCCAATTACCACCACACAGCCACGGAAGTCACTCTCATTTATTTATTTACTTTTTCGGGTACCAGGGATTGAACTCAGGTTACTCGACCACTGAGCTACATCCCCAGCCCTATTTTGTATTTTATTTAGAGACAGGGTCTCATTGAGTTACTTAGTGCCCCGCTTTTGCCGAGGCTGGCTTTGAACTCCTGATCCTCCTGCCTCAGCCTCCTCAGCTGCTGAGATTACAGGTGGGTGCTACTGAGCCGTGGTCACTTATTTTGATGTAGTTTTAATTTTAATCCTTGTGATAATAGTCACCATGATTTATTGAGCAACTCCCAGGGACTGTACCCCTGGCAAGGCATTTCATATTTGTAGTGGAATCATATTATTTTTGTCTCTCCACAATGATTGCCCTGATCCCAATCCCCTTTCTCTTGCTCTCTCCTGGGAAATGCCCCTTCCTCAATTCACAAAAGGAGCTGCTCCAACCTGGTTATGGGGGGCTGCCTATGTAATGCTCACTCGCCAGGCTGACTCTGATAATAATAGACTTTGCCTGGGACCTAGGGGCAGTTCTTATGGGGTAGAAGGGATGAGAGATGCCTTGGTCATATCTGTGCCCAGAGAAAGAAGTGAGTGTGTGGGAGAGAACCTGACTTGCTCATTGGGCAGGCCTGACAGCTGCCTAGTCTCTTGTCCATCTTCCTCTGCTCTTGTCTGCACTCACAGGCTCAAATACGAGATTATTGTGTCCTGGCCATGCAAACCCCTTGCCTCACTCATCACCACAAAATGAAGTTTGATCTTGATTTTTTACTTAAAAGGAAAAGTTTTCTTTCTTTCTTTCTTTCTTTCTTTCTTTCTTTCTTTCTTTCTTTCTTTCTTTCTTTCTTTCTTTCTTTCTTTCTTTCTTTTTCTTTCTTGATGAGAAAATATGTATCTATTAAAAAAAATCAGAAAAGTGTAACCAAAAAAATCACCTCTAATCCTACCATTCAGGAAGAAACTCTAATATTTCTTATACATGCATATTTAAAGGAGGGCACACTGGTATTCGGAAGAGAAAACAGAGGCTCAGACATGTGGAGGAACTCCCCCTGCGTCATAACCAGCTTCTTTCCATTCTGCCCATTTCTAGGCAAGGACCAGGTCTTGTGTTAGTTAATTGCTGTCTGGTCTAGCCCATCTTCCTTGGTAGGAAATCACTAAATTCATGCTGGGTGAATGCTAAATTCAGTGTTATTAAGTGCCTCAGTGAAGGTGTGGGCAGTAAGTTTTGTAGATAAAAGAAGAGAGAAATTATTGAAGAGTTCTCAGGATGGTGCTTGAGAGACTCAGTCCATTTTCTGTTTCTGTGAGAGGATACCTGAGACTGGATGATTTATAAAGAAAAGAGATTTATTGCTCATGGTTCTGTGGTAGGAAAGCAGAAGGCCCAGTGGTCATGTGTGGAAGGAGCAAAGTAGGAGGGTGGCCTGGCGTTCCTGGGAGAATTGCATTAATCCTTCTTAAAGACTTAATTACCCATTCAAGGCCCCAACACTGTCTCAGTGGCAATCAAATGTCAACATGGAGTTTTGGAGGGGACAAACTATTTTCCAAGCATAGCAGATAGCAGAGAGTGATCTAATATTGACTGGATGCCTTTAATCGAGTGGGCGGAGCCAGTGCAGCTGGAACACCCAGTCACTTCTGCTGGTAGGGCTGCCACAGACGGCTTTTCTGAAAATACAAAACTCAAAGTAGAAATGTCGGCGTGAACATGTGACAGGGGCAGAAGAAGAAAGAGAGAGACAGTGTCTAGAAGGAAGTCTAAAGGTGCAACAGGAAATTAACCCAAAGAATCCTACCTAAAGAAAGGAATTGGGGCACGGCGAGGGTGCACAGCTACAAATACGGTCAAGAATTCTCCAGTGCGACTCTCGGGTGGGCCTTCCCAGTCTGCCTACCGTCCAGTCCTGTCTCACTGGGCATCTTTGTGCTGGGGTCTTCCAGGGCTGTCAATCCCACAGGAACACCTTTTTCTACCTCTCAACCAAAGTCCTGTTCTGGCCCAGATGTCACTTCCCCAACTATAGACTAGACTGGGTTCCCACTTCCTTACTTCCATGGCACCCTGTATTTTAAGTATCATTTATTATAATTTATTGGATGTGTACCTGGGCAATGGGTATGTTTGTAATATCTTCTCTATCACAGCTCGACGGTCCCTAGGTTGGGCCTGGTTCTTTCTCTCTCTCTCTCCCTCCCCCTCTCTCTCTTTTTTTTTAAATTGCACCAGGGATTGAACCCAGGTGTGCTTAACCACGGAGCCAAGTCCCCAGTCCTTATATTTTATTTTTATTTTTAATTTTTATTTTGAGGTCTCATTAGGTTTCTTACAGCCTCATTAAATTACCAAGGCTGACTTTGAACCTGCAATCCTCCTGCCTCAGCCTCCCAAACCTCTGGGATTATAGACGTGTTCCACCATGCCCAGCATGGGCCTGATTTTCAACTTCCCCAGCCAGTAAAATG
Organism: Ictidomys tridecemlineatus; assembly: GCF_052094955.1. NCBI lineage: Eukaryota > Metazoa > Chordata > Mammalia > Rodentia > Sciuridae > Ictidomys > Ictidomys tridecemlineatus. The sequence continues at coordinate 49,631,134 of NC_135487.1, forward strand.
GCCCAGTGGTCAAGTGAATGGACTTTACTTCTTATAGATTGGGCTAACTCTCGTTTACTTTGCTCCTCTATCTAGGAATTAAAAAATGCATCTTTGAACATCTGAACGTCTTAAGGCTGTCTCTTCCAAAACTGTCTCTTTCCAACCTGGGAGAGAGTTCATTTGGGTGTGAGACCTGCTGTGGGTTCTGAGCCATGGGAAATCTGTGATCACTCTGGGTTTTGCTGCTATAAATCAGTGTCATTTTCTTTTGATTGGCAACAAATTCAGTTTTTGTGTGGCCGTTCCCCTGTTTATCTTTCTCTCACATCCACTACTCTTTTTGGAAGGTGCAGTAAATACTGTCAAGAGACTGAGCCTGCAGACTCAGACTGGAGGTGGGGTGCTTCCTCCCCACCAGGAGCATCTTTATCCTTCTTCCTTCCCTCCCTCCCTCCCTCTCTCCTGCTCCCCTGTCTTTCTTCAGGAATTTTAAAAGGGGTCTCTTTACTAGGGAAACATCCCCTGGGGAGCAGCAACTCCTCTCTCCTTTCTTGTATTTAGGATGCTCTAAGGTTTGAACTTGCAAGCCATCTGGATGCAAAAATGGTCAGAAAAACCCAAGTGTCTTTGGATTTCCTATGAGACTCTTTAGGGCCTCAGGGCCCCTGACCATCTGCATCAGGCTGGGACCCTTTTCATTCATGCAAGAAGAGAGAAAGGGTTTTGGTTGGGCTTCCAGGGGGCTGAGGCTGAGAAGCCTGGGCTGTTTCATTCTTGCCTGGCTGCTGTGAGTCAAGCTGGTCCTTGGTTGGCATGCACATCAGAGTTGCTGGTTGCTGGGTGCCAGGCACTGGGCTGGGTGCTAGGGACCACAGGACCTTCTGTGGTCAGCCTTGTAGGGAGCATGAAAAAGATGAAGGAGTGCTGGAAGAGCATTGTGGGGGTTGTCTTAAGAAGTATGGGAAGGGAGGAGGAGGGTCAGAAAGGTACTTCAAGGGAGGCTCCACTGGAGAAAATGTGTCTGGGAGGCACTACCCCATAGCCCATTATGCATTTACAAATAATATTGATAGTTATAGATGGGCTTATTTTGACACATTAGTTCACAAACATCTGCTGTCTAAAGTTTGACATATTGGTACTGGGGATTGAACCCAGGGGTGCTTAACCACTGAGCCATATTCCCAGTCCCTCCCCCCCCCCCCCCCCGGCTTTTTTTGTATTTTATTTAGAGACAGTGTCTCACCGCGTTACTTAGGGTCTCATTAAGTTGCTGAAGCTGGCTTTGAACTCACGAGCCTTCTGCCTTGGCCTCCCAAGTCATTGGGATTACAGGTGTGCACCACTCTGCCCAGCTAAATTTTGATTTTTGACTAAGTGATTGAAAATCATCTCCCAGGCCCCTCTCTGTAAGCCAGCTCTTCCCTGGGAACCTCAGCTGCTCCACCAGGGCCAAAATAACTCAGGGAGTTTGAGAGCCCTCTGGGTAACTGGCAGACGTGTGGATGCAGGTGAAGATGGTGTTCAGGACCCAACCCTAGGCTGTGCCTTCTCAGAAAGTTGCTCTGTTCTTCCCGGGGTCTGAGGTCTCAGTTTTCTCTTCTACCCTGGGAATTATCATTCAGTCTCTAAAGATTATAGGAGACTTCAAAGTCTTACCTGAGACCGAAGGATCAGAGAGCAGGCAAGATTTTGTCTTCATTTTGGGGAGAGTGGATCCAGGAGGCTTCCTTTATTCACTCAACAAATATTTATGTGACGAGCATTATCCTAGATGCTGAGGGTAGGTCAGCAAACAAAACAAAGACCCTGCTCACTGAGGAATGGAAAATAGAGAAACGTATGCTCCACACGCAATAGTAAGCACTAAGGAAAATGCAGCCGGCTAAGGACCTTGTGCTCTTTCATAGGGTGGCCTGGAAGCTTCTAGATACAGTGACTCTTGAGCAGACAACTGCATGAAGGAAAGGGTCAAACCCTGTGTCAGAAGGTGGGGAGCAAGCACAAAAGCCATGAAGTGGAGTTTCCTCAGTTAACAGTATCACAGCAATTGCTTCTGCGGCCAATAGTGATATTTATAGAGCACTGACTGTGTGCCAGGTACTATTAAAGCATCATTAAATCCTCTTACCAACTTGCTTAGTTAGGTGCTATTATACCCATTTCACAGACAAGGTAACTAAGGACTCCTTAGCAAAAAGGCAAGCATCCAGAAAACGGGAAGAGGGAGCAGCACAGGAGGGTATAGATGAGACATCCCTGCACAGAGGAAAGAGTGCATGATTTGGAGAAACACAGTATCTGGGGCCCTTCCTTTTGTTATTTATTTGTTTATTTATTTATTGGTACTGGGGATGGAATCCAGAGCATCATGTCTGCTGGGTGAACATTCTACCACTGAGCCACATCCCTAGTCTGAGAGAAAATGTCTGTTTGGGTCTGGCCTGCTACTCCTCTGTTGTGTAATCATGGGCTACATGCTTCGTGTCTCTAGGACTCCATTTCCTGATTTGTAAAATGGGCTAATAAAACTCAGAGGATTGTTGTGTATATTTATCGAGAAATCCAGGTGAAAGGACATTGCAATCTGCATGGCACCCTGTAAATGTCACTCATTGTTGATAGTATTCATGAGAGTTCTCATTCCTTGCCTCTTGCAAAGAGTTAGAGAATGAGAGGATGGGTTTGCCACTTACATAACTTCTTCTGTTCTTGCTGAATTTTTTTTTTTTTCCACGAATGTCTCTGTGGGCAATGTGGCCACAGTATCCAGTTGAATTGGCAGCCATCTTTCTGGAAGAAGAATGGATTGGGTTCTTGTCTTTCTAAAGAAATCACTTCAGGTCCTAGAACTTCCAGCACACTCTCTTTTATGATATCAAGCTATCTGTATTCCCCAAATCCAGGATTCTGTGGCAGCTTTCTCTAATTTTGTGTAAGTGGTAGGTGCTCCATCAATGTTAAATGGCCCCTTTTACACTATGCGTTTGCCCCAGAGTCCTGTGGGATGAGTGACTCAATCCCGTGAGATCTGGAGAGAATGGTGTTATCATTTGGGGCTAGAGAATGGGAAACCCTGGTGAAGGGACTTCTCCCAAACAGAATAGTTGACAGTCAGTCTGGAGGCTCATTTTTAAGTCTGGTGAGGCATCCTGCTAGGGCTTGTAAGTTCATTCGCTGGTCCACCAAACAATGGCTGGATACCTACCATGTGCCAGGCACCATGTTAGGTGTTGGGAACACAGTGATGAACCAGACAGGGGTGCAGGGATCAAGATGCCTGCTCTAGAGAATGCCCTAAGGGGGGACTGAGGATACATTTTTAAATTTCCACGTGTGCTGGTGCCCTTTGCAGCACCTGCAGAAAGGGCACAGGGGTGGTGGTTGCTTCCTGGGTGCTTGCTGAAGACTGACATGCATACATCCATCCAGGGGCACCACCTCTGGGGCCTGTGATCAGACTGGAGCCCTCAGCATGTGCTTTTCATGCTCCCTTGGTGGGGTGGGCCTCCTGTGGAGATCAGCTCCCTCTCAGCCAGGCAGCTGTCCTCTCTTGGGGGTGGGATAACTGCCTCCTGGAGTCGAATCTCCAGGGAGCAGAGCCCACAGGGAAAGAATCCTGTCTCTCTGTGTGCACCTGGGATTAGGTAGAGCTGCTGCTAATGCAGTCAGGTCAGGAAAGGGCCCTGGGTGAAACTGGAGGCAGGGGCTGATCTTCCCATTTGCTCTCTAGAAAAAGGATTCCTTCTGTCACTTATTATTATTATTATTATTTTGCATTAGGGATTGAACCCAGGGGCACTTAACACTGAGCCACACCCCAGCCCTTTCTATTTTTTAATTTTGAGACAGGGTCTTGCTAAGTTGCTTAGGGCCTTGCCAGGTTGCTGAGGCTGGCTTTGAACTTACGATCCTCCTGCCTCAGACTCCTGAGCCACTGGGATTGCAGGTATGAGCCACTGCACCCGGCTCTTGTCACCTCCTTTTAGGACTAAAGGAGGCCCTAAGAAAGCCAATCAAAATACTGACCCTGAGCGTCTGCTGAACTCCTTTAATTCCCTCTGACCTTGGGTAACCTTGAAGTCCCAGTTTACCCATCGCGGGTGCCAACTGTATCTAGACCTCATTGTGTTTTGGTGAGAATGAGAGAAGGTAACCCTCAGGGAGCACTGGCAGGTGCTGTGTGCCCATGGGAAGGTGTATCAACAAGAGAACTCATCCTTGGACAGGTGAGGGTCCCCAGGGCCACACTGGCCTTCATCAGAATCATCCGCTGCCCCTTGTGCAGGGCTGGGAGGGGAGTAGAGATTGGTGTTTCCACTTTCTTCTCTCACTGGGGGTGGCCGGCTGTGCACTGCTGGCTGCCCCAGAGGAGCCTGGTAGCTCAGAACAGTCCTCAAGGCCACAGCAGCTCCTTCCAGCCAGACCACTAACCAGACCACCACTGACTGAACTACTCAAAGGTCTGGCTTAATTTCCTCATCTGTAAATTGATGTGGCTTGACTGCCCCTTCCAGCCTTAAATTTTTTTTTAAAATTTTTTTAAGGGAGCCCACTGGAGGAAGCAGAGAGCAAGAGGGGATAAGTGGAGGGGATATATTTATATTAAATAAAATAATACCTGGTGTTTTGTCAATCCTGTGTATCTGCCAGGGGCTGTGCTGAGTGCTAGAGATACTCAGGGACCAGGACATCGACCCTGTCTTCTGAGGAGGGACTGCAGTGGTGGTGAGGACAGACAGTACGATGGGGAGAGAGTGGTAACCGAGAAATTAGCATTCAGTTTGCTGTGGGCCTTTAGAGGCATGGAAGGATCTCGTAGCCCCCAAGAGGCTGCCTGTATGCAGAGCCCTGAATGGCCACAGTGAGGAAGTTGGGACCCTGTGGTGTGGGGAAGGGGATTGGTGGTTGGGAGGCTGGTTCTGGAAGGTTCTGGTGGGAGGATTGGCAGCCAGGCCAGAGCTCCAGGGGGCTGATGGATTACATTCCTCCTGTTAGAAACCACCAGAAGCCCCGCTGAGAGGGCTCCTGTGGCTTTGAAGCTGTGTTGGCTTCCTCTGCAAGGGGCAAAATGAGTTTGCCTTGAAGTGTTAACTTTCTGACTTCTTGGTTTCCTGGCATGGCAAGAAAATCCAAAGTATCTACTCCGAACTTGTTAATTTTTACAAAGTGGTAGAGTTGGATAGGCAGGCTAAACAGCCCAGTTTCCTTGTCTTTGAGTGTATTTTCTGACCTTTTAAGAAAGTCCTGGAAATCTTGTGACTAGATGGTGGATGTGCCCTGGGCCTACCGAGGACCTTCTAGGCTCTTGGACCTGAGCTGAGCAATTCCTGGAGTGAGCTGTTTGAACACTAGATGGTGAAGTGTAGTTAGTTCCAACCTCAGAAGCCCCGGAATGATCCTGAATGGTGGGAGGCGAGGAGGCTCTGAACCAGCACTCAGGCTGCCAGTGCCGCCCTTCAAACACTTCACCCGTCTAAATGGCCCAGTGCAGAGGACATTGAGGGACCTACAACATCCTGCTGATACTGGAGTAAAGACCTCTTATCTCCTCTCTCAATATTGATTTAGAATAATAGCTTGTTTTTGAACTTTCCCCCAACAAATTAATTTTTAATTTAGAACATGCCTCAGGGAAAACTTAGAATAGGTACAGAAACTTTTGGAGATATGGAGTGGCCAAACAGAAAAGTCTTTGAAGAGGTAGAAAAAGAAAGGTTTCACTACAGTCAGAACATTCCTCCCGCTGTCCCTTTGACGCATTTTGAGTATCTTTTGTTTCCTGTGGGGGAAACTGAGGGAGAGGCATCAATTCCACCCTTGCAGTCTCTGTGTGCTGATTTGTATGTGTGTGCATTATTATTGTCTTTGATGGGAAAGGAAAATGAAAGTTTTTTCTTTCAGATACCACCCTGCCCCCCACCATCCCAAGCCTGAGAAAGGAGGACATTGGCATATAGCAGAAAGAACTCTGGATTGAAAGTTAACAGTATTGGATATCTCCTAGCCCTACGTCCGACTAGCTGTGTGATCCCAGACAAAACATTTCCCTTTTTGTGATCCTCAAATTCTCATCTGCAAAGCAATGGGTCTGGGCAGGTTTTATGGACCAACACCATCAACATCACCTGGTAGCTTGTGAAAAATGCTCGCCAGAGTGACTGGGTCAGAATCTGCATTTAAAAAAAAAAGATCCTCAGGTGATTTGTATGTAAATTAAAGAAGCATTAGTTTAATGAGCTAAACTGGTCTAATATTCTAGTGTTTCGTGCTTTTTCAAAATATACATTAAAATATGGTTATGAAGAATTGATTCAAGATTAGGCCAAGATGAGAAAAACATTTAAAGGCAAAAATATGTACTATAGTCCTATATTTCATTCCAGATGCCATTTATATGTATATGTGTGTGTGTGTGTCCATGTAAATGTGCATATATGTATTTATACACACACACACACACACACACACACACACACACACACACACAATTTCTTCTTTGCGTCCTGCATCTAGGTCTTGGCAGTATGGTAGGGCAGCTGTGAGAAGGGGCGGGGGAGTTGAGACGTCAAGGTGATTGAAGGGGCCGCTGGTGATGGACAGGGACTCGTAAGCTGGCAGGTTTTATGGATAGCCCATGGTCCTCAGAATCCTTGCATGAGTTCTGAGAATCAAACACCAGTGACTGAAAAAATTTCTGTGTTGATGAATTGAATACAAATTCATAGTGACCTTTTGACATTCTGACTTTTCCTAACCAATCAATACTGAATGCTAAGACCTACTGGCTGGGAGGAGTTTATTTGAATTAAAGGGGCTTTGGGGAACAATTGGAATAGTGCATAGTAATTAATAATGACAGTGATGGTAATGAACACATGTTGAGAGCTTTATAAATGCCAAGGCCTGAGGCCTTTGCTAATCAGTTTATGGATAAGGAAACAGAGGCTCATATGGTGAAGTGACTTTCTCTGAGTCACCCTGTGGGGCACTTGGTGATCCAGGACTAGAACCAGGTGTCCTGACCATGTGGCCAGTTTTCTTGCGGCCATGCCTGACTGAAGGTTTGTCTGTCTGATGTTCTAGAGGAGCATGTATGGAAGGCTGAGGGGAGAGGAGGGGGTCTGCTCCAGATGTGACAGGCCAGAGCCCTGAAGATCTTGCCAGCCAAGCACTCTGTTAAAGGTGAGCACACCTGGCCAGGTGAGGGGAAGGGCTTGCCCAAGGTCAGTAGGATTTGTGTTTTGTTTGTTTTGTTTTTCCTCTACCTATAATTTAACTCTGTTTCAAAGATAAGTGAAAAAACCCTTCTATGAAAACAAATGTGTGTGGATTCTAACATTGCATCTCAGGTTCTTGTGAGAATTGCATACCTTTAAAAAGAACTTAATCACATAGTCCCTGGTAATCGAAAACACTCTAACAGCTTGTTATCGTTATTGCTTTTTTTTAAAACCAAGCTTTGCATATGGAATTCAGTGACAGTTTTATTTTTCAAAATAGGACAGATAGTTACCTTCACTTTTCCCTGCGTGTTCTTCATCTTAAGGATGACATTGGAGGAGGCAGAGCCCACCAAATTCCTTTTCACTGGGGACTGCACCTCATGGTCACTGGAAGCCACACAGTGGAAAGGGAGAGTGGGCCCCCTGAGCAGCTTTGTGCTAATCTTCTCCACCTTCTGGCTCTTCCACCTCTTGGCACTGGGTCTCCTGATTCTCAGAAAATGACAATGAAAGGGCCAGTCAGGATCCAGTCCTGGATCCTGGATCCTCAGGCGCCTTCCTGTGACATACTAATCCAGGGAATAAGAATTTGGCTTGAAGTCAGGACCAGTTTCAAAACTGTGTGGCTTGAACAACTGACCGGGGCCTCTTGTGCGTAGACCCCACTATTGTTTTAATGCTCTGCTGCTATTGTCTTGGGACTGGTAATATTATTTAAAATGTGAGGCCCTGCATTTCTATTTCGCAAAGAGCTCTGCAAACTGCGTAGTTGGTCCCTTTGAACAATCCAGCATCAAGACCAGGAGGCCCTGAGAGAGTCCTCAGTGGGGGCTGCAACCTTTAGGGATGAGGAGGCCACAAGGCCTGACCCCTGGTGGTGGGTCCCAGTATTGTGCAAGGGCTTCAGCCAAAAGGGTCCACAGCCATGGTCTGGGAGGAAACAGGGTGCTTCTCTGACCCTCACTTTGCCATGTGGTTACAGACAAATCACTAACCTCTCTCCATGTGTTCTTTGCAACCTAGCCCCCATCACACTTAAGTACCAACACACAGTAGGTCCTTAGCATCGTGTGGTTATTTACTTTATTGCTGGCCTACAATGACCGACCCCACATTAGATAGCTTTGAAAAAGTAGGTGAAGCCTTTGCTTGATCAGAATCTCTGATTTTTCTAACAGCTCTTTGTGGGAGATTAAAATAAGCCACCCCCAAATATATTTCTTTGACATACTAGAAGAAAGTGCAGGCACAGGAATAGCCCTGAAAAGCTGTCCTTTTGTTAAGGAAATATACATCTCTCAACAGTAGTTAACAGTGGATATAAGCAGAAACTCTTAGAGGCCCTATTTTCTGACTAAGTATCTAGGAAAGATGCTACACCCCACCTGTGCAGAGGTTGTCCCAGGCTGACCTACATTATTCTGAGGACATACTATTCTGATCTGATAAGAGAACAACCTTTTATTTTCTATGGCTTCTCACCCTCTCATGGCTTGCTTTTACCTCCTCGCGGACCTCTAGATATAAACTTCCACCATCTATCCCTTCTTTGAGTCTCCCATATGTGACTCTCATGTATAAACACATGACAACTTTATGTGCCTTTCCTCCTGCTAATCTATCTGCTACTAGTTTATCTCAGAGACTCAACTCACTGATCAGAAAGTAGAGGGGAAATCTAAACTCCTAGATGTGGTCATCCCCCTTCCAGAGTTCAGGCAACTGAGAGCCAGAAACATGAAGTCAGTGAGTCCAAGCCCTTGGAATAAGAGTGTCTGGCACATAGTAAGGGTTCAATAAAAAGTAGTTCTTCTTCTTACACTGATATATGAACAGCTTTCATTAGGTCATTTCCCTTCCTCAAAAATTTCTTCAATGGTTTGTTAGTTGGCTTTTCATCATTATTAAAAAAATACCTGAAATAATCAACTTGTAAAGAGAACACGTTCATTCTGGTTCATGGCTTTAGAGGTTCTGATTCATGACTGGTTGGCCTTTGCTCTGGGCCTATAGTGAGGGAGCTCAGCCCGGTGGGAGCACATGGCAGAGCAACTGCTCACCTTTGACCAGGAAGTCAAAGGGAACAAGGAAGGGGCTAGGTCCCCACAATCCCTTTTGAGGGCACACTCCCAATGAATGACCTAAGGGCCTCCCACTAGGCCCCATGTCTTGAAGGTCCACAGCACCTCCCATCAGTGTCTCCCCAGGACCAGGCTTTTAACACATGAGCTTTGGGGGCACATTCAGAACCCAAGCCATAGCATATGGCTTCCCACTGCCCCTGGCTATGGAAGGTCAAGGGTGTCCATGATCTAGCTGTGATCTACATTGACTTCTCTTACTAGGGTTTAAAAACCTTCTAGAATACCAATTGCAGTTGCTATTTTTTATCTCTGTCTTGTTCCACGAGGTCCCTGGACACTTTGGGCGTGGATTTCTGTGGCGATCCTGGAGTATGGCTGGCAGACAGCATCTGTGTGGCTCTTGATTGCTGACCACAATGTATTCCGGGACATAATACAACTCTGCTTGTCTCCCATCTAGTCTTACCTCCTTGCTCCTTCAAATTAGAAATAGATCATGGTTTTGCATTTTGAGTCTGAGGAGGGAAAAACACCCATCCTTTCCCCTGTGTTTTGTTTTTTGTTGGTTTTTAACAGCCCCTGTCATTCTGTTGGGGTTATTTGTTTACATATTAGTCTCAAGCCCTGGACTCTGAGCTTTGGGTGGGGAGGAGTGGCATTTGGTTCTCCTTTATGCCTTCAGTGCCCAGCACATTGAGCCTGTGCAAAGAAAGGAGGCGTTCATTCATCCTTTGTCAAATCAATGGATATTGGGAAGCTCAGATTATTATGGCAGTCCAGGGAGACAGTGGGAGCTGCCTTCTCCCTGGGAAAACATTGTTTATTAGATCTGTATGGATCATTTAGAAAATATGCAGTTGGATATCTTTTATGGTCAAAGAAGAAAATCAGTATAAAATGCTTAATTAAAAGCAGAAGCTAACATTTCCCCTTGTAACGAAGGCAGGATTGTGACTATTTTCCTTTCCTCAGCCCAGCAGATGGGCAGGCAGCCAGGCTGAAAGACAGAGACAGCCCAGGCAGATAAGAGGGCTCGACTTACAAGAGCCAGTCGCTCTCCTCTTGAACATGTGAAGAGATGCTCTGAGACCACGTCAGCTCCTCTAAGATGTTTTTGCTTTGTCACCAATGAAGTGACCACTTGTTTGTGAACTTATTATAAGAATGGTGTATTTCCTGGAGTGAGTGCTGTATTTGAGGTTAAAACTCCAAGCCCTCTGGGTCTTTTTCTTGCTCTTCTTGGAGCTCCTGTGCCTGGTATGGAACAGGCCCTTTGGAAATGAGATGCCCAGAACTCTCCCCAACTCATCCGTGGGCTTGGCCTGCCCTGTGACAAAGAAACCGCTGAGAACCAGGGCGTGGTGTAGCTCACAGCTGCCAGGGTGGAGGTTTTCCTCTATAAAATATTGTGTGTTTGCTGCTTTTTTTTTTCTTTTCGCTTGTTTTTAGGTGAGGATTAAATGAGATAAAACGGTTAGTATAGAGTAGGAACTTAGTAAATATTACTTGCTGCAGATATTGTGATTATTTTATTTGAGCCCTAAGTGCAGATGGTCCAAATCTTATCATGATGGGAGGGGGCATGGCAATACTGTCATTATTACCATGTGTAATTTGGGGTTAACTTAAATGTTTTATGTGCTTTACTTATAGAATCAGTAGCCTTTGAAACCCCCTCCATCCCCATTGTACCTATTTTTGAAACTCAGATGCTTAATGTAGACAGAAATGTTCCACGGCTCAATTTATGGCCATAATCTATTTCTTTCAACATCAAAGATTCAGTTATATTTCTTTTTGAGTTTCCTCCTCTTTCCATTCTGATAATGACTAAGTAGGAGGCTTCTTATCTAGCACTAGGCAGACTGTTAATGGAAAAGGTCAGGTAAAGCAGGGAGTGAAGACACAGTGAAGAAATAAAATTAGGCTTTTAATTTCATTTTAAATGCCTAGGTGTATGTGCATTTCATCTTGCGGTTTGGATCTAGGCTTTTTCTTTTCCCTGGATTTTACAAGGGCCTTGTCTTCCTCTATATCCACATCTTAGTTATATGGGTTGAGTACTCCTTACCTGAAATGTTTGGGGTGGGAAGTATTTTAGATCTTCCCCCCTCCATCCCCGTTTGGAATATTGGCACATACATATGAGATACCCAGGTCTATACACAAAATTGATTTATGCGCACCTTATATACACAGTCTGAAGGTACTTTTATATGACATTTTGAATAATTTTGTGCATGGAACGAAGTTTCATGGTGTGGAACATTCCACTTGTTGGCATCTTGCTGACCCTTAAAAAGTTTTGAATTTTGGAAACATTTTAAATTAGAAGTTTTCAGATTAGGAATATTCAACCTATAATACATCTTCTGTAGTATACAGTTTTGGTTTCTCTAAAGTGGGTTAGAAATTTAATAAAAGACACATGTAACACACTTTAAACGGAAAATTCCTTTAGACATTATACCTGCTACCAACTATTTATCCTTGTCTCAAGCTCAGACAGGGGCATTTTTTTCTGGGGAGAAAATAATTATTTTTGTTTTCTATTTCCAAAAGAATTTGACTTAGTTGTCACTGAAATAATAACTCTCCTTTTATTTTCTTTTATTAGTTTATATTCTATAAATTCATAATTTTTAAAAAGCATAAAACAGGGGCTGGGGATATAGCCTGCCTTGCCTACCCAAGGCCCTGGATTCAATCCCTAGCACCACAAACAAACAAACAAACCATAAAACAAAAACAAAATAAGAAATAACTCTTGTACAACTGCATAGTAAACTTTGGGACCAAATTCTACTGATTTTTTTTTCTTTAATTTAAAAAAATATATATTTTTAGTTGTCAATGAATCTTTATTTTATTTATTGATACGTGGTGCTGAGAATCGAACCCAGTGCCTCACACATGCTAGGCAAGCGCTCTGCTATTGAACACTCTACCCCAGCCCTCTACTGATTCTTGTTAAGAAGAAATCCAAGAGGTGGATTTTGTATGTATGTATGTATGACCTCCATGGAGCATCTGTGGACTTCAGGTGGGACACTGTTTAGTGGGATCAGAAACTATTGTCCATTTTATGAGTGAGTTATATAAGGTTGGCTAAAAAATTGTGCACTTATATTATTTTTATTTGCAGGGTACTTTGTAGTTATCAAAACACTTTCAAATAGATGGTTTTATTTAGTTTTGAAATAGGCAAGGCCAGAATTCACAGGAGAGAAAATGGAGTTTGATAAAAGTTGAATTAATGTGAATATGAGTAAGTAATTTCAGTGAGGGTGAGTTGGGATAGAACTCAGATTTATCAGAATCTTCAGCTGGATCTGTACCTAGAATTCTCATTGCTTCTTTGTTTGCTGTTTGAAAGCAGTGATGAGACTTTGGCTTTATTCTGATAATTAGTTTTCTTGTAGCAATTTGTTAATGCCAGAGAGTGTATTAGTAATAGTAATATCATATTAGCTCGGTGTTGGACATCAATCACCTCCAATAACCTAAAAGCAAATAAAAAGATAAATAATACCCATCTAGATCATCACTGAGCAATAAAAGTACAGTCTGGGCCACATAGGTACAGTAGTCCTCCCTTATTGTTGGGAAATGTGGTCCAGAATTCCATTGAAACTGCAGATAGTACTGAACCATAGCCTATAAATACTGTGTTTTTTTTTTCCTATACTACTTGCCTGTGATAAAGTTTAATTTATAAATTAGGCACAGTAAAATATTAACAGTAGTAAAAAAAGAACCGGTATATGAATATATATCTCTCTCAAAATGGCTTATTATACAGTACTCTTATTGTGATGAGGTGAGATGATACAATGTCTACGTGTTGGGATGAAGGACTGTGAATGATGTAGTCATTGTGTCATAGCATTAGGTACTATGTTAACCAAGATGGCCAAGAAATTTATAGTAGGGTAGGGTATATAGTGTGGATACACTTGACAAAAGAATGGGGTTGTGGCTCAGTGGTAGAGTGCTCCTATAGCATGTATGAAGCACTGGGTTCGATCGTGGAGAGCTGCAAACTCTCTCCAAGGTAAGGTAAGGGGGCATAGCGAACATTGCCAAGTTCACTGCCAAGTATATTTGTTCCCCCTGTCTCTTTCGTCATTGCAATGGCTCATCCTGAGGCCCCCTGACCAGACTCCTGAATAACCCTGAGATGCCACTGGGCAGTTCAGCCCTTTGTTGGAAATGCTAGAGACTGAGATCTTGCTGGGTACTGGTCTCAGCTCACGTTTTCATATTAATGTGTCACCGGCTTTCAGGGCTTGCCTCTGAGTAATGCATTTAGTCTCTGGTGAGCATTCCTTAGCCAGATGAACTTTAATCCCCGCGCGCTCTGAGAGGGAGGGCTCCTTTTCCTCTTTTGAAGATTCTGCTCCCCTATCAGAAAAGTGCATGATTTAATTAATGGATGAAAGAAAGGGGCTTAAATGGAGCCAGAAAGGAGTCAACAGCACTGCCACCCACCTGCAGACACACAGAAAGATAAAAGCAGCACCTGGGCAGGCAGGGAAAGGACCCAGGGGGGAAGAGGTCTGGCCTTTGCCACAGTTGTGTCCCTGAGATCTGAGTTCATGCTTCAGGACCAGGTTGGCCATTGACTCAGGGTGACCTTGAAACTCAGCTTCTGTGGGACTCATTTTCTCATCCTTTGAAAAGGGAGTTGATTATAGAGATCCTTCCCACCCCCAGAAATGTATAGATAATAGAAAGAGGAAAGGGGGAAGTCCATTGAAAGGTATCAAATACCCTGTAGTGCAGTGCAGTGTTTTTTTTTTTTTTTTTTTAATGATTGCTAAGAATGCATTACCTAGAATGAATTTGCCAAGTCAAACTAAGACAGGAAAGGTAGGAAGATGCTGAATTCTGTTCTTGTTTCTTTCATAAAAAGGGAAAAACAATCTCTTGGTAAAGAGGAGTAGTCAGGCTGACCTGTGATAGTAATAATAACATTATAACACACAGTGTCCCATCAGCCTTTGGAGATCCCTTTGTTCACAAGACCCTTTGTTAAAACAAGTGCTCCTGAGCTATGTGGGAAAGTCATATTTTACTGCTCTTTAACGAACATAATAAAGGTTTGGAAAAACCCTGTAACAAAAGAAATCTATTTGACTTTATTTGGTCCAATAATTCTGCAGTTTACTATCCAGGGACTTCCCTCCTGCCGCCTCTGTTTCCTGACTTTCTCTTTACATTTTACAGAGTCCCCTGGAGCAGAACTTGTGTACTGATCTGAAAAACTTTTCTTTTCTTTTTGGTGCTGGATCTTGGACCAGGGTCTTGGGCATGTTAGGCATGGGATCTATCACTGAGCTACACACCCAGCCCTTTGAACTGAGTTCTTGGGGTTTTGTTGTTTGTGCCTTTCAGAAAGAATGTAAATTTTGTAATAACTTAGTTTTTCTTTTCTTTCTTTCTTTTTTTTTTTTTTGCATATAGATAGATGCCCTGGGTCTGAGATAAAAATCCTGATTATTATATTATTCATTGTCTCATAAACCCTTCCAAGTCTCTCTGAATTAAGATGATCTATGAATCTGAAGAAGCAAACACAGACCAAAAAAAGTGACGGCATCGGTTCTTTATTCAGGGCCTGTTATTTGCCAGGCACTGTACTGGGTCCTTTGAATAAATGATTTCTTCCTCCATTTGGTCAAGCCGTTTCCCGCTTTTATCCTAGGAGGCTTCAGACCTCAGGGTTCCAACTTATATTCTCCGAATCTTACAACAGGGAGGGACTTTTGAAAGCATCTGACCCCAAGCAATAACCTCCAGAGAGATGAAAGTCGGGACCAGCCAGGCCAGATGGTTGCTCTCCATGGCAACCTGCAGCTAATCTCTGCCCTTCTGCCACTTCTGGGAAAATTGCTTTAGGGAACCGCTGTTTTAACTGGCACCATGAAATCACTCCCGATGGGCAAGATGGGCTTGGTTTGGAACACGGAGGTTCAGCGCCTGTTTCTCTGGGAGGAGCGGCAGCTGCGTGATGGGATTAGCTCGATCAATTTCTGCCTGATGTAAGAAGGGGTGATGGCTTCCTCCACTGGACTGGGCTAAGCAGGGCCTTTGTAGGTGCAGAGCTTTTGCTACCATCCGTCTTCCAGTTGCCCTGCTTCACCTTCCCCAGTATCCCATCAAAGATCTGGCCTGCTGACACGAGCCAGCTGATGTCATCCTTCTTCATCCAGAGCCACTCCTGGCTGTCCCTGGCTTTGGACATCCTTCCTTCTCTTGGCATGGGCTTCACAATTCCTCCTTGCTTTCCTGGTGTGCGTCCCATCTTGTCTCCCTGTCTGGAGAGGGCAAGTTTGAAGGCAGGGATGAGGTGATATTCACCATCGGTTCTCAAGATCCAGTTCAGTACCAGGTGCCTGTTGATGCTGAGGGTGATATTTTTTTGTTGTTACCAATTGGCATCAACAAATATTCTGTAAACTTCAATAGAGGGCAGGGATCCACTGGTGCTGGTGATACAGAGGAGCATTTTCATTTGATAGTAATAACTTTGAGCTCCTTTTTAAAAAAATTTTTAGTTATATAGACAGTAGAATGTGTTTTGGCAGAATATACATACATAGAGTATAATTTATTCTATTTAGGTTCCCACTCTTGTGGTCATACATGATGTGGAGTTACCTAGTTGTATACAAAATACAAAGCTAGGAAAGTTATGACCAATTCATTCTACTATCTTTCCTATTCCCCTCCCCCCTCCATTCCCTTCCTTTCCCTTTGTCTAATCCAACGGATTTCTGTTATTCCCCTCCCCAACCTCCCTGGTTTTGGATTAACATCCACAAATCAGAGAGAACATTCAGCCTTTGGACTTTGGGGACTGGCTTATTTCACTTAGCATGATAGTCTCCTATTCCATCCATTTCCTGGCAAATGCTATAATTTCATTCTTCTTCAAGGCTGAGTCATATTCCATTGTGCATACATATCGCATTTTCTTTATGCATTCATCTGTTGAAGGACACCTAGGTTGTTCCCATAGCTTGGCTATTGTGAGTTGAGCTGCTATGAACATGGGTGTGGCTGCATCAATGTGGTATGCTGTTTTTAAGTCCTTTGGTGGGTATAGCTCAAGAAGTGGGAATTTTGAGCTTCTTGAGGGGAGGACTGGGATTGATTCAGTCCATGATTCTCCAGTCTCAGTACCCAGCACAGTGCCTGGCATATAGAAGTGTGGTGGAGACTGTGACTTGTTCTTCCCGTTATTGTTTATTAATGATACTAGTAGTGCTCCTCCTCTTCTTTCCCTCCTCCTCCTTCTGCATTAATGGGAGCTTTAGGTGGGCATATTTCTGTGCCTTCCTTGTAGCTAAGAATGGTCACCAGAGGTTCTGGCCCAAGGGACAAGAGCACAGGGTTCCTTTATTGGGGAAGTATAGCTTCCAGCTTGTGCTTTTAAAAGGAGTTTTTTTCTCCTTCTCCTGGGCTGGAGTACAGGTGAGTCGTCTTTGACCCTATAGAATAAAGGTCATGCTTTTGGGATGGCATGACCAGCAAGAAGCAGTCAGACGGAAGGGGCCTGGCTGCTTATCACCAATTAGCTGTTGTCCAGACCCAGGGTTGAACACCTAAACCGTTTCATGTGTAAAAGAACTTTCCATGAGCCAAATGTACTTCTATCTCGTTTAAACTTTTGTGCATTTGAATTTTTTTTTTTGTTACAGCCGCCTAGTCTGTATTCCAGTTAATTCAAAGGGTGTTTGTTAAATCCTATTAAATGGATGAATGAATTTACACCTTCTCTTATTATTTGGTAGCTTTAACCAAATAACACATTTATACCAGGAAGGGAAGTGATGTTCATGTACATGGTGATGACATAGCAGAACTATGTCATATGGATCTTTCTAGTTGCAAGGAGGCTGTGAACTTGTTTCATTTTTCCAGTCTCTATACTTGAACAAGGCAGAATAGGGGTAGGAAGGGGATGGGGGATAAGGGAACTAATCCTTAGTTCCATCAGCAGTCATGTGTAGAAAACTTGGCTTTGATTTATATTTTTTCCTTAAAATTATAAGCCATCTAATTTGAATATTGCCAGGGAGAGATATAGTTCTTACCTAGTTGGACCAGATTCTGGGGAGGCAAGATGTCTTCAAAAGAATATAAGGAATTATCAGGTAGGGAGACTAGAGCTAGATGTAGTCCTCTTGTCACACAGCTTGGTCCAAGGCCACCTGAAACCAACTGCAAAGGGAGGTTACAACAGGGGCCACCTGCTGCTTCAGTGTTTTAATTGCTTTCTTTAGGGGCCATAGCCAGTTCCAGGTAACACATGGCTATCGCAGAGTCTGCAGATAACCTGAAAAAGGCAATGTCATGGTGACCAGAAACATTCAGCAGACACTTCAGTGTTCCAGCCAGTGTGGTACCAGGGATCCCTAAATGAGCTCTCTGCCATCAGCGGGTGATGGGGATGCAAACCGAGGAGAACTCTGTGCAGAATCTGTGATAAGTTTTGGACAAAGAGTAAGAAGTCAGAAAGTCTTCCTAGTACAGTGGTAAATGGCTTTGGCTGAAGCCTCTATGTGTCATTGCTAAAGAGATTCCATAACCGTGGTCTGAAATACCTGGTCTTACAAATTGTGTTTGAATTAGCATCTTGTGCATCACATCTGCTTTGCTCTTGGTACTCTGTGTGGAGTGGAGACTTTATAGAAAGCCTAGAGTTAAGGTGCTGATCTTCTCTGTGTCTAGGAAGACATTTTGAAAAACTAGAATCCAGTGTCATCATAGCACCGAAGCAGATGGACCAGGGCAAGGGCAAATTTTGTCAGATGAGTTTTTACCCTTTTGACTAAGGAAAGAATACTGTTCATATCTATCTGTCTGTCTGTCTGTCTACTTATCTATCTATCTATCTATCTATCTCACTTTATGTAGTGAGCATGGGATCCTTAAAAGATTTGTGTAAGAAAATTTTCACACTAAAATCATTGTCTGTACTTTTCCAAAGTCAAGAATACTTTGGACATTTAATTTTTTAAGTTTTTGGATTCTCTCATAGTAAGGCACACAAGATCAAAGAATGTGAACTAGAAGGTTGACAAGAAGGTACATAAAATTCAACTCTGACTTGCTTGTTTAACCAGAGAAATTTCATGAAACAAAGAAAGCTCATCAGTGGTGTAAGTCATAACCCTTGGATCCAACTTGATAGGCAAGTTGGGTGCAGGCAACTTGCCCAGGTTCGATGGAGTTTGAAGTCCAGGTGTTTGCATAGGGGGAAGGAAAAACATTGTTCTGCTCAGGAAAATTGTATTCCATTAAGAAACGAGAAACCCATTTCGAGAATTTAGTGCATGTGTTCATTTAATAGGTGTGTTGGGAAATGGTCAGCAGGTGAATGGATTTGGTCACAAAGCCTTTGGGCTGATTTAGGGGAAGAACATTACCTCATGGGAGGTGGCCTGAAGAGCCAAGAGAGAATTTGGGGACATTCTATAGTTTTGTTTTTTCCTCCTTTTTCTTGATGACCTTCCTCCTTCCCTAGCCCTGAATGTCTTCTGTGCATTAGGGAGTCTCCAGGGTGTGGAAGGCATGCTTCATTTCCTTACTTAATGACGTGTCCAGAGCCAGTGTTGACTTCGGGATGAAAAGGCTCACTTCTATTCTTTGAGGAACTGATAGACAGGAGGGGGGCACACACATATGATGTGCCATAGATGGTGCAAAGTGTTGTGGTTTGGAGAAGAGGGATTGATTAATTGCCCCAAGAACATGAGAGAAGCCTTCACAGGAAAGATGGTACTTGTCCTGGATATTGAAGGGTCTTGAGGCTGATTGTCAGGAAGAAGAGGTGGAAAGGACTGATCAGGTAGAGGAATGCACCTGTGCAAGGTAAGATGTGAAACAGGTGGCACCTCCAAGGCATGGCTGGTAGTTCATTTACCTGGAGCAAGAATCTGGAGGCTTGGGGGAAGATATTTTGCAAAATAATGCCAGATCACAAATGGATTAGAAGCAAGTAGCTTCTCTGCAGGAAAATAACTGCTAATCATAAAAAAAAAAAAAAAAGAAAGGCTTGTTTGGCCAGAAAGTCTGAAACTCTTGAACGTGGACCCCGGTGGCTCACAAGTACTATCTGGTTTCTCCTTGGTTTCACTGGGATATAAAGAGACCTAAACTGCATCTGGAAATTGACCCTGAAAGAAACAGGTGGTGCTTTGAGGCTACAATACCAACCGACTGTGGACAACCGTGGGATTGAGGTCAATATGTAATTTACTGTAACTTGGGTGACTGTGGTTTAGGGCAAGTGGTGAAAGCTAAGTTCCTGCTCATCCGATTATGGTTATGTGCTCTGATCACCTTTTCTTTCAAGTGGGCTGCGCGGGAAAGGCCATGAACATCCTTCACATAGTTGGGGCAGGGCCTAAGGGGTGGCTAGGGCTGAACCACAAGTGGCCAGACACCCCTTCCTGGAGAGAGTTAATGATCAGTGGCCCTGGAATTGGCAAATAGAAAACTGATTTTGAGGAATTGGCCAAACTGCTTAGGTTACTTTTTTTTTTTTTTTTTAGGGGTACCAGGGATTGAACTCAGGGGCACTTGACCACTGAGCCACATGCCCAGCCCTATTTTGTATTTTGAGACAGGGTCTCACTGAGTTGCTTAGTACCTCGCTGTTTCCAAGGCTTGCCTTGAACTTGCGATTCTCCTGAGCTTCTGTGATTATAGGCATGCACCACCGTGCCCAGCTAGGTTACTTTTTAAATTCAGATTTTTGTGTCCCCATTTGGCCAGGAAGAGACCGGTGGCCTCTTCTCTCCCAAATGCCACAGGATTGTGTGGGCAGTAGATCTTGCGGGGCACGACATCTTTCTTATTCCTTCTGGAAGAGGACCCTGCAGTGCAGGGTGGGGACCCTGCTTTTGGAGACTGGAGGCCTGGGTTGAACCTTAGTTCTGCTGGTCACCCAGTGAGGAGGGTACTTTTCTCTGGGCTTCAATCTGTGAAGAGACGTGAGGCTTCCTGGCCAGTTCTGGGTTTTCCTCTGTGTGGTCATGAAGGACATAGGATCTGGAAAAGTCTGTGTGGCTCAGGCAGTGGGTGTGAGAAGAGCGGCCTGACCTTTAGATCTACCTCTTTAGGTCCAGTTTGGGATAAATTCCAATAACCAAACACAATTTTTGGGCAACCAAACCATACGATGTTAGCTCAGGAGTCTGCAAATGAAGATTGTAGGCCAAACCTTGGCTGGAGCCTCTTTGAATAGGGAAGTTTTACTGGAACACACCCATACCCATTCATTCAGGGGCTCGCTGTGTGTACTTCCCAGCCTCAACACCAGGGGCGCTGTAACCGAGACCCTCTGTCTTTAAAGGTGAAGAATTTTCTTCTGGCCCTTCATAGAAGCATTTTGCTGACCCCTGTCCTAGACTGTATCTCAGGAGGGCTGAGGACGGCAGAGGTGCTCAGGAAGTTTTGGTTCAATAAATGCATGGACAGATGAAGGGACAGGAACTCAGCATTTATTAAATAAACATGTAACTTGACAACCACCTTTTTGTGACATACTTCAGGTCCTGTTTTCTCTTTGAATAAAATAGAAGAGTGGTACTTATGAAACAGGTAGTACTTATGAGGATTACTTCCCATAATACAACTTTGAGTGTTTAAAATGCTATTAAAAATATAACTACCGTCTATTAAGCTTTATATGTCTTGAGCACTCTATTAAAAACCTTTATTTTTATTACCTCATTGAGTCCTCATGGCCACCTACTGTGAGGAAGGAATTATTGACCCTAATTTAGTTTATAGAGAAAGGAACCAAGCCCAGAGAGGCCAAGTTACTCCCTGTGGTCACACAGCTAGCGACGGATTGAGCTGAGAGGCCAATTCAAGTGTATCTGTTTTCTAGAGTCTTTCCACTGGGCTCTACTGCCTCTGAGTGCTAAGTGAAACCCACTCCCCTTTTTAATAAGAAAGGTAGATATTAATCTTAGGGTTTGCCTTAAGATAACAAATAGTAAAATTTAAAAAAAAGATTGGTTCCCAAATCTTTTTGATGAGCTGGGGGGTTACCTGGGATTGAACTCAGGGCCACTCAACCACTGAGCCACACGCCCAGCCCTATTTTGTATTTTATTTAGAGACAGGGTCTCACTGAGTTGCTTAGCATCTTGCTGTTGCTGAGGCTGGCTTTGAACCCATGATCCTCCTGCTTCAGCCTCCTGAGTTGCTGGGATCACAGGCGTGCGCCACTGCACCTGGCCTAGTTCTCAAATCTTTTGAACCATTCCAATAATGTCATTTAGAAAACTATGAAGTTACTTGTCATTAGAAGTGTATTTTTCAAAACTCTCCTCCTTAAAATTCAACTTCACTGTGCTTTACGGACAAAGCTAAATGAGGAGCTTATTTTTCCCTGGAAGAGACAAATTTGCGTAAGTTTTAGGGAGCTTGTTTAGTGATATTGTATATATGATGGTAAAACACATCGAAATGCTGCTTTCCTCAGGAATTTTCTGCCCTTGTTGGAAGGACCTCCCTCAAAACCGTGTGCCCAGCACAAAGTAGACGTTCAATAAATACTGGTGGAGTGAATGAATGCCCCAGTCAATGAATGTCTCCTCACACTCACTTCACACACATTGCCTCCTGGGGTAGCTGGTGGTGTGTATGCGTCCCTATTCTAGCGTAAGCATCAGCAGGGAACTGGTGCCCTCTCTGCATCTTGGTATCCACCCCAGTGGCTTCCATCTGCACAGGAGTTCAACTGAGTAGATGCTCAGTAAGCATTTGTGGAATTGAAGTGAGGGACAGTCTCTGGCCCCAAACCTTTGTGCACTGAGTGAATGGTACTTTGGAAGCTAGTGTGAACATCAGACGGGTTTCTCTCTGTATTGGGAAAATGAGATATAGAGATTTAGTCCCACAATTATATTGAGAGTGGAAAAGTCCCACTTAAAAAATGATTTTTTTTGCTCTGAAAAATATATTCACATAAGGTCACTGAATTATTATTAATTTTTCCTACTTAGTTGCCAGTCAGTGGGTTGGTTTAACTACAAACTTAGTGAAACTTCCTTAATACATCTGGCCCCGAATCAAGTCTTTTCCCCCATCTGCCTCACCTATTGCTGGTTAATAGTTTATCTCCTTTGTGTTTCACATCCAACCTACTATTTGGCATGCTGCTTTGGATTGCCAAAGGAGCAATACCCACATGGATTTTGTGAACATTTTAGCTTTTGGGATGTAGACAGCGTCCTGCTTGGGTCAGGCCAGGGCTGCAAGAACTCATCTGCTCTGTTTCCCTGGAAGAAGTTGGCCTGGGAGCTCCAGACACAGGCACCTTGTGCTCTTTTCTTGATTTGTTGTATGTAATTTCCAGCAAGATTTTTGGAGCTCTTCAGGCTACCTGAGGGACGAGCCCAGGGCAGGGGCCAGCCCTTTCACAGCCTCTGTGGACTTTCAAATCTTTCTGGAATGTTCCAAAGGAAACTTGGCTAGCAGTTTGGATCTACTTTGCCCAATTCCCCTTTCCACCATCCCCTTTCCTCTCACTTAATTTGTTTTAGCCTATAGCTTTGATCTCTTTGGAAAAAAGCACCAGGGCCCTGGGATATCATTACTGGCCTCTCTGTGTGTGCAAATGCTCTATAATTTGTGGTTGGCCTCTAGGCTGATAGGGGACCACCTGACCCGAGGCAGCACAAGTTCCTCCAGGTCGCTCGATGAGAGAAGCGTATAGTTTTGCTTGTTTCTTTAATTTGCATTGGTGAGAATCTCTTAGTGACGATGACTTTTTGGATATGGAGAAAAGCAGAGATGGAGGGACACTAGTAATTATCCTAATCTAAGAGCATTATATCTTCAAATATTATACACTTTTGGATAAGCAATTCTGCTGTTTTTGAAGTTTGGTTGTCTTTTTGTTTCTCGAATGGTGGCCTGTAATTTTGTATAAGGAAACTGCCTAACCGTTGTATATTGACTTGCTCTGGAACACAAGGTTACATTTTCCATTTTTTCTGAGTATTCATGAAAGGAATCCAGGAGAATGTGTGGGTCTAATAGTATACTACTTTGTGTATGAAGACAAAAGGGATAATAATAATGATACCACCTTCAATGGTAAAATGCTTTTAACTTTCAAAGCATAGTTCCTTTTATGAACTTATTTTATGGTTGTAAAGGTGATTTTGGTTACTTTCCCCTGTGGCGACGATGGATCTGTGGAAGCTTGTCTGAATGTGCAGGGCAGCTTGAGAGACTCCAGTTCAGTGGAGTCTATTTGGGGGTGAGCATAGAGTAACCTGGGGAGTTTGCCCATGTCCTGCCTGGGACCTACTGATGCACATCGTCCTGGGCAGAGAGACCCTTGGAAAAGCTTCCTGGAATTCCCTAAACTGGACTTTGAGGGCTTGGGGAATACATTGCTGCCATCCAGCTGGATGAGGTTTGCCATGCTGTCTGTTCCTGGAACCCAGGGAGAGTGATTCCCCATCTGGGGATTGTGTAGAACCACAAAGACAGTCCTTCTTGGAATCTGGCCACAGGCTGGACTCTATTAACTATTTTAGCAGTTCAGCTTCTACACTGGGCTCAGAGGCTGCCACTAGAGAGCCATCTCACAAGTTATGTCACATAATCATTTAAAGCAATCCCTTCCCCAGAGAAATGGGTTCCCAGCTCCTTGAAAGAAAGTGTGCCTTTAGCTGGATTCAGGAGTTGTGGTTGAAGGAGAGGGATTGAGTGGGTTGTCACTACCATAGGTTTCTGTAGCTTTGGTTTCTTTGTCTGTAACTTGGGGCTAATAAGGCATACCTCACAGGAGCCTGGGGAGAAGATAGAAAGAGATGGGCCCTAGTGCTGTCTCTGTCCTCTTATCTGACTAAGCCTCCCTGGGTACCCGTGTCTTCATTTGCAAGAGGAGGATAAGACAAACTACTCGGTGGGCATGGTTATGAGCATTGCACAAGAAAACGCCCTTGCATCCTGCCTAGCACATTACAGATGCTTGATCCCTGGCATTTGTTCCCTTACTGCTTTGTATGATCTGCCAGTGCAGATGGCAGGGATGGGTCTCATCCAGCTGTCATCCTGGAAGGCTTTGCCTGATGCCTTGCACGTTGGTGGTTGCCAGCAAAGGATGGTTGTAATGACAGTAAAAGGAGCTCTCCTGTATAAAGTGCTTACTCTGTGCCCAGCACTGTGCTAGGTGCAAGGAAAGGAGAAAGATGTTTCTGATCTTTGAGCTTCATAAAGAGAAGGCTCTAATCAGAACATTTTCAAAGCAGTGCCCTTCTCTGCATATGTAAGAGGAAAGTTTGAACGTAATGGGATGCCTTCTGAGTGTGGATTTCATAATGCAGCGGGTAGAGGAGGGGATGTGTCTTTGGGAGGAAAACAATTTTGCATTTCCTGCCTGCTTGTGCTTTTGAATTTGTGGCTGGAGGTTCCAGCAGTTCATATTTCCCAGGGCAGTATGATGTCAATGCCCTGTGGTTGCTATCAACAAGAGGGATATACCCAGGGCAGAGGGGGGAGAAAGGACTACTTCCAGAGTCTTCCTTGAAGATTTTGTTGAGTTTTAACTTCATTTTCTCCTCATCTCCTTCCTCACATGTCCCTAGTGCTCTAGACACACAAACCATGCCAGTGTTTTGGAAGATTCAGGTTTGACCACTGTAAATTGGTTCATATTTCCAGTAGGGCAGTTATTTAATTTCCTGTTGGAAGTTTACAAATGTTGGCACTGTTTGCTCTTTGGCAGAGGACCAAAACCCAGTACAGTATCATTAGCATGCTCTGGTACATAGATTAAAGCGCCATTGTCTTTAATAAGAGGCCATCCTTGTTTGCGGGGGGTGGGGTGGGGGGTGGGGGGGATGGATGGGGGGCTGTGAGGGCGCGGGAAGCACCACAGAGCTTTCTAATCAAAACCAAAGTGCAGTTCTTGGGACCCACTCAAGAGAAGGGTTAGAAGGAGGGCAGAACTTGGTTTCCTTGTCTCAGTTTCATTTGTTTGGGTTATTTTTCTCTACACTCTGGGAGGGTTTGGGAGGCTGAGTCTAGCTGGTTTGTGGAATGTCCTGGTCTGTGGCCTTGGGCCTCTTGACTTCCTCCCTCTTGGCTCCTCTGCTTATGGGAGCCATCTACCTCCAGAGGCCCGTGGAGTAATGGGGACTGTCTCCAGAGAGCCCACTCTCATAATGCGTACTGAGTTTCTGTGAGGGACAAGGCACTATGCACATGTTCCTCCCAGTCTTCACCATGGCCCTGAGGTGTGTGCTGTTACTGCTCTTTTGAGGATGAGGTTACTGAAGTGCAAAGAGACAACTGGAGCCAGTGAGATTCTGAGTTGGGTTAGCACCTGGTTCTGTGGCTTGGAAAGGCCTTACTGTTTCTGGGTCTATAACCTAGTAGGTGTCAGGGTGGGGAGGAAGGAATGTGAGTTTTGGAAGGGAAGGGTGGGATGTTTGAAATCTGCCTAAAATGAAACTGGGAGGATTATTTCTAGATGCTTCTTAATATTTTTGCATCATCTTTATTTCAGTGTTGGCTCCTTAGTGGAATT
This sequence comes from Ictidomys tridecemlineatus, assembly GCF_052094955.1. Taxonomy (NCBI): domain Eukaryota; kingdom Metazoa; phylum Chordata; class Mammalia; order Rodentia; family Sciuridae; genus Ictidomys; species Ictidomys tridecemlineatus. The sequence continues at coordinate 49,656,999 of NC_135487.1, forward strand.
AGTACAGAGAGTATCTATTTTTTCCTGTAAATATTGCTTCATAAAAAATGTCAGGTACATCAAAAATTTTACAGAATTGCACATTGAGCACCTTTCACTCTCCACCTGGAATTCTATCACCATTTATTCTATTCTCTCTCTCTCTTTTTTTTTTTTTTTTTTTTTTCGGTGGGAGGAGAGCATAGGGGATTGAACTTAAGGGCACTTGGCCACTGAGCCACATCCCCAGCTCTATTTTGTATTTTATTTAGAGACAGGGTCTCACTGAGTTACTTAGCGCCTAGCTTTTGCTGAGGCTGGCTTTCAACTTGCAATCCTCCTGCCTCAGCCTCCTGAGCTGCTGGGATTACAGATGTGCATGTGCACCAGTGTGCCTAACTATTCTATTCTCTTTGTTTATCACTTCTCTCTCTCTGTCTCTCAGGACTCCCTTCCTCACTGCCTCTTTTTTCTTTGATTAATGGCATAGCCCAAATAGAGGTACTTCATAAAACCAGAAAGAAAATACTGTCTGTGACAATATTTTCCTCTAAAAAAAAAAAAAAAGGAAATATTGCTCTTATCTTAGGTAGAGTCTGAAATAACATTTTTTTACTCCCTAGTTCCGTTGTCTAAAGGGTCCCATGGAAAGAAAATGGTAATCATGCTGATGGTGAGTATATAAGGTATAATCTATCATTATTCTCTTCTATGTAACACACACAGTGCTAACTGCTTTATTAATCAAATCTCATTTATCCTTTCAACGTTCCCTTTTTTTTTTTTTAGAGGAGCAAACTGAGCCTTGGAGAGGTTAACTCCCTGAGAAGGGCCTTCAAACTGATGTGTGGAGACCATGATGTGATTTCTCTGCATTTCAAATTATGCTTGCCTGCATTTTTATCCCAGGATCTGGATGAGAGGTCCCAGAAGGTTACCCATAAAGTAAAATTGCTAACGCCCCAGTGATTGAAGGCTGTCAGGTGCTTCTGAAGCTCCTCTGGGACTAGGCCTAGTTCCCTGGGGTATCCTCATCAGGCAGTCTCACGGAAGGGGGACAAGCTCTGCCCCCCCCCCCCCAGAGTGTCAGAAAGTTTTTGTAGCTTTTGGAATTTCTCACAACTGCTTCACATCTTCCTTTCACATCTTAAAAAACAAACAAACAAATAATTACCTTTGGGTCATTGTTAACTTTTATAGTGGGATCACTTGTGGTCTTATTAAACCTATCGTCTCTCATCTTTCCTTCCTGAGGGAGAAGATGGTATTCGGTATTCATAAACGCTTTTTTTTTTTTTTTTTTGGTTCTGGGGGTTAAACCCAGGGGCGCTTAACTATTGAGCCACATCCCCAATTCATTTTTTTTAAATATTTTATTTTGAGACAGGGTCTTGCTAAGTTGCTCAGGGCCTCTCTAAGCTGCTGAGGCTGGCTTTGAACTCATGATCCTCCTATCTTAGTCTCTCGAGCCACTGGGATGACACCACGGTGCTCAGTTGCATGCATCTTTTGTAAAGAATTAAACTGTAAAAAAAAAAATTTGATGCTTTTAAAAAAAATTGGTGGTGTTGGCCCATGGATTCTTGAACTTGCCTTATTGCTGCCTGTGATTGGTGTGTGAGTCACATAAGCTTCTGAAACTATGGGCCACTCTGCAACAGTGATTGTTGCATGAGGGATGCACAAGAGGACAGGCAGAGGTCCTTCCATCAGAAAACTTGACCTTCCCAAGATTAAGCCAAGACATGTGCCCATGAAGAGGTTCTTCGAAAGACTGAGGATGTGGCACCGACGGCGTTGCTGTAGAAGGGCAGCCAGGAGAAAACCCACCTGTAGGTTGGAGTGGTGCAGTGGAGGGATAAGAAGTGCCTGGGACTCCGAGCTGGGTTCCAATCCTGGTGCTGCCACTCAGTAGCTGTTTGAGTTCGTCTCTGTGGCCTTCAGGTTTTCATCATATAATGGTGTTATTAACCCCTGATTCGTATTATCATCGTGAAGTCTAAATTTATGTAACACATAGAAGCCTCCTAACGTAGTTTTCAATAAAATGTTCAAGAAGGAAAAGGGGAAACTGAGGAAAGCCTTGACGTGTCAGCAGAATTTGGATATGTGAAGTAATCCATTTCAGAATCTTACAAATATTAACCACAGAATGTTACGCAGGCATCAGAAAGCATTCGAAACCCCCAAATCTTCTTTCTTTTGAGGCTAAGGTGGTTAGATTATCCAACCCAAACTTCCAACTCATTTGGTCAAATGTCATTGGTGAGATCTCAAAATGTCAGGTGTCATTTTTGTTGAAACACAAGTTGGTGAGGACCCAAGAGTGAGGTCTTCGAAGCCATTGCAATGTTCTAGTGGTCTCCAGATGACACATTATGGGGTTGGTGGCTTCCCTGCCCCCAGCCTCTGTAATTGGGATGTATTTTTCTACATATCTGTTTGGTTATTTAATGAAATCTATCTCTACTGCCACAGGTCATGATGAAACAAGTGTTCAGTAAGGTGGACTTTGGAAAATGAGGTGACAATTGGACGATTGTAGGCTTTTATTGTTGTTTTGTTTTATTTTTTAGCCTATGGAGGACTCTGGGGAGGTTAAGAGGAAGAACACAGAACTGAAAACCTAGTCTGGCCTCTAGAGAGTGAAGTTTGCCTTCTCTTTCTTTTCTGCTAACTTGCTGAGATGTGGCTGCTGTGTTTAGATTAAGGTTTGGTGTGAATTTTACATTAGCTGGAAGTACTTCTTTGGCCTTGCCCTTGGGGAGCATCTGGATGTAACAACTAACACATACCAGGGCAGACAGTGAAATTCAAAGGTCAGATGAGGTTCTGGCTGCATCTCCTATTGGAGTGGTTGTGAAATCATAGTATGAGGACTTTTAAGGTATTTTCTCATGTAATCTTTAAACCAACAATGTAGGTTTTGTTTTGATTGCTGTTGTACAGGCAGGGAAAGAGATGAGGAGCTGAGAAGTTCTGTAACTTGCATGAGGTGGTATAGCTAGAGAGTAGCAGAGATGGGACTTGAGTTCAGATCTCTGCTACCTCCTCTCTTCCCTCACTAAGGAATGTGCCCTCTCCATTACAGCCTTCTCTCCATAGCCAGAAAGGGTGCTTGGGAGCAGTGGAGGGGAAAGACTTCTCTGTGTTCACTTTCCATCCAAATAGGCGTTTTTATGTTTAAGATTATTCCAGAAACCGAAGGAATGCAGTATATTAAGTACTCAAATTGTGCTGTGCATAATTCCCATGCTTACCCATGGTGCCATCTTTGTATTTTATGGATGAATTTCAAGAGGTCAAGTTCTAGGGAGTGCATTCAGGGAGGCTGTACCTTGGCTGGAGGTTGCAGAACCAGTACACCACCTTGACTCCCTATTCAGTTTTCAGTGACGTCTACCTGTCCTACGATGGAGTCAGGGCTTTAATTTCAAAGACCCTTACAGTTGTTGTGCCGTGGATGTATCTGGTATCCATTGGAAACTGCCAGAACTTTTTGTTCACTGCTGCACTTGGAAAAATATCCTAGTGCGTTGACGTGTTGGTGATTCAGGACTTTGGGGAAACTGAGAGCACCCGTGTGTACTTATTGTGAGTCAAGACTTTATGAGTGACTCTGGCCCCCAAGGAGTGAAATCTGTCTTGTGAAATTGAGTGGAGGTCTCTTAGAGGCTCAGCTCAGCGGGGAGCCAGTTATTACATAAGCCGAATACCAGGGCTGCGGGGTTCCCTCGCCTGAAAAAGAAGCGGCGTCTGCAGTTATGAGGAAAACAGAAAGACCCATTTCTCTGTGGCGTGACACTGAACAGGCAGAGTCAGCCAGGAGGATATTTTGGCCAGAGGAAAATGTAGCTTAAGAAAAGTCCCAGCTGGTTTAAGTAACTTGAGCCTCGCTATTCATGAAATATTATCTGACAGCTTCCCCTCTTCCCAAGTGGCTGGGGCCTGAGTCAGAACTGCCCAAGAACCTGTGTTCTCAGGCCGGATTCTGACATTCCAGGTTCACCCCATTTTGCACACCAGGTTTGTGAAAAGATCTATACAGCTCCAACATTTTTTTCTTCTTTCTTTTTCTTTTTTTTTTTTTTTTGTGAATAGAAAAGCATGTAGTAAATGCACTGGGAAATTTGCTATGATGAGTCCTTTGTTAAGAAATTAACCAGTGTTAATCTCCAGGGAAGGACCCTCACCTATGTCCTGCATAGCACTTGCTGATGGGGGCCGGGCACACAGAAATACATGACTTGGAGATGCTAGAAATTCTGCAAAGGCAGGGATTGTCTATTTTGTCTACTGATGAAATCATCATATTTGAAAGTGTCTAGGACTAGTGAATACCAAATGGATGTTTGTCAAATGAGTGAGTATAGATAGGTCTCTGCCCTTAAGGACTTCAACCTAGTTTGCTTGCATTAATTAATTAATTAATTAATGATTTTTCACCTTCATTCTATTTGTGTGAGTATCTTGGAGTCTTTGATCCCTTTTGTTATTTTAAAAAACTAAACCATCAATGTGTTTGTGGTAGAAAACAAGAAAAGAACAGAGAAGAAAGAAAAAAATAATGAAGGGATGATAATTATTTTCATTTAAGCTTATATTCTGCATATTTTTTTTTCATGTAAATATCCAATTTAATAAAACGGGCTTATCCCCTTGGAAGCTGATTTTGTAACTTGCTTTCCTCTAGTACTTATCACTATTGGTGTGAACAGATTTCTATATCAAAACACATAGTCCTCAGATTCTCAATATTTAATCATTCCATAGGTTAGCATTGTGTGTGGTTGTATTACAATTTTCTTATTCCCTAATGTTGGACATTAGGGTTCTCCCTCTTTCTCATTTCTAGTATAAACAATGCTGTGATTATCTGAAAAATTTTGTGCACATCCATGATTATTTTCTTGGCAGTAATTCTTAGAAGTGGAATTACTGGGTCAAAAGGTAAAGGCTTTGATATCTATAATCTCAGTGCCTACCATAAAGGCTGGGAACATGCATACCCCTCTCTTTTTTCCATTGAAAGAAAGTAGATTTTTTCTTACACTGATTTTTTTTTTTTTGCATTGTCATGTTTTAAATGGTTGACTATCTTCCAGGTCGAAAGAAATATTATTGTTCTTTTAGTTTATGTACTTTTGATGTTAAGCCTCTTTTTCATCATTTGTGTTTCTTCTTTTGAGTGTTGCTGGTTATATTTATTTTCTTATTCAGAGATACCTGAGGATAGATCTTTACTTGGTACCTCCCAATCCACAGTAGGACTTGTTCTGACACTTGGTCCATAGTGAGCACCTAATAAATTTTGATTAAATGCATACAAACATACACATACCCCCTATCCATCCATACATTTATCCATCCATCCATTTATCCATCTATCCACTCATCCATCCATCTATTAATCCATCCATCCACTTGTTGATTCATTCAACAAGTATTGGGAAACTACTAAGTGCTAGGGAGTGAAATATAAGTGCTTTGAAAGTTTTTGATATTGCTTCTGTCAACTACAGATATGACAGTATATTTCTTTGGAAAAGACATATTAATATGCATTAACACAGGGTGGGTAATCCAATTTCTTTTATTCTAGTGAGTTTGCCTTGGGATAATAGAACTGAATTTATCTTCTGTGAGCATCCATCAGGAATAGGAAGGCAAAGATCAACCAATGTTCTGCAACAGGCCAAAGAGTAAAGATCATAGGCTTTCAGATTAGTAATCTCTGTAGTAACTATTCAACTCTGCTCAACAATGCAAAAGCAGCCCTGGACAATTTGGAAACAAATGAACAGGGCTATGTTCCAATAAAAGTTTATTTATAGAACTGAAATTTGAATTTCACATAACTTTCACATGCCACAAAATGTTATTGTTCTTTTGACTCCCCCCTCCCCCATCATTTAAAAATGTAAAACTATTCTTAAGCTTGTAGATCATACAAAAATGATCCAAATGATCAGTGAGTTAGCTTTGGCCTGGGATTTGGAGTTTGCTGACCTCTGAGGTAGGGTCTAAGAAGCATGCTTTGATGCAGGGAGAAGCCAATTTGGTTTTGCAAATGTGTTACAAACAATTCCCAGCATGGATAATTCCTAAGTGGATAATGGAGCTGAGTTTAGCTGAGGCTTGGGTATATATATCTTGACACTCAACAGCTTGTAGTACATAGTTGTTAGTGTTTCAGCATTATCTTTACTTTCTAAAATATATTTTTAATTATATATTTACTCATAAAAATTTTATAGTGAAGTGTGAAAAGAAAATATGCTTTCATATTTATAGTCAGCGTTTGGATGTATTTTTTCCTCCAGTCTTTTTGTAGGGCTCACAAATGTGTGAGATCATTTTATATAAGTAATCTTGAATCCTGTTTTATGTCTCTTAATGTTTATGGTATTTCTCAGCATTTTTGAATATTCCAATGAAAACTAAAGCCACAAGAAGATACTACTACACCCCCCCTAGAATGACCCAAATTAAAAAGAAAAAAAAAAAATCAGTACCTACCATTGGTGAGAATATGGAGAAATAGAAACTCTCAAACATTTCTGAGGGGAAAAAAAATTCTGGTAAGAATATAAAAAAATGCAGCTACTGTGGACAATAGTTTGGCGATTTCTTAAAAAGGTTAAGCATAATTTTACCACGTGACCTAGGAGTTCAACTTTTAAGTATTTATTCAAAAGAAATGAAAAGCTGGGCATGGAGGCCCAGGCCTGCAATCCCAGTGCCTGGGTTTCGGGTTTGGGGGTGGGGCTGAGGTAGAAGGATCAAAAGTTCAAGGCCAGCCTCGGCAGTTTAGGGAGACCCTGTCTCAAAATAAAAAAATAGAAAAGGTTGGGATGTGGCTCAGTGACAGGGCATGCTTGGGTTCAATCCCCAGTACTGAAAAAAATAAAATAAGGAAGAAATGAAAATGTGTGTCTGCACAAACACATGTATTCAGATGTTCAAGGCAACATTATTAATAATTGCTGTTTGATGAATGGATAAATAAAATGTGGTTTACTCATGTAATACAATACTGTTTAGTGATAAAATGGAGCAAAATACTGATAAAGTTTACAACATGGATAAACCCCACAGGCTTTGCTATGTAAAAGAGGGACAGGCATAAAAGATTATATATTGAGTCTGTGTATATTACATTTCCAGAAAAGTAAAAAATCTAGTGATAGAAAGTGGATCACTGCCTCCAGCAAGGATGGAAAAGGGAAAGTGCTAACAGCCAAACTTTTTGGGATGTTTTAAACCGTTCTGAAAGGGAATGCAATGGCTGGGGTTGTGGCTCAGTGGTAGAGCACTTGCCTAGCACACATGAGGTACTGAGTTCAATCCCCAGAGCCACATTAAAAAAAACAAACAACTAAGTAAACAAAATAAAGATATTGTGTTTATATATATATGTGCGCCTGGGCCTCCATATATATATATATATATATTAAAAATATATATAAAGAAAATGCTGTGATGGTTACGCACTTACATCCTTGACTGTACATTAAAATAAAAGTCATTGAACTGTATACTCATGATGGGGTGAAATTTATGGTATGTAAATTGTATCCTAATATAACTGTTAAACATATTCTTTGAAAACTTGACATTTTCAATGGTGTTATAGTATTCTGTCATTTGAATGTTCCATTTCTTTGTCCTGTGTGACTTGGGAGAAATATTCGGTGTTTACTTTCTTTCAAAATCCATATTCCATAGGTTGGATTTGAAGCACAGGAATCAATCAAGGATGACGTAGTAGAATGAATCCCAGCAAGGTCTCAGCTCTGCCTCCAGCTCAGTTAACCTTGACTTTCTCATTTTTAAAATCTAAAAATGGACACAAGGAAATATTGGGCCACAGAAGATAGAAGAATGGAAATAGAAAACAGCAGTGGCAAAAATAAATTATGTCCTTCAAAGAATGAAGCCAGCATCTGATTATTTGACCCCCGTCCCACCATATTCTCCTTCCTTTCTTGAATTGTTGGGGAGTTAGTAAGAATCATGTTGGGAGATCTGAGGCGATCTCTACAAGACAGATGTTGGAGGGGACACAGGAGCCACCACAGAATGGCAGGAGGACGGGTGGATTTGTTCCATTAACTGGGGGCATTCCTCTTGGCCCCAGCATTGCTGTGGCGTTGGGGATTCAATCATCAGGAAACTAGGTTTTGTGCTCTGAGGTGTGAGAGTAGAGCTCATGGGAAGAATAAGACAAGAGTTTGGAAAGCGCACGAGGAGAATGACAGACTGTCATGTCCACCTTCTGTGGGGGAGCTGCTGCCCTGTTCTCTGTGGACTTTAAACAGGGTGAAATTGAACTGGTCTCCAGTTCCTCGTGTTCTGTTTCCAGTTGTGTTCCAGGTTTTCCTAGAGAACAGCCAGGAGCATCTGCACGCAGAGTACACAAAAGGAAAGCTGTGGAAACCAAACTCATAAACGTTTTTTTCATTAGCTCCAGGCTCTCAGCCACCAATAAACTGTATGCTTTTAAAAAATCCTTTATTATTTTGTGAGTCCAAAAAAAAATTGTGCACACTCCTCTTACTTATGCATTTGGGACTTTCTTAAAATGTTACTTATCAAGCATTTATCTGTTTAGTTACCCCAAAAGGTAATAGCATTCTAGGTTTTGCATCAAAGAGAGAAAAAAAAAATTGCCATTTAATAAACTTGCTGTAACTTGAGCCTGTTGGTGGTCTTGGAGGAAACCCAAATCCAGGTTTGGTTGATACTATGTAATGTGAATACAATTAGTAGTGGTTTTTCTAAAGTAGAAAGAGATGTAGAAAAATAATGCACAGCAAATTTAGGTCAGAGCCGGGAAGCTTATAAAATCCTTATTTTTGTTTTCATTACTCTAGTAATAGGGAAGCTTTTGTCCTTATTATGTAATTTCCCTAGCAATAATACATTTTAAAGCATTTTTCTGTTAATTTCGTATGTTTGATCAGAAAGCCACAGTTCATAAAGCCCTGTGATGCAGCTGCTGGCACTGCCGATGCTCAGGGATGAGTCTTGCTCTTCCTAAGAAGCCAATCCAGCAAAGACTGATGGGAGCAACCATCACCATCCAGTCTCTTCATTTAGTAGAAGGTCTGATGAAGCAGTTTCAAGGGCTTCACATCCTCCTGGTAGGCTAAGAGTGAGCTGATCTTCCCATCCATGCCTTATTTCAGAGTGAGATCTGATTCTTGCTTTAGCACCTTGTCATGGATTATCCCATCTCCCTGGAGGCCAGATCCCAGCCTGGGACACTCCCTCACTTTTTCTAAAACTTTGTTCAGATTGGACTATTTCAGTGGGACCCACCTCTCTCCTTTTTGCTTTATTATTTTTTGCACAGTATCATCACCATCTGCTAAACTGACATATCCACGTACTATATATCCTGTTTATGTACTTGTAATAGTCTGTTTATGTAATAGTCTGTCCCTCTGCCACTTTTGAGCTCCAAAAGGGCATGGGTTTCTGTCTGATTTGGGTATTGCTGTACACCTAGTGCCTAGAACATGATAGTTGCTATGATTGTTGAGTTGACAAGCGAATGAATGAATGTTCTGCCACCCACCTAGCCACGTGGCAATGGCTAATGTGTTGGCTCTCTTAGATTCGTTGTTTGATTCCTCATTTACTCCATGAAGTGGCATGAATGGATCACGTTGAGTTATTGCACACGAAAGCTCTTTCATGCTATATGCTACACAAACGCATTCACTCCTTTATTCATTACCGAAGTCTCTGCCTTCACAGGGCTTAACCACTGGACAAGTTTAGAAGTGACTTCAGTAAAGTGGGTTAGCAGCTGTGATGGGGAATGTGCAGAAAGCTCTGGGAGCACCTGTGGAGGAACTCCTAACCCAGCTGTGGGGAGAGGGCCCAGGAGGGCTTCCAGGGGGAAGGGATGTAGAGGCTGAGATCTGTGGGTGGAATAGGCATGGAACAGCCGGAGGGAGGGTGACGTGATGGCGGGTGTGGAGAGTCTTCCAGGCAGGAGGAATAACAAGTACAAGGTCTGGAAGTGAGACTGGGGGAACTGAAAGTGACTCAGTGTGCCTGGAACATCCAGTGTGGAGGCGGGAGAAGTGGACAGAGACGTAGCTTGTCCTGTAGTCTGGGGGCAGATCAGAGAGACTTTGCAGCTTGGATTTGACCCTAAGGGCATTGTGGAGCTGTGGAAGGTTCCAGAAAAGGAGTGACTTGGTCAGGCTTCCATTGTGCAATAGGCGTTCTATGGAGTAAGACAGCTTTTTCTTCTTGCCAAGGAGCCTGGTCACAAGCTCCCAGGAAGGCAGCTTACGAAAACAGCGAAAGGGTTTCCAGAAAGTGAATCCTTAGACTCCATGAAACCTGCTGAAATTATGTTGATTCTGACTGCTGAGTGTCAGAGCAATGAGCTTAGAGGCAGGAAAAAAAAAATTCCCATGTAGGAAACGATTATCTTTGGGGCATAGCTCAGAGCTTGAGGTAAGGGACATGGTAGCTACAGATATGGATATTCTCATTGAGTTCTGTGTCCTTTGGGTCAGACAAATAGAGTGTAGTGGAGGGGTCAGGGCAGGTTGTAGTCTGCCTGGAGACCCAGAAAATGCCACCAACAATAGGGCCTAGGCAGTGGAGGGGCTTCTGTGGACCTGGCTCTGTCTTGCTCTGTAATTTACCTATCACCAGTGATGTGCCTTTGAGAATCACTTAGCCTCTCTTTGGCCTCAGATTCCTTTTCTGGAAAGCGGAGTTAATGCTCCCTATCTTTTAGTGTTGCTAGGATTCAGTGAGATCAAGTATGGCCACTTCTGCTACAACACTTGGTTTAGAAACACAATTGATTGTTATGTTAGGGAACAATTTGAGGATAACACATTTTGCATTGACGTATGACCAGTTTTATCCATGAGACACACGAATTTGTCTCAGAAAACAGCACCTAGCTTAAGTGAGTCACCTAGGAATACCCAGGACACACACAACAAAATTACTGGTAGACAACAGATATTATCAATTTGAATCCTCTCAAGGATGACCTTGAGTGGGTTGGGGATCACTAGCTCTTAATTTAAATGTTGACTGTAAATGAAAATGGAACAACTGAATGGAAGGTTCTGGTACTTTTTTCTGAGTATGTGATGCTTAGAGCACTCTTGGGATACTAGCATGGACAACTAAGTGTGTCCAGAAAAGACCAAGGTAGGGAAACGAAAGTTCTGGAATGATTTCCAGACAAATAGAGGCTGTCTTGGGAAGGATTGCTTTGTTTTGTGTGGTTTCAGGGCTGGCATAAAATCCAGAGTCTGGATGCTGCTCAGCTTGGGAAGCACCTCAGAATGGTCCTTAAGTGCTGGTGTGTTCTCCAAGATCTGGCTGGCTTCTCTAGGAGGGGAACAGGCAGAACAACTCCTGTTTGGAGGTTGGATCTTCTTTTCTCTCCTCTCTCTCTCTCTCTTTCTATCTTCCAGTTTGCAAAGATGGATGCTACAGAGCTGACCAGAATAAATTAAAAAAAAAAAAAATTCCAGTAATACTTGGACTTACGCTTGCCATTTTTTCTTTGCAGTCTAACAGAATAGTTAGCACATGTACATATTTACACACTGATTTCTTTGGTTATGCCCTTGAATGCTGAAAATATAGAGACTGTGCTTTATAAGTATTTATGGCTTCTGGCAAGCTTAGGAATAGTGAAATCACACAGTGCTTTCCATCCAGCTATTTTTTTTCTTTCTTCATCATTATCTTCTTCTTCTTCTTCTTTTTTCTTTTTTGTTTGTTTCTTTCATCCTAGGGAAATTAGTTGCTGATCTGGCTTTAATTTTCCACTCACATCCTGAATCACTTTTATCCTCTCCATTCTAACCAGGCTGTGAAGCTTTTGTAATATGGAAGATGTCACTTTTGTCTTGGACTCTATTGGTAGAACTAAGATGAGTAATCACGAGAAAACACTGGACATTGGAGCAGATTGGCAGTGTCTGCCTCTGATATTTAAAACGGGTTACTCTGAGCTTGCCAACTAGAGGTCTCTGTAAGAGAGTTATTTTTAGATTCTTAGATGCATTCAAAATTAATTACACTCTTTTGTTTTTTTTTGTATGTAGATATCTAAGATTGTACATGTTTATTTGATGTTACCATTAAGTACAGAAAAGGTTTCGAACATTTGATTTTGTGAGTTTTCTCCCTAATCATAGGTGGAGTACTGCTGCTTGCACACCGAATCTTCACTCTAAAATATTTAGCAAAATGGCATTTTAAAAATGGCGGCTGTCCTGCTCTGATGCAGTTTCGTTTCTGTGAAGAGCACATGGGATGCAGACTTGCTTGTAAACTAAATTTTTCCAAAATCAAGGGTCATTACCTTTCTTCTTCTGAGATGAATTGTTCAGGCCTCTTCCCCTTCTACTTGTCTATCTGGAAGATGTGGACACTCTTTCTACATGAGAGCTCTGGCGCTGTGCACACGGGCCCTGAGAACATGTGGTCAATGAACTGCTGGTTCTGAGATCTGAACCCATGGCTTTCTGAGGGGCAGGCCTGGATTTGTAGAGAATGACCAGAAGGAAATAGGCTGGTACTACCCTCACTCCAGACACGAGCCCGGACAATCCTGCTTGGGAAATGCCTCTAATGAACATTCCTCTTCTAACCCTGCTGGACATGGTTGCAGATGGCAAGTCCATGGATTAGTAATTGGCTGGGGCAGGTAGCTCCAATTGGTCAGCCTCCACTTTTCAGCCTGATCTACTAGTTGCTTCCACTTCCTCCACCTCTAAAGCTACATAATTTCACAACTGCAGTCCCATCTAGTTGATGTTTTCCCCTTTTCCTGAGCCTCTCATAATGAGAAGAGCTCATGCTCCAGAAGCCCAGGTTGAATCTGAGCTGTCATTAGCTTTGTGCTTTTAGGTAAGCCACTTAATGTCTCTGAGATTTTGTGAGTTAGTCACTTTTTCTTCACTGTGACCAAGGTACTTGACATAAACAACTTACAGAAGGAAAGGTTTATTTTGGCTCAGAGTTTCAGAGGTTTCAGTCCAGGGTTGGCCAGCTCCATGGCCTGGGCCTGAGGTAAAGCAGGACATTATGTTGGAAGGGCACGGCAAGGAAGGTTTCTCAGCTCCTGGCAGCTGCGAAGCAGAGAAAGAGGGAGAGGAAGGAGCCTGAGACAAGATACAATCCCCAAGAACACACGTCCAGAGACCAACTTCTCCCAAAATGCCCCACCTACCTCTAGTTCCCATTACCTCTCAGTACTCCATTCACCTACCAGTGGGTTAATCAACTGGTGAGGCCAGAGTCCTCATGATACAGTCACTTCCCCCAAACCCCACCTTTGAACATGGCTCCACTGGGAGACTTTGGGGAACATTCCAGATCCAAAGCATACCTTGTTGACTCATTTTAAAAATGATGTCAGTCATTTCTAAATGACCAGGACTATTAAGAAAGTCATCATGTGAAGCATCTAGGATAGTTCCAGGCACACGAAGGTCTTCTGGATTTAGAATCCACATAAACTTTTGTTTGTTTGTTTGTTTGTTTTTTAAGTAGGTTGATTGTTGATTGATTTAGTCCCAGTTGACATGTCTCCAGAGCAAAAGGGTTAGTTAGTCTTGCTTTCTTTGTGCCTAGGCTCTGAGCCTACAGAGATGACTAAGAGGATGTTCCAACATATAAAGGCCCTGTCAGTTTTACTGAAATGTGCTCTTTCAACAAACATTTTGAAACCGACTGTGTGCAGAAGCTCTGTGTCCTTGGGGAGGATACTGTAATGACTTGGTTACTATTTCATTTACAGTCATCTGGTGTATGCAAGATATTCCCACAAGCTCTATGGATGGAAAAAAGCATGTAAACTGGTCCCTTCCCTTGAGAAGCCCATAGTGCAGTCCAGTACACCAGAGTCTGAGCAAAGTAGGTGGATGAAAATAAAGCCTGACTGTTCAAAAGACACTTGTGTGGCTGGGTAATGTAGCATACTGCGAAGTGAGCTGCGTTTTTCCAAGTGTTCAGCTCTTCAGATTTAGAGCCTCATTGAGACAGCCCTTTCATCTTATAGCTGGGAAACAGAACCTGGGAGTGATTAATTGCAATTCTGGGTAAAAGCAAGGCTGAGATTAGCCCCACAGCAGCTTTCGTTGTGTGGTAACTAAAACTGAAAACACTTTTTCTTCTTGATCCCATTGTCCTCAGTAGCTGCAGAGGTTTTATAATCTGAAACCATCATTCCTTGGATAGCTCCAAGAGGTAGAATTACAGACCTGTTCTAGCTTTTGGAAATTATCTCATCCCATCCTCCCAACAGCTTGGTTGGGGTCAGGACCATACCATTTGCCATACAAAGTCAGGATTTGAATCCATATCTGTCTGACTCCATAGGTCAAGCTCTTAGTCTCAACACCATACCCCTTCCAGAATTTACTTTCAACTGTAGTATCCAAAGGTTATTATAACTTTTCAAGAAAGACACTCATCACATTTCTAGGAGCCACTTATCTGAACCAGTAGAAAAGGTAAATTTATGAACAATAAATAGGGTCTGTAGTTGTTGGAATGCCAACTGAGTCAGGACATAGGAAGAAAAAAAGTTACAATAAAAAGGTTATGGTCTCCTATACACAGTTTCTTAAGATTTTATAATCCAAAGGGAAACACCAAATAGATGAGTACAAAAAGACCTTCACAGATCACTCCAGAGATGAAATCAAAGTCCTCAGGTCATTAAGGGAAAGAGAAATGGGATTTTAGATTTTCCTTTGCTTTGTAACATGTTTTCTAGAAACTCTGCACTTGGTATGGCTCAAACTTGAAGTAAATTTCTTAAAATCATGGATGGCATATTTAAAGAGCTCAAAACTATAAAGGTGACAGATCCATAGCCAAACAAAAACTCTCCCTGGTTTCTTTGTGACCACTGATGCAATTGGCTCAGCACCTTTTTTTATTTTTTGGTACCCAGGATTGAACTCAGGGGCACTCGACCACTAAGCCAATCCCCAGCCCTGTTCTGTATCTTATTTAGAGACAGGGTCTCACTGAGTTGCTTAGCACCTCGCTTTTGCTGAGGCTGGCTTTTTACTTGAGATCCGCCTGCCTCAGCCTCCTGAGCCATTGGGATTACATCTGTGCCCCTGTGCCCAGCTGGCTAGCACCTTTAAGGATTCCAGGTTCCTCCTTCTTATCTCCTAGCTAAATTGTGTTTATTTTGCAAAAACTTTGGGGACTTGTTGAGTTGATGTTGAGCATCTCTTGCCAAGTGAAGTGTGTGTATTAGAATTTTCTGTTAACCAGAATCCAGACACTGGAGAGCTGAGTGGCAGGGGACGCAGACCTTAACTTGGCCAAAGTAGCAGGGAAGTAATAGAATGTTTCTGTTCCCCATAAAGAAAGGTAGTCAAGCATCTGTACTTCCCACTGAACTCCAATTTCCATTTTGCTTTGAAAGGCTGCTTGTTCTGTAAGTGACAGCCATATGACAAATGTTCAGTATGTCAGATTTGTTTTTATTTTGTACTACATATGAATTTGACCTCCACAGTAGGTCTGTGTTAATTTCCCAAAGCTCTTCCAATAATTGTATTCTTTTTTTTTTTTAAATGTGCATACCATTATTCTTTTTTGGGTTGTGTTATGACTGGTGTTTGAAAGTGGTTAAAGGATTACTGGTTACATATGGAGTCATGTGTACGTGATGCACATTCCCAGATGTAAACAGCCGCTGAAGTTCATTATGTAGTTTGTATATCTATTCTACTCGTTTCACCAGACCAGACTCAACTCAGTAATTTCTGGCCTGCAGAGTTTTTTTTTTTTCCTTTAAGAAAATTAAATTAAGATAACCTTTTTTTTTTTTCAAAGTAGCTTTAGTTGTGTCATATTGATATTTATATGGACAATTAATTGTTTCTGCCAGAAGAGAATATGTGTCTAATTGTCCCTGAGCTGTTCCTGTTCTGTTTTATGGTGATTTCGTTTAAACACTAATCAGTTATCTGTACCCTACATTCAAGGTTTCAAAAATTAGGATGCTTGTAACTTTTGCCTTTACAATAACAAATAGTTCATTGGTTTAAAGAGATAGTTGAACTGTATGGAGAAGCCAGGTCTATATTTTCTAAGGCTATTTTGGAATTTTTTTTTGGTAAAAGAAGGCCTGTTTCCATATTGTCTGCCTTCCCTGTCTATCTATCTGATCTGACATCTAGTTATCCATCAATCTATCTGTTAAATATTCAAACAAAAAGTACATGTGGGCTCAGTAGTGCAAAGGATAGCATTTTGACTTCTAAAAATATAAGAATGTAGATCTTGAAAGAGGACAATAAACTTTCAGAAAGAGCTTTGAGATTAAGTGGAGACAAGACACCAGAAATCTTGAATAGTCCTCTGGTCTCCTTCTTCTCCCTGTTACCTCCTCTTTCTAAATTAAATTTTAAATTAGTTTACTGTATTTAAAATGTACAAAAAAATCTACAAATATATGTGCATCAAAGAAAATTTAGAACATAGCAAATATTGTGAAAGTGGAAACCCATTAAATCTTACTTAAGCTCAAATTTCAAACATAAATAATCATTTTAAAATATTTTGGTATATTTCCTTCAAGGCTTTTTGTTTGCTCTGAGCATTTACTTTAAAAAATATCACAAATATGACTGCACACTATTTTATATCAAGTTTATATGAACATGGTAATATTATTTTTCCAGGTCTATATGTTTGTGTGATATTACAGAGTGGTACAGACTACAAGTACCCTCTGTTGTCTTGGAAAATTAAATAAAACAAAACTTATTTTGGGGGGGCTGCTGAGGAAAACAAAATTTGATTGAACTCCAGTGTCTAATACAGTGGCTATATAGTTTAGCAATCTGTTAAATTATACACATTGAATTAAAAAAAAATACCTCCAAACCTCTTCATATTATTAAACTTAAATTAAGCAAGTGTTGATGAATGGCCAATAGAGCAGTCAGAAATGAATTGGTGATGAGAGCTGCTTTGTCTCATGAAGGTGCTTCAGAGCTTGAAATCCCAGTGCCCTTGACATGATATCACATTGGATTCCATGGGTCAGGCCATGGTGCACCATGATTTTGTCTTACATAAAATTTTCTTGCTCAGTTTTCAGAATGCTAGCCAACCTGGAAAAGCCAGTCTCCTTGTGTATTTAGATATTTATGAATAATCTTTTAATCCTGAGTAGAGTAGTATTGACAGTTGTGGGTTGAAGGTAAATGCTTCCAGAGATTCCTCTTCTTTTCCTATAAAAATGTCAGAAAAAAAGCATTCTTGCTGGGTATGGTGGTGCATGCTTGTAATCCTAGATGCTTGGGAGGTTCAGAAAGGGAGATCGAAAGTTGGAGACCAGTGTGGACAACTTAGTGAAACCCTGCCTCAAAATAAAAAAAGTAAAAAGGACTGGGGATGTAGCTAGTGTTAGAGTGTCCTTGAGTCCAATTCCCAGAACTTTAAAACAAAACAAGCAAACAAACAGAAAAACTATTCTAGTCTCCTGGGGGGAGGCAGTTTGGTGGCATGAGACTCTGGAGGCAGATGGCCTGGGTGTGTTTCCTGCTCAACAATTTTCTGCAGGGTGACTCTGGGTTTTTTAGCTGGAAATTGGGAAGAGACTACCCCATGAATTTGTAGAGATGGTTTAAATAAGTTAGAATACAGCAGGGATTCAGTAGTGTTAACTGATTTTGTTTCCACCAGGCTTCTAAATTTCTAGATTTCTAGTGCTTTACACCATTTCCCTCCCATTTATGATGTTCTGCATTGTCCCTCAGTGAGTGGCTTTTTAATGAGTGAGGCTTCCCCAATTGGCTTATGATGTTGGTAACAATACTAACTACCAATTTTTGAGGAAGTACTCTCTGCCAGGTGCTCTACCTGTATTTTAAAACGTATGTCTGAACTCACTTATGAGGTATGTTTTTAGAAACTGATCTCTCTTGGCAAGTAAGGAAACTATTGGTTACAGAGGTTAAGTGACTTACTCAAGGTTCTGAAGTTGCTAACTATGAATTTAGGAATTGGATTCCAGTCTGGCTATTCAGCAGTACTTGGATTTGGAAATTCCTTTAGGAAAAGAATGTATTATACTTTTAAGATCTCTTATCACTTTTAGCACATTTCCATAAACTTTGAGGACTATTAGTCAGTCTGTGCCTTTTTAAAGGAATGAATGAGTGAGGTGATCCCATGGGTAAGGAAACTTGGGACTTTTCTGCAATAAGAAAACTCAAGAGTATTGCCTTTTAATGACCAAGAAATTTTGAGGCTGATAATTGCGTTCTGCTTCTGTATTGCACATGAGAGAATGATAAAGTTCTAATTATTTGCATATAAAACTGGCTGTATTTCATGTGAAATAAATTTAGAGATCCTGTATCTGAGACCCTGACTTGGGAAAATTTGGATTAGCATTACATAGGTAATTGTATGTGATTTTAACTCTAATTTTAACAAAAGCTGTAACTAATTTGAGGTGTGTCTTTAGCCATTTGTTTAATAGCCCTTTATTTAGCATGGGCGAAGCCTTCTGCTAGGAGCTAGGATATAGGGATGAATGGGATGATGGTTCTTTTGCATGGTCTAATTCAACAAAGCTTTTATGTTGGACAGAGGATTTTATCTTCTCTCATGGTTTCAGCTACCCCTAATGTTAATGACTCCTGTATCTGTGTTTTTAACCCAGACCCTCTTGATTCTGTTTTCCAGCTTTTTGTTAAATATTTCCACATGGATGTCTCCTAGGCCTCCAAACTCAACCTGCCATCTGCCCCCAGCAACCCCCTTACACCTCTTATATATTCCATCTAATTTAGTAGCACCACTATCCTCTCCTTTGTCCAACCTAAAATATCAAAAGTTACCTTTGATTTCTGGTTCTTTTCTCACCTTTTATATTTATCCAGTCTCCAATTCTGCTGATTTTTCTTCCTTAATATTGTTAAGAACTGTGAAGGATTTAAGAAATTACCATACTTGCAAATAAACTAGTTAGCTTGCCATTACTACTTTGTAGACATTGACAGGAGACATGAGATTCTTGGGTTAGAGAGAAACAACTTTTACTCATAGAAATGTCAATAGCCAGATTGTCAGTATTTTCTTGCTTTGTCAAGAGTTGGTTCCTGGAGGGTGTCATGAAGACAACCAAGTGACATTTATACATAGAGTGCATTGTGTTGCAGAAGAGGAACACTGAGCTTGGGAAGCCCAATAGTATGGAGCCCTGTGTGTGCTTTCTCTTTGCTTCAGAGGGAGGGCATTTCTTCCAGATCTATTCTCCATGTAACATCTTTGCAAAGATAGTCTGGAACCAAGGGCAGCCAGTATTTTGATCAAAAGATGTACAGAAACTCAGGACATCCATGGAGAACTCTTTCCCCAGTAACTATATCTGGGGTCCCTTTTACTCATTCCTTAGCCCATTGGATCAGGGGGCCCCATTGCTCACAGGAATATTTGGACAACTTTTGACTGATCTCCCTAACTCTGCTTGGGTCTCTCTTCATCTCTGTCCTTCACACCTTGCTGAGATACAAATCTGACTCTGACTCCCTTGTTCTTAAAACTGCATTCTGCATCCTTGCTGTTTATGGGAAGAGCCCAAGCCTCTTAGCATGACTTCAAAGGGCTTCTTAGACAGTCCCTGTTGACTTTTCCAACCTCAGGAGGCAGCATATCAGATTGGTTACCATTTTACTGCCCAAGTAACTTCACTTGTATAGCCTCAGTCTCCTCACGTGTGGCATTCTGATGACAGAATCTACCTCATGGGATTGTTGTAGAATTAATTAATTTGGCTGTCCAATAGTAAGCCCTCAGTGCATCTGGCTGTGTGTTTTTGTCTTCTCATTTTCTGTCTCACACACATGAACCTGTGCTTTTCTGCTCACTCATGTCCCTTTTCACCACAGGGAATGTCTTTGTCCCTACCAACCCCTCTTCTTGGAATGTCCTCCAGTCCCTATGGTCTGGCTCAGGCTGATTAGATACATCCTTTCTCCCTTCTCTTGCATGTACCATGCATTTCTCAGTTGTGGAGCTGTAGGTGTCTATTAATGAGTCCGTTACTGTTGCTAGACTATCAACTCTGTGAGGATAAGGCTGTCTTATGTACCTTTGCATGTCTAGCCCAGAGCATCTTCTGAGAAAATGATAACTGAAAGAACAAAAGATGTTTACAGTCACAGTGGTCCTGGAGCATTAGGGGTGAGTAGAAAGCACTTGAATAGCTTGATAACAGGTAGGAGAATCTGGGTTTGTGTTGGGGCCAGGGGTGAAAATTGGGCCCTCCAGGAGTCCAGTACAGGGAACTTGCTCGTTGAGGATGGCTCATGTGGTTTGGAAACCTGTTTAAAGTTATTTCTACACCAAAAGGAAGCAGCTCATTTCATGCAATCCTAATAACTCCCTTTCCTGAAAGAAGCTATTGCAAACGAAAGGTCATGCAATCTGACTTCTTGTAGGATTTTCAATTCCTCAGAATACAATGAATTCTCTGTTACCTGGTGGAGTGGGTGGAACGGAGCTTCTTTTTAATTAAATTGTCTCTGCAACAAAAAGCGACTTTATCCCTCCTTTTGAAGTCTCCCAGTTCTCTAAGGCCTGGCTCAAATCACTCTCCTTGAATTTACTGCCTCACTGGTACACCCAGCATTGTGAGCTATAATGTTATGTGAGCACATCAGATTCCCTTGTGAACGTGAGGCTTTTGGGGAATTTATATTTTCTTCTGAAATGTTTGACGTTGTGCTTTTGGATTAAAAAGATTCTCCACATACGTTTAGGGATCCCATATATGGGATTCTCCATAAATGTACAATGACTTTTGAATAATTGGAACACAGCCTTAATCTCAGAAAGCCAAAGATCTTCCCTGGGGCTTCAGTTTCCCTACTCCAGCACAGACTTGTTGCATAGTATTGAATGTTTAGTTTATCATTTTTTATAACTTTTCAAATGAGAAAAACTGAAGTTTTTAAAATACACACACACACACACACACATATACTTAAAATCATTAGGAAAATATTGATAAGCAAGCCAAAAAAAAAAAAAAAGAAATCCTAGAAATAGTAAGGATAATTACTAGTAGTATTTGGGATATATTTCTGTAGTCTCTTTTCCTTTACTTCATGCTTTCAATTGTCTTTCTCTGTCTCCACATGAATGGGTCATCTTCTAGCACTTCTCTGCAATCTGCTTTTTTCCCCTTAACATTGGTAGCTATCTATTAAAAGTGATAATGCTGAGGATTTCTTATATGCTGCCATTTCAGGCCTTGACCCACCATTTGCCTTGTTATTGCCCCTCCTTTCTGGATTCCCGAGGCTCTCTCAATTGGCTCCCTCCCCCTTGGTGGTGGTCAGATCTTGGATACCTGCAAGTATCTTCATAGTGAGTTCCAGTTTCTAGTAAGGTCTACTATGTCCCAAATACTTGTGCTTGTTTCACACACTTTAAAAAAATCTGTTTTCGGATAGACCAAATGTTTGTAATCTTCATTTTTACATGTGAGGAATCTAGAGGCTTGGTAATTTATAAAAGATCACAAAGTTCTAGTTAGGGTTTGAACTCATAGTCTTTATGCCCAAAGCCTTCTCCAGTATGTGAAATTGCTACTTACCTTTGTACTACTTACTTATCCTCCAACTTCTCCTGGCACTGTCCCCCCCACCCCCACCCACTGGGGATTGAACCCAGGGCTTTACACTTGCAGGTGCTTTACATCTGAGCTATATCCCCAGCCCTAGGTGCTGCTTCTAATCAGCTTTCAGTTCTCTGTATCTTTCCTACGAAGGGCACCATAGCCCACACCTCTGAACCTCTGAACCAGCAGAGTGAATTTCATATGGGAGTCGGGGGAGGGACTGAGCAAAGCATGATTCTTGCTTTCAGCATTCATGGTGATGAGGTGGCTGGCCCCTCACATCTGTCTTCAACCCCCATCCCTCAATTCCAGAGTTACTTTCTATTAACTCAATGCACCTTTTCTTGGTAATTATGTTAGCTTTCCTTGCAGCCACCTGCATGGTCTCTGTCTCACTCTCTGGCTTGCTTTCAAGGCCATGAGTGTGTTCTTTGTGTTCTTGCTGGTTTTGATAACCTTAGTCCCAGATATAATGTCAAGGTGGAGGACCTCCTAAAGATGTTATTAATCACCCCTTTTATGACTATTACATATTGGTAAGTGGGCAGATAAAAGTAGCTTGTGTATTTCTCAACCAGATGTACTGGTAGCTGGAGTGGGGGCGCTCAACTGCAGCACATTTCTATCATGATTTGGCAAAGAAAGAGCCACTGAGATTAATAGTAAAATCCCTGCTTATGATCTGGATTCATCAGCTGAATCCTGAGGCTCAGTATCGGAAAGGACCTTAAGATCATCTGCTCCAGCTGCTCAATTTGATACTTGAGGAAACTGAGGCAACAGAGAAAGGAGTCATGAAGATTATAGGACACCAAGGCTTTGGGGGATGATGGACATGATCTAACCTTGCTCTCTTATTGGAGAGACAGAAGAAGCCTTGAGAAATTTGCTATTGCTCCTGATGCTTCACAGCCTGTTACTGTGGAGCAAAGACTCTTTCCTGGTTTCTTGACTGCAGGTGCCCAAGGGGGTGACCTGGAGGTGAAGTCACTGCTAATCAGTCACTAGGACAGATGGTAGGATTTGGTTGGTTAGGGAAGTTCCGGGCTCTCCTTTCCAAGCTAGCTCCCCAGGGAGTCTGGTTGAACTCTCAAGTCTAGTTCTTTCCTCTATCCCAGCCGTCCTGTTGTCGTTGATTCCACCAATGACTGCTTTCTCTAGAATGGCAAGGGTGAGGAACCAGCAGGGGTCGGGGGAAGAAAAAACAAAAGAACCAAGCAAGAGGTGCTAGTGGGTAGGTGTGCTGGGTCCTTTCTTTGGGGTTATGGGTCTCTAGAGGGTTTCAACTTTACAGTGAAGACAGGACTTGGGGAGTCCCCTCTATGGCGGTGGAGTTGTGTTTCCCACTCTTCCATGGAGGGTTCTGTCCAAGATCTCGTCCTGCATGACGCACCTCAGTCCCACCAGCTCACCCTTCTGCTGTGTCTCTGGATGCAAGCCCTTGGCTCTGGTTAGGAGAAGGTCAGGTGTGTGAAGAGGTCTTTCTTTCTGAGACTCCTGTAGTGCATGCCTCCTGCCACAAGGATCTAAGGCACAGGATGTGGATGTGACATGTGTTCAACCCTGTGCATCTGGCGGCCCGACAAATAACTTCCATCTGCCCTACGAGGTCGGACCGGTTGAACGCATCTCAGTTGAAAGCCACTGTTCTTTAGGAACTTGATAATTAAAATTCTAACATGTCAATTAAAGAAAACAAGGGGCTGTCCTGATCGACATAGTGAAGTAAGTTGTGGTGCTTTCTATTACTGCTTCCTCTTACAGAGCTAAGACTCTCACACATATAGGTTTGAGGTCTCCATTCAGACAAACCCACTGTGGCTAAAGAGGCCCACGTGTCCACTCTTTTTTTTTTTTTTTAAGAGAGAGAGAGAGAGAGAGAGAGAGAGAGAGAGAGAGAGAGAGAGAGAGAGAGAGAGAGAGAGAGAATTTTTTAATATTTATTTATTTTTTTAGTTTTTGGCGGACACAACATTTTTGTTTGTATGTGGTGCTGAGGATCGAACCCGGGCTGCACGCATGCCAGGCGAGCGCGCTACCGCTTGAGCCACATCCCCAGCTCACGTGTCCACTCTTTACACAATGCATACTGTCACCATCTATCCTTGCTGGTGACGTAATGCTGGGTTCACAAAATCTGACTATTCCAATAACTCAAGAAAATGACCAAGAAAGCACACAACCACACAGAATTACCTTTTTCAATAATCCAGAGGTGACTCTGCGACCTTAAGGGTCCTTGGAAAGAGAGCCACCAGAATTCTTTATTCTTACATAGGGAACATACAAGAGTGGTTCCATGGAACATTCTATCCCCAAAAAGGCAAAGGGGTAGGATAACAAAAGAACAGGGGAGTGTAGCTCATTTCCTCTGGGTGCTGCCTACTTCTAGGGCCACACCTTGTTATCCAAGCGAGGGAAAAGCCCAAGTCACCAGTCATAGCTACCACACCAGACTGCAGTGATCTTTCAGATCCCCACGGTGCATCAGGACTTAAAGGTGCGTGCATTTGGAGTGGCTCCCCACAGCATACCACAGTTCTCTCGTGGTGTGGAGAAATAAAAGATGGAGTCTTTCAATTACATGAGGTGGTGAGTGGCATCTCCAGAGCTGGGCAGACACATGCAGGGAAACAGCCCTTTGGGGGCCTCCACTCTATTTCCCTCATGATTAAAAACAAAGCTAAGGAGTAGACTTGAGGCATTCTCAATCCGAGCTGAGAAAGTGAAAAGTGACCATTTTATCAGACAGAGTCTTCAAGGAAACAAATCAATCCCTCAACTCGGATTTACATGAGGTTAATAAAGAGGTCACTTTGCCATTAGGCCTTTGAGGGACGCTCAAGGGCTAAAGCAGATGGTTATGATTTCTGACTTAGAGCAGCCACCTTAAAAAGAAGACCTGAAGGGAAGGAAAAGTCTCCTTATTCTTACTCCAGAGCACAGATGCTTCCCTGCCTTCCCTTGTGAGGAGAGCGGAGCCCACGGGCAGTAAGATGCAGCTATGAACCGAGCCTTCTGCCGGGGACGTGGCTGCATGTGAAGCCCCTGTTAGTTAGACTTCGGAGGGACACCGTCAGTGCATCAGTATTGCCTCTCCTGTGGCATATACTCCACACATGTATTCCACAGAAGGAAGCTTCTGGATCACATTTCAAAGTAAATGAATATTTTCATAACAAAAAGCAAACTGAAAAATACCCACTTCATTTGAGGTGGTAGAGGACTGTGGTATTTTCTAATATTATTCTTTTCACTTAAATGATTTTAAGCTGACTTATTGGGTTTAATTATTAAGCTTGGGTGAATGTATCATGTATCTTGGTTTTTAAAATTGTTTTTAGATTCATTTAAATGTTTATGGAAAGTCCATAGTGTCAAAAACATGGTAGCAGATTTCTGGGGTTTCACTGAGCCTGTCTACTGATTCCCTCATAGCAGTCAGGATTTGATAGCACAGTGATGGGCTTGGCAATATTTTGTTTCAAAATGTTGCATTCTAGCGTTTGAGGACTGTTTGAGTATATCCTCCATTCATGAAGGCAGAGTCATTCCGGATCCTGATGTGCCTTGTTAATAGGACAGAAGAATGCTGGGAATTTTTCACCGTAGGTCTCAGAAGAGCTCTATCCTTGGCTTAGTTACTCCAAGACTTATATGTATTTCAAGACATTGGCAATGTCCTGAGTCACTTATGGCAATGAACAACTGCTCCTTCAGGTAACTAGAAAGCATGAATGTGCTAGGGATTTTAGGGCTAGAAAAAGCTTTAAAGATGGCTTTGCTCACCTGTTTTTAATTTTTTTTTCTCCATTAATGATGCCTTTTAGGAGAGCTCTCCATGGACCCACACTTAGAAATAATTTGAATGTCAAGTGCTTAACAATATTTATTTGTTTTTCTCACTTTTGAATCAGTAATAATGTATAATGACCAGTTGGTTTGTTCATATTTGCTTATCTATATGTTCATTCATTCATTCACTCATTCTGCATTTAGTAAGTATTTGCTTTTGACTGGGCAGTGTATTGAGCACTGGGATGCAAAGGCTATTGTGATGGAGTTAGTATTGCTAAAATTGCCAGAAATCATGGATGGATCTCAGTGATCCAGACTGACTCATGGCTGAGCCGTTCTGGTCATTTCTTTTCCTTTTTAATTTTTCAAGTATTTTAAGCAAATGGAAATGTAAACCAACAAATGACATGCTTTTGCCATGTTTGCTTCAGAACTTTTTAAAGAAATAAAGCATTATAGTTCCAACTAAAGCCCCAGTGCACCCCTCCAATGTTCTCTGGCCTTTCTTCTCCTGAGAGAATCTCTCAATGTGATGTATCCGCCTTCCAGTGTGTGCTTTTAGATTTTTTGTCTGTATAAACCCACTCACAGCACATGGCATTGTTTTTCCTGTTTTTAAACTTCCTATAAATGGTAATTTACTGTACCTGTCCTGCTACACCTTGCTCTTTTTGCTCAATATTGTGTTTTTGATATTGAGCCTTATTAATTTAGAAACTGTGTGTTAATAGAATCAGTTAAGTTGTGTGACCACTTCACAGTTAATGGACCCTTTCTCCTCTTCTCATTTTCCCCCCTGTTTTATGAATATTGTTGACATGAAAAGTGTCCTACCCGTCTTCTTGTGACATGTGTGAAATTTCTCTAGGCTACAAAGCTGGGAGCAGAATGGAGGGCACACGTCTTCACCTGGCCTTGATGTCACCGAATTGCTCTCCAAGGGACGTGACCAGGTGTGAACTCCTTTCCGCAATAGATGAGTTCCTTTGCTCTTTCCCCTTTCTAGCTTTTGGTATTGGGGGTATTTTTGGCTTTTGCTTGTTCAGTGTGTGTGAAGTTAGCTACTGAAATTTGGACACATAAATTTATGTCAAAATTTGAGTCAAGATGTCATAATGAAGACTGGAGTTTTGTTTGTTTATTTTTTCTTTTCTTCTTGTTCCTCAATTAGCCATGTTATAGGGCAGGTTTAAATTTCTGGTTGGGTAGAATCATCCTCGTCAAAGCTCCCTTTGGCCTTATTAATTTGCTGTATACCCATTGTAAACATAACACATCATATCCCTTTCTAAGGAAAGTAAAAATACGGAAATTCAAACTCATAGAACCTGTGAGGTGGCTTGCAGAGGGATGGTGGAAGTGGGCACTGTCCTTATTTTAGTGGACTCATATTGGCCATAGAGCAGAGGGACCCAGGTCTCTGTTCTAGCAGAGGTTGGTGCCCACTTGACTCCTTGGACTTCGGCATCCTCATCCATAAGATGAGCAGTTGCATTGATCATTCCTATAGGTTCTGACTTTCTTTTCCTGTTTCCAAAATTCCATGTTTCTAAATGGCACTGTCCCTTGGTTCTTTAAAAGGTTTTTGAACCACTAATACTCAATTTGTCTTGAGAACTGAGGAATTAAATGTTGAGCCACCACTAAGTGAAGAGCAGTTAAAAATAGTTAAGTCTTGGGGCTGGGGATGTGGCTCAAGCAGTAGCGCGCTCGTCTGGCATGCATGCAGCCTGCGTTCGATCCTCAGCACCACGTACAAAGATGTTGTGTCTGCCGAAAATCAAAAAATAAATATTAAAAAATTCTTTCTCTTTCTCTCTCTCTCTAAAAAAAATTTAAAAAAAATAGTTAAGTCATCTTTGAAATATCAATCAGTTAAAAAGATCATTGTCATGTATTCATTAAGATGATAGGAAAACATACAGTGTAGAGCAGGGGGTGATTTATCCCTTTGCCCCATTTTTTTTGCTTTCCAAATTTTCTTTAATGACCGTGTATTAGTATTCTTAAAATCAAATAATAAGCATATGCAAACAATTATAACCTCATTCAGAAGGAAAAAAAAGGAATGTGATTTACACAAAACATATGCTGGAGAAAGGGAGAACACCTGTATATGAAAAATGATTTGTAATACTGTTCCAGATAATCCCCACAGTGCTTTTCTAGTTTAAGGTTTGTGGAGGAAAAGTGTCTTTCTTTGCATGTTGCATTTAAGGAAGATGGAAGACAGACTGGCATCTTCCATAAGAGCAGTGGCAAAGCTAAGTGCAGAACAACCTGAGTTTCTCTTGTTAGGTTTAAAGACCAAAACGGAAGGTGGAAAGCAGAATTAGCAAGATTTGAACATTAGGACCTGCAGCAGATGACCCCATTCCCAAGGCAGCTGACCAATCTGTACTGTTTGTCAGAGGTCCTAATGGGGAAGTAATCATAAATCCCAATTATGAGTATATTCTCTCAGTTCTGGGACAGTCGTGGGATGGAGGAATAACTATTCTGGCTGATGTTAGGAGTGCAGGCAAAGAAACTGGCCCCATGTTGGGGGCTTTTCAGTGCCGCCTGGGTATTTTTGCAGTCCTTGTCATTTGGGAGCAGGAGTGTGTCAGCCTCCTCTACATGGCAGTCCTCCTGCTGTAGAGCTGAGAGCTTCTGCCTGCAAATGTTCTTCACATTTGCTTGCTCCCTCTGCTTTGCAGAGTGCTCAGCCTCAGCCATTAGATCCCTCTTTCATACAATAGTCCCACAGATCACTGAAGAGTCCTCGTGTCCCTTTCCCTCCTCCTCCCTCTCAGCTTGTTCCTTCTGAGAAGTGTGGAGTGGTGTTTTTATTCACAGATGGGAAATTTCATGGTTTTGAGACTCATGCTGAGTTTGTCCAGATGTGCCAATATTTGTCTTATATGATATAAATTAATTGTCCAGAAGAGGAAGAAACCTTTGTAGGCACTAACTCACTAATGCAAACCAGTTCCTTTGGGTATTGATGGCAGGAAAAAAAAATTAAAAAATGAACCAGATCATTTTCACTGGGCGAGTGCAGTTGTTGAATTCACATTCTACTTTTAGGACAAATCTGTAGTATGACAGGTCAGTCTTACCACATGCTTCAGCCATGGGAAACCCAGGGTGACACTTGTAATTGAGCCCCGCTTTTATGTAAGGACTTGGCGGAGGTGGAAGGAAAATGCAATACTTTTACATTTTATGACCACACTCTATGGCCCAGTGTTTATAGTATAAGGTGGAAAATAACTTAGCTCTGCTCAGACTTAGAAGAGTATTATTATAACTAAAGTTTACCTTTATGGAAGGGTACAAACTCTTAAAGAGAGAAATTATAAGAATAAAACGCCCTAATGTTGTCAGTGCCCAGCACATATGTACCTAAGTTCTTTTCAAGAACCAGAATTGAAAACTGACTAGTGTGGTTGAACCTCGAGGTGTTAAAATAATAACTCCCCTGCCCCATCACAGGACCAGGTGTGCTGACAGCTGTTGCTAATGTATTTGAACCCTTGCGGTGTGCCTGGCAATGTGCTTTAGGCCAGTTATTGCATTAAATTCTCCAAAGCTGGGAAGCAGGTACTATTGTGAGCCTCATTTTACAGATTGGACAACTGAGGGGTGGAGCATCCTGCCCCAATCATATATCTTGTGTGCAGCAGAGCAAGAGTACAGCTCATGTTTTGCTATTCTACCTTTTTTTTTTTTCCCCTCAGCAAAATAGAATATAAATTAAACCTTAAGCAGTACCCTGGGGGAAAATTAAGGAATCTTTAATTGTAAATAAAACACAAGTAAGAATCTATGCAGTATGAGGTTTCCTTAAGGGAGACTGTCATTCTTAGCAGAATGATTAGGCCAACGCGTAGTATAAGAAAAGCACCCATTTCCATATTCAAACATAATTTTCCTATGCTGGTTTATTTCTATGTTAAAATCACAGCACAAATTTATTCACTCTAAGAAGTGGATAAAGGCACAGAATTTAATGTAAAGAGAGCAGCTTCCCAGAGGTGGGATGACATGAATTTTAACCACTAACCCTCCATGTGGCCTTGATGCAACTTCTCACTCTCCTGCTTGTCACTGTTCCCATCTGTAAAGTGTGGGCAGTAGGCTCTGGTCAAGAAGATTCCATCTGGCTTTGCATCATGCCTGAGAGCACGACTGCAAGCTCCTGGAGAATGAAAGTGTCTTTGTTCTTTAATGAAAATATCAGATAACCAACCTGACGCTAGTCTCTTGCTTTGAATTTTTCATTCACTGCAGCATTATTCCAAGAATATAGGACATGTTACTCCTCTGCTGCTCATCTATTTAGGGTGTTCTTCCACAAACTTGTCAGGGCTTATCTAACTAAGTCTTAGCATCATTTGGGTGTGGCTGATTGCCTGAAGGCTCAGGTGCCTGGCTTCTTCCTTACATGGGTTAGTGAATTGAAACCTAGAGAAAAGCTGCCTGGCTTCCGGCTTCCTCCCATGCTAGACTTTTCCACACTTTGTAGCTGCTCTTTTGGCAGCCAAATCTGGGAGCAGGACAAGATGGAGATTTTAGAAATAGGTGACGGTTGTTTATCTTATGAATTTCTTCTCCATTTGCTGTCTTTCCCTAGCAGAGTTGACCGTCTCTTTCTGAGAACACTTGGAGCCTATTTCCTGTGGAGGATAATCAGGCAGGGTGACCAATAGCCATTTCTCTCTTTTGCCTCCTCTGGGTTACAAGCTTTAATGTACTGTTCCCATCATGGGTAAAGACAGAATATGGCTGTGCATGTTCACACAGTATCTGCATCAATGCTGCCCAGCACAGGGGGAATGGATAAGGAAGAATTTGTGTTTCTAAATATACATGATTACACAATGCTTTATCTGAAAATATCCTATTCTGAAACAGACAATTCAAATGTTTCTTCCCGGATCCTTTCTAAACTGACTTCAGTAAAGTGAAGTAATCTTGTGCCTCATGACATTTTTTTCTGTTATTATGAAATATTTATGTTTATAAATATTAAGTTGGTCTTTTATTAAGTTGGTCTCTCCATTGAGATTGTAAATTCTCTGAGGCTAGGGATAAATATAAATATTTGATATTTAATTTCTCTCCTTTGTGGACTATGATGACATGTGTATTAGGGCCCTTGGAGTTGTTTCTCAACTCAGGGGGGCTGTTTATTTTTTAAATTCTCTCTTTGTTTCATTTTGATTTTTGTGTTTTCTAGTTCACTAACCCTCCTCTTCCCCAACGTCTTATCTTCCCTGCAGTGTCTTTTTCATTGCAGATGCTGTACATTTCACTCCTAAAAGCTTGATTTTTTTATATCATCAACATCTCTAGTTCATTTCTGAACATAGGTATTGTAGACATAATAGCAGCCTTAATGTTCTTGTCCGCTAATTCTAATATTTGTGTCAATTCTGGGTCTGTTTTGATGTCTTTTCCCTGCCTCTCCTCATCAGGGGTCATATTTTTCTGTTTTTTTGCATGCCTGGTGATTTCTGATTGGATGCTAGACATTGTGGATTGTATCTTGTTGGGTGCTGGATAGTTTTGAATTTCTACAAATGTTCTTGAGCTTTTTCTGGGATGTAGTTAAGTTGTTTACAAGCAGCTTGACCTTTTTGGGTTTTGACTGGAAGGTTTGCGAGGCAGAACTGAAACAGCAGCACTCAGTTTAGAGCTAACTATTCCCCATGAGAGGTAAAACAGGATTTCATGTACTGTACCCAATGTAAGGGTTTCATTGGGCTTCACCTGAGATCCTCCTGTCCCCCATGCACTTTAATCTGGATACTCTCTCTTTACTGGGGGACTCAGAGCTCACTTCATTTGTTCCCCTCTCTCAGGGATCACTGGCCCTCATAGCCTATTACACTGGTCTTGATAGTTAACCTGTTTCTCCATCTTGACCAGAAATAGAGATGATCCATTGTATTTTTTCTTTCTGGAACCATCCTCCATCTCCAGTGTCTACATCCTGCCATCCCTGCCCGCACTAGGTTAAGAGTCCTTCCTCGGCTCTCCTGTTGTTCCTGTGCTCTTCATAACCCAGTTTTTATACTTTCTTTTCCCATTCATTTTTATTTCCTTCAGAGCAGGAATTGCTTTTTATCTCTGGATTTCTAATACCTAACTGTTGCTCACAAAGTGGTTGTTGAATGAAGGAATGAATGATTTGGATATTCAATACTTAAAGTATCAACTTCTGAACTACTTTTAGGCCCCTTTAAAAAAAAACAAAATTGAATTAGATTAAATAATTTTAGGTGCAATTTAAGCCTCTTTTAAGTTAGATCATCAGTTCTTTTTGGTCTCTTAGACAATAGTTTTCACCTATTTATTTTTTGTGGCCTCTCATTAAAAAGTGTTTAACAAAGGTTCCCCTAATCATTGCTCGAAATAATGTGTGGAAATAAAGGGACTAAGAATGTAGTAACTGTGTTGTATAGATGTAAAAAAAAAAAAAGACTAACTTTTTGGTAACTTGCTTTATGGTGGACCCTCAAGTATGGTGTAATCCAAGTTTGAGTTACTGAGGAGACTGTTCTTATCTCAAGTGCCTTTTCCATGTTGGATGTACATGGATATCTTTTATCCAAGTAGCCTGTAACTGGTCTGCAAATAGCTATGAGTCTGTGCATTCTTATCAATTGACAGTGGATGTGTGCCATTGGGGCATGGTCAAGTGCAAGTTCATGCTATATTTGGGTCTTTAAGGGTCAGTAGCATGGACCTTATTTGGTAAGCATCTCAAGACTATCTTGCTTCACTTCCTAAGCAGCTTTTGGTTACTAACAAAGGTAACTAGAGCCCTACCCCAAATCACCGTCCTGTGCAGTTGGCATGATGGAAGTGGCGTGTTCTATCTCAGTTCTTCTGGACGCAATGCAATAGAAATAGTGAGATCTAATGTGCCAGGTTCTTTGAGGAATAAATGAAGTAATACATGCCAGTTTCCTATCACAGTTCCAGGTGCACACAACTCCTCCTACCACTCCCTCCCTTCTATCTTAAAAGGCTGCCACCTGCCTCCGAAGTCTAAATGTAGTGAGTGGCTACCAACATTAAAGAGGTGTGGGGTTATTGTATTGGTGTCTCTTACTTATCATCTTTACCTTTAAAGTTTAATGTGTATTCTTTTACTTTTTAGGTCAAATGCTTATTTTCCTGAAATAGCATTTTCTTGAATTAAATCCCAGTCTTTTATTTTTCCCTCTTCCTTCCTCCCCCCCTCCTCTCTTCCTTCCTGCTTTCCACCCTCCCTCCTTTTCTCTCTATCCTCTTTTGCCTGGTGCAGGAATTATTAAAGATTATCTCCTTCCTTCCCCATTTTTCCCTCCTGGAATCCATGGCCCTACCCCTAGGTGGCTTTAATTAACAGGGACACTCTGCATTAGCTTAGCAGTTTCTCATTCTACTTCTTGAATATTGATTAAACCTCTCCCTGATACTCAAATGAAGACGGAATGCATTTTGCATATTTTCCTAGAACGGTACAGTAATTCTGTGGGTAAACCAAGATTAGACCCTGCTACTTAAAGAAAAAAAAAAATCTGATTCTTTGCTTTAAGAGTAAACTGTGTTGCCTCCCAAACTACTAGTTGAGTTTAACTTTCAAGTGTACTTTGTATTTAAATCTGATGATAGTGTTGTGTTTTCCTTTTGTCTTGTTTAGATGAGGACATTTTCTTTGCTGGTTTGGTACAGCTGCCCTGACTCCTAGGGTCTCAGTGACCTAGGCAGCAGGTCTCCTGTTGCCATCCAGAGTACTTATTAAGATATTCGTTCTCTTTTGCCCTCTTGTTTAAGATTCTTATAATCGTGCCTATTAGATGGTAGTTCTGCCACCTACCACAATATATGTAGCACTCTGCACATGAAGAAATCTATCAAGTGCATGAGTGAATAAAGCAATATATTTACCTAGTTATTGGTTTACATGTCTCCATGGCCGGGTTTAAATGTCTGCAGTCTTGAGATGTTTGAGATGTGAGATGGGAAAACTGAATAAGATATTAGACTGTGTTTCTCAAGGTTACCACCCACCTTCTGCTGCCTTTGAATGAGGTGTAAGAGGTGCACTCTTCTGGAGTATGTGCTGCTCCAGGCCACAATCTAAGTGTGCCGGGAGGAGCCCTGCATATTTGCCTCCCTTGCTCCTTGAGTTGGGTGCCCATCTGTAGGTGCATCCATCAGAGAAGTGTGAAAACAGGTGACCTCTGTTCTTTGCCTGGCTGGGGTTTTGGTGCTGATGCTCAGGAGGGGCAATTGCCCCACCTTGTCCGTGTTTCCTTGCACAGCAGGCCCCGTGAAGATGAAGAGCCCTTGTTCTCTCTATGGGACTCTTTTGTGATGCTTCCATCTGCCTCCCCCAAGGCAGGTTCAGAATCTCTGCTATGTTTGTCCATTTTTGTGAAGACCTGGAGCAGAATGCTATGGAACTGTTTCTCAATGCCACCAGCAACCTATTTTGAAGTCAAGGCCAGTCACCCATCCCTCCTGGTGTTGGAGGCCCAACCTGTCCTGGTCTCACTTTGCCATCTGATCATACTTCTGTTTCCCCACAGAAAACCCCTGAACTGACCTTACACTTCTCACACCTTGCTCTTATTACCGCCTCTTAGCCATCGAGTGTGTGGTTCCCCTTGGCTGGGGCACCCTCTTCTTCCTCCACAAAGTCTGTAGAATCCTTCCTGTGCTCGGCAGCCCACCTTAAGAGAAGGAGCTGCTCCTCTATGAAAATAGCCTCCCCCATCATTCTACAAAGTTAATTTGATATTTTTTTAAACTTAAATAATAGAAATGTTGTACATGTTGGTTCCTTAGAAGAGTACTTAGCACGTAGTTTGTGCTCTTTAGCCACCTGTTCAACACACAGTGTCCCCTCTTCAGGTGCTGCTCCAGGTCTGGGGAGGCAGAAACAAGTAAGGCATATTTTTTTAGTCATTATTATGATAAATTTCACAGGCCAAGTACAGTACGGCTTGGAGCCTATGGAAAAGTGGCAGGGTTGATCATCAGCCATGTCACTGGGGAGAGGCTCCAACAGGAGGTGGGACTGACCTGCCAGGCCTAGCACCAACTTCAGTCTTTTGATGTGCCCTCCAGGGTGAGGCACGAGAAAAAGCAGTTTTCCCTGTTGGGTTGGTTTGGATTGAATCCCAGCCCCATGTCATGAGTTAGCTCTGAGCTTCAGTCTCTTCTTCTTCAAGTAGGGATAGTAGGATGATTGCCACATGTCATTACACCCTAGATCCTGGACTAAGTGCTTTGCACTGCAATTTTATGAAATCCTTAAAATAGCCCTATGAAGTATATTCTGTTAATATCCACACTTTACAGATGAGAAACCTGGGCATAGAAGGGTCAGGAACCTGGCTCAAGGGTGGTAGAGCTTTGAGCGAGACCCAGGCCTGCCAGAGAGCAGAGGCCACATTCCTCTGTGATGCAGCCTGAGGCTATATCACGTGTCCAGGCGAGTTCAGATCCTTGGCATACAGGGTAGGAGCAAATAGCAGCTATTATTATCATTATTCTATAATTCAGGTCTTTCTCCACCACACTGACACCCAGAATAGACATAATAGTTGTTCAATTGAAGCTTTATTGTATTTAATTGACTATGGATTTTGTGTATGGGAAGGTGGATAACTACTGTCCATAAAGGGAAAGGCTTAGTAGGAAATCTTAAAATGGGAGAAGTTCTGAAAGTGTCAAACAGCAGCCAGAGAGACAAACCAATTAACGAGGTTCTGTATTGGAAAGTTGGAAAGGAGGAGGGAAGGAAAAAAAAAAGATTGAAGGGTACAATCTGGTGGTAGACAGCATTCTGGCTAGCAAGAGGAATAGAGATGACGAGTTAGTCGATTATTCAATTATGTGAACATCACTTACAATAATGACGAGCACATAGGCAGGTGTGCAACCTTCAAAGTTTAAAAACCAATTCATCTTCTTGCCGTCCCTCTGTTGACTTCACTGCAAAGTTGGTAATCGCTGGGAAATTCCATTTTGCCTGATGACGTTTTGAGTGAATTAACCTAAGTTGTCTTGAAAAATAGCTGGACCAAAAGACTCAAAAGACTCTTTCTCTTTGGAAAAAGGGCTTTATCCTGGGGGAGAGAGGAGTTGTCTCAGAGGAATCTGAAACTGTTGAGTCCAGAAACTTCCTCCCTTCCCACCCTTTCCCCAATGTTTCATCAGCAGGAAAGGATACTATTAAAATATGTGATAAAGTTGCACACGGAGACGTGGCTGCCAGAATTTTTATCTTTATGGTTCTCTTGAGTTTGGGGGAGAAATAATTTAATGTAGCAAATACAAGTTGGCAGTAACCATTTGGCTAATAGTCACTGCTTTGTTTTTCCCTTGGATTTTATTTATTTCTCTCTCCTTTTGGGTATTGCTCTGTCATAGGCTGCATGAGTATTGTATCTCCAACAGGGCCAGGAAGACAGATTGGGATGCTGTATAGACAAGAGTCTTCTGCTGCTGTGTCCAGTTACACTGTGAGACAAACTAGAGAAAGTGCCCCTGCCCACTGCTGTCCAGCACATTGACCCAACTGTGCTCAAGAAGAGGTTGCCAGGCAGTCTCCCTTCCTAGTGGGGCTTGCTAGAAGTCTGCCTCTCAGCACAGTCTCCATGTTACTTCTTTCTTCATCCATGATTTGCACAGGGGCTTCTCCCATGATTGCCTTGCTGTTGGAAACTTGGGAGATAGCGTTCAGGGAGATTCTACTTGGAGATGATAGCATACTCATCAGTAAAGTGGGAAGCTATCGGAATGTCAGGAAGGTGTTCAAAAGATTTTTAGGAAATCTTGAAAGATAAACATCCATTCCAGTTTGTCAATATATCAGTCTTCTGAAGCTTTCTGTGATGACACAGAGTATGGGAGTGGGGTGACCCTTTCTAAGTCTAGGGTTGATATTATTTGTTTGCAAAGATTTATTAAAATGGAAAAGTTTAAATAGGTTACTCTATAAGGAAAGTGAATATTAATGATGTTTTAATTCAGTTCAAACAATATATAATGGTTTCTCATAATTTTCATTTACTATTCTTTCCCCCGTTTCGAGATCTTTCTTATTGTGCAGTTTCAATAAAATGCTTAGAGATGCATTCTACTTTATTGCAGACAGGATACATTTCAAGAGGCTTTCTTCCCCTTCTTTGTCTGATCTATCTGCCAAATATCTTGACATCATATCTCCCATAACCTATCTGATCTTCCTGTAGCTGTGGGAGAGGCATATCTTTGAAAGTAGAATTTTGAGTAAAGAAATCTGGAAGTTAGGGAGGGATGACCAGGCTCCAGGACTCCTGGTTGATTTCAGCTTGTGCTGCCTTTTCCTGAGCCCTTGATCTACCGCTGATCATATTCTTTTCTTTCTCAGCATGCAGTGTGCCTCTTGGTGTAGGTAGTATTTGTTACTTAACTCCAGTGTAAGCATGTGGCCTTTTTGTGCCTTGGTATCATCCTTCTGTAAAATAGAGATATAAGGTATTTGCTGGCCTGTTTAAGGTTAATGTGAGTATTAAGCGATACTATACAGAGAACTCTTTTAAAAATTATTGAGCAAAGGGCCAGGAATGCAGCTCAGTGGTAGAATACTTGCATAGTACATTCAAGGTTGGATGTGATCCCCAGTATAGTCCCCACCACCCCAAATAACCACATAAAATGACATTCAAGTTATTATAACCTTTATTACTGAATTCTATTTTGTGACCTCATAAAATTTGATTCCTTTTAGCTCAGTCAAGTACAGCATCTTGCCTACTCATCTTCTTTTAGAAAAGTTCAATGCTTGTCCAGTATCACAAAGCAGGTTAGGGTGGAGCAGGATGTAAGCCCAGGTCTCCTGACACACACCTGCAGAATGCTCAGGTGGGATTTCTGCTTTGCTTTACCATTTGCATCTTTTCAGTGCATGAGACAACTATCTCTCCTTTCTTGGGCTAAAATGGTGCCTTAGTATGGTAGGATTTCACTGCTGTGATTAAAAAGAAACAACTGGAACAACTGCAGAGGAGGAAAAGTTTATTTGGGAGCTCACAGTTTCAGAGGTCTCAGTCCATAGTCAGCAGACTCCATTCCTCAGGGTTCAAGGTGAGGCTGAGCATCATAGTAGAAGAGTGAGGCAGAGGGAAGCAGCTCACATAGTGATCAGAAAGCAGAGAGAGACTCCAGTTGCCAGATACAAATATACACCCCATAGCCACAGCCCCAATGAATCCTCCAGCCACTTCCCACCTGCCTCCAGATACCACTCAGTAATCAATCCATCAGGGATTGATTCACTGATTAGGTTAAGGCTATGACCCAATCATCTCTCCTCCAAACCTTTTTGCATTGTCTCACACAGTGAGCTTTTGAAGGACACTTCACATCCAAACCATAACACAGGAGCAAAGACACTGCCTCCTTTGATACTTTTTAACTCTCATGTATTGATGCCCTCTGTGTCTTCTCCATGTGCTGAGTTGGCCTGAACATGTGAAGACAAATGTGACCAGGTTCCTGCCTCTGGGAGTTGACATGCTGGTGGAAGGAGGTAGATGAACAGACAGATGTTCTTGGCTCTGCTACATGGCGAACAAGGTCAGGCTGGGCAAGTTGTGTGCATCTGTGCTTAGGATTCCCAGCTGCACAGTGAGGGGATGGATGTACAGAATGATCATGATTGCTGAGGCCTCTTCTAATTTGTCACATCTGTGAGTCTATGATAATCCAAATCACTGAAATTAAGAAAAGCTATTAAAAGCATATATTTTTAGTCATTATTATGGTAAGTTTCAAGTGCAGTCAGTGTCTAGCATTCACCATTAGTGTTGTCTTGTTTGGTTGTGTCCTGTTGTGACTCATCCTGTGTTGGAACATAGATGGTAATACTTGCTCAGTTAGCTAAATAGTCTGTTTTGCAAAAGTAGTAGAAATGGACACCTGATGAGGATTTAACGTAGGGTACAAAAGTCAAATGCTAGCATGAAGCACTACTGTTTGCGGTTCTGCGGTGGCTTTCCAATAGGGATCTTTATAATTCGGTAATCTTACTTTTTTTTTTCCTAAAAAGGACGATAGATTAATAGCAGCCAATAATTATTTAGTGTTTACCTATGTGCTAGGCTGTAAGTGCTCTCCAGATAAAAACTAATTCAATCCATACAACATTTTGCAGAAGGTGTTATTACCATTCATATTTTAAGATAAGGCAAGTCAAGTGCAGGAAATGAAATAAAACTTGTTTAAGATCTCGGTCATTAAGACACGAGGTAGGATTCAAACAAAAGGCAGCTGCCCTCTGAGAGGCTGGCCATCTCCTAAGTGAGAGTAGCTCATGCTCAGATCATGTTGGATAAACTGGCCTCTGTTATGAGGCCCCAGACCAAGAAAGCAGGAGAATCCAACTTACTTTCAGTAAGTTGGCCTGACCTTGGCCAGCTCCCCAAGTGTATGGCTGGATTCTGAGTCTCAGATGACTCATGGACCCCTGAAAAGTGAGTGCTAATTGTTCTCATGTGCCCAGGTGTGTTGTCCTCCTGTGCGTCAGGGTAGGACACATGATGGCTTCCAGCACATTATCAGAGGGGCCCCTACTTGTGACTGGAAGGATCCTGGCTGTGCAGGTCCTTTTCAGTCTGACATCTACATATTCTGGGACTGGAAATTAGGGCAGAATTATTCCCTGGATCTTGAGTGGCTGTGGGAACTTAAAAGAACCAGACATTGCAAATGTCCCTCTGTCCCTTGGAGTCTTGTTTGCCAAGTTGAGATTGGACAATGCCTTTTTCTTTCCTTGAAGCTTTCATTTTTCCATCATTTTTTACCCTTCAAAATTTTGGAGCCTGAGGATTTTGAATTCTGTTTTTTCTTTTGTTTTACCTCTTCTTGTTTTAGTGCGGAAATCAGATGTCCATAAGCTTTTCATTACTTATCCAATCCATGAGTTCAGGTTCCCATTTAAGTTTTATGAATGTTTTCTTTGTTAAGATGAGTCCTTTCAAAACCTTGTAAAGAATGTTTTACTATAGACTAACATAAGAATGGAGTGTTAAAACTAGAAAATCCAACAGGAAACACACACACACACACACACACACACACACACGCATTTCCCCAGAGGTAGTTTAGCTTTAGATCACAGAAACTGAGGGGATCTGCAAGGGAAAGCAATGTTTTTAAATAGTATCACTTTAATGGCCTTGATATTTTGTATTACCTATTCTGTCCTAGGCTTTATTTATTGTTATTTACTAGGTAGGTCTTTTCAGGACTAACAATGAACCACCCATATTACTGTGGTCCAAATATTAATGAGATACTTCTACTGTGAAGTATTTTAGTTATGCTCTTGGTCTAAGTGTTTAATTGGCATGTCTCTTGCTATAATTGTGAAACATTACTATCTATCTCATGCTTATATGCTAGGACATACTTCTCTTTTTCAGTTCTGGGGATCAAGACCAGGGCCTTGCACATGCTGAGCAAGCACTCTACCCCCGAGCCATGCCCCCAGCCCTTATAGCACACTTTCCCTGTTATTTCATGGAATCTCCTTTAACAGGGTCCAGACATTGCCTCTAAGCTTGGTTTCTAAGCCCAGTTCTGATATTGACAAGCTGCAAGTCACAACTTCTTCTCTTAGAGTCCTCTTTTCCTTCTGGAAGGAGAAGGTGACAATTACAGATTGCACAAAGGGTTGTGCTGAGCCAGAGCAAGCTGTCTTGTGTACTCAGCCCTGCTTTTCAGAGTACGCTTTCCATAAACGATGCAGTTGTCATTGGTTGCTATCATCACCAGCATTAATGAATGCCTGTAAAGTGGGAGGCACAGTGCCTGGCCCATAGAACACACCCAACGAGTGTTTTATTGGATTTGATTGTACATCGTTTTTGTGACTGCATCAGAAGTTGCCAGCAGCAGCTTTTTTTTTTTTTTTATTTATTTGATGAACAAGGAGGAAATTGTTGAGTGGAACCAATGACGGCTCTACCTCTAAGTCGACAGACGTCACAGCGAGGTGGTCTTGAAAGCAAGCGATGCATTGTGACAAGCCTGGCAGAGGAAGAAAAATAACCTTGAAGCTGTTTTAAGGAGCAGCAGTTGCCTAGTCCTCCCAGTTGCTGAAAATTTTACTTTCCTCCCTTGAATGGGGAGAGTGGAGAGGGGCAGAAAGGTTACTGGCTGTGTTCATTAATTTTCTTTCAAGAACTGCCACATGTCACCAGATTGCCCCCCGGCACCAGTGCTGTTTGGCTGTCTTCTCTTTGCCCAGGAGAAGCTAAAATGTTAAATTGGTGGAGCTTACGAGATCTGACAGAGAAATTCTTCACGTCTGGCCTGGATGTCTAAGTAAATTTGGTGTACTCCTTGTGGTCTGGGGCAAATGCTGGAAGCTATTAGAAATCTGAACAAAACCCTCCATTCAAAGACTGCTTGTTTCCTGCTGGGGTAATCCAAGTATCAAACATGAAGAAATATGGGCAAAGAGAAATATGGGCAAAGAGATTGTGGCTGCTCCATGCAGAACCCACCAAGGTGTCCACGCCATCTCCCCCAATGACTCGGAATGTTACTTCCACTTGATCATCTTGAGTAAGTGGTTTCTTTTGAAAATACGAGAAATGCTTTTTTCTCCATCAAGGGCAGAAGAGAATTGCTTGAATTTCCTCTTGTCAGTCAAATTTAGGTGACGGGAGTTTTCTTCTTCCCGTGAAGTTCTAGGGAACTTTTTTTTTTCTTCTTCTCCTTATGAATTTTCTTTTGAAATCAAAAGGACCTTTCATTAGTTAAGGATGTAGGGTCTACTGTTTTAAACCAGGCCTGCTCAGTGATTGCAAACTATTTTATTAAGAAGGTTTTATAGAGAAGCAATGGTTTATCTCATGAAATATCTGAGTTTGTCATAAACTGTTTCCTTTCTGTACTGAAATTTATTTTCTGTGAAATTCCAGGTGTTCTTTTACAGAGACTTGAAAGGAATAGATTTGATAGCCAGTTCAGCCCCCTGCCCCCCCCCCCCCCCCCGCCCGCTGCCCAAGAAGAACATTTGTGGTGAATTAATTGAGGATGAAATCAGGTAACCTAGGTGTGCAGTAGGTGTAACTGGGTGTGCACCATGATTTTAATTAATTTTTGCTATGCAATTGTAGGCCATGAGATAGTAGCTGGTATGTACATGGCTCTGCTCCTGTGCTTATCGTCCTGCAGAGGAACAGTTAGGTAATCTCACTCCTGCAAGTCTGTAAATTTCTGGAGAATACAGACAAAGCTTCATTCATCATAGCATTCGTAGCACCACATCAGACACACAACTGATCCTTTAAAAAAAATTAATGAATACAACATTTTTACAAAACTTGAATGTTAGACCAGGTGGTTTCACAATATACAGAACTGGAGTAAGGTTTTTGCTAGACTTCCTGCCTTCCACCTCTTTCTGAGCTTCAGCCCTGCTTTCTTTCCTTTCTATGAGCTGGTGTGTGTAGCGAGTCCAGTTTTCATTCATCATGGAGGAAGTCGGCTTGCAGAGTTGTTCCAGTCGTGTTCTTTTCCCCATGGAATCTGGACGAGATGCAAAATACGTGAAAAGATAACCCCCAATGGGAGAAATTAACCCACTTTGATGGCTGTTCAGTTCTAACTGCAGGATAGCAGCACCTCCCTTGTCGGCAGACAGCAGGCCTGGGTTATGTCAGGGCCAAGGTGGTGGCTCCTTTTCAGAGAGTTTTTTTTTGTTTTGTTTTTTCCTCCAAGTTGTGCTGACCTCTCAGGAGAAAATATTCCCCATCTAATAAAAGTCAGAGCAAATTTATGGACCTGCTCCTGACCACTTGTCCTTTATGCTTTAACAGAAAAAATATAAATCCAGAAGAAGATTCATAGGTTACTCTTGGACCTTATAAATGGTGAGCAGGGGCCAAACAGCCCACCCTCCTTGGTTTGCTTATCTTTTCCTAACTCCAGCTGGTTGGGGGATATTGAAGGTTGTGGAGTGAAGGGTGCTGCAGAGGAGGGTAACGTAGAGAGTCCTCTTCAGAGATGCAGGCTGTTGCTCTCCCTGCCTGCGGGGCCTGGGTGCAGGCCCTTTTGGATCGAGGTGGGGCTGAGTGGAGGCTGCTAATGAAAAAGTGGCTGTTCCTGATAAATCATGTTAAGCTCTTCAAAAAGGAGGACAATCTGTAATTAAAGACCCAGAGACATTAGTGCAATCATTTGCTGCCAATGCTGTGACAATTGCCCATTCTACCCGTCTCTGTAGTCTGTCATTTAATCATTCATTCAACAAGTATTTAGTGAATAGCCACTCTGTGTACTTCAGAGATTACTTAAACAGCTCCTAAATGAGTGTGTGATGACTCAGGCATGAGTCTGGTCCTCAAGGATCTTGTCACCTACTAAGAGGTAAATGTGAGGCAATGTCTGGTCCATGGGATACAGCAGCATGTGGAGCCAAGGGCTTTGGGGTTTGGTAGACTTGGGCGCAGATTCAGCCTCTACCTCTTGTTAGCTCTTTAGCTTTGGGCAAGTGACTTAATCTTTTTTTCTAAATCTTTTAATTGTAATTAATACATATCTTCCTGCTAGGGTTGCTTTAGGATTTAAAATAAGCTATGTAAAGGGCCAGGCACAGGGTCTGCTCATGATAAATGGCAGCTCTTACTGTTTTATTATTACTGGTGAGGTACAGACAAACCCTGTTCAGGTACAGAAGAGGTCACCACTCACTGGACCAAGAGGACAGAATTGAGGGCATCAGATTTCGATGCAGGACATAACATCTGCACCAAGCTTAGGAAAATGAGTAGGATTTGGAAATGTGGTGAGGGAAAACAGAAGAGAAATAATTGTATATAAGAAATTTTTTAAAAATACTTTTTTGTTTGCTTTTAGAAAGTAGACATTCATTTTGCACCATTTAAATTTGCAATATAGGAATCACATCAGGAGGTTAATGAAGCCCTAGCTTGAGTCCCGATGCTAATAACTAGGTATTTCTTTCGTTTTTCTTTCATCATCTCCAACCACCCTCTTGAAATAGCCTCTATGGAATGATCGTGGAGGCTCATGACCTGGCTGTGTTGCTGTCTCTGTGTAATGTGGGGATGCCTTTGCCATCCCTCAATATCATCAAAGGTGTTTTACAGGTGGTATCCAGATCTGCATTCTCAATTGTTTCTTAAAATAGTGAAAATTTAGAGATGTTAGAGCAGGCTGTCCCTATGTGCATTGGAAGCCCCAGTGATGACAGCTGTGGTTATTATTAATTATTTATAACTTCCTATAATCCAGAGTTTTAATTTGTTGAAGACCCTTCACTCAGTACAGAACTGAGCTTTGAGGAGTTGGATGGTTAAGGATCTCAATCTGTACCTGCTGTGGTTATCATCTTGCTGCTCTTTCTTCAAGGTGGAAAACCACACCTGTGGAGGACCTCATTCCAGTATTCCAGAACACTGTTGGGCTCCTGGCAGAGGGGTGCTGTTTATAAGTTTTTCACCTGGAGAAAGTGACCAGAGAGTGACCAGAAAAAAAAAAAACTTTCAAGTGGACAGAATGTTCCTCTTGGCAGCCAGGCATCCTAATTCTTACATTCTAAATAGTGTTTGGCTGACATGTTATAAAGCTAATTTGTTTATAGTTGTGTCATATAATTATACATTCTGTACATAATGCTTTTGAAATTATTATTTACTGCATACATATTACAACAGAAACTGAACTCAAAACACAAGGCAAAATGTGTGTGGGCTACCACTTGTAATATATTTTTGAGTTCATTAGTAGTCCCTGTCTATGAATTTCTAACTTTCATACACAGAAATCATACTGTAGATACCAGTGTTTTCTTTTCTCCCTGGTTCCTTATTCCACATACCCCCATATATGAGTCACATATGCCCTAAAAATAGATCATGTCCGAATGCAAACATTTAAAGAACCTATGATTTGAACTCTGAGCATTTAGAGAAAGTTCCCACCCCCGACACCACCCAGATCCATTCTTTTCTCCTTGTGGTGAAAGTAGGAATTGTGGATGCTGAGAAGAGTACCTGGGTTCGTTGTCCAAGTCTGTCTTGTTATTTTTACCAGATGTTTAGAGACTATTGTGTATCAGAGTGAAACCTCTTTTATATTCAAAGAAGAACTGTAGAAGGAACTATTGGAAGAGCCCTGAGATGTGCAGGAGAAAGC
Organism: Ictidomys tridecemlineatus; assembly: GCF_052094955.1. Lineage (NCBI taxonomy): Eukaryota > Metazoa > Chordata > Mammalia > Rodentia > Sciuridae > Ictidomys > Ictidomys tridecemlineatus. Next base: position 49,701,652 of record NC_135487.1, read on the forward strand.
TCTCTTCAGCAGAGGAAGTTAGGTGAGGCAAATGTAGAACACCCAGCACCTTGGTTTATCCTGGAGTGTGTGTGTGTGTGTGTGTGTGTGTGTGTGTGTGTGTGTTTAAATTGTTCTTTTTAGAAATACATGACCATAGAGTTTATTTTGACATATTAAAAATGCATGGAGTATAACTTATTTTAGTTAGGATTCCATTTTTTGAGGTTGTGGAGTTTCACTGGTTGTGTATTCATTTATAAATATTGGAAAGTTATATCCGATTCATTCTACCATCTTTCCTATTCCCATTTCCCCTCCCATTCCTCTTCCCTTTTGTCTAATCCAATGAACTTCAACCCCCCCTCCCCCGCATTTTGTGTTAGCATCCACATATCAGAGAAAACATTTGGCCTTTGGTTTAGCATGATAGACTCCAGTTCTGTCCATTTACCAGCAAATACCACAATTTCATTCTTCTTTACAGATGAGTAATATTCCATAGTGTATATACACCACATTTTCTTTATCCATTCATCTGTTAAAGGACACCTAGGTTGGTTCCATAACTTAGCTAGTATGAATTGAGCTGCTATAAACATTGATGTGGCTGCATTACTATACTATGTTGATTTTAAGTTCTTTGGGTATATGCCTAGAAGTGGAAAAACTGGGTCAAATGGTGGTTCCATACCAAGTTATGGTGGTTCCAGTCCAAGTTTTCAGAGGAATCTTCATACTGCTTTCCAGAGTGATTGCACCAATTTGCAGTCCCATCAGCAATGTATGAGTGTGCCTTTTTCTCTATTTGCTGGAATGCTTTTGATTTGGGTTGAATGTTCTAATACTGGAGGTGTTCTATTAGTCTCTTTCTTGGCTCTGTCTCTGTCAGTCTCCTTAAGAAAGAGAAATGTATCTATCTTCTCTGACTGGAGGAGCAGTATTAGGGGAGTGAGATAATAACTTGAAGCTTTGCAGAAGTTCTCAAAGTTGGTGCAGTACTTGTGACATTTTCTAAAAGGTATGGAAGAAACTAGAAAACAGCTAAGAGTGAGAAACAGGCTTTGAAATTGAAGAGCAGGGATTCAAGTCTCTGCTCTGGTGCTAGTTTAGTGGCCTTGGGCAAGGTACTAATGTTTCTGAATCTGTGAGGAAGATACTACAGTGTCCACCTTACAAGGCTGTAGTGAGGATTGAACTGCATAACGTACATAATGTTCTTATTGCAATGCTGCCGTAAATAGTAAAGCATTCAATAAATGTGAAGCATGATTGTTGTCATTTCCTGCTTCACATAATAATTTTATGGCTTTCCAAATTGGTATCCCTGCCCTAAGGTAGTGGGATCTGTAAATAATTTTCAGTATTTCAAAATCTAAGAGAAGTAGACAGTTCTGATCATTGTAATAAGTGCCCAGCAGACTTTGAAACCAGGTACCCAGAGGGGAAGATTAATAGAAAGGGCACTTGGTATTGAAAAATTTGAGGCTTTAAGTTGAGGAAGTTAACAATTTCTTTAGTGAAATCTTGTGGGCTTCTGTTAATAATGGGAGGAAATAGAGGGATGTTAGAAGCAGAGGATTTGATGGATTGCTACAAGCAATCTTTGGAGTCCCCCGTTTGCGCAGTTGTGTTTACTGGATTGTAGAACATGCTACCACGGCCAAGTGCCTTGGAAACTGTGAGAAAAACTGGGAACCTGGAAGCAGGAAGAACACTGCTAGGCAATTGGAAACCGGTTCCTCTACCCAACTTCATTGAGCCTTTGCTCTAGGCAACCAGACAGGCTCCAAGAGACATTTGTCTTTACAGTGCTCTTTTTTTTTTTTTTTAAAATCTGTAATTTAAACTGACATCATTTGATTTTGACATCACATCAAGGTCTCTATGGACTTAATATTATGCTCATTTTCCCAGGCCTATCCTCACTGGAGATTGATGGGTTTACCCGAGTACAGAAGCTGGTTGGAATGGAAACCATCCAGAAAATTATTAGGAAGCTCGAAGCTTTCTGAAACTGGGCAGAGTGTACATTAAGTCATTATTGTTTTAATGAAACTCATTTTAGCTGGGGTCTCTTAACCATTTGTTTTCTAGTTTTAATATCGAGTCACTAATTTACACTAATGAGACGCTGTCAAGATTAAGCACCAGTCTTATCCTGTGTTGGCCAAAGCATAAGATCCAACTGGAATTGTGGCTTAGCAAAGTGCTGTCTCTATATTCAACCTGGTGGAGAAATAGAAACAAACAAACTGCCTGATGTCAACAGAAACTGTCAACATAAACATCTGTAAGGAAATTCATAATAAATAATGTTTCATATTTCATACCAGGGTGGTCTATAGTAGGGCCATCAGAAAACAGTTCTATATCCATTTGTGTACTTCTGTATCAGACGTGCAATCTGTACACAATACCTTTTGATGATCTTCCTGTGGATTATTCACTATGAACATTTTCTCTTAAAAAGCAAGAAGCAGCAGCCGGGTGAGAAGGTGCATGCCTGCAATCTCAGAGGATTGGGAGGCTGAGATAGGAAGATCGCAAGTTCAAAGCCAGCCTCAGCAACAGCAACTAAGGTGCAAAGCAACTTAGTGAGACCCTGTTTCTAAATAAAATACAAAATAGGGCTGGGATGTGGCTTAGTGGTTGAGTGCCCCTGAGTTCAATCTCGGGTACCCAAACTAAAGAAAAGAAAAAAGTGAGATGCAGCAAGGTGGACTAAGATCTAGTTCTAAGTCCCTGCTCCCACTCTCCCCATTTTTGGGCAGGCAAAAGAATTTCATCACTTCCTTTTGCCTCCATTTTCTCACCTGCAGCATGCAGATGGAAATATTTATTGGGCAGGAGTACACAGAGGCTTTGAAGAGAGAGTGTGAGTGGCTAATGCAGTTTCTGGCACATAGTTGGTGTTCACTGAAGGGTAGATTTGAAAACACACACACCACCCACTTGAATTCCTCTCAGAGTTGTCCAAGGCCACCCGGCCTTTCTTGGCCCTCCCTACCATTATCAGTTAGTGTGTGTTCTGATTTTATCACTGGCTCAGCGTAGGGACATGCTCAGGAAGGCAAGCCTGCTGCAAGAGGACTCATCTATCTTGCTGCAGGATCAAATACTAATGATTTTTGGATTGTCCAGTATTTATCTTTCTCTTCTTCCCTTCATTAGTGGTGCTAATGGAGACGTGATTATCTTTCACTTGGTTAATCGGAATCTCTTTGTTTCATCCCAATCCTACAGTAGCAAGAAGATGTTGTGTTTTTATGATCTCATTTGGTTCCCCAAACCTAGAGAAAGACAGCGAGAGGGTGTGAGAGGACAGTCTGAGAGGTCATTCACCTTCCCAAGATGTAGTTTTTGGAGACTGAATTACTAGGGAAGCCCCCTTCCACACCTGTTCTCTCACTCCAAATGGAAGAGGAAGTAAGGGATGGGAGAGATGTTCCTGAGTTGCTTTCAGCTTGGGCTGCTGCCTGGAGTCTTCCACCATCTATCTACTTCTAGCTTTGTCCTGGGACTCAGGGCTGAGAGTCCTTGTGAGCAATTCTGCCAGGGTTACATGGTATTCTGTTTCAAAGAGCGTTTGTACACTGCAGAGGAACGGTTATTTATCTATTTGGCCAGGACAGCTTCTTTCCCTTTTTAAAAGTGTGTCCTCCACTCTCACTTCCCCAACCTATTCTTCACAAACAAAATAGAATTGACAAACAAATAAAAACTTGTACTGAAGCAAAATCCAGGAGTGAGCAGGCCGAGCTGAGGTCTTGTTCTGACCGGGTAGCCATGTTGCCATCTTTTCTCAGGATAATTCCAATTTTAGATTAAGTCATGCAAGTCTCCCAGTTCCTTGAAAATGGAGATAAAAGCAAAAGAGAAAAAAACATCACTAAAAACTCCCAGAATTGGCTCAAGAAAAATACTCTTTATCTATGGAAAAGTCATTATAACTCTATTTAGAAGAATACTTGAAATAACAGAAGATTTTTATTATGTCTTTGTCCAAATAATACATTATTCAAGAAAGAGTAAGTTTACAAAAATCTTAAAATAAAACCCCCATCCTAATAGCAATACTAAAAAAGGTATACAAATTTTAATTTTAATAAAGAATGGTATCGCCAGACTTAAATTTTGATTGTTCCCCCCACCCTCTTCGAAGAGCTCATATTCTGGAATGTGTTTATAGATTTTTGACCTCAGATACTTTTTTCAACTCAAAAATTGGAAATTGTTCTGTTAGAGCAGCCAATGATGAGTAAGTGCTGGTAGCTGCTGTGAATTGGGCCCTGGGCTGATGTGTGATCAGCCAGTACTGTCCTTTGGGAGAACCATGATTCTGAGGTCTCAATTTCCTGGTTTACATCAAAATATAAAAAATGGACAAGGCACTCTCTAAGAACCTGATAATTATTACTGAAATATATATGCATGAACCTGAGGACAGGGAAATGAAGGTGAGAAGTTGCATTTTCTCTTTCTAATTACCTCTTTCTTCTTTAGAACTCTTGTTTTGGCTTATTTTCAAAGTGTGGTAATGTATCTCTGTTGTTCAAACTTGTCAAACTCTCAATATAAGATTCACTTAAAACCTTCATTTTTCTTCTTCTTTTTAAAGGGGTTGCTTCTTTTGGCCTCCTAAAGATAATTAAGAGCTGTAATTTATGAAGATGTTAGGGTGTTTTGGGGTAGTACTATGCAGTACTATGCAGGTAGTACTATGCAGGATGGATGGTAGCTTCTGCTCCTGAGCTGGGCCTCACAGCTGCCTGTTACCCTTCCACCCAGTGCAGGCATGGTCTCTGCTATGTGCTCTTCTCACTTCTGAAAAAAGGATTCTCACTGTTGAGTGAGCAGAACTTCTGATATGCAGTCCCTCTTAAGGTATGGAGCATTTCCTCCAATTGTTGACTCCTTCATAAAACTTGTGGAGCAAATGAAACATGAATGGGGAATGTCCCAGGGCTGCTCCCCACTTCTTCTCACAGCAGCTAAGGCCTTCTTGACATTTTTAGAAGATGATAAACGTGTTATTTGAAGCTTACTCTCCAGTAAACAACCCCAATTACTCTATACTCTTATTTTTTCCCTTCTTGCTTTTTGCTGGGCAAACTTTAGGTTGTCAAATGCTTTTCTTGTAAGGCTGTAAAGAAATGTTCCAAATATTGTTGTTGAGCATGGAGTCTGGTAGAGCATTCTTTTATGGTCTAGATGCTGTTAATGCCTTATTAATGGAACCCATGTTTCCTGGACCTTTAGGGCCACCATAGTTAGATGGGTGGACAGTGGAGTGGCAGCAAGAACAACCTGAAACAGCTGTCTCTTATGAAATGTTAGACCCTGGGCAAGTTGCTTAACCTCTCTGTGCCTCAGTATCCTCAGCTATAAGTTGGGGATAATACTTAGTTATAAGTTATTATAAGAAGTGAGTTCGTTTATGCCAAGTGTTTACAACATTGCTTGGAATGAAATAAGCACTCTATGTCGCATTTATTAAACTTACAACGAAAAGCTTCCATGTCTTACTATCCAAAGTAGTTACCTTTTTCATTGGGGGTTTACAAGGCTATGCTTATTGTAAGCTCTGCCCTTACGTGTTGCTTTACCTTCATGAGCATCTGTTTCCTCATCTGCAGAAAGTTGCATCAAAGAATAGAATCATATGAAATTTGTAGTCTTCATTAAGGTTCTCAAGGGAAGTAGCCAGGGTTTATGCTTCTTTGCTTTTGTTTTTGTTTTGTAACTCTACCTGGTCCCTGTGTACAGTCACCACTTAATTAAACATGTAAATATTTAAATTGAGGTTTTTTTCCCCCTTTAGGTCTCAGCTTATAGTGGAGAAATGAAATTCTTCTGTGTCAGGTAAAACTACATGCTCACAAGTTTCTGGGGGATTTTGCTTGGTTGTTCTGGAGAATATATCGTTTGCCACTGGGCAATATATTGTTTGTCTACTTTCCTGGGCCTCCAGATGAATGGGCTTTCTTAACCACCTTCTTCCTCATTAGTTGCTTTCTAGAATTTCCAGGGAGAGTTGAGTCTGGTAACTACACTGTCCACTAGTCTTTCAAATGGTCTTTGAGGTGAGTAAGTAATGGGGGTAGGGTGAAAAGGTTAGAGACAATATTCCAGGACCCTGAGATTCATTTTTCTTATGTCATTAAAGCCTTAAGCAAGTGAGTTTAGACTATTTAAAAAATGGTTTATAGTTATTAATGTTTTCAAATCTTGGTTGGATTTTAAAGACAGGTTAAACTGCTAAAGTGAATATAAATTAAAACCAGTTAAATGGAGGAGTCCCTAGTCCATTCGGTCTTTGCTGTGCTTAGAATTCCATAAATTTTATGGGTTTCAAAATCCTTGCCTTGTTTTGAATGTTTCTAATAAGATGAAGTGAAGTGGCTTACACCTCGTGAGACATGGAACTGTTACCCAGGAATGTGCTTGGCGCACATTTAAAAGAAAAGTGCTGGTCTGTTGATTCATAAAAAAATGTGTGGGTGATTTTCCTGGGACATGTGCATTATTTTCACAGAAGAATTTCATTTTTTTTACTCCCTCCCACCCCGGTACATCACTTGCACACGTTTGCAATTCATCAGCTGCAATTTCCAAACTTTGTTCCCCCTCCTCTCTCAAGCTATCTTCATCTGAATACCTAAAGAGAAAGAGATCATATGGGGAGAAAGGAGAGATTGTCTTAAATGCCTGTTTTTCCTGTTTGCAAGGGGCATAATGAATTTGAGAAATGGTCTGAATATTAGCCCAGATGACTCAGTGAAATTGTGAAACAAATTGGAAACTGTTTCCATGAGAGAGAGAGAGAGAGAGAGAGAGAGAGAGAGAGAGAGAGAGAGAGAGAGAGAGAGAGAACGTTTATGTGTTTATGTCAACTCTTTCTCTTTTCTTCTTGTTTTTTTGGTAGTCTTAAGCCTGTATTTTAGGTTGGCTGTACAGAAATGAAGTCATGCTGCAAAGCCTCACCCTCTAAACCCAAAATATACCAAGTGGAAGACTGAAAAGCTCATCCAGGAAGAATCTCCTGCATTGCTTGTCTTTGTCATCGAGGTTGCCAGAAAAAAGTAAACAGCTAGCTTTGGCTTAGAAAGCAATGGCTCTTTCCTGCAATGAAAGTGGTATTTATTTCTGACTTCTGAAAAGATTTTCTTAGAAAATGAGGGCATGCAAGGATTAGTGCTGACTTTTCTATTTCAGATATCCCAGCTTTCTGAGCGGGCCATTTCCCTTCAGATACTTGATGTAGTGGAAAGAGCAGTGACCTCCAGTTTTGTTCTTATTCAGCCAACAAGACCCAAAGAGTTCAGAGCTATGCCCAAAGTTGAGAGAGAAATTCCTCTGGGTGGAAAAGTGAGACTCTTCTGGATGGAAAAGCATAGTGGTTAGAAAAGGTCCCTTTGACGCCAAATTGACAAAGATACAAATTGTGGCTCTGCCACTCAAGGTGTTACTAGGGCAGATTGCTTAATCCAAGTCTCAGTTTCTTCGTCTGTATGATGGGGAAGATAACAGAAATGCTCCAGGTGGTATGGTCAAGAAGCACTTACTTCTTACTGTAGGTCAGAGGAGACCTCTATGTTTTTCTGTACTATCTACAGTGGAAACCTAGGGGATACAATTTACTTTCTTTTTTGTTTTTTTGGTACCAGGGATTAAACTCAGGGATGCTTAACCACTGAGCCACATCCTCAGCTCTTTTTATTTTTTTAAATTTTCTTTTGAGACAGGGTCTTGCTAAATTGCTTAGGGCTTTGTTAAATTGATGAGGCTGACTTTGAACTTGTGATCTTCCTGCCTCAGGCTCCTAAGCTGCTGGGATTACAGGCATGTGCCACTGTGCCTAGCTGGCGATACAGAATTTTTTAGGTTAAGTGTTTGGCATCTGATTTGAAGAGGAAAGTCTGTCAGCTCCTACATTCAGAAGAAACAAATTATGAGACATTTTGCAGGGAAAGCAGTAAATGAATGAGGTTGAGCCTATTGATGTATGCTGTCAGAATCCCTCAATTGTCTGATGCATTCAGTAAGAACCATGTCTAATAAGACAAAGACCTTCTTGTTGAAATGTGTGGATGAGACTTTGCAGGCTGCTTTGGGAGAGTGTGGAGCTTTCCTTACCTCAGGCCTGGGTTCTTACCATAGGATATCTCCCCTGAGGCGAGCAGTGCTTCTAGAGCTTTCTTTTAGGAACTTCTCTGACATCTTGCTCAATTTTATGCTTTTTCTCTTTTACATCTGCCTTGGCAACTGTCAAGCTACCATCTGTGGGTGGATGATAGGATCTCAGGAGCTCCAGAATGTCATCGCTGCCCTTCCCTGCCAGCATAAGGGTGCAGCGGTGTCCACCAGTGAGAACCAGACAGACAAGGGATCGCACAGGGCGAATGCTCTATTTCCAAGCATATGTCCGTGCCACCCAGCCTTTTTCTATCCCTTTCTTTCTTCTTTGTTTTAAAAGTGCATTACCATTCTTTGGCAATGAGACACTGGTTGGAAGTGAACCTAATTGGTGCTTGTCCCAGTGTCAGCCCTGTAGCTGGTAGTAAGCAGCCTCAGGATTGGTCTCTGTAGATTTTCTGTGTCCCCTTCTTATCTGTTCACATTCTCACCGAAGTGAATTTTTCTCCTTCAAAAACAGAAATCTGATCATGATCCTTCCTTGTTCCACATTCTTTAACGGCTGCCATTTGCTTACAGGTGGAGGACTGAACTCCACACGTGGCTTGCCGGCAGGACTCTGTGGGTCTGGCCTCTGCTGTTTCACTCCTCAGTCCTGGCCATTTTCTTCCTCAGTCCTTCTGCCTTTTCAGAACATCAGAAAGTGGAGGAGACTTCTCGACTCCCACCCTTACTCTGCCTGGTCTCATGGTTGCCATTCTCCTTGTAAGTGCTGTTAAGGACAATTTGTTGCTGTTGAGGCATAGAGTCCTTATTTCTTAAAGTCAGCCCCCCACATCCCTGTAAACTCCAGGAGGGTGGAGACACAGTCAGTTACCACTGTACCTGAAGCTGGTCACATTGTTGGTTTCAAACATCCATTTGTTGAATGACTTAATTAATAGGCTTGGTAACAATATATTAAAATATGTTGAAAGGGCAATTTTATTTATTTATTTATTTATTTTGCCATGCTGAGCATCGAACTGAGGGCCTTGCATATGCAGGGCAAGCACTTCATCATTGAGCTACACTGTACCCATGGCCACTGAAAGGTCAATTTAATTTAAACTAAAATAAGCCATAAGAGATGGGAGAAATAGAAGTCACAGGACCTTGGAATGAGTTAGGTCTTACAGTTGAGCAGGAACAAAAGTTTTGAGTAAAGGGTTATTTATTTTCCATTCTTAAAAAAATTTGTATATGTATATATATATATATATATATATATATATATATATATATATATATATATAATTTTATATGTATAAAGAAAGGCAATAAAAGGAACCATGACCAGATTATTTTTTGAGGTGCTGGATATTGAACCCACAGCCTTGCCTATGCTAGGCAAGTACTCTACCACTGAGCTGAACCCCCAGCCCAAATTACTCCTTAGTTCATAGTGAAAGGAAGCTTATCTGGAGTGATGACTATTCCCTGGTACTAACGTAATTATAAAATGAATTTATAAAGAAGAAAAAGGAAAAAAAAAAACTTCTCTCTCTCTCTCTCTCTCTCTCTCTCTCTCTCTCTCTCAATATGGATGACGATGTCTTCTGTTGTTTTGCCAAAGGAAAAGGGTTTGTGAGAGGGAACCAGTTGAGAGAGATGGAAATGAAAACCTGTGTATAATTTAGGGAGAATTTAGACAACGAGGGAGATAGTCTGAGATGAGAGATGAGAGCTAAGGCCACAGACATGGGCCTGCCCTGGTTTCTGGCAGCGTTTCTCCTGTGTGTTCTGTGGGCCTTTAAGGTATTCTTTGATAGAAGGGTTCTCTCATCAGGTAAGTGGGCAGTACCCTGCATATCCTATCCAGGCCTGCTCTTGAAGAAGTGGAATGCACACCAGCACATGGAGACCACGAGAAGTCTTACAGCAGAGAGGTGCTGTTTAATCCTGTTTTTCAAGTTTTCTGTCCATAGAAAACATTATTTCAGAATTTCCCTCAGATCACATCTGGGCAAATTCTCACTCATGGATTGGGGAGAGAAAGAAGAACCAGCAGGAGGTAGAAAAACTCAAGTTTTTTTTTTCTTATTATAATGGGTGGGGGTTTCTATCAAGTAAGGGCTGGGGACATGCTGCTCTTATCTTTAGGAAGATGGTGTAGACCAAGTGCATTTGGTGGAGGGTGTGGTCATTAGGAGGACAGGTTGCTGGATCTAACACATCTCAGCTAGGTGTCAGCGATGACTTTGTTCTCATCTGTGAAATGAGGTAATGACAGTAATGACCACAGGGTTCTTCTAAGAGTTAAAGGTGAAAATGCTTGTGTAACACAGAGAACAGACCCTCTTTCAAAGGAAAAGCTTAAATAAATATTGGCTATGATTAGTAGTATTTCTGATTAAATGATGCCAAGAGATTAATAAGCATGGAAAGATAGAGTCCTTAGAACAAAATCTAGAAGTATCTAATAGCCTAGATATTCTTTTCCAGTTTGAGGCTGCATATGGCATGTTTAAAAGCTGATGGGGTGAAATGTTCCCAGCTGGGGAAATCTCCAGGCTCCACATGAGTACAGAGGACCACAGCTTATGTTCCTGCAGCACTGCTGTGGAGGCCATGCTAGGCCTCTTGGCTACAGAATTAGTCTGGACGGCTGAACCCAAAGTCTTCTTTTATACTCTTTTAAATTATTTCTTTAAAAGATGCTTGGCCTGTAAAAGAATTTAATTCTGGTAAGTTTGCTAGTTTGAATTGTGTTTGTGGTAATGGCTCTCTTGTTGATGATTCCAGGTTCTTTTTTGGTTTTGAGAGAATAGGATAGACATAGGACATCTGGTATTCTAGTTACGCCATAGATAAAGTTGCATATCCATCCATCCATCCATCCATCCATCCATCCATCCATCCATCCATCCAACATTTATTGATTGCTTACCTCTAGCCAAATACTACTAACCACTTCCAATTTTAAAGCACCTTCACCAGACCACAGAATGTTGTTTGGATATAGTACTATGATTTGTTTGTCTTGGAAAGTTACATATGGAAATGAAGGAAAATTTTCTGTCTTAACTTTCATTGGCAAGTTCTGTGCACGCTGTGACTTTGCCTGGGATTAGATTAAGTTGAAGACTTAACAATACCCTTTCCATAGATAGGGATACACCAACAAGGGTTAATTACTAAATGTTTAATAATAGTCAGTGATGCTGCTGGCTTTTATTCCACCTTTCCATCAGCAAAGCTGCCCCTGGACTCATCCCAGGGGCAATCTTTAACAATAGTGCAGTGTGATAATAAATGAGTCTCTTCAGGCATTTTTCTTTTTTAGGTCCGGGTGGATCTCTGTGAAGAGTGTCCCATGGGGAAGTAATCTTCATAATGCAGATTTCTTACAGACAAAACATTGGCCAGCCCCTTTTCAACCCTGGAATTCAGACTTCCTACAATTACTATTAGCTAATAGGTATTTAGAATGCACAAATCTGGGAAGGCAGTCAAATCGGTTGCAGGTTCCTAAGTCCCTGAAAGTAATTGTAGCAAATGAAAGCTAGGGACACCAAGACCAATCCAGACCAATCTTTTCAGGGTGCTCTGCTCAGAATCAGGAAGAGGCTATTTTTAAGTACTGACCAATTAGTGTTCTGTATTGTTAATTACAGTTAATGAAAATGGCCACCTCTGGTCCCTACCGGAACTATTTTGTGTATAGGGATTTTATGTATACATGGAGAAATTCCATCTTCTTCAAGCCAGCTCTTTATTCATTCAACAGACATTTCTTGAGTTAATTTTATCTGAAACACTTGTATAGACCTAGCAGTACAAAGGTGAATATAGTAAGTGCCCTTAAGGAAATTGAAAACAGTGTGGGGTTTCAACTTGAGGGACAGATCCAATTAATTAGTTATTAATGGCTGCCTGAAAGGTTGGGTTGCATTGGAAAGGATTCTGGGGCTTCCAGCAGGATGCAGAGATTGATTACCATCTTTCATGTAAAAAGAAAAAAGAATAATGGCAGCTGTATCATTGTTCCTGGTCCTCAGGGAGACAGGCAGGCAGTTGAAGCTCAGGATGTTGGGTAGTGTAGTAGAGGGACATACAGGATGCCCAGGGAACATCTAATTCTCCCTGTTGAGCAGAAAATGGTGAGATCTTGAGCTAAGGCCTGGAGCATTAGTAAGAGTTCCCTGGTGAAGCAGGAAGAGGGCAGGTAAGGGAGATGAAGTTAGAATCTGGAGCCAAAGATAGCAATGGTGAGCCAGGAAGGAGGGGCAGCTTTGCAAAGTCCAGGGCACACAGAGGCATTTGAATATTCAAATCCCGAAGGATACACACACAAAATACTGATTTCTGGAAAAATATTAATGTGGGCATTAGTGTGCTCTGGGGATTCCCCTTAGAGATCTGGCCTCAAGCCTGTTCTATCCAACCCTTAAGCCATGACTTGATTTGATGACATACAATGGTGATCAGATCAGGAGAAGATACAGTGTTTGGAAGGCTGGTAATCCTGACTTCATCTGAAAGTAGATGTCTCAAACAGCTTGAGGGATTCCAACAGGAGATTACTTACCAGGGAAAATTGTGAAATTGTGTACTTTGGTGCACAAACAACCAATTGTCTAAGAATGGTAGGGAAGAATGCTTGCCCTGGCAATAATTTTTTGAAAATGGTTAGATTTGGGTTGCTGACTTTACCAATCCACAGTGTGATGTGACCACACAGAAAATAGCAGGGATGGGCATAGAGAGTCCAAAAGAGGCATGAAAATCCTGTCCACTTCTATTATGGTCAGATTGCTGAAGCATTGAGGTAGGTAAACATTTAGCTTCCATGTGTCCAGAGGAAAACAGGATGTCAAAGTCTTTTGGTTAATGATTTGGGGGTTGCTAAGCCTGGAAAGAGAAAACACGAAGATTGTTTTCAAATATTTTGACGATAGCCTAAATATTAGGTGTATGTTGTGTGGAGAAAAATGGAAACACATTCTGGAAAGCAAATTTCAGCTCAGTTTCTGGGTGGAGCCCCCAATGATAAGGCAATGGGGAGAGGGCACCTAGTGTTTCCTGTCCCAGAGGAGATGAGGCTGAGAAAGTGTTAACTTGTTGAACATGTAGTAAATATGTAGTAGAAAGGATTGATAGATAGGGATCTGGACCCAAACGCCCTTCCAACTCCAAGATTTTCATTCTAGAGAGAGAGAAAAAAAATTCCAACACCGTACTTTGTTGGCAGAAGCCACAAATGAACATCCATACATTTCAGTCCAGTCTTTAAGCTGAGTCTCTTTCTTGAATTGACTTCTTGTTGGGCCAGGTGTCTTTGCATGCTGTGTGGATGGGGGAGCCTTTGTGTCGGTCACCTGGACCTTTCTTGTTCTATTCTGGGATTCCCCACTGTCTTTGAAAAACGAAGTAAAACTCTTCCTCCCCCTGCTTTCTGGGCCTTTCGCTCAAAGACACTATCTAAAATATTTGCCCAGAAAGGAAGGCACTTTCCAACAAAAATACCTGTAACTTGGAGCTTAAGACCCCAAAGCTTCTTTTCCCAGCTCTGAGCTTTTGTTGTAACCTGTGTTATGACTGGGTGAAATGAGCTGGCCTCAGAGAAAAGGCCAGAAAACACAAGCAATCCTTTTGCTGATTGGCATCTTCTGCCATTTGTGACTCCACGCAGCCCGTGGTGTTGTCTCTGGCTGCCAACACCCCGTCAGATGGCCTGCCAGCTTCAGATCTGAGTCTGATCTCTTATGCCAGGTTCTTGTTGTTGCTGTATGAACCAGGTTCCCACCGGCATGAGACTCCTTCCCCACCCCTAGCAGGAATCTTCCTCCAGAGGGCTCCGCAGTCATCCTGGCTGAGATGGTTCATGTAGATGCGCTGTTCCTTTGACAGCTCTCAGAGGAGGGCTCGGGGGAGACCGCAAGTGCACATGCTGAGCCCTGGTCCAGCTCCTGCTCCCGGTTTCTTCCCAGACCTGCCCGTTAATCACCTGTTTCCATTGCCAAGAACGCTTCACTGGGTAATGATAGCAGGGCAAAAGCTTCAGAGAAAGCAACATCAGAGCTTCTGCTCAAGTGCAGTAATCCCTTCCTGATTCGCAGGCGTTTCCGTGGCTCTGCTGCAGACAGAGTGGCTGGTCTCATTCTTTTCGCACTGATGGCCAGCCACCCCCAGAAAACAGTTGGACTCTTTGTACCGCTTAGATGGCCCTTTGTGGTGCTTTTGCCACACGAGGTGGGGGTGGGGGGTTGCCACCAGGCTTGCTTGAGCTCTTCCACCTCACCTCTTCCCCGTTAGTGTTCCAGCCTGCTGTCCTTGTGGATTTTGTAAGGTCAGACTGGTGGAATCTGCTACTCTGGTTGTCACATGAGGGACATACAAAGACAAGCTTATCTCTAGTCTTATGGGCCTGTCACAGAGCCACAGACCTAAGATACTCCAGCTGTAGGTGAACTGAGAGATCATCAAGCTCTACCCATTCTTTTAGCAATGAGCAAACCAGCTGAGGACCAGAAAGGTGAAGTAGCATGTTCAAGGTCACACAGTTGGTTGGTGACAGAACTGAGACCTTGACCTCTTAATTCATGATCCAGGGATCTTTATTCTCTCTCATGTTCAAACATTGCCCATTTTGAAATGGACAGATTCATTCATTTTTTTTTTCCAATGAGACAGAGATGAAATGAAGTGTCCAGGGGAGGAAAAAGGCATTTATACAATTTTGACTCAGTGTGGAAATTGCTAGTAAATAGAGGTAAGAATGGAATGCTTTGAGAATGTAGAGGAGACCTGCTTCTTTTTTCTTTTCTTTTCATTTCCTTTCATTTCTTCCCCCCGTTCTTTCTTTCTCCCTTTCTCTCCTTCTCTCCTTCTTTCTTTCATTTTCTTCTTTTCTCTCACTTCCTTTTCCTTTCTTCTTTCTTTCTTCCTTCCTTTCTCCCCTCCCCTTTCCTCCCTCCCTCCCTCCCTTGATTCCCCCCTCCCTTCCTTTTTTCCTTTCTTTCTCTCTCTCACCAAGGCAGTCTGGAGAGATGGTACAGTATGCTGGCCAAGGGGCTGGGCTCTGGACCAATCTGCTTCATTTGAACCTAGGCTCTTCTGCTTCCCTGCTAGTAATTTAGTACAAGCTATTTATCTCTTTGTGCCTCCATTTTTCACTTGGGAAGGTGGGAAATTAGGGACAGGTGTGCCTGCAATGTCTGGGTGTCAAGAAAGAGGAGGGAGAGAAGTGTGTTGGGATATTGTTATCTGGTTCCGGTTTTCTCTCCTGGTCTCTTTAGAGATGCCCTTGGATATAGGGTTACTGCAGCGAGACGATTTGATTGCTCTGGGTGAGAACTCTTACCATCAGAAGGACCATTTCCTGATGGGCTGTGTCCTCTTTTGGAAAAAAAATGGAGGTTGCACTGGCTAATTCTGCAGGCCCCTTTTAGCTCGAACATTCTTGCTTTTGCTCTTGGCATTATGGATTGTAATGCATTGTTTTCACTACTTGCCAGGGATCTGAGAAGGGCTGTGGCACATAGTCATTTATAATTCTGCTGAGGCAAGGATTTGACAAGAGTGAGTCATGCAGCTGCTGAGCAAACCTAGCTGGCCACCCAGCCTCGCCCTCCGTTCAGGCCACTCACCAATCAGTGCTGCCAAAGTGTCTGGACCACCTCCTTCAGAATGTTGGAGACCAGCTGCTCCTCTGTTTTCCTGTAGATTTGGAAGAAGGAAATGTTATCCTGCTAGGGCTTTTATTTCTCTCTTCTCCAAAAGAGACTTTTATTTTAAAAGTTAGGAAAGAACTCTTGTACTCTACCATCTGCCTCCACACCCACACAGGTCTCCCCACCCCCACTACCAAACGCAGAGCCCACAGCTCGCCCTGAGCCTGCTGCATATCTCACTTCCAGGCAGGTGGGATGGGAAGGAGAGCTGAAGTGGCAGTTAATCTGGATATATGATGTTTTTCTGCTCCACATAAAGAAGGCTAGAAGGATCCTGACCCTTCCGTACACCCTCCTCCTCCTCCCAAATGAATTTCCTGTTTGCTTGAGGTGCTAGATGGACAGGCCAGGAGACTGAGGCCTTCTGTCTCCACCTGGGCTATTGGGCAACTGCCCATGTGGGCAGCTCAGAACATGTCCCTGGAGGGTGGGCACAGACTATCTCTGAGAGAAAGAGTAGGTTGTCTGGGCCCATGAAAGAGCTCACCTTCCTTTGCCCTGTCATTTCCTGTTTTGTTTTGGATTTGGGGTGATTTGGGTGTATGGTAGAACCTGTCCGTTGACTCTAAGTTGCCATCCTTTCTCTCCAGAAGAATATACCTAGGGAGGAAGAAGAGGGTGGGCTTCAAGTCCTGACACGGGGTCCAAACATTTTGTGGATACATATGGTTTTGGTTTCTGATTACTTTTATTTTTTTAAAAATTAACATAGATGAATTGTAAGTGTTTAACTACATCAATTTTAACAATGTGTTCAGTCACAGAATTACTGTCTAAAGCAAGTTATAGAACATTTCCATCATTCCAGAAAGTTTCCTCATGCCCCCTACCAGTCAATCCTGCCCCACACCTCCAGCCAGAGGTAATCACTTTCTGATTTTTTATCACCATAGATTATATAGAAGGTAATTTAAAAAATATATATTCATTGAAACCTATGTGCTTTTAAGAGGGTTACATTTCATTCAGATCTGTGCTTTTAAAAATCAGAAGGCTGTAGTTGGGAGCAGCTTTTCCCCTTATCCTGAGCAAATCTTCAACACAACGTGTCTCAATGACTGCATCTCTGAAATAAGTGTAAATACCTTGTGGCACACAGCAGGAAATGCTAACCATAATTGCACACGTTTATTGGCCACTTCACTTCAGTTTTATAAACACTTCATTATCTTATGACATCTTGAGATATGGGCCTTTTTTTTTTTTTCTATTTTACATGGAGTGAAACTGAAGTTCTAAGAGATGAAGTCACTTGCTTAGGGCCACAGCCATTGGTCCTGATTTAAAGCTGGGAAATTCTGTGCCCAGAGCTTTAACCTGGGGCAGGGGTACATGTGCTGGACTCTTGTTCACAGCTGAGCAGAGGTTATTTTTGAAAGGCGTTATCTATTAGGGAATACACTCTTCCTTTCCCCTCCTTTTTCATTACCTTTTAAATATTGACATTAAAAAATGTAGAGTTCCTTTGAAAACTTGGTGTTAGTGGGCATCTGTAGATTAGAATTATAGGTGTCAAGATGATTAAATCTTGTGTTAACAACAGGAAACATGAATAAAAACGTGACATTAAGACTGATGACCCCTTTATTACTTTCTCTCGCAACATAAAAGCATTGATGAATCATTTAGATTAATAATATTTACTATTATTCATGATATTTGATTAACAAAACATTGAGAACACAGTAATTATTAATAATGTAATTTTAATTTTCATAGCTTCATGTGGATACCCAATACATGCCATGAATATGCTCAGCATTGCGCATATTACTGTATTTCTAATCTTTCTTTTTTTTAAGTTTTTTTTTGTGTGTGTGTGCAGTTGTAGCTGGACAGAATTCCTTTATTTTGTTTATTCTTATGTGATGCTGAGGATTGAACCTCATGCTAGCACTTGCCTAGCATGCCTCATGCATACTAGGCAAGTACTCTGCCGCTGATCTATAGCCCCAGCCCTCTAATCTTTCTTATCATTCTGCCCAATAGGCATAATACTAGTTATTGGTTGCTTTATAACAAATAACCCTCAAATTTAGAAGGCTGAAATGACAAACATTTAGTATCTTGCAGTTTCTGTAGATCAAGAATCTGTGAGCATCTCACGAGACTGCCGTCAAGCTATTGGCTGATTCTGCCATCTTTCAAGGCTGACCTGGGGCTAGGAGTTCCAGCTCCCTCAGTGACTCTTGGCAGGAGGCATCAGTCCCTTGACAGATGAGCATTCTGTAGAGATGCGGACATCATGGCTTCCCCAGTGATGGCTGGGGACAGAGAGCATGAACTCAAGAGGGAAGTAGGAATCTTTTGTAAACTTGCTTCCACAATGACACACCATCATTTCTGCCACAAGCTATTGGTCAAACAGGGAGACCCTGGCATGTGGTAACATGTGGAGGGGACTACAGAAGTGTATGAAGAGCAAGAGGTAGGGAGCCTTGGGGCCACCTTGAAGGCTGGCTATCCCAGGCATCACTAACCTGTTTTCTTTTTAATTTTTGTTTTTGGGTACCAGGGATTGAACTCAGGGGCACTCAACCACTGAGTCACATCCTTATCCCTATTTTGTATGTTATTAGAGACAGGGTCTCACTGAGTTGCTTAGCGCCTCGCTAAATTGCTGAGGATGGCTTTGAATTCGTGATCCTCCTGTCTCCACCTCCTGAGCCGCTGGGATTACAGGTGTGCGCCACTGAGCCCAGCATCACTTTTTTTTTTTTAAATTTTTTATTTTTTTTTATTGGTTGTTCACAACATTACAAAGCTCTTGACATATCATATTTCATACATTAGATTGAAGTGGGTTATGAACTCCCAATTTTACCCCGAATGCAGATTGCAGAATCACGTCGGTTATACAACCACAATTTTACATAATGCCCAATTAGTAATTGTTGTATTCTGCTACCTTTCCTATCCCCTACTATCCCCCCTCCCCTCCCCTCCCTTCTTCTCTCTCTACCCCATCTATTGTAATTCATTACTCTCCTTGTTTATTTTCCCATTCCCCTCACAACCTCTTATATGTAATTTTGTATAGCAATGAGGGTCTCCCTTCATTTCCATGCAATTTCCCTTTTCTCTCCCTTTCCCTCCCATCTCATGACTCTGTTAAATGTTAGTCTTTTCTTCCTGCTCTTCCTCCTTGCTCTGTTCATAGTTGCTCTCATTATATCAAAGAAGACATTTGGTATTTGTTTTTTAGGGATTGACTAGCTTCACTAAGCATAATCTGCTCTAGTGCCATCCATTTCCCTGCAAATTCTATGATTTTGTCATTTTTTATTCCCAGCATCACTAACCCTGTTTTGCAAATGAGAAATGAATGCTCAGAGAGGTTCAGAAAATCCCCCAAATCATAAATCTAGGAAATGAGTAGACTTTTATTTGAACACAGATCTGGTGAACTATGCTGTCTCTGTGCTTTCAAAATGAATATCCAATGCAGGGAATCCTGAAGGAAGAACAAGACACAGGCATACCTAGTTTGGAGAATCCTTGTGAGTTCTGAGTGTGCCCCAAATATAGCTTGCTCATGCATACCTAACCCTTCTGTAGTCACCATGTCCCCCAAAGAGCTAGGTATTTACCTGAGAGTTGGAAACTCAGTTAATTTAAAATACATTATGGGAGTTTGATATTTAATGGACTTTTACTTACTTCTTTCTGTATCACTCTGTTGATAATTTATAATTGTTCTATAAGTAAACATCTGTATGTTAGAGTACATGAGTAGTATTCTAGTTGTGTTTGAATGAAACTACCCTGAAAGGAGGATTTTGCTTTTTGCTTCTGGGATAAGTATAAAATTAAACCTCACTTACAAATATTTTGAGATCCATGAAGGATACTAGTAAATTTGGCAAAAGTCTGATCATGTTTGAGATTTGAGGTAGTTTGTGTGAGTGTGAGTGTGCCCCAGCTCATCCTGAGCCACCCTGGCTTACCACATCCAGAAAAGGACATTTTTATAATTGCCTCTACTGCATGAGGACTTGACCACTGAGATAAATTTTTCTGTCATGACCTACTTAAGGGAAGTTCATTTAAGGGAAAAAATTCAGGGAGATTATATGGTCTGTAGCTGGTCCATTAAAAACGTAAACATTTATCTACTTTTTAATGTCCATACCAAGCAAATAATAAAAGTTACATATACATCTAAAGCTACTTTTCTTTGGAAATCTTGGAATATTTTACAGAGATAAGAAAAATGTCACTTTCCTGTTTTTATTATTAATTTTAAACCTACCTGGGTTAAAGGAATTTATAATTAATTCCACCTATTCATTCATTTAACATTTATTTTATACCTGTTTTGTGCCAAAAGCAATAGGTATAAAATTCCATAATCGATACTGGGGATACAAAGACAAAGATGATAGACTTCCTGGCTTCAAGGAGCTCACAGTCCATGGGAGATGTAATGAAGAACAAGACGGCTAGAGCCCAAGATGGCTTCTGATTTATTAGAAGTCATAGAGGAAGGACTACTTCACGCTAGATAGGATATCTGGATAGGAAATCAGGAAGATTTCCCAGAGGTTATAGTGCCAGGACTGAGTCTAGCAGGAAGAGGAGGGGTTTACTGAACAAAAGAAGCAGCATAGAAGGGAAAATGGAAGGCTGGGATGGTGGGTGAGGAAGCATTTGCAAGAGCAGGAGCAACAAGTTGTCAGGGCTCTGGCTGATGCATGGTGGTCTCTACCTTCCAGTTGCAGCAACCAGAATGCTTTACTCTTCTAGAACTTTTGCAATTACAAATGTTGTGGTGTTTATCCCAAAAAATGCTACACAGAACAAAGAGAAAAGAAAAAGGCAACATTTGTTATTATTTTTCATTGTCATGACTACTAATATTTTAAAGCCATGTTTTCTGCTTTGTGTTCAGCATGACCCTTGGGAACATATCAATGACATGTCACATGGGTTCACCACGGGTCAGGCATCTCCTGTGAAACTACTGTTTTAAGGCAAACCCACCAAATGCTGATTCCCCGAGGATTCTTGAGCTTTGCAGCCGTCACATGTTCCAGTTTGGCAAGAAATGCTCTGTGACCAATTGATTGCATTATGGTTTCCATCTGACCCAGGGGTCAAATGAGTCTTTAAACAAAAAAAAAAATAGAAGCTGAGTGTGGTTTCTGAAGTATGATCTGAACAGAGAGCAGTACCATTATTTATTCCTGTAAACACTTTAAAACACAGTAATAGTGACAATCTATGTGCAGTAGCTATTAGCCTGTGATTTCTAAAAACAGTACAGGGAAGGGCGATGGGGATGATGGTGGAAACCAGAGCTACCGTCACAAAGACTAGCTTTTTGGACAACCTGGTTTCCCAAGGCTCAGCCCCCTGTCCTCCTCTCCTGGCCCTTCAGAGGTCCAATGAAACCGGATGTGTTTGGGTTCATCAGGTACCTTTGCCAAGGAGAGCATATTTAAAGATGGACTAGTTTCTATGGCTTTGGCCACATTGGATATGGTTTCCCTACCTCTGCAGTGGTGGACATAGTCTACGGTGGGCAGAATGTTTCCTTGAGGGGCGATTGACTGTGCATTTAGACAGTAAACGTCTCTGGGGCGCAGTGTTGCTGTGAGGGTTTTGTATTGAGAGGGCAGTGAGGTGTGAAACCTCAGACTTGTGTGGTACTTCCTGCTACCAAAGTGATTTCAGAGGCTTGCTGTTCAGAGCTCCCAGGCCTGGTCCTTACTTTTCCAGCTCTGCTTCCCACGTGGGAGAGGAACAGTAACCATGACACAGCCTGACTCCTGGAAGGGCACACACAGAGACTGGCTATAAGCCAGGTGGGGGTGGGGCAGAGAATTACATTTTTCTTTAAAGACAGTTATTACTTGTTTGTCTGTGATTGCTTTTATACAAGGTGAATAGAAAAGGGGCTGATTTTTAATTTTATTTCGAAAAGTTGTGTCTTCCACAATGTCTATATAAAAGCATTTTTTTTTGTTTCATTTTTTACTAACTGAATATGGACTTTTCAGGGGGCATGGCTGGTCATTTTTGCTAGTTTTACAAGCTTCAGTGTTTCTAGGAAATAAAGGAAGTAGCAGATTTTCTATCAATTAATGACATCAAAAGTAGTTGTAATCTCTGGGTGGGGTTACCCAGAGTGGGTCAAGAGATGTATTCTAAAAGTTTATAAATAAAAATAATTTAATGATGTTGGTAGATGCCATTGTATTGCTCTCTGTAGCAACCCTCTTTCTTTCATTTATTCATTTATTTACATCTATTCACCGGTCTCCTTCATATATTTCATACATCTTACAATCTGTGCTATTGATTTTTGTGACCTTGGTGCTTATTTCATTCACTGTATAGGATGGAGCTTCTATATCAAAGAGATTTTTGGACTAGTTGGGTAAGAGAAAGATAAGAAAGAAGAATCAAAAAAAAGATCTAATTCTTTATTATTTATACACAGAGACCACTGCTCTGTGCTTAATCCTTCCTTCAGGGCACTAGATTATGAGTTACCAAATGGGAAAATAAAATGGAAATGGTAGTTACAAATACTCTATAATTTGTAGATCATTTGGGCTATTAGATTGGAATCTCTTTGACCAGAAGGCTCAATCCTTTTCTTCTGCAGGAGCAATGCATCTTAAATACACTTTGTTCATTTTCCCAAGCAGACTAAGGCACTTCAAATCTTGGTGGGAATATGGGAATCCTATTGGACTTGATTTCCTTCAGTCAAGAAAACTTTTAGATGTGAATGACATGAGCTCTTAAGTCACATTATTTATGGAAACTTGAATGCCCTTTATAAAACATATTTGAAGGACATATAACACTGACAAAGTCTTATGGCATGTGTTTTGCATGTTATTTGACCAGAGCTTGGGAAGCATTATCAAACCATTTAGATAAAATCTCTTCTCTTGAGATAGAGCTGGCATCCAACTGTATGAGACTTGGCTCCTGATGATGCTTGGCCAGAAGTAATGAGTGTTGAATTCCTGTAATATGTTCATGTTCTTCTTTGAACACAAGACTATTACTCAGATTCAGAAACATAAATAAGTTATCCATATTTTTCTTCTCTGTCTCTGAAAGGCAGACGGTTGGCTAGACTTTGGGTCCAGGATCACAGTTTTAAGAAAACGAACCATGAATCTTAGTTGCATTAAGAAGATGGTTAGACCTTAGAAAGAGAAGGTTAGACCAAGTTGGAGTTCAAAATTGAGGAAGGATGGAGTCAGGGTGAGGCTTTAGCATGTTAGGTTACCCAGATACAAAAATCTTGATTAGGTACCCAGTATTATTAGCCTTCTTGAAACTGCTAAACGAGGGACTATTTGAACTGATAGTGAATTTTGAGGTGCTTTTTGGTCTCTTCCTCTCATTTTAGTATCAGGGAATCAAGGTTCAGAGAGTTGCAGTCACTGGTCTTAATCCTTTAGGAGTTAATAAATAGACTTGTTCCTTTTTTGAAAATTGTTGGAAATTTTTAGAATTTTTCTTTTCATCTTGTTTCTAGATGCACTATATATATATATATATTTTTTTTTTTGCTTTTTTGTTTTACCATTTTGATTTTTTTGGTACCAGGTACAGTTTCTGCTCAGGAAATCACATCTGTGAGATTTGAACTGAGACTCTCCAAGTTCTGGATGCTACCTGTTCAGACTGCTTATGAGTCAGCAGAGGGACTAGATAGAGGTTGTGATATTTAACCTCCTTCTTGATGATTCCACAGCATCCTCTGATTCTTCCATCCCAGACAATACTATTGTTATATAACAGGGTTCACATTGCATTTTATTCACCTGATGATCTCTACCATATTGTTAAAAAAACCCATACAAATAATAATAGATTCACTATTTCTGAAATGGTTTGATGGCTCTTTGGACAGCAAGTGGGATATTTAAGTGGCGCCTAGATCACCAGGGCTTCCTTCACTCACACTGTGGTAGCATTTCTGGAAATATGACCCATGAACCCTTCTGTGTTCTTTAATTTTAGTTCTAGAACTTGAACTCCAAGCTGTTGGGACTTCTTCCTGTGTATGTGCTGGGTCCTTCCTTTACTCTGAAAGATTTCCTTAACATTTCATAGGCACTGAGGAATGTTCTGCCTCCTTCCCCATCACTTCAGATTGACTGGTTGAACTTAAGCATTCTTTTCTCATCTAATCAAGAGGCTGGCTTCTGTTTCCTAATCATGTAATCAGGGTAAAATGGGGTTGCTGAGGAAGCACCAGAATGGGATGTGGGGAAACACTGACCAGCCCATGGTTCCCCTATGAGACAGTGTGAAATTTCTTGCAAGGTGAGGGGAGCTGGTTGCTGAATATGTGGAGAGGTGTGTGAACACCTTTCACCCCCTGCCCTAGCAGGCAAAGCCCCTTGCATCTCAACTTATTCCAGATGTAGGAACAACAGATCGGAGTTCGAGTTCTGACTCTCTATTAATTATTAGCTGTTGAGCTTGGATAAATCCCTTAATATCTTCGAGGTTAATGATAACTACCCTAGAGAGCTATTAAATGTGTCAAGTGAAGTAATAGGTGTGGGAATGCTTTGTAAACTCTACGAGGTCATAAAGAGTTGAGCAGTTATTAACACTATTTTTTTGTAAAATTTTCCTGAGCTACTTCAGCTCTTAGAATTTTTCCTGTCTTTCACCTTCTATTGGTACTACCCTTTGGCCCTTTCACATCCTCACCTGTGGTGTGGTCAGTCCCCCCCTGGGTAGACCTGCTTTCTCCATTAAGTTTGTAGTTCCAAGATTTTTACTTCATTTTGTACCATTTAAAAAAAATGTAGCTTTTGATTCAAGGATATGTATAACACATCTACAGTTGAAAGCATAGGACTATGTGCTATTTAATACTAAGCATCTCTGAAATGCTTGACACACAGACTCTACAAATGACAGCCCCTGCTGCAGACAACTTCTTGTCTGGGTTTGGGAGCAGAAGACAGAGTTTATATTAAATGCACTGGTAAGAGGAGGGCAAGGTTTTTCCATTCATTGAGACCATGTTCTGAAAGTGTTCTAATTATAGATTAATTGACAAACTGTTTATTTATTTACCTACCTACCTACCTACCTATTTATTTTTTATTTATTGTACTCTGATTTCCCTTTTTTCTTAGTTTTTCTACTCTTTTTACTGCCATAATGTAAGTTCATTGAGTCTTTAGGCTCTACCCTCAACGAATGTTTGTTTGAACATCTGTGGTGCTAGGTATCTAATAAAGACTATCAGCTCCAAGGGATTGGAGATCTCGCTCTCTCTCATTCACTTATATATCTCCAGAACAGTTTCTGGCATACAGAAGCCCTTGAGATTTGTCAAATGAACCGTCACATTGTCTTAAGTAAAACTAACTTATCATAACTGAAAATTCTCAATAATTTAGTTGCTGAATTCAGCTGATGTGTATTTCTTGTTCACGTAAAACCCAATTTTGAGTGGGTTGGGAGTCTGTTGGTATTCAGGTACCCAGGCTAATTAGCAGAAGCCCTGCCACACTCATATGGTGGCTCCTGGGGCTACCTTAACTTGCTATCAATCTCTAATCAGAAGATGGGAGAGGGAGAGTGCGGAGGGTTATATGGAGAATATTTTTGGCTGGAGCTCACTAGATTACCCAATTACTTTTAGACAGCTGGTACACCTGGGGCAAGAAATGTTGATCCTTGCTCTCCATTTCCTGTGTAGCTCCATTCCAATAAGGAAGGGGTGCCCTAACCCTAGGCAGAAGCCATCTCTGCCCTGCACACCAAACGGCCATTTCTTTTCTGTTTACAGAAAAGTAATGGGTCTTCCCTAGCCCGTGAGCTCTTTGGGGCAAAACCTGTGTCTTTTTAAATTCTATGCTGTATCCTTCCCAGCATAAAATGGTAGTTCAGTCAATGTTTTCTGAAATGAAATGAAGAAAGTTTTTTTCTGTGAAGAACCTGGCACCATAATAGACATTTAAAATTTTTGTTGAAGAATCAAAGAAATCAGTTGTTACAATAAAGACACTTCAAGTGTGACACCAGGTGCCAACATGATCAGTATGCCATAAACACTTATTTTTTTTTTTAAAGGTGAAAGAAGCTGGGTGTGGTTCACTCCTGTCATCCCAGCCACTCCAGGCTGAGGCAGGAGGATTGTGAGGTTGAAGGCCAGCCTGGGCAACTTAGTGAGACCCTGTCTCAAAATAA
Organism: Ictidomys tridecemlineatus; assembly: GCF_052094955.1. Classification (NCBI taxonomy): domain Eukaryota; kingdom Metazoa; phylum Chordata; class Mammalia; order Rodentia; family Sciuridae; genus Ictidomys; species Ictidomys tridecemlineatus. The sequence goes on from NC_135487.1 coordinate 49,727,673, forward strand.
AATATAAAAAAAGGGCTGGGGATGTAGCTCAGTGGGTAGAGTGCCCCTGGGTTCATCCTCAGTACTACAAAAAAAAAAAAAAAAAAAAAGAGGAAGAAAAAAAGAAAGGAAGACAAGATAAAAAGGAAGAAGGGAAATGAAATGAAGGAAGGAAGAAAGAAAGGAAAAAAGAAAGAAAAGATAGGGAATGAAGAGAAGAAAAATGGGAAGAGGGTGACCCAGGACGGAGAGTGGGGAGGAGACAGAAAAATCTAGAGGGAGAAAGGAGAGAAAGGAAGAGAAAGGGAGAGGAAGAGAAGGCAGGAGGTGGCTGATAGGTGGGTTTGGGGTCCCTATGTTCATCAGAGGAAGGGTGTCGCCTCCCCGGAGGGGAGAGGTCTTGCTCGTTGACTTCATCCCTTCCTGCTCCCTCTGACTAACTCTGTGACTTTATGATCTGCCCACCCTAATAGAGGATGCAAATATCTCCCAGTCATCTAATGGGGAAATGAAGTTAATAAATCTCCCGGAAAGTTTGTGCTTCTCTAAGGAAACGGTACATAAAGTACCTGCCACCCACCAAGAAGCACCAGGAGGGGCAGAGCACTCAGTCACACACGACTTGCTCCTTCACACACCCGCTTTCTAAGGTCAGCTTGTTTCACGCAGCTACACACAGTCCTTCAGATCTGGAGGGGGTGGCGGGTGGCCTCAGGGGGCCCTGACCACGTGTTTATTTTGCCTCCCTAATCAGTCTCTTTAGCTCCTGGCTCAGAGTCTCTCCACAAGATCCACATTCAGGAGTGCCTGGGTGATTCAGTTGACTGTAGCTGCTCTGCAGGGTTGGGTCTACCTGCTCAGATACCTTCCAGCAGCCCCACCCCACCCCGCCTTGCCACATACACAGTGCAGTCATCTGCCTTTTGTTTCCTTTTGTGACTCTAACATTTTCCCCACTTCATGTCTCTGAAATTTGCACATTTATAAAGTGCAATACACTTTGCCAGGTGGTCTCACACTGGATTTGGAAGCTGTTTTTCAAATGTTAACTTTAATGGGCCCATTCTATAGGTGAGGTAACTGAGGTTCGGAAAGGTCCAGTGTTTGCACAGTACTTGACATCAGTCTGAATTGTTTGAAGCTGTAAAACAAAGCTTCTTTTCAAATGTGCTGTAGTTTTTCCATCAATATGTAGTCGTGGATTTAAAACAGCACTGTGGATAACTTCCTGTTATGGCATCAGGAAGCCTAAAGTTGTATGTGAATTTAATACCATGGAGGGGAGGAACTTCTGCTCTCTGTACAGACACCTTCTTCTGTTTGCTGGGATTTTGTGAAGTTCTTCTCATTTGCATATGGGATTGCACAAAGTGGTTTTGGTACCGATGTAAAATTGCTATCATCATAAACTCTTGCTTTTGGTTACTGAATATCAAACCAGGTGAAGGGAGAGGGTGGGAGGAAATTCTCCATGTTAGAGAAGGGAAAACACTTAAAAATCAGAACAGACAACATATGGCAGGACTTTTTCATTTTTCTTTAAAACAGTGTGTTATTTCTTCCCTCTAGAGACAGACCAGTTACCATCTGTCACCACATAATCCAGGTCTGGGAGAAGTATCGAGGGGATACTTAGGATTTAGTGTGACTGGTATTGCTGAAATTATGTTTTTAAGGCAGGACTGCTCACTCTTTTTGCTAATTTCCATGCTTACTGCTGAGTCTGATTTGGTTTGAGGAAAGATATGTCTACGGGACCATTCTTATTGTTATAAAAAGAAAAAATTCCCAACAGTATATGACTTCATTTTCTTTGGCTGGGCACTTGGTAACTGTATCAGAATGTGAAGCATAAGAAGAGTTTCAAGATAAGGCAATGCTGCCCCCATACCGTGGATTAATAAGCTGAGGCTATTGTTAGTAATTACTAGTATTTGTAATGCCAATAATAATTGGTTTTCTTAAAATAAAACTATTAAAGAACTATAAAAGTGATATGAATGATTCATAATCCCACATCTAAGAGGAAGTCATTGTTAATATTTCTTATTTTCCACCTATTTTTTATTCAAGTGCATTACACATTTATTTTACTATATATACCTGTTTGAAATATATCTTCAGAAAATTTAAATATATCATGAACATTTCCTCATGTTATTATTTCTTCATTCATTCAACAAATGATAGTAGCCAGCACTTAACATGGTTCTTCTTCTGTGCCAACTACTCTTCTATGCACATTATATGATCGTCTACTGACCCATTGATGTAGTAATATTATCTTTATCCCAGCTTTACAGACGAGGACACTGAGACCCAGAAGTGTTACATAACCTGTAGGGTCATACAATTAGAAGTGGCAGAGCCAGACTGGTCACTCATGCTGTATGACTTTTTTTTTTTTGTCCCCTGTCACCTAGCCTGGCCTGCAGAAGGCCAGCAACCCTGTGTGCTGAATATGTGTGGGTGTTTAGAAGATTGACTTCATGAGTAGGAATAGGATTTTCCATGTGTGAGGAATGGTGGTGATTTTTATTTGACTGGTGCATTGTTCACTTGAGATTCTGTGGCCGCAGAGAACTATGCCAGCAAAGATTCTGAACCAATGTCTGGTGGCCTCCAGGTTTGCAGACATTGCAGACATCATTACCAGACATTCTAACTGAGCAGCTCTGCATTTGACCTTGGGTGATGTTGGCTGGCTCCCCTTTACCCACAATGTACGCTCTTTCGCTAAGTCAGTACTCAGTGTTCATAGCTGTCATAGTGGAGGTAAGACCAGGCTGCTTAAGGGCCTGGAGCACACCTTGATGTGTTTTGGGATTTCTAGCCTAATGGATTCAGCAAACATTAGTTCCACTTTTCAGATTCTAATAATGTTTTCAGATATTTCCATGAGAAGATTTTTGTCTTAAATCAACAAACATTGTGTGATTCTAAATGAATTTTTTAATTCCCAGAAAGTCCCCAAATACACACTTTCCTGTTTATAACGTTAAATCTCTTTTCATTATGTTTTTTTTCCCTTTTTAGGAACAAAATTAAGCTTTTATACTATATATTTTGCTCCTGTGGGGTCCAGCACACTCTGTTCTGTGAAGGCTATACCCACTTCTTTGCATCATTTATGAAAAACTGAAACTCCCTGGAGACGGGGCTTGCACTGGTAGAGGATATACTAGAATGTCCTGACCTAAAGATACTCACAGTCTAGCGAGGAGGACAAATGATCGGAAGCTCAGTACAGTGAATGGTGGAGGGAGATTGAATGTGGAAGTGGGGGATGAGAAAGATCTTACTATGGTGTCAGGCTAATGTAATGCGGAGAGTTTCACAGGAATTCATGCAATCAACATTAATCAGCAAAGCCTCCCATTTAGTCAGGCCTGAGGATGCAATAATAGACTCTTTTCCCTTTGAATGAACAGGAGAGCTGTATCTGTGTGGTGCTGGGTGTGTAGAGGAATGGCCTGTGTCTGGTAATGGGGATGTGTGTTTCAAAGTCCTGTGAACTGGGAGTTCATAGGTGTGGATTTTAAATCTAGTTGTTATTAGCCTCAGTTGTATCACAATTCATTTTCAGCTCTGAGTTATAGACGCCTGAAAAATATTGGCTTAATAAGTTATGAAGACATATATTATTTAAGTTTCTCAGGTAATGAAAAGATGAGTTGGGCAGTAGAGAAAATTGTTATTTCCAAATCCTGCTATCTTCTAGGGCCCAGATACCTTTTCTCTTTCCCATGAGTAAGAATGGTCATTTTTAGGGATGGATCCTCTCCCCACTTCTCCTTTTTTTGTGGTATTAGAGACTGAACCCAGGAACCCTCTATCACTGAGCTATGTCCCCAGCCCTTTTATATTTTATTTTGAAGCAGGGTCTCACTAAACTTCTGAGGTTGTCCTTGAACGTGACTGCCTCCTGCCTCAACCTTCTAAGTAGCTGGAATTATGGACATGCTCTACTGTGCTGGATTGATCTGCATTCTTACAGGAAGAAGGGGATGGGCAAAAGTGTAGGCATCTACTGAATCAACCCCCCTTAGAAAGCTTGCTCACAAATCTCACCTGGTTACTTACAAATTTATCTGATTGGTCAAATGACATCACATGACCATCCCCAGCTGCAAGGGAGGCTGGGAAAAGTTTTTCAGAGGAGCATGTTGCTTCTTTTATTAAGTCAGGGTTCTATTAAGGATGAAAAAAAGGAAGACTAGATGCTGGGTAGGTATCTAACAATCTGTCATATCAACTATTCAATAAAGGAACTAAATTAGTGGTTAGCCAACTCTCTAGCTTTTCTTCATTAAATCTCCCCAGAACCAGATCTGGATAAAGTGTATTTTCTTTAGTGGAAATTGAGGTGAGGTGCCAGGGTTATTTCTCCACTCCTGCTCATCTGTTGATTGATTCATTTGAAATATAATTGGGTTCATTTGTTAGTTTGTATTACACTTTAGGTTTATTTTATTTACTTATATTTTGGTCTGCTTATATGTGAAACATTCATATGGTTTCAAAGTCAGAAGTACATACAAAAGAAATGCTGAGCCATGTCTCTCCATCCTTTTACCTCATTCCCACCCTCCTATCATTTCCAATGCATTCTTACTCCGCCTGGCCCCATACCCACTCTCATTCATTTCTTGATTAAACTTTCCGTGTTTCTTTGTATATATACACACGACACCCTTTCCTTATGTCACAGGTCATGTACTGTAGATCCTCTTTTGCACTTGATGTTCTGTGCAGGTAGTAATCATACATGAAATAATAGTGAGACAAGGGAAAATGACGGGTGGACAGTGAGGAGGTAAAAACCAACGTTCAAGGGAGAGACCACCTCTGTGTGTGAAAGGTTTAGAGGAAGCCTGCCTTGGAGCAAGAACTATGGTTTGGCAGGCAAGAGAGAGATTTTTCTAGACACTGATAAAGGAGAAGAAGAGAATATCCAGTTATGAATTGAATGGCAACAAAATGGCACCAGGTCAGGGGAGCACCACAGTGGGAACCACGAATGTCTAACTGAAGATTGGGAATTTCTGGGGGAGAAGTTGAGAAATTGGCAATTATACAGGAAGCAAAGCCCGAGTGTGGTGTGCTTTTCTTGGTTTATGGGCGCGTAGAGAATTCAGAGATCTAGTGAAGTATTTAAAGCTGACACCACACACCCATGTTATAGGGGAGGAAATTGAGGCCCTGATAAAAAGGGACTTTACTCAAAGTCTCGCAGCTGGGTGATTACCCTTTGCCTCAAAGCCCCATATCCTTTTTCTCAGGATCCAGGAATTCAAAAGACAGTAAGGCACCCTGTGTTTCTTACCCGAGAGCTGTTATCTTGACCTGCTTATGTTTGGTCTTTTTATTTCAGTTAATCCCAAATCCCCAAATTCAACCAGACTAGTAGGAATTATAAACTGGCCTATTACTGACTAAATTCTGTCTCTCTCTCTACCAATCACCCTACTCCTCAACCCCTCCTTTGTGTGTAGAATTCCTAATCCTAGTACTTCAAAACATGATAATATTTGGAGATAGGGATTTCAAAAAGGAAATTAAGTTAACATGGGATCATTAGGAAGGTCCTCATTTAATATGACTGGTGTTCTTATGAGATGAAGGGACTAGGAGACTCACTCCTATGCATGGGGAAGGGCCATGTGAAGACACAGGGAGAAGGGGGCCAGCTATGAGTCATCTCCGGAGGCCTCCCTGCTCCTGAACTTCCAGCCTCCAGAATGGTGAGGAAATAAAGTTGGTCAACTACCCTGTCTGGGACACTTAGGTATCTCAGTCCTAGCAAATCAGCCCATAGCTGACTTCACCTGCACTTCAGGGCCCTGGGGTTCTTACACCCAGCTTGGGGTGGCTGTGGCTCCTCAGCCTTCATGTTGCTTATAAGGCCTGCTCGAAGTCCTCAAGTCGCCCGCAGTGCTTCAGAGACTCCAGAGCAGTGGAGGGGAGCTCATTCCAGTGCCCAGGCCAGGAGTCTGTGGGAACTGTTCCCTGGCTCAGCAAATGGCTTAAGCCCTCTTGAGTCCAACAGTGTGGTTGAACTAGGAATCTGTAAGACCATTTCCAGCTCTTAGATTCTTTAAGTAATGTGGAAAAAAAAAATGACTTGTTGCTTTAAAATGCACACTCTGGGATTAAAACTTTTTTTTTTTTTTTTAAGAATCATGCTTTTTAACTTTTAAAAATTTTTTCAAATATTTTTCCTTGTATAGATCTTTCTTTATACACCCATGATGTTAACAGGATTTAAAAAATAGGTGCTGGGATTATGAATTTTATTAACATTTTTTTTTCATATTATATGTTCCTGTGTAAGTGGAGAAAATGAACCAATTTTCTAACAACAATGGTAGTGAAACAAAGAACATATAAGGTTATATTAATTAACAGATAGCGTGTGGAAGCGGATGTAGATTTAGAAATAACGCAGTGTGAAACCGCTAGACAAATTGGGATGGAAAACGCTGTCATGAGATATCTAGCGATGATTTGATATTTGGGTCACAGCAAAGTGTATACCATGAGGGACTTATGGAAATGCCATCTTGTCCATACTCTGACTTGGCCTTGGGAAGAAGAGGGTAAAAATACAAGCATCCTTTAAAATTTAAGAAAAGGAACTGCGAAGTTATAGACATAGCCAAATTGTCTCATAAAAAATGAGAGAATGTTATTATAATTTATAGCTTAATTCCTGAAAGTATAAGATCAGTGAGTTATTTAACTCTCTAACATTCAAAATAAAACAATGCATTTGAGATTGTTAGGGTTATGAATACCAGTGAATGTCATAATGATTTTCGATTTGGCCAAATGTAACCAAACCTTCCCATTTAGAATAAACGGGATAATCTAGATTCTGTAGATTCTTGCTGTCGTTTCTGGTAGATGGTTTGTGAGCACAGGTGAAATGCAACTCCCATGTTATGGGGAAGAACAGAGATTGGCAAATGCTATTGCTCCACGGCCTTTTTCTGGGTCCACACTGAAAGAAACTTGATGAAAAACCACAGGTCTATGTGAGCATTTCGGAGTGAGCTGCCTGTTCCTACATGCCCTGGCTCACAGATGCAGGTCCTGATAACCTGAGACCTATGCTTGGGATTGATTACAGGGGCCGTCATTCCTCCTGTGTCCTCTTTTGTAGAAAGCAAGGATCGTTTTGGAAACATCTGGTTTCACCTCAGAAGTGCACGTGCTATCAAGACTCGAGTGCATGCATGTGTGTTTGTAAAGGACATGTCATGTATGCCTCAGAGTGACCTTTCCAGGAGTCTCACACAGCTTGTGGCTATTCAGGCTGTTCTGTGGATTGCTCTTAAAGGCAAATCCAGCTGTGTTGGTTCCCTTAACCCCTCCTGTGCCTTCTTATGGTTCAGCGGGCAGTCAGTCCTTTAGTAAATGTCCAGAGGGTAATTACCCAGCCGCACCTGGGTGGGGTTTAACCCCATGCACCCCACCCTCTTGGCTAGAGCCACAGGGGAGACTCAGATGTGCAAGACAAGGGCCGTTAGTGAAATCGCTTCCCTCCCTAGAGGTAATTTGATCTTGTCAAACAATGCTTTTTGCAGAACATATGTGCTTTCGTTTTATTTTAAGGTTCTGGAATAACACTCTCCATTTTGCTCACCGAGGAAGCGTATGCACAAAAGCAGTAAACCCTCTTTTGGTTACATATGAACCTTTTTTTTTTTTTTTAATTTGGTCAAGAAAAGCCACACATTTTCCCACAGCAAAATAAAAGTGTTCTTTATTCAGAGTCACTAACAGGAGAGAAAAGTTATGAAAATTGAATTCAGAGAAGACCTGGAAAAAAACAGAATGGCTGGCCCATCAGTGAGCTCTCAGTTGTGGTTCATTGGCTGGAGTTTGGGGAGAATATAAAGGAAGACTTGTTTAAAAGCAAACTATAAAACTGCTCAGTTTATGAACAGCACTCTCCACAACTCTTGTCCCCAGATACTTTCAGTCTTGACTGTCCTGGAAACAAGTTACTATCTCACAGATAGGATAGTCCAGGTTGTGAGTGGCTTGGTGATGTCCTTGGAGATGCAATCTATAGGACTCTGGTGACAGAGTGCTGAACATGGTGCAGCCTCAGGCAAGTTGCTTAAGCCTTTTGAGCCTCAGTTTCCCTCACTGTAAAGGAGCTGCTGATACCCATCTCAGGGCTGTCTTAAAGGTGAAATGAAGTCTACTATGTTGTGCCTGTGATGTGTGCCCAGCATATTATGCTCAATTGGTAGCTATTATTATTTTGTTTTAGAGAAAATAGCTTTGTTACAAACTGGGATTGGGGGGGGGGCGAAGTCACACTGTGGGTGGCTATTCTTTGGTTCTTATGCATAAATGTCAGGTTTTAGGCTGCAATCATTTCTAGTTCTAAAATTTGACGGGTCTTTTGAGTCCCCCTTACTTTTACTCCAAGAGTATTTTATGTGTCCAGCAGTGGGCAGAGTTGCCAAAGTTCAAATTAAGTTCTTATCAGGAAGTTCCTAGAATTTGAAACACTCCACTCATGGATTTCCATGGACTTAATGATTCAAAGGGTGACAGATGTGTTCTAGATCTGGGCAGTGCTTGTCATGGGGCCCGGGCAGGTCACTAGCAAGTTTTAAGGGTTGGTCCTCTTTGCTCTGGTACCAAAGTAAGAGAAAGAAAATCTATTTAATTGCTCCTTAAACTTCTCTACGAAGCCAAAAATCTTTCCATAACCAAGCATCTACATTCTTCTGCATCTCAAACTCTTCTGATTTTCCTAATTCCTTTTACAATAATATTCTATAAGGTATGGGTTACTGTCATGGGACTTTGAGTTTTAACTTTGATATTTATTGTTGCTTGTTCCTCAGAACACTTCTGTGGAGCAGGCTTATCATCACCCTCAATTTACAGATGAGGAAACTGAGGGTTGGATTTGCTGAGATCACTTTGAAAAGTTGTCAGATAATAGGGTCATACTTGGGTATTTTGCAGCCCAAATACTTGTTTCCCCCACTGAAGCAATTCCCTAGAAAAAGTGCCAGAACATGTGTTTATAAATGAGGAGAGACAAAGCAAAGATGAGATCACATTCAGAAATAGGACATAGAAATGCTGATTCCTTCACGGCCACAAGCTCCGATCTGTGATTTCTATCTTTTTACATGAGGACCTATTTTTCATGAGCAAATGAAAGTTTATTATTTTATTATATAGCTAAAATACTGATACACAAAAAAGAAGGTTCCAAAAGTGTTTCTATTTCAGTGATAACTTTCCCCCTCTATTTATGTTTATAGCTATATGAATGTATATTTAACAAAATGGCCTTTGTTTCCCCATACTATAAAATAATCCATCTTTAGTAATAAAAAATTTTATAGGTTGCCTCCAAATAGTTGTATGGGAACCAGATTATGCACCTACCCAGAAAGGCTCACCCTGCCTGCCTCTTGGGTCCTTGGCCACCTGCTGGGGAAAAGCTGGCTGTGGTTACTACCACCTCATATGCTTCCTTCCCCAGCTCAACCCGTACAGCTGATGGTGCAGAGAGGAGCCCGCAGGGCCAGCACCAGGCTAACCCCAAGCGCTACCATGGGAGTCCTGGTTTCTCCCACCAGGCCAGGTCAGATGAAGATGTGCCATTGGTGGCAACTGGCCGCTCCTCAGGGGCCAAGTTCAGGGAATTCAGGCCCCAGGGAGAACCCTGACCAGAGGAGAGTGGGTGGGGGCAGCTGCCCAGTCCATGGTAGTTTCCATACAGCTGTGACCCAAGGACCCAGTAACTATCAGGTTTGCTTTATCTCCTTTCCTACCTTGCTTCTCTTTTCCCCACCTGTTTTCCACCCTGGGGACCCTCACCCCAAAAGTTTAACACATATACTTTTCCCAAGGTTTCCTCCCTCCCTCCTTCCTTCAAGGTGGAAAACTGAGCTGAGCTTATTCTACTGTATTTATTATCAACATATGAAAACAAAGTTCATTTTTAGTGAAAATATGGATTTTATTAATTACAACTGCCTGTGTATGCAGAAAAGTCGTGATTGGTGTTGTCTTCAGATACCATTTGATGATAGATGAGCTAAAGGGTCCCTTGTAGGCCCTCTTCCTAACCGCATGTCTGCAGGCAGGTCTGAAAGCCTCAGTTTTATGGTTTGGGTGGGATGCAGGTCATCCTAGCTGTTTTACCCTCCATTTGACCCCCTATTGCAGTTACAGACTTTCACCCATGAACCCCTCTCCATTCAGCCTCATCTTCCTGCTGCCTTTCAAGTGCAGGGAGTTTTGAAGTTTGCACACATTTTCTCAGGGTGAGGCACTGTACACATCTGGGTTGGCTTTTTTCCCACTTTCTTTTATTTTCTTTCTTTCTTTTTTCTTTTTTTTTTTAAGTCGATCAGTGTGAATAACTGCTACATGAAACTGTGGAGAAAATGGAATAAATATGTTGGAAATTCTCCAAAGTGATCAGCACTTGTTGATTGTCCTCCATCTCACTTCTTGGGCTTATTTTGAAACAAAAAGTTTGAGCAATCTGTCAGCATTGTTTGGCATGCTGCAAAAAATGAATGAATGAATGAATGAATGAATGAATAAAATATGGCCTGTTTTCTAATGTGAAAGAACTTTGATATGTGCTTCCTGGCTTGAAAGTGCGTGGGAGAGGGAGAAAAGGGGACTGGTCTCAGGGTGCAGGGCTCTGGGAGCAGGGCCTCTCAAGGCTGATTAAAGTTCTCTTAATGATTTTAAAAATTTATTTATTTTTCCATCTGTTTTTGGAGATGGGGTTGCACTAGCCTTTAACTCCTAGGCTCAAGCGAGCCTTCTGCCTCAGCCTCCGGAGTAGCTGGGATTACAGGCATGTGCTTTCTTGATGAGACTCTTGACCTCTTACATAATCCAGTGCCCTGAATTTATTATGCAGGATGTGGGATTCTTGTTGTCTCTTGAGGATGCACAGGTAGGGCCTAAGCTCTGAATAAATTTTTCAGCTGAGTGAATAAAGAATGGTGAAGAACAGTGAGCTGCCCTGATGCCTACATTCCAAAGAGGGAAGGCTGGAGGACTGGATTGGGCAGCTCAGTGGTAGAGTTGTCAGATAATGGGGTCATTATCTGACACATGCTTGGCATGTGTGGCCCTGGGTTTGATCCTACACTGCCAAAAAGGAAAACAAAATCCAAAGAGCAAATGCTAGAAACACAATGTATATGTGAACAATCAGTGAATAAGATGAGAAGTTTGTTTGCATCTCATGGCTGTATTCACGAGGGCTCCTTGGGGGTTTGGTGGAAACAAGATAGAAAGGGGGGCTGTCTCCACAGGTCCGTGGGGATGCAGGGACTCAGGCATTGACCTTCTCTCCTGAGAAGGCTGAGTTCAGTCTTTGCCTCTTGAAGTCTGGTTGGCCTTTGAGTTCTGTCCCCTCTGTGTGGCTTTTCCTGATCCCTGAACCAGTTACTCCCTCCTGTGACATTGGGACCTCTCTTCTGGCTCTGCTTCTAGCCGGCAGTGCTTGTGGTAGAGGGCTGCCCAGTGGGCACAAGGCCCTGGATTCAATGCCTGGTGCTGCAAGAAAAAAAAAAAAGTTTAATCCCTGTACTCAACTTCAGAAACAAGTTCCTTGATAGGAAAGGAATAGAATTAGGTGTAGATGTGTGTTTTGGAGAGTGTGGCTTCTCCCTCCTAAATGCCTCTTACGGGTTGGTGACGATTCCGAGGGTTGTGTCGGTATTCATTCAACATGTACTCTTGAAGCCAAAGACCGGCAACCAGCTACACCTCCCTCACAGGCTTATTTTGGATGGAAAGCCAATCCCTGGCTTGTCCTGCTGCCTCCCCCTGAGATTTTCTTAGCTGGGCTCAGTGTGGCCACAACACCCTGTGATTCTGTCATCACTTTTCTTGCTGCGAGGCTGGTCCAGAGCCCTCCATAAACAAACTGTCCAGGCTGTTTGGATAAGAGCAGGGGAAAGACAACAAGAAACCCAGGAGGATGGTAAGGCCAAGGTGCTGCTTGCTGACGGCTCCCAGTGGCTCTTCACACGTGTTGAGCACTGTATTGTCGCTGTCACAGTCTCTATATTGTGGCAGTCCTGGAGATGCCAGCCTTACCCTGGGAGCCTTCCTAGCAGTGCAGGTAGAGGTTCAAGAGGAGGGCTCTGGGTTGTTTTTTTTTTTTTTTTTCTGAGAATTCATATGTTGTCTGTGTCAGGAACTGTAGGTTAGGTGTGCAGAGAGGATGGCTCAATTTTTGAAGCAGTGTTAGTGTTTAAAAAAATAGGCATTTTGAAAAAAAAAGTTTTAAGACAAAAAAAAATTTATTAGAGTTCACTAGTGTCACTTTCTGCTTTTCAACACTGGCTGAATAATCAGAACCCTGAAATGAACTCAAGTATTCAGGAAGGTGAAGCACAGAGGGAAATATTTTATTAGAAACAGGCTTTTTAATTGTGATGAATGATATGTGAAATTTCAGGTATAGACCCACAGGCTGTGATGACATAAAGAATGTTCAAATGTGGCCAAGCCTAGGAGAAACCCCATCCACCTGGTTCGTTGTGAGTGTCCCTTTTTGGGGGAGAGGGGTGGGCAGGAGAAAGGACGTACTAGACCGTGTTTCAGGTCACTGCTAGCTCAGATGGTGGCTATCCCGATATCTCAGCTCATGCCAGGTGTCAGAAGACATCAAGAGGAGAGAGAGAGACTGTTGGCAAAGCTGAGAACCTAGGGGTCTTGGTCGGAAAAGAGTTCCATGCCCTTTTTTAAAGTCTGGTTCCAATCTATCTTTCCAGATTATTCTATTCACCTGGCCAAGCACCAAATGTTTTGTGTATACCCGATCCTTGGAGCTCTCTTCTGTGCTTGTCAAGGTCCAAATCCTCCACCAAGAAGGAGCTCTGGAGTGATCAGTGACATCAGCCCTTTCAAAAAGTTGGTTGAAATCTGCTCCCCTGTCTCCATGTTGCCCCATCTCTCCCCAGGTAGAACCAATCTTTGCCCTGAGTTGCTTCTGTGTGGCTAGGGCTGCGGGGCACTGTTAGAACAACAGCTCCAGCTCAGGAAAGCAGATGGGGTCTGGCTAGCCTCTGGAGACTGTCAGGATCATAGGGGGCACCTGTGCAAGGGTGAATCACTGTTCATACATTGTACCTGGCACTTGCCCAAACCTCCTAACCACTTGAAGGTAGGTATTATGGTCATCTTCCTCTTAAAGATGAAGAAACCAAGTCTCAGAGAGGTTAAGAAGTGGGCTGCCCAAGGCCACATTCAATAACAAGTGGCAAAGTTGGAATTTAAACCCAGTTCTGACTCTATCATCTTAATCCCTGGCACCATCTAGCTGGGTCTGTGGAGAATGTGGACAGGAGGGTGCCATCACACCTTCCAGTCTGGGGGGCAGGGTACAGCAGTCACTGCCAGCTGTGTGCAGCATAGGGTGGCATAAGGACCCTAAGAAAGGTGTTCCTAAACAAGGTGTGGAGAACCATGATTTTCTTCAGAGAGAGAATGAGGCCTTGTGGAGAGGGCACCACCTTGCATCTTTTTGTTTTGTTTTAAATTCCTTCATTTTTATCTTAATTTTTTTTTACTTTTTAAAAATTTATTTATTCTAATAGGTATATATGGCAGCAGAATGCATTTTGATTCATTGTACACAATTGCAGCATAACTTTTCAACTCTCTGACTGTATACGATATAGCGTCACATCACATGTGCAGTCATACATATACCTATCATATTTCACCATCTTTCCTGCCCCCATACGCCCTCCCCTAACATCAAAAGACCAAATCTAAGATTTATTGGGATAGAGGAAGGTACAGAGATTCAAACCAAAGGAATGCACAATCTCTTCAATGAAATAATATCAGAAAAATTTCCCAAACATGAAAAATGAATTGGAGAAAGAAAATGCACCCTTGTATCTTGAGGAATTGGGAGGGTTTTATAGCAGAGATGAAGAATCAGGAATTAAAGAAACCACATGAATAAGGTCTTGGGGAGTACAGGAAGCATATGGTTAGGAGAGAATGAGAGTGTGACCCTCTTGGTCACTTCTCTTGCTGTTGAAGACTTAGAGCTCATAACATTTACTACCTCCTGCCCTTGGAATTTCATGATAGAGGCCCGGATATAGGGTGAATGGTGCTTCTAGGGATCCTCACTTGGGTGCTGCTGCTTCCTTGGGTTTGGAATTTGTCGTTGCTGTTGTTCTTAGAGATTCAACCCAGGGCCTCACATGTGCTAAGCACAGACTCTTACTGAGCCACATTCCCAGCCAACATTTTTGATGGTCAAAATGATGGGGCAGAGGTGGGATATGGGTGAAAAGTATTCTATTGGCACTTTTTGTTCCCTGAACCAAATATTCTAAACATCCTGCAACTAATGGGTTAGTCTTCCCAAGGAAGACCAGTATCTCCTATTAAAGAACAGCGTGGGATCTCCTCCCTAAGAGTACATATGTGGACTCCTAGGCCACCCCAGTGTTCTTCCCAGAAGTCTGACTCTTTCTGGCTACCTTTCCTCTGCCACACACTCTGGAATGGTCTTTGTATTGTCCTCACAGTCTAGAACGATCTGCTGTTTTATTCCCAACCCACACCTAATCTCCAGAACTACTCTTTATGCTGCTTCCAAAGCTTAGAAAAAATAAAAATTTCTATCCTTTTTTCTTTCCTGAAGTATCCTCTGCCTCTGAGACCATTTAAAGAAAAGATTCTTGTAAATTACTGTCAGCTTCCTCTTAGCCTGAGCAGTGCCCTGGGGCAGGAAGAGCATTCCCCAGGGCAGGCACTTCTCAGCATGGCTCAACATAGGTGCAGAACCAAGTGGCACATACTTGTGGAGAAAGTTTGAAAGGAAGATGGGGGAGGGCAGAAGTAGAGAAGGAGGAAAAACCTAATAACATGGTAATAGGAGATAACAGACTACAAAACCCCAGTGAAGCTGGGAATAAAAGGGCCCAGGGCTTCACAAACACAGGATCGAATGATGAGTTTCATGTTTAATGTAAATACACCTGCCATTTGTTCTCTGAAGCACTGGTTCCAGGGTTTGAGATAAAATAGAGTTTTGAACAATGTGCCAGTATAATTTACCTTTTCCTGTGCACGAACAGGACCCGTTGCAATCCCTAGAGACAAAAGAGTGCTCAGACCAGCCTGAAGATCTCCCCTCTGCCAGCTCTGCTTCCGCCTGCTCTTCATCATGGACAGTGGGAAGGGAGTGGACAGTTGGCCAGGAGTAAGATGCGCTCACTGCCAAAGTTTTACTCTCCTGTGTCAACTCTTTCCACCTTATTATAGAAGATGTCCTGAAACCCTCAGTTAATTCTACAAAATCCCTGCCTGCTTTTTCTTCTCTTGTCGGGGCTCTCATTATCTGCAGCCACCTCATCCTGCTTTCAACTCCTGGACCATTCCTGTGCCCTGTCCAGCCTCAGGGCCTTTGCGGGTCCTTCTCCTCCTTTCCTCTCCACCCTTCAGTTCTTTCCAGATCAGTGTAGTATGTTACCTTATTGGGGGTTCTGTACCTAAACCCAGCCCCACAACAAAAGAGATCAGATTCCCTCTTACATTGGTCATCGTGCCGAATCCTCCCTCCGTGGCTCTTGTCCAAGATTATAATTGCACCTATGTGGTTACTTGATGGATGTCTCCCTCTTTCACGGGACTGTGGGTTCCTTGAGAGTAAGTCCACCTCACCTGCCATTGTAATCTTGCCACCTCGTACAAGCCTGACAGGTGGAGGGTACTCAGTGTTCCATCAATGACTTGTTGAATGAATTACAGGAAAATTAGAAATAAGATTCAACAGGAGTGGGGAAAATAAACAGTTGTAATCCGACAAAAAAAAAAACAAACAAAAAAACTACTTTTGATTTTTTTTAATGTATACTTTTCTGATTTTTTTCTCTATGCTATAAAATAAATGGTTTTTCACTTAATGGGTATCATAAATAGGACTAAATATCCACTAAATGTACTTAATTTGCCACATTTTTTTGAGTGTGGTGATTGATAGACCCAAATCTGCTCAATCAGTTGTTTCGTAGACATCAATGCAACTGTATCATGTTTACTCACTCAATCTACATCTTGCCCTATTCAAAAGGAGTATGTGAAGTGACATTAGGGCTGACTGTCCAGGAAGACAGAGACATTTGGCACAAGGATCTGTGGACCATGTGGGGAGGGCCCTGGCCATAGGAAATGGCAGCAACTGCTGTTCCCTGAGTCAGGAATCACCACCACTCTCCTGTCCCCGCCTCTGGCTCAGGGCCCCCTGGTGTCTGCCCTTGCCAGTCTCTCCTTGGGTGCCCTGGCCCCTCTGGTAAACCAAGCCAGATGCAGGATGGCTCTGGGTGATGGCAACAGAAGACTCAGTAGGAATGAGCCTTAGAGATTCACAGTTATGCACCTTCTGCTGAAGAAGGGCCTCTCAGGATGGCAGAAGGCTGACTGTGTTCCGGCCACTCCCACCACACACGGGATGCTGGTCAGGAATAGGCACCTTCTGCTCTATACATCTCATGACAAAGCAATGAGGTCATCACACTGTGATCCTTGATTTATAGACCAAATACCTGAGGCTTGGGAGCGTGGAAGCTAGGACCGGAACGCAGGCTCATAGGAGTGCAGAGCCAGTGCTTCCTCAGCCCCTAGTTTTGAAGACTCTCAGTAGGTTCTTCAGAATGAGGCCCGCTCCTCTCCAGAGCGTTTGTGACCCAACAGTCTGAACTGGAACAAGGAAGCTCTGTGCTCCCATTTGGGGAAAGTTAATATTTCACATGCTCTTGAGAATTTAGGAGCTTGGTAAAAACTTACTATTAAACAGGGATTTTCTTTAATTCCTTTTGTTTAAAGATTTTCTTGTGAAACACTCTGTGTACTGTGCCTCCCTCTGAGACGTCAGTGGTGCCAGAGACCGTTAGGGAGTTTGTGTAAATAGAAAGACGGCCAAATGCTGCCCACACAAGAAGTGAGGTGTGAGGCTGAGCATGTGGAACAGTTTCACAGTCAGTCCCGGGCCCCGGGGAGTGTCTGGGGACCTCACCTCGCTCCCAAGATCTGGGGACAGGGCTCTGTCTAGGAGCCTATGACCAAGATGAGGAAATATTGTTAGTCATTCATCTTTGTAGAGACGAATTTTAAATAAAACCAGTTAGTCTTAAAAGGTCGATATGAGCTATTGTTAATGCAGATCTTGAAGATTAAAAAAAAAACTGGAACATCTTATAAAAGACAGGAATATAGAGAGCTGATAACAGAACAAAAATGCTTTGAATCGTCTTTGAAATGGTGGCTCATGCACAGGGTCAAAGGGTAGAACTGGTTCTCTTCAAGCATTTTTTAAAATGCCTCATTTTTATTTCACATTGTTTTGGGAAGGACTGCATTATATTGACACATTGGAGGAAAAAATTACTTTTTGTTTTTCTAAAACTAATAGGAGCTTAGGCATTATGATTAAGGAGCAGACAGGGCCAATGCCAATGAATGCCCTCTTTCTTCAGCTGCAAAATTTAATAGCCGCCACCGTGAGGTTTTTCTTTTAATCAGCAAAAAATTTATTTTGTCCTTGACATTTTATGCCAAAAATCAGCCGAGAGAGTATGTTTTATAGCCAGAGCTGAATTGCCCTAAAGGTAGAATGTTCCTACTAACAGTGTTCATTGATTGGCTTTTTTTTTTTTTTTTTGGCATTAGATAACAGACCAATATCAATTTATTAGGTAACCTTTTCAATGTTTCAGAAAGATAAATGAAAGAGACAGCAGAGCATAATGGGTAAGCACTTGTGTTATTTTGGAAGACAAGACACAAGTTCCAGTACGTCCTAGCTCTGTGACCTTGAGTAACTTGCTCTCCTGAGACTGTTTCTCTGACCACTTGGGGATCAGACTATCATAGTACTGAAGTCATCTTGGTGATGTAATGATGAATGCACCTAAAGTGTTTAGCATGGTCTTTGGTACTTATTACCCTAAATATTGGTGATACACAGTGAAATAACTTAAAATTTGCTCCAAAGGATGCTGCTGGGTTAATGATTGATCTGGCAATAATAGGAATGAGCAGAAAATGAGATGATTCAACTCTTTAGAACAACTACCAAGTATAGGTCTAGGGGAGGCAAAACAAATGTAGTCTAAAACACTGAAAACTGATTTTGCGTCTTAGGTGTTAGAGAAATGCAGTGATTTTGTTAAAAGTAATAGGAAGTCTGTCTGAAATCTCGTCTTTCTTTCATCTCTTTATGAAAACAACTCGGTAGATCCATATATGCTGACCAGTTATTCAGAGCAAGGGGAGTTGTTAGGCATTATAGGAGAGCCCAAAAAACAGAAGATGCAGTCTCTGCCCTGGTGGAAATTTGAGTGTGAATTGGGAAACTAAATAGAAAACATTAAATATCACAATAATTACCTAGTTGACAGATAACTGAGGAAGGAGAGGCTCCAGGCTGAAGCATTGGGGATGGGGGAGGGATGCATTTAGCTGATTTTTAAAGCAGGGCTGCACAGAGAGGGCCATAGAAGTCACTTACAGTTGTGGGCACAGGCGAGAATAAAGCTGGTCTGGTGGGAAAGAGCAAGGCGTTTGGGAGAAGTGGTTAGCAAGAGCGGCTCATTAACATTTAAGTCTCCCTTTGAACCAGAAGTGTCTGTCCGACTGGATGGAGCGGGCCTGTCCATCACACCCTTCTCCACCACCATAATTCATTACTCCAGGCTCTCTTATCTTCATATCAAAAGTAAGACGAGAGGCAGACCCAGATAGGAGGAAGTACTTTGCTTTTCAGTACTATGCCAAACATAGTTTACATACCAACACTGATAATCTGTCAGCTCACCTCTCCTGGACACTTAATCATTTCCCTGGAATCCACTGGAATAATTTCTCCATGCATTACAAAGTATGCTCCGGAGTGTCTGTTTCTTCCAAGATAGGGTTGTATTCCTTCAACCAAGTGACATTCCCACAGAGCTGCAAGGTGACCTGGGTTACATATTTCTTCCCAAAGCCAAAGTGGTCTGTGATGGTTGTAGCTGCCTCCATGGCCCATTGATAAGGATACTTGGTCCTCGTTGAGCACTTACTGTGTGTCAGGCACTGTTTTTCATCCTTTCCACTAATAAATTCATTTAGTTTTCCAAAAGAGAGGAGCGGTAAGTAGAAGCAAAGGAGATGTCCAGGCCTTATGAACACACTCACCTATTAAATAATTCACCATCTGTTCCTTCTACTAATATTTATTGAGTCCCTACTATGTGTTGGACTAAGTGTTGGCAAAATCTGTGAATGGACAATTGAAGATTGAAATAACCCAAGAATCATCACCTAACTGCCAACACAGTAGATATTTTATCAATATTCCATATTCTGAATTGACTATTCAATACATTGTGAATTCTTGAGGCCAGTGCTTTATTGACTTTAATGTGAGTCACCTGCAGATTCTGATTTAGAAGGGCAGTGGAGCCTGAGAGTCTGCATTTCTAACTCTCCCAGGGATTGGTGACTCTGTGCATTCAGTGACCTCTTGAAGTAGTAAGGTTTTAGTGAAACAAGTAAATGGAAAAGAAAGCACCAGAAGAATGAGGGCTAGAAGATATGGTCACTTACACACCAGAAGAGGACGCAGGTTTGGCCCCAGGGCCAAGCTTAGCATGATTCTTGGTATTGTTGTCACTACTGTGCACACCTGTAGGATCTAAGAGACTGGACCCTCAAGGCCCAATGGCATGGTTTATAACTCCTAACATATCTTAAAATTAAAGGAAGAATATCAGCTGTCCTCCTAGGAATGTGACTTATAAGGGGTAGAAGAGAAACTGGTAGGCTAGAGACCAGGGCTCATTTGCAGACTTGCTAAATGACTCTAGATAAATCACTGGGGCTGTCTGTGTCTCAGTTTCCTTCTCTTATTCCAGTGGATTCCAGTAAAACAGACTAGTAACATCTGCCCTGCTTACTTCAGGGCCTCTAAGGCTAGTTCAGGGCCCTTAAGGCTAGTTCAAGTGTGTAGCAGTTCATGGGAAAACCAAAGGAGTACAACAAAAGTATATTTTCACTCTTTAAAAAAAATCAGTGTCTTCAGCAATAGCCAGGAGAGAGAGAGAGAGAGAGAGAGAGAGAGAGAGAGAGAGAGAGAGAGAGAGAGAGAGAGAGAGAGAGTGTGTGTGTGGTGTGTGTCTTAGGAGTATGGGCTTTGGTTGAAGCCTCTTGGAAGCTGTCTCCCAGGGCATTTAGTACTCACAAGATGTGTGTCTCCTCTGAGAAGCTGGCTGTGTGCCTTTCCAGAATGGGCCCCCTCAGCCTCTGCTTGATCCATTGAAAACCCCTGGAGTTTTCACAGCTTGTCTTCCTTCACTGCACTATTAAGAATAAAGGAGGATGGGGGGGGAGGTCAGTGGTAGAGTGCTTGTCTGGCATGTGTGGGGCCCTGGGTTTGATCCCCAACACCCCGCTCCCTGAAAAAAAAAAGAAAGAATAAAGGAGGTCTCTGGGCTGGGGGACATAGAAGGGAGTTAATATTTATTGAGCATTCTGTGTGAGTTATTTTACTAGATCTTCACGAGACACCAGGAGGAAAGCATTGTTCCAGCTTCACAGATGAGGCACCTGAAGCTTGGACTCCTCCCTTTGCCCAGGGTTTCCTTTTGCTCCTCCTTGTAAGGGGGAAGGAAGCCTTTTCCACTTGGTAGCTCCAAAAATGTGCTGACTTTCCTTTCACAAGGCTATCAGTTTAGCAGCCTTGGGCATCTGGTGAGCAGTTCTCTTGGCACGTCCATCCAGGGGTAGAAGAGGGTGAAGCCAGAAGTTCCGCCACTGCACCCATTTCTGTGCAGTGGAAATGGGGAATTATTTCAGAAGTCTTTGAATTTCAAGTCCTCAGAATTTCATGAAGAGTTCTACAGCTTACCTCTCCGAGGCATAGAGGAGAGCTGGGACTCAAGATGGTAGGCTTGTTCTTGTTTGTGACAATGAGAATAATGAGGAGGGGCTTTTTTTTTTTTGTACTGGAGATTGAATCCAGGGGCACTCAACCATATCCCAGCCCTATTTTGTAATTTATTTAGAGACAGGGTCTCACTGAGTTACTTAGAACCTCGCTTTTGCTGAGGCTGGCTTTGATCCTCCTGCCTCAGCCTCTCACTTGAGATTACAGGTCAATGGGATTACAGGTGTGTGCTACCATGCCTGGCAAGGATGGGTTTTATTGCATGGTTTTCTTCTGCTGGGTTTTGAGCTAAACCCCCCCCCACAGGTCATCCTTACAACCTACACATAGTCCTATGAGTCAGTGGTTTTGTTGCCCACATTGTAGAGAAGAGAAAACTTGTCATAGAGGTTAACACAACCCAACACCTCCAGGTCTCCCCAGCCCCAGCACTCATACTTGTTCCCATAAACCTCTATATCCAGGTGGCAACCAGTCTCTGACCATTGGGCTTTGAAATTAGCAGTGGCCTTCAGAGGAAAAGAGCTACTTGAAATCAATAATAATAATAATGAAAACAATTGCCAATTTCCTCTGCTGCTGGTAAGGCCTCCTTGGCTGGTCCTGTCACATCTCATCATGTCACAGGGCATATGAGATCACGGGGCTGAAATAACCCTGGGTGACTGATGGAAAACAGATTGCCTGTGACACCAGCCTCTGAGCTTCCCAGCATGGGGCTGCAACCCTGCTTAGCTCAGAGAGTGTGCAATTTACAGACAGAGTGCTGGGATCCCCAGAAGGCTTACTGCAGTGCCCACTGGAATAGAGGCCCAGGCCCTGTGGCATCTTGAGAAGTTCAATAGTGTTGGGGACAAGAGGTCTTGGGCATGGGCTAGTTTCTTGATCTCTGGGATAATGCCAGTTTTCCCCTATCAGAGTTGTCGGGATTAATGAAGCCAGTGCTGCCAGATCCACAGCATGAACACAGTCAGAGGATCGTTGTCACTTACTTTCTTCAGGAGTATATATTATCCTTGATTTGTCCCTTGCCTTATTCTCTCACAATCCATCAACAAACTCTGCCACTTTACCTCTACATGATGCCTGTGTCCAGCTACCGCCTTAGTCCAAACCAGTCTGTCTCCAGCCTAATTACTGAACTAGGCTCCCAGCTGGTCTTCTGCATTTTACTCCTGCTTGACACCATAAACCGCTATATCCAGGTGGTGACCACTGTTGGTGACCATCGGGCTTAATAATTAGCCCAGAGCTACTATTCCTTATTCCTTCCCTTACAAACTTTCCAGTGCTTTCCTAGTGCACTGAGAATCTATCTGTAGCTCTTACCCTATAAACTGCCACCTGATCTGGCTTCTGTCTACTTCCCCACTTTCAGAAGATGCCTCTTGTCCTCCTCTGGCTTATGGTGTTTCAGCAATGGTGATCTTTTTTTTTTTTTTTTTTTGTTCCTTGAATGCATTTGGCCAAGATGGCTGGAAATTTCTTGTTCTTTAGACAGGCTCCCAACTTCTTTGTTGAATAATTCCCTTCTTAATTTTCTTTGTGTACTCATCACTACCTAAATTTTCTTTTTTAAAAAATAAATGATTTATCTCCCCCAACTCAAAGGTGAACTCCTCTCTGCTAATGATGACACCTCTATTTTCTAGCAAAGTGCCCCGTATACATAAGGCATTTAGCAAACACTGATTGGATGGATAAATGATACCCTTATGAGTTATTTACAATTAAAAATAAGAATAAACAAGTTAAAAAATAAGAGAGAAGGCTTTCAGTATCTCTCTTCAACCTAAGGTTTAGTGGTCATGGATAGGCCTAAACAGGAAGGGGTGGGTGGAGGAATGAACCTACTTCGGAGCATAGGGAAATGACGAGAGGTCCCCTTGTTCACACACCGCCTTTGTCACATGCTTTCACTTATTCAGCAAGAGTTTGCTGTGTGCTGAAATATGGGCCCATCGCAGATAACTGTGAGAAAATCAGGTCCTGCCTTCATGGAACTGCAGTCTGCAGGGAAGGCTGGTGCTGAGTGCGAGGATTTTCAAATGAAACAAGTACATGCATTTATCAAGGAGATCTGTGCAGTAGGCCCTGGGAACATTTTGTAGCAGGGCGTAACCCGAGGATCAGGAATCACTCCGTGAGAGCTATGAGTTGAATATAGTTCAAGTGTGTCCCCCAGAAGTTGTGCTGGAAGCTTTGTCCTCAGTTCAGCACTGTTGTGATGTGATGGGCCCCTTTAAGGGGTGGGGCCTAATGGAAGGTGTAAGTCACTGGGGGTTCTATCCTGGGAACAGATTAATGTCGTTCTTATGGGACCCTGGTTAGATCCCACGGGAGATGGCTGTTATAAAAAGAGCAAGCCTGTTCTTGAATCTCTCTGGCTTGGCTTCTCATCATGTCATCTCTCCTGCATCAATAGTTGCCACTGTGATGCTATCTGTTTTGAGGTCCTCAACAGAGGCTGAAATGATGGGGCCCCCCATCACTCAGTCCTGGATTTTCAGCCAGCAAAATTGTGAGTTGAATAAACATCTTTATAAAATACCAAGACTCAGACAATGTGTTATAGTAGCAGAAAACAGACTAAATATAAGGAGTGACATTTAAAGTAAATCTAATGGCTGCCTAGTTTTGCCCACATTTTCTTGTGCATTTCTTATAATCAGCCCTTGAGAAGGTCCAAGGTTCTGCAGATTGCATCAGATATAGGAGTGATGGTTTGGAATTCCTCCACCTAGAGGACACTTTCTTATAAATTAGCCCATATGTATCAATAGCAGACCTGGAAGGATATTGATATCTTCATTGTAGATGAGGAGCGTTGGCTTAATGAGGTAAGGTAATTTGTCCACATTCATACCACTTAGTAAGTGGTGGGTTAGGCCTGCATCTCCATGACTTCCAAGCCTCACACTCTTTTAGACAACTTTTGGTGTTCCAACTTTTTTTGTGGTCATGAGGAATTTAGGGTTCAGAACATTCTGTCCTGTTTCTTTTGTTTCATCAACTGTCTGGCCTGTTTTGGATTCTTAAGGGTTAAAAAGTTGGCCGACACCCCTTTCAGTCCTAACAAAAATGTCGTAATATCCACAGTCCTTTGAAATCTTCTGGCAAATGAGAAACGAAAATGTAAGTGGGTACTATTTGCCAGCCAGTCTGATGATTTGGCGCACTGGGGCTGAGTGAGTGGTTTTGAACCTCGAGGCTGCCTCTGAGTACCTGCAACCCCACCCTCGTGCAAGTCACCAAAACACTTTGTAAGATGGCCAATACAATTTTATAGACGGGAACGGGGAAATGCTCATGAAATTGATCTTGAAGTACTTGGCAATTGCAGGCTTCGTAAGAATCCTGGGTAGGAATAATTAACTTATTTTGGAGGATGGATTTACTTAGGAAAGTTCCAGCTGCAATGAGGGTGGGCCTCTCTTTCCTGTTGCTCCTGGCACGTGCTCTGCCCCAAGTAACATTTGCAGCAGTCTGGGTGGTTCGTCTGCTTAGAGCCATCCAGAAAAGTTGGTGGGAAAAGCCAAGAGGCCACTGGCACTTAGAGACGAGGGTTGGCACCAGTTGTAGTGAGAGGCATTTCTTTTTATTAGGAACTTAGTCATTTTATAGAAGGCGTGATAGAAGGGCCTTACATGCAGACTCAAGATGCAAGAGGAGCAAATACACCTAGCATCCCACAGAAACCCCCAGTTAGAGATATAGTATATACCTTTCCCCCATGTGGTGATAAGACTTGGTTTATCTGCTTGCTTCCAGAAAGGCTTACTGTTAGTCCCATGGTCCTATGGTGTGGTATTTGAATCCTAGTTCTGCCACCTACTGTTTGACTTTGTGATTACATGATCAACCTCCGGTTTCTCATCTGTAAAATAGGAATGTTTGGGCTGGGGACATAGCTCAGTTGGTAGAGTGCTTGCCTTGCATGCACAAGGTCCTGGGTTCAGTCCTCAGTACACCACAAAAAAAAAAAAGAAAGAAAAAAGGAATTTTAATGGCCTTGTAGGGAGGGGAGACCATCCCTCTACCCTCTGAGGGTCTGATAATTCCAGTCTATGGAATGAACTAACAGCTGGCAGATTAACAGGAGGGAAGATATACAAATTTATTACATGAATGAGGATATCACTTGAAAGAAAAGTGAATATCTCCAATATGTTCTTTTCATGAAAGAGGGTGGGTATTGGCAGTTTAGGGGAGAGTAAATGATTTTGGGGAAAGATGCACAGGCCCTCAGAAGAATGATCTGTGATAAAGTTTGAGATGGCACCAACTCCTCTCCTGTGATCCCTGGGGACGGCATTTGTGGAGGGTCATCTTCAGCCAGAGGAGCTCAGAGATCCCCTGCCTGCACTGCTGTTCCCCAAATGCCCTCAGGTCAAAGTAACAGCACATCAAAGCGTATATTTTGGGGTGGCATTTCCTGAACTCCATCAGTACCACCTCAGAGCTATTTTAAGGAACGTACCAGTCAGTACAGGTAAAGCACTTGGGATGGTGCTAGACGTGATTAACCTGCTCCTGGGCTCACCTGCCACACTGCACCCCTGGTTTGCTCCCTGCAGGTCTAGAAGGGACTCCTTGGGATAAACCTCAGAAAAGCCCCAGATCTGAGCTGTGTTGCCCACTGTCTTCACTTCATCCCAACATTGAAAGGACACAAAGTCCTCTCAGATTTGACCTGTTAGAGGTCAAAGCTCATGAAAGTCAGTGGAGAGGTTTGGAAATTGAACACAGCTGGGGCATCCCAGATGACGACCTGTTAGAGTTCAAACCAGCAAACATACGAAAAGGCAGGCTGGCACTTCCTGCCTCAGACTCCTGGGGCTTTTGCCCTTTCCAGCCTCCTTTTTGCCCCTGGTGATTTTTTTAAATTACTTTTAAATTTCTTCTTCCTTGTTATTTAGCATAATCCTCCTTCATCCATAAGTACTCAAGATTGGGCATCTATTCCATGGAAAACTGCTATTGATAAGAGAAAGTCACAATTCCTGATCTTGGGAAACAAAGGAAGTTGGGAATGATACACTTATGTGAAAGCACAGTTTTCCTAACTCTCATTCATTCTCTAAAACCTACCTCAGATATCACCTCTGGGGATTGTTGTCATTGTCTGCATGTCTGACTCACATATTAGACTGGGAGCTCGTGGAGGCTGGAGATCACAGGAAGCAGTCTACAGTGAATCTTTTATTTTCATATCTTCTAGTAATTGGATGCTCACTATCTGTTTGTTGATTGACATGGTAAATAATGGTAAATGGTAAATAATAAAATGACACCTAATGCTGAGTGCCTCCTGAAAAGCAGTTCTTATGCCCCCTCCACTGCAGGGTGTCGTGAACATTTACTGAGGGCTTCCTCTGGTTCAGTGTGCTTTACTCTCAGTGGTTCATTTGCTCATCCTGCCTTATGAGTAAATACAATTAATATTGCCACTTCACAGATGAGGAGGCAAGAGGCACATCGGGGTTTTGCATCTCACACTGGAATTCCAGCCCAGCCCAAATCTTTTCACAATTACACTGAATAGCCTCTCCAGTGAGTCTTTAGACAGAATCTTAGGATTTTTTAATGGGGCTTCCTCTTCCTTACTTTAGAGACAGATATTCCAGCATATTTGACCTGGCTGTGAATTGGCCAAAGCCATTATCTGTTTAACGGTGCTCAGGCTCTTTGTGGTAGGGTTAGAACTACATCTCCCCAACCTCCCATGGTGAAAACCTATGATGAAAGCAAATCAGAATAAATTCTTCACAAGCACCAGCATTTATTAGCCAGAAAGCATAAAAACTATCATAAATCTCTTTCCTTTAGGTTCTGTGAAATTCCTGCTCTCCTCCTTGGGCCCAACGACTATCCTTGAATAATAAGTTAAGTCTGAGAGGAGTGTAATACTGTTTTGATGTCAAGGTTGACCAGTCTTCTAGCTGCATGAGGTGATAGATACCCTGTGCAGGAGATAAAGGGCACTGCAGAATTCTGGACTTATGTACGACTCCAAGTCCTGTTTGTGCTAGAGTGGAGATGTCATACCATGTTGTAAAACAAACATATTTCTTGATAGTGCTCATTTACCAATTACTTTTCCCCCCTAATGTCCTTATTGATTAAAGCTCATTAATTACGCCTTTAAGTGCAGATTTAGATAACAGTTGAATAGCTTTACATTCTAACTAACCACCCCCACAAGTGAATTCTTACTTAGGATACCTGAGATGTTAATAACCACCACCGGAATGTAGATCCCTGTAGATCCCCAATGCACAGCACGGGCATTACAGAAGCAAACGTTAACTTGGAAACATACATGTCCATGTCACTGTCAGTTCTGCAGAGCTTTAAAGTAGATCACAAACAGCATATGCTCAGAATTTCTGTCCAATATTGGAAAGAGGTAGGCCCTGAGGTCAGATGGAATGGGTTCAGGTCCCACCTTCATCTGTGGCAGTGGGCCAGTGACCAATTCTCAGAATCTTAACTACTCCTAATAACACCTACCTCACAGGCTTGCAGCAAGGATTAAATTAGATAATATTTATAAAGCACTTAGCTCAAAGCCTGGCACTGGGCCACATATAAATAAAGCTTGTATAATTAACCTCAGTTGCTCATGTGCAGGGAGGTGCTCAACAGGTGCTGGAGGAGTGAATGGAGGGGAGGTGACATGGTAAGAAGGGAGGGGGAAGGGCAGGGAGTAGGGCTCTGGGGCACTAGCAGGTGGGAAGGGGAACTTGGGGTCATGGACTCCCCTTCAGTAGGAACAGGATTACAAAGGCAAACTATGCTTGGTTGGTAAGTGAGGAGAAAAGGGGCCCTGAGTCTTGACGGGGTAGCCCAGACTCCCTGCCTTTGACCCGTCTTTCAAACTGTAAAAGGCTGTTGGATGCAGTATGAGAGCTGAGGCCTGGTGGTGAGGGTCACCCCAATGCCAATTACCCAGTCCCAAACCAGTCCATAGTATTTCTAGACTCCCAAAGTCAAGAGGGTGACACTTCCTGTTGTGCTTCTCAGGCAGGAGGACTGCTTCTCAGCAGAGCACTCAGGTGACATCCTCTGCTATCATCATGTTCCCTGCGGAACAAATGAAAAATAGTCCCAAAGAAGGTAGGTGGCTTTGGGCTGGGGCTATAGCTCAGTTGGTAGATGCTTCCTTGCATGCACAAGGCCCTGGATTCAATCCCCAACACGCACGCGCACACACACACACACAAAAGATAGGTGGCTTTTTCAACTAGAAAGTGACACAGTCAGGATTTGAACCTGTGTCCAGCTTACTCTACAGCCCCTGCTGGTTAGGGAGGGGCTGGGGGTTTTCCTGGCATTTTGCTGCATACATACTTCACATCCTGGGTGTTCATTCTACCAATTGAAGCTGCAAGACTAGACTCAGGTGTGGGGCCAGAAGTGGAGCTGGTTCAGTGGGTGGTGACAGTTCAGGGCTTTCTCTGCTTATTTGTCAGGCAGCCCTTTGTCTCTCTGCAGTAATCGCCAGGAGGCCTGAAAGATGTTTTTTCCCTGTCTACTTGCAAGGGCTGAGATTGAGGCCAGAGTCTGTGCCAGCCTTAATTGATTTGTGTTGAAAGTTGCAAGAACTGATCCCCCCCTTAATTTTCCCTAAATCAAACACTGTGGATGGATGAGATGATGGCAAATGATCAAGAGAAAGCACCATCCACCTGGCATCTAGTGAACCTGAGAGGCAGGGTGACGCAACGGGATGCCTATTGTGCCGCAGCTGTGGAGCCCTGGCCACGCATCTGGTTCTTTCAGAGTGAATCTCATCTCCTTACGTGTAAAACAGAGCTGCTAACACGAGCCTCAAATGGTGACCGACAGTGAGATTTTAGATTTTCTATGTCGAGTGCTCAGTGTTCCTTCACTCCCTCCAAGTGAGTCTAGGTAGCCCAGCGTGGGTTCCACACTCTCTTTCAAATGTCTGGCATATAATAGGTGTATGATAAATACTTGGAAAATGAATGAGCATAGTTGCTTTACTCTCTTTCAGAAAATGTTCAGCTCTATATAGGAGGGATAAGAGACTATTAAGATCCTACCTTTCAATCTGGGGATTTAGCTTAGTGGTAGAGCACTTGCTCAGCATGCATGAAGTCCTAGGTTCAATTCCCACAGGAAAAAAAAATATTTTTAATGAGCAAAGATAGTAACATTTATTGAACATCATCTGCTACAAAGTGCTTTACATGTTTTACATGTTTTATTTAAATACAACAATCCTGAAAAATATTATTATGCCTGTAATTTAAATGAAGAAATCAGCACTGAGAGGTTCAGTAAGATAGCCAAGGTCATTGCCCTAAGTGGTGGCGTTGGGATCTGACTCCAAAGCCTGTGTTACTACCCACAAATATCTAATAGATGAGAAGATTGAGCATCTATATGTTCATGTGTCATCTGCCTGAACTGAACATTTAAGACTCAAAACAGGTTCCCCCTTGGTGCTCTGAGAAAGGCAGGGTGGGGGCTGATGGGTGCCCCAGTGCTGGAAGGCAGGTTTGTCTCTCCCTCACCTCCATTCAGCTGCTGCTTTGCAGGTAGATTCAGGACATGCTCAGGGTGATGTTGAGGAGCAAGGTCAGGGAGGCAGTGATGGAATTTAACACTAAAGATGAGCGTGAGGGCCCAAGGGTGAGCAGCACTGATGTGGAACAGGGTGGCAGGGAGCCTGGAGCTTCCCAGAAAAGGGGCCTGTCTCTGAGCTAAACCTTCCTGATTTGAACCCAGCACCATCCCTCACCTATTGTGTGCTTTTGGACAGGAGACATTCATTAAAGCCCAGTCTGTTAAATGGGCATAATGGTGGTGACGGCAACCTCATGCGCTCATTGTGTGGGGCCAAAATTATCGGAGGCCTGTATGACCTGCAACATAGCATCTGACCCTTACAGGAAGTATATAGCAAATGTTAGCTGTTATCATTGGTCAAGAGGCCACATTCTACCCCGAGCTTCACTTATTTCCTGAATGGATCTTGTGGGAAGATTTTGATAGATAAAGCTATTTACCAAATTCTTACCCCTACCCCAACTTTAGATTCATAAAGTCTGCTGGGCAGAATCCAATTCAACACATATTTAAATTTCACAGAAAGAAAACATTTGGGTTGGCTTTGGCAGGGTTTTCTTTTTATAAAAGTTTATTTTAAAGTTTTTGCTTTTGAAATATCAGGGTCTTGAGTGACAGACAACTTGTGTCTCACATCTGGGGCTGAGAAGGTCTTTAAGAGTCAGTCTTACTGGGTGCAGTTGGCCTTTCAGACAAAGCCTGTCATAGATTTTCTGAGGATTTAGACAACGTAAAGGGGAGTTAACCCATCTCACATCGTAAATTTTTTTTTTTCAAAGGAAGGATGAGGGAGCCAAGAAACAATTTGTCATGATGCCTTTACGTTTTTGACTCTGCAAGAACTTAGGAGTCTGTAACTACCTCCAGTTCTTTGATTCTGGAGAACGTTTTTTTTTGGGGGGGGGGCAGGGAGAATTGTATAAACCAAATGTTTAAAAAGTAACTGGTTTAATTTTTGTTGAAATGGCAAATGTGATTTAGTAATTGCCCCCCACCCCAGGAACAAAAACTAATATTGATGTTCCTGGACAGAAGAATTCGTTTTTTGGCCTTCAGCTAGGTAAACAGAACAGTAGGAACATTATTCTTATAATTTAGCATTACAAGCCCGGGAGATTATTTGCTCTTACCAAAGGGGCTAAGATGCAATTCTGTAACTTCTGAAGACCAGACTCTGTTAATTAGTAAAATGGTATTTGTCTTAAAAATTTGGCAAAAATATTTGAATAGTTGGACCCTATACTTTTGAAATTCCAGAGGCTGAATGCGTAATGTGGAATATACCACAAGTTTCCTAAAGGAGACTTAGGACTTAATCATATTGATAATGATGCTGCTTAGAAATTAATATTGATGATGACATTGACTCTTGGAACTTATTGATGCTGGTGATGATGATGATGAGGAGGAGGATCATGATGGAGTAGAAGACACTGGCATTTATGTAGCATCTGTGCTAGTCACCTTTTGTACCTTGTCCTATTCAGTCATCATAGCAGCAAATACCAGAT
The DNA here is from genome assembly GCF_052094955.1 of Ictidomys tridecemlineatus. NCBI lineage: Eukaryota > Metazoa > Chordata > Mammalia > Rodentia > Sciuridae > Ictidomys > Ictidomys tridecemlineatus. Next base: position 49,758,735 of record NC_135487.1, read on the forward strand.
TGAAGTAGGTATTTTTAGCCTCTTATAATAGATATGGTAAGGAAAGGTCCCTGATATTAAGCATTTGCCCAATTCTACAAAGAAGAGTAAGTGGATCAGCTTGGATTTGGACCCAGGTCTCCAAACCATTGTGCACACTGTCCAGTGATTAAAGCAGATATGCAAGGAAATCACTAGAAGACGGTGTAGCATCCTCTAAAGAAGATGGAGGGTGTTGGGCATGGTTTCCTAGAGGAGATTTCACTTAAGCTGGGCCTGGTAGGTAGATGACCAAAGTTCCTGTTTATGAGGAAGGAACTCTGAAAGTGAAGTCTATAGGACCTTGTGGCTCCTGGGAGGTACAGTGAAGTGGTAGGGTTGGTTGTAGAGGAGGGCACTAAATTAGGCCTAGGTATGCTGAACTAGAGAAAATCAAGTTTCTCCAATGGAACCCCCAAAAGTGGTTAAAACATGGCTTCCTTCTGTTCATTTACTATGCAGTATTTTTTTTTTTTTTAGGTTACTAAGAAGCCTGCTCTCAGGATTATATGTAATTTCCACATAAGGAAGCCAAAAACACACATCAGCATAAACTTCACAGGGTCAGCAACGGACCTGATACACTGTCTTGTCACTGCCCTGAGTGGCAGTAATTTATAGTTCAGACAGCAGCTAGAGCAGGAGGGAGCCTTTAAAGCCAGCCAGCTTTGTTGGTTAGCTTTGGTTAACCCAGAGGTCAAAAGCAGTTTCTGTCTAGCACATTAGATAACTTTGGAAATGCATGACATGTTGCAGGTAGCATTACAGGAACATCTACGCTTGTGATAAAAGGAGTTATTTATGAGGTAGCTGTGATTTCAAATGTAAAAGGAAGAAAAAAAAGTTCTGTAAATTATGAGGGTTTTATAATGAGCCCCAGTTGCTGGCTGCTGGCATTTCTGAAAGGGTGAAAGGGAGATTAGCCAGGAATAAAATGGGAAAGTCCGTATAAGGATTGACTGGGATTCCAATGTGTCTCCTGCTGATGGAAAGACCATCATGGAGAGAGGTTGAAAGCCTTCAGCCTTCTAATTGGTTGTGTTTTCTGTCCTGAGTTACTATGGGAAATGCTATTGGTATTTTCTAGCTAATATAGTACTGTTCAGAAATAAGTGAAAAAGGGAATCGGTTCATTCCAGAAACATCTCAAAGTGCAGATTAGTTTTCTGCTTAGTTTATCAAAGCTAAGAAAGAAATGGGACCTGTAAAATAAAGAAATAACACTTTGAATTTATCTACCTTTTGAATCCTCCCCCTTCCATGGAGCAATCCTTGTTGTATTCAATAATAAAGTACATGATTTAGAGGAACAATGACTACTTTTTAAAAAAATCTTTCTCTTAAATGCTGGAAGGTTAGTATTTTCTAGTATGCAGACTAAGTTAAGAATTATTTTTCAATATATATTATGGACACTGGGAAAGCAGAAGTTAAATAGGAAGAAAGAAATTGTGTTTTGCACTATTAAGATTCTTTCCCTCCTTCCTTCCTCCCTCCCTCCCTCCCTATCTCCTTCCTTCCTTCCTTCCTTCCTTCCTTCCTTCCTTCCTTCCTTCCTTCCTTCCTTCCTTCCTTCCTTCCTTCCTTCCTTCCTTCCTTCCTTCCTTCTTCATTCTGTACCATAGGATGTAGTGATTGAAGAACTAACCTTGTAGTAACATGTCCTAACAATGCCATTTCTAACCAGAGTTCTAGGCAAGGGACAACCGTTTTGAGCCCCAGGGAATGATAAGCACCTAGTTTAGCTCCTTCCTAATGAGATCAAATCAGAACAATCATTCTGTGCAGGAGTTCTCTGATCATTTTTAAAGTACCAAGCAGATGCATAGTGGTGAATGCAAACCCCCTGAGAGCAGAGACTATATCTAATTGACACCTTTTTATAATCCTTTTACCAAGAACCAGGCCATTTGTTGAATTAATGAGGCAATTAGCCACTAGACAATTTTATCTCATCAGTGGTTTAATTTTTGATTATCTGCCTGACGTGTTTCCTTCCCTAAGCCTTTTGGTTGATAGTTTTTAGATCGAGGAGCAAATACTGTGGTATCGCAATGAGATGTTAGATAATTTGCTAAAGAAAACAACTGGCTAAGATGTTATGAATTTTCTGCTTCCATTACTTGACTCTATGCTTTTGGAGAGTAGGGACCTTCTCTCACTCACCTTTCTATTTCTTAATCTCTGAAGTTTAGTGTAAGGTTTTGTAGTTGTCGGTAACCAAGAAGTATTTCCGGATGAAATCTTCAGTGACTGTAGGCCATTCCTCTGAAGCCATCCCACACCTGTTCCCACTTCCTCTTCTGAACTGGGATTCCGACTCTAGCAAGTTTGTGAGCTTGCCCTTCTTGCACTCTATGGGGACCCTGCAGGTGCCAACCCTGTGCGAGGTGAAACCTTCCAGGCTCCACATTCTCTAATTGCTTCCTCCAAGAGGAGGCTCTGCTCTTATTAATGGATTAATGGATTGATGGATTATCTCAAGAGTGGGTTGCTATAAAAACCAGTTTGGCTCTGTCCCTTAGATGTGTCCCTCTTACCATATGATACCTCGCCAAGGATTTGCCTTTGGATTCTGAAACAGGTGCCCACCAGCAAAGGATCCTCATACAATGTCACTCCTTAATCTCCTAGCCTCCAGAACTGTGAGAAGAATGAAACGTTTTTCTTTGTAAATTACCTTCTCTGTGGTATTCAGTTACAGTAAGAGAAAATGGACTGACACATTCATAACCTATGTTGTCATTGCTTAAAAGAAAAAGATACAAATAGTTGGAAGGAAAATATCCACCTAATGGGGCTATGTGGTGTATTTGAAAGCATGTACTTTGCATTCATGTGGGCCTGGATTTGAATTCTGATTCTATACTGCCCTCTGTGTAACCTTGAACCAGGGACATAATGCCTCTCTGAATCATACAAGCAAAAAAATAAGGATGAAAATACCTATCCTGGGAGGGGTGGTGTAAAGATTAGAAATGACGTCCTTGAAGGATCTTATATTAAATGTTGGTTCCATTCCCCCCTCCCTTCCTGCATGTTTTGAACTAATGGATTTAGTTCCCTTTCCTAAATCTGTCACCAGAGACAGGCTTGCTGCAAGGATCCCTGAGGTTTATAGAGAGATTAAGTCCCCCTAGTGCTTTCTGAATTACCAAGGGCAATTCCGTGTGTTGCTCCACTCATTTTTCTATGAAGGGTGGAAAGATGAAAGGGAAGGAAAGAGCTTCGAAGCTGGACTTGCGTGTCCTGCACACAAGAGTGGCCAAGGCACGGTCCTGATATGTCTATTTTCTAGGAAGAGCCAGATGATGATCTTCTGGCTCCAAAGAGGTTCATGAGTCCCACAGGAAAGGTAGGTTTTCCTTCATTCAGTTATGTAGTCAGTGACTTCGTGCCAGACTAAGAATAGAAGTATCAGGTTATCCCATTTTCCACTATAAAGAACCAAGGAGCTTGAGAAAAAAGACAGATTCCATGACTTGAGCAGGGAAGGCACAAGTTAAGCCTGCAACATTTTGTTGTGCCAGAAAGTATGCAAACATAATTAGTGATGTCTAGAAGATACTGGAGCCAGCTTGAAGGGGCAAATGTGAAATGATTTGAGTGTTAAAATAAATAAAGACAGTAATGGATGATAAACTATTGAATAAAATAGGAATCCATGAGTCTGTTCTATGATAGGTACATGGTAGATTGATAGATGATAGATAGACAGACAGAAGGAGAAGGGGTCTTTCTTACATTGGAATGCCAACTGATACCATAGCAGAAGGGGTAGATTTAGACAATGATCATCTTGTAACCCTAGAATTGTATGGGCAAGAATCATCAATGGGTATTGAACCTGGTGAGGGTGTTAATAAAGAACAAGATGTTTGTGTAGGTTTGAAGTGTTTCCTCACATTGCTTATTGGTTGAGTGGGCAAATGGTAACTGTATAGTGGAGAAAATGGACCGCATTTTGGCCAGGTGATTAGATTAACATCACCAATAATAAGCAGACAGACATCATGAGGCATCCAGATGTCTAGATCCAGTGTGTGATACACTGAAATCACCTGCACAGCATCACCTGCATAGTATTCCTTCTGGCCAGGAATGCCTAATCCTCATTTAACAATAGAAAATATCAGGCAAACCCAAATGACCCAAATGTGGAATGTTCTATGTAATTACTGGCCTGTATTCTTGTAAGCCAGTATCATGAAAACCCAAGGTTGGAGGATTGTTTCATGTTAAAAAAGACTAATGATACATAGCCACTATACAGAATGAGTGATCTTGAACTGGGTCTTGTGCTAGAGGGGGAAAAATGCAATGAAGGCCTTTATTGAAACAATGGGAATATGGCCAAGGGCTAGATATATCTATATTCACTAACCCTTTGCCCCTTGAGGCTTCAGTATGCGTGGGATTACAAGTTGCTCTTCAGTGGTTTAAAAAAAAATAGCTAGAACTATACAACAGCTACGATGAAATGTTGAAATTAACAAATCTAGGTTTAAAATTATATACAGGAGTTGTATTCTTGCAATTGTCCAATAAATTTGAAGTAATTTCAGAATAAGAGGTTTTTTCTTTCTTTCTTTCTTTTTTTTTTTTTTTAAAGTACTAGTGTACAGTAAACAAGAATGGCCTGCAGTTTGCTACTGCTTAGTTGTCTTACTTTGGAAGTCTCTGAGTATTTCTAATCCTAAGTTTCCCTGCCTTTCAAGTGGAGATTGCCCAGTACCAGTTCTTTCTGCTTTACAGGGCTGTACAAATGACAGGCTTTCTAACTGCAAAGAGCTGCCGACATCTTCAGTGACATTTTAATCTAAACACATCCACACCTCCTAAACTTTGTATTAGTGTTAAGGCTTTGGCTCCTTCTATGCGCAGTTACTTGTGTTTATAAACTGTGAGATGATACTACTGCTACCACCACCTTTAATACTAAAAAATGGCATCTAACATTTACTTAATTCTCTATTGACTTTACCATGCTTTCTATGTGCCAGGCATTGTGACAAATATTTTACATATATGTTCTCATTTAATCTTGACTAAAACCGTATTAGGTGGGTACAGTTGACCTTCAGTCTATACCAAAATCCTTGGATGCTCAAGTTCCTTATATAAAAAGGCACAGTATTTCCATCTAACCTATGTACATCCTCCCATATGCCTGAAATCATCTCTAGAAATAACTTATACTACCTAATACAATGTAAATACTTTGCAAATAGTTGTTAGATTGTATTGTTTAGGGAATATTGACAAGAAATAACTCTGTATATGTTCAACACAGAAGCTTTTTTTTCTCCCCAAATATTTTCCATCCATGAATGTGGAGCCTAAGGATATGGAGGGCTGACTGTACTATTATTTTACAGAGGAAGAAGAAATTGTTGTAAGAGAGGCAGGGTGAAGATTCAAACCCAGGCAGTCTACTCAGCTTGCATTTTCAACTAGAATGTGCTAGTGATTCTGGAATCGGCATCCCCTGTGCCCAGCATTTTACCCGGCACGCCCAGTACAGACCTGATGAATGTTTGTCTAAAGAAGAGTGGGAAAAGAATGCTTAGAAAGTGTTAGGCCTCTGGAATTAGATGAAACTGGCCAGAATCTTCACTCGGTTTTAGTAACTGTACTCAACTTTTCTGAGCCTCAGTTTCCATGTTGGATAGGAACAGAAGGGATACCCAGAAGGGATACCCAGAAAACAGGCATGATTTTTCCTTCTTATTCATTCTTTTGAACATATCATTAGTGTTAACATTGCTTCTCTTTTGCTTCTATTGTGATTTTTACATGCCATTTTTATAGTGATTGTGATATCTTGTTGCATTTATTTGCTTTCTGCTTCCACCTATGTTGATTTTCTTGAGGAAAAAAAGCTAAGCTATTTAAGTTTTTGTATCCTTATTGCCCGGTGCAATACCTGTCCTTTGGATTAGGGCCATTGCTAGCCCATAACTCACTTTTGTGATCTTCAGAGAAAGGCTCTCTTGCTGGCCAGATGCAGCTCTGCACACATGACTGACTATTGGTCAGAAGTTTATCTTTGATAAAGAGAAGGCTCCTGCCTCTGGAGGGTTCCAAGCCTGTATTAGGGGCCCAATTTGGGAAGAGGAGCTGTCCTCCACCTCCTGCTCTTCCTGACCACTGGGCACTTTGTTTGGTTCACAAAGTAAATGATTATGTGCTGCTGTCATGCCTGTGAGCTACTAGGAAATGTTTGTTGAAAAAGTGAACAGATAGGTGATAGGTGGCAGGTGACACATCCTTTCTTGGATTCCTGTCACTTCCTTGTGGTGCCACCCTTCACCAGGGAATATTCTCAAGGCTCCCTCCTCATCTGTAGAAGTGGTTGCTCCTCTATAACAGTACTAGAGCAGAAGCTCAATGGAGACCCAAATGTAAGGCAGGGTACCTGTGCCTAAATCCAGATTGCCCTTTCCAGGCCAGAGTGGAGGGTATTGAGGACAAATGTGGCTCTGGGCAGGCCCATGGGCAATACAGCATTGGTCTTGAAGAAGTCTGTAGAGGAACCTGGTTCTCCCAACCTCTACCGGTGTAGTCTCTTAGCCCTCCCCTGATGCCACTCTCCCCAGGCTCAGGAAGGGAAATGAAGCATTTGGTAATTGCTAGCAGACACCAGATGACAGCTTTGCCTCTGCAGCCTGGGTTTAGAGCCCTGTGTTTAACCAGCTCTCCAACTGGCTAGAAAACCACATTTGGAGAGAAAAACTTGACCTTGTCCCTTGATTCCAGGTAGAGTCATTTCTTTTGTTTTTAACATAATTTAATATTTTTTGTAGATGAATAGATTAGTTATTTTATTTTTTAAAATAATTTTTAGTTGTAAATGGATCTTTTATTTTACTTATTTATTTATATGTGGTGCTGAGGATTGAACCCAGGGCCTCACACATGCCAGGCAAGTGCTCTACCACCAAGCCACAACTCCAATCCCTATTTATTTTATTTTCACTTGGTGCTGCTAAGTATCAAACCCAGTGCCTCTAGGCAAGCGATCTGCCACTGAGCTACAACCTCAGCCTCCATTTTTTTATTTGTGATTTATGATTACTCTTTCTCAGTTGAAATAATTTTAAGATCTCCAAGTGCTAAGTTGCAGAAAAAACTATAAGACAAACAAAAAGTAAAGAATACTAGTCATGCCACCCAGACAAAATCACTATAAATACCTAAGTGTACTCTTCTGATCTCTCTCTCTCTCTCTCTCTCTCTCTCTCTCTCTCTCTCTCTCTCTCTCTCTCACACACACACACACACACACACACACACACACACACACACATACCGCTTCACCTTCATTCTTTACATTTTGGAACAGCTTGAAAATTTAGAGATTATCAAACTGTGGAAATGATCGAGTGATCTCCAAATGAAAAGTATTATTAATATGTTGGGGTTGAAGGGGAGATTATACCTAAGTTCCATAGATAGAGGCTTCTAATCTATCATTCCTGAAATGAACTTGCTGGAATGTGAGTCTTTCTTTGATGCCAGCATACAATGCACAAAGAACCTACTTCTCAGGAGATTGGCCAAACCAGCACGTTGCGTTCCATCTTTATGATGAAATACAGATTTACCATTAAAAGGAAAATCTCTTCCTTTCAGAAGGTTGAAAAAGATGATACTTACAAAAAATGGGTGGGGGGGGAGAATCCCAGCTGGTTAAATTTAGGGCGCTGAAAGAGATCCAGTTGGCAGATAATCCCTGGCCACAGGCCCGCAGCATTTTCATTTGATTGTGCATTGGATACATTTTCATTCATTTTAAGCCATTGCCTTTCAGTATTTTATTCCTTAGAGACAGGCAAACTAGTATCAATAGCTCTCTTGGCCTCCATCAAATGGCTTGATTTACTTGAGGAGTCTATTTCATTATTCCAGTAAGAAGGGACTTATATTTGTTGGTGCATTTCTGAGAATTTCTGTGCAAAGTCATGTTGAGATTCTGACTGTTTTTCTTCTGTGCTCTCATTGGTGGCCGTGTTTGAAGCTGAGAGGTGTTGGATGAAGTCGTGAGTGTTGTGCATTGGGAAGAAGCCAATCTAGACCCACAGTTAGGCGACCTGGCTTCTCACCCTGCTCTGACACTGACATAATGGATACAGCCGTGGCCAATTCTCCTAACTGCCTGAGATCTTAATTTCCTCCTCTGAAAAGTAGGGATAACCATCTCTCCTCTGCTTCTCTCATAGGGCTGTTTTAGAGGTCAGGTGACCTAGTTCAGTGGCTCCCAACCTCAGTTGCACATTAGAATTACTGGGGGAGGTTTGCTAGACCCCACTCTGACCAATGAGATCAGAATCTGTGGGTGTAGGTCCTGGGCTTTGGTATATTTCTTTATCCCAGGAGATTTCATTGTGGAATCAGGGTTGAAAACCATCGAACTTCACAGAGGTAATGTATCAGATGGCCTGAGAACACAGATCATGAGAGCAGATTAAAGATACCCAGATTGGTATGGTTCTCGGCAGCTTTGACATGGGGTCATATGGAGACATGTTAAGGACCCTTAGGGCAGTGAACTTTTTAGACTGAAACCTAAAGAAGTCCTCTCTTCCAGGCATACACACTCAGTAACACCTGAATGTACTCAGTCACATCCAATTACAGGTTCATGGAATGGTACTTTATTTTTTTCTATGTTCTATTCATTTAAATATTCATTCTTCTTTTCTGTTCCATTGAATTTTAGACTTTCCTGTGTGGGTCTTTTCATGCTGTGGAGGGCCATGGGATTAATTTAATGACCTGCTAATGAGTGTGACCTATAGTTTGAAAAACACTGACACCTAGATGGTGTGTTTCTGGGAAACAGGTCGCCAGTTCTATGATGCTGGGTCCCTGTGCTACGGTTTGAGTCTACCATTGCCCAGATGGAGTCCCCACTCTCTCTTCCTGCAGCTGTACCCTGCAGGGCTTTCTTGGTTCTGAACTCATTTGGCCCTAATGGATGACTTGTAGCCTTTTCTTCTATATTCTAACTTCTGAAATGGTATATCTTCTTTCTTAAATGGGGTTTGTGATACAAACTCAATGCACACTGGCAATTGAAGTATGCATAGTTTAATAAACAGCTTCCTTAGCAAACATACAGGATGTCACAGTTAATAGGGAGCTCTAGCTATAAAATTGTACTAGTGATAATTCTTATCCCTCTGCTTTGGAGAAATGGGGAGACCCTATGCCAGATGTGGTGAAAAGACCATCTCCCTCTTACTCAGCCCAGATCCTCTTCTTCGGTGCTTTCTGGTTCTTCCTGGCATATTGTATTGTATCATAAGTAGATTTCCATCAGCTACAGAAAATTCTGAGCTTCTCTCTGCACTCACTTAAAATTGGGCCATTACAGCTCACGGTCATCCTCTATTACATTTCTTCAGCAGTGGATTGCTATGGCCTGCCAAGGTCTCGGCTTGGCACCAGAATCACGAGCCACCACACACCTTTGCAGGTTCAAACAGCAATTCTTTATTCTCGCTCTCACACCGCCTCCACACAGGTCCAGGGGCAAACGTGTTCTGCCGTCTGCCCGCACAATTCACCTACTCCACGAGGCTCTCTCCAAATCCCATTTTAATCTCACGAGAACTCAACGGGAACAAGCAGCAGGAACACCCTAATCCCAGCAATAATCTTCAACTTCCAACTTCCCTAAAACCCATTATCTTAAACTGGCAACGCCTTAAACTCAAGGAGCCGGTTACTTCCTCAAACCTGATCAGCTCTAAACCCGGATCCACCTTGGTCCTTGAGCAAGGTCACCTTATTAAAGCATGCATGCAATGTCCCATCGAATGTCCTCTAAGCTGCATGGGGTACGCTTGGCAAGGAAATTTCGATGCGTCAATCCTACTTGGTAATGGCCCTCAGCAATGGCCTCTATTTGCTGGGGTGTAGCTGTGGACAGGTGCTTGGGACTCATGATTCTCTCCCAGGACATACTTTGTAATAGTCAACCCAATCAGATACACAATCAGGTACTCATTTGTGCCTTATTGCCATGTGACAGTAGAAGGATTGGGGAGATTTGGGCAGGGAGATTTGGGCAGCTATTCCTGGTATAGCTGTTTTTCTAAAATTTCCTCTAAGAAATATAGTATAGCTATTTCTAGAAATTTCTCTAATGCCTGTTTGACTCCCCTCTCCACCCCCGACTTTCTGTCTGCTTCATTTGTGCTGTATTGCTTTTAACTTTGTTTTGTCACTGGCACAAAATCAAATGTACAAAAAATTATTTAAACAAATTACTTTTTATTGACAAATAAAAATGAAATATATAGGTGGTCTACAACATGCTGTTCTGATAAATGTTTATATGGTGGAATGGTAAATCAAATTGTAATGTATAATATTTGAGCAGACACCTTGACTTGGTTACTCTTATTTAACTTCTAAAACATCCTTCAAAAAAAGATATTGTAATTCCCACTATTTGGAGGGTGTGACACAGTTTCAGAGTGAACTTCTATTTAAGTGTCAGAAGTGGGTTTTGAACCCAGGCTTTCAGATTCTAAGTCATGACCCTTTTATTCTGATGTGGGCTGTGTATATCTGTTATAGTAACAAGTGACCCTCGCTTACTTCAGATCTAAGACAGTCTGGTTAAAAGGATACCCTGAGGGCTGGGATTGTGGCTCAGTGGTAGAGCGCTGGCCTAGGACATGAGAGGACCTGGGTTCGATCCTCAGCACCACATAAAAATAAATAAATAAAAATAAAGATAATGTGTTCAGTTACAACCAAAAATATAAATATTAAAAAAAAAAAGGGTGCCTTGTTGGGCCTGCCTAAGCTGCTTGGGAGTCCCAGCTGCTTGGAGCCTAACACAAGAAGATTACTTGAGGGCAGGAATTTGAGACCAACCAAGGCAACATAGAGAGTCCCATTTCAAAAATCAAAAGTAGCACAAACACAAACAAAGGGTGCCCGAATGCCAAGCATGAGCTTGGCAAGGGTTGAGGTGGAAGCCCCCAACAGGAGGTGGGTGAGCTGCGTCAGACCCATTACCTTCCCAGGTTTTACCTGTAGGGTCAGGCTTGCCTGAGGCTGCCGTGGCTGCCCCACACTCCAAGTTCTCCCTGGAATTTGGAGGCTGAGTTAGGCTGGGAAAAGAATCTGGTGGAGAAATAGATCTACCTCTGCCGACTTGTGCTCTCCGGGGGATTCAGAGAGTCCTCCTCTCTCAGACAGCTGTCTGGGTTCCACGGTGATAGGCGTCCTGAGTAAATACTCTGATAGACTAAACACACGTTGCCCATGTTGGCCCGGGGAACAGCAGTCCGGGAGCGCGCCCAGGACAGTCCCCTGTGTGGCAACCCAACTTGTTAATCATCGCGCTGGCAGACTGGCCTGCACTGAAATATTTAGTTTGGGGCTTGTGCATTACCCTCTATGCTAATGTGAGCATTCTTCGAACTATAATTTCCGTTCTGACCTCCATGGACAGTCCTTATAGAGAACACAGACATAAAACAATTCTTGAAATGTCAGGAAGAAATTGCATCTAATGGGGGGTACCTCTGCCAAGGAAAACATACTTCAGTTTTAAAGCATTCCCATCCAAACAGGGATATTTGGAAACTGCTCTTGGATCTGCATTGGAGCCTGAGCGCTTTTCCATGCCCTTTAATAGCCTGTAATGCCTGTACCAGTCAGTGCCACTGCAGGTCCCTCCGTGGGTCCTGGGGGAAACTGCCTCTGAGGGAGGGCAGCAGACAGGAGTGATAGCTGAGACCTGTGTGAATGGGTATCTGCTCGAAAACCCTTCTGGGGTTTAAGCAAGAAGATTTACAATGGTAGCAGATACCATATACCATAATGTCCTACTTGCATCTGTTATGATGGAGAATCTGATCCCCAGTTGAGTCTTGAACTCTTGGCCCTCCTGATAGCTGATACCAATGGCTAAGAAGCATGTCTTCCACCCTTCAGAATTTTGTATTAGGAGACACACAATCTGTCTTCTAAAATCATACTTAGGAATAGATACCACTTAGAAATAATAATACTTTATTGATAATAATCACAGTCATTATGAGTGTTTATAATATGCCAGGAATAAGTACTTTACCTAAATTATCACAATCTACCCCTCTCAATAATACTGCAAAGTGGGTTCTGCTATTTTTTACAGAGAAAGCTGGAGGATGGGATGGTTAGACTACTTGTCCAACATCATACAGATATATGTCCTAGAATTTTAAAATAATATTGTCAGGCCAAGAAATAAAAAGGGACATATTAGAACTTATATTTATTCCTTTAAAAGATTTTATCCTTTACAAATCTTTCTATTTTCTACATAGTAAAAGAAGATGTATACTATAATGACATAGAACTACATGTATGTAAATTCTGAATACATATATATTTACATATATATGTGTGTGTGTGTGTGTGTATATATATATGGTTTGTGGTCAAATATTTACCTAATCAGTCAAACAAATTTGCAGAGTACTGAACTTAACCTCTCAGTTCAGTTGAAAGAAGAGAGTTTCTTTCCCTGGCAAGTAGCTCATATTGATATCATGGGAAGTCTGATACTTCCAAAAGGTATAAGTTCTGTGAAGGCAGATATTTTTGTCTGATTGCTCACCACTGTATTCCCAGAACAAGGCTTAATGCCTAGAAGACATTCAATATGGAAGGTGGTGATAAAGTTTGGAAACATAATTGAGCATAACCCAGTTCTATAGACTGAGTGTTTGTGTCCTCTCCAAATTAATATTTTGCAATTCTGATCCATAATGTGATTGTATTAGGACATGGGGACTTTGACATAAGACTAGGTCAAGCTAGTAGAACCCCCATGCGTGGGATTTGTGATCTTATAAAGGAAGTGAGAAGACAACTATTCATGAACCAAAAGCATGCTCTCACCAGATGATCTGTCAGCACCTTGGTTTTGGGCTTCCTAACCTCCAGAACTGTGAGAAATAACTGTCTGTTACTTATAAGTCACAAAGTCTGTTACAGTAGCCTGAACCCAGATGCATAGTAAATAGGTGATTGTTATTTCATTTGAATTTATGATATGTTCAGTGACTTGCACGATGTGTTTAAAGGTTACCCTGCCTGAGGAATGCACAGTGAACATGCTGTGCAGATCTGCTGTGAAGGCAGTGTGCTTTCCCTGATGCCTGCACCAGCATCTGGACCCTTCCAGAGAATCATGACCAGTTGTGACTTTCTTAGAGGAAGGAATTGTGACAAGTCAAGAGCATGGAGAAGGGGGAGGGAAGAGCACAAACATATGAAATCAAGTCAACATTTAGTTTCATGAAGTGATTCTTCCTGATCACCCACTCACAGATGGACAGCTTTCCTTTTTCCTACTTCATCACCCCAGGGAAAGGAGAGTTTTTGCTGGACCTGGGGTAACAGAGGATGGTTCCATTGAAGAGGTAAGAGGGTTCCATGGACTTTGGAAAGGTGGGAAAAGAAAAGTTCACTCTATTTGAATAGTGTTTAGAAAACAAACGCGAACTTCTTTTATTCTTGAGGGAGCCTGGTTTTACAAATGAAGAGGCTGAGGCTTGGTGTGGTTGAGCCACTTGCCCAGGCTCACACGGTGGATGTTCTGGTTATGAGTGCTGTTGTCTTTCTGCCGTACTCCCCATGGGCTGGTCAGCATCATTAGGATCAGTGCTAGAATTCTTCTAGGGTGTGAAGAGCTTAATGATTCATTCTTTCTGTGGCCTGTCTGGTACTCTTAAAACTGGAAAGATTTTACACCATTTCCAGAAGTTCTTAAGTTTCCCAATGAGGTACCTGTGAACTTGAGAACCTCTGTAGTTTTTCTCCTTTTTGAGTGCCCTAATCTAGCCAGTGCCCAAACTTGTACAAATCAAGAGAGACTGTACCAGGTACAAATCAAGAGGGGTGGAATGAATATTTTTATTTTTCATTAGATGACATTTGTAAATTCTTGTTTTTCCTGAGTTGGTTCCCTTATTTGGACCTTTGTCTTGTAAATATCTTGAAGTTTCCTTTCTTATTATCTGAATTTCTTGGAATCGCGGCGTTTTCTAAACTTGGCTGCACAACAGAGCCATCCTTGGTGCTTGTTCAACACATGGAACTCCCTGCCAGCCCCTGGAGATGCTAGGTGAGGTTGACCTAGGGCAAGGCCCCAAATTCTGTTTTTAGCAAGCACCACAAATGAATGTGAAGACAGCCAGATTTGGGAACCAACTGGAGGTCACACACTTTTAAAAGAACCAAATGAAGGATGCCCCCAAGGGGTTCAACTATTTTGAAACCTTGGTAAAGGAAAGAAATTGGCATGGAAATTTCGTCAGAGCTATGAACTTAAAAGGGCAAGATCTCCACTCATCATGGGAAAAGATGATGAAATACAACCAAAAAGTCTTCCCGAAATAAACAACAAACCTCACTAAGTTTACTAGAAAGTTCTAGCATATCCAAAGATAACATGTCAAATAAAGCCCTACACTTTGCCTCCCAAATCAGCAAGAAGCAGCTCTAGGGATTCTGAAACCGAAGGAACCCAGTGAAGACCAGCAAGTTATTGGTTGTCTTGGGTCATTAGCAATAGAATGATGGGGGCTTACCATCCTGAAGGTGGTTAAGAAGCATGGTTAGAGAGACCAGTGAATTTACTGAGTTCCTTTGCCCTGATCCTATTTATTTATCATTTTGGTTTTCATAGAATGTGGGAAGTGGCTGTCCAGCTCTCTTTTATTTTGCAGCAAATCCTTTTAGAGCATGACCGTGTGGCAAACATTGCTCCAGGCATCCTGCACTGTTGAACTAGACAGAGTCCTTAGGAGCCGACATTCTTGTGGTAAAGACAGACAATAAACAAGTAAATGAAATACTAATGAAGAACATGTCAGTTAATGATAAGTGATATGAAGACAATATAATAGAGTATCGGAGGGAGTTGGGGGGAGAACTTGTCTCTGAGGCAAGGACAACTTGGATGGAGGCCTGACTTGCAAGGCAGATGTTACCTGAAGATCAGAAGAGGGGGTGGTAGGTCTCTTAGAGAGGCAAAGGGAATGGGAATGTGTGCAGGATGGCTTCCCAGGGAAGGAACAGGGATGCTCTTGACTGTACTACACAGTCTTTCCCAGGTCCTGAGAGGACCCTGTGCTATTTGGGGTTTAGAATTTTCCCTCCCTCCTTCCTTCCCTCCTTCCTTCCTTTCTTTTTCGTTTTCTCTCTTTCTTTCTTCCCCGACACCCACTTTGTTTTCTTAGTATTAAGGATTGAATCCAGGATCATTTTACCACTGAGCTACATCCCCAGCCCTTTACATTTTTATTTTGAGGCAGGATCTCACTAAGTTGCTTAGGTCGTCACTACGTTGCTGACGGTAGCCTCGGAATTCAGATCCTCCTGCCTGAGCCTCCAGAGTTGCTGGGATTATAGACACCTGCCACCTGCTCGGTTGGAATATTTTTAAAGAACACACCCCCACCCATCTACACTCCTGGTTATAGAAGCTTCAGGATCCTTAAAACCTGGATCTGCCACCGGGAAGATGAAGTATAAGATCACTAAGGAAGGGATGAGCTTGGTGTGTTCTAAGAACCTAAAATAAAGAAAGCAGATTGATGTGGAAAGAGCCAAGCTCAAGACAGTGTGTGGTGCTAAATTAGGCATCGCTTGGTTCCTTCCTTCCTTCATTCAACATGAACATATTAAACAGCAGGCATTGCTGTTGTCCCAGGAGGATGGGAGCTAACACTCCAAATTTCAGTTCCTGTGTCCTGATGAAAGAAAATTCAAAGTCAGACATGAAAAGCAAGAGAATTTATTATGAGTGAAAGTGAAGTAAGGCTCAAGCAAAGAGCGTGAGAGAGAGAGAGAGAGAGAGAGAGAGAGAGAGAGAGAGAGAGAGAGAGAATGGGATGTTTCTGAACAGAGAACGACAAAGGAGACAGTGCTGCTTTCAAAATTATTGTTGCCTGATGTTCACCAGGAGAACTGGGTCCACCTTGTTCAGTTTTTGCCATTCAGATGTGTAACTCCTTCCTCACATAGGGTGGGGGAGTTTTTGACCCTAGTTGTCCTTTTATGGAACTGTCATGGTGGTCAACCTATTCAGGCTTCACCTACCCGTCTGTCCTATGTTCATGGGAGTGCAGGGGTCAATAATCTGGCAAACTTCATCTTCATGCGCCTGCGCTCTTAGTGAAATTTCTCTTCTGAAATACACTGAGAAACCTACGGCCATAAATCCTAACCTTACAATGGCCCCAGTAGACCCTGTCAGGAGCTCACCCCACTGATCTTTCCTTTTTGACCTATTTCTTAATTGGCTCCCTTTGTTTCCACCTGTTTATTCTCAGGGTTAGTACACCTGTTGTTTTTCTACAAGTTACTTGATGGTTCATTAAAGGCAATTCAAAGAAATTCTGTCCCCCTGCTATGTTCTTGGTTTACATTTCAATGTTCATTATTAACTACTACTCAACACTGTGTGTGTGGGGGAAGGCCCTGTCCTCATCAAACTCCCCTTCTTTATGCGTGTGTAAAGTGCCAGGTGGCAATGTGAAAAGTGAAGTGGGCCAAGGTGGGCACAGAATCCAGGGAAGGCAGGGTGTGAGGGATTGCTGTCTTATCAGGGGGGACCAGGAAACTTTCTCCCATGAGAACTGAGATCTAGAGGAGGTCAGTGGGTGGGATGGAGGAAGAACATTCCAGGTAGTGGAAAGCAGGACTGAATTATGGAGGACCTAGGTGAGGAATTGGGATTTTGTGCTGAGAGCGGTGAGCAGCCTTTGGAAAACCAGTGCCCTGAAGATCTAGAGAAAGAGAGCATGGGGGTGGGGGGAGGAGATCAGAGGCCTCAGAACTGACTTTAAGTTGGGCCTGGAAAGATCCTGTGGAGTAGGAAGATCGCATCCTAGAAAGAAGAGCACACAGGAGCCACTGCAGGAGGCCAGGCAGGGAGCAGTGAAAAGAGACCCACCTCTGGGCCAACAACATTGACAAGACAACGCCGCCCAGAGCCAGAGTCCTCTGTGGGAGAGGGCTGGGATGAGGCTGCAGTGGCCAGTCTGCCTGAATCGTGGAGAGCCTTGAAGCCAGGCCAGGGGAATTTGGTATTTATAAGTGTGAATTCCTGGGTACCATGAGTAGAACAGTGGTGACTCCGAAATTTCTAGGAGTTCAAAATATCTGGGAGCATTTTGGGAATGGCTCTGGTAGGAGGTAGGGGTAAGGGAGAGGAGCAGAGAATTTGTCATAGAGCTCTCAACCAAAAGCTTTCGTCTCAATTGTATATTTCCTTGAGGGTGCTGAGGGGTCCAGTTAGTGGTAACCATTTGAAACTTTGTCCCTAAGGCTATGTTGCATTGTTTGTACTTGGATGGTGTCCTCTTTGGATAAGGGGTTGGGACAGTGAAAGTGATGGGGGCTTAACCTTTGCTTTTGTCCTGGGAGAATGAAGATTACATGATGTAAGCTGTGATCTAGAAAGGCCGCCAAGAGTGAACTGTGCAAAGGCGTTCACTCATTCATTCATCCGTCCTTTTAGCAATTGTTTATTGAATGCTTAGAGACACCAAGTGGTAGAATGGAGCTCGCGCACTGGCTGTGGTCACATGGTATTCCCTAGCTGCAAGGGATGCTAGGCAACAGAGTCCTTATTCTGGGAGGCCACATTCCTAGCTGCCATTTTACTGTTTTGGGAGAAGGGGGAGAATCTGTGTCCAGAGTAGCAAGCAGTCTCTGCCACAGGCAGAGTTAACTAAAGATCTGAGATTGAGTGAGAACACAGAGAAAAAGTACAACAGAATTGAACTTGAGTTAGACTCCTGGGCCGTAGGTGGGAATTGTTCTGATATGGAAAATAGATGCACCAAAGAAGTTAACAAAAAACATGGAAGGAAGACAAATTGGTAGAACAGGCTGGTGTGTGTCATGTAGGGGAGGAGTGGTCAGCAGCAGCAGATCCTGCAGAGTCCAGGGGAACTGTATTTGATGCCAAGCCATTTACTGGAAGTGGGGACAGGTAAAAGCTGTTGTAGAGGCGGTGGGCATGGGACAAGCAGGCACAGTAGGTGAGGGTCACAGTGGAGAGGTTTAGAAGAGAGAAGGACCTGGTAAGAGGGCAGAATCCCAGGGGCCAGCCAGTGTAAGTGAAATTAAGTTCACATGTCTGAAGAGGTTTACAGATATTAACTTTTTAACTTTACTTTTTTTTTTTAAATTGAGAAGAAGCTTTTAAAGAAAAAAAAATCCTCTTAACCGAAAGGAACTAATCCTTTTGGGGAGTTTGCTAATGTGGGCATAAATTTTTCCTTGGCGGTTTTTTTTTTTTAATTCCTCATTCCCTCAGATAATCTTATCTCAATTTTGAATCAGAAATCTTATTTATAGCTTTTCTGAAGAGAATTATTTCAAAGGGGGCAGATTCTTTGCCCTTTGGACTTATTTTCTTTTTAAAAACAGATAAGTCATTCCTCCTTTTTCTTGGGAGAGTCAGTTAAAATATTAATTTAAAAACAATGATTGTGAGTTGAAAGGGGGTATAAATCAAAGTAGGAGAAATAAATCCAGCTGCTTCCTGTTTTGTGAAGGTTTTTCTCATTTGCTTCTTTTGGAGGGGAACAAAAAATGCCTGGCTTCCATGTTTCCCTCAGGACTGGCAGGGAGCATTGCACAGTTTCCATCTCTCCATCCCTAACAAACCTGGAGTGGAGGGCTAGTGGGTCTCTTCAGCCTCCCCCACCCCCACCCCCAGCACCCCACAGAGCTGATTTGGGGACTTGGCCTTCAAAGCTCTATGACAAGCCCAACACGTGCACTGTTAATCATTAGAGTAAGTGCTGCCTGCGAGCCCACTGTGTGCATGGCGTCATGTTGTGGGCTTACCTACTCCTTCACAACAGTTGTCTCAGTTCTTACTGTTAGCTTCAGTCCACCCATAAAAAGACCAGCTCAGGAGCCCTTTCAGCTAGAAAGCAGCTGAGCCTGGGTTTGAAGGTCATGTGTGAGTTTAGCCCACAGTGATCTCTACAAAGATGTGTCTGCAGAGTACCTGTGTGGGAAGAGAAGGCACCAGGGCAGCCCCAGCACACTCACAGCCTCATCCTGCCCTGCTGGCCTGACCTGTTGCTGTGACTCCTCTGCTAATTGTAGTGGTCCACTGCTGCCAACTGTCCTTGAGCTCTTGTAGCCTGGAGCTGCTGTGCACACTGGACCTTAGGAAAGGGCACAGTCCCAGATGCTACCTGCCCACAGTAAGTCCTATGATGGCTCCTTCTGTGCCACTCTGGCAGGGTGGCTAGTTGTCTTCTGCTTGGCCAATCCCAGTCTCAGAAAAGCGTTGCCCATGCCTGGGGAGGCCAGGGAGTTACTGATCTGCAGAGCTCAGCCCTTGGGAAATTGGTAAGGAAAGTGGATATAACCAGGGGCCCCAAGAGCAATAGCCCTGATTCCCACCTACAACCCAGGAGGCTAATTCATACTGCTATTGAAGAATTATTAAGTACAGTTAAGTGATTAACATAGTTCCTCTCATGCAGTCCAGTGTCCAGTAGATGGCTATTATCTATTATCAGATGGCTCTAAGGTAGCGCCCAAATGTAATCTGTTACTCCTTCAGTAAATCTGAGGCATCCTGTATCACTGTCATTTATTTATCTTGTGCATTTCTCATGACAATCCTGATGCCTTCTGGAAAATTCTGTGGAACCAACTCTGTGGAGAAATACATTTTTAAAACTTACTTTCAAATATTTTTCAACTAATAGTATAGCAGAACCTGATTAAAGAATTCAAAGAGGCAAGTCTTCTTCCCTTTCTTTCCCCAATTCTTAGTTCTATTTCTTAAAAGGCAAAATGGTTGCTTGAATAGCCTTCTAAAACTTAAAAAAAAAAAAAAAAATCTAGCCAGGTGCAGTGGCACATGCCTGTAATCCCAGTGGCTCAGGAGGTTGAGGCAGGAGGATCAAGAGTACAAAGTCAGCCTCAGCAACGGTGAGGCGCTAAGCAACTCAGTGAGACCCTGTCTCTAAATAAAATGCAAAATAGGGCTGGGGATGTGACTCAGTGGTCCAGTGCCCCTGAGCCCTGAGTTCAATCCCGGGTATACCCCCAACCAAAAAAAAAAAAAAAAACAACAACAACAAAACAAAAAAAACCCCTAATGTAATAGAAAACATAAATCTCTGGGAAGTACTAGGAAAATGTAACATCTTTTTTATTAGTTCGTGGTCTTCCTCAGCACTGCCTCCTGCTAATTTGGCTGGCCATTGGAAGTGGGTGAGAGAGCTAGACTCAGGCTCTGGCCTCTGGACTGTTGGCATTCTTTGCTTTTGGCTTGACAGGGTCCACCATGGGCTTCTGTCTATTGAAGAAGCTGGTGGCTGGTTAACTTGTAGGCACTCCAAAGGAAAACCTTGCCCAGCAATGACAAGTGTGGCTCACATCTGCTATCACCATTGGCTCCTTCTGTATTTTCCTGAGTCAAGACAGGGGTGGAGTGCCCTCCTGCAGCCTGAGCATGCTCAACTGCCAGCGTTATTATGTTGCAATTTTATATCACAGCAGGACCTTTGGGTAGGGAAGTCTCTCCTCCCCTCGGAGTTCCTGGTGAAGGATAACTCAGCTTGACTTTTGCTTTCTCTTTTACACACACAGTTCTGACCCCTCACCTTTCTGGAATTTTGGCCCATTATGAAGGATATAGATCCATGATGTTGACGAACATATCTTTTCTCCTCCTCGTATTTCCCAACACACATTTTATTTTCCTCTTGCCCTTGTCCCTGCATCTCCTCTAAGAAATGGCTGCCAGGAGGTATTATGGTTTAGATATGAGGTATCCCCCACAAGTTCATGTGTGAGACAATGCAAGAAAGCATAAAAGTGAAATGATTGGTGAGATCTTTAACCTAATCAGTGCATGAGTCCACTGGCATGGATTAATGGGTAGTCATTGTAGGCAGGTGGGGAGTGGCTCGAAGAAGTGGGTCACTGAGGAATTATATTTTGTCCCTGGTGAGTGAACTTCTTTCTCTGTGCTTCCTGTTGTCACGTCCTACCTTTTTTTTCTCTGTCAAGCTCTCTGCCATGATGTTCTGCCTTACCTTGGGCCCAGAGCATTGAAGTTGACTGTCAATGGTCTGAGACCTCTGAAATCATGAGCCAAAAATTTTTTTCCTCTAATTATTCATGTCAGATCTTTTATTCACAGGAACAGAAAAGCTGCCTAAAACAGAGAGCAATGGAAAGCACACTGGTGCCTATCTTTAATATATCCACAGCATGAATCAGTCTGTCTGTTGGTCTGACCATTCATTCTTCTAGCTGTGTTTTAAGTTTTGCACCTTGCTTTTTCACTGATCACTAACCCTTACTGACCTTTCCATTGCAGCACTTTCCAGAGCACCTCAGGCCTTCTACCAGCTGTATCAAATTCTGTTGTCGAGCTATATAGAATTTTATTTATTCATTTTATCATTGATTGACATAGATTATTTATGGTTATGCAAGTATGACTAAAAAATACTTTCTGTTCTCTGCCCATATTTTCTTTTCTCTTCTTTTGTAAATTCCTTTGCTTGTCACCTAGTCTATAAGCAACAATATGCCAGTTAAGAACTTCTTCCTTGTGAGTCTTCCAGCTGCTGTCCATTCCTCCATTATGCGTGTAATCCTTTGCTTGACAATTTTGACAGCAGAATCACAGGGTTATGGTTTCAGGGGAGGGAGCAGCAGCAGCAACCGCAGGAGAATGTTCAAATCACCTGGTGCATATTTTTCCTATAAGTACATATTCTAAGTCCTAAGGGAGAGAAACACATTTTCAGAAAGAATTGACCTTTCTTCTTCTTTTCCAAGAGGAGTGGGGATGAAACTGAACATGGACATTTTAAGGTTGTATTCCATGAGATCCGTCTGGATATGGAGCAGTATGAGGAGGCAGTCCAAGGCTCATGGGTAGATCTGTGAAATCACTGGAATCCTCCTGTCTTTCTCTTCCATCTCCATTCTTAGCAGGTAATTTTCATCCCCAGGGTTATAACTATGGCTGCTGGAGCTTCACACCACACCAGTGTTCCAGGCAGGGTAAAGTAGGAGGGTAAAGGATGAATGAGATGCTTGTCAGCCCTCTATTTGCCTTTTCAGGAGCTTATATAGCATCACACATAACACTTCATTTTATATCTCATTGACCAGAAGTTGTCACATAACTTGGGCTGTCATATAACAGTGCCGCCTTGAATAAAACTGGGGTTTGGTTAATAAGGAATGAAAGAAGTGTTAATATTGGTCAGGCCTTTAGCAGTCCATTGCATGTGATTTGACTGCTAGTGGGTTTCACCAAATGCTCACATATATGGAATGTGCTTACTTCTCAGAGCAGATATGTGATGGGGCTTCAGGTTGTCTGTTGACCTCCCCCATCATCTGGGTTTCTGCCTATTTCCTCCTAAGGATCTTGTCCTAAACTGTTGCTTCCTGCATGAGAAGGGAACTTGGTACAGCACTTGGCCATGTAGAACATGCTGAGTTCGAAGTTACTTTTGCCCACCCTCTCCTTCAAAATTGACCAATTCTGTGTACCTTCTTCTCTGGGCACAGTTGGGCAGCCAGTCTCTCTGCTGAATCCATACTAGAAAAGGAGCTGAGAATCACAAAGTGACATTTCAGCCCTGCCACCCATTGTACTGCTTATTCCTTCAAGGTCTTACACTCCTGCTGTGCTGAATCCCTTTTCTTGGACTCACTGTGTCCTTTAATAAGTTGGGACACGTGCATAGCAGCTCTTTTTGCCTGGAGTGTCCTCCTCATCCCCTCACTTCTTCCAGAGACCTATCCCCAGCACACTCTGCTCATTTTCAATGGCCCTGTTCAAGCATCAGCTGACACAGGAAATCTTTCCTTAGCATTACTATCCTCTCCTGGGCTCACAAAGGTACCCTAGTGCACTGCTCGACTAGGTATTTATCACACTGGGTCGTCAGTGTTAATATGTGAGCCTGACTTCCCCCAGTATATCCTGAACTCTTGGAGGATAGGACAGTGAATTTACCATGCAATCTCTTCCATCTAAAAGAAACAAAGTTACTGTTTGTTGAATGAATGAATGAATGAATGAATGATGACTTTAGTACTTAGATTCAGAGGAAGTAAAAAAGAATTTCCTTAGTGGGGAGATCTTTTGGGGATGGGAGCCCTTTACCCAGCCATGTGGTAAAAATATCTCCTTCCTTCATCAAAGCATAAAGCATGCCAGGAATGGCTGCTAAATTAAACCACCCAATAGCAGCTCTGTGGTCAAGACTGTCAAGGGAGAAGGTCTTGGTTTATGCAGCTGAACGGACTCAGGAGACACCATCAGCCACTTGAATAAAATGCTGGGCTTTCTATAATGGTTTATTTTTGAATAGGAAAAGGTCCTTGGCGCTAATCCTGTTTGAATCCTGGAGCTCTGTTGAGCAGAAAGATGAGCCGGAGACCTCAAGTTACATTTGTTGTTGCAGTTTGACCAGACACTTGGTGTATGTGTGTGTCATGCATGACTTTGCTTAAGTAATTAACATTCCTGTCCAGGCTCTTTAAAAGGGTCTTGTGTTATAGAGCCCCTCAGAAGGCTGGTTTAAACCTTTGAACTCCCAGCCTTTCCGTTCATTGCCAATTGCTGATATGCTTAAGTTTCATTTTTCTAAAAAATACAAAAAGGATTAGATTTTTCTAGAAGAAATGTTTATTATTAAGAGAACCAACCTTGCAAAGAAAGGTGATTTCAAAATGAACAGAGTAAGGGTAGAATTGACGTTAGAGAATATTTGGGGGGGAGAAATGTCTAACAATATTTTTTATGCTAAGAAAAGAAAGGAGTAAATCAAACAAGCCAGCAGCTTTCGAATTTTCAGGGTCCGTCACAAGGAGGAGCATTTGATGAGCTGGAGGATTGAACCAGCCTTTTCTTTTCCTTCTTCCCTTTCTGTTTTCTGCCTCTCTTTCTAATTTACCCTTCTCTTTTCTCCCTCCCTCCCTCCCTCCCTCCCTCCCTCCCTCCTTCTCTCCTTTCTTCATTCCTTCTTTCCTTTTAATTCTTATTTAGCACCTTTAAGATATAACTCTGTGTGAACAGGAGATGAATCTAACTTGTTAACAGAGATCCTATTGAAAAAAATGTATGAAGGAAGGAATATTATTGCTGCATGCCAAGAACTGGGAGGATGAGAGAAAAGACAGAATCTGGAAAAGTGACAAGGCAGGTCACTGCATTGTGGAGACATGATGGAGACATGTTCACAGGGGCTGCTAAGGAAGCTGGAGAGAATGGGTATCTACCCTGAACTGTGGTGTTCAGAAAAGCCTCCATGGAGTTGGTGATGATTGAACCGCATCTTAAAAAAAATTATCAAGGTCAGATAAAATAGGTAGAGAGAATGCCTAGGACAGGACAAAGCATGGGGCAAAGATCTGGAGGCAAGAGCATCATGATACAGACTGTAAATCCACACTTTGTTCTGCCTGTGGAGAAGCCTGAGGCAGGAGTGATGGTAGGAGAGGTCAGTGGGGTCGTAGAGTATATAGTGAATGAAAGAAAGCAGGTTCTGCCTGGATAGATAGGAAACCTTGAGGGATTTTTTTTTTTTTTTGAGGGGAGAGATACTAGAGATTGAACCCAGGGATGCTTAACTGCTGAGCCATATCCCCAGTCCTTTTTTTAAAATATTTTAATTAGGGACAGGGTCTTGCTGAGTTGTTTAGGGTCTCACTAAGTTGTTGAGTCTGACTTTGAACTTGGGGTCCTCCTGCTTTAGCCTCCAGAGTTGCTGGGATTACAGGCATATGCCGCCATGCCTGGCTACCTTGATAGATTTTAAGCAGAGTGGTGACTTTGTAGCTGTGTGGAGGGTGCCTTTAAGGGGAAATAGAATGCTTGGAAACTGTTCAGGTAAAGTGGCTCAGAAGACTCATGAAAGCTAAAACTTGGATAGTGACCCTAGAGATTGAGTTAGGGAAATATTACGACTTGGCGCTTGTTCAGTTTAGTCAACCAGATAGATAGAAGATGGTGCCTTGTCTGCTAGACAGTGGAGTTGTCGAGAATAGATGTCATGGATTAACTTTATATCCTTAATGCCTAGATCAGTATCCTGTATCTAATAAATTTATTTTTAGTAATGTTTAATAAGTGCTTAATTGTTTATAGTAGCTTACATATGATATTTGTCAGAGTGTTACTTGCCTCTTAACACCCATTTTCCTTTTAGAAAAAGAACTTTGATTTGAAGCTGAGTACATTGCTTTCCAGCCAAATAAACTACTTTTCCCAGGATTCTTTACAGATCAGTGGTATGATCACATGACTTTGCCCTAGCTAATGAGATCTGAGTATGAGTATTCATTGGAACTTCTAAAAGTAAGGAGAAAGTACCCCTCTCCTGCTCTCCTTTTCCCCCTGTCTGCTGCCTGGAATGCAGGTGCAGTGCCTCCAGTGCCAATGTACATTTTTTCTGGGGATGGCAGAGAGGAGGTAGAAGAAATCTGTTTCTCCTGATTATGAAGCCACCCTTATTAGTCCTAGATTCATTTGCGCAAGAAACATACTCTATTTAAACTACTTATTTTGATTTCCTGGTTATGTGTAGCTAAGCCCCATCCTGACTGGAACACACACAAAGTGTTTTCGTGTATATAATCACTTTTGATCTTAACAGCAGCCTGTAAGACTTCATGATCATCTGTATTTGGCAGGTGAGGAAACTGAGACTCAGAGGCAGCATTTGATTTCCTTAAGTTCAGATAATCAACCAAGACTTCTGACAAAGCTCAATACTCTTCTATCATATCACATAAGTGCACAACAAATGCTTATTAAACTGAGTTGAACTGAACTGGACTGTCTTCATGTATTCACATTGAGGTGGGTTTCAGAGTAAGAGAGCAGTGTCTTATTGGTTCCCTTGGGAAAATGTAGTTAGACCTGTGATGGTTATGTCTATACTGACTTTTTTTTAAATGACATTATTCCCTAAATAGTATAGTACACCAACTATTTTCATAGCTTTTACATTTGCATTAGAAAGTATAAGTAATTAGAGGTGATTTAAAACATAAGAGAATATGTATAGGTTATTTGCAAATACTTTGCAGTTTTATATAAGGGACTTGAGCATCAGTAGGTTTTGGTATTCACACAGGGTCCTAGAACCTATCCCCATGGATACTGAAGACCAATTGTGTATGTAAACACAGTCATAGCAGTCTGAATTCAACTAATTCTTCCCACCCTTTCTTTATCAAATATTTATGAAAATTTTATTGTATGTCTAGTGCTATGCCAGAAGTGGGAGAAATGAAAATAAACCACATTACTTTTCCCTAAAGTTGATCTTTGAGGGTTCTGAAGAAAGGGTTCTTTTCTTTTCCATTTCCGAGATAATAGTAGGTGCATGTGTCCATTCATCACTGTATATGGAATTAGTTGGACTATTCAAAGAAAGCCCATGCCCTTGGCATTGGGGCCTTTTGACTGCACACCCAAATGGTATGATTAGCAAATGTGGTCTGATTTAGGTTGTGATTCTTGGTTTCTGAATGTGGACTGGCACATTTTGCCACTGTGTCTGGCTACAGTAGGGCTAGAGGCATGACTGAAGCTTTGGCAATTTTTTGAAATTGAGGATGAGTTTTTAAGCTGAGCCTTAAGAGGCTCAGCAGTTGAAAACCCAGGAAAGGGGTTCATTAGGTATTTAGCTGGGTGTTAACTTTTCCCAACAGGTTCAGAGAATAGAAAGTTCTAGTATTAATTACTGATACTGTTCATTGAATACTTTTAAATATGCCATGTACTTTACATGCCTATTCATCCTAACAATTCCACAAAGTAGCAGTATTTTATAGATGAAGAAACTGAAGTTTGAAGTTAAGAAATTTGCCCAAAGTTAACACAGTGGGTATATGATAGGTCCTAGGCTCAAATCCAGCTTTGTATGATTCCAGAGCTCTCCACTAAATCTGCCTCCTTTGGTAATTTCAGAGGTGTCTAATTATGACCTGTCCCACTGTGCTGGACACCAGGCAGACCACCTGGCTCTGTGGTACTCATTTGCTCATGACAAGAGGGGCCGGTTGTCATGGATAGTGTTGTCATTACAGGCCTCAGTAATAATGTTGCTGTGTCTAACTTTTCCACAGGCATTACATTTGTTTAGGAAAACACCCAACTTGTTAACCTATCTCAGCAAACTGCCCACAATTTACAAGATTTTCTTTAAAGGAAGAAAAATCAAACCTTGAAGTTTTGTATGCCCATAAAAGCAATGAAAGGACTCTTTCCTATGGGAGGCTTGCATGGTTACACGTCACAGCCTCTGAGCATTAGTAATGTTTGGAGAGATTACTTATTCTATTGTGTAGCTTATTCCTTGGTGTTCTGTATAACCTTAGGGTTCTACTTCCTCCGTTTAGGGGCTCAGGCTTGTTGAGATAGGTGGCAAAATAAGCAAAGGATTCCTTTTAGGAAACTAGTAGTGGACCAAATAATAAATTAAGTTTGAGGAGAACTTTAAGTAAACCTGAGAAGCAGTGATGGAAGCAATGGGTACCACAGAGGCTTTGGCATCAGATAGGTCTAGATTCTAAAGGAGAAGTGGACTTCTCCTTCCAACTGTATAACTTTGGGCCAGTCACTAAACCTCTCTAAGCTGTCTTTAAAGTGGGGGTATGAATCATCACTGATAGGAACTTATGTTAGGAGGGTTAAATCCCAGGTTGTGGCTTAAGTGCCTGACACAGCAAGCACTGAATACCTGTCACTCATGAGTCTTATCATTTGGATCTTGATGCTCTATCATGTAAAGGCTTTGATGTGGGTTAAAACCAGTCAGCTGCTTTGGAAGTTGTCAAAGAGGTAGACAGGTATAAACTACGAGGTAATGGGAGATGCTCCAGGTTGATTTCAGTTACCCAGAACTGTCAGAGCAATGGCTGGAACCCTCTCCATTGACCGTCAGCTGTGCGTGTCAAGGGATGCCCCCTGGCCTCCTGCATGCAGCCTTCTGGGCTGCAGGGCACACCCCTACTTGGCGTGTTGACATAGCCACCACCGTGACTTTAAATGAGAACAATCTGTTGTACTCCGAAGTGTTTGATTTTTGCACCGGGATAATAGATGCCAGGGTCTGTATGGTTTCCTGCTGGTAATCTTGTACGAGCAGTATGGTCTAGCTGAAGTCTTCAAAAAGTCTGAGATGAGTTTTTAGATCATAAGAAAAGAAGGAAAGGTTGAAAAAGCTTCTTATAGGGTGGTGCCAGATCCTATACCCGATTCTCATTCATGCCATGAATTGATGGTCTCTGCCATCTCAAGCAAGCAGTCCTAATTTAATCTCTGGGTTTTCTGTTGTTACTATTGTTTGTCTTTTTTAGTAATGAGTTTTTTTTTTTTTTCTGTTTGTTTGGCTTCCTCTGGAAACCTCCCAGTTGAGAGAGAAAATACCGTTTCAAGTTAGTCAAAGTTTAGTTTTCATTTTGATGATGGCAATTGGCATTGAATATGGTGGGACTTCTTAACCAGAAAATGACCAAGCAGTTCACTTTTTGGTGGGTAAAGTTCTTACCTCAGATTAGCTTCTGTGCTGGAGGATAGCCTCTTTCTGGGAGGCTTCACTTTTTTTTTACAATGACCTTTGGTTTTCCCACTGTACACCATCAACATTTTCTTTTGATTGACTGCATCTCTAAAACTCTTATGAGATGTCATTATTTGGTGCCATCAGGTTTGAAATTTTCTGAAATCAGATCCTGAGGGAACTTGCCACAATTTAGGAGAAGTTTGACCTCAGTGAATTCCTCAAAGGGCTTAGAATGGTGTCTGGCACATGGTCAATATCCAATAAACCTTAGCAATGATGGCGGTGTTTGTTCTTATGCCATCATTTTATAAAACCTGGTAGGTAGGCTGTTTTCATCCTCTATCCAGTTGTGGAATAAATATAAGAAGTTTTCCATTCCTTCTTGCAAAATTACATCATAAGAACCCAGGTTGAGGAAAAAAGTATTCCAGTGTAAGATTATTTTATACACTATCATCAAAAGGACAACAGGTATAGTTCTCTCCTGTCTCCTTCATTGCCTATCATGGTCCACCTGTCCTCTTCACCTGTTCATTGCCAGCACTTGATACAGTACCTGGCGGGCTGAAGTTGTTCAGTTAGCATTGAACTGACCTAACGTGACCTGACCTCCTCCTTATTCTGCTATTTATCATTTGTGTTACTTTATCACCCAACTCAGGGATAAAATCAGGGTTTTTTTTTCCCCCTGTGCCTCAGTTCCTTCATTCATAATCTGGGAGGACAGTTGGACTATTGGTTCTCCTGAGTTCATCGGGCTCTGATGCTTTCAATCCCTGGTGGCCTTTCAATGCTGTTGAAATACAGTGTGCTCTATACTGTATGTGCGAACATTCACATGAAGACAAAGATTAGATTTCCACAAGTTTTTTTTTTTTATCTTGGAAAATGAATTAGGGAGAAATTTATATAGGAAGTTCCTCTTAGAACTGCATACATTCTTCGTTACATTTTGTACTCTTTAAGACCTTTAGAAATTGGTAAGGGCCGATCTGTGTCTCTATGCATAAGTCAGTGCATACTTCTGCATCTGTTTATAATTTACAGGTAGATGGCAGGATTATTTTTTTCTATTGGATCCAAGGTTAAGTAGTTATCTCTGACATAGTAATTCACTTTTAAGTATCTATTCTAGAGAAAGAGCCTACAATGTAGATAACAACTTAAAAAGTTATTAGTAATGATCTTATTTACATTACTAAAAGACTGCATACAAAATAAGTGCAATCTCAGTAATTTTAAAAGTAGAAGAAATAAGCTGGGCATGGTGGTGCACTCCTGAAATCCCAGTGGCTCCGGAGGCTGAGGAAGGAGGATCACGAGTTCAAAGTGAGCCACAGCAAAGGTGAGGCGCTAAGCAACTCAATGAGACCCCTTCTCTAAATAAAATAAAAAACAGAGCTGAGGATGTGGCTCAGTGGTCAAGTACCCCTGAGTTCAATTCCCGGTACCCCCTAAAAAGTAAAAAACAATTTAAAAAGTAGAAGAAATAATCACAAATGATGATTTTGTTTATATCTGGATTATGGGATTATGAAATATTTTTGTCTTCTTAAAGACATTTCTCTAAGGTTTTTTTGGTAATCTGCAGTGTTTTTCTTATGAGAAAAATTATTTTAAAATTTTAACCTTATTTAAAATATAGATATTCCAGTAATGAACACTAAAACCACCCGGACCAATTTCTTTGCTCCGTGGGAAATACCATGCCAAAGAGGAGAGAGATGAATTGAAGTATTCTACCTCCAAGTTTATTGTACACACCCTCTAGTTTCGTACTTGGCAGCAGGACTTTCTCTGAAAGGTTCTGACTGTGGAATCTGTTGAACTCCCTGGCTGGGATCCATGTCCATGAATGACACTGTGGTTTCAAGTGGAAAGAGGTCACTCTGCAAACTGTCCTGCTGATGACCATGGCAGTACCTCTCACAGACTATTGAAATCTGCAGGAACCCATTGAACTCAGGTTTACTGTTTACTGAAGGTGGTGCAAATCCAGGAAATTATAAAATGAATGAACTTAATTTCCCACTAATTTTTTTGTAATGAGATTATTAAACAGAGTCTGCCTCAAAACGCTATCATTGTAGGATTAACAGAGAACCTCCCATGTCACTTCACTCCCAAACCTGGATTCTCTCAGCCCACAGGGGTGAAAGGCAGGGAGAAATCCTGTTTGGAACTATCTAGACTGTGGTGGCTATGCTTCTTTCTGGTTGCATGATCTTGGAAAATTTAGTCATTCACTTAGGAAATATTTACTAAGCTGCTGCTTCTTATAACCATGCTAACCAATTGGGTCACTGGATCCCCTGAGCAGTTGCTTCTTGCCAGGCTCTGGGCCAGGTGCTGGAAATAAAATGATGGACAAGATGCCCTTTGGAAGTTTAATGCCCTAGGGTGCAAGACAGATGCAGACAAGTTATTGTATTTCTTTACAATCCTGGTCTCTTTGCCTTTCCCTTGAATACTGCTATACTTCATGGTTGGTTCCAGGCCCTCTTACCTCACATCCTGCAATCAGATTCCACCATCAGGGCACCATGTCAGACTCCACCATGTCAGACTCCACCATCAGTGCAGGTCCTACTTATGGAGCTGTGACTTATGACCTGGGAGCCCAAGCTGGGAGGCCCTCTCTGCTACAGAAACATACATCAGTTGTCAGGTAGATAGCTTCCCTTGGGAATCCTAACAATCAGCTAAACCTTGGCATGTCATCACCAACAACTGAGTTTGGTGTCATCACTCCCTGACTCCACATCCCTCAAAGCAGCCTCTTGTTCTCTGTTGCCTGTCTCTGTGGACAATGCTGTTGTCCACCCAGTATCTGAGCCCCAGATCTCTACTCCTCCATTTCCTCTCCTGCCCGCCATGCTACTGAACCATCCAGCTGTGTTGTGGCTCATTTTGGTTCCCTCCTCTTCATTCTAGCGCCTGCTTCTTTCCTTCAGGTCCCCCTGGCCCCAGGCTTGCTCCCCTTCAGTCATTTCTTTACATTTAGACAGAATGATCTTCCTGGAGTGGAACTGGATCACATCCTCCCTTTGCATGGTACCTCTGCCCTCTGAGGAAAATCTGGCATCTGCCACCTAGCTGTGCCGACACCACAGGCTTGTTGCCCACCACATTTCTCTTACATCATTAAAACTTCACCAGTGCCAAATTCCTTTTTCTCCCCTCTTCCTATCATACTCACTTTTTCTTATGACCTTTATATCTTGACACATGCTGTCATCTTTGTCCAGAATGTTCTCCCTTACATCCTCCTTACATCCTCCTTCCCCACCTGGACCACTCTATTTCATTCTTCATATCTTGAGTCACATGTCAGTTCCTCAGAAAGTCTTCCTTGAATCTCCAGGTCTAGGTTGGGGACTCTTATTCCCTGCTCCCCTAGATCCCTGTTCCTCCTCATCATCACAGTTAGATCACTGCCTGGACTGTTTCCCCTCACCAGAAGACCACAGGCTCTATGAGAATCTAGTCCAATAATAGATAAATGCAGGTACCTAAGGAGTGTTGATTAAAAAACAATCTTTGTTTCTCTAGATCAGGTTGATCTGGGATTAGAGATGAGTCTGAGATGAGTTTACAATGATAATTATGCAACTATTTTGTTTTCTTGGTTCTTTCTGGATGAGACTCCTCTTAGGAAGTTCTTCAATCACTCTGGCAAACTGACCCCTGGGTGTCTACTCTACTAGGCCCTGCCAGGATGTGCCTGAACTCTTAATTCAACTACATCTAAAAAATTACATGCCAAGGTAAAAATAAACACAAATGGGGCTGCTGTGTGAGGTTGTGATCCCAAAGGGGGTGATTTCTAAATAAGTATGATGAGCCAAGCATGATGGTGCACTAGGCCCCTTCTAACTGCTTTGCAAGCATTAAGTTGATCCTCCCAACAAATCTATGAGGTAATTTTTTTGGAACTCGAAATTAAACCCAAGTCTCTTTTCCACTGAATTACACCCTTGGCCCTTTGGATTTTTTATTTTTAGACAGGGTTTCAGAAGTTGCTGAGGCTGGCCTTGAACTTGACATCCTCCTGCATCAACCTCCTGAGTCACTAGGATTATAGGTGTGCTGCCGTGCCTGGTTTCAGCTCGGGCATTCAATTCAATTCCAGGGCCCACGCCTTGGCTGCCTCCCTAGGTGTGTTCCAATGAACATTTTGCTCTGACCCTCTGTGTTTCTCTGGTCCTCAAAAGCATAAGCTGGGTCTATGGTCAATAAGGCATCAGAAACTGTGAGTGTGGGACTTCCTCCCCAGTTACTCTAGGACCCAACGAATCCAGGTGGGGTCAGTCCTTGTCATGAGGCCCTGTCCTTCTTTCTGGCAGAGGCGTTTACATTCTTCACGAGAGGCAGTACAGCATAGCAGTTAAGAAATCGACTCTATCTGGGTTCAGTCCACAACTCTGCCACTTATTAGGTATATTGCCTTGGACGAGTTATTTGACCTTCTGTCTCCACCTTCCCCATCTATACAATGAGGACAATAATATGACCTAGCCCACAGGCTGTTGTGAGGATGTAAAGGAGTTAACATACAACACACTTAAAACAAGGCTTGGCACAGAATAAACACTATGTTTGCATTAATATTTCTACAAAATAATCTCATTAATATTTACTCAAGCTAGTGTTAGGATGCTTTGATTATTAAGTACAGGGAGCTGAACTACTGATCAAGATGTAGAAATCCACTAGTTCTTCTTTCATCTCATTATAGGCTATTTCTCTCTCTTTGCGCGCACACACACACACACATGCACATACATCTCCAGGAAGATAAAAATAAATCATCTGCTAAACCTCACTTGAAAGGCTTTCATAAATCTTGTAAAAGTTGGGCCAAGTTGAAAACTCACTGCTCAGATTAGTTGAAAACCCGTCTCTGAGAACATTCTTACGGGAGCTCTTCTAAAGGGAGGGCCTGGGAGGGTGGGTCTGGCCATGTGTGTGGTCACTGGAACCATGCTCTCTACCTGAGGAGTATGAGGAGGAGGAGAAGCTGGCTCAGCTCAAGGAAAGTTAGCATCGGTGAAGGCTTTGTCCTGGGTCTTCCTGGTGACAGCAGCTGGGAAGCGGTGTTCTGGGTGCTGCTGGGTTCTCAGTCCAGGGGACTCACACTCTGTACCCTAATTAAACCCACCTGACTGCTACATACTCTTACCTTTTCTTCTAGGATTTTTTCCCCCATATCAGTAAGACCCCATCCTATCTGTTCCAGGCCACAATTAAAGGTCATTCCTTCTCAAAGTTTTTCCTGAGCCCCTCACCTGACTGCTTTTCCCCTCTCTGCACTATGCCTACCTCTCAGGCTTATTTTCACTTCTGATTTTTGGTGTACTGATACTGAATTTCCTCTCTAGCCTCAGCTCTCAAAGACTTAAAATTTTCACATTCAGTCTTTCATTTAACCCTTAAATCAGCTCAAAGAAGTTAAGTGATTTGCCAAAAGACAAAAAGCCAAGTCAGACTGCAACTTTGATGGTTTTCCCCTCTACCCCAGGCTCCCTCCTTGAAATTAGGTGTCATGTCTTGCTCAATTTTCTGTCTTCCTACAGAGCCTAGTACATATTTAGGCTCAGTAATTTTTTTTTTGTTCTTTCAACTTATGTTTATTGAACTGATAAAATGTTCGCTAGGTCTTCTGCACTGGCATTAAACAAACATAGATTTTGTAGAAGAAGGAAAGACAGTGATGTGGTGGTGACATTTCTGTTTTACTTAGTAAAAGTAGGTTGCATTGGATTCATAAACTCAAATGGCCACAGTAAAGACAGTAGTAAAAATGTTAAGGAGGTTTGGTGTCATCCACTGATGATGCACATCATTGCTCTGCTGGAAATAACCATAATTTTTGGAACATGGACCTCATATTAGGAGAATTTAATTTTTTTCAAGAAAACCTGGAAATCCAGACTTACTTGTACCATTTTCATTTAGTCAATGTTGGCAACTACTTTAGTTTTTTTATTTTATTTTTTAAAGATGAAACCACTGAAGAACACAGGGCTGACTGGTTGTTACCACGCGTCACCTTGAGACCGGAGTGCCTCAGCCCACAGTGTCCAGGCTTCCAAGGCAGGGAGCTCCCTTTTCTCCTTCATCTGAGAGTAGCAGGTCCCTGCGATGGCTGCAGCTCCATTCTCCCTGCCAGCCTGCCTTGTCTCACTTTCCCTCCCTGCTGTGAGAGGTGGTGACTGTCCTGTCTCCTCCCTAAGCAGAGATCCCCGATACTAGATCTTACTCTCTAATTTAGCTTGTTGTCTTTATTGTGATGAATGAGGGTGAGCAGATGACATGCAGAGATCACTGGGCAAAAGATCAAACGCTCCCCCTGGGCTACCCAGAGCATATTTATGACTTCGCTGCCTTGGGAAGCTCCACCCATGATAATGTGGTGCCTGCTGAGAGTGAACTTCTACCCCCTGGATACCTCTAAGCAGTCCCAGAGGGAACATAGAGATTCATAAAGGAGAAAGCAGAATCTATGGCAATCGATTTGGAATTTTCTCTTAAGCTGTGCTCTTTGGTGACTACAAATTAATAGCAAAACTTGTTTGAGATCTTAATGGAGATGCTGTGTTAAGTGACTCTTGTATTGGTGAATCATATAGTTCTCCCATGTTGGGACATACAATTGCTTGAAGTATCATTTGAAGATCATCAGCAACTGGCTTGCTGGGTGTTTGTTAAAAATGTTGATTCCTGGGCTGGAGTTGTGATTGCTTAGTACACGTGAGGCACTGGGTTCGATTCTCAGCACCACATAAAAATAAATAAGTAAGTAAAGGTAGTGTGTCCATCTGCAACTAAATTTTTTTTTTAAATGTTGATTCCTGATCTTTACCCTTGATCTAGGAGCCTGAGATCTGGGAATGTGCAGAAAATATTAAGTAAATTATAGTTTTAGTAACAAAAACTGTGATGGTAGAATGTGCATAACTAAAGTTTGGGAAACCTCAAAATAAATGGAAAAGCTCTGAATTGATTTGTCCCAAGGATTTGGGCTTGACTCTGGAACTAAACTAACTATGTGCCCTTTACCTGAGTCTTTCTGAGCCTGAGCTTCTTTCTCAACAAAATGGAAATAATAAAACCTGCTTTGCTAGATTGTGGTGAAAAGCATTGAGAAAACAAATGAAAGCACCCAAAGTCAGTGATCAGAAATCTTATTAAATATGAACATTACTTGGGTCTTCTTAATTATTAATTGAATATGCTTTAATGTAGACCTTACATGAATCTTTCCTAAAATGTGTTAGAAATGTAAACTCTCTTATTTTCTCATGGCTTTTGCTGAGTTATGTCTTCATTGCACTTCCTGAATGGTATAAAGGGGAGAATCCTGAGAGCCCAAAATTTGGGTTCTAGCCCTAGCTCTGCCTCTGGATATCTAGGTGACCTTCAAATGTGTCAAATTCTGCCTCCTTGTGCCTCAGCTTTACAATCTGTGGTTTGGGTTTGCACTAAAAGATCGACAAGTTTTCTCCCAATACCAGCATTCGATTTGCATTGGAGTTATTCCTTTATTATCTGTAACAAATGGAGGCCTGTCAGAGTGCACGCTAAATATCATTTTATCTCTAAAGGTGATTTGTCAGAACTGCTCTACAGTGGTTCCTTTGGAGGTAATAATAGCTGGCAGAGAGAAAGGAAAAAGGAAGATACTGGAACAAAGAATCTGGGGTCTCCTAAAGCTAGAAATATCTCCCAAATGAACAAAAATTGATTATATTTTTATCATACTGTAGTTTGACAGTGCTATATATCTTGTAATAAAATCATGCTAACATTGGACTGGAGAGCAATATGTAATTAAATTGTGCCTATGTATTTTTCGTACCTTGAAAATAGCAATGAAACCTGGATTTTTAAAGTGGGAAGTCTTCAGTGTTAAAAAAGAAAAATGAATGAATAACTAAGATGGCCTAATTGGCTGTCAGGATAGTTCTCTGAAATCAACTTCTCTTTTGGGTCAGCTGTCTCCCAGTTAAGCAGTTATGCAGAAATTTTTCATTCTCATGCCCGGAAGTATAAAACAGAAAAATCATGGGATAGTGAAATTGCTGAACACACACGAAGTGGTGCCACAGCGTCCCCACCCTGTGCCAAAGCAAATTTCTGAGCATTATGTAATTTCTCCCTGGCTGTGAGATCCCACGATTCTGTCTGGGTTGATGCAGTGTAATCTGCTGCAGCCACATTCGGTCAGGCTCTTCCTTGTTGGGTGGCATCTTGTCAGCATTAGATACCTGTGAGTGGGATCCATGAGAGAGGCTCCCATCATTTCAGCCCAGGCCCAGGGTCCTGCCATGTTCCAACATTTGCAAGGGGGATTGCTAAAACAGACAGTGTTTCTTGGCCCAAGTGCAAATCACGACTTGCGAGGGTATATTCATTCATTTGGAAAGTATTTTTGATCATTCACTGGGCTAATAACACTGTGGGGAATTTGAAAAAAAGAATGTACTTTATATGGTTTTAAAACCAAAATATATGGTAGAGCTTTTGGCCTCAAGGAATTTGCCGATCTTCAGAGAGGTAAGACATGCATTTGTAAGTTAAATAACAACACATACAAAAACTAGACACCCATGCAATGCAGTAGTGCTAGAATTCATAGAAGGTAATGTTTTAAGTGTAAGTTCTGGTTGGGTGATCTTATCTAATCCTCCTCTGTTCCCGATGAAGAAACTGAAGAAGGACGGGGTTGGGGGTGGGGCACTAGCCTGAGGAAGCACAGCCAGGGAGGATTAAACTGAAGCCTGAATTTATATCTAGTGCCCATTGCAAACCGTGTCTCTATGAGTTTAAACATGAAAATAGTAGTTTCAAAAACTGTTGATGTACAGAACAGAGGGGAAAAAGTGACCTATTTTAAAAACCCAAATTCCTGTAGCACTGCAGGAAATACATGGTACCAGTGAGACACAAGACTTAGTGAATACAACCCACTTCTCTCTAGCCCAATGCCCAGCAACTTGCTATTAGCTGGATATATACTATTGTTAAACTGTGGTACTATAAAATCAACTTTTCTCCATTTGAGAGAAATTTATAGAGTAAGGACATTGTAGATCCCTGGTTTCTTAGTGTCTTCTTTTTTCATCTTAATTTTGTTATCCATTTGTTTCATTGGTTATTAGCACCTTCAAGGTGATATAAGAAAATAAAAATAGTAAGTTGGCTGCCCTTCAGCAGCTCTGGAAAATTGTTTGTCTTTACTGAATCTCCTCATCAGTAAATGAACAGATAATAGTACTAAACTCATTAGATTATCCTAAAAACCAAACATGTTCATGAGGCTTAGAATAACATCAAGCACAAAGCAAGGCCAGCATTCTCGAGCTCCCTTTCATCATCTTTGTGTTAGTCAGCTTTGTGTCACTATAACAAAATACTTGAGGCAACTATGTTAATACAGAAAAAATGGTTTACTAGCTCAAGGTTTGGGAAGTTCAAGTCTAAGCTCAGGTGACTCCACTTATGTGGACCTCTGGTAAGGCAGATGGCAGTGGAAGGTGTGTATGTTGGAACAAGCAATCAGGCCAAGAAGCAGAGAAGGACCAAGAAACTGAGGTCCAACAATGCTCTTCAAGGGTGTGCCCCAGTGACCTAAGGTCCTCCCACTAGTCTTCATCTCTTAATGGCCAACAGCACCCCTGCATACTGCCACCCAAAGAACCAAGCCTTTCTATATGACCCTTTGGGGGACACTTGAATTATGCCCAAATCATAGCTGTCTCTGTCATCATTTGCCGCAGTCTGGCTGGGCACAAATCACGAGCCACTGAAGCAGGAACAAACTTTATTTTTGAACTGCAAGAAAAAAACCTCATACAGTCTCCTGGGGAATTCTCCCAAATGCCACGCGGCTCGTCCAGGAACCCCCAGCCGGAAATATCTCTCCCGGAAATCCCTCCTCCTGCACTTCCCCAACCAATGGGAACTCTTGGGGAATCCCCGGAAATCCCCACGAGAACTCCAACATAGTGCGAGAACTCAAAAGTAGCGGCAGAGGCAGATATTAATGCCTCGTCT
The DNA here is from genome assembly GCF_052094955.1 of Ictidomys tridecemlineatus. NCBI lineage: Eukaryota > Metazoa > Chordata > Mammalia > Rodentia > Sciuridae > Ictidomys > Ictidomys tridecemlineatus. The sequence continues at coordinate 49,797,425 of NC_135487.1, forward strand.
GTCAATCAATACTGTTGGCAAAATGCCAGGGGCCATACAGACTCGGCCAAGGCTCTCAGCAATCATTATCCCAGTGTGGCTCTGCTTTGCTTATGCCTGCTTCTGACACAGTCCCCACTGGCTGCATAGTTGTGTTATGCACCTCTAGACCCAAAATTTTCACTTCCTTTGTAGGAAGGAAATATCTATATCATATTTTCCATATTTTAGATTATTCTTGAAAAAAATTTAAATTTGTTCTAATTAGTTATACATGACAGAATGCATTTTGACACATCATACATAAATAGAATATTACTCCTCTTTCTTCTGGTTGTACATGATGTAGAATTATACTGGTTATGTAATCATATATGCACATAGGGTCACATCTTAGATTTTATTAAGAGTGCTTAAGTTCAACCTCCCAAGAAAACACCATTTTTGTTGTTGATGATTGCTTTGCATGTATGTGCATACCAAGTAGCACTGAGGGTGCTAACTGCTGATCATCTTTAGGGACCATCATTTTTCATGAGAACACTGAGGCCTGGAGACTCTGTTTATCCATTCATGGTGGATACACATTATGGATTATTTGTAACCCAGTTAAGATTAGAAACCAGAAATCTTTACTTAATCTTTTATTTTTGCATCCAGGGAGGGAATGAGAAAACTAAACAGTCAGTTTATGTCATCTGTAGAACAGTTGATCAGTTAGATGTTTATTGAATGAGTTTTTCAGGAAATTATATGCAACCTTTGTCTTCCCGGCCAAGAAGTTCCTAGAATAATAAAGTCATGTTGATTAAGATAAAGTAATAATAAAGTCATATTCATGTAGACCAGTAAGCTGTGTGTAGTAGATAATTTTGGATTCAAGAATAATTACACTTTTACTGGGCAGTAACTATGTGCCAGATCATTTATATACTTTCTGCTGAGTTCAATATGGGCAGAAATCACATTTATTTTTTAGGTTATCCTGCCTGTAGTTTCCAAATGTAATGGCTGTCACATGGTAGACACTCCATAAATAACTGTAAAATGTTATAATTTTATTAGAGCATTATGCTTTGGAATACTGAAAGTTGGTATCATCTTATGACCCAGAAATTTCACTCCTGGGTATGTAAACCAAAGAAATTCTCATATGGTCTCATAAGGGAACAAGTATATATGTTCCTTACAGCATTGTGGGTGGTATCTGGGAATTGGAGACAATCTGGATGCCCGGGTGTGTTAGTCAGGGATCTCCAGAGAGACAGAGTCATATGTATATGTAGAGAAAAAGATTTATTAAAGGAATTGGCTTACATGGTTATGGAGGCTGGCAAGTCACAAATCTGCAGGGTGGGCTGGCAGGCTGGAGACTAGGGAAGAAGCAATGATGCAGTTCAAGTTGGAAGGCCATCTGCTGGCAGGCTTCCCTCTTGTTCTGGGAGGTCAGTCATTTGTTCTATTCAGGCCTTCAATGGATTGGAGGCGGACCACCCATATCATAGATGGCAGTCTTCTTTACTCAAAAATCCACCCATTTGAAATGTTAATGTCACCCAAATACATCCTCACAAAAATATCTGGGCCCTATGGCCCATCCAAATCTACACATAAAGTGAACCATCACGCCATTCCTGCAAGATTATATCATGTCAGTAAAATTTAATAAATATAGACCTTGGGGTACTGTATGAAATAAGTGTCCCAAGAGGAAAGAGATGGTATGCTCAAAAGAGTTCAACAGAAGAAAATTTAATGAAGGTACTACTTTGGATGGTGGACATGGTTAAGGAATTATCAAGAATAGAAAAGAAGTAGTATCTATACCTTAAGGATAATGTTCGAGAAAGATATCTTCGGAGCCCAGTAGGACCAGAGATATAAAAGAGACACATTTTAGCAGAAGCTATGGCCATAAATGAGTGAACTACTCAGCAAGGAAGGGAGGGAGGGGAAGGTGGAAAGAGGGATGGTAGCAACATGCAAACTTGACCTCTCTTGCTTCCCACCATCCGTCTCAGTTGGTGCTTCCCATTGGCTAAATATAACCAGCAGCCAGTGGACATGCAGTCTGGGTAATGTGTCTGTAGAGATCATCCTTATGGGTACAGAGCTGGACAAAGAACGACTGAAAGGGTAAAGAACAAAAGACCAGTATAAACAGCATGCAGAAGTTGGAAGGAATGAGTAAATATACTCCTAACAGCATGAATGAATCTGAAAATATAGTGCTGGGTAAAAAAGGTAAGAAACAGAAAAAGATCTAAAGATTTTCCACTTATGAAAATAAACTATGTGCACAAAACAGCAATGCACATTTGCAAGAGCATTTGGGAACAAAAACATATATACACATCCAGCCCTGTAGAATGGCTGCTTGTGGTGGGGAAAGTTGGGGAGGATTTAGATTAAAGAGAAAAAAAATAGAAAAATAAAGAAGAGAGGTTTTTCATGGACCAGTAATGATATGTGCCATGAAAAGAGGGGAGTGATTAGCTAAACTCTCTGTAGCAAAGAAGTAACTTAGAAAAAGAAAAAAGAAAAGAGGTGGTATTAATTTTTCTGCTATGTGAAGGAGGCAGCTAAGGCCCGACGGCTTTGAGGAGGTAGCACAGGTTAGGAGGAAGTGGGAGAGGGTTGGAGGAAATTCAAGCCAGGCATCATTCATGATGCACATAGATGGCACATCTTTCTCCTCACACTGCCAAGACTCTACCCCGTTGAAACGTTTGAGCCACACCAAGCAGTGAATTCAGGCCTGTGTTGTTTTCCTGTTCTTTCCTTGTGAGCAGGGAAGAACTTCAAATACTCACATCCCACTCTCTAAGTTTGAGGATTGACTTTAGAAAACTATTTCCACTGACCTTACCTATGATCGGTCCAGGCTTCTGTAAATGCTGTAGTTTTTGGGGGCAAGGTAATTGTCAGGTTGGGCTTGGCAGACATAGACCTCAGTTCTCAACTGATTTCCCTCCTGTCATCTGTCACCAGGTGTCTCACTTGCTTCCTGTTAAGCTTAGAAAATGGGGTTGGTTTAGACAGAGCGGGACGGAGATGGCCTCCGCTGCCCAGCTTTGCCCACAGAAACAACCCTCTCTATTATGTGACAACTGGGCTAGGTTTTCAGGTAACAGCAGTGATGAGAATTGCCCCACTAAATCTGCAATGATCAGGCCAACCAATGGATTACTCAGGGAGCACAGGTGTCTCGAGGACTCTGGGAATTAGAAGAAAAAAATTCACATTTGTTTGGATCCCTCTTGCTGCCAGCTGAGAGAAACCTGAATGAATCAGTTTGTTGTAATTAAGAACAACAGTAGTACAGGTTGAGCATCCCTAAAACCAAAATCTCAGATCCAAAATACTTTAAAATCCTAAACCTTCTGACCATGGACACAATACCACGTGAGGAAAATCCCAAACCTGATCTCATGTTGTAAGTCATAGATAAAATGCAGGCATATGGCTGCGGAGGGGGTGCACACCTATATTCCCAGGAACTCAGAAGGCTGAGGCAGGAGGATCTCAAGATCCAGGCCAGTCTTGGCAATTTAGTGAGGTCTTGTTTCAAAATTTTTTAAAAAATGTAAAGTGCTAAGGATGTAGCTCAGTCTTAAAGCACTTCTGTGTTCAATCCCTAGTAAAATAAGAATATTGTATAAAATTATTTTCAGGCTTTGTAAGGTGTATATGAAACATCAGTGTGTTTTGTGTTTAGAGTTGAGAATGGGAATTCCCAAGATAACTCATTAAGTGTATGCGTATATTTCAAAATCTAAAATCTGAAATACTTCTAGTCCCAAGCATTTCGGGTAAGGGCTCCTCAACCTGTAACACTATTATGGATTACTACGTCCACCATTTCTCTACTGTAGATGAACCTAAAGGTTGAAACACACAGCCTCATTTCATCCTCAAGAACATAGTCCAGTAATTTAAGCAACTCATTAGGCCAAGACTCAGCAGATGAAGCAGGCCTAGGTCTCCCTGCAGCTGCTGTTCCTCACAGGGCTCTGCCCCAATGCAACAGCTTCTTTCCCGAGACAGGGTGGAGGTGCAATAGAAGCCCAGTGAAAGTTGAAGCTTCCCAGGATCAGCCACTCCTTCCCAAGACCCAGACTGGTGCTTGTCTTTCAGGTGGGGCTTTCTTGATGAGGTTGTTCTCTCTGGTTTCCTGGAGAGAGAGCCTGTGTGGTCTCCCTCAGTTAAGAAGGGAAGGAGTGCACCCAATGACAAGCTCAGGGGATAGATCCTAAGGATCAAGTTGACACAAGGCCCTTCACCATCTCTTGAGTGTCTGTTGTTTCCCCCTGCTTGGGCGGAGCTGGAGGCTCACCTGGTGTGCTGGGGTAGAGAGAGGTCTGCAAGGAAGGCAAGGAACAGGCCTGGCCTAGGGGGTTAGTTTTCTCCCAGAGAGCTGGAAGTAGGGCCTCCTGGGCTGTTAGGGAGACTCCACATAATTGTCCCTGCTCTGGTGTTTCTCATTATTCATCTTTTTGGGATCACACATCCTTGCCCTCTCTTGCAACCTTGAAGTGAAGGAAGCCACTTTGTGATGAGTGCCACTGCACACTGTAATCTGAGCTATTCGGGAGCGAGCGTAAGGCAGGACAATTGCAAGTTCAAAGTCAGTCTTGGCAACTTAGTGAGACCCTATTTCAAAAAACAAACAAACAAACAAACAAAACACTTTGTACCTTTATTCTCAGTACTGGGCAATCGCTGCCTCTCTTGATTTTTCTCTTTGTTAGAATATTTTGTCTTACTAGCATATAAAACTTAAAAAAAGGAAAGAAAATACTCATAAAATAGAAGTACTAATAATCCGTGATGTGCACCATTCTAGTTGCTTGTCAGAGATCATCTCAATTGATCCTCTGTATGACTTTCTAAATTACTGTCGTCCCCTATTGGCAGGTGAAGAAACAGGCTTGGAAAGCCTGGGAAAGTAGTTCAAGGTTGCACAGCTAGAACACTGAGGAGCAGGGACCAGAACCCTATTCTGTTTTCCTTCAAAACTGGGGATTCTTTCTACTTGACCACATTGCCTATAAAATGGGGATGGTAATAACAGTTGCCCTGCTTGCTTTGCAAGCCTGCGGTGAGGATCAAATGAGACAGTAATTGGGAGAGCACTTTGAAAATTGCAAAGCACTATATAAATATATGGTATTATTCTAATGTATCACTGGCCTACAAAAACACGGCTCTAACATTTCATTTAAGAGAAGACACACCAGACCATTATTCAATAAGATAACACCACATGTGATCCTTTTATCATTCTAAGAATGTTTATGAAGTCCACAAAACCAAAGCCATTAGGAAGGTTTTGTTTTCTGGGTAGGCTCAGCAAACTTGGAGCAAGCTCAAGAAGTCTTTAAACAGCCAGGAAGTTAAACTGAAGAGACTGCATTAAGTGTCAGAGAATTAAATGTCCTTTCACAGACTGTGGGAGTTGAAAACATGCACTTTTGATAATTGTTCTCTTCTGAGGAGCTGCTTTCAAGGAGGTGCATAAGAATCCCTGGATACTCAAGAGGAGGATAAGAGCAATACAAAATGATAACAGTAATTACAAACACGGGAGTAGCGTAAAGCATGTTGGCTGTCCAATGGGACTTTTGGTTTTATTTCATCTTTCTGTGTTTTAGTTTTCTCATTGGTCAAATTGGAATGATAATATCACCTAGTTTGTGAGGCTAATGTGATGGTGAGTGAGTCATTGGAACTGAGCCTATGCATAATAACCAGTCAGTAAAACTTGCCTCATGCTATTGTTATGCTTTACTAAGCACACAAAACATTCATGCATAACAAAATAGTAAGTGACAATACTAAACTCAACTGTAATATCTTCCCACAGTGTGTTGTGTGCCATATTTTTGTGCTTTACCTTTCTAATCATCGTAACAACCATTAGAAAGAAATTTTATCCACCCACCCGTTTCATAGATTTAAAAAAACCCAAAAAAAACAAGGTCCAGAAGACTCTGTGATAATCTGAATTTCTCCCTGTGATCCCTTCATTTTCTACTGTTTTCCTAAACTGACAAAATCTGGCAGCTAGAAGTAAATCTCCCATTCCTGATTGGTATTGGGAATGGGGAAGACTGTCTGGTGTCCTAAGCTGTCCCCACACTGCTGAGAGATGGGCAACAATGGGGAGAGAGACTCTCCTTACCTTTTCAGGGTTTCCTTGTGCTACTCAATGATTACTTAACCTATTTTGGGTATTCTTAAAGCTGATTTAAACTAGATTTTAAGAAATTTTTGGTAGATCTGGAATGTGGAACTGGCATCCTGCAATTCTTTAGGAATGATCCATTTTCCAACTGGTTTGATTTAGGTTATCACATCAGTCTACAGCATTAAGTCTCCCTTTAGCTCCACATTGTCCAAGAGGACAATGTCCTAATTCTTGAACATCATGGTAGAGTAGACGTTTGGCCTTCAGAATGTGGCAGGCCAAGTTCTGAATCTCGGCTCTGTCGTCAACTGGCTATATGATTTTCAGGTGAGGTCAATTTCTCAGAGCACAGTTTCCATGTGTGCTGAAGAATACTTTCTTTCGGGGGTAGGTGGGGGAGGCGGTTGGGGTTGTGGCTCAGTGGTAGAGCACTCGACTAGCATGTGGAGGCCTTGGGTTTGATCGTCAGCACCACATAAAAATAAATAAATACAATAAAAATATTGTGTCCAACTACAACTAAAAAATAAATATTAAAAAAAGAATGCTTTCTTTCTAGGTGATGTAATGATCAAATAAGAGGCAAATTATACCACACCCAGAACAGCTCATAGAAAGTTGTTACTACTAAACATTAGTTCCCTTCCTTTCTTTTAGCAAGGACATCCTCTTTCTAAACAGGCTTCTGTCTATTATTTGTATACTGTGTGTGTGTGTGTGTGTGTGTGTGTGTGTGTGTGTGTGTGTGCGCGCACGCGCAATTGCAAGTGCATATGCTCTATCATTCATGAAAACCAAGTTGAAAAATGTCATCCTGACTTTGGCACAGAAATGATATCATCTTTGGAAATTACCTAGCTTAATGCCTGGAACAAAATCAACTCTAAATAAGGGTAGGGCGGAATGGTGGGTGTTGGCAATTTTTTCTCTCAAGTAGTCCCCCAGGTTTGTCAGGGAGCCTCAGATTGGGGTTTTGTCAACTATAACATAGATCTGGAGTCTGTATACTGTCCTCTGCAAACTAAATGTTTGTGTCCTCCACTCCCAAGGCAGATCACAGCCAGTCACATTTAAAGCTTGTATTTTGTCCATCCTTGGAAGTGTGCCCCATGGAATGGCATTAAATCAAATGCATAGTGATTACTTTGGGACTTAGACAAAGAACTACCCCCTGGCTAATTCCACATTGGGTTCTTGTCCTGTAAATGTTATTAGGGTGTGCAAGCTAAGCTGCTCCTGTTGACTTCATGCTGACTTTCTTTATATCAAACATCAGCTCCCGAAGGAATTCCTCTGCAGAGGGCCCTTGCCAGTGCTCATACAGCCTTCAAAGCTGGTTTTGGGGTGCATGGGAATGTAGTCTCTGGAATTGCTTTTAAGATTCTGACTTCATGTGTATTTTCATTCTGATGTTTCTTTTGGTTCTTTTCCAGGTGTTGAATAGCTAAGAATGGACAGACACTAAATATGAAGTCTCTTTGGTTTCTATAGTAACACATTATTTATCTGGCATTGTGAGCTCATTAACCTAAGTGAAATTTCCAACTCATGGAAGCGTTGCTCATTAAACGTCAAATGGCTTGGTGCTTAATGGAGATCTTTCTTAATGTCTTGCCCACACACCTCTGCATCCCTAGGGAGGGCTACTTTCTCACAATCTTGCATGGTCATCATTGTGCCTTAGTGGACTCTGCTGCCATTGAGTGCACACTCAGGGTGTGTCGGATCCTGGGATGATGGTCCAAGCTGTTAAGCTCTCTGAGTCTTCAGTCTCCACTCTTTCTCCTCTGAGTGGCATCTAGTTTATCTGCCTCTATCACCTTTCCTGCTATCAATTTGTTGTGTCTAGTCATTCTGGCCTGGAAAATCTGCTAACTGAACTTGTGAATCGTGTGTCTAGATGGTTTCTGTTTAAAGAACTTGAAGCTTGTTTAAGGAGTCAGAGCTTCAGGATATCAGTCTGACTTGGCTTGCCAGGACAGAGCATCCTGCTCTGGACACTATTTTTGTCAGATATTTGTTTACCTTGTTGGCCAAATGTGATTCCTAGGAACCCATCCAAATGTTGATGGGAATCTCCAAATTACTACTGCCTATGAACTTCTTTTAAGTGAGATTTTGTAAGATCCTCCAGAGGATTCATTCAATTGTTTTTTCTTCACTGCCAGGTCCTGAGTTAAGCATGACTATCTAGACATACAGACCCTGCCCTTGGGATGCTGAAAGTCTAGATGGGTAAGATATGTAGAAATAAATACACTTGAAAAACAGCATAAAGGGGTGGATGGCTGAGTTCTGTTTAGCTCAGAGGAGGGAATGATGTTTACTTGGAAGTATAAAAGAAGAGACAATTTACTCTCTACCTCACTTCTTTATTTCATATATATCTTTCTTTATTTCTCACCTTCCTACATTCAATTAATATTTATGTAGCACCCATTGTATTCCTTGCACTAAAATTACAGTAGTGAATAAGAAAGATGTGTTTCCCATTCTGATTTGAATATCCAAGAATGAATGGAGAAGAGGGGAAGAGGGATGGAGATGGGCATCCCTGTAAGGAGAATCACCAAATGAAAGGACAGAGTGCATTTGGAGTGGGGAGCTATAATTTGGCATGTCTGAGATATGGGGACAATGTTGTAAAGGGCTTTTCATTTTCTGTGAGGACTTTATCTTGTGTGCAAGAGGTGCCCGGAGAGGATTTACCCAAGGGGTTCTTAGAAAAGTATAAACATAGGATGTGTGAATTGTGCTGTGGAAAGTGGTTAGCAGCTGATGAAACCCCAAACACAGTACTTAGAAATTATATGTAATTTTCAACTTCACCTGTCACCCTTAAACTTGGGGTTTCTGCCTCAGTTGCCTAGACTCAACCAGCTTTTATCTGGTTTCTGCCTTTGCTCTTCTTTTCAATGCTGTTCTAGTTCCAAGCAGTCAGCACCTAGAGTAGGTTCAAGAGGCTGCCTGACTCCGGGAATGGTTAATAGATGGTTTTGCTGGAGAATGATTCCAATGGAATTTATTAATGACTGAGTTTATCCCATACCAAAGCAGTTCTTAACCCTCATCGTGAAGACTGAATGTGATAATAAGTGTGGATCAGCCAAATGCCGATGCCTGACCTATAAGCTCTAACTAAACAGCGATTGTTCCTAATCAGACACTCCCTCTTTGCTCCAGGGCTGTGTGCTCTTGGCCTATCCCCACTGGACTGCCAGCTCTTGGACCTGGGAGACAGGAATGTTAACCTTTATATCATACTGACTTTTAATTTAGATTATTTCAACATGTTCTGATGCAGAGACACACACATGCTTTCAGAAAACAGCAGAAATTCAGTTTTAATTTATCATTGCATTTCAGCTGGAAGAAAACCTGAGGGTAGTGTTCTCAGAGGCTTGCACGAAAACAGCATTCTCTTTGCGTTCTCAGTGTCCTCGGTCCCACTTGGCTGGAGCCGCTGCCTCTGGCTTCAGTTAGCTATTTACATTCCTCTATTTTTATATAAATTGTGCTATATTAGCATATTTTTCACACTGTGACCTAGTGTTTCCCAGATCCTTTAAACCAGGCTATTTGTACATTAGTCAACGTCAACGGAAGTAAAATCACAAATTGAGTACAGACTATAGCCCTGCTACATAGCCCACTCCGTCATGCTGAAATGGATCCCCTGTTCTAAGAAGATTTGCTGTGAAATACAGTCTATTTACATTAAGGAGACCTCTGTATATTTAAGGCATAATTGTTTCAGGGCCTTCATTAATTCTTGAACTGCAAGACCTGGATTTTCTTTTCTTGTATCTTTTCTATAACAATGGCAGTCAGAGGGTTCCAACAAAATAACAAATTGGTCCTCATTAAAATGGAGCTGGAAATGGTTTTCTGGTAATGTGCTTTACAAACAATGAGAGAATCTGATGGTAAATCAACTCCAGGACCCAGCTGTCGCGGGGTCCAGGCTGGGAAGCTCCAGGATAAAGGTAGTCTGTATTTTTATGGAAAAATAAAACAATTTTTTACTTTGGTAATTGATGAAATGTGTATCTTGTTATACAAATGTCGAGTTGGAAGAAATCTCAGAATTAAATTAATCTATCCCCCTCCCAGGATAATAATCTCTTCCTCAGTATTTCTGACAGGGGCATCCAATCTCTGCTTGAACACTTTCAGCCATGGAAAGCTCAATCATTAAAAAAAATTCTTGATTAAATACATACAACATACAATTTTAGTGTCATTAGATACATTTCACAATGTTGTGCAGCCATCATTGCTCTCCATCTCTAGAACATTCTCATTCCTCAATTAAATCTCAGAATCCCTTAAAAACAAATTCTCCATCTTCCCACTTCCCATAGTATCTGATAACCACCATTTTACTTTTGACCCAATGAATCTGACAGCCCTACGTACCTCATGTGGGTGGAATTGTGTAGTATTTCATCCTTTTGTGACTTGCTTATTTCTGCAAATGTCATGTCTTCAAGATTCAATCAAGTTGGATCATGTGGTAGAATGTCCTTCCTTTTTAAAATGGAGTAATATTACATTGTATGAATATACCATATCTCATTTATCTATTCATCCATCAGTTTGGATTGCTTTCACCAGATGGCTGTTACAAATACTGCTATGAACAAACATGGTATGCATATTTGAGTCCCTGATTTCTTTCAGGTATACATACTTCAAATCAATTATAGAAGTAAATTTTTGGGTCATATGGCAATTCTATGTTTAATTTTCTGTGAAACAGCCACACTGTTTTCTGCAGTGGTTCCAACCGTTTTTCATTCCCACTAGCATTGCACAAGAGCTACAATTTTTCTACAGCTATGTCAACACTTGTTATTTTCTGTTTTTATAAATCTCTTTGTAATAGGATGATATAGTTTCAAGAACATAGACTTTGACTTTAAAGCCAGGCTCAGCCACATATTATCTAAGTGAATTTGGACAAATTGTTTTAATTTTTCTGAGCCTCAGGGATTTTTTTTAATAGTGTGAGTACTATGGGAGATAATGTTATTCTTACATAATTATGCAGATGAAGAGAGAAAATTCACTGTAAAAATACTTAACTCAGTGTCTAGAATAGTAGGCCTTCAGCAAATAATCGTTCGTGACTTTCTGGTGGTCACTGATTATGCCACTGTGTTTTGAGACTATTCTGATTGTTAGGTTGCCTTCTTCATGTTGAATTAAAACTCTCACTTTGGTATAACTTGCGTGGCAATTCCTCAATCCGCCAGTCTTGATTCTGCTGTTTACAATGTTACAGAGTAAATAATATTCTACTTCCACGTGTCACTTGTCTGATATGGGACGGAAGCCATCAGTCATTCCTTAGTCTTTTGGTTTGGGTCAAACATTCTGGCCTCCTTCAACAGCATGTAAAGTGAGGTGATTTCTAGATTCCTATCATGTTTATCACACAATTCTGGATCTCAGTTTGTCTGATAGAGTAGGGTAACTGGAAATCACAACATCTTTCCCTTGTTTTGGGATTGGTCCCTGACAGTGAGTCTTCGTGAAAGAACAGACGTGTGGATGATAGCAAGTCAGTTCAACAGACTGGAATCTGCCGTGCTCCTGCCCCTCACTGCTTGGGGGCCTCTCCTTCCTCATTGCTCAGTGTGCTTGATGTCTAGAGCGCTAGCTTTTATTCAGTTTAGGGTCAGTTTTATAGCATTTTAAATGTTCTCCATTTCCCCCCTCTCTGGTTATCTCCTGAGGGGGGAACTGGAGGTTACCTAATCCCACACACATTCCTCATGGTGCCACCAACGCCTAGTGGACACGAGGACTGTGCTTTTGAAATAAAATATAGCAGTACTGTTAGACATGGAACTATGTCTTCTGATACAGTCTCGGCAACCACTGAGGATACTGACTGAAGTCTGAGCCTTTTCTATTGTTGAAGTGAACACCTAAAGACTTGCTCAGAAAGGGAAGGGTAGGGTGGGAGGGTTTTTTGGCTGAAACTTTAAGGAGCACTTTGAACTTGGCTTTTCAGACATGAAAGTCTAGGGAGGGCTTCACCATCCTCTACCCTGTCCTGTAATTCATTGAATCTCCAATGCCAAGCTAAATTGCCAGTTTCCAAATTTGCCCTTAGGAGGGTGAATACAGTGCTTTGGAAGTAGTGCTGTTTCTCCAAGTTCCCAAGTATCTGAAAGAATTCTGTGTGTTTCTGATTTACACGCCTCATTCATCTAAATATCTTTTTTATGAGATCTTTGACATCCAAGAAGGCTATTCAGTTATATCATGGACCTTTTTACCATTAAAAACAAAAATCCAAAAATCTCTTTTCCTGAGAAGGGAAGTTGTAATTTTGTCAAGGATAAAATATTCATATGGTGTTTTCTCCTCCTCCAAATCTACTTCCTCATATATTTGTCCTCCCAAGCACATGTCATGTGTTTACAGAAGAAAAGGTACAAGCCAAATTCTCTTCCTTTCTTTTAAAACAAAACAGAAAAGTGAAGGGTTGGGGGTGGAGGTAGATAACTCACTTTGTTGGCATTTTAATAGAGTGCTCTGAATCCTCTAACCTAAGGCACTGTTATAGTCAAAAGGCATGTTGAGACTGTAAAATGAAAGCCTTCTCTTTAGTGAATCCCTGGTGGATTCACTTAATATTGATATACATGAACTCTATGCTGTGGACTTTATGACTTCTGCCTTTAACCACTCAGAACATTGAAGAACCATTAATAGTTCACAACAACTTTTCAGATATCAAGGGTTTCCAGAATGCTCACATGCAGATCATATTTTGCAAAGTCAAAACAAAGTGATCATTTGTTAGTTTGCTTATTTTTATGTATGTGGAATGATACTATACTGCCTTGTGATGAGCACCCCAGTACTGTCATTATTACAGTCCTCCTTATACACAGGGGAAATGTTCTAAGACCCCCAGTTGTACCAAATGTTCTTTTGTTTTATACCAAACCTTATATATTCTGTTTTTTTTTCATATACATACATACCCATGGTAAAGTTTAATAAATTCATCACAGTAAGAGATTTAAAAAAATGACAATTAAGTAGAACAATTATGACAATATACTGTGATAAGTTATGTGACTATGGTCCCTCTCTTTCAAAATATCTTATTAAGTTATACTATCCTCTTCTTGTGATGATGTAAGATATGATGGCTAAGTGATAAGATGAAGTGAGGTGAATGACATAGGTATTGTGGCATAGGTTTAGCAATGATATAAGGGTTACTTGAACACAAGTGCTGAGATACAGTGATAACTGATCTGATAACAAAGATGTCTCTTAAGTGACTAGTGTGCATGTACCATATGCAGCATGGATACACTGGACTATAATATGATTCACATCCAGTATGGGAGGAAGTGGGATATTGTCAGATTTTTATCACACTACTCAGAATGATGTGTAATTTAGAACATATGAGTTGTTTATTCAGAGAAGTTTTCACTTCTTAGTATTTTCAGACTAAGTTTTCATGGTATTTTCAGACTATGGTTGACCACAGATAAATTAAACCTCAGAAAATGAAATTGCTGATAAGGACTACTGTACCTGGTGGTATAATAAACTAGCCAATCACCAGGTGAATGTATCCATGCTCCTCAGCATCTTCCATGTCTAATTTGGGTTGTGGTGGGTTTATCTGTGCAAACACCACTTTTTTTTGCATTAATTGCTTTCTATTTGCCACCTCGGGAAACTGGAAAACAAAAGGAGTTAATAATTTTGAGCTTCTTTGAGGAGAGGAAAATGAGGCCTGGGAGTGTTTTTACAACAAAGAGGATCACTGTTAACCTTTAAGGGTGTAAGAAAAGCCAGTGGACCATCACAACAGGCTTGTCATGGAATGTGATTAACTTTCTCTCTTCTATCACCATTCTTGCTTGATTAATTCTACTAACATTTCACATTTAAATGTGGATGAAGAACACAATATGATAGTAGGAAAAGAGAATGTAAATAGTAATGGTCTGTCCATTGTGATCAAAATTCTCTGACCTTATATTTTAACTTAAAACTTTCAGGGAGAATTTCTTTTGGTACATTTTCTTTTGTTTGATGAGCTTTGTAAAAAAACACAGCCCATGTGTATGTCAGACAGCTTATAATTGTTATGATTTGGATGTGAGGTGTCCCCTAAAACTTGTATGTGAGACAATGCAAGCAGGCTTAGAGGAGAAATGATCAGGTTAGGAATGCCTTAACTCAATCTGTGAATTAATCTCCTGATGGGGATTAACTGAGGGGTAACTAAAAGCAGGTAGGGTGTGGCTAGAGGAGGTGGGTCATGGGGGGGGTGCCTTTGGTGTATGTATTTTATATCTGGCAAGTGGAATCTCTCTTTACTTCCTGATCATCATGTGAACTGATTCCCCCTGCCAGACTCTTCTGCTATGATATGCTGACTCACCTCAAGCCCCAAGGAAGGGAGCTGTTTGTGGACTTAAATCTCTGAAATGATAAGCCCCCAAATATAAACTTTTCCTCCTCAAAAATTATTCTTATTTGGTCTTTTTGTCACAGCAGCAAAAAAAGCTGACTAAAACAATAATCTAATATGTTAAATGCAGAGGATGGATCCAAGATCTGTGATAGGTCATTTATGTCTTATAGCCTTCATCTCAGGGTATTTGTATTTAAAGATATTTACACACATTTGTCGCCAAAAGTTTTAGTGATCGTTTCATTAGAAGCCACTATAGAGCAGGAGAAAGAACTATGAGTTCAAACCTTAATTGGCCCCTTGATAGCAATGACATTGGGCACATCAATCTTTAATCCTTGGTTTTTGTCATCACTAGCAGGAATAACAACAGTTTGACAATTTTTTTGTGAAAATCTTTAAATGTGCTTTGCAAACTAAAATTGATATATGAAATACTATTAGTATGATTATTCTAATTAGTATAATATTTGCTGAGTTCTCTCACTATCTTTCTCCTGCTCATTATCATTATAACTTGTACTACTTAGCTCTTTGTCACTGTTACCAAATTACCTGACAAGAACAACTTAGAGGAGGAAAAGTTCTATTTTGGACTCACAGGTTTAGAGGTTCAGTTCATGGCCAGCTGACTCCATTGCTCTGGGTCTGAGGTAAGGCAGAACATCATAGCTGAGGGGTGTAGCAGAGAAAACTGCTTAGCTTGATAGCCAGGAAACTGAGAGAGCAAGTGAGGTGCTAGGAACAAAATATAACACCAAAGGCATGCCCCCAGTGACCTGCTTCCTCCAGCCACACTTTGCCTGCCTAATGTTATCACCCAGAACAATAGTCCTTTCAAATTATTAATTCCTCAGGTGGATTAATCCACTGATTAGCCTATAACTCTCATAATCTAATCATTTTGCCTCTGAACATTTCTGCATGGTCTCACACATGAACTTCCAGAAGATGCTTCATATCCAAACAGTAACATTCTATGCTTCATCAAACTGTAAGCCATTAATATAAGTCTTACACCTCCAGACCCATGTCCTCTTCTTCTTACCAGTGAGTCAGAGAGGGCAATTATTAGGATATGACAATGAGCATTCAAAATAAGCAAAAATGAATATGTATCAAATACAATGGACTGTTTGCCGTTCCCCAAATTCACAGTCCCTGGGACAGAAAGGCTTTTTGTCTACATAGGTAATTGCTACTTATCTTGCAAAACTCAACTTGAAAGTCAACATCCCTTGGCCACCTTTGCTGATAATTTTCTGTTTTCTTCCTACATGCTCTGAGGAAGTGCTCTTCCTCTGAGATCCCAGAACACCCTGAGCAAAGAAACACCTGAGAACACTTTTTTTAAAAAATGCCCTAATTTTGCACAGAATATGACATTTTTTTAAGTACAAAGGGATATTCAGTAAAAAGTAATTAAGTCTTCTTACCCATGACTTGCTACCAGTTTCCCTTCTCAGATGAAGACACGGTTCCTAATTTGGGGGTTTCAATTTATAAATATTTTGTCAGAATATATTTTTATATATGTAAGAAATATATACATATACCTGTTATATTATGAGCACACAAGCTCAGAAACCAAACTAATCATTTGTTTTTACCAGATTATTTTTCTATACATACAATTAGTACTTGACTTTATTTTTTAAGCTAATGTTATATTTTGGTGACTGTTCTAAATCAATATATACAGAGTTTCCTTTTTTTTTTAATCCTTTATCTCAGTCACATCTTATTTCATTGTGAATTTGGGGTAGCCATAATCAGATCCCTGTGGTTATTTCTAATCTTTTTCTATTGTAAACAGTAATGCAACTAAATATTATACTGATATTATTTCATACATGTTTGAGTGTATCTGTAGGATTAAATTCCTAGAAGTGAAATTGCTGTCCATACAGTATTTGTATTTTAAATTTTATAGATATTGCCAAGTTGAATCATTTCATACTTCTGCCAAGACAAGGATTCCCATTTTTTCATATCTTTCTCAACAGAGTGAGCTATCAAAGTTTTTAAAATTTCCAATGTGATTAGGGGAAAAATACCATCTCATTGACGTTTTAATTTACATTTATTATCAGTGAGCTTAACATGTTCTCATGGTTTAGTCTGTAAATTGCCAATTTGTCCCCTTTACACATTTTTGGACTTTTTTACTTGCTGAAGTATAGGTGCTTTTGCTTACTGTATTCTGTCAACTAGCCCTTTGCCCTTTGAGTTGCAAGATTTTTTTCCTTCTGAGTTTGTCCTATGACATTATTTTCACTTTTTCCTCATAGAATCTTTTTAATGTAGTTCATTTTATCATCTTTTTTTTTATGGCTTTGAGATTTTTTGTGCCAAACATTGAAAAACCCTTTGCATTACAAGGTTGCTAAATAACCTTCTCCCACATGCTAGGGATACAGTTGCTTGCTGGGGACCTTGGAACAGCAGGTCAGGACAGCTGTGGACAGTTTACAGGGCACGTGAAGAAAGGTCTGCCATTGAGGAAGTCCTCTTACTGAATGATCTCACAGGGGGACTAGGACTGTGAACTCAGGGGGAGGCAGAAAAACAAAACCCACCGTGCTACTTTGCTCTCCCAGTCCTTTCCATCATCCCCCCCGCCAAATTCCCCCGATCACTTTGGTCATCCTTGACTGAAAATGGATGTCCGCCTTCCAGAGGCGGAGGCTATATAGCCTTCTCTGAGCGGAGGAACTAAGAGCATTATCTTATCTGCTGGAGATCAAGTTGCCCATCTTGGTAGGCGACACACATGAGCAGACAGGCCCCCTCATCCATCATGCACAAGGCAGCCTTGGTGTTCCCGTTCATTGCTGTTGACTACAAAGGTCTCCGGAATTGGTGCCCTTTGACAGCTCTGGGAGCAGGAAGAGCCTCCCTTTTCACATGTGACTGGCTTTTTGACAAATCTGAAGCAAGGCCTTGCATTTTTGTGGAAAATTCCCATGATTGCAGCCTTAAACACCTAGTTTGCCTGAAGGCTACAGGTAGGGATGCCTTTCATTTCAGAGGTAGATAGTGACCAACATATTTTCATATTTGAAAATCAAAACAGTCAGACTGTTGGCCTACTGATGGCCAATGGAAAGGTAGAGTCATAAAATTAATTACATGGAAAATTATTTTTCTTTCTAGTAATAGTATGGAACAAAGTATATTGGGTGAGGAAATGCTAAGTCACCAAGTTTGAATAGCAACTGTTATTGGTTGAGCTCTGAGTATATGCATGTGAGGATTCCATTCTTTCCAGATCTTTGATCAAATGAGATCCTGTACTCTTGCCTCTTAGGTTTGAACAGATGGTCCTGTCAGATGGGGTTGACTTACTCCCGTTGGCAGTTCCCTTGGTGCTTCACAGCATTAAAAGGAAATACAGCTCTCCTTTTGCCTTTAGTTTCTCAAACTTATTTCAGAGTAAGAACAAGAACATTTGAAATCTGATCCATTTATTTAGTGGGAAGAATGAGAACTTTGGAATGAGAAAGACTCATTTAAATCCTATCATTCTATGACTTTGGACTACTTCTTAACCTCTTTGAACCTTAGAGTACTTGTCTGTAAATGGGTGTGTATTACCCACAAATAATTTGGTGTAACAACTCACTCCAAAATCTAGCGGTTTACCATGGCCATTTGTTTAGCTCATAAGTCAGTGGTTGGTGTTCTCTCATCTAGTGTTAGCCAGAGAAGTCTTAAGGCCAGTGAAGATTCAGTGGTGGAGAAATAGACTCTGTCTCCTCATAGGAGGAGATGCAAAAAGACCTGAGTGCACAGAGGGGTGAGTTGTGGCCCTTTTACAATCTACCATGCTACCTTAGAGGAATAAATATGATGATAAACAGAGAGTGTCACTATTGTATCCCAGAGCCATTCAGAATCATTAGTTGAGGATCGACCATTTGTCCACTGAACGGTTGATACTGTGAGTAATGTTCAGATAAATACAACCTCACCTCCCACTTCAAGTAGCTTTCAATCTGCGTAAAAAAGATGAACACTCAAGCAATTGTATGCTACCTTACAATGTGCAAAGAAGGGTCTTAAAGGAAGAATAGATAAAATAATATAGGATTTCAGAAGAGGGAGAGAGATCAAGCCTCTGGGAAGGGATTTTGGTCTCAACTTAGGCTCTGCTTAATGTTTCCCTGTATTTAATTCTAATTATTGATCTCCCCAGGCTATCAATAATGACACAGTGCAGGAAACCCCAGTTCAGACAGATGAAGCATTTTAAACTGGAGCAATTTGAGGCGAATTAAGTATTTGAAAATTGCCAGCCATCTAGATTCTACACGCCCAGGCTAATATGGTTGGAGAAAAACCATCTTACTATCTTGCAGGTTAATAGTAATCCTCCTAAATTTACCTCTCTGATTAAAATAATTTTCACTAATCTAGGAGACCCTCAATCCCATTAACTTAAATACTTGATTTCTAGGGACAGCCAGAAGGTACAAATTACACTTTCAATAGATCTTTTTTCTTTTTTTTTCTGAAAATAGTTCCCTTTTTTTTTTCTCCCCTCTTTCTCTTATTCCTCACATTTTGGAACTTTGAAATGATTGCATTAACAGTGTGCTAGAGGGGTTAGAAAAAAAAATAACCCTACAACTGGGGAGGGGGCCTCAGCAGAGGTGTAGAGAGCCTGAGCAGAGGCAGGATTGGGTGAGGGGAGGTCATGGATATGTTCTTCTGGCAGCTGATGACATGTCAGGGGACCTTAGGCAAGTTCTCCTCCCGAGTCTGGGTTTCTTCAAATCCAACCAGGGTATGATTATCTTGGGCCTTGATCCTTCACACGTGGAGTCATGAGCTAATAAAGTCTGTTCTGTGTACCGATTTTCTTGAAAGGAAAAGTGCTACCTAAATACAAGGTACTTGTATTCCTGGAAGGTGCTTGGAATCTTAATAGCTTTCTCAACTGCGTCCAAAGTGGGCTTCTCTTTGTAACTGCTTTAAGTGGCTGAGAATCAAGGCTGAAAAGAGTTTTGTTTCTCCCTCCTTCTGTGCCTTGAGTGAGATTTCCACACATTTTTAGAGTGTGCCCAATTTGACCATTTAATGAAGGGCTCCACAAACATTGAGAACCTGTGTAACTTAGACAATGGTTAAGACAACAATGCACTGCTCTTTATAGGATCATAATTTTCCAACTAAAATATATTTAGCTAAATCAATGGTCAACTAATTAAGGAAAACTTCAAGTTGAACAGCAACATTTGGCTTTGAAAGACATTGTAGGGGTCCTCATTCTTAATCTTGGTGAATAGTCCTTGAGCTACCTCAGTATTGAGGTTCTGCCCACGTAGTGTGCCTCTTCCCTTTCCCCTAGATTCTTAAATTATATTAAACATCTCTGTATTAATTTTTTTCCCAGTCATATAATTTTTTAAGTTTTGTGGTCCTGGTAGTTTGCACAAAACCATGCTAGGCTATAGATGAAGTAGCTTTCACCTAGGGAGATTCAATAGTTTAGAGATAAAGGTCCAAGAATCTATATTTGTTTAACATGCTTCTTGACTAGGCTTGGGAATCACTGCATCAAACACCCTTCACGCTGTATCTGTGGTGAATAAAATAGTCTTTTCGCAACACTTAGGGGCGACTTTGCTGAAGGATTACCATTTGTTGGGGCACTGAACTCATCTTCAGAAATTACCCAGTTACGTTTCATAACAAACCTGTAAGGTCATTCCTCATATACCCATTTATGAATGAGGAACTGAGGATTGGAAGTGTGGAGTCACTTGCCCAAGGTCAAAAGCTAAAACTGACCCCTTGTCCCACCGCCGTGCTGACTCCCATCTCTCCTAGTCCAGGCTTCCAAAAAGTTAAGGCAGGCGCAATAGATGCATAAGATGTGATCCTTGCTCTCAAGAAACTGACCATGTAATCAGAATCAAAGGAAGACACTTGCAAATGACCAAAAGGAAAATTGTAGAGCAGAAGATTAGGGCAATTCTAGGTTTTTCAGTGGTAAGCAGAATATCACTGGATTAGTAAGTTTATCTTATTTTTGTTGAACTGCAGGTTGTTCTGCTGTGACTCAAATATAGTGTGAAACAGAAAGAAGTACCCTTCTGTGTGAGATTCCAACTTGAGATTTTATTGATGTCAGCCTTGCATTTTTTCAAGGAGATGGAATCTGTACATAAAATATTCTTTTTGTGGGGTTGGGGTATAGCTCAGTGGAAGAATGCTTACTTAGCATGCTTGAAGCCCTAAGTTCAATCCCCAGCACCACAAAAATAAATTCTATTTCACATATTCTGTTTCATCATTGATCTAGTAGGCTGGAAGAGAAATCATTTACCTTCACATTGTACTATGTTGAATGGGCATTTATTTTCTCTCCTTTGGAGGAGACAACTATAAATTAGAAAGGCAAAAGGGACTGAAAGTTTAGAAGTTTTTAGACAAGTATATTAGACTAATTTTCCATTTTCAGAAGATATTTATATTTCTAGAAAGAAAAAAGCATAAAAGACTCAGTTTAGGTTGAAGAATCAATTTAAGAAGTATGTAGGGCTAGGGCCTAATGACTATGATTGGAGCAGACATCCCATATTTCCAATAGAAACCTCTTTGGAGCACCAAATCCTGCAAAGACAGTCATGTGATTAGGATGGGTGAAGATGTCTAAGATGACAGTCTTTCCAAGGGCTGAAATCCCACCAGGTCTGGGTTCATTGTTCATTTATTGGACTATCCTGTTTTGTTCAAAGGAAGGGATTAGATTACCAAAGCCCTTCTGTCTGTCTAAACAACAAACAACGTGAAGTTCCTCTTGACCAAAGCCTTTGGTCAATGCTGGATCCTCCAAATTTGTACTAGCCTTTCCCAATCCCATACATCCCTCACAGCATTTATCATGCTGTATTTTAATACTCCGTATGCTTCTTTGTGTGCCTACCAGACCTGAGCTCCATGAAGTAAGAACTGTCTTGGTTTTGTTCACCATTATATCCCAACACCTAGCTAGCATAGCACTTATCTATCCTGGAGTAGAGAGGCACTCAGTAAATATTTGCAGAATGGATAGTTAGATGGATCAATGAACAAACAAATGAACTTAATAGCATTAAACTCCAGGCAAACAAAAAGTGGTATTTTCTTCCCCTCCCCCAAACTCTTTCTGACCATTTGTTTTGCAAACTCTGCTAATATACTATGGCTTTAGGGGATACCCAGTGCATCTTAACTCCATTCTCATTGTGTATGGCACTTAAAACTAAGACCTCGTTCATTTTGCAAGAGTCAAGAATGAATTCTCAGGCTGTGATGGAATGGCATCGATGAAAGCATCTTTCTTGAGTCCCTTGTTTCTTTTGAATGACGTGTGGCTTTGAAATGGCTAGAGAAGATTACTAGGTGGTGGGTTTTTTTATTACAAAATGGATTAAAGAATATGAAATGAAAGTGTACATAGGTCATAGAAAGGGGACATGAAATGGCACACCCCATAAGACAAAGACAGATGACACAGCAGAAGGAGTAAGAAGGAAAAATCGCCAGGGGGCACTTTGGACAGGAAGAGTGCATGAGGAAGGAGGGTCACGTGAAAAGAAGGGTGAAAGTGTGAAGTTTGTTAATGTCATTAGAAACCCAAGGTGCCCGCCACAGCTGAAAGGAAATGAAATGGAGCCTCTGTAGGGAGATAAGACCGATTTCCAAGCTAAGCATTTTTCAACATGCTTTCTATCATATCACTTTATCTTGGCCAGAAATAAACTAATTCTTATATTTCACTAAGCATCTGCAACCAGGGTGAGTGAGACCCTGCTGACTTTGGGCTCACTCCCTTGACTCCCTGGGGAAGATCAAGATTAGAGCCATTTGGAAAGTTCTGTTAGGACTTCTCATTATCCCTAAGGAGATCCTGCCTCCTCAGGAACTAGCTTTTTGTCTTTAAGGAAAAAAAAAATCAAAACAAAAAAACCTAAAGAACTAGAAATCTCTGGATTGAAAAAATTGTTATTGCTGTAGTTGAGTGAGGTCATTATTGAGTTATTTGTACTAATATGCCACAGCTTTTCTAATACACAGCCCCCCCCCCCCAATCCTGGAGCAATCTTTTGAAGGAGTGATCTCCTTTTCCTCCAAATGGCATATGCATTCTTCCTCAGGATTGCCTTAGGACCCGCCGCCTTTCTGTTGTACCTCTCATCACATACTTATTTTTAGCACCAAGGCTTATATAAAATCTTCAACATACATCCCAAGAGATTTGCTTATTATTGTTTTTTTTGCATATAACTCCTTCCTTCTGTGGTCCATTTCCTTCTTAACAAAATAAGTAATTTATCACAGAAGTCTGTGGGTGGATTCGTCACAGTTTCATTAGTAATAGAAAAATGGAAACCTCCAAATGTCAGAGGTGAACGGGTAAACAAACCATCATACTATGGTGTATTAGTCAGCAATGAAAAGGAACACTATTGACACATTCAACAAATTGGGTGGATCTCAAGGGCATGATGCCCAGTGGAAAAAGCCATTTTAAAAAGGTCAAGAACTATATGAATCCATTTATGAACATTTTGGAAGCAACAAAGTTAGAGATAGAGAGAGGTCCAACCAACTGTTGCCACGGGTTAGGCATGATTAGGAGGGACAAGGGTAGGACTGTTGGGGGAGCATGAGGGAGACCTCTGTTTGAGGAGATATCATTATATTGATTGCAGAGCTGGTTACATGAATCTTCCCATGTGATAAAATGACAATATATTGGAATGATGTTAGATTCCCGGTTTTGACGACTGAGAGAAACTGGACATAGGGAATTAATCTCTCTGTCTTCACATATCCATTTTGGTATCGCATGGAGACTCTTCTCTGCATCTTACCCAAGTCCTGAGTAGACTGCTAAAGTCCTAGCTGCCTCCGTGGACCTTAGGGAGAACTGTTTCTAACCCTTCCCAACGATGGAGCAACTCTCCTAGGCTCTAGTACAGCTTCAGTCAGGAAGCTCAGGTTTTCCCCTAGCCTAGGGCTACATCTTTGATTTTTAAAAGAGCATTAAAACAGCCCCAGGGCAGAGGCTCTGCAAGGCAGGGGCACCTTCCCCTCCACAGCACTGGGTTCTTCCTCTTCCTTTTCCATATCTGTGAAGTTCTCTTTCTTTTGATCTCAGCTTTGTACCACATTATTTCTCTTGATTTTATTTGGTATTCTAGTCTGGCTGGGGAGGGGTGGCTGGCTAGGTGGATGGAGAGGCTTGTCTGTCAACTCCTGCTGTTGTCTGGTCTCTCTGTGTCCCTGTATTCCTCCCCGCTAGACTGGGCAGTTATGGAAAGTGTTAGGGACCAGGTCAGCCTTTTTTTAAAAAAATCCTCATTGTTATGCAGAGAAAGTGCCCCTCCACGTTTGTAGAATGAATGAGCAAGTGAATCTCTATAGTTCATGGAAGAGAACCCAGGTATGATAGTTTTCCAGTGAAGTAGCTATCAAGAACACAGATGATTTTTTAAATTCACTTTTAAAATGTGGGTCATGGTGCTTTGTGTAGCATAATTCCTTTAAATACCAAGGGTGCATATGATCCCTAAGTTTAATGTAATAGATTCGAAGAAGAAAGTTTCTCTAAACGAAAAAACAAGGCATTTAAGAGTGAATCAAGAATATTTTCTCTCCCACCTTTATGTTTTCTGCCTTTTTTTTTTTTTTTTGATTTTAGAATTAGCGAACCAAGAACTGACAGAGGGAGGAGTTTAGTCTCTGGTCCTGGTTTTCCATTCCTGTTCTGTGGAGCTGAGAATAACACAGGGGACTTCTGGGGCTGCAGGGACTTCAGCCAGAGGCCAGAGGGCCTGTACTTGGGTGCACTGTCTCTGTCTCAGGCTGCTTGGGTTTCATCAAAGTGCCCTACCCACCCATAATCTGAGAAGGGGAACCTTGTAATCTCTACCTCAGGTTCTGTAGGGGTCATAAAAATGGAGATAATATTGGCCCTTTCCTCAGAGAATCTTTAAGAAGATCACTATACACAGCAGAACTTCTCAGACACTGAGAAAACCTGGGTACCTTTTGTTCCTTTTTTAGGTTTTTGCTTTCTTTCCTTTCCCTTTTTTTAGGGAGATGGGGGGGGGAGTTCTCACTGTCTGTGCATAATACTTCAAATTTTCAGATATTTTGAATTTTATTCAAGAAATAAATGTGTTTGTTACATGTTCAATAATTGTGCTGATTATAAAATAATCACTTGTCTTACCAAAACAAAAAGCAAGAAATGACTTCATAAGTGGCATGGTTGAGTAATGCAGCAGAGGGTTCAGGTTTAAGGACTGGACCATCTTTTTGTGACGGTCTCAATAATTTCATTTAGAGATTATACCAGAAATCCATATTGGAAGTCCCTGAGGATGATGATGTCACTGTGGACATTGAACAGGGTGTTTTCCATTCCTGACTATCCCACATAGGTGTGGAAGACTCTGACTCTCCTCTCTCCCCAGTAACTACAATGAGGCCCCAGAGTGGAGAGGACCCCTCATTCAGGGCCCAACTGTGTGGGTAATTGTGAGACTAGGGCTGCTGCAATGCCCCGGCCCTTTGACCCTCTTTACTGTGGGGAGTGGGGTTTTTTGCCCTTTGAGGCAGACAGACTCTTACTCAGATAGGCCCAGGGTTATGGTGATTTACCAGGTGTAGGTAGGCTTCCCAGTGAGGTTCTCAGGAGAGGAAGGAACCAAAGTTAGAGGCTTCACCAAGGGACATCTGAAATACCACTGCCCACCAGAGATCTCCAGGTCTTCAGCATCGCTGCCTCTTGCCCTCTCCAAGAAGCCCAAGCAGAGCAGGGAAATGTGCCCCTTTTGTGGGTCTGATCCCTGCTGCTTGGAAATTCCTTGAGTGTGTCAGAACTCAGCCCCGAGGACACCTATCCTGTCTTACGGTTGCAGGCAGAAGAAAATGGAGCTCAGGGAGAAGCTGGCTTGTCTTCATTTCCAAGCCGTTTGTAGGTCCTGGCTCTGTCATGGAACTGTGATTTTGGCAAAGCCACTTGACTACTGTGGGCCTCACTTTCTTCATCTGTACAATGAGGACATTGTATAACATAATTTTTTAAAATGTTAAAGTCTTGGAGGCTTTCACAACATTTGAATAATTTTTTTTTAATTTTTTTTATTTGTTCTTATTATACATAATAGTAGAATGTATTTTGACATGTATACATGTAATTTCTCATTCTTCTGGTGTTATATGATGTAAAATTATATTGGTTCCTTTAAATGAATTTTATAAATAAAAGTGGAATTATTCCTGTTGAAGGAGGATCCAGAACCTGTTCTTTTCTCCTTTATATCCTCTACTGTACCACTATAATGCTGTCTCTACAAAATTCTATGTGTGTCAAGAATGTAGTTTGCTAAGTTAAATCCAAGTCCCAGGATCTGGACTTTGGTCAAGAAAGGTGCTGGTACAGCCATTTTTGTCCACCTAGCCTTCGTGTCCTCTGGGCTGACCACTCATCTTGTGAGTATGTTGTGCCTTTGTAACAACCTCAGGCATCTCTGGATCAGGGATGCAAGATGTGGCATGGTTGGGTGTATCTTGGAAGAGCTTCCACATTCTGTGGACATTGAACTTCTACCTGCCAAATGCTGAAATGAACCAGTAATTCTTTTGGAGAGCATAGACTTTCATCATTGAGGAGGATTCAAGGCTTATATATTTTTTTCTTTCTTTCAAATAACACTCCCACTGTTCAGGCTTAAATACCAAAACCGTATGGTTTGCAGAATCACTGCCAAAAAGTCAATCATCAGAGAAACTGCAAAGATAATAGCTCCTATTGATCAAATCAGAAGAATAGCTTTTGAGGTTTGCTCTCCTACGGAGGTTGAGAAAGATAAGGGCTGAAGTTTTCTAAAACATACTTGATTTGCTTAAATTGGATAAAACCACATATAAACACTTAAGTTCCTAGAGAACTGGTGACCAATTCAGGAAAACCTCACAAAACGAAAAGATTGGCTTGGATTAGTGAAGCATGTGAAATACAGTCTTTTAAAGAGCATGACG
Organism: Ictidomys tridecemlineatus; assembly: GCF_052094955.1. Lineage (NCBI taxonomy): Eukaryota > Metazoa > Chordata > Mammalia > Rodentia > Sciuridae > Ictidomys > Ictidomys tridecemlineatus. The sequence goes on from NC_135487.1 coordinate 49,824,103, forward strand.
AATGCATTATTTCAAACACAGTGACATAGCAGCTAACTGAGTATGTCCATGTGGAGGATGGTTACTGTCTGCCTTGCTAGACAGAAAAGAAGTCACAAGTCCTCACTCGAAGCTGGGCGTTGTGCAGGATCTTATTGGTTCATTAGAAAATTTAAAGTTGGTTGCAATCCTGTGAGGTGGCTTTTATTGTCTCCATTTTATAGACGAGAAAGTAGATATCAAAGATATCAAATAACTGACTCACAATCACAAAATTCATAAGCAGAAGAAATTGCTATTTAAATGTAGGTGTGTATTTCCATTGAATATTCTGCTGTCTCCATTAATTTGCTATTAATTAAAGCAAGAGCTAGAGAGGCTACTAGTCTGATAGGAAATATACTTGGAAATGGTTCATCTTTTGCCAGAATGAGAATGGTAGAGGCGTTCAGTCCACCAGTGGATCCTACAGAGTCAAGACTGGTGGCCATGAAATTAATGTAGTTCAAGTTGAGGTGTGCTCAGTTTTTCTTACCTGAACTTCAGCCTTTCAGGAAAAAAAAAATTTAAACATCATTTTGTAAGACAGAATTATTGATATTAAAATTTATATTTTTACATTAATAGCCAGCCTTTCTTTTAAGAATGGTTTCAGAAAATAATACTTTCTAGTTATTATTCATATTTTAAAATATTTTATGTTTTTATTGTCATTTTATCTGAGAAAGCTGAACATATGGTTATCTAAAGCAATCAATCCTGAGGCTGAGAACAAAATTCCTCAGAATCAGCACAATCCATTAATGAGCTTGCAAATTGGAATTATCTTTTCCATTGCCCAAGAACTGAGTGGTAATTAGCGTCCAGGGACAGGTGGAGAACAATTTCACTGTTAGCATTTCCAAGAATCCATTCATTTGTCATCGGTCCCAAATTACATTCAATCAGCAATTTCAAACTCGGGTTGGAAAAAACCAAGTGACATACAGCTAAATTTCTATGAAGTTCATACTGTAAAATGAAACTTGTATTTCTGGCAGTTTAGCTGTGAACAGCAGTAAGACGAAGCTATGAAAATATTGAATGTAAATTCTGTGTGAGTCTGCCTGAATCCCACTTCTTTCTCACCCTGTGCCTCCTTGCCTGAAATGCCACTCCTTCTGCCATGCTTCTGTTCCCAAGCTCTGCTCCCTGAAATCTGGGTATCTGAGTGCTCCATGAGCCTTTTTGGAAGACAAGTTACCATCCTCTGTGACACTGCAATCAAGGATTGACAGGCTTGAAGGAGCCAGAGCTGGTAGCCGCAGGATGGGAGTCAGGGTGGACTTGCAGTTGAGTCAGACATGGAGGGCCCCCAAATGTAACATCCCTTGCATGAAATCCCCATCTAAGGACAGGGGCAGATAGAAACACTGCCTGCCACTGTGATTTTGTGTTAAAACTTTTATCGACTTGGGTCTATTTTTCTGTTTGTTTTGATGTTTGGGAATTTTATGAGATGTAAGATCCTGCCATGCTGTCATCTGCCTGAAGGTCCCCCTCAATCACTCTGCTGTTTCTGGCTCAGGATGTAGGACAGGTGCCACCGTGGGTAGGGAGGGTCTGGGTCATTTGTCCACTTTCTATCCTACCTGTTTCTAGCTGGGGAAGCAAGAAACTAAGGTGGTCTGCCCAAACCCAACAACCCCTTTATCTCTGCTGCGTGTGGCAGGTAGGCACACTGGAAGTAGCCTTTGCAAGGTCTCAGTGGGTAAACATTTTGTCCCTGGCAACGTTCAGTCAGTGATAAGGATGTGTACCTTCTAAGATCATTTGGCAAATGGTTACTGTCAGTAAATAAGGAAAAGTAGAGAGCGCATTTATCTCTGTGAAAAAGTGAAGTCCAAGGTAAGATCAGAGAAAATGTCTAGTTTCATAGACTCAAGTATTAGACAGCAGTACAGTCAGACAGACCTGGATTTGAATTCCAGTTCTTCCACTTACTCAAGCTCATCTTGTGTTCCAAACCAGACCCATTTTTAGTGGTTATCTAGAGAAACTCTTTTCCTTACCTTGGCACTTTAAGTCAAGACAAATGAGAGCTAAGCATTTGAACATTTGTGATAACTACACTTAAAAGGTGATTTTCAAAACCACCATCAATTAGAACAAACATGTGTTGAAAAGACTACAGGAGATGCCAGGCCCAACAGGTAAAAAGAGCCATAAGAGCTGGTGTGGTGGTGTATGCCTGTAATCCCAGTAGCTCGGGAGGCTGAGGCAGGAGGATAGCAAGCTCAAAGCCAGCCTCAGCCACTTAGTGAGGCCCTAAGCATTTTAGAAAAACCCTGTCTCAAAATAAAAAATCAGGCTGGGGATGTGGCTCAGTGGTTAAGCACCCCTGGGTTCAATCCCTGGTACACTTGGAGAAAAAAAGATTCATAAGAGATTTATAATATTTGCACTGGACAGAAGGGCCTGCTTAGGTGCAGGGGAGTATTGACAGCATGTGTGCAATACTTCTGGTGTCCTTGGACCCTCTCAGACCCAGTCTAGCACTAATATTCTGTAATATGGTGAGTGTGTGTGTGTGTGTGTGTGGTGTGTGTGTGCGCACGTGCACATACATAGCCTAAGGGAGGTTAGTGTAGCCCATATTAAAATATATTAGTAGTTTAAATTTTCAAAAACAACAACAAAGTCATCATTTGTATATCACAGTCTACCATTGAAAAGTCTCTAAATCTTAATAGTATAGTATATCCTTTAGAGTATTGATTTGCATGTTTGTTTTAATTCATGGTGATTTTGAAAATCACCTTTTAAGTGTAGTTACCATAAATGTTCAAATGCTTAGCTTTCGTTTGTCTTGACTTAAAGTGCCAAAGTAAGGAAATGAATTTCTCTATTCATAGAGCAGCTAATTCCCAAGTGTGACCAATGGAGTCAGTTGCAAGGACAACGTTTTTCATATTTTCCATAGGATGACTATTGAATATATTAGTCTAAAACTAGTCTTCTAACAAGTAAAGAGTTCGTGTTTGATAATGCATGGTCACTACTGTCAGTTTGTTAATGTGATCTTTTAAATTTAATTTTCAAACCAGAGCTCTAAAGGAACAGTTGTCACATCTGGCCTATGGCTTGTTCATTTGGATGGCCTCTAAGGTTCAGGCACCTCCATGAGGCCACTGGAGCAGCCACTCCAGTTCAGTAAGCGAGGGGACTGCTCCCTCCAAAGGCAGTCCCACTGTATTTGTGTGATGCTTCTAACAGCCCATAAGTCACTGTACTTAATACTGTCCTTGTCTTTCTCCCCTCCCTTGTTTCTCTTTTCAGAAACAGAGCTGTCAGTCACTGCTGAGTTAGTGCCTACCTCACCATGGAACATTTCAAGTGAATTCGACAAAGGTACCTGGGGGGACACAGGGGAGGCTGGGAGCGAGGTGTGAAACTCCATTTTGAATCCTGGCATGGCTAGCTTTGCAATCTGCTTCTGCTTTTCAGATCACTAGTAGAAGGTGGTGGCCAAAATAAATTCCCAGCTTACTTTGTGATCATTTAACATTTAATTACTTGGAATTCTATCATTTCTGGAGAGTTTTTTTTTTTCCTTTCCTTTCCCTTCTTCCTCTAAAATGTTCCACATGGTAAAAATGCTTCAAGATGTGAAATAGGCTTGTTTCTGACCTTCCTGACACTACATCTAGTGGATCTTATTTAAGGGATTTGATTCAGCCTGAGCCAGGATTGATCAGAGCTGTGTGCTGGGTGACCTTTTACAATGAGCATTTGATGTGTTTGCAGGGTTCAGGACAGAGTATTTGGAATGTTTGTAATTGCCTATGCATACAGATGGAAGCTTCCTATGTGCATGTGGGGAACAGGTTCCTGCTATGAAGTTCTTACTTAGCATTAATTAAGCCTGGCCATATGCTAAGCATTGGCTACTCTATAAAGACCCCATGTCCTGCAGTGGTAAATCAGGATGTTTTCAAAGCCCCCACAGTCTGGCTCACCCTGACTTTCCAGCCATATTTCCTCTTCGTCCCCCTTATGCCCCTTTGTGTATCTTCAGCCAAATTTCTGTTTCTTCCTGTATATCCTGTTCTTTCTCTCTGATTGCCTTTTCTTCTTTGCTAATACCCATCCTCTAACTTTTGCAAGCCAACAAATCAGTTTTCCTTTAATACTGAACATAAATTCTAAATTATTCATAGGCTTATCTAGTCCCTCCACAAGAAGAGGCCTTTTCTTCTCTGGAATTCCCACAGTGCTTCTATCTGTTCTTCTCTTAACTTTGTCCATGTTATATATTATTAATTTAATTATTTGTCTATCTGTCCCATAAGCCTGGAAGTTCCTTGGAGGTAGGATTTCAATCTTGCTTTTCTTTGTGCTTTCTTTCTTCCTCTTATTCATCTCAGAATCTCCCACAGACTCTTATTCATAGGAACTCTTCAATAAAGGTTTGTGGATTGATGAGTCCACACCTTATCTAAAGAGGTGCTATACCCATACTTATGTGTACAAATACATTCAGCAAGTGCCTCAGTGGTACGGTGCTTGCCTAGCTTATATGAGGCACTGGGTTTGATTCTCAGCACCACATGTAAATAAATTAAATAAAGGTCCATCAATCACACATATATATATATTAACCCATTAATTAAAAAATACATTCAGCAAGCTTACTGAGTTTCTTACTTCAGGCACAGATTCTAAGTTCTAAGATTACAAAGGGAAAAGGAGCTCAAAAGTCATTGTCACAGTAACCTTTTATACATATGCTCTTGGAATTTTATTTCCTCTCTGAGGAGCAATTATTTTATGAAACTATATTAGATGCAGTTTATTGCTGGCTACAGTTTATGAGGCATTTTGAATGGCAGGATGGATGGAAATGTCTTTTACCTTAAGCCAAAGAAAGTTTTCATGATTTTTAATTTGATCTGGATATTCTGTTGCTAATTAAGGATTGAAACAGGGATTGGGTGATATGTCTCTCCATCTTGGGCACCGAGTGCAATGAATGGAGAAAAGGAAATAAAGGGCACTTAGGTTTAGCGTAGTGCCTGTTCTGTGCCAGGCGTCGTCGTGCAAGGTACTTTCACTGGGTGAACTTATTTTGCAAGCTCCTTCTTAGAACCATCAGAAAAATTGTATCACTGCATATTATTGATCTCATTCCAGTTATGGATACAGAAGGGCATTGCGGGTATTGACTTGTGCTAAGAAAGGCAGCGCAGCTTCAGGTTCAGAACTCCGCCAGCCAGACCTGGAATTTCTACCAAACCAGCACTGAAATCCACAGTGTGTGGCTTTCAAGAAGGAGGCGGTGCAATGGTGGTGACTCAGCTGTTCAGAGGGCAGATGAAGGCAGGACTCATACTCCTTCCTTTGCACAGCACAGCTTTCCAGAGAGCTTGGGCAACTTCCCAGGGATTCTTGGTGTCATCTTATTCTAGAAGAGAATTGTAATATGGTCTTTAATTCTCATTTCCAATCAGAGAGAAAGCTGCTTAATTCACCTACTTATTCCTGCTCAAAACCTTATTGATTCCTATTCCAGCCTGAGTCTTGTTTGAAGAATTAGAATGTGTAGTTTAATGAGAAAAAGGTTCCTGTCTTCCATGACCTCAGAACCTCATGGGAAGGACTGAGACTGAGATCTAAATGCATAATCCAAGTCTTCTGGTCACTTTGACAGATTGAGCTTTGAGGGGCATTTTCTCCAATCACAGAGAGATGCTGCTAGAAATAAACAGCAACATCCATTTTCAGGCTGGTATGCAAAAGAGAACTCCCCAGGTTCTAGAAATGAAGAGCAAGCTCAATGTTAAAGCAGCAATATGTGAGAAGGAACTAAGTAAAAATTCATATGAAAATACAGGCAGTGTCTGCATCCCATGGTGATTAGAATCAAGGCACCAGGAAATAAACTCCTTTATTAGGCTATGAGTGAGGAATGACTGGCTTGAGTCTGAAATAAGATGAATTCTGGTGAGAATGTGGTATGGCATCTATCCCCCATCCTGGGCCACTGAAATCACCCATGAGAAATCAAATCCCCATCCTTCCCAACATATAAGTGTGGGTTTGGAATTCTTGTTGTGCTATATAAGCCACAAACCAAGAAGATAACATAAAAACTTGGCCTAGTGTTGGTTAAGACCTTGATAATCACAAACCTAAAACCAACTTATAAAAATGTTTAAACATTCCAGGTGTGAGGGTCTCCCACCAAAAAACAAACAAACAAACAAACAAAAAAGCCCAAAATACAAAAAAAAAAAAAAAGAACAAACTCCTGTTGATGTTAAGTTTACTTTCAAAAATTACAGGGCATGCAAGAGAGTGAGGGGAAGCCACCATTAGCAACAGTCAGTAGACAAGAAATGGAAATGTCCAAACATAGACACTAAGCACGATAGACCAATTTGAAAGAGTATATGTTTTAAAATGTGTCATGGTGAAAGTGGAAATAGAAACCACAGGGCAAATACAGGATAACAGGACAGAGAAGTAAAAAGGACAAAAATTTTAGAATTGAAAAATAAGAGTCATGGAAATTAAAACTTCATGAGTTAAACAGTGAGTGAATTCAGCTAAAGAGAAAAATAGTAAATTGGAAGATAGATTTGAGATAATATGGGATTTTAGAGAATAGACTCAAACCAAGGTGACTGACTAGGTTTGAATCCTGACACTACTCTATTTGTTTGCTGTGTTATTTTTGGCAAGTGGTTTAACCTATTTGTGCTGTATTCGTATCAGTTGCAATATGTGCTAATAAAAGTACCTGCCACACGAAGCTGTGAAAATTCATCTGGCTAGAAAATCCGATAAGCTAATTGGAGAATAAGAAGTGACCGCTACTTTTGATAAATATGGTTTTACTTGGGACTTTGTAAAAAAAATCATGGGTTCTTAGGCAGTTTGGCAAGATAGGCATATGCTAGGGCTGGGATAGACTTCAGATCTTGTTCAATCATCCTGAGTTTGCAGCTGGCCTTCCACACATGAGTGCTCATCCACACAAGTGACCCACTTCCTAGTTTGGCAAACAAGGTTCTCCATGATCTTACCTCACCCTTTGTCCATGTGGTTTATACTCTGTTTCAACAACCTATGTCTAAATTCCCTATCCCTACCATCTCTTTCCAGGCTCTATGCTTCCATTCATGCAATTTCCTCTGACTGGACTGTCCATAACCCTGTTCTTTACTTAAGGGTCACTTTATGTAAGTCTTAGCACCTTCCCTCCACAGTCCCCCTTACGGATATATAACTGAACAAAACAGGCAATGTACCTGCCTCCATGGACCTTCTTGAGGGAGAAACGGAAAATGAACAAATTCTTTCATCAATCCACTGTGCCTGAATATGGGGTACCATATTACTGCACATCTGTCTTAATCAGAATCCTTTCCATTCTGTATTAAAATTATTCCATGTTGGTCTGGGGTTGTGGCTCAGTGGTAGAGTGATCGCCTTGCATGTGTGAGGTACTAGGTTCGATCCTCAGCACCACATAAAAATAAATAAATAAAATAAAGGTATTATGTCCATCTACAACTAATAAAAGATTTTAAAAAAAATCTATGTTATGCCTGCCTGTTCAAAGACTTCTCTGTTGCTGTGTTATTAGCACCTCACACAATGCCTGGCATATAGTACCAATCATTTGGGTTCCAGTGCCAGCTCATTCATAGCTGCCATGTGTCACTCCTCCTGGGTGTGAGGTACTTGCTAAGAAGTGACAGCTACTTTGGTCTTGTGCATCATTTGAATCACACCACCCTGTGCAGTAGAACAAATAAACAACTAAGGCTCATGGGGTGAGTGGATTGGCTGAAGGCCATGGGTAGTAAGTCGCAGCACCTAGATTCCCATCATGGCCTTCAGGCCAACTCCAGGGATCCTTGTCCAACACAACAGCTTGCATTCACCTGGAGAAGCAGTCAAACAAAATCTATTGCATGACAGAGTTCAATGCTTTCCTCTTCATCCAGCTGCTGGGTTTCCTGCATCTACCCCACCCTGGCACCCCAGCCTCGCTCAGGTCCTTGGTTTCTGTTCAGTCAGTGGTGTTCAACAGTTACCTGCTTATTCTTTTCAACAGGAAATGAAATTCAAGAGAAATAAGGCTGCCCCAGGGAACAGCCCTTGAAAGCTATTACTGATAGGTCATGGGGGCAATTTCTGAAACAAATTCTTCAGAAGCAAGTACCTCCCAAAATAAATCCGTCTCCTGGAGCCCTGCCTCAGTTTCACCATGGGGTGCTGCAGTAAGTACCATAGGGGTCTCTTTCCCTTCCTCCATGTGCAGTCATGAGAAGTCTCAGAGGTTCTCTGTAGAAAGTCAAATGTTTCTTTTGGAGAAAGGACTGGAAATTGCACCCCTAGGTACCAGAAAAGGGGGAGCCTACCATTAAAAACATCAATACCTACTTCCAACTGCAAATAGTTCTGTCTGCTGACAGACTAGATTTGGGGCATTTTTGTGCACCCAAAAATGAAAAAAATACAGAACTGCCTTCCTTCATTAGCTAGAGGGCTTCATATATAGTACAGACATTTACAACTGGGCTCTTTTGAGCAAGATCCTGAACTTGCTGTGACTCTGAACTTCCCTTTGCTTAATTGTGGAGCAGGAGGATTTCTATCTGTTAAGCGTGTATGTGGGCCACTTGTCTATGTGTGATGAGACAGTTAACTTTCATGGCCACAAAAGGCAGATGCATCCTTGACTCAGCTGCTTAGCCTGTGCCTTTCCTCAGAGCATCATGTTGAAGGCCATGACCAGTTTCTCTAGGTCAGGAGTAGTTGCTTCCTCTTGTCCTCACTCTGTTACTTGACTTGTCCTTGGCACACAAATAGCCTATTTCAATGGTATTGACTGATCTTCACCTTTACTCTGGTCCTTGACTCTCAGCTTACTCAAATGGGGTCACTGAGTCATCTCATTTTGCTTCCGATTGTGTATATTTGGGACAATGCAGTGGGTGATGGTGGCAAGGTGGAGAGGCTTTGGCACTTAACAAATTGATAAACAATCTTCCTGGAACTAGAGTCTCTGATAGCTTATCCAACTGTGTTCTATCTTCAAATCTGGTAGCTGGATGGAAGAATTCCTTATGGCATTCCTGGGTAGCCATGTGGTATTTAAGTCTCCCAATTTCAGGTTTTACTTTAAGCAATATCCTCCCAATGTTGATGGCATCATTTTCTTTAAAGAATGTCACTTTGTAGTTGTCAGTAACAAAAGCACTTGAAGACTTTGTAGGAACCTCGTGGCAGTAGCCAGAGTAGACAGGTGCACAGTACTGGTTCTATAGCTCCCATACCCCTTCATATTCCCAAGAAGGCTGTGTGATCTGGGGAAAGAGCACTGGACAGTGAACTTAGGTTGCAGTCCCAGCTCAAATCCACCATGGGTCAATGTCCTGGTAGTTAAGTCCTGGGCCTCAGTGTTTTCATTGTAGAAAGGGCAGCCATCCATCCTTGATCTGCTGCCTTACTTGCTCTGAGGCTCCAGTGTTGCATGGCCCAGTGCAGTAGCCACCAGCCACCTGTGACTATTGAGTTCTCAAAATGTGACCACTTCAAAATGAGATGTGGTAAGTATAAAATACACACTGGATTTCAAAGTTTTAATATTAAAAAATACTTAAAATATCTTATCAATAATTTTTATGCTAATTATATGTTGAAATGACAATATTTTTACATTGAATTAAGTAAAACACATTATTAAAATTAATGCACCTGATCCTTTTTAATGTAGCTACTAGAGAAGTCGAGATGACTTACGTGGCTTGCCTTGTGGCTCATGGTATATTTCTTTTGGATAACACTTTGCTCATAGACTATAGCTAGGACCTTGGGTGAAATCTCCTAACCTATGTTTCCTCCCTACAGCAAAAGATGCTCATATTCTTCTCAGCTTTAAAGTTCTAGGGACTACTTTTTATAAAAAGAAATTAAAAAAACAAAAACAAAAAACTCTACAGTGAGCAACAGTAAGCTCAGAGTCATGGTAAGTCTGAGGCCCATGCTCCAAAGAGCCTGGCTATAAACTTCCCTACTATACATAAAGCTCTAGTCAATGAAGGAAGCCAGTTCTTCATTAGAAATAAAAAGGACAAAAATACCCCACTTCTAGCCTGTCACCGCAGAGAACTATTTGTGGGTGGAAACGGGCCTCTGTGTCTATAATACTTGAAAATATATAATATATTTACTGATTATAATCTGATCAATAACTACCAGAGAAAGGCCATGTCTGATGTAATCTCCCTTTTGTGGAGAAAAAAAAATTTGTGGGTTAAAACAAAAGGGATCACAATTTGATGCTGGTTTACATAAAGAACAGCAATGGAACCACAAAACCACTTGGGAAACCCCAGCTTTGGTCCTAATCAGGTGTGTGCACACAGGACTCTAATGATCTAGTCATCCTCTATATCTCGACCTTCATCTTGCACTGTCTCCTGTGCACCAGCCCCATTATCTTCTTTTTACTTCTTCCAGAAGCCATGTTCTTTCCTGACCGAAGACAGTCACACACATTCTTCCTTCTACCCAGAGTTCTTTCCTTTGCTTTTCAGGTCAAAGCTTCATTGTCATTTCTTCAAAGAAGGCTTTCCTGACCAAAATCACTCTCTGCTGTTAGTTTCCTTTTCCTTCATGGACTTTTTTTTTTAAAGAAGTCTCGGCCTAAATGTGGTATGAGAGGACCCATTAGATGGGAAAGCAGATACCTGTGTATAGGACTATGTTCCGGGAGCTTCCTTCCAGCTCTGCTATGTTCGCTGCATCTTTTAGTAGCAATGACCTCTTGGTCCCTTTGCTTGGAACCTAGTGTGGAAGCATATGGCACAGAAATCATTCCCCTGCAACCCAGCATCTCTTATTGATCCTCTTACTTGACAAGTCTAGGGGAAGGAAACTTCAAGACAAGGGCTATGGAATTCTGACATAAAATATCAGGAAAATGACACTTTGCTCCATCTTGATTCTTCAAAGCCCGCGCATGGGGGAGGGTTTCATTGAGCATCACCACTGCAACAGAGGGACTGCCTCCATCCCTCCAGCCCCAGCTCTTGCACCTGATCCCTCCTGCCATTCCTCACCTCCTCTACCTGCTGCTGTCAGTGGGCTGTTCAACATAGAGGAATGAGGCCCCTAGCGTGCCTAGCAAATGGCCACCATGGCTGTGTGAGGCCTCGCTCCTTCCTCTCAGCGGCCTCTGCCCCACTCCAGACAGAAGCCATTGAACAAGTTTGTCCTGTTTTTACCATTTAAAATTGAGATAGATATTTATCCACCATAAATATGGGCCTCTGATTCCTTATTCCCTTGGTACCATTTACAGTAATTGCTGGTTAACCCAAGGCCCATTTTTTGACTTGTAAATAATATGGAAGCAGCAGAGGCAGAGCTTCTTGACTTTCCCAGGTTGTTTTTGTTTTGGATTTAAAACTTCCTCCTCCTGAGGGAACCTCCTAGACCACCCACCTTAGAAGGGCTTTGGAGTTTAGCCTCCAGGCTTCCAGAAACCTGTGGACTGGGGTTCTGCTTTCAGGATTCATGGAAGGCCTGACTAGTCCTGGACCTATGACTTTGTTCAAACCTTGTCAAAAGACTGGGAAGGACATTCAAACCTCAATGCCTCTTCATGAGGGAGAGAAAGACTTGGTACAAGGTGCTTGGCCGGCTGGCTCTTGCCTCAGCTCCCACGGCTCCTCCACTTCCACCCAAGCTAGCTGTGCTCTAGAACCAAACAGCTAACTGTTCCTCATCCTATTTCAAGCATGAGTGCAAACTTTGTTTTTGTTATTGAGGACACCATCCCAGCTTCTGGCATCCTTAAAGGTCCAGCTCCCACTCAACACTGCCAAAAAGTCTTTCCTGATCCCCCCTACCCCGATAAGTGTTCAATTGTTCCCCACGGTGCAACTAGGTGACACCTGTTTACATGTGCATTCTTCCTCTCCCTCTCCCTCTGCTGCTTCTTCTCTCATAAAAGACACATTCATTGAGCATCTTCATTTCAAGCAAAGCCTCCTGGATTGCCCTTGCTAGCAGTGGAGGCAAGGCTGTGTGGAGAGGGCTTTGAGGGGGCTCAGAAGAGCTTGCTGTGAACTCCTCAGATCCTGGGTTCTGTATTATTTTGCCTCCCTGTTGCTCCAACACCTAGCACAGTTGTTTGAATAAATAAAGGAATAAGTAAAAATCAGACCAGGGGAGCTGAAAGGTATTGCTGTAGTTGTCTCCATACTTTGATAGGTGTTAGGATCACCTGTTGAGACCTTCCCTGAAGTAGCTTGACTCTAAGCCCCTCCATTTTGACCACCTTTCCAGGTGATTCTGAAGCCCACTAAAGTTTTCGGACCACTGATAGAGCAGTGGTTCTTAACCTCAGATGTAATTGAAATCACCTGGGGAATTTTAAAAATTACTAATGGCTACATCTGTCCCTCCCTGGTTTTGATTCCATTGATCTGGTCTGGAGTTTGTGAGAGTAAAAAGCCCTCCTAACGTGCAAGGAAGCTTGTGAACCACCGCTTCAAGTTCTTCTGTGCTAATCTGCCATGTAGTTCAACTCTTGTGGTAATATTCTCACAAGTGATTGATACAGATATAGGTTTTTGGAAATTTCTCAATTTTTTTTCTGAATGTTCTGAGGTAATATTGAAAAGATCTGCCCTTGGAGTGAGAAGCCCTTGGTTTACACTTAAGCTCTGTGACTAACTCCAGGTTCTTGAAATTTGAGCTTTAAGTTTTTTCATCAATGAAATGGGGAGAATACCAGTCTTTCAGGGTTGTGGTGAGTACTAAATGTAATGAAATAAGTGAGAGAGCTGGGCTCAGGCCTCATAAACATAGAGAAGTAAAGATTGGTGCATTTTTAAAATGTCTGAAGTGTTGGCATAACTCCATCACCTTTTCCATCTGGGCATTGGGAATGGTATCCTGCCTTATGGATTAATACCTCCCAGACTCAGGAAATAATGGTAACTATAGTAGCTGCACTATATTGAGAGCTTTTGTTGTGCAATGGATCATGTTAAGAGATTTACATGGATTGTCACACTTAATCCTTATTATAATTCTGATGTAGTATTTCTAATTTTATATATATGAAAAAAGCAAACAAAGCAAGCAAGCAAACAAACAAACAAAAAGCCTGAGCTGTAGATAAATGTAGTAGATTAAGTATCAGCCCTCAAAAGATATGTTCATGTCCTAACCCCTGGAAACCTATTCATAGTAACTTATTTGAAAAAAAGATGTGTTTGCACATGTAATTAAATTAAGGATCTTGAGATGACGTCATCCAGGTAGGCCTTAACTGGCTACAAGTGTCCTTGTAAGGTAAAGGCAGAGGGAGATTATTATAGACCTAAACAGGTGAAGGCATTGCAAAGGTGGAGGCAGAGAGCAGAAGGGCACAGTCACACACCCAGGAAGACCAGGGCAGTCCTCAGAAACTGGAAGATGCAAGGAATGAAGTCCACCGAGAACCCCCAGAGGGAGTGTGGCCCTGCTGGATTTTGGATTTCTAGCCTCCAGAATGTGAAAGAATAAATGTTTGTCATTCCAAGTCACCAAGTTTATAATAATTGGTTACAAGTAAAATTCAGGTACTGAAAAGATTTAAGCAATTTGTGCAAAGTTACAAAGAAGTGAACCCAGAATTCAAACCTATGTCCTTAACAAGTAAATTTTATTGCCTTGAAACCAAATTGAAGTTTGTATAAAATACCTTAGATTCATTTACTCAATAAACGTTTATTGAGAGCCTGCCACCAATAAGGCCTATACCAGGGGCTGAAGAAGCCATAATGAACAAGTCAGAAGCAGTCTCGCCTTTAGTCTTCAATTTTGGTGTAAGGGAGAAAATTTAAATCATTACTTTCATAGATATACTCAAAATCATTAAATTCCAGCAGTGATAGGTGCCCCCAAGAAGAAACATGAAAACATAGATGTACCCTGGAACAAAGGATTCTCACATCCTCCCAGTTGGGCCCTGCTAACAGTCACCTGAAGTAGACATCAGTCCCCTTTATTCCCTCTGGCCTGTCTCCTGGGAGCTTGGGTGCCCCCAACCCCACCTTAGCCCTTTGGAGCTTGCAGAAGTTGGTCTACAACAGGCAAGTCCTTTCCATGAGAATAAGTACTCCTGAGTGTAGGGACGCCAAAGAGCTTCAGCAGACAGGAGCTCTGTAACCCGTTGAGAGATCATCATGAGGCAGGGAGTGTGGGGGAACTCCTTTTAGACAAGGTTGGGAGACATCTGCATTCTTGTGCCAGGCAGGATTTCCTGGAGGGTCACAAGGAGCTCAGTCATCATCTCTTGAGTTTTAAGCAATAGTATTTCAAGGCAGTTCCTGCCAAGGCCCTATGCTTCAGCACTGCTCTGCCTGGGTTTATTCCATCCAATGCTTACTTGCTTTGAAGCGCTGCCCCTAGCCTTAGCTACTTTAGCAGGGTAGAATGTTCACCTGCCCACATGCCACAGAGAACTTCTAGCTCTGCCTACAGTTGCTACAACAAAGATTTAGCTTATTTTCTGCAAATGGTTCCTTTTTTAATGGTCCCTAAGTTAGACCTGACCGTCAGTGGTCATTGGAATATGGTATGGAATTCAAGTTAACCCACAAGAATTTCTTGTCCATAGCCTTACTTGTCTTCCGAGCTGAGTCAGATGAGTTCTTCCCAAAGACCTTTCTCAGGACTCTAATTTCAATGTTGCCCCACCCCCAACATTGACACGAACTCAGTAGGTGCTTATTGAGTGCCAGCTGTGTGCCAAGCAACATGTTGAGGACACAGTCATAGAAACACCCAATTCCTCACTTTCTGATGGAGTTAGCCAGCCTCTATCTGGGAAGTACTTTTGCAGCTAGTACTTGAATACCATTTACTGTGCTATAAAAATCTCTGGGAGGTGGATATTGTCAGATCTATTGTGTAGACAGGAAAATCAGTTCAGGTGAAGTGACTCTAGTAAATGGCAGAGCCAGAATTCAAGTCTACATTTTTCTAAACTGCCAAGTTTATATTCTCAATGATAACCTAAATTAAGAATCCCTATTTATAGGGAGGAAAGAAAGAACAGGGTTAAAAGTTATTAGCTAATAGAATAGGCTTTCTGAACTAAGAAATTCTTAATTACCCTTAGGAGATTTTTTTCTTGTTTCTGTTTTTCCTCTAATTTCTACATTTTCTTCAGTAAGTATCATATACTCTTGTAGTCTGATAAAAATAGGTAAAATACTTAAAGAAATAAGAAATTTTGTATATACCCAAATAATTGAAAGTGGGTACTCAAAGATATGTGTGCACATATTTATAGCTGTACTATTCACAATAACCAAATGTGAATATGGCTTAAATGTCCATCGATGGATGAGTCGCAAGCAAAGTATATAGTGTAGTCATACAATGGGACATTATTCAGCTATAAAAATGAATAAAGTTCTGATACATTTCACAATATGGATGATCCTTGGGAACATCCTGCTGAATGAATGAAGGCAGACACAGCAGGTCAGATGTTGTGTTATTCCATTCACAAATGAAATATCTACAAGAAGTAAATTCATAGAGGAAGAAATTGGGGTTGTAGACCTATTTTGGAACTAAACAGAAGGGATGGTTTACAGCATTGTAAATATATTAGTTACTACTGAATAGTTCACCATAAAATGGTTAATTTTATATTATGTGGATTTTCTTATTTCTGTATAAATAAATAAATGAATTCTAAATAAATAATTTTTAAAATAAATAAATTTGTCACACAATCATACTTTATCGTGCTGTTCTTCTGTATTGCTCGTGCCGCGAGGGCTGCATACTATTGATTTTAGTGTCTCTGCACTGTTTGTATGCGGTGCTACAGCCCTGAACCTAATAGAGCCCTGGCATGCCCACTAAACTAATAAAGAAACCTTGGGCCTTTTACTTTACTGCTCTGGACTTCATGTTCTCAGCTGTCACACAGGAGTAATTATGTCCACTGAAATCAGCCCCAGATCCTAATACGATAATGTTGTGCTTTGTAAACTAAAAGTGACATGACTATGTTTTGCAGTTTTTGTTTTTACATTACGAAACACTATTAGATCAGAAAGCATCTCTAATTGCTTATCAGGCATGTGTAGAAAGAAATATGAGGGCCAGGAGGGGCACATGTGCCTGTGGAGGTTGAGGCGGGAGAACCACTAGAGCCCAAGTATTCAAGACCAGACTGGGCAACATGGAGAGAGTCCATCTTAAAAAAAAAAAACAAACAAACAAACTATAAGAGGATAGAATGAAATCTTGGTAATATGTATATTTAGAGACATGTTGTCATTGTTAACATTGCTGCTTTTTATTTATGAGTGTTTTTATTTGTTTGCTTGGATTTTTTAACATTATAATGCACTTTATTCAGGTAAAAAGTAATGTTTTGTATACAAGTGGGAGAGGGATCAAGGTCATGAAAAACTAATAATGCAAAAGAGCACAATGAAGACAAGAGCTCAGAATAAGCCTTTCTACAGCTGATGGGTGTCTGTCTGTCTGCAAACAGCTCCCAGTCGTAATTAAGTGCTGCTGCTGCTAAATCTAAATCAGACTCAGGCCCAGAGCACAGGGAAATCCTGTGCAGACCTGGAGCTGCTGGCTTTGAAATGAGATCCTCTTGGGTGTGGAATAAGAGAAGGATGCTCTGGCCCTGCACAGAGCATAGTCCAAGGAGCCCTATAACCCAGCCCTCCAGTGCAACCAGATCTGCTAGCCATACCCTCTCTGATTTCAGCCACCCTTGTGCTGCCAGGAGAGGGATTGGAGAAGGCTGGGGAACCTTGAAAGGCCATTTCAGAATCCACCTAAAGGGTTTGGGGTGTTGTTCACAGGGTGAGTTGAAGCAGGAGAGTCTATCTGGGAGGTGGCTCTCAGCAGCTCTGTCCTTTTGACTGAGGTGAGCCTGGGGGTTCTTCTGTTGTTCTCTTTTGTTGCCCTTTTCCCTAAACCTTTTTCTTTCTTTTTAAAACAAGCTAGATTTAAAAAGCTTGCAAAAGCTAAATGTATTTGTTGTAGAAAATCTAGGAAATCAACCAAGTCAGAATTATGTCACTGCTCACATGTGTTCTTTTCATCTGTTTTTATGCTTATATTTTTACACACATATCTACCAAAATGCAACCATGCACATCTGTACGTGGCATTTGTCTTTCAGCAGCATCCCAAATCTCTTTCTGAATCATTAAGTATTTTTGACATCATTTTTATTAGCCATGTAAGTGTGTTGCATTGTAGAGGTGTTTACTAACTTATTGAACCTATCTCCTGTTGTTGAAGAGTTAGGATTATTCTAGTTTTATGATGTTATAAAAAATAATGTGATAAAAAATAACTTCCAAGGTCTAGGATAGCACCTGGCCTCATGAAGGTGCTTTCTACATAGCACTGTCATAAATCTGTCTGCATATTTACATCCCCGCAAGCAGGGCAGAACACCACGTTCTACTGATTACCTTTACCAACACTGAGTACAGCCATTTTATTAGTCTGTCAAATTTAAAAGAAAAAAGAAATAGCATGTTGTTTTTGTAACTCCCATTTCGTTGGATAGCTGAGGTTGAATTTTTAAATGTTTAGGGACCATAGTTTTCTCTAATGAATATTCATTCTGTGTCTCATTCTGCTACTAATATATTTATCTTTTGTTATTAATTGGAAATCTGGTGGAGTTTATTTTTTTACAGTTTTCAACATTTAATTTTGCTTATGATGTGTGTATACTAACATGAAAAAAATATATTTCTATGAAATCAAGTCTATCAATCTTGTCCTTTGGGTTTTTAAATTTGGCACTACTCTTAGAAAAGCCTTCTCTTTTCCAAGATGAAAGAAAAAGTCATTTCTGTTTTTCTAAGGTACTGTCAGTAATCACTTCCTTTTGCTGGGCATAGTGGCGCACGCCTGTAATCCTAGTGGCTCAGGAGGCTGAGACTGGAGAATCTCGAGTTCAAAGTCAGCCTCCATGACAGCGAGGTGCTAAACAACTCAGTGAGACCCTGCCTCTAAATAAAATACAAAATAGGGCTGGGATGTGGCTCAGTGCCCCTGAGTTCAATCCCTGGTACCCCCACACCAAAGTAATCATTTTCTTTTAAAAGTCTGGATCAGGCTAAGTAATATTCCAGCCCTTGAGAGGAGAGCAAATTAATTTAGCTCAGAGCTGGCTTTCTCTGCAGCCTGGACGCACAATGATCCGAGTTGAACGATCTCCAGACTATTGGCTGATACATGGCTGCCTTTTTCTAGGACCTCAGAAGCAGTTGTCCTTCCTGTCTTAATGCATTCTCCAGTGACATTACACAAGGCTAACGTGTCCTTTTCGAGAAGCCCTAAGGTGACGAAGGACTTGGCTCTGTTGACCAGTTGGTCTTCATTCTCACACCTCCATGCCTTGCTCCCTCCTTCCCTCAGAAAATGGCTAGAGCTAGAGGGAGGAGGGTGGCATGGGGCTGTGCTGTCAGGAGGCCTCTCTTTCTGCTCTGGCTTTCTGGCTTATGTCCTTAGATAAGTTACTTCTTTGAGCCCCAGTTTTGACATCTGTAAAATTATGGAGATTCAAAAATTCAGTGGAAATTTTACTCAGCATTAAAAAAGAGCAAAACCATGGCATTTGCAGGTAAATGGATGGTGTTGGAGAAGATAATGCTAAGTGAAGTCATCCAATCCCAAAAAACTAAGCACCGAATGTTTTCTCATAGTGGGATTGTGAGGGAGAGCACGGGAGGAATAGATGAATTCTAGATAGGGCAGAGGGGTGGGAGGGAAAGGGAGGGGGCAGGGGATTAACAAGGGTGGTGGAATGTGATGGACATCATTATACAAAGTACACGTATGAAGACTTGAATTGGGTGTTAACATTCTTTATATACAGAGATACAAAATTGTTGTATATATGTGTATTAAGAATTGTAATGCAAAAAAAAAACAACCAACAACAAAGAATAGCATTATTTTAGATTAGGTAGAGGGAAGTGAAAGGAGGGGAAGGCAGGGGATGCGAGGATAAGAAAGATAATAGAATGAAACAGACATTATTACTGTATGTATGTATGTGACTGTATAACCAATGTGATTCTACCAATATGTATACTCAGAAAAATGAGAAATTATATCCCATCTATATATGATATATCAAAGTATATAAGTGCATTCTACTGTCATGTATAACTAATTAAAACAAATATGAAAATTTTTAAAAAGACGTATTCTAACTTTAAGACAAAGGTAAAAGGTGGTGCCCAATAGTATCAGCTTTGCCCTGTTCATTTGTTGTATGTGATCATTTCAGACTTGATTATGACTCAAGTTTTCCTTCAGTTTTAAGTTTCCAAGGTGTGCACACTGTGTGTGAAACATTTTCTTAGAACCTTATTTAGAGACAGGGTCTCACTGAGTTGCTTAACATCTCACCATTGCAGAGGCTGGCTCTGAACTCAGGATCCTCCTGTCTCGGCTTTTGGAACTGCTGGGAGTACAGGCATGCGCCAGGCAACCTTATTTTTAATCAACAAAGAAAGCCCCAATACATCTCCGTATAAATTTGTAAACACTCTCAAAAGAAACAAGAAGAATAAAAATCAGTATCATACTAACACTAATGATCTGTTATGAAACTTATTATTATATAGATGTATCCTTACTCAGTTCCAGTATGTTTTGAACTTTGAACTAAAATAACAAATAGCCTCTGCTCTTAGGTAAAGCACTTGGTGGATGGACACCTAGACTGCATGAGTTTGCTCTGAGAATTAGGGGAGACCATGCATGACTGTGGTGGTACATTATCATTATGCTATTATTGCCCACAGAATTTCCTTTCTCTAGCTTAACAGTTTCCCTTTCTCCATGGTGTTCCCCTGGCATTAGCTCTCTGCCTTTCAAAATTCTCTTGTTCTTCACCCCAATTCAAATGTCATTTTTCATGAAGCCTTTGCTAGTTTTCCAGTTAAAATTAGTTGCTCTTTCTCTTACTCAATAATGATATTTTGGTGGTATTTTGACTTAGCCCCTATTTTACTCAGGCTTCATTTGACATTTAAGCTCCTTATAAGCAGGGACCCTGCCTTAGTAGTTTGGTCATAGAGGAAAAAAGATTGATTTTTGGTTCATGGTTTCAAAAGTATAGTCCAGGGTAGGCTAGCTCCAACATCATAGTGGAAGAGCATGGCAGAGGAAACCTGCTTAGCTTATGCCCACCAGGAAGCAGAGAGACAGAGAGAGAAGACAGGAAGGAAAAGGGCCAGTGACAGAATCTCCAAGGCCACACTTCCCAGTGACCTACTGCCTTCAGCCATGCCTATAGTTTTCACCACCTCCCAGTAAGTCCAAATTATTAACCCATCAAATGGATTAATCAATCTGCTGATGATTAATCAATCTGCCTTCACGATCCAGTCACATCTCCTCTGAACATGGCTGCGTTCCCTAACACATGAGCTTTTTTGGGGGACATTCCAGATCCATACCATAACACTTAGTATGCTCCCCATTTGTCTGTTCCCAGTTCTCTTGGCATTCCATAAAGTTCCTGAGTGGAGTTATTTACAGTTCTCAGGAATGATGGAGGCAGCTGGGTGGGCTTAGGCTGGACCATAGAAAGCTAGAGGCAGCCTTGTGATCGACTCCAGGCGTTGGAGATAACACCTACCAGAAGAAGGGAAAAATGACTCCACACTCTGATACCACAGTTCCTAATAGGTTTGGATGGTAAAGCAAATTTCAGCCCAATATATAGAAGATCTTCCCAATAAAAAACAAATAAATCAGAAGGTGGGATAGGAAAGAACTAACAGTCATTGATAATCAAGGGTTGAACTGCTGCTATACATAAATTATTTCCACTCCCACATGGTCTTATAAAATAGCTTCCCTCTTTTATGGATGAGAAAATTAAAGTTCCCAAAGGGCTAAAGACTGAGTATAAGGGCCAGAGATATGGCTCAGTTGGTTGAGTGCTTGCTTTGCATGCACAAGGCCCTGGGTTCAATCCCCAGTACCACAAAAAACAAACAAACAAAAACAAAAACGAAAAAAGGGATGAGTATTAGTTCACATTGTTCATCTGCTTCTTCATGCATTCCTTCCTGAAAAAGCAATCTCCCTCTCCCTAGAGAAATTGCATGGCCATTTTTGGGAAATGCTATATAAAGAGTGCTTGGGATAGGGTGTTTGTCAGCTTTTTGTCTCTGTCACAAAAGACCTGAGCAAACAACTCCCAAAGAGGAAAGATTTGTTATGTTTCATGGTTTCAGAGGTTTCAGTCCGGGGTCAGTCCGTTGTTTTGGGGCCTGTGGCAAAGCAGAGCAATATGGTGGGGAGCACGTGGTGGTTCAAAGCTGCTCTCCTCGTGGAGGCCAGGAAGCGGAGAGAGAATGAGGAAAGGCAGGCCTCCATGACTTTACTGCTTTCCAATAGGCTCCACTCTTAAAGGTTTCACTACCTCCAAAGAGCACCACAGGCTGGTGACCAAACCTTCAACACAGGCCTTTGATGGGGACATTGAAGATCCAAGCCATATCAGGGGTATTGCTGTAGCTTATATTTCAGTTTTCTTCCATCTCTAAAATCTGGGGAATTCTCAGTCTCTGACATGAGTTTAATGGGAATATACCCATAAAACCTCCCTTCTACCATCTTTTTGTGGAAAAGACATATCATAAAACTCTTACTAAAATTATCACAAATTATCATATTATTTCATGGATTGTTAGTCCTATCAGTATTTATGAAGCTATTTGGAAAATATGGCCTTGGAAATTTCTGTTCTGATAAAATTGATTTGGTTCTGGCCAATAGGGGCTTCATTTTTCCACCAAAGGCTACTCTGTCTGAGGGAAAAAAAAAAAAAAAGAAAATATGCATGAGTTGTCACCTGATCCTAGAAGTCAGACGGATGAGGTACTTAGCCTTGCTATCCTGAGTACATTCCATGCTGAAGGTAGGTCCCTGCAGACTGAGTTCCCCAGCGTCAGCTTCTGGGGCAGGCAGCCAACTTTCTGAAGCAGCTGCCATTTTTCTTGGGTGATTCATGTGTGAAAGCGTCTCCCCCATAAGAATCTGGGTCATCTTGTTCTTCCCAGAGCCAGGGTCTTATCAAACCAGAAATGTCTATTCATACAAATGCATCCCAGTTGGGAAGTTTATGAATGTGAAGGATAGTTGTTCCATCCAAATACATGACCCATTTGGTCTGTAGCCTCTCATGTTTGGCTACACTGCTTTTTTATACTTAAGAGAATTGGGCCTTAAAATCTGGAGCTGATGTACATTGTGGTGTAGCTTCAGAGATAACTTTAAATAGTCATGTATGTCTACCTTCTCAGTTGGAATGGCTTAACTCAGTATTCTTACTTCCTGTTGTGAACACAGAGCCTTGAATTTGAGTACTGCCTCTGCCTGTATGTGTGTGTGTGTGTGTGTGTGTGTAAAATACCATTCCTGGTTAAAGTAGAGATGACAACAATGAATCAACTGCCAAGAACATCCAAAACTATTTAAATTTTTTTCTCTTTTGCCCCTGATTTCTTTTCCCAAGAAAAAAAATCTTCCTCTTCTTCCATTTTCATTACACAAAATGTGTTGTTTCTGGAAGAGGATTGGGGAAGGAAATGATGATTTTTTTTCCTTTTTTTGGATCTTGCAAGATAGAAAAGTCATCAAAACACTTGAATGTGAATTTGGCACTACTTTGGGATCATTTAGCCCAGTCTGCTACAAGTTTGATAGACATGATCCAGAAAAGAGTGTATCATGTGATATCAAACAATACTTTTGTGGCAAGGATGGGACAGACCCCATTGCCTGGTCCTCACTGCACAGCCTGGGAATGTCACAGATTCTCAGGTGTGGTCCAAACTGTAATGAAGTCCTGATAGAGTAATCAGCACCCCCAGAGCTCACAGGAGGCCATCAGGGAGAGCGTCTTTTCTTCTTCTTCACAGTGCTTTTATGAAACTCAAGGATATGGAACCCACAACATCGAATCCTCAATTAACTGTCATTGCTTGATGCATTCAACTTTTAAAGATAAGGCTAGAAAAGGCAAGAAAATAGAAAAAGGGATTTATTTACAAAGCAGTGTCCTCTATGATCCCACCTAAATGAAATACCTATAGTGGTCCAATTCATAGAGACAGAAAGTTGCGTGGTGGATGCTAGGGTCTGGAGTGGTGGAGGAGTAGGGAATAAGCATTTAATGGGAATGAAGTTTTAGTTTGGGAATGTGAAAAATGTTCTGGAGATAGATGGTGGTGTTGGATCACACAAAAACATAAATGGATTTAATGCCAGAGAACTATACAGTGAAAAAGAGTTAAAATGGTGAATTTTGTTATGTACATTGTACCACAATAAGAAAAAAAAGCACAGCATTCTTGGTACAATTTATAACTTCCATACCACTGTACACATGCCTCTCCCTAAACAGACTATTACATCCTAAGGAATTATAATAAGAATTTTTCAATTAATTTTTTATTCATATATGACAGCAGAATGCATTACAATTCTTATTACACATATAGAGAAGAATTTTTCATATCCCTGGTTGTATACAAAAAATATTCACACTAATTCATGTCTTCATACATGTACTTTGGATAATAATGTCCATCACATTCCACCATCATTTCTAAGCCCATGCCGCCTCCCTTCCCTTCTCATCCCTTTGCCTTATCTAGAGTTTATAATAAGAATTTTATACTATCTTTTATTTGCCTTGTATTTTGCTGTTTTCAAAACGATCTCATAAGTACGGTTACAAATCAGGGAGAAAGGCTCAACAGGTCTCCTTGTCCCTATTTTACAGATGAGTAAACCAAGGCCCAAAGTTACACAGCTGATAGGCAGTGGAGTTGGTTCTGGACTCCAGGGCTTCTGGTTTGAATTCCCGGAACCAAGCACAAAATTTTAAATTGATGCTAAGCATTTTATACTTACTAATCCTAGCAAGTAGACAACTACATTTTAGAAGGATTTTCAAGAATTTCAAACACTAAAGTGGTTTGGAAGCTTTGGACACAAAAATAAACTAACTTGGGCTGGGGTTGTGGCTCAGTGGTAGAGTGCTTGCCTAGCATGTGCAAGGCACTGGGTTCTATTCTCGGCACCACGTAAAAATAAATAAGTAAAATAAAGGTCCATCAATGACTAAAAATATTTTAAAAATAAAAAATAAACTAACTTTGTTGCCCTATTGTCTAAGCATTCTGATTAACATGGGCTTTCCTGTGTGGTGACAATCATGACAAGCGCTTATCTAAGACTTTCCTGAGTGTCAGGTACTTTTCTATGTGCCCTATATATACCAACTCATTTGTCCAAATGTGTACTGTTCTTTTTAATTTAAACTTTATAATTCAATTTATTGAGACCAGTGTGTGCTAAGCCCTCCTATGAGCTTCATGTACTTTATCTCATTTAATCCATATGATAGTGCGAGGCAAGAGGTATTACCAGAGCTTGGAATCTGAAATAATTTGCTTAAAGACATTTGACCAGAAATGACAGGACCAGGATTTGAACCCAGGTCTGCCTGCCTCTTCACTAACTGTAGTGTGCGTCCTTCTGATCACCATCATCCCACTAGTAATGATATCATCTGGGTGGCTGAGGCAGTGTACAGGCATGGATGCTTGGGTGGCTCATGGTTTGCTTCTTGAGGGACTTCTAAGTTTCACCCTGAAATTCTGTCTGGAAATTTGATTCAGTTGCTGAAAGTGGAAGAAATACAGCTCTCATGTTCATGCGCAATTTGCTTTTTCATTTTCTTTTATTATCCTGAGACTTACTGTAAATCACACTCTCCCATCAGTCCTGGGGGTTCTGATTATGTTCATGGGGTCCAGCTAAGAGCAAGGGTAGTAAATTACTGCCACTTTGTTTGAAAATTTTTTTAGCCACAGTACATTAGCTGCTTTTGTTTGCTTTTCCACTGGTGGTGTGCACATTTTTATTTCAGAATTTGTGTTTCTTGAATGTCTCATTTGTGAATAATGTAGCTTGCAAGATGGAATGATTGGAGGAAAAAAAATGAAAGAGGGTGTCCTGTTTGACATCTGCAAGATTTTAAAGCATTTATAGCAAAATGAATTATAGATCTCTTTCTGTTTGTGTCTCTCTCTCTCTCTCTCTCTCTCTCTCTCTCTCTCTTTCTGTCCATCCCCCACCCTCACTCTTGTTTTCTCTCAATATCTCTTTTTTACTCCATTTCCACAAAGCAATTGCTATGAAATGACCAATATGGCAGCTAATATCAGGCAACTACCAAGAAATACCTTCTTCTAGGCTTCTCTTAAGTATTTCTATTTGAAAGATTCATAGATCAGAGGGTCAGGGGACGTGTTTTATTGTAAGTTTCTGTTCCAAATTTGCTGACTTTTTTTTGTAAAATAAGTAAATAAATAAGTCTTTTAGAAAGCAAAAATGAGACTAATAAGAACCAGACCCTAAAAATGATTGTCAAAATGTCAAAAAATAACTGCTTTTCCTTGAATCAATAGCATTAATCTTGAGACACCTCCCTTTCCAGAGAATCTCCCTAATAGCTTGATCTGCTTCTCTTGCTGAGCCATCCACAGAGTGACTTATAAAGTGACACCTGATTCCTCAGTGGCTTTCAGTAATTGGTCGGGGAGTTCAGTGGAGACATTTGATTATATATATTGATATGGTGCTGAGAAGAGAGGCACTAGCATGTGGTAGCAGCCCTGAACTTGAAGTCTTAGGAGGCTATTTTTTCACAATGTTCAAGGACCATCCTAGAGGGCTAGAAACCAGCAATGCTGCCAGTTCTGAAATTCCAGCTAGGGACTGGGGTGGGATCTCAAGTTCCAGGCCAGTGTGGACAACTTAGTAAAATCCTGTCTCAAAATAAAATATATATAGTTTTAAAGGGTGGAGTGAGTAGTTCAATGGTACAGTGTTCTCCCAGCATGTGTTGGCCTTGGGTTTATCCATTAGTACAGAGAGAAAGTAAAAGAGAAAGGGAAGAAAACAGTGATGTTTGCACAGGACTCAGGTGGATTTGAAAATAGCTGGGTTCCTGAAATTTGTTCGTTTCTCAAATGGCTTTGGAAAAGATTTCAGTTCATATTAAAAGGAAGCTTAAGTTAGAATTTTCATTCTATCAATAATCCATTAATAATCCACTAAAATTGTTAGTAAATTTTATTAGACTTTATATTTAATATCTTCTAGGGAGGTTGTCTACCTGTAAGAACCCCCTGCTATCTGATAACTGCTCCCATGACCCATCAGCATGGACCTTCAGCAGCCATATTTTTGTTATTTAGCCCTGGCCCTCTGGTGAGAGTTGATTGGACCAGGGAGAGGTACTTGACTGTGGTAGGGACAGTCAAATTCTCTTTTCTGGAAATTTGGACTTGGCTCTCAGAAATAGCCAGTTAGTACTAGTGAGTTGCTTTTAGGGATGTGAGATCAACTTGGGGGCCATGTAATGATCATTTACTGTGTATATCGAAAAAACAAGAAAACTTTTTTTGCAAAGAGAGATTTAAGCAGATTCATAGAGTCAATCAGAGATTGAGGGTGGAAGATTTCTGAACTGGTTCCCAGCAGCTTTTCAGCTTCTGGTTTCTGTTTCTTCTAAGTCCTGGCCAGACTCTTTGTCAGTTGTGCAAGAAACCCTGGATCCTATGTTAAATTTCCATGCACTTCATCTGCCCTTCATCCGTCCATAAATTAGTTCCAGTGACTTGCAGTCAGAGGGTCTTAACAGAGACATGTTGTCCATCTTTCCAATATCTGTTTGCTTCATTATAGATGGATAAGTTGATTTTCACTCTTTGACACCCTCAAAGGTTTGAGCTGAGAACAAACCCGAGATCTCTTAGTCTTGTCCTCTCATTAGACAGATGAGGAAACTGAAGACAATAAATGCAAAGTAAATGATTTTTCCAGGATCAAACAGCCAGGATTTGATCCCTGGCCTTCTGGTCCTCAGATCAGTTAGCATTCTTTCCAGGCAGACTCTCTGGTGCTTGCCATCCATCTATCCATCCATACATCCAGTATATATAAACTGAGAAAGCTCCTGCTATATGACGGGTACTTGAATACATGCTTTTTTGTCCTCAACAACCTGAGAATGTAGTAGAATCAAAGATCCTTATGCTTATTTAT
This sequence comes from Ictidomys tridecemlineatus, assembly GCF_052094955.1. Taxonomy (NCBI): domain Eukaryota; kingdom Metazoa; phylum Chordata; class Mammalia; order Rodentia; family Sciuridae; genus Ictidomys; species Ictidomys tridecemlineatus. Next base: position 49,851,289 of record NC_135487.1, read on the forward strand.
CCATCATTCCATGGATTTTCCCACCTGGAGGGCATTTTTCTTGTGTTATTAGAACATCATCAGAGCATGTTCATCCAGGAATCTCCCAGAGCACATGTCATTGTATGGTCTCCCCACTTCTCTAATATCTGTGATGGTCCGTTTTCATAATGTACTTTTCCCTTGGAAGCTCCTAGAATGCGAGAACTGCATGGAGTCTTGACTTTCACTTCCTAGAGTGGAATCTTACAAGATACATCTTCAAAAAGTGTCTAGCATTCTAAAGAATTTATTTCACCCTTTAGAATCTTAAGTGAACACTGTGCATTAATTATCTGTGGAATCTTACAAGGTACACCTTCAAAAAGTGTCTCGCATTCTTAAGAATTTATTTCACCCTTTAGAATCTTAAATGAACACTGTGCATCAATTATCTATTATTAGGAAACAAACCCCTCCAAATTTAATGGCTTCTTTCAAGAATCCTGTATTATCATCATCTCTCAGGGTTCTGAGAGTTGACTGACTTCAACTACATGGTCCTCGCTCAGTCAGGGCTTCTCACGTGACTGCAGTCAAATGGTGATTGTGCTTCCATTATTTTGAAGACTTGGTCATTCACATGCCTGGTGACGGGGCTCAGAGGACTCAAAGAGCTGGCAGCTGGAACAGGTGGGGCCTTCAAGAGCATCTCTTTCTCTCAGAATTCTCTGCATGGTGGCCTCAGGGTAACTGGTAGCTGGAGGCTCCCAAAATGACTACCCTCAGCCTTTTCTAACCTAATCTCCCAAGTCATTTACACAGTGTCATTTTGGCAGCACACTGTTCCTCAAGGCAGCCACCGGATGCAAAGAAAGAAGACGTGGACTCCACTTTATGATGGAAGGAGTATAAAAAAATTTTCAGACCTGTTTGTACATCTCTGCTTTACACTTCTTCACACATAGGACATACAAAAAGAAATAAGCACTGTCTCTGTCCTCCAGGAGTTTTTATTTGACTCAAAAGCCATGTTTTTTTTTTTTAGACAACTGCTGGTTTGGGGCTTCACTGAAAGATACATGAATTCCAAATAGTCTAAAGTTACTAAACGCCGTGAGTAATTGTGGCTAAATAGTTTGCCACTTTTAGCCACAATTACTCACGGTGTTTAGTAACTTTAGATTTCAGTGGCCTGGGAGTTAGTATGGGCAAACATATAGGGTCAGGGTCTCATTTTACCATGCAACTCTTGTGTGCCGGGAATCGCCTTGATATTTTGCAGGAATGGACAGTGAGTATGCCTTGGACCTCCCAAGACAGAACAAGAGCCACTCCTAGAGATATAACCCATGGAAGTACTGCAAAAGGGAAAGAAGATTTTAAGCACAAAGGTGTACATTAGGGCATTTTTAAACAATAAAAATCAAGATGGAAGCTATTCAGCTAATGGGGAAATCCTTTCATTAGGACTTCTGATGGAAATCCATCATCAGGAGTCTGTGCCTGCTTTTCTCTGGATTTCTGAGGTGACACCTACTTGGTGAGGAAGAAACAGGGACACAAAATCAGGATCCCAGCAAATGCTTCTCCATCTAAAGTCCTCACCCACTCTCCTTCCCCTGCTCAGGTCAGCTCATGCTTCCTGAAGTCCAGCTCTGAGCACAGTGACCCCTTTAGCCTTGTGGGACAGCTGCCCTGTTGCCAGCCAGATGAAGTGTAGAGCTACTCATTCCTGATGAAGCTCTTGCCTCAGTCTTGCCCAACCTGTCTGTTCTGCCTTTGTGCCCATTACTACCTTCACCTTCCCCAAAAGCAAACAGGTACCATTTATTCCCTTGCTTGTACTCACTCTAGCCACCTGCCTTCCAGCCTTCACTCAAACCATTCCTTTGCCCGCAGCACGCTATCTCCTCCTCCGCCTCCTGAGAGCAGAGCTGACCTGCAGAGGTAAATGATGGATAGCTGGAAACTTGCATGAGTTGCAGCAGTCTCTTTGTGAAAAAAATTAGATCCATGATGTTACCAAGATGGTTATTAAAACCATGTTGAAAAAATGCCTCAGGGCTGGCTCCTCCGTGTGCTTGAGTGAGTGGGACATTGTTAGCCCTCACCGTGACTAGGGGGTGCATTTAACAAATATTGGGCAGGAACTTATGACATCAAGCCCTCAGCCATAGACAGGCCATTCTGCAGGAACTTTCCTGCCTAAATATCAGTGACGTCTTGACAGGGGCACAGAGTGAAGCGGGAAAGTATGGGCAGTGCACGTGGAGTTTTTAGCAGATACGTGCGGGATTTATCGGAGCATCACCAAAGCTGGCATCTGGCTTGTGTGCCCTACTCTCCCCAGCCAGCCCCCTACCAGCCTGCCCCTCCTCATTCCTGATCATCCCTGCCTTCCATTAAAGTCCAGCTCAGGCATGACCTCCTCCCCCAGGCCCTCCCTCATTTCTATAGCCGGACATGCTCACTCCACCCCTCCCCCAGCATTAAACAATCTCTTTCTTTCCTCTTCCCTGTTCTGATTATTTGTATAGGTTTCTTTTTCATTGCTCTTCTGTGAGGTTGGGGGAGATGGGACAGGTACCCCTCAGTGCCTGCACAGGTGTTTAAGAAGTAATTGCTTGTTTTTCTTTCTCCCTCCTCTCTCCTGTACTTCTGCCCTCCTCTGAATGCCTGCACATTCCAGCAAGAGGACAGGAAGTCTGGGGTTTCTCTCCCACTCCACTCTGTGCAGGTCTTTCCCACTCTGCTTGATGAAAGGCAGGGTACTGCCTGGCCCCCATGCCACCGCCGCACAGTGACCCCAGCCGCCCATTTTGGTTTCCCTCTCTATCCTTCCTAACTCCTTCGCTCAATGTCTTGACCTCGTACTTGTCTCCTACTGTCACTCTAACTTGTATTTTACAATTAGATCCCTGGAGTGTCTCCTTCTTTCTTCAAGATCTACAGGGCTATTGAAGGACACAGGCCACGTCTCCTCCTTTTTAAAAAGCCAAGCCATTGCCAAGTTTTGCCTCCTTTGGAGCAAGGACAGACCAGGCTGCATCCAGGGCCTTCGAAGACAGAGTCAAAATGTATTTTTGCTACCTTGTCTTGACCTCATACTTGGCTTCTACTGTCACTCTGGCCTGGAAAATGGGTTGTTTCCTTCTTTGACATCCCTGAACGTGCTCAGATCCCACTCCCTCATGCTGGTTTCTTTACCTGTTAAACTCCATTGCCAGGATGAGGGACCACTTGGCTCCATGTATTCACCTATTTGTAGAATATTTTCCACACCTATTTTTTTGCAGTTCTATGCTAGCTTTCAGAAACTGCAATGAGCAAGGTGTAATTGGATCCCCAAGGTTCAGACTTCTGTGTGGAACTGATTTTATCCTTTTGCTACTAAAAAATAGTACTCACTTAAGTCTTTTGATGTAGTTGTTTTATTTGTGGTACTGGGAATTGAACTCAGGTGCACTCTATTATTGAGCCACATCCCCAATCCTTTGTAATTTTTTTTTTTTTTTGAGACAGGATCTCATTGAATTGCTGAGACTGGACTCAAATGGATGATTTCCTGCCTCAGCCTCCTGAGTTGCTGGGATTACAGTTGTATATCACTGCACCCAGCTCACTCCATTTTTTAACTCTAGATCCCTCAATGCTCTTCTGTTTTCTTGCAAAAGTAGTAGGGCAGAGAATATCTGGTTGTTGAGGAATTTGATTCAAAATGTGAGGGCAAAACCCCTGTTCATTAGAGGACATTCAGGTGACAAGCATTTCACCAGTGTGCTATGCTGCTGGAAAGGGATCTGGGGTGTGGTCAAGTCAGCAGATTCTTTCAGATTTTGAAACACAAATCTCACACAAGGGATGGAGACAGAGGGAAGAGAGAAGGGTGTGTGTGCCCTTCCATGTTCCCTGAAGTTAACATCCTGAGAAATCCTGAAACCAGAATGTCAGCCTCAGTGGAACTGAGCTGGAATGTTCTGAAGCAGAGGGACACAGCTTCTGTTCAATCAAGATGTGACTTTAGAAAACTGGGGTGCTTAATATAAAGCAGAAAGGGGCGTGCGAGATCAGGAACCACGGAACAAGAATCAAGCACCAAAAAAAAGGTTTATGGGGGGGGGTGCTCCCAGGTGAGGTTCACCAGTCCACCAAAGGGTGAGGAGTGGGGAAGTCGCAGGCAGGAAAGGCAAGAACGATGCTAAAGAGGGAATCTGGAGATAGGAAGGCCTGGGCCATCTAAGTAACAGCTACCCACAGCAGGTTGGCAGAGCTGAGTTTAGTGGGTCGCATCTGTCTCGGGTTGGTCAGGGCGGATGTGAAATGACAGGGTGATTGCTTCAGCCCTGGGAACCTGGTGGTTGGGGTCCTTTGCCATGTCAGCTTCTGATTGGCCATTTCTGGTCTCCTCAGCCAAGTGGAAAGTCCTGCCCACAGCCTGAAAGGGCCAGGGGAAGGGAAGCCTGCCCACTTAACACTTAACTCTGTGGTCTCTATTGGAATAAAAATTCACAGGCCAGAAAGGGGAAACTTTTACATTTACAGCCACTCAGATTCCACGTAAAGCCATCAAATCCGAGAATTAACGATGACTGGGCGAATGGCTACCTTAGAGTCAGGCCAAGGTAGCAAAAATACACTTTGACTCTGTCTTGGAAGACCCTGGATGCAGCCTGATTCCTCCTTGCTCCAGGCTCCAGAAAGGGCTGAAGCACAACTATGGCATCTGCAGAAAGCAGTGACAGGCCTCCATGGTAAGCACCATGAGCCATGCTGACGCTGAGGCGTCTCCCGTTCAAAGTATGGAAATCACAGAGGTGACTTATGATGTGTTCTGCTTGCATTGGCCCAAAGCCCAAACCAGAACTGTATGTCAGGCTTGGCCTTCCAGATACTATCTCCAGTCATTTAGAAGTTCATTACGCAGACCGACTCCTCCCGTCCTGCTGTCACTAAGGGCTGCCAGCGTTTTTCATGGGTTTACAGCTCAGCTTTCGAGGAGGAAAGCGCGGTTTTGAACTGGCAGTGTGGCATGCAGGGCCTGAGCCTAGGAGGCAAAACCTTCCCTTTTTGGTTGTTTTTAAGTTTGCACCTTGCTAGGTTATAGTGACATCAAGCTAGTGGTTTCCCTCTTGTTATTAGATTTGGTTTTGAAGGCCCAAGAATTTCTGTATCATGCCATAAGCATTTAGCTACAGAGGATGATTTAGGTTTTTAATTTTTCAATTACCATTTTAAAGTTAGGGTGAATGAGATCGCAGAAGTCAAAAGCAAGACTATAACGAATATTTCTGCAAGACAAGTGGACCTCAAGCCAAAAACCTTGAGTCCAATATTTCAGTTGGAAAAGTTTGATTATTTATCAAAATGAATCCAGCATCCTCATGGTATGTTTCTGCTCACCACTTCTAAATATTCTCAGCATTTTAAAATGGAAATAAAACATGCACCCATGGTAATTATGAAGTAACAAAATGACAACCCCCACCCAAATAATGAAAATTCTAAGAAAAATAAGTTGACCACCTCAACCACAAAACTACATAGATTGGGTGGCTTATCAATAACAGAAATTTATTTCTCATAGTTCTGAAGCTGGAAGCCCATGATGAAGGTGTAGATATTGTAGAGTGCTGTGAGGGTTCCTTGGCAACCATCTTCGTCTGTGACTTCCTGTGGCCAAGGATTTCTTTCATGAAGACACTAATCCCATTTATGAGTGCTTCACCCTCACGACCTCTTCAGCTCCAAGGCTCACACCTCCTAAAACCATCATATTGCAGGGGGGGGGGTTAGTTTTTCAACATACAAATTTTAGGGAGCCATAGACCTTCAGTCTATAATATCCACAAAAGCTTATAACTAGAAAAAAAATAGAGTAATTGTGTTGGTGGTTGCTCATGATCCCATCAGATAACCTGCTCCTAGAGAGATAATAAGGATTTAAGGCAAAGATCATTACCACTGGTGTGAGAAAGAGGCACCTCTGATTGGACTCAGGTTAGTCAATGCAGGAGAAGTTCTTTTTTGGCAGTAGGGTATCAAATAGCAGGTGGGGAGGGGACAAGTTGGGAGTGGGGCAGGAGAGTGGAACTTTGCTCCCATCCCAACAGTGACAAAGCCAGCTATGTAAAAACTTCTGTAAGCTTTGCCATCTTCTGTAAAATGCTGCTAGAAAAACCTGCCCACACCACCATCCCTGGGTTCTGCATAAAATGTGCAGGGTAAGGATAAAATGCAATGATATGCAAAATGCCTTCTCCTTCTGCCTGGATCAACTATAACTGGGACACAAAGCAGTCAAAGTGTGCAGTCCAGTCATTCTTTTTCTGCATGGATCTTAAGGACTTAAGAGGAAAAGGCAGTTTCCTTAAGCTATTAAGAGTCCATTTACATACAATTGGTCTACTTGTAAAAATACCTATTCATTAAAACAAACCCCTAGGTAGCAAAGTTTTCTTAAACTCCTGTGAGTGGCTCTGTGTATTGAGTGGGCTTCCTAAAGAAAGACCGACAAAGGCTGCTCTATTTCCCCATTAGTTGAGATTTATAGGGTGTTTGGGTCTAAGTGTACCTTTGCAGAACTTTTTCTGATGTGGTGTGTGTTCCCTGCGTCCTTTGCCATCTGTTGTCTGATCCAATGGGCCTTCAGTAAACCCTCAGCTATTATACAGAGGTCATTAGCTCAAGCCCAGCTCGAGGCATTTGTATTTATGTTCTCGGGAAAATTGAGTGGCGGTCGCGGACCCAGCTTGGCACAGCACTTCTTTTCACTTTGAACCATTGTATGCCCAGGTCAACAGCAGCTTTGCTCAGCCAGAAAGTATGTATCTCCATTGTGCTGTCTCTGGGCCTAGCAAGGGACAGTTGGAATCTGGAAAGTTCCAGCTGACCTCTGGGTTAGAAAGGCAGTTTCACTCCTTATCAGTCACATGACCTTCAGTAACATGCCTTTGCACTAGTCCTTCTTGTGGACCCAGGGGATTGTCAGGGAGAAATCTCCTGGCAATTTTTGAGGAATAAATAGCTACAGGGCTTTGGGCAAGAGTCCGTGGTTAGAAAATGGTAGCTTTATCACTGTGACCAAGTGTTTTTCCGTGGGAGAATGATTTGGGGAGCATGTTTTTATGCTTATGCTTGGATTGCAGGTGGAACCCACAAGTCAGAGTATTTAAAAAAAAAAAAAACTTGGAACACTTTTAGTGTTCCAGAGATAGATTATCTCATTTAACTTCCACAGCATCTCTCATGGATAAGTACAATTATTAGCCCCATTTTCTAGTTGGGCCAACTGAAGCTTAGAGTTCAAGTGACAGAAAGTAAAAGATAGAGCTTGGATATGAAGCCAAGCATCCCAGCTCCAAAGCCCATGTTCTTAGTTACCCTATTTTTATTTATTCTAATGGTGATGGGGATCTGAACCCATAACCTTTGCACATGCTAGGTTAGTGCTCTACTGCTGAGCTCCATCCCCAGCCCAATAGTCTGTTCTTATAAATAGCACCTCCAAGGTGGCTGACCCTCAAGAACTAAGCTCCTGCAAATGGGATCATGCAGCTGTCCTGGGCTCCCACCCTGTAGCCAGTTTACCTCCTCCTTTTCTCTTACCTGAGGTTCCACCGGCTCAGACACCCCTCAACGGATAATGAACTGTGGTTATTCAGAAGTCCCCTGCCACTTCGGCTGATTTTTATTAAACGCAGCTTGTGGCTCTGACTCAAGAATGCACAAGCTGATTTAGATTATGCTTTGCATTGAGTTTATTAAGATAAAAAATATTTCCCGAGATAGTGAGTCAGAAGTATTTATGGTGAAGTGTACCGAAAGTGAACGCAGGTTGATAGCATGAACAAAATGTTCTCCCAGAGTCAAATGCGATGACCTAACCGTGTTTGGCAGCCTTCCTTTATGTTTAGCTAAGCATTTTATTTCATGTCAGGAGCCTCCTCCCTCTGTAAGAGGGAGAGGTCATGTAGGAGGCTAGCATTTTGGCATATGCCCCTCTTGATACCCAGGCCCAGGCCCTAAGCCTAATTGCACCCTGCCCCTTGCCTGACTGGCTGCATTGTCATGGCAACGCCCCGTTCAACTTTTTATATCTCAAGTTTCTTTCACCTGTCAAAATGGGACTAGAACTCTTGGCCCTGCCTCCATCCCGAGGGAAGATGGAAGGGCACTTTGAAAATTAAGTAATAAATGTTGGGAGGGATTTGTGGACCTGTGGATGTGACGTCTTGTCAAGCAGGACCGTAATAAATGGGGTGTCTCCAAAGCTAATTTGCCTGAAATTCACTTGAGCCTTCCATTTACTTAATCAACCAGCATTTATTAAATGCCTACAAAGTTTACAATAACATATGGAGCTCTGGGAGGAATATAGAAAGGAAAAAAAGAGGAAATGGTGTCTCAATTCCCGAAGAACTCATAAACTAACTTCTTTTTTCTTGCAGTTCACTTTTTAGGTTGATTAAGTCTCAGGATACAGAATGCCTGGGCTGTATTTAAAAAGCTCATTCTCTATGGTGACTTCTAGTTACGTCATAAGTAACTAGTGGTGATTTACTTGTTTCTAGCACTGGTGGGTATTATCACGGGATTTATAAAAAGAGCAAGAATATTTGTAGTCCTGGTTACAGTGATGGAAAGCACAGTGAAAGACTATAATCTGTGTTTATTGAGAAATGGGGCATCAGGTAATTGTATGGTTTCTGGTGTCCAGAGGGCCTGAATTTGTGTCCTGATTCTACCACTTTCTGGATGTATGAACACTTCTGTGTCTCAGAGTTTTGGGTTTTTTTTGGGGGGGCGGGGGCGGCGGGGGAGGATGGTGCTGAGGATTGAACCTAGGGCCTTGTGCATGCGAGACAAGCACTTTACCAACTGTCCCCAGCCCGAAGCCTACAGTATCCCATATTCCCAATTGGTTTCCCATCTAAGGACTAACCAGGCCCAACTCTGCTTAGCTTCTGAGATCAGATGAAATTAGATGCATTCAAGGTAGTATGGCTATAGACTCAGCTTTTTTATCTCTAAAATGAGGGTAATAACAGTGTCTATCTCACAGGTGTGTTCTCAAGTTTAAATAAGATGATGTACGTGAGATGTTCAGAACAGTGCCCAATCTTCATAAATTAGAAGAAGCAGCAGCAGGAGGAGGGGGGGAGGAGGGGGGAGTGGTGTTAGCTTTCTAACTTTTTGTGAGTGGGGGAAATGGTGGCATTAAAAGGATACTGGCATTTCATTTTCCTACTTTTTAAAAAAATAACGATTTTTTTTTTATTTGGAGTCTCAAACTTTTGCCCATATAGGACACAGTCATTTGAGACTCTCCCAGAGCCCACACTGCTTGTTTAGAAATCACCCCTTTCTTCTCTCTGACTTAAAATGCTCAAGGCTTGAGCTAAACTGTCTTGCTCTTAAGAATTTCAGACCAGACTAGAAGGTGGAAGGGCAGTAAAGGGCAGCTTAGAGTGTGATGGGAAGAACACTGGACTTGAAGTCCAGATCCTGGCTTTGCCTCTTATTAACTATGAGCTTTGGAGTAGGTCTTACATCATCTGATGCAGTGTACACATCCTGACGTGCAAAGCAATGGTGCACAAAACAACTGGGGCCTTAGTGCGTATCAAGACAGTGGCACCAAACTGTGCCACACCAGTGGTCATCTTCTCCATTGCTATCCACCTGCAGTTAAAATAAAACAAAAAGTCAATTGCACTTTAGAATGTCTTCAACAAAGCAGCAAAATTTATTGATTTTATTAAGTCTCGACCCTGGAGAATGTCTCTTTAGTATTGCATATGGCAGAATGGGAAGCTTACATAAAGATCTCTAGCTGACTCCTGAGGAACCAGTACAATGAGGGTCTCAAAGAAAAGCACTTGAGTTTTGAGCGGAACTAGACCCTTTTTACTTGAAGGAATGACTAACAAACTATGTTTAGTTATTCTTGAGATTTAACCAAATGAGCCTGCCACTTCAAGGAAACAGGAGATAGCATTCGTTGCCAGCAATAAAATTTGACCTTTCAAGCAAAAAATAGAAGTTTGGAAAACTTTTAGTTATCACCATGAACTTCATCACTTCCTAATCTTGTCTGATGTCATTGATGATATTGATGTATGTGACTTTTCTATATTATATAATTAAATGTGTCCATATGTGAAATATATATATATATATATATATATATGTGATCTTATGTTTTTTAACGGACAACACATTCTGTTTCAAAACCATACATGGATTGGTGATGCATTCAAAGTGCAAGATAAATCAGTCCTTTTTAATGTAATGAAGTATGAAATGTTCATTGATATGGTTTAGATTTCACCTGGCAATTTAAGAAACTACCCCTTGTCGAATTTTGGTGTATTATCAAAGAATAGCATCCTGAATTATCTAAAAGGCTGTTAAAATGCTTCTGCCTTTTTCAAATGTGGGAAGTCAAGATTTTCTGCAACAAATACAATTTATCTCCACAGCCTGAATGTTAATCCAGGAGAATACAGTAGTCTCTGCTCTAAAAGCAAATACTACATTTGCTACAGTATAAAAATCATGCCATTCATCTCCCTATTGTATGTGTGTGGAAAGTACAGTTGCTTTCATTAAAATATTTATTTTAAGTTGGGATTATTAAAATAAAATCTTAAAATTTAAGATTTTCTCTTTGGGGTCTTCAGTATTTTACATACTAAAATCCTGAGACTGACTGAAAGATTCTGGAATTTCTGTTCTAGAGCATGCACTCTGGAGCCAAAATAATTTGAAATCTCATGTCTTCTTAGTGTCTGTGTGATCTTGAACAACTTCTTACCCTCTCTGCCTTGAATTTCTCATCTGTAAAATTTCCGTAACAGCACCTGCTGTGATAATAAGTACCATTTGTCATTTCCACTGGTATTGCCACCAGGAGACAGAGTTAGTTCAAGGACATACAACTAAAGGTGGAGTCAATTGAACTGAGACTTTTTTCTCTCAAGCTAGATTATACCCCACCTCCCACCCACAAGTCTGACATGCCAATATTTATAGTCTAAGAAAGAAGGGAGAAAGGTATCAGAAATGTACCACAGCCCAAGCACACATTGTCAGAGGTATCAAACCACCAGAAAAAATTACAAACAGCCAGATTCAAATGTAGGGCCAAATGGCATTGTCTTATATTCAGGTTCAGCAGGCACCTGTTGCCTGTCATTTAATGGTTCTGCCCACGTGGAAATACAAACTTCCCCCAGAAGGGGCAGACCCCCAGAGACCCTGTTGAGAGCCACAGCCAGAATTGTGCCCAGACAGACTGCAGCAAGACCCCAGCAATAGACAACAAATGCAAAGCCCAAGGAGGTGAAGTGGCTGTGGGACCCCCACAGCTACTAGGGGCAGAACCGGTATTTGAGTCCAGTGTGCAGGTCAAGCCTAGGTGTTCTCTGAAAGGAACAGCTAGATCAGAGTCTGCAATGGTCACACTGAGATTTGGATAAGACTAGAGTTGGGTCCCTAGCATGGCCCACGAGGCTGCCACTGACGTTCCAGCTGGTTGTGGGAAGAGAATGGACCCTGGCCAAGGGCTCGTTAACAACAAGAAAGAGAGCAGGGATGCAGACATGCGTTTTCACTTTATTTTATTCCCGGCACAGAATGCCTTCCTGTCGTTTAGGCAAAATGCTGTTCTGATGCTTCTGGTCTTTGCCCAGCTGAGGAGCAGACCATTTGTTAGTCCTGCGTGCTAAGTGAGTAGCTACAGATGGCCAACAAATGCCAATCTTCTTCTATGTTGGGAAGAAGTCAAGACCAAATCTCCAATTGTGGCAAGGCTCCATTGCTCAGTAAACACAGAGATCTGTTTATGTTTCCTTTGTTCTTTCCGGAAACACACTGGTTTCCAGTTGCCCTGCACCCCTCTTTTTGTTTTTAGATGGGTGTAATATGGATACTGAACAGAGCAGGTCAGGCAAGATTCCTGGCCCCCGGAGGGGCACTGAAACACCCATTGGAAACATGGCTGAAGCTCAGACCCCTGGAAGTAGGGGAAAAACCCTGGCCTGGGAGTGGCTGTGTGTTGGGTTCCACCCTGAGTTAGGCAGCAATCCCAGCTCTGTGCCCAGCCCTAGGTAAGGCTCAAGTACCAAAGCAGTTTGATGAAGCAGGAAGAGCCAGATGGTGGAACCAAAAAGATGTGAAATGGACCTTAGTTTGGCCAGAAGACCTTGAGCAAGTCACTTTCCCTGTCTAATCCCAGGTTTCCTCCTCCTATGTTGGTAAATACTAAAATAAACCCTCTACACATGGCAGCATCACAAGGCCCTCTGTTATTGCTGCTATTTGGGCGGCTGCCTCTCTTGGATTTCGTATAGGTGTGAGGCCAAGCTGAGAACTGAAGGCCATTGGTGATGGAATCTTTGGGAAGTTGGCTGTGTGATCACAGGCGAGTTAGTTTATCTCTGAGTCAGAATTTTCTCATCTACAATTGGGAATCCTGGTCAATTAATGTGCCTTTCCTACTGACCCAGACATTAGAGGATAACAGGGGATGGAGGCCATGAAAACATTATGTAATCTGCCATTATGTAGAGGTTATTATTATAAAAATGATAGTAGCAACATTGATTAACATTTCTGAGTGCTTCTGTTTCACCAAACACTGGTTTTAAGTGCTTTACGGCGTCACCTGATTTAATCTTTCACTAACGGTTTTGCCAGGTGGAACCCTGTAATTCCTATTTTTTCAGTTGGCTAAACTGAGGTACTGAGAGGTTAAATAACTTGCCCAGGTTCACACAGATAGGCAGGGGGAAGACCAGAGATTCACACCCAGCCAATTAAATTCCAGAATCTATCCAATGGAAAATTAATAACTACGCTTATATTGGCATTATGTGATTGCTATGTCTACATTTCTCTCTACAGAGAGTGTGTAGTTATACATTATCAAAGCGTCAGTTGGAGTTTAAAGCTGTAATAATAACTCCCTACCTTCTGGGCATAGCTCAAAACATCTAAAGATCATGTGTGATTATATTCATGAACAAACAGATTCACGGATTGAAAAGATAAGTATAATAAGTACAAAATAGTATATATATAGCATCATATATATGTACGATTCATAGGCATACATATGTGCATATTATGATATATGGAATTATAGTTTTCTTACAGAAACATGCTCTAAGCTAGAGATCAGAATATATATTAAGAAAGCAAGGCATTAGCAAAATCATTGATGGAACCATGATTGTGTGTGGTGAGAAATAATTATTCACTGGCTTAGGTGAGATGAAAACTATTGTTATGTTAACACAGTGAATGATGGTCATGCTTAGTCTCTTTTCCACCACATGCACCCGGTAAGTGCCATTCACACATGCGGCACGCTCCTGAGGGGCTGCCAGATTTTAGCAACACCCCTTCCCAATTTGTTGGTGGAAAATGAAAGCAAATAATGAATCATTTATTTTTAGCATTTATGAACTCATTTTATAGGCATTCAAGTAATTAAATAACCCAGTTAAGGAGCTCGAAAATGTTATTTTCCAATAAATTTCCATTAAATGCAACAAATTTACTGTTTCAACTGTGCTGTTCGATACAGTAGCCACTAGCCACTTGTGGCTGTTTATGTTTAAAAATCTGGTTCCTCTGTCCTCTAACCATATTTCATGAGCTCTGTAAGCCATGTGTGATTAGAGGCTGCCAGTCACTGCAGCTCATAAAACACGTCCATCCCTGCAGGGAGTTGCTGTACGCTGCTGGGCTCTGTGATGCATGGGGAGGGGGGACTAGAACCTTCTGTGGCCTGCCTTGCAGCTGCTTGCTGTAGAGTAGAAATGAAGGCAACTGCTTAACAAGCATCCCAGTTTTGGGGCTAGGGATGGACAGAGAGCAGTGAATGGTGGGAAAGTATGACAGAGAATCTACCCAAGGATGCGTGGTCAGGAAAGACAAAAACCAAAGGAAACTGCATATATGTGAAGAGCGAGCAATTTTTTAAAATAGTAAATCTAATTTCAAATTATTTTCTTTGCCTCTGGGTTCCACAACTAATATTTAGTATGATTTTTAAAACAGTATTTATTGAAGAATAATCCTAAAATATAACTTATTTCATTATTAAAATCTTTGATGCAACAAAATCACAGAAGAAGCCAAACACAATTATAGCATGATTCCATTTATATGAGATCCTGGCATAAGCAAATTAATTATGATGATAGAAATTAGAACAGTAGTTGCCTCGGGGATAGGAGGGAGGATGTGTTTGAGAGCAGGGATTGACTACAAAAGACTTCAGGGTAGTTTGTGGGACACTGATGTTCTGTCAAGAAGGAGCATTAGCTCGAGGCAGGGCACATGCCTGTAATCCCAGTGGCTTAGGAGGCTGAGGCAGGAGGATCATGAGTTCAAAGCCAACCTCAGCAACTTAGCAATGCACTTAGCAACTTAAGAAGACCCTATCTTTAAATAAAAGTATATAAAAAAGGGGGAGCTGGGGATGTGGCTCATTTGTTAAGCACCCCTCAGTTCGGGAAGGTTTCAGGCACATTTCTCAGTCTTGTGCCATGTAGATCTAAATGTGTTGCTCCTGCTTTTTCTAGGTTTTTTTTTTTTTTAAATATTTAGTTGTAGTTGGACACAATATCTTTATTTTATTTATTTTATTTTTATGTGGTGCTGAGGATCGAACCCAGGGCCTCGCTTGTGCTAGGTAAGCACTCCACCGTTGAACTACAACCCCCAGCCCCTTTTTCTAGCTTTTGATGATTTGTTTGTTAACAAAAGTGGCCAAGCTGGGGGCAGGGGGAGCTGGGATTATGGCTCAGTGGCAGAGCTCTTGCCTCACATGTATGAGGCACTTAGTTCAACCCTCAGCACCACATAAAAATAAGTAAATAAAATATTGTGTCCATCTACAACTAAAAATATATTTTTAAAAAAGTGGCGAAACTGGAAGTATGTTTGCCAGAGGTTAAGAAAGATGTAAGTTTAGAGTAGAAATTATTTTAGGTAAATTTTATCCCCATCCCCCGCCGCCCCTGTTCTTCTGTTGGAATTTGCAACGAGGAGCATGCATTATTTTTATAATCTGAAACACAAAGGTTCATTTTGTATTACCTTTTTTATGATTTTATTTATTTATTTATTTTGCATTACAATTCTTAATACACCATTATACAATAATTTATCATATCTCTGATTATATATAAGGTATGTTGACACCAAATTCACATCTTCATACATGTATTTTGTATAATGATGAGGGTCTCCTTTCACCATCCATGCTATTCCCCTTCTCCCTCCCTTTCCCTCCCACCCTTATTCCCTATCTAGAGGTAATCTTCCTCCCTTGCTCTCCCTCCCAACCCCATTTTGAGTCACCCCCCTTATATCAGAGAAGACATTCAAGATTTGTTTTTTTGGGATTGGCTAACTTCACTTAGCATAATCTGCTCTAATGCTATCCATTTCCCTCCAAATGCCATGATCTTATTATTTTTTATTGCTGAGTAATATTCTATTATGTATAAATGCCACATTTTTTTATCCATTCATCCACTGAAGGACATCTAGGTTGGCTCCACAGTTTAGCTATTGTGAATTGTGCTGCTATAAACATTGATGTGGCTGTGTCCCTGTAATATGCTGGGTTTTTTTAGGTCCTTTGGGTATATAGTCTGAGAAGAGGAATAGCTGGGTCCAATGGTGGTTCCATTCCCAGTTTTCCAAGGAATCTCCATACTGCTTTCCAAATTGGCTGCACCAATTTGCAGTCCCACCAGCAGTGCATGAGTGTACCTTTTTCCCCACATCCTCTCCAGCACTTATCTTGTCTTATCTTGAAAAGTACATTTATCCATGGGTACCATGTAGTTATTTGAGGACTTTGAGTTTTATATTCGGATTAGTAATAAATTTCCCTCCAAGCAGCAGGCCCTGTGGATGAAGGTTAGCAGTCATGGTCTTGGTTAATGCCACTGCTTCAATCCTCTGCTTTCTCCACGTGCTTCCCCTCTTCGGCCTCTCTGTGACTCCAACAGTGGAATCCATTCAGGTTGCTAAGAAGTTCTCTCCGGCCCTCTCACTTCCTTCCTTCTCCCTTGTGTCACAGATTCTTATCTGACCCTGGATGAACCAATGAATAACATCACCACGTCCCTGGGGCAGACAGCGGAACTGCACTGCAAAGTCTCTGGAAATCCACCTCCCACTATTCGCTGGTTCAAAAATGATGCGCCTGTGGTCCAGGAGCCCCGGAGAATCTCCTTCCGGGCAACCAACTATGGCTCGCGGCTGAGGATTAGAAACCTCGACACCACAGATACAGGCTACTTCCAGTGTGTGGCAACAAATGGCAAGAAGGTGGTGTCCACCACTGGAGTCTTGTTTGTCAAGTTTGGTAAGCAGCCTCCTACTGGGGACGGTCTTTGACCCAAGCCCAATGTGCTAGGACCACCAGAGTCCACCAGGGCAAGGAAGAAGGAAGTAAGCACTAGATGGTAGTGCAGTCCTAAACCTAGCAGAGCCGTACTCAATTTGCAGATAAATAATTCATGGCCCAATAGTTAATTAGCATATTTAGGATTGTGCAGTTAGTAAATAGCAGAGCAGGAATGGGGTCCAGTTCTGTCTGATCCTAACACCCTGACTACAAACCACCGTGCCTCAGAGCTCTTCTTCTCAGCAAGGATGCTCCTGTCCTGAAAGCCGGGAGCATGGCACTGAGCATGCCCTTCTTCCATGCAGCTTCCTCAGAGACGGGAAGCCCCCTCTTGCTTTTGCAATTGACATCCTCATGCAGTCACTCAGCCTTCTATTGGAAGCTGAAGATGCACTCTGATGATGCACTCTGTTGGCTCGTCTTTTAGCATTTTTCAGCCCCTGAATTGTGGAATAGAGATATGTTCTCATTGCTATGCTCTTATTCACAGAGGTGGTTGGAGAGGGGAGCTGGAGTAAAATAATAAATCCCAGAAAAATAAATATCCCCTCTAGGTGGTGGAGAACTTTAATTTGTCATGGTTTGATTGTACCCACATTCACCCTCCAATTGTCCAACTGACTATTTCTTTTGTTTTTCTTTCATTTCTTCAGGACCCCCTCCCACCGCAAGTCCAGGTTCCTCGTAAGTACTCTGAGTCTCCTTTTCTGTCATTTCTAAGCATTTCCTCATTGGTTTCTAGGGCAAAGGCAATGTTGTTCCCTGCTTGGGCCCAAACACTATGTTTTCAAATGTCATTCCATTTTGCTTTTACTCTGATATGAAGATTCACAGGAGACCAGCATTGGCAGTGATCTTAAGTGTGGTAATGTGGAATCTGAATGATCAAAGCAACAAATCTTATTACATTTACTATTTTAAGATGAATCTAACATTTAGTGGCAACAATGGACTCGGTAAAAGTCAAACAAAAAATGACAGGGTGCTGGCTTAGGAAACTTTACTCCAGCTTAAAGGGTCTGTTGTACATACTGTAAGCATTCTGATACTTTAAATTATTGAACAGGGCAAAAATTAAGTGACCACTTTATTTTTTATTCCCTTCAAAGAACTAGAAGTTCTAGTTCACATAAGGGTCGGAAGCCCCATACTTGGATAGAGAGTTTTGTGGAATTTGGAGTCATTCTGAGACCCTTTTAATGGAGTCTAAAGACTCCCTTTCTTCAAAAGATAAAAAAGATTCCATTTATTCTTGCTTAAGGGATGTTCATCTTCCACTCTGAAAGTATCCTCTTGGGACATTTTTTTCCTTAACTATATTTTATTTGGGGAGAAAGACCTAATTATTCAAACCTTTGCTCTGCAAGAAAGTCTCCTCCATATTTTGTATTATCTGAAGTGGAATTCCCTAGGTCAATCCTGAGAACACCAACATGTCTGGCCTGGACCACACCCATGGCAAATGGAAGAGCCGCTTAGCTTGCTCTAATCCCCTCTGTGCCACTTAATTACAGTGTGGGGTATTTTAATACATTGGTGTGTTCCTTGAGGCCCAGTGGCCCACAATCCCATTAATAAAATAGGTAATGGGTAAAAACAAACATTGGCCTTCAGCCACACTGTTCTGCTACTTCAACAGCAGTTAAAGGCCGTTAAAAGTCTTTAAAATCAGCCGAGCGCTAATTATATTCTGCTTGCCCAGGTAAGAATTGTTGCTTGATTTTAGAAAAGGTTGGAAGTTTGGTCACTTTGCCTTACATTTTTGGAAGTTTTTTTGTTTTTTTTTTTCCCAATAATCTCGCCCTAGGTTATATGTGGAATCTTTTTGAAGTCTTATTTAAACAAAGATTAAAACTTCTGTTACTGGCTGTAAAAAATGCTTCCCACCCTGGTACCTTATTTGTTCCTATTAATCTGTGTTTCAAGTGTGGTTGATAATCTGCATCACAAGCTGATTAATGTGGTTCTCTAACCTGCCTTTCCTGTGGAGCCCTGGACTTCCTGCCTGCTCAATCTGCAATCAGTTATTTGTTGTAATCAAAGTTACTTGTTAAACATTTACATGTCCTTATTTCTGGAAGTGTTTGCTCTTTCTTTGCTGCCATCGTTCTGATGAACCCTAAGCCTCTCATGGTTTTTAATTTTAGACAGAGTTTAACAGTTTTGTGAACTGATATCCATAGAGTAGGTATTAAAATTTCTTAAAGATGCCTGTTGACAACTGGAAGTGTCTGCTACCAATCCAGCACCTCTGCTACGTGTTTGCTGTCCTTTAACCATCACTTAGTGAGCAATAGCATGTAGTGTACAGTCACCACCTTTGCTCGGAGGGACTTAACGCCAAAGTGCAATCTAAATTGGAAATCTCACGGTGCTTTTTGCAGGCTGGTCTCCACCTTAATTGCATTCCTCGTTGGCATTTTGATGCTCTTGGTTTCTTTCCTTTAGGAATTCGTGATGTGCCTGCTTTCCCGCCCCCCCGCCCCAACCATCACCACTTACCCTGTGAATTTAGTTTGGCATCTGCTCATGACTTCAGGCTTTATTTGTGCTGTCATTGCTAGTTCCTGGCCCACCCCTAATCTCAGATAGAATGCTAGTTCCCATCCCTGTCCTCATAGCCCTCAGTTAGAAGCCAAACCTCACTAAAAGTGGATGGCAGACGTGAACAAAATGAGAGCCTTGGAGAATATCACAACATCAAGGATCCCTCAGAAGGCCTTCTGTTAAATCTTATGCTACTTTTTCCAAAATAAGAGTGAAATGCAATTATAAATTGCTGTTTATTTGAAAGTGCCACAGAATTACTAGTGGGGAAAAAAAAAAAAAAAAGAATGTCCCTGCCACAACCTAGCATTCAGAAAATCAGGACATCAGTAAAATGTATCAGGTGTATGAAACCTGGCAGGAACCAAGGATCCTTGGGCTACGGTCACTGGCTACGAAGGGACTGTATCGGTCGGGTTTTCTCATGAAGTGCTCAGGATGCTCTTAGAGTAGAAGCAAATTTCAGATTTTAGTTTGGCATCTGTTCATAGCTTCAGGCTTTATTTCTACTGTCATTACTAGTTCCTGGCCCACCCCTAACAATTATAGGGCCTGGGGCATGAATACAAGTGGAGACTCACATACCACATATCTAAATATTTAAAAGGTTAAATCAAGCTAGCAAAACTGTTAAATGAAATATGTTCTATCCTCCCACGTTGACAAATACACCTTCATAATAACAAAATAAAAGAAAAATGTCGTTATGTAAAGTTACCATTTTTCTATGATTGAAAGCCAGCAGTTTTCAAAAGTGACTAATCATCACTTTATATGTCTGGGTATTCTGTTCATGGGCCAAAATAGTACATATAATTTATTGATGGTTATGTATTCATTCCATAGAAATTTTTGCCTTCGTTTCAGCAAAAGTAGTATCTGCGTTATTCTATACAAGATGTTTATATAGTGTATGCTCTATTGACAACAACGCCAAATAGGACAAACTTTTTCCAGTTTTTATAATTCTTACTTTTTAATACCAATTTTCATTGGGAGAAACTTCACTTCTCTCAGTCAGTAGCAACTGTATCAGAAAAAATTCCTAAGGTGATACTTAAATTTGGAAATAAGAATTTTTATTTTTTTATTTGTACTACTTAGTTGTACATGTACAGAATGCATTTCAATTCATTGTACACAAATGGAGAACAACATTTCAATAACCTTATTGTACACAATGTAGAGACACACCATTGGTGCTATCATATATATACCTAGGGTAATGATATCCATCTCATTCCACCATCTTTCCTGCCCCCATAATCCCTCCCCACCCTCCCCTTTGCCCAATCCAAAGTTCCTCCATTCTTCCCATGCCCCTCAACCACCATCATAGATCAGCATCTACTAATCAGTGAATATATTCAGCCTTTAGTTTTTTGGGATTGGCTTACTTCACTTAGCATAATATTCTCCAATTCCGTCCATTTACCTGCAAATGCCATAATTTTATTCTCTTTTAGTGCTGAGTAATATTTCATTGTGTATATGTATCACAGTTTCTTTATCCATTCATCTATTGATGGGCATCTAGGTTGGTTCCACAGTTCAGCTATTGTGAATTCAGCTGCTATAAACATTGGTGTGGCTATGTCACTATACTATGCTGATTTTAAGTCCTTTGAATATAGACTGAGGAGTGGGATAGTTGGATCAAATGGTAGCTTTATTCCAAGTTTTCTGAGGAATCTCCACACTGCTTTCCATAGTGGTTGCACCAATTTGTAGTCCCACCAGCAATGCATGAGTGTACCTTTTTCCCACATCCTCGTCAACACTTTTTATTGCTTATATTCTTGATAACTGCCATTCTGACTGGAGTGAGATGAAATCTTGGTATAGTTTTGATTTACATTTCTCTAATTACTAAAGATGTTGAACACTTTTTCATATATTTGTTGATCACTTGTATATCTTCTTCTGAGAAGTGAAGAATTTTATATACCAAGTTCAAACAGAGAAATGGAATAATATATGATGAATAATCATTGTTACAGAATATACAAAAGATTTCAATAATCATAACATGCCGACATGTTACCCCATTGTGTATGAATTTAAGAGGACAGTCATGTGTCACTTATCAGGGAGGATACACTCTGAGAAACTCGAAGTCAGGCAATCTCATTGTTAAGCAAGCTCCAGAGAATTTAATTACACAAATCTGTGTGGTATAGATCAGTCGCTTGATGTGGCCTCCTGCTGCAATCAGGACACACAACAAATAAGACACATATGAGACTGCAGCCAAGGTAACAGCACGCTTACAATAAACCTTTTTGATAAGAAGGGGGAGCACAGTCTAAAGTGACAACAGATAGTTTCATAAGTACATAAACCAGCAGCATCAATATTTCTTCTCATGATATGCCACATACCACTTTACATGCTAGCTTTTAAACAGCAGTCAGCACAGTAGGTGTGTGCACATCAGCAATACCACACACACATGAATAACAGGTTGTGCTGAGACCCACTAAGCAATAGGAGGTTTGGGCCCCTTCATAATCTTATGGGACTACACTCATGAACAAGACTGTCATTGACCAAAGCATCATTATGGGGCACATTACTATAATAAGAATTATTTAATTGTTGGTTTTCAAGGTGTCATAAACTGCATGGCTAAAACAGTAGAAACTGAGGTTAGAAATGCACAATCAAGGTGCTGGCAGGGTTGGTTCTTCTGAGGGAGCAGGAAGCATCTTCTTTTATTCTTGGTTCGTCAGCACCTTGGGGCCTTTACTAACTTGTTCATGCATCACTTCATTCTCAGCTTTGAGGTTCACATGATCTTCTGCCTTGTGCATGTTTCAAAATATCCCTCTTTTAAAAAAATAAATAAACACCAGTGATACACAGGTGTTAGGATCCACTTTGTAGATCTCTTTTTAACTTGATTACCTGTGTAAAGAAACCATTTCCAGGTAAGGTCACATTCTGAGGCACTGGGGGTTTGAACATCCACACACTAATTTAGGGTGACATGATTCAACCCATGACTCTTTAACATTACAAAATTTTCTCAGCCATGTGAAACTCTTGCTGAGTTTCTTATTCTAATTTATAAGAACGTTCAGAAGCACAATTTGAATGTAAAAAAACAAGAGGATCAATAGATGCTGGTCAATATTGGAAATAAGTTTATCATGCAAAATCGATTGCGTTTGAACTGGAGGAAGAATCCACCAACTTGATTAACTTATCTCTTATTGCAGTGTTTCTGTCTCTGCCGTCTTTTCTGTGCTGGAAACAGTGTCCCTGTCCCACTCTGGCAGTGAAACAATAGATAAAAATCTTCACACTATCCATCACATCACCTTTTGTTCCCACAACAATGGCACAAAGCATAGAAAAGTGTTCCCTGGGGCGGGAACAGCTGAGTCCCATGAGTGAATGTCTGAGGTTCTGCCAGCTTGGAGGACCAAGTCCTCCAAGATACAGACAGTCCCATGTGTTCTTGCTCTTAATAAATTTATTTTATGTGTTTTTTTAAAATGTGGGCCTAGAACAGATACCTTCCCTTTCTCTTTTTCTTTTCTCTTTTCATTCTTTCTTTCTTCCTTTCTTTTTAAAAAACTGTTTCACTGAGGTACAGTTTCATCATAAAATTTACCCTTTCAAAGTGTGCAGTTCAGTGTTTTTACAGTTATGCAACCTTTGCTACTATCTTATTTTAAAACATATTCACTATTTCAAAACTAAACTGCTTCAGCCTGTGGTTAATTCTAACTTAAATTCTGTCTCTCTAAATTTGCCTATTCTAGCTCTTTCATATAAATAGAACCATATTATGCTCATTGTTGTGGCTGGCTTCTGTCACTAAGCATGTGTTTTAGAGGTTCGTCCCCATTAAAGAATGTATCATACTTCATCCTTTTCATGGCTGAATAATAGTTCATTGTATAGTTTTACCACATTTGTGTATCTATTCATGTGTTCATGGACATTTGGTTTCCTTCTCCTTTTTCTCATCCTGGATAATGTTGCAATTACTACTTACATACAAGTTTCTGTGGAGTATATGTTTTGAATCTGTTAGATATATACCTTAGAGTAGAGTTCTTGTAGCATTTGATGTCTCTATGACTAACATTTTGAGGAACTGCGAAGCTATTTTCCAAAGGGTCTGAACCATTTCATTTCTCAGAAAGAACGTATAGACATCTGAACTTTTTCACATCTTCTCTAATGCTTTTTCCCTTTTTCAAAAATGTATTTATATAAATTGGGCACAGTATCACAGGCCTCCAATCTCAGCTCCTTAAGTGACTGAGACAGGAGGATTGAAAGTTCCAGACCAGCCTGGATAACTCAGTGAGACCCTTTCTTAAAATCTGAAAAGGCCCGGGTCTGTGGAATGTTTTCCTAGCCTACATGCAGCACTGGGTTCGATCCCCAGTGCCACAAAATAAATAAATAAGTTTACTTAGTTTTTTATGCAGCCATTATTTATTTATCTATGTACCTATTTTAGTCATCTTAGTGGGAATGAAGTGGTCTCTTAAGGTTTTGATTTTCATTTTCCTAATGACTAAGGATACTGAGACCTTTTCATGCACTTATTGGTCATTTGTATGTCTCTGGAAAAACAGCTGTTCAAATTTTTTGTTTATGATTTACTTGAGTTTTTTGTCATGTTATTTTTGAGTTGTAAGAGCTCTTTATGTATTGAGGATACATACCCTATCAGATATATGATTCACAAAGATTTCCTGTCAAAGGATTGCCTTTCTTATTTTCTTTGTAGTGTTCTTCAAAACACAAATGGTTTTAATTTTGATGAAGTCTAACTCATGATTTTTTCTTTTGTCTTTTGTGCTTTTGAGACACCCTTACCTCATACGAGACCTCAAAGATTTACAGGTAGATTTTCTTCTTAGTGTTTTAGTTTTCAAGTTTCAGCTCTCATGCTTAGAGTTTTGGTTCATTTTGAGTTAATTCTTGTGTGTAGTGTGAGAGCTCAGATTCATTTGTTTGTGTGTGAGTATCCATTTGTCCCCACCCCCTTTGTGTTGTTGAAAAGACTATTCTGTGGATTATTTTGGATTGCCTTGACACCCTGTTGAAACCAATTAACCATAAATATATGTGCTTATTTCTGGACTCTTGATTCTATACCATCCTTATGCTAATTTCACACATTCTTGCTTACTCTAGGTTTGTATTAAGTTTTGAAGTCAGAAAATAAGTTCTCTGTATCAGTCAGTATTCCACTAAAGTATTACACTCCTGTAATCCTAGTGGCTCAGGAGGCTAAGGCAGGAGTATCACAAGTTGGAGGCCAGCCTCAACAACTTAGCAAGGCCCTATAGTAAGAACCTGTCTCAAATAAAATAAAAGGACTAGTAATTTGGCTTAGTGATAAAGTGTCCCCAGGTTCAAATCCCAGTGTGTGTGTGTGTGTGTGTGTGTGTGTGTGTGTGTGTGTGTGTGTGTATTTAGAGAGAGAGCAAAGAATTGGTTTATGTGCTTGTGTGCACTGGTAAACCATGTTTGAAGTCCTGGGGCCAAGTGTCAAATAAACAGGCTAGACAGTCTCGGAAAGCTGCTCACATTGTAGTCCACAGGTAGGAAGCTTCAGTTCTGTTCTAAGACCCTTTGGCTCAGATCTACTCAGATCATCAGGATGACCTCCTACATCCACTTGACTGTAGATGTTAATCACATTTAAAAAGTACTTTTAGGATAACAGCCAGACTGGTATTTCCTGAATAATTAGGGACTATATCTTGCCCAAGTTAACACATAAAACTGACCATCATATCCTTCAATGTTTCTCTTAGTCTTTGTTTTTCTCAGTCCCTTGCATTCCATATGAATCTTAGGATAGTTTATTAACCATGTTGACAAGAAGTGGTGAGAGCAGACATCCTGGTCTTTTTTCTTACCTAAAGGGAAGCGCTTTCAGTCTTTCACCATTGACTGATGTTAGCTATTGGGTTTTCATAGATGCCCTTTATCAGAAGGAAAGTTCCATCCTATTCCTATTTTGTTTTGTGTTTCTTATTATGAAAGAGTGTTGGGTTTTGTCAAATGCTTTCTCTATGTGAATGAGATGATCAAAGAGTTTTGTTAGTCTTTTACTATATTAGCGTGGTGTATCACATTTATTTTTGAATGTTAAACCAAGCTTACATTCTTGGAGTAATTCCCACTTGGCCATAGTGTATAATTCCTTTATATGTTGCTAGATTCAGTTTAGTGATTGTTTATTGAGGATTTTTGTTTCTGCGCTCATATGGTAGTGGCCTATAGTTTTTCAGTGATATCTTTGCCTAGTTGCCATATCAGGACAATACTGTACTCTTAGAACAAGTTAGGAAGTATTTCCTTGTCTTTTATTATTATTATTATTATTATTTTAGAAGAGTTGGGAAGGAATTCTGTTAATTCATGCAAATGTTGGGTATAATTCACCAGTAAAGCCAGAAATGGCTAATTCAAATTTTTCACTTGTTATAGGTCTATTTAAATTTTCTATTTCTTCTCAAGTCAGTTTTAGTAGTTTGTCTTTCTAGGAATTTGTCCATTCCTTTAAATCATTTAACTTGTTGGCAGATACTTATTCATAGTATTCTCTTATCATTCTACTAATTTCTGAAACATTCATAATGATATCCCTTCTTTTTCTCTGAACTTTAATAAATTGTGTCTTCCACCCACCCCCTTGGTTGGACTGGCTAGTCCAGGTTTACCAACTCTGTTGGTCTTTTCAAAGAAGTAAATTGTGTTGAAAACTGGATGCTTAAATAATGTAATATCGAAGCTCTGGAAATCAGATTGTCTGATTGTCTACCTTCTTGTCTGCTGTGTTGTGCTTGCCATTTGTTTAGTGTATTACCTGAACTCAATCTATATGGTCTACATTCTGTGTAACGTAAGATACTAGAGTCTCAGCTAGGTAGCTCTTAGCAGTTAGTTAATGAATGACAGAGATTTCCTTCAATCAGAAAGTTGCTGGTCCTTTGCCAAGGGTTTCCTGAAAGTTTGAGCATACCTTTAGTACCCCAGAAGTTCACAACTCTGACATTGCTTTTATCCTTACGAGTGCAGGACCTCAAAGATAGCCAGAGAGGAGAGATTAGGGCCTTTCCTCCCCAGCCATGCACACAGCCCCGCTCATAAGAGTGCCCTTCAAAACCCAGGCACATGTCAGAGGGTTTTCAAAGCCTCAATGGACATCTCATTTCTCAGATCTTCCCTTTGAGCTTTTGAGCTTTTTGGCAAGGCTTCTCTTTCTCATAACTGGTATCACTTCCTCAGGCAAATAGGCTATTTTTTTCAACAAACATCCTGGGACTAGGGCTTTTCCCACTGAGACACTCCAAATTTAGTCAAATAGGGACAAGCCCTGTGAATGGGACTTTTCTAGAAAGCTGCTAGACAGGTCAAACTATGGAGATGAGCCCTCTAAGGATCTGCAGATTCACTTGTCTCCTCCAGTGACTACAAAGAACTTGGGAGAAGAAGGTGGGAATGGGCCAGGTGAAATGCCACAAAACTCTGTTTTTAATAATTTTCAGCTTTCCCCCTCTGTCTTTTCTCTCACCTACATTACACAAGAAATCCTAGGGTGGAGTTTGTTGTAGAATTCACATTGAATGAATTTCAGCTTTATTTCTTTCCTTTTTGTTCATCCTCTTGGGTTTCCTGCAGAATTGGTTTGTTAAAACTACATGGGGGCAGGACCTATCTCATGAGGATGTTGAGATTAAGTGAAATCACAATCATCTGTCTTAGGATCATTGCTATAGTAGGTAGCAGTGTGCCTGGCACATTCATAGGAGTTTAATAATGTTGACTAACAACATCAGCAGCAGCAACGTTATAATCACTATTTGGAAACAAGAGGCTATGTCGTCTTTACAGCCAGAGTCCTTCTGCTGGACAGTACTCCCTGCTCTGAACACCAAACAGAGCCATCGAAACCTTTATTTCCTTTTCTCTCATTGGTTTTTGGCTAAAGTCTCTTTCCACAGAAAAAAGAAGTAGCTTTTGATGACCTCTCTCCCTCTTTTTTCTGTTTCCAAGTCTCAGCCACAGTGAAGAAGTGGAGCTGGGTGTTGGCCCAGCTCAGGGAGTGATAATAGAACTTTCAACTCAAGATAAACTCAAGGATAACTTTCAGCACAGCTACTCAGACAGTTCAGGGATGAGGCATCTTGTAGTGAGAGGACCAGGAAGTCAAATAGCAGCTGAGCGAAGCCACAGAGGGCTTTTACCCCAGGGAAGCAGCTCATCAAACCGCCTTAGACTCAGCACTCTGCAGACCAGGGGCAGATGGTGAGAGTGTAGAGAGATTAGATAAGAAGGGTTTCCAAATCCCAGGGGAAGAGATCCAAGAGTACAGAAGGTTGAGAAGCCAAGTCCTTATGTCTCAATCCACAACCATCACTCAACAATCCCCACTGGATGAACAGGGTGTGGAAAGCTTCCTATTAAAACGGTACTTGTGAAGCTTGGCAATGCATATCCCTGTGTGCAGAGCACATCCAAAGGGAGAAGGGGGAAGATAAGTCCTTGCTGTCTAGGAGCACACCTTCCAAAAGCTTGCCCACCCTCCATGAGCTTCTCAGCGAATGAGTTAGTTACATATATGTATCTCCATGTTAACCCAGCACCTAGTACATATTAGATGCTCAAAAAAATGTGCTAAATTGAAGGTCAAAACTCTCTGTCTTTAAAGCCCTTCTCCAAATTTGACGAAGTTTTATTCATTTGCTTAATACATCCTTATGGAGTTCTTTCTATGTTCCAAGCCTCTAATTAAGATGTTTTTAAGTTACAGACTTAAAAAAATCAATATCACAATACTCATTCAACACCTTATGAATTCCCTTCCTGTGTTTTATGAGTTCTGACATTTGCTTCTACCCAAGGTTGCAAGGAAAGTGATACTCAAGGAATAGAGAAAAATCTCCACCCTGTCCCTGGCTGTGGGTAAACAGACAGCCCCAGAGGAATGATTTAGAACAGTAACTCTCAAATTGTGACATGCATACAAATTACCTGAGAATGTTGTTAAAATGCAGGTGCTGAAAGCATCTCTGGGTGGGCCTGAGACTCTGCATTTCTTTCTAACACCTTCCCAGGGCTTGCTGGTGCTGCTGGATCACACACTCTAAGAAGCACGGATTTAGAGAATTTACCCACCTGGGTTCCAGTTCTTACTGTGCCATTCACTGGCCAGTGAGCCAATTGCTTACTTTCTCTGACCCCAAGTTTTTTACTTGCAAATTGAGGAACTTTGGCTATGATGTCTTCTAAGATTTCTTGCAACCAAATTTAAGGACTAATTGAAACTCAATTTATATTTTCTATATTATAGTAAGACCCCCCTCATGGTTTTGAATTTTTTGCAATATGCTCTTTGGATCTTTTTTCTCTGCCCTGAGGGTGTTAATAGTCCCCCTCCACCTTTTTCCCTCCTGTTGTGATCTCCCATCCTGCCCATTCCAGACCCAGTCCCCCTGGGTTGCCCAGGTAAATTGAGCCAGTGAGAAAGGTTTTATGGAGAACCTCCACATGGTTCGGAAGTAGCTGTGGTTTTCTGTCCTCTGGTGCAGGAGAGATTGCTGATTTTTCCACAGGTCAGCAGCAGTCAATATGCTAATTTGGTACTCAGGTGGCAAATTTTGATCCCCTTCACCTTTTTCAGTTTAATATTCATATTTCTTCTTCTCTTTTTGTCAAGTCGTAGATTTTCTTCATCACCATCATTGTTGACAATTTCATCTCATTGCTTTCCCCTGTCTCTGTCTCCTCTCCCTGCACCCCCCACCCCCAGTATTCACACATGCTCCAAAAACTATAGGTGGGATCCTATGTCCTACACTCTCGTTTCTCTGAAAATCATATAAATATTCTGCCTTTTATTATTACCTAGGGAAGTATTTCTCAACCCAACACATACATTAGAACTACCCAGGGTGGTTTATAAACTACCCACACCTGGGCACCACTACAGACAAGTTAAGAGCCCAGATAGAGTATGTTAAAAAGTTAGGGCAAATGATTCCACATACATGTAGCTAGACTTGAGAAATATCATCTCCCATCCCCCTCTCACCTGAAGGGAACTTGTATTAAACGGCCCAGTTCCACCTCTCTTGTTGGGGAGGACAGAAAAGCTTGCACATGGGATCTCTCAGTCCCCCTGAGTTGCATATCTAGCTCTCTGCCCCAGCACCATATTGCAGAGAGCAGAGTAGTGGAAGCAGCAGAAACTCTGCCTGGATTGTCACATGCCTACTGCACCATCAAGGACCCACGGGGAAAACATAACCAACTTATGATTTTTTTAAAATATTTATTGTTTTTAGTTTTAGGTGGATACAATATCTTTATTTTATTTTTATGTGGTGCTGAGAATTGAACCCAGTGCCTCATGCATGCTAGGCAAACGCTCTACCACTGAGCCACAACCCCAGCCCCCAACTTACGATTTTTAACACAGGAAATTTAATGTAAGAATTTGCTGAAAAATCACACAAGGGACAGTGATCAACATCAGCAACAGACAGAAGATGAAGGTGATTTTACCCCAGCCCAGGTTTGGGATAACCTGTGGAGGCTAGCATGATGGCAAGTCTGGCCCATCTGGAGTCACCAGAGATGCTTCCACTGCTAGGGTTACTAATCAAGGCAGAAAGAAGCAGGAGAAACTACTTGGCTTCTCCCTTCCTCCCCATATCCAAATGCAAGCCAGTGTCTCCACTGGGGAACTTAGAAGAGACCCATCCACATGGCCTGGGAATTGCCGCCTGCAGAGGCCATCTGCCTGTGGCCCTCTACATAGAACAGAGCAGGGAGAGGGCGAGGGGGGAATCCAGGGCACACAGGCCCAGCCCTGCACTGATGGCTCACATAGATTTTCCTACCTATGGAAACGTGAGAGTGGAGACAGGTGGGAGGAAATGGCATGGGGAAAAGATAAGTCATTCAACTGTCCTCCTTGTCCAGTCTCTGGTAGAACCATTCCTGTGAGCAGTTGGGTTGTGGAACTAGCCCTAGAGCAAAGGTCAAAGCTGAAAGAGCAGTGATGTTGGTACTATTGGCTAAGTTTTGAAGAAGGTGAAATCCCCAAGGGAAACTATAAAAGGAACTAGAATAAGACCTTTTATTCTGTAATACTAGTCCTGATTTTCAGAATGTTCTTTTGAATCTCTTCTGATCTTAAAGCTACCTTGTAGCTTTGACAAGATAGCTTCATGTCTTAATTTTCTGTTTAGCAAAAAGGAAAAATAGATTAGTGATCAGCCTCCCTCTTTCTTATCTCAGCAAGTACTTTTTAATTTCATAAGGGGGGGTTCAACAAGAAAACCTCCTAGAAATTTGCTTCTTGGGATTCTAAAGATACAATTTGCTAACTGTGGTAAGCACTTACTGAGTGCTATTCTGTGCTGGATATATTTATAAAACTCACGTAAGTGTGACCTCATCGAATCCCTTTGAGGGGGCACTGTCAAATCCCCATTGTATGGATGAAGTAATTCATTCAAGACTCAACTGGCAAAGGAAGAGGCTTTGATTTGAGGCCAGGCAGGTGGACTTCAGAGTTTAGACATTAGCCATTCTTACGCACTGCTTCCCCTAGTTCTGGGAGGTGAGCAGTGTATGAACTCTTGCAGGAATTACACATTTGGTCTCCTTAAGTATTTGATTGCTGAGCAGATTCACAGCGCATAAGCAGTTTATCCTCATGGAGCAATTTTATTACACGCAAGGGATATGGCCTCAGAATTCCAGGAGCTAGACATGCAACCCAGAGGGGCTAAGAGATTCCATGTGCCAACTTTTTTGTCCTCCCCAATCTGGGTTGTACAGGACACCCTTAGTCTGTAAGTCTCAGACCTTCCCTGGTGTGCCTGCGAAGCACCTGGATTCCAAGAACGCTAATGTCATCTCATAGTAGAGGGCTCTTTGGGTGAGCTGGTCCCAAAGACACATTTGGCTACATGACACACCTGAATCATTGAAACTCCAAGACTGAAATCAGGGGCAAATCATAAATCCAATTATTATTACTAAATAATGCTGACCAGCTCATACCTCCTACCTCAAACAACTTGCTTTCATAGAACATCATGTATCCTTAGTATATACATTCCATAGTGAATGCCTGTGATCTGTGGTTCTGAATAGTATCACTCTGAGGTTAGTTCAATTCTGCTGAGATTAACCCATACCATTTACCTCTCTTAGCTTTGCATAGTTTGTAAATCAGGAACTTATACCTAAAACACAAATAGAGGTTGTGTAACCCAAATGCAAATATTGGCCCTGGATGGGAAATGTTCTATAAATATTGGAATAGCCATTATGAGTCAGCCATTACTATCTATTACTTCAGCAGATGGCCTAGTATTTTTATAGCGAAGGTCTAATGTGACTACCCTCCACTCATTCCAAGATGACTTGGTAGCTACGCTTTGTGCTCACATGAAATCCTACCTTTCTCTCAAAGCCATTACAATATACCATGATGGGTGCTGTGGTGTTTTTGTGTGTCTCTACTGTCCATTAGAAACATAATGTAAGCCACATAAGTAATTTTAAATCCACTAGTGTCCATATTTTTATTTATTTATTTAGTGAAGCGGGGGCACTACTGGGGATTGAACTCAGGAACACTCAACCACTGAGCCACATCCCCACTCCTTTTTATTTTTATTTAGAGACAGGGTCTCATTAAGTTGCTTAGCACCTTGCTATTGCTGAGGCTGGCTTTGAACTCGTGATCCTTCTGAGCCATTGGGATTACGGTTGTGTGCCACTGCACCTAGCAGTGGCCACATTTTTTAAAAGAAACTAGTAAAATTAACTTCAATATATATTTTATCTAAACCAATATACTCAAAATATTACTTTTTCAACATGATGATGATTATCCAGCTTTTACTAAGAGATAATTGACAAGTAAAAATTGTATATAACTGAGGTATTCAGTGGTCTTTTTTATATACATCAAAGTGATTTCTGTAATAAGATATCCTATATTCTTTTTCTCCAAGTCCTCAAAATCTAGTATTTTGTATTTACAGCACATCTTAGTTTGAATATTAAATTTTCATCAAAAATACTTATATTTTATAAAATTGACAATTAAAAGGCTAGTTTCACATTGTCAAGTTGTTTCAAATGTATTCAAAGTTTTCCGCAACCAATTTGAATACCAAAAAGTCATTTTTTTTCTTTAGTGACAAAACTGGTTCATCACTTTTAGAGGAATTGATTTGACTTTGAACCCCCAGTACATTAGTTTCCAAGCTACGTCTATCCAAGTTAAATAAATGCACTACATCTTGTATCAGCTTACTACTATTTATATCAAATTCAAAGAAATAGTGCATAAATTGAAAAGCAGCCTAAATTTATCAATATCCACAAAGCATTCCTGAAATTTTTTTCTTGTAGTTTTTGTGGCCAGCTTACAAAATGCTGCCTATTACAATTAAAATCTTTTGCCTAGTGATTCATGTTAAGTGTATAAAAACCATGATTGTTGATTTGTATTGTGAAAAGCCTCAATTACAACATGCATTCCGTAAATGTCTAGCTAAGTTACAAGCTAAAAGTTTAGCTTGTTCTGATACAGTGTGGGATCGTTGAAAAATGTAAATCACATTGCCATTTTTGTCTTTGATTATTGAGTATTTGGCAAGCATCCCTCCATTTCAAGAAAGTCTTGAATTGGAGTTAACAGTACAATAAATCTTTGTACAACTCTTTCATGATTCAGTTAACAAGCATTGGCAATGAACACAAGATCACTGAGGACATTGCCTTTGATTTCTTTCAGTGTTTCTAAAAACTGGCAATGATTTCATTTCCACATATATGAAATGATTTTAATAACTGTATCCATGACATTGTTCATAAAATCTGCTTCAGAAAACTGAACACAGATATTTTCAATATGTATCATACGGTAGAACAAAGCAATAAGGGAACCATTGGGGTTCTTTTAAAATTTCACTAAGTCTACATTTTTGACCTAATGGCTGAAGTACATCTGTCATGATAGAAACCATTTTTTTTATACCTTGCTGAAATTCTTTGACACATGTAAAAGATTAAAAAACACCTACTTCACAAATTCAACTTTATAGGTACAAATTGGCATGTGTGTGTGTGTGTGTATGTGTGTTGTGTGTGTGTGATGTGTGTGTGTGTGAGAGAGAGAGAGAATGGAAGCCCTCTGAGATGAAACATAACCCAAAATATTAATTTGATCATTTCTTTTATATCTCATGCCTCATCTAAAACTAAAGTGCCTGAAATTTTTCAAATTTTGAATCAATTGATCTTTTTCTTAGAAAGATTTATATTCTACAGGCTATCCATAACTAAAATAATAATCTCTCTTACCATCTATCCATTTAAAATGGTTTTATAGCTGCTCAGTTACAAGCCCAGATTTTGCTAAAATTCTGTAAACTTTTTAATTTTTTTATATTTTTGGTATGGCATTTAATTCTGATCTCAGGTGACCAATGTCACTCTTTTTTGACTACTGAAAGGAAGTTTATTAAAAATCAAAAACACTATGTTTGCTGAAAATGTCTCATTAACATAGTCCACTTTATTACCTTTAATTTTTTTTTTTACACAACACATAACTTTTTTGTGTGTACCCTTGCCCCAGTTGACATTCATCATGAAATTTATGGCATACTTTATCCCAGTCTCTTTTATCCATTACTCTCCTGTTTCAGAAAGTCTTTCCTTGGCCAAAACACTACAGAACTCATAACTTCTCCGAAATAGTATGTGTTTGAATCAGTTTTCTGTTTAGGGCTAAAAATAGAAATTCAGAAAACAGCGGCAGTCAGACAGGATTTCAAAGCCGCATTCAGCAGGCTGCGTTTCCTCTTGGATTCAATGCATACATTTATGTGCGCGTGTGCACCCTTGTGATTGTTTGGGTGATCACCCTGATTAAAGAGAAGGGGCAAATTGCAAAGAGAAACACAACGAAGTTGCAAAGTAAAGTGTTATTCTTTTAGATTAGGGTTAATTTTGAAACAGTCCACCACTCTGGCAGGCAGACCCTGTGGAGGTTCAAAACAGCAGGAGGAGGCAGCGCAGCTCAAATACCTGCAGCCTCCAAATAGCAGCGCGTCCCTGACTTTCCTTGCTTCATCATTATTATTATTGTGAAAAAATACATATAACGTAAAATTTACCATTTTGACCGTTTTCAAGTGCACAGTTTAGTGGCAGGCAGCCATCAACACTATACAGTTGGAAAACGCTTTTACAACCCAGAAAGAAATTTCGGAGTCTTTCCCCCTCCATCCCTGCTTTTAGCCCCCAGCAACTACTAACCTACTTTCTGTCTCTGGATGGTTCATAGTTGCCTAGTGTCCAGGGAAAGGAGGGGGAGCCATTAAGGCAAGGATTCTCTCCTCCCCCAGCTGCCAGTCCCAGCCTCAAGAGGATTCCCTTCCTCTACCATATTGCGCTTCTCTGTTGCCGTGTGTTCCGTCCTTCTGTCAGTGATTTAGATGTTGGAGCATGGATTAGATCTTTGTAACCTCTGATACAGCGCTTGGTTAATACCTGAACAGTGAATGGGCATATTGGGGATAATGCCAGTGCCCCCATTTTAGAATGGAGAAACTCCCGATGTTACAGAATAACCCATGAGGCTTCTTTCTTCTGTAAAACTGGAATAACAATAGAATCTACTCAAAGGATTGTGAGCATTAAGTGAGACACTATGTGTCATTCACCGACCACTACCTGGCACTTAACAAGCTCTCTAGAGAAGTTTGCTGTTAGTCCTATTATTTGGAGGGGAGGTCTGCTTTCTGTGGCTTCTTGTTGCTGTATGGCTGTATGGCTCTTGGAGGCTCTCTGGGGGTCCTGGATTAAAGAGAAATATGGCCAATCTCTGGGAAAACAAGGGCTCTGGTACAGAGGCCAGAATAAACCCTCCCAGTTCTCGTTGTCACTGGAGACTGAGAAGTGGAATTAATAAAGTGCCTTGAGTTGATCACAGTTCATTTACAGCCTGATTTCCCAAGTATTGTGCACCAGATGAGACATAAGGGATGGTGATCGCAAATGAAAAGTGGGATATTGTTAACTGGGGCCAATATAAATATGTTTGTGGGGAGGGCAGAACAAAGGCCCGATGTTGACAGAAACCATGCTAGTGTTTAAAGCATGACTTCATCCTAGTAAAAATCATAGTTCCCTCGGGCCTGCCAGGGAATGGGAGAGCCAGGGTTATCTGTACCTACTCATGCCAGGAACCTCAAGGGTGTGGGCAGCCTATATGTGGCCCTGACCCAGCTCCCCCAAACCAGCCTGGCATGTGGAGGGAGGGGCTTGGTCTCTGGCGTCTGCCATGGAGTCAGAAACAGACCAGGCTGAATCCCAGCTCTGCTAGGCATTGTCTTCATTTAGCTGGGAGCCTGGGTTTTCCCAAATGGAAATTCAGATAACTCTACCCTCCAGAGCAGTTGTGATGAGTAAACAAGATAAATAAGATTTAAAAGGAGTAGTAAATTAAAGAAAGCCTGAGTGTATTTGCACTAACCTTGCCTGTTTGTGTGTGCTCTTCTCTCCCCAACACCAGAAGCACCATCTCCAGCCTCCCCACCCCCCACTTCGATCAGTCCACCTCTTCTTGGTAAATCTGGGTTTTTTTTCAGTTAGTCCTTTTGCAAGATGTATAAAGGTTGCTGGGCTAAGAGAGTGGAATGTCAGGGAAACCCCAAGAAAATACTGTTCAGTTGGGGTTCATATTCTCACCCAGCCAATAAGACGATCCCAATCACTCCTCTGCCTGCCCCTTGCTTCTTCTTCTGCCCCCTATTTGTACCCCTCCCCCATCTTTAAATAATAAATTGAGATGTGAGGCTTTGAAGGAGCCAGGGAAAACTCCAAAAGCCCTTGTGGAAAACCTTAGCCGGCAGGTTGAAGCAGGACTCCAGGTTATGAAGTCCAGGCCCCAAGAACGGGACCTGATGAAGCTCACCAGCTTATGGCCACTCACCACCTTCAGTTTCCTGCCCTGAAAGTTTCCAGTGGAAATTCCCCAGCTTCCATTGGAGTGCAGGGCTCTGTAATCTTGGAGACACTCAACATACACCCCACAATTAAGGCGTCGCAACTCCACAAAGTGTTTCTTAAGAAAAAGCTCAATGCAATTAGATCATTTGAAGCTGGATTAGCCTGCCCTCTGTACAATTTAAGAAAAATCACATTGGCAAATGACAGGGCCTCTTTGAAGAACTCTGAAGGAAAGTCACTAATGAGCTCTACACTGGGCTTCCCGGTTCCCCAAGGGTTAACACAACGTGTGGGAATGGAAAACAATCCCCTGTGGATTAAAATGCTGTGTCAGAGGCTTGTGAGGCCCCTTTGTAGCCGGGCCCCCAGGCCAGGTTCACTTAAGCAGAGGTCTAGTTAATCAGAGTGGTTAATCAGAGTTCTAAGGCTGCTTGGCAGTTTCTAATGGGCGTCCAGCTGAGTGTCTAACCAGTGAAGAACTGTCCTTGAGGAACTTGATTGAAGAAGGTGAAGGGCATGTATTGTGCCTGTTCACCCAAGGGCAAGTCTTTTGGCAGAGTCACTTGTTCTTCTCAGTCGAGGTGAGCTGACTCTTAACCCAATCCGAGTAGCCACATGACCAGGCCAGCTCAGTTGGGGCATTTGGTAAATGCCCCTGAGCCACTGGATTTATCAAATACAGGAGCCTATAAACACCTTTACCTTTCACTCCCACTTTTTATTGTTTCAGCTTCTGCCAAGTGGAAAGAGGTACATTAACTATTTACAGGATTAAATGTCCTAGAGTATAATTAAATGAGATAGAAAGTAACTTCTGTGGAAAATTCAGAGGAGGGGAAATGAACGTGGGCATGTGTGTTTCTGAAAGAGGTTGTACTTGAACAGGGTCCCAAGGATAGCAAGGATTAGAGGAATCCAAGAGAATGCAGTAGCCCTCACAAGGCCCTGGGAGAACTCAAATGAAAGTTTCCCATGGTCAAGGAATAGGGAGTCGATTTTGACAAATAGAGGGGAATCCCAGAATCAAAAGTTTGAATTTCCTTGGATTGTTCTGCAGTATGGACTTACATACAGATGGGGGGAAATGCACTTGAAATTATGCTGCCAGTTCAGGTACCATCCTTCACCTGAGTTGAGAGAGGCCAGTTCAAGCAAGGCGAAGGGCCATTGGGAATGGCCACACCACTTAATAACTGACAATGAGGAAGTTCCTTAACCTCTGTGAATGGCTATTTTTTTTTCCTACCTGTAAAATGGAGATAATAATAGTTTACCAATGTGTTTGTGAGGACAAAATGAGCTATCCTGAGGGAGAGCACTTAGGATAGTAGCTGGCACATGATGGAGATAAGATCTTAACAGATCTTATTAGTGTCCCCAGGCACTGGGCTAACCTCCTGCTGTGCCTAATCTCTCTTAATCCTCCCTATAACTAGTTTTTAAGAAATGTTTGCTGGATCTCATTTGGGGTAATTTCATTCCTGTGCTTAATCAAACAGGAGGATTGGATTTACTGTCCAATTAGGTCTGTATATACTATCTGAATATTCAAGTTCTAATTTGTGAAGACCTATCCTGAAATATTTTAAATTTAATACAATCACACTTTAGAACATTTAGATAATAAATTAAGAGAAAAATGGACACATATTTCCCCTACCTATAATGCAGCCATGTTTTGCTCATGTCGGGATGGAGTAGAGAACCTGCTTTAAGGTCCATCAGTTAACCACAGAGTGATCTTGGGCAAGTTCCTAAGTTCCTTTAACTTTCTTCAGCCTTAGTTTTCCCAGTCATTCTTATGGGAGGTTTCTAGAAGTTTCTCCACAGAGTTTTTAAAATAAGGATTAACTGAGATAATTCATGCTTTATAGAGCACCTGACATATAATATGCATTCAGTCAATGTTGTTCTTATTAAAGCCTTTCAAGGGGTTGGCCCGTGTGTTTTCCATATGATTGGAATACCCCTTATATCCAATTGCTTCCTTCTTTTTAACACTTCACTTTGTATCTTAGATACTTTCTTAAGTATATGAGTCCTTAATGTATATGTTCCTTAATGTATATGTTCTCCTAAAATAACTTTATCAACTTGCCCTTGTTTTATTTCTTTGTAAACGTGTAGATAATGTTGCACCTCACACCTTGATGCCCCAGAATTTCAGTGCACCTGTTTCTTTGAGTTTAGATTATGGTTCTGCCTACAACTTTTCAAGAAGCAGTGAGAATGAAAGGTACCCACGTTTACAAAGCCCTTTGACAAATTGTGGATTATGCTGGTTGAGGGTGGGAGGTTTGCCCCAGAAAGACAGGACTGTCATTTTCCCATAGTGAATTCCCTCCATTATTCTGGCCCTCATCTTTTAGGTGACTTTATTATGGGTCTTCCTCTCAACTTGTCCTTCCTCCCTGCCTTTCTTGCCAACAGAGCAAGGAGAATTATTTCCCTGAATCACCCTCCCCCATCCCCTGTGCTGGGGATCAGGCACTTTCCTACCTGCTGGGCAAGTGCTCTACCACTCATCTACAGCCCCTCCACCAAGACTCCTACCTTTCAGAATAGCCAGGATTTTACAAAAACAGTTTAAGGTTGTCTTTCAGTTGCAAATCAAAGCCCCAAACTCTTATTTAGGTCTTAGAGCAAGAGTTTCCTGAGTGCTTTGAAATTGGACCCTCCTAAACACACCTGGAGTCACCAATAAGCCAGGCCCACAGATTCCCTGGTTGATGGACACACAAAGCTAAGGGCAAAGGTGAGCTTTTCATTTCTTCTTCAGGTCCTACAATTCCTTTGAAATCTTTATGATCTGCTCCTTCAGGGATCATGCAAACAGCTTGAGGAAATCCTAAAATTGTGTTTTCTCCAGATAAGCATCCATGTCAAAAGAGAGACTTTTGCATGCCTTCCTGACAGAAAGAAACTTGCTTAAGTTTAGAGAAGGCCACCAAGACAAAATGGCATGCAGCCAGCCATGTGTGCAGTACACTGAGAAATGGCTTTAGAATAGGGATGCCCTTCTGTATGTCTAGGACCTCAGGGCCCTTGGAGGGAGTAACAGAGTCTGTGAACTATTAATCATATTTCTGAACTCCTACTGGTACATAATTTTTTTAAATGAAATACAGGACCACTAGAGCAATATATTTCTTTATTTTTGATCTTCAAATTCTATCAATTAAATTTTCATTCTCATGCTCATTAGAAGCTTTAGTTGGCAGATATATTTCAATTTAATTATCGGTTTCAATACATTTTGGTTAACTTCTACTTCACAAAAATATTTATTTTAATAACAACAGGGCAACGGTTACTTTTTTTTTTAACTTAACTATTTATTTGTTGAGAGCATTTTAAAAACCGCAATCCTTGAGCAAGCTGACTAAACCGCTAATATGGTTATTTATAAGGCCTGTGGTCTGGAATTAGTTATTTAAACTACCTGAGTTTCCTCATTTATAAAATAGAAATAATATATCCACCTCACGGAGTTGTTGTTAGGCGTAGGGACATAATGCAAAGCGCACAGTGAGGGTTCAATGTGGTGCATAGTGAGGGTTCAATATATAAATTTTCTTCCTTTTACAAACTAAAAATTTATGTCTTAGACAAATACATTTCAAGCAAGAATGCTTGGGGGCAGGGAGATGTAAAATGTAGAAAGCATGCTCGTGATGAAAGTGTTAGCACTTGGCTTTTTGGCTCTGACTGATGTTTCTTAGAACAATTATCAACTCTATCATCAGAATGAAATGTCCACTAAAATTCGTCTTCATTTCGTAACCACCCAGCAACATTCTTTTGAACACCTCACACCTGGTCTAATGCATCCTTTCTCCCTGTGGCTGATGTCACCCCGAGGACAAAGGTGGAGCTGAGCCTGTCTGGGAAGAGAGAAGCTGCCAGCAAGTCCTCTGATCCCTGCCCAAGGGCCTGTTTTGTGAGTGGTGGCATCAATGCTGCCTTTGTTCTGCTTCAGCGTCTGGCCCACAGCTGAACTCAGAGAGGCTGGCTGCTCAGGGCAGCCCTGGCCCACCAAGGGCAGACAGCGCCAACCCAGCCAAGAGTTCACCCAAGCCCCCAGATGTAGCATAGAGGTCTCACGGCTGGGGAAGCCTTCTCAGGGAATATCTCCTCTCTTGCTTTGACATTTGAAGCCATTTTCAATTTTGTGAAGATAAATCAAAGGTTTGAAATATGATATCACTGCTTATAAGGCCAGAGTCATAGGCAAGGAACCAGAATGTCCTTGGTAATTACAATCACAAAAACTGTCTTATATTTATGCAGTCATTCACTCATTCAATAGACACTGAGTTCCTGCTAGGTGCCAGGCATGATACTCAATGTTAGGGACATATAGATGACATATAGATGAAAAGATGATGTCCGGGCCTTCAACTGGTGAGGAAATTGTCAAATAGAACATAATGTCTCAGCCTAGCACGGTGGCACCTGCCTGTAATCCCAGTGGCTCAAGAGACTGAGGCAGGAGGATTGTGAGTTCAAAGCCACCCTCAGCAATGGTGAGGTGCTAAGCAACTCAGTGAGATCCTGTCTCTACATACAAAATAAGGCTAGCGTTGTGTTTCCCTGAGTTCAATCCCCAGTACCAAAGCAACAACAAAAAGAACATAATGTCCTAGAGCTATGATAAACACCTAGAGAAAAGGACACAGAGTCTACCTCAGGGGCTAATAGTAATAATAACTTCAGTTTGTTGAGCATTTTACTGTGTGCCCACTCACTTTCTTTTCTTTTTTCTAAGCACTTGATATCTATGATCTCATGTAAATTAGAAAGGACACCTATGAAATGGACCAAATTATTTCTCTGTTGTGAAAGCTATACAAAGAAAATGTCATCTAGGTATATGTAAAACAGAATAGGAGTTTGCCTGCTGGACAAGTGGGGAACACCGAAAGAGGCACAGGACATAAAATGATCTGTTTGGAGACCTGCAGATCTCTTGGTGTGTGTGGAGCTAAAGGAACACGTAGGAACCCAGTGTGAGAACACTGACTGCAGTGAGAAGTAAGTAAGATAGACAGTCACCTTTAAAGCAGAGCTATGATGTGGAGGAAGGAGACTCAGTAGTGTAGCACTCTAGTTAGAAATAGGGATGGTCATGTTTGTGGGTATTGGAGAGGAAACACCTACTTTTATGGGTAGGCCCTAGGAAGGGGTCAGTGAAGGAAAACCTAAAAGCACAAGACAGAGAGAATGATGGGTGGAAACAGATCCTTATAAGCCAGGAAGGCCTAGGTGAGTTTGGAAGAATTGGTGTTGAGAGCAAGTAAGTGGAGACAGAAAGAAGAATGTGATCTTGAGAGATGCATCTGTTCTGCTTCTGATGTCAAAGACAAGTTCCTGAGATGAGTAAGAGGTGACGGAGTATCTTAACGGCCTTGGAGAAAGGGGTGAAGGTTCAGAATCATTAAGGACAATTGAAAGGTGTTAGTGACACATGCCTCTTCTGGTCCTGAGGAAGGAGCGTTCACCTGAGAAGAGAGTAACTGGTAGAAAGAAAGGTGAGGGGTGGTATATGAACAACTGTCTACATACATACTGGGGATGCTCGATTAGAGTAGAGAAGTTATAACCAACAGGTGACTTATGGGGTGACTTCAGGTTCTGCCTTCAGAGATCTGAATGAGGGGGTAGATTTCCTCCATGTTGCTTCAGGGGCAGAATCAGGTCCTGGTTCTACTAGAAGGCAGATTCCCCAGTGCAATTCCTAAGTAGTGCTGTCCAACAACGTTGTTCGTTTGCCATCCGAAGGGTTTCCATCATCTGTCAAGAATGTTGTTTGTGCATGAAATTTGGAAATCTTAATTAGACAGCTTCTTCAATCCTTTTAAGACCAAGATTTTATGGATATATAGCTAGAGGGGAGCCAACTTCAGCTTGCTTGCTGTTGTTCCACTTGCTAAGCAAGACAATCTTAATTGTAATTTTCAAAACAATTTATGCAGTCCAAGAAATAAAAACAATCCTGGGATTTCTTTTTCTTTTTTTAATTCCAAGGAGGATTTTTGTTAAAATTTGTAGAAGCTGTGCTCTGGTTCGAGAACTGTATACATGACCTAGCAGTCACAATGTATGTATATATAAATAGTACCTTTGCTCACTGTGGAGAGGGCTTCTTTTCCTATTCCTACCTGTTCCTTCTCAGGTGCATCTGGAGTTGACTCTTAGGCCAAAGATGGTGGGTGGATTCTGATCTGACTTGGAGCCCTCTTCCATGTTCCATATTTTTCATTTTCCCCATTTAGGGATTGGCTTTTTTCTTTTCTTAAATGGTTCTCAGCAGGGGGTGATTTTGATTCAAAGAAGACATGACAATATCCAGAAGCATTTTGATTGTCATCACTGGAGGAAGTGCTGCTGGCATCTTATGGGTAGAGGGTAGGGAAGTTGCTCAAAGTGCAGAGGAGAGACCTTCACACCCCATAATTATTTGGTCCAAAATGTCAGGAGTGCCAGTCCTGGCCTATTTATAAGTCTTCCTTCAAAATCAGTTGCCACCATTATGTTCTGTGAAACCCCTAATTTAAGAATTGTTGCCTGTTCTGCTTCTGAATTGCATACCTGCCCAGCCCCTTCTCCATGCTGTAGCAATATGAAGGACATTCTTAACTCACCTGTCACCTTCTTGGTCTAGGGGCCAAACAAGCAACAGGTCAGGGAAGTCACAACTTGAAGAGAAACAGCCCTGGGCCAAGGGAATACCTGTGGGACAAGCTACAGAGGCAGCTGATGCTGGCCCTTCATTTGCATTGGAGTAATAGCTCATCCTGTCTTTATAGGACTGGGCCTTGAAGCTTACCCTGGAAGGCTCCTGCAGCCTTTCAAAGCTACAAAAAGACCACAACTGTGGTACTCACTCAAATTCGACTTTAGCACAAATATTACCTGATTAGATTATCTAATCTTAGGGTTTTCTGAGGACCCCACATGCCCATGCTACAGGTACCTGCATTTCTGAGTCCAAATTAGGCTGAAGTTTTTATTGGGTCAGATCATTAATTAACCCGTTGGAGCTCCCATACCTGCACCCTTAGAGAATCTGAGTTCAGCATCCCTTACTGCAGGTAATGGCCCAGCTTCAGAAGCCTGAACCAATAGAAATAACCCAGGGCTAGTACTTCCCCTCTTAATCCTTACATTTTATAATCTGGATGGCTTTTGGGAAATCATTCAAACTTTTAGAACTTAAGTTTT
Organism: Ictidomys tridecemlineatus; assembly: GCF_052094955.1. NCBI lineage: Eukaryota > Metazoa > Chordata > Mammalia > Rodentia > Sciuridae > Ictidomys > Ictidomys tridecemlineatus. The sequence goes on from NC_135487.1 coordinate 49,894,487, forward strand.
CTATTCTGAGAAAAAATTTCCAAATGCAGACAAAACTATAAAGTTATTTACTTATTGCTTCATTATTTAACACCAGACCTCACACAATTATAACATGTTATATATTCATGAAAAAATAATGTTTGTGAAGTGTTTTATTGAATAAGAAAAATATTTATACTCTAATTTCAAAGAATAAGATACAAAAATGCAGTATCCCCCCATATACTTACAATATGAGTGCAACTATATAAAATGTATTTTAGGGCATAGGGGAAAAGGGGAGGGAGGGGAAGGGAGTGGGCATGAAGGCAGGAAAGACAGTGGAATGCGATGGTCATCATTACCCTAAGTATATGTATGAAGACACGAAGGATGTGACTCTACTTTGTGTACAACCAGAGATATGAAAAAAATGTGCTCTATGTGTGTAATATGAATTCTAATGCATTCTATTGTCATAGATAACAAATTAAAATTAAAAAGGAATTTTAAAAAAGGGCTGAGAGGCAACCATATCACTATCAACAGCTACTTCTTAATTTTAGTATATGTAACTTTTTAATCAAATAATTTAATGCTGAGATATACAATAATTTTCTTCCCTTCAAAGGCAGAACATATAATCCTAGAGGTGAAAGATATTTATTTAAAGCTATGCACAAAACTGGGGCTATAGACAAAAATTTTGGAACGTAGTCATTTCAATGGACTGATTAACAGTATGATCACCTCGGATGAGGCTGTGGTGTGAGAAGAGATGAGGGTCAAGGACTAAACCCTGGGAAACCCTAACATTTAGGGAATGGTGAGGAACAGGAGACAAAGAAAGGAATAAGCTTGTAGCAGCATTCGAAGGTGGCAAAACCTGTGTGGATCAGCTAGGTGCCTTGGAAAGTGAGAGGGTGTGGCCAAGAAGAAGCAGAAAGAAAATGAGGTTAAACTCTGGATATAAGAGATGACAGAATGGAAAAACCACAGATTACTTGAAGGTCTCCATCCTGGAAGATGGAAGACTATTGATACCAAAGACAGAGATGGGATCCATGGAAGGGAAGCTATGTGGCAGAAGGGGAAAGAGAAGTTAGGCTTTGTTTTTTACGAGTTGTGTCTGTGGTCTCCCTTTAAGAATAAACCTCCTCTAAATGTAGTCATTTGGCAGCCTCCAGCTGCAGCCCCTTTGGGTTTATCAAAACATACAAGCTGAGGTCACATCTGCCCAGACAGCTCCCAGTCACAAACTGAGCTCAGAAGAGGTGTCAGAGCTGAGCCCTCCTGCCCTGGGTGAGCCTTCTCACAAAGGCAATCATTTTTTTTTTCCAGGGCTGCCCACTGGACTGGCCAAAATATTAGAGCTGCATCATGGTTTAGACTCTTCCTACCCAATCCTCATACTTCCTCTACTCCCCTCTCATATGTCAGGTCTGTATCAGGGTCCACAGATTCTCCCTACCTGCTCTATGCTCTCTCCACTTTTCTTTCACAAGCCCCAATAAATCTCTTGTATTTTTAAATTCCATCTTGGCATCTGCATCCTCCCAGAGAATCAGAACCAGCACAGCTGATGGTTGCATATCTAAATAAAGTGTTTTGGAAGGAAAAAAAAAAGTATAATCAAGAATGCAATTGGTATTGAGGATAGTGGAACTCCAAGGGCTTCTCAGGTGGCACCATCCAAGGGAGGAATGGAGGACCAAAGCTTGAACCTTTAGTAACACTCACAGTTATTCTCATGATTGGGAAGAGAATGTGGGACTGGAGGGGACAGTATTGAAAAGGTGGAAGGAAAACTAAGAAAGTCTAGGATCAGAGAAACCATGAAGGAGAGAGTGTTTAGGAATGGTGATAAATGTGTCAAGCATCTCAGAGGAAAATATGAACAGGGAATAAGGTCCTGCACTTAGAGACTTGAAATTATGGCTGACCATAAAGAGATCATTTCAGGGAAAGAATGGAAATAGGTGACAAATTTACAAGACTGAAGAAGAAATTTCATGAGAAATAATTGAAGGTAATAACAGTAGACTCACATTTAAAATGTTTGAAAATGGGAGATAAATTTGCATTAACCAGAAGTAGTAATATCCAAGACTCTTTGGGTATGTGTGAGTGTGTGTGTGTGTGTGTGTGTGTGTGTGTATGTGTGTGTGTGTGTGTGTCTTCAAGAAGACCTGACCAATTCTGGAATGGAGGGATCAGAAAGAAAAAACAACCATTGTGGGATTAAATGGTTGTAGACCTATTAATATCTTTACGTATGGGAATAGAAAAGCCACTGAGGCCAGGCAGAAGATAAGATTTCAGGAGGAAGCACTGCAGCATCTTTTCTAGAACTTAGAGGGAAGACAGCTAGAGCAACAGGTCTGAGGGGTAAAAATGAAGAACTGCACACTCTGTATTTATTTCAAGTATGAAAGTGATGAGACCAACCTCCCAGGTGTGAATGGAATGGGGAAATGTTTACAGAGAGTAGAGAAGATCAAGAATAAGTGGTGAGTATACTAAATTATCCCGAAGAAACATGATGAGCAAAGGCAAATCTTGTCTTCAATGCATGGAGTTGAGTCACTGGTCCAAAGGACTGTGATTTCAATTAGCAAGAAAGGACTGGTAATTATTGGCATCTCTCTTATATCTTGAATTTTTCTAGCTCAACTAGGGGCTAAGTGTTCAGAAAAACAAACTGGAAGTATGAGGTCCACTTTTGTCATTATCAACACTCACAGGAAAAGAGTTAGTGTATAGCTACCCATTTGCTTTGTTTGAGTGGCACTGTCCTTTTTCATAACGATGGGTGATAAAGATGATAAAAAATGTCTCAGAACTACTACGCTCTGTATCAGAACTAGGGTGACTGCAGTAGAAATTCTGTTATTCTGGAAAAGAAGGGGTTTGTACAACACTGTTTCAGCTGTATAGCTGCATCTTGGTCCTTCAGTATTTAAAGCTATAAAGACAACCTTAGTCATTGACATTCGTACAGGGAAAAAAGTCATTATTACCACAAGTATGAAAGTACCTGACTCCCAAGTATTGAAATAATCATTTCAATAATATAATTGAAAATAACAATTTTAACAATATAATACAATCATTTCAATAATAAAATCATATCAGTAATATAATGTGATCATTCATTTCAATAATATAACCTTACTACACCTTAGTAACAGGACTGCAGAGTTAGAACAAACAGAGGAGAGGGCCTTACTGAAAATGGCTAAATGACAAAACCCACAAGCTCTCCTGTAATATTAGACAGCTGTGGCTCCAAGAGCAAGTTCATGGAGATGCTTCCTGTTGGTGATATAAAGAGAAAAGCCCTGAACCTGGGGAGGGTGAGCCAGGTATGTCAGTTTTCAGCAATATTGCCAATTGTCATGACTTTACAGGTTTGACTTATGCTTGCTAATTATCCTCAACGTCCTTTGACAAGACGAAGCTCTTTATTCCTCTGTCTTTGGGTATAATTTGGAAACACCTTGGAAAGGTCAGCATGACAGGCCAGCCTTTCCTTGCACTGGGCTGTGCAGGTGCTGGCTGTTGGCTTCCAAGCCTGTTTTATTCTAGTGCTGGCAAAGCTTGCAGGAATGTCATGAGAAGAGATTTATATTACTTTCTGATTCCACCCGGCTCCAAATCATATATGAATAATCTTTCTCATAGCATGCTAGTCATTCTACAAGAGGTCTTGGCCAAAATCAACGGAGTGAGCAAGCTTAAGGAAATAATTTTTTTCCCCTTTTAAGAAATCATTTTGCTGGAGTTTTACAAACCTCATAAAAATTAAGGGTTGGTTTGAATTTGGGAAAAAGACTCACTTTATCTGAACTCATTTGCCAAAAATATTTAAATGAGCATATGCTGGATGTAAAAAAAGCACCAAAGAAATAGCATCGATTATGCATTCTCAACCCTCCAGTCTCTCCAAAGCCATTAAAAGGCAGTGTTTTCCCACAGGTGTTAATGGGGTCCTGCAAAGAGGAAGGTGATTTTAGGTAGGGTTGTGATAGAGCTGCTCGTGGGTTGGGTGCCTTGGAACTCACTGAAGGACTCCTGACCACAGTCCCCTTGGAGCCAACAATGGCCTTCCTTGTTATGAGCAAGTGTCAGTCACCAGAGAGCTGCTATTCCAGAGTGGAGCCCAGTTTTCCATGTTCCCAACATGGCCAGAGGTTTCTTTCTTTGAGAATGTGTTTATTCAGCCTAGTAAAAACATTAAAAAGGGGAATAAATCTCAGCCGACCCCAAAATGCTTTTCACCACAGCTGTAAACCATAAAACATACAGAAAGGTGAGCAGGACTAGAGACAATAGCACTCCCCCAAGCAGCGTGGAGGGCGGGCCTGAAGGTGGCCCCTACAAAGACAGCTGCAGCACACAGAGCTTCCCTCAAAAGCATTAAGGAAGGACAGGTTCTAGAAGGTGCTAAATTATTAGTAGTAGGGTTGTTTTTTAAGAGGGGGGAGGGTAATAATAAAAACCATGTGCTCAGCAGTCTTCTTGGCCATATAAAATAAAGAGGTCTGCGACTTTAAGTGTTGTAAAAGGGGTTAATTGTCGGTTTCTGAATGTGGCAAGTTTATTGATCTTGTTAACAGCAATGGAGCATGTGCCATGGGTTACCATGGCAGGAAAGAAAAACAGCCATCTATCTGGTTAGTCTGTGGACACCACTATTGGTTATGGAGCCCAAGTGAAGGGACATATGGGTAAATGCAATATCAATATTGCTTCTTTCTATCTATCTGAATTAGTAGTACCCATCCTGAAGCCTTCAGTTTCTCCTTACAACTACATTTTTACTGTTTTTTTTAAAAGTGCCTGATTAAATGTATTATTTATTCGAGTGACAACCTAATGCAGTAGGCAAGGATTGCATCGCCATTTTACAGATATAGCAACTGAGGTTCGGAGAATTATCCATGATTAATTGCTATTAAGCAGAGATTCAAAGCCAGGTCTTCATATTCAAGGTCTGGTGCTTTTCCACTATTAGTTCAAGTAAATTCATTTTCCTAGCCAGTCCGTGGATATTTATTAACTGTCCACTAACAACCAGGCACTAGTGTAGGTGTTGGAGATAGAGCAATGGACTTACTGATAATGCTACTGCCGTCGTGGTCCCTGTGTTTTAGAGTGGATTAGCCTAGCTTTTAATAAGCACCTGCTTTCACACACATGGTCAGCATCATCTGTAGTTTTGATACTTTATTTTGCTCTTGAGTTTTGTGCATGTGTCCTACATTTGGCTCCCCTAGCTAGGAAAATGAGCCCTATGAAGGCAACGCTGTTATCCAATGCTTCTCTTTTTCACACAATACCTAGCACAATTCATTAAATAAAGAACATTTGCCCTCTTGTCTGTGGCAGAAAATCATTATTACTCTGTTAGCTTTCTGTTGCTGTGACAAAACACCCAAGATAAATAATTTAAAAATAAGAAAGGTTTATTTTAGTTTATTATTTCAGAGGTTTCAGTCCATGCTTTGGGCCTGTGGCAAGGCAGCACATTATGGAGGGAACACTTGGCATAACAGACCTATTCACATCATGGCAGTCAAGAAACAAAGAGAGGAAGGGACCAGGGTCCCTATATTCCCTTCAAGAGTGTATCCACAATGACCTAACTTCCTCTCACTAGGCCCCACCTCTTAAGTTTCCTTCACCATTCACAGTGCCATAGGTTGGGAACCAAGCCTTGAAGAGATGGGCCTTTGGAGGACCTTTCAGATCCAAACCACAGCAGTCTTAATCTTAACCTGATTTTACCTGAATTTAATGAATTTAATGAATTTACTGGAACTACCGCAGCTTCTGTTATTGAGCACTTGGCCAAATGTTCTGCTTATGTTGTCTAATAAAGGCTAAAACAACCCAACAATAAGCCCTGTTCTGTAGTTGAGGAAGCTGTGGCTTAAGGAGACCAAGAAACTTGCTAAGTTATGGTGACTAAGAAGCAGGACAGGGATTCCGACGTTGGTCTGATTAAAAAACCAAATTTCTGTACACTTGGGCCTTGGCAGGCAGGAAATCTTTGCCTACTTGAAACACTCAGAGAATATCAAAGGGCCCAATCACATGATAGCCGTAGTAAGGAAGGTGAATTCGACAACCAGGTCACTTTCAGTCTACCAGCTGTTGATTCATCGGTCACTCAGACCTTCATAGCAGAACTCATTGGTATCTTGGCTCCCTGCTCTTTGTTCCATTCTGTGGTTTTCTTAAAAAATGGCATCTTTTTTTTTTTCCAATAGGACAATTTTCAAATGAATCCCCATGTTTCTAAAAAGGTGATAAATTAGAGATTGATTAAAGTCAGGAGGAAGATAGCAGATACACACTTTGTGCTAACTGGTCTCTTCAAAACAGAGTAATTGGCATCTTGGACGGAGATATGGACCACACAATAGAACGGCAGTAGGCATTTCTGGGAGAAGATGGGGCCAGAGAAGAGCATGGACCAACAGCCAAAATCCAGAGCCCAGCTGGAGTGACCAGGGGCCCTGAAAACTAAGGAAAGGCCCACTCCTTCTTTCCGTTTGGGTGGCATAGTTTCCACTTTAGGTAATGCAGGATTAATCTTCATTTCCATTCTTCAATCTCTACAGAAATGTATTTATTATTGTCTTGTGATAAGCTATAAGCGGTCATGTTGATAGAAAGCAGTGCTCCCTGAAGCTGCAGGCAGTTCTAGGATCTGGAGGAAAAGACACAAAAATGTGGAGAGGAGAGACCTGCAGCATGACACAGTTTATTAAACTGGAAAAAAAAATTAAAGAAAACAAATCCTAATCCTTTTGGAATTTTTATCAATCAGTCTGTCAACAAGTAACTGATAATTTCTGAATGTGAAGATTTGGGTAACAAATGAGTGACATGTGTAACTAGGCTCTGTTTGATTTCTCTATGTGGATTGTGACTTGGCTGGTGAGGCCCATCAGAGAGGGCAGGCCAGTAGACTGTCTCCTGTGAGCGCTGGTGTGTACAGAATGGAAGGCTACTGCTTTCCCCAGGAACTGCTGGGAGATTGGTGTCTTGTGCACTGGAGCTGCTGGCAAGATGGTTTTGCAATCACATGGCTTAAAATTTGTAGCCAAAGTTAAAAACCCATTTTTAAATTTTTTTTAATTAAAAAAAATTTTTTTTTGTACCAGGGATTGAACCCAGGGCGCTTAACCACTTAGCCACAAGTAACTGATAATTTCTGAATGTGAAGATTTTTTTTTATTTTTTTATTTTGAGACAGAGTCTCACTAAGTTGCTTATGTCCTCGCTAAGTTGCTAAAGCTGGCTTTGAACTTGCAATCCTCCCCCCTCAGCCTCCCAAGTTGCTGAAATTATAGGTGTGTACCACTGTGCCCGACCCCATAGGATTTTTAATTTAATTTTACTTATTTATTTTTTAAATTTTGGATACCTATAGAAGGGTATCTATTTTTTATTTGTTCTAATTAGTTATACATGACAGTAGAATGCACTTTGAAACATCAGACATAAATGGAGTATAACTTCTCATTCTTCTGGTTGTCCACAATGTAGAGTTACACTAGTCATGTAATCATATATGCAGTAATGTACTAATGTCAGATTCATTCTACTATCCTTTCTACCCCCATGCCCCTTTCCCTCCGTTCACTCCCCTTTGCCTAATATAAAGTAACTCTATTCTTCCCTAGCCCCACCCTACCTTATTGTGAATTAGCATCCACATATCAGAAAACATTTGTCCTTTGGTTTTTTTGGGGAGATTGACTTATTTCACTTAGTACAATAGTCTCTAGCTCCATCCATTTACTGGCAAATGCCATCATTTCATTCTTTTTAAGGCTGAGTAATATTCCATTATGCATATATACACCATAGTTTCTTTATACATTCCTCTGTTGAAGACACCTAGGTTCGTTCCATAGTTTGGCTATTATGAGTTGAGCTGCTATAAACGTTGATTTGGCTGCATAATTGTAGTATGCTGATTTTAAGTCCTTTGGGTATAAACTGAGGAGTGAGATAACGGGGTCAAATGATGGTTCCATTCCAAGTTTTCTGAGGAATCTTTATACTGTTTTCTAGAATGGTTGCACCAATTTGCAGTCACACCAGCAATGTATGAGCGTACCTTTTCCCCCATATCCTCACCAGTATTTATTGTTGCTTGTATTTTTGATAATTGCCATTCTGACTAAAGTGAGATGAAATCTTAGGGGAGTTTTGATCTGCATTTCTCTAATTACTAGAGATGTTAAACATTTTGCAGGCATATTCCAGTTCATTCTCGGCTCAAAAGAACACAATGGCAATTATTGCTTCCCAGTACTACTAAGCATGAGATACTCTAATAAAAGATCCAGAAAGGAGGGTTCTAGAAATGTTACACCTTCTCCTAAAGGGATCATAGACACATGTAAAATTTTTGACATCCAGAATAGCTCTTCTTCTAGAGAGAAGCTTCTCCTCCCTCCAAGTATTAGCATCTCATAGGTGTTTCCCATTCTTGTCCTGGGCCAAGGATGGGCAGATGACCTGAGCCAGGCCAATTTAAATTCTTCTATAATTTGTTTTCTAAATATATAGTGTGCTTCTAATTATTCTAATTAGAGCTTGTGTTTCTCACCTGTTTCTTCGATATAGCATGATAATATAAACCTGAAAGTGCCTGTTTCCATAAAACCAAGAGGCTGAGATGAGAGAACGATAGGATTATCTGATTTCTTGGATGTAATTTTGTTCTGAACCAGATCCACACCCACTTTTCCCATGAATTAGCTAGTGAGCCCACAAATATTCTTTTATTGTTTAAGCTAAATCAAGTTGGAATTCTGTCATTTGCAACCAAAAGAATCCTGATACAAATGATTAGATCAGACCCAGAGAAATGTGACCCTGAGCAATCTGACAACTAAGAAAAGCATTCAGACAAGCTATAAATAAAAAGTCATAAAAAAAAACCCTATGTAAATCACAGTATACTTTAAGACTTTGAGGGCTAGTTTGGAGTCTTTCAAAAGCAATACAGACTGCAGAGTATAATTCTTGTGGGAGAACAAATCTCCACAACGTTTTCTGCCGATCTGAAAGAGTATCACCTACCTAAGAGAACAAGGCTTTAAAATGACACATCTGGTTCGTTCTGGACACAGTAGTTTTCTAGAACATTTTTAAAACTGCATTTTGAAATATATTTTCCTTGTGGTTAAATACCATTTTAACGCTTTTATTGCTATTTCTCAGGAGTATTACTCTGAAGATGAAAAGAAATTATTGTGTTCAAAATTGTAGCACTTTTCACCTTTGGTACACTGTTTTATTTCCCTAAGTTAATGGTTATCATTTTAGCCAGCCTTGATGGTAATAGTTAAACAAAAATCAAACCAGAAGGTTAAAAAGTGTTGGTATAGACAAGTTCTATACCAACATTAACAGAGACATTAACCAGAGAATAAACTGACAGAGACATGCAGATTGAATTCATTTTCAACTTCTTTGAAAAATGTTAATAACAACTGGGATACATCTCTGTCTATATCTACACTTTTTATAAGTAAGGACACAATAAATGAAAAATCTGGCCAAAACTTGTAGCTTTTGAAGACAGGAAAATATTCAATATTCTCAATGGAACAAGAGAAATGTAACAGGTCTGCCTGCTCATTGAAGAGAAAAAGCCTATTGTGTTCCTCACTAAGTCTGGGAGTGATTCCTGGCTCATATAAGAAAAAATCCACAGTGGGTCATGTGACAAAACTATTGGAGAGACACATAATCATGTTCAAAAATACCTATCAAAGAAACAATTATCTCAAAAGTCAGATTTGGATAAACTTTAATTGATTCATTGAAACATTATGTCAAATATCCCCTGAATTCTAAGCTGCCTTCTTAAAAACTCTTTGATGCCAGCTTAATCGGTGCGTAAGCATCCCGATTGCTATCAAACGTACGTAGAGCAACAATTAAAGATGAACAAAGAAACAAGTTGGGATATGCTGTCATTGGAGTGCAAGGAAATGACCCAAAAGCTGTGTTCTAGAATTAAGTGCTTTCCAAGAGGAAATCAGTTCCTACTCCATGTGGTCATTGTTACAGAGTAGAATCTGGAGTTTGTTTGCATTTGATTACACAGAGGAAAAGAAAAAAGAAAAAAAAATACGTTGTCCTGGTGCAAAGCAAACTGCTAGGATGGTTTTTCTCAGTGAAAATCAATGTGAAATCTTATTCCCAGGCCTAACAAAAAAAGATGCTGTTTAGCCCATCAATATAGTTAAAATTCCCCCATCCCCTTCTCTGATTTCGCAGTGTGGAAAGCTCAGTTTTATCAGGGGGCTTCTTCTGTCCATCAACTTAGTGCACTATGGGCCTATGGGAACAGTGGCTCCTATTATGCATGATTCAAGAGGTCCTCAGAGCAGCTCTGATAGTTTGGTACCTTCATTATTATCATTCCCATTTGAAAACCAGGGAAGTTAAATACTGGACTGGGGGTATAGCTCAGTGGTAGATCGCTCCATGGTAGATGTGTAAGGCAATAAGTTCCATCCTCAGCACTGCATAAAAATAAGTAAATAAAAGAAAGAAAAGGGATAATTAAAAAAAGAAAAAGAAAACAAAAAAAGAAAAGTTAAATACATCTCTGAAGATCTACAGATGGTTCCAGTCAGCTAGGATTCAAATACCAGTCTGTCTGGGTCGGAAGTCCACATCTTAGCCATTAAACCCATTGCAACACATAGTCCACTCCTGTGCATGCAAAGCTGCCGCTTGTGACACATGAATGCCTTTTAAAAAATATTAGGGATGAGGTGGTGGTATTTTCTTTATACCCCAGCCATTCTCAGTTTGGACAGTGGGATGAGTTTGGGAAAGGTCTGACTAGAGTATAAATACAGATGGTGCCAAGTCATAAAACAAAACATGTTTCTTTCACATTTTGCATTAACAAAGCTAAACAACTGACCAGATACATAATACCAGGGTTTTATAATGTGAGGAGAACAGTAAACTCTTCCTAATTTATTAAAGATTCAGTATATTTGTAATCACATTTTATGGACGAGGAGGAATTTGCTGATGTGAAGGAAAAGGAAATGACAATTCTTGATCTCTTTTACCCCGTTATCCCAAAGCTCCGCCACTCATCCTAATGGTCTCCAGTCTGGTCTTTGATATTCCAGAGCACATGTCCCATTCTGGCCCACGGAATCGCTCTTTTTCATGCACCACCTTCCCACATATAATGTCCACCTGCCCCAGGCCCCCTCCCACTAACCACCATTCTTTTCTCCCCCTTCCCCTTCCCTTCGCTTCCCTTCCTTTCCATTCCTTGCTCTTCCAGTACTGGGTTCCCAACATAAGATTCAGCATCAAGGTGTGCTTCTCTTCTTAAAACTAAGTTTCTCAAAGCCTGGGGCCATTCATCTCCTAGCACCAGCAGCAAGGGATGACTCTGAGCATCAGTCTACTAGTTGGGTGGATGAATTGATGGAGAGGTGGGACCTATGGCCATGTAGTTCATTCAAGACACCATTTGAGTTTAGTGAATATAATCATTCTGATAACATCTCTCTTCCTCTTCAACATATTTATTACAATTTTGTGTGTGGCTTTGTGAAGGGTGTTGAGATTTAATTCTTTGGCCTCCCTCCCTTCCTTCCCTCCTTCCAGGTATTCTTCCTCACCCCACCCCAGGCATGGAACCTATGGCCTCATGCGTGCTAAGCACACACTCTGCCACTGAGCCACCTCCCCAGCCACTTCCAGGTATTCTTTAGACAAGCAAAGAAAAAAAATTCAGGCCATTTATATTGATTGTGTGGCTTCTCAGAGGTAAACTGCAAAGTAGTTTCAGATATCTTCTTAGGATGGCTCCACGTTATATAATCGCAAGAAAACTTGGCTGGACAATAAGGGGGTCTGGCTTTAGCATTGACCTACCTCTTCAATTTACCCTGAAATTCTGGGCAAATCACGAGGCTTCAGTTTTTCAATCACTCCCGCCTATTTTTGTCATCTGTAAATAGGAAAAACTGAAGTAATGACAGAATTTCAAACTGTTCAGGGAGCCCTGAAACATTCATGCATGCTGTGATAGAGAAGGTGAAGGTCGTATAGAATAGGAAGGGATAATCCCCTTACCCTGACTGCAACCAGAATAAATGTTCTGGTTAAACTATTGTTGGTACTCCAAACAACTTTGAAAAGGACTAGACTGTCCCTAAGGTGCCTTGCAGAATATCTGATTTCAGTATATAAATTATCTGTTTATGATCTTTATTTACAGAAAGAATGGGGTCTTTCTTTTCCCTATGTGGTTGTTGCTCTAAGAATGACTTTCTTATCAAAAGAATAATCTCCTTTCATCCTGTTTCCTATGTGGCTCAATACAGCACAACATGCACAAGCTAACCCATTTTCCCTGGTGAGTGTCTTCTGTTTAGACCTGTCCATCACTGCAGGGGCTCATGAAAGACACATGTATTGCCAGGGTTTCCACACAGGGCCAACTCTCTTGGCAAGGGTGACCACTTAAGACAGCTTTGGACTCGTGAGCTGCCTTCTGTTAAAGTTGGGGGTGGGGTGGGGTCATACGCCACAATCAAAGCAAAGCACGGTTGTTCATCCACTCTGGATGGGGACATCTTTAAGGGTCCTGATGATGCTTCCCGTGTTATAGTAATAATGCCTTAGGAGAGGATGTGTTTGGTTTGTTTTCTGGACAAGCTGATTGAATCTTTCTCTGTTTTAGTCACGGCCAGTTGTCGGGTTTGTTTTCCCTGTGATCCCGAGACAGATGACTTAATGGGTGGTTGAAAATGTCCAGGCTGCTCCTGGTGCTGGAGGTAGCTCAACTTCAACAATGGAAGGCATTTAGCAGAGCCTCCAGTTTTAGAGCAGGGAATGCCTTGAGAGGGAGTCTTGTCTGGGATTTTTCAAGACGCCTTTTAATTTTTCAAGCAGCAGACCTTTCTTCTCCAAAACAAATCTGATGCCTCAATTTATAAAACAGATAAAAAAAAAAAGAGAGAGAGAGAGAGGAATAGGAGGAATTCTACTAAATTGCACTTCACTTGCTCTTTGCCCTTCCACACACCAGCAACGCACAAGCACTTAGGGGGAGCCTTTGGCCTCCCCAAAGCAAGTCTAACTTCCCCTTACTTATTCAGGCCTGTCCGGAACCACTTTCCTTTGCTTCCCCCACCTCTCTAATTGACTATAGCCGCCCCCAACTTGTAACACTAGAAAAGAGCAATAATTATTTTCCAGGTAGGTTCTGACGCTTATACATTGGTCTTTAATTTTCAGAGCATTTTTATGAGATGGGCATCATTATGAAACTCATTTTACAAATGAGGGAAATGAACAAAGAGAGGTTAAGTAATTTGCCCAATGAAACTGAGCCACAGGAGCAGAACTTACACTGAAAGTTAGGCCTGCCTGATTTCAAAAGCTGCTCTTTCCATCACAGGGGAAAGAATACAAAGACTTAGGAAGAATAAAGCCTTCTCTTCCCACAACAGACTCATTTCATGAGATACTGTGCAACTCTTCTTAAATCAGTATTGTGTTCTGCCCCTCCCCAGGGGTTTCTGTGTCTATTGTAAACACCTTTGGGGAGGGGGTGCTTTCCCCAGCCTTAACCAATAGCATCCCTTTCTTCAGGAGGAGTGTTCCCTGTCACTCCTCCACCCACTCCTTCTACAAAATGGGACTCTAGAAGCCATGACTTTAATGCTCCATTGAAGAAAGGTTTTGAGTAAACGAAGCTGAGAATGAGGACCAAGACAGAGTAGAGATGTGAAATCAAGGCCACAGGGACTGAGCCTTGGAAAGAGAAGCAGAGAAAGGGAGCGTGGTCTGGTAACAGTTTGCATCTTGGGTGCTATTGTCGTTCAGTGAGACCCCCCTGCTTAACCATATATTGTCCACTTCTCCATCCTGAAGCTCTGGTCCTGTGTTTGCAAACAGAATGTTCCTACTATCTTACCAAACGCTGTGCTCTGTAGATGGTGTGGTGACTCAGGTCACGCCTACGTCACATAGGCACTGTACAGTGCTAACAATGACAAGTTCAATTTCATAGAATGAGACTCTTTGTGTTTTACAAGCATTAGTTTAAGAAGCAAAATCTAAGTTTTCACTTAGAGACTAAGTTTTACTATAGTCTCCAAATGGAAATAGCCCAAATTTCCATCAACAAGAATAAATTCTGGTATTATATATTTATATAGTGAAATACTGTGTATTAATAAAGTGTAATGAATTACAACTCCAGGCAACAAAGTGGATGAGTCTCACAAGCAAAATGTAGAAAGTAGCCAAGGGCAAGGAATGAAAATTGTATAATAATATAAGTAAGTTTTTTAAAAGTTTAAAAACATGAAAAATTAGCATAAAGTGATTGAAGTCAGAATATGGTTACCTTTTGGGGGAAGTCCCAAGAGGGCCATGCTGGAGCTTTCTGGATGTTGTAATCTACATCTGTATTCAGAAGGCAGTTACATGGGTGTGTTCACTTTAGAAAAGTTCATTGAGCTCTAGCATTTGCAAATTCTTCATTAGTGCACATTCATGTATGCACACTATGTAAAAGCTTATCCCCCCAAAGTCTGAACTGCTGGAACTTAGGCACAAAACTTACTTCCTCTAGGTCATGGTTTCCCATTACATAAAATAAGAGATTAAACTCAACATCCTTAAGAATGTAAGAGATCTAGGAAAGAGTATCTCGTTCAATCATGAAACTTGTTACATAAAGAGAGTCCAGAGCCAAAAAGTGAAGTGATAAGCTATAAATCATAGTACTTATTATTGGATAAGGCAAGATTAGTCCTTTTATCTTTTAGCTATGTTAACAAAGATATTCTAAATAAGTCTCTTGGTAATAGGTTCAAATCAATTTACTCAGAAATGTACTCTTGTACTTGGAACAACCTATTTGTAAAATAAAGGATTCAAGATGGTGGGCCAGGGGGAGGCAGCATTCCGTGTCGCTCCGTGACCCAGGTCTCAACTAGTGGTAATAGTGCTTTGCTGGGAGTGGCAGAGGACCCCTCCACAGCTAATCCTGCACAGGAATCACGGCTGCTGTGCAGTACAGAGCCCTGGGCCTCATCGTTAGAAAAGGACTCCTGACTCCGGACTCCCTGCACACCCAGGTCTCACAGGTGCCTTAGCAGGACCACTGGCAACAGCATCAGTGCAGAATTCCCAGATGCTGCTCCCACAAAGGACACTCAGCCCTACCCACACACAGGAACTCCTGCCACCATTCCGTGTGGACCCCCACCTACCAATGTGGGACTCCCCTGGTCACCTCCATCTTGGGACTCGGCAGCAACTGCCTTAGTCCCCTACTCGCCATAGCCTGCTTGGGCCTGGGGACATCACAGGCTCTGAAGAAAGCCGACAGTCACAACTGCACGCCACAGAGCTCATCTTTGAACCCAGGGCACAACCCAGGACTCCTCCTACCCGACCTGACACCCCATTGCTGAAAGCAGCTGCCTCCATCTTGGGTCACCTCCATCACCATCTATAGTTGGGGCAACTACCAGTTTGGAACACCAGATACCAGGTACCCATAGTTTTCTGATTTCCCGTAATCCCTAGCAGTCGCTAATTCAGCAGAGTGATGCCCAATACAAAACAGCCCTCCGCAACAGGTGCGCAGCTACCAGAGTGCAACACACGACCCCTGGAGAGAAAGGTTCCTGATTCAGAAGTAGAAAGGGAAAGGGTGAGGGAGATACACTTTAGAGACTAAGCTAGAGGGTGGGAATGTGAGATCTATAGGTGAGATGAGGAGATAGGACCCGGCACCCATGTCACAGGAGCAGACCCCAAAGGAAATCCTTGAGGTGCAGTCTCCCAACCGGACCGGGGAGGGGGGGGGTGCCATACTCCACTTCCAGGTGTTCTGCACCCAAGATCAACCCTCACATCCTGGTAACCCCCACCATCCTGAAGGCAGAGATACCATCTACCAACAGACAACCCCACCTATGGGATAAGAAGGGAAGCAGGAAAGATACTGAACTCCAACCAAAACAATCCTTGTTTCTGTCTTCAAGATTTTTTTCTTTCTTCTCCCTCTTTATTCTCCCACCCTCACATCCCCAACATATGTGAAACCAAGGGCTTTGCATGAATTAGAATATTGAGGAATGAGACGACTGAATAGTATATTACAATTTTGTTGTACATTCTTTTTTCCTGCCCAATTTTTACTATTTTTAACATTTTTTTTATTTTTCTTAATATACGTGTGTGTTTGTTTTATATACTCTACTGTTTTTCCTCTTACTTGTCTACCCAAAATTACTACCTCTCTATTCTCCTGATACTAACCTTCTTCTTTAGATTTCTCTTTCATACTTCCTAAGATATAATAACTCTATATCCCCATCTCATAACTCCTCAGCATATCTTCCCACACCTCTCCCCAAGTTATTTTTCCACCATCAGAAACTGTAAGCCCTTTTAAAAACCTACTGATTATATCGACGATAATAATTGAATTCACCATTTCTGTACATTGTGACCAAATTGTAAACGTCTTAATGACAACTATTCATTTTTAGGTGGTATTTTGTTTATATTGGAACCTGTTAACATTGTTCTTCCCCTCAAAGGAAAGATATTGGAAAGCAGGAGGCACCTGCTTTCAGTACTATAAGTCTACAGGGTAAAAATGTTAATGCCTTGGATCCACCGAGCTAGAAAGAAAGACACACAATAGAAGAAAGAGACCCAAACAAATCAAGATACCATATTATTAGAATCCATCGCCAGCACAGCAGATGAAATCATAGAGAAGGAGTTCAGGATGTACATAATTAAAATGTTCGGTGAATTATGATGATATAAGAGAGCAAATACAGGCAGCTAAAGATCATTTCCACAAAGAGCTACATAAGCAAATAAGGAAAGCAAAAGATTACTTCAATAGGGAAATTGAGATTTTAAAGAAAAACCAAACGGAAATTCTTAAAATTAAAGAAACAATAAACCAAATTAAAAGTTCAATTGAAAGCATCACCAACAGATCACCAACATCACCAACACTTGGAAGACAGGACCTCAGACAATGAAGACAAAATATGTAATCTTGAAAAGAATATAGACCACACAGTGAAAATGGTAAGAAACCATGAGCAGAACATTCAAAAAATATGGGATAGCATAAAAAGACCAAATTTATAAGTTATTGGGATAGAGGAAGGCCTAGATTTCCAAACCAAAGGAATGAACAATCTTTTAATGAAATAATATCAGAAAAATTTCCAAACATGAAGAACAAATTGTAAAGCCAAATACAACAGGCTTACAGGATACCAAATGTACAAAATCACAATAGATCCACACCAAGGTACATTTTAAATGAAAATGCCTAGCAGACAGAATAAGGAGAGAATTTTAAAAGCCATAAGAGAAAGGAATCAGATTACCTATAGGGGGAAAACAATTAGAATATCTGCAGATTTTTCAACCCAGACCCTGAAAGTTAGAAGATCCTGGAACAACATATATCAA
Organism: Ictidomys tridecemlineatus; assembly: GCF_052094955.1. NCBI lineage: Eukaryota > Metazoa > Chordata > Mammalia > Rodentia > Sciuridae > Ictidomys > Ictidomys tridecemlineatus. The sequence goes on from NC_135487.1 coordinate 49,911,995, forward strand.
CCTCTGAAAGAAAATGGATGCCAACCAAAAATTTTGTATCCAGCAAAATTAAGCTTTAGATTTGATGATGAAATAAAAACCTTCCATGATAAGCAAAAGTTAAAAGAATTTACAGCTAGAAAACCTGCACTATAGAACATCCTTGGCAAAATATTCTTGGAAGAGGAAATAAAAACCAACAATGAAAATCAACAGAGGGAGGTATTACACTAAACAAAAAGCTAATCAAAGGAGAAACTAAATCAAGTTAAATAACAAAATTATATAAAAATGGCTGGGAATACAAATTATGTTTTAATAATAACCCTGAATGTTAATGACCTAAACTCACCAATTAAAGGACATAGACTAACAAATTGAATTAAAAAAAAAAAACTAACAATATGCTGCCTCCAAGGGACTTATCTCTTAGGAAAAGACATCTACAGACTGAAGGTGAAGGTTTGGAAAAATTATACCACTCACAAGGACTGCAGAAGCAAGCAGGGCCTTCCATCCCCTTATCAAATAAAGTAGACTTTAAGCTAAAGTTAATCAAAAGGGACAAAGACATAACAGTTATAAATATATACACCCCAAACAATGAAGCATCTATGTTCATCAAACAAACTCTTCTCAAGTTCAAGAATTAAATTGACCACAACACAATAATTCTGGATGATTTTAACACACTCTTTTTTACCACTGGATAGATCTTCCAAACAAAAGCTGAACAAAGAAACTATAGAACTCAATAATATAATCAATAACTTAGACTTAACTGACATATATAGAATATTTCATCCTTCAATGAGTGAATACACTTTCTTCTCAGCAACACATGGATCCTTTTCTAAAATAGACCATATATTATGCCACAAAGAAACTCTTCACAAATAGAAAAAAGTAGAGAGACTACCCTGCATTCTATCAGATCATAATGAAATGAAATTAGAAATCAATGATAAAATAAAAAATGAAAACTACTCCAACACTTGGAGACTAAATAATATGCTACTGAATGAACAATGGGTTGCAACAGACATGAAGGAGGAGATTAAAAAATTCTTAGAGGTAAACGAGAACACTGATACAACATATCAAAATCTCTGGGATACTATGAAGGCAGTACTAATAAGAAAGTTCATTGCATGGAGTTAATTCCTTAAAAGAAGAAATGAATGACCTAACACTATATCTCAAAGCCCAAGAAAAAGAACAAATCAACACCAAAATCAGTAGAAGACAGGAAATAATTAAAATCAGAGCTGAAATCAGTGAAATTGAAATAAAAGAAACAATTGACAAAATAAAAAGTTGGTTCTTTGAAAAAAATAAATAAAAGTGACAAACCCTTATACATGCTAACAAAAAGAAGGAAAGAGAAAAAACTCAAATCACTAACATACATAATAAAAAAGGAAATCTCACAACAGATATGACATAAATACAGAAGATAATTAGAAATTAATTTGAAAACTTGTTCTCTAATAAAATAGAGAACATCGAAGGCATCGACAAATTTCTAGAGGCATATGGGTTGCCCAAATTGAATCAGGGTGATATACCCAATTTAAACAGATCAATATCAAGCAAGGGAATAGAAAATGCCATCAGAAGCCTACCAACGAAGAAAAGCCAAGGACCAGCTGAGTTCTACAAGATCTATAAAGAAGAACTAATACCTATACTCTACAAATTATTTCATGAAATACAAAAAGAGAGAGGACCTCCAAACTTATTATATGAGGCCAATATCACCCTGATTCCAGAACTGGGCAAAGACACATCAAAGAAAAACTTTAGACCAATAACTCTAATGAACATAGATGCAAAAATTCTCAATAAAATTCTGGCAAATCAAATACAAAAACGTATCAAAAAGATAGTGCACCACGATCAAGTGGTGTTCATCTGAGGGATGTAAGGTTGGTTCAACATACAGAAATCAATAAACATAATTCATCACATCAATAGACTTAAAGATAAGAATCATGTGATCACCTCAATTGATGCAGAAAAAGCATTCAACAAAATGCAGCACCATATATGTTCAAAACACTAGAAAAACTAGGGATACAGGAACATATCTCCACACCATTAAAAGCTATCTATGCTAAGCCCCAGGCCAACATCATTCTAAATGGAGAAAAACTGAAAACATTCCCTCTAAAAACTGGAACAAGACAGGGATGCCCTCTCTCACCACTTCTATTTAACATAGTTCTTGAAACACTGGCCAGAGCAATTAGACAGATGAAAGAAATTAAATAGGTACAGCTAGGAAAAGAAGAATTCAAATTAGCACTATTTGCTGTATATGATTCTTTACCCAGAAGACCCAAGAAATTTCATCAGAAAACCTCTAGAACTAGTAAATGAATTCAGCAAAGTAGCAGGATACAAAATCAACACCTATAAATCAAAGGCATTTCTGTATATCGGTGACAAATGCCCTGAAAGGGAAATGAGGAAAACTACCCCATTTACAATAGCCTCAAAAAACAAACAAACAAACAAACAAACAAAAAAAAAACTTGGGAATCAATCTAATGAAAGAGGTGAAAATACCTCTACAACAAAACTACAGAATACTAAAGAAAGAAATTAAAGAAGACCTTAGAAGATGGAAAGATCTCCCTTGTTCTTGGATAGGCAGAATTAATATCATCAAAATGACCATACTACAGAAAGCACTATACAGATTTAATGCAATTCCAATCAAAATCCCAATGACATTCCTCATAAAAATAGGAAGAGCAGTTATGAAATTCATTTGGAAAAATAAGAGACCCAGAATAGCTAAAGCAATCCTTAGAAAGAAGAGTAAAGCAAGTGGCATCACTACACCAGACCTTAAACTATACTATAGAGCAATAGTAACAAAAACAGCATGGTATTGGCACCAAAACAGAACAATAATACAAAATAGGGGACACAGAGACTAACCCACATAATTACAATTATCTTATATTAGACAAAGGTGCCAAAAACATGCATTGGAGAAAAGATAGCCTCTTCAACAAATGATGCTGGGAAAACTGAAAATCTATATGCACTAAAATGAAATTATGCCCCTGTTTCTCACCATGCATAAAACTCAACTCAAAGTGGATCAAAGACCTAAGACTTAAACCAGAGACACTATGCCTATTTGAAGAAAAAGTAGGTCCAAATCTCCATCATGTCAGATTAGGACCCAACTTCCTTAATAAGACTCCTATAGCACAAGAATTAAAACCAAGAATCAATAAATGGGATGGATTCAATCTAAAAGCTTCTTCTCAGAAAAAACAAAAACAAAAACAATCAATGAGGTGAACAGTCAGCCTACAGCTTGGGAGCAAATTTTTACCACATGCACAACAGATAGAGACTAATCTCTATGGTATATAAATTACGCAAAAATCTAACCATTAAAAAAACAAATAGCTCAATCAATAAATGGTCCAAGTAACTGAATAGACACCTCTCAGAAGATGATAGTCAATCAACAAATATATGAAAAAAATGTTCAACATCTCTAGCAATTAGAGAAATGTAAATCAAAACCACCCTAAGATTTCATCTCTCTCCAGTCAGAATGGCAGCTATTAAGAACACAAACAACAGTAAGTGTTGCCAAGGATGTGGGGAGAAAGGCACACTCATTCATTGATGGTCGACTGCAAATTGGTGCAGACAATATGGAAAGCAGTATGCAGAATCCTTGGAAAGCTGGGAATGGAACCATCATTTGACCCAGCTATCCTACTCCTTGGTCTATACTCAAAGGACTTAAAAACAGCATACTACAGGGACACAGCCACATCAATGCTTTTAGCAGCAAAATTCACAATAACTAAACTGTGGAACCAACCTAGACACTCCTCAGTACATCAATGGGTAAAGAAAATGTGGTATATATACAAAATGAAATATTACTCAGCAATAAAAGAGATTAAAACCATGGCATTTACAGGTAAATGGATAGAGTTGGAGAATATAATACTACGTGAAATTACCCAATCCCCCCAAAAAACAAATGCCGAATGTTTTCTCTGATATAAGGAGGCTGATTCATAGTGGGGTTGGGAGGGGGAGCATGGGAGGATTCGATGAACTCTAGATAGGGCAAAAGGTTGGGGGTGGGTTATGAGGGTAAAAAAGATGGTGAAATGGGATGGATATCATTACTCTAAGTACATGTATGAAGAGACAAATGGTGTGAATATACTTTATATACAACCAGAGATATAAAAAATTGTGCTCTATATGTGTAATATGAATTGTAATGTATTCTGCTGTTATATCTAAAAAATTAGAATAATAAATAAATAAATTGAAAGAAAAAGTGTACCATTTTCAAAGATTGTGCAATGAATTTACAATCTTGTAAACATTTGGTGATGTCATTTTGATTTTTAAATTTTCCTAATGTCATACCATGTGAAGCATATTTTCGTATGCTTATGTGTCATTGATGTTATTTGGGGAAGTGTCTTTTTAGATCTTTAATCCATTGTTTCATTATTCTCCCCTTATTATTGGATCTTAAAAGTTCTTTTGATATTCTGGACACATTTGTTTTTATCAGATAAATGAATTGAAAATAATAAAAAATAAATAGCAGGAACAATGTCATCCGTTTTTGCATGGAAACCATTGACTGCACTCAAGACAAAAATCCCTCTGTGATTGGGATAGTCATCTGGTTTGGTTTGTGAGGATTTTGGCAAAATTACATATTGCTAAAAATTTCCTTCCCAGGAAATTTTTTGAAATTTGAAATAAAGCCTCGATGATGATAATGATGATGTCAGGGATGAAAACAATGTTCACAGTGAGGACAGTGATACGATCTGATGGGTAGTAAGTGGGTTTCCCAATTGGCTAAGTTAACCTCCTACTTGTTAAATTATTGCAAACCTGGTAGTTTAAAACCAGTTTACTGTCTTACAGTTCAAACTGTGCTTCACTGGGTTAAAATCAAATTTCCTTCCAGAGGCTGGAGGGGAAAACACATTTCTTTGCCTTTGTCACTGCATCCCTGGACTGGTGATCCTGTCCCATCTTCAAATTCAGCCAATGTGATCTATTTTTTCACTGCCTCATTAGCATATTAATGTCTCTGTCTCCTTATTCCCTATTTAAAGGATGCTTATGATTATCTGGGACTCAGTCAGATAATCCAGTATAATCTCCTTATTTTAAGGTCAGCTGATAACTGATCTGAATTCCATTTGCCTCCTTAAATTCTCCCTTGCCAGGAACCTACCATATTCAAAAGTTCTGGGGATTAGGACACAGACATTTTTAGGGACCGTTATTCTGTTTGTCATGGATAAAAATGTATTTACATATTTTTCAAAATGTTTTACATGTATTTTCTTTCTTAAGCGTGAAGGCAAAGCTTTCTAGGTATGATTATTCCCGTTTTACCAAGGCAAAAACCAAGGGAAGTGTCAAGGACAGCAGAGTGCCTACATTTCTGTAGCTGGTTAAGGCACAGCCACACCCAGGAGCCAGATTTTTAGACGCACTGCCTATGTCCTTGGTGAGAAATGGTCTTCTAGAACCTCATGAGGCTAAGCTATGGTGGAAAGTTTGAGAATTTAAATGGTTTTTGTTTTAAAGGTTGAAGCATTTGTGATCTGTAGAATTGGCAGTTAGTGGATAGTATTTGCTACTCCACAGGGAAACATTTTTCAAATAGCTTCAATTCTCAGTCAATTTATACACAATTTCTACTCATCTCTAAGGCTTAGCACCTGCCTCACTCTCCCTCCCCTATGTTTAACCCCTAGCCTGGGTCATGGGCTTGTCACAAAGCAGAACTTCTCTTGCTATAGGGGACTTCATCCCTTTCAAATTTCCTCCAGGTAATTTGGGGAGACCCAAGAGCAGTGAGGGAAGCCCCTGATTGACTGTATCTGGAGGTGTGTGATGTGGGTGAGAGTCCACATGCCATGGCCAGGGTGAAGGACCTAATCAGCAGCTTTCCTGCCTTTAGATGTATTGTGCTCCTCCTCCTCGGGATAGGCGCTCTGCCAGCTCATCCCCAAACCCCCTCTGAAATGGAAGAAGGGGTCAGTTTGTGCAACTCAAGCAGCAACAACTGCTTCTCTCTCTCTTGGGAAAGTGCAAAGGGATGTTCCTGGCCCTTAGGCTGAAGTCTGGCCATGGAGTTTCCTGGGTCTTTCTAAGAGACTCTGATGGCCCTCCAACATGCTAGATTTCTCGGGCAAACTGAGCCTAAGTGCAAATTGGGACTCCAGGATACATAAAAACAGTGTGACCTCCAAGTGAAAGTATTTTGCTAAGTGTAGCCTGGCTTTATCTATGGCTTTCTGGTAGTTTGTCCAAGTTCGTTCACAGTGGTCACAACCCCATGTTTCTGAGGATAATTGATCCTGTTCAGGGCATTGGGACTCCTCAGGATTAGTTCTTTTTGTTTGTTTGTCTGTTTGTTTTTCTGTTTAGCTATGTATGATAGTAGGGTGTATTTTGACATATTATATGTACATGGAGTATGACTTAGGATTCCATTCTTGTGTTTGGACATGATGTGGAGTTTCACCAGTCATGTATTCACATATGAAAACAGGAAAGTTATGTCTGATTTACTCTACTGTCTTTCCTATTCCCATCCCTCCTCCCTTCCCTTCATTCTCCTTTGTCTAATCCAATGAACTTCTATTTTTCACTCCCCTCACCCCTTACTGTTTGTTACCATCCACATATCAGGGGGACCATTCAGCCTTTTGGGGTAGGTAGGGGGGATCAGTTTATTTCACTTAAGCTTGTTAGTCAATAGTTCCATCCATTTACTGGCAAGTGACTTCATTTCATCCTTCTTTAAGGCTGAGTAATATTCCATTGTGTACATATGCCACATTTTCTTTATCCATTCATCTGTTGAAGGGTATCTGGTTGGTTCTATAACTTGGCTATTGTGGATTGAGCTGCTGTAAACATAGATGTGGCTGCATCACTGTAGAATGCTGATTTTTAAGTCCTTTGGGTATATACCAAGGAGTGGGATAACTGAGTCAAATGGTGGTTTCATTCCAAGTTTTTTAAGAAATCTCCATACTACTTTCCAGAGTAGTTGCACCAATTTGCAGTCCCACCAGCAATGTATAAATGTTCCTTTCCCCCCATATCCTCACCAACATTTATTGTTACTTGTATCCTTGATAATTGCCATTCTGACTGGAGTGAGATGGAATCTCAGTGTAGTTTGGATTTGCATTTCTCTAATTTACTAGAGAAATAACATTTTTTCGTACATTTGTTGACCATTTGTATTTCTTCTTTTGTGAAGTACCTGTTCAGTTTCTTTGCCCACTTATTGATTGGATTATCTGTGTTTTTAGTGTTAAGTTTTTGGAGTTCTTTTATATCCTGGAGATTAATGCTGTATCTGAGATGCAGGTGGAAAAGACTTTTCTCCCATTCTGTAGGCTCTCTGTTCACGTTCTTGATTATTTCCTTTGCTGTGAAGAAGCTTTATAGTTTGAGTCCATCCCATTTATGGATTCCTGATTTTACGTCTTGTACTTTACGAGATTCCTGTCTTGTAAATGAAGTCAGTTCCTAAGCCAACATAATGGAGAGTTAGGCCTACACTTTTTTCTAGTAGGCCCAGGGTCTCTGATCTATTGCCTAGGTCCTTGATCTACTTTGAATTGAGTTCTGTGCAGGGAGAGATAGGGGTTCAGTTTCATTCTGCTACAGTTTTCCCAGCACCATTTGTTGAAGAGGTTGTCTTTTCTCCAATGTATGTTTATGGTACCTTTGTCTAGTGTAAGCTAACTGTATTTATGTGAGTTTTCTCTGTCTTCTGTTCTGTTCCATTGGTCTTATATCTGTTTTGGTGCTAATACCAGGCCATTTTTGTAGTAACCTTAAATTATACTATAGCTCTGTAGTATAATTTAAGGTCTGATATTGTGATGCCTCCTACTTCACTTTTCCAGAATCAATTCTTCATAGCGCAGCTACAGGGGATTGGTGTTCACCAATATGCTGCAGATCTTTTTACTTTATCCCAGCTGATTTTGGGGCAAAAGAAACTTTGCAATATTGGTATAGAACTGAACCAGACCCTTTTTTACTTCAAGACTTATCGGCTTGAAAGAGTTTTCTCTCCATAGTAGGTTCAACCGTTTGTTTGCAGGAAGAGTAAATACTTTCCCTAACAATGGGGAGAAATAAATATTAGGACTATGCATGAAATAGGTCGCTGAAGAGAAATGAATGTTATCAGTAATACGAGTAGAATTTCTCCCTGTTTCACAATGCATCAACCACCTTCACATGTGAGCCACTTCATCATGTGGATAGCTACTCTGGAGGCTGAGGCAGGATGATGGCGAGTTCTAGGTCAGCCTGGGCAATTTAGCAAGACTCTCTGTCAAAACAGAATAAAAATAAAAAGGACTAAGGATGTAGCTCAGTGGTAGAGCATTGCCCTTCAGCTCATCCCTACTACTGAGAGGAAGGGAAAGAAGGTTGGAGGAAGGACTCACTGGCAGGCTCTGGTGCTTCACCAGATGTAAAGCATTGTTTCTACTTCGGCGAGGCTCACCCTCTTCTGGACTATGCCACTGAACTATATTCCACTCACAGTGGACACAATCACAAAGAAGTGCATAAAGCAGACAAGAGCACTACCTCTATAGCAAGGATTAGGAAACAGGACTACATTCAGTTCCAAGGATGGTGTTTTGCTGTAAAACAGAATAGTACCTAGCCCATAGAAAGCCTTTTGTAATATCAACAGCTGCTAAGTGCTTAGGGAACACCAAATGGTGTGGACGCTGTTGGAGCCGGGGAAGCCTGGTGAAAGTCTTTTGAGCATCCGAACTCAATTAAGGCTACTGCAGGAACATTCTGCTCCAGTGCATTTACCTTCTCATAGGAAATTATACCTTCAGAAATAATTGTATTTTCTAGAGGGTGGTAAATAGTGAAAGAATGATAAATACAAATTAATTTATCTGGTCCAGTGTTTCAAAGTTTGCATATTGAGTAATATTTTTTTCCTGTAATAAATTTAGTTACAGTTGTTTGTAAAATAATTAAAGTTTCAAGCAACACATTCTTATTTTGCTTAAATATGTTTGTGGGTTTGCTGTTAAAAATAAAGACCAAATACATTAGGTTTATTGTTTAGCCAACTAATTATTTTAAAAATTGAAAGTGGATAAGGGTATAAGTCAGTGAAAGAACACTTTTGTCTAGCATGTGTGAGGCCCTGGATTCAATCCCTAGCACCACTGAAAACATAAAAATAAATCTATCAATAATGTCTCCACATATTAATAATTCATACCTTGCTTTAGATATAATGGGTATCCAGTTATTCCATATCAATCTCACTTAATTTTGATAAACAATACTCTCAACCTTCGTTCTGATTTTAAGTTATAAAACTAATCTGAAAAAACGTCAAAGCTCCTGCTAGTGCATGCCCTCCAATGATCCAGTCTGCACATACCTGAGTCATAACAAATCTGTTTGAAGGAAACGACCAGCACTGGCAATCCAACCTCCACAAGAAACATCTGACTCTCCAGAGTCAAGAGCCAGTCCATGCTCTCAGTGCAGACACTCTGGGGTCTGTAATTCAACCTACGTAGGTGCCCTCTCAGTGCCTGGACTGTGGAATAGATCGCTCTGTAGATTGCACGTCTCGGGAGACAGTCTTTTCAGGAGCACTCGATGATTAGGCCAAGTTATTTGGGAAAACCAGTCACTGTATTTATTTTTACAAGCCAGATGCCGCCGCCTAGTGCATTCTTTTACAAAAATAAAAGGGGTTTGGAAAAAAAAAAAAAAAGAAAGGTTCAGGGTTACTGATGAAACCATAAGGGTATTTTATGCACTTTTGTGAATAGAAATTCTCCTTTATTTTTACCTTCTACAGTGGTTCTGAGAAGCACTTCAGCTGCTCTGTTAAAAAAAAAAAAAGGAAAATGAGGAAGAGTTTTATGTCCAGAGTACAGCAAAATCCTTACACTAGGATTTGGAGGGACTCCTTGCCTGAAGATGTGGAAAGGATGGCAGTGAAGGGGTAGGAGACAGGGAGTCTCTGCTCACCATGGTCTTGTCTCCTGCCTAAGGAGGCTTCAGGACCCAGAGCTGGGCTTTTTTATATATATGTATATATGTATATAAATGCTAAATAATAGCCAGATGTGGATATGTGGAATTGTTGGGAGGGAGAGGAGGGAATTAACTAATGTTCTTCCATAACCCATCTCAGGCTGGTGGAGCAGGTAGGGGAGGGACAAGTTTGTGCCCAAGCAAGGCCAGGAGGCTTTCCTTCTGTCCACACGTTGTTACTAAGTCCCTATTTAGAGTCAGCTACAATTCCAGGAGCTAAGGATACGACAGGGAAAGAAACAGGCAAGACCTTGCTCTATTGCTTACGCAGCTTCCATTCTTGAGGGAGACCCCAGCAATGCCAGGAAGGGACATTTTGCTTCAGTAGAAAGAGTGGAATAAAAGGAAATAGAGACTATGGTAGATGGCTACTAATTTTCTTATGTTGGTTGGGGAAAGCCCCTCTTTTTGAGGTAACATTTGGGCAAAGTCTTGCAGGAAGGGAGAGTGAGCCAAGAGTGTATCCCAGAGAGGCCTGCATTCCAGGTCAAGGGGGCAGCCGGCATGAAGACGTCATGACAGGAGCATGCCTGGCACACTCAAGAAGTAACAAGAAGTCTTAGACATGGATTGAGTGAAGCTTTAAGGTCAGCTGTCATCTCCTATCAGCTTGTTGGAAACCACCCCGTTCTTAGGTGGATGACACACAGCTCAGTCAGACGGGAAGACCTGGTGCTGCTGACAACCACAGGGCCTCCAGCACTGAGGCAAAGGAGGCCCTGCTCTCAGGAGACTCAGGGGAGGGCTGGGCAGGGGGGAAGGCTTGGAGAGAATGGGGGCCAGGCTGCAGCACTAATCAGACTATAAGTAGGTAGAGAGCCCCGACCCCCACATTTCTCCTCTGTTTGTTTTAACAGCTCTACTTAGCAGCACCACAAGAAGGAGTGTGGAAAGTGTGGAATCAGATCTGTTTGTTCACTTTTTACATTTCAGGCGATTAAGTGAAATGTTAAATGAAACCAAATCTATATTCCTGTCAGTGTGAGGCAAAGAAGGAAAATAAACTGCAACTCCTGGTGTAGACAGCGAAGGAGACAAGCAATCGGGGCTCCTTCACGCCCACGCCCCTTCTTTTCACAGAGAGAAGTCCCTGAGTCCCTCAGAGCTTCCTTCAGATGTGCCCAGAGAAGGAGGGGAGAGAGGTCCAGAGCTCCCTTATCGGATCTCACAGCTGGGCTTTTATCCACCTGTCTTTTGCTACGTGCCTGTGCCAGCATTGTGCTGGTTGTGCAAGTGTTGTGATGGGGACTGTGAGGGCCAAGAAGGGGCATCCAACTCAAGATAAGAAGGAATGCAATACGTAACCCACTGCCAGAGAAGCAGGATTTGATTGACTGTTTTTTTAATAGTTTGTTCATTGTTCTTCTCCTCACCTAATCTCAGAGCCATAGTCTAGAATGGATTTTCTCAACCCCAATGCTACTGACATTTGTGTCTGTATAATTGAGTGCAGCTCTGTGCATTGCACAATGCTTAGTGGCACCTCTGGCCTTTACCCACTAGATGCCAGTAACCTCTCTTTTCCCGGTCTCAACAACCAATAGTGTCTTCAAACTTGCCAGGTGTCCTGTGGGGTGCAAAATCACCACCCCCCATTGAGAATCATTGGACCAGAAGAGGAAGTCCTAGCCAGGACTGGTGTTATTTACAATCTCCAGGTATACAAGAATGAAGCGCTCCTTAAGAACAGCTGGTCTCACTTTCTACTGAAGCTTGAGCAATGGAAAAATGGCTTTAAAAGCAGCAGGAAGATGTTAGGTTAGCTATGGAAAAGAATTTCCTGCTTAAGTGGTGAAGCAGAACTTAGAAAACCTCAATGCAACAGTTATAAAATATCCTTCATTTTAGGTATGGGAGTCAAACAAAACTTCACCAATCTGCTTTTAAAGGAGAAAGTAAATCTGCCTCAGAGGGGGGAAAAAATCAGAAATAATTGTTCATTAAGCCTGGCACAGTGGTGCACACTTACAATCCCAGTTGTTTAGGAGGCTGAGGTAGGAGGATTGCTTGAGCCCAGAGGTTCAAGGCCAGCCTGGGCAACCTAGTGGGACTGTCTGAAAGAGAAGAAGAAAAGAAAAAGAAATAGTTGTCTATATTTCGAAAAATATAATTACCATTTCAATATTCTTTCGTGCAATTAGCAATTCAAATTTACCTGAAATGGTTGGTGGTAGATGTGGCATTTTGAAGCTTTACTAAATGCATTAAAGTTGTTTATATTTAATGTATTAATAAGAAGTAAATGACTTTCACATGAGTGTTAATAATAAAGTAGTTCATTTTCATAATGAACACAGTGTTCTAGATTCTTATAGACAATTTTTTCATATCACTGAAAATGTGAACATCAGTTCTGCCACTATCTGAATTAACATGGATTCCAAATTAGTTAGCTCTCTTACTAATTAGTTTATCTCCCACCAAAATTGGTTTTATTTTAAAAAGAGGGAAAGATTCAATATTTCTTGAGCATCTACAATGTGTCAGGCTTTGTGGTTCTCCACGAGCAGTGGTTTTGCCCTCTGGGGGATATTTTGCAAAGCCTAGAAGCATTTTTGGTTATTACAGTTGGAAAAGTACTATGAGCATCTAGAGGGTCGAGGCCAGAGATGCATATCGTCCTACAAGGCACAGGACAGCTCCCCACAACAAAGAAGTATGTAGCCCCAAATGCCGATAACACTGAGGATGAGAAATCCAGGACTTGGTTATTTATCTGTCATCCACATAGTCCTTATGACTCTCTTTAACAGATCCTTACTCTTATTAATTCCCTCAGAAAGGGGAAGTAACTTACCAGAATCCTCAAATTAGTAAATGGGAGAGCTGGGATTCATGTCCAAATGCTAGACCCTGTGGCCAGGCATCATAACCACACCGACTTGGCTTCTTGTAGATTTTTTTTAATTGTTATTATCTTTACTTAAAACCATGTATAACTGGTCTTTACAAGAGGATGCTGATGTGTCCAAAAGAAAAGTCACACATTTTGTGCCCTGTCCTCGACCAAGCAATGTAGCACAAAGCTGTCTATTCCATCCCTTCTGGACCATCAATTCTTAGTGCACAGTGCAATCTTCTGATCCACTTTGTTTTTGTCATTCTTTGCTAAAGTGCCACTTAGTGCCTGGCCAGTCCAATGTCCCCATCCTGAGTGCCAGACTGAGGAATAATATGCAGTTTACAAGTCTTCTTGCCTGATTAGCTTCAATTTCCTCCTCTGTAAAATAGGAACAGTGATACTTTTCTCACATGGCTGTTGAAATGATCATAGGAAAATCATAGTGTGTTGTGTACTAAGCATAATTTTTAAATTATTTTATTTCATTTTTAAGTTTTGCAGTACTGAGAATTGATCCTGGGGTGCTTTACCACTGAGTTACACCCCCAGCCCTTTTTATTTTATATTTCAAGACAATGTCTCACTAAGTTACTGAGGCTGGCTTTGAACTTTGAATCCTCCTTGCTTGGGCCTCCTGAGTCATTCAGATAACAGGTGTATGTTACTGTGCCCTGCGTATTTAATTTCCAGAATAACCTTTATGAGTACATAGTGTTCCTATTTTACAGATGAGAGGAGTGAGACACAGAGAGGTACATAGTTTGCTCTCACATGGTCAACAAGTAGCAGAGCCAGCACTTAACACAGGATGTCTGGTTTTCACCCACAGAGTTGTCTGTCAAGTGCTACACAAACTCGAGAGTCATTGCGAGTCATGATAACCGGAGCAGGTGATTAGAAAGCCTTGGGGTGCTCGGGGTTTCTTGGGGGGCAGTCATGATGCAGTCCTGTCTCAGCTTCAGGGCTGTGCTTTCCTTGTGATCTTCATGCAGTGCCTGCTGTATCTCATCTGGGTGGCAGGTCCCTCCCTGCTTTTCCAACTTTAATTAGGGGACCTAGGGACTTCTTTTTTTTTTTTAAAGTCTAGCTTTGTTAATAAACTTAAATGTGTAATGATTTGTAAAGAAATTTAAAGTGGCGGTGAATTGAGGGCTTTTCTTGATTAGTACAGATTGTACTGGTTTTCTATTTTTATCAATTCACTTTTTAAATTTCTATTTTAAGCCCACTACTAATTATAATAGCCTATGCTTATAAATATAACTTTACTGGATCTAACCTCTTGAGGTATTTTTAAATTTGATCTCACTCACAATATTACTAATTAAATAATCATTCATCAAGTGGAAGGAGGGTAGAGTAGGAGCATATTTCTGTAGTCACCTCTGTTCTCAAGGAGCCAGCTATAAATATTATTAAAAGGGCTGGGAATCAGTGGTCACAGTCAGGCCCTGTGTTGAAACATAATAATTTTAATGGCAAATAAATGATATGTGTATTACATTATTCACTTGTGTAAATTTCAAGTTTGATTTGGGTATCATATTTTCGCCATCTTTCTTTTTCTTTTTAATCGCCGTTAGGCAAAGTGCTAGGTCACAAAACATGAAGTTGCTGTGGACTAGACAGATCTCAAATAACCAGAACATTCCAATAGCTGCATTCTAGATGCTGGCCATGGGAATTACTGTGAGGCTGCCAAGCCATATTGAGTGATCATTCACTCTATCCATCTCACTCACGTACGCGCCCACGTACACACGGACACATTTCAAAACAAACAAAAATGCATGGGATATTGCTCACCAGTGACAGTATTCAAGGGAAAAATCGGGGAGATGAGGTCTCAAAGGGACATGCTGCATCCTGGAGCTTTTGTGTGGAGAGGGACAGGAGGACACTGTTTGGCAACCAGTGTTAACAAGCTTTGGTTATAGGGGTCAGTCACCCTTACAGGACCATAAACATCCCAAGGGAAATTGTTTAAAAATTGCATGTAGGACCCCCATAGTACCCCTACTGAATCCTAAGCTCAGAAGAACCTGGGAAAATGAATATGTAAAAGGGCCACAAGGCCATGGGACCCACCCACATCTACTGAATCAGAATCTCTGATTCTCCTATTCCATGGGGAAAGGAATGTGGATATAGCTCCACAAATAACTGTGATACAAACTCCTGGTTTAGGGATCCCTTTGGGTCACTCTCTTCCTGTTCACTATGTTGGAGGAAGGTAACCCTGTCCAGCCCTAGCTCAGAATTTCTCAGAGTCTGCTGGGGAGCCCACTAGCATCTGAATCACATGGGTAGCTTGCTAAAAATGCACATTTTTGGATTCCACCCTGAACCATTGAATCAGATCTCTGTGGAGGTTCCTTGGATCCACATCTTTGACCCAACCTGTGGGTGCATCTTATGCACACCCCAGTTAGAGAAGCATGTCACCAAGGGCTGTTCAGAGTTCCATCAGAATGACCATCCCAAGCTCCTGCACTTTGAAGATCAGCTCTAATGAATAACATTGATGCCAAAACAGCTCATAGTCCAGTCTTCCTAGCAATGCTCATTTCCTGTTCCTTAGTCCTCTCAGTCCTATGAAGTTGCTGTCACTGAAATTATAAATGAAGAAAATGAGTCTCAGAAGGCCCTCTATCTTGGAAGCAGAATACAGTGTAGTGTCAGAGTGGCCAAGAGCAGGTAGGGCTTAAGGAAATATGTGAGGAGAAGTTGGGTAAATACCTTTAACTTGAAAACATTTAGAAACTATTTCCACACCATATGTTTCTGAGCCCAGATAATTTATCCAAATCCTTTCTTCCAAAATGGCTGCTAAGGTATGGTGCGGGGGGGGGGGGAGGGGCGTAGGGGAGGAGGGCGGTGGGACTGGACAATGATGCCATTCAGAAGCTTGTTCCAAATCCTTGTCTCTTTCTTCTGTCAGAAATCCTCTGTTGTCAGTCCCCGGCATTCCCTAGAGATTTCCTTACGAGCAGGATTCTTGTGTTTTCACTAAGACTTCTCCTAGAAGAGAATGTTTTGCTTTTAAGAGCCAGACTTAAGAAAGAGAATCAGTGTAAAAATACATTTGGTTGTAATTTTTGTCAGTGTGGCCATCTGACAGGATTTGAGGATGCTTCCATTTCTGCTGGGATAATAGCTTTGTTATCTGCTGAAATCTGCGAGAGCTGGACAACACAGGAAGTCTGTCTCAACCCCCTGCTCCAAATTTAGCTCATGCATTACTTCAAATTGGGTTTACACAAGGAAAAAGACTTTAGGGCTAATCCAGTTGACTTGTAAGTAAATTTAGCCCTCCAGGTTCCTATTCCCACCATCCAAACTATTTCAAAAGCAGCTCTTCCCACACTTCTTAGGAACACTCTGGAGCATGGGTGCCCAACGAGCAGCTAGTCCATCCAGTGCCCTAGGTAGCTATTCACAGGCCTGGGAGTTTGCTGCTTTGGCACTGTGGGTCTAGAGACCCACAGTGACACACAGCAGGCTAGTCGTGGGAGTGGGCTGTGAGAAAGTAGCCCAGGGCTAGTCATTTTGCATTTCTGTGTCTTCATCTGTAAAAACACTGGTAATAAATGAGGTGCCACATAGAGGGAAAAAGTGAAATTAAATTCTTTGAGCCCATTAACAGAAAACCCATGGAACAAAAACCTGTGATTAAAAGTAATGAAATCTTCCTGTGTTTTTCCCCGCTTTGTTACCATGTACTAATGGTGTGTTCACTTTCCACAACTTATAAACCATTTGCCCGACGTGTTGGTTTTTAAGGCTTGTTTACAGAGGTTTCCCCCAAGCTCATCAATGAAAAGTCCTTAGTTTTCCAAAAACTGGTCAGTGTTGCAGTAACAGTCCCAGAAGATTGTGTGACTCCCATGACGAGCTTCCCCAAAATGACAGCCCAGAGCTAGGTTCCATGACAGAGCAGTGGGTGTCCTGCATGAACAGGAACCTGGCAAGGGATGGAGAAGCTGATTCCCATCTTCAGATTCAGAGGCCAGGAGGTGTTGGAAAAGGTCTTTGTAGGTGAATAGGCTGGTGTGTGGCAGGTAAATCTCACTGAGTACTTTGTTCTAAATGACAGGGGGGAAGTGCTGTTGTGATAAGTGTTATCGAGTCCTCACAATAATTATATGAAGCAATAAAAGAATTACCCCCAGTTGAGGCCCAGAAAGCAAGGTTGAGCTGTGCAAGTCACATAGGAACAAGTGGCAGAGCTGGAATTCCACCCAGGCGCTCTGCCATGGTTATTAGTGGTCAGGAATCAGATGATCATAATACCTTGTCCTGGACTAGACAGAGCTTTGTACTGACTCAGGAGCACTAAAAGCCTCCTAAATAAGAAGTCCTTGATTTCTTCTCAGTTGCCAGTGCGCTTTGTGAATGAGGTACTGCTGACTACCCTTTTGTCATTCACATTTTGTATCTTTTCCCACTTCTCTGAGATGATCTTTAGTACATTTTGCTGACATTCTTTTCTACTTCAGTCCCTTATTTTTAGATGGCCCCTTCCGTTTACTCTCACCTATACACCTGAGTGAGCTCTTTAGTTTCTATGGCTTCAGCTGATAGCTCTGTAAGGATGACTGAGATTGGTCAACCCACCCCAACTCTTCCGGAACTCAAGACCTACCTGTCTGACTTCCCATTGAACATTTCCAATCCCATCTATCCAGGATGTACTGCTTCATGCACAGTAGCCAACACATATGATAAATGGCCAATGGGTGAAAAGTCACAGAATTTAATGAAAATAGTTGGCACAGTCTATGGATTTCACCTTCCAGATTGCTCTTAACTAAGCCACTATCTTCAATTTTCTTGAATTCCCTCAATTCCCTTACCCTTGGGTTCCATAGTGTCTTGGGTTTGTGTTTGTTCTGGTTCCTTTTTTTCCCCCTCTACGTTTTTTAATCGTCATTCATACAAATATCTGTTCTCTTCAAGAATGTGTATACTTGAAGGGAAGAATTTATATTTCCTTCCTCTGAATACACCAGATATCTCAACACTATGTTTTTCACAAAGAATCTTTTTCTATCAGAAGAATGGATCTGTAAACGCAGACATGGCACTTGACATTTTATAAAGGGCTTCATATAGTATTTCTTTTATCCTGTGGTGTGCTAAGGAGGTAGGGATGGTCATTAACCCCAATTTACAGATGGAGCTGTAAGGTGACAATCGTAGTACCTTGTCCTGGACTGGACAGAGCTATGTACTGACTCAAGGATCACCAAGCCATTCTTAAGATTCTGAACTGGAAGACAGATTAACTCCCCATCGTGCCATTCTCCTCTGTGTGAACTGGAAAAATGAAGAAAAGAGAGAGAAGAGAACTTTCAGAGGAAAACTTGAATTGACAACAGTTACAAATATGTCTGATTTGATACTCTATCTTGGATGTCATAAGCATTGACCCAATTTCCACATGGCCTCCATGACTCTCCCTCCCAGTGCTGCTCCATATTTGAAGCTCTTAAGAGTATTTCACCTACCTCAGGAGAGACCTAGGTACCAAGCTATTCTGGGAAATTCCAATTTTTAGTCTCCAAAAAGAAAAGCCTAGTCTTAAAAGCTTTAAAGATTTTTCTTTTGGAATCTAAGAGACCTAGTTAGAGGCCTACCTTCAACATTTAACAACACCCTTCAGTCCCACCATCTATAAAGTGACAGTCCCACTCTTACTCATGGGAATATGTGCAGATTAAAAAGAGTGATTTTAAAGTGCTTGGCATGGCTCCTGGCACAGGACACTCAGTGCATGTTCTTCCTCTGCCCCTGAATTGTACCTCCACCTTCAACTCTTTCTAAATATTGGACGGTGACCAGAGAACTTGGGGCCAAAATGAGACTCACCTACTGAGAGGAGAGAGAAGATAAAAACAGACAGATGACTGATGTTGGGAAACATGAACTGCTTCTTGCACAGTTGCTGCCCATTCAAGCAGCCCCAGGCCACCTCCAACTTGCAACATGACTGAAATGCAGTTGGACCTTTCCAATCAAATCATCAGAGTTTTTCAGTCTAATATGGCTCTTGTTAGACAGTTAACACCCCTTTGATACCATTCTGTGAAATGTTAAGAAGCAAAAGCTTAAAGGCTTACCGTTTCCAAAGGAGTGGCTGATGGGAGAGGAGCTCAGTCTTTGAGGGTGCATGGATGCCCGTGGCAGGTGTGAACAGCATGACTGGCTTCCTTAGATTGTCAGTTCTAAAAGACCGCCTGCAGCACCTTTAAATAGAGGGCTGGGGAGACATGCTTAAATAGTCTTTTCTGCTGTACAGCAGGGCCCAGGATACTGACAGCACTAAGAGATCTACTGAGAAGTTATTTGGGATGGCATTAATAAAACAGGCACCTTGCCTTTTCTGATTGACACGATTCAAATGCGTATTAACTACCTTTCAGTACCACTGGGCAGCGGTGAATGAAAGGGATCATTAGAATCATCCAAGTGAATTCCTGGAAGGGACCATGAATCATCTTTATCTTGTCCTACTTCTTCTTTTTACAGGTAAAAATAGTCAAGGGTCAGGACATGTGATAAAATCCCCATTAACTGGAATATTCAGTTTTCCAGAGTTGCTTGCCTTGTGTTGTGTGATAGTCCAACTTTTGTTAAGTAAGGATAAATTAGGTCAAAATAAAATGGTTCAGATTTTTTTAAAAGGAGAATTAAACATAAGTGATATGTACAGCTTCCTGTCTCATATCTTGCTGCACCATTTAGTTAGGAGATCCCCAGATGCATTTTCTAAGTTCTTATATATGTCTCAGCTTGCTCATCTGTATGAGGGATAAATAGAACTAACTTCTTAGGGCTGTAGAAATAATTAAATGTTTTTATTAATATTGTTATTAGCATCTGCTTTTGCTCTATCTCTGCTTCCGCTTGATGCAGTGAAGGTTGAATAACTTTATTGACAATGGATGGCAGCATGGGCTGAGGCATTGTGTGGACCTAGGTGTTAATGTGGGAAAGTTGCTTTATTTTTCTAAATCTCAGTTTCTTCATCTGAATAGGAGTAGTAATGTCCGTCTCTCCTGAGTACAGATATGTGCGCTCTTGTATGGTGCATATAAGATCACAGATATAGAGTGCTTAATGTATACATGTGCCAATAAATGTTCAACATTAGTTTGTTTATAATAAGGACTCTCGAGGCGCTAGAAAGTGTGGGATCATCAAAAACAGTACCTCTTTGTTCATTCAACACTTACCTCTTGAGGACTTACTCTGTTCCAGACATAAGAGTTTGGCATCCAGGAGACAGACTCACAGTGTGCTGAAGCAAGAGAGTGTTTGTCATGAACTCTCAGTCACCAAGGAAACAAGACCATCCCATTCCGCCATGTTTTCGAGTTAGTCCACCCTCTTCTGCAGAGTCCTGGCATTCCAACTGGGGGATGGCTGTGGTGCATATCTCCTCAGATCAAAAAGTATTTCTGTGAACAGTGATAGTGAACATTAAACTGACTGCATCAAACTTGAAAGGATGGTGCTGTGATTTCTGTGACACAGTTCTTTAAACGTCATGCCTGGTGCATCTGCACATGGTAGACATAAAGGAGGTTTCCAAAGGGGCAGCTTTACTACTTGAGCTTTTAAATTGCCAAATTGCATTTTTGGGAAATCCACATAAAAGAATGTCTCTGTTAAAAAAAAAAAAAGTATATTACTTCAGAAAGAATAGGCTTTTACAAAAGGAGTGTGTCATTCTGACGGATCATTCTTAATGATTTTACTGATGTTGTGATGGTCATTTCAACCTCTAGATGACACACATTCACAAATATAATTCCTCTCATCAGGAGTTATATACAGTAAGAAGATGCATGTGAGTGTGTGTGTGTGTTGGGGGGTGCATGCATGCACACACACTTAAGTCAAAGGGCATTTGTGTGTGTGTGTGGATCAAACTCAGGGCCTTGAACATTCTAGATAAGCACTCCACCACTGAGCTACATCCTTACTCTAAAGGGGCATTTTGAATGTATAAGCAACTCTTTCCTTTGGCACCAATCTGTAAACAAGAAGAACCCTTGGCTGGGACTTAGGACCTGGCTTCTGACCTTGATGCTGCCATGATTCTGAGAGGAAGCTCAATGTCCACCTTGTCTAGGAAGACTACCAAGCCTCTAGTTCTTCCTGCACTGAATTTGTGACACTTTCATTCTGTGCTACATGACTTAACATATGGCCTCTTTAGTCATTTCAACATTGTCTATCTTATCTTTCCAGAAAGATTTCATACATGCTCTTTGAGAATAGAAGCCAAGCGTAGTCTGTCTTTTGAACCATTCTCTGAGACACAAGACAGTGCTGGAAAGTATATCCTCAGACGAAATCTTATCAATCAAGAAGTCCAGTGATTGGTCAATGATGTTAAATTATCTTCTGCTAAATCTTTTGTGGGTGGGGGATAAAGGAGGGAGTGGGAGACTAGAGTTCCAACTCAAAAGAAATCAGATGAAGAAGACATCAACAGATCCAGTATTAAGTGCCCAAATTGATAGCTAGAGAACTGAATAAAGCCTACTTGATTTCTTCAATCTCATTGTCCTCATCTTTAAAATATCTGCCTCGTAGCATGATCTTGAGGGTCAAATGAGATACGTGGAAAATGCTGTGCATGTAGGAACTTTGTTGTGTTATTCATTATTTCGACTTTCAGTTTGGTTTGTGTTAAGGAAAAAAAAAGGATTATTTTCTTTTCTCAAACCAACAAGGGAGGGTAGAAGTCATTATAAAATCACATTTTCCAAAGCTGCTCGGGCTTATGTAAGAAGTTAGATCTCCCAATGTTGATCCTTTTCTCAAACCAACCCACCTGCTGCATACCCCACACCTGATGGCTCTGTTACATTCTGTAGGTTTTGTAGCTCACAAAAGCATTGTCATTCAAAAGTCCCATTATAAAAGCAACATGGAGGTAAGTATTCCCATTTCACTGATGAATAGCTGATACCCCAGAGGTTTAAAAATGTTCCAGTGTCGCCCTGGCAGGCTTACATTGTCTACCTCTCTCAATCTAATTCTCTTTCCACAGTGCCACCTGGGAAATATAAATTAGGTGCCCTCTCCCAAGGCACTCTCCACTGTAAATATGTCCACAGCCTTCATTCCCGTCAAGGAGATAGTGCAGTAACAATCTGTCTCCATGAAAATAACTAAAACATTTAAGCAAAGATTTCATCCAGTTTATAAGTCTTTAATATTCCTTAATAAATGTCAGCATTGTAATCCTGGCCTGTCTACATTTTCAGCTACACAGAAGATTGGTTAAGAATAGATGGATCTTCATAGTGGGGGTGGGTAGGGAATAATTAAGGAACTTTGGACTGTGCAAAGGGGAGTGAAGGGAGGGGTGGGGCTGTGGGGATGGGAAGGATGGTAGAATGAGACATTATTACTATATATATATATATATATATATATATACCATGTACAGTCAGAGGAATGAGGAGTTGTGCTCCATTTGTGTACAATGTGTCAAAATGCATCTATTGTCATGTATAACTAGTTAGAACATAGTTTAAAAAATAATAGAAGGGAGACCAGTAGAATAGAAAAGAGGATCAGAAGGAGGGAGGGGAGTCAAAGGGGGGAGGTACTAGGGAATGAAATTGACCAAATTATACTGTTTTATTGTATGCATGTATGAATATATTATAACAAATCCAACTGGAATGTATAATTATAATGTACCATTAAAAATAATAAATAAATAAATGGCAAAATTAAATTAAATTTTTTAAAAAAAAGAATAGATGGATCTGATTCTAACACTCCTCCTGATACTTACCAGGTGGGGAAAATCCAGAATTCTTTTCAAGTGTTGGCGAATGGGAGTTAGCCATACCTGACTCCAGGTTGAGGACTTGGCATGACTCCTGGGTGGAGGCTGTGGTATTTTAGCCATTCCTGGCTATGTAAATAGAAGAAAGATTTCTGTCTGGATGACTTGGGAAAGTCCAGCCTTTGGACCAGTAAATGCTATCATGATTTGACAGTATTAATAAAATACCTCATCGTCCCTCAGCCCGCGTCACCTTGATGGTCCATCTCTAGTTGGCATAACCCAAGGGCCAAGTGCAAAGGACATTTCACTGAAGACATCAAGGGGATGCCTTGTTTTTCCTCCTCCTTAAAGAGGCATTTCAGTCAAAATTTTTTCATGCATATTCCTGACCCTTCTTAGCCTCCAGGTAAAACACAGTACGTGCATGACAGGAATTTTGACATATGTTATTTGTACTCTAAGGAAATGTGGTTTCCTTTTTACTGCCTTTTCCATCCCAATCCATGTTGGCAAATTTTTTCTTTCAGGCAGAGGAAGCAAAAGTGATTCATACTCCTGTAGTACTATTTTTTTTAATTCTTGTTCCTGATTCTAAAATTCTACATAAGTATAGTGTCTCAGGGCCAGGGTCTGTAGTGCAAGAGCTGACCTCTCTCCATGGCACACCTGTTTAAGGTAGAGCCACAGAAATCAGAACAGCCCCATGAGATGTAGAAATGAGATCCTGACTTTGGAAATGGAGAAATGGATGACTTAAATAGCTAATTATTTAAGCCACACCACTAAGAAATGGCAGAGCTAGGACTTTAGGTCTGGCTAATCTGATTCCTAAGCCTTTGCTATTGGACACTGTGGCTTAGAGTTTCTCAAACTCCAAGAGCCTTCTTGAAACGAGAACTCCTAAGATAAAGGCAAACCTTTAAAGGTGGAAATCTGTATATTGTGCAGGTCATTTGGGAAATGGAGAGTTTTGTTTTGTTTTGTTTTTGTGCTGCTGGGGATTGAACCCAGGCTTTATGCATGCAAAGCAAGCACTCTACCAACTGAGCTAATTCCCTTTAGTGCTTCTCAACTCTCTCCAAAGAGGCAACAATGTACTACCTACAAGGCTTTCTTGTCAGTGGCCTTAATGGAGCCTACTGGTGATCATTAGCAGGAGTAGTAAACCCTGATATCCAGAACGCAGCCTTCTTCCCATGAATAGGACTAGGGAAAGATAATAAATTGGAAGCAAGCTGCAGGGAGAATCAGGTGGGGAGCACTGTAAGGAATTTTTAGTGAGACCCTAGAGCAACATTATCCAATACAAATGGCATGCATTACAAATGGGAACTGCATGTGTAATTTTAAATTTTCAAAGATCCACATTTTTAAAAAAAGTAAAAACAGGTGAAATTAATTTTAATAATATTTTTATTTGACCCATTAGATCCAAAATGTTATCATATCAACATGTAATCAATATAAAGCATTAATGAGAGACTTTACCTTTTAGAGGCAGAATATACCAAGTCTTTGCAATCCAGAGTACATTTTGTACTACCATCCATTTTGGTTTGGGCACATAAGTTTGCCTATAAACACTGGAACGTAGCTGCAGCTCTAACAGCGACAGTGATGCTGCTGCTTTCCCCCACCGATCAACACACTCCCATGCCTCTGTTTTATTTTTCTGCACACACTTATCACCTAACAAACTGTATGTTTTCTTTGTAGTTTTAATTAGGGTATTATCTAAGCAATAAATGAATAATAATGGATGAATATATGAATGGATGGATAGATGAATAAGATAGATAGATAGATAATGAATAGACAGGCTTAAACAAGATAGATATTTATTTCCCTCCAGTCCAGTGGGGCTTCCAAGAGCTGGAAACTGGAAGGGTAGCTCTTTTCTCTCTGCTCACCTTGAGACCCAAGCCTGGTCTGTCTCACTCACCTGCCAGTGAGCCTCATCCTAGAGGACTTCTTCTGTATCATTCTCCATGGCTATGTTCTAGTCAGTGGGACACCCTTTTATTTTCTTTTTAAGGTCAGAGTCCACCCTTCAAATTCCTCCCTTCCTTCCTTTCTTTACGAAATCCTGACCCAGAAGCAAGTATGTTTCCCTTCTGCTCACATCTCCTTGACTGGAACGTAGTATGTCCACATCTAGTTGTGGTCTCCAGCTGCTTGAGCCAGTGGTCAATGAATGTGGAAAGTTCTACCACTAAAGTTGGAAGAAAAGAGTAGTCCTGGATGGACAGCTAACATTTTTTTAGCACTGTCCCTCCTGGAATTCCAAGTCCATGATGACAGGGATTTGAGGATGTTTTGTTCACAGCTGTGGTTCCAGCAGGTGGTGTACCAAGGGCAGGACGCTGAGAGCATCCACCCTGGTGGGGAGAAATACTTTATGGCATTGACTTGCCAGCACATAAGGGTAATAAAAGGGACTAACATACTGGTCTCATTCCTGCTTTTTAAATTCTCCACAGACTCTACACCCTGCATTGCCTACACCAGAGCAGATATTCTCCTGCCTCAAGCTCCTTCAACCATTCCTCTCATGACATGATTTTGGTTCTCTTCACCCACCTTTGCTTTCAGTAAATGTCAATTTATATATAGCTCTGGGAACATTTGGCACCCAGAGTGGTACCTGAAATTCAGGTGAAGTTTGACCAGTCCAGCTAAATGTAGCTGGATCCTCCTGTTCAGAGACGACACTTTGAGATCTGACTGCCCCCTAATGTCAGTCAGGCTTTTAGATATCTATATTTTCTTACATCCAGAAGATAGACCATCAACTACTTTACCACTACCATACGCAAGAGGAAGTCTTTCCTTCCTCAGCATCTCTCTTCACATTGCCTTTCCCTGCAGATTTAAGTCTGCCTACCTCCAGGAAAAACTAGAGATCATTCAAATGAAACACATAATAAAAGTGGTTATTACACTACTATTTTGATTTTGCAAATATGTTAAGCATAGTTTAGTGAATATAATCAAAGCAATGATTAATGCTTCTCATGAAGAGCACCATACCTTGTTATACTCCTGTGGAGTTTCTTGGTTTTTGTTTTGCATTCAGTGGATTTGTTTTTGATGTGTTGGATTTAAGGACATTAGTTTTAGAATACAGAAAAGAACACTCAGCATGACCTGATACGAAGCAGACGTAGAAAACCTAAGTAACCTTATGCCAGCTGTCTGCTCTTGGGCATATTGATTAATGTTTCAAAATGCAATTTCTTCATTGAATAAAGAATAATACTCTCCAGCAATCAAAAATAAATAAATAAATAAATAAATAAATAAATAAATGGGGAAGAAAAGAATAAAACCAATAATAGAATGAACAGAGAAAATCTATAAACAGTGGATGTAATAATGAATCAAATGTTTTACAAATGTGAATATAGGAAAAATGGATATTACTAAGATTACTAAGGATAAAAGAATGAGGTATCTTTAAAAGTGATGCATTTAGTGGTAGGTAACTTAGCAGGTATTTATAGCAGTGAGTACAGGAATATAGATATTCTCCTGTGACGGTGGTAAAACATAAATTATAATCATCTTCCTAGAAGATTATTTGAAAAAACAAAACTTTATTATTCCATTTGACCTAGGAAATATCTCTATTTGTTTTTAGCTTAGAAAAATAATCTTAGGTATATGTAAAGATTTTACATACAAGGATGTTTATCCCAACATTTTATGAACAATGAAAAGTTAGACACAACCTAAATGTTAACAGGCAGCCACTAAAGTTTATGTTTTAGAAGAATCTTTAGTATTACCGAAAATATACACTAAAAATAAAACATGTCTAGATAATTCCAACTTGTAAGAACAGTTAATATGTGTGTTAATACATATGTAATGTGTGTGTCTGTGCAATTATGTTTGGGTTCTGGGTGTAAGGGACTTCAATTCTCCTCTTTCTGTTTCTATTTTTCAAAATTTCACAACAATTATTGTTTTTTAAAAGGTGAAATACAAAATTCCCTTACATATAAGAATGTGGTGAGAGGGCTTGGGATGTAGCTCAGTGGTAGAGCACTTGCCTAGCATGCATGAAGTCCCAGGTTCAATCCTGAGCATCCTTAAAAAAAAAAAATAAGAAGTGGGAATCTAAATTCCAATTATAATATCAATGTGGGAATATACCAGCTTATTATTATTATTATTATTATTATTAGCATCTCAAATTTTGCCTTCATTTAACACTTCCTCCTTTCTCTTCCTCTTCCCTCTCTCTCTCCACCACCTCCTTTTCTTTTCTCTCCTTCACTTTTTGCTCAGTCCTTTTCCTCTAGGCTCTGCCTTATTCCTGCTCCCTCCCTAAGGAGCATTGCTCAGCTGCCACAGGGATTCAGAGTGAACAGTTTGCTGACCTTGATCTGAAGCTCAGTTGATCCAAACTGAGCAAGAAGTGAACAAGTTTCTCGCATTTCCTTCCAGACCTCTAGTAGCCTTGACACACATCCTGGACTAATCAAGACTGTGTGAAACGTATGTCCATCAGTGCAGAGTTGAGCTCTTGTCACAGAGGACCGAATTACCAGCTTCTCAAAACCTGCTGGAGGTTGGAGGGGGGTTCTTTTCTTCTGCATCCCAAGTGTTGGATGCCTCTGCTTCCAACACTACTCAAAAAAAGTTTTGTCAAACAAAGCATGAACACTAGGAGTTTCCTGACATTTTCATAACTACGAGCATATGATTTGCAGTTCATATTGAATAACGATGTAAGAGATCTGCCAAGAAAGCTCTAAATACTATTTCCAGCACCGGTTCATAACCAGTTACAGCTGCCTCCCCACAGAATGTGGACACAATAGACTACCATGTTCCATGATTTTCTTGCTTGCAAAGTTTGTATTGAGTTACTGGGAGTCATTCTAACAGGGGGTGGGGGAAGTCACCCTCCTGGAAAGCATTGCAGATGAATAAAGCTAAGGGTTTAATGTTCTAATGAAAAAATTTGTCAATATTTAAATCAAACGTGTGAACACTAAGCATTTTTACATCTGCTTGCTGCAGAGGCTTCAAGGCAGGCTTTGGCTTTCCAGACATGGATAGCGTAGATAGACACAATTAAAATTTCCAACGGTGACAAAGAAAAACACAGAGTAATTGCTTCACTCAAAGCCTGCCAGGAGATTAATCGCCTAAGAGATGTATTTTATGCACTGTCCAAAAGTTGCAGAATCTACAGGAGTGCCTTGCTTTCACTAGGGGAAAACACATGTCACCTCTCACCAAAGATGTTTATGTCTTCTCACAAACTTGCTTTTTTTCAGCCTAAAAACATTCCAACTGGAAATGACTACAAAGCCAGGAGTTAATAGGTTAGGGGAGTTTAGTAATGCTTGAAATAATACCTAAACTGAATCAGATACGATTCCGTGCTGCAAGTCCCATACAACAGCAACATGTACCCCAAAGACCACGAGGCTTTTTTGTTTCTGGTTAGAGAAATTGGAGGGAGGGGACAGGGAGCAAAGAGACTGCCTTTAACCTGCCAACTCTAAAAAGAGCAGATTGAGGTTGCTGGGCTCTTGGGGGGCTACTAAGAGCACTTAAGGAATGGGGGTTAAACCTGTCTCGTTCCACCTTTGGGATTGTATTCAAATGAAGGTTTGCTTGAGACTGATGTCATCGGAATCTGACAGAGGTCTGTGCAGCCATCACTGAGAAGCATGGAATACTGTTCCATAAATATTTATTGGTGCCTTCTGTGAACCAGGTTATAGGTACTCAGCTCTGCTAGGAGTGAGATTGCAGATAGATTAAAAAAAGAAAGAAAGAAAATAGGAACAGCTACTGCTTTCAGGAGCATTCTGCTTAGTAAGGGAACAGACTGCTCAACAAATAATAATAAAATAAAGTAAGTGCAGGATGCTGGAGAGCACATATCTTCTCATGGACAAATCCCAAGATTCCAGGAAAGTCTCATCTCTTAAAGGAGGTGAGACTGAACTGAAACTGGAAGGATGAAGAGAGTGATCCAGGTACAGACAGGTGAGGATAGACTTACTGGAAGGGAAACAGCCTGTGACAACACTGCTTTTTAACACCAGGGAAGAAAGACCAAGGGGTCCTTGGGCAGGAGAAAGTATTTAAGATACAGTTGGTGCTGGTCATTGGGGGCCTATGATCAGTATTGATGTATCAGGATTGTCACCAGTGAACTTTATGCAGTAGAGTTATTGAACAGTTGTAGGAAAGAGATGATCTAATCTACCTATTTTATAGCCCATCTGCCTCTGTATAAAAGGTTCATTTATAGGGCCAAGAATGAAGGTAGAGAGATCAGTTAGGAGGCTACTGCAGCCATCTTGGTGGGACATAATGGGCGCTTAAACTAGAGTAACCAGAAAATGTTACACTTGGAAAGAAAGAACACTAGAATTGGAAAGAACATATTGTGTAGTTCAAATTCCATATTATACAAATGGAGTAACCAAGGACAAAGGAGGGTAAGTGACCTAACCAAGGTTGTATGGAAATAACCTTGTTGGCAGCCAAAATGAGAGCAAGACCGTGGTCTTCTGATTTCCAGCCCAGTGACTTTTCCATTCAGCAATGCCAAGTTCAGTCCCAGCATCCTGCTTCAGTTAGGTAATGCCATAGAAAAACTTAAAACTTACTTGGCCAGCTTTTTGCCTGTCAATATCTAGGAAGTCAGAACAGCTCTTTTTGGATGGGGGGAATCTTGAATCAGGCCAGATTGCCTGGGAGGGACCTTTTCTATTCACCATCTTTCTCTCTGCCTTTAGCTGTCTCCCCAACCTTCGCCTCCCTCTTCTCCTCCAAGAAACCTTCTCCAACTACAGCTTACAAAATCCTCACCTTTCTGCTGATTCCAAGCAGTGTACAACAAAATCTGACACCTGTGTTCAAGCTTCTTTTTTCAGCTTGTTAATCTAACTACTGCATCATTGTTGACATTTAGACAATTTTGCAGATGAGTAATTCGATAAATTTCAACTATTTCTATCTGAACTCCTTTCTTATCAAGTGCATGTAACTATTTTACATGGCAATATTATTTGCAAATACTGCTTTGTAGTATTGTTTATTTCTCACTGAATCATATGTGCACACAATTTCAGAATATTGTTGTTAGCTTTGAAGTGTTCCTCATAGTGTGAATTGGGAGTAAGACTACAGTTTAGGGCAAGAGACTTAATCTCTCAACCTGAATTTCTTCAACTATAAAATATGGATTATGCTACTTACCTTGAGGGGTTCTTGGAACAAGAAAAGTGTAGAGGAAGCTCTTCCTGCTCTTCCCACTTCCTCCTCCTCCTTCTCCTTAATCTCTCTCTCTCTCTCTCTCTCTCTCTCTCTCTCTCTCTCTCTGGGGGTTTGCAGAGGGCATCAGCCTTGGGGAGGACACAGATGTCCTCTTCAGGTATCTCTTTGGCAACTTTTGGAGAGTGGATTGGAAAAGAGTAGAGGCTGGGGGCAGACTTCTCAGAGTAATACTGTGGTACATCAGCTGAGGGGTTGGGGGGACCTGAACCAGGAGAGAAGAGTGAGGTCAAATCCAAGAAGTACATTGGAAGTTAATCTAGTTTTCAAGGTAAAAAAAAAAAATTGCTACTCTTAAAGGTTGTTTCTTTTCCTCTTCTCTTCTTTGTGTCTTCTACTTAGCAGAACTAGATGTGTGAGGAGCTGGATGGCTAGGTGGAGAATTAGAGAAACTAACAATAAATTTCAAATCTTTAGATGAACTTAGGCTCCTTCCTGGCTACCATCAAACAGAAGTAAAAGTTAAGAGTGGAAGAAATTTAGCTCACTTAATAATTGTTTGTTTTTTTTTTTCAATAACTGGATGCAAACCATTAGAGATAGAGCAATGACTGAACCAAAGTTCCTGTTCCTATGAAATTTGCTTATAAACAATTAAATATATCATTACAGAGTATACCTGAGGATACTAAGTGCGATGGGTAATAATCAAGAAAGGGCAGAAAGGGAAGTGGCAGGGATGATGTCAGAGAGGCAGTGGGGGCAGGAAAAGACTATAAGAGGACATTGTGAGGACTCTGATTTTTACTTAATATGAGAAGGGACGATTTTGAGAAAAAGAGAAACATGTCCTAAAAGGATCTTTCCAGCTGCCAGATTGAGATTAAACCAAGATGAGTGGGAGAAGATGGCCATGAGTGGAGTAGGAAGACCAGTTGTGAGGCAGTTAGAAATATTCATATACCAAGAATGATGACCTGAACCAGAGGAGAGTAGGAAAGGTAGGTTTGGAATAGACTTTGAAGGAGGGAGTGAAAGGATGGGCCGATGGTGTGGAGATGAGAGAAAGTGCAGCGTCAAGGAGAACTCAAAAGTTTTTGTTATGAACAATTAGAAGGAAGAAGTTGTTATTTTCTGAGATGGAAAAGAACTCAATAGTGGTCTTGGAGGGAAATATAGTTTCAATTTTAGACATGCTGAGTTTGAAGTTGCTTCAGATATTCAAGTGGAGGCTCAGGTTCAAAAAGTGATCTTGACAGGAGATTTGAATTTGGAGGTCATCAGCACAGAGATTGTCATTTAAAACTAAGAAATAGGGAGAGTGAATATAGAAAGAAATCTGAGCACTGAGCATTAAGCCTCTTGATTACTGAAATCTTGAACTTACAAAGGAGACTAAAGAAGGTATAACCAAAGAAATAAGGGGAAAACAGTATTCTGGAGCCAACTGAAAGAGAACATCTCAAGAGGGAGGGATTAGCTGTGTCAAATATTACTGCTAGGTCAATAAAATAAGAGCTGAAAGTTCACTGTGAAATTTAGTAACATAAAGACCATTGACCTTGACAGGAGCTTATTCAGTGGAATGGTTGATCCAGGAGCAAATAGAAGAACTGGAGAAACTAGCCGTAGACATTTTCTTTGGGAGAAGCATTGCTATAAAAATGAGAAGAAAAACACAGAGGCAGCTGAACAGAAACACATGCTGAAGTAAATTGGTTTAAAGATGGGAGATATTATAGTACATTGGTATATTGATGGGAAGGGTCCAGTATAAATTGTAGGGGAAATGGTAGTAAAACAGAGGAAAGGGACCATTGCCAGAGCAACATCTATGAGTAGGTATGAATATGCTCAAGACAATGGCTGAGATATAGTGTGAAGCATAGAGAACCCATCCACTCTAATAGGAGAACAAAATGGGGGCTCATGGGGCAGTTTATTCAAACTTTTCCTCCTAAATGCTATTCTTTTAAGACTTGGCATTCCGGTGGCTCTTTCTGACCTCATAAACAGACTCTCCTCTCTTCCTAACCTGTCCACAGAGAAGCATGACTAATCTTTGGTATGATAAAAGGAAAGTGCAAGTAACAAGTTATAAATGAGTAGGAGAAACAGCTTCCAGTAAAATGTAAGTCATATAGGAATGAGGATTTTTTCCTGTTTCATTGCTCCGTTGGAGCCCTATAGAATATAGTAGGCAAATCAGTACATATTTCTAGAATAAATAAAAGAAAAATGAAATTTGAATTTCACAAGCATCTACAATGAGCAAACACTTCGTATACATTATCACATTTAAGTATCATGCTAGTTTGCAGAAGAAGGGACAAGGCCCAAAGAGACTGTGTGAGTAACCCAAGGCTTTATAGAGCTAGAATGCAGCTGTCAGGACTAAACCGACTTCTGTGAGTCTCTAAAGCCCTGAACTTCCTTGTGGACTGCACTCTGCTGACAACTATGTGGTGAACCTGATCAAGTCACACAGCCACTCACTCTTCATTCATTCAGCTACAGAGAAGATTAGATCTGAGTTTTACAAACTCCCTGTATTAGTCAGGTTTTGTTGCTGTAATCAAAAGATCTGACAAAAACAATTTAGAGGAAGAAAAGTTTATTTTTGCTCATGGTTTCAGAGGTTCAGTCCATGGCCAACCAACTCCATAGCTTTGGGACCAAAGCGAGGCAGAATATTACAGTGGAAGGACACGGCAGAGGAACACTGCTCAGTTCACGACAACCAGGAAGCAGAGAGAGAGCTCTGGTCACCAGAGACAAAATATAAACCAAAAGGCACACCCCAGGTGACCTACTTCTTTCACCACATTCTACCTGCCTATAATTACCACCAGTTATTCCAGTAAAGTGGATCAATCCACCAATTAAGTCACAACTCGCATAACCTCATCATATCACCTCTGAACATTTTTGCATTATCTCACGCATACACTTTTGGGGGACATCACATATTCAAGCCATAAAATTCTGTCCCTGGTCCCCAAAAGCTTATGCCCATCTAACAATGCAAAATATATTTAGTTCATTTTCAAGAGTCCCCCAAATCTTAACAGTTCCAACATTGCCAAAAGTCCAAATCCAAAATATCATCTGAGACTCAAGGCAAATTCTTGATGGTGAGCCCCTGTAAAGAACAAAAGCTTCTTACACATGTCCAAAATATAATGACACAGAATATTTTCATACCAAAAGGGAGAAATTGGGGATAGAAAAAGAGATAGGACCGAAGCAAAACTAAAATCCAGCTGAGCAAATAAGTCCTGTAGCTCCATATCCAGCATCTGGGGTACATGTCTTCCTAATATTCTCTCCAAAGGGCTTGTGTAGGTTTGCCCCTATGGCCTTACTGGTTGCAGCCCACAGGGCCTATCTGTTGGCTTTTTTCTGCTTGATTTCTGCAGCTTTCCTTGGCAGATGTTCCATATTATTGTTATCTCTTAATCTCAGGGGTCTCCATTGCAGCTTCCGCTTCTTTCTCACATCTTCAGGAATCACCCTCTCCTAAGTTGCCTGAAGAGACTCTGAACCTACTATTCTTTGCCTGGCCTCTCAGGCCTTCCTTTGAAATCTCTCTATAAGCCTCCATTACCCCCTAACTATACAATCCTGAATTCCTGCAGAACTAGCACCACATGGATGATGCCATCTGCTGACAATCTTGAGCAGTAGCCAGGTCTCTCAGGAGTATGGCTGCAGTGGCCTCTGAGTGCCTGGATAGCTGAGCATGGTGAAGCCACCTCCAAGGGACCCCTATACAATCAGGGTGCCCCTGTGGTCTCTTCTCAAAGGAATTTTTACTTTTACACATCTGAACCCAGGATAGATGTGATCTTATCAATTCCTAAGATGCCCTCAAGCCATCTTTCCTATTATGTCTGACCTGTTATGTCCTATTAGTCACATATCTTTAGTGACTGTAATCTTTTCAACAACCATCTCTCCCTAGCCCAAGTTTTACACATACTATGGCCAAATTGTAAGTTTCTCAAATCATTTCACTGTTTTCTGCTCATGATTATCACAGTAAACTTGGCTGAAAACTGCCAAAAATATCCATGCCAACACTTGAATGCTGTGCTGTCTTGAAATTTTTTCCAACAGATTAATTAGCCCATCACTTTTAAATTCAGCCTCAGGAAAGTCTCAGTACATGAGCCAAATACAGACAATGTTTTTTTTTCTTTTTTCCCAGAATCTAATATGGATGACCTCTATTTCAATTTCCAGTAGAGTCTAACTTCTCACCTGAAACCTCATGAGCCAAATCTTTACTGTCCACATTCCTACCAGCATTCTGGTCTTCTGAGATCCCACCAGAATTGCCTATTAAGCTCTTCTTACTACATTCTAAGGTTTCTCCATCTTGCATTGCCAAATTTTTTCAAACTCCTCCCACAAAGCAGTTCCAAATGCTTCCCAACAACATAGTCAGGTTAGTCACAGCAACAGTCCCACCTCTGTTACCAATTTCTTTATTAATTAGCTTTTTGCCATTTACCAAAAGAATAACTTAGAAGGGGAAAAGTATATTTTGGCTCATGGTTTCATAGGTTCAGTTCATGAAGCAGAACGTTATGTAGAAAGACTAAGTTTGTGACAACCAAGAAGGAGAGAGAGAGAGAGAGAGAGAGAGATGGGGATAGGGAGGTGAGGGAGAGAGAGAGATAGAGGAAGCTCTTCTTACCAGGGACAAAATATAAACCCTAAAATCAAGCCTCCAGTGACTTCCTCAACTACAGTCTACATTCACTACCCAGTTAACTCTTTTAAGGGGCTTAATCCACTGATTAGGTCACAGTTCTCATAATCTAATCATGTCATATTTGAGCATTCTTGAATTGTCTCACACATGAGCTTTTGGAAGATACCCCACATTCAAAACATAATTCCCCATTGCAACTGCATATCTGTATGAGCTGATAAACAGGCCTAAGGGAGAGCTTTAAGTCATGTGTCTGCCCTGAGTTCACAGTCCCCTTCCACACCAGCTCTGCCTGTGGGCCCTTTATCATTTTCTGCCACCTGTGGCATAGGCTTAGCTCTCCGTGGAAAAGGCTGGATACACTGCCTTCTGCGTACTGTATCACCATGGACATACCACACTACTCTTTGGTGCCCTCTTGTCTTTGGCATAGAATCCATCCCCTTTCCTTTTGTGACTATGATTTTAAGGTAGCAAGTTTAAAATAAGACTATGTTTAAAAAATTATAGGAATCTAAATGTAAGTTTTGTGAAAGAAAGAAAGAAAGAAGGAAGGAAGAAAAAGAATGGAAAGTTGAGCCTCTCTATCTCCCCAGCCCAAGTGAAGACCCTGTCCTTGGGCCTGTCTTGGACAACCCCTGCCCTCTTACCATTACTTCTATTAAACCTCGCTCCTGCCTCTGACTCCACCTGCCTTGGCCAGCATACTGTTTAATCCATGACCTGATGAATTATTCCTTTTTTAAGCAGTCACCTCCTCAGAAGCCTTTTTAGTCTCAAGTAGTTGCCCCCTCTTTGATTCTCAGCACAGTGCTTCAAGACACATCTGGGCTAAAGAGAAGAAGGGATGGAAAGGGGGCAGGGGATGAAAATGGGGGATAGAGATTAAATTTCTCCTCCACACTAGCCTGTGGACAGAGATGGCATTGTTGGTATCTGGAGGCCAAGTGTAAAAGCCCTCCCCTCCCTCTGCCTGCACTTTCCCACTCCAGTTAAAGACCTCCATAACCCACCCCTATTCCTCATTCTCCTAAAGAGCTCGCTGGGTTTCACAAGTGTCCCAGAGAACCCTTATTTAATAGATATTCCTTGTCTGCTTAATCTCATTTGGTGCATCACAAATTAATCCTTATTTTAGTGTGAATTTCTACTCTTATAATTTTTAAAAAATTATAAGATTCTGTTTCACGTGGGCACCTCTGCATTGCCCTTTGGGGCCTGGGGATTGGGGATGGAATTCTACCCACCATCCTTGCATGGAAGCCAGTTGTCTTGTGACAGCAGGGGTAAGAGACAAAGCTGACTGAGATGAAACAGAAAAGCAAGAATTGGGGATTGGGTTTCACCTCACTTCTGAGTAGTAAAATGAAATTAAATCCTCCCAAAACATCCCTAAATTCCACTTACCACTCTTTCCACAAACCTCTTTTTTCTTTTTCTTTTCTTTTTTTTTAAACATGGCCAAAAGTATACAAGGAAAATAGGGAGTTGGGGGAAGCAATCCTAGCAACATTTGTGGTAGAAAATCTGCCCACACTGGTATGTGTGAATTCCATATTATTCCAGAGTCCCATTATTCTCAATGGGCAAGTTGGGGGAGCAGTTCGAATACCTGGTATTTGGAGAGCTGCCAAAGCACATCCGTAAGATTTCTAATGAGAACTCAAGGGCCCTGACCTTGAGGGCTCCAACTGTCACCTATGCATTCCCAGCCTCAGCCTAACCTTAGGGGCAATGTAGGCCTTTGACAGCAGGAAAACATAAAAACATCCAAGGCATTTTTAGAAGGTACAAGGCCACCCTACCATGAAAACTTCAGTAAACTGAAGATGACAAAAATCACTCATTCTTTTTATTAACGATCTTTTTTATTCTTATGAGCACTGTACTAGTGCAGTCCTATCATTTCAAATATATTGTTTATTAGGAATAAAGTACATTACATGTATCATTTTCCTTTAAATTACATTTGTGAGATACAAGCCCGGTGATTCTTCTCTTTTTCCAAGAGCAGTGCAACCCTTGTGTTCCCAAACATTACCGTGAAGCAAAGCCAATGTCTTCCCATTTCTGAGTTGAACACAAGTAACTATTATGTGTTGTTCTGGAAACTATGACAGACATTATTCATCTGTTTGTTTAAATGGTTCATGGCCAAGAGAGAGGGGGAAAACCTTGAAATTTGATTTAATTTTTTTTTTAAAGCAAAAAAGTGGTGTGAGACAGAGCAAGGGAATAAATGTTCACAGTTGTCAGTGCCCAGTTGTGGGAACCTCACATGATATTGGACACAGTCACCTCAAAATTGCCTGTGCTTACAAAGGCATTTCAACACCAGACAACGGGATGTCAGAGCTAGCTGAGTTCCTGACCTGACAGATTGGAGTCTTCTCCCTGTGTCATCCACCCTCTGGGGGACATACCTTGATTGGCTCCCTTTGAAAATTGACCTGAAAGGTCAAATATGTTAGCACATTACCTTCTTTGATGCCCACTTTCAGACTGGTCTTTAGAAAACAGTTTGTGAGATCACTTTGGGATCACGTATTTCGCCTGTAATTTCTTGACCACAGTCAGCCGGAGGCAAAGTCTGCTTTTGGTGCGCTTGACAGCTCCCTTTCCATCATGTTCTTTATTCGGACTAGCTCATTTCACGTGTCTGCCTGTACCTGTGCAGATGCCTTTTCACCAAAAGGCCTCATTCCAAGATGTGCGTAGCTAAAGCCAGTATGATTCAAATTATGTCACCTCATCCTGGTTAGCAGTTAACTAAAGATATTTCCAGGCTCAAAATCCTCTTGGGAAAAAGAAGGAGATATTTTTGGATAGGTGATAACTTTTGAGGCAATATCTGATTATAACCTGTTCTTAAAGTCTTCTTGTCTCTGATCTATCTGCTTGGACTAATTCTGTGACCTTTACTTGGATCCTTAATTTTACTATAAAGTCCCCTTTTAAAATTCTTTTAATTGATACATATCAATTGTTCATATTTATTTATATTTACAGTGTTATTTTGATACATGTATACAATGTGTGATGATCAAATTGGGCTTATTAACATATCTCTATCGTTTCTTTGTGTTGGGAACATTCACAATCATTTCCCCTAGTTATTTTGAATTACACAATAAACTTTTAAACTATTTTCACCATGCTGTACTCTATATATGGAATCCTAGAACTGATTCTTCCTATCTCACTTTATTGTTTTACCCAATCATTACCCTTTCTAGCTTCTGGTAGCCACCATTCTATTCTCTACTTCCATTAGATCAATTCATTTCGCTTCACATGTGGGTAAGAACATGTCATATACTTGACTTATTTTATATAATATTATATTATTCACTTCCATTCATTGTTGCCACAAAGGACAGAATATCAAATCCTTGATGATGAGTGAAGATGAGGATTTTTTCATATATTTGTTACCCATTTGTGTGTGTGTATATATATATATATATATATATATATATTTTTTTTTTTTACAATATATGTATTCACATCACATACCCATTTTAAAAATCAGATTATTTTGTTTTGTTTGTTTATATGTTTTGTTTTGTTTTTGCTGAGGAGTTAGTTGAATATATATATATATATAAATATATATATTCTGGTATTAACCCCTTGTTGGATGAATAATTTACAAATATCTTTTTCCCATTCTGCAGGTTATCTTTTCTCTCTGTTAATTATTTTCTTTACTATGTGGAAAGTTTTTGTTGTATTTTGGTTTTGCTTTTGTTATACCTAATTTTCAACTTTAAGTGATCTGACCGCATCACCCAAGGGTGTCTGGGAAACTTCACACGGAGCCTGGAATATCTAAAGCTAATATGTGGCTTTGTTTTTAACCAATCTTGCCAATAGGTTGCCCAATTTACACATTTTAAAAAGGGATACTTTCCATCCATATTGGGCCATGATGATCTTTTGGGAAGGCACTGGGAAGTTGTTTTTGCTCTGGAAAAGAGAAAATGCTAACCACATAGAAAAGAAATAACCCACCTTTGCTAGATGGCTCACTGGAGCACACCTAGGGACACCAAATCCTCCTGGATGGAAACTCCCACTGCTGCATGGTGGCCTGGGTCTTGGCTCTGTGGTCCTGATATGATGTCATCTCCCGTGGCTCATAATGGGGCCTGTAGGAGGGCTGAGGGGGTAACTTCAGAGGTGCTGGATGACTTTGTTCCCTGCAGACCTCCCCATGAGGTTGCCATGCTGTGGGCTTATGGAGCTCACTTTCCCTGCCAGTCCACTCCAAGAGCCGTGAGAATCAGGACAGAGGTACCATACTGCAGATGCTCTGTAAATTGCCCACACTTCCATCAGATGAATCTGTGACAGTCACCCACAAGGATACCAAAACCCCTCCTCACCTCAAAGACTTGGAAATCTAGCCACTGGCCTCTCCCTGGACCTCCACCTCAGCCCTCTTGTACAAATGAGATATTTTTAAATTAAGGCAAAATTTACGAAACATAAAATTAACCATTTTAAAGTGACCAATTCAGTATAATTAGCACATTCACAGTGTGGCACATACACTGCCTCTCTCATTAGGCAGTTACTTCCCATTCCTGCCTTCATACCCCTGGCAACCACCAACCTTTCTGTCTCTGTGAATTACCTATTCTGAATAGTCCATATAAAGGGAATCATGCAATATGTGGGGTTTTTTGTGTGTGTGTTCAGCTTATATAATTTAGCATATTTTTTTTTTCAGTACTAGGGATTGAATCAGGGACATTGTACCACTGCACTACATCCAAACCTTTTTATTTTTATTTTAAGACAGGGTCTCACTAAGTTGTCCAGTCTAGCTTTGAACTGCAATCCTCCTGCCTCAGTCTCCCAAGTCACTGCAATGACACAATGCACCGCCACACCCAGCAGCATAATGTTTTGGAGGTTCTTCCATACTGTAGCATGTTTCAGTACTTTTTTACTTTTTTATGGCTGAATAGTAGTTTACCCTGTGTATCAACTATATTTTGTTAATCCATTCATCTGTTGATGAAAATTTTAATTGCTTTCACCTTTCAGCTACTGTGAATTGTGCTGCTGTGAATGTTTTTGTGTCGAAGCTAATTGAGTACCTGTTTTCCATCCTTTGGTTTCAGTTAGGTTTTATGGTTAGCAAAACACCTCTATATCCATTCTCTTCCCACATATAAGTATTCATTTTAACTATTGTATTTCCCCCAAACGGGGAATTTTAGGGCCAAATTCACTAGCAATCATCCATTCTGCTAATTAAATCTATTAGATCTGCGCATTCCCTTTATTATTCTTCTGAGAAAGAAAATGATTCCCAGTAAGGAGGATGTTTCTGGTATGGAGAATGGTCCATACAGTGGGCTAGCCTAGGACAGTCACCACAACCTCAATTAGGTTGATTTGTGAGTGAGCAATAAACAGAAGGGTATAATATAAAGTTAGTATTCCATAGAATGGTTTGACCAAGGTGCTGAGAGTTGGGGGGAGTTGGGAGCATCTGGATCCTAAAAATGAGAAGGACATTCACAGATGAAAGGAGGGTAGAGGCATTCAGGCCTCAGAAAGAGTGCAAGCCGAGCCACAGGAGCATCAAAGTGCATTTTTTATTTTGAGACTTGCAAGATCCTTAGTGTGGCTAGTATTACCAGGTTCACTACACCTGGCAGGGAACGAGGCTGGGAACAGGCATGAGATGAAGTCTCCATAGAACAGTGTTGCTTTTCCTGGCTCTTCAGAGCTTAATGGATAGATACTCCCACTGCTGCCCCAAGGTGCCACCTGCACTCTCGCAAAGTCTCATCATCCTTTATAAACTCTTTGCCCTAGGGAATGAGACCCTGGAAGTGGAGGGCAAAACGTTTTCTGTCTTTCCCAATTCCATGACAGCAAACTGGGAAGGTTGCAGAGGCTGGCAACATGGTAACTAAATTACCTCTATGAGAAACCTAAGTTCCCGCAAAACACCCTCTGCACCTCTACATCCAGGGAGGTATCTGGCGCATGCTCATGCTGACCATGGCAATGAGCAGCCAGGTTCCGTCTGCCTTTTCACCATGCACTTTCCTCCTCCGCAGAACGTGGCCTTGGACACGATAACTGCAAGTGCCCTTGCCCTTCAGCTGCTTTGCCGCTTCATGTTTCTAATTTGCAGAGCATGGAGTGAGGCAGGAAGACATCAGTGATGAAAGAAGTGTGAGCTGGAAAAAAGCATAAAGCTGATTAATGCTGTGGAGTATTTGTTCTCCCCCAGCCAAAGCCAGCAAGGAAAATTGGAAGGAATGAAAGGTGATTGTGACTGTGTTTAAAAGAAAATCTTTTTGCCACTCAGTATACACTAAAGCATCTCCACAGCAGAAAGCCCCTGTAAGAAGTGCAGGAACTTCCATAACCAAACCATTTGGGGCAAAAAATATATATATATACAGTATGGTTACAAGCACTCCATTAGGACAAATCTAGCTCTTCTGCTTGCTGTGCAACTTTGGACAAGTTCTTCACGCTTTCTGGCCCCTTAGTTTTCTCATCTGTAAAATAGGAATAATTACACTGCACCTTCTTTAGAAGACTCCAGTCAATATGAGATGACTTACAAACTATTTTATAAATATATGGAACTCAGCAGGGCTTGGTACAGGATAAAGGCTCATCAGAAAGTCTCTTACTTACAATCAAGTTGTTTCTGATGGAGAACAGTCTTGGAAAACTGAACACAGTTACAGATCCAGCAACATGGCCCGAGCTTTGAATTTTTCCCTTTAAATCCTAGCTCCACCACTTCCAAGCTTTGTGAATTTCAAGCTACTTAACTTCTCTGAACCACAGTGTTTCCTCCTGTGAAATAAAGATGCTATGAAGAAATCACCTCACACCGCATGCAGCACAGAGGAGCAGATGCTTAATAGGAGTTTGCTTTTTTAGTGCTGTGGTTCTTCACCACGTTCAAATCACCTGGGAGGGTTTTTTTTTTTTTTTTTTAAGTATGAATTCCTAAGCCTTGCCCCCAGAGAGTATGATTTAATAGGTCCAAGGCGGGGCCTGAGCACTGGTATTTTTGAAAGCTGCCTCAAGAGATTCTTACAAGCAGCCAGGGCTGAGAACTGCTCACCAGCAGATGACGTTACATACTGGTTTGCTTTTTGGTTTTTGAAAATATCTGTCCCCAGGAAATTGGTCAGAATAGCAGGAATTCTAAGCATAGTAAAACAAACAAACAAAAAAAATTCAATACACCTGCAGCTGTAACCCCTTGATAAGAAATGGGCAGCTAAGGAATTGCATTCCATTTTATTTTTTTTTTGGGGGGGGGATATATATATTCAAAGAGTCTTTTTAAGAGGCTTGAACTGGAAAGGTGGTAAGAAGTTTAGCCTAAGCTTCACACATAAAATATGGGAACTCCCAGTAGGTTGGGGATTTATATCTGGGGGTAATTCCAGGGTTTTGTCCTCCCAAGAGATATAAATTGAGGCCTTCAGAGTTTAAGTAGGGGAGGACGAAGGGTTCTCATAATGACACCTTCAATATCCAGGGATCTGCTAATGCTGAGGGATAGGAAAGCATAGTCTCTAATAGCAGGGGTGGTGTGGGGGTGGATTCTGGTCTCTACTTAGGTTTACAGCATCCAAGGCTAGGTCATCGAGAACCTTCCTTCTCCCCATAGGTTTATGGTATTAGTTACCCAATAAAAGTTGGGTTAATTTTACAACCCAAGTAAAATTTAAGCCAAAAAGGCTTCAACATTACTCTAGGATTTATGAAAGTAAACATATGGAGTGCTTGCAGGATTGCACAACATTAAAATTTCAATGTCTTTATGTCAGGTATATAATATATTCGTTTGTATGTGTACTTAAAGGTTAAGATTTTAAGAGCTTTGCAATACAGGCTATTTTTGAGACTCAACTAAAGATACTTACCCTACCCCCACCTTCAAACTGACTGGTGTAGAGTGGGAAATAGAAAACTGATGGATATAACTGTCTATCAGATTTTCTTTTCTGGTTTGCTGCTGTACTGTGGGCTTCCTAGACTCCTGTACTGACCCTCACCCCACCAACAC
Organism: Ictidomys tridecemlineatus; assembly: GCF_052094955.1. Taxonomy (NCBI): domain Eukaryota; kingdom Metazoa; phylum Chordata; class Mammalia; order Rodentia; family Sciuridae; genus Ictidomys; species Ictidomys tridecemlineatus. The sequence goes on from NC_135487.1 coordinate 49,954,824, forward strand.
AAGTGGGGAAGCCCTTCACCAAAGCCCTGACCACAGTCTGTGTTGCAGGATAGGAGCTTAGTAAATGCCTTTTAAATAAAATTCCTCTTTGAGTCTTGTAAATACTTTAATAATAATCAATGTCATCTCTGCCATTTAAAAGGCCTTTGCCCTATTTGATGGGATTGTTATGACTTATACTTGGAAGCTAGAGAGATCAACTGTCATCCCCATCTTATAGATAAGAAAAACATGGCTCAGAGGACATAGAGGACTTACCTAAGGATGCCCACACGTTAAACCCAGAAAGGAAATATTGTTTTCCTGGCTTTTAACTTAGAAGAAACCCAAGAGGGAAATGATATTTTGTGGAGATGTATTGACAGCAGCCAGATTGAGCAGAAAAGAAGCATCCAGGGTAGAGATCAAAAGCAGGCAGCTTTTGACATAGCTATGATCTTCCTTTGAGAAACAGGTGGATGTTCTATATTCTGTCTTGGGCCCATTTTAGGGAAGGTATAGCCTCTGCCCTTTTAATATAAAACTAACATCTCCAGGTTCATCACTTGCCACAGTGCTAATAATTAACTGGTATCCCTTTGTCTTCAAGATGAAATCTACTTTCTTCTTTTACTTATTATTTTGAGGTAGCAAAATTTTAGTAAGACTTTTTTTCTTTTAATTTTAGGGTAACATTAAGGCAAGACTTCCAAAGACATTTTCTCCAAATTCCTGTAGATTTAGTGACTCAACTCAAATTTTCAGGTCTGTGGCTTTGTGTAGGCTGTCTTTCTGCATAGCATAGGTCTCAAGCAGTAAGAAGCCACCTCTCCAGGCTACACTCTGGTTCCTTCTAGCTGCACCCAGCTCCTTACCCTGTGGATCCCCCTAATTGACATGTCAGTTGGAGTGGATCTTGTGGCTAATACACCCACGCCATTGTAGCAAATGAAGCAGAAATAATCTGTGCTTAAAAAACAAAAAACTGTAGAACATGTGCCCAGATTTCCAACTCATTTCCTCTTTACTCTTACAACTACATCATCTTCCAGCCCACCACCAGCTGCGAAAATAAAAGCGTTTTCTCCCATATTTAAGGACGATTTTGTGCTTCAGGATGATTTTCTGGGGGTGTAGGAAACTTGACCAACGTGACCAACAGATGTTTTAAGTGATGTTTTGAGAACTGAGCAAAAGCTTGATTCTTTAGCTGTCTTTAGGATACTATGCCCAAATGTGCCCCCTAGTGGCACTTAAGGGCATTGCACAGTGAGTGCTGACTAACTGGTACATTAGATAACCACTACGCTTTGTTTTTAGAGATGAGTATGAAGAAGATGGATTCTGTCAGCCATACAGAGGGATTGCATGTGCACGATTTATTGGCAACCGCACTGTCTATATGGAGTCTTTGCATATGCAAGGGGAAATAGAAAATCAGATCACAGGTAGGTAACAACAATAAAGTTATATTTATCCCTTGGATAACTATTTTTCTCACCAACAATTTCATTGAGCTTCTCTCTTGACAAAGGAGTAGGCTAGGCATGAGGGCTGGGAGCAAGGCCATAAAGAATCATGAGACATGATCTCTGTGCTCTGGAATTTACATTAAAATAATTTATTAAAGATCACTCTTAGAGGAAAAGGAAGATTTAAGAAATCTCACATTCACTCCAACACTCAATAAATATTACTGAGTGCTTTCAGTATGTCAGGAGCTGGCTTCGGACCTGGGAATGTGATGGTGTAAACAGGCTGGGTGTTTCTGCCCTCACAGAGCTTACTGTTGGGAAGCAACGTGATATACACTGAAAGAGAATGAAATTAGAGTCTAGAACTCTGAACATGAATCCCAGAGCTATCTTTACAGCGACTTGGAGGAAATTGCTTCTTGTCCACAAAAATCATTTCTTCTGTAAAAAGGAAGAGAAAGATCGGGGAATCTCATGAGAATTGAAGGGAGATCAGTAGAGTACAAAAAGGGACTAGGGAAGGGAGGAGTAGAGGGAAAGGAAAACTGCTGGGGAATGATACTGGCCACATTATATTGTTGTAGTGTGTGCATGTACTGATATGTAGCAATAAATCCCACCATTATGTGCACCTATAATGCACCAATTAACAATATGGAAAATCAGAAAAAAAAGAAAATCCCTTCTTCCTATATGAAATGAATGATTAACCTTAGGTGCCTTCCTGCTGTACTTTTCAATATTTTACTCATCATTTTTCTTCACTGAAATTTAATTGTCTTCATTTTCTTTTGATGGAAAGCTAAGAGTGTGGCCCTTTCACATGAGTGTGGCTAGTGTAGTGCATCTTAGACCATTTCCACCCTAGTTCTGGTGGCTACCATGGCCTCATGTCCTTTTCATGAGTGTGGTCATTATGCTTCTGTGCCACATGCTCTTTGCAGTCCATTTGAAATTGCCTTCATGAAATTCTAGTAAGGCTGACAGATTTAGCAAATACAAAAACCTTTCTCCAGTTATGTCTGAATTTCAGATAATGTTTAACATAATTATATCCTCCATGTTTTTCTGAAATTCAAATCTGACTATTACAGTTTGTCTAGCAACTTGAGGATTTAAGAAAGGCAAGAACAGGGAAGGATAGAGAGCATAGAGGGAAGGTAGACACAACCAATGCACCATGTATATATGCATGTATGGAAATGCCACAGTGAAACACATTAATTTGCATAATACACTGAAAAAGTATGCAAGCAAGTGAGAAAGAGGCAAGAATAAATTCAAACCAGGCATGGTGGTGCACACCCATAATCCCCAGCAACTGGGAAGGCTGAGGCAGGAGGATCCCAAGTTCGAGGCCAGCTTTGTGAACTCGGAAAGACCTTGTCTCAAAATTAAAAGTGCTAAGGATGTTGCTCAGTGGCACAGCACCTACCTAGAATGTGCCAGGCTGTGGGTTTAGTTGTCAGTACCAGAAACAAAACATTCCAAGGTGGGAACATAGAACAACAAAAGGTTCAGAAAGTATGATCTTGAAGGAATTTGAAAGAACAGGGAGGAGGCTGGGGGGAGCTATTTAACTAGGAGAACCAACTATGGAAAGATGGACTTGCCATTTTTTGGAAGCCCTCAAGTTTTCAGGAGGAAGAAAACTCTGAAATTTCAAAGAGCAGATGTAGGATTGATAGGAAGGAGCTATTGAAGGCACATTTCAACCTAAAAAAAAAAAAAAAAAAAAGAACATTTTAACACAACTTTTACCAAGAATTCACACAAATAAAGGGAGATTCTGATGTAAATATTCGGTGACCTATTTATAATAATTGTTCAGTAGACATCAGCTTCCTGGAACGTATTATTGATTCCCCCCCCCCATATAACTTTGTTTAACCCCCTAGCATTTTCCAAACCTGTTTGGCTGTGTAAGTATAGTTTCTCAAACACTGTTAATAAGCTTCAGGATTAAAGTCCCAAGAAACACACATTGAGAGACAGGGCATCAACAGCCCCCAGGACTGCCCTTCCAGACTGCTGCTCTTTTTATCTAGACGCCCCGTGGGGATGAGGTTAAGCTGGAGCAGCACTAATAGTCTATGATACATGCTGGAACAATTGGATTGTGCTCTTCGAGAACTTCCAAGTGAGTTGCCTCATTTTCAGAAAATGGAATAGAAAGTATTCAAGCCACAAAGAAATGAAGCAAGTTACCCAAACTCGTCCAGCAACTCTTGCCATCTGGCAAGACACAGAACTCGATGCTGTGCTCAGGCTCAGCCACTGCCTGAGGCAAGTTCTGCCCTGGAGCTGTCAAATGTCTTAGAAGTATCGGAAAAACTAATTAAAAAAAAAAAAAAATCCCGGATGAAAAACATGAAGTTCTACTGCTTTGTAGTAAAAAAAAAAAAAATGAAAAATGTATTGTACTTTAACCTAATTAATTATTTTTATTAGAAAACAGTACATATGTAATTTAATATTTTTTTTAACTTTATAGTCAAAATGATTTTTTCAAGTCAGTGAAAGTAAGCTGCTTTGACATCTGAAATGAATCTCCTCCTCCCGGCCCTGTGGGTTTCAGCACAGCAGATTCCTCCCTGCCTGTGTTTGTATTTGATATCTGTTGACTAGATAACCGGAGGAGATAAACCCTGGCCTCTGGAGTTAATAATTGTGTTTGTTTTTCAGCTGCCTTCACCATGATTGGCACCTCCAGTCACTTATCTGATAAGTGCTCTCAGTTTGCCATTCCTTCCCTGTGCCACTACGCCTTCCCGTACTGTGATGAAACCTCAGCTGTCCCAAAGCCCCGAGACTTGTGTCGCGATGAATGTGAAATCCTGGAAAATGTCTTGTGTCAAACAGAGTACATTTTTGCAAGGTCGAATCCCATGATTCTGATGAGGCTAAAACTGCCAAACTGTGAAGATCTTCCCCAGCCAGAGAGCCCAGAAGCTGCAAACTGTATTCGGATTGGAATTCCCATGGCAGATCCTATAAATAAAAGTAAGTGGTAGCCCTGACCTTCTGTGTGAACTTCTGTGCTGACCTGAGGGCCAGCAACCCAATGGCATAGTGAAAATGGACCTTGACCTACAGTAATTATTCACATCAGGACAGTAATTGTTCACACTGGTCATTAGATCACCTTCTAGTGGTCTGAGTACCATGCCTCAGCATTCAGTGGTAGACTAGATAGAGTTACCTTCAACAAGCTGCATAAAAACAACCATTTAAAAGAATAGGAGAGAGTTTCTTCATAACCTAAACATAGAATTACTATTCCACCCCTGAGTATATGATCAGAACAATTGCAAACAGATGTTCAAACAAAAACTCTCATATGAATGTTCATAATAGCACTATTTACAGTAGCCAAAAGGCATAAACAACCTAAATGTCCATCAGTGGAAGAATGGTGAATAAATCGTGGTATATCCACACAATGAAATATTATTTATTCATAAAAAGGAATGAAACACAATTATATATGCTGCAACCAGAATAGAACTTGAAAACATAAAAAAAGCCTGACACTACTGAATGGTTCCATTTATATGAAATATGTAGAATAAACAAATCTATAGAGATACAATGCATATTCATACCTGCCAGGGGCAGGGATTAGGAGTAGTGGGAGTGACTAGTAATGCACAGAAGTGTTCTGGAACCTCGTAGTGGTGAAGTTGCACAACATTGTAAAGGTACCAAATGCACTGATGGTAAATTTTATGGTATGTGTATTGTACTGCAATTTAAAATAACATATATGAAGGTTGGCCTCCATCATCTACCTTCTCTCCACCACCCAATGGAAGACTATTCTTCTGTACATGTCCCTTTCGCCTAGATTAAACTTGTAATTTTTCTAATTTCCTTTCAGTAGTTAATGTTATTTTATTACTTAAATAAATTTATACATCAAAAATGCTTAGTACATAGTAAGTGCTCATATCAAAATTGTTACTATAGTCAGTAATCTTCCAAACTCTAGTTTATATCAACTCAGTAGATTCTACAGTGCTTTAAGTTTTAGCCACTATGGTCACCTGGGAGGGCTGCTTAAATGGATCTGCTGCCCATGGGTATTCACTCCATCCACACAGAGAGAGCCCTAACTCCTGCTAGCAACCCAGAATGCACTAGTACACATTTTCTGTGAATTACCAGCTAGATTCTTTAATCATATGATTCATTGTAAGGCCATCAATTAGAATGTTAGGAAAAGCTTGGCTTGAACCTTCACTGAACCATTCACGAGGAAATTACTTCTGTACCTCTAGGTCCCACTCTAGTTCTGATTTGTTCTGTGCTCAATATTAAAAATACTTGCAGAAGACTGGTTTTATTCCTGAAGCATAAGCTTTAAATCCTCCCAGGAATGTAACTGCAAGGCAGGCCCTGAGTCCAAGCCCAGCCAGCAGGAAGACTGCCCCACGTGGCCCCTGACCATCAGGTTAATCAGATGCTCTCCCTTCCAGAAACTGCTGGCTGGGGAACACCAACCAGCTTTGCCTCTGTGTCTTTTTAACACTTTGGGCTTTTCTTTGGGTTTTTCAGATCACAAGTGCTACAACAACACAGGTGTAGACTACCGGGGGACTGTCAGTGTGACCAAATCAGGGCGCCAGTGCCAGCCGTGGAATTCCCAGTACCCCCACACGCACACCTTCACTGCCCTCCGCTTCCCAGAGCTGAATGGAGGCCATTCCTACTGCCGCAACCCAGGGAATCAGAAGGAGGCGCCCTGGTGCTTCACCTTGGATGAAAACTTTAAGTCCGACCTGTGTGACATTCCAGCCTGTGGTAAATACAAGTCATTGCCCTTAATGTCTTTGATCACCTCTCAAAGATCCCCACTCCATTCCCTCTTCACTTAGAAGCATCCTATGGGGGGGGGGCGGTGGGGGGAGCAAATTTGATTGAAAGTATTTGCTTGATGTCAGACAGTTTCTAGTGTAGATAAATCTTGATATTTCAAAAAAAAAATCTTGATACTTCTACATAATAGTAAGGTACCAGATCACACTATAAGAAGTAACTGCTTTTCTACCTGAAGCCATTGCACTAGAAGATGTAACAGGGACCCAGCTTTCCAGAGGCACAGGTGAGACAGCTTATCACAATCATCTCTGTAGAAAAAGATATGACCTATAATGGTCCATGTTAAAGTGGACCTTTTTAGCACAACAGTCATATCAGAAGCTGTGCGGATAAAAAACTGTCTTCTGTATGTCACAGAGCATACCCATGAACCAGGATGAGTCTTCAACCATTGCCCACTCATCCAGGGCACTCTCTGGATAAACATGCTCTCTGTCTGGTCCATTAATACTGCAGAAGAAGTGTACAAGTGTGTAGAAAGAAAATGGAATTGCTGAGTCAGTTTGTTCCATTACTTAGTGAATGTTTATAAGGTAAAAGAAAGAGAATGAAAATGTTGATGAGACCTGGAGTTTGGAACTCTCTGGAATGGATTCATCTTTCTGACACTAGTTCTTGTTGATACGGGGAGTGGGCTTCCCAGGCATGATGGGAGAACCAGGACGCCACTGCTGGGAAACTAAGAACAAAAACTCTCAAACCAGAAGCAATAGTTATGGGACACACAGATAACATAAGCCAGGGGGAGCTGGGTCTTTAGATCATTATTCAAGGCATTTGTGCCACGATGTTTGTCAAATGTCTACTATATGCCAAGTACTTACTCATCTGGGTGGTGGGATAAGTGGAGACCCTAAAGTAAGAGTAGGCCTAGCACACCCAAAAGGAAGTAAGGGGCCACTGGGGCTGGAGCAGAATGAGCAAGGAGGAGAGCAGCAGATGGGTCTGAAAGGTAATAGGACCCAATCATGCAGTGCCCTGGAAGCCACTGTAGCACTGAGGCTGTGAGCCTGAGTGAGTAGGGAAGGCCTTAGAGCATTCTGAACAGAACTCACATGGAACATTTTTAAAGGATTACCTTGGAAACTGAGTTGAGACTGGACTGCAGGAAGGGTGAGAGCAGAGGCGAGGAGACCATGGGAAGCTACAGAGATAATCTGGGGGAAGAGACACAGTGTCCTTGAGAGCAGGAGGAGGAATGGAGGAGGCAGAAGCAAGGGGCAGAGGCTGGATGCATTTTGAGATTGGAGATGACAGGAATCGCTGGTAGATCAGATATGGTACAAAAGGAGGAAGGGTTCAAGAATGACTCCAGAGCTATTGGCTTGGCTTGCCTTTTGCTGAGAGAGAGGAAACTACAGAAGTTTAGTGGAAGCTGGACCAAATGAATTACTTTAAGGGAGAAATGAATTGTTCATTCTAACCTGGGTAAACCCTATTGGTCACTTCTGATCCTTAATTTCCAGCTAATAGTCTTCAGAAATAGAGAAGAAATTTGCCCATAAACTGGAAGATATGTTGACAATCTGATTCAAGGACTCAAGTTCTATTGCTAAAAATAAAAATAAAAAAATCAAGACTATACATTATACCAAAAAAGTATTAATTTTCATCTCAATAGCCTTTCTGAAGCCATCAGACCAAACACATGCTCTGAGAGAAGAAGAAAAATCCTTTAAAGTTCTTTCTGACTGTGTAGAGAGAGAGAGAGATCACTTCCATCTACAGAACACTTAATACATGCCTGCACGTTGCTTGGTACCTAACATGACTTTCTTCATTCAAAACTCATACCCTTGCTGTGGGATGGGTATTATTAATATGTACCACTAAGGCTCACAAGTTTTAAAGAACTTGTCTAAATCAGATGTCCAGCCATTGGTGGGATTGGACCCACCACTGAACTTTCATCTGCTGACACATAGCTCTGAGCAAATGCAAAGCTCATATTCTTCTACTTGGCACTCTCCTAGCTCCCATTTCAAGCTATAGATGCAAAAATAAATACAAGGATAACAACAGGCTCAACCTCCAGATTCCACCATGCCGTTTCCCTTATATGATATGACATCAAAAAAGGTTCCCTTACTGCTGAAGAAATTCATCATAAATGATTATCAGTAAATGATCACAGTATTAATCAGGACAGTGGTATTGGAAACTCAGAATTCTTTCTGAATATTAACCTGCAGAGGACACAGTTAAAATTCTGATGACTGGTTAATTCTAGTCACATGAATGATAAATTTAGATGAAAGTTAATCCAGAGATAACAAGGCAGTTTTTACCATTTAGGATTAAAAAAAAAAAAAAACTTTCATTTTATTTTGAAAGAAAATAGTTCCTCTTGAGTTCTTCAACTCAAGCCACAAACACATGCATTAAAGGAACAGGGAATCCTTAAGTGATCAATAAGAAGCTGCTGGGAGACCAGTGGCTCCCTAGTGAGAAAGTTCCAGAAGAGAGCAGGTCAGTGTCCACTGCAGACTGAGACAAGATTTCCCATAATCGCGACCCTCAGTAGCCCACCTCTGACAAAATAATCATAATGGAATCCTACTTTTATAAATTCTGTAGAGCATTTGATTTTTTCTTATTTCATCCTCACAAAAACCATAAAAGATGAAGTAAGGAATTTCCGGCCCCCTTAACCATGAGTAAACCAAGGCCCAGAGCGATGAGAGGCCCATCTAAGATCACCAATTACCTCATAGAAACCGGGTCTCCTCTCTTTAGACCACCACTCTTTGTTCTGCACCAGAGGTTCGTTATCACCACAGAGTGGTCTAGAGGATGCTACTGGCCAGGGATGCTGATAAGCACCTTGCAAAACCCAGAAGAGCCCACACAAAGATTCTTCAGCCCCAAATGTCAATAATGCCAGGGTCAAGGAAACTTTTTCTATACTATACAATCATAGACAATAGAAAAACAATATTAAACACTTATTACCATTTATTGTATAGTTACAACAGGCCAAAAACTACACTAAGAGATTTTTTTAAATGCAATCTGTCATGAATAAGTAATTCCATATACTTATGGGTAGGTTTCTTTTTTTACTTGTTTGTTTGTTTTTAATGCCCAAGAAAGAAAACTGAGACTTAGGCTAAGTAACTTGTCCAAGGTCACATGGCTAAAAGGAAAGGGAGCAAGCACTACAACCTACAGCCTGCCTTTTAAACTATGTGATTTATGTATGTATTTGACTCTGTGTGGGAACACACAGACGGATAGATAGACCAATATTAACTATAACTGTTTATCTCACAATGAGTTGTAAATTAGTAGAACAGGATTGAAATGAGTCCTTTTCTGCCATCCCAAGTGGGATGGACTGTTGTGGGAATGTTCCTTAGTTATTTACATTTCCAAGTTGAGATTTCAGAATCTTCATGGGTTTCTCATTTTCACTAATGACATCTTTTGTTTGAATTTCAACTAAGTAAGGCTAAAAAAAAGTATAGGCCTAATTAAATAGAAAATATGAACATTGGTTGTACTTTCTAGAATAAACAGTCTGCTGCAGATTGTTTTATTCATGAACTTTCACTCTGGGACAGAACACAAGACGAAGGACAACTTAATGTGGCCACTGTGAATTTTGGAAATTGGTTTGGTGAGGATTGTGTGTCTATGCCCAGAAAGTGCCTAGAGGACATGAAAAGAAAGGACAAAACAGATGATAGTTTGAGAAAGACTTGACCTCTCACCCTCCCTCTTTTCTTTCATGTGCCAGGCATCTGATAATTACAATGGTAAAGTATTACAATTCAGTCAGTCAGTAAACCAGTATATGTTGAGGTTTACTGTGCTTCAGAATTTTCCAGCAAGATAGATCAGACCAGAACCTCAGGCAGTTTAAGTCCAGTGGAGAATTTAATGAAGAAAGGGGCTAGATTGCACTAAGTATTGTCATCCAGTTCCCAGTGCTTTGTGCTCTGCATTTTAATGGTGACAGTGCTTATTGAACATTATGCTTAGTTCTCTCTATTAGATCTGGCCCAAGACTTAGCTGATGCATAATAAAATGTATTAAACTAATTAATCCTCACAATAACCACAAGATCAAAGGGATCATCTCCACCTTACTGATGCAGAAGTTGAGGCATGTTATTTTTACCAAGGCCAAGACTCAAACCAGATCCACACAACCCTGTCCTAGATCCCTCCCTCTGTCTGCCACGCTATAACTGCTTCTAGAACAAATTCTGGACGATTTCAGATGAATAAATATTCCTTTATCATTTTCCTTTGATTATTATGAATTCTCTGGAATATTGTCCATTGATTTTCTTATTCACATTTGCAGAGATATAGAAATAGAACGCTCAGCTTCAAAGACATCTCTGAAGAATCCAGCATGCCTCATTTAGACTCAGCCTTGATATGGTCTAGCTCCTCCAGCAACTCCACTCAGGTCTCATGGTGTTTCCCTTTTTCCCGGCCACTTCCTGGCTATCCCAGATCTCCAATACTCAAAGCTAGCCATCATCTTGGAGACCTGGCCTGCACCTTCCATGTGCAGTCATCGGTCACCTCTGAAGCCAAGTATCATGGGTTGGGTAGAAATTATATTGAAAAAGAAATATTTTGCTGATTTTTTCCCCCAAACTGGCATCTACGCGCTCCTCTCAGGGTCACCATTTCACTGTGGCCCTTACCAATGCTTTTCTACCCAGCTTTGTGGGCTAATCTGTGGGAACATTAGTGTTTCTGGAAGTTCCTTGTGCAATGATCTTGCCATTTTGCACGACTTGTATTCTTTTTTCCTCCCCAAGTTATTGAGATCCCTTTTGTTGCTTTCTTGATTTGTATGGAGAGGCAGAATCCTGCTTGTTTTGATGTTTCCATAGTCAAGACTTGACCCTTTATTTTACTTGATCAAGCCTTGAGGTCACAGTTTTTCCGGTAACCTTGCCAGCATTGTCTGTTTCCCCTCAACCAAACAACCCAAACCCACTAGCAGTAGTATTATTTTTGCTCCTAAACTAGCTTCACTGAAGAGTCCCATTGATAAGAAAAGTAGTAAATCATTTGGCTCCATTTGGAGTTTTTAACCTGGTCTATTGCTTTTATATTTCCTTTTAAGACCTGGGCTTGGAACAATTTGCCAAAGGGCATATAGCCTTCTTCTGTGCCTGAATAGCCTTGACTTGTCGCATGACCTTACAAACACCCGCCCCAGGTTCTGCTTTGTCACAAACTATTTTCTACAATGTGGTGGTTTACAGTTCGGGGCAAGGCAGATGTTTTCCAGATTGTGAACACTGCAGTTTTTAACTTATTCTGTCAGCAGCCTTCTCCCATATTTCATAGAAGACCTGTTGTGAGGCAATTTGTCTCTCAGCCATTTCTTCAAACCAAAATTGAACACTACAGTGAACTGAATGGTGGGGAGGGGTAAAGAAGAAAAGAATAAAGCAGTGATTTTGTATACTTTGAAGCTTTCTAGAACAGTTATTTTATGCTACAGAGATTTCTAAGATGCCCTTTAGTTTCCAGCCTTTATACATTTTCAACAAAGAACAATAGTGACCCAAAAGTTATATATAGCTAAGTCATATTCCATAAACATTTTAACCATAAAATAATTTTCTCTCCAAGTTTTTTTTTTAGGTGTCCCCAGTACATAGTCAGTCATTTACCCAGTGTGTAAACTTCTCTTAAAATAAGCTTTTGAAAGCCCCTGAATCTTTGGGGACCACCCATGCCAGCAGGAAGTGGTCATTGTCATCTTAGCCTTTTGGTAACAGAATTCTGATGTTAAGCCTCAATGATTGTTGCTGCTGCCTTTGTATCAGTCAAGGTTCTAGCAAGAAACGAATGACCCAATAGACTCAGGGGAATTTCGCAAAGAAATTGTCTATACAGGTGTTATTAGCAGAAACCAATAAGGAAAGGTGCAGGATCTGAGACTAGAAGGAATGGAAACTATTACTAGCCTACTAAGGCTGACCAGAAGGCTGTCTAGGACTCGTGGTAGCATTTAGTAGAGGAATGTCGACAATCCTTAGCAACCCAGTAAGGAGGAGGCCAGAGGAACAAATCCATTAACCATACTCTTCTTGCCTTTATCTCCTGCTAATGACTTCAATTGGATGAACCTGTCAATGGTCAAGGGTGCCCTTTGATACCATGCAGAGAGGTCAGCCTCATTGACCGGATCTGATGGGCTGAGGGCACTACAGAGAAATGTCATCATAGGTTTTAAATTGCTTCATGTGAGAGTCAAAAATTTAGTAAGGGTCCAAATAAGTTATACCAATGGAGTTCATAAAATCAGAGAACCTTGAGAGGAACTCTAGAAATCACAAACATTGACAGATGGCTCCAGAGATGGAGAAATTGTTCCACTCAAAGTGGAATGGCTCCCACTGCTCAAAAGTCTGCTTTTGTAAGATAGAAAACAAAACTTCTATGTGAAATCTGATTATTTTTAATGCTGACCACTAACTAAAAAGAAAAAATAACCCTAATAAGGAGCAAGTCTATGAATTATGTTGAGTTTTTTTTTCTTTTTTAAAAAATTTGTCCTTTTTAATTATACATGAAAGTAGAGTAGGTTTTGACATATTTATACAAACATGGTGTCTATCTTCTTCTAATTAGGATCCCAATCTTGTGGATGTACATGATGTGGAAATAGTTTGGGGTTTTATTTTATTTATGTAATTCTTCATACAGATTTGAAGACATCTTTCATATTCTTTATTTGATTTCTCACATAGCCCCTTTTAATTTTTCTTACCATTCTCCTCTTATGGGTATTTCTTACTCTTTCAAAGCCCTTCTTTAAAATAGAGGACACCTATTCAGAATACGAGACACCCTTCGGTGTTTTGTAACCAGAGAAAGTACAAGAGGGCTGTGAATTTCTTAATCATTACTCAGTATTGCAGTGAGGGCTATTACACTGCTGTAAGTGCCATATGAGAAAATTTTAGAGCAATTTCATCATGCTGTTGCTGGGTGCAACTGAGCCTTCAAATCTCCACTAAAACTTGTTAGTATTCCCTTTTTGAGGGGTTGTGGGGAAAGTGATTACATCAACATTTAGTAGATTTTTATAATTATGGATTTTATAAAGCAAGTCTATAGCCTAACTGCAAGTTATTATATCTATTTGTAAAGTTTCAATTGCCAGTTTAGATTCATTGTTTTAGCCTATTGTATGATCTTCTCACTTTTTATTTCAATAGTTAAACAATTGGGTAACTTTCCTAGATTCAGGAATTTTTCAAGTTGTCATGATCAATGACAATATTGAGCAAGCAATTTTTCTAAAGTATAACCCTCTATAATTCAGTGTTGATTTATGATTAGCACTTTTAGGTAAAGGCATATAGTGAATTACAATTCTATCTAATGATACTAATATTTATCCATTATTTCATAAGAAAATCATGAGTCAATTACAACTTGATTGATGTTTTGCTGAAGTTTAAATTTGCTTGGTCTACCCCTCTATGAAAAATGAAAAATGAAAGAGATTTAATTTTATACAATTTATCAAACTTTGGCACCTAAAGATTTGCCCAATTAAAAAGTGAACAAAGGACTCCAAAAGTCATTTCTCCATAGGAGTGACACAAACTGCCAACAAACATGTGAAAAGATGCTCAATATGACTAACATTAGAGAATGCAAATCAAAACCCCAGTGAGATACTACCTCACTCTTCTTATTAGGATGACCATTATCCAAGAAAAAATTTTTAGTGAAGATGTGGAGAAATTGGAATTGTTGTGTGCACTGCTGATAAATGCAAAATGGTGCAGTACATTAAAAATAGTATGGAGGTCCCTCAAAAAATTCAAAATAGAATTACCATATAATCCAGCAATCCCATTTCTGGATATTTGTCCAAAAGATTTGAAAGCAAGATTTTGAAGAGCTATTTGCACACCCATGTTCATTTCAGCATTATCCACAAGAGCTACAGACGAAAGTAACCCAAATATCCATCAATGGATAAATGATAAAGAAAACATGGTATGTACGTAAAATGGAATATTATGCAGTTTTTTAAAAGATGAAAATCCTGTCACGAGCCATCACATGATGAAATAAGGTAGTCAGAGAAAGACATACCATATGATTCCACTTATCAAGGATTCCACCTAAAATAGTCTAATTCATAAGAACAGAAAGTAGAATTGTGGTTGTCAGGTCTGAAGGAGAGAGAAATGAAGAATTGTTCAGTGGATCTGAGTTTCAATTTCATAAGATAAAAACCTCTGCAGATGGGTCATACAACAGGGTGAATATACTTAACAATATTGAACTGTGCAATTACAAGTGGTTCAGACGGTAATTTTATGTTATGTATTTTTTACAATTGAAATTCTCTTTAATTATTAAAAAACAAAGATGTGCCCAACTCTTTCCTTTTATAGGAAAGGAAACTTGAGGCCCTGACTGGGTAGAAAATTTTAGTGAACTTGTATAGATGGCAGTTACTAAGATTTTCCCAGTGCTCACAAATGAATTTTTGCCCCTAACTTTTTATAACTTAAACATTTTTCTACAGAGAAAATTTTAATCACTGATATGGCCTATCTTTCTTTTTTTTTTTTCTTTCTTTCTTTCTTTCATTAAAGAATTTACTTGAGAATACATTAAGCAATAGACGATCTACTTAGTATTTCCATCATCAAATCAAAACAATGAATGCCAGGGCCAGCAAGCCAGGTTAAGGCCTAATTACCATCTTTTTCTTTTGGTTTCCAAGGGTGTATGTAAATATCATATTGCCATGGACCTGCTTGTTTTATAATTTTTAAATAATAAATAATAGTGATTGTTTTTTCTTCTTTTTAGTTTTTAAAATTTTTTCAAAAAAGGACATAATTTAAACTTGTCTCATTTCCTTTGAATTCTAACTTTCACTCAAATTTCTTCCCACCTTTGACATACTTAAAATCAGAGCATTTCCTTGTTTTAACTCAAAGTAATATCCCAGATGATGTTTCACTTTACAAAAGTATCTTCTGAGTAAGAAATCATGATTACCTTGCTGTAAACCCCAGGGTAAGAACAGAATATTTTCTCTAATATATTTAATTACTAATCAAAGTATTGAGTGTCATTGTAAAAATAAAACAGGAATGTCAGATATGAATTGAGATATCAAATTGTTGATTTTTAAACGGAAATTAATTATGTGATCTGGACTAAATTATTGGTTTCAAAAATCCCAAGTATTTAACTTGATGTAACTAATATGTGCATTTAACTTTTAAGCAGTTATTCCAAAGTATTAAAAATCTTCACCATTCTAATTTGCAGCCAATTTTCTGCGTGACACATTAGAGGTTTCCATTACCCTTTCGAGTGAGAATAATGTCCATTGTTCCAATGCAACGTCTTAACAGTATGACTCCCCATGAGATATTAGTTCTCACTGAAAGGGAACCTTGGAATCTTAAGAATGATCAAAAACAATTCCATATAATATTTTGGAATAATTTTCATTAGTGATGTAATTTAAGATTCATAGAAGCACTGAAGCCAGACAGGCTTGCTCACATTCCAACCCAGAAGCTCCACCACTGTCCAACTTTGGTCCGTCATTTATCCTTTCTCAGCCTCAATTTCTGTTTTTGTAAGATGGAGATAACACTCAAGTGCTAGGTTAAAATGAGAAATAAGAATGATTGGACATTTAAAATGGGCTGGGCAGAAATAAGGCTAATTGTGCTATGGAAAATATTTTTTAAAGGTTTTTTGAGCCAGAGATTGAACCCCCTTCTGGCCAAATGCAGAGTCGTGTAGGGAAGGAACCGTGTTGTATGATAGACTTACAATAGTCCTGCGTTTGTTTTCTGTCACCTCCAACACCACTGCGTATTGTTCTGCTTGATTATTTCACTTGGCAGGAAGACATTGCACCCCTTGTACTCCTTTGCATACCCTCTGTGTAAGCAGAAGGAGCCAAGTTTGAGTGTATTTAAAGGATTTAGCTTCTTGAAGTTTGTTCTCCTGCAGAACTACAGGGGGATTTGTCCCAGACCGCCCATTTACAATAAAAGGCCTTCCATGAATAAGCTGATAGGTTATGAATACAGAATAGACTCCTTTGTTTGCCAGACAGGTGAGACCTTACTTTCTCTTGTTGCTAAAAATCCAGGCTGGAAAAATGACTAGCGTTACATTAGTACTGAATTAGTCTCATTCCTTTTGTAATCGTTACGCTTATAATGATTTCACTGAAAATCCAAGAATAACAGAGATCTGCCCCCACCCCCAGGGTACTGAGAAATTCTATAATGTTAATAACAGAGCATCCAACAACTGTATAGCAATTTTCAATTATTCAAGGTTCTTTCGTGAACATTATCTCATTTGATTCTCGCATGAACTAAATAAGATTGGGTGATTCATTCCCATTGAATAAAGAAGGAAATAGAGATCAGAGAGGTTGTTTCTTGCTGAGGGTTATTTAGAATTCCCGGTCCCAAACATTTATCCCAGAATCCCCTTTTACTCTAACAGTGAACTTTGAGTGATGAAGTCATGATAGTTACTAGAATAGGTAAATTCCGTGTTACACTGTTTGTCATTTACAACAATTCTACGAAGTGGGCATTATTATTTTCACTTTGTGGACAAGTTTGCTCAGTGTCTTACGTGCTGACTCAATTCACCTACATAATGACAAAGGAAGTAAATCGAGGTCTCTGACTTTAAAATGTCTACTTCCCTTAATCCACAGCAGTGTATCTAAGTGTACCCACTGTGTGTCTTGTGAGCTCACAGGAGGCCTTGCTGTAGACATCCTCAAACTGGTATGATTCCTCTCCATCGGTCCACCGACATGCAGATGCACCTGGCAGTAAAGAGTGGCCCCTCCAGAGATGCAAGGTTGCACATTTACCTGGTACCAGGGATATACTAAGGAGTTCAAAGCCAGCACCAGTGTTATTTTCCACCTGTCAGATCCCCCTCACCCTTTTCACCTCCATGAACCCAAGGACCCCTACTGTGGGAAGAGGGGCACAAAATAGCAGGTGTTCCCCAATTGCTGGCGCTGGTGCAGCACAGAGGCTAGGAACAAGACTGATAGGGAAGATCCAGCTGCATGTCCTTGGGCCAGTTGCTTAACCACTCTGTCCCTCAGCTTTCTTGCCTATGAAAATGGAGGTAAGGATGTCACCTACCTCCTAGAGTTAGCTGTGCGGATAAAATGAGTTTGTTTTCAAAAGTTCCTATTCCATAGGGATAATGATCACAAACCTGATTTTGTGCCAGTAGAAATATAAAAAGGGATTTAAATTATTATTTTTAGTATACTGTCTTTATATGTACCAGGGAAGTGCCCCTGCCTCTTGTTTTTTTTTAGGGGAGAGAACCCAAGGCCTCACACATACTAGGTAAATCCTCCACCATGGAGCTTTGGCCCCAGCCCTTTTAAATTTTATTTTATTTTATCTTATTTTATTTGTTTGTTTATTTATTTATTTGAGCCACTATCTCACTGTCTTAAATTGGCCATCCTCCTATGTCAGCCTCCTGAATAGCTGGGATTTACAGGTGTGCACCACCGTGCCCAGCAGGAAGCTCTCTATTTAAAGGAGGGTTTGGGTCTTTTCATCCTTCTATTCATACTTTTGTCTAATAACATATTGTGATTACTTTTTCTCTATTTCATTACAAGACTCCCCTTAAGGGCAGAGGACACGTCCTATGTAATTTTCTATTCCCACTACCTAGAATAGTGCTAGGCATATAGTAGCTTTTGTTTAGTGACTTACTGAAGGAGTGGAAGGATCACACTGAAGGGTTGCATGTTAATTCTTTTGTAAAAGAAATAATCATCACTGAATTTGGTGTCAAGCTGAATTTTCACAATTTGGATTTTCTTTAAAAAAGATAGTCGATTTTAGTGGTCAGAGCATGTCATTATATAACCCGTCTAATTACCATTCCATGTTTGTTTTACCAGTCAAAAAATTCATTGATGAAAATATATGCCTTAAGTTTTTGGTTTTAATGGTCAGACCCAAACCAATTTTTCAAAACAGCATACTCATACCCTTCTGTACATATAGTCTTTGCCAACCAATGGTAAAGTGGATGTATAAAATTTCAAAAACATACTTCAAAGTGTTAGCACTCATAATTATTGGGTTCATATGAAACCATTTAAGAAGAATTCTGGGGCTTCAAAAAAAGTGTCAAGTTATACAGTACTTCTGTGCTGGAGGGAATTGTACACACCATCCAGAACATTCCACTTCACTTCTGCAGATGAGAAAAAATGAAACCCAGAGACATGAATGATTTGAACAGGTCACAAAGCTCATCAGGGACCCATGGGGCCCTGACTTCAGATCCCCATATTCTCCTGCCAGGTGCTTTTGGGACACTGGGCTCAGCATTCTTTAGCAACATTGAAACTGGCAGATACAGGACTGGACCTGTAAGTCCACACCAGCCAAGACAAGGGTCTGATGTCTGGAACACCATGTGGTGGTGATGGTTGATCTGGGCTGGCGTCCAAAAGAAGAAGAGACCCCTGTGGTCCACATTAAGGCTCTTGCATGTATATAGTCCATTTACGTGGTGTTTAACTTTTAAGGTGTTAGAGAAATGCAGGTCTGCCGCTAGAGAGAGGCAGCACTGGAGGACAACCCACACCCATACAAAAATCTTTATAATGTTCTCTATAATTTTTAAACGTTTGAACTTTAAACTTTTAAACTTCAATAAGTTATGTTGAAGGTTTGATGGAAACAAATTTTAATAAGCAATGGATTCTTTTTTCTCACTGTGGATTTGTGTGTATAGAAGAATAGAAGAGGGTCATTTTAAACTATTCAATGTAATGTTATACGTGTTATTTTAACAAAATAACTCATTCTTTTTTTTTTTTTTTTGTTTCTGTACCCAGATTCGAAGGATTCCAAGGAGAAGAATAAAATGGAAATCCTGTACATACTGGTGCCAAGCGTGGCCATTCCCCTGGCCATTGCTTTCCTCTTCTTCTTTATCTGTGTCTGCCGCAATAACCAGAAGTCCTCATCACCACCAGTGCAGCGGCAACCGAAACACGTCAGAGGCCAAAATGTAGAGATGTCGATGCTGAATGCATATAAACCCAAGGTAAAATCAGCTGTGCAGAGCTGCACTTATTCCACAGGCTTCAAGTTCAAACAAACCATCATAAACATACCATGCTTGGAAATCAGATGACGTAGAATCAGAGTTCAAGTGCTAGAGTTCATCTTTAGCCAATGCAAAGACTAATCATATATCTCTACTTCTGCCCAAGGCATCTGAAACATGGCTTTCCTCTGTGTCCACTCCAGTGTTGGGCTTGCCAGAGCTTGGCCTTGCCCTGGAACTGTTGGGTTAGATGGGATTTTTAAGAAATCATCTCAGTCAGGCCCTCAGGGCTCAGAATGTGAGCTACTACTGGGCTCGCGGTGGTGCACACTGACAATCTCAGCAGCTGAGACAGGAGGATTTCGAGTTCAAAGCCAGTCTCAGCAAAAAGCGAGGTGCTAAGGAACTCAATGAGACCCTGTCTCTAAATAAAATACAAAATAGGGCTGGGATGTGGCTTGTGGTCCAGTGCCCGAGTTCAATCCCTGGTCCCCCCCA
Source organism: Ictidomys tridecemlineatus (assembly GCF_052094955.1). Classification (NCBI taxonomy): domain Eukaryota; kingdom Metazoa; phylum Chordata; class Mammalia; order Rodentia; family Sciuridae; genus Ictidomys; species Ictidomys tridecemlineatus. The sequence goes on from NC_135487.1 coordinate 49,974,767, forward strand.
TCACAAAAAAAGAAAGAATGTGAGCTACTTTAAAATTTTGAAGAAGGAGATTCTCTATTTCCCCAGAGTAGACAGAGAGAGCAATTCAACATTGTTCATTGTTTACCAACTTCACAGTCAGAAAATCCTTTTATTGCACAATAATGTACACATAATTAAAATTACTATATTGTATAATTAAAAATAATGAAGATGGTCAGCTTTATGTATTGGATTTTTAACACAATTTAAAAAAAAATCCTTTCGAATCCTATCTTCAATCTCTTTCTTTTTGGTTTAAGAGAAAGGTTGTCCTTCCAACAATCTTTGAAAGCTGTTCTATGATAGCCCACTTAAACCTTCCCTTCTCTGTGCAAAATCCACCCACATCCCCTTTTGCTTTCCATTCACATCTTTCAGCATTTAAGTTGCTCGAGGTCCTGACAAGGAACTCAGGGTCACTGCCCTCACTTTGAATGGAGCACCCGTACTACATCTTGAGCTGAAACCTGACAGGCTCTTACTCTCAGGAAGGCCAGGACCTTGCTCTCAGCAAAGGAATTCACTTAAATCGTGTAGAATTCTTGCTTCCAAAGCCTGTCTTTTCTTCTTGTGCCAAATCCAGAGGACTAGTCATTCAACAAATATTTATATTCTCTGTGGGTTAGTGGCCATATTATCCGTTGTACACCCATAATAAAATTTAGGGGAAAAAAGTCTTCACATTTAAATTAGCTAATCCTTTTGTCTAATAAGTGGAATAACACAATTGAGACTATTGGTCTTTTTTTCATTTTGTTTTGCTTTGCTATTTAGACTTTTTTTTTTAAACTTGGGAGTCTTAATATTTTTGCTATTATGTAAATAATATTTCTTGGTAAAGTTTTAGAATTCTTTAAATGCTAAAATTTCATTTTCAGAATTTCCACCCCAAGCAAAACCAATGTTCTCTTGCTAAGTGTGAATATTTGCCATAACACACAAACACACACACATAAACACACACACTGAAGATCATGCAGTGGATTGGGGCATGAGTGGAATGGGGGGGGGTTCAACTCTTTTGATATCCTAGCTTCCAGATAGCCAATTTATAAACATTGTAGTATTTTATGTAATGTGACCTGTAATCCTTACTACTTAATACTACTATAAAAGTAAAAGAAAATAAAGAGGTTAATGTTATTGCATATTCAGAAGGTTAGACTTGGTTGGCCTTCCAGGTACTTTTAGATATCCCAGGGATTCAATCTTCTTGTGCAATGTCATTGTTCAATGAGAGTCTTGCCCTGTCATTTCTGATATTGCAGAGCTTGGGTGGCTGAGAGACCCAAATCAGTTTGATTATAGCAATTACTCTGGGCAAAAGCCACTTACTGGAAATATAGGCTCAAATCAGTTTGGTTATAGCAGTTATACTGGGCAGTAGTCATCTTACTGGAGAGATGAGCTCCTCACTGTTGTGTCAGGAACCATAGAAGTATCATTTCCATTCAGGAAAATTATCATTTTTATAGATAAGGCTTAATCTTAATTCTATTTTTAGTGCAGGCTGGTTTGTAACGTGATGTCCAACAGGCATGAAACTTTGAATTTACATAGTTTTTCTATTGAACATCTCATAGAGTTTTGTGGCATAAATAGAGAAAGCTAATATATATTGATTAATATGAATTGCCAAGAATTATACTAGGGGCTTTTATATCCATTATCTCAGTGAATCCAAATAGCTAATATGCAAGTCAGATGATATCATTACTGTTGTACAGCCAGAGTAACTGAGACTCAAACAGATTAAGTGACTTGTTCAAGGTCAAAGAGCTTGTAATTGGGGAGATAAAATGTAAATATAGGGTTTTTCAACTCAAAATAAAGCTTTGGCTCTTGCTGACCCCTTGATAACTTTTTCACAGAATAAATTACATAGAAAAGGGAGGGAGTCTGGAAAACAACTAAATATGATCCCATCTGGTCAGTGTGTGCCAAGCATCCCCAGGCTGCTGACAAACCTTTCAGAGGCCTGGGTAACACTCACAAACCTGAGTGATATAGCCCTAGCTTTTGCAGGTACACATAAAATTTGGCCAGAGTAATAATGGTTCCCCATCCTCCGTAGTCAAAGAGACACATGTAAAACATACTGACATGAGTTTTCTCAGAGACTTGGTGAAATAAACATGGTTTTCATAGTTCCTGGCTCATTTCTGAAACATGCCTTGAAATGAGTGTCAAGATTTCTCCAGTCCAAGGCTTACAATTTGACCTTAAACAGCTCATAAGCACTTTTGAACTAGACTGAAGTAGGAATGGTTCAAATATTTGACTGGGTTGGGAGAGGGAAAAGGAAACAACAAAAACAAATGCTAATTTTTTTTTTTTCTTACTCTCCTAAGAGATTTGGCTCCAATCAAATTGGAGTTATTCCGTTGTTTGTTTTGGTTCTTACGGAGTGCCTTTTCCTGGAAAAAAGCACAAAAGACTTTGTAGACCTTAAAGAAAATTCCTAAACGTAAACAATCAATCTCTAAAACTGCTTTAAGAGGTCAAAGCCACATAAATATTGCATGCGCCTATAAAATGTAAAAGGAAGCCATGCAAATAAGGAAGAGAAAAAGCCCTGAAAACAGTACCAGAGCAAAGTCAAAAGGGTATTTGGAGGTGAGGGTGAAAAAGAAGTGAAGGAAAGAAACTGCCTGCCTTTGCCTTATTTTTATTTTTTTTCCTTGGCCCTATTCAAAAGTCAGAGACTCTGGCCTCTTATTTATCCATGTGATTGTTCCCATCAGAGTTTAAACTATCTGTTTCCATCTCTCTTCACTTGCTGAGCTGCTAACATTCCCCTGAGTGTTTGGATTAAGAAGAAGAGGCTCCTCTGGGAGATTAGAAACCGATACCCTTCCAGGAGGACAATAGGTGGCCACAGACAGACTGGCGGACGAGCCTGGCTTAGGTCCCCTGAGAGGCAGAATGGTGTAGCTGCTAGTAAAGGTTTTTGATGAGGCACCAGTTTCCTTCTGATCTATGGGAAAAGGAAGCCACTGGACCAGAGAGGCGTCTTCATGCTGAGCCTGCGGACAGACAGGCCATGGAGATGCTCTTCTGTCTCTCCCTCTACGTCTCGGGGCCTGGGAGAAATCATCTAGTCTTTTGCTGAGTTTTCTCAGCTGTTCAGAGAAAGAAGTGGACTGTCCAAGTTTCTTTTCCTTTTATTTTATTCAGCAAAAGATTCCAGACCATTTCATCCTCCAATGAGTACTCTAGTGGTATCTGAGCTAAGCAAGATTTTTCTATATTGAGTTACAAATTTTACAATTTAAGTGGGTTTAAAAAAAAAAAAAAGTACTGTGGAAAGTGAACCTCCTCAGTGGAGCCTAGAAACTCTCTTTTCTCTAATTCTTTCCCTTTGCCTCTCATTCCCCTGCCTGCATTTCCCAAACTGGAAAACAGCACCCTTTAAGCCTCTTGGGTGAGGCCAAGAGGCTAGGGTAGGAACTTCTCAGGGAGAGGGAGAGGGCAGATTCTCCCTTTCAACACAGAGACCCATGTAGCCTTCTGACTCCTCGCCTACCTGGGGATTAGGCAAACAAAGAGGCTCAGAGGTGAAGGAGTTTGAGAACAGGGGCACAGAAAAGCAGAGGAGGGCTTGGATGGGGTACCACCAAAGTCTAACCAGCCCTGGTGGGTCAGATTTCTGCAGCTCTTGGCTGATGTAAGAAGCCTTTGAGGATTGTTGGGGGGGAAGGGGGATTTGCCTAGCTTCCTGAAGCTGGTGACTATATTTTATTTCTCTGCTTACCCTCATCTCTTGCCCTCTTCTCTGTTTCTTCACTTCTAGGCAATTCATCTCTTCTTTCTCCTATCCAGCCAAAGTAGTTGCTAGATATGCTGAAACTTGCATATATTCTCTAGACCTGTCCCTTTTGCCAGGACAGGCTTCTAGGAAGCCCTGCTGTGGTCCGGCTTCCCGTTTTGAACACCTGTCTAGACCAGATGTCACTACACTTCATGGTTAACTACCCCCAATAACTTTTCCACTCATTCCTTAAAGCCACTGCCTCCCAAAGCTTCTGAGCTCGCCATTCTATTCACATGGGCCTCCTGGGAGTCACCAATGATGTAATTTAACCCAGTGACCTTTTCCAAGTCTTCATCCTCTTTAATTTCTCTGGAGCATTTGATATCCTTAACCACCATCTTGAACTGCTTTTTCCTTGGCTGTCCTCCTATCTCCTCCTCATGTTTCCTTCACTAGTTCTTCTTTTAATGCCCTAAATGGGAACGCCCTCTAATGTTTGTCAGTCCTCTCATCCTCTTTCTCTCTCTGTCATCCTGACTTCAGCCTCTGGCATCCCTTTAGCTCCCCCTTGAGTACAATCATTTCCCAACCTGGAAGGACCAATCTCAAGTTATAAAATTCATCCAGGCACCCAGGAGTCCCTACCATCTGGGCCTAACTTATTTGTCCAGACACATTTTTCTCTGAGTATATTTCTAGGAGATAGTTTGATACTCTTCAAAGAGCTGGGATTGAAAGGCAGGAAGATAGGATTACAAATCACGGCTAAATTGTTTTACTGGTTTTGAGATCGTAAGCAAATACTTTTCTCTGAACCTTTTATTTTCTCACCTGTAAAGAAAGGACAAAAATAGTACTTAAAAGAGATAATTTGGACACTTTAAGATAATGTGTCTGGCATTCACAGGTACTCAATAGATAGAAATTGTTATTATTATTGTTACAGGGAGGACTACAGGTCTTTTAATGAAGCAGAATGTTCCACATAGAAGCTGTAGGGTCCAGCAGCCCAAAGCATTGCCCAGGGTGGGGACAGACACAAAAGAATCACAACCAAGATTATACAGGTAGCTCTAAGGGGAGATCTGGTATTCTTTGTGCCCATCCTATTGATACGAATTCCCCTGCCCTACACCCTGCTCGCATCCTAGATAAAACCCATCAGGGTGGAGAGGATGCAGTAGTGATTGCGGGGAGGGTGGCCAATACATAACCTCAGGTCAGACCTGTGTCTATAGAAACTTGTAGGGAAACAAGTATTATAAATGAGTACCAAGAACGGGCTAAATTCTTCATCACTGAGGTAATGCAGCATTATTTCAATAGATTCTTTTTAATAACCCTACCAAGTAAATACTAGTTTAAGCCTGATTCAGGAGGTTAAAAAAAAAAAACAGTTTTGAGATTAAGATTTACCCCAAGTCACAGCTAATAAGATACAGAGCTAGAACTCGAACTCAGGTCTGCTTATTTTACTCTACTGCCTTAATTTTCAGGCTGGCTGAAACAATATGAGCTCAAGTTAGGAGCACATGGTTGTCAGGCTGACATTAAAATTACTGACATCTGTTCTGTCTATTTCCAAGCAGAATGGATCCTCTCCCATTGACATTGTAAAGTAACTCCACCACAGAATCAACCTTGGTCACCACCAAACATTCAAACTAACTATCAGAAAGTTGCATTATACAGAAAAGAAACGCCTCTGAAGTTAAATCACTTCCAGAGAAGTGCAGCTGAACTCTGAAACAAATGTGGCAAACTATGGGTTGATACTCCCTCTAGAATTTGATTGCATAAGCCAGAAGGCACTTAGTTCAGCTGTAGTCTTTGAAAAATGTCCGTAATCTCCCAAAATAAAATGGCTGTGGCCTCTAAGCTTTTAAAATTCAGTCATTTCCGTTTATGAGTGGAGTCAATTGTTTCACAAATCTAACACTGTTTACCTAAGAACCAAGATAATGCACATGAAAGGAAAATCGACTTTGGAGACAAGGAGATTCATGGCAATAGCCAAGTCCACATACCAAGAAAAATCAGGTTCAGATATTCTCCAGGGCTCTTGTGCCCAATTCTGGCAAAGGTTACTATTGACAGGTTTCGTTTTCTTACTCTCTGCAGCAGAGCATCAACCCTAGTAGTCTAGCTCAGAAAGCTCTCACATCTTGAGCATCCCTAAGGTGGGGAAATCTCAGAGCATTATAATGAGGATGAAATGAACTAACGCATGCAGCTCAGAGAGCACAAAAGGGAGCATCGGGGAGTAGCTGACAAAGCAGGCTCTGGAGTCCCAGTTGAGCACCTATCAGATTCAGGACCAGTTAACCATTCTGTTCCTCAGGTTTTCCATCTGTAAACTGGGGATTAGGCATGGTTACTGATCTCATAGGGTTATTATGAGGAGTTAATATATGCAAAGTATTTATAGCCTAATACATTAGCATTAAAACTGTAGCCATTATTAATCTCAGTGTTTAGCTCATGGAAAGTATTCAATACATGGTAGCTGTTAGTAAATTCAAATTACAAACATCAGGGCAGGAACTGTGTCTGCTCTTCATGGGTCTTGCATGGTCCCTCATATATCAGTCTGTATGTGCACTCTTTGGTATATTGTAGATATAACATCAGTTGACTAACTGATGCAACCAACTATTACAAACTAAATGAAAACACAGTAAATTGATAATACAGTTCATCCTATAGAAAGATTTACATTTCAGAACTTTGAATCTCTGGTAGCTGTGCAGAATACAAACCCAGCAACTGCTGGTAGGTAATTTTTCATTTTCCTTCTCCCTGCCTTCCCAAAGCATCTTTTCATGCAGAGTATTATTTTCTCCACCTTATATATTTTAGAATAGCTCAACTGAGTTCTTCACATGCACTGTGGTCCTTCTTCATGTGGGAACCCAGACTGCAAAATCCAGAAAGCCATCTCCATTTATTCCAGTGGTTTTCAAAGTGTGGCCAGGAGTATCAACCTCACTTGGGAGCTGTCATCCATGGAATATCTCAGACCTATAGAATGAGATGTTCTGGAGGTGGGGTCTGGCAATTTATGTTTTAATAGGTTCTCCAAATGGGTCTGATGCCTATTTGATGTAGAATATGGCGATACTTGAGATTCAGATAGCAAGCCAGTTTCCAAGGAATGCAGATCTGAGAGAGTACTGCTTCTGGAGAGAAAAAGAACCTAGTGATGTCCTCCTGCCAAAAAAAAAAAAAAAAAAAATATATATATATATATATATATATATATATATCCCTCAAATTTCAATAGGGTCAGGATCTGTCTCATCAGGGCAAAGACAAATGCCATGACATGAAAATTACTCTTCTGCAGACACTTGTGTCTAGCTAAATCTATTTCCAAAGAACAGTACAGGAGATTTGTAAGAGGGCCACAGTCAGCCTGGTCATCAGAACATGGAGGATATACTGAGCTTGAATGACAGGGGTTGTAGAGACTGTAAGGGGTGGTTGGGGCTGACTGTGAATATGAACTTTGGTCTTTCTTCAGCAACTCTTGTTAGAGACCCCTTCCTGTGCCAGAGAACCACCTGGGCCCAGTTTCCTCCATCCTAATGTAGCTCTGCTTATTTTCTCTCCTTTATTTTATTAGCAAACATTAACTATACATTATAGTGGCTTTGCTTTTTATCTGTATGTCCACTTCAAGTGGGACTCAAAAGTAGAGCAGCCCTCAGAAACCAAGCCAGAGGTAAACAGTCATAGAGCAGGTTTTGGTGGCCATCACAAAACCTCTCATTTCCTAGAGTAATCACTTATGTAAAATGATTAGGAAATGACAGTTGCTAATAAGCTGCTTCACCAGAAGTTATTTCAAATCTGTTATCACCTGAGGTGTAACTTCCCTGAAGTAGAAAGATAAAGTCACCACGGAGATGGCCCTTCATACCCATCAGTAGCCACCATCAGAGTTACAACTTAAAAAACTCTACTCATAGTTTGTTCTTTTATATCTAACATTAAGAAAACAAAAAGGAGCTGGGCAGGGTGGTGCAGGCCTATAATCCAAGCAGCTCAGAAGGCTGAAGCAGGAAGATTGTGAGTTCAAAGTCAGCCTCAGCAACTTATTGAGACCCTAAGCAATTCATCAAGGCTCTGTTTCTAAAAATATATACATAGGCTAGGGATGTGGCTCAGTGATTAAGTACCCCTGGGTTCAATCCCTGGTATGAAAAAAAAAATTTTTTAAGAAAGAAAATAAAAAGAGTCACACATCCTCACTTCTCACACATTACTCAGGTGAAAGAGGCCACCTACAATCAGCCCGGTCTCTGTCTACGGTTTAGTTGAGCCAGTGCTCACTTCTGAAATGTTCTTTCTTCATTCTCCTTTTGCTCATTCGAACCCTGACACTGTTGCTCTCCAAAAGTTTCTAAAGGAAGAAGCACAATCTCATCTTCAACAGATCTATCAGCTTCTACATCAACTTTTATCTGCCTCCCCATCAAAAATTATATAATTTTAAAAACCGCACTGAGGCAGATGTGTGTTTACTTTGAGAAGTAAAAATGTTAACATTTAAACTGAAAGCCTGTTTCAGTTTTAAGGTACTTAATTGCCTTACAGCATATAATAAACCGAGCCCATCTTGTCATTCAACTAATGGAGGGAGTGATAAAGAGATAGGCGCCCAGGACCCTATTCATTCCAGTGTTCCTTTGTACTTGGTTTACTTTGGCACCGTGCCTCATGTGTATTTTACACTTCTTTACATTTCGTACATCCCTGTATGACAAATACTTGTCAAACAAAAACTAAACAGATTTATAACCCCTTAACTTGAAATGAGCCAAAATTGAACTGCCAAAACTTTATGACTTCATTTTCTTTCATAGTTTTCCACTACATTGGTTCAAACAGACAAACCCCACTTGAGGTCAAGCAGAGGTCATTTCACTTTCATTACTAAAATATAATTTACAATATGCCAGACCTAAACAAGTTTAGCCTAAAGGGTTTGTATAATGTAAACCATCTGTTCCTCAACAATACAGCTAATTTCCTGCCATCACCGTACAGTCTACCGACTGCTTCTTGAAGGGTTTTTATGATTTTTTAACTAGTTCAGGATTTATGTAAAATTTGAAAATGAGTCTATAGTTAAGACTCATTTGTACCAAGTAACTTGAGCATTTTAAAAATGCAAATCACTATGTAAAGGATTCCCCTGAAACCAATTTCTGTGTGGTTTGCTCTGGGCATTACTATGCTGGCTGCTGCACAGGTGTTCAAAAGAAAGGTTTTGTGAGATCTGCCATTGTATATGTTTTCTACACTTCTTTCTAAAGCAAACCCCAAATTTGTTTTTTGTTTGTTTTGGGGTTTTTTTTGTTTTGTTTTGTTTTGTTTTGTTTTGGTACAAGGGATTGAATCCAGGGGCCTTAACTGAGCCACATCCCTAGCCCTTTTTATGTTTATTTTGAAACAGGGTCTTGCTAAGTTGACTGAGCTCCTGAGCTGCTGGTATTATGGGCATGCACCACCACACCTGCCGCCCAAATTTGGTTTTGAGTGCTTCTAGTAGACTATTCCTTCCTGCTATATAGGTGGGAGAAGACTTGGACTCCATACTGCTTGGTCCATGGGCCCATGGGAATGGTGAGATATGACGACACACACTTTAGGCCAAAATGTACTCTTTCACGTTTCTGGACAGGGATAAAGAACAATTATAATTCTGCAAGTGATCACACCCTGGAGCTCATAGCCCTGCGAGGTGTCAGGCCTGGTCTGAGCCTCCAGAGACAGTCTGTATTTGCATCTATGTGGAATTGCTGACTTCAGCCTTCTTTGCAAGTGCAGCTCTTTGAGGTCTCCTGAAAAATCTTGATACTTTCTTTAAGCCTCTTTCTCCTTATGGAGAATGGCAAAATCACCTTTGGAAATTCATTTGTTTGCCTCAGTGGAGGGGTGGGCAGCCTGCTCCTAATAACCAGGGGCCGTGTGTCAGGTTTCACCAATTCCTATCATTCCTTCTTCTCTTCCTATTCCCAGAGTCTGGCCTGCTGCTTCCTTGTCCTGTTTGCCAGCATCTGCTCTTCAACATGGGCTCTTGCTGCCTCCACTTCTATCCATTCTTACCAGAACCCTCTGAGGAGTTCTTCAGGTCACAACTTTGTATCCACTCTCAGGCTTCCAAACAAATTATGTTATTTTTTTAATCAACTTTTTTTTTTTTTTACTAACAATAACAGGACAACAGAGAAAAGTTGTCAAGAAGACACTTAAAACATAGAAGGAATCAGACAAACTCTAGAGCTACTTAAGGCTAGAAATGGATCTAAATCATTTGCATTTACTCCACTTCTTGGATGACTTCCCTAATGAGGATAATGAGAATGATTTAAAGGACACTTATTAGGTTGAAGTTACTTTTATACATTGTAGTATTTAATCCCTAATGCAACTGGAGTAGTTATATTATTTCTTAGATATGGAAATAGGTTCAGAGAAGTTAAGAAACTCACTCAAGGTCAGCAGCTAATATACAGGACCTCCTCCTCAGGGTTGTGTTAATATTTATGAAGTGCTTAGAATAGTTTTGGCACATAGTGCTATATAAGTATTCACTATTGTTAATAGAAAACAGCAGATCCAAGATCCAAACTCAAACTTGTATGATTCCAAAGCTCACTTGGTTGGAATTACACCATACTGCCTATGGGTCAGTTTCAAGCAAGTGTTGGGTTTCTAACTCCTTATTATATCAGTCTAATGACCCATGGGTTTGTTTCCCAATTCTCATTTTCCCAAAAGAAGTTTTAGTACTAAGTCTCTTAGCCCTCTCTACCATCAAAAGCCTGGGGAGTGTTGTTTAAGTCAAAAAGAAATACCTACTATGCTGTTCAAGGGACCATCACATCAGTTAGATTCATTTACATCATTAGCGAATGTTATTATTGAAGGCCCCAATGTTAACATCATGTAGGAAAAAGTCATCTTGGGTTACTCTTAATAGCAAAACTAAAGTCATCCAAGTGCTGCAAGAGAAAAAAGTTAGTTCAATTGGTCCTTTCTTATCATTGACACCTTGCTCTCCCAGAGGAACTTCATTAGCTGCCACAGGTGCTAGGGCTACAACTCAGTGGTAGAGCATATGCCTAGTGTGCATGAAGCCATGGGTTCAATCCCTAGCAAATAATAATAATAAGTATAAGTATAATAATAATAATAATAATAGTAATAACAGAAGGATTCAGACAACAAAGGAAAAATTGCAGCTAGACCTATAATTGCAGAAGAAATTTCCTGATTGACAGGTGGAAAGGCTGACCATATAGTTCTAAATTTAACTATTCATTTTTTTGAATTGATAGTCCATTTACCTATATAAAAAGTATAAAAAGGCATGATAGCAAGTTGGGATGTAGCTAAGTGGTGGAGCACTTCCCTATGAGGATAAAGCCCTGGGTTCAATCCCTAGTACCACCACCAACAACAACAAAAAAAATAACAGGAAAAATTTCCACTTCTGTGCCCCTTTCTAATTCTTACCACCGTACCGTACCTTCCAGATAACCATTGCCGTACCCCAAGTCTCCTTTTGTAGTTTCTATATGTATATGCAGAGAATTATGAGTATATTCATTTTTCTCCTTTTTTCTTTTTTTTACAAAATGTCACAAACAGCATTAACTCTTTGTTTACTTTTTCTGTTAAATTCAGCAATAGGATTTTGGAGACTTTTCCATATCAGTACAGGGAAAACTTCCTTATTCTTTTTCACAAGTACAGGATATTTTATACACTAGTTCTACCATGACTTAAGTAGGTCTTCTCTAGGGGGACATTTGAGTTATTTCTAACCTTTTTCTATTACAAACAATACCATAAAGCATAGGACTGAATCAATAAGCTTTTCTTTACTGAAAATTTAAAGAAATCATTTAAAAAAATGCATTACCATTATTTTCAGCACAAGTGTATTTCTAGATTCTTTTCTGGTTGCTTCATGCCTCCTTTCGGATGCTTTGATGTCTTGCCTTAAAAAATGTTTTAATCCACATTATTCCTTTCTTTCACACAGAGCAAAGCTAAAGAGCTGCCTCTTTCTGCTGTACGTTTTATGGAAGAACTGGGCGAATGTGCATTTGGAAAAATCTATAAGGGCCATCTCTATCTCCCAGGTATGGACCATGCTCAGCTGGTTGCTATCAAGACCTTGAAAGACTATAATAACCCTCAGCAATGGACAGAATTTCAACAAGAAGCCTCCTTAATGGCCGAACTGCACCACCCCAATATTGTCTGCCTTCTGGGTGCTGTCACTCAAGAACAACCTGTGTGCATGCTTTTTGAATATATGAATCAGGGGGATCTCCATGAGTTCCTCATCATGCGGTCCCCACATTCCGATGTTGGCTGTAGCAGTGATGAAGATGGCACTGTAAAATCCAGCTTGGATCATGGAGATTTCCTGCACATTGCAATTCAGATTGCAGCCGGCATGGAATACCTGTCTAGTCACTTCTTTGTCCACAAAGACCTTGCGGCTCGCAATATTTTAATCGGAGAGCAACTTCATGTAAAGATTTCAGACCTTGGGCTTTCCAGAGAAATTTATTCTGCTGATTACTACAGAGTTCAGAGTAAATCTTTGCTGCCCATTCGCTGGATGCCCCCTGAAGCCATCATGTATGGCAAATTCTCTTCTGATTCAGATATCTGGTCCTTTGGGGTTGTCTTATGGGAGATATTCAGTTTTGGACTCCAGCCATATTATGGATTTAGTAACCAGGAAGTGATCGAGATGGTGAGGAAACGCCAGCTGTTGCCATGTTCTGAAGACTGCCCGCCCAGGATGTACAGTCTCATGACAGAGTGCTGGAATGAGATCCCTTCCAGGAGACCAAGATTTAAAGATATTCATGTCCGACTTCGGTCCTGGGAGGGTCTCTCAAGTCACACCAGCTCTACTACTCCTTCTGGGGGAAATGCCACCACACAGACAACCTCCCTCAGTGCCAGCCCAGTGAGTAATCTCAGTAACCCCAGATATCCCAATTACATGTTCCCAACCCAGGGTATCACACCACAGGGCCAGATTGCCGGTTTCATTGGCCCAGCAATACCTCAGAACCAGCGCTTCATCCCCATCAATGGATACCCAATACCTCCTGGCTATGCAGCCTTTCCAGCTGCCCACTACCAGCCAACAGGTCCTCCCAGGGTAATTCAGCACTGCCCACCTCCCAAGAGTCGGTCCCCAAGCAGCGCCAGTGGGTCGACCAGCACTGGCCATGTGACCAGCTTGCCCTCATCAGGATCCAATCAGGAAGCAAATATCCCATTACTACCCCACATGTCAATTCCAAATCATCCTGGTGGAATGGGAATCACCGTTTTTGGCAACAAGTCTCAAAAACCTTACAAAATAGACTCAAAGCAACCCTCTTTGCTAGGAGACTCCAATATTCATGGGCACACGGAATCTATGATTTCTGCAGAACTGTAAAATGTGCAACTTTTGTAAATGTGGTATACAGGACAAACTAGAAAGCCGTAGAAAAGATTTATATTCAAATATTTTTTATTAAAGTAAGGTTCTCATTTAGCAGACATTGCAACAAGTATCTTCTGTGAAGTTTAACAGTGTCTTACCAAGCAGGACAGACACTAGCCAGGAAAAAAAAAAAAAAAACAACGCACTGTGGGATTTACAGTCCATCCAGGTGCATGGAGTGACATTGGGATTGGAACATACGGTTTCAAGTACTTAAAACTGGAAACCGTTGAAGAAGAAAAGAACCTGATGATTAAACATCAAACCAAAAAGGAAAGTTGAATGGTGCTTTATGTATTTGCCTTTAGTCACCATGACTGGTTTCTCCCCGAGATGTATATACCATAGCATTTGTCTACCTGCTGTCTTTTCTTCAGGACAAATGTTCAGGAATTAAACTGATTCAATTTAGACTCTATGCATGTTTGTATGGAAGTGGTGTTCAGACTCAATGAGGAAACTTTAGGCCAAATTTGAAATCTTGGATGGAAATGAGCCATAACAATGTATCACATGTCCTGAAGTCTTATCCACAGTGGGGCTTCTTTGGGAAGGTGCAGAGTATGCCTCTTTGTGAACCACCTTTTCTGATCCTGAAGGCCTTTTCCACATTTTCCTTTCTCACTCGTTTACACAAGTCCTTGAAATAACACAGGGCATAGCACCCTAAGAAGGCTGAATGTGGATGCTGGAATTGATTGTTGATTGATAGTTCACCTGGCTGCATTAGGAACGAGACACGGAAGGAGGCATAGCCAGGGAAATTGTCCCTCAACCTAGATAAACATCCATGGGAGAAGAACAAGAGTTCCCAAAAAGACAGCCTCCACAGGAGTTCCCCTGGACCAATAACGCTGAAGAATAGAGGTGTGGCTGCAGACCAAGAAGGCCACATCTTGCAGCCCCAGCCCCATTTACAAGTTGTTTGAGGTGTCAGGGTACTTACCATCAGTGGACTGTAGGCAAATAGGGAACCCTGTGATGATACCAATAGCTTGGAAATTTAAAGCTCCCCTGCCCCGACCCCCACGTTTTTCCCCCCTGTGCTGGAAATGTTCACAGATTTTATTTCAGCCCTAAGAATTATAACAATGTATTCATACAATTAGTTGAAATCCAAAGACAATACATTCTGTTTTGCAAGACATTGCAGTATTTCGAAAAAACAAGTAATGAGTTCTCATTTCAAAGGGTACCAACAACTGCATTCTTTAAACTGGTAAATAAGCAACATGATCCTTTTTTCCTTCTTTAGAGAGGGGTATCAGATGTGCCTCTCCTGGCATTGACTTGCCAAGCATCTTTTGCCAAGTTTAGAATTCTTATGGGTTTCAAGTCCTATATAGGAAGGAGGTTTATATTTGATTTTTCTCTTGTTAAAAAATAACTCCTTTATTCTAAGAACAATGTCTCCAAGTCTTGTTTTCATTTAAAGCTATGTGAGACTTCCAGGATGTAAATTAATTCCTGGAAATGATATTTCATGAGGAGAATGTAAAAGAATTAGAAACCACCTTGATGTTTCCATTTTTAAAAATACAATTAGCATGGGAAAGCAAGGAAATCTATTTAACAAAATGTGTTGTAATTTTTCCAAACTTGAATTTTCAAAGAACACACATGAATTTATAGTTACTGTGAACTCAAAGAATTGGCTATATTCAGATTTTCTGGGAGATAAATTAAGACATATTTTTGTGGCATGAATAAGCTGATTCAAGACATTACATTTCTTAACGTTAGGTAGAGGAGAATATTTGTATCCTTTTGTTGCTATGCAACTGTTTAATGATGAAGCTTCAAACCACAATTTTGTATATCATATGACAATCAATTGTTTTTCCAAGAATATTTATTATTTTAAGTAAACACAATTTCAGTGAATCTGAGTTTTTCTAGGAATCCCTTAAAGGGAGATTAGCATTCCATGAGCCAGTAAAATACCTTCTCTGGAAAAACATTATTATGGTTAAAAAATAAATTCAAGTTAGTTTTTTATAAAGAACTATAACATTTATTTTAAACATTTTGTAATAGCTGAAATCATTAAGGTGAGCAATCTAAATTTCAAAACCACTTGTAATAATGTATTTTATAACAGCACTGTGATACTGCATAACACAGTCCCTTTTGTATTAAATAGTATTTTTTCACAAACTGAAAAATATCTTTTGCTTTGTTGACAATGTTTTGTAAGATTACTTTATTTTCAGATTCTTTTTTTGCACAAAACTATGTTTATGGTTTGTATCACAGAAGTGAAAATATATCTTTGCATTTTTATATCTGGTCTGTTTCCTTGTTTCCTTTGTTTGTTCTTAACTCAATATAGATTTTCTTCAAATATATAATGGCAATAATCAGATATTTCACCTTACCATATCTTTCCTTATTTTCACTGCATGCATTTAATCACTGTATTACTTAATGTTTGATTTGTTGTTATGGGCATTTCAAATAGACAAGCATGGAATTGTAATGACGAAAAGGCTATTTTATATCAAGGATTTATGCATTTGTATCACACACCAGAGATGATATTAAACACTGATTATTTTATGCTGCTGTTTATTAAAAATGTTTACTATAAAATATTATTTCCTGAATATTGCTCTCTAGAAGTATTTGGGAATTCTAATATTATTTCTCCTAATGATTAACATTTTGTAGAAAGAAGAATCACAAGACATATTCGTTCATACTTCACTGAAATTATTTTTTAAGTAGGCTTTTAAAATAGACTTGAGGGGCTGGGGAAGTAGCTCAGTGATAGAATACTTGTCTGGCATGCATGGGGCTCTGGTTTTGATCCCCAATATTGGAAAAGTAAAAAAATAAAATAGACTTGGGCATTCTTCTGCTAGTGACTGCAGGTGGAAGGGAGGCTTTCAATGATTTCATAACCAAATACTATCCACCTATATATGGCCAAGCCTTGAATTCTTAAAATAACACCTTGAACAATTACAATGAATGGAAGGTAAAAAAAAATGGAATAGGAATTTCCATACGAACTTAGACATCAAAACTCATGTTTTAGGACACTAAAGAAGAAAAGGCTCCCTACATCCTATCATGTCCAACTTAGATTCCAGCCATATTGATAAAATAAAAGAAATGTGGCCATTTAATTGTCACAGCTTATCTTTATGAACTTATTTGCCCAAAAGAAAGAGTTTCCCATCTGGCGATTAATACACACTGTCAAGGAAAATGAGTATCATTATGAAAGTTCAAAGAACTTGTCCATTTCTGCTATTTAATACAGAAGGGAATACAATAAAACCTCCAGGGCCTTATCCATCTGTTTTAGGTACAGCTCTTGTCACCACCTCAACGATCAAACTCAATAAGGCAATCGCTTCATATGGCAGTGAGATCCCTGTCAGGTTGGGTTTCTCCCTCACGCTTGAATTTCTCAATCTGTCCTTCACTCCCATTCCTTCTTATGTCTCTCCAGCCTCTTGCCGCTCCCACCATCCCCAATCCCTTCAACTCTGAGCGTCCCTCGATTCCCTTAATTCCTTAATCACCAACATCTGCAAGCTCCCAGCCTCACTCTCCCATTCTGCCTGCTATGAGGCACAAAGCACTGAATAAAAGAGATTCAATTAAGCCCACCATTGTGTGTAAATAACATGCACCAAATGAAAAAGAAGAAGAGTTCTATTGTCTATATATCTTTGAAGATGATTACCTATCTTCGTGTTTCTCAAAGTGGGGTTCCCAAAGCCAGGCATCAAGAGCACCCAAAAACTTGTTAGAAATGCAAATTAATGAGCTCCACTTCAAAGTTCTAAATAAGAAATTCTTCCTGTGGAACCCAGCAATTTGTGTTTTAATAATCCCTCCACATGATTCTGACCTACTCTAAAGAACATTTTAGCACTCTATTATTGTCTTTACAGAAAGTCAAGATTTACTTAATCAAAAACTCAGCATTAGGCTGGGGATGTGGCTCAAGCGGTAGTGCACTCGCCTGGCATATGTGTGGCCTGGGTTCAATCCTCAGTACCACATACAAACAAAGATGTTGTGTCCGCTGAAAATTAAAAACATAAATATTAAAATTCTCTCTCTCTTTCTCTCTCTTTAAGCAAAAAACTCAGCACTAAAACTGTTTGTGTTAGCTGTTTGACATTCGGCTAGCTATATTTTTCTGTAATTGCTTGGATAAAAAAGAACAGCACAGGCTGGGGTATAGCTAGTGGCAGAGAGCGTGCATAATGCACACGTGCACACACACACACACACACACTCTCACTATATCTTTATAGACATAGATATAGTGTGTGTTATATCTATATATCTATCTATATAGATAGATACATAGATAGAGTGAGTGTGTGTGTGTGGCTGTCATGCTTCTTCTAGTTCACTCAAGTCACTTATTAGTGGCTGAAAGATTTTTCCCTTCTTATGGACAAGCTCAAAACAACTGGTTTTTTAGTATACCTCTTAACTCTTGGACTGATGGTTAACAAAATGAAAGGAACACTCCTCAGTGTTAACAGAAGCATCCTGAAGGCTAGGCAGGCAGGTCTTCTACAGAGGGCCAGGCTGGGAAGCCCCTAGAAAACATCAAACTGGAAGGTGCCAGAGATTCCCCTCCCCCTCCAACCCTTGCACTTCTTGTGTCTCCACCCAGTTGTGGGGAAACAATCACACTGTGACTTTTTCCTCCAGCTAGCTGCAGTCCAACAGCACTTGGTTGGCTGTGAGCACTCTGCTTTTAGACCTGGTGCCCCTTCTTCCCCTTCCCTGGTCTCTACAGGGCTGGAAGTTCCAAGGAGGACAGAGATAGGGACCCAAATGATGCTAGGGTGAAGCTCATACTCTTAATTTATAGAGAGGGTTTTTTTAGCCAATAGCTGAAATACTAAAGAGGAAGTACTAGATTACAGAGGCAGAAGGAGCAAGGAAGCACACGTGTAAGAAAGTGGCTCTTTTGCAGTCATAATAAGACTGCACCTGAAGTTTGTTACCATAAATGCCAAGAGTATTAGGACACTGTTAACTCAGGAAAGGGGGAGCCTTACAAACCATCAAAGCACTCAAGGTCAATGTAATCCTCTGGGAAATTAGGCCGGGAAGGCTTAAAAACATAGAGACATACAGGGAGAAGGTCTGCTGACATATTTATGACTAGTTGAATCCTAAGCACCTATGAATTGCTTATTCACAAATGAATACCATAACATTTGCTGACCAGGCCTGGCAAGATGCGTATCCCATGCTGGAGTGACTGTGAGTAAATAAATATTCTAACTCAAGAGTGGTTAAGTTAGGAGGAAGGCCCTCCTTTAAAATTAGATTAGACATTACTTATATTTTTTGAAAGGGCAATATCAGGACATGCTGAAATAGAAATAATTCACAGAATATTCACTCTGAAGGAAAGTATTCTAAATGCCAGTCTTCATGGACTTGTGCTCTCGACTAAATTCAGATGCACATAAGCAAAATAACAGAACTAGCTACACGAAGCCATAGATTAAAGCTCAAGCCCTCCCTAGCCTTAGAAGCATATGTGCTTCAGAAATAGGTCTCATGTTTCAGCAGAGATGGGTCTGCTGCAGCAGCCCTGCTCCCAGGTCTCTGAAGGACAAGGGGCTGTCATGGCATAGGGAAAAGAGCAACAGGCAGAACCAAAACACAGTCATTCAGAAAACTTCTGCTCATACATGCGCTATGTTGTATCCTCTTGGCCAACCCAAATTCTGAGGCCAAACTGAATAAGATCTAGACTTAAAATTTTTTTAACATACTTGCCTAGACAACCTACCACTCAATCAGAAACAGCACTAAAAATGAATTTAATAGGCATCGTTGGGCTAAGCAATCATTGTCAAACTGAGTTATCACCACAATCGTCTAGAAATTATAATTTCTCAGGCTGACCTTCGAATGTACCAGAAAAGGTACCTTAAAAATCTCCTATAAATTCCTCAGAAATAGCATACAACACTGTCTCTCTAGGTTCCCCTCCTTCCTGACTTAGAGGGGAAGACAGGGAGCAACAGCACTTATTTGACAACTGCACCAGCAAATGACCTGGTTGATCTTCAGTAGCTAATCTCTATCTATCTCCTTATCTACCAAATGGTGTAAATATAACTAACAGTAGTTAAAAGTAAGGGTTCTGGGCAGGGAATGTAGCTCAGTGGTAAAGCGTATACTTAGCACACTGTTCCTGGATTCCATCCACAGCACCAAAAAAAAAGTAAAGGTTTTAATGTCGAATTATTGAAGCTTAAATCTCTCCTTCAGTCACTGAACTTAAATAAGTCACTGGTGGTTGTTTTTTTTTTTTTTTAAACCTAAAAAGTATCTATTTCATAGAATTTTTGTGAGATTTCACCAACACAAAGTTCTCAGAAAATAGAGCAATATAATTTTGCAGTTTTTCTAACACCAATCTTTCAGATTCGGCATGAGCATTTAATGAGACTATCTAAAGACACAAGAAGTATCTGTCAGAGAGTAGTTGCTGAAAAAGTGGTAACGTTGTTATTCAATGTGTTTTAAACAATTTTTGTAAAGGGTGACATTGTTTTCTAATGTGGTAAATAGAGCATAAGCTCTTCTATTTAATTATTCATGTGTAGGCCATAATGTAGAACACCCAGTACTGCTGCCAAAGAGGTGGGGCTAGACTTAGCTCCTCACTAATTTCCATCATCTCCCTTCAAACCACCCCTAATAAACATACACTGAGTAAAAACAGCTTCAAAACACACCCCTGAGACATCCCTGAGACATCCCTGAGCCATATGTCATCCCTTACATCCTTTCTGAGCCGATTGCCACCTCAGAGCCTCTCCCACCACGAATTTCTGGAACTATCCCTGAGGCAACTGAGAACACTGTGAAAAGGTATATTAAACTGATATACGTGAAGGAAGCCTAGGATAATTCCACCTTTTAAATGCCTCTCCCAGACACACACACACACACACACACACACACACACACACACACAGTCACAACTGTACTTAGATATCACGAAATGCCATATCTCTTGGTAGAAAGTATTTTCATGTGGGCAAATAAAATGAAAGGAGACCTAATTCTTGTAAAAACATATCAGTACATGTGAAGAACCCAGGAAAACACTGCATTTCTTCCTCACAGACACCAAGCTCCAAAAACAAGTGGACAGCTTTAACCAAGTTGTTTCACAATTCTCACTCTGAAAAGGTCCTCGATGCCCCAGCTAGAGTGAGAAACGGTGCCAGTTTGCCAGGGACTGTCCCAGTTTTAGTACTGAAAAGTCCTTTGTCCACGCACACCGGGGCCGTTGGTCACCCCTAGCTAAAGCAGAGACGGTGAAAGAAAAGCCAGTTCTGTGTTGATTCTGAGCTCTCTGTTAGACCCAGAAGGAGAGAGATAGTGATTAAGTGGCCCCTGCATCTCAGGTGCCTTACAACAAGAAAGGCAATTATTTTATAATTAATCTAATTCTAAAATCGGGAGGAACCAAGCATTTCTGGAGCTGAGGCTTTTAAAAGTGAAAATAAATTTTTTTAAATGAGAAATTTCAGGAATTCTAGTCACTAAACTACACTGCCCACCTCTTTCTTTTTGTTTGATCTTTGAAGATTAGCATTCAGTATTTTTCATGACATTTATATTGAGGAAGGAACATGAGGTTATTAAAAGCAGAGAAACTCAATATTGGGAACGCACATCAAAAGGTCCTCAAGACAAAGAAGAGATCATAGGATGTGAAACCAGAGTTACTAGAAGCATGTGTGCCGCACTTCGTTTTCTAGTTAACAGTGTAACATATGTCAAAATATGATTTGAAACACTTCTCACAGCTGAGTTGACATTTGGCGGTCCTCCCCATCCTCTTGCTCTTGAGGATGGGGGTTCAAATCCAAACGAGGTTAACACTTTGTACTGGTACATATTCCTCGTGGATGAGGAAAACAGTCTTTAAGTAAAATGAAAACATCTGTTCAAGTCCTGAGGGAAAGAATTATTTTTAAAAGGAGGGGGAGGGGATGCCTGGTTTTAAAGCTGGAAACAACCTTAGTAATATCATAAATGTTAAATAATTGCACTGTCTACTGCCTTGCTCACCTAGGATGATGAAAATTAGTATGTGAGCCTTAGTTTGGTCTTTAATTTTAAAGATTGCATGCCCACACTTATCTCATTACACTGCCAAAAATTATACGTTAGAAATGATTCTATTTTACTATTAACTGACTTCAATTTCTTTTCACACTGGATCAGGGTAAACTCAGATCAGTAAGTCAATTGCCTTTTTGCCGTATTACTTATCTTGGGCAGGGGCTATGTGTTCTGGATAAGAAGTTGTATGAGTTATCTGTTGTTGTGTAACAAAATACAAATTGAACATCCCTAATTCCAAAAATCCAAAATATGGAATTCTCCAAAGTCCAAGAGTTTTTAAATGCTAACATGAAGCTCGGTTTCAAATTCTGGAGCATTTGGGAGTTCAGATTTTTGGATTAGGGATGCTCAATCAGTAAAGGCTATGCAAAGATTCTAAAATCAGGAAAAACAAAATCCAAACTCTGAAACATCTCTGGTTCCAAGTGATGAGAGATACTTAACCTGTACTACAAACTTAATATCTTGAAACAATATTCATTTATTAGCTCACTGTTTCTCAGTCTGATTGACGCATGGCCTGACGAGCTTCTCTGCTCAGGGTCTCACCACACATTGGTTATTCTGGTCTGGAATTCAGGAGCTTTTCCAGGCTCATGTGGTTTTAGCAGAACTCATTCCCTTGCAGTTGTGGAATGAGGCTCTGGTTCTCTTGTTGCTGGTATCCAATGGCCATGCTCAGCTCCTAAAAGCTGCCCACATTCTTTGCCACATGGCCCCTTCCATTTTCAAAGCTAACAACAGAGAATCTCCCTCACCTGGAATCCATTGCAAGTTTTGAGTAGCTGACTTCAGGAAGAGCCAACTCCCATTTAAGAACTTTCTCAAAGGCAAATGTGCCATATGACTTAATAACAGGAATAAAATCCATCTTATGCACAGTCCTGCAGGTTATTTTAGAATTTTGCATTTTGCCTTCTATAAAAGGGCAGTGCAACAGTTCTCTTTTCAAACCTTTAGGCTTTCGGGGGAAAGACCATGAACAAGGCCTCCTCCAAGCAATAGGACTTAATCTACTTAATCAACGTGAAGGAATAAAAGTGGTAAAAGACCATTTAAAAATAAGTACTTACTAGGTGATATTTTTAACAACATACAGAGTACTATAAGTATATTCATAATTTGCAGAAGTCAGAGACAGTTCTTAATGAATGCGTAATCTAAAAGAGAAGAAAGAGTACACGTTTAGTTAACAGATGTGTAGATGGGCACTATTTTATACAGCAGTGGTCTGGCTTTTTTGGATTTACATTTTAATGGAAGAGACTCAATAACAGGAGGAAATTACTGCCAATGAAAACAAGAACAAAAACCACAGATGCACATAGATATTTCTAGCAACTATTGAGAGTAGCAATGATCTATTCAAGAAGACCAGAGTGCTCAATGGGATATGACACATCTGCAAGGCAGGGCAGCCTGAAGGTTAAAAGCATGGACTCTGGAGCTGGATATCTGGGGTTTTGCATCCTGGCTCTGCTTCTGTCCAACTGTGTAACCTAGGCAAACTATCTGGTGTCCCTATGCCTCAGTTTCCCTTATCTGTAAGTTAGAATCATAAGTATAACTACTTCACAGATTCGCTTTTGAGGATACAATTAATTCCTGCTGAACATTTAGAACAATGTCCATACCTGGGAAGTGTTAACTGTAATTTTCTCTATGCCAGGTAGTAACCAAAACCCTGAAGGGTGTTATTTCTTTTAATCCTCACAATGATCTTGTAAGTATTATCACTGGCTCATAGAATACGCGAAAAAATGTAGGTGTAGGAAGCTAAGAAAATTTTTCAAGACTCATAAAACACAGGTATACCAGGATCCAACCCAGGTCTGTCTTGAAAGCACCTGCTATTTACCATCAGGTATTGAAACAATGGAAGGCCTACAGGTAGAGATTTATTTTCCTGATTGAGTTGATAAAACAACAACAAAAATAAAAACAACCACAAGAACAAACCTGATGACCAAGGCAAAGAAGGGCAGGCTTAGGAGTGAGACATGGCAAGATCATGATATCAAGTATATCATGTATGAAAAAATGTTTATTAAAACCAATAATTGCTGTAATTAATGGAAGGTGATTCCATTCCAACAAAAGTATCTTCAGATAGGTCTCTGCTATAAATTTACTATTGCAAATGACTCATATCCGAACAGCTGATGCTATTAATTATAGGAGGTGAACGTACTCAGTCGCTACATGCATGCCAGATGCCAGATAAACATACATGTGGGCTCACGCACACATATTTCCTCTTGCTCCCTCTTCTCACCAAAGCCCCAGCCCCATTCCTCAACTCAGGAGCCTCCATAACCAAAGCACATTTCCCACTGACTTATGAGCTAAGCTACTTTTAAAAATGCAGGATGCTGGCCATCTAGTGAATATAACTGTGACTATGTTTAGCAGCCCCAGAATATAATAGTGCCAAGCCCCAGTGGGCCTCCAGCAGGGAGCTCTGTTTTTTCCAACAATTCCACCCTTAAAATAGTCCTGGAATTCCCAACCTGTTTGTCTCCAATCAGTTGCAAGATCTTTCGAATTTCCTTTACCTTCCTTTTTTGTGTTCTGGGGATTTGTTATACTCTCGTTGCAGCTCTGCAACCCCTCTGCTGTGGTGGCTCTTGACCTCAATAACCAACCCTTCTTTCATCCTTTAGTTCCACATATGAAGGCTTGCCCTGTTTGTCAACCTGCTCCTGAGTTTAATCCCCTATGCACCATGGAGCTGGCCAAGTTCCCTGATCACCCACCCTGACACATCTCATCAAAACCCTTCCTCTGCTTATGCCTAACCTAGTTCTTTCATGGAAGGTGACTCTCCGTGACCCCAGAATTTTTTTTTTTATCTTGCTAAGTTTAATTCAGTTAGCATATTTGATTCCTCCTCTTAGCCAGGTGCTTGTGGCTGGGAATGTAGTGACAAACAAGTCACCATGCCCTTAGGAACTTACATTCTAGTGGGGGAAAGAGTCCCACAAACAGACAGTTTTTTAAGAAAAAGTTGGTAATAATAAACAAAGATGAGTCCGGGTCATATCAAAACACAATCCACCCTGGTGATTCAGGAAAGTTTTAAGGAGGAATTTATGTGTTTGGGATGTGTAAGAATTGAAAATGAGATAAAGAATAGGAAGGA
Source organism: Ictidomys tridecemlineatus (assembly GCF_052094955.1). NCBI lineage: Eukaryota > Metazoa > Chordata > Mammalia > Rodentia > Sciuridae > Ictidomys > Ictidomys tridecemlineatus. Next base: position 49,999,364 of record NC_135487.1, read on the forward strand.
AACCCAGGTAGAAAAGATGGCTAGAACCAGACAAGATGGTATATATGGAAAAAAGACATGTAGCTGAATGGTGCTGGTACCTCAAGGAAGGGATAGAGAGATAGGCTTGGCACTGCCATGCTAAGAAGCTTGAATTTAAGTCCAGGGTCTTATGCTTTTTACATCATATACTATTAAAATTAATGAATTGCATGGACTCCGTTTTGCTAAAAAGAAAAGTCCAAGGTCACACACCATATCCATACACCCCTAGAAAGATGATTCACATTTAAAATGCTGAAAATGGAGATGGCTGGGGAGCTGAAGCGGTCCCTTTAAATATTTTCTCTTTGTATCAGGGATTGAACCCAGGGGTGCCTAACCACTGAGCCATATCCCTAGCCCTTTTGACATTTTTATTTTGAGACAGGGTCTCACTAAGTTTCTTAGGGCTTGCTAAATTTCTGAGGCTGGCTTTGAGCTTGTGATCCTCCTGCTTCAGCCTCCCAAGCTGCTGAGATTACAGGAATGCACCCCTGTACTTGGTCCTGTTAAATAGTTTAAGCAGAAAATCATCAGATGACCTAGTAGTCTAAATATAGTACTATGATATGCAAGTCCATAGGCAAGAAGTACAGTACAAAGATGTTCTGTGCCTAGGCAAACAATGACAAGGCTGTGAATTGGGGTATTGATGGTAAAACTTGAGAAGTTATGAAGGCAGTAGATCTTGATGAGTGACTAAATGTGAGCCATGAAAAAGAAGAGTCAGAGATAATTTCAGGTTTTCAGCCTTGAAAATTTGGGATAGAAGGTTAGTTAGGAGAAAGAATAGTTATTTTCTTTTTTGACATTTGAGTTTGTAATACCCTTGGAACAAGCCAGGTAATAACCAGGCATTTGGGTATATTAGTCTGAAATCCCAAGGAACAGTCAAAAAGCTAGTAATATAGGTGTGTGAGGTGGTCTTATTAGAATCTATCAGCTTTATTTTCATAAATGCTACCTTCTAAAAATTCACAGCAAAGAATTTTTTCTTTTACTTTATCTACTTTAACATGTTTCTCCCTAAAACAAAATTCTAAACAAAAACAAAAGATTATTATTGAGCAACGTGGTGAGTATAATTAATAACATTTATTTTATTATTGAAAATGGCTAAGAGAGTAGGTTTTAAGTGTTCTCATCACAAAAAAAAATGATAAGGTGATACATGTGTTAACTCCATTTAGCCATTTTAAAATGTACACATATTTATGTGGTACATGAAAAATATAAATATCAGTATCTTTAAAAAAATACAAAAGAGGGGCTGGGGATGTGGCTCAAGCAGTAGCGCGCTTGCCTGGCATGCATGCGGCCCGGGTTCGATCCTCAACACCACATACAAACAAAGATGTTGTGTCCCCCAAAAACTAAAAAATAAATATTAAAATTTAAAAAAAATACAGAAGATTCTGCATTTACTATCACAATATTCCACTGGAATGGAAGAAGGAATTGTATAAGCAGCATAATATTATTGAGAAACATAATTAAGATCTCTAAATTTAGTCCATTCTCTTCTCACTGAAATATTCCTTTCTCCACTTTCACTTTACATTACCAGACATAAATCCAAGTTCAAATCCAATGGGATTGAAAGAAGGCCAAAACAAAATTTAGTTTCAAATCTTAGATGATACTTTCATAGAAAAAAAAATCCTTTGTATTCAGTTCTATGAGACATAGGATCAAATCATTTCATTGTGCCAAAATTTATATATTGATGAAAATTTCTAAGCTACTATACCTGAACATGAAATAGACTGTGGAGCATTCCAACTGCCCCCTCTCCCTCAATTTATTTTTCACAGATCAGCTGTTTTGTAAATGTTTTGCATAACATTCTTCCACTCAAAATGTCCAATGGATTTCCATTGCCATTAACATAAAACCCAAACTTTTTGCCATGTACTCTCCCACCCTGTCACTTCTCTCCCACAGCCCTCCCTTGGTTCACTTTTCAAGATAAATTTGTTCCTGACTCAGAATTATTGTATTTTCCTCAGTTTCTCCCAGAACTCTCTGCCTTTAGTATTTCATATAACAGGCTCCTTCTCATCTTTCGTGTATGAGGTCAAAGTTCCACTTCTTATAGAGGCCTTCCCTGATCACCATTTCTAGCCTTTAACTCTCTACCCCACTTCCTCTCACATTACTGTTTTATTCTCTACATAGCACTTATCATGATCTGAAATTATAATTTTTCTTTTGTGTATATGTTGTGGGTTTGGATACAATCATACCTCAGTATTACAGTGGATACTTTCTGGATGCTCCCCCCTCTACAAAAATTCATGTTTGCTCACATCCTTTACCAAAAACAAAAAATTAGTGCAGTATTTGCATATAACTCACATGTTCTTCTGTACACTTTAAATTGTCTTTAGATTATTTATAATATCTAATACAATGTAAATTGCATGTAAATAGTTGTTACACTGTATTGTAGAGGAAATAATGAAAAATGTCTGTACATATTCAGTACAGATGCAACATAAGTATTTTTCCAATTATTTTCTATGTGCAGTTGTTTGAACCCAAAAATGCTGATCCCACAAGGACACAGAACCTGCAGATGCAGAGGTCTGACTGTACTTGCTTATTGTACATTGGAGCAATAATGAGTCACTTCCTTTGAATTGTTCCACAGTCTGTAAAATAGGTGCTTAATCAGTATTTATGAAATGAACTGATTAAACCGATATCCCATTTCTATAAAATTAGTAAGTAAATGAAGAAAGCCCTCTGAACAAAGACGCCAGGTTCTGAGTTTGGCACAGGGAATGAGGAGTGCCCAGCTTGGTGAAGACGAAAGGCCATTGTGAAACAATGTGGTAGTACTAACAAAGAGGCAAACATAGGGTCTCATGGTGAGAACGAGAGGCGCCTAATTGCGTTTTAAAGATGACTTTACAAAGTCATGAAATCTGAAGGATGAAGCGAAGAGGAAACGGGGGCGAGAAACATGGGAAAAAAATGTGGTGCCAAGTAGAAGGAACAGCAAGAGCGAAACGGTGCAGGAAGTGATGGGAATCTGAGGACTTTTACGCCGTTCCCTATTCCTGGAGCTCTCTCCCAGGGCAACTGGAGGACATATGAGATTGGGCTACGAATGATACCTCGCCTTACCAGCCAAGAGGTTATGAGTAAACCCAAATCTGTAACCTACTAGTCACTCATTACCGGAGAGTCCCTGATAGAGAATTTGGGTGAAGGTTTCTGTGACTTACAGGCTGGGTCCTGGAATCTCACCGCGGACCCCCCACACCCGCGGTGTGGAGTCCTGGTCGGCGGACTGAAAGCGGGGTGGGGTGGGGGTGTCGCCTTGACCACGGATTTCATTGGCCTTTCAAAGTGAAACTGATCGTTGATTGGCTGCGGAGATATCCAGCGGCTACACCCCGCCGTTGATTGGATGAGAAGAGGCCAACCTTCCACCACAGTTAGACTTTCCCTGAGTCCTGTTGCTGGGCAACCGATTTGCTTCCTCCGGCTCAGCCGACACCTTGTCACACCTGCGAAGCCTAAACCACAACTTGCTGGGACTGTCTTATGCCCACTCTCCTCATTGCCACTTCAACAGCCAACAACCCGGGTGGTCCCAGTTGCTCATCCAAATTTGTGTTGGGAGGGTGGGTTGGCGCTGCAGTAACACGCCGCAGATGAGTGAGACCCCAACTTCCCTTCTGGAAGTCTTCCTCTAGAGGAGTCAGAATAGGAAAAGAAAAGTCATTGTTATATCCCAAACTAAGAAACCGTTTATCTTGGGAATGTTCTGGGATTCTAGAAAGCGAGTGACCTCTGAGACCTAACTGAATGTAGATGGATGACCCAAAACCTCAGACAGGAGGCTCAGAGTAAACCTGAGGAGTTCGCAGTCTACCTGTGAACAGCAGCAGATCCTCTGCTGCGTTATCATGTACAGCAGAGCTTACATCTTGCTGGAAAGAGACTTAAAAGAGTTGAACCAGAACAATTTTGTGGTAAGTACTGGGGATGTGGAGGGATTTGTTTTTTCACTGGTTAATGATTTTTAAAAAGCAGTTTAATCCGTGTTTATTCTACAAATCATAATTTAATTAAACCTAATTTGCCACTATGATATTATTATTTACCAAAACTATTTCATAATACTATTTCTTAAAGATAATTATGGCTAACAATTTTAAGCATATTGTGCTAAGTAATTTATTGTGGATTTAAGCCCTGAGTATTAGGATCTATCAAGTGGTAAGTAACTAGTAGGTTCAGGGTTATGCTCATTAATTACAATACTATAAAATAAGCAGTATTTAATTTTACCTACCAGAACCTAAGTTTTTAAAAGATTCCAAAATGATTTGGCCCAATCTGATTCCAAACACCTTACTCTTACCCTTGTGTTCTAGTACTTACTGTCTAATGCATTTTTACCAGCATAACACACCAATACGTTTATCTTATAATTTTATCTCAGAGGAATGCAATATCTTTGCCCTACTTTGCCACCAATGAATTGTTGGAATGGGTGTTGTCCCAATTTATGAAGAACGTGAAGTGGATGATAAGAGGAAAGAGGTGTGCTTAAGAAAAAGTCTAGAAAGAAAGTCATTCTTAAAAGGAAGATAGAGAATGCTACCAACAGTTGCACTGTTATTTCCAGTTCAGTGTGGTCTGTTTTCACCATGCTATAAAAGTAAAAAGCCCTCACTGAAGATATTAGGAACAGTTTATCAACAAACATCCCAGAGGCATAGACTTAGATTTCATATTGTTTCTGCTCATTGTGAACTTTCTGGTTCTCTAGCAAAGAGAACTCAGTGAAGGGATATATAAACACAGATAATATAGATAAGAGAGAAGGGCTGGGCTGGGGTTGTGGCTCAGTGGTGGAGTGCTTGCCTAATACAGTGAAGCAGTGGATTCCATACTTAGTACCATATAAAAAATAAAATAAAGGTTTAAAAAGTGCAAAGCAGAAATCAGAGAGAGAGAGAGAGAGAGGGAGAGAGAGATGCTGTTCATCCAGGCAAACACCTAACAAACATGTTTGTTCAGAAATATTTATTGAATTATTTAAGTGTATTCCTCAACATAATTGATTGGTAGGTTTTCTATTAAACACATTCTGGGCTCTTCATTGGAACAATACTTCAAGTAGAGGAAAAAATGTTTTTATATATAATTGTGATATTGGACTTTTTCTTAAAGAAAACATTCCTACTTTATGCCTTCCGTATAGCATCCATATATCTTTAAAAAGCTTTGAAGAAACATGGGCTTTCCAACTATTTCATACTTTTCAAATTTGAATCTTAAATTGGCTATTGACACAGACACTGTATAAAACACAAACACCAATCTTGATCTTCTAGTTTCCCTTGTGATTTTTAATTTTACTATTGCATGAGTTCCCTAGAATCTACCTTAGCTTCAATGCAATAAGGCATATAAAACATCCCCAGATCAACCGATAAATAAACTTGTCAACCAATAAATAAATAAATAAAAACTTTTAGAGTTTTTGGAATTCAATATAACCTGACATCTGATTTTCAAAACTGCAATTAATAATCTTTTGTCTGCTTCTGTATTGTTTTTTTAAAGGGTATTACTGCTTTTCCTATAACTGATGATATGCTGAAATGGCAAGCTGAAATTGAAGGTCTACAGAATTCAAGTTTGCATGGTTTGTGTTTTCAAAATCTGCTTTAAAATTTTTTATATCATGAATAGTCTTGTATCCTTTGTGTGTGTGTGTGTGTGTGTGTGTGTGTGTGTGTATATATATATATAGTTATATTAATTTTCTGAAATTCTTTATATGTTTGAATTATACCAATTCACTAGAATTCTAAAATATTCACATTATTTGCAATATAGAAATGGTTTTGCTATTTTTAAACATAGATTGAAATTCTAGATTTTTTTTCCTTTATGCCAGATCTTTTTATTTTGATGCTGAACATTGAACCCAGGGCCTCCTTCATGCTATGCAAGTATTCTAACACTGAGCCACACCCTGGTCCCAATGTTATCACATTTTTAAAAAGCAAACACAATAAAGCATATTAATTAAGAATATCTTCTAATGGTCTTTCAGAAGATCAGAGAATATCTATTAAAATTCCTATTGACTTTCAAAATCCCAGTTTCTTCTCATTTTACCCACTATGATTTTCCCCTAAATTTCCATAGCAAATTATTAAGAAGACTGACTGGATCACTGTAAACTTTAATGACCATGTGTTCTTTCAATCATGAGTTAGCAAGACAGATTCCTTGAGTGAGGCAGGGGAGATAAGCTGATAATTATAGTAAAATATAATTTGTACTACTAAGAATTTTGAACAGAATGCCTAAGAGGGAGTGATTGGTGAATTATGCCTGGGAGAATCAGGAATGTCTTTCCAAAGAAGTGACATTTGAGTTGAATCCTGAAGAATGTTTAAGAGTTTGTCAGGTTCAGAAGAGGGAAAGAAATTCAGGCAATCAGCACAGCAAAGCTGCAATTGAAAGCAAGAAAGGGTGCAGCAGGTTCTGGTGACTTTAGCTTTAGGGGAACAGAGGTGGTGGATACAAAGGACTGATGGGAAAGAGGCTGCAAACTAGCACAATTAGGTTGTGAAAAATGTTATAATACCCAAGGGGCTCTATGCACCATGAAGCAATTGACTTAAGCAAACCATCAGGAGAGACTCCAATGTTAATCAGATTGGAGTTCACCCGCACAAAGTGGCACTTCAATAAAATCGTTTATTTCTACATCATAGGATTTGTTTTACAACTGACAATAGAATTTACATCGGAGTACAACCTTGCCCCTCCAGTTGTGAAATTTACAACAATTCCTTTTCATCCAAATGGTAAGGACTAAACTGAGATTTTTTTTTAAATTATCAGGGGCTCTGTATCTATAATACTTATTCTTTATTAATGTTTAATATAATTATGTTTCTTTTTAATAACTTGAATATGATTATGTGTTTGTTGGGGAAACTGTGAAATTGAAGAAAAAAATTATGATCACCTCGAATCCTAATGCAAAGAGATATTACTTTTAATATGTTGCCGAATTTACTTTCTCTTTTATGTATATATATTTTTTCTACATAGTTGAGGTATTATATATAGTTTTGAATCCAAGGATGCCAAACTTATACATGCAGAGGACCTACTGTAACCTAAATGCCCCTTATTACAGGAATTCTTAAGTGAAAAATCCCTTGTGATATCTTTTACCTTTAAACAAATCAAGGAAGATCTATGAAAGCTAGAATCTTGTTCATTGTTATATCCCTAGAATCTTCCTTGTTTGGTATTTAGGTGCTCAAATATTTTTTGATAAATATTTATGTCTGGAAATATATTAACAGTTCACTGTTACATAAAAAGCCATTTTGAGCAACAAAATGTAAAATATAATTACATTTAATAAATACACACACATGTGCATATGTATATGTGTATGTAGCTTTTATGGACCAACTGGTAATAACAGAAAAGTGGAATTGGTAGACAGGGGAACATTTGTATTTTACTTTATATTCTCTTATGTACTTTACCCCCCAGTACATTATTATTATTTTTGTAATTGAAATCTATTTTTGAAATTCATAATGTAAAATTGTGCCATATTTGGTTTAATATTTAGGACATTAATGGGTTAAATTTAATAGGATGTATTCTTATCCCCTAGGCCTCACTCCTCACATGGAGTAGAGGGAATTTCTGTCTCTAGAAGGGAAAAATATGGGAAAGCCTGTGATTGTTTTTTCCTCCCCTACTCTTCCCAAGAGAAGTCACTTACCTGTCTGTGGAGGTGAGGGAAGGAATTGATCACCTGTGGCCCAGCACTTTCTCAACACTCTTTCTTTCCAACTATCCTGACCTTGGAATGGGTACAGTCTGTTCCTCCAAGCAGGAAACTTAAGCAGGCTGTTAGTTTGGTGGGTAAGTTCAAATCAGAGAGACTTTTGTGGAGCCAATTAAAGCCATTGATCAAGTGTATCTTCCATTTCAGTCTCACATATAGCAAAGCTGATGTTAACTTCCTTCTTTTAACATCTTCGTCTGTTTCATACTTTTATGTGAACTTAAGAAAAGAGGAAGGTTATATATTAGACCTCCAGTCCAGAAAAATAGTTATGTATAGTTTTATATAATTATCTTATATTTATATAATTTATATAATTATCTTATATTTTATATAATATATATATATATGCAAATTGTCTTTCAATGTAATCTGCATTCCCACCAGGAAATGTATATCAAGTTCTATTTAGCACCGTTCAGTTCTGAGCATAGAAACTTTGGAGAAAATTTTGCCTAATTGATAAGAATCTTGCTATTATTCTTTAAATTATTACTATTATTTTCTTTACATTGTTGGCATTCAACCAATGTGTCATACATGCTAGATTGCTATTACTCTAATAAACACTTCTTTGAATACTTGTGAAGTAAACAGTTTTTTCACTTTTGTGATTATATTTCTAATTTGATGACTTATTTGACATAATTTACAATATCATCATTAGGTCACAGATGTTGCAAATATTCCTAATTTGTCACTAATTTTAATTTTGTTCATGCTGTTTTCTTTTTACATCTAAGATTAAACTTTTTTATGTAATCAGATCTATTAATTTTGTTATTTGTGGTTTTTGCTATTATCTTTAAGTTTAATGAGCTTTTGGCAAAACAAAATCTAGTAATTATTTTAATTTTCTTCTAGTTATTCTATACTTTCATTTTTCATATTTGGCTCTATTCTATTTTTTTCTTTAAACACTGAATTAGTTAATTAGCTGTGTGAGGACATAAGTCAATGTTTGGTATCTTTCCAATCTAATATAACAGAATGGAGGGAAGTTCCATCCCATCCAACATGTGGATTTCATTTCTGTTCTAGGCATTTTGATATTTATAAGTTTCAAAGGATAATATTATTATATATCAACATCAATGTATTATTTTAATACAGTAGACCCATACACTGGTCAGCCCTGTATAGATTTTTTGGACAACCCCAAGATGTGGAATACAGGCTATACATTGAGCAGTATCTTACTTGCCCTACAGGTAAGAATAGATTTATTATAATGCCTTCTTTAATACCCCATTTATTCAAAACACAAGGATCAAAATGTACAATGAATATTTAAATGTTTAAAGAATTTGAGAAAGCTTATGTAAATCAACATTCTATATCTAGACACAAAGTGGAACTTAAGTTATAAAGATTTTTATTTTAATTTGAAATTGTAGTTAAGGGCCTTTACAACCAGAGAATACACATTTTATAATAGAAGAAAATAATGGTGTGGATGGTTCCAATTGTGGAAATATAGTCTTAGGTTTTCTTTTGGCTCTTAACTTTATTTCCTAATACAAAACAGGCCTTTTAAATCTTTCCTCATTCATGAACCTTGCCTTCTTCAGAAGAGGTGAATCACATGACTGTAACTTAAAATGCTTTATTTTATCCTGTGTTCTGACAGTGCTGGCTAGTTTCTCTTATAAATGTTCATATCAAACCCAGCAAATAATTAAACCAGGAATTATCTCCTCTCCTCATATAGGAGCCTGTTTCCCAAGTGCCACCACCTTTATGCCCTGGACCCATGGTCCCTAGAAGCATACCTCTGTCTTATGTTATTCCTGACCCTTAAAAGCCCTCCTCTCTCATCTGATGCTAAAATTATTTCCATGACATTTGTTTTGACTACTTGGATCAGGCTTAGCGCTATTCTATCTAGGGACTTACTTATCATTAATAATATCTGGAGATAAACTATTAACTTTTGATTATCTGAAATACTTGGAGAACGAAGGAGTTTGACTTAATTGAATTTTCTCAACAGAATTATAATACAAATCCCATTTCTCCTGCTTATTTTTTTAAATGAGTAAAATAATAGTTAATTTTCCTATCTAGTCATCTTAGTACACTGAATGAATAAAGTGTAATCTTTTAAAAAGATTTCATGTCCAATTCAATCATTATTTTATTCTACAAATATGTATTAAGCCTCTACTTGTATGAGGCTGATTCTGGGAAAAGAGACATCTGAGCAAAAATTTCAAGGAACTGAGTGAATGTGCTATTCAGGTATCTGGGGTTGAACTTTTGGACCCCTTTAAACTGAGATATATTCCTTTCTCTTCCATCTGAAATACAGTCTGTCATAAGAATAATAAAGTTGAATGTTCCCAAAATGTAATGAGTGATGGAAAACTGGAATGAACTGGTGAAAATTTTGAATTGAAGAATAATGTAATGAAAGGAAAATTGGTGTTCTAAGATTGCTTGCCTTCAAATCCTGTTTTTTCTACTTGATATCCTTGCACTGTTGGATAAATTTGTCTCTCCATACCTCAATTTCTTTATCCACAAGAAAGGTGGTTATTTGGGCTGGGGCTGTAGCTCAATGGCAGAGCACTAGCATTGTGTGAGGCACTGGGTTCGATCCTCAGCACCACATAAAATAAATAAATAAAATAAAGGCATGCCGTCCATCTATAACTAAGAAAACATTAAAATAAATAAAGAAAGGCAGTTATTAGTAGCTATATCATGTGACTTGTGAGGTTAAATTAATGAGTACATGTGAAAATAATTGGAACTGTGCCTGCTCCAAGAGCACAACAGGTGATAGTAAATATCATGATTATTTTTACTATTAAACAGTCAAGCAAAGTGACCATAGGGTGTTGCCAAATATATCCAGAAAAACCAGTAGATAATACAGTTACTCATCTTTTTTTTTAATATATTCATAAAACAAGTATATCACATCACAGAAGATTGATAATATAAAGGAAAAGAAAACAAAATCACTGATAATCATAAAGGAAAATCCTAGCTCTATTGTTATTAGTTTTTGTCCCCTGGGAGCTTTTTTTAAATTTGAGATTACCACATAACTAATTTAAAGGTTAGATCTTTTTTTTTCTTTTTTTGCCATTTTAGCAGGATGTTTGATTTATACATTTTAAAATACACTTATATACCAGTTCTTAAAAATCATTAAATATACATAATAGCTTGTGTATACATGAGGTGAATAGGTCTTGGGCCTAGTGGTTAATAAGCAGACTACTGAATAAACTTTTCCAGCTGTGCTTCTCTGAGTAAGATTAGCTCTCCAGCCAAAGACCAAAAGTTTGCCCTTTGAAGAGAAGTTTCATCTGCTTCCCACCCACTTTGAAAGGTATATTGAGAGCCACAGCCAAAGGGGCCCCAGCAAACTTCCAGCTGCCAGTTGATGATTGGCTCACAGCGGTCCCAGCAAACTTCTAGCTGCCAACTGATTGGCTCCTCTGTGGTGATGCTCATTAGGCTGTTTCCCCTCCTTTCAGACCACGAAGCTGCTCATTGGGGGACTGTTTTTGGCTCCGCCCACATGACCCTGCCAATCAGCCTGAAGAGCAGGAGGGGGGGCGGTGAGAGGCTTGTGGGAAGCCGTGGCAGTTGGGCTCTGAGGGATTTCCTGAAGAGCTCCTGTGGGGTGGCCTGTGTGTTCTAAAAATAAAGTTCGTTTCTGCTGGATAAGTGGCTCCTGAATTGTGCCCAGCCAGACTGCGGCAAAGGTATATTACGATCTACATTGAATCCTTATTTTGGTGATTTAATATTCTTGGAAATATGGCTTAAATGTGTTTTCCAAACAGGAAAACTCAAGTAACGGCAGACAATGCTAGTTGCTTTGGAAATCACAGATGTCAAATGATTGCTTTCATTAGTGAAAGATTGCCATAATTTCCATAACTTTTAAGCCACCATGATTGACTTTGTTCTGCATCTACAAATAAGTATTATATGAGTAATGCATAATTTGTAGTAGTTTTAATTATATTTTATTATAGAGTTTGCATGTCACATAATGTTCAAAATGCTGAATTATTGAATAAATACTTGCAGTTTGAGGTAAGGTAATTTTGAGGTGCCAGATAAACAAATCATGGTCTAGCAGAACTATTCGTTTCTAATTCCCACTGATCTCATTTGGTCGAGGGCACAGATACTGCAGTAAGCAAAATTTTTAAAGAGTTCCCCCTGAGACTGCCATCCTCCAGTTATTCAAACACTAGACTAAGTACTACTGTGAAAGCACTTGCAGAGGGAATTATGGGTACTAATCAGTTGATATGATAATAGGAAAGTTGTCCTGGATTATGCAGATGGACCAAAGTAATCATGAGCCCTCAGCAATAGAAGAAGAAGGCAGAAGAGTCAAAGAAAGGCAGTGGAAGGAGAGGGGATGTGGGCAAAGGGAATGTAAGAGAGATTCCAAGCAAAAGAAAATTTGTCATTCCATTGTGTTCTCAGATCCTCAGAGTTCACTGCAGAGACTGGAGATAGGTCTCTAGGAGTTGAGGGTGGCTCCCAGGTAACAGCCAGTAAAAATAAATAAAATCCAGAAAGGAACTGAATTCATTTCACCCTCTGAGTGAGCTTAGAAGAGATTCTTCCCAGAATCATCTGATAAGAGGCCCAGCAATCACTTTGATTTCAATCTTGTTAAATCCAAAGTGAAATCAGCCCAGCCAGAAATGTGAGATAATAAATTTGTGCTGTTTTAAAGCTGCTAAATTTGTGGTAACTATTACAGCAATAATAGAAAACTACTAGAGATATGGTCTGAACCATGACCTGGAGGGATATTGACGTGTGAGCAAGCACAAATGTGCTTGTTTATCCATGTATCTAATGTGATCTTGTGTTAAAATGTGTTAACCCATGTACAGAGATGTTTCAGTATTCCTTAATGTTTATTTCCATTTACGCATAAATCCAATTTAAATTTATACGACAGAAAGAAATGTTATAGGAAAGAACTTTTAACTCGCTCTGATCCTAGTTTAAACCAAGATAGATCAAGAGTTTCTTCAGAGTACAGATTCTGTTGTGCTATCTTTATATTGATCTTTAGGTCTATACAGATATGCTTGTTGAGAGCTGTATGTATTTGTCTTTTTGTGCAGAGAAAAAGTTTACTTTAAAAACTCACATACATTGTGTGTTTTCTTTGAGGTTATGCTTTCTTACCCAGTGCTGGAAAACCCAGTGAACATGCAAGCGGCCCAAATGCTGATTAAAGATGAATATATGTATAGAAAAATAATTCGAAAGCTCTTCCAGGAACCATTACAATGTAAGGAAGACTTGTTATTTGGCAACTATCATTTATACAACAAGCATTTATAGCGAATAAATGATCTAACAAATAATTGTTTTATAAGGGAATATTTGAATATTATAGAGGGGCCTATTTACTCCATTTTCAGTAATGAAATGATACTAAGATCTCTTCTATTATAATTTTTTGTCTAGCTAATCAGTGATCCTTTTTAAAAAATCAGTGTCTTTACATGTTATGGAAGCAGATTCTTCCCAGAATCATCTGATAAGGTCATAAGAATGGATGGTACCTACCCATCATAATATGATATCTTTTTACTCATATCTGTAATGGATATTTCCCAGACTTTACCTGCAGTACCCTAGATGTTTTTCAAGTGAGAGTACTTTCCTCTTGATTAACAAAACACTCAGCATTTTCTTCTGGAGCGTTCCCTCCCAGGTATTCCTTCTAATAGGCTCGTGGAATTGACACCTGAAGCTCTCCAAAATCTGCATGAATGTCCAGTTTTTTTCTGATACCCTGGTATCCTCCCTGTGACCCTTGACTTTGGCTCTGTTGCTCCTGTGCTTTCTTTCCAGTTAGCAGAACCCGGAGGGCTTTCCCCACAGGTGAGAACTGTTCTTCCCTTTGAATCTCTGTCCCTCCTCCTAGTAAGTAGGGCACAACTACTTTGCATAGCAGCTGGTATCATTACCTCCCCAGCCACTGGGCTTTGACCTTTACTGGTGTTTATTCTCTCTTATTTCTATTGTCTCTTTTCCAGTCCCATTCTAAGACTCCCATCCCTGTCCCTAGTCCATTAGCTAGGTCTGCACAATTGTGGCCAAGTTCAACTCCTTGTCTTCTATAGGAATTTTGGGTCTGATGCTAATTAAACTATCGATCAGGCATCTTTCCCAGTATCTCCAAATATGTCTTGGTTTTCTCAGAATTTTTCAAACATTCCCTGACATTTTTTAGTTTGATCCGTACACAGAGAGCTGTACTGCTTCATTGGGACCACATTTCTGAATCTGCCAGTGTTCTGTAACATTCACTGCTGTATCCTCTGGAGAATAGTCCTGGCTTTCAGTAAATATTTGTGGGATGAATAAAGAAATGATATATACCACATAACCTTCCACTGAGGCCGACAGTACTAGCATTACAAAGAAACATTCTATATAACAAAGTTATATCAATATTTCTGGTGAGTGACTATTTTCAAAACTGGTTCTAAAGAATTTTCTGCAATAAATGATTTTGCACAATAGATTTTGGGTTTTCCCTGCAGAAAGAAAAAAGAAGATACCTGATGGAGGTCAGTCCTTTCTTTTGTCCTTCATAGGTAGACATCAGCCTTTATGTCTTTCACTTCTCCAACTTTGCCAGCACGCCTTCCAGAAAAGCTGCTCACATTACCACACTACCCAGGAGATGAGTGACAAACCAAATAGTTTGGAAGCTTTCACTTAATTATGTATGTTGGTGAAATGTATGGAAATACAATGGAGTGTTTAAGTATCAACTTGCCTGCCATCTTGGCTGGGCCAGGAATGGTAGTATGGGATGCCAGGAAGAGAAAATTGTCCACAGCTTCATAGAGAAAGAGTGTCCTAATACAGTAGAGACAGTGGCTATGCATCAGGAATGAGGAAGTGGCAGACACTTGTTCACTCTAAATTAGATAGTAGTATGTCTATGTTGAAAACTGCATCCCATAAGAATTAATTACTTTAACCTCTGGGGAAATGGTCTACTAGAATATTAGTAGAATCCTTTCTCATGTTACATATTTAAAATATCAGTACAGAGATCTAGGGAAAGCATAGGAAGAACTATTGTCACAGTTTTAAATGACACAAAACTGGAACAGATAGTTAATTGTGTAAACAAGAAACAAGATGCAGCTAATTGTGTTATCCTGATAGTCATTAATTATAGAGCAGAACTCTATCCTGAGAGCCTGGTGTAGTGTCTGACAGGAGTTATTGCATAAAAATTTTGTAGAATGAGTGAGAAAAAAAAAAGGCATGAACTTAGATCCAGATTTTACTTCATCGTTTATTTAGTACTTTCAAACACATGTAATCATCTGATCCTCACAGTCTCTTCCTCAGTGAGGAATTCAAGGATGACTTGATTAACCTAAGGCTACGTAGAGCAAGCTGCAGAGTCAGGGCTTCAGCCTGGGCCTTCCCACTTTCCCGTTGCTTCCAAGTTTAATGGAACAAATGTAAAATCACTCATTTAGGGTCAAAAAAATTAAAATTTGCCAGTACAGATGGAAGACTGACTTGATAGAAGAACTTAATTCTATGAAAAAGTTCTTGTGGGGAGATATTTGCTTAATGTAAACCCGTAGTAGAAAAGTATCCTCTCACTAAGTATTTGTTACATAATCATTTTATCCTACTTTGATTTGGTGGTCCTTATGTAGATTACTTATATGCTCAATTATAACATCATGGTTTTTGCTGCTGAAGAAAATGTGTATGTTTAGCCAATGGAAGAAAGAAAATCAAAGGCAATGATAAAAGCTGTTTTCAAATTTTTGAAGAGAAATACAGAAAAAGAGATTTCTTCTATGTTGCTCCGAAATCTGAAGTAGGACTTCATTGAAGTTAGAAGTCTGTCATATTTCCTATCCCTTCTAAATTGTAATCACTGAAGTCCAGAATTTACAGGTTTGGCCCAGCCCCATGTCAAAATATATCTGGAATACAATGGGGATTTTTTTTCCCCTCCTAAGTATCTGGAATAAATTGTGTTATCCTAAGCTATTTGATATGCAGATGCAAATTCCTCTCATTCCCCAAACTCTTTCCTGACATCTGCATAGCTAGTTAGGTCTTTGCCTTGACAAGAATATACTAAGCTCTGAGCTCAGACCCAATGGGTGGTGGCCCAGTGACCTTCCCATGTTCAGATAGCCTCATTTCCTTTAGTCATATCCTTGTCTCCCTTAGAGTGTTCATATACCCCTAACTACCTGGCATAGTCCTAGTGCAATGATTTCTAGTACTCCTTTTTCCTTGCAGTATGCACTTTGCACAATAAGTTATATAGCCAGTTGGGTGCCTAACTGATCTTTCCTAGAAGTAAATGCCATTATAGTTGCCGATCCTTAATGGTAAATTCCATCAGCTCCCAGCTAGCTGAACATGAAGAAGAATTCTCTTAACAATTCAAGTAACTTAAAATAGTGGGCAAGGTCAGATTGACAGATCCCCTATCACTAATGCTTTTCTTTTATAACTGGTGTTTATTTAGTAGTTACATGACTGTTTCTCAGGGGCATTATCAAAGAAGTTCTTACTTGGTTTTAAGAGTTGAGCATGGAGGCCTTTCAAGTACCTTCGGACTTATACTTTACTCAGGTTACAAAAACTTGGAGAGGGAAGGTCTGTAAGGAGAGAATGCATGGCAACTTTGCCTTCTAGATTCTGAGTATTGTTTCTTCCCAATTTGTTACAAAAGAATTTATTTGCCCTCTATGGATTTTTATAAATTTGTTCTTGTGAATTGTGATTTGTGTGTGCTTATATGGTCAAATGGCTATTTGTTTTCTGTTTGCCATGGTTGTTTTGCTATTTTAAAACATAAGGTTTAGGGCTGGGGCTGTAGCTTAGTGGCAGAGCACTTGCCTTGCACATGTGAGGCACTGGGTTCAATCCTTAGCACCATATAAAAATAAACAAATAAAATAAGGTATGCTGTCCATCTACAACTACAAAATTTTTTTTTTAAAAAACATAAGGTTTAAAGAATTTTAAAAATCTTTGGTTGAAGGAAAATATGAGGGTAAACTGAATAATGGTAGCTAAACCTGAGATTTTTTTTTCTTAGCCAGGTATATTCCTATAGCTTTTGACAAATAAAGAAAATCATCTTAATAAGTTTCAGACACTTGTCTAAGTAACCTGCAATGCAATAACTAGCAGATGAGTCAATACTAGGATAAAGGGAATTATAGAAATATTATGGAGAATATAATACTTTAATTTACATTAAACTTTTAAGAACCTAATAATTATGCAAATAAATTCTGATCTGCTTATGGCTAGGAAAACGTTGTGATGAGCATTTGATTCTTTTCCAGCTCAAACTCCAAATTATTTCACTATTTTTTTAAAATCTTTTTTTTTAAAGAGAGAGTGTGAGAGAGAGAGAGAGAATTTTTTTTTAATATTTATTTTTTAGTTATCGGCAGACACAACATCTTTGTATGTGGTGCTGAGGATTGAACCTGGGCTGCACGCATGCCAGGCGAGCTTGCTACGGCTTGAGCCACATCCCCAGCCCCCCTTAAAATCTTCTTAACAAGGGAATTTTAAAGAAAATTGCCTCTACAAATGAGGCGAGTACTTCCAGCCATGCTTGATTATTTATCCTTTTTTCTAAAAAATTTAGTTTGTTTCTCCATGATTATCTTTCCCCTTGCCCTCTGTCTTTACCGAGGCACTTCCCACTTATGGTTTTGGTTATTGTTTTTCATTTCTTCCTCGTATAGTGTTTTGCTCAAAATGCTTTGCAATGCTGGGTTTCTGGCTGCAAATTCTTTTAACTTTTGTTTATCATGAAAGATTTTTATTTCGTTGTCATACCTGAAGCTTAAAAAGATTAACTTTAAACAGAGACATGAGATGGGAAGGAAAGGGAGAGAAAAGGGAAATTGCATGGAAATGAAGGGAGACCCTCATTGCTATACAAAATTACATACAAGAGGTTGTGAGGGGAATGGGAAAATAAACAAGGAGAGAAATGAATTACAGTAGATGGGGTAGAGAGAGAAGATGGGAGGGGAGGGGAGGGGGATAGTAGGGGATAGGAAAGGTAGCAGAATACAACAGTTACTAATAGGGCATATGTAAAAATGTGGATGTGTAACCGATGTGATTCTGCAATCTGCATTTGGGGTAAAAATCATAACCCACTTCAATCTAATGTATGAAATATGATATGTCAAGAGCTTTGTAATGTTGTGAACAACCAATAAAAAAATAAAAAATAAAAAAAACAAATGAGGCAAGTAATGTCTCATAAGGTTTTAGTTCTGTTTTTTTTTTTGTTTTTTTTTTGTTTTTGTTTTGATTTTTAGAATGAGTACATATAATTTTTTTGTTCTTGTTGTTAGATGTAGGAATGTCCAGAGAAATCCTATCCACCTGGATGTCCACAGAAAAGAAACAGTCCAATAGCACTGCTCTCTCGATAAAGAACATGAGTTTTAACACTGTCATTCAGAACCAATGATTACAGTAGTTTTACAAATGTCCTGTTACTTACAGATATCATGAGATACAGAAAACCTGTCTTTAACAGGGTGGTAGCATATGGGTCTATTTGCTGTGACTATACACTTCTACACACTTCTTTTTCCCTGTTTGTATTTTAGTGCACCAGATAGACCAGGAACATTTTAGCAAAGTCTCTATAGCTAAAAATGTTAAATATCTATTTTCTATCAAAGAAGTATATGTTTATAGCTTTGAAGAACATATAATAGGAATCGATTCTTCTGAAAGAAAGCGAACCTCAGAAGCTCACATCTTTTATCCTTGAGTGCTGCCCCCAAGAGGCAGTGACTGCTCAGCACCATTGTTCCAGCACTGACCACTACATTTCTAGGCTTACTCTGTGCTAATATTTCTGAAGTTTTCAATTTTAGATATTATTTATAGATGTGGTCTTATGAAATAGAAAGATTTGTATATTATGCTGCCATTCTCTCCCACATTTCTTCTCTCTCTTCCTCCTAAAATAGTTTGGTTACATCAATATGACTAAATATTCATCACAAAGAAGCCATGAATGAAGCTCTTTCTTTTCTTTTACACATGGCTTGATTTTTCATTCTCTGTTTTTTACAAATCTTCCCTCTCTTCTTCCCCTAAACTTTCTAACCAAGATGTGAAAAGACTCCCAGGGATTCAATCAATGTTGGATCTGTTCCACTTTCCCCACTCCCTTCCTGGAATATCTCATCCTCTTTTAATTCCAAATTGGCAGTTTTCCGGCAGGTGTGCTGGAATGTTCCTTTTGTCTGCCTTCTGGGTTGGAGATCTTGTTCCATGCCTCATTTTCCTTTGGTTGGTGTGTTCCTTCATTTTCTCGGAGGACACTCTTCAGGAACTTCCTGCTATACAAGGTCTAAATATAATTTCCCATTATTTTCTGTGATTATTCTACTCTTATATGCTCATGGTTTGGCTGCCTTTTAGTTTGGAAATAACTTTCTTTCAAAAATGTAGAAACACTATTCTCTTTTACTTTCTAGGGTTCCTTTTGTGAAATCTGATGTTATTCAGTTGTCTAGTTCTTCACACATAATTCTTGATTTCTGGAAGCTTTTAAAATCTTTTATTACCAGTGATTGAAAATTTCTTGACAATGTTACTGAGTTGTATTTTTTGCTATTCCCCCCTCCCCTTCCATTCACTGTACAGGGCATTTGATAAGCTATTGACATATCAAAATATTATCTTTCAGTTCCAGAAAGTTATCTTGTAATTCCTTGCCCCCCCGCCCCCAATTTTCTCTTTTGTCTCCTCTTATAGCTCCTATGATTGGGACATTAGATCTATTGATCTGATTCTTTAGTTCTTAAAATTGTTAGCACAAAATGACAGAGTCAGGTGCAAACTTCACAGAGCAGCACAGCCTTTGTTCAGCAGAGGAGTCACGCCTCTGGTGGACTCACTTTCCTGATAGAAAATGAACCACTGGCCAAGGGGGGAGTCTGTGCTTATATAGGTTACACTGAGACTTAATTATCGACAAAGCGTGTCAGTTTGGGCACTCAGGAAACATATTTGTGAGAATTTGTCCATTCATATGATGAACATATAATGAATGGTCTATTTATTTTTTTAATTAATTAATTAATTAATTTTACTGTAGAATGCATTTTGACATATAGTACACAAATGGAGACCAACTTCTTATTCCTCTGGCTGTACATGGTCAGAGTCACTCCACTAGTGTAATCATACATGTATATGATTACATGTAACAATGTCTGTCTCTTTCTACTGTCCTTCCCATCCCCTCAATCCCACCTCTCCCCTCACTCCCCTCTACACAAACCAAAGTTCCTTCATTCTTCCCTACTCCCCTGCCCCACTATGGATCAACATCTGCTTATCAGAGAAAACATTTGGCTTTTGTGTTTGGGGGTTGAATGGTCTATTTAAAAGATTGGAAGCTCTGCATAGAAACTAGGTTTGTTGATGGTTTTGTTTCATCATCAAGCTGTGATTCAGGGAGAATCTGACCATTTACTTAGGCTTGATTATTTTTCCTGAGATGAATCTTCCAGTCTGTGGCAATGGAGAGAGGTGCTTATACTCTGAGAGATAGACAGGAAAAGGGTCAGGATCTTGCTGTTCAGTATGAATTATCTTATTTTCCCTGGTTTTCTGTCCCTTACCATACTCCCGCTCCGTGTTTAGTACCTGCCAGTCCTGAGTTTCCCTTGCTCAAGAGGTATCTTCTCCAGAGACTGGAAATTTCTTATACAGATAGTAAGCATCATCCATCATGCCTGGAGCGGGGTCATCTGGTCCCAAAGGATGAGGGGGCTGTGCTCTGTCTTTCACTCCTCCTTTCAGAGTTAGCAGGTAGCTTCAGTTCCCGAGTTACTTCTTAAATTCTGAAGTCCAATTTCACTTGCTTTTTATTGGCATCCCCTCATCATACAGATAGTTATCAAATTTCAAAGATAGTTATTTACCACTTGACATCTTCTTTCCATCTTGAAGATTTTTCTTGTCATTTTTCTTTTGAGCTTCTTAAGATTTTTTATGCCTTATTTTTTATTCCTTTATTAGCACTTTATTAAGACTTTGGAAAGAGTGCACATAAAGCTATATATTCAATCTCCAAATAAACCAGAATCCTTTCATCTTTTTCTTTACAGTGAAAGATGATGACATGCAGTCATCCCAAGACCAAGATAAATTGGTCAGGTAAGCTTTTCATTATATACTTCTCTGTCCACTTATTTACCAAAAGGAAAATTGATTTAAACTGCTTATATTTTCTATAATCACTAAATTTTAATTATTTTTGACTTGGAAAAGGGAGTAGTTAGGTGTTGCTTTTACCTTATGTGTTTGCTTTTAAAAAATATATTCAGGAAGAATGTGGAAATTATTGAATTCTTTCTATTGAATTTAAATTGAATGTAATTATTTGAACTGAACTATTATTCTATTTTTAATTTTGAAAAGGAAAAGGTTTTGTTGTCAACAGAATGAGCACAAATCATTGTAAACCATAAAACTTTAAGAAATTTAGAAGATTATGTTTATAGGAAAATAGTGATAGGGTTGAGGCCATTGTACCTTTTGGAGATAACCTGACAATGTGACACCAATTTTGTGGTGAGCACCTCAACGGGTATAGGCAGAAGCTCA
Source organism: Ictidomys tridecemlineatus (assembly GCF_052094955.1). Classification (NCBI taxonomy): domain Eukaryota; kingdom Metazoa; phylum Chordata; class Mammalia; order Rodentia; family Sciuridae; genus Ictidomys; species Ictidomys tridecemlineatus. Next base: position 50,020,920 of record NC_135487.1, read on the forward strand.
GATACAGTTCTGCAGCTTTTGCTTTCCTGTGCATTTCCACCCACTTTACCTTGTTAACGGATCAGAAGTAGAAAACAGCCACTTAGCTAGTGTTGAAACAGTGCTTGATTTAGCTCCTTCACTGGCTCTAAATAAAAGGGAAATTAGGCAACTTAAGGGCCTTCTGTTTATGCAACAGTGTTGGAAACTTGCAGGAAGATAATGTATAATCTAATGAGTGAATAGTGCACTAGGTTGGAATTCAGTAGGCATAGCTTTCCCTTAAATGTGTCAATGTGGTCCAGAGCATTCAATTATCCACACAGAATAGACCTGTTGTCCAGTGCACAAACACTATTTTATCATCTGTAAAACACTGAAGTCCCCCGGAACATAAAAAAGTCATTTTCTATATGTAGTATAGTTATTTTCAGTGCATAAAGATACAGTGTCAACATTAACTAATAAAACAGTAGGAACAGACCTAAAAGCCTTCCGTGATCAAGCTTCAGTAGATTCTCTGAACTAAACCAAGGATAAATGACACCAGAATCAGGTCTTGTGCCATCCTGAACTCTCTAGAGAAGACCTTAGGCAAAACTCAGAGCAATAATCTAGGTTTCAGATATTCTACACTCCTGGTGTATATCAGGATGCAATTTGTTATGTATTCATGAATTCCAATATTTGCCTGTGGTACTTTTTTTTTTTTTTTGGTACTGGAAATTTAACCCAGGGCAGTTTGCCACTGAGCCACATCCCCAGCTCTTTTTATTTTTTATTTTGAGACAGGTCTTGCTAAGTTCCATAGGGCCTTGCTAAGTTGCTGAGGCTGATCTTGAACTTGCAATCCTCTTTTCTCCGCCTCCCAAGTTGTGGGGTTACAGGCATGCCCCACCATACTTGGAAGTACATCTGTTCTTCAATTGAGCTAATCTATATCTAGTTTTTAGTTTTAAAATAGTGTATTCACAATGATGTCTTTCAGAGATTATTTGGAGATGCTGCTCTTAGCATTATAGTGTTCTAACACCATAGGCTTAGAACTTCTCATTACTTCATGAACTGGAAGAACTGATCTGCATATAGAAACATATTCTAGAAGCATAGCCAGACAATTAAAACACTGTTTACAAAAGACATAATAAAACTCAGGTGAAGTCTGGTCAGCTGGGTAGAATATAATCAGGGGAAATCAGTTAATGTTCAGTAATTGAAGGTGACTTGAACTTGTGCTAGTCATCTGGGATGTTTCCCCATGGGATACCATCCACAGTTTATGGATCAGGTTTTCATACATGGGAGAACAGCTACTTATGCATATAATTAAAATGCATTTACTGAGCATACATTCTATGCCAAGGCATTGTGCCCCAGCATTGAGGAAATGCCCCCAAGTAACATGTGATACTAACTTCATGAGATTTATACTCAAGGATGAAGATGGCTTCTGAAGGGAAGAAAATACAGGGAGCTAGGCTGATTTTGTGTCCCACAGGACAAATATATGAAACATGTTCCACCAAAGGATGCAGTTGGAAGGCCACGGGGCAAATATCAGGATCATGGCTAGGGAGGAATTTGAGGAATGCTAAGGTCAGAGCGAACCACATTTAAACTAATGAGCAGAAACTTCTTTCCCTGTGGCTTTCATTTTTTCTAAGCTTTCTCTAGAAACCTTCACTATTTAAAGCAAGTTATCTATCTCTCAAACCATCTCTTTGAAATATTGCAATGTAACATTTTCTTGGTCCATGCCTGTTTATTGTTCAGTTGCATAAATACTATTACCATAAGTGCTATGACAGAGGTAAGATCAAGATACTGGAAGAGTGCAGAGGAATATCTTCCTAAGTCTTGGCAGGGGTTGGGAGGAGAGCATGTAAAGGACAGCTTGCAAAAGGAGGTGATGCCAGAGGTGATTTCTAAAGGTGGACTAGGAACTCGTCTGAAGACCACAGAAGCAGGGCTGGCTAGGCAGAGGGAGTAGCACATGCAAAAGCATGGATAATGAGCAGGCACATTTCCCATGACCTGGCCCACAGGAAGGCTTGTTGATGTCTCAAATAAAAAGTAAAAATGAATCATGAATGCCAGGGGCAATCAAGGTGTTGGTGTGAGGAGCTGACATACAAAGCCAAAGGGGGAAAGGGAGAGGAGGATTGGTTGCTAGATAACCGAGAGGAAAATGAGACAGACAGATGCTAAAAACAATAATCCCTCTTCATCCCAGAGATTCATTCTAATAGCCTCAGGGATGCTGAAACTGCAGATAATACCAAACTATATCTTTTTTCTGTTTTTTTTTCCTATACATCCATATGATAAAGTTTAATTTATAAATTAAGCATACTAGGAGATTAGCAGTAGTAACTAGTAAGAAAATAGAATCATTATGATAATATACTACAATAAAAGTTATGTGTGTGCTCTATCTTTCAAAATCTCTTATTGTGCTGTACCCATGCTGCTGCTTGTGAGATGATACAACGCCTCCATGTTAAGATGAAGTGAGGGCAATGCATTGTAACATAGCATTAAATTATTATGTAAAGGTTACTTGAACACAAGTACTACAACACTGTGACAGTCAATCTGACAACCAAAATGGCTACTAAATGACTAATGGGCAGGTAGCATATATATAGCATGGATATACTGGACAAAGAGACAATTCATCTCCAAGGTGAATAAAGCCAAATGGCACAAGATTTTGTCATTCTACTCAAACTATGTGCAATTTAAAACTTCAGAATTTTTTATTTCTGAAATTTTCCATTTAATATTTTTGCCCCACAGTTGACTGTGGGTAAATAAAACTGCAGAGAATAAAACTGTGGATGGGGGGGACTGCTGCAAATCATTTTTTTCACAGGTAATATGATTATGTATATAGTAAAATCCAAATGAATATACAAAACTTGGAAATTAATAAGTGAGTTTAGCAAGGTCTCTGGATCCAGATTTTTAAATATTCATTTGGATATTTAAATATCCAAATGAATATTTAAAAATCAGGGACTTGGGATGTAGCTCAGTGGTAGTGCACTTGCCTACCATTCACAAGGCTCCAAGTTCAATCCTTAGTACTGCAAGAGAAAAAAATTAACTGTGTTTCTACATATTCACAATGGACAAATAGAAAATGAAAGATTTTAAATGTAATTTATAAAAGTATCAAAATGTAACAAAAGATGTACAAGATACCTATACTGAAAATCGTAAAAGACCTAAAGAAATAGAATGAAATAATCACCATTTGTTTCTTGGGAAAGACTAAATATTATTATTATGTCAGTTCTTCAAAATTAATTTATAGATTCAATTCAATGTATTAAAAATATCAGCAGGGTTTTTTTTCTAGAAATTTATAAGCTGACTCCAAAATATATCTTGAAATGCAAAGGATTTAGAGTAGCAAGGCAATCTTAAAGAACAAAAAGGATTGACACATCCCCAATATAAAGATATATTGTACTACAAAGCTACAATAAACCTTGCTCTAATTCACTCTTTTTAAATCAAGTTACTATCCATGAAATAGGCATTACGATCAGACAGTTCCTGAACTCCTTGGGCTCTCATGTGGAATGGGCCAGTCTCACCAGAATGCATGGTGTCTACATAAAGTGGGGAGAATGAATTAGCTATTGAGGAGGCAACGAGGGTCCACTATAAGACAACTTTCACTTACAAAATATGTTAATTGGACTCAAACCTTGTTGAATAAGAATTTAACAAGCAGATAGAAGGAAAGAGTGTCTAAATAGAAAAGCTTGCATTAAAAATAGAAGTGTGGTATTAGGTATCCTCAGGATCTGCAGGAAATTCCACGTGATGGAGCCTCTGGATGTAGGGATAAGACTAGTAAAAGAAAAGACTGGAAATGCTCAGATTGCAACCTGTAGGTGTTCAGACTTTATCCTGAAGAATTAGATAACCAAATGTGGTTTTGCAGTGAGGCGTAACAACCTGGAATAGGGAGAGATGTTGAGGAAGCTGTCTAAAGTTAGCAGGAGAGAAATGATGGTGCCCTTATCAAAGGCAATTGAGACCAGCTGGCACCAAGTGCTGAAGAGCTGCTAAACTTGGCCCTGCTCATGCATGATTTCATTGAATGTTGGCAACACCCACTTGAGAAAGTTCTATCTCTTACTTTTATAGATGAGGAAACAGGTTTGGAGAGACTAGGTAACTTGCTTAGATTCGCATTACTAATAAGTAGTGGTGCCAGAGGGTATTAACACAGCTCAGCTGACCACAGACCCTGCTCTCAACCATGATACCAAGGACTGGAGCATGAGAGAGAGGAAAGTTCCAACCAGAGGTTCAGCCATTAGGCTGTGGTTGTAACTGGGGCAATTGCTTGCATGAAATAGCACTGCCATTGTTTTCCTCCTCTCTTAATGAACCTTTCTGGTTCCTTCACTGGCTCCTTTTAACTATGAGCTGGTGTCTGTTCTTTCTTTTCTGAACACTTACTTAGGTCTTTCAGAGGTTGTTTCCCCTAATGGCTTCATCCATCAACCTTTATGTTGATTTGACCCAAATCCCTGTTTTCCATTTCCAATTTCTCATTCACAGTCCTAATAGTCATTTTGACTTATCCGTCTATGCTCTCGTCACCTAAAGCCCATGTCTAAAATTAAACTCATATTTTACTTCAGTTTCTCTTGGTGTAAAACTAGTTTTCTGGGCCTTAGCATATTTGACCCTAACATTCCTTTACCTTTCACGCTGTTAGGTAACCAGTGAGTAGATTCCTCTGCACTATTATCTTAAGATTCATCTCCTCCTCCTCCTAGCCTTTACTCCCATTCCATTAGCTCTCAGTTATCTTATGCCTAAATTAGTGAATTTGTTTTCTAAATGAATGTGTTTTCTAAATGAATGTGTTTTTCTGTTTCTTATTCTGCCCTGCATTTAGTCTACCTTATATTAATCCACTTGGTATACTACCCCCAGAGGAAATCGTTGCTCCGAAATTGATTTCATCATTTACTTGCCTATTTGAGAACTACTGGTGGTGGCTCTCTGTTACTTAATGAATCAAGATGACTGAATTAGGTTGGGTGCAGTGGTAAGTACTCCTGCAATCCCAGTGATTCGAGAGGCTAAGGAAGGAGAATTGCAAGTTCAAGGCCATCCTGGGCAATAAGCCTATGGGCTTATTCCCCAGTACTAAACAAACAAACAAAAAAAATCCCAAACCTGAATCTGCTCTAAACCATTCTCTGCATAAAATTTGAGGATCCTGCACTGCCTCATTTCACTTATTTTTATGAAACTCCAACTACTTCAAATTTGAATGCTGCACAACAGTCAATTGTCTTATCTTTCTCATCTCCCCCTCCCCCGCCCCAACATCCTCCATACACGTTGTTCCCTTGGCCGAAGATGCCTTCTTACTGTTTTTCTAGATCCATACTCCAAATGACTTTTGTCCTGATGGAGTCACAACAAAACCTCCCTCTTCTAAATTTTTTGTTATTTCCACTGCTCAAGTGTTCATGCATTGTCTTCTCCAAATATCTGGGTCAAACCTTCTAACACTTTATTGTGCTAATATAGAAAACGTCTGTTCACTACTCCATCTTATTTTCCCAGCAAGATAGGAGGCTTTAATGGTCAATTTAAAATTATGGCTTCTACTTTTTTGCAGTTATACTGTCAATGATAATATTCAATAAATTCCTGTTATTGGTTGAAACTATAAACACATGAGTATTTTGTGCTGTGTATATCCTTGTAAGCTTAGTAGTTTATCTGAATAATAGGAAAATATAGTTACTGTTCCCCTATTTTAAGGGGATATTTCCTCTATAATTGAAAATGCAAATATTTCCAAATGTTTAAGATATTCTGTTTTCTATGTTCAAACTAACTACTGTTATACCTTTTAGCGAAATATTTTTAATTATTCTAGAAGAAAGGAAAAAAAAGCCTCTGAAGGCTAACAGTTGAAATTGAACAGTACACCCTGGGGAAGGGAGAAGGTCATGGGTCGTCTTCAAACAGACTAAAAACAACAGAGACGATTGTGCCTGAAGATGGTGTATTTTTTTTTCACGAGACAGTGTGTTGACAGTTTCCTTCCTCTTGGGTCATTGTTGTCTGCTAAATGATCTGTGACAGAAAATTGATCACAAGCTTTTCCATGCAGGAGATATAATGCAGCCTTTCATTTTGTTACCTCTGTTGCCAAATGCCGAAACATTTCATTGGCAAATTAATGTTAGTTTAGTATATCATTTAGTGGAGTAAATCACAGCATGCAGCTCTGGAAGTAATAATAGTAATGATTAATTTATCTTTTCCAAGTTTCAGATTTCTACTTAAGTGTGAATGGGAAAGTAATAACACATTTGAAAAATGTTAGTCTTAAAACTAGGTGTCTGTAATTGTTAAACAAATTAATGCATTAACACATTTAGATATTGCACCATTAATTTCAAAATTGAGTCAAATATTTACTTCAAGGTACCTATGATTCATCTATAAAAATTAATGCTAAAATATCCATTCTAAATGAAAAATTGCTTCTTTTTTTCAAAGAGCTAGGAACTTAAAAATCAGAAAACAAGCATAAAACAGTTTACATTTAATATTTAAACATCTATGTAAGTCATTCAGTTGGTGAATGACTTACATAGATGTTTTCACACATCTGAAAAATATCTCTAAGCAATATTTTGTTTATAGATTGTTAAGAATTTCTGCATTCAAAAACTTTGTAGTAAAAATACTTGGAAATGCAATTGTTTAAGAGATTGTTTTGCAGTGCCCATTTAATACTTTATGATGATCTTTGCCCTCCTATTAGAACGTAGTAATATTGACAAAGGGAAGGAAAAGTACAGGCAGGAGGATTAAAAATGAGTTAGGTTTTTTTCCTTTTTTGAAAATGACCAGAACTGTAAAAATAAAACTAAAAAAATTCTCCTCATTAAGAAGGAGGAAATACAGGTGATTTTACTGAAATTTGATATAAAAATGCAAGAAATCTGTATACTGCAGAATGAGAAAATGTATACAAATAATACTTTGCTTAAAGTTCTCTTTTATTGTTATATGTAAGATAGAGGTTATAAACCTATATTTTTCTTTTTATTCAGATGGGTGCACACTTACATTCATTAATAAATTATTTGGACAATTTTCTTTTCTGTTATTTGTATTCATCTGAGAGTGAAATTCATCTGTTAGATTTACATATTAGAATTGCTTGTTAGAGGGACTAGGGTTGTGGCTCAGTGGTAGAGTGCTTTCCTAGCATGTGCGAGGCACTGGGTTCAATCCTCAGCACCACATAAAAATAAATAAAATAAAGGCATGTGTCCAACAACCAAAAAAATATTTTTTTAAAAAGGAGAATTGTTTGTTAGAATTTGCAAATCAGTCCAATGTCTTATGACAAGATGTTATCTGAATGATCCACTCTGATAATTTTTTTAAATATTTATTTTTTAGTTGCAGGTGGACACAATACCTTTATTTTATTTTTATGTGGTGCTGAGGATTGAACCCAGAGCCTCATGCATGCTAGGCAAGCACTTTTCCTCTGAGCTACAACCCCAGCCCCCACTCTGATAAATTTTGAAAAGCAAATTTACAAACTACTCATTGTCTGATTTTTATTTATATTTTCAGATCAATTAAATCCATCTCATTTAATGATTACTACAAGACATGGTCTAGAATAGCCACATCCAAAGCGACAGAATCCTACAGAGCTCCACGTAAGGTGATCTTGCCTTATCCTCTGTCCTTTTGGTGTACATTCATTTGTTCATTATTCTCAGCTTGTCTTGATTTCAAAGGCTAATTGCAACATATCTGTTATGTAAGAGCAATAAACTTGTCTGCTGGATCTATATACTATTCATTCAACAACTATTAATTTAGTTCCTCTTTTGTGTGGAGCCCTGAACTAAAGTCTGATTAAAAGCCAAGAAGGAAAGATAGGCAATTGGAAGAATAGAAGACGAAGTTCTTAATTTTATGAGGTTTATCTAACTCCCTTCACCCCAGAAAGAAAGCTTTGCAGCAGGAGGAGACTTTAAAATACTAAACACAATTATCCTCTAAGCCAGAGGAAGAATTAAGTAGAAATTCAGAGAGAAAAACGTAAGAACCTAGGAGTGTTTGATTATATCAGTCTAAGAGGAAAAATCAGCTGTTATCATCACACATACAGAACAAAAAGACAGAACGCAAGAGCTGGACATCTTTCCAGTTCCATTTCACTGGATTCTTAGATAGCTGTTTCATTATTTGGATCTAAGTGGGTTAAGAATTTGCCTCAGCCTACTGACACGATGGTGCATTCTGAAGCTAGTAGAGTGACTTCCTAAGATTCAGGGGGAATTTTTAGTCCATCTCTCAAACTCTCATCAGCTATGTTCTCCTGGCTTTATATGATACCATACAGCCATGTTTTTCTTCTTCTGAGCACTCCTCTGCCTTTTTCCTTAAAAATAACTTCTTTTTTCAATGCTTTCTACCTTCTCTCTGAAAGGCTTCTTCTACTGCCATGTTTTGCAGTAGCCTAAAGCCACATCTCAAGCAGAGCCCTCTTCTGAATTCTACATCAACAACTGTGCATTGGACATCTCATCTACATGCATTATGAGCAGGTCATATTTAATATGTCCCAAAGTGAATTCATCCTCTTGCCCCACACCCTATTCTGTCTTCTGAATTCCCTCTCTTGGTCAGTGGGAGATCACTGTTTTTATATTTTCTTGCCAAAACCGTAATCTGTTTTTATTCCTCTCAGTCTCTCTCATTAAACCTTATTGACTGATTTATCTTAGAATATTATGAATGCTTCTACTCAGCTCCACTCCATGAGCACTGCCTTAATTTGGAGTCTCTTTAATATTTCATCTCATCATCATGACAGTTTCCTAACTATTACAAAAAGTTGTTAGATTTAGAATTAGAACAAAAAATAATATTACAATGAGCAAATACCCCCAAAAGTGAGATACATAATTTTTAAGAAATCACATATCTTTCAAAAGGTTGGATACTAATTATTTTGTGATTATTCATTACCTATTACCATCCTTACTTACTCATAGATTAGTGGTGGAAAATAATTTAAGGTGCTTTAAAAATATCTTCTTCTTACTCTTCTTCTTCTTATTCTTATTATTATTTGGGCCTTGCACAGGGTAGGTAAGCACTCTATCACTGAACTACATCCCCATTCCAAAATTAGCATCTTTTTTTTATTGTTATACTGGGTATGGCACCTAGGAACCTGAGCACCTTAAGCAAATGCTGTGCCACTGAGCTACACCTTAAGCTATGGCTCTTTAAGATAAACAGATTTTCGCAACTCTCTCAGTATAAAGAGTTTTTATTATTTCTGGTACTAGAATACATGAATGTTTAATTTCAAAGACTTGTGGTCAGGTGCTGCTTAGTCAATTCATCAAACATATTTGAGTACTTACTACACATGAGACACTGAGGAGAGAGATGCATTTTAGGGGCAAAAGCCACTTAGTGGCACAAACATGACAAACATGGTGGTAAGAGACATTTGTTGATGCACTCCAGGGAATGACTCCAAATCAAATTCCTTCAATCAAAAAACAAACTGTTCCAGGATGCTACTTTATAGAATAACATGTAAATATATAGGTCACTTAGAAACTCCAAACTGCTAGAGAAAAAAAATGATAGAAGCACATGCCACGCCTTAAGGAGATTCGGGAATGATTGTCTTGCAATAAAGAATAATTGAAAAGTGCAGTTTCTTCCTCAAGGAGTTTGACCCCCAGATTTTTAATTTTGTTGTTTCTACATCTTTCACTAACCAACTACGTAATCCAACCCTCACTGTAAAGGCAATAGCTGGTAATGGTTGTTGCTAGCCCAGAAGAATTTCTGAGACTTTAAATCTAGCACTTGGTGCAAGATTTTAGCCACTCTGCCTCTTCTTGCCCCATGGAATTGTTATAAGACTGTTTCAAGGGCTCACCTTGAATAATAACCAGCACTTAATTAAAAAAATTAAATGTAAACTTTACATGTGCTGCTGGCCATTCTGACTTTTGATAGTTCAGCTGGATGAGATCCAACACTATCTTTTTTAATGGCCTAATTTCCTGGCAATAATAAAGATGAAGCTTGTAGATTATAGAATGCTTCTTCAATGACTCAGAAATGAAAGGGAGACTTCTAATAACTTCATTTTCTACAATTATATTCTTGTCAATGGTAAAATTATTAAACTCTTGTGCATCTTTTAAGAGCTGTATGTTTTATGAATGATGAGTAGTTATATTTTTATTTGGGGGATTAACACTTTCCCATACCTTTGTGCACAAATACCTGCATAGTCATTGATGCCATAATAAGTTTGTTCTGGCATAACACAGTTTATAGAATGGGCCCACCTAAATTAAGTTTTGAATAACTCCAGCATATCATCATTTAATTCATTTATCCAAGCAATATTCATCAAACACATATATGGCATGCATGTGGTATATCAACCCTATGAGTTATTATTATTATTATTATTATTATTATTATTATTATTGGCCTGTTTTACAGAAAACCAAGACCAGGAGAAGCTAAGCAATTTAACTAAGATCATACATGGGAGGGAGAATACCATATTTTGGTAAGGAAGGTAAATTCTGGAGCCAGACTGCCAGGGTTTAATTCTGGCTTTGCAATTTACTAGCTGTATGACTTTGGGTAAGTTTCCCACTCTCTGTGTCCATGTTCCCTCATCTACAAAGTGAGAATAATCACAGCACATACTTCATAGGGTTGAAACATTTACAACACGACTAGCACTTGGTGCTCAATAAATGTGCCTATTCTTAATTAAGAAGGCTGTGGTCCAAATACTGGAGCCATATCCTTTGACTCCTCTTGTTTTACTCTGTCACACTACACTGTCTTTATGACAGCAAGTTATCTCTGTATAGTATGAGATTTAAATTCATCTCTGCAATATAGGCAAAACTTTTATCAATAATTATAATTTTTTGTTCATAATCATAGGCACTCATATAGGGAAGTGAACCAATGACCCACTGTTCTCTGTCCATCACTATGGAATGGCTAATAAAAGGTTTGGCAGAGAACAAACCAATACATGTGGTTGTGGGCAACAGCTCCTTAACAACAGAAAATGATCTCCATAAGGAAATGTTTATGTTAGGAAAAAGAATTCCCTCAGACAAGTGTGATCTGTAATATTGAATGTAGGCATCCCAAAGTTTGTTTGCCATCATCAAGATAATCCAAACGGCCTGGAGCATCAGGGGGATGCTTGCCTTCACCCTAGGAGTCTTTCATTAACTTTTGAGTGTTTGAGCCTGCAGTGAGGCTCCGCAGGTGTCTCCCAAATGCCTTTAGGTGCAACAGGGAGTCTGTCTGTTTCCAGGGCAGTGGTTCTAGGCTTGACTGCTCATTAGAACCACCTGAGGAGCTTGTAAAAATTCCGACATAAAGGGCACACCCCACACCAATTCCATTAGGATCTCTGGGAGAAGGACCAGGCAGTCGTCATTTTTTAAAGCTCCCAAGTGACTGCAATGCAGACTTCGAAGGTTCTGCTGGGAAGAGTATGATGTCACAAGTTAGCAACTCAGCCCTGTCCTAGTTGGCCACAAACAGGTGAGTGAGTTCAGGATAGTCTCTCTGTGCTCCTCGTCTTCCACTTCTTCTGATGGACAAAAGCATGCCACCCTGCTTTAATTTGCTCCATGATTAGCATAAGACAGTATTTGTGAAAATAAAACACACTGAGGCAAGTTGGAACTGTTATTTTCCTTGAATGTGACACTCCCAGGAGGCAGAAAATCTCAGGTCAACTTCCACTGATATTGGACAGAAAGGGTGTCATGAAAACCCAGAGTAGCAAAGGGTAGCTGGGTTTGATGCCCAGCATCATAAACACACACACACACACACACACACACACACACACACACACACACACACATACACACACACACACACACACACAAACACACACCAGAGTGGAAACAATGCCCAGTAAGCCTTAGAAGGCACAACAGAAAATGATCCTATTTTATGGAAATAATTGAGAGGATGCTTTTCAACCACAGATTATAAGACTGCCGCCATAGGGACAAGAAGTGGTAGAAAGGAATTTCAACTTCTAGAAAATTTGTTAAAAACGGAAGCCCCAAGCCAGGTGGTGAGAAGTGGTAGAAAGGAATTTCAACTTCTGCTAAAACTTCACTTATCTTTTCTTCTTTGTTTCTCTGCCATTCCCCTGCCCTTGTACCTTCACCATTTCCTCCAATCGGCATCATTCACTGAACGTCTGTATCTAGACAGTTGACTGTGTGGGGATGTGAAGATACACACTGTGATCAGCCTTTTGAGAAGTTTACAGGAAGGCAGTGGGAGATAAGTGAAGGGATAAAATATGAGAATCATTAAAATGAAAATTTGTACAAAGTACTGTGGCATTTTCCACTCAGGTGTGAGAGAAAGCAAAGAAGAAAATGAGTCGATGATATAAAACTGATGGGACTCTTCAAGAAAGATGTCCTTGCCATTTGGGTTTTTTAATACCTAAGGAAGAGACTGCCTGCCATACATATTCAAATATGAAATGTAGGACAAACATTTTTTAAAAGAAAATATATGTATTGTTCTTGAATAGAAACCTCAAAAGGAAATAGCATTCACAAGAGAGTAAATTTAAAATTTTTACAAAGCATAATGAAGAGTCCCATCAAAAGTATATTACTTCGGGCTGGGGATGTGGCTCAAGCGGTAGCGCACTTGTCTGGCATGCGTGCGGCCTGGGTTCGATCCTCAGCACCACATACCAACAAAGATGTTGTGTCCGCCGAGAACTAAAAAATAAATATTAAAATTCTCTCTCTCAAAAAAAAATATATTACTTCACATTTCTATGTCTATTTCTTCATCTGTAAGTAGGTATTCAAATGATAACTGCTTGGCTGGGGTTTTGGCTCAGTGGTAGAGCACTTGCCTATCATGCATGAGGCATCGAGTTTGATCCTTAGCACCACATAAATGTAAAATAAAGATATTGTGTCCAACTAAAATTTAAAAAAATATTTTTTTAAAAAATGGTAACTGCTACATACCTACTCTACATGTGCCCGGCACAGAGTAAAAATTTAGTAATCTTACTATCGTGAATTGTGCTGCTATGAACATCGATGTAGCAGTGTCCCTGTAGCATGCTCTTATTAGGTCTTTAGGGAATAGACCAAGAAGGGGAATAGCTGGGTCAAATGGTGGTTCCATTCTCAGCTTTCCAAGAAATCTCCATACTGCTTTCCAAATTGGCTGCACCAATTTGCAGTCCCACCAGCAATGAACAAGAGTGCCCTTTTCCCCGCATCCTCTCCAGCACTTATTGTTGTTTGACTTCCTAATGGCTGCCAATCTTACTGGAGTGAGATGGTATCTTAGGGTAGTTTTGATTTGCATTTCTCTGACTGCTAGCGATGGTGAGCATTTTTTCATGTACTTATTGATTGATTGTATGTCCTCCTCTGAGAAGTGTCTGTTCAGGTCCTTGGCCCATTTATTGATTGGGTTATTTGTTCTCTTATTGTCTAATTTTTTGAGTTCTTTGTATATTCTGGTTATTAGGGCTCTATCTGAAGTGTGTGGCTTAAAGATTTGTTCCCAGGATGTAGGCTCCCTGTTTATCTCTCTTATTGTTTCTTTTGCTGAGAAAAAACTTTTTAGTTTGAGTAAGTCCCATTTGTTGATTCTAGTTGTTAACTCTTGCGCTATGGGTGTCCTATTGAGGAATTTGGGGCCCAATCCCACAGTATGTAGATCATAACCAATTTTTTCTTCTATCAGATGCCGTGTCTCTGATTTAATATCAAGCTCAATTCATGATAGCAAGATTATGGAATCAGCCTAGATGCCCTTCAATAGATGAATGGATAAAAAAAATGTGGCATTTATACACAATGGAGTATTACTCTGCATTAAAAAATGACAAAATCATAGAATTTGGAGGGAAATGGATGGCATTAGAGCAGATTATGCTAAGTGAAGCTAGTCAATCTTTAAAAAACAAATACCAAATGACCCCTTTGATATAAGGGGAGTAAACAAGGACAGGGCAGGGACGAAGAGCTTGAGAAGAAGATTTACATTAAACAGGGATGAGAGGTGGGAGGGAAAGGGAGTGAGAAGGGAAATCGCATGGAAATGGAAGGCGATCCTCAGGGTTATACAAAATGATATATAAGAGGAAAGGAGGGGTAAGACAAGATAATACAAATGGAAGAAATGATTTACAGTAGAAGGGGTAGAGAGAGAAAAGGGGAGGGGAGGGGACGGGAGAGGGGATAGTAGAGAATAGGACAGACAGCAGAATACATCAGACACTAGAAAGGCAATATGTCAATCAATGGAAGGGTAACTGATGTGATACAGCAATCTGTATACGGGGTAAAGTTGGGAATTCATAACCCGCTTGAATCAAACTGTGAAATATGATGTATTAAGAACTATGTAATGTTTTGAATGACCAACAATAAAAAAAAATTTAGTAATCTTATTATGATTATCTAAAGGAAATTATGGTCCCTCACTTGGAACTCTGAAGAACTCAGATTTGCTTTTTTAATGGAAAGGAGAAGAATATTATTATTAATTTAAAAGTATTAATAATAAATGCAAATATCAATATAAAAAGTAATAAAGTCTATAAGAATATGTATATATGTATGTTTGAGGCAAGAAAAGAAATTAAAAAAAAGATAGGAGCATTGCTGGTGAAAATCATGTAATTTATTAGAAGAAAATAACTGTTCAGTTTAAATCTTTTCTTCTATCAATGGCAAATGTCATCAGACTAACAGGAACTATTAATCATTGTTAAAAAAAGGAAGCCCCAAGCCAGGTGGTGAGGTACCCCAGTGACTACCTCAGTGACTTGGGAGGCTGAGGCAAGAGGACTCTAAGTTTGAGTCTGGCCCCAGCAACTTAGCAAGACCTTTCAGCTACCACTGTGCCTCAGTGGTAAAGTGACCCTAGGTTAATCTTCAGTACCAAAAAGAAAAAAAAAAAAAGGAGACCCCAGATAAAGGCAAAACTGGTGAAGAGCATCTAGCTGGTTCGGTAGGCCAACTATAAACTCAGAACAATGATAAGGAAGGAAAAGATAGATAGATGGATGATAGAGTCTATGTAGATATGTGGTTTGGATTAATAGTATTTCTTTTTTAATGAATTCTTTCTTTATTAGAACATCTTAATCTATGTTAAAAAAAACACACAAGATTGCAATCATTTTTTCAGTTTTAAATCTTCTTTACAGCATGTTGAAAATTCCTGCACATAAGACTATTATAGAATGCAACTTTTACTTTTATTCATATATTATTTGAAACCATGAAGGTAGAATGACATTATTTAGATACCTTTCTGTTTCAGAAAGCCCACATTGATGAAACATCGCTAAGTTATTTGACTCTCTTAAGAGTGTGGTTATTGGGCTGGGGATGTGGCTCAAGCGGTAGCGCGCTCGCCTGGCATGCGTGCGGCCTGGGTTTGATCCTCAGCACCACATACAAACAAAGATGCTGTGTCCGCCGAGAACTAAAAAATAAATATTTTTTAAAAATTCTCTCTCTCTCTCTCTCTCTCTCTCTGGTTTTTAAAAAAAGAGTATGGTTATTGAAGATCTTCTGTCTTCTAAAATAGGAACTTAAATTCAAATAAGAAGTAGTTCAAATTTTCTTTTTTTCCCCATTTGTATGTTCTATTTTCAGAAATTTTTATTCAATCCTTCATTAACTTTTAAATCCTACCATACTTTGGTTTTCATTTTTTTTAATTTGTTCTTTTTAGATATACATGACAGTAGAGTGTTTTTTGACATATTATACATACATGGAGTATAACTTACAGTAATTAGGATCCCATTCTTGTGGTTGTACATAATGTGGAGTCAAATTTTCTTTTTAAATTTTTATGTTTGTTGTTTTTTGATATACATGACAGTAGGGTGTATTTTGACATATTATACATATCTGGAGTGCAACTCATTACAATTTTGATTCCATTCCTGTGGTTAAACATGATGTGGAATTACACTGGTTGTATATTCATGCTTGAGCATGGGAAAGTTATGTCTACTTCTACTGTCTTTCCTATTTCCATCCTCACTCCCTTCCCTTCATTTCCCTCTGTCTAATCCAAAGTACTTCTAATCTTCCCCTCCCTTGTGAATTAGCATCCACATACCTGAGGGAAAATTCCGCCTGTGGTTTATTGAGACTAGATTATTTTACTTACCATGCTATTCTCCAGTTCCATTTACCAGCAAATGCCATAATTTCATTCTTCTTATGGCTGAGTATTATTCCATTGTGTATATATACCACAGTTTCTTAATCCATTCATCTGTTGAAGGGCACTTAGGTTGGTTCCACAGCTTGGCTATTGTGAAATTGAACTGATGTAAACATTGATGTGGCTGCATTATCGTAGTATGCTGATTTTAAGTCCTTTGGGTATATGGCGAGGAGTGGGATAACTGGGTCAAATGGTAGCTCCATTCCAAGTTTTCTAAGGAATCTGTATTCTGCTTTCCCGAGTGGTTGCACCAATTTGCAGTCCCACCAGCAATTTCCCTCATATACTTACCAGCATTTGTTGTTACTTGCATTCTTGATAATTGCCATTCTGACTGGAATGAGATGGAATCTCAGTGTAGTTTTAATTTGCAATTTTCTAATGGCTAGGGGTGTTGAGCATTTTTTTAATATATTTTTGACCATTTGTATTTCTTCTGTGAAGTGTCTCTTTAGCTCCCTTACCCATTTATTAATTGGGCTATTTGTTTTTTTGCTGTTAAGTTTTCTGAGTTCTTTGTATATCCTAGAGATTAATGCTCTGAGGTAATGGTGGTAAAGATTTTCTCCCATTCTGTAAGGTCTCTGTTCATGTTTTCGATTGTTTCCTTTGCTGTGAAGAAGCCTTTTAGTTTGATGCTATCTCATTTATTGATTCTTGATTTTACTTCTCGTGCTTTAGGAGTCTTGTTGAGGAAGTCTATTCGAGCCAATATGATGGAGAATTGGGTCTACTTTTTCTTCTAGTAGACTCAGGTCTCTGTTCTAATGTCTAGGTTCTTAATCCACTTTGAGTTGAGTTTTGTGCAAGGTGAGATAATCATATTAGGTTTTCAATAAATTTGATGTGAATCTGATTGAAGACATAAGGTTTATAATCAATCACAAACTTAGAAGCCAGTGATTGTAATGTGACTGCAAATTAAGCTAACATTATATAAGTGTAGCACACAAATCAAGGGAGGTAGTAATTCCACTTGCATCTTTGCTATTCAGATTAAATCAAGATCCTGATCCATTTCTGGACTGTGTGTGTGTGTGTGTGTGTGTGTGTGTGTGTGTGTGTGTGTGTGTGCGCGCACGCGTGTTGCATGCTAGGCATGTGTTTTAACCCTGGGCTGCTCTCCCAGTCCTGTACATAAATTTTAACAGAAACACCAACAAAGTTTGCCATCAGAATGATGAAGATGGTTGTCTCTAGGACATCATGTCCTAAGAAGAAGTTGAAGGAGCTGAGACTTCCTTGAGAGCTATCCTCAAATATTAGAAGGCTCTGTCCTATTGGGAAAGGAACCAGCCTACTCATTATTGCTCCAGAGGTCAGATCGAGGATCAATGGTAATTTGCAGCACTCAGAAGAAGGGAGGAAATCGTAGCCCTCATTATTGTATCTGCCAAAAGAATGGGCAGCTTCCCAACAACACAATGGAGTGTTTTCTGTCATTGGCAAAGGTCAGAGCTTGATGAATATGTTTGATATTCTTGCTTTGTGAAAGATCAAGATCTGCAATGTCCCTTCCAACTCCAATATTTTATTTTTCAGCTTGAATGCTAAATTAGAAACTTGTTAAACTACAGTGTCTGTGGTTTTTATGAGACATCTTTTATTTAACATGCAGATCTCACAGTGTTACACAGGCTGGCCTCAAATTCACAATCCTCTTGCCTCAGCCTCCTTTATAGCTGGGATTAGAGAGACACATGCCACTGTGCCTGGCTATATGAGTTCTCTTAATACTGTCTTTATTACTATTGCCAAAAAACAAAATTTCAGCAAATTTAATGACCACATTGACTTTTGTTAGTGATTCTAAAGAATAACTAAGTGCTCCACGGGGCATGGCCAAGCAGGTTGATTTTACAAGGCAGCTAGAACAGGAACAAGGCAACAATAATTCCAAAAGAAGATTGGGCTAGGCGTGGTGATGCATGCCTATAATCCCAGCTACTCAGGAGACTGAGGCAGGAGGATCACAAGTTTGAGGCCAGCTGGGGCAATTTAGCAAGGTCCTATCTCAAAAAATAAAATGGGCTAGGGCCGTAACTCAGTGGTCAGAGCACTTGCCTAGAATGTATGAAGTCCTGGGTTCAATCCCCTAGGACTACAGAAAGTGGAAAAGAAGATAAAGAAAAAAGGTGGATTGGTTATTCACAATGCAGGTTCTGGTTTATTGGGTCCCTTCTGAGTGGTTCCGTGGATCTTTAGTTTTGGTTGGTGGGTGGAACTGGTCAGTTTGGGAATTTTCCTTCTTTCTTAAAGTTTCAGTTTGACTGCATAGTACTGGGGATTTTGGTTTGGTCTGTTGGGGTCTAGTGCGAGATCTCAGCCCAAAACAATGGTCTCCCATAAATTTTATTTAACAACATAAATGATATATAAACAAATATCATTATAATGAAAACAACTTTTGGTTCACAACCTACTCATTTCAAATAATATTGAATATTACAAAGTTCCAATAAAAGAAAGAAATTTGGAAAGTTTCTGAGCATTGTAACATGATTTGATCTATATGGTATATATCATTGCCCTGTAATGACTTAATGAGAAATGAGTTATTTTCAACTTTTAACAGTTGTTAAAGAATCTATGCATAGCTCCTTATTTTAATACTCTAATTTCAGTGCTTGGAGATCCACATTTCATTGGAGAGTATTATAAATGGAAGAAAATTGATAAAGGACATCCTAAAGAATGGAAGTTAAAGTAAGAAATTTCAAATGCCTTGAATGGTATTATTCTATTAACTTGAAATATCCATCATTCCACTTTCTATTATCTAGCTGAACCATCCGAAGAAACTTTTGGAAATAACAACTTAAAAGCATAAAAACAATAATAAAGTATCATTTCTCCCTTTCATGTGAATCCAGGTAGAAAACATCTTTTCTCTATTGGCTGCTGAAGATGGGGAAACTATGTGAGCCACAGTGAAGAAATCTCACAACACTTTTCCCTTAATTATCTTATTCCCACCCCCTCTTGTTCATGTCTTTATCAACATGCAACTTAGAAATAGTAAAACAAAACAAAACAAAAAACTGTTTATATATGACCAATTAGATTTTCACCCTTATCATAGCTCCAAGCATCTTTTTTTCTTCCAAAGATTTCTCACTTAGGAACCAAATACATTAACTCCAATGAGGAAGTATGTAGTAAAATGCAAAAAAAATTATTATGATATCTTTGGAATCCTTGATCTTAGACCACATTAAGGAAGGGAATTTAATCCATTTTTTATTTTCAGCTCCTAAAGGCAGGCGTGCCAGAGCACAGACCCCCGCTCTATGCACTGAGTGGGTTGAAGCCATTTCTTATTCTGGTGTGTCTTTTTTTTCAAGGTGCTCAATAAACATGCTACATAAAACCAGGGGAGTGAAAAATTTGATATTTTTAAATTTATTTCATTTATCTTTTATCATTTACCTTTTTATTTTATTGATCTATCATTTAATTCTTTTTTAATTAATTTTTAAAATTTATATATGACAGCAGAATGCATTTTAATTCTTATTACACATATAGAGCACAACTTTTCATATCTCTGGTTGTATACAAAGTATATTCACACCAATTCGGGTCTTCATACCTGTACTTTGGATAATAATGTCCATCACATTCCATCCTCATTGCTAACCCCATGCCCCCTCCCTTCCTCTCCCACCCTTCTGCCCTATCTAGAGTTCTGCTCTCTTTTTTCTAGGTGGACATACAGGACCTATAAAAATAATGGGCTGTATTTTGAATTTGTGTAGAAGTTGCAGTTCTTAAAATAAACTTTCCTTTATTTAACGTTCTCATTCAGATTGGATGTTTTAGTTGGACTTTTTTTTCCCCCTAGGTGACCTCTGCAACAACTTATCTTCAAGCCAAAGCAGAGGAAAGCTTTTGAATTCGATACTTTTCTACTTTCAGGATAAATTATAGACAGAAAAGAAGTTCTTTTTTTTTTTTTAAGACATGAGTACAAGTGTTTTTGTTTTTTCTCTTAAATTTCAATTTTCTTTAGAGTTGAGAACACTTACTTAGAATATGAGGTTAATTTTGCTTTTACATGACTTCCTTTTTTATTTCCTTTAATGGAACTGCTTTGTTTTATTTGTTTGATCACTGATTCATTATGTAACACCAGTATCCCACAGAACCCAAAGGTTTAGAAAAAGTAGGACCATGTTATTTTCAACTTACTCACCCACTTCTACATATGGCAAAAATAATTGTGAGCTGTTTGAGTGCTAGAACATTCTTCCAAGTATATTATTTTGAAGTTATACGTCAAGTTATCATGTGCACAGTGACCCTGTCAGAATAAAACTCTCACACCTTATGCCATCTGGTGGTTGATGAGAATATATTTAAATCAAATGATGAGAATATATTTAAATCAAATTCCTGTGAATTTTGGAAGTGATTAGTAAAAAAAAAAAAAAAAAAAAAACTTTTTAATAAGGTTTTTAAAAGATACATTTTATTGTGGCATAAATATTTGAACTTGGGGCTGAGGATGTGGTTCAAGAGGTAGCGCGCTCGCCTGGCATGCGTGCGGCCCGGGTTCGATCCTCAGCACCACATACCAACAAAGATGTTGTGTCCGCCGAGAACTAAAAAATAAATATTTAAAAAATAAATAAATAAATAAATAAATAAATAAATATTTGAACTTGCAAATGTGTAGAAGTATCGTAAAAATCTAAAGAATGGTGAAATTAGATTTCTTTTCAGAACAAGTCTTGTGTGCATCAAAATATGCAAGGTATGATGAAGTGGCTAATTTATAGAGACTTAAATGACAAATATGTGGGGAAATCTATGTAAGTGAGTCATCGGTCTGTTTGTACACACAGTGTGTGCTATTGAGTATCTCTGCTTTAATATATATTTGAAATGCTTTCCTTGCACTGATATTTCCTGTTTAAGAATAACAGAAAATGCAAATTAGGAATATTTTATTTGCATAGTGTAAAGGAAAAAGACTTTTTTTTTTCTCTTCTGTCACTGTCTTGTCCTCCCCTATAGTCCTCCCCTACCCTCATCAATCAATCAATTTCTGATTCTTAAGCAACATGAGATTTGTCTTACTCTTATTTGGGGACCTAACATTTCTTCCCCATTTGTGC
The DNA here is from genome assembly GCF_052094955.1 of Ictidomys tridecemlineatus. Taxonomy (NCBI): domain Eukaryota; kingdom Metazoa; phylum Chordata; class Mammalia; order Rodentia; family Sciuridae; genus Ictidomys; species Ictidomys tridecemlineatus. Next base: position 50,042,387 of record NC_135487.1, read on the forward strand.
CTTCTGCCTGAGCTAAGTTTCTCAGCAGTGTCTTTGCTGGTGACCCAGAGTTAGGATTTGGTCTGAATTAAATGACAGGGCATAGGGTACATAAGTTCAGGGCACTAGAGCCAGACTGCCTGGATCTGAGTCCTGGCCCTGCCAATTACCAGCTCTGTGACTTTGAGAGAGTTCTCTGACTTCTTTGGGCTTCAGCTGTATCTGTTAGCAGTTAATAAGCGTACCTCTCCTACAAAGAGGCTGTGAAGAATATACAAATTAAAACATGTAAATGCTTATAATGGTGTCTGGCACAAGGTGCGTATTCACAAGATGTGCTGTTATTCATGCCTTTTCTGCTGAGGCCGTAGTTCAATTCACAGATGGAAAATCTTTCTTTGGAAGCAGCATGGGAAAGAGCATGGGCTTTGGAGTCAGACAGATCTGGGATAGATTCCTACCCACCCTGAGCTTGTTTCCTCATCCATTACATGGAGATAATGTGACCTACCTGGCCAAGTTGTTGTGCACTGAATCTCTTGAATGAGATCAGACATTTAAAACCGTACAGTATGGTACAGAAACATTAGCTCTTGCAGAGAGGGTAAGATGAAAGTCAGGCTTCCAACATTTTAGAGAACAAAATTTATCTGTCAGAAATATATAAAGATCACAAAATTTTGTCAGGCTAAAAAACAACACCTACCACGACCTCATTTATGGTAGGACCCATGATGCCTGTGGCTCCTTTTCCTTCTCTTTGCCTCCACTTGCCCTGCTCCTAACAAAGTGTTTCACAAGCATGATATGAAGATCCAACTCAAACATCTCTTTGTGAAACTGTACCTGACATGCTCAGGCATCCCCAGGTCCCTTGTCCTCTCTTCCTGTAGTGCCCTTTCCTTGTCTCTTTCAGAAACTGTGGTGCAGAAATTCCTCTGTTCACAGTGAGTGACCAGGACAGGGCCATCAGTATACCTTTGCATTCTCCATGCTTAGCATGGTGCCTGGCAAATAGTAGGCACTCAACTAATGTTTTTTGAAAGGCACATACTTATCCTCTTTCTCCTTAAGATTAAATGTGAAAGCAGTTAATTTTAGGAAAAATAAAATTTAGCTGTAGACTTCTATTAAGGCCCCCTTCTAATGTAGAGATTATTGTTCTATTTTATGAATATTAGGGCATAGTGATAAATGGAATAAAAACTAGAAATATAAATTACTATCTTGAATATTTTAGACAGGTTATGGAACTTTACACATGTTTTAGTTACTATTAACAGATACTGATTGTCTTACTAATCAGTTCATAAATATTCATTAACTAATCATTTTTTATATTCATTTCTACTGTTTTTTTTTTCTTTCCCAGTGCCTTGACTGTCTCTTGGATCTTCCTGCAGATGCTTTTTTTTCTGTCAAGATGTAGGAAAGAATGTAATCCGGAATCTAATCAGCAGATTGTATTTATTTTCTTTAGAAAAATAGTGAGAGAAAGTAATGAAAGCTGTTCTTTTGAGTGTTCTCACTTATACACATATAAAATTGTGTTGTGCTCTACAGTTAATGATTGCTTATGTAAAAACAGAAAAATCTGCATCAGTCATCTAAGTTTTGGCAGCCATCAAGTTTTCTAAAGAAAAGTTACTAATTCTGGTGGAGTTTTACATTCAGTGTAGCTTTAGAGAAGAACATTGCTCTTGCCCATAAGCAGAGGTGTAGAGGGAACAGGAAGTAGTAACATGAGAAAGTACCATCACTGTGCCAGGCTCTCTTCATTCCTGAGGTGCTGCTGGCCACCCTGTGGATTTGACAGCCAGGCTTCTGAGTGATATAGCCTTCGCTTCCTTCAGAGCCACAACTAATTAGCCTCTACTCCAAACAACTAATTAACCTCTACTCCAAGTTGCACCGCTTGGCTCTGGTGACAGCTTCAAGGAAGGCTCCTCGCTCCCCTTTTCAACAGAGTTGCCACTCCTGACACTTCCCTCTTGAAAATTCTGTAAAACTAGAAGTGAATGTTATTTATGGTTTACCAACAGAAAAAAATTTAGGCACAAAGAAATTAACGAGAGCTTGCCGGAGGTTATTGATAAATGCAAATTTTGTTTAAAAATAAAAAAACAAGTATATTTCCTACTTGCCTACTAATATGTACTTTTGCTTAAAATTTTCAGGTAAGTGTAAAATCATGGCCCACTCAACTGCATGCATGCACAAATAAGAATCTGCCTTTTGTGGAATTTTTTTTTTTTTTTACTTTTTGTCAACATCACAGTTTATTATCTAACAATGTTGCTTCCCTTTTTGTTCATGGAAAAACAATTAACATCTGCTGTATGAAATACTAATATAAAACTTTCTTATGTTTATGAAATATACTCTGGTTGTAGTTGTCTTTATAAATTAAGGAGCTAAAACATATACTATTTCTAAGTTGCTTTAGTGTCTGATTTTATGAATATGTGTTTTAACTTCCAAAAACATGTCATCTTTCTTTTAGTATGCTTAAGTTTGATTCCCTTTTCTCCTGGTGTATGGAAAAAATTCATGCTGAGTACTTTCATTTAATGTATGTGTTATCCTTTTATGGGTACTGAATTTAAACATTGTTTTTATAGATTTACAAAATTATATCTAATGCAATTTTTATATTCCCCAAAGATTAAACCTTGAGTGCCATCTTGTGACTAAAAAGGGAACTAACACTATGTTTTAAAATACAGGTATGTGGGTGGAATGTAGACATAAAGACAAAGGTAAAAAAATCCCTTTAAAAAATAATTTCTACCAGGCAATTACTTTGGCTCTGCTTGGATGTTTTTAGATACAGGGAGCTCAGTAACAAGCATTCAAACAGCTCTACTGTTTCTTCTAGGTTACAACTTGACACCTTACGGTATCAACCATTCCAAATTCTCAATTGTCTGCAAAATTGTCCAGAAAATGAGAATTATCTTCACTTTATGAAGAACATATCATAAAAAGTTAAAAAATAAGATTCCACAAGGTTGCACACTTAGTAACAGAGTTGAAATTTAACCCTGCCAACCCAATACCACACTCCTTGCTTTTTCCATTAGATTGAGCTGCCCCAAGTGTGCCAGGCACCATGTGTGATACTGAGGACCTTCAATGGCTTTGGGGATGGACATAAGGCATGATTGAAAGGATGCTTTTATACAAGAAAAGAAAGTATGCCACCTATTCTTCGAAACAACAGAAATAAATCTATTTCTGGTTTGTGTAATTGCCCTTTCAGTCTTAGGAAATAGTTATCATATTTTTCTCCCATTAAATTTTTTGTTTTTCAGAATAAGCTAATCCAATTCTTTCCACTTTTTAAAAAAATAAAATCTATATATTTTTTGGTCCCCATTTATGGAAATAATTCATTTCATCAAATTTTCTCTCAGAATGTAGCCCAAACTGCTGTGATTTCTGGTTAGAGCACAGAATTTGGTGGAACCTCTTATATTATAAACATAGTAGCTTAAGGTTGCTTCCCTTCTTCTCTACTCCTCAAAGAGAGTTTTGATATAAGTAAAAATGCATATGAAACATTTTTTCCCTAAGAAACTGCTTCTTTGATTCTCTCCCACATTTTGAGAGGACTCCCCCTGCTTCTTTCTTCCTTTCTTCCCTCCATTTCTCCTTCCATCTTCTCTTTTATTCTTCCCCCCTCTGTCTCCCTCTCTCTCCCTAATCTTTCAAGCTCCCTCAGCCCCCTCCCCTAGGACCAGAGGAATTTGATGCCTTCTCTGGCTCCCCTCAAGGTCATCCTCCCAGAGGTGAGAGGAAGGAGCTACCTACTCCCCAGAGACTTACTAGATTGTGTTTTACCAGAAAGGTAAAATGAGGACGTCTGGAAGTTCCCTTAGAACATGTTAACAAAAGCTGGGCTATTAATGGAAGGATACAATCAATTTTATGACTCTTGCTGTGCACATAAAGCTGCTTTTCAAGAACAAGTTGCAATTCACAGTGCTCCCAAATTTAGGAAAGAACTTAAAAATGAACCAGTGGCTAAGGTTTTTTTCATTGTAGGCATTAATTTGCATTTCTTTAGTGACATGAAATATTTTTGCATGCAAAATGTATTTTCAGTTATATAAAGGCAAATGAGTAAATTTTTAAAAAGGAGATAATAATATTTATATCATTCTGAAGACAAAGGCTGACTGGTAGAGGGGAAAAGGTATAAATCATGCTAGGCTGTTTCCTAAGCCCTGTTTGCCCTGAGGAAAACAAAACAAACCGAAATCCTAAGGATTTTTTTTTTAAGTGAAAGGTTCACAAAATCCATGCTTATAAAATTATTTGTGTTCCTGCTAGCTAGAGACCTCATAATTTAAGGGACATGGGATAGATTTCAGAAGGGTCATGTCTTGGTCATGGGGCCAACCAAATTAGCCCTCAGATAAAGGCTATCTTTGAACCACAAAAAGTTTAAAAGTAAGCTGTGACGGTTTTAAACTGATTCAGAGCAGGGTGTGCATGGCTGTAATCCTAGTGACCCTGGGGGCTGAGGCAGGAGAAAAGTTCAAAGCCAGCTTCAGCAATTTAGCAAGGCCCTGAGCAGCTTAGCAAGACTCTGTCTGTCTCAAAAAATAAAAAGGGCTGGGGATGTGGCTCTGTGGTTAAGTACTCTGTGTTCACTCCCAGGTGCCAAAAATAAAAAAACAAACAAATAACAACAACAAAAACAAAAAGGATTCAAAAGATACCAAATTGCATTCCAGAACAGAGCACAAACATATTTATAGGGATATAACAAAAATTCAGCACTGAACAATGTAAAATTTGCTGTTTCCAGCACTGCATAAAAAATCATGTCATGCAAATAAGCAGGAAAATGTGACTCAGGACCAGAGAGAAAGAATCAATTGGCATAGATTCATAAGTGATAAAGATGATGGAATTAGTAGATATGGGCCCTAAGGCAGGTATTCTGCATCTTACAAAATATACTCAAGTAGCTAAAAAAAAAAACAACCATAAAAATGATTTAAAAGAAAAAAAAAAGAAATGTATGTGAAAAGAAGGTATGTGAAATACCAGGGAACAACTAGAATTAATGTCTAAATGCTTCTTTTAAGTGAAAACTGAAAGTTCTTTTTTTTTTCTTTGTGTGTGTTTATGTGTGTGTGTGTGTGTGTGTGTGTGTGTGTGTGTGTGTGTGTGTGTGTGTGTGTTTGGGGGGGGAGAGAGAGAGAGAGAGAGAGAGAGAGAGAGAGAGAGAGAGAGCGCATGCCCTGTACTGGGCATAGGAATTTAACCCAAGGGCACTCTACCATTGAACTACATCTCCAGTCCTCACCCCCAATTTTTAAAATTTTTTTTAATTTTGAGAAAAAATCATGAAGTTGCACAGGCTAGCTTCAAACCTGTGATCCTCCTGTTTTAGCTTTCCTAGTTCCTGAAATTACAGGCATGCACCATCGTGTCTAGCTAATGTTCTGGACTTAATTAGAAAGACAAAAAGATCATATGTTGAGGCTAAGATCTTACAGTAAAACCAAATCTTCTATTTGTGAAATTGTAAAGAAGGAAAAAAGAAATTTGTCCCAGGTTTTCTTTTGTACCTCAAACTGCAGATGTTATGACCATAGTAAGTAATAACTAGTTAAGATAGAAAAGATATTAAGTGTAAGCATGCATGTATAGGAGAAACATAATGGGCTTTGGTACCACCTGTGATTTCTGACACCCACTGACCCAATGCAGGGGGTCTTAGAATATATCTACATAGAATATATCTTAAGGGGGAAATAACCATATTTTGAGTCACTTAGTTTGTGTTAGTTTATTGTGGTGGCCGTAGGAAACTAATATTCTTTGCTGTACCACATGATGTTTTCATTACTTTTACAATATCAATTTTATATCATGTTTGTTTATTTTCCTAACTACTATTTGTTTTGGAAACCACATATTGAAATAATTTCACTTTATTATTCATCAGCACTCAGAATGGTTCTATGCTCAAAGTCTGTTTTTTGCTTTTCTGTCTAATTTGTTAGATTTCTTTTCCTCGGATGTAATATACACTTCTCAAAATTCATTTGGGAATTCAGATTCTTTCTTTCCTTTTCCCTTTGTAGGTATGCTGCTACCAAGTCTCATCTTGCTAGAGAAAACAAAATGCTTCACCAAGTCCATGATTCAATTGAAAAGCCTCTCTGGCCAACTCCAGGTAAATCGGATTCAGCCTATTTGTTTTTTGTTTTTACAATTAAAATACTATAATAATAAGTTAAAATTTTTTCAGCTGAAATACATTTGAATACAGGGGGCCTAATTCTTGTGTTCTCCTCTAAGATTGCTTCAACTCAGGGATGGGGATATAGCTCAGTTGGTAGAGTGCTTGCCTCATATGCACAAGGCCCTGGGTTCAATCCCCAGCACACACACACACACACACACACACACACACACACACACACACACATGGATGACTTATATGTTCAAGCTTACTACCCTTTATAATAGGCTTGAAACTATAAGGCAAGTTTCAAAGTGTAAAGAAACAGCCAGAACAAAGTCGTCATTAACTGACCCCTAAAACTCATTGTAGCTTTGGACCCACAGGCAATATGGCTGAAAAGAAAGGAACCATGTTAGCTGAGTTACCAGAATTGTGGAGATGGGTTGGGGGCAAGTCCTGAGTCTCAATAGAGAGAGCTGGTGACCTAGAGCGAAAGTCAGCTGGTATGGAAGGAAAGCCATCACCCTTGGGATCAGAAAACTTGGATTTAGGTCCCAGCTCTGTGTAATTACGTCAAGGTTACCTAACTTCTGAGCAGTTCCTTCCTCCTCATTTGATACTGGTCGCAGAAAAGATTTTCTGTAAATATTAGTTTCTATATCCTGCCCCATCTCACAGGACCCTTGTGACTAAAGGACTCCGTGTGTGTCAAAATTCTTTGTAAACGGGGAAGTAGTGGAAAGTATTAGTGACCGTTTTTCTTGTCACCTATCTGTTAAGTACAATAGTGTCCTTTTACTATTTTATTATTGTAATAGGCTCAGTGATTCTTGCAGTCCTGCTTCACAGCTCTCAGCAGCTACTCCTCACACTCTCATATACCACTCAAACCCTCGGACAAATTACCACCCTGACTCCAGCTAGTCCTTCATCTAGACCTCAGGAGACCTACAAGGACTGATCAGATGCTGTTTCTGCAGCCTTACTCTCACTCCTCCATGACTTTTCTACCCCTCTCCAGTCTGTCCCAACATTCCCACCATTGGCATCCGTGGAAGAGATCATTTAGTTACATTCATGATAACAATAACATCTGTCCATGCTTTGTCACACTGGTTCCTACAGCTCAGATCTGCGTATATTTTCACCAGGTCTAAACTGTTTTATTTCCCATTTCCTTCAGGAAAAAAATATATACTTTTTGACATGGAAAGTCCCCGACGCCTAATATGTGCCTACTTTTTGAGGAACATCTCTTACCACTCTCCCCTCCCACCCTAAACGCCACACTGAGCCAGTGGGTCATCATTCTTTCTTCCCTGCATCATTTAAAAATTTTTTGAAAAGTACATTGTTTCCCTATACCCCTACTCCAAACACTCTTCTTCCCCTTCTTTATTTTCTAATACCTAGGCATCCTTGGGGATTCCATTCAGGTACAAGTTGAACATCCCTGATCTGAAAATCCAAAAATCTGAAATGCTTCAAAATTCCAAACTCTTTGAGGGCCAATATGATGCCACAAATGGAAAATTTCTTGCAGTAAAATTTGTTTCATGTGTAGAATTATTTAAAATATGGTATGAAATTAACTATAGATTATGTATATAAATTTTATATGAAACAAAATTTTGTATTTAGACTTGAATCACATCCCCAAGTATCTCCTTATGTATATGCAAATATTCCAAAACAAATAAAAAAATATCCTGAAATCAGAAATACTTTTGGTCCCATATATTTCCGGTAAGGCACACCCAACCTGTATTACCTCTATGAAACTTTCCCTGTGGGTTATCATAGAATTTCTATCAAGGACATATCACAGTGTATTAACTTTCAACTGCTGGGTAAATTAACACACAACTAACAGTTAAAAACAAAATACAGTATTTCAGTTTCTGTGTGCCTGGAATTCAGGCAGAGCTTAGCTTGATTTTTAGCTTAGGATCTTGGAAGGTGGCAAAGTGTCAATAGGTCTGCATTCTCCCATGGTGACTTAAATGGGGAAGAATCTGCCTTCAAATCCAGTGTAGTTGTTGACAGAATTCCTTTTCTTCTGTCTGAGGACTGAGAGCCCTGGAGTCTTGCTAAGTGTGTGCTGGAGGCTTCTCTCAGCTCCAGAAGGGCACCCAACATTCCTTGCCATGTGGGCTTTTCCAGCGTGGCCTCTTACTTTGTGAAGTCAGCAAGGAGAGTCTTTAGGGAAAGTCAGATACTGAGATGGCATCTTATGTAATGCAACATAGTCATGAGAGTGAGATCTAATCATCTTTGCATAGTTTATTGGTTAGAAGCAAGTCATAGGTCCCACCACGCCTAAAGGGAGGGGATTTCACAGAGGGTGTACTCCAGAAAGAAGGATTCCATGGGGCCATCTTTGAGACTGTCTGCCACACAAGCTGTTATCATTGTCTCTTTTTTTTATTGTGAAAAAGTACTTTTAATAGTGCTTCAAATACAATATAGAGATTGAAGGAAAGAGGAGAGGCATTCACAAAGGAATAAGGGAAAGTGAGCATACACATGAATGAACAGCACTTTTTCCCTCATAGAATAGTCAGACCTGGCATAATAAATGGTGAGGAAAAAAATCATGAACTAAGAGTGCAGAAATTATGGTGTTAACCTATAACTCTACTTAGGTTCTTTCTCTTGCTTACTAAGTCCTAAATCTTTTCATCCTTTTGTTTCTAATCACTCTCTTTTTGAAATAGACATGAGGAGAAAACGCAAAAAATGCAAAATCATGATTTCACTCACCCCTGAACCCAAATCCAGAAGGATGCTTGGTCCCACTGAGTGTGTGACCATTGTCATGGAACCCGTGATATTTTATGGATTCATTTTTCAGCCAAGTGTGTTCTTCTGAATTCGCCTTTTGGTTTCAATATGTCAGTGCTGGAGGTAACAATAAGAAGTTACCCAAAGATATCAAGCTATCTCCTTTTACTATCCAAATTGGAATGAATACCTTTGAATAAAACCCAAGAGTAGAAAGCAGATCTGGCATTAATTTAAAATGACATGATTCAATTTTATAGTAAATTACATAGTAATATAAATTTTGAATAATTCTGAGAATCACACTGTTAAAATGCCTTATAAAATCTATATTTTGTTTCCTTTATGTCTCTTTACTGCTGGTCTCCTTTGATGAGTAGTGGGCTCCTTGAGGAAAGGGTCTGCTTTCCTCTCAGTCTTCATGGCACAGTACCTGTCATAGAGTAGCTATTTAGTGACCAAAGCAAATGAACTGATTATGACAGAAAGAAATACAGCTGTCATATTTTAGCAGCCCTGTGATTTTGGAAAAAATGGAATGAACTCATAATGTGTGGGCAAAAGATAGGTAAGCTGGATGGAAGAACAGTTTAAGGAATGTACAGAAACTGAGTAGATCTTCAGTACTGAGCCCTGTCCTCTTTGCAAATGGCAGACCATTCTTTGCATCTACTCTGGAAAAGACTATTCCCAAGAGGTTGTGTTAAACTGGATTATCATTCAGAAATATCCATTCCTGGAGCAGGAATGGATATTATCCTGACAAAATAAGCTTTGCCTCAGAGCATGTTTTGATAAATGGAATATTAGTGAGCCCTGTGCCCAGGGTTTGGAAATGGTGTGTAGGACTTGGCTTGCTCTTTCATTTTTGCTGTCATCATCACAATAGCATGTGTGGACTAGGTCTCTGATCATAGAGAAAGACGTGAGGTGTGGAGCCGAGCTTTCCCCACCAAGTTTGCCAAATAAGCCAACCCCATCTGACCTACAGATGCGTGAACTAAAGGAATACTTATCATTGTATGTCACTAAAATTTTGTGGTTGTTTATTAGATAGCTATAGTGAGCTTGTATAAAATATCAAAGGGAAATATGACTTGGAGAAGGAATGAATTTTGTGTTCCTTTACAGGGAGGTTTAGCATGTCATAGTCTGCCATTGAGAAGACTTTCCTAAGATTCAGGAGATCAGAGGGAAGAAGGGGACATTATGCTTGGGAAGTTATGCATATTGGGCAAGGTGACTTCCTCAATCACAGCTATTTCATTTATCTTTTCACAAAGTCCATCTTCACAGACTTGATGGCTCCCCAGATGTCTTCAGGAATTCCTCATGTTGCCCTATCTTGGGTAGCTGTGTGCATGTAGTTCCTTGTACTCCTTGAATGCCTCCTCTCCCCACTGAAGCCCATGAGTCAGTCTAAAGTAGTTGCTTATAGTTCTCAGATTTTCCAGATCAGCCCTCCCATGGTCCTCTTGCACCTGGATAATGCTGAAGTCTTGTACTAAACACTGACTCTCATGATGGCTCTGTTTTCCTAACTGAACCCAAACTGATAACAAGAGTGAATGGAAATAAACCACTTGGCATTAACCAGAGCCCAATCAGCATGAGTTTTAATATCTATACTAACTAAATTGTTCCAAGATTAATAACAATAAGATGCAGCCTTTCCAGAATCTATTCTGTGGAAAGCATACAAAATATAAGGCAATTAGGATGAGTATCTTCTTCGTGGCCTATTTTGTGAACATAATAACAAATTCCCACCTACCCTGTTGTGCTTCTGAAGATGTTTTCCTTTATAATCAATTGGGACTCGGTAAATAAAGGTCCAATAAATGAACTAGCAAAGAATAAAAAAAGATTGAGCAAAAAGGAAAGAATGATTTGTGACACAAAGTCTGTTTTAAAATGCAAAATTTAAAAAGTTGAGCCAAGTTGTTTGCATTCACTCAGGTTACCTTCATCATTATGTGACAAATCCAGGAACACTTCAGGTTGCTTTTCCTGCTATGTGCATTAAATTTCTGCTTTTCATCTTTCTCACCATAGATAAAGTTTCTACAGATTCATATGCTGGAGATGATGATATAGATTCAGAGTCCTGGGAAAAGGAAGTGGATGACCTGGTTGCCTGGACCAACACTCTCAGTGTAGATAATTTAGAAGATGAGACCTAACACTCCAGGATTTAAAAAACAAACAACATTAAACTTAGCTCAGTTGCGTGGAGCAACTTTGGGAGACTGTCAGAACTTGGTTTCTGTTTGTTTGTTTTTTAGGGTGATCAAGTAAAAATTTTTAAAAAGGCAAATATAAATTAATGAATGTTGTTTAGAATTTTGAGCTTTGCTTTGTTTAGAACTAAGCCCAATTAATGGTATTGATACTGGTGTTGAGAATCAGGCCTGAGTCCCATTCTCCCCCGTTGAAGATTGAATATCCTTGAAATGCCAAGGCAAGTGCAGAAAGTTTTATTTAAAGGATAGAACAGAGAGAGAGAGAGAGAGAGAGAGAGAGAGAGAGAGAGAGAGAGAGGGAGGGAGGGGAGAGAGAGAGAGAGAGAGAGAGAGAGAGAGAGAGAGACCGACCTCTACAGAGGAGGGGGTTCAAATTGCCTTAGTGAGGGTGACCTGCCCCTTTTATCCTTTCTTCTAATGCCCACTGCCTATCTTGCCTACATGGCCAAAAAGTGGGAAAGAAGCCTTACAGGGGGTCCCTCAATTCCCTGGAGACAGGTAACCTTGGCAACAGATTGGAGGAGGGGGAAGTGCTCTAGAGGTATTAGGATTTTATTTCCTCTTGAATCAGCTCCATCTTCCTGACCCAATCATTCATTACCTACACTGATTGTCCTTTTGCCCCCGTCCTCAATCCCCCTTCTGAGAAAGGAACCCTTGGTGTGGTAAGGGGAAATGGACAATGACTGCTCTGGCTGCTTCAGGCTGAGAGGAGGTTATGTAGGGCAAGCAGTTTGGATTTCCCTTTTAGGAATGTGTTGGGCCTGTCAAGTGGTCCGTGGTAAAAACCTGGTTCAGAAAGAAGAGACTATAAAGTGATCTGGAGGATGAGTGCTTCTATGAGAGAAACAAGAAGTCATGAGTATTGGAATGAGATTAATACAAAATAAATGTCACATGCATCTGGAACATGTCAATGAATATTAGCCTCGTATCCTGTCTGTTCTATGATGGCCTGTTATCTCAAATTAATTCTGGTTGTTATATTAGAAGTTGTACTTTTGTAAGGCATTAACAGACAATAGTTAAAAAGTTTACAAGAAAAAATATTAAAATCAAATTAACAAGAGTAAAAACACTGAGTTTGTCTAATAGCTATGAACCAAGAAACATAATTTTTATAATCCCAAATCTATACTTCAAACTTTAGTTTGAAGAACTTCTGCTTAGTAAAATGTTCTTCTAAACCTTGTATTTTAAAGACTTATATACTTGGAAAATATAAATACAACTAGTACACAAAGAAGCTGGTAAACACCACAGTCACACTGATATTCTTATGTTAACTGAGTTGCTTTTAAAGAAAAATTCAGAATCTGTAATGTAGGTTAATATTCTAAAATAACAGTTGTTGTTTAACCAGAATTGTATAGACCCTAATTCTTTTAAGACTAGTTTCTCTAAAGGAAAAAAAAAAGACACAAGAAATTACTTTATTGGATAGCAGCAGATAAGTGTTTTAAGAAATTTTTGTTACTTTAACACAAAGAGGATTAAACTTTGATTTATATCAGTGTATTAATATTTGACCTTCAGAAAAACCTTAAATAGCTTTAACAGATTGTGCCAATTATAGCCAACTTAGTCACAAACTTTTTGAGATTTACCCTCCAAGAATTAGCACAAATTTTAATATCTTTACTAACTTATTTAGACATTCTACAACTTTTACTTTCCCACATGAAAGACATTCTGATCCAGAAACATTTTTTTTTACCTCTACTTTCATACTAGAACCTTCTTATATTTCCATACCTAGAACCTTCTTATATTTCTTTTCTAACTGTTGGCCCATTTTTAAATTCACATTTTGAAACAATTCTTAGGAAATTTCTGAATTTAAACAAATTACTGTACTTTAATAATATGATCTACTTTATGTTTTTATAGTACTTTAATTGAAATCCAACTGAAACTGTTTGTATTCTTTATATGTAGAATTACACCTGATAGAATCTTAACTCTTAGTAACCTTGTTGTTGGTGAAGACACAAAAACAAAGCATTCTTAAACCTTTTTCCATTTACAAATTTATGAAACACATTTAATGTTTAAATATGTTACCTTATGGAATTTAAAAAGTCAAGAGTACTTGATTTGATATTTAGTAGTTGAAATTTTAGCATTTTAACTTCACAGATTAATCAGATATGTCCTCTAACAAACACATTTATGAAGATTAATCCCATGATGTTAAATTTAATTTTAACTGCAAAAACAGAAATATAAAAAAAGTATTAAGTATTAACCATCTTTTCCCTGTTAAAGAAAAATCCTAGAACTAATAGATGTCACATTCTAGACATTTTATAGAAACCACATTTCATTTATTGCCTGACCACTTAGAAAAACTTATGAGTTAACAATTTTAAAAATATCTTTACTCTCATATGTTTGCCCAATTTAAATTGAACTACTTTTAAAATGAACTAAAGGGTATTTGGATCCATTTCTCACTTAAATTTTGATTTTTGAACACTCATTTATATACCAATTTTGATATCACATACATCATATATGGACACAGAACATATGTAGATATAACAATACAATACACAGGTGTATATACATACATAAAAGAGATGGGAAACAAAGATCTTGTAGCTTTTCATAGGTAGATCTCCACAGGTAGGAGACAATGCTTCAGATGTTTTATTAAAGGCTCTATTAGATTTAACCTATTAGAAATTAAAATAGAGTCTATCAGAATTTTACATTTTGACTTAAATAAAGGTCAGGCCAGTTCAGTTGGATGCAGTCATGATGGACACTGAAATCAAAGGTTCAGGTGACCATTTGTCCTTGATGGATATCAGATATATTCCCAACATACATGTCTATGTCCTTCTTAGGATTTTGTGAGAGGAGATTTTTTTCCATGTATTTGAGAAATTGACTCTGAACAAGATGAAGTGTAACAACATCTATAGTTAGATAAAATAAATCTAATCAGAAAAAATATATTAATTTAGGTGTTCAGAATCAAATGTGAATTCACCATAAAACAATGAGCTCAAAAATATAGAAATTAAACAACAACAACAACAAAAACCCACAAGAGTTCTAAAACACAGCCATAATTACTCTAGTAAAGGAGTATGCAAAACATCTTTATCAGATCAGAGTGCACTTTTAGGTATTTAGAGAATGTGAGAGTCCTGAAATACTTAGATAAATATTCTCAAGGTAAATAAGACTTGTGTATATGAGATCATTCCATTTTCCTCCCTATGCTGTAGTGTTTATGGAGAAACTTGTTAAGAAAGCAGGTGGTAGAGTGCAAGAACAGGTAAGATAACCAGCCATTTAGGTTCCACAGGGGCTTGAATTTAAAAATGACATATTCCCCCCACCCCCCATTTGGTCTCAAACTGGTTTTAGATAATTGCTTCTGTAGCTTACATTTCAGATGTAAGCCTTGGAAGGGGTTGGGGATCGATCCATCTGGCAGAAGGCTATTAAGTAATGAAAGCCACTGTATTGAGACTGAAAGGCAAAACCTTATGCATAGGGCATTTTAACTATTTTTTCTTTAGTAAAATCAGTCTCTTAAGCCTGTAGTATTATAACTTATGTTTCCTCTGGAGACTATTTCCCATTCCTGCAGTTGGTAATGAGACCATATTTGAATGCAGAAAATCATCAGACATCTCCTTTTTCCACCTATGATTAGGTCCTTTCCCAGGCCTGGTAGAAGACAATGAGGCACTTTTTTGAGTGGGTTAAACTGCTCCCAATTTTTCAGTATTCAGGCTAGTGGTGCACCTGGCATAACTGTTGAGAAAGACCTTCCCATCTTAGTTCATATCTTGTTAGGGACATCTCTGTAGATGAGCTTGTGAAGGCCAACAAACCCATCTCCCACTACCTGGTCCTGCCAAATTTATTGCTGCCTTATTGGCAAGAATGAACAAAGTCCCAGTTTGCCAAGGGACAAAGACCTTGGAGGATTCAGACTCACTGGCACCACTGACCTCCTCCTGTCACTATTAAACTTCCAAATGTGATGACCCATGGCGGTTGGAGGAGGCAACATATAATGGAATATTTTCCTCTGCTCTGTGGGCTAAAGGAATCTCCAGAGGATAAGGACATCTAGTGGTTGTTGGACACTTACTATCCTTTTCTTGAAGTAGTGAATTGAAAACACTTTCTTTTTAACAGTCAAAGAATCTCAGGAGCACAGAAACAACAAGGAAGAGAATCCCTAAAACTTATAAGGGATTAATATGTTAATATAGAGAATCTACGCATGTCCTTATGAACAATTCCATTTAAAATGTTCCTCTCTCGAAGCTAGAGTCTGATCGACTAGAGTCTGATCAGGGAGGGGAGGAGAGTGCTTGGGAGGAGAGAGTGTGGGAGAGTACAGTTGGGCTCAAATGGAGGTATTTGTCACTGGGAGGTTCGCAGAGCACCTTTTCATTGCCCAGTCACCCTAAAATACTTTATTAGTGCTATCAGGGGGTTGGTACAACCCACTCTCCTCACACACTTCAGGGAGGGGCCTGAAGACCAGGAAAAGGATTCCTTCTGGCCAAAGCAACCGGCTCAAAGTGAATCAAGTCTTCACTGGCTCAAGGGGAGCATCTCTTCTATACTACATAAAGGGAGCAAGACCCCATCTACATTGGCTTCAGGTAAGTGAGTCTGAATCTACTACGCTGGTTCAAGGTGAGCTAGTACATACAGTGAGAAGGAGAGGGAGGTACAGTGGTCCAGGCCTTGGAGAGGATGGCTGCTGGGCTCCAGCCATAGCCCTGAGGCCTCCTTCCTCTCAAAAACAAAACATACAAACAATAACAAACAATAACAACAACAACAACAAACAAAAAAAAACAGCCTTTTTTTTTATCTTTGAAACATCAATTTTATTATACAATTTTTGAAAAAAAAAGAAATGAAGAATAAATTTCTCCTGGTGCATGGGAGAAAGGACAAAAAGCAGGGCAGGGGAAAGTGTCCCAGGGAAGTCTCTATGATGTGTCTTCACAGGTGGGGGCAGAGGAGTCTTCTGGTAGATGCAGATGCACTCCTGCCTGGAATCCTTGCAGAGTTGCCTGAGCAGGTCAGCAATGTCCTGCAGGACCATATAATGGTCCGTGAAGGTGAGCTCATAGCAGGAGCTCTGCCCCTTGAGCACTACACTGCTCTGGCTACTCTTAAAGCTCATCCTCAACTGGAACAAGGATGCTAGCTAGTAATAATAACTCAAAACAAAAACAAAAAAATAATAAGAAAAAAAACCAAAAACAATATCCAAAGACCACAACCACCAGCCACCAACTACCACCAAATATGCTAACTATCTGGGAGTCTGACAGGTCATTACTAAAAGCTTCCTATACTTATGGACAAAAAAAAAAAAAAATCCAGCTGCAAACACACTCTCTTATATACCTGTAGTTTGAAATTCCCTCACAATGGCTTCTTCTGAGTCAGAGCAAGAAATGAGCCAGTAGGACCTAGGCATTATCCCCAGTGGTCATCTCACTTTGGGGCCTCCAGACCTTCTCCACTTTAATAATCAGAATAAGAAAAAACTCTGGAAGGTTTTGTAGGTTACTTCAGTGGTCTTTTCATTTCCAGTCTGAAAATCTGTAATAACTGGGTGGCTTTGGAAGATCTCATCATAGCTACACTCAAGGTTTCTGCATCTTTACTTGCCTGAACTGAGCAGCTTTCCTCCACTGGGCCCTTGTCCCATGATGGATTACCTCCATTGGGCAGAGCAATGGAGTCAGCCATCTAGGAACTTCGACCTCTGGAACTGTTAACCCCAGAGAAGCTTTTCCTTCTCCAAGTTGTTCCTAATTAAGACACATCAATTAATTAAATTAATTAAACCTAATTAAATGCATCATTGCACTCAGCTTGATAGAGGCACGTGTGTATGCGCATGCGCAGAGCTGGGAACTGAAGCGCATGCTGGAGAAGCTCTCTTAATGTGCCCATCCCATCCCTGGGGTTGAAGCTTCCTGGCCCAACCAGTCCCCAGTACTGTTCCATTGAGGCTGAACTGTCAACAGAAATCTTGGAGGGATACACACATTCAAACAACAGCATGTGCTAAACAAGAGTCCAGGGAGATGGTCTCCCCTAGATGTACCCTGTGTGAGGGGATTCCTTTGGTCTGCACTCAAGGACCTTAGATAACAACTTAGATCTTGATGAAAAGATCTAAGATGAAAGATCCCTGATAAAGCAAATTTATGACAATTATAAAAGCTAGTGCTACTTTTGTTTTCTATGAACTATAAGAGAATAACGTATCAAAACATCCCAATTTTATTCTGTGATCATAGAATTTGTTCATTTATGCATAAAGTTAAAATATATCAACGTTGGTTATTTATTTTCCACTCCCACTAAAACTTCAAGGTGTAAGCCAAGTAGGGAGACTCTATTTAGAGATCTTCTAAAATAGGTTTCATACCAATAGCTGTCAGTTTCTCCATCTCAAACATATGTTTCTGTTTCACCCCCTGAGAATCTGCTGTGATAGATTAATTATAGCAAATTAGTGAATTAAAAGTAACAATGAAGTTTTTATTAAGAAGCAAAAATACCTTCATAGAGGTGATTCTGGTAGAAGATGCCAAGTTTGTTTTTTTTAAAACAGCTTTATTGAGGCATGATTGACAAATAATAAGATAAATTGTTTAAAAGTGTGCAATTAAATGGTTTAATATATGATAAATCCATGAAAACATCTCTACCATCAAGAACATATCTGTCACCCCCCAAGGTTTTCTCATGCTTCTTCATATAACCAGTTACCACCTCCTGCCCTCAGTAATCACTAATTACTGATCTTCTCTGTCACTTTAATTAATGTGTATTTCCTACAGTTTTTAATAAATGTCATTCTGTAAAGACTTGTTTTTTGGCTTCTTTTCCTTAGCATAAGCATAACTGTTTTGAGATTCATTCATCTTTTGTATATGTGTTATATCAATTTTCATTACTGCAAGGTATTTTTCTAGTGGATATATCAAAATTTATCCTTTCACCTGTTGATGAACATTTGAGTTGTTTCCAAACCATTACAAATATAAAATCTGGCATGGCAGATTCATCCTAAAATAACCAACAGTGAGTTGCATCTGAGAGTAATTCCTTCCTTTTATAGTAGACTGAGCCTGTAGGAAAGGCATATAGCTAAGCTGATGAGATGGTCACTCCTGTCATTAAGGGAGGTTATGGGGGACTTCTTTGCAGACTGGAGAGTCACCTTCTGACTTCAAAGAAGTAAATTGTCATATTAGGAGTAAGCCACATGACTGTAACTGCTAGCAGCTTCTAGGAGCTGAGAGTAGCCCATGGCTGACAGTCAACAAGAAAATAGAGAACTCACAATCTCCAGATATTGAATATTGTCAACAGTCATGTGAGCTTGGAAAAGGCCTGAGCTCCAAAAAGAAATGCAACCTGGCCCACACCCTGATTGCAGGTCTGTGAGATTCTGAACTCTTTGCCAGGCCAAGCCCAGACTCCAGTTCCATGGAAACTACAAGATAATGAATGCATGCTGTTGTAAGCTGCCAAATTTGTGGCAATTTGTCATATGACAATAGAAAAATTAACATAACCCATGTGAACATTTGCATACAAGTCTTTATATGGACATATGTTTTATTTTTTCATGAGTAAATACCCAGAATTGAAGTGGCTGGATCATATGGTAGAAGTATGCTTAAATTTTTAAGAAATTGCCAGACTATTTTCCAAAAGAGTTTTACTGCTTTACATTCTACCAACACTATATGAGTTTTCCAGTTCCTTCACATCCTGACCAATATTTGATTTGGTTAATTATCCAAAACACTTACTTAAATAAGCTTATTTATTTATTTTGTGGTGCTGGAGATTGAATCCAGGGTCTCACACATGCTAAGCAAGTGCTCTACCCACTGAGCCACACACTAGCCTATAATTTGGTTAGTCTTTTAAATGTTAGCCATTGTAAAAGGTGTATAGTAGACTAGTTTCAACTTGCATTTTCCTGAAGACTAATGATGAAGAAAATCTTCTCATGTGCCATCCTCATATCTTCAAACACCCTGGGGGTGTTTCCTTTCTGATTATTATATCTAGAGAGTTATATATTCTGGACACAAGCTCCTTAACAGAGAAATGATTTATAGATATATACTTTACAAACTAGCAACCAGTCTGTCCTTGTCTTTTCATGATCTTAACAGTGTCTTTCAAAGAGCAGAAGTTTTGAATTTTGATAAAGTTCAACTTAGCAATTTTTTTTTCACTTTTACATTATACTTTTGGTGTTGCATTTGATAAGTGCTTGCCTAATCTAGCCAAACACAATTTTATCTTGTTTCTTGTAGAAATTTTGTAGTTTTAGGTTTTAATTTTTGGGTCTATCATCCATTAAAAGTAAATAGATGGAAGTGTGTGTTTTCTATGCCACCCTCTCCTCTTTCTTCCCTCCTATTTTTTTTTTCCATATGGACTCTCAATTGTTGTAGCACCATTTGTTGGAAAGACCATCCTTTTTCCATTGAATCGTCACTCTTTCCCACTGATCTGCATGTCCATCTTTATTCCTATATCATATCACTGATTAGTATAGCTTTATTGTTCAACTTAAAATAAGGCAATGTTAGCCCTCTCACTTTTTAAAAATTATAATGAAAATTATTTTTATATATTGGAGATAATATAACATTATTGAAAATCTGGGTTATAGACCAAAAAAGAAAATCAAAGAGGATAAGAACTTGAGTCTACTAATAATCTGACTTCTGTTTTTAAATATTTTAAAAATATTTTTCTAAACTTTTACCAGTTTTTTAAATCAGATTGAATATATAATCTTATGATTTTTTACATTTTTAAAAATTTGTTCTCTCTAGATATACATTACAGTAGGGTATATTTTGACATATTATACATACATAGAATAAGTAAAACTTGTTCCAATGAGGATCCCAGGATTGTGGTTGTATATGACGTAGAGTTTCATTGGTCGTGTTTTCATAGATGAACATAGGAAAGATATGTCCAATTCATTCTATTGTCTTTCCTATTCCCATCCCTACCCCCTTTCCTTCATTCCTCTTTGTCTAACCTAGTGAACTTTTTGTTGAGAGAGAGAGAGAGACAGAGAGAGAGAGAGAGAGAGAGAATTTTTTAATATTTATTTTTTAGTTTTCGGTGGACACAACATCTTTATTTTATTTTTATGTTGTGCTGAGGATTGAACCCAGCACCCCGCAAATGCCAGGTGAGCGCACCACCACTTGAGCCACATCCCCAGCCCCTAACCCAGTGAACTTCTAATCTTCCCCTCCCTTGTGAGTTAATATCCAAATACCAGAGAGAACATTCTGCCTTTGGTTTATTGAGAGTGGATTATTTCACTTAGCATGATATTCTCCAGTTCCATCCATTTGCCAGCAAATGCCATAATTTCATTCTTCTTTATGGCAGAGTAATATTCCATTATGTGTGATATATATATATATATATATATTGTGATATATATATATATATATATATCACATTTTTAATCCATTCATCTGTTGGAGGGCACCTATGTTGGTTCCATAGCTTGGCTATTGTGAATAGAATTACTATAAACACTGATGTGGCTGTGTTACTGTAGTATGCTGATTTTAAGTCCTTTGGGTATAAACCAAGGAATGGGATAGCTGGGTCAAATGGTGGATCCATTCCAAATTTTTTGAGGTATCTTTGTACTGTTCTCCATAGTGGTTGCACCAATTTGCAGTCCCACTCGAAATGTGTAAGTGAGCATTTTTTCCCACATACTTGCCAACATTTATTGTAACTTGTATTCTTCATAATTGCCATTCTGGCTGGAGTGAGGTGGAATCTCAGTGTTATTTTGATTTGTAATTCTCTAATTGCTAAAGATGTTGAACATTTTTTTCATATATTTTTTTGACCATTTGTGTTTCTTCTGTGCGGTGCCTTTTCAGTTCCTTTGCCCATTTATTGATTGGGTTATTTGTTTTTTTTAAATTTTTTTCCAATGTTAAGTTTTTTTTTAGTTCTCTGTGTATCCTGGAGATTAATGTTGTATCTGAGGTGCTGGTGGTAAGAGTTTTTCTCATTCTGGAGGCTGTCTGTTTATGGTATTGATTGTTTCCTTTGTGATGAAGAAGCATTTTAGTTTGATACTATCTCATTTATTGATACTTGATTTCACTTCTTGCACTTTAGGAGCCTAGGTTATTGATCCACTTTGAGTTGAGTTTTGTACAGGGTGAGATATAGAGGATCTATTTCATTCTATTACATATGAATTTCCAGGTTTCCTAGCACCATTTGTTGAAGAGGCTGTCTTTTCTCTGATGTAAGTTTATGGTGACTTTGTATAGTATGCTATTAACTGTATTTATGTTGGTTTGATTCTGTTTTCTATTCTGTTCCATTGATCTTCATGCCTACTTGTGCTATTGGCATGACATTTTTGTTATTATAGCTCTGTAGTATAATTTAAGGTCTGGTATTGTGATGCCTCCTGCATCACTTTTCTTGCTAAGGATTGCTTTTAGCCCTCTAACTTTATTCTTCTTTTTCAAAGTTGTTTTGGCCAGTCTAGGACTTTAATATTTCCATCGGAATTTTAGAATCAATACATAAAATAATGTAGGGATTGGGTTGGAACTGCACTGAATCTATGGGTCAATCCATGGAGGAATGACATCTTAATTTGTGTATTGGGTCTTCCCACACTGGAACTCTCCACTCTGGGTGGTGATGGTGAGGGTCACCTAGAACATCTCTTAGCAGTGCTATGTATTTTTCAGCTGTCCCTTGTTATATATCTTTTGTTAAATTTTCTTCTGCATATTTTTATTGTGTTCTAGTGTTATTTAAAATTAGTGTTATTTAAAATATAGAAATGCAAATGGTGTCAGCATATTACTCTTGTACCTCGAAACATTGCCCATCTCAACTATTAGTTCTAATATCTATTTTGTAGACTTCATCAGATTTTCTACATAGGCAATCATGCTGTCTTTATTTATTTTTTTTTTTTTTTAAAGAGAGAGTGAGAGAGAGAGGGGGACAGAGAGAGAGAGAATTTTAACATTTATTTATTTTTTCTTAGTTCTCGGCGGACACAACATCTTTGTTGGTATGTGGTGCTGCTGAGGATCGAACCCGGGCCGCACGCATGCTAGGCGAGCGCGCTACCGCTTGAGCCACATCCCCAGCCCCTATCATGCTGTCTTTAAACAAAGATAGTTTTATTTCCCACTTTTCAATCTGAATTTATTTATTTATTGTTTCTTGATGTCTAGAATTGGCTAGAACACATCATAAATTGAAAAAAAATATATATATATATAAATTGAAAAGAATTGATGTGAGTAAAAAAAAGAATCAATGTGAGTAAACACCTTTATCTTATTCCTGAGTTTAGAAAAACATTTGGTCTTTTATAATTAAATATAATATTAATCTTAGATTTGCCCTTCAACCAATTGAGGAAATTTCCTACTTTCCCTAGTTCTCTGGGAGTTTTAATCAGAAATAAAAACTAGATTTGGTTAAATGCTTTCTCTGTCTATTGAGATGAGAATATAATGTTTTTCTGTTTATTAACAAGGTGGATTACATAGATTTATTTTTATATGCTGTTATTTGTTTTGTTAATATTTTCTTTAGAGTTTTTACATCTGTATTTATGAGGGAAATAGGCTACAGTCTTCTCTTCTTGAAATGTCATCCAGGCTTAAAGTCAGAGTAATTCTGGACTCACATAATGAATTAGGAAGAATTCCCTCTTCCTGAATTTCTGGAAGAGTTTTCATAGAATTGGTTTTATTTCTCCCTTACATATTCAGTGAAATCCATCAATGTGGCCATGTGGGGCTGGAGCTTCCTTTTGGGATGGCATTTAATTACAACTTCAATTTTTAAAATGGTTTTATGGCTATTTAGATGATCTGTTTCTTTTTGAATGACTTTTGGTATTTTCATCTTTCAAGTAATTTGTCCATTTAATCTTAGTGATCAAAGTTTTGGTACAAAGTTGTTTATAATATTTCCTCACTTTCTTTGTAATGGATAATAATAAAAGGATCTGCAAAATCTGAGTTGATGCCACTTGTGTCTTCTGTCTCTTACCTCTCATTCTGACTTGAGGTTTATCAATTGTATATTTTATTTGTTCTAATTAGTTATACATGATAGTTTATTAATAAGGTGGATTACATAGATTTATTTTTTATATGCTGTTAATTTGATGCATTTTGACACATCATACATAAATGGAATATAACTTGTCATTCTTCTGGTTGTACATGATGTTGAGTCACATTGGTCGTGTAGTCATATATGCACATAGAGTAATAATGTTCGATGGATTCCACGATCCTCCCTCCCCCATACTCTCCCTTCACTCCCCTCTGCCTATGCCAAATTACCTCTACTCTTCCCTAGGCCCCCCACCATTGTGAATTAGCATACACATACCAGGGAAAACATTCAGGCTTTGGTTTTGGGGTATCAATTGTATTAATCTGCTCAAATAACTAGTTTTTATTTTTATTTTTATTTTCTCTGTTGCCTTCTATTTTATTGATTTCCACTCTAATCTTTATTATTTCCTTTCTTCTGCTTACTTTGGTCTATTTATACACTCCTCCCCCATTTCTTAAGTTGGAAAGAGGTATCATTGATTAAGATCTTTCTCATTTTCTAATATAAGGATTTAATACTACAGGCTGTGATCACCTTTAATCCAGAAATCAGAAATCCAAATGTGATATTCAAAAAGTTTGGGATTTCAGAGCAGTCTAAATTTTAGATTTTCTTTTCCTTTTTTTGTACTGAGGACTGAACCCAGTGATCTTAACCACCCAGCCACATCCCCAACCCTTTTTTATATTTTATTTGGAGACAGGTTCTTGCTGAGTTGGCTAGGGCCTTGTTAGGTTGCTGAGATTGGTTTGAATTTATGATTCTCCTGCCTCAGCCTCCCGAGCTGATGGGATTACAGGGAGAAACCATGTTTGGATTTTGGATTTTCTAAATGGGTATGCTCAGCTAGTAAAGTCCATTCAAATATTCCAGAACCAGAAAAACTCCCAAATCTGGAACACTTCTATTCCCAAGCATTTTGGATAAAGACTGCTCAACCTGTCTAAATTTCTCTCTGGTACTGCTTTGGCAGTTTCCCCCCAAATTTTTATTTTTCATTCAATTAAAAATATTTGTGTCTTCCTTTTAATTCATCTCTGATCCATATATTATTTAGAAGCATTTTATTTATTGCCAAATATTGGAGATTTTCCAGAGATCTGCCTTTGATTTCTAAGGTAATTGCATGTTGAAAGAGAATACTTCCTAGCATATCATAGAATTTTAAAAAATTACTAGGATACAGTTACATTTCCTATTTTCAGGTGAAAATAGAAAAATGTACTAAAAATACATGAAGACTAAAATAGAAATGTTCCAAAAATTCCAGCTGAGAATGTTTCTTGTATTTACCCTAGGGGCAGCAGCATGGGGTATTGGTTAGGGAGCACAGATTCTGGAGCCAGACTGTGGGGATATGCCACATGCTTGCTAGCTATGCAGCATGGAGCTGTTCTTCAACCTTCCTTCACACCGAATTCCACATCAAACCAAGAATAGATAACTATGTCGCCTGGATTCCTATTGTTATTAAGAAGACTTAATAAATGCATCAATACATGAATATTTATAAGGTGCTAAGAATAGTGTCTGGCCCATGGTAAGCACTATATATTGTTTGATAAATTAAAAAAACAACAAGGTTCACTTCCTTCTACAATTATTGATGATTGCTCCAATACAGTATGAAAAAAAATCAGGGTTAGGAAGCTTGAATAGAAGTCCACCAATCTGCAGTATGGTTGTTACCCCAGCTGGTTCTGAAGGAGATTATCAGTGGATGACATTTTGAGACCATGAAATCCCAAGATTAACTTCAAATATAATTACATGGTGTCACAAGAGATGCTATTGAATAATGGGAGGGTCACTAGTGTATAGAAGCTTGGTGATTGACTACATTGCCTCATTTAGACATGACGTTGGATCTAAAGCTGAGGCCTCTGAGGACGAGAGTCTCCATTTGCTTTATGCATGTCCACATGGTTTCAGAGAAAAGAGGAAGGGAAACAGGCAGGAAATTTCATTTTGAAACGTTTCCTAAAATGTTTGGATTGATTTCATTATAATGTTAGCCTTACCAACGTTTTTAAAAATTCACTTTATTGTTTAGATTCCTCTTTTCCTCCAGATGGCGCCAGTTAGCTGCTATTTTATGTGCTTAAGTCGTGGGGCACTACAGTCCCTAGAAGCCAGGAACCACATCTCCTGATGCTTTTAAAGGCTGGTATCAGAGCATTTATAAGAGTGAGGCTACGTTGCTTTCTGTCCTTACTTGGTGCAGGGAAAGGTTTCCTAAGAGGAAAATAACCCAGAGCTTACAAATTATGCCCATTGATAGGATCATAGACCCACCTGGGGAAGTCAGCCAGCCAGCCCTTCCCACTGCCTGCAGGCAGGACCACACAGGAACGCTCTCCTGCAGAGGAGAAAGAACCTGGTCATTCACCTAATGACTACCAGACACCAGTGCTTCCACTGAGGGCTGCTTCACCTCCTCCTTGAGGGAGAGAGGAAGGAAGTGCCCTAGAATCTTGGCTCTACCTAGGGCACCTTGCCTCCCTCTCATTTATAGGCCACAGATGTCCCTAAAGAGCAAAGTTCCAGCAATGTTGAATTGGGTGGGGTGTCATGGGAGAATCTGCATCTTTGATGATTTGGCAGTTAACTAAGAATATAAAGAGACTAGATTTACTTTTTTTTCTTTTCTCTTTTAATTTCTTTTATTTTTCACCTCCTTTTCTTTCTTTCTCCACCCCCAGCCCTCTTCCCCCTCCTCTTCCCCTCATCTCCTTCTTCTTTTTTTTGACCCAGAGTAAAGCGTAAGCTACTCTCTCTAGGGAATGAGATTCCCAGCCTTATCTATATATCCAATTCCAGTATTTAACCACTCTTCTAGGAGGGAGTTCTTTTTGGCCAATCTGATTCTCAAATGCAAAAGCCTAAGCCAGCTTAATTTGGGGTTTTTATCATAAAAAGATGGACAACAGCTGGCACTCATTTGCTGCATAATGTCTCTTATTGGATCTGAAGGCTAATTTTAAGAGTTCCCTATCCTTCTATTATCTGTACTAACCAATGCCAACTCTTTGTTGTTGTTGTTGTTGTTGACCTCAATGTCCAAACCCTTTCCTTGACTCTTCATCTCAACTTTGAAGTTCTGGAGGCCAGACTGGAATTCAAATGAAAAGTGATCACCCTAACGACCAAGGATAATTAAATCTACAAGTTGAATTCTGGTTCCACAAATACAATTACAACATCCAATCTGATCTCCTGAGGGTTTTTTTCATGTCTCAACAACTAGCTCATATTAGCAATGCTTTATTGATAGAGAAAGTGTTTTCTGCAGAGAAGAAACACATAAATCCTAGATGTGTTCGCAAGTTGATCTATTTTGATGTGAAGCTACCTGAGATATCGTTCTGGTTAAGTATATGTATAGCAATCAAATTAGAACATGTTTAAAATTAACCTCAATGTCTC
The DNA here is from genome assembly GCF_052094955.1 of Ictidomys tridecemlineatus. Taxonomy (NCBI): domain Eukaryota; kingdom Metazoa; phylum Chordata; class Mammalia; order Rodentia; family Sciuridae; genus Ictidomys; species Ictidomys tridecemlineatus. The sequence continues at coordinate 50,069,228 of NC_135487.1, forward strand.
CCGTGAAGGCTATTAATAAGATAATCTTATTTTAATGTTCATGAATGTTTAAATAACTTTGAGTCTTCATATTGTGGGACTGCTAGAACTTTTTTTCCACATTCAAATGCAAATAGCAGAAGACCTAGCAGAGGATTAAAGAAGTAGGGATTCCTTTACCTTAAAAATAGGGAGCCCCAAGGTGGCCAGTTGCTGGCATTGGTCCAGCGAGTTGTGCAATGAAGCCATCATAGACCAAGGCTTTTTTTTTTTTTTTTTTATTCTATCATTTTTGTGCTGGCACTTATCTCCCTGCCTTTTGTTTTACTGATTGGCTACAAAAACTCCAGACTTCATTTCTGTGTTCAAGATAGAAAGAAAGGGAGAAGTGGGCGTGTTCCCTCTTGTTCTGAGGCTTCTAGCTTCTTGGACTAACTGGCTACTAGTTCTCCTGGCTCTGCAGCCTGCAATGGCCATTATGGGACTATCCAACCTCTGTTTATGTAAGCCAATCTAATAAATCCTGTCTTATAATTATATGCACATTTGATTGGTTCTCTGTTCTTCTGCAGAACCTTAACTCATACACTGAGGTTCTCTAGTTTTGGATACCGATGAATTCCCATTATATCCATCCTAATGTCTTACAAAAGTATGGTAGTAAATTTGTTGATCACAAAAGCATATCATATTTGCTGTGTAAAAAACTACCCTTAAGCTTTGTGGCTCAAACAGCAATCATTTATTCAGCTCATAATTTTTCATTTTCAGCACTTTGGGTGGGCTCAGCTTCTCAATTCGGGTGAGAGTGGGGCTTGTCGTGCATCTGCACTCAGCATTCAGGTTAGCTGTAGTCAGTCTAGTCTAGGCTCCTCAACTGGGGGGCTTATGTTAGTTCTTTTTGGTCTTCCATCCTTCAACAGACTAGTGCAGGACTTGGTCATAAGGCAACTGGGACAGATTTCCAGAGACAGAGAAAGCAAGGGGTTAGAGAGGCCTCACATTTTTGGTGTTTGAATAATGTGTATATGAATGACAAGGCAGGGCAACTGTAGCAAAGGACAGAGAGGGGAGGGTGTTCAAGCTCTGTTGAGGCCTGAGTTCAGAACGGATACTTCATTACTTCTGCTAAATTCTATGAGCCAAAATGGTCACAAGTCCAGATCAGACTTGAGGGGAGGGCAAAGTGACTCCATCTCTTAATGGGAGGGGCTGCAGGGTTATATTACAAACAGCTATATGTAGGGAAGAGTGAAGAATTGGGTTTGTTTTTGTGATCTACTGCAAAGAAGGTCAATAAATCGTTATAAACCTTTCTCTACTACTAGGGAAAAAAGTCTTCATTTCTTCATTCATGTGCCAGACATTGTCCTATGCAATAGGGGTACTTCAGAGATAGATGATTCCACTATTCCATGTGAAGTATGAAAGAATACGCCTGTCCTACATAAGTGAAAGCAACTCATGTCAAGTTTTTATGCCAAAAGCAGGTTCTTAGTTTATCTGGCAAAAAGCAAGGCACTTCCATACCATATCATGAATAACTTGATCTTTAAAAATCAATCAGAATAACCAGATTATGAGATTTGCCTTCATTTCTCCTACCTCTAGAATTTATGTTCCATTAAAAAGGGGATTTTTTGAAGGATGAAATATTCTATATATGTCAGTTAAGTCTAAGTTATTGATTGTGTTATTGAGTTCTATAGTTTCTTTGTTCAGCTTTTGTTTGGAAGATCTATCCAATGGTGAAAGAGGTATGTTAAAGTCACCCAAAATTATTGTGTTGTGGTCTATTTGACTCTTGAACTTGAGAGGAGTTTGTTTAATGAATGAAGATGCTCCATTAAAAAAAAATTAAAATGAAGAGATTGAAATATAAAAATAAAATAAAATTATATAAAAGGGGGATTTTGTTTGTTTTCCTCACTGCTGCATCCCTTGTGGCCTGAATAGCATCTGACATATACTAGTTGCTCAATATGTATTCATTGGTTCCAATTCCCTCTGTAATGCAGCCATGAGGACAGCTGACAGAGAAAGCACAGGATGATGTGTCCCTGGTGGAGACAAAATCATTTTGGTGTCCTCAGCATGTGCATAGGTATCTCTGTTCTTTCTTGTTGCTTATTTAATTTTTTTCTGGTGTTATTATTTAATAAAGTGTAGTAGAGTGGATATTGCCTTCCTAATGCAGAGAGCACCAGTCCCAGCGCTGGTTGGCAGTGGAATGAGACTGAGATGGAGGTAGGAATTGGCCTCACATTTTTGGTGTTTGAATAATGTGTATATGAATGACAAGGCAGGGCAACTGTAGCAAAGGACAGAGAGAAGAGCAGTCTCTCCATTTTTTTCTTCAAGAATAAATGTCCGCTGGGTGCAGTGGTGCATGCCTATAATCCCAGCGCTCAGTGGTTAAGCCCCCATGGGTTCAATCTCTGGGAAAGAAAAGGAAAGAGAAAGAATGAAAGAGAGTGGGGTGAGGAGGGATGAAGGGAGAGAGGGAGAAAGCTAGGTCTTTTCCCCTTGCCCACCACAGTCAGCCACTTTGGACTGGGAGAAAGATGGTGTTGCATTCAGTTGGGAGCCAATGGAGAACATGAGACCATTGGCTCATTCTCTTGTTTATTTGCACACACACACGCACACACACACACACACATTCAACAAAGATTTGTTAAGAGATAATAATAAACTGTATCCTTATTGAGTTTATAATTTCAAGGGAGTGTAGAGGAATGAATAGAAGTGGTGTGATGAATGAAATTCAAGCTGGTTTAGGTATCATGAGGTTAGGGAGCACCCTATTCCAGACTTGAGGGCTCAGGAAAAGTAACAACCAAGCTGAACCCTGAAGAAAAAGTGGAGTTAGCCCAGCAGAGAGAAAAATTGGAGAAGAGTACATGGGCCAAGAGAAAGCTTGCCTAGTGACCTGATGAGACAAGTGATAGGACACAGCACCTGGGAAAGCCTGAAAGCAGCTCAGTACAACTGGATTGCAGAGTTGATGGGTAAGAGGTGAGAAAAACGAGGAAAGAAAGAAGCAGGGGCCAGCCAGGTCATGCAGGAGACTAGAGATCAGGTAAGAAGTAATGGGCACCTGCCAATAGTAGGTGGAGAAGACATAAAGTAGATGGAATCTGGGGTTATGCAGGAGGCTAAATTGACAAGACTTGTTAATGAACCAGACTTGAGGAGAAGGAAGTCCAAGTTTCTGGTTGGTATGAGGGATAATGGGGCCATTACTAAAATAGGGGATTAAGAAATTTTGAGATGTTGCTAAGCTATTTGAGATCCCTTGGGCAATTGAACTTTTTTTTTTACTTCCCCTTTCAGGGTCAAATTTAGTATCCATTTAATCTGATCTCAAATGGATAAAGCTGGTTTCTTGATTCAACCAGATACAAGCCAAACCTGTGCTCTACCATGCATTGGTGGTGAGGTGATGCTGGGCAAATTAATTAATCTGTTTCACCTCCCTTATCATAAGTACAGAAAATGATAGTATGTTATTCATGGAGTTGTGGTTAGTGTTAAATAATAAAATTATTTAATGTGCTTCACATAGTTTCACATTTAATAAATGATGTCTAAAATTATTGCATCTGGAGGTGGAATAAAGAGCAAGCAAGAGAATTAAACCTGAAGGCTGTTTAGAAAACCAAAAGGAGGGGCTGGGGTTGTGGCTCAGTGGTAGAGCGCTTGCCTAGCATGCTGTAAGGCACTGGGTTTGATCCTCAGCACCACAAAAAAAATAAGTAAAATAAAGGTATTGTGTCCATTTACTACTAGGAAATAAAATTAATTTAAGAAAAAGAAAACTCAAGAGGAGTGAAGCTAGGCAGGAAGTTGGAAAAGTAGGGGTCTGAGGAATGTAGTAGGTTTTGACCCCTTGACTTTTGCCTACATTTGGGGTGAAAAGGCTCTTCACCTCAATGAGAGGCAGATCTTAAGATGTGCTTCTCTGCCCCCAAACAGCAATCTGAGCTGCTTCTCCCTGTCCCTTATAGCTCCTGGTATCTGTCTCTCAAATTCCCAGCACTGCTTTAGATATTAATGTTCTGAAAAGTACATTGTAAAAACTTCCTTCCTTCAGATTGTAAAGCATTACTCAGCCACACAGCTCTGCAGCCAAACTGCCTGGACCCACAGGTGAGCACCACCCAACACTGATCCCTCTGTGCCCTTGTTTCTAATCTGAGGTCAAGATAAGAGCACCAACAACCCCAGGTCTTTCTCTAGGATTAGCTGAATTACCATTTCTAAGTACTTAGAGCAAGCACTTTCCAAGTAGATCCTGTGTTGGCTATTATCAAGGGTCAGAGGAAACCCTGGAAGCCAGGCCAGGGCTTCCCGCCCAGAACTGAAACAGTGGCTAGAGGTGACCAGGGACCCTGAGTGTCCCAAGCTGGATGAGAGGAGATAAAAATGGCAATACTCATCACTCTCTCTTGTTACTTCATCCAAGTTCACAATTCATTGGAGTAGATATTATTCCCATGGTAGAGGTAAGGTAACAAAAGCTCAGATAAGTTATGAATCTCTGCTGAGATTAGAACCCAAGACTCTATATAGATATTTAGATTTTATTTTGCTGGGGGAAAAAAAATCTGACAAAGGATCAGAAATAAACTTAAGTATACTTTGGGAGCTAACAATGGCCAGAACTCACAATGGCACTCCCCCAGAAAACCTAGGCATGGCAGGGAGTAGGCAGCCGCAATGCCAGTGTTCCTGGTGGAGTCACATGGAGATTGTTTTCTTTGTGTGACAGCTGCTCCTCCAAAGGCCCTGTGCTGAACCCCCCACCCCCCACTGCTCGGCTTGAGAAGTTGCTGGGAGATTGCATCTGCCCTTTCCTCCTCTGCCAGCCTGGCTGACCTGGCAGGCTGCCAACCTGACAACCAGGCACTGGGGAGGCCTGATTTTAATAAATTTCTATTTCCTGAAGAAAACCGGTTTTTTCAGTGGCTTTGTAACTCAACCATTTTTGATCACATTAGAACTCAACCTGGCAGCCAGCTTGGCCAATTGCATACAATGGCAGATTGTTTAGCTTTTATTTCCATTCCAAAAAACTTAAAGAAAATGGGGAGGAAAAGAAAAAGAAAAAAAAAGTGAAAGAAAAGAAGTAAATCCAAGCCTCATATTATATAATTACATAATACAGTGAACTCTTAATTCTCTTTAAGGAATCAATTAACCTCTGTCTCCAGCTGCCTTTCTCAATGTCTCTCTTCTGTCTTACACACACACACACACACACACACACACACACACACACACACACACAAGTGCACACTTACACACACGCACACGCTCACACACTCAAATAAATAGTAGAATAGGCAAATAATGAATCCCAACTTTAAGACTTTTTTCCTTACCTTTTCCTTCTTAATACCAGCACATTTCACATTCAAGGGGAGTTGGTGGAATAAAAATCAAGAAAATCCTGAGGGAAAATCGCAGGTTTAATGGATCCTAGAGACAGAAAGAGAAATAAAAAGGCGTCTGAGAGAATGAATGAGAGAAAAACCAAATGAGTAACAATGAATGGGAAAAAATCAAATGAGTAACAATAAGGATCAATGTGTTAAGGTTATTGTTTAAAGGAGAATTCGAAATTGGAAGTTATAGGAATTGTATGTTCAGGCAGTGTCTGATTTCATTCCTATATTCTCAGAAAAAGGGCAGCATGATGAGATATATTTTCAGTCTCCTTTCCCAGCTTGATCAAATATCTCTGTCTTTTTCTACTCCACCTTGGATTGTGAATGCATGTATTTAGAGTTCCTTAATAAGGTCCCTGCCTAAGTGCCAGATAGGCCGTGACGTCTCTTCTCCCATCTATCAAAACTGTCTAGACCCATTTTCTATTCTTATGAGCTAACTAGCATGTGTTTACAGGTGTTGATATGACCCAGTTATGTTTGCACCGTTCTGGAGGGAAGAACATGTATAGCCATCATATCAGGAATCCTAGGCACTTGCATAGATCTGGTGGAGAAATGTTTTCTGCAAAAGCAGTCCTCATGTACACAATCAGCTCTATCAAAGGGATATCCATGGCTCATTTGCAATAGAACTGATCTCGTTGGGTGTATATCATTATCAAGCGTAAGTGCAGAGGTTTATTGACACTCAGGGCATGCGTTAGTGCTCTAAATAAGTAAGAGTATATAGAAGGAAATGCTATAAGTCTCCAGTCAGAGTGCATTTTGAAGTCACTGACTATGGATTCCAGTGTGGTGAGAGAGCTAAGCATGAGGGGAAAAAAAAAAAACACAAGCCAAAATAATTATACCAAAAGAGTATGCTTAAATATGTAACAAGACCAAAAGTTAGATCAATGGGAAATGAATATGGATAAGAGAATAGAGTTTTTAATGTAACTGAATGACATCATACTGAATACCACTATGTCCTTGGCATTGTGCTAAATTCAAAATTATAAAACATGGTGCTTACTAACCATATTTCAGACTCTTTGGGGAGTAAGGAAGTTTGGGGAGTCACAGTGCATAGACACGAAGGGATTAGAAATGGATGTTTAAGCTGCAGCAGGGTTGGGAAAGGGAACTATGAGAACTATTTAGGAATCTTCTAAAAGCATACCTTAGAATTCATGAATCAGAATTTCTGAGGGAGGTGGAGATGAAAATGGGCTTGCCTGGTGTGCACAGGTTGCCAGATTCAGATGCATTCCCATGGGTACCTGCTATGGAATCGCACCAGTACTTCCCAGCCTTATCTGATCATAAGAATCACCTGAGAAGCTTATTAAACTATAGATCCCACAGCTCCACCCACCTGCAGAGTTCCTGATTCAACATGTCTGGCATAGGGTGTAAAATTAATATTTTCATTTATTTATTTTAGTAGACAAATAAAAATCACCTATATTTTGAAGGCTGGGGATGTAGCTCAGCTGGTAGAGTGCTTGCTTTGCATGTGTAAGGCTCTGGGTTCAATCCCTGGCACCACCACCAAAAAAAAAAATCATCTATATATTTATATGGTATAAGATGGTATATTGATGTATTTATACTTGATGTCTAAATCAAGCTATTTAACATAGGAATCACCTCACATACTTATTACTCTTCAGTGAGCACATTTAAAATCTTCTCACACAACAAAATTCAAGTATAAAATGTACTATTTTTAATTTTAATCACCATGATGTACAATGTGTCTCTCAAACTTATTACCCCTAATTGAAATTTTTTATCTTTTGATCAGCATCTTCCTAAAAAGTCAACTTTTTAAAAATTCCACATATAAATGAGATAATATAGTATTTGTCTTTCTAGACACAGGTTATTTTACTTAGCTTAATGTTCTCCAGTTTCATCCATAATGTCACAAGCGATGGGATTTCTTTCTTTTTTAAGGCAGAATAGAATTCCATTGTGTATGTACACTACACAGTCTTTTTTTTTTAAAGAGAGAGAGAATTTTAATATTTATTTGTTTTTTTAGTTTTCGGCAGACACAACATCTTTGTTTGTATGTGGTGCTGAGGATGGAACCCTGGCCGCACGCATGCCAGGCAAGCACGCTACTGCTTGAGCCACATTCCCCGCCCACTGCACAGTCTTTATCCATTCATTAGCTGATGAAGACTTAGGTTGATACCACATCTTGGATGTTGTAAATAGTGCTGCAATGAACATCAGAGTACAGATGTATCTTTGACATGTGATTTCACATCCTTGGATACACACCCAGAAGTGGGATTGTAGATAATATGGTTGTTCTATTTTTTTCTCTTGAGAAACCTCCATTCTGTTTTCTAGAGTGGCGGTACTAATTTACATACCCTCCAACAGTGCACAAGAAAGGGTTCCTTTTCCTCTACATCCTTAGCAACACTCACCGTTCCTGTTTTCCATAATTTCCATAATTATACTAACAGGTGTGAGGTGATATCTCACTGTGGTTTTAATTTCCAAGAATTTTAACAATCAAACCAAGCAATTCTTTTAAATAAGTTGGAAGAATCGTTGATTAGGTAATGCTCATTTATGCAAGAAATATCACTGAGCTCCTTCCATCATGCTGGATACTGGAGAAAGAGAGGAATCGAATTCACCTGGCTGGTAGCCTACAGGAAACACGACATATGGTAGGTGCACTCCAGGGTGAGGTCAAAGCTGATGATGAGAGAGGAGGTTTTTGTAGAGACTGTGGTCAAGGGACACTTTGGGAGAAAGGTAGGAGCTGAAGTGATCTGTGAAGAATTTAGCTCTGTGGAAAAGAAGGAAGAAAAGGTCATGTTCTGAAATACAGAAAACAGAGAATGGGCATGGAATGACTGCCTTTTAGTTAGGTTCAGGCCATAATCATGGCCAACTGTTGTGCTGCAAATTGGTCAAACTGGATTCTGGGGCCTTCAGTTGGTTGCCAGTTCTGCCACTATTTGGCTCTGTGCATAAGATGCATTCATCAGCCCAGGTGTATCTCAGTTATCTTATTGCAAATTGGAAAGGGTAATAGCCCCCTAGGTTGCTGTGAGGTTTACATCCATATGAGTCCTACATAAGTGCTAGTATTATTATTGTATTTTACAGAGCCTACTACTTAGAATGCTTTCACAGCACTGACTCATTTCATCCTCACAATAACTTTGAGAGACAGGCTTTATGACTAATCCCGATTTACAAAGGAGAAAATTGAAACTAAAAGAGGTTAAGAAATCCAAACAAGCTGATCATGGTTTAAATTGGAACCCAGGTCTCTTAATACCATGTAATCTGCTCTTTCTCTTGTGGCAAAATGAGAAAATCAGATTACAGAAGAAGCTTTGAGAACCGAATTAACAAAGTTAGACCTAATTCTGCCTCTACGAGGAAACATTCAGCAGAAATGGACCTGTTGAAACCAGGGCTGAGGAAAGTCGAATCTCCTGGATTAGATGGAAATTGGACCCCAGTGAAGGCCTTGAGAGGGAGCGTTCAGTTAACAACAGTGTTTGGGAGGGTAAAACAGACAGGGCTTTAGCACGGTGAGGTTGGCGAGTAAGGGGGAAACAGAGGGACAGACTGAAAGGAAAAGAAGTTTTCTAACAAGAAATGACAACAGATGCACAAAATTCCCCCAAAGGGTACAAATGGTAGCTGCTGGTTTCACTTCGAGTTGCTTCCATCAAAAGCTGGGAAGCATCTGCTTTGCTGCCTGACTCTGCACACGAGAACATTCTCTCCACAGCTTTGCATAGAGCTTCATATTTGCCAACTGCTGCAGTTGTTATTATTTACTGTCTCTCACTCAAGGGTCCAAGGTCTCAGCACTTAACTCTGGAAAGTGGTATCAGAATGCTCCAGGGATTTGACTGTGGGGAAAGCTTTTCAGCATCCTAAACATAAATACCTCTCAAGTGAAAGCATTGATTGGGAAGCTTGGATGGATAAAAATTAACTGCTGTAATCTTAAAGATGTCTGGCTTACCTCCTGGATGTAAAGGGGAAGAAGCTTTATAGAGTCTATCAGCATCAATATTAAGTGACCTGAATGAAACAGCATTATTCGAGCCTCCTCTCTAGGATCCCATCTATTTGGTTATCTTCTGCTCTTTATTGTGGTTCAGCACCCAAGAGGGTTCCCCATTGTACAGACGGGTGGGTGTCTGATGCTGCCTGCCTCCTTGTCAAGCAATGGATTTGATCTCTAGAGAGTAAATTGCTAATGGTCACATAGCTAACAAGTGGTAAAAGCCAACATTCAAATCAAGTCTTCATGTCTATTGGTTTTTAGGCTTACTGAAGAAAAATATGGCATTTTAAAATAAAATTTAAGTAGTTTATAATGGAAAAGCTCAGAAGTGCAGTCCCCTTATCACTCCCACTTAGAGATAATCGACATTGAAGTCCAATGACATCCTACTAGGTACCATCTAGAATATACAAACGTATGCATGTAATACTTATATAATGTTTTCTTTTAAAAATCGAGAAGGACCCTCCTAGTCCTATTTTTATTTGTTTATTTTTATGTGGTGTTAAGAATCAAACCCAGTGTCTCACATGTGCTAGGCAAACGCTCTACCACTGAGCTATAAACCCAGCCCCAAGGCTCTATTGGAACGTGCCTGAATCTATTTAACCAATCTTCTAATTATGGACATTAAAGTTGTTCTGATGTATTTTTTTTTAATTCTTCTCTAACTATAATTGGCCATATGTCTTTGTGGACCAGTACTGTTACAGAAAAAATAGAAATTGAGTAGCTGTTAATTTTTTATTTTGATGATGTTTCCACATGTCAAATAGCCCTCTTAAAAAAATTATCCTTGAAAGGAGTATGATGCTATTTCTCTATATCTTCACCATCAATAAATATTATTAATCTTTTCATGATTTTTCCTGTGGGCTGAGTACAGTGCTCATTCATGCATTCATTCCACATGTACTTACTGAGTGCCTACCATGTGCCAGGCACCATTTTAGATCCTGGAGATACTCAGTGTAAAGCATAAAGTCTCTGTCTACACAAGCAATCCTCTTTTTTTGGAGGTAATCTATACAATAACAAATACATATCATGTATGTAACATATTGCATGTATATTTCCCAGGTGTTACAAACTAAAAATACAACTGGGTAAAGATGTGTTATGAAGTTTTTCAATTTTTGGTCATCCTTTCTGAGACTTGGTTCCACTGCAGCAGGGCCACACTCCATTAGCCCTGGAATGTTGAGGCCTTGACCACTGACGCCAGCACCCCCTCCCATGCCAAGTGATCTTAAGTGCCACTATAGCTCTTTGATATTAGTCAAGTCACCTCTCCAGGGAACCTGCCATGTAAAGATACCCCTCCTCCTTCAGCTAGACTTTCCTTTCCACAGACTTTCTTGCATCCTAACTGAGCAACCAGACTGCAATAATCAGATTCTAACAAAACTAGAACTCACTCATCTATCAAGGGCATTCCCCGTGAGATTTATTCCTGTTATTCTCCCCCTCTTTAAGCATTGAGAGCAAAAGAAAGAAAGAAAGAAAAAGCACCCCTTCATTTGGCAATATACCATGCGATCTGTGAAATCATAGTTTGATTATCTGCTGATTTTAACTATACAACAGCATGGTAGGGAACGCAGGGAGAGAGCTGGAATTTAGCTGTATGCATGGGGAAGCCTCTTACCAGAGACACCTGGGCAGAAACCTGGATGAAGGGAGGAAATGGGCCAAGCACAGGGAAGGGAAGAGCCTTCCTGGCTCAAAGAGCAAATGCTACCAAGGTCCCAGGGTGGGAACCTACCTGATGTTTCCAGAACAAAGACAAGGGCTATATGGGGAGCAGGGCAACCAGTCAAGGTGGGGGAATGCAGGGCCAGGGAGGGAGGACCAGGGCATGTAAAAGCCCTGTGATGTCTTTGGTTTTTCCAAATTCTGAGTGACATAAGAACCTCTTGGGCGTTTTGAGCCGAGGCAGAATGTGATCTGACAGAATTTGAGGGACCCCACGCGCTGCTGGGTGGTGAGTAGGCTGCAGAATGGAAGTGGTGAGGTAAATCAGGAGGCTCAGATGAAAAACTCTCGGGGATGTATGGTATGGTTTAGCCCAGGGATGTAGCAGGGAGGCTGAGGAGAGTGGTCAGATGATTTTAATACAGGGGTTACAGATTTTGCTGATGGTTTGAATGACAGTTGTGGGAAAAATACGGGGATCAAGGATAGCCCCCAAGGCTTTGGACCTGAACAACTTAAAAAAATAGAGTTTTTGTTATAAAGATTGGAGCAACTGTGAAAGAAAAAGGGCTGGAAGGAATTGAGTTCAGTTTTGGTCATGGTAAGTTTGGGAAGGCAAAGAAGATGGTCTCCTCCATGGCCCCAGAGCTTGTTTGTGGGTTACCTGGCGATGGCCCAGGTGGGACGATTGACTCCCCATTCCCCAGTGGGGTCCTGGTTCTTGGTACTGGTAGCAGATACCTTGCTTCTCAATGAAGTAGAAAAAGGTAGAATAGGCCTCTAGGAGACTAAAAGAATGCTGAGTACAGACATATAGAGAAAGAATTGTCGTCTTACCCTTTTTTTTTTTTTTCATTTTCCCATTAGTAGTGAAATCCAGTTTTGTGTACATGTGTGATGATCATGCCCCAGGACTGACCTGGACCATCTCTGGGCTCCATCTACCTTAACTCATCTGCTCCAAGGAATAAAGCAGCGGTGAGCCAGACTTTTTATAATATTATTATTCTCTTGTAATATGAGTAAAATTCACTATTTCAACATTTCAGACTGTCTCTACTTAGTTGCCTATTCCTCACTAGGAAGATTTTACTATATCCTCTAGTCTCTGTTGAGAAGCACAGTGAACAGGCTGATGCTGACCTGAGACTGGCTTCTCTACTCGTCCACCCACCGGTTGCAACCCTTAAAATACAAGGGGAGCCTACAGTGATCTATCATCTATTGTCCTGGGCCTTTCTTCAGGGGCAATTATGTTTCTAATGAAACAAGTCATTGTTACAGCACTCAGCACCTTCTATGTGACAGGTGCCAGAGGAAAAATATGACCTAGTTCCTGTCTTCGTTTGACTCACAATTTGATAAAGGAGAGAGACTCATAATTATAATGATAATAAAATGAGGAAAATGCAATTAAAGTAAATATTATGGGAACAGGGAAGCTGAAAATCTAATGGATTCTCATAGACTTTGGAGAACTCCCAGTGGGAAATAGAATAGCTGGGTCTTAAAAATAACAGGAGGTTGTTAGGTTAAAAGGGAAGAAAGTACATTCCAGGCAGAGGAGACAACTTGGGCAAAGGTGAAAAGTCATGGGTAGCACATGGGGAACTTCAGGTGCCACTGTATTGGGGGATTCAAGGCCAGCAACGGCTTTGAGCTGCAGCAAGAACTACCATGATAGAGGACCCCGGTCCCCTCCTCCTCCTCCTCCTCCTCCTCCTCCTCCTCCTCCTCCTCTTCTTCTTCTTTTTAATAAAGGCACTAATCCAATTACAGGGTTCCATCTTCATGACCTCCGAAAAAAGTCTCACTTCCAAATGCCATCACATTGAGAATCAGGGATTCAACATGACTTGGGTGGTGATACAAACGTTTGTCTATAACAACATTGTTCAAAGAGAACTCACTAATTCCCTGCCCTTTTGTATAATATATGGAAAGCCAAGTAATACTGAGAATCAGACAAAGGACTGACTTGGAACCTGGCTCCTCTTACTTGTCATATAGGCTTGAGCTAGTCAACAATTCTGAACCACAAATGTCTCATTGACAAAATTAGGATAACAATCTTTACACACTTGGAATTTTTGAAGGATCCAAAATGAAGAATAATGTAAGTAAAATTCCTTTGCAAACCATGAAAGCATAATTCAAATGAAAGTTATTATATTTCCTCAATACATAATATCTCTCTAATAGAAGTTTTCATAGGATACAATATATCAATACCATTTGTATATGCTTTTGTCTTCTCTATAATAGTATGAGATCTTAAAAACACCTATTCATGATTATATCCTCATGATGTGATGCATAGTTTTGAAATGACTATATAGATCCCAGAATGTTCTCTGAATTGAATTGATGTTGGTGGTCATTTAGTCTCCTTGCTGCTAAGTTTTATAATGTGTATGTTGGAAAAAATTCCTAACTCATGGGAGGATAAGTTTAAGTGGTAGTGTATGGGATAGCACCCCGATATTTTCAGGGAAAGCAAGTCATGCTTAGTTTATTTGGCTTTATGCTTAGAATTCTCTTCTTCCTTTCAAAAAACATATGGACATCTTGCATGATTAAACAAGATGTTAAAGGATAATTAACATCAAAACAAAATTAGTTGCATTAAAATGAACAAAGTAATCCAAAGAGCAGAGGAATAGCATTAAGCACCTGGAATGTGTTAGTTACTGCATTTAAAGCAATTAGTGCTGAAAGCATCAATATTTTTCTTTATTTCTTTTTCATGAACAGTAGTTTTCAGGGGAGGGAAATCATTGTTTTCTCTCTCATGTCAGCATGTCAGACTTGTATTTGTTCTAAGTGCTCATCAATTTAATCTCCATATTCTATGTAGACAGTGTTTGGGGAACTTCCCACCCCTGGCCCTGAAAGTGTCATCTCCTTTCGGATCAAGCGGCACTCATTCTTGAGGCAATTGTGCCTTAAAAGCATGGTACATTAATTGTTACAGCACTACAGAATTCCCCTGGAAAAGCATATTACAGCCTCATTAAAACCGCATTTCTTTATCATGATTTACAGTGAGAGGAATAGGAAATGAATTATTGAAGAACTTCTTATTAACACAAAAGAAGCCTGTCAAGCTAAATTATATACTGCAGTTTAAGGCATCAATTACAGGCTTGAGAAGCAGAGTATACAAAGATGTTCAATCCCACTACCTAAAAATGGCCACAGTCTTTCTGAATGTCAGTGTCTGCAGAAAGATGTGCTTTCTAAGTAGGCTCTTCACAAATTATTTACACAGAAATGAGACCTAGCTACACAGATTTGTTATCAGAGATAAACAATGTGTGTGAGGCCTGGTACATTTCTATGGGAGGGACCCAGGGAAGTTCCAGTCAGCTTAATATTTCCAAGAAACAAGCTCCTATTAATGCAAGTGGAAAGGAAAAGATGCCAATGGCTGTGGAGCACCAACAGCACAGCATTTACATCTAGTTTATTCTTCAAAATTACCTGTTCCGCAACCTAATTTTAGACATAAAGAAAAAGAAACTCAGAGGAGTTCAAGAATTTGTTCATGTTGGCTAGGGACAGAGTTGAGAGTCAATCCAGTCTCTCTCTGACTCTAACTTTACTCCTACTCTCTCTGACTTTTCCTACTTCTCTATAACAGCTTTTATAGGTAGTGCTTTATTTCTCCATCAAGCCTGGAAGAAGAGGTATAAAAGATAAAATTTTCCTCTAGGCATAGAGCTTTAAAAATGGAAATATTTCTAAAGTACATTGCTTTTCTACCTTAGTCAACAAGATTCCTGGAATATAATGTAGCCCTTATACGGTGGAGTGGGAGACTACTGTACAATTCATCAAGTTATAGATGTGGGTTGACTGTAACTCACATGACCCCTTCCCAGTGGCTATAAAGCAGACCTCATGACGAGCCTGGACAGGAAGACAAGAACAGCATTTTATGGAAGGTCAAGTGACAAGATAGAAAGATCCAAGCCCTAAAGACTTCACACAGCAGAGCCACTCTTACTGCCTATGTTCACCCAAAAGAGAAATGGCTACACCTGGGGCTGGCAAAGCAGATAGTGAATACCTTAGAGTTTGCAGGATATATGATCTCTGTCACAACTACCAACTCTGCTGTTGTAGCACAAAAGCATATATCGACACTTCATAAAATAATAGGTGTGGCTATGTTCCCATAAAATTTTGTAAAAATAGGTGGTAGGCTGAATTTAGTCCTAAGATGAGAGTCTACTGATGCCTGATCTACATATTTTCAAGCACGTTATTTTAAGTTTGTCAAAGCAGCTAAACTTAAATTCTAAATTACTTAAATACTAATTTGAAACTTGGTAAACTTGGTTTTCTTACCATTTGGTTCCTATCTTGACATTTTCTTTTTTTATTATCATAAAATTAGAAGAAAAAAAATTCAGTTGCATGATTTCCTGAGCACAGTCATATGACTACCTTTCTATATAATTATTCATTGAAAGATCAAAGTAGGTCATTCTTTTCCACAAAGAAATTGTGATCTTCCTGGTCTTTATCAGTTCCTTTTTTTTTTTTTTTCCGAACTCAAACATAATTTTTTTTTAGTATCAGAATTCCCACTACAACCCATTTTCTTTTATTTATTTTATCAATATTTTCAAGCACACATGCATTAGTCATTGGATTAATTTTATTTCTCTCCTTCATTGCTCTATAAAGCGAGAATCTTATTTTTCATAGTTAAACTTTTACTCTTTATGGATTTTAAAAAACATTTGCCTTAAAACCATTGCAACCATTTTTGGAATTATGGCATCAAGATTTTCCATTTATTTCCATTTATAGGGCCCAGTTATTTGAAATTCTTTGGTTATATTCATTCTGGTAACCTAATATCTAGATATCTAGCACTTGCGCGTGCTCCCCCCCAAACCCGCTCTGAGATTGTATTGTAAAACAGAACCAATATATGACTTTATGAGGAAACATATGAGCCATGTTTTCAGGAACTTTCTATATTTAAAAGTAAATATAGAAGGCTATGATGGAGTAAATTGTAGCAGCACAACCAGATACCTAGAAAGCTATATTTTTAAAAAATTGCATGAAGCCATAACCAATTCATATATTATAATATATGATATTTTCAAACAAACAAAATAGATGATTCATTACCAGGAGACATACTTTATTAAAACATAATAAAGAGGGCTGGGATTATGACTCAGAGGTTGAGTGTTCATCTAGCAAGTGTGAGGCACTGGATTCGATCCTCAGCGCCACATAAAAATAAAATAAACATATTGTGTCTACCTATAACTAAAAAATAAATATTAAAAAAATAAAGAATATTCTTCAGACAGAAGAAAATAATCCTTTATGTAAAAACAGAAATGCAAAGGGAAATAAACATAATTTAAAAGGTAAATATATACATAAGAACAAATAATGCCTGTTTTAAAACAATAATAATGCTTTGTGAAGCTTCAAGTATATTTGAAACACATGATCAAATTGCAAAATAAAACAAACAAAAAACCCTTAAGTGAACCGAATTAAACTCAACATTCTAGTGTTGTTTGGGAAGTGGAAAAAGAACTCACTTATATTAGAGTAAGATAGTAAGTATAAACCCCAATATGTTAGTATTAATATTAAATAGATAAATAATTCTTTTATTTAAGCACAATATTGTCAATGGGAAAACCCAAATATCCTGCCACTTTCAAAAAACATACATTAATTGAAGATACAGAAAGGAAAAAAAACAAAGGGTGAAAAAATATGGAAAATAAATGAAGGGAAGAAAAGAAAAATGAAAGGAAGAAAGAAAGAAGAAGAAAAGAAGAAAGGAGAAAAGAAAGAAAATACGATAAGACAGGAAAATATAGCATCACCAATGAAATCAGACATTCTCATTTCTGTGGTTTCAACACTATAATCTGGGGCAATGGCTACTATAGACAAGAAATAGATTTTGTATGAAATTGAAATTTTATTGTGATTTGAATATGTACATTGATCTAACTTTAGAAAATTATTACTATTATGCATTTGTTAGGACATGACCATATGAATTAGGTGTACTGTACTTCAGAGCAGTTGTCCAAGAACATAGTGGTAATAAGAGTTTGTTTTGTTTTGAAAAGAAAACATGAACATCTGAAATAGAAAATCTGAACAACACAGTAAGACAACTTGACCAACTGACATATTAAAAACAGTGTGACAAGGATAATATATACATTATTTAGACATACACAGTATTTAGAAATTTGGAAATATTTACCAAAATATTTGTTACTAGAAATTGAATCCAGAGGCACTTTACTACAGAGCCACATCCCCGAAACATATATACTTTTTTTTTTCATTTTTAGAGTTTTCATTTGCAAAAGAGTTCTACTCCAGGAAGCTGACTAGTATGAGAAAAAGATAGATTTGGTGCTTAATAGCACTTTTAATAGTACACATTTAATAGTACAATGTGTAGGATGGAAACTGTATCAGTCAGCTTTGCAGTACTATAATGAAATACCTGAGAAAGTGTAGTTATGAAGAAAAGAAGTTTATTCAGACCATAGTTTCAAAGGCTCGAGTACAAGATGAGGGCATTTATTATTTTGGCCTCTTGAGAACAACAGAGTGTAATGGCAGGAGCACACATCAGAGCAACTTTCAACATCCCAATTGAGGAAGCTGAGAGAAAGGATAGACCAGGGTCCTATGATCCCCTTTGGGGCTGTGTCCCCAACATTTAAGAACCCCTCAATAGGCCTTATCTCTAAAAGATCCATAGCACCTCCTAATACCACCATCTTGGGACCAAGCCTTTAACATATAGACCTTTGAGGGACTTTCAACATTGAAACCATAGCACAAACTATTAAAAAACAAAAACAAACAAACAAAAAAAAAAAACAGGAGAAAAAGTGCCACGCAGATACAAAGTGAAATAAATCTGCTTTAGCCATCCTAATATCAGGAAAAAAGGAAAGGACATTTCAAGGAATAAAGTTAGTCCATAATAATTCTAAATTTCCAGGCACTATTAGCATAGTTTCTAAACTTATAAAGCAAAAAATTGATTGACCTAAAAGGACAAATATGTAAATTTATAATCATAGAATGGGAGGATGTAGCTGTAAAATGTTACTTGTGAACCTGAGTAGAGCAGGTAAAAAAATTAATAAGGACATAACGGGGCATGGTCACACACATCTGTAGCTGACTAACGCAGGAGGATCACAAATCCAAGGCCAGCCTGGGCAATTTGGTGAGACCTTGTCTCAAAATAAAAAAATTAAAAGGCTGGGGATGTAGCTCAGTGGTAGAGCAATACTGGATTAAATGCCCAGTACTATAAGAAAAAAAAATATTAATAAGGACCTAGAAAATCTGAACAACACAGTAAAACAACTTGACCAACTGACCTATTAAAACCACTGTGACAAGAATAATATGTACATTATTTCGACATATACAGTATTTAGAAATTTGGAAATATTTACCAAAATTGACAGTATGTGAGTACATTAAAAAAAATCTCAATGAATTTCAAAGAATTTAAATTACTTATTGTAATGTCTTCAGATCATAGTATGATTAAATTAGAAAACATTTTAAATAGAAATTATTAACATGTTGAGAAATTAAGAAAAACATCTCTACATAATTCCTGAGTTAATATATTTTAATTAATATCAGAAAATATTTTGTATTATGAAAATGTGATACATCAAAGTTTGTTGGCTATAGCTATAGTGGTGAGCTTATTACAATCTTAAATGTTCTAATTGTCAATTTTAAGAAAAAGAATAACAAAATAAACCTCAAGAAAGTAGATGAAAATAATCATAAGAGTAAGCAAATAAGAAATGCAAAGCCAAAAAACCCAAATTTTCTCTGAAACCTTTATCAATATAATCAAGAAATGAAAAGAATAAATTAGCAAACCTGAAGTGAAAGGGGGATCATTATAGATCCATCATACACTATAGAGATGATAATAGGATTATTACAAGTGAATTGATGCAAATAAATTAGAATTTTTAAATAAAATGACTTTTTTTTTAAAAAAAAACTCAACTTAGCAAACTGAAAATAGGGGGAAATTAAAACTCTGAATGATCTTTTTTTTCTAAAATTGTTTTAATTAGAAACCTTTCACAAGGAAATCTCTAGGCTCAAGTGGTTTCACTGGTGATTTCCCTAATCAGCTAAAGAAGAAACTCATTTTGCAGAAACTCACCTGAATAACAAAAAAAGAGGGAATACTTTTCAATTCATTTTATAATGCCAACAAAGCTTTGAGATGAAAAATTATAAGGTTGTAATATAAAAATCAGAAGATAAGATAGACCAATCTCCCTTATGAGCATAATATTTAAAAATCTTAAATTACCAGAGAATCAAATCCAGCAGTATAGGAGTTGAGTTGCAGCTAGTGGTAGAGCACTTACTTGGCATGCATGAGACTCTGGGGGTCAATCTTCAGCACTGTCAAAGGAAAAAAATCCAGCAATATATTAAAAGAGTAAAATATCATTACCAAATCAAATTTATTCCAGGATTGCAAAGGTGGTTTAATATGGAAAACCAATCAGTGTAATTTATTACACCAACAGAATAAAGGAGAAAAAGTATACAATTATACTGTGTCCATAAATACAGAAAAAAAGCATTTGACAAAATTCAATGTCCATCAAGATTAAATATATATTAACAGATAGGAGGGAATCTCCTTAATTTGATATGGCATACACACGAGCACACACAAACACTTTCTATGTTATTTAAAAAGTTTTTACCCTGGGGTTAGGAATGATATAAGGATATCCTGTTCTTTCTATTTCCAGTCAGCATTACTTTGTCTGAAGCTGAGGAGCAGCGGAAAGAATAGGTAGTAAAACCTCTAGTGCCAGGAAGGAGTTGGTCATTTCCCATCCCACATTATGCCTCTGACATTACTTCACACATACTTCTAGCACAGCACTTCCACATTGCACTCTACTTGTGTTTCTTTGCAGGTTGGCATGTAAAGAATGGTCTGTGAGCTCCCTGAGAACTGGGATCTCATCTTGCTCTTTCCTATAATCCCCAGAGTCATGGACAGTGCTTAACATCCAGAAGACACTACATTAATTATTTTGTTAAATTGTCATTTTCCTCAAAGCTCCTCGTTCCTGTTACTATTGCTGTGAAACAAACTCTGAAAACTCAGAGGATTAAATATGGATTCTGAGAGCAAAGAATTTCAGAAGGGCGTGGCTGGTGATTCTTCTGCTGCTTGAATGTGGTGCTCAGCTGCAGGTGGGCTCCTCTGGAGGGTCTGAGGCTCTCTCTAAACACGTCTGGTGCCTTCATGGGGATGGGTGGAAGACTGGGCTTATTAGTGACAGTCAAGAGAAAGATCCACATGCATCCTCTCCAGCAGTGAGGTCTCAGGAGGCCAGACTCTCAGCCAGGCAGCTGGCTTCCTGCAGGAGAGATCCCAGAAAGGCAGGTTAGAAGGTCTGGGATGTTTTCTGACTCAGCCCCAGAAACCCACACAGTATCATTTCTTCTGTATTCTGTTAGATACTAGTGTCTCATTTGGTCACCTCAGATTCAAAGTGAGAGGCTCTACCTCTCGATAGGGGTGCATGACAAGGTCACAGTGTGAAACAGCGTGGGTATGGGAAACTTAGTTGTGGTCATCTTTGGAAAACTTAATCTACCACTTCCTACAACACAAGGTTTATGATACTTCATCATAACAAATATGTTTAAATAAAATGCCATAACATGCTCAGAACACACACAAAAAATAGTATTATAGGATGTACTTGGAATTTTCTAGGTCACACCCTTAAAAAATAGTAGGTACGATTCTCCTCTAAGAATTAGACTATAAAATCATCCTACTTTTAGTGTCTCTTCTGTAGTAGGGACCAGGACAATAGAAACTTGATTCCTTTCTTTGCTGACCTTTAGATTAGAGTTTCATGAGGTTGTATCTGATACCCGTGTGTGGAAAGACAAATTATAAACTTAAAAATTGTATTTCGGTCTTGATTTAGTTAAATGAAAATATAGACCATAAAGCCCACAGTATTTAAGTGGAAGGGTCGAGAGGAAGTAATCTTGTGGGCCTAAGCACTTTGACAATCAGAGTGCTGGGCAAGCCATTCCCCTCCTCAGTGAGAGAAGAAAAGGCTGAAGAAAAACATTTACATTTCTGGGTCCTCAGCAGCACAAGGACTCGAGAGTCTAGACAGGTGGGCGAAAGGACTTATTTAACTATATGACAGCCTCTTTTCTTATGTAGTCATAAGATACCTTTGAAAAACTAAATGAGAACCTAACATGGTGGTTTCCTCTCAGAGGGCAAAGTGGGTGACCTGAGTGGAAAGCAGAATTCACTGTTGTTCCATTCACTTTTACTTTCAATCATGTACCAATGATACCCACGTAGTAAATGGCAGAGAGATTTAAAAATGATCCACTGAAAGAAGTACAAAATTGTAAAAATCTCGTGATATTGTGAAGTATCAAGCAGCTTCTTATGATATTCAAAGATCTAAAAAAAATTCTCCTGGAATAATTCAATTCACACTTTTAGTTTAATGTCACAGAGAAGTGACCTCCAACTGTAAAACATGGGATGGCACAAAAGCTTACAAACATCTTATTGTTTGGTTTTCCTCTGGCAGGATTGCTGTTGGGAAGCGAA
This sequence comes from Ictidomys tridecemlineatus, assembly GCF_052094955.1. NCBI lineage: Eukaryota > Metazoa > Chordata > Mammalia > Rodentia > Sciuridae > Ictidomys > Ictidomys tridecemlineatus. Next base: position 50,091,090 of record NC_135487.1, read on the forward strand.
TTTGTTCTCTTAAGTTACAAATCAACCACCATTAGTCTTGTGCTAAACTGACAAGTCACTATATAAATGAGAAAAGTCCTGTTAGTTAGAAAAGACTCAAGATCCACTGGACTATCCTTCCAGAGTCTAATATTTTTATTATGGAAAATGTCAAACACACAGAGAAGGAAAATAATTTTACAGTGAACACCCACTTAGACTCTATCATTAACATTTTGTTATATTTGCTTATCACTTATCTATTCAGCCTTTGATTCATCTACAATTGAGTCTTGATTCTAGAAGTTCAGCAAAGAAGAGGAATGTCCTCAGAGATGAGGAAGACTCTGGTGGGAACATCATCTTGCAATGCATTCTGCTCTGATTCTTTGTTTATCCCAGGATCTTATACTCTTCCCAACTCTCCAACTCCAGCTACTCTCAATATCTCTTCATTCTTTCTTTGCTGTCAGCACTAGATTTTAGCATCTCCATAAAATGTTGGACCCATAAAATCATAATCAGTGAAAGGTCAATATGATCCAGCTTCTGCAGAGTAAATAAACCTCTCCCTTGGGTATATAGAGCCTCACAGGAGCATAGCTGTGTTATATTAATAGCTTTCAGTTGTATAATGACTTGAGATTACAGAGGGCTTTCATACATAACCTGGCATGCAGAGAAAATGATGATTTTTATGACCTACAGTGGGTAGACTGAGATGAATCCCAGGGACTTCAGTTCCCCAGGCTCTGCCCTCTATAACAGTGTTTGAGGGAATTGGCATCTCAGCTTTCTATCAACCTATTCCAGTTATAGTCAAAAGTTTCCTATTTTTTCACATCGTATTACATCTGATTCAAATGTATGACATGTCAAGACCATTGTACTGTCATGTGTAACTAATTAAAACAACAACAAAAAAAGTTTCCTATTTAAGGAATTAACAGCAGAGGTCACTTACTAATTAAGGAAGTCACCCAATGTTCCTAATTCTCAATTTTGTCTTATGAAAAAATGGGGACATTGATAACTAACTACCTCAAAGAATTACTGTTGCGCCGGAAGCGGTGGCGCACACCTGTAATCCCAGTGGCTCAGGAGGTTGAGACAGGATTGTGAGTTCAAAGCCAGCCTCAGCAATGGCAAGGTGCTAAGCAACTCAGTGAGACCCTGTCTCTAAATAAAATACAAAACAGGTCTAGGGATGTGGCTTATTGCCCAAAGACCCCTGTGTTCAATCTCCAGTACGGAAAAAAAAAAAAAAAAAGGAAAGAAAGAATTTACTGTTACTATGGTTTGGATATGAGGTGCCCCCAAAAACTCCTGTTAATGCAGGATACTCAGAGGCAAAATGATTAGGTTGGTAAGAGCTGTAACCTAACCAGTCCATCCTAGTTTGAATGGACTGAAGGGGTGGTAACTACAGGCAGGTGGAGCATGGCTGAAGGAGGTGGGTCACTGGAGGTGTGCCCTGAAAAGATGCATAGTCCCTGTGACCCCTTCCCCTCCTGCCTCTCTGTTTCCTGACCCCACCACGAGATGAGCAGTTTTCTCTGCAGGGCCCTTCACCTATGATGGGCTGCGTCACTTTAGCCTCAAATCGAAGAATTGGCCATCTACGGACTGAGACCTCTGAAACTATGAGCCCTGAATAAACTTTTCTTTTTCTAAGTTATTCTTCTCAGGTATTTGAGCACAGCTGCATGAAAGCTGACTAAAGGAAGGAGGACTTTTTAAAAGTCTAGAGAGTCAAGCTGGAAAAGCTATAGAGTATTGTAAGCAAAGCTTAATGGGTGATTCTGGTAGGAGCTCAGAAGACCAGAATGCGATAGAAATGTAAACTAATTAGATTAAGGCTATAACCCAATTATTTCTCCTCCAGATCTTCTTGGTTATGAACTATATATTTTGTATCTGGAGAGAGGGGACTCTCTTTCTGCTTACTGATGATTGTGTGAGCTGCTTTGCTCTGCCATACTCTTCCTGCCTCACTTTGAGCCCCAAAGAATGGAACCAGCCACTTATGGACTGAGACTTCTGAAACCATGAGCCCCTAAATAAACTCTTCTTCCCCCCGCCCCCCAAAAAAAGAAATGTAAACTATACTCATGAAGTTTCAGAGGACATTGAAGAATCTATTGCTCGTGTTATATTCTGGCAAAGAACCTGGCTATATATTGCCCATGTCCTGAAACTCTGAGTGAGGATGAATTTAAAAGTGATGGGCTAATTAATCTTATGGAGGACATTTTAAGGCAGCACAGTATTCAGTCATTGGCATGGATATTGCTGGCAGCTTTTAGCCAAGTTTGCGATGTGATGCGAGGAGAAAGTAGAATTAAAGGACTTTAAAAACTTGGAGTTTTGTCAGAAAATCGCATTTAATGTTGGGGGTCCAGGAAGTTGTGCTTGTAGAAAAGATTATAGCCCCTAAAGAGATGCTAAGTGCTTTACATAGAGGCAATGGGAAAGGTGCCTTAAGGGCAACTCAAGAATTTGCAAGACCATACCTATTGCAAGCTCTAAGGTACAGAAAAGACAGTTACTTGGGGAAGAGATAATAGGGATCTCTTACTTGCACAGGGTGACCAGGAAATTGGTTCAACATGCTGAAGGACCCAGCTATTACCGGAGCTGGCAGCAGAACTTGGCTTCCTCCTGGTGGTGCCCGGTCTGCAGGAATGCAGGATGCTGAAATTTGATAATGTTGGAGGTTTCCACCAAGATTTTAAAGGAAGGCCTGAGAGACTAAGTAAAGTGTAGCAGGGTCAGAGTCTTTGTGGGCCATCTCTGAGGGGGTGATGCAGGAAGCTGTGAAGGTGAAGCCAAAGTTAGAATAGAGGCCCCAGGAATTAAAAGATTCCAGTAGTACGAACTGTCTGCTGAGAAAAGCTGCTGGCTATAGAGAAAGTCGGGCTAAAGGAGAGCCCATAAGAGCTTCAACTGGCATGGACAAATGGGCAGGGCTGCCTAAACCCTTTGGAAATGACATCTTTTAGCTAACTCCTAAATACTGTACACAGAATTAAGAAACCTGTTTGCACCTATTTGGGTTTCAGTCTCATTTTTGTCCCATCCCAACTTTCTATGGCCGTGTTCTTCCTTTTTGGAGTAAGAATGTTTACTATGTGTCACTATATGGTGGATATATGCAACTTGCTTTTGAATTTCACAAGGTCTCATAACCAAGTGTTTAACTTGAGTCTCAGAAAAGACTTTGAACTTGGACACTTGGGCTATGTTGGAAATGTTAAGAATATGGGACTCTTGGAAATGAACTAAATGCCTTTTGCATTGTAAAATGGACATAAGCTTTTGGAAACCAGTGATAGGGGGCAGACAGATGCTAGTGGGAACATGAGGTCAAGGGACAATTCTATAAATTGACAATTCTACGGGCCCACTGCTGTGACCTCCACATGCTTTCTTTCCAAGAAACAATTTATCTGCAGCCCTGTCTGGCTTAAAGGGGACAGGATATGTCCTGTCCCCAGCAAACTACCTGTTATATACAGGAGAAATGCAGGCCCAAAATAACATGGGTAAGAGAAACCCAAGTTACCCTGAAAGGAAGACTTTTGTGACCCTTTTCACGGACAAGATCCCGGAACTCAAGGAGATAAGGATAATTCCTACTAAACATAAAACCTGTAAGGATGTATGACTAAGAATCCAATTAGAACTGGTTAGCATGGGCTAAGAAGACCTTGAGTAGCCAGGGCAGTGAGAACTTGAAGGTCTGATGTCATTCTGCTGTCAGTCAAAAGTTAAGAGGTAGACCTAGGAGAGACCCACTGTAAATTTTTCTGGGATTCCCAATAAAACTGGTGTGCAGGAGAGGAACACTCTCCCTCTCCTCTCTGAGAGGACCCATCCTTTCCCTTTTAGTATCCCTTTAATAAACTCTTGCCTCTGAGCTACATGCCTGAAATCTTTCTGACTTGATTGAAAAAATCAGGGTTTGAAGGGAAGGAGTCTTCATGCTGCCTGTTTCTTGGAAGGCACCAGCCCTATAACACCATCAGGTCCTCTCCCCCATCACAGGAGTTCTATCGCTTCTTACTTAAATAAATCCTACTGCCGCAGTCTGGCTGGGCACAAAATAACTGAGCCACCACGAGGCACTTGTAGGTTCAAACAGGAACTCCTTTATTGCCCGAACTCCACCAGCACTCCACTCGTACTCCCCGGGAACTCTCTTTCTCTCTCCCAGGCCTTGGAACTCTCTTTCTCTCTCCCGCCCCCGGGAGAACTCAACGGGAACCCCCTGAGAACTCAAAAGTAGTGGGCACCCAGGCAGCAGGAACCGCCCTATTGCCAGACAGCAGGGGTCTATATACAACTGAATACACAGCCTGTTTCAATCATCATCCAGTCACAGCAATTATACACAGCTTAACTTAATTATCATCATCTTAATGGCTTGCTGGCATCACCTCTCAACCACTCCTTCTGGCAAAATGCCAGGCTCCATCCCGACTCCGCTATGGCTCTCAACATTCTACTACATTCACTCTTCCATTTTGTTATTGTCCATGGATTTTGTTCTTCAGATTTGCAAGTAGGAACCCAGAAGGAAATTGGTGAAAGGTGCAGGTTGCACAAACCCCATCTGCCAGCAGAAATGAGAAATCTCATTTCATCTCAAAACTCTGGTTTTACCAGGGACGGAATGTTATGGTTTGGATATGAGGTGTACCCCCAGAATTTCCTGCTAATTTAGGAATATTCAGAGATGAAATGATTGGATTGTGAAAGCTATCACCTAATTAGTCCATCTAGTTTGAATGGATTTAATAACAGGGTGGTAACTATAGGCAGGTGGGGTGTGGTGGGAGGTGGTGGGTCATTGGGGTATGTGGCCTAGAAGGGTTATTCTTTCCTACAGCCCCTTCCTGCATCCTCCTCTATCTCTCTCTGATACCTGAACCTACCATGAACCAAGCAGCATTCCTCTACTGGGTCCTTCCCCCATGATTTGTTGCCTCATCTTGGGCCCAAAGCAATGGAGTTGGCGGTCTAGAGACTGAGGTTTCTGAAATGGGTGAGCCCCATATTGTTTTCCTTCTCATCAGGAATTTTGGTCAGAGCAACTCAAAAGCTGACTCAAACAATTGTGAAAACAAAATTGCATGATTCACTGAACCAATTTACTTCCTTCATGATATCTAATCTTCTCACCGACTCCTAGATACCAATATTTTCTGCCTTGTCAATATGAGAAAACGGAAGACTAAAAATATTCAGATATCATTCCTAAGGTCACAGAGCTAAGTGAGGGTCAGTGCCAAACCTTCAGTTCAGGTTGGTCTGGCTATAATTGTCACCCTTTATCCTTGGTACCAGCAGCTCTCCATCAGGGGGCAATGCCGCTCCCCAGGGACATTTGGCAATGTCTAGAGATATTTTGGGTCACCACAACTGAAGGGAACACTCTCAACACCTAGTGGGTAGAGATCAGGGATACTTCTAAGTACTGGACAAGGCACATGACAGCCCCTCAATAACAAAAATTATCCAATTCAAATATTATTAGTGCCGAGGTTGAGAAGCCATGTTCTATATTTATTCCCTCCAACTAGGAAAAAAAAAATAGAAATCAGAAGAGAAGCATAGTTTTGGAATGCTGATCATTGCTGTAGGACAAACCACTGGGGAGGGGCTCGGTCCCCAGCAGTTTGAACACTCCAGTGGGAATGCTGAGGCAGGCCACCCTCGGGTGCCCTCCCTCCTGCCTGAGAAACCACAGGTCTCCTTTCACCAGGGTCCGTGGCTCTGAAGCCACATTGGCTCCTTTCTCTAGTGTCTTTTGTGCCAGTGATTCCCAAACTCCCTTGACAAATTGTTTGAAGCATGGCTTAGCTCTGAAACTCTGTGTGCTAGATAATTAGAGGAAAAAAAACAGAAGAATTCTGTAAAAAAAAAAAAAAAAAGACTGAGACAAACTGGCTATGGGGCTCAAAGAAATTTCCATTGTCATTTCTTTTTCAACATGATCTCCCAGCAGGAAGGTCATGGCAGGGAAGAGCTGAGCAAGCTCTTCAGCAGGTGGCCACCACAGTAAGCAGCCCCAAGCTGTACCCTTTGGTGTTGACATCTTTGGGAAGGAAGCCCGGCTGGGCAAGAATGGCTGCAGCCATCCAAACAAAGCAAGAAGAAGGGCTTTGTGAGGTCTGTCTGTGTTTATCGACATAAAAACATGTCCAGGAGGGGTGATTAAGTGAAAAAGTAGGTTACATACAGCTTGAAGATGAGATCATGAAACGTGGGTGTATGCGTGCAAGGGAGTTGACATTTGTTCCCTTTGCACTGAGTAGTAGTTATTTCTGTATGGTAGGATTTTGAGTGATTTTTTATCTTCCTTAAGCTTTTCTGAGTTTCTTTGCCAATAAATAAGTATTGCTTGTAGAACTAGTTCTGTTTGTGGGGACGGGGGGAGGGGAGGTTGGTGTGGGGTAGAAGATGTGAACAGGGTGTGTGGAGGAATGAATGGATGGCAGACATCAGGCTTTCAGACACTGCAGGCTTATTGGCTGTTCTCTTGGGAGTGTCCTGTGCTGGGCCTGGAGCCTTTGCCAGAAAGAAGCTCCTTCTAGGACCAAGGAGCTGACAGGCCCATCATGGTAGGCGTGAGGAAGGAGCATCATTTCATCTAGACAAGAAAGGTGTGTCTCCTGCCTGGATACTAACAGTGCAGCATCTAGAAAGCCAGCCTTCTTTCAGAAGCCCTAGGAGCTCTGTCCTTGATATCTTCCCCTGGGCCCCAGCTGGTGGAACCAGATCCATCCTGGGCAAGTACTTAATCCTTGAAGAGTTTGGAATTAGGACTCAGAGATTCTAGATTACAGCAACTGGTACAATTGTGCACCCTAAACCTGAAATGCCTTCCTTACCAGAATCAAAGAGCCATGAGAACTGACCCGGGCCCTAGTCCAGGGTCACAGAATCACAAAATTGTAGGGTGGAAGCCACCTCAGAGGTTGTGGCCTAGTCCACTGCTGCTCCACCTAAAGCTGGCATTTTTCTCTATCTTGTGCTTGATTATTCTGGGTTTGTGCCACCCAAGTGCCAGAGAATCCCCCAATTTTGGGGTTCAAAATTTTCTCTTTTTAGACCATATGGACTTAGAAAATTCTTTGCTCTTCTGAACCCAGATTGGCCTCCCTGTAACCTCCACACTACACTCCAGACAAAACAATTCTACCCTTTTATCTTCCCTGTTTTAAGATTGTTCTGCAGGTCCCTCTCACCTTCAAATAAAGTCAAAACTCTTTTTTCTGGGTGTATCAAGTCCCCAGGCCTTGGAGTTGTAAATATGACATGCCAATGGACTCTAATAGAGGCAGGAAATGTGGGGACCCCAGAGACCCAAAAACCACGAGATCAGAAAGAGGCTGGGAGTCTCACCATCAGTCTTCTCTGCTCTCCTCGGCACTTCTATTTCCTTTTCCTGACCTCTCAAGGCCACACAGTAGTAGGACTTGATCACCTCCAGCTCTTGGGTATACATTTTTTAGCCACAACAGTTCAATCCAGACCAATCTGGAAACTCTCAGACCCAATTCCAAACTCCTGAAAGATGAGTATTTGTCCAGGTTGGAACCAGTTCAACCAATTGGGGTCAGGGTGGAAGGATAAAATGTGTACATAGCTCCCGAGGGCCTCTGAAAGAAGCAAAGAGTTCTGTGAACTTTGTGGACACCCCCATGATGCCCACTTTAGCTCCCAAGATTTGTTATGACCTGGGCCCTGAAGATCTCCCTGGTTTCATGCCTTAGTGTCTTTCCTTATGTTGCTTCTATTCCCCATCTCCCTCCTTCCCCCACTACTTCCTTTTCTTCTTAGAAACTAAAGAGTAGTAGGTAGATGACAAGTTCCACAATCAGACCACCTGAGTGCGAATCTAGTCCTGATGTCAATGGCTATGAGTCTTATTATTCCACCTTCTCTGTCTCTACAATTCATCTTTTGTAAATGAGTAAAATAAAAATGCCTACTTCTTAGGACTTTATGATAATTAATAGAAATAAAGTACTTAGAACAGTGTCAGGGGTATGATAATTACTTAATCATTGTTAGGCATTATGATGATCCTCTTTACCTATCGCACTATTCCAGCAATATTGGACATGTATGCGGACGTACACACACACACACACACACACACACACACACACACACACACACACACACAGTTTTCTTGGTCTTGTTTCTCTAGAGAACCCTGACTACTATGTGCATATATACAGATCATCCTAACTTTCTTTTTTTTTAATATTTATTTTTTAGGTATAGATGGACACAACACAATACCTTTTATTTTTATGTGGTACTGAGGATCGAACCCGGACCCCGCCTGTGCCAGTGGAGCACTCTACCGCTAAGCCACAATCCCAGCCCAAGATGATCCCAACTTTCAATGATTTATCTTACCATTTTTGTCTTTATGATGGTATGAAAGCAGTTCACATTAAGTAAAAATCATTTTCTACTTTTAAAACTTTTCTGAACTAGAAAAAACATGAGGATAAATAACTAATACTCCACAGTGTACTGCATTACTAAACTATGAGATTCAATAGTTTAGGTGAATTAAATGTATTTTTTTACATATTTTAAATTTATGATGTGTTTATTTGGATGTGTCTTCACTGTAAGTTGAAGAGTATCTGTATGTATATACATATATGTGTATTATGCAAAACATTTACATATATGTGTGTGTGTGTATATATATATTGTATACAAATATATAATATATATATATGTTAGGGCAGAAGGATAAAATGTGTACATATATATATGGAAAGAGATTTATTATTAGAAATTGGCTCATATGATTATGGAGGCTGAGGAGTCTCAATATCTGCAGTTGGCAAGTTGAAGACCTAGGAGAGCTGGTGGTATATTTCCAGTTTTTCCAAAGACCTGAGAACCAAGATAGCCAATGTTGGGCTAGGGTTGTGGATCAGTGGTAGAGCAGTTGCCTCACATGTGTGAGACCCTGGGTTCGAGTCTCAGCACCCCACATAAAAACAAATGAATAAAATAAGGTCCATCAACAACTAAATATAAAAAAAAAAAAAAAGATTGCCAATGTTGTAAGTTCCAGTCCAAATCTGAAGTCCTAAGAACTAAAGAGCTGGTTGTATAAGTTCCAATCCTGGTCAACAAAAAACCAATGTTCTATCTCAAACACAGGCCGGAGAAGCTCCCTTGTAGTCTTTTTGTTCTAGTCAGGTCTTCCTTCAATTGAAGAGGAATCATTCCCGCTAGAAATGACAAAATGGTTCAGTCTGCTAACTCAAATGTTAATTTCAAGCAGACATACCTTCACAGACACACCCAGAAAAATGTTTGACAAAATATCAGGGCACACCATGTCTCAGTCAAGATAACCCATAAAATCAGCACCACATCAGGGAACGAATAAGATAATTGTGATGGTACAGGGAATCAAGATTTCTGTTTAATCTATAAAAATACTTGCCTTATGTTATATATTTTTCTGAATGGCCACATATTTTGTAACTCCCACCATCAAGTCTGTGTCTCAACTTCTTGAATCTGCATTTGGTCACAATGCTTTTTGGGAATTTACAAATGAGATTCAAACAGATGATAGAAAAATGCTTGCTTTCTGTTTCTGCTTTTGGATCCCAATCTCCATGTGAAGCAGCCTTGGCCAGCATGTTAGATGCTGGAGGTGCATGGTCCAGGTACCCAGACATGTGATTGGGACATCCATGATTATCCATTCATCTACATCAGAAAAACTCTAAGCCCATCCAGAGAACACTGAGAAAAATTTTAAAAGGGTTATTTTTAAGCCAGTTAGATTTTTGGATAGATTATTATGCAACGATAAATAACCAATGCGTTAATTGGTATCAGAAGTGCAGAATGGTGATAACAGAAACTTAGAACAATGTAGACATTGGCCTTGGAACTGGCTGGCCGCAATAAGCTGGAAATGTGGTCAGGAAACTGTAAGCACAGACTGGAAAAATGATGAGGGATTGGAAACCCTTGAGGAAAATACTATAGCAGGCTGGGAAAATGGTGACCTATATTATGTAGCAGCAAAAATAATTGTGAAAGGATTGCTTAAAGTAACTTGAAAAATAAAAAATAGCTAATAAACTGTGGATCTAGCTAAGAAGATCTCTAGACAGATGTTGAAAGTATAAGTTGGGTACTTCCAGCTGCAACAGAGATAATGAGCTGAAGAAGGGACTGTTCTGTCTACATACAGAATTTAAAGAGAACTTAGAGGAACTTGGACTTTCTGGTTGGAAAATAAAGCTATTTCACATTTTTTTGTCTCTTCAAAAGGCCAGAGTGCCAAAGTAAGAGCAAATCGAGGACAAAGCTGTAAGAGCTATAACTTCAGACTTCTCAAATAGTTAATTTGAGATGATACCTAATAGATCCTCCCAGCTAAACAAAAGGACTCTTAAGAATCTTAAGGGTGCAGTCCTAACAGAAACCTAATTGCAAAATACCTGTGATTCTATTTTGCAAAGAATGTTGAATGTAGCTCTCATCTAATGGACTCCATGGAGTCAACGGAAAAACCAATGCAAAGGTTTTAAGAGAATTATTTCAGCCTGAACTTAGACTAAGAGAGTTCAAAGTAAAAATAAGTCTCTTTGCTTCTGAGTCCTAGGTGTGGGAAACAGTCTGAGAAACCTACTCTGCGTAGACATGGCCATTTCTCACAGGAAAGAAAGAGCATTTGAGGGTTCTCTCCCTTTGAAGCACAAGCTGGGGTGTTCTTTAACTGGACACCCTGATATCTTGCTCCCCTCACCCTGGTCCTAGGCCTCGGCTCTAACATCTCCTCAGCCAGTAATTGTATGTTGTCAGGCAGGTGACCATCCTCCTAGGCCTCTGTTTTGTCATCAGTAAAATGAGGGACTTGTCTTAAAATTCTCTAAGAAACTTTTAAAATAATGGGATCCTTTCTGCCACCATCTGATTCAAGTGTTCTGATGGTGGAAAATCTTAAACATAGGAGGGAGGGAAAAGCCCTTGGCTAAAACCCAGGAGGAAACAGCTAAATGACCATAAGTTCTTTTCCAAGCAAGACCTAAGAGCTGACCTTGTCGCTACCAACTAGGTTTTGGCTAATGACAAAGCTTGGATCATGGCTGTCAATAGGTCCCAAAATCACAACATCCAATGAGGTCATGGACCAAGCACCCAAACATTATGATGTGAAGCAAGGCCTGGTTCAGACAGGACCCTTTTATTTATACACGTTCCAGCAGGAGAGAGTATACTGTGTATTAACTAAGAAATTTCAATGACTTAGCAAAATAGAAGTTTCTTTCTACTTCTAGCAAAGGCTAATTGGTAGAGAGCATGGGGATGGGTGCTTTGCTTCACACTTTCAGGTTAAGAGAGGCTCTGCCCTCTTCATCATGTGGCTTCCAAGGTCATTGTGACAGCTGGTATCCAGCCAGCAGACTGACAAGAGAAAAAGCAAAGGAACAGGCCTGGTTGGGGCAGGCACAACTTCTCCCTGCCTCACGTTGGCCAGAGCTCACATGCCAATCATAACTGCCAGGAAGACTGGGGCAGGTCTCTCCATCTACCCGGATGTCTATGTGGAAAGGGATATGGGTGGGTATGATGTTGACAGCTATTGGAGGAAGCTCTGAATGAACACGGAGTAGAATATGTTTCAAAGTTATTAGTGTAAGTATTATATATTTAGCTTTGAAACTAAAAAATATATATTATTTAGAATGCCAACCCATAAAGCATATGAAAATGATGCTGTCTCTAAAGCAGGATTTGGTATAAGGCAAAATTAAGTTCCTTTCTACCTTTTGCTCCTCAGTGTCTCCCCAAGCTTAGGAGACTTGGAACCCATGGGGCCCACCATACCCGGGGTTAACTGGTTAAGTGAGAGTTCTATCATTTATGAGCTGTAGGGTCTTGCTTTATTTTTCTGGGTCTCAGTGATCTTATCTTAAAAATGGGGATTGTATTATCTATATCAGAGTGTTTGAGAGAAATTAAATGAATATTATTACATAAATTGTTTACTATGTGGCTGACACATTGCAGAGTACTCAATAAATGATAGTATGCTTATTATTGTTCTTAAAAGAAAGAATCTCTAAAAGACTGGTTTCCTGATTCCCTGGGGATAAACCAAAAGCCTAGGTCAAATTTACACAAACACCATGACCAAAGACATGGCCTATGCCAGTAAAAGAAATAAAAAGCATTCCTGACATTTCAACAACTGAGAGTTGTTCCTGCAGGTGCTGGGGCTGCCTGTAACCAGGATTATGCTGGAAACCTCCCTCAGATTCTCAGACCCCAGCCCAGATGGCCTCAGGAGCAAGTCTGAAGCTTCTCATTAAAGATGTAGCCAGATGGCACTTTACGAGCCTTTCTCTTTTTATTGTGGAATTCCTAGTTCCTCTCTACTCTCCTTGTTTTCAACAGATATAAAGAGACCTAATGTGGCGTGCTTCATAAATGCACATCTTATTGGCTACATTATAATACAAAACTAAAATTGGGAAAGAGATGGAAATAAGCAATTAAAAACATTGGGATGTGGGTTATGTTTTGTTTTGTTTTATCAAAATTGATGATATCAATATCCCTGCACTGTTGAATATTAGGACTAGAAGACCTTTAGTAACCATCTAGTTGGATGCTGGGATTTTGATCCATGATACAGTTATTCCCCTTTATCCATGAGGACTAACTGCAAAGACCACCACTGGATACCTTAAACTGCAGATAATATCAAACTCTATATGTGCTATATTTTTTCATATATATATGTCTATATATGCCTATGATAAAGTTTAATTTATAAATTAGGCACAGTAACAATAACTAAAAGTAAATTAGAACCATTATTACAACACTGCAATAAAAGTTATGTGAATGCGCACTTTCTTATATCCTACTCACTCTTCTTGTGATGACATGAGATGATACTTAAGGGAAGCACTTCATGGATTATCTTTGGCATATCTGAATTGCCAGCAGCAATATTCTTATGTTTAGGGGCCATTATAAATAAAATAAGAGTTACTTGAACACAAGCCCTACAACACCATGACAATCAATCTGATAACCAAGAGGGATGCTAATTGGCAAGTGGGAAGGTGGTACACACAGCATGGATACACTGGACAGAGTGATGATTCCCATCCTGGGTGGGATAGGCCAGGATGGTGAGAGATTTCATCAACTACTCAGATGGCACGTAATTGAAAACTTCTGAATTATTATTTTCTGGAATTTTCCATTTAATATTCCCAGACTACAGTTAACCACAGGTAACTGAAACCATGGAAAGAGAAATTGTGAATAAAGGCAAAATGCTGTATTTATATTTAATTCCTAATTCCACCACTTACTAGCAATTGTGATTTGGGGCTCCTGTTATTTTCCTGAACTATAAAATATGAGTATTAATAATACCTGCTGCTCACAGCTGAAGTTCATATGAATCATTTGTAAAAAAAAAACTACGATGTAAATGGTGAAGCTCTGTAGGGATATTTACTCTGCATTCTCTAAGTTCCATACATGGTGTGACTCTCAGAGACCCTCTCTTGGGCCCTGGGAAGGCAGGCATGAATGAGGAAGTCAGAGTCTGGTGTGTGATCAATGTGAATAAAATTGATAGAATGTGAAGGAAATGATGAATATGGGGTGATTTTTCATTCTGTCCTGACCATGCCCTGCTAAAGTACAGGGACTGGCCTCCACCGCAGGATCATCACAGATGATCGGCCAAGGAACCTTCCCTGACCATAGCTGGGCCAATCCCATTTTCCTCCCAAGAGTTGGAAATGGACACAAGTTGGGTTACTGAGCTGTAGGAACTGCATCTGTGATGCCATGTAAACTTGGGAGTCATAGCAGGTATTTGGTAGGGGCTGTCCATTTTGAGATTTTGCATATTGAAAAGCAGACAAAACTTATTGGCAAGGAGAAAGAGGAGAGAGGAACAGACACATAGTAAGAAACACAGATAAAATAAGGGAGGGTGAGGGGGAGTTTCTCCTAGGGTTTTTCCAATTTTGAGGTCAGAATGCCTTCCTACTCGTGGGTAAAAGTGAGTATTCCTAGAGTCTTATAATATATCCCTTCCCCACTTCTCTAACCTGATTTTAATTAGGTTTCCCTTACTTAATATTATCAAACTCCAAACAGAACAAGATAATATACAAAACATTGTATAACTGTGAGAACAGTGTACTCCCAGTACTCCCAGGGCAAGTTGGAGTTGAGGGGAGCTCTACAGATTCTAACCCCTTTGTTTTATTGAAATGGATACCAAAACTGATATTGAGGGGGAAGGAAGTCCCAAGTTCACACGGCTGGTTAGTACAGAGCCAGGACTTTAACCTAAGTTCCCACTCATAGCTAGAGAGAAGGATCTGGCTCTGGAAATCCATCAATCAAGAGAACTGATGCAAACAGAACCCCCTTCTGCCAGGCATGGTGGCACGTGCCTGTAATCCCAGAGGCTCAGGAAGTTGAGGCAAGAGGATCACAAGTTCAAGGCCAACCTCAGCAACTTAGTGAGGATCTAAGCAATTTAGTGAAACCTGTCTTTAAATACAAAGGGCTGGGGGTGTGGCTCAGTGGCTAAACACTCCTAGGTTCAATTCCTGGTACAAAAAATAAAAAAAGCCCCCTTCTCCCTCTCTCAAGTACTCATTAAATATCCACTTGAGGCTAATTTAAGCCTTTCCTTATCTATGAGTACTTCCTTTCCTCTTATTCTCTTATTGTATAAGTCCTTTAATTGCTCTTTTATGCTTCCTTTATCTTCCCAACATACCTGATAGAGAATAGCCAAGTTCTGTATCTTTCACTCTGAGCTGGGAGTCAGAGTTCTCCTGTGGAAAGGACAAGGATTGAATATTTTTTGTTTCTTTTCTCCTTTATTTTCTCCCTCTCTCTTTCTAATCTGTAGCTAACTTACTTATATCACTGGAAATTTGAAAACACATCAAACAAAAGTTTTCATTCCCACCCTCAAGCAATAACTATGTATAACACATTAGCATAACATATCTATTTCCACATAAGGCTCTTTTTCTCCAGTTTTATATTATACATACATATATAATTTGCATTTTCCAGCTTTACTGAGGTATATTGACAAATAAAAGTTATATTTATTTAAGGAATGCAATGTAATGTTTTGATATATGTATATATTATGAAGTGATTGCCACAATAAAGCTAATGAAAATATCCATCACCTCACATAATGAACCATTTGTGTGTGTGTGTGTGTGTGTGTGTGTGTGTGTGTGTGGTGAGAATTCTTAAGATCTACTTCCTTAGTAAACATCAAGTGTACAATACATTACCACCGTCATCATCATGCTGTACATTAGATCACCAAAACTTATTCATCTGATAATTGCAAGTGGGTACGCCTTGATCAACATTTCCCCATTTGCTCTGCCTGACCCTGAGTAATGTAACCACCTTTCAACATTTTAGATATCACATATAAGTGAGATCATGCAGTATTAGTCTTTCTGTGTCTGGTTTATTTCATTTAACATAATGTCCTTCATGTTGTCATTTTCCTCACCACCCCTGCTCCTTGGGTGTGAGTGACATCATGTTTTTTTTTTTTAATCCATGCATCAATAAATGGACACTTAAGTTGCTTGTATATCTTGGCTACTATGAATAATGCAGCAATGTATATAGAATGCAGAGGTCTCTTCAGAAGAGTGATTTTTATTTGCCTTGGATATATACACAGTAGTGGGATTGCTGAATCATATGTAACTCTATACTTAATTTTTTTGAGGAACCTCCATACTGTTTTCTGGAATGGTTATAACAGTACACATTCCCACCAACAGGGTATAAGTATCCCTTTCTCCACATTCCTGCCCACATATGTTACTGTTTGACTTTTTGGTGATAGCATCCTGATGTGTGAAATGGTCTCTGGTTGTGGTTTAGATTTGCGTTTGCTGATGATTTAGTGATGTTGAAAAACTTTTTATATACCTGTTGTCCACTTGTAATATTCTCTGGAAAAAAAATGTCTATTCAGGTTCTTTGTCCATTTTTCTTATCAGGTTTTTTTCTATTGAGTTGTATGATATATTTTGGATACTAGCCCTTTTAGCAGATATATGGTCTGCAAATATTTCCTCTTGTCCTATAGGTTTCTGTTAAAATTTTGTTGTTGTTATTTCTTTTGTTGTGTGGAAACTCTTTAGTTTGATGTTCATGGTTAAATCCTGTTTCTGCCTTTTACTAACTGTATGATGTTGAGACTAATGCTCGTTAGATATGGTGCTAATTATTATTTACTAAGCACTTGCTATATCCAGATACTATGTCTTTTGCTTTGTATGTTATCTATTTAATACTTAAAAAAACTCCAGGAAATAGGGCTAGTTATCCCATGTTTACAAAAGAAGAAACTGAGGTTTACAGAAGTGTTGTAAAGAACTTAGTTACACAGTTAACAAGAAGCAGAGCTGCGATGAACAGTACCAACATGGACATTTTTTTTTTCAAATTAATTTATTTATTTTATGGTAGAATGCATTTTGACATATAGTACACAAATGGAGCACAACTTCTCATTCCAACATGGAAATTTCTATTTGGGATTAGGGGCTGCAGTAAGGTGGGGAAGCGGTGCTAAGAAAATTGATTGAAATCCAAGTTTGCATAACAAGCCCATGAGTTTTAGAATGTTTCAGAGTAATAAAAGTAGCACAAAAAAAAAAAGATCTACAAATGCTTTGATTCACTTTTAAAGAAAGTTGAGACAATGTCAAGTGCCCATATCAAAAGCTGAGAACACCCAAATGGCAGCTCAAGGCTGCTGGTGTGCAAGATGTAGCCCTCTCAGAAGTATGGCCCTGAATTCCTACTCTCCCTGGGGCAGGACACTGGCTGCCCAGAGAAAAAGACAGGAACAGAAATGTACATGAAGATCTGAGTGTGCTTCTGCAGAATCAGTAAAGGGGGGCTGGGGATGTGGCTCAAGCGGTAGCGCGCTCGCCTGGCATGCGTGCGGCCCGGGTTCAATCCTCAGCACCACATACCAACAAAGATGTTGTGTCCGCCGAGAACTAAAAAATAAATATTAAAAATTCTCTCTCTCTCTCTCTCTCCTCTCACACACACTCTCTCTCTTTAAAAAAAAAAAAAAGAATCAGTAAAGGGAAAAATCATAAAATCGGTTGAAACATGTCATCTGTGATTAATCACTGAAGGGGAAAAAAAAATCTATTTCCCAAAATAATTAGACCAAGTTAATGGGCCCGGCAAAGCCACAGTCTCTGCTCTTCATCTGTTAGTTATAAATGGAGCCACAAGAGCCTCCAGGGCTGGAGCTAAGGCTGACGGAAAGCCTCAGTGTTTACATTTTCTGTTTTAATATTTGGCGAAGAAAGTATCTAAATCCAGGGTCATCATCAGATGTGAGCCCTCAGACCCTTTATAGACTCTTAGCACTTGTTTGTATTTCCTGTCCCCCAATGTAAACAGAGCCATCAAGAGGAGACTGTAGAAGAGACGGGTGTGCAACTCCAAACCCAGCATAGGCCCTGGCCTGCAGGCCCACCAGCCCACCGTCCCCCACTCCAGCCCTCCACCCTGGCTTCCTGCATCCGGGCCTTTCCTACCCACTTCAAGGCCCTTTCCTGAAGTCATGTCTCACATTCTTGCTTCCTTCTCTTCCTCATTGTATTTCTCTTCCCAGGTGGGCTAGTCCTGTGCAGTCATATATGTTGGTGTTTGGTAATTGGTAATGTACCATATATATTGGCTAAAAATAGCCCCCAATTTTTTAATTTTCTGAGTTTCCAGGCTTTTGCTGACTATTTTGTATGCTTTACAAAATCAATAGAGGAGTTCTCCTATCTCTGTCCTACAGAAGACAAATAATAACTTCCCTGAAGTCAGAGACCAGACATTCACACCCAAGTTTTTTAGAATTCTGATGTCCATAAGCCAGAATGGTTGATTCTGCTGTTATACTTTTATAAATAACCATTGCTAATAGTTAATGTGATTGAAGATGAGACAAATGGTTCTTCTTAAGACCTCAGCCATCTGTCTCTGGAGTTGTTTGCCTTCCAAAGAGTATTGCATCATAATTGGCAAAAGTGAGTTCCCCTGAAGATTGGCGGTCATGATCTGGAAGCATTGACCACCTGCCCCAGAGAGCATCCTTTGATAGCTAGAATACTCTCCCCTTCTAAACTCCCATTTGTACCACAGAACTCAAAACCTAGAAATTACATTTCCCAGAACCTCTTACCTGCAGGGCTACCAGAGAGTGATATTTGCATGAGATTTGGAAGATGAACAAGAAGAGGACAGTGTTTTGGATGCATTGTGCAGGGTTCCTAAGTGTCCTTCTGAGAATCATCTGCTCAACACTGTTGGCAGCTGAAAGCCTGGTAACAGCTTTACTGGGATTCCTAGACAAACACATTCCTTAGTAGTAAGCACAAGTCTTCTCCATTATTGATCATGGCCCTTCAGATAGTTTATAATCCACTATCTCCTTATATTAAATTCACTTCCAAGCTGGGTGCAGTGGTGCACTCTTATAATACCAGCAGGTTGGGAGGCTGAGGCAGGAGGATCATGAGTTTAAAGCCAGCGTCAGCAAAAGTAAGGCACTAAGCAACTCAGTGAAAGCCTATCTCTAAATAAAATGCAAACTACGGCTGGGGATGTGGCTCAGTGGTTGAGTGGCCCTGAGTTCAATCCTGGTACACCCCACCCAAAGAAAATTCACTTCCAGCCCAAAATATTTATAATGGCTTCTGTTTTCCTGACTGTCCAACTACTACTGACTGTCCCAACTACTCCATCAACAATAGAATCAAGGTGATCAAAAAACTAAATCGGTGCAGGAGCTGGAGTTCAGTGATAGAGTGTTTGGCTAGCATGTGCAAGGCCCTGGGTTTGTTTTCCAGTAGGAAAACAAAACAAACAAATTTTTAAAAGCCCAATATGGAATAGCAACATAAATAAGAAATAATCATTTCTCTTGAGGAACTTATGCTATTATGATTCTAAAATATTCATTGAATAAATAAATGCAATGAGAGAGAGATTTAGAAACACCAGTACAGGTAAAACAGAGGTTAAATTTGAACTAGAGAGCAAAATTCACATCCTAGTTCTATAATCCACTCCCACTAACCGAGGACTGTCATTGCAGAGCCTTGTAACATGTTTTCCTACCTTTAGTTTCACCCCGTGGAAGCAAAATCAATTTTGGTATTTTGTGTACCATGATCAACCAATTCCTAATGGTTGTTGATGTAGGACAGCAATTTCCATCTGTAAAATGGGTGTTTAATGTAGCAAAATTAGCACATAAAAGCAAGCCCCAAATTGTTCAGTTTATGAGCAGCAGAATATATAATGAGCAGGACTTAGGGTGGATTTTTTTTCAAAAATCTTTTTTCATGTTTTCCTCAAACATTCTAAGGATGTCTTTGGTAGCCCCAAGATGGTCTCCAGTGATTCTCACTTCCTGGTATTCATGCCCTTGTAAAGGTCCCTCTGACCTTGCTGAAATGACAATGTGTGCCTTGCAGTGCTGCAGTGTTCACCTTGCTACATCTTGAATTATTCATCCTAGAGGGAGCCAGTTACCATGTCTTCAGGATACCCTGTGTTGAGGTGACTGCCCACAGTCACGTGAGTAGGCCATCAGGGAAGTGGCTCTTCTGGGCCTAGTCAAGCCTTCGGGTAACTCAGCCTGACCAACACCTTGATAGCTACCTCATAATGGACCCTGAGCCAGAACTTCCTTGCTAAGCTATCACCAAATCCTGACCCACCAAAATTATGTGAAGTAAAGGTTCACTGTTGTTTTAGGCCAATCAGTTTTGAAGTAATTAATTACAAACCTGTAGACAATGGAAACAGAGTCCAAGAATTCAATTCACAGAAATGCACTAAATCTCTTGCCCTCCCTTCTCCTCTAGCATCCATTCCTGGAATCTCTTACCTTCCTATCCTAGCAGAAACTTTTCCCCGATTCCATCAGAGTGTACCACAGCCACCCCCACTTGGTATGTGCCTGACATGTCCTGTCTTCTCACAGAGAACAGCCATCCAGGAATTATATGTCTTCTGTTTTCATTTAACTGCCTTTCTCCTGAAAATTTGTCTTTGCCATTTTTACCTTTCTTTCTTTCTTTCTTTCTTTCTTTCTTTCTTTCTTTCTTTCTTTCTTTCTTTCTTTCTTTCTTTCTTTCTTTCTTTCGTATCAGAGATTAAACACAGGGGCACTCAACCACTGAGTCACATCCCCAACCTCTTTTTATTTTTATTTTGAGACAGGGTCTCACTAAGTTGCTTAGGGTCTTGCTAAGTTGCTCAGGTTGGCTTTCAACTTGTGATCCTCTTGCCTCAGCCTCCCAAGCCACTGGGATTACGGGCATGCACTACCACACCAGGCTGATTTTTATCTTTTTTATCCTCAAAGATGGGAGAAGGAGGGGGTGAAGAAAAGTGTTACACGGGCAAAAGAGATGGGGTGGCTATAATTAAGTTCATGTCATGATATTACACATTGGGTTATGATAAGAATTAAACAAAGTGATGCATATACAATGCCCAGAACCATTGTTGACAAAAGCCTATCTTAGTTCCCTCCTTTCTCTTCCAGGCCTCATATTGCTTCTCTTCCAATCATACCAAACCACTTGGACTTCATCCCAATCCTCCACATTACTTGCATTAGCATTTTCTGTTCCCTCTAATAGGAATGCCATGTCTCTTCTTGACTATTGAGTGACCTCTGAAACTATGAAAGCAGCTCAAATTTTATAATCAGTTCTGGAAAGCCTTCTTTGTCCTCTCCAGGCCAAGAACACTGTCCATTCTTCCTCTGTGTTCCCATCTCTCTATGATTGGCATTCATCCATTGCTATAATTAGTACTCTAATATGTCACTCCCCGGACAGCTTAGGAAGGCCGTGAGGGCAAGGAATGCGTTCTCATATTTGTAGCTTCTACTCCTAGCACAAAATCTACCATGGGAGAGAAAGAGGGAAAGAAGTGATAAAGAAATAGGGGAAGGGAAAGAAAGGAAGGAGGAAGACAGCAGTGATTGGTTGCTCCCCAGCATTCATTTCCCCTCCTCTCCTCCTGACTTCCCATGCTCAGCCCTGGTGGTTGGGCAGGATGGATTCCACCCCAGCAGTAGGCTTACTTACACCAAAAGAATCACAGTACTCCAGCTCCCTTGCAGATGGGTTCAGAGATGAGCATGTAACCCAACTGGAGACATTTTCTTAGTCTGCAGCGAAAGACCAGCCTCCTTTTAAGAGAGCTTCCTGTGGCCGTTTTCTCTTCCTGCTGGATTTGAATAAGGAAGAGTGGAGCCCTGAGAACTGCTGGCACTTCAGAAGGAAAACATTTAGGAAGGAAAGCCCAGGATTGAAGGCAGGGGGAAAAAAATACTACACCTTGTTCACATTCTCTGAGCCCTAATTAAGCTCTATCTTTAAGTGTGAACCCAGGGCTTTCAGATAAAAAAAAATTCATTTTATTATTAAAGTCAATTTCAACTGGGTTGTATATTACTAACAATATAAGAAGAAGAAAATTGAGGGAAAAGTCAAATTTCCTTATGTAAGAAGGAAAAAGGGGAAGAAGTTAAATTTTCTCATCTAAAACGTCAAAGAAATAGAGTTTGGGGAATTTATAGGAATAGAGTTCATTTATCTAGAGAATTTATTTATCTAGATTTTTTAATTTCCCAGTGATGTTGAAAGAGAAGACATTGCTGTACCTATCTGCCCAATTAGGGGAAGCTAGGTAAGCTTATGAAAGACAGAAACTTCTTCATTCATTGAGCAAATGTTGAACATCTTCTAAAGGTCAGGCACTGGGTAACATAAGAAGATGAGGTCCTCGTCAGGTAGAGAGAAACACATCTGTCCATCTCTGGAGTGTCTAGCACATCAGGAGTGGGGATAAGAATGGATGGAGGATTCCATGAGGGCTTGAGTACAGCAGCAGAGAGCTGGTGATCAGGGGCAGGAAGAGGGAAGAGAGAAGAAGAAACCGGGCCCAGGAGAGATGCTGCTTTGGTCCTGACTGTAGAAACTATCAAGGGACTTATGAGAGAGAATGCCAGTCAACAGATTGGGTCAGTTAGAAAAAATGAGTTCAGGGACCAACTGGAAGAAAATCTGAACTCTTATGAATTTACCAAGACTGGGAGGGGCCTGGAAAAAAAGTGGGGTTTCCAGGTTAAGAATGAAGTGAGAGGGAACTGAGCAGACTAAGGAGGGACAGCCAGGCAACTGTCACCCCCTGGCCATGCTGATAAACAAGCAAGTAGAGACAGAGAAGAGTCTGTCTGCATTCTCTTCTCCAAGCCCTCCTTGAAGTCCCCTTCATCTGGCACCTGCTGTTAGAGTGCTGTCTCTGCAGAGCCCTGCCTGCATTCTGTGGCCCCCCTACAGGATAAACTTCATCTGACATTAATGCTTGACTCATTTCTTATCTTTTATCTATGTTGGACTTGGAGAATCATATTATTATTATTATTATTAATTATTATTATTATTTTACTTACTGGTTCTTTTTAGTTATCCATGATAGCAGAATCCATTTGATATAATTATACAAGCATGAAATGTATTTTATTCTAGTTAGAGTCCCATCCTTTTTTGTTCTTTACTTTTTAAAATTTTGTTCTAATTAGTCATACATGACAGTAGAATGCATTTTGACATATCATATATAAATGGAGTATAACTTCTCATTCTTCTGGAGTTCCATTCTTATGGACGTACATGGTGGTGGACTTCACTGTGTTGTTTCCATATATGTAAAAGGGAAAACTAGGTCAGATTGGATATTTATATTGTTATATTTTGTTTATATACTTACCTCTACAACTGTCCCAACAGCAGGGACTATATTGTAGTCATCTCTGTGGTCCCAGCTCTTAACTCAACTCTCGTTAATAGATTATGCAGGCGATATGGTTGAATAGTCAGGTGGTTAAATGAGAGGGCCCAGGTATGATGCCTGGTTCCTGTACTTACTCACTGTGGAACTGGGTAAGTTATCTGACTTCTCTGTATTCAAAATTCCTCATCACTACACCAGGGATCTTAGTTGCATGTGCCTCTATGAAGTCATATGGAAATGCATGTGTAAAAAAGAGTGAGCCTGAGGGACTTAAGTAAAAGCTAGGTATCATCACTGATTGGATTTAAAAAAATTCTAGCCCAACTTTAAGAGTCAGATTCTCCAAAATCAATCCTCAGAACAGCTAATGGTAGGCATTTCTGAGTCGAGCACTCTATGTTGAACGGGCACATTGAACCCATCTTAGCATTCCCAGCCCAGTACCATGAGCAAGAAGCAGTCTTTTAATAAATGTCTGCACAGCAGGATTCAGGAAGCTTTCAGCCTCTTCTCAATCTGAGTGAACACCAGGTATTGTTTTTCTAGGGTTGCAATAACAAATCAAATTGGGTGACTTAAAACAACTGAAATTATTCTCTCACATTTTGGAGGCCAGAATTCAAAAATCAAGCTATCCCAGGGCTGATCCCTCCAGGGGCCTCCAGAGGTAGAACTGTTCCTTGCCTCTTCCAGCTGCTCATGGATCCAGATATTTCTTGATTTGTTGCAGCAGCACTCTGTTCTCCACCTGTCTTCACACCTCCTTCTCTTCTGTGTGTCCATGTCTTCTCCTCTTCTGCCTCTTATAAGGACACTTGTCATTGTCTCTAAGGCCATCTGGGTCATCCAGGATGATTTCACATCAAAATCCTCTAATCAAGCCAGGTTCTGCGGTGCATGTCTATAAGCCCATCGACGTGAGAGGCTGAAGCAGGAGAATTGCAAGTTTGAGGCCAGCTCAGCAAGTAAGCAAGACCCTGTCTCAATAAATAAATAAATAAATAAATAAATAAATAAATAAATAAATAAGATTCTTTGATTTGTTACATCCACAAAGACCCTTTATCCAAATAAATTCACATTCAAAGATTTCAGGAGGACATATCTTTTGAGGGAGTTGTCATTCCACCCACTACATCAGGTAGGTCACCTTGAATAAACCACCCCTGCTCAAGCAAGAGCTACAGAATATGCTGAAGAAAAGGGAGTAGATACTCCTTGCCATGGAGAATATGTGGTTCAGGCCACATCTTCCTGACAGGTTTTGATGGCTGAGTTTGGGAAGAAAGCATCTTTGCACTCAAACCCACTTCCCTGAGATTCAAAGCTAGGTCTTGGGTGTGGTGTTCAGGATCCTGACCAAGGATGACAGGTGCAAAGACAGTGGTGCTCTCCCCAGGAAGGTGGGGCATGTCTGGAGCTTTGATTTTCTTGGGATTGGACTAGGCTCTGCACAGTCTGGGTAGAGGGTGGGAAACTGTGTTCCCAGCCTCGTAGCCTGGGGTTCTCAGTAAAAAGTTGTGTGATGTGAACGGAGAGACTATGGCTTTGGAGGTAAGTGAAGATCTGTGGGGTGTCAGTGAGGGTCCTAGAGGCAAGAGCATCACTGGTGTTGATGAGCATCTGAGGGACAGTGTAGGACCAGGCACCACCAGGATAGCATGAGGAACAAGAGCAACTAAGGTTCCCTTGTTGACTCTCCCCATGAGCATTAGGAAGCAGAGGCCTGAAGGAATTCTGTGATAGCATCAGGCATCAAATGGAGAACATAGGGAAAGAAGACAACAGACTTGTAAATAAGAGCACGTGTGACTTTAAGATGGAAAAACTTGGGGCTGGGGATGTGGCTCAAGCGGTAGCGGGCTCGCCTGGCATGCGTGCGGCCCGGGTTCGATTCTCAGCACCACATACCAACAAAGATGTTGTGTCCACCGAGAACTAAAAAATAAATATTAAAAATTCTCTCTCTCTCTCTCTCTCTCTCTCCTCTCTCACTCTCTCTTAAAAAAAAAAAAAAAAAAAGATGGAAAAACTTACCCCCTAAGCTACTAGTCCTCAGAACTATTCACTGAGAACTTGCTACAAGGTAGACACTCTCCTAAACATATGAATTAATTTTTGAAGATTTTTAGTAATAATCCTCCAGGGTAAATAATATACCCATCTGACAGATGAGGAAAGTGAGGTAAAACAGAGTAGCTTGTTCAAGGTCATAAGCATTAGATCTGAATTTGAACCCAGGCACTGGTCCCAGAGTCTGGGCTTGTCTTGGATACACACTCATTCCCAATCATGCTGGCTCTGTTGGAGGGAATGAGACAATCTCATTTGATCCTGACCCTTTTCCTGTAAAATAGATAAAGCCAGGGCTTATTGTCCCCTTTGCAAGTTAAAAAGTTGATAGAGCAAGTCAGTGAAAGAAAGTGAACATCAACCAGCTGGATTTCAACAGAGCCATTCTCTGGGCCTGGATCTCTGGGCCTTGGCCAGAGCCATTCTACTTCTCTAGGCTGCCTTCACTTGAAACATCTGCCCTCCTTGCCCCATGCAGATGTGCTTTGGCATCCTGAACACACACTCAGCAGCTGCCTTCCCATAGAGGGCATGCCCAAGAGAAAGAAAGAGAGAAGCCTGGGCTCAAGGCTCTGCTGAACTGAGTGCTGAAACTCTGGCACCTTGTTAGGGGCATCCAGAGTCACTGATTCAATGGAATGAGTATTTGTTGAGGTCCTGCTCCACACCAGGAATGTGAAGGGATTGGGAGCTCCATTTTTAGAGATATCCTGCTTACCAGACACCTACCATGGCACCAGCACCTTTTCCAAGGTCTGCAAATGCTCTGTGCCAGCTAAGGCCCTGCCACCAATAGAGAACAACAGACTAGATGAGTGAGACAGCCCAGGGACCCAGGATCCGTCTCCAGACCTGACCCAATAAGTCATATCATCTTTCTGGTCCTCAGTTTTTCTCCTCTGTAAAATGAAAAATATCAAGTTGGGTAACCTCTGAGAGGTCATTCTAGGAGCCCACGGTTGCCTAAATGAGTGTCTGTGCTTTGTTCTGTGATGGAAATTGATCTGTGATGAGAACACATGTGTGATTATAGTGGATTACCGTATGACTACCTGTATTCTCCCAATCACTTGACAGATAAATATGTGAATCCTCTAAGCCTCAGTTCCCATTTTCCAAGGAAGGGAACCCAGGCTTAGAGGATTAACATCTATCCCTATAACCACACAACAAGCAAGATCTTCACTCAGATCTCTCAGATGCCATAACCCAGCACCCTGGCTTAGAAACAATTTCATTCTGTCCACCCACCCCCATGTGACCCTGTCTGGGCAGGTGTCTGAACAAACTGACCCCAAGGGGGCACTGCTAGTCTCATTGGGCTCAACCTGGGTTCTCTCTGGGCAAGGAAAACAAGACAGGTGTATGGTCACCTGGCCCGGCTAGGGCACCCTGGGTTGCTGAGAAAGACCCCACAGCATTATGGAGGTGAGAGCTTCCCATTGCTGATTTCTGCTGATATAGATCCCCAAATGGTCTCCTTACTGCCAGGTCCTTAGCAGCTGCCAATCCCAGTGGGGGATCCACTTATAGTGTTTCTGAGGTTTGCTTAGCTTTCAAGTCTGGCACATTCGAACACTTGCTAGGCTGTGGGCCAGCCCCAGGAAATGCCTCTGGCAGCTGCAGCTGCATCCAAATAAAAACAACTTCTTGATGAGCAGCAGGGGCCTACTCCACATGGCTGGGGTCCCTAGAAACCTGGACACCCCAAAGTCCAGATTGTCAGTGGGGAATATCACCCTGTGGGCTCACAATGGGGCTGCCAATTTAGGGGAATTGTGTGGTTCTAGCTGGAACCACACAGCTAGAACTACATAGGAGCACAAAACCAGAGCCACATACTATCCTGAGGCCCCTTTCTTTACCAACTGTCACCTGGGCCAAGAATCCAGCCAATTGACTTA
Source organism: Ictidomys tridecemlineatus (assembly GCF_052094955.1). Lineage (NCBI taxonomy): Eukaryota > Metazoa > Chordata > Mammalia > Rodentia > Sciuridae > Ictidomys > Ictidomys tridecemlineatus. The sequence goes on from NC_135487.1 coordinate 50,117,993, forward strand.
TCCTTTATCACCAACCCTTCAGTCTGATGAGTGTGGATCTGGAGAAGGGACCAGAGTGGAGTCATTTGCTTCCCTTGTCACCACAACTTGATTGTAGGCAAGCTACCATTCTTTCTGCACATTCATCTCTGTCTTGCTACTTTCTAATTGTGTGGCCTTTTGGAACTTATTTGACCTTTGCCTTTGGAAATAATAGTTGTACCTCACAGGATTGTAGGAGGATTCAATGAGAAAATGTATAAAGTGATTGACAACAACGTCTGTCCACAATTTAGAGCAAGTGGTGTTAGCTCTCAGTACAGACAATAATTCAATCATTTGATAATTAAATACATACATCCTATATATGAATGGGATGCATGTGACTCTATATGGGATGCATTTATGGGATGTATATATTTAATTATTGAATGATTGAATTATTGTCAGTATGACAAACTAACTGTATGACAGACTGTTTGCTAGGAGGCAGTTGTACAGCTATGAATATCACTTCTATAATATTTTCCAGTTTCCATAGTGCACATGCTTACACCCTGGCTGATTCCAACCAACATCATGTCACTGAAGGCAGAATTATACACGATCAGCTCTTGTGAGCCAGTGGAAGCTGGTATAAGAACTTCTGGTGGACATTCAAGCTGGGCCTCCTGCATCTGGATCTGAGAAACGAGAAGTCAGGAACTGAGACTTCTTCCATCTTTCAGGATCTGCTTTTCCACTCTCATGTCTACTTTTCTTTGCATCCTTTCTCTAGAGAGTTTCTTTTGCTTACTTATGCCACACTGGACCCAATCTAGGGGACTTCATATCTCAAGATGACCCAAGGTTGCATAGCTTACTGACTCAGCCTCCTATGACCAATTTCAGAAATTTAATCATCCATCTTTTCTTTCAGATTCTGGATATACAAGTTCCTGTTCTCTCACTCTACTTTACATTCCTTGTGAAGCAACAATGATTTATTTTTGATCCGTCTTCCCATTTGAAGTAAGGTTCATGAGGGCAGGAATACTGTATGCCTAGTGCCTAGAACAGCGTCTGTCACTTAGTGAGAATTAGTGAAATACTAGTGAGTATTAGTATCAATGGATAGATGAATGATTGAATGCACAGGTCACTGACCAGGTAGTAATTACCCAGGCTTGGGTTAGCTTACCATTCCTGGTCTATTTGGCTATGATTAGAAAAGATCATGTGGCTTGCAGGGTACAGTGTTATGAATGTATCTAGTTCAGTCATAACTTAGATTAGGTATTGCTTTCTGTGAAAATAACAGGCATCCCTGGAAACTTGTACCCCAGAAATTTAGATATGTGTTTAGATATTAGATGTTCTTCCAAAGCTCATGTGTGAAACATGGCAAAAAATTTTAAAGGTGAAATGATTGGTTATGTATTTAACCTAATCAGTGCACTGATCCCCTAATAGTGATTAACTGGATGATAACTATAAGCAAGCAGTGGGTGACTGGAGGAGGTGGGTCCCTGGGGGAATGCCTTTAGGGTTTAGATTTGTCCTTGTTGAGCAGAGTTCTGTCTTACTGATCCTTGGAATTACCACAGTTGCTTTTCTCTGCCACACTCTGCTGCCCTGATTTTCTGGCGTATCTGAAGCTTCAAGGAATGGAGCTGGCCTTCTATGAACTGAACCCTCTGAAACAGTGAGCCTCCAAATAAACTTTTGTCCTCTAATTATTCTTGTCAGATCTTTTGGTCATAGCAGGAAAAAGCTGACTAAAACAATATGCCCATAAAAATGCCCTAAGAATATTCAAATAGGAAATATCTGAGCTGTATTTAAAGCGTCTCTGGTTTGAGCAAATCTAGCTTGAGTAACCAATTTAGCATGCAGTACGTGAAGTTAACATTTTCTATTACATTATCTGCCTAGCCATCTTTTTTTTTTTTTTCTAGAAACAGAATTCCCTTTATTCTGGTAAATCCTCCTACCCCAAGTCCATCCATCCATTTTTAGTGACTATCACCATGTTCTTGCAAAATCCCTTTTAAAATTGATTGCATCAGGAGTAGGCCAATCACTCAAGCTGAACACCTCCTCCCATTTATTTATCTGTTTGTTTGTTTTGTTTTGTTTTCCTTAACACCAATGAAAAAAAGGTGATTCAGTCTTTCTCTGGTGGTTGGAAGAAATTGCAGCTGTGAAATTTGGAAATTATTGGTAGCTGGAATCTCCACCAAGCCAAGAAAGCTGATCTGTAAGGAAAACTAATGAAATCAATATGCAGAAAAATAGGGAGAGACTATGGAGGGAAGAGTCCCCACAGCATGTGGTGGAGACCCAGATAAATTGTTGTTCTTTCTATCATGGGTTCAATTCTTCTTCCACCCATTTTGATTGTCTCCTCCAACACCTCCCCCTTTGTGATTCCTTTATTGGTCCAAAGGGGTTCTCAGGCTGATTTTTTGGACACTTTTGCTGGATTTCTGCTCACTCAAATTTTCATCACATTCCCTTCCCATGAAGCAAGTTGAACACTCCTGAGGGCAACTAGAAAGGCGCCTCTCAGCCTGCTTTCTGGAAACTGAAACCCTGAAATTATACAGCTGGAAGCAGCCTTCGAGTCAGTATTTGAGTTGGGGATGTTGAAGGAGGTGCACTCTGGGGAACAGAATATGGAAGAAAGAGAAAGGAAACTATTTGTAAGATGTCTATTTCATGGCATACGTGTTCATATAATATGTTATTTAATCTCCACGATAACTATATGAGGAAGCATTACCATCTTTGTTTTATAGAAGATAAAATTGAGATTTGGACAGATTAAGTAACCTTCCCAATTGATCCAATAATGGAGGTAGAGCTATCACTGACTCCAAATCCCTTATTTTCTCCACTCTGCCCACCTCTAGGAGTTAAACCAACAGGAGAAACCAAGATTTTTGAAGGCAGAGACTCTCTCCCTGATTCCTTCAAGGCCTGCATTTCCCCCTGCTGGCTGGTCCTGATGGACAAAGAAGATAGGCAATGTCCCTGCTTCTCTTTGCTCTCACCTTTCTGTCCCACATGGCTTCCTGCCCCCTATTCTTGATGTTCCTCAAGGTGTGTTGGCCAGGTTCTCTGCCACAAAATTACCAATGGGTGGGTATGGCAAGTGAGTGAGTAATGTCCACTTGTATCTCCAGGTCTGCTTCACCTTTAAACACTTGAAGCATTTAAGTGTCCAGCCTATTTAATAAAAGATTATTAGAGAAAAGAATTATGTAATCAGCTTTGGTAAGGGACCTCAGTTCTCTGGAGACTTTAGAAATGAGTTAAGTCTCACTTATATCTCAAAATACTCTTTCTACAATAAAAGTCAATATGTAAAGATCACACCTGCTAAAGCCAGGCAGACATGAGTACAAATACCCAGCTTACCTCTCTAACCGGATGTGACCTCAGGCAACTTCCTTTAACTTTCTATAACTCACACTCATTTAAAAATGAGGAGAATAATGCCCAGCTATGAAAATTCTAGTGATGACTATATGACATATTGTGTGGAAACATCTGGCTACAAGCAGGCACTTCAAACGTAGTCATGAAGGATGTTATTTTTGTTCTTGGCTTTTGTGGAAATAGAGAACACTATCATGGAGGACTCAGAGGCATGTGTTTCTACAAAAGAAAAAAAAAATTACATTAAAAAATGCCAGCCAGGCGCTTTGGCGCACGCCCGTAATCCCAGCAGTTCAGAAGATTGAAGTAGGAGGATTGTGAGTTCAAAGCCAGTCTCGGCAATGAAGCACTAGGCAGCTCAGCGAGACCCTGTCTCTAAACAAAATACAAAACAGGGCTGGGGATGTGACTCAGTGGTCAAGTGCTCCTGAGTTCAATCCCAGGTACCCCCCCCCCAAAAAAAAATGCCAACTGTCACTCTGACAACATGTATTTCTCTTTTTGTCATCACAGTCTGGTGCAGACATGGGAGGAAAGTTAAAATATATGAACTCCTCTGATGTCTTTCCAGTAGCCAAGAAACCAAGTGAAGAGCCGCCCTGCATTAGCTGTTCATACATGGGATGAATGTGATCTTTTAAGAATGTTCTAAAGCAATAACTTTCATATTTACATGTTTAGTGGTGGAATTCTTTTTTTGTCTGATTTGGTTTTTTGAGGTTCTAGGGATCAAACCCAGAGCTTTATGTGTAGTACACCATAAGGCAAACACTCTACCACTAAACTGCTTATATCCCAGCACTATACTTCTTTATTCAAATGAAAATGTAGAAAGAACTGCAATACCTACAGCATTAATCTCTTTATGGAATGCCCATTTTGTTTGACTTTTTTCTAGGCATTAACTAAAACAGAAGAAAGTAGTCGTTCTTAGAGTCAAGGTGCTGAGTCCGAAGCCTGCCCAAATTGTTTTCCCACCTTTCTCCCCATCTGTTCTTGACCCTGATATAGCTGCACATCTCCCTGGGGCTCCATGGCACATGGTTTAAAAACTATTGACCCTTGAGTAGTACTTCTTAGAGTGTTAGGTGAGAGGAAGGAGGGAAATTCATGCAGTTTCCACTGCCTACAGGGGCAAATGTCAGCCATTTCTCCACTAGAAAACAAAGTCTAAAACTAGTCAATTATTTTCTAGAATGTTCTCAAAGAAGAGGTTGGGTTATGGCCTTGCCTCCATTTTACCTGCTGTTCCCAAAGAACTGCCTCCTCTCCAATTTATAGATTGTATTCTAGTTGCCTCCTAGACCTGGAGTCTTGTGCTGACCTTCAGATCATTTGATGAAACTCTAATCTCTTGTCTTTCTCCTGTTGGATACTGAATTCTCCAGCCACGGGCCATGGCTTCAAGCAGGATACTACTAATCACCAAACAGGAGATTCCCCTCTCATTTCTTAATATAATGAGACCTCTAAGATGGGTAATGGAAGAAGAATGTCCAAGGGGAAGAGAAGGCTGATCACTATGGGCTGATCACCTTCCGTCTGAGATTCTTCTACTAAACACCGTTGCTTACCACACTGACCACTTGATGTGCTGCAACTCAGACACTGACCCAGGTAAGAGTTGTCCCATAAGTTTTACCAGCACCAGATTGGCACATTGAAGCATGATTTCCCTTAAGACCAATAACAATAAAAGAAGAATCAAAACAGAATTGCATATAGCCATGTAACCTAGCTTACAACATATGGCACACTCATATAGTTGAGAACCCATACATTACACATCTGCCTGGCTCATGGCCTCCCTGGAGCAGAAACCAACACTCTCTCACCATTTCTAAATTCATTGACAACCAGATCCTGAAGAATAAGAACCAAAGTGAATCAACTATTCTCTTCTTGATCTTCCTAATTGTCCAAAACTCCGCCTCCTGAGTTATAATTTCTAGTCTCATTCTTTGTATCTACCCAAAATTATATGGGACATGGGAGGGAATGACTTTGTCCTAGGTCCTCAGAAGAGAAGCTATATCTAAATAAAATGCAAAAATATCATTATTACACAAAAGCATACATACATTCATATTATTGAGTTTGGATTAGGGTGGGAGTTGAGGTGGTCACTTCACACCAGAATGAAATTAATATTTCTTAGGCGCCTACTGTGTTCTCACATAGTTTTAATAAGTTTAAAATAATCCTTAAGCAATCCAATATAGCAGATACTATTATTAATCCCCTCTTTTACTGTGGAGGAAATCAAGGCTTAGAAAAGGTAAGAAACTTTCACCAAGTCCCTTGCTTAATCAGTGCCACATTGAAATGTTATACCTAGGTCACTCTAATTCCGGAACCAAGGCTCCAAATGTTAATACTGCCCAGAAGTTCCTGTCACTGGGCTCCAAATTCTGCCTTAGTTTTGTGAGTAGTCACCATGGTTGACCTCCAAAGGCCATTCTATCCCAGCCACAGAGTGTAAAAATAATCCCTCTTGTCAATGACTGGTTCAGGGATGGCAGGCCTGAACCATTCTGAGCTAATGAGACAAGAGGAGAAATTTACTGGGAGGTTGGGGAAAAAAATACTTGTTCTTAGGGGAAAAATACAAAGGAGCCAGCCTCTCTCTTTCTTACTTGATGAGAACAAGGAAGCATATACCCTGTATTGCTAATGACATCCACCCAACAAGGACGAAGAAAACCAACTTCAGAATGAAGTCAATGCTGTGCACCGCACAGTACAGAGACAAAGCGTCCCTGATGCTTGCTAAAGTCACTGAACCTTTTGATCTGTTCACTCAAAAGCTCCCCTCCTGAGGGCTCTTCCTTGCTGAGCTAATACTGCTTAAGCCACATTGCATTTGGGTTTTCTGTGGTCTAAAGATCTAACCACAGCATATATCTCACCTTCCTTGATGCAGATAAAGATACCAGAGTTGCCATGCATTGTCATTTGCCCCCAGTCCTACCTAGCAGAAGGACAGCCATGCTTTCTGGTTGCTGCCCTCAGTATCAATGTACTACACTAATTGAAATCTCTAGCTGTGGAGTCTAAATTCAAATTCCATCTCTTCCACTAAATAGCTGGGAAATTTTGCTTGAGCAGTTTGCTCAATTTTATTTCCATTTTTCTGTTCTGTAAAATAGACATAATAGAAATGTTACCCTTGAAGGATTATTGTGAGGATTAAAAGAGATAAAGCACATGAAGCATTTAAGGCAGGACCTGATACAGTTAATATTAGAAATTGCAGTGATCTATTAAGGTTGGCTCTCTCTGTTTCTATTTCCCAGTATGCTTTGCAACACTAGTCAAATGGATAACAGCTCGGGTGACCATGTAATTTATCATCTAAATCAGAACACTTTTGTCTGAAATAAATGCTAAACTGGAACACAGGGGCAATCTGCCACAAGGAAACCTGGAAGTATAATCACTTTAGTAATATCAAGAACAGGTCCTGGAGAGCATCATTTTCCAGAGAGGCTCATCGACCTAAGATATGTTGATTGCACTCAGTCATAAGTTACCTGAGGATCCAGAAGTACCACATTGTGGTCCCATGATGAATGGGAGCTCTTTACAAGAAGACCATTTTAGAAGAGCTAGACAGTGACATAAACCTAATGTCTAACATATTTCCCTTCTGCATTTGTAACAACGGAAACTTTTTACAAGCTTTTTGCAGACAGGACTCAGCTTTCCCTAATCCCATATCTGTGATGCATTTCAAAGAGTTGATGGGAAGAGAGTATTTGAAGAACCATCTTAATGTAATTATACGAGACAGATTATTATTCCAAGTTGAAAAGATGACTCTCTTTTTCTTCATTCTGTGCCAAAGGAAATTTCAGAAAATGAATTCAAGCTGTAATCTCCCCTGCCTACCTCAGCATCAGTATGACAGAGTCTCAAGACCCAAGATGACATGCCATGGGCCCAAAGACCAGGCTAGAAGTGGTCACTTGTGAGGACCGTAAGAAATTCTTTAGGCCTCAAAGGAAGCCCTTCATTTTCACCCTGTGAGCTTCCAAGAGCAAAGATGCTTGACTTCTATTGGGAAGAGCAAGTCTGTTTTATGAACCTATGAGATTGTCCCTGAAGGCCCACCACAGGGAAGTGTACTTGCTCGTTCCCATTAGGTACCTCCGACTTGACCAGTGATTTCAACACCTGTCCTTTGGGATCCTTCCTTGGTATTAATCAACCAGAAAGGACCAACATTTGTAAAGCTTTGAATCATTCTCCTACTGTGCTGGACAAAGTGGCTGCCTTCACCACATCCATCTCCCCACCCCTACCCATCATGGCACAGACATGCCATTCAGATGGAATTGACTCCATCCAGTTCCAGAGGTCCAAGTCATCAAGGTCAACGTATGGCCCTCACTATTGCTATTCAGGAGTGGACAGGTGACCCAGCTTGGCCCAAACAGAGAGAAACTTGGGGGTTTTCTCAATTGTGGACAAGGACACATGCTGTCCCAGGAGATGTTGGCAGTATGTCCACTCCTTGATGGAAGCCAGCTGAGGATGGAGCCCTTTCACAGAGGGGACCGCAGTTGACAGAATAGGAGAGAAATGAAACCAAACCCCTGAGCAAATCACACCTAGATCCTCCCTACTTCAGGATATTCAATTCATGTTTCTACAAATTACCACTTAAGGGGCTGGGGATGTGGCTCAAGCGGTAGCGCGCTCGCCTGGCATGTGTGCGGCCCGGGTTAGACTCTCAGCACCACATACCAACAAAGATGCTGTGTCTGCCGAGAACTAAAAGTAAATATTAAAATTCTCTCTCTCTCACTCTCTCTTTAAAAAAAAAAAAATTACCACTTAATGTTAAATTGGTTGAATTAGATCTCCTCTTACTATGACAGAAGTTCTCCCAGGTTGGGCATTTCTTCATCGGCACCTATGTAGCTGGGAAGCTTCTCTAGATCCCAATTATGGCCATTAAGGAAAGGCACAATTACTTTCCTAATGGCTCCTTCTTTGTAGAAATATAATTGTCTAGAGAAATTATTAACTTGAATTGTATGCCATTGCCAATATTGAGCCATTTTTGCCCTATAAAGTGACAATTGCATGGAAACCCACGGCTAAAGAACTTTACTCTGCTTACAGAGTATCTTTCTAATCGTTCTCTCCATTCCCATTATCACCATCCTGGTCCAAATCAATGCCAACCTCCTGCCTGGGAGGAAGCTGCTGTAAAATCCTAAGTATCCATCTAACCCATCACTCCTGCTCTCTCCAATCCACTCTCCATATTATAGCTAAAGTGACCCCTTAAACTGGATATTTCATCCTCCCCTGCTTGAAATCCTTTAATGAAATTTCTCTTAGAAAAAAGATTTCAAAATCTGTTAAAAACAAAAATAAAAAAACAAACAAAAAAACCTTTCAAGACTGTAATCTGAACTCCTAGCTCATGGTGGGACTTTCTTAGTTGTCTTTTTCTTCCTCCATCATACCATGCCTGTTCTCCCTCCTCATCTGGGTTTACACTATTTTGTTTCCTAGAACATTCTCCTTGTCACCTGATGATTTGTGTTGTCTGTCATCCACTCAGCACAGCCATGCCTGTCTAAGAAACAGAAACTCATGTCTGTGTCATAGGACTCCCTCTCCCATTGGCAAGAAAGGAATTCGTGGCAGATTTGGAAAGTGGAAATGAAGGGTCATTTATCCATCCAATGCTGTGGCAGCCAAACATGACGTCTGTTTGACAATGGACAGATGGAGAACTTGATAAGATCTGGAAGCTCTTCCAAGCCTTTGGATGTTTACTAGGGCATTGGGATTTTAAAATATTTCATCCACCCTCTTTTTATTTTGTATGCACCATTGAATACCTACTACATAAAGACTCTGGGTGCCAGAAGCCATCTGTGAAATGTGCATGAACACAATCAGCATGGAAACAACTGGGTAGAAAAGTATGGTATCTGGGAACCCATAGTGGCACTCCTGTTGGTTTGAGATTGCCCAGTTCATGTAATATCCTACCTAGCTCTCTCAGGTTCGGCACTGAACTGGAGTTGGGGTGACCTGCTGGAGCTACATAGCCACATAGCCACTCGGAGATGGGTGCGGCTTGCCAAGATGCCAATCAACCTGTTTGCTGTAAGTCCCCTGCCACATTGAGAAATAAGACCCCTCCTGTTGAAACCTTATCCCTGCCTTTGAAGTACTCTCCCTTAAGTAAAGAACTGGAGCTATTTTCTAGTTGTTTTGTTCCAGCTCTTATGTGACCTGGAGAAAGTAGGTTCAAATCAAGTGCTTTGAACCTAATTTCTGTCTCTGCCTCTTATTTCTTTACTAATTACTCTGACTTTCATTTTCTCAGGTGGCTCACAACTTTCTAAACAGGAGACTACCCTGGCAGGATGCTGGCTCCCCCATGATAACTGGGGAAACAAAATGTAATAGATACCAGCCATCAAGGACCTCTCAGTCTACTGGGGGTGACAGACACGTAAATAGACAGTTATGGTACAGCTTACAACCATATGTTGAATTAGTTATGGTAAAACTTTAAACATCTCAAACAAAGAAGGTCTAAAACATAAGGAACAAATTATATTTCTCTCCTACACATACACACAAAAAAAAAATCCCAAAGGGGGAAGACAGACTTTTCTTTCCTCTATTGTCATTCAGGAACCCAGGTTCCTTCCATTCTGTGACTCTACTAGCCCCTTATTATACTGTCCTCCCATGCTGGGTAAGCAACATGTCTATGCTCCTATAGCAGAAAGGGAAAAGATTGTCAGAGAGCATTAGCGAACATTTTAAGACCCAAGAGTGAAAGTGAACATATAATTGATGTGATATTTAAATAAACCTAGTCACATGAACATTGCTATCTGGTGTAATTAGTCTGGGCAATGGGCAATGCCACTTCTGGCTCTGTGTAGGTGACACATGAATTCTCGCTGTATTGTTATAGGAGGAGAAAAGAGATGGTGTGGGCAACCACCCCCTCTCCCAGCTAAATAAGGATGTAATTGGGACACAAATGAAAGATGCCTTCCTCATTGTGAAGGAAATGAGGAAGTTGTTATGGAAGAAATGTCTCTTGAGTTATGTATCTTGAAGAACAAATAGGGTTCAATTATTTTTAAAAGGCAGCAAATTGGTTCCCGATGGTAAGGACAGCTAATCAGTGGGGCCATTATTCAAGGAATGGATGAAGTTAAAGTCATATCTCCTGGCTTTCCCGGTCTTTTTTTTTTTTTTTTTGTCTTTTTTTTTTCTCCCTTTCTGTCTTTTTTTCTTCTTTTTCTCCTGTACAAGGGGTTGAATCACTCAGGGGAACTTTACCACTGAATCACATCCCCAACCCTTTTTATTTTTTATTTTGAGACTGGGTCTTGTTAAGTTGTTTAGAGCCTTAATAAGTTGCTAAGTCTAGTCTCAAACTTGTGATCTCCTGCCTCAGCTTTCTGAGACACTGGGATTACAGGCATGCATCACCACCTGGCTTTTCCCAGTCTTTATGTATATAAATATTATATATAATATTTATATTATATATATATAATTTATATATATATTATACATATATTTTTAGTTGTAGATGGACACAATATCTGTTATGTGGTGCTGAGGATCGAACCCAGTGCCCCACACGTGCTAGGCAAGTGCTCTACTGCTAAGGTACAACCCCAGCCCTTCCCAGTCTTTTTGAGATAACACAAAGTCGCGTTCAGTCTCGTCTAGTATATAATCAAAACTCCAAACTCCACTGTGAATCTTCCTCCTTGCCCTAGATCTAAACAAATACAATAGGAGAAGGAACCATGACTGCTTCTTCCCTCTCTCCTTGCTGCTCCACTTCCTCCTCCTCTAGTTGGTTGCTGCCTCACAGATTAGAAAGAAGGAAGAAAGGAGAAGTAAGCTATAGGAATGAGTCTATCACATGTGATTGATCTGGTTGTACTCTGGCTTTGGGCTTTCCTATTGTGATAGGTGCATGACTGCTGGCTCTTTCTTTTGTGAGACACTTTGATGGGTCCCTTGGAGATCCCTCACTGAAGACATCTTTTCTAGTTTCCCTGAGATAAGCATTGTGTCCTCCAACTGGCCATAGGGTGGCCCGCCCCTTCTGTTAAGTCACATTATCTCTTTAGACAGCCCCCTTTGGAATGCATTCCTTTAGCTAGGACCCCAGCCTGGCCTTTCCATGGACCATTTATCTAGTCTACAAGAAATATGTTCCTTGGGTTTCCACAGCTGCCAGTGCAGTCCTTTCGGTACTTCGTTCTGCCATATTCAGAACAATATTTCTCCCTTGTGAGTTGCTGGGTCCTGAGGCAGGGCGCAGTGGTGCACACCTGTAATCCCAACAGCTTGGGAGGCTTAGGCAGGAGGATGATAAATTCAAAGCCAGCCTCAGCAACAGCAACGCACTAAGCAACTCAGTGAGACCCTGTCTGTAAATAAACTACAAAATAGGGGTAGTGATGTGGTTCAGTGGTCGAGTGCCCTGAGTTCAATCCCTAGTACCAGAAAGAGAGAGGGAGAGAGAGAGAGAGAATATTCCTGGGTCCTCTGAATTTTGATTCTCTGAAGCCCTGTCTTTACATGGCTAAAGGTGAGAAAATAGGAAAAGTGAGTCTGCATACCTGTACCTCTCTCCAAAACAATCCTTCCTGCTGACTTCTTTTACCTGCTCTTCTAAATCTGGGTAGCGACAGAAGATGTTGTAGTGCCAGAAGCACCTCTTAGCAAGTCAGGCATAGGGGTGCTAGCACCTTTTTAGGATGTGACAGTATTCTTAACCTTCTGGTCCTTTAATAAAACTCCAGGAAAGCAGGAAGAGTATCTTTTAACATCCTCTCAACATAGGCAATCAAGTTTTATGAAAATAAGTGGATTTTCAGTTTTTTAACACTGCTTTTAGGGCATACTTGCAAATTTATTAGCTCATCAGAATAGTGGGTCATTGTTTAAAGGAAAGACACTGTTAAACAGTTACAATGAGAATGAGGGTGTTCACATGCTAACCCACCATCATGAAGGACGCTTGCTTTTCCTTAGCCGGTGTTGACATTCTCTACCACCACACTTGGTGAGCCAGTCCCCTTCCTAAGGCTCCTTCTCCTAGCCCTCTCCAGAGTCAGGGATGGTAATGCCTGTAACAATATTCACTCTGCACCTACACTGCCTTGGGCACTGTCCTAGGTGCTAAGTACCATTTGCATATAAAATAGATAAAGTCTCTGTATAAAGAAGCTTGCATTTTAGTTGAAGAGAGAAAGATTTTAAAAAAGTGAAACGAAAGTACATTTGCATGTGGTAGTGCTTTAGTAAACCCCTTCCCAGGTGTCCTTCCAGATGTGAGAGAAGTTCCTAATGTAAGAGTTTGTGGTCTTGAAGCTGGCATTCCACTAAAGGAGAAAGGTCTGTAAACACAATTATAATACAATGCAGCCTAAGTGAATCAGACAGCAGGGTGTGTACAGAATGCTAAGTGACTAACCCTGCTTGAGGGCATCAGGGAAGAGTCCCAGGCTTCCTGCTCCGAGGACACAGTATTGTATTATAGAAAAGTGGAAGATAGCTATCTTCAGTGTAAGCTCTGGCAGCTTTCCCCCAGAGCTGCAGGCAGTTACCACCCAGTGCTTGCTTCAGCTTGCGCACTCTTCCTTTCTCAGGTTCAGCACTGAGGCTAGAAGCAGGGCTGGGTGGAGAGCACCTTCTCCCAGGAAGGTAGCATTCTGAAAAAAAAAAAAAAAAAAACCTTATTGGAAGCAGGCAGAAGCATTTCATCACCATTTCCTGGAACAGTTCTTAAGACCCTGTTATGATTTGGATGCAAGGTGTCCCACAAAAGACTCCTATGTTAATGCAGGCCTATGCAGAAGTAGCATGATAAGATTATAAGAACTATAATCTAATGGGCCCATTCAAGTTTGAATGGATTGACTGGGTGATAACTATAGGCAGATGGGGCATGACTGCAAGAGGTGGGTCACTGGAGGCATGCCCAGGAAGGGTGCATCTTCCCTATAGCCCCTTCCACTCTCTTCTTCCTGGCCAGGCCATGAACTAAGCAGCATTCCTTCAATGGGCCCTTCCCCCATGATGTGCTGCTTCACCGTGGGCCCAGAGCTACGGAGTCAGCTGTCTATAGACTGAGACCTCTGAAACAATGAATCTTAAAAAAAAATGTCCTCCTTTAAGTTGTTTTTTGTCAGGCATTTTTGTCACAATGATACAAAAACTAACTAAAACAGACCCATAGAGGAGGTGGACAGCTGCATTTGTTTCATGGACTCCATCTGAGGACTGGCTGGAAGCTCCCTGTCTGTGATATTGGAGACTGGCTAAGCCATGGCTGTGCTCACCTATGTTTTCTGTTAGAGGAGAGTTCCTAGCAAGGACTTACTGTCTCAAATACAGCTTTGCGTGAGCCCCTGAATCCTGATACAGAGCTGCTCCACAGTAGTGGCTCAGTAAACACTGTTGAATTAAAATGAGTGCTACAAAGATGGAGATTCTGCTCCTGGGAGAGATTGCTGTTGGTTGAGATGATTTTGAATTTCAACTAGGATTCAATTCTGACCTCTTTCATGTGATAATGGGTAAGTTACTTCACTTTTCTGAGTCTCTTCCCTATTTATGGATAAGATAAATTTATGGTGAAGATAAAATAAGGTAATAGTACAATGCTTAGCACCTCTCCAGGCACAAAATCCTTGCCAATACAGGGCCACTATCACTATTTTCAAGGATGAAAACTACAGTGAGGGTAATTTGAGCTCTGTAAAGGGAATAAACACTATTCATTCATTATAGCTCACCTATCATCTAAATGTTCTCTTTGGGAAGTAGGAAGCCCCACCCCCAACCCCATTGCTGGAGGAATTCCAGGAGTGAGAAATCTTGCACCTGGGTGAGAGATGGGAGCAGATAAGGGTTGTTTCCGAATAATGATAGAGCATGGACTTTGGGGGCAGACAGGTTAGTTTCAAATTCCAGCTGTGCCACTTCACTAGCTCTGTGCTGCTGGGGAAGTTATTTACTTCTTTGTACCTTGGATTCCTTATTTATAAAATAACGACACTAAGAGAATCTAGCATGCAGAATTATCATGCAGATTAAATTAGTAAACTCTTAGTAAGTCTTCAAGAAGCTCTCATCATTATTTTGTGGACAGAGGCTCATCTCATCTTCTACTCCCAGACAAACAGTGTAGCATCTGCACAGTGACCTGCTCAAGGTCTCAGCTAGTACACACATACACTACCTTGAGAAAATCATGCTAAATGAGTCATAGCATTAGGAGTTGAGACCAAGACACCTCTGAGCACCATTAAGACCACCTATTCCATTGAAGGAAAATATGGTCATCATTCTACAAGGCTAATATAACCCCGATACCAAAACCAGACAAAGACACATCAAGAAAACTTCAGGCCAATATCCCTGATGAACATAGATGCAAAAATTCCCATCAAAACTCTGGCAAATTGTGTATAAAAACATATTAAAAAGATAGTGTACCACGACCAAGTGGGATTCATCCCGGGGATGAAGGGTTGGTTCAATATACGGAAATCAATAAATGTAATTCATCATATTAATAGGCTTAAAAACAAGAATCATATGATCATCTCAATAGATGCCGAAAAAGCATTTGACAAAATGCAGCATACCTTCATGTTCAAAACACTAGAAAAACTAGGGGTAGTAGAAACATACCTCAACATTGTAAAAGCTATCTATGCTAAACCCAAGGGCAGCATCATTTTAAATGGAGACAAATTGAAAGCATTCCCTCTAAAAACTGGAAAAAAACAAGGATGTCCTCTTTCACCACTTCTATTCAACATCATCCTTGAAACTCTATTCAGAACAATTAGATGAAAAAAAATTAAAGGGATACAAATAGGTAAAGAAGAACTCAAACTATCACTATTTGCTGATGACATGATTCTATATCTAGAAGACAACCCCCCAAAACAAAAAAATCTACCAGAAAACTTCTAGAACTAATAAATGAATTCAGCAAAGTAGTAGGATATAAAATCAACACCCATAAATCAAACGCATTCCTATACATCAGTGATGAATCCACTGAAAGAGAAATTAGAAAAACTACCCCATTCACAATATCCTCAAAAAAAAAAAAAATACCTGGGACTCATTCTAACAAAAGAAGTGAAAGACCTCTACAATGAACACTACAGAACACTAAAGAAAGAGATGAAGAAAACCTCAGAAGATGGAAAGATTTCCCATGCTCCTGGATAGGCAGAATTAATATTTTCAAAATGGCCATACTACCAAAAACATTATACAGAGTTAATGCAATTTCTATTAAAATCCCAATGACATTATTCATAGAAATAGAAAAAGCAATCCTGAAATTTTTGGGGAAAAATAAAAGATCTAGAATAGCTAAATCCATCCTTAGCAAGAAAAGTGAAGCAGGAAGTGTCACAATACCAACCTTAAACTATACTACAGAGCTATAGTAACAAAAACAGCATGGTATTGGCACCAAAATAGACTTGTAGACCAGTGGTACAGAACAGAGGACACAGAGACAAACCCACATAAATTTGGTTATATCATAGTAGACAAAGCTGCCAAAAACATTCACTGGAGAAAAGATAGCCTATCAACAAATGGTGCTGGCAAAACTGGAAATCCATATATAGCAAAATGAAATTAAACCTCTATCTCTCACCCTGCACAAAAGTCAACTCAAAGTGGATCAAAGACTTAGGCATTTAGAACAAAGCCAGATTTATTCAAACAGTGGGAGAGAGTTTGGAAGTGACCCTCAAGGGCAGGAGCTATTATCCTCCCCCAGGAGCAAGGAAGTTGGGATATTTACATGCCAATCCCAGATTGGAGCAGAAAGCAACTAACATTCATTCACTCTGCCTTTTTTCAAGTTCCAAAAAATCCCAGGGAAGGTATATGATTGGCCCACCCTAGTCAAGTGGAAAACTGAGATGGGGCAATCCACAGCAGACACCGTCAGCACCATCCAGATCCCACAAGCCCTTTGCTTTCAGCTTCTGGCATCTGCATGCACAAGGATGTTATTTCCGGAGCCATGGAAGGTATCTCTGTCCCAATTGAACGGCAAGTCAGAAGTACTAGGGATTCTTAGTCTTCAACCAAGATTATCTAGGACTGGCAGGTAAGTACTCCAACTCCTCTGTGCCTAGGGGAGGATAATTCTGAGGTCTGTGGTTTAAACTGTCTCCCAGAGCACCCACAGAAATGACTCCAGGGACCCTTGTAACTAACTGGCTTTTGAAGGCCTGCCTTCTCTCCCTGGGTGAATTTCCTGTCCAGGCCCCCTGAACCTCCAAAATAAATCTACCTGCTCAGGCTTTGCTTCTGGGGAAAGTCAAATCAAAACATTAGCCAAGGAAGAATCAGATTCAAACATCAAAAGCAGGAAAAGAGAAACTTAGTAAATCAAGGACAGAGAACCTGAGACAGGAGCCACTCCTCTGCCCTGCTCTCCAGCTGTCCACACCAAGGTCTTGAGCAGACATCAGGTAGTTACATGGACAATATTAGAGGCAAGACAGAAAATACATTGCACTTTGTTCCACTGGATTCTCGAACTGGGATTTCCCACCAGCCCTGCATGCTGGAGTGTGCGTGGGTATGTATATGGTATAGTGTGCAGGTGTGGGGGGGGGGCTGTGGCAAGTGTGTGGTCCCCTTCATTTCTGTGCACACACAGCAGTGAGTGACGTTCTGTGGGACTCAGCCATTTCATCTGGAGAAAATGAGGCTCTGGGGAGAGAACAGGAACTTTGAAGACTGTGGTGCTCAATCTGCCTGTCAGGAAAACCTTTAATAAATAAAAAAGGAATGGGGCTGGTGTGGGTGACAGTGACAGGGAGAAAAAGATGAAATGTAAAGGTTTCTGTCCCTGGCTCTGAACCAAAGCATTTTTGCTTCTGAGATGAAAGAGAGTGAAAATGGTCGGTGGCCAGGCCTCCTCTCTGCAGCAGCCCCCAGGCCACGGGAGAGCAAAGCACTCATCTTCCTACTCACAGGTGACCTACTTCCCAGAGAAGTTCTCTTCTGAGGACGTCTCAGAAAATTCTCCAAGAAGAAAAGTGTAGGAAACACAGGACATCTCCTGTGTGTGTGTGTGTGTGTGTGTGTTCGTGTGTGTACTCATGGGTGGTGTATGGGTGCATGCTTGCAAGTCTGTGTGGTATGTATGTGCATGCATGTATATGTGGTGTGGGGTGTGTTTTATGTATGTGTATGTGTGTATGGAACTTGTATGAATGTATGCATACTTGTATATGTGTGGTATACTGTTTGTACTGTGTTTATTGTGTGTATGAATGTGTGTCAGGGGAAAAGTGCTAAGAAGAACTGTTTTCAGTTTCTTCTCCAAAGTAGGCCTCTGTACAGGATTTCCAGAGTCCAGAATAATTATGGGCCATGAAAAAAAAAAAAAAAGATTAACACATCTTCCTATCTTTGGAATTCCCAGAGAACATTCTGGAAAAGTAGTTGATTGTCCCATCTCTCTTCAAAACATAAAACAGAATTCCAAACTGAGTGAGTAATGTGATTTAAAAGGCAGGCTACCCCCTAGCCTTCCCTTTAAAATGACTTTTCTAGAATCATAATTGTACCATGCAGTAAAAAAGCCTGGCTTCTTAAAGCCAGCATTGTTCGCACCTGTCACATGATTTTGAACTTTCTGCTCTCTGGGTCTCAGTTTTTTCATGTCAAAAAAGAAGTTGGCTAAGAAAGTGATTTCCAGTTTATCATTTTGACCTAAAACTCAGAATTTTCCAACAAGACCACATAAAGGACTTTAGTAAATGAAGCATTGGTTATCATAGGCATGGCAGGCTTATGTTGTACTTTTCCTAAAATAATCCCAGAGGTATCTCTATAGAATCCCAAAATTCTGGGAAACTCCCTGAGGTCCTTCCATCTAAGGCTCAGAGCTCACAGAAAATGTTTTATTTGATTAACCAAAGAAAGGGCTATTTCTTCGTGGCAGAGTAGCAATTTTTATCACTGGCTACATCACAGGGGCTGGGTCTTCTGGAGCAGATCTGCTGCCTGTGCCTGTGGCCCTTTAGCCTGTCAGGGAGAGCTTGGCCAGTACAGGTGGCCCAGCACTAGGAAATCAGCCCAGGATCCCTGCTCAGAACTACAAGGTAACTTCAAGAGCACAGGACTCAAGGGCCACTGGGAGCCTGTTGTCTGCAGCAAATTACCCCACGGCAGGAAAGGCACACATCACTCTTAACCCTCCAAGGAATCCCAGGAACCTCTTGGCCTTTAAGAAAAAGGGAGGCAAGAAAAAGAAAGTGATCTGTCTTCAGCCTCCAGCTCCTCCTTAGTGGTTCTATAAGTCCCCTCAGAATGAAGTGGATCCTCTCTGGAGCACCCAAAGTCATAGGGGCTGGTCCCTGCCTCCTCTGTCATTCTGTCTCACCACAGCATTCCCTACCTCCTACACTCAGCCACACCTAGCCACCAGCCCTTCTTGTCTACAGCCTTGCTCTGACTCCATCCACCCAAAAGACTTTCCCCTTCCAGATCCACCCACCACAGCAAAGCACACTCTGTAGCCTCACTCCTCTTGCAAAACTTTGACTCAGACTCCCCCTCTGCCCCTCACCCACATTCACACCCAAGAACTGCCTCAGGTCAGGGTCCCTCCTCTGCCTTCCCTGGTACCCTATTAGGTCTCCTGGGACAGAGATGATGTCTAGTCCCCTTAGTGTCCCAGCACATAACAAAAACTTCTGCCATGTGTGAAACCTTATTGTAAGCACTTTGTAAGCATTTATTCCTTGCAATGATTCCATAAGTTGCATATTTTATTCTTATTGTTTTACAGAGGAAAAAATCCAAAGTACAGAAAAATTAACTGATCCAAAGCCACTATCGAGAGTAGAGACAGGATTGTTCTCAGGTAATCTGATGAAACTCCTACTCTTAACATCTGACACAGAATGGCATAAAGATTTCAGCTGAGCAAATTGATTTAGACAGATCATCCAACTTCACATCTCTCACTCTGTGTCCTATGAAAAGAGCCTGGAGGAGCTCAGGGGTGGCTTAGCGGTGGCCAAGGACCTAGGGGTCACAAGACCGGCACCTCCTCTATCAGGGAGGCTCAGCCATGATCTGCTTTATGTAGGGGGCTATATGTTCAATTTCGTTGAAGAAGAACCTCTACTGCTAAGGGAAGAAAAATAAGAAAACAGAGAAAAATTATAAATGTACTCCATCCAAATAATAATAGCTAGCATTCAAGTATTAAGATGTATGTTTGCTGCCTATTCATTAATTTTTGACCTGCTCAAGAACCCTTTGATAGGTACTGTTATCTCCCATACTCTTGTTTGGAGATGAAGAAACTGAGTCATAAGCAAGTGTTTTAGTCAGTTCTTTTACTTCTGTGACCAAAGACCTGACAAGAATTTAAAAGGAGGAAAATTTATTTAGGCTTCACAGTTTCAGAGGTTTCAGTCCATAGACAGCTGGCTCCATTGCTCTGTGCCTGAGTGAGGCAGAACATCAGAGCAGATGGGTATGTCTGGGGAAACCAGCTCAATCAGGAAGCAGAGAGAGAGCTCCACTTATCACAGTCAAAAATATAAACCCCAAAGGCACACCTGCAATGACCCACCTGCTCCAGCCACACCCTACCTGCCTACAGCTACCAACCAGTTAATCCCTACCAGAGAATTGATGCATTGATTAGGTGAAGGCTTCATATCCCAATCATTCCACCTCTGAACCTTCTTGCATTGTCTCACACATGAGCTTTTGGGGGACACCTCATATCTAAACCATAATAGCAAGTGACCTGTCCCTGGCTAAGTAGCTAGTAAGCACAATGTCAGGATTTGACTCAAATAGTCTGTCTTCAGATGATAAATACTGTGGTTAGTGGCTCCCAAGGATCTAAAAAGGCCTAATTCCTGGAACCTATTGTATATGGTAAAAGGGATTTAGCAGATGTAATTAATCAATGCTCTTGAGATAGGAAGATTATCCATTATTATACAGGTGGGAGTAAATGTGGGTGAGGCAAAGGGAGATTTGACTACAGAAGAGGGGAACATGAGGCAACATGAAAAAGAGATTCAGTTGATGTAGCTGTAAGCCAAGGAATGCTGGCAGCCACCAGAAACTGGAAGACACAAGAAGATATTCTCCACTGGAGCCCCAAAATGAATCACTGGCCAGCTGACACTTTACTTTTTGCCCCATGAAACCAGCTACTGCCATCTGACCTCCTAAACTGTTAGAGAACAAACCCATGATTCAAGCAACAAAGTCTGTGGTAATTTGTTATAGCAGCCATAGGCAACTAATACAACCACCAATTGACACTGCTTTCAAAAGGAAGGCAAGAGCACTAAAAGGGTCAGAAGTTGGAGAATGAGATAGGAACTGAGGAACACAGGGCGGAGGCTTTGCTGCACAACTCAAGTTACATCTCATGATGTCTCTTTCATCCATTTCTGATATCTATGGACTCTGTTAACAGTGGAAGCATCTGTGCCCACCTTGACAGAGGTTCTGTAACTTGAACAATGGGGAAATCATTTGGCAATTCCTGTTTCGGTTTTTCTGATTTCCCCTCCCCCCCTCTCCTCCTCCTCCTCCTCCAACATTATGCCAGAGCTGAGGGATTGAGAGAGACTTCCTTAGGTCTTAAGTACCCCCTGGTAGCTGAACCCCTCACCTCTCCTTTACCCTGGAATTCAGAAGAAACTGCAGCCCTCCTTGCTGTTTGCCTCCTTTTTCCCACTTCTCAGACAGGAGCACGGTGGCATCCATCTGCACGTGAATCTACTGAATGGACTGCGAGACATTGAAACCGATCATTTTCCTTCATTCAAGTTTACTTTTCTTTGTGAAATGGGGGTTATGACACCTGGCCTGGGGAACCTCTGAAGATTTCTGTGAGGATGACCATGAGATACCACTTGCAGAGGCACTTTTTAAACTGGAAAGCTACTCAGTACTCTTGTTGTTTCATGTGTCAGAAGGCAGTCAAGCTCTTCAGCATCCATAAAAACTTCTCATCATTCCTCATGATAGGAATGAGAGCTGCCATTGGTTAACTTCTTGTTGGCCACCTAAATTTCACATGTTATATGAGCATATGGTGGATTAAAGAACAAATTAGAAGCAGTCCCTGCTCTCATAGAGATTGTACTTTTATAAGGGAGGCAAACAATAAATAAGAGAATAAATACCAATCAAATGATAAGTAATGATCTTTCGTGAAGATAAAGAACAGGACACAGGATATGTTAGGGAAAATAACATATTTTCCCAGAATAGGTGAACTCTATATAAGTTGGAAGAATCAGGGGCTTGTTTTGCTTTTTTTTTTTTTTAACCCTGGGCCCACATACACCAGGCAAGCACTATACCACTGAGCTACAGCACCAGCCCTTTGTTCAACTTTTTAACATTTGTTTATTTCAAGTTCAATAGGAAGATGTTAGAGGGTTGGAAGCATAAATATAATGACCTAATTTAAATTTTAGAGAACAGTAGGCAAAAGAAAGACTGCTTACCAGGCAATTACAATGAATATATACAACAGCCCTTGGGTATTGTTATTCCTCTTCCCATGGGAAACAGGTTCAGAGAAGTGAAATGATTTACACAGAACTGGGACTCAGCCACATCTGTCTCAGACAAGAGCCCAGACTCCTAACCACTGTCTACCCACCAGCAGCTCCCATTTCTCATAAATGCCTTTGTAGCCATCCTCTCTATCCTCATGCCCATTCACTTTCAATACCCATACAACCCAGTCCTGGAAAGAGCTGTTGAATTTATTTTTGTCTTTTAAAATTCAGCTCCCCAAAGGAAGCCCTGAAGTAGCCTCCCCCACCTCTCCCTAGGTCCTCCCTCCCAACTCCCCACCCCCACAGGAAGCTCTCACCTCTCCCAAGCTGCGGGAAGAAACCAGGGAATCCCCGGGGGAACTGCCACCCCCACCCCCACCCCACCCCTACCAAGGCTTTGAAATGAAAATACAATCATAAAATCTCAGAATCCACTCAACTTCCTGCTCCTTTTCATATGCCTCTCCATGGATATTCAAGGGTCAGGCCTCAAGGACGTTGTAAATCTGTTTGGTGGCTGCAATTTCACAAGCAGGAGTGAAATTCTTCACTCCAGGGAGCCTGCACTGCTTCTAAAAAGCCCCTGCAAACCACTTTAGAGGTGCATTTTCTGTCATTTGCCCAAGACTTTGCCTCTCCTGGGGGCCCCCAGGTTGACCTGGAGTCCCATGCTGCAGCTAGTACGCCAGGGTCAGACTACCAGCCAGCTGGACTTGTCCACAACACCTACGGTGCCAGCCTCAGTTTCCCTGGTAGGGCCTCCCACAGTACCCACAGAGGAGAAGCCCCATAAATATTTATGAGTTGATGAATTAATGGCCTTGAAAAATGGGAAATAGTAGTAGCTACCTCTCAGTGTCATGGAGGTGACTCAGTGACTCAACAGCACTGAAAATTGCTAGCAGAGGAAGCTGCCTTCCTTCCTCCTCACTTTCTCCCTTCTTCCTCCATCCCTTCCTTCTTTTCACCCCTTTTCCTTCTGTGCCTCTACCCTTAGGAGGAGTTCCTTTTTGTTTCCTGCTTTTAAACTTGGTCCTCCTGCTTCTGTTTTTGGCAGGGGATGTCTGTACCCCAGAAGCTGGCAGGAGAGCTGAGAGCAAAACTTTTCAAAGCCACCCCCCACCACCACCACCATCTAGAGCCAAGGATCACAGAACAGCCCCCAGCCAGGCGTGGGAAGATCTGAGGACTCAGGGTGGGCTTTCTCTGGCTGCTTCTCCTGGACTGTTAGTGGCCAACAGTCGGCTGAACTGTTCCTTTGGCCTTTCTTCCTGGGGTTATTTCAGGAAGACTTGGTTTGCCTATGGGAAAACAGAGCTGAACTTCAACTGCCACATCACCTCCAAACCTACAGAGTTGCAGGCCATTTTGTACTCCACTCGCATCAGCACCAGCTCCTTATTCCAATATTTATGAGTGAAACTGTATTTTGACTATTGGGTTATAATAAATGCTTGTGTTCCCAGCTAACTCAGAGCTTCTCCAGGATTAACAAAAAAAAAAAAAAAAAAAAAAAAAACTTGCCTTTTTCATCTCTGTACTAGTATCTGATGTAGAGATAGCCTCAAAAAAAAAAAAAAATCCTGTTGAAACAAAGGAATGAATCGAATGCTTATTACTGAAAGTACAATATAATGATGAAGGAAAAAAGCCTTCCAAACTCGAGAAACTTAGAATCTTCCAGGGGAGACACATAGACACCCATGAGTATCTGTCATTTGGTAACAGTAGACACTATGTTGTGGAATCCATTATGCTGTATTAATCAATCCAGCCATCAGCGCTTACTCTTTAAAATATAGTCAGGGCTGTAATAAAACCATATTTTATCAGCAGGACAGAAAAAGTGTCATGTGAGTTGATCATTTTGCAGTTTACATTATGCTGATGAGACCAAACTAAACTGACACCTTCCCAGGTAAGCAGAGACTGCTGTATTTAATAGCATTTCATTAGTATTATTTATAATATGAGTAACATTGTGGCCTAAAAATGAAGTAAATCAGGCTTAAATTTACTGATATGTAATACCACTCTCATCATCTCCTTTGAATCTGTATTTAATGATTTTTCTCCCTTTCCTCCTCCCACTCCATCACCATCATCAAGAAAATAAATCAGAAATTCAAGTCCTGTCAGAAGCCTGCTAAGGAAACTGTCTGCCTGTTTCTTACTACTCTATTCCTTTGAGGTTTCAATGTAATCTTTAGCTGCTGTCAGCTCTAAAATGAAAAAAAAAAAAATTCAGCATGGTATTATGTTAAAACCCATCAGGGACATTTTTCACTTGCCTCCTTGGAAATTGGGCCTACAGGTTGGAAATGGACCGTGACACAGTTACACACTCTGATTTTCAGCTGGGGACTCATAACTCACATTGTGATCCGTGATATGTGCCAAGAGAACTTGTGCTCCACAGGGGCATGCTAAATACAAGACATGAAAAGGTAATAACCGTGGATTCCCCACTCTGCAAAACGAATCAGGAATTCCTAAAAGGTTTGGCATCTTAATACAAAATAACCTGGGAAAAGAAACATACATAGCCACCAAGGTGTCCAGACACGAAAAGCTTGTGCAATCTCATTCTTCTCCAGCAGGAGTAAAGTCTGCCTTCCTGAATAGGCCCCACGCAACAGTCCTGGACACCAAGTGTAATGAACATCAAATAAAAACTTAGAGTGAGAGTCACCCCAAACCTAGCCAAGATCAGGAATCTACTTTGTTCTTCACCACCAAATATTAATATCTTCTGGGTTCGATCCCCAGCACCACATACAAACAAAGATGTGTCCACCGAAAACTAATAAATAAATAAATATTAAAATTTCTGTCTCTCTCTCTTTAAAAAAAAAAATTTTTTTTTTAAAAAGAATATTCTTGTCTTGGGTTAGGGGTTGTGGCTCAGTGGTAGATGCTTGCCTGAAATGTGTGAGGTCCTGGTTTGATCTTCAGCACCACATATAAATAAATAAGATGGTCCATAGACAACTAAAAAAATTAAAAAGAATATTCTAGTCTCAAGCCAGTAACTTTCCTGGAGACAAGCAGTTCACATTTGATAAAAGAACTGCCCCTTTAAGGTGTCTGCAGTATTTCTCCTTCAGTTCCCCTGGTTTGTACCCTGATAGCCGTCTCTTCTGCTCTAACTCTGGGACTGCTTCCAGCCAGATGACCTGGGTTTCAAACGTCTCTTCAGAGCAGTTTCACCTTCTCTGAGCTCATTTATTAGGTGAGCAGATAACAATTTGCTCCTAGCAGGGTCATGGTGAAAATTCTTAGCTTTACATTTGCCTCATGTCAGGGACTCAATAAAGGATAGCACTTTCACAGCTAATTGGGTGTAAAACGCAAAAACGGATTATTTCTGCTTTGTAGATGTGTCCTCAGTTAAAAGAAAAATTATGTCCATTTGCCTTTCTCATTTGCACATAAAAATATAAACTGTTAGAATTAATAAACAAATTTAACAAACGTGCAAGATGCAAGATCAACACATAAAATTCATTTGTGTTTTTATGCATAACAATGGCAACCTGAAAAGGAAATTAAGGAAACAATTCCATTTGCAATAGCATCAAAAAGAATAAAAATACTTAGAAATAAAGAAAAAAAGACTTGCACCTTGAAAACTATGAAATGTTGTTGAAAGAAATTCAAGAAGAAACTAATGAAAGGAAAACCAAGCTGGGAACAATGGTGCATCCCCATAATCGCAGCTCCTTTGGAGCCAGAGGAAGAAGAATCACAACTTAGAAGCCAACCTGGGCAGCTTGGCAAGGCCCTGACTCAAAATAAAAAAATTAAAGAAGCTAGGGTTGTAGCTCAGTGATGGAGTACCCCAAGGTTCAATTCCCAATACTGAGAAAAAGAAAAAAAAAAAGGAAAGCCTGTGTCTATGGATTAAAAGACTTATTATTGTTATGATGTTACTACTACCCTAAGCAATCTATAGATTCAATATTATTCCTATCAAAACTCCAGTGACATCCAGATTGACAAAACAATCATGAAAAAGAATAAATCCAAAGGTTATTTTTTACTTAAAAACTAATTACAAAGCTATAGGGGGGTACTGGCATAAAAACAGACATGCGGACCATTGAAATAGAGAATCCTCCATATATGGTCAAATGATCTTCATAAGGGTGTCAAGGTCACTCCTTGCCAATCTCCTCAACAAATGGTGCTGGGAAAACTAGATATTCACATTCAAAAAAAAAAAAATGAAGTTATACCATATACAAAGTTAGCACAAAATTAAGTTGAAGACCCAACCATGAGGCCTGGAAGAAAACATACAGGATAAAGCTAAATGACATTGGACTTAGCCATGGTTTCTTGGATATGACATAAAAGCATAGGTAACAAAAGAAAAAATAGACAAATGAAACAATGAAAGACCTAAGCAATTTCATTCTGCTTGGGATCTTATTTTGCTCTGAAACTTAACCTCTGACTTATTGTAATCCTAAAGTCAAGAAAAAAATCTACAGAAAAGCTCTGTGGAAACAGTTCAGTTCTCGGAAAAGCCACAGATAGGCCAAGATAACCACATATCTGAAATTCTGCATGGCTTCCACCTAGGTGTGGTGACCAATATCTAAACTAGAAGCCCTGCAGTTTGGCACGTAGTCCCCTTGCGACATCCTCACGGTTTAAACCAATCAGTTTAAATGAATCCCCCTCTGGTAGTGACCAATCCCTCCTACCCAACTTGTTCCCGCTAGTAAATGTGCTAATCATGTTTTAAAATTGTTATTTGATTTTCCCACGGTGTGTGATGATTTGCTAGGAGATGTTATGATGTATGTGGAGGTCCCTGCCTTCTTCAAAGAATGTATAAAACTGCTGCAAAACCTGGGCTCTGGGCCTCTCAGCGTCACCTGTTGCTGTGTGTGTGCGCACGGAGGACCGAGCTAGCTCGCAATAAACACCTCTTTGTTGCTTACATCGATCTTGGGTCTCTGGTGGTCTTTTGGGGGTCCCGAATTTCGAGCATAACAACTTCAGCAAACTTTAAAACTTCTTTGCCTCAAAGAGCACAAAGACCACCAGTAAAAAGCCAATTTATAGACTGAAAGTATTTTTTAATCATGTCTGATAAGGGATTAATATACAGACTATATAAAGAATTCCTGCTACTCAACAATGAAAAAAAAATCAATTAAACTGACTTAAAAGTGGGCAAAGTTTTTTTAATAGACATTTGTCCAAAGACAATACACAAATGGCCAATGAGCACCTGATATGACCAACATCACTAATCATCAGGGAAATGCAAATTAAACCACAATGAGATAGTGACTTCCCATCCATTACAATGGCTACTGTCAAGAAAACAAGCATGCTGTGAGGATGTGGAGAAAATGGAACCCTTGTGTGCCGCAATCTGGCTGGGCACAAAATCACGAGCAACTCAAGCAGGAACAAACTTTATTTCCAAAACTCCCGAGAATGCCACGCACGTGGCCTTCTCCCGGGACACACTATACCAATAGGAAATCCCTCCTCCGGAATTCCCTCCTACCGCACTTCCCCAACCAATGGGAACTCTCCGGAGAGCTCCAAAGTAGCAGGCCAAGGGGGACAGCAGGGGTCTAATCTCCAATTGAATGCACATCTTAACATAATCATTATCATCTCAATGGCTTGCTGGTCACCTTTCAACCAAAAATACCATGCATCATTCCTACTTGGCTGTGGCTCTCACCACTTGTGCATTGCTGCTGGGAAGGTGTACAGCGGTCAGAGAAAACAGCATGGCATTTCCCCAGAAAAGTAAATGCAGAATTACCACATGATCCAGCACATGCAATTCTGGCATATACCCAAATGTCTTGAATAAGTATTTATATGTCCATGCTTATCACAGTACTGTACACAATAGCCAAATGGTGGAAACATTTGTAGTGACCAATGTAGTGACAACCCAAATGCCCATCAGTGGATAAATAGATAAACACAATGTGGCGTACACATGCTACATTAAACACCAATCTATGAAACTGAACATTCACCCTATTTCACATTGTGTTTTTTAGTAGAAGTGGGTTAGTTGGTGTATTCAGTCTTCTCAACCACTCCCCTCAGACACACATGTCATCAAAGTTGAAAAGTTCCCATGTCCTTCTTACTATGATTTCTTTCCAGCTTTGTTAACTCATCTATCACTTCCCCCAGTTACCTTTTTGTGTGTTTGTGAGTGGCAATAACACAATCCTCTCTCTTAGCAGAGGGCAAGTATACAACACAGATTTATGTTATTGTTATCATGCTATACGTTGATCTCCAGAGTTACTATTTTTTATTTATCCTTTCAAACAAGTACAGGTATATATTTTATTAGTGGTTTTTGTTTTAGTTTCCCCACGGTCTTTGATTTTAGAGTCAATATAAAGTCAACTTAAAGACTTTTAATTTAATTTTTACCAAAGGACATTTGAAAGTCATCCTTTAAGTCAGAATTCTGTCTAAAATGGGCCCAGTGGCATAAAAAGAAGATAAACATTTATTTTTTTTCCATTTTAGGACAAGAAAAACAAGGACTTAACTTTCATAAAAGAATTCATCTTCTCCAGTTTCTGCAGCTAATTAAAATGCTTTGGTTCAAAGAGAAGCAGTGGACCAGAGTCCTGGGTCTTCATTACCCGAAGGGCAGTATCAATCTGGAAGATCAACCTTTTTTCCCTCTCTTCATTCTCATTGGCACAAAAACAAGTACATAAAATAGTGAGACTAAATTGAGTTGAAAGAGCTCTCAATAGCACTCGTATAAGGTTATAGAACCAAAGCAATATAAAATTAGGGATAATTAGAAAAGCATCTCTCTTATGGGTGGCAAATAGGTGATGGGTTCTATAGCTCCTCACCCTTACCCTCAATCCTGTTTGACATCACTAATCAATTCTTGAGCCTAAATGTGGCCCAGGAGATCTTTTCTACACAACATTCCTAGAAACCACTACCAATTGGAGTTGCCAACGAGAACCTAATCCAATCATTTTGCTTTATGGGAACATGGAGACCCCATGAAGATGAAGTTACTGGCCCAAGGTCACTAATGACTGGTAAAGCTGGGAATAGAGTTCCTGTTCTGTTTAGTGTAAAAATTCTTCTCTCATGAGCTTCATGTTATTATTTACAATGGCCCAGAATCCAGACAGGGCATGCAAGAATCTACACAGGATAGGTCATTTCTACAAGGGAAGACAGGTTTTTGAGGCATGAAGAAACCCACAGGAAGAGCTATGGACAGACAGCAGAACAGATTGCTCCTCCTCTTTTCCCAGGAAGAGGTCAGAGGATAGAAGAGAAAATGAAGATCCTCCCACAAGCTTTATGACTGTGGGATTTTTTTTTAAACTGTCTCGCCAGGTATTGGGAATGAAAGGAAGATGTTCCCATTTATAAAAGGGACCCCGTCTCCCTGGCTGCTTGTTCAGGTTCCCACAGTCAGGGTCTAGAAGTTCTTCAGAAACTCTTCACTCTCTGTGAACCTCTTTACACTCTGTACTAGAACTGGAGGTATAAAAGGATGGACTGTGGTGAGACTTAGGACCCGGGAATAAGAAGTCACTGAGAAGAAGGTTCTGTCCAGTTGCTATTTCTTATATAAAAAGTCCCATGGTTGTTACTGCACCAGCTGGGAGTCCCAAGTAGGATGCTGGATGGGGAGGGGACAAAGAGAGTTTGATAGCAGAGGAGCCAGTTGATGGAGTTTCTCCTGTCTTGCCCTTTGACCTCAGAATGGGGTTTATGGTCTCTGTAATTCAGAATAAGAATTGAATTCTCCCAGGACGCCCCCAACGACTTGAAATCAAGGTTGTGGGTGCTTTCAAAGACTAGGGGGAGGGGCAACAATAGAACAAATGTGGATTTTTGAATATAATTCATTTGCAGCCAGGTTTACTTGCCTCATATAAAGTGCCATTAAACCTTTCTCCTAAACAGAAAGGGACTGGAAGATGCCAACAGCCTCAGCAGTCTGAGGCACTGAGAGAACTGGGAGCAACCAGGGAGAAAAGTGTGAAAGACCCCAGACAATAAGAGCAAGTTTTCCTTCCCCAAAGAGAATGGGTATGGAGAAATATTGCTTGCTTCCGGGCCAGTCTAAATAGAGTTAGCCTTTTCAGTTCCACTCTTCACCTTCCCTGGGAATTCAATGATTGGCAAAGGTAATGGTTGTGGGATTGAGTAAAAGGAAGGGAGTGTCCTTAAACTGATTTGGCAAAGGCCAGCTGTTTGTAGGCCTGCGGGCAGCCTTGCTGTAGGTCCACAGCCCGTTGGGTTTGCCAACACATGCACATCTGAACCTTAGAAAGGAACAATGATTCCATAGACGTTGTCAGTCCTCTGTGGCTCTTTGGGGGAATGTCTTTCCAACCAGGTGGGAAGGACCAGAAACTACTTTAATATGCAACTGTGTCAAGAGCACTGCCGCTTTCATTGTTTTCTCTGTGGAAGCGTCACCCTGTGTGAGCACACAGACACTTCACATACCTGTCTCACATCTATCCCTGCAGCACCTCCTTGCCCATGGACATACATCATACCCTCATTTTCCAGCAGAAGGCCGAGGCTCAGAGAGATTAGAACACCAGCCCAAGATCCCACAAGTGGCAAGAATGAAAGCTGAGATTAAAAAGCAGGACTGCCAGATGCCACATTTGGGCCATGATCAGGACTGTTCCCCTAGTGGTCATGACCATTCAGCAATCCCAACGAGAGAGCAATTTAGTGAGAGACACCAGCATTTTTTATTTCCAGTACTGGGGATCAAATGTGGGGCCTTATGTATGCTAGGCAAGCACTCTACCCCTGAACTATATCCCCAGTTCTTTTTACTTTGAATCGAGGGTCCCACTAAATTGCCCAGGCTTACCTTGAACTTGCCATCCTCCTCCCTCAGTCTCCAGAGTATGTGGGATTACAGGCATAGACACAATAACATGAAATAGAAAATAACAGAGGAGACACTGAATAAAAGGTCTTAGTTTGTGGTACATTTTTTTAAATCTACATAAGCATATTATTCTGTCCTTGGTAGTGATACATAGTTGATTTTTTTACTATGAGTAATGATCAAAACAATTAAAAAAAATTTTTTTTTAGTTTTTTGATAAACACTGTACCTTTATTTTATTTATTTATTATTACATGGTGCTGAGGATAGATCCCAGTGCCTCATACATGTGAGGCAAGTGCTCTGCCACTGAGCTGCAATCCCAGCCAAATCATAATAAAGGCCACTGCTGTTAACCACTTAGCCATACTGCCTACATGGGTAAAAGGGAGTTATCAAACCCATATACTTGGCTTTTTGGTGCAAAAGCAAAGCATGGACTCCTTCAAAGCACTAAGGGTAGAGATATAAAGAACTCTGAAGTTTTTCCCTCTTCAACTGGAGTCAACAAGCTTTTTCTTAAAGGACCAAGTAGTAAAATTTTAGGCTTGCTGGCCAGATGGTCTCTGTTGCTACCACTCAATTCTGCAAAGCTGAGCCACAGACTGTGTAAATGAATGGGTGTGTCTGGGCTCCATTGAAACCTTATTTACAAAACACACAGCTGGCCTGTGGGGCTGTTGTTTGCTTTCCCCCCACTTTAGCCTTGGTTAAAGAAAATGCTTGAATTGCCATAGTATCAACCTCTAACAATTAAAGGCCCTCGAATTATGAGGACAGCCCCAATTTCCAATGATCTAAAATAAAATGTTCAAATATCTGTTGCTAAAGACACGAATGCTATATTATTAAGTTTATTAAGTTATGCACTGCTGTGTAAAATGTTTATCCTAAAACTTTGTGGCTTAAAAAACAGCAAATATTGGCACTGAGGGTAGTGCACATGTTTGGCATGTATGAGACCCTGAGTTCAATCCCCAGTACCACACACGCCCCAGAGAAACAGCAAATATTTAATATGGGTCAGGAATCTGGATAGAGCTTAGCAGGGGCCCTGGCTCAACATCTCACAGAGCTGAATCAAAGCACTAGCTACAGCTGTTGTCTCCTCTGAATGCGGGACTCACAAGGTTGTTGGAAGGATTCATTTCTTTCATTCTTCCCACAGTTACTCGCCATGTGAGTCTCTGCGTGGGGCAGCTTGCAACATGGCAGCTGGCTTCCATCAAAATGAACAAGTGAGAGGGCAAGCAAGATGGAAACCAGGAGCTGGGCAAGGTGGCTCACGCCTGTAATCCCAGGAACTCAGGAGGCTGAGGCAGGAGGATCACGATTTCAAAGCCAGCCTCAGCAACTTAGCAAGGCAACTCGGTGAGACACTGTCTCTAAATAAAATACAAGAAATATGGCATTATGTAAAATATGGCATTATGTAAAAATGCGGATGTGTAACCAATGTGATTCTGCAATCTGTATACGGGGTAAAAATGGGAGTTCATAACCCACTTGAATCTAAAGTATGAAATATGATATGTCTAGAGCTATGTAAGGTTTTGAACAACCAATAAAAATAAATAAATAAATAAAAAGAAAGGGCTGGGGATGTGGCTCAGGGTTAAGCCCAGCCCTCCGCCCCGCCTCCCCCCCCTCCCCCCCCAGTTAATTCCACCCCCATTCCAGTACCAAAAAAAAAAAAAAAAAGAATCAAAGACAGAAGCCAGAGTCCTTTGTTAAACCCTGATCTTAGAAGTAACATTATATATGGTACACACTTAAAGTAACTCTCTTAGTTGAACCCCAACTCCAGGGGAGGAGATAACACGTGATTGCAAATACCAGGAATCAGGAATCATTGGGAGCCATTTTAAAGATTATTTACAGGCATTTAATTTATTATTGGGAATTTAATTCATTTCTTTCAAAAATATTTATTTTTTATTTATTTTTTTATTAGTTGTTCAAAACATTACAAAGCTCTTGACATATCATATTTCATACATTTGATTCAAAGGGATTATTAACTCCCATTTTTACCCCATATACATATTGCAGATTCACATGGGTTACACATCCACATTTTACATACTGCCATACTAGTGTATGTTGTATTCTGCTGCCCTTCCTATCCTCTACTATCCCCCCTCCCCTTCCCTCCCCTCCACTCCCATCTTCTCTCTCTAACCCATCTACTCAAAAATATTTATTAAACACCTATTAATGTTCCAGGTGCTACAATAGGCAGTGAACAAGATAAAAACAAACAAACAAACAAAGAAAAACAACTCCTATCATGGGAAAAGACAGACAATAAACCAAAAGGAATTAATACTTAATGCAATGTGGTGTTATGATGAATGTGCCTCTCCTCCACAATCCCCCCAAATTTATGAAGTCCTAGCCCCCCCCAGTGTGGCTATATTTAGACATGGAGCCACTAAGAAAGTAACTAAGATTAAATGAGGTCATAAGAGTGGGTCCCTGATCCAATAGAATTAGTGTCTTTGGAAGGTGCTAATATCAGAGTTCACTTACTCTTGCTTATTACGTACAGAAAGGCCCCATGAGAGGACATGATGAGAGGGCCCTCACCCAAAATGGAATTTGTTAACCTCTTATTCATGAACTTCCAGTCTTCAGAACTGGGAGAAAATAATGTGTGCTGTTTAAACCACTCAGTCTATGGCATTTTGTTGTAGCAGTCCAAATACACTAATACAGACGATGATGTGCACCACGGGTAAATCTAAAGTAGGATGGTGCTATGAGAGGGCCTGCCACTTTAAACTGAGAGCTCAGTGCATGCCCACAGAAGCACTGTTACCGCTGTTGACTGGTGAGGAGTCCTTGCTTCCCCAGTGTTGAAGAATAACACCAGAGAGGCAAGGTCAGAGTGGAAAATTAGAAGTTTATTAAAGGACAGCAGAAAAGACTTCTCCCGGAGGAAGAAGGGGACCCAAGAGATGGAATCCATGGAAGTGCGGTTGTCTCTCCATTTTATAGTTTTCGGTGACAGAATGTAGGTGGGAAGGCCTGAAGGGTTGGGACACAGGTGGGCCAAAGAAGTAATCTGCGCACTTCCGAGTTAGCATCTTCAACATTTCTTTGGGATGGGCTATCTTCAAATCTGCTGGGGCTGTTTATTAACATTTCTTTGGGATGGACTTTGGCCTTGGGCTTTTTCCTGGACTTCATTAAATTCCAGGAGAGTTGCTCAACCCTGTGTATAGGAGGTGAGGCGAACCTGGGAGAAGGTTCGTAGGAAATGGCTTTTCAAGGACTGACATGAACACCATCGTGTTCAGAACAAAGCTTACATAGGGGACAGGGAGGAGAACAGGTAGGGTACTATCAGACATTGTAAGATGTTTTAATCAGCTTTTCTGCCACCATAAAGACCTGACAAGAACAATTTTAGAGAAAGAACACTTAATGTTCTTGCTTTACAAATGCAGAAATCCAGGCTCAGAGAAGCTAAGTAACTTGCCCATGGTCTCACAGGTGATAAATGTCAGAGCTGAAGTTTGAATATTGATTAGTTGGACTGCACAGGCCATGACCACCTTCTGGGGTATTCTCTATGGACTCAGTCTATTTTGCAGCTCTCCAGCCTGGCATGGTTTCTGAAATTATTGGGTGCTCTTAAATTCTCCAACGCATCGATGACATTAGTTCTCAGAATGAAGACAACTACAACATGGATAATTCAGGACTCAGTAAATGTAGTGATCAGAACCAACCCTTGAGACAAAGCACATTAATATGGCCATGGTGAGTGGAAGAACTTGGCTGTTATAAGCAATCATACAGTTGGTTCTGTGTATAATAAATACAAAAATTATATAAATTGGGCTGGAGATTTAGCTCAGTTGGTAGAGTGCTTGCTTCACATGCATAGGGCCCTGGGTTCAATCCCCAGCACCACACACATACACACACACACACAAAGTGCATAAATTGGTTAGAACAGTGCCTGGCACATGGTCATTACTTACTGAAAAACCAGCCTCTATCTCAGAGCAAAGCCTGTCCAAGGAAGGGACATGGCCTTTGTTCTTGGAAAGACCCACAGAGCACTCCTAGGCACATTCCCACCCTGCTAAGTGGTTTATCTACAATTAACAGGAGAGATCTGCTGAGCCAGGTGTCCCTGACTCAGTCAGGCTAGGTAGGGATCCATAGCAACCCCCCTAGCAGCCACCAATCAGCATGAGACAGGGAAATACCTGGGATGCCAGATGACACTCCCAGTAGTTTATGGTGTTGAGAAACCACGTACACCCCTCTTGGCTTAAGCCAATCAGTTCAAATGAATCCCCCTCTTGTAGTAACCAATCACCCCTACCCAACTTGTTCCCACCAGTGAATGTGCTAATCATGTTTTAGAGTTGTTATTTGATTTTCCCGCGGTGTGTGATGATTTGCTAAGAGATGCTATGATGTATGTGGGGGTCCCTGCCTTCTCCAAAGAATATATAAAACTGCTGCAAACCTTGGGCTCGGGGCCTCTCAGCGTCACCAGTTGCTGTGTGTGTGTGCGCAGAGGACTGAGCTAGCTCGCAATAAACACCACTCTGGTGGTCTTTTGGGGGTCCCGAATTCGAGCATAATAATACATGCTATAGAGTTTTCTTATTCTCCTGGAAAAATCACCTTTGAGATTCTTTCTTTGTCCCTACTAACCTTTCAGGCTGTTTTTTCATACATTTGTTTGTTTTTGAATAACACATTTCAGAGACAAACTAATCTAATTATTTGACCCAAAGTTATATCGAGTTTTAACTTTCATTGTCCCTTTCTCATTGGATCGGTGTTCTAATGCTTTTCAGTTTAAGTCTTAGCATTGAAAAATAAGGTTATATCTGTCCCATGTCTACCCCAGAACGCTGGTGTTGAATCCACACTGGCTGGAATCACAAGCAAACCTCTTTGTAAATATTCTCCTCAGTGTTGACATCTCCCAGAAATGTTCACTCCTCCTCCAAAAGATTTGCTGTTCTCACACATCAGCAGAATGGTCAGGGTGGGAGTGTCACTAACTGAGATGTGCATAAATTGTCCAAAAGATTAATTACCACAAAACTTCAGATCAGTTTTTGCCCTGACAGACACAATTTTCCAAGAAAAGACAGAAATCCAGATTTTGAAATTTTTGTGCATCATAAAGATCTTTTCCTTTCCCAGTGTTAGTAATTAATTTAAGTGAGAGATACAGGCAGATAATCAAATATTGATGACTAATTAAATATTGACAGCTAAGCAAAAAGGGATTCATAGACCTATAATTTTCTTATCTCTGATCCAGTATTGCTCAAAGGTCCTATTTGGATTAAAAATATGAGGTTATTGATGAAATAATAAGAATTGGAGGGATAAAAATGGCCTTAGCAACAAGGCGTCGTGGGGCCTTGCTGTAATCCAAGCGGCTTGTGAAGCTGAGGCAGGAAGATTGGGAGTTCAAAACCAACCTCAGCAACTTAGTGAGGCTCTAAGAATTTAGCAAGGCCCTGTCTCTAAATAAAATATGAAAAGGGCTAAGGATGTGGATCATCATTCCCTGGTTCAATCCCTGGTACCAAATTTTTTTTAAAAAGGAAATCATCTCAGCAAAATAAACAAACAAATGAATATTTAGGAACATTTCATGACTTTTGGGTCAATAGACTGTTAAAGTGGGCAGTTAAGTTTGGTCCAAAAAACTACCTACAGGGAAAGGCTGTCCTCATTAATTCATCAGTGCACCCACTTGAAACCAATGGTAGAGGGTGATCTTGAGTTTCTGGAAAACAATAAACCTCTCCATACTTTTCAATTTAATGTTGAAACTAGGATGTATCTTGGTTATCAGTGATGTGGAGCATCTTTTTGTGGGCTTATTGGAGAAATGTCTATTAGACCTTTGCCCATTTTTAAATCCAGTTATTTTTATTGTTGCTGATTTGTAGACTCTCTTTATATATTTTGGAAATTAAACCCTTATCAGATCTTAATTAGCATACATTTTCTCCCATTCTGTAAGTTGCTTTTTTTCACTTGACCTATTTCTGTGATGCACAAATGGTTTTAAGTCTGCTGGGGGCTGGGGATGTGGCTCAAGTGGTAGCGCGCTCGCCTAGCATGCGTGCGGCCCGGGTTCGATCCTCAGCAGCACCACATACCAACAAAGATGTTGTGTCCGCCGAGAACAAAGAAAAAATAAATAAATGTTAAAAATTCTCTCTCTCTGTCCCCCTCTCTCTCTCACTCTCTCTTTAAAAAAAAAAAAAAAAAAAAAAAAGTCTGCTGGAGTCTCATTTGTCTATTTTTTGTTTTGTTTCCTGTACTTTTAGTGTCATATTTAAGACATCACTGGACTTGGCAAATCCAAGTCCCTTAAGCTTTTCACCTATGTTTTCTTTTAGGAGTTACATAATTTGGGATCTCACTGTTAGGTATTTGATCTAATTTTGCATATGTTGGAACTTCATCCTTTTGAATGTGGATATAGAGTTTTCTTAGCATCGTTTATTGAAGAAATTGCCTTTACCCCATTAAGTGATCTTGGTACCTTGGATCATTTGACCATATATGGTAGCGTTTATTTCCAGGTTCTCTGTCCTATTTTATTGATGTCTTTAATGCCAGTACCATGCTGTAGTAGGAGGGGTGGGAAGTATGGCTAACTTCACTCTAATACAGGTATGTAGAGAGAAAGGACATCCCACAGAAGTTTGTTGGGCTGGGTGAGAAGGGCTATAGGGTAATGAAGTGAAACTAAGACAGCTAGCCCACTGCTTCCCCAAGGCTTAGTTCATATAATTCTGCTTATTACACACCCACAAAAGTTCCAGTTCCTGACCTACATTTCCCAGTTTAGATCTGTCATCCTCTAGCCCACACCTGATTTTCTTGCTTTTGTTCTATAATTCTGACCTGAAGGTCCACGTATGACTTTCCCAGGGCTCCCTGGCAGTTGATTGTTTATTTCTTTCAGTGTGGGTCACTGGCAGAATATGGAATAGAAAAAGAAAAGTCATTATTTTTTCATTTCTGTTTCTAGCACCTTCCCTATAGTAGCTGTATCCTGAAATCTCCACCTTTCCCATAGTAGCAGTATCAGTCACAAGGCCTCTTGCTGATAGTTCCTGCACAGCCACAAGGCCCTTCTCTGCATATCTGATGTCTGGTAGCTCTGTCTTCATCCTTTGTGTCTCAGCCTTATCAACTGTAGCTGCTTTTGCAGTTACTAATCTATGGGTTACTAATAATTCTCTTTTTATTCTTTTTTTGTTTTCTTTGTGATGCCTGGGGGATATAGCTCAGTTGATAGAGTGCTTGCCTCTCATGCACAAGGCCCTGGGTTCAATTCCCAACACATCAGCAAACAGCAACAGATGCATTAAAGAGAACATCAGACAGGAGGACCAGGCTAGAAACCTAGATTTTAGGGGAATTCTGAGATGTCACATGACCCTGGATATCCATCTTTATGCCATGTGTATTAGGCGGCTAGAGCTGATGTTACAAAGTTCCCAAACTGGCTGGGATATAGTTAGGTTGGCAGAGTGCTTGCCTTACAGGCACAAGGCCCTGGGTTAGAAAGAGAGAGAAAGAAAGGAAGGCAGGCCCCAAAACTGAGTGACTTAAAATAGAAATGTATTGTCTCATGATTTTGGAACCTGAAAATCTGAGATTGATGTGTCTGCAGAGTTGGTTCCTTCTGAGAACCATGAAGGGACCAGCTGTTCCATGTCTCTCCCCAAACTTCTAGTGACTAGCTGCAATCATATTATAGAAGCATCATTCCTGATTTTTGCCATGTGCTCACCCAGTGTGCATGTCTCCAAATTTCCCCTTTTTATAAGGCTATCAGTTTTACATTCTACTGGGTATTAGGACTTTAACATATGATTTGGGGAAAGACAATTCAATCCATAACAACTTGTATGTAAAGCCCTAGGAAGAGTGAAAGGAAAAGAAATCTGAATTTGGCTGAAGAGTTAACCAAGAGACTGAGTTAAAATAATGTTGCATGTTGAGTAGATTCCACATGTCTCCATCATCCCCAGTACCTGATATTTATGCTTTGGTATGATCTTCTCACTCGAGTGTAGGTGAGATCTGTGACTCGATTCTAAAAAAAAGAACATGGCAAAGGTGATAGGTCTTGTTACTTATATAGGACTCCATCTTGCCTAGACGCAGTCTTTCTCCCTGGCTTTAAGGAAGTTATGATACCATGTTAGAAGACAGCAGATGTGAAGGGCCACATGGTGAAGACCTCCAGTAGCTGAGGGCCATAGCCAGTAAGAAACGAGGGCTCTCAGTCTCACAACCACGTGAAGACGAATTCTACCAGTAACGTGAGCAAGATGGAAAGTGGATCCATTGCCAACTGAGCCTCCAGATAAGAACCTCGCCCTGACAGCACCTTGTTCAGACTTGCTGAGAACCTGGCGAAGCCAAGCCCACATTCTTCACCCACAGGGGCTGAGGCCCGAATGCGGGGTGTTCCAAGCTATTACATTTGTGGTAACTTGAAGCATTTATAAAAATTTTATTGTTGTAAGAACCCTTCTGAGATGTACCCTCTTAACCGATTTTTAACACAATACACCATTGTTAGTCATAGACACAATACTGTACTGAAGGTCTCTAGAACTTATTCATCCTGTGTAAGCCAGAGTGCAAAGATGTTGACCCACAAATTCCCATTTCCCCCTCTGAGGCCCTGGCAACCACCATTCTACTCTCTGCTTCTGAGTCTGGCTATTTTACATACTTCATATAAGAGGAATTGTGCAATATTTATCCTGTCAGTTAGCATTATGTCCTCCAGGCTCATCCTTGTTGTCATATATTGCAGGACTTCCTTCTTCTTTAAGGCCAAATAACATTCCATTGTATGTATAATGTATATCTCACCTTTTCTTTTCTTTCTTTTTTTTTTTTTTTGGTACCAGGAATTGAGCCCAGAGGTGCTTAACCACTGAGCTACACCCCTAGTACCTTTTATTTAGATATTTATTTTTGTTTTGAGACAGGGTCTCACTAAGTTGCTTAGGGTCTCACTAAATTGGAGGAGGATGGCCTGGAATGTCCTATCCTCCTGTCTCAGCCTCCCCAATAACTGTAATTACAGGCATATGTCACCAAATCTAGCTATACCACATTGTCTTTATTCATTTATCCATCAATGGACCTTTAACTTGACACCACCTCTTGTCTATTGGAACTAGTGCTGCAATGAGCATGGACATCTCTTCAAGATACCGGCTTCAAGTCTTTTTGGAAAAATACTCAAAAGTGGGATTGGTGGATCATTATGTAGTTCTATTTTCAATTTCTTCCTTTCTTTTTTTCTCTCCCCCGCCCACCCAGTCTCTGCACTCCTCCCTTTCTCTCCTTTTCTTGGAAAAGAATCCAGGGTCTCATATATGCTAGGCAAGTATTCCACCACTGAGTTACATCTTCATTACATTTCCAGGCCTTTTTATTTTTATTTATTTTTTTGTTTTTGAAACAGAGTCTCTCTAAGTTGACCAGCCTAGCCTTGAACTTGCAACTCTTCCACCTCAGCCTCTTGAGTGGCTGGAATTACAGACGTGCATCCCATCCACAGTGGTGATTTTTTACATAGTGATAAGAAACTGATACACCTTATTTGGTAATATTGAGAGTTTTATCATAAGATTAAGGAATTTGTGGGATATGGGCTGGAGGACACTGAAGACATTGAGACAGTCAATCCTGAAGAAATAAAGAAAACTACTTTTTTTTAAACCTGTGAATACTTAAAAAAAAAAAATCATACTTGCTCCACCCCACATCAAATTCATCTCTTCTTTTTCTTTGTTTTTCTAGTCCTCTCTCCTACAATTTTATTTATGTATTTCCTTATTTAGATTTTTTGAGGGTTGGTTTGTTTGTTTTGCAGCACTAGGGACTGAACCCAGAAATACTCTACCAATGAACAACATCTTCAGCCCCTTTTATATATATATATATATGGGGTGGGGGAACAAGGTCTTGTTAAGTTGCTACGGCTGGCCTCAAACTTGGGATCCTCCTACCTCAGCCTGCTGAGTTCCTGGGATTACAGGCCTGCCCCACGTCACACAGCCTGCACTCCAACTTTAACACAGACTGGCATTTGGTAGTTTATTGTGCCTTGATTAAGTTACTAAAGAAAAAGACCCAAGTTCTATGATCTGGTAGTTGGTCATTTTGCACCAATGTGAATTTTAATGGTAAGTTCTTTGCAGAAGATATAGAACCAAAATGACTTATTTGTAAGCCTAACAGTGTGGTAGCTCCCACATTTCTCTGTTGTGAGGATGCGTCCGTGGGCTAGAGTCTGGTTTGCAGGGTTTTGCCTGGGCAATATTACAACTCTGATCAAGAAAAAATCGCAACATTTTCTAAGGATACATTTATCCACTGTTTGTATAAGTCTCAAAGAATGTCAATGGTCCATATCAAAGAATCCTTTATTGTTATGGTTATTAACTGGGTGTCTTGAAAGGGACTTTTAGAAGGGGGCATCTGCTCCTTGCTGCTATAGCTGTTAGCAGACCACCCAGAATCCAGAGCGCACTGTGGCTGTTTTGTTCTCTTCTCGTTATCAAGTATGGAGTAACTCCAGTGATACGACAGAATGTTCTGTGCAAGAAAAAGCCAACTGATAGCACTGGGGATGGCAATAAAAAGAAAGCAGTGAAGTCAAATAAGTGAAAATATTTGCATTTTGAGAATTAGCAACTGTTTCAAATGTGTTCTCTATAAATGTCAGGAATGCAATGATTTTTTTTTAGGTACATGCAGTTTTTTTTTTTTTATATTTATTTTTTGGTGTAGATGGACACAACACAATGCCTTTATTTTTATGTGGTGCTGAGGATCGAACCCGGGTCCGGCCCATGCTAGGTGAGCATTCTACCACTGAGCCATGATCCCAGCCCAACATACAGTTTTTTAAAATAATTAATTAATTAATTTTACAGTAGAATGCATGTAGACATATTGTACACAAATGGAGCACAACTTCTCATTCCTCTAACTGTACATGGTACAGAGTCTCTCCACTAGTGTAATCATACATGTTTGTAGGGTAATAATGTCTGTCTCTTTCTACTGTCCTTCCCATCCCCACAACCCCACCCCTCCCTTGACTGCCTTCTATACAAACCAAAGTTCCTTAGTTCTTCCCTATCCCTATGGATCAGCATCTGCTTATCAGAGAAAACATTTGGCCTTTGGTTTTTTGGGAATGTGTTATTTCACTTAGCATGATATTCTCTAGTTCCATCCATTTACCTGCAAATGCCATAATTTCATTCTTCTTTAAAGCTGAGTAATATTCCATTGTGTATATGTACCACATTGTCTTCATTCATTCATCTGTTGAAGGGCATCTAGGTTGTTCTATAGTTAAGCTATTGTGAATTAAGCTGCTATAAACATTGATGTGGCTGCGTCACTGTGGTATGCTGATTTTAAGTCCTTTGGATATAAACTGAGGCTAGGAATAGCTGGATCAAATGGTGGATCCATTCCAAGTTTTCTTAGTTATCTCCACACTGCTTTCCAGAGAGGTTGCACCAATTTGCAGTCCCACCACTCATTTTATGAGTGTAAAAATGCACTGATTGATGAACATTTGGAAATGAAATATACTAAAGGAGAGAAGCACACCCATAGTCCCTGAGTAATTAGGTTAACATTTTGAAATATATATTTCCTATCCTTTTCCATATGTTTCAAACATGAAAAAGCACTCTACTTTTTTCATCTGTCTTATCAAAGGCAATTTTCCATTATTATTGAAAACACTTTCAACCAGTAAGATTTATCAAGTGCTTTCTATCTTATAAGGTAAAGTAACATGACTTATTAATTCTATTTTACTGCTATTTTTCTATCACCATGATAAATCACACTGTAGTGACCATTTTATAAGTTTTAACAGAAATTCACATTCTTAGGAATGTGTATGTCTCTGTATATGTGTTCACACATGTGAATATCCTTTTAAAAAAATTTTTTAGGGGGCTGGGGATGTGGCTCAAGCGGTAGCGCGCTCGCCTGGCATGCGTGCGGCCCGGGTTCGATCCTCAGCACCACATGCAAACAAAGATGTTGTGTCTGCTGAAAACTAAAAAAATAAATACTAAAAAAAATTTTTTAGATGTTGATGGATCTTTATTTTATTCATTTATTTATATGTGGTGCTGAGAATCAAACTCAGTGCCTCGCACGTGCTAGGCAAGCACTCTACCACTGAGTCACAACCCCAGCCCATGTGTGTATCGTATACATATCCTTATGTACACGTGTAAACAGATCTGCTGACTCAAAAGATTGTGTTAATTCATATTATCAAATTCTTTCCATCCGGGCACAGTTGTATACATCTGGCTCTGGAGGCTGAGACAGGAGGATCACAAGTTCAAAGCCAGCCTCAACAACTTAGTAAGACCCTGTCTCATAAAATACGAAAATGGCTGAGGATTTAGCTGAGTGGTTAAGCACCCCCTGGGTTCAATTCCTGGAACAAAACAAAACAAAAAAAAAGAAAGAAGACTTTCCAGAAAGGTTAGTTTTTGTACTTCCACTAGCTGCATAAAAGAGTACTCACTATAACCTTGCTAGAATTGACTATTGTCATTTTAATAATTTGATCTGAGGAGCTAGGGATGTAGCTCAGTGATAAAGCATGTTCTTAGTTTATCCAAAGTCCTGAGCTGGGAATGCACAGGACTTTGGATAAGCTAATGCACAATGCCCGGGGTTCAATCCTTGGCACTATTAAAACAAAACAAGAATGTCCTGGGTTTAATCTCCGTTACCATACAAAGACCAAACAAATAATTTGACCCTAGTGATGATCTGAGAGAAGGGTCTAATTCATTTTGATCCAAATCTGCTTTGGATTGTTTTAAGAGCTATTTGTTAAATAAACTGTCCCCTCACCACTAATTCGTCTCCTCATTGTTAAATGATTGTATACTGTAGGGTCTTTTTCTGGGCTGTGTCTTCTCCATCCATCTGACTTTTGCATCTGCATCACACATAATTATTTACTATAATTTCAAAATGTTTGAATATTTGGTGGAGTTCATCTATGTCATTAGTCTTTCTTGTATAATTCAAAGTTAATTTCACCGTTTTAGAACACTTTTGATTTTTACTTCTGCTACAGCACCAACCATGTTTAAATAGTTGTAACTAGAAGGTGGAGACCTTTGGATTTTTCTGAATTTCCCTCTCTCTGTACCACCATTATTTACTCACAAAACAGTGAAGGCCTTTTAACCACAGGCAATCGGTTTCCACTGGAACCAACTGTAAAATGGGTCATTGTATTCTCATTTCTGAATACCCTGGAATTTTGAAGACACTCCAGTGTCTTCTTTGCTTTCTTCTTTCCTGAGCCACGTCCAGTAACATCCAGTGGTTCCCCAAGCAGGAAACGTAGAGAATTGATGCTCATGGTCAAGTGGAATCTGCTTGGCACTGGGCTCCATGTATCCTCCCCATCACAGCACGGCTAGATGACCAGCTCAGATCATTAGCATCAGACAGGATGAATGCAGGCATGGCTAAATATTAATAAATTTTATTTAGTCATTGACGACATAAGAGACAAAATTATCATTTTTTTAAAAATATAGTTGGTAATTAGATTCATTACTTCTTTTAGGGATGAAGGTTCCAGTGAGCAGGGTTATTACACACTG
This sequence comes from Ictidomys tridecemlineatus, assembly GCF_052094955.1. Classification (NCBI taxonomy): domain Eukaryota; kingdom Metazoa; phylum Chordata; class Mammalia; order Rodentia; family Sciuridae; genus Ictidomys; species Ictidomys tridecemlineatus. The sequence goes on from NC_135487.1 coordinate 50,162,647, forward strand.
CTCCAGACCAAAATGAGCTCCACCTATCATCTATGACTTAGGCATTTCTTTTTTTTTTTTTTTTAACTTTTTTTTAATTTTATTTTTATTTTTTTTAAATTTTTTTTTTTAGAGAGAGTGAGAGAGGAGAGAGAGAGAGAATTTTTGATATTTATTTCATAGTTCTCGGTGGTCACAACATCTTTGTTTGTATGTGGTGCTGAGGATCGAACCCGGGGCGCACGCATGCCAGGCGAGCGCGCTACTGCTTGAGCCACATCCCCAGCCCCTGACTTAGGCATTTCTAAAAATAGTACAGAAGTTCACTGGGGATATATTAAAAACAAGTGAGTGGCCCTTCACTTGTTTAAGGAATTCACTCAAAGTGGCAGTTTGTAAATCAGGATATACTTTGAAAATACCTGAGGATGAAAAATGCAGATTTCTTGAGACCACATAGAATCTGACTCTGTTAAGGCTGGGAATGAAACCAGGAATCTGTCTCAACCTCTTTCTTTCTTTTCTTTTCTTTTCTTTTTTAACTCCCTAGGTGATTCTATTATAGCAATTTGGAAACCACTGGGCTAAAACATGTTGCTAATGAGGCTGAGATCATTGCATTACATTCACATATTTTTAAGACATAAGTATTCTAGAGGATTCTATCCAAAACTGTTAGGTGTTACAGGGGACCCAGAGGAGCTGATTCACGAGTAACTTGATACTCTTAGAGAAATGATGAGAAAGATACACCAGGGGCATCTCTGTTGGGATCATTTCCTTTTCCAATCTTCATAGACGATGCTTTCAACTTCTGGATCAGAGAGGCATTCCCAGGGGCTGGTCTTCATGTGTGCACGGGAGGGAGGGAATGCCAGACAGAGGTATGAATGAACCGCAGGACCAGAAAGGGACCAGCCCTTCTCATGGGCTCCCACCCAGCCAGCCTTTTGGCAAACTACCTCCTGTCCTGCCAGAATAACTGCCAGAAACCCTTCTACTTAACAACAAATTCCTTTGATCCACTCCTTAGTCATTCTATTCATTCTAAATGATAAATGAACATCCATAATCACTAGACAGGATGATGCAAAACGGAGAGGAGCATCTCAGTTCTGCACTCAAGTTCAGAGCTCAAGTTCAGGGCCGGGTGCACATGGCTTGCTGAAATCTGGAATACAGCAATGTTATGTGCTGTGAAGGGAAAGGCTTGGGAGGCCCAAAGAGAAGGATAAATGGAGACATGAAAATCAGCCAGCCCTGCTATTAAAACCTTCAAAATTACGGCCAGGCTCTGAGGAATTCAACCAGGTTGTCCCCCCCACACAGAAACCAATACAATGTGCTTGCGGCTGTTGTCATCGTTACTACCGTCCCAGGGCCCCGGGGGTAAGCAGGTCAGAGTCTCAGCTGTTGGTTGCCTCTTGTTTTTTTTCCTTTCCATTTTCCGAGGCTGCCTGGCCACAACCCCCAGGTCAAAGCCCTCTGACCAGGCAAATGGCCAGAGGCTGCTGGAATAGGCCAATTCTGCTTTTATGAGGGCACCCAGCTGCATGAATTTAAGAGCTGGACTTGGGGAAGCAGGGGTAAGTAGCCAGAGTCACTGCAGCAGGAAGAAGCCTGTGAGGAGACTAGTGTGGGGGTGGGTGGGTGGGGGAGGGGATCAAGAAAAGACAGTATCAAATTACCACAGGTCACCAGGCGGGTGGTGTGACAGGAAGAGTGAGATCACCAAGACTTCACAGACACCACTAGATGTTAAGAGACAAGGGATGGATGTGGGTCTGGTGACAGCCTGCCCAGAATTGTTCTGGACCTTCTCTGTCAGCCATTTTCAAGGTATTTGGGCCCCCCAGAAATTATGCCCACCAAACTGGGCTCCAACAGAACCTATTGTCTCCTGCGGGAATGTGACCAGTAATATAATGCTAGAATAGCTGGCCCAGACCAGGCTGTGTTTTTCTTGGGCATCTTTATCTGCATAAACATTCTGAGCTGCATTTTTATCTGACCCAGATGGTCTACAATAATTTCCTACGATTATTCCTCTTGTTCCTTTTATCTTTTATTTCCATCCAAATGTATTTTTGTCCCACAGCCAACTTATTTATTATGTGACATTCTTTCTCCTCTCAGACACAATATCTGCCTTGACCCAAGCTGGCATAATTCCCCCTAGCCTGTTGTGTCTATCCTTGTATAAACTTTCCATATCCAAATTATTCCAAGTCTGTTTCTGGTTTTAGCCCCTCCTTGGTAATCCTTGTTACATAATGTGTCTATTATATCTCTTGGTATTTGTTTTTTCTTTCAGTTCACTTCTTACCATGCATGTGAAAGTCATTTGTAAGGAGAGCTGTTTAGAGTTTGCTTTTATTTTTTTTTCCCCCCTTCGGTTTCTTTTAGGGTTCTGCCTCCATCCTTGGAGTTCTTTTAATCTCTGACGCTGCTCCCTCTCACAACCCCCTTGATTTCCCCATAACATTCTAGTTTATACCTTCTTCTCAGATGTATGTAATTTTGACTATGGTGGCTTTGAGTGTTGCTGTGTGGTTTTGCAGAAGTTGGCTGTCTTTCATTAACTTTCCAGCTTCTACCATTCATTTGTTCAATGGGAACTCCATTCAAAATCACTTTTATCCTCCTATGTGCCTGGGGCCTGAAGGAAGTCAGATAGAAACTAGAAAAAGAAAGTATAATACACTCATCTTATGCTTTCATGAGACTTCCGCTGTCTATAAAAACTCCAGAATATTCAATTCCCCAGCACCATGCACACATAAAAATGTCCACAATAACCAGCTGGAAAGGGAAAGTATTTTATCTGTCTGTTTGGCCTAGAGGGAGTCACATAGTTTGAACTATTTTTTTTTCTCGTCAGATTCTTTACTCTGTATCCCTGATCCTCAAGCAACTGTCCTGTTTGTTATTGTTTTGTGTATGCAAGGATATGGGAGAGTGTGCTTCACCTACAGGCTCCCTCCACATTCATAGAAAAGCTTTGAACAGAGTGTCACAGGTATACCTGTGCTTCCTTTACCGTTTAATTTGGCCAGCAGTGGTACTCAGCAGAGGCAACACTTAAATATCTTGCAGGAATGTAAATTTCTTAAGGAGGGGCGATGTCATTCTCCTTATTCATCCTCTTTGGGTCTCAGTTGAAATTAGAGACGTTATCAATAATACTACACAGGAGGACTCCTGCTGGGATTATTAAAATGCTATCTAGGAAGAAATATTCTAGTAATGTTGGTCTAATAACAAGATGCAACTAGGAAGCCATAGTATCATTTGTGAAATTTTTGTGCTAAAGAACTGGTGAATTGGGCTGGGGATGTGGCTCAAGCGGTAGCCCGGGTTCGATCCTCAGCACCACATACAAACAAAAATGTTGTGTCCGCCGAGAACTAAAAAATTAATATTAAAAATTCTCTCTCTCTGCCTCTCTCTCTCTTAAAAAAAAGATTAAAAAAAAAGAACTAGTGAATAATCCAAAAAAAATGAAGAAAAAGAAGAAGAAGAAGAGGAGGAGGAGGAGGAAAATCAGTTTTTCCTGTAGGAGTACTTTAGCCTAAGAGAATCCAGATGAGCATAATTAGCAGATAACTTTGCTTACCTGAGGGCAATGCTGAGATCCCATCCTGACAGCAGTGTAGTTTCAAGTTTAGAAGGAACAGAAACCAGGAAAGGGTCTCTTTGGATCCAGAGAATAAATTTAGTCAACAAAATTTTCAGAATATTCTTGTTATTAAAATATATGAGGCAATTGCTTTTCTCTGTATTCAGAAACATGAAAAGGGAAAGAAATCATGTTTCTGTTTTTCGGATTAGGAACAGATTCAGAAGTGTTTCCTCTGTGAAAATAGTGAAAGTATTTTTCTAGCTGTGTGATTTTAGGCAGATTACTTAGTCTTTCTGTTTCTTCACATGCAAAACAAAGTAATAGTACTGATCAATTAGGGCAGTTGTGAGGACTTTTTTTTTTTCTTTGAATGTATGGAAAACCCTTATTCTTTTTGCTCAGCATATTGTAAGCACTCAATAAAAGCTTAGAAAGCCAAAGCCCCAAAAGAATTTCATTTGCACAAAGTCACAAAAAAAAAAAAAAAAAAAAAGAGAGAGAGAGAGAGAGACACTACAAAGAATGAAGTCAAGGTTCATTCAGTTAATGTCAAGTATTAGGGCTTTTCCCAACACACTGCTAGGACCTTAAAACCTGTCCTTTATACTTACCCTCTTCTGTTACCATTTGATCACATCTTTCCATCTTCCATCATGATGTAAATTGTTCATGGAAAAGAGAATTGTTTCTACCTTAGGCAGACCTTTTGACCTGGGTTAAGGTCATTGATTTGGGGAAACAATTTTGCCATAAATCGAGCTGACCATCAGGTGTTCTAAGTGTCTCATGCTGCTGTGGCCCTCCTCTCTGCCAGATGGTTACCTCCTTAGGCAAGGTCCAAGTCTTAGCTATGTGTGTAGATCCCTGAGACTTGCCAACTTCTCATTGTTGCCTACATCTTCAAAAATAGACTAGAAAGAAGCCAGGTACAGTGGTGCACACCTGTGATTCCAGCAGCTCGGGAGGCTGAGGCAGGAGGATGACAAGTTCAAAGTCAGCTTCTGCAAAAGCGAGGCACTCACTGGGACTGGGGTTGTGGTTCACTGGTAGAGGGCTCACCTAGCACGTGTGAGGCATTGGGTTCCATCCTCAGCACCACATAAAGATAAATAAATAAATAAATAAGGTGCTGTGTCCATCCAAAAAACAAACAACAACAAAAACAAGTGAGGTATTAAGCAATTCAGTGAGACCTTTCTCTAAATAAAATATAAAATAGGGCTGGGGATGTGACTCAGTGGTCGAGTGCCCTTGAGTTCAATCCCTAGTATACACACACACACACACACACACACACACACACACACATATGTAGTATTAGTACTTTATAACAAGCTTGTTAAAGTGTTATTGACTAGAGAGAGAGAAAAAAAAACTAAAAAGAAACTAATAAATATTAGTAATCAAGCTTTATAAATGGTTTCTAGTATTTATTTATTTATTTTTGAGCTGGAGGGATTCAACAAGGGCCTTGCACATGGTCAGCAAGTCTGTCCCACCACCGAGCCACATCCCCTTTGCTAGCATTGTTGTTAAATGTCATTGGCACTTTTATTTCTCCCTTCCACCCATTTAACAATGGAGGACACCAAGCTCAAAGCACGTGCCCAAGGTCACACTACTCATAACTGCTGCAGGAATAGGGGCCAAGAGTGACTGACACCAGATCTTCATTATAAGAAAAGGTGAGGGGTGAGGAATTCACACACTGACTCTACTTATTCTGCCACAATTTAATCTAATTTATAATTTATTTCTACCAGACTGCTCATACCCATTTTAGGAGAGAAAAAAATTCACATAGTTCACTTTTCTCAAGCCTAGGCTAACCCATTTGCCAACAGAAAATTAACATTTTTTTAAACCAACATTATTTATGCATTTCTTTTTATCAGGAGATGGGTTCTGACTGATTTTGAAGCCAAAGGGATCAGCTCCATTTCAGCCCAGAGTTTGGCTGTCGGCAGGACAGCGTGTGTTTAATTCAACCCATAGTACCATTTAATTGTAGAAGAATCAAAGTTCTCTTTTATGTGACATTCTTTCTCTCTTCAAACATTCTATCTGTTTTGATCCATCCTGGCTTCATGTTGGGGTTAGGTTTAGAAACTGTCAAAAACACTTTAACAAGCTTGTTATAAAGCACGAGTACAAGAGAATCGGCTGAGCAAATTAATGTTTCAACACAAGAAAATATTCTGAGATTATTTTCAGTGTTTGAAAACAAGGACCAAGAAGCCATGGGGAAAAAAAGAGAAAGAAGAGAGAATCAAAATGCAGCCATTGCAAATTTTTTCATCTGAAATGATTAATAATGTCTATGCTTTGAATCATCATTACCTTTTCCACCAGCCATATTTTATGACTTTAAGTAATTATATAAAACATTTTTTTAAAGTCTTGAAGTTTGTTCACACATGGAAGCTAAGCTATGTCCGATGAAAAACGAAAAGATCTACAGAAAAATTGTGGTTTGGGAGTATAGTTCAGTGGTAAAGCACTTGCCTAGCATGTGTAAATCCTTGGGTTCAATCTCCAGTCTTATGGGAAGAAAAAAAACCAAAACTTGTCAACAAAAAGTCCTTACTTTTTATATTAAGTATAAATAAAATCAAATGAGAAATCTTTGTATTTTCAATTTTTTAAAAAAGTCAATTTTAATCATATTTTAAAGATTTACCTCAATCTGATTAGTCAGCATGTATGTTATCTTATTTAGCAACTTAAGCATTCTATATTCTTTAGTTTTCTTATCAACACAAAAGCAGCAATTTATATAGCACAGTACCTAAAAAACCAAAGTATTTTTATACAACTGATTTCTGATTTGTTATAGGACTTTCTTTTATTTAAAGCTGATTTGATTCTTGAAGAGAGAATGTATTTCTCATTTCATATTTTTTCTCCCCCCAAATGGGTTTGTATTATACGGTTTTAACTACCTTAACATGATCTTGGGCCATTAGTAGGTTAGGCAAGGCTGCCAGAATTTTATCTTTTGGGGGATTGTGCTATCTTTGAGGAACTATTCAAAAGGACACTGGAATGAGATATGTATCTAGCAGGGTGAAGGAGGTTAATTAATAGATTAATAATTAGTATAGATTAATCAGTGTAATCCTGGAAAGAGAAAAGCAGAGTTTAGAGCCCACAGTAAGTCTCCACTAAAATGAAGTATCCCCATAGTCCTTAATCCTTAGGCCTCAGCAAAGTGGAGGAAATGCAAAACCCCTTCCTCAGATCTAAGTAAGATGCTGAAATCCCAGTTGTATGTATATAGTAGGGGAAATTCTTCTTCATCTGTATTTTTTCCAAGGTGTCAATGTGCTAGGACAATACCAGATTGTTAATATAACAGCATAGAAAGCTATTGGTGGCCCTGAATTTACATTTAAAGGTTTTTTGTTTTGTTTTGTTTTGTTTTGTTTTTTACCACTTGGATACCTGATTGCAAAACAGTATAATAAGTTTTCCTGTGAGTTTATCATCTATTGATTCCTAGAACAGGAAATCACAGAAATATAAAACTATATTGGGGAGTCTAAGAACAAAAATCTCCTCAAAGCATTGGAAAATTTCAATGATGCAAACTAAGAATTAGAAGAGTGTGGGGATAGGTAATTTACACACGATGAGCTGTTAAGTCTGGAAGAGGTAGAATTTTGCAGAGCAAGTTCAGTAAGTTGCTGATTTGCAACAAATACTAGAGTGAACTCCTCATTCACACCTCTCTAGTGGTTTCTTATAAGTTTCTTTGGTATATTTTTGTTTAAGATATCATGAGTGTTTAAGCTTCACTTTTGTTGTTTTCTTTGATATCAAAGGTACATTTCAAGCTTTCAAGTGAATTTGTGTAAAGTTCAGGAAAAAAAAAAGTAATCAGTCCTTCCTTTGGATAGACATAATCCTGCATCATGGTGCAGGGATCAAACCTCTCTACTGGGCTTCCTGGTATGGCCAACAACCTGTACAACTCTATATGGTGACTTGGAATTTTGTTATTTGTGGCACTAATGAGATAAACACCTCAGTCATGGATTCTTAATGGTAAGAATCACTTTTTTCCTAAAAGACTCAACAAACAGTCCCAATGGTCCCCCAATTTCTGATATTCCTTTCTTGCAGTGTCCTCTTACACTGAATAGGTCTGACTTTGCAATTAGAATATCTCAGGAAGGTCTAGGGTTGTGGCTCAGTGGTAGTACACTTGCCTAGCATGCGTGAGGCACTCGGTTTGATTCTCAGTACCACATGCAAATAAATAAAAATAAAGGTCCATCAACAACGAAAAAATATATTTTTAAAAAAGAATATTTCAGGAATAACAGGCTTGTAAGGCTAAGTCATGAAAGATACTGCCGCTCTCTTGGATCACTTGCTCCAGAGAAAGTGAGTTCCATGGTATAAGGCCTTTCCAGCAGCCCTAAAGAAGCTTCTGTTAATAGCTATGTGAGCACGCCATCTTGAAGCAGACCCATTAGCCCCAGTAAAGTCTTCAGATGACTGCAGCCCTGGCCAAGTTCTTGATTATAACTTCATGAAAGATCCAGGTCAGAATCACTAATTTGTTTCTCCCAAATGTCTGATCCACAGAAACTGTGTGAAATAGTTCTTTTTGCTTATTTTAACCTGCAAAGCATTGGAGTAATATATTACACACTAAGTGCTTTACACAAATTAACTTACTGAATCTTCACAAGAAGATTCTTAGGGGAAGTGGTCTCCTCCAAAGATGAGAGCTCTTTGGCTTAGAGATTGCATGGGGCCTCTAATTTTCACCTCTTAGCATGTGGTATGAAAGAGGCAGACCTGCAGTGTCACTTCATTTGCTCTGATGCAAAATAAATATTTCTCAAAACTGAAGCCTTTATACTTTATAGTGTAAGATCTATACTTATCTGCAAGAATGATATGTCATGGGGGCACAAACCTCCTTTAGTTTCCATAAACTAAATGTGGTTTATAATTTTGAATCAAATTGCTGATTTCTCCATAATCAAATTCAGTGTTGTGCTCTTCTCTCTATCCCCTACCATTGCACCATCAGGGAAGCCATTTGTTCCGACATGGTAAGGCATCTGACCCTCAGTTATCCTCTGCCTTTTGCAGGTGTCTGATGAAGTACACTTCTTTCCCATCATTTTTTGGTCTTTGGCCTTTATGTCCGCCAGCATCCATTAAGATTGGCTTTGATCCACCTTGGCCATCCACTGACAGGTCCATGTATTCTTTATCCCAAACACGGAGCTCTGTTAAGCCTATTGGCCTCTCTAAGCCAAATCGGCACCTCTTACTGTTTTATGTTGTATGTTTAAGAATTTATAAAACTGTCCTTAGACCCATCACTTGGCCATTGCTGTTCTGATGTTTAATACCATACCTGATACAGATTTGCCTTTTTCACAGGTCCAGCGCCTCTCCAGCAGCCCTAAGGAAGTTCCCCTCAATAGCTATGTGACTATGCCATCTTGAAGTAGATCCATCAGCTCCAGTAAAGCCTTCGGATGACTGAAGACCAAATTCTTGATTATAACTTCCTGAAAGATCCAGGTCAGAAGCACCAATTTACTTCTTCCAAAATTGCCTGTTCCACAGAAACTGTGTGAAATAGTTCTTTTTGTTTATTTTAACCTGCAAAATAATGGAGTAATGTATTACACACTAATAGATAAATAATGCAAAATCATGTTCTATCTCATCTTTTATCTTTAGTAAATACCTAAGACATATACAGTTTTCTTCTGTGTAAAACAGATGATAACAACAACAGCTCTCCCACAGGTTGAGTTTGAAGATGAAAAGAGATTATGCCTACATAATCCTACTGGGACCCTCATAAACTCCCAACCATGACTGCCATCTCCTTAGCTCTTGCCTGGGCCTAACTCTAACATGCTGTGTATTAGAGGCACTGTGAGTCCAGCAGAGTTATATCCAACATGGGGTGAAGTAGGTTAGTGAGCCAGGGAAAGCTGACCTGCCACACACAGCAGCCAGGCCTGGCCATGGTGGGGGCACCTGCTGCAGAAGTCTGCTCCCCCTGAGTGCTGTAGCTCTAGAACCCCCAGCATGCACAATCTACTGACCAACCTGTTGGGAAACTGATTACAGATGAGAGAATGGAAGTGGGGCAGACCTGAATGAAAGTTTGGACTCAAGAGTTAACCAATAGCTGGTACTTTACCAAACTCTAATTCGCATAATTTTGAACCAGTAGCCATGTTACTTTTCCAAACCCTGATGAGCATAAGAGTGATCCAATAGTGTTGACCCAGTGCTATGTAAATCCCTAGATTAGCACACAGAGGGGGAAACCTGCTATAGGATTCCTTCTGGAACTGCTAGAATCCTGTTCCTGATTCTCTTTTTCAATAAATCCAACTCTTACCCTTGCTTATCTTTACCTATGGATTTTACAAGGCAAGAATTCAGAAAGAAGATGTTGAGGTGGGCTTCTGGGGTTGGCTGCAACACTGAAGGGTTCAGCCTGCCATTAAGAGCTGCCATACTTCTGGGCTGCAGGTGCCTACAGTTTGTGCAGAACCCTCCAGCCAGCAGAAGCAGACAAACCCTGGTTAGGAGGTGAAAATTAAATTCTCTCTTTGTTAAGCTATCCTCCAATATCTAGGGATCTCCAATAGCCAGGACTGGAGCTCAGGACCCCTTTCTCAGAGAGAGAGAGTTTCTGAGGTCTGGCTCTCTTGCATTTGCTATTGCCCCTGCGTGTTGATTTTATCTTAAAGATAATTACTATTCTCTTTTAAGATCATGATGCATTTTTTTCAATTTCTTTATGATATTAAATTTATGTACTAACTTTTATAGGATTTGCCTCTGGTTTTTCAAAGTTGGCTTTGAGCACGGAGGAAAAAAATCTTTTCTCTTTCAAGAATTCCAGGTCTTACAAATCAAAAACTCTTTGATTTTTCAAGACCATTGTCTCTGTGGAGGTTCAAAATGTATTAGTTAATACAGATGCCATAATCAAATGCCACAGATTGGGTAATTTAAACAGTGAAAATGTATTTTCTCAAAATTCTGGGGGACTGAAATCCAAGATCAAGGTGCCCGTAGTGTTGGTTTATCCCGGGGCCTCTCTCCTTGCCTTGAAGATGGTCACCTCCTCTCCAGGTCCTCATGCGGCCTCCCTTCAGTCTGTGCCTTGGATGTGTCCTAATCTGTTCTTCTAAACATACCTGTCGTATTGAATGAGGATGCAACTATGTAACCTGTTTACCTTTATTACCTCTCTCAAGGCTCTACCTCCAAATACAGTTACATTCTGGTGGACTTGGGTGATTTTGATATATGAATTTAGGGGTAGGGCACAATTCGGTCCATGAAACCAAATATCTATTTAGAAACTCAGGTAACTTCTAAGTTTTCTTTGGGTTCATTTCTGTTCTCTTTTCTATGAGGCAAATCAGTACAGGTTGCAGAGACTGACCTAATGGATGGAGGGTCTCAGCAATCTACGTTGTTTCCATAGACTGCAAGGCCCTCCATGACCTGGTTTCACCTACTTCTCCAGCCTCTTCTCTCAGTTCATTTTCTACCTCCAGTCAAAGATTTCTTTCAGATTCTCAAAATTCCCACCACAGCTCTCACATTGGTATCTTCAAAGATTGTTGTTCCCCCATCTGAAATGCTTTTCTTCATTCTATTTCTTTCCCTTTGCTAACGGCTCAGAATCATTCGTGTCTCGCATTATGCTTTTTCTGGCACCTAAAACTAGGTTAAGCTTCCCTATGTGGTAAGCTTCCCATAGCACATGATTGCACTTAATATTTTATAGAACTCTGCCATTATACTTTCCAGTATTTATTTAATATCTGTATCTTCTACTAGGCCATAAGCTCCACAGTGGCAAGGATTCTATCTTGGTTGTTCACTGCCCTTAATAGTGTCTCTTGCAATGTCTGACACAAAGCAGACGCCTAATAAGTATTTGATATTCGTCTCTGTTTTTTTTCTCTCAGCTTTATTGAGATATGATGGACAAAGTTATATAAAGTATAGTGCATGATGGTTTGATATATACACATTGTGGAAGGACCACCATGATCAAACTAACTAACATACCTCCACCTCACCTAGGTACCATTTTTTAAATATTTATTTCTTAGTTGTAGTTGGACACAATACCTTTATTTTATTTTATTTATTTTTATGTGGTGCTGAGGATCAAACCCAGGGCCTTGCACATGCTAGGCGAGCTAGGTACCATTTTTAATGTGTGTGGTGAGAACATTTGAGATCTACCCTCAACAAATTTCAAGTGTATGATACTGTATAAATACCATGCTATACTCATTCATTCATTGTATAACTGAAATTTTGTACACTTTGACCAGTATCTTTCCTTTCTCCCACACCCTGGCTCCTTGGTAACTATCTTTCTATTTTTTACTATACATTAGCCATTTTTAGATTCCATATTTGATAAGTATTTATTGAGTGAATAAAAATTTACTCTGAGTCATTGTTGGCTTTGGTGCACAAGAATAGTGTCATGTGGAATTATTCTCAAACTTTTCTTAAATTTTTTTTTTAGTTGTAGATGGATAGGATGCCTTTATTTCATTTGTGTATTTGTATGCGGTACCAAGGATTGAACCCAGTGCATCATGTGTGCTAGGCAAGTGCTCCACCACTGAACTAAAGCCCCAACCCCTCAAACTTTTTTTAAAAAAGTATTTTTTCAAGTGCTTTGTTTATCAGCCAGGATTGCTAATTGTAAGCAACAAACACTGAGACTAACATAAGGTGAAATGCTTATTAAGTAGCTTGCAATGTCTTAAGGAGGACCAGAGATCCAGGTCTGGAGGCTACAATGGTAGGTACAATGCCTAAAATTACAATGCAAAACTGCTGCTATGTTTGGTCACCCAATGCCACTGCTAGCACTGCCAGCATCCCTAGACATTGGACACCATAGCTGCACTGAAAACCACTGTTCCTGTTGCCTCTAGAAAGCAACTGCTGATGCATGACTGCCTTCACCACCATCATGGCCACCATCATCACTGCCACCAGCAGATTCTCCACTGCCCATTAACATTCCTGCTCCCATCCTGTCACCACCACTTCACTGCCACAGCTGTCACATGCATGGATTCTGTGCTGATCCTGGTCCATCACATCACCAGCCTTCCATTTAAAAGCTGTTTGGCAGAACCTAGATCATGTGACCAATATCCTAGCAACAGAGTCTGGGAAAGAAAAAGTCTATTTTACAGTGTGTAGTGGGATATGCACTCTACCTCATAATGTGAGAAACTCCCAAGCAAAGGAAAGGGGTTCAGATACTGGGAGATCAAATGTATGACAAATGTTCTACTGCAGTGCAATTTTAGAAGCAAGAAGTTCCATGCCCCAGGGACTGAGGGCATACCTCAGTGGTAAAGTGCATTGTATGTATAAAGGGGTTCAAGTCTTAGCACCAAAATAATAATACCTTTAAAAAATAATTGTTATGGGCTGGGGTTGTGGCTCAGTGGTAGAGCACTCGCCTGGCACATGTTGAGGCGCTGGGTTTGATCCTCAGCACTACATAAAAATAAAATAAAGATATTGTGTCCACCTAAAACTAATAAATAAATAAATAATTGCTCCATGACCCCACAGAGTCATGACTTTATTGTGTATGTGCGTACATGTGTATGTGCACATGCATGTGTGCATGTGTGTGAAAACTGTTGGCATACAACCTTAAAAAATGTCCATCAAGATGCTAACACGAGTGCTCAGCTTTGCAAAAGCTTCTCAACTGGTCAGTTCTGCCCTCAACTCATGCTCAATGCTCAAGCCCATTCAATTCTCCAAATTTTTCTCCCTCCACCTCCCTTTCCATAATCACACTCTTCTTCACTGTCTACATTCTATCCTTTATGTACTCGAGTCTAGTCCAAGGGAGAGGAGACCATGTCCCATGTCCAAAGATCATGGGGATTAATGCTCATCATGGCATTGCACACACGGTAGGCCCTTTCTCAGCACACAGGAACACAAGAGAGAAGTTGCTTGAGCCCGTGAACCTCCTTGCAGTGCTGGATTCTCCTTGGTGCTTAGGTGCTTGATTCTTTCACTACCATAGTTCCCAATTTACCTTGCAATATTTTCTCAAGCAGTTTCCACTCTAACTCCACATGTTTTTAGATCAGAGCCTATGGCTCCTCCTTTCCTAGGCAGTGAGCCTTCTCCTTGCATTCCTTCCTTCTACCTCCCTTCCTTGGACCTTCTGTAGTTCCTCAGTGCATTTTTTTTCTTTTTTTGTAATAATGGGGATTGAACCCAGGGCCTCACATATGCTAGGCAGGTACTGAGCTACATCTCCAAGCATTTTTTTTTCTTTTTTTAAATCTTACTTTGAGACGGGATCTTAATAAGTTACGCAGACTGGCCTTGAACTTCGGATCCTCCTGCCTCAGCCTCCCAAGTAGCTGGGATTAAAAGCATGCACCACCATGCCTGGCCTTCAGTACTTTTAATTCTTGCTCCTTTCTCCCAAAAGTTTGCCTCTTCTGTTGTCCACCCTCTGAGTCATCTCCTTTTTTAGGTACTGATGATGAATATAGAAAGATGAAGGTCAGGACCTGGGCAATCTGGAAGAAATGAGAGGAAAGAATTTCTCATAAGAATCTGGTGTTTATTTGAAAGAGTTTTTTTAAAAAAAGTTTTTTTTTTAAAGCTTTCTTAAGCTGAGGTTGACCTTTTTGCTAGTGTATCTGCCCTCCTTTTGTGCTAAAAGAGTGTCTCCTTTGCAACTTTCCACAGCATTACAGAAAACTCACTTCTATCTAAATATAATTGGAAGAGCAGGCTCCAGAAAGGTGCTGGAAGGAACCAAACATTACTTTGGTTCTGTTCTGTCACAGCACAAAGGCTTAATCCTCAGCCTAGCCCAGGGCTGCTCATTAGCTAGCTTGCCCTCAGGGTCACCCTGGGCTCTCTCTGGAAAAGGCATCTATCTTCAGTTCCTTAGTCCTCTCACAAAGACTGTGACTCTGATCTCAAAGAAGAATAGGTAAAGTAAAATGCCATTTTTGTCCTTGCCACCAGAACTTCTCTCTGTGGAAACAGGCGACAGGGTGGCACATGGGTCCCAATAACAACCTGAGTTATCTGATTCAAGGAGAAAATATTCTTACCAAAAAATCTGTAGGAGAGTAAAACATACACTAAGCTACCTAAATCTTGCCTGGGAACCCATATTGACTTGTTTTGTTTATGAAAGATGTAGGATCTCAAGTGTCCTTTCCAGCTCCAAAAGATGCAAGCACATTGAAGGCAGGGACTGAGTTCTATCATCAAAGGCTTTAAGAGCTACTGGTTCCATCCTGACACATACCTGCCCCAACAGTCCACAGCCCTGTGTTGCAGTTACTAATGAACAAAGAGAAGGCCAGACAGAACACCATTTCCATTTTCTGATGCTGAATTTGCTGGATTTGCCGCCAGAAATTCTATCTACTTTTTGTATGTAGCCTCTACATTGCTGTCTTCAAAGTACCTGAAACCTACTGCCTGGTTTATCAGGACCATCAATGTCATTACTGCTTCAAAGATACAATTCAATGAAACTGAATGATCATCCTGACCATCTCTCTTCACATTCTGATGACAAATCATAACACACACACACACACACACACACACACACACACACACACACACCATTTCAAATTCTTTTTGGAAATAGATATTTTTAAATAAATAAATAACAAGGACTTTTTTTCTGGACAGTGTTGGGAAGGATTTTCTGTGAATTCCCTGTTATTGAATCAACATGAATTTTGTCTTTTTAATTGAGTCCTCAGGATCAGTGTAACAAAAGTTCTAGAAAAAATGTTCAATGTGTGCTGCTCAGAGGAAGGACAAGCAGGTCTCTCTACTCCAGGGCTTTTCAGAACCTTTGATAAACTAATGTACATTGCAAATTACGGAGAAGATGATATACGATAGCCTTTTTCAGCATGTATTTGACCGCAGAGTCCTTTGTTACTGAGCAGCTCAGACAATATGTTTCATGCCCTTGTTTAAAGGGTAAAGGTTGCCTTATTGCTCAATCCTTTCTTCCTCCTCAGGTAGGAAAAAAAACAGTAACCATGAGAAGTACATTTTGGGAGGGAGCCATATGGGGCTGAATTTTTATCTGTTAGTTTGTAGTTGTCATCTAGAGAGATGTCCCATTTCACAAGGTGTTTTGTCTGACCACTCTGAGCAGGCACAGGCCTCCCTGCCTATTTCCCCAGGACACCTCCCATCCAACCAGCTACTTCTTTCCAATCCTGCTGGCTTCACTCACCCTCTTGGCTCTCAACCCTCCTGGTTTACTATCTTTGTTAGGTTCTATGCCTTGGCCTGTTGGCAGCTGTTTTTATTTCCAAGATTTTATTTATTTATTTATTATTTTTATTTCTGGCTACAAGACTTGGCTTCTACTCTGGGTGTGAGAACTCTGCTTGCTGCTCCAAATAGTATACTCCCATTCCTCACCACCTGCCTCACCTACCTGCTTGCTTCCACCGCCCCCCACCCCCCACACACACACATTTTCCAGCTTCCCTTGTAGATGCTTGCCCTAGCCCTGTCTTTGACCTTCACCTGTGGCTTGGCCCACAGTTATGAAGTAACATTGTCTACTGAAGCTTGCCAGGACCACAAAATATTGGAAGGAATTCTCTGGCCACATGAAAGCCCAACCCAGCTACAGCAGGAGAATACCGTGTGCGCCAAAACCCAATGTTAGCGTTTGGGTTCTTTTGTGTTCCCGAGGGTTTGCAGGTTACACCACATTACTCAGTGGGCATCCTAGAATCATTCGGCACCAATATCGATGTTGTTAGTGGAGACTTGTTCTTTCTATATTTTTAATATCATGTATCTGCTACTCAATAATCTGTAAACCTTGCTTATTCACACATTACTAAGAGTCATGATAGCCCTCTGCTTGTAAACCAGAGATTATGATCAGCCTGTCATTACATTTGATCTTCTTTTGTTTTTAGTTATTTTTTTCTGTTAGAGCCCTGCAGGCAGAAATGCCTCCAAATTAACATGGATTGTTAATATTCCAGACCACACGCACTTGATTCTTCATGTGGCTTTGAATTTTGCTACTGAGATGTTTGTGCGTGATATTTGGATGCTGAGAAAATATACCCAACTCAGCCTATTTTGCAGAGCTCCTTTGTTCCCGGAGGCAAACGTGGCATAATTTTGTTAAGGATTCAGTTAGGATAAGCCATATTCTTTCCCCAAGGTCACTTTTCAAAATCCTTGTCAATCAGTTTAATGAGAGATAAGTATGTACCCGCCTTTAGCACAGCCGAAAGGCTTCAGTTTCCAGGGTAAGTGTGTGTGCGTGTGTGTGGGAACTGGGGGGAGTTGAGGGCAGATAACGAGACCCTCACTAAGCGACAACGTGAGACAAGAGCATCTAAATACCTTATAGAGTTGACAAGGCTATTTATCAATTCAGAGTCAGGTATCACAAACAGGCATTGAAAGTATTCCTCAGTGCTCATTTTCATTAACCTAGATGTTTCCAAAAGACTAAGAGCATGTTGTAAATCATATTTTTTAAGGAATATGCTGAAGAAAACCAAGTTCCAGGAATGTTCTCAGAAGCAGCTGTTCACATCCACTGTCCTAGTCCATTTTCGGTTCTTAACAACACGATACCACAGACTGGATAAGTTACAAAGAAAAGAGGTTTATTTTGGCTCTTGGTTCTGGACCAAGGTCAAGGGCTTGCATCTGGTGATGGCCTTCTTGCCAGCAAAATCTGGAGGTGGCATGGGATAGCACAGGGCAAGAAACAAGGCATGTGGGAGAGACCTAACCAAACTGGCTTTTTTTATAGACCCTCACTCTAGATAACCCTTTAACCCATTAATCCATTACCTGCATGAATAGGTTATCTATTCATGATAGTCACCTCAGGAAACCTCTCTTAATAGCTCACAATGGGGATTAAATTTCAACATGAGTTTCAGAGGGGACAAACCATATTCACACCATAACATGTGCCCAAGCTTGTCAGTGTTTGTCTGGACCATGCACTTGCTCCATGCTGCTTGTTTATAGCTAGGCTGATCTATGCTATCCTTTGTGCCCCTTTGTCCACATTCATACATTCTCATCCCCAAGTCAACAGTAGTGGTCAGCTATTACCCTTCATAAATTAGCTGTTCTTCCTCTTGACCTTGCCAAAGCTTACTCACCTCTCAATGTCATATCCACACCATGATGTGTCAGTTCTAAACTCCAAAAGTGTAGAGGACTTGTCTATTTTTTTTAAACATGTCTATCTTTAAATACTGACTGTTTACTCAGTATCTGACATATAATAAATTCTCAAAAAACAGTTGTTGAGTAACAAGCAAATGAATGAGTTTTAGACACAGGCTAAGGAATTAAGAAGCCCGGGGTATTTAACAAAAGGTCAGTCTGAGCCCTACCTAAACTGACCAACCCTGCATGAGCAGTTCCAAGTACTCATCTGTTCATTCCTTGATGAATATTAAGCCCTAACTCTATACCAGCATGCCACCGAGTTCCACGGCAGATGCAAAGTCAAATCACATTTGCATCCAATTCTCCAGAACTGTATCCTCCAGTAGTGAAAAATAGACATGCACCGCAGTAAAAGGAATGCAAGGTTGAAAGTGACAAAATACAACTGAGAATAACAAGGAGAAATGAGAAAAGGAAAGAGATCAATTATTCAAGAGGATGTTAAAATGGGACTTTGCTGTCTCACTTTGAGAACAATCAGATAGATTCCAAGTACCCCACATGACTCCACTGCCCCAGAGCAAGGCGTCTGACCATTTACAGAGAGCATGCCTGGGGACCCTTGGAACATCGAGGAGCTGCTGTGCAAAAGGCCAGCAGTGAGGTCTTGGCTGGAGAGAAGGGTCAGTGTGCTGTTCGTTACCCTCCCACTGGTCCTCTTGGCAGAGGGGAAGGGGTGACTTTCCTTTACCTAGACTTGAGTGAGGGGAACTGAGGGCATCCCCCAAATTTGGAGAACTAGGGAATTTGTGTATTTACCTCAACAGGTTGTTTAAAGGTGAGCAATATGCCATCAGATGAGAGAATACAGAGAAGTGCAAACCAGTTCTGTAGTTCTACAAATAACAGGGCAAATTGGGAATCTTCTCAAAATGGATTGTGCTGAGGAGGACTGGCTACACTTTACCAAGTTGTGTGTGGTATATTTGGAAGCCTGGGCCTTTAGGAAGCAGATCCTAAGCTTCTTGCCAGAGGACAAGCATCATGATCACCAGGGCGACTGCCATTGGAAGTCTCAGCTGCATCCTCTCCAGAAAACCCACAAAAGCACTCCATGAGAGTCAGCATGCGGGGCGGGGGGGGGGGGGGGCAAAAGCACATCAGCTGATCCAGTGCCATTTCCTGTCATCTCGTCTGCCTCAACTGACACTAAGGGCTTAGATAAGCAGCTAGTGTGTGAGCGGAAGAGAGAGCTGATAACAGATGGAGAAGGTGACCAGTAAAAGTGTACCACCTCTTCTGTGTACTTCCAAGCCTGGGTGGGTCCCCCACTGGGGAAAGGGAGATGCTTTATATGGGATAAGAGTTTGAAGTTTTTTGATTGTTACCCTAAACCAGACTCAAGTCATGTGCTTATTAGGCTAGAATGAATTTCTTAAGGCCAAGCCAAAGGGACTATTTATTTGTTATCTAAGCATGATTGGAAAAGTCAAGGGATCTGCCCCAAATTTAATCCAGGGTGGGTTTAAAGTAAAGATCAAGATAAGAAAACTGTTGCTGTCTGATTGCACTTATCTAGTGATGATTAATTCCATAAATCATTTACAGTGATTCTAGCTAAGGACATCAGCAAAGAAACAGAAAAGAAGGGGAGAGGAGAGACGGGACACAACTAAAGTACAGTAAAGTCGATTTCTATACATCAGCAAAAATGAGGAAATAAAATCTGAAAGATAATACCATTTATTATAGCATAAAAACAAACACACACCATGCAAAGATCTAAAGTTCAGAGCTAAGTTTGGCAAATGTATACAGCCATAACCAACATCCAAATCACGATACAGAGTATTTCCATTGCTTCATCATGTGCTCTCATGATCCTTTATAGGTAAATCTATAGAGGGAACCACTGTTGTGATGTTTGGTCATAATCAATTAGTTTTGCTTGTCTTAATATTCAGCTAAGTGGAATCATGCAATGTGTTCCTTATTATATCTGGTTTCTTTTACTCAGCACGTTAATTTTGAGATTCTTCTACACTGTTGAATTTGGGAGTAGCTCCTTCTGTTTTATCTTTCAGTGAAACTCAAAATTATAAACATTACATATTGTCTCTCCATTCTCCTATAGATGGACTTTTGCTTAACTCCAGTTTCTGTTTATTTTGACTGAAGTTACTATGAGCATTCTTGTTCAAATATTCTTGTGGGCATTTCATTCCCCTTAGATAAATACCTAAGAGCAGAATTGCCAAGTCATATGTTTGTTTAACTTAGCAAGAAATGGTTATTTTAAGTTACCCCTAGTAATAGATGAGAGCTCTGGATGCTTCACACCTGTGTTTGTTTCCTAGGGCTGCCATAACAACACACTGCCAACAGGGTTCCTTACAACAATCATCTTTTGTTGTTTTACAGTTACGGAGTCTAGAAATCCAAAATCAAGAGGTTGGCAAGGCCACACCCGCTTTGAAGCCTCCAGAGGAGGATCTTTTCCATCTTCTGGTAGTCCCAGATGTTCCTTGGCTTGTGGACACATGATTCCAATTTGCCTTCATTTTCACATGATGTCTCTCCTGGTGTCTGTCATTCATGGTCATCTTCCACAAAAACATCAATCCTATTGGATTAGGGTCTACCCTACTCCAATATAACCTCATCTAATTGACCTTGTTTCCAAAGAAGATCACAATATGAGATATTAGAGGTTAGAGATTCAATCTATTTATTGGGGTAGAGGAGGAAACAAAAAAACTTGTAACAACACTTTTGTCCACTTTCCATGCTTTGGGTCTCATAATCGCTACCATCTACCAGGTATAAGGTAGTATCTAATTGTGGTTTTAATTTATATTTAACTGATGATTATTGAAGGTGAACATCTTTTTATTTACTTACTGACTATCTTTACATATCTTCTTTTATGAAGTGACCGTTCAGGTTTTTCTCTATTTAATTTTTTAAGATAATGATCTGTAGCTAATACATTTTATACGCTTCGCTCTGCAGTACAGCATGTTTCACTTTAAAAATTTCTCAATGTCATGTATAAGAAATTTTGGCTACCCAAATTTTATATAGATATTCTTCTATATTTTCTTCTATAGGTTTTAATAGGAAAAGGTGATGATTTTTTTTTTAATATTTGCTCTACATCTATTGAGATGCTATTTTTCCCTTTTATTTAGTTAATGGAGTGACTTACATTGACTAGTTTTATGTGTTAAATTAACCTTATGAGTTTCTGGGATTGATCTCTTGATTATGATATATTTGTCTTTTTATGTGTTGCATGCTTGAACTTATATTGAACGAATATTTTGCATGAAGGATATTGATCTTTAGGTTTCTTTCTTTTTCTCCTCTTCATGCCCCTCCTCCTCCTCCTCCTCCTCCTCCTCCTCCTCCTCCTCCTCCTCCTCTTCCTCCTCCTCTTTCTACCAGGGATTGAACTACTCAGGGCACTTGACCACTAAGCCACATCCCCAGCCCTAGTTTGTATTTTATTTAGAAACAGGATCTCACTGAGTTGCTTAGCCCCTCACTTTTGCTTAGGCTGGCTTTCAACTCACAATCCTCTTGTCCCAGCCTCCTGAGTCTCCGATTATAGGCATGTGCCACCATGCCCAGCTTGATCTTTAGTTTTTTATGATAGTATTATGTTTTTTAGTTTTTGATATAGGATTTAATGGCTCCATGAAGTGAGTTGGAAAAAGTCCCATATCCTTCTATTTTCAAAAACAAATTATGTAAAATCGGTATCATTTATTCTTTAATGCATGGTTGATTTCACCAGGGTAGATATCAGAGCACAAGTTTTCTCTAGGAAGATTTCTAATTACATATTCAATAAATAGATATAGAATCCTTCAGATTTTCTATTTCTTGTTTTTAAGTTTAGTAATTGAGGGCTTTCAAAAAATGTGTCCATTTCTTTAAAAATTATGTCATTCATCCAGTGGCACATGACTATAGTCCCAGTAACTTGGGAGGCCAAGAAAGGATGATAGCAAATTCAAGGCTAGCCTCAGAAAATGAAGGAGGCCCTTAAGCACTTGCCATGACTCTGTTTCAAAATGAAAAACAATAAGAGCTGGGGATATAGCTCAGTGACAAAGTATCTCTGGATTCAATCCCCACTATCAAAAAAAAAAAGCTGTATAATTTATTGTCAGAGTATTCTTTTATTATATTCTTTTAATGTTTATAAGATCTGAAGTGATGTTTCCTTTCACATACTAGCAATTTGTACTTTCTTTTTATTATTTTTCATTTGAGCAGAAATGGTAGGGTATATTTTTTTCATCTTTTCAAAGTACGATGGCTTTGAAAATTTTAATGGTTGTCTACTTTATTTTTTAAAAAATTTATTTATTCTAATTAGTTATATACGACAGTAGAATGCATTTTCATTCATTGTACACAACTGCAGCACAATTTTTTATTTCTCTGGTTGTACATGATGTAGCGTCACACCATATGTGCAGTCATACATGTACCTAGGGTAAGGTGTCCCTCTCATTCTACCATCTTTCCTGCCCTCACGCTCGCTCCCCACACCTCCCTCCCCCTTTGCCCAATCAGGGTTCCTCCATTTATCCCATGCCCCCTCCCATTATGGATCAGCATCCACTTATCAGAGAAAACATTTGGCCTTTGGTTTTTGGGGATTGGCTTACTTCACTTAGCATGATATTCTCTAACTCCATTCATTTACCTGCAAATGCCATAATTTTATTCTCTTTTAATGCTGAGTAATATTCCACTGTGTATATATACCACAGTTTCTTTATCCATTCATCTATTGAAGGGCATCTAAGTTGGTTCCACAATATAACTATTGTGAATTGAGCTGCTATACACATTGATGTGGTATGTTTTTGTAGTATGCTGATATTAAGTCCTTTGGTTAGAGACGGAGGAGTGGGATAACTAGGTCAAAGGGAAGTTCCATTCCAAGTTTTCTAAATCTCCATAGTACTTTCCATAGTGGTTGTACCAATTTGCAGTCCCAACAACAATGTATGAGTGTGCCTTTCCCCCTACATCCTCGCCAACACTTATTGTTTGCATTCTTGATAAATGCCATTCTGACTAGAGTGAGGTGAAATCTTAGAGTAGTTTTGATTTGCATTTTTCTAATTACTAGAGATGTTGAACAGTTTTTCATATATTTGCTGATCGGATATATCTTTTTCTGGGAAGTGTCTGTTCAGCTCCTTAGCCCATTTATTGATTGGGATTTTCTTTTTTTGTATTAAGTTTTTTGAGCTCTTTATATATCCTGGAGATTAGTGCTCTATCTGACGTGTATGTGGCAAATATTTGCTCTCAAAATGTAGGCTCTCTCTTCACCTCATTGATTGTTTCTTTTGCCAAGAAGAAGATTTTTAGTTTCAAATCATCTCATTTATTGATTCTTGATTTTATTTCTTACACTTCAGGATTCTTGTTAAGAAAGTTGGGGCCTAATTCCACATGAGCAAGATTTGGGTCTACTTTTTCCTCTATTAGGTGCAGAGTCTCTGGTCCAATTCGTAGGTCCTTGATCTACTTTGAATTGAATTTTGTGCATGGTGAGAGATAGGGGGTTAGTTTCATTTTCCTTCATATGGATTTCTATTTTTCTCAGCACCATTTATTAAAGAGGCTATCTTCTCTCCAATGTATGTTTTTCGCATCTTTGCCTAGTATGAGATAATTGTATTTATGTGGGTTTGTCTCTGTGTCTTCTATTCTGTACTATTGGTCTATATGCCTATTTTGGTGCCAATACCATGCTGTTTTGTTACTATAGCTTTGTAGTATGGTTTAAGTTCCGGTATTGTGATGCCTCCTGCTTTACTCTTTTTTTTTTTTTTAATATTTATTTATTTATTTTAGTTTTTGGCGGACACAACATCTTTGTATGTGGTGCTGAGGATCGAACCCGGGCCGCACGCGTGCCAGGCAAGCGTGCTACCGCTTGAGCCACATCCCCAGCCCAACCTCCTGCTTTACTCTTGTGGCTAAGGATTGCTTTGGTTATTCTGAGTCTCTTATTTTTTCAAAAAACTTTCATGTTGCCTTTTCTATTTCTATAAGGAATAATGTTGGGATTTTAATTGGAATCACATTGAATATGTATAGTGTTTTGGGTAGTATGACCATTTTGACAATATTAATTTTGCCTATCCAAAAGCATGGGAGATCTTTCCATCTTCTAAGGTCATCTTCAATTTCTTTCTTTAGTGTTCTATAATTTTTATTGTAGAGGTCTTTCACCTCTTTTGTTAAATTGATTCCCAAGTATTTTATTTTATTTTTTTGAGGCTATAATGAATGGGGTAGTTTTCCTAATTTCTCTTTCAGAGGATTCATCACTGATGTGTAGAAATTCATTTGATTAATAGTTATTGATTTCTGGGTATTGCTACTTTGATAAATTCATTAATTAATTCTAGAAGTTTTCTGGTGAAGTTTTTTGGGTTTTTTTTTTTTTTTTGGATCCTCTAAGTATAGAATCATGTCATCAGCAAATAATGATAGCTTGAGTTCTTCTTTTCCTATTAGACACTACTGAAATGTAGAATACAATCAAAAACTATTTTGAAAATTTATACTCCAGTAAAATAGAAAATCTCAAAGACACCAACAAATTTCTAGAGGTATATTTCATTTCTTTCATCTGTCTATTTGCTCTGGCTTGAGCTTCAGGGACTATGTTGAATAGAAGTGGTAAAAGTGGGCATCCCTGTCTTATTCCAGTTTTTAGAAGGAATGCTTTCAATTTTTTCTCTATTAAAATGATGTTGGCCTTGGGTTTAGCATAGATAGCTTTTACAATGTTGAAGTATGTTCCTACTATCCCTAGTTTTCATATTGTTTTGAACATGAAAGGATGTATTTTGTCAAGTGCTTTCTCTGCATCAATTGATACAATCATATGATTCTTATTTTTAAGACTATTGATATGATGAATTACATTTATTGATTTTTGTATGTTGAACCAACCTTTCATCCCTGGAATGAACACCACTTGATCATGGTGCACAAATTTTATATGTTTTTGTAAGTGATTTTTGAGAATTTTATTCAGAATTTTTCATCAATGTTCATAAGGGATATTGGTCTGAAGTTTTCTTTCCTTGATGTGTCTCTGTTTGGTTTTGATATCAGGATGACACTAGCTTCATGGAATGAGTTTGGAAGGGTTCCCTCATTTTCTATTTTATGGGATAATTTGAGGAGTATTGGTATTAATTCTTCTCTGTAGCCGAGTAGTTGTGAATCTGTCTGATACTGGGCTTTTCTTGGTTGGTAGGCTTTTGGTGGTGTTTTCTATTTCTTTGCTTGAAACTGACCTATTTAAATTGTGTATGTCCTCTTGACTGAGTTTGGTTTGATCATATGCCTCTAGAAATTTGTCAGTATCTTTGAGGTTTTCTATTTTCCTGGAGTATAAATTTTCAAAATACTTTTAATTGTCTTCTGTATTTCAGTAGTGTCTGCTGTGATATTTCTTTTTCTTCACAAATTTTAGTAAATTGAGTTTTCTCTCTCCTTATTTTTGTTAGTTTGGCTAAGGATTTGTCAATCTTATTTATTTTTTCATAAAACCAGTTTTTTGTTTTGTTATTTTTTAAAAATTATTTCTTCAGTTTCAATTTCACTGAATTACACTTTGATTTTATTTTCTGTCTTCTACTACTTTTGGTGTTGTTTTGTTCTTCTTTTTCTAGGGCTTTGAGATGTAATTTCAGGTTGTTTATTTGTCGACTTTTTATTCTTTTAATGAATAAGCTTAATGCAATGGACTTTCCTCTTAGCACCACCTTCATAGTATCCCAGAAATTTTGATAAGTTGTATCAGAGTCCTCATTTACTTCTAAGAATTTCTGAATCTCCTCCCTGATATCTTCTGCAACCCATTGTTCATTTAGTAGCATATTATTTAGTTTCCAGGTGTTGGAGTAGCTTCTCTTTTTTTATTTCATCATTGATTTCTAATTTTATTCCATTATGGTCAGATAGAATGCAGGGTAGTATCTCTATTTTTTTTTTTATATTTTCTAAGAGTTACTTTGTGATATAACATATGGTCTATTTTGGAGAAGGATCCATGTGCTGCTGAGAAGAAAGTGTATTCACTCATTGATGGGTGAAATATTCTATATATGTCTGTTAAGTCTAAATTATTGATTGTTTTATTGGCTTCTATATTTTCTTTGTTTGGTTTTTGTTTGAAAGATCAATCCAGTGGTGATAAAGGTGTATTAAAGTCATATGGTATTATTGTGTTGTAATTTGATTCTTGTTGTTAAGAAGAGTTTGTTTGATATACATAGCTGCCCCATTGTTTGGTGCATAGATATTTATGACTATTATATCTTGTTAAGGTATGAATCCCTTAAGCAGTAATGAAATGTCCTTCTTTACCCTTTTTCATTAGCTTTGGTTTGAAGTCCACTTTATCTGATATGAGGATGGAAAACCCTCTTGTTTACACAGTCCATGTGAGTGGTACATTTTTTCCCCACCCTTTCACCTTTAGTCTGTGGATGTCTTTTCCTGTAAGTTGAGTCTCTTGAAGGCAGTATACTATTGGGTCTTTGTAAAATCCAATCTTCTAGTCTATGTCTTTTAATTGATGAGTTTAGGCCGTTCACATTCAGGGTTATTATTGAAATATAATTTGTATTCCTGGACATTTTGGTTTATTTTTGGTTTTTAATTTGATGTGGTTTCTCCTTTGATTGGCCTTTTCCTCAGTGTAGTTTCTCCCTTTTCTGATTTTCATTGTCATTTTTCATTTTCTTGTCCTAGAATATTTTGCTGAGGCTATCTCGCTGTAAATTCTTTTAACTTTTGTTTATCATGAAAGATTTTTATTTTGTCATCAAATATGAAGTTTAATTTTGCTGGATATAAGATTCTTGGTTGGCATCAGTATTCTTTCAGAACTTGGTATATCTTGTTCCAGGATCTGTTGACTTTGAGGGTCTGGGTTGAAAAATCTTCTGAGATCAAAATTGGTTTCCCCCTATATGTATTCTGATTACTCTCTCTTGCAGCCTTTAAGATTCTATCCTTATTCTGTATGCCAGGCATTTTCATTATAATGTTCCTTGTTGTAGATCTGTCATAATTTTGTGCATTTGGTATTTGATTTTCTAATTCATTCTTTATGTTTGGGAAATTTTCTGATATTTTTTCATTGAAGAGATGGTACATTCCTTTGATTTGAATCTCTGTGCCTTCCTCTATCCCAATAAATCTTAGATTTGGTCTTTTGAAGCTATCCCATAATCTTGGATGTTCTATTCATGGTTTCTTACCATCTTCACTGTGTGGTCAACTTTATTTTCAAGATTGTATATTTTGGAGGCTGGGGTTGTGACTCAGCAGTAGAGTGTTCACCTAGCACATGCAAGGCCTTGGGTTTGATCCTCAGCACCACATAAAAATAAATAAATTAAATAAATGTATTCTGTCCAAATATAACTAAAAAAAATAAATATTTTTTTAAAAAGATTATATATTTTGTCTTCATTATCTAATGTTCTGTCTTCCAAGGGATCTTTCTCCTGAGTTTTTTATTTGGTTTATTGTTTTCTTCATTTCAAGGATTTCTGATTGTTTGTTTGCTTTTTCAGAATCTCTCTCTCTTTCTTGAAGTAATCTTTTGCTACCTGTATTTGCTCCCTTATCTCTTTGTTGGTGTGATCAATAGTTGCCTGTATTTGCTCTCTTATCTCTTTGTTGGTATGATCAATCTTTGCCTGTATTTACTCTCCTATGTCATTTTTTCATTCACAGATCATTTTAATTATGTACCTTCTGAACTCTTTCTCTGTCATTTCATCAACTGTGCTGTGAATGGATTCTATTATTGTAGTATCTTGGTTTGTTTGGGGCACTTTCTTCCCTGTGTTTTTGATGTTGTCTATGTGTCATCCTTTCTTTCAGTGAGAATCTGAGGTATTACAGTTTCTACCCTATAAGCTTGTGTCCCTATAGATTACCTGTACCTCAACTTGGTGTTGGACTTTCCAATCACTGGGCCAGTGTTCCACAATGAATGCTACTGCAACTAAAGGTGGTGGCAGCAATTGTGAAGTAACTCAGTATAACAGTGGGGGTGTCCCAAGATGGATGCAACCACTTTCAGAGTTGAGGCTGAAAAGGTGAAACTTCAATGACTTTGGGCTGCCTGTTTGGAGATGCAGCTGTCTCCAGACCCTATTTGTTGCCTCAAGGGTACTATGTGGGGAGGGCTATGGCAATGGCTGCAGTGTCCCAAGATGGAGGCAAGCTGAGGGAACAAAAAATGGTGATAAATGGGGAGCCCTAGCATGGTCTCTGCTCTGTGCAGGGGAGGTCCTTGGCCTGAGCTCTCACATAGGTCATGTGGGCAGTCCTGGGTCTGGCCTGGGCCTGGGATCCTGTGTGGATCAGTGGTGGGGGGAGTCCTGGGACTGCCAGATGGTCCTGGACCTGGGTCTGGATTCTGGCATGGGTCAGCAGGTGTGGTCCTAGGCCTGACTTGGGCTGGTCTCCCACGTGGGTCTGTAGGAGCCATCTTTTGTTTTTACTTTTTGCCACTCTTTATTATTTCTTACTTATATATACTTTGCATTTAATTTTGTTCTTTCTCTAACACCTCCCATTAAAATCTTAGATCATTGGGCTGGGGTTGTAGCTCAGTGGTAGAGCACTTGCCTAGCACATAGATACACTGGATTCAATTATCAGCACTACATAAAAATAAAGAAATAAAGCTACTTAAAAAAAAACTTAGATCATTGCTTCTGAACCTGTGTCCTTTTCAAATAAATACATTTAAAGCTATAACTTTTTCTCTAATCACTGCTTTAGTGATATTTTAGACAACTTTTTGTCAGTGTGATCAAAATACTTGACAAGAACAAGTAACAGGAGGGAAAGTTTATTTATTTATTTTATTTGTTCTTTTTAGATATACATGACAGTAGAGTGTATTCTGTCATATTATACATCCATGGAGTATAACTTCCCATTCTTGTGGTTGTACATGAAGTAGAGTTACATTGGTCATGGGGAAAGTTTATTTTGACTCTATAGTTCCAGAGATTCAGTCTACAATTGGTCAATTCCATTACTCTGGGCTCAAGGTGAGGAAGAACATTATGGTGGAAGGACATGGCGGAGGAACACTGCTCACCTCATTTCAGCAAGGAAGCAGAAAGGAGGAGGGGAAAGGGGCCACAGGGAAGATGCACCCTTCCAGGGTACACCTCCAGTGAGCCACCTCCTCTGATCATGCCTCACCTGCTATAATTACCACCCAGTTTGTCCATTCAAACTAGGATAAACTGATTAGCTTACAGTTCCCACAATTCAATCATTTCACCCCTGAACATTTCTGCATTAATACAGGAGCTTTAGCCATCATTTAATTGGAGCGGATTTACCTAATTTCTAAATGTTTAGAAATATTATAGATAAGTATTATAAATAATAATAATATAGATAATATTATAGATAATACTATAGATAATATAGTTATTGATTTCAAATTTAATTCCATTGTGGTCAAACAACATATTCTGTATGGTATCTAACTTTGGAAATCTGCTCAGTGTTGTTTACAACTAAGAAAATATCTGTTTTGATCAAGGTACACTTAGAAAGAATGTATACTATAGATGTACGTATACTATAGATGTACGTATACTATAGATGTATGTATACTATAGATGCTGTAAAATATATATATATACTATTATATATGTATATACATATATTTTATAATATATATATACACTATTGTATTAGGTTATGTTGTTGACTTACCATCCCCTTACTTTTTTTTTATTGCTTGTTTTTTTTCCATTTCTGAGAAGAGGTATTGAAATCTCTAGTTATAGTTGTGATTTTACCTATTTTTCTTTATGTTCTGACATATTTTGCTTCATGTAGTTTCAAATTCTGTTTTAAGATGCATAAATATTTAAAATTGTTATGTCTTGAATTAATCTATACATCATCATAAATTCTTTCTCTTTCTCTGCCAGTATTCCTTATTTAGAAGTCTACTTTTTAAATATCAACATAGCCATACCAGCTTTCAGGGAATTAATATTTTTATGGAATGCATTTTTTATTTTCTTAGTTTCAAATTATATGTTTATATGTCTATATATGAGTGTCTATATATCTAGATAGATATACATTTGTCTTTGTTCTTTTTATTTTTAATGCATTGTAGTTATACATAATAGCAGGTTTCATTTTGATAAATTTGCAAATGGGCATATAAAATTTTTCTCCATTTTAATCTTTAGTACTATCTCCTTCCCTTTTTTCCTCCCTCCCTCTGATCCCTTTCTGTTACTTCCTTCTATTAATTAATTCATTCATTTTAATTGGTACATTATAGTTTTATATAAAATTGTACTGCATTGTGGTATGTTTCTACATCCATGTGGCATAATTTGACCAACTGTGTTCCCCACTTAGTCCCTTTTGCCACCCCTTCTCCCTCACCTTTGATCCCCTGATTCTACTCTAGTGCTCTCCCTTCTATTTTCACAAGATCCCCCTTTTTTGTTCTTTTTTTTCTCTCTAGATTCCACATATGAGAGAATATTCCTTTATATTTAAAATGCATCTCTCATAAACATTATTAAGTGGGTTTTCTGTTTTTAACTTATTTGACAATCTCTATCTGGTAATTGAAATATTGACATTTATGTTTAATGAAATTATTGATATGGTTGGGCTTAAATCTCTTTGTTTTCCACTCATTCTGTTTTCCCCTACTTTTCTATTCTATTCTTTTTTTTTTTGACTTATTGAGTATTTTACTTAAACTTTTCTATTAGTTTTTTAGCTCTTGTTTGTATGTCCTTTCCATGTGTAATAAACCTATTCACTCTCCTTTCCTCTTTGTGCTATTATACTATTATGGTCATATATTTTTTGACTATACATGTCATTAAATTCCATAATACATTCAATTATTTTTGCTTTAAATATTAATTGACCTTAAAGAAATAAAAAAGTGGACCTACATGTGTCCACATAGTTATCATTTGTGTTGTCTTTATTCTGTCAAATACCTCCAAATTTCCCCCTAGTTTCATTTTTTTTTCAGCCTCAGGAACTTTTTAAATATTGCTTTTAGTGAATATCTATAGGAAATAAATCACCACAGCATTGTTTTAGCTGAAAATCTTCATTTTTTTTCTTTATTGTTGAAAGATATTTTTATAGGGCATAGGATACTCAATTGACAGTTTTCTATTTTAATCCTTTAAAGATGCCATTCTTTTTTTTTTTTTTTTTTTTTTTTTTTTTTTTTTTTTTTTTAAAGAGAGAGTGAGAGAGAGAGGGGGACAGAGAGAGAGAGAGAGAATTTTAACATTTATTTTTTTTTCTTATTTCTTGGCAGACACAACATCTTTGTTGGTATGTGGTGCTGCTGAGGATCGAACCCGGGCCGCACGCATGCTAGGCGAGCGCGCTACCGCTTGAGCCACATCCCCAGCCCCCTAAAGATGCCATTCTATTGAATTTTTGCTCCATTTCTTTTTCTGACAAGAATAGTATATTATTTTAATGCAATATGTACTCTTCTCTGACTTTTAAAATTCCTTCTCTTTATCTTTGGGTGAGTAGTTGGAGTATCATTTCATTAGATATAGTGTCCTTTGTATGTAACCTTTAAGGAGTCTCTGAGCTACTTGTATTTGTGCATTGGTATATTTCACTATATT
Source organism: Ictidomys tridecemlineatus (assembly GCF_052094955.1). Taxonomy (NCBI): domain Eukaryota; kingdom Metazoa; phylum Chordata; class Mammalia; order Rodentia; family Sciuridae; genus Ictidomys; species Ictidomys tridecemlineatus. The sequence goes on from NC_135487.1 coordinate 50,194,231, forward strand.
AGGGAAATTTAATTTTTGATTATTTGTGGTACTGGAGATTTAGCCCAGGGCCTAACAATGTTAGACAAGCCGTCTACTGCTGAATTATATCTCCAACCTTATTCATTCTTTTATTTATTTTTTTTAAATCTCTGTCTTCAAGTTTGCTTAATTTCTATTGCCTGTTTTCTAGTTGAGTAATCCTTTCCTCCAGTGTCCTATCTTCTCTAACTTCTACTAGGTACATTTTTCTTTTCCAACATGGCATTTTTCAGTTCTAGAATTTCAACTAGGTTCTATTATAGTTTCCATTTCTCTTCTGGGATTCCCTGTCTGCCCATTTTTCCTTTTAAATCCTTTCACATATTTATAAGAGCTGTTTGAAAATCTTTGTCTCAATGCTAACATCAGTTATTTGTGCGTCTGTTTCTTTTGTTTTCCCTTCAGTAAGTACTTTATATTTTCCTGCTTCCAAATATCTAGTAAGTTTTTATTTTACCCTGGATATTTTAGATAATAAATTATAGAGATGACACATTTTTATATCTTTCTTGGGAGTCAGTTAAGTTACTGATCACATTAATCTTAAATGGAAACTTGTTTTAGGTGTTATTACAGTGCATTTATTTATGTTTTGCCTTAAATTCTACAGTAGTCCATAGTCCTCGACTTACTCATAGGTGTGGCTTTTTCCACAGTTTTAGTGGAAAGTGTAAAATGTGTACTAGATGGCTGTCACTTGGCAGCACTTAAATTTCAATCCTTTCTCCCCAGCTCCATAGCTATTAGAACCTCTGACTTACATGTAGTGCTTTATGCATATGAAGTTTGGAGTCACTTAGAAAAGCATTCCTTTCAGATAGCAAAATATTTCCTGCTTATCCCCAGGGAACAGGTTTCAAGATCTTAGTGAATGTCCAAAACCTTGGATGATACTGAGTGAACCTTAAGGGTACTATATTTTTTCTTATGTATACATAGTATGATAAATTTTAATTTATACCTAGCAAGAGATTAACAATAACAACTAATAATAAAACAAAACAATCATAACAGTATACTGAAATAAAATTTAAAAGAATATGATCTCTCTGTGTCAAAATACCTTATTGTACTTTACTCACCCTTCTTGTAATGATGTAAGATGATACCGTGCCTATCTGATGAGATGAAGTGAGGTGTGTCAAAAACGTTGGGATATAGAATTAGACTCCTACATAAGGGTGACTGGAGCACTCGTACTGCATACTACAGTCTGTAACTGAGATGCCACTGAGTGACCACCAACAGGTCATGCGCACAGCGTGGATATACTGGACAAAGGATGGGTCACATCCCGGGAGGGATGGAGTAGAACAACCCAAGATTTCATCATGCTGCCTTAAAAGGCTCCCAAATTAAATTGTTTATTTCTGGAATTTTCCATTTAGTATTTTCAGACTGTGGTAGACCATAAGTCACTGAAACTGCAGAAAGTGAAGCACAGAGAATGGAGTATATTGGAATCTGATTTTTTCTACTAAAGATCAGCTATATTTTTGGTGGAGCATTATTAAAGAAGTGTGGTCTTATAAAAAGACTGAGTACGTTTGTAAACACTGAGGAATAATAATCCGAGTTACTACTTAATTTTTTGTAAGTAGATGCTTTAATACTAATGTTGACCTTTCCATGACTTTAGGCAAGTTTTAACTTAGGATCAGGTAATGGCCTCTGTACTTTGATTCCTTAATGTCTGGTTTGAAGTTTATAGGATAAGCCATTATTTCAATGTATTATGAAATTGGCCAACAGAGAATAAAAGGAATTAGGGTTTCTCAGCAAGCTTATATAATTTTGACTTTGGCTTGAATATTTTACTCCCTTTCAGCTCCCCTTTCTGTTTTGCTTAAATGCATCCCCACACAAAATTGATGAAAGATGGCAAAGATCCACATGCCACTATTGTTTAAGTGCAAGTCCATGACAACCTGAATCTAAAATGAACACTTGAGTCAGTGTTAATGAATCAGTACATTCATAATTGGAAAATAAGGCTTTTTCTCCCTCCTCCTGACTTGCTGATACCTCTCATTAGCTGGTGGCTCTGAGAATGCCTGTGATAAGCATCCGAAGGCAGAGTTGGATGGAGAAATATTCTAATCCTATTGATAGGAGAAGAAAAGGGAAAGGAGCTGGGAATTTTTTTTACCCACTTTATGGTATTTTAATTAGGCTAAGACTTTGTTGTGTCATTTATAAGCTGAAGGAATACATGGACAGCTGCATTTTATATATTGAGTGGCTATAAATAGAAGAATTGATATAGAAAAGATTAAAAAGCTATGTGGATAATAGGTGTCTGTTACCTCCTGGAACACTATTAATGCTTTTATTAAGGAATGCCAGTCTGTATACCTCCTTCTTGGAAATAGAATTTTCTAACCAAGAAAGACTGGAGCCAGAATTCTGAACCCTGGGGAATTATAAGAGAACCTCCCTTTAAATGCTCACATATAAGACTCTGAGCAAAATTTATTGCATATTAGTATATAACTTTATTTAAAATCTCTCTTTCCCATCAATAAGTAATTCCAGAACCCATCTCTGTTCACTGCCTCTGACACATGGTCTGGCTCCATGTAGTTCCTCAACAAATGTTTGTGGATAAGAAAAAAATTTTTTTAAAATGTTAGTTCAATGATTATAAACATTTTATATCTTTAAAAGGTTCATGGCTTTTAAATACTTTTTTTTAGTTGTAGATGAACACAATACCTTTGTTTTATTTATTTATTTTTATGTGGTGCTGAGGATTGAACCCAGTGCTTCACATGTACTGGGCAAGCACTCTTATCACTGAGCCACAACCCCGGCCCAAATTCATGTCTTTTATTAATCCATACACTTTATTTGGCTTCTGGTTTATTAGAACAGTGAGTGAGACACTCATCCCAATAACACCTGTCAAAGTAGCTGGTCCTAAAACTCCAGCACCTCATTTCCCTGAAGGGCATTCCCCACGAAGGTGACAACGTTGCTATTCTTGTCCACCTTATAGTGTCCCAGGACAGCCATCTCAACTTTCCTTTCTCTTATGCTGTTACTTCTTGGGAGAGGTCTAAGCTGCTTTCTTCCTTGTCTTTGTAATCCATCTTCCATTGCTTGCCAGCAAATGTCAGCCTTGGCTGATGGCTTATCAGTAGGACTTTCTTCCTTATCTCACATCGTGGCCTTTCTACTCTTCTTTTGTATATAAGGTTCAAACTCAAGAACCCTGGTCTTCCTTGGAAGGGTTTTTAATGGAAATCTCTGCAGATAGCAGATTAGAAAGCAAGTTGGTTTTTTGTTTGTTTGTCTGTTGCAGTGCTGGGGATTGAACCCAGGACCTCATGCATGCTAAGCAAGCATTTACCACTGAGCTATTTCACCCACCCACCTACTGCCAGCACACAAGATTAATTTTCAAAGAGATTGATTATATAAAATTATCAAGAATAATTGTCGGGGGGCTGGGGCTGTAGGTCAGTGATAGAGCACTAACCTAGCATATATGAGGTATTGGGTTCTATCCTCAGCACCACATAAAAATAAATAAATAAAATAAAGGTATTATGTCCATCAACAAATTATATATATATATATATATAAAATTTGTTATATATAAATTGGCTGATATATTTATATACATATAAAATTGGCTGGTATAGCAAATCAGGACAAATATAAAACTAAACATATTTATAAGAAGACATGAGAAAAAAGATGAAGAAATGAACATGCCCACTTTCTCTAATGAAAATACTAATATTGTGGAAATAGATTAAAAAATTTTTGGAAGAAATTTGTAAACATACTTTACAAAATGTTTACAAGAAATTAGTCATTTGATTTTTTTCTGAATGTACTCCTACCACTTACTATCTATGGGGCCAATTACTGCTCCAGGCTTCGTGTGGAATGCAGACATCTGGTAGATGAGTTTAAAGGAGCTGGCATTCTAATAGGAAAGACTAGGAAGTTTGCAAACATTCTATCGCTGTGAATTTAAAAGAAAGAGCGGTGCACCCAGTGAGAGCTGTGTTGGAAGATGTCAGCCACAGCACTCTAAACTGGTTTCCTTGTGTCATTGTGCTGATGTCGCTTCAGGATCCCATCAGGAGAGGCATCTAAATCACAACCCCCTTCAGCTCAGATTGGCCCCATACAATCAAACTAACCCTTTCATTCTCTAGCTCTAGGAATCTCTTAAATTCTCCCTGAAGATTACTCCTTTGTTTCCTGAATTTCAAATTTTCCAGAATGGGTAACATTGAACCCTGAGTAGTGTGGTGGTACACACCTGTAATCCTAGCTACTCAGAGGCTGAGGCAGGATTGCAAGTTGTAGGCCAGCCTGGGCAATTTAGTCAGATTCTGTCTCGAAATAAAAAATAAAAAGGGCTGGAGATGTGGCTTAGTAGTAGAACCCCCCAGGTTTAATTCTCAGTACTGAGGGAAAAAGTGTAACATTGCCACTGGTGGTAAGGACCCCCCAAAACAACCAACCAATATAAGAGAAATAAATCATTCAGGAATGGGGGGAGGGTGGGTAAGCACTGCAATTCTCCCCCTCCTTTTTTTTTTTTTTTTTTTTTTTTTTTTGCTTTTTGTAAGTAAAATAACTCAAGTATATAATTTAAAAAGTCAAATAATATTACAATTGTGTGTGTGTGTGTGTGTGTGTGTGTGTTACTGAGGATTGAACTTAGGCCCTTTGGAATGCTAGGCAAGCACTTAACCACTGAACCATATTCCTAATCCCCTTTGATTAAAAAATTTTTTCTTTTGTACCCAGGGATTAAACCCCAGGGTGTGTAACCACTGAGCCACATCCCCAGACCATTTTTATTTTTTGAGACAGAGTCTTGCTACGTTGTTTAGGGTCTCACTAATTTGTTGAGGCTGGCTTTGAACTCGAGATCTTCCTGCCTTATGCTCTGAAGACACTGAGATTTCAGGTGTGTACCATAGTGCCCAATTTTTTTTTTTTTTTTTTTTTTTTTTTTTTTTTGAGACTGGGTCTTGCCAAGTTTCCCAGGCTGGCCTCAAACTTGTGATCCTCCAGCTTCAGCCTCCTGAGATCCTTGGGTTCCTGGCATGTGTCCCAAAGCCCTCTAGTACAAGTATTTTAACAGCAGTTGTCTCTCATGCAATATTGTGTTCCAAATTTTCCCTCTCCAGGCACAACCACATCCAACGTACTGAACTATTTCTCTAGTATTTACTTGCTTATTTCTAAATTACAAGTTAAGTGCTACTTCTTGATTTCCTTCCCACCTTCATTTTACATTATTTCCTAGCAACTACCTATGATGGAAGTTTCTTGAGACTCTAATCTTCACATTTCATTTGCCTTCTTTTTTCCAAAAATATTTAGTCACTTATTGCAGCACTATTCACAATGGCTAAGACATGGAATCAGCCTAGGTTGGGCAACAATAGATAACTGGGTAGGGTACATGCAGTGCAAATACACAGTGGAATATTATTCAGCCAAAAAGTAAAATAAAATCCCATCATTTGAGCAAAATGGATAGAACCGGATGGCATTATGTTAAGTGAAATAAGTCAGACATAGAAAGACAAATACCACACATTCTTTCCCACATTTAGAAGCTAAAAACAGTCAACCTGAAAGTGGAGTAGTGATTACTAAGGATTAGGAATGTAGTGGGGTGCAGGGAGAGGGGGGAAGTTGGATTTGATTAGTGCACCCTATATGCCTGTATGGGAATACCACACTGGCCCCAATAATATGTGTTAATGAAAAATAGATTTCTTTTTGTGGTTCAAATATTATTTCATATTTTATCAATATTATCAAGTAGTATTCTCAACTAAGCCATAAAGATTCTCTAAATAAAAACACCTAAATTTCTCTTAATTATTCCAAATTTTCTGATAGAACTAAGAAGAAGACTTATCTTCATTTTCTCAAATATAGCAGTAATCTCTCTGGTCATTTTTCTCATGGAGGAACATCCTTCGTAGACCTCTTTCTGTCCTCCTGCTTCTCCCCAGAGTGGACATTTTCTCAGCATTTTCTTAGTACTTCTTTGATGATCTTCCTGGCAAACATCAATATCTTTAGGTATTGTCCTCTTGGGTTTCTTGGTGTTCTAAAGGTGCCTCTTTGCTTGGGAACATAGTCTGCAGCCAGCATTCTGAAAACTGCAAAGGACACGGATTGACAATGGCATCTGCAATTGTCAAGGAGGAAAAGACTCACCAGAATCTCCTTCGGTGTCCATGTTTCCAGTGTGCACCTCAAAACTCCTCCATTCTCTGCTCATTATCCAGTTCCAGAATAACTTCCATACCTTTAGGTATTTGTCACACAAACAGCACTCTACTTCTTGCTATCAAAATCCTTTTAGGTCCACTAGGGATGCCATAATTCAAAAAATAGTCACTTATTGCAGCACTATTCACAATCACTAAGACATGGAATCAGCCTAGGTTGGGCAGCAACAGATTACAAATAGGGGGAAGTCCAAGATCAAGGTGCCAGCCCACTCAGGTCCCTGGCTCTCTTCCTGCTTGATGACTTCCATATTTTCACTGTCCTCACACAACAGAGAGAGAGAAGAGTAATAATCCTTTTGGTTTCTCTTCTGAGGTTTAAACTTTTGAGAATTGTTGGGTTTGATTCTCCCGTAAGCCCTACTGGTATTTTTTTTTGCCCCTCTTTTCTAGAAAAATAAACAATTTCTCCATGGTCATATGGCCAGCAAGTGTCATTGATGATTTTCAAATCTGAGTCTAATTCCAGTGCCCAGACCATATCATTCCAGAAATCATGATTAGTCCTGGGAAACTGGAGAAAGAGCACAGAAAATAGAGTCTTTTATGCCATGTCAAGTAATTAGAAAGTCTCTTCTTCTGGTTTCAACTGCTACAGCAGCTGCATTTTACAATGCAGACATGGCCAAGTTCAAGAACCACACCATGCACAACCAGTCCTGAAAATGGCACAGAGAGAAGACGGCATCAAGAAACCCCAATCAAAAAGATATGAATCTCTTAAGGGGGCAGACCCCAAGTTCCTGAGAAATATACGTTTTGCCGAGAAGCACAACAAGCAGGGCCTGAAAAAGATGCAAACAACCCGAAGGCCATGAGTGCACTGCCAGAGTTATCAAGGCCCTGATAAAACACAAGGAAATGAAGCCCAAGGTGCCAAAGGGTACCAGCCATAAGTGTGATTGCCTTGCCTTCCTTGCCTACTCCAAGCTCCAGAAGCATGCTCATTCCCACATGGCCAGGGGTCATAGGCTCTGCCGGCCAAAGGCCAAAGTTCAAGCAGAAGCCCTAGCCAAGACCCAAGCTGCAACTCCAGCTCCAGTATTAGCTCTGGCTCCAACTCCAGATCTTGCTCTCAAAGGTGACCAGGCCCCCAAGAGTGCCCAGGTTCTTGAGAAGGCTCCATAGTAGAAGGCTCTGTCTGAGAATGTGAGGGCAGGACTGGTGTGACCCCTGGGCCTGCTGTGTCCTCCTGTGCTGTGTGTACAAATAAATCCAGAGGCAGAAAAGGAGGAGGAGGAGGAAGAGGAGGAGGAGGAGGAGAGGCAGGGGAGGAGGAAAAAGGGAAATAGGAGGAGGAGGAAGAGGAGGAGGAGGAGGAAAAGGGAAAGAGGAGGAGGAGGAGGAGGAGAAAGGGAAAGAGGAGGAGGAGGAGGACGACGAAGAGGAGAAGGGGAAAGAGGAGGAGAAGGAGAAGAAGGGGGAGGAGGAGGAGGAGGAGGGGAAAGAAAAGGAGGAGGAGGAGGAGGAGAAAGGGAAAGAGGAGGAGGAGGAGAAGGGGAAAGAAGAGGAGGAGGAGGAGGGGAAAGAAGATCAGGAGGAGGAGAGAAAGTATTAGTTAGAAAGCATTTGGTAAGAAAAAAATAAAAGTCTGAAAGTCCTCTTTTCTTGTTCTTCCTCATTTACCCTTCCATACTCCTCCCAAACTCTGAGTTCTGTTACACTAACTGCCAACTTATGGAAACATGTAATGAAAAAAACTGCAGTAATGGATCTGGACATTCTTCAGTGGGAATACCTAGAAGACAACAAAACTCCAGCTTGCTAACACCAGTCACTCCCCTGTGGTTACTTTGAGGCATGTTTTGCTGGGATCTCTCTCTCTCCAAACCCCCTCTTTTCTCCTTCCAGGGATAAGAATGGAGTTTAAAGGCAATGAACTTCTTTTCTGTTTCATAGAAAACATTGAAGAGCAAACAAAGGTTTATTTGTTAAAGGAGCATGATTTCTCTGTTAGGCTAGAAAATGAATTTATGTCCACACATCTCAATGGAATTTTCCAGGAGACAGTTTGGGATCCATGATTGGAACTCCAAAAATAGATCAGAACCAAAGAGAAAGATTGTAAATATTTCTACGGGATTTATGGTTGAAGTAGCAAGATTAGTAGGAGTTTTCCTGGGAGAGAAGATGCGTCAGATTACACATGTAGATTTCCATAAAAATATTTTTCATAATTGAAAATAGATGCCTTATCTCTTCGTTTTTTGAGATGTAAGAGGTAGAATTACAATTAAATCTATAACTCATTAGTTCTCAAAGAGAATGAAAACTTACAAATGGTAAAAATGTTGATTTAAACAAGTATGAGAATCTTGATAACTAAAAGTATTCTTTAAAAATAATATTAACTAGAAAAAAAATGGGACACAAAATCAAATGTACTCATTGATTACAATGTTATAAAATGTATAAAAGCCTTTTTATGAGGTTCAGAAGAAAATAGAGATGTTTTATGTTTGGGTTTTGAAAATATTTGTGGCATTTTTTTTGATGAGAAGCTAATATAAACACTTTTGGAAAGAAATATTTCTAACAAGATAATCTTTATAACCAGTTACTAAGAAAAAAAATTATTTACAATTTTCTTTGGCTCATAATAAAAAAGGTTAATGCATCTCTATTCTCAAGACATGGAAATGTCATTTGTTTGTTTTCCAAGTTGAAATCACCATACACAGCATATTTTCTGAATTTACAAGATGAACTTTATTAAAAGTATGATGTATTTAAGAAAAAAATATTATCAAATTTTTTGTTACAGAACACCCGAACCAGAACCAATTATTTATTGGGGTTTTTTTGGTAGTTCAGATCTCATAATGAAACATTATATATGGGAATTCTTTTTTTTTTTAATATTTATTTTTTAGTTTTCAGCAGACACAACACCTTTGTTTGTATGTGGTGCTGAGGATCGAACCCGGGCCGCATGCATGCCAGGTGAGCACGCTACTGCTTGAGCCACATCCCCAGCCCTAGGAATTCTTAAAAATACTAAAATCTAGTGCTGAGCAAAGTGACATGTTCCTATAATCCCAGTAGCTCAGAAGTTGAGGCAGAAGGACCATAAGTTCAATGCCAGCCTCAGTAACTTAGCAAGATCCTTGGCAACTTAGAGAGACCCTATCCCCAAATAAATAATAAAAAGGGCTAGCAATGTGACTCAATAGTAAAGCAACCCTGAGTTAAATCCCTAGCATGTGTGTGCATGCGCACGCGCACGCGCGCGCGCGCACACACACACACACACACACACACACACACACACACACTCCATTTGTAATACAAATAAATTCTTTTGAATCAAGGTACAGATTTACAGAGCTATTTCTTTGTTTCCCTGACACATTGTTTGTGGGATTTATTTGATGTTTAACTCCCAAATGAAACATTATTCTTATGGGAAATGTAAACTTCATTACAATTATTACCTTTAAAGACTCAGTTTCTAGGAATATACGATTTAGTCTGTTCCCTTTCTCCTCTCAAGAGATTATGTTTATTTATTTATCGATTATTTGCATGACTTTAAATATAATTTAAAATCCTACTTCTCTATCAATATTAATCAATATTCTAACTCAATTCTATGTAAGATGAGAGATGAGTCCCCCTACCTCTTCTTCAAATTCCTCCCTGACTTCCCAAAATATAACCTGTCAGTTGTAGTTTTGCATTATAATGATAACATTTACTGTTTTGCAGGTACAACTGATGCACATCTTGTCTGAGGTTAACTCTGAATGTTAAAGACTAATATAATGCTGGGGTTGTGGCTCAGCAGCAGAGAGCTCACCCTAACATGTGGGAGGCCCTGGGTTCTATCTTCAGCACCACATAAAAATAAATAAATAAAATAAAGATTTTGTGTCCAACTAAGAAATAGATATTTTAAAATTTTTTTAAAAGACTAATATATACAATTTTTACATTTATATCTATGTAATTTTTTTCACATCAGCTCAAGAAGTATGCTAGGATTACATCTCTGTCTCTGTATGGTCACTATATGATCCCCTAACCACTTAAGAGAGAATATAAAAAGAGATAGAGAGAGAGAGAGAGAGAGAGAGAGAGAGAGAGAGAGAGAGAGAGAGAGAATGTGCTTTATTGACATATTCAATGAACTCTTAGTTTCTTATGCTATTATTCTGGTGGTTTTTTTTTCCTATTTCCACATGATTTTTATTGTATAGCATTTGTTTTCCCTGGAGTTTCTAGTCTTCATTCTTTTTTTCTTATTCGTCAACATGTACTTATCAGATTCTCAAGTTTCCCTGCCCTCTCAAACACATCATCTAAATGCAAGGAATTCCATTTTCCTCCAGAGAGCCTGTTCCCAAGAAGCTCCCTGGTCCTCCAGCCTGGCCCATCTTATTCTGACACGTCAACAGTGGTCATCCCAGAATCCCCTTGCCCCAGTCTATAGGATGAGTCCTATGGAAGGTCTGCCAATTGCCTACCATCTTCCTCCTTTCCCTGTGCAACCTCAAATTTTAACTGAGCACACTCAAATAAAACATATTTCTCAGACATCCTCCTTGTTTGTTCCTACCACATGACAAAGTTCCAGTTAATGAGAGGAGGCCAGAATTGGTGCCTACGGCTCCTGGCAAAGCTTTTCAAGGAAACTGACTGGCCTCTGCACTTTCTCTTCCTCAAGCCTGTGCCTATGACAGCTGGCTTTCTGCTGTCCCCTCAGAATTATGATTTGCCTTGAGGATGGGAACAAAATGCTAGGTTGGTAGAATAGAAATATGTGAGCGTAGGTCAAAAATAATAATGTGTAGACACTTTAACAGTCCTCCCTGGACTGTCTCTGAATTTCTTTAATGGAGAAAAGCAGTAAGTTTCTATCCTGTTTACATTGCTGTTACTTTGTTACATGTAGAAAATGTAATCCTAACTGCTACGGATTCGCAGTGTCCAACATCCCATTCCTTGCTTTTCTAAGGATGGTCTTAATGCTGTCTAGCGGTAGCATTGATTACTTGATTTACCCATGTTCTTAAACTCTGGAGAATTCCCTATTTTATGAATCTTAACAGGAGAAAAGAGACCACCTCATTTTATAAAAGCTGAAAATGCCAGATAATTGTAAGTTATAGACATTCACTAGGACAGCAGAGTCCACTGCATGCGGAGGTAGAAGAAAAAAACAAAATGTGAGAAAGACCCAGCACAGTCGATAAAAACCTTGCTCTAAAAGGGACTCAAATTACTTCCCATTCACATTTCTTCAACAGGGACCAGTTTTATGGCTTCACCTACACAAAAGGTAGGTGACAGAGAAATGTGATGAAAAAATAGCTGAACAGGATCAGATATTTTGGTATTCAGTTATCCACCCCTACCATAACTTGATGAGAGCCACAGCCAAAGGGGCCCCAGCAAACTTCCAGCTGCCGGCTGATGATTGGCTCACAGTGGCCCCAGCAACATCTAGCTGATTGGCTCCTCTGCGGTGATGTTCATTGGGCTGTTTCCCTGCCCTTCAGACTGCCAGCTGATGATTGGCTCACAGCGGCCCCAGCAACATCTAGCTGATTGGCTCCTCCACGGAACTGCTCATTGGGTGACTTCTTTGGCTCTGCCCACGCAACCCAGCCAATCGGCCTCAAGAACAGGAGGATTGTGGGAGGTTGAGAGGCTGGTGTGGGGGTGAGAGGCGTGTGGAAGCCGGTGGTGGCAGTTGGGCTCTGAGGGTTTTTTCCCTGAGGAGCTGTTTTGTTTGGCGTTTGTAGTTCTAAAAATAAAGTTAGTTTCTTTTGACAAGTGGCTCCTGATTTGTGCCAAGCCAGACTTCGGCATAACTCATAGGGCTAAATTACTTTTTTATATTTTAAAACACTGTCTTTTCTCTTTGTATGTTATGTGTTTTGTGTGGACTGACTTTTAGCAGTCTTAACTGTCTTTTAATGTGAAAGCACATACAGTTTCACATCAATATCTCTGAGCTCTGTATATGTACAGACATTGATCTTTTTTTTTTTTTAAAGAGAGAGTGAGAGAGGAGAGAGAGAGAGAGAGAATTTTTTAATAGTTATTTTTTAGTTCTCGGCGGACACAACATCTTTGTTGGTATGTGGTGCTGAGGATCGAACCCGGGCTGCACGCATTCCAGGCGAGCGCGCTACTGCTTGAGCCACATCTCCAGCCCCAGACATTGAACTTTTACTAGGTGTATTATTTTTCCCTATTTTTCATTAGTTTTTACATTATATTTATGATTGCTTTTGATTTATAGTATAAAAATCCTGTCAATTCTTTTAATTTACATTTTTACTCTTTTATTGTTTTTTTGTTTAGTATGTTTTAATTCAGTGACCAAAAGGCTATCTATTAAAGTACTCCTATAGGAGAGATCCAACATGGCGGCGGGCGCGGAGACATCAAATCTCTGACCTCTTCAGCTGCGCGGGCATAGGGAGTCGTAAACTGTCTAAATGCTGTTTGCTCAGGATCACTAGGCAATGCAGAGCTGACATGGATCTGGGGCAAACAGTCCAGGCCTCTCAGAACGCACACCGAGCCGGGATCAGCTGCATTCAAGCTCTCGTTTGCCTGCTTCTCACAGCCAAACCGCTATGACTCAGCACTAACCATCCCGCCGAAACAACTAGTCGGCCCTTCTGATCCTACGGAAGTAAATGCCAACCAAGCCTTCATAGGCAGTGGCCACAGGATTGAAACGGGGCTAGGGAGAGACAGTCAGGATCCACCTGTCGCATTGGTCACCAGGCAAAGGGAATGAACTATCACCATTTGCATGGGATACCACCATGACAGAGAACTGACGTCACCAAAACACTGCAGAGGAGATAACTTCATTGAAACCAGCGGTAACAGGTGTGTAATCCCCTAGCCTTCCCTCTCCACACATGGGGGAAACCTTAAGGGCCCCTCCCCCATCCTAGCTCTCCCATGAGCGCGATAGGCAGACCAAGGGAATCAGGAGTGGCGCAGAACTCCCGGCTACCGCTCCCATCAGTGCTGACAACTGAGGTCCCTTGCACCAGCTACCGGGGGCGTGGCTACCGGGGGCGTGGCTACCGGAGGGCAAGCAAATTCGCTGGGGGTTCTCAGCCCCAAGCTCTACAAACTTAGTGTCCGAGGGAATGGCAAACAGGGAGAGAATGCCCAGGCGTTCATGAAAACAGCTCCCAGGAGCAGAAGACCTGGCGTGTAGCCAATATTGTAGTGAGTGTCACCAGTGAGCGGGGCCTGGTTTGAGGAAAAGAGGGGAAGTGTCTAGACACAAGAGAAGGCCCTAGGCACCCAGGATTGGAGACCCACCCAGTCTGGGAGGAAGAGCTGCTGCACAGTGATTGGTTCCCGCCTATTGAAAGGAGAAGCTTGGCCCAGTGGGCACAGCTCCACTTACTGGAAGAGAAGTTAATCAAACTCTAAGACTGCCATCTCACTCCAGTAAGATTGACAGCCATTATGAAGTCAAACAACAACAAGTGCTGGCGAGGATGTGGGGAAAAGGGTACTCTTGTACATTGCTGGTGGGACTGCAAATTGGTGTGGCCAATTTGGAAAGCAGTATGTAGATTCCTGGGAAAGCTATGAATGAAACCACCATTTGACCCAGCTATTGCCCTTCTCAGACTATTCCCTGAAAACCTTAAAAGAACGTACTACAGGGATACTGCCACATTGATGTTCATAGCAGCACAATTCACAATAGCTAGACTGTGGAACCAACCCCAATGCCCTTCAATAGATGAATGGATAAAAAAAAATGTGGCATTTATACACCATGGAGTATTATGCAGCACTAAAAAATGACAAAATCATGGAATTTGCAGGGAAATGGATGGCACTAGAGCAGATTATGCTTAGTGAAGCTAGCCAATCCCTAAAAAACAAATACCAAATGTCTTCTTTGATATAATGAGAGCAACTAAGAACAGAGCAGGGAGAAAGAGCAGGAAGAAAAGATTAACATTAAACAGAGACATGAGGTGGGAGGGAAAGGGAGAGAAAAGGGAAATTGCATGGAAATGAAGGGAGATCCTCATTGCTATACAAAATTACATATAAGAGGTTGTGAGGGGAAGAGGAAAATAAACAAGGAGAGAAATGAATTACAGTAGATGGGGTAGAGAGAGAAGATGGGAGGGGAAGGGAGGGGGGATAGTAGGGGATATGAAAGGTAGCAGAATACAACAGTTACTAATAGGGCATTATGTAAAATTTTGGATGAGTAACTGACATGATTCTGCAATCTGCATTTGGGGTAAAAATTGGGAGTTCATAATCCACTTGAATCTAATGTATGAAATATGATATGTCAAGAGCTTTGTAATGTTGTGAACAACCAATAAAAAAAAAAATAAAAAATAAAATACTCCTATAGTTGTAAAAATAGTTCGGTTTAAGGGACTATTATGTAGCTCAGTGGTAGAGCATTTGTCCAGCATGTATGAGGTCTGGGTTCAATCCCAAGCACTGAAAAAACAAAAAGTGTATTAACATGACAATAACTTATTATTATAAATCACATGATGTAAAAATCTAAATTCTTTTTAGAGTGTCTAATTTCCATAACACCCCCACCAAATTCTTCACTCTTATTTATACATTAAGTTTTTATACTTCCCCATACCACGTTCTGGGCTATATCTAATTAGTTGGGTTTATATCTATTCTTCAATCAATACTACACTATTTTAATTATTTCATTTTTAACTATTATTGGGCTGGAAATAACCATATTCTCATTAAATAACCATATTTTCAACAACACTTATTCTTATACCTTTCTTTTTCTTTTTTTTTTCCTAGACAGATTCTAGCGTTATCTTTGTAGTTTCTTAAAAAGTGCAGTTGAGATATTAGTTAAAATTTGATTAAACAAAATGATCTATGGGGGGGGGGGAATTGAGATCTTTAAAACACTTAAACTTTCCATTCAGGAGGAAATAAATAAAATTTTCTAACACCCAAATAATTTGAGAACCTGGCTCCTCTCTCTTGGTATTCTGTATTGAGCACCTGTTTTAATTTCCAAAATGGTTCCCAAGATAGATATGACTAGCAGAATGAGGTTCACATAATTATGAATAAATAAGTTACCACTTTAGTTCCATGACAGCTGTCATTGTCCCTATTGTCGGGGACTCAAGACAATGAATTGCTCTTAGCGAGGGAGGGTAACATTTTCTTTTTACCCAGCTTCGATTTATATGTTGAAGTAAGATTTAGTTGTGCATGTTTATGTTTTTAAAATATAATTTAAAACAGATATAAATCTTAAAACCATTAGCTTATTAACAAAAATTCTGGACTCAAGTAATACACTAATAATAACATCAAAAACAAGGGAAATTAAGAAAGTTCCAAAACCCAGGGTTTAAAAAGGAAAATAAAATGAGTGAATGATTATAAAAATAAAAAAATATGTAATCAATGTTCAAAGGACTATTTTTTTTTTCTTTTTACATGTCACTATCCTTTGCAAAGAATAGATAATTGCTTTGAGGACCTCCAGTAGCTTCCACTGTACCCTTCCTCTTAAGCTTGCTTATTACATGGGTCAGTGATACAAAGAAAAATTCAATTGCCAGGAATATTCATTTGAGATCGGGGACCAGAGAAATATTTGTAGAAATGGACTCTGGGATCCATTAGTCCTTTTATAAGGTGACTTAGAATAGAACTCAGCTTCAGACCATCTGACCCTCATAAGATCAATACAGTGGTATTTGTAGGAAACAACAAACTAGTGTGGGTTAGGACCCCAAATCCAACAGACTTTCCTCCCCAGTGTGGGTATTTCTCTTTCCTGAGTATAGTCATAGAGACCACAAGTCCCTTTGGGGAAGGAGAAGGGGAGATTCATAATGGACACAGCAGAACCCTTATTAAGGGGGGTATTCTGTCTCCTCTTCTTTCAGTGGATTCTGAATCTGGAAATTTGCTCAGGTCCAGAAATGGGTGAGAGGATGTCATCCTACTGTGCAGTGGCTCACATAAAGCCTGTTTACCAGACCTGGAATGTTTGGGATAAAGCAGATTAAGACTTCAGTGGGTCACCTGTTAAATTAATTTCTGCGAACCCATGATTAATTTACTTTATCTGAGCTCTTCCTTTGGTGATTTCTCTAACCAGGACTAGTGATCCCACCTTCCTCCCTATTTTAATGACTATACACAGTCTGCTGCATGGAACCCATCAATCTAGTATTTCTCTAGCAATCAGAATGCTTTTGATCACCAATGACAGAAACGCTGTTTGAAAAAAGCACAATCAATTAAGATGAATTGCAGTAATGTCGTTTCCCCTTCCTTATCCTCACTTAGCTTTCCAAGGTTTCAGTTACCCATGGTCAACTGTGGTGTGAAAATATCAAATAGAAGTTTCAGAGACAAATAATTGATCAATTTTACATTGGAAGCTATTGAGTCATGTGATGAACTCTCACACACCATCCATCTCCATCCCACCCAGGACTTGAATTATCCATACTGAACATGCTGGGTAGGCACTGAGTGGACTGTCATGATGTTGCAATGCTTGTGTTTAAGTAAGCTGCATTTCACTTAATAATGGCCCCAAAGCAAAAAGAGGAGTGATGCTGACAATTCAGATATGTCGAAGGGAAGCCATAAATTGCTTCCTTAAAGTGAAAAGGGAAAAAAAAGAGAAACAAGAAAATTCTTGAGGGCTAGGGATGTGGCTCAAGCGGTAGTGTGCATGCGGCCCGGGTTCGATCCTCAGCACCACATACAAACCAAGATGTTGTGTCCGCCGAGAACTAAGAAAAAAAATAAATAAATGTTAAAATTCTCTCTCTCTCTCTGTCCCCCTCTCTCTCTCACTCTCTCTTTAGAAAAAAAAAAAAGAAAGAAAATTCTTGACTTAGTAAGGGGTGGGGGAGAAAAAATGCTATACTGCTAAGAAAAATATTCTGCCCAAGAAATTGTGAAGAAGGAAAAAGAAATTTGTGTTAGTTTTGCTGTCACATCTCAAACTACAGAAGTTATGGCCACCATGTGTGATAAGTACTTAGTCGAGACGTAAAAGGCATTAAATTATAGGGTTCAGTACTATCTGTGGTTTTAGGCATCCATTGGCGGTCTTGAAACGTACCCTCTGTGGGTAAGGGGGGCTGGTATTACTTATATCCTACACTGATAAAAACCTAGCAAGGCTGGGGGCTGGGATTTTGGTTCTGCAGTAGAAGCTTGCCTGGCATGCGCGGGGCCCAGGGTTCGATACTCAGCACCACATAAAAATAAATGAATGGAATAAAGGTATTGTGTCCAACTACAACTAAAAAAATAAATACTGGGAAAAAAATAAAACGAGCAAGGCTGAGTGTTTCTGGAAGCAACGTTTTGATGCTAAGCAGCTCTGCTTTTCTCTAGTTATCAGCTTCATTTTACCCCTGGCAGGCGTACCCAAGGATATGTCTAGATTCACAATCTGGCTTCCTGGGGATCCATCAGTATTGTCTACCTAAGCACAAATGGAAATGTCCTAGGAAAAAACTCCAAATGATCCAACTCGAATTGCTGAGCCCAGGAGTGGAGAACCCAGCTGTCTGATGTGGACCTCAGTACCTCTCTGCACGCTCTAATACTCTGACATGGGAAAATGACTTAGCTCTCTAAGCCAAAGAGCTCTCATCCTAGGGTTCATGTGAAGATTCAATGTTAATTTGTATAAAGCACTGAGACCACTGCCTGGCACATGTAATTGTTCCAGCATGAATCTAGTCACCCCTTTGGCCAGGGAGAAGATCCATTACCAGGGAGAAGAGCATGTGTAGTCCAGATGTTGCTGCTGAGAGTCTCTAAGAGAAGAACCCAACTCCATCCTCCCTTCACATGCACATTTCTGAACAAGTATCTGCACACAACTGCCTAACCTTGAGTCCTAGCAGAGCCTCTGCTTCTACCTGGGAGAAAAGAGGGGAGAGCAGATGTGGCCAAGACTCTTCAGAAACTTAAAAAATGTCCACAGACCTTATACAATAGTAGAAGCAAAAGGAAATGGCTGAGTCTGTGGCTGAGGGGCAAGCTTCAACTTGAGGCCACAGAATGAGAGTGAGAGCTCCCCATACAGATTCACCAGGCTGGGAGAGAAGCACTGGATATGTCCAGCAAAAGCAGACCCTCCTACACACATAGCAGAAAGAGAAAGTTAAGAAAAGATGGTTGGAAGCAGGACTGCAGCTATATGTAGTAACCTTGCCTACTATAGAACAGGTTCAGGACCTCTCCTCGTATCTGAGCAATCAGATTAGCAATCCCTTAGTTAGGGGAGAAAATCTGACATTTTGTAGTGCAATGTAGTACAGGGCATTGAACCTAGGGTTGTTCTCCCACTGAGCTACATCCCCAGCCCTTTTTATTTTTTTTATTTTGAGACAGATTCTCCCCAAGTTGCCCAGACTGGCCTTGAATTTGTAAATCCTTTTGCCCCAGCCTCCTGAGGACCTGGGATTATAGGCCTATGCCATAAGGAAATGAACATGTAAAGGAGGAATTATGTTCCCTCTGATGTGGATAAGAATGTTCACCCTGAGATCAGATGTTCAAAATATGCAGTCTATTTCTAGCTCATGTAACCCACTGAATTCATAAATCTTCTGAAGTTTATGTAACTCTATAAACCTTCTGGCTAGGAGAGGTGGTGCATGCCTATAATCCCAGCAGCTCAGGAGGCTGAGACAGGAGGATTGCGAGTTCAAAGCCAGCCTCAGCAAAAGTGAGATGCTAAGCAACTCCGTGAGACCCTTTATCTAAATAAAATAAAAAATAGAGTTAGGGATGTGGCTCAGTGGTCAAGTATCCCTGAGTTTAATCCCCAGTTCCCCCACCCTCCCCCCCCCCAAAAAAAAAACCCTTCTGGTACTATATATGAAGTATTTTATGGATATCTCTTTCCCTGGAGGAAGTGTATATAGCTTTCATCAGATTCTCAAAGTTATCCCCAACTCAAAATAATATTAAGAATTTCTGCCTTAGATCCAACCTCCAGTCACTTCTCCAATCCTCCAACTCTACTCTGATGATCATGGCTTCAAACCATTTGCTTAGAAACACAATCGATCTGATGTTTTGGTAGCATTTGTAGGGCAGATAACCTTTCCATCTGGAGATTTTCTTTCCTTGACATTTTCAAATTCTCTAATTCCTTGACCTTTGCCCTTCTTCTACTTCTTTGACAGTTCTCCTCTCTATTTTGCTGGCCTCATTTAATCTCGGAAAGTGGATGACACTAACATTTAACATCTCTCCTCCATGCTCCCTTTTCTCCCCACCGTCTCTCCCTATGGCAAACTCATCCAGTCTTAGAGCTCCTCATCTCCCCTCTTTGCAGATGACTTCTAAACCTCTCCTGCAGAACCAGTTTCCTCCCAGCTCTAATCCTCCTTCATCAGTTGCCCACTGAGCACTTCCACATGATTCTTCTGCTGACTCATGAAACTGAACAAGTCCCAAACCAGACTCTTGATGAATGCCCCAACTCTCTCTTCCAACTCTGCTCACCACATGGCTTTTTCTCTGACTCTTAGGATTATAACTTTGGAGGCTCACCTTCCTCTTCTCTTCCTCTACCATGCCCAGTGTACTGCCAGATCCTCTACATTCTGACCCTACAGTGTCTCTTGGATCTATTCTCTCTTTATTAGAAGGAGACACATATTCTCACTCTTACCATTCTAATAGCAGCTGTGGTGATTGTGACAGAGAATATTCTTCTCACTTTGGCCATGCTATGAGCCTCTGTGATGGCATTGCTTCTTCTGGTCTTTACTTCACCAGTCCCAAGCCTTTCCAGAGAAATCTTTCTAGAGCTTAAAGACTTTTTCACTTTTCTTCTCAAAACCCACCAACACCAGTTTGTCTTTCCAAATTGCATGAGAAATCACCTTGTCAGTCATACTACACTTTGTACAACTACTACATACCCTTTTAACCTGGGTTCTACACAGATATGGCTTCAAATTCTGACTACTTCATAATTATGCAAGTTTAGGAAAATTCCTCAATCTCTTCAAACCTTTTTTTCTCAATCTATAAAAAATGGAAATAATAATAGTATTTATCCATGGTAGGTTGCCGATAACTGGCAGATCCTAAATCTCCTGCCTGTCAAAATTTGTACTGTATTTTTCCACTCCTTGAATTTTGGTTGCTCTTATGACTTGTTTTGGTCAGTAGAATATGTGGAGGTAATCTTGTACCATTTTCAAGCTTAGATCTCAAGAGGTCTTGAGGATTTCTCTCTCCACACATGAAAAGCTAGGCCACAAGATGGATGAACTCAAGTCAGACTTGTGGAAGAGAACCACAGCTCTAACTGACTGCCAATCACTGGACATGTAGCCAAGGTCACCTTAGGTTATGGGCTCTAACCAATCCACTAGAAAGCCCAGGTGAGATTAGCTAACATATCTCCCAGATGAGCAAATCCCAACTGCCAACCCACAGAATCGCGAGCTAACTTAAGCCTTTTTTGAAGTGGTTGTTATGTAGTAAAAGTTGACTGATACATCAGCTCAGAAGGTTGCCAGGAGCGCTCATGAGTCATTCCACATAAACTTGTGTGTAAAACGGTTTCTGACCCAATGAAAGACATTTGCTACTGGATTACTAGCTCACCACCCACACTCCTTGGACCCATGTAACTTGACCATTTACCATTACCTCTACTTGTTCTGTCCTTAGCTCTGCACTTCACTTGCAAATGGAACCTACTTCTCTCTCCCTCGCTAATGTCTCATCCATGATTCAAGCCTCATCTTAAACACCCACTTCTTCATGAAAACTTTCTTAAATCTCTAAATGTATAAGAGATTGTGGGAAGAATGAAACTTTGAAGCCAAATAGATCTAGATCTGAATTCTGATTTTTCACTACCCCTTAATCAGGTATACAAAGCTGGCTAATATTTTTAAAACTTTCCTGAATCTTATCTTCCAGCCCTAAAAAATGAGTTGACGTGAAGACTAAGCGACAATACATAGCCTCCAGTCTGTTGGTTTCCCCTTCCCTCCTCCAATCCCCACAGCTCTGTTGGCCACACCTCAGAGCACAGAGCATGTACTGCATTTGGTTATAATTTTGAGTACTTATTTTATACCCTACTTAGAAAGAGAGAGTGCTTTATTTATCTTGGAGTCCCATACAGTACCTTATATGGTTATTTTCACATGGTAAACACTCAATAAATATTTATTACTTTGGAATTTTTTAAATTGCCAAATTACACAAGCAATGTTGGTGGAGGGAAAGTTCCATTTTGCTGGGTGGTCAGGGTAGAATTTATACAGGACTTGGATTCAAACTAGGTTTTTTAAAATGGGAAGGATTTGGAGAGGTGGAGAAGAAAGAGGGAATTCCAGGAAGATAGGGTAAAAACAGAGTTGGGATGTGATTAGCATGGGTGGGGAGGGCAGTTAGAATCCAACAGTCTGACTGCAGCTGAGGACTGAGGGGCACGGCTAGAAGACAAGGCAAGAAAAGCAGAGAGCAGCCTGCTTCAAAGAGCAAGGCAACTGGATTTCATTCTGAGCAAGAGATTGTTATTATTATTTCTTTCTCTTTAAAAAAAAAGTATATTGGCATTATAGAAAACAAAGAAAATGCAAATAATCGGAAACAGAAATTAGAAAGTGTGTATAATCCCCTGAGGCAGGGATTACTGTTGTCTTGGGAGAATATCTTTTCACCACACACACACACACACACACACACCTTTTATTTTAATTTTTTTTTAAATAATCAATGGGTTTTAGTTTCCTAAAACTGAAATTGTCTATGGTTCTCAGAGCTAAGCTTCCAAAGCTATACAGTCAGCGATTTTTCAGGCGAGCCCAAGGGAGGGAGCAAAGAGAAGAGATAAGAGATCTCTAGTAAGAAGCTGGTAAAAGGCACTTCTCTGTCCTCTCAGTGGGTTACTAATCAGATCTGGTGGCAACACCTAGGGGACCCAGTGGGGGGTGGGGGGTGGATGGGAAATGACACCAGAAGGAACACCAAAGCCCTGCAACAAAAGAAAGCCATCAAACCCCAAACAGAAGGGGAACCACCCAGTGCACCTCACTGGGGGCAACCATGGGGAAGAAGGGTGTGGAATGGGGAGCACATAAAGGGCTGGAAGGATTAAATTTTTGTTGTTGCAATTTTCTTTTATTAAATCATTTCCTTAAAAAATGTGTTTTTTTTTTCTTTTATGTCTAGGGGATTTATGTGACTGTAGACTGGGCTTGAACTCTGTGGGGAGAGGGACTAGGGCAGCTAGGGGTCTTCCCAGGGCATCCTATCTCCGACCCCAGAGATCTAAAGGGGAACAGACTCTCAACCCTCCACCTAAATGGGTGAGGTCAGCTCTTCAGATCGCATGTCTTTGGCCCAAATAATTTGGAAACCCCAAAGTCTTTTGACAATAAACCACAACTCTCAGAACTCCTGGGGTCAGCAAAAGAATGGGTGTTGTCAATCATCGAGAATTTCTGGGACCCCTTCCCCCAAAGCTGCCCCACTTTCCCCAAATGGAGGCAGCTGAGAAAACAGGTGTGGGAGCAGAGGACAGGAGCTCCAGAGATGGCCACCTTCCTGTTCTCTCCCCTTAATTTGAGGATTGCCCCTCCCAAGCCCCAGGAACCACCCCTGCTGTTTATACTCCTTCTCTTCCACTCCTACCCCGGGTCTTCACCCAGAGGTGCAAAAACGCCTAGGGGCGGGGAGAAGAGTGTTGGGAGGAAACAGGGGCCCAGCCTCAGTGGAAGCTCTGGGAACCAGCTCCAAGAAGGAAGGAACACAATGGCCTCATCTTATCTTTGGGAGCAGAAGACTCGGCCCTGACCTGGATCAGGCGGGTATGCAGGAACCTGGAGGTGAGGGCCAGCTCAATCTGGGGGGCTGGACCTAAAGTGTGGATAGTGAATGGAGGAGGAGAATGGGTTGGGTGGGAAGAGGGTTCCCAGTTTGCAGGCCATGGCCAGTTTCCCCAGTAGCACCCAGACAGCAGCAAGAACAAGGCAAGGGCTCCTTTTGAAACACTGGGGGCTACAGACTACGGGGGAGAGCTGTGGGGAGAGAAGAGTTAATGGTGGGGCCTTGGCCTGGCCTCCCCCAGCCAGTGCAGGTCTCCTGGGAGAACCCACCCTGCCTTCTAGGTGGGAGGCTGACTACTGCAGGCCCTTCTTCTCTCTGCAGGTGACTACACACCCTTTTTAAACTTTAACTTTTGAAATAACTTCAAGATCACAGGTAAGACACAAAAGCGCTTAAAATTTTTACTAAAAATTTTTTACTAAAAACTTTACTAAAAGTTTTCAAATGCTAACATTTTACGATGCTCACTTTTTTGTTCTCCTTTCTTTTCTAAACCACTTGAAATAAGTTGCATGTATGAATTCCAATTGCCCCTAAATACTTTATTGTATATTTCTTAAAAACAAGGATGCCTTTTTCCTATATAACCAGAACACAGCCATGAAAATCAGAGAATGAACATTGGTATAAGGCTACCATCTATCCATAAAATTCTTCAAAATTTGCTGATTGCCCAATAATTTCCAGGAACCAATTCTATATCCTGCATCACATTTTGCTGTCATTTCTTTTTAGAGACTCCTTTAATCTAAAATAATTCTTCAATGTTTTATTGTTTTTTATGACTTTGGCATTATTTGAAGAGAACAGGTTGGAGCCCTTGTATTTGCCCCTCAACTTATATCTATCTGATATTTCCTTGTGATTGGCTTCAGGTTGTATAATTGTGTCAGGAATATT
Organism: Ictidomys tridecemlineatus; assembly: GCF_052094955.1. Classification (NCBI taxonomy): domain Eukaryota; kingdom Metazoa; phylum Chordata; class Mammalia; order Rodentia; family Sciuridae; genus Ictidomys; species Ictidomys tridecemlineatus. Next base: position 50,218,299 of record NC_135487.1, read on the forward strand.
CCAGGACTGATGTCAATCAGAAAATGACAACATTAATGTACCTCATTATTGGTGACTGAGTGGATCACTCAGTTAAACAGGTGTCTGCCAACTTTCCTCAGGGCCAAAAATCACTATTTTTCCTTTGTAATTAATAAGTATTTTATGGAGAAATTCATTGAGACCAGGGGATATTTCTTTCCTTGTCAACATTTAACTTACTACTAGAGCAACCCATGCTATTTCTTGCCTGAATCAACACTCACTATGATGATTCTCAAAGAGTGATTTTCTAAATTCATCACTCTTTACACTGGTTGGCTTTAAGAAAGTCTTCCTATCTATCTATCTATCTATCTATCTATCTATCTATCTATCTATCTATCAGTACTGGAGATGGAACCCGGGTTGCTGTACTGCTAAGCTATGTCCCTAGTCCATTTTATTTTGTTTCGAGACAAGGTCTCACCAAGTTGCCCCAGCTGACCTCAAATTTGTAATCCTCCTGTCTCGACCTCCCCAGTAGCTGGAATTAGAGGTATGAGCCACCATGCCTGGTTCACAGTCATTTATTTATGTCAGTATGGTCACATGTATTCTAATTTTATTTGATGAGTTATAATCTGTTACTATCATTATTAATTTTGGTGCTCACGTTGATCAGATCTGATCTAAAGCTGTTCCTTTGACCTGGTTCCTGTGTTCCTTTGACATGTTGCCTAGGTTCTTTGAGTAAGTCCTTACACAATGTTTTCCATTGGGGACTCAATTACATAAATTTTAAGAATAAAATTTATTTTTACTTTATGAATAAAATTTATTTTTACTTTACTTTTTTTTTAATGAATTAATTTGTTTTGAGATGCTGGGGATGGAACCCAGGACCACAAGCATGCTAGGAAAACACTCTGATTGGAAGCAAAAAAGGAAAGAAGGAGAAGAGGAAGGAGAGATGGTATGCAGAGAGCATAAATGTGTGCCTCATGCTAGCATAATTAAAGGTAATTAGCAGGTATTTGCAACCCACAAAATGTCTATCAGGCTGAGGCCGGGGCTTAGAGGAAGATCGCTTTCCTAGTATGCATGGGGTATTGGGTTTGTTTCTCAGAACCACAAAAAAATAAAATAAAAGTATTGTGTCCACCTACAACTAGAAAATAAATGTTAAAAAAAAAAAAAGTCTGTCTCTCCAAACCTCTGCAAAAATTGCTAAGAACATGGTCTGATTCATCATATATGCCAGAAAAGTAAATTCTATTCCAAAGTATTTTTATTATTTTTCTAAAATTTTCTTTCTCTACAAAATTGGAATTGGCCACCTCAATTCAGTTCTCCCATTGACTTGATTAGAGCATTCAGATCATCGCAAGACTAGAACAAATTTGAAGAGACTTGATTTAACAGTAAATACAAGAACATTTGTCAGGGCATTTTGCATTCTTTTTTGTTATTAGAAGTTGATTTTTCTATTGGAAAGATTTTGGTGTGAATTATTTTTTGTTTGTAGATTTCTAAAAGGCTTGGCATAGTGTCAAAGATTTCTCAGCGCTACTTGTGTTAAAGACACCTGTGATGCTACCTCTCCAGGCCAAGGTACTCTCAGTAAATGCAGAAAACTATTTTATTTATTTATTTATTTATTCATTTATTTATTTATTTCGGTGTTGAGGATTGAACCAGAGGTCTTGTGCATGCAAGGCAAACACTCTGCCAACTGAGCTATATCCTCAGCCCCAGAAAACTATTTTTAATGCAACATTTGATGACAATTGTGCATGTCCATTAAAATGAAATTAGTCTGGGAGGAAGTTTGTAAAGGCAGGAGGCTGAGTACTAGGGAGACTATGCCTCTGAGGACCTTTGCCCCCTCTTGGCTGAATGTGACCAGAATATTTCTTTAGTGGATACCAGAGAATAATGGAAGTTTCTCAGAAGACATTGTGTTCTAGAGTGGGACGAGGAAGAGAAAGTAGATCAACTAAAACACTGGCCCTCAAAGCACTCTAAAAACCAGTAAATAAAAGAGTAATGAAAAAGAATGAGCAATTAGAATCATGTCGATGGCTAAAGGACTGCTCGTTATGAAATACTAAGCAGCTCTCATTCCTACAGTACATCCTAGACACTTCTCTAAGGCCCAGGGAGCACGTCTTCAGACTCAGCTGCTTTTTGCACCTGGTGGTAACCATGACTTGGCCAGCTGCACTTCCTTCCCAAATCAGGTATTCCTCCCTGCCCTGCCTCTCCAAGTCCCCCTCAGCATTCCAAGAGGATTTCCAGTGCTACTTCTCTGATCCATCCAGGCCAGAATGATCTCTGCCATTTAGAAATCCCATTGGCAGACTTAGGAGGGGATCATTGAGAGCCAACTAAACATTTGCCGCTGCATTGAGCAAGGTAGAGATCACTGACCACCTTGGCAAGGGCTTCTCCATAGTCTTAATTAGAGTGAGCTGTAGAGAGATCTGGAGTGGCTGGAATTAGAAGAGAAAACACATCAAGAGTTCTATGAACTGTGAAATGTCACATGTAGAATAACTTTGTCACAACTGGTCATTATGGTAAAAATTACTTAACCTTAGTGCTTAAGGCTTGTTGGTGTAGATAAATGAATATTTAGTGGATAAAAATTTTCAGTTTAGGTAGGTGTGGTGGTGCACACCTGCAATTCCAGTGACTTGAGGCTGAGACAGGAGGATGGCAAGTTTCAGGCCAGGCTCTCAGCAATTTAGTGAGGCCCTATCTCAAAAAAAAAGGGGGGGGGGGTTGGGGATGTGGCTCAGTGGTTAAACACAGCTGGGCTCAACTCCCAGTACCAAAAGGAAAAAAAAAAATGTCAGGGGCGTGTGGTAGTACTGATCTGTAGAGGCTGAGGCAGGAGGATCACTTAAGCCCAGGAGTTCCAGCATGGTCTGGGCAATATAGTGAGAACCTGTCTCTAAAACAATAAAAGACCAAAATATATATATTTAATTTTAAAAGATGGTAGGTTGGTGAGAGGCAGAGCGAGACAGACACAAATCTTACCAACATATTAAGATTACAAAAACGAGCTGAGGGTGTAGTGGTAAAGCACTTGCCCAGCACACGTGAGGCACTGGGTTCAATCCTCAGCATCACATAAAAATAAATAAATAAAATTAAGTTAAAAAAAATAAAGAATGCAAAAACAACTTCATTTATTCCCTCTGTTCCAAATTTCTGTGCTTTATTAGGAAATGGCTGGAAGTGGTTGACAAGTACAGTAAATGCAAGAAAAACAGGTCATTAAAGTGGAATTGATGCGTATGTAGATGTAGAATTTGTACATTTGTAGGCCCAAGTATAAATATAAGCAAAAATTAATCATTTTCAATTTTTCTTTAACATTTGGTTCATTAGAAACCATTGAATCTTCTTGCAGATATTAAATTTGATAATCCATCTAACAATTGGTAGGACAAAGGCAATTACAGACTTTTTATGAACCCACATCATTTACTAAAATATTGTTGAGACCCAGGTATGTTGGTTGTCACCCATCATCTCAACTACTTGAGAGGCTGAGGCAGCAGGGTGACTTGAGACACAAGTTTGAGACCAGCCTAGGCAACATAGCAAGACCACTGTGTCAAAAACAAATACATGCCTACTGTAAGGTCCTCTGAGCTAATAATCTCTACTAGTAAATGTAGTCAAGTTAAATATTTCATTGCACAAAACTCAGAATATATGAGAGACTTTGACCTTGTAATTTTTTTTTCTGATGAACTTTAAGTTCCTCAATGAGACACAAGGAAAAAATACACTTAAATACATCAAGCAACAACACTTCTCAGTTAAGTAAGTCTGTTTAGCTTAATTTTACTCTTTAGGGTAAATACCTGTCAGGAATGTCCTCCTTTCCCTCATCTTCCAAGGTAAGCCTTGCTTGGAAGATAACTTACCTGTCTGTTGGTGTTAGAAGGGTACCTGGTCCCCATCCAGTTATCTGAGTCTTTGCCAACCTTGGATGCTGGTGGCTGTTCTGTTCTTGTCTCTGGCATCTGACTAGTACCCACTATGGCAGCATTCAGCTAAAGAAACATCTGGTCTATTCAGCGATGGCTTCAGCTGATAGTGTCCTCATGTATTCCTGTCTCTGGAGCTGGTGGCATCTTGCTGCAGGCTCTCGGATACCCCATTATACATGCCCTCCGAGAACATTTCCCCTCAATCTCTAGGCTTTAGGAATTGTACAGAGGCAGAACCAGGGCACCTCTGCTTCCTCCTGGTAGGCATATCCCACAACATGTTGGGGAGCTAGTGGACATGATCATGTCCATCTATCTTCCACAGCTTTTTCTAAGCCCATAGGAAACCTAGGAATACTCTCCTTGCCAACCTGATGAAACCAGGGAGCTGTGGCATCTCCCATCTTGCCATGCCTTTCTGCCATATCTGTCTTACAGCTCAGTGGTGAGTCCTTCCCAAAGAAACAAGGACAAGCTCCCAGATTTATGTCTCCTTAGACTCACCTACTTGTTTTTCTGCAACTCTAGAGCCTCGCTGGGGTTTCAGGCCACAGCAGGCAGCCAGGCACATAGGTTTCACCTCCTTACTTGGCTATACTCCCCTCCTCCAAGCCCCTACTTCTCAGTGCCAGGAGAACTCTTCTTAAGGGCTTTGCCACAATCTCCTCATCTCCAAGCTGATTTATATGACCCTTTTCCTGAAGTCAGAATGGCAAAAGAAAACTGACAAAACAAGAAAGGAAATCCCCTGGGAAATGTTTTTTGGGGGTTTTGTTTGTTTGTTTTTTTGTTTTAGGAAACATAATTTTAATTTTCTACAAAGAACTGAATACATGAGAGATTTCTTGATCTCGTGGACCTTGCAAGCTAATCAGAGAGAAGAGCTGGTGTGCAAAAGATGGAATAATGCACAAACTGCCTGCAAGTTGCAGGTACTGGGGCTGCTCAGGGGTCAGCTCAGCTGGCTGGAGAGCTGGGCTGGGTGGAGGGCAGCAGAAGAAGCCTCTCTGAACCCCACCGCTATGGAGCAGCAGGCCTCCATTAGGTGGCAATTCAGAAGGTTACCCAGGGTCTCCTTGGAGAACTTTGGGCAGCTTTAAATTAACTTGATTCTTTTTTTCTTACTGAGTGGTCCTGCCTTGAGCTGAAAGAATTTGGAGGCAGACAGACATTTTGTAAACTGATAGATGCAAATTGACTTGGCCCAGTGGAAAATATCAGTTATTACTCACATCGTACTTTCAGCTTAAATGTTAACAAACATGGGACACATTCTATTTAATACTTTTCCAGAAAGGAACTTGAGCTTTCAAGGTCCATTTAGACTTTTTCCTATGAAGGAATGTCCTTGTAGAGAGCTATGTGCCTATGGCTTATATTTCAATCATTTTTGCTTAGGAATTTGTTAGTGTGGTGATTGCAGTTTCAGATATAACTGAGGCAATTAGATTTCCTTAATTTGATAAAAAATTAATCTTCTGTTTGTATTTATTCTTTATTCACTGAGTTGGGCTAATATGTTATAATGGCTAAAAGGAAAAGAAAAATGAAGACAATATGTATGCCTATATTTACACACATAGCGCACATATGTATTATGTCTGTATTTATATGCAAATACATGCATGCATTGTGTCTCTCTAAAACATGGCTATGTGGTTACCTGTGTGTAGGGATGAAAAACATACATTTCTTTGGGTAAATGTAAAAGTCCTGAGTTTCATAATGAGGATCAAGCCCCATTTGATGCAAGTATAATGTTTTGTGTCTTTGAACTTTTGCTTCCTTTATCCTGAAATGTTCTTCCAATATCTCTCATTTCTCAAACTCCAACTTCAAGAACCAGTTCAAGATCTACCCCTTCATCATGCTGCTAATGCGCTGAATTTCACAACAGTATTTCTTGTAAGTGTGCTTTCATTATTTTATATACCTGTCTCCCCTCCTAGACAATGAGCTCTTTTGAGTACAAGAACAGGTTCTCATTCATGTGTGCTTTGCTCCAGACCCTAGCCCTTGGGCACATACTAAGCACTCAATAAACATTTTATGTATGAGAGAATGTAGTCCTTGAATAATAATTAAGACTTTGATGTGAAGGGAGGTAAAGGGCTCCCCTATCCCAGGGTGGGAAGATACCTTGAGGAAGGCTGGAAACTTTCTCTAAGGCAGAAGTTAAAGGACATCAGCCTGCTATGGGGAGGCATTTGGAAGATGGAGGCTACCTACTTGGGTAGCAAAGAGTAAGGTCATATAATAGCTTTTGTGACTAGACCTTTGGAAATCAACATGGTAAAGTGATTACTTTTTTAAAGAAAAAAAAATCCAGAAGATGTTCAAGCTTTTTGAAAGTTGGACATAAAGGCAGTAGCTTGGAGTGGAATACTGTTCACTTACCACCTGACCTTGGCAGGTTATATAACTTCTGGGGTCCTCAGTTTCTTCTTTTGTAAGCAGAGGAGGAAGGAGAGTAGTAACTGCCCAACAGGGTGAGGAGGAAATGAGAAATTTTATATAATGTTCTGTGTATGTTAATTTGAATCAGAGCCTGGTCAGGGAAATTTCAACTGCTTCCAAGTATTCAGCATAGAGGAAATTGAATGCAGGGAATTAGTTAAATGGAGTCTGGAGGAACTGAAAGCCAAAAAAGTATGGTGAGAAAATTCAGAGATCCACCGCAGCAGGAAGCAACCCCCATCCGGAAAGGGAGAGGATAGTGCTATGGAGCCTGAGAGCTGAGGTCACCCAGGGAAAGAAAACCATGTCTAGCAAGAACTGGAACTGTGGAGGAGACGCACCTGTTGTCAGGAAGATGCCAACTATAGTGACAGGAGAGTGAGAAATACTTTGGCTCCTTCGCCCTCTGTCCTGCCTCTCCTGATAGAAAGCAAAGCAATGGTGCTGAGTGTGGTGGCACATGTCTATGATCCCAGCAGCTTTGGAGGCTGTGGCAGGAAGATTGTGAGTTCAAAGCCAGCCTCAGCAACTTGGCAAAGCCCTCAGCAACTTAGTGAGACTCCATCTCCAAATAAAAAAATAAATAAAGAGCTGGAGATTTGACTCCGTGGTAAAATACCCAAGGTTCAATCCCTAGTACCAAAGAAAAAAAAAAAAAAAAAAAAGCAAAGCAAAGCAGTGTATAGGAATTTAGATAAATGGAATTCAAACCAGACGCACAATTCATTAGCACAATCAGTTGGAATTGGTTTTGGACATGAGATACAGAAAAATCAAAATGAGAAATCTCAATAAGCTAGACATTTGTGTTTCTCATGTAAAAGCTCAGGCAGGGGATTTAGGGCTGTTATGGCATTTGATCTTGTCAGAGACACAGGTGTCATCCATCTTGATACTTCTTCATGTGCCCTGGAGCTCAAAGGCCCAAAGGGCACAACTGTGTTTCAGGAGATAGGATGGTGGCATGGACAAAGAAAAAGAGAAGAGCACCTAGATATTGCCTGGTCAAGCAGAGAATTTTGAAATGTAGATTATGACTCAGAAGGGGAATCATTACATCAATATAATGGTTAACTTTAAAAACATGAAAGAGACAACATCAGAGTGTACCACACAGAAGATATATTTCTGCTTAAAACTTTTGTTTCAGAAATTTAAATGTGAGTGTGTATGTGATAAAGACATAATATACTCTGTATCTCTTATGACAAGAATGCCATAAAAAAATCAAAGCCACCAATGGAACAGAATAGAAGACAAAGAGACACATAAATACAGTTATCTCATAGTAGACAAAGGCACCATAAACGTACACTGGAGAAAAGATAGTCTATTTAGCAGGTGGTGCTGGCAAAACTGGAAATCCATATGTAGCAGAGTGAAATTGAACCCCAATCTCTCAGCCTGCACAAAACTCAATTCAAAGTGGATCAAAGACCTAGGCATTAGACCAGAGACCCTGCACCTATTAGAAGAAAAAGTAGGCCCAAATTTCCATCACGTCAGCTTAGGAACTGAATTCCTCTACAAGACACCTAAAGCACAAGAAGTAAAATCAAGAATCAATAAATGGGATGGAATCAAGTTAAAAAGCTTCTTCACAGCAAAGGAACAATCAAGAATGGGAACAGAGGGAATTGGAGTTGTGGCTTAGTGGTAGAGCTCTTACCTAGCATGTGTGAGGCACTGGGTTCGATTCTCAGCACTGCATGTAAATAAATGAATAAAACAAAGGCCCATCAACATCTAAATAAATAAATAATAATAATAATAATAATAATAATAATAAAAATGTAAACAGAGCTGAGCATGGTGATGCCTGCCTGTAATCCAGTGGCTTGGGAGGCTAGGAGAATTGTGAGTTCAAAGCCAGCCTCAGCAATTTAGCAAGATCCTAAGCAACTCAGTGAGACCCATTCTCAAAATAATATACAAAAAAGGGCTGAGTATGTAGGTCAGTGTTAAGTGCCCTAGTTCAATCCACAGTACAAAAAAAAAAAAAAAAAAGAATGTGAACAGAGAGCCTACAGAATGGAGAAAAATCTTTGCTACCTGTACCTAAAATAGAGTATTTAATCTCCAGGATATATAAAGACCTCAAAAAACTTAACAACAAAAGACCAAATAACCCAATTAATAAATGGGCTAAGGAACTGAACAGACACTTCATAGAAGAAGAAATACAAATGGTCAAAAAATGTTCAGCATCTCCAGCAATTAGAGAAATGCAAATTAAAATTACACTGAGATTCCATCTCACTCAAGTCAGAATAGCAATTATCAAGAATACAGGTATCAATAAATGATGGAAAGGATGTGGAGAAAAAGGTACACTCATACATTGCTATTGGGTCTGCAAATTGGTGAAACCACTCTGGAAAGCAATATGGAGATTTCTCAGTAAAGTTAGAATGGAACCACCATTTGACCCAGCTAGCCACTCCTCTGTGTATATCCAAAGGACGTAAAATCAGCATACTACAGTGACACAGCCACATCAATGTTTAGAGCAGTTCAATTCCTAATAGCTAAGCTATGGAATCAACCTAGGTGCCCTTAAACAGATAGATGGATAAAGAAAATGTAGTACATATACACAATGGAATATTCCTCAGCCGTAAAGAAGAATGAAATTATGGCATTTGCTGGTAAATGGATGGAACTGGAGAATATTATGCTAAGTGAAATAAGTCAATCCCTAAAACCAAAGGTAGAATGTTCTATCTAATATGTGGATGCTAACACTCAACAAGGGAATGGGGAAGGAAGAATAGAAGTTCATTGGATCAGACAAAGGGGAATAAAGGGAAGGGAAGGAGATGGAAATAGGAAAGACAGTAGAATGAATTGAACGTTAACTTTCCTATGTCCATATATGAATACACAACCAGTGGAACTCCACATCATGTACAACCACAAGAATGGGAAGTTATACTCCATGTATGTGTAATATGTCAAAATGCACTCTACTGTCATGTATATCTAAAAAGAACAAATAAAAAATTAAATTAAATTAAAAATAAATAAGTAAATATTCTTTAAAAATTCAAAGCCACTGGTATAAAGAACGTTTCTAGAAACTGCTCCGCTTCTGTTTCATCCCATTGGGTATACAAAACTGTAGGAAGGGCTGGGACATGTGCTCTGTTATAGGAAACCATTTTACAAAAAAAGCTGGGGAGACTGGGAGTATCTGGGTATGTAGTTCAGCAGTCAAGCACTTGCTTAGCACATGCAAGGTCCTAGGTATACTCCTTGGGACCTAAGAGAGAGGGCCTTCATATCCCCCAATACCTCGGAATCTACCACATTCACAGCCATTATTGTCTGTTGTTATTGTCACTATTGACAGTTCTTGCTGACTAAAAACCAACCCCCTCAGGGAGTTTAACACAGTGATGATAAGTTGGTGCCTGAACCCACAAGGGCTGTGGGTGAATCTTACTTTGCCTTTTCGTTTTCTCCTCTACAAAATGAGGATAATAATTTTATCCTCATCAACTTTTTGTCAGCACCAAATAAGGACGGGAATCCCTGTGTTCAGCAGACACTGCACATGGCTCTTAGGAGGAGGTCCATGGTGCCAGCTGTGGACATCAGCCCCAGAGCCCTGAGGCAGCATGTGAGGGAGGGCATCAGGGCAGAGATGCACTGTTCCCAGCCAATGTCTAACTGATCCAGAAGTAGTTGTCAGATTTATAGTAAGCCACCTCTGCTTTATAGAAGTAGACAGGATTAGGACAGTAGAGAACAGCAAAACTACCAGGAACTTCTCAGGAAGAAAGTAAAGGGGCACTGAAAGGGTTGAAACAGAGTTGGGATAATAACCCCTGACAGGCCTGACATATGGGGAACCCTACATTCTTTCATTCACCATTGGATGAGTGAATGAATGAATGATCAAAATAAGGAAGCCTATGAACAGAATTCCTTTTGTGTGTGGTGGTGACGGTAGTGGAGCAGGTGGGTATTTGGGATTGAACCCAGAGATACTCTCCAACCAACCTTCATTCCCAGCCCTTTTTATTTTTTATTTTGTGATAAAATCTCACTAACTTGCAGAGGCTGATTTGGCAATCCTCCTGCCTCAGCCTCCAGAATAGTTGGGATTACGGGCGCTAAATAGATTTTTGATTGTGACATAAACTTAACTTTTCTCCTGTTGCTGATGTGGTGTGGAAAGACAATGTTATATAAATAAGAAATCACATTTATCTTGATTGTGTATTCCAAAAGAAAATTGTTATTGAACTCTTCATTAAAATTGCACAACTTTTTCTCTTACCGTCTACATATTATGATTAGTCTTTTAACACTAATTAAACACCCGCCATGTGCTAAGTGATAAGCAGAACATGTGAATAATATGGTTTTTGCTCTCCTGGTGATGGGGAGAGAAACTCAGCAGAAAACACAATAGGGTGAAGATGAATTTGACATTTTAATATTAATCTTTACTGGCTAGAACTTTGGGAGAAAGTTAAAAAGCCTCCTTATATGGAAATTTTTAAAAAGGAATAAATTTTTGCCCATCAAAGAAGAAAACATATGGTTTATATAGTTTTCTTCTGCATCTTCAAGGAATATCATGTGTCTAAAGAAGAGGTCATGTTAGGTACGACATGTGTCCCACATGGCCAATTATCTGCCTGAACCCTGTGAGTATGCACTATGGTATTTCTGTAAACATTTAATAATCCCCATGATGTAGTCATTCATTCATTTATTCACTAATGTATTTATCCATACATTCTTTAATTCTATAAATGTTGATTAAGTTCCCACTATGCATCATTTGCTGCTGAGAGATGAAATATTAAAAAAGCTTCAGAGAAGTTGCTTTTCCCCTAAGGGAAGTGACTATCCTCTAAGAAAGCATGCAAGGGCTAACATGTGTCATGCAGAATGAAAAGGTGATTCCTGGTGCAGGCTAAGGGAGCATCAAGAAGTGGCTTCTACCTTTGCTTGATTTTCCCGGGGTGGGGGGATGTCCAGCTGTTATGATTTGGATTTGAGGTGACCTGCAAAATCTCTTGCTATTGCAGAAATATTCAGATAAAATTATAGGATTGTGAGAGCTGTAACCTCATCAGTCCATCCTAGTTTGAATTGACTGACTGGGCAGTAACTTTAGGCAGGTAGGACATGATTGGAGAAGGTCAGTCACTGGAGATATGCCCTGGAAGGGTGCATCTTACTGTGGCCCCTTCCCCCTCTCACTCTGTGCTTCTTGACCCCACTATAAACTGACCCATTTTCCTCCACTAGGTCTTTCCACCTCACCTTGGGTTTGGAGCCACCCATCCATGGACTGACACCTGTGAAACTATGAGCCCCAAATAAACTTTTCCTCCTCTAAGTTGTTCTTGCTGGTTCTTCTGGTCACAGCAACCATAAAGCTAGTTAAAATAGAAATTGGTATTAAGAGTAGGGTCATTGGTGTGACTTACCTAACTACAAGTCTCAGAAGCCCTTGGAAATGGTTTGTGAAAGGAATTTTTGAAAAGTTTGGAAAGGCAGGCTGGAAATTTTTTAGAATGTTGTAGGTAAAACCTAGTGAGTGATTCTGGTGGGAGTTCAGAAGAACAGAATGCCAATAGGAATGGAGGCTCTGCTCATAATGTTTCAGAGGGACTGAAGGAATAGTCCTCCACTATTGGAAGTTGGACTAGAGGCCACTCGTAGCGATGAACTTGTTTATTTTTTCCCTATGTCTGGAGATTTTGTGTGAGGCTGAAAAGTGATGGACTAATTAATCTGGTGAAGGAAATTTCAAGGCAGCATGGTATTCAGTTAGTGAATGGATATTGCCGAGAACTTTTGGCCAGGCTTACTATAAAGAGTCAGGAGCAGAAAACAGAGCTAATGGATATTAAAACTTACAGTTTTGCCAGAAAAATATTTGCAAAACCGGGGCCTAGAAAGTTGTGCTTGTTGAAGTGATTATATTCCCTTTAGAGATGCTAAGTACTGTGCACAGGAGAAAATAGGAAAGATGCTTTGAGAAAACCTCAGGAGTTTGTAAGAACACACCCATTGTAGGCTTAAAGGTCTAGAAGAGAAAATTCTCTTAAGAAGAGATCATGTGGTGCCCTGCTCACACAGAGGTCCTAGAAAGTTTTTCATCTTGCTGAGGTCCACAGGCACTCAGAGGCTGCTGCAACTATGATATCAGGAGGCCCAGATAATGCACAAACTGGTAGCAAACTTGCATCATCCAGGTGATGCTGGTTCTGCAGGAATACAGGATGCTGAGTTAGAGTGTCATGAAGGTTTCCACCAAGATTTCAAAGGAAGGGCTGGGAGGTCAGGAAAAATGTAGCCGGGTCAGAGTCCTTATAGCCTATGGCCCCATCCCTACTTTCTATGCCCCTACTACTCCATTTTGGAACTGGAATATTTGCCCTGTGCTTCTGTATATTGGATATATGTAACTTGCATTTGAATCTTACAGGGACTCACAGCCAAGAGTTTGCCTTCAGTCTCAGAGAAGACTTTCAACTTGGAATTTTGGACAATGCTGAAACTGTTGAGACTATGGAACTCTTGGAGTTGAACTAAATACATTATGCATTATGAGATGGACATGAACTTTTGGGGGCCAGGAATGGGATGTTCTGGTTTGAATATGAGGTCCCCCCAAAAGTTCCTATTAATGCAGAAATATTCAGAGGTAAAATGATTGAATTATGAAAGCTGTAACTTAAGCAGTCTGTCTTAGTTTGAATGGACTGACTGGGTAGGAACTGAGGTGTGGCTGGAGGAAGTGGGGTCATTGGGCATATGCACTGGAAGAATCAAGAGTCCTGTGGCTCCTTCCCCCTTCTGCCTCTCTCTGATTCCTGGCCCCACTATGAGATGAGCAGTTCCCCACTGGGCCCTTGCTCCATGCTGTGCCGTCTCATCGTGGGCCCAGGACAATAGAATTGTTCATCTGCAGACTGATATCTCTGAAATCATGAGCCCCAAATAAACTTTTTCCTCTTCTTTTTTTTTTTTAAAAAAGAGAGAGTTTTTTAATATTTATTTTTTAGTTTTCAGTGGACACAACATCTTTGTATGTGGTGCTGAGGATCCAACCCCGGGGCGCACGCATGCCAGGCTAGCACGCTACCGCTTGAGCCACATCCCCAGCCCAACTTTTTCTTCTTTAAGTTGTTCTTGTTGGGTGTTTTGGTGATGGTGATGAAAAAGCTAACTTAAGCACCAGCTAAATCTCCAAAAATAAGAGATCCTTAGGTAGGTAGGAAAAAGAGATTCCAAGCAGATGAAACAACTGTGGACAGACAGGGAAGTGTAGAAGCAAGACATTATAGTCAGAGATTTGAGTAGCTTGTTTCAACTGAGGTACAGAATATAGGTGCATGCGGGCAAGAGGTTGGTTAGGGAAACAGGGAGAGATGTTAGATCCAGATTGTGCAAGTCCTTGTGTTATTAAAATTTTTCATTTCATCCTGAAGATAATGTGGGTTCACTGATAAATACATAATGGAGAATAAAATTATTTAATCAGGTTCAAAAAAGAGAACTAATAAATGACTTTAATTTCAACCTTCACACCCTCAGGTTGAACTTTGAATCCGCTCTCATATGAGAGTGGCCAGGGAGGAAGCAGATCTGCCCAGTCCATGCTAAGTTGAGGGGAAGGATGACTAGTGCCAGAGGGTGAAAAATCCAAATGTGTGTGAGGGGAATACCGAAGGAGTGAGTCCAACATGGCTTATCAAACCCAGGAATACTGAAGGTGAGAATCTGGAGTCAAGAGTGCACTTAAGTGGACCAGGGAAAACAGGAGTGATGAACGGCAAGTGACATGCAAGTTCCTCTGGACTTGTTGGGAAGCTTCCCAAGGGTGTTAATATAGTGCTGGCCAGGGCTTACTCGGGCACTAAGGTTTCTTGAGCCCTGAGGATGTAGGTGAAGTCACAGTACATACTGCAGCAGGAATTCTAGAATTCCTCAATACTGTGGAACAAATGAGCACTGATCTGAAAGTGTGCACCATAGTGTCTGCCTTTCGTGAATTTCCTCACTGGGCGTTACCTGTTTTTGCAGCTGCTGATTCAGCATCTGTCTTTACCATGAAGCTGTAAGCTGCTAAGGGTATGCCTTGCTCCCTAGTATGCAGCAAAGTCCCTGGTGTGAGTCAGTGAGTGATAAAGAATTTTAAAATCTGAATTTAGTTTAAAATCTGAATCTGGTTTGCTCCATTTACCATAAAGTTACTCATATAATAACTCAAGTTCAAGTTGGCCAGATGACATTGATAAAATATAACGTTTATAGCATCAATGTTTCTGATCCTTCAGGCTATTTTGTGGTTAAGTTCCTCTAGGTTGGCTTTCAGATGTGTGCTCATAAGCTCACTTTTCTGAATATTCGTTTCCTTCATGAAGTGGATTTGATCATAATACCAACCTATTGCCATACAGCATCATAATTTAGAGAGATGACCTGGATTTAAATAATGACACCATTACATGTTACTTCTGAAACTTTGGGCAAAATTTAGTCTTGTCTTAGACAGCTTCGGTTTTCTAATTGGTACAAAACAGATTAGTTGGAAGGATAAAACAAAACAAAGCATTTAAAATGCTTGGGATAGTGCTAGAATTTAGAGCTCAATACATGTCAGCTATTGTTACTATGACTCACAGAGTTGTAGGGATTAAATGTGATCACTCCATTTAAAACACAGTATCATGCGTAGAACCTAGTAACAACTCAAAAACTGAGCCTTTAGTACTATTTCCATATATAGCTATAATTTCACTATTCAACTAGTGCCTGTGTGATTCGTTTGCTTTGTTCCTTTTCTCCTACTGCAGCCCCAATATGGGGTTTGAATTTTTCATTGCTGTTTCACTTTGTGTATTTCTGAGTCTTGCCTCCCTACCCAGTGGAAAAAAATACCCAGAGAAAGTAGCACAGTGTCTTGCATACAGCAGATGATCACACCACAGTTGCTTTGCTTTGATTTACTGATTTTTCTACTACACTGAAACTTCTTTTTTAAAAAATTTTAAACTTTGGTAAGATGAAAAGAACTATGCTGCTCATGAAAGGAAATTATCACTTGACTTCAACATAAAGAAATGAGTAACTGATAGTTAATTCTTACTCTGTGTGTGTGTGTGTGTGTGTGTGTGTGTGTGTGTGTTTTGTTTGTTTTTAGTACTGGGGATTGAACTCAGGGGTGCTTAACCACTGAGACACATCTCCTGATCTTTTTATTTTTTATTTTAGACAGAGTCTTACTAAATTGCTCAGGGCCTCGCTAAGTTCTCAGAGCCTAGCGAAGTTGCTGAGACTGGCTTTGAACTTGCCAACCTTCTGCCTCAGTCTCTGGAACAACTGGGATTACAGGTGTACACCACCACACCTGGTCTTGCTTCTTGCTTTCAAAGGTTACCCAAGTTATGTTTAAGTTATGACTATTGTGTTTATTATAAAGCCCTGAGGAATCTGGCTGAAGCTCTTGGTGTGTTTTTATTTTTTTGTCTTAAATGAAAACTTATATGAGACATTTCCTTTAGAAATTTCAATGGCCTCTTCAGAAATATTTAGGTACATTTTCGTTGTTAAGTTTAGCCACTGAATCTGTGGATCAGGATCCCTGTCTTAAACCCATCATCCACAAATTAAAATGTAATCTTTCTAAGTCACTCTCCCACTTCAAAACCCCTTATGCCACCCCATCGCTGACAGGAGAAAGTTCAAGTCCTTTAGCCAAAAATCAAGCCTTTGTCTTTACCAACAGCCTCATTTGCTGCCTCTTCCCACTGATGCTGTAGAAACCCCAAGTTTCTCATTATCTTCTTTGCTTGTATTGATCTTTGTATATTTTTGGAATGCTTTTCTCTTCTCCAGGGTTTTTTTTTTTTTTTTCTTTCCTCCTGACTCATACCTATTTACTCTTGTTGACACTCCTCAGCTGTCATGTCCTCTAGGGATCCTTCTGTGACCTTCCTACTCAGTTACATTAAGTGCCTTCCTCCTACCTTCCCAGAATAACAGGTACCTAACTGCCTCTCTCAATCTTCCCATATTATTTTATTAATTCAGCAAGTATTTCTTGAGCATTTACTATGTGTCGGGCACTATTTTATACACTAAGGACATGTTGCTAAAGCACACAAAAATCATTGCCTTCATGGAGCTTAAAGTAAATAGAATAAGTAAGCAAATCTCTATTAATTTAAAATGAAACCACATAAGAACAATGAGAGGAGGGGTGGAGGGAGTTCCTGGATAACAGGGGTTACAATCCTAACTGGAGTGGCCAGGGAAGATTTCCCCTCACATTTGAGCACAGACTAGGTGATGTGAGGAAACAATTTTCCATGTTTTTTTTTGGGGGGGGGGGGCTTTCTTCATGCCTAGTGAACAAGGTAATAACTGCTCTTTTGTTCTGAACTATATTTTCAAAAATGTTTGCTTAGTGAACAGTCTTGCCAGATAGAGATAGTGTCTCTCTTTGAAGCAAAGGGGAAATTTGCTTTCTGTCTAGTACATTAAAGATATCTCCTTCTAGGGCAGTGGGCACTTTTGTATGCATTTCATTATAGAAGATTCAGGTTATCTAAGCTTGGGGTTCCACTCCTTCAGTGCTGCCTGATGCATACAGGTATCACCTGGCTCTCTTCACATTTCCTGTGGGAGTCAGACCTTGGAGCCTAGGCATGGATGCTGATGCTCTGGATAGTGCTGTTGCTGTGAGCACTAAGGTCCTTTGTCTTTAATGTGGGAATCTCATGTCTTCTGTCAGCATCCAAGAGGCTGTCATGGACTGAATTGTTGACTTGCAAATAGAGTAAAAAGTCTCAAGTCCTTCATGGTTCTTGACAATGAAGTTCAGATATTTGGAGGAAGAATGTTCAAGACACAGGGAACAACAAGTAGTAAAAAGGCCCTGAGATACTTGCTGTAGATAATATCATTTCTTAAAATTCTCTTTTAATCCCAGTGGCTTGGGAGGCTGAGGCAAGAGGATCATGAATTCAAAGCCAGCCTCAGCAAAAGCGAGACACTAGCAACTCAGTGAGACTCTGTCTCTAAATAAAATACAAAATAGGACTGGAGATGTGGTTTAGGTGTCAAGTGCCCCTGAGTTCAATTCCTGGTACCCTTGGACCACCTCCCCCATCCCCCCCAAAATTCTCTTTTCTGGATACTGAGGTGCACACATGTAATTCCAGCTACTTGGGAGGTTTGAGGCAGGAGGATCTCAAGTTTGAGGCCAGTCTGGGCAACGTAGTGAGACCCTGTCCCAAAATGAAAAATAAAAAAGGGTTGGGGATATAGCTTGTGTCAAGTGCCCCTGAGTTCAATTCCAAGTACCAGGGGGAAAAAAAATTCTGTCTTCCCCAGTGACTGTTAAGTTTTTAAGGACAAGCAATTGTTTTCATCTTTATACCCCTAACATCCAGCAAAATCATTGGTACATAGCAAATGCTCAAAAAGTGCTTGTTGAAATATATAGGAAAAAATAGTGATGCTTTGGATATAAAGGTGTTTCTTATGCCGGGATCTATGTTGCCAATTACTTTGGATTGTCTTTCCTTTTTTTTTTTTTTCCAGAGAGGTACACAATAAAATTGGCAAAAGAATTGAATTTGGGGGCTGGAGTTGTGGCTCAGCGGTAGAGCACTTGCCTGGCATGTGTGAGGCCCTGGGTTCAATGCTCAGCACCACATATAAATAAATAAATAAATAATATAAAAGTTCCAACTAAAAAAATATTAAACAAAAAAAAATTGAGTTTGAAGTCGTAAGTTTCCATCCCAGCTCTACCGCTTAGTAGTCTGTACATATGGTCAAGTTCTGTACTTTCCTGTGAATAGATTTAGAAAAATCTTGTCTTTTCTGTTTTGATACTTAAATGCTAGGATATAAGAAATATACTAAGGGCTCAGGAATGAAACATTGCTTGCCATATAGTAATACCCAACCCATGGTAATGTCTCAGAAACTTACATCTACTACTGTTATTCTATCTTCACTGGTCCCCAAATGGAAAGGAAATGGGAAATATGATGATTTGCAACATCTGCAGGAGAAATATGAAAACAGAGAGGATCTGTTACAGGATTCAATTTAGATTATTAGGCATTTCCATTTATTTAATAATAAATCATAATTGATATGATTTATTATTAAGTAAATATTCATATTCTCATAGAAGTTAACAACCTTGTGCTGAATTCTGCTGAGTTACTGGTTCTACTTTTCTGAGCTCCCTGGGTTCCTTATTAGTATAGTTTGCAGTCACTTATTGTTTTGTATGGAAGGTTTGACAGCAATATGGGACTGAGCATTTATTGCTAACTTGGGCCTTTTTTTTTTCACCCCAGAGTATACAAAGGAGAAACCTGGTGGCTTGGAGACTCCATTCCATATTTTTGGAAATCTAATTAAGAGTACCTCAATACAGTTTGACACAGAATTTTTCTTGGTGAATGTTTCAGCCAATCATTATGAGAAAGTAGCCTGTCACTGAATAGCTTTCCACCTCCTACATGTAGAAGAGCAGCCAGTTTAAAGAGGACTCTTGGTTCATTCTTTGTTGCATTCAAGGAACAAAACTGTCAGTGCAGTTTTTTTTTTTTTTTTTTTTTTTGCACAGTATTAGTGATTCATAGCTTTTCTTAAATTTTTTCCAATTTTCTGTTCATCATTTCTTGAGTTTCTTATTCCAAGTGTAAAACTGTGCTAGAGACTGTTCCAGTGACCAAAGTAGACACAGTAACTGAGAGTTAATTGTGATGCAGTTGGTGATAAACCACACCTGGAGAAACATCAAGATGGGAAAACATTTGCAGATGGACAATGCAGGGCTTCATGTTCAATACTAGAACTTGGAGAGGAAGCAGATAGTGAACTGTTATCTAGCTCAGTCATGAGCAAGGGCTACAGGAGCACTCTGGGGAGGAGGTAAGGCCATTAGAGAAGTTTCATGTTGGCCTATGGTCTTCTTGTTGTGACCCTTTTACCATTTTTTTTCCCCTCCATTGTTCCATTGCTCAAATAGTTGCACAGTTAATAGTGTCCTCTTTATATAGAACAAGCAATTGATCCTTTGGTACATCATGACAAAATGGGGAAAAATTCTACTATTAGTTGAACATGTGGATTGGATTTGGAATGGGAATGTTCTGAAACAGAGTTAGTTTGGTCTTGGTGATAGTCTCTGTAATGGGTCACAGGTCCTATGCACTCCACTCTCCCATCCCTCTCATTGGCTTTCTTAGCTGATTTTTGTGCCATTGTAGGTCCTACATGTTATGCTAAGGGCTTTATGAACCTTTTCACAAAAACTCTGGGTGGTATAGTTAATGCAGAAACTGAGATGTAACAATCAAAGGCATGGGTGTGGAACTTTAGAGTGCTTGCTTAGCATGTGCAAAGCCCTGAGTTCAATCCCTAGTAGTACCACAGTTGTGGGGTGGGGATAGTAAAGGTTCAAAACGAACTATAGAGTGGGGAAAAAATTATAAAGGATTAGAATCTCAAAAAATACCAATACTCCAAAGAGGAGCAATGGAAGAGAAGCCATTGTGAAGGCCTTTCAGGAAAGTTTAGAAATTTGTGACAACTTTGGATCAGGTGAAGGTGAAGGGATTGGCCCTGCACTTAACAAGCTCACTCCAGTTCTACTAAGTAAAACAAGCATTGCAGATACTAAATGATGGTCTGTAAGATTCTGATATGCCTGTTACATGGGGATATAGGGTTGAGAGTGTCACAAAATGAAAACATACTAATATAACTCAGAATACTGACTGAGGAATTCAGAAGAGAGAAACATCAGAGGTAAGCTGGACCAGGAAAAGCTTACAAGAGAAGGTGGTTTTTACCATAATATGATCAAAAAATTAAGATAGAAGATTTCACTGTAAAGTGAAGAGAGCATTAAACCCCAGGTTCTAGTCCGTGGGACCATCTCTGGTAGGTAGCCCTAGGCAAGCTCTTCAATCTTTTTGGACATGACTTGGTTTTCTAGGAACTCACTAACTCTAAATTCAGAGTCCATGGAGAGGAGAATAGCTGCTTTGCACAAACACTCACATAGTGCCATTTACTTGTATCAGGTGCTTTCAACAGGTGATTTCTCAGAGGGCCTGAACCAGGAGTCAGGAGCAAACAGGAAAGATAACCCTGCCTGCCCATGCTTGGGAGAACAGGTGTGTGTACGATGAGATCCGGTTCAGTTTTGGTTTTGCTTTGGCTCTTGATGGAATCAGATGGTTCATTTTTTCCAAGAGAGACAGAAAGAACAGTCGGGTTTAAGAGCAAGAGCCTTGGAGTAAGACTTGTGCTTATATTCTGGATCTGCCTTTTGTACCCTGCATGACCTTCAGCAGTTTATTCCACCTTCTTAAGCCTTAATCTTTGTTACCTAAAATTTTGGGATAAAGATCTGTACTTCTAGGGAGGTCGTGAGGATTAAAGGATAATGTATACAGACTCCAGAGCACAGTGCGGGGCACACAGTAGCTAGTTACAAAAAGAAGTCTGTTGCTTCCACGAGGGCGAGCTATTGTTACTAAGAACCTCGAAGAAAGGGAGTGAAGGTTCAATGGCAGCTGCCGCCTTCCCAAATCTCTGCCAGGCCGAAAGCCAACGTCCTAGAACTTAAAGGGACTTTTGACGGGTGGAACCTAGAACGGGTGTGACTCCGAATCTCTCGCGTGGGCGGAGGTGGTGACAGCGCAGGCAAGGAGGTGTCTCTGTGTCCCGCCACGAGAAGGTCCAGTGGTCCCCTTCCCTCGGGAAGTTGGTACCGGAGAAGAGGCTGTCCTCGGGGCCCCCAGCGTCTCAGGGGCCGGTGCTGAGGCGGGATCCAGAAAAAGAGAGGAGGGGCGACAGGGGGACTTTCCCCGCCTCTCTCCCTCGTTCCATAAATCACCGCAGCCACCGCAGCGGCGGAGCCGGGAAGTGCACGGAGCCAGAGCGCAGCGTGGTGGCACCAGACACCTCCCTTTCCCCCACCTCTTTCTCTTTCTTTCAGTGTGCGTTTTTTAAGCCTCTCCTCTCCCTCCTCGTTCTGTGGCTGCCCCAAGCGCGCAGCCGGTCGCCGCTCCTCCTCCGGGTACGACCGCCCGCCCTTACCGCCGCGGCTGCAGCCTCTCTGCGCCAGGACTCGGGAAGCGAAAGCGGCGAGGCTCGCGGCTGCTCCTGTCGCCCCACCGCCGCCCGCGCATCCGGCCTTGGGCGCCTTTCCGAGTCGCCCACCGCTCCGCGAAGCCCTGCGGGTGCCCGGCGCCCTCAGTGCGCTCGGGCGGCCGCTTCCTCTCCCGCCCGCCGCCGCAGCCTAGCGATGGTGGCCGCCCGCGCTCCCGCGCTGTAGCCGGGCGCCCCCTAAGTTTGGGAGCCGCCGCCACCGCGGCGCAGAGACCAGAGTGCAGAAGAGGAAGAAAGTTTTGTGGGGTGCGCCAGGCGGGCCCTGGGCGCACCTCCCGCTGCTTCCTTCCCGCTTCCCCGCGCCTGGAGCCGGTCGGCGGGGAGTGGCCCGAGGCAGCATGGCCCTAGAGCCGGAGGAAGAGGAGACGGTGGGGACTGCAGCCCTGGCCCTCCGCTGTCCGGGCTCGCCTGGTTGGGCCGGGGCCGGGGCCGGGGCGACCCGGCCGCCGCTCTGGTTGCTCTGCCTGCTTTCGTGCTGGCTCCTGGGCGCTGTGGCCAACGCCGACTTCTCCATCCTGGACGAAGCTCAAGTACTGGCGAGTCAGATGCGGAGGCTAGCGGCCGAAGAATTGGGGGTCGTCACCATGCAGGTAAGTGACCCCCGCCCCTTCGTGCACCGGAACTTGCCAGGTATTCTGCCTTTCCTCTTTGCCCAGGGCCGACCCTCCTTTTGCATGCACAGAGCTCCCTGTCCTGCCGGACTCCTCTGTCCTCTGCACAGATCCCAGACTACAACCAGCTCCTCTTGCATGCACTCATCTACCCCTCTTTCTCCTCTGCAGAATCCCCTGCCCTCTCCATGGAACCCACTTTCCCCTGCACCGCTCCCCTCTTCTGAGCACCAGATCATTTTTGTCGGCCTGAATTCTCCGGTTTCCTCGCACCTTTCCCCCTGATTTGTGCACGTTTCCTCAGCAGGCGTGTTTTCACCCTGCCACCCCTGCAAACTCCCCTGTTTCTTTGTGTCCCCATCCCGGAGCACCAGGCCCCTCCTGGCTTGGGCGATTTTCGAGGACCCCACCCCTTTCACAGCCTTGTAATGTCCTCCAGACCAAGGCGCACCCCTGGGCGCCGGAAGGGAAGGTACCACAGCTTATTCCCCGTTGCTCTGGGCCACCCTCACTCACATAGGAGGGCTGCCCCGGAGCAGCCTCCGCGCCCCCTTTCCCCTCCCGGATGCTTTGGGGGAGGGGCTGGCCTGTTAGATTCCCGGCTCTGGTCCTGGTGTGTGTGTGTGTGTTGGGGGGGGACTCTTTTTGTTGCTTTCCGCTTTTGCTGCTTTTTGATTTTTGTTTTGTGTGTGCCTTTGGGGAAAAAGGGACAAGGGAGCAAAGTGAATAGGATTCCCATTTCTCCAGATTGTTTACCGTGGCAGTCCTCCCCAGAAGAGGGACTTACAGAAAAAAAAAAAAAATTGCCCGCGGCTAATAAGGAATCCTGATGATGTTACTAAAATAACCCAGAGTAGTAAAAATTGCTCTACGGTAACCACCTGGAGAGTCTATCTCGCCGTTATTTTAATCTTCTTGGCGGAGAAGGCCCACTCCATTAGGAAAGGTTGAGATGACATTCCGAGTCTGAAACCTTTGCTGTAACATTCTTACTACAATAACACCGTTCTCTTATACACTACATTCTAACAATAATGGTGGTGAATGGGGTCTTCGAAAGAGGAAGTTTCCAGGAATGTGTTCTTGGAATAGGTTTCTAATTTCCATCCTGCTGTGACTATTCCAGCTCTCAGGGGCTAGGTATTTGGAATTACTTTGGGATTCAGGTTTCTGACATCTACACACACACACACACACACATATATATATATTTAACCCCTACCCCCATCCCAGGCTTCTATCAAAAGGATGCAGTTTTCCTAAAACAAGTTCTACAGACCTTCCCTACTGTAGCAATGATGACTGGATTTTTTTTTTTTTTTAAGAGTGAGGGGAGGTTGGGGAGTGGATGGTTTGCTTGAAAGGTAATTTTACATTTATTTGCAGACAACTGGCCCTGAAGTGCAATAGAGTCGGATTTTCTTCATTTACATAATAATAGGTACACTTTTAAGAGACACCATTAAACTGTCCCTTTCTATGCGTATCTTTCTGGGTCTGGTTCATTTATAATTTTTTTCCATGTGCATTTTCTAAGTTCTTAGGAGTGAAGTGACTTTTTTTGGGAAGAGAGGGAAAACTAGGGTTTTCTTTCCACTGGTGTTTCAATTCAGAACACAAACAGAATTGTGTTTTCGAACAGAGGCACCTCTTTTAACAAAAGAAATTTAATATACTGCTGTTTTCAACTTTTCTTTTAGAATTAGGTGGCATTTGCCTCCTTCATCCCATCACTGGGGCTGTTCAAGGGATCTTAGGGTTTCCTCCCTTCCTTCTGTAGGTTAAGGAGTTGCTTTTGCTAAGATTCTGACAGCCGTTTTACTGTTTCTCACCCCGTCCTTGACAAAAGGTGAAATCGGATCCCAACACATTGTCATTCAGGTAGGGATCCAAAGCAAATGTAGTTTTAAAAGGCTTCCCTGTTGAAAAGGAGACACTTTAGGGGGAAAAAAAACCCCTCTGAACCATGGGGGGTTTGTGCCCAAATGGCCCTTTATCTCCTCCCAACTGGCCTCTCTCAAACACCTTTGCAACCTCATTGTGGAAACCGACCTCCTGTGGACAGGGTTTTGTCTGGCAAAATGTGAAGTGGCTTCTTTCCTTTTTTGAAAGAAGATGCACGTACTGTATTTAAATTCCTCTTCTTGAGCTGTACATTGATCTGCCACTTGCATTTCTCTGGGAAAATTGGGGAAGTCTCTTTTTAATTTAGTTAGACTGCCAGCATTGGGAGGGGGAGAACTTGTAAAATGAACTATAATGCCATTTGGATTTCTAGCTTTCAGGATAAAGACTGTGAACCTCACATTCTTCTCTGTAAACCTTTGGGCCTTGTTCAGCAGATTTGAAATTAATGTGGGGTTAGTTGCCTAAAGTGTAGATTATGTAGCCCTCCCTTTTGGAATGTTGGCTTTTGCAGATACAGAGCTAATCAATGGTTACAAGGAAGATAGCCCCATCTGAGCTGGGGCAGACTTCCACACAAAGATGAGTGGGACAGGAGCTTTGCAGTGGGGGGGAGGGGTGGAGAGCCTTTTTCAGTTCTTCATTTGACCTTGACATTTTAGCACAGTATGATCTTTCTGATCAGCACATCATTCTATTTATTTATTTAAATATATGTTTTTAGTTGTAGATGGACACAATACCTTTATTTTATTTTATTTTTATGAGGTGCTGAGTGTCTAACCCAGTGCCTCACATGTGCTAGGCAAGTACTCTCCTACTGAGCTACTGCCCTAGCCCAGCATCTCATTTTATGAGAAGATTTATGAGGCCAGTTTATTTGTAAAAAGCAAAATTTCAGACTTTTAAATAGCTGTGCTGCAGAAATTCTCCAAAGACATGTATTTATTTATTTATTTTGGTTTGGCTCTACCAACAAGTGAACATACCCAGCCTTTTGTATTTTTTTTTTTTTTTTTTTAGTTTTGAAACAGGATCTCACTGAGTTGCCCAAGTTGGCCCCTCAAACTTGTTATCTTCCTGCTTCAGCCTCCTTGAGAAGCTGGGATTAGTGCCATAGGCCATGATACCCAGCTTCCAAAGACAATTTTTAATTTTGAGAAATTGCAAAGTAGCACTCAAGCCAGGCTTCTTGTTCTGTAGCAGTTAAAATGGTAGCACATACTGCTCAGAGGAGGTTGTAAGTAGTAATTCTACAAAAGCAAAAATGAGGATGTCTTTAGCACCATACTTTCCCATGATATGGTTTTTATGCTTGCTGATAGAGAAGACAGTTTGAAAAGAGGTCTATCTTAAAATTTTATTGGAAAAGTTTTCTAATAAAGGCTACCTACTCATGTCTTTTGTTTTGTTTTTTATTCATTTTTAATAATGGGCAAAATTTTTTAAAAAAAATCTTCAGACAATTTGCATCAAACAATTTTGCCAGTGCCCTGGGAAAGCTGCCACTGAATGCTACCCCCAGGCAGCAGACATCCATACATCATGGGTAAAAGTCAAAAACCTAATCATCATCTCCTCAGGGGTCCCAAAGAGTGAAGCCATCAACACTGTAGTCTGGGGAGCACAAACTGTGTCCAGGGTGACTTGTTTCTGCCTATTCATTTGTGCAAGAAGTTTTTATCAAGCAGCATCTCCATTCAGTAGAAAGAAACCCTACATTAAGTATCTGGAGGCCTGTGTTCCACTGTTGCCATTTGCAAGTAGGGTGATTTCATTTGTAAAATTGGGGATGGCAACTCTTCCTAGAGATTTGCTTTGTGGATTTAATGGAAGTAGAGCACGCGAAGTCATCTGTTATGTTAAGCTGAGGCTGAGAAATGTTGATGGATGTGGTTGCTCTTAAATGGAGAAATAATCATTGAAAGCTTACTGAGCTCTCTGCTAGGTGTTCAGGGGGTTTGCAAGGAAGTGTTACAGCACAGATGTTTAGGAGTTTGGCTTCTGGAAGAGGGGGTAAGATTGCACAGGTAAAACAGTCAAGCAACAATGCCTGCTTGTTAGAAGGCATATATGCCTTGGGAGTCATTTCACCAGGCACTTATAGGGCCCATTTAACATTATATGACAATACAGGCTTCCTAACAGCAAGAGCCTGGCAGAAGGCCAGTGTGCCCGCCTTGGTGAGGGCTCTAACGCACTCTGCTGGGCTGGGCACACTCAGTATGAATTTGGCAAACACACCAGCAGGTTGATCAGACAGACAGCTGCTGTATGGGGCCTGGGAAGGGAAGGGGGAGGAGAAGCACAAACTGGAGCTTCATCTCAAGTTGAAGAAAGAGCAGCAGCCAGGACACAGAGTGACTTCAGGAACTAAGGGATCAGCTGGGCAGACGTGTCTATTGAAAATAGGAAGCAATGTTGTAAATAGTGACTGCAACTGAATGTGAAAAAGCAAGTCCCCAGTGCATGCAGTAAAACAGCAACACAACAATACAGAAACCCAATGTTTGCTTTTGCATATGTCCAATAAACTTTTGGGGGAGTTCTACTCTGAGAGATCTTGAATTAGACTGTGCCAGTGTTAAAAGGTAACCAAGATCTGGTACATATCCTTCATCTTTCAACTAATAATCAGAAATAGATACAAAAGGCATTATGATACAGGGGGATAGCAAAGGACGTAGAGGCAGTAGACAGAAGCAGGTTAGTGCAGTGGTAGAGAAGGAACAGGATGACCACAGAGAAACCTTGCTTAAGCCCTTCTGGAGGTCAAGGAAGTCAGTGACTTTGCCCTTGGCCTTTTCAGTAAAATGTCCACATGCAAAGGGTAGTTCAGAAAGCAGTGGCTGCAACTTTAGATGTGAAGGGTAACCACATCAGCAGTCATCAGACATTTCTAATTCTGTTTGGTGGCACTAGACAAGGTAGTTGGTATATCTTGAACTCAACAGGAGAGTGGCTCTGATTCTTCCCATATTTCTCTGGGCATTTACCTGGCATTTCTGTGGTTATTAGACATAAATGTCTTGGTGACTCCAGTACAACTGGAAGCTGAATTGTTGTCATGTTTAAGTAAGGTGCACATTGTCCCTGGTCCCATGTATACCATATCAGGAATGGTGTGGTTTTGAATGAATTGCATGTGGCTAAGCAATATAGAATATTTCAGGGGATTAAGAATCACCTATATCTGTAAATAATTCTATGATTCTCTGCCTGTGTACAGTATCACTCTTATTGGGAAAGCTGACATATTGCTTTCTTCTGAAATTGAATATTTGGAGCAGGAGAAAACTGAAACCAACCATTAATAGATAACTCTGAGTTGAACTTGGCAAAAATGAGCCCCCTGTAGAAAATATGTTGAATGACTTACGATGGACTGTCCCTGTTGTGCTTAATCTGTCTTTGACTTCCTTTTCACTATTGCCTGCATTAGCTGGCTCGGTTCCTTGTGCTTATTACATTTTCCCTGCCAATAGTACTTCAGTCTTGGAAAGTCTTGGGGAAGGAGATGGTTTCACACTTTGTAACATGCTGGTGTTATTTTTGGTTGCTACTCGAAGAGGTGATTCCTTGAGCTTAAGTGGATGAGTAGGCAGGAACCTTTCAAAACTCTGGAATTTGGGTATTAAGTGGACTGAGATTTATTTTGGATCTTCTTGAACCTGGCATAAGAACTTATTGAAATTCAAAATATGAAGGAAAATAGGGACACGAATTTTGACTCAGCTGGTTATTCATTGTGTGACTTCTGGCATATTTTTGAATCCCTCTGAACTTCAGTGTCTTCATGTAGTTCAAGGGGCATTTAAAAAAAGAAAAACTGGGGGTTAAACCCAAGAGCTCTCTATTTTTGTGATTGGGTCTCTTTAAGTTGCTTAGTCTGGCCTTAAATTTGTGAACCTCCTGCCTGAACCTCTTTAGTAGCTGGGATAATAGGTGTGCCCCACTGTACCTGGCAAAGGAGAAATATATCTTAAAAGACAACAATGTCTATCATAGGGTCTAACATGAGAGCAGTCAGTAAATAGAAATATAAATATGGGAGAAGTCTGTTTAGTGTTAGTGCACAGAACATGGAGTTCAGCAAACATATCTCTTGAGTTTGAGAGAAATCTAATCTTTAAAAACTTAACATTTCAGTGTGGTCAGTCCCCTGTCCCAGTGTTTCTAGAGAGAAGTGCAAAAACCTCAGACATCTGGTGCCAAACCATCCTTTGAGGTTTCTGAAGAAAATATTAGACCTGCTATTTATAGTTATTTGTTAACTTTTAAACTTTTTACAAACTTTTTTTTTTAAATATGGAAAGGTAAAGAAAATAATGTAAGACAGTACATCTGTTTCTTACCCATCTTAAACAGTTATTAGCTTGCGGTCAACCTTAGTTTTATTTTTTTCTCTACCTCTGCCTCCACCTGCTTTTCCCCTTCCCCCAGATTGTTTTGAAGCATGTTTCAGATATCAAAATTTCAATTCTTTTTGTACTGAGGATTGAACTCAGGGTGCTTTGTCACTGAGCTGCCTCCCCAGACTTTTTTATTTTTTTAATTTTGAGATAGTCTCAGTAAACTGCTGAGATTGACCTTAAATTTGCAATTCTCCTACCTCAGCCTTCTGTGTAGCTGGGATTATAGATATGTACCACCATGCCCAGCTCATTTGTGTCATTTTAAAATTGCATTCTTATTTCTATATTTTTCGTGTTTCATTTTATAAATGGTGTTTGGTTCACTAGTGTATAGAATTTTCAATTGATAATATATATATATATATATGTATATATGTATATATATATATATATATATATATATATATATATATGTATCCTTAAATTTTTTTGAGGGGGGTGGTACTGAGGATTGAACTCAGGGACACTCAACCACTGAGCCACATCTCCAGCCCTATTTTGTATCTTATTTAGAGACAGAGTCTCACTGAGTTGCTGAGTGCCTTGCTTTTGCTGAGGCTGGCTTTGAACTCATGATCCTCCTGCCAGGTTATCCTTAAAATTTGTTATGGTGCTAGGCCTGAACAAAACCACTGTATCCTCTAGGCCTTTATAAATAGCTAGTACCTTTTTAGGGGTGGAGGGTAGGAGTGTGCTGGGAAATGAACCCAGGGCCTACCACTGAGCTATGGGAATCTCCAGCTTTTGAAGAGCTAGTACCTTTACTCAGCAACTTCCCCAGTCTTCCAGATGGGATGCCAAGATTCTCTTGAAGCTCCTCTGGGTTTCTCCCTGCTGGGACCTTCTGACTGTCATTTTCATGCCTGTTTCCCCGTAAGGTTGTGTAGTTCCTTGTTTCCTTATGGCTGTCTGGCAGTCTGGATATATGTTGATGCATCATGACCCACATCCTCACTTGCTCCTGTTCCATCCCCTTCCAGAAGAGGCAGGGTGAGGAAAGAACAAGGCAAGATAAGCTATGTGTGGAAGACAGGGGAGGACTGAAGAGGAAGAGCTGACCTGTTCAATGTTTGTCTTCTAACCAGGCTGTCAGCAGATGTTCACAGGCAGTGTTGGGGTGGGGGAGGGGTCCTCACTGCAGAATCAGGCCAGAAGACTGCAGGAGTCACAGGGGGTATCCTGTGCCTCACTTGGGAGCTCCTGCCTCATCAGGGAGGCTAAACCAACTTGACTGGTTCAAAACAGAATATACGAAGAAATGCCAAACTATGGGAGACAAGAGTATTTCCAAGTTTGCTAAAACTAATGCACACAGAGGTCAGTTAGACAAAATGAATGAAGCAGGTATAGGTCAGAAGAGAGAGGTGTTAAATATTATCAGCCAGAGGGTACAAGCCAGGGCAGCAAGAGGGCAGGTACTACTCAGCCTGGTGGCAGTCTGGGGCCAGTGTTATTACATCTCTTTGTTTTTCAAGAGAAGCAGAATATGAGGTTTTTATATGAAGTCTCTTGATTCTTAAACTATTGGCAAGTAATTCAAATTTAGGACGGGGGGACTCAACAATACTATTGGGGCCAAACCAAACATGTCTGCATGCTGGATGAGGGCAGAGGCCACCAGTTTTCAGTGTTTGGGTTAGAATTACTCAGTGGGTTCTGGAAAGTAAAGCTGTTGCTTAGACACAGGCCATGGGGAAACACATTTCTATATAATATAAAGGAGAACTTTGTGATGAACAGCTCTAAAATGAATTGCCTTGAGAGATGAGCTCCTTGTCATTATAATTACTTCAAATATTTCCTCTAAGTTTATTTTGTGCCAGGTACTATGTTAGACCTGTGATATCTACCAGTTAATTTCTGACATAATATGATTATGAGACAGGAGGTTCCGGATGCTTGGAGAAGTATGTCAGGGATGTTAACTTACCTGGGACGAGGAGGAATTCGAGAAAGCTTTCCTGGAAAGTGGAATGGATAGAAATGGGTTGGTCAGAATGGAGTTCCCAGAAGTCTCCTTGTGGAGGGAAAGTGTAGCACCTTTGAGGAATGGAAAGATGGCATTAAGGTTTGGCATTCAGAGAACTGAGGGTAGGAGGCATGAGAAGAGGGTGGAGAAGTAGAGAGAGGTCAACCTGTGGGATCCCTAGAATCTTCATACCAGTCAAGACTTGCTTTATGGCAGGTTTCAGAACACTCAATTCCCACTGGCTTGAACAAGAAAGAAACCTACTGCCCTGTGCAATTTAACCATCTGTGGTAGGTCTTTGGGCAAACTAGATGAGGCCTCCAGGATGTGGCTAGTACACCATTTCTCTCCCTTTGTATGCCACCTTGTTAAGTAGATTCTCACCTATTCAATATGGTGAGAACCATGTTTCACATGGCTGACAGAGGCTTACCAGGTAGTTGAGAACTATGCTTCTTGGGCTTCAGCTCTTTGTATTTAGAAATGTTATGCTTGGGGAAAGGAAACAAGAATCTGGAAAAAGCTTAGAATCCAGGAAACACTGCAGAAATGATTTAAGATGTTAGTAATCATCAGTTGTTAGAACCTGTTACTTTTCTGGGTTCTTTTTTTTTTTTTTTTTTAATATTTATTTTTTAGTTCTTGGCAGACACAACATCTTAGTTTGTATGTGGTGCTGAGGATCGAACCCGGGCCGCACGCATGCCAGGTGAGCGCGCTACCGCTTGAGCCACATCCCCAGCCCACTTTTCTGGGTTCTATGTCCCTGAGTCCAGTTCAAGAAGGAGGCCCAAAGATAGGCTGTCTGACCGCCCACCTGCTGAGATGCATCCCCAGGCTTTGTGCCAGTCTAAGCTCAGCAGCCCTGCTCTTGACAAGTCTTTTCTCCCTGAATTGTCAGATTACTAGGTGTCATGAAATCTGGGAGGGACCACCCTCATTTTACAGTTGACCCATTGTATGGAAGCTGAGACCCAGTGAAAGTACCTCTCTGGAGATTATACCAGTCCAGTAGTTAAGTGGTGGGTTTGAACTCAAGGTGTGATCTTAGGACTTTTGTTTTATTGAGTCTTTTCATGATATTAAACTGAGGGAACCTCTTTTTCCATTTCCTTGGATTGGGAAAAGGGAACCTGACTTCATAGTATACATTCTTATTTGTGCGTGTGTGTGGTACTGGGAATGGAACCTGGGGCCTCCTGCATGCTAGGCAAGTGCTGTACCAATGAGCTGTCCTCTCAGTTCCCACATTCTTCTTTTGAAAAGAAAGTATGCTTAGTTATTTTATGGTTGAGAATTTCAAGCTGATAATTTAATCTGACAGCTGACCAGATTAGATTTTTTTTTTAAATTTTAAGTCTTTACTTAAATACCTAAAAGTCAGTGAGCCACTAAAGAATTTTCAAGCTTCTGAGACTTGTAGAATGTTGTTAGATACTTTAAAAGAACACGTTTAATTGGTCAATGACTATTATTGTGAACCTGTATTGTCAAACTAATTTTCTTATTACAAAGGGAAAGCATTTAAAGCTTAAAAAAAAGAAAGAAAAAGAAAAAGAAAAAAATTGGAGGGGAGGAGCAACTTTGGTTGTTTAGTATTTGTTTATGTAAAAATCCACAGAAAGAAATCCCACCTGTAATTTTCAGCCAAGTTCTATTTTGAAATTGGATTTCATGACTTAACAGCTCTCTCCCTAGTTATTAGGAGTATGAAGTCAGTCTCTCTCTCTCTCTCTCTCTCTCTCTCTCTCTCTCTCTCTCTCTCTCTCTCTCTCTCTCTCTCTCCTTGCAATAATATTATTACTTTGGAGGAATTGTTTATTTGATTTAACAATAAAACAAAATAAGTGTGATTTGAGTATCTTTTTATCTTGCCTCTTTTTTCTGAGTTCAAAGATACTTTTCCTCTACTTAATATTCACATAGTCAACTGAGTTAATTACTGTTTGAAAAGTTCCAACAACTAAATCTGAGAGTGGATCAGCTGAAAAATAGCTTATGGTCCATATTTCCTTGGAAATATTATGCTTTATTGCAATTGCAGCGTAGCAGTCAGTGGAGTAAATTCTTATCTTGTGCACAATAATGTCTTGGTTCTCTTCCAACTGTAACAAAGTCCAAGACAGCATACATTTTTTGCTTGATTCTCCTTGAATTTTTTTTTTAATTTTATTTTTTGCATGGAGTATTTTTAAAAATACTTCGAGGTCCTGGTGGAAGGGCAGTAAAAATGGGCAAGTCAGTGAGAACGAATCTGAATTTTTAATTAGGCTTTGAGTTGTTGCTTCAAAGTGTGGAGACATCATTAGTGATGTAAGTCTTGTTGCATTAGCAGAGACTGACATTTTACTTCAAACGCAGGGAGTGCAGCTGTCCTGTGCAGATAAAAGTTGCCAAGTGCGGAATAGCAAGGTGGATTGGTAGATAATTAGCTGTCCCGCATTACTGCAGTGTGGAGGAAGCCTGCCAGTCATGGGCAGGAAGGAGGAATTATTAGCAGGAGAAAATCCAAGTGTGTCATAAAGCAATTTGGAATCACTTCAGCTGTGGCAGAGCTGATAAGGCTTAAGTTAAGGGAACAACACAAACTGAGTCTCATATATGATGGCCAACTTTGCTTGCTTTCTTTCTTTAAAAATCTTCATTCAAAAGAGGGATGGCCAGAAATTAATGATCCATGAATACCCCAATTCATGAGTCCACCCCAAATTCATTTATAAAAATAATCAGCTTAAAAGAGTCATCATATTTCCACGTTATTGAAAAGAAAATGAGGATTCTATAGAGGAAAAAAATCACAGAGAAGCCATAAAGACTTGGCAATTACTATGCTGTATATAACCATGAAAAAAACCAGTTGGAAGTGTATCACTTCTCTGATACAAATGTAAAGTATTTATAAGTGTTTGAGGATTTTTTTTTTTTTTTTTGGTCCATGTTAGTGGACCATATTAAAAAAAAAAAAAAAAAACGAAACCTCTTCTGTGATAATCAACTCAAATCTGAGAAATTAGAGGTATCTTTCTTATTGGAATTCTAGTCCATCCTCAAACATTTGCTAACTCATAAAGCTTCATGAGACCTTCATGTCTGCTTGGGTTGGTCTCTGTGTGGCCACCTTTGTCTTAATCCCAACCACTTTATTAGTGTCTCTAAAGCCAATGCCCCCTCCAGTGGCCCAGATATGGGGTAGTTATGGGGTTAGGTGCCATGTCTTCTCTGAATGAGATGTCCTTGGCCATTATAGAAGAGAGCCAGTTGTATGCTTTTTGCTGTTTGTTCTGTCCCCTTACTGGGAAACTATTAGTCACAGAGTTGTTGTTATCCTTGGTGGGTTTGGAGGAAAACCTGGAAAACAGGTTTTTGGTTTGGCAATATTGGCTATTTGATCCAGAATTGACTTCACTGATGCTTCTGTGGAAGGGGGAATTGCACTTTTAGTAGACTTGGGAAGGACCATACTGTGTGCTGATTGTGATTGTTATGGATGTTTTAAATTTGAGATCTCTGGATATAGTGTCGATTTACCAGAAAAGAGACTTGGAAATTTATTTTTTATTTGCATGCGTGTACATTCAGATGATAAAGATGGGCAAGAGTTACAAAAATGAAAGCATATACAGATGAAGAGTTTTTAGAGTCTGAGCTCTTACAGGAAAGAGCCCAGACATTTGTCTGTATAGCCTCGGTGTGGTTAGCACTGTCTGTGACATACTGGGAGTACTCAAAGTGGGGACCACAGGAACTGCCCAGCCATTTTTAAATGGTAGACTTTGTAACTTTGTAAGTTATTGTAGCAAAAAAAGAGAAGGACTTTGTAACTTTGTAAGTTATTGTAGCAAAAAAGACTTTGTAACTTTGTAAGTTACCTTTTGCTACTATTTAGCAAATTACCTTGGGCTACCATTTAATGTGTTAATTTCATTACTTCCTCCAGACTTATTGTGAAATGTCTATGACCCTTTACTTGCTACTAAAGATTTAAAATGTTTTAGATAAACACTAGGATTCCAAGTAGTTATTTTGGACCTGATGTCTAATTTATTTGTGGTAGAGAAAGTGGGCTACATTTAGAAATGTAAAAAATAATTTTTTAAAATGTGAAGATACTTTAAAATTATATATATGTGGCCTGGGGTTGTGGCTCAGTGGGAGAGTGCTTACCTTGCACATGTGAGGCACTGAGTTTGATCCTCAGCACCACATAAAATAAATAATTAAATTATATAAACAAAATAAAGGTATTGTGTCCATCTACAACTAAGAAAAAAAATAAAAAAATTAAAAATTACATATATGTGGATCTACTCTATCATAGAGGTTAGAATTTATAAGTTAATTTAACAAATATTGAGCACATACCATGGGCCAGATACTATGCTTTGGTCTTGAGTTTGAGAGAGAGAGATGATTCCTTCTCTTGTGGAATATATAGACCACTAGTGGAAATACATTAAACAAACAATTACAAATAAATATAAATTATAAAGTTTTAGCAGTGTTGTGAAACATAGGACTTTTAGAAAGACTATAGGGGGATAATTTAACAATTTAAGTTGGAGGCTAAGGTTATATCTCAGTATTCAAACTTGCCTAGAATGTGTAAGACATAGGTTTGATCTCCAGCACCTCAAAAAAATATGAATATAAATTATATTATATATATATCATTACTGTGCTTAAAACTCTCTAAAGGTTTCCATTTGACTCTCTGAATAAAACCTCAAATTCCAGTGGCCTTCAAAGGGGGATGGGATCTGGTCCCTGCTACCTTTGTGATTTCATCCCCTCCTTCCACCATTCCACACAGTACTATTCTTTGAACTCTCCAAGTGTGCCCTGTCCCAGAGTTTTTGAAATTGCAGTTCCCTTGGCTGGAGGGGAAAGAAGGCTTTCTCTCTTCAAAACAGCACTCTCTTGCTTTCCCTCCTTCTGCCTCCTCACCCAGTTCATGTGATTATTGCTCTCCCAACCTGTCACAGTGAGCCTTGTGTTCACTGCTGTGTTCCTGTAGAATAGTGCTTACTGGAGGTGGGTGGGTCAGGGCCACAACTAGCTGGGTGGTGTAGGAAGGAATCTGAAGAAGTGACAGGGAGGAGGAGCCACTGAGGAGGGACTGGCAGTTAGCATTCCAATAGGGGAAGAGCCTCCTGGAGTTGAATGGCCAGGACCTTAGGGTACTCAAGAACTGAAAGAAAGCCACTTGGTGACAGCACATCAACAGAAGGGTGTCATTAAGTGAGAACTTGGATTCTTCTTCCCCATCAGCACAAATAGAGTTCTCCCTTTGGGTCGAAAGAGGTCTAGAAGGTAGGGAATCTTTGGCAGGCCATGTTTCTTTTCCAATTGAAACAACAAACCAACCTCTCTAGTTTTGTTAACATGTAAAGTGGAGAAGAATATAAATGTAGCTGAATTATTCTTAAAATACTTTTAAAAAACATTCATGTTTCCCATGTTAACTCTTTTTTTAAAAAAAAAAATATTTTAGTTGTAGATGGACACATACTTTTTATTTACTTATTTTTATGTGGTTGCTGAGGATTGAACCCAGTGCCTCACACGTACTAGGCAAGTGCTTACCACTGAGCTACAACCCCAGCTCCCCCATGTTAAGTCTTGATGAAGTAAATGTCTAGGACCAATTCTGCACATGGTAATGAAGTCCTGCACTAAGGATTCAGGTGTTCCCCTCTCCCAGTATATTACCTTTATTTATTTTTAGATTCGTATATAATAAAATGTACTCTTTTCTTACAGAAGAAAGCAATGATTCCTTTTAATATGGCGTTGAAAGTTCAGAACAAAGTCCTTGTGAAGTGCATCAAACATTCATTTTAAATTTTATTTTTATAATGGTGGCAAAATACACATAACAAAAATTTCAATTGTAACTACTTTAAGTATAAAATTCTGTGCCAGCAAGTACATTTACATAATTGTGCTACCTTCACCACCATCTGTCTCCAGAACTTTCTTATCTCCCCAAACTAAAACTGTACCTATTAAACAACACCTCTTCATTTCCCACTCACTCCTGCCCCTGGTAACCACAGCTCTACCTTTTTCCATAAAGGGATTTGACTATCCTAGGTGCCTCATGTAAGTGGAATAATACAGTAATTGACCTTCTGTAAGTGGTCATTTCACTTCGCGTAGTGTCTTCAGGGTTCATCTATACTGTGAACGTGTGAGAATTCCCTTTCCAAGGCTGAAAAATATTTCATTGTATGTGAATACTGCATTTTCTTTGTTCATTTGTTCATTGATGGCACTGGAGTTCCTTCAACCTTTGGGCAATAATATTATGAATAACATTACTGTGAATGTGGCTATACAAATATCTGTTGGAGTCTCTGGTTTATATCCAAAAGTGAAGTTGTTTCTATGGTGATTTTATGTTTTTGTTGTTGCTGTGGTCATTGTTTTGTTTTGCAGTCCTGAGGATAGAACCCAGGATGCTTTACCCCTGAGCTACAAATCCAGGCCATTTTACAAATTTTATCTGGAGACAGGTCTTACTAGGTTGCCCATGCTGGTGACCTCCTGCCTCAGCCTCCCAAG
Source organism: Ictidomys tridecemlineatus (assembly GCF_052094955.1). NCBI lineage: Eukaryota > Metazoa > Chordata > Mammalia > Rodentia > Sciuridae > Ictidomys > Ictidomys tridecemlineatus. The sequence continues at coordinate 50,255,374 of NC_135487.1, forward strand.
TAGCTGGGATTAAAGGCATGCACTGGTCCCAGATTTGTTTTTTTAATTTTCTTGATAGTGTATATGAAAATATATCCTTGTTGCACAGTTCTGTGAATTTAAAAAAATACAGTCATATAACCACCACACAGATAAGAACCACAAGAGTATCCTTGACCCTCAAAATGGTCTGGTGCCCCCTTTGTAACCAGCCGTTCCCGATCTGGAATCTTTAAAAACCACATGTATATTCTCTCATCCTTTTTCAGAAGGCCATATAAATAGAAGCATTATGGTATACATCTTGAGTCTTAGCTTCTTTCTGTTAGTACAGTGCATTTGAGGTTTATCCATGTTGTGTGTATCAATAGTCCATTCTTTTTTATTGCTGAGTACTATTCCACTGTAAATGGATAACCACAGTTATCCATTTACCAACTGAGGAACATTTGGGTTTTCTGTTATCAATCCACTATTAAACATCTACTTAAATTTTTTTGTGTGTGAATATAAATTTCTATGTCTCTAGGGTAGAATTGCTGTGCCCTATGTTAAGTGTATGTTATACTTTATAAGAAACTGCTAGTCTATTTTCCAAAAGGTTTTGTGTCACTTTGCTTTCCCCTTAGCACCATCAGAATCCTAGTTGCTGCATAGTCTTACCAAAACTTGGTAGAGGCAATCATTTCCACGTTAACCATTATAACATAGATGAAGTGGTAGCTCATTGTAATTTTAAAAATATCACATTAATAGCTACCTTTTTTATAGCAATAATATTACTATGATAGTTTTTTCTTATTTTTATTCAGATTAGTTTTTTCAAGATTAACTATTACTAACAATTTTGATTTTTAGTATGGTTGGATATTTCTTATTAAGAATGCAACAAAAGCATTTTGGATTTTGGAATATTTGCACATAAATGATAAGATATTTTGGGGATCAGACCTAAGTCAAAACATGAAATTCACTTATGTTTCAAATACACCTTATAACATAAGTTGCTTAGGGCCTCACTAAGTTGCTGAGGTTGGCTTTGAACTCTCGATCCTCCTGCCTTAATCTCCCTAGCCACTGGGATTATAGCCATATGCTGCTTAGCTTAGTTCCAAGGTTTTTTGTTTTAATTCTATTTGCTTAGTAAATACAATTTTAATCACTAAGTTCTTCGGCATCACTGAAAATATGCGCTTTTCTTGATCCTTGGGCATCTTGAATCATCTGATGTTGAGGGACCCCTTCAATGCATGTCCTTTGGTTTTGTTCTTCAATTTTCGCCACCTGGAATGCTATGGCCTTCCTGGGACTGTCAGAAGCAGAAACTTCCCTTCCCCTTCATCTTCACTTTCTTCTACTTTCTCTTCTCCTTCCTTTGTTCTTCTGGTTCAGGATTTGTCTCCCCCTCTTCCTTCTTTGGAGGCTCACATTCTCGGAGCTTACTTTCAAGACAGGTGTAACTTAAGTGTCCATTTTCACTGCATTCATAACACTTGGATTTATCAAAGTAGTTTCTTGTACTTTAGTGTGACTTCAGCCACTCTGCCATTGCCAGTAGCAGTGCTTGCCTTTATCTAGCAAGTAACTGTTGATTGTTTACTGCTCCAGTGCAGTTTTGTGTAGTCTTTATCAAAAAATAAAATAAATGCAACCCCTTTCTCCTTTCCAGTATCTTTGTCTTTGGTTATAATAGCCCTGAGTGTCAGGGAAGATGAGAGCACAGAACTTGTTCCTTCTCCTGCCATTTAAGCATCTCTAGTCCTGCAGGGTCCTTTTAACCAGATGCCATTCCTAGGACTTTTTGGAGAAATGGCCCCTTCCAAGGCTGGAGCAGGGTGGATACCAGATGAGCTTGGAATGTCTTATAAACTGAGGAATATAAGAGTTGATTTTATTTTCTAAAAATATTTTTAGTTGTAGATGGGCACAATACCTTTATTTCATTTATTTATTTTTATGCGGTACTGAGGATCGAACCCAGTGCCTCATACACGCGAGGAGTGCTCTACCACTGAGCCACAACCCCAGACCTCATTTTTACTGTTAATGAAATGAATAATGATGCTGAATATTTTTTTTCAAGAGTCTTCTTGTCATTAATATATCTTCTTCTTCTTCTTCTTTTTCTATTTTGGTGAACTGTTGCAACATTAATACATTTTTTTTGAAGAGTGATTTTTTTTAAAAAAAAAATTTTATGAGTTCTAATCAGTTATACATGACAGTAGAAAGCCCTTTCATACATTGTACACATATGGAGCAGAATTTTTCGCTTCTCTGGTTGTACACGAAGTAGAGTCACACCATTCTTGCAATCATAAATGCACCTAGGGCAATGATGTCGTCTCATTCTACCATCTTTCCTACCTCCTTACCCCACTCCCCAACATTAATGCATTTTAAATGGGGTTTTTGTTGTTAATTAAAAAAACAATTGAATGATGGTCTTTACAGTTGTAGAGTTATACAGTGACCACCACCATCCAGTTTATAACATTTCTATCACTCCCAAAAGTTCCAATGTGCCCATTTGTTATTGTGTTTTGAGTGTATATGTATATATGTGTATATGTGTATATGTATTTAGATGTAAATATTTCCCTGTGAATGCTAAATCCTTCCATTGTAAATTGATTTTTTTCAAGTGACATTCTCACAGGAAATTTTGATTCATTTTTTTATTTAAATAACAATAACATCCAATATTAGCAAGAATAAAGTATAATCCAAGATATATTAAAACCTTGATAAGAGAGTTGAAGATTTTGCAGCTCTCATTTTCAAATAAAAATAAAGAATTATTTCCAATTTCGGGTTAACTGTTGGTTTTTTACTACTCCAGTGCAGTTCTGTGTAGTCTTTATCAAAAAATAGATGTAGATTCTTACACGGAGTCAGCCAGCCAACCTGTTAGAACTGTTGCTTGGCTCTTGTACCAGTTCACTGAACAGAGTTCCTCCCTGCCTTTAGATATTTAAACATGCAAAAATTCAATAGAGGTAATGTCAGCCCCTGACTCCAGTGAAGGACCAGGCGTAGATTCATGTGTTGTTCACCAGAGGCTCTTGGGGAAGCTGATGGGTGGGTGAACTGAGGCTGGAGCTAAGGAAAGAGGACTGCACACAGGACCCTGTGGAGGGAACGGGGTGGTGTTTGAGGGGCTGAATGAAGGTGTTGAGGGAGGATGTCAATGAAGGAAGACAAGAGAGAATAGGATCACTGTGGAGACTAGATTTTATTCTGGCAGAAATGGGAAGCCATTCGAGGGTTTCAGGCCCCAAAGTGGTGGGGTTGACTTTTGCTTTAGAAACAGGCCTCTGGCTGGCTCCATGGCTTTCTTCTCACTCTCTTGGTTTTATCACCCTCTAGCTATTGGCTTTGCTTACAATAACATAAGTGCAGCAATCCCAGTCCTCTTTCGAACACATCACATTCTTCAGAGGAGGGTGCCTGTCTCCCCACTCATTGAAGAACACCTCCATTCACCCTGATTGCACCTTAATGAATACAGGAGGATGGGGTTCCATGTGTTTAAACCACAGTACAATCCTGAAACCAGAGATCTTAGATTTGGATCAATTCCACCCACATTGGACTGCTGCATAATCCAGTGATTTGTACAGCATCGAGGTATCACAAATGTTCACTGCAGTTAACACCGTCACCATCCAATCAATGGCAGTAGAGTATAAGGAATGATTTTGATTGTTCTGACTTATGTTTTAGTTATGATGGACCTCTCTCTCTCTATCTCTATCTCTATCTCTATCTCTATCATCTCTATCTCTATCTCTATCTCTATCTCTATCTCTATCTCTATCTCTATCTCTCTGCCTCTGTCTCCTAGTGGCACTGGTGATTGTTTTGTGTAGTCTTTATCAACAGAGGTATTCTATCACTGAACCACATCCAGCTGATGGGCTTTTAAGCACATGTTACCATACCTGGCCAGGTTCCCCTCTCTCTCAAAACAGAACAAAACAGCCCCCCCCCCCAAAAAAAATAGTGGGCTGGGAGTGTGTCTCAATAGAGCACTTGTGTCTCGGTAGAGTACTTGCCTAATATTCTCTGAGACCCTGGGTTTGTTTCCATACTGCACGTACATATGTGTGTACATACACACACAATCAATTGATTATAGACAGTTCCCAAATTAGAATTATTGACTCATGGTTTTGTTTTGTTTTGTTTTTACTTTAGGATGGTACATATGTGATATGTATTCAGTAGAAAGTATACTTCTTCTCTTATGGATCTTTTCTGGGGGTTAGTGGTATGCCATAGGATAGTGTACTGATTCTGAGAGCTACAGTGAGCCACAAGTCCCAGCCAGACATGTGATCTATCATGAAGGCCATGAGCCAACAGTGCACAGTGTAACGTGTTGCGAGTATTTTTTTTTTATATTGTATTTTGTATTTTCACATCCCATCGTGTCTCCAAAATTCCCATCTCTGTGTGTACATGAGATACTCAACACTTTGTTACAAAATAGGCTTTGTGTTAGATGGTTTTGCCCAAGTGTAGGCTAAGAGTGTTCTGAAGTGCTTCAAGCAGAACAAGCTAAACTATGATATTTGGTATGTTAAATCTATTTTTGACATAATTCAATTTATGATGACTTTATATAAAAAGGATATAATCCCTTTGTAAGCTGAGGAGCATCTGTATCTTCTGAGTATTGCCATACCTAATCTCAAGGGAGTCCTGAGACATAGTACATACATGATGATGTTAAGTCAACAATGAGTATCTGGGATAGCTTAATCGATTAGGTTAGGAGAAGAATCCAAATCAATTAGTTTAAAAGGCAATTTCAATACTCTAACATATCAGAATATAATTTTTAACTATTTGTAAAATGATTATGGTTTGGAGTTGCCTGTTTACATTTTCTAAACATATTATTACAGATAGAACTTAACAACATAACATGTTTTATAGACAGAATCATGTTCTTAACTATGTAGTGGCAGATACTTCTCTAATCTGGGTTTTGCAAATTTCCATTTTTTTTTTGTTTTCTATCAATCTCTCTTTGGATTCCTATCTCTAATTTCTTGTTTGATTGTGACTGTCTATGATGATGTTCAAAAAGTTACAAACAGATTTGCTACTTTAGGGTGTAAACTTAACCTACTGTTGTTCACTTAGTTATTGAAACTAAATGATAGTTAATATATTTTCAAATAAATGAATACAAATTTTATTTAATTTTAATAAATGATTTTTAAGAGTTGTACAGTTTCCAAAACAATTAGTATCTCTTTTGTACATTTATGTTTTGGTCATTTATTTAGAATTCATTGTATAGGGATTCTCATTATGACATAGTAAAATATTTTCAAGGAGGTAAAGTGTGAGGACTTTCCTTTTTAAATTAATTTTTCTCAAAGTCCATTTTCTATTTCTTGTTATTCAAGAGTTAATATAAGATTTGTAGGTAAAAAAATGCTTTAGTTAGAAATTATTGTGGTTTTTGTTGTTGTTTGTTTTTGTTTTTGTTTTAATATCCCCAGCCCTTTTTACTTTTTATTTTGAGAGAGGGTTTTGCTAAATTGCCCAGACTGGCCTGGAAATCGCCATCTTTTTGCCTCAGCATTCCCAGTTGTTGAGATTACAGGCGTGCACCAGCATAACTGGATAAGCATAAATAGTATTGTGTTGCTATTTCCCAAAATACCTGATATTGAATGAAAAGGTGAGAGGTCTGCTAACCTAACTGCATTGTTCTCCTATAATTCTTTCTTTCAGCTCACTTGAAAAGTGCTTAAAATCTGTCAAGCAGTATGGCTTATTCAATATTAAGCACATCCTTGGTATCTGTGGGGGATTGTTCCAGGACTCACCACAAATACAAAAGTCAGGGACACTCAAGTCCTGGGTATAAAATGGCATAGTATTTGCATATGAACTACGCAAATCCTCCTATATATTTTAAATCATCTCTAAATTACTTATAATACCCACTATAGTACAAATAGTTGTTATACTGTATTTTTTTAGGAAATAATAAGAAGGAAAAAAAACCCAATTCAATATAGACACAATTTTTTTCTAATATTTTCTCTTGCTTGGTTGTGTCCATTTATGTGAAGCCTGCAGTTATAGACAGGGACTATATCTTCATTTCATTAGTATCTGACTTTTATACATTGGTTCCCTTAGTTGTTATACTAAAAAAATATTATCTAGACACTGGACTATTCTTATATTTATTGTCACATTAAAATTCTACAAATGCCTTTTTTTCCTCAAAAGCATTCACATTATGACATAATACCATTAGAGACTTGGGGAGGCTAGGTATGCAGTGGCAGAGCACCGACCTAGCTAGTGCAAGGCCCTGAGTTTCATCCCCAACACCGCTCACACACACACACACACACACACGCCCTGGGTTCATCCCTAACACCACACACACACACACACACACACACACACACACACACCCACGCCCTGGGTTCATCCCTAGCAACACACACACACACCCACACACACATGCCCTGGGTTCATCCCTGGTAACATGCACACACACACACACACACACACACACCCTGGGTTCATCCCTAGCAACACACACACACTCACACACACACACTCACACAGTGTTTTGTGGGAGATTCACCAATGATTTTCACAATAAAACAGTCCAAGCAGGAAAATTAGGTAAATATTGAAATGAGCAAAGACTCATTTAACATAAAGCTTCATTTAATGTGTACTACCAGCCGAGCATTCTGGGAGATGCTGAAGACAGCCACCCAAATACAGCCCTGATTTTCTGGAGTGAACATTCTGCTGGGGAGAATAGTTGGCAAGCAGGCTGAGAACAGCAGGGGACGAGGGTCAGTTCAGAGAAATGATTTGTAAACAGTGCTCATAACCTTTGCTTCATGGATACAGATAGGTCATGTGCCCTGGAGGACCATTTCTGGGGGATTAACTCTCTTCAGGCTAGTTTGTCTCGAGCTGTATTTCTTATTTATGGCATTTTTAGACAACTCACAAGTGGCCTGTAAACAATTACCATGCTTCACTCTTCCTCTGTGTGTTTCCTGTAAACTCTCAAGTTTTTTTCTTTCTTTTATAGCTCAGCTGCCAGTTGCCCTGAGACTTTCTCCATTCCACACCCCGCTAGGACTGCCCTGGCAGGAATACCTACCTTCTGGAAGGCTCTGTGGATCTGCTTTTGAAGGAGGCATGAGTCCTTCAAACTAAAAGCCATTTTTAAGTAACAGAGGCCTTCCCTGAAGGAAGCAGGGGACATGAATGGTTCCAGCAAGCCCCAGTTTGCAAACACTGGCTTCCAAAGCTCATTTAGAAGTCTGTTGCTTGGAACAATATTCACTCAGAGAGGTTATAAAAGCAGACCCAGTTCTCAGGCCAACTCACAAAAGCCTCTTCAGAGAAATGGATTTTAAGCCAAGCTCTCTCACTGTCCTTATGAACCTCAAATTCCTCACTGTAAAAATTGGGGATATGCTCATCATTGTTGCAGGGTTGAATGAGGAGGTTTGTTAGATTATCTAGCACAATGCCTGATGCCAGAGGTCTCCAGAAGTGTTAGCTTTTTTTCTTTATGTGCAGGCAGATATTACTGGTTCTTCAGAATTAAATGTTCCACTCCTCACTTCTGAATTTTGAACAATTGGTAGGATCATAGGTTTGTGGGGTTGAAAAATGAGTAGGACAACTCTCCAATGTCATTCAAGTGGGAAAAGAGGGAAGTGCTATAATACAGGTAACTACCATTTATTGAGCATTTACTATGCTGTAATGCCGTAATAAGTACAGGTTAAATACTGGCTAGTATCACTTAACTCAGACACATGTCAGTGGACCAAGCTGCTTGCCTAGTGTGTGTGCCTGATTGCCTTGGCTGAAGGTATAAATAGCTCCAAGTTCTTTCAGCTTAGCCCCTGTCCATCAGTGAAGAATGATTATTTGGGGATATTTTTTTGTCTGTCACTCAGCAGTTTCAGCAAAAAGATTCATTTCAAATTCCCAAAGGGCAAAAGCGACATTCTCTTTGGTTCCTGCAGGTCTGGCTGGGCCTGGTTTCCTCTTGAAATGCCTCCCTGTGATGTTATGACTTAAAAGATGGAGGGCTGTTTGATCCAAGCCCGGGATTTGTTAGCTACAGGGTTTTTGTTAATAGAAAACACTCACACACCTCCAAGGGGGGAGAAATTAAAGCACATACTTCCTTCTCTCTGACCTCTGAACCTTTGCCATTTACATCAAACACTCTCTGGGAGAGAACGCTAAGTTAATAATCTGTGATAGTGCCCTGTCTAACCGGTCTCAATTTCAACTCGGCATTTTCTCCTCAAACTGATGAGTTCCCATCTCTGGAGATGTGTGTGTGCTCTAGAGGTCTAAACAGAGGCAATGTGCTTAGGAACGCAGAGCATGGCTCACACAGTGTTCTTCATGCCCCAGGATTCAGAGTTCTCTCAACTTTCAAGAATTAACTGGGCAGTGGTTGGTTGTACAATGGCCAAATGACGTGGCCTCTCCATACCTTGATTCCTTTATCTGCAAAATGGGGATTTTACCTAACCTTGGGGGCAGTTGTAGTGAAGACTAAAGGAAAGAATCTGTATGAAAGCACTATGTTCTGTGCTCTTTAGTTACAACCTTTTGTTCTCAGGGGAAGTCAGCAAATTGTGGTGAGAAATAGGTCCAGAGCAACATTTGCTCTTTGAAAAGGTAGGCCTAAAAAAAGCACCGGCCCTTTAACTTCCAGGACACTTTCAAACCTGTGGGGTTCTTGTGTAAAAATTGAAAGACAAAATTTAGAAAAACTTTGCTTAAGTGATTTTTAAAAAGTTATTATTTAACCTGTTAAATAATCAGTAGAGACCAATATGATCTGACTCTAATATTAATAATGCCTTAAATTTGCTACCTTGCTTTAGGGCGTGGGCAGGGGTTACTCTTAGCAGTCCAAACTGTAAATGTTCAGAGCAACAAATGTCAAGGTCCTTCTATCTAGTAGCCCAAAGCAGTGGGAAAAGAGATGCCTTTCTTCAAAAACTGCTCCCTCTTTTTTTCTTTTAATTAATAAAAACTAACAGTGAGACACTATGCTTGCTGTATTAAAATCATGTAACAGTGTACACCAATTGATTTTCTTAAAGACCTTTTATTCACTTTTTTTGCTTGTTTTTTTGCTGCTCTAGAGAATGTCTACAGAACTTCACACACACTAGGCAAGTACTTTGCCACCAAGCTACATCCCCAGCTCCTTTTTGTTTTGAGACAGCATCTTACCAAGTTGCCTAGGCTGTCCTCAGACCTGTGATCCTCCTACCTCACCCTCCCAAGTAGCTGAGATTACAGGTGTGTACCACGGTGCTTGGCCATTACTTTTCTTTCTTGACTATAGGAACTCAGAAATTCCCCCTGAATATATCTCCGTAAATTAAATAAGGGGGGAGATATATTTTTTTTCTTTAGAAGTTTGGAAACAGAGGTAAAGAAAATCGGTTCCATCTAGGCAGTATTAATCATTTGGAAAAAGAAGAGGAGGATTGAACAAGCTACTGTATTCCTGCAGTAAAAACAAATCTGTATTTGAGAGATAGTTCTTCTCAGCGAAAGTCCATTGGCAATCTTTGCTGCTTGCGGAATAAGGACATTTTTTATAACTTGTGAAAACTCTGGGGAAAGGCAGCCTTCGTTCTGATAGCATGGCGTTGGGTGCTGTCATTGTTATTACACATGCCTTTGGTCAGCAGCGTTGTACCTGGGTACCCCCTTTTCCAGGCTTTGTTCATGTGTCTGTTGGTGTCCTGGCCAACACCAGCTGGATCTCTGCAGTCCAGTCTCACAGGAACACCCTTTTCTGTTCATCACAGAATATCCTGGCGGTGTTCTAACCCTCATCCTTTGCCACACACAGAGCCACTGGCCTCCTTCTTATCCAGAACCTGTGCTGATCCTAGCATGCTGTGGTGGCACCCTGCTTATTCAATCTTTTGAGTTATCATAAATGCAAAAAAAAAAAAAAAAAGGTAGCATCTGCTGCTGGGGCTCCCTGAGTGTGTTTATTGTCCACTTATCTTCTACCATAAAAGTGATCATCACGTCCATTTTTTCTTAGCCTGGCTTCCTACTGGTGAGCCATGGAAAACACTGGTTTGAAGAGGGCACTGTGTTCATCCATGTGGGGTCACCCCTGGTGTTGCCTTCTCTAGATGGTTGCCTCTGTTTTTTTTACTGCTCCTTTGTGACCCCCACAGAACTGTGCCCTTGTCCTGGTGAGCTTCTTGGGGGTTGAGACTAAGTCCATTTAACCTAGGACCAGAGTGGGTGCTCAGTCAGGGCCAAATGAATTAATGAATTTGGAAGCAAAACCTTGGGGAGCTACCTAATCTCTCCAGATCACTCTCCTCACCTAGTACAAGGGGGTAAATAATACTTTCTTCACAGAGCTGTTATATCGAACCAGATATCTCTGAAATCCTTTTGTGAATTATAAAATAATCTATCTTATAAGAATTTGGAAATACTTGTTCAGCCTTCTTGTTTTATCTTTTCCGCATCTAGGTAAGAGGACATTCTATGTATTATTGCATATGAGCTTACTCTTTGGTAACATTGATCCCCAGGAGGACATAATCATAAAGAAGTAACCAGGTGAAGAGCTTAGTCATTTATTAAGCCATTGATAATCTGGGCACTTCAGCTAATATATTCTGGGGAAATGTATCATACATTTTATGGGGAAATTACTTATTACATTTTGTACTTCCCACTCCATAGATTTGAGGGACAGGGAGCCATTAGGCCTCTCTTCTCATGACTTACGCATTGCAAGGAACATTTCCAAAGGGTTATGGCCCATAACCGGGCCGTGTGAGAAAGTGTGCCAATGTCTGGAGGCATCCTTGCAGATACCAACTAACTCAGCCTGCGAGCTGCAGCAGCCTCATTGGACATTTTATCTACACCTTTCTTTCCCTGGGAATTACCAAGGAGGGGGGAGGCTCCCTGCTACTAATTTTAAATCTTCCCTCCTCCCAGCCACGTACACCTTTTCTCCTCCCTGCCGTGGACTTAAACACATTTTTCGGGGCTGCTTTAGTGAGCTCATGGTCCTCATAATCTCCTTAGAGAAGTGTATGCACATTAAGGGGACGTATTTAATAGACACAGCGCCTCTGTGAAAGAATGCTTTGTGGAAGGGAGCCTTTGTGTATTTCTCCATCTCGCAGCAGTTCCTGGGGCGCTTCCCAAGTCTCCCTGACACTGAATGGCAGGGCTGGGAAGGACCTTGCTCCAGAATAATGGGAGGGGGTGCTGGGGCAGGGGCAGGGAGGAGGCCAGCATTGGAATGCGGAGACCATGGTATTGGCTCTCCAGGGTTGAGCATCTTAACATTTTCTCTTCTTCTTACCCCCAGCTGGGGACTTTGCATTTTCAATGAGAGCCCCTCTACCCTGAGCTCCAGTGAAAGTGGATCACTTTAAGCCTGCAACAATGATGGTTTCTTATCCTCTTAGTTAATGCTTTAGATAACTTTCTTTTAGACCAGGTAGGGGCTTGTAATGTGGGACTGTGGCTCTGGCTTTGCCTGGTAAGGCATGTGAAATTTTCTCATCTCTTCTAACCATCTCTCCCCATTCTCCAGCTTTCTCTTAATTTTAAATAAATCTTTGCATTTGTATATGTGGATGTGCAATGCTCTGTTAGTGTCCTATCATGAACAGCTGTCAATGAGAGAATTTACTTATAAATGATAACATCCCCCACATCTCAAAGCTGTTAGACAAAGGATTTACACTTTCTCTTCCCTTAAATTTAATTTGTAAACTCCAGTCTAGACATTGACCAAGGGAAGCTCTTTAATTCACTTATGGTAAAACCACAAAGATTATGCCTGATAGTGGTTCCTCAAATATTCAAGAAAAAAATATTCTCAATATTTTAAAGATAAGACTTAGCCATAGTGCTCATTTGGGGGGCACCTTTCAAGAACCAGGTTAGAATTTCTCTTTTTAATGCAGATGGCTATTGACTTCAGAAACAGTAAATATTTTATCCAAGATGTGAAAGTCACAAAGCAGTAGAGGTGGGATTTAAATGTAATCAGCCTCTGCCTGAACACTTAGGTTAATTACATTAAATGATTCAGCACTTAATGAGTCCTGTAGTATTTGCTGTTTGCTTGAATCTTATTTCTTGGTGTAGAAAGCTCTGGAGAATATAGGCATGGGTTAGTAGAGAAACTGTGTTTTTTGTGCCACTCAGTCAAGAGGAAATACTTTACAGATGCAGCAGGGAAGGCATGTTTGTGCATCTCACTCCTCTCTCCTAAAGAGGCTTGTATGGAATACCTCTCCTCCACTCGCTGCTCAGGGAGAATGGAATAGATGTGGAAGCAATTTGAAAACCGGAAATGAATGCACATGTAAAGTTTTATTGTCATCCCCGATAGGATGGGAAGAGAGAAAAGGAAAGAAAACCTGAGAACAGAATGCTACATTCCAATCTCAAGTAAGTTTTTTTAGTAAGCAATGTCTACCGTAAATTCTGAAATTATTTCCTGATATGTTTGGAAAAGCTCCCCTGTGTACTTGAAGTTGATTTCTTCTTGACTTTCTCCTTTGAAACAGATAAAGTGACTGCTGTTATGGTTCACATAGTCTCTTTGTAGACTTGAGAGACTGTCAAGGGCTTCCTTGTGAAGTCCAAGTGATTTATTGTGTGCAAAGGTGTGTCCCCAGTGTACTGGTTCCATCTACCTAGATTAAGTTTGGTGGATAGAATCTGTCCTCAGTTGTTGATTGGGAAAGACACACATGAACAGGAAGAGAAGTAATACAAAGCTATTTTTATTTGAATTAGAGCTAAAGAATCATGATTTTTTTTTTTGACCCCAAGTTAGTATAATGAGCTTTCAAAGTGTCCCTAGTAAGTACTAAGTCACCATCTTCTTCTTATTAGTCTACTTAGTTTTCCCTTTTAGCTTTCCTACAGGTTTATGATTGTGTCTCCCTCTTTGTCCATTTCTTCTCAGGATTGTCATTTACAAGGAAATAGAACAAAAGTTGAAATATCTAATTCATTTCTTTAAAATAAAGAACATGTATGGACTTCTCACCCTTTTTGTTGGCTGGGACATTGGTAGCTCTATTTTAGTTTTACTATAATATATTTGAATAGCTTTGAATGTACTGCCAAAGGCAAGAGGGCACTTAAAACCTTTCCATTTTGTAGTGATTTGTTTGCCAAGCTGGCTGCTGTCCCAGACGGTGCATCCCTGAACATGGGTAGTGGTGAAAGCGACTTGATGTTTAGTGTTTGTTTGAACCACATTGAGAGTAGGCTTTGAAATATATGGGATGGTTTGCTTCTGCTAATGAGCTCAAGGTTCTATAAAGGATGCCAGGATTGTATGAAATTGCCCCACCTTAGTCTTACTGGAAATATTTTGATTGCTTTTTTTTAAAAAAGCTTCTTAGTACTAGTAGGATTTAAGTTACTCCTACCTGGAATATCTGAGGCATTGTATGCTGGAGAGTGGAGAAAAATCTAGTAATCTTTGAGCTAGGAAACCATCTTCTGCATCTGACTCTACATCTGGCTGATCACTTAGCTTCTCAGTGATATGGTTTCCTCCTGCAATCTACTAGAACCCTTCCTGGTCTAATTTCCTAAGATTATGTTCGGACTCCAAGTTTCCTAGTCCCTTAGGAAACTTAAAATACTTGTCATACTTGAAATTATGGTAAATCATAGTGTGTAAAATTCACTGACTTGAGGTGAAAATGGAATGAACTGTTATGGTTTAGATATGAGGTGTCCCCCAGAAGCTTATGTGTGAGATAATACAACAATGTTCAGAGGTTAAATGATTAGATTATGAGAGGTGTAACCTAATTGTTGGATGAATCCACTGATGTGGATTAATTTGATGGTAACTGTAGGCAAGTGGGGGTGCGGCTAGAGGAGGTAGGTAACTGGAGTCATTTCTTCGGGGTTTGTATTTTGTCCCTGGAGAGTGAATCTTTCTCTCTGCTTCTTGGTGCCATATCTTAAGCTACTTTCCTCTGCTGGCACCCTTCTGCCACGATGTTCCACCTCACCTCACTTTGGGCCCACAGCCATGGAGTCAGTCAGCCGTGAACTGAACCTCTGAAGCCATGAGTCAAAATAAACTTTTCTCCCTTCACATTGTTCTTGTCAGGTTTTTGATCACAGCAACACAAAGCTGATAAAACATGTAGAGTAAATTTCTGTTCTACCTAATAAGTTTTACTTATTTGCTTATATTTGCGGTACAGGGAATAGAACCCAAGGGTACCCTTCCTCTGAGCTACATGCCCAGCCCTTTTTATTTTGTATTTTGAGACAGGGTCTCACAAAATTGCTCAGGCTGGCCTTGAACTTGTGATCCTCCTGCCTCATCCTCCCGAGTTCCTGGGATTACAGACATAAGCCATCATGTCCAGATACCCAATAAGAATTTTAATAAAAGAAATGGTATGCTGGGAATTGAGAACGAAAGTAAAGTAAGCCAAGGTCTCTTCCAGCTGAAGCAAACTGGGAAAGCTTTACTCATGGGTCAATTTATGGGTCAGTGAAATCAGATGCCTTGGAGTACCTTCCTATAGGATAGTCATGCGTGGAAGCCCAATTTCCTCGAAACCTAGTTTTTCTCTTAGAAGTTACCTCAAAAAGAGGGGGAAAAAAATGAGCTTCACTTAAGTGGCTTCCTGTCCTGGGTTTCCATGGAGAGAACATTTTCAAGATTAAAGGACTCTAGCTGTCATTTTTGACCTGAGGGGTCTTAAGATTTATGTTTCAAAGCAGGGTGGGAATTGAGTTCTTTTTTTTTATTTTCTTTTATCATGTGTGTGTTTGTTTGGACAAATTTACTTTTTCTTCCAAAAAATGCTGAGAATTGAACAATTATCAGCCTGTTGGCTACTGTATGTATTAGCTTTGTCATAAAGAGAGAATAAGAAATAGAAATATAGCCTGTCAGATTTTATAGGACTTGTGTCACCAAAGTGAAGGCAGAATTTTTCTTCATTTCCCCCTGTCACCTGATAATACTTGCAGGGCTTTGGTCAGTAATGATATATATATATATAAAATATTTTTAGTTGTAGATGGACAGGATACCTTTATTTTGTATATTTATTTTTATGTGGTGCTGAGGATGGAACCCAGTGTCTCACACATGCGAGGCAAGTTCTCTACCACTGAGCCACAACCTCAGCCCATGAAATGGTCCTTTGATCAGCCATTGGTTCAGCCAATATTTTCTAGCACTCACTCTGAGCTCCACAATGCCTCCCGAGGACCTGGGGTACCTAAAGAACAGGACACAGGCTCTGCGTTTGCTCACTGCTGGCGGGCTGGGAGAAGCCTAAGAGTCCTTCTCAGTTTTGAAACTTCATTTCCAATTAGTTATAGCCAGCAGTGGTTAGCAAGGAAAGTAGGGAAGAACAGAGGAGACCCTTAGCCACCAAGAATAAAGTTTCAAAGTCAGGTGAGATTAACATGATGGATGTGAACACCAAGGCTATTTGGAGTCATGTAGTTCAAGAAAAAAATACCTGGGAGAGAGCCTGGATCAGCTGAGAGTCAGCCCTGATGGATTCTCCTGCTTATTTGTACGTTCTCTGCTCTCAGCAAAGAAGTTACCCATGTGAAGAAAATAAACCCAAACAACTAGGTAGCAGAGCAGCAAAACAGGCAGAGGCCAGGAGTGAGTGTGGACTGGATCTCAAGCCCTTTGACATGACTCAGGCATTCTTCTCTCCAGAATGCCCTCCCCGATTCTTTGAATAGATCCCCAAGTGAGACAGTAGTTCACCCCAGAAAACTGGTTACACATAGTTCAGTATAACTTGTAGAGGGCTACCAGAGAGAGAAAGCAGAGGAAACTCACACCAGCATATAGACACCGACTAGGGCAGCTTTTAAAATCATGTATGTACGTGGTTCAAGAATCACGTATGTACTTAGCACAGTACTGCAATTCAATAAATGGAACCTATTCATTTCTCCTCTGTATTTTCTCACTAACTGAAACTGAAATATACTTTGTCTTATACAATATTAGTATAAATTTGTATTTGATTGTATTTCTACTGTAATACTTTGTATTTCTTTAATCATGTCTTCCTGAGATTCCCAGAGTTTACTGAAGCTTCATTTTTCCATGGGAAGTTGCCTTCAAGGCTCATTGCCTCTTTTGAAGAAGAGGTATCTGAAGTTCAAAGCAAAGGGTTTTTTTATTTTTTATTTTATTTTTATTTATTTTTTTGGCTCACAATTGCTGAAATAATTGGTAATGGGACCTAAATGAAAAGCCCAGTCTCCTGGCATTTGATCCAATGACACTTCTGTCACCTCTTGGTATTTGAAATGCAAGGCAAGGTTTAGTTCCAGGCCTCAGCCTCTTGGATATCAAGTCTTGCCTACAGAGTTCATTACTCTATTTAAGATACTCTCCCTGTCCCTCCCTCCCTCCCTCCCTCCCTCCCTTCCTTCCTTCCTTCCTTCCTTCCTTCCTTCCTTCCTTCCTTCCTTCCTTCCTTCCACTCTCTCCCATCCTTCCTCTCTCTCTTTCTTTCATTTGAGATCTGCCTGTTTCAGCCTCCTGAACAGCTGTGAAACACTGTGCCTGGCTCAAATACTTTCTTAATTCTCTGATCTCTTGTCTCGGGACTGAGAGCTGCAACCCAGTTGTCCACTGTGTCTCATGGTCTTAGGTAGGGTGTTGACTAGATAATGTAGGGATGATTGGAGTGGTTTATATTAAGGTACATGAATTATTTCTCTCCCTTCAGAACTTGAAGGAATGCCTTAAAGGTGTGAATGACTTAAAGCCTCCTTTTACCCAGCCTTTACAGGCTTATTAAATAGGTCAAGTTCCCAGTTAGTCCGGAATGTACATCACTGGAAGTTCTGACCCACAAGGGCTACGCACCAGTCCTTATCAGCAGTGTTCACGTGTCTTGTGTTTGGTCATGATAAGACTCCAGAGAGACTTTTTTCCAACTGCTTTTTGTACAACTATTGGTCCACTCTCCCAGACTGGGTGTGGAATCTGATGTCTTGATCAGTCTCCTGGGTGTGCTGATTACTGTCAGTTTTCTTGGCCATTGCCTTAAAGGCACCTATGCTTCCATAAAATTGCCTTCTAACAACTTGAATGACACTCTTCCTCCGTCACTTATCTTCATGTTCAAAACTTTTGACAATCCATTTGGAAGAATAAGAGACTGAGAGTAACCAAAGAAATACTAAGCAAGAAAAGCAAAGCAGAAGGCCTCACAATACCTGATCTGAAATTATCCTGTAGAGCTACAGAAAACAAAAAGTATGGAATCGGCATTAAAATAGACATGAAAACCAATGGAACAGAATAGAAGACATAGGGACAAATCCACATACCTACAGCCATCTGATATTTGACAACTGTGCCAAAAATTTATTTTGAAAATAAGACAGCTTTTTTTTTTTTTTTTTAACAAATGGTGCTGGGAAAACTGAATAACTATTTGTAGAAAAATGAAACTAAACCCCTATATCTCTCCCTGCACAAAACTCAAGTTGAATTGGATCAAAGGCTTAGGAATTAGACCAGAAACTTTACAACTGCTAGAAGAGAACGTAGTCTATACTCCATATATAGGTTCTGGCACTGACTTCCTTAACAAGACTCCCAAAATGTAAGAAATAAACCCCCAAATCAATCAGTGGGAAGCCATCAAACTAAAAAGTTTCTGCACAGCAAAGAAAACAATTAAGAGCATGAAGAGAGAGCCTACAGAATGGGAGAAAAATTTGGTCAGCTATTACTCCAATAGGAGATTAATATCCAAAATACACTCAAAAAAACTTAACAACACCCACCCTCCAATAACCCAATTAATAAATGTGCAAAAAACTAAATAGCAGCATCTCACAGGAGAAACATAAGGATTGGGGCTGTAACTTGCCTGGCATGTGTGAAGCACTGGGTTTGATCCTCCGCACTACATAAAAATAGAGTAAAGGCATTGTACCCATCTATAACTAAAAAAATAAAAAATAAAAAAAAATTAAAAAGAAGAAACATTAATGGCCAATAAATCCATGAAAAAATATCCAAGATATCTAGCAATCAGGGAAATACAAATGAAAACTACACTAGGATCCCATCTTACTCCAGTCAGAATGGCAATGATCAAGAATATGAACATCAATAAATGCTGGCAAAGATATGTGAAGAAGATAAAATTGTACATTGTTGGTGGGACTGCAGACCAGTACAACCACTCTGAAGAGCTGTGTGGAGATTCCTCAAAAAAACTAAGGCTGGAACTACTATATGGCCCAGCTATTCCACTCCTTGGTGTTTACCCCAAAGATCTAAAATCAGACACCTCAGTGTTTACAGCAGCACCATTCACAATAGCTTAATTATAGATTCAACCCAGATGCCTGTCAATAGATAAATGGATTAAGAAATGATGGTATATATTTACAGGGCAATTTTACTTAGCCATAAAAAAGAGAGCATTTGCTGGTAAAAGGATGGAAATGAAGTAAGCCAAACTCAAGAAACTCAAAGGTTGAATGTTTTCTCTCATAAGTGGAAACTAGAATAAAATCAAAGAAACAGGGAGAGAAGAATAGGATCACATAAAGAGCCAACCAAATATAAATGAATAGATGAGCAAAAAATAAGTCTAGTAAAGGAAGGAGAATGGGAGAGGGGAGAATGGGAAGAAAAAGGGAGGGAAAAGGGGGGAATCATGAACTGAAATTGATTTCCATGCATATATGAGTTTTCCTGGGATAAGCCCAACTATTACTTATAACTATAAAGCTCTAATAAAAGAAAAGAAAAGAAAACTGTTGGCAAGTACGCAGAATAAGTGACAGAAACTCAACAGCAGATGAGAAGCCAGGAAGGAGAGTGGTGTACACGCTGCCGAGCACCTGATTCTACAGAGCCCAGAACTCTGAGTTGGAGTTGGAAGATGGAGAGGGCATATTGTAAATGGTCATATTAGATACACTGGGAGAAGCATCTCATACCTCCTTGTACCTATCATAGGTAACTTGAAATAACCCAATCCTCAGTGCTTTGAAATTACAGTAGTTGTTAGACACACTGCTAGTTCTTATTGACTTATATATTAATAAACTTATAACTTAAAAATATTTTATGATGGTTATTCTTTACAGTCCTGTGTGTTTTAGTTTATGTATTTCAACTTGTGATTTTGAGAATAGATTCACTGTCCTTGAGTTCTATGCACACACAAAAAAACACCCTAGGACTCTCTGACCCAGGATGGGCTGCGGCCACAGAAGAATCCCTGCATCTCAGTGATTCTATAACCTATTTTTCATTTAGTTAAAAATGCCTTCTAAAGACTGAAGTGGCTTTCCTTGACCTTGAAATATTAGTGTCACAATTTGTGACCTCCAGGTTTGCTCCAGAAAAGCAAGGAAAACTCATTCTTTGTGTGTTAATGGCTTTGGCTAGGTAATGACACAAGTCACTTCTGATCACCAGCCCTTGGCCACAGTTGGTCACATGACCCCACCTACCTGCAAACGAGCTGGGGCTGTGGCAGGGTATTTGGTAAGTCCAGCAGCAGCTCCGGATCTGTTTTGCAGTAATTTACTTTTCATGGATCCAGAGGGGTCAGCAATTTTTAACCTTCCAGGTGCCTAATTCATATCTATATTCTAAATAATATCCTTGATTAGACATGTTAAAAAAAAAGCAACCACAGAAGTGAAATTTCTATGCATGCTAGTCCAATATTGATGTTCATATACTAATTATAAGAATCAGCCTATTGTCATGCATATAATAAGAGTTTACTAGAATTCTATAATTAAACTATGCTTACAAATTAAGATTCTCTATTCCCTCCTCCTGCATTTTAATAAATAAAAAGAAAGATGTGGTGGACTCACTATTATTGTATTTTCTGGGAAAGAAATTAAAGGGAAAACAGTGAGTTATGACCAGAATATAAAAATGGCCATGCTACTCTGACTATATCTCTACTCTATTCCTTGCTTCTCTTAAAGTTCATAACCTCTCCTCCTACCAGCTCCATCATTGTTTTATGTATTGTTTCTCTTGGGAAAAACCCAACTTCAGTCCTCATGACCAGAGGCCTTCCAGCCTGGTTGTAGCTGCCTTGGTTTGTTGTAGTCAAGTCTCACTACCTACTTCTTTGAACTGATTTATGCCTTCTTGTGTTGATGCCTTCAGCAATTAATTCCATATTTTTAACTACTTAGAAAATACTATCCAAATGGTTTCTAGAAATTACTTCTACTTAAGGAAAAAATAACTTCTGGTTAAATTACTTCTATTTCTGGCATTTTGTGTACATAAAGACCAAACCATAATAAGTATAATGTAAATACCTATGAAATATTTCCTACATGTAACTTTTTTCCTGAATTAGGGATTTTCTCCCTGAAAGGTATAGAAGAATGAGTGTTTCACTTTCCCTGAAGGCTGATAAAAAAGGAACAGGAGTGGTTTCCAGTTAGAAGTCATTAGCATCATCTTACATTTTTGCTTTTTTTTTTTTTTTGTTTGTGGTGCTGGGAATCAAACCTAAAGCCCTGTGCATGCTAGGCAAGCACTCTGCCTCTGAGCCACATCCCCAGTCCCACTATCTTACTTTTAATAAAACATTGTCAGTCTCTTGGAACAAAAGTGTAGATTTTGAAAGGAGGAAATCATGTGACTAGGAGAGATGTTGTGGATACGCTTGGCCTAAATGCCTCTTTGCTGGCACTGATTAAATAACACAATGGCTTAATAATAGATTAAAAAATTCTAGAACTCAGGTTATCATTGCTAAAAAGGTATCCTCTTTTCCCTTCATGTTTCTTCTATATAGAATTCTCTAAATGGCCAGGTGCAGAGGCACACATCTGTAATTCCAGCTATTCAGGAGGCCGAGACAGGAAGATCACAAGTTCAAGCCAGTCTCTGCAACTTAGGGAGACATTGTCTCAAAAGAAGAGTATAAAAAGGGCTGGGGATGTAGCTTTGTGGTGGAGTACCTCTGGGTTCCATCCCCAGTACTAGAAAAAGAAAAAAAGAATTTCTCCAAACATCAAGATGGATATAAGTAATATAAGGCTTAGCTTACTTTGTATAGTATTTAAAATTTATTTGCTTTTGGATGTTTTCTCAGTTGTTTGTTTTCCTTTTTAAGGCTATGAAAAAGAAACAACCAATTTTTTTTCTTGTTTTGAATAGAAAAGCCATTCAACAACTAAGCAAGGGTAGAAAGCATGTCAAGTAGATGCCTTTCCCACAGTCGAGCTGTGAACTTATTCTGTAATGCACACTTCAAGGCTGTCTTATTTAAGCAAATCCTCCTGAGCCCTAAAATTGATTTGTTGTATTGCTTCCACATTTTTTGCCAGCAGTTATTTAGACAGAGCTGAAATGTATTAAACACTAGTTGAGCTCTCCATTGTCCTGTCTGGCACTGTGTTTCCATCCTTAATGTTCACTGGTACACATTAGATCACTAAGGGGCTCATTAAGACTGAATTCCATCCAGGACTTCATCTCCTCCACACATGTTCCTGCCTGGTATTACTTGTAGTCTTTAAACTCCACTTTTCTTCATGAGTGCACATGTGCACACACATGCACGCGCGTACATGTCATGCACGCGTGCACACACACACACACACACACTTGTGCATGTTTTGTTTACAAAGCATAGATATAGCATAGAATCTTTTCAATTATATTACAGTTGTTTTTTCTGTTATACATTCTCTTATGTTGAGGGCATTTCAGGTTAAAAAGGAAAATACCAGCTGCCTAGTTAATGTCAAAATCGGGGTAAAATAGAATAGATAAGGAGAGGTTGAAGTTTTATTCTAAATGGAAGAATATTGAATAAAGTGAACTGTAATTAAACTCACTTAACCCGTAGTTACATTTTCCAAACCAGAGTGACAGACAGTCTTGAAACTGACCACTGAATTACAGAAATTGAACTGAAACAAACCTTGGTTTATTGCATCAATCAAAGTACCTTTCTTTTCCCATTTTGGGCGCATTGATCTCCATATATTCCCTGGTGTTAGTGGGAAAACTTGGTCAAAAAGGATAATTACTTTTTTTTATTTAGTTGCATACTCTTCAAAAGGCAACAGCAAGTATTCATTAATTTCCATCTGATAGAGCAGAACTTTTTTTGTCGCTAAACAATTGAAACAGGAAATGACCCAAGATACAGTTTCCATGACACCCTGTCACTTGGATCCAGTTTTCCAGAAGATGAAAGACCAAAGCCGGCTTTTGATAGTGAGTAACTAATTGGACTGGCTGATAGTGGGAGTTTTTTAATGTGAAAAATAAAGGAGAAAAAACTGGAACAGCTGTGTTTTGGTACAGTTGTCTAATCCCCAGATAAAACACTCCAAGGACATTGAAATTGAATAGTGCCTTTAGTTGAGAGGAAAAATCTAAAATCTGTCAAAGCACCAGCTTACTTCAGAGAAAATACAGAATATATTTTATGTGGAAAAGCAAAACAAAAACAAAGAAGGAAAAATTTTACAGAGCAATGATACTAAGTAATGCTTTTTAGGAATTCATTTTTGTTCGCATAAAATAGGATTCCATGTTTTTCAGATGCACTCTAGCATGTGAAAGAAGAGATGACATTTTTGGTCAAGATTTTCAAATGTGTTTCTGTAGGGTGGTGGGTAGAGTTTTGTTGGGAGGCTTAAAACTACTGGTAATTTATGTTGAACAATTGGGACAATTAGAAATCTTTTTATTGACCAGTGTCCCCCATACACAGTAAATTTAAGCTTCAATTGTCTATATTTTGCAACTGAAGGGCCTCTCTAAGAGAATTAAATGTGACTAAGGCAGGGGTTTGTTAGACTAATAGGTTCAATTTCCTATATACTACTGGAAAGATCTTTGGCTGGGAAACTTAGATTCTAATTCCTGACCTTGCCAGCCATCAAGTTCCAGGACCTGAACCTCTATCACTGTTTCGCTTTCTGTTGTAAATGAAGAGGTTGGAGGTAGCACTTGCACCTCTGTCTTTCTGTGTCCTTTTGGAATGCAGGCCAAGTTTTGACAACTCTAATATAAAGGGACCACCGTTGAGCACAATAGAAATGTACTTGAAAAGGTTCAAAGTTTTAATATGGAGGAAACACCTGTTTTAGATAAATATTTCACCAAGAGACTAATAGCATACCTTAGAATCGTGTTTTTTTTTTTTAATACTTGAACCTTGGACTTAATACATTTATTACTAATTTACAACCTCTTTGTTGTGGGTGTATCAGAACCCTATCACTCTGATTTTTGCGTATGGATTTACATATTGGGTTTAATTCTTTCATTTTATGTATAGGTTCCTCTTAGTTTATTTTGCTCTCCTAAGCAATGGGGTAGAAGTGGATGTCTTTAGGAAGCAAGATATGGTAGTGAAAATACAAACTTATCTGGGCATAACCATGTGCAGATTACCTATTACATAGCTCCTTTACATATTGCACCCATCTTTGGGTAGACTGCAAGTTCCATGAGGCCTGGGACCTCCTGCCTGCCCTTTGAGAAAGTCAGTCACCAGCACTGTACCTGTGCCAGGGAAGGCACTAATTAGATGTTTGAATCATAGGATTGTGAAGACAAAGTGATAGGATGTTCACAAGGCACATCTAGTAATTGTTCGGTAAGTGGTCATAGTTCTTGTAGTTTTGTTTCCATGATTCAGTATTTTAGGATAGTGTTGATTTCAAAAAGCAACTCTAGACACAAGATTTCCAAATTTTTCTGTGGGGGAAAAAAATTATTTTGCCTAGTCAGAAGAGCGTTTCTTTTCTGGTTTGTAGGTCCTCAGTCTTCTGGATCCGCATCTCACTAGAGCTTTTTCTACCACCACCAACACCATCACTCAGTTTTAAACTCCCTATGTCCATGTGCGGGAGTTGCCTCTTCTTCTCCTCAAGGTCATCATACCCAGTGGAGGGGGGGGGAAGCAGTCAAGTGCATTGGTGAGCCCGTGGGCTGGTGTCACTGTCAGGGTAGTTGTCTTACAAGGTCTGGAGGGAAGAATACAGGAGATTTCCTCCATGCACCCCTGGTGACCACAGCAGAAACTGTGCTTTCCGGGGACTGCGCTAGACATCCCCGGGAAGATTCCCCTCCGGGACCCTTCCGCTGCCCCGCCTCCTGTCCCAGCCTGGGACCCCGCCCCTCCAGGGAGTGCGCCCCTCTTGCTGCCCCTCCTTTTCTTGGCAGAGTCCAGCACCCTTCCTTGCACCCTTGTCTCCATCACCTCTTTGGACTCTCATCCTGCTTGAGACTTTGCCTGGTAGTGGGGCTGCATCGAGGCTAGTGGACCAGCTCTTTGTTACCCCCTGTGGCCCGTGCACTCCTCCCCGCCCGGCGCCGCCCAGTCCCCACTGTCCACTTTTCTCCGCCTTCACTGCGCTGTCTGCCCTTTGTTTTCTGGGCCGGCCCCTCGCCTGCCCCTTCTTCTTTTTTTTTTTTTTTAACCATAACATTGTGTTTATTAAGTCTTGTTTTTTTGAGCAAGTAATCTTGAAGGAATTAAGGATTATACAACTATGATTAAACAACAACTATTATTTTGAAATATTATAATATGTTATATATATAATATGAAATATTATAATATGTTATTTCCTTAAGAGCTCTATATATTATTTCCTTAAGAGCTCCTTCCCAGGAACTCTTTAGGGGACAGTGTGACCTGGCTGCCTCTTCCACCTCTGCATCCCTTCCGCTCCTATCCAGTTCGGCTTGCTTTTTATTTTTTTAACCGGGTTACAACGTGCAGGAGACGATATGGGGTGGGGGAGGTACTCTTTTAAATGGGGCAAGGAGTCTCATGCATATCAAGATGGTGCCTTGAGATCCTGGGAGTCACTGTGGTGATTCGGTGTTTGTCATTTTGCCTACTCCTAAGAAGTGCCAGGTGCCAGGGATTCTCTGTTAGTGATAAGCTTACGTGCCAGACTAGGCTGGAGCCTGTCACTTGGTCATTTAACATGTTATAAGCACTGGGTTAAGCTCTGGGAATTTAAAAAAAAAAAAAAATGAGAAGCCAAAGTTGCTGATCCATGCAGAGGCAGGTAGTACTGAATCATTGTCATTTATTGAGCACTTGCTAAGTGCTCAATATTCTTATCTGCATTACCTTATTTAATTCTCACAACCTTTCTTGGAGGTCGATGATTAAGATTGACTCTTTAATTAGAACTAATGAATGAAAGAGCCAGCATTTAACCCCCTGGGCTCTTAAATACCACACCCAAGAAGAGCTGTAAAAGGTCACAATAAAGTGAATGCTTACCATGTCAGGTTGTGTTTAAATCAGTTTATGTGCATTAATTAGCTTAATCTTCTCAACCAGCAATGAGTTAAGTACTGTTTATTTTAATACAGAGGAGGACTAGAAGACTAAAGATGAAATGACTTTTCATAGAACCACTACTAATGACAGTAGAACTGGGGTAAACTTATCAGGCAGGGTGAAGTGGTTAGAAGGGGAGGGAAGATTTTTTTTTCCCCCTACTTGGAGGGGTGAGGGGTGGATGTGTTAAGAAAGATCCAGAGAATGTGATTTTTAAGCCTAGCTGTGGCACAGAGCATCTGGTGTACTTTGTGTGATGGTTTTGTTTCTTCCCAGTATACATTTTGATTTTGGATAAAAGATGTTCTTGAATGGTACCTAGAAAGTTGTTTCAAATGCCAATAAAGCTGTTTAGGATTCTGGCATGAATTTTTCCTGAACAAATATTTTGAATTGCCTGCTCTTGTTCAAGCAGCTCCATTACTATGTTTTTTGGAGCAATTAAAAAAGTAACAGTTTAAAGTGGTCGGACACCATTGGTAGACAGGAGTTGCATTTGCTTTTGGGTTCTTTCTGTGATAGCTTTTAGGGAACAAATTCAACTTTCTCACCTGTAAGATGGAATTAATAACTCACCATCTCTCTTGTGAGACGTGAATCCTAGGAAGAAAGGTAATAGAAGATCTTTTTTTCCTTTTCTCCTTCTTCTCTCTCTCTCTCTCTCTCTCTCTCTCTCTCTCTCTCTCTCTCTCTCTCTCTCTTTTTTTTTTTTTTGTGGTACTGGTGATTGAACCCAGGGCTTTGCCCATACTAGACAAGTGCTCCAGTTTGCTGAACTATATCCCCATCCCTTTTTCTTTTATTTTGAGTCAGGGTCTCTCTATGTTACTCAGGCTGGCCTTGAACTTGTCCTCCTGCCTGTGCCACTGTGCCCACTTATTTCATGCATCTTACTTTGAAGGTTGTTCTTGATGTGTTTGGATCAGAATAGGACACTTTTGAGCCACAGCCACTTCCTTCAAGGGAGCCTCTCTTCATTTCCCTCAGCCAGATACAGTTTCTTTTACTCTACTCTTTGTGTCTCTGTTTTATCTCTTACAAGAGTTGTGCAGTATGGTCGTATCCACTTCTGTCTGCCTCACTAGATCTTGTGTTCCTTGGCCAGCGCCTATCCAACTCATCTTTGCCCGACTCATTGAGACTATAGCAGATGCTGATTGAATTGAATGAATGGGTCACCTGGCTGATATTAAAGTGGAAGACGATGTTTTACTTTTTGTTTCTATCCTTTATTCTCTGAGGCTGAAAAGGAACACCTTGCACAGATGGGCAAGGAGCAGAGGTTCTGAGGCTCCAGGGAGGGCTGAAGTAGGAACCTGCTGGCAGCCCAGGAGACAGGGAATGTGGAAACTCAACTTGAATTCCGAAGATGAGCCAGAAATAAGACAAGAACAAGCTTTCAGGAGCAGAGAGTGAGAGAGGAACTTGAGCTCCACCAAGAAAATGACTTTCTTGGATAGGTCAAAAATGTGATACTTAGAGGAAAGGGCACCTATAAAGAGTCAGGAGACTCCAGTCCAACCTTAAGCTGTGTGCATGGGCAAGTCATTTAAGGGTGGAAGATTTGTGTCATCATCTTTAAGGTGGAAAAAGTAATATATACCATCTTCTTCTTCCCTATGTCTTTTTGTAGGAATTGCCCAAGAATGCCTGTAGAAGCATCCTTGTATTAAGTGTAAATAAAGCACAACTCAAGGGTTGTCCTCTGCTCCCTCTCTTTCCCTTCCCAATTCTGTTTTTTTCCATCCATGATTGGCAACAACTCCCCTCATCTTTGCTATTCAGAAGGCAAGCAAAGAGAAAAAAGATCTCTTGTTTTCCTCTTAAGGTGTTTATTGTTAACTATAAGAGAAAAAGCAGAGGACATTGCAGAAAGATAATACTCAGAGTTATACAGACTCAAAATTCAATGAAGCTCAAACTTCGTTTGTTCCCTCCTTTCGAACAAAGTGTGGGTGAAGAATGTTCTCTGCTTTTATTTCTGCGTGCCGGGGTGCATCATCTCTTCCAAGCACCATTCTCAAAGATCTTATGGCTTCTTCCACGTTGGTGTCTTTCATGCCTGTGGTACCCGCCCCTTGAAGCAAGGGTGGAGTTTTCATTTTTTAGAAATCTCCAGACTGGGTAATAACAAGTTCACTGGGCCTTGGCTCTGCCCAGAAGGGAATAATTGCAAAGTAAATCCCAGGCCATAATAAAGAATTGTTGAAAGCACGCCATCTTTAATCCCTTTTTGGCTTCAGCCACTTGTTATTAAAAAGGTAGATTTGAATCAACTAAAGATGAACAGCTTTAGTTCATTTATCTTTCTTGGCTTAAAAAAATGGGTAGGAAGGAAAGGGGAATTAGGGTAAAACACTGAAGTTATTCAGTGATTTTTTATAAGATCTATTTTTTCTTTGACCATATAATCAGCTCTAGTGGACTTTTTAAAGTGGAGAAGTTTTGTTAAATCTCCAAGGATAGAAGAAAAACACTACAAGATTATATATAAATTGAAGTTACAACTATGAGGTAGACTTGTGAAAGCATATTTTTTAAAATCCAGACATATTATACCTATTTTAATTTTAGCAACGTTTGCATTCCCTTCCAGTTTATCAATGAGGTAAATGTAAGACATAGAAAATGATCTTCAACCAATACTCTTAGATGTATTTTGTCTTCTACAACTATTGTTAAGTTTTTTCGTTCAGAATGATAAAGAAATGATAGGTTTCAGGGGAAAAAAAATCTTTATCAATTCATTTTTGACATCTTGCTGAAAAACGGACAACCCAGCAAGCCTATGTCCCCTTCCCATACACACAAAGTCATGTTTATGACAATATTGAAGACAGATTGCAACATTCATAGAAAACCTGCACTTGAGGTGCCTTAGTGTGCTAGTTAAAATGGCATTTTAATGAAAGTCAAGAACCAGGAGTCCTCGTTGGACTCTCAGTGCTGGCATTTGTTCAGCTGCATGAATCTGAGCAAATCTGTATCTTGTCAAAAGACGTGAGAACTCAGTGCAACTTCAGATGGTGATTGCTATTTTGGTGGCCCTGCATCTTAGGCATCCTTTTGGCTCTGGAGGCCCAGAAGCTGCTGGGCGAGGACAGGTGATACTCCTTTCTGCCCCACAATAGCTAGGGCGACATGTATATTACTTTCTCTAGGTGAGCAGAGACTGTTGCCCGTGACTTTGAACATTCAATAGAAATTGGGTGATCTGTGATCTCAAATGTATGGAGAAAGAGAAGATGTTATTGACAGATCAGCCAGCTGTCCACAGCGGCCTTCTTGTGAGGCCATTTTGGTGGCTGGATCTCCTGGACAATGTTCTCAGCTACCTAACCTCACTAAACAGGCTGAGTGTCTGCTTCTTGTTGCGTTTCTAATATCTGTCTGATAAATTACTTCTGATTAAGTTAATGTATATCTTGATAGCCCTTGTGAAACTTCTGCATGATTATTGTGTGATTAAGAGGAGATGGTCCAAATTGGAATGCTCTGGAACTTGATGGGTATTCATTGCTTATTATTCCTGGTTGAGAGAGAAATCTATGGAATTAATAAGGCTGTGGGCACACCTGGCATTGAGAGTATCAAAGAAAGGCCACACGTTTGTGTAGGAAAGGATTTGATAATGGTTCCCATCCTTATAGTGGAGAATGCATGTTCCTTTTACCCATATGTGTGTGGCAGGAACAATGCTTGTTAGATGATAAATATTGGGGTTACTATTCTTATTTTTATTGTACCTAAGATCTTCATAGGCACTGCAGGACATTAAAGCAGACAGAATGTGACAGTGTGGTAGGTAGGATTGCAAATGAAGGAGAGCAG
This sequence comes from Ictidomys tridecemlineatus, assembly GCF_052094955.1. Classification (NCBI taxonomy): domain Eukaryota; kingdom Metazoa; phylum Chordata; class Mammalia; order Rodentia; family Sciuridae; genus Ictidomys; species Ictidomys tridecemlineatus. The sequence continues at coordinate 50,284,614 of NC_135487.1, forward strand.
TCACTGTTTTTTTTTTTTTTTTTCTTATTTAATGTTACTTCCCCCTATTTTATAGATGGGGAAATCCTTCCTGAGAGGAAATCTTAGGACCTTGCCCAGCCTGTGTTGCAGGTAATCACTTTAGGAGAGACCTTTCCCTTATTCTTTCTTTTAAAAAAATATTGGGGGACAAGTTCAGCCAGTCTGTCCCTACTTTAGACTGTTCATTTCCACCCAAGTTTTACTTTCTCCGTTTGAAACTTAGCCATCAAGATAAAGTATGGATCTGAAGTGTTGACCTAGCTTACATGAAATCATGTTTTTGGAGAGCATGAATATCCCTCACTTAAGAATTCTCCAGGGTCTTCAACTAAAAGTGAAACCTGTACTGGTGCCAGTAAATGCCTTTTGTAGCCTTGGAAATTCAAAGTGATTTATCGCTTGGTGGTAATAACTGAAGGCCTCCATATACAAGAAAGGAGTTAAAGGTAGAAAGGCCAAAAATAACAAGTATAACCATATGGCTTTTTTCAAGAGGTATCCATATGGCTATCTAGCTAAGAGGGCCTTTTGCCAGCTTGACTGTGAGTTTTCTTTTTTGTAGTGCTACATAAAACTCTTTCATTTCTGCTCCTCACACTCCTTTGAAAACATTGAAACAAGGAATGGGGGAGGCAGCAGAGCTGGAATCATAGTTGGAAATAAGATTATTGGTACTTTCTCAGCAACAAAGGTATGTGATATCGCCTGTTTGTATTTTTTTAGCCTCCAGCAGTAGTTTAACCTTTTATGATGGTGCCTAAGTTCAAGTCTGATGGTGTCAGCTCATGACCCATGCTTAGCCATCTTCTCCAAGCATAAAGCATGAAATAGGTTGTCAATGTCCTGATGAAATCAGTGTATACATTAGTCCATACAGTATCTACACATATGAATGACAAAATAAGTGGCATAATTTGGCCGGAATTGTCATTTGTTCCTAGAAATTACAATTAGATAATCTGCAATTATTCTGAAAAAATAACATGAAGTCAACCAGATCACAAGTTCCAGAGCCTCATATTTTCTTTCTTAGGTGCAATGGAGATAGAATTCCCATGTCTAACCTCTCTGGATCTTCTTCTTGGTGTGCTGGTGTCCATGTGATTTTGGTCATATTACAGAATTAAATAACTTGGGAGGAGAGTACCACTCACAGTAATTAACCAATATAATCTATGTACTTATAGCAAAGAAAAGGAAAAACTAGGGATCTGGATTAATCTGAATGCCATTTTCTTGGATTTTCCCCCCTAATGAATCTTCTATTCCCATTAATGCAAATCATTTAACAATGTTAACTTTTAACAATTCCTATTCATCTTAACTGAACTAGATACTTCTAAAAATAATTTCTCTGGGATACACTTTGAAAACAGAATAGGAGACTGGGAAAATTACAGATGCTCGGGTTATATTGAAAACAGGAAATAATACAAACTACCATTTTGTGTGAGAGGCTAAATTTAAATTACTAAATCTAGACATATTTCTAATCTGATTGGTTTGACATTTGTTTAGGACCTTTGGAATATAAACCAATGCAATTAAAGACAAAAATGAGTTTTTCTATCATTGCAAGTTTGAACTATTGCAAAGCGTTTTTCCCTACTTAAATCATTTTGATTATTAGTGTTTGTGGTGGTTTGGCTTCCTCGTATGAAATAATGTTATTATGCAACAGCTGTAGTTGTGTTGTTGGAAAGCATGCCAATTCTGCTCAGATTGAGCCGCAGGGACTGATTGTTAGCTCCCTTGCTGCCTTGGAGAGAGGGTAATGTAAAATTAATGTATGAGGAAAGGCCTGTTATCTGACACAATTTGGGGATGCAGGTGGTCTGAAGTGTTGTACAGAAATTAAACTAACATGCTAATCTGTTTATGTTTAGGCAAAAGCAGCTAATATTCACGGCTTCAATTCCATTGCTTTTAATTGTAGTAATTGGGAGGCATTGATTCTACTCCTTCCCTTGACCAACCCTACTTCCTGAACTTAAAGCATGTATAAAACTTGAAAATTTTTAGATCTTTTTTCATTTTTGAAGTGTAGGGTGTGCTTTATAAGGCTGCAGAGGAAGTGGTGGAAAAGATTGCTAATAAGATTCTTACATGAATCTCTGAGAAAATGCTGATTTATTTAAGCAGGTTTTTTTTTTCCTTCATAAGAAGCATGTAACCTAAACCAACACTGAATATTTGCAAATTAATTTTAATCCACAGGTATTGCAACACTACCCACCCCAACCCACCTCCTAATCAGCAATGCAGTCTCAATTCTTTTAATTTTTTGGTATCAGGGATTGAATCCAGGGGCACTTAACTGTAAAGCCACATCCCCATTCCTTTTTATGTTTTTATTTTGAGATAAGGTCTTACTAAGATGGGGTCTTACTAAGTTGCTTAGGGTCTTACTAAGTTGCTTAGGGCCTCACTAAGTTGCTGAGGCTGGCTTTGAACTTGCAATCCTCCTGCCTCAGCCTCCTGAGTTGCTGGGATACAGGTGTGCACCAACATGTCCAGCCCAATTTTTAATATACGTATCTTCTTTATGTTTTTTTTTCCCCCTTGGTGATTCTGCAGTTATCACTCTCCACTCTCATTTTAGCCAAAGCAGTCAATTTCAGTATTAAGTGTCCTATGGTATCCAGTGTATAACTCAATAGTGTCATTTCACACACATTTCTAGAATAGCTGCTTTGCAGCTCTGCCTCATCCTTGGACCTGGAGCCTGTCTTACACTGTAATATACCATATTATTATGTTTGTAACCCTAGCACCCAGCATAATGCCTGGCACATACTTGGTGCTTAATAAATGTTTGTTCATTTCCCAGATTCTAACAGTGAGTGTCACGGTAGAAAGAAGGAAAGACCAAGCAATGAGCTAGACACCATGTTCTGTGTTTTCATGAACATCTCATTTAATCCTTAAAATAATCTCATATGATAAACATCATTATCCCTGTTTTTAAGATTAATTAGCCTCACATTAATCTCAGAGTTGATTAGGAGAATTCTGGGTTTGAGCTCCAGTTTTTATCCTCTGAGTTTTGTTCTTCCTGCTCTCTCACAAGGGGATATTCTATAATACAGAAACACATCGAGGGAAATTTTGTCATAAGGATTTCTTTTAAATCCCATTGAATTCATAGGAGCAATGCCTTTTTTGTCCTTCAAATCCTTCCCCTCTTAAACAAAACCATGAAACTTGTCTAGAGCTGGATGAGAGATCTAGCATTGGAGTTAGTTGGAGCCAGACCTGTTTTCATTCTGACTTCATCACTTAACTAGTAACGTAATCCTAGATCAAGTAATTGAAGCCTCAGTTGTGTCGTGTAAATTGGGAATACTGTTATAAGTTCATCTGTTCTGAAAATCCAAAATCCAAAATCCACAATCCCCCCCTCCCGCCCCCAATCAGCAACACAGTCTCAAATGTTTCCAAATCCGAAACATTTTGAACCTGACATGATGCTGCAAGTGGAAAATTCCACACCTGGCTTCATGTGACATGTCACGGTAAAAATAAAAGGGCACTAGAAATATTGTTTAAAATTACCTTCAGATTGTGTACAAGGTGTATATGAGAACACAAATGAATTTTGTGTTTAGACTTGGATTTTGTCACCAAGATATTGCACTAAATATATGCAAACATTCCCAAATCTGAAATACAAAATACTTCTGGTCCCAAGATTTTTACATAAGGGACAATTAACCCGTAGGACCTGTCTCATAGGTTTGTGAGGATCAGGGTTTGATATAGAGAAAGCACTTGTACCATGTCTGAAGCATAGTAAATACTGAATAAATGCTAGCTGCTGCCAATGTCAGTAAAGAGATAACATTTTATTCATTCATTCAGCATATATTTATTATGCTTGATCTTAGCCAAAAGGGGAAGACATGATCAGCAATTGTTGTTTGGTGCTGGGGATCAGCACTCAGGGCCTCATGTATACTAAGCATGCATTCTGCCCCTGTTCTACACTCCCAGCCCTATCATAATTTTCTCTCTTTCTTTTTAATGTATACTGGGTGCTAGGCACTTTCTGGTCCTACCCATTCATCACTTACTAAAACAGACAAAAATCCTCTTCTGCATGGAATTTCTTCTATTCCAGTCACATTCCATCAGGTAGAGCTAAGCAACAGACATAGTGAATACTGGGAAATAATTACATGTTGGAGGATAGCTAGTCCTAATAAATGAGAAAGAAGTAAAGGAAGGTACAGAGAATCAAGTAGGTGTGGGAGGATGACTGGGGGAGGCGATGAGGTTACAATAGGGTATCTCCTATAGACCTCACTGAAAAAAAATGATATTCGAAGAGAAGGGAGTTTACTATGTGGGTAATTCTGGAAGATCCTGGCAGAGTGTGGGTGACCCGCAAGGAGACCAGTGTAATAGGAGAATGATACGAATGGTCACTAAGTCCTTAGAGGCCACTGGGAGAGTAACAGGGAACCATGGGAGGGATCTCCAGCAGGGGAGTCACATGATAAACTTTGGATTTTAGTGGGCAGTCATCACCACCAAGAAGCTTTTCCTCAGGAAGAGGGCCCTGTGAGTAGCACCTTTACCTGATCACTCTTTTTTCTCCTATTAGCGTAACCCTTTTACACTTTAAAGTATACACCACCACCCTAGGGTAGCTGCCCTGCCTTCTCTATGTCATTGATTGAACTTGGCAGTCCTGGGGCTGAATTGGTTGTATTCCTTGGGAAACAAAGGAAATGATTAGATCTTAAGAGGGAAGGAAAGTGGAGTCCTGTGGTAGCACAGCTTGTGTTGCTCTTTGAACATGACTTGATCTTTTGCAGGCTTCCCTTACTGAACCAGGAAGCCTTTGTAGAGGATCCTGGGAGGTGTTGGTCTGGTTTAGTGTCTTTTTTTTTTTTTTCAATGTTTGTATCTTCTTAAAGGGAGGATCCATTATGTAGTAGGAGGAAGAGCTTAAGTGTAGTAATTTGTCAGCCCACGACCTATGCTTAACTTCTCAATTCCAAGATAACAGCCGCAGATGTACTCTCAGCCTCATGGGGGTGGTTTCTGTGCTGCATTTCCAGTGAGAACCAAAGACTCCTAAGCCCAATTTTCAATATCCACTTTTTCATTGATGCTCTGTCATTTTCAACCAGGTTCATTTATATTCTCCCTTCTTTTCAACACAATGCATGGGAAAGGGTGATATGTAGGAATAGAGGGGACAAGAGTGGGTCATGATGTAGCATTTAACACAGTGACACTTGGGGTTGAAGGCAGAGGATCTAGATCTATGCCCAACTTTGTCAAAGTAACTGTGTCACTATGTCGTGTCTGAGCCTGAGTTTCCTTGTCTCCAAAATGGGTTGTGTCACATGTATCCTTTCTGACTCATAGGAAAGGGAAAAAATGAGGTATACAGATGCCACCAACTCACAACTTTGTAACTCCAGATGTTGGGAACCACTTTCAGTGACATTACTGTTTGCGGAGAGTCAAAAAATGAGATGGTTCTTGTTAACCTTTTGTAGAGAACATCAGCATGCCTAGTATTCCTCTATTGCTTCATTCCCTGGGAGTTAAAGCGTTGGCTTCTTGTTGTATTCTGGAGCCCCATAGATAGATAAGAACTTGGTCTGTGTTTTCATGAACATCTCATGAGATGAACATGTTCATGAGATGTGCACCCCAACAGGGCTTGTCCTCTAGCTAGGGTGACTATGAATATCTCTGTGCCCCTCACCATGACCACTTTCCTCCATTATGTTAATCATCTGAGGTAATGTCAGAGATAGTTGTCTCTTTATTGTGTTAAAGCTTTCACAATTGAGAGTTTACTCATTAGCAGAAACTTCTTTTTTTTTTTTTATCATCTCATTAGCCCCTTGTTATCCATTTGATAACAAATCCCTAAAGGAAGAATTCGCTCTAAAATCTCTGGCCAAACACTAATAGCTTCTTGAGCCTGATTGATAACCTTTCTCCCTTTAGCAATGGAAATGTGGGGAAATTGCAGATGCTAAATAAGTAATCTGGCTTGGGGCCAGCAGGCTGAGGTGTCGGAGCCTTTGATTGAGGCACAGCCAGGGACTGCTGCAAGGAGAGTCACATCAAATACCCTGGGGAGATCTGATTTCAGCTATGGAAACCTGTGGAGCACCTTACAAAGATTATTCATCTGCTCCAGGCCTCGGTCTCCTTATCTCCAAAATGAAAGGATTGACAAACTCAGTAACAGAGAGCTCATTATTTTATTTTAATACTTTAAAACATACCTACCCAACTTTTTGGTAAGTCAGAATTAACTTTTTTCCTTCTAGCAAAAAGAAAGTTATCAGTGACTGCCCATTAACTGTCAAATCAGATCCCCTGAGTGGTTCATGTTAGCTAGAATTATGACACTGGGTTGGTATAATTTGAGGCCTAAACTGAAAACTTGACATTTCAGTTATTTTATGAAAAGCACATTTTGAACTTTTTATTTCATTTTATTTTTAAAAAATTTTAAAATAACTTTCTTTCCTTTTTTATTTATTATGTAGTTCTGAGGATCAAATCCAGTGCCTCACTTGTGCTAGGCAAGCACTCTACCACTGAGCTACAGCCCCAGCCCTCATTTTATTTTTTAATATTGCAAACAACTCTCAATCACTCCCACCTGTTGTAAACTAACCCAAGCCAGTTTGTTTAGGCACAAGTCCTAGTGGTTTAGGGGGGATTGATTTTGATAACAGTCAAGTGGTTTAAGGGGAGTGAGGTTTAGCTACTATCCCACAACCTTGCCACCTAGTTACAACTGGTTCTGAGACACAATTCTGCTATACATACAGCTGTATATCAGCCACTGGCCACAAAATTGTCCATGAAAAAATGACTCTATATGCTTAAAAAAGTCCCAGATCTCATCTTTTAGTTGCTGTGATTACAACTTTTTCCTCCTTCCTTCCTTCCTTCCTTCCTTCCTTCCTTCCTTCCTTCCTTCCTTCCTTCCTTCCTTCCTTCCCAATTTACACTCACAGGCTTGCCAACATTCTGGAGGAGAGTTCTGTAGTCCTTATTTGTCATAATTGTCAGTACCTAGCAACTAAAATTCCTCCAACTATTCAGGGGACATACTTACCAAGGTTCTGCCCTTATTCATATAAGGAGAGGTGTATCTCTATGATATTCTGGCCAATTCTCTTACCTTGAATATATCTTTAGTTCCACTAGAAAGGGTCCATTTCTTTGACTCGTGAGGCTAGCAAATAAGCCATGCATTTCCCAGACACACAAAAATCCACTTCTGACATTCACTTTGCTAATTGATTGACAAAGGATGTGGTGTTGATTAATGTGGATAATGGAAATATTTGCAGTACCTCCTTCTGTCTTATGAACCTCATGCTTAGAACATGAGCTTTCTATGGAGAGCACCTTCCTGAATACAGTGCTTCCTGCTCTGGAGTTGTAGTTTAACTGATCAGCTCCTATGCATTATCACATTACCTGTGCAGAATTATTGATAATCAGGCATCCTTGCATTGCCTTTGGAATCCTGTTGTGGAAACTACTGTCACTAATGACACTCTGTAGGAACAGACTTTGAAATGATGCGTCAAGATCCATTTGTTCAAAAACTTTGCTTGACTTCCACATACTTGGACTGTCTCATCACTGAGTGGGAAATCATTAGTTACCACCTATGGAGCACTTGCTATGTGTCAAGCACTTAATGTACATTGGTCCTCCTTATTCTCTCATCTAACCTGTGAAGGAGGAATTTGGTTTCATCTCGTAGACAAGAAAACAGAATAAAGAAAGAGATGTAGTGGAACTTGTATCTAAACCTAGGTCAATCCCTGCAGGTAGGTCTCTACTTCAACACTGTATGTTTTTCCTTCAAGCTGCATCAGAAATTACCACAATTTTAATGGCTTAATGAATTATTATGTCACAGTTTCTTTAGAGCAGAACCATGGGCACAGTGTGACTAGATTTCTGTGCAGGGTCTCATTGAATGGAAATTAAGATAGCAGCTGGGGCTTCAGTTCGCAGGTGGGTTTGGATTCCTTTTCCAAGTTCACTGGCTGTAGGTAGGATTTATGCCCTTGCAATGATAGGAGGGAAGTGCCTGTCTCCCTTGTAGCTGTCATCTAGGAACTGCTCTCAGTTCCTAGAGGTTGTTCCTTCCTGCCACGTGGCTTCCATAGGCAGTTAGTTTGCAGCATGGGTGTTACTCTCTTATAGGCCAGCCGGACTGTGTCTGATTCCCCTCTGGCATTGGGAGTGGGGTTGTGTGTGGGGGGGACCAACAACAACTCTCTGCTTTTAAAATTTCATGTGATTAGGTTAGGCCTACTGGATAGTCTCTTTTTGAAAGTCAACTGTGCTCTGTAATATAACTGAAAGATGGAGTAAGACCTCAATCCTGGAGATTACGCAGGCTTATATTAACAGGTTGTCCTTTTACTTTTTTGATGGTATCTATTGAAGCACAAAAGTATTTCTTTTTGAGGAAGTTTGAGATGTTTATTTTTCTGTTGTTGTTGCTACTCCTGTTATTTGTGTTATATCTAAGAATGCTTTTCCAAATCCAAGGTCATCAAGATTTGTCTTCTCTGATTTCTTCTAAGAGCTCTATAGTTTTAGCTCTCATCTTGATCCATTTTGAGTTAATTTTTATGTGATATAAGTGTCCATATTTTTATATATGATGTGAAGTAAGGATCCAATTCCTTCCTCCCTTCCTCCCTCCCTTCCTTCCTTCCTTCCTTCCTTCCTTCCTTCCTTCCTTCCTTCCTTCCTTCCTTCCTTCCTTCCATTTATTCTTTTTTTCATATAGATGTACAGTTTTTTTTTTTCAGCACCACTTCTTCTTTCTCCTTTGAAGGGTCTTAGAATGTTTTTCTAAAGTCAGTTGACCATAAATATGTGGGTTGATATAGGTTTTTAAAGTTTTGTTATGTAAGCTGTTACCATGGAAGAAAGACATTAAAAGGTATAGCGAACTTGCTCTATTACTTTTGCAACTTTTAAGTCTGAATTTTTTTTCCAACAGAAGTTATTTTTTAAAATGTCCTTTAGGAAGTAGGCAAAATTTGTTAGATTTGTGTTCAATGAAACGCTAATCAGGAAAATGAATTCCTGTATTTTCTTCTGATGTGTCCTCCCTTCCAGGTTAAAGAATTTACATCTAGGCTGCAAGAGAAAGAGAAGACTCTTAGTAAAACTTGGAATGATTTGTACCCTTTCTATGTCATAAGTGTTAACACAGTATTAAAGCAAAAACACAATTATGAGATCCTGCTCTTTATTGCTGCTTCCATCCTTCCCAGTAGTGCAGCTCTAAGTGTAGCAGATGAACTTAAATATCACTAGATATTTGATGATATTCTGGAATTGCTAATTTAGTGTGCTCATGGTATTGTGGTCTTTCTCTTTTTTTTCCTTTGTTAGGATTTTTACAAACTAGTTGTAGATGAATGTGTTAGTCAGTTTTTTATTGCAAGACCAAAATATCTGGCAAAAACAACATAAAGAAGAAAAAGTTTATTCGGGTTTCATAGTTTGAGAAATTCGGTCCATGGTCAGCCGATTCCATTACTATGGACCCAAAGTGAGGCAGAATATTATAGTGAAAAGGCATGGTGGAGGATAGCTGCTTAGGTCATGACAGATGAGAAGCATGGAGAGAGAGAGAGAGAGAGAGAGAGAGAGAGAGAGAGAGAGAGAGAGAGAGAGAGGGGGGGGGGGGGAGGGAGGGAGAGAGAGAGAGAGAAAGGTGCTACGGACAAAATATCAATCTTACTTCGTCCTGTCACACCCCACCTGCCTATAGTTACCACACAGTGAGTCCACTCAAATTATTAATCCATCAAATAGATTAATTCACTAATTAGGTCGCAACTCTTATAATGTAATCATTTCGCATCTAAACACTTCCACATAAACACAGGAGATATTTGGGGGGAACACCTGATATTAAAGGTGAGGGAATGCCTCACCTTTAATTTTCTTTAGAAATAATTTTAGGTTGGGGAAAGTAGTCATATGGAATGACAAGGCTGACTACAAGTTGGTAATTACAGAAACTAGGTAATGGATGTACAGACATTTATTATAACATTTTGTCTTCTTTCATAGGCATTTCATAATTAAAAAAAAAGTTTTGGTTTTTTTTTTTAAATATATTTTTAGTTGACAGTGGATCTTTATATTTTATTTATATGTGGCACTGGGGCCTCACACATGCCAGGTAAGCTCTCTACCATTGAGCCACGGCTCCAGCCTGGGGTGGTTTGTTTTTAATGTAACAGTGGAAACATTTGAGAGAGATTTGCATTAGGAGCTGAACTTTCTTGATGTAGAAGTGAGTCTCTCTGAGTTTAGATGCGCTTGCCTAGGCTGCTTTGTTTGTTCTGTGTGTTATAGAGGCAAGGGCATCCGTCATGCCCTTTGTTTCCTAGTTACATAAGTTTGGTTTTTTGAAGCTTTTTTAAAAAATCCCATGATTCTGTAAATCTTTGCACTTTTTAAAATGTAAGTTTATATATAAAATGTAAACTTACAACGTATATGTAAATTTGATAACGAGAGAAAGTCAGAGATATTCTCTAGAGTGTGGTCATGTGGGCTGTATTCTTTTCCAGTCACTGTTTGCACTGTCTGTAGTAGACTCTCTCATGCTTTATTCTCTCGTGCTCTTTCTAATAGCTAGAAACCTCAGTAAATGGAGTATATGAGTCTATTTATCCAAGAACAAGATTCTTGCATAAAATTGTTACAGCTCTGTATTCAGATGACTAAAGCTTTCAGGACAATGTTGAATTGAAAAATTTGTACAGAAAAGGACACCATCTGGAAATTATTCTGAGCTTTATTCTTGGTTTTGCTAGTATAATGAAACATGAGCATTCCAACTTCTTTCGATTGTTAAACTTTGTGATGTAAATGGTGCCAGGCTCTGAAAAGGCTTGTAAAGGTTTCTGCTGACTTTTTGTTTTTGTTTTGCATGCTTTCTGTGAAACTCTGTGCACTGCTTTAGCCAAAAGGAAGAGCAGCTCTGAGCAGCTCTGGGTTGTTCTACTGTTTTTGAAAAACCATAAAGTATGTGAGGGATTATTGGTCACTATGTAAATGATTTACACTTAAGAAGATTTCCCCCTCTTTCCAGAAGTGAGCCCAACATATAGTGTTTTGTGATATTGGGTCCATGCTGACCTTTATGAATACGTTCAAGATCAGATAAGCACCATGTATTGGGGTTTTAACCCTTGATGATGTGGCATTACCCAGATTATACTGAACCTCCATTCTCCTCACTCATGCGAGGGTGAGGGTGATAGGACAGTAGAATACCTAGCACTTAACTTTGCAAAGCACTTAACTTTGTAAAGAAGTACTTTCAAGTACACTGTCTTTGCCTCTCTACCTCACTAGTTTGTGTGACTGATGAGAGCTAGTAGGACATTAATACCAAAAGCCAGGAAGGAGTTCTAGAAAAGAATGATTCCCTTAGATGGCTTTCCAAATTGAAGCTGGGGAAAAGAAAGAAAGAAAAAACTCTTAAACGGCATAATTGGAGGGTTATCTTTGGAATAGTTTCCTCTTGCTCCTCTCCTCCTCCAATACCTTTTCTTTTTCTTTGTTACTTTTTTTTTTTTTTTTTTGAGAAAGAGCCCTACTGTGTTGCCCAAGGTAGTCTTGAATTCCTGGGCTCAAGTATTCCTCCTGCCTCAGCCTCCTAAGTAACTGGAACTACAGGTACAGGGCACCATATCTGATTCCTTGGAATCTTTTTAATAATGTTTTTAAATTACAAATTAATTATAACAACAAAGACCCTGAGGAAAAGGGTAATGAGTTGATGATAGCTTTATTTATTATGCTTACTACATCCCTGGCACTTTCCTTTCTGCTTTGTTCCCCCTGCCCCAACACACACACACACACACACACACACACACACACACACACACACACACACATAATGCAGCCATCTTATAGGCAAAAGAGACTCTAAGATGACTGAGAGTAGTCAAGTAAGTAGCCTGAGGTTGCATTGCTGGTGACCAGGGAGCCGGGATTTGAGCTTCATGTGATTGAAGAGACCCAGCTACATCTCTCTACATCCACACCCAGTACATCTATAATTCTACCACCAGTCCATGGTCTATGCAGATGTCTCCTCACTCACTGCCCTCTGCTTATGATATATATTATAATATCAAAATATCATAATATCACTTTGTATTTTGCTTTATGATTCTTCTGAAGCTTCTACAAATCTAGACAAGAAAAAATTCAGTGTTAGGTTTCCTACCAGGAATGACATTGATAAATTAATACTCAAGGTCACAGACAGAGGGAATAAAAATATGAACCTTCGAGGTTTTAAAATGACAGAAGTAGTGAAGAATTTTTCAATGATGAATATATAGTCAAAGAATGTCAACGCAAAATTTACCCCAAGATTTGAGATTAATCTATTGTCCTATTTTTTTCTTTCCTGTATGACAAATGGGTTGTCTGAAGCCTTGGCTAGTTTTTACATGCTTGTTCTCAATGCAGTTCACTTATCTCCTTACCCATCTTCTTTCTTACCACACTGTGTTAGTGATGATCAAATACAGCTTGAAGGGCTTCAATGTTGGGAATCATTGTAGTTCTTCAGTTTCAGATACAAGTCAGACATTAGTAGGGCTGACTAGCATTTGAGTATTATCCCAAATACAAAGGTCTTCTGCACCTAATTGACCCCACACGTGCAGTGTGCTTTAATTGGTTAGGTTTCCCTCTGGACCCTAAGTTTCCATTAGATAATGACAACATAGTGTGCTTCTGCCTGCTTGTGACACTACAGGATGAGACCTGTGTGCAGGAAGGAGAATGGAAGAAGTAGACCCCGTCTGACTAGGTAAAACATTAACCATTGCTTATTTTATTTGCTGGCCCAGAAATGGTGAGGACAAACATACTGACTATAACATTTTCATGTGGTTATGAAATTCTTAGAAATGTATGCCACAATGCTTTTTGGTTTTGTTTTTGTTCTGGGTGTGTGTTTACTTTTAATTTTTTTTTATTCTTTTTAAATGGACAAATGAACCAGGAACCGGAAAGAATTGCATCTGTATTAAGTGCTAGAAGGTCCAAATAAAAACCTGACCCGGTATTGCTTTATTAGATTTATGAACTATGTTAATTTCTGGAGATTTAGGGTCAAAAAAATGGGAATTTGAGTTTGAGATCAGATCATTTTGAACAAGCCATGTTGGATGGCAAAGTAGGTGTAGTTGCAATAGAGTGTCCACATCGTACCCCTCCCACACCCCACCCCCCAGCCATTGGTGTGCACATCAAGGAAGACTACGTGGACATGGTCATTTTGTTGTAAGTCTTTCTGTGGTGTAGGTGTTGGAGGGAGCTGTACTTCCAGTGCACACAGGATTCCAAACTATGGATGGTTTGTCCCCTCTGCTGCCCACTCCGACCTTTTCATTCATCTTTAGCTGGTGAAAAACTGTTGAAGAAATTATTCACTTTGCCAAAACACATGAGGCCACAGGACTGTGAGTGCCTTGAAAAAAAAAAAAAAGCAGCAGTTTGAGAAAGAGATAAACAAAAGTAGCTAATAAGAATAACAACATTATTCCCAGAAGAAAAGAAGGTTCAAGCCTGCTATAACTTGCTGTGGAATCTGCGTCAGTCCTGAGAGGGTGGGTTGCCCTGTAACAGGGTTTCTTTTAGACTCAAGTTTAAAAGAGACTGGAGGTGAGGGGAGGGCATTAGTGAAAGAAGCAATTAAGTTAAAGTTTCAAAATTGATGAAGTGAAGCAATTTCCCATTCCTACTAATGTGCACAAAGCTCTCCAGATTTATTTATTTATTTTCCATGTAGGTCAGAGAGTTGTTCTTTTCCTTATAGGTGTCTGGAGCCTTGCAATATGAGAGCCCTAGCCCTTGGTGAGAGCATTTCTTCCATCTTCCTTTCCTTTTTAACTCTTCCATTTAGCTGGAGGGGCCTGAATAGATTAATTAGTGGAACTTTTCTAGGTACTTTGAAACCTTGGGTCTGTAGTGCAGATCTGAAATCAGTAGAAATGCCTGATTGCTCTTGTCAGATTGAGCGGGGAGCAACAGAGAGAGTTAGAGATGGTTTGGGATTTTAAGGACATCTGTGGCAAAATTGATGCAAAAGACAACTTGATTCTTATTAAATGTCACAAGATGGGTGACTGCAGGACAGTGGAGCAGGGCGGGGCAGATGCTGTCCTGCTTCCCTGTCCACCTACCTATCTCTGCAGAAACGGTTGCAGATCAAGGACCCATCAAAACCAGAATCACCAAGTGCAACACAGGTGAAATCTAGACTTCAGTCCTTGTTAGCATTTCCAAAGTGTGCTGTTTACATTCAGTTACCAAAAGCCACTAGATTCTTGATCAGAGCCATCAGAGCAAATCTGTAGTTTATCTTCTGACTTTTTTTTTTTTTTAGAGAGTGAGAGAGGAGAGAGAGAGAGAGAGAGAGAGAGAGAGAGAGAGAGAATTTTTTTTTAATATTTATTTTTTAGTTCTCGGCGGACACAACATCTTTGTTGGTATGTGGTGCTGAGGATGGAACTCGGGCTGCACGCATGCCAGGCGAGCGCGCTACCACTTGAGCCACATCCCCAGCCCAGTATCTCCTGACTTTGTAAGAGACAGTCCTTTCTTTGGGAAGTCTTATGATGGCTTGTTTTGTGCTGTAACATTGCAAACACACTTTACATGGCCCCACTGTGAAATCAGTTTGTATGCTAGCATTTTCTGAGTTTTTAGGGTCTGGAGAAATAGAAAATAGAGATTTTCTATTCTACCTTTTCGTTATACTTTCTTACATTCTCCTTATTATCAGCATTTAAAATCAATTTCCTTTCTTTGAAAATAAAGCACATTTTAACTGCCGTGTCTACTATTGGAATGAGTTCACAAACCTATAAAATATATAGTGTGTGTGTGGGGGGGGCAGGAGTCAGCAAGTACTGAAGGTGGTCTATACTTGTTGACCCCTGACAATACCTTGGCATTAGAATACTTGCTCCATAGAAAAATGAAAATGGGTTTCCCAAGCCCCCTTTGTAATCAGGGACTGACTGGAGCTGTGCTGCTCAGTTGTCATTGTATTGCTAATTGGCCCAGGGCCTGTGGAACCTCACTGCCCGACTTCTGCTGTGCTGACTTATCACACCCATCCTAGATGGTAATGTATGTTGCATAATGCTGGATGAATTCTGGAAGGCTCTGAAAGATTATCTCCATTTATAATGTGAGCAGCACTACTTTAGAATTCTGCAATACCTAATAAGCCTGGTATTTAAAATTAAATCTCTTACATGGTCTAATTATGTAGATCGATATTACCTCAATGTCCTAATGTGAGTTAACTTTAAAGACCTTTTTTTTTTTTTTCTCTCCAGTTTCTGAAGGGAGGTCCAGCTAATTTACTGCAAATGAAACAAGGAGTATTTTTGGAGGACTAGGTTGACATTTAGCATTCTGGTTTGAAAACCCTCTGACTGCTAAATATTTAATGTGCTGCAAAGCATCCTTAAAAATTAAATATGAATGAGTTTTAGAAAACCTTGCAGTGGTATAAAAAATTGAGATTTTCCCCCCTATTTCAAGTGTGTCTGCCTAGGGAATCTTAATTATTTTTAATGAAGATGACATTATGTATTTGATCAGCATGGGGACATCCTAAATAATGAAGTTAATATAAAGAGGATTCTTCTGAATAATATCACAGCAGAGATTTACTTTGAATAAATTTTTAGTTTTGTCTCTGGAGGTTAATCACTCTACCTCCTTTTTATTTTTTGTTTAAAGTTAAGAGAGAGAGAGAGAGAGAGAGAATGCCTTTGTTGCAAAGAAATTTTCCTAGGTTTGTTGTTTTGCTATTAAGTAGAGTTTACTCTTATAGATTCATGAGATTTAGAGTATTACAAGCATTTTTTGTAGGATCTCTGAAAAATGTTGATGGTATTATTCAAGAATAACTTTGTTGACCTTGATTTTTATGATCACGTATATATATATTTTTTTTCTTTGAAAAAAATCCTAATAACTGGGAGACTCTTGAATTATTCTACAATGCAACATATGATGTTTGAAAAAGAATCTTTCCTTTATTTTCTTGTCATACTTTCCTGCCTTTTATTTGGTTATTATATTCTATTCTAGTTGCAGCGTGTACTATGAATTGGGAAAATGGGATTTGAATTCATGAGTCTATAGTCTGAAGTTTGCTTTTATAAAAGTGTAAGCTATGTATGGTGTTTTTAATTAAATTCCATGAATTTTTCTTAAGAAACCCCCCTTTTCTAAAAGGGGCTTAAGTCTGTACCTTGTCTGTTTGCAAAAGTGGGGTCACTTCTGTGAACTTTTTTTTCTCTTTGCAGTGATTACCGAAAATATTGCTTATTTCTCTTTCCTGTTTCTTTCATTTTGATTAGGTAAAACTAACACACTCAAAATGGAACCTATCATTGCTGGTCCTGTAATTACCCAGCTTTTGAATGTTTCTGGCATCTTCCATGCATTTCTCAATACTCCACAACCAATCTACAAGTGAGAGCTCCAAAATGACTCTATTTTCCTTTTTTATGTCCTACAACCATAGCCTCATTCTAGCCCTTCATTTCCCTCTCTCTGGATTTATTTTTAAAGTTCTTTATTGAACAACTCAGCATGTGCTGGCTACTGACTCACAGTGATAAATAAATTACCTTATTAATACTAACAATAGTCTTCGGATGTATCTAGTTGGGGACAGGAGGTGAGGTTGTGTGCCCCTGGCCACTCAGCTAGTAATTAGGAGAGCTGAGGTTTGAATCCACCACTGCCTTTGGCCCTAGTACTCTATTCAGTCCTCTATTATGTTTTCATTTTCAAATAGGCCTCACTTCTATCTATTGCTGCCAAATTTTTCTTCTACAGGCCCAAATCAGATCACTTCATCCACCTGTTCTATAACATATTTTATAGTTTCCTTATCACTTTCAAGTCTTCCAGGTTTTGCCTTCTATGAGTTTGCCCAAATCCACTTTCTTATCCTTTTCATCGTTTATGATTGGCAAAGATTGACTGGCTAGAATAAAGCAAAACAAAAAACGCCTTCCAGACTGACACTGATGGTTCCTTGGCTACGACCCTTGGTTGTTTCCTGACTTACACAGTGCCTGGCCTGGCCATCAGATCAGATGGCCTTTGTGGCCAGGGTTTGACATCACAGAATTCTTTTAGACTGAAAATTACGTTCAGCATTTTCCCCTGTGGTTTAATTAGAAGAGGGCTGAATGCTGCTTCAGTGCTGAGTTCTGGGGCTGGTACAACTTCACATTATCTGGGGCCAGTTAACTTTTCCAAATCCCAGCCTCCACACTGAGTCTCATCATTCCCTCCTAGAAGTTTGAATAGCAATTTACAGATCAGTGAAAACTTAGCTCTGAGAAACAGCATTGGTTTTGAATATCAAGGTCATTGACAACATCTTAGAAATCATCTGAAATGGAAGTTAAATAGAGAACACCTAAGTTTAAAAATAGTAAAGATAGCCTTATTTACATGATGAAAAGTGATCTCATGTTTGTTGTCACTGTTGTGTGATTGATTGATTGATTGATTCATTCATTCATTCATTTTTGGTACCAGAGGTTTAAACCCAGGGGCACTTAACCACTTAATCACATGTGGCTAAACCACTGAGCCACATCCCCAGCCCTCCCACCTTTTTTTATTTTGAGAGAGGGTCTCGCTAAGTTGCTGAGTACCTCACTAAGTTTCTGAGGCTGGCTTTGATCTTGCAATCCTCCTGCCTCAGCCTCTTGAGCCTCTGGGATTACTGGTGTGCGCCACTGTGTCTCACTGCTGTGTGATTAGTGAATTTTTAAAAAAATTTTTGTTTAGTTGTTGATGGATCTTACTTTATTCATTTATTTATATGTGGTGCTGAAAATTGAACCCAGTGCCTCACATATGAGAGGCAAGCACTCTACCACTGAGCCACAACTCCAGCCCTGATTAGTGGATTATTAATAGTTCCCATGGAATGGTCAATTGAAGAGAATTAGCTTGGCTATATATTATTTCATTCTCTACTTTTTTAAGGAAGAAAGAATGAATTAAAATCAGTATTTCTTTCTTAAGCCTCATTCTCACTAGCAGAACTTTGCTTAAAAAAATTTTTTTGAGGAAGGCTTCTTGCAGTTAACTGTGTGTTCGTCAGCCAGTTCTGCAATGCAGTGCATCTGCTCACTGCACAGAGCACTTCTCTGCTGGCTTTGTTCCTTAAACTTGGAATTAATGCACTGTGGATATAATGGAAAGTGTTCTTGTTTCTTGTCTGCCCCCACTTAAAGAACACTCCAGAAAATCCAGAAGTCTGTAAATCAGACAGCTACTGGGGAATCCAGCTGACTGCAGTTCAGTTCGAGTATATACCACTGACATTAAGCTGATTTCACCTGCATGCATTTTCATAGTGTTTATGAGTTCTTCCAGGTTCCTGCATTATTACTTTGGGTTAAAGAGATGGAGGAGGGGGAATCCAGGCAAACATCTTTCTTAATAAAAGCCATATCCCAGGACTCTTGATTCTGGCAAATAGCTCTGCCTTCTACTGTCCCTTTGATTGTCAGTAGTTAGTGAACATGATTGTGTGTAGGTGGAATGGTACATGAGAGAGAGAGAGGGTGAACCTGAACAGTTACAAAAGAATCCCTTTGGAGAACTTATTTGGGGAAGATTAACAAGGTCAGCAAAACAATAAACTGTCAGAATAATATCTACAAACGAAGATGTGTTTTGAGTGATTCTCAGCTTGTTAACCTGCTTATTACTCCTTGATGTCTCTTTGTTTCTCAAAGGCAGAAAAGTGTTTGCCACACCTGCCCAGGCTGGGCGTGTTTCTACATGGACCGGTTGGCTTGGTGCTGCTCTCTCTGGCTGGAAAATCTTTCATGTTACAGTTTAGGTGAATGCCAGACTCATAGACTATTACCTAAACCCTGGCAGCTTATGTGGGATACATTAGAAGGCAATACTAGACCATATATTTAAAAACACCACCATGCACTGGGAAAGCAAAGATGAACAAGAACCAGTTCTTGCCTCCAAGAAATTCATGGAATATGAGTCAAGGGGGAAACCCTAGATATGTAAATGGGGATACGTCAATGGGAAATTGCAATGCGTTTTAAGTGTTAGAATAAAAGATCAGGAAAGATTTTTCCAAGGAGGCAAGCATTAAGGGAGACTTACTGATGAATTTACAAATAAACTGGAAGGAAGACAGCCTCTTGGATGATGCTCTGTGTTCCAATTCCTAGTAGGGTATGGTTTTCTCATGGTGACTGTACAACTTTGTCCCTCTGAGTTGAGTGCCTACTACTTGCTGGTTCCAGGTGCTAGAGACACTATGAGAACAAAACAAAGCCCTTATGCTCACAGGGTCTATATACTACTATGGTGAGACTGACAGCAAAGAGGGCGTGGCAGATATGCCAGGAGCTACTGGAGTTGCTATTTTGAATGAAATGGCATTTGAGCAGAGTCCTGGTGGTAGGCTGGGAGCAAGCCTACCTAAAGGAGATGTTACAGAAAGAGGAATAGGGAGTACTGGGACCTGCAACTGGAGAGTACTGGGTATAGTAGCAACCGGGAGGCAGATTGTGTCTGGGACGGATTGAACCAGGAGAGAGGGCTGGGAGAAGCTCAAACGGCCTGCTTCACAATGGTGGAGCTTGAGAACCAGGGAGAGAACTTCAACTTTTAGTCTGAATTTGTTGAGAAGTCACCTTGGAGTTTAGGGACTGGAACTGACAAGAGCCTTGGCCTTAAGAGTCAATCTACTCTTAAGAGTTCACATCTTAGCCCTGCTATTTGATAGCTCTGATTGTCCATGTATAACATGGGGCTTATGGTTCATACCTTGAAAGGTTGTAATGAGGATCTGGAGGAATAAAGTAAAAGTAGAAGTAGTACCAGCAACAGTGGTAGTAGATAACAGTCAGAGTTACAAGTTAAATGGCATCTTTTGGAGGGAGAGGCAGGGCATGAATGTGGTGAATTCTGTACATATATGATAGTTATTTGAATACAAGCTTGAGTTCCTAAGAGACCTCCAAAAGAGACCTTGCAGACACTGGGCAGTGGTGGCCATATATGTGAAATACTCTAAAAACTTGGATAGCCAGGATTCATCCTTGTGTGTTCACTGTAACTGAATTTTCAGAGGCTGAGAGTGGTTCAGCCCACTTCTAGTTTTTAAAGCTGCTAGAATGTTACTAAATGCAGGTATGTTGCTATCATTGCCAGCATCACCATCATGCTCATTATCTTCCTAGGTACCAGAGGACCAGAGACCAATTTATATAACTGGAACTGAGTGCCTACTCTGTGCTCCTTATCATATTCTTCAGGTAGTAACTAAGTCCTCACAGTTGTGATTATAAAGTACATATTGTTGAGATGCAATCACCATTAAGAGTATACAGTTCAATGGTTTTTAGTACATTTTTAGATTTGTGCACTGATTACCATGATCTAATTTTAGAATATTTTATCATTCCAAAATGAAAAGCTGTTCCAGTAGTAGTGGTCCCTCCCTCAAAGGTAGATATTATTATGCCCATTTTTACAGACAGAAATTTGGAAGCTCTAGGCGTCTAAGCAACAGGCCTCCAAACCCACAATCTGCATGGAGCTGGGAGCCAGAGCAGCTTCCTGTTTCCAGACCCATGCTCATGCCTCCATACCATGCTCCTTTCTCAGAACCAAACCAAATTAAATATTTATTTGCTGGGGAGAATAATTTGATATTCTGGTTTTGTTCAGTAGTTTTAGATAATGTATTTTTCTTTCCTGTTCCAACTGGCATTGTGGTGTAAATAAATACGGTTTAGTTTTAAATTTGGTGTGTAGTGAAGTCAGATTTTAAAAATGACATGAGACATTAGCATGGCAAAAAATAAAAATAAAAATTAAGAGTGGGAAACTAAAAGCTGGGAGATGTATGTATTTGGTCCTGTCTCTGGATGGTGACCTCTTATTGTACCTTCATGAGGGCTTGATTTCCTCTTTTACCAAGTGTCTTTAAGTAATACCAAATCTTTTATTTATTCATTAAATTTGTATTAGATTTGTGTTGGTGAGTATTCTAGATATTGGATATTCAGAGAAAATGACAACAGTTTTAATACTGACGGTGCTTAACTATTCTAGCTGATTGCCCCATTAATTCTAGTTGCAAATCTAGTAAGTAGCAATTATCCTGTTCTGCCTCTGTGGTCCTGGAGGCATGTTGCTTAAATTTCCATGAGGAAATTGGCTCAGAAGGCTTAAATAATTTGTTCTGAGTCATAGATAGCTGAAATCCGATGGTTCCAAAACCCAGTGATAGTTCCCATATTAGGCTGCCTCTCCAAATGAGCAAAGAATTGTTTTTGCCCTTTGTGAGAGTGGCTACTAAGGCTTATAAGTAAATATTTGAACTAAAACATGAAAATAAATATCCAGTGACAGTACCAAAGGGGGTTTAAATTTTGACTCTGTTGGGTAGGTCTGGGAAGACCAGCCATGGATGCTATTTGAAGTGTAACTGATATTGCATTTCCCCCTCTCTCATATCACCTTAATATGTACTAGTTGGATTATTAGACTTCTCATCTCCCTTCTCCAGATACTGGTTCAACTCTGAACAAAGGAGTTATTTGTTGAGCAATGCTAGATTGGGAGGGACCAGCACTTCTGCAACATATTTCCCAACTTCAGCTAATTTTCCTGGGCTCTTTGGCATATGCTCCCAAAGCCTTGGGCTGAAGTAAACTGAAGATTTAGAGTTTTCTCAGATAGGTGTTCCTCCTAGCTACTATCAGTAATCAAGGGATAAGTCCCTTTCTCAAGGACTCTATTTGCGTGTGATTTTCTAAAGAAACTTAGTTTGTTCAGACTAGGAACCAAACATATAAAGTCATGGGTAGCTGCAAATGTCACAAATGGATCTTCAGAGTCAAAGTCATTTACTGAAACTAGTTTTGGTAAAGGTCTGGTCACCTTGGAAGGCTTCAGAAATGCTGATTTGAAAGAGTTCCTTCTTTTTGAAGGATTTTTTAAAGTTACAGTCTCTTGATCTCTTAAGATATTTAAGAAATAAAGTGCTGTGTATTTATTGAACTTCACAAAATCCCTCACAGGTTGCTATTACTATCACCTCCACTTTACAAATTAAGAAATTAAATACAAGTCTAACCTTTTCAAGGCCAAAATTACTGGGAAGTAGCAAAAGAGGAATTTGGTTTTTTTAAGTCCTTTCTACCCCCCACTCCTTTTTTTAGCCCTAAAAACCTGAAGAAAACTTCTACCAAAATTTTTTTTTTCATGCAAATATTGCAATTCTGAACCCAGAGAGCCATCATTCAACCAAGATGTTAGTTAATAATTATTGTTGAGAATCATGGCATGTTGTACTGGAGGCTTCACAGGCAAGGACTGTTACCATGGTATTCAATATGCGTGACAGGCACCCTGCCTGTGAGAGCTTGAAATGATGCAGTCAGGAGGACCTGGGAGACATTTTTTATGTAATCATACTAGCATCACATTTATTCCATAAAGGCTAACTGCTTTGATTCATGTCCTAAATTTCCACATTTAAACTCATTATTTTTAAGAATGAATCTATTAAATTTTCATCTTAAAAAATGTATCCCATCAATTCTTGGCCACTCTCTGTGCAGCAATTTCAGAGATACATCTATAATTATGTAACAATTTAATGTAGATTTCATCAGAAAATAAAAGTTTCTCCAAACATCCATATGACAGAAAGTTTTTAGCATTAGTAGATTTCCAAAAGCCTGAGAACTGGCATTTCAGTAAAATTCTTGCACAAGTGTAGAGTAGAAATTTTAGGCTCACAGTTTTTTATAGAATCTAACTCAGTTTTCCATCTTATGAGTAAAAGAAACTGCTTAGGAAGGTTAAATGACTTCCCCAGGCCAAAGAACTAGTTTGTACCCAGTTTTAATTTGACATTAGTTGTTAAGATTTGTGATAAGATTTGCTTGATTGTTTGTCATTACTGATTGTACTGAAAAACCATCAATTTAAATAAAAGAATATACCAGAATCATACTTATAAAAACAGTATAAATAAACAATTCATTTGAAAAACATCCCAAACTGCCTAACAGTAGCATGTTTTGAAGTGCAACTGCAAATTTCATTGTAAATTTCAACAGTTGTTTTTCATTAACTTATTTTAAAATTGTTTTAAACAAGTATTTCTCATTCTGATTCCACAAGTCCACCCCACGCAAGCACTACAAGGATTGCAAAATTGAATAAAACAGTCCCTAAGAGGATGTTGTAATCTTACAAGGGAGATAAGACATGTGGGAAACTCCAATTCGAGGTCCTTCTCACTCACACTAGCAGATGATCCATTTATTTGGTTCTTAGAGTTGTCCTACATACTTGGGATGCTAACCCCTGATTTTCTAAATGGACTAAAAAAATTTTTTTTTCTTTAGGAGAGGGCTTAGGAAAGTGGGTCTATGGCTCCGAGCATATGGAATGTAAACATTCTTAAAGTACCTATTTCATCATATGACTCTCCAGTTAAGACCCTTTGAACGTCTCTTCATTTCTTAGCAAATGTATATTCATTTACAAAAAAATATGACTAAGTGCCTACCCATCTGCATAAAATCCAACTCTTCTTCCTGGCTTGAAACCCTCCACCACCCATCCCCATCCATATTACTCCATTTAGTTCAGGTTCATTTCCAAAATATCCTCTTAAGATACTTGACTTTCTGTTACTACGTGTGACTGACATCGTTAAGTACTGGCTTCAGATCCTGTCTAGAAAGTGAACTTTTCCAGGCAGGAAACAATGTTCATATCTTGAAGTACTCCGGCCAATGCTTAGTGAGCCCTTTCTAAAGCTCTTTTGAGGCCAAAGGGTCTAGAATGTAGAATCCATACAGATAGTAGTTTTTGTCTGTTAGGCTCACTCTTGTGTCTCCCTCGGGTCTAGAATAGTACTTGGCCAAAGTAGGGACTTCATAAATATTTCTTTATGGATGCATACTATGTACCAGGCCCTCAGTGAATTCTTCAAAATGTTCTTCAAATGTTCTTTCTCTCTTTTCCTATTTAAACCCCACTTCAAAGTCAAGCTCATGTCCCATTTCTTTGGAATTTCCCCCTCTGCTGAACTCTGACAGCAACCTGGATCTATGCCAAGCAACGGAGTTCATGCCAGAGTCTGTATTACATTGTTCACTGTTAATTCTTCTTCAGTTTCTTCATTAATGTCTTCTCCCAATGAGAGCAGGAACTCCTTAAGGGCATGGGACCATATTTTACATGGCTTCCAATTCCTTCAGAAAGGACTTGATTGACTCAGATATTAATTAAACATCAGCTGTTTAAGTCTGGAAGGTAAAATAGTTCAGTGTTTCCATTCCCTTTGTCCTTAATGAATAGATTCCCAGGGACCTGTGCATTTGGGTGGGTTTTTACATACCCAGAAAACTGAATATTGAAGGCTAGTACGAATAAGTACTACCCCCAGAAAATAAGTGTGCAAGCATTAAATACCTCCTTTAAATATTTTTTTTCTTTCAAGGTGAGTCAAAATTTGTCTCAATGGAGATCTGGAGGTGTAAGGGAAGGAATTTGAATTCAGGAGAGTAAAAGTAGGGGAGTGGAAATTTGGCACCATCTGCAAAGCATTTGGGCAACTTGACTTTCCATTTCTGAGAGGTTGCCGTGTGCATTGTCATGAATGTTGCTTATAGTCAAGTTACATTGGCTCAGCTGAATCTTTCTAACATGTGGAACTGATTTACTTGCCTTTTCCCCCCTCTTTCTCCCTTTGAAAACCAAAACAACAATAACAACAACAACAAAAACCCCAGTAACCCTTCAGAAGCTTTATTGCATTTGCATTCAAGGAAGTATTTCTGGCGTGTTTTGCTGGCCTTTGTTCTCTGTGTTCGAGTTTGTCAACCCCCTCTCCCGCTTTTTACCCCCTCTCCAGCTTTTGAATGCTCCAACAGGAAATCAAATGATCAAGACTAGAAACTTTGCTTGCTGAGATGATTGCCTTAGATTTTCCCTGCTAAATCAGAGTGCAGGCTGTTTCTTTTTCTTTTGAGGAATAGAGTGGCCCAAAACAGGCAGCCCTTTGTAAAGGTGACACTTATCACCAACTGGTGACTCTGCCACATGCTTTCTTACTATTCAGAGCTCATATTGGTTTGAAGGGTGTTAAAGACCATCAGACTAAGGAATTCATAATTTCAAGTATCCAAGTGGCTGTGTGTGTGTGCACACGCGCGTGTATATGTGTTAGAGCCTAAAGGGACTGGGAAGGAAGAAATTGGGGAAAGGACTTTGATAATACAGAGTTAATAGATTTTTTTTATCTTGTTTTTTTCTTTCTTTTTTTTATTGATTTCATTTTTTAAAATACACGACAGCAGAATGCATTACAATTCTTATTACATATATAGAGCACAAATTTTCATATCTTTGTATATAAAGTATGTTCATGCCAATTCAGGCAAGCACGCTACCACTTGAGCCACATCCCCAGCCCTCTTCATGCCAATTCATGTCTTTATACATGTACATTGTTTTTTGTTTTTTTTTTCATTAAAATTCTTATTACACATATATACCACAATTTTTCATATCTCTGTATATGAAGTATGTTGACATCCAATTTGAGTCTTCATACATGTACTTTGGATAATGATGTTCATCACATGTACTTTTCCCTTTTTGCTAGCTGGTTGAATAACCAACCAAAATGTAATAATGATCCGTGTGAGTTAATGTGTAGATTAATGGGTACACACATGCTTTTCATACTTACTATGTGCAATACAGAGCATTAAAGAATCATGGTATGGACCAGTTTTCAAAAAACTTATAAGGCTAGAACCTAGAAAACCAAAACACTTGAAGGAAATAAAGTAAAAGTAAACAATATTATTTTTTTTTCCTGAGCAGTCAGGCATCAGGTTTTTTCTCCTTCATATATATTTAAATTTTCTATAATGAATATGTTTAATTGTGGCATAGGTAGTCTTTGCTACAGAAGTTTATGGAAAGGAGAAATTACCATCACCACCATCTCCAACTGAGATGTGGGACTTAAGTTGGTAAATATCTATGCAGGTATTTTTGGTTTCCTCATATCTGCAACTATCAAAGAATGACTGTCATTAAGAGCTTATTTTTTAAAAATTATTTTTAGTTGTCAATAAACCTTTAATTAATATGTGGTGCTGAGAATCGAACTGAGTACCTCATACGTGCTAGGTGAACTCTCTACCACTGAGCTACACCCCAGCCTAAGAGACTATTCTTCAAGGATAAATATGATAAAATAGAATAACAGTATAATAACTATAATAAAGATGTATGTGATACATGTGTGATATTTTGAAAACACTGTATAAATTCATCTTTACATTTATGAAATGGATGAGTTCATATATATACATAAAACCTACCGTCTGACAGATGTAAGATCTATGTAAGTATTAGCTATGGGCATTATTTATAGCAACCTTAAAACAAAATAAGGAAGTCTGTGGGAGCTGGGACATGTGTACCTGGAATACAGTTGATGTGTACAAGGTCATCCATTGTTGTCACTGATTAGTTTTGTTTTAAACTCCCAGTGTAGGCCTCTTCCTCTGCCATGGTTTTCAGTAACTAAGCATTTCCCTTCATTACAAAATTGGAATAGCCCTCTTTCTTTGCTGGCACTGTGACATTCAAGATCTAATTTTTATGGTGAGAGTCAAATATAAGCACCTGCATTTACTTTCTCCACATGTTCTTGCAATGGTGATCCAGTGCAAATGCTTCTTTCTAAAATCTACTTATATCTCAGAATGTAGGCCATGTTCTGAATTTGATAAATCTTTGAAAAATGGTCTATCTGTTATAGGGGAAGTATGTGTTCAGTTTTGAGATGGGGGAAGAAGGAAAGAAAATAAGAGTTTAGAGTCTCCATGCACAGGCAAGCCCTATTACTATTTTGGCCAATATCTCTAGTTTCCATAAGTTTTTCTCTATTAGAATGATCTTTGCATGGAGGACTGTACATAAATGTTAGATTAAAGCTGGCTTTGCATCCAGACCTGGCCACATACTTACTAATGGTCAACTTTGGACAAGTTAAACACTCAGAACCTTAGTTCTGAGGACTTGGTTGCTACTATGAAGGATTGCTGTGAATGTTTTGAATGTTGTAAATATTGTGAAAGCCTGTTGTAATGCACCTGAATACATTCCTTCCTCTTGTCATTGACATAACATTATTATGTGTAGCACACATGCACAAACATATAATTAGGACATTTAAATACTGATTTTAAAATTCAAACAAGAACAAAAATTATTAAAAACATGCATTTAATAGCTACAAAATATGCTTTTGATTGGCTGTAAAATAATCAATTCCCTGTTGTTGGATATTTTGGTTACTTTCAGTTTTTTTGTTTTTAGTGGTAACTTTCCAATACTCTTACCAAACTATTATCTTGAACCACATGTATCCAGAATTAACAAGTTCAGAGATTTAAAAAAATGACCTAGATTTATAGGAACAGATTTGTGACCTCACAATGCACAGTGATTCGCTTCCTCGGAGAACATCATTTCTTCTGGGCCTTCCATATGTGTAATGATGTGAGGTTAAATAGTCTGGTAAAAAACAGACAGTGTCTAATCTAAGCAGGGAGGGTGCTTTAAAACCTGGTAAAAGACTATTCATAGGATACATATAGAGGAAAATAAAGCCATGCATGTTTTCTTTCTTGAAACACTTCAGTTAAGTTCCTTTTAATCCCATTTCCAGTGATTTTTTTTTTTGAGTTTGTTTAAATGACAGTCTTTCTCTTTTAGTGGTTAGTGATGGCCAACTTCTTGAGATAACAATGGTGACCTCTATTTTTCTCCCCTTTGGCCACAATGCCTAGAATCATAGGAACAAATCCAGAGCAGAATGAAGCTATTAGTGAACTGCCAGCCATATGGGCTGGCCACAGAGACCCATAAACAGCAAGAGAATACACTTTGGAATAAAAACTCAGTCCACATTTTCTTAGCAAAGATCAGGGAAGGAGATCAACAGAATCTCATTAGCTTGTCAAGGTATTTATTTCCTCGCTATGGTATTTTGCTGGAGCATTCATTTAAATATCTAGTTAAAATTTGGCAGGGCTATTAGTGGAGTGGAGGTGGGACTGACTGTCTGGACTGATCTTCTTATTAAACACTCATGCAATTGTTCCTGTTCCAGCAAAGTGAGATTCTCTTGCCATCTGTTAGGCAGGCTCAATTAAATAGATTTGGGAGGGGAAGAGATGGTGGATGGGAGGGTGTATCAGCAGAGTGGGCAATGAGGATGGGGAAGGGCAAGGGACAGCCTTCAGGAGGTGGAGGGAAGCAGGCTACAGTTCCCACTCCACCCACAGGACAGAATGTTTGTCTCCCTGACCCCTCCTTAAAGTAAAAGTAAGAGGAACTATATACATTTGTTACTATTTTTCTCTTTAATTTTTTAACTTCATTTGAGTTGACCATCATCTTTTGAGAAGGGGTGGAGGCAGAGCTTAAGAAATGAATAGAAAGTACCAAGGGTAAGCTTGGTTAAATTGTGTTATATACCTTTAGAACATTCAGGTTGGATAAAACTCAGGTAAGAATACCTTTTTTTCTTGTTGAAATCAGGTTTGTTCAGTACTGTTGGATGGAATAAGTAATGTTACATACTTAAAGATTGATGGAGCAATTAATATGTAGCCTCAGGGAAGGCTCAAGAGACCTTACCTCTAAATTGCCAGGTGACTCTTCAATCAGTACAGCCTCAGTTCCATTGGGATTAGGGAGACAGTTTATGTTTTTCTTTGAATACTTAATAATAGCCAGTTAATATTTTTTTTAAAAAATTTTTTTCTTTTTTAAAATTCAGTTTTAAAAATATATGATAGTATTTGAGTAGAGTATATTTTAGACTGCCTAGCATGTATGTTAAAAGTACATTTGTTGAAGTCTTGTGTAATTATAAAATGTGTACAAAGTTAAGTGTATAGCTAAATAAATTCTCACACAATCCAGGAGCCAGTACCCAGATGGAGCATTGGATCATTTCAGAGTTCCAAAAGCCCCTTCATGTGCTGTTCTATTCATTCTCCACAAAGAGTAACCCCTATCCAGATTTCCAAGAGGATAAATTAGCTTTTTTGGTTTTGAATTTGACATAAGTGGAATTATACACTCTGTATTCTACTGTCTGGTTTCTTTCACTCGATACTATTTTGTGAGATTCATCATGTTGATGAATGTGGCAATTGTTCATCCTCATTGCTGAATATCCTATTATGTGAGTGTATTGAATAGATCACAATTTGTTTTCCTGTTGCTAATAGGACTTGGGTATTTCCTAGGTTGGAGCTATTATGAATAGTGCTGCTATGAACATTTTTGTACTTTGATGAATATATGACCACATTCTGCTGGATATTTACCAAGGATGGGAATTGCTGGGTCAGAATATGTGCATTTAATTAACTTTAGAAGATACTTCCAGTTTTCCAAAGTGTTTGCATTAATGAGAGAAAGGTCAGTTTTGTCTTCAGATCAGAATATTCAGTTCTCATGAACATAAGAATAAGACATTGTTTTCTTTTAATTATGGAAATCAGTAATGAGGATTTATTACTAGAAATTCATTCATTATTAGAAAGATTTCCACTTTAAAACTACACATCTATTTTAGTGATATTTTTACCATACAATAAACCATTTTTACTTTTAGTATTTGAGAACTGTTTAAAACAGGAGCAATGAATGGGCAGTGGTGGGCAGAATCTTTGGCTTTACTTCTAGGGATTTGTAAACCAAGGACAGTTTTGACTCCCCACGGGTTCTGTGCAAATTAAGAGCTCAAGTTTCTGGGATTCTTTTTAGTTCTTCAGGAAGTTTGAATAGGGAAAGTAACATCTTGGAATAGAGTGCAGACTACTCACCTGCCGCCCCTTCCCTGACCCCCGTTAGTGGGAGTAAATCATCAGAGAGCACTAAAGAATCTGACCTGTTGGGATTACTCGTCATTTTCATGTTTTAGGAAAACTCTTCCTTTCCATTTTCATTTTTTTAGTCCTCTAACAACCAGGTCTAGAATAACCTCAAGATCACCAAAATGTAGGCTAAGTTATATAATTTTGAATTCCTGGATTTTACATTACCCCTACCACACTACAAAATCCCACTCACATTCTGTTTCTTCTATAATTCACATAGCAATAAAAAGTATAAAAATACTAAAACCTTTGTCTGGGACTTTTTAATTGCTTCTTGACATATACCTTGCTTAAAATAAAATAGGTATAAGGAAATCAAATCTTCGTTTTCTGTTCTACATACAGGCATTAGGATTTCTAGAGTATACTGAACAAAAAGATATTATAAATAAAAATGTTAATAGTTCAGCTAAAAGCAATGCTCATTTTTAACCGAAGACCTTGGTTCAGAACTCAGCACTTCAATTTTTTTTTTTTTAATCTGGGATATATTTTCTAACCTTTGAGCTGTAGCTTTTTGAACCTGTGAGGTATGGTTTCAGATCCCTGCCCTGCCTACCACATACAGTTGTGAGGAGCAAATGCAATAAATCATGTGAAAGTGTGAATCATAAAAGTGCTAAGTTTTTGAGAGCTGAGCTTAGTAAGCAGGTTTTAAGAAAGACGATTACTGTCCCTTGACCTAGAGCACAGTGGAAATTCACTCTGTACCCTGAGATCTTGTGCACATCCATAAGGCTGACCTTTTAACCTTGTACCCACTATGGCTGATCGGAACATGTCTAGTTGTCCTGGCTTCTCCCTAAACTTCTGAAACTTAAACTAAACTCCAACACTGAAACATGGGGAAGGAGAAGGGACAGAATTTATTGCTTTGGTGATCGCACCAAACTATGACCCTAACATGTTATTTTTCATTGCTGGGTGATTAGAGGGTGGTGCTCTCATCTTGGACTTCTTAATTGCTTTTAAATTTTTCATTTACTCAACCACATTTATTAGGTGTAGAGAATATAAAAATGTTTACATGCCATGAAAGGATCTACATAAAAATATTAGTCATCATAACTGTTAAGATAATAAGTAAAATAGGATTTGGAACAACCTCATGGACCCATTCCCAGCATGTATTCTTTAGTACTACTGAGTAGTTTATCTTTCTTTTAACAAAAGGAGATGAAGTATCTGATTTGGCCCTTGTGGGTATTGGCTTGAGCAGTGGATCTGGTTTGTTACCTGGAAGCAATCCAGGCCTCATTTACTAGTAACTTCCAGGAGGACCACCTTCCAAGTTAGGACAGGTAGTGTATTCATTGGGATGTCATTGCCATAAAAAAAATTAAAAAAAGAAATCGATCATATTTATCAAGATGAATGTAATCATTAATCACTACTTCATCAATCACTACATGAACTATGTTACCCTTGGTACCAAACAATTTTGAAAATCAAATTTTATAAAAATATTGAATATTTTCTGGGAGTCTGAGTGGTAATGACATAAGCCCAGCCTCCAGAAAATTGGGAGTGCAGGCATATAGGTTCATAATTCCTTTTTCAAAACGAGATGTGTTTTATGATTCAGAATCCTGATGCCCATTGAGATCTGGAGTAGAACCATATAATTAAGTGCATTAGCTGGTGTGTACATCAAAATGAATGACTTTGTGGTTTTGTAAGGGCTATAAATACACATCAGTTCTCATTAGCATTTATTATCAGGTAAGTTCAGGATATGCCATATTTTGCTAACATATTACATACATATTACATACATATTACATATTTGCTAACATATTACATAAAATTTGATTTTCAGAGCATTTGGAATTTTGGAATACACATAGGGATTGTTGATCTACCATAAATCATGTTAGCTCCCAATAGGACTAATTTTTATCTGTATAAAGCAACAAGCTAGAAAATTCTAAGACAGAGAACCAGATCTGGAACCATACTTCCTGGCTTCATATTTCAGTCTTGCCAAGTGATTTTGAGCAACTTCTTTAAATTCCCAGGGTCTTACTTTTTCATCTGTAGAAACACAGCACTTTTTAAATGAAGATTAAGTAAAATATGCACACAAGGCAGACTATGTGCATTGCACTAGGCTTCTAATAAATACACTTCTTTCCTCATCTCTATAATGGAGACAATAGCACCTATCACAGATGTGTTTTGAAGACTGAAATAAGAAAGTAGATGTGTAATGTGCCTAGATGTCCATACCAGATAAGCATTCAGTAAATATTAGCCAACATTCTTATTATGGATATTACAATAAATCTATTTTAAAAACCCTATCAACAGAGTCATTTTCAGAAAAGAAATGTACAATCTGTTGAATGAATGAGTGGCCCACTGGAAAATGATGGGTGGCACCATGACGATTCTCAATTATAATTTTCCAAGCTGTGATTCCATTCCTGTCTTTCCTAAGTTTATTTGCTTCTCTCCACCTTGTATTCCCCCTCCCCCTCCCAGCCCCGGCAGCTTGATCTTTCTTCATTTGCATTCTGTTTAGATTGCACAGAGCTTGATGAACTTGGCACTTATCTTTCCTCACCACAGCCATGCAGGTGTGTAAGGCTGCCTGGGAAGCCATCCCAGATGCTGACAAACTCTTGGCAACAGGATAGAAAGGAAGAAGGATATTTTGGCCGACAACTTCAGATCTGACTCCTTACTCATCTGGAGAGTTCAGTGGTATCTTTAAAGCTTTAAGATAGAGGATGAGGTTGCTGATCTCTTTTTGTGCCTCCCATAGAGGCCTATTACTTGGATTCTCCTTTTTCAGTTGGTTGTACTTTCATCTCTTGGGATTGCCCGGTTAAAGCTATGGATTGGTCAGGTCCTAAGTCTGTGAAGACATGTTAGCTGCAGGCGGTGTGCGGAGGAGTAGGTAGGTGTGAGGTAGGCAGGGGCTGCTGGAAGAATGTGTGTGTTGTGTGCCGTGGCTCGGCCTAACATCTTGGCAAGGCTGTCGTGTTTCCTGGCATGTGAGAACTGGATCTTCTCTTAAGGGCACACATAGTTGGCAAGCCCCATTATGTTACTCTCCCAAGGGGGTGCTTGAGTAACGAAGGTGATAGGTAGGTAATATTGGGTAGGTATTGGCTGGATGGGGCCATGAGAGAATGTGGAAAGAATCCTTTTTAAAGAACTTTATTGCATTAGATTTTAGTGTCTGTAAACAATTACAGCATTCAGGGAGTGCAGGATTTAAATGAGAAACACAACTTTGTCAGATTATACCAGTCGGATAAAATGGCATGGGCTCCGGAAATCTATAATTAAATGTATTTTTTGAAAATGAAAAAATATCGTGTAACATCTGGTTTATTTCACTACAGAAGTGCCTGAGTAATGCTTATGTAAGTGTGATTGACTTTGGCTGATATTTGAGTTCTTCTCTGTAAAATTACTGTATTTTAATTAAGTTTTTTTCTACTTGATTCTATTTATCTTGTATGTAATAAATTACTCACATACAGAAAATGATGTCTTATTTAGAAAATCTAATGTTGGTTTTTTTTTTTTTTCTCTTTTTGTTGCAGCGGATATTCAACTCCTTTGTTTACACTGAGAAGATCTCAAATGGAGAAAGCGAAGTACAGCAGGTAAGAGCAGTAGAGCACTTGGCATTGCCCAACTTTGCCTGACTTTGAGCCGTGCTTTGTTACTCTTTCCTCACAATATCCACCAGAGGTTCCCTGTCACTCTCATTATATGCTTTTGTGGACATTTCATGCATAAGGATGAACACCTCCTACTTGAATTTCAGCGCAATGATTATGTGGAAGGTTTTCTTCTGTTCGTGTTATATCTTGGAAATATTTAATCTCTTTTGTCTTTAACATCTCTAAACTATTAAAAAAAATATTTCATCTACTGTAGAAAATAAGTGCCATGCTTTGGAATCAGACAAACCCCACATGAAATTCTGCGTGTCCCTGATAAACAAATTTTCTTTTTTGAATCATGTTTCCCAATCTTAAATAAGGGGATCATAAAATCTAACTCTATGAGGTTGGAGAATTAAATGATGTCAAATTAACTGAGAATGAAATGGAATCATCTGTGTGGAAGGT
The DNA here is from genome assembly GCF_052094955.1 of Ictidomys tridecemlineatus. Taxonomy (NCBI): domain Eukaryota; kingdom Metazoa; phylum Chordata; class Mammalia; order Rodentia; family Sciuridae; genus Ictidomys; species Ictidomys tridecemlineatus. Next base: position 50,318,842 of record NC_135487.1, read on the forward strand.
ACTGGCATAGAGGCAGCTCATTAGATGTTGGCTTCTTTTGTTCTTTCTTCTTTTCTAGTATTTTCTCTTTGCTTCTTTCCTCCCATCTTCTTTCATTGCTCTGTGGAGTCATGAAGCTTTGAGGCAAGATTCTATTCACTTTATTTATAGCTGGCTTCAAATGGACTGCCTCCTAAATTAAAACAGTGTTGGTGAACATGGTCATAAATAATTGATCTGTGCTAGAAATGAAGAGTGGGAAAAAGGAGTTGGTTTTAATTTCAGCTCATCTACCAACTTCATTACAGTCTGTGACTGTCAACTGGTCATTTGAAGCTAGGTTTGAAACTTAAGTAAAAGACAGAACCAAGCTAAAAACCAGACAGTGGTAAGGTGCTTCCACAGGATAAAAAGATAACCATGATAAAATGCAAAATAACGTTAACTTTTTAAGTTTCTGTCCTTATTATATTCATGGAGAAAAGCCTGACTTGATCTGAACTTCAGTGCTATACAAGAAGAACAAGCTTTGCAAGTGTCATTAGAGTGAGGTTATTTATAGGACAGTTATTTATTTACAATAAGTTACTGTGGTTTCATCTTGAAGTTCAGCATTTCCTGTTCATAGACACTGGCATTTTTATTGGTTTCTGCAGGTTAAATTTAAAGTAATCATGCATATAACTTTTTCTTAGCTTTAGATATTTTTAAATACTGATGTCTTGAGATTGTAATGAATATGATGTGGTTGGCTGCACCAAATCTTATTTTCATAATTCCTCTCTTATTTTTATTTCAACAAGCTAAAAAGTATTTTAGGATCATTAAATCTAGGAGGGTTTTAGAGGAGAAGATTGCTATAAAAAGCGTGAGGAAAGTTTTCTGTAGACCAAAGGCCATTTGATAACCTTTTAAAGAAACTGATCCAGGGATATCACTTTTGCCTCTTTCCTTGTAACAGATACAAGTTTGTACTTTGGCTGTTTTTAGTTGTGAAAGCTGCTTTGTTTTCTCAGACTGATGCCATTGCTTTACTTGTCTAGCTATGAACAAGTTTGGAAACCTTTAATATAGAAATCATAGCAGCTGATTAGCACTTATAGAACACTAACATGAAGGCCATTTCGGTATTACCATCACATTGATGTTTACAATATAATCTTGAAGGAAAGAGATTATCCTATCACAGATGAGGAAACTGAGGCTCCAAGAAGTAAAATAAGTTACTTTTAGTGTTAGGACTATGAAGTAGGAGAGCTAGTTTTTGCCATGAGTTTGACACAAATTTTTGTTACCTGTATTTTTAAATTGATAAAATTTAATTTAGAAATGTATGTTTTCATTCAAAAGAGAAGTCTTTGCTGAACTCTTTATCTAAATAATTCATGTGAGGGATTATCACATAGTCATGTGTTCTTTTGTCTTCTCACCATTGGTTAAAAAGCTCGCTCTTAGACTGAGCCAGGAAATACTTACTTTAAATAAAAAAAACAACTTTTTTTTTTTTTTAGTTGTAGATGGACACAATATCTTTATTTAACTATTTTTATGTGGTACTGAGGATTGAACCCAGTGCCTCACATGTGCTAGGCAAGCGCTCTACCACTGAGCTACAACCCCATCCACAAAAGTTCTTATCTTTAACTTCTCTGCAATTTTGCCAGTCCTAAGCTGAACAAATGGATCTTAGGTCCCTTTCCTATCCAGAATATAGAGATTCGTATATAATTATCATTTTTATTTATCCTAAATTTTAATATATTCAGATTCTAAATAATTTCTTCTCTTCTGACATCGTTTCTAGATCTTTTCAGCACCGCAGTCACTATAACAACCACCGCCACCACCTTAATTGGTTACTTTTGCGTAGCTGATGAAAAATTTGCTATCTGTTCATTATGATAAAAATTCTATGGGTATTACCATTTTATAGTGAGGAAACAGATTTCTGATATCAACTTCACATAATTAAAAACTGTCCGTAAACTTTGGACTCCACGATCCTGGACAGCAGTGAGGATGAAATCTGTGGGGAAGTGCCTACCTCCTACACTTCCCATTCTGTAACATGTTCCCCAACACTCACACTGTTGTCCCCTTTGAACTTCAGAACACCAGAAAGCAACTAAGCTGGCTTTTTAAAAATTTGGGAAATCTTTCCATACATGTAAAGCTGTGTATAAAACATATAGGTATAGGAAAAGAAGTATACTAAAATGAACATCCTAACCTGCTACCCAGCTAACGAAATAAAACATTAACAAACAGAAAGCCCTTGTGTGACCAAAGGGTGTCTTTCTCCCAGAGGCAAGTTTGTTCTGATTTGTTGTTGTTGTTGTTAGCCATTTCCTTGTACTTTTTGTGTTTTAATTTGTTTTATTCATCCCCAAATTAATTTTCATTTTGGTTATTGTTTTAGTCAGCTTTTTCACTGCTATATCCAAGAGACCCGACAAGAACGATTTTAAAGGAGGTAGCAAAACTTCCTTTGGTATTCACAGTTTCAGAGGTCTCTGTCCATAGATGGTCAACTCCATTGCTCACGGCCTGAGGTGAGACAGAAAATCATGGCAGAAGGGTGTGGTAAGGAGGTCAGGACAGGGCCACCATGAAGGAGAGAGAGAGGGAGGAAGGGAGTTGAGAGAGAGAGAGAGAGAGAGAGAGAGAGAGAGAGAGAAACTACTCTAACACTGTGCTCTCCAGGGACAAAATATACACCCCAAAGTCATGCCCCCAATGACCCACCTCCACACCCTATCTACCTACAGTTACCACCTATGTCCAAATGTCCTAAATCTGTGTGTGTATGGACAGGTTGACTGTTCAGTTCAGGTTCAGTCGCCTCTCTGGAGCAGAGAGGTTTTGAGTGTTCTTCTTGACTGGACAATGCCAGCTGCTTCCACAGCATTTCCCATGGGTTACTTCCCTGAGACCCTTTTTTAAATGTGCTAATCTGCATCTTCTTTAGTACTCCTCCATATATCTGATTTTGAATCTTTTGCCAATTTGAAGTGTCTTAAAGAGTATCATATGAGTTTAGTTTGTTTTGTTATGATTATTAATAAGGTTGAAATGACTTTTCACATGCTAGTATACTTTTATGGATTTTTTTTTCTTTTTTACTTTTTCTTTTCTTTTTTTGGTGTGTGCATGTGTGCACATGCATGTGTGTGTTGGGAATTCAACCCTGGGTATATAAATTCTAGGCAAGTGCTCTATAGCCACAGCCCATTTTGTGTTGTTATGTCAAATGTCTATTAAAACCTTTTTCACTTTTTTTTTTATTGTTGCTGAAATGTTTATTTTATAAGTGCTGTGTATGTTCTAGATCAGTGGTATCCAATGAGAACTTTCCTTGATGAGGCTGTTCCATACTCTTTAGTACAGCCAGCCGCTAGCTACTGTGACTATGGGTCATCTGAAATGAATTATCTAGAGCTACAAGTAATTACATTTAAAACTTAATACTTGACTTTAAAATAGCTATATATGGCTGGTCATTATCATATTAAATTGCCTCATAGATGTGTTTTATAAATGTATTCTTCCATTTTTTAGCTTGTCCTTTACTTACTATTAAATCTTTTAAAAAATTTTTTATTTTGTTGTTGACGGACTTTTATTTTATTCATTTATTTATATATGGTGCTGAAAATTAAGCCTGGTGCCTCACACAGGCTAGCCAAGTGCTCTACCATTGAGCCACAACCCCAGCCCTTACTTTAATAATATCTTAAAGAATTGAAGTTTTAATTTTGAATCAATTTTCAAACATCTGTCTTTCCTTTTGGTCTCTGCTCTCTGTGTTCTGTTAAGGAAATTCATTTCTACTCTCAAAGGTATGGAAGTGTTCTGCTATATTTTCTTCTAAAATGTTCACCTCTCTCATTTAAGATTTATCCACCTAGAATTGATTTTGGTGTTGGATGTGAAGTAGATATTCAATTTCAGCTTTTCCCCATATGTTTTTCCAAAGGTTCTAACACTCTCTATTGAACAGTCCATGCTAACTGTTTATGGTATGTTTCTGTTGCTAATCAAGTTTCCATGTGTGTGCAAGTTTGATTTGGTTCCACTGGTCTGTTTATCTCTCGTCATGCTAGTAGCCCGCTCTCCCACTGACTTTTTATATCAGATTTTGATATCTGGCAGAATAACACTGTTCTCTCCAGTAATATTTCTTGATTTCTCCCAGAGCAAAGACTGGACATCTACCCCCTGGTGTCCTGGGTGATCATTAAAGTAGAAACTCAATCTCCAGATTGTGCCCTTATTCCTAGACTCTGCAACCAATCTCACTTCCTAGATTTCTTGCTTTCACTTTGTATGAGGTCTCAGTGCCCCTCACAGTGATTTTTTCCCCCATTCATGCCACTTCCTTTTACCAATGATAAAAACAGTTAAAACTGCTTGAAGGATATGTTTGAGATACCAAAAATAGGCTAGTTATTCAAGACAGATTATTGACTCTTAATTTGTGCTCAGACGAGGGGGGAAATCATTCTTTCCACGTGTTTGTACGATCTAAAATGACACAAATTTTCTATCCATCAGTATTTCTTCTCCTTCTCTATGATGGGGATCAAACCCAGGGCCTGGTCCATGATAGGCAAACATTTGACCACTAAGCTACTGCCCCAACCCCCTCTGTCTATCATTTCTCTTTTGGGTTAATGAAAACTAGAGTCCCATGGATTCTTACTCTTTCCCATTATTAATCAAATCTTGTTGAGCTTTGGATTGTGTTTGCACATACTATATAAAGTGGAAGGAAATCTAAAGTGTTGTTAATATCTCTGGTTAAGGAAGCAAAGTAATTAACACTAATAAAAAACATTCTGTGATTCCTGACTCTTACCACAGAACTCTTTATGGCATACACATTCCTTGCTTTTACCCATTATTTCTTTCTTTGGGGTTAACCCTCAGAGTGTGGGTCTAAATTGCCTAACAATGTGTTTTAAATCTTGGACTATTTCACTCTATGCAGTTTTGCTGCCAAAGAACTATGGCAACAATCTCAGAAAAATAAAAACCCCTGCTCACATTCTTGTGTGAAACACCACCCAGGGATTCCAGTTTTGAATATTTCAAGAAATTAAGTTGCATGTGCACATAAGCACTACATAAAATGGCATCTGAATCAAGAAAAATAGATTTTTGTACAAATGGCCCAGAGAGTAGCAAAATATACTCCCTACAATACAGAGAAGTAAAGAGGAAATCACAAGAGCTTCTTGGGACTTATGAGTTTCCTTGGACTTTTTCTCCAGTACAGTAGTAATTATGCTAACAATTGACTTGATGAATGAAATGCCAGGTATGTTTTCATAATTAATGTTTCAGAAACTACAGAATTTCTAGCAGCAATGATGACAGAGGACTTCAGATTTTTAGAAATGGACAAGTGTGGTACAGGAACCACGTGCCCAGGAAGTAGGCCTGATGGTTGGTTGAGGACATTCCTCTAGCCGTTCTTCCCCTTCTTCCTGACTTGGTTTTCAGGAACCCACACTTGCTTCCTTGCCTTCTGCATCACATTGCTATCTCTGTGAACCTTTGCCCTGGTGCTAACATGTCATTTGTCCAAATGGGCTCTCAGATGTCACCATCTCAAGAATAGGATCATGGTGTTTAAAACTTGAACCCACTCCTCATCCTCCTGATTTTCCCTTCCCCTGCTCTACAATTTCTTTTGTCCACATCATTTTTAGCCTTTCTGGTTATAGGACATTGATTCTATACAACTAGTTTGGAAGCAATCCCTTCTCCTTTACTTTCTGAAGAAATGTAAGATTGGTTTTTAGGGCTAGGGATGTGGTTCAGTGATAAGAGTGCTTGCCTGACATGCATGAGGCCTAGGGTTCCATCCTCAGTATCTTAAAAAAAAAAATCATAGTTATTTCTTCCTTAGTTGTTTGGTACAACTCATCAGAGTACCATCTAGACGTGGGGTTTCTTCATGGGGAGATTTTCCATCATTCAGCTTTTTTAATAGATATAGGTCAGTTTCGGTGGTAGTGGTAGTTTTGATTTTATTTGCTTGTTTGTTTTTTAAGATTTTTGTTTCATTCTTTGCCAGTTTTGGTAAGTTAATTCCCACCCTCCCATACCCCCCAAGAAAGTTGTCCTTTGAATCTAAGTTGTCAAATTGTTGACATAAATGTGTTTATAATATTATTATCTTCTTAATATCTATAGGATGGTGAACAGTAGAGGAAAATCAATAACATGAGATGCTGGCTTGTTCTTTGAAATGATCAATAAAATGAATAAACTTTTAACTAGAAAGACAGAATGAGAGCAAATAAAGGAGAGAACTTATTAATGACAACCCAACTTTCCAAACATGACCACCACTTCCTTAATTTTCTATTGTGTGTTTTCTCTTTTACAGATTTATGTTTTTTCCTTCCTTGTACTTCAGATCAACTTTGCTTCTCTTCTGGTTTTAGTGGGAACATTAGGTCATTGATTTTTATACCTTTCTTTTTCTGTTTTTAAACAGGAACATTTAAAGTGCTCCTCTACGTATTGCTTTAGTTACCTCCCACAAAATTTGATGTGATATATTTTCTTTCTCATTCAGTTTTAAATATTTTCTATTTTCCTTGTGATTTCTCCTTTGTCGTAGATTGTTTTGTTCCATTTCCAAAATATTTGGGGTCTTTTGGATACCTTCTTGATTTTTGATTTAATTGCCTCAAAGTCAGATAATATAACCTGTATGTTTTCAGTCTCTTTTAATTTGTTGAGATTAGGGTTTATGACCCAATATATGATCGATCTTGGTGTATATACCAAGTGAGCTCAAGTGTGTATTCTGCAGTTTGAATTGTTCCTTACGTGCACATGAGGATAAGGTGGTTGGTGCTGTTAAAATCATTCTTGTTTGGGTCAATCTTTATTTTGTCTAGTCCTATCATTTGCAGAGAAGGATGAAAATTTTAAGCTATAATGATGAACTTGAATATTTTTACCTTTAATTCTGCCCATTTCTTGGCCTGATATGTTTTAAGGCTTCATTCTTGTATACATACACATTGAAGATGATCGTGTCTTCTTGATGAATTGTTGAGTTGGGATATCACAAAATGTGACTCTTTGTCTTTGGTGATCATGCCCGGTCCTTGAAGATTGTCGGTCATTTGATCATTGATATTGTTGAACTTGGGTCAACCCTCTTACTATTCATTTTCCATTCTCAATTTTTTTCTTAATTCCTTCATCCTCACCCTCTTTTAAAATGTATCTCTGTTTTTTGTTTCTTTATTTGGTTGGTTGTGTTAGAGAATGAACACTGTATTCTACCGTCAAACTACATCGGTCACCATGAATCTTTGAATTAAGAAAAAAATTAATCTTTTTTAGCTCCTTGGCTACATTTCTTATTTTTAAAATGTATGCTATAGAAATTACTATGTATATATGTATGTGTGTATATCCATCTACCTGTAGATATATTCTTATAATAATCTAAAATTAATATTCTGTCACTTCGCATAAAATCTACAGCCACTGCCACCTTCTATGTCCATTGCCTAACCACGTCCTTTGAGCTGAAGGTATCATCTTTGTTAGATCTACCTATGTGATACATAGGAGGAGACAATGTTGTAGCTTTCGCTTTAAACTGCCATGTTTTACTTGGATGTGGTGGTGCATGCCTGTAATCCCAGTGACTCAGGAAGCTGAGACAGGAGGATCGCAAGTTCAAGGCCAGGCTGGGCAACTTAGTAAGACTCTCAAAATAAAAAATAAAAAGAACTGGGGGTATTGCTCAGTGGTAAAGCACTTACAAGTTTCAATCCCCAGCACCCCCCCAAAAAAATCCCTGCCACATTTATCTATTTATTTTATCTATTTATCTATTTATTTTTAAATATCTTTATTTTGTTTATTTATTTTTATGTGGTGCTAAGGATTGAACCCAGTGCCTCATGTGCAAGGTGGGCACCCTGCCACTGAGCCTCAGCCCCAGCTCCCCCTGCCACATTTTAAAAAAAAATTATTTTTTTATTTAAAATTATTTTTAAATATTGTATGTTCTTGTATACTTTTTTACAGTGCTCTTCATTTCTTTCTAATGATGTCAACAAAATAAGGTGTCTAGAGAACATCCTATTAATATTTCTTGTAGTGGAGATATCCTTGTGACAAACTGTCTTCATAATTTATGCATTCAGAAAGTGTTTCTACTTCCACTTTTCTCTTGAAGATTGTTTTTTTTCCTTCAGATGGAATTCTGGATGGGCAGTTTTTCTTTGAGCACTATCTACTGGGCACCTTAGCGTCTAATGACAAGTCATTGAAAGTCATTATCATATATACTGCATTTTTGTTTGGTTTTATTTTTCACTCCCCTGGCTGCTCTCAAGATTTTTCTGTTTCTTGGCTTTTAGCAATTTGACTATGGTTATGCCTGCCTACCCATGGCAGTACATTTATACTGCTTGGTGTTTTGTAAGCTTTTGGAATATGTAAATTTATATCTTTCATCAAATATGGGGGCTTTGGGGACATTATTTATTCCAGTATCTTTTCTATATCATTTTCTATTCTCTTTCTTGGACTCTGACTACATGTATTCTAGATATTATGATATTTAGTATAAGTTCCTGGGAGAATGCCCTTTTCTCTTTATTCTTCTGGTTTTCAGATTAGATTATTTTATTGATCTGTCTTTAAGTTTATTCCTCTCATCACTATTCTGCTATTAACCTCTCAAGATATTTTTAAAATTTCAGATATTGTACTTTTCAGATCTAGCATTTTCATTTGTTTCTTTTAAATAATAAACTTCTCTGCTGAGATTTCTCTTTTCATGCATTGCAAGCATGTTTTCCTTCATATCTTTAGTTGTAGTAGCTGCTTTAGAATTCTCTCTGCTAATTCTAATATCTGAAAATGTTTTGAAATTTATCTCTGATTTCTTTTTTCTCAGGAATTGGTCACAGTGTATTTTTTTGTTTGTTGTTTGTTGTTTTTTTCTGATATGCCAAAAAAATTGGATTGTAACCTGATATTGTGAAAACTTCAAATTCTGTTATATTCCTATGAGGAGTATTTTTTTATTTTGTTTCTTTGATTTAGCCAGCAATTAACTTGATTGGACTCAAACTGAGAAATCTGTCTCTTTATAATGCAAATCTCAGCTCAGTTTATCCTTAGATGGAATTTGTCCAGGTTCAGGATCAGGAATGGAGTTTTTCAAGCTCCAAAGATATTTTAAATCAATTTTTATTATTTAAAATTCACTCTGGTAGAAGCTTTAAAATGATTTTTCTGAATTATTCTTTGTTAATGAGAATTTTACCTAAAATATTTAACATTTGATGTTCTGTTTCACTAAATGTCAGTCTCTGGGACATACTGAAAAAGAAGTAGCATTATTGGTTTTATAAAAAGATGATATTTAGCAGATGTCAATAGTCCAAATAATTTTTTTACCCAGTGTAAACTCAGGGTTCAGTCATGAAAACAAAGTCAAAACAATAAAGCAGAGTCTACCTGAATTTGAGATATGGAGCTAGATGTAGACTTTGCATACAATTATTTCACTGTTGCAGAGAAGAATGGTGTGCTGTAGCAGAATTATTTACATGTGGCCCACAAACACCAGATAGCTTTATTTTTTAAAAGAGATTATGAATTGAGATTCAACCTTAGAGACTCTAATCAGTCCTAACTAAGATAACTTTTCAGGATTTTTTTTTTTTTTAATGTTTTAGGATTTTAGAGCTGGGAGGAACCTCAAAGACAAGGCAAAGCCAGAAAGGTTAAGAAATTTCCCTCTTTTTTTTTTTTTTCTTTTTTTTTAGGACAGTCCTAGAAGGAATGGCTTTGGAATGCCAAACTAAAGACCCTTGTCTTTTGAAAAACTCTGTCATTTATTCTTTGGTTTTTGACAGAGTATTTTGCTTTTCAGTGCCTACATTAATTTTATTTTTTTAAATAAATGGAGTTAATTGTCTATCTTGCAAGGTCATTGAAGAGATTAAGTGGTTGGCACAGAGTAGGCATTCAATATTTTGTTTTCCACTTCCAGAGGTGTGTCAACATAAAGGTAGCTAAAGAGAAGATTGCTTATTCTTATTCTGTTGTGTAAATTCTCTTGGGCAAGTCCTCAAAGTTCTGTCAACATTAAAAGCAGAATTTTCAAAAGAAAATTATCACAGAAAGGCCACAGAAGGGCCTAGTAGTAACTTTAAATAGAGGTCACACTAAATGAGAAATGTGAAACTGAGCATGGGATTTATAGCTTTGCATTTCCATTATTTCTTTATTTCCACTCTCAGAAACTCTCCACCATAGGAAAGTTTGGTGATGTACTAGACCACAGGAAGAAAAGGGATGAGATGAGGAGGCACAGAAGAGCTGAGCTCTAGGCATACTTGTCTTTAAATTCTGGCACTCAGAGCCCAGCACTAGGCAGGATTTAATAAATATTTGTCGAAAAATGACTAGAGAGACTCTTGTGCCTCAACATTCATATTTACAGAATCTGGATTTATTTGGGGGTTGCCCTGCCAAGTGTAATCTAGTGTGGTGGTAGCCTGAGGGCTCTCATTTTGTTTATGATTACCTATTGAAGTATGTTCAAGGCTCAGACTTGTCCAGACAGGAGGAATCCCAGAGGTGGAGAGATGGATTCCATGCGTTTCCTGCTCCCAAACTTTATTTCCTCCATCTGTCCCCAGGGGATTTGCTCAGGCTGGGTCCAGGTTTAGTTCATCCCCTTACCCAGATCCACGCTGGGCTCTATGTTTATTGTAAGTATCCCTAAATGTTTATTGAATGAGTGAATGAAAGGCACTAAATCAGTAGGAAGGCAAAAGAAAGGTTGAGGGGCACTGAAGCCACCCCGATGGGGAATTTATCATGAATCAGCCAAGGACTAGAGTAAACAGATGGCTGCTCTGTTGAGCCGGAGCCCCAGCAAGTTTACCTGGTTAGATCTAGACTTCCTTGACTAGGAATCACCTAGGTCTGTTTCAACTCTAACTATTCTTGGCCTGACTCTCCAGAAAAGAAGTTAATTTTTAATCTCAGAAACCTTCTTTCTGGGTTACCTATCTGGCTGCGTTGTGAATGAGATGATAATCTGTCACTTTGGGGAGATGTGATAAGTTATAACATCTGCTTCTCTTTATTGATTTTCTTTGTGCTTTCACATATAGTTTTTGGTTTTATCATTTAAAGACACTGTAAGAAGAGCAGGTATTTTTACCTGGCTCATCTTCCATATGAATAAACTGCATCACAGAGAGTCATTATAAATGATGCAAGGCCTCATAGAAATGGCAAGTGGCAGAGGCAGGATGTTTAACCCGAGTTTTGTGTTTCCTTTGTTTATATTGTACAGGCTAAGATAACAGTGAGCATCATTTATTGAACTTATATTATTAAGCACTGCAATTAAATCTTTTCTCACTTAGCCACATACATGGCTTGTTCATTTATATTCTTTCAGTCCTGGCTTTCAGTGACACCTTCCTTAAACTCATATTTATGAATTTTATTACTAGCATATCTCTTTACTTCTTATCATCTCTCTGCACACACACACACACACACACACACACACACACACACACACACACACACATACATGTTTTGTATCGGGCATTGAACTTAGGGGTACTCAACCACTAAGCCACATCCCCAGCCCTATTTTGTATTTTACTGAGAGACCGGGTCTCACTGAGTTGCTTAGCACCTTGCCGTTGCTGAGGCTGCCTTTGAACTCTTGATCCTTCTGCCTCAGCCTCCTGAGCCACTGGGATTACAGATGTGTGCCACTCCACCCAGCTTGTATTTATATTTTTATTGTGTATCTTCCCCTGATAAAATATAAGCTCCATGAGGGCAAGGGAGTTTACTTTTTTCATTCTTTGATGTATACCCCACACTATTAAAGATTGCTTGGTAAATATTTGTATGAATTAACAATCCTAAAAAAGAAAATACAAGCCTTATCAATCAGAAAAATCATGCATAAAATTTTCCTGTCCAAGGTCATCCAAGTAGATTACAGAACCTGATTCTTGGTTCCATGCTCCTCTATGTTTTCAAACTTTTGTTTCCTAAGGTCTAAGGGAGGTACTGCAGATGGTATTACAGAACATAAAGGGTCAACTTCTATTTTCTTTACTTTTTTCTCCATCAATTCACCTGACTTGTTGCATTTATTGGAGTTTAGTATGGAATTTTATTTTCTTAAGTAGCTTATTACTTTAGAAAAAAATGAAAAATTTACAAACTACTACTACATGCCACCCCCCCCAAAAAAAAACTCCATGCACAATTTGAATTTCAGTTTGTTTTTTATATGATGCAAAAATTTAGTGCTCAGGGAATATTCCTTTTGGTTTGGAAGAGGCAAGAAATATCAAGAATTTTTACTGCAGAGAGAAAAGTTGTGGTTTTTGGTACCTCCTCTAAAAACAGGAATCAGATTTCTTCTTTGGGAAGTTCATCTCCTGCGTGTAGGGATAACATTGGAATAATTCTCTATGTGATGCTTTATAGAGATAGGGGAATGGATGGATAAACAGGACTATGATCTCTTTGAGGAGGCAGATTCTGAGCATACCTCTGGTAAGTGGCAGGCAGGTGATAAATTCAGCAAACATTTGTTGAGGACTTATACACTTGGCTTTGGAGGAAGAGAAACAAAGAGCTTATCCCAAGGTCTTGTTAAATCACAGGAGACATTTGTTCATACATTTAATATATCTCGCTGATCTCTTAAAGGTGATGCCCCAAAGGACAGAGATGCCCTCTTTGGGAAATCTTGGTTATATTCCTGAGATACAGCAGGATGGTGGGCTAAATAGACAACATTTCTTCCAGTCTGGCAGTACTTCCTATTAGGTTTAAGTTACAGATGTTTTTCTAGAATCCTAATAAACGGTGAACGGATGCAAGAATTAGTACATAAGTAAATCGCTTGGCATGTTGGAAAGGATCATTTATTTAGCATAATAGTTTGTGCTCACTTAACAAACATTACTTCATATGAGTCATTAGTTTTTACCACAACCTTGTGATATAAATACAATTATTCTTAAGACTGAATGTTAAGTAACTTCCCCAAATCATACTGAGTTAGGTGATAGGATTAGGATTTTAGCCAAAGTGGTCTACCTCTAAAACTCACATTCTTCACGGTGTTTTGAAACTGTGTGCTGGCATTGTGCACATTTTCTCTGCTGCAAAGTCCTCTGCATGTTTTCAGGTTTTTAAAGAAAGGTGGTTTATTCTCTCCTGAGAGTCTTACACATCAACCAATGCAAGATAAATAGTATGTCTAAACATCCTAAGTACTATGATGAAAACTCAGCTGCTAAACGAGGAAAAGATGGAGTTTAAACGCTGAGTTGACAGGGGCGAAACAATGATGGTGGTGCTTTCCGAGCTATGGGCCACAAGCCTTTTAGCTCTCATAAATCAGAAGGATATATTGGGGCCTTATGAGGAGGCCCTATATTACTAATGGGTTGTCCTGCAGAAACATAAACAAGATATAAAAATGAATGAAGCCCTCGATGGCTCTTTTGTCTTTCTGAACCATTCGTCATTATTCCATTATTACCATAACCTGAAGACAGTTGGTTATAATTTCCGTCATTGTGGAATTTCTATTGGACTATTGGGGCTTTGTTTTGTTTTTAAATAAATAGCCCCTAAATAAGAAAATTTAGCTAATTGGGTGAGTGAAAAACTGCAGCTGTTGGGCTAGTAGGTAGGATTAAAGTCTCACGTAGTGCGCTTCTTTTCCATCACACAGGAGAAAGTGGAAACAATTTTGGCATTGTTAGTGTGGAGCTGTGGTGGCAAATCTCTCTTTAGTACAGCTTCCTGGGAATCGTGTAGCCTTTAGATACTGCTTGGGATTCCCACATCTCTTTCCTCATATGAAATTTTGATGATGATCAGAGACATTTGGAAACTGCTCAGCTTGTTTCTTAGGTAAAGAATAAGGTGGTCCTGACAGCTACTCGTCTCATCATTTAAAAATGACAATTAGGAATTTGAAGTATTTAGCAGTCTTGTTTATGTTTTAGGGAAAGTATTATGAAGCCCATGTCCTGTATCCTTGTATATGTTTGGAAGTTAAAATATGTGTGTATGCATGCATGAAGGCTTAAATTCCTATACTAAATATAGACCAGCTGACTTCAGGGGTACATATCGTACATTAGTACATATCGTACACACACGTACACTCATTCATTTTAGATAATATTCTCTCCTTAGACACAAAAAGTGTATATGGATTGTTTATACATATGAATTGTATTCTGTGAATATATTTATACTCTATATGAATAGTGTTAATTTTTGCATTTGTGTGTTTGCTCCTTTGTGGGATGGTGGTTAGGGATGTTTGGGATTGAACCCAGGGTCTCATACATGCTAAGCATGTGCTTTACTACCAGACCCCCCCCACACACACACCCCAATTTGTGTAGATATACCTGTACCCACTATAGGAAATGGATTCATTATAAATACTATCACCTCCACACACTATTCTCTAAGGCTTGAAAATTCTGCTGATACATTTGTGTGTGCTGTGATTGCTTGGGCGGAAACCCTAACTAGTTTACTTCCTCATTCCTTTCATTCCCTCACTTTCTGTTCCCACTCTTGGTAAAGAAGCCAGTGAAGGGGCTGGTACTGTTTCTCCAGCAGTATAGGGGACTGGGTGCTGTATGTGGGCACAGCTGGAGGGAATCGGCTGCAGCCAGGAGAGAGGTGGGGGACCTTTGGGGCAAGTTCTGAAAGGCATGCCAGCTCCCACTCTGATGTGCATCTTTCCTTGCATCCACCGAAGCTTCAGCTTTTCACCAAACTCTGCAATCCATATGTGTGCAGATGCCTTCTTGTCATGAAGCAGATCCTTCAAACAAATATGGGCTTGCACTTTATGCTCAAACACTCGGGCTTCGTTTAACTAGAGATGAGTAGATGGAGTCTAAGTCTTCATTCTGGAGATCAGAAAGACTTTATCATGAGCAATGACTATTCCACTAAAAATGGAAACAAATCCATTTTATTCACAATTTCAGTATTTCAGGACTGAATAGTATTAGGAAATGCGAATGATTTCTCCAGCCCTTTCCTCACCCTTCACCTCTAACTCCATTCTGCACACAAAACTGCTGCTCCTTTTAGAAAAATAAAATAACCTCAAGCCATCTGTGATGGCAGAATGTGCAAACACAAACCGGGCTCAGAACATTTTCTAAAACCTGGTGAGCAAATTAAGAATGACCATTCCATCCCTAAAATATTCCTTGGTGCAGTAGGAAATACTTTGGTAATGATGTGAAGGCATTAATTGCTGCTGATATGAGGAACCCCTGAGCTGGCTAAATGGTTTGAAACTCTGGACCCATGGAATAACATGTGGTATGATGGAATTGGAAGGATTCCAAGAGCTACAGCTTTATTTTTATATTAGAAGACTGGGCAGGTAGGAATCATGTTGAACTAGCTGTTCATGAGCATTTGTGCTGTGTGTTACTTACACAGCCTTTAGACCTTTTATATGCTGCAGAGTGCATGCTGAGTCTTCTGTGAAACCCTCAGAAATTTCACTATCACATCCACTGACTCCCAGGTCAAGCCTGCCATACACCAGTCTCCCGGGGAAGATGCGAGCCTGCATCCTTTGGAAACAAGCCACATGCTCTGGTTCTTGTGCTAGCAATCTGCCTTGTCGTCAGTTAGGGGATGAGAAGACCTTCCTAAATCCAACTGTGAGTTAAGAGAGTGATATTAGATACAGCTGGCAAGGGAACACACAGAATAGATCAGAGAAGGATATAATAAAATTATTGTGGTTGAGGAAAATATCCTCATTCCTCTAGTGTGGAACCCACATGGGAAACATTTCTTTTGTTGTTGTTTCTAGCCAGTCTTAAGAGCAGGCAGTGTGTTTCTTACCAACATTCAATGTTTAGACCTCCTCTAAGTGATGTGTGGGGGTGGCGGTGTTGTGTGTGTGTATAAATGAACTTGGACCCCTGAATCTGACTGTATAGTAAAGGCCCCCACATCTCAGAACCGTTTGTCATTGCTCAAGAGCTAGAAGGGCCTTTTCTCAGTTGAGTGATAAGCACTTACCAGCTGACTTACTGATTCAAAGGGAAGACCTGGAGGGAAAGTGCTCCTACCCCATAAGGTGGTCACAACATTGTCAAGATATCCAGTAACATGGATATTCAAAGGTAGTCTTCAATAGCTTAAGAAATCAAATGCTCACAAAATGCTTCATTTTTGCACTGTTTTTCTTCAGTTTTAAAGGGAATCTACATTGTGGAAGTTTATCACTCCAGACATGGAAACACCTTGTGCATTAGGCTCTGTCTTGCACTCATCTACACAAAGAGAAGTAGCAGAGACATTATCATCACTGATATAGAGCTCTACTGCCAGTCCTAAGATGGCATAATGTTATACTCCTTTGGAAAGGTTGAATCAAGTTAATGTCATTAAGAAAGAGCAATTGGAATCATCCAGATTTTTGCAAATTTTAGAGAAGGTCTCAAGACTGCCTTCCCAGGAATTGCATTTTGGTCAAGTAGCTTTTTGGTCAAGGTAAAGAAGTGTTTTGTGTAGCAGAGTTTTGTTTCCTTGCCAGTGTCATCTTTCTATTCTATTGCTGAGCTAATTGACACTTGCTGGCAAGTGTTTGCTCAATATGCTCTCAGAGGTGCCCGTGAAGAACAGCAAAGTGCTCCAAGTCAGGTTTCGGCCTTCATTAACACTGCAGGCCAGGCTCTGGCCCAGGCTTCCAGGCGGGTTGGTGATGAGATGTTATTTGCATTGAATGTGGGGAAGGTAGTCTCGGCTGAACTGAAATTTCAGGTTCCCAGCCTCTCCATCTCCAGTTCTTCTAGTGGCCCCTCTCAAAGTGCTTCCACTTTGTGTTGGTTAAGTGACACAACAGATATTAGTACTCTAAATAACAGCCTTTCAGAGTAAGAGGAGAGAGACCAGGTTTGCTTTGCTTTTCCAGAATTGAGTGTGTCTTTCATAGGCCATCAGGAATTCCTAAGTTTGTGAATCCATGCATATAACCCCCACCCCGACCCCCTGCCACTTCTTCTGTGATTAACATTCTATACAAATTTACCTTGGAAGTTGTGAGATAAATGTTAGAGATTTATTCTATATGGGATGGCTCCTGTTCTCTCCTTCCCCAATTCTCAGCCTGTCCATTATTTTGAAGGTCAAGATGAGGTTGGAACTTTTTTTTTTTTCTTGTAAAGGGAACAGGCTGAAAACCTTCAAGGCCTGAACTCTTGCTTTTTTCAGATTTAAAGGAGCTCAGCAGCTCCCATTACAGAGTGAAGTGAGGAGAAGTGGGCCAGAGCCTGCCCTTCTCATTGTTTCCTTTGTTGAGATCTGGTGGTTAAGGGTAGAGTGGGGTGAAAAGCAGGGCAAGAGCCCATTGAGCTCCTGAGCTGACAACCTGGCTGTCAAGGAGACTGGGAGTGCAGACCAAGACTCTCCTGGATAACCGAATACCAACTGCCACCCAAACGAGACTCCATCAGGACCTTTCAAGCACCCCTGTGTTGTGCTTCAAGAAAGAAGCTGCTGCTCTCAACATTTCCCAGGCCCCCACCCCCTCTGGGTCTCTGGCATGTCAGCGCTTGCCTTCTGTTTTTTCCATTGTACTCTGCCCTGCTCAGCCCAAGGGCCCCCACCTCTCACAAAATCAGGATATGTGACCCTGGAGCTCAGACAGCCTTGCACATAAATCTTCCTGGTCCACCTGCAGATTATCTGTCAGCGGCTGCCCTGCTTCTCCCTTGGATGGGCTATTCTCACACATCCGTCAGACAACCTGCAGCCTCCATGGGCGACTGAAAATTCAGATTGGCCCCATTCCACCTCTGTGTCTTCATTTGTCTTGTCACATATCACTGCCTGCTGTGGGCAGGCTCTGCTGTAAAGGGTATTTGATGAGGCCCAAACTCGTTGTGATGATCAGCTGTATCAGGATAATGACTGTCTTAGTTCATTTTCTGTTGCTATAATGGAATACCCGAGACTAGGCCATTTATGGTTCTAGAGGCTGAGAAGTCCAAGAGCTTGCCACTGTCATCTAGTAAGGGCCCTCATACTGTACAACATGAGAGAAGGGCAAGCAACCACGTGCAGGACATAAGAGAAGAATTCAGCCAACCCATCCTTTTGATCCAGAACAGACTTTCCCAACAACAGCATTAGTCTAATCTTGAGGGCAGAGCCCTTGTGACCTAATCACCTCTTTAAGTTTTCACTTCTTTTGTTTTTGTTTTGTGTGATACTGGATATTGAGCTCAGTATCCATGGACGCTAAGCTGGTCCCACCTCTTAATACTGTTAACAATGGCCATGAAATTTTTGAGTTTCAAAAGGGACATAACAATGGCCACTTGCCACCAGGATACCTATCTGAATGGATGTTTTCTTCTAGTCAAGGGTTATAACCTAACATTCATGTCCCTGCAAGTTCATACTTTAAAGCTCTAAACCCCAATGTGATAGTATTAGGTATAGGGACTTTGGAAAGTTCAAATTAGGTTCCAACGAGATCATGAGCACAGAGCCCCATAATGAGATTAGTGCCTTTATATAAGAAAAGACAGAGACCTCAGACCATTTTGTATAAGAAGAGGAAGAGACAGAGACACACTCTGCCATGAGGGGATGCAAGAAGAAGGTAACCATCTGCAAGCTGGGAAAGGGGTCTCAACAGACATAGAATCTGCTGACATCTTGATCTTGGTATCCCCAGCCTACAGAAACAAAATGCTTGTTTTTTAAAAACACCCAGACTATAGTATTTCATTTTAGCATCAGAAGCTGACTAAGACAGTGAGGCTTGGTCCAGAGCAGCAGATGCTACCTGGGAGGCAGACAGACAGGGAAATTAGATAGGCCCTGAACTTTCTAGTCAGCTTGCACCAGATATGAACAGTATTCAGGTTAGCTGCCTTTTCCTAGACTCTGAAGGTTTTTCCACTATGCCAAATAATGCATGAGGGCAGATGCATACAGTGATTAATATCTTCAAGTCTCCTCTAGGGCAGGGGTGTCAATGGTAGAATGCTTGCCTAGCATGAACAAAGATCTCCAGCACTGCAAAACAGACACAACAAAAAGTCCCTTCTGCATACTAGGTACCCTACTGAATAAAAATGCACAGTGCAGTGGTCCAAGCGCTTGAATTTGATCTAATTATTCTGTTTATCAGCTGGGTTACCTTGGGCAAGTTAATCCATTGGAAGCATCTGTAAAAATAGCATATAGGGATTGCTGAGATGAGGATTCAAGGGCATCGGGTAAGGTCACACTTTGTACAGTAGCTGGAATATAGTAAACAGTTAATGCTAACTATTACTATATCATTGGTTTGTTGGGAAAACAGGTTCTCAAATGAGGTAAGATCAACAATGTGAAGCAGGATGTGAGTGGAGCAGATGTTTAATCCTAGGAAAATTTTGGAAAAGGGGAGCCTGAGATGGCTTTAAAGGGGCTGTAATTGGGCTTTGAGCAGAACTTAGATAATTTGAGAGAGTTTGTGTTTGTCTGCAATTTGAAGGAGTTTGGAATTAGGAGAAATTATCTGTTTATTCTACTTTTACCCTGTGTGAACTTGGCCAATGCCCTGAGCCTTGATTTCCTTGCTTCTTAAAATGCAACAGGGAATATCTGCTTTTCCTAGCCTCCAGAGTTTTCATAAGGTTCAAACGAGACAACTCTAGGAAAAATGCTTTGAAAGTGGAGTCATTATTAGATCCTTAAATTCAGAAGAAGAGGATGCCTGAAGAATCCCAAGCTGCCCGAGACTGTCATTATCTCCTCTCCCCTACACACTATGGTGTGTTGGCCACTCACCTTTTGCAAGCATAGAGAGTGCTCTTTGGAGCCTCCATTCGAGTACCTAAGCCAATTTTTTAAGTTTCCCAAATGAAATCAACTATGTTAATAGCAAATAACAACAACAAGATTAAAAACAACAGCCACTACCATTTATTTGGCATCTCTAATACATTCAACACTCTTAAATATTTTGCATACCTTATCCTACTTTGTTCTCAAACAACTTCGGGAAACTGCTATTATTTTTCTCAGTTTAGAAGCAATCAAGTTGCGATTTAGTGCAAATTTTGCCTCGTTTCCTTTAGCCCGGAGATGATGGAGTTGAATTTTACTCATATTTATTTGTCCCTAGAGCATAAGCTGTTTGTGCCATTTGCTATTAAACTAAGGAAATATTTTCCCCCAGATCTGATGCCAGGTTTCCCCAGTAGAAAGATGAAGATGTGCCAAATGAACAAAATGGCTAATATTCGGGTGGTTCCTCTCCCTTTTCTTCCAGCTGTATTGTTGGAAATTTGGACTCCGCCATGTTTCCCATTCAGGACCACACGTACATTTTAGTCCAGAGACTGAGGTATAACAATAAGAGTGAACCCTGGTCATCTTCCTCTGCTTTATATATTCATTGTTTCATTTGAATTCATGAGAAGCCCTTTAAAAAGTATAATTCTAATTTTACTCATGAAGAAACCAATGCTATGGGAAGTCAAGGAACGTGCCCAAATTTCCAGCTAGTAAGTGCTAGAGCTTTATGTCTATCTGGATTACAATGATCACTACTAACTATTTAGCCAGGACTAAGAGCATTTCCTATATCCAGGGTACCTGTGTGACAGAAAACAATGAGAAAGTTCTACCTGAAGAACCTTGAATGTGAACGGTGGGATGCTGTTCAGAGATGTTCTATATTTGTGCTTGGCTTATACTCCAAATTATTTCTGCGTTGCAGACCTTTAAACAATGAAACCCTGACACTTGCTGGAAAACAAAACAAAAGGTTTACTCTTGAGTAATAAGGCTGGAGTTGAAGGAAAGAGGGACCCGCTATTATTAAATTCTTATCATGGCATAAAGGTTTTTGAATGTCAAATGTTAAACTCTTCTACATTCAATAAGAATTTTGCTATGAATCCTGAGTCCCCTAGGGTACATTTCCTGTCTGTGCTTGTCAGCTTCATTGTTATGTATTTTAAATAAAGCTTTCCTTAACATTGAAACTCCTTCCGGCCCTTCCTTTTAGGAAGCAGACATAAATAAAGTGTGTACCCGTCCTTTGCGGGGGTTTTTTTTGTTTTGTTTTTGTTTTCCATTACCTTTTTCTGACCGTGTGCCCATCCCCCACTCCCAAATCTTCAGAAGTGTAAAGCTCAGGTAAAAAAGGGCTTTCAAAAAGGGGGCTCTGGGGAAGCATGCAAATGACAGAAATGTCTATGGGAAAATTAAGGGAGAAGAAATTCAGCGAGAAAGAAATTCATTGATGTTGTGATGAAACGTTGTCACTGGAGATGATGACAAATTAGAATCCGTTCCCATGGGGACCGTGGGCTACCTACTGATCATTTGACCCATGGCTGGATGTTGGCTAGTCTAAGAATTGACCCAAAAGATGACAAGATGGTTTTAGTCCTGTTGTCTCATCAGCATTCAGGAACCCCTTAGGGGATGAAGGGGAAAAGGATAAAGAAGGATAAAAGATGAAAGCTGAGCTGTGGAAAGAAAAATGTTTTTAATTACACTGAGGAGGATTGTGGGTCCACCTGTAGCTTTTTGTTGAGAATGTCCTTTGTTTTCTCCTGTCTGCAGGGATCATGGCAGGATACAGACCCAGAATCTGTCTGGCCTCTTGGAAGGTTTCACAGTGGTTAGCTGGTCCTCTTCAGTTTAACAGGCACATTCAGGATTTAATCTCTCTGTGGGCTGTCTTTACTCTAGGAGATTCTGTTATGCTTGCCAAGCAACCTGGGTTTGGTTAGCATGTGTAGAAAGATTGCTTCTAAGAGTGTGGTGGGGAGGGGTGGGGGCAAACCCCTGCAGTGGAGCATGGGGTGAGGTTTCCATAGTGAGTCATCATCACACTCCTTGTCAGAGAGGGCAGGAGCTCACCTCTTAAGGCCAAGGGTCCAGGGAGGCCAGAGCACCCCTGCAGACTGGAGACCTTTAAGTTCCACAGGCCTCAGTCTCTTCACTTGGAAAATGGGAATTACACTTTCCTGTTATGATGACAGATGTGTAATTAAGGTGAAAATCCTGAGGAAAATATTGATGTCTGAAATTCATCTCCTGAAGGAAAGGAACAATATATAACCTCTGTTCTCTTTCCAGGTCACAAATAGACTAACATTTTAAGGCCCTTGAGGCCTAGAGGTGTAACTCAGAGATAGAGTGCTTGCCCAGCATGGCAAGGCTGTGGATTTTATCCCCAGTTCTGCAAAAAAAAAAAAAAAAAAAAGTAAATAAAGACCCTGAGTCATTAGAACAATTTAAGTTAGGTAATTTGAAATAAGCATTATTTTGTGGATTTGGGGGATTGGGTTTTTTTTTAACATTTTTTAGTTATACATGGACACATTATTTTGTTTATTCATTTTTATGTGGTGCTAAGGATCTAACCCAGTGTCTCACATATGCCAGACAAGTGCTCTACCACTAAGCCACACCCCAGCCCAGGATTTTTGGTTTTGGAGGATTTTGGGATTTTTGGCTTTATCACATTTTTCTCTATCCCTTTTTATGTTGGTGATTAATGCTAAACTTCCTCAAAGTACTTGATTTTCATAGGAATTATGAAGAATTCTAAATGAAATCACATTAATTTTTAAAAATTCAATTCTTTTTATGAAATAGTGGGGCTGCATAGATTATAGTATCCTGCCAAGAATTCCATAGTATTTGTTCAAACAGAATTGAAAAGAAATGGGGAATATAGTTGATTTCTGTGTATTACAGAGAAGCTGTGTTGAATAGAAGTTGAAGCTTGGGGTCTACAGTCAGACTGCTAGGTTCAGATCCCAGCTATATAGCTTTGTGACCTTGAACAAGTTATTTAACCTTCAGTGTCTGCTTCTGGGAAATGGAGATATGTACCTTATAGAAGGGTGTGTGTGTGTGTGTGTGTGTGTGAGAGAGAGAGAGAGAGAGAGAGAGAGAGACAGACAGACAGACAGATAGATAAACAGAGTCTTCCTATGTTGCCCAGGCTGGCCAAGAACTTACAGGCACAAGCAATCCTCTTGCCTCAGTTCCTGAGTACTTAGCATTTAGGACAAGGTCACTGTTCCTGCTGTAAGGTTCTTTAAAGGATTAAATTGTATATGCATGTGAAATGCTTTGAACAGTGACTTAACATATAGCACTCAGCAAATGCTGTCAACTGGTTTTTTGTTTGTTTGTTTTAATAGGAGGCAGTATAGGATGTCACTGCATGAAAGATTGGGGAATTTCAGACTGAGAGGTGAAGGGAGCATGCATGTGAGACCTGTCGTCATGGGTATCTGGACTCTGTATAAGCTGCCTCCACTGAGGGGATCCAGCTTGGGGCCCTGGGGCATGGCTCAGTGGTAGTGAGTGTTCAGCCTATGGAAAGCCCTTGGTTCAGTTCCTAGCATCAGTGGGAGCAAAAAAGCATTCAGCTTGAGGTCAACCCTAATCAGAAAGCGGGAAGAAGAAGTCTTCTCTCCCATCTCTCACCTAACCAAGCCCTCCTCTCTCCCATCAGTCAGACCCACCATCCCAAGGAGCAGTCAGTTCCACAGCCAACCCAGGGCCAGGGGCCTTCTAACAATCTCTTTTGTGTCTTACCTGCTTATGTTCACAGGATTTCCTGACCTATGAGATTTGTTGTATTTTAATATCTTAAATCACCATTACAACTTTTTCTTTCTTTTTTTCTTTGTTTGTTTTAAGATTTGTTTTACTGAGGTGCCATAGCTAAGCAAGAAAACACAAAGGTTTTACAGAAAAGACACTCCTGAGTTTGAATAAGTGAATGACTCTTTCACTTATTTTGTGACTTTGGGCTAGTTACTTAACCTCGCTGACATAAAATGAGAATACCTGCACTGTAGAGTCATCATGCCTGGTATACAGTAAATAAGTATCTCTATATGATAGCTATTATAATTTTCTGAAGAACCCTGAAGTCTCTTTGTGACAGGAGTACAGTCCACAGGGTACAATCTTGATCATTTTGATGAACTAGATGCAGTGCTTGAATTAGAGCAGCTTTGTTCAGCTTAGCTTTAGTATATTTCCCTTAGGATAAAATTTCTGTCTATCCGTGGATGTTTCAGTTATCTGTTGCTGCATAACAAACTGCCCAAATCTTAGTGGTATAGAAAAAAAAACATTCTTTATGCATAAAGATTCTAGAGCTCAAGAATTTGGACCAGGCTCAGCAATGATGGCTTACTTCTGCTCCATATAGTCTAGAGAGACATCAGGGGAGACCCCAAGGGCTAGAATTATTGGAGACCTCTTGACTCATGGCCAGAACCTGTGCTGAGAAGACTTGAAGGCATGTTCTTCCAAGGTCTCCAACCAAGCACGTACTATTGCCTGTCAGTTGTCTTGGATTTTTTACAGCATGATAGCCAAAAGCTACCATGAGAGTGAGCATCCCAAGAGACACTGGTGGAAAGCTGCATGGCCTTTCACTATCTCTCTTTAGCAATTACACAGTATCACCCTGTCTATACTGGCAGAAGCCATCATAAACCTACTCAAATTCAAGCAATGAGGATAGGAAGAATGTAGACCCCACTCTCAAAGGGGAGACATGGTTAAGAATTTGCAGCAAAATTTTATGAAAAGTGCCACACTGCATTTATGGTTCCATCTTGAGACATGTTAGGTCTCCTGGCTTCTACTTATAGCAAAGCAAGCCATATAACCTGTATGGCAAGTTCTCAGCACTGCCTTTATATAGCAAAAGCAGCCAATACAATATGCAAACACATGAGTGTGTTCCAATAAATTTTTGTTTGTGGATACTGAAAGTAGGATTCCATGTAATTATTAAATGTTATAAATAGTATTTTTAAAAAGAAAAACATTTAGCTGGGGATGTAGCTTAATGGTAGAACTTACCTAATATGCCCAAGGCCCTAGATTCAATCCCTAGCACTGAAGAGGTGGGGGAGGGAGGGAAGTCAAGCAATACAGTAAAGGGGGAAAACAATACCAAAAAGAAACCCAAACTTTAAAATGTGAGAATCATTCTTAGGTCGAGGCCTATATAGAAACAGGCCTTGGACCAGATGAGAATATTTAACTCTTAAAAGATCTGACTTTTAATGGTTAGAATTTACCAAATGTGTAAAAGAAACTCCTGGGCATTTCTCAAGTGAAGTTGATTCCAAATTTTATTTTATTTTAATGTGAAATGGCGAAGATACTGTTTGGAAATTCATTTTTTTCAAGTATACTTTATCTTCATTCTGTTCCAAAACATTTGTTACCGAGTGATAGACTATACTCTTGATCCCTCTAGATAGCCACTCATGATATTTATGTTAATCAGAAGTCGGAACCTAAAAAAAGATAGAGCTTCTTCTTGATGGTGTAGCTATAAACATATATTGTTGTATATTCTAAAAATAAATATCCTATGGTTTTAAAGAAATTGTTCATCATTAGACCAAAGGATAAGCTTAATAACTCTTAGTCATATATATATATATATATATATATATATATATATATATATATATATATATATGACTCATGAGGTGCTTTTTGAATGCCTACAGTACTAGATGCTGAAGATACAGAGGCAAACATATATGGCAACTGCTCTTGCAGAGCACACAGTCCAGAGGGAAAACTGGTCATTAAACATGTAATAGCATTAAGAAGCAGTGTGCATTGTAAGAGGGGTGTGCCAGGTACTGGGAGAGTATGTATTAGGTCTTCCAGCTGGACCTGTTGCCTCCCATCCTTAAGCACCCACTGAGTGTGAGAATCTAGAAGAGGACCATTAGATCAGTGCCCTTGCCCAGCTGCACATCTACTGATAATGCTGAGCAGTCCTATATTTGTATTTAAACTATGTTTAAAGGTGTAGGCCCCTACGATGGCTTCTTTTGTATTACTTTCAGGAAGGAACAACATAGGACAAAATGGAAATTTGTAAATTTGAAATTTATTACACCCTCCCCTCCCCCCATGAAGTGCCACTTTGAATGGATACAGAGTTAAAATAGAAGAGTTTAGGAACTGTTAGCTGAATTACTAATGGGGATAATTATTTTCGATTTTTCTCTAAACCCAGGTTTCTCAACTGAGACACTACAGATATTCTGGGCTGGATAATTCTTGCTTATGGAAAGCTATCCTGTGCATTGTGGAATGTTTAGGAGTATCCTTACTGCTACCTGTCCACTGGTACTTGTTTCCACTGAGTTTTGACAAGCAAAATTATCTCCCAACATTGGGAAATGTCCATTGGGGGGCAAAATCACCAATGGTCTGAACTAAAATTCAAGTGTTTGTATGTATTACTGTAGTGAGCCCAACCAGGAAAATCTGTATGTTATTAATAAATAGTAAGAGCTGTAGTTCAGGGAGTAGAATGGCAGGTAGACCGGATCATCTTCCACATACACAACTCCTCCTTTGAAAATGATGAAATGAATTTAGGCAACCCATCATCCAATTAAACATCACTCTTATATTCTTTTATGATGTCTGGAAGTTTTTCTAAACTTTATAATTTGTGCAGTTTTTAGGAAGGTTAAGAACCTCCCTTCTTTCATTGAGACTTCAAAAGCTCTAGAATTTCTCTGCAACAAAATCAACATTTAAAAATTGGCTTGAAAATAACAAGTGAAGATATTCTGCTTTGACTCCGTGTTCTCAGCCTGTATACTATTGGATTGTGCGAGACACATAACCCAAAGGAGATGATTAGTTCTCCTCTAGTATGCTGATAATGAATAGCTCTACAAAACCAATTAGCTATAATTCTATCAGTCATTTCATTTGGGTAACATTTTGTTTAAGGGGAAGAAAAACAACACTGTTTTCCTTGGAGATCTGTAATTAAGCTGTGGTGTTTGATGGGAACAGTGGAGGAGAAAATAGTGTGCTTACCAATTTGCTTTCATTATTCCCACATGAAAGTAAATCATGATAAAGTGTTCTGTTCACAACAGTTAAGAAAGACATTTGTCCATCTTGAAGGTGTAATAGGCCACAGACAATGCTATTTCTATTTATACATTTTGTTTTATATGGATGTCTGCGTTGTAAAACTCCCAAGAATTACCATTCACATGGAAGACTGAGAATGGTGTCCCTGGGGTTGTATATATAGCAGGAGGTAGTGAATGTCCTTCCCTTCCATCATGTCTCCTCCTCCCACCCTAAGTTCATGTGAATCCAGAACCACTAATAATGGAAAATGATTCTCCTCTTTTTTTTCTTCCAATCATTATTATTGCTCTGTAACTTGCAATGCCTACTGTCATGCCAACAATAATACCTGACTAGTCTTTTTTAAAAATATTTTATTTATTTTTTTAGGTGTAGATGGACACAACACAATGCCTTTATTTTTATGTGGTGCTGAGGATCGAACCCAGCTCCTGCCCGTGCTAGGCAAGTGCTCTACCGCTGAGCCACAATCCCAGCCCCACTGGCTAGTCTTTATTTCCTTTTTCCAGCAAGGCATTTTATGAATAGCTATTAATCCATTTGAATTTGTACACATGACAAGTTTGTAGTACATCATCATCTGTTATGAGAGAGAAACACTGTTTTATTTCTGTTTTCTTCTGTAACTTCGGGGCAGTTTTGCAATTTTTGTCTTAGCCCACATGGTGGATGAAGACCTTGGTGTTTTTTTTTTTTTTACCAGAATTTTTAACATATGCAGCTTGTGGCACAAATTAATCATTTTATTTGAAGGAGTACAATGGGTCGTTGTCTTGAACTTGCCATTTATTCTGCTTCCTGTCATCCCACAGCTAGCCAAAAAAATCCGTGAGAAGTTCAACCGGTACTTGGATGTGGTGAACCGAAACAAGCAAGTTGTGGAAGCATCCTATACAGCTCACCTAACCTCCCCGCTGACTGCAATTCAGGACTGCTGCACTCTTCCGCCTTCCATGATGGAGTAAGACTAACATTCTGTGTTGTTGATGCCACAAATTGAATCGCTCAGTTTAGTATTCAAAATACCTGTGTTTGGCCTGGGGCGGCACAGGCTGGGGAGGCTGATGCCGGAGGGTCACAAGTTCAGAGCCAGTGTCAGCAATTTAGCAAGGTCCTAAGCAACTTATCTAGACCCTGTCTCAAACAACAACTTAAAAAAAAAAAAAGGCTGGGGATGTTGCTCAGTGGTGAGTGCCCCCTGGGTTTAATCCCTGGTACTAAAAACAAAAACAAAAACCTGAGTTTGTTTATTGAAAAATATGCAGTTTGTGTCCTATTATTTAAGCTAGACCCTTTTTACATAGACAAGTGATTTAAAAAAAAAAAAAAGTAATGTGATTCAGTGTTCTGTAGCTACCAGCTTCCTGGATCTTCCTCGTCACCTTTTTGTGTGGTCAAATTCAGGTTCAGGAGCATTGACTATAGATTAAGTATGGATTCTACTGAATTTAGAAAACTACAAATGTTTTTGTCATGAGTCTGGGCTTAAGCCATGAAGAAGATAGTCCCACAGATTTACTTTAAGGGAGAGCTTTTTATCTTTGAAAGAGTAACAAAAAATTCAAAAATCTCACTTCACACTGTAGAAGATATGATCTTTAAAGCTCCCAAGGGAAATGTGATTTCAGATATTATTAAAAGAGGATTTTTGCACATTCGAGGATATTTCTGTTTATTAGCCTAGCAGTGTTTTCTTTCTGGAGGAGTTTAGGGTCATAGGATGCTGGAAATGTCATTGGAAAGTATCATTTGTGTAGAAAAACACAGAACTTAAGTTTTAATTTTAAGTTTGATTTGTCCTCTCTTTAGCCATGTGTCCTTAATCTACTTCTTTAATGTTTATTTTCGTGATTAGTTTATCAGTGTTGACAGTCTTGATTATACCAATTTGCTAGAGCTATTTATAATAGGTAAAAAATGTTAACATACTTTAAAATTATGAGCATAAATGTTAATAAGTATATGTTTTCCTCTTACATAATTAATGCTTTTGAGATTAGACAAGGGATGGATACACGACATAGGTTTTGGGTGGTTAAATGTTGTTTTGCTTCCACAGCAAGTTTTTACTTTTTGGATTTTAGGTGGATTTTATATGTAGCAGAGCATCGTCAACTCATTTTATTTCTCCATTTGTGTAGTGTTAAGATGAATCTTTCTCTGATTTGCCCTGGCTGTGGCCTCAAGAAGCTCATACTAGTTGTTCTCTAAACTAAATGTAAAGCTTACACAATTTGGAATGATACTCTCTGGGTAGGACATCTACCTCCAGCACATAATCCCCACAAGGCCTGGGATATTTGGAGTCTTTTTTTTCTGGAATGAGAACATTAATTAATTAACATAAATTAATCCCTTATTTCACAGGGTGCTGTGAGCATTCAGTGAAATCTAGTATGAAAATATTTTGTAAACTCTGATGTCTCCAATAAACACTAGCCAAAACATTTTTATGTTATAATGTTTCATATGAAGTACAATTTTCATATTGTAGTGAACATTTCATTTTTTATTAAGTTTTATCATAGGAACCTACACCTTCTATAATTGGGGACCAGTAACTTAATGTGTTGGACAAGTTTATCTCTTTTCTAGAAATGAGGGTCCAATTGACAGGGTTTGAGCCCCCCAGGAAAAAAATCATACTTAGGAAAGGAAGAAAATATAGTAAGAAAAAATCACTTGAGTTAGAAATAGACCTCCAACCCCCGGGTGGCAATGTCTGAACATATTTTCAGTTGTCACATCTGGAGGTAGGCAGGGATAGTTGCTACTGGCATCTAGCAGTAGCAGCCAGGGATACTGTTATGTATCCTAAAACGTACAGGACAGCCCTCCCAAAACAAAGAATTGTCTAGCCCCAAAGATCAGTAGTGTTAAGATTGAAAATCCCTGTCTTAGAAGATTAAGAATATTTCCATATATTCCCAGGTAGAACTAGTGCTCTTGATAAGATAGATAGACCAATCGATCAATCAATCAATCTATGGATCTTGAATTGACAACTTGCTACTGGGAAAATCTACCCTATTACTTGCCTACCTAGTGAAATTCTGTTGAAGTTTTAAGGAATAACTCTACAATTGCCCTTTTAACTCTCCCCCGGCCCCTCCTTATTTTCTTTGCCTCTGGAAGAATTACTAGCTCCCTTGTGTTTGTTCCCACAGTAATGTGCGTACAACTCTATATAGCATAAAACTTAATGTATCATACCTTGCTGGTGGTGAGTCTGCCTCCTCTGCTGTTTTGGGCAGGAATTACACCTCTTCCAGTTTTATTCTTGGTACCTGGCTATTGGGGTTAATAACTATTTTTTTGGAATCTGAATTGTTTTAAATATAAGGATGAGCAAGAAGATGCCTAGTCTCAAGAAATGTGTGAGTTATTGAAGGGTGGCAAATCCTAATAGGGCAAATTGTGATACAGCAGAGTGGTTCCTCAAAGCAGAGAACTGTACCAGGCAGGTTGTATCAAAAGTGATTCTGTGAATTTCAAACTATGCATTGTATTTGATCTGGCCATTCAGACATGTTCATAATGATAAAGAAAGTTAATGTAGTACCATGTAGAATATAGAAATTTGTAAATTCTCTAAATTTCTAATAATAGGAGGTTGGTATCACTTTCATATGTGTAAGATGGAAAGATGTAGCCATGCCGTTTAAGCTGACTTGTGAAAATGGTCAATATACAAACACGTGCACACACTGCAAACTCAGGGCTACTTACATTAACATGTTTTCAGGTAAAATCAGTGACTTTTATTTTGACTAGGTCAAGATAAGAGTTCAAGTCTGAAATAAAGACCAACTTATTTGGTAAAGCCAATCTACCTTTTGGTTACTATAATGAAACGTAAAATGTAGTTTCTGCCCCCAGGAACTTCTCATTTAGTTAAGGTTACTCCAAGAGATCTTTGTGGCACTACTTGAAAGATGTAGACTGAGCCAGCAGATTGGTTTGAGTTTTTCCACTGAATATTGGGTACCGTCTTCTCCCCTTGCTAAGAATAGCTGACAGAGCCAGGAACTGCTGTTTAGGGAGAGTTTTATAAAATCAAGGCAGTCCCAAGGGTAAAGCTGCATGATCAGAAGATGTACAAATGAGCAAAACAGGGATCCTCTGGTGACAGGTGAAAGAGATAACTGACAACAGCTGTTTGCAGCAGGAAGTGACAAGTGGGAACTGCCCTTCTCTTTCTCTTCGACCAAGGCTACTTGGCATGGCATAGAGCTCCCTTTCCAGGAAAATATGTGTAGGAATTTTTGAAGTGAGTCCTGAGAGGTGATGTTTTTCCAATGACTGCTGAACACAGGCACTCTCTAAAGAATTCCAGGAGCTCTTCAGCTTTTAAATGAAGATGCAAAAATCAAAAGAGCAGTAAATTGGTGGGATAATGAGGGTAGGAAACCTCATCTAGCTGCCACTGCCCCAGTCCCTCATAAACACTTTTATGGCTCATTCTGTCTGTTGAAGTATCCTGCTGAACACGTCTTCAGTTCATTGTTTCCTATATTTCAGTCCTGCTGTAAATGTCTACATTGTAAATCTCAGGGAGTTCACAGTGGAGTTAAGTGTAGAAAGAAAGAACTCTCAGTCTCACCAAATAGCCTAAAGGCATGATGAAAAATAGTGATTTTTGTTTTTTTTTGTTTTGTTTTGTTTTATGTCATAGCTCTTTGACTCAGTGGTTGACTTTGGAAGTCACAAATTCTGAACTTTGGTTTCCCCAAAGTTATGAAAACAATAGTACCTATCTCACAGGGTGGGTGTAGGGGAGGTGTCCTAAGGTTGTATTGACAGCAGCTTTATTATTGGATTATTATGTGCTCATTCTAATTTCCTCTTTTTTTTGGCAATCACCCAAATTTTTCTTTAAAAAATAAATACAGTTAAATTAAAAAAACTGAATTATTCTGAGTGAAAATACCCACTTGAATGTGACCAATATTGTGAAAGTGGTAGATATGAAAATGACTTTGTGAAAAATGAACTCAATATTATTACAGATTTCCTTCTGAGCTGTGAGATATTATAATTCTGAAAGCAAACTCTTCAAACTTTTTAATGCCCATCGCCTGTATCTGGCCATAGGCACATGTATTAATACTGCTCTTGTAATAAATGTAAGCAACTGAACCTCAGATAAAGGATGTCCACTCTTAGTTCTGGATCTTGTCCATCCTTAAGCCATCTGGGTCCTATAAACATTTTTTTCTAAAACTCAACCCTGGCCCAAAGCTACAATAGCAGCTTGTTACTCACATTTTAAGAGCCCGTGACCTACTGACCTTGCTTCTTCTCCAAATGTACTGAGGATGAATTAGAACTAAAACAATGTTTTTATAAATCATTTAAACCAATGGCTCATTTTTCACTTTTTGTTCTAGGCCAAGCTTTTCATTTCTACTGAGTTATAATCCATATTTGATTTTCTTCACTTTGACTTAATAGTGCATATTGAAAAAAATAAAATAAAATGCCCAGCTCTGAAGACCTGAAGGGTTTTAAAGAGTTTATTATAAAGAATTCTGCCCCATATACCCTGAAGGTTATATTATGATGACAACAGAGAGAATCTGCAAAGTGGCAGAAAATTGATTTTTCAGATGGGTTTGATACTTTCCTTCTCAGACTAGTCAACTCTTAAAAATTCTTGCTCAGGAGCCTTGGAAGTTAATGATTTTGCACAGTGCCTTGCATAGTGATTAGATACTCTGTCAATGTTTATTAAAGGAATGATCTGCAGAATTAGCATTCTCTAATATGGAAAAACAAATAGGTTAAGGCTCAAAGACAACTCATTTTCAATGCTATGACTTCACATAGCTTTGAGAGTGGGTTCATTTATTCATGTAACTTAATTAACAGCTTTCTTTGGGTTGGGTTAGTTGATGGCGGCAGCGGGGGTGGGGGTGGGGGGGAACATCTCTTGCAAGGAATACACAAACACAGAATTGTGCCCAGGGACTCTATCTGGCATGTAGGTATATTTTGTTTGGCCCTCACAGGTGTTTGAAAGTTTTTCAGATTTTTTTTAAAGTTTTTAAATCCATTGCCAGCATTTAAACTTTGGGAGATTATATATTTTTAAAAGTCAAATATTTGTGATCTCTTGAAAAATTCACATTCCCACTTGACAACAGTCCACTCTCAAGAAATGCCCCTCTGCTTTGAAGACTAGGTGTGTGCTCTCCCATTCACTGCAGTTCCCACCAGTCCGTGGTCTGAGGTATGACACCCAACCCATTTCCCCAGTTTTTATCACCTGCTTGGCCTATGGCAATATGTAAGTTTGCAACTCTTGATTTTAAGAGTTGTATGATGTTAACAGATTTGACTTAGAAAAATGTCTTGTCCATGTGAATTCCCTGCGATGCCTGCTTGAACTTCCATCTCCTTCTTTCAGGCTTTGAAAACTCTAACCCTTTTGCAGAACACTAAAGTTATCCATCCCCAAAAACCTGGTTTGCACAGAGATGAGGCTTATTGTGTGCTTCTGCAACCTTTGTTCAGTCAGCAGACCCTGCTGATTCTGGGCTTTTATATAAACCAATCAATAATTTTATCTTCCACATTTTTTAAGCCCTTTCTCTCTTCTGTTCTGAATTTCTCTTATAGATGTTACTGCCTGTTGGCATTTTTAAAACTTTTGATGCCTTTAATAAGGAGAGAATAAAATAGGATATCCTGGGAAAATGAACTCAAGATTTTTATTCTTTTTTTATATGTCCAATGGAGTTCAGTGTTGTTGTCCTCATTCACCTAAGGTTTGTTAACAGCCAGTCTTGGCAGGAATTGGCATTAGGGCATCTAGGTCTGGCTTGATGGGCAAAGTGATATTCTGGTGGAGCTAGAATCAGTAAGCAACTTCTTTCCAAGGCTCTGAAGCCATCCCCCTGGAGCTAGGAGACTTCAGCTGAATGATAATTCTCTATGCCCATCAGGGAGACTTTAAAAGCTTCACTCATTCCAAAAAATGAAGAAACTCTTGGAACCATTGACAATTGGATTCCTGCTATTTTATAGGGAGTTTTTGAGTTGGGCATCCACAAAGAATTATTCAGTCTCCAGGGAAGGCAAAATGGAACTCATTTCATTTTTTAAAAACCCAAATTTAGAGCATTCTTAGCTGGTACT
This sequence comes from Ictidomys tridecemlineatus, assembly GCF_052094955.1. Taxonomy (NCBI): domain Eukaryota; kingdom Metazoa; phylum Chordata; class Mammalia; order Rodentia; family Sciuridae; genus Ictidomys; species Ictidomys tridecemlineatus. Next base: position 50,353,003 of record NC_135487.1, read on the forward strand.
CACTAGAACTTTCTGATTTGAGGAGTCAAGTCTTGTCACTCAACCTCTTGAGAGCATTGTGCTTCAAACAGAGCAGGTAGCAGCGGTTCTGAGGTAAGAATCACAGGCTCCTGGTTATATTTCTCTTGAATAACCACTGTCAGAATCCTGTGTGTCAATCTGGATTCTCCAAAGAAACAAAACCAACAGGGATATGTGAGTGTGCATTCATGTACAGAGAGAGACGTAGTTTTTGTTTTAAGGAATTGACTTATGTGATTGTGTAGGCACAAGTCCCATATCTGCAGCATAGACTGGTAGTCTGGAGACCCACAGAAGAGCTGTAGTTCAAGCCCCAAGACAATCTGCTGGGAGAATTTCTTATTGCTTATGGAGATCATTGTTTTGTATTTTTTAATTTTCTACTAAGGCCTTCAACTTGATTGGATAAGGCCCATCCACATTTTGGAAAGTAATCTGATTTTCTCAAAATCCACAATTTAAATGTTAATTTCAGCCAAAAAAAAAAAATTCATCACAGAAATATCTAGAATAGTGTTTAACCACATAACCACATATCTGGATAGCAAGTGATACATCAAATTAATCATAATATCCTTAGAGAAAGGATAGAAAATTGAACTGTAAAACCTACTATGGAAATTAAAGTTTTATTAATCTTCAGATTGACAAGAGGCTGCCACCTCTTACTCCTAGAAAGTTCTGCTGTGTTCTTCTTTATTGCTCCCTTTTGAAGGTCAATGCTCAGGTTAATGAATCCCTGGAAAGGTGTCTCAGTATTTAAGAAATTTTTTTCCCATGTAAATTGGTTATATATCTTGTAACATGATTTAAATAAATTTCTATATTAGTATACCTGGTTCTTTAAAAGCATCATTGATACCATACAAGCCCAAAATAAGTTATTAAAGATTTGGGTTTTTTTAAATTTTAATGATTAACATGCTGACTCATAATATTCAGATTCTTATGCTAGGCTCTTTAGGAATTTATAATAGATTTAAATGATATAATTTCCATTCTTCAGGGACCTAACTTCAAGTCAGGGTTTTTGTTTGTTTTTAAACTAAACTCGAAAATGAGAGAAAACTCTTTTAAATTTATTTATTTAATGTTCGTGGTGCTGGTGATCAAACTCAGTTGCATGCTAGGCAAGTTCTCTACCACTATGCTACAACCCCAACCCTTATTATTATTATTTTTAATCATCTCAGACCCTACCTTGCTGGAAATGAAATATCTTAAATAGTAAAGACAGTTTTCTATTCACTTTAAGTTCAGTTGTGATACAGATTATGCAGTAGTAATTTAGTGCTAAGACTAGATGAATCTATACATTGTGCTACTTTGCTGTGTCAACTTAAGAAGTTCATTTAACTTCTTTGGTCCTCAGTTTTCTTAACTATAAAATGTGCAGTTTGAATTACACTCTAGAAACCCTTCCAACTCTCAAGATTTATTTAATTTCCTCTAAACATCTTAGGAGGGTTGTTTTTTAACTGGAGCCATTTGCCATTAGAGGCAACTTTTCCTACTGTTCAAATTAGTGAATTCTGAATTCCACGAGGGCACTTGTTTTCTTTCCTTTTTGAAAGTTACCTAGAAAAAAAGAGAGATACTATGCAGCAGAACCTACAGAACTTAAGTCAATTGATCATTCATTCATTATTTTTTAAGTAAAGCTTTGTGGAATGGTTTATGAAATAAGTACTTCTGCTGCATGTTGAAGTAGGGAAAAGATCAGAACATTTGGAAATATGGAGGAAGAGATTTCCTGGACCAAGGGGCTAACATGAAGAAAATCCCATGGATGGAAATAGCCAGGAGCGCTGAGATGGACCTGTTTGGAGCAAATGATAGAAGAGGCAGCTAAGAAGTTGAACTGCCTATAATCTGTAATCCCAGCTACTCAAGAGAATGAGGCAGGAGGATTGCAAGTTCAAGGCCAGTCTGAGCCACTTAACCAGACCTTGTCTTAAATAAGAAATATAAAGGGCAGGGGATGTAGCTCACTGGTAGAGCACTCCTGGTTTTGATCCCCACTACCATGGGTAGGGGGGCGGGGAGAAGAAGTTGGATTAATATCAGATCATAGAGGATCTTAAATGCTAGACTGAAGAATCTGAATATTGTTCAGTAGGTTTCAGGCTTCATACATGAAATAAAGGACAGTGTGTAATCTTCATAATATCTTTACAGTCTGACACATGGTAGATAATAAATATTAGTCGCTCAATGAGGCAATTAATTTAAGAATTTTCAGAATGGGAGTAAAAGAATGAGACAAAATTAAATGAATTTTACTTGTTAACTATGTAACAACTGGAAGACCTTTCCGATTTCATTTATGTAGGCAGAGAGCAAGAACAGACCTGAACTTGGAAGTTGGTACACACTGTCTGAGGTTTGGAAGAGGCCTGGGGAACTATATGCATGGCAGTACCACAAGCAGGGGGTTATTTATTTGCATTTTGTGTGCTCTTTCCTCTTAGTCACTTGAATTCAGGGACCCTATCAGATTCAACTTGGCATCAAATACCTTGCTTAAATGGGTGTTGTATAAATACATGTCAAAGAAGTTAGTGCACAGTAGCATATGTGAGTTTTTTCCTTAGTTTTTGCCTAACAGCAGTGATGGTGCTGTCAGATTTATCAAGGTACTTTACCTCTAGGCAGAAATCAAGCAGTGTTGTGTTTTTATGGCCTTTAATAATAGTCTCTAATTTCATCTGAGCATTATCCAACGTTATAAGCTCTGATATAAAACTTACATTGATATTTTCTTATTTTTTTCAAATATATGTAATAAATATGTTATATGCATGGTGAATTTAAAAATCCACAATACCAAAGCCATGTCTGTATTATTTTAAACTCAACTTGCCTTTATCCTGTTGAAAGTAATAAATGTTGGAGACTTTGTACTAGATACTGTCTGGTAGACAAAGATGAATATAATCCTCCGTTATACCTTCAGGCGCGCCTAGGACACAAGTAGAGCAGGTTGTGGCAGACTGTGGCAAGTGCGTGACAGCCATGAAAAGACCATTTCAGAAGAGAAAGAGAATATGATCAGAGGCCTCTGATCATTTTGATGGAGAAGTGGTAGGCAATTACAACTTGAAGAGTAGAGCTTCCACAGACAGATCTAGAAGAATGCTTCAGATCAGAAAACAGCAGCACGTGTCCATAAAGCAATTGAGTATGGTGAGATGGCAGGCCCAGCTGGAGCAGTGGACAAGGGATATACTGCAGTGGGCTCAAAATCCTAGGTGCCTTAAACAGGTTTCTCTCTGTGAACAGTAGATTTTTAAGCAAGAAAAGGCTGTGGACAGGTCTGTCATTTGGGCAAATTAATTAGTGGGCAAGTGAAGAGTAACCAAGATGGAGAGGCAAGTTGCCTCTCATCAAGTTGGGCCAATTTGGTAATCACCAAGTACTGAAGCTTGGAGGGGCAACTGCAGGAAAGCAAATGGCACTGTGACACCGAGTGTAAAAACAGGGAGTGCAGAATATGTAGAATCTGGCAACTAGATTTTACTGGAGGTTTGTGTGAGGAGGAAGATTTTTTTTTCTTTTTTCTTTTGGCAGTAGGGGGGTGTTCAGTTTAAGTGGTGTCCCACCTCTGGGACGATGGAACTGAACAGGTTAAATTGAGCATCTTAGAGGATGAGGGTCTGCTACTAAAGGGCAAAAAGATGGACAAAAGATTTTTAAGAGGAAAAAGGACTTAGTATGAACATGCTGATTTGGATTTTGAGTTGCATGAAGATCACCCTTCGGAGATGTTTGGCAAGCAGTTGAGATTAACATACAGCATCATTTAATTTTCATCACCAAAATATTTTTGCCCCATAACTATGTTATGTGCATGGCAGCTCAGGTGTAGACTTATTTTTAATGCATTCTTATTTTAATTGACACATAGTGATTTTATGTGTTTATAGGGTACACTTTCATGTGCTATTACATGTATTCAATGTGTGATGATCAGATGAGGGTAACTGTTATATCTACCCCCAGGAATGTCTACCTTAATGTTTTGTATGAATGAATAGTGGAGTTTTTTTTTTTATAAAATGTTTCTAGATATAATAGCTGAACCCAATATGGGCAACACCTTTTTCTTTTCTTTTTCTACTCCATTTTAAAGATAGTGCACACGGACGAAGTAAAATACCTAACTCCACATGTTTTATTTATTATTATTACTGTTCTTATGTGAAATAAAACATTGTGGCTTAGCACGGAACTTTTGTGCTTATGACTCTTGTTCTTTTGTTCTGTGTCACAGGTCAAATAATCTGACAAGCTTGGTTCTGGACAACTGAGTTGTGTTTTGTGTTTTAGTTGCAAAGTACAGTGTGACAGTATGACAGATCTTACTCTTTCATGTTGGTCTCCCTCCCTTACCATCTCGTACTCCATTTCCAGTTTCTTTAACAGTTGCTGTTACCTGCAGGCAAAGTAAATGTTACCAATACAGCCTTTATGGATAGGACTGCCAGAAGGACTTGGTTGAGCTCAAAATTCAAGGAAGCAGAGCACTTTGTCTTTCTGAAAACCTACTCAGTTACATTGTGTAATTTATATAAAAAGAGTAACATGTTTATACCTCAGTAAATACTTTCTTATTTTTTTATTTCTGTAAATATTAATTCATTTACATTACATCCTCTGTGTGATTTCTGAACAACCTGGTTGGATAGGAACTATTTCTGCCCAAGGTGGGGCCCTTTCCATCTTACACATACAGAAAGAGGATCAGAGAGATTGTGGGAGTGAGTTTGGTTTCCTGATGCCAAATGTGGTTCTTTATTAATGATAAAGTACTTTGACTAAAGGTAAAATTGGAGTGGTTCTTTTGCCATTGAAATGTGTTCCTTCTTGGAATTTCTGTTGAGGCTATTGAATGAACATTCATGATTCTAAATTGATTGAGTAGAAAACCCTTGTAGTCTGGCTAGTTTGTTTCCCAGTCTAAAGCCATGTTCCCACAGCAGTTTGTGTGATTTCTGTGTGTGTGTGTGTCTGTCTGTCTGTCTGTCTGTCTGTCTGGCTGTGTGTATCTGTGTGTGTCTGTGGTACTCTTGGTGAGCACCTCACAGTGCGGTAGAAAGCACCTGCCTTTGGCTCTGCTGAGAATTTGCTTTCTGGATTTCTCTGAGTGACCTTCACTGGCAGAGGCCTGGGAGACCTGCCTCATGGCTTCCAGCATTGAATTTCACCAGCTGCCTTTTATGGATTTTAGGCAGAATTGGTTAGGAATTTTCTTTCTTTTAAAAATCTGATTTTTAAAGCAAACTAGCTAGTCAACTAAGAAATAGATCCCATCATAGCTGAAAACCAAAAACCTCCCCCTAAGCTTTTTGTGTGTTTTATTGGGCTGAAATAGCAAAGTGTTTTCAAAGAAGACCTAGATTTAAAAACCATTCTGCTTCTTTCTTGGGACTTGCTTTATCTGGTATGGTGATTTGCATTTCTATCTTAATACTCATTATTTTATTAACTTTTTAATGTTGAGTTAAAGTCTCAGCCCTCTAGGTTTTCTACTTTTATTCATTCAGCAGATAGTGACTGAACTCTTCCCTGGTCTGACCGTGGGCTAGGCCTGAGATGAGGAGGCAGAAGCAAAGAGCTCTCTCCCTTTGTGTCCTCCAAGCAAGAAAAGCATCCAGATAAATATCTGTAAAGTGAGTTGAGGCATTACCAGAGTGCAGGTGACTAGTGGTCAGAGGCTCTAGGTAGCAGCATAAAGAGAGCTTGTGGATCCCACCAGGCCACTACTCCCTGCCTGTTTTTTCTTTGCAAAGGTGCCCTTATTTCTTATTCTTGTGCCCACATTCCAACCTACTGATGAGGAAGACAGGGATAAATGTTTGACATGGTTGTGGACCCACTTCCAGTTCCCCCTAGATGCCACCCTGTGCAATCTCCCAAGCTTTTGTGAAAAACAGATAATACTACCTGTTGGTGTATGGAAGGAAGACCTGAGATCACAAAGTCAGGGCCTCCTTGGTGATCTACTGTGATGGGGAAATGGTTAAAAAGAAATATGGTTGTCCCTATGATACTGAGACCTTGCTAGAGAGAGAGGTGCTTTTTACTCTGAAAGCCTTACCTTCCAAGGGCATTTGAAGTCAGCCCTTGTTTCCAGACTGGCTGAATTGCTGAACCCTGAAAGTTTAATCCTCATTACTGATAAGAACAAAAAGAATGTGACTTATCACTCCCATCTCTGCAGAGATGGAAGGAAAAAACATTTCTCGGAACATGATTACACGTTATTTGACAGCTTTTCAGTTTGCCCATTAATTTAGGTGTTTGAATAAGTAAACTCGTGGGGTGGGGGGGAGTCGAATATCATTGACTTTATAAATGGGATGGTTCCTTTTTGAAGAGATCCTACTCTTACCCTTTTCCTCCACCATTCAAACAGAGTTTAAATATTTGCCAGTGCAGATGTTTGATTTTTATCTTAGCTCTTTCTTTGTTTAACTTTATTCTCATGGGTGGTTAAGTGGAAGATAAGGGGGTTCTTGTTTAATTCTTTTCAACTGGTGTTGCTCAAATATTTGGAGAGCAACCTCTTCCCAGAAAGAATGAGCAGGCGGGAATCTGATTGAATGGAGGTGAAGAGCTGTGTCTCCAAGTCACAGCAAGCCAGACACTGTGAGGCTGTCACTAGGGCCAAGCTGTTTCTAGTGTCCACACCTTCCTTTAGAGGCTCCGGCAGCTACCAGTGAGGGCTTTTGGTCTCCTTTGCTTCCCAGAAAAATATGTGATGTTCTTAAAACAGCAGCAGCCACCAACTCCATTGAGAGCCTCGTGGGGTTTGTTTTACAGTTACTCCTGAACTGATAGCAGGTTTTGCTTTCAGTAGAAAGGATATTTTTTTAACCTTTTGCACTTGTCTCAGCATTTTAGCAGTGATTAGAAACAAGCAAACAAGTAAAAAATATCCCCTGCCCCAGTAGCCATCATTATATTAGCTTTGTATATGGACTCAGTCGCTTTAAGCCTTGCTCTTCAGAGAAATCCACAGGGATTTGCTTTTTAAATCATTGCCTTAAAAAACGTATCCACGAACAATACCGCATTTCACCACCACTCTTGCAAATCCACACAGGGGTGTGGTTTTTGTGCGCTATGTGATAAATTGGGCAGGCTTCCCTGGAAATGTTAAGGAAAAATCCAGGATTCAAAGTGATTTGCCCGGCAAATCACCTTCCCTAGGAAATTTAAACAAAGACCAAATAAGATTCAGGAAGTAAACCCCAACTGGTGTGTGTGTGTGTGTGTGTGTCTTTCATATCTTTTTCTTTCTAAACTGGGACTCCACTGCAAAGTTGATTTACACTGTGAATCGAGGCTGAATGAAATCCAATTGGAACTCACTTGAACACTGTTTTGATGTAAGATTCAAAGCTTCTGCAAATTTATTTTATCTTCTACATTTGCTGATCTCCTGCTTGTAAATCCTGTTGAAGGAGAATAAAAATGACTGCAGCCTGATGGGAATTAAATGTCTGAAGTTCAAAGCAGTTTGCACATCAGAGCAAACGTCAATCAAATGAACATCTTGCAAGGCAGGCAGGGAGTGAATTTCTCCATGGAGAAGAGATCAAAGTGGGAGTCACAGTTCTGTTTTCTCCCTCGGGATGCAGTTTCGATCAGTTGTTCATGAAAGTAAATCCAGAAGGAAGTTTTTTTTTCTTTTTTTCTTAAGGGGGCAAGAGATGGAGTTATTTCTCTTGAAACTGAATTTCAGGAACTGGTTTTTTTCTTATGAAAAGTATAGGAAGCAGTTTTAATCCAATATCTCCAGTATTTAGAGCCAAGGTCTAAAGGAGATTTAGATAGGATTTTTCTATTGCCATTACTTTTTTTTTTAAAAGCATGCATATAAAGAATGAAGTATACAAAACCTCTTAAAGTGAATTGCCACCTCATTTTACATGATAATCTATGATTTTTACTAGTTCTTGACCTTTTCATAAACCTGGAATTATATAAATGTGACTGGCAACTAATATACTTCTCAATGTGAAATCTTTTCATTTACTCCAAAGAGTCATTGACCTGCTTTATAAAGTATCTCAAGCGTGAACTTGATATTTCCCACAGTCTCCAAATCAGGGTGAACAGCATACTGCTTTTTATAAATCACTTTCCTCAAAGGCGCACGTGCATAAAACACATTCCTGTTTTTGGCTGAGGCAACTGTTCCTCCAGGGCCCAGAGGTAGCTAACGAGGATGGCTAAGCGTGTTTCACTCCTGTGCTGGAGTCAAGTAGGGTCTGGAATCCAGACAGAGCAGCAGCATTAGCGTGCGAGAGTGAAGGGCAGAGAGATGATCCCCTTTTACATTTGCTTGGAAGAATTCTCCTCCTAGCCTAGGTGGTCCACCTTTTCCTCCTATGTCTGGACACACTTTTCCTTCTGTATCTCTTAAGCCCCTACTGACACTTACTTCCTTACCAGACTGGCAGGTCAGTGGTGCAGTTAGTGAGAAAAGCAGCAGAGTAGGGCTTATTTCCAGGTTTTTCATGTGAACTTGGCCGGTGGATGGGTGTGTGTTCCGTGGCTGAGGTGCGGTACGCGTGAGAGAACTCAAAGCCATCCAATCTATTGTGAGATTAAGTAGCTGTTCAATGAATATTACTGAACAAAATGCCCAGAGCCTTCTGGTGACTTAGCTCTCTGCCCTTTCTCATTATTCAATCAGCCAATAAAAATTTATAGCATACCCCACATTCCCAGCAATATGTTAGACCTAAGAGAGAAAAATAAATTCTCAAGTAACTTACAGTCCCATTGGGGGAAACTAAGACCACTCAAGTACATGAAAGGTTCTAGAGAGAATTCAAGAGTTTTCAAGAGCTCCCTGGAGCAGGGAGGGGTATCAGTTAACAGGGATTCCATAGCAAAATCTTTTGGCATCTCATCCCCACTTAATGCACCTTTGTTTGGTAGGTGAGTCAAGCAAAATAATTGAGATAATTTGCTTGTTGTTTACAACAAATCTTTTCAATGTTTGCATATTCACGGGCCTTCCCCCACTAAAATTTGTATGTTGAAACCTAACCACCAATGTGATCATCTGAGGAGAAATATTAGGGGCCTTTGGGGAGTGATTAGATCATAAAGGCGGAGCCCATGGGTAGGATTAGTGTCTGTACAAAAGAGGCTTCTGGGAACTGCCTGGCCCCTTTCACTGAAGAAACCGTGAGAAGGTGTCATCTCTGAGCCAAAAAGTGGGCTTTCACCCAATACTGAATCTACTAAAGCCACAATCATGGACTTCTTATCTTCCAGAAATAAATGTGGGTTGTTTATAAGTCACCTGGTTTATGGTGATCTGTTACAGCAACCCAAATAGACTAAAGTAATTCATTTGTATTTTGTTGATAAAAGCAGAATCTAAACAACCTGTGTCCAATGGATACGACTATGATACTATGATAAGCCCGATTCCAAAGGAACATAAAAATTAAGGGGAAAAAAAGTCATATGTTTAAAAAACAGATTCGTCAGCTTGAAGGAGGAAGGACTTACTATCAGCTGGACTGATGGGAGGAATTTGAGAGAGGAAGATGAGTTGAGCTGAGCCTTGAAGAACAGGTGCAGTGGAACTGGAGAGTCTGAGGTGGATCCAACAGGAAGTACCTGTTGAGGGACCAGTGTGATAACAAGTGTAGGCTGGGAGTTAGTGGAAGAGCAGGCTCTTAGGTTATTTTTATTTTATTTTATTTTTGTAGTCGTAGATGGACAGAATGCCTTTATTTTGTTAATTTTTTATGTGGTGCTGAGGATCAAACCCATTACCTCACGCATGCTAGGCAAGCCCTTTGCCACTGAGCTACAGCCCTAGCCCTGGGTAGATTATTGATGACAAGTACTACATCATGAAACTCTTTTATGACTGACAAATGTTTACTAAGCACGGACTTTTGTTAATGAGTCACTTCCATTTTTATTGTTGTAAAATGTTCTCTTTAATGTTTTTAAAGATGATCTTCGCAGTGAAGGAAGTAAAGTGATCCATAGTAATAGTTCCCCTCGTCTCCTTGGTTCCCCTGAACCAGTTATCATTTCACAAAAGCCCAAGGAATCTAAGCCTCCAGGGTGATCACAGAGGTCCTGGCCATGGACGCTCCATCCAGGCAGACAAGGCTCTTATGCAAGCCTACACTTTTCCTGGGATGATTTTTCAGTACCCATCCTGAGTTGCCCCTTTCTGCAAGTTCTCCCTTATGCATCACTTAAATGAGACAGAATGGTGTGTGACTCATCCCTGGAAAGGAGTTGGGTTGTGGATTCAAGTCTGTCTTAGGTCCCTGACTTGCTATGTGACCCTTAGTGCCATTTTTCTCTACCACGAAAGGGGTTCATAATTTGTATAGCAAAGTTCAGTGGTGAGATTGTGAGATGCAGACATACCTAAAAACTACTCTGTCCTCTTTGAGTCCAAATCAAACTGGAAGATCCTCTGTCCCTAGTCTCTTTTAGGCATACTGGAAAACTGAGAAATTTGATTGCTTTATTTCTAAAAGAATTTTCATGGCAGAAGCAAAGGGCTCTTCATCTTGGTTTGGAAGAGTGTTTCTTTTTTCTCAGAGGCTGTCAAAAGTCAAATTCCTGTACCTTACCCCAGCCTCACTAAAATCAAACTCTCCAAGGATAGATCCAGGAATCCACATTCCAGCATGCTTCCCAGGTGACTGTGGAGTAGCTAGAATTTCAGTCATTTATAACCATTCAAATGAGTCACATGCCTGCCTTGCTAAGATTTCTGGATCCTGAGAAGAGTCCAAAAACCAGGGCCAGGCTCCATGGATATTCATGAAAGACCAGCTAATAGGAGCACCTACTTTTGACAAGAACAGTGCTAAGTATTATGTACAAAATGGTGAGCAAAACTAACAAGATATAGTGTCTGCTTTCCTGGGAAACCTTTCTATTTATAGCACCTGATCTATAAAATCTATCTATAAAAAGTACACAAACAAGCCAGGCACAGTGGCCCATGCAATCTGTAATCCCAGCAACTCGAAAGGCTGAAGTAGGAAGATGGCGAGTTTGAGGCTTCCCTCAACAACTTAGTAATACCCTGTCTCAAAACAAAATACAAAAGAGGGTTGGGAAGTAACTCAGTGGTAAGTGCCCCTGGGTTTAAAAAAAAAAATACACAGAACCATAAATTTAAAATTGTGTTTTGAGAGAATATGGAAGTACTGTATAAAAGCTTGGGAAGTCACCCACTGTCAGAATAGGTCTTCCTAAGGAACTGGTGTGTGAACATAGCCCTGAAGGATGAGGAGGTAAACAGTCAAAAGACCCTTCTAGACTTCTTCCCTTGTCCAATACGGCAACTGTTCTTCAGTCACTATTCATCTTAAAGATTAAATAAAACAGGAAATTTGGTGTCTGACTTACACTAGTCACATTTCCAGTGCTTAGTAGCCACATGTGGGCTACACTATACTGGGCAGTGCAAAGACTGTGCCTATTCATCATCTTGGAGAATTCCCTTGGCCTGCCCTGGTCTAGACCAGGGGTGGTGAAACAAGTCTGACACACCACCTACTTTTGAAAATGAAGTTTTATTGGAAGCCAGCCACACTCAACTCTTTATATATTCTCTGTGGCTGCCTTCCCACTATAATGGCAGAGTTGAATAGTTGCAACAGACCTTATGGCCCAACAAAGCCTAAAGTATTTATTTTCTGGCCTTCTATAAAAGTGTTTCATAAAGAAACTGCCTTTTCATGGTTAGCTAGCACATGAAGAGGAGTGAGATTATGGTGATGCTGCTTTGCCAGCACACACACACACACGGGCAGCTGCTGTTGTGTTAATCTCTTCTTTTTTCTCCCCATCTGTGGCTTTTAAGGCAGCAGTCTTCTCGTCTAGACAAATTGGAGCAGGTCCAAGGAAGAGCAACTTTGTTGGTGAAGCAACTGTGTCCTTTGAGTCACAGTTCAGGTTGATGTAATTCTGCACTGGGCTAGAGGCTAGAGTAAAGGACTCCATGTTTTTCCCGTTTTTGTGGTGCTGGGGGGTGGAAGCCAGGGCTTCATGCATGGTAGGCAAGTATTCTATCCATGGGCTACAGCCCTAAAGGACTGTGAAATTCAGTTATCTCCTTCTTTGAGGTGCTGTGAAACAAAACAAAACTTTTAACTTCTGCTGTTGAAAAACTGACGTACTTCATGAAATTCTAGCTTCCTTGTTTATTCAACCAATGTGATTTTAATCATTCATATCTATGATGAGATGTGACCAACAGACAATGGAGTTCAAGATCAAATGGATCTTGATTTTGAAGAGCACCTCTCCTAAGTTATGTGCTCATGGAATTTCATTAATTACACATTTTACCCCAAGTTTTAAAAAATCCTAATATAAGCTTGAGTTCTTTTGAGTATCTCAAAGAAACTTCAGGAGACCTCTCATCTGAAACCTAAACAAGTTACATGGAAGTTTAAAATCTCTTTTGATACATTTGGATTAGATTTGCTTAAAAATACTCTTAATGACTATATATAAATTTATTGGCCCATGTTCCTCATACATTTTTTTCAGATTGTTGTTTTCTCTAGCAAATGAGCAATTGATTACTAATAGGTATTGTTGATCTGCTATGATCCAGAGTTGTACTGTTGTTTTGCCTATGATAGTAGCATTGTACTACCACACTGAAAATCAAAAAAGACCTTGGCCTTATTTGCGTTAAAGTCTAGCAGGTAGAAGTTCTGTGTCTGTACTGAGAGAGGAACTGACATACATTATTTCTAATCTTTCTGACAGCTTTGGAAAGTAAATTTTATTATCTCTCTTTTTTTTCAGATAAGGAAACTAAGGCTCAGAAAAATTTATTAAATTTCCCAAGGTCACACAATTTAGTAGAGACACAGAAGAGCTTCAGATCCAGACTTATTATGTCCCTTTCAATGCTATCTATTTTTGTACTATTTCATTTGTTTTCAAATAGGATAATTTAAAGTATATGGTTTCACATGTAACCCCAGAGCTCAAGTCTGAATTTTCATGATTTTAGTCAGTCTGAATTTCGTCATCTATTTTTTTAATCCCCTTAGCATTGAATTTGATTTCTAAATTTTTTAGACACAGATGTTTGTTTTTCCCATATTATATTGATATTTTGTTTTGTTTTTAAAGGCTGGGGATAGAATCCAGGTCCTCATGTATCCTAGGCTGGTACTGTTGCTGAGTCACATCCCAGGCCTGAATTTTTTTTTTAATATTTAAGTTTTTAATGTTAAATTACTATTCTTCTGTTTATTGGCTGAACTTTTTTGTACATAGTATGAACTATTGTTTTTGTTGGTTGGTTTTTCTAGATCAGAAAACCCCCAAATAAGCATTGTTAATCTTACTTTACTTTTGTTTCAGATTCGATGGGAACTTTAATACCAATGTATCTAGAACAATCAGTTGTGATCGACTTTCCACCACTGTTAATAGCCGAGCCTTCAATCCAGGACGAGACTTAAATTCAGGTCAGTAATTTGTTTGTTTTATAAGGGTGAACTATTTTCTATCAAGTTTAAGTGGAATACATGTATTGCCTCAAAATTTTCCCTCACATTTTGAAGAAAATTATCACATACCCAAAATTGGATATTTCTTTCAGATAAGTTAACCCTCAATAGAGAGAGAGGAAAAAAAAATCAAGCTGGCATCTACTGTCTAGTTATACATATGGCATGTGCCAAGGACCTTGCTAGACTCTTCAATCCATTATCTTGTTTGTTGTGTGTTTTATATTTGTATTTTAAAGGTTACTTTAGAGACCTACTTATGTTTGCAACAAGAATTGTTGGACTTCATTTGCATTGCGTATTTATAATTTTAAATTGGGGGGGTTTCTGGAAGAATGATGGAAGAGGTTTTCTACCAGTTAATGGTTACCATACAATATCATAGATTCAAGTTAAACTTTCTTCCTGTCTCATTGGAACTCAAGTCCACGCAGTGGTAATAACTACTAAGTACCTATGTTTATCTAGCTCCTGACAGCGTCAGAGTAACATGATGTCTCTGATTTCTTGTCCTGGAGTTCCACTTCATGTTTCTCCCATTTTGTCTTGTGTACACTTGCTGATTGATGGATCTCAGAGCCTGGAGGCTTCACCTTTTTGGAGCTGGAAGAAATTTTAGAAATAATACCAGCCTCAATTTTTAGATATTACTGAGGAAGAAGCCAAAGTCCAGAATGGTCCTAAGTTTTCCTTTATTACTGGGAAGTTGAAGGATAAAATCCTTGAACATGAGAAATATATTTCCCAGAGCCCAGTTCTTTTGTAGACATGCAGAACCCAAGAGAGAAGCCATAGGATGAGAACATTTACTTGTAGGGCCCCATCCAGTCTTTGGGAAAGAAATATATAATCATGAGGAACTGTATACACAAACCAGGTAATCTACTGGGTCTGGAAAAAAAAGACTTATAAGTTTTATATTTCTTAGAGATAATAAATCTATAGCTGCTAGATAAATGGTCCAATCCAAATATGCCAGGCATGTATTCTCTGGGGCAGTATATAGTAGAGTCAATAATTTTTTAAAAAATTTTTGTTTTAACATTTATTCTTTTAGTTGTAGTTGGACACAATATCTTTATTTTAACTTATTTTTTAATGTGATGCTGAGGATAGAACGCAGGGCCTCACACGTGCTAGGCAAGTGCTCTACCACTGAGCCACAACCCCAGCCGAAGTCAATAATTTTTTAGTTGGTCAGAGAAACTGAAAGCCTTCAGGAGCAGGTAAGGTTTACTGCTAGAAAGGAAGATAAATGAGAATATTTTTCAGTAATAACAGAAAAAAAGTAGATAAAAGTATGGAATGGCCAAAAAAAAAAAAATCAAGTGTGGAAGATTTCATAACTGACACCGGGCTCAGAGCTGGTACTTTATTCTCCAGGTTCTCAAATTCAGTACTTTACCTCTTTCCCTGAAAAAAAGTTCATTAATACAAGACATGTGACTGGGTCTGAAGATTTGAGGTTGAAGCAGCAATCTTTTAATAGAATCAGATCTAAGTGTGTCCCAAAAATGTACAAGGTAATTTAATATTGTATGTAGTTATTCTTTTTTGCAATTCATGCAAACTTGTGGGATTATTTATTTGAATTAATAAAGAAAACAGTGCATTACATCATGTACAACCACAAGAATGGGACGTTATACTTCATATATGTATACTGTGTTCAAATACATTCTACCATTATCTATAACTAAGGAAAAAAAAAGATATTTTTAGTACAACTGGTAACATCACAGAAACTTTATAGTATTTCTGGAGAAAATGATTATTATCATAAATGATGAAATATGAAATAGTTTGTCATTGGTAATATAATTTAATCATATTGTTGGTAATATGATTACCTATGAAATATACAAAATGCAAGTACATTTGCCTCCCAAGCAGCACCAGTTCAGCTGACTGCGTCTGTCTCTACATTGTTAATAAATCTTATTCTTGTTTTCATAATTTGATTAAAAAAAAAGAGGGAGACAGAGAGAAAACAATGCATTATTCATTCAAACAAGATCTAGAAGGATCTAGTCATTAATGTTAGTGGGTATATTTAAGTGACGGAACAGTGGTGTATTTTATTTTCTTATTTTAATTAAGCATTCATGGCTTTTATAATCAGCTTATTATAAATCAGCTCCCGATTATTTATAATACCTGGTATTATGTAAATACTAAGTAAACAGTTGCTATACTTATTGGTTAGGGAATGATGACAAGAAAAAAAATTTTTTACCTGATCAATACAGATTCAGTTTATTTCTGAATATTTTTTAATCAAAGTTTGGGTGAATCCACAGATATGGCTGACTAACTGTACTTTCAAATATGTTTGTTCTCTATTTTGGTAGCTAATACCTTGCTTAACATATCTCTGACAACAGATCCTCAGTCTGGTGCTGAGTTTCTAGCAAAGCTCTGTTATCTCCTGGCTCTGTGATTGGGACCATAAGAAAGGGCAAATTGGGGCAGGCGGGTGGTGCATGTTCCCTTGTGTCCAGAATGAGGCTCCCCTGCCAGGGCCACCAACCTCAGTGGGTAGGCCAGACCTTGGAGGATCTGGAGGCTTCTGCAGCCAGGGCCACATCCCCATTTCCTTATTTTGAAGGATCAAATCCTTAAACATGACAAAAGTATTTCCCAAAGCCCAGTTCTCTTGTAGACATACAAAACTCATTCATGCATCATTACTAGTAAGTATTATACCTTTTTCTTAGTGGATACAGAAAAAACAATTTTTCCAAGCTATTGCCTCTTCTCTACCAATTGGAAATAAATACATAACAATGTGTTCAGCAGTTATTGATTAAGCATCCTCTCCATGTTAAATTCTAGGCCAGGAGCTATAAACAAAACAAAGAACAAAATTCAGAGGTTAAGAGCTGTAGATTTTGAACAAATAGACAAGTCAATGCCCAGGTCGATGATGAGGAGTGCCTCTGTGGTTCCACTGGGTCCCAAGGTGAGCCTGATGAGAGGAGCCTAATGCTAGGTGTTCAGATCTGGAGGCTTCACCCTGCTGAATGGGTGATGCCAATTATCAAAGCGCTTGAGGCTGCAAGTCGGTCTCATTCTCTCTTTCACCCATGTGATGCCTTCCACCATGCTTCAAGAAGACCTCCAGAAGATCCTGTCCCTGGACCTCAGATTTCCCACCTCCAGAGCTGTGAGCCAAATAAACCAAATGAGTTACTCAGGCTGTGGTATTCTGTTGTAGCAGCACAGAGCAGACTAAGACAGATGCTGTCAAGGAAAAATAATTCAGAGTTGAGACAGGGAATGCTGTTATTTGGGGTTTTGGTGTGGAAACAGGAGGAGACTTACTGTTTTATGTAAGGGCTCATTGGTGAGATCTGAAGAAGTGGGGGTTGTAAGTCATGAGAATAACTGGTGGAAATATATCCCATGCAAGGGTCTTGAACTAGGAGAATGTTGGGTGTGCTCCAAACTGCAAGAAGCTGTGATGGAGTGAATGATGAAGGAGAGTAGAAGATTAGGTCAGATAAGTAGTTGAGGGCTGGACCACCAAAAGCCTTTCCTTACTGGCCATTTTAAGGATTTTTAGCTTTTGTCTGAATAAAATTTAAGGCCATCAGAGGGTTTGATGCAGGGGAGCAATCTACTTAATTTGACCTGCTGTGATAAGAGAAAGGCCAAGATACAGGCAGTTAAGTGAGATGCTTATTAGATGCCTAAGGAGAAAGGACTTTGGACAGTTGGCTATACAGGCCTATAGTCCAGGAACAGGATCAGGCTAGAGATTTAAATTTGGGACTCATCATGTCTAGGTGTAGTAGTAATACCTCAATCATGGATGGAACTTGCTAAAATCATATAGCAGATGACTGGAGTTAGAAAAGAGAAGAACTCCAGAGACTGTCTTGGGACACTTTGTCACTTAGAGGACTCTCAGAAGCAACCCAAAAGGAATCAGAAGGGACAGTCAGTCTCCTAGGGAGAGAACCAAGAGGAACATCTCCCTGAAGCTAAGTGATGAAAGTGTTTCAAAACACTTTCTTGGGGAGAGATTGACTGTCAGGCAGTCCCAGTAAGTGAGGGTTAGAAACATGACCACAGGATTTAGCAACATACAGTCACTGGTGAGCCTGAGAAGAGGTGCTGGGTGTAGTAGCAGCATAGAATGAAAGGCTGATGGCTATGGGTTTAAGCTCTTGAGAATGGAGGAGAGACGTTGAAGATAGTAATTGCATGAGGTTTTGCTTAAAGAAAAACTGAAGGGCCTTGGGAGTCCAGACTGTATTTTTACATTGAACGAAGTTAGAGCAAGTTCATGTGATAAAGGGAATGATCCAGCAGAGAAAAGTTAATGATACAGGAGCCTTCTCCTCGATGAAGTGAGAGATGGTTGCATCATGGCTAGAGGGAAGGAAAAGTCAGTGATTAGAGATGCCCAGAGGATGATAGGTGTAGTGTCATAATACCTGGAAACTGGGGACATTCCTGCTTTAGTAATTCTGTTTTCTTGGAAAATCAAGAAGCAATATCATGAGCTAAGAATTAAAGACCTATTAGCTGAACTACAGTTACATTCTGTTACTAAGATTTAGAGTAAAACTTAGCTGCACAAATGATCAAGAACCCCTACAAGATCTGGGGTACGATTCACCAGTAGAGTGCTTGTCCAGCTTGCATGAGACCCGAGGTCAATCCCCAGCACTGAAAAAGTAGAAGAATCTCTATGAAGTGCAGTGTTTGTTGTTAAGGGAGAGTTAAGAGGATTTGAAAACTAGAGTGAAGATGACAGGGGTAAGTAGAACATAGAGACTAGATCTTGAATTTTGACATTTCTAAGAGCATGACTCAAGTGTAACCTACTGCCTACCAAGAGTTGTTCTCGGCACAGTTGACACAGCTAGATTTACAAGCAGCCTTTGGCAATATTTAGGTATTTAAGAACTGATTTGCTTTTGAAGTCGTGTGTCGCTCTAGCAGGCAGCGGCTGACTCCCAAAGTCCACATTCTTGAGTAGTTATTTGTAATATGAGAGGAGTGGTAGGTGGTGAAGGGTGACCTCAGAGTTCCCCCTTTTCCTCCTCCTACAGCGCATACCCTCTTTTCAGAGCAGAGTTAATGTGCTCCTGGGCTATCACATGTCCGATATTTACATCTGTAAGATGTCCAGCCTCAGGCTCTTTCAGACTGTATATAATCCATCAATGGGCCCCTAATTGATAACACAGTTTCAGATTGCTGTTCAGACTAGCTGGAAACAGACTCACATAAATTATAAACCATTCTTAGATTCATTTATCCAAAACTAGGTCATGTGTTCATCCATCCAACACACATGTGCAATCTTTTTCTTAAAACCACCCCTGCCAGATCTCTACTTTCTAAATTGACTCCTTGTCCCTGATTCCATTCAAGTAACTAAAGTTTGACAGTGCATGTGTTATATTATGGTGCTGGTAATGTTTTGCTCAGTCTCTCTCCTGCTTTTATCCCTCATTTCTCACTCTGTCTCTCTCTCTCTCTTTTTTTTTTCTTTAAAATTCCTGCTGAGCTATTTTCTTGTACGTGGCCTGATCCCTAAAGAGAGTTTATTTGAAGAGTCCAAGGAAAGTTGCCTCTTGCTCTCTTGAGTTATGCAATTGAGGTGAGAGTGGAAGTGGGAGTTAGTCTTTCTTGCTGAAAGAAAAAGTGTCTGGACTTTCTTTATTGTGTTTGATTTTTTAAAGAGTATTTGAAGTTATAAACTTCGATCTTGGTAACGTTGCAGTCTTCATTGAGATATAGGATTCATGGGGTGTAAGGGGCATTTAGAAGTCACGTTACAGAGGTAAATGCTACAGGAGGTACAGGTGGGCCCCAAAGGCTATAGACTTTCAGTAGCTTCAGCACTTCTGTGGTGAGTAATCACTGTTCTCCCTTCTGTAAAATGCACATGGTCCTCGGGCTGGGGTTGTGGCTCAGTGGTAGAGCGCTCGCCTAGGATGTGTGAGGCCCAGAGTTCGATCCTTAGCACCACATAAAAATAAATAAATAAAATAATGGTGTTGTGTCCAACTACAACATAAAAATAGTTTTTTAAAAAATACACATGGTGCTCAATTTACAATGGTTTGACTGATACTGGTACAAAGGCAAAACTCATTCATTAGAAAATATATTTGAATGTCGATCTTTTTCCAGGATAGCAAGGTGAGGTTTGACACCCACTCATGATGCTGGGCAGGGAGATAGCTGCAGCTCCCGGTTAGTCACCTCAATCAGGAGGGGAGACAACTAAGACTCCACACTGTACTATGTTCCTTAGCTAGGATGTACAGTAGGTTAAGTGTATTAAATGCATTTTTCTACTTAACAATACTCTTAACTCACAGTGGGTTAATCAGGACAGAGCTCCATTGTAAGTCAAGAAGCATTTGTTTATTGAAAATGATCTGTTAAATAAGAATTGGCAAATTTTCCTAGTAAGGAAGAAAAAAAAGAACCATGCTGTATCTAAAATAAAAGAACAACACTCAGCCAAACTAGGAATCTCTGGTTCTTTTTTATGCCCAATTACCCCAGCTGCACAATTGCATTAGTTTCATAAAAGATGTGGTAATTACTTATATAACATCTAAAAAACTATTCAGTTTCTCAATTCTTCTACTCCTATGATTTGGTTTATTTTCATCTATTTATGTGTATATGTACATGAACAAGATCAAGTAAAAAACAGAAGGTCCTTTTTTAACCCTGACTTCCCCCCTCAAGTTACTAGTTCAGAGTCTAGTCTGCTTACAGTTCCTCACAACAACCCTATTTTATTGATTTCAGAATTTTTTGTAACTTTATTTATATTTTTTTAATGTGATGCTGAAGATTGAACCCAGTTAGGCAAGCGCTCTACCACTGAGCCACAATCCCAGCCCCAATTTCAGAATATTTTAAAAGCCATATACTGATATATATTTACATACATAGGATCATAATGAAGAGAATGTGCTAGAGTATATTATATGAAATATTTTTAGCATATGAGATCATAATGACTAGAGATGATTTTTAACTTAAAAATGTATGTATGCGCACACATAACTCATATATACATTTTTACATTTTCTTATATCATTTGGTGATGATTGTATAATATTGTTGAATTACCAGTCCAATTCAGTTTAACACTTAGATTTTCCCAGTTTATCACTGTATGTAAGATGCTTTCAGGCACAGTGGCACACACCTATGATCCTAGCAACTCAAGAAGCTGAGGCAGGAAGATGGCAAGTTCAAAGTCATCCTTAGCAACTTAGTCAGACTTTGTCTCAAAATACAGAATAAAGAAGGCTGGGGATGTAGCTCCATGGTATTGCAAAAAAAAAAAAAAAAATCCTGGGTAGAATTTAAAGTGACTCCTCTACAATTGTACTTGACTTCTTTGTAGCCATTGACATATAAACCTCATTTTTGCAACTGTCATCCTTTGGTCTCTGTAAAATTACTTTCTGCTACTTAGCCTCTTCTCAGATCTTTTTGTCTTTCTTCCAGGGCTGCTTTTCCTCTGTCTCTTTCTCAGGGTAGATACCCCTATACACCCTCACTAATCGTCACCCTCCTGAAAGTTCTCAGGTTAACCCACACCCCAGTTTCTGTACGTGCTGCCAAATCTCAAATCTCTAGCTACAGCCCTGGCCCATTGATGAATTTATTTACTAAACAACCACCTTCAGTTTATCTCTCTTTGATTATCTTATTGTAACTTCAAAAATCAAACAGAAAACAAACTTGCCTCTGACCTCCCCAATCTGGGTCCCCAGTCCTGGTCACTGGCACCTCCATCCTGGTTACACAGTGAATCCTTCCTCCCCTTTTCCACCCTTCAGAGTTGTGTTGGCTCAGCTACCATTCCTTTGGGTGACTTTGCTGCATATAGACATATTCTTATTATAGCATGTTGATTTTTTTCATGCTGGACATCTGCTAGACTTTGTGCTACTTTCTGTTTGCTCCTTTGTATATCAAGTGCCCAATCCAGGTTTTTGCCCATAGCAGGTACACAGTAGGTCCTTATGGAATGTTAGAATGAAAGGAGCTAGAATTTTCTTTATGCTTTTGTTTCTCCATTTTTATGGTGAAGTAATCAAGACTTCTGAAGGATCTCACTGGGGATGGGGGGGGGCTGTGATTTTGATTTGTTATAAAGTAGCACCTGATTTTCTTAGCTTAACAGCAAATCTGCACACATAAAGATCCCAGTATATAGAGTGACACAGGCTCTACAGATGAGTAATAGTCTTCAACATTCATAGGAAACTCCCTGTGATGAGTCCAAACACACTATGTATACAAGGTAACCATTCTTGTGCCTCTTTATATGTCATAATTGATTTTATACATTCATGTTATTCTTGCCATAGATACCAAAGACAAGTGTCAACATCATTTTATAGATGAGAAACAGGCCAGAGAAGTCAACTGATCACCTACAGTGAAATACCAAATTCTTGTAATTGACATGGCTAAATATTATGGGTCCTGACTCCAAGTCTAAAGGCCTCCCTATAATAGATCAATAAAGACAAGACATGTTTCTCTATTGCTATGTTTTGCCTGCTGACACTTGAAAATCTTAACATCTAAACCAAACCTAGAATCCCTGCACTCACCCAGACCTCCTTTTGGCCTGTGCTCCATATATCGGTTATGAGCAGTTTTGTTTTGCTGCTTGCCTAAGCTTGAGACCCAGAAACAACCCTGACTCCTTCCCCACTCTCCTTTATAAAAAGCTTCTCTCGGCTGGCAATTGCATGTAGTTCCTGTGCCAGACACCAAAGTAATGAAGACAAAGCTTTTGCCTATAGAGAGTTTAAAACCTAGTCGTGTGTATGTGTACATTGGTGGGAGGGGAGTGGGGGAGAAAAGTCAAAACAGACAGTAGGGTGCTAGGTTAAAAAATGATAAAAGTAAACTGGGGCACGTGACTCAGGCCTTGCGCTCTGATCTGAGTCTTACAATGTGAATGGAAATTTCCAGATGAGACATTTGTAGCAAGTGCATATTTTGAAATCTGAAAATGAGTTGCCAGAATGGATCCTTGTTTAAGAGGGAATGAGCATTGGAAAATAGAGCAGCATTCAGCCATATAGGAATGGATCATGTATGTCAGTTTGGGTTTGGTTTGTTTTTGTTTGATTTGTTTATGTTTTTACTCTGAAGGCAACCAGCTGAGGGGGCACTGGAGGGCTTTGAGGATGGCAAGAAGTGTAGTTAGTCTGGCAAGGAGGGGAGATGGGCGTGGACTGTTCTATTCATCCAAGAGTGGGTGGTGGAGAAGGACCAAGGCTTATGCAGGATGGCTGGGTGAGGGTTGAATGGGATAGGGTAAAGGGGAGAGTTGGTGTAGACCACTCTTTGAAGATGTTCGAGAAAAGTAGAGAAATCCCTGGTAACTTGGAATATAGGAAGGTCTTCATTGTTTTTGCTGCCATTAATATACTTTTTAAAAGTTAGATCAATTTGAAAATATTTTATGCTAAAGACACAAAAACAGTCTGGGAAGCCGTTTAATGTCTTGGGTTAGTGGCCCCTAACCTAGCTGATGATTTATCTGAGTCATCTTGGCTGCTTTGTTTAAAACAAACAAAAACTATTCTTTGGCTGCCAACTCAGACCCAATGGATCCAAAGGTTGACTTGGTAGAGACTGGAAATCCATAGGTTTCAGACAGGCTTGGGAACAACATTTTTTTGTTAACTTTCTGTTATTCCTTTCATGAGTGAATTTGGAGATCTCCTCACCCTTTGAGCTTCTTGTAAGTGTGTCCTAGGACAGGAAGAAGGTAGAACAGTAGATCTTTCCTGATTATGAATGATCCAGAAGTTTATCCTAGGTTTTCTGAGCCCATGAGCAGGCCGTCTGAAATGAATCAAGGACAGAATGGACTGGTTAACTTTGTGTAATATACTTAACCTCAAATGGGTATGAAGAGCCCTGAACTTGGAACAGAATCTGAGATTTAAGGTCCTTTCCTAAGTATTAGTCTAAAATAAATACAAGGAAGTAGGAAAGGATCACTGAGTTGTTGCTGGGAGCAAATTTGGTGAACTGTCCCTAGTTTAACTTGACGGTGGGCATGTGGTGATGCAGTCTCTGGGTCTCATTCATGACTCTTCCCTTTTTGAAACAGAATGTCCTTAGCCATCAAATGGGAATAATGCTACCTCTTGGTCAACCTCCACATTCTGACTCTTGCTGGCTAGTATGTCCTGGAAATTTAACCTCTCTATGCCTTGGTTTTCTGAATGATAAATAAAACCTACCTCATAGGGTTGTTGTAAGAAAGAACTGAGGTACTGTATTTAAAAGAATTAATAAAATAACTGGTACGTGGTTAAGTACTTAATATGCTTGCCAGTCCTGAGGACCCAGGAGTCTCTGAAATATGGCCTCTCCAGATTACATGGTAGCACTACTCAAGGTGGAAGTGGAGAGTGGAAATTTGAAAAGTAGAATAGGTTGTGAAGCCAGGAATTTTATTTAGAGTCCTCAGAGGGTTGATTTACTTCTCCAAAATGTTTGCTATTTCACAGACTGTCCCTGAGAGGTGCTACATAAATTCTGGTCTGTTGAGGATGTGTGTGTTTGTGTGTCTGTTAGGATAGCTCTTGGATGTTCTGTTCATCAGGCTGTGGGAGGTGCGCTGCTTGGTGTGCTTGGCTGAGTGCTGTTGGGCTGGGCATGAGAAAGCCTAGAGTTCTTGAGTTGGCACAAACTTTCCACTACAACTGTTTTCTTTTTGTCCCTACCTCTGGTGAATAATATTGAGAAAAACAAAACTCTCCACCCAATTATAATTGGTTTCCCATAAATGAGGTGGTTTAAGGATTCAAAAAGTCAGGCCAGGAATATTGGGGACATGGTTACGTTTTGTTTTGACTGGGGAGGCCATGACAAAAGAACTGGTTAGTCAACGTGGATGGTAAAATTAGAAGGAAAATATTTGGGGGCTAGAGAATCTGATGCCCATATATTCATATGATTCACAGAAAATTTGTTTACACTATATGCTGGTGAATCTTGAGACTCAATCAATGAGAAATAAAGAGCACCTGAAAAGGGGAAAGGCATATTTTTTCAGCTGCTTATCTGATAACAGTTTGCAGTGGCTATTACAAAATTGTTGGTCTTTGTTTAGAATTAGCATGGGAACTATAAGAAAAATAGTCAGCTCGACGAAGTCCTTACCTGGAGAGCATAGAGCTTGCTGGAAAACCCGTTTCCATTGTGAGATATTCTTTCATCAGCATTTGACGGTGCAGAAATAAAAGAGCTCCTATACTCAAGAGCTTTACCTATGGAGGTGCTCTGGGCAAGAACATGCAGCACCCCAAGAATGGCGGTAATCACCTGTCCACTGTGGCCTCTCTCCTGCGCTCTAACTACAGCAAGCAGGGAATCTTCCATTGGTTTAATAGAAAGTGTTCTGGACCCAAAGGCAAAAGGTATGACTCCTGCATCATGCTTCACACAGAATGGAGACTCAATAAATATTTGGAAGGCAGGAAGAAAGTGAGTTTACTAAATCCACTGATTGAACTTACCTCCTACCATTTTAACAACTTTATGGTCATGGTTAAGTCACCTCCCCTGTCTCGGCTTCAGTTTTCTCCTAAAAAAAAAAAAAAAAAATCAGTAATTATGTTGAATTTATAAAATATATTTATAACATTTCATAAAAAAATAAGTAAAATGTCTGACCCATCATTATGATTTTTATCTAAATCCCATCTCCATCTGCTGATGGCCATCTGCTTAGCACCCTGGGAATTTTCAGTTGGTAGAGAAAGTTCAAAACCTGCCAGTTTCTTACTATAGGCCTTTGATGTTTTTGTTTTTAGAAGTATTTTGTTTTTTCCTGAGCTGCTGTAAACTTACTCGTATTGATATAAAATAGGGTCAACACTGAGTACCTTGATATCTACATGTAGCTATTCGAAAGTGCATCTTCATAATAGTGGTCCTCATAGTGAAACCTTCTCAATAAGCTGTTTTCTAATCCATACAAATATTAAAAGCAGCAAGAGTCTCTTAGAATAAGGTCTTTTTAATCTGGTGATCACAAACCCTATCCCCTCCCAAAGGATTCCTGAATCGAATTAAAGGTATTCATGGATTAATTTGGATGTTAAATAAATTAGGTCCTTATTTTCACTACCCTCTAATTCACTGATTATATTGAGGCAACACTCCACAGTGACTTGCCATACTAGTGGCTGCCATTAAAGAAATCATGACTGTTTTTATCCGAGAGAATGATTGCTAAAGATGTCTTGTAGTACCATCATATGCTCATCTTGATTTCCCAATTATGGAAGATAATGGACTAATAGATTGTGTTATTCCATTGTTTTACCACAGCAAAATACATGAGGCAGGCTAATTTATACCAAAAAGAGATTTTATTTTGGCAGGGGTCTGTATATAGAGATGGCCTTTCTTCTGGCAGAGCACTGAGGGAGCACGGGGTATTTTACAGCAGTGGCAGAGAGTGCACATGTGTGTCTGTATTCACTAGTCAGTCTATCTCCTTACTCAGCCACCAGACACGGGGGCACCACCTTGAGGACCTTATCTAATCCTAATTACTTCCCAAAGGTCCCGCTTCTAAAGACCATAGTCAGATTTAAGTTTCTGCCTTTAGAATTTCACAATAGAGATTAAACTTCAACACATGAACCCTTGAGGGACACACTCACACCATTTCCAAAGATTAGCATGGGCCTACCATTAAATCTTTCTTGATGCATTAAGAAGGAAGCGCGTATAATGCTATAAACCTAAATTTTTAATATTTCTGAAAACTATTTCACTGTAATGGAGATATTAATGTCCTCTGACTTAGAGTTGGTTGGAGGAGGATTGTCCTGAACTTGTGACCAGATCCAAAGGTTTCCATTACACAGTCTTAAGCAAAATCCAAAAACAAAATTTTTAGGACTAAACACCATTTCTACTGGCCTCCTGATGGTCTGCTGGGCTTTATCCAAATACTTTTAAGCTATTAAGCTTCATTCTGGCTTTTAAGGGCTTACAGTAAAAGAGATTCTATAATGCTTCTATAATTAACTTATTACTTGAGAAGGGAAAACACTTCCTCTCGTTGCTCTTACTCATCAGAGATCACAGCTTGTGATGGCTCCTCATTTTTTAAAGGCTGGCATTAAGTTTTCTCCATCATGCTCATCTAAATAACATTTCCTGATATGTTTGCACATTTTGTACATAGTGCTGACATAGCTTTTAAATTAATAGGAAGTAAAGTTGCTCCCTCTTTCCTCTTTCTTTCTTTCTGTCTTTCTTTCTTCTTTCTTTCTCTCTTTCTCTCTCTTTGTTTCTTCTACAAACTTTATGAAAGCCAGTTGGAACTTTGTTCTTCCTCTCAGTTATAAATACATGGTTTCTGACTTATAGTGGTGCCACTTACTATTTTTCAGCTTTACAATGTCACAAAACTGATACACATGCAGCAGAACTCATCCTTTACATTTGAGTCTTTTTCTGGACTTGTGACATATGGGATGATATTCTCTCCTGATGCTAGGCAGTGGGGCTACCAGTTAGTCATATGATCCCATGAGCAAGTGTTCCTGTACTCTACAGCGTACTGTTTCTAGTGCCTTTTGGATATTCTGTTCAGGGTGTTCCATCTTACATCTACAAAATGTCCATCCAGGTGTGTGCATGAGATAGTCAACACTTGATTATAAAATATTTGTGTTCAATGCCCAACTGTAGACTAGTGCAATGCTATGCATGTGTTTGAGGCAGGCGAGGCTAAGCTCTGATACTCACTCAGTAGGTGAGATGTCTTAATCATTTTTACTTTATATTTTCAGCAATGCAGGTTTATCAGATGTCACCTGGTTGTAGGCCAAGGAGCATCATCCATTCTTCCTGTTGACATTCATTCTTTACCTTTTTACCACTCTTTTCTTTTGAATTCTAGAGGGTTTTTAGGAACTCCTTGTCCAATCCATTGCTTTGCACATGAGGAAATAATTGAAGTAATAAAATTTCATAGGGGACAGAAGTGAAGAGACTTAGCCAAGATCTTGGTTCACTCAGCAAACACTGGCAGTACTTGCTAACATCCAGGCCTGTGGGAGGCCCTGGGAGTTTGATGGATAGAGCTGATTGGTTCCCGCCTTCACATAGCTTACTGTGTCTCTGCATGTGAGGTGTTAATAAAATATCCTTATAAATAAATACACAGAGCACCACCAAGTTTTACTGTGAAAGAATTTATTGGGTATTATACAAGAGGGTGAAAACTGAGGGTGGTCAGGAAAGGACCTCTGTGAAGGTGAGATTTAAGACAAAACTTGAAGAATACAAATAAAGCTAAGTGGGTGAAAAGTGGGAGAAAAGAGTTATCTCGGCCCTAAGGCTTGCCTTACAAAGGCTCTGGCACATTTGTGGAACT
Organism: Ictidomys tridecemlineatus; assembly: GCF_052094955.1. Lineage (NCBI taxonomy): Eukaryota > Metazoa > Chordata > Mammalia > Rodentia > Sciuridae > Ictidomys > Ictidomys tridecemlineatus. Next base: position 50,381,002 of record NC_135487.1, read on the forward strand.
GAAAGAATAAGCTGTTGATGCTCAATGTAGTGAGCTAAAGAGGAAGAAAGTGAAATTGGAGCATTCAGAGGAACCAGATTGTACAGGGTTTGTAGAATTTAGATTAAATGGTAGTTACAGTACCTTGGGAAACCTTTGAAAAGTTTTAAGTAAAGCAACAGTGGGATCTGTTTTACATTTTTGGAAGATGCCTCTGGAACTCTGTGGAGAGTAACTTTAAGGTCAGATGTCTTGCCAGGCTTAAGATGGGATTTGAACCATGGCTGCTCATTCCCAGTCCATTCTGACCTGTCACAGTCTTCCTTCTAGTACGTAAGTGCCAGCATGAGGTAAATAGAAAGTGCACAGTAGTACTGGGCCCATGTCCAAATGGCCTTCTCAGTTGTGCTCAAGTTGACAAAATGCAAGAAAAAGAGTCCTAAGGCTCCTATCTCTAACCTGTTGAACACCTATAGAAGATTAAAATGTCTCAGCTATACAGTTTCTTGGTCACATTAAAGCCTCCTCTCCGGTCACTGTGGTGCATGTCTTTAATCCCAGTGGCTCGGGAGGCTGAGACAAGAGAATTGAGAGTTCAAAGCCAGCCTCAGCAACGGCCAGGCACTAAGCAACTCAGTGAGACCCTGTCTCTAAGTAAATACAAAATAGGGCTGGGGATGTGACTCAGTGGTTGAGTGTCCCTAAGTTCAATTCCTGATATCCCCCAAAATAAATAAATAAATACAAGCTCCCTCTCTTGTCTAAAATATGCTATTTGTTGTTCAGTGTTGCTCAGATTCATGCTCGCTGTGATACAACATATGTCTTTGCCATCCTCAGCTGACTAAAGCTGGTGGGTAGTGGCAAACCCTTGGGCACTGGCCTTCCCAGCTTATTGTGCTAGTCCTAGCAGTTCAACGGTGTGTTTTTTCTCCCATAATTCATTCTTATTTCAATTATAAAGTTATTTCTCTTTGTTAAGTATTTCTTTAGTTGTACCTATTTACCTTGTATATTTACAAACAAATGGAAGTTATTATTTTGATTGACAAGGACCTGTATATTCATTCATATATTTATTCTGCTTCTCAAGAAAGACTTAGGTTTGCCTGTTGACTGCTAACTGATTCAGAATGTATTTCAGGCACATAGAAGTACAAAAGTGTTCTAGAAAGAGTAAGGGCTGTAGAGCCAGACACCTCCATATCAAGTCATGCCTTTCTGGCCTTGAATAAGTTCTGCATCTATGAAGTGAGAATAAAAGAAAAAACTCATGGGGTGTATTTGTCTGCTTTCCATCATGGTGACAAAATACCAGAAGAAAAAATGAAGTTAAAGAAGGAAAGATTTATTTTGTCTCAGTTTGAGAAGTTTCTGTCCATGATTACATGACTCCACTGTGTCTAGATCTGAGGTGAAGCAGAGGCAGAGCATCATAGTGAAAGGGTGTGGTGGAGAAAAGCTGCTCAGCTCATGGAATCAAGGAAACAGAGGAAAGAGGAGGCCAGGGACCAAATATACCCTTTGAAGGCATATCCCCAGTGACCTGCCTCGTCCAAATAAGTCCTTCCTCCAAAAAAGTTTGCACCACTACCTAGTAGTGCCACAGGCAGGCAACAAATCTGTAGCACATGGCCTTTGGGAGATATTTCAGATACAAACCATAACAAGGGGCGATTATGAAAAGTGGCATGCTGTATATATAGATTGATGCTCAATAAAATTGTGAGTTTTATTAGCAAAACAGCTTTATGGAGGAATATTGATATCCAATAAATTTTACATTTTAACATGTACAGTTAGTACATTTTGGCATGCATAGACCCATGAAATCATCCCATGAGCAGGCTTTCTATCTCTCCATTTGCCTGTCAATTTCTTTGTTAGTCATATAGGCAAACATTCTCAGCAAGTCAGTGATATTTGGAGAAGGGAGTGGTTAGCATTGTAAAAAACACTCTAAATTGTCATTGCTTTGATATTGATGTAATTAAAATATTTATTTTGATTAGATTTGGTGTTAGAGGAAAGTAAGATTTTTTTTTTTTTTTAACTTATGGACACAAGTGCAAATTGTCTCAGCCTGTGTGCGGCAGACACTAGCTGCGCAGCTCTCAGAGAATATGGGCCTGGATGTGAAAAGAACTGGGGACCCCTGCTTCAGGGATACAGATACAGGCCCTGCTCATTAATAGCTTAAAGCTTGATGCTGTGTATTATGGGCCCATGGGTTGGGCATCTGCCCAGATTTTTTTCTGGATAACTTCCAGCATGTGTGAGGAATGAGTGTATAGGACCCTGTGTTTGGACTCCAGCCCGAGTGGCTAGAACATGTAACTGGCTCATATGAAAGGGGGATCCCCTCTGGCCTGCTCTTGTTCACCACTATATCCAGGTCAGAGAAGGGCCTATGTGGACTATGTAGATCACCACTGGATTCTGGGGGCCTCATTATCATCATATCCATCATCTTCTGCCAGTATCAAATGGTGGATTTAAGTTTAATCAGATGCCAAAGGAATCCTCAGCAGGATTTGAACAACTTTGCCTGATACTGTACTATAATGTGGAATGATGATAAGGACCCAGAGTGATCTTTTGTGGTCAGACTAAATGAGTCATGCACTGTATGAATTCTGATTTATTTAAAAAAACACTCTTGGTCTCATTGGCTCTCCTTTTAATAGTTTCACTGGAGTCTATTTATTGTTACAGAGGTTACCTTTAAAAGAGGTCATTGAGCTTTTCGTTACATCCAAAAGCACTGTTTACCTTTTTGTTGTGGGGTAGGCAGAGCTGCCTGGGGAATGGTGTGAATATGAGATCAAGGTTAAGGCTTCAGACCCCAGGAGACAAGCAGAAGCATCCTCATCCATGTTTGCACATGCTCACATCAGCAGAGGCCTCATGAAAGAGTGTGGCTGCTGGTCCAGGACGCGACCTTGACAAGGGCGCATTCCTCACAGAGGTGGGGAGCTAAACATCATGGTTAAAGGCCAGCTGGACTCTCAGGTCCCCATCTCGTCCTAAGTTAAACCTCAGATTTGTCAAAAACCCTTTGGAGATGATGATATTTGCCATTAGGAATTTTGTGAAGCTAAGTCTCATGTCTGGGACTGCCTTATCACTACAGTGGCAAAATTCAGAAGCCTTGAAGAGGGTCTGTGTCATCTACAAAGACGCAGTGACCACTATTTGGCCCTTTACTGAAGTTTGCGAGCACTGAACCAGACTGAATCAGTGTTTCTATGCTGAGAGCTGGTCATTTAAATCATCAATGGGTAGGGGATGGGTGGGAAGTCTGAAGTGTTCCTGCTCATCTGTGGGGTTCGCCTTATTTTGATTTAATTTAAACACCTGAAACCTTAGTGTATATTAAAAGTTTCATTTGTTGAGGTGAGAATTTAATGGCCTTATGGGAGGCCATTATTACAAAATTCCTATTAGCACAAAGCTTGTCACATACAGTGCCTGGTAGGCGTTTGCTAAGATAGATTCTTGATTTTGTTTCATGGGACCCTACCTAGGCTTAACCTTGGGTAGCCCCAGGCATATGTTCCTGGAAGTAAGCAGGTTGACAGAGGCGGCACTGTGTGGCAGTTCAGTGGCACAGTCTCAGGTTGTCTCATCATTTTCTTCTTCAAAAGTTATAGTTAATGATCAACATAAAACAAGAGGTTTATTGACCAACATCTTTATGTTTGCTCCATCTTTGGAATGGTTCCAGTGACAGGTGGAGCTGGCTCTAATAGCAGACCTACATCTGTACCTGCCAGGAGGAAAGACGAAGCTGGCATTTTAACATCAGTCAGATATTTTAATTGCTGTCACGTTTGTTAATTTTTGAAAAGCAATCAAAATATTTGCCATGGCTCACAAAGATAGCCCTCAGAAAACATATTGCTGATGGCTGGAAGATGTCTGCTAAGTCAATAAAACTTTAAGCATAATGAATCTCGCTCTGATGGAGAAAGGAACAGGAGCCAAACAGACTGTCACTCTGTGTTCCACTTCATACAGGGCAACTGCAGATGACATGCACCTCTGTGCACTGTCTTTTGACAAGGTGGAGAGTTCTTGGCCTCTGGCTGGCCTCCTTTCTTGCTAAGTCAGCCTCTCCCATAGTGACCCTACTGTAATGTCCCCACCCCTGCACATTGGTTACCTCGCAAGAAGCAGTTAGGTTTTCACACTACATTCCCAAGTGACCAAAAACTCCACTATAGTGTGTGCAGGACGCCTAGCATCAAACCTGGTAGGTGGGATGCTGTTACTTGTCCCTAACACCTTCTAACAGCCACAAGTAGATATTCCCCACTTTTGGATAGCTCTCCTATGTATCTATCTAAGCTTTTAATCAGATAGAATGATAATTAATAAAAGGCTTAATGTCTATTTTTGGTCTCCCTTGCTAGTCTGTGTCTTTTGTTAGGTATAAATTTGATCTTTTGGAATTCCTTGTTCTCATCCCACCAAGCAGTTCCTGCCCATTGTTGCGAGGAATGAGTGAAGAAGAGTTGATCAAAAGCTAAATGGGCATCAGGATGATAGATGCAAATACAGCGAGTGAAAGACAGCAGGACTTGGGACCTGAAGCAAGGGCTTCCCATGCCAAATGGGAATTTAGTCCAGCCTATATAGTGAGCCACCATGGCAGGCCAGCAGGTGTATAGAATGCTAAGAAGCAGACTAACATCTTGCCTTCTTGAAGTTTGTGATGCTGTGGAGGAAGAAAAGCAGGCATATGTTTATCGTCCACACTTTTAGACCACCAAGAGTACCATTAATCCCACTATATCCTGCCAATCTTTGCCTCTCCCATTTCAGAATTCTAATCTCTTGTATTAAGTATGGCATAAAAAACATAATATTGTAATTAGTTCACCCTTTTGTATTCAGGGCAGAAGGATTTGCTGACAGTATGCATTAGAGTCACAAGAGCTGTGTTTGAGATGTGACCTTACCACCTACCAGCTGTGGAATCTGCACACTGTTCGGGCAGGCGTTGTTGTAGTTACTGCTTGCACAGACCTCAAGATGTAGCTGGGGATGAGGAAAGAGAGAAGGGTGAGCTGATATTAAACAAATAAGACAATTTCAGATGTTAGCAAGTGTGCAGTGAAGAAAATAAATTGAGGTGATGTTATAAAGTGCCACCTCATATCTTTGAGCACCCGTTTCTTCATTTGTAACATGGAAATGAGACCACATGTTGCATTTGATATTTGTAAAAATTCAATGGAATTAAATAGCCTGTGTGAAAACCCTGTCTACAGTGGAAGTCATGGTCCGTCATCATTGTTAAAGTCACATCTCAGACCTTCAAGCCATAGAAACAGATCTTTAATTTGTCACCCAGGCATTTAGAGCTCTGTGTATTTTTGGTCAAACACAGCCCATTCCTCTCTTCCTTTTGGCCTTTCCTCAGGCTTCTTCTTCCTTTGAATTGCTTTCTGCTCCATTTCCATCCTTGTAATTCTGCTGATGTGCCGGTTGTGACCATAGGGTTGGGTTCTTGCTCATTTCTGAATATCTTGCAGGATATGAAGCAGTGACTGGCACTGAGTAAGTGTGTCACGAATGACTGAGTTGGTGTGGAACAGTACAAAAGGACAAAAGAGCTTAAGGAAGGAAGGAAATTTTGATTGTGAGAGGGGGTAAAAAAGACTTGCTGAGGGAATAACAGCAGATGCAGATCAGCAGCAGGGAGGCAGCACACACAGGAATGGAGGCAGAACCACTTCACACAAAAACACAGGAGATAGAACACCTGATTTGGACTCCACCTGGGTCTTTTACTGATGGAGTCTTTGGCAAACTGCTTTCACTCACTAAGCATGTTTCTCAAGTCGACTCCAAAGTAGGGATAATAATATTACTAATATCCTAGGGTTGTTTCATGATTGAAATGATATGAATAACGGAAAGCCTCTCTCCCATCAGCTGACACATAGGAATCATTCTATATGTAACAGCTCTCCTCAATGAAGATGATTCAAGCCCTTCAAGTGCCATCTGTGCTATCTCCCTTACTGTGAGTAAGACAGGTGAAGGCAAGGTCAATGCCATAGGTCTAGTCCTTCTGGAGACAAGGCCTATTAACATCACTGTTTCCATAGTAAGAGAATGGACACCAGCCCAACAGGGACCAGCCCCATGAGGGGAGAGATTAATGCAAATGAATCATTTGTGCTGGAAAAAATAATCCAGGACATAAAATGTCACGCTACAAGGTTAAGAATCATAGCTTCACTTAACTGAAACATTGCATTTTCTATTCAAAGGATATTTTTTTAAGAAGCAGAAAAAAAAATGTTTTAGTAGAAAATTTACAACCTCGTATCTAGCGGAATTTCTTCATACTACAAGCAGTTTATGCAAGACAGATGCCTGCAGAGCCAGGCCTGTGTACACCTGTGCATTTGGCGGTTATATTTCATTTTCTTTACTTCTCTAGTTCTTGCAGACAACCTGAAATCCAACCCTGGAATTAAGTGGCAGTATTTCAGTTCGGAAGAAGGAATTTTCACTGTTTTCCCAGCACACAAGTTCCGGTGTAAGGGCACCTATGAACATCGAAGTAGGTATGTAGACTTGCTTAATGAGTTTTTAATTATTGCTTAATAGTGATCTATGTTGAGCAGGCTGCAACTGTGGTTCCACAGAGCGCTTGCCTAGCATGTGCGAGGCCCTGGGCTTGATCCCAGGGCCATAAACAACAAAGAAAAAAGAGGAATCTACATGAAATATAGATTTCTCATTTCCATACACAGCTGTGCCTGACAGCTCTAGGTTGAGAAGCTGGTTCTTGTTCTGAAATTATTTCACACTTTGATAACTGGAGATGTGGAAATGCTAGAATAGGGCAGATGATAAAGCTCAGAGCTTTTCAAAACTAATGCACCAACTACAGAACAGATAGATACTAATGAAATTGAATTGTTTGAAGTACTTAGAATGTATTGAACTTCAGGCGTCTTTATTGAAATATAAATAATGATATCGCTATAGCACAACTCTAGAACAAAACTCTATAGTATATTGCAGTAGAGTTCATGATTCTCAGCGTCCCTTTTTGTGATAAAAGACTTGGTTATACTTTTGAAATTTACATACCAATTTCAACTACCAGAAGTTTTAAGGGTATTCAGAAAGCATTGGATTAAAGATCACACTACCATCCTGTTTTCTCATGGAAATGACTTGGGATTGTACCACATAGCCAGAGGGAGAGTAATGGTGAGATAATTTGTATGACAAGTCTCATCAATTTGCAGAACCCTGAAGGCAAAGATGCTTTCCTTTGAGCCCCGACAGTTTCCCATTTGCAGTGTCAGGTGTTTGATGCCGGAACATCTGGAGCTGTTCCACGCCATTTTCTGGAATCTCAATAAACAATGACTTTAGCTTCCCTTCATCTTGCCTTTAAATTGTATCTAGGATTTTTCCCCACAGAAAATACTTCTGCCTTCTTCCTAGGAAGAAAACTTTTTATTGTTTGTATTGTCTCTTCCATCCCTCCCTAGCCACTCTGGTGGGGACTTGGGGAGTGTTTTGGAGACTGGACCAGAAGTCATGTCGTTGGCTTCTAGTTAGCTGTCTCAGGAGAGCAAAGGCTATTGTGAACCATCTGATTCTCATGTGCTTCTAGGAGACAGCTTAGATGGCGTGTTGATTCTAAGGAAGCACCTGTGAGGGATAATCCAAAAGGGAGAGCAAGACCTTGTCACAAGTCAGCATTCACTAACGCCGCACAACTGGGAGGTTTCCCTATGTCTCCAGCCTAAGCCTTATAGATTGCTATTCCCATTTCTACTTGTATGGACTGTTGTCCTCTGATGCCTTTGTGAAGTCTCTTCATCCCTCAAAAGAGTGGAGTGTGTTTCAAAACATAGCAACATGAGAAAGAGACCCTGGATACCAGTCACGTGGAGTCGGCCTTCCCATTTACACATTTAACCTTGAATTTATATATCCCACAGAAGCAGATTTAACAACATCATGAGACAATGTTAAAGCATATCCCACTTTTCATTTGCATTGAGTTCAGTTGGAATGAAGGAAGTATTTTGTTTTAAAGAAAATCCTCTGCCCTCATTTGGAGAACCTCAAAAACGAAGTATTTAACCTAGTTGTGTGTTGGGATGGTCAGATGTTCCTCTTTTTGTTTCTGTTTCCTGTTCCATTTCTATGGTCACCTCTCCTGGATTCATTTCATCCCATTTCCCTCCTTGCTCAGTGGTATTGACCAGTGAAAATGTAATAATGGTACTTTAGTATTAATTCAGAGCTGTTGGCTTGAAAACAATTAGTGTAAACTTGGCCAGCTTTTGAGGGTTTTTTTTGTTTTGTTTTTGTTGTTTTACTTTGCGTACATTTCTCAATTTGTGCCCAGGCTTTTGTGACTCAACTGGCATCTAAGATTTCACAGAAAAATTTAGTGTTTTAGGAGTATCAATAAAGGAGAGAATTCTCTTGAGGCTGTTTTTGCTTTCCTAAACTCCCCCTAATTTGTTCCAGCTTTAAAACTGTGAATAGAGACCTCATTAAACCTCTTCTCACAAACCCTCCTGCACCGCACATTAGCAGAAGGCTGCTCTGGTTGAAGGCATTTCTCCTTTGTGGTTGCACTCCACCCTCTTTTTCTTAATGTTGGCAAACAAAAATCTAGCAGAAAGAGTGGGGATCACAGGCTTGGACAAATTTTGGTGGCATGGTCTTAAATGCTCAGATAAGGGTCCTTTGGGAGGCTAACCTGTGTGGATAGTTTCAGCACAGAAAGGAAAAGGGGTCTCTTAGCAGGAGTGTTTATGTGCAAAGAGAGAAACAAAACCTGCCATTCAAAGCCGCTTAGCACATCCACGGGTAATGGACTAGCTCACTTCTTGCACTCTGTCAGTCTGTGAAGAATTCAACACTGGCAAGTAGACCTTCTCTCCCTCTTGGCTAGTTTCTACAGTCCAAGGGTCCACCAGTTCATTTCCTGCAGCAGAATGGCATTGCCATGAAGAAATGAAAGGTGATTTTTAAGTGTGCTAAAAAAAAAGCCAACTTCCCAGAGGATTTGCTTCCTAAAAACTCCCCTCATCATTAAAGTCATAAATTCCCAATCCCTGTTTCAACACAAAATGTTGTCTGGAGGTGGTATTTTCAGTGCACCAACTTGGTTTCTCCTTCCATGCTGATTTCTCCCTCTTTGTGCATCAGAAGAACACATAAATACCGCCTTGCCCACACATCTGTAGTGTCCAGAGTCGTGTTAGGTTGAGGCCTTTCACCTGTACCAGAACTGACTCCAGAGGGCCTTTTCTCCCTCTAGACCCATCTACGTCTCTACTGTACGGCCACAGTCCAAGCACATCGTCGTGATCCTGGACCATGGGGCTTCAGTCACAGACACCCAGCTTCAGATCGCCAAGGACGCTGCTCAGGTCATCCTCAGCGCCATTGATGAACATGATAAGGTGACATGGTCTTACTGGTCCCTATGGCATGGGGTCTTCCTTGAAGCTCTTTTTAAAATTATTTTTCTGTTTTATGATATACTGTTGTATGCCACATAGCAACACTGTAAGTCCATAATGGATCACATATACACCAAGGGTCCCATGAGATTGTAATATAGCCTCAGTTTATAGTAGGTAATAGATCTAGCTTTGTGTAAGTAGATTACGCTGCTTACTTAGAACATAGAGTGTAACAGAGTGTGCGATATTCACACAAGAGCAAAATTGCCTAATTATGCATTTCTCAGAACACCTCTCCATTATTAAGCAGCACATGCCTATGGATTTTTAATCCATCTTTTTAAAATGATTGTGGGGACAGGAGTGATTTAATTTTATTTTAGTATTTGTGAAAGCTACTGCCAATCTGACAAACCTCCCTTATAACTAATACCACCATCAAGCAGAGTCCCATTTCCTTTGTGATGAGCTAGAACTTTCACAAAGTTATGCTGTGGAGGAGAAGGGTAAGGGAATCTGGGTGCTAATGGGTGGCTGAACTTTATCTCAAGATTAGTGGGAAGTGAGGGAAAAAGGAAGACTACTAGAGGTTACTAATCTCAGAGCACACCTTAGCGATAGGTACAGCTAATGATAATCTATTGCCTTCAGGTATTTTCTTCTTCATCATTCTGACGTTTTCATCTCCAAGGGTTTTACTCATGAACCCAGTTGATTAGAGTACACCCACCATGCCCCTACCCCCAGCCTTAACTCCAGTTTATAAAACAAGATGGCTAGTTCCTGCTAAGGTTATTCTTTGTGTGAATTTGGCTTTTTGTTGTTTTTTTTTAATGTTACACGTGAACACTGTACTGCTACCTCATTTGGGGATCAAAACCAAACTCTACAGTCCCCTCACCTTTTACGAATCCTTTTCAAATTTGATAGATCGGTGCCTCCAGGCATTTACTTTTAAATTCATAAGCTGTTCTATAATACGTCTCACTGATTGGGTTTTTCTGATTCTTAAAAATCCTGGCCAGCACAGTGGCACACACCTATAGCCCCAGATGTGGGGTCAAGAGGATTGCCTGAGCCTAGGCAACAGAGCAAGACACTCCCATCTCTAAGTTCTAAAAAATTCTTTAAATCGTGGGGTAACAAATTTTGTTGTGTTATTTTTCTCCCATTCCTCCAGATTTCTGTCTTAACTGTGGCAGACACTGTCAGGACTTGCTCACTAGACCAGTGCTACAAGACCTTCCTGTCTCCAGCCACCAGTGAGACGAAAAGGAAAATGTCCACCTTCGTCAGCAGCGTCAAAGCTTCAGACAGTCCCACACAGCACGCATCAGGGTTTCAAAAGGCATTCCAGCTGATTCGAAGCACAAACAATAACACAAAATTCCAAGCAAGTAAGTGTCTTTTGAGAATTCATAAGCATAACATAGGAATCAATAGGACTATTGAGTTCAGAACTGTGTTTGGAGAGGTTTTTTTTTTTTTAATCACTTTGGGATAAAATTTTCACTTATTGTCTTCATGGTCATTTAATACGAGGATCTTACTAGATTTTCTCATCCTTTCCAGCCAGAGGTGGTCAGTTTGCATGATTTCTTGACTCCCAGGGTTTCCTTTTCCTGTGTCTTTATTAAGAACATGTCCTCACTTATTTCCTAAGGGAATATCCACATCCTTTTCAGTGTTAATTGGCAGCTCTGCCTGCCCGTGGACCTGGGGTCGATGCCTGCTTGTGCGCATGTGCATTTGAAGGGGGCTGCTGGAATTCTTGCCTTGATCCTTCCTTCTTCTAACCAGCTGTCATTTAGATGAGCACAGCCCTTCAAATGTACAAAGACACTCTAATTTAATTTTCATGTATTAAAGAAAATCTGGAATCAGGGTGCATGCTAACATAAAGGACGGAATATTTGAAATGGAATTCAAGCTTTGAAACTACTGGAAGGAATCTGTTTCATTTTCCCTTTTATATTCAAAAATCTGTTTGGAGCTTTTTTTCTTTTTTTGAAAACATTAATATATCCTATTGAGATAAATTTAAGGAATGCATTTTCAAGCTCTTCCACGTGTCCGTGTTTAAATGAAGACAGCACTGATAAGCACAAAGCATCGTGCCTGGCACATAATGGGCCCTTGAAAGAAGGAAGTTACTGTAATTGTGATGATACTACGTGCAGTAATGTCTTTGTCTTTCTTTGTAAAAAAATTACTAAAAAGTTAGCATTTTAACACAACATTCATTTATAATCTCATATTTTCTATAGGTCAGGAGTCCAGGCACATCTATAGGGCTTCATGAGGCTACAGACTAGGTGTCAGCCAGGGATATGGTCTCATTTGAGGTTCTGAGCCTTCTTCTGAGCTTGCATTATCTGTTGGCAGAATTTGTTTCCTTGCAACTATAAAATCCATGTTGGTTTGCTTCTTCAAGGCCACTGGGAGAACATCTCTTCTGCTTAAAGTTTCTATCTTGAAGGAAGGCTTGGACCTCTTTTAATGGGTTCATCTGATTAGACCAAATCCACTGTCTTGCCAAAAGGACCTTAATTACATCTTCATGATTCATCCATCTCAATCAGATATGTAGCATGACCCACAGGAGTGATGTCCTATCACATTCGCCACATTCTGTTGGTTAGAAGCAAATTATAGTTTATGCCAAGAAAAAAGAATGACACATTGCTCTGGATTCTTTGGATCATCTTAGAAATTTTTCCTGCCAGCTTTGGCAAATGCCAGCTATCCACAGGCCCATATCACAGGAGAGCTAAGTGTTAAATTGAGCATGGTTCAGTAGGGCTGGTGGACAAGACAGATTGACTAGTTGGTCAGGGCTACAAACCTGCCAGTGTTCTTTCCCAGAAGTGTTCTTTCTACCTAATTCTTAGTTATCTGGCCGTCATTAGAATTTAAGACCAGTTTTGGTTGTTACATTTCCAAATAATGGAGAGAAATATTAGACTAGCAGTTGCAAACTCAGATGCCCACCGTGACCAGGCAGCCAATGTGGGACCAGCAAGGCAGGAGTATGGTAATGAGGATCAGTTGGAGAGCATGGTAAGCCTGAGAGTGTGTGATCCACCAGAAGGGCGGGTGCTTTTGTATCCAGTCTATTTTTGGCATGCAGAAATACCTGCCCAGTGCTGCCAGATCTTCTGACTCAAGAGAAGCTAGAAATGTGGATTTTTAAAGTGAAATTCCTTAGTTTTCAAGTGTTGACATTCATTCAGCTTTAAAACCACAAATAAAGACCTCATTAAGCCTCTTCTCAAACGGCTCCCTGAGCTGGACATTAGCAGAACCCTTTTTTGATGGAAGGCATTTCTCCTCTGGGATTTTTTTTGTGTGTGTATGTTTGTTTTTCTTTTCTTAATGTTGGCAAACAGAACATGGCAGGAAGACTGATCATCAAAGACTTGGACAAATTTTGATGGCCTGGGTTTCAAAATGCTCAGAAAAGCTTCCTTTAGGCCAAGACATTTTTAAGGTTTAGGTCACTATCCTCCGTTTGGCAGCATGTTCTGGCAATTCAGAGAAACAAATACAAATTAGTTTGTATAAAGAAATGCTCTGGGGATTTGCATTGTCCTCTTCATCTAGGAGAGGTTTTAAGGTGCTCTCAAGCCTAGTGATTTAGTATGTGTTTTGAATTTCAATTGGGGTTCTAGTCTGAAACTTTTCTATCCTTGTGAGCTAGAGTAAATTAATTGACCTCTCCTGTCCCCAACCATAAACTGGAGGTGACAGTAAGTTCAAGGTTCCCATCGTAAGTATTCAATAATGTTAGCTGTGGTTATTATGATAATCCATTTCCTACAAGACTTCTCACTCCAGCCAAAGTAAACCAGATTCCTCAGAGGTCCTAGGTTGACCTCAAGCCCAAAGATGACCAAGGACCACTATAACCTTGGCAATAGCAAGTGAAGGTTCTGGATACTACTCTTAGGAGCTCAAACTCTACATCATTACTTTGTGCCACAGATGATTATTTAACATCTACTGTATATCTGGTGCTGCTTCATATGTCATGAGGCAAGGTTATTTAAATGAGTAAGACCTACCCTTTATGATTGTTGTAAGGATTAGCCCATGCATGGAAGCAAAGCATCTGCCCCATGTTAGTGGTCATATAAACAGAAGCTATATGTCATAAATCACTGTAGCTTTGCATCAATTTGCTTTGTTCTAATCTGCAAATCCAAAAGTTTTATTCAAAGCTGGCTCTTTTTCAGTCCCATAGTAGATCCATTAGTGGTACCAATAACCCTTTTAGATTTTTTATTCCAAGTTTGGAGAATGATTGATTAGGGAATCATTTTATAGCCGAAGGAGTGAGATGATTAGGAATGGGAATCAAATTATATGGGCAGAGCTCAAATTTGAACTGCTTTTCCACTTTCATATGGACCCCCAAAAAACATGATGGTGACTTAGAGAGTTTTCAAATGAAGAGTCTCCTACATTCTTTTCAATTTCCATACTGTGTCTTTTCTCTGTCCCAAGTTTCAATAATTAACCAGCCCTAACATTACCATTTGCAAGTTTTAAATTTCTTTGAGTGATTTGGAGGAAAATATTTTGATGAGTCAAAAAAGTCAGATCAGGGGCTGGGGTTGTGGCTCAGTGGTAGAGTGCTTGCCTAGCATGCATGAGGTACTAGGTTCGATCCTCAGCATCACCTAAAAATAAACAACTAAAATAAAAGTATTGTGTCCATCTACAACTAAAAAAAGTTTTTAAAAAAGTCAGATCAGATTTGACAAATCTGACAACTAAGGATGGAAAAAATAAGTGTAGGAGTGGAGTCAGGGTTTGGAAAGAACCAGTGAGGATACTTACAGAATATATGCCTTATTGTCGGAATAGAACGAAAATATGCTTGGCTGCTCAACAGCCTGAGGGTGCAGATCTTCTGGCTTTTCAGTCATGACCCCTGCCATATAACCCAGGTCTTGGTGATAGTGAATTCTATCCAGAACCATAAACCTAAGTAAGAAAACCCAAAGTGTTTTCTTTTTTGTCAGTCCAAGTCTCACAAGGAATTGCCTTGTACTATACATCAGCCCATGGTACAGCTGTAGCCTCACCTTCCCCTTCCCCAGGAGGAATGGAGTGGTTTTCATTCTTTCATTTGTTTGTGTTTTTATTCTGGAGCTTTTTTTAGGATCGTAATAAAATAATTTAATAAAATAAAATAATTTACAGGAATGTATTTACAACCCTGAAATAAATATTGACACCTAGTTTAAGATAGGAATTTTCCTAAAACTTAAGGATACACACACACACACACACACACACTCACACACTCACACATACACATTTGCATCATACATTTGCATCAGTATTCACTTTTCTAATCTCTGAAGACCACACAATGGAATTTCCATTTGTACTTAAGGTTTGTTACAGGAGTATTCAATCATCAAAACTGACTTTAAGACTTGCTTATATATGAAGTGTTGGTAGTTTGTAAACAAACTTTGTATTTATTTCTTTGAGTCACATTCTATTAAAGTCACCTTAATTGTCTACAACATTGATACAACAAATTAACATTTCAATTCTGCATATTAATGAACACTTCAAAACCTAAAATGGAAATTTTCAGACTGAAAGAAATTCTAGCATTATGTCTTACTATTAGGATAATTTTCAGGGTAACTATATTTGTCCTCTATTGTTGTATAATGAATTACCTCAATACTTAATGTCTTAAAACTATAAATATGTATTGGTTCATAGTTTCTATGGGTCAGGAATCTGGGCACAGCATAGTTGGGTGCCTCTGATTCAAGGTGTCTCAGAAGGTTGCCGTCAAACAATTATTGTCATCTCCGAGTCCAACTAGAGGAGGATCTACTTCAAAGTCACATTGTTGCTTGGAGGACTTTCAGTTCTGAGGGCCTCTCCATAGGATAATTCCCAACACACCCGCTGGCTTCCCTCAGAGTGAGAAAATACCCACAGCAGGAGCCACAGTCTTTTTATAACCTAACCTATCTTGACATCTTACCACTGCTGATGCATCTGCTCACCACAAGCAAGTTACTAAATTTAGTGTGTAAAGGAAATCACCTCCTTTTATTTAATAAATGGATCAGGCAACCTCCCAAGGACATGATTATCAGAGGTGGCCTTATTGATGGACCAACTTGGAGGCTGTCAAAGTGATTCCAACAAAAAAAAAAATGACAATGATAGGAACCCAAAGAAATAAATATATAACAAATATTTATTTCCCAATAAAAGGATAATATGCAGGATAACCTAAAATATCAACTGAATCAAAGAACCTCAGATTAGAAAGAAATATAAAGTTCACGTTTTTACTTCCCTCCTTTTATTAAAGTGATTGTTCACCCTCCACCTGTGCATCTGTAGTGGTAAGAAGCTTATCACCTTCATCTCTGAGTCCATCTAGTTGATGTAAGTACTTTTCACTTAGCCAGAACTACTTCTCAGTCACTCCGTCCATTAGTCCATTTAGAGAGTAATTTAAATCTCACATCACAGGCACTTCTTCAGACCAATAGAAGGGTGTGTGTATTGTTGTTGTTGTTATTATTGTTGTTCAGCTTCTTCCTCTTCTCTTTTACCCTCTTATGCTATTACCCTTTTACTTATACTTTTTATATGAATTAACCCACTAGTTCTCACAGCAACCCTCTGAAGTCATGGTGCCATTACCCCATTTTATGGATAAGGAAATGTCTGGTAGAGAGGTTCAGACATTTGTCAAATGACCCCAACGCAGGACATAAGTAGCAGAGCTGGATTCTGAGCACGTGGCTCTATGTCCCTGTTTTTACTGTTCCACTGCATGATGCTGATGAGTTTTCAAAATAAAAAATCTACCTGGGGCAAATAACCTTGCATCCCTGAAGAGCCTCTGGAAGAACCATCATCTTAAAGCCTAGTCCCCCCCAAAAAATGTGGTTCATGGTGATGATCCTTCATCCCTGAGGAAAGAATAAGTCATGTTTGGAATCCTCTGGTTCAGCAAGCAGGAGAGCCCTCCACCTGGGCTGGCTCACATTACCACAGCTAGCGGTGTGTAAAGGAAATCACCTCCTTTTATTTAATAAATGGATCAGGCGCATCTTTCCGTGATGCTGGATTAAATGAGGCTGCAGTGTCCAGAGAGGACAGGATGGAAAGGAGGCGGGGGTCGGGAGATGAAAGCCACCCGTCACTCAGGGAGGAATGGGAACTGGGGGCCTGCAGGTCCTCGGGGTGGGGACATCCAGGAGAAATGAAAAGGCCGCTGCACAGCTGCCACCAGCCGGAGTCCAAGCATAACAGCAGTTTGTATGTTTTTGTTTAGACACAGACTTGGTCGTCATTTACCTGTCAGCTGGCATTACATCAAAGGACTCTTCGGAAGAAGATAAAAAGGCAACTCTTCGTGTCATCAATGAAGAAAATAGCTTTCTGAACAACTCCGTAATGATTCTCACCTATGCCCTCATGAACGGTAGGCAGTGATTCGAGATTTTTCTTTCAGATGAAAGTTCCCTCTAAGTGAATGCTGGGTTGTTTTTTTTTTTTTTAAAAAAAAAAAAAAAAGGGAGAGAGAGAGAGAGAGAGAGAATCATGACCAGGCTTTGATGAAGGCTATCAGAAGAGGCGAGCAGCTCTTCTACCTAATGCTGGTGTCCTGGGCAGCTTGGGGTGCCCCTTTCCCTTCATCTCTTTGTCCCGCCGACTGCCCGTTCCTAAACCTCCACTTTCATGGTCTTCAGAGGATTTTGCCCAGCTCCCTTTTTTCAGTTCTCCTTCATAGTCTAGGTGATCCAAGGTTTTGATGCTACGTGGAGGTCATTAACTTCTCCCATTGGTTTCGGCTGCGGGAAGCCAGAGCACTGGCCTAGATTCTTCCATGTCACCGAGGCTATGAATAGCAACTTTTCCTGTGGAATCTCCTCCTGAAGCCTCTTCAGCCTTTTTCTTCACCTCAGCTTCCATGGCTGTCATGTGGAGATAAGAGCGACCTACTTTGCAGGGCTGTATTAGCCGTGGGGCAGGCAAACACTGGGGGAGTAGTACCTGGCCCTTCTCAATACTCATTAATAGGAATCGTGTTCCTGATCAGTGACAGTATTTCAAAGAGGCTTAGTAAACTGACAAATTCAAGGAAAGATTTCATTTGCTCCCTCCTGCTGTCCAGCATGTCCTTCAGGATGTGTGCAACTCATTTTCCTGCCTCTGCACCTCGTTGCTTTTCTTTTGCAGTGCCTTCCTCCTCGGGTCCTTGTCCTCGGTATTCCTGGTAGCCGGCTTCTCTTGTGGTTCAGAGGCCACATCTTGATCATTCAGTCTCCCCCGTGTTCTTTCCCAGAGTTTCTTCTTTAGAGAATCCCTGGTTCTCAATTTTAATCTGGTAAGGATTCTTTGGGGAGTGCCTTAATAGTGCAGATTCCCAGTCGCCGCCCTCAGATTCTTATCCAGATCTTCTTAAGGAAGGACCTAGGAACCTGTTTTCACCAGGGTGAATTTTCTCTCGGTGTTTTATGGCCAGGTCTGAAAGAACACAAGCTCCTCTGTCCAGCTTCCATATCTGTAAGGTTGTTGTAATAAAAAATAAACCATTAAAAAAATAAAAATAAAAAACCATAAAAATAAATGATGTGTGTTCAAAGTTGTTAACGTAGAACCTGGTAAATAAATAACAAGGCAGCTGAAGGAATGAATAGAGGAGGATGTGGTTTCCTGTCAGACAGCACAGCTAAAGGTGGAGGATGTCACTGCTGTCCTGGTCGGGCTCCCTGTTCAGCATGGTGTCCCCACATGCCATGCTTTCTACTCATGAGCAAGTCCCCCACTGTATTGCAGTGAGGTGCTCACACAGTGTCCCCTTCCCTGTCCCTCCACTTTCCCCTAGTATGTGAGCTTTGCAGACATGAACTGTGTCTTTGTTTTCGCTGTACCCTGAGAACTTGGTACAGGACCGAGCACAGTTGAGGTAGGTGCAAGTCCCTCTTTTTGCCTGGTCACGGAACCCTCGGGGTCATCTCTGACTGCTTGTTGCTCCTGTTACTTCTGTGGTGCCCTGATAATCCCACACTTTCAAACCTCCAGGGACTTCATCCACCTATTCTTATCTCCTTCTCTTTCTCCTTTTCATCAAACCAAACACATACCCACCAGTTGTCTCTCTTCCCTCTTTCTCAGAATGCAATTTCTGAGGGTTGTTCACTAGGGTGGACATATGCCCTTACTAGATAAAGCATGGTTCAGATAGGTAAGCAGAGCCACTCTGAGAATTCTGGAATAAAATTTTATTATTGGAATTAAATGTACACAGTTATAGGAGAAACTGGAAAGGTAAAGATCCAGAAAAGAAAGCTGATACTTCAGAAATTATAGTCACCCCAATGAAAGCTTGTAAAGAAGTCTAAAATTGAGAAATCTGAGGACGATTTAGGAGCCTGGTATAGAAGCCTCTGGAAGGTCGTTGGCTTTTCATGGCTGCTGGTCCTTGTGTGCTCTCCGTGAAATATCTTGAACATGCCTAGGGTTGCTGTTGATGAGCAAGCCAACTGAAGAGTGGGACAAATTGGAACATTCTATTTCACATTCTATTTCCTCTCTTACTTCATCACCCAAAACTCAAAACACTGGCTTTTGTCATCTTTAACTAGAGAGCATGTAGTTTGGAGAACCTGGGAAATGTAGTTTCCAGCACGACCATGTTAGCAGTAGACAATCCAGCATACTTATCAGTCTGCCACCTTACAGACCCTACCTTCTACCATCCCTAAATTTCATGAAAAACCAACACTTGATAACTTTCCACCCCACACTGTACTGCTTTGCCTAGCAGATATTCTTGTCAGTTTTTACATTTTGAGTGAGCCAAGCATGCAAAGAAAGGAAACGTATTTACTGCCTGATATATCACCTCACCTCTGCAGGCTTCTCAAGGGTATAAGGTTGGGGGTCAGTCATGGCTTTTTGTTGTCATTTACTCTGGAGCATACCCCTGGCCTCCCAATCTCAATTCATACCAGGCAAAGGAAACAATAAGTCAATTCTGACCTAATTTGTCCCAGGTATTATTTTCCTTTCGTTTAGAATTGTATGAGTGGAGTAAAATACAATGTTTTTCTAAATACAATGTTTTGTGAAAGAAATCATATCCATTCGATTCTGCCACTACATGAGGAATAAATGTCTAATGCTAGAAAAGTCTGTATTACCTATATAGAAATGATGAAGACACATATGGTAGGTGAACCATGAAAGCTTCAGATTCTTTTCAATGACTGAATGGTTCATGGTTTGCTATTAAATCTTCAAGAATATGAGGCAAACCCTTTTCAAAACACAATGGTAGAATCTCAATAGTGATGGAGATCATGTGAATTTGTTTACAATGGTACCCATATGTGATCAGTTACTAATCCTTTTGACTGTGTTCCAACAATAGCAAACTAAAAAACATGGTTTATTAAATTTATTTTTTGCTATAGATTACAGATGTTGTAGAACAATACATCCCAGTATGCCTAAATCTTTTTACAAAGTTTTCAAAACCCTCTAAATATAAAAAGTATACATTAAATAAATCAAATTCAGTATTATCCTAACAATATCAAGCATGAAAACATTTGTAATTAAAATGAGCTTAAGGAAACAGGGTTTGGAGGCATCACTAAATGCAATCCATAATTCTTTCATTTAGTTTCATGAGATTTTGGCAAGTGGTTTTGTGGGGAAAGTAAGGAATGAAATGGTAAACTTCTTTAAAACTCTTACAATTTCATCTCCTACTTTAAATTAAATACAGACTTGTTAACCGTTACTTTTGCTTTCACTTATTAAATGCAGCAAAGGAATCTAAATCTTATAATTAAGCTTTTTGGGGGAGAACACATCCTTGCTGAAGAGGGTTCCTTTATTTACTCATATGTTTTTCATCACTGACCTTTGAAGAATCCCTTTACCCTCTTGGCTATTTAAGGGAAGACTCTGTCTCAAACTTTGTTCCTCAGCAGGAACTGGTCTTTGTTTCCTGAGTCCATATTGTGTCTGAAAAGACCCCTTTGACTTTGTAAGACCTCATCCATGTCCCTATTGGATCTAAGTGGTAAGATGCTGTGCATATTAACCCTTTGGCTTTCCATGGTTTTCCCTTGCCTTTGATTTCAGATGGGGTGACTGGTTTGAAAGAGCTGGCTTTTCTGAGGGACCTGGCTGAACAGAACTCTGGGAAGTACGGGGTGCCGGACCGGACCGCCCTGCCTGTGATTAAGGGCAGCATGATGGTGCTGAACCAGCTGAGCAATCTGGAGACCACAGTTGGCAGGTTCTACACAAACCTTCCCAACCGGATGATTGACGAAGCTGTCTTTAGCCTCCCCTTCTCTGATGAGATGGGAGATGGTGAGTTTAGAGAACACCTCCTACTAGAAGAAGGGGGAAAGAAATGAACAGGAATAAATGTGCACCACTTTCTGGGGATCCCAGGCCTGTGAAGCCCTTTGCCATATAATCTGTAACCCTGTATTCTACAGCAGAAATTCCCAGCCCTTTTTCTCCTTATTGCCCAAGCCTCAGTAGATAGAATGACATGTTTTTTGATGAGACTTTGTGAGGATTCTTCAGTATCCAAATTTGGTCATTTGGAACCAAGGGGTAGCTTTGCATCACAAATAAATAAAGCTCAGAAGTACCGAAAGTTTAGCCTCAAAAGCCAGGCACCAGGGCCTACTCAAACAAATAGAGGGAAGGAGGCATCAGATGGGATCCCAAATCCCATCCTTCCATTAAATAGTTGTCCTTGGTAACTTATTTAATCCCATTAATTCTCCATTTCGTCATCTACCAAAAGAAGTTATATTTCTAGTTTTTAGGTACTAGATCCATTATCTGTAATAATTAATTAGCAGTAACGGGCATACCATCCAATAATAATAACTGCTTTCATTTATTATATATATAATAGGTGGACCTATTATCTTATTTTTATGTAGTGCTAAGGAGCAAACCCAGTGCCTCACTCATGCTAGGCAAGCACTCTACCACTGAGCCACAACCCCAGCCCTTTATTTATTTCTTAATGTACTATTTTACCTTTGCTGTTTTCATCATTGTCTTCATCCTAATACTCATGATAAGATGTTGGATAAAGCATTCAGCCTTCACATGATTCAATTTCCTTATCAAAAAAATGGCAATTATGAAGATTAAATGGAATATTATGTATATCCAGTGTCTAGGAAAATGACTGTTCAATAGTATATTCTCAGGGAAATGCAGTCTGTTTCTTTCCCTCCTCATGTCCACATGCATTCTTTTTCCTACAACCCTGACACCAAAGTTTGAATTGGCAGCTTATTACTGACCAGACAGCATCATGAGTCGAGATCTTGTTTTAATGTGCAGTTGACTTGGAACTCTCACAAATACAGATATTCAAAGAAAACACAAATATAAAAAGTAGCAAGCCTCGCCAACTGTAATCCCAGGGGCTCTGGAGGCTGAGGTAGGAGGATGATAAGTTCAATCACAGCTTCAACAACTTAGGGAGACCCTAAGCAATTTGGTGACACCCTGTTTCAAAATAAAAACTGAAAAGGCTAGGAATATGGCTCAGTTCAATTCCTGGTCCCCCCAAAATAGATAGATAAATAAATAAACAAACAAACAAATAATAGCAAGCCTACAGAGAATGTGTTTTAAAGAAACAGGTAAACATGTTCTTTCTATAAAGAAGAAATATGGTGCCAGGAGGGGTGGTGCCCACCTGTAATCCCAGCTACACAGGAGGCTAAGGCAGGAAGATCACAAGTTCAAAGCCAGCCTCACCAACTTAGTAAGACCCTGCCTCAATATAAAAAAAAAAAAAAGGGCTAGAGATGTAGCTCCATGGTTAAGTGCACCTGGGTTCAATCCCTGGTACCAAAAATAAATAAATAAAAGAAGAAAAAGAAACATGGCAACTGCTATCACACCTTGATTTTTCTATCCTTCCTCTTTCTGAAAAGGGTTCACAGGTGTATGTAGGATTGAAATTTACATCTGAGATAAGGTTATTTTATAGTAAAAACACTGTGTCTTGAATGCAAGTGACCATTGCATTAGGCTGTGTTACTAAGAGCCAGCAACTCGTTGTGCCAGGCAGTGGTAGATAAGGCACACAGTTCACCCTTGCGGAGATCTTATGTCTGCTAAGAGAAGGAGAAATCAAAAAATTCAATTAATATTGTGTGAACAGAACAAAGATAGATGTAGATACCTAGTCCTGTACAAAGTTGGGATTAAACAGCCCAATTTTACTACCAATCAGTGGTGTCAGGAAGGGTGGGACCCTTCCTAAAATTTAACTCTGCAGCCCAGAGAGCTACCCAGAATGCTTTAAACCAAATCATGTGTCAACCTTTGGTCACCTGTTGGCTGCGGTAATCCAGATCTTAGTCTTGAGTCTTGTTTTATGAGTCCCGTACAGTGGGTTTCAGTCATTGCTTTACAGATCTGTTGAGTTCCCCACATAGAGTGTGTCTTTTCATTTTGTGTTTTCAATCCCTAGAATTATTGGGTGACACATCCTCTAACTCCATGACATGAGGACTTCAGTCTAGGGAAACCCATGTTTACATGGCTCTAATTCAAAACCACCATGGATTAAAATGTCAGTTACTGAACATGTATTGCTTTGAAAAAGCAAATCTCTGTGCTTTTTGGTTCACAGAGAGTGTTGCAGGATTTTTGTCAGTGTGGCAAGAGCTTAGCATACTTCATTTGCCACAAAGGGATCAAGAGTGTTCTGTCCAAGTTGATAATTGAAAAGTGAGATTGTGTTTCTTTTTTTTTTTTTAATACTTTGTTCTCAACAAATCCCGAGGAGAATAGAAATTTGAAATGAGCATTCATCTTAGTCACAGGGCATTTCTGTAGTACTTTACTGAAATCTATGAAAATAGCTTTAATCTTAAACAAAAGCTCTGGAAAATGTGGCTTGCATTTGGGGACCTCTCTTTCCATGCTGGCGCTCACTGTGCTGCTCCTGCCACTTATAACCCATCCATCCAGAGCGACCTGAAAAAAAGTTTCCGCAAAATGCATTCTTAAAATCTTCTTAAATACCTGTTATTCTTAAGTGTTTTAAAACAGGGCTGGGGGTGTAACTCAGTGGAAGAGCCCTTTTCTAGCATATGCAAGATCCTGGGTTTCCTTTCCCAACTCCTCAAAAAAAAGAAGTTTTAGAACAGACAAAAGGCATTCTAACTCTGAACTGCTCAGTGAAGGATTTTTGACATAGAAGAGACCCTCATTGCATGACTTTTCACACCCTTCCCCTTCTAGGTGAGGCATGTAGTGAGTCTCTGGGACCACCTCGATTCAACAGTATCTCAAGTAGACATCATGGGCAAACCCTGTGAGGAGGCCCGTTCTTTGTAGAATCTTCATGAGCGTCCAGATCCCTTTCCTGAGTGTTCTAGAGAAGAGACTTTCTGATACACCACTAAGGCAGGCAGGTGCTCCCAAGTGCAGGAAAATACAAGGTCAAGTAGATATCAACGACCCACCTTTGTCTTTACAGTTTTGTTTACAGCCATAAGAGTGTAGCATTGTTTAGGAATCATAGAGATCATTTTGTGTCAGCTCCATATCTAGTACATGAAGGTGCTTATTCATCAAGGTGGCACAACCTTCCCAACCTAGTAATGGAGCCCAAGGAGAGCCCAGGTGCTCAGATTGGGCCTTCCTCCACCACTTACACCTCTCTACTTCTGCGCATTTCTTCCTGTGTGCTTTTCTCCTTTTTTAATTATCCTTAAATAGCCTATTGTTTTTATATGGAACTAAATATGGTTTGTATACTTTGAAAGGGGTTGTGGATTTTTTGTTTTGTTTTTTAAGAAGAAATGTAGGGGCTGGGAATGTGGCTCAAGGGGTAGTGTGCTTGCCTGGCATACGGGGGGCGCTGGGTTGGATCCTCAGCACCACATAAAAATTTAAAAACAAAGATGTTGTATCCACCGAAAAATTTTAAAAAATAAATATTAAAAAAAAAGAAGAAGAAGAAATGTAAAAGAACATGTACCAGAGACCCTATGGCTGACAAAGCCTGAAATGTTTACTGTCTGGCCCTTTACTTACAAGTATAGGAACTTGCAGCCTAAGTGACCGGAAACATTCCTGCAGAAGCTAAATTTCTCCTTTATACTCAGAGTGTCACGGGTACAATACAGAAGGAATACCACTGGACTAGAACTCAGATTTTTAGATTCCTTGTTCAGCTGAATTTCCACACCCCAGGAAACAGAATGACATATGCACTGCTGAGGTTTGCACTGATCCGCAGTGTCATGGCTTAGATGAGAAAGCAGTGGGAAGCGTACCAATTGCCTCCGTTTAACTCAGTACCTGAATTGCCAAAGGACACTCTTTCCCTCTCACTCTCGCTTTCTACCAAGAAGAATTAAGATGACTGATATTAGCCTTTGTATTTCACGGGAGCACATCTCTAGCCTTTGTCCAGAGCCTTCTCTGATACCCTTTGGGTTTTTTGTTTGTTTCTAACCCACAGGTTTGATCATGACCGTGAGTAAACCATGTTATTTTGGAAACCTACTTCTGGGAATTGTAGGTGTGGACGTGAATCTGGCTTACATTCTTGAAGACGTGACATACTACCAAGATTCTTTGGCTTCCTATACTTTTCTCATAGATGACAAAGGTAATTTGCTAAAAGTTAATCATAGGAAGGAAAGGTTTCTTTAGCAACCCAAAGACAATAGTCTGTAGGTATTCTGGTACTAAATAGGACGAAAATGGTATTGACAGAAAAGCAGTGTGACTAGGATAGCTTATTTGAAGTAGAACACACCAAGATGCAGAGGGAATCTACAAACTACACATTTATTTCTATGTTCTGTCAAGATGTCACAGTGTTTTGCAACATCAGGAAGTAGAATTTGAGGATTGACTCACACATAGGATGTGATCCTTTAAATCATTTTCACTTGTATTTTTATCTTTAGATTTACCAGCATTAAGGTTTATGTGGTAGATTAGAATATTTAGTGAAATGAAAACCAAATAATTCCTACTTCAATCATATTCTTAATTAGAGAAATTGTTCAGTGATTTAAAATCTCTTTCTATGTTTTAAGAGTTTTACACCAGCATACATAAATCAGGTTCAGTTTTTACTGGACTGATGAGTTACAGGCTGAGAAGCTGCGTCTGGGCAGCCATCCCAGAGTATCCCACTTCTGAAATCAGCAATTAGCACTTCGATTCCAACCAGAACTTCTAATAGCATGTTCTAATGGTATGCACTGTGTTTTCTGATTTCAGGGTATACACTTATGCATCCGTCTCTCACTAGGCCATATTTACTCTCAGAACCCCCCCTTCATACTGACATTATACATTATGAAAATATCCCCAAGTTTGAGTTGGTTCGGCAAAATATCCTAAGGTAAGAAAAAGGTGAGGGTGGTTGTATTTTTTTTTTTTTTTCAGAAAATGGGACCCATCAAGGTCAAATATGACTTGTTTACTATAGTGTATAAGGCAAGTATATAAATCATTTTATTGTCATCAAAAGTATTATTTTTCCATGAGAATAGTAGCCAAGATTTTATCTGCTGCATATAACAGATAAGATCTCTCAAAACTATTATGTGGGACTATTGTCTTGTAAATAAAATTCTATGTTCATATTGACTTTTTTTTTTTCATATTGACTTTAATTATAAAATAAGGTACATATTGTCTCATTAAAAAATACTTGAGTTACACCTAACTAGAAAATAACAGCAAAATAAAAGGTTAAGTTAAAGATTAGCTCTACTGTATTTGCCAAAAAAATAGCTTGGCAAAGTAACATCATTCCAAGTTGATAGCACAGTCTTAAACAACATTTTCCCTTAAAATAAAAACAGATTGGATGTTTTCCAACTGTGATACATTATTTTGGCAGATGGTAACCTATAGAGAAATAGGTCTTTGTGCTCATTGGTTGAAAATTAATGACTGAGTGATTTGAGACAGGTTAGTCTCTGGAAAGAATTAGAATTGGGGGCAGGGGTAGAGAGTAAGGAATGTTTTTAATGCAGAACTGACATCATGCTTTGACAGAATTGAAAGTCTCATGTCTTTCAAAAGTGATGAGCTTCATTGCTATTCAGAATCAGGAGGTGGTCATTGACTCACAGCTTCTTCCTTGCCTTTAATTAAGTGCTTAATTTTATCTTTTGCCTCAAGTATTTAATTCTGTTTGGCAACACAGCCTCCCTCTGGGCAGCCAGATTATCGCAGTCCCTGTGAACTCATCCCTGTCTTGGCACATAAACAAGCTGAGAGAGACCGGGAAGGAGGCCTATAATGTTAGCTACGCCTGGAAGATGGTGAGTGGTGGGAAGTCACTTTTGCTTGAAGGGCTATAGCGCTTGTCTTCATGGGGACTCTGGGGGACTTGAGTCAGACAATGGGACTGGTATTTAAAGTGATCATAGAAAGAAGACATTCACAGATGTTTTTTATTTTTCCTTTTTTGTTTCTAAAACTAATAATTATTCATGATGAATAAATGAAACCATATTTTATATGGATATAAAGTAGAAAGTAAACTATGGCCTTTCCTCCTTTATGCCCTTGACCTCCCATTCTCCATATGTAACCACTTAGATTAATTTCCAGAAAATTTGTATATGTATATGTATATGTACACACATATATGTGTATGTAATGTATATATGTGTGTGTGTATGTACACATTATAATAACTATATAATATTGAGTTGTATAGATAGACCAAATTTCTTTACCTCATCTCCTATTAATTCAGATTATACCTGTTAGTTTTCTATCGTTTAAACTCAGATTGTGAAAGTTTGAAGTTAATGCCTTCTGACATTCTTCAAGGAAAATAAACGTTAGAACTCGAATTATTCATATTTAACACAAGTGGATTAACAGTTTAGCTGTAACTCTTGGTACCCTTTCAACTTTCTCTTGCCAACCTCATTTAGACACTGGGCCTCAAAGAATCATAGAGAAACAGAATCCAAAACACATTGTCCATTTTACCTGTTTCTCTCCTTCCCTCCCCCTATATACCACAACAATGCTATTGTGAGGCACTAAATTCTGTAACTGACCAAAAGAGTAGACTTTCATTTTTATCATTAAATTTTAAACATTAAACTTAAAATGCAGACATACTTGAGATTTGTTTGGGTGAACGTATCTGAGGCCTAGCCTATTGACTCCACAGAGATCCATTTACTCATCCCTTTAAGAACTACTTATGGAACATTTAATATACACTAAGCATGCATAAGAGTGAAGGTCCTTGCCCTTGTAGAGTATCCAGCTCCGTGGTGGGTGCAGGTACACAACACCTGATGGAATATCTATGTCTGGGACAGAAATGACAGGAAATGAGAGGGAGAAGCCAATATCCTGCAGTGTTGGGGATCCCACCCAGGACCTGGCTTGCTGGTCAAGTACTCTTCCACTAAGCCACATCCTCAGCCCTTTATTTTTATTTATATTGTTTTGGTCTCAAACTTGGGATCCTCTTGCCTCAGCCTCCTGAGTAGCTGGGATTACAGGTATGCACCACCATGCCTCATGGTAGTACAAATTTGAAGAAGGACAAAATCTATTTTTAAATTCTCTTGGCCTCATTTTCAGAACTATTTATTTATTGATTTAGAATATTGCAACTTCACTTGTCTTTATTTAAATTTTAAAGACAATTGCTCAATTTTTACATCAGAAAAGGATGAGCCAGCCACCCTTCCCATTAAATTCTTAATTGAAAAATAAGTTTATATTTGAAATTGGAGACTGTTTACTTCTAGCATATCCCAACTGAAAGCATCTCAATTACATCTTGGTGGAATATCTGCTTTAACAATGGTTGGTGTTATAACAGAAAGAAGGAAATGTAGACATACGTGTGATTTTCTTTGCATAGTATATAAACCCACCATTAACATTTTGGGCAGAAGTATTATTAGAGACTTTTTTCAGTTGATGCCAGTAAATTCTGGCCACTCGCCTTAGGCAGATATAGTCATGCAATCATTTCAGGGAGAAGTTTAGCTTTCTCAGAGTACTAAAATTTTCAAGCAGATCACTGTTAAGTGAAAAATTAGGGAGATAATGAGATTCAAGATAAAAGTGGCTTGCCTGCTTACCCAGTAATAAAGGCAAATATTTTTAAGCTATCTTCAGTTACTTGGAGGAGGAGAGCAGATGCTCATCTTGTCCTAAGGAATAAAATGGATTCTTCTATTAATAGAATCCAACAGAATTCACTTAGGCTGAGAATAATTGGCTAAACTGCTTAGGATCCATAGATACTCCAGATACTGATGGACTATTTCATTGAATTTATTTAAATATAATTTGAGAGATTATGTTAGCAATGTTGAAGGATCACTCTCTCACTGTGTAACACAGGTCCATCTTTGAGCATATGAGGAGGCTGGCTGTGGTAGCAGAAGGAAGTGTTGACTGTTGGAAGGGATGAGAATGTTCACGTTCTCGGGTGTGACTTCATTAACATGGATCCCCTATAATTATCTATCTGTGGACAAAATCACTTCCCTGTCATGGAGAGCTCTTCCAGACCCATCCAAGTTCCCTAGCTGTTTTGTTGTTGTTGTTGTTGTTGTTGTTGTTGGTTTTTAGCTAAGAACATGATCAAAAGACCTATATTAAAATGTGCTTTCCTAAGGATGATTTTACAGTGCAACTTTTAGAAGCGTAGGATAACTTTTAGTTTTTCTCTTAGAGAATAGACCTCATTATAAAATTATCTTCGGTCATTCTGGTAAAGTTTTTGGTTTTTTGGGGGGGGTTTTTTTTTTTTTTTTTTGTCTTTGGTTCATTGGAACATACAACATAAGAAAACTCAAAGGATGACTGTGTGAGATTGAGAAGAGGGGAAATATTGAATGTCGTTTCACAACACACTGTCACTTTCTAATTTGAGGGATGAAGGCAGAAGATTAAATTTACTAATCTAATTGAATATCTTTGCCAGCAGTACTTGAAAGCAATTCCAGGAAGATGTAAATTGCTTCTGTATTTAAAGATTCTGGAACCATTTTCATAAACCCTAAATTACACTTAACTCTAACCTGCCTAGTTAAAATTTTCTCCTTGATCACTAAGTAAATCATTTGAGTTGCTTTATAAGGCATTATCCTTTAGTTCTGACATAGTGGGTCCTCACCCTCTCAGGTATTTATAAGCCATCTTTTAAATAGGCTCTTTCCATCTTCTGTGTAATAGACTTATATGGTAATGCACTGCTTAATGACCCAGACACATTCTGAGAAATGTATCTTAAGGATATTTCATCATTGTGCCAACACTATATACTTACACAAACCTAAATGATACAGGTCAATCACCCAACCTGGCCTACTAATACAATCAAGATATGGAATGAACAGATGTATGAGGCTGTCACTAGTGTAGCATGGCATGTTTTACAGTAAAATATCATCTTATAAGTAGAAGAAATATATTCTTAATAATAAAAATATACTATGGTAAATACATAAATTAGTGACATGGTTGTTTATTATCATTATCAAATAATGTGAAGTGTACAGAATTATATGTGTAACACCTTCTGTATGACGTGCAGCACCGTCAGTAGGTTAACACCAGCTTCAGCCCAAACACATGTGACGATACAAGGCATTAGAAATTTTTTAGTTCCATTACAGTCTTGTAAGATGACATCATGTTTGTGGTCAGTGTTGATTGACTTTTGATTCTTTGGTGAACATTCTCCTCATTACATTTTGTTCAAACATGCCTTATTGGAGCAAGGTAAATCTGAAAGCACAACTGTTTCCACACTTGAACTTAGCACATTAAGCTAAGCCTGCCCTGGTCTGAGGTATCGAGTTGGGAAGGCAGTGCAGGGTGCCGTGGGGTCTGGGTTTCCCGTGCGTTTAAGTGGTGATGTTGGCCACCTTCAGTCTGGAAAGGACAAAGTGTCACCTGGAAATTGAATAAACTGGATTCTATACTGGCTGCTCCTTGGTCCTTTTTCTTAAAGTGTGCATTCACAATTAGCAGTTCTCAGAATACTTACTGCAAAACTGGTTATGTTTTTTAGCACATTTCCACCGAAATAAAAATGAATGTTGTATTGTGATGCTCTGCTGTATCTTGTATCCATTAACCTATGTAAGCAAAACATGGTTACCAGGTGTCACAGTTTCCAAAGGACTTCTTTGTTATCCTTCCATTAGCTCCATGATATCCTGCCACACACATTAAGATCCCTCAATAGGAAAGGGAAACAGAAATACCTTCTGTTACCTGAAGATATCCTATCTTGATATCTTCATTCATTCATCAAGTATTTAATGAACACCTTCCAAGTGAAGACAGACAGCCAAGAGCAGAAGATAATGTATGCAATGTCCCTGTCCCTGTAGAACCTTCATTTTTTATTTTAGAATTTTTTTTGCTACTTTTTACAGGTACAAGACACTTCCTTTATTCTGTGTATCGTGGTGATTCAGCCGGAAATACCTGTCAAACAACTGAAGAACCTCAACACCGTCCCCAGCAGCAAGCTGCTGTACCACCGGCTCGATCTGCTGGGCCAGCCTAGTGCTTGTCTTCACTTCAAGCAGCTGGCAACTCTAGGTAACGCCCTGGCTTCTCTGCCTCCTGCCTCATCTTGCTCAGAGCAGCTCACTGTAACTATCGGTTTGACTCTCACTGCTCCCCCTTGCTCTACCCAAATGGTGAATGCCTGCAGCGCCAGGTGGTCTGCGGATGACAGACAGTGTGAAGAAGACTGAAAGTCTTGCCTGGGGTCAGGTTGCCCAGCAGACACTGAGACAGGATTTTTGTGTGAGTGATTTATACAGGACAAGATCTCAGCAGAAACCAGTGAGAAAGTGAGGGAAGAGAACAGAGGAAAGACAAATTAGATATCAGGTGAAATCCCAACCTCCCCCTGATTCCCTAGTGGCTCTGGAGTGTATACGGCACCACAGGGCTTGCCCAGACTGGACAGGCAGACCCACCTTCACATTTACCTTCAACTTTCTCTTGTGTTTAGCAAAGAGGTTTCATTAGTCCCAAAGGCAGTCAGTACAGGTGTGGGGAGGAATGAGGGGAGGCGGGGTGGGAAAGCAGTTAAGAGGGATCCAGAGGAACCAATGGACCGTGCTGATGGTGTCTTCCATGATCCCTAGATGCAGAAGAATTTGGAGGAGGCCAAAGAAAATTTACATTTAATATAACAAAGTCTTGCATTCATCACCTGAGTTGGCCTGGGATAGAGGAACACATTTAGGATTAGCACAGATAAATGATTTTCCCATAAACACAAAAAGTAGAAAAACTGAGATGTTTTACCTTTTTGCCATTGTGTAATCCTGGTTTTCCCTGATATTTTTCCTTATTCTGAAGCCTGCTCTGTCTGAAATTATATAGCAACTCTACTTTCTTTTGATAAGTATTTATCCTTCTTTACCCATTTATTTCATAATATAGATTATGTGCCTTTAAATTTAATGTGAATATATTAAGACATCTTCTATAAATATATCTTTTATTTTAAAAAAACACCTTTCTTGGTGTTTTTTCAAACTGATTTTTTAACTGATGTATAAAAACATAAAAATTGTGCATATTGAGGGGGTACCATGCAATGTTTCTTATATATATTTAAATCATTAACATATTTAACTCCTCAAATATCCATCATTTCTTTTTGGCTTAAACTTTCAAAATACTTCTTGTAGCTTTTCAAAAATTATAGTACATTATTATTAAGTATTCATCATCACCCTACTATATTACAGTACACTATAATCTCTTGTTCCTATCCACTCAATCAATCTTCTCCCCTTCTCCCTCCCTACCTCCTATACTCTCCCCATCTTCTATTCTCAACTTCTGTGGAATCAACTTTTTGAGATTCGAAGTGTGTGAGATCATGCCATACTTGCCTTTCTGTGCCTGGCTTATTTCACTTAATATAATGACCTCTAGTTCTGTCTTTATTGTCACACATGACAGGATTTTATTCTTTGTACAGCTACACAGTATTCCATGGTATATATGTACTACATTCTCTTGATGGACACCTAGTTGTTACCTATCTTGGCTTTTGTGGATAGTGCTATAATTAACATGAGAATTCAGATGTCTCTTTAACAGACTGATTTCACTCCATTTAGATACATACCCAGGCTTATATGATGGTTCTTATTTAGGTACTTCTCCTTTTAATTTTGTGGGAGACCTCCATAGCATTTTCATAATGGTTGGACTAACTGACATTACCGCCAACCGTGGGCAAGAGTTCCCCTTTCTTCATGTCCTCGCTAGCACTTGTTATCCTTTGTCTTCTTGATGATAGCCATTCTCACTGGAGTGAGGTGATACCTCATTGTGGTTTGAACCTGCATTTCCCTGATGATGTCGAGCACTTTTTTATATTTCTGTTGGCCATGCTGAGATTTGACTCGTGTACCTCTGGCCTGCCATTCTGCAGTATGTCAGACATAATCGAGGCCTTTGTGACAATATACCATGGGACTCTCAAAGTACAGTAAACAGGTATTCTCTTTTTCCCTGTGGAAAATACTTAGAATTCAAAAGATTTAAAAACTAAGAATCATAACTGGCAAACAGAGTTAGAGAGGACATAGGTTGGAAGAGGATTGAGGAGAGCCATCCCCACCCACTCTAGATTCCAAATCAGAGCACTCAAGTTTAGATTCCTCCTTTAAATTCCATTTTAGAAAATTCCTTCTGAACATGAGATCAGAAGAGCAGACTGGACCAAATGATCTCTTCTGTGACACAGTCCACCAATTAGAGAGAGCTGGATGTTGGTGAAAGAAGGCTGGGTTGATTTGTTTGTTTAATTTAGGTTTTGGGGTTATGGTTGTTTATATATGAAAAGGGTATAATAGTTTTAAGAAATGCTTGACTTCATAGTTTTAAGAAATGCTTGACTGAAAAGGTAATGTGGACATGACTCTTCCAAGTTCTGAGTCAGTTAGCTAAATTCTATTGCTGGTAAAAATGATCTGAAATTTGGGATAGTACAGTGCAGCAGTTTTCTCGGTAAGAAAGATGTTTGTGCCTAGATCTTTAAAATTTCCTTTGGATAATCCCTCATAGCTACCCTCTCCAATCTGGCAGCATTAGCCACATGTAGCTATTAAGCACATAGAATGGGGCTAGTCCAAATCAAGGGATATGTGAAATGCACACTTAATTTTTTATATGAATTACATGTTAAAATGGTTATAGTTTTGAAAAACTGAATTCCATACATAGTTTATTTAAATCAATTTAAATAAACTATGTATGGAATGACCTTTTGCCTTTTTAATATGGTACCTGGAAATTTTTTTAAATTACATTTGTGGATTGTACTGCTTTTCAACTAAATACCACTGCCTTTCCCTGTGCTATTTCCCAGCAATGTAGAGTTCATCAACTTAAACACTGTTCATAAGATTAATTGACTGATCCCAGGTCACATAGGTAGACCTTAGGATCAGTTAGCAATAAAATGACCCAAGATAATTAAAATACAATAAAAAGGGAGTGGAAAATGTGGGAAATCATGGCAAAGTGGCTTCTATCTTATTGCATTGATGAATTAAAGATTTTGAGGCAAAGTATCAAATATGTCAGAGCTGCCTTAAGAAGAGTGATAGAAATATAATCTTTTTTGATGCACAAAAAGACAAAGAATTTTTTGAGAGCACATCATCAGAGGTAGTTAAAGCTGTATGCAAGTATTTATATAAGTATATATGTCTACCTCTTTGACATAAAGCTTTGAGTCCTATATCTTGACTCTTTCTCTTCTTTTATGTTCCATCCGTCTTACTGTATCAGCCTTTTCTAAAGAGCCAGTCTCTGTTGCTACATGAAAGGGCCCCTTCCTGGGGTGTCTCTTCTCTTCACTGGGGCCCCTTCTGCAGCTCTCCTGACTTTGAAGCATGTGTATGCCTTGATACATCTTATATTGTGTTCTTCTTTCACTGTGGTTTTCCTCTATTGTTCTTATTCCTGAGCCTCTGACCAGATCCAAAATTTTTTGAGCTTAGGAGCCATCCTCTCTGTCTTTCTGGCCATCCTTG
Organism: Ictidomys tridecemlineatus; assembly: GCF_052094955.1. Taxonomy (NCBI): domain Eukaryota; kingdom Metazoa; phylum Chordata; class Mammalia; order Rodentia; family Sciuridae; genus Ictidomys; species Ictidomys tridecemlineatus. The sequence goes on from NC_135487.1 coordinate 50,415,572, forward strand.
CATGGACAGACCACAAGAGTGTCTGCACCTAAATCTAAAGCATGCTGCTGAACAGCCTAGTCTTCACAATCTTCTATTTTTTTTTCTCTTTGATTATTTATCGTTAATATAAGAACCTCCCAAGATGCCCTAGGAAGACATCATGAGAATTAAATGAGAAACAAATGAGAAGCCGCATTGTCTGAGAATGGTAACTTGGACCCATCCTATTGAGGACAACCAATAATCCTGGATTAAGACATAATCCAAGATTAAAATCTTCTTGAAAAACACTAAAATAGCACGATAGTGAGGAATTACTGAGCCAAAACCTAGGAGAAGATACAAACCCAGAGGAAAGAGCAGCTCTTAAAGCCACTTTAGTGGTACACATATTTCCCAACCTAGAAGAAAGAGCTGTGAAATGAAATTCTCCTTTATGTAGCTTCTGTTTTTATTTTATTTTATTTTGTAGTTGTAGATGGATAGAATACCTTTATTTTATTTGTATATGGTGCTAAGGATTGGAACCCAGTGCCTCACACATGCTAGGCAAGTGCTCTGCCACTGAGCTACAGCCCCAGCCCTTTAGGTAGGGCTAGGAAGAGGGATTGAAATCAAATCCAGGGTCCCCAAAAGGTGGAGCCTCTACTAAATAGAACCAGTCTTTTTTGCCCCCACAGAGATCCAGAAAAGCTGCATCTGTAGTGTAAGAGGGGCTGAGAGTCAGGCCTTGCCTTGTGGGATTCCATTGTCTGAGTGGAATGGGAAACTTTAAGCATTACTTTTTGAAAATAAGATAGGGGATAGTGAAATACCAAAGTCACAGTGTCATTCTGGGCCAGTATCCTGGTTCTTTATTGGAACCCTCCCTGCTTCATCTGGTAGCATGGCCCGTGGCAGAATCAAACAACCATCTCCTCTGGAGGAAAGACACTCTCATCTTCTAAAACTTCAAGCTCTTTCCCCAAATTAGTGCTGTTTGTTATTGCTTTGTCTTTTTTGTTTGTTTTCTCAGTGCTGGCTGTTAAACCCAGGACCTTGCACATGCTAGGCAAGCACTCTCTGACTAAGCTATACCCTCAGCCCTGAATTAGTTTTTTAAAATAATGCCCAGCACAGTCAAAGATTACCAGGCTATGAGGAACCAGACACCATGTATGACTACTAACAAAAGGTTTAGAAAATGATCCACAAATATAAATGAGATAGGTCAAATATGGTAAGAGCTGGGGATGTGTAGCTCAGTGGTAGAGCACTTGCCCAGCATGCAAAAGGCCCTTGGTTCTCTCCCCAGGTCAGAAAAAGAGAGATGGTAAGACTGAACCTTAGAAAATCCCAAGGGTTTCAAGATTTTGTTTCACACTGTAACTCATTGCAAGGATTTTTGTCTTAAATAAGGAATTGTGCCTTTCCTGTAAGCATCAATAATTAAATATGTGTACATTGGCTGTTCTATTTCTACAGCTCTTGTTTATATCAAATTTGGCTGTACCATCTGTGAGAATAACTTCTTAATTTGATTCCTGCATTTTTCTACTGTGTCATCTTTCCTTCTTCCTAAATAATAAGGCTGCTGTGAATAATAATGGCAAGCACTTACCAAGCACTTGCCCAGTGCCAAACACTGTTCTGTGTGGTTTACATTACTGTCTCCTTTGCTTTACAGCTATTAACTCATTTAGTTCTCACTCTAAGTATAGAATTGATGCTCCTATTGATCCTCCCTTCACAGATGAGAAAAATGTTACCTGGATCACAACCTTTCCAGCGTTGTGGCATCACACATGGAGCCCAGATCCAGTGTGGTCTGGCTCCATGTCATACACAGTGGCCTCCTTCCTAATAAATACAAAATGTTATATATGTAGATCTGAGGTGCATTTAAGACTTTCCACCTGCAGCTCCTGAACTTATTTGTGCATGTACCTGTTCTGTTCACTCTTAGGACCATAAGCTCCCTGAAGGGAGAGAATGTGGCTTTTCCCTTCTTTGCTGCTCTCAGAGTCAAGCTCTTTGTTGCCTTATGGAAGACGTTAAGCTACCGTAGCAGACGGATTGGCAGAGCCTGAGCGATGCTTTTGTTCGGGCCTGAGATGAAGTCCTGTGTTCTCAGGCCTGCTTTGTTTGCTTCTCTTTCAGAGAGTCCAACTGTCATGCTGTCTGCTGGCAGCTTCTCCTCCCCCTACGAACACCTCAGCCAGCCAGAGACAAAGCGCATGGTGGAGCATTACACAGCCTATCTCAGTGACAACACCCGCCTCATTGCTAACCCGGGGCTCAAAGTGAGTTTTGGCGTGGGGCCCCGGTTCCTGGCGCACCCCCTCTACGGGCCCAGGAGGGAGTGCTGGCAGTGACCCTTTGAAGTGTGAAGCCGAGCTTTGCATCTGGGCCTCTCTCTCGGCTGGAGAGCCAGAAAGGCGGAGTGGGTGGCCCAGGGGAGGCTGGTCAGTGATGACCCTTTTGATGGATTAAGAAGCCCCTGTGGGCCACATGAAGAATCTGTTTCAGGTCTCAGATGCACTGGGGGTTTCCAGGGTCGGGGTAGGGGGTGTGTGATTAAGAGACCAGTGAGATTTTCCCACCCCCACTTTCCCAGGGGAAAGAAGTAAAGTGCCCCTGCTGTCTGTCAAGATAAATATGACACTCAGAAGAGCAAAGATTTGGAGCAGAGGAGGCTGTTGGTGTATGAGTCTTTAATGCTACATCCCAAGATTTTTTTCTTCTAAAACTCAGAATGCCTAGCCGGGGTGAACACCGAGTAGTCACACATCCCTTGACTAGATTTCTGTAAGCTTTTGTTTTTGCCAAGTTTGGCTGCATCCGTCTGCTGTGGAAAGATTTTTAAGAAGTAATTGGGTTTGGCTTCTCTGCGAGAGAGCCTTGGGAAGCCCTGACAGCGGCCCACGCTCTTTTCATGTGAGTTTTAAAGGAGCCCTGCTATGCCTCCCTTTGTTTTCCCAGTTCTCTGTCAGAAATGAAGTAATGGCTACCAGCCACGTCACAGATGAATGGATGACACAAATGGAAATGAGTAGCCTGAACACTTACATTGTCCGCCGTTACATAGCAACGCCCAATGGCGTCCTCAGAATTTATCCTGGTTCCCTCATGGACAAAGCATTTGATCCCACTAGGAGACAGTGGTGAGTTCGAGGGGCCTCCATTGTCAGCACCGACCCCCACACCCCCACCCCAATCCTGGAGAGACATGATAAGTACACACAATAAAGCAACTTCAGGCAATCACATTAAAGAAGACACTTTGGAGGGTGGGGGAGAAATTGTCTTTGAATGGTTTTCTTAACGTAGCATCACAACTTCATGTCTTCTCTCTGCCTATAATGTTTCTATCTCCTCAGTGAAGTCCTGAGGCTGACATGCTCTGGACTTGGCCATTTCAACACCTCATATTTGTTTAATTCCTACCTTGTGCGCAATGTGTGGTCCTTAGTGGGTATGCTGCATTTTTACCACACACCTTTATGGCATCCAGTTATATATAGCTCATGTATGACCTGTGGAAAATGAACACAGCTATATACTGCCTTCAGTTCAACTATATACTGTGCTTCCCCATAGCAACCAAGAAAGACCATATTTTGACTGGTACCTGTCATGATGCCTTAAAATTTATAGGAGACAGATTTTCAGAATTTCAGATTCTCTGAAACTTAATGCAACCATCAGACGTAAAAACTAAGAATCCTTTTGAATTTTAAGGTAACATAAGCACAAACTGATAGTAGACTTTTTTAGGCTTGCAGGTTCACTTTTCTTTGAAATTGACCAAGTAGTTGTTCATACCTAAAATAACATGACTTTCTTTGGGCTCCATTAGGTATCTCCATGCTGTAGCTAATCCAGGATTGATTTCTTTGACTGGCCCTTACCTAGATGTTGGAGGAGCTGGCTATGTTGTGACAATCAGTCACACAATTCATTCATCCAGGTAATATTTTAATTAATTTTTTAGTCGTTTCTTTAAATCCATCAAGGATATTTTTAAAATTCAAATAGAATAGGAGACAATTCAAATAGTGGCAAAAGCATGACCTTTGAAGTGAGGCAAGCTGGAATTTGAATATCTTCTGCAGCTGTGTCACCTTGGATTGCCCAAGCTTCCCCCTGACATCTGTAAAATGGGGCTAGTTCCCGCCTCATGAGGTTAACACCTCAGTCAAGTTGATGAAAAGCTCTCAGCCCTGTTCTTGGCAGCCATGGTGATGTCTATGAAAAAGAAAAGGACGTTAGAGTCAATAGAGCAGTTTGTCGAAATGCCACTTTTACACGGGTTAAATGTCAGCAGGAGCATTACAGCTTTCACTGCCAGAGTGTTCTCCAAGCAAAGGAACATTTTTTTTTTTAATGAAAAAAGAAGCTAGGACATCAAATTTATTACCTCTTGTATTTGGATCTAACTCTTTAGAGTAATATGAGTTTTTGTTTTGTTTTGTTTTTTCACTTGTCCTTGAAACTGTCTCTTGAAAAAATAAAATGGCTCTTTGAAAATTGATTTTCCCAGAATGCTACATGATGTCAATATCACTATAGATATATTTAGATTGCTTTATAGATCCTGCAATTTGAGGCTTCAATATTTAAGCTACCAATGTCAGTAAAACATTAGGTGGAGAGGCAAGTCACACACATTGTTTTAATCCGTTCATTATACAAATAACTGCTTCCTCACAGCAACCAAGAAAGACCATATTTTTACTGGTACCTGTAATGATGCCTTAAAATTTATAGGAGACAGATTTTTTTTATTTGCTTAATTTATGCTTTTCACTGGCGCTCGTTATCTATAAAATGATAGATATTCAGTAGAATTCCTCTAATGCAGGTTCACTGGGAGTAGGAACTGGAAAGCAGTGTGGTGTGGAATTTCCATATCATGGCCTGGGTCTCAGTGGGAAGCAGAGCCTTGCAGCTAGCCAAATGTTGGTTCTTTTGTAGGGCACAGTATCTATTTGACTCTGTCAGCTGCTCCCATAACATAATATTTCACATTATACACAATTAAGCACTTGTTTATTTAGAACAGATCCCTAAGTGTTTCTGCTAACAGACTAGGTGTATTTGGGGCATATACGTGTAAATATCAGACTAGTAAAACCTTTCATCCTTCCCATATATTCCAATTGTTGGAGGAGAAGTGAGCAAATTCTGTTTCTTTAAGAGGACATCATACACCTTGGTCTTTGATTAGAATAAAATAGGCCAGAGCTGGGCTCTTTAAGGTGCTGTTACAGTGAGGAGAATTAAAACCCAGGTTTTTGCTCAGTCTTCAGGTGTCCCATTGGCTCCCCCAGTTGGCACCTCTATACCAGGAGTCATTGGCTTTTCCTTCTGTGTAATGTTCTTTGGGTTGGGAAGGGCGAGGGAGAGACAGTTTGGATGCTTGTCTCTATGCATTTAATTATATGCATGTTTTGTGGGGGAGATCTGGATGAATGGAAGAATTTTGATTTGGTTGATGTACAAACATGTATGATGTCTGTCCAAATGAAGCATGATGGAAATCTGATGAACTTTCAAATTAGAAAAGCCTGGGTTTAAATATCCCTTCTAGTTACTTTTATAATGTATGCTTAACCTATATTAAGTTCAATGAGAGAAATGGCCATTTAATCCTGGATTCTGTCCACCAAGTCCCTAAATGATTAAGTATCTGCTTTTGCCCAGCAAAATATGCAGTCCGTATTTCTCACCATTTGAATATTTTCCTTAGCTGAGTGTGATTTTACTATTTAAAGATGTGTGTTTTTTATTCAATGTAGTTTAGATTGCAAGTCAGCTTCTGGTGCTCAAAGCAACACTGGCTTTGTGGATCTATTGATAGATGGGCTTTGCAAAGGTACAAAAAGTAATGCAGTGATTTGGGCCTCCTGTATCAATTTAAGAACCAAATTCAAACTTTTTTGACTTTGTTTCCTCACCTAGGAAAGAGGAATATCAGGAACTATTTCAACTAATTATTTTAAGAATTAAATAACATGTAACATATAAAGCTTTTAGAATAGTATTGGTTCATGGTAAGGACTCAATAAATCTCACTTTCATTATTATTATGTTCCATAACCTCTTTGAGCCTCATGTAAAACATGATGCCCATATTGAACTGATGCAATGAGAACTGTAGGCAAAGCAAGAAAAATGCTTAGCACTGTACTTGACAATGGCAAGTCCCCCCAAATGGCAGCTATTTTTATTATAATACTATTCGCCCTTTAAATTTGCGGCATTTTAACAGGTCAAAAGAGGGAGCTTTAGCTAATATTCAGCTTGTTGTAAAGTACTCCTATTCACCCTTGGTTTTCAGAAGTGGTGTGGCTGAGAGTTAGGTGAGGGGTTTTCTAATTCAACACTCACTTGTCAGTTACTCACAGTAGCTCTGTTGCAGTTCTTCCATAAGCATGCTCAGGGGACTAAGAATGTAGCTTTGCATTCTTGGAGAATGATAATGCTGCTAGAGATGAAGTACAGTCATTGATTTAGGGACTGGTCACGTGTGTTTGGGGCAGTGAAAAGCTCATACAAGCATTGTGAACAGCCTAGTCTGTTGTGCTCAGCAATGTAGGTTTGGTTGGATTTTTTTTCTATGAAATTCCTTATGAGTTGCTATGGTAACAGTATATTTAATCTGAAATGGAGGTAAAGATATGAATCCAGACATAGAATGGCATAGATAGGCAAGATGCATGCTGTTACTTCATATTGATCATATTGGAGCAGATAGTAATCATACAGAGAAAGTTTAAAAATAAGATCAATTTATCCCAAAACATCCCACATTCACAATCCCACATCTCCCCAAGCTTCAGTGTTCCTAAACTGGTAATGTTTCATAAGATTGCTATGAGAAATAACTAAGGTTTCTGTTCGGTATTTTCTGTATAAAGAAATCACACAGGGGCGGGGTTATAGCTCAGTGGTATATTATGCTTGCCTAGAACATGTGAGGCAATGATTCGGTTTTCAGCACCACATAAAAATAAATAAATAAATAAAACAAAGTTTTGTATCCATCTACAACTAAAAATTTTAAAAAAGAAAAGAAATCAGACCAGTAGATGATGATAAATGATAGATTCTTAAAAGTCCCATTCTGGGTAAACCCTGCAAATTCTAATCAGAAGAGTGCAAGAGGGTCAAGGGACCCAGGCCCCTCCAATTAAAAAACCAGATGAGAAGTCCACACTTCTGATATTATCTAGCAATTTCTTAAAGTGTATTTTCTCTGAAAGAGAAATAAGTTCATTCTCAACCCAGGTCTGAGGGCTTAAACTCACCATTTTGCTTTCTTCGGAGTAACTCCTCCTTATGGGGTGTTTTTCTGTCAGGCAGCTGGCTAAGCACTACAAATGCGCTCTCTTATGGAGTCTCAATAACAGGTTTATGAAGCAGGTCCAGTTAGGCCTCCATTTTCAGATGAGAGAACCGAAGTGTAGAAAGTCTCAGTAGCATCCCAGGAGTCACCTAAACAGAAGCCATCAGGACCAGGATTTGACTTCCTGTGTACTTAAAAAGTGAGCGCCATGTCATGCGGCTCAACTTTCTCTTCCACAGCTCTCCTCCTTCTGAAAGTAACTTGGTAGAATGGAGAAAGCACTGGTGGATGAACCAAGAGAGTCTGGTTCTTAAATATAAACTGTGCTTTGAGTAGAGTCTACCTTAGCACTGTAGAAAGAAAACTAGAGTAGACATTGTTCTACCAAGTTCTGTGTGACCTTACACCAGTCGGGCCAGCCTTTGGGATCTTCATTTCCTTATCTACAAAATGAAGGAAATAAGTAAGGGAATTGCATAATAGCCAAGCATCCAACCTCCCAGTGGGATACCTATGTACCTATGTTTTTGCCAAATAGTCTAGCCACTCTCTGAACACATGTGGCGTCAGAACTGGTCTTATTCAGAAAGTCATATCTTAAGTCTTAACGTTTTCTCTCATGAAATATCAAGTTATAGTAAATCAGTGGTTAAGCCCCCTGGATTCAATCTTTTTTACCAAATAAATAAATAAATAAATAAGAGTTATAGTTAATCAGTCACTTAGTTTTTACAGGCATGGGAAGTAGGGAAGAACAGTAGCAATGTATTTCTGATACTGTACAACGTCCCTATCACTGAACAAATCTCTTTTTAAAAAATATTTTTTAGTGGTCAACGGACCTTTATTTTATTTATTTATATGCAGTGCTGGGAATCAAACCAGTGCCTACACATGCTTGGCAAGTGCTCTACCGCTAAACTACAAACAACCCCAGCCCCCGAACAAATCTTTTATGTTTAAATAAGCCATGCCTCTTGTCCTCATTAATCTTTTTCACTTGAAGTACACAGCTGTCTTCCGGGCACACTGTGGCTGTGATGGGCATTGACTTTACACTTAGATACTTCTACAAGGTTCTGATGGACCTATTACCAGTTTGTAACCAAGATGGTGGCAACAAAATAAGGTAAGCCCCTTAGGGACACTGTTTCCCATCTTCTGCTAAAATAAAAAGAAACAGCTGTCAGATATCTCCAGATAAATGGCAACTACATAGATATGGTCAAGATAAGAAGTCGAGATCATGGTTTGGGTGTTCTATTAAGAACCTTATATTGAAAAGATTTTTCTCCTTTTTCTCATCTTTCCTTTCTCTAAGATGATTTAGACAAATAGACGCTGCACATAACAAGATGAGTAACTGGCACAGATGCACCAAAAGCTCTTGTTTCCCTAGAAGTCAGTAATTAGAGGTTTCCCATATCTTTGGTACTAGAAAGACCGGAGGGTACTCTTGGGTAGTACTTTTGATGTTAACTTAGTCATTAAACCAAAGTCCTTGTGAAATTTCAGCTGCTTAGACTGCTCCTTTTAAATTTCCCCAGAAAGATGCTCATGGAACTAAAAGTCTTTGCCTCCTGAATTTCAAAAGAACATGTCTGATCAAAGCAAGGGCATTCCCTTGATTTAATGCAGGCTGCTTTAAAAATAGCTTTCTTAGTTCAATCTCATGGTCCGTACTTCATGTCAGAGCTGAATTTCACATTGGCCCTTAATGGGGAAGTGCAGGATTCCTGGCAAAGTGATATAACCAATGTAGAATAAAATAAAGCATAATGTAGCCTTGATTAAAGCAGTTCTAGCTTTGCTTATATAATGTTTTTATAAAATAGAGTTTATATTTCCCAAGAATGTTTTATTTTATATATGATTATCATTGAAAAAATAAATTATATGGTTTCTTTGAAGTTCATGCCTATAAATACTCAAATCACATATATCCTTGCAAAAGGTCTTCTCAGTTCATCATGCTTGGATCAAGTGGGTACATTCTGTATGAAATAAGTAAGTGACCACAGAGGATGGTTAACTCTGACCTTATCCTGCATCCCAGGCAGTCCACCACCTCAAAAATAAAGTGTCTATCTACATACCAGCCAGCCTGCCTACATTTTTTTTCAATGAGTATTTGTTGAGAACTTGAAATAAATGCAATTTGTTTCAGGGCTAGCAAGGTAAATGCTCTCTGAAAGCACAGAAGAGCAGCTCACGTGAATGAACATCACTTGTTTTGGTACAGATGCTTCATAATGGAGGACAGGGGTTATCTGGTGGCACATCCAACTCTCATTGACCCCAAAGGACATGCACCTGTGGAACAGCAGCACATCACCCACAAGGTATTTGTTGCAAAGCTGATAAGCTCAGTTCTCCAGCAGCCTACACCTCATTCCATGGCATTGTCTTCTGTTCTGTTTGGTCTTATTAGGAGCCCCTGGTAGCAAATGATATCCTGAACCACCCCAACTTTGTAAAGAAAAACCTGTGCAACAGCTTTAGTGACCGAACAGTCCAGAGGTTTTATAAGTTCAACACTAGCCTTGTGGTAAGTTGATTCCTTAGCACTCTCATTTACCAACCTTTTACAAGATATGAAATGGAAAAATGGGTTAATGTCTGAATATTGCTCTTGCCTCTTTCATTGCCTTAGAATTACAGGATGGAACACAATCTTAGTCCAGCTTGTGATTAGATAAATGTGAGATAGAAAGTCCAGGGTAGAGCAGGGAATTTTTTTAAAGTCTCACAGTTGGTATTTTGTTTTGGTTTTGTTTGTTTGAAGACTCACCCAATCTTTCCCTTTGAAATATCTGCTGAAGCCTTTTCCCACACTCTTGTATAAATATATGTGGCACCATGTGCTCATCTCTTCCTGTCTTACAGAGATCACTCTGTCTCCTTAAATTCCTAAGGCCACTTTGAGTCAGTTCTTGATCACCACCCTGTTAGATGGGAACTGTTATGCAAATCACCTGAAAATAATTCCTTTTTGCCCTTAGAATACTCTGCATAATTTGAGTTGCTGCAAAATATACCTGGTTGTGGTTAAATATCTTAAGGACATTCTTACTAATATGTAAAAAATAATCCTAATTGGGAGCAATTATAATAGGGAAATAGAATTAACATTAAAGAAGTTATTCACAGAAAGTTTTTAATTTAGAATAAATATCATTAAATATGTGACTTAATTTTTTTTTTTGTACTGGGGATAGAATCCAGGGATACTTTGCCACTGAGCTGCATCCCATGCCCTTTTTATTTTTTATTTCTGGACAGGGTCTCACTAAGTGCTGAGACAGGTCTTGAACTTGGAACCCTCCTGACTCAGCCTTTCAAGTCACTGGGATTACAGGCATGTGCCACCATGCAAGGTTAAAAATAATTTTTTAATGTAGTGGGTTAAGTTGAAAATCTTAAACTAAGTGTTAAAGAGTTGATTACAAAAAGCAATTGTACAGTAGAAGAGAGGAGTTTAAAAAGTGAATATATTAATAATGCATATGCATTTTTTTCAGGTAGTTAATTTATTAACTCTGCAAAGCAAGGGAGGTCATTACCACCCCATTCAGACCCCATACCATTTTGAGCAGCACTCTCTTTGGGGGGACACTGACAAACTTGAGGAGTGATCAGAGGGAGGCTGGAAGGTTGTCATAGGAAAATCTGGCTTTTTCTGTGTGCCTTATATTATTTGTGCAATGATTTTCAGAGTGTTGGGTAGACAAAGCCAATATACTTAGGTAGAAACATGTCATTGTGAATTAGAATAATTTCTTAAGGGACCAAGTTAGAATTGGAGCACCCCTGGTTACTGGAGCTAACAGGATGGAAAGCCTGTGTTATTGCACACACTCCAGAGGTGTGCATCATCCATATAGTGAAAAATGCTTCTAAACCCCTAAGAACTCACGCAGTGCTCTGATTCTCAGAGTTAGGCTTCTCCTCACCGCACTCATAGAGGCAATGAATAGCTTGCAGACAGGCATTCATTTGCCTTGGGGTATATGACACATGCAGGAAAATGGTTATACACAACTTTAGAACATGCTTTTGAGTCTTTGGCTTTTTAATATAATGAACAAATCTGGCCATCCAATCAGCTGACTATCCCAAATTTGCTTGTTTTGGAGCAAAAAAAGGAGATACCTACTTTAGTTAGATTGTTTCAATATTCTGAAAGCAGCAAACTAGCCTCTTAAAGAGACTTTAGTTTTTAAATATTATATTACTCTGGGAGAAAGGTTTGTTAACCAAGGGAAGAAATCTGTTATGTGGTTAATTGGGTTTGCCTTTGAATAAATTTTAAGCTATTCCTTACCTGAAAGTCATCTTTTATTGCTTCTTAAAATTTTCATTTTTATGACATATTGTTATGTGTTTTAAAAAAGATTATCCAACCAGCTATAAAAATGTGTTTTTGGGGTATAGATATAGATTAAAATATTACATAATATGTTTGCAGGTGATAAATGGAAATTATGTCTGACTGATGGAAGTGAATAATTTTTCCCCATATTTTAACAGTGACTGTGTACTACTTTTACAACAAAGTTTTATTTGAAGCTGTTTTCAGCAGATGGTTGAAGGGTTGTTTTTACCAAGGTAGGACTGAGTCTTTGCATTACTGTCTGTCACTGCTGACACCTTGATTGTTCTATAGGGGGATCTGACAAACCTTGTGCACGGCAGCCACTGTTCTAAATACAGACTGGCGAGGATCCCAGGAACCAATGCATTTGTTGGCATTGTCAATGAGACATGCGACTCACTTGCCTTCTGTGCTTGCAGCATGGTGGACCGACTCTGTCTCAACTGTCACCGGTAAAAATGCCATGGGTCATACTCTCTGTTCCCCACACTGTTTAAAAATTTAACTGATGCCAGTCATTCAAAATAGCATACGAACAATGAACAGAATAGGCAGATGTGTGTCCTGAGGAAAAGGAAAGTCACAGTTACAGAAACACTGTTGTTTGCAACATTGTTGTCCATGGGGCACTGGACCAAGGCCAATTGAGTATTTAAAACTTTGGTCACCACTTTTTTATTTTAACTCTCATTTTAACTGGCAAAGGGTTTCATCATTTTACTTCTACAGTGCATATACAATATACGATTGTCATTGACCCTCTGCCTAGTAACTTTTCCTTTGCTTTTTAGAATGGAACAAAATGAATGTGAATGCCCTTGTGAGTGCCCCCTAGAGGTCAATGAGTGTACTGGCAACCTCACCAATGCAGAGAATCGGTAAGAGGTGTGTGTGTGTGTGTGTGTGTGTTTGTGTGTGTACATATGATATATGATCTCCTTATAAATGTACACATAACTATATACAAAATGCTATGAGATTTCCTATGGATTTGGTTTGGGTTGGGGTATACAAAAATGATTCATTCCAATGATGAACCTGTTCAATATGCTAGATTTCCAATGATGTACGCTTTGAGGTTAAATTTAAATACTATAAAAATATGAAAATTGTCAGTGCTGTGTACAAAAAAAAATGAGCATTTTACTAAGTATATACCATGTGTAAGGTACTTTAACACATTAAATCACTTAGTTTTGTAATTAGCCCTGTGATTCTCATATCTGTTTAGGTATAGAAAAACAAAGTGTCCTTATTGTGTTGCTAACAAATTTTTTATTGTGTTGCTAACTTTTCCTCAGAAAAGTAAGACTGAGGAAGAGATTTAACAAGAAAGATTACATTCACTTTTAATTTTTTACTTTCCTGTTATGTTGAAGGTTTATTATTTTATTATGTGTGTGTATATGTTCTATTGTACATAAATATAAACAAATTGAAGCCCAGGTAGTTAAATAATTGGTTACATTAAGTGGAAAAGCCAGAATTCAAACTCAGATTTGTCTGACCACTGTCAAGGACCAGGACATGATGAGTTTGGAATGTGGGTGATATAGTCCTAACCTCCAGACTTGCTTCTTGCACAGAAACCCAAGCTGTGAGGTCCACCAGGAGCCAGTAACATACACAGCCATTGATCCTGGCCTACAAGATTCCCTTCACCAGTGTGTCAACAGCAGATGCAGTCAGAGGATGGAAAGTGGGTAAGCAAACCTCATAGGGAATGGTGACCAGCAGCCTCACTGAGCTTTTCTAGCTAATACTTGATCATTCCCATTCTTGCTGCTCTGAAAAGAATATCAGTTTTTCTGATCTGAAATGGATTTTTTAGACATCTTTTGTCCACCAGATTAAATGTTTTCCAGCTCCTGCTTGTTATAGCTATTTGGCATTTGACCATAAGCTGGGAATAAATATATCTTGAAATAAACACAGGGTGAGGAGATGTGGTGTGAAGAAGCAAGGCAAGGGAGCAAGATCTCCTGGGATCCAGAAACAGAACACAGCCTCAAGGCTCTGCGTGATATTTTGAAGCTCGTTAACTTCCCTGTCTTAGAAAGCAAGTCTGCTTCATGGCAGTTTGGAGAACTAAGAGCTGCATGTCCCCTACTCTCTTTGCACTCCTCCCTAGGATTTGCTGCACTAAACATCGTGGAAATAGTGGCTGTGATTGACTAAGCCGGAGTGGGGGGAGGTGGGAGGAGTGTTTGATTAGTTCATTATAGCTTTGGTTACCCTTGAATTAAGCAGAGCGAGTGTGTACAGGGGACAGCTAGCCCTGCTTTTGCTGTATACTCTAGCAGAGGAGGGGTGTGCCATCAGACTGATTAATTTGGGATGTTATGCAGTAGCCCCCATTAATTAGGCTTGGGAAGCACGCCCTTAAGAAAGTCATTGTGAAAGTAATATATTAAAGGCTCTAAGAAATTGGCAGAAAAATCATTTTAAGCAGCCTCAGTTTTCCTACCTAAACTTATTTGATTATTCCTTTTTTTTTTTTTTTTTTAATAATGACCACACACATGGGGGATATTAGACCAAAATCAAAGAAACCTTTGGGTCATTTTCATTCGGTCTTTTTTCAGGATGATTTTGAATAACCCTGCACTAATCCATGATGTGTGGGTGTCATAATTTAAAACACAGCGAACAGTTTTACTTCTCTCATTTCCGAGTGGTCAAGAGGCATAAAGCAGCTATCCCCAGGCAGACTATGGCTGTTCCCATTTCGAAAGAAAGAGAAAGGAAAAGGCAGGTCATCCACAGCACAAGTCAGTACTGAACTCTGGGGACTGTCTGTGCCCAGGCTCGTGTGGCCTTTCGCCCACACGGCTTTCTGGAACATGAAGTGTTGTCTCTGACAGGGACTGTTTTGGTGTACTGGATTGTGAATGGTGCATGGTGGACAGTGACGGGAAGACCCACCTGGACAAATCCTACTGTGCACCGCAGAAGGAATGCTTTGGGGGCATCGTGGGAGCCAAAAGTCCCTATGTGGATGACATGGGAGCAATAGGTATGTTTATGGGGGGCCCAAAGTAACTTGATTCTTAAATACACATTTTCCCACCTACATACTCAGACAAAAAATTTTTTTTTTTATTTAATGGTTCTGGGGATTGAATCCAGGGGTGCTCTACCACTGAGCTACGCACATCCTCAGACCTTTTTTATTTTGAAACGGAGCCTCTCTCAGTGACCCAGTCTGGCCTCAAATCTGTAATCTTCTGGCATCAGCCTCCACACTAACTGGGATTACAGGTGTGTGCCGCGATACCCAGCAAAACAGAAACATGTCAAAATAATAATCCTCTGCCCAATTTTCCCCTATTCCTTTGTCAGCAGTCTTTAGTTACAAAACCAAGGCACATAATTACCTTCAGAGCCGGCTAGATATTCGGTTCAGAGACAGCAAGCAGCCCTATGACCTGCCAGATTTTGAGATACTGGAATTCACTCCCTTAAAGCTTGTTCTGAGAAATACAGGGCTGATTTCCTGAACTCCAGGCCTGCGTGAATGTGCTTCTAGCTGTCAGAAGTGCGGGGCCAGTGACATGCAGTGACCAGTGCAGCCTCTTATTTCCCTTTCCCCTTGCAGCTTTCACAAGGCAGAAGTCTTAAAGCTACACGTCGGTATTTAGGGCCTCCAAGTCAGCAGTTGCCAAACCTACCCCTGTGTAGCTTCAGGTAGGGTACAGAACACCACAGGGAAGAGAGCCTCTGGGGTTGGGCTCCAAGACCTTGAAGACACCATCAACGACACTATTTCCCTCATTAGATATTTTTTCAGTCTTCCTGGATTTAGCACCAAATCCTAATTCTTAGCTGACAGTTGAGTCAAATATAATTAATACAGATGCTCTTCAACTTATAATGGGATTACATCCCAGAAAACCCCACTGTAAGTTGAAACTATCCTAAGAGAGGATGGATTTAATACATTTAACCTGTTGAACATCATAGCTTAGCAACACAGCACACGGTTGTGTGTCAGTTGTTTGCCCACAAGTCCATGTGGCTGACTGGGAACCAGGGCTCACTGCAGCTGCCCAGCATCCTAGGAGAGTATCCCACCACATATCACCAGCCCAGGAAAAGATGGACGTTCAAAAGGCAGTGCACATTTTCTGCTGAATGCGTTATTGCTTTGTGTCATCGTCAAGTTGAAAAATCTGAGCTGAATCATAGGAGATTGAGGACCACCTATACCTTGACTTACCCACCACATTATTTTTTGAGCTCATGTGTTGCCATGGGGCCAGTTGGGAGTATAGTTGAGGCACATGTGCTCCAAGCAATTATTTTCTGTGTCCACCTGCAATTTCCTACCTGCAAAGAGCAAATAGCACTTTAAAGGGAACCCATAAGCTCTGAAATTTGGTCTGTTTAGCACATATTTATTGTGCCTCGGTCCCTTGTTTCAGTGAATGGGTGACATGACCCCCAGCGAGGCCCACATTGCCTTTACCTCTGTGCTGAGTACGATCTCCTCTTCTAGGAGCTAGGGCTCTTACAGCGCTGGGTGCTGTCTATTTAAGTGATTTGCATCCACTTGAACAGTCCTTGCCTTTGTGCTCTTGCTCCAGTTTGCAACCATTTTAGAACCAGGAGCTAAAGCAAGCTTCTATTCCCACATTATGGTGGGTCTTTTGGAGAATTCAGAGTACCACACGACTGTTCATCAGAACCCTTCCCGCTCTGTCCTTCCTATCCATCGTCATCCTTCCATCCCCACCTCCTACCAACACACGTGTTTGTGTATTTGCTGAAGGTGACGAGGTGATAACCTTAAACATGATTAAGAGTGCACCCGTGGGTCCTGTGGCCGGAGGCATCATGGGCTGCATCATGGTACTGGTCCTTGCTGTGTACGCCTACCGCCATCAGATTCATCGCCGGAGTCACCAGCATATGTCTCCGCTTGCTGCCCAAGGTGAGTGCAGAATGAATCCCAGTGCTCCTCTAGGAGGCAGCTGCCTCTTTTAGGTTGTTCCAAGGCTGGAAGGACAATGACCAATTGGTTAAGTCTCTTAAGAAATTGCAAGGACAGCACTATATCCTTAGCTTCTTTGGGGTCATCTCAAAAGTCCCCAAAGCCTGTTTTCTTTAATGCCTAAACCCTGCAAGCCCCATTTTGATTCCCTAGAAAAATCCCTGAATCTTCTCTTTTACCAACAAAAGCCCACCATGGCCTGCCTCTCGTGAGACAGCCAGGAAACGGGGGGGCTGTGTGAAGTTTTCTGTGTCAGATGCACTGGTGATTCCCCACGTCACTGTTGCCAAGAACATGGATCTGTTGTATTGCAGTTGCTATTATATGAAGTGAAGGAGCACACCTTGGAATAATCACATCTCTTAAAACAGGAAAAGTAATCAAATTCAAGTGAAAAAAAATCTGTAATCACGACCTTGATACTGAGATATCAAGTTTTAAGTATGCTGTATTACTCATTTGAAGGCGACAAAGCCAATTAATGGCCATCCCTATTCCTCCTAAAGCCCCAGGGATGTGTTAACCTGACTCTCATGGAGATAAAGTTAACTGGTAAGGTAGCTCACCCTGGCAGCAGTAATAATGGAATGAGATTGGAAAGCTTTTCTATGACTGCAGCTGAAGGGGACCAAGGGGCCATGATCTCTGTTAGTAGCAGGGATAATGATAATGCACCAGCCCTTGGTGAGATTTGGCTAGGCTGAGGATGACCATCATCCCAGTGTGACCTGTGCCTGGCCTTTTATAGGGATTTATAACACCATTTTATCAACAATGTAGATCTTTGGTTTCGACCCTGTTGCTTCTGTTTTGTCACTATAGTAGAGGATTAAAGATCATTTGACCTCCATCAGCTTCTTTTCTCCTGTTTCTTCAGAAATCAACCTCAGTGTGTGTGTGTGTGTGTGTGTGTGTGTGTGTGTAAGTGTGTGCAAGCACATGTATTTGTGTGCTTGAGTGTAGAACTAGGGATAGAATCCAGGCTTGCTCGACGTCTGAGCTATATTCCCAGCCCTTCTTATATTTTTTATTTTTAGTTGCCAAGCCTAGCCTCAAACTTGAGACCTTCCTGCCTCAGTTTCCCTAGTCTCTGGGGTCACAGGCCTGTGCCACTGTGCTTGGCTTGTTTATTCACTTCTTGTTCTCCTTTTGATTACTGCTCCTTCTTTCATTAAAAAAAAAGCACGGAAGGGTTCAGCTCATTTTCATCCAAGATAGAAACTCTGCCTCTGGGTGTGTGTGTGTGTGTGTGTGTGTGTGTGCGTGCGCGCGCACATGTGCTGTGCCAGTGCTCTGCCACTAAGCTACCCCCCCAGCCCAGGAGTCATTCTTGATGGAATGCTGTCACCCAGCCATCAAACGAGCACTCAGCAGGGTATTAAAGCGGGTGATTTTGTTTGATTAAATAGTCATGTTTCTCTCTTTTTAATGATGGGTAGAAATGTCAGTGCGTATGTCCAACCTGGAGAATGACAGAGATGAAAGGGACGACGACAGCCATGAGGACAGAGGCATCAGTGAGTACCGAGCGGCCTGGCGGCAGAAGGCGTCAGCAGGAGGCTGATCCAAAACAAATATTCTTTCTTATGTCCTTTTGCCTTGTATGAAAATTTAAGAAGCTTTGACATGGTGGGTGTGTTTTTTTTTTTCCTCCCTTTTCCATTAGGGATAAGTATAGGTCCTCGCTTCGTTTTAGAAAAATCTCAAAGGACTCTATGTTGTTATTCTTTGCAGTAGGTGCTCTGACCTGAAGCTGCTCACCTTTTCCTTTCTTTCTCTCCCTCGTTACTTTCCCAAAAACTGTTTTAGGAAAGGAATGTTCCAATATGCATTTTTTTTAGTCACACACACACACACACACACACACACACACACACACACACAATCACACACACAAAACTCAGAAGGGAAATGACATTTTCTATATCAAAGGAGCATTCCTTGAGATACCCTGGCCTTCAGCTACCTGGAACATGGCCTTTTGGTACACGTTAAAGCCAGATAATTAAGTACCTCTCCCTGCCTCAGTTCTAAGTCACCTCCCCTCATCCTCAGAGTTTTTTTCAAAAATTGCTTATTCTAGCTCTCCAAAGAATACCTTCCCCCAGCATGCAAGTGAGCATGCGCAGAGCAAGGGGGTTGAGAGGATGAAGGTGCTGGCATGAGAGTGACGTTCACTGTCCTTGACTTCCTGCAGTCAGCAACACCCGATTCATAGCTGCCGTCATTGAGAGACACGCGCACAGTCCAGAAAGGAGGCGTCGTTACTGGGGCCGGTCCGGAACTGAAAGTGATCATGGTGAGTTCTTGCTTCCTGCCATAGAAGACCAGAGGAGCCTGCTCTGCCTGTGGGATGATGCTCGCACCTACTCCCTCTCTCACCTACTCTGTGCTTAAAGTTAGTTATTTTGACATAGTCTCCCCCAAAAGATGCACATCAGCATGAAGCCCTTTTGTAGGAGCCCAAGGGTAGTTTTGCTTGTACCTCAGCACTTCCAGGCATAAGCCAGATGACCTCTGGGCCTATGGTTTGCTTCCAAGTTTTTCTCCACAAAGGATTCAGGGCTGGGGTGTAGCCCAGCAGTAGAGCACTTAACTGGTATGCAAGGTCCTGGGTTCATTCCCAGCACCACAAGAAAAGGAAGGAGGCTGAGGATTCTTGTTGACTATGTGGAACCCGACTGCTGAGCTTGGTTCTCAGCACAACCAACACCCGTTGAGGTTCAGCCACCCAGTGTTGTTGTTGTTGGGCAAACTACAACATCATTAAGGGCTCTGTTGGGGCATGACAAGAATCTGGGCTGTTCTCTAGCACTCTCCACCCCAATCTCTGGCCTTGTCTAGGAAAACTCAGAACAAAAACTTTGCCAAAGAAATATTTGCACTGAGCCTTGAAGGATTATTAAAGAAAGTTAGGAACCAAGGATATTAGCGGTAATTAGTATGTACAACATACCAGTAAGATGCTAAGGGACAGCCTAGGCTGAGCAGGTGCCAATGGAGCCCAGGACTAGGAAGGCCATGTGCTCCACTGGAGCCTGGGCCATACCACATGGCTTCTCACCTTCTAAAGTCATGTTGCTTACTGTCACGAAGAACAGTAGATATGTCCTGGTCTGTGAGCATCACTGCCACCATTTCAAAAAAAAACATAAGAGGGATGAAAAATCTCTTGTAAAATCTTATTTTTTATTTTCTAAGTTAGTTATCTAATTTTCCAGAAATCTTTATTTTTCTCTCAGAAATAAGTCTTTTTATGCATAAATAATATATTTAAGTCTTTTTTATTTAGCTTTTCCCACACCTATCCTGAAAGAAAATAAAAATCTTTATTTGCTTCCTCCCCTATGCTAAAGTGGCAGGGTCATTTTCCTCCCAGCAACCCAAGGCACCTTTTATACCACTGCCAGGTATTCAAACTCCTTTTGGAAAACAGGAGAAGCTGAAACTCTGCTATGTAAATTGGAGACTCTTCATTTGGACTCTGAATAACATTGTTTCCACCAGCTAAATAGAACCTTAGGGTTTCTATGGAGAGCCAAAGCAGAACTTAAATTTTTCAGTTTCTTGACTTTCTGGCTTTTTTCCAAAAAAAAAAAACAAAAAAAAAAACCCTTTGAACCTGCATAAATTTCTTCTGCTCGACAGTTCTGTGCCTTCTCCTCTGAATAATAAAACAGGTTTGCGGCTGCTAAAGTTCAACAGAAATAATTTCTTATTCAGCAGAAATACTGAATCCTTTTTCTATCTCTCTCCCCAGTTGCATCCCTACCAAATTGGGATTCTGAGTGATGTTTCCAGTGGTCCACGAGCCCCTCCCATTGTCTCAGTAAAATGGCAGATGAAGCAACAGCTTAGATAAAGAGAATGGTGTAGTGTCAGTATCTGAAAACCAAGGAATCTAGCTAAGGGCTTGGTTTCTTTCATTTTTCACAGTAATTGGATCCCTGTTATCCCCAAGGGTTAAAAAAAAAAAATTAGTTTTTCATGCAGACAGAATGCAATACCAGAAGTGGAGAGCATTGATGTTCCACATATTCCCAAATGCATCATGAAATTAATAAAAATTAACTGGGTGTTGTCTTATTTCTGAACTTGTACCATGGGTCACAGAGAGTGGTGGTGTCAAGTTAATGTCCCTGTGGTGCCTAGAGGGTAAGCATAATACACATTCAGCAAGGAAGTTTAGTTGCTGGCACACTCTAGCTCCTCTGTACATTCCCCTGTGTGGGGTATCTGTTGTGTGCCAGGCACTCTGCAGAGTAAGTTAAAATGGGAGACTTGTTATTTCTGCAAGGCAGGGTGGTACAGAGGAGAGCTTAGGAGACAGGGTTAAGGGTCAAGCCAAGCTCACTTCGGATCCCCCCTCCCTCCCTTTACCAAGCTGTTAGATGTTAGTGAGCTCCTTTGGACCTGAATTTTCTAATACCTTAAAATCAAATTTAAAATTCCTACCTCGTAAATGTGTTGTGAGGATTAAGTCAAATAACATATGATAGGTTTGGCGCTCAGGACTCACCGGTTTGACCTGAAGGAATTACAATCCGGGAAGAAAGCAGAAATGAATGCACATATTCCTGAGATTGGTAAAAGGTGGTATGTGACAGCTTCTGTAGAGGAGGCACTGGGACTGGCTGTGGAGCAAACAGTATCACAGTGCCATGGTTCTGTGCTGCCCAGTGTGGGTTCTTTTCACAGGAGTCTTTGGTGTGATACACAAAAGCAAATTTGAAATACATAAATAAAGAGCTGCTGAACAGACTAGACCCTGGAGTATGGCTTAGAGTAGTGATGCTTCTAGAATTAAAACTAAATGTTGCCCAGGCTGCATTTTTATTTAGAAATATTTATGTGGGCTGGGTGATAGCATGTGCCTATAATCCCAGCAACTCAAGAAGCTGAAGCAGGAAGATTGCAAGTTCAAGGCCAGCCTCAGCAACTTAACAAGGCCCTAAGCATCTTAGCAAGATCCTGACTCAAAATATAAAAAAAATTTTTTTTTTTAAAGAGAGAGTGATAGAGGAGAGAGAGAGAGAATTTTTAATGTTAATTTTTTAGTTCTCGGCGGACACAACATCTTTGTTTGTATGTGGTGGTGAGGATCGAACCTGGGCCGCATGCATGCCAGGCGAGCGCGCTACCGCTTGAGCCACAACCCCAGCCCCCAAAATATAAAATTTTAAAAAGGGGAAGACATGTGGCTCAGTGGTTAAGCACCCCTGGGTTCAATCCCTGGTACTGAAAAAACAAAAATATTTATGTGACCAATCAACTTCTGTATTTTAAAGGAATCTAATTTTAATTTTATATCACAAAAGATGAATTACTCAAGTTAAGAATGTATTTTTTAACAGAGCCATTTTTGTCAATGTTATTGGTGTTTGGTAGGTGCTAGGTAGGTGCTCTACAACTAAGTCACATCCCAGCTCCATTTTTGTCTTTTGTTTTTGTTTTTTGCAGTACTAGGGATTGGACCCAATGGGGATTTACCACTGAGCTGCATTTCCAACCTTTGAATTTTGAGACAAGGTCTCTCTAAATTGCTGAGGCTGACCTTGAACTTGCCATCAGGCACTAGGCATTTTTGTCGGTATTCTAAGAATACCTACAGTGAATGTTTTTCAGCAAACTGTTACACTTATAAGTAGAGTTACGCCCTGTGTGTATTTTTAACCATAGATGAGTGAAAGGTAGAGGAGAAGAGTTAAGGGGAGGGAAAAGGGAGAAACCGGGAAGTGAAATTGGAGTAGATTAAATTCCGTATCTGTATGATTATGTCAGAATCAACCTAGTTATTATGTACAACTGTAATGCACTAACAAAAGCAAAAAGCAAAAGAAAATATATTACAAAATGCAAATAAATGCCGATAATAAATAAAATAAATGCAAATAAAGGGCAAATAAATGCTGAATTTTTAAAACCTGGTCAAAAACACAAGACCCTTTCCTGGAGAGGCAGAAATATCCTACTGCAGTTACTCTCTGTGGCCACAAGATGGTGCGTGAGATCCCAGAAGTACAGAGCATTCCCCTGCAAGCAAGAGGCTTCTTAGGAACCACCCCAAAAATACATAAGCAGATTGCCAAGGCACAAGAGCCTCTTCTTGGCTCTTGGGTTCCTTATGGATGCCTGGCCTCGTTCCTGAAGTCAGTTTCTCACTTGAGATAGTCTTTGCAGACACTTTTCTTCATATGCCTCTGGGAAGCACTGTTTCCTTTGAAAGTGTTAGCTGACAACCTTTGTGTTTAAATACTGCTTCCTCCTCCAGAGTCAGGGGCCCTGTCTGCCTTCATTCATCACTGTTCCCAGTGCTCAGCAGAATGGCCTGGCACTGAGCAAGCAGTTAATGTGTGGAGTGAGAAACTGTGTTGTCTTTCTCCTGTTTGCTCCCCCCTTCAGACTTCCATTAATTTTTCAAGTAGGAGAGAGTTACAGAGGGATTGAGCAATTGTGTTGTAATGAGGACATTAAATGAAATGGCTATAGTATGAGGGTTTTACTTTGGAAAGGCCTCTACTGGGATGCTCATCAGAAAGCAGTAACAGAAGAATTGGGGGTACCTCAAGTTGCCATGGAGACAGCTACCATTATTACCACCCTGAGTGAACCCAGGTACTGGGACCACCCAGATTCAGAGCATCACTAGGCTTTGTCAGAAGCCCTGGACAGGATTCAAAGAATTCTCACCTATCTTCATAATTACGTGAGACTAGTGAATCTCATACCAGGCAAAGTCGCAAATTAAGAAAAAATAAAATCCCAATGATACCATTGCTTGGGGGATATAACATGCAGGGGTTGTTTGTTTTTAAGTGCCTGCTTTGTGTTCTGGAATTTAAGAAAAAATTTGCTAATGAACAGCCCTGTTTTTTTTTTTTTTTATAATACAGTAAAGCAAAGAGATGTGCACAGAATGCTGTGTAAACTCATAGAAGGAGCACCAGAGTCCTGTGGCTGGCAGGACTGGGTTTGGATTTGGTTGAGAAGGGTTCTCAGAGGAGATGTGCATATGGAAGCACAACAGCAGGATGAGGGAAGATGGGAGAGCAAGCCAAGCAGCAGGACCCCATGTGCTAGTCAGCTTTCTATTGCTATAACAAAATACCTGAGAAAATCAACTTAGAGGAAGAAAGGTCTATTTTTGGCTCATGGTTTCAGTACATGGCCAGCTGGCTCCATTCCTTTTAGGCCTGCGACAAAGTAGAATCATCATGGCAGAAGGGCACAGTGGAGGAAAACTACTCATGCTCATTGAGAGCCAGGGAGCAGAGAGAAATAGAGATACAGAGAGGAGGAGTCAGGGATAAAATATCATCCCCAAGGACACAACTCCAAAGATCTACTTTCTCCAACTAGGTCCTACCTCTTACTACTTCCCCCACTTCCTAGTAGTCTACTCAGGTATGAATTAGTGGACTAATCCATTGATGAGGTTAGAGCCTTCTTGATCCAGTCAGCTCCCAAAAACCCTCCTCTGAACACTGCTGTATTGGGGACCAAGCCTTCAACACATAAGCCTTTGGGGAACATTCCACATCCAAACCATAACACCCAGGAATGCTAAAATGAATGAAGCATTACCATGGGTGCTTGTAAGTATGCAGAGATATATCGTATCTTCTTTTTTTTTTTTTAAAGAGAGAGAGAATTTTTTAATATTTATTTTTTAGTTTTCAGTGGACACAACACCCTGGGATCAAACCCAGCACAAGGTGGTCTGAGTGTACCCCATACTTGTTATTGAGGTTTTGGAGTCTCATTTCCAGTGTCACATCGTAGACTTAGCACAGTCAAAGCTGAGAAGCTGAGGTTCTTATTCTGGCCTCCCAGTCTCTTCACCATAGGTAAAAACATCTCTGTTTCCATGGCCTTGGAACCTAGAAACCATATCCAAGAATGTCAACTCACCTGGCATCTTGACCAGGCACATCCACTGGGTCACCAAATCCAGTCTGGAATAATCCCTTGAAGCCAGCTGCTTCCCTCATTTCCAAGTACTGCTACTATACCTCTTAAGGTTCTTGCCTTCCACCTGTCCTGTCCTCCAGCTACCTGCAAGTGCACATCACATTACATGGTATAGGAATGGCCTTACATTTCCAAGCCTCTTTCTTGGTAGCTGCCTCCTGTTTCTTTACTCATCTCCACTTATTAACTCCCATTTTTCTACTTAGGCCCAACTGAAATGAGTTGTGATGCTTCCTCATTTCCCAAAATTGGAATTATTTTCTCCTCTGCATTTAAATTATATCTCAGTTAAAATCATTAAGGAAAGAAGACATTGCTTATTCATGTTTTGTCATCCCCCCCTCCAGCCCATATGGTCTGCAATGTATGAGTAATTGAATAACTTGTACAAGTAAATTTTACTTGTTTTATTTCTTAAAGACTAGCTTTGAGCTTCTTTTACGGGACAGGTTTTCATCTGTGTGTCGACCCCAGTGACCAATCCAGTGACTTGCACATAAGAGGTGCCCAATAAATATTTGTTGCATTGGATGGTCTCTGCTGTCATTTGAGTAAGATTTCATTGAGGACAGAGAATTTGCCTTTCTCACTTTTTCACAGAGCATACATTTTCAATCACAAACAAATCCTGCTCGGCTGTTTGCAAGCACATCAATTTTTCAGCCACAAATGTGACTAGCACTACCCATGGGTGGGTGCTGATTGATGCTAACTGTAGATGCAGTGAAGATATTAATGAGCTGCCACTTCTAAAAACGTTTAAAGGAGATTTTTGCAATATTTAAAAACATGCCAGGGTTCTTGGAGTGGAATCCTTTGATCAACAAGGGCAATTTCTTTTGAAACATGTATTACTCAGAATACCAAAAGAAATGAATCTTTAAGTGCAGTGAGCCGGCTTACACAGAGAATAGTTGATTCCTTTTCTAGTTGGTTATGGGTAGATGTGGAGTATTTGATTAGGTGCTAGAACCTTGGGAAAGTTCCTTAACTTCTCTGATCATCGTTTCCCTCCCTTATAAACTGGATATTAATGTGCATGATTCTTGGGTAAGTAAGAATTGCCTGACACTGTGCCTGCCATGGGGCAGGTATACAGTGATGGTGACATTGGCTTTGTCCTGACTGGCATCCCTGTGGACATTTCAAAGCTCCTTGCCCCACTACCCCTAAAGGATCTGAGTATTGTTCAGATCTTTCCCTTGAAGCTGCCTGTTGCCTACTTCGTAGATTTTTTTTTTTTAACTTTTTTGATTGTTGATTGACCTTTATTTATTTACTTATATGTGGTGCTGACAATCGCACCCAGTGCCTCACACATGCTAGGCAAGCACTCTACCAAACTGAGCCACAACCCCAGCCCTGTCGATTTCTTTAATAGGAGAGAAACTTTTAATCTCCGGAAGGAGTTCAAGAGAGAGCTCCCCAAATGAATAGTGGGGGTTACCTAAAGGTCATGGAATGGGGGGTGATTTCGGGTTTTGTTTCATGGTCTTGGGGGTCTTTGGTAAAGGTTCTTATTTATTTTGTTTTCCTCCATACTTTCTCAGTTGTCTCAACTGACCATGTATTTATTGTGTACTCATTTTTAGAAAAAAACTGTTAACTCCAGGTCTTTTTAAAAATAAGTTGCTTCATGTGAGGACTGAATCTAACAAATTATGCTCTGTCCATATATGACTATAACATAATGAATGTCACTTGTTATATAATTATAATGCACTAAGTGAAATGACAATAGTAATAGAAGGGAGACTATAGAGTAGAGCAAGCAGATCAAGGAGAGGGAGGAGGAGAGGGAAAGGGAATGTACCGGGGAATGAGATGAATTGAATTATGTAATGTGCATGTATAAATATGGCATAATGAATCCCAGTATTGTGTATAATCATAATGCACCAATTCAATAAAAAAAAAAAGTCCATAGTTCTTTTGCAAGGAAAAAAAAAAAAAGTTCCTTCAACATCTGCAGGCAGCATGCAAGTGTCTGTGTCTGCACCTGTGTATCACACAACAGGGGTACCTCCTGGCATCTCTCCTGTGTCTGGAAGCTCTCAGCTGAACTTGCTCTGTTCCTTTTCCAGGCTATAGCACCATGAGCCCACAGGAAGACAGCGAAAACCCTCCATGCAACAACGACCCCCTGTCAGCCGGGGTGGATGTGGGGAACCACGACGAGGACTTAGACCTGGACACGCCGCCCCAGACTGCAGCCCTACTAAGTCACAAGTTTCACCACTACCGCTCACACCACCCCACCTTGCACCACAGCCACCACTTACAGGCAGCCGTGACCGTACACACTGTCGATGCAGAATGCTAACAACCTCCTCAGCTCCAAGAGAAGACGGGGGTCTGGGAGATACAGAATGTTCTGGAAAGAAAAAAAAAAAAGAGCCAGCATAAAACCTTCCATCAGAGACCCTTTGTGTGTGTGTGTGTGCTTTGTCCAGAGTGGTTCAACTCACTGCCTGCCCATCGGCATGTTTAAAAACAGAGAAGCAACAACAAAATCACGTTTGTGAGGACGCGAAGCTGGTTCTGAAACGGAGGGGGAGAGCCTGATTAATGAACCTGCCACGATGCTAATGGAATGGAACAGACGGCAAACCTCCAAACACAGACGAAACGTGTCACTGAAGCTGAGCCAGAGGAATGTTCCAGGGAGCCAGAAGCTTTCAGCTCTCCTTAACTGGAAGAGGAAAATCTGCTCAACCAGAGACTGGGAACGTGGCACCTCCCGTCACCAGGGTGCGCTTTGAAGATGGTGCTTTGTTTCTTAGCGGTACCTGGATACCATGGTTGCTGTATGGAACTTAAGTGAAGCTCTCTAAATGATGCATCTCAGAATTTCTAAGTAAAGGATTATTTTTCTACTATTTATTGAACTTTTCAAACATTCTCAGACTTTGGGGGAAAGCAAAGGAAAACACATTGAGAAATTTTCAGCGATTGTCACTAGCTGTTGTGTGCGTGATGAAGTGGTTCTTTGATTAAGGAGTTATATCTCTTATTTAACTCAGCATCATCCCACTGCCCCACTCCAAAAAAAAAAAAAAATGGGAAAATGAAGAAAAACCTTCTCTCTGACTTGTTTACGTCATTTTGTGGAAAAAGCATCTTTATTTGTAATGCAGTATTCTCTCTGGGTTTGACAGACGTGGGAAGGGGCAGAGAAACCCAAGCTGTTTTAAAAGAAATTTTTATGTTTCTTTATAATTCATTTCCACTCCCCTGTACAATACTTTTCTTAGGTTTCTACGAAATCTAATATTACCATTCCAGCCCTTCAGCTAAGGGAGGGTTGGATTTATTCTCCTTGTTTTAAAAAGACTATAAATTTTAAAATGTCCCATCTTTGACTCTGAGAATATTAAACACATAAGGGAAGACATTTTAAAATTGTGAAATTTTGGTTCTTAAGATTTCTTTTGAAATCATAGTTAAAAGCTGCTGCCAGTTACCCAAGAACTTACCCACCAAACTGCTTTTGATTTACACGGGGATTAATCAAATCTGGCTACTATGACATGGGGCATTGTAATTTTAAAGTAGTGTTCGAATTACAGTGATGTATTTTAGATTCACGTTTTGTGATTCAAATATGTTATAAAGACATTCTTGCACCGTGTGTGTGGTAAATCTCCGTTTATATGTAGTTGGAAAAATTCACTGAATAGGGTATTATGATATAATGTAAAAAAAAAATTGGTTCTTCAGCAGTACAGAAAGTAAACTATATATGTGCTATCTGGAAACCCCTTCATACTGTGTATAAAATTACAGTCTAGTGAAATAAACTGTATTCAACGGACAGTGTGAGTGGCTACACTGATTTGCTTAATGTATCACTTCTTATGCTTCAAGGCAAGTTACATTCATATCAAAACCTAGGAGGTCTGTTGACAAGCTGCAGTATGCATCCTTTCAATGACTACAGTCAACTTGAGGCCCCCTGAGGATCTCAAGCAAAGCAAGTGAAAGGTCAAATGGGATAAACCAGGCATGATGGTACACACCTGTAATCCCAATAACTCAGGAGGCAGAGGCAGGAGCTATCCTTAGCAACTTATGCCCTAAGCAACTTAGCAAGACCCTGTCTCAAAGCATAAAAAGGGCTGGGGATATACCTCAATGGTTAAGCTCCCCTGGGTTCCATCCCTGATCAAATGAGATAAACTACAAAGCAAACATTTAAAAATGTATAGAACATAGTTCCCCTTTCCTAAGCAGCTAAATCTATGTCATTAATATTAAATGGTCAATTCTACACTGAAGGGAATGCATGGGTTTCCTATTTTCCCAGAAAAGTAAACTCTTTTCATGGGATGCTAGTTTTTTGGTTTTTGTAAAGGTGAAAATCTCTGTTATGAAACTAGCTTCTTTATTGAGGATGGAGAGGAATTAAGAGTAGAAGTCTGGTGTTTTCAAGAAGAGAATCACAAAACTTAAGAGCTTAAATTTTATATGTATATACTACTCAAACACAGTCACGAAACACATTTTGTATCTTTGCAATAAGACTCTCTCCTGTCCTGAACTCAGGGCGAAGGTAATAGGATGCTTACATCTGAGCAAGAAAACAAATGAGCTTTAGACACTGCGTGGAGTATGACATACAGGTTTGCGAAGTTTGGGTTGAAGTTTCAACCTTCCAAGTTACCTCTTCTCATATTCCCCAAGCTTCTCATAGTAATGTTGTTTAACTTTGGTAGTAGTGATGGTCATGTTGGGCATTGATAAATTGCTGAGGCTGGCCTTGAACTCATGATCCTTCTGCCTCAACCTCCTGCGGACTGGGATTACAGGCATGTACTACCATGCCCAGTTTGGTTTTGTTTTGTAAAATGAAAAATATGGGGCTGGGGACATGGCTCAGTGGTGGGGCTCTTGCCTAACATGAGCAAGGTCCTGGGTTTGATTCCCAGCACGACAAAAAGAAAATATGTTTTTACAAACTTTATTATGGTGACCAACACTGGTTCCTTGGCTCCTCGGATATGGTTTTTTAATGGAATGCTGAAGAGACATCTGATCATTCATGCCTTCTCGTTTCCCAAGGCCTCCTGGTACCTGTGACCAACATTGCTTATCAGTGTTGGTAAGTATCAGGGGCTCAGGACATTCCAGATCACTTTATAGAAAGGAAAAAGGAAACTTTCTATTTGTGGCCTAAATCAAACAAAGTTCAAATACTTGCCCTCATAGTATGTGTTCATTGGCTTCTCAGATAAATTTATTTCAGAAATTTTGGAGACTGTGGTAGTATTGTTTTCCCTTTACTTCTTGATTTAACGTGAATATTCAACTAAGCCTTAGTGATATTTTATTTGAAAAACTCTGTCAAACTTACTCAGGTTTATTTTGCCAGCCAGAGTGACCATGATACATGAAAAGAAGTCCTGGAAGTTCACTTAAACTCATTCCCTGTCGATGCCCAGCTCCAGGCGAGGAGGATTTTCTAATGTACGTCTGGTAGAATCATCATATTCTTAAACACACCCGTCCAGTCTCGTCTCTGAACAGACAAAGTGCTGGTTTTCTTGGCTGAGATAGAATACCATACTCAAAAATTATTTTTATTTTTCAGTTAAAAGAATTTTAAGTTGAAAGGTAACATTTCTATATTTGTTATTTGTAACTATATAAAATGGTCCTCTTAATAACTAGGGTGTGTGTGTGTGTGTGTGTGTGTGTGTGTGTGTGTGTGTGTGTACATGAGATTTTTGGAGATTTTCTTCTGGTTTTCAATTTCCCTCCATTCTAAATTGCTCATCTCTCATCTTCCATCTCTCATCCTTTAATTTGGTGTTCCTTGTTTTTTATTCATTACCGTTCTCTCCCTCTAAGAAGAATATTTTGATTTCATTTAAATCCTCCTGAGATTTTGTTGGATAAGGTTGCACTCTGGAGAGGTACAAACCTTTGTGGTATCTGATTTCTTTTCCTTCCACAAGAATCCATTTTTGCCCATCCATGGGTGATGTCTCCCCTGCCCAGCATGCCTGTCCTCCAAAACCTGACTCAGCCCTTCCTCAGTGCCCTCTGGTACCCTGCCATCTCTGAGCTACACATGCTTTCTTCTTGCTTGCAGTGACAGAGCTCTGAATTGAAAGCAAAGAGGACTGAAAGTTCATCCCAGTGTGTCTAATCCCAGGCTCAAAACTGTTTTGGAATTCTTCATCTCCCTCTTTTATTTCACAAATCCAAAGTCTTTGACTAAATATCACTCACATTTACCCATTCCTTCTGTGTGTGTATGTGAGAGACAGACAGGGAGAGAAACTGATTTGCAAGCCTTCTGTATATACTTCCACTGACCAGTGGCCTCTAAACTGCTTCCTTGATTCTCTTCTCCAATTCATCATTAAACAAATAACGCATGAGTTCTTCCTTGTCTGACACTGTGCTAGGAAAGGAGTGCACAGGATGAATTAAATAGACATGATCCCTGCTCTTACTGGATGTAGAAATGTAAATAAATAAAAAGCTTGACTCCCCAGTGTTATCCTACTTTTGCTTCACTGTGGAGTAGTGAGTGTGATTCTATCAGTTGACTTCATTCCTCGATTTCTTATTAGTCTTATAAAAAGCTGTGCTAGTCAGCTTTCTGTTGCTGTAGCAAAATACCTGAGAAAATCAGCCTAAAGGAAGAAAGATTTGTTTTGCCTCACAGTTTCAGGCATTTAAGTTCCTGGTCACTTGTTTCCATTGTTTCTGGGCCAGGGGTGAGTCAGTACATCACGGCAAGGAGTGTACCTATAAAACACAGAAGGGTGGGATAAAAATATCTCTTAAAAATCATGCCCCTATTGACTAGTCTCTTCAACTAGGACCCATCTCCTACAGTTTCCACCACCTCCCAACAGCCCATTAAGCTGTGAATTCATTGAATCAATCCATTAATGAGGTGCATGATCCAATCACCTTCCAAAGGCCCCACTTCTAAACACTGCTGCATTTGAGACCAGTCCTTCGACACAAATTTTTGAGAGACACTCCAGATCTAAACTATAACTAACACATAATAAACCCATCCTACTTATTTGGTCAGAAACTCAGACCCAAGATACCCAGCATAAAGCCTTCTTCCTGATGATAAATTGGGTGAAGGGTCTACCTAACTTAGCCCAGTGTGACTGAAAGAACTAGTTACAAGGAGAGACTTTCCATCTCTAGTAAATGTGAAAAAGTCAGCGGGTCACATCTATCCCCAAAGGCTGCCATTTTGTCCCACTAATGTTCACAGCCTCCAGATGATACTGATTCTGTGGAGTAGAGAGAATGAAAGAATAGGGTAGGGCTGGGGTTGTGGCTCAGCGGTAGAGCACTTGCCTAGCACATGTGAGGCACTGGGTTCGATCTTCAGCACCACATAAAAATAAATAAAAAATAAAGGTATTGTGTCCATCTACAACTAAAAATATATATATTTAAAAAATAATAATGGGATATCATAAGCTTCTGACTCAACCAGCTCTGAATCCCATCCTATCTCTGGATGTTCATTTGCAGGATGTGATTTTAAATAGTCCTTGTTGTTTAAGATAAATTTAGTTGTTTGTTTTTAGTATCTGCCTTTAAAAATATCCAGTTAGTCATGTAAACAAACAAATATAAGACACAAGTATTTCCAATAGGGAGATCTGCTGTAAAGGCCAAGGAAGGTGATGGGTGGAACTACCACAGTATGAGCAGGGAGGGGATCAACTTTAGAGTTGATGCTCATGGGAACCTCTGAGAGGGGGGTATAGAAGTTGCTATCTAAGAATGAGAAGGGCAAACAAACATGGGAATAGAACATGCAGTGGGCCTAGGCCAGAAAAGAGCATCAGATCTAGAGCACTGGTCAACAAAGAGAAAATGGGATGTCGTCGGAATGAGGAGGTAGGAAATTGGAGTCCTGTGGTCTGTGGCAAAGAAATGAACCCAGAGGATCTTTTGAGAAGGGAGAGTAAGGTGAGGTTATCTATTCTATATTTTTATTTTATTTTTTTTACAGATGTTACGTGTTACATTTGCAGATGTTAAAGGTACACATATTTGGGAATGAGTAAAATAACATTCACTTGTGATGTTTCTAAATACACTGTGATTTCTCTAGAGATGTTTCAAGTTAGTCTATATTATAAAAGACTAATTTTTAAAAGACTGATCTGAGATGAAAATATATTGCAGAGTAGTAAAAATAGGAACGTGGACAGGAAACCCTTGCAGAGGTCTAAATAATGCAAAATACTGGCTGTAAAGAGGGAGGAAAGTGGGAGGGTGGAGAATATATTTTGAAAACAGAAACAACAGGGCTGGGTTGGTGATAGGGTGGTGAAGAAAGGAACAATCACACCATTGGTGGTGTTGCTTTCTATGCTGGGAAGACAAGAACAGGAGCAGTCTTTTTAGGAGGAGGGTAAGGAATGAAGGATCCAGGTCTGATCTGTCTGGTGTAAGGTGGCTGGAGCTGTCGGTATCCTGCACAACTCAGCCCAATAATAGTGACAACGGTGACTCCATGGAACACTTGCTTGGGGTGGCATTGTAGTGGGGTCTTTCCACGCACTAATTCATTTAATATTGTTGAATCTGATGATTTATGTAGGAGTCAGGCCATACCACACAAGAGCTTTCACTCTTGCCTCCTTACTTTCAAATTCCCTAAGGGAAGGACCCACAGCTTGTATCCTGCTTCCATTGAAAACCTCATCCTGCTCCCCTTGTACCTCTGCTCTGCTCCAGCCAACTGTTCTGCTGACCAGATCGCCTTTGACTTTCTTGCTCTACTGTATGTGTTTGCTTCTGTATTTTGATCTTCTTCTCTTAAGAAATAACCACTTCTCTCACCCCAGAAAAATCTCAGTTCAAATACAATGTTTTCCCTCTCCAGGTTTCTTAACACCCTCACTTACCCACACCTCTGCCTAGAAAAAAAAGTGAGATCTGACCCTTCAGATCTTCTAAAACTTAATTCTGCACCAGTCATGAGCTTCTACTTCATCTTGCTAGATTCATGTTTAGCAGACTGTTTTACAGTCCCAATGAGGCTTCAACTTTCTGAATTTAGGGACTATTTCTTATTCCTCTTTGTAGTATTAAGATCTAGAGCATTGGTCAACAAAATGGTAGAGCACTTGCTATACCCTGTACTTACAGGGCCTTAATGTTCATTGAAAAAGCCAAATTCTGGAGCTGTAGCTCAGTGGTAGAGCGCTTGCCTAGCATGTGTGAGGCAATGGGTTTGATCCTTAGCACCACATAAAAATAAATAAATAAAACAAAGGTATTGTGTCCATCTACAACTATAAAAATGTTTAAAAAGAGAAAAAGCTTAATTCCTAGAGTGTCAACTACAACCATATTAATTATTTATAAGCTATAATAGGTATATAGTACTTACGGTAGGGAATAAAGTTAATTGATTTCTCCAAAACATGCTTATTCAATTAGGATGACAATTTTTTTTAGTATATGACACTAACAATTACTATAAATTTTATAAGTTTGAGAATTTTCATGTTATCCCTGGCATAAAAATCCTCCACAACTTTTAAAAACATAGTTTCAGTAGATAGGCTTTTAAAAAGCTGCCTGTATCTTATTATAATTTATATGGTACATGCATACATCTGAGTACAAAAATAATTCCTACTGGCTAATTTAACATATAATTACTTATCCAATATGGCTTTCAATCACATTTCTTTTGAAGAAGGAGCTTACATATGGAAGGTTTTCAAATCCTACTTTTCGTAAGACTACTTGTATTTCTTTCACACTATTCCCATTCTATTTCGGGTACTGCTTCATTAGTGTTTTATGTAACAATATACCCATCAGGATTACTGCCTTAGTTCCGACTTAGCCCTGGTGCTTTTGGAAAAAAAAAATTACATAACAAGTAGCTTGGCTTCCCTACAAAGCTGTGTTCTTAAATTTCAGGGTTCCTTGGCAATCCTTCATCCAGACCAGTTTACTCTCTAGCACATTCTCTATAAAATCTGTTCCAAAACTTTTCCACTTTCTGTTGCTATGTTCGTCACCTTTCTGTCAATATAACAAAATACCTGAGATAGTTAACTTCGAAGAGGAAATGTGTATGTGACTCACTGTTCTAGAGGTCCCAGTCCGTGATCAGGCAGACCTGTTGCTTGGGGCCTCTGGTCCCAACAATGGCAGGGAGTGAACAGTGGAGCAAATTGTCCACCTAATGACCAGGAAGCAAAAGAGAAAAAAGATTACTGGGTGGGATGCCACAGTCCCCTTTGAAGGCATGCTCCCAGTGACCTAAGGACCTCCCGTAAGGCCCCATCTCCTAAAGGTCCCACCACCTCCCATAGTGTCATTGTGGGGACTCAATGGACCTTTGGTGGAACACGGAACATCCTCTGAGTATTTGTGGACTGGTATTTGAATGCAGGTTTTTAATTCTTTGTGGTCTATGCCTAGGAGTAGAATCGCTCAGTTATGTGGCAACTCTAGGCTGAGCATTTTGAGGAACTGCCAGACTCTTCCAGAGTGGCTACAGCATTTCATGATCCCAGCAGTCATGTCAAAGGGCTCCAGTTTCTCCACTTTCTTGCCCATACTTGTTATTTTCCTTTTTAAGAAAATCACAGTGATCCTATTAGGTGTAAAGTAATGTGTCACTGTGTCAGAGGAATCTTTTTTAATTGTTTTTTGTTGTTGCTGCTGTGGCTGTGGATTGAACCCAAGGCCTCGTACACGCTGAGCATGCTCTACCACTTAGCTACACCTTCAGCCCACAGTAATCTTTTTCTTTTAAATGTAAAATTATAGCCTGTTACTTATTTTCTAAACACCCTTTAGTGTTTTGTCATTTCCCTTAAGATAAAGTCCTCCCCACTCTCTTCTGCTTACCCAATCTCTTCGTTTCTGCAGTCTTCTCTTAGTTTTCTTGAATGAGCCTTGCTTCGGTCCATCTCGGGGCCTTTGTATGTGCTGCATATTCTATCTGGAATATTTTTCCAAACTCTGTCCTCGCCTCATTTTATTTATTTTTTTATATCTCAGCTTCAATGCCACTTCTTCCACGAATGCCCACATTGCATTAGTGTCCACTCTTTAATCCCTCTCTTGGGGGAGAAAGGTACTCAAAGTGAGTATGGCTACTTCTGTCTACTAACAGAGAGTAGCATCTTTCTTATCAAAGGGGAGATTCATCTGTAAACTGGCTCCTCCCACTAGCAGAGGGATCAAGAGACCAAAACTCTGGCTTCCCTGCAAGTTCTTCTGTGCTGCAAAAGGGCAAGATGGTTAGTGAAACTGAGCTGTATAATAACCTGGGATTAACTGAGCTGATGAGGGGCCTGGCATCAAGAAACTGGGAGATGTGTCAAGAGTCTTGTGGCAGACAGAGGAAGGACACCAAACACAAAGGCCCTGGAGCACACAGAATGCTGACCGGGGAAATGATGAACAGGCACCAGTCGTGGGAAGGCTGCAGGGAGTTGGATGTGAATTTGTCAGGCTGACACACAGATACCTCCTGGCTCCCCAAAGCTCCACTGGGGGTTTCATAAATGCAAGTCTTGAAGGGCCAACTTGAGGGGAAATCAAGGAGCACGAACCAAGGTCCACTAAGCTGGGACAGAGCAGGGGACAACTACAGGGGTCGGAAGCAAGTGAAACAGTTGAGTGAAGCCAAACTTAGAGGCCAAGATGACAAAGCCCCAAGGAATTCACAGGAATCAGGGGAAAGTTATGGACTTCCTGCAGGACCTGGAGGAAAGGTTCAGGCCAATTGTATATGAGTATCTGAAGTCACTTTGACCTCAACAGACATCTTGGAGACTTGGCAGCACTCTGCTATACATCTCCTTGGCCCTCATCACACTGATGGCTATTTGCTTTCTTCCTGCCTTCAACCGGCTTCTACACGGTGTGCAGTTAGGGACCTGTTATGGTTTAGATAGGAGGTATCTCCCAAAAGCTCAGGTGTGATATAGTACAAGAAGGTTTAGGGTAAAATGATTGGGTTATGAGAGTCTTAGCCTAATCAGTTCACTAATCCCCTTGAATGAATTACCTGGGTGGTAACTGTAGGCAGGTAGGGTGTGTCTAGAGGAGGTAAGTCTCTGGGGGCATGCCTTTGGGATTTATATTTTGTCCTGGTGAGCTAGAGTTTGTTCTATGCTTCCTGGAGCAATGTCTTGAGCTGCTCTCCTCCTCCATACCTTTCTGCCATGAAGTTCTGCCTCATCTCAAGACCAGAGCACAGAGTCAGCTGTCTATGGACTGAGACTTCTGAAACTGGGCCCTAAATAAACTTTTCCTCCTTGAAAATTGTTCCTGTCAGCCTTTTGGTCACAGTATTGAAAAAAAAACTTCCTAAAAGAGGGTACCTGTCTGTCCATCTTGCTGTGTGCTGATGCCTGTCTCAAACAGGCACATAAAGATATTTGCTGGATGAATAAGTTTGTTTACTTTTCAGAATTTAAGATGGATTTAAGAAGGAACACAAGCCACAAAAGTGGGATAATCTCATAGTGTCATAGTCAAACAAACACACACTGAACTGGAAACAGGTTGAAAGACACCCTAGAAAACTCAAGATCCCCAAAGTGATAGGAGTGAGTTTGCTTGCTGAAGCCTGGAGGAGATTGGAATGGCCCTCATCTATCAGAATATCCCATAAGGGGCTGGGATGTGGCTCAAGCGGTAGCACGCTCGCCTGGCATGCATGCGGCCCGGGTTCAATCCTCAGCACCACATACCAACAAAGATGTTGTGTCTGCCGAGAACTAAAAAATAAATATTAAAAATTCTCTCTCTCTCTCTCTCTCTCTCTCTCTCTCTCTCTCTCTCTCCTCCCTCTCTCACTCTCTCTTAAAAAAAAAAAAAGAATATCCCATAAGCCCATCAAAATCAACCTATACTATAGAAATATCAGAAGGAAATTGTGTGCTTATACCCTTAGGATGATTTTTTAGGCCTTTCTTTAGAAGGGCCTAAAAAAGCAAAAGTGATAACTAAAAGATGTATGTCATTTGAAACTTCTGTACTACAAAAGTAGCCCCAAAATTGAAGTTTATCTTACTTGCAAAAAAAATAAAAGAATTGGCCCTGAGAATAATAATGTGTATTCAAACTAACTCCTATAAACCCCCTAAGCAAAGGAGAAATGAGCCAATAGAAAAATTGGGCTGAGGGACAGCTGTGAAGATGGCGGGTGTGGGCTTGACTGCTGTGGCTGCCTGGGTACCCTGTTGGAGCTGGGGCTGAGCGGCGGTTTCCTTTGGTCCACACAGTGATCTCAGCTTGTTACATCCATGAAAGCCCTAGAGGGCACCCTGGTGGCTCCCAGTTTGCAGACAGAAGACATCAGTCTCTTCCCTTAATCGACTAGACCTCCCCAATCTTACAAGCTTTTGCCTTTTAGCTTATAAGAGGCTTTATCTTTTATTACCTTTATCCCTGGCTATCTTTCCAATATGAATGGTACAAAAGTATTGGCAATGGAGGAGTTTTGCAAATCTCTGGGTCATGCCTGTATAAGGTTTGATTACTCAGGAGTTAGAGATTCAGGTGGTAAATTAGAAGAATTCACAGTGAGGAAACAGAGAAAAGATGTTCTTTCTATAACTGATGAATTAGCTGTAGGACCACAGATACTAGTTGGATCTCGCCTTGGTGGATGGCTTAGGCTTCATGCTGCAGTTGCATGACCTGATAAGGTCATGGCTCTTATTGGTGTACCTACAATCTCACATGGTCTAGTGATAAACTTTAATCAGCTTCCTGTTGAGGTAAAAAAAGGAAGTAGACATAAAAGGTGTGTGGTCTAAGCCATCAAAATACCATGAAAAAGGATTTTAGCACATTCAATAGTTTCATTAAGGAAGCAGAATATCATTGCTTGTCACATAGTTGGATTCCTGTGAACTGCCCTACAAGATGGCTCCATGGCAAGAAGGATGACATCATACCTTGACATAAATCCATGCAGGTTGCTGACCGAGTAGTCAGCAAAGATGTAAATGTCATCCTCCAAAATCACAGTGATCATAGAAAAAGCGGACATTCAACTTCTTGTTGACACTATTGATGACTTGATTGATAAGCTTTTGACATAGTTCATTAGAATCACATTTTTAATAGGTATGTAAATTGTTCAGAAGATTGAAAGAGATACAGCAAATCAAAGACTCTGAGACTGTAGGTTTTACCCTCTCACTTCTATTTTGTAAATATCAGCAAAGTATTTATTGATTGATTGATTGATTGATTGATTGATTGTGGTACTGGAGATTGAACCTGGGGCCTTGTGCATACAAAGCAAGCACTCCACCAACTGAGCTATATCCCCAACCCAAAGTATTTATTTAATGATGTCTTTGTATAGATAATAAAATTTTAAAACAAAATTTTAAAAGATAAATAAAGGACTGGGGATGTAGCTCAGAGATAGAGCGTTCCTAGGTTCGATATCCAGTACCAACACCACAAAAAAAAAAAAAAGTATATTTCTAGGCACGTATTATGGCAGAAGTACTGGCTGCTATTTAGAAAAATTTCTAAAATTTTCCTTCAATCTTTTTTTTAAAGAGAGAGAAGAGAGAGAGAGAGAGAATTTTTTAATATTTATTTTTCAGTTTTCGGCGGACACAACATCTTTATTTTATTTTATGTGGTACTGAGGATTGAACCGAGCACCCTGTGCATGCCAGGCGAGCATGTTACCGCTGAAGCCACATCTCCAGCCCCTTCCTTCAATCTTTTACTGTTTTTCCATTAAAATATTTCCTTTTTTATTCAAGAGATGTTTACTTTTCTTGTGAGTATGTTAGCCTTGCCAGTTCTTATGTTCTATTATAAATAAAACTTGAATATTTTGGTTTTTGTTTGCCACCCTAAAAAAAATGGGCTGAGATTTCAGTGAAAAGAAAGAAAACAAATAGTTGATAATCACATGAAAAAATATTTAATCTTTCTTAAATCAGTGAAATACAAATTAAAATGAGGAAAATTTTTTTCTTTCAAAGTTTGGCTGAAACTTCAAAGATTCATGACACTCTAAGCATTGGTGGGAGTATATAAATTTATGTAGATACTTTGGCAAATCTATTGAAATTAAATGTACACTCTGACTCAGAAATTCCACTTCTCCACACCTATCCTACAGAAACACATGTGTACACCAGGAAACTTGACAAATATTTTTATTGCAGCATGTGTTGAAATGGAAAAACTTGGAAACCAGCTTAGTACTAGATTAAAAATAGAGAATATATGATGCAGTGCTATGCAGCAGTTTAAAAATAGAGTAGCCAGGTGACACTGTGCATGCTTGTAATCCCAGCTACTCAGGAGGCTGAGGCAGGAGAATTGCAAATTTGAGGCCAGCCTCAGCAACTTAGCAAGAACCTGTCCCAAAATAAAATTTTAAAAGTAGCTCAGAGATAGAGCATTCCTAGGTTCGATACCCAGTACCACCAACACACACACACACACACACACACACACACACACACACACAAAGTAGATTTCTAGGCACAAATATGGTTTTATCTACCAAACATAACATTGAGTTAAAAAAGCAATTTCAGAGCCAGGCACTGTGGGGCATGCCTGCAATAATCCCACCAGTTTGGGAGGCAGAGGCAGGAGTATTCAGAGTTCAATGCCAGCCTCAGCAAAAGCAAGGCACTAAACAACTCAGTGAGACCCTGTCTCTAAATAAAATAAAAAATAGGGCTGGGGAAGTGGCTCAGTGGACTAGTGCCCCTGAGTTCAATCTCCAGTACCACCCCCCAAAAAAAAGCAATTCCAGAGATAGATAGAATGTGATACCTACTATTTAAAGATACAAAATTACAGTTGGCTTCATGTCCACAGGCTCTGCCTCCATAAGTTCAAGAAACCTCAGATCAAAAATATTTTTTAAAAAAGTGACCTTTATACTGAATATGTGCGACTTTTTTCTCTTTTCTTGACATTCCCTAAACAATACAGAATAACAATGATTCACATAGCATTTACATTGTATTAGGTATTATAAGTTATCTAGATATGATTTTAAACATATGGGAGGACTGGGTGAAGTGGTACATGCCTGTAATTCCAGTGCCTCAGAAGACTGAGGCAGGAGGATCACAAGTTCAAGATCAGCTTGGGCAACATAGTGAGACCCTGTCTCAAAATAAAAAGAAAAGAAAAGAAAAAGGGATGAGGATATAGCTCAGTAGTAAAGTGTACCTGTGTTCAATACCCAGTACCTAAATAAATAAATAAATAAAAT
Organism: Ictidomys tridecemlineatus; assembly: GCF_052094955.1. Classification (NCBI taxonomy): domain Eukaryota; kingdom Metazoa; phylum Chordata; class Mammalia; order Rodentia; family Sciuridae; genus Ictidomys; species Ictidomys tridecemlineatus. The sequence continues at coordinate 50,456,475 of NC_135487.1, forward strand.
TTTGGGGGGGATGTGTACAGGTCTATGCCCTTTTACCTAAGGGATGGGAGTATGCATGGGTTTTAGTCTACGAACCAATCTCCCATGAGTACAAAGGAAGGAATATGCATGTTTTCTAAAGAAATATTTACATGTATATGAATGCAGAGAAAGAAAGAAATATTATAAAGATCTGCACCAACAGTTTCCAGTAATTATGTCCGGATAATTAGGAATAGGAGCAAGAAGGAGTAGCAGTGATCAGAGCCCTATTAGACTTCTTATCTGTCATGTTTCAAATTTTGCAAGAAAAAATGTAAATTTATATTGTTTATATTGTGAAAATAATTTGAAATTTAAAATTAAATGCTTAACACTGCAGAAAGAAAAGTACCACATGATCTCACACTCATGCAAAATCTGAAAAGGTTGATCTAGAAGTTGAGAGAGGGGGTAGGGAAAGGTGGAGAGAAGATCGTCAATGGTGCAAAGTTTCAGTGAGGAGCAAGAAATTTTGGTGTGCTATTGCACTGGGGTGACTATAGATAACAATAAATCACTGTGCATTTCAAGAAAACTAGGCAAAATTCTGGGGATGTGATTCAGTGGAGAAGCACTTGCCTAGCATATTTGAGGACTTGAGTTGGATCACCATTACTGCAAAAATTAAAATTAGAAAAAAAAAGTTAGGCCAAAGGGTTTTGAATGTTTACAGAAATGATAAATGTTTGAAGGGATAAATTTATGTAAAATGATTTCAACATTACACAGTGTATATAGGTGTAAGACATCATATGGTACCCAATAATATGTGCAACTTTTATTGTTTTAATTTATCAGTTAAAAAATAAATTTAGGCATTATGTAAAAATGTGGATGTGTTACCGATGTGATTCTGCAATCTGTATTTGGGGTAAAAATGGGAGTTCATAACCCACTTGAATCTAACGTATGAAATATGATATGTCAAGAGCTTTGTAATGTTTTGAACAACCAATAAAAAATAAATTAAAAAAAAAAGACTGTCTCTTCAACCAGCTGTCACATCTAGCCCAGGAGAAGCCTCCATCGGTTCCTGACCTGCTCACTGCGGTCAGAGTGAATGAGCATCCGCTGGTTTTCAACCCTAAGACTTGACACTCTAAATCTGGCACTTGAGCTGAGCATGCAGAGGGAATGTCTGTAATGAGTCTGGCATGATTAAGTGTTTGCTATGCTCAGACTTAACTTAGAATTTTTAGTTTTGAATTGATTATGTGTATTGCAGTACCCAGCATTAAGGATTATCATTTTCTTGATTAAGAACCTATACAGTGAAATTGTATTAAGTGATTTGAGTGAATAAAGCATTGAAAAAAGAAAAATAATAATAAATAAATAAATTTAAATAAAAAATTAAATGTGTCATAAGTTATTACTTAGCAATAAGAAGAAATGAACTCTGCTGGGCATGGTGGTACACAACTATAATCCCAACAATTCAAGAGACTGAGGCAGGAGGATCACAAGTTCAAGGTCAGCATCAGCAATTTAGCAAGACCCTGTCTCGAAATAACAACAACAATAATAATAATAATAAAGGACTAGAGTATCTCTGGATTCAAAACCCAATACCACAAAATAAATAAATAGAAATAAAGGACTGAGAAAAAAATAAAGGGCTGAGACTGTGGTTGAGTGGTATAGCCCTTACCTAGTATGCACAAGGTCTTGGGTTTGAATCTCAGTGCTGAAAAAATAAAGAATGAATTACTGATACATATATGGTCATGAATGAATCCTACAAATGTTAGAGTAAATAATGGAAGCCAGAAACAATACAATGCCCTCCAGATAGGTCCAGGCAGATGAACTTCTAGAACAGGCTAAATTAGTCTAGTGAAAAAAAAAACCAATCCAAGCTATGGTTTCTTCTAAGGGTGAGCATGACTGACTGGTGAGTGGCAGTAGATAGAAAGAAAGATACTGGTCACAGGAGTGAAACCATGTGTTACAATTTTCCAGTTATGGAGTCTAGGGGTGTAGCTCACCGGTAGAGCACTTGCCTAGCATGTACAAGGACCTAAGTAAATCCCAGCACTGCAAAAAATAAATAACTCCAGATGTAACTCATGCATTTAAATATATAAATTTAACCTCAACAAGTAAACAAAATTAAGTGTCTCGTGTTGTGTCTATCGTGATAAACTGTTTTAGAAATCCATTTTGTGCAAAATTAACAGTTCCCCATCAAACATGCTCATCCTTTAATTCCATGCACCCAGGAATAGAATAAAATGATCTGCCATTCACCCAGAACTCCACCTGAGAGTGGCCAGGCAGCCATGGCCACACACAGGAACATGTTCAACCAGGACAGTGAAGTGTTAAAGTTGTTCAGTGTGAGCTGCTGGCCTCAGCTTTGTGAAGAATGACTCCTGATGCTTCCAGGCCAGCCCCACCCCCAGACAGAGGAGAGGAAGCCTGGGTGAGTCACCTGCTGAGCATGTGTTTATTGTCCAGGAATCAGTTTACAGAGGTGAGAAGTAGAGTAGATGAATAGGAAAGGGATACCAAGTTCAGCCTTTTAATTATGAAAAAGTTGGAAAGGGCAAGGAAACAAAGGGAATGGGCAGACGTGCCTGAAAGAAAAAGCTGCAGCCTCAGACCTAGAGTTCTCGGATGGCCTCCAAAGGGCAATGGCTTCTTCAGATTAAACCCTTCCTTTATAGCAACTGATACCAAATGTGGAATTTCAGGAAGGATGGGACCTCTGGCATTGGGAAGACGGGCAGGGTGGCTACCCTCCCTCCCAGGCTGATGTCTAGAACTCCTAAGAAGGAATAAGTACCTTCAGCTAGTTTAATCATAAGGTTTACAATGTAAAATACTGGACCAGGAGGATAATATAAGGATTCAATGACTCCAAGTATTGAGGACCTTTCCTGTCATTAAACGGCAATCAATCAATGTTTCCTGGTAGCAGCAGCTGTTGCTATGTGCTTTATAACAATATGTGCTTTATAGCAAACTGAGATTCAGACTATTGCTTGGTTCCTTTCAATGTTAAATTCTTTCTCAGCTGGAAGAAACAAAAAGAGAGAAAAATATTGTTACAACTTCATTAGATCGATTGAAGATATAGCAGTGGTTCCTCATCCGCGTCAGAGGTAGATGGCATGGACAGCCTGGGGATTCAGCCTGTCCCTGACATGAGGGACTGTGCGACAAACCATGGAATAGCTTCCAGGCCAGAGGGCTAAGGGAGCTAGGGAGGCCAGAGCACCTTTTAAGAGCCATCCACCTTTTAAGCCTAAACTGGTGGCTACTCTCTCCATTCCTCACCATCCCATAAGACTCATTAAGTAATTGATTAAATAGTTGATCCTAAGTGTTGGAGGACAGGGTCCAAATCTATGCAGGAACTTATCTTTTAAAAATATTTTTATTGTGGTGAAAAGCACACAGTCATGTACCATATAATGATGAATTGCATATGTGATAATGGCCCCATAATGACATCATAGTCATCTTAGTTTACATAAGTACATCTTATATTGTTCACACAATGACAAAATTGCTTAATGACACATTGAAACAATGCATCCTCCTCATAAGTCATGTATAACTGAATAACATAAAATTCGATATTTTAACCATTTTAAGTGTACAATTCAGAGGCACTAAGGGCATCTGCAATATTGCACAACCATCACCATTATTTCCAAAACTTTTTCATCATTTCAATTTGTGGGCACTTTTTAACTCCCTTGACTTGCGAAATGATAATTCCATAATTGAATGTTGGAACTAAAAAGAACTTGGAGATTATCTCTAATCCCTGCATATGTATGAATAAGGAAATTGATATTCATCAAAGTTTTACTCAAGGTTGCAAAGCTAGGTGATGCTCAGTCACCAGGGAGCTTTCTACCATGCACTCTATTCATTCTGTCCCAGCTCTTTCCAACTACCAGATGAATTAACCTAAATGCAGACACCATCATGTCAAATGCCAGACATTTCAGTTGGTAAATGAGTTAGTATGCCTAATAACCTGGAGGGATTAATAAATCCCCCTCTCTAAGTAAGCCAACTTTATCTTATTATTGCCACGTAGATTGTCAGATTTTTAAAGAAAAGCAAAAAAATAAAAATAAAATAAAATCTGTGAATGAAAGGTCTTCCTATTAAATCTGGGAGGGGCATATTTGGAGGCTGTAGTGTTTAATTTTATGAGTCGATTTGACTGAGCCACAGGGAGTCCAGATATTTTCTCAAACATTTTTCTGGGTGTTTGTTATGATTTAGATATATAATGACCCCCAAAAGCTTATGTGTGAAGCAATGCAAGAATTTTCAGAGGTAAAATGATTAGATCATGAGAGTTGTAACCTAATCAGTAGATTAATCCACTTATATGGATTAATTGGGTGGTGACTGTAGGCAGGGAGGGTGTGGCTAGAGGAAGTAGGTCACTGGGGACCTGACTGGGTTTTATATTTTGTCACTGAGGAGCAGAGCTCTCTCTCCCTCTGCTTTCTGGCTGTCATGAATGGAGCTGCTTCCCTTGGCCACGCCCTTCTGCCATGATGTTCTGCCTTCTCTCAGGCCCAGAACTGTGGAGTCAGCAGACCATGGGCTGACATCTTAAGCCAAAACAAACTTTTCCTCTGGAAGTTGTTCACTTCAGGTCTTTTGGTCATGGTGAGGCAAAGCTAACTAAAACAGTGTTTCTGTGAGGGTTATTTTTGGATGAGCTTTACATTGAAATTGATAGACTGAGTAAAACAGATGAGTGGGGCTCATCCAATCAGTTGAAAGTCTGAATAGAACAAAACACAAAGGCTGGCTCTCCCCAGAGGAAGAGAGAATTTTTCTGCCCAACAGCCCTCAAAGTGGGTTATTGGATTTTCCCTGTCTTCTGACTTGAAATAAAATGTGAACTCTGAGTCTTGAGCCTTCTGGCCTTTGGACTGGAACTATACCATCTGCCCTCCTAGTTCTCAGGTCTTCTAGCTTGGACTGCATCTACCCCACCAGCTCTCCTGAGCATCAGTGCCCTGTGAAGATTTTGGGGGTTTATCTGCCTCCATAATCAGGTAAGCCCAACTTTATAATAAATATCTTTCTGTACACATATATGTGGTTCTGTTTCTCTAGAGAACTCTAACAGTCCAAGACAGTTCATGGTCAATATTCAGATGCCTAAAGCCCCAGAAATTCAAGTGCTTGAATTTCTGTATAAGAATCACTAAAGACCTGTGACTTCTCAGTCCCTGGCACGTAATAGACAAGGGATAGATGGTTATTGCATAAACAAATTAACATATCATGAATTAACTCCATCACATTTTCTTGACAGGCTAGAACATTGGAGGTATTCAGGAAAAGTCTTTAGAAAAAAAATTATGTACTTGTGGGAAGTTGGGCAGTTGACCTATCAAATTTACTTATCCATTCATTTATTCATTAATTCACTGACGTGTTAATCATATGCTCTATATCAAGCACTCAGTTAGATATTGGATATATAAAAAACAAGAATATAAGCCAGACCTAGCACACATGAATGTGATCCCAACAACTTGAGAGGCGTGAAGATTGCAAGTTCAAGGTCAGCCTCAGCAACTTAGTAAGACCCTGTCTCAAAATTAAAATAAAAAAGGAAGGATCTAAGGGTATAGCTCTATGGTAGAGCACCTCGGGACTCCATTCCCAGTACCAACAAATAAAAAAACAACAATGCACAGTACCAAATTTAAAAAAAAAAAAAAAAAACAACAAGATACACTGTCTATGCCCTTTAGGAATTCACAGAAACAATTATGAAATGTGTTTTGTAACTGTAACATGAAAAATTATGCCTACAAAAATGGTGGCTCATGCAGTTGTGATAGAAATGTACAGGTAGGAATGTGTTCCCCTTGGGAAAAGTGGAAGAATGGGGAGTGAGGATGGGGAACAGCAGTTTACAGTGATAGGCTGCCTATGGAGGTGGCTGGGTAGATGGTGATGGTTACTCCAAAGTTCTACCTTCCTCTTGTCTATATTAGTAATTCTGCTGGTGAGCCATGTTAAACCTAGTTGCACAATTAGCTTTTACTGCACTGCCTGGTGACCACACATAAAACCTTATGTTTTGTCTCTCTTTTAATAATGCAAAGTAATAGCTACAGAAGCATATTGTGACTTATTTATATGGGTGCTTACCATTTTATTCTCTCATTTTCAAAAGTGAACCTCAGAAATAAGAAAATCATGGATAACCGATCAAAGAAAATATTGTGCAATGGAATATCTTACAAACATTTAAAAGAGTTTTTAATGAAAATATACTCACATGGATAAATGTTCAAAATGTAAACTTTGAAGAGCCGCCCCCGCGCCTGCAAGGTAGGCGGACCTGCAACCCACCAGCAGAACAGGCCCAGCGGCCTGCTGAGGGGCAGAGCTGCCCCCTACTCCCGTGCCTGCAAGGTAGGCGGAACTGTGACCACCAACAGAACAGGCCCAGTGGCCCGCAGAGGGGCAGAGCTGCCAACCATGCCTGCAAGGTAGGCAGACCCATGACCCACCAGCAAAATAGGCCCAGCAACCCGCGGAGGGGCAGAGCCGCCCCACACGCCTGCAAGGTAGGCGGACCTGTGACACACCGGCAGAACAGGCCCAGAGACGTGGTGAGGGGCAGAGCCGCCCCCTCCCCCAGCGCCTGCAAGGTAGGCGGAACTGTGACCACCAACAGAACAGGCCCAGTAGCCCAAGGAGGGGCAGAGCTGCCAACCATGCCTGCAAGGTAGGCGGACCTGCGACCCACCAGCAGAACAGGCCCGGAAGCCTGCGGAAGGGCAGAGCCGCCCCACGCACCTACAAGGTAGGCGGACCTGGGACCCACCAGCAGAACAGGCCCAGAGGCCTGCAGAGGGGCAGAGCTGCCCCACCCCCGGCGTCTGCAAGGTAGGCGGAATTGCGACCACCAACAGAACAGGCCAGACCTGCAACCGACAGACAGAAAAGGCCCAGTGACCCGTGGAGGGGCAGAGCCACTGCCCGCGCCTGCAAGGTAGGCGCACCTGCTACCGAACCGCAGAACAGGCCCAGAGGCCTGCCAGGGTGGTAGGCACATTGCCCCAATTGGAGGAGGAGCAGAGCCACCGCCCGTGCAGAGACTTTGCAACTATACAAGAGCAATACAAATATATAGGGGGAAAATTCCATAACACAACAGTTTCACCAAGCAGAAAGAAATGTGAACAGTATGAAGAGACAAGGAAAGAAAGGACCACAAGCAATGCAGGTCAACTCAACGTTAGAAGAGGTAATATCTGCAGTAGATGGAATGTCAGATAAAGAATTCAGGATATACATGCTTCAGATGATCTGGAGTCTCAAGGAAGACATTAGACAGCAAAATCAGACAATGAAAGATCACTTCAACAATGAATTACATAAACAAATCCAGGAAGCAAAAGATCAACTATACAGGGAGATAGAGGTTATAAAAAACAAACAGAAATCCTAGAAATGCAGGAAGCAATAAACCAACTTAAAAATTCAATTGAGAATACTACCAGCAGAGTAGAACACTTAGAAGATAGAACATCAAACAATGAAGACAAAGTATTTCAACTTGAAAAGAACATAGACAGCTCAGCAAGACTGTTAAGAAACCATGAGCAGAACATCCAAGAAATATGGGATAACATAAAGAGACCAAACTTAAGAGTCATTGGGATACAGGAAGGTATAGAAGTCCAAACCAAAGGAATGAGCAATCTATTCAATGAAATAATACGAGAAAACTTCCCAGACTTGAAGAATGAGACAGAATCCCAAATCCTAGAAGCCTACAGGACGCTGAATGTGCAAAATTATAAGAGATCCACACCTAGACACATTATAATGAAGATGACCAACATACAGAATAAGGAGAGAATTTTAAAAGCTACAAGAGAAAGGAAGCAGATTACATTTAGGGGTAAACCAATCAGGATAACAGCTGATCTCTCAACACAGACTCTGAAAGCTAGAAGATCCTGGAATAACATATTTCAAACACTGAAAGAAAATGGGTTCCAACCAAGAATTGTGTATCCAGCAAAATTAAGCTTCAGGATGGAAGATGAAATTAAAACCTTCCACGATAAACAAAAGTTAAAAGAATTTGCAGCTAGAAAACCATCTCTCCAAAAAATCCTCGGCAAAACATTACAGGAAGAGGAAATGGAAAATAACAATGAAAACCAACAGTGGGAGGTAGGACAGTAAAGGGGGGAAAATAATCAAAGAGGAAAACAAACCATGTTTAGTAACATAAATAAACAAATATGGCTAGAAGAACAACCCATATCTCAATAATAACCCTAAATGTTGATGGCTTAAACTCACCAATTAAGAGACACAGGCTAGTAGAATGGATCACAAAACATGACCCAACAATATGCTGCCTACAGGAGACGCATTTGATAGGAAAAGACATACATAGACTGAAGGTGAAAGGTTGGGAAAAATCATATCACTCATATGGACTTCGGAAACAAGCAGGAGTGTCCATACTCATATCAAATAAAATAGATTTCAAGCCAAAGTTAATCAAAAGGGATAAAGAGGGACACTACATACTGCTCAAGGGAACCATACACCAACAAGACATAACAATCATAAATATATATGCCCCAAACAATGGTGCTGCTGTGTTCATCAAGCAAACTCTTCTCAAGTTCAAGAGTCTAATAGACCACCATACAATAATCATGGGAGACTTCAACACACCTCTCTCACCACTGGACAGATCTTCCAAACAAAAGTTGAATAAGGAAACTATAGAACTCAATAACACAATTAACAACCTAGACTTAATTGACATATATAGAATATACCACCCAACATCAAGCAGCTACACTTTTTTCTCAGCAGCACATGGATCCTTCTCAAAAATAGATCATATATTATGTCACAGGGCAACTCTTAGACAATACAAAGGAGCAGAGATAATACCATGCATCTTATCTGATCATAATGGAATGAAACTAAAAATCAACGATAAAAGAAGGAAGGAAAAATCATGCATCACTTGGAGAATGAACAATAGGTTACTGAATGATCAATGGGTTATAGAAGACATCAAGGAGGAAATTAAAAAATTCTTAGAGATAAATGAAAACACAGACACAACATATCGGAATCTATGGGACACATTGAAAGCAGTTCTAAGAGGAAAAGTCATTGCTTGGAGTTCATTCCTTAAAAAAAGAAAAGACCAACAAATAAATGATCTCATACTTCATCTCAAAATCCTAGAAAAAGAAGAGCAAAACAACAGCAAAAGAAGTAGAAGGCAAGAAATAATTAAAATCAGAGCTGAAATTAATGAAATTGAAACAAAAGAAACAATTGAAAAAATTGATAAAACTAAAAGTTGGTTCTTTGAAAAAATAAATAAGATCGACAGACCCTTAGCCATGCTAACGAAGAGAAGAAGAGAGAGAACTCAAATTACTAGCATACAGGATGAAAAAGGCAATACACAACAGACACTTCAGAAATACAGAAGATAATCAGAAATTATTTTGAATTCTTAAACTCCAATAAAATAGAAGATAGTGAAGGCATCGATAAATTTCTTAAGTCATATGATCTGCCCAGATTGAGTCAGGAGGATATAGACAACCTAAACAGACCAATATCAATGGAGGAAATAGAAGAAACCATCAAAAGATTACCAACTAAGAAAAGCCCAGGACCGGATGGATATACAGCAGAGTTTTACAAAACCTTTAAAGAAGAATTAATACCAATATTTTTCAAGCTATTTCAGGAAATAGAAAAAGAGGGAGAACTTCCAAATTCATTCTACGAGGCCAACATCACCCTGATTCCTAAACCAGACAAAGACACTTCAAAGAAAGAAAACTACAGACCAATATCTCTAATGAACCTAGATGCAAAAATCCTCAATAAAATTCTGGTGAATCGGATACAAAAACATATAAAAAAAAATTGTGCACCATGATCAAGTAGGATTCATCCCTGGGATGCAAGGCTGGTTCAATATACGGAAATCAATAAATGTTATTCACCATATCAATAGACTTAAAAATGAGAACCATATGATCATCTTGATAGATGCGGAAAAAGCATTCGACAAAGTACAGCATCCCTTTATGTTCAAAACTCTAGAAAAACTAGGGATAACAGGAACATACCTCAACATTGTAAAAGCAATCTATGCTAAGCCTCAGGCTAGCATCATTCTGAATGGAGAAAAATTGAAGGCATTCCTTCTAAAATCTGGAACAAGACAGGGATGCCCTCTCTCACCACTTCTGTTCAACATAGTTCTCGAAACACTGGCCAGAGCAATTAGACAGACGAAAGAAATTAAAGGCATAAAAATAGGAAAAGAAGAACTTAAATTATCACTATTTGCAGGTGACATGATTCTATACCTAGCAGACCCAAAAGGGTCTACAAAGAAACTATTAGAGCTAATAAATGAATTCAGCAAAGTGGCAGGATATAAAATCAACACGCATAAATCAAAGGCATTCCTGTATATCAGCGACAAATCCTCTGAAATGGAAATGAGGACAACCACTCCATTCACAATATCCTCAAAAAAAAAATAAAATACTTGGGAATCAACCTAACAAAAGAGGTGAAAGACTTATACAATGAAAACTACAGAACCCTAAAGAGAGAAATTGAAGAAGATCTTAGAAGATGGAAAAATATACCCTGTTCATGGATAGGCAGAACTAACATCATCAAAATGGCGATATTGCCAAAAGTTCTCTATAGGTTTAATGCAATGCCAATCAAAATCCCAATGGCATTTCTTGTAGAAATAGAGAAAGCAATCATAAAATTCATATGGAAAAATAAAAGACCCAGAATAGCAAAAACAATGCTAAGCAGGAAGTGTGAATCAGGTGGTATAGCAATACCAGACTTCAAACTATACTACAGAGCAATAGTAACAAAAACAGCATGGTACTGGTACCAAAACAGGCAGGTGGACCAATGGTACAGAATAGAGGACACAGAAACCAACCCACAAAACTACAACTTTCTTATATTTGATAAAGGGGCTAAAAGCATGCAATGGAGGAAGGATAGCATCTTCAACAAATGGTGCTGGGAAAACTGGAAATCCATATGCAACAAAATTAAACTGAATCCCTTTCTCTCGCCATGCACAAAAGTTAACTCAAAATGGATCAAGGAGCTTGATATCAAATCAGAGACACAGCATCTGATAGAAGAAAAAGTTGGCTCTGATCTACATACTGTGGGGTCGGGCTCCAAATTCCTCAATAGGACACCCATAGCACAAGAGTTAATATCTAGAATCAATAAATGGGACTTACTCAAACTAAAAAGTTTTTTCTCAGCAAAAGAAACAACAAGAGAGGTAAATAGGGAGCCTACATCCTGGGAACAAATCTTTACTCCTCACACTTCAGATAGAGCCCTATATCCAGAGTATACAAAGAACTCAAAAAAATTAGATAATAAGATAACAAATAACCCAATCAACAAATGGGCCAATGACCTGAACAGACACTTCTCAGAGGAGGACATACAATCAATCAACAAGTACATGAAAAAATGCTCACCATCTCTAGCAGTCAGAGAAATGCAAATCAAAACCACCCGAAGATATCATCTCACTCCAGTAAGATTGGCAGCCATTATGAAGTCAAACAACAACAAGTGCTGGTGAGGATGTGGGGAAAAGGGTACACTTGTACATTGTTGGTGGGACTGCAAATTGGTGCAGCCAATTTGGAAAGCAGTATGGAGATTTCTTGGAAAGCTGGGAATGGAACCACCATTTGACCCAGCTATTCCCCTTCTCGGTCTATTCCCTAAAGACCTAAAAAGAGCATGCTACAGGGACACTGCTACATCGATGTTCATAGCAGCACAATTCACAATAGTAAGACTGTGGAAGCAACCTAGATGCCCTTCAACAGACGAATGGATAAAAAAAAATGTGGCATTTATACACAATGGAGTATTACTCTGCATTAAAAAATGACAAAATCATAGAATTTGGAGGGAAATGGATGGCATTAGAGCAGATTATGCTAAGTGAAGCTAGCCAAGCCCTAAAAAACAAATGCCAAATGTCTTCTTTGATATAAGGAGAGTAACTAAGAACAGAGTAGGGAAGAAGAGCATGAGAAGACTAACATTAAACAGGGATGAGAGGTGGGAGGGAAAGAGAGAGAGAAGGGAAATTGCATGGAAATGGAAGGAGACCCTCAGGGTTATACAAAATTACATACAAGAGGAAGTGAGGGGAAAGGGAAAAATAATACAAGGGGGAGAAATGAATTACAGTAGAGGGGGTAGAGAGAGAAGAGGGGAGGGGAGGGGAGGGGGGATAGTAGAGGATAGGAAAGGCAGCAGAATACAACAGACATGAGTATATCAATATGTAAATCAATGGAAATGTAATTGATGTAACTGATGTGATTCTGCAAGCTGTATACGGGGTAAAAGTGGGAGTTCATAACCCACTTGAATCAAAGTGTGAAAAAAAATGTAAACTTTGAAAAGAATAAAAAAATGTTTAATGTCAGAGTTAAAATTACAGAGAGAAATTAGTTTGCATAAGAAAAAGAGTGAAATGCTTATGTAAATGTTAACATTGGATTTTTGAACGTTGTGAATGTTCCAGATATTTAAGTTTTCCTTACATTTCTTCATTTTCCAAACTTTTAATGATCATTACTTTCTCAGTTCAAAGAAAAAGGAAATTCTGCAATGTTATTTTGGACAAATTTTCGTTATCCAAACAATCAATTTAAATGTAAAGTGTCCCCAAACTGCCATCCTAAATCTATGTCAAAGAAATAATTCTTTGATCCCATGAGTGTACAAAATGTGCCACCCCCATCCCTTGGTTATACTCAATTGGTTCATAGATGGCATATAACCCAAACGTGGCTAATCAGATTATATTTCTTAGAAATTTGGAGATTAAAATAATTCCCAAATAAGTATCCTTTTGAATGGAAGAGAGGTAAATGCAAGAGTGGCAAGGTGACTATTTTTCTGCCTTGTGGACTAAAGAGAAGAGAGAATGCCAATGTGCAGACAGAAAGAGGAAGGAGAAGAGCACAAAGACACTGCTGAATTCCTGTGGCATATGTGACCTACCTTCCATCCATCCTCAGGCCCAGAGCTCTACCCTTAAATTCTGGGATATCTATATGCCTTATAAGAAATTTTCTCCTTCTCCTCCTCCTCGTCCTCCTCCTCTTCCTCTTCCTCCTCCTCTTCCTCCTCCTCCTCCTCCTCATCCTCCTCCTCCTCCTCCTCCTCTTCATCCTCCTCCTCCTCCTTGTCCTCCTCCTCTTCCTCATTTTCCTCCTCCTCTTCCTCCTCCTCCTCCTCCTCCTTGTCTTCCTCCTCTTCCTCCTTTTCCTCCTCCTCCTCCTCATCCTCCTCCTCATCCTCCTCCTCGTCCTCCTCTTTCTCCTCTTCTTCCTCCTCTTCCTTTTCTTCTTCTTCCTTTTTTTTTCTTAATCTGAATCAATTTAACTTTTAGCTTTTGCTTTTTAAAGCCAGCAGGTCTATTAATACAAATGTCCCTGGGAGCATAAGGACAGAACCCTAGCTCACTAAGATTCTAATCTGGGAGGACAAGGACTGCATGTCCCCATGCAATTCTCCATCACTTAGTCCAAACTTTGAACATATTTGAGCATATGGTCAGTTTTTGATTAAAGCTCACTGACAGATAGACTGGAAAAATGAATGGAGACTTGCTGTGCCTGTACGTTTCCTTGCCTGGTCTTCCTATTTAATAATGAGAAGGAATGGATCAGAGTTGTGAAAAGGACAGTTCTGGGTGCCTCTCCATTTCCTCTCACAGGAGAAGTACTAATAAAGGTGGCCTGGGAAATGTCAGCTTTTGTTAAATTCTGTAATCTCATTGGCATTCAAATTCACTTGTAATTAAAGGTTGAGTGTAGCTGAAAACCTCTCCTTCATCACTTAGGAGCAAAGAGCTATGTTGGAAAAAGTGACATATAAATGTAACCAAATAACACTTTCTACAACGGAGCCTTCCTTTGTTTAGGCATTTGAGAGCCATAATGTGTGCAGCTTGCAGCCAGGTCAGTCTCTATTTTAAATGTCACGGTGAGTTAGAGAGAAAAAGTGCAGTGTCACTTCAACTGAGTCTTTTCTCCCAAGGCAATGGGACAAAGTATGAATGGTATATAAATAGGGTCACTGTGAAAGTTCTGGGTGTTTTGAAATGATGAAATCAGGTCAGATTTCTAAAGTTTCCAAGAACTCCAAAATCTCACTTTGGAAACGGAACATATGTTTCAGAGTTGAGAAACCACTTCGTTAACAACATTACTGAATGTGGTATCAGCATGAAGTCTATAAGAAGTTGTCTGACCTACTAAATTTAAATAGGAGTTTTAAAAGGCTGTGGAAATTGTGTAATGGACTACCTTCAAGTTGCAATGTCAAGCTTCGACTGATGGGTTCCATTGCTAATTGAAATCTTTCTAGTGGGGCGGGAGATAGAGGAGGGAAGAGAGGGTTGGAGTAGAGAAGAGGGATGTGATCAGCACATGCTTATAAATGTACGGAAATGTCAGTAAATCCCACTAAGCTCTTCATTAATATAATAATTATAATTAGGTCTGGGACTGTAGCTCAGTGGTAGAGCGCTCGCCTAATATGTGTGAGGCACTGGATTTGATTCTCAGCATCACATATAAATATATAATATATAGGTTCATTGACAACTAAAAAAAATTTTAAGTCAACTTTTTAAAATAATAATAATTATAATTAAAGATTTAAGTGAAATTAATCACTTCCACCATACCTCTGGCTTTTGAAATTGGTAAGACCAATATCAAGAAAACAGAAACACTGTCAATCATAGCCATCCGTGTATTTAAAATGCACAACTTTAAATCTTTGTGAAAGAGACTTGTAATTTTTGCTCAAACAGACATTATAAGTTGAGGGTTAATCATTGGTTTAGATTTCTCTCTAGAATCAAAAAAATATTCAATTAACCTTCTTCACAAGCCCAGTGGCGTGCTAAGCACTGGGGATAACGTGATGAATAAGAAGGACAATCTCTGCACTCACATGACCTCTCTGATAAATGACCTTCAAGTTGGGATCTGGATGATGTGTAGTGTTGTACAAATGAGGAAAGGGAGGGTGTCTCAGGCCAGGGGAGACTATATTAGGAGGTCTACGTGAAGCAAAGTTTCTTGAGTTATGGCTTAATTATGTACCTGTATTATGCATGTTTTTATTTTTTGTTTTAGGATGTTTTTGACATCCTAGGGACCCTCCCATGGTTAGTTAATTCCTAGAAATTACAAACAGCCTGCCTGTAAACATTCGCTGCCAAGTAAACCAACCAATCCTGAATTCATACCCCTACTCACCCTCTTTAATCTGACTCCTGAAGTCCAGAACACTATTCCCCTTCCCTAAATCATCCCAAGGCTAGGTACAGAACAAGTAGGGATGGTGGGTATATCCCAGAGACCATCAGAATATTCAAATTAGCCAACCTAAGTCTAAGTATACTTACCTTCCTGCCTTGTCTTTTCTATTGAAGCCACACACACACACACACAAAAAATGACTTCCATGTGGCTTTTCCCTCACTCCTGCCTCCTGACCCACCCTAGTGCTACCCTCTGTGACAGTACATGACATGGCATGCACCCTTCTCAGGAACTGAATAACAAACTACCTTTTCAACAGCTGTCATCTCCTAATCTGTTGGACTCACCATGCCCAAATAAAAACAAATTCTCTGACACATTTCAAAGCAATACCTCATTCCACATGTGTCATAGAATAATCAAAATTGAAAAAAATCTTGTCAGGATAAAAACTAACAATAGAAGTAATAGTAAACATTCTACTAAAAAGGGGCTGGGATATGGCTCAAGTGGTAGCGCGCTCACCTGGTATGCATGTGGCCCGGGTTAGATCCTCAGCACCACATACAAACAAAGATGTTGTGTCTGCCGAATACTAAAAAAAATAAATAAAAATATTAAAAATTTTAAAAAAACATTCTACTAAAAATATTTCTAATACAAACTGAAAAAAAAGGTTCTTACATAAATGAGAGAGAGTGGTATTTATTCATTGGTTGAACAAGCTACACGTAAGGCACTGTACAGTATTGGATACAATAATGACCAAAATAAAGATCCCACTCCTTGCAGAGCTTATATCCTAATGGGGAAGAGGGAAAAATAAGTGGAGAAAATATCCATAAAGTATATAGATAAACATGGTGAAAGCTAAGGTGATAAGGAAGGGCCTCGTTGAGAAGGTGAGATTTGATCAAAGACCTGCAGGAGATGGAAGACATTTGGTTAATTGAGGAAAGGGCTTCCTAAGCTGGAATATAGCTAATGAAAGGCCATAAGATGGGATCATGTATGGCAATTCAAGAAACAGCAAGGCTGGAACAGTGTGGCAGGACTCAAGTGGATGAAATGGAGATGACTGAAAGATTGGAAGATTGACAAAGTTAGAGATGTAGGAAGTAGGAGGTGGGGAGGGCAGTCTGTGTCCAGCCTTGTGGTTCCATTTAAGGACTCTGACTTTTACTCAGAGTGAGATGGAGAACCACTGGGGCAGGAGGACCCCTTTGGGACAGTGACTGTAAGAATCCAGGCATCTGCATGCGGATGGTAGTCACAACATGGACAAGAAGCATTCAGAGGTCAGATACATTTTGAAGGTGAGGCCAACAGAATTTTTCTGTCAAATTGAATGCACGTGGTAAAAAAAAGAAGAACCAAGAATCATGCCAAGGCTGGAGTTGCCTTCAGCCAAGATGGGAAAGGCTGATGAAGAAACAATGGGGTGAGGAAGCCTGGAGAGGAGAGAGAGGTCCCAGTCCGAGTGGGAGCACATGGGAGCTCTCAGCACATGAATATTTAAAGTGACTGGAAATGGAGGAGAAAGCAGGCACCTCTGTTGGACACCTTTCCCCACGTGCTCAGCAGTGTTCACTCCCCTTCCCTATGAAATGCACCCTGACTCCTCCATCTGCACTCCTAATTACCTGTTTCCTGCTTTTCTTTTTCTTTTGAGTTGGGTGTATTGCTATGAGTCCAGGTAGCCTCAAGTTCCTGGGTTCAAAACATCCTCTACCTCTACCCCCTAAGCAGCTGGGACTACAGATGTGTGCCACTGCTCCAGCTATGCTCTCTTTTTAATCGGAGCTCTTATCATCTTGTAACACATTGTCATATTACTTCTTATAATTTTCCTTTTGCAGCTATTGAAATGTAAATTACTTGAGGACAGACATTATTTTTATTTTTGTTCATCGATGTATCCTCAAAACCTAGAACAGTGTCCGGCATCATAGTAAATTTTTGCTGTTGAATTACCCTACTACAATAGAGTTCATTTTACACAGGCCCCTTACTTGCCCATCAATTAGATGCCAATCCTTATTCTTTTGGTACAGTAGGAAAGAGATAACAACCCCAAAATAAATTAGGATAATAATCACAGCTAAGATTAATGAGTGCCCACTCGATGCCACATGTAAGTAGATAACTTAATTCTCACAAAACCCCCATGAGATGGGTATTATACATGTGCAGAAGCTGAAGCAGAGAAATTCAAGACCATCTCCAGTGTCATACCACCTCTGAGAAGCAGAGTTGATATTAGAACACAGACGATTTGGAACCAGAGTCTGTAGTCTTCCCCACCTCCTCTCTATGCCTCTGAAAAGCACATGCATTCAAGAACCAAAGCCACTCTGGAGTCTGGGTGCTAGACATATCATGACCAGGATTTGCTGAAGGCGAAAATAGCCTCTTAGCATCATCCCCAGTGCATTAAAAGAGTATTCAGAATTTTTTTCCATTCATAGAATTTTTAAAGGTCAAGTCAGTAAAGATTTATTTTGATATGTTGACATTGATTTTCTTACTGGTAGGGGGAGAAAACTGTTTTCTTCAGCATTCACCTATTATTCCTATATTTCCTTCAATAAGTTATTTTCCCAAATCAAATTCTTGCTTTAATTTAGTTAGTAAGGTTTGCACCAATGGGGAAATGTATTTTTAAGGGGAACTCTTTAATTTAGTATTATTAGTAGTGATAATAATGCTAAATTGAATAAATATCATGAAACAACTAACTGAATGTATCTTGGAAGTATTTTTTGGCTATGAGGGTAAAGTGGTGTACTGTGCCTGGCAAAACATATTTCTGCAAAGTAGAAATTGGTCTTTCCAGTACCATTTGGATATTTTTATTGCTACCCTAGTGGGAGATTTTATATAGTTCTTTCCTTCTGTGTTCATCTTCCACAATGATTAAAAATTTAAATAAGTTTGCCAGTAGGCCTGCTTGACAGCTGTTGTTCCTATTAAGTAAAGTGCATCTTTAGAGCATTCCATTCACTGCTAAGTGGAAAGAATTTTAAAGAAAAATAACCTAAATTTCTGGAGGACTTTACACATGATTCAAGTGAAAGCTAAGATGCAATGGATTCATTGTGAATGCATCTTATTGTGATGTGCAAAAACCTCAACTCTAATTATAACTTTGTGATTCAAACTTCTTTAGCTGTCTCAAGTCCAACTGAAATAGCAACTGTTATCCCTTTCCTGGTGCCTCCCAAAATTCTGAATTCACCAAGGGCAAAGTCAAAGGGAAAAACTCTTGTTACCTCAACACTTGGTCCCTGTGAAACTTCTATAATGTGGTAGAGCTGGGTTATTGTTTGACAATATTGAAGGCAGGTAAATGGAATTATATGGCCTCTTATAATCTGTTGTCACCTTTATCAGAGGAATAAGAAGTGTTGCTTCTTCTTCAGGGGGGTCACTATAAGGGACATAGAAATTATCTAAACAGTGCTCCTTTATCTGAGCTCCTAAAATATAGGTACTATACAATTACTACTTAGAAAAAAAATGATCACATTCTTATCAAATAAAGCTAGTGTTTTCATTTGTCACTTATATTTAAGGTATTATAAAGAAAGTATTCATTTCTTAAACTCCAGAATTAGCTATTCAGCTGGGCTGGTTAATTAAGAATCACCTAGAGAGATTTTTAAACCAGTGGAGTCCATATGGGCATGGTATTCGTCTGAGGAGGCTGAGGCAGAAGATAACAAGTGCAAGACCAGCCTCAGCAACTTAGCGAGGCCTTGAGCAACTTAGAAAGACTCTGTCTCAGAATTTAAAAAATAAATAAATAAAAAAGGATGGGATGTGGTTCCGTGGTTCAGCACCCCTGGGTTTTACCTCCAGTGCCAAAAATTATTTTAAAATTTTTAAATGCAGAATCTCAAATATTCTGATTCCATAGGCTAGGATCTAGGAATTAGGATTTCTAAGAATATGCCCAACTGGTTTGGATGTGTAACATGAACAAGGATATTCATATGGTCTTCTTATAGATCCCTAGTCCCTAGTCACTTCTAACACTGTAAGCAATATAAGAATTGTCTTACTTAGCATTATATTTCCTTCAATGTCCAGATCATAAAAATTCATCGAGCTCATTTGCAATGAATTGCTTTGACAGGGGAAAGTTGTACCTGGCAGTGATCATGTAGTCATAGGAAAGCTTCATCCCCTCTGCAGATTAATTGGCGTCTGGCACAAAGCAATCTGTTAGGTAGGTGGGGCGGTTATTCTCCAGCCTGATCAACCCTGTGCAGAAGAGTATGGACCTGAGAGGCAGACTGACCTGGGTATAGGCATTGTCTCTGACCTTGACTACCCGTGCACTTTACCTGTTTCCTCACTGTAAGTGAGCAAGATACCAACCATATAAGATAAATAGGATTAAGTGAGAAAATATATATTAAGTTCTTGCTACATAGAAGGTGCTAGATATATGTCAGTTGTCTACATTATATTTCCATTCTTTTGTGTGGAGCTGAAAATCATGGTTTTAGGATGAGAGTAGTGAGAGACCAGACTCTGAACCATGGATACCTTACCAAACTAATGGAGTGACTGCTGTTAACCATGGAAGAGGAGAGATATTAATTGTGCACTGTCTCTCAAGGTTTGCATCCAGAAAGCATCTTTTGTTTTCATCTCATTGACTCAAGCAAGTCACAGAGCCAGACCCATCTCAAGCGAGCGTGGCTTTGGTCAACAGCACTGATGGCTTCCTTGCTTATCCAATCATAGAAGAACTGGAGGAGGGGACTCTAGGTTGAACTTCCATAAATGACTGTTGAAAAAACACTGCACAACTCTGCTGTCAAGGTTGCTGCAGCTCTGCAGAGACTGGGAAGCTGTAGCACTGTTGTCTTGAAAACAATTTTTCCTTAGGTTTTCAAGGCATATCATTAGCCTCCAAATATGCTTAGAATTAAGGATCAGGTACTGGACCTTGGCTATCATTATCATCAAAAAATCAATGGCTTCCAGAGAGAATTGGCAGCTACACATTTTCCATCTCACAACAGTCACCTCCATCTTCCAAGTTTTACACAGCTATACCTCCTTGGTGGGAGCGAGGTCATAAACAAAAAATGAGCAGGAAGGAAGTCTGAAACATGTGGTCTTGAGCTTTTTAGCCTTGATTGCTTAGTAGGGCCCTACAAGGGGATTGGAATGGAGTTGAACGACACCTCTGATGTTATCTGCCACTTGCATAATAATCCTTTATTCTTTTATATCTTTATCCGTCCATCCTTTCATTTGTTCTTTCATCAGACACTAAAAGAACTCTTTCTAGCTAGGCATGGTGGCACATGCCTGTAATCCCAGTGGCTCTGGAGGCTGAGTCAGGCGTATCGTGAGTTCAAAGCCAGATTCAGCAACTTAGTGAGGCCCTAAGCAACTCAACAAGACCCTGTCTCAGAGTAAAATACAGAGAAGTGAAGAAACTTGTCAAGAAAAGAGGTAGAAATAATGATCTGGTTGGTTGTAAATCATGATCTATAGATGTTTCCTGATAGGATTTAGCAATCCACTTAATTAGATTTGGAAAAAAAATTTGAAATGGAAGGGTGTTGGAAAATGCATCTTTTTTATACATACCACAGGAAGTGCGTTTTATAAAAAATCATCCAAAATTAAATAATCTCCTTCCAGGAGAGAGGGTTGGTGCAGCCGAATATTTGAGTGGGAGTCAGAAGACACAAAGTATTTAGCAGGTTGGTTCCTTATACATAAATGCTAATTGTTGTCTTTAGAGTTTTCCTACTATAAGCAGTGAAATAAATAAAAGCTTAATGAGCCATGTAAATAGCACCAGAGAGCAAGTTATAAGCCCCTTGTTCACTAATGAGAGAATGCAAAGATGTTTAGAAAATTTTAGAGCCCTGTGAATATTTATTTATTTTGGGGTGCTGGGAATCGAAACCAAGGCTTTATGCATGTTAGGCAAGCACTCTACCATTGAGCTACACCCCAACCCAAAATACCCATTCTGTTCAATGGAAAAGCTCAGCTGTCCAAACACATTATTGCTCACACAGAGACAGTCTTCCAGTTCTTTTTCTCATTCCTTTACCCCACCCACACACATCAATACCAGTTTCCGCTGCCTACTAGCATCTCTGCAGTGAATTTTAACATCAGTTATGTGGGTTTGTTTTCCTTTGGAGAAGCAAAAAAAAAAAAAAAAATTAAAAAACATTTCATCACCCATTTATTCTCTCATTCTCAAAAACTTCCTTTTTTATTAGTACTTAAACATGATCAAGTCTTTCATTTAAAAAATAAACCTTCTTCTAACCCCCAACCCTGCCCTAACCATCTTCCTGGCCCTCCCCTCCCTTCATGTGCACACTGCCTGACCTGCGTTCTCTAGGAGGCTTTCCCGACCCCTCACCAAGCCCTCACCCTCAGCTCACTGTTGGGTAACTTGTTCCCACCCTCCTTCTACTAAAACCATCCTTGGCAGGGACATCACCTTTTCCCAAAATTCAATGAACACTTTTCTGTCCTTATTTTCCTTGGCCGTTCAACAGATGTAAAACTGTTGGCACGCTCCTTGCTTTTAAAAACACTCTCTTTGGCTCCCAAGACCACATATTCTCTTGATTTTCTTCCTACCTCTTGGTAGTTGATCCAAGTGCACTTAGAGATATAATAAAATGCTAAATGGGGATTTTTCTGGTGTATTCAAATTTAAGCCAAAAGTAAGTAAGAAATCCCATATTCAAAAGAGAAGTATGACTCACTAAGAGTGGACAGATCTCACCCGGGACCCCTGAGCTCAGCTAAGGAATCCTAGGAGGATTTCTTGAAAGAATGTTGCTGGCCAAACAGGGAGGGCTGTGGCATATTTTTCTCTTTACATGGAGGAGGTAAGGTTTGTGCTTCCTTACCTCAGGCCAGGTAACAACAATCTACAAATTTCAACAGCTCCATGTATAAATTGCCTACTGTGGCTAGCTCATGGAAACCCATGCCAAATGGAATCATTATCATCACCTTGCACCTTCCGAACCCTATTCCTCCTCAGAGTACTTTTTCACTTCATTACCCAAAGTGGAAATATTGATTTTTGCCCCACCTGTCTCCTAAAGTTCTATCACCAAGTTTACCTTGCCTTCTAAGTATGTCTCAAATCTGTTCATTTTTCTCCAACCCGTTGTGACTGGGTTGCTCTGAGTCATCTTCATCTCTTTTTGAAGAACTACAGTGGTCTCCAACTGGACTGTCTGCTGCTAGCCTCACTGAATTCCATTCTATTCTTTTCATTGCAACTATAAGTTACCCTTATAAAATGATCCATTTATTCAACAAATACATATTGCATGGCTACTGTGTGCCAGGACCTGTGCTAAGCTCTGAGGATAGGAGCAGAGCACAAAATGACAGAGTCCTTATCCTTGTGGAGTTTATTTTACATTTTAATGAGAATAAGGCAAATATTAAACAAACAAAACAATCCACAACAGGGACTAACAAAGGATTTGGAAAGCTGTAATTATGCCATAAAGTATACTTGGAGCTTTTCTTATGTATATGTATGTCTGTGCTATTAATAGAAACACAATGTACTAATTTAGTGGGTTTTGGAGATGTGTTTTGCCAAAAAAAAAGAATGACAGATGGATTGGGGTTGTAGCTCCTGGTGGAGTGCCTACTAAACATGCCCTGGGTTCAATCCCTAACACAGGAAGAATAGAAAAAGACATAGACAAGACAAAATATAACTTGTTTACATTTTACAACCCCACAATTGAGATAAACTAAGAATTTGGGAATTTGACAACATGGAGCAGAAGGTCCTGCCAAGGCTCAGCTGTTCAGGCAACATTCCCAGTTGCCTATCACAGCCTCACATCCCCCTCCCCAGATTAATGATGACATAGTGAAATGAACCACATGCAACAAACTATAATAAGAGATGGAAAAATCACCAGAACTTTCTGAAGAATGAAGACTTGTTATGTTTCCCACAGGTTTGATCATAACCAGTATAAACAGACAACAGTAGTTTTTAACATATTACTTTGTCTGGCAGCATCACTTCCTGGGAGAAATCTTGAATTAGAAAGCAAAGTTTACTTTCCTGATGGCTTTTTTAAATTAGCTCAGGTTGCATTTTGATATCTTAATGCCTGATGACTCTCTTGCCTTTGTCAACCCAAGAAGAGTTAAGCTTACCCAAGGTGAGTAAGGAAGATATGAGGTTGCATTGGTCATAATTAGGCTAGGTTTGCTATTGCCACCAACAATCTCCAAATGTCAGCAGCTCAACACAGGAGAGATTATTTCTTACGCCAAAGTTGTGGTAAGTTAACAGAGTGGTGCTCATATCCACAAAGTCACTCAGGGGTCCAGGTGCCAGAGTTCCCATCTTCTGGAATGTTGCTGGTCACTTTGTCACAAGAAGAAAGAGTGAAGAATAAAAGCACTTTTCACTGCCTCAGCCAGGAAGGGACACACTACTTCTGCTCATACTTTATTAGATAGTGACATGGCCTAGGTTAATTAGAGGGGAGCCAAGAAGTGTAGCCTTCCTCATGCACAGGAAGGAAAAGTGAACCGGGTGTTAGTGAGCTTTAGTAATGCCTACCCCCCAAGTCACTTATTCAGAGAGCCCTTCCTGACCAACATTGCTCAATTCTGAGCCTAAGTAAGTGTTGCTTTGACCTGCTTCCCCAGTCCCTTTCCATCTTCTCTCCTGTTAGCTGGCACACATCATATTATTGGCTGTTACAGGTCTTGCCTTGTTGAAGCTCCCTGATGCATAGAACACTCTTGCCTTCCTCCTTCACCTTTCTAACTTCAACTTCCCTAAAGATTTCAGCTGGGAATAATTCCAAAAGTCATGGACAAAAATATAGTGTGAACTCTTCATGCCCAAGGTTTTTTTCTTACAAAATTGTTCTGAAAAGGAGCTATATGGTGCAAGGTCTTAGGGGAAGACAAAGCAAGAGCCTGATATAGCTTGTTATTGTCAAAAACTAAAGGCTTTGGAAATACTTAGATAAGTGTCAAAAATGAGAGTCTAGCCCAGAGAGAATAGTCACTGGGCAAAATGTGACAGATTTGGCAGTAAGATGATCACAGTAGGAGCTAGGGATGTGACTCAGTGGTAAGAGCTTACCTGGCAGGCATGAGGATTCAATATCCAGTAACACACACACACACACACACACACACACACACAATTGATCACAATAACTGGAAGATATTGAGTCTGAGGAGCCATGAGGTAAAGACTTTAAACTAATTGCTAAGTGATGGTTTAAAACTAATAAATATTGAATGGATTAATGAGTTATATTTGGATACATATGGTCATTTACATGAAAATATTTATGATAGGAAGTAAACAATTGCAACTTAGGAAATAATGTTTCCTCTAAGAATTTTTAGCTTCTATGTCTCTATCAAACTTATTATAAAAAAATGGATTTGAGCTTCGACAGATGGATTTATATCTTTGAAGAAGAAATCATTGACCTCCCATCATTAGTCTCTAGAGTGACTTTATTGATCTTTTCCAGGGGAACTTTTTTGTCCTATCTGACTAGTTTATGTACATTTCTGCCTGAAGGCAGGAGAATACAGCAGCACTGACTTTTTAAAATTCCTTCAGTGTATGATTCTCTAAGGTGATCATTATGAAACAATTATACTGTGTTAGAATCGATTCAGGGAAAACTTGAGGGAGCTTTGTGAATGGGTGGTTTGCAAGTGAAATATTTATGATTGCATTAAATGTGTATTTGCATCAAGGATATATGTTCCCGTAATTATAGGCACCTGGGAAGCTTTCAACTGTGTGTATGGAATTAGCACTAACCTAGTTTACTGAGGTTTTCTTTGTTGTGTACTCTCTTGGAATCTTTTTCCTGTGTTAGAAATAACTTCACCAGCTGAAAAGTATATTAAGAGAAAGATCCGTGCTTATGTGAAAACTATTCTGGAACAGTCCAACTTCAAAGCTTGAGTTTCTCTTATTGGGTGAATAAAAGCAAGATGCTGCCTGTAAATGGACAACTGAGTGCTAAAGCAGAAATAATGGAATATTACAACCAAAAAATACGTGGAAAGGCTGGCGAGAGAACTGGTCTACCACAAAATGGAAGGATGTAAAATTAGCTGAAAACAAAGACAGTTGTAGGAACACTTCTTTTGAGTGGGCATCTTAAAATGCTAATGATCCTATGAGGAAACTCAGGTTTTAAGTAAATAATCCTAGGAATTCAGATCCAGCAATATATTTGGGAAGGTGCAGGAAGAATGAGCTTGGAAACCCATACCTAAATTGGCTCAGGGGGGATGTGCAAATGTAGAAGCTGTGAAGGGAAGTTTGAAAAAAACTTGCCTGCTAAGTGAGACTAGATAATTTATGCATTGATGACGTGAAGCACCTGCTAGGTTGGCTTCAAAAGCAATAATTATCCAAGGACTATAATGCATTACTAATCAATGACAAGACTGTTGTTGTCAGGACTGAGCTAATATGATATGATCTTTAAAAGTGTGCTCTAATGCCAGATTTTAGTATAGATTCACAAACACATCTGGAAATGTGCCACAGGCTGAGGACTAAAGGATAAGATGGAAGGAGACTACATAAGATGGAAAAAGAATAAAAAAGAAGAATGAACAGATATCAAAAATTTACTAAGATCGCAAGTTCAAAGCCAGCCTCAGCAACAGTGAGGAACTAAGCAACTCAGTGAGACCCTGTCTCTGAATAAAATACAAAACAGGGCTGAACAGGGCTGGGGATGTGGCTCAGTGGTCGAATGCTCCCAAGTTCCATCCTCGTTACCCGCCCTCCAAATAAAAAATTGACTAAGAACTCTAAATGTCAAAATTTCCAAAACAGTTTGCCTCCGTGCAGAACCTCCAAGAAGTAAGATGCTAAGAAAGATGAGATGGGTAGAAATTTTAAAGAGGGGAATTCCTGGGAAGGATAAAGTAGGGAGGGAGCAGGAGTAGGAAGGAACACCAATACAGGTCTGATCCCTGGGAAAGGGGAGAGGAAAGGAAAGAGGACGTTGTAGATAAAAACCTAGATTGCAGCACAGCCGGGTCAAAGGCAAATGCCCTACCATGGAATGTCTATTACAGCAGCCACGTACCAGGGAGAAATGACCCAGCTCTAGAACACCCACTGTGCTCAGTCATTGATGGGGAGCAGCCTGGGGGCAGTCTGGCTATAGCTACAGCATGAATGTTGTTCTAGGTCTGAAAATGCAGTAGCTGAGTATGGTTAACCAGCTCCATTTCTCACAGCAGGTTCTTTGGAAGGGAGATCTGAATGTCATGTCCACATGGTCACTGTGGTCCACCCCTTGCATCACACAGGTACATTCCCCCATGCATGTTCAGGAAGCAGTACCTGCATGGCTCCTGGGAGCCTCTCTTCCTGAGCAAGATCAACTACAACCCTAGATGCTGCGGCTGATCTCAGACCTGTAACTGCTTCTCATTGTCTCCTTCCTCCACTGTCCTTTGACATTCCCCTCACTCTCGGCTATTATCTTGCCTGATCCTGGCGACTTAACTGGTGGTATAGCTCAAAGCTTCATTTCTGAGGGATCTGACTCCTTGGTAATCATACCCTCTCAGGCCCACATGTACAGTCACGTGTCTGATCATGGTTATCATTGGACAGTGGAGTACTAAGAAGTACCCAAGAGGATCACGTTGTTGAACTATAACCCTACTTGTTCCTGTTGTTCTGAGTCTATTACTCTGACTAAAATAGTGACTTCTCTTTTTCAGCAGGTTGGTGGATACAAGGAGCCCAAACACATAGGCAGTAGGCATAGTTCATAATTAAATGAGAACTTTGTCATCCTCCTGGCTTGAATATGCTCCTTTGAGGGTAAAACCTCACTCCCTCTGACCTCAGAATTATGGGGACAGGAAGCCAAAAGTCCTCTAATGCGTCACAGAGTGATGGCAGTGAGCCATAGCTGCTCTACCCTTGTGTTTCTATACCTATGTCTTCTTTCATTTGGAAACTCAGAAACGGAAGTCCCTGTACCCAGTTCTTCAGAGTATTGCCTCTGAGTTGTACTTCAGCTGTGCTTCAACAAACCATCTAACACTTTATCAAGCCGGTTACTTCAGGATGGTGACGAACCGGGAAATTCCATGGCCTGGAGTCCTCTCTTGCACCTCATTCTCTTTAAAGTGGGTCCCCTGGTCAGATGCCATGTTATACGGGATTCTGTGTCTGTGAATCAGACTTTCTGAAAGACCTCAACATAGTAATGCTATCTGAGGCTCTTAAGAAAAGGCAAACCCACCCCTAGAATAAATATCTATTCCTATAAAAATAAACCATCGGGCCCTTCCAGGGCAGAAGATCTCAATAACATCAAATCGCATTTTATTTCCTTGAGGAATAGTGTCTCCATGTTGGTCTCTTCTACTGATAGAGTTCAGATGTTCTCAGGCAGAAGTAGTTAGATTACCCTGCACAAAGCTGCCATGAGCATGTGAATGGAATGGAATGGCCCCACCAGGGCCACCAGGGCCATTCCATTCACATGCTCATTGTATCAACTCTAGGACAGCCTGTGACGATGGCTAGCTAACCTCAACTGAGTCATTTCAAATATTTGGTTTTCCTATGCCTTTCCAAGGTGGGTATTCTCTGGTGGGCATTAACATGTAAGATTAAAGATCATCTGTATTCTTGCACCTTGTACTGCAGACCTCCTCATGTCGAGCAGAAGGGCAGTTAGAACCACACAGCTCTTTTCTGCTCCAGTTTATACTCAAAGCAGGCAGACTTCCATGTCACCCAGTCTGTAGGCATTGCAGTCTTACCTGACATGAGGTTACCTGCAGACCTCAAAGAAGTCTATCAGGTGTTGTGCGGTATTAGTCAGGGTTCTCCAGAGAAACAGGACCAGTAGGGTATATGAGGGAAGTCGGGGGAGGGATCGGGAGAGAAAGAGAAATTTATTTTGAGGATTAAGCCTTGGCTCATACAATAGTGGAAATCTGGTGGGTCCAAAGTCTGATGAGGGAGGATGGCTGGCTGGAGGCTCAGGAAGGAGTTCTAGTTCTAGTTCAGAGGCAGTTTGCTAGTGAGCCAGAAAGAGCAGACGTTACAGATGAAGTCAGAGGGAAGGCTGCTGGCAGAACGCCCTCTTGCTCGGGGGAAGTCAGCTTTATTTCTACTTTGGCCTTCAGTTAATTGGATGAAGCCCACCTGCATTATGGAGGGCAATCTGCTTTACTTAAGGTCCACTGATTAAAATGTAAAGCTCCTTTTAAAATGCCGTCACAGAAACATCCAGAAAAATATTGACCCAAATAACTAGACATCATGGCCCAGCCAAGTTAACACATAAGGTTAATCATCACCGTGGTACTAATGTCTGCTGTCATTTCTGAGATAGAATATTATGTTTGATTCACAGTCTTGGCTCAGGACGTGGTAGTTTCAGAGGCTTCTTCTTGGCTTTTCCAATAGGAAAGACCTTACCCCACTAGCTAAGGATCTTACGTGAGTCCAACAAGATGAGTATAAATCCTGATTTTTCACCAAGGGTAGATGAAATGACTACCAGCTGGATTTATAGAACCAGTGAGCTCACTATAAACTGGGCTGTAGACAGACTTCATATATAATTAGGCCACAAAGCCCCAGCTCTAATGGGACTAGGTATCTAACAGGACTTCAGGTTTCAATGTCAGCTCAATGTGTCTGTAAGTCCTCAATCTGTGTGCCCATACTACTTTTCCCAGTGTTTAGTCACATGAACAAATAGCTATAAGATCCCTCTGGACAGGACAGGGCTATCACAGTTAAGACTTGTCATGGTGTTGCAAGGTTCTTCTTTCTTTGGACAATCACCTCTCAGTCATTGCCTTCTGGGTGTGAAAATTTCCTCAGGAACTAAGCAATGAATCATGAATTTCTTTTTGGGAAACCACTTTCATCCTCTTGCCTGTTTCTAATTATAAATGCTAAATGGCACTTTGATTGGCTGACCTTCTATTTTTTTTTTCCCCAGGGACTATTATATTTTATTAACTATTTCTGTCTTCTGGGTCATGACCCCTTGACAGCTATTTTAATGCTGTTGAAAGTTACAATAATGGCAGCCCTCTGGCTTCTGGCAGTTAAGTATTGTTACCTGGCCTCTATCTTTTTGGGGTGCTATCATCCCTATTGTTATTAATAACCTAACTCTGTGACACCTTCAGCCCTGCCTGCAGGGGCAGCCACTACTAAAGTCCTTAATGATGTTGATGCCTCTCTCCCCAGAACTTTCTCAATGGCCTTGGAAACTGGGGTGTTCTCTGCGCCCTGTGGTAGACATAATTCTCTCATGGAAATTCTGGCCTCACATTATGAATCCACGGCAGCATCTGTTTCCAGCCATTTTTATAATTCTTCCTCTTGCTCTCTGTCTTAACAACTTCAGAATTTCTATTTCACTCAGTACGGGCCATTACTTTCTCTAGAAAGCTAACCTTATAATGATGTTAGATCCCATGACCCAAGAAAGTATTCCAAGTTAAAGAGGCTCTCTCTCACCCTTTACCTCTTACCATTTCTCAATTTCTCATCCCTCCTTAGGAGGACATAAATAGAACGTTGAAATAACCAGCCAACACAGTTATCCTCATAGATACTTGTTACGGTTTAGCTATGAAGCATCCCCCAAAGAATCATGTACTGAAGGCTAATCACCCCATGCAGCAGTGTTCAGAGGAGGGGCTTTGGGGAAGCAATTGGATCATAAGGACCCTAACCTTATCAAAGGATTAATCCACCATGGCTGGATTAATGTTTATGTCTCCTGAGTATCAGACATCAAGTCCAAATTAGATAAGTGTTCTAAAGATGTTTTGAAGTAATCGTCTATGAAATATAAGGGAGAAAGGAGCGGGAGGAGAGATTTCGAAACACAAACCTGGTCTGACACTTGTGAGATGGAAGAGGGAAGGAGAGGAGAGCATGTAGGAAGAGCCCAGTCTGCAGTGCAGCTCTAAAAACGTCTTGACCAAACAACCGGGAAGTTCCCCAACAAAGATGCCCAATAGAGAGAGGCCTCTTGTATCAGGCAGATATGGCCCAACCCTTTTACCCCATATTGTTAGGCAGTGCCTGTGAGCAGTGTGGGGAATGGGGTGGGGTGGGGAGAATGATCTCGGGATGAAGGCTGTTCTGGGCGACACACCCCCACAATCAAGTGTTAAGTGCAGAAGCAGGAAGAAGAGATGCCAAGGCCAGGAGGCCAGGTGGGAAATGGAAAGGGAGCCTGCCCAGAAGGCTTATGGGTAGTAAGCTAGAGTGTAGAACTATCTGGGAGGAATAAGTTCCCAGGTTCTATTGCACTGTAAGGTGACTACAGTTAACAATATTATATTGTATACTTCAAAATACTAGAAAAGAGTTTTTGAATGTTCTCATCACAAAAAACCAATGAATGTTTGAGGTTACGGATATATTAATTGCCCTGTTTTCATCATTACACAATGTATACATGTATTAAAATATCACATTGTATCCACAAATATGTACAAGTATTACCTGTTAATTAAAAAAATATTAAAGTAAAGCTGTGTGTAATGCCTCCTTTATTGACATGTGTCTGTTTCAGAAGGGACGATGGCCAGCATCTTTTTTTTGGGGGGGGTTCTTCCTGCCCAGGGGAGTCCAAGCTACCCTAAAACTTACAATCTCAGGTAATTAGTCAGTAAAAAAAGCACAAATACTCAGAAATATATTTACAGAAAGCAAAGACCTTGATAGATCTAGTCCACATGGGTTCTGGAGCCAGACAAAGTCAAGATGGCTCTGATGGTTTATTTAAGGGGATACATCAAAGGCAGGGATAAGGTTTCAAGGGTGGAGTCTTGCTTTGTGATGTCTTGCAGTCAGGAGGTTGATTGACATCTTGGCAGGTCACACCCATCTCAGGTGCTGTGTCGGCCCACAAGGCAGATGGGGAAAGAGATCCACATTGTCTCTGGGAGAGGAGATGTCCACTGGCCATTTTCAGACACCAGATGTCTCTATCTCCGAGGCTTCCATGCACAGTGACCCACATGCAACCCATGGATGGCTCCTGACATGTCTATGTTTAATGGACTGACTCAATGTTACAAATGGCATGAATGAACCTGTGGAGTGCACGAGCAGCCGTGGGAACTGAATGCATGCCAGGAAAGAGACAAAAAAAAAATCTATAAAAAACAGACACAAGAATTAAAAAGGACCAGACATGATGGCATATATCTATAATCTCAGCTACTCAGAAGGCAGAAACAAGAGGATTACCAGTTCAAGGGCGGCCTAGGCAACTTAGAAAGACCCTGCATCAAAATAAAGTAGAAAGGTTTGAGATTCAGCTCACTGGTAGAGCACCCTTCTAGTACGTGCTAGGCTCTGGGTTTAGTCCCCAGTACCCCACAAACCCAACCATGAAAAGGTATAGTTTTTATGTAAGGGGAAATCATCAGATGATCCTCAATGCACCCCGAAGGTAATCAATGTGTTATTGGAATCATCTTGAAAGTATCATTTGAGTATTATCTGCTTTATGAGGTAAGTATGTACACTTTAACACATGTACCTCTAACAGACTTTCAACAAAATGATTGCTTTAAATGTCACATGACTAAATGGCAAGTCTCTTCATTCCTCACAAAAACTGTATCATATGAAAAGATTTGTTTCCCTGTCCAATAGCTGGGATGTATTTTATCTTTAAAAGAGTATGCTGCCTGCTTCATGAATTTTCCTATGATTTTATAGCTACCATTCTTTTTTTTTTTTTAAAGAGAGAGTGAGAGAGGAGGGAGAGAGGAGAGAGAGAGAGAATTTTTAATATTTATTTTTCAGTTCTCGGCGGACACAACATCTTTGTTGGTATGTGGTGCTGGGGATCGAACCCGGGCCGCACGCATGCCAGGCGAGCGCGCTACCGCTTGAGCCACATCCCCAGCCCTTATAGCTACCATTCTGACATTTTTCATATATATATTTTTAGTTGTCATTGGATCTTTTATGTATTTATGTACGTATATATTTATTTATTTACATTTGGTGCTGAGGATCAAACCCAGGACTTTACACATGCCAGGCAAGCACTCTACCACTGAGCCACAACCCCAGCACCCCCATTCTGCCATTTTTATTTATTTATTTATTTATTTTTTGGTACCAAGGGTTTAACCCCAGGCCACTTAATCACTGAGCCACATCCCCACCTCCTTTTTTATTTTTTATTTTTGAGACAGGATCTTGCTAAATTGCTTAGGGCCTCCCTAAATTGCTGAGACTGGCCTTGAACTTGTAATCCTCCTGATATGTTGGGATTTCAGGTATGCACCACTGCACCCAGCTTATTCTGCCATATTAAAAAATCACATATTTGTTAGAAAGTGTACTACTTCCTTAAACTTCTAAATTCAGGAAGTTTCCAAAAGAGTCTAAACTTCAATGTCAAGGAGCCACAGTTCTTCATGAATTATGTAATATAATTCAAGATTCAAGGGAAATGTTTATGGTTTACAAATCTCTAAATCTGCAAACATTTTTCACAACCTTATAAATAAAATTAATATAAATCTGCATTACAGTAAGAGCTTAAAGTATTTTAAAGATGTGTTTCAACTGTGACAAAAGGAAAATAGAATGGCACTTTGTGGTAGAATTTAAACCAAGAAAAGTAACATCATTTACTTGTAGATACTACGTACTCATAGGCACTATGATTGAAGGCATAAATTTAGCTATGAGACCATTTTTATAGTTAAAGCTTGGGCAGCAGAAGCATTCTTTCATCTCTCATCATGAGTAGGACCACTACCTGATTCATCTTACTTACTCATTACACTACTACATACTTATAAATAAGTAATGATCTTTATACGACTACCATTGTCATGACCACATCTGAACTTTCACACCCTCTTGGTGGCTGCTATACATATGAATGAAGTAAGAAAAGCAGAGAATTTGGAGACAGACTGGGTTTGAGTTCTAAATTTGCCTCATTCTAGCTGCATGACTTTAAGAAATTTACTTAACTTCCTTATGTCAGTCACTTTGCCCAGGTTATAGGGAGCATAATACCCACAGTGTGTTATGAGAGTTAAGTATTTGTAAATAACCTCTGTGGACCACAGATTTTAATTTTTTGCTCAAATCTCCTCACTGTCAGAGGATGATCTTCTTTCTGCTTCACACAGAAAAGTAAACGGTATAAAACGTATCCTATCAATTCTTTTTGATATCTCTTGCTCCCACTACTATATTGAAGATTCTCTCATTTGAAATCACTGGGATCTTGCTAACTGCTAAATCCTTAAAAGTCTTCATTCTATCTATCCTCTCCACTGCATCACTGTATTAACCATTCTCCTTGAGATGTTTTGCTTCCTAGTCTCCTCTGAAGCCATTTTTGCCTACCACATTTCCAATCTATTTTTACTAATTTTAGTATGATAACAAATGCAAGGTCAGTAGCAGAAAGCAGTGAATGTTAAGTCAGGCCAGTTTTTGTGATCCAAGAAGGGAGTCCAAAAACAACCAAGGTCAATACCGGGAAAACAATGAAGCCATGGAGCTGATGTGCCAGGAGTTATATTGTAAAACTGCAGCCAAGGATCGGGAGCTGGAGATCACCACCAAGCTAAAAGTATCACACAGGCAGCAATTCCTTATGTAGTCCAATTGCATTTTTTTTTTTTTTGGCTCCCCTGGTAGGGTCACAGTAAGTTGTTTAGGGCCTTTCCAAGTTGCCCAGGCTGGCCTTAAACTTGTGATCCTCCTGTCTCAGCCTCACAAGTCACTGGGATCACAGATGTGCACCAAACCCATGTCCAACTACTTTTGCCTGGCAACTTTTACATTTTTACCTTACTTTTTATGAGCTGAGCACATACATAGTTCAAGCAGGGTGTTAACAAAACTGACATGTATCTTCCACTATTTTTCATTTTGAGTTGTTAAATTGTTCCCTAAGGTCCTATTTCTTGGACTCCTCTTTCAGTCTACACATTTAGCCAGCATGATCTAATTCAATTTCATTTTTTAACAGCCAAGTTATCTTAAATTTCTAGAGTGTCTTCTGGGTGTTCTATATGTCCCACAGTTTTTGCAGCTCAGATGCTAAACCAAGCTTTGTACCTGCGCTTCCTAAAATGTTGCCTCCAGCCCGGCATCACTGCCCGTACAACCTCTTCCATTAGAAACCATGATGCCATTCTGTTTGTTGACATCCAATATGTCACTAAGA
Source organism: Ictidomys tridecemlineatus (assembly GCF_052094955.1). Classification (NCBI taxonomy): domain Eukaryota; kingdom Metazoa; phylum Chordata; class Mammalia; order Rodentia; family Sciuridae; genus Ictidomys; species Ictidomys tridecemlineatus. The sequence goes on from NC_135487.1 coordinate 50,491,156, forward strand.
GCTTTAAATATAATTAAGTGTTCATTATCATTGTTATTAATATTATGACTGCCTTTTATCTAGCCCTTGGGCTGAGCACCCTGCTAAATTCTTTATATATAGATTACCTCATCTAATCCTCATAATAGCCTTTAATAATAGCTGTATGGGTGCTGCTATTATCTCTATTTTAGAGATGAAAAGTCTGAGGTTCAGCATATTTAAAATATTCTCCCTTGCTTTAAATAGTTGCTCCATTTACCCAAAAATGAATCCAGGTAATTTGACTCTGGATCCTGCCCTCTTGCCACTATATTCTGCTGCTTCTTTGCTCTACTGAGCCTTTCTCCTGAAAGTCTCACTGATTCAACCGTTCTCTGGCTACAAGCACACAAAATTACATAGCTGAGCTCTAAGAGTAGATGGATTTGCATTGAAGTCCTGTGACCCCGGCTTGCTGTGTGACTTTGGACAAGGAACCTGACCTTCTCTGCCTGTGATTCCTCATCAGGGAAAAAACAGATACTAGTTACATTTCAGGTTGGTTATAAGGTTTCAAATGAAATAATATCAATGACAAAAAAAAAATGAAAACTTAGCTTTACCCATGTAAATTCTACAAGCTTAAGCACTATTATTATTATTCTACTCCAGTATAAACTCGCAAACATTTTCACTTTGTTTTCAAAAGACTTCTAACAGATCTCTGTGACTTGACCCCATAAATTAATTTTTTTCCATTGTTGTCAGAATTATTTTTCAAAAAGCTCAATCTGACCATGCCACTTCCCTGCCTGAAAGTCCCCGATGTTCCTTTTCTTGTGGGAATAGCCTTTGATGTCATATTGAAGCATTCACTTAAAATGGAATCAACTTCTTAAAACTGGAATGACATCTGCTACTCCTTTCTCTTTTATTTCCTGCTCCTCTCTCAAAAGAAGCCTAGTTTTCATAAACATCAGATTATTCTTTCATGGACTCACCAGTGCTTTTGATGCCTTGGGGCCTCTTTGTGCTTCCCTTTTCTCATAGAAAACTCCTACTTGTCCTTCAAAATCCAGCTTTTCACCATGGTTTCCCCTAGATCAGAATCTAATACTGCCATATCCCAATCCCTATGCTACTGAAAGTACTTTAATCCCAATATTTATCAAACTAATTTTGCAATTACTGAATTGCAATGACTTTCTCCAGGGAAAAGTTCACTTCTGAATAAAAATCAGTCTAATGTGGTGCATCGTACTGTGTCTGGTATATTGTAGGCACTTGATATATATATTGCTGAAATAACTGAAAGTGTATTGTTCTTACAGTCTACAAAGCTTTTTCACATACTTATTTCATCACATGATCAGGATATACAATCATAAGATTGGACACAAGAGGCTGTTTTTTTTTTACTCTTATTAAAAATTGAGACTTTATTAAATCTCTTCAACATTTCCCCCTAATTGCAGAGTTTTAAAAATATACAAAATAACACCTATGCTTTAAAAAGCTAAAATGAGCACATGGTTCATATTTTAAGAATGAGGTGATTATAATAATCTACATAATTACCTGTGGGCATTGGTAAATACATTGCAGCTTGATAACTGTGCTCCACTTCAAGTTCAGATTAGAATGTTCCTTTATTTTGTTAGGAAAACAGCTATTTTCAAGTGTCAGGTTAAAACCTGAAATGAAAGGAACTCTTTGGAATGACAGTAGCATTCCTATGTCTTTGTAGTTTCTATCCATTTTTGTTTTTAATGTGGCAAGAACAATTCAGTGGTCTATTATTTCTCTGAATTCCCTGAAAACAATTGAGCAAAAGTAACCTAGAGCAGTGTTTATCAAAATGTAAGTAATGATTCATTTAGTGGCACAGAAAATCAATTGTGTAATCACAGCAATTTAAAAAATGAAATGGCATAGGATATTCTAGAATGTGCTGCATGATGTAAGGGCATGACTTCTTGTGAAATCTTCATTTCAATTGTGTGTTTACTGGCCTGGGAAGTAAAATATATTTCCCACTGTGGCATGTAAATCCCACTAGATTGGTCCAAAAAGTTTGAAAGACAATGCCCTATATGACCTAGCAATATTGCTCAAAGAGTGGGATCAATTCCAAATATCCACTTAATAAAATTAGCTTAATAACCTGATAATCCTCCCTGCTGGGTCCCCAAACTCCAGTTATATCATCATAACCCCCACACAAAACCTGATTCATTCACTGGAGTTGGCTCCAAATAACATTTAATAACTTCAAAAAAATCGAACCTACTTCCAAAAAATTGAACCTATGTCTAAGAGATGTACATTTACTATTACAGGAACTGTGCAGAAGAATTTTCCAAAAATACTGAAGTCAATACAACAAACAAATAAGCAGTTTGAAAAAGGTTTTAAGTAAAACAACATCAATAAATTTAGGTTAAGATCACTATATCCTAGGACTGCTCCTAAAGTTCTGTTTTCATACCATTATATTTAATTATAATTATTGCATTTTTTCCTGCCACTGAAACTCTACCCTTATCATAGAGGAATCTTATTTTATTATTTCTGTATTCTCAAGTGCCTTTATATACGTATTGTCTAGAACATAATAGACATTTAACAAATGTTTGTCAAGGAGACAGTACTCATTTGGATAAATATATGTCCTGAAACTTAATGAATGACTGACTTAGTGTTGTAGCATATTCAAAGGCTATTCTTGCTCACTTAAAGAATATACTTTTCTAAGCCTCTCAGTTTTATGAAATAGGGCTATATTGGAGTCTGAAATGCACAAATTTTAAACAGTTTTTGATATCAGAATATCATGATTGCAAGCAGAGAAATAAGCACTCTCTTATCATGCTTACAATGGTAAAAAGTGAGGGAGGTAGTTTGGAAATGCACATCCCAAATCTTTCAATATGCAGAATTTATTCTGTGCAAAAGTAAAGGTCTTCAAATATGGACACAAGGATATTAAATTCGATGCTGTTTACAACAGATAAAAATGTCTACCACCTGAAGATTAGTGAGGTATATTATGATAATTCTTACAATTGAATAATGTGCAGCTATGAATAATAATGATGTTTAATTACATTAGCATTGAAACGGGCTCGGGCGATATACTGTAAAAGACAGGAAATAGAGCGATAAACTACAGAATATCATTTAAATTTTTTATAAGGTGAACTTCATATAACAAAACCAGCCAGTTAAAAAGGAACAATTCAAAAGCCATTTTGAATACATTCACAATATTTGGCAACTGCCACCTCTATTTATTTCCAAAACAGTTTTATTGCTCTGAAAGAAGTCTATATCCATTAAGCAGTTGTTTTCATTACCCCTTCCTTATGGCCCCTGGTAATTCCCAATCTTCATTCTGCTCTATGGATTTGCCTATTTTGGATATTTCATATGAATGGAATTATATATTATGTGGCCTCTGTTTCTGGCCTCTTTCATTTAGTGTTTTGGAGGTTCATCTTCCTTGTGGCAGTACTTGTTTTCACAGTTGAATAATTTTTCATTGTGTGTGTGTTTGTGTACGCACACACATATTTCACAATTTATCTTTTTATCACTTTTGATGAAAAGATGGATATTCATAGCTGTTATGAACATAGGTATATTGCTGAACATTATTTTAATGATACAAGTGTTAGCAGAGAATTAAATTCAAGAATATTAACAACCATTTTTGGGGGTGGAGGGATAATAGGTGAATCATTTTATATTATTTAGAACATTGGGCCCTAGAATTAATTGGACCAGGCTTCATTCCCCACCCCCCACACCCCAGCCCCCATTTGGGGGGATTAAACCCAAGGTACTTCATCTTTGACATCCTTACAACCCTTCTTTATTTTTTTGAGACAAGATCTCACTAAATTGCCCAGGCTGGGCTGAAATTTGTGATCCTCCTTACTCAGCCTACTGAGTCACTGGGATTACAGGCGTGTGCCACGGTGCCTGCTGACTCCATTTCTTCATGTGTAATACGAAGAAAATAATACCTACTTAATTGGATTATTGTAAAAAGTAAATGGAATATATGTAATTAATTAGAAATATGTGGGGGGCTGGGGATATAGCTCAGTTGATAGAGTGCCTGTCTTGCACGCACAGGCCCTGGGTTCAATCACCAGCACCACACAAAGTGGGGCACATGGTAAGTACTGAATTCATAGTATGCTTTAAAAAATTGTATTTTTGTTCATACTTTTTGATTATGTTTATTTAAAACTTTTCCTCCTACTGGATTACAATAGTAATAGTTAAATAGTATTTGTGTGTGTGTTTATGTGACAGAGACAGATTTGAATGCTATACACTTAAGAAGCCTGTTCCCCTTGCTGATGGTCATTTGACTACTGAATTGTTCTGGTGACCTCACTTTGATTATAGTCCTATAATGTAACTCTTCCTTCAAATTTCAATTCAAATAATGTTCCAAGTACGTATTTTCCAGTATTCTGCCACAGCAACTCTTCCCTTCTAGGAGCGTTTCAGCATTGCTTTAGATGCAACCATCCAGTTTCTAGTCTCGGCAACTGTGCGACAAGTACTGAGGGACGGTGGAAGGGCACAGGTTTTCTCCTACACACACATCTAGAAAAATACATCACAATCAGGTTTTACCGCGTGTATGATTTTTTTCCCCCAGGATAGCCCTCCCTTTGCTTCCTAGAAAACCACATTTTATCTCTTATTGTAAATTCAAACTTTGCCAAATATGCACACCTTGAACACTCAGAAGAGTTGCAGTCCGGGGCCCGCCGGGGCTGCGGGGAGGCTCCCTGCTGCCTCCCAGGGTTTCGGAAGTCAGAACTCGCACCTGCAGCCCCCGAGCCGACCTAGCGCGGGAATTTCGAGGGGTTCCGGGGAGGACTGCGGTGTTCGCGGGGAGGCCGCGCGGGGACAGGTGCTGGGGGCTTCGAGTCCCGCGAAGGGACCGCATCTCCGGAGCCCGACCCCGGGCGTTGGCTAAGGCCTTGCAGAAGAGGAGCCAGCCGCCCGCCCAGGTGTGGGGGAGGCGGCGCCGGGCCTGCCCGCGGACCTGAGAGCCGAGGGCGCGGGGGCTGGGGGCGCGAGGGGAGGTGCCGCGAGGTGGTTCTCGGCTGCTCCTCAGGTTTCCTCTCCCGCCCGTCGGCCGGCTGCTGGCTGCCGCGCCGCCTCCCTCCCTAGCTCCCTCCCCTCCGCAGCTGGGCCCACTCTGCGGCCTCGGCCCGCCTCGCCCCCGCCCCGGCCTCCTCCCGCTTTCTCTCTCCGCTTCCCCTCGAGCTTCCGAGGAGTCCGCAGCCGCGGGGCGCCCGGGAAGATGGCGGCGGCGGCGGCGGCTGGAGACGGCGGCGGCGAGGGGGGCGCGGGCCTGGGCTGCGCGGCGGGGCCGGGGGCGCGCGAGGGCTCCGTGGACCCCGCGCCCGCCGTGCTGCACCCGGAGGAGGTCGCCGCGAGGCTGCAGCGGATGCGGCGGGAGCTGAGCAACCGCAGGAAGATCTTGGTGAAAAACCTGCCCCAGGACAGCAGCTGCCAGGTGTGGGGACGGTGCTGGGGAGGCGACGCGCCCTGGGGGCGACGAGACAGACTCTGGAGAAAAGCTGCCTCCGAGGTGTCGGGGCAGGAGGAGGAGGGGATCGGCGCAGAGTGCCTAGGACGGCCCCTAGCTTTTACAAAGCTCTTGGGGTTTCCAAGCCTGCAGACAGACCTCCAGGGAGGGGAGTAAGAGTAGGAAACTGAGGCTCGGAGCGGCGGCGTAGTGGCTCGTCCAAGGTCACCGGGATTGGTGGCGGCTGCCGCCAAGAGTATTCCGCTCTTTTCTTCTCCTGCAGCCCTTGAGGTAGTTGCAGATGAAGGAGAGTGGAGGTGAGCTTTGGAGCTCCCATTTGGGGGCCTGAGTCTTTGGGAACACCTCCAGAGGGGCAGAAGGTCCCGCGTGGGGACCTCAGGACTAGGTGTGCCTTGGGGGTGGGGGGCGGGATCACGGGAGAGCTGGGAGTGAGTTTTGCTGATGCAGAAGCACTTGACCAAGTTTGTATGAAACAACTTTGTCTCCTCAGTTTGCTAAGGCCCCAGAATAGGGAGGTTGTTAACTGCGCTTTGAGGAGCCTTGCAGTCGGCTTGTGCCAAACCAAGTAGGGAAAGATTTGTTCCTCAGTGATTTTGAATGAAGCTTTTAAAACTATGCTACTCTGTGTCTTTAATCCAGAAACTCTAAACCTATTTAACTTTTTTTTTTCTTTCCTGATTGTGAAAGTTACAAATTGTTTTAAGAGAGCTAAAAAATCAGAGGAGTATAAAGGGGGAAAAAATAGAAATATCCCATAGTTCAGCTATCTAAAGGTAACCATTTTTAACCTAGAATATCATTTCTTTTCTTATGCATATGTGTACATATGTATTTTGTTTTATCTGAAATTTGAGATAATTTCTTCAATTCTTTGGAGGTTCTTAATTCTCTGATATTCACATATTTCACACCACACACACACACACACACACACACACACATATATATATAACTTGAATTTATATGGATTGTGATGAGAGGTCCTGGCAGTTGCAAATTTGGGGGAGGTGGGGGTGGGGGTCTCATGTAGTTCCTCCTATAACCTGATGCATGGAATTGGGAGGATTCCCTTCTCAAAATTGCATGGCAGTTCTTCCATGCCACCCATAGAAAAATGAGACTAATGCCCTATTATTGTGTTAGACTTTAGAGAGCCACTCACAATAAATATGAGCCTGTAACCTTTATAACTCATATGCATGTGGGGATTTCTGTTTGCAAATGCAAGGTCTGTTGTTAATATTGTCTGTTGATATAGTGTGTCTTGTCCCTCTTTCAACTTTTTTCATTCTACCTTTGTCCACTTCTTGTCTGTTAGATAATGTTTTGCATTACTATGAATAAAGACACCTGCAATGACCTGATTTGGAGAGGGAGGCTTTAGAGAAGCAGATGGCATTTCTAAAAAACAAATTAAAGAAATAACAGCTCTGTGTGTAGATAATCTAGGAGAAGATGGAGAAGTGTTTTGATTTCCTCTGTAGAATGTCAACTATTTTTGTCACAGCATTTTCTTGCATTAATTCAACATATATTTAAATGTAAAATTCAAGACAGTTCTATTTTTGCTTTGTTGTTGATATTTTTTCATTCCCTTTTTCAAAAGTGGTGAAAAACATATCCAAGGGTCTTATAAAAGGAATCATTTCAATTAGATCAGGTGTTATGGGTGGAGAGAGACTCTCTGAGAATTACAGTGTAATTTCAATTTTTTCAGATATTCTTTCTGTTACGGATTTTTGTTTACCTTAAATCTTAGGATTTTCTGTGAAGTAGCAAGCATAAATGAGCAAATAAAATGGGGTTGTGGCTCAGTAGCAGAGCACTTACCTCTGACATGTGAGGCACTGGGTTCGATCCTCAGCACCACATAAAAAAAAATAAACAAAATAAAGATATTTTAAAAAAACAACATAATTAAAAAAGAGGGTGGGGTGAACATTCTCCTTGTATAGATGAGTCCATTACTGTCAAGTAAAGTATCTTAAAATTTTTATGCAAAGTTAAATTCTTACACCATGGTTTTTGAGTTCCATCTTAAAGAAAACACACACACACACACACACACACACACATACACACACACACGGCTTGTTTTCAGTCTTGTCCTAGCATTTATATTTTCTCTATAATTTTCATAATGCTTTTAATATTTCTGATGTGGTTTTGAAATATATGAGCAAATCAGTTTTAGGTTATATATAAGGTTTTCTGAGTAGTATTCTTTTTTCCTCCATCACCTTTAGTACTTTACTCCCTTTATTAGCTTTTTGATCACAATTACAACTATTAGTGGTCTGTATTACAAAAATAAGTAAGATAGTGGAGCGCGGTGGTGTATGCTATAATCCCAGTGACTAGGGAGGCTGAGGCAGGAGGATCGCAAATTCAAAGCAGCCTCAGCAACTTAGCAATGCACTTAGCAACTCAGTGAGACTCTATCTCTAAATAAAATATAAAAAGGGACTGGGGGTATGGCTCAGTGGTTAAGTACCCTTAGATTCAATCCCCTGTACAAAGGAAGGAAGGAAGGAAGGAAGGAAAAAAGGAAGGAAGGAAGGAAGGGAGGGAGGGAGGAAGGAAGAAAAAGAAAGTCCAAAGTATGGTAATTTCTAAAAGCAATTAAAAGCTGTTCCTAAAGATATATTTTTGTTGTTGTTGAGAATTGCTGTTTTTATTGGTCCAGCAAAATTAAAATTTACTTCACTTATTTTTTCCAAGTTGTAATATTTTCACGAATATGTTCAGCATGAAATTTTTTTGAGTTTTGTCATAATTCAGTTTCCCTTGATAGTTTTAATGTCTGTTTAGTTTTATTTTGTTTCTCAGTGGCTATATTTTGCTGTCAACTTACTAATGAAGACTTAACTCTAATTTTGCTTTGTGCCTCTTAACCAGCAAGGCCTACATTAAATTACCTGTGCCATAACCACAAATTTTCCCTGGGAGATGATTAATGTGGCTTTTATTCAATTATTAAATAATCAGATATCTCAAATACTTAAGTTTCTTTTTCCGGAGAGAGTCTGTGCTTAGTCATTCATTTATTTTACAATTTCACATTAAGGATTGAAGGCGTTCTTAACTCTGATTCTCAGGCTGTGTAATTATGTCTTTAGAAAAGCTATTGCCTGGTAGCTGATTAGTAGGAACCCATTGAATTTTTTTTCTTAACATTTTGAAAACATGGGTACTTCTTTTAAAACATAGTTTTCATAAGTCAAATTTTGTTTAATTTCTGGTATCACATTTATAGGAGCATGCCACAGTTTCATAGTTACTGTGATTTAAAGGTACATTGAAAATACTGTTTTTAAGTGGAGCTTTTAGAGGTATGTGTATTAAATACCTTAGAAGTTCAACACAAATACCTTTATATTAGTAAGTTCTCAAAAGTTTTTTTTTATTGAGTAATCACTGTACATTCAATCAGATCCTGACTGGTCTGCCTCCTCAACTTTCCAGAATCTTCCTGGCGTTTTTGTTTCCACAGCCTCAGCTCTGGTTTAGGGCTTATTATCTCCTGTACAGACTATTTCTACTTTTCAGATTGTCATCTGCTATTCTGGTCCTGTGTGCTTTAGCCTGTCCTTCAAACTTCTTCTCTTGAAACATCCTCTGATCTGATCATATCAATATCTCACTTTAAAAAAGCAATCCAGCAAACAAAAATCCTAGTGCCTTCACGTTTCCCATACTGCTTCTTAAAGTTTTCCTCAGATCATCTGGCACCCACCTCCACACCTCTACCCTGCTACCAGGAGCACTTTACCACTGAGCTGTATCCCTGACCCTTTTATTAAACTTTATTTTGAGACAGGTCTTACTAAATTGCCCAGGCTGGCCTTGAACTTGAACTTGTGATTCTCCTTCCTCATCCCCCCTACCCAAGTCACTGGGATTACAGGTGTGCGCTCATCTTCAAATTGTTCTTAGAAGTTAAAAAAATAAAAATTAGTGGCTCTAAATTAGACTACTAGAAGAGTGAAGTTGTTTTGAGGTTTTGTGTTCTGTCTGAAAAATTCACATTCATTTGATGTTGTAATAGCATTGAATTCAATTTAAAACCAGTAATTTGACTTCTAATTTTTTTTTAAAAAAACTTGATACTATTAGAAGATATACTGTATTTATATGACTTTACATATTCCTTTGTTAACAGGAGTACTTTGAAAGGTATGACAGGATAGAAATCTAAAATTCTTAGTTTTTACGTGATGGGCCAAGTCACATTTGCAGTCTCATTTCTTATTAGTCCTGCACTGGATTCTGCTCCAGCTTCTCAAGCTATCTACTCCACATACTTCACGCTTCTGTGATTTGAATATTTACAGTAATGTCATTCAGTGTTGTGTTTTGTAATGTAAATTATAGTGAAAAATTCATTGTGGTTGATATTTATAATTATCACAATTATTTATAGTGAATAATTTATACTTAATAATATTGTGTGACTACTGGTTCTTATTCAGAGTAGCCACTGTGTATAGATGGCAATGTGTCCATACTCTCTTTGTGACTAAATTTAGAACTTTGATTAGTTAAGGTAATGTCCTAATCTATGTTTGTTGCTGCATTTCTAGAAATTGCCTATATTTTAACTTCTCATTCAATAGCATTGTTATTTGGGGTTTCAGAATGGAAAAAAAGACTGGGGATATATCAAGTGTTAGGCCCTAAGTTCAATCTCCAGCAACACACACACACACACACACACACACACACACACACACACATACACACACACACACACACACAAACACACACAAATGAAGAAAATGGGCATTTTCTTTCTATTTTGTATTCACTCACTTAGTTTTTTCTCATGTCTTGTGACTATACACATGTTTTGTTTTTCATGTGTTGTTTTAAAATATGAATTTTAATTGTGAGTGCTTAGGGCCAAAATCCAGGATTTTGTCTCCTGATTTCTTCTGTTTGTGTTTATCCTCATTTTGGTAAAGCCACTGACGTTTAGGGGATTTCGGGACTCACTTCTTATCTGTGGACATAAGAAGAAATAAAAATTATATCCTCTCACCTTGGATTTTATAAATTTTCATTTCAAGGTACCCTATTATGGTAGTTAATTCAGAAGCTTGATTATTAATTTCTGGAGATCCATTTGAAAGCATAGTATTATCAATTAAACAGCTTTTAGAATTACAAGTCACCAAATGTAAGAAACTGATTGATCTTATCTTTAAATTTTACTTATTTCCCAGGCTGGGGTTGTGGCTCAGTGATAGAGTGCTCACCTAGCACTTGTGAGGCACTGGGTTCAATCCTTAGCGCCACACAAAAATAAATAAATAAAATAAAATTATATTTTTAAAAATTTCTTTTACATTAGTATAAAAGCAATAGAAGTTTCGCACATATGATGTATCCATCAACTGTAGAATTTTAAAATACACCTTGTTTTCTTTAACAATATATTCAGAAATTACAGACTGTTTTTTTAAAAAATAAATATTATTCACTTTTTTTGGACAATTTGAGATGTTTTCTCATTTTAAAATTATTTGTTTTAAATAAAAAATGCAGTTTTAGGGGCTGGGGATGTAGTTAGGTGGTAAAGTACTTGCCTAGCATGTACAAAACTGTGAGTTCAATTTCTAGCATCACTACCAAAAAGAAAGAGAGGAAGAAAGAAAAGAAAGGAAGGCTATTTTGCTTACTTACAAAAGTTACTTATTTTAGTGTAATTTATGATTCTTAAAAATTCCCCATTACATTTTCATTTCTAATGTAATTAAGTAGAATAGAATTGTGGGTTTTGCTGCTTTTCTGTGTGCTTTGTTTTCCTATTCCCAGTGTAACAAAGGCTCTGAAAACTGCTAAGGAAATATACTTCTAGATTTCTGGGACACCACTGCCTCCTCAAGTTCCTGGTCTTGGCAGAAATTCTTGAAAAGTGTTTCAGAAATGCTGTTCTCTGCTCTGAAAACACATTCAAGAAGAGGAAGAGTACTTTGTGGTTAGCATCACAATGTTGTGTGTTAACAGCCAGTCACCAAACTTCTCACATAATCTATAGATTATTTCCTAGTTAATGAATGACTTATACTTAGAAATTGTTCTTTAGAATTGCAACATGTTTTTCCACTGAAAGAATGTGTTAGATGGTATTCATTTTTGCAGGTTAGTACTTTAATGTCCATTTAAATGGCTTCTGAAATGTAAGATTATACCAAGTCCTGCAATAGCATTGAATCAGCTTTGTACAGAAACAGAGACTCTCCCAGCTACCAAGTTCCTGATATGTGCTCCTGTGTTTTAAGGCAGAACTCAAGAAGGAAGGAATTAAATGGAATTTGCCTTTTTAGATAAATAAGATACAGAAGATCAGGGAAGCATTGAATGAAGGCAACTCTGATAGAAGGATGTTGCTGTAGCAGGGTGGCCCTGTTACTAACCCCCTCAATTTTGTTTCCTGATTTCTTCTGTTTGTACTTATCCTCCTTTTGGTAAAGCCACTGACCTTTAGGAGATTTCGGAACTCACTTCTTATCTGTGGATATAAAATTTATACTTAGCTGTCTTTATCCCAGCAAAAATAGGTAAGCTAGGGAATGTTAAAATGTAAATAAAGAAAATAAAATTTATAAAGATCCTAAAATTGCTCACCAGGAGCCCCAGCTCTGTGTGTATTTCTGTTTGCCTAGGTAAAACTGTCTTCATTGGAAGTGGGCAGTGTGCACTTAGAGGGTAATAAGTGACAAGAGGGCAGATCAGATCCCCTTGGACACTTGGCTTTCTTATATTTTGGATGATGGTTATCAACCAAGGACAGTCCTTCCTTGGTTGTTATGCTAAGTATCTTCCACTTGCTCTTCCATCTGTGCTCCAACCCTTCAAGCCTGCTCTGTGTCTGGGGAGGCTAACCTGCATGGTGCATTGCATTAACAAGGTTCTCTTAACCTCTGCTTGCCTTTGGCCAGAGCCACTAGTGGGAGATCAGCAGATGGAGGAGAGTGAGATCAGAGCATGTCCTTCACCCCGCTCCCTCTCTACCAGGTTACTGTGGGTTGGCTGCTTCCTCTTTCAAAGGTCAGTTTTTATGCTGTGGTTCTCTCCATTACAACTAAGCTCACTGGGTTGTCATAACCTTTCCCCTTATCTACTTAGATGCTAGGAGGAGTGGCTAGCCATAGAGTTTCTTTAAGTCATTGTAGATCATCTGTTATAAAAAATTCTTTCTAGGACTAGGGGTGTAGCTCAGTGGTAGAGCACTTGCCTAGCACATGTGAGGTACTGGGTTCAATTCTCTGTGCCACATAAAAATAAATAAATAAAATAAAGGTATTTTGTCCATCTACAACTAAAAATAAATATTAAAAAAAATCTTTCCAATTACTTAGGTTTGAATGTACCATCTGTTTCTTGCTGGGACCCCAATACTGTTACTCAGTCTGCTTTCTTCCTCTTGTCTTTCTTAATTGTACCCAGGTTTTCCTTTGAGGACCCATCATTCCCTCATTATTTAGCAAATCTATGAATTGGATGGGTTTTATCTCTATTCCCATGACATAAATCAAAGAACACGAATCTTCCCTTTTACAAGAGGGATTGGTCAAAGAACAGGCAGTAACCTGGACCTAAGCAATTATTCCTGGTAGTAGGCTGGCCATAATGATGGTTTCAGCCTGCTATAACACAGAAGACTAGGATTTTTGTTGGTTGTTAAGGTAAGTAATTTTCTTTTTCCTCACTGGACATAAATACAGGGAAATGTAGCCACGGTTGCAGCTGACAGGGGACAGAGTCAACATTCAGAGGAGGACTGGAATCCCGATCAGACTGTCTGCAGCTTAACCTATCTCTGGATTTTATGGTTATGCAAGCCATTAATTCCCTTTGTTTCACTTATTTCAAGTTGGGTCTTGTGTTACTACCAACAAATAGTAGCCTGCTAATAAAGAATTTTAATAAAAAAATGTAAAATCTCAGTATTGGAAGGAATGGTGCATGGCATTTTTGCTCAAGTCGTGAATTCAATTTAGAGCATCCTCAACACATGTTTAACACCTTTCATTTCAAAGAAATGACTGTTTTCTAAAGTGTCCTGTCTCCAGACAGCTTTCTTTGTTATATGTTTCTTAATTATATTGAACATGTAAAATTTATTTCCTTGAAGTTTTGATTTCTTGATCTAATGTCTACCTTCCAATCATACATAGAACTTAAAATATTCACTTTTTTGACTTCAAACTTCAGTTTCTTCAAATCACTAGTTCTTAGTACATGACTCCAAGTTTCCTGATCTTTTCAGTTATTTTTCTCTGAACATACACCATCATCCTTTTGTCATTACATTTTCTAAAACATGTGGTAGTCTTCATTGAGTTCTCCCAGCCTGAATAAACTTCTTTTTCCTTTGGATGTCTATATTTGCAGTAATAGCTCAGTTTTTTTGTGTGCCTACCATTGCCAGGCATTGTGTTTAGAGCATTGTTTACATTTAATCTTCATTTTAAACCTACAAATCAGAATTTCTTCTCCAGATAGGGAAACAGATGCAGAATTAATATTAAGGAAGTACCCCAGATCATTTGGCTAATAAGTGGTAGACTGGAGGGCTAATGTTTGTTTGATTCCAAAGCTCATATTCTTATCTCACACTGTATTATACTATAATTCCTCCCTGCACACACTGTATTCTAAGCATTACAAAGGGCAAGGATCATGTCCTATTTACCTTTGTATCACCAATGTTTAACCTAGAACCTGATACATGTTGCAAGGGAAATATAGAACAGAAGAGGACTACTCACCTACTTTGTTCTGAAGTGCTACACTCCTGTTAATATGTCTGACACACATATGGCAAGCTCTTAGGTTTGATTTGTTGGATGAATAAATTTTGAAGTGTAAGACTATGTTAGCGTTTTAGACAATTCACTTGTAATTATGCTATCATTCAACTGTCTGTCTTATGTGCATGTTGAAAGTATAAACCCTCTCTCTGAAAAAATTGCATGTAACTTCAGGGGGTTATGGATCTCTTGTGGCCTATCTTGATCTCACCACAGAACTGTAGACCCTAGGTTGAAAAATGTTGTTGTTGTTGCAGATCAGCATGATTCTGATCTTGTCTTTGGAACATCACCTGATCCAGAGCTGCTTATTGAGAAGTGTCTTCATCAGAAATTTCTGTGGGCCACATTTATGCATAGGTGGGGTGATTCTCCATCTGGGCAGGAATGCAAATAAGGTTCCTTGGCTTTGTTTTTTGTTTGTTTGTTTGTTTGTTTGTTTTTAAGTCCATTGTCAAACACTTCATGTTAGAGATCAAAGCTTATTGCTCTCTGGTCATGCAGTAATCCATGACTGACCCTTTAGAAACTGCACCTGGCACAGAGTGGATGCTCAATAAAATTTTCTCTTAACAAGTTTTCAAGGAGTTACAGTGTAGTATTTCCCCATTCACACTTGTTAAAATTCAGAGATTGGTACAAAGATGTTTCTCTTTAAAACATCATGAACAGTATTTATTGTATAATTTAGTGTTTTTCTCAATGAGTATTTCTTGCTAAAAAAAAAAAAAGTTTGCCTGTTGTTAGATTTTATTTATGCAACTTATTGAAAGCCCTTAAACTTATTTTCTGGGTACTTTATGCTTAACTTTGTGTTTATTTAGTATCATTGTCTTTAGATTTGTAAACTTCTTTTCCTCTTTGCATTTTCTTTGTGTCTTGAGAACTTACTGCTAGATGTGTGTTACCACCTGAATGCCAAAATAGCATTAGAATTCACTGAACCTGTATTTGTACTTGCCTTTACTGTCTCTCTTTTTCCTGCCCCCCCCTCTATCCTACCCTACCCCCCTGCCCTGGAAAGTTGGGTTTTATGTCTCTCTCAACTCATTGCGCTGATTATCTGCTTTTAGTTCCCAGACTGCCTTTATTTCCTGGACTTTGGATCTTCTACTACTTTACTAGTTTAACTACACTCTATTGATTCCAAATTAGTTTCTATTTCTCCGATTTTATATTTTCTAAGTTTTTTGCAACCTGTACTACACTAAAAGTGATGGCAATAAAAACATGTGCATGGAAATTTTAAAATTTTGAAATAATCTGAAACTTAGAAAAATGGTATGTACTGCACATTCTCTTTCCTTTAATCATTTGAGAATACTATCATTACTCATGTTGATGCTTAAATTGTTTTAAATTTGGGCAGTAGGAACCTCTTTAAGCTTGTTCCTGTGTCTTTTTGTGTTGTTGTTACTGGGACTAAACCTATGGGGCACTTAACCACTGAACCACGTTCTCAGCCCTTTTTATTTTTGATTTTGAGACAAGGTCTCACTGAGTTGCTTAGGGCCCAGCCAAGTTGCTTGAGAAGGGAAATCGCATGGAAATGGAAGGCGATCCTCAGGGTTATACAAAATGATACATAAGAGGAAAGGAGGGGTAAGACAAGATAATACAAATGGAAGAAATGATTTACAGTAGAAGGGGTAGAGAGAGAAAAGGGGAGGGGAGGGAAGGGGAGGGGGGATAGTAGAGAATAGGACAGACAGCAGAATACATCAGACACTAGAAAGGCAATATGTCAATCAATGGAAGGGTAACTGATGTGATACAGCAATCTGTATACGGGGTAAAATTGGGAGTTCATAACCCGCTTGAATCAAACTGTGAAATATGATGTATTAAGAACTATGTAATGTTTTGAACGACCAACAATAAAAAAAAAATTGTAGAGGGATGGGGTGGGGATGTATCTCAGTGATAGAGCCCTTGCCTAGCATGGGGTAAGGCCCTGGGTTCTATCCCCAGCACCATTAAAAAAAAGTATGGAAGGAGAAAGAAATGAAGGGTTGGTGTTTAATGGGTACAAGTGTCCATTTTGTAATATGAAAACTGTCTCGTGAAGTGACAAGTTGTATAACAGTGACAGATGTATAACAATGTGAATGTACTTAATGTCATTGTACACTTAATAATACTTAAATGGTAAAAAAAAAAAAAAGTTGCTTAGGCAGACTTTGAACTTGTGATCCTCCTGCCTTGGTCTACTGAGCTGCTAAGATTATAGGATTATACCACCATGCTCAGCTCCTGTGTCTTCTTTGAAAATAAGTTGTTATTTCTGAAACACTTGAGATTTACAGAAAAAGTTGCAAAGATAGTTCCTAGATTTACCATATATCCTTTACCTAATTTATCCTAATGTTATATCTTGTATAAAACCTAGGTACATTAGTCAAATTAAGAAATTTACTTTGGTATTTGTTATTATTATTAACTGAACAATAGACTATTTGTATTTGTATTTATTTATTTTTTAGTTGTAGTTGGACACAATACCTTTATTTATTTATATGTGGTGCTGAGGATCGTACCCAGTGCCTCACATGTACAAAGCAAGCACTCTACCACTGAGCCACGACCCCAGCCCCAACTATTTGTATTTTATTAGTTTTTTCACTTATGTCCTTTTTCTGTTCCAGGATCCAATAGAGGATGCCATGTTTCTTTTAATCACTTTGTCTCCTTAAGCCTCCATTCAATGACAGTTTTTCCTTCTTTTCATGACCTTGCAGTTTGGATCAGTAATATTTTAGAATGTCATCATGCTGTTTTTCTAATGATTTTCTTTTTTTTATTAGTTGTTCAAAACATTACATAGCTCTTGACATATCATATTTCATACATTTGATTCAAGTGTCTAATGATTTTCTGAGATAATACAGTGCCTGATTTCTTTTAGGGGAAAATACTACTGAGAAGCCAAGATCTGTGGAATCTAGATTTCTCATTGCCATTAGGTCTCAATGGGGCAGTTCATTTTGATAGAGCAGCTATAAATGTGTGTATGTGCATACACACACACATACATTTATACCTATCTGTCTATTGAAAATAATAAGTTCACCCTCACATCAAATTACAGTGGGCAGAGAAGGATGTAGCTTGGTAGTAGAGTACTTGCTTAGGATGCACAAGGCCCTAGATTTGATCCCCAGCACCACAAAAGAAGAAAGCAATCCAACACCGTGCCGTTCATTCTGTATGGCTTCATTCTGTTCCCTATCTGTAACTCCTTTCTCTTACACAAATTTGATGTTCATTATCCTTGATCAGGCCCCTTTTATGTATTCAGTTTCCCATCACTCCTGCAAATGCCTGCCTCCTCTCCATATTCACCTCCTGCTCAGAGTCATCCTGCCTGTGTGAGGACCTCCTCACTTCTAATACTCTATGCAAGCTTCCTTCATGTGTAGATGCCTTCCAAACCCTGCTGGAGCTTCGAAACCTGACTTATTAAGATAGCTTGTGTCAAGTACATGTAGGGTATAGTAAAAGATATCTAGCAGTAGTAGTATCAGTTGTGCCAGGATTCTAAAAACGGTCCCTACAGATATTCTGTCCTAATCCAAAGGACTGTAACTGTGGTAGGGTATTACATGTGCCGTTGTTATGTTACATGGTAAAAATGAATTGTTGCTGATCTAGTTAAGGTCGCTAATCTGATTTAGGGTTAGTCAAAAGTGACATTACTAGCTGGGTGTGGTGACCACTCCTGTAATCCCAGAGGGTCTGGAGGCTGAGGCAAGAGTTGCTTCAGTCTAAGTCAGATATCCAGGCAGGCTCTACTGGGTTGCTTAGGCAGACTTTGAACTTGTGATCTTCTTGCCTTGGCCTACTGAGCCAGCCTTAGCAACTTAGCAAGTATGTAAGCAACCTAGTAAGATCCTGTTTCAAAATAAGAAATAAAAAGGGCTGGGGATGTGGCTCAGTGGTTATCAATCCCTGGTACAAAAAATAAAATGAAAAGACATTACTAGGTATGACTAGTCTAATCACATGAGTCCTATAAAAGTAGTGCTTACTCAGGCTGGTAGCAAAAGGAGATGTCAGAGAGAATTGAAGCTTAGGAAAGATATGATTCAGGAGAGCTGTTTTTGAAGTTGGAGTATCTACCACAAGGATTTAGAGTAATCTGTAGTTGCTGGAGTGATCCCTAGCTGACAGGCTGCAAGAAAATAGAGATTTCAGTTCTTCAATCACAAGGACCTCTAATGAATGGAAGGGGATAAGGGATTCTTCCTCAGAGCCTCCAAATAAGAGCCTAGCTTGCGTCGGTCTTGGGAAATCCTAAAGAGAACCCAGTAGAGCCTGCCTGGATATCTGACTTAAAGAATTATGAGATAATAAATAGTTGTCATTTTAAGCAGCTTAATGTGTGGTCTTTGTTCACAGAAATACAAAATGAATACAGTAATACGTGGAGGTAACACTTGAAAGGAAATTATTTTACACATTAATGAAAAAGGGATTGTGATTTATGTGTGGTTATTCTTTGGAACAGAAGACTATCTAAATCTAACTCCTAGAGATTAAAGTCCTCTTCCTCATAGGAAAAACTCATAGATAGATTATGTAATGCTAATTAATTTTATGTATGTTTTTTTCCAGAAATGAGTTATGTATTAGGTAACTATCAAATATGTGTTCATATTTTCTTCTGAGCACTTTAAAAATATATTGGTTTACATTAAGACTAGAAAATAATCTCAGGAAAAATGGAGTTGATGAAGACAATCTGTAGAGACAAATATGTATGCATTTAATAAATAGCAAAGGGCTGCTATTGGCAAACAGTGCTGGGTCTTGGAGATCTGTTTACACACTAAGCAGAGACATGATATTTACTGTTGTTAAGTCCACAATGTCATGAAGATACAGGTATACAAATAGTTAAAATATGAATGGTAGAGGATGGGGAGGTAAAATATGCTATGGAAACACAAGGAAAAGATCTAACCAGACCTGACAGTCTCCTTGGAGAAACTCCTCTGAGACCATAGGAGAAAGAATGTAGCTAGGAGAAGAAAGAGGAAGACAGGTGTAGAATCACCATGGTCCTAGGAACAAAGATGTACAAGCCCTGGGCTCGCTTTGGCATCGCATGTAACTGTAATTGGAATGATACAGAGAAGATTAGCATGGCCCCTCTGCAAGGATGACATGCATATTTGTGAATTATTCCTTCTTTTTAGTAGCTAGGGAAAAAAAACTGGGGATTTGTTGAATACATTTTTGATTGAATGTAGTGTGTGTGTGTATGTAATGTGTGATTTTGAAAATAAACAGCAAGGATGGTGGGGGAAAAAGGAGGTGTACCGAGTCCTGAAGACAAGAAAAAAATTAGGCCATTGTGGCTGAGGCACAGGGCTTGAGAGGGAAAGTGGTAAAACTTAAGGCTGGCACATTAAGCAGAGCCAGATAATTAAAAATTTATAGGCCATATTAGGGAGTTGGGATTTTATTTTAAGGGAAATGAGGAGCCACTGAAATATTTAAATGAGGGAGTGATGCAGTCAGATGTCTAGCTGTCAAAAAGAAGTTATGTTGCTTTTGTTCTCATCTCCAAGGAATTTGCATGGTAGGCATTCCAAACTTTGTTTTTGCTGTATCCCATTCTAAGGTTAGGAGTTCAGCGATGCAGTGAGATACAGGAATGTGATAGGAATGACTATTTTGTGGACTTTATTTTCATAACAGTGATAGCTGAGAAACAATGTAGTCTAGGAGTTCATCATGTTTGCTCTGAATTCTGTTGGCCTGGGTTGAACCCCAGCTCCATCACATGCTGTTTGAACAAGTCCCCTAATTTCTCGAGGCCTCAATGTCCTCGTCTTTAAAATTAGAGCAATAAAATCCAGCTTGTAGAATTGCTAGGATTAAATGAGATAATGTCTATAAAGTGCAAGGGATAAGACAATCAATCAGTACATTACCATTATTTCTCTGCTAATAACAATGTTGAAAGTTTATTAATTTTTTTAGGCCAAATCAAAATGTTCTTCTGGCAAAAAAAAAAAAAAAAAAAGTGGATCTTCAAATGAACTTTCCAGCAAAACAACTTCCCTGAAAGCAGTTAAAAATTTAGCCAAGTTAAAATTGATGCCGTGTCTACTCAGCTAATATCATGAAATGTAGTATATGATAGGCCCTGTGTTGAGTCCCCAAAATTTATTTTCTGGTACAGTTCAAAGCAAAAAAAAAAAAATGCAGTTCTAAATGCGTTTCAAAGCAAAAAATAAGAGCTTAGGAATGAAGTTTGAATAAGAATTTGGAGATTATTGGCATGAAGATGGGATTTTGGTTATTTCAATATATGCAGAAAAAGCATTAGACAAAATTGAATACCTATTTATAATTAAAAACCCATAGCAAGGAAACCCCCTCAACTTAAAGATTATCTAGAAAAATCCAAATTAATCACATTCATTGGCAAAATATTGACATCTTTCTCTGAGATTAGAAAAAATACTGGGATCATGACTAGTTAATATCCTACTGGAAATGCTAACTATAGCACAATACAGCTAAAAACATCTAAAGATCCAAAACATGCCTGTAATCCCACTCTGGAGGCTGAGGTTGGAGGATCTCAAGTTTACAGCCAGCCTCTGCAAAAGTGAGGCACTGAGCAACTCAGTGAGACCATGTCTTTAAGTAAAATACAAAATATGGCAGGGGATATGGCTCAGTGGCTGAGTGACCCTGAGATCAATCCCCAGAATAAATAAATAAATAAATATGCAAAATGTCTATTTACAGACATAACTGCATATATAGAAAATACTTGACAACCTATCAGAATTCCTTAAGTTTAGAAAGAACTGATATATGCAAGGTCAGTATGTAAATATCAATGATACTTTTTATGTACTTATGTTGTTATTTTTTATGTACTATCAATTGCTAAAAATTAAAATCTATTGCATTTTTAAATCAATGTAAATTAATATCAAAAATATGAAATACAGGGGCTGGGGTTGTGGCTCAGTGGTAGAGCGCTCGCCTAGCATGCATGAGGCACTGGGTTTGATCCTCAGCACCACATAAAGGTAAAATAAAGATATTATGTCCACCTAAAACTAAAAAATAAATATTTAAAAAGTTAAAAAAATATGAAATGCAATACAAGAAATCTAGTAAAAGAAATGTAAAATCTCTATACTGAAGACCATAAATATTTTAGAGAAGAATTTAAGATGCAAATAAATAGAAGAGCATTCTGTAATTAAGAATTGGAAGACTCAATTTTTAGATGTCACTTCTCAATTTGATCTTTAGTGTCAGTGCAGTACCATTCAAAATCCTAGTAATTTTTTAAAATTTTATTTTATTTGTTGTTATTTTTATGTTGTGCTGGGGGTCGAACCCAGTGCCTCACGCATGCTAGGCAAGTGCTCTACCACTGAGCCACAACCCCAACCCCATAGTAGGTTTTTTTTAATGGAAAACTAATAAACTGGTTCTAAAATTTATATAGAATTGCAAAGGACTTAGAATAGCTAAGATAATTTTGAAGGAAAAAAGTTGAAAGACACAATGAGATTTCAAAACTCACTTAAAAGTATAGTAATTTATAGAGTGTGATATTGGTACAAGGACACACAGACCAGTGGAATACACTAGAGAGTCCAGAAATTAACCCACATGCAACACAGCAGTTCAGCAAGGATAAGAAAGGCCTTTCCTATAATGATGCTGGAGCAGTTAGATAATCATATGCCAAAAGTTGATTCCCTATCTAAAACCATTTAGAAAAGGTTTTAAAGATGAATCATCACCCAAATGTAAATGCTAATAGGAAAGTCAGTAGAATTGAATTGGATAAAACTTTCCAATGTTCATATAGGAATACACCACCAGTGAAACTCCACATCATGTACAACCAAAAGAAGGGGATCCTAATTAGAATAAGTTATACTCCATGTATATGTATGTGTAATATGTCAAAATACACTCTGACATCATGTATATCTAAAAAGAGCAAATCTTTAAAATTGAAACAAAATAAAAACCAGAAAAGAATATACACTTTCCAGAAGAACAATAATGTTATGACTTTGAGTAGGTAAAGATTTCTAAACAGGACCCAAAAAGCATTCATCAGAAAAGAAAATATGGTAGACTGGATAGGGAAAAGATTGAAACAAACATTTTCCACACAAAAAGGGTATATCCAAATGGCCAGTAAATAAATGGAAAGTTCCATAACATTATTACCCATCAAGGAAAAGGCAGTAAGACCATAGTTAGACACACGTGCATTCCCACCAGAATGGGTCAAAGTAAAATAACGGATGATACCAGGTAGGATGTGGAGCAATAGGAAATCAGGTTCTGCTGGAGCACGTGTAATTGTTTCATAATTTTCAGAAAACCCGTATAATTTATATTAAGGATAAACAAATACAATATTAGTTTAAAAAAAGACAAACCTGAGTCTGGCTAAATAATAGAGAAAAGAGGCTTATTTTGACTCATAGTTCTGATCCAAGTTTGAGACCCAGTGTGATGATGGCCTTCTTGCTGGCAAAGTCCTAAGGCAGCACAGGACATCACATGGAGATTGGGAGCATTCATGCATATCCTCTGGTCTCTCTTCTATAAAGCCACCAATATTTAGACATTAGGGTTCTACCCTGATGACTTTATCTGGTCCTCTTCACTTCCCAAAGGCCTTACCTCTAAAAATCTTTGCCAGATTAAGTTTTCATCCTCTTAATCCTCACGATGAGGATTAACTCCAACAAACCATATTCAAACTGCAGCATATATCTACCATATAATTTAACAATTCTATGTATATTTTACTCAAACTTAATTCCTGATTTTATTTTGAATAGTCCCAAACTAGAAGCAACATCAATAGAGCGGGTATTTGATTTATGGGATATCACAAAGCTATGTCACTTAAGATGGTATGATATTAGCACAGGAAAGACAGAATTTCTAATGGGACAGAAGCAAGAGGCAAACAGATTCATGTGTACCTGAGAACTTGATATTTGAGAGAGACAGCTTTGCTGATCATCGAGGAAAGAATTATGGCTTGATGGTTGTCAACATGGGGAAAAAATAAAATTAATTTCCATATGGAGAAGAAAAAAATCCTATCTAACACTATATGAAAACTAATTCCAAACTGACTAAATGCTGAAATGTGAGAAAAAAAAATCAAAACTCTTGGGAAACAAAAGAAAATATCTTTTTCTATAGGAAGGACTTCTTAAGGCACAAAACCTACAAATTTAAGGGAATAGAGTGATAAATGAAAAACGTCACCAGAAGTCCTCACAAATAAATAGAATGACAGACCACATAGTAGGACAGTACAGTTATAATTCCATTAATTATAAAGAATGAGTATTCAGGTGTTTTAAAAATTTTTTCAAGGAGGGGGAAAAAGACAAGCAGAAAAACTGGTAATAGTGATAAGTAAATGTTTTTAGAAGATGAAATAAAGAATTGGCAAATAAATATGAAAAGATGCCTGTATCACTTGGGGTTAGAAACAAAAGCGATAGGATATACACACAGTAAAATATGTGTGTGTAAAGATTTATTTTAAAGAAATGGTTCACATGATTGTGGGGGCTAGCCAGTCCAAGATCTGTAGGGAGTATTTGGTTTAGTTTTTTGTTGTTTGTTTTCTGGGAATTGAACTTGGGGGCACTCTTCTACTGAGCTACATCCGCACCCTGTTTTATTTTTTATTTAAAGACAGTCTCACTATGTCGCTAAATGTCTGGCCGAGTTGCTGAGGCTGGCCTCGAACTTATGATTCTCTTGCCTCAGCCTCCCCAGTCACAGGGATTACAGGAATCCACTACTGGACCTAGCTTCTGTAGTCTTAAGGCAGAATTTCTATGCCAGGAAACATTAGTTTTGATCTTATAGCCTTTAACTGATTGCATGAGGCCCTACCCACCTTACCTACAGCAATCTCTCCTTTACTTAAATCAGATGGTTGTAAATATTCAACTGTATGTGAAAAATAATTTCATAGCAACATCTAGATTGGTGTTTGATTAAATAACTGGATACTGTAGTTAAATTGGCACATTAAACTAACCATTACAATGTCCTACCTTATTAATCAGGATACGCATTAAGACACAGTAAGACATAATTTTATATACACTAAATTAACAAAGCTTTAGTATCTGACCAAGCATTGAAAGAATATGAATCACCAAGGCTTTTATATTTGTATGTGTGTGATGAGAATGTAAACTGCCATGCTATTCTGGAAAACAAGTTTTCAATTTCTTTTAAAGTGAGTCATTTGCAGGCATTCAGTCCAAGAATTTTGCTCCTCGAAAACCTTTTGTGTATGAATGCCAGGAGATAAGTAATATTTACAAGAATGCGACAGAGTTTTATTTTAAAAAATGGTGAAGCAAAACAAATATTCATTGAAAGAAAAATGGAGACATAAGTCGTACTAGAGGTATTGAACGAAATATAGAACTGTTGTGAATAAATGAGTGACAGCCACATGAAATGTGAGTGAATGTTAGCAACAAAGATTGATTATAAAAATCAAGGCACAGAAGATTAAAAAGGATAATACCATTTTTTATAAAGCTCAAAAATAAGTAATACAAAACAGTATATTGTTTGGGAATCCATATCTACATAAAATACACTCCTGTGTAAGGGGGGAAGCAGAGATATGGGATTGGAAGGGGGATACAACCGTGGTACCCATGTTCCCATCCTCTGGCTTCTAGATCTTGAGTTACTGGATATCTGTTTCATTATTATGTCTCATAATTTTGCATTTCAGATAATCTTTTTAAATTATCAAGTTACTTAAATTTTTTAAACAAAATTAACAAAAATATCAGTTGCCTTCTTCAAATGCAAAGCAGTGGGGTTTAAAAGTAGTGTACTTTAATGTATGAAAGCCTTGTTCTAATAATAAAAACAAAGTGTGTGAAGGGCTGAGATGACAATGCGATTCAGGTTTCTAGCTAAGGCCAACTTTCATTTAGGAAGAAGGACAGGTCAGCTATAACAATGGTTAACTTTTAGGGGGATGGGGGTGTCATTGAAAGAAAACATTGTACATGAGCAAAACTTTTTGTTTAACTTCAGGGAGTGGTGGTGAATCCTCTCTGGAAATATATTACTAAAACTAATGTCAATTTTGTTGAACTTCTCTTGTTCTAAGAAATTCATAAATGATATTGCTGGTCAGAGGACAAAGAGTTTTTTTTATCAAAGGAACTACTTTAAAATTAGTTTGTAAAATGATAGAAATGTCATAAAGCCAGATCAGTTATAGGGAGCTATAATTGTAGTCCTTTCAGTTCTTTGTGGCAGAGCACAGTAGAATGCTGGCAAATGGTTTTTAGGACTCTCTTTCAGGTTTTAAGTTTTTAATTTGGCCAACTTACCAGGGCTCAAATTGAGGGGTGACCCACTTTTGCCTGGGTCAAAACAACCAGGGCATGGAGAGAAAAAGTAATTGTTTTTTTTTTTCTTTGTAGGAAGCTTTGCAAATTTTCTCAGTTGGCAAATTCTGTATCCCTCATCTGATGCCTAGAAAAGCTATGATTAAAAATTTTGAATGGTTTCAAAATAAAATTTCTAAGTTCCAAAATATGTCTTTGAATATTGAAGCTTTCTCTTAAGTAATTCTCTTAGCTAAATGAGTAGCATAACATGTCATTTGTTTATAGAAACATGATAATATGAAGAGCAGTATCATGTTTTCTTTATCTCACACTTGACAGCTGTTCACCAGTGAAAAGAAGATTAGATTCTGTGTGACTAAAAGAATACACTGGATCCCTTCAAACAAAACCTTCTGCATAAAGTATTAGTCTGTTGGCAAGATGTATTATGTTATGCTACTGAGAAGTTATGTTTTTCTTAATGAAGAATACACTGTGTGTTTTGTAAGTCCAAGAAAACATTGATGCATACAAGATAAGAAGTTACCATAGTAATAAAATAATCTGCATATTGATTATAGTACCATATGCATCAGCAAACAATATTTTAAAAATTGATACATGTACACATTTTAAAACATTTCTAATTCAACGTATTAATAAGCATTACTAAATAATCCTCTTTAATTTTCACATGATAGGTGATTTTTTTAAATCCAGCTTTATATTTTTATTCTTTTTAAATTAATTTTAATTAGGTATATGTTATACTTTTATCCTTTGCCTATTATATCACTCTTCTTTTCCTCTTTCACTGGGTTAAAAAGAAAAAATATTTCTGAACTTGTAACTGTCCTCTTATTTTCCTCTTCTATGCTATTCTTAAGATTATTTTTTTATGAGAGTTACTCTTATAATTAAATGACTATTTTTTTTTTTGGAAGAGTTAAATGTTTTTTAAACCAAGCTTTACATTATACGTCCACCTACAGTCTGTAAGCAAACGCAGTACACATGTTAGTAAATGGGCAGCAGATCAGAACCAGTGGAAAAACCAAAGTCCCCTTTGCATACTGGTACCTCGCCCCAACACCCCCCCACAGGCTGTGCTGGAGTTAAGGGTGAAATGAAAGAACCAGAGAGTTAGTTCCGTGCCATCCCGAGGGTGAGTGTCAAGACAGTCATCTATCAGTTCCACACCAGATGGGGTGGACCACAGCAAGGCAACCGGGAAGTTTTTACATTCACAGATGGGCTGAAATAGTACAAATTAATTTCCTAATCTCAGTGTCTTCCTCCACATCACCATCAGTAGTAAGAAGTGTGAATTAAAATAAAGGATGGACCACAAGTGGTTACAAAAATAAATGAGTCATACAGTAGTAAACATCTATAATTAGCAGAGCATAAACTTATAAAATTTACCTTTTCTCATAAAGTGCAGATTATCATAAGTATGTTTGAGAGGTACAGTCAGCAGAATTCAAAGTGGTAAGAGGGGATTTTTTTGGTACCAGGGAATGAACTAAGGGGTGCTTAACCACTGAGCCACATCCCCAGCCCCATTTTTAAAAAATTTTTATTTTGTTCTATATGACAACAGAATGCATTACAATTCATATTACACATATAGAGCACAATTTTTCATATCTCTGGTTGTACACAGAGTCATAGTATTTGTGTCTTCATAATGCACTTACGGTAATGACATCCATCTCATTCTACAGTCTTTCTCACCCCAAGCCCCCAGCCTTCCCCTCACTCACCTTTGCCCTATCTAGAGTTTATCTAATCCTCCCATGCCACACACCCCTCCCCAACCACATTATGAATCAGCATCCTTAAATCAGAAAAAAACTTTTGGCATTTTTTGTGGGGGATTGGCTAGCTTCACTTAGCATTATATTCTCCAACTCCATCCATTTACCTGCAAATGCCATGATTTTATTCTCTTCGAATGCTGAATAATATTCCATTGTGTATATACACCACATTTTCTTTATCCATTCATCTACTGCAGCCCTTTTTATGTATTTTATTTAGAGACAGGGTCTTGCTAAGTTGCTCAGGGCCTTGCTAAGTGCTGAAGCTGGCTTTGAACTCAAGATCCTCCTGCCTCGGCCTCCCACGCTGCTGGGATTACAGGCATGTGCCTCAATACTCAGCTTCAGTAAGAGAGGATTTGGAAAGAAAAACCATTCAGGGTCAAAACCCAGAGGAGAAGGCTGAATGCAGATGGGAAAACACAAAATCCCAATTCCTCCCAACACATAATTCTGTTTAGTAAACACCACAGTTAGTTCACAGCCCTTTTTATATCTTAAGAAGTAACTCTTGTTATCTATGTACAAACTTTAAAAAAAAAAGATTCATCAGAAGACCCCAAAATTGATCTAACTGTGGCACTGAAACTGCTGAAACCTGTGGCTCTGTGTGTGCTTTCATGTACTTCTGTGAATGAGGCTTAAAAAGGCTGCAGAAATGTTTTAGATAGCTTTTAGAATTCCCACAAAAATCAATTCTACAATCATTTCATTTACAGAAGAACAAAAGAAAGAAGGGGAAAAAACCCTCAAACCAGGGTTGGGGGGTGGACAAATATCTCACAAAGTAACTAAAAATAATTGTTTCTGTAACTGTAGTTGGTAGTGTGCTATTTTTCAAGTTTACACTGGAAAGAGTAAGACAACATGCCACAGAGGGCTAGAGGGGGCCCCTGCAGCCCGACCGTGATGAATCTCCGTTCCCCAAGTTGCGACTGTATGACTTCAGCCACTTGATTTCCCTCTACTCTGCTTCTCAGATTTTTAATTAAAGAAACAAATTCAGTGCCTTATACCTAATGAAAGCTAAATAAGTTTTAACTGTAATAATATCAGTAATAAGAATCATTGTTACTGAATTAAGGATTTAGGTTATGTACTTATACAAACACCTGTGTATTTTTAGTCATTATATAGAATAGGTTGGTTGTAACTCTTCAGTGTAGGGACTGAACCCACTATCCTCCTGCCTCAGTCTTTTGAGCTGCTGGGATTACTTGTGTGTGCCACCACCCGGCTTCCAATGTGGGGTCTAAACGTCCACCTATGTGATAGTCTTAATTCCTTTGAATTTGTTATATATTATGAACAAAAATCTTTAAGGCCATATATCAATTCAAATACATGTACTTTAATATATATTTGCCTGTTTTAAGTAAAGCAATACAGGTAATATATAAATACAGAAAATAAAGTTCCTGTATGCAAGTACTATTAGCTGCCCAGGAGAAATATATCAAAACTACATACTGTACTTCAATGGTTGTTATTTGATTTATAACAAGGAATTTCTAATTTAAAAATCTACAAGTGGTTTATTACAAGAAATGCTATGTATATTTATTCTGTATGTTCATACTACAAAAATTTGCAGGTGTATTGTTAAAACCTCTGTATGTAGTATACATAAATAGAAAGAAATATAATGTTCATTTCCATAAGAGGGATAAAGTTAGGACTATTGTTAGCATCAAGAAGAATGAGGTCACATTCTATGGAAATTGTTCTTCATGAAAGAACATGTGAACTGGAATTTCAAAGTATGCATGTGATTTTAGACAAAGTTAGTGAACTTTAGTGATTTGTTTACCCCATGCTAGATCAAGGCATAAGTATAAGCAGAAATACAGAATGAAGACAGTGCCTCATACACTCATGAGACCATAAATGTACCATTTGAACAGGAACATGGCTATGTGGAGGGGTTGCACTGGGGGATATATATTTGGATGCTCAGGCTAGTGCCATATCTTTTGGGCCTTCCCTGTCTTTAATTTAAATAAGTACTAGGGAGAATTCATAAAAGTTTTTTTTGGGGGGCGGGGGTGGGTAGGCTAGTCAAGCTACATTAGCCACTAACTGCATTTGGGTGCTTATTGAATTCATGGTTTGTTTGTTTGTTTTTCTTTTTCAGGAAGTTCATGATTTGTTAAAAGATTATGAGTTAAAGTACTGTTATGTGGACAGAAATAAACGAACAGGTAAGATTTCGGGGTCGGGAGATATGCATGCTAGAACCCTGATACAGATCTATTGAATTATTTCAGATTTTAAAAATAACAGTGAAAAAGAACATTGCATATAAAGATGAAATCCTGTTTCTATTATGCTCAATTCTATACCTCCGTCTCTCCTCACCTGTGGGCAAGCACTCAAGAATTAGATACCTACTTTTCAATTTGTGCATTACATTGTGGTAGTCAGTAGAGCTGTTCACAGGTGGTTCTTTTTCTTCTGGGTATGAGATAAGATAGTATTTACCTGTCCCTCTTTGAAGGTCAAAATGGAAATGCAATTTGCATTTTGATAAATACAATGAGTGAAAATGGCATGTATGCCTTCTAGGTAGAAGGCTTCAGAGCCACCATGTGATTCACTGCTTGCCCATCCCACTTCCAAGTTATTGGGAAAGGTCATAGAACTTTTTCAACCCAAGTCCCAGTGTGGCTTTAATGAGCAAAGCCCTTTTTTTTTTTTTTTGTAAACCTTCACATGGGACATGCAACATGAGCAAATATAAAACCTTTTGTTATACCATTGAGATTATGAACCTGTTATCACAGTATCTTGTTTAATACATGTAATTTTACTATATCTAGACACAATTAATGATTATTGTTCTTTTTTTAACTTTACATAAATGGTATTCTAAATGTTTTATTTGGCATTTTGCTTTTTTTGGTTTTTTTTACTCAACATTGCTTTTCAGATCTTTCCATGTTGATACATATAACTCTATAGTTCATTGATTTAAACTGCTACATATTGTCACATGAATTTATCACAGTTGATGTATATCCATTTCTGATAGGCTTTGAGTATTACAAACAATGTTGCAATACCTGTTTCTAGTGTGCATTGCAACTGTTTCTCTACACTTAAAGTGCTGTGTGGTAGGTTTCACAAAATTTTAGTGTCTCCAGATATTGACAAAAGGATTAAAGATAACAGTCTTCCAGCTCATGGGGACAGGAGAAGTGTTGTCACCAGCCAGAATGATACACTGCATAATTCATGCAGCACTAGGAGAAATGACAAAGGTTTTGCCTCAGGAGGGAGGAAGCTTCCCTCTAGATGAATGATACTCTCTACCTAGTTAGCAAAATTTAAAAGTACGACCAGGAAAGATCCACTTGTTTCCCAAAAGTGTAACCATACCCTAAAACAAAACTCAAGAGTATTTATATAAATGCAGAAGTATCTAGCACTCAAATAAGACGAAATGTACAATGTCTGGCATCCAACAACAACAAAAACAAAACAAAACAAAAAGATCAGATATAGCAGAGAAGCAAGAAAGAACAAACTGGGGCTGGGGTTGTAGCTAGTGGTAGAGCACTTGCCTTTCACGTATGAGGCACTGAGTTCGATCCTTAGCACCACATAAAAATAAATAAATAAAATACAAATATTGTATCCATCTACAACTTAAAAAGATTTTTAAAAAGAAAAGAAAGTACAAACCATCATGAGGAGAAACATTAGTCAAAACTGACCTGGAATTGATGCAGGTAAATTAATGAAGGACATTAAGCCAGTTTTTATAACTGTGTTCTATAGGTACAAGAAGTTCTAATAAGGATTGAGCATGTGAAGTAGAGGCATTTTTAAAAATTTACCAAATCATAGTCCCAAAGATGAAAACTACAATTAGCAGTGGGATAGACATAGCAGAGGAAAGGTTAGTGAACTTAAAGGTAACAAAAGAAACTATCAAAGATGAAACAAAGAATGAAAAAGACTGTAAAATAATATTTTATAAGTGAACTGTGGGACAACTTCAAGAGTCCTAATACTGGAGTAATTAGAATCCCCAAAAAGGGTGGTAGTGGCAATGGGAAAACAGATAAAAGCATATAAAGAATTAATGGCTGAAAATTTTCTAAATTTGGTGAAAACTCTAAGCTGATAAACTTAACCCCAAGCACAAATTTATAAAGAGGACTACAAAGCACATTGCAATCAATTGCTTATGATTCACAATAAAGAAGAATTCTTAAAAGCAGGGAAGGGAAAGATGTTTAGAGAAACAAAGATAAAGATGATCACAGGAAATGACACAGAGGAAACCATACAAATGAGAAGAGCTCAGGACAACTTTTTTTTTCCTTTGTTGAAAATAAAAATAGTATAGAATGCTTTACCCATTGAAAATCTTTTAAAAATGAAGGTAAAATGAAGATATTTTTCAATCATACAATAATATTGAAATAATTGTCATAAAACATGCATTGTAGGAAATATTTTAGAAAGTTCTCCAAGCAGGAAGAAAAATGATACTAGACAAAAATCTGGAACTACACACACACACACACACACACACACACACACACACACAACCAGATATGGTCATTATGTGAGTAAAGACTTTTTCTTAATATTTAAGTCTATGTAAAAGATAGCGGACTTTTTAGAGTAGAAATAACACTATTTTGAAATTTATAACACATGTAGAAATAAAATGTGTAATAGTGATAATACAAAGACTGGCGTGGGGGACATGGAAGTACACTGTTGTCAAGCTCCTGTACTATACATGAAGTGTGTAATATTACTTGAGAGTAGACTGTGATAGGTTGAAGATGCACTGGAAGCCCTAAGTCACCCACTAAAATAACACAACAAAGAAATGCATTAATTGTATTAAATGGTGTTTCCTTGGAGTTCAGTAGCAATGATGGTATCTGTAGAAACATATAATTAATAAGTAAATTGATAAAAGATGCTGACACCTATAAACTATAACCTATCAACCAGAGCTTTCTATAGTAGATATGAGGAAATTATTGTATTAAAATACAAACATTAGAGCTGGGGATGTCAGGGGTAGAGTATTTATCTAGCATTTGTGAAGCCCTGGGTTCAAGCCCAGCACCAAGTGGGGTAGTGCCATACTAAAGTAAAACAGGATACTTTAAGAGAAAATGTTTGGCATGCTTTCCATCAAATTTATCCCAATAATGTGTTAATAGTGAGCAAGCAATGACTTGTCTAAGAGTTGGGACCAATTGTGGAATATTTAACGCAGGAAAAGCATAAGAGAATTAATCCTGAAATCCCTTATAAGCTTTTCTTTCTAAAATGACATCTGCCACTTCCACCAGAGTCAATGTGAGAAAAAAATTATTGCTTTTAGTGAATTTGTGATCTTTGAAAGACATGGAAGAAGCTATATAAGAACAAAAGTGACCTTTTTTCCTACTGCTTGAAATTTTAAGTTTGCTTATGACATTTAATTTCTCCATAAAATCTCTTATTTGGGTTGAGTAAATGCAGACACCCAAAGGAGAAAAAAAAAATAAGAGATTGTCAGTTTTTAAATGTATTGTCACTCTATGGATGCATGCATTTATTCATTTATCTAGGTGTCATGACTGCGGCAGTTGGTGGGGATACAGTCATTAGTAATTTATACAACGATTCAAGCAAAGTTCAAAATGCACAGGTATCAGAAAACCAGGAATGGCGAACTCTGGCTGGGAGAGAGCTTCAGGGAAGGCTTCCTGGAGGCCATGGTACAGCAGTCCCTGGGCTGAATGTGAAACTCAACCAAGTAGCTGAAGATACAGGGAAGGATCTTGTAGCAAGATGAACTACATGTGTAATGTATAAGATGCCTGAAACAACCTGATGTTTACAGGACCTACAAATAATTCAGTATTGTCAGAGAATAAAGAACCGTGTGGGGAGGGGAGGGACTAAGGCAGTTATCGAGGCTGGAGTCAGACTGGGAAAGGCTTCACTAGAAGGGCTTGTTGGCTGAGCTGGGCTGCAGCTGCGTTGGTAATACCAAACCATTGCAGTTTGGGCAGTAAACAGACACAGTTAAGCTTCTGTTTTGAGAGTGCTGTATTGTCATCTGTGAAAAAAGGATTAAAAAGGGGAAAAGCTAGAGGAACAAAGAAAAGAGGATGGATTCAAGACCTATTGAATAAGGGTGGAATTCGAGAACATTTTATGTGGGAGATGAAAGAGACAGGTCTAGGGGGATTCCTGGGTTTCAGATTTGTGAGTGTGAGGTCACCAGCTAAAATAAGGAACAAAGGAAGAGGAGCAGTAATTGAGTTTTTGTTTTCATTTTTCTTGGTGGCAATAAGATGAAGATCATGAGTAATGTTTGGACAGTCAGGTGTGTGCATGTGTGCGTGTGTGTGTGTGTGTGTGTGTGTGTGTGTGTATAACTGAAGATTAAAAACATTAACATTGGTTTGGGAATTATTAGAGTATAGGATGCCCTCTTGGGCCTCCAGACTGGGTTATTTGCTGTATTTAATTGCTCCCATGGTCCTTCCTACTTCCTCTCTGATGACACCACATTTGTAACTCATTGTTAAACATTTCATGTTCCCTATTAGAGTGTAAGCTCTATATTGAAAGGAATCGTACCTGTTTTATTCACCAGTGCATTTCCAGTGCCTAACATGGTTCTTGTCACATACTACTGAATAAATGGGAGGAGACTCGATTGCCCCAAGAAAAGAAGGTGTAGCAGGAGAGAAGAGGGACTCAGTGGCCTGAAGCTGCTGGGTACAGGCACACAGGTATTTCTGTGTGTGAATCTGCCAGGAAGAACACAAAGGAGAGCTACCTTGTAGCTATGCACAGAGGAGAAAGATGTAACAAAGGAAACAGAGGAAGGAGTACTCAGACAGGTTACCCATGTATGACCCAAGAAAGAGTATACCAAGGAAACTAATAAAGGGAATATTAGCTGGGTGAGTGGCACATGCCTATAATCCCATCTGCTCAGGAGGCTGAGACAGGAGAATTGCAGGTTCAAAGCTAGCCTCTGCAAAGGTGAGGTGCTAAGCAACTCAGTGAGACCCTGTCCCTAAATAAAATACAAAATAGGGCTAGGGATATGACTCAGTGGTTGATTGTCCCTTAGTTCAGTCCCCGGTACTCCCCCAAAAAACAAAAAAAGCAGGGGGGGAATAATAAACAGTTCCAAATGCCTTGAGAATTCAAGTCACACATGAGCTGATGATTTTATGGCTGATATTAGGAACATAACCAGTATTTACAAACTGTCGGTTGACTTATTTGCATGTTTTAAGGAAATTGAGTTAGATGATATTTTATACCAGCATAAGAGGTGAAAAAAGATTCAGAATCAAAATAACTTAAGCCATTTAAAAAGGGTGTTGGAAACCAAGAGATATTCTCTCAATAAGTATGGCAAAGCTATTTTTTCTCTAGTGTTGAAAGCATTGGCTCTTCCGTTGGCAATGATTTCCTTGCATTTGGAGACCATGTTAAATGAAAGATGTGTTTTTTAAATGTTAGCTTCATACTCAGTGTGGTGAGATGCTCACACTGCGAGCCACCTACGTGGGCACGAAGACCAGCTGAGGGAAGAACAGATTGAAATGACAGGCAGAATTACCCAGGCTATTTAAATTCTTTCTTCCTTTCTTGCTTTATACATATTTTCTATATACAACTCATTATCATGCTGTTCTAATTGAATTTGAGTAAATTAAATGCTTATATAGAGCAACTCCACTGTATATTTCCAATAGAGTAGGAGAGGGAGGAACTTTCTTTTTTTTTTCTTTTCTTTTTTTTTAAAGAGAGAGAGAGAGAGGAGGGAGAGAGAGAGAGAGAATTTTTAATATTTATTATTTAGTTTTTGGTGGACACAACATCTTTGTTTGTATGTGGTACTGAGGATGGAGTCCAGGCCGCACACATGCCAGGCAAGAACGCTACTGCTTCAGCCACACCCCCAGCCCCCGGAGGAACTTTCTTTAGAGCAACTTATTTGTAACTTATGGATTGTTCTGTGTTATTTCTTTTAATGTGGGGCTTTCCAATTTTCTTAGAAAGTTGCTCAAAATATTTTTACTTTATTAGAAAAATAGATAATTAACATGGCTAAAATTTTAATAGATACACATTATATGATTTTTTTTCATTGATTTAGAACCTTGTGTTTAAATTACTTTGGGGGGATGGTACAAGGATTTGAACCTAGTGGTGCTCTACCATTAAGCTACACCCCAGCCCTTTCTGAATTTTTATTTTAAAACAAGATTTTTGCTAAGTTGTTGAGACTGGCCTCAAATTGTGATCCTCCTGCCTCAGCCTCCTTAGTAGATGGGATCTCTACCGTACCTAGCTATGTTGTATAAATTATCATATCAATTTGTTGTTTGATGCTGGAATGATTTCATTAGGTAGAGAGGACAGTTTTTTTTTATTGTTTTATCAAATTTAAAACTAGGCTATTTGTCTAAGATCAAAATCATGTGATCTTTTCATTAGATATTATTCATAAAAGTATACCAAATTATATATATTTGTGGGTTGTTTCAACCTAAGTAATCTTATTTTAAGAAAATACATACATGAGTTGGTGAGAACTGGCTTTCCTCCTCTGGGCAGTTGGTTTTTTTGCTATACCTTTGTGGTTTTTTGTTTTTGTTTTTTATGAAGGCTTCATAAGATTTTTGTATCACAAGTTGTTAGGGAAAAATTATCTCTCTATATTTTGGAGGAGATTACTAAAAAAAAAAAAAACCTCTTAGAATATGGTAGGACTTTACAATGGAACTCCTAATATAATTTCCATACTTTCTATTTGAACAACTGACCATGGAAGTAGTTTAGTGAGATGTCAGCATTAAGAAAACTGTGAAATAGAACTTTAAAAAATTAGTACTTTGTGCTTTTCATATAACAGGGGTATAATTTCATGATAATTATGTTTCAGAAAAATTGTGTGTGAACATAAAATGGATTTCTTACTGTGGGTCACAGTAAAAAAAAAAATGGAAAACACTGGCCTTGAAAACTCTTTAATTCACTTTATTATTATCTTCCAGCTTTTGTTACCTTATTGAATGGAGAACAAGCCCAGAGTGCAATTCAGATGTTTCATCAATATTCTTTTCGAGGCAAAGACTTGATAGTTCAACTCCAGCCCACAGATGCTTTGCTGTGTATTACCAACCTGCCCATTTCTTTCACATTAGAAGAGTTTGAAGAACTTGTTCGTACTTATGGAAATATTGAGAGATGTTTTCTGGTCTACAGTGAAGTTACTGGCCATTCCAAAGGCTATGGATTTGTGGAATACATGAAAAAGGACTTTGCTGCAAAGGCTAGATTGGAACTACTGGGTAAACAGTTGGGAGCATCAGCACTCTTTGCACAATGGATGGATGTTAATCTATTGGCCTCAGAGCTCATTCATTCTAAGTGCCTTTGTATAGATAAACTCCCTAGTGACTACAGGGATTCAGAAGAGCTATTGCAATTTTTTTCCAGTATCCATAAGCCTGTGTTTTGCCAGGTATGTATTTTTAGGAGATCACCTAGAAATATCTGTGTATATATCTCCTATGTAAACTCAAACATTTATTTTTCATGCCTGTATGAATATTACAATGGATAATTTGATTCTGTTCTAGTCTATAAGGAAGACTTTAATCACGTGTGAAATTTTAAGTCAATTCCTTCTGTTCAAGGGCCAAACTATATTGTGTAGTCAAGTATGCCTTAGCAAATCCATGGCTTGCTCATTCCCCTCCTCATCCCATCCATTTGTCCAGCTATGTGTTGATTCATCCATTTGTTTATCCAACTCTTAAGTTAGTACTTTTTCTGTGCCAGATTCTATGCCAAGTGCCCAAAATGCAGAGAATAGAAGGATATTCTCTCTCTCTCTCTCTCTCTCTCTCTCTCTCTCTCTCTCTCTCTTCCTCAAAATTCTGTAGAGGAGAAAGACAAGTAGGCAAGTAATTGCACATGGTGTACGAAGAGTGATATAATGGAGTATAGAAAAGTATCATGAAGTTTAAAAATAATGCATACTTATATCTTAATGGAGTCATGGAGGTGAGACATTTAGAGAAGATCCTGAAAACTAACAGCAACTGGTGAGAAATGTCAAGCGCTTTATAATAGTAAAATTCAACATCCCTAATAAATAGAGAGAATATATACTATGTAAAAACTCTTTCCCTTCCTGAGTGTTGATAGCAACTGATCAATTATTCCTGTTCTCTGTCTTCATTTTTTTTTCTTTTTTACCAACTTCCCTTTCCTTCCATGCTCTTTCCCCTCCCTCCTTCCCTCTTTTTTCTTCCCATTTTTCTTTAATCTTACATTTGTTGAATTCTTACTATTGCAATAGAAATTTTGGAATTGGAGAGTGCGTGTATGTGTGTATTTAAATTGACAGATAAAATTACATGGGTTTATCATGTATAACATGATTTCGTTACTTACAAAGTGAGTAAATCTAGCTAATTATAATATGCATAACTTAAAATATTTTTTAAAAATATTTGTTTATCTACTTATTTTGCAGTGCTGGGAATTGAACCCAGGGCTTTGTGCATGCCAGGCAAACATTCTACCACTTAGTTACACTGCCAGCCCCTGTGAGCCCCTGTGATTGTCATTTTTGTTATAAGAACACTAAACATCCACTCTCTTACCATTTTTCAATAATATATTGTCCACTATAGCCACCATGTTTTCCAACAGTGAACTTATTCTTCCTATCTCTTGAGTTTTGTATCTTTTAACCAATATTTCTTCACACATTGCAATTGTCTCAACTGCTGTTAACCATCATTCTGCTCTCTAATTCTAGAATTTCAGCTTTTTTAGATTCTGAATATGAGCAAGATCATGCAGATACAGATAAATATATATATATATATATATATATTTTTTTTTTTGGCTATACTTTTTTTGTTTTTAGTAATATATGTATGTACATAAATACGATTAATGCTACCATCCTTTTTCTTACATTTCCACCCCTCCAATCCCAATATAAACATCAAAGAAACCATCCATGAATTTTATAAAATTAGAATATTTTATTATAAACTTAAAAAAATATTTTGTTTTAGTTATAGTTGGACACAATACCTTTATTTTATTTTTATGTGGCACTGAGGTTTAAACCCAGCACCCCGCACATACTAGGCAAGCTCTCTACTGCTTATTCACAACCCAGCCCCTTATTATAAACTTTTATCATTGTCCAGTTATTGAAAGTTGATTGGCTTATTGATATGATATTCTTCTGGACTAAGAATTATATCAATATCATCCAGTAGCCATACATAATTCTTTATAACTTTAGTTGAGGCTTTGAGGCAAATATGAGGGGAAATGCCAATCATGATTTATTATGTTTGAATTATGAACCCCAGAGTTGACAGCTACCTTACAGCTAGATTATTGAGTCATGCTTTACACTGATAGAAAATGTTTGCTGTAATATTTTTGAGTGACCATTTAGCTTTTCAAATACTTCAAAATAGTGGAAAATTAACTAGGTTGCAAGTCAGACCATTATATCTTTGAATGGCTTTCATTGAGCTGAAATATTCTTCTCTAAAACTACTGATGCCATGGAGTTAAAATGATGTTGTCATTTGAAAGACTTAAAATGATATTACATATTGTGAAGGAAGGAAGCTCATCATATTGAAACAGAAATAGTAAATGGTATTTTTAAAGTTTTCAAAAAAGATTATTAAAACAACAATGTCAGGGGCTGGGGTTGTGGCTCAGCGGTAGAGCTCTCGCCTAACACGCGCAAGGCCCTGGGTTCGATCCTCAATACCACATAAAGATAAGTAAATAAAATAAAGGTATTGTGTTCAACTACAACTAAAAAATAAATACTTAAAAAAATGTCAGAATGCTTTCTTTTCCGTGGGCCTGTTAACTGAGGCCTAGTGCATGGTAAGTCGACACAGACAGCATTAAAGACACAGTCACTGCGGTCAGGAGACCAAAGGGATTGTGACCTTTACAAATCCAGTTTGAAGTTCTGGCTTGCATCATGAGAACAGAGTTGTTGGGAAGGAGTTTGCATTTTCATTTTTCCCCACATGATTGGAAAATAGTTTATGGAGACAAAGACATTTGAGGACAGTTTTAAAGGGAATAAAGCACATGAAGGAAAAATGGATATTTGGTCTACGTATACCAGAAAGTAGAAGACAGTTCTTTTCAGTCTCCTTTATTTTTAAAATTAAGAAGTGATTTATTTGTAATAATATCTGAGATGCCAAACACATAGAAG
Source organism: Ictidomys tridecemlineatus (assembly GCF_052094955.1). NCBI lineage: Eukaryota > Metazoa > Chordata > Mammalia > Rodentia > Sciuridae > Ictidomys > Ictidomys tridecemlineatus. The sequence goes on from NC_135487.1 coordinate 50,531,022, forward strand.
TGCTGTCAGTGTGTCTTCTCAAAGACACACAAACCTGAAAGTTGTCACATTGATCCCTTTGCAGCGTAAATGTATGTAAGATGATTCAGACATGTTCAAAACTTAGAAACATTGTAGTTTCTTATTTTGTTCTTATTTTTGCTCTTTGTGCCAGTCTTTACAGATCCAGGACTTTAGTATCTTCCCTTACACTCCTACAGGTGGGTGACTAGAAATAAATCAAGTTCTACACGGCAGCCGTTTACTTAGGTTACCTTCAGAAGTAAAGGTTGTGTGTTACATATGATATTTTAACAAACCTGGGGCACGATTTTTAAAAATAAATCTGGTATACTTGACCAGATTGCTGGGACCTGCCTAAACTGCTGAACTACAAATTGAATGCTTCCTCCTACCTTTCTGCTCCTGAAAATACTAATTTAATTTTATGTTGACATATGTTCCAGTAATACTTTGGTGTGTTTCATTGTCCATATATCCAGTGAATTTTATTTTAAAGAAAGCTTTCATTAATGGGCCCCCATGTTTTCCTATAAATCAAATTTTTTTTCTTAAAAAATATTTTTTCTTACTCTTTAGTGATTATTATCATTTGAGCATTGACTATTAAAATAAATTAGAAAAATCAAAAAGTTGATAGACCCCTGTTTTATCTTCCTGTCTTCAGGAAGGAGTGTATCTGAGCAGTGAGTAAACTTTCATTTTCATAGAAAAAGAAAACATCATCTTCATCAGCATCATGTGCTAATATAAATGTTCTTGAACTTGAAAATTATTTATTGTAAGTTAATGTTTCTAAGTCAACATCAAAATTCCCTTTTAATAAAATGTATTATTGTCAGCTTGCACAGGATGAAGGTAGTTACGTTGGCGGCTTTGCAGTGGTTGAGTATCACACTGCAGAGCATGCTGAAGAGGTTCAGCAAGCAGCAGATGGCATGACCGTCAAGGGAAGCAAAGTCCAGGTTTCCTTCTGTGCCCCAGGAGCGCCTGGACGAAGTACATTAGCAGCATTGATAGCGGCTCAACGTGTGGTAAGCAAGATTTTTTCCCCCCTCTTTTTTAGGATATAGAACATACTAATACTATCTCTTTTTTAAAATTCTTTTTAGATATTGATGGATCTTTATTTTATTCATTTATTTATATGTGGTGCTGAGAATGGAACCCAGTGCCTTGCACATGCTAGGCAAGCACTCTACCACTGAGCCACAACCCCAGCCCCCTCTAATACTACCTTAATCTATCTAGTCTACCCAAAGTAATGAGCTTTAATTGGACCATTGTTATATTTCTAATACATTTGAAGATATTCATCTTTTTTTTTTTTAAAGTTGGCTAACTGGTATCTTCATTAAGTCAAGCCAGAAATTGTTACAAAAAAAGAAATTGAGTCCACTTGGTGATGCACAGCTATAATCCCAGCTACTCCAGAGGCTGAAACATGAAGATTGCAAGTTCAAGTCCAGCCTGGACTTGTTAGCAAGACTCTGTCTCAAAACAAAATTAAAAAAGGACCTGGGATGTAGTTCAGTGGTAGAGTGCTCCTAGGTTCAATCCCCAGTACCTAAAACCAACCAACCAAACAACAACAACAACAACAAACAAACAAACAAACAAAAAACCTGCAAGAAATTGTATTTAGTAAAGTGTATTTTTGAAGGAATTTCATTCATACAACTCACATTATTTGAGTTGCTCTTCTGTTGTGAATTTTTTGTTTGTTTGCTTTGCAGTGCTGGGGATTGAACCCAGGGCCTCATACACGATAGGCAAGCACTCTACCATTGAGCCACATCCTCATTCCCTGTAGTGAGTTTTTAAATGCCTCTTTTTCAACAAGTGTTCATAAAGCATCCATAGCAAAAGTCTCCTCTTTTCCTCACAAGGCACATTGTACTTACTTCTCTGTTCTATTTATTTCCCTCTCTACTTCTGTAACCTCAAAGTTCCTTAGAGATCTCAGAGACCACAATTTTCATCCTAGGGCTCAGCAAATATTTGTTGATTCAATGAAGGAAATTGGGGAAGATTGCATGATGAAGGTGACATTTTCGGGTGACATTCAAGAGCAGATGAGATATTGACATGTGTTAATGGGGGTGGAGGATAGGATTGCCAAATACAGATTTTACTTGAGTCATACTTATATTAAAAATTATTTGTTGTGTATCTGACTCCAAATTTAACTGAACATCCTGTATTTTTACTTGCTAGATCTGGGACCCCTCAGGAGGCAGGGAGTGGTCACCCTAGGTGGGAGAAACTGTTCCAGCAGTAGTCTGAGCTGAATTTACGTGCTTGGAGAGTGGTACATGGTCTAGTTGCACTTTGTATAGAGAAGTATAGGTTGAAGCCCAAGCAGGGACTATGTGGAATACTCAAAGAATTTATGTTGAATTTGATAGGCAGTTTAGAACTTAAATAAACAAGGTGTGACGGAATCAAAGATAAGCCATCTGGAGATTTAATCTGAAAGTGGTTTATGTGTAGATGAGCTGGAGAGAGGAAATTAGAAGACTGGACAAGCTCTTGTTCTTAGGCTTCTACTCTCACATCTCCCACCCTCTTCCTACCCTCTTTGACTCACCCTGATCCCCTTTAGAGGTTCTCATTCTTATATCCTTATGTAAGTCACTACTTCAGCCACTCATTCACCATCAACTTCATTTCCTCTGGTTAAGTTGTCTATTCATTGCGATAGATTTGCGGAGTTTAAAACTCAGTTTGTCCGGTTGCCTACTTCTGAAATTGAGGCCCTGTGTCCTCTTCGAGAAAAACAAACAACTGGGTAGCTTGATGCCATTAAGGATGAATGACATGTAGTTATAGCTGCCCCCACCCCCAGCAAATTTTCAGCTTGTCTCTCATCAGCTCTTTTCCATTTTAACAGAAACTACCTGAACCCTGCACTCTGTTCCTGCTTTTTTCTTTGTTTCTGCCCAATGATCATGGTTCCTACTGTATAGAAATATGGAGGCCATGTGTTGAATGCATTCCTTCATCTTTTCTTATCCATGCCCAAATTTCCTGCTTCCTTCTCTGATCAATAGCATCTGTTCTACAAGTACTTGTAGGGTACCCACGACATACACTCAGAGATGTTTAATACTCTCCGGTGAACAAAGCCAGTAAATATTTCTGTTCTCTTGGAGGTAGGGCTATGCTTTCTCCTGGCCAAGCAGGGGCTTATGACTATGCCCCCATCCTCGGGGCCCTTGATCATTACCTTTATACTTATTTTTACTTGCTTCAGTAGCTCTATAATCATTAACAAGCCTTTTCCCTAAAAAAGCCCTGTCCAGATATTGGCCTTTATAACCATATAAATATATTAATAGAGCTTATTTAACAAAAAGGTCCTGCTCCCTGTCACTATTTCTTAATTTTCCATTTTTTCTCAGTCTAATGCAATGTAGCTTCTGCCTACCCTAATCAAGTAAATTTGCTCTCATTAAAATCAACCGAGAGGGACTGGAGATGTGGCTCAAGCGGTAGCACGCTCGCCTGGCATGCGTGCGGCCTGGGTTCGATCCTCAGCACCACATACAAACAAAGATGTGTCCACCGAAAACTAAAAAATAAACATTAAAAAAAAATCAACAGGGATTTCTTTCTTCTTTCTTTCTTTTTTTTCCATTTTAAAATTTATTTTAAGTAGGTATATATGACAGCACAATGCATTTTGATTCATTGTACACAACTTTTCATTTCTCTGGTTGTATACAATATAGTGTCGCACCATATGTGCAGTCATACATGTACCTAGGATAATGATGTCCATCTCATTCCACCATCTTTTCTATACCCAGGCCCCTCTCCCACCCCTCCTTCTCCTTTGCCCAATCGAAGTTCCTCTGTTTTTCCCATGCCCTCCCCCATTATGGATCAGCATCCACTTATCAGAGAGAACATTTGGTCTTTGCTTTTTTGGGGATTGGCTTACTTCACTTAGCATGATATTCTCCCAACTCCATCCATTTACCAGAAAATGCCATAATTTCATTCTCTTTAGTTGAGTAATATTTCATTGTGTATATATACCATAGTTTCTTTACCCTTTCATCTACTGAAGGGCATCTGGATTGCTTCCACAGTTTAGCTATTGTAAATTGAGCTGCTATAAACATTGATGTGGCCATGTTACTATAGTATGCTGATTTTAAGTCCTTTGGGTATATACCGAGGAGTGGGATAGCTGGGTCAGATGGTGGTTCCATTCCAAGCTTTCTGAGGAATCTCCACACTGCTTTCCAGATTGGTTACACCAATTTTCAATCCCACCAGCAATGTATGAGTGTGCCTTTTCCCCCACATTCTCTCCAACATTTATTGTTGTCTGTATTCTTCATAACTGCCATTCTGACTGGCATGAAATGAAATCTTATAGTAATTTTGATTTGAATTTCTCTAATTTCTAGAAGATGTTGAACATTTTTAAACAAGGATTTCTTAATATTTGTATCTTGCAGGTATATATAAAATATTTTTAATATTTTATTGCTTGATCTCTGACATTTAAAACTCTCTGCTACCGTGGATTCTGTCACACCATTCTTTTTCTTACCTGCCTAATGGTTCCTTCCCTAACTCCTATTTTTCCCCAAAGGGCAGATATCTTAGACTTCTGTATTTCACTTTCTGACTTCCTTCCTCTAACACACTCCAATTGCCTCAATGGTTGTCTGTTAACTATGACTTGCAGGCATATTTTTTGGACCAAATTTTTATAAGTAGTAAATCTATAGTTCCAAAGGCTCGCTTATTAGCCTACCTTTAAAATAAATAAGTAGTTCAATTTCAACATTTCAAAAGAAAATTATTTTATTCTGGCACCTGCTTTTTTATATTCTGTAACAACTTTATGTGTCATGCGTTAATTATGATTGGTGTCCTTATGTCTACATGTCAGAAATATCAGCAAATTCTTTAAACTCTACATCTAAAATCACAAGTCCTTGAGACCTTGTCTGCATGTTTGTTATTTTAGTCAGGATGTCATCTTTTCTCACTTGTGATTAGAATAACTCCCTACATGATCCCCAAGCCATTCGTCTTTCTTCCTCTAATCCCCCTTCCACAGTGCATCAAAGTGATCTTTCTTATCTTCAAATTATATTATGTCATTTTCTTTCTTCATATTCTTTAATGCCTACCCTGATTCTAATTCCTTAGAAATGACCTACATGGCCCTTTATGATTGGATAACAGTGACAGAAATCGTAAATATTTTTCAGTCATAAATGTAAATTATATGCCAGGAAGGATGATATACACCTGAAATCCCAGCTACTCTTGTGAACCCCTGGCCTGGGTTCATTCTCCAGTGCCACACACACACACAAAGTAAGTTATCACTGATGTTTACTATAGGTTTGCGGTACATATTTTTTTTTAATCAAGTTTCTGAGATTTTTTAAAATCATAAATAGGGATTAAATTTTATGTAACTATTTCTACAATGTTTGAGATAATTGTGTGATTTCTTCACAAGCTCACTAATGTGGTCAATCACACATTTTCTTGTATAAATCACCCTTTTATTCTAATGCCTTGTTTGATTTGTCAGTATTTTATTTGATACGTGGTGTACACATGCGCTCATAAATTGAACGCACTTAAATTTTTGGTACCATTCTTATTTTTTGGATTAAGATAACACTGATCTTATAAAATGATTTTAGTACTTTTCTACTTCTTCCTTTCCTTTCTGTCTCTTAGATCAGCTTGTATAAACAGGGATGTCAATAAAATCATGGGATGTCAGGCATGGAGGCGTACACCGATAATCCTAAGTACTTGGAAGACTGAGGCAGGAGATCACAAGTTCAAGGCTAGCCTCAGTAACTTAGCAGGACCCTGTCTCAAAAAATAAAAAGGGCCAGGGATGTAACTTAGTGACAGAGCACTTCTGGGTTCAAGTCTCAGTACACACAAAGAAACAAAAATAAACAAATAAACCCGTGTGGGCCTAGTCCTTGTGCTTCTTCCAAAAGGACTTATTGATTGCCACATAAGTTTCATCTATGGATAGTTACATATTTTAGTTTTTATTCTTTCTGTGCCATATTTCACATTTGAGTGTAGCCTATACATTTATCAATTTTATCTAAGCTTTCAACATTATTGACATATAATTTATTATTTTTAAAACATCCTGTCTGGTTTCCTCATTTCTTTCTATATTTTATTTATTTGCATTTTCCTTTTGATCCTTGATCAGGCTTATAAAAGATCTATTTTTTTTTCAAAGTAATAGCTTTTGTTATATTCATCATTTTAAAATTTTCTCTTTTGCTTATTTATGCCTTTATGATTTCCTTATTTCTTTGTTCTTTATATTTCCTTTTCTCCTTTTTTTTTTTTTTTGAAGGGAGGAAGAGAATATATTTACCCATCTTTACTGATGTCAATTCTTAACTCTCTTTTTTTTTTTTTTTCAGTCTGGTTATTTTCTGATAAATGCAGTTAAGGTACATTTCCTTCTAACTAATGCTATGCTTCCATGTCATAACTTTTAAATTATGAATGTTTCAATTTTTATTATGATTTCCTTTTAAACTCAAAGCTTAATTAACATGCATAGTTTTGGTTTATAACAAATTAGTAATTTTGACAAGCTATTTTTCTGCTACAGATTTCTAATTGTATTGATTAAGGTTAGAGAACTTAATCTCTAATGTTGATTTGGGGAGGAATGGATGTTGTGGCCTTGGTGCCCTGATGGCTAGTGGATCCACCTGTGCTTAGAGCCAGCCACTCAAGCTCTATGCTTGTGGGTTATGAATGTGTATGTACATAGATATATGTTGCTTTAGGTACATAACTCCCTTTATTTTCCCTTTCCTTCTATTGGATAGATAAATCTTTCTTCTGGTTTGAGAGCTATACAGTCTATCTTTATCTTCCTGGGGGGTTGTCCCTGAATCCGTAAAGAGCACTCTCAGGTTCACCAGTGCTCTGTCTTCTACTGAAATAATTCTCACCTGCACTCATTTCCTCCATCCTGCCCTACTGCCACCATATTGTTGTCTACGTTTTTACTTTAGAGTTGTCTTTAATATTATTTTATTGTTTTATGACCCTATCTTTAGTAAACAAGATTAAAATGATAATTACATAGATTAATTTTCACATAACAGGCAATATTGTTTTACATTTATTTCTTTTCTCGCCAGAGTACTTCTTCCAAGGACACTTTGAAAGAGGTACTCGTGTGGGAAACCCTTCTGATAACTTGTATAGTTGAGAACATTTTCATTCCTTTCTGATATTTAAATAGTAACTTAGCTAAATACAAAAGTCTAGGTCCAGAGCTTTTCTTCTGTACTACTTGGAAAATACAAGTTGATCATCTTGCTCTATCTAGTGCAGGTGCCTTGAGAAAGGAGTTGATGTTGATCCTTATTTATTTGGAGGTATGCTCTTTCATATTGGAAGCTTTTCACAGTTTTTCTTGAGATTTGATGTCCATAAATTTCATGCCAAGAAATATGAAAAGACGGGCTTTTTTTCTTTTGGACATCCTATTTGGGACATTGTAAACCCGTCCATTCTGTGGTCTTTAATGTTCTTTAATAATGAGATATTCTCAGTTGTCATTTCTTCAGAGATTTCCTTCATATTTTCTCCTTCAGGATTCCTTTTATGTAGATCTTGACACTTCTACCTCTGTCCCCCGCTTATACTTGTTTTCTTGTACTTTCTATTTCTTTAACCTGACCTTTTAGATTACTATTTTATTTTTTAATCATATATATGTACATATTTTTTCTACTATTTTATTCATGTTAAATCGTGTAATGGAGATTAATAATAATGCTTTATGAATTTCTTCAGCTTCCTCATCTATAGATTGGGGATAATAATACCAATTTATAGAACTGTTTTCAAAGAATGTGTAATCTAACCCACGTGAAGTGCTTAGAACAATGCCAAGTCTATAGTAAATGAGAGCCCGCTTTTATTTTTCTCAGTGTTTATATTTCCATACCCACTATTGCTCACCAGTTAGTCTTTATAACTGCATGGCCTTGCTTCATGTTACTAATAAAAATTCATTTTCTTTTTAGACTTTCTTGTTATTTCTTATTCATTGATCTTGCTTTCTTTCTTATAAGCAATCCAGTTTTTTGCCTTTATTTTGAGCAGCTCTGTTTCCTAAATGTCTAGTTGCTGTCTCCTATGAACACATATTTCCTGGAGGCAGCTATCAGCTTCCTTGTATGTTAGTGTTTATATAATGGGGCGGGGTGTGGGAGCTGGGGGTGTAGCTCAGTGGTAGAACATATGCTGCATAAGACCCTAGGTTTAATCTGTCCCACCAAAAAAAAAAAAAAAATAGTTTGATGGGAGAAGGAATAGACAGGGAGAGGTAAATATGGGACTTAGGCTAGGGTCTAGGGAAGGCAGGCAGGGACCTCAGGGCAGAGATGCTCTGCCTTCACCATTCACATTTGGCCAGGTCCTCTTCCCACCCCAGCCAGACAGTCCTGCAAGAACCTCTTTGCCTCTCCCCTCCCCGTCTTGCACTCAGTTCTGCTTTCCTCCATTGAAACTGTTCTACTTTGCATTGTGGGTGTGCGCAGGAGGAACTGAGAAGGCTGGGGATATGGGAACGAGGTTTTCATTAACCAGCTGTTCTGTCCATACTAGCATTATTTGGTGCCCACTGTCCCTGTCCTGGTGTGCCTCCCTGTTGTTGAGTTATTGGTCCTCTGGCTGTCACTGGGACAGTGCCGCTCTTTCCTGCCCTGCTGTGCTGGCCAGGAGAGCCATGCTCCCTAAAGGTAGTGCAGAGGGAACCGCACCACAGAACAACTCAAATGCCTTTCTCTGAATCACCCTGTGCAGGTCCAGGGTCTCTCATTCTCGCTCCTGTTTACTTTCACACCTTGGCTATCTCTGCGGATTTCTCAATGGTCACATGCCAGTTTCTCCCTTTCCCTCTCAATTTCACAGTATCTGGCCTGGGAGAAGGACCCAGTTGTCCCTGTCATTTCTCTGTTTTCTCAGGCTAGAAGTTTACAGTTTGCTTTTTATTTTAATATCCTCATATATCACACTGGTTTTAAAAACTGAAAACAATTTTGTTTTTAGGGAGCTACCAATTACATATATGCAACGCCAGTTCTTCTTAGTCTCAAATTGGAGGATTAAGGTAATGAAATAAAGATCTTTTAGTATAAGAAAATTCTGATTTTCGAGGCAGCCCACACTGTTAAACTTCTGATTAGCAATATAGTAAGATTCTCCTATTAGCATCAGAGTAGTCATGTTAAAACAACACGTTATCTCCTTGTTAGCAAATTGAGATTCTCTCGTCATCTATTTGTACTTTGTAAAGAGATTTATTCTATTAAACTTTAGTCTTCTTGAAGCCCATTGGAATTTAGCTGCAATAGTCTATGAGGATTTCATGTCCGATGTGTGATGGACATCTTAACATGTAATTGAGCACGATGGTAGCAAGTATATAGCAGATACATAACACAAAACAGATTGTGTTTATGAGACAATAGATCTTAGGCAAATGAGAATTTCTGGAAGAAAGCCTTTAAAATTCCATCTTTTGTGCTTGGTCTAATGTTTCTTATTTTTGTATTTGCTGAAGATGCACAGTAATCAAAAGGGATTACTTCCAGAGCCAAATCCAGTACAAATTATGAAAAGTTTAAACAACCCCGCCATGTTGCAAGTTCTTCTACATCCCCAGCTACAACGAGCTGTCAAACCAGGTAAGTGCCACATGTCCTGACTAAATGCAGAATGTTGGCTTGAAGTTAATACAGCTACTTTACATTCAAAATGTACATTTACATGTTAAAAAAAAAGCACACTTAAAGTAGTCTAAAATATATAATTTTCCCCAGACTTGTTATTGAATTTTAATAGATAATCTGAGGTGATAATGTATTTTGGCTATTTTGGGTAGGTACAACATGCTTATGTGTTTCCTATTTCTTTGCCATTAATAAATGTTAAATATTAAACCTTCAATTTAGCTCTTACTTGACATAAATTTATAGAATAAGTGGTAATAATTAACATACTACACTGTTATAGCCTCTATCCACAAAGAATATATTTCTGTGTAATAGTTTTAGCAGAATACTATGTTAAAAGTGCTAAAGATCTGTTTCCTCTTTTGTTCTTCCCTTTTTTGATGTAAAATTCTTTCACTCTGTAACCAGTGATGAAAGCATTATTATTTTGTAAGTATTATGCCAGTCTTTATACTATCAATATACATTGAATATGTATTTAATATTCTTTTTCTGGTAATAACTTACCTTCTGAAATGTACAATGTACTTTATATACACAAAATGTCTCTTTTGGCATTGTGAGGAAATGAGACCTGATATTCAATACTAAAGTTTAGAATAAATATATTAAATAAGTTTATTCTGTTTCAATCCCAACTGCCTAACATCCACTTGCCTACTGTAATTTAGCTCTAGCATGAATTAATTACTTGATGTTAACAGGAACCCCACAAGTTAAAGTCTCAGTCCTCCACATGAGCGCCCCATTTTACAGTCCCAGTCAGAAATTCAATGGGTCCCCAAGGCCACCCACACTCCTGACCAACTTGCTATAAATGTGGGAGTTCCCAGCACCCTCTCAGTTTTGAGAATTCAACAGATAGAAACTCAGGAAAGCACAATATTTAGGATTATAATTGTATGTATTTTAAAGGACATAACTTAGGAGTACCCAAATGAAGAAGACACTTGGGGTTTTTATCCTAAAGGAATCTTGAATTTTATCAAAGTCTTTTTATGTGTCTGTTGAGATGATCATTTGATTTTTATACTTGATTCTTTTTAAAAATATTTTTTAGTTATTAATAGATCTTTATTTACTTACATGCAGTGCTGAGAATCAAACCTCGTGCCTTACCTATGCTAGGCAAAGGCTCTACCACTGAGCCATAACCCCAGCCCCTTCTTGATTCTTTTTAGGTGCCAATTTACATTTATTGATTTGTGTATGTTGAACCATCTTTGTATCCCTGGAATGAAACCAACTTGATTAGCATATGATCATTTTAACATGTTGTCAGATTTGATTTGAAAGTATTTTATTGGGAATTTTTGCATCTGAGTTCATCAGAGTTATGTATATTTCTTCTGTTGTGTCTTTTCAGGTTATTTTTTTTTCAATTTGTTCTTTTTATATATGATAGTAGTGTGCATTCTGACATGTTATTCATACATGAAGTATATATTATTCTAATTAGGATCCCATTCCTGTAGCTATACATGATGTGTAGTTTCATTGGTTGTGTAATTATATATGAACATAGAAAAGTTATGTCTGATTCATTCTACTGTCCTTCCTATCCCCATTCCCTCTCCCTTCCTTTCATTCCCCTTTGTCTAATCCACTGAACTTCTATTCTTCTCCCCCCTGCCACCCCGCCTTGTGTATGTTATAATCCACGTATCAGAGAGAACATTTGACCTTTGGGTTTTGGGGATTGGCTTATTACACTTAGCATGATAGGCTCCAGATTCATCCATTTACCAGCAAAAGTCATAAAATCATTCTTTTTTATGGCTGAGTAATATCCCATTGTGTGTGTGTGTGTGTGTGTGTGTGTGTATGTGTATGTGTGTATCACATTTTCTTTACCCATTCATCTGTTGAAGGGCACCTAGATTGGTTCCATAGCTTCACCATTGTGAATTGAGCAGCTATAAACATTGATTTGACTGTGTCACTGTAGTATGCTGATTTTAAGTTCTTTGGGTATATACAAAGGAGTGGGATAACTGGGTCAAATGGTGGTTTCATTTCAAGTTTTCTGAGGAATTTCTATACTGCTTTCCAGAGTGATTATACCAGTTTGCAATTCCACCAATAATGTGTGAGTCTAATTTTACCCAACATCCATCCTCTCCAACATTTATTGTTATTCTTTTTTTAAAAATATTTTTGATAATGGCCTCTCACTAGAGTGTCTTCTCAGGTTTGGATAACAGGGTAATACTTGTTTTGTAGAATGAGTTTATAATTACTCAAACTATTATTGAGGAATAATTTGAGGAGAATTGGTATTAGTTCTTCAAAAGTCTGGAAAAATTCAGTAGTGAATTTATCAGTCTGGGCTTCCCTCCAACTCCCAAGACTTCTTATTTACTGCTTCAATTTCAATACTTGTTATTGATCTATTTAAGTTTTATATATGCCCTTTGTTCAATTTTGGTAGGTCATATCTTTCCAGAAATTTGTCCATTTCTTCTATATTTTCAACTGTATTGGCATATTTTTTTAAAAAAAAAATTTAGTTGTAGATGGACACAGTATCTTCATTTTTATTTATTTATTTTTATGTGGTACTGAGGATCGAGGATCGAACCTAGGACCTCATACATGTGAGGCCAGCACTCTACCACTGAGCTACAACCTCAGCCCAGCATATAGTTTTTATATTATGTAGTTATTACATTCTCTAATGATCCTTTGAATTTCAGTGGTATCTATTGGACTATTTCCTTTTTCATCTCTAATTTCATTTAATTGGGTCTGCTTTCACTTTTGGTTAGTTTAGATAAAGGTTTGTCAATTTTATCTTCTCAACAAACTCTTTCTTTCATTGATCCTTTGTATTGTTCTTTTTTAAATTATATATATATATATACACACACACACACACACTCACACACACACACGTGCTAGGTGAGTGCTCTACCATTGAGCCACAACCTCAGCCCCCTTTGTATTGTTCTTTTAATCTCTATTTCATTTGTTTCTGCTCTGATTATAATTTATTTATTTCTACTGATTTTGATGGTTTGTTCTTTTTGCATTATTAGGTTATGCATTTGTGATCTCTGTATTTTTTTGGTGTAAGTACTCGTTGTTATAAACTTCCTTCTTAGTACTGCTTTCACTGTGTCGCACAGTTCTGGTGGGTTGTGTTTCTATTTTCATTTGATTCAAGGAATTTTAAAATTTCCCCTCTGCTTATATATTCTGTATAATTTTCTGTATAATTGTATGTTCTGTATAATTACGTGTTTTTTTCTTGCTGCTGATTTCTAGCTTCATTCCACTGTAATCAGATAAGATGCAAGAAATTATTTCAGTTTTTTTAAACTTGTTTAGACTTGTGTTGTGGCCTAATATGTGTCAATTTTGGAAGAAAATGCAATGGGACAATGAAAAGAGTGTGCATTTTGCAGTTGTTGGGTGGAATATTCTGTAGATGTCTGTTAGGTCCTTTTGGTCTATAGCATAATTTAACTCTGATGTTTCTTTGTTGATTTTCTTATCTGGGTGATTTATTGGTGAGAGCAAGTATTGAAGTTGCCCACTATTATATTGGAGCCTATCTCTCCCTTTATGTTTAGTAGTGTTTGTTTTATAAAATTGGGTGCTTCAATGACCAGTGCATACATATTTAGAATCATTATATCTTCTTGATGATTTTTCCCTTGATTAATCTGTATCGACTTTTGTATTCTTCTAACTGATTTTGTGTCAAAGTCTTTTTGTCAGATATAAGTACAGCTGCTCTTACTTCTTTCCCATTCCATTTTCTTGGAGTAACATTTTCTATCCTTTCAGTGTGTGTTTTTCAATACAAGTGAGATGTTTCTTGCAAGTGACATATTGTTGGGTCTTGTTTTTTAATCCATTTTAGTCTGTACCTTTTTAAAAAATATTTTTTAGTTGTTGATGTACTTTTATTTATTTATTTATTTATTTATTTATTTATTTATTTATTTATATGTGGAGCCTCACACTTGCTAGGCAAGTGCTCTGCCACTGAGTCACAACCCCAGCCTTAGTCTGTATCTTTTAATTAGAGAATTAAGACCATTTACACCCAGTATGTTCTCCTATTGTTTTGTTTTTCTTCTGGTTGTTTTCAATATTTTATGTTCCATTTCTTATTTTGTATTCATCTTAGAAGTTCGATGGTTTACTGTATTGATAATGTTTGATTCTTTTCTATTTCTCATTTGCATGTCTTCTCTTCTGGAGAGATTTATTTTTTTAACATGCTCTTGTGTTTATCTTTCTTCCTCTTCTGGATGTAGAATTTCCTTAAATATCTTTCATAATGCTTGTTTAGTGGTCATGAATTTCCTTAGTTTATGCTGAGATTGGAAGGTCTTTATTTTAACTTTGATTCTGAAGGATAATCTTGCTGGGTAAGCAATCTTGTTTGGCAGTTCTTTTATTCCAGAATTTCAAATATATCATGTTTTCTTGGCTTTTAGAGTTTCTGCTGAGAAGTATGCTATTAAATGTGACTTCGCAACTTATATTTCTTGCAGATTTTAATCTTCTTTCTTTGTCCCGTGCTTTTGACATTCTAACTATGTCATGGAGAGCATCTTTTCTAGTCACCTTTACTTGGGGTCCTAAGTACCTCTGGTATTTGGAAGTCTAGGTTTTTCCCAAGATTTGGGGAAATTTCTGCTATTATTTAACTGATCATGTTTTCTATTCTTTCAGCCTTCTCCCTTGGGTATACTGTTTATGCTGGCATTTGATCATTTAAAAGTGTCACAGAGATGGACTATGTTCTTCTTTTCATTATGCCTTTTTTTCTTTATTTCTGTCTGAATGTAATATTTTGTCAGACTTGTCTCTGAACATTAATATTCTTTTTCTTCTAAATCTAGTCTGTTGGGGAGGCTTTCAACTGAGGTTTTTTTATTTGTTTGTTTGTTTTAATCTGACTACAGTTTTCATTTTCAAGATTCCTATTTGGTCCTTTATCAAACTGTCTCTGTGCTTACTACATTTCTCACCCATATGCTGCATTGTCTTACTTAATGCATTCAATAATTTATCTGTATTTTTTGAAGATCATTGAGATTTTTATTATTATTATTATTTTAGTTGTAGATGGACACAGTACCTTTATTTTATTTATTTATCTTTACGTGGTACTAAGGATCGAACCCAGTACCTCACACGCAGGAGGCAAGCACTCCACCACTGAGCTACAACCCCATCCCATCGATGAGATTTTTAAAAAGCATTCTTTTGAATTTTTTTAAAATCTGGCATTCCAGCCATTCCAATATCTTTCTCATCTGTTACAGTAGCATTATGAACTTTTAAAAATATCAGATTGCTTATTTTTTCATATATTTTTTTGTTTCCATGTTGGGAGTTGTGCATTGATTGGTAAACATATTTCTTCTACTTTTATGTGAGGGCCTTTTAGTAAATAGCCTTCTCTTCATGATGTGTCTTTGGAAGTTGATTTGTTATGTAGGCTTGAGTTTAATTACAACTGGGCTTCATAGTGCAATCTCCCTTTGGACTCTTTGGCTGCGATTAGTGAGTTTTGCCATAGTGCATTAGCAGAGCCTAAGGGGTCCGCTTTCTTGGTAGGTCTAGAAACAGTAGCATTCCTCTGAACTGAGGCAGTGTAGTATAGAGGGAGAAACTGGAGTGCACCATAGCTGGTTACTCCGATAACGGGAGTGGAGGTCTATCAAGTGGTAGGTTATTTCCACATGCGCTGTTGATGTTGGCTCTGCTACTTGAAAGCAGTTCTGACACTGGCTATTCCAGTCTTATTAAATGACATGAAGCAGTTATCCTCAGTTTAGACACTGATGCAGTCCCTGGTGTATCACATGGAGAGGTGAGGGTCAGAATCACAACTTCCTTCTGTGCTACTCAAATCCAGTCTTGTCAGCCATATGTGATCCAAAAGGTATGGGAGGGACCAATGCTGGGGACCCCCATAGATGCTGTGTCCACAATATCTGTGTTATTTCTCCCTGCTGCTACTATGGGCTTGACAGTCTAGGAGTAGGATGTCAGACACCCCCAGCTATGCCCACCTGGCAGCAGGTTACTGTCTTCCCTATACTTTAAGTTGAAGTATCCGCCAAGGTTTGACAGGGACTAGGGCAGGGTTGTAGCTAGGTGCAGTTACTCTCAGCTGGGCTGGAAGTGTCACCCAGGTCCTATACCACAAAACAAATGAACAACAAAATATCAATAGCAATAATGCCAACAGGAAAGAATGAGGGGAAACAACAACAAAAAAATGTTTTCCTAAAAATCTGAAGTTAAAATTTAAAAAGAAAAAAGAAAGCAGGAGAAGAATAAAAAGGAGGGGGAAATGGGGTTAGAGAGAGAAATTAAAAAGTAAGAAGAGAATCAAAGAAAAAAAGTATAGGCTCAGGCCTAGGACCACCCCGCTGACCACTCCGCAGCCCAGGCCTACCCCATCTTTATCTTGGGACATTGCAGCCATCGCCATAGCCCTCCCCACGCAGTAGCCTCCACCTTGAGACAACAGATAGGGCCTGGAGGCAGCTGCATCTCCAAACAGGCAGTCCACCCTTTCAGCCCCATCTCCATCTTGGGACACCCCCACTGCTATCTTGAGTTATCTCCACTATTGCCACCACCGTCCTTAGTTGCAGTAGCATTTATCGTGGGACACCATCTGGGATCTAGAAGCTCAACACCAAGGTCAGGTACAGGTAATCTGATAATGGATGCCAACCAAGAATTGTATATCCAGCAAAATTAAGCTTCACACTTAATGACAAAATAAAAACCTTTCATGATAAACAAAAATTAAAAGAATTTACAGTGAGAAAGCCTGCACTACAGGGCACTCTCAGCAAAATGTTCCAGGAGAAGGAAATGAAAAACAACAATAAAAATCAGCACAGGGAGGGATTACACTACAGGAAGGGCTAATCAAAGGAGAAACCAAGTCATGTTAAAAAACCAAAAATAAACCAAAATCACTGGGAATACAAGTCACATTTCATTAATAACCCTGAATGTGAATGGTCTAAACTCATCAATTAAAATACATAGATTGACAGATTAGATTTAAAAAAAAAAAAAAAAAGACCCAACAGTATGCTGCCTTCAAGAGACTCGCCTTACAGAAAAAGACACAGACACAAGGTGAAAGGGTGGAAAAAACGTACCACTCACATGGACCCGTGGACCATGTAAACAAGCAGGGGCTTCCATCCTCATATCAGATAAAGTGGACTTCAAACGAAAGCTAGTGAAAAGGTATAAAGAAGGACATTTCATATTGCTTAAGGGATTCATATATCAACAAGACATAACAATCATAAATATCTATGCCTCAAATAATGGGGCAGCTATGTATATTAAAAAAAAATCTTCTCAACTATAAGAACCAAATAGACCACAACACAACAATCTGGGCGACATTAATACACCTCTCTCACCACTGAATAGGTCTTTTAAACAAAAACTAAACGAAGAAACTATAGAACTCAATAATACAATCAATAAGTTAAACTTAACAGACATATATAGAATTCTCCATGCATCAACAAACAAATACACTTTCTTCTCAGCAGCACATGGATCCTTCTCCAAAATGGACCATATATTATGCCATAAAGCAAGTCTTAGCAAATACAAAAAAAAAAATAGAGATATTACCCTGCATTCTATCTGACTATATGGAATGAAATTAGAAATCAATGATAAAATAAAAAATAGAAGCTACTCCAGCACCTGGAAACTAAACTATACACTATTGAATGATGCATGGATAACAGAAGACATCAGCGAGGAGATAAAAAAAATTTTCTTAGAGATAAATAAGAACTCTAATACCATTTATCAAAATCTATGGGACACTATGAAGGCAGTGCTAAGAAGAACGTTCATTGCATGGAGTTCATTCATTAAAAGAAGAAAAGGCCAACAAATAAACAACCTGACATTACATTTCAAAGCCCTAGAAAAAGAGGAACAAACAGACACCAAAAGTAGTAGAAGACAGGAAATAATTAAAATCAGGGCAAAAATCAATGAAATTGAAACAAAAGAAACAATTTAAAAAATTGACAAAACAAAAAGCTGGTTCTTTGGAAAACTAAGTAAAATTGACAAACTCTTAGCCACCCTAATGAAAAGAAGGACTTACACTAAAGGGGAGAGAAAATTCAAATTACTAAAATTTGTGATGAAAAAGGAAATATCATGACAGACACTATTGAAATACAGAAAATATTTAGAAACTATTTTGAAAAATGATACTCCAGTAAAATAGAAAACCTCAAAGACACCGACAAATTTCTAGAGGCATATGATCAACCCAAACTGAGTCAAGAGGACATACATCATCTAAACATCCATTTCAAACAAGGAAGATGCCATCAATAGCCTGCCAAACAAGAAAAGCCTAGGACCAGATGGATTCACAGCTGAATTCTACAATACCTACAAAGAAGAATTAATACTAATACTCCTCAAATTACTCTATGAAATAGAAAAGGAGGGAACCCATCCAAACACATTCTATAAAGCTTATATCATCTTAATACCAAAACCACGCAGACACACATCAAGGAGAGAAAATTTTAGACCAATATCCCTGATGAACATTGATGCAAAAATTCTCAATAAAATTCTGACAAATTTCATACAAAAACATATTTAAAAAATAGTGCGCCATGATCAAGTGTGGTTTATTCCAGGGATGTAAGTTTGGTTCAACGTAAGGAAATCAATAAATATAATTCATCACATCAAAAGACTTAAAGATAAGAATCATATGATTATATCAATTGATGCAGAGAAAGCACTTGATGAAATATAGCACTCTTTCAAAACACTTAACTAGGAATAGGAGGAGCATACCTCAACATTGTAAAAGCTATCTAAGCTAAACCCAAAGCTAACATCATTCCAAATGGAGAAAAATTGGAAACATTTCCTCTAAAAACTGTAACAAGACAGGGATGCACTCTTTCACCACTTCTATCCAATGTAGTCCTTGAAATTCTAGCCAGAGCAATGAGACAGACAAAAGAAATTAAAGTGATATGAATAGGAAAAGAAGAATCAAACTATCATTATTTGCTGATGACATGATTCTATATTTAGAGGATCCAAATAACTCCACCAGAAAACTTCTAGAATCAATAAATGAATTCAGCAAAGTAGCAGGATATAAAATCAATACCCATAAATCAAAGGCATTTCTATACATCAGTGATGAATCCTTTGAAAGAGAAATTAGGAAAACTATCCCATTCATAATACCCATGAAAAAAAAATTCTTGGGAATCAACTTAACAAAAGAGATGAAAGACTTCTACAATGAAAACTATAGAACACTAAAGAAAGAAATTGAAGAAGACCTTAGAAGATGAAAAGATCTCCCATGCTCTTTGATAGGCAAAATGAATGTTGTCAAAATGACCATATTACCCAAAGCACTACACAGATTCAATGTGATTCCAATTAAAATCCCAATGTCATTCCTTATAGAAATAGAAAAGGCAATCATGAAATTCATTTGGAAAAATAAGAGACCCAGAATAGCCAAAGCAATCCTTAGCAACAAGAGTGAAACAGGAGGCATCACAATACCAGAACTTAAACTATACTACAAAGCTATAGCAACAAAACAGCATGGTATTGGCACCAAAATAGACATGTAAACCAATGGTACATAATGGAAGACACAGAGATAAATCCACATAATTATAGTTATCTCATACTAGACAAAGGAGCCAAAAACATACATTGGAGATAAGATAGCCTCTTCAACAAATGGTTCTAGGAGAACTGGAAATCCATATGCAGCAAAATGAAGCTAAACCCCTATCTCTCATAAAACTCAACTCAAAGTGGATCAGTGACCTAGGAATTAGACCAGAGATCCTGCACCTAATAGAGGAAAAAGAAAAAGTAGGCCCAAATCTTCATCACGTTGGACTAGGCCCTGACTTTCTTAACAAGATTCCTAAAGCACAAGAAATAAAATTAAGAATTAATAAATGGGATGGATTCAAACTAAAAATCATCTTCTCAGCAAAAGAAACAATCAATGAGGTGAAGAAAGAGCCTACATTTTAGGACAAATTTTTTTGTCACACACACACATCAAATAGAGTACTAATCTCCAGGATATATAAAGAACTCAAAAAACTTAACATTAAAAAAAAAGAACAACCCAATCAATAAATGGGCTAAATAACTGAACAGACACTTCTCAGAAGAAGATATATAACAGATCAACAAATATATGAAAAAATGTTCACCATCTCTAGTAATTAGAAAAATGCAAATTAAAACTGCTCTAAGATTTCATCTCATGCCAATCAGAATGGCAGTTATCAAGAATACAGACAACAATAGCATGTTGGCGAGGATGTGGGGGAAAAGGCACACTCATTCATTGTTAATGGGACTGCAAATTGGTGTAACCAATCTGGAAAGCAGTATGGAAATTCCTTAGAAAACTTAGAATAGAACCACCATCTGATCTAGCTATCCCACTCCTTGGTCTATACCCAAAGGACTTAAAATCAACATACTATAGTAACACAGCCACAATAATGTTTATAGCAGCTCAATTCACAATAGCTAAACTGTAGAAGCAATCTAGATGCCCTTCAATAGATGAATGGATACAGAAAATGTGGTATATATTCACGATGGAATATTACTTGGCATTAAAAGAAAAGAAAATTATAGCATTTGCAGGTAAATGGATGGAGTTGGAGAATATCATGCTAAGTGAAGTAAGCCAATCCCCAAAAACCAAAGGCCAAATGTTTTCTCTGATAAGTGGATGCTGATCCATAATGGGGGAGGACATGGGAAAAACAGAGGAACTTTGATTGGGCAAAGGGGATGGAGAGCGTATGTGGGCAGGAAAGACGGTGGAATCCTAGGTACATTTATGACTGCACATATGGTGAGACGCTACATTGTATACAACCATAGAAATGTAAAGTTGTGCTGCAGTTGTGTAAAATGAATCAGAATGCATTCTGCCATCATATATACCTAACTAATATAAATAAATTAAAATTTTTTAAGAAAGATACAAGTATAAATAAAAAGATAAAAACTTCTGCTCTGGTAAGGTACTTGCATGAGGGCCGAGAATGGGTGATTTCAGGCTAAGCCAGAGCTTTTGGGGTATGCACTGTGAGGTGGGGGCATCCTGGTGATTCGTGTTTGCAGACTAGCTCTAAGCTCTGGAGCTTTGGAGGCTGTGCATTTTGAGGAAGGAGCAATGTAAGTGTGTCCCTGGATGTCCCTGTGGGTGGGTGGAGGCTATGGAGCTGCAAAATTCTGTGCTAGGGTTGTAGGCGGGAGTTCCTTATGATCCACTGCCCACAATCTGGTGCCCCCAGACTTGGCTTCTGTGCTGAATCACATGCAACTGTTCACTGCCCTTTCTTACTCCCCCAGACTCTTAGCAAGTTTCCTGAACTGCTCATTTTAAAGGGAAAGCACCTTCCACTGTCCTCTATGTCACAATCTGGTTTCCCATTGTGAAGAATTCTCAGTGGGTGTATGTCTATCTGTCTGTCTGTCTGTCTGTCTGTCTGTCTCTCTCTCTCTCTCTCTCTCTCTGCCCCCCACCCCCACCCCCAGGCCAAACTGATTCACAAGTAGTGGCTCTCCAGGCCAGTGAGGTATAAAATTGTTGTAGGGTCCCAGAGATAGGAAAACGCAGGGACCTCTGATCCCCAGGGTAGTAAGCTCAGACAATAAGACCCTTCTCAAGGTGGTGCCATGTTGCAGCTCAGTGATAATACGCTGGGAAGTACAGAGAGCCTCTCCAGAGCCAGCTCTGTATGCACTTCCCAGATCCCTTATCTGCTCAGACCACATGTTTGCAAATTGCCAAATGCTGTGCTAGTAGAGCTCTCTGGGACTCTCCCTCTTGCACCTCTACCCCTGCCAAGGGCTGCCGTGCGATTGTTGCTGGGGCACTCTGTTTCTCCCACTATTCCATTCCTCAAAGTCTCTAGGTTTCCTCCAGGTCCCTTTATCTACACTGCTGAATTCCAGTGCTTGTTCATGGATGCTCACTTCAACAAGCAACTACGCTCCTGTTGGTTTGGTTCTATCTTGTGGACAAGCAGGGAAGTACCGGTGCCTCTAATCCACCATCTTGAATTTCTCTTCTTTCTCTGTGTGTCTCTGTCTCTTGGTCTTTGTGCTACTGCCTTATGTGTATTAGTTCATCATAAAGGATGCTAGAAGGACACAGTTGAAGAGACACATAGAGTGATGTATGGGGGACGGGACATGGACTGTGTGTTCATTTACTCAGGAACTCTCTGAACCCTTTACTTTGAGGTTTTTCATTTCATAAGCATGATTGAAACATGGACAACTGTGCAGAAATGGGATTGGACAAAAAGCTTAGGATCTAACCCTAAAAGACTAAGTGGGGAAACCAGGCCTCTCCAGGTTCTTCTTTTCTTTTCTATGCACCATTCTTTCCTCTCATGTGTGGGGAAGGATCCCCCTGAAGTGGGGGTCTAATGGTCTACTATCACACGGGGTAGGTCAGAAAATTTCTCATAGCCAGCTCCAAGATAGAAAGGTAGGAGAAGACTAGAGTTTCTGTGAGTGGCCTTGGAGGGAGATACGAGCCAGTAACTGCAGGTGACAAGCAAAAAGTGTGCATGATAATATCACATCTGGGTTTTCTGGTTGTCCTAAAACATGCTGTATACAAACACAGATATCTCCTGCAGGTTGGTTTTGGTCAGTACAGAATGCAGTGGTATTTTGTTCCTGTTATCAGTATTTTATTGATGCAGTTCAAGATCTTACTAATGTCTAAGGAAATACAGTATACCACACTTTTGGGTCTGGCAGAAAGCATTACCCACACCTTTGGACTCTGGGCCTCTTTAATAATTTCTTCCCAGTATTATTTCTTTTTAATATCTTTTTTTAAAAAAAAATTTATGTGGTGCTAAGGATTGAACCCAGTGGCTCATGCATGCTAGGTGAGTGCTCTACCTCTGAGTCACATACAACCCCAGCTCCCCAGTATTATTTTTGTCTCTTTATCTAAGACTAAATATTCTCTATTCTGTTTTTCTACCTGAACCGACATATTGCTATACAGGAGCATGCTTCTTATGTTGAGTGCTTTCTCAATTTTAAGTAAAATGTTCAATATTACCAGGATGAAGAAATTATGTCACTAAAACTGGCTTTTTCTTTGTGTGGGTTGGCAAAGGAAGAGGATTACATTCCTGACTCACTTAAGCATGCACAAAGCTGGAGAATGTCCAGAACATTTCCTTCCTTCCTTCCTTCCTTCCTTCCTTCCTTCCTTCCTTCCTTCCTTCCTTCCTTCCTTCCTTCCTTCCTTCCTTCCTTCCTTCCTTCCTTCCTTCCTTCCTTCCTTCCTTCCTTCCTTCCTTCCTTCCTTCCTTCCTTCCTTCCTTCCTTCCTTCCTTCCTTCCTTCCTTCCTTCCTTCCTTCCTTCCTTCCTTCCTTCCTTCCTTCCTTCCTTCCTTCCTTCCTTCCTTCCTTCCTTCCTTCCTTCCTTCCTTCCTTCCTTCCTTCCTTCCTTCCTTCCTTCCTTCCTTCCTTCCTTCCTTCCTTCCTTCCTTCCTTCCTTCCTTCCTTCCTTCCTTCCTTCCTTCCTTCCTTCCTTCCTTCCTTCCTTCCTTCCTTCCTTCCTTCCTTCCTTCCTTCCTTCCTTCCTTCCTTCCTTCCTTCCTTCCTTCCTTCCTTCCTTCCTTCCTTCCTTCCTTCCTTCCTTCCTTCCTTCCTTCCTTCCTTCCTTCCTTCCTTCCTTCCTTCCTTCCTTCCTTCCTTCCTTCCTTCCTTCCTTCCTTGTTTTTTGGTGGATATGCTGGAGACTGAACTTTGAACTCAGAGCCTTCTGCATGCTAAGCATGCGCTCTACTGGTAGTAGGAGTTACACTCTCAGTCCAAGGAAGTTTTTCAATATTGAGGAAAAGCTAATTGTCTCATTAATCAAAAAATTCCATTTGTGTATCCTTTACTATATCTTAACTAGATCCCTACTCTATCAGAACTTGTCTGAGCAAACTGGAATAAAGAATTGTAATTCTTTCTACCTTTGCGCCACTTCTTTCTTACTGTTTTATTTCTGTCACTATAGTTTTGTATTTTTTTTTTCAGATAGTGGATAGGTATTATGCATTTACTTACTTATTGTCTGTTACTTTTGCTACAATGGAAGGCAGGGATCTCTGTCTTGTTCATCACAAGCACCAGGAGCTGTAATGTCTTTTGCGGTTAAAGGTACTCAGGAATTTATTTAGGAACTCTTTCTCCTCCTTTACACTCTTCCCTTGAATTTACACGCACCTTTGTTAGTTCCATGTAGTTTGTAGACATTCCTACTTTTCTAATCTCCCTTCCTTTCAGTCTAATTTGTTCTGCACATTTCTATCAGACTGATCGCCCCCCCTCCCCAGGTCCAACTTGACTATGTTACTCTGACCAAACTAATCTTCTCTTCAATACAGATCCTTCAGCTACCTTCAAGAATACAACACAAAGTGAATATTCTAGATTTCTTTCTTTGTGTGTGTTACAAATTTAACCATTAGGTAATCATTTATCATCTAAACTGTATGTTTAAAACAGCTTACCATCAATCGAGGTACAATTGATGCATATTAAACTACACATATTTGAAGTGTGTTAATTGATATGTGTGGATATATGTATATACCCATGGAATCATCACCACAATTAAATAGTGAATATTCACTTTACCTCTAAAAGTTCCCTTTTGCTCCTTGGTAAGCCACCCTCCACCCACTCCCCAAGAATGGCTGATTTGCTTTCTGTCACCATAGATTGTATTTTCAAGAAGTTTGTATAAATGGAATCATATAGTATATATTATTTGACTTTTTTATCTCAAACTTACTATTTTGAGATTCTGTACTGCATGTATTAATAACAATTAATTTCCTTTATTATTCAACAGTATTCCATTTCATAATTTGCTGATTAATTGACTTGAACATTCAGATCATTTCTAGTTTGGGTTCATTTTCAATAGAATTGCTGAGGATATCTGTGTACTAGGTTTTTTGTAGACTTATGTTTTTATTTCTATTGAATAACTGTTATTTCTCTTGGATCTGAGTCATATGACAGATGTATGTTTAAGTTTTAAAAACTGGGGCTGGGATTGTGGCTCAGCGGTAGAGCACTCGCCTAGCACAGGCGGGACCCGGGTTCGATCCTCAGCACCACATAAAAATAAAGGCATTGTGTTGTGTCCATCTACACCTAAAAAATAAATGTTTTTTTAAAAAAAAGTTTTAAAAAACTACTCAACTGGGGCTGGGGTTGTGGCTCAGTGGTAGAGCACTTGCATAGCACATGAGAGGCTCTGGGTTTAATCCTCAGCACCACATAAAAATAAATAAATAAAACAAATGTATTGTGTCCAACCACAACTAAAAATTAAATTTTAAAAAAATTGCCCAACCATTTTCCAAAGTGGTTGAGCTATTTTGCATTTTTACCATCAGTGTCTAGGGTTCCTGTTTGCTCGGTATCTGTACTAACATGCAGTACATTAGACTTTTTAACTTTTGCCTTTCTTTTGGGTTGGTTGGTTGGTTTCCTTCCTTCCTTCCTTCCTTCCTTCCTTCCTTCCTTCCTTCCTTTCTTCCTTCCTTCCTTCCTTTCTTTCTAGTATTGAGGACAGAATTCAGGGTGCTCTATCACTGTGCTACATCCCCAACCCTTTATATATTTGAGACAGGGCCTTGCCAACTTGTTGAGGCTAGCTTGAACTTGCAATCCTCCTGTCTCAGCCTCTAGAGTTCCTGGGATTACAGATGTGCACTACTATGCCCAGCTTCTATTGGGTGTATAAATGCTATCTTATTATGGTTTTTATTTGAATATCTATTTGACTCTTTTGAGCATCATTTATGGTGCTAATTTGCCATCTACATCTTCTTTGGTGACATTCTTTCAAGTGCTTTGCATATTTTAAAATTGAGTTGTTGTCTTATTTAAGTTATTTTAGATACAAGTATTCTGTTGGAAATGTGGTTTGCAAATACTTTCTCCCACTCTGTGTTATCTTTTTATTAACAATGCCTTTTGAAGAACAAAATTTTTTATTATGTAAGGTCCAACTTTTTTTTCCTTTTTAAAATTTTTTAATTTGTTTTAATTAGTTATACATGACAATAGAATGCATTTATGCACTTTGATATATCATTCATAGATAAGATATAGTTTCTCATTTTTCTGTGTATATGTTGCAGAATCATATTGGTCATATAGTCACATATATACATAAAGTAATAATGTCTGTTTTATTCCACTATCTTTCCTATCCCCACATCCCCTCCCCTTCCTTCCCATCACTTCACTCTACCTAATCTAAGGTAACATTATTCTTCCCTTGTGAATTAGCATCTGCACATTAGAGAAAACATTCGGCCTTTGGTTTTTGTGGGATTGTCTTATTTCACTTAGCATGATGTTCTCCAACTCCAACCATTTACTGGCAAATGCCATAATTGAACTCTTCTTTAAAGCTGAGTAATATTCCATTGAGTATGTATACCACATGTTCTTTATCCATTCATCTATTTAGGTACACCTAAGTTGGCTCCATAGTCTAGCTATTGTGAATTGAGCTGCTATAAATGTTGACAAGGCTGCATTACTGTAGTATGCTGATTTTAAGTCCTTTGGTTATAAACCAAGGAGTGGGATAGCTGGGTCAAATGGTGGTTCAATTCCCAGTTGTCTGAGGAATCTCCATACTGCTTTCCATAGTGGTTGCACCAATTTTCAATTCCACCAGCAATGTATGAATGTATCTTTTTCCCCCACCTCCTCGCCAACATTTATTGTTGCCTGTATTCTTGATGATTGCCATTCTGAATGGCATGAGATGCAATCTTAAGAGTGGGTTCAATTTGCATTTCTGTAATTACTAGAGATGTTGAACACTTTTTAATATATTTGTTGATCAATTGTATTTCTTTTTTTGTGAAGTGTCTGTTCTGTTCCTTAGCCCATTTACTGATTGGGTTATTTTTTCAGGGTTAAGTTTTTTGAGTTCTTTATATATCCTAGAGATTAATGCTTTATCCGAGGTGCATGTAGTAAAGATTCTTTCCCAATCTCTCTCCTCACATTATTAATTGTTTCTTTTGCTGAGAAGAAGCTTTTTAATTTTAATCCATCCCATTTGTTTATTCTTGATTTTAGTTCTTGTGCTTTAGCAGTCTTGTTAAGGAAGTCAGATCCTAGGCTGATGTGGTGAAGATTTGGGCCTATTTTTTCTGATGTTAGGTGCAAGGTCTCTGTTCTAGCGCCTAAGTCTTTGATCCACTTTGAGTCGATTTTTGTGCAGGGTGAGAGAGAGAGGTTTAATTTCATTTTGCTACATATGGATTTCCAGTTTTGCCAATACCATTTGTTAAATAGGCTATCTTTTCTCCAGTGAATGTTTTTGACACCCTTTTCTAGAATTAGATAACTGTATTTACATGGGTTTGTCTCTGTCTTCTATCCAGTACCATTGGTCTACAAGTCTATTTCAGTGCCAATACCATGCCATTTTTGTTACTATAGCTCTGTAGTATAGTTTAAGATCTGGTATAGTAATGCCTCTTGCTTCATTTTTCTTGTTAAGGATTGCTTTAGCTATTCTGGGTCTCTTATTTTTCCGAATAAATTTCACAACTGCTTTTTCTATTTCTATGAAAAATGTCATTGGGATTTTAACAGGAATTGCATTAAATCTGTATAATGCTACATGTGTTTTCAGGTTGTTTTTATTTTGGTTGTTGTTTTGTTATGAACTGAGAGCTACTGTGTTTAGTAAAATGAACTAAAATGAAGTAAAATACATTTTATTCATTTACAACAAAATATAGAGACTATGAAAAAGACAGGAAGAAGTGTTGAAATCTCTAACTATAGCTCTAGAGTACTAAAGAGCACCCTGGCATGTGGGCCCTAACACTTGATAAAGAGTATGGTTACTATTTATTCCTTTTATCCCTTATATAGTTTTGATGTGTCTTTTGTTTTTATTGTGTAAAAGTTTTGTGTACTTATATTATTTCTCAATAGCATTTTACATAAGATTTTTAAAAACAAAATTGCAGCCAGGCATGGTGATGCACACCTGTAATCCTAGCAGCTCAGGAGGTTGAGCCAGGAAGATCACAAGTTCAAAGCCAGCCGAAGCAACTTAGTGAGGCCCCAAGCAACGCAGTGAGAGGCTGTCTCTAAGTCTAGGGATGTGGCTCAGTGGCTAAGCACTTCTGGGTTGAATCCCACCCCCCAACCAAAAAAAAAAGTTGCATCTTGCCTCTCCTCCCATCCTCTGACAAAATTTTCCAAACACCTAATAAACACTGAGCAAATAATGTGGGTTCATTTAGTACTATACTTATTAAAAGATGGAATTAGTTTTTTTACACCAAGTGCTAGAGAAGCGTAAGCCCAGGTTTGGTGTTTTATAATCAAGATAGAAGCTATAGGGATTTTAAAGCAAGTTCAAGATTTTGAATCACAGAAATGGACCTGTCACTTTTGACCAATGATAAAGTCAGTATATCCTTAAGCTGTCAATGAATTTGTTAAAATTTTAAAGAAATATTCATTTATCCCTTCTGGAGCTTGTCTTATATTTAATTTCATATATTATACAGTTAAATTTTTATTTTTATTTTCTTAAAGCAGTGCTTGGAACCCCTCACAGCTTGCCTCATCTGATGAACTCACCCATCTCCCCTGCATTTCTACACTTGAATAAAGCACACCAGGTACATAAATAGCATGGAATATCAGAAGATCAAATGGAGTGAATATATTTCATTTGTTGTTAACATTTAAATACTCAAGAAGTTGAGTATTTTGTTTTAGAAGAAAATCTTTAATAATTATAGTTACTTACAATCATAACTTAATAATCCTACCAGATCCAATTAACCTAATTAATGCAGCTCCAATTAACCTAATTAATGAATATATTCCTATTTGCAAGGCATGAAGAAGAGATATATTTGTGGCATATTTTTGCTAGATAATAGATCTGTAAACAAAACAAAACTTTTTATGTGCCCCTAACTCAAAAAAACATCTATAGAGAAAAACAAGTGGACAATAACTCTTAATTCTTAAAACTTAATGTCATAAAAATAGTTCATTATGTATATGAGAGTAAAGAAGATTTTTCTTTTTACAGGTATTTTAACCTGTAGATATAGATATGAATGTGTATCTATCTATCTATCCACAATATTGGACATAAACATTACTCAGTTTCAGGTGATATTTAAAGATACAGAACCTCAGTTACAAATCAAAGCTAATATATAATAGAGGATTGATATAAGGCAAATGAATGAATGTGTGGTCCTAAACACAGCTTTTTAAAGGAAAGGCCCATTTAAAATTTTTGGTCCTCAGAGTCTAACATAGTACCTTGTAGGGTCTTCATTCATTCATTCACTTGGCCTGTATTATTGAGAATCTAACATGTGTGTCCTAGACACTGTTAATCATTGCAGCTATAGCATCACACAAATCATCAACAGTCTCTGTGGTTACAGAATTTCAGACAGTCGTGGCTGGGGATGGAGCTCAGTGGCAGAGCTGGTCATGCACAGAACCTTGGGTTCATCCTTAGTAACACAAAAGAACGAACTGTGGGGAAACAAATGTTGAGCAGTGGATTTCAATAAGGTATAAAGAGTGATATGAGAGGGGGAGTTCAGAGTATTGATAATGTTCTCTTCAAAGGAGAAAGGCCAAAAATGCTTGACCTTGCCTTTAAGGCCTGTACAAGCCGGCCCTTCTGTCTCATGCTCCGTGTATTTGCTATCCTCAAGGACCTTATTTCTCCCACTGAGGTCTTTACTCCCACTGTGCCTGGAGTGCTCTCCTCCTAACCACCTGCGACTTCACCCACTCATTGATGCACCTTCAGATTACAACACAAGAGGTGGTTCCTCAAGAAAACCTTCTTTGGATTGTCCCGTCTAAATCAAATTCCTCCACTGTTGGTCCACAAATTTTTTTTCCTCGTATACTTACTATTTGTAATTCTATGTGGTTTTATAAAGTCCCCCTTCCTCAGGGGACTATAGGATCCATGAATGTAGATGATATTGTATTTCTCACCATGTAGCGCAGTACTTGACACATAGGTGCTCGATGAATATTCGTTGAGTAAATGATTAAATAAATAAACAAATATAATATCACTGTCATTAAATTCAGAAAGAGGGGAGAAAAGGAGGATGAAGAGGGAAAGGATATGGAATTAGTCTCATAACCACATGGTCACCTCTTCCCTACCATTAAAAGAATTACTATTGCCTGAAGTTGCGAAGTAGAATATTATTTTAAGAAGGAGTTGCTTTTACTCTGATGAGCTCAAGAACTGAACTTGAAGATGAATTGAGTTCTACAACATGTTGCCTTTCAAGAGTAAACTAACCGAGTGTTTTTATCATTCCACAGAGCTCAGTTATGGGTAACACTTCTAACTTATTCCTTCAGAATCTTTCTCATGTACCCCTGACACAGCAACAGTTGATGAAGTCTGAGACTATCCATACTAATAATGTAAGTCTGGCATTTTTTTTTTCTTCTAAAATAAGTTCATTCCTTTTGTAGAACCAGCCTGTTGAGCAGATTGCTTGTGAAATTTCATGTGTGTATTCTTTTTATTAGGTTATATCTTTCTGCCATGAGCAAAGTCTTATTTCTCTCCTTCTTTTGTAGAAACCTGGCTTACTTGGAGAACCCCCAGCTATGGTACTTCAAACTGCACTTGGGATAGGAGCAGCGCTTCCCTTGAAAACAGAGTTGGGACATCATGGAGAAGCCCATAAAAGTAAATGGCGTGTACTTATGGAGAAGTCAGTAAACAGTCAGACTTGAGATTGAAATGTAGTCTACCTGTGTTCTACTTTTATTTACAGGAAGGTCAAATTTGAGTTTAATTCAGTCATTTGAAATTTTAAGAACCTTCTTGACATTTTTATTTTAATATTAATGAGTTATTGATGGGCTTGCTTCCATGCCAAGATAAGACGATCCTTGTTGGATCTGCTTTAATATTTCATGCAGGTTCACAGCAGTATGAGGGGAAGACATAGATCTATTTGAGATTGACATGCTGCCCACTGGGCGGACAGCACATTACACATGTATCCATTTAATTTTTGCCTGGATAAGAAGCCCTTAGTTTTTACAAAAGGAATATCTAGTACTTAGAATGTAAAGTTTATTTGTTTTACTTTTAAAAAGTATCTTCAAATTAGTACTTACAGAAAAGTATGATATGTGTTCTGTGTACTTCTGAATATATATATATATAGAAAAGCAATAGCCTGGTGTTATACCTGATTTTTTTTAATGTAATTTGGAAAGGTGCTTTCAGTTTGAAGCTTAATTGAAAATTTAGTTATGCATAAATATGCTGACTAAAAACAAAGGACTGCTAATAATTTAAAAGTTAACTAAGTATAGAGAGCACACTTAGCCTTTTGAACATTAAATCAACTATTCATAGGACCAAAATTACTCAGTCAGTTCTGCCTATTGAAAATGACCAGGCAAAAATTTAAAAAAATTTTTTTTGTATGACAGTGTCTGTCCTTCTAAAAAATTAAATTTCCTTTGACTAAAAGCTTATGCAAATGTTTCCTGCTTGTATTAAGTTAAATAATAAGCCATTTGCTATAGCATGTGCTGCTCTAAGAACATGGAAAATTCAATGTCTAAATGAATATATTGCTAAAAGTTAGAAGAACTACTGTACTGACCAAAACAAACAAACATAGAAAACCCAAAGTATCCATCTCGAAACGTTTAGTAAAATAAACCAACCAATCAGTGGTATGATGGTGTTTAACAAACTCTCTAGGTTTAAAAAAGAAGTCTTGGTTCGAGTCATTTGTAGATTTCTGTTTGTGAGCCCTCCAGCCACGGCTGATTTCAGATTACAGATGTGAAGACAATGAATTCAGTTGCAAAGAGAGATGCACAATTGGTTCTCATTAGCTGTTGCAAGCCAGCTGACCAGACTTATGGGGTTCACTTTAAAAATGTCCAAGAGCTTTTTGACTCAAGACTTTTGTTCCCTTCAAACATGAAAGCAGACAAATTGCAGTGACTGATATTATTTTAAAAAATACTGATAAGCTGGGCATAGTGGCACATATATCCTGCAACTTGGAAGGCTGGGACAAGAGGATCACAAGTTTGAGGCCAGCCTCAGCAACTAAGTGAGGCCCTAAGCAACTTAGGGAGATCCTGTCTCAAAAATAAAAAGGCCTGGGGGTATGGCTCAGAGGTGAAGTGCCCCTGGGTTAAATGCCCAATACAAAAAAATAATAATAATAATACCGATATAACTTACATGCCAAAAAGCATATGAACTTCTAAAATACAATTAAAATATTATTGAGATTATCTTAGAAGTTGTTGAAAATAAGAAAAGCATTATTACTTTTTTTTTTCTTTTTTGAGATGGGATAGGATCTTTTTATGTCACCCAGGCTGGTCTTGAACTTCTGTACTCAAGTGACTCTCTAACCTCAGCCTCCCAAATAGCTGGGACTATTGGCATGCACCACTCTACCCAGCTCACATTAACTACTCTTGTAGGTTTTTGTGTTTTCATAAAGGAATGTAGCAATTTATAACTTCCAACCTCACCTTTTGAATTTAACAGTTCTTTCATAGGCATGAAATAGGATTCTCCATTTTTTACCCCCCAAAAGTAATAAAATCAAAAGGACAGTTGTGAATAAATCTTGTTTAACTACAGCTTTTTTGCATTTGTGTTCACTGCAGCATCTAATCTGATTCCAACTCAAACCACCATCACAGCTGGAATGGGCATGTTGCCTTTCTTCCCAAATCAGCACACTGTTGGACAAGCTGGGTCAGGGTTGGGGAATACTCAGGAGAAACAGACCGCTTCCGTGGGAATAGCAGAAGGAAATTTCTCAGGGTCACAGCCTTACCTTCAGAGCTTTCCAAATCTTGCTGTTGGAGGCTTGCTGACGGGACACCATAAGCAGCAGCAGAGTCAGCCAAAAGGCCCGGAGGTGAGCTCGGGGCCAGGACACAGACATGTTTGTGCGTGTGTTCCCCTCACATTGTATCTGCCATGAAATGTTTCTAATACTAGGGTGTTCTAAGTTATGGTTATTTTATAGGTGGTAAATTTATGAACTTGGATAAACCAGTCATTTTCAAATTTGAAAGGAGGTTAATAATAAGCCTAAAGTATTTACATATGGATGACAAACTAGATAATTGCCTTGTCAGTGAAATGATTTTCGGTAGCTTGCATTTATGCCTCAAAATTGAAGAAAGCATAACACTCTTTTGAAAATACCGTTTTATTATAAAGAAAAAAGCAAAAATCCCTCTTTTGATAAATTATGCCGGCTGACATGTGGTACTATGCCATAAGTAAAATAGTTTTGATTTTTGTAAAATGAGTTTTTAATGCTGTTATTGTAAAATATTGTCAATATGAATT
The DNA here is from genome assembly GCF_052094955.1 of Ictidomys tridecemlineatus. Taxonomy (NCBI): domain Eukaryota; kingdom Metazoa; phylum Chordata; class Mammalia; order Rodentia; family Sciuridae; genus Ictidomys; species Ictidomys tridecemlineatus. The sequence continues at coordinate 50,564,331 of NC_135487.1, forward strand.
TTTTTATTTTATGACTATTTGCTGTTTTGAAAAGTATGTGCTAAAGAATGGCTTTAAAAACACTTGGTATCTTAAAAATTAAATATGAGCTAATAAAAGCTCAAAATTTTACAGTTCGGAAGAGTTTAGGAGAATCGTTAATACTGATCCAGTTAAATAGTGATATTATTTATAAGGACATCTTTCTATTTATTTATATCTTTTTTAATTTCAACAATGTATTGTAGGCTTACTACAAGACTTTTCCTTCGTAATTAATTCCTAGGTATTTTATTATTTTGATGCTTTTATAAAGGGAATTACTTTCTTAATGTTCTTTTCAGTTTGTTCAGTGTTTGTGTATACACACAATTGGTTTCATGATTTTTTTTAATCCTGCAATTTTGCTAGATTATTTTATTCTAACAGTTTAGAACTACGGAGGGTAAGGTTTTCTATTTATAAGATCATGTTTTCTTTTTATTCTGTGATTTGAATGCTTCTTATTTCTCTTTCCTGCTGAACTGATCTAGCTAGAACTTGCAATACTATGTACTAGAAAGAGGCAAGCGTTGGCATGACTTGCTCCTGATCTCAGAGGAAAGTTTCTGGTCTTTAGTCATTGAATATGATGTTAGCTGTTGGCTTTTCATATATAACTTTATTATGCTAAGACAGTTTCCTTCTATTCCTGTTTTGTTGAGTCTTTTTATCATGAACAGGTGTTTAATTCTGCCCAGTGCTTTTTCTGCATTGAGATGATCATGGTTTTCCTTGCCTTTTTCTGTTATTGTGGTATATTACATAGATGAACCTACACATGTTGAACTATTCTTGCATTCTAGGAATAAATCTCATTTGGTCATGGGTTATAATGCTTTTAATGTTCTGCTGAATTCAGTTTGCTAGAAATATGTTGAGGATTTTTGCTTTAATATTCATAAGAGATATTGGTCTATAGTTTTTTGGTATTGTCTTTGTCTGGTTTTGATACTAGGACAAATCCTGGTCTTATGGAATGATTTAGGATGTGTTCCTTCTACATTTTTGTGAAAGAATTTTAGAAAGACTGATGTTAAATTTCTTTTAAAATGTCTAATATACTTCACCAGTAAAGACACATGATTCTAGGCCTTTATTTATAGGAATATTTTGTATTTTGTAAAACTTTATAACTTATTCTCATTTAGAGCCAGAGTTGAGAACCTCTGATGTGTATATAACCCCACAAATCTGAACATTTCAGAAACAAAATGTGTGAGCTCTTTGCTGGATTCCTTTTCCCTATAAATTTAACCTCTTGGAGGTTATACTTCCTTTATTCTGTTTAGGAAACAAAATTAAAGCCAATTAAACATGAAAATCAAGCTTCTAGGTTTAATTATATAATCCTGAACAATGTCTTATTTTAAAATCTTCATGATCAGAGAGTTAAAAAGTAAAAAATTCTATCAGTATATGAAATACACTGAAGAATTAGAACATGATTTCATCTTTTTCTTCTGTTAAAGAAATGCTAGAATCCTCATACCTAAGCAGTCATATCAAAATATAGTGACATGCATTTTCAGGAAATGTGAATTTCTAGCCTCGTCATCTAAATGTAGAGTTTGGTTTTATTAAACTCCCTTATTTTGCTTGCTATTATTTTTAGTACCAGAGGTAAATCAGTTTTGCTATTTGGTTTGTGGTCACATGATATAAAATAAGAATCATAATAATAAATATTGATATTTGTATTTCTAGAGATGTGATATAGAATTTTTTTTCCATGATGAAGATGAATTATTTCAGATTCAAGTGAGAAGTTGGACAGGATATCTTAAGTTCTATTTAAAAAAAAAAACATTTTGTTTTACTTATAGTTGGACACAATACCTTTATTTTATTTTTATGTGGTGCTGAGGATTGAACCCAGCGCGAGCGCTACACACACACACACACACACACACACACACACACACACACGTGCTACACAAGCACTCTACCACTGAGCCATAACAGCCTTCTTTAGTTCTATTTTAATTCTAAAATAGTGTGTATCTAGCGGCTGGGATTGTGGCTCAGCAGTAGAGCACTTGCCTAAGTGTGAGTGATGTCCTGGGTTCGATCCTCAGCACCACATAAAAATAAATAAATAAAACAAAGGTATTGTGTCCAACTACAACTAAAAAATAAATATTAGAAAAAAATAAAATAGTGTGGTTCTAGAAGGTTTTTTAAAGTAATTTAAAAATAATAGCAGATAAAATATAATTTTAATCAAAATTTGTATATATTTTGTAAGTTTATATCATCAAAGTTTAGGTTCCACAAATTTGAATCACAGTAGACTAGATGTATTGAAAAATAAGTATTTCTCTATTTTGCATCTTTATTTTCCTATACCTCTTATTAAATGCTCCATCTTTTGTTTTTGATGAATAGGCTGCCTCTAAGAATCAGACTTCACTCTTGGGAGAACCACCAAAAGAAATCAGACTCAGTAAAAATCCATATTTGAATCTGGCAAGTGTGTTGCCCAGTGTGTGCTTATCATGTAAGTGGAGGCCACTATCAGTGTTTTGCAGTTTTACTGGACAAGTTCTATGATGGGTTTTACTTTAATTTTTATCAATGGAAAGCAAATAATTTCTGTTAACCAAATTAAGCCATAAATCATAACTTCACTCTTTAAATTGAAAAAACAAATTGAAATTAAGACACTTAAATTGAATACTACTTCATTTAAGAAAAATATTTTAATAGTATTTTATTAAGAATGTAATCGTTCTATTGGATTGTTGAATTATGATTGAAATTAATGGAGGCAAAGAATTATTTGGCAGTACTATATTTATAAACCAGAAATGTAAACCTCTAAGTAATATACAGAGTATTTGGATACCCCCCAAATTCATGACTACTAATCAGTAGAAATGAAATTCTCACTTACTTTTTTTAGTTCTAATTTTTGATATTTAATTGAGTGGTAACCTCTAATAAAATATATTTCTTTTTGTTCTTGAAAAATTCTAAGTAGTTACAAGATTGGGCTGATTATATAGAATATTGCTAGAAAATAATTTGTGACTTTATACAACTTTTTAAACTGTACAGATTAATGGGATTTACTGTAATATTTTCATGTATTATACATCCACTCTTCTGTCACTCATTTATTTTCTTGAGGACCTTCTCAGTTCTCCAATTAATATGAATCAAATATTTATATTTTTGTTCAAATATTTTTAAAAAATATTTTGTTTTAGTTGTAGTTGGACACAATACCTTTAGTTAATTTTTAGGTGATGCTGAGGATCGAACCCAGCACCCCACACGTGCGTTCTACCACTGAGCCACAACCCCAGCCCCCTCCCACCCCATCCCCACTCAGATATTTTTAAGGTCACAAATGTGTGCTCTAGACACAATGATAGTAACTGCAATGTTGATTGTCCATAGTGAAAATTTGGAACATATTGTTTATCAGTAAGGGAATGAGTAAATAAATAGCTCATCATAAACCAGAACCCTGCAACTTCTTAATCATTCATATGAAATAATCACTGAAGCATATTTTAAGTGGAGAAAGCAAATATATCCATAAAATGATTCAATTTATGTTTATTTAAAGCTATATATTCTCATACATATATTTGTATAAATATATGAAGTAAATCTGGAGAAATAAATTCTCATCTGTTACCTCCAGAAAGAATAGGATTGAATGAAAAGAAATTAAAGATTAATTTCATTTTTAATATACATCTTCTGTATTTTACAAAGTGTCCTCTTGAACCTAAATATTAATTTTTTATCTTTTAAAAAATCAGAAAAAAATTAAATATGTTTTAAATATGCTGACTCTGCTTTGATCTGGCCTAAAAATTGATGATGACAACCATTGCTTGAACAAGAATGTTTAATTTACATTTTGTATACTTTGTTGTAGAGATTAGATATGTATGTTTAAATGTTTCCATCATAGTTATTTTACCCATGGGGCAAACTTTCATTTTTAGTTTTTCCAAATAAATGAAACAATATCACATACTATATATATTTTGCCCTGGGAAAAACAAACATAAATATATATTCACAAACTAAAAGTTGTGTTGTGTAGAGTTGTTGTGTTAGTTAATGAGTTTTGCACTCTGTTTATAATTTGCGATAGAACAATCTAGATTGTATTTATTTTGCCTTTAGCTGCTGCAAGTAAATCCACTCTACATAAGACTGGAATTTCAAGCAACATTCTGGATGCAATCTCTCAGGGAAATGAATCGCAGCATACGTTGGAGAAGTGCATTGCTTATTCTCCGCCCTTTGGTGATTATGCACAGGTAAATGATTCTCAGGTTCAGATGATATATAGAAAAATTGGTTCAATCACATATTGAGTTCACTGAAAATGAAATTGCAATGTGTTTAATGTTATTATGGACCCATGAAATTGCACCCATCTATATGTATTTCTTGTTCACCATTTGAAATTTAGGAATGTGTTTCAGAGATTGTTTAGAATAGTTTGTCCTAGATATTTACCTTTTGTTCTTTATACCAGTGGTTTTCAAACAACAGCCTACTTACTACATCCAGTCCACCACCTGTTTTTGTAAATAGAATTATATCGGAACATAGCCACATCCATTCATTTACATGTTTTCTGAGGTGCTGTCATGCTACAATGAGAGAGAAGTAGTTACAACTGACACACACACAGTCTACAAGAATAAATATTTACTATCTGACTGCAGAAAAACTCTGCTGTCCACCGTCTTACTCAAGTATAGACCCAAGAAATCCAAGAAAATGCCTCTGTTCTTCATCACTGTTTATAGATGTACAAAGATGATCATTTTTACAGACTCTGCTAGACTAACTTTTAATTTTAAGCCAGATACAATCATCCCTCAGTATCTGTAGGGAATTTGTTCCCAGAACCTCCTATGAATATGGAAATTCATAGATGCTCAACTCCCTTATGTAAAACGGTGTATTATTTGCATACATTCTATGCACAGCCTCCTGCATACCTTTAACCATCTCTAGATTACTTACAATACCTATTATTCTGTAAACACTGTGTGAATAGTTGTTATACTGTGCTGTTTACGGGATAATGACAACAAAGTCTGTACATGTTTAGTAGTGATGCAATGTTTTGTTTTGTTTTTAATAATTTCAATCTGCAGTTGATGGAATCTGTGGACACAGAACCCCTGGGTAGGGAGTATCATGCTACATTAGATTGAAGAGGCATATTGTGTCCTGACCTAGATGTCAATTTGACATGGCCTCTTTCATCTTCATCCTATTCTAAGTAACTTAAACTGAGCATGTACATCATCACGTCAGCACTATATGATTATGCAGTCATCGGAGCTGTATAATTAGCAGTTTTGATTCTTTCTTATTTCTGAGAGCAGACAGCTTCTCAGCCCTGTTCTGTCTATCGGAGCAGCAACTCCACTTAGATTTCCCTGCAGCAATTTTATGTTTGCCTTCTCTGTCTCTAATGGACTTAGAAGAGAATACTAATTTAATTCACTTAGGACAATTAATGGCTGACTATGCTTTTATGAAAGAGTACTAGAAACACAGTTCTATTTCCATTTTAAAAATGGCATAGCTGGATGTTTGTGAGATATGTGGCAAAGTCTCTCACATATCTGGATGAGATGGAGGACCAGGGATTGGAAAGTCCCACAGGTGGGTAGCAGCGTATTTCAGTTTGAAGAACAGCGGTCAGGCCCTGCTGCCCCAGAAGCCCTCTCTTGTTTCGCTGAGGTCCTATCTTGGTTATGAACATTTGAAATAATTACTTAGATAAGGACCGTGTGTGCATCTATACTCTTTACTCTTGTAAAACAGGAGCAGCACAATGCATTTTTTAAAATTTAGTTCAATGTGTGTTTTAAGCTTCAAAAAGTATTTTTGTACTGACCTTTCCATTTCTTTTATTTCACTTTTGAAATCAGCCTCACTTATCTCAGGAGTTTTGTTTTGTGGGTCAGTGTGGTTTGTTTTATACATGTCACATCTGTGGAAAGACTCTGGTTTACGTGAGGGAAGTTGTGATAAACGTGCCTTTCTCGTCCCCTGCTTCCTCCGGCCTCAGGGTTGTCTATCTGGAGACGCTGTGGAGGAAAGGGTTTTCTGTCCCCTGGGACACTCCTTGCTTCCTCCTGGTGCTTGTCCATAGAGTGAGATGTGTTCTCTCTCTCTCTCTCTCTCGCTCTCTCTCTCTCTCTCTCTCTCTCTCTCTCTCTCTCTCTCATCCTCATAAAGTAAACTTAATTAAATATCACTAATGGAATAAAGTAACTAGAAAAAGGTGGTCATGTGTTAGGAATTCCTCGGAATTCCTCGTACCGTTGCCACAGCTGGATGGAGGAAGAGATTTAAGAAAAAGGAACTAACAATTTTTGTTTTATTACTAACACTCGGCATATGCATTGCAAAGTAAGCATTTTTGTTTTATTTTTTGCCGTCTTGGGGTTCAAACCCAGAGCCTTACACATGCTAGGCAGTGTACGCATTTAAACTTTCCTACAAGCCTGTGAGCTTTAAACTACTCCCTGCATAATACAAGTGAAAAAGCATAAAGGAGTAAATAGTCTTTCCAAATTCATGCACTTAGTAAATGGTTCCTCTGAACCCAGAGTCTACATTATCTTCATCATACAGAGAAATTTCTTTAGGCGTGGAAGTAGTATCTCATAGAAACTATATGTATAGGTTTCTTTTAAAAAAAATGTTTAGTTGTAGATGGGCACAATATTTTATTTATTTATTTGTATGTGGTACTGCGGATTGAATTCAGTGCCTCATGAATGCTAGGCAAGTGCTCAACCACTGAGCCGCAACTCCAGCCCTGTGTGTAGGTTTGAATGCATAAGGATTAAGAGAGATTGGATATGTTAAAGCATGGATGAATAGAATAGTTTCTGTTTCAAATAAAACTCTCACATTTTAAAATGCAATAGTTGGCATTTCCAGTATTAGTGAAGTTGCTTATAACACACCATCCCTCCTACAGATAACTTTTATAAAAACTGAACTAAATATGAAGAGAAAACTGTTATTTGAAGACATTGGAGAATGACCCAAAGCAGGCAGAATTAGCCCCCGAAAGATGGGGACTCTGCAGGAATGGAATTTGTCTCTGTTGCTTTTTGCCTAATACCAGCGTCTAGTTTGCGCAGAAATCCTCTCAGTCTTAACCACTTGAAGAGTCAGAAGACAGATTTCTAGGACTGTTAGTGAGGCTATGAAGTAAGAGGTAAAATCTAGGAAAAAGGAAGTTGCGTGGGTTGGAGCCTCAACATCCGTATGGACACTCAGCTTGAGGGAGACTCTGAAGACCTGGTAGAGAACAGCAGCTGGGAGGAAGGGAGGAGAGAGTCGGCTCCACCCCGGGTAAAGACAGAGTTTTGAATTTAAGTTCAGCAAATTTAATTCCTTCTACAACTAGAACAAAACACTCTTTGGAGGAGTGTAATAGAATCTGTGTTCTCTACACATTTCATTCACAAAGTCCAGTAAACAAAAATTGCTAGATATTTGAAGAAGCAAAAAAGTATGCCCCATAGTTAAGAGAAAAAGCAGTTTCTAGAAACTGACCCCAAGTTGATCCAGATGTTGGTGTTAATAGACAACGACTTTAAAGCAGCTATTATAAATATGCTAAAACTTAAAGAAAAAGATGGATTTAATGAGCAGATAGGAAATCTCAGCTAAAAAGTATACATTTAAAAACAACTGAATAATTCTAGAATTGAAAAGTATCATTTCTCGTGTTAAAAAATATAATGGATGGACATTACAGAAGGTTGGGGCAAGCAGGAAAAAAAGATTCAATAAACATAAAAACAGATAAAAATAAATAAGTCAATTGGAAGAAAAAAGAGAAAAGAGATTGAAGAGCAATGAATACATTCTCAAGGACCTAAGTTAAATATCAGTCTAAAATACATGTAAGTAGAGTCTGAGGAGAAGAGGAGGAAGATAAATGGAGCATAAAGTATCTAAAAAAGTAATAATAAAAATTTTCAAATTTGCTTCAAAAAACAGATTTAATAGACACAGAGACCTTTCTTACAAAGCAAAAAAAGTAGAATTTTGCATAGGCACATTATAGTTAATGTGCTGAAAAACACAGCTATAAAGAAAGAATCTTGAAAGTAATTGATATAAACAATGCATGTAAAAAAATTTTAAACAACAACAACAATGCATATTATTTTGATGGGTTTCTCAGCCCTGACACTATTGACATTTGGAGCTATGTAATTCTCTCTTTTGGTGAGCTATTCTGTGTGCTGCAGGATATTTAGCATCATCCTTGACTTCTATCCACAGATTGACTTCACTATCTATACAACCACTATTAAGAGAACTGGTAAATAAAAGATTGTTCTTTTGATTTATTTAAAAGTAAAATTTACTAAGGAAATTGGGGCCTAATCCCACATGGTGGAGATTAGGGCCTACTTTTTCTTCTATTAGACGCAGGGTCTCTGGTTTTATTCCTAGGTCCTTGTTCCATTTTGAATTGAGTTTTGTGCATGGTGAGAGATAGGGGTTTAATTTCATTTTGTTGCTTGTGGATTTCCAGTTTTCCCAGCACCATTTGTTGAAGAAGCAATTTTTTTTCTCCAATGCATGTTTTTGGCACCTTTGTATTAATATAAGATAATTATAATTGGGTTAGTCTCTGTGTCCTCTGTTTGGTACCATTGTTCTACCAGTCTGTTTTGGTGCCAATGCCATGCTGCTTTTGTTACTATTGCTCTGTAGTCTAGTTTAAGGTCTGGTATAGGAATGCCACCTGCTTCATTAATCCTGCTAAGGATTGCTTTAGCTGTTCTGGGTCTCTTATTTTTCCAGATGAATTTCATGATTGTTTTTTCTATCTATATGAGGAATGTCATTGGGATTTTTATTAGAATTGCATTAAATCTGTATAGTGCTTTTGGTAGTATGGTCATTTTGATAATATTAATTCTGCCTATCCAAGAGCAAATTAGATCTTTCCATCTTCTAAGGTCTTCTTTGATTTCTTTCTTTAGGGTTCTGTAATTTTCATTATATAGATCTTTCACCTCTTTTGTTAAGTTGATTCCCAAGATTTGTTTGTTTTGTTTGTTTGTTTTTTGAGGCTATTATAAATGGGGTAGTTTTCCTCATTTCTCTTTCTGAGGATTTGTCACTGATGCACAGAAATGCATTTGATTTAAAGGTGTTGATTTTATATCCTGCTACTTTGCTGAATTCCTATCTCTCACCATGCACAAAACTCAACTCAAAATGGAACAAGGACCTAGGAATACAACCAGAGACCCTGCGTCTAATAGAAGAAAAAGTAGGCCCTAATCTCCACCATGTGGGATTAGGCCCCAACTTCCTTAATAAGTCTCCTTTGGTGCAAGAATTAAAGTCAAGAATCAATAAATGGGATGGACTCAAAATAAAAAGTTTCTTCTCAGCAAAAGTAATAATCTGTGAGGTAAATAGAGAGCCTACATCTTGGGAGCAAATCTTTACACCTCACACATCAGATAGAGCACTAATCTCTAGGGCATATAAAGAACTCAAAAAGTTAAGCACCAAAAAACCAAATAACCCAATCAATAAATGGGCCACAGACATGAACAGACACTTCTTAGAAGATGATATACAATCAGTTAACAAATATATGAAAAAATGTTCATCATCACTATAATTAGAGAAATGCAAATCAAAACTACTCTAATTTCATCTCACTCCAGTCAGAATGGCAGCTATTATAAATACAAATAGCAATAAATGTTGGCAAGGATGTGGGGAAAAAGGCACACTCATATACTGCTGGTGGGACTGCAGCCAATATAGAAAGCAGTATAGAGATTTCTTGGAAAATTGGGAATGGAATTACCATTTGACCCAGCTATCCCCCTCCTCGATCTATACCCAAAAGACTTAAAAACAGCATACTACAGGGACACAGCCACATCAATGTTTATAGCAGCACAATTTACAATAGTTGAATTGTGGAACCAACCTAGATGACCTTTAATAGATGAATGGATAAAAATACATGTGGCATATATACACAGTGGAATGTTACTCAGCAATAAAAGAGAGTAAAATCATGGCATTTGCAGGTAGATGGATGGAGTCAGAGAAGATAATACTACGTGAAGTAAGCCAATTCCAAAAAACCAAATGCTGAATGTTTTCTCTGATATAAGGAGGCTGATTCATAGTGGGATAGGGAGGGGGAGCATGGGAGGAATAGGTGAACTCGAGATAGGGCAGAGGGGTGGGAGGGGAAGGGAAGGGACATGGGGTTAGAAATGAGGATGGAATGTGATGGACATTATTATCCAAATTATATGTATGAAGACATGAATTGGTGTGAATATACTTTGTATACAACCAGAGATATGAAAAATGTGCTCTATATGTATAAAAGGAATTGTAATGCATTCCAATGTCATATATAAATAAAAAAGAAGCAAAATTTACAACATTGCATTATGGGGTTTATAATAAATGTAGATATAATATGTTGGACAATAGTACAAAGACAGTTAAGAGAAGAAGCATGGAGGATTTGAAGAAAAGTTCCACTCATACATTGCTGGTGGGACTTCAAATTGGTGCAACCACTCTGGAAATCAGTATGGAGATTCCTCAGAAAACTTGTAATGGAACCATCATTTGACTCAGTTATCCCTCCCCTCGGTATATACCCAAAGGGTGTAAAATCAGCATATTACAGTGACTCAGCTACATCAATGTTTATAGCAGCTCAATTCACAATTCAATGGATGAATGGATAAAGAAAATGTGGTACATATACACAATGGGATGTTACTCAACCATAAAGAAGAATGAAATTATGGCATTTGCCAGTAAATGGAAGGAACTTGGAGACTATCATGCTAAGTGAAATAAGCCCATCTCCAAAATCCAAAGGTCAAATATTCTCTCTGAAATGCTGATGCTAATGTATAATAGGTGGGGAGGGAAGACTAGATGTTCAGTGGATTAGGCAAAAGGGAATGAAGGGAAGGGAGGGAGAGGGGAATAGGAAAAATAGAATGAATCTGACATAATGTTCCTATGTTCATATATGAACACACCACCAGTGAAACTCCTCACCATGTTCAACCACAAGAATGGGACCCTAATTAGAATAAGTTTTATTCCATGTATGTATAATATGTCAAAATACACTCTACTTTCATGTATATCTAAAAAGAAAAAATCAAATTTTAAAAACAGAAATTAGAAAAAGCAAGGGTAGGAGCTGCAAAAATCTACATGGAAACTCAGCATAAAGTAAATGAAATTTTGGTCGCAAGGTTCTCACGTTTTACATGAAGTAGAACAACAACATTTTTAACTAAGTAGATAGTTAAACTAAGTAGACAGTTCAGAACAGAAAGCTGTTTCCCTAGGGGAATTTTTCTGATAACAATAGTGAGTCTAGAAATAGACCATACTTAAACAGTATATTGATTTTTGACATAATGCCAAAACTATTTAATGGGGAAAGAGTAGAAATATCATTCTCTATATTGGAAAATGAACCCCAGCTCTTGCCTTATACCATATTCAAATTAATTTTCAATCTATCATAGTCCTAAATGTAAAATGCAAGCCATAGATAATATCAGCAAAACAGTAGAAAGAACCTTCAAACAATTTCTTCTCCATTGAAGCATAAAAAAAAACTAGAAAAAAATGATCATAATCAACTTTTCCAGAAGACTACAAAAGCTTGTGGCAATTTACAGAGCATTTATTCAAGAACAATGGATGAATCTTAGTAAAAACAGAGGGCTTTGTGTCTTTTAACCTGCCCTACCCCTGTTCTTTTGCCTTCTTTTCCAATACCCAAAATCACAGTGAAAACCAGCAAGCTGGCATCCACCTTAGGGGGTGCCATGGGTTGGGAACTCCCACAAGCCTCATTACAGACCACTGTCATTATTTGACCCATTTGCTGGTTCCCTGGAAGACCCCACTTACAAGGCTGTCTTTATTTAACCTGCCTCAGACCTTGCTCAGAACAGAAAGCTATTTCCCTAGGGGAATTTTTTGATAGCATTTAGAGGAAATTGTTTAAAGTTGTGGCTGCCTGGGGTGGTAGATAACATCTGATGCAAAGAATATGCTAACTAAAAAGCTTTAAAGAAAAAACTCTGGGCTTGTTGAAAAGCTCTGACCCTCTTATAGGAATATCACAAGGTCATAGAGGTACATAGGGCTATATGCATGTTCAGAAAAGAGCTGGGAAGGCCCTCCGCTCTCAGTCACTTTGCCTTTGAGATACTACGTAAGCAGGAAGGGAAGGCTAAGGCAGAGTTGTCAGTGTAGAAAGCTGGCCCCAATATACACACGGCCCTTGTGCAAAGCCTGAGCAATTAAGGAAGTCTTTATCTAGTTATTAACAGAATAGCATATACCATGACAAGGCACAATAAAGAATATAGACTTCACATAACTATTTCATAAAAGTCACCAAGCAAGAACAAATCCTAAAGAGGGGGTAGAATCTGATTTTCAAAGTTCCTGTGTGGTATTACTTTAAATGATCAACAGTTTCCAATAACAACAGCAACAAAAATGAAGACATGCAAAAAATTAGGAAATCTGCCCCATGCACATGATGGTAGGGTGGGGGGAGCAAGTAATAGAAAATGTTTGTAAGGAAGCATTACTAGAGAAAGACTTACTATCACATTCAAAGAATTAAGGGAAACCACACATAAGGATCTAAGAGTAGGAGACCCACATCTCTCCAAATAGAGAATGTCGGCAAAGAGGAGGCAAAGAATCAAATAGAAATTTTTAAATTGAAAATCTGAACAGGGAGAAGAAACCACAAACTTGGAATATAGGTCAATAGAGATCAAAGAAAAATTAACCACAATAAGTGTACGCAAGGATGTGGAGAAATCTAAAGCTTCCCACTTTGCTGAGGGAAAACAAAACAAAGCAAAACAGCCCAGCAGCTCCTCAAAATGTTGACGTTACCACATGACCCAAGAGCTCCACTCCTAGGCACATGCCCATGATAATTGAAAACCTAATGTCCACATACAAATTTATATGTTCACTTTCATAGCAGCAGCATTCATAATAGCCTCAAATGGAAATAACCCAATGTCCAGTAAGGTTGTCCATGAGTAAACAGAATTTCACATACTCATAGAATAGAATATTATTCAGCCATATGAAACACTGACCCACACGGTCACGTGGACGAACTTTGGAAACAAACCAGACAGAAAGGCCACATTTTATTTGATTCCATTTGTATGAAATGTCCACAGCAGGCAAATCCATAGGAATAGTAAGTGGATAGAGGCTACTGGGGACCAGAGGAAGCAGAGTTGGGGGTTCACTGTTGACAGGTACAAGATCCCTTTTTGGAGTGATGGAAATGCTCTGGAAATAGATTGCAATAATTGAATAACCTTGCGAATATCAACAAATACTGGACTCTTAAAAGAGAGCAAGCCTTCACTGTACTAAATAGAAGGCAGCATTTTTTTTCCAATACCTCTATTTTATTTATTTATTTACTTATTTATTTTTATGTGATGCTGAGAATCGAACTCAGTGCCTCACTCTGCTAGGCAAATGCTCTACCACTGAACTACAACCCCAGCCCTGGAAGGCAGCATTTTTATTTGATGTTCTGAAGATCATGAAAGTCTACTGATAACCAAACAAGTTAAATCAGTTTTTCAGATCTAATCTGGGTCTCATTAGAAACCAATTTCAAGTAGACTACCCCTCCCATTTCTCTAGTTAATTGACAATGAACTAGAATTGCCATTGAGCTGCAGTTGATTTTGTCAAAGACTGCATGTGTTAAATATTTGAACTGTGACTAAGAAAACTTAAGTCAGAAACAGATGTAGTTATTTAAAGATTTGTAGCTGCTGGGTGTGGTGACACATGCCTATAATCCCAGCAACTCTGGGAGCTGAGGCAGGAAAATCACAAGTTCAAGGCCAGCCTCAGCAGCTTAGCAAGGCCCTAAGCAACTTAGTGAGACCCAGTCTCAAAATAAAATAGAAAATGGGCTGGGGATGTATCTCAGTAATGAAAGTTCTCCTGGGTTCAATCCCCAGTACCAAAAATTTAAGAATTAAGAAAAAAATAATTTTGTAGCATACACCCTAGCTGTGATCATAGCACTGTAGTCTGAATTATCTTGTTAGTTGCAATGTGCTGAGTTTGAAATTTCAGGTTCTGAGGCAGAGATAAATAGTTCCATGTACACCCATGGATGGGAGCCCACATTATGGGGGAAGGCTTTGAGCCAGTTTATTATACCTTTAGTACCTAGGTGAACATCTCATTATAATCTGACAAAAACAAAATATTTTCCCTCCTTTAATCAAGGTAAAACAGGTCAGAGTATATCTTCAGCCACTTTTCAGCTTGACATTGTCATTGGTTTCGATAATGGAAGAGCATTTTCAGACTGAGCTCAGTTGTTCGCTGTGACTGTTGTCTTCAGGCTTTCATCTGACCTGGGCCCTGAGCTGCAGCCTATTGACTTGCATGTTGGGCTCCTGTGTCACCCTGGCTCCAGGAGTCATTCCTGCCAGGAAGCTGACTGCAGGAACCAGGGAACTGTGTGATAAGACGCTGTGATGGGGAAAGAGAACTAAAAGGAAGGTGAACAAAAGGACCCAGAAGGTGCTTGGTCCTTCACACAGAGCCTAATGCTGCCACCTAGTGGGAAAAATGCGGAAAAGAGCACATTGGAAGGAATGCTGTGAGGACCACAACACATCAGAACCTTAAGCAAACACTAACCGTATAAAATGCTGCTTAAAAATCTAAACCTAATTTAAACAACAATTCCAGGAACACAGATGTCTCTATATTAAGACTAGACAGTAAATTGGAAAGTACTTTTAAAAATGATTTTAGATATATACTGAGGAGTGGGATAACTGGATCAAATGGTGGTTCCTTAAAGTGGGGGAGGTGGGAGGAAGAGTAGAAGTTCACATTTCATAGGGCAGTTCAGCTCACCCTAAGGAGGATCTTGCTGAAGGTTGGAGTTCTCTGGATTTAAATGTTCTATTGGAAGTATACACACTGAAAGGCAAGGCCTAGGGATTAAACATGTGTAGGATCTTGACCAAGTGTTCTTTGGAATTCTTCAGACTGAGATTTGACTGAGACTTCAGGCTGGGTATGCAAATCCCAGCACTGGCTGTGCAGAGGTGGGGGTTCCTCTCTGAGCATCCTACCTCCCAGAGCTGCTGTTCTGAATGTTAAATGAGTTAACATACAGAAAGCATCTGGGATATATTTATGTATATCTCAGGGTGAGTTATTTGCTTCCAAAGATACAATTCTTCAGCATCACCTGAACTGGAGAACTCTAGGTTTTTTCAAGTATCTGTGTAAACTGTTGAAGGAAAAGTATGTGTTTATATTCTTTTCCTCTTTTGTGGCTATTCTTTCTTTCTTTCCTTCTTTCTTCCCTCCCTCCCTTCCTTCCTTTCTCTAGGGATTGAACCCATAGGCACTTCCACTGAGTACATCTCCATTCCTTTTGATTTTGAGACAGGATATGGTAGGTTGCTTAGGGCCTTTCTCAGTTGGTGAGTCTGGCCTTAAACTTGCAATCCTCCTGCCTTAGCCTCTCTAGTTGCTGGGATGATGGGCATGTGACTCTGTACCTGGCTTATTTTTCCTTTCTTTAAAAAAAAAAAAAAACAACTTGGTTCTTAGGATTTTATTTCTCTCATATCACTGAGCTTTATTTAAAAAATCCTAACTACTGTCATTGCCCATTCACTGGTTCTTATACTGTGTTAGATGTCTTTGATGTCTTTGATAGGCTGTGTTAGAATCTTCTTTCTCCTAGTATTGTATGACCACAATGGCATCTATCTTCACTTCCTTTTCTTCCTAAATTTTCTGTGCTGCTCCATGAAGTATTTTATTGCTTTTAGATCTCAGTTGGTTCTCACTGTGAGTAGCCTGGTGCCATTGGGATGTCTTTTTTGTTGTTGTTTTTTCCCTTTTTTTTTTTTAAAACCTTTGTTTTATTTTTATGTGGTGCCAGGGATCAAACCCAGTGCCTCATGCATGCTAAGCAAGCACTCTACCCCTGAGCCACAACCCCCGCCCTGGGATATCTTTTGAATGAAAAAAAATCTAATGTCCTATCTGGTGCCTGAAAATAAGTATGGTTTTGAAAGGAAAATTCAGGCTGCACAACTGTTATCCCAGCTACTTGAGAGGCTGAGGCATGAGGATCACAAGTTCAAGGATAGCCTGAACAATTTAGCAAAATCCTGTCTCAGAATAAAAAAAAGGCAGGGGCGGGGGGGGGGCGGGGGTCAGGAGGAAGGTAACTTAGTGGTTCAGTTCCCATTACTACAAAATTAAAAATGAAAACAAAACAAGGGGGCTGGGGATGTCGCTCAAGCGGTAGCGCGCTCGCCTGGCATGCGTGCGGCCTGGGTTCCATCCTCAGCACCACATAAAAAAACAAAGATGTTGTGTCCGCCGAGAACTAAAAAATAAATATTAAAAAACAACAACAACAAAAAAAAAAAAACAAGGAAAGTTCAGGCTTTCTCTTTGCTTTATGCCAAGACATGAAGCCATAGATTACCACCTAGCAAGGAGAACCAGGGAAGGGAAGCAAGCGGGCAGGAGAGCGCTAGACCCAGTGGGGTGTGTGCTTTGGAAAAGTTCACTTTCAGGACAGACTCATGACTTTATAAGATGAAGAAAGCTCGTAAGAGGTGTTGCTACTGGAAGCCAAGCAATGCCAGGTGTAGTGGCCGGGGTCCAGCATGCAGGAAGTTCAGCAGCTGGCTGAGGGCGCCCGTGGAGAAGGCAGCTGAAGAGAGTGAGAGGGAGGCAAAGTCAGTCCAGAGGGGTGAGCCAAGCAGCCTCCAGAGCTGAATCCCTGGTCCCCATCACTTCAGCTTCCACAACTGACAACTTATGGCCGGTCTCATTTCATCTATGCCTCCACCTACTGCCCTCCCTCAAATGATTTCTGAGCAAACCTCTGAGCTTCTTTACTACCAGGAAAAACTTTCAGATGGAAGTTAAAGCCAAATTCTTTGTTAATTAGTGCTTCAGTTCGTGAACCATTTCTTAAAACAAGGTTTATGTGAAGGCTATTGTTGTCCCATAGCATTATTAAACCACACAGAATTGAAATATGTGCCAAAACAGAGGGAGTCCCTGCCACCCTAATTGTTAGTCCCGTCACCCCTTGCCTTGACAAGTGTGATGGAAGACTGGCTGCACTGTCTACAGGGAGTTGTGACAGACTTATCCTTCGTTCCTCTGAGGTTGGCTTCAATTTTAAAAATTGTTGACTGCGGTTGGTTCAAAAGCAATTGAGTTTTAATTATAATGTGAAGCTGAAAGCTTGCCTTATCACTGCTTTCCATGTTCTTGTACATTATTCTTTTCTCTTTTTTAAAAAATGTTTTTACTTGTAATTGGACATAATGCCTTTATTTTATTCATTTTTATGTGGTGCTGAGGATCGAACCCAGCACCCTGCACGTGCTAGGCAAGTGCTTTACCACTCAGCCCCAGCCCCTGCATTATTCTTTTCAACAAGCTTATCATACTGTTTGTAAAAGGAAGAACCTCGGGATCAGATCAATGGTCCTGACCCATTCCCAGAGTAGAATCTCTGGATAGAGCCTGGAAATCTGATTATTTGAGACACCAAAGTTTTTATTTGAGTACCTGTTCCTCTCTAGAATGTTATTTTCCTTGACATCATTTGCCAGTGTTCACACCTGCAAGTGTATTCTTTGCCCCTCCTTCTCTTACTAGGCAGACTTAACATCTAATCTGATCTGTGGCTCCATTCCTTAGCAAGTGCCCTTCCTCAAAGGAATATCAATATTTAGTATTGGTGTTCTAAATCAGTGGGGCTTAGTGTATAACCAACAAGAAGGACACAATGCTCTTAATTTTTTTCTTGCTCACATCTTGGAGGTAGGGTAAGGGATGGTTTGTGTTCAGCTAAAGTTCCACAGGTGATTTTTTTTTTTTTTAATGGTGCTAAAAAGAGAACCCAGAGCCTTGCATATGCTAGACAAATGTTCTACCACTAAGCAATAACCCAGCCCTCTACAGATGATTTTTATATAAAGACTTTAAGGAAGTGTATGTGTGTTGTTTTGTTGTTTGTTTGGTACTGAGGATTTAACCCAGGGTACCCTGCTACTAAGCTATACCAGCAAGCCCCACACCCCACCTCCAGCCCAGTTTTTTTTTTTTTTTTTTTTGAGACAGTGTCTCACTAAGTCGCCCATGGTTGCCTTGAACTTGTGATCTCCTACCCTCTTCCTCTAAATTGCTGGGATTACAGGAATGCAACATGGTGTCTGGTTTATATTTTTAAATATATATTTGATGGTTTTGATATTTATCCTGCTATTCTGTATTTGCACCAACTTGAAGTAGAATGTTTTTCTCAGAAACATCCTTAATAAGCCAATTTAATATACATTTTAATATTAATTGAGATTTTACTTTCTTATAGGTGTCCTCTTTAAGAAATGAAAAGCGAGGCTCATCCTATCTCATCTCTGCTCCAGAAGGTGGCGCAGTAGAATTAGTTGACCAGCATTCTCAGGGCACAGGAGCATACTACATGGAAACCTACTTAAAAAAGAAGCGAGTATACTAAGTTTTCTCCTTACAGCCTCCTGAGATTCTCTGCAGTATCTCTGCTGTTCATCGCTGCCTTAACTTCATTCAAACTAGCCATATCCTATAAATACGGGTTTATTGTTTCCCAGAAGGAACTGTGTTGTGCAGCAGGCAGAATTGCCAAATAAAAAATGGTAGCAATAAGAAGAGACATCAATTGAGGACATTTTCCACTAGAATTAATACTTCTTAATCAACGTGACATTAACTTACTGTCCATTGGAGAAACTAATCATGTTTCAACGTTCCTTGTTTGAGGAATGGGAATAATTTTCACATCACATATAAAAGTCTGAAGCAATAAATGGGAAACAATCTTGTTTCCTTAGCCTTAGAATGAATTTCTTATAAGCCAATGTGCATTTTAATTTACTTCCCCTAGAAGTAATCTCATTTATAGATTTTTAGGACTTTTCCTAGAACTACAAGGGTGCAAGTACCAAACGTGCTGATGGCCATGCTATAAAGACGCTCTTTATGCAAATTTCATTATCACCCCCACACCAGCCATGCACTATTAAACCCAACAACAGAATGATAATGAAGTCCAAGGCATACAATACTGCAGATGCTTGACTTTTAACGTGTTGTTACTATTTATACCTTTTGTAAAAACCAGAAGATAGCTTAGATTAAAAAAAAACTTTGTGGTGACCTAACACAGGGGTTAGCAAACTACCCTAGGACCAGATTCAGTCCACCACCTATCTTTGTGCTGTCTGCAAGGTTAAGAATGACATTTTACATTTTTAAGTGTTTGAAGGCGGGGGATGAAAACTTGCTACATGAAATTCAATTATCAGTGTCTACAAAATTTTATTGGACCACAGCCATACTCACTCATTCACGTATCATCTATAGCTACTTTTGTAACCTTGGTAGAACTGAGTAGCTTCAACAGAGACCATATAGCCTGCAAAGCCTAAAACATTTACTATCAGGCCCTTCACGGTGTTTCTGGCACTGACCCAATAGCACTAATTCCCCATTCCTTTTATTTCGCCTAAAGAAAGAGCTTTAACCTATGAGATAGACTTGTAAGTGACAAGAACATAGGTTTCTGTGTCTCATTTCATAGCATAGACTAGTGATGATCTAATTACTAGACAGGGTCATTTTTGTCATCAAATGCCCTATATTTCCACAATAGAGTAAAGCAGTCAATGCTGCACTCTGAAAGTCTTATGGGGACATAGTATTTATAACCATTTGAGCTAATAAGCTATACCTCACTCTCTGGTTTGTCTCTCATTCTTTGGTAGTATATTATGCTGAAAAATATGAGTGATTTTACCAACTATACTTCTGAAAAGAATTTTTGTCTTTATTAATGTGACTTTTGACATCACCATTTTCTGAAGACTGTGGTACTAAATGCATGAAAAACCTTTTGCCATTTAGAAATTTCTAAGTCTGTTCATTGTTATGACTATAACTGATTGAATTTGAGATCTCAAGGATTTTAGTCTTTCAGATCATATCCTTAAAATATGTCTTTTGAAGAACTTGTTTTTGACTAAGATATAGATATCTTGCTTTAATTATAAAGTCTAGAACTGGTTCATATGTTGTATGCTTTGTAAAGAATTTTACTTGGTCTAATTTATTGCATTCACTAGCTTCTGCTGGAAAATTATGGCTGGAAAGTTAAACTAAGACAGTTGCTAAGAAATATACTACCTATAAATCACAATCAGGATTACATCAGTTATGTGGCAGATGACTAATGGCATCTCCATGTCCTGTACGTGTCCTTCTGATTTTCCTATTGTATTTTGCCTCTTCAGCGCTTAGTCACACTTCTATTGAAGTTAAGAACAGAAGACAGGGAAGATGGTGAATTTTACATGAGTTACAAAGTGAGAAGAGGCACAGATTGGAAGAACTAAAAAATGTTTTGGCTCACAGCACATGCAGATTTGCCATCCATACTGGCCTGTGGCCCGTTTTCATCAGACATAACAGAAGTGCAGCTCAAGTGGTGTTAGTACTAAGTCATTACCAACCCTCCCCCCTCAGAATCTATACTGTTATTTTTCTATGTAAGTGAATTGTTTGAAATGCTTCAAAAATGAAAATATTAAAACGCATATGCATGTAAAGTCTTTAGTACATTTATTTGTATAAAGAGTAAACAAAGTGCATACAGAGCGGCCACAGGTTTGACACAGAGATACAGGGCAACTGAACAAATTTAAATGTCAAGTTTATTGTTGCCACTAAAGCAATCCTGAACTTTCTTTGGGCTCAAAAGATGTAAAGTAAGATACTGAAGAATACTAGACATCATTAACAGAAAAGTTTTTCAGACTCTTGGTCGTAAAGAACTTTATGTTTCACATTAAATCAGACACTAACATTTTTAATTACCCAGCTACCTCCAAGCAAACTGAAAACCATCTAAATGTATCCTGAACTCCAGAGTGTCTCTAGACGGGTCTTTTCTTTCAAGTTTTGCACCATAAGATGATGGTCACAATAGTGATTGACCCTTGTAGATGGGTGGTAAGTATTGAAACACTCTTAAGAACAGTGCAATGTATGTGGTATACATTCTGTTCATATACAGCATCCAAAACCAATGTTGGAACAGCTTGCCCCAAAGTGGTAGAGTTATAAAAGGATATGCGCTGATGTTTCTTAAAAGCATGTCTAATAGCATCCAGGTTTGCAAAGTCTGTCTGATAAAAGTTGACTGCTTAGGAAAGCACTGGCCCAGGCTTAGTTCTCAAGAAATAATAACATGCAGCAGAGTATCTATTTCCACGCTGGCTCCTGTGCAGAACCAGGTTGCTCAACAATGGGTACCCAGTAGTCAATCAAGGGACCAGCAACTGAGCCACTGAAAAAACAGCTTGATATTTCAGTCTTACTGGTGACAGGAATACCTACTTTTTTTTTTTTTTTTTTGTAAGGAAACAATAGTATACTAACTGGTATCTACTATTTTAAGAATGCTTGGTCTATCACTGTCTAGATATTGAAATCTGAGGGTATGTTAAGAGTATCACCTAAGTCCATCAATTTTTGTCTAAGATTAATGTGCCAGAAAAACATTTCAGATCAGCTGGCAGCTGGGAACAGCAATCATCTTGAGACATCACTTTGGTCAGTTCCTCTTATTTTCACAAATCCCATTTTGGTATGTAATTATGACAGTAAACTAGCTAGATGAAACAGTGAGTGGGACATTCTTTCCAAAGGGAGGAGTGCTTAAGTGCTTTCTAGGTATCTTTGTTGTCATTTGTCACTAAGTTTGAGAGAGGCTGAATTGAAAAGAAGTTTTTATCCATGCTGAGCACCACAGTGTGCTGTACACATGTGCACGTGCTCAAGGACTTGTTGACTATATTTTGTTAGAACATAAACTTTTTCCATAAAAAATTTTTTAAAAAACGGCTTGGGTATTTGTTGGGGGACGATTACTTTATCAACAAACAGTGGAATTTAGATGATATTCATGCTTCGTATTTTAAAAGTGCTTCAAATCCTTCAATAAGGCTCTGAAAGGTTGTCCGATTGGATGGCTGTAATTCCCAGCATTTTCTCATAAGTTGATAAACCTATAAAAAGTAAAAACAAGAACTGTAGTCATAGTAAAAATATTGTTATGTTTGGAAGCTTTTCAAAAAATTATAGAAATATCAAGCGTAAGGAAATAATTTTGGAACTATAAGGAAATTATTTTCTTAAGAGTAAAAAAAAATTTCAATTATTTAAAATATAGGAAATATTCATAACTGCAGTTCAAAAATGGTACTAACATCTGAGAAGCACATGGCTGACTGCCCTTCAGCAGAGTCCATGTCACTACCAACCCTTATGTTTAGACTCCGTCTTGCCACTGGCCACCTCACTCTTGGACTTATTCTATCCAGTGTATCTAAGTGGTCTAAGGAGTTGAGACTGAAAGCCTCAATTAATTTTAGAGTATTAAAAACAGAATAAACATTATAAATGCTGTTATTAAGTGGGATAAAATTACACACAAACGTACAATTTTATATATTTTTCATAATAAGGCTACACCAAAACTTCCTTGGGGGGCGGGTGTGTGTGGACAAGCATGGAAAGGAGCCTCTTTCTGGAGAGTACTTGCATTGAACATTACTATCATCCACACCAAAGATGATTCCTTAGATGTCTCAGACTCAGAAAACTATTTTACAGGTGGTTTCTACTCCATCTCCTCACTTCCTTGCTGGATATCTTGAGCTATGGAAAGATAAATACCTTATCAGGACAGTTAGGCGGGCATGGTAAACGTTTTCCTTCTTTCAGCGTATTCACAAGTCTTGTTACCGTCATCTGGCCTTGAGTTGGGCCTATCATTTTCAGGAACAACTATGTAAAATAAAACCAAACAAAATGTTTACTTTGCATACACTCGTATAAAAATTAAGCAGATTAAAGTACAACTTGTAGAATTAACTGGAAATTAAAGTAACAAAAATGTTTTTCTTCTTAAGCAATGTTAAATAAAAATCCAAAATCCTTACTAGCTCTCAACAGTTAATCTGGAATCAGTGTCTTAGATTCTGCTAGCCAAGGAGGCTGTTTCATGAAGATGATTGCATTTAGAAATTAACAAGGCACAAACTCTCACAGATAAGACAGACCCTGGGAAGTCGGATCATCCAGTTTAACTTTGAGTTCCTTATGAAACCCAAACCTGAGAGACTCACAGATAGATAAGTAACAAACCAAGTAAGATAGAAAAGTGGACTTTTATCTTTCCAATATAGTATACTGACTTAATTCCATTTAAAAGCCAAACTTACAAAGCACAGGCATGGACATATTTTAGTTGGGTTCTGTTTTCAGATGAAGAGAAAAGTTAAGACTTACAGCCATTGGACTAGACTCTGAATCACAGTAAGTAAGCAGCTCATGCAGAGTCACTCCAAAAGACCAGACATCAGAGGCAATATAAAATTTACACTGAATTAAACATTCTGGAGCATACCTGAAATAAAGAATGTGAGCCTTCAATTCATGGCAGAGCTACTTCAACAAAAATTACAGATTAGCTCATAAAAGTCGCCTCTTCGATCCTTACAGGCATCTAGTATGTATTATGTACATATGTGCTACTATACAGGTTCTTAGTAGCATGTATTTGCCCCCAAATAAGACTAGTCTGCACTCTTTGTGTCCGACCCATATACTTCCTGTAGAGGAGGAGGTCACAAGAAAACAAGCCCCAGGTTTGATTCCTACAGGCTCCTAGATCAGCAGGGACCTCACCAGCCTATCCTCTTCTAATTTTATCTGTTTTGGTGAATGACACCCAATTGCCCAAGCCAGATATTAAGGCATTCTATGTCTAATTTCCTAAACATTCTTCAAATCTACTTAATTCTCACTATCTTGATCACCGTCCTAGTTCATTATGGCTAAATCAGACTCCCTGGCTCCAATCTTGCTTTCCTCCATGGTTATCTTCTTAAAAAATAATTTGTATCCTTCAATCCTACAATGGTATTCCCACTGCTCTAGAAATGGAGTGTTTGCTGCAGAACTCCCTTTCCAGAGCTCTGACTTAGCCACCCTCTGAAAACCTCCTGCCCCTTCATGTTTACCCATGCTGAGTTTATCTCAGGTACTCTCTCATTCCTGTTAGTCACACATGCCCCCTTCAGCTAAACACTCAAGACTTCCAGAAAACCAAGCTGGAACCCCTCTGTGCTAACTGTTCCTTCACATTGGCTGCCTCACTCTGTACCTATCTGCTTGGTCTCCAAATCTCTGGCATGAAGGGTGGGCCCTGAGACATACTGTTTTGTATTAGTGAGCAAAGGTTCAGGTTTTGCAGGTGTGAGAGGTCTGCCTGTATCTGTGCAGCACACCTGAGTGTTGATCAGTCTTACAGGGGATGGTGTAGAGATCAAAGCAACTGAGGGGGGCTGTGGTCAGTATGTGGCCTTCTAACCAGGATGACTGGTGCCTCATGAGAGATGGTCAAGCGTCCCTCCCATCACTTGCTCTGTCCAGGATTTCCCTGACTACTCGATGCCCACCTTGTCACATCTTGTCCCTTCTTCCCACCTGCCCTCCAGGCATCCCTCCACCTGCTCATAGTTGTGAGAACTGTGCAGATGGGAGCCGGAAATGCTGAGCTGGTAATGAGACGGCTCCCATTCCTTGGAAGATGGTGCCATCCAAGCTCAGGCATTTTCACAGGCTGCTTTTCAGCCTGACTGGTGTTTCTTGAAGGTAAATATAAATCAATTCTAACTGTTCTAATCCTCTCTTGATTCAGGCCAGAGGAATGAGGCATTAGCATAGCCAGAAAGAACTTAAAATGGTGTAAACCCTGCATCACTACTGCACTCTAATTGTCTGACTCAGTTACCAAAACACAGGGCTGTCCCGATCATCTTTGACGGTGTAGTACTCCTTATCAGTTTCAATTGCTTTGGTTAAACCAAAGTCTCCAATTTTCACTTGGTGTTCACTCTCAACAAGGACATTTCTTGCTGCTAAGTCCCGGTGAACATATTGCCGAGAACCCAAATAGTCCATTCCCTAGTAGAGAAATAAAGATAAAACATGTTGTTAAAATCATTCAGATGGATTTTGTATAACTTCATAAGAAAAAGAAATGTCATTTCATTCACATAACAATTTTTTGATTTGTATTTTTAAGCAAAAATAGTAAGATCAATTGACTCAAAGAAATTCACATTCAAGCAGTCACACTTAATACATCTGTTCACTTTCAGAGTAAAAGCTCATTTCTCATCCCAATAATACAGAGCAAAATAACTCAGTATAATTATTACAAAGTTTCCCACTTGTCTTAAAATTAAATTACAAAAAAATTTACTAGGGAAGAATGCCTGCTTTTTTTTTTTTTTAAACACGCTTTCTTTTTTTACCTTACAAATCTGAACAGCATATTTTAGCTGCTGTTTAAGGTTAATTTTGTTCTTATTCTTTGGAAGATATTCCTTAAGGCTTCCAGAAGGCAGAAACTCCATGATGAGCTTGATACCATTTCCTCCTGTTGGGAGAAAAAAACATCAGTATGAGGCTGCCAAAGAGGAAAGAACACGGGACATGGAGTCAGAGGACTTGCCCATGGCTCCTTCTTTATTCCCCGAGCACATACCAACTCCTAACCTCTGCACTGCAGGACCCTCAACAGAGAAAAAATCTTAACACTTAGGTTCCTACCTCAGCCACAAGCATCGCTAGGATAACAGCCTGAGTACTCTGTAATCCACTAGGCAAATTAATAATTTTATGAGCCAAGTTCTTTCACTAGTAGCCTTATACACCTCAGTGGAATACTGGCTGACAAATAAGATACAAGTATTAGTAAACTACTACCATTGAATACCATTTGTCATCTTGACTTAGATAAGCATAGAACAAGATGCCCTGCCTAGGACTGAATCAGAAGAATGGGGAAAGGGAGTGAGGAAGGTCATTCACTCCATATGGCATCAGTGTAGATATCTGGGTGGGTACAGTTTAGTACACAGCATGTGTGTGTGAACCCTTGGAGAGACGAGGCTGGAACCATGCCTTGGCTGGGAGGGAGGCGGTGTACTTCCCCAGAAGCTGCTACGGGATTTGATAGCATGCAACCTGGAAGCCCTACCAGCCTATAGAAGCCACAGCCAGTATGTTCAGATGACCTAGATGAGGCCAAGGCCTGCCTGCTTTGCACTGGCCTTATGACCATAACAGTCACTTAGTCTTTAAATCAGACCCCACTGTGTGCAACATACCATCTTCAGTGCAGATTCCTTTGTACTTCACGATGTTCTCATGATAGAGATTCCTTAAGATTTCTATTTCCTTCTTTAGATCAGCAATGTGGTTACCTCCACTCTCAGGCTTCAGGGATTTGACAGCTACCTGCTCCCCTGTGTTGTCCCCCTCTGGGTCATACCTGCAGAGCTCAACCTTCCCAAAGTGGCCCTAGAGAAAAAAATGTACGTACTATTATAAGAAGCCCCAGGCGGTACTGGAACACACTTAGAAAATAAGTCTTACTCCTCATAGCTGTTCCCCTGAAGGCCAGGGGTCAATAGCTGGTCAGACCTCTGCTGATAGAAGGCTCTCACCTGGATTCCACCACCTACCACAACCCCCTTCCTCTCCTGGCCTCACTTCCTCTGTAAGTGAGATAAGACAAAGTAACAGGTGACTGATGAACCCACACATCAATCCCAATTTCCAAGAAAAAGTAACCCAAAAAATGATGAAGGACATATCTGGACCTGTAGAAAACTGTGGAGTCCTCTGAGAACCCAGAGCCCATTCTACAGGCAGGCACCACAGTGCAGCTGTGCACAAGGAATCTTCAGAAGCTATGGCATCAGACCCCAGCCAAGCCACCTAATGGTGACATTGGCTGGCCCTGACACACAATCATCCTGAGTCCTACTGTGTTTTCTGTATACAATAGTAACAAGTATTCTGGGGGATGCTGTGAGGACTGTGCTTGTGAAACTGCCCAGCACAGATGATAGCACACAGTGGCTACTCAAGATACGCCACTCTTCATTCAATTAACAATAGAAGATCTGTGTAAAGACATAGATCACAGGAGCCTCCCTTGTCATATTAACTGTTGGAAACTCCCGTTCAAGGTCCAAAGGAAGAAAGTTTGAGAGTCTATTTTGGCACTCTGTGTAGTACATCAATCCCTCAGTTAACCCATTTTGTCTCATTGTCCCAGATGTGGAACACCTATAAAAACTTAAGCAACAAATATACCACTTTTGGTAACTTTGAAATAATTATTATGCTCACAGAATTGGAAATTTGGACTTAACAGGTTAAAGAGCTTCGCAGGGAACTTATTCCCCAAAGTCAGTGACAGAGATTTTTCTATTTCCTCCATATCTGCATCTAATCCCCTCTGCTCCACAGAGAAAACTCGGCTCTCCTGGGAGCAGGCCAGCATCCTGTGTATATGCATAGTCACACATGCAGGCAGAAATGTGCATCCTGGTAGGCGTGTGGGTCAAGTGGGGCATGCTAAAAGTGGCTTCCAAAATGCAGAAATGTTCTTTATCTTATAAAGTAAGGGAGAACAGGAGGTGACTTTATGCAGAGAGGTGATGTGCAAGCAGAAGATGCAGCCAGAGCTGCACCAGGTGCCACTTACCTCTCCCAAGTCACGTATCCTCTTCAGGAAGCGCTTTTCAAAATGCGTGGGATCCACCTCAGTTGCTGGTTTTTTTTCTGAAACAATGTCTGGATCTAATAGAAAAGAAAACCAACTTTAAAAAAGGTAACTGATGGTTAGGGATTGCGGCTTCTGGGCTCCCACTCATCTCCCCACTTCCCCCAATTGCTCTCCAGGGTTGTGAATGATCCCAGTTAAGCATCGGACAACATCTTACTTTGCTCTTCGAGCTTGTTAATGTCCCTCATAATGGCTCGGAAGAAGGGTCTCTGATTGGGGTCATAGTTCATGCAGCGGGTCATAAGGTCAGCCAGCTCCTTGCATGATGGTGTCACTGGCCTGCACCGGCTTTCATAGAATCTCTCTTTCTGTAAAGAAGAGGGACACTTGGAAAAAACTAAGGAACCACCCTCAAAACCTGTCATCTCAGCTGAGAAGTAATTACCTTAATTAATTCCTGGCATCTCTCCTGAAAGGTGGACTTTATAAACATATGTGTTACTTTGGCCTTATTCCAGCATGAGGAAGTCTCAGTCCTAATACTAAAGTAATCCAAATTCAAGGAAGACAGGGCAATACATCCCAATCCCTAGACACTGCATTCCAGTGAAGTCAGGCAGCCTTTCTGGAATACAGTGTGGCAATTTGTATTTCAACCTTCAGATTCTTCAAGCTCTGAATCATTAATTCCAATTATTGAATGACTCAGAAATAAACTGGATATGAGCAAAGACTTATGTACAAAAGTATTCCCTGCAGAATTAGAATACTGGAAATTTGAAAACAACAAAAACGTCAAATATAAAATTAGTTAAGTAAATTAGAGTTAAAACAAGTTAACTCAAATTTATAAAAATTTATGACTTTTGAATTGAATAGGAAAGTACTCACAATGTTAAAATTTAAAATGTGGAAAATATAACTATATCTAGCAGTGACCAAATTTTATTTAAAAATGATATGAATAGACTGGAAGACTAAGTCAATGTGTTAACAGTGATCAGATATCTTATGGGTGACTTTTTAAAAAAAATTGTTTACAGTGTTTTCAAAATTTTCTTCAAATATTATTGTTTTAAAATTCAGAAATAAACTATTGCTGCAATTTTAAAAAATTAAAGTGAAATCACTGCCTTCCAGCTTCTAACCTGTAGCTAGACCCCCACAGGGTGCTAGATACCATCTGTGGAACCTTAGTATCTTTATTTTAGCCTAACTCCCCTTCCACCTCCTAATATCCTCCAGGGAAGGCAGGCCCATGTCTACTTTATGGTGAGCCCCAGCTTTCACCTAGGATCCTTTACCTGGTACTCAGTAGACACTTGTGTGTTCATTTTGTTGAATAACAGGCACTTAAAAACTCAGATAAATAATACATTAACAGTCTTCTCAATACTGATTGTATGTCTGTCACTCTACATATTTTGTTACTCTTCACAAGGAGCCCACAAAATCATTTTTATTTACCTCCATTTTATAGATGATGAAACTGAGGCTTAGGAAAGTAAAGTTACATTCGTGAGATCACATAGCCAGCAAGTCTACTGGAAAGACTCAACTCAAGTCCATCTCTTCCCATAGCATGAGGCTTCCTAACTTCTGGACAGTCCCTTTTTAGTGAATCTCACCTACCACATTCCCTGGGAAACAACTGCTTACCTCAATCAGAGTCTTATCTTTCAGGGGGATCTCGCCATTATAGCAGATTTCCCAGAGTGTGGTACCAAAGCTCCATTTGTCAGCAGCCACACTCAGGTTCTTGGAGTCTTCAACACACTCTGGAGCAATCCATGGGATTCGTTCTATGCACTCTAGAGAAAGAAAAGACTTTACAAATCAGCTTCTGGGATCACCTGGAAAGCTAAACATTGTCAAAACTGCAAGAACCTGAGTTAATGAAAAACTTTCTGGCAAACATGGACTGGCCACGAGTCCCAGGGGGAGCTGGTAAGATGCACTGCCTTCCATACCTTGCCCCTGGCACTTCTGATATATCAGTCTGATCAGGCCAGCAGCAGATGGCTTCGCTCATCACATCCTCCCCAAGAGGGTCATGAGCAGTCAGTCTTGGGAAGCCCTAGCCTCAGAGATAGCAGAGCATTCCCCAGGTAGGCCATCATTGGGGATTGGTGGCATCAGGGGATCATGTGAACAAAGGTTCAGGAAAGAAAAGGCAGCAGAGAGATGAGGACAACACAAAGAGCAGCTTGCACATACCACAGACCATTTCTCAGCTGTGTTGTTTTATGTTGGTTTTCCTTCATTTGGGGAAAGGACGAGAAAAGACTGAGGCAAAGAAGTCTCATATCCCTTTCTCTTGGCAATCTCTGTGACCTGTTTCTGGCTTCTAACCAAGGTCAGAGACAGAAATCTCAGCAGAGACCCCTGTCACATCCATGAAAATGCCTATCAGCAAACTTAGTAGCCTGTACAGAGCAGCTTCCAAGCTGCCCTGGGAAGGAGGGTGCTCCTGAGCCCAGCACTCAGGCACAGGCCCAACTGACCATACAGTCCTCTCATGTCCTTTCTGGCACAGCACGTGCCCCTGGTGTCCTTAAAAGATGTGCCTCTGGTCCCTTGCTCTAGCTACCTTGCTGACCTGCAAACCCAGATGAAATCTCATCAGCTCCTTGAATCACTCTGTTTCAGTTGGATGATCTTTCTCCCAAGTCTAGGTCCCTACTGCATTTCATGGGCACTACTGGGTCCCTGGCTACTCTGCTTGTTCAAGAAACATCAGTGTCTCAGACCTTGAGGACAGGACCCTTACCAGCCCCAGGGGTATCTCTGCCTCAGAACTGTTGGGCAATGGCCACATGATAAGCATCCAACAGGTACCAAAGGATGTTTCCCATGCCCTTCCAAAGAGCAGAGGATCAAGTCTCATTTGCAAGGATTGTTTTTTCATCCATCTTCTCCAAATTTTGTCTACTCTTTGATTAAATCGTAGAGCAAAACTCAATATGCTGAATTGATCAAAATCAATGATAAAGGCAGCAGACTGGAACAAGACAGGGATGCCCTCTCTCACCACTTCTATTCAATATAGTTCTCGAAACACTGGCCAGAGCAATTAGACAAACGAAAGAAATTAAAGGCACAAAAATAGGAAAAGAAGAACTTAAATTATCACTATTTGCAGATGACATGATTCTATACTTAGAAGACCCAAAAGGGTCTAAAAAGAAACTACTAGAACTAATAAATGAATTCAGCAAAGTGGCAGGATATAAAATCAACACGCATACATCAAAGGCATTTCTGTATATCAGCAACAAAACTTCTGAAACGGAAATGAGGAAAACACTCCATTCACAATATCCTCCAAAAAAATAAAATACTTGGGAATCAACTTAACAAAAGACGTGAAAGATTTATACAATGAAAACTACAGAACCCTAAAGAGAGAAGTAGAAGAAGATCTTAGAAGATGGAAAAATATACCCTGTTCATGGATAGGCAGAACTAACATCATCAAAATGGCGATATTACCAAAAGTTCTCTATACGTTTAATGCAATGCCAATCAAAATCCCAACGGCATTTCTTGTAGAAATAGATAAAGCAATCATGAAATTCATATGGAAAAATAAAAGACCCAGAATAGCAAAAGCAATTCTAAGCAGGAAGTGTGAATCAGGCGGTATAGCGATACCAGACCTCAAACTATACTACAGAGCAATAGTAACAAAAACAGCATGGCACTGGTACCAAAACAGGCGGATGGACCAATGGTATAGAATAGAGGACACAGAGACTAATCCACAAAGTTACAACTATCTTATATTTGATAAAGGGGCTAAAAGCATGCAATGGAGGAAGGATAGCATCTTCAACAAATGGTGCTGGGAAAATTGGAAATCCATATGCAACAAAATGAAACTGAATCCCTTTCTCTCACCATGCACAAAAGTTAACTCTAAATGGATCAAGGAGCTTGATATCAAATCAGAGACTCTGCGTCTGATAGAAGAAAAAGTTGGCTCCGATCTACATATTGTGGGGTCAGGCTCCAAATTCCTTAATAGGACACCCATAGCACAAGAGTTAATAACAAGAATCAACAAATGGGACTTACTTAAACTAAAAAGTTTTTTCTCAGCAAGAGAAACAATAAGAGAGGTAAATAGGGAGCCTACATCCTGGGAACAAATTTTTACTCCTCACACTTCAGATAGAGCCCTAATATCCAGAGTATACAAAGAACTCAAAAAATTAGACAATAAGATAACAAATAACCCAATCAACAAATGGGCCAAGGACCTGAACAGACACTTCTCAGAGGAGGATATACAATCAATCAACAAGTACATGAAAAAATGCTCACCATCTCTAGCAGTCAGAGAAATGCAAATCAAAACTACCCTAAGATACCATCTCACTCCAGTAAGATTGGCAGCCACTATGAAGTCAAACAACTACAAGTGCTGGCGAGGATGTGGAGAAAAGGGTACTCTTGTACATTGCTGGTGGGACTGCAAATTGGTGCGGCCAATTTGGAAAGCAGTTTGGAGATTCCTGGGAAAGCTGGGAATGGAACCACCATTTGACCCTGCTATTGCCCTTCTTGGACTATTCCCTGAAGACCTTAAAAGAGCATGCTACAGGGCTGCTGCCATATCGATGTTCACAGCAGCACAATTCACAATAGCTAGACTGTGGAACCAACCCAGATGCCCTTCAATAGATGAATGGATAAAAAAAATGTGGCATCTATACACAATGGAGTACTATGCAGCAATAAAAATGACAAAATCATAGAATTTTCAGGGAAATGGATGGCACTAGAGCAGATTATGCTTAGTGAAGCTAGTCAATCCCTAAAAAACAAATACCAAATGTCTTCTTTGATATAATGAGAACAACTATGAACAGAGCAGGGAGGAAGAGCAGGAAGAAAAGACTAACATTAAACAGAGACATGAGATGGGAGGGAAAGGGAGAGAAAAGGGAAACTGCATGGAAATGAAGGGAGACCCTCATTGCTATACAAAATTTCATATAAGAGGTTGTGAGGGGAATAGGAAAATAAACAAGGAGAGTAATGAATTACAGTAGATGGGGTAGAGAGAGAAGATGGGAGGGGAGGGGAGGGGGGATAGTAGGGGATAGGAAAGGTAGCAGAATACAACAGTTACTAATTGGGCATTATGTAAAATTGTGGATGTATAACTGACGTGATTCTGCAATCTGCATTTGGGGTAAAATTGGGAGTTCATAACCCACTTCAATCTAATGTATGAAATATGATATGTCAAGAGCTTTGTAATGTTATGAACAACCAATAAAAAAATGTTAAAAAATAAATAAAAAATAAATAAAAAAAATTTTAAAAAAAGACAGCAGAGGCCATTAGAGGACACCAGATCAAGGACCTAGGACACACTGGTCCCCTCATGTGGCCTACCAGGTTAGGATACACAGCAAGACCTGTTTGGCATAGGTTTCAGTCTCAGCTCCTGGGACTGCCCTTTCCTTTAAAGACTGCAACTCTGCACAACCTAATTCACAGTAAGGATGTGAGACCACAGCAATCACTTGATAAAATAGGCTGGGGTGCCCCCCAAAATGCTCGCTGGCTACAGTGGAGTTCCAGAAGAATATGGAGAAGGACCCAGAAGGCCTAACTTCTGCTCTGGCATCTCTCTGACCACTGTCTGGAGTCCATAGCCCCATGTACTACCCCAGTCCCTTGATCATGGGGCCTTTACCATGGGGATCTGACAGCCTCAGCTGGGCTATCAGGAACCACCCTCCTGTGGCTCCATATTCCCATGCAGGGCCTAGGAGAAAGGAGCACCAGACACCTGTTTGCTGACCCATTCTAAAGGGAGGCCTGACCCAGTCAAGACCTTTCTCCCTGCCAGCTAGATCTCTGGCTTAGAGTAAATGGCTGTGGGGTTGTGGGGACAACTTACCTTGCCTTGACAGTACAGTGACAGGGATTCCAGGGTCACTAAGCTTGATGAACGGGCCAATTTCACTGTCAATGCCCTCACGGGCCAGGAGGAGATTTTTGGTACACACATTTCCATGGACCAGGTCTTTATCTTCCTATAAAATAGGGACATTTGATAAGGTGCTTATCTTTCCTCCCCATATTCCCTGTTCCCAACCATGGCCCATCAGATCATCTCTGGCTCCAAGCCACAGCCAGGCTCCATAGCCTAGCCTCTGCACCAATGATCTGCATCACTTCTTCACATCATATAATGTTCCCTGACTTCAGTTTTCTCATCAGTGAAAGGGAGATAATAGTGGAGCATGTCTCATAGGGCTTTGTGAAGATTAAAGTGACTAAAATCTATAAAACGGGAATAGCTATCCAGGATAGCACCCAATAATGTTCTTGCTGATGGATGCCAGTAGTTGCACTCATTCCCTCAGCAAGCCCTGCACTATTCCTAGCCAGTACACATGCTGCGTCAGACACCTCTGGCACGATACCATTTTCTTCTGAACAGGATTCCTCAGTGCCTGCAGAACAGCTCAAATTACTATCTTCACTAAGTACCAGACACATCTGTGTTCAACCAAAGAGCCCTGGTGCCTGAAACCCAAGCACAGGGTCTCCCACTTGCTTACCAGCACCTGCTTCCTGCCACCCCCACAGGAGCATTCTGGTTTCTGCTGGAGATTACCACATTATGAGAATATTCTTACCAAGTAACTCAGGGCACTGGCCAGCTGTTTGGCAACTTTGAATTTCCATGGTGTAGTGAGGACATCGCTTTTCCGATGCATAAAGAGATCCAGGGGTCCCCCCTCCACATACTCTTCCACCATGATATCTATAGGTATGAAAACAGCCACATCTGGAACTTAGGTCTGTCCAGGACAGTATTTTGCCTCATCCCCTTATAAGAGCCCTCTTTAGATGGACAGTACTGTGTCAACTTACACAGATATCCTTGGGAGATACAAGTGACAGAGTACTTCAGAGTTGGACAGACCTGGGTTCAACCCCATGCTCTTCCACTAATCTGGGTGATCTTGAGCAAGTGACAACCTCTTTGAGTCTCAGATCCCTCATCTGTAAATTTTCAGACATAGCAATACCTACACCTCACAAGAGGTGTAAATGGGGAGGGCCAAACGTAATGAGGTATGGAAAGCCTTGATTAAGTACCTGACCACACAGAACAAGGGCTCTGAGAACAGTGCTGCCACTATTGCTACTTGTTTTTTGGTGCCAGTGACTGAACCCAAGGGCACTTAACCACTGAGCCACATCCCCAGATCTTTATTGTATTTTATTTACAGACAGGGTCTCACTGAGTTGCTTAGGGCCTTGCTAAATTGCTAAGGCTAGCTTTGAACTTACGATCCTTCTGTCTAAGCCTCCCAATCCCCTGGGATTATAAGCATGTGCTACCATGCCCAGCCTATTGCTACTGTTACCACACACTGCCATACAGAGGTCAGGTCACTCGAGTGACAAAGGGTCCCTCTCAGCAGGACTCATGTAAGAACAGCCCACACTACTGCATTCCATAGCAATATGCTCGTGGTTAAATGAAAGTTCTTCCAAATTTATGTCAGAAATTCAGGCAGATGCCATCTGTTTCTGGAGGCTTCAGCCCCAAGATAGGTGAATAGCAGTGGCTGAAGACCCACCCCTCTACAACCTGCCATCAAAAGAAGGTAGAACTGTTGGTGGTTAAAGGCAGCCAGTCTCAACAGGCCATCCAGCTGCTTGGGCTTACACTCTGCTTTCACCACCCCAATTCTTACTACTCTTTCAAGAGATGGCCTCATCTTACCTCAACCTCTTGGTCTAGCACAGTGTGGGCCCAGAGTGATGGGAAACAAGTATTCAAGAAATGATTGAAAATGGTTTTAGTTCCACAGGCACCACCATTAACTTATACAAATAGCTTGCTGAATACCTTGATTTCTTCAATTGCCAAAAAGCAAGAATCCTGGGTACCATAAGGGAGGAATCAGCAACCCCTACCCTCCAGGGTCTTTACAGTACCCACACTCCCAGCCAGGGCCAGCCTGTGAGGGGACACACTCACTTTCCACATCTCGGACACAGACGCCATAGAGGTACACAATGTGTTTGTGGGAGACCTGTCTCATCATGCTGGCTGCTTCAAAGAAGGCCTGAGGAAAAATGGGACAAAAGAATACCTGGGGTCAGCCTCCACTGTTGGGGGAAAACCCATAAACCACCCACCCCCACTCCACCCCACCCCCGCTGCCAGGAAAGCTCACCACTGACAATACCCCAGGTCCTAAAAACTGATCCCCTGGCCCTAACTCATTAGAGGCATTATCAAGCCTTGACCTCTAGGCCAATCTGGCTAAGATGTGGGATTTACTTAGAAAATCCAACAGGTTGCACAGCAAGGTTGTTGGGACAAGCTGATAGTCTTCCCATCAGATACTCTTGCCTACCTCTGGTCTTTTTAGTGAAAACAATGTTTAACACTACATTAGAATAAAAGGGAGGGCTGTGGTTGTGGCTCAGAGGTACAGAGCTTGCCTAGCATGCATGAGGCACTGAGTTCAATCCTCAGCACCACATAAAGTAAAATGAAGATATTGTGTCCACCTATAACTGAAAAATATTAAAAAAAAAATAAAGACAAATAAAAGGGAAACCAAGATAGCAAATCTCCACTCCCAGTTTGACTGTTTCCCTCCAACATCCTGGATCCTGTGACATCCTGGGTAAGTCATGTGAATCCTCTGAGATTTGTTTTCCAATGGGAGCCTTGAGCTATATTAGGAACTCTGAGACCACTCAGCTTGTCCCAGAACTCTACAGTACTGCACACAGGCCTAGTAGTGGGGAGGGAAGCGAGGGGACAGGCCAAGTGTGAGGGGCTGCCCAACCCACCTCATCTTCGACCCTCCATCACTTATTCTACACACAAGGTCTGAGACTATATTAAAGAGAGGAATTCTGACTGAAAGACAAGTGTGAGAACCACTAGCCCAAACCAAGGGCAAAGGGTCTTCTCAACCCACGCACTTTCCCCAGAAATAGGGGAAGCACTTGCCAGAGAAATGTCCCTGTGGCTGGGGTCTAAGACTTTGAGGATCACTTTTATTCTCTTCTCTTCAGCAGCCCCTTCATCGTCCTTGTAATCCACCAAGGTCCCAGAGTAGATGTGTGTTCTCGTGCCTCTGCCAAGGTGATCACCCTGATGAAGGAAGCAGAAGGTTAGGTAATAGCTCTCATAGTTGTATGGTGTCCAGATTTAGGGAAGAATATAGAGAACTTCAACATGGACAGGATGGGGCAAAGGCAAAAAAAAAAAAAAAAAGCCCCAAAGCTCACAGCTTCTGGAGGTTTGTCCCCATCAGGTCCCCAGAGGAAACAAAAAGCAGCTTGGCCAAATACAGTTTGGCAGTTCCTGGGTCCCCAAAGAGTACCCATATTCCCTAACATCTTCTTGCTTTCTACCTTGAAGACTAGCCAGTGGCTAAAACCAATCCTGACCTATCACTAAACTACAAGATCTCATCAACAGTCAGCCATATCTGTCCCACCTTAGGGCTCCACAACAAACACAGGGAGGACTCAACTAGGTTACTCCTCCACTCTCAGGCTGGGGGACAAAGTGAATGGACTTGAAACTCCTTGCTTTACTGCTTATTAGCTGTTAACTCGGGATCATTCCTTCACCATGTGTAACCTTGCCTGTTCTCTGAAATAGGGATAAAAATGGCTCTTACCTGATAAGGTTGTTCTAAGAATCAAAAAAAAGTACTAGATATAAAGTGTGGGGTAGAAACCCATCACTGGACCAATGTATTTTGCCTGGGAGCCTTCTAGGCCAAGTGGTTGCTATGTCTCATAGTGGAAGCATTCATTCCCATCCACCTATCCAGTGTGTGTGTACATGGGCATGCAGACTAAGCTCTAAAAGTAGTGATACAAGTTATGCCTGCATTTGGCCCAGCAACCCCATAGCAGAGGAGTAGGTGTAAAGATGGAGGTATTGCTACAAGGATGGGCCCTTAGCTTCCTCACACATGAAAGAAGACAAGTGAGTGGCAGGAGGATTAAATGAGATCACTCGTGCAAAACCCTTACCATATGATAAGGATCCTTCCAGTTTAAGCTTCCAACTTCAGATTTTTTAAATTCTTAATATTTGGAAATCAAAGCGTGATTCGTGAAACTTATGCAATATTGAGCTGTCGACATTAGCCCCACAAAACTTGTAAATCAAAGTGGTATTATTCTATGATCCTAGGACTACTTAAAAATGCAGAAAATGGATTGTTGCAGATATCTAAGGAATTATCCCCCCAGAAACAAATTGTTAACCGTGTATATTAATTATCATAAACACTACCATTTGTCATCTGTCACAGCAGAATGGCCATATATCTACACTATCTGCTGTATCTGGCAAGGTCCTATGACTATTCATTAAAGCTGCATCTGTCATGAAGTGATCCATCAAGGTTATAGAAAGCTGTATTCCCAGAACATCCTGTAAAAGCCCTATGCTTTTAGAATAATTGCTCTTACTCAGAAGGGTTACTTATTTCAGTGGCCAGGTCTTGGCACCATATTGTCAGGATCCCTCAGCAACCCACAAAGGCCCCTGCATGTCCACTCCAGCATCCGCCTCCACTGTTCCTTCTACCTCTGCACAGTTACTTGCTGCTCATCCTCTAGGACTCTTCTTTGCTGCTCCTTCCCCCAGGAGGACATGTTATCCTCCCAGTACTAGGTGATGTTCCCATATTTTGCTGTACTTGACTACATTAAGATTTGTCTCTTCATAATTATCCACTTAAGGCAGACAAAAGTCTATCTCCTCTTGCTGGACTGTAAGTCTATTGAGAGTAGTGACTGGCATGTGTAAATGCTTTGTCACTATTGGCTAAATGGATGTAGAAGGCATGGAATATGACAGTTATCATCTCAGAGACTCAAAGGCAGTGAAAAAGGGCAGGCCCCAAGTACTGTGTCAAGTTCTAGACTGAAAATAGGCTACAGAACTAAAGCTCTGGTGATTTTAATCTTAGGACACAGCTCTCACCATCACCAGAGGAACATAGAACAACACTGGTGGACCTTCAGTGAAGAAATCTGGATTCACTTAAAAAGGTTCACTAACAAATGGATCTAGGTCTGCCACCCTCCCCCAGGTTCCTTCACAGCAGTGAGCCCATGACTTGTCCTCCTGCCTGCCAAGGTGTTAGTCTCTTCCAGAAACTAACTAACAGTGTAACTAATTCCTTCTCTCTAAGGCTGCTGGCATGTGCTCTGCTTTGACACCCCATCCCCTGGCTCTATCTAACAGGGCTGGGGAAAGGGGTAGCTTACAGAAAGCAGGATTTGTTCTGGGCTTCACATCCCCAGCCAAAACCTCGGGTGCTCTGGGCCTGCCTAAGGCAGTAGATTCTGGGGAAAAGGCCTCCAAAGATTGGGACACTGATCTGAGTCCCCATGCTGGGTACATTTCTCAAGCTAGTTTTTACCCTGTCACCTCATTGTGTTCTTTGTTCTCACAGCTCTGCTCCTTCTGGAAGCACCAGCAGAAAGAACAGGAATAAAATCTAGAAACACTTTCACATAGCACATTATGGGGTAGCAAGGGACTTCAGACCAGGCTCCCCTGTGGAGACCAGCTCCTGATGCCCATTAATGCTCCCTCACAACCAAAAGTCCTTCTACTCCAGGTGACCCCATGAACCTTGACGAATCTTTCTTCAAGGTCAAGTGTCTATGAGAAGTATCAGCAAGGCAAGTAGGAGGTATAATGCTAGGTGAATTCCTTTAATGTGAAGGAAAGACCCTTTTTCTTTTTCTACTATAATTTCCCCAAACCCAGACTAAATCTGTCATCCCACACCCCAGCAAATATCCAGCCTGCTTTCCTGTGGGAAGCCAGAACCAAAGCTGCACCCCTGTGGCAACGACTCACTTGAACAATATCTTTCTTGAGGATCCGGTCAAAGCTCAGCTGGCTCATGGGGTAGACAGGCTGCCACTCCTGGGCCTTCTTGGTGGCCACCAACAGATTGGAGATTTCTGTGGAAGAGATTGGAGAAGTCTAAGCATAGACCCAGCCAGCCAATGTGTGCTAAGCTCTGGGGCTTGCTGAACAGAGTTGTGTGCCTTTTTGATTCACTTAACAAATAATTTATGGGTTAGTACTTAATTCATGCTCTCAAGAAACTCAAAGATTAATAATAGAGTCAAAACTAACCAAATAATCAGCCAATCATATGGAAAGCTACAATTTGCCCAGCTAATCTACAGGACAGACCCAACATGCTTCAAAGCCCATACAGCAGGACTGTCCCTAAGATCAGGGAGGGTTTCCCTAAGGAAATTAAAATTTAAATGTAAGAATGGAAACTTCAAGTAGTCAGGGCATGTGTCTATTTTATTTTCTGCTCTACTTCCACAGCCTGATACATGATGGATGTTCAACGAGTATTTGGTTTTTGTTTGTATTCATGGTGCTGGTGATTGAACCCAGGGCCTGGTGCATGCTAGGCAAGAACTGAGCTATACCCTAAGTCCTCAGCAAATATTTGTCCAATGTATGAATGAACAACTGGGGGCTACTTGATGGAAAAGAGCTGAGGAGAGAGGTAGAAGTTTTGGGCCTAAGGAGTGCTGGAATCCTCGAAGGGGTTTTTTAATGGTTTTATGTAAGGAAAGGAAAGGAGACCTAGAAGAAAGTCCTGTCTAAGCCTCTCTGGGTTCAGCAGTGCTAGCACCAAGGAGGTACCTCCCAACGTTCCCTGAATATGCAGGTTAGCAGTGAACCATTCCCCAAATCCTACTAATTCAAATAGCAACTTGACATGATAGTGCACCAAGCCAGGGCACTAGTGGCTGACTGGGAGTTTATAGTCCACAATTTGAAGTCATGAAGTAGCTTTGGGAGAAGTGAAAACCTTGCAGACACAGTACTGTCCCCCAGGGGAACCCCTGTGACACAGACATGGTCACTGAATGTATGCGTTTATTTTAGCTAAAGCACAGCCATTAGGGAAGTGATGACACAAATGCTTTTCCCCCTTCTGCTTTCCTTCAGTAGAAGATAGGAAAGAGTTTGGGGAGAAAATATAGCCATTTGAGTCTAGATTCTTGGATTCTGATAAAGGAGATTCTCAAACAAAACATCTGTAGGAATTATGAGGCAGGTCCACAGAGGTTGCACAGATAAACTGGCAAGCAATAGCTAATGAGCGCCTGGTCCCCATGTAGGCCCTAGGACTCCAATGCAGTCCCTGAAATCCTCACTCCCTGCAGAGTAGCATTCCCCCAACTTTTCTATTTTAAGCTCACATTTTCTGACTGGTTTCTCTGTGCTGATCACTGCTCTTAGAGCATTGCTCACACTAACTCCTCTGTTCTCTTGACAATCCTGAGAAGTTCAACTCCTGTTACCTCTTATAAATCAAGAAAAGGAGACTCAAAGAGATCAAATGACCCGTCACAATGATGTAGCTCACAAATCTCAGACACAGGAGTCACACAGAAGTTAGAGACCTCTCTAGTCTTTTATCTTCCCAAAACATGGCTTGCCACAGTGGGGGAACAAATATGAATTACAGAAACCGGCTGCAGGCAAAGGCTCCCCTTGTCACCACATCTTGGCTACTATGTTTTTCAGAGGCTACTCCTTCCATACTATTTTCCTGACTCCACCCTGTTCCCTGGGCAAAATCCCATTTAAACATGTATCACAGGGCTTCCCTAAGAGAGGGAAGGCAGCAAAAAACGGCCACCAGAATGGTGTCCACAAGGCAGAGGCTAGGCAGCAGAGCCACAGGGGAAGTTAGGAAGGTAGAAAAGGGGCTGTTCGTGGGCTGGTTATTGGTATGGGTGCTGCAGGGAAGCCATTTTACCTCCATGAACCTGTTTTCTCACTAGAAAATGAAGGTACCAGTTGAGTCCTCATTAGGTCATTATAGGGGACAGATGAGATAACACACAACAAGGGCTTTCTCTAGTAGCTATGTGCAGCAAAAATTTTATCATTACTAGCCACTGTCACTATGACCAGTCACCATCAGGGTGGCCCGGCCTTGTGTAGCAGATGATGTTATGGTTTAAGTGTGAGGTGTTCCCTAAAAGCTCACATGTGAAACAGTGCAAGAAGGTTCAGAGGAGAAATGATTGGGCTGTGACACGTCTTAACCCAACCAGTGAATTAATCCCCTGATAGGGATTAACTGAGTAACTAAAGGTGGGTAGGGTGTGGCTGGAGGAGGTGGGCATTGGGGGCGTGGCTTTGGGGTACATATTTATATCTGGCAAGTGGAGACCTCTCTCTCTGCTTTCTGATCATCATGTGAGCTGCTTCCCTCTGCCACATTCTTCCGCCATGATGTTCAGCCTCACCTTGAGACCTGAGGAATGGAACTGGACTTCTATGGACTGGGACATTTGAAACCATGACCCCCCCCCAAATAAACTCTTCCTCCTCTATATTTGTTCTGGTTGGGTCTTTTAGTCACAGCAGTGAAAAGGCTGCCTAAAACAGACTGTGAAGACCTTTCCATCAGAGCTGAAGGGAAGAGAAGTCAAGCATCACACCTGCCTGCGCAGATGAGGGTATGTGAGGATGGTGGCGGATCTTTACATACTTTTACCACAGTCACCCTCACACGTGATATGGGCATTGGGCTGGACAAAGGACAGAGATGGTGGCTTTGCTTAGCCATCATACCAACTCTGAGTAGCATCCTGTTTTTTCACTTTGCCTTTATTTATCTCATGATGAATTTCTTGGTTGCATTTTCAAGTAAGAAATTCAGATCAGGGTGTGTGGCTGTTTGTTGTCTGTGGTTAGGATAGCAAAGGAGATGAACAACCCAAAATGATACTCTCCTGTCACATTTTCAAGATTTTACAACTTCTCTAATTTGCAGGTGGTAGATGGAAGAAAAAGGAGTCTAAGCCTCATATAGCAGCCTCCTCCTTCTTCTCCCCACCACCAGGCACACGTCTGTCCTTGCCTTCAATATCAGAAGAATTGGCCTCTGCCCAGGAGTCAAGCTGACTGAACCTGCATCTCTGCAAAGACAAAATGACGTGGTGGGCAGGAATCAGAGGTTGGAATTAATTGACCTAGAGTCACACAAGGTGAGTTAAAATCCCCACTCACCCTCTTACCTAAGTGGACCCTGGCCAAGTATAATAGGGATAACAACATACAACTGGGTTATTTTGAGGATTAAAAGACTTAAAATATGAAAGCCTGTCACACAGCATCTGGTAAACTATAAGCTTTATTAATAAGGTAACCATTAATATTATGATTTATGGCCACTATTATAACTACTTCTGATATTGTTAGCCATGAAACCTTGAGCAAGAAACTGAACATGCCTGAGACTCAATTTCCTCACCTTTACAATAACTATAAAGAACTAGTATGATGATGAAAGAAATGAAATATGCATGATAATTGCCTGGGACAAAGTAGATAGGTGCCCACCTACTATCATATCATATCTATCATATCAATATTACATGATAGATACTGCCACAATTATCACTTGATGCACATTGAGGTCACTGACTCTTTGCTGGGCCCTTTGCTTCTCATGAGTTACTGAGTGGTAAGTGCGACCCAGATCCTATCTTGAGAGTTCATAAGCAAATGTAATGGCAGACACTAAAGACCCTTGAGCTGAGTTTCAGGAGTCCCAACAGAGGCCATGTGAGAGAGATGCAATTCTGTTTCTATGCTTCTCCCTCCACAGCTACTGGCTCCCAGATCTGGGTTACAGAGGTGGCAGCTACATCAGAGGCCTCCTCACTAGAACTGTGTAAGAAATCACATCCTATGCTCTCTTGCACCAGTCCTACTCAACAAAGTTCTCAAACCACTAGCTAGAGCAACTGAAATTAAAGAAAGAAATTAAAGAGATATGAATAAGAAAAGAAGAGCTCAAACTATCCCTATTTGCCTATGAAATGATTCTATATTTAGAAGACCCAAAAAACTCCACCAGAAGCTTCTAGAACTCATAAACAAATTCAGAAAGTTAGCAGGGTATAAAATCAACACACATAAATCAATTGTGTTCCTATACACCAATGACGAATTAACTG
Source organism: Ictidomys tridecemlineatus (assembly GCF_052094955.1). NCBI lineage: Eukaryota > Metazoa > Chordata > Mammalia > Rodentia > Sciuridae > Ictidomys > Ictidomys tridecemlineatus. The sequence continues at coordinate 50,608,228 of NC_135487.1, forward strand.
AAAGAGAAATCAGGAAAACTATCCCATTCAAAATAGCCTTGAAAAAATAAAATACTTGGGAGTCAATATAAAAAAAGAGGTAAAAAATCTCCACAATTAAAAACTATAGAACACTAAAGAAAGAAATTCAAGAAGCCCTCAGAAAATAAAAAGATTTCCCCACATTCTTGGATAGGCAGAATTAATATTATCAAAATGGCCATATTACCAAAAGTGTTATACAGATTTAATGCAATGCCTATTAAAATCCCAATGATGTTCTTCATAGAAATAGAAAAAACAGCCATGAAGTTCACTTGGAAAAATAAGAGGCCAGGAATAGCCAAAGCAATCCTTAGTGAGAAAAGTGATGCAGGAGGCATCACAATACAAGACTTTAAATTCTACTACAGAGCTATAGTAACAAAAACAGCATGGTATTGGCAAAAAAAAAAAAAACAGACACAAAGACCAATGGAACAGAAGACACAGAGACATACCCACATAAATATGGTTATCGCATACTAGATGAAGGCACCATAAACATACATTGGAGAAAAGATAGCCTCTTCAACAAATGGTGCTGGGGAAAACTGGAAATCCACATGTAACAAAATGAAATGAGACTCCTCTCTCTCACCCTGCACAAAACTCAAAGTGGATCAAGGACCTAGGCATTAGACCACAGACCTTGTGCTTGTTAGAAGAAAAAGTAGGCCCAACCCATCATATTGGCTTAGGAACTGACTTCCTCATAAGACTCCTAAAGCACAAGAAGGAAAATCAAGAATCAATAAATGGGATGACATCAAACTAAAAAGCTTCTTCACAGAAAAGGAAACAACCAAGAATGTGAACACAGAGCTTCCAGAATGGGAGAAAATCTTTGCCACCTGCACCTCAGATAGATCATTAATCTCCAGGATATATAAAGAACTCAAAAAACTTAACACCAAAAAAAACCCAATCAATAAATGGGCTATGGAACTGAACAAGCACATCACAAAAGAAGAAATATGAATGGTCAAAAAAATATATGAAAACACATTCAACATCTCTAGCAATTAGAGACGTACAAATTAAAACTTTCCTGAGATTCTATCTTATTCCAGTAAGAATGGCAATTGTCAAGACTACGAGTAACAATAAATACTGGTGAGGATGGAGGAAAAAGGTACTCATACATTGCTTATGAGATTGCAAATTGGTGCAAACACTAAGGAAAGCAGTATGGAGATTCTTTAGAAAACTTGGAATGGAACCACCATTTGACCCAGTTATCCCACTCCTTGGTTTATATCTAAAGGACTCAAATCAGCATATTACAGTGATGCAGACACATTGATGTTTATGGCAGCTCAATTCACAATAGCCAAGCTATGGAACCAACCTAGGTGTCCTTCAATGGATGAATGGATAAAGAGAATATGGTATATATACACAATGGAATATTACTCAGCCATAAAGAAGAATGAAATTATGGCATTTGCCAGTAAATGGATGGAACTGGAGACTATCATGCTAAGTAAAATAAGCCAGTTCCAAAAAATTAAAGTCCAAATGTTCTCTCTAATATGTGGATGCTAATCCATGACAACAAGGGAGGGTGGGGAGAATATAAGTCCATTGGATTAGACAAAGGGAAATAAAGAGAAGGGAGAGAGGAGGGGAATAAGAAAGACAGCAGAATTAATCTAACTTTCCTACTTTGTATATGAATACAAGATCAGTTTAACCCCACATCACGTACAACCACAGAATAGGATCCTAATTAGAAGAAGTTATACTCCGTGTATGTTTAATGTGACAAAATAGAATGTACTGTCACATACATCTAAAAAGAACAAATTTTTAAAAAGAAGAAAAAGAAACCACACCCTAGACTCCAGCCTTCTCCACTCCTGTGGATGCTGTTCTCCACTTCCTCATCCTCACCTAGAGACTCTAAAGCACTAGAAAAGTCAAACCCCCTTTTACTATCTGTAAGAAAAGATTATGTGAGTGAAGGAGTCATTGTATTTTAAGGTTTCAACATGTTTTGAGGTCTCACAGCCAACTGGCAGATACGTTTTGCCCCTGCAGAACATCTTCAAGCAAAAAATAAAGGCTTCAATTATCCCCAAGGCTGGCAGGAAACCCTATCTGATCAACAAAAATACAAGTCCTTCCTCTTTCACCAAGTTCAGTGACAAGCCCCTGGCTGAGACCAAAAGATGATTCGAACATCAAGAACCAGGCCCCTTTTGTGTTCTGACGCTGTTTGCTCTGCCTACCCATGTCATGAAGGCTCATAGACAATTCCCTTAAAAAAACTAAATGATCTCGAACAACAGGGTTCCTCCAAGGATCTTCTGTTGATGCTTACTTGGGAACATGATGTAGCCCCTACTTTGAGGCCTAACTCTTCTGAGAAGGATATCTGACCCATGCAAGGAAGAGGGAACAACAAAAAACCAACACTTGTGGAATCTGGCATTCAGGTTAAACCTGGCACTCAAACCCTTCTCTGACCTTGACCTTCAAAGAGATCAACTTCACTTCTCGGTTTTCTTATCTATAAAATGAGGTTCTTGCCAGGCGTGGTGGCATATGCCCCTAATCCCAGCAGCTCAGGAGGCTGAGACAGGAGGGTCACAAGTTCAAAGCCATACTCAGAAAAACACAAGGTACTATGCAACTCAATGAGAAACCCTGCCTCTAAATAAAATACAAAATAGGGCTGGGATGTGGCTCAGTGGTCAAGTGCCCCTGAATTCAATCCCCAATACCTGCCACCACAAAATGAGGCTTTTGACCCCTAAAGTGTCCTTCCCATTCTCACACTCTGAAAGACAATGAATTCTTTGGGACATCACAGTTCATGTGGCTTTAAAAGGAACAGCTGGTTCCTTCACCCTGTACACTGATTTTACCTCTTGATCCTTCTATGGCCCCCTATTGCTGCCTACTGAATAAAGTCCCAGCTCTTGGTAGCAATCAAGACCTCTTATGATCTAATATCTAACCACCCTTCTTTATGTCTCCACCTTCACATCAGCATCCCCCTCCCCAGAGTCTTCCTATAGCCCCCACATTGACCTTCACTGTACCCTGAACATGCTCCTGGTTCTGTTAGGGAGGGACGTACCCTCACCTATCTGGCACTTCCAGCTTATCATCTAACATACAGTTCCAGATATGCCTCCTCCACACAGTCTGACGTGCTACAACTCAGGGATGCTGTACATCCCTTTCTGCCTCCAAAGGTACCATATATGTGGGCTAATTTAAATGCCCATCACATACAACAATGGCATCACTTACCTGTAACATTTTCTGCATTGCCCTGGAAATCCTCAAAAGAGCAGGGGTTGGGTCTTAGGTATTTCTGATTCTTTACATTATCACAGTTCTTGGCCCACAGAAAATGTGCCAGGAACATTTCTCATATAAATAAACCAATGACACGGGGATTTCTCAAGACACTTCATCTTTTTAGAAAGCAAAAAAATAAGTTTCTGCTTACTAATCCTGAATATGCTTCTTTGTGCAGCCCAGCTAAGATCTTAAGAAAAAAAATGTGTTATGGTTAGATTTAGGTGTCCCCCAAAAGCTCATGTGCAAACCAATGCAAGAAAGTTAAGAGGTGAAATGATTAGGTTGTAAGAGTCTTAACCAATATATTAATCCACTGATAAGGATTAACCGAGAGACAACTGTAGGTAGGTAGGGTGTGGCTGGAGGAGGGAGGTCATGTGGGGTATGCCTTTGGGGTTTATACTTTGTCTGTGGTGAGGGGAGTCTCTCTCCGCTTCCTGGTACCAGCTGCTTTCCTCTGCCACACACTTCTGCCATAATGTTCTGCCTTACCTTGGGCCCTGAGGAATGAAGTCTACCATCTATGGACTGAGATCTCTGAAACCATGAGCCCCAAAATAAGCTTCTCTGTTCTTGACAGGGCTTTTGATCACAGAGGTGAAAAAGCTGACTAAAATAAAGTATATATCTTTTCTAAAGAAAATACTAACACTCAAGAGGTAAGATTTGAGTTGGGGGCAGACTTGTAAGAAAACTCAAAGAAAAATACCTAGAACCTGTGGGAAAGAACCATTCTCTTTAACCAGGCAACATCTTTTGGTCCATCTGAGTCTTGAAGCATTAACAAGGGGCAAACGACATCACTGAGGGGATGCACAGAAAGACAAACCTCGAGGCTTGGGCTGGCAGCAGCGCTTCAGCACAAAGCTGATGTTGTCTGTGCGCAGGATCTGCTTCTTGAGGTGGCTCATGAGGCCTTCCAGGGTGGGGAAGTTGCGATCTGAGCCATGCAGGCTATAGCGGCCCTTCTGTACCTCGATCTGAAAATTCTTGAATTGCTTATGGGTACCCAGCACCTGCTATTCAGAAAAATGACCAGAAATTACTATTAAGAATGGTGCCCAGATAAATGTACCATGGGAATGTAAGATATTAACATTAGGGAATACTGAGGAAGAGTACAGAAACTATGAACCATCTCTGTAACATTTATGTACTTCTAAAATTATTTGAAAATAAAATTTTACAATTAATAAACCAACCAACAAATAAGTAAATAATAAAATTGGGATCTAGAAGGCAGCACTAATAAAAGAGAGTTTACACTATGGCCCACAGAACAATTATTTCTACAGAAGCATCACTTGATTTTTTGTTTGTTTGTTTGTTTGTTTTGTTTTGCTTTGTTTTGTTTACCTACCTGTAAATTTAAGTTCATGAAAACACCAACCTTGGGGGTTGGGGTTGTGGCTCAGCAGTAGAGCGTTTATCTCGCATGTGCAAGACCCTGGGTTCGATCCTCAGCACCACATAAAAATAACTAAGTGAAATAAAGGTATTGTGTCCAACTACAACTAAAAAATAAAAAATAAAAAAACCCACCAACCTCATAGTACTATGGCTAAATGATATGGTACATTTTCAAACTTAGTATGCACTTTATCAAGGTTAGCAAATACTATGCATGAAATAAGAATTACAATAGAAAAATTCATCCAGGAACTCCTACAAACTAAGCCCTTCCACACCATAAATGTACCTGAGAACTATACTGGGAGATGATATTTGGCTGTCTGTCTATCCAGGTTTAAGGTTCTATGGTACCACAGAAAGGGAAGTATAAGCAGAAGTTGTCCTTCATGGACTCTTTCTGTACAAAGAAAACTATCTTAGTGGTTAAGAATGAGAGCCAGGAAGATCTACTTCTTGTGTAAAGTAGGACATGATATTTATTTAAAATCTTAATGCCTCAGTTACTTCATCTGTATAATGGGATAACCTTGCCTATCCCAAAAGGCCATTGTAAATCTTACCTAAGAACATGTAGGTAAAATGTTTAGCACAGTGCCTAGTGAGCTAGGATAAGCAGAAAGATTAGTCATATCTGTGAGTGCTCCTTTCCCAATGCAGATCACACAATCACTGACTGATCTCCTTGGTACAGCACAGGTCGATTCTTTCTCAGAAGGAAGTTGGGCTGTCTCATGTGCCCATTCATCTTATAAATATTAAACTTCCTTCAAAAATTGATGAATAGGCATCCTGTGAAGGCAACAAGACTGACAAGTTCTGAACCATAAAGCTGGTATCAACCCTGAGGCCCAGCTGTATGGGAACACCCCTAGGCAGGCAATGGTCCCTGGGACTTTGCCCAGGACACTTGGTGGCACTGGGTTCCTTCTGCCATTTCCTTTTTCCACTCTTGACAAGAGTCCAGTTCCCAGGGGTTCTCTTGTGCTTTTCCTTCCAATGTCTGAAGTCTATTGTATATAATGGCTGACTTACAACTCAAACACTCCTCTCTCTCCTCAGTTCTCCCAGTTCAAGTTGAGCTCAGCCAGGACTAGTAAATATATGTGGTCAAACTCTATAAAACTCATTATTTTCTAAAATATTCCCCTTTGCATTTGGGAAAAAAAATGGACGAACAACAAAAGTACATAATACTAATTCTGACTAAAATCTTAGCATTTGGGATTCCTCTCATATCATTCTCAGATTCCAGCCACATTTGAATGTCTAATAGACACTCATTATCAAAACACGGGACACCAACTTTTTTGTTACAACGTCTGAAACTATCATTTGGGGAAAATTGTTAGGCCATACTTGGGCACTTGTTCATGTCACAGAATGCTGTAGACAGACACAGTTCCAGGTCTGTAATGATCCTAGTACTGAACCTAAAACAAACCACTCCAGGTCATCCCATACTTCAGATCACAGGTGTCCCGTGTGAATTGGTTTTCTGGTCATGTTCTGCCTTCCAGAGCCACAGTGTACCCCTGCCATGGGAGGAAGGAAGGGCGGGGAGAGCAAAGAACATGGAGTCTGGTGCTCAGGAGCAAACTCCTTCTGAAAATGGGGTGCTCCCTGAAAGATCCTCCAGGGATTTTCTTAGAGACACAGGCTTTCCCAACCTGGCCAAGAGTAGTTCTGTCTGCAACAGATCCTGGACCAGGTTGCTCTGGATCCCCTGTAACCATATGACTTGGCCCATGCCAGTGTTCAGACTGACCTCAGACTTTTCAAAGCAGGTGACAGTCATGAGGATGTTGTCAAAGTCGGTACAACTCCACCTCAGCACGTACATTCCCTCCTCGTTCCCTTCTTGCCGCAGCTTATTGATGGCATATTCTGTGCTGGAAAGGCAAATGGGCAAAGAGAGAGAGCTCACACCATAACACTTTAGACCCTAGGGTCTCCACTTCCCAGAGCCTCTAGGGTTCCCAGAGCTGCCCAGGGTTCTAAGGTTCTGACATGATGCACATGGAGATACTGAGGAGCCAGGAGATGGATGGAATCTATAGCACTGAGAAGAGGACTCAGCCTGCTGTCTCCTAAGCCACTGAGACCTGCTTATCCCCAAGTTCCCCAGAGATGATGTCTCTGGTTCTCACTAGAAGAGTGTCCCCTAAGGCTGTGATAAAGAGCTGCCAATAATAGAGAAAAGGGATCCTATCCTCAGCCTTCCTTTCCCAGCCTAACTGGAATATGAGCCTTGTGGAGTGGGCATTTGGGGCTATTTTGTTTATTGCTATATCCCCAGTAACTAAAGCAGCCTATTAGATCCTATAGGAAGAACACTCCCAGCAAAGAAAAGCAAATGCCAGGGCCCTGGGTGGGACACTGGAGGAAGACACTTTTGTGGCATGCAGTTCCTTGTTTCATAATTTTTTGTGTGTGTCTTCTCCAATGAGAAAACTCTCTAGTCCAGGAACCACACTGCCACCAAACTACCCGTCCCCAGGTAACTGGGGTAGGAAGAAGGTAGAAACCATATCACATGGAAAACAACTGAATAGACAGTTTCCTGAATTTACAGAAACAGGGCAACTGTGTCCCTCGTCTAAGGACAGTCACATGTAAGAGGAAGTACAATGAACCCCTGTTGACTCCTCGGCAGAGCACAGAGAGAAAAGAGGAGTTAAAGAGAGCACAAGTGCAACTCCCTTTCAGAAAGGGATGCACATCTGACCCTGTAAGAGTGACAATCTACTGGCTGCCTGTGCAGTACTCAGTACCCCATCATTAGGGTTATCTGGGTATAGTTTACCAATTCTGAGATGCAGGTGGACTAAGACATTTCACAAAGCCCCTCTGGTCTTAAGGCTGTCTGCCATTCCTCTGGCACTTAAAGACAAATAGACTCAGCATTGTGTTTACTATACTGTCTGATGCTCAGATCTGCACCTTATTTTTCTTGGCTCACATACAGGGTTTGACAAGGGATAGGGACTATTAAAAAGGGGAAGCTTTGCTCAGTTAGCTCTAGAGAAGTGAGGGGGATGAACTGAGGGTAAAAAACCAAGTAGGAGAGGAGCTAAGGGGCTGCTGCAAGGATTAAGGTAGATGACAGAAGGCCTGGCCAAAGCTCAGCAGGGATGGAAAATAGGGAGAGAGTGCCCCAGCATAAACAACAGATAACACCTGGGACTAAGGAGACCAGACTTCCTGCCACTAAAATGTGCTCTCTTTTCACTTCACACCAAAGGCAAATGAAAGCATTCCAGAACCAACCAGATTGGACCATGGCAGCCATTCTGTATGTTGTGGACTATCAATGGGGGAGCTACATCAGTGCAGAGGTAATGATGGGCATCTGCTGTGAGCCGGAAGTAGCCATCAACCAGGGACACAAAGGACAAGGCCTCCTCATGGGAAGAAAGCTTCAGTTCCTGTAAAAGAGAAGACATTGCCAGTTACATCACGCAGCTACCATCAGTAAGTGGCTGACTATACGGCAGGGTACACAGTGAGAAGATGTTTAAACAACACAGACTGTATGGCCCCTCAAGAAAACTCTCTTTGTTGATATGTACTGTTTCCCTTGTACTTACGTAGGCCTTGATGGTTAGCACACTTTCTCATCCATTATCTTAATGGGTACCATCAGATGAAGGGACATTGTGCCTGTGCATGCAGGGTTGCGGGCAGGGAAGACAATGGCTCATTTGACTACAGTTTTTTCCACAGCACTGAAGAAATGAATGGCTGGTGACAGACAAATAAGACCACTGGAGGGGAGAAAGGTAGGTAGGTGAAAGCAGCCAATCAGGAGAGAAATAAGGGGGGCTGGTGACCACTGTGATACCAATGGAAGGGTGCCCTGGGCTGTGAGACAAGGAGGCCAAAGGAAGGCAGGACCACAGCACCTCAGGAAGGGGACCTCCTCTCAGGTGTGACCTGGCATTCACTGCAAATATTCCTGGAAAATCAAATTTAAGATGCTCTAAAGTGAGTGCTAGGGCTGGCTGAGGTGGGTCCTCACCCACCACATGATAATCAAGACCACATAAGCACAAGAGTTTCCTGAGAGCAGAGTTATAAATAGAAAAGGAAGGTGTCAAAGAGATACAGAAGAAAGTAATAAATCAAGATAAGATTTAATAACAGGCTGGCATCATGCTTTCCTTAAAAAGCAGCAGCAAAGGGCTGGAAAGGGACAGGGAAGTGAGATATCCAAATGGCAGCATTGAATTGTGGCTGATCCCCAGGCTCTGAAGCTAGACTGTCTGGGTCAAATCTCACATCTCCACCTGCTGTAGGTTTAAGAGTATGTACTGTTTTTATAAAAACAAAAAACTCAATCAATAAATGGGCTAAGAAACTGAACACACACTTCAAAGAATAAGAATCAATCAACAGGGCTGGGGATGTGGCTCAAGCGGTAGCGCGCTCGCCTCGCATGCGTGCGGCCCTCAGCACCACATACCAACAAAGATGTTGTGTCCGCCGAAAACTAAAAAATAAATATTAAAAATTCTCTCTCTCTCTCTCTCTCTCTCTCTCTCTCTCTCTCTCCTCTCTCACTCTCTTAAAAAAAAAGAATCAATCAACAAATATATGAAAAAATGTTCATCATCTCTAGCAACTAAAGAAATGCAATTCAAAACTACTTTAAGATTTTATCTCACTCCAGGTAGAATGGCAGTTATCAAGAATACAAGGAACAATAAACATTGTCAAGGATGTGGAGGGAAAAGGTACATTCATACAATGCTGGTGGGACTGCAAATTGGTGCAACCATTATGGAAAGTGGTATGGAGAGACCTCAGAAAACTTGGAATGGAACCTTGATCCAAAGGACCTAAAATCAGTATACTATAGTTATGCAGCCACATCAATGTTTATAGCAGCTCAATTCACAATAGCCAAACTATGAACCAATTTACATGCCCTTCAACAGGTAAATGGATATAGAAAATGTGTATATGTACACAATGTAATATTACTCAGACTTAAAGAAGAGTGAAATTATTAATGGAGCTGGAGAATATCATGCTAAGCAAAATATGTCAATCCCAAGAAACCAAAGGCTGAATGTTTTCTCTAATATGAAGATGCTAATTCACAATTGTGGGGAGTGTGGTTAGGGAAAAACAGAGGTACTTTGGATTAGACAGAGGGGAGTAAAGGGAGGAGATGGGGTATGGGAGTAGGAAGGATAGTTGAATGAATCAGGCATTATTATCCTATGCATATATGATTACACAACCGGTATGATTCTATATCATGTATAACCAGAAAAATGAGAAGTTACATTCCATTTATGTATGATATGTCAAAATGATTCTACTGTCATGTATAACTAATAAGAACAAATTTTAAAAATTGTCAAATATTGGCAACTTCAAATGATTTAACCTAATTTCTGCATGTCCTTGGCATGATACTTCAACTTCTCTGTATTTCAGTTTCCCCCTTTGTGAAATGGGGAGAGTAACCTACCCACTCATAGAGTTGATATGAAAATTGAAAGAGTTGCGATCTGTAAAGTATTCTGAATAGGAAATGTCTGGCACCTGTAAGGACTAGTGTATGTGAAGGAGCTCCCATGCCCACCACGGCACTGTAACTTGGCAGAGCTGGCAGGTAAGGTGTGATTTAAAGGATGGGAACACCAACAGTGTGCTAGATATGATTGTCAGCCTGGGCAGAGTTGGGGAAGCTCATAAAATATGTACCCTGTCTGCTGCTTCTCTTCTGCCAGGTGTCTTAAGGATTTGGCCACAATGAAGAGCCATACTACAGAGATGCCAACTTCTCCCTCATTCCCTCAGAGTCCCTGGGGTATGATAATGCCTCAAAAATCAAAGAAAAACAGGCAAAAATCATAGCTTGTGGCCAGACGGTACTGGAAAGTCCTGCCGTTTCCTCACTGTGTGACACTACAAGTTTCTATGCCTCTCAATCAGTCTCAGGTTTCCCATTTGAAATATAGCCAATATCCTTCCATCTAAGGTTCTTTCAAGGACTAAATAACATAGGCTTAGGACCTTAATATTGTAAGGATTAATAACACATTAATGTTTATAGCATTATAACAGAATCTGATATCTATAATATGCTCAATAAATAGTATTTATAGTATTATTTTCTCTCTCTCTCTTTCTTTCTTTCCACCATCATTACTCTGGCCTTTTCTAATTCTCCCTTCACTTTGCTCTTATGTTTCTTAATAAATTAATGCCTGGGGTTTTGTTGGTTGGTTAAAAAAAAAAAAAAGGAAGCCAGAATAAGATAATTAAAGCTACTTCTATTACTAAGTAAACAGCTATTAATGTTTGATTATTTTTCTGAGAGAATGTATGCTACTCTTAAAACTTTTTTTGAAGAAAATTAGAACAGTCTATAGGTAATGTTTTATATTCTTTTTTTTTTAATTAACAAAGGCATTTTTCCAGATCATACACAATTCAGAAATTTGGTTGTATAATATTCTACTACTCAAGTGAACTGAAACCTATTTTCCTATCTCCTAGTATCATATAGTTAGGTTGTTTTCAGAACTGACACTGTAAATATTGCTGGAGTAAACATTCTCATTCATAAACTGCTGCCTGTATCTCATATTGCTTCTGGAAGAGAGATTCCCTAGATTCCAATGAAAAAACATATAAATATTTTCTAGGTTTTAACACATATTGGCAAGCTGCTCTCCTAAAGGTTATGTCAAAAAGACAAGTGTCTGTGGATGTGAGTGACTCTGTTTCTTAAATCATATCACGAGGCTCTTCCTTAGCAATGGGTGTTTTCTTTTTTACACAGTATTTACCAAATTGCAGGCAAATCATGGTATTCCCCTGGTGCTGACTCTTTGCTTTGTGAGCATGCCCTGTCTCACCAGCCTTTCCTCTCCACATGTGGTGGTCAGCTGTCACTTCCCCCAATAAAAACATGTTTATTTTGGCAGAGTTCCCACTTCCCTGCCAAACTGGCCTGCTTGTCTAGAGTATGTCCTCAAGTGATACCAAAAAAGAGGAAGTGAGATTGAACACCCCTCTTCTTTTTTTTTAATATTTTTTTTTAGTTGTCAATGAACCTCATTTTATTTATTTTATTTATATGTGAGGCTGAGAATTAAACCCAGTGCCTCACAGATGCCAAGCAAATGTTCTATCATTAAGCTACAACCCCAGCTGAACACCCCTCTTCTATCCAAGAGTGGCTGGGTGTGCCTGACACCCTGCCACTGTGGTCTGCCACTTGTCTTGTGGTCTGATGAGGTGCCAAGGGGTGTTCCCACCCATTTCATCCCAGAGGACCCACCAACTCAGCAGGGAGGCCACAAGGTGCCATTGGTGAAAATGTTGATATTCATTAATCTTCTTAAAATCTGCTAAATTTGTGAATTAAATATCGATGCTGAAAAATCTTTGGGTGAACAACAAACCCTAAGATTCAATTTGCAAGACCAAAGAATAGTACTAGAATGCACCAGTGTACCTTAAAAACTGGTACTGAATATGTCTCACAATGTAGATTTTTTGGCTTAAATCAGACAATCATCAGATTTTCCCTTTGGGACAGGAACTGAAGATCATATGCCGCGCAAGTGTCCTTAGCAATGTGTTCCTCTCATCACCAGATGCAGACTGAAAAGCTTCCAGAGTACTTACCATTTTTTTGTTGTCCTGCTTATTAATGCTGACCATAGACTCCTTGATTACAATGTGAGTGATTTCAGGGAAATAAGAAAAATTATTCCATTCTTCCTGGATTTTATTTTTCTCCTCATCCTTCTTGTGTTTATTTTCCAGTTTTTTTCGCTTCAGTTTATTTTTTTCCTTTTCAACCGGAACAACCTGATAAGATACATAAAAGTGACAGGGTTAAGTTGGCTTTCTCATTTTGTTTCTGGCAACCTTATGCAGGGACTAGGAGAAAGCTAGCAAGTCTGGATATACACAGCAACTAGGGGAGCTATGGGCTTAGGACCAGAGAACTGAGTCACATCAAGAAATCTTGGAATTTCAAACCTGGAAGAGATCTCTTTGAGCACACTGACTAAACTCTTCATGTGATATATACAATGTGCAATGTAAACTTGGCAGGGGCCATAACCGCCTCTGGGCATGTATCCACAATCAGGCCACCTCACTTTCAATCTGACATGTGCTTCAATATGAGAAGAGAGCACATTCTTCCTAAACACGACTGGACAGAACAAGAGCTTTCTCCTTCTACTATCAATTGTCCTGATCTGTTAACAGTACTGAAGTGGATATTTTCAAAAGAAGATCTGAATAATCTACACAAGTCTAAATATATTATGTAGAATGGGCTCTGGAGACTATAGTTCTAGTTAAGTTCCTATTCCTACCAGTTATTTAACTAGTAAGATCATCTCTTTAAGCCACCATTTCCCCAATCATAAAAAAGAGAGAGTTTGCATTGTCAAGAGTTTCTTCAAGACTAGGTAATTAACAAATCAGCTTATTAACAAAGTACCTACTACCTTGAAAGTCCTTGTTACACGTTAGGCATTGTAATTTTAGCATTAGAATAAAACATAAGAAAATAAATTCTCACATTTAACTTATTATTTACAATAATACTTACAGTAGTTGAATGTTATGGTTTTGTGTGAGGTCTCCCCTAAAAGCTCACCTATGAGACAATGCAAGAAGGTTTGGAGGAGAAATTATTGGGTAAGCCCTAATCTAATCAGTGAATTGATCCCTAATGGGATTAAATGGGTGGTTGGGTGTGGCTGGAGAAGGTGGAAATTGGATGTGCAACTTAGGGGTATATATTTGTATCTGGTAAGTAGAGACCCTCCCCTCCCCCTTCTGCTTTCTAATCATCATGTGAGCTGTTTCCCTCCACCATACTCTCCCGTCATAATGTTCTGCCTCACCTCAAGCTCTGATGAATACAGCTGGCCTTCTGTGGACTAAGACCTCTGAAACTGAGCCTTCAAATAACCTTTCCTCCTTTACAATTGTTCTGATGGGTCCTTTAGTCACAGCAGCGAAAAAGCTGACTAAAATACTATAGTAATTTATTCAACATTTATTATATGCCAGGTTCTATGCCAAATGTCATTTAGTGTTCTTACTAACTCTATGAGTTAGATACAGTAAGCATTCTTGGCCTTCCATATTCATGGGTTCCATGACTATGCAATCTGTATCACAAATTCAACCAGCCAAAGACCAAAAATGTAAGGCAATGGGTCTGTCCATGCTGAACGTATAATTTTTTTAATTATATTAACCCCCAAAGCAGTACAGCATAACAAGTATTTACATATTATTTACATAATATTAAGTATTATAAATAATTAGAGATAATTAAAGTATACAAAAGGATTGTGAGCATTATATGTACATACTATGTCAGTTTATATAAGAGACTGTAGCATATTTGGATATCTGCAGAGGATGTTGCAACCAATCCCTCAGTGGATACTAAAAGATAATTGTACCTCCATTTGACAGATGTTATATGTTCCTGATGTAAGTGAAATAATCCTCCCAAGGCCATATCATCATGAGTCATGGAGCTAGAATTTGAACCAGGTCACCTGAGGTTTAAAACCCATGCTCTTAGACCACTCTGTTCTATTGCCTCATCCATCTTTACCTCAATAAAGCAGCATCATAATGCAAAAATCAATTATTCTATAATTTGAAGCCAGAGGCTTAAGTTCAATTCTTACCTCAACTGTTTTTTAGTTATGACCTTAGGCATATTCCTTAACTTCTCTGTTTCTCTTCGAGTTCATCTGTAAATGGGGATGATGGAAGTACTCCCCTTGAAGATTTTTTTTTAATTTTAGAAGTAAACAAGCTAATATATATAAAATGCTTAGAGGGCTGTGGATGTGGCTCAGCAGTAGCGCATTTGCCTAAGCATGTGTGAGCATTGGGTTCGATTCTCTGCACCACATATAAATAAATAAAATAAAGGTCTATCAACGACTAAAAAAAAATTTTTTTTTAAATGCTTAGAAAAGTACTTGCACATGGTAAGCACTCAGCAAATGTATACTGTTATTATATTAGTGTGTTTTATATATGTTATTATCTGTATTTCCCTACAAAACTCAATAAATATTTATCTGTGCTACAAGGATGATGACTAATACATGGTGTATAACTTAAATAAACTCAGTCTAGAAGAGTAACAGACATATAAACAGATAATTCCAGCAGGCTAAATAGCACACATTATGTTCCCTTTAATCAGCCACTTACATTTGGTTTCTGCCGCCACTGGATTCCAAGATTTCCAGTTACCATCACTTCATAGGAGAGAACATTTCCACTGTCATTTGAATGAAGCCAATTCATTTCATTTTCTGATGAAATTAATAACATAGAAGTCTCAAATATTTCAGCCCCATAATGTTTTGTCAAAGTTTCCAAGGTAGCCAGGTATTTCACCTTCAGGTCATGAGGGGACACACTGCTGTCACAAATGGTCTTGTTGTTAAATTCCTTTAGGAAATCCTTGAAAACATTATTTATCCGCATCCTGGTGAGAAGGTTCCTCTGTCTGATGGATTTATTCAATGTTTCTGGAATATATCGCTTGTAGCTAAAAGAAAGTATGAAAATTGAACTCTTTTTCATATATAGATTAGTAGAAAATAGAAACAAACCTAAGTCTATGAATCTTCCTTGCATGTGTTGCCATAGGAAAAAGGAAGATCTACTCCCAGAAGACCTTAGAAGGATGATAATCCTAAGAAGATGGAGCTGAATAAAGACTGAGAGAGAACAGAAAGGTACATGTTCCAAAAACACTACAAAAATAGGAATCCTTACAGGTATTATCAAATTTTCTGGATCATAAACGCAGGTAGCAAAATTGACATATCTATATTTTTGTTTCACTGCTCTTATGTACATTAGTACTCACATATAGTATATACTGTTAAGACTGAGCATCAGTTAGAAAACAGTCTGAAAGGCATCAAGAGGGAGTAACTCCAGGTGATATTATAGATGCTTTGGTATGTGCTATTTGTTTATATGTTTGATAATTTTTCTATAAAGAGCATAGAAAAAAATTTTTAAAACATACACAAAGCCTAATTAAATACAAAGATTTAAAGTGTCTGCCATGTAAATAAGTCCACAATATATTATTAAATAGATCAACTAGTAAGCTGAAATGTTAATTTCTTCCATCCAGGTACTGATGGAAAAGGATCTATGATATCAGGATCTTGGCAAACCAATATACTGCAATAACAGGAGTCAGTTTTAAGAAAAGCATGAATGCCTTCAAAGTCCACTGGGGGACAAACAAATGGGGAGATGGTCCATTTGTTTTCCCCAAGTCTGAGACAGTACTAGACCCAGAGTAATCCCTGCAGCATGAATGATTTCACAACAAAGAACCTTATTAAATGGGGGGTTTATATTCAACAAATAGGGTTAATTTCTCTTTTAAATTAATAGAATAGAATTAAAGAAAAACTATCATTTTTCACTTCAGACTTGTAAAAAAAATAAAGAGAAAACACAAAGAGTGAAAGTCACATAAAAAAGTAAACACAATTCAGCATGTGTCTCATCAGTTCCTGCACTGAGGATCGACTAGGACTCTGGTCAAGGGCAATGAGAACCAAGAAGTAACCTTATGACAAGATGTATGCTTATGACCCATCACAATAATGCAGCTAACTCTCCTCTAAAAATGAGATTGTCTTCATTTGTGATAATCATAATAGCCCAAGGTGTGTGCTTATAACCCATCACAATAATGCAGCCACCTCTCCTCTAAAAATGAGATTGTCTTCATTTGTGACAATCATAATAGCCCAGGTGAAAAAAAGAAATAGATTTCACAGATGGGTGAAAATTATACAGATTGAGTACTGATGTCAAATTTTACTTTAGGTAAGTATAATTTTCTTAAGATACTGCTTGGCTGTCCCTCACATCAGAATTAACAGCTTCCTAGTGAATTACTAGAACTCCTTGGGGGCTCAGACAGGGGTAGTAGTAGCAGCTGCTTGTACAGCCATACTGAGATGTATTTAAAATGGGTTTAGCACCGAAGGAAAAACTACAGTGACAGATGGCAATGTCCGTGGGTAAGGAGCAAAGGTAGGTCACTAATGTGATTGGCATTACAGCCCAGAAATTTCACCCTAGAACAAATTTCTGAGATTATTAGTCATCATTCAAAATCAAGACACAATTATAAGTGTGTTACCTTTTACAAATATTCTAGGTAAAATCTGCAGAGAGCAGGAGTCAGGCAAACACGGGTAGCAGTTAAATAATATGTGTGAGAGCATGTATAATTAACACCAGCCCCACAGTCCACTATTTAGCCAGCAGAAAGTTTACCTGATGTCCTTGGGAAGTTCCGGCAATTGCACCTTCTTCATCATGGCATAGTGCGAAATGGCCAAGACAGCCATTCCCAGGCACTCATTCTCAATATCATGCCCATCCTGCTCAGTCTTGGGGTCCCGAATGGGAGCCAGGCATTTGACCAAATCATACTGACCCTTTGGGGGAGAAATGAGAAAAGAAAATGAGCCCCCACTTAAATTTCAAGAGCCCACTCCTGTATTTGATTTTGAAAGGAAGGACTCCTTATGAGAAGGTGCTACCCAGAAAAGCAGTTCAGTAATGAGATCAATCACATTTATAGCTTCTGCAGCATTGAACTTCTTTTTCAACAAAACTAGGCATGAAAAGGCTCAGGAGATGTTCTCCCTAGGTAAATTCAACAAGTAGTTATTGAGTGCTATGTTAGGTACTGGTGAAGAGTAAAAACAAATTCAACTAGTAGTTATTGAGCGCTATGTTAGGTACTGGTGAAGAGTACAAACACAAAGCTCCTTCATAAGGCTTATATAAACAATGCTGACAAGCAATGTGTGCTAGGTATGAACTGTGCTAGAACAAGGCAAGTGACACTGGGCTGAGGTTTGATCATTCATTAATTCCACAAACATCCAAGTCTAGGAACTGTGTGTATAAAGTCAGCAAGGGTAGCACCTCCCAGTCTGATGCAGGTTTACGAAAGAAGAAGGAATTCACATTCAGCTTCTTCTAAGTGTGTTCCACATCTGCTGTTCATGTATGCAGTAGTGAACTGTATCATCAGAGTAACTCCCTCACTGATGGGGGTGCATTCCACTCCAAGAACCAATGGGAGCTTTAAAAACAAAAACTAAACCAAAACTAAAAAGAAAGGCCGACCACCTGCCTTTCACAGAAATGATGACAATGCTAATACCAGCTCGTATTTATTAACCCCTAACCTCATTGCTGGATCCTGTGCTTAGCTCCTTTCACCTATTATTTCATTTGATCCTCACAACAGCCCTCTGAGATGGCATTAACATCATTACCCACACTTATCATTCAGTTAGATAATTCCTGAGAACTAATTATAGGCCAGATGTTATTCTAGGCATAAGGGATGTAGAAATAAACTAAACCATGTTTCTGACCCCATGGAGATTACATTATAAGGAGAAAGGGAAAAAAAACTGGAATATCTGACATCAGACAGTTACAAAAAGCAAAGTCAACTGCAAGTGCCAAGCATCATAGGGGATGGGGTGAGGAAGGGTCACTGACCTGTTCTACACACTTTTAAGAACCAATAACAATAATCTATGCCAACAATGTGTGAAGATCAGAACAAAATCTGAAACTGGTTTTTGGCTACAATTTTCTTTGAATATTTGTTATACAGCAGCTACCTTCAGTAACTTGGGTCTAAAAGCCTCCCAAAGGTCAAATTCTAATGCAGTATTTCATCCTTCAAATACAATACAATGCTCTTTTATATGTCTGCTCCAAAGAAAGATAAGTAAATCTCAGATATGCATTCATAAAACGGAGAAATTGAATCCAAAAAGACTGATCTGATTTTTTTCCCAAATACTATTTCCTGAGGGTTGTGCATTTTCTCATTTTTATGGTGTCTCTAAAGTCAATTTTAAGGTATACATGGAATAAAGTACTATTAGTAACCAAAGCTACAATGGGATATAACTTTTGATATAAAATGGAATATAACTCTTGACGTAAAAGTATATCCTAAGAAAATAACAGGCATGTACAGAAACTCATATAAGGCTCATATAAACTCATATATGACAACTCATATAAACTCATATATGACAACCTATCATAATGATAGCATCATTAAAAAACTTGAGGAAAAACTCAAAATGTCAGGTGGGGTTGTGGCTCTGTGGTAGAGCACTTGCCTAGCATGCGTAAGGCACTGGAATGGATCCCCAACACCACATAAAAATAACAACAAATAAAATAAAGTTAAAAAAAACTAAATAAACAAATAAAGGTATTGTGTCCACCTACAATTAAAAAATATTTTTAAAAAAATGTCCAGAAACAATTAATTACTTAAATAAATGATGGCTTTTCCTCATTATTTAATTTTCTATCTAAAATCTCCACTTGAGTGTTCATCAGCCTCTCCAAAAGAGAATCCCTCATTTCCACCACTTCCCCAGGCTCTTCCTCCCAGTCTTCCATATGTAGGAAATGACTCCATCATCTATCCAACATTGCTCAAAACAACGCCTAGAAATCATCTCTGAGTCCTCAGAGTCTCTCATCTTCCAAACCTAATCCATCAGCAAATCAGCCTAATTCTACCTCCAAAATTAATGGCAGATCTATTCATTTTGCCCCAACCCCAATGCCATTACATTAGGCCAAACCAGCATTTTCTCTTGCTTAAATCACTATTACAGACTCTCAGCTACTATGGAAGAGATGCACCCTTGGGTCCAGCACATCCACTTTCCACATATAACAGAACCATCATTGACTTACAACATTAATAAGATCAAACCCTCCAACTGGCACCCAGGGTAAAAACATGACCCCTTACCAATTTATGCAAGGCTCTGCAGGACCTGCCTGTTTGCCTCACCATCCCCTCTCCTAACACCCTGCTCATGTTCTCCCAAGTGACTCTCCTTCTAGCTCCCACCTGCCTCAGGACCTCCCCACATGAGCTCCTCTCCTCAGATGTTTTCAATCAGGGCGAAAGGAATAGTGGGTAATGTCTGAGGACATTTTGGGTTGTTACAACTGTGAGGAGGGTAAGGTGCTGGTAAATATTCTGCTGGCATCTAGTGGGTACAGGCCAGGGGTGCTGATGAATACCCCACAATGCGGGGAAGTTCGTCACAACAAAGAATTATCTACCTCAAAATGTCAGCGGTGAAACAACTGACTACTGACAGAAACTATTGAGAAACTCCACAGCAAAGAAATACTTCCTCTACTCCTCTCTAGACTACAGCCTCTTTTATATTCTTCAAGATTCATTATAAATGAATCCCTAAAGAGACCTTCTCTGTTCACACTATTTAAATTCGGTCTCCCCATTCAAATTTCACACCATGTCTCTATCACAAGAGCCTTTCTGTCCCTTCATAGCATTTCCTACAATTTCTTACACATTATGTATCATTTTGTATGCTTGTTGTTTTCTATTGTCTAACTTGGATAATAACTGATGCATGCAGAGATCATGTCTATTTCATTCACTCCAATACCTCAACAAGTATAAGCACCTGAGGCAAACAGGACCCAGACACTCAGTAAATATCTGTTGAATAAATGAATTACTATGAAGTCATTAAAACAACAAAGATCAATATTTTAATGGACATTTGCAAGGCAAATGATAGGATGAATAAAAATAGAATGAATAAAGGGCCTATAGAGTGACACAAATAAAATATATTCAAAAATTACATAGTATATAATATAAATCTGCATGTTAAAATCAGCAAACATGTGATCCAAAATGCTAACAATCTCAGGGCAATGTAATTTCAGGTGATTCTAACTTCTCTTTGACTTTTTCCTAGTATCAAATCTTCCCAGTCTCCTACCACTATGATAAAGTGGCCATCTCCTTCCTCCCAGACATCTCCTTGCTGAAAAGTACCTTATTAGCTTGACTGAACTATACCTTCCCTCAATTATACCTCCCTGTGACTTTTGCATGTAAGATGCTACAGATAACAAGGAAAAAGAGAGGGAAGAAAAAGGGAATAGAGAAGTGAGGCCTGAAAACCCACAAGTAGGACAGCCTTTCCGTCTCACCTGGGGCAAGTCTAGGTGCAGCAGCACTTCTGCAGAACAGGCCATAAAGCATTCCAACACCAAGTTCAGCTGCACAGGGAATTTGAGCCCTATAACATCTCACCCTCCCTATAAACTCCTGGTTCCCTCAGGTCCAAACTTTTCACCTGAGCAAACAGGTACTCCAGCGAGCTGGCATCAAGGAGAGGGGTTGCATCTGGAACCTTTTTCTTCTCATAGCCATTTTTCTGCTTCTTTGGAGAATGTCGCCATACAGACTGCTCACTGTCATTGGTTCCATGCCAGTTTGTGAAGTAGAACCTGAAAGGTGGTAAAATGAATGTCAGTTGTGGCAAAGGGAATCCTGGAATGCTGGGAAAGGCATCCTGGTCCCACAAGAGTGAACAGCTCAGGAGGTGAACTGCCCTGAGAGGTGAGTAAAGAGGCCAGCCTCGCATTCTGCAGCACCCCTTCATCTGTTAGGCTAGTTTTATTCTTGCAGGTGCTCTGTGAAGACTGTCCTGTCAGCATCTCCTCAATGATGCAGAGGGGTAAAGTGACTTCCCAACGATCACAAAGATGGCTCCTCTGACAGCCACTGTGTCTTCCTAGACAGGAAAGAGTCCTTGCTGTCTAGAACCAGCTGCTGACCCAACAGCCCCTATACCTTTGCATCAAGGTTGGGCCACCTGCCTTGGCCTCTCATCCTAACACTTCAGAAACCTAGTTTTACCATATGGTCAAGATGTGCGGTTAACACAGCAGTGTTTCCTAGTTCCCTGGCTTCCATTACTCAATTGATGGTGCATCTAATGATGAATGATTTCAAAAGAGAACTACATGAATACTAGTATAAGAATCAACTGTGGTGTCATGAGGAAATGTAACAGCACTTTATAGACAGTGTGCTGTGATCCTCACAGCAACTCCACAAAGTAGATTTGTTTCTACTTCAAAGATAAGGAAAACAGATTCCAAGAGGCTTGGTGATCTAAGACTAAAAGCATATCTCTTAAGATAGCAGATTTTCTCTGCCATCTGTATAGGAAACACAGTGAGTTCCATAATGTGGGGTGGTAGCTAAGCTAAGTGGCCCAAGGTCTTCAGGCTGTAGACTCGGCTGCTGCCTGGGCCTCTCACCCCTCACATGCCCATGTGCTGAGAAAAACTACCATGTCACCAAAAAGAAATGAATAAAAGTCCGCCCCCCACACACACACACACAAAATAAGACTGCTGTTAAACTTAGATACATGTCACTGAACTGTGTGTAGAGCCTGGGACATACCAGGCCCAGGGATAGAGAGGGTTCTTAGGCACAGACCCTGCCCTCTGTGAGCTCAACAACCAACAAACAATATAATGCAACATATAATGGAGCACATGTCACAAGCAGGACTACACTGCAGTGTTCATGGATCCCATATACTTTCTCCTTCCTCCACTAAAGAAAAGATAAACAATAAAAAGTTATACCACCAAACAATAAACAATAAAAAGTTAGACCGCCAAACTGACGTAAGGCAGGATACCTCTGGAAGGAAGCCCAGGAAGAAATGAGGTGGAAGAGGCCAAGAAACAGCAGGACTCTGGCAACAGTCTGGGTGAGGCAGTGGGCTCTGAGGCAATAGAGGCTGCAGTTGTCTCACTCACCACCAAATCCCCAGTGCCTGGCACCTAACACATGCTTAATACATGCTTGACAGACAAACAACAAATAAAGAACAAACTCAAGGAGTAGCAATCAACAATGAGAGAAAAGGATGAAGAAATTAAAGGTAAAAAAATCAATATTTTATAACTTTCTATGTTTCTATACAGCCCATCCTCCCTGTAACTTATGAAAGGGATAAGTTTGTAGGCTTTGTTCTCTCTCCCTCCCTCCCTCCCTCCCCCCCCCTCTCTCTCTCTCTCTCAGCTTTGTTGTATGTTTCTTTCTCTGTCTCTGTACTTCTCCCCTCAAAATAAGTACAGAAGAGGAGGAAGAGGAGAAAAAGTCAGGCCAAGAATGATTATGAAAGTTAGATCTGCTTCAGCTTCCAGAAAACTGACCCTGTCTTTCTGGAATAGTGCCAACTCTACCGAGTTTCTGAAAAAAACTAACAGCTAAGATACTGAGGAAAGGCTCTGAGGATCTAGACGGTTTTTCTAACAAGTTCCTGAATCCCAGTAGCTTCTAAGCAAGTCTACTGATTTAAGATCCTTTTCAAAAAGGATTCAGTGCTAAACACACATTAATTTGTGCTTAACTAGTATCCAACTAAGATACTTTCAATTATCATTGCTGAAAAAAAAAATATGCTTACAAAGTCAAGAGACTGAAGCCGTAGAAATACCAACTGTGTATGTGACTGAGAAAAAGAGAAATATAACTGAAGAGCCCACATGCTGCATAAACCACACCAGGTCTCTGAAGCAGGTGTACTGTCCTCTTACAGGGGATCAGACTCTGGTAACAACAGGAGCCCGAGGTGATGGAGAGGCTGACATTCATGTTATCCCCATGGATAACATGGATAGCATGGATGGCTTCTCTCCCCTAAGTAGAAAATAAGGAGAGAATGACCTGTGCCATACAAAGTTCAAAGCAGGGCTCTAAGAGAATAGCATTAGACCAGGTAAATTCTGTTCATGGATAAGGGAAGCAGTGATCAGAGCATGAGGATATGTACAACACAAAGGTTTCCTGCAGTAGGGAAAGAAAAGGCCCTCAGAGGTGGAACACATTGTAACAGAAGCACTGAAGGCAGGTGCTCCCTGAACCAATCTAATGCATGGATCTCATCTTCCACATCCTGTCTGTCTCCTTCTCCTTCAGTTGTGGTAGAACCCAGGACCCAACATTCTCCCTCTGCACTAAATACAATCTTCAACAGGGTCACTAAAGATTGACAAAGACATCACAAGCACATTTTTCTAGGCTTCTGAGAGCCCTGTGGGACTGTGGAACCATGTCTGGCTTGGCAGCCTTTTGGTCAGATATTCAGATGAGATAAGGCTGGAGAGATCAAGCAATGTGCAGCTTCTCCACAACAGTAAAGACTAACGGTAAACACCAAGCCCAGGAAGTCTAAAACAAGCTGAGTCTCTATGAACTGCCTACACTCAAAAGTTGACAAAATTCTATTTCATAAGATGTCAAACAACATAATAACAACTTTAAATTGGTGGCCACAAATATCAACACCTTCCTAATTGCTAGAAAATTCAATTTCATTCCTTTTTAAAATTTTTAAAATTTTAAATTTTTAAATTTTTAAAATTCTACACTCCTTTTTAAAATTAATAATTGATATGACCAAGAGTTCAAAGGTGGAATAAGAGTGTTTTTCTTAAAAGATCTACTGCACAATGTGGTAACTATAGTTAATTGCATATCTCAAAATTGCTAACATTAAATTTTAAATGTTCCCACCACAAAAATAATTACCTGAGGTGATTAATATGTTAATTAGTTTGGTTTAATTACTTTACATTATATTCACAAGTTATAACATTGTTTTGTACCCCAATATACATAATTATAAATTGTCAATTTACAATGAAATAAAAAATAAATTACAGAGGTGTTCATCAAACTTGGTACAAATTCCTGATATTATGAATGCCAATGGAAAAAACTGAGTAACAAGTAAATGTAGTGTGATCCCTACCCACCCACATTCCTTTTCAAAAGAACATGGAAGGGTAAGTCCGGAGAAAATAAATAGATCTGTCAGTCACAGATACACCCTGCAAGTTTTTGAGAAATTATATTACAGATGACTGCAGAATCTAAATTTACTTATAGACATAGTACACAATAAATTCTCTTTAAGTTTCTATAGAATTTTATTAACAGTGAAATTCACTTGGATGAAAAAGCAAGAATTTTTTTCTTAAAAAGGAATAAAAATGATTACCTTGAATTAACATATATTATAAAACAGTAACTATCAACATCATTACCTAAAAACAGAAAACCACAGTTAAAGTATAAGACTATTTCCCAAAATAGAGCTGGGATTCCACTGAAATAATCATCAACATTTATTTTCATATTGCACCTTCTTTAGTGGTGAGATTATGAGGTTTCAAAATTTTTGTAGTTTGTTGCAATGCAAATGTTTTAGCTTAGGGTGGTATCTTTTTCCCCAAGTTCAAAGAGTCTGTGGTAACAAAGCAATATCCTGTTGAAGCACAATGTCAGGTACAAAGTCAAGGTGACAAAAATGAAGCATCTGTGCACTTCCTGGCAGCAAAAAGAAATGGGGAATGGGCAAAGACAAGTTTTAATAGTGAGAGACCCGTATGAACAATAAAGACTAATGCCTCAAAGTGAAATGTACTGATAATAAGACAATTCACTACAGGTATATCTCTGAATAACTCCCTTTTCTTTTCTGACATCAGAAAAAAGTAGAAGGGGTGAATTAAGTAACTCTCATTCCATCCAAGTCGCAAATGCTACCATGCTAGATTGTAAGCTCAATTTAGAAACCTACAGGGAAAGGAGTAGAACTTCTGAGATTTCCAGCTGTAAGTACCCATATCAACATTGGTCACACAGCCAATCCCAGGCCATGAAAAGCAAGACTACATTTTACCAAACAAATCCAAATATAAGTCAGAAAGTTCAGCTGGAAGCAGTAAACATTTCCCTAAATCTGGGACAAGTCTCACATGGCACACTCCTCTCCTCTCAAGGTAAGGCTTTAGGGAAGTACAGGGAGAGGAGGAAGAGGAGAAAAAATCAGGCCAAGAATGATTATGAAAGTTAGATCTGCTTCAGCTTCCAGAAAAATGACCCTGTCTTTCTGGAACTGTGCCAACTACCGAGTTTCTGAAAAAACTAACAGCTAAGATACTGTGGAGAGGCTCTGAGGATCTGGATGGTTTTTCTAACATGTTCCTGAATCCCAGTAGCTTCTATGCTAGTCTACTGATAATCATAACTAACTAAATTAAGATCCTTTTCAAAAAGGATTCACTGCTAAACACACATTAATTTGTGCTTAACTAGTATCCAACTAAGATACTTTCAATTCTCACTGCTGAAAAATATGCTTACAAAGTCAAGAGACTGCAGCCCTGGAACTACCAACTGTGTATTTGACCCTGGGAGACACTATAGAGTCTACAGCAAAGTTTATAGTAAGGGAGAAAAAGCAAGTACTCATCAGAAGAGAACAACAGTCAAACATCTGCTTCCTGATCAAAACATCTATTACCTGAAAGAAAGATCAGCCCAGAGTTTCTATTCCAGGCAATATATCTCATGCTTCCTAGCTGTAACTTTTAGTAAGAAATATATTTCATATAATGACCTAGTATATACCTCAGATTTTTTTTAAATGTTCTTAGGATACATATATATATATATATATATATATATATATGAATATTATCTATTCTCTCCTGTTTCTTTCTTTTTTTAAGTTCTGGTCACAGCCCTCTGCATTAAAAACAAAATCAAGATTCACTACTTGAAAAAAACTGCTAAGGACACAGATGCTAGTTAACATTTCATAAACATTTCTTTTCTAAAATGTGGCAAAGGAAAAGTGATCAAATTCATCTCGAATTATATTCCAAATACTGATGAAGTCCTTTCTCATATCAAGCAAAAAGTTACAAACTACAAAAATGACTATGTTACTTCTTGGTAAACGACTCAGGGCCCAGGTTAACCGTCATCTCTGGATGCATGAGGAGACCAGGCAGGCATCAGCTCAGTTCTCACGTACCTCATGCGGTAGTGCAGTCGGAGTGATATCTTGTCATCAATGGTGATGGTGCGGTTCGGAGCATACCAGAGCTTGGTGTTCTCATCATACAAGGCAAAGAGGTTGTGGCATAGAGGAGATATACCTGGGGAAAGAACACATCAGAAGATTACAGGGAGATGCACTTGGCCACCTGTTTCTCAAGCATGACAACATAATGATAAGTGAGTCTCTCATCACAAAAAATCTGGGTCACTTATATCCTCTTAGGGCAAAAACAATTTTCAACCACGTTCAGTTAGGCAGTTTGAATTATAATAATCAAGAACCATGACTCCCCAGTTGTAGGCATGTAACTCCTGGTAAGCCAAATTAAAGTCATTTAAAAATAAAAATTGATGATGTTTCTCAATACAGGTAGTCTATGACAGAGACTCACCAAATCCTGCTTAAAAGATAAAAAGGCCATCTAAGAGGCTCACAGATCCCACCCAATGTGCACCTTTCTAATCAGACAGAAACACTCTTGGAGTTTGGGAAATCCTCAATCTGTTTCCTCCAAAACATGTTTGAACAATTCTAACACACTGTGGTTATACATTAAGCATGCAAAGTTATAGTGCACAAAATGCATATTAGAATAAATAATAACCAAAGTGGTTTTCATCAGTGATTAAAATTTATTACCATTAATAATAAATATAATTCTTAAGTACTCTGTACAGTTACCATAAATATTTTTATTAATATCCAAGTAAGATGAAGATATATGCTTACAAAGTTGGCTCAGTAATGCTTTGCCTCCCTACCTCATCAACTGCTTCCTTAATAACAAGCATGATAAAAAAAGGTAAGGGAGATTATGCAGTCACTCACTTCTTAGCCCATGATTAAAATTATAGACCAGTAGATTACACAGATGTTGGGGTGGTGGGAGGTGAATGCCAATAAACAATTATTACTGATATTTTCAGGTCCAACCAAGCCTCAAACTAAGATATAGTGAACTTAAATGATCAAAAAATGTGGGAAAAAATGAGGTAATTGGCACTTGTTTTCTAAATCAGAAACCTGAAGTGAAAATGACCTTGACAGGGTCCCTCTCTGGCCCTGCACAGCCTGGGAGGGACACTCCAATGCAGAAACTGGCTTAAGAAGTCACAGGTGACTTGGCATCTCAAAGCTTTCTCCTGACACCTCAACTCGGGTCTCAAGAAAGGTGAAAGTTATTCCTGCCCAAGCTACAATTCTACTAACAAAGGGAAAAGATGGAGCTAAACTTTAAAGAGCATTTCCCCTAGGGAACAAAGACCAATGGCTTTTGGATCCAGTATTATTAGGACTATGTTTCAGGTATGCTATAGGTTTTCATACATAAATTGGTTCTTATAGGCTGGCCTGAAAAATTAGCCTTTCTTTATACATATCTTTATTTGAATGCACACTTGAAGCATGATTTATATGTAATCATGGAAATATCTATTTTTCCTACCACAGGTCTGATTCTAAAAATCTTACCTATTCATAACTATTTATAAACAGGAAGATCAGAGATAACATGTTATATAAAAATACTAAACAATAATACTAACATTTACTTGGGGCTACATGTTAGGCATAGAGTTAACATTACTTTTATTATCTTTTGCTCCTCCTGATACTTAATGAGGTTAATATTTTTCTTTTGCCGTTTTACAGTTGAAGAAACTGTGGTCTCCCAAGGTTTAATGTAATTCAAGGTTACTCAGTACCATGCAGAGTTGAGATTAAAACCAAGAAAGAAACCACCGAGGAGATAAGCGATAAAAGCTCAAAGAACCAAACTTTACCATTGGTGAGTATAAAACAGGGAAGAAAACAGTATAGCTCCCAAACATCACTTCTGTAATAATAATGAGTGCTACAAAAATCTGTAATATTCAGTATTTACGTACTTTTAAAATTAATGTACTGTGGCAAAATTCCTTTGAGCCAGTTACAGAAAAGACACCACTCATTCTCTACAGACAAGACTTAGGAACTGATAGATTAACTACAATCCAACAATTCTGCAAAAGTGATCCCTGCTTTAAAAAAAAAAAAAACTGAGTGAGGTTAATACTGAATGATTATTATAAAGTGCTTGGTTAAGGAATCGGCACTACAAGCAAACCTGTAGGGAAAGGAAGAGAAACAGACAAAAGCCTTTAGAAATGCTCTAGAAGCACTGACACACATCTAATAATTCTGCTAACTACAAATACACTTAGAGCTGCTGTTCAAAGCTATTTACTTGTATAGATTGCTGCCCAGTCAAAATAACTTAAACATCCCACACCCTGTTTAGTTAGTGAGAGTCTACCACAAATCATTCCTGTAACAGAAACCTCTTCCATTCTACTGGCACTCTGGTATATAAAGCCCTTTAGGCACAAAGGCATGTAACAGGAAGAAAATGGGGTTTCTCAACAAGCTATATGACTAACATGGTAAGCGATTCTTAAATAACTACACTATCCTCACAAAGTTGCTCTGAGTACTAAAGATGGTATAAGTAAAACATGGATCAGACTGTCTGGGATCATAAAGTTACTTCATCATTACAATATAAGTCAATTAGATTTTCTATAAACAGCTTTATTGATATACAATTTACATACTATAAAGTATACCTGTTCTAGGTATATAACTCAATGAACTTTAGTGTGTTAGTACTAAGTTGTACAACCATTGCTATAATCTATGTGGATTATATCTCTAAGTTTCTGATTTCGTTTTGCTTTTCATTTAAAATTGGGAAGATAAAAATCTGCCAATGTCCCCACCTAAATTGCAAGGGTAATGAAAGTTTTGTCAGTCACTTTGGCTTCCCATCTTCAAAGGGTGATAGGTTAACTTTAAGTAAGACAAGCCTCACTTTAAACACACACACCAAAAAAAACCAGACTGTGCTGTTAACTGTCTCACTGTCCTTTTCACAGCTTGGCAACCTGACCAAGTCACAAAGCAACACTCAGCTTCTCACCTCATCTGCACACCACACAGGGGAGGGCAGGTCATGGTGCCAATCTCTGAAGGAAGAGTTTCCAAAAAATCTCTAACATATTGAGAGATGCTACTTTTGAGATTGTACTTGAGGCTATGTGCTTTACATACCACCTTACCTGGTACTAATGCTATTTTGATCAGAGATGTGGGGGCAATGAGAACTGAGTTAAGCACCATTCCTTGGTATTCTACAGCTCATCAGTGATAAAAGAGGAATGATCCGTCTTGCAGTAAAAAGTAAAACTCCCTAGATTAAAATCACTGGCCAAAGATCACATGTAAGTAAGTGGCAGAAGCAGAGGCAAGGCAGACCCCTGACTACCGGAGACCACATCTTCTGCTCAGCAAAGATATAAAGGGCAGAGACCCTAGATCTGCTTCTGGGAGAGTATGCTATTGTGACTCCAGAGCCCCAGGCAACTGCCAGTACTCACAGCATTCCTGCGCTGCCCTGATGCACAGCTCTTCTGCTGTGTACTCTCCAGTGCCCAGCCGGAGGGGCTCCCTGTCTGGCAGATAGAAGGTCACTTCCACCCCTGGCTCAGGGGCCACCTGATTCACCTCCGCTTTCTTGGAGCTCCTCATTTTAGCACAGAAAGCCATGGCATTGCAGTCTTCTTTTATATTTAGATACTGTAGAAGGAGGAGAACAAGGTGATATGGTCGTTCTATGTTTTACAAGTCTCTAGGGCAAAAGAGAGTGTTGTAAAGGTATGCAAGCAGTAATATTTAGTACTGGATAAGAACCTCTTCCTCCTTCCCTTCCTAAAAATCAGGCAGGTCAGAGCTTACAAGAGATGAAACCATGGAAATAATTATGCATAGTAATAAACTATAGTCAGGCCATATTGTCAAAAATCAGAATAATATTGGCTTTAATTAACTTTGTCTATTAGCACATAAGTTATAGTTGAAAATTTTAGGCCTATTCTGGAACCAACAATGTTAAAAGAATGATGAGTAATTGTTAATATTGCTACTTTTGGAATCACAACTTTTGATTAGACCTATAGCAAGAATCATACTCTTAATTTTATGTCTATCTCTTACTAATCAGCAAGTTTGGTCAGGGCATATCTATTCACATGCCCCTTTGTGACAGTACACACAAAATGACCGCCACTGCATATTTACAAGTCACATGAAAGGAGATGAAAAATTAATGAATGGAGCCAGGTCCACAGTTCACCCATGGGCAGGCAAGCAGAATAGGCAGCAGGTCAAGCAGCACTTCATGGCAATGGGACAAGAACAGGAAGTTTTATTGTGGAAAAATTAGGACCTACTGGTGATAAGCTTGCATGTCAGCGGCTCCTATGAGCCCCCTCAAAAGGGAAGGCAACTAGGACCAAAGAACCAGCCTCAGCTACTCTGCTTTGAGTGAGGCTAAAGGAATGGAAGAGCAAGGGAAAGGCCTACACATTTTCTTCTCCTTGCCCCAATATCATTGCCTAAAAACTAATTTCCCTGTCCCTAGACTAATGCTTTCTTTCTTCTTGCCAAGCCAGCCTTCACTAAACCTCCAAAGAAATGTCTTTAAAACTTATCAGACTCCCTCATTGTCTCCCCATTAATCTATAGACCAGTTCCAAACTCTGAAACTGAGGGGTTCCATCTCCTCATTGGCCTCATCTCTTGTCACTCCGAGCTTCTTACTTCATGCTTAAAACCCACAAGGCTGCCAGCATTCTTGTGCCTCCCTCACCAGTGCTGCTTCTCATCCTTCTGCCTTACTCATGCTGATTCCTGTACAGATATACCTTCCCACCTACATCTTTTATGGCAGACATCAACCTTCTTTAGGACTTAGCCCAGACATCACCTCCTTCAGGAAGCTTTCACTGAACTACAGTCCTATATTTAAGGTATATACCCTCTGTCATGAGCTCCCAAACTCATCACACTTCTCTAACCACAATGAAATAGAACCATCTTATTCATGCATCTGTACCTTACTTACACACGCTGTAAGTTACCTGCCATTTACCTTTGTATCCCTTCTATGAAGCATAAATGCTTACATGTAATTGGTGCTTTTGGACTGACCTAAGGAAGCTCCCCAAACAGGAAAGTCACATGGGGACAACAGTCACAATCCTCTTTAACAAATTAATTTGCTTGATCTATTAGCTGCCCTAATAAATCAAGATGAGAGGTGAGATGCTTACAGGAGGACAGGAACCAGGTAGGCCTTGATGCTATAAAATAAGAGACTTTCCATTTTAATTGCTCAATGTCCAAAATAAAGCTGAAAACCAGAAGCTTCCGGAAATCAAGTTTACCTCAAAGTTCAGATCAACAAGTATAACCAGCAGTTAAGCCCCAACTCTAACCCACATTGAAATATTGACATGGAAAGCATAATAGTTAAAAACCTGCTTCATAATGTAAGGCAAACCTTTGTCCTGGAGATTCTTTATAGATGTGACAGAGACAGAATTCAAAGAGAACATTGTACCCCTAACTCTAAGGAGATTAAATAATCAGACAAGTATACATACTTACAGGTTCACAAGATATAGCACTGCTAGAAACATTAAAAAAATACATATAATGGACAATGTTCATTAGGAGAAGAAGTCTATCAAGAGCTGTTTAAAAGGATGACATATCAGGTACGGTAGCACACCCCTGTAATCCCAGAGACTTGGGAGGCTAAGGTAGGAGGATCATAAGTTCAAAGCAAGCATCAGGACCTTAGCAAGGTCCTAAGCAATTTGCTGAGATCTTGTTCTAAGTAAAGGCTGGGGATGTGGCTCAGTAGTTAAGTACCCCTGGACTGAATCTCCAGTACAAAATAAAATAATGATAACAAAAATAAAAGGATGACATAAAGCTATGTACCTCAACATTGAAAGAGGTACAAGGCACTCTGCAAAGTCAAAAAAGATAACAGGTACATTATGGCCCTTTGGGTTATGCATATGCATATTAAAATCTGGTACAACATATAATAATTTTTTAATGGTGGTGAGTGTCTAGGATAGATTATAAGAAAACTTCAGCTTTTACTCTGTATTTCCTGTACTTTTATACTCCTGAGATTTCTTAAAAATCCATATACTTCCCATTGAGGATGAATAAAATGTTGATTTTTAAAAATTATGCATAACAGTATAGTTAGCCCTACAGGTTCAAGATCAGTTTCATTATTCTTTTTAAAAGTCAGATGTTTTCCTTAAAACAAAACATTTCTCTCTCTCTCGACATACCTGCATTTATTCGGCTGTCCAATATCCCACGAAAAGCAGACTGGATTTTCTTCTCTACTTTCCAAAGCCCATTCAGAATTGAGCTAAAGACACAAATAAATAAAATAAAATAAATAAGTAAGTACATAGGCTTAGAGGTAACTGGGCCTGAAAATAAGAGGTCATGTTCATTGAGAAACAGCCCAAATTAAAGGGGCAGAAAAATGCACTTGGGAGGCAGAAGTGAAAACAAACAAAAGTTGATGAGGACATTAAGAGGACAGAGACACATCTTAGAGCATAAAATATCAACAAAGGCATTATTTTCATTCATTGTTCCAATAAAGAAAGCCAGAGACTTCTGCTTCCTGGTGAAGTGCCCTGTCCAAAGTGAGTAAGGACTATGACTTTTACATCAACAACCCATCTCCTGACGCTATAAAGTAACAGTTTAAGGCATCCAAAGATGTGCACTTTTATTTCCCATTTTCATTTCCTCTTGTAACCTCATATCACAAAAACACAAGAGTTCTGAATTGTTTTAACTGCTTTCCTTGTTGCTTCTCACAAATTTAACAGTAGAATCAAGTTATTTTTACAAAGAAGGAACTATAAGTCTTAGAGATTCCAAATTGATTTCTAAGTTAATACAGATTACTGTCTTAATTAACACATCAGAATCCAGTATTAGGAAAAGCACAATCCCAGGCATTTCAGGGCAGCAGAGATGGCAGGTTAAGGGAGATGAGGGGTGGGTCCCTGAGGTTGAGAGGGCAGAACTCTCACAGGGTCTTACATATGAGGTAGGAGGAACACATATGAAAACTGAAACACAACTCAACAGTGAGTCAGGATGTCATCTTGTGCCTCTTGCTAATGGTAACTAATGCTGGGCAGGGCTAGCTGGGCAAGGCTTTCTGTAGTGGGTGAGACTCTAGCAAAAGTAATAACAATAAGTCAGGCAGTAGGTTCAAATGTGGGTTTTGATGTCATGACTTTGATTTAGTTATTTTGATATGAACAATTTTAACAAGGTTCATAAAACAAATCATTACATCTCCAGCTTTTTGAAAGTTAATACAATTAATTGCTTTAATGTAAACAGACACCTTGTCCTGTATCAAAACAGCATTAGAAATTAGCTGAATACTAATGCTTTGCTTTAGCTCAGAAGCTGCGCCTCAAATGCCATATTTAGAAGAGTCTTCCATTCAACAAGTATTTTTGTGCAAGTCAGAAACTGGTCTAGAAGAGAAGGCCACAACAAAGAAAAAGAACAATACAATTCCTGCCCCCAAGGAGCTTACAGTCTACAGGAACAATGCAATCAGGGAAGCATAGACAGAGGTCATTTCAAACAGCTAAAATGCTACGAAGGAAAAACAGAGAGCATACAATGGGGGGGGGGATGATCAAGGGTGGGCTCAGAAGGCAGTAATACAGAGCTGAACTGTGGTGAATGTCTGGGGAAGTGGGGAACAAAGTCAATGGGAAGAAAACAGTCTGGGTTTTGGAAAGGATCAGCATGTGCAAAGGCCCTCTAGAAGGAAAGAGCCCTCTGCAGCTAGTCCCTCTGGCTCCATGACTGGGGAAACTTTCTACAATCCCTCTATGCCTGGGCACAGGCATCACTCACACTCAGCGGGTATCCAGGGCCTCTCTGCCCCAGATTCCCCACAGCACACCCTTATCTGCTACAGCCACGGAGGGACAGAATTGCCCCCAGGGAACTCAATGTTCTGCACCATGAAGTAATTTGTCCCAAGCCAGGAAAGAGACAAAGACCCACCCAGGCCCCTTAGGGCAGGAAGGGTTGGACAAGTCTCCCAGACCTGGGCTCCTCACAGAAGGGCCACCATATAAACATTTTCAGAATGTTTAAAGCTTTTTAAAATTAACCATCAGACCACGTGTTACTTTACTTGAGGAGCCACAAGTTTCTCTGGGCCTCACATAAGAGTCAAGTGTCAGACTAAAACCATGAAAATTCTTCTAGAACTAAAATTCCATGAAAACCTGCTATCAAAGAGACTTTGGTTTTTCCCATTATTCCTTCTCTATTACAAACAACACTATATTAAAATCACATTGTACTTAATCTTCAAACTAACCTCTAATATTATTGGGCAGGACAATAAAATGGCCTAAATTTGTGGTGCTTAGCCTTAAACTCTTTTGAGAAAACAAAATTAATGAAATTCTTATACATTATACCGTTTTTATGCTGCTTTAATAATAACAAAATCCCTGCTCTCAAGTGAATTGACAGACTATTAATAAAAATAAATAAATAAAAACCACCCACATAGCACTTAAAATGTTAGGCATTACTCTAAGCACTTTAAACATCAAACTACTGATTCACTTTATAAGACATGACAACACTGTGCTCAATCAGGATGGCAAGTGCTTTTTAGGGATATAACATTTGTGTAATATCTTCTTCCAAGTAGCATTTCTTTAAAAATATACAATGGTATCTAGCTGATTACTTTTAGATCAAGTAGAAAAGGAGCAAGATCAATTTATAAACACTTTTTAGATCATTCCAGGAAATCAATTTAAGCTTCTTATTATAAGCTAAAAACAAAATTTTAATGCTAGAAACAAATCAGCAGGAATCACAAAATATCCTTTTAAAAGAGAACATGACTCACTGGGTTCAATTTCCAACTCAAATGAATACAACATAGCTTAGAAAATGGGAAGGATAAAGAGGAGCAATCAAAACTTTTTTATGAAAGCAGTAAATCCTTCACCTTATAAAATTCACGGATTTGAAAGAAAGTATTTTTCTTTTGGTAATAGAGGATTACCCTTGTGTTTTAATTTGTAGCTGCTGCTATTTATATGCAACAAAATCAAGAGAAATTTTGCACATTCCTCAAATTTCTTTAATTTATCATATTCTTATGTAAGAGACAAGTACAACTAATACTTTCTGAATAAGGGAAAGTACAAGAAACAAAACAGTTCTGTGAGTGGGAATAGAACCTAGCTGCAATAAATGGGATAATACAAATATTTTCTAAGATGCAAATTCCAGAAATCTGTCAGACAATACTGAAACTCTTAATTTTCAAGAACATCTTTTGAAATACTGATATCTGTGCAAGCAAAGGGAAATTGATTGGACAGTTTAAAGAGAAAAAGAGAGAGAGAAATAAAAACAGACCATTTTAATATTCACAAATAGAACCATCAGAATGTGACTCTTTTGGCCAAAAACCACTATCAGATTTATATGTAAAAATCAACTGGGTGACAGTTTAAGTCAATGACAAGAATCAAAATCATACATCATAGATAATTGATTATTTTCACTAAAAATACCATCTCATCTATAATGAGTTATTCTATGAAAGTCTTCAAGGAATCAAAGACTTTGACTTCTGAAATAAAAATACAAATAAAATATTGATGAACTAAACTTAGGAAAATGTGTAATTTTAAAAATGTCCTGAAAGTGGCTGCTTAAA
Organism: Ictidomys tridecemlineatus; assembly: GCF_052094955.1. Taxonomy (NCBI): domain Eukaryota; kingdom Metazoa; phylum Chordata; class Mammalia; order Rodentia; family Sciuridae; genus Ictidomys; species Ictidomys tridecemlineatus. The sequence goes on from NC_135487.1 coordinate 50,644,465, forward strand.
TATCTTAAGAAGCTTTAAGCTTGTAGACATTTTTAGAAGGCTTTCAGAAGCAGTCAACAATCTTAAGGTTGGTGAGCCTCAGTTTCCCCACCCATTCACCTGAGGAAACATCCTGCCAAAGGGTTGGTCTAAGGATCAAAAGGATCCTTCAAAAAGTCTTCATCAGAGAGGTGGGCACAGTGGTGCATGCCTGTAATCCCAGAAACTAGGGAGGGCAAGGCAGGAGTATCTCAAATTCAAGGCCATCCTCAGCAACTAAGCAAGGCCCTAACCAATTTAGCAAGGCCCTAAGCAACTTAGCAAGACCTTGTCTTAAAATAAAAAATAAAAAGGGCTAGGGATGCAGCTCAGTGATTAAGTGCCCTGGGCTCAATCCCTGGTATCCACCCCCCAACAACAACAACAACAACAAAAAGTCTTCATTAAGTACTTATCACAATACCTTTTCAAAAGCAACATTTTTCAAAAGAAGCTATGGATATAAAAGTGCTCCAGAAAGGCAGAGTGCTAATGTGGGCTGTAACTTGCTTGAAAAAGCAAGAGAATAAACAGGGATTCTCAGCAGAAGCCTGGTCATACATCAGAGTCTCATTTCCTGATTTTCAGATGACACTATAGAGTGGTTTGGGAGCATGGGCTGGAATCCTACTGACCTGGGTTTTAATTCTGGCTCCTGCTAGTTATAATCTTAAGGCAAGTTACTTACCATCCCCAAACTCAATGTTCTCAGTGTAAGCAGGGAGATAAAGATAGAATTTATCTCACAGGGCTGTCAAGAGTTAAATGGTTAATGCATATAAAGTGCCCAACAGAGTGTAGCATTCAGGAAACAAATATTTTGACCATAATTTCTATTAAACTGATTACAACTTGATGGAATACAGTTCCAGTCAAGGAGAGGGAACCCTTATATGTACAAACACGTTCAGCATCTTATGCTTAGAGCATAAAAAGCATGAGAAGCTTTAAGTGTGCAAGTGACCGATTCCTAAGTACTTGCTCTTTCCATAAGGGGGAAAACTACTTTAAAATGGTCTCCATCTCCAATACTACTTTCTCTGGCATTTTAGTACTTTTCATAGTCTAAAATCCATCTAGAAAACTAATGTCAGTCCAAAACACCCTTCCCTCCAGCTACTAAAAAAAAATCCTTAAAAATGTCACTAACGTGCCCCAACCTTGGCTGCATTCCAGCTTACAACCAATGCACTGCCATGCACCATTGCTGCAGCAATGGGGAGAAACTTCTGGTGACTTCTAGCACAGGCCCACCCTGTGTGGGCATGGAAACTTCTTATAGCCCAGCACACACACCATACCAGGGAAAATGTCTTTGTTTCTCTTTCAGCCAAATCACAGTGGCTTCACACCCCTGGAGCCACAGAAATGACTTGTATGTACTGCTCCTGAGATGCCCATTACTTGGCTGAGACTTTGGATAATGGTTCTGATGAAAGCATCGCAAGATACTGTAAAGCTGATGGATTCCAGCCAAAAGGATGACATAATATAAATACAAAATCTACTAGTTTTTCCTGTCAGCAAGTCAGAATTACGGCTTTTCTATATGCCACTCCTGCCATACAGAATAACTCACTTCAAACTACAGCAGCAATTCCAGGAATACCCAGAATCGTAAATGCTGCTTCATTTACAATAAACTTCTAGGGACGATCAAACAATCAATGCCAACTCAATAGTTCAGAGCTCTATGTTCTGCTCCCAACAAGCCCACTTTAGTTGAGAGGAGGTTTCTGATCAAAGTAAATATAGTACTTTGCTTAATTAAAGTCAATAAGTGTCTCTAAAAGCTACATTGTATCAAGATACTTTGCTGAGTATTCTTTTTCTTTTTTCTTCTTTGAAACTAATCACTACTAATACATCTAAAATGTTATTAAAGAGCATAGAATATAAGTTTTAGTGAAGCTATTCACATGTCCTTCCCAGAAGTAAAAAACATGGAGGCAGAAGTGGCTACTCAATAAGAGAGAAGTGGAGAGAATGGCTTATCTTGACAATATATGCTTTTTTAAAATTTTTTTTAGTTGCAGATGAATACAATACATTCATTCATTCATTCATCCATCCATTTATTTATTTATTTATTTATATGCAGTGCTAAGGATCCAACCCAGTGCCTCACACATGCCAGGCAAGCACTCTACCACTGAGCCACAACCCCAGCCCCCAGTATATGCTTTTTAATCACTCATTTCTAAAATACATATGAAGCACCTGGGCCAATGCAATAAAACCTTGAGAGAGAGAGAGAGAGAGAGAGAGAGAGAGAGAGAGAGAGAGAGAGAGAGACAGATATTGTGTGTGTGTGTGTGTGTGTGTGTGTGTGTGTGTGTTGCTGGGTATCGAACCCAGGGCCTTGTGCAGGCAAGGCAAGCACTCTGCCAACTGAGCTATATCCCTAGCCCCTATACAGCACTTCTATGAGTTGAAAAGGTTAAAACTTATCTAATGGACATAAGCTTTTGATTTTAGTTTAAGAGTTTGGGAAAATCACAAAACCACATTCAAGTCTCACAGTCCCTTTCACAACTGAGAAGACTTGGATTCCCATGGTCAACTGGGAAAGTGGCAAGACCAAGTCTGGAACTTGCTTGCTGCCCTTTCCATTTCCCACATTGCCCTGGGCAAGGCTCAGGGCTTCAGGAAATCTAAAGATGTAACATAAATATGTGTGAGCCCTCCAAAATCCTGTAGTTTTGTTAACACCAGGCAAGGCTAACACATACACAGGTACCTCAAGTCAGAGGATGTTAAGGATTGCCAGGACAGAGATGGCAAAAACTGTGGGAATCAAGAAGGCAAGGGGGTGATGGTTTGGTCTGTGACATTATCTGGAGAGTGAACCTGCTCCTGGCTTGAAGAAATGGAAAAGATACAAAAGACAGAAAGAAAGGTTGCAGCTCTTCAAGGAAAGGACCAGAAGGAAGGGAGATCAAGAGGGTGTAAGTATAGGAAAGAATACGCAGACCAGAAGGGATCATGTAGGAAAACAGCAGAAAGAATGCAAAGTGAAGGAGGATGCAAATGAGGGCAGTCTATATGCCAGTTTCTTCCTGTAGGCAGTAAGATAAACTGCCAATCAGAAAGAGGCCCAGGTTCCATCCTAGCTCTGCCAAGACTTGCCCAATCTAAAGCAAGCTTCTTATGCAGGATTTGAGCTCAGACTGCTTAACAAAAAAGTATTAGATGATCTCTGGGTTTCCTTACAGCCCAGAAACAGAAGCCTAAGCCTGGAGTCATCCTAACCTGGGTTCAGATCTCTAACACTGTGTGTGCTGTCTCTCCTTCTGGAGATGGCTCACATTCTCTCTTGAATGTGTATTCTGTGATTGACCCTAAAGGTGACTCTCTTGAGATTACCCCCCTACCTTGAATATGTATCTACTTTCCTAAAGAAACCTGTCTGTGAGGGGTGGGGGAACACTTACTGTGTGACAACATCAGGCAAGTTTCTTCACCTGAGACTCTGTTTCCAATGTAAAATGGTAAAAGTATGTATTTCATAGGTTGTTGTGATGATTCAAGATTTCCCCAAACTCTTAAACTAAAATAAAAAGCTTATGTCCATTAGAACAGTTTTCTGTGAGTACACTCACGGTTTTTAAAACCCTTTAGATTAAAAAAGAAAAAGAAAGAAAACAAATCAACCCTAGCGTACAAATGTTTGAAACCACATTATGCTGCACTCTAACATAATTTTTCATTAATTTGAACTTCCAAAATGTCTTGATGCAAAGACATAAAATCTATTACAAAAGTGCCATCTGACAAAGCTTGAAGGTAACCATAATTTATTTGTTTATTTTTAGAAATTGGTGTTTATGGGGCTGGGGATGTGGCTCAAGCGGTAGCGTGCTCGCCTGGCATGCGTGCGACCCAGGTTCGATCCTCAGCACCACATACAAACAAAGATGTTGTGTCCGCCGAAAACTAGAAAATAAATATTAAAAAATTCTTTCTCTTAAAAAAAAAAGAAATTGGTGTTTATTTTCCATAACCTTATTTCCATCTTTCTTATTAATAAGTGTCTGCAGAACAGCTCAAGACCACTCGGTGGTTGTTCCTACCCACTCAGCGGCCTGAGCAGTGGGAGCTGAGGACCAGTCTTCAGTGGCTGGCTGGGCACGCCAGTCTTCAGTAGGGGTAACCATAATTTAAAGAAAAAATCCAGAGTCCCTCAAGTTTTTGCACCTTGTGCTAATTTATTTGTATCTACACATATTCACCTATTCCCTCTCTTAAGGCTACATAGGAATCTCTGTTTAGGCAGAAATCCATCTAACATGATTCCTGTAACTCAAATCACTCAGGTTCTCAAATGGAAAAAAATCAGAAATTAACTCTGCTTACCTTGAGGTAAAGGTGAGTATAAGAGAAAGACAGGACCCAAGAATGGCCTGCTGAGAACACCACCGCTAGCACCATCACCACTGGTCACCAACTCTCACCACAACTGGACTCCTAATTCTATGGCTACCAGGAATGATCTCAAGTCTCTCCCATGTATGTGTACTATTCCCTCCAGACTCAAAGTCTTGGAAAGGAGGGATCCAACAGGCCAAACCCAGTTCTTTCCTAGTCAGACATCCACAGCTCCTTCAACTGAAACTCAAAAAAGGAAGGGGGTTCAGGTGCTAGTCAACACCCCAACTGGAAAAGGTCCCTTCTGATCTATATCCCAAAGAAATTGTGCTATTGCCTCAAAATATAAATGAAATTGTGTGATAAGAGTTAAAGAGGAAATCTCAAGAGATATGTTTCCTTATAATCCTCCTCAGCCAAGAAAGTACAACCTATTTCTATGGTTAGCTTTGAAACAACATCACCAGCAATGGCTTCACTCATTGTTTTTGTTTTGTGGCTCTGGTTATTGAGCCCATGACCATGCCAGGCAAGTTCCATGGAACTACACTCCAAACACTAAGGCTTCACTCTTAAACTGCACACACAGCTCTAAGCAAAGCAGAGCTCTGCAAGATGAGTACTGTATTCAGCCAGCACAAGGCAGCAGCATCAGGGTAGAGCCAGAGCAGCTGGTCAGCACTTCTCCTCCAGAATCACAGAGCCTCCTCTCATTCTCCTTTCATTACCAGCAGCTTCCTCCGCACCCACCAAGAATCCAAGAGGGGCAACGAATCACAACCTGATATCCCAGGACTCCATGCTGACAGCTACACTTTAATATATAGCCTTTAAGTTTTTTTGGACCATGATTCACAGTAAGAAATATATTTTAGAGTATGTATGTGTGTGTGACATATAAGTTTCACAAAAAGATACTTATCATTACTATTGCAATTCACTGTTTTCTTCTATTTAATATGTTTAAATGCTAAAGAAGACTCAAAATAGATTTCACAGCCCACTGATAAATAATAGATCACAGTTTGGAAACCACTGGTTTTATTAAGAGACTCAACAAAATTACCAATAAAATTTACCTTATTTTCACTCAATGCATATACCTTCCCCAGATGAACATTAAACAGTGACATGTATTTCATCTGGAATTCCTTTAGTTACCAGCAGATCATTCCTCTTTTCTCACAATGTGTAGCTTAAGAGGTTTCACTCCAAAGGCCTAGACTGAGTTCTGCCATACAATGGCACTCTCAGTCTTCATTTCATAATGCAATTTCTCCTCTCAAAGTTTTTCAATTGGTTACCTCCTAGATCCATATAATGGTGCCATAGATATCTAGAACAAGAAGAAACTATACGAATAAAATATGAAAGACACACATTTTAAATTTTGCCAATAATTACTATTCTTACACACACAATTAATTCCCAGTCCCTAGTTTCCACCTACATAAGAACATCTTTCAGTGATTCTTCTCAGAACATAAAGAATTTAAAAGTCAATCTGCTTATTTTGCATCTGTGCAAAATTTTCAATGTGGTTCACAGAAATAACCATTGTAGGGAAGAGTTCAGTGTATGACCATCACTGGAAACTTAGGGGTGGGATCTATCCCAAGTCTTAGATTTAGATGGTAGGTGTATCAAGAATTAGGCTACCAATCAATCGAAAGGGGTGATAAGAGGCAGTTATTCTTAAACACAAATATTCACCTTCCACTCTGCAAATAAGGAAGCAAAGCCTCAATGAGACACTTTTACATCCTGGAAATGAAGTCCCAAGCAGGTCCACAGCATGTCTATATTTATAATCCTTTTATCAAATGGTCCTTTCTAACAGACAACAATGGAATTTAGCCAAATTGGCATCTGTTTCATTCCTTGCACCAAACTACGACTAGTCATCTTTTTTTCCACTTAATTTTTCTAGTTTTGGGTTTTTTTTTTTTTCCTTTTGGTGGGGCGGGGGGTGGAGGTGGCAAGGGGAGGAGATGGTACAGACCCAAATCATGAAGCTTTTCTCTCTTTTCTAGGGAACAAAGTGTAGGAAGAGGAAGAAAGGATAACTTGCTAAGACTACTTAATTAGTGGGGACAAACACAGTAGAATGTAAATGACTAAGCTAAATGCAACTAGGAAAATAGTTGATACTGACTAGGAACAAATTAGTTAAGTAAAACAAACAAACTAACTCACTGTGTAAAGCCTGCACAGCACAGCTTAATGGGAAACAAACAACAGCCAGGTAGATGGCCCACACCTGCGATCCCAACAGCTTGGGAGGCTGAGGCTGAGGCAAGAGGATCATGGGTTCAAAGCCAGCCTCAGCAACTTCGAGGTGCTAAGCAACTCAGTCAGACCCTGTCTCTAAAATACAAAATGGGGCTGGGGATGTGGCTCAGTGGTTGTGTGCCCCTGAGTTCAATCCCCAGTAGTCAAAAAATAAAAATAACATTAAAGAATGAAAGAAAAGACACACAACAAAGAGGAGGTAATACCCCCAAAATGTAGCAAGGTGATCATATGTGACTCACTGCCAAACACAGAAGACATAAAGCAAAGGAGTGTGTGCAGAGAATGGAGTAAGAGTAGGGAGTGATGCAATTAGTTTAATCCAGAAGACTTCAAGGAAAACCAGCATGGTGAAGTTAAATATTCAAGTGAAGAATAACTTTGGCTCTGCTACTCAGCAGTTGGGTTCAAAAACTTTTCACTCTCTGTTACTGTTTTCTCATCTGCAAATAAGGATGATTGAAATTATTTTACAGGATTGTTTTAAACTCTGGGAAAAGATAGGTAGATCAATCGATTGATCTAGAACAACACCTGGCCCACAGAAGGCACACAATACCATGACCACCACAGAGGAGGTGGGATGGGAACAAGGCCTTTGGGGATGGAAGAATACAAAAATGATGAGAATGGAAGCTGAATGCAAGGAATATTCCACTTAACAGATTATGAAGAGCAAAAGAAGGAAAAGGGGAGTATAGAATCTTTGGAGACTGAACAGAAAGTATACGTAGGACAGACAGAGATGAGGTGAGGGACAGAGATGAGGTGAGGGACAGAGATTAGGTGAGGGACGGAGCTGAGCCAAGCTCCAGAGGACCACATGTGTCCACTAAGAAGTCTGGACTTTACCTTGAAGAGACGCCACCTAAAAAAATCTCAACTCCCTGACTCACGTGAATTCTTCAGAAATGAAAAAGTCCCCTGCCGTGTCCGTGTGTGTGTGTGTGTGTGTGTGTGTGTGTGTGTGTGTGTGGTGTTGGGGTAGGAACTTTCAGACAGAAGATGACAGAAAAGACATGGGCACATGATGCTTGAAACTCAACTATGTAAAAACTAACGTCCTTCTTTTCAAATATTTTAAAATCATCAATTAGTCCTGGGCTAGATAAAAGGGCACTGTGTACTGAGTTCCCCCTACTGCCAATCCCAGAGTGAACATCCCAGGACAATAAAAGCTAACTGGGCAAAGAGCCTCAATATTTCTGTGAGTAAGAATATTCATTTGGGGGATCTATACCTTTGCCCCACCTTACTATTCTCACACACACACACACACATACACACACACACACACACACACACACACCTTCTTTTTTAAAATAAATAAATAAATAAGAAGCTAAAGGTTTTCTGTGAATCATAATGGTAATGAGTCAGAAAAAAACTTTCCCAAAGCTTTTGTCCTCTTAGCTGAAGAACCTGACTAGGTCAATTACTAACAGCAACCAGGGCATCAATATTCTGCTGGTCATGATTCACCCTCCTCCCCTGGTACAGTCAGAGAGAGGAGTTCACAGGGCTGCTCTTGGGAGTAGCTCTTGAGCTATTTTTATAACACCATGTCCTTGGATTAAAGGGAATGCAGAGCCAGAAATCAGAGGCCAGGAGGCCATCTAGTACTTAGTATGAGTTTTTTTCACAGCTCTGATTCCCTACTATGCAGAATTCAGCCTTCTGGATAACTGATTGGTACCTATGTTTCCAGGGATCTGAAGATAGCAGATCATGCAAAAATCATGTTGAATGGAATTATATCTACCTTTGATGATTAAGAAGACCTTCTCAGTCCTTCTTATTAGAATCATGATTTTGACCAATTTTCATTTCACCAAACTCTGAGAGGTAGAATTGGTGAACGGAGAGTTCAGTTAGTAGAACTTAGATAAACCAGCTCTCTTATACTATCATCCAGTTAAACAGCATGCAGGAGTTTTGCACAAGTGTTCTACCAGTCACCAAGCTCTCTGACATGTGCCCACCCAGGTGTTGCCTCAACATTTCTGATTCTGGCTGAAGCTGTGTTTATGCCATGCATTCCTGTCTGACATATCTAATAACTATGTGGCATAAACTCATGCCATTAGATGCCAAATCTCATGGCTCCCATCATGCCACCAAAATAAATAAATATTAATGAAGGTATCTCTGCCTTTTTGTCTTTCTCCAAATAAAAACACAAAAAAGCAAAGGCAGCTTAATAGTTCATGTCCATTGACTAATATAAAACCAATAAATATAATTATGTTTTATATTTTGTATGTTTTATATTTTACAAAGCACTTTGAATACATGATCTCAATCATCACAAAATCTAAAGTATCAGTTTTATTTTACTCATAAGTAAACTAAGGCTTAAAAATACTAAGTGAGAAGCCAGTTGTGATAGCACATGCTTATAATCCCAGCAACTCGGGACACTGAGGCAGGATCACAAGATCAAAGCCAGCCTCAGCAACTCAGTGAGGCCCTAAGCAACTCAGTGAGACCCTGTCTCAAAAGGGGCTAGGGATGTGGCTCAGTGGTTAAGCGCCCCTGATTTCAATCCACAGCACCAAAAATACTACATAAATGCATGTATACATACACTACTAAGTAATTTGTGAAAAGTCACATGTATTTATTAACCAAAGGCAAATCTAACTCATTAGGAGGCAAGAGATATTAAAATAACTGAAGAAAAAAGGGCAAATGAGCTTGATGGCATTTCAAAAACAAACAGTAGGAGACCATTTTTTTTTATCCATCTAAAGGAAAGTAGGTGTGGTTTGTTTTTAATATAAATATAAGCCTAGATTAGGTAAAGGTACAAATTACTATCACCTTCAAGATACAGGCTTTATTTTTTATTTTGTTTATTCATTTTAGTTGTTGATGGACCTTTATTTTTTATTTATATGTGGTGCTGAGAAACGAATTCAGTGTCTCACACATTCAAGGCAAGTGCTCTACCACTGAGCCACAACCCCAGCCCTATTTATGTTTTGTTTGTTTGTTTGTTTGTTTTTTGTGGAGGAGGTAACCAGGGATTGAACTCAGGGGCACTTAACCACGAGCCACATCTCCAGCCCTTAGAGACAAGGCCTCGCGCTAATTTGCTTAGGGCCTCGGGCTAATTTGCTTAGGGCCTCGCTAAGTTGCTGAAGCTAGTTTCGAACTCGCAATCCTCCTGCCTAGGCCTCCCAAGCTGTTGGGATGACAGGCCTGTGCCACCATGCCCGCCCGGCTAGTTTTTATTTAAATATATACTTTGAACACTATAGAAAGATATCAATGGAGAGCAATATCATTGAATAGCACTACTGCCCAGAGACAGTCACTATTAAGTTTTTAGTACAAGTTTCTGTTGTCCCCCCAGGCCAATTTGGACTTAAAAGTCTCCATATGTTTTGACTCAGCAATGCCACAATATAATAATGAAAAAAATGATCACAAAATAGCACACATAGGATGATCCTTTGTTTCACAGACATATACATGTAATTCTCAACAAAGGAATAAACTGGAGGGTAAAGAGGGCATTACAAGAATAAGTACCTATGTTAATAATGGTTATTCCAAGTTGCTTTTGATATTGATGGCTACTTCATTTTGCACAATTTCTAAGATTCTGCAAGTATTCTACAATTAATATGAGTTAGTACTCTAATGAGAAGAAGGAGAAAAAGGGATTCCCCCAGACTACACAGGGAAATTGGACTGGGAAGGAGTTTCAGAAAAGCCAATTGCTATCCATTACGTAAGCCATCCAATGGACCTATCGCTTCACCTGCTGCAAATAATTCAAGGGTTACCACAACTCAAAGCTATGAAAAGGGCTGGGATTGTGACTCAGCAGTAGAGTGCTCACCTAGCACATGAGAGGCCCTGGGTTTGATCCTCAGCACCACATATAAATAAATAAAATAAAGGTATTGTGTCCACCTACAACTAAAAGAAAAATATAAAATATATAAATTTTTTTAAAAGCTATGAAAAGATGTGACAAGGCACAATATCAGTATTTTCCAATGAGTGGTAAAGATATTAAACATAATGACTTCAGAGGAGAAAGAGACCATTTTGTCATGGAATGAATCAAAAGAAGTCATGATTTCAAAATCTGGGCAGGAAAAGAAGAGAAGTGATATCCATTCCAGGTAAAAATAAAGGTAAGATCAAAGACTGTGGCATAAAACTATCAGGAATATTTTGGGGACTGTAAACAAAAAAAAATGATAAGAAAGACTTAGGAGACAGAATGGCTAGTTTCGAATTTGGAGAGACAATGGTGCAGTGGATATGGACAGACTGCTGACACATCCAACTGAGGAACAATCCTTATTCATGAAAACTTTGTATCTCCATCTACTTCTATCCTAAATGACAATCCTTGTCTCCTGAAAGATTCCTGCCCTTCTTCTCATCAGTCTCTATTCCAGTTTCCACATGCAGTCATGTTTCTGAGCTGCAAATCTGAACATCTTATGCACTCTCTTCAATATCTTTATTTCCTATTCTTAGGACAGATGGCTTACAAAGCCCTTGTGATCCACCTCTCCTGGCTTATCACCACTTGTAACCTGGACTCCAGAATACTGAATTATTCACAGTTCCTGGAATCCAGAACAACTGTGTCCTTTAAACCTTTGCTGACCCAACCTTCAATGCACAGTTCAAGCATCATCTCCTCTATCAAGGATGTCCAATGGACCAAGTCAAGGCATCCAGAGCATCCTGTGCTCACCTTTAGAGCAGTACTTCTAATCCTGCTCTATAACTGCAGAACTGTCTGTCTTCTCCACAGCTATTACTTAGGTACACAACAGTGCCTGAGGCATAGCCAAATTAATAAGTGTGGGTGAAAGGGACAAAAGCCTAAACATTCCCTTGTCCACTAACTATTCCCACTTCCCTCAGAAGTATTTGCCTAACCATGCAGATACCATATACCAGCAGGCACTTACAAAACTTTTATAATATTAAATGTTTACATGCCTAACTAGACTGTGAGGAACTATTTAAATTCTTATTTTATATTCTCTATCATAAAGGTACTCTTGAGGGGGACCACAGGCTTTCTCACTTCCTAACCATGCCCTGAGATCTCCAGTGTGCCAAGATTTGCCTAGCCCTGGAATGAGAACCAAAAAAAAAAAAGAGTCTGTTAACACAATATGTCAAGTCAATTCAGTTTAGCCAGGAGATGAAGAAAACTCAAGCTCAGGTAGATACTGAACAGATATTTCTGTTACAGAAGAATCAAGGATAAATTGTAAGCCCAAAGTTAACACAGAGTTTTAAAAGTATTCTCTTAAAATATATTGCCCTGCTGGGTGCCGTGGCACATGCCTGTAATCCCAGTGACTGGAGAAAATGAGGCAGGAGGCACAAATTCAAAGCCAGCCTCAGCAACTTAACAAGGCCCTACACAATTTAGTGAGACTCTGTATCAAAATAAAAAATAAAAAGGGCTAATAATTTGACTCAGTGGTTAAGTGCTCCTGGTTTCAATCCCTGGTGCCCAAAAAAATAAATAAATAAATAATATATTATACATATGCATCCCTTTTTCTTAAACCCTTCCCAGATCCATAGCCTTGACTATGGATGTTGCCAACCTGGATGAAAAGGACAAAGACCATACCCAAAGAACGTAACCAAAGGATGGCATCATGTGGGTTCATGGAGAAGTCTTTGTGGCCACATAGTGTTAGCCACATTCCTCCATTTTTTTTAATGGGTACCAGGGATTGAACTCAGGGGTACTCAGCCACTGAGCCACATCCCTAGCCTTATTTTGTATTTTATTTAGAGACAGGATCTCACCGAGTTGCTTAGCTTAGCACCTCGACATTGCTGAGGCTGGCTTTGAACTCATGATCCTCTTGTCTCAGTCTCCATATTCCTCCATTTTTGTAATATACAACATATATAATTTACCATTTTAACCATTTTTAAGGGCACAATTCATTGGCAATAAGCACATTCACAATGTTGTATAACTATCACCACTACCTTTTTCCAGAATTACTTAATCATCCCAAACAGAAACTCTGTACCCATTAAACAATAACCTTATTCTTCCCTCCAAACAGCCTCAGGTTACCTCTATTCTGTCTCTATGAATTTGACTATTCTAAATAACTCATCTAAGTGGAATCATTCAAATTTGGTTTTTGTATCTGACTTATTTCACTTGGCATAATATTTTCAAGGTTCATCCATATTGAAGCATGATCTAAATTCCAGTCCTTTTTATCAATGCATAATATTCCACTGTTCAACTGCTGGTAGGCACAATGGTTGTTTCTACCTTTTGGCTACTGATAATAATGCTGCTAGGAACACTGGTATACAACTATCTGCTCTTAATTCTTTGGGTATATCTTTGTGAGCCAATTTGCTAGATCATATAGTAATTCTATGTTTAATTTTGCAGGGAATAGCCATACTGTTCCCCATAGTAACTATACCATTTTACAGCCCCAGTAGCAATGCCCAAGGGTTGCAATTTCTTTCTTTATATTCTCATGGGTACCTTTAACTTTCCATTTTGTTGTTGATATTTGTTTTGGTTTTTAAATAAGAGCCACCCTGTTGACATTCTTCTCACTTTCACATGGTGATAAGAAGACCTCTGTTCTTGTTAAATTCACTGTCATTGTGGAGTTTTCATCATATCCAACCAAGTTAGTCCTAACACACAAGTACCTAGCCCAGGGTGGGTTAAAAAAACAACTTTTCCACTATAGAAAGAAAGAAGAAGGTAGGGATAGACATGAATACATCAGTTTTGAAGAAAATCTGTAGATGTTTTACTACTAGCTCCAAAACTCACCACAGCCAGTAAATCAGCTGTAAAGAAAGCAGCTTTCATGGACTGGGGGGTAGAGGAAACAAAGCAGGGGTTAAACAATGAAGTCTAGAAATGGGTATGTCCTCAGAACCTGGTCAAGGTGAGCTGCTCATATGAATGGACTGATAAGAGACACTAGGATCAGTGGAGGCCAGGAATCTAGGGGTTAAGTGCACAAGGTTTAGAATCACACACTTAGGTCCCAATTCTGAGTTTAGCATTAGGGGGTACATTAACCTAGACATGTTCCTAAAACTCTTGAGCCTCAGCTCTTTTACTTACAAAATGGGAACAATACTAACTTGTCTTAGTTAGTATTGATAATATCATAATGTCCTTGACAGGGAGGAAAGGACTATGTAGTTGCCATGGTGATCGTAACTCTAAATAATACCTTTTGTCATGAAAGTTATGTTAACACAACACACTTGTGTTCTAAACCACACAGTTGACTCAGGCAGGAAATCACATTCAATATATATCTATCCCACAGATGAACAAAATCAAAATCTAATCTGTGTTCTCTCCATGGCATATCCCATGATCTTGACTATAAGTTCCTTGAGGATACAAACAAAATCATCTCTTCTCTACAGCCTCCAAGCACAGTCGGAATCTTTGTTTAACAGTACATACTGAGACACTGTTATATGGCAGGCATTATACTAGTTGCTATGCTTTTAAGAAGGAACAAGTGTACCTTTCCCCCCCACATCCTCACCAACATCTATTGTTGCTTGTATTCTTGTTAATTGCCATTCTCACTGGTGTAAGATGAAATCTTAGAATAGTTTTGACTTGCATTTCTCTCATTGCTAAAGATGTTGAAGACTTTTTCATATATTTTATTGATTGTGTTTCTTCATCTGTGAAGTGTCTGTTCAGTTCCTTAGACCATTTATTGATTGGATTATTTGGATTTTGGTGGGGTTTCTTTGTGAGGGAGTGGTGGTAAGCTTTTTTGAGTTCTTTATATATCCTGGAGATTAATGCTCTATCAAGGCACATTTAGTAAAGACTTTCTCCCATTATATAGGCTCTCTTCACATTACTGATTGTTTCCTTTGCTGAGAAGAAGCTTTTTAGTTTGAATCCACCCCATTTATTGATTCTTAATTTTACTTCTTGCATTTTAGAGTCTTGTTAAGGAAGTCAGATCCTAGACCAACATGGTAGAGATGTGGGGAAAAAGGTCCATTCATACATTGCTGACTGGAATGCAGACTGGTTCATTATGGAAAGCAGTATGGAGATTCCTCAGAAAACTTAGAATGGAACCACCACCATTTGACCCAGCTATCTCACTCCTCAGTTTATACCCAAAGGACTTAAATAGGCATATTACAGTGATGCAGCCACATCAATATTTATAGCAACTTAACTCACAATAGCTAAGGTATGGAACCCACCTAGGTGTCTTTCAATGGATAAATAGATAAAGAAAATGTGGTATATATATATATATATATACACACACACATACACACACACACACACACACACACACACACACACGCAAACACACAATGGAATATTACTCAGCCTCAAAGAATGAAATTATGACATATGCCGGAAATGGATGGTGCTGGAAAATGTCATGCTAACTGATAAAAGCCAATCTCAAAAAACCAAAGGCCAAATATGTTCTCTGATATGAGGATGCTAATTTACAATGGGGTAGGGCAGGGAGCAGGGATAGGGAAAAATAGTTACTTTAAGTAGAAGAGAGTGAAGGGAGCAGATATGGGGTTAGGAAGGATACTAGAATGAATCAGATATTATTACCCTATGTACATATCTAACTATACGACCATTGGGATTCCACATCATGTACAACCAGAAGAATCAGAAATTATACTCCCTCTATATATCAAAGTGCATTCTACTGTCATGTATAACTAATTAGAAGAAATTTTTAAAAAGAAGGAACAAGTACTTAAAATGTGAAAAATATAACTTTTTTGAGTTCTTTATATATCCTAGAGATTATATATACAGCCACCAAAGACAATAGTGATAAATTCATTCAACCTATTCACCTTACAAATAAGGACACACACCAAAAGAAGCAAAGTATGACAATTAATTTACATGTAAGGACTAAATTAAAGTTGCATTCCCAAGCCATGTGTTCTAGAACCTTTTGTACTTCTGGGCAATAACAGTCCTATATATATAGTCCCTCAAAAAAGGTGGGAGGGAAAAGGAAAACAAAGGCCCATGGTGAAATAAACTGGAGAAATTGGTCAAAGTTAAGTAATTTTTATTATTTTTTAAAATTCTTTATTTGTGCACTATAATTATAAATAGTGGGGTTTGTTACATATTCTTATATGCACACAATATAACAATATAATTTGGTCAATTTTAAAGTTAAATAATTTTTGACAGCAACAGCTCTCAAGCCTTTGATGTTAATAAGTACAGAGAATCTAACTTTTGCACGATTGTTTTACCAAGGAATTTTTTTTTCACTGTACTTTTATTGGTGCATTATAGTTGAACATAATGATAGGATCTGTTGTTAGAACTGTTAGAACAAGGCATATTTGTACATGCACATAATGTAACAATATAATATGGTCAATATCACTCCCTAGCACTCCCCCAACATCCCTCCCCTGCACCTCCCACCCCCTGGTCCCTTTCCTATACTGATCTCCCTTTGATTTTCAGGAGATTCCCACCCCCCACCCTAAAACCTTTCTTTCCTTTTTCCTCTCTAGCTTCTACATATGAGAGAAAATATACGACCCTTGACCTTCTGACTTATTTCACTTAACATAATGGTCTCTAGTTCCATCCATTTTCCTCGAAACACCACAATTTCATTTTTCTTTATGGCTGGATAAAAATCCATTGTGTGTGTGTGTGTATGTGTGTGTGTATGTGTGTGGTGTGTGTGTGTGTGTGCATACACACACACACACATATATATACATGCGTACATATATATACCATGTTTTCTTTAACCATTAATCATTAATGGACACCTAGGCTTGTTCCACAGTTTGGCTATTTTAAATTGTGCTGTTCTAAACATGGGTATACATACATCACTGTATGATGACTTTAGTTCTTTAGGATAAATACCTAACTGTGGTATAACTGGGTCACATGATGGTTCCATGGCTAGTCTTTTGAGAAACCTCCATACTTATTTTCAAGGGACTTCCTTTTGATGGACTATATATACATTTGGTAAAAGTCTGAATCAGGTGATCTCTATGTTCTCTCTTTTTTTTTTTCATCAAATTCTATCTGACCTCATCATCTCAGAAGGCCTTCTTTCCTGGGTAGATGAAGGAATAGAAGACTCCCCAGAAATAGTATTTGTTCATGCATTCATTCATATATTCATATTTCCTCCTCCTGTCACTCTCACTCATACCCACACTCTAAAATTGGACAGAAATGGATAGACAAAAGCATGAGGATAAAATCTAGGGTTTCAGATCAGACTAAAATCAGATCAGATTTTTTTAAAGTATTCATAAAAATGGGGAAGAACAGGGCTTTTTTGCAATGTTACCTCAACCAGGTATGCTAGAAAACAATGCCTAGAAAAAGTTATATTTACCTATTACTCAATAACCCAAACACTTGGGGAAAATCCTTGCAATTCTGGTAATAGCAGGTGGGGGAGGAAAAAAAAAAAAAAGGAGACAGAGAAAATAACAGTCATTGGGGGAACAGTGGCGGCTCCTTTTTCCCCAGCTCTCTCCCAAATGCTCCTTTGAGTCTATTAGCCAAGGCCTACTTGTTTTTTTTTCCCTTCAACCCACTTGATTTTCCTGTTTTCATCCCAGTCTTTTTGCAAGTCTTCTCTTCTTACTGTGTGATTGGTTGAGTTATATGACACACTGGCAGCTGGCCACAGAGTCTTCCCAGAACTGAGCCCCCTTTTCAGGAAACCCCGCCTCCTTCCCAATGAAGGAGGATGACAGAGAAGGGGCAGAGAGTGAGAACATGGCAAGTACAAATAACTTACCAAGATTTGGGAGCCCAAGCAGACATCTGCTCACAAAAAAAAAAAAAAAAACAGATGCAAACAAATATCATTGTTAAATTTTTTGAATATTATTGTTAACAGTAATAAAGCCCCTGGATCCTTCAGCTATATATTTTCTTACACTAAAATACAAAAATAACAGAACATTGTACAGTAGGTCTCTTGTTAAATTTCCCAGTCTTCCCATTCCCACCTGCTTTTCCCTTAGTTGCAGAATCTATATACTAGAAACCTTACCTACACATGAAATTCAAGCAATTGTCCCCAACTGCATGATTTTAGTGCTACCTATATGCTGACAATGTCCAACTTTATATCTCAGAACTCAGATCTCAAATATCCAACTGTCTCTTCAACATGTCTACTTGAAGTTTACTAGACATTTAAGCATCCCCTGTACAAACAGCAACACATGATCTCAGCCACTCTACCACATGCCTCCTCCCTCCTCCCCAGTGGTCACTATCTCCAATGTCAGTATTAACCACATTGTTTGAGCAAAACCTCCAAAGATTAGTCTTCATACGTCTTTTTCTCTACTCTCATGTCTAAACCATCATTCATTCTATCAGACAGCTTCAAAATGTGCCCCATATTCAACATTTTTTTCCCATTTCTATTGCAACCATCCTACTGTCAGTCACCATCATCATCATCTCAATAGAAGCACCCAAAAGGCAGGGGCTGCATCAATTTTATTCTCTGTTGTATCTGAAGTATTTGACACGCAGTAGATATTCAATAAATGGTGAAAGAATACATGAATAATGACTCAGAGAGGTGTTATGACTCAAATTAATGAAATGGCAGGTCTTGAACCCAAAATCTCCAGACATTTAGGGAAAGACTGTTTCTACCTCTCCACATCATCTCTCGAAGCTTATTTGTTCTTCCTTCTCTTTTGGCCATCCCCCTCAAATGCACACAACTCAAAACTTCACTTCTTATAGACTTCTGCATTAGACAATGAGGAAATGCAATAAGGAATGAAATTATCTGTGGAACCAAAGTACGTTTAAACTTTTCAGTAACAACTTGTATACTGGGTCTATTCGTGTAAAAATATTTTTTTTTTAAATAAGAGATTAGTAAGGATGATGGCAGAGGGGGCTAATGAGATGCTTCTGCGGCCTAAACCCAATTCTAAACTAAAAAAAAAAAAAAATCAAAATATAGGACTGGGAGAGGGGGCATCTGGAAGAAGAGATATTCCCATGTATTTTATCTAAATGCATTTATACATTCCTCCTGGGGTCCCCTATTAAAAATTGAAAAGATGGCTGGGGTTGTGGCTCAGCAGTAAAGCACTTGCCTAGCACGTGTGAGGTCTTGGGTTCAATCCTCAGCACCACATAAAAATAAATAAAACAAAGGTATTGTGTCCAACTACAACTAAAATTATATATATAATTTTTTTTTTAAAGTAAAAGGATGGGTTCTGGTTTTCTGCAAGAAAGAGCAATACTATTCTAACACAATGAACACCTTGGCTTTTTCCAAAACTTTAGCAAAGTAGGATTTAGGAAAAGTTCCAAACCCATTACAGACTACCACAACAAACTTTTCTCCAAGTCCATTTCCTCAGATATCATAAGAACATACAAGTAGTGTGTGTTAAGAGTGCATTCCCTGGGCTGGGGATGTGGCTCAAGTGGTGCTCGCTTAGCATGCGTGAGGCGCTGGGTTCCATTCTCAGCACCACATAAAAATAAAATAAAGATATTGTGTCCACCTTAAAAACTAAAAAATAAATATTTAGGGGGAAAAAAAAGAGTGCACTCCCAGCCATGAGCCCTGACATGCTGAGATGCCCCTTATCTTATAATACTGAGTCCCACAGAAGACACAGGAGTTACCTTCAAATACAATCAAATATACAAGTGACATGTACACATGTCCCTTTACTTCCAAGTAGTAAGGATTGTGAAAAAGCTAGGAAGACAGTTCACACAAAAATTTCAGTTGATTAAAACATAATTATGAAACTTTCTGTGCTATTCCTGTTAGCCTAAATTTTCTAAATCAGATTTTTTAGTTTGGAACTTGAGACATGCTCAAAATTATTTGGCATTGTACCATCTGTCCAAAATTGAAAGTGATAAAGAAAGAACAGAGATGAAGTATGGATGTCCTTAACAGAAAAAGAATTTCAAACACCTTAGAAATGTCCATTTATCTGTAAGTATTGGTAATGTGAGGAGAAATCAAGTCAGTACCAGTCAGGTTAAAATATCAATGTACCACAGGGCACAGTGGCATACTAATCCCAGTTACTCTGGAAGCTGAGGCAGGAAGATTGCAAGTTCCAGTCCAGCCTCAACAACTTAGCAAGACCCTGTCTCAAAATGAAAAAATATAAAGGGCTGGAAATGTAGCTCAAAGGTACAACCATTTGCCTGGCATGCACAAATCCCTGAGCTCAGTCCCCAGCTACAAAACAAAACACTTCAATGTATTAATCACAAATACTTCTTATCACATTCTTGTACATAAAACCTCTAGTAAGCCAAATATAAGGTTAATTTCTCTAGTCCTTATTCTCATGTTGGTGATTCTCTCAAAATGATATTTGGATTTGGTTGTATCCATACTAAACTCAACAGGATAGGGGTTACTCTATTGAGCTACCATTTCTTGATATACTATCCCTTTTTATGTATTCTATTGCTCAAGCTTTCAACATATTAAGGCAAGTCTTCTTTCTCATTTATTCCAATTAGTAAAAGTTTTACTTTGAAGGTTAAATTTTTAAAAATTAACTGCATTTTGCTTAAATTAGTGCATTTGGGAAAAGGTCCCAAAGATCTCATCCAGTGCAAAAGCAGGATGTTAACACTCTATTCTTGCCCAGTCTTCAGGTTTTACTCCTTTTAGTAGCAAAATGCAATTTGAATGATTTTAATCAGACATTCAAATTGCTACATTTTATTCTAAGTCTGTTAAAATGAAAGCATATGCCCAGTCTAGAGAAAATAATGTATTGTGCATATATTCAAAGCAAACATACAGACACACCTTATTAAAGTAAACATTCAGGGTCACTGTTATTTGTAAATATAACCTCTATGCATAGGAGAAGTTGTGTAATTAGAGATGGTCTCTCTCCAGCCCCCAAAGCAAACAAGTACTGGATTTCCAAACAAGGTCACAAGCTGCACAAAACTCTATCATCAGGGGATGGGGATATAGCTCAGTTGGTAGAGTGCTTGCCTCGAATGCACAAGGCCTTGGGTTCAATCCCCAGCATCACAAAACAAACAAACAAACAAAAAATTCTATCATCAAAAACCCAAACCACCAAAACACTACCACACCACATAAGAGACACAGAATAAGG
Organism: Ictidomys tridecemlineatus; assembly: GCF_052094955.1. Classification (NCBI taxonomy): domain Eukaryota; kingdom Metazoa; phylum Chordata; class Mammalia; order Rodentia; family Sciuridae; genus Ictidomys; species Ictidomys tridecemlineatus. The sequence continues at coordinate 50,665,330 of NC_135487.1, forward strand.
AATAACAACCTAACAGACATAGATAAGTGATTGTTGAGTATGTAAATGAACAATAAATAAACGAAGGGCACAAGAACTCAGCTCACACTGCTCCCACCATGGAGCCTCTTGTTATCTACTGCCACATTTTCATTTGTCTATCAAACTATCAGAATATAACATAAGTTATTCCAATCAAATGTAAGGCTTTGTTTTTCTTAGCCTCACAGCTCATATCTAGTTTTGTACTTCTTTCAGAAGTTTTCAAATAAATCATTAGCAGCGTTTACTTTTCGAGAGAGCCACTTACAAGTAAGCTGGTACATGCATACCACTGGTCTGCAGTAATCAGGAAGAGAGGGTCTCAGAGGTCAAAGTAATAGTAAGCAGGAATGAGCAAAGTAGGGTTTAACAGAAGAAAGAGAGAAACTGGCTGGCAATCAGATATGAAAGTTTTAAGATAGAGGCAATGAAGACAAGATCAAGGAAAAAAGTTTAGTTAGGAGGACCCAAGGAGATGAAGAAAGACAGTGTCATGAGAATAATTTAGAAGCGGGGGTGAATATATATTCTAATCCAGATCTAATTTTTTAAGTTTCGGTATCCTCACATTAACATTTTGATATACTGTTATCAGTCCTTTGAGAGCTTTAATAGGCAACTTACTGAGCTAATCTGCTTTATGTAACCCTTATTTTTATGGGGAAGTGACTCCCTCATTAAAGGTATTTTTATATTTGCTATTTATTTCATCTTTAATTTAACTCACAAGATTGTAAGGCAGTTCATTCATGAGAATATACTTTATATATATATATATATATATATATATTTTTTTTTTTTTTTTAAGAGTAAAATGAGGGGCTGTCGCTTAGTAGTAGAGCGCCTGCCTCACAGGCGTGAAGCACTGGGTTTGATCCTCAACACCTCATAAAAAATAAATAAAGATATTGAGTCTATCTACAACTAAAAAATATTTTTTGTTTAAAAAAAAGAGTAGAATGAAAATTAAGGAGTAAGCAAATTATAATATAGGACCAAAAGTCAAGATTAGTGGAAAGTTATCTGCAGGCTACAGGCTTCCACGTAGATATTAAGAATGTGCCACAATTTGGCTGTGAGTTTCCTATGGGTCAAAAGGGAAAAGAAAATGTGATAAAATGCATTATTCTCACTATCAAACTAAGGAAAAGAAAATGTTCCCTGAGAACTTTTTCTGGCCTTATTTCTAAAACAAATTTGTGGGGAGAGAGAGCATTTGAAACTTGATCTCCTGGAGCTTCTGCAGATCTCCTAATTACTTTGAAGTCTTTGAAGATACATCATAGGTGACTTTTCTAATGTACAGTTTGGGCTTTCCTGATGGTTAGAGAGAAATTGAAGTTGGTTTCAAATGCAAGCTCAGACCTCAAATATTTCTTACTCTTTCAGCTGTCCCATGCATATAATAAACTGGGCTTCCATTTAGATGTGTTGGACCAGTAGGATGGCTATATACTTAGTGCCCAAAGTGGGCATCTTTTAAAAGTGAAAGTGGGGTGCTATTCATAACTATTCTGGGAAAATGGGCATAAAGTGGAATACTCTACTGGTAAAATAATTCAAGATCTAGGCTACACTTAGAAATATCAGCTTTTAGATTTCAAAAACCCAAGTCCAAATATCATTTTATCTGAAATAAACAGAAGTAATTCTCTTCATTTTTCGTTTTTCTTAAGACTTCGTCATCTTTAATTTCTCCCTATGATTCCACTATCCTCTCCCTGCACTTGGAATTTATTTCCTTTGGACATAACAGTCACAGTGGGCAATTAAAGGGTCACGACACCAAACCATGATACATCAAGATTACTCAGGAGCAGAGAAACAAAGAAACAATTCTTATCCACTCATTAATATAGTTGGACACATGAGAGTTACATAAAATTGAAGAAAATTACCAGAAAGCATCTAAGAAATGCTAGAGTACTTGGTAACCAATTTGGGGCTAATGGGACAAGGCCAGAATATTTTTTTCTGTGATATATTAAGTATAAAACAATGGATAGGTTTTATGAGTTCAAGGTGATTATATAATTTATATCCAAACTGGTACACAGGAGAGTTAAAGAGGGTTAACAACATTCTACAGGAGTAAGCCCCAGGCAAATAGGGACAAATGGTCAATCAGCTACTCATTGTGGTTTTATACCCCTATCTCTATGTTTCCTCATTATAACCCTTCAACACCATATGGGACAGAGGCCAATAATATTATCTCCATTTTATAGATAAGAAAATACATGTCAAAGAGATTAGTCAAGTAACTAACTCAAGTTTACAAAGAGCAATACCACAGCTAAGACTCCACCCAGGTCTCCCAACTCCTAATCAAATGCTCTTTCATTAAATAATCTAAGTAATGACCTGGACCAAATATCAATGATGTAGTCCTAAATTCTTTCTCTTTTACAATAAGAGAAATACAATTTTGAAATATCAGCAGAAAATATCTTCTTTTAGGCTTTAAATTCAAACATACCAAAGTTTATGTTTTGTGTTATTTCACACACCTAACAAGGACTTTTTGATTATTTCTGATTTCATAATTTTTCCTTGTTATTTCATTCCAATAATCTAAATATAGACAAGTGTTCTGGAAAACAAAACAAATGCATGAGAAACTTAAAGCTCATAAAATTTAATTCAGTTTAATTCAGGCTCTCCATTTTAGTATATTTACAACAATCTATCTCCATTTTCTTATTCCTAAAGTAAAGATTATAATACTGTAACCTGCCTTATATTAAATAGTAAATTACTAGGAAATGTTTTAATAATAAATGATCACCTAATCTAGCAATTCCCAAACCCAGCTACACATCAGAACCACCTAAGACTTTTTAAAAATGTGTGAATTCTAATCTTTATCCTGGACTTACTGAATCAGGGTTTCTAATGCTAGAACCCAGAAAAGAATACTTTTAAACTCCACAGGCAATAGTGAGATAAGCCCTTCTAATTCCAATCCAAATATGACCAATGCAAGACTCCCTTGGTGGATAGATTCACAGGTAACACTTAACTTACCAGCAACCAGTTATGTCATTCTACTCTCTCCTCTGCGACCCACATGATTTCTTCCTATCGATTTTCTTCTTCCATGCACTGCAATGCAGTAGCATCTAGCATTGACAGGCAGCTATAGACATGCACACTGCAATCAGAAATCAGAGGAACAGATCCTATTCTCTCCTCATCAACATCTTCTGAATTAGTCTATGTCAAAAGATTATAATCATGACAATACAAACTTATATTTGCTATTGCTTATTACACCACTAACTGTGTTAATCACTCTTCAGGCATGAACTGACCATGATATTAACCCTGGGTATTCATCACCCCCATTTTACATTCTAAGAAAGGTTAAATGTACTTTCTCATGGTCAAACTGCTAGAAAATAGCAGAATGAGGACATACATCCACCACCTAACCTAAAGCTATTTTGAGAGCCCTCTGCCTTTCAGACAGCTGGCTTCCACTGAGGCTGAGCACAACAACCCAGAACCCGACTAGAGTCTCAACAGAAAAAGAACCTAAGCAGCTCTTAGATTTTAAGACTGAAACTGAAATCTTAAAATTAGCTTCAGGAAAGGGAAGCAAAGGCCCATTTCTGAAATATAAATTGCTCCATATAAAAGCATTTTGAAAGAAATCAGCAGTCCTTCTGGAAAAATAAAACATCTAGTCTTTGAAGATACATCATAGGTGACTTTTCTAATGTACAGTTTGGGCTTTCCTGATGGTTAGAGAGAAATTGAAGTTGGTTTCAAATGCAAGCTCAGACCTCAAATATTTCTTACTCTTTCAGCTGTCCCATGGATAAAATAAACTGGGCTTCCATTTAGATGTGTTGGACCAGTAGGATGGCTATATACTTAGTGCCCAAAGTGGGCATTTTTTAAAAGTGAAAGTGGGGTGCTATTCATAACTATTCTGGGAAAATGGGCATAAAGTGGAATACTCTACTGGTAAAATAATTCAAAAACATCAAAGGTAGAAATTAACTGCTCTAGGCTTACTCAACACTAGAACTCAGTTTCATTCAGCAAAAAATTTTTGTGTGCCTATCCTGTACAAAGTTTCTATGCCATATGAAGATAAAATTCCTACCAACCAGAAGCTAACTGGGAGAACTAAGCATGAACGGTTACAATATAGCAAGTTTTATATTAAGGATAAAAAGCAAACTGCAGAATAATATGTATGACAAGATCTCATTGGGAGGATGGATGGATGGATATACTGTATTGGACTGAAGTGCTGTGGGAGCAGAATGAATCCTCTTAACTATATAAAGGTGAACTGGGCAAGGTTTCAAAAAAGGAAGATGTCCTGGGGCTGACGTTTGAGAAAAATAGCAGATATCAAGCAAGAGAAGCACATGGGTAAAAAGAGAGATCATTTTTCAGGCAGAAATTAAGAGTATGCGAGAAACACAAATTCAAGTCTAGAGAAACTCTTCCATGAAGTGCAGAGTGGTACAGGAGAGAGGTACATGTGGGTATGGTGGCAGGAAATGAAGCTAATACAGCAGGGAAGATGCAGACAATGAGGAATCCTCTACATCATGCTGAGGAGTCAAGACTTGATAATGAAGGTTCAAAGTCAATAAATGATACCTTTGACAAAGAGCAATTTTCAGTGGAAAGTAGAGACAGCGGTTTAGGAAACAAATGCAATGGTACTAATAGACCAAACATTTATGAGTATCCTCCTTAGACTCAGGACCAAGAACTAGGGATTCAAAGATAAAAAAGAACCACCCACTGCCTTAAGTAGTGAAGAAGCAGACAATGGTCAAGACAATGGTTAATCCTCCCCACCATGCTGAGGAGCTGAGTTTGATAATGAAGGGTTAGAAGAAGAAAATAAATGATACACTTGACAGAGATCAAAGTTCATCTAACTGAAAAGGCTAATATTGGACAATTCTAAAATGAGAGTAAATGGCCTAAATTAAACAATGAAATGTTTTTAACTCTAAAAACTTCAAGAAAAAGAACACTAACTTAAAGTTTAGAAGTCCTAAAGTCCAAGGACACTGTGGGAATAAACATAAAATATCATTTCTGAGACAGAATTATTCAAGACTAAGCTCTTTATTAAGGTGGTTTTAAGGAGAAGTGAGAAACACCTGGGCTGATGTATTTTGATTAAGAACCAAGTGTTGCTACTTATAAAATGTGTGATTAGAGGGGTCTTTCCTGAGTATAAGACACAGCAATACTATTCAATAATAATAATAAAAATCTCTGATTTTAAAGTCTGAAATAAAAGTTGAAATCCCACCTATTAGCTATGTTGCTCTGAGTCAAGTATTTTACCTGACTTTTCTCATGTAAAATTAAAATAACCACGTCTATAACTTACAAGACTGTGAAGGGTAAATAAATGAAGATTTCTAATAAAAATGACAGACCCCGAACACAAGTTTCATTCCCTCCTGAAACTCAACTAAAAGGTGAAATCTACTTTTTTGGGGGGGGAGGGGGGCTTTTTAAAGACAAAATCTGTAAGTACATGAAGGGAACAGCTTAGGAGAAAATGCAACCATTGTTTGGAGGCTAGTTAGCAGAAGGGTGTATAGAAAAATGACACGGAATAATCCATAAAAACAGAATCCCAAGTTAACCACAGCAAAAACTGAGAACAGAATCAATATATATAACACAGAAGCACCAAAAGTCTTAGTGTGTGCAGTATGTGTCTGCTCACACACTGAAACACCAGTTACTGGGGTGAAAGAAGAGGGCTGGGAGGTCCTCAGGAAAATTAATTCCCTTGCCCAATCTTTCACCCAAGTCAAAGTATAAACCAGCACAGTCCAATAAGATTTTCTACAATAATGGAAAAGTTCTGTATCTGTACTGTTCAATCTGGTAGCCACTAGTTATAGGTGTTATTCAATACTTAAAATGTGACCACTCAAATTAGGCAATCAATTTAATCTTATTAAATCATAATTAATTTAAAATCAATTGAGGATGGGGTGTAGTTTAGGAGTATATGCTTAGCATTCTCACAGCCCTGAGTTGCCATATGGCTAGTGGCTGTTTTATTATAGGGTAATGTGGGTCTAGAGGTTTATTTTCCAGAAAGGGTAAGATAGAGGAGAGTCCTGGGAATAGAGATACTAGGCAAAACATAGGGACCTTGGGCCCACAGAAAGTCTGAGTGTGCAAACACACTAAATGCTAAAGCCAGGATACTGCAACTGCACCCCCTTCCCTACATGGCTCCAGAAATGCTGACAGCCAGTCCCTAACCTTCCAAAAAAGAGACTGTTGTCTGAAGGATGTGACCATCCCACCAAAACAGACCCAAAGCCACTGACATCAGGTATTTCCCAACATGTCTCACTCAAGTCACTCTTAAGTAAAGTTCAAAGTTCATAAGCTCCACATACATGCTCAGTTTCTCCCCAATATTTAATAATGAAAAAACAGTCAAGGAAAACAACTGTCTGAAGAAAGCTTCTAATGTAGACATATAGATAGAAAAAGTCACTCAGAGTAAACAAAGGTTACATACAAAGGAAAACTTTAAAGATTAATATCTTCAGAAAAATTAAAATAATACACTTTATTTATCAATCAGGAATAAGATGTTTCTTAAATTTTAGGTATCATATCAGGAGGTAAAAAACCTACCAAAACAAGTCTCTGATTATTAAAAAGATAACAATAGAAATGAAAAGAAAAACTGGAAAAAGGTCCTAATGACCTTTCTATGTTCTTAGAAATGATCCATATTTTATTTTAGAGTCACATTAGAATACGCAATTGTCAAAACTAAGCAAAATGAACTTAGGATTGGTAAACTTTATTGTACTTTATTGTATGTAAATTGTACCTTAATTTTTACAGGTTCTATGATTTGAAGACAAAGTGTAGGTTAGAAAAGAATTGTTTGACAATAGGAGAGAAAAGATAAGTTTAAGAGTACCAATCCAGACACTGAGTTAGTGAAGAAAACTCCTAAAAGAATTTCCCAAAGGCAGAGACAATGGTGGGAAGAAATTCAGCAAAATCACGTAAGATTTCCCAGAATTGAAGGCCAAAATGGCCAAAATGAAAGACCCACAAATATGATGAATGAAAACAGACCTGCTCTGGGCATTCCTGTGAAATTTCAAAAAAAAAAAAAACTGGAAACAATAAGATACTGTAAGTTTCCTAAAGAAAATAAAACAGGCTACATTCAAAAGATCAATAATTGAGAATATTTTTAGGCTTTTTGGGGGAGGGGCGTGGGTACCAGGGATTGAACTCAGGGGCACTCAACCACTGAGCCACATCCCTAGCCCTATTTTGTATTATTTACAAATTTATTTATTTTATTTGTGTTGCTTAGCATCTCACTCTTGCTGAGGCTGGATTTGAACTCGTGATCCTCCTGCCTCAGCCTCCCAAGCCACTGGGATTACAGGTGTTTGCCACTTAGCACCTGGCCAATATTTTTAGGCTTTTTAACAGCTTCACTGAAGAAGCAAGAACAGCATCAACCATTTGTCTTTAAAACTCTAAAAATAATTTAAAATCTAGAAGTTTATAACCAGCCAAATTATCAGTAAGGTATGAAGGAGAAATCAAGACATATTTAGACATTGAAGATCTCAAAAACACAACCTCTACATACGCTCAAGGAGCTAGCAAAACACAAGAAATAAAGATTAAGCAAAAGGAGGTAATGGAAAATCCCAGGGGACAGAATGAAGAGCTCTCAGGATACAAACTGTGGCAAGCCTTTGAGGTTGACCAGTCCACACTTGAGCAGTGCAACTCAAAAAAGACGGGAATATTGAGGGCTATCATCAGCAAGATCCTCACAGACTTCTCGAAGAGTCAAAATGCCTGGGTGAGCCTGGACCTCTTTCCTAACTGAACTTGGCTTTTCTTTATCATGTAGTAGTGATGTTCCTGTTCTTCCCTCTGTGCCCTACTGCCTAAATCAGCAGAAGATCATTTCTCCTTATAGAAGCTTTCTGCTTTGGACTACTTTTAAGAGCTGGACATAAGCCAGGGTGATATTACAAACCAAAACAAAATGTGGAGCAGCTTGACTATATGTCTCCCAACTATATTAACTATATTAACTATATTAACCCTTGACTATATGTCTCCCAACAGTAGACCCACCACAGTCTTCCAGATACCTTAACTGAAAGGATCCCTGTTTCCCTCAACTCCCTCACAATCTTTTCCATTGACTTTCCCAGAAAGGTCCCCACAACTTCTCAATTTTGAATCCAGACGTAACCTAGAGTTTCTATTCAAATCCAGGGATAATGTCAATCTAGAACCATAATACTCTTCTGAGAGCCTTCATCTAGTGATGGCAACACAGCCCTCTCCTTATACACTTCAGTATGTGCTTGCTTTCAGGAGTTATACTTGGAAGGAAGGTAATGATTAACCCAAAAGTGGGGGCTATGCAATGGAGGGATGCTGGCAACTTCATAAGACACTGGCAACACTCTCTTTTTTAACCTGAATGGTACACATATGGGTATTTTTCTCTAATTACACACTTAAATAGTCTTCTGTATGCTGATATATTTTTCAAATTTAATCTCCTTCCCAAAAAGCATACATTTAAAGTCTTTAATGGAAAACCCTAAATAGATACATATTATCAATTACCTATTCTCTCCAGTTTTAAAATATTTTGTTTTTTAAAAGATGATTCCAAATGGTAGCAACCTTCTGAAGCATTACCTAGACAATTACCACTTGACTTTCATCACTTGCCAGTTTGTGTCACTATTTACTGAGAATGTACGCCTCCAGAGTTAAGTAGAAAAGAGAAATGGCAGGGCGTTGGGGGGGGGGGTGTCCCTAATGATTCTTTCCTTCGTTCAACCTTCCACTACCTAGTGTGGAATAATGGTTCTAAACCAAGAAGCCTGACTGGCTTGCTAGATCCTCTCACAAGAGAGTCAAGTTCTTAGATGGGGTCCTTCCATCACTTAATACTTTCCTACTCTAGCACCTGCCTAGTACAGGGCCTGGCACAGACTAAGAAGTCAAATGTTTCAATTCTTTAAAATAAAAGAAGAATAAAAAACTGCTAAGAAAGTGCCAAATATGACCACCATGACTATTGAAAAAGTAGTTCCATATGAAAAGGCGAAATTCTTTAAAAATCATTTTTGATCCATTGAATCAAGCAAAACTTTTAAGATAAAGAGTAGAGGGCTGGGGGTGTAGCTCAGTGGTAGAGCACTTGCCTAGTATGTGTGAGGCACTGGGTTCAATCCTTAGCACCACTTAAAAATAAATAAAATAAAGATATTGTGTCCATTTACAATGTTAATTTTTTTTTAAATGATAAACAGAAGGCATGGTACTAAAGATAATCCTTGAAAGTTACTTCCAAGTTTGAAAAGAACTAAACCTGTAATTGACCTGTAATTTAAACAGATGGAAAATCTTCTTATTCAATTGTGACTAATTTTTGGTGGAGTCTGTCTCCCTGTCATGATATGATGTGACTGAGTGAGTTCTAACATTGCTTCTGGTAACCTTTCTGGTAACCTTTCTGGCCCTTAGTTTTCCCCATTGTAAAACAAGTGGGCAAGCTGGGCACCATAGTGCATGCCTATAACCTAGTGACTTGGGAGGCCTGAAGCCCCAGCAACTTATCAAGGAACTAAACAACTCAGTTTAGTCTCAAAAATAAAAAGGGCTGAGAATGTGGCTCAATGGCTAGGCACCCCTTGGGGAGGAAAGGAGGAAAGGAGGAAAGGAGGAGGAGGAGAAGGAGAAGGAGGAGGAGGAGAAGGAGGAGGAGGAGGAGGAGAGGGGAGGAGGAGGAGGAGGAGAGGGGAGGAGGAGGAGGAGTCAAAATAAATGACTCTGAAGCTCCCTACAGAGATCAACAGGGTTCAGGAGTCCTTGGGTTTCTGCTTTCTGATTCAAGATCTAAGTAAGTGTCAAAGTAGAACACTGACAAGTCCAATGCAACATTGTCTCTAATTATCTCCAGAAAGAAAATAAATTAAGTTTCAAATTTATACAGTATAAATCCTAAGAGCTTTTTATAAATTCTATGTTTTAAAAGACAGTTAAATGTATTTAAAGACCTTTAACCTGAAATTTTCTAAATCCAAAGAAATAATCTAAGTTGAACCTCTGCACACTTCTATTATGATTCCATTTTTTAAAGTAACTCATAAATGTGCATGACTCACACAACCGAATATAATGAGAAGTTCCTTTATCATTTCATCTTCCAGTGCCAGTAATCCCACATTACAGAGTGCCAAAGCCTTTAATAAGTATAGCATGTTTCTGGTCACACTCCAGAAACCAGCCCAAGACTGCCACAATAGGGCTGGAAGCAGATAAAATAAAATTGCTTTAGAAAAAGGACCCCTAGTCAGTTGAAAAAAAAAAAATATGACTCCCTCACCTTCCATGCACAGCTATCTTAGAGTTTTTGACACCTGAAGGCATAACAGTTACCCTTCAGGTTTATACAACCTTTCGAAGTTTACAAAGCACTCTACATCTATTAACTAAGCTAATTTCCAATGACCCAGTAGAGTGCTTAGGGGAAGATGCCACTGCACCCATTTTAGGAGAAAGGCTCGGGGTTCAGAGAATTTTAAGTACTTGCTCAAGGTTATGCAGCTAGTAAGTGGTGGAGTTGGGCCCTGTACCCAAGTCATCCAAAAGCAAAACCCATATTCTTCTCACCAAATTGGTTTGTGTTCTGGGGATAAGTGACTAAAATGAAACATGCTGGCAATTCTTAGAATTTTACTGAGGGAAGGAGCCCAACTTTTCATGAATACTGCAGCTTCCCTGACCTGTCTTTTCTTTTTGGTACTGGAGATTTAACCCATAGTTGCTACAACCCCAGCCCTTTTCATTTCTTGAGACAGGGCCTCACTAAGGGCCTTGCTAAGTTGCTGAGGCTAGCTTGAAGTTGCAATCCTACTGCTTCAGACTCCTAAGTTACTGGGATTACAGGCATGTGCCACTTAGCCAGTCCCTGCCCTTTTCTTATAAGACCCACTGTACCAGCTGGGGACACAATTCAATTGGTAGAGTGCTTGCCTCGAATTCATAAGGCCCTTGGTTCAATCGCCAGCACCACAAAAGAAAAAAAGATCCACTGTACCTTGGATTGCTGGAGTTATTACCTTCTTCTAAGAAAATATCAAGTTAAAGAAAGACAGTAGATGAAACTACTACAACCCCCTACTTGTACCCATCCCCAACATTACAAATGTTTATTTACAAGAAGAATATAGAAGTGAGGGATCCAAAAATTGAAGCATGTCCAGTGACAGCTCCATGACTAAATCCTCCCATCATCTTTCTATCTCATCCCTCACAGGGTGGGTCAAGAAAACCTCAGAAGCCCAGAAAACGAGGAGATAAATTCCATGGGTAGGGAGAGGAGCCAGTCAGAACAGGAACTGAGACTGCTTACCCACTTGGACTTGACCCCAGATGTATATTTCCCTTTCATTCCCTTCTTAAAAGACAATTCTTAAACTGGGCACAGTGGCGAACACCTGTATCCTAGAAGCTCAGAAGGCTGAGGCAGGAGGATCACAAGTTCAAAGCCAGCCTCATCAACTTAGCGAGGCCCTAAGCAACTCAGTGAGACCCTGCCTCTAAATAAAATATTAAAAAGTAGCTGGAGATGTGGCTCAGTGGTTATGCACCCCTGGCTTCAATCCCTGATACAAAAAAAAAAGACAATTCTTAATATCTGCCCTCAGAAAAAATTAGCCTGATTTGAGTCACTGGCAGTAAAGAGATATTTAGTAACTGGCCTCAAATTACAGAGTTGCAAAATGAAACAGCATGGGGCCTTCGATTTTTTTCCAGAGAGAAAAATATTGAGATGTTCCACAATTCCCCTCAGAAATAGAACTCATAGTAGTCCTTTCAGTGACAAAATCTCAACAAACAGATAAAGTTGTTGATAGGTTACTCATTCATAAACAAAAACCCACTATTAAATGTTCTCCCCAGTTAGTAAGTTCAGAACAGTAACAAGACCATCCCTACATAAAATTAAGATTTTATTCATTTACCTATCACTGGCAGCTACAATTGAGTTCATGAAAGTTGGAGGTATAGAAATTCACTCTGCACCATTACCTTGAATTATACAGCAAGGGCCAGGGATGTGGTTCAATGGTAGAATGCTTGCCTAGCATGCATGAGGCCCTGGCTTGGATCCCCAGCAAACACATACAAAATCATCACAACACACCAGCAAGGGCTGGAAACCCCTGTCAGTTTATTCACCAAGTTTACAAGAAGTCACAATGGAAGGAATTTCCAAAGCCAGTCAAACTTCAGTAGTACACATGCCACTCACCTAGACTTCTCAGTTTATAAACATTTTTTAAAGGTGACTACTAACAATATAAAAATCTCCCCTTCCCTTCACCACTTCAAACATTTATTAGATTAGGTTTTCAGTTAACAATGCTTGTCTAATGCTTTGAGTTCCTAAATAAATAGAAGTGCTGGAACTTGTTAATCATAGCTCATTTAAATACAATCACAGATTACATGTCAAATATTTAAAATAAATATTCAATTCTTAGGCCAAATGAGATCTGCTTTATAATCTGGGTAGAAACCGTGAGTAAACAAGCTAATCATAAACACCATCTCCACAGTTAATGTGACAAACCTTAAGGAGTGGGTTTGGCATCTGTCAGACCAGAGTTTAAATCCTGGCTCTGCTACTTCTGAGCTGTATGGCCGTTGGGCACTTGAGATTCTGAGATTCATTCTGCATCTCTAATACCCATTCCCTTTCAAGTAACTGCTGCCAAACACTAAGCACAGTGGAAATCATCCATTAGGTACTAAATAAAATATATCATCTCTTAACTATTATACATGTAAATCTGGAATAAAGCCAATGTGACTGATTGGGAAATAATGGCATGGAAGCCAGGGTAGGAAACAACTCCTTGTACTACCCTTCAAGGCGCATTCCAATCCAAGCTCCTTCTTCACCACCATGTTCTATCAACTTCAGCCTACAATGACTGAATCATAGCATAATCAGCACTTCATTAAACATTTTATCCTGTTTCTGGTATCACTCTTCTTGGATCACTATTTGTTTAAGATCTTAAGTAGAAAGTTCCTCATTATTTCTCCAAATTCCAATCTTACTAACCCCTAATTATTTTAGCTCATAAAGTACACCACAGGGCTAAGGGTACAGCTAAACAGTAGAGCACTTGGCTAGTATGCATAAATCCAGAGATTTAATCCCCAGTACTACCAAAAAAAAAAAAAAAACCTAAAACTAAAACTATACCAAAGCCATAAGTGATTCCACTTATGTCATTTAATTAGAACTACAGAACTTTGAGAACATAAAAATTCTTGAGTAATAACAGATAACTTTAACTTATTAAATAAATGTTCTAACACTCCCCAAATCACTTTGGTTTAGATCACATGGGGGTACTTCCATTGGTTGGTTGTGATGAATATGTCAGAAGCAGAGTCCCTGAGGCTAAGATTCTTAGACTCAGGGTGTTGTGACTAAACCACTTCACATCCACTCAGATATACTTATTTTCTAGAACTTCAAAACTATCAGCTAACCATATGACCCAGCTATACCACTCTTCAGTATTTATCCTAAAGAATTCAAGTCATCATACTATAGTAATACCTATATAGCACAATTCACAATAGCCAAACTATGCAATCAGCCTAAGTGTCCATCATTGGAAGAATGGATGAAGAAAATTTGATATATACATACACAACAAAGTTTTATTCGGCTATAAAGAAAAATAAAACTATGTCATTTGCAGGAAAATCAAAGGAACTAGAAACCATTATGTTAAGCAAAATAAGTCAAACTAAGGTGGTCAAGGGTCATATTTCTCTCTCATGTAGAAGATAGGAAAAAGGAAAAGAAAAGTGGGGATGGACCTCATGAAAATTAAAGGGAGATCAGTGCTTAGGAGTGATAATGGCCAAATTATATTGTTATGTTGTGTGCATGTTCAAATATGTAACAATAAATCCCACCATTATGTACAACTATAATGTACCAATTAAAAAATGTAACAGGAAAAAAATATCCACTCTATTCAAATGAGTTTAGAATCAAGATCACACATATCATGACTTAAGCTCTTCCCACATACTTCTCTGCACTTTGCCAAGTCTAACTGATAACCCAAATGTATTAGATAAATGGTTCAACACCCACCCACCCACCTCTGTGCTTTAACATCTGTTTTTTAATGCCCTCCCTTTATTACTCTAAAAAAAACAAATTTATAAACTATGTACACATAATTTCAAAGTAATCAGTAGGAAACAGCTTTTGGTAAAATTACAAATATAAAGTTTCATAGTATTTTATATTGTATGGTATATCCTTTTACATAGTAGTTACATTCTCAGAATATTTAAAGTATATCAAAATGATGCAAAAATGTTTTATGTAAAATGGATTTAGGTTTTGAAAGTTGTAAATAGGTTTTTCCCTTACAAGAATGTTTTAAGAGACATCTGAAAGTCATATAGACTACTAAAAATTTCTTCTTTGCACAAGATTGTTCCTGTGCACAATATAGGATTCCTAGTATTCTAGCTATATCCTCTAAATGCCAAAGCCATTCAACCCACCATCAATGAGACAACTAACAAGACCCCACAGAAAACCACTGTGCCAGGCATGCACTGCTGTGAGGCCAAGTAGAGTCTCGCTGTCTTTATATTTCACGTACTAACTTTAGTACTATTCTTGGCTACTAAGTAGGTACTAAGTAAGTTTGAAAAAATGGGTAGCAATTCTTCTAAAATTCCTACTCCATTCAATCTAAGGTTGCAGAACGTCAGAGTCAGTAGGCTCAGTCAACAGAAAGATGGCCTCTTCTGGATTGAAAGTTTACATTTCACTCACAATAGGACACTTTTATATCTACTCCATAATGGTGGCCTAAGATTGTGAAGGTGGTGCTGAATAGGCAGAACATAGAGGAAATTTAGAGCAGTGAAAAGACTCTATATGATACTATGGTGGTAGATATATGCCATGATACATTTACCCAAACCCACAGAATGTACAACACCAAGAGGCAAGAGGCAATCCTAGTTAAACTAAGGACTGGGTAACAATGATGTGTTAATTCAGGTTTGTTAATTGCACATTCTGGTGGGAAATAATGATAAACAGTAAAAAGAAGAAATATCTCTGCCTGCCTCTTAATTTTGCTCTGAACCTGAAACCGACTTTAAAAAATAAAGCTTTAGGGCTGGGGCTGTAGCTCAGTGACAGAGTGTTGCCTAGCATGCGTGAGGCACTAGGTTCAATCCTCAGCACAACACAAAAATAACAAATAAAATAAAGGCATTCTGTCCATCTACAACTACAAAAAAAAATTTAAATAAAGCCTTAAAGAAAAAATAATCAAATGAACAAAAATACCCATTGTGGCATGATGTCCCAACTGAGCATGGGAATGGCTTTAAAATCCATCTCAACATGGCTGTTATAAGTCCTGCCAATTGATTCGGCTTCCTAACCTCAAAAATGTGACAAGACAATTAGTAAATTCAAATGAACTTTCTGTAGGCATGTACAGAACTCTACACCATGCAATTTTGTAATTCTCACTAACATCACCTTAGAATTTACCATGCTCTTCAGGTACATGGTGATATACATTTAGTTGACTTTCACACAATGATATAGCATAGTATAAATCCATATTTTACAGGGAGATAAATGAGGCCCAAATACAAGATCCAAGGTCAAAAGCTGGTAAAAGAGCCCAGATTACAGCTCAGATGTATCTACTCGAAGCCTGTGCTATTCATCCTCAGGCACCCTGAAAATCACCTGTCTGGATGAATGGGGTAAAAGAATTCCAACTCGAGTGATAACCTCTCCTGAGCATGAACCCAGGAGGTAGATAGGCACCTCTAGAGAAAGAACTAGAAAGCATGTCAGATAAAAGCCAAAATGGGGGAGGGAGGACGGGATCCTGTTTCCTACTAAGGCAGAGACAAAGGTATTGGGAGGATTCTCAAATTAGATCTTTAAATCAATTTGTGCATACCAAGACCACCTAGACCACCTATTCCCTGATGCACAAGAATACAAAGCTATGAAATGGCATCAAGCCCCACTGAATGCTGACTCCAACCTATCTCCACTCTGTCTAAAAGTGGTTCCTACCTCTCTTCCTTGGAATGGCCAGTGTTATTAACCTCACTCACAACTTGCTAGCCTCTGACCACACACTACATCTTTGCTTACCTAGAAAAAAGAAATGCCCCTCTACTCAGTGCTTATAAAATCCTGCTCATCCTTCAGGGATGCCTTCTACCCTCCCACCCCTACTCTAAGATACTCCTCACTGCCCAGCTCGAAGGGACTGACCCCACTTCTGAGCCTTCACAACATTGTTTGTTCTCACAGTTTGCTCAGGGCCCTTCCCACCACTCTCCATATCACAATAATCAATCCACATTAACTGCAACCACTACCGTTAGACTTAGATCCACTTAATGAATTCCTACTAAGATGAGAGATCAGCCACTCCACATACATTATTTTGCTTAATTCACATACTGGTTTTACTTTACAGTGAAGAAACTGAGGCCTGGCCTGATCTAGGCTCCACTGGCATACAGCAGAGTAGCTATGGAATCAAGACTGTTCAAATCCCAGATCCACCACATATAAGCAAGGAAATCTTGAATAAATTATTTAGCCCCTCAAGGTTTAGTTTCCTCATCTGAAAAATAACAAAAGAAATACAAATTTCATAGGATTGATGTATGTGTACTCAGTATAGTATCTGGCACACAAATATGACTAAACAAGTGTTTTCTACTGTTATCATCATTACTGCCTCCAACGGTGTTGTCTCCACACCCATACATTAATGACCTCAAATGGACCAAACTACTTCCCTCTGTCCAAGCTGATTCTTCTTCCTTGACCTCCCCTTGCATGCCAGCCCCTTATACGCTTGGATCTAATCATGTGCTCACCTCTCAGAGATGTTTCCTAACAACCCTACTGAGAAAGAATCTCACTCTCCAGGATCTGTCTCCAGCGTCCTTTCCCCTCCCCAGCTTCTATAAGCCTATGCACCCCTGTTTCTTGTCCTCAGAGTACTAATCACAACCTGCTTTCTGTTACTTGCCGATCTGTGTATTGGTTTTATCTCCATCCCACTCACCAGCCAGGAGGAAAAAGACCATGTCTATCTTCATCAACATTGTATCTTTAACCAACAAAAGGCCTAGCACATATAGTAATCAATACTCAATAATACTTGTTCGATAAATGGGTGTGCATAATTCTCTTCACTGAATTGTAAGTAAATGGTATGATACTTAGAAGTTGAACATATAGTATTTATTATATGAGTTCTATGTGGGATTTGATTGAAATAGGGTTCCTATGCTTCCAAAGAGTCAAAAAAATCACTATACCAGATTATTTCAAAATCCTCTTCAAATACTACCAGACATTTGGCAAAAGGTTGACTGACTGTATCCTGGGCAACTACTGGGAAAAGTTCTAGGGGGTTACTCTTATAGTTTATATGTGAGGTATCTCCCAAAAGCTCATGTGTGAGACAATGCAAGAGGGTTCAAACGGGAAATGGTTAGGTTGTGAGAGCCTTAAACTAATCAGTGAATTAATCCCTGATGAGATTAACTGAGTGGTAACTAGAGGCAGGTGGGGTGTGGACTTCGGGAGTATATATTTGTATCTGAAAGTGGAGTCTCCTTCTCTGCTTTCTGATCACCATGTGAGCTACTTCCCTCTACCATACTCTTCCTCCATGATGTTCAGAACACCTTGAGCCACGAGGAATGAACCTGGCTGTCTATGAACTCAGACCTCCAAAATCGTAAGCCTCCAAATAAATTTTTCCTCCTCTACAGTTGTTCTGGTCAGGTTCTTTAGTCACAGGGTCAAAAAAAAAGCTAAAACAGTCACCTTCTGAAAGAACAACTCAACACTTGATAAACCTTCCCTCAATCTTTAACTTTAGTTTAAAGAGAGCATCTCTATAGTATAAGGGCTACTCCTTGTCCCCTACCCTCCAATCTCTGCCTTTCAAATCTCTGTTATCCACACTGCTGTGCAGAATGGTAAATTGTTACAAACTACTAGAAGGCAATCTGGTAATGGAATTTAAAAAGACATAAAAATTAGGAACTCATGTGATTCCCAGGAACATATCCTAAGAACACACAAAATATGCACATTCAGCTATAAGACTATTAGTCACAATGTTTTTTACAATAGCAAAAAAAAAAAAAGGTGGGGGGAGTTTACAGTAAATGGTGCAAATGGTGGGGAGTACCGGGAATTAAAATCGGGGGCCCTCAACCACTGAGCCACATCCCCAGCCGTACTTTGTATTTTATTGAAAGCAACTTAAATGTATATTTTAAATGGATATTGGCCTAAAAATGGATACACAAGCTGGCGTGGTGGTGAACACCTGTAATCCCAGCAGCCAGCAGCTCAGGAGGCTGAGGCAGGAGGATCAGGAGTTCGAAGCTAGCCTCAGCAAAAAGTGAGGTGCTAATAAACAACTCAGTGAGACTCTGTCTCTAAATAAAATACAAAACAGGGCTGGGGATGTAGCTCAGTGGTCAAGGGCCCCTGAGTTCAATCCCTAGTACAAAAAAAAAAAAAAGACACACAAACAACAGAATACCCCACACTATTTTTAAGAATAATGACTGCTCTGTTATGGGGCACTTACCATATAATGGATCCTCTGGTAAGATTCTTTACATCTCATTAATGCTCACACCAATACTATAAGGTAGATATTTTGACACTTTACAAATAATAAGACAGATTCATAAAATAAAAATTTAGCAAATGGCCATTTAGCTAGTAAGTATCAGGATCAGGTTCAAACCTAACTCATTAACTCACTCTTGTCTCCAGCAAGCATTTATTAAACATCTACTATGTGCCAGGCATGGTGCTACTACATGCCAGCAACATGTTGGGGTTTTATTTTTTTAATGCTTATTTTGAAATAATCTTAAGATTTACAAAAGACTTGCAAAGATAGTACATAAGAGTTCTCATTTACCTTTGTTCAGTCAATTCTAATACCAATACATTTTTTAAACTGACAAAATGAAAGTTATCCATTTCATCACCAAATAATCATAAGAATATTAGATACCTGCAGCCAGCACTTCTGCCACCATCTTCCCCACTGCAACATCCCAGGGTTAAGGAAAGGGAATTATGAAGTCACTGATATGGAGCCTATAGCTATAGGAAGACTTATGATTTTTTAAATAAGTATAAAACCTCAAAGAAACTGTGAATAGAAAAGAACATAATTATGAGAAAAAATAGTAAAACACAGTGTAAGTACTAGCTATCATGCCAAACATTTTATTCACTTAATCTCAGACATTCCATACAATGGGTCCCACTGTCATCCCTATCCTACAGATGAGCAAACCCAGGTACAAAGTATTAACCTTGCTTAAAGCAGCTAATAAGATGCTTCCATTTCCTGGGAAGGAAAACAGAGCTCTTAGCCCCAGGCTTTGAGCTTGTACATTCCTAGATTCCCAAACTTGGGGAGCTATTTTTAATAATGGCCACCATCCAAACATCAGATGTGACCAATCTCCAGCTCAGCAAAACTATCATAAGTGCAGCATTCTTAAGCCCCTGAGTAATCTTTGCCTAAGAATGATATATCACTCTCTTGTGCATGTTTCCAGGGGAAGTAAAGAAATTTCTGAAGGACTTTCACAACACTACCTAAAAGCAGGTTTCCAAAGGGCCCTTCACATAGGTTTTCGTAACAGACATCACGCCTCCTACCTGCAGCCTCCCTCAGTAATGCAGCACTGTACTGATGCTGGCTCCTCAAAAGGAATCCTAAAGACACAGTGGATACCCTTCCTTGCATGGAGCTCAAACACAAAATTGCTGTGCCAGAATTCATCTCAAAGGATCTACAGGTCTCTGACACCATGGAAGGATGGAGTTAGTCTAAAAAGAGAATAAACAGTACATTTCTGGCACCACAAAATACAATCTATTTGCTTCATCAAACACGTTGCTCTAGAGACCGACTTCTGCTTTCAAAGAATCCTTGGGTTGCCTGTAGACTCTTTCATACTAAAGTGACTAACTTTGAATCATTCATATCTACTTTTTAGGAGTTTCAGGCACTACAGAATGTACAATTAATATTTAAATATGTACATCTTCAAGAAATAAAAACACACAGAGAAGATATGCTGCCAAAGTATTTAACTCGGGTCTATTTCTGGAATTAGGGTGCTGGCAGAATGTGATCCAGACAACATTAGGAAAACTAAACACAAGGAAAGAGAAATACTAACCAAATTCAGAGAGGAATGCAGTATCTTAGAAAGCCAGAAAATATATGGACAGAAGAGAAAGGACCAAACACAGTCCAGTTCCTTGTCCCCAGCTATGAACAATGAGCAAGGCTTCAGTGGAATCCCAGGACATACCTCCCAAATGTCTTCCTGCTCTGGTCCTCAGAAACCTGCTCAATAAATAATCCAACAAATGACACGAAGGCATATATATGAAGCTCCTTTTTAAGATTCTAAGAGCCCTCTGCCCCTGCTTTGAGAAGGGGAAAGGAAAAGTGGACAGCAGCCACACCAGAGCAGTCAAGTGGCAAAGTCCTGGGTCGTTTTCTCACCAGGAATGCCTGGCCCCAGGCAGAGTGGTTCTAATGACTCATGATGAGACCACAGAACAACAAAGAAGATAACCAACAGTTAAGGGGGAATATGGTATTCTGGTTACCAAACAAGATGGGTAGTGGACCCACCTGAGTGCCCTCAATGCACTCTATCCTTCTGAGTTTTCTCTGAAAACTTTCTCATCTTTTGGACCTGAAGAATTCTGGTTCATCTTCTGACAATCCAGGTCAAATGCCCCACCTTCTCTGTGAAATCCTCCTGACTTCCCTAGACAAACAGTCACTCTCTCTTCTGTGCCTCTGTGCTGTTGCACTCACTGATTATAACCTCAGAGTGTTCTGTCCTAAGACACCTGCCAAACTACACTGAGGGCTGAGGGTATATTTTATTCATTTTTTTCCTCCAAATCAGTAACTAGAACACAGAAGGGACTCAAAAGATGAATGGAATGTGCACTAAGAGTATCCAGAGTTCCCAAGGCCCTAGCCATCTGCAGGGAGATTCATAATCAATTGGTCCTTACCTTAAGGACCAATCTAGTCCTAAACACAGAGACTGCACCACTCCTCTCCATATTCTCCTTAAGACTGGAATGAGTAGCTTCACCCTTGATTCCCCTCTAGCAGTGGGAATGAGAACACAGACGTACCTGACATCACTGGGCATGACCCAACACACACACAAGCTGGTCTCTAATCTCCCACCCACTGCAACCAAAAATCTAAAGCACCAAACTTGGAAGGTGCTGAAAAAGTTACAAAACACATTTCTGACCTTTTTTTCCCCTCCACCTCTCAGAGGATGAAACCAGGAAGAATGACCCTAATTCATTTTAAACCAAGTCCCTTCTTCCAGGTAGGCTTGCGTGGGAGTCACCTGGATTATGGCAGTTACTTGCTACTTATCCAGCTTGTCTTGCTATGAGTACCTGAAATGCTACGATAAAACCACCTTCTACTGCCATGGCCTGTCTCAAAGGCTATGAAAGAGGCAAAGCCCCGGGAAAGCCACTGTGTGAGCTTTACAACTCTGTGCAGTAGATAATAAACTGAATGATATTCAAATAACCCAGAAAGGCTAGAGTGCAACCTGACAGAAGCCAATAGAACTGTCCCAGAACAGAGCTGCAAGCATCTGAATGCCAGGGCAGCTGCTCCACAAACAAGTGGCCCACTCTTCACCCCTACCCACTTCACAAAGCTACTACCATGTGGCCTGGTCTTCTAGCCTTACTCTCCCAGTATCAGCTGGACACTCAGAAAGCAACAAGCTGATGAGAGATTTCTAAATATAACTCCCTTGTTGGCTGATTAACTTTTTACTTCTGTCCTCAAGATCACAGTTCAGCAACATAGAAGAGAGGCAGGGATTTACTAGAGAGCCGTAGATTTCAAGGTTCATCCTCCTCTTCCATGACAAGAGCCACCATGACAAGAGCTTTCTTGGGCCCAACAAGTCTCTACCTTTACCCTCAAAGACATCAAAGGCATTTAGTATTTAAGAATAAAAATCTGACACAGTGCACCCTCCAAGGCAATAAAGTAGACATTAGAAGGCACCTTTAAGGCAGTGTTTTTCTCAGTCCCTAAAACTCTTGTAGTGTGAAAGAATCCATTCATTACTAGGGGAAAATTATGTTTTCTTCACATGAAATCAAAGACAAGCTCCTATGTCACTAGTCCATCACTGTCCAGAGCCCCAGGACTTTTACAAGCACAAGTGAAGAGGCAGGACCCATTAGAAGTACTGAAAACAGCACAGCTTCATAGCTGAACTGTTAGGCAGTGAGCCAACTCCACCATGCACTAACTCTGTGACTTAGAAAAGGGGGATATGCTAGGAGCCACCTACCTAATAGGATTGTTAAAAGGATTAAGTTAACTAATTAAGTTAATCATGAGTGCTATATTTCCTCCATAAATGAAGAGTCAGCACCGTTTCCCTGAAACATGCTATTCTACATTTTTAAGAATTTTCTACATGGTAGTTAGAAAACTTGAGTTGACTCATAGAAAATTGCCAATATTTGGCCATTTTTTATGATGAAAAGTGAAATATATAACAAAATCAAATAGGATGTATCAGAATGCAAAGCAGTACATTTTAAATCATCTTCTATACCTAAAGAAGATCAAATCTTTTATAGAAAATATTTCAAACAACTTTTTTTTTAAAAAAAAAAAAAAGAGGATCAAATATCAGTATGGGATTGATCCTCCCCACCCTCAATTTGGTCTGCAGAACCTTATGAGGGTTGAGTAGCCTTAACTATTTGGGGAGCTGCTCTACTACCAAGGTGGCCCCCAGTCAGACCTATTACTTTTACAATTGTAGCTTCAGTGCTACCAGAAACATCTGCAAAACGTATACATACTGGAAGCCCAAAGACTAAAGGAGCAAATCACAGCCACCAGAGAACTCCACTAAATCATTCTTCTAATGGTACTTCTGAATTCCAGAGAAACCACCTCATGCTCATGCAACAGTCACAGTCCTAATCAACACCATCTGAATTTCAGCCATTATTCCAGCTATATCTGAAGTCACTCAAAAAACCAGTTCCAAAAGACATTTCAGAGAACGCAACAATGAACATCTTTTATCTTTGCTTGGTTTTCCATAAGACTAAAAACTTTTAATAATTAGAGAGAAAAGAGCTTATCACTTAGGTTAATTTTCAATTATACAACATAAGCACCCTCTGAACTGTCTTTGCAACTTCCTGCTAATCTAAAATTATTGCAAAATAAGGTTTACTTTACAGGTGTTATAGAACATTGAGTAATTAACTAAAAGACAAAATAGACTTAAATGATCATGGAACAGTAACCAGCCAAAAAAAAAAAAAGCCACAGAAATGTTATTTCAGCTTTTCAGTAATATCCTTAAGTCTAAGGCAAACTGATCCATTCACAATTTACCTAGATTCTTGATATTCTACCCTGGAATAAGAAAACCATCTTTCAATCACTCCAACACTGTCTAAAACACACCAAATTACATTCACTGTGGAAGTTTCTAAAGCAGAGAATGTCAAAATCTTCTATCCTAAAAAAGAATGCAATTTCATGATTTAAAAAAGTACTTTTAGAGAAGTTCAGTTATATAAAAAAGCAAGAACTGACTCTTTAGTCAAAAACAACCTAATGAAATCTTTTAGATGTATTGTATGATTTTATGTCGCTAGTCCATTAATAACAGAAAGGCTCTTTTTAAATATTGGTTCAATACAGTAACAATAGTAGCAGCAGAATCTTTCTCTGGCCTATAAACTAAGTCTAATTAGAAAAAATACCCAGAAACATTTGTACCGTCTGAACTCTTGATTCCATGTTGTTACATGAACTCAATGAAGGCCTGGACTGAGATCATCAGCCTAATATCAAGGCATACAGATGAGCTGATTTGCATGGGTTTAATGACTATGTTTCAGTTTGATTTTATTGCTCCACTTCCCTTAACATCAGAACTATTTATCTTCTCTACTTCTCAATACAAGAACCATTTATAAAGCCCAGAACTGTATTAGCTCTAAACGAAACTAGTAAGTAAACTCTTTAACACAACATCATAACTTTCAAGTTTCTCAATTAAAAGTAGAGTTGATTGCAAAAGAAACTGAGAAACTTGCTTCCTTATGAAGTTCCTCTTCTGAATATTTTATATCTACACAGGATGTGATGTAGGCAAAGGGAGATGACATCACTATAGTCTCAGGTTATGCTTCCTAGTGCCCCTAGAACAGAATCAAGCCTCTGTGTACCTTGCCAGTCTTATATAATGCTATCATTTAGTATTTAATAATTAAATAACTAAACTGAAGGCCTAACTAGGATTGTTTTCATAGGGAAGGGATTCTGTTGGCTCAGTATATGTTTAGAGAACTACTTACTATCTGATAGTCAATAATATATTTTGCCCTAAAGACGTCCTTGCCCATGGCACAACACAGTTCTGGCTGAGGTCAGCCCCCTTGTCAGATGATGCTGTAAGCAGTGGATCTTGTACATGAAAGTCTACATACATACCCCTAAGGCTGACTATGTAGCTGGAAATAGCAAATGGAAGCTTACTATCCACTACAAGGGATAAGGGAAAAAATATGAACACCTACCCAACCCAACTCCAATACATCCACCCAAATTCACAAGAATTTTACTGTTTGGAGCTAGCAGGCAGCATGGTAAAAAGCATCAGCTTTGTAGTTAGACAAGTGTTACTCATTTAAAATAAATAAGGTACTTAATTTCTCCAACAGTTTCCTCATATTTAAGTGGGAATAATACCATCCAATGCAAAAAGGTCATTCAGAGATGAAATGAGGTATATACAACTACCTAGGTATACAGGAGACGTGCAGTTTACAAAGTTAAGGTAACAGATAAAAATTTCCATACAAGGCTTAAAAAAAATCCAGAGAAACCACATGACGTAAACATGCACTCTGAAATCCAGCTATTGCTATATCACTAGTGTATATTTGCCATGCAAGTCAATAAAATCTAAAGCCAGAGAAAGAACTGGAGAAAAACAAAATAGACTGCAAGTACCCCAATGGGGTAATTCAATAGCATTCCTTTCTAAATAAAAGACAGTATGCAAATATACTCTTTGTGTTTTAATAGGACTAAGCTTCATCATTATGGAGTAGGCACAAATTATAAGTTTTCCAGAAGAAATGCTGCAGAAATATCACACAAATATTCACAAACATCACATATTACCAGCCTTCTCACTTAGAGATATGTAAAAATTATAAGTGACTAGATGCCAATAAGTATAAATCCTAGGAACAGGCACTTTACATAGGAATATTGATAGCTTCAAGAAGAGAATATACAGCCAGGCATGGTAGCACACTCCTGGCATCCCAACAACTGGGAGGCTGAGGCAGTAGGACTGCAAGTTCAAGGCCAGTCTCAGCAACTTGGCAAGGTCTCAATAAACTTAGTGAGACCCTGTCACAAAAAATAAAAAGGGCTGGGGGTGTGGCTCAGGGGTTAAGCACCGAGGGTTTAACAGCTGGCAATTCCAGTCCAAAGGTAATCAGTGTGGAACAAAGGTAGTATATGTGTACACGTGTGTACATATACATACAAATAAACCACAACTCAATAGACCTGAAGAAAATCCCTATTATAATCCTAAGAACTATCATATATAAAGACCTATTTTTTTTTCATTTGGACCCAAAGAACTTTATATATTTTTAAAATTTTGACATCTTAAGTCATTTTATACAGCATATACAAGGGCTGTGATTGTGCCTCAGTGGTAAAGTGCTTGCCTAGCATGCATGAGGCACTGGGTTTGATCTTCAGCACCCCATAAAAATAAAGACATTGTGTCCATTTAAAACTAAAAAATAAATATTTTGTAAAAAAAGAGCATCAATGGTGAAGAGATTCATTAGTCATTCTAATAATTTATATCAAGTAAATTTTGGTATCCAAACACTATAATAAACATCAGTTTGGCACATAAATAACACACATCTTTTTAATGAAACAAAATGGCTCATATTTTTAAATCCTTTTCCATAATCAGGGAGTTTTTCATTAGATAATATCATTAGATATTAACAATTTACACTCCACAGCTGAATCATTGCATTTAGAGCAAACAGATCTATTCTTTAGAAGTAGTTGCATTAATTGGGAAAGTCATGTTTTTTCCTTCATACTTAATGGTCATATGAGAAGTTGCAACTATACTTATTAAAGGAATACAAAAACAAATCAGCCCATTCCCAGAAACATACTGCGCTCCTCCAGAGGATGGACACCTTGCGCCATCCACCTCAGTAGGGCCTTGCCATTGCCTGAGTCAGGGGAGGGGCGCAGCAGGTCAGTACTATTATTTTCCCCCATTTTACAGATGAATATACAGAGGATTTAAGTAATCTGTTTACTCGGTGTCCTCACTCCATTTTCCCCACTATTCCCAACCATACATTAGTGTCTCTTTGCGTATTTCCAGTCTTCAAGAGAGTGAAATAAACCAGAAAGTCAGATCCTCTCTACCAAAATGATAAATATTTTGTAATGTATTTAACTGTATGTGTTCAAAAACATTATTCTGCTTCAAGTGACTGCCAAAGGGACTGATGAGACAAGATGGAAAACCTAATTCCAGAGGTTTCTGCAAAATCTAGGCAAGAGATGAAATGTAAAGAAAGGCACAGGAAGGGAAGATGATAAGGCAAGGGGAGATCAGAGATATGTTTCTCAAGCTTGACTTCACATTGGTAGGTGCTTAGTGAAAAGAGGGTTCCAGGACCAAATATATTTGCAAACAACTGAATGAATACAATAAGATTCCTTACTACAAGGCTTCTGAGACTTTGGTATATCCGAATTCATTTTAGTTCACAAAGAAAACAATAAACTAAGTAACATCATGGTGATTTCCACACTCCTCTGAACCTGAAATACTCACTCATAGAATATCTTGAGAAGAATCACGCTTTGCAGGACAGTCAAGATGCTCACTGAAGGGCAGATTTAAGAGAAACAATGAACATAGTTTTGGACCTGTTTGCATTAGAGTTGTCTTAAAAAGTATCAATTCAAAAAATGGTTAAAAGCAAAGTCTCAAAGAGATATCTGCATAACCATGTTCACAAAAGCAACATTCACAAAAAATGGAAGCAACCCAATATCCACTGAGAGATGAATGGATAAACAAAATGTGATATACACATACAATGGAATATTATTCAGCCTTAAAGTGGAAAGAAATTCTATGACATGCAAAAATATGGATGAGCCTTAAGGATATATTTCAGATATAAGTGAAATATGAGTCATAAAAAGAATAATACTATATGCCTCATTGTACTTATAGGAGGTACCTGGAATAACCAAATTCATATGACAAAAAGTAGAACAGTGGCTGCCAGGGGCTACAGGGATGAAAGAATGGGCAGTTATCATTTGAATGATGTAGAATTTCAGTTCTGCAAGATTTAAAGAGTATTATGGTTTAGATATGAGGTCTTCCCTGCAAAGTTCATGTGGTGAGACAATAAAAGAACAGTCAGAGGTAAAATTATTATAAGAAATGTGACCTAACCAGTATAATCTTATTAAATCCAAATCTAATCAATAAATATTTATTGACTGCCTAGGTAGACTGACCTTTGCATGAACCAAGAGGCATGGGAAAGGGGGCAAATAAAGGGAGGTGGTGTTAGGCTCTGCAGACTTATCTGACTTAGTAAAGTGAGAATATCTAAAAAGCTATCATGGACGAACCACTGATACGGATTAACTTGGTGGTAAATGTGGGCAGAGAGGGTGTGTCTGGGAGCATGACTTTCAGGTTTATATTTTGTCCCCCAGTCAGAGATCTCTCTCTGTGTCCTGGCTGCCATATCTTAAGCTGCTTCCCTCTACCACATCCATCTCCATGATGTTCTGCTTCACCACCTGCCCAAAGCTATGGAGTCAGCTGACTGTGGACTGAACCTCTGAAACTGAGTGCCAAAATGAACTTTTCTTTCTCTGAGTTGTTTCTGTCCAGTCTTTTGGTCATAGCAACACAAAGCTGACTAAAACAAAGAATTCTAGAGACTGGTTGCATAACACTCTAAATACATTATATACTACTAAACTGTGCATTCAAAATGGTTAAGATGTTAAACTGAATGATAAGCATATTTTACCAGTTTTTTTAAATTTCTCAAAAACTGTCATTTCAAGATATTATGGTAGAAATCTCTTGTTTTTATCAGTCTAGAATCCTCTCATCATATGTAGTTCTGTTAACAGTGCTAATCAGACTCCTTACTAACCCCTCTACATGACTCAGGCTTGACCAGCTACTGTCCACCTATAGGACCAAGGAATGACCCAAGCAAAATTCCATCAGAAATATTTAATAAATGGAAACCAAATGAATATCATCTTGGGAAAGCAGGTTGTTCTCTTTCAAGGCATTTCAAGAAACATTCAATTCGTTGGCCAGAAATGAGACCAATGAAAGGGAGCCAACATAAGCAGGACTCCTGATGAGAGGAGAACATCTTTACACTCTGGAGTCCATGGACCTTCCCCTTCCCCTTAAGATACTCCAGTTACACAGGCCAATAAACCCCAATACCTTTCATTATTCCGGTTAAGCCACCAAAATAGAACGGATACAGAAATCCAAAAGAAAAGCAATTTCACTGAGCAACAGGTAACTACACAAGAATTTTCTCACCACAGCACCTTTTAGAATTTTATGTGCAGTGCCATATATCACTGCTAAAAAGTAATATACAATTCCATAACTTAGTATAATTTCAAACAATATAACTTTCCAGTTGGTAAAACTATTATCTTAGGCCAGAATATTATTATGTCTCTAAGGGGGGGGGGCCTAATTTCAAATCCTAGTACTAGCCCATAATTTCAAATCCTAGTACTATAATCAATCTCTCAATATCATGTACAGATAAGTATCCAAAACCTCAAAACTTAGAAAAATTTTAAGACAACTATCACTTACAGTATCCTGAAGAAATACTAAGAAACACATACTAACAGAAGCACAAAGATGCTCATATTTGCAAGAGCATCTGTAGTAAGATAATCAAACAATATGTTTTTCCCACAGTGGAGGGTTGGGTAAATAAACTTTCATTCATATATACAATGAAGATCTATCCACCATAAAAAGCTGTAATGCAAAAAAAAAAGCTATGCTGCCATAACAAAAGTTATTACCACGAGGGAAAGGGAATCTCTTGGTGAAAAAGTGAGAAAACAAAACAGCATTATGTTCTTTAATCTCTGTTATCATTTGGATATGAGGTGTCCCACAAAAGTTCCTGTGTTAATCCAAAAATGTTCAGAGGTGAAATGACTGAATGAGAGTTGTGACCTAACCAGTCCATCCTAGTTTCTGTGAACTACATGGGTGGGAACTGTAGGCAAGTGGAGTGGAGGGAGGTCACTGAGGTATGCCAGGAAAGGATTCATCTTCACTGCAGCCCCTTCCTCTCACTCTGCCATGAAAGGAACAGTGCTCCTCCACCATACCATTCTGCCATTGTGGTCAGCCTCACCTAGCTCTCAGAGCAACGGACTTGGCCAAAAATACACTGAGGCTCTGGAACCATGAGCCAAAATACACTTTTCGCCCAAGATGTTCTTATCAAGTATTTTGATGACAATGACACAAAGGCTGATTAATACAATCTCCTTTAATTTTTTTTTTAATTTAGAAGTTCATACACTCATGAAACAAAGTCTGAATATAAACATAAAACATAATGGCAAATATTGGATTTTTTTATTTCTTAATTTTTCTAAAATACAAATATACTATTTGTTATTTTGTTTAATTTGCAGTTTGTAGGTACAGCAAATTCCAAATGATGGCCTAGAAAGGGCAAATTATTAAGCTTACAACTTGACTTCTCTGAAAGGAAACATAAAAATGGCTGACAGTATTCCACATGGTATGGCTAACACAGGGTTCCTTATTAAACTATAACTATTTGTTGAACATTGATTATACAAATTATCTAAAATTCATTTAAAAATTACACCTTAGAGAAACACTGTGTCTCATGTCTATGACCAAACATCATAATACACATCAGGGAAGAACCCATAAAATATGGATCTTTCTTGTATAAAACAGAAAGGCTAGAATTATTTTTTAATTAAATATATATATATATTAGAAATCTGAGAAAACAAAGGAAACAAATCATCAAAAGGAAAGAGAAAACAAAAGCCTCTCTCTCTCCTCAAAGGCCCAAGTCAGAGTCAATAGACTGTCTGCTTTGAGGTACCTTGTCTCATCATAAATACCTTTACTGAATTGCTCGCTCTGGCTACACTCTTACTGTGAGATTTGCTGAGAGCAGATGAGTAGATACACACACACACACACACAAACACAAACACAAACACAAGAACATGGTGACGATAGGTAAATTCTGACTCAAGGACATGGTCAGGATCTTGACAGTGATCAGAGGTCAAATATTTACAGTAAATGCTGTGATAAAACCATGGTGCTATCCAGGGGCAAAGGAAAGGCATTTCCTGGGAGGATGATGAGGGAAGGCTTCCTAGAAGACACAAAACTCACACCTAAAGGGCGAATAGGAGTAGAGAAGGGAAAACTGTTCCTGGGAGAAGGAACTGTGCGTGCAAAGAATAGGGCTCAGAAGTAAGAGATACCGTGAAATATTTAGAACCAAAAGTTACTCAACATTGCTGACTCCAAGAATGGTCACGAAAGCCAGGCATGGTGACACAGGCAAGTAATCCCAGAAACTTGGGATGATGAGATAGAAGGAACAAAAATTCAAAACCAGCCTCAACAAATTATCGAGGACCTAAGGAACTTAATGAGATCCTGCTTCAAAATAAAAAAAAATAAATAAAAAGTGCTGGGAATGTGGCTCAGTGGTTAAGCATCACAGGTTCAATTCCTGATACCAAAATAAAAAAAGCGGGGCTGGGGGTAGGGGGTAGATTATGGAAGGAAAGCAAGACTGGTAACTATAAAGAGCTTTTTATCCCTTGCTAAGGAGTTTGGATGAAGCCAGAACTAGACAAACAAATAGGCAAGGGTTGGATCCAGAGAATGGAGGAATTGAAATGTTAATTCCTTCAGACCCTTTCCTCTACCTTTACTGAGATAACCTGCCCCTGTTCCAACCTGTTGCTAGGGTAACCTCTCAGAGATTGTCCCTCCCTACAGGGAGTTGTTAATTATGCCCCCTTCCAGCCCAGATCACTTCAACTTGACCTCTCCAGCCAATCTGCTTCTCACTTTCTAACCAGGGAACCAAGCATCTCCTGGGCCTAGTCACATAAGCAGGAAGGAGAGAGATAAGGGAAAGAGAACAGGAGAACAAAGGAAGCCTAGGACATATAAAAAAGGCAGAACACCCTGGCTTCTTGGGACACTAGGATACCAGCTATGGCTCCCTTCTCCCTCCCTTTTTAAATAAACCCTGTTTTGTATGCTTGCCTCTGCGTGCTTCTCTAATGTTATATTTCAACATGTGAAGGAGCAGAACTCATCACCAATAACCAGCAGTGTCATGGACTTGATCCTAACAGCAAAGGACAGCAAATAAAAAATTTTAAGCAAGGCAGTGACATGTTCAGACTTGCATTACAGAATAATTGTCCAGGCACCATACTAAATATCCCCACTGAGAAGAAAAATACCAAACACTGAAAGTAGGATTCATTTCCTAAGTAAAAAAGAGCAATATATGAATGTTTTAAGGAAGACTAGTAAGCGTATATGATTTTACACCTGACTGATGTAAAAGAAAAGGGGACCACTTTACTTTGGGACCCCTCCTATTATTCATGCAAAAATATAGACTCAAACCTAAAGTTATTTTATCATAACCAAATTATATAACAAATAATATAAATCCTAAATACTATTTCACATTCATGGCTTCCATTACTTATAGAATATTACTTATAGAATATTACTTTCTAATGAGAAAAAGCACCAAAATCAAATCAAATCAATTCCTGTTACAGCATTTGAAGAAAACTGTATCTGTTCACAATAAACAATTATAACGTAATGAAACCCACCATTCAGTATAATAAATATTGCACCAATGACAAAATAAAATTTAAAAGCACAATTATAATTGTCAATATATGCATGTTACTGACCAGCAGGCTGCCTATACAACCATCAAGAAATTTGAAGCTTCCTCCCAACATTTAAAGCCACTGTGATCTCAGTTTGTTTAATTTTCCAGAGTTACAATTAAAAACCATGAAATTGGTTATATCCTTTGATACAGTAAATCTATGGACTTAACCTAATTGAGGAGCAAAAAATACCATTTATATGTTTGTAAAGGATCCCCATAGTACTCTCTAAAAATGAAAATAGTTTAAATATGCTATAATAGGGGATTTATTTCAGCAAAATAAAATGTTATTGACCCAACAAAATATTTCATCTCTCTTAGAAGATGGTTATTATGAAGACAATTCTACAATAGACAAAAAAAAGTTTAAATGAGAAAAGACAGATACATATATATCCTGCAATTAAAATTATATAATACATGTGGGCAAATTACATCATCCATTATGGGCAAAGACTGGAACACAGTAAGTAAAAAATAGCTTTAATGTAATATGGGAGGAAATGTCAACATTAAAGGAAATATACGTATTGGAAATTTACAGAGTTATTATTAAAATTTTTAAGACTAGTACAAAGCTTTATCATTCTTTAAAACAAAAAAACTAAGCTTGTGTTAGTTAGTTTGCTCCCAAGACAAAAGCATACAAACAGGTTCACTGCCACCATCCCGCCCAGGACACCTCACCCAAATTGCTTCAACTCTCTTCTCTCATGAGATAAACTGCCCTTTAGAATATCCAAGGTAAGAGGAACCTTAGAGAAGCCTAAGTTCTCTTAAACAAGAGACTCCTCTTATATACCTACCTCAGTAGCCTCAGAACCATTTAAACAAATGGGTATTTAGCTTCTTAGATTCTACATGTGACTACCTTCTGAAACACTGCATCATTAAATCACAAATCCAGCATAATATATTTAAAAAAAAAAAAAAAAAGCATCAACCCATAGAGGTCTTGGGCAAGTCACTTAAGTGATCCGATTATTTTCTTCACTGTAACACAGAGAAAAAAGGCATATCCTGGGTGACTTGGATTTCTTGCAATTCCTAAAATTACTATAAGATTTTATCACCATGATATGCTAATAACCCTTAAATAGCACTTATTGTATAATATTTAGAATCTCAGATCCAAATATGCTCAGGTTCATGGAAGACCTATCTCTATAATCTCTTAAAATCATTACAGTTATCAGCTTTAACCTGAGAAAAATAAACAAGACTCCAAGCAAAAAGGAACTCCTTTGACTGCTTTCCTTGTCTCTCAATAATCAAAGCAATAGTCTTAAGTGCCTCTTTTTGACCTAGCATAGGTAGTATTTCCATCTGACTGACAATATTCCTCTTTTGGTGTTGCCTGATCCTTATTCTATTGATTTTTTCAACTTTTTTTTTTTAAGTTGAAGACAACACGTCAGACATAGAGAAAAATGTAAAGAGTAATTTCTTTCCTCTTGTGACAGGGTCTAACTTATGTTTCCCAGGCTGGTTTCCATTTCCTGGGCTCAAGTGATCCTCTCGCCTCAGTCTCCCAATGATATTTAAAGAGGTTTAATAGGTATCTTCACAGGGCTCCTACTATATACCAAAAAAAAACCAAAGGCAGTTGTTTGGGATACACAGGTCCAACAGATGACCAGTAAGCATCCTAAAACAAGCCTGGCTTAGGCTTGACACACAAGCCTTTAAAGTGTCACCAGTACAGGTGACAAGCTCAAATATACTCAAGAGTTGTTAGCTTAAAAACTATTCTGCCTTTTTAAAAATTCATTCCCAATTAATTGTTTGAAACTTGAAGCACATTTTGCCCCAATACACCCTACTGTAAATGTGGTTAAGTTTCCAAGCAAAACACAAAAGACCAATTTAACACATAAAATATATGAAACACTACACCTCTGCCCTGCCAAAAGAGCAGAAAGGTACCACAGTCAAAGAGCACTGTGAATGATTCTGTCATTTCAAAAGCTGGAGTGTGAAGGAAAGCAAATTATAGGCTAACAAAGTACGGCTAGAATCTTGAATTGGTGCTTGGAGACTTTAGACACTGAACCCAGGGACCAAGACCAAGAGCCAGGTAGGCCTGGCTTTGATCAAACCTACTTAAAATGCTCTATGCCTCTAAACATGTTATTCGATCATTCTAAGCCTGTTTATTCTCTAAATATCTGGCAGAGTAAATATTCAGTAAAGAATACATTTTTTTAATTTGTTTGAGACTATATGGCTTTAATCTTCTTTGATATGAAAGTATACTTAACACAGCCGGTTTCCCCACATAAAAGAAAAGCAGATCTTTCAAAGTATCTAGGCAAAAATACGCAAGGAAGGAGACTGATAAGAAGTGTTACACATAAGAAAAAGGCATCTAAATTAATATAAGTTGGAAGGCAGTAAATACAGAGGGAAAAGACAAGCATATATCGTACAGAGGAGTCTCCCAATAAAAGAAGATATGAGGAGGGAATCCAGGGAATATCCAGATGACTTACAGGATGGGAGAAGAGAGGAGGAATAGTAAATAGTACAGCAAACCTCTACAGAGTGTTGATGCATACACATGTAACACACACATATTTTCATTTACTCCTTATACTACTCTAAGGTAGGTGTAATTATTAGCCTCACTATTATTCTTTTACAGATGAGGAAAGTGAGGCACAAAGAGGTTGAATAACTTGCCCCAATCACTCAACTAGAAAAATAAGCCAAGATTCAAACCCACAGACTGATTCCAGATTTGGGAGCCTGAATCACTCACTATCTTATACCCATGCTTTTATAGCTAGAATCCAACCAGTTTCCTATATCAGAAATGTATTACTTGACGCCCGAATGCCTATAATCCCAGCAACTCAGGAAGCTGAGGTAGGAATATTGCAAGTTTGAAATCAGCCTTAGCAACTTACGGAGATCCTGTCTCAAATTTTAAAAAGTGGCAGCCTGGGAATGCAGAATGGTAAAGTGCCCCTGGGTTCAAGACTCCAGTGCAAAAAAAAACAAGCAGCAGCAGCAGTTCCTAATTTCAGTAATGCCTTCTATAAAGTTCCCACTTGGAAAGGTATAAACATTATGTAATAATTTATAGATTTTTCTGGCGAGGTTGTAGTAGTTAACTTTTATTAAATGGTACTGGATCCCAGGCACTGTCTGAAGCTATTTCATATGTTCTACCTCACTTAGACTTCACAAAGCCTCCTTTGTGACAGATCTATTAAGTCCATTTTACAGTTTTGAAAAACTGAGAATCAATTATGAACCAAAAGTCACAGAGCTAGTGGTGGCAGAGGACAGCTTCAGTTCCTGATATTCCGGGTTCCAAACCCAGCATGCTTTTCGTAACACCATATCTGGTATGCTTAGGCTCAAACAGGTAAACACAGGACACGTTATATAACCATCAGGGAATATAAATCAACAGTAAATCTAGTTTGATTTAAAATGGCAAAATCATCAGAATAACTTTTTTTCTTTCCTTTGCTGGGGATCAAACTCTGGCAGTTGCACATGCTAGGCAAGTCCTCTATCACTGAGCTGCAAGGCGTACCCCACTCCATAAGGTAACTTTTAATCTAATTATTTCATTAGAAAATACAAACTCTCTTTAGGAGAGTTAAATGAACCCAATTGCCTTGCCCATTTTTGTTGGTTTTTAAAGGAATCCTGCTGGGCACAGTGGCACACACCCAGGGTCCCAGTTACTCAGGAGTCTAAGGCAGAAGGCTCACTTGAGCCTAGGAATTCAGGACCAACTGGGCAACAGGTGGAGAGTGGGAAGGAAGGAATCCTCTCAGGTCCTCCTTACTGCTCCACCACTAACACCATCATATACTATATATATGTATGGAGGGAGGCACTTCTCCAAGGATTTAAAACTACTCCAGAAACATTAGGTTAGAAAACAGGACACGAACAAGTTTCCTAGGTTTTCATTTTAAATGCCAATGTCAGCAAAAAAAAAAAAAAAAAAGGACAAAAGAACAAGTGACAAGTCAGTAGAAAAGATTTTTTTCTTTTGTTTTTGTTTTACACCAGAGAGCCTCAGATTTGAATTCCAGCTCTGCCATTTTTAGTGTTGTTTTCTCATCTGAAAAATGATGCCATTAAGCTCCCACTCTCTGGCTATTACAAAGATTAAATTAAATATCAAATGCAAAGCACATAACCCCACAGCTGACACACAGTAAAAGCTTACTAATCACGAGACATCCTCATGGCTCTCTCTCTTCCCATCTGGGAAGATGCTCAGCCCTGCCCCAAAGCACACACTAACCTACAAACTCTAAGATTTCCTCATTCTCTACCAAACCTGCATCATTATTCCCATAATGCCCTAAAGCCTTTTTGTCTCTTACTCAGGATATTTATCTATTTTACCATTCTGAGGTCACTGCAGATAGGGGAAACAATGGGCAACTATTATTTATATTTTTATTACTGCAAAAGAATTGAGAACAACTGTAAAATATAAAAGACACACAATAGAACTATTAATTAAAAGAAGGATTTAACACATATGACAATGTGGTAGAAAGACTGAGGCAGAGATTATTGTAAGAAAACTGAAGCACCAAAAGCAAGCAAATAATTTAACCTTGAGTTTGTTGGCAAGGAAACATAATGAGTTACAGAATACATTTTTCTTTTTCTTTTTCTGTTTGTAGAAGGAAACATCAATTCCTGAGAAGAACTATCAATAACTTGTTGAACTTATTTAACTAAGCCACTGGCAGGACCAAAATACAAACAAAGCCTTACAAAATACTTGGTGATCTTTCACATAACTGTACCATTTTATAAAGAAATCAAGCACTTAACTTGATAAACTCCCTTCATTAAAATGTTCCCACTTTGAACTTAAAAGACCCTGTCGAGGAAGAAAAAAAGGAAAAAAAATGCACAGGGCAGAACATGATGCTCTAGAACAGAGGATCACCCACCCACGCATCATGAGGGGTTGGTGATCAAGGATATCTGAAAGGGCCTTGAAAGTTAACAGAATTTTGACAGAACATGAAACATGAGCAAAGTGCATTTTAAAAAAATAGAACACAGAAAGGCATAAAAAACATTTGTAAATGTAAATATGAAATAGTGATAGTGAATAATTCATTGTGATACAGAAAAGGAAAGAAATAGAGAAAAAAAGCTGAAAAGGTAGATTGAGGTCCTATCACAAACTCTCTCTACTACCACACTCAGGCAAGGTTTGGATTATTTTCTATAGGCAATAGGAGATACTAAAGGCTTACGGCCAGAGAAATTCTATGACCTGAGTCAAGCTTCAGAAAGATTATTCAATATTCACATAAAAAAAACAGCCTAGAGGGGAAAGCAAGGAGTAGAGAGACTTAGTTTAGTGATTGCTGCAACCACCCAGGTTTAAAAAAAGAAAGTCAGCACAAAGGCAGCGGCATTGGAAATAGATGGCAAACTGCAAAAATAACTGGAGCACCCAGAGGGCTTGGCAAACTTGGGTAAGGGGTAGGGAAAAGGCAAAGGGAGAGATCAGGATGGGTCTAAGACAGGGGTCAGCAAACTAGCCTGCAAGCTAAAGCTGGCCTGCTCCATTTGTATAGCCAAATAAACTTACAGATTTTGCGTATTTAAATGTTTAAGGAAAAGAACTGCCGTCTGTGCATGTCCGTACATAAAATCTTATTGAACACTGCCATGCTCATTGATTTACATATCGTCTGCTTTAGTAATACTAAGGCAGAGTTCCGTGGTTATGACAAATATTACCTAACCCTTGAAGAGAAAAAAGTTTCCTGTCTTTCCTTTCTCAGGAAAAAAATTCCTGGCTGCAGGTCTACGGTTTTTAGATTGGTGGACAGATATGGTCTTCAGAAAAACAAAGACATCATCTATTAGTAAGCTAATGGGTCAGAAAGAGAAATGGTATGGGGCAGGTAGGGGCTGGAGTTGTGGCTCAGTGGTAGAGCACTGCTTCGCATGTGTGAGGCACTGGGTTCAATCCTCAGCACCACATAAAAATAAATATACAAAATAAAAGTATTATATTCATCTACAACTAAAAAAATTTTTAAAAAGAAAGAAATAGTATCAATTTTGGAGTAATTAAATTCAAGGTATCAATAAGTTAGCCAGGTAAGGGGCCTGGCATGCATTGAAAAGACCATACCACCCTGGGCCAGGGCACCAGCTTTGCCCTGGCCTCACCCAGTCTTCCTCCAGATCACTACAAGGCTTGGATCCTATACACCCGTTCTCCCAGGTCTGAGCTCAGATGTCACTTCCATCAGAGAGGCAGTCCCTCTCTCCGACACCTAAGCATTCTCCATCAGTTACCTTCCTAATTTTCTATGTTGTACTTACCACCACCTGAAATTATATTACGTATAGACATGTTTAACATCTTAAAATGTCAGAGGCCTTGCCTCTTGTTCCCCTGTGTCCCTGTGCTTACCAGAGTATCTGAAACTGCTCAGCCAGTATTTGAGGAGGTAAAGAGCAGAAAGGAAGGAAAAATGAATAAAGGGACAACTGAAGCTCAGGTAAAAAGTGGATCATCTGCAAAATTTTAGAAACAAACGAGATATGCCATTCACAGAACCTTCAGAAAAGTTTCACTGGGATAAGGCAAAAAGTGAGAGAAAGAGAAGACACACAAAAAGAAAACAAAGACATAAAGAGGAAAAAGGGAAGTACTTACTGTGTCTCAGAAGCCAAAGCGCTATGGGGCTGGGGATCGTCTGCCAGGAAGCAGGTTTTCAGAAAAGGGGTGTCAAAATGTGAGAACAAAAAGGTGATCTCAAGGAAGCAGTCTCAAGAGTATGAAGGTGGCAGTCAGTTAAAGAATAAGTGGGTAGGAGGAAGTGAAAGCTTTCAAGGCATTTTCAGCAGAGTAGAGGAAGTAGAGAGAGGAGAGCAGAGGCGCACCCTGGGGCAGCAGTGAGGAAGTGGGATCCTTCTTTCTTTCATAGAATGACACAAATCTGATCATGGTAGTGCCCTGTTTAAAAGTCTCCAACTTCCCCCACTGCATTACGAGAAAGCCCAAAGAAATATGGGCCCTAATGGCTTGCCTGATAGCACTTAGAATGATCCCGCCTCTCACCAGCCTGCATCCTCTTCCTCTCTGTTCCAATTGCAGGATATTGGCCCTACTGCATGTCCTTGGCACATGCTGTTCCCTCTGGCTAGAAAACCCCTTCCACTCATCAGATTTCAATGTACAAAATCCCTTCTTTTTTTTTTTAATATTTTTTAGTTGTCAAAGCATTTTTTTTTTACTTTATTTATATGTGGTGCTGAGCATTGAACCTAGAGCCTCACATATGCCAGGCAAGCGCTTTACCACTGAGTCACAACCCCAGTCCCAAACCCTTTCTTCTTAATGTTCCATCTTTTTTTTACAACCAGCTGGCCAGCTTATGATACACTGCATATCTGTAACAAAAGGCTGTACAATTGTGGAATTGTTGTATTTTCTACTAGCAAGGAACCCTTCTGAGGACACAGCCACAACTGTCTTATTCTACCATATATGTGATCTACAGATAGTTGTTGAATACAGGGATAAAAAAGAAAACCTAAGAGTTGGTGTTTTGTTAATCACAATCAATTTGTGTGTCATAAGTGGACAATTTACTACATCCGTCAAGGGGGCTTAAAATTTATTATATTCAGATGTATCTGACCTCTGACATCCCCCTACTTCTAAACAACCTAGGTTGTAAAAAAATAAGTTAAAAAGGTGACATTCTCTGGAGTCACCATCATACATCAAACACATTTCACAATAAGATAATTGACACACAATGATCGGTGGACTAAAGTTTTACAGAATGGCTTTAACTGAACAAAATTAAGTAGTATATTAAATTCAGAATTTTTTAGTCTATATTATACAAATTAACCCTAAAATCGGTTTGGAGATGTATGTATCAAGACTATCTGCACTGCTTGTAATCCATCAAACTAGTTTACTATCAAAAATTTTCATAAGAAGATATACATTCAACAGATTGTTTTTTCTCTTTCCCTTCTCTTACCATAGCTTGAAAGATTAAATTGTACTAATTGAAAAATTGATATGAATTACAGTCATCCATTCTGAGAAAATTAAGTGTGCAAGCAAGCCTACAAATAGAATTGTGTTTAACTAATTAACTTGTAAGTTCTAATACCCTTAGGCCCTTTAAAACAACATTAAAGACAAATGAGAGTTGTATTAATTACTAGTTATTCTTATCTAGTAATGCTTTATACAATCAAACGAGTCAGTTACCCATGGTATATGAAAATAAGAGATTTAAGTTTCTTTTTGTTCACCTTTTTACAGTTCAAGTAGAATTCACTATACACTGTCCCTCCACAAATCAAATTACAGAGCTTCACTGTCTTTGTCATTATCAAATGGGAAGACAAAGATACAGCTAAATCCTTCACTGTCAAAGCTCTTGGAATGAAAAAGTTATCAACAGTCATTTTCCAACCACGAAGCAACTAATGTTCCTCAGAGTAAGAATAATACTCAGAACCAAGAAACCTGTTCAACATAAATACCACTAAGAAGGAAATGTACTTTAAGTATGCAAAATATATACACAGTTAAGAGGAAGGACTAACAATACAATTTTAGATTTTGGGTAAATCTTGCTTTAAGAAAGGACAAAACGTAAATAGAAATAGAAGGTTTTTATATTTATATATATATATTTATTTATTTATTTCAGTTTCCAGTAAAGGTTGCTCTACAATTTCTATTTCTGTTTATGTTTTATCTTTTCTTTTTTTTTTAGAGAGAGAGAGAGAGAGAGAGAGAGAGAAAATTTTTAATATTTATTTTTTAGTTTTCAATGGACACAACATCATGTGGTACTGAGGATCGAACCCAGCGCCCCGCGCATGCCAGGCAAGCATGTTACCGCTTGAGCCACATCCCTAGCCCTACGTTTTGTCCTTTCTTAAAGCAAGATTTACCCAAAATCTAAAATTGTATTGTTAGTCCTTCCTCTTAACTGTGTGTGTGCGCGTGTGTGCGCGCGCGCGCACGCGCGCACACGTGAGAATTCTTTTAAAATCCTATAATTCCATAAGCAGCAAACTCATTGGAGTACTACCTGATTTATAAGATTTTTAATTTCCACACAACTCAGAAGACAACATTTTAAAATCAGGTATGCCTGGTGCCTCTCTGCCAGCAGCTCACCATTTCCTAAGTAAACTGAATCAGTGAAGGCAACACAGTATCTTTATATTGACTTTCCCAGAAAGCCTAATACATTCCTACCAAATTATATACCTTGGACGGCATTTAAAGTTAAATAAAAGCACCTTTGTTTATCATTTTTTTCCTTAAAAA
The DNA here is from genome assembly GCF_052094955.1 of Ictidomys tridecemlineatus. Taxonomy (NCBI): domain Eukaryota; kingdom Metazoa; phylum Chordata; class Mammalia; order Rodentia; family Sciuridae; genus Ictidomys; species Ictidomys tridecemlineatus. Next base: position 50,707,041 of record NC_135487.1, read on the forward strand.
TAGAAGAAAGTCTAATTTAGTACTTTGAGTGCTGTCTAAATAATTAATGCTTCTAGATTTGAGAAACTGTCTTAAGCACCAAAACTTTTTTGATTTACTCATTTCTAAATAAAGTATTTCTCACACAGATTAGCTCAGTTATAATTTTTGTCTTGCATCTATTGGGTGAGACTTAACATCTTTAAATATTCTGAATATACTTTCGGCTTTTTTTTTCTTGTAACTGACACAAAGCATACATACCAATCTTTAAACAGCTAACATACTCTGTGACTGGCACCATTCCAAAATCTTTAGGTGTAGCCATTCAATCCTCACATCAATCTTACAGAGAGGTACCCTTCACTGTCGGTAAGGACATGGGCATTACTTGTTCACTTCCTCATAGCCAGGACCAAACCAGTCTGGGTCCAAAAACAGATCACAAAAAAACAAGGAAAGAAATAAGACTAAGATCATAAAAAACAAGGAAAGAAACAAGGCTAAGATGCAAAAATTTCATCTGTTTTCTACCTAGAGGTATAAAAATCAACCTCAGTACCTATAGCTGGTTCAAGTTATTACTGTCTCCTACACGGCCACAGCACCTCTTTTCAAATTTCAGAGGTTTTCAATTCACTCTTAAGTAACTCATTTCCTGAAGAATTAAAGTAAAGATCCTTCACTTGTTTTTCATTCTGAAGAAAACCTCTTCCTTGAATTGTCCTGTAGAAATTCCCTGACAGCAGCTTCTTATTCAGTCCCCATCCTCTACTTGTACATTTCCTTCCCATTTCTTAAATGAGGTGTATGAAATGGCCTTTTTCTGCTAGAGATCTGAACTCTCACTTCATTTCATGCAGTGTGTCTTATTCTTAATACTGGGGGCAGTATCATCACCAACATCAATTACCATACTGTGTGTGGTGATAGTAACAACTTCAAATTGCTATGGTGTTTACAATGGTTTGTCCTTCCGCTAAATGCCCAGGAGTGTTTCATTCTTTTTTCCCCCCCGCTTAACTTTTAGTTGTAGTTGGACACAATACCTTTATTTTATTTATTTTTATGTGGTGCTGAGGATTGAACCCAGGGCCTCGAATGTGCTAGACAAGCACTGTACCACTGAGCCACAACCTCAGCCCCAAAGAGTGTTTCATTCTTAAGCTATGATTCTACTTTTCATAAACTTACTCCTCATTCACAGCTAAGATAAAAATTAACACTGCTAGCCTGAAGATGTGCCTTCCTGAATTCATCCTCTTGATCACTGTCTTCTCTCAGGCTTGTTGTATTTAGCTTTCTCTTGACCTGAAAATCAGTTAGAAAAATTGTCAAGAGTCCTTTAAAAATTAAAAGCAAAATAAAGTAGTTTTAACTCTACCATAAGGAAAGCATATAGGAACTTCTTGACATATTTTGGCTCTAAACATTTTCTGTTTCTTGGCAGTCTTCTGGATAGTTGATAAGTAGTGGGTAAATAAAGCATTTTCTGTTGTGGGGAGAAGGAAAGGGTAGCACATTGGTTCTACAAAGCTGGCCCTTTGTAGAACTTTCAGTGTTTCTTCTCATTCTTCCATCTGAAATGACACGCCTGAGCTCCAAAACTTAAAATGTCTTCTCATCTTCCCTATTCATTTATTCAACACAGGCCATGGTCCTGACCTCACACTGCTCACAGACTTGTGGAGAAAGTCAGTCTTCTCAATCCGGCACCACCCTGCAGTCCAGCTCGACCTCCTCCTGCTCTTCCCAAGTGGTCCTTGCTCTAGTCACAGAGGTTGCTTCCAAGTTTGCCATATGTACCACATACATGCCCACCTTCATGCCTCTATTCATGTTGCATATCTGCATAGATTTTTTTTCCCCACCTCTAAACAAGGAAACTCCTACTCCTCCTTCAAGAACCCATTCAAATGAAGCCTCTTCATAAAAGCATTTGAGAAAGGCTCCAAATAGAATTTAGCTCTTTTCAGGGGTCCTTGTGGTCTAATTTTCACCTCTATTATAGCATTACCTACACCGTGTTATAGCTACAAAGAGCAAACTTACTTCCATTATAAACTGTGCCTAATCCATCTGCCAGACACTTCAGAGGTACCAAGAGACATCTGTGTATACAAAGAATAAATTAATCTGTAACTTAAAAAAAATTTTGAGAAAGAGAGAATCTTTTTTGTAGATAGACACAACACAATGCCTTTATTTTTATGTGGTGCTGAGAATCGAACCCAGGTCGCGCCCCTGCTAGGTGAGCGCTCTACCACTGAGCCACAATCCCAGCGCCAACTTAAAATTTTATAAAGAGAATAACAACAAAGAGAAACTACTCCTTAGTTCTCAGACATCAGTGGAGTGCTCTGAAGGCTTCTAGGAAACAATCTACAATAACAACATAGGATTTACTCATCTGTATAACCTGCAACTTCAAAGCTCTGCACACGCTCTCTGAGATCTTCCACTAGACATAGCTCTTTCAGGGCAGAAATTTTTACCTGTTCTGTTCTATTTATTCACTCTCTGACAGTTGTAGCAAGAGTTCGGTAAGCATTTACTGAATAAATAAATAAATGAATAAAATGCTGTGTGAATGTTACTGTTAAAAAAAAAAAAAGTCAGTAATAGGTTAAAAATACCCCAACAAATACCCGCTATCTTCTAGCCAGAGTAAACTTATAAGAAATTTTCCTTTTGCTTCTGAAAGTACATCTTGCCTTGGAACTGGGCAATTTACTCAGCACCAAGGAAGAATGTGTGCCCACAGCCAGCTGCAAAGAATCACAGATCATAAAACCTTAGAAGTGAAGGTATCACGGAAATGAGCTTAATGTTTTACGCCTTCTTATGGCCTCAAACTGCCAAAAATGCTAATGTACTTCAGAGGAAAGAATACTCAAAGGAATTAGTTTCCTGCCCCAGAAACCCAGTCATTTCAACATGGCAGATGCTTAAAACCCCATGTTACCAAAGCACTTTTTAAGACAGGAAGCAACAGTGGCATACCTAGCTGAGTACTGGGGACAGCAAGAAGAGAGGAAGCAACAAACCAAACATAAACATGCTTGGAGGTTAGCATGAAATATATAAAAACAATGAGCCAATTTCTCAAATGCCTCCTATAATTTACCTTTGCAACTTTTTTTTTTAAGGCAATCAGGTCTATGTGGCCCAGGCAGGCCCTAAACTCTTGGGCTCAGGAGTTCCTCTTACCTCAGCTTCTCAGTTAGCTGGGATTGTAGGCACGCACCAACACCTGACTTGTATTGTAATTAATTATTAAAACAGAAAAAAGGAAAGACATAAAAACAAGTAGTACCACCCTTGGTCACCAGGTGCTCTTCCTATTTCCATTATAACTCTTTTCCCAATTTTAACCACTCTTATAGGAAAAAAGGATAAGGTGATTGTCCTTAAATGGAAAAGAGAGTAAAGCATGGATGATATTTTTCCTCTACTTGCCACTTTCCAATATTTCTACAGTGTGTCTCCCACTCGTAGCAATGAGAAAATAAGCTTATTTAAAAAAAAAAAAAACACACAGAGCTAAGAAGTTTGTGTTCTAACAATAAGAAAAATAATAATTACACTAAATAAACTCTTTATCCCAAAAAGATGAATAATCAATATTAAACCACCTATCCTGCTTTTTCCTCAGCATACTGTCTCAACCTCTCAACTCCCAACATATCTAACAATTTATTCATAAAAAAAAAAAAAAAACTGAGCTTTGGGCTGAGGTTGTGGCTCAGTGGTAGAGCACTTGCCTGGCATGTGTGAGTCACTGAGTTCAATCCTAAGCATCATATAAAAATAATTAAATGAAATAAAGGTATTGTGTCCATCTACAACTAAAATAAAAACAGGCTTTCTTAAAAAAAATGAACTTTATAACAGCTACAACCTGTGTAGTTGTTCAGTTTTCACACACTATATATACATTATTTACCTGATTTTCCTCAACAATTCTGTGAGACAACTAAGGTGGATATTTTTATTTCCATTTTCAGATGAAGAAAATAAGTACCAGAAGTAAAAAGATTTGCCATGATAGGAATTCAGATCTTCTGGATTCTCACCTGGTACCTCAAGCACTATGGACATTTTAAGCCAGATAATACTTTGTTGTCAGAGGCTGTCCTGTGCCTTGTAGGATATTTAGCAGAATCCCTGGCCTCTACCCCCTAGAAGCCAATATTACCACCCCTCTTCCCAAAGTGTAACTACCAAAACCTCTCCAGAAGTTGCAAGTACTTCTTCCAGTGCAAAATCATACCAAAGTGAGAATCAATGATCTAAAAGAATCTGCAGGGTTCCTTCAGGCACCTCAATTCTATAACAAAGAGACAACACGACTGAGCCACACACATTACAGAAACAGAAGATTCATTTTCTTAACTAATTCCCTAGTTGAAAGAATTTTCTTAAATGTGCAAACAAGCAAGATAAAGTTCTTTGCACAAATATGTACATTTCCAACAATAAACCTTCTAATGGCATATTATTACCTAATTAGAACATAATGACTATCCAGAATGATATGTGTATTTAAAAGGAAAAAACATTTACCATAGGAACCTAAAAATTAGAAAAAACTACTTTATTAATGCAGTTATTTTTACTTAGTGTTCTCTCTATAAAAATGGTAAACCTACACAAGTTGCTTCTTCTGGCTTCCTGTCCAAATATATGTTACTTTAAGGCATTCAGAAGAAACTGATAATTCAGAACATAATTTATCATTATACTTATAATTTAAATTATTATAATTTTCAGTCTGCTACTAAAATCACCAATGCTTGGAAACTTAGAATCTAATCTGGAAGACCTCACAAGCCTATTTAGAAGCCCTCAGACTGTTTCTTCAAGAAAATCAATCCAAGTCTACTCCTACAAAAGCAGCCCCATCCCCAAAATTCCTTATCTTCACTAGATTTTTTTAGCAAATGCATACATTCAAAAGATTTTATATTTTAACATCTTAAATCTGTAAAGGATGGATACCAAGTAATCAGAGGTAATTACAAGTATAGCATTAGGCAAATTGACATTAAAACTGCCTAAATTACACAAAAAAAAACCCTGAAATATAGGTATGTTTTGAAAAACAAACTATTTTGCCAATGCCTAATTTATTTACTCTCATCATTTCCCAATGGTAGTAATTAATGAGTATACTATGGAACAGAAAAAAGTTTAAACTAGCAGTATTCTATGTGGATTGTTAACACCAAAATCCTGGTTAAAAAAAAAAAAAAACACAGCTACATAGTTATCTAGAGAGTCTGAGATAAGGTACAATGAAAATGCTTAGTTAACACAATATATAGAATTAAGAAAAGGTAATGACTATTTCTATTCATAATGTCCACAATCACTCAGGGACATGTTCTTGCGTCTTTATGTGATCTGGATCTGTATGCGGAAGACATTTTCTACTTATTACAAAGCATACTGCACCAGAAGTGTCCAGAACCCTGGTGGTCTCCATTAGTCTTCACCACAGAGTACAAAAGAACACATTGATCCTTCAATGAAAATGATTCTCAGGTCTTGGAAAACATTAGAGTCACCAAAAGCAAAAGTGAACAGACAACACAAAATGGGGCTTTGGAAACTGAGGAACAAAAATTTAATCAATACAAAATGCTCTTAATTTCCCACAGTGACTATGTCCACACATAACTCAAACCTTTTTTTTTGGCGGGGGGGGGGGGGGGGGCGGAATAACGAAAGACTACATGCTCACACCTAACAGTCTCTGCATTATACCATCATTTAACAGCCCAAGGCCTTCCTCCCTGACAGAAGTAATGACAATTTTATAGCACTGTAAATACCTGTCACTGAGAGAAAAACTCTATGAATTGGATTAATAGCATGTATAGTAGTGTATCCAGCCAGGAGCAAGACAGCTCACAGCCACGTATCAAGGGCAGGGAGGGCAGGATACCCTTCCCCAGTAACACACAGGAAATCAGAAAATTTGTCCTCAGATGGGCACACAAACATCTGGCAGTAGTCACCTTTCATCTAGTCTCTCTAGAGAATTCGTTCGTAAACACATATGCAAGGAGCCCACATTTCAGGAACCTTAGGGAGTGACTTTAGAAAGGTGTTTACTAGTCCCGCTGAAGCAACGTCCCCGCTCAGATGCGCCAACGAGGCAGCCGCGCGCGGATGGGGTCCGAGGAGTTCGGAGACCAGTCCCAGATTCGGTTAATCAAGTCCCTTTACAGCAGAATTCGCAAATCCCTACATGGTTCTTTCTCACTGCTGCCCTTCCCTGGTCCTCCAGTCCAGGGTCACCATGTCGCCCTTCTCGCTGGCTACCTGGCGCCAGGTACCTTAACAGAACCTAGAAGGGGAGGGGCGTTTCCTGAGATCCCTACCAGACCCCTACCAGACTCCAAAACCCAACACTGAGAAAAGACACTTAGCCTCCGTCCTGTGGCCAGGAAAAAAAAATCTCTCACCCCACCACCCCCACCCCAGCAAGTGGGCCAGGGAGCTGGCGGTCAAGTTCTCCGCGCGGCGACCGAGGGACGTCAAGACCTCAAGCCCGCGCCCGAAGCTCGGGGTGGTATAAACAGGATGTCTGACAGCGCGTTCCGGGCTTGTTTATGAAAACTTGCGGTGCGCTCGGGGGGAGGGGGTGGCGAGACTCAACCTTTCCCCTCCTGGCCCCGGGCCCCTGCCTCGCGACCTCCCCGCTGCCGCCGGCCCCGCTCGGCTGGAAATCCCCCGCCGTCCCCGCTGGCACCCGCACGCCCCACCGGCCCGACCCCGGGGTCCCGCGCGGCGCTCGCGGAGTCGCCTGCGGTGCGCGGCGCTCGGAGACACATCAAGAGCCGCGGCCGCGCCTCCGGCCAGCGTAAAACTCCGCGCCCCTCGCCAGTCGCCGAGACTGCGGCAGGCTTCTCACCACCTCTCGGAGACACTCACCACTTCCGTGTGCGCCTGGGCCGGACGGCTCCGGGTCGCTTCGCCGGTCGGGGTCGGGCGGCCGGCTCGCTAGGCAGCCAGCCGCTCGGCCCGGCGCGGTGCGCCCAGGGCTGAGGAGGGGGCACCGGGAGAAAAACTAAGACTGGGGCGCAGGCCAGCTCAGTCTACGGCTGGCGGTAACTCGGGGGCCTCCGAGGCCTGCGCTCCGCGACGCTCCCGCCTCCCGCCCCTCCCCGCAGCCGGCCACGCCTCCCACCCCGCGGCGGCGCGCCCCGCCTCCTCTCGACGTCAGGAGCTGCAGCCCCGGAAAGGGGGCGGGAGCCTGCCTAGGTGGAGGCTAGAGACCCTGAACTTGGCCTGCCCGCCCCGCCCCCATCCGGCCTCCCGCAAGCCCCGCCCCCGCCCCATCCGTGACTGGGAGGTTTTAGCATTTCTTTTAAAAACACCAATCTAGGGACTGGAGGTCAGCCTGCTTAGGAAGTAAAATTGTCCATAGAGTGACACTCCCACCACCACCGAGTTTGGAGGCCTTCCTTCATGTCTTTGTACACTTTGATGCATTTATCACAGCCTTCCGTGTACACCTCTGCCCCTTATCCCAACTGAAAGGAAAGTGACCATAACACTCAGAGCGGCAGAGAGATCTTTATTGCAGCAGTGCAATAGAGGAGAAAAGAGAGAAAGAGAAGGGGGTAAGGTGGAGGGGAGAGCTGTGGCAGGGAAAGGTTTTTATAGCCCTTCTGCTGTGCTGCCTAAATCTAACAGGGTCTCTGTGTTTGCAAGCTGCCTTGCTCGCACAAGGGGAGTTAAGTGTTCAGCCTTGAGCAGTGGGTTGAGCGTTCAGCCTTGGGGAGGGGGGTGGGGCTTGGAGTTGGCTTGAAACAAACAGGTGATAAAGAACCAGACAGAGGGTTTGAGTGGCCACATCACCCTGCAGCTAACTTTGTTTGGCATGCCCTGCAGATAACTTATTCAGCCTGTCCGCACCTAACACCAATCTTACAAAAACTAAGCTCAAAGGGCACCTGACTACTAACAAGAACTTACTTAACCAGAAAACAAATCTCGAAGATTTGATGAGTTACTTAAGATCTTCTATTTAAAGAACTATTTGAAGGAGGAAAACTAACTTATGTATATAAGAACTAATATTTGTTGATAGCTAATATGTGTCTAGCACTTTTCATTTGTTTCTAACATCCCTCAAAGTAAGTGTTAACCATATTTTAACCATGCAGAGATAAAATAAGGCTAAAGTCCCTTCATCAGAGTCATACTATAGCCAAAATTCATGCCCTATTGACCATCGATGGCAAAATTCTGACAATATAGATAGCTCTCCAATTAGTCCACTTCTCTGTGTTCCCACACGTGGTTTTGAACCACAAAAACATCTTACATTGTCACTTGCATTCACTACAGCCCCACAATTTTCCATGGTAAGTTTTTAAAAATTCAAATCTGTTCCAATCATTCCTGTGATTCTAGTGACTTCCTCATGAAAATCCTTAGATGAAAATTCTCCTAGGCCATGGATCTTCAGAATTCTGCATTTTTTTAATATTTATTTTTTAGGTGTAGATGGACACAACACAATGCCTTTATTTTTATGTGGTGGTGAGGATCGAACCTGGGTCCCGCCCATGCTAGGCGAGCACTCTGCAGCTGAGCCACAATCCCAGCCCCAGAATTCTGCATCTTTAAGTCCCTGCAGACTAAGACTGTCCACCTGTCCTAATTCCACTAACCATGTTGGACTGCTCCTAATGTCTTGGGGGAGGGGGAGGAATGGCAACTTAGACTGAGCAAGACATGTTGGATGTAGGTGAAAAGAGCATCAGAATCCAGATTACTAGATTTCGGGTTTGTCCTCCATCATTAACCACCTGTTTCCACAAAGCATTTCAGTTTGCTCATAAAAGTTGAACAGCAGACTAAATGATCTCCCAATTACCATCTGGAAGGAAAAAGAAAAGCTATCAGAGAAGACAGGAGAACCAAGCAGGGAGGAACTGGGCCCACGTACCTGCATTGTGATTGTGAGTGTTGGTGTGCCTGTCTTATCTCGACTGTGAACACCTCAGAGCTGTTTGCATCATTGTTTAATTGGGACAATACCTTCCTTATAAGGGTTTTACTGAAGGTTAATTAAAATAATGGAGACCTGGCACATGGCTCAGTAAATTATAGTGATTCTTTTTAATCTGATCCTTAAAGAATAGGTGGGAAGAACATGAAGGTAGACAGAGACATGAAAGAAAAGCATTTCAGGTGAGGAGAGGATAAAGCAAAAGGAAAATAAGGATTGCAGCAGTGAACCTATTGTGCTCAAAAGCAAATCTGCCTGCTCATTAAATGGAGTCAGGGCAGAGGGCCTTGACTGATTTAGATCCGTTCTTCTGTGTCAAACATTGCTGAAAATTCAAAGAAAAAGACTTCCTGCTCTCTGAATGCTCATCGTGAAGTGGAACTGACAGGCAATAATTAGTGTGATTCATGTACCCCTAAAGGTGATCACAGAGAAGAATCATCCAGCCCAATCTGGAAAAGTCAGAAGAGTCTTCAAGTAGCAGACAAGTGGCAGGAGCCAGGGAAAACATAGCATATTCAAGCAAGGAATACTACATGCTTTGTAACTGAGACTAGAAAAGATGAGCTTCATGCAAAAACTTTCACCAAAAAAGAAATAGTTTGGGACTGGAGTTGTGGGTCAGTGGTTGAGCACTTGCCTAGACCTTGTGAGGAACTGGGTTCGATCCCCAGCACCACATTAAAAAAAAAAAAAAAAAAAAAAAAAAAAACTAAATAAACAAAGAAATAGTCTGTACTTGAAAGATTTAATTAAGTTTTATTTTAGAAGAATCACTCTAAGCAGAGGTTCTCATTCTCAGCACTATTAAAATTTGTGGCTGGAAACTTTTGTGGGGGAACCAGGCTGTCTTCTGCTTTGCAGGATGTCTAACAGCATCTCATTTAGCTTCTACATGCTAGTTACCAGTACAACTCCTTGCTCTCCTTCCATCCCCAAACTCCTTATTCTCTCCCTGCTCCAGTTGTGACTACCAAAAGTATCTTCAGATGTCCCCTGGGGGCCAAAACACCACCCCTCTCCCATTGAGAACCACTAATTTAGGGATAATGTGAAAGATAGATTGAAGGACAAAGAGATTAATTACATAGCATTATAGAACTATAAACTGCATGTAATGAGAGCCTTTCTAAGGCAGTGGCCTGGGGAAGGATATGCTGAAGATACAAAAAGCCTGGGGAGATGAAACAGACAGTGCTGAGAAGTGGTGAAGCAAACAGAGGACTCTCACATGACTCTCAATTTTTGAATTGGTTGACAAGTTGACCTATAATGCCACAGATAAATTGATGAGGAATCCAGTGGTTCTGAACAGAAAAGTTTTTTAAAGTCAATTTGTGGATAATATATATGATACCAGAGAAAGGAAAATAACATAAAACAGAGGAATACAAATATTCCCACCTAATTTGTAATGCATACAAATTACAAATTTGTTAGACATACATCTAAATTGAGCTAAACCAAATGTAAGAAAGTAGAAGACTCTTATCAGGAAATTATCTAAAATTATAATAATAACCATCTAACCAACCATCATACACAATTTCACACATGGTCTTCATGAAAAGAAGAATACACAACATTGTATTGTGGATGTAGCTCAGTGGTTGAGCGCTTGTCTAACATGTGCAAAGTCCCATTCAATCCCCAACACTATAAAAAGACACTATAAAAAAAAAAAGAGCCTCTGCCAAAGCTATTGCATAAACAATGGGAAAATATAAACAAAGAGGTTTGCCTTTAAAAGATTGTACTAAAGAATACTCAATTGAAATCCCATTGTATAACTCATGAAATTTAATTACAAAAAGAAAAAAAAGAGAAAACCACTCATAATCTTGCAACCCTAATATAAACATGGCCATTGTAATATATTTTCTTCCATTTTTTTTACTAAGTATATTTTAATGTAAATATAATCATGATACGTATGTAATTTTGTAAATCATTCCTTAAAGTTAATTTTAATTTATAAGCATATTTCCGTGTTTCCACATATTCATAGCTAATGCACTTCTTCATATAAGTAATTTTTAGATAATAAATATAAAATTAAATGTTTAATATTTAAATAATTATTTTCAGAATGATTCACAGAAAAGAGACTATTGAGTCAAATGGTGTGCATATTTTTTGAACCTTAATTCTTAGATTCATATTGGCAAGTCACTTTCCATGCAATTTCTGCAAATTTACATTGCCCAGAAAAATGTACACAATGTCAGGTTGTATAACCGTGGACATTATAATTTTGAAATGGTTTGTAAGTTGAATATGTGTACAATGACCTTGTTGAGCCAGATACAGTATTACAAGTGCTCTACCACTGAGGAGAACTTTGGTAACCCTATCATGAATTTGTATGAAGGTATGTCTTCAAATTACTGATTGAATAAACCTGGATCCAAGCTTGTTTGTTTTGTTTTATTTTTTATTGTTGTTGAAATCATGCTACCTAGCCCATTTAAATAAATAAATGATTACAAAGATTATGTTAAACTGTATATAAAAACTCACTTCTCCTACAATATTATGGTGCATGGATCTGCCTGTAATTAGCTAGCAACTAGCTGGAGAATATGCATTAATTAGTTCATGGCCATCTAGAATCGATGGAATAAGATGGATTAGCCATGCAGGATATTTATTTGGGGAAACACCTGTCAAAGATTAACAAGGAGAGGATAGGAGAAAGTGAGTAAGACCTCCAGACTATACTTCAGCTCTGACATCTGGAGGAAAGAGAAAGGAAGGGAAGAGAAGGGTAGAAAGAGTCTAAGACTGCAGCACAGTTCCGAGAGAGCTTTAGGCCAATCAGGAGTCCTTGAAACAAACTGACCAATGCTTGCAGAAATTGGTCAGCTTTATAGTATGCATTTCATGATCAATCAATGGTATGGGAAGGCCTGTTCCATGCAACCATGCACTGAAGCGACTTATAAAGTCATTACCCTGTCATGCTCCGGGCAGTAGGAGATCTTAGCCACATGGCAGCCACATTCCCCACACTGCTTCTACCTAGGTGCCAGATTTGCTTCTACCTAGGTACAAGGATCAGCCCCTCTGCAGGTCCCCAGACCTCTCTTCCTTCAGGAAAATTAGAAGTGAAGGTCAATATGACAAAACTATGTCCAGGTCATTGCCATTGATCTCAGGTTCACAGCTTCTTCTTATCCTTTCCCTCTTCCTCTCTCCACTCTAAATTCCCCTCATCCTTGTGGCTAACTAGTGATGTTACTCAAATCTCTTTTCCCCCATAGACCTAAGCCCTCTTTGCAGTCACACCCTTCTCTGGCCAGGAGTGCTGTGCACATCCAGTCATGTACCAATGGGTCAAGGGAGTATCAGGAAAGGCCCAGGTAGATTACCTAGATTCCACACATAATTTCTTCCCTAGCTGTGTCCTCTTTCTTCCACTAATGAAGATGGATATCCCTGTGCAATGGTGGGTGACCTTTTTCCCTTGCTGATTCCTGGGGACAAGAAATCCAAAGTGCCTTAGTGGCAGCTGTAACTTGTAGTTCAATGGGACATTTGTAATATTCCCTGGCATGATCACATGTAGTGTGGGAACCAGACCTTTATCCCTTGATAAACCCAGTATGGGGGACAGTGATAAAGTTCATTTATCTCCTTATTCCTGGATCCATTTGTTCTTGTTGTTGACAGAATGCTATACATAAATTTCTGATTTGATGTATATCCTGCAAGATGAATGCATTGCCTCCAATCTGTCACTTCATGTGTGTCTTTCAAAGGCTATTCCAGCACACTATGGAGTTGGCTGCTCTGGATGATGTTAAATGATCAAAAGTCTATTCCTTTTTAGATTTTTTTTTCCTTTTTGCGTGTGCTGGGGATTGAACTCATGTATGCTAGGCAAGCACTCTTTTACCATTGAGCCACAGCTCAGTCTATCCTCTTTAAATTTTATGTAGCACCTTTGTTGGCTGTACATTTGCTCTTTGGAACACCATACTGTATTAACCTCCTTAACATTTCCTGCAGATCAAGACCCTCTGATCTTATTGGTGATTTTGGTAATTGTGGACTCCACTTTCTGGCAGTTAGCCATTTCCAGTCACTTTCTATTTCTTGGAAGGAACCCATTCATGCCCATAGCTACTATAGAGCTCAGCTCTGAGATCACTGTCCTGCTTTGAGTCATGGCCTACAGAGGAGACCACCACTATACTTCTTAGTGGTGCCAGTGCCTTGCCAGTGTATTCTTAATGGTCTTGGTGAGTACTGTGCCCTTGGGTCTCCCATGGAATTATCTGGCAAGACTTCTGGTTAATAATAGTTGTAGATGGTGAGCATGCCTTTATTTGTTTAGTGTTTTTTGCAGTGCTAAGAATTGAACCCAGTGCCTCACAATGCTAGACAAGCACTCTGCCACAGAGCTATAGCCCCAGGCCAAGTCTTCGGGTCTTGTATAATATTCCATTCTAGCATGCCCCTTTCCTCAACTTCTAAATCCTTCCTTTACCTACTGCCAGGATAACTCTGATTACTCCACTTTACCTAAGTTTGGCCATCATTTTTTCCAGGCTTCTAGGAGCCACATTAAGTTTGCCTCATCCTCCAGAGTCTTTGTATCTTGAAAAGTCTTTGTATCTTGAAGGCATACAAGTAGAGCAGAGGAGAGGAACTGAGGAAAAGGAGGAGGGAAGGAAAAAGGGGAGACACAAAAATGAAATTGACCAAATTATGCTTTGTGCATGTACAAATTTGTAACAATGAATCCCACTACTATGAATAATTATAATGCACAGATTTAAAAAATGACTCTAGGTCTGAGCTTCAGAAATAGTTGCACTTCTCTTGGGCAAGGTTATTTACTATTTTTATAACTGATTGTATTTCTGTCTTTGGTCTTATTGTTGAGAACCTCAGAATCAAATTTTAGTCATCCTTCTGGTATGTACATAGGAAATTACAACACAAACTTTATTTACTGTCTTTACAACAGATTTCTTTTATTCTCTTAAACTCATTTTCACTTCACATGGAGTCTCTCATTTGCATTTATTCAACACACTATCTTCCCAGCACTGTGCTAAGTACTGTACATATGTATTATCTCATTTAATCCTAGCTTATCTATTGTGGGGTCTTGAACAAAATATGAAATTTCTAACAGCTTTGATTTTGTCATCTGTAAGTGAGGCAAATCATAAAGCCCATTTTCCAGAGTTATGAGAATTAATAATACCTGTTAATATCATCAAGTTATTAAAATGCATTCAGATTTATTTTGCCAACAAGAATAAATTAAAATATTCAATTTAATTATTTTACAATATTTCAGTGTAGTAATGTCTGGAAAGATAAACATCAGTTGATTCTAAAAACACTCAATGTACAAAATATTACTAATCTTTTTATTATGGCTTTAATCCAATTGAAGGCTTTTGTGGTTCCTGTAATTAACAGCAATATAACAGAATCAATAAAACTAAGATATAATGAATATCCAAACAGAAGAGCTCATTTATGTTTTTTTAAATAGTAAATGAGATGGCAGCCCCCTTTTAGGGTGGTAAGCCTAAGGATGCTTTACTTCAAAATCTGTTCAGTTTTATAGGAATGTCAGAATGATTTGGACTGACTTACTAGCTAATAATGAGGCTTATTCTACTCCTGGGACTTAGCATACTGCATTAATAATTGAAACACTTTTTGTGCTCTGCTGACAACCAAAATTGGTGTCTCGGAAAGACCACTGGATCAGAAAGTGGGAGACCTGCATTCTGGTGAGCTCTTTAATAAACAAGAAAATTAGGGAAATCTTTTAAAGCCCTTTGAGCTCAGATTTCTCCTTGGGTTGGATCACGTTTTTTTAGGATGCCAGTCAGCATCATAATTATGTGCATCTTTACTTTTTAATCTCACAGTATCTGTTTAAAGTTTTGGCCAAGAAATCATGTGCACATTTGATAGAGATGCGTAACTGAAGAGGAAAGCCTAAATTTCATGCCCCCAAATAATAGGAAAATAAAATAGCTGATAAGGATCATGTGTGATTTCTTTGCAAGTTCCAATTTCCTGTTATCCCCCTAGGAACACGATATCTAGAAATCGTATATTCCCAAAGGTCAATGGCACCAATAATTCAACTCAAGTCATCAAATCTTCATTCAGTACTAGTACATGCAAGCACTGTGCTAATTTCTGACAACGTGATGCCAGATATATATGAGCAGTAACAATCAACTGAACAACTACATGTACAAGCTACTAAAATAGGCCCTTAGTAGAGGTGGTCACTTTTCTTGTCCTTGGGGACTATGTGTATAAAAGGGAAACATCCATTTGAAAAATAAATGATCAGGGTCAAATGGCTGGTACAGACTAAAATAATATCATATGATTTCAAAGATAGAAAACATCACTGGAAATCCAAGAAGACAAGTCTTGGATTTGTCATTGTAAAGGAAATGAGATGTGAGCTGTACCTTGAAGAATACTGAAAAATACAAGAGAAAGTATTAAACCTGTTTAATCAGGCTCTTATATCCTTTCCAGAATTGTTAAGATTAGATTGATTATTTAACTATAAATACATATATGTTGTCGTCACTCAATTTTAATTACCATGATAGTAGAAACCAGGTACAGTCTGGCCTTGGTATCCTCAGGGGACTACTCCGAACCCCCTCCTCTGTGGATATGATAATTACAGGATGCTCAAGTCCCTTAATATAATGCCATAGTATTTGCTTATAACCTATGCAAATTCTCCAGCATAATTTAAATCATATCTAGATTATAATACCTAGTACAATGCAGATGCTATGTCAATAGTCACTATTGTTTAGAGAATAATTGCAAGAAAAATGTCTGTATATGTTCAGTAGAAATTCAATTTTTTAATGTTTTTCATTCATGATTAGTTGAATCTGTAGATATAGAACTTGCAGATATGAAGGGCTGCTTATGTTTGTTTATATTTGATTCTGAACAACATACTCATAGAGTGCCTACTATATGTTAGGCACTGTACTAGGTAAGCTTTTTTTCTTTTCTAAAAGAAGAATGGAACTGGTAATACAACTCAGAAGTCAGCTGAGGCCCTTTTGCCCCTCAAAGATCTGGGTAAACATGGTTTGAACCCTTAATTCAATCCCTGGCCTGTAGAAGTATCTAAAGCCCTTTCAAGAGCTAGATTATCTCCCAGGGGACATTCCCACCTCCTCACATCTACTCCGTTCTGCACAATATTGATATGAAATGAAATGAAATTTAGTGCCTTCCCGGTTTTCCCATCAGAAAGACACAAAGCTGCCTGGGTTTGGCAGCAATCTCTGAAGCCATAGCGAGGTCACTTTTGGGAAGACTTACCATTCTGCTACCTTGCTAGCTGCTCTCTCCCGCTTTGGGGAAGACTTACCACTCTGTTACCTTGCTAGCTGCTCTCTCCCTTTTCCCTCTGCCTTTCTTCCTTCCCTCACGCTCGCTATTGCAGATTGCCCCCAATTCTGAATTCCCGTTATATGCATAGTGAATGCCCCCCCTCTAGCAGCCAGCCTGTTCCACCTCAAGCACTTTCTAATCCATTCGATTACACTTAATTTTCCAACCAATTTTTCCAAACCTAGATGCTTCTATCCTCAAGAGGAATTCTGGCGCCAGCTATTAAGAGGTTGTGATGTTTTCTCCACCTTGTTACAGAGATAAGTGCACTAGTGACTCTGAGAGAAACCCAGAGGGCTATGGAGGGACAGGAGGAGGAGAAAGTGCATGAAGTGGGTCATGAGGGTTTCTTGGCCCCTTTTAAGGGGTCTCTATCTTCCGAAGTCACACATCATTTATGGCCTGAATTACTTCTTGGAAACGTGTCCTTTATTGCCTTCTATTGCTATTTCTCTTCCACCTGTCTCTGTGCTTTATCTCCTGTCCAGGTTTTACAGGAGGTTTTTCTGATTTTCCACCAGAACTCTAATGGCACCTCATCCAGTGTCATGGTAATGGACTTCACTGATTGGTCTGTTATGTTTCAACCTGCAGAAGCTGTAGCATTTACCTAGTTTCACAGAACCTTCTCTAAATTTCCCTAAAACTGGCACATGGCAAGAGTTTATTGTAATTATAATAAATTAAAATGCCTCTAACAATATATTGTCTTTAACCAATTTGCATGAGACAGCTAGAGATGACCACTCGTGCCCTACTAGAGAACAGCTGGAAAGAAGGAACATGGATTTAAGTACCCCTAGGTACCTGCCATCTGCTTCAATTCTCACATTCTCCTTTTGGGGGTGAGATCAAGTGATCTGACAAAGGTCACAACAGTATAGGAGGAACTGGAACTTGTTTTTCATCCTCGTGACTTTTTTTAACCGTATCGACTCTCTTTTCCCCCACATTTTTCATTAGTACATTATAGTTGTACATAATGATGGGATTTGTTGTTACATGCACAGAATATAATAATATAATTGGTGAATATCACTCCCCAGCAGGAACTGGCATTTTAACACAGGAATACTGAGCTTCAAAATTCCTGTTCTTTTTGCTATATTGCACCTCTAGAGTAATAATGCTCATTCAAAGATATTCAAATTCTCATCGTTAATAAGAAAGTTCATTGTTAACTAGGATACAAACTAAACGAATCCCTTTAATAGAATCCTGGAGAAACAGAAAGCCATTTGACTGCGTGAACTTTTACGAGAGGTTTCACCTTTCTGAGCTTTTGTGTTATTTACTTGCACACACACACACACACAAAAAAAAAAACTTTTACAGAACTGATGTCAACTTTAAAGCAAATAACATATATTATATAATACCTGGCAAGAAGTTTTTCAATTGGTTGAAAAGAAAGATCAGCTGTGTTCTTTGGAGACTTCAAGTGTTCAGTGGAAATCCTCTTTCCTTTTACAAAGTGTAAAATGGAAACTGACACTCAGATCCCACATTCAGATTAGTTGGGCAGGTGTTTCTTAATTGGGCTAGTATATTTCATTATTTGGGAGTGGCATTAGCTGACTTATACAAGAGCAGATTAACCATTAACCCAACATCACCAAGCAGCAACCACAGACCTGGGTGGGGGGGATAAATTGGCACCACATCAACAAACTTCAGAGTCTTTCTTCACAATAACTGCTATTATCTCTCCAAGGACACTTGCAGATTGTTGTATTTGGCCCTGATAGGAGAAAGTGATTTTAAGACATGAGCATTATATGAGGAAATTTTGGGGGGAGGCAATTTGGGGTGGTAGAATCATTCCTCTTGGTCCCTCAACTATACTAAATCTTGCTGGCTTGTTTCTTTTCTTTTTTTCCCCCGTTTTGGTGCTAAAGATTTAACCCAGGAGTGCCTAACCACCGAGCCAATCCTCAGCCCTTTTTGTGTTTTATTTTGAGGCAGGGTCTCATTAAGTTGCACAAGACCTCACTAAGTTGCTTAGGCTGCCCTTGAACTTACAATCTTTCTGTCTCATGTCTCAGCCTCTCAAGCCACTGGGATTACAAGTGTGTGCCAGATGCTTGGCTGCTGGCCCTTCCTTCCTTCCCTCCTTCCTTCCCTCCTTCCTTCCTTCCTTCCTTCCTTCCTTCCTTCCTTCCTTCCTTCCTTCCTTCCTTCCTTCCTTTCTTTCTTCCAGGGATTGAACCCAGGCGTGCTTAGCCACTGAGCCACATCTCCTGTCCTTACTGTATTTTATTTAGAGACAGAGTCTCACAGAGTTGCCTAGAGCCTCAATAAGTTGCTGAGGCAGTCTGAACTTGCCATCCTCCTGCCTCAGCCCCCCAAGCCACTGGGATTAGAGATGTGCACCGCCAAGCCAGGCCTGCTGGCTTGTTTCTAAGACCACAGGCTTGGCAGTGAATTGGAGATGGGTTTTAACTCTTTACCTATTCCTAGGTTGTGTGACTTTGAGTAACTTACCACTTCAAAACTTGATTTTCTTATTGAGGGTGACAATATTTTCTAAGGTTTTGTGAAGATAACTTTAAAAATCGCATGTAAAGCACTTAGTACCGTATCTATCACATTGTGAACTCTAAAAAATGTTGCCTATTAGTTTTATTATTACTAAAGACCAGGACTTGAAGTTCTAAATGCAAGGAAATAAAAGAGCACAAAATATACTGCAATTTTGCACCAAGCCTCTACCTTCCCCTATATTAACTGCATGCACTCTACAAAAACTTCCATAGAACCCTGAGATAGTCAAAATTTGTCATTAGTTTCCAAGAGTATTTTGCATGGACTTTAGTACTTTCCCCTTTCACACTGTAATCTATTTTGTTTGCATATCTATGTCCACTCTACCCTATTCCATCCTGGGCTGTAAGTTTATAGACAGAAAGAACCGTGTAGTCATCTTTGTGTTTGCAGTCATAGGCACTTTGTAAGTCTTGGGTGGATGCACAGAATGGAAGGGGAATGAACATGGGGCAACATCATGACTTGGTAAAAGGATTAGGTCTGGGTACCCATTTAATAGATAAGACAGTCTTTGTTTCACAGACTTGCCAAAGTTGGGGTTGAAACAGAAGTACGGAGGACCTGACATCTGCAGAATTGTTCACCTGGTGAGAGTGGTTGAGAAATCTATGTATGCCTTCAAGGGGAAAGAGTGCTAGCTGACCTGCTGCAGGACCATTATCAGGCAGAATGCCTTGGCAACCAGGGAGCAAAGGCAGGGTAAAGCCTTTAAGCTTTCCTGTGTGGACAAGGTTAATAGGTTAATCAATGAGGAACAAGTCCTCCCAGGCCTGGTCAGCTGCCAGCAGGGTGGCAGACTTGTGAGCAATGACTGTCCTCCCTGTGTTTGTGTTCACTGTAAACAGTGATGCAAGATGTAGAGACAGAGTGGGGATGGGAATCGTGATTTTCACAGAAGACATACCATCTGGAGACAGCATTTCAAAGTACCTAGAATACAAAAGTATTTTAGAATAGAAGGCAATAAAGAGGGAAGTTATATATCTTATCTCTTCAGGAATCCTCCAATTCTCCCCTTATTTTTATTCTTTTTGTTTAGAGCAACTGAAGATGATAATATTTATTGATCCATCACTTATATGTCTGTACTTTTTTTAAAGTGATGTGCTGGAGTGGGCTCCCACTAGCAAATGAGTCCGTTGTGTGCCTGTCTTCTATATTAAATGATTTCACACAAGCATCTTAAGTTCAGCCCTAGCAGGAGTATTTCTACTGGAAATTGACACACACTAAAAAACCAGGGTCTATGCCCCCATCTCTTCCAAGAGCTGATGATTGAGCATTCACCAGCAGGCCACTGTTTTAATAATGGAAGATACTAATTAGTTTTCTCAATACGTGTACTTTACAGTCAGGAAACGGAAGTGCAGATAGGTTATATAAATAAATATAAATATTACAAACTCTTTGATGACAAAGAAGGGATTAAAATTCAGACCATCTAATGGATATGCACCAAAGGAACTTCCGGATCCTGGGGCCTAAACATGTTCGCCTGAGGCACTTCTGGATCCCAGAGCCTAAACATGGATGCCTGAAGAACTTCCCGATGCTACGGCCTAAACATGGAGGACTGAGGAACTTCCGGATCCTAGAGCCTAAACATGGACACGCACCCGAGGAACTTCCGGACCCAGGGGGCCTAAACATGGACGCCTGAGGAACTTCCAGATCCTAGAGTCTCAACATGGACGTGCACCAAAGGAACTTCCGGATCCTAGAGCCTAGACATGGATGTACAACTGAGGAACTTCCAGATCCGGGGGCCTAAACATGGACATGCGACTGAGGAACTTCTGGATGCTACGGCCTAAACATGGAGGACTGAGGGACTTCTGGATCCAAGAGCCCAAAGATGGACATGCACCTGAGGAACTTCTGGATCCAGGGGCCTAAACATGGATGCCTGAGGCACTTCTGGATCCCAGAGCCTAAGCATGGATGCCTGAGGAACTTCGGGATCCGGGGGCTTAAATGTGGACATGCACCCAAGGAACTTCTGGATCCAGGGGCCTAAACATGGACGTGCACCTGAGGAACCTCTGGATCCGTGGGCCTAAATATGGACACCTAAGGAACTTCCGGATCCAGGCACCTAAACATGGATGTGCACCTTTGGAACTTCCGGATCTGGGGGCCTAAACGTGGATGTCTGAGGAACTTCAGGGTCCACCGACCTAAACATGACGCTTGAGGCACTTCTGGATCCGAGGGCCTAAACATGGACGTGTCTCTGGAACTTCTGGGTCCTTGTGCCTATAAAGGGCAGGGCGTGACTCTCAGAAGGGATGTGGCCCATGAAGGGGAGCAGAGTATGGGGCCTGTTGGGAGGCCGACTGAGCTGTTGCACCCTGAACTTGAATGTGATGGTGGCCTCACTTCCCGGCCTTCCCCTGGGTGTCACTTCCTCCCCTTCCAGGCGGTGCCGAGGAGGAAGTGAGACCAGGCGCATGGGCCAGGCCCTGAGGAGGGACACCGGTTTTCTCCTCGCTTAGCCAGGCACCCAGCCTAGCTGGGGACGCGGACATCTTGTGACACTGGCTGCCTCCTGCATCCCTGCCCCAGGACCTCAGAGACCACAGGTGGGGACAATCGTTGATTCTTCCCTGGCTGCTGACCCTCAGTCCCCGGGTCAGCCCAGGGACAGCTCTGTCTCCCAGAGGGTCAGGGGCCCCTGTGACCTGCTCCTTACCCACCATCATCCTGGGTGAGCACAGTTCAGGACGCCAGACGCTACTGAGAGTGACCTCTCCTAGAGGGGCAGCTGGGGACTTTGCCTCTATCCCCAGGCCTCGGACACCGGATGATCCCCACCCACCCTCCAGAGACAGAAAATAACCCCACACTGCCCAAGACTTATTTTTAAGCTTTGGATTCTGAAATTTTCCTGCTGCCACCTTCTTTGTGAAGCCAGTTTTTCAACAGAGATAATATTCCAGCGTGGGGGGGGGGAACAGCAACATGGAGTTAATCAAACCAACTACTGACACATCTGGTCCTCCAAGAGAAATCTGGATTGGAGGAGAACAGCCATTCTCAACTGGCGAAATAGTGAAGTTCCCTTGTCCTTATTTTGTGTAAGAAAAGTAAATAATCTGATGTTAACCCATCAAATTATTTTTGATGAGTGCTTGGCTCATAGGAAAACTGATTCTGTTTTATGGAAGGAAGTGTTACCTGATTTTAAAATTTAAAATGAAGCCAATTAGGATTGTTAAATTACACTGTCATAATTCTATTCTTTGTTAGCAGAAATAAATAAACTTTTAAAAAATAAATAAATAAATTGCAGAGGCAGAGCAAAAAAATAAATAAATAAAATAAAATTCAGACCATCTACCTTCAAAGTTCATGCACTTAACCATTTAAATTTTTGCAAATACATTTTTTAATTACACGTGAGAAAAAAAAGTCCATTTTATATCTCAATTTTAAATTTCAAACATCTGATCAGGTCAGCAAGTGGGCAGAGTAGGCAGCTCCAAGCTCCCGTTCCCCATGGAAACATCAAAAAGCAAATAGAAGTCCTATCAACTTTGTCAGAACTCTAAGAAAAAAGGAGAAGGCTTATAGCAACCAAATGAATCCTCAATCAAGAAAAGTCAACTTAGACGTGGTGGGGAAATTTTGTGGCATTTTTACTTGTCCTTACCCCACAGCTCTGATCTTTAAGCAGAAGTCTTAAAGACAGCATTCCATACTGCCAATGTGAAACTATGATCCTTGGTTGCTGAGAGAGGAAAGCAGACCGTACTTGCAAACTATCATGGGGGTCTATTAAAAATCTTTCTGAGGGGGCTGGGGTTGTGGTTCACTGGTACAGCACTCACCTACCATGTGTGAGGCACTGGGTTCGATTCTCAGCACCTCATATAAATAAATGAATAAAATAGAGGTCCATCAACATCTTTAAAAAAAAAAAAAAACTTTCTGAGATTACCTAAATGACTGGCATAAAGTGCTCTTCTCCGTCTAACTCTAAACTTGCCCAGGCTGGAGAAGTGGCAGACATTGCTAGAAACGTTAGGAAGTGGAAGAACAATGCCTGAGGCAAAAAAGATTATAGTGAAGCCATACAAGAAACCATGCACTTAGATAATTAGAGGCCTGGGAAGAAAAATATGTGGAGAGAGTTTCTTTGAGAGGTGAGGACAATCGTAAACACCTGTACATATAGGGGTACATAGAATGCCATGCACATGCTCAAAGGTTAACTAAGTTAAGACACAAAGAGCACCCAAATTGAAAAGGAAGAGGTAAAACTACCCCTTTATGTAGGTTCTAGGCCTGACTTGTTTCTCCCCCCCTCCCCCCTTCTCATCTTTCTCCTAAGTCCACTAATAATAAACACTGCTCTCTCAATTGCTTATTTTTTTCTCCTCACTGCTTCTTGGCAACACCTGTCAAGAGAAATGCACCAACAGGCACCATGAGCTGGCCAACTGCAAGTGCTGACGAAAACTGAGCTGGCACAGAAAATAGGGCATTAGGAAAAAATCTTTAATATTAAGTGAGTACAAAAGTATGCACAAAAAAATTACACTGAATAAAAGTGCATGAAAGCACAGGTAAACCATAGCTGATAGATTTAGAAACTTGTACAGGGGATGAGTTTTCTTCTTAATCACCTCCCTCAGTGGTTCAAGGAAAAAAGTGTTCCATCTTAAGGCAGGTGTACCCCAAGGGTTAGGCCACAAAGATTTATTAAAAGATTTAGTCCAGCCTTACGGGCTTATCCCCTAAAGCCCTCTGTGATTATATTCTCACTGGTTTTGTTTTCCTCAGTGCTCCTGTTTGATCATGGTTTAAGTGTATCCACCCAAGGTTCTTGTGTTGGAGGCTTGATTTCCAGTGTGGAGACATGAGAAGTAGTGGAAATTTTAATAGGTGAGGTCTAGAGGGAGGTGAGTAGGTCATTTGGGAAAACTGCCCTTGGAAACAGTCAAGGTAGTTCTTCTGGGATCCTGAGTTCTCTGGAGAGGATTGTTATTAAAAAAAAAAAAAAAAAAGAGCAAGTCTGAAATCCCCCTGCACTCTGGCTTCCTGTCTCATCATGTGATTTCTCCCTCTTAAACATGATCCTGTCTGCCATGATGTGATACAACCAGAGAGAAGGGGTTTTTCCAGAGCAAGCGCCATGCTGTTTGGGCTTTCAGCCTTTGAAACTGTGAGTTATATAGACCTGTTTTCTTCATAAAGTTCCTAGTCTCAGGTATTTTATTATAATGACAGAAAACAGATTAAAGCAAAGTGTTTTCATAATTACTAAGTTTGGCAAAGTATTTTGGTAACTACTAGGCTTTTTTACAATTATCTCAAAGTTCAAAGATATTTTTTTGTAGACCAGGATTTTCTTCTTTAAAGTGAGGATTGGAATGTAATAGGTCTCCTCTCTCTGTGATATCCCATAGACCTGCCCACATCTTCTTGTTTTGCTCTGTGGGACTGGTCACAACTTTGCACACATTTAAAAAGTCAGATTTTGGGGCTGGGGATGTGGCTCAAGCGGTAACGCGCTTGCCTAGCATGCGTGCAGCCCGGGTTCGATCCTCAGCACCACATACAAACGAAGATGTTGTGTCCGCCGAGAACTAAGAAAAAATAAATAAATGTTAAAATTCTCTTAAAAAAAAAGTCAGATTTTAAAATTTACTTTATAAATCCTGTATAGTAGTAGTTAAGAGATGGGACTTGCTAAGTGTGGTGGTGCATACCTTATAATCCCAGCAACTCAGGAGGCTAAGAGAGGAGGATTTCAAGTTTTAAGCCAGTCTCAGCAATTTAGTCAGGTCCTAAGCAATGTAGTGAGATCTTGTCTCAAAATAAAAAATAAATAAACAAACAAACAAAGGGCTGGGGGGATGTGGCTCAGTGTAAAGCAACCTTGGGTTCAATCCCCAGTACCAAAAAAGTAAAAAGAAATTGGGACTCTGGTGACTGTGTTCATTCAATCTTGTCCTTGCCCTTTACTGTATGCCTTGGACAATCTGAGCACCAATTTTTCCTATGTAAAATAGACAATCTAATTCCTATCTCAGAAGATCACAATGAGGTTTATATGTGAGAAAGTGGTCTGGGGGTGTAACTTACTGGTAGAGCATGTGCTTAGCATGGATGGGGCTCTAGGTTCCACCGATCCTCAACACTGCTTGATAAACCAGAGAAGATATGAGAAATACCTAGCTCAGTACCTGACCCAGAGTAGGTGTTCCAGACAGCTAGTTTCTCAGATACCTTATTTGAGAGCATTTATGAACATCCACAGACTTCCCTCATGAAAACTTTCCCAAAGAATAGTGCATGGTTCCCTACCTTTTCTCCATTCCTAAAATACCTGATGAAAATGCAGTTCATTCTTTAGCCATTTTATATGTACACAATTTTCATCAAATAAATTCTAGATCCTTTCATAGTACTGTGGCCACCCCCAGAGCCTGATGCAGGCACACATAACAGGGCCCTGGAGAAACACTTGTTAAATTGAATGGCTGTGAAAGCAACTTGAAGCCCAGGATACAGAATTGTACTTGTTGGAAGATTTAGGTTCTAATCCTTGTTGTTTTATTTTCCCCTTGATTCCCTCCCCCTTCCCCTGCCATATTGGAGCTTAAAACCAGGGACAATCTACCATTGAGCTCTGAGCTCCATCCCCAACCCTTTTAATTTTAACATAGGGTCTTGCTAAATTGCTGAAGCTGGCCTTGCACTTGCAATCCTCCTGCTTTAGCCTCTCCAGTAACTGAGATTTCAGGCATGTACCATCACACCTGACCCCTAGTCCTGGTTTTCACACATGAGCTTTGTGATATTGGATAAGAAACTTCAATGTAACTCTGATAATCGGTCTCCAAATTGCAATAATAGGTCTGTCCTGACTATAGAAGAATTACAGTGAGATTCAAATGAGACACTGTACATGTGAAAAATAATCCCTAAAGTGTTAAACAATCATTATCTTACCTGATTCCTGCCTCCAGGCTCGATTCTACATAAATGACTAATTTCTTCTAGTACTATCTTTATTCTAGGCTGTTAATAAGTGTTTCATCATTATGGTCCTATAAAGAGGAAAAGGATAGAGGGAAATAAAACATGTTGGGTGCTAATAATTTATAATCCAACCCTTTTCCCACCCAATTAGCCAATTATAACTAAAGTTAAAGTCCATTTGCAATCTACTGGAAAGATTAGGAGATTGATAGATTTTTACTGGTAAACTCCTAATAACACAGAGTCTTATGCTCAAAACTCACATTAGTGATGATGGGATTTTTCTGCTGGGCCACTGAGAGATGAGAGCTGAATGTGACAGATAATCTATCTTAATGTCATCAGTTTTCATATAGCCCCTTGAAATGATCAGACACAGGTGAAATGCTGTAAATGGAACTCATAGTGTTAAGTGAATATTGACAGTCTGTTTCAATGAAGTTTTCCAACATAAGAACCTATAGATACTTCAAAATCTTGATGTGCCTATGTACATGTTTTTGTTTGTTACTGGGAATTGAACCCAGGGTTGTTTTATCATAGTGCTAAATCCCCAGCCCTTTTTATTTTTTGAGACAAAGTCTCATGAAGTTCCTCAGGCTGATCTCAAACTTGTGATCATCCTGCCTTAGCCTCCTGAGCACTTGGGATTATAGGCATGGACCACCATGACCAGCTTCATTGCTTGTCTTTTACATATTTCATATATGTCCTTTTTAAAAAATATATTAATTTTTTAGTTGTAGTTGACACAATACCTTTATTTTATTTATTGTTTAATGTGGTGCTGAGGATCGAACCCAGGGCCTCACATGTGCTAGATGAACGCTCTACCCCTGAGCCACAACCCCAGTCCCCTGCCCCCCCTTTTTTTTTTTATTGCCACCATTCCCACTCTAGTTAAGTCTCCTTTAAAGCAGACCCATACAGAAGCAGAGACCTCCTAGTTGCTCTTCTTCAAAATCTGTTGATATTTCAATCCATCCTGCACATTCTATATGGCAGAAACAATAAATCCTTTGGGGCAGGACTATGGCCTATATTTTCTTGTATTATAGATACAGTGACCATATTTCATGAATAAAAAATTGACACACATAATCCAAGAATTATATTTATAGGAAAAAACTAGGAGAAACCTAAAACTGGGCTTTCCACTCCACTTCTGTGCTTATTGTATCTAACAGATGCATTCTTTTTTTAAAATATATTTTAGCTGTAGTTGACATAATATCTTTATTTTATTTATTTACTTTTATGTGGTGCTGAGGATAGAACCTAGGGCTTCGCACGTGCTGGTTGAGCACTCTACTGGTGAGCCACAACCCCAGCCCCTAACAGATGCATTCTAATAGGATGCATTCTGCATGATATAAATAAAACATTCATGGGATGATTGACAGGTCAACTCTTTGGCTTATCTAGAACAGAAATTGCAAATTAGTAGACTGAGATCAAATATATACTATGACAATTTTTCCCCAGCCCACTTTAAAAAGTAAATTTGAATTATTAACCAATAGTTAAATTCACTGAGTTCACATAAACATCAAGTTACTCTTTTTTCCTCTTAAATTGATATTTATTTCAAACATTATTTAGTTAAATAGTTTAGTTAAAGATGGCAGCAATTTCCTTTTAAAAATTTTTTTTATTTATATATGACAGCGGAATGCATTACAATTCTTGTTACACATATAGAGCACAATTTTTCATCTCTCTGGTTGTATACAAAGTATATTCACACCAATTCCTATCTTCATACATATACTTTGGATAATAATGTCCATCACATTCCCCCATCATTTGTAACCCCATGTCCCCTCCTTTCCTCTCACACCCCTCTGCCCTATCTAGAGTTTGTCTATTCATCCCATGCTCCCCCTCCCTACCCCACTACGAATCAGCCTCCTTATATCAGAGAAAACATTCCACATTTGTTTTTTTGAGATTGGCTAACTTCACTTAGCATTATCTTCTCTAACTCCATCCACTTACCTGCAAATGCCATGATTTTATTCTCTTATTGCTGAGTAATATTCCATTGTGTATATATGCCACATTTTTTAATCCATTCATCTATTGAAGGGCATCTAGGTTGATTCAACAGTTTACCTTTTGTGAATTGTGCTTCTATAAACATTGATGTGGCTGTGTCCCTGTAGTATGCTGTTTTTAAGTCCTTTGGGTATAGACCAAGGAGAGGGATAGCTGGGTCAAATGGTGGTTCCATTCCCAGTTTTCCAAGGAATCTCCATACTGCTTTCCATATTGGCTGCACCAATTTGCAGTCCCACCAGCAGAGTATGAGTGTACCTTTTTCCTCACATCCTTTCCAACACTTATTGTTTGTGCCAGGTTTCTGTTTTCGTGACTAAAAGGCTCAGGGGTTACTCCAGTTGAACTGGGCTGACTGGGCTTCGCAAAATAACCACACAAGAGACACAAATACCTTTTTCTTTGGGTTTGCTGTGACGGCTCCTCTGACCTTAAGGGTCCGCAGAAAGAGAGAATGAGAGCACACGCTGACTTTTATTGAGGATAAACTATTCAAATGAGGAAAGGGGTCAGGTTTCAGGGGGCTGGGTATCTTCATGATATCCACTGTCAGCAGGTTGACTGACATCTGAGCAGGCCACACCCAAAGGCACAGTAAAAGAAGAGGACACACACAAGGCACTTCCATGGAATATTCTATCCTGAACAGGGCAAGGGGTCATATTACAAAGGAGCAGGTGAGCATAGCTTCACCCATGGGGCTGTAGCAAGACACATCCATGCATGAGACCCTCGAAACCAAGAAGGGTGGGGAAAGCTCTGCCACATTTCTGTGACTGAGCATCTCAGCACCCAGCTGGGGAGTGTGACTCAGTCATGTGCAAGGTTGGTCTCCCACATGTTTGTATTCATAATAGCTGCCATTCTGACTGGAGTGAGATGAAATCTTAGTTTATCTTAGTTTTGATTTGCACTTCTCTAATTGCTAGCAATGATGAATATTTTTTCATATATTTGTTGATTGATTGTCCATCATCTTCTGAGAAATGTCTGTACAGGTCCTCGGCCAATTTATTGATTGAGATACTTGGATTTTTGGGGCTTAGCTTTTGAGTTCTTTATATATCCTAGAGATTAGTGCTGTATCTGAAAACATCAAGTTACTCTTGAAAAATCTGAAGATCTAAGAACACTGGATTTTTATAAATAGCTTAAGCTAAAGTGCAACCAATTTGGGGAGATCTAAATAAGCTGGAAACCTAATGATAAACTAAAAAGAAAAAAAAAATCTGCTGCACAGACAGGGACAGCAAGGAAATGTCCATTTGTATCTTGACAATTGGTAGAGCAAAGATGTGTATTTTGTCTTTTGGTAATTTATAGTCAAATTTATATAGATATTCCCATATACGTAGGTTTGCAGGCCAATTCACCCTACTTATGTAGTTAAAAGATAAACATCAAATAGGGATATTAGCTTGGCTGTAGAAGCATAGTTACCCCAGGCAACTAATAAAAATAAACACAAATTACCTCTAGATGAATGCAACTTCAAAGACTATCTACAGTTAAAATCCAAGGGATATAAACTCAAGATTCAAAATTCAGAAAATACCCAAGTAAACAGAGCACAATGGGTAAAAACCAGCAGCAACAGATGACAAAAATCACATTGGTAGTCTTCAAAGGTGGAATTACAAGACACAGAATATAAAATAAGAATGTTAATATTAACTCATTCAACAAATATTAAATATCTTCTATTTGCCAGATACTGTCCTATTCTAAGCTCTGAGAATAATGTAGACAACAAAATGAACACCTTCACTTTCAAAAAGTTTACATTTTAAGAGGGGAAGAAAAATAGCAATAAAATATATAGTATGGGAGTTGGTAAAAAAAAAAAAAAAACTAGGAGAGAAATGTGGAGTACTATAAAGTGGAGGATATCGTATTGATCGTATTGTCCTTACAGCCACACAGGGATTCGCTTTCAGCATGAAATACGAGAGACGATCTGGGGGTCCTGGACTTCTTGTGTGACTGACAAGCAGGGAAAATGAATAATAAGATTATAATGGTTGCAAGACAGATGGTGGTGGTACAAGTGCTCTAGAAAGTGGGGTAAGGATAGAAAGAACATACAGAGTCCTGGCCCTCTCTCTTCATTCCTGACAACTCAAATGTGAGAGGTAGGGAGGGGATGTTCTTACCTGAGGCGCAGGTTACTCCACGGATCCCTCTTGCTTCCCACAGATGGAAGCCCAGAAGCCACAAGAGAGACCATCTTACCTTTAAAACTTCTGTTGCAAGAAATAAAAGCTTCCCTGGTGTGGGGGCACACGCCTGTAATCCCAGCAGCTCGGGAGGCTGAGGCAGGAGGATCACAAGTTCAAAGTCAGCCTCAGCAAAAAGCGAGGTGCTAAACAACTCAGTGAGACCCAGTCTCTAAATAAAAAATACAAAATAGTGCTGGGGATGTAGCTCAATGGTCATGTGCCCCTGAATTCAGTCCCCAGTACCAAGAAAAAAAAAAAAGAAAGAAAGAAAAAAGAAATAAAAGCTTATAAAGATGAGCAAGAAACAAAAGACTACACAAAATTGTCCAAACAGATCTGCAACTTTTAGAAATGAAAAAGATAGAAATGAAGAACTCAAGTTAAAAAGGAGATTAAACAAAGTTGAAGAAAGAATTTGTTAATTGGAAGGCAGATCCTAAAAACTACCCTAAATATGGTCCTGAGAAATATAAAGAGATATAAACTATGAAAGACAGATTATAAAATTTGGATTATAGAGTTGGGTCTAATATCCATGTAATCAAAATTCTTCAAGGAGATAGAGAAATGGATGGGAAAGGATGGGAATTTTTTAGAATTATTGAAAGTAATGGCATACCTGATTACAATAGGCATTTGAGTTTTTAACTTTAAACCATTAAATACTACTTCATAGTTTTCAAAAGGTTTTCAAGACTAAAATCTATGCAATATATTTTTTTGAGAGAGAGAAAGAGAGAATTTTTTAATATTTATTTTTTAGTTTTTAGTGGATACAACATCTTTATTTTATTTTTATGTGGTGCTAAGGATCGAATCCAGCGCCCCACGCATGCCAGGCGAGCACATTACCGCTTGAGCCACATCCCCAGCCCAATATGCAATGTATTTTTAAAGATTTTTAAAGTCCCTAAGATTTGTTTTCTAATAGGAAACTGAAGTAATCTCTGGACATGTGTCAGAATTAAAGCTTTATTTGTTTATGAATTTATTTATTTATTTGGTGCTAAGGATAGGACCCAGATCTTTGCACATGCTAGGAAAGTGCTTGTACCACTGAGCTTCATCCTTCAACCCCTGAAGTCTTTTTTTTTTTTTTTTTTTTGGCACCAGGGATTGAACCTAAAGATGCTTAACCACTGAGCCACATCTCCAGCCCCCTCCCTTTTTTTTTTTTTTTTTGTATTTTCTTTAGACAGGGTCTCAATGAGTTGCTTGGGGCCTCAATAAGTTGCTGAGGCTGGCTTTGAACTTGTGATCCCCCTGCCTCAGCCTCCCAAACTGCTGGGATTACAGACATGTGCCACCATGCCACCACGCTTGGTCTTAATGTCATTTTTTAAACTTAAAAAAGTGAGTTCTCATGACCACACTTAATTAATGTGAATTACATAGCACACTGTGTGATGGACATGATAGTTATTACCCGTGAATTTCTTTGATTCCCTGTAGTTTTCATCTCAACACTCTCTTGGAATATTTCCTTTTAAAATCTCCCTATTCTCTGTTTTCTTTCCCCAGGATGATTTGGGGGCTCCACTGAACACAGTGTTCTAGATAGGTTAAGTGCTGGGATCTAACTTCATCATGACTATGAAGGCGCTATAATTTACTTTTTCCAGTTGATATGTGAATCAAGACTAAGTCTTTTGTTGTTTTTGGTTTGAGGGCCTCCTGGATGCTAAACATGTACTTTCCCACTGAGCTACATCTCTAGTTCCAAACCTTTTTTAGTGTGATATAATAGGCTACTTCTTTGCCTTGTGTCATTGATGTACTCTCAGTACAAGAACATGAGACAACTTACAATTCCCCCAAATAAATGCCATATATGGGGTTCTCAAGTCATCGTGTTTCTGTACAAAAATTATACTTGGTCAGGCAAGTGCAATAATACTGAGTTACTACATTTCTATCCTTTATTTTGTGATTTTAAAAAAAGTTTTTGTTTCTAAAGGAGAGAATCCTTCTTTTCATGATTCTATTTCACTTTAGGGTTTCAGCTCTACTAAGAATCTGTTCATAGTCCCAACATTCCAGGGTGCTTAAAGGAAAGGCCTGTTGAGAAATTTTAGCCTTGATCCCCAAAATGAAGCTTTGGAAGGGGGAAAACAGCTGTTCTAGTGAGCAGCAATTGTTAAAATGGAATGGCCAATTTCCAAGATTTCATAGCATTAGCATAGTATTAGAAAACTTCCGTAAACCTATTTCACTGCCCAAGATATCCGCACCGCCCCCGCCACCCAAACACACACACACACACACACACACACACACACACACACACACGCACACCGCCCCCATCAAAAGTCTACACTGATCCTGGAAAGATTTGGATTCTGTCCCAGCTCCAAAAGCCTGCATATTCTTTTTTTTTTTTTTTTTTTTTTTTTGGTACCAGGAATTGAACCCAGGGGTGCTTAACAACTGAGTCACATCCACAGCACCTTTTAAAATTTTGAGGCAGATTCTCATTAAGTTGCTTAGGACCTCGTTAAAGCGCTGAGGGTAGGCTCGAACTTGCTATCCTCCTGCCTCAACCTCCCAAATCGCTGGGATTAAATGCGGGCGATACCACACCTGACCCTTTCACAGACCTACTTAACTTAAATTTACTTGGACTTTCCACAGCCCAAACCACACACTCACACTTTTACTGGGCTTCAGCTATTCCCGTAGTTACCAAAAAGAGCCCAGTCCCGGGCAGCAGGAAGGCCCCCTGCAGGCCTGGCCAAGCGCCACGCACGCTTGGTTCCCCTCTTCCCAGCCCTCCCAGGCGGCTAGCGCGGTTACACGCTTGTCTACGCCTATTTTCCGGAAGGTCCCCGCCCACGCCACCGCCATCAGATCTCTGAGGAAGTCACGTTCGAGCCTCAGAACTGTTTTGAATCTTCGGAGAGGAAAAGGGGAAGAGGGGTGAATTGGCAAGAACCCCTGAATGGAACCAAAAGACAGCCTTTAGCTTGGTGTCTGTCACTAATTAGATGGTGACGGGGGTGGGGGTGGGGTGGTGAGTGATTTTCCTGTAGACTGGTTTAAATCTTGCAACTGTCAAAGAGTGCTGACCTAGAATAACGACGCAGATGTCTCCAGGGCAAAATGATGTCTCCTGCAAAAGGAAGAGCGAAATAGCCTATAGAAGGGTTCCCGAGGTGTTAGCATGCATGTAAACAGTCTTATTTAATATTTAATATTTCAGCTGCTTATTATAGGTGTCCCTGATCCCAATATAACATTGAAAATAGAAACACCGGGTCTGCGGAATGCTTTTCAAGCTTTTCCCGTGTTCTCCTTATGATACACTTGGGGGGAGGTGCACGTATACACACACACACACACACACACACACACATATTCACTCCTATATGTGCGTACTTATACATATATATAATTTTAAAAACAGCACACTGAGGCAAATGAGCGGCGATAAGCTGATGCAAATTCCTCCACCGCCCCACCTGTTACCAACTCGCTGTTTACTGGAGTGAAAGTGGCTGATCCAAGACAATTAGGATACACAGCGTTGAGGTCGAGACATGCTTGGATTTAATTTGCGGCTCTGCTTTCGGTTTGACTTCAAGCAATTAACATCCTTTTTGTGCCAGTTTCCTAACTTCTAAGCAAAGCTAATTATTGTCTGTCACTTTGACAGTGGCCTGAGTGATGTACAGGACGGAGCCTCAGTCACTGCGCCAGCACCCGGGAGCGCTCCGTAGTGTGTCGCGCACAGTATTCGTCCTGGGACCCCAATGGGTGTGGTGCGCGGAGCCCAGCGCGCCTCCGCCCACTCGGGGAAGGACAGTGCTGGGCGGGGGAGGTGCGGGCGGCGGAGGCGGCAGGCGGACACGGGGTTTCCGCGCAGACTCCAGTGAAGCCCGCTGGCTGCGTCACCAGCAGAAAGGGCGAGCCGGCCGGCAGGGGCGGGGGTGCGGCGCCGCTGGAAGCCCCGGTGCCCTTACCGAAAGTGCAAGCCCCGAGTTCCCAGCCCCGATCCGATCGGCTTGGCGGGTCTGTGCTCGCCGCGCCGCCTCGGGCCCAGCGCCAGTCGAGGGCGCCGTTCCCGCTCTCACTCCGGCAGCTGCAGAGTCCCGCGAGGCGCCGTGGTGGCCAGCCCCGCCTGCTGGAGGGAGCGCACCCACGCGCTTCTGGCCCCGCGTCCCTGCGGGGAAGTGATGCTTTCTCGGGCTGGGCTTAGGGCCAGTCGGAACCCCGCCGTCTGGCCCAGCCATCGCGCTTCTCACAGCGTGAGGCAACCTAGAATTGGGGGGCGGGGAATTGGCACCGTGGAAGCCTCCCTGATTCTTTCCGCCCCCGGACGCCTGCCTGACACGACCCATTGCGCAATTCCTACTGTGGATTTGCCGCGTGACTAGTTTGGAGCCCAGAAAAGTTTCCCTGGTTTCCCCAGCCTAGAAAAGAACTGTGGAGCGCCCCACCCTGACCCCTGGCGCTCTTTAAGACGTTTTACTTTGGGTGACTAGGCTGACCTTTAAAATGTAGAGTGCCCTTTACAAAGAAGGAAGAGTTCACCAGGGAGGCCTGCCAGCTTTCCTTTGGAGCTTGGTGACTGCAGCTGACACGTTTCTTTTCCCTTTGTACGTTTGCAAGTGGCAAAGATGTTTGGAATCTGTTTTTTTTTAAATATATATATATATATATATATATATATATATATATATATATATATATTTAGTTATAGGTGGACACAATATCTTTATTTTATTTTTATTTGCCTCACTCATACTAGGTGAGCGCTCTGCCTCTGAGCCACAACCCCAGCCCAGGAATCTGAGGGAGAAGTCAGGCACTGGTTTTAAAAGGAGAGTGATGCTTCAAAAGCCTTTGAGACACAATCTGGAACTCTCAAGAATCAGTGTTAACACTGCCCATGTGGAGAAGGTGCTGAATAACTACTGAATGAAGAGTTGGAAAATGGATTTCGATGGCTGTCTATAGACCAATGTTTTTATGAGTCAGATGAGGAAACCTAGAAGTTTAAGTGACTTGCTGGAAGTCACCTAGCTAACCTGGGAGGCAGGAATAAAATCGGTCTCATGTTTCAACTCTGTTTTAGTTTGCTTTTTCGCTGCTATGACTAAAAGACCTGAAAAAAACAACTGTAGAAGAGGAAAAGTTTACTTGGGTTTCAGAGGTCTTAGTACATGGGAGACTGGCTCCATTCCTGGGGCTCAAGGGGAGCAGAACATCATGGCAAAAGAGTTTGGCAGAGGAAAGCGACTCACATGATGATCAGAAAGCAGAGAGAGAAACCACTCACCAGATACAAAATATATACCCGAAGCTCGCCAGCCCCCCATGCCCACCTCTCCAGCCACATCCTACCTGCCTTCAGTTACCACTCAATTAACCCCATCAGGGGATTAATTCACTAATTGGATTAAGTGAATAACCCAATCACTTCTACCTTAAACCTTCTTGCATTATCTCACCCATGAGCTTTTGGGGAACACCTCACATGTGAACCAAAAGAAACTCCAAATATGTGTAATATGAAAAGG
Organism: Ictidomys tridecemlineatus; assembly: GCF_052094955.1. NCBI lineage: Eukaryota > Metazoa > Chordata > Mammalia > Rodentia > Sciuridae > Ictidomys > Ictidomys tridecemlineatus. The sequence goes on from NC_135487.1 coordinate 50,742,803, forward strand.
AAATGCCTTCTACACTAACCTCTGCATATTCCTACTCCACTCCTTCTCCCTGCCCATCCAAAATAAACATTAAGGAAAAAAAAACACAAAGGAAAAACAATAACAACCCTCAAAACCCCAAACAGGCTAAATTTGGCAATGCTAAAGCACTATATTATCAGGGCTTTTTATTTCTTATTCCCATAAATTAATAGCAATTCTTAATCACACAAACTAAAGAAGAAATGAGAGGGAAGAAGAAGAAACAACAGGACTTTTTCAAGATGATATGGAAAATAGCAAGTGCTCACTGCCTTAACTTCTGTAAATAAGGGGGTGTTCTGCATAGGTCCTGCTCAGCTCAGGGGTGACCATCAGGGCAGCTCCAAGACTGGTCATTTATTTCATTCAGGCTTGGAGTAGATTTGTTACTCATCTTTCAGAATAGACAAGCTGCAACCTGAAGACACAAAGGACTTCAACAGCTCCTTGTCTGAAATTTTAAGGCTGATCAACTATACCCAATGTCTAACTAAGGGGCCAGAATGGCCAAACTAGAAGATGTGAAGATCAAAGGAATCAAAATTGTGAGCGGTAATCATGATCGTAACTTGATTCTTTTATGGGTTTCCAACAATGGTTTCCACAAAGATAATTATAATATAGTTATAATACAATGCAAGTATAAGTTCTTATCCATAAAGAAGCTAAGGTTCCCAGTGATAGGTAGACTGGCAGACCAAGTTATGTAATATCTCATTTTTAGATCAACCAATCTGCTTTGAAATAAAGTGAATCTCTAACTCCACTGTCTTCTCCTGGTATCTTGAAGGTAGAGGAGAACACTAATCTCTAGAAAAATTTGAAATTCTAGATGACTAGAAAACAATCTGTTTATTCTGGTTTTTAATCCTACACAATGTTCCTGAACTCAAAATATAATCTTTTATAGTTTATATTTTCCTTTCCCATATGGTGGTATCTAGCTTGCCATTGTATCAGGATTTTTGACTCCAAACTTTAGAAATACAAATTGTTGGTTCCCGTTATTATCCTGCTTTACTGCTTAGGAAAAAAGATTTTTTTCAAAGAAAAACTATCTTTTTAAAGTCAGATTTTAAGATTAACAACTAACTTGCATGCACATGATACTCTTTAATATAATACATATTTCATTCAACATATTACCTGTTGATGTTGAAACATTTTTTGCAAAGAAAATACCTCAGATAATTTTTAGTTATTATCAACATTCATTTTAACTACAAGATAATATTTATCAATGTCATCATCCATGTTCATGGTTGGAGACAACATTTAAAGATGGGGATTCTTCCAAGCTAACCTTTAGATTCAATTGTAATTCCAATCAAATTCTAACAATTTTTGGGTGTTAACTTGACATTTTGATTCTACAATTTATATGGAAGTACAAAGGGCCCAAAATAGACAAAATGCTTTTGAAGAATAGTGATAAGTTAGGGGACTTGTCATACTAGATATTAAAATTTATAAAATCATAATAATTAAGATAGTATGCTATTGGTACAGGAATAGAATATCAATGAATCTGAAGGGAGAGACCCAACATAGATCTACACATATGTAAAAGGGGGCAATGAAGCATAAAGAAGAAAAGAAGTACCTTTTAATAAATGGTGCTAGGGTAGTAACACTTAAAATATTTAAGTTTTCTTAAATAAGATACAAAATGCATGAGACACAAAAGATTGGCAGACTGGACTATATTAAAATTGAGAACAATTATTCATCAGAAACTTCATAATCAGGAGGCTGAGGCAGGAGAATGTAGGTTCAAAGCCAGACTTAGCAACTTAGCAAGTCCCTGTCTCAAAATAAACAAAAATATTTAGGGCTGAAATCCTTAGCCAGAAGAGTGGAGCAGGAGGCATCACGAAACCAGAAGTTAAACTACAGAGCCATAGTAACAAAAACAGCATGGTATGGGCCCCCAAACAGACACATAGACCAATGGTACAGAATAGAAGACACAGATAAATCCACATAAATACAGTTATCTCATACTAGACAAAGACACCAAAAACATTCACTGGAGAAAAAATAACCTATTCAATAAATGGTGCTGGGAATATTGGAAATCCCCATTTAACAAAATGAAGTTAAACCCGTATCTCTCACTCTTCACAAAACTCAACTCAAAGGGGATCAAAGACTTAGGCACTAGATCAGAGACCCTGAATCTAAAGAAGAAAAAGTAGACCCAAATCTTCACCAAATTAGCTTAGGATTTGACTTCCTTAACAAGACTCCTAAAGTGCAAGAAGTAAAATCAAGAATCAATAAATGGGATGGATCCAAACTAAAAAGCTTCTTCTCAGCAAAGGAAACAATCAATAACATAAAGAGAGAGCCTGCAGAATGGGAGAAAATCTTTACCATGTGCAACTCAGATAGAGCATTAATCTCCAGGATATATAAAGAACTCAAAAAACTTAATACCAAAAAAAAAAAAAACCAAGTAACCCAATCCATAAATCTAAGAAACTGAACAGACACTTCACAGAAGAAGAAATATAATGAATCAACAAACATATGAAAAATGCTCAACATCTTTAGCAATTAAAGAAATGCAAATCAAAGCTACTCTAAGATTTTTCTCACCCCAGTCAGAATGGCAACTATCAAGAATTGCAAGCAATAATAAATGTTGGCAAGGAAGTGGAGAAAAAGGTCCACTTATACATTGCAGGTGGGAATGTAAATTGATGCAACCATTATGGAAAGCAGTATGTAGATTCTTCAGAAAATTTGGAATGGAACCACCATTTGATCCACTTCTCAGTTTATACCCAAAGGACTTAAAATCAGCATATAACAATGATGCAGCCACATCAATGTTTATAGCAGCTCAACTCAAAATAGCTAAACTATGGAACCAACCTAGGTGCCCTTCAACAGAAGAATGGATAATATATATATTATATAGATAATATATATCACATTATATATATAATTTATATAATACATATAATATATATAATGTGTATATATACATATCTGCCTCTTGACCAGCGGGAGCTTCATAAAAGAAGATTCAGTGCATAAGAAATTGCTAGTGAGTTTTAAATTAAAGAGACAGACTCTCATTTACCTTTAACCCCAGCTCCAAGACGGCTTGTTCTAGCTCCCGCCTCCAGCCACCTAATGCGGTGGCGGTGGCGAGGTTTACAGAAGAGACTAGCAAGAGAGGGAGAGCACACCAGGGAGTGAGATTTTATTGGGGAACAAAAAATTCAAGGGAAAATCCCATCCAATGAAGATTAAGGGAGGCAGCATCCCAAGGTCAGGGCCAGGCACGCCTCTGCACAGACAAGCCCTTGGACCTGGAAAAGAGTGTGGGATGGCTTTAACACTGCTGTGTCCAACCGCCTCTCACCCAGCCAGGGAAGTAACTCAAATCATGCGTATGTATGTGCGAGGATGGCCTCCCACATACATATATACATTATATATGTGCATACACGCACACAATGGAATATTACTCAACCTTAAAGAAAAATGAAATTATGACATTTACATGTGTAAAATGTATGGATAGAGCTGGAGAATATCATGCTAAGTGAAATAAGTCAATCCCCCCAAAAAAACAAAGGCCAAAAATTGTATCTGGTATGCAGATGCTAATTCACAATGCGGGAGTAGCTAGGGAAGAATAGAGCTACTTTAGATTAGGTAGAGGGGAGTGAAGGGAGGAGAGGGAGTATGGGATTAGGAAAGATAGTGCAATAAATTAGACATTCTTACCCTATGTATATATATATATAGTTATAGGACTGGTGGGATTTTACATCATGTATAACCAGAAGAATGAGAAACTATATTCCATTACATATGATGTATCAAAGTGCATTCTACTGTCATGTATATCTAATTAAAACAAAAAAAAAATCAATGGCTGGGGTTGTAGTTCAGTGGTAAACTGTTCCTGGGTTCAATTCTCAGTGTCAAAACCAAAAACAAACAAACAAAAAAACTATACACTATCTATATGAAGATATATAGATTGATATAAACATTTATGTATATAAATGTGCACATATATGTATATATGTGTGTATATGTATGTGTGTATACATATATATGTCAGATTTTTTTTAAAATTTTTTTAGTTGTTGATGAGCCTTTTTAAAAATTTATTTATATGTGGTTCTGAGGATCGACCCCAGTGCCTCACACACGCTAGGCAAGTGCTCTGCCATTGAGCCACAATCTTAGCCCCTATGTATCAGATTTAAAAGAGTAGTATCAAAAACTGGGTGCAGTGTCACGTGCCTATAATCCCAGTAACTCAGGGGGCTGAGGCAAAAGAATCACAAATTCAAGGCCAGCCTAAGCAACTTAGTGGGACCCTATTGTAAAATCTGAAAAAAAAAAAAAAAGGACTGAGGATGAAGCTAAGTGGTAAAATGCCTCTGAGTTCAATTTTCAGTACAAAACAAATATTTTAAAAGTAGTTTTAAAGTAGTTTGAAAAGTAAAGAACACAGGGGATCCAGCTATCCCACTCAGTCTATACCAAAGGATTTAAAAACAGCACACTACAGGGACACAGCCACATCAATGTTTATAGCAGCACAATTCACAATAGCTAAATTGTGGATCCAACCTAGATACCCTTCAGTAGATAAATGGATAAAGAAAATGTGGTATATATACACAATGGTATATTATTCAGCATTAAAAGAGAATAAAATCAGGGCATTTGCAGGTAAATGGATGGAGTTGGAGAATATAATGCTAAATGAAGTAAGCCAATTCCCAAAAACCAAATGCTGAATGTCTTCTCTGATATAAGGATGCTAATTCATAATGGGGACGGGGAGGGTATGGGAGGAATAGATGAACTTTAAATAGGGCAAAGGGGAGGGAGGAGAAGGGGGAATGTGGATAGGAAAAATTGTGGAATGAGATGGACATCATTACCCTAAGTACACGTATGAAAACATGAATGGTGTGGCTCTACTTTGTGTTCAACCAGAAACATGAAAAATTTTTCTCTATTTGTGTAATATGAATTGAATTGCATTCTGCTGTCATATATAACTAATTAGAATAAATAAAATTTAAAAAATAAAAAAACACAGGGGCTGGGATTGTGGCTCAGCAGTAGAGTGCTTGCCTTGCACGTATGAGGCACTGGGTTCAATCCTTAGCACCACATAAAAATAAATAAACAAAATAAAGGTATTGTGTCCATCTACAATTTTTAAAAAATAAAGAACACTAATGAATCAATAACAGTCAAACAGAAAAATGGGCTAAAGACTAAAGCAGGTTCTTTGCAAAAGAGGAAACTCAAAATTATCAAATATGCAACAAGATGAGGCTGAGACTGTAGTTCAGTGGCAGAACATTTGCCTAGCACATGTGAGGCACTGGGTTCGATCCTTAACACCACATAAAAATAAACAAATGAAATAAAGGCATTCTGTCCATCCACAACTACCAAAAAAAGTTTTAAAATATGTATGAGGAGATACTAATAAGCAAGGAAGGAAACACAAAGTAGAACCACACTGAAATATTTTTGCACCCAACAGATTGATAAAAGAAAAACAGCATGGTATTGGCACCAAAATAGACATGTAGGCCAATGGTACAGAGCAGAAGACACAGAGACCAACCCACAGATTGATAAAAGACTGACTGACTATTCCAAAAGTAGACAATGCTATATAACAGTGGGCATTCTTACACATTGCTAATAAGCATGTAAGTTTGTACAAAGATGCTGAAAAAACAATTTGATATTACCTATTAAGACTGAATGGGTAAATGTCCTATGTCTCTGCAATTCGGCTCCCAGTCACATACTATAGAGGAACTCTTGTGCCAAGAAAATGCACAGGGGAAGCTGGGGGTGTAGCTCAGTGGGAGAGTTCTTTTCTAGCATGCACGAGGCCCTTGGTTCAATCCCCAGCACCACAAAAAAATGAAAAAGAGAAAAAACATGTACGTAAATTTTCAGAGCAGAATTGTACATGATAATAAAAAATTGGAAGCAATCTAAATGTCTGCCAAGAATAGAATATATAATTTTTTAATATTTATTTATTCTTTTTAATTTTAGATGGACACAATATCTTTATTTTGTTTTTATGTGGTGTTAAGAATCGAACCCAGTGCCTCACACTTGCTAGGCGAGCACGCTACTACTTGAGCTACATCCCCAGCCCTAGAATATATAATTATATATATCCATAGAAAGGAAATTATACAGCACAAAGATAATGAACTAACTTCTATGCACATCAGTATAGATGGCACAATACTGAAAAGAATCAAGTCACAGAAGAAATACACAGTAAGTCTCTTTATACTAAGTTCAAAACAGACAAAACTAAACATTTCTTGTTTAGGGATGCACACAGGTGATGGCTACCCTAAAAGGGAATGATTATTCTAAAAATCAGGACATTGACAGCCTCAGTGGTATAATCAGGGATGAGTAATTGAGGTCTTCCCCTTGCCCCCCAGGGACTTGCTATGACATGGACGATGTTCTCCTTCTTAACCCATAGGTTAGGCACAGTGCTCACTTACTTTTCATTCTTTAAAATGTATATTTATGTTGAATACATTCTCCAGTGACTATAATTGATTTTTTTTAAAAAAAAACACCGTTTGCTTGAAAGTAAAGCAAATAAAAATTACACTAGAGATTTTTGAGTTGAAAACAAGGGGACCTAGCTCTAAACCAAACCAAACAAGTAAAATTTGACAGTAAATATAATTTGTGAACTCTGACATCAGCCACACCCGTTTTCAGACATCCCACGATTACATGTTTCACTGCACTTGATGACTATATTACCATAGAAATAAACAATGAATATGGGCTTCCTGACAGATTTTTTTTTAATCTTCCCACAAGTATGAAGAAACAACAGAGAAAAACTCATTGCTCATGATGGATGGAGAGTGGTGTTTGATAAAATTAATTATATTTGATAACCTAAATGATAAATCACTTAAACCTTTTGAGTCATTCATTAAGTCAGAAACTTAGCTTTCTTATCTGCACAAGACTGAAATATTTTACAAAACATCATCTGAATTTAAAAACATCTTTAGGCCTAGGTGGTTTGATTGATGTCCATATTTTTTCTTTAATTAAAATATTTCCACTCTTTTTTTTCCCCTCTGTGCTGGGACCAAACCTAGGCCCTTGTATATGTCATATAATCCCTCTATGATGACCTACATCCCCAACCCAAACAGTTTTGATTTTTAAAGGGGAGCTCATGTGGCTGATTTCATATTTCCCCTTTTCAAAAAGAGGACTCTTTTGTTGTTTCAATAGTAGGTATTCATTATACTAACCAAACCTATAGATTCACTGAATTATGCCTTGTCCCTAAAATGTTTGATCTTAATAATGACCCAGAAGTGACTAAATTGTAATGCACTCCATTTAATAAACTAGGTAATATCTGTCATCTGTCTTCAAAAGATTTGCCCAAGATGATTAAAATTTTAAGAAGAAAAATGTGTTAATCTTTATTTTGTTAATCTACAATTCTTTGTCCAGCAAGGTTAGAAAATCTTGATTTTTAAAAAATATTTATTTTTTTAGTTGTAGTTGGACACAATACTTTTATTTTATTTATTTATTTTTATGTGGTGCTGAGGATCAAACCCAGGGCCTCACTCATGCTAGGTGAGCCCTCTACCTCTGAGCCACAACCCCAGCCCCGAGAATCTTGATTTTTAAACAAAGTAATGAAAGTGAGTGGATTAAGTTCCAAGTGAGTGGCACTCCTAGCCAATGGAGGCAGGTTTAGGCTGAGGGGCAAGTGGTCCAGGAAGCCTTCATAGGTCAAGAGTAACTGGAGCTCAACCTGAAAAGAAGAAACAATGGGACCTACTTTTATGAAATCCAATAGGAACAATCAGCGTTAGCAAGCCCAGCATTTGACAGAATCCAAAACAGGACTAAAACTGGGTTCCAGCAAGGGAGAAGATCTGGGTGCTATAGGAGGAAACACGGAGACTCTTGTCTCTTGTTCCTTCTGGGTAGGTTGTCATATGCCTGTGTCTCCATCAGCATTTCTGGTCTCCATGGATCAGAAAATCACCATGGTGACCCAGATGTGGCCACTTTGAGAGAGGCTGACCCTAGCTCTTGGTCCAATTTCTAAGTTCCCCAGGGAGATATTTGGACTATCACAGCTTGGGTTTGGTGACAACTCTTGGGCCAAACAATTGTGATTAGAGATCCACCCCTATGGGATGGGTAGACAACCAATGGTCACCTATTACAGAAGGAAGGAGAGACAAGCTGAGGGAAGCAGGAAGCCCTTTCTGAAGGCGGAAATGTGTATGATCTGTTCTAGTAACATCAAGTAGGGCCATTTGGCTAGATCTAGAGTTTATACAAAAGTACTGAGATACTAGAGAAATAAAGTCACATTGGAGAAAATTTTGGATATCAAGCTAAAAGCTTTAAATATTCTATAGATTTTTTTAAAAATATTTATTTTTTAGGTGTAGATGGTATAGACTTTTTTCATTAGAACTCTACAGGTTCAATGAGTACAGCAAGTCTTCACCAAAAATATTATATTCAGGAAGACTAGAAAGCTAGGCTGGAGGGTTTGGAGGCTAGAAAGTCTGTTTAAATGCTTATGTTGATTTCAAAATTATTCACAGTAAGAAGTTGGAAAAACCAACGTGCCAACACATCTGCAATCCCAGCTATGCAGGAGGCTGAGGCAGGAGGATGGCAAGCTAAAGGCCAGCCTAGGTAATTTAGCGAAACCCTGTCTCAGAATAAAATGGAAAAGCCTGGGGATGTAGTTCAGAGGTAGCACACTCCAGAGCTCTACCCCAGTACTGCATATATATATATATATATATATATATATATATATATATATATATATATAATAAATTTGAAAACAACCTGAATATCCATCAATAAAATGGTTAAGACTATGGCAACTTCAACAGATGAGTGGTTAAAGAAAATGTAGTACATATACACAATGGAATATCACTCAACCTTAAAGAAAAATGAAATTATGACATTTGCAGAAAAAAGGATAGAACTAGAGACTATCATGCTAAGTGAAATAAACCAATCCCTCAAACCCAAAAGCCAAATGTCTTCTCTGATAAGCAGATGCTGATCCATAGTGGAGCAGGAGGGACAGGGAAGAATGAAGGAAATTTGGTTCATGTAGACGGGAGAAAGGAGAGGGGTGGGGCTGTGGGGATGGGAAGGATGGTAGAATGAGACAGACATTATTACCCTACGTACATGTATGATTACACTACTGGAGTAACTCTGCACCATGTACAGCCAGAGGAATGAGAAGTTGTGCTCCATTTGTGTACAATATGTCTACATGCATTCTACTGTTAAAAAAAGAATATATATAAGATTTTATGGCAAATTATATCATCTCAAATATTGTGTTCATCTACAAAAACGTAACAACAAATCCCATCAATATGTTCAACTGTAATGCACCAATAAAAAATCTGGGATAAAAGAGTCTATGACACATCTATCCCATAGAATTTAATATAGTAATGTAATCTCATTCATTAAAAAATAGAATGTAAAGCTATAATCACTAACATGAAAAGATCAGTAATTTATCAGAAAATATCAAAGTAATAGAATGATATGACTGGTATAGTTCTTTTTAAGTTAAAATATTTTTAAAAAATATTTATTTAGTTGTAGGTAAACACACAGTATCCTTATTTATTTTTATGTGGTGCTGAGGATTGAACCCAGTGCCTCACACATGTGAGGCAAGCACTTTACCACTGAGCTACAGCCTCAGCCCCAAAGTTAAAATGGTTTTAAAGTATATAGTTTTTAAATAGATAGATCTATTTCGGTAACAACATTCATGAAACAGTTAAAGTGGTTTCCCGTGGGGAAGGAAGTGGGGTTGACCAGTGAGTAGAGGTAAAAATAAGGAACAACATTCACATTTTGTGATATTTTATATGTTTAAAAAGAAAAAAAAATATGTAGAAATACATTCTTCAAAATTAAATTATAGGGCTGGGGTTGTGGCTCAGTGATAGAGCACTTGCCTAGCATGCATGAGGTATTTGGTTCTAGCCTAGCACTACATTAAAAAACTAGAGTTAAAAAAAGGTATTGTGTCCATATGCAAATATATATATATATATTGTTTTGGTACTGGGTATTGAACTCAGGGGCAGTCACCACTGAGCCACATCCCCAGCCCACTTTTGCATTTTATTAGAGACAGGGTCTCACTGAGTTGCTTAGTGCCTCGCCGTTACTGAGGCTGGCTTTGAACCCATGATTCTCCTGTCTCAGCCTCCTGAGTGACTGGGATTATAGGCATGTGCTACCATACCCAGTTGCAACTAAAAATGTATTTTTTATTAGTTATTGATGGACCTTTATTAATTTATTTGTTTATATGTGGTGCTGAGAATCGAACCCAGTGCCTTAGACATGCTAAGCAAGCATTCTACCACTGAGCCACAACCCCAGCCCCTAAAAATGTATTTTTAAAAAATATATATTTTAGGTGCTGGGGTTGTGGCTCAGCAGTAGAGTGCACACCTAGCACATGTGAGGTACTGGGTTCTAGCCTCAGCACCACATAAAAATAAATAAATAAAATAAAGGTATTGTGTCCAACTACAACTAAAAATAAAAATAAAAAATATATTTTAGACGTTGATAGATATTTATTTTATTCATTATTTATGTGCAGTGCTGAGAATCCAACCCAGTGCCTCACACGTGCTAGGCAAACGCTCTACCACTGAGCCACAACCCCAGCCCTGCAACTAAAAATATTTTAAAAAATTAAATTACAATTGCTTTTCAGTCTTTTGGCTAAGATCAAGTTTAAAAATTAAGTTGCAAAGGAAGTGAATTCCATTCTCATTAAGACTGGGGAAGGACATACACTTAGTTTCAGAGATCAGAATAACAATGCTGCCATTTCAGAAGCACCTTGAGGTTTACAGTGGATTACTAACATTGGCTATGTTCCAGGCAACTTTTAAGCCTTTTTACACGTTAACCTGTTTACTTCTCACAAGGACCCTATGAGGCAGATAGATACCTGTTATTGCCCTTATCTTACTGAATAAGAAACTGAGGCACAGAGAAGACAAGTTTCTGATCCACCGTCACATTGCCAGGAAGTGACAGGGTTGGGATTCTGGCTCTTGAAACTCAGCTCTTGATTAGTTTTACTAAACTACACTTGTTGAAAAACATGTTCATGTGCATTAACTCATGTGCTCCCAAGTACCTATCATCCCCTATTTCACATAGGAGAAAACTCATATCTCAGAGTACTTAAAATTGCCTATTTTCATGTTCATGTTCCCAGCAGACTTTGAGCTCCATTATGGAAGAAATCTCTATTTTGTTGTTATACTTTATGGCATATATAGGAAGTAGCCATGGTGAATGCTGTGGTAGTTTAAAATGTTTGCACATTCTTTTTTAACACTCCCTTTAAAGAGGCAGAGTTTAATTGCCCTCTCCTGGAATATGGGTTGGATTTAGTGACTCAATTCTAATGAATAGAGTGAAACAAAGTAGTAGCATGTGATTCAGAAACTAGGACTTTTAAGTCACTGTAGTGTCTCCTTGCTTGTTCCAAAGGAAGCCAGTTGTCATGTCATGAGGAAACTCCTGTGTAGTGAGAAACTGAGGCTTCCAGCCAACAGCTAGCAAGTAACTGAGGCTTCCTGCTTATAGAAATGTATGGGAATTTGAAGGTTCAATCTCCAGCCTCAGTCAATCTCTCAGACGCCTGCAGCCCAGCTCACATTTGAACTAAAACATTAAGTACCCTGAGCAGAATCATCCAGGTAAGCTGCTGCCAAACTGATGACCTGTAGAAACTGAAGTAATGAACATTCATTGTTTTAAGTGACTGAATATTGGGGTAATTTGTTACAAAGCAACAGATAACTAATGTAAATATTTTATTTAAAACAATCTATGTTTTTCCATTTTGCATTTTCATAAATCTTTCCTTTACTTGGCCTAGAGCATTCTCTGGCTTGAGGGGGTCATGTAAAGAGTTGGGTTAGGATTATTAAAGCATAAATTTAAAAAGGAAGAGTTAATTGGAATGGAGCCACCTTTGACCCAGTTATCCCATTCCTCAGCCTATACCCAAAAGACTTAAAATCAGCATACTATAGTGATGTGACTGCATCAATGTTGATAGCAGCACAATTCATGATGGTTAACCTATGAAACCAGCTTAGGTACCCTTCAACAGAAGAATAGATAAATAAAATGCAGTACTTATACACAATGGAATATTATTTGGCCATAAAAAGAATGAAATTATGGTATTTGCCAGTAAATAGATGGAACTGGAGACTATCATGTTAAGTAAAATAAGCCCATCCCAAAAAACCAAAGGCCAAATGCTCTCTCTGCTATGCAGACGCTGACTCACAATAGTGTGGGGGCTTGAGGAGTGGAGGTTCATCAGATTGGACAGAGGGAATGGGGGTAAAGGGAGGAGGAATGGGAATGAGAAAGATAGTAGAATGAATCAGACATAACTTTTCTGTGTTCACATATCAACACACAACCAGTATAACTACACATCATGCACAACTATAAAAATGGGAAGTTATACTCCATGTACGTATGATATGTCAAAATGCATTCTACTTGTATGTATAACTAAAAAGAACAACAATAACAACAACAAAAAAAAACTCTTAAAAGTAAGAGTTGGGCTGGGATTGTAGCTCAGTGGTAGAGCACTTGCCTCAAATGCGTGGGGCACTGGGTTCAATCCTCAGCACCACATAAAAAAATAAAATAAAGGTATTGTGTCCATCTACAACTAAAAATTTTTTAAAAATTTAAAAAAAGAGTTAAGGGATGAGGTTGTGGCTCAGTGGCAGAGTTCATGCCTCACACATGTGAGGCACTGGCTTCAATCCTTAGCACCACATAAAAATAAATAAACAAAATAAAGATATTATGTCCATGTATAACTAATATATATATTTAAGGAAGAGTTAAAAATCAGCTTCAGATATCCAAAATAGGACTTTTTGGGTTTTTTGACACTAAGGCTTTGCTGAGGCTAACTTCAAACATGCAATCCTCCTAGGTCTCTGGGATTACAGACATGTGCTACTGTGCCCAGCTCAAAATTATGTGTGTGTGTGTGTGTGTGTGTGTGTGTGTATAAATGAGGAAATCCAGGGGGAATAAAAAAAGACAAGAGATAAAAGGCTTTGACATAGTAAAGGCAAAACCCAGTAGAGTAGATCTCAGAATCCTTTATAGTGTAAGGTGACAACTTTGCCTGCCTATAATGACCACATCTTTGAGCTTTGCTGTCTCAGCACAGAATGAGGAAGCAGAATGTTAAACCTTTTCCTGTTGTGGTGGAGTGTGAGAAGGCAGGAGGAGTTGGAGCTAGGAAAGCTGGGCAGTGAGAAGTTTCTTGATATCAGGAGTAAGTCCCGGAGAGGGAAGATGTGTTAGAGTGGTTTGAGGAAGGCCAAGGCCAGAAGGGATTCTTCTCTACTTCCCATCTGGAATTTCAGAAGAAAATCACTGTTCAAGGTGAGTCCACAGCACAATGGGGTGGACCCAGAAGAAGAAAAGGAGTAGAGCAATCAGGCAGTTGAACCTCCATTAGCTCCTATAGGATGTGGAAGGGACTCAGACGTCCTTGTATTTTTTGTAGAGGACACAGAACATGGCTCAACTGATAGATACTAGGTTTGTCACTTGGAGGTTAAAGTGACCTCACAGTAAAATAGAGAGGAGGGCATTGAATGGAGGATGTGGCAGAGGTTTAGAGGGTCTACACCACTGGTGAGAACCACGGCAGGCCTGAGGTAGCTGAGGCATACCACCAGATCCTGACCGAGTACAGAAAAGTGACCATCCCCAGCAACAGATAGCAGCAAGAAACCAGAAATAGCACCTGAGAGGCCTCAGTGGACACTAGACTTGGAGGCAGACCAGCAAGCAGCTCACACCAGTCACTTGACTATAGACGCTGGCAACAAAGAATGCTCCATTGAAGACTAAGAGTATCAAATACTAAAATTATTTAAAAACCAAAATTATATGAAATCTATTGAAGTACTAATAAGACAGCAAGTAATTAGCAGGACAAAATGGAAGAGATACTGAATACCGAAGGAACTTTTGCCCTGAGGTCTTTGTGAATCCAACTAATCTGAGCCTCTAAGGAGGAAGGTACAAAACAAATCCCCCAAGAGAACTGAGAACTCCAAGTCTACATTTTACAAAGTCTCTTTGTAAGAGGGGACTGCTGAATAATACAATGAACAGACAATTTCATTTTATTTTTAAAAATTTTTTTGTAGATGGACATAATCCCTTTATTTTATTTATTCATTTTTATGTGGTGCTGAGGATCGAACCTAGTGCCTCACACATGCTAGGCAAGTGCTCTACCACTGAGCCACAACCCCAGTCCGGACAAACAATTTTAACCCTTAAAATTTGTCATTATTTACTGGCATAACTGCAGCTATCACCCCTGGATAATCCAAAAACATTCAGGCCGTAAACTTCAATTGGTGCCATTTTGGTGCAGCTAGCTCCCAGATATTGAAAGTAACATATCCATTTTAAGAAGTCACTTTTATCCTGGGCCTCAATTTCTTTCTTTCTTATTTTTTTTAAATAAAATGTGATGTATTTAAGTGAATTATTTGATCAACCTGTTGTTTCTAACTTATTAATTTATTTACATAAAATTCCTTCAACTTATTTCATATTCAGATAATAAATAACATACATATATATACCAGCGTTCTCTTGTTTACTAGATATGTGAAATTCCTTTTTTAAAATTTTTTATATTTTTTAATTTATTTTTTATTTATATATGACAGCAGAATGCATTACAATTCTAATTACACATATAGAGCACAATTTTCTTATCTCTGGTTGTATACAAAGTGTATTCACACCAATTCCTTTCTTCATACATCTACTTTGGATAGTAATGATCATCACATTACACCATCATTTATAACTCATTCCCCCTCTTCCCTCCCACCCTTCTGCCCTATCTAGAGTTCATCTATTCCTCTCATGCTCCTGTTCCCTAGCCCACTATGAATCAGCCTCCTTATATCAGAGAAAACATTCGACATTTGGTTTTGGGGATATGGCTAACTTCACTTAGCATTATCTTCTCCAACTCCATCCATCTACCTGCAAATGCCATGAAGGGCCTCAATTTCTTTACACAAGTATTTTTCTAAGGTCAATCAGCTGCACATACTAAAAAGTGACTAAGCACACATAAAGAAATTAGTGCCATGTGAGAGCTAAAAACAAAAGGAAAAAAAAGGAGGTTGACAGAGAAACAAAAAGATTTTATTTTTATTTATTTATTTATTGGCACTGGAGACGGAACCCTGGACTTTGCACAAGCTAAGCATGTGCACTACCACTGAGCTACACCCTCGGCCCTGCGAAAAGATTCTAGACGCTGAAATTGCCAAAAAATTATAAAATGATTGTAACTGCTATTATCAAATAAATAAGAGACAATCTTGAAAATCTCTTTGGGAAACTGTAAACTATAAAAAGTGGCCAAAAACATTTTAAGAAGAGGGGCTGGGATTGTGGCTCAGTGGCAGAGCATTACCTGACGTGTGTGAGGCACTGGTGTCAATCTTCAAGTAGCACATTAAAATAAATAAAAAATAAATGTATTTTGTGTCCCTCTACAACTAAAAAAAAAATTTTAAAAAAGCATTTTAAGAAGAACCAAATAAAAATTTTCAAAATGAAAACTTGTTAACAAGGACTGAAAATGAAGACAAAACCAATATGGATGGCTGTCTGCATATTAGACACAAATGAAAAGAGAAGTAGAGAATAGCAAAGTAAGATTTTACAGAATGTAGTCCAGAATGTCAGGAAAACAGGTTACATGATAGAGACATTAAGATTCATGGACAACAGAGCAAGAAAATCTAACATACATATAGAGTCCTAGAAGAAGAAGAAAAAGTTTATGTAGTAGAGAAAAGTTTTGAAGAAAAACTGACCTTCACTTTCCCAAAAACTATGAATCTACATACTCCAGACAAACAAATCCCAAGTAGGAAAGAAAGGAAGGAAATTCACCCAAATTCATCATAAAATTAATAAACACCAAAGAAGAAGATATTGAAGACAGAGTGTAGGTAGAGATAGTTGTCAAAGGAACAGCAGTTTGACCACTGACTTCTCATAACTGCCTTTGGTCAGGGGTGTGGCTCAGTGGTAGAGGACTTCCCCAGCATACAAGGCCCTGGGTTCAATCCAAGCACCACAAAATTAATGTATATAAAAAAGTTAATTTGTTATCAATAACAGTAATGTAAATTAAATGACAGTGTATTACAAATGATGGGGGTGAAAGAAAATAACTTATTTTTCTCAGTAAAAATATATTTCAAGAATAAAAGTATGGAGCTGGGGTTGTGGCTCAGTGGTAGAGTGCTCACCTGGCATGTGTGAGGCACTGGGTTTTGATCCTTAGCATCACATAAAATAAATAAATAAAATAAAGGTATTGTCTCCATCTACAACTAAAATAAAAATTTAAAAAAGAATAAGTATAATATGGACATTTCAAAAACAGAAAGAGTTTGCTATTATCCATATCCTTGTATTAGAGTATTCAGAAGGATGGCATTCTGAAGAAAGAATGTGATCCCAGACAGAAGTTCTGAGGTACAAGAAACAGTGAAAAGTACCACTCTACTAAGTGGTAGAATGCTTGCCTCACATGTGTTACGTTCAGGTTCAAACCCCAGTACTGGAGTGGGGGTGAAAGTCAAAGACAAATCTAAACAATGCAATGTTGTACACAACACATCATCAAAAATGTCTTGCCAGGCGTAGTGGCACACACCTATAATCCCAGAGGCTCAGGAGGTTGAGACAGGAGAATCACGAGTTCAAAGCCAACCTCAGCAAAGGCAAGGTGCTTAAGCAACTTAGTGAGAGTCTGTCTGTAAATAAAATACAAAATAGGACTTGGGAGCTGGGGTTGTAGCTTAGTGGTAGAGCATTTGCCTGGCATGTGTGGGGCACTGGGTTTGAGTCTCAGGACCACAAAAAAATAAAGGTCCAACAATCACTAATAAAATATCTAAAAAAAAAAAAATAGGGCTAGGGATGTGGCTCAGTGGCTGAGTACTCCTGAGTTCAATCCCTGGGACCTCCCGTCCCCCACCCCCCCAAAATGTCTTATGAGCCAGGCGTCATGGCACATACCTGTAATCCCAGCTACTCTGGAGGCTGAGGCGCCAAAGCCCTAAGCAATTTAGAGAGACCCTGTCTCTAAATAAAATATAAACAAAGGGCTAGGGATGCAGATCAGTAGTTAAGCACCCATGAGTACCAAAAAAAAAAAAAAGAGAGAGAGAGAGAGAGAGAGAGAGAGAGATTGAAAAATAAGTTAAATACACAAATATCAAAGCATACAAATTAGAAGAGTAAATTAGCGTTTAAAATCTGTAGTATCTGGCACAAGAATAACATTATTGACTAACTTGACTTGATAAACTATATGTATATATAGAAGGTTTTAGGTTAACCTCTGAAAGTATAAATACAGAAGTTGTGGCCTATATAGCATTAGAAGGGAAAAGATGGAATGGTAAAAATAATCCAAATGTAGACAGAACTAACATCATCAAAATGGCGATATTACCAAAAGTTCTCTATAAGTTTAATGCAATACCAATCAAAATCCCAACAGCATTTGTTGTAGAAATAGATAAAAGAATCATGAAATTCATATGGAATAATAAAAGACCCAGAATAGCAAAAACAATGCTAAGCAGGAAGTGTGAATCAGGCGGTATAGCGATACCAGACTTCAAACTATACTACAGAGCAATAGTAACAAAAACAGCATGGTACTGGTACCAAAACAGGAGGGTGGACCAATGGTACAGAATAGAGGACACAGTAACCAATCCACAAAACTACAACTACCTTATATTTGATAAAGGGGCTAAAAGCATGCAATGGAGGAAGGATAGCATCTTCAACAAATGGTGCTGGGAAAACTGGAAATCCATTTGCATCAAAATGAATCTGAATCCCTATCTCTCGCCATGCACAAAAGTTAACTCAAAATGGATCAAGGAGCTTGATATTAAATCAGAGACATGGCATCTGATAGAAGAAAAAGTTGGCTACGATCTACATACTGTGGGATCGGGCCCCAAATTCCTCAATAGGACACCCATAGCGCAAGAGTTAACAACTAGAATCAACAAATGGGACTTACTCAAACTAAAAAGTTTTTTCTCAGCAAAAGAAACAATAAGAGAGGTAAATAGGGAGCCTACATCCTGGGAACAAATCTTTAATCCACACACTTCAGATAGAGCCCTAATAACCAGAATATACAAAGAACTCAAAAAATTAGACAATAAGATAACAAATAACCCAATCAATAAATGGGCCAAGGACCTGAATAGACACTTCTCAGGAGGACATACAATCAATCAATAAGTACATGAAGAAATGCTCACCATCGCTAACAGTCAGAGAAATGCAAATCAAAACTACCCTAAGATACCATCTCACTCCAGTAAGATTGGCAGCCATTAGGAAGTCAAACAACAATAAGTGCTGGAGAGGATACGGGGGAAAAGGGCACTCTTGTACATTGCTGGTGGGACTGCAAATTGGTGCAGCCAATTTGGAAAGCAGTATGGAGATTTCTTGGAAAGCTGGGAATGGAACCACCATTTGACCCAGCTATTCCCCTTCTCGGTCTATTCCCTAAAGACTTAAAAAGAGCATGCTACAGGGACACTGCTGCATCGATGTTCATAGCAGCACAATTCACGATAGCAAGATTGTGGAACCAACCTAGATGCCCTTCAATAGATGAATGGATAAAAAAAATGTGGCATTTATACACAATGGAGTATTACTCTGCATTAAGAAACGACAAAATCATAGAATTTGGAGGGAAATGGATGGCATTAGAGCAGATTATGGTAAGTGAAGCTAGCCAATCGTTAAAAAACAAATACAAAATGACCCCTTTGATATAAGGGGAGTAAACAAGGACAGGGTAGGGACGAAGAGCTTGAGAAGAAGATTTACATTAAACAGGGATGAGAGGTGGGAGGGAAAGGGAGTGAGAATGATATATAAGAGGAAAGGAGGGGTAAGACAAGATAATACAAATGGAAGAAATGATTTACAGTAGAATGGGTAGAGAGAGAAAAGGGGAGGGGAGGGGAGGAGAGGGGGGATAGTAGAGAATAGGACTGACAGCAGAATACATCAGACACTAGAAAAGCAATATGTCAATCAATGGAAGGGTAACTGATGTGATACAGCAATCTGTATACGGGGTAAAGTTGGGAGTTCATAACCCACTTGAATCAAACTGTGAAAGATGATGTATTAAGAACTGTGTAATGTTTTGAACGACCAACAATAAAAAATAAATAAATAAATAATCCAAATGAAGAAAAGGAAGGAGAGGGGCTGGGGATGTGGCTCAAGCAGTAGCGCGCTCGCCTGGCATGCGTGCGGCCCGGGTTGGATCCTCAGCACCACATACAAACAAAGATGTTGTGCCCGCCGAAAACTAAAAAATAATAAATATTTGGGGCTGGGGATGTGGCTCAAGCGG
The DNA here is from genome assembly GCF_052094955.1 of Ictidomys tridecemlineatus. NCBI lineage: Eukaryota > Metazoa > Chordata > Mammalia > Rodentia > Sciuridae > Ictidomys > Ictidomys tridecemlineatus. Next base: position 50,762,478 of record NC_135487.1, read on the forward strand.
TAGCGCGCTCGCCTGGCATGCGTGCGGCCCGGGTTCGATCCTCAGTACCACATACCAACAAAGATGTTGTGTCCGCCGAGAACTGAAAAATAAATAAAAAAAGATAAAATAAAAATAAATAAATAAATAAATAAATAATAAATATTAAAAAATTCTCTCTCACTCTCTGTCTCTCTCTCTGTCTCTCTCACTCTCTCTTTAAAAAAAAAAGGAAGAAGAGAAAAAGAACAGGAGAAAGCAAAACAGAAAGCAGTCAATTTTAATTACACTAATTATTAATACTAATTAATTAAAATAAATTTAAATATATATTTAAAAAGTGTTTATATGTGCGTATGTATATAATATATAAACTCTTTTTCGCAACATTAAGTATTAAACTTAGAAGTGTTGTACATTCCTAGCCCTTTTAATTCTTTATTTTGAGGGCCTTTCTATGTGTCCAGGCTGGGTTTGAACATGCCATCCTCCTGCCTCAACCTCCTGAATCGCTGGGATTAGTGGCATACCTACATCCAGCTAAATAAAACATAAATTGATTAAGTACTTCAGTTAATAGACAAAAGTTTTCTAAATAAAAAATAAATATTCAAACAGGTTGAAATATTTAAAGTGAAAATAGGTATACCTTGCATATATAACCAAAAATGACTTAGTGTTACTATATTAATAAAACATAGTAGACTCTAGGACAAAAAGTATTATTGAAAATAGTCTGGCAGTTCCTGAGAACATGAAGCCACATTACCGTATGACCCAGAAATTCAACTACTAGGTATAAACACAAAACAACTGAAAGTAAGGACTCAAAACAGATACTTGTACAACTGTGTTCAATAAGTATTCCATAGGTGGACAGATAAACAAAATGTGACATTGACATGCCATGGAATACTAGTCATTCATAAAAGGGAATGAAGTCTGACATACCCCACAACATGGGTGAACCCTGAAAATATGTGCTAAGTGAAATAAGCCAGACATGAACGGATGCATGTTATATGATTCCATTTATATGAAATGTATAGAATAGGCAAATTACAGAAATATAAAGTAGATTAGAGTTTACCAGGGACTGAGGGAAGGAGGAACATAGGGGGGTTTCACTTAATGATTACAGTTTCAGTTTGGGGTGATGAAAAATTTTTAGTAATAGATGATGGTTATAATTGCATACATTAATTGACTTAAATGACTAATTAATGCCACTGGATAGTACACTTAATAATAGTTAAAATGGCAAATTTTATATTATGTATATTTTACCATAATAAAAAGTTGGGGCTGGGGTTGTGGCTCAGTGGTAGAGCACTTGCCTTGCACGCCTGAGGCACTGGGTTCGATCCTCAGCACTACATAAAAAATAAATAAAGGTATTGCGTCCATTTACAACTATTAAACTCATTAAAAAGTTACTAAGATATAGATAATCACTTCTTAAGAATACAAGTTCAATTTACTGAGAAAAAAATTTAGAAATGTAAAACTTTTATGTCTTAATAACATGCCCCAAATTATGTAAGAGAAAATTAGAAGAACTATAAGGACTACAATCAAATGGGAAAGTAAAAAAAACTCTCTTCATAACTGATAGAACAAAAATTATTAAGTAGAGAATTCAATGATGATGAATAAAGTTAAACTAATTGAGAACAAATATTATATTCAACAACTACGTAAAAAATATTCTGCTCACATTCCCAGCACCACCATAAAAAAAAAACAAATTTAACTACATAGATCACTTCAAAGATATACTAAGTTATTTGGGAAATTTAAACTCAAAGAAGGTCATTTAGAAATTTAAAGACATGCTTCTAAATAACTCCTGGGTCAAAGATAAAATCATATTGGAAATAGATATGTATTAAATATCACATTGAATCCTATTAATATGTACAATTATTACCTGTTAATTTAAAATTTTTTCATTTTAAAAATTTTGTAAGAATGGTTTTCAAAGAATACTATCTAGTAAAAACTTGTGGATAAAGTAAAAAAATGCTTAGAGTACTGATTGGACCCTAAAGTTATATTAGAGAAAAAAAGACTAAAAGTTACAAGTTAAACATCTATTTCAGGATAATTAGAAACAAATTGCAAAATAAATGAAAATAAAATAGTAAGAAATAAAGAAAGATGAACTAAATACATGATATAGAAAAAAATATAACAGAAACAATAATGCCAATATTGAATTCTTTGAGAATACTAAAAAATTAATTTTAAATAATAAAAATAAGCAGTTCTTATTCAAATCTTTTGGGAGATAAAAGAGAAAGAAAAAACACAAGATCAAGAATGAAAGGAGGGCATATTATTCCAGATGTTGCAGACATTGAGAAGATAATAAGAGGATATACTATCAGATTTAATGACAATGCATTTGAGAATGTGGACCTTATAGACTATTTCCTAGGGATAAAATTAGCAAATCCTATAGTGATAGAAGAATCTTGAATAATCCCATAACCAATCATTACATCAGCTGAATCACTCATAGAAAAAAAAAAAAACACAAGGAAAATTCCAGGACCAAAAATCTTTAAGGTAACCTTATCATTCTTTTAAAGAATGAAGCATTCTGATATCAAATAAAAACATTAAACATTATGGGCTGGGGTTGGGGCTCAGTGGCAGAGCGTTTGCCTAGCATGTGTGAGGCACTGAGTTCGATTCTCAGCACCACATATAAATAAATGAAGTAAAGGTCCATTGACAAGTAAAAAAAAAAAACAAAAAAACAAAACATTAAACATTAAAGGGAGAACAACTCCCAAGCTCATAATAAAGTAAAACTCATCATGGACAGTAGTAGGACAAAATATAATTTCAGATGAATTTGATATATGGACATAAATTACAAAACTGAAACAAACTGCTAACAAAATGAATGCAGCAATGCATAACAATAATATGTATATAATCAAGATAGGTTATCTTAGGAATACAAAACTGGGTTAATATTTGAAATTGAGTTAGTGTAATTTTTCATATTAATAAACTTAAAAATAATTATTGACCACCTCAATATCTTGAGAAAAAGTACATGGTAAAAATCAGTGAATTTTAAAATATATATATATTTTTTAGTTGTAAATGGACACAATACCTTTATATTGTTTATTTATTTTTATGTGGTATTGAGGATCAAACCCAGTGCCTCACACGTGTGAGACAAGCGTTCTACCGCTGAGCCACAACCCCAGCCCCCAAATCAGTGAATTCTTAATTTTAAAAAGCAACAAACTTGAAACAAAAGGGAACCTTTAAGGCTAACAAAGGGTACGTAGAGAAAATCTGCAGAAAAATGTCATGCAGAACAGTGAAATACTAAAAGCTTTCCCTTTGACATAAGGTAAGATTTAAAAATGCCTACTACCACCTCTTCTGTTCAACATTACAATGGTAGTTTCTTAAAGATCAGTGGCAATGTAATGTATAATCTGAAACCACACCAGTGAACTATATATTAAATATATTAAAATTCATCTATCGTTTCCACTTTGAAACTTTTACTTATGAATAATTTTATGACATTAAACATTAGTCATTTGGAAAATATTGGTTCATTGGGTCATGCAGATATTCCCAATGTCAGCACATTTTCTTATATGATATTTTAAAATATCACATTTGTTTCTGTCACTACTAATCTCTTTAGGCAAGATAAGATGTACACTCAGCGGATGAGATTTAATAAAAGTAATTTTTACTGCTTCATTAAAGTTACTCTATTTTGGGGGGCAGGTACTGGGGATTGAACCCAGGAGTGCTTAACCACTGAGCAACATCCCCAGTCCTTTTCATTTTTAATTTTGATACAAGGTCTCACTAAGTCGCTAGGGCCTAAGTTGCTGAGGATGGGCTTGAACTTGCAATCCTCCTGCCTCAGCCTCCCAAGCTGCTGGGATTACAGGCATGTGCCACCACACCTGTTTTCATTAAAGAAACTCTTAAATTAAATTGTCCTGCTTTTCTTTTTAATGCTTATTTTTTAGTTTTAGATGGACATAATATCTTTATTTTTATGTGGTGCTGAGGACCGAACGCAGGTCCTCACACATGCTAGGCAAGCATTCTACCACTGAGCCAAAACTGCAGCCTATGTCCTGCTTTTTTTTTTTTTTTTTTTTTTTTTTACTGTAAATGTTGTGGCTTGGGTCTGAAATGTAGCCCAATAGCCCATGTGTTGAGGATTTGGTTCCCAAGCCTCAGTGTTCAGAGATGGGGCCTTTGGAAGGTGATTCAATCATGAGAGCTCAGACTTTGTAAATGGACTGATCCATTTATGAATTCATGACTTAATGGGCTATTGGAAGGTGATGAAAACCTCAGAGGTGGGGCTTTGCAGTAGGAACTAGGTGACTGGAGGAGCACCCTTGAAGGATATATTTTGTTCCAGCGCCCTCTCCTATCTGCCCTATGGCTACCATGCAGTGAGCAGCTTTGTTCCACAGTGTGCTCCCAGTCATAATGTTCGGTTTCACCATAGGCATAATAGCAATGAAACCAGCTGACCATGGATTTGAAACCATGAACCAAAAATAAATATTTCCTCTTTTAAAGTTGTTTTTCTCAGGTCTTTTGTCATAGCAACAGAAAGCTAATGCAATGAACAAGTTACGCTGAAGAACACAATGACCACCAGTACTGTTTGGTGCTGCTGCCTTGATTCATGCCCAGCACCCATCAATTTTATCCAGCAATACTTGTACTGTATCAGTGCAGATGTTAGAACAATAAAAAATACAAATAATGCATTATTATAAATAGTTTTGTCTTTACAGATCCAGAAAGATTAGGATGTCCATCAACCACACTTTGGGAACTGATATTCTGATACCAGTCTCAGGGTAGGTTGCTATGTCAGAAAATACATTTAAATTTGTCTTAGTGCAATGCATCACTTTTCCAAGTGGATGTACTAATTTATATTCCCATCAACACCCTTTGAGAAGTACCATCAGTCCACATTATCACAAACAGCTGGTATGTATTGGTATTTTTTGTGGTTTTCTGTTCCACTTCCCTCTTTAATAACAAGGGGAATAATAAGGTGGAACATGATTTTATATGCTTCTAGGGTAAATGGAATCTCTCTCTTATGCACTGTTTATTCATCTTCTGCCCATTTTTTTTTCTATTGGGTTATCTGACTTTCTCATGTGGATTTGTGTGAGTTTTTATATTTTCAATCCTAGTTCTTTGGTGGTTATACCTGTAGCTAATATCTTCTATGCTGTGGTTTGAATTTTCAATCTCTCATGTATCATTTCATGAAAAGAAGTTCTTAAATGTAGACCAATTTAGTACCTTTTTAAAAAATTATCATTTATGTCATCTTTTTATTATTTAGGAAGTATATATCCCAAAGTTATAAAAAAATTTTTCACATCATTTTCCTAAATATAACAGTATTTTCATTTTTTAAAATGCCTTATTTTCCGAGTGCCATGGCTCACTCCAGTAATTCCAGCTACTTTGGAGGTTGAGGCAGGAGAAGGCCAGCCTGCCTCAAAATAAAAAGAAGAAGAAGGAAAAAAAAAAAAAGAGGCTGGCAATGGATGTAGCTCAGTGGTAAAGTGCCCCTGAGTTCAACCACCAGTATCACAAAATAATAAATAAATAAATAGATAAAACTTTAAAAGTACCTTATTTATGTTAGCATATGGGCTGGGACGTAGCACATCTACCTAGCATGCATGAGGCCCTGGGTTCAATTCCTAGTACTAGGGGGAAAAAATGTTAATATATAATGAGTTTATCATTGTTATTTCAAATAAATTAATAAATGCTTAGATTTTTTTCTCACTTTTCACTTTGAGTGCAGTAAACATTAATAGATATCTACATAGACAAAAGCTCTATGGGATCCTCAACAATTTTTAAGAATGTACAGAGACTCTTTTTTTTTTTTTTTAAGAGAGTGAGAGAGAGAGAGAGAGAGAGAATTTTTAACATTTATTTTTTTAGTTCTCAGCGGACACAACATCTTTGTTGGTATGTGGTGTTGAGGATCGAACCCGGGCCGCACGCATGCCAGGCGAGCGCGCTACCGCTTGAGCCACATCCCCAACCCTGTACAGAGACTCTTGAGACCAAAATGCTTGAGAACTACTGTCCTAGAGAAACTTGCATATTGTGCACTACAGATAAGCACAAGAATTTTCTCAGTAGCATGGTTCTGAATAGCCTGAAACTGGAAATAATTAAAACATTCCCAATGATATAATAGATAGAAAAAACATTGTATATTGTTACAATGTAAGAGTCTACAGCAGTCTCTGTGTCCTAAGTACCCGGAAACAGCATGGATGCTATCCCCAACAGCATGGTAACATAATATCAAGCAAAAAATCAAAGCACAAAAGAGTGTATATAGTATCATTCCATTTATAGAAATTCTATGACAGGTGCAATGAAACTGTATTCAACGGATGCTTACATAGGGGTTTATAGAGCACTCACTGGGAAAATGCAGAAAGCAATAAAATTATTGCATTAAGGGCTGGGGTTGTGGCTCAGTGGCAGAGTGCTTGCCTAGCATACGTGAGGCCCTGGGTTCGATCCTCAGCACCACATAAAAATGAAGTAAAGATATTGTGTTCACCCACAACTAAAAAAAATAAATAAATAAAATATTTTAAAAAAAAAATTATTGCATTAAGTCAGAATAGGGCTGGGGCTGGGGCTCAGTGATAGCCACAGTGCTAGCATGTGTGAAGCACTGGGTTTGATTCTCAGCACTGCATATACATAAATGAATAAAATAAGGATCCATCAACAACTAAAAATGCATATAATTTTTTTAAAAGTCAGGATAAAAATGACTTTAAAGGTAAGAAGGAGGAAGAAAGAGGAGAAGGGAGATTGTACTTCTGAGCAGGCAGCAAAGTTCCATATCTGCTTATACAGGTGTTCCTTTAATAATTATTCTTTAAACTCTACATATATGTTTATGAACTTTTCTGTATGTATTGTATATGCTTCATTTGAACTTCACATACATTTTTTTTTAAAATCTCATTTTATCTTAGAAATATCTCTTGTGGTTCCTAAGAGAAAACTCTTTCAAGGTTCCACAGAAAAGAAATAATCTGCTTGTGTAAATTTTGTAAATTGAGAAAAGCTTAATAAAGGAAGTATGTAAGGAACTCAAAAGTGGTAATAAAATACTCTGGTGTTAGTAACATGGCTTACCTTTCCCATCCACAGGCTTGAAGGGACAAGCAGAGAGAGCCATTGTGAGAACCAGGAGGCTCAGCTATTGATTGGGAAGGGAGCTGCCTGACCCGAGCTATGACCACTATGTGGGATGGAGCCAGCCCACAGCACAGTGACCTTAAAGAAAGGGGTGAAAGGCCTTCCTTCGGTCCTTCTGATCTTCTGTCTGTACTCCCTGTTGCTGAACCCAACAGGAAGCCAGAAGGCCAGATGAAGTACATTTAGGCCAGCCTCCCAGGTAACAGAGCAGAACAGAGCAGGGTGAGAATAGGTCTGCGGTAATGAGAAGGTGGTCATATGCCCACCTGAGCCTAAAGTGTTAGCCACCTCCGGTGTTTTTCTCTTTAGGAGGGAGGTGGGCATGGGGGAGGACTGAACAACAAAAAACAGAGCTGGGATAATCTCTGCTTCAGTAGCTGGTCCCAAGGCCCAAGTTGGCACTCAGGTGATCTTCCTCTATCTCCCATTCCTGTGCTCATCGACTGTCAGAACTTCTGCTGGTCATGGTGCTTCCTCCTCTCTTGTGCCAGGCTACAGAAATGAGGATGCCCTAGCCTGCTTCTCTAAAATAGGTTTGGAGAGGCCCAAACTTCACTGTGTGGGGGCTATGAGACATTGATAGTTTTGTCTTAATTAGATGACAGCACTTTTCCACGGACAGACCACTGAGCCAAGAGGTTGTTCCTTGAATCCCTGAGCCCTTCAGATAGTACCCCTTTTCCCATCCCCAACAAGTAGTAGCAACCTAATTCCTACTAAAGATATGTCACTCCTTCATCACATATTGCTTCTCTGTCTGAGAACTCCCTAATCACCAGGGAAAGTCTTAATTTCCTTTTCACAGGGATCATATCTATTACACTTCCTAGTCTTTAGATGAGAACATTGAAACCATGAGAATTTGACACATTTGCCTAAGACTGCATTAGCGAGGACAAGAACTGGGACTGGAATCTGGGCCTCCTGACTGTTGGGCTAATTTGTTTTCCACACATTGCAGGAATATATCTGTCTTATCACCGTAACAGGTGGGCCTGGAAAATAGCAATAACATAAGGTTAGATGGTGAAAAAGGTGACTTAGGGGAGGATGAAACACATAGTAGCAGATGTCGTCTCAATATTAAGGCACCACAGGGAAAAATAATACAGCTGTCATCCTGCTGTCTCATTGTGCCAAGCTGCAGGAGTGAAATGTTTTCTGCCCTGTGTTTTTCCAAAGCAGGGCTTCTTCCAAAAACAATTCATCAGTGTTAGGACACTCAAGTGCATTTTAATGTGTTTGCTAATAAATTTCCTTGGAATTGGAAAACAATATCATTTTCTTTTGTAACATTTCCTGTCCATTTCTCCAAAGGAGCTCAGAGTTGCCTACATTTTGGGTCACAAAGAAGTCCCTACTAGTGAAGCAATTAAGGGCTCTGTCTAATCTGCAAAGCATCACCAAAATGAATGCTCTAGTGCACCCAGAGGAATTTCAGCAATCGTGCTAGGGATGTTTGTGACTCTGCATTTTAGGATTTTCATAGCTTTTCTGAGGCCCATTAAACTAATTGATGAGTGGTAAGTAATGAGGGAGGCATCAGGAGATAGATGAGGTAAAGAAAGAGTTGAAGAAATGAGAATGAGTTGGCCAGAACTAGAATACTCTTACTCTGCAGGGGCTTGAACATTCAGTTACTCAATTCTAGGAAGACACCATCTTCTCACAATTGGGGGTATTAATTTTTCTCATCTAGGTGGGTGTGATGGTACACACCTATAATCCCAGTGACTCCGGAGGCTGAGGCAGGAGGATTGCAAGTTTGAGGCCTACCTTGGCAAAAGGGGTGATAGCACCCCTTTCCCCATCCCCAAAAAGTAGTAGCAACCTAATTCACTTAAGGTAACTACAATTTCTCATTAGATTTCTCAAAATAAAAAAGTAAAAGGGGCTGGGGATGTAGCTGAGTGGTAAAGTACCCCTGGGATCAATCCCCAGCAACACATAAATAAAAATAGATAGATAGATAGATAGATAGATAGATAGATAGATAGATAGATAGATGATAGATAAAATCTGTTATGAACGGAATGCCTGTGTCCTATCAAAATCCATGTGTTGAAGCTCTAACTTCCAATGTAATACTTTTAGGAGGTAGAGCTTTGGGAGGTAATCAGGTTTAGATGAGGTCATGAGGGTAGACCTCATGATGAGATTTGTGCCTTATAAGAAAGGAAAAAAGGCTCTAGTGTGTGCCCTGGACCCCAACATGTGAGGACATGGAAGAAAGTGGCCGTATACAAGACAGGAGCAGGACTCTCACCAGACACTGAAACTGTCGGCCCCTGGATCTTGGACTTCAGCCTCCGGAACTGTGAGAAATAACTTTCTGTTATTTAAGGCCCCCCCACCCCGCCCCCAGTCTATGATGTTTTGTTGGGGCAACTTGAGCCAACTAAGACAAGCTCTCAGAAACATGGAGAAATCCTCCCTAAGAAGAGAAAGCTGTTGCTTTGCACTATGGTGAGCACCTGCAGTCCCAGCTCCTCTGAAGGCTAAGATGGGAGGATGGCTTGAGCCAGGAGCTCAGAGCCAGCCTGGGCAACACAGCAAGACACCAAAAAAAAAAAAAAAAAAAAAAAAAGCACAAACTGGGCTTGGGGATATAGCTCAGTTGTTAGAGTGCTTGCCTTGCATGCACAAGGCCCTGGGCTTGATACCCAGCACTAAAAAGAAAAAAGGAAAAAAAAAAAAAAAAAAAAGCACAAACTGAATATAATCATTAGGCAAATCAGAAAACCCAATTTAAAGAACATTCTATAAAATATCTGCCCTTTATTCTTAAAAACTGTTAAGTTAGAGAAAGTCAAAGAAAGTCTGAGGAACAGTTCCAGATTAAAGATTATAGAGATGACAACTAAATGCAATACATAGTCCAAGATTGGATTTTGACCTGGGAAAATAAAATAACTATAAAGGATATTATTAGGCAATGAATGGAATATACACATGGTATTAGATAATTACATTGTATAAGTTAAATGTTTTGTTTTGATCATTTTATTTTGGTTATATGAGAGAATATCCTCTTTTCAGCAAATATTATGAAGTGTTTAGGGGTCAATGAACATATATATAACTTCTCAATTTACTATCAAAAAATTTGAGAAATAAGCTGGATGCAGTGGTGTACACTTGTAATTCCGGCAATTTGGGAGGCTAAGGCAGGAGACTGCAAGTTTGAGGCCAGCCTCAATAACTAAACAAGGCCCAAACTTAGCAAATTGCTTATAAAAATAAAAAGTGCTGGTGATGTGGCTCACTGGTTAAGTACCACTGAGTACCACAAAAAAAACAACAAAACAAAACAAAAACCAGCTTGAGAAATAAAAGCACATAAGAATGACTGAAAATGAGAAAGTCAAAATGGGCCAAACTGAAAACAATTGGGGGTTTTGGGGGGTGGCTCAGTGTAGAGCATTGTCTGGGATGTTTGAGGCCCTGGGTCCATCCCTGATTGAGAGAGAGAGAGAGGAAGAAGAAGGAGGAAGAGGAAGAAGAGGAGGAGGAGGAGGAGGAGGAGGAAGAAGAAGGGAGAGAGGGAGAGAGAAATATGAATGAGTAAATTGATGATTCTGAGTGAGAGGCATACAAAATTGAAGTTATATCAAAATTTTAAATTGCTGGGATGTGCTTTTAATATCAAAAAAAGACCCTCTCGATGTTAATTTGAGACTAGAGAAGCATTTAAGGTAACTACAATTTCTCATGAGATTTCTCAAGCTTTTGAATTATTTTGCAAATCAAAATAAGAAACTCAGGAGAGTTCCAGAAATGCACTAATTTCTACTGGAGGTGTGATTTACTCTCTTGCTGTAAGTGCTCATCAGATATTGCCTAAGTACTTACTGGTCAGTCTGTCAGAAATGGTTATTTACAATGAGACTTTTGCAAAACAGAACATTTTATGTTTATGCCAATTTCATAAATGGAAACAAAACATATGTAAAGAATAAAGGCTGAAAGGAACAAAATAAATTTATTAAAAATCATTTCAAATGACCTGGCCTCATTTTCTTTATCTTGATGTTAATTTTATCAGCACTCTGTACATGAAACCTAAATGACATCGGGATTGTTTAGGGAAAAATCAGTGTGTGTTTATTGTCATTGTTCTGTTTTATCTTTTCAGTTTCTTCATTTATCAGTTTTCTAAATTTCCTTTTTCCATCCTTCATTTCTCTATAATACACTGTCCTCCAGGGCTACTGAGCACCTATTAGGTGCTATGAAAATATCAAAGACTAGGGTATAGGTTTTTCTGGCAGAGACCACTATTACACATCTATTCTTGGAAACAGAAAAACTTCATTTTTTGGTGAGTCAGTGAAGTTGGAAAATAAAATATTTCCTAGCCCTCCTTACAAATGTACTAGCCAACGAGGTATAAATAGAAGTTGTAAGGCAAGACTTCTGAAAAGTTCTTTAAAATCTGGCTTGGAAGTATACCTTTTCCTCTTAATCCTTTCCTTCTTCTTGCCTGGAACACAGATATAATGGCTGAACTTCTAGCATCCATCTTGGAAACACATGGATAAGGTCCACATCCTAGGGACATTAGAGGGAAGAGCTAAGAGAAGATAGAACTCTTATCCTATATCAGAGTCCATGTTATCAGTCCTGGCCTGCCTTTCTCTGGTCTCCTTTGTAATGAGAGCAAAATCAATTCCTATCTTATTTAAGGAATCATTACTTTGGATTTCTGGAACTGTCAGCTAAATATAATTCTTAAAATGTATAGTCCCTGATTTCAAGAACTAATTGAAGAGGACAAATTCACACAAAACAATTAGAGAGTACTTCTTAATGGTACATAGTTAAGAGAATAGAAAGAGTAAGAACTTTAGAATCGATCACTCCTATAGTCAGTCCTCAGCAATTTGAAGCATGTGACGTTGGGCAAATTTTCTAGCCTTTCTTAAACCTCTGTTTCCTCTTTTATAAAGAGAAGATGATGCTAATTATCCTGTGTAGATGCGATGAGGAGTAGAGATAATGGACCTGGCACTTAATATATGCTTAATAAAACGATAGGAGTAATCTGTAAGCTCTATAAGCTCACAGAGGGAAGACATTTATAGAGGTTGCAATTGTCAAGAAGACCTTAGGGAGTAAGTTGGATTTGATTGGTAATGAGGAATGAAAACATTCGGGATAGACAAAAAGAAAAGGTGTTCTACATGAATAAAGGAAAGGGAAGGACAGCATGGGTAGAGGAGGGTTGGCTGAATACAACTATTTGAGAATTACAAGAAGACTCACATAACTGGTATGGCAGAGCTGAGAGAAATGGGACAGGACAGATGGAGCAGAATGTGGGTGGTGCGGATGGGTGAGATCAGGCTCAAGGACAAGGAACAGATACATGATTCAGTATGAAAGAGACAAGGAGACTCCATAAATCTCATGAACAAGGAATGATCAGGACAGACATAAAAGCTCCTCACAGGAAGGTCTTCAGTTCTTCTAGTGGTGTTCTTTTAAAACAAGTGACAGGAAATGACTGAGTGCCAAATGGAAGGTGAGTGTCTAATCCAAAAACACAGCCATTAATTTAATGGAAAGATGGCCTAATAGCAAACATTAATCTACTTGTTGGAAAGGTGTGTAGAGTAGCTGAGTCCACACAGGCTTGCTTCCTGTGGCCTTTCTATAAAATGAAGACTTTGACATTTGGCAAAGTTATTTTTCTCTAAAAAAAAAAAAGAGAGAGAGAGAGAGAGAGAGAGAGAAAGAAAATGTAATCAAGCCAGTTGGACGCATTATGCTTCTCTGTATAAACCATAAAACACACAGAGATGCACCCCTTTCCTTTCTAATGGCATCTTTTCTCTAATTTAAAAAATTGTCTTAGTAATGCTGTTTGTTTCCAGATAATATTTTATAATTTTCTCAAGGTAAAAGTTAAGAGGTCATTGATTCATCCTTCCACTCTTCTACTTTTACAAAATTACAACATTTACAATAATGGTAAACTATTATTGCATTTCCTATCTGTTGAGATGGGAACTGGTAAACTAAGCCAGGCCTGTACTTAGAACCCATAAACAAGTTCCAAATTGAGGATTCCTTTCTTCCATCCCATAAACTACACAGAATGTGAAAAAGGAGCTGTAAGCAAGTGAGTATGAAGTTTGGCTGAGTAATGGCATCTCTGAGATATCATGAAAGGGGTACGGTCTCAGAAGGGGAGGATTTGACCTTCAGTCCTGACTCTCCAAGTAAGATGGGAGATGTTAAGCAAGTCAGATTTCCTCAACTTCAGGCTTTTCTCCTGTTAAATAGGATGATAACTTCTTACTTCAAGAATTTCTTTGGCTCTGGGCATAGCTCAGTAGCAGAGCATTTCCTAGCACATGAGAGGCCGTGGGCCCCATCTATGGTACTACATAAAATGATGTGTGAAAGTGTTCTGGGCAATTGAATAATTGTGAAAGTGTGGTATTTTCAGTAAATACTGGGTGTGCCCAGCCACTGTGCTTCCTTCTTTGAGAAGTGTCCCCATCCCACACTTCCAAAACGTGGACCTGGAAACATCGGAAATAATCATAACATGATAATTAAAAAGATTAGAGCTACAGTTTGGGATGATGAAAAGTTCTGGAGGTGGATAGTGGGCATGGTTACACAACAATGTAGTATATGTCCTTCCTTTCTTTATTTTAATTATTTATTTATTTATGGTACTGGGGATTGAACTCAGGAGCACTCAACCACTAAGCCACATCCCCTCTTTCTTTCTTTTTAAATAGAACTGAGGATTGAACCCAGAGGCACTTTACCACTGAGCTTCATTACGAGTCCTTTTCGTTTTGACACAGAGTCATACCAAGTGCCCTGGGCTGGCGTCGAACTTGTGATCCTCCTACCTCGTCCTCCCAGGTAGCAGAGATTACAGGTGGGCATTACCATGCCCAAATTGCATATGCTCTAATGTTACTGAGTTGTACACTTAAAATGATCAAAATAGTAAATTTTATGTTATATATGTGTAACTGCAATAAGACAATGCAAAGGGCTGGGGATGTGGCTTAAGTGGTAGCGCGCTGGCCTGGCATGCGTGCGGCCCGGGTTCGATCCTCAACACCACATACAACCAAAGATGTTGTGTCCGCCAAAAACTGAAAAATAAATATTAAAATTCTCTCTCTCTCCCTCTCTCTCTCTCTCACTCTATCTTAAAAAAAAAAAAAAAGACAATGCAAAAACAAAACCAAACAAATCCCTAAGAGCTAACACATATAAAGATTTCCTATGTGCCCTTTTCATACATCTTGACAAGGATCATTTTATTTCAAATTTCCAGTGACCTCATGCAGTTGGACTTGGTATTATCCTCATTGTTCAGAAGAGTAAACAGAGATAGAGAGGAGCCCTGTCTCTGGCAACATGGCTAAGAAATGGTAGAGTTTGATCTGAACCTAGCAGAACTCAGAATGCTACTCCCACTGCCACTCCCCTCCCCAAAGAGATCAAAGTGGCTGCAGGTCACAAAGGCAGGGGAGTTTGGCTAATCACACTCTCAACTGAACAAAAAAGACAAAGAAATTCTGGTCAGATAGTAATTGGCTCTGAATTCCTAGGACATAGACTTGGGATCCATGGTTCCAAGGCCAAACTGGATGGGTCAAAGTTACAAGGGAGCAGGAACTAGCAGTAGGCAGAGAAAGTCAAGGTAGAGAAAATAAAAGACCAAAGAGGGGGGCAACTTTCTAGTTTCCAGTTGTGCGTTACATGTTGTATTTTTGTGACTATTCTATCTGCTTATCAATAAAACTTCTTTCACTTAGGCTACTCCAATGAGTTTTGTATTTTGCAACCAAATGAGCTCTAATTATTCTATCAAAATATTTCAAAAGCAAAGAGGAGCTGTGTATGAAGGGGAAAAAAAAACCAGGACAGTACTCTTTATAATAATGAAATATTAGAAAGAATTGAGTCGCCCAGCAACTAGGGAATAATAAATTGTACAATGCACACACAAAGGAATATTATGTAATCACGAAAACCCATAAACATAAAAGCTATATAAGTAGAGTAAATACAATAGTCATAAAAAATAAATACATGCTTGTAAAGATTGGGAAAAAGCCATGCAAATATATCAAAAGCTGTGGTGACAGAAAAGTGTGTGTGTGTGTGTGTGTGTGTCTGTGTGTGTGTGTGTATACTTGTATTTGTGTGTATGCAGTCTGTATTATTCAAAAATTACATTAAACTTTTGAAAAAAAATTAAGGTTCTTAAAATCCCCTTCAATTATTTGATAGAATCAATTCTCAGAACTGTAAATAACTTCAGAGATAATTTAATATAATTTTTTTTTTGGTACCGGGCATTAAACTCAGGGGCACTTAACACTGAGCCTCATCCCCAGCCCCTATTTTTATATCTTATTTAGAGGCAGGGTCTCATTGAGTTGCTTAGGGCCTTGCTAATTTGCTGAGGCTGACTTTGAACTCTTAATCCTCCTGCCTCAGCCTCCCTAGCCACTGGGAGAATAGGCATGCGCCTCTGTTCCCAGCTACAATTTCATTTCTTTCGACTCCTGAACACCTCAGGGATAAAGAGCCCCTTTTCCTTCAGTGTAGGTAAAGGCTACCCACCCTCTGCTAGAACACTGGGGACCCAACTACCCAAGATGCTCCTTTCTTTGGCTGGTGACAAACTCTCTCTTACACTGTGTCTGTGGTTATTCCCCTGAGGTATAGTGCTTTCTGTTGAGATAAGTCTTTTTTATTGAGATGAGTCTCATTATGTTTCCCAGGCTGGTCTCAAACTCATGGTCTCAATTGACCCTGTCACCTCAGCCTCCCGAGTAGCCAGGACTGTAGCAATGTGCCACTATGAAGAGCTAAGTCTAGCTCTTCTTACATGATAATATTCCAGGCCAGCTTCCTGAGTATATAGCCTGCACAAAAGGGCACTGTACTCCGAAGGGCCCCAAACTTGGGTAATGCTCTTTTGCAAACATTTTGAAATTCCTAATACTTTTTTGAACAAGAGAACCCACTTTTTAAGTTTGGGCGTCACAAGTTATGTAGCTGGTCCTGAAAACAAATCTTTGCATTCCTTTGGAAATGCTTTGTACATATACAAAGAATTTTGACCATTCTGGTTGTTTTTCCTCTCACTCCGTATCCAGAACTTAACCATAGACTCTAGATATGATGAGTCAGTGTGGCCTGTAAGAATATCTCCAAAACCTTTGTTATAAAGGATCCTAAGATCATTCATCTTTTTTTTTTATAGTAGATAACACTTGCTCAGTGTTAACTATGTGGCAGGCTTTGTATTTAGGTACATTCTATGTACTATTTAATCCTTACAACAATCCTCCTAGTTAAGAAAACAATTCCCCACAGTTTGCAAAGACAGGTTAACGTTACTTGATTAAGATCCTGCAGTCTGTAGATGGCAGAGGGACCCAAACCCAGGTTGGACACATTATTTTGCACCATGATCTATTATTGTTTCTCCATAATTATCAGCAGAAGCATTAACTATTTGGGAGGCTAGAGGCAGCATATACTGAACTATTTACCAATTCAGATCTTATTTGATCTATGGTGATTCAGGGGCAAGGTCTCTTTGATGCTATCTAGCTGCCCCCATGGTCATTTCCTTCCCAGATTCATGTGCTCTCTTAGGTTTTTCCCCCAGATTTCCCCACTTTGTTGGGCTTAGTCTCTGTATGAGTTTGCAATTGCTGCTTCAAATTGTCAAAGCCTAGATAACAAATTCTCCAAAGATTAATAAGTTTACTTAGGAAAGGTACTACAGTGAGAATACTTGCCATAGTACACCATTGTGTGCGTTAAGAGCCTGAGGTAAGAAGTTTTACATACACATACACACACACACACACACACACACACACACACACACACACATATATATATATGTGTGTGTATATATATGTATGTATATATATATATATTATATATAATATGTACAATATATATAATATATATGTAATATATGTGTGTGTGTGTGTTGTGGTTGGACACAACACCTTTATTTTATTTATTTATTTGTATGTGGTGCTGAGGATCGACCCCAGTACCTTGCACATGCTAGGCGAGTGCTCTACGGCTGAGCCCCAGCCCCAGCCCCAAGAGGAAGTTTTTAAACGCAAAAATGAATAGGATTACATAAGCAGTTTTGAATCAGTTATCCTTGGCTACAAGGATCAATAACAAGGGTGGCATCAGTCCTGGGACTGGACAGATGGTCATTGGACTGATATCCTGTGGAAGTATTTTCTAGGTAAGGTTGCTGTGGCCTTTATGCAAGGCTATGGCTCTAGCAGAGCCTTATGTGATGGTTTTTGCCATCAGGAGTCTAGTGTGTGTAAGTGTTCCCTTTGGCCTCTGACTTCTCAGGGTTGGATATCAGTGACTCCATTCGGACTCAGACAATTTTCACACAAATTACTGTGCACTTGTGGCTTGAAACAATACAAATGTATTATCTTACAGTTCTGGAGGTCTGAAGTCTGAAATGGGCTTCACAGGGCTCAAGCTGAGGTATGGGCAGAGCTATGCTCCTGCCTAGGCTCTGGGGGCAACCTGTTCTTTACCTCTTCCATCTTCTGGAGCGCACCTGTGGGCCTTGGCTTGCGGCTCAGCCACTACAACCTCTGTCTCTGTCATCTGTCTCCTTCTCTGACTTGGACCCTCCTGCCCTGCCCGGCATCAGAACCTCATGATTACAGTGACCCTTCTATATGAGTAAGCCACAGTAATTCCCCCCTCTTAAGGTCAGGTGATTTGTTACCTTCTTTTCGTCTACAGCCATTATTCCTTCTTGTCATATAAAAACATATTCTCAGGTTCCAACAACCAGAATATCTTTGGAGGTTCCTTATTTTGTCCCCATCAGTCTCCTCCCCTCACATGCACACACAGGCCCCACTCCTCCAGGACCTTACAAGGACCATGCCTGGACCTTCCCTATCTTGCTCACCTACCTACGGATGCTCTCTGGTTTTTCTGTGTTCAGCCAGCACTGAGAGAGCATGTTATGCATGAGGCATTTTACTAGGGGCAAGGGGTACCAAGGAAAACAGAGCCTCTGCCCTGAAGGAGCCCATGTTTCAGTGGAGCTGAAAGACACATCATGAAACACAAGAACACATGGCTTTTTCTGGGATGGGGTAAAAGGGAGCCCAGGAGATGAAGAGGCAGTGAAGAGTTGGAATCTGGGAGGGACAAGAGCACACGAAGATGTCTTCCTGCTCTCTTTCCTCCCACATGCCCACAAAATAAGGACAGTGACATCATCACAGAAAAAGAGGATCTCTAATATGATCCCAGGCATCCCAACAGTGCCAATGCTCAAATGCCAGGAAGGGCTGGACTGCTGAGGGACAGAGACCCTACCAACCTGGCCTCTAGGGCTCGCTTTAGCACCATCTGCAGCCCTGACCCAGTGAGGTGACCTCTGCCAGGCCAAAGATGCTGCTTATAGTGTTCAAGGGGGATGGGTGTACCCCATTGGGTGATGCTTTTGGTGCCCCAACTGAACCTGAATAAAACAAAATTTTATTCTCAAAGTAGAAAAGGAGGAAAACTGTCATATTAAATACTCAAAGATACAACTTAGCTCCTCTCTGCATCTCCAATGTGGAATCTGAGCAAGGAGCCAGCAATTTTTAAGTTTTTCACTATTTGTATGTTGTGCATGCCTAGGGCCCTGGGTACAGCTGTGGACTGACCTTTGTTCTTACCCATGGCCATTTGTCACCTATCATCACTTATCCAGAAGCTATGGTCTGAGGCTATACATTCCTAGCCATAGAAATTTCACATTTCTATGGGGCCCCTCATTTCCAGCTCTGTACTGAACTCTGCTGTTTCTTTTCAGAAACACAAGCAAACACACACACACACACACACACACACACACACACACACACACACACACTTTAATTTTTCTACTTAGCCTCCCTAGCTATGAAAAACTGGAGTCTCTTATTTAAACATATACACGTACACATACATACATATAATCACACCCCAGAAAATTCTTTTTAAAAAGACACATAACCAAAAAGCATTTAGAGGAAACTAAATTCATGTCAAATCAGGGGATTCTGTGGAGTAACTAGTGCTGTTTATAGCGTTTTGTATTTGGCCAAAGTTGTTCTTGATCACTGACTTTTGCTCCTTAGGGCAGCCTTGGAGGGCAGCTGTCTTTGAAGGGAGTCTATTAAGCCTTCAGTACCTGTCAAATTCAGAGCTCCCTTCTGAGAATACTGACTACATGGTGACTTTGCACTATTTACTATATTGAATAAAATAATTTCAGCTGTTGGTCTTTAAAGGACTAACCTAGAGATCAGTTGCACTCCCTGCTTTTAGTCCATATCTGCCAGGTGTCCATCACTTGAACACCTCTATAAACTCCCATCTTTGGATGGTTCTCACTGATGGACAGAGAGAAGTTCATGGATTCTCCTAGTGCTTCTGCAAGACAATGACAAAAGAGGAGATATCTTCTAGGGGTTTGGTGTGAGCCTGTAACAGGTTTTCTATGTAATAAGCCAATTTCTGCTGGACAATATAAATGACAGGGGCTCTCAGGACAGGCAGATCATTGAATTTAACATTTTTCCCTCCAAATAATACTTGGGGACTGCTGTTGATCTCAATCCCCAAAATGCTGAGTCTTGAGAGTTACTCTGTGACTGGAAAAGACATTGTCTTGCATCTTTGTAATATTTTTCCATTAATACCATTAAATAAGCATTTTTCAAATGCTCAGTGTTCATTGGATTAATACTTACTATAATAGGAAGGCCTAACTATTATACCTATTCTAAGATTGAGGAGACAGTCTCAGAAATATTAAGCAAGCTACAAGTCCTCCTGGCTTAGAAGTGGCATATCTATCTTCTGTCCCAAACTTAGACTTTAGTTACTAAAATAAATAAATAGAAATTCAAAAAAAACTAAATTTAAAAAATTTAATGTATGTTCTTTGGATAATAAACAAAAACCTATGCCACAACTTGAATGAGTCTCCAGAGAATTATGCTGTGTGAACAAGTCAATTCCAAAATGTTACATAATATATGATTCTATTTATAAACTTTTTTTTTTTGGTACCAGAGATTGAACTCAGGGGTACTCAACCACTGAGCCACATACATCCCCAGCCCTATTTTGTATTTTATTTAGAGACAGGGTCTCACTGAGTTGCTTAGCACCTCGCCATTGCTCAGGCTGGCTTTGAACTTGAGATCCTCCTGCCTCAGCCTCCGAGCCACTGGGATTACAGGTGTGTTCCACCGTGCCAGGCTGTAACATTTTTTAAATAGCAAAATTTTTTATTCTTATTTATTTATTTATTTATTTATTATGAGACTAGGTCTAGCTATGTGCCCTAGGCTAGGCCCAAACTCCTAGACTGAAGTGATCCTCCTGCCTCAGTCTCCTGATTAGTGGAGACTGCAAGTGTGTGCCACCAGGCCTGGCTGGAATGACAGACTTTTAGAAAGAGAGATAGAGGGCCTGGGGATGTGGCTCAAGTGGTAGCGCGCTCGCCTGGCATGCGTGCGGCCCGGGTTCGATCCTCAGCACCACATACAAACAAAGATGTTGTGTCTGCCAATAACTAATAAATAAATAAATATTTTTTTTAAAAAAAAAAGAAAGAGAGATAGATTCGTGGTTGCCAGAGGATAGGGATGGGTGTGTGGGGGGCGGGTAAGAGGGTAGGGGAAATGAGGTTCATCAGACTCAATGTGGTGGACCTGGCTGCTTCTGGTCAGATGCTCTTCAGTGAGCCCTCCCACAGGAAATCTTGGCTTTGAAGGCAAATTTTTCAGCTTATTATCCATCCTAGAGAAAGTTAGTAAAGTTGCAAGTTTTTCAAATGCTTAGTGTTTTATTGAATTAATACTTAGTTACTTGTCTGGGGAAAAGAATGTGTTTGGCAGCTTGGTGCTGCAGAGGCAACTGGACTTTCACGTGAAGGTAAAGATAGATGGACAACAACTTGCAAACCATCACACACACTTGTGTTGTGGAACGTCAGCGCAACAACCAGATGGCTCAGGAAGTGGAGCTTGAAAAAAGAGCAGCTCCCACTTGAGCTCACTACTTCCCTGAACTGGTGATTGTTGCTCATAGCCAATAAACCAATGTCAAGGGCAGAGATGTATGAGAGGTCTGGGGACAGTGCCAGGGAGAAGTGTGGGGAGGAGGGATGGCTGAGTGCAGGTGCATGCTCACAGCTCAGCTCTGTGTCCAGCCTTGGACCGTCGGAGACTCCATGCTCTGAGAAAGGCTTTCAGCCTGAGTTTCAGATTCCCTATTTATAGAACAGTGCTACAAACCTTTGCCCAACTTACATTACCAGGTTGTTGGAAGTAAAAAGTATTTTGTGAGCATTTGTGTTCTGGGCAATGCAAACATTAGTAATGTGATTTGGCAGGATTCCTACTAATGGTTTCTTAAAAAAAAAAATTCTGTACTTACATTGGAAAGTAAGTTAACTCACTCTGAAAGCTGGCAGATCTACAACTCTCAGTCAGCATTGCTAAATGGTTAGGTCTTGGGAGCAGCCACAGCACTCACCATCATTCCTGGATGGGGTCAGAGAACTGGGGAAGAAGGATGCTCCAAGGCCAAATGAGAATTAAGCTCTAATAACCTCCACAGACTTCTTACTTAGCTTCCAGAGATGGATCCTTGGCCCAAAGCTAAACCTGTAGGAAGTCCTAAAGAATGAATGTTTACTTAATTGGGTGAGGATTTTTTTTCTCCTTTTCCGCTTGGAGAACTTAGTAAGTCACTCAGATTGGACACACTGGGCAGAAAAGGGGAGACTTCCCCAGTGTGTAAAGTCTAGGTAGAGACCCCTGAGAGGAAAGCAGTTCAAGTTGAGTTGAAACACCTCCCTTGAGGTGTGGCATAGAGCGGTAGAAACAGATTGGATAGAAGAAAAAAAAAAATGGGACTGACAGGGAAGGGAAAGGAGACATCAAATTGTTCTGAGAAACTCCATGTGCACCTTCACACCCCATGCCTGTTTTTCTCCAGCCATAAATTCTTAAATGTCCATAGATTTTAGAGTATTGTGAGTCCAGTTAATCAATGCCTGCATGTATTATGCAATGTATTTTCTTTAGCCTAAATAAAGCCAAGGAGAAGATATTGGAAGAGAGTTATGATGTGAGTATATTCCAAACATCATCTATTGACCGGGTGATGCCAATCTGGAGATTCTGAAAGAATTAGATCACAGTGACTCACTCTGTTCTTTATGATTAAGAGAACTGAGCTCACCAGGCCTATGTCACCCCTACATACTTCCCATGTTTATTATTTACAGTTTCCCTTCAAAGAGTTCGAGACCCCACAAGTGTGTCTCACTCTCAACAGGGTAATGCATATCCTGCACTATTGCTTGCTTTCCGAAATAAATCCTTGTGCCTTTTTTGATGCATCCTGAACTTCCTTTCTGTGGTGTAAGTCAAGAACCTGCCAGGGCAGAGTTGAAGCCCCCTTTTCCCTCTGGAGGACCTCTATCTGGTAACAAAAACATGTTGGCTCTGGAGTCAAATAGATGTGAGAGGCATCTAGCTTTAGGTACCCTCTGAGCCAATTTCTTCACCTGTAACGTGATAACGAGAACAGTGCTCCGTAGTAAGGACCACATGAGATAAACAAATACAGAGCAGCTGGCACAGGAACACAATTGTGTAAATCTCTTCCTTTCCCCCTTCCTTCTTCAAAGGATAGGATGATGATATCATCACTCCTTTAAAATATCTCCCTTTGCACATTGTTTCAGAAAGAATGAAAATAAGACCCTCAGATAGAAAAGTTTATCTTTGTGGTTCCAGGAAGGAGCATCTATCTTATCAAGCCTGGAATTTGGAGTCAAACATGAAATGCAAACTATACAATATTAAACACATTCATCTCTCCTAATCTCAGTCTTCTTAAGTTAAAATAGAATTAACATCGATGAATGTGATTGTTTAGAAAATTAAATAGTCGTTTATGTGAAGTGTCCAGGACAATGTCTTCAACACAATTAGAATTCTACAAATGGTGGTTTTTATCATGATGGTCTTGGGTGTGGCAGAGGGAGTGCACAATAACAGGGGACAGTGTCCATAGTGATCACCATGATACTCCCAGAATCCTTGGGTCCATTGTGCTGTACTTTCTTCCTACTAGACTTCAGCAACTGTTTACACTGAAAGACTTTGGAAATCTGGAAGACCCAGCAGGGTGGTATGATTGTCAAAAACAATGGATATAATCCCAATATCACATATAGAGCACAGGATGAGGCATTTACACCAGATGTGAACAAGCTGGAGGGCATAACAGCAGGAGCAAGCAAGACAGAAAGATGGCTGGAAAGATATCACATGAGAAAAGTTGAGGAAGTGGGAAAAGAGAAATCTGTTTCCGTGCAGAGTAATAAAAGAATACTTGAAAAGTCAGCGCATTCAATGGCAACGCAGCCCTCCCCTCTGGAAGAGGCTCTCCTGTTGGAGGAGGATTTGAGTCCTAAAGTCTGACATTAGAGGGGTACCTGGACCAAATATCTTCCAAAATCTCTACCACCTCTGAAATTATATATCAAGAGAGACCCATGAATAATGCAGGCCTCCAAAGAAGCAGTCTTGTTCTAGCAAGCCATTTAGGTGGATGTTCCCTATATTAGAAATATTAGTTAATGTAATGATAACTTATTTACCTTAATATGAGGTATATTTTCTAATAAAAATGAGAGATGAATACATGTACTCAACAAATACATACTACTTGCTTACTCTAAAGAGGGTACCTGAAATGCCAAAATATTTTGTGTATGTGTGTGTGTGTGAATTGGATTTTTGTTTGTTTTATTTTTGTTCTAAGCATTAATCTAGGGCCTCACACATGCTAGTTAAGTGCCCTATGTCTGAGCTACATCCCCAACTCAGTGCATTAAATTTTTTATTCCAGCAGTAGAGTGGGGGAAAGGAAGCTCCTGTTACCATTAACACTTAAAAACTGATATTGAAGTTAAATGTAATTACTTCTACATTTGAGATATTATTTAATCCCACAAACCTTAGTTTCCTTATCTGTAAATGGGGATGCTCTTTATCTGTAAGTGGTATTTACCCCCATGGACTGTTCATTAACTTAACAAATGTTTGAGTCCCGCTATGTACATATTTTTACATGTACACTAGGCCCGGTCCTGCTTGTGGGGGATTTATATCACTGAAATGAAAAGTTATACAGCCCCCATGGAGCTGACTTTCTAGAGGAGAAAGGAAACAATAAACACTGTAAATTGAAATATGTTAAGATGAATATATTATGTGAAAGTATAAAAACGAAGCAGGAAAAAGTTTCCTCAGAAGGATTAAGTAAGATAATGCAGGTAAAAAAATCAATGCATGGATAGGTTCAGTAAAACATCCTCAGTCAGGGTTAGCTATTATCAACGTGGGGACTTCTGAACTCGCAGAACCTACAGTTACATGCATCATGGCACTTCTGAGTTGTTAAATAGGTGATGTGTATTCAAGGCCAAAACCCAAAAGGAAGTAGATCCTGATATTGTTTGCAGGTGGAAGAAAAGAATCAGTGAAAGAATCATTACCTAATCAGCATGAAATTTAGAGACACAGAAACTTGGGCTTGAACTAAGTTATATTAGGTAAGTGATCTAGTTTTTCTTTTTTAAAGACAGACAGAGAGAGAGAGAGAGAGAGAGAGAGAGAGAGAGAGAATTTTAATATTTTATTTCTTAGTTTTCGGCAGACACAACATCTTTGTTTGTATGTGGTGCTGAGGATCGAACCCGGGCCGCACACATGCCAGGCGAGTGCGTTACCGCTTGAGCCACATCCCCAGCCCAATATAGTTTTTCTAAGCCTTAGATTTCCCTTATTTGACAAGGGTTGTTGTGACACTAGTAAAATACATGCTTTTGGGTAGCATAGTCCTGCAGTAACAGATACTCAGGAGGCTGTCAGGAGGATTCTTGAGCCCAGAAGTATTGGCCAGACTAGGGAACACAGCAAGACCCTGCCTCTAAAAAAAAAAAAAAAAAAGTAATAAATAATTTATGTAGGGCTGGGGTATAGCTCAGAGCTCAGGGGTAGAGTGCTTGCCTAGCATGCATGAGGCCCTGAGCTCTACCCCCAGCACCAGGGGAGGAAAAATGAAAGAAAGAGAATGTAAAGGATCAGGCAAAACAGCATATATGCCTAGCTTTTATTATTATCATCATCCAAACGAATGTATCAGAATTTGGGGATATTTTCAGTGTGCTCAGGATGAAAAAATAAGTCTGTAATTCTCAGGAGGGCACATTCCACAATCACATGTTACTAAGAGTTGGACTAAGGTCACTTGTTATGAGAACAAAATAGAAAAACATAAGAAAGTATTCACCTAATCAAATGTTCAACCCAGTTCTTAGCCTTGCAGAGTCCGTGGCTGCCGTCTTTGGAATTCCAAAAAATGCAAACAAAGACACATGGATTCAGAGATCTGAGGATTTTCCCAAAAAGCAGTCAAAAAGGATTTCTGAGATATGCCTCCCTCCACAGGGCCTGTGAGTGAAGGAGACGTCCAGGCTGCCTTTAATCAGCTGGACTGTCCCATGTATCTCTGTAGCATTGTCCCTCTGTTTCTTACCACTCTGAGAGTTGAGATGTGAGAATTTAATTTGTTCTCTGTTGGACTTCTTTTTGTAAAGGGGCAGTTTTACAAAGGAGAAACTCTTTCTGCCCCCTAAGAGGGGCAAAGCAGACATTTCACCTGTGGCTCCCACTCTTTCAAGTTCCAAAGTAATTGAAATCTTTGTTGTGTTTACAGGTGTAAGTGCCTTGTCCACTAGGCATCCCCAGGACATGGAAGGGGCTATTTCTAGAATTGGAGGCCCCCGTTTATTATAGATAGCATAGTAACCCTTTTTCTATTGGTATGTGGGTTGTGTCTAGCAATCTGCCCCTTTCAAGGAGAGTTGTATCCACCTGGTACTTCAAAAGAACCAGAGGGGCATCACTGGACAAGGGTCTTGGCTTCGTCAGCTCTAAAATAGTGCTTCTCATACAATTTGTTGGGGAGAATCAGTTTGTTTGTATTTCCAGTCTACCCTGGGCTGATATTTTCACAAAACACAATAAAACAAAGTAACTGCCAGCACATTTTTAAAGACATAAAATATAAGCCAATGTTTCTGTCATTAGATTCAACAGACATAAAATTACTGTCAAATTGCTATAAAAGTTTCTTAAGTGTTTACTCCAATTTCTGTATTTAATCCCTATTCTGTGGACTGAAGCACTGATTTAAGTCACTATGGACATTTACTTGAAACAAAACACCAAGCCAACTTACCCTCCTTTTCCTGTTAAATAAGATGATATGTTTGGGAACATTGGCCGGTACATAATAGTTACTAAATACAAGCTATTACTATTCCTATTCCCTCAGGGCTGATGAAAAGAGGGTGAAAGATGAGCTGGAAGACTAAGAGCCAGGTCCCAGTGAAACCAGAATTAGACAGGCAGTCAGTAGAGATAGGTAAATTGAGTCAGATGGGATCCAGAAGGCTAATTTTGAGTGAGTCCCGCAAATTGGAGACTGTCCCCTGAGGGATTGAAATGTTAATTCCTTCAGAGCCCTTCCTCCACTTTTATCAAGAACCTGCTCCTCCCTCCAACAGGGTATTGTTAAATTGCTAAGGCTGGCCTAAAACTTGTAATCCTCTTGTCCCCATCTCACAAATTGCTGATATTACAGGTATATGCTACTGCACATTGGCCCCCACTCCCACCCTTTTTAAAATGCTGGTCAAGATGCAATTGATTGCAAACCTACAGTCTGAAAAACACTGGGGCAAATGATTTCTAAGTTTCCCATCCTGGACAGCACATGGAAGAGACTTAACAATTGGGAGATTCCTATCAGTCTTTTACAACTTGACCTCTCAATAGGACCAATATTATTAAAGGTAGGTGCCTCTAAAACCCTTTAAAAAGAAATTCAAATGGCTCTACACTGTGATGTTCTTAGTGACTCTATTGTGAGTAGAGATAGTGTTAAGATGTGAGTGTCCAAACAAATATGCCAGGGGACAAATTAGAGGGAATTTCCTGTGGGGTTCTGCATGTTGTTAGATTGCCTTTGCTGTCGGGAGAAAGGCAAGGGCACAGCTGTGGATGTGAGAGCATTGCATTGCTATTTACATTCCTCCACCTTAGAAGCAGTGGGTAAAAAGACTTCTTAGAAGAGGGATGGCAACTGGCAAGTTTCTTGCTGAAGAGATATTTTGTAGTCTTTTTATCCTTTCAGTAAATAAATGTAAACTGTCTTGAATTTCAACTCAGTACACAAAACATTGTTACTTTATTTCTAATAACTTCTATGCCTAAACTCCCCCTTCCCCTCAAGTGGTAAGAATATCTCAAATTGACCACTTACCAATTTGAGTGGCTAAAAGTTTCATTTTGAGGAAGACTTTAACTTGATGGTCAATGGAGAGCTGGGCCTCCTGTCCAGCTGAGAGGAGGCTGGGGCTCTAATGGGTGGAAGCAGAGAGCAGTCTGCTCCCTCACCCCCTACCTCTTCCCTTCTCCTTCTAGGACCTTCCTCCCTTCCTTCCTTTGTTCCAGCCCTGACTATCCACATGAATTAAAACTGATACTATAAAACCCACACCTTCAAAAGAGCTCTGCATGAAAATGTCAAGTTAACCTCTTCTTGAAGATCAAAAGAGGTTATTCATTATGTGAACCTCCCCATCTTAGCAGGGATGAGTTTTCCAAAATCCCTTCCTTTGGGATGCCATCAAGATCCTTGCTTACTCTGGGGGCACATCTGTTAGCTCTTTGTTGTAATAAGGAACTGGTGTAACTCCATTTTTTAAAAACCAGCTTGTACCTTAGAGCAGGGCCTGTCCAAAGGGGGTGGGGATGGGGGGTGGGGGAATGACCCTTGTCTTTGGAAAACAAGTTCCTAGGCATATAAGCTACCCCTGTTGAGTCATTTGTCCCTATCAGATGTCCTTGACTCAGCAAATGCAAGTTCCTGAAAAGACCAAAAGAATGCTTGAGACCTAATTTCAGATCATAGCAACAACTAATGGGCTTAAGACAGGGAAAATATCTGAAATGCCAGGTGACCCTCACAGTAGTTTGGGTGATTGGTAAAATGATTAGGCCACCCTGCAAGTTTAGCATATACACTCTTGCAACCCCTTGAGGCCTAAACCAATCAGTTCAAATGTATCCACCACTTGAACTAACCAATCACCCTTACCCAACTTGTTCCCACCAGTGAGTGTGCTAATCAATGTTAAGAGTTATTGTTTGAGGGGCTGGGGATGTGTTAGTGCATTTGCCTGGTATGCCTGGGGCTCCGGTTCAATCCTCAGAACCACATACAAACAAAGATGTGTCCGCCGAAAACTAAAAAATAAATATTTAAAAAAAGAGTTATTGTTTGATTTTGCTGTGTGAAATTGTGATGCATGGAGTATCCCAAAAAACTCTCTACAAATCCTCACTGGACCAAGGGTCAGTATTCACTCCTCACTCCTGGGGACCGCTGCGTTGGAAACGGTTGTGAGTCCAGGCCCAAGCTTGCAATAAAGACTCTTGTGTGATTGCATCAGATTCAGCTCCTGGAAGTCTATTGGGGTCCCAGGAATCTGGCATTACATCAGGGCTGCCAGGGTCCCCACATGGGTTGTAGAAGGTACTCTCCCATGAGGCCTTAGCAAGAAGGCTTTAATCCCAAGTCATCTTGCATGGATTCACTTGACACCATGGTATCCAATGATCCTCATATCCTTGTGGCATTGAAGGCAGCATCTCTCTCTTTCCTCTGTCACCATCTTCCTTCTCTAAACTTTGCAGACCTTGGGACTGGGCAGGGAAAGTCCAGGGATGCTTTACAATTGAGCTATATCTCCAATCCTTTTTATTTTATTATAAGACTAGCTAAGTTGTTTAGCTAAATTGTCTAGTTAAGTTGTTTAGGACCTTGCTAAGTTGCTGAGGTTGGCCTTGAACTTGAGCTACTCCTGCCCTAGCCTCCCTAGTCACAGGCATGCACCCCTACACCAGGCTATGGAGAGCTATTTCTGGGATAGCAGCTCACAAATTCTCAGAAAAATGATCATCTCCAAGTGATACCGCTGGTTATCGGTGATGAGTCCTGCTTCCCTACATGTTGAAGTTTGCACATCAGTGAAGCCTGCCAAGGCAAGCAGGGTTTATTTATAAAGGGATAATGTAGACTTCTCCCCTCCCCGGGAGGGAGAAGGGGGCCATAGCTGTTATCCTGGTATCCCAAGAAGTGAGGTATTCTGCCATTTTTATATGTCCTAGGCTTGCTTTGTTCTCCTGCATTTCCTCCCTTATCTCTCTCCTTCCAGTGAATGTGACTAGGCCCAGGAATGCTGGGTGAAAGAGCCAAAAGGTGGGAAACAGGTGGGCTGAACCGGGGAAGGGCAGGATGGAGTGGCCAAGGACACATTAACAACCTTATAACTCCCCGTGGGTGGGGCATTCCTGGGACAGGTTACTTTGTCCACCCATTGGAGCAGGGGCAGGTTCTTGTTAGGGGGGCAGGAAGGGCTCTGAAGGAATTAACATTTCAGTTCCTCAGGGGATGGTCTCCTACTTTCCAGACTCAAAATTAGCCTCCTGAAAAAGCTCTGAAAGAAAATGCTAATATCAGGCCGCAGTTCTCTGATGAAAGAAAGTGGGAACTTTAAACACCTGTTTTTTTAGCTGCGGGCTTTTCTACCATTCTTAAAAAACAGGAAAAATTCCTCTCACATCTCAACTTGAGAGGCTGAAGCAGGAATGTTGCAAGTTCAAGGTCAGCCTCAGCCTAAGACTCTGTCTCAAAATAAAAAAATATAAAGGGCTGGAGATGCAACTCAGTAACAGAATGCCTGTGGGTTTAAATCCCAGTACTGAAAAAACAAAGTAACTAATTAATTAAATAAAATTATACACAAAAAATATGCAAGGGCTTCACTAACATGGATTCATTAAAAAATGGCAAATTTTATCATGTTAGAATATTGAGGTTAAATTTGAGACCCGCTAGAGTTTCTAAATTTTCCCCTGGAAATGAAAAAGAGATGATAAAGTAAATGGGGAAGATTCATGTCCAGACGTACTCTATACATTACACTATTGTAGGCTTTGTTACTAAAAATCCATGGGGGTGGGGGGACCATGATGTTTTCTCCATAAAAAAAGGGCATCTACATTTCCAATAGTGTTATGCTTGAATTCGGGACCCCCAAAAGACCACCAGAGACCAAGATCAATGTAAGCAGCAAAGAGGTGTTTATTGCGAGCTAGCTTGGTCCTCCGCGCACACACAGCAACAGATGACGCTAAGAGGCCTGAGCCCAGAATTTGCAGGAGTTTTATATATTCTTTGGAGAAGGCAGGGACCCCCACATACATCATAGCATCTCTTAGCAAATCATCACACACTGGGGGGAAATCAAATAACAACTCTAAAACATGATTAGTGTATCAAGTGGCGGGAAAGAATCTGGAAAGAATTAAATCGTGAGGATGTCGCAAGGGGGGTGCAAGGGGAGTACATGCCAAACTGCAGGGCTTCTAGTTTAGATATTGGTCAACACACCTAGGTGGGGGCCATCTGGAATTTCAGATATGTAGATATCTTGGCCTATCTTAGGTGATCACCATCTGCGGCTTTTCCGAGAACTGTTTCCATAGAGCTTTTCTGTAGTATTTTCCTGACTTTAGGACTACAGTAGGTCAGAGGTTAAGTTTCAGAGCAAAATGAGGTCCCAAGTAGAATGAGATTGCTTAGGTCTTTCAATAGAAGGCATAGCTTTCTGGAAATCTTGTCTTTATTAATATATCTTTGAGAATTTTTGCTGTAATGCCATATTCATGGGACCCCAATAGACATCCAGGAGCCGAATCTGATGCAATCACACAAGAGTCTTTATTGCAAGCCCGAGCCTAGATTCATAACTGTTTTGGATGCAGCAGTCCCTAGGAGTGAGTCCTGGCCCTTGGTTCAGTGAGGATTATAGGTTTGGGGGGGATACTCTATGCATCACAACATCACACAGCAAATCACTAAATTAAACATCTCTTAACATTGATTAGCACATTCACTGGCAGGAACAAGTTGGGTAAGGGTGATTGGTTAGTTCTAGAGGTGGATACATTTGAACTGATTGGTTTAAGCCACAAGGGGTTGCAAGAGTGTGTATGCTAAACTTGCAGGGTTGCCTAGTCATGTTACCAATCACCAAAACTACTGGGAGGGTCACCTGGCATTTCAGATATTTTCCCTGTCTCATGCTGATTGGTGGTTGCTAGGGGGTTGCTGTGGGTCCTCAACTAGGGTAACTGAGTCAGGGACACCTGGTGCTGCAGATCTCTCCGGTTAAATAACTCAGCAGGGTGGGTATCTGCCTAGGAGAGCTCTGTGGGTTTTTCCTAGGACAAAGGTCACGCCCCCTCCCTCTGGACAGGCCTTGAGGTAGAAGCTGGTTTCTCAAAAATGGAGTCACATCAGTTTTTCATTGCCTTCCCACCGGACCTAAACCTCAGTTTTATGGCTTGGATATGTGATATCCCTGAAAAGCTCATGTGTGAGATAGCAAGATGTTCAGAGGAGATGATTACTATAAATCCCTTAACCTAAACTGATGTGGATTAATTGGGTAGTAACTATAGGCAGGTAAAGTGTGAGTGGAGGAAATGGGTCACTGGGGGCATGCCTTTGGGGTTTATATTTTGTCCCTGGTGAGCAAAGCTTCTGTTTCCTCACTGTCATGTCCTGAACTGCTTTCCTCCACCATGCCCTTGGGCCATGATGTACTGCCTCACTGTGGGCCCAGAGCTATGGAGTCAGCTGACCATGGACTGAACCTTTAAAACCATGAGACAAAATAAACTGGGGTTGTAGCTCAGTGATAGAGCGCTTGCCTAGCGTATGTGAGGCTGTGGGTTCAATTCCCCGGAACCACATAAAACTAAATAAACAAATAAAGTATTGTGTCCCTCTACAACTAAAAAATAAAAAAATAAAAAACACTGCTGGGGTTACACATGTAGCTGAGTGGTAGAGCACTTGCTTAGCATGTGAGAGGCCCTGGATTCAATTCCCAGAACTACATACATGTGTGCACATACACACATACACATACAAGCAAATAAATAGATAAATAAATAAAAACTGAAAATACTGCTGTATTATGAAGAAAGGGGTCAGCAAACATAGCCTGGATCCTCTCCTCTCCTAGGTTTGCTGTCCATAGAGACACTACTAGTTGATCCCAGGAAAACGTAGATAGGTGGTTGCAGCTCTCCTTCCTGCAGACCCTAGATGTGGCCTTGAAAATCTCAGCAAAGTACTCGAAGCAGCTATCTGCAGCTGAATTTGAGATATTCCTGAAGATACTAATTTCAAAGTAGGAAAACATACATACCCCTACCTCAAGCAATGGGAGTTAAAATAATTCCTTTGTAATTATGTTTTCGAAGATACTAGCAGAAAATGAAAATGAATTTTCCACTAGCTAATTTGGGACAGTTGTATCCTTTTCCCCACCATATCCCCCTCCCCCTCCATACAGTCTTGCTGTGTTGCCCAGGTTGGCCTCCGTCTCCTGGGGCTCAAGGAATCCTCCTGTCTCAGCCTTCCAAGTAGTTGGTGTTACAGGTGTAGGCCACATCTGACAATTTCCTGTTCTTTAGCATTACATATCTCATAATCTCTTGGAAAATAAAAGTAAATAGTCCAAATGCATTAACCAAGATATAATCAGCTTACTTTATCCCATTTCAATTATGTGAATCTTTTTTGTATTTTAATTAAATTTGGGGTATCACATACCCAAAACACTTTCAAGCAATTTAAGGGGGAAAAACCCACAATGTGGGCTTCTGGTGTCTTTCTTGCCCTGATTTATTTTAATGAAGAATTCATGCCAGGCATGGTGGCAAACACCTGTAATCCCAGTGATTCAGGTATCTAAAGTAGGAGGATCTCAAGCTCCAGGCCAGTCTTGGCAAATTAATAAGATCAGCTCAAAATTTTCAAAAGGAGCCAGGGATGTAGCTCATGGTAGACTGCCCTTGGGTTCAATGCCCAGTACCAAATAGCAATAATAATTCAGGAAGTAAGAGATGAACTTGATTGGTAATGGTTAATATGATTGAAGAGGGTAGATAGTGTAAACATAAATGCAGATGTAAGAATGCATGCTTCAGAAAAAAAAAAACTACATCAAGTATAGAAACATTTTGAATTTGTTGCTTCAAACAGCACCTACTCTGGAAGAAACCAATCCATTTAAAATGGTATTGATAATTTGTCATAGTTATAACTGGTTGGTTTCTTTGAGAAGATAAAAATGTATGAGGCATAATAAAACATAATCAGTGCAGCAGAAACAAGAGTGTTCCTCTGCATTGTATGATCAAGATAGAACACTCCACAGGATCGGATGGGGGCAGTTTAAGGTTCCCACTGCTAAAATCTGATTGCCAAAGCAATAACTCCAAGTCAGAATTTTGTGCAGGATAGATTTGGTCCACAGATGAATGCTTCTTACTCATGGTCAATAAGCATGTGATCTTTTACAGGACATTATTACTATTTCTAGTCTATACAGCATATTCTCGTTTTCAAATGTAAACATAATAGGAAAGCCATTGACAAGACAGCAAGCTATAGACTGCTCAGATGTTCTAAGACTGTGACTTACCTCCTGAACAGGTTTGCTGATGTTGTCCTCCTTGGATTCACCATTCCATAGCAAAACTGAAAAAATGGCTGATCTCACTAGTTAATAGAAAATGAAGCATTCATGGCTTTTTGCCTCCTATACAACAAATATTCTTTCAAAAATGATGTTTGAGGGCTGGGGATGTGGCTCAAGCAGTAGCGCGCTCACCTGGCATGCGTGCGGCCCAGGTTCGATCCTCAGCACCACATACCAACAAAGATGTTGTGTCCGCTGAGAACTAAAAAATAAATATTAAAAAAAAATTCTCTCTCTCTTTAAAAAATATTTCTTAAAAAAAATTATGTTTGAGTACTGCAACTTCACTCTTTAGACCAACAAGAAAGGTTTTTGCCAATCCTGAAGATTGTGCTAGCTTTGGCAAGGGGAAGAATGTCAATAAGTATCTTCGACCAGATGAGAATGGAACATGTACGAAGAGCCCATTTGAATGACCTTGAAAATACTTTTCCATTTCTTGGTACTGTACCATTACATTAATTGAATGGTCCAGACCTTTCTACAAACATGCTGTACTTCAGCCTTTAGTTGGAATACAGATTTACCACACAATTGTGTATCTGACATTGCAACCCCAGCCAAACAGAGCTTTGGCTTCCTTTGTTGGATATGGAATTACTTTTTCAATGACCTCCAGGTTGCATAGATTCAGCTGTAAATAAAATCAGTTTCCTCATTATGTGATTAGTTTCTAAGAATTCTACACTTACATACATAATGAATATTTCCTGAAGATTTAGGTAGGAGGGGAGCAGAGAAATTAAGAGATGAGGCCAGGCACAGTGGCACATGCCTGTAATCCCAGTGACTCAAGAGTCTGAGACAGGAGGACTGCCAAATACAAAGCCAACTTCAGCACTTCAGCAAGGCCTTGAACAACTTAGTGAGACCCTGTCTCAAAATAAACAATAAAAAGGGCTGGGAATGTGGCTCAATGGTTAAACAATCCTGGGTTAAATCCCTAGTATTAAAAAAAAAATTGGGAAAAACCTATTTTCAAGATTAGCATCACAAATATCCTTTATTCTTGGTTTGTATTTGCTCTAGAAATTTAACAATAATTCTTGACTTTTGATTCTTTTACAAGAATTCTGATTGTTATAATTTGCAATGTTCATCAACATCTCATGTTGTGAATCTATTTTAAAAAATGCACATATGAGAAATCTATATTTAAATGCTGCTAAAACAGGCATATGAAATAAGAATTTAGAGAATTAAAACTGTTTTACTTAAAACTGCTAAGGGTACTGTTTTGTCTCAGACATTCCATGTTTGTATTTTAAGAAATCACGTCACATTTAGTTGCTGTTTTGTGCATATAGGTAAATAAGTATACAACTACATCTTTACTACAACTCCAAAGAGGTGGGCTGGTAGGTTGCCCAGTTTCACCAGAAAAGGCATAAGGCCATCGATACTGTGTAAGCTACTTCTCAGCCAGACCTTTTTCTTATTCTTATTTTTAGTTAGTACTTTCATGGTTATTGTATTTAGTTTACTTTATGTTTCACCAAATTTTAAAGCTACATTGTCAGAAACCCTGGAAATGTCTAAGATCTTACAGATTAGAGAAGTTTAAATGCATAAGAACATATGCATAAAATTACATTTTAATTGCTTACTTGAAAGAGCATTTACTGTCACACAAAAACCACTTAAGAGTAAAAAAATGAACGAAATTTTGTTGGACCCAAAAGTGTTATTAAATTTTTATTGTAAAAATACATAACATTAAATAATATATATAAAACATTAAATCTGTTTTTTACATGAACGATTCTGGGGCATTAAGCACATTCATTAAGCACATCCATCTCCAGAAATTTTTCAACATTCATCCCAAATAAATCTCTGTATTCATTAAGCACTAACTCTCAGTCCTCTTCTCCCTCCTGTCCCTGGCAAGTCATTCTATTTTCTGGCCCTATGAATATGAATATCCTAGGAACCTCTTCTGAGTAGAGTCATATGGTATTTGTCCTTTTGTCTGGCTCATTTTACTTAATATCTTCGTGGTTCATCTATGCTGTTGTGTGTATCAGAACTTTCTTTCTTTTTAAGGCTGGATGATATTCCAATGAATGTGTGCACCACATTTCATTTATCCATTCAATCAAGGGACACCTGGATTGCTATTTTCTTGACTACTGTGAAAAATGCTGCTATGAACGTGGGTATAAAAATATCCATTATATAATACCTCTTCCCTTTTGAGGGGGGGTATTATGGTGTTAACATCCACTCTTCCCAATCTCAAAGTGCCTAGACTAGAACACAATAAATACATCAATCAAACACAAACCAAAAAGGCAGTGGAATAACCCTATCAACTTTCTCTTGCATCACTTCTCACTCAGCATGATAAAAACCTGACATCTTAACACCTACCAACTGCCTTAGAGATGTGGAAGACCTCTAGGCCTAGGCAAGCTTGTGGACCAGAAATGGAAGCCGGCACAGCTCCGTTTGTAGAAGTATAGCAGCAATTCCAAACTACACACATACTCAGAGCTCTGCAACTTCCAAAAGATGTGGGTGTGGATGCTGAGGTCAAGGTTAAGCAAGTATAAAATCAGGTGAATTTTTATAAAACTAGTCACAGAGAAAACAGGAAGACCAGGGAAGGTGGTGAAATTCCCACTAAGGCCAACAACTGCACAACACATTAGTCCCTGAAGCACTTTTTCCACCTGCTAAAACACTAAAAATCAGGAGAGTTTTAAATTACTTGAGAATTCACCAGTCCCAGAATTCTCTTCCTAGTTCTTCCAGAACTTCTGTCATAAATTCCTTCTCTGTTTGAGAGAGAAAACTCTTAAGGAATTTTAGGAGCAGCAGTGTAATACACAACTGGGCAGTACTGTGTGTGTGTGTGTGTGTGTGTGTGTGTGTGTGTGTGTGTTGAGGGGAGTAATGGGAATTGAATACCCAGGCCTTGTGCACACTAGGCAAGCTACATTCCCCCACTTTTTTTTTTTTTAATTAAAGACAGGGTTTCCCTAAGTCAACCAGGCTGGCCTAGAACTTGTGATCCTCTCCTGTCTCAGCCTCCCAAGTACTTGGGATTACAGGTGGGTGCTAGACCCCTCTATTAATAAAAACATAGCTGAGTTTATGGCTTAAAGAAGTTTTGAAGTGGGCATGGTGATGCATGCCTATAATCCTAGTGACTGAGAAGCAGAAGCATGAAGATCACAAGTTCAAGTCCATCTTCAGCAACTTAGCAAGGCCCCATCTTGAAATATAAAGGGCTGGAGATGTGGCTCAGTGGTTAGGAACCCCTTGGTTAAAGCCCTGCTACCAAAAAAACGTTTTGAGAGGTTATGTGAAGGTACTGGGTGCTCCAATGTGCTCAGAGTGTTTGTACAACAGTTCAGAGCCAAGGAGTTATGGCTCAAGGGGTCACTACCAGGAAAGGCTGCTATTTGGGTGGAAAGGAGAGAGGTTAGAGAACTGTGAACCTAAAGAGGAACAGTGACCAGGATGGTGAAAACTAGAACAATGGACGACAGAGATTGCTCCCTACAGATCCCCTTTCTTCCTCAGACCATTCCAGTGGAGGACTTGATAATACAACTGCCAGTATGTGAGACACTGAAGAGGTGGTCTCGACTAGTGGGGAAAGGTCCACTGTATATTACAGTCACAAGTATGCCCTTGCCTTCCCTGGCTCTTGCGTCCAAGGTATAGGTAGGTACAAATAGGGCCTGTCCTCAGCAGGCTCTGCCTCAGTACTCAAGCTCAGTGCTCTGGGTTCTTTCACAGATCAGCCATCTACAGGGTGCTAAGACTCCTACTAGATAGACACAAGCCTAGAAGAGGCAATAGGTTCCTGCTCAGGCTTGAGCCTAAAATATGTTACATGAAATTACATGCAGTGGACTGTGATCCAACATAAAGTCATGTACTTTGATATGCATTCATTGGTATTTCATATGTAGAGTGCTTTTAGGAGTCTGTAGAAAGAGGGATCACTGGCAGAAGGAATGTGAGAATGGAGATTTTCTAACAACCCCACCCTCTACCTCCAGGAGTATTCTCTAGACTAGGATGCAGGTTAAAGATGCCTGCTTTGCTAAATTTCCTAGGCCTTTCTGCAAATATACGGACTTGGTATGTATAGTTTCATATCTCTGAAATCAACGTGTGTCAGGTATTGCAGTCGAGTAGTCCTTGTTCACCTGACGGAAATAAGATAATTTACATATTTATTTTTATTTAAAAAAATATTGCAATATTTTTTGAAAAAATATTGCAATATTGTCATTCAATGAATGTTTTCTCAATCAGAGGAGATTCTAAACATCTTGAAAGGAACATGACAGGCTGCCATCCATTCCTTAAACACAACGATGAATTTTACTCATACAGTAATTATCAATACAGTTCGACAAATAGAGCTTTCCTTCTGCCTAGGACAAATTTCATTTTGAACATTTAATAGTGAAGTGTCAGCCTATCCTAATCAGGTTACCCTTCACAATTATAAAATGGCACAAATTTCTCTGAATACCACTCGAGAAAATACTAATTCATATTTAGTATTTCCTAATATCAAAATCTCCTGAAGATTCAAAGGTTCCAAAAATCTTATATACACGTTTTGCTCAGCACCACAATATCTGTGCTGCATTACAAACTACCACGTCGTGGTTTTCCTTTCACATTATGAAACAAAGCAGAGAGATGGGGTAACCTTCTCTATGGCTTAGGAGAAACAAATGAAGGAATGGTGCATCCCACTCTTCTTTCACCATCTGTCTTTCTTCCTGAGCACGAGGAGGGTCCTCGGGTGGAAGGCAAGATGGCTGCCATCCTTCAGTTATCACAGTACTGTACCTTTAGAATGGACAGCATCAGCACTGTGATAACTGAGCCAGGGCAGCCTGTCAGTCACTGTACTGGTCAGCAGTGTTCTCTCTGGGCAGCTGCATTACTCCCTCAAAGACTCCCCACGAAGTGAAGGATTAAAAGATCTCCTTCTGGTTGAAGACGTGAGGCGGCAGAAGAAAAGGGTTGGAGTCCAGCAGTGGTGAGGCTGAAATATTAAAAGGCCCAGTTGAATTACATTAGAATGAGAGGTGAACATGTGATTTATACATATTAATGAGGATGAACGACCATGTGATTAGGCTTTCACAATGATAACACATCAAGTAAGCAGTAAGCTTCCCAGTGACATCTCCATGCGTGTACTCAGACTCCAGCTCCCTGACTTCAGTCATGCCATAAATATTTACCAAGGCACTATTATTTTCCAAGACCTCTTCAGGATGTTTAGGTAGATAAATGAAACATGGTTCTTGCTCCTAAACATGGCAATAATGCTTTATATTTTCCCAACACCCAATAAAACTTCTGTTTTCTCATTTGACTTTCACAAGAACCCTACAGGGTTAACAATGAATTATTCATTAACTCATCCAAAAAGGATTATGGAAATAGCTAAGATATCATTACCGCCCTTTTCACAGATACAAAAATGACTAAGAAAGGTTAGGTGACTTACCTGAGATCATATCACTAAAATTATGGCAAACCATAGTAGGCCCAAATCCATGGTCAAAGATGGAACTCTTTGCTTTTGTCTCTCATCCACCCCTAGCTCTCCTATTCAACCAACAGGATGTTCAGTTTATACCAGTTATTCAAACATAAGGATTTCTGAAAACGTCTACTTTCTGCTTATGAGTATTAGTTTCTCATTAACTCAGGTCATGAAGCAGGAACTAGTGCAGTTTTATGATTTAAGAAGAAATTCAAGCCTGGCATGTGAAGCATGCCTGTTAATCCCAGCAGACAGGGAGGCTGAGGCAGGAGGACTGCCGGCTCAAAGCCAGCCTCAGCAAGGCTATAAGCAACCTAGTGAGATCCTGTCTCAAAAAAAAAAAAAAAAAGAAAAGCAAGATCCTACTTTCATAGCTAGGAACATACACAAGTTGATGACATTGGTAGATAAGTATTTAGCACACCTGTAGGGTGTTTTCACTATAGTTTATGCAATTATTACAGTTATAGGGGTACAAGAATAAGTGGACAGCCTTTGGAATGCCTTTTTTCCCCTTATTTAAAAAATTTCTATATATATTTTTTTTTTAGTTGTTGATGGACCTTTATTTTATTCACTTATTTTATACAGGGTGCTGAGATTCAAACCCAGTGTCTCACACATGCTAGACAAATGTTTTACCACTGAGATAAAACACCAGGCCCTGGAATGCCTTTTTAAAAAATTAACATACATGCCGGGCACAGTGGTGCATGCCTATAATCCCAATGATTCAGGAGGCTGAGGCAGGAGGACCACAAGTTCAAAGCCAGTCTCAGTAATGGCAAGGCGCTAAGCAACTCAGTGAGACCCTGTCTCTAAAAAAAGCTACAAAATAGTGCTGGGAATGTAGCTCAGTGGTTGAGTGCCCCTGAGTTCAATCCCTGGTACCCCGCCCTCCCAAATCAACATACTGTCTTTGAAATTATCTGTACCTTTGACTTATACCCTGAAATCATTTCAATGATGATTCTTACTTTTGATAAAAGGTACAAAAAGACTCTGAAATTGGAATCCAAGAGTCAGAATATCAACTTATTAAAACCATGATTCACTCAGGGTTTTTCCACGTCAGTCATAAGGTCTCAAGTTATTTCAGTATGAGTGGAACTTGACAGATATTTGAAAAATAATTATGTTTTCAATTAGACATTTGCTCAATTTCAAAGACTCATTATATGCAAATTAGATATTAGCACTGTACTTCAAATAAGTCAGATAGATGAATCAGTTCTTTAGTTCAGCAGAAGTCAGAAAAGAGTACAGTCAATCTAGTTCAACTATTAACTGTATGTACTATGAAATTGACCTTATCTTCACAAAAGTAATATCGAATAAAACAATCCACCTCCACACAAATGAAAAACAATATTCTCTAAAGTGCAAAAATATCTAAATGTTAAGGAGGTCATCATCTAGGTCGCAGCCAACTGATGTAATGCAGAGTTGAAACACAAGAGGGCAATGAAGATTTAAAAAAACACCACGACAGGCTAGATCTCACAACCTAAGTA
Source organism: Ictidomys tridecemlineatus (assembly GCF_052094955.1). Taxonomy (NCBI): domain Eukaryota; kingdom Metazoa; phylum Chordata; class Mammalia; order Rodentia; family Sciuridae; genus Ictidomys; species Ictidomys tridecemlineatus. The sequence goes on from NC_135487.1 coordinate 50,803,612, forward strand.
AGGTTCCTGGAAATCGCTGCGTACTTTCACCCAAATTATAAACATCTGTTAGGTGAACCAAGACACTGCAACTGTTAGAATAAAATTTTAGTTTTTGATTCATCAAGAAGGATAAAAAGATTACCACCTAACGTTTCCTGACCATAAATTCTGTCGGCTTTATAAAAGACACAGTACCCACTTACCCTGAAATACTGGATGCTGGAGAAGTATGGAAACAAATACCCTTGAGATACTTACTAGCTGTGAGACAGCGGTTTGCTGAGATTGAGTATTAGTGCAAGTGGATTTCTAAATACGAAAGACAAAAGGCGAACTTAACATGTAATAAGCTGAAAAGCTGAAATTCGCTCCATTAAGCCATTGCCCTAAATCACACAACTACTGAACATTTTTGGTAAAATAAAATATATTTCCTTTTTTAAACTATTTTTTCCTCTCATTTTTTTCCTACCTAAATTGGTGAAAAAAAAAAAAAAAAGGCTAAGCATTGATAATGATAAGAAGCAAACTGTCATTATTCTGTTAATACTTAAATTTACATTCCCTTAGACTAATTCAAAAGCAACTTCAGAGGAATAAAAATATATTTTCCAAATATTTTTAAATAATAATAAATGCTTCAAAAGTGTAGTTTTGTTTCTTCTGAGACATTACTCTTTGTAAATGTACATTTTTGAAAAACAAAACATACCAGAAACATTTCTTTTTCTATATACTTTTTTAATAAGATTTTTTTTTTCATTAAAAACAAGTTGCCATAGGTACTCAGGCTATAGGAAGAAAGCACCCTGTAAAGTAAGGGGAGGAGAAAGCAGTGATGCCAAATACTTTCCTCCAAAGAACAAACTGATTTTAAATGCAGCTCTTCTAAGAAAAATGATAAAATAGAGCTATTTCCTCATGATGCATGCCCCAAATACTAGCTTGAAAAGCAAGTACTTCTGTACTGTTGATATACCAAAGAACTTTGGTGGAATACAAATGTATATTCAAAACACACATGATGTTCTTATTATCTACAAACTGAAAATGAAACATATGATTCTAAACCTTTAAACATCAATTATATATTCAATAATTAGAAATACTGTGAAACAAGTTGCTGGAATGTCAAAGTATTTTAAAACTATAGCTGTTTAAATCTACTGTTCTTTTAACTAAAGGGAGATTTTTTTCCCCCTATTTGAAAATCATAACCCAATTTAATGACAAATCATAATTGTACAAATGTGACCACACTGTGATGCTGTAAAAATGTACTGTAAGCAAAAAATGCTCAAATGTTAACTTCTCAGTCAGGTAAGGTGGTGCACGCCTGTAATCTCAGCAGTTCAGGAGACTGCGGCAGGAGGATTGCACATTTGAGACCAGCTTCAGAAATTTAGTGAGGCACTAAACAACTCAGGAGACACTGTCTCAAAATAAAATATAAAAGGCCTGGGAACCCGGCTCAGGAGTTAAGAGATGGAATCCTGGATTCCATCTCCCAGTTATACAAAACAAAATCAAAACAAAGGTCAACCTCTGCTTTGTCAGAAGTATACAGCATGTACACCTGCATTTTACTGCAAACTTTGCTATATAATAGTTTTTTAAATTTGTGCCAAAGATTTGTGGGAAACCTAGAATGAAGAGGTTACAGATTTTTTTTTTTTTTTTTTGAGACAGGGTCTAAGTTGCTTAGCTTTGCTAAATTGCTGAGGTTTGCTTTGCACTTTCGATCCTCCTGCCTTAGCTTCCCTAGCCACTGGGATTACAGGCCACCATGCCTGGCTCAGATTGTTTTCTAGTTTAAGGAGAATGAAATTGTTAAAGTAGCAAGGAAAAGTCAAGGATCACTGCCCTGTGCAAATTCACGTCCAATCTTCAAGAGGAGCATTAACTAGGAGTAATTACAGAATGGTGTCACTGTTTTACCTGCTTCATACATTGGCCTCTAAACAGTCTCAGGCTATAAACCTTAGCAGCCATGTGGACAAAAACACTGTTGCAGTAACACATAGAGAGAAATGACCTTTCTTCGCTTATGCTGACTGGGATTTTAGTCCAGAAAGGATCCAGGGGACTAAAAATTTACAAATAAATGAACTAGTTCATATATTCTATTTTATGGACCTTTTCCAAAACTTCATACATGAAATTCAGCATAAGTGTTTTTTAATCTGTCTACTCCATGTTTATTTAGCCTTCTGATGTTGCTCTAGTATGCACTCTCCCCACCTCCCAGACTTTGGATTTTACGGTTTGCTCACGAGTCAGTTTCATTCTGAGTTCACCTCTGTATTGTACCCTTTTAGAATAACTGGTCAAAAATACACCAGTTAACCTCAAAACAGTCTCGATTAATCGTGCCTAAAAAACTATGATGTCCTCATTACCACTGCACTGCCATTTAAAAATGCTGGATCTTAGGTTTTCAGATTCCCTTATTGGATAGCTAAAGGGGACAATACTAAAGACTTGCCACTGACCTCCAATTCTAGAGCTGCAGGCCATTCCAGAAACACAATTACACTCCACTTTTCTGCAGAATCCACCATTCTCACAGCTTCTACTCCTCCAAGTGTAAAATAAACACATTTATACTTGTAACACACCACAGGGCACTGCGCATACCAAGTGCTGTGCTGTACACTTCGACACTGTTTATGTCTTGCTTCCTGAAGTCAACAGCCCTCTTCCTAAAGTCAGAACCTGTTTTCTTCATGTCCCTTCAAACACTCTCAGACATTTGCACAAAGTACAAGCTCAACAAATATTTGACTAATTGATTAGCCTCTTCATTTTTTTTCAGGAACCCTCTAAATCAGATTATCAACAAAAGCATGTTTAATTCCAGTCTGTACGATCTTACAAGGTACTTGACCATTTGTCATCTATAAAATGAGGGGATAGTAGCAAAAGGCCTCTAAATCCCCTCCAGTGCATTACTGAATCTCATTAGACAAAACAAAACCCCAAAGACAGTACTATTGCCATTCATGTCTTTTTTGGAGGAAAGTAGCCAGCTACACTGTGAGCCTAATTACTACTGGTAGAGCCCTGATGTGGGGGGCAGAAAGTAACTGAAGGAAAGGAAAAAATTAAATAGAAAGTAAATGAAGGTAATGAATGAGTAGCATCATTAAAACCCCTACAGGTGTCACAACTGTTTTCTGATGTATTATGTTATGTCCAGAAGCCTTTTACAAAAGCAGCTATGGCCAGGTATATGGGTACTCAAAATTTCCTACTGACACCCCTGCTAGCCCCTCAAGGTTAGCAGATTCTAGAGAACCTTCAAATTTTTTATTTCCCTCCCTTAGTAGGATACAGCTCCTAAATAGAAATCTACCAAGCAGTCACCAGGAGGTCTCATACAGAAATACTTTTAATTCTCTTGAAATTCCCAAATCTTTACATGGAATATAGCAGTAGAAAGTAGGTGGCTGACAAATATGAAGTAATATTTCACACAATCACCTCTTTTGAAATTAAACCATGGACAAAAAGGAATAATACTATAGACCAGAGTTGTCCAAAAGAAGTATAACGTAACACACTGTATACACATATTGAAATATCACATTGTATGTTCAAGTGCTATGTGTTGAATAAAAATATATATTTTTTAAAAAACATAATATAAGCTACATATGTAATTTTAAGTTTTCTGGCAGCCACTTTTAAAAAGGCTAAAAAAAAATCAGTGGGTGAAATTAACTTTATTTAAATTTAACTTTATATATCCAAAACATTATCTAAACATGTAATCAATATAAAAATTATTAATGAGCTATTTACTTTTTTGTCGTTGTTGTTACTAAGTCTTTGAAATCTGGAGTGTATTTTATTTTTACAGCCCAATTCCCAATTCCAATGCTAAATTTTCAAGAAGTAGTTAATCTGTGTTTATATTTCTTAATATTTAGTTTAATTGGATATACATATGCCCAATATATCTTCAAACATATTTAAGTATTCCGATAACTGACTTAGTGTGAATTTTGAAAATTAAATAAAACTAAGAACTCAGCTCATCTTAGCCATTTCAGGAGGCTGACTGATGCACATGTGGCTAGCAGCTACCCTATTAATGCAGGTAAAGGCAATCCTGTCTCTAGTACCTTGATTCTTTTAAACCTCAATCAGAACAAAAGATGTTGCTCATCAACCAGCAAGTCCTTCTACAGTATCTACCAGGCACTCAACTTATGTCAAGTGCTTTCTGCCCCACTTCCAATCCTTTAAGTCGTCAGTACTTCAGTGACTGATCATTTACTAAGCAGTCTTCCCTAGACAATTTTGGGAAGGGCTGCTTAGTAAAGAGAGAAAGGCTCATTTCGATTTAAGGGCATAAAAAGAGACACTGAGATTCAAAGACTCTACAAGGCAAAGGTAGAAAATCCCAACACTGTTACTCCTTTGTCTGGGATGTTTGTCACCCTGCAAAAGTTACTTTGCGGTCATTGTTTATAATGAGCCTCTCAACTTACATAGAGCAGCTGTCACTGAGCCTCAGAATCTCTGCCTTCTTCAAGTGCCCCCTCCTAACTTCCCCCAACCACCTTTGTAGCTATACACACCATAGAGCACATTCCAGGAGCCCCTCTTTAACTAATTCTGAAAAGTGCTTATTCTTGTTGACATACTGAAACATATGAATAATTCAATAAATAAATCTCAAACCAAACTATTAATCATTCATTGCTCTGGGTACCTGAATCTATCTTGAGAAAAGCTTTCTGAAATACCTGGAAAGTATCTTCCCTCTCTTCCCCCCCAAGGAACCAATTACAAACATCACAGCTTTCTCTACCTTCTCACTCCCCCTGTCAAAGTTCACTGTGTTCCTCCTGCAGCTGATTTAAAAAGTTGATCTTTTAAAGGAGCTGGATTCCTAAGGTAGTTCTATTTTGGGCCTTCTTCCTGTTCTGAAGCTAAAGTTGGAAGGGCTTAGGTGGTGATGTCATGGAAGGGAGACTGTTAGCTGTTACAGAAGGGTCTTCCCTGGCAATGCAGGGGACACTCTGGGGCATCTTTCTCCCCTCCTTCCCTGTGGAGTTCCAGCTATTCATTAGCCAAGAAGAAAACAAGTTCAAATAAGCGTCCAAACATTTACTTATTTTACATGCTGAATATGTCACAAATGAAAGGAGAAAAATGTCTCCTTCTAGAGAATAAGGGTGACCATCTCTTTCTCTATCCATCTTCTTCCTCCAATAATCTATGAAGGACCAGGGGCAAGAAGGGTGGTAGAATAACACAGTTATAACAGAATAACACGTTGGTAAGAATAACACAGGGATTATATATCTAGGAGGCTTGAAGAGGGAAATACTGTTATGATATTCCAGACAGAAACCCTTAAGTCCCTTCTCTTCCCTTGTTTCCTCCTCCCTTTGGAATGGTTAGACTTGGGGCTGGGTGTGCCGTCTGCTTGGGAGGCGTGTTTGGCTCTGGAAAACCAAAAGGGGCCAGGGTGCCGCCCAGGGGAAAAAAAAAAGCCAGAAGACAGGCTGCTTAGGCCTGCTTCTGAGCTAAGTTTAGGAGAAGGGTAGAGGGGACTGCAAGATGTGAGCAGATTTCGATTGGAAGACTCACTGGGGAATAAAACACAGCACACTGGGCCCAAGGGGACCACCTCTCCCTTTCACAACCTAAGCCCAGCCGTTGGTTGCCAATGGTAGGGTACAGGGGTGAAGGAAGAGAAAAATCCCGACACAACTGTGGACCACAACTTGCCAGGAGGTTGAAGACAGATGTGCTGAACGCAATCAGCAGGTGAAAGGTGCGCTTTCTGCCAATTCTAGGGTGTTGGGGTTCTAGCTAAGAGACCTGGAGCTACAGGGGATTCCCTGGTTTCTCAGCTCACCTCTTCTCCAAAGCGGATAGAAGCATAGGTGTGGTTATTCTCCAGTAAGGTGGCAGCTGGCGTGCGGGCTGCGGAGTGAGGGAAAGGATTCCGCAGGGAAGGCGGTGGGGTCAGCTACGGCCAGGAGCTGGGGTATCCTCCAAGTCTCCTCCCCCTTCTTGAAAACCGACCTGGACCAGCATAAATTACAGCCACACACCCCCCTCCCCAATAATGTTTCTAATAAAAGAAACAGTCTCTCACACTAACATAAAAAACTAGAGCTCTGATTGATGGAAATAAACAGGTGAGCCCAGAGAGAAGCGGGAAAAGACCAGGAATGGGAGAAAGAAGGGGGGAGGCGTTCCCGAACGTGCGGAGAAAACGAGGCTTCCCCGATCTCCCTCCACACTCCCTTCCTTCTGGCTTAAGAGAATCTGCGTGGCAGGGCACAAGCTAAAAATGCCACTCTGACAGACACTCCCGCCCCACACACCCGCTCCCATTCTCCCGCCTACCCCAGGGTCCAGCGTCCCGGCCTCGTGGTAGCGCTTGGTCCCCTAGGCACACTCGCCGCGCCGGGCTCGCCCTCACCCCGGACCGCCGCCGCCGCGGGGACTCCGGTCTTCCTCTCTCCTCCCTCCCTCCTCCTCCTCCTCCGCCTCCTCCTCGCAGACTCCTCCCGCCGGATCCTTCATGTAAACAACATCCAGGCTCTATTTACAGTCGCCGCCGGACGGCGAGGAACCCACGCCAGCACCCTGGAAGAAGGCGGGGGTGGGGGAAAAGCGAGTGCGCAACATTTACACACACCCCGCCCCGCCCCTCCGTGCCGCTCCCCCTCCAGGGGCCCGGAGCCGGGCGCCGGGGGGCTCCCCGAGCCCTCCTCCAAACTGCGCTGTCCCCAGCCCGGCGCGGGCCCCGGGGAAACCGCGGAAATGCCCATGGGCGAGGCCCCCACCTTAGGAAAAATAACACACCCTAACAACAACAAACCCAGCCCAGCAACACCTCCGAGTCGAGTCCGTCCGGGAATGCAGAGCCCAGGGCGGCCCCGGGCCGCCGCCCCCGCGCCCAGCTGCCTACCCCGAGGTGGCGAACTGCGTGCGGTCCCCGGAGGCGGCACAAGGCAGGCGCCCAGCGCTGGGCAGTGGCGCGCCCTCGGCCCCGGTCGCCGCCCGGCCCGCCCCCTGTCCCCCGCGCGGCGCCGAGGGAGCCGGGCCCGGTGTCTGCGTGTGCGAGTGCGCGCGCGCCGCGGCCAGCCTGGCCGGAACGGCTCTTTTTCGCCCCCGCGCCTTCCCGCGGCCCCGGGCCGGCTGGGGCGCGCCGCGAGCCCCGGCCCAGAGCGCAGCGGCCCGCGCTCCACCGCGGCGCACGGCGCGCACACGGACGACAACACGGGTGCTCGGAGTCCCGCGCGGTCGCCCGCCTCCCGCGGCCGCCGGGCCCCACGCGAGCCCCGCCACCCCCGAGCCCGGCCGGTCGGCCCCACACCCACCTGCGCCCCCGGGGGGTCCCGGGCCCCCCCTTCCTTTGTTCTTCCCGCTATTTGCATGAGGATTATCTAATGACGCAGCAAGGCTCGCCACAACGTGACCGTCGCCATTTTTCTGTTTTTATTCTATCTCTGCCATGTGATAGATGGGGGGGGGGTTGGAAATGGGAGAGAGACAGGATTAAAAAAAAAAAAACTTCCGGGTCTCATGACCGGGAAGGGAGAAAAACAAAAGGGAGACGAGACACAACTCTAAGGGAAGGATGTGTGTGTACGTGTGTGTGTGTGTATGCGCGTGTGTGTGTGTGTGTGTGTTGGCGCGCGTGCGCGCCCGCCTTTCCCTCCTCTGCTGTGAGAAGGGAGGCTCCGCCAGCGGACCCGGAGCATCCTTCCACCCTAGAGAGCCCGGCGATTCCGGTGGGCTCAGATCGTAGCCTCTAGTTGTGGCGGTCGCCTATCCTGGCTCCACCAGCGTCTCAAAAGCTCGGGGAAGCTGTCAGTTTGGCTCCTTCTCCGGCTGCCTTCACTTAGCTGTCCGCCCCAGCCTCGCGCTCTAGCTCCCGGCGTCTGGCGGGTTATACTCTAGAGAAGTCTCGCCGTTACCTTGCGAGGGAAAAATGATAGTTTAAAGGTCACCGTATTTCTTAAGTTTTAAAACAGTTTGTCTCGACTCTTGTTTATGACAGCCGCGTGGCAATACCAGGCAGAATCTAGTTCAAATCTTTTCCTTTCTATTCCCTTTTCTCTTTCTTCCCCAAAGCGGGACACACCCTAGTGTGGTGTTCTCTCGGGTTTTGTTTTGTGGGGTTGGACCACTCATTGTGGGTGGATTTATTTAGAAAGAAAATTTAAATAAATAATTGTTCTGGGTCAGGGTGGATTGTTACAGAAGACAGTTGCATAGAGCAAGGTGGATTCGTGTTACAATGATCTTATTCACATTCAGAGGGCATGATAGACATTTCTTTCCCAACCAAATTCCTGGTTGCAGAAAAAAATTTTTTTTTAAATATTCAAGAATGCTGCCACCGTTTTCCAGTGAGAAATAGAATTTGGTGCGTTTATATACTACAGTATTTCCTTCGGGCACTTTCACTTTTGTTTCTCTTTTGAGTTTCTGGCTTTTTTTTGGGGGGGGTGTCTCTATTTTATAATTTAGAACAGAAATGTACGTTAGAGTTGCATAGGGTTCCTCACTTTACTGGTAAAGAAAGGAGGACCCTTAGTAAAGACTTGAGTTGCTCTAGGTCACACATTTAATTAAAAGCCAGGTTTGCATTGAGCTCTACTCACCTGATGTTTCTTTCGTTGGGGGGGGGGGGCAGAAAACAGGAATGGGGTTGGGAGTTTCTTAGCAATGTAAGACAATGATTCTGCTTTGTAGCTTTCATATGCTGGAAGTTAAAAGATGGAGAACTCAGGACTGCTATGAAACTGATCCTTCTTCACAACCTCTTTTCTTGTGTTGTGTTTGGTTGAAATGTGTGTGATAATTCAGATTTAGCTTCACCTGTCCCTGGGAGGGTGTGTGGTTTCTCAGGCAACATTGCTACATGATTGTTGTGAATGATTTTTATTAGACTCATAGAGTTGACCTCTTTCCCTTTTGTGCCACTTTGTCCTTTTAATATTTATTTCACGGTGCCTTTCACACTCTAGCACACAGAACAGTTGATGTATCTCCCTACTACTCCCGCGGAATCTTTGAGGACCAGCCAGGGCCATGCCCTGATCATCTTGTAACTCCCATATTTAGCATGATGCCTGGCAATGAATGAGCAAAAAAAAAAAAAAGGTCTGGAGAGAACCTTTCCACAATTCCATCCTGACCAGTTCTAGGAAATTCCCTGCACATTTCTGGTGAAGGTGGAATACTTGATGTTTCTTGATTCTTCCACCTTTGCAGATCATTTTTGGCAGGCTTATTAAATGACAGAGCCAGGCAAAACATATTTTGCTCTCTCATTTTTTTTTAACCAACTTCCTTTTTCTTTCTCCTCTTTTTACTATATTTGGGTTTTCTTTTTAAATTCTTTCTAATTCTAATTCATATAAATAAATTAGTTTTGCCAATTTTTGCCCTTTGGGGATTGGTTTTGTTTTCATAGACTGGAAGTTTGGTTAAGTTTAAACTGTGATTTAACCCTTTTTAGCCTGGAAGCAAATAATCACAGGCAACATCTTTCTCTTTGGGGCAGGAGGAGTGAGGGCTGGTGATTGAACTCCAGCCTCCTGCATAATAGGTAAATGCTATACCACTACCTGGGCTTTGTGGTGCACACCTTTAACCCCAGTGGCTTGGAAGACTGAGGCAAAAGAATTGGGAGTTCAAAGCCAGCTTCAGCAGTTGAGCAAGCCCCTAACCAACTTATTGAGACCCTGTCTCAAAATAAAGAAGGACTGGGGATGTGGTTAAGTGGTTGAGTGCCCCTGGGTTTAATCCCTGGTACCAAAAAAAAAAAAAAAAAAAAAAAACAAAAACAAAAAACTCTACCACTGAGCTGTACCCCTAAACCCAGAGAGGCTCTGATTCTTCCTGGGATCAAATAAACTAGCTGTCCAGACTGGCAGTTAAGCAGGCTAAACAGGACTGCTGAAAAGATGCTAGCATTAAGTTCATATTTACAACTTTAAAAGATTGAAGAATAATACAAACACACACAGCTCAGAGGAAAGTCTGGATTGTCATAGATAAGATCATATATAGAGATAGACCTGAAAAGTTCCATTGCATATCTGAGCATAAACTGCATGTATACCTATTGATGGAGCATATGAAATTGGTGTGACAGTTCATGACATCTATAGCCTGAATGTTCCATCCCAGAGAACAACAGTGGGATAATAATTTAAGTATCGTATTATCAATTTCCAGCAAGTTGGAGATCAAGTCTAGTTATATATGTAAAATAAGTTTTTCCCTTAAATACAAACAAGATGGGGAAAAGGAAACATAGTTCAAAAGATATAATTATAGGAAATACTTCCATCTTTCATTTTTAAAATTTTCTTTCTTTCTTTCTTTCTTTCTTTCTTTCTTTTTCTTTTTCTTTTTTGGTAGTGGGGATTGAATCCAGGGACATTTAACCCCAGCCCTTATTTTATTTAAGAGACAGGGTCTTGCTGGGTTACTTAGGGTCTCAATAAGTTGCTGAGGCTGGCTTTGAATTCAAGATCCTCCTGTCTCAGCATCCTGAGCTACTGAGATTATAGGCACACACCACAGCACACCACCATGCCTGGCCCATCTTTCATCATCTACGTTTGTGGATGCACACATCATTTTGAAGATCAAATTAGTCATCAGGTTACCATGTATCTGCTGATTAAATAGAACTCTTATAGAAACCCCAGTAATTTTCTTCCATCTTTCCAATACACACTTTAAAAATGACAGTTCCCAATGTCATGGTGAGGACATGGTCTTTAGAGTCAGGTATTAAGCTCAGCTCTGACATGTCTTGACTGTGTCAACTTAGGTTACTTATCAGTTGTGACTTTTCAGTTTCTTTACTTATAAAATAAACATAACAACACTAGTTTAAAGAAGAATTTTTAGTGTTGAAATTTAAGAAGATATATATAAAGTACTTGGTCTGATACTTTATCTTCAATAAAGAGGTACTGAAAAAATTTAGAATCAGATTTTATTTACCCATGCATTTCCTAAAATTATTCTTTCCCTTTTACTCCTTACTCTTAAAAAATCAACAGCCAGAGGGGCTGAGGTTGTGGCTCAGTGGTAGAGCGCTCCCCTAGCACGGGTGAGGCCCTGGGTTCGATCCACAGCACCACATAAAAATAAGTAAATGAGGATATTGTGTCCAACTACAACTAAAAAAAGAAATATTTTTTTAAAAAGCCAACAAGCCTATTATTGAAAGTTCTATGACTATAAAGATAAATCACAAAACTGGGCATGGTGGGCATGATGGCACACATCTGTAATCCCAGTGGCTCAGCAGGCTGAGAAAGGAGGATCTCGAGTTCAAAGCCAGCCTCAGCAAGAATGAGGCACTAAGCAACTCAGTGAGACCCTGTCTCTAAATAAAATTAAAAATGGGGCTGGGGATGTGGCTCAGTGGTGAATGCCCCTGAGTTCAATCCTTGGTACCCCTCCCCGCAACAAAAATATAAATCACAACAGGTCCTGCCCTGATGACGTTCATACTTTAGCCCAGGGAAAAGAAACAAATACAAGTAACTAGACCAAAACAGGTGGACTGAATGAGAGTGCTGTGTACTGTTTTCTGATGATCCACTTGAGACATATTTCATTAAGATTTATTCATATCCACACAATAACACTATAACAAAGCTTATGTAAGCAGTTTGAAAAATGCCTCCCTCCCAAACTCTCACATTTTCACATAAATGAAGAATATTATGTTTGAAACTCCATCTAATCAGTATAATTCTGTAGCTTTTAAAAGCAGTTTTCTGGTTCACTATAAAAAGCAGGCTGCTTTTGCATTTGTATGAAAAATATGCCAGTTTGTATCTTTGAAGTAATGTTGGAGAAATGTTGTTTAATAGGAAGCACTTCTGGTTGTTAATTAATTAGACCAATTTAATCAAGAACCATTTTCTGAAGAACTTATTCCCAGCCCTAGGTCAGATACTAAAGAGACAAACATGATGAAGATACATACTTAGCCCTTAAGGAACTCATAATCTAATAGTACCTTATTCAACAAATGTTTATTGATTACCTACTGGGAATGTGATGGTGAAAAGGGACATTAAGCTTAGTCTTTGGGGAGACTGATAGACACACACGTGTCCAGCTTCCTTAAGAGGTATGGGATTAACATGGGTGGAATAAGGGAGAAAAGCTTTTGTCCCTTGAAACAAAGGTTGCCCTTGAAAGAGTAGTTTGATCACCATAGCCAAATTGACCCTGGGAGTCTCACCAATATCAGAATTGAGAAGTGAGTGAAGTCATTTCAATTCTCCTAAATCTGGACCCCTTACATTAACATTCATACCACTCAGTTTCTGTCCTCTATACTCTATTTTATTCTCCAAAGGGCTACTACAATGATGATTCTAAAATGCAAATCTGATTATAATATTTTCCTGCTCAAAAGTTTTCGTGGCTCCCCATTATCTGCTAAGTACATAAGAACCCTTGTGGAGGTGGGGGTATAGCTAGCTCAGTGATAGAGTATGTGCTATAGTATATGTGAGGTTTGAGTTTAATCCCCAGCACCGTGAGAAAAAAAAAAAAACACCCTTTGTGATCTTGCTCTACCAAGTCTTCCAGCCTCATCCTCCCAGAGACCCACATACCAGGTTGCTAGATTTAGTAAGAAAATATAAGATGCCCAGTCAAATTTAAATTTAAGATAAATACTTTTTTTTTTTGGCATTAAGGGGTCCTGCATATTGCCTGAGACATACTTGTACTAAAACATACTCATTGCTTATTTGAAATCCAAATTCAATTAGGCATCCTGTGTTTTATTTGGCAACGTTACCCTTGCCAGCATGATGGACTAACTTGTACTTGGCCACTAGTCTGTGTCTTGGTTGGTGTTTGATAATGTCTTTACCCTGTCCTTCATCTATGTGCTGTTCTTTGCCACTTCTTCAATAGCTGGCCATGGAATTCTTGAACTCTGTTGGGGTGAGCTTGGAATTTAATGTGCCTAAGGTTAGCCCTGGCCACCTATGTGTCTTGTTTAATATCTGGACTTTTGCCCAATTTCCTGTTCATTCTTTCCATTCTCCCTCCTAGAACTGGAGTTCTGCCTTTACTCCCAATTTACTTGGCTGGGACCCACATTTGGACATTCGATTTTCACCCTTGCCCCACTTTCTCTCTCTCTCCCTCCCCCTCCCTCCCACCTTGGGGTTGTGGACAAGGTACTCTCTTTCACCTTCTGGCTGTGCTGCGGATCTAAACTGGATGGATCATTGACACCTGGTACAGATATTGTCCCTTTCCTGTTTTAAATGAAGTTGGTGGGGCTGGGGTTGTGGCTCAGAGGTAGAGAGCGCTTGCCTAACATGCATGAGGCACTGGGTTCGATCCTCAGCACCACATAAATATAAAATAAAGATATTGGGCTGGGGATGTGGCTCAAGCAGTAGCATGCTCGCTTGGCATGCGTGCGGCCCGGGTTCGATCCTCAGCACCACATACAAACAACGATGTTGTGTCCAACAAATAATGAAAAATAAATATTAAAATCTCTCTCCCCTCTCTCTCTCTCTCTCTCTCTCTCTCTCTCTCTCTCTCTCTCTCTCTCTCTCCTCTCTCTCTCTCAAAAAAAATGTGTTCCTTCCTTTCTCTCTTCTCTACTTTCTTAAAAATATATATATAATAAAGATATTGTGTCCACCTGTAATTAAAGCATAAATATAAAAAAAATAAATCAAGTTGGTGAAAAAGTGGCTTGGAAAGTGTGAAGCCTCTATGATGGTAATTAAAGAAACAAATTTCCAACTCTTCCTGATATTGTACCTGAAAGTCCGTCTCTAAAGTGCCTGGGATTTCCCTTGTTTCTGTTCACACCTAGTCACATATGATTCTAAAATTGGTGTGAATTTTATTCAAACATCCTCTAATTTCTTTTCAGTGCTGGTGATCAAACCCAGGGCTTTGAGCACGTTAGATAAGACTCTACCACTAAGCTAGGTCCCCAACTGCTCCTCTAATTTTGATTAATATATTGTGCCATAGTAGTGATTGCAATAAAAAGATATCTTGACCAGTGGCTTCAACTTAAATTTTTTTATTTTTTTATTTCTTGTGGTGCTGGAGATTGAACACAGAGTCTCATACATTTTAGTAAATTACATATCCAGTCCTAAAATTTTAATTTAATGATCCAGGAAATTTCTCTTTACAACTAAAGCCAAAGTCTTATCCTGAGTACATGCAATATGCTCTGATATTTGTTATTTTAGTTTCTTTTTCTTAAATTCTATTTCAGGAGCTGGGGTTGTGACTCAGTGGTAGAGTACTTGTCTAGCCTGTGTGGAGGCACTGGGTTTGATTCTCAGCACCACATATAAATAAATGAATAAATTAAAGTTTCCATCAACATCTAAAACCTTTTTTTAAAATTCTATTTCAGACCCTCATTGCTATACAAAATTTCATATAAGAGGTTGTGAGGGGAATGGGAAAATAAACAAGGAGAGCAATGAATTACAGTAGATGGGGTAGAGAGAGAAGATGGGAGGGGAGGGGAGGGGGGATAGTAGGGGATAGGAAAGGTAGCAGAATACAACAATTACTAATGGGGCATTATGTAAAATTGTGGATGTATAACTGACGTGATTCTGCAATCTGCATTTGGGGTAAAATTGGGGGTTCATAACCCACTTCAATCTAATGTATGAAATATGATATGTCAAGAGCTTTGTAATGTTGTGAACAACCAATAAAAAAAGTTAAAAAAAATTCTATTTCATTTTTTAAAATTGAGCAAAACAGCAAATTAAATTCATAACCCAATATTGGACTGTAACTTTTTTTTTAAGATGAACACAATACGTTTATTTTGTTTGTTTGTTTGTTTGTTTGTTTTATGTGATGCTGAGGATCGAACCCAGTGCCTCATATTTGCTAGGCAAATGCTCTATCCTGGAGCCACAAATCCAACCCTGTAACTTGCTTTTTGCAAAACACTGATCTGCATTATCCAATGAGATTTCTTATACTGACTAACTGAACAGATACTTGATATTCAAGTTTCACTTCAACAGTCTGCTTGAAGAAAAGTTAGGCAACTGTACAGTCCAGAGAAATTAAATACATGAAAAGGAAGTATGGAGTGGAAAGACAACAAATTATCTTGGAAGTTTTATCATAAAGGTAGGTAATGCAGCTGCTATAGTTTAGGATTCCACCATGTCTTTTCCCTTACTTAGAACGGTTTCATTCTTTTTTTTTTTTTTTTTTAATGATAGGGCTTTACTTTTGTTAGTTTGGTTGGAAAGATAGCTAAAAGATCAGTAACAGCTCAGTGGTGTTACAAAAGCTAGAATGGAAATTTTTTTTTTTCTTTTCTTCTCCTGAGACAGGATCTCCTTGTGTTGCCCAGCCCAAGTGATAGAATTTAAGAGAGAATTGAAGAGGAATTAGAAGCAGCTAGTTTAGACAACTGTTAGGCTGTAAGAGTCATAGGGAAACAGAATGGTAACCAGAGTCTAGAGGAGACTTTTTAAAAACTGTAGTAGTGGGGATTCAACCCAGGTCCTTGTACATGCTAGGCAAGTGCTCTACCACTGAGCTACATTCCCAGCTCCTTTTACTTTGTTTTGAGTCAGGGTCTCCCTAAATTTTCATGGCTAGCCTCAAACTTGCCCTCCTCCTGCCTCAGCCTTCTGAGCAGCTAGAATTGGAGGTACGCACCACAATGCCTAATGGTACACACTCTAGAGATGATCCGGTAGGGGAAAAATTGAAGGTGTAGGATAGAGAGGGAGGATTTGCTGGTTTGGTGTTCTTGAATCTGCAAGGAGGGCACGATCTAATGCCCACTTTTGCATTAGAGCTTAAGGGGTACGTCTGCATGGATACATGGATATGTAATACTGAATGGAAGTTCTCTTCTGATTATTCAGTTTTCTCAGTGAAGAAAAAAGTAGGATGAAGCAGAAGAGTGGAATAAGGGTAAAACAGT
This sequence comes from Ictidomys tridecemlineatus, assembly GCF_052094955.1. Classification (NCBI taxonomy): domain Eukaryota; kingdom Metazoa; phylum Chordata; class Mammalia; order Rodentia; family Sciuridae; genus Ictidomys; species Ictidomys tridecemlineatus. The sequence goes on from NC_135487.1 coordinate 50,819,582, forward strand.
CCTTTTGCTGAGTAGGAGAGTAATGGTACAAGGAAATACAGGATGTTAGCTGCAAAACAGTAAGGACCTACTTGAGTTTCTGGTGACAAGTTTAAAGTGAGCCCAGAGGGCCTGTGTGGTTTGTTTTTTTGTTTGTTTGTTTGGGTTTTTTTGTTGTTGTTGTTGTTGTTGTTTTTTTTTTTTGTGTGTGTGTGTGTGTGTGTGTCTTTTTCAGTTTTCAAGATATCCCAGTTGTATTAGGTGCTGGAATAATATATAGGTAGAAAATTGGATATAATTGGTGTTGTGATTTCCAACAAGCCTGACAGAATTGAAGTAGTGAAGGCAGTTTAGACAGTAATTATATTAATTATTCCTGAAATTTAGACTATATGAAGAGAGCATCAAGGACTTCAAGGGGTTAAGAGCAGTAAGATAAATACAAATAAGTGTCTAAAAATGCTCCACCCTCTGGTCCTTGCATGACTGGCTCCCTCTTGTGGCTCAGTCATTCTGTGATGTCACCCTTTTAACTTGTTTTTGTATTACTTTCTTCTGTCCTTCCATCCATTCATCCATCCATCCACAGTCTGCTTCATACTACCAGAATAGAAGAAGCTTCATGACAGCAAGGACCCAGCAACTCCTTGGCATAGTGAAGACCACAGAGTATTTAATAGGATGGTGATGAATGACATTTAAGGCCTTCACTATCTTGTTCCTTCTCTTCTAAATAGGCTCCAACCTCCACCAAGAGAATGCAGGTTAGACCTGCTTGCTAATCCAAGTCTCCTACAAGTTTTTCCAAGTATGTGGAAGGAGAGCTCAAGGAGAACCATACCTCAGAGATACAGGCACCAGGTATTTTAGAGATGAACTGAAGAGAAGGCACCAAAAAGACACAATAGCTTTCTGCTTTGTTGTGTTTTAAACATCTTTCTTGAGGTTTAATTTAATTAATTAGTTAATTTGGTGCTGAGGATTGAACCCAGGCCTGGAAGCTGCTAAACACACACTCTACCACTGAGCTCTACCACTCAGCCTAAGATGTAATTTAGAGACCATAAAGTCATATGTATGAAGTTTACCTATGTTAAGTACAAACATGTTGAATTTTAGTAATTTTTTTCAGTACTGGGAATTGCACTCAGAGCTTGTACATGGGCAAACATCTCACTGCTGAACTACATCCCAGTCCAAATTTCTGTAAATTTCTGCAATTGTACCACAATCCAGTTTTAGAACACTGCTATCACCACAAAGTGCCCTCACCTGCCTGTTGGCAGCATCTCTCAGCTCACTTTCAGCTCTGGGCAATTGTTGATTTTTCTAAGTTTTGCCATTCCTAGAATTTTTATATGAATGAATTCATTTGATATATAACCTTTTGCGTCTGATTCTTTTTACTTATTATAATGCTTTTATCGTGAATATTATTGCACTCAATAAATAAACAATGTTTTATTGATTCCACAGTTGATAAAGGTTGTTTCTTGCCAGACATCATCATGAATGCCTGTTATCCCAGCGACTTGAGAGGCTGAGGCAGGAGGACTGCAAGTTCAAAGTCAGCCTTAGCAATTTACCGAGGCTCTAAGCAACTTAGTGATACCCTGTCTCAAAATAAAAAATAAAGGACTCAGATGTAGCTCCATGGTAAAGTGCCCCTGGGTTCAATCCCCAGTACCAGAGAGAGAGAGAGAGAGAGAGAGAGAGAGAGAGAGAGAGAGAGAGAGAGAGAGAGATTTTTTCTTATTTGGGGGCTATGAATGTTTTTTTAAATTTTTTATTATTATTTTTAGTTGTAGTTGAACACAATACTTGTATCTATTTATCTATCTATCTATCTATTTTTATGTGGTGCTGAGGATCAAACCCAGCACCTCGCATCTGCTAGGCGAGTGATCTATCGCTGAGCCAAAACCCCAGCCCTTGAATGTTTTTATAGTAGTCTTTATGTGGACATACAATTTTATCTGTCTTAGGTAAGTTGATTCCTAGGAGTTGAGCATGGTGGCAACTGCTTGTAGTCACAGTTCCTCAGGAAACTGAGGCAGGAGGATCACTTGAACCCAGGTGTTTATTACCAGCCTGGGCAACAGAGAAAGAACACATCTTTTTTTTTTTTTTTAATTTTTTTTTAATTTTTTAATATTTATTTTTTAGTTCTCGTCGGACACAACATCTTTGTTGGTATGTGGTGCTGAGGATCGAACCTGGGCCGCACGCATGCCAGGCCAGCACGCTACCGCTTGAGCCACATCCCCAGCCCCAAAAGAACACATCTTAAAGAGAGAGTGGGAGGGAGAAATAATGAAAAAAAAAAAAAAAAAAAAAGAAGAAGAAGAAAATAAATCAAACAGTTTTCCAAGTGGTTGTACCATTTTTATATTCTAACCAACACTATGTGACTTTCTCCATATTCTGACTAATACCAATTCAACTTGTTTTAGCCATCAAATAGGTGTTTATTTTATAATTTTTCTGATGACTAATGATATTATGTACCTTTTTATGTGCTTATTTGCCATTTATATATCATCTTTGGTGAAGGGATTTTTTTTTTTTAGATATTTTGCAAACTTCTTACTGGGTTGTATGTCTTATTGCAGCTTACTTTGAAAAGTTCTTTGTATATTCTGGATACAAGTCCTTTATCATGTATATGTTTTGCAAATATTTTCATTTTCTTACTGAGGTCTTTTGAAGAGCAAAAGTTTTGATTTTTATAAAACCCAATATGTTGGGGCTGGGGAATATAGCTCAGTTGGTAGAGTGCTCACTTCACATGCACAAGGCCCTGGGTTCAATCCCTGGCACCAAAACAAACAAACAAACAAACAACAACAACAAAAAAACCCTCATAAAACCCAATATGTCACTTTTACCTATGATCATTCATGTTTTTTGTGTCTTGTGTAAGAAATCTGCCTAATATAAGGTTGCAAAGATCTTATTCTGTTTTGTTCAAGTTGTTATGTATCATGTGAGGTAAGTGTCAAGTTTCTTCCTTCTGGCATGTGGTTATTCACTGGTTCCAGCACCTTCTGTTGAAAGGATTATCCTTTCCCCATTGAATTACTTGGCATCACTCTTGAAAATCAATTGACCCCATATGTGAAAATCTGTTCCTGGACTTTCTATTCTCTTCCATTCATCTAAATGTCTATTGTTAAGTCATCATAATACTTTCTGGATTAATGTAGCTTTGTAGTACATTTTAGAATCAAGTAAAGTCCTCCAATTTTGTATTTCTTTTTCAGAATTGTTTTGGTATTCTAGAGTCTTTGTACTTCCATATACATTTTAGGAACAGTTTGTCAATTAAACAAACAAACAACAACAACCACAGCAACAACAAACTCTGACAGGTATTACATTGAATCTATATATCAGTTTTAGGAAATTGCCATTTTAACAATATTGACTCTTCCAACCCATGGATATTGTTTCCTTTTTTTATATAAATAATCTTTAATTTGTCTTAACAATGTTTTGTGCTTTCAACATAAATGTTTGTGATTTTTAAAATTAAATTGATTGATTAAATTTATTCCTAAATATTTTTTAATTAAATTTATTCCTAAATATTTATTCTTTTGGTGTTTTTATAAATGGGATTAATTAAATTAATTTTCAAATTTTTATTAAAATTTCTAAAAGGTTTTGTATATTAATTTGTTATATTAATAAGTGCTATTGAACATACTTATTAGTGCTAGTACATACTTTTTTTTTCAGTGCTGGGGATCAAACCCAGGACCTTGAACATTGTAGGCAAGTGTTCTGCTACTGAGCCACACTTATAGCCCTCACTTTTGATAGATTCTTTGCAATTTTCTACATACAAGATCATATTAAGCTGGTCATGGTGGCACATGCCTATACTCCCAGCAACCTTTTTTTTTATTATTTATTTTTTAGTTTTTGGCAGACACAACATCTTTGTTTGTATGTGGTGCTGAGGATCGAACCTGGGCCGCACGCATGAGCCACATCCCCAGCCCCCAGCAACCTGAGAGGCTGGGGCAAAAGGATCATAAGTGTGAGGCCAGCCTGGGAAATTTATTATTTATTATTTATTTCAAGATTTGTTTTTGGTGCTGGGGGTTAAACTCAGGGCCTTGTGCATGCAAGGCAAGCACTCTACCAACTGAGCCATATTCCTAGCTCCCCAGAGCCTGGGAAATTCAGTGAGATCCTGTCTCAAAATAAAGTTAAAAATATCTGGAGATATAGCTTAGTGGTAGAGTGCCCCTGAGTTCAATAACAGTAACCTCAACCCCAAATCATATAGTCTGGGAATCACAATAGCTTTTAAATTATTTGTTCACTTTCTTTCAGTCAACTCTCTCATTTCCTCTAGAACCCAACACCATAGCCCCCAAATTTCCTATCACTTCTAAGGGTAGGGTTGGATGTCCTTAAATTTCTCCTAGATTGGAATGTTCAACTGACAGTGATGTTGATCTGCAGCTATGATGTTCTGCTACATCCATATCTAGTATAAAGATAAAGATGACACAAGAAGTGCATGTTCACGGACCCAGAATTCTTTCCCTTTTCTCTCGGACTTGCCTATATATATATATATTTTTTTTTTGGTGTGTGTTGGGGGTACCAGGAATTAAACTCAGGAGCACTCAGCCACTGAGCCACATCGCCAGCACTATTTTGTATTTTATTTAGAGACAGGGTCTCACTGAGTTGCTTAGCACCTGGCTTTTGCTGAGGCTGGCTTGAACTCATGATCCTCCTGCCTCAGCCTCCCAAGATGTGGGGTCTGATTTGCCTATATCTTTGCTTCAACTATGGACTAACTATCCTATTGATGGCTATACTCATCATGTTAGGTAAGTTTTCTATCTATAAGGATGCTTGTCTTTGCTTTAATCCATTGCTTATTTTAGAGCTTTACTTTCAGAGTGACTTTCCAAGTGACTTGTTTGTGTATGTGTGTGCACACGCGCTTGCTGTTACACGCATGCAAGTGCACGTGCAAGTTATGAGGGATAGATATTTAGTGATCTCACTCAGTCATCATCCATTACTCAAGTCACAGTATAGTCAAATACTTGGCAACTCTTTTACATGTGTCATTGTTAATTCATTAGCCTCCAATTGATGTACCTATGAAACTGGCTTTTTGGACCTCTTTGTGACCTTTGTTTACTTCTCTCATAGTTACCTTTTGTTAAATTCAGCTCATTATTCCATTATTCCACATCACTGAGATATTTTTGGATCTTGATGTTGCCATCCAGTGTTTTAGTTATCCCAACCAAATTCGTGCTTTCCTGTACTCAGGCAGTAGATCAGTCTCTCTCCAAGCACATTTTGATCAAAAAGCTCGTGGCATATCACTGGAGACCTTCCCTCTGCTTTTGGTCAGCAATTAGCACTCGTTAGGAATGGGAGCTCAGTTAGTTACACATTGGTTAACTTGTGCTGCCTTTTTGTCAACTGTAGAGTGAGTGTGCTAACAGTAGCACCTCAGAGGACTGTTCAAGGATTAAATGACGGGCTGGGGATGTGGCTCAAGCGGTAGGGCGCTTGCCTGGCATGCGTGCGGCCCGGGTTCGATCCTCAGCACCACATACCAACAAAGATGTTGTGTCCGCCGAGAACTAAAAAACAAATATTAAGAATTCTCTCTCTCTCAAAAAAAAAAAATTGTAATTAAAAAAAAAAAAGGATTAAATGACGAAGCACAAGTAATGCTTAGAGTGGTGACTACTACAGAGAAGTGCTCAAGAGGGGGACTATTGTGGTGGTCACAGTGGAACACACCTGAGATAAATCAGCTTAGAAAGAGGAAAGATTTTTATTTTGGCTCACAATTTTGAAAGTTTCAGTTTATGACCAGTTGGTCCTGTTTGCTCTGGGCCTATGGCAGCGCATCTTGGTGGGAGTGCCTGGCAGAAGAAAACCTGTCAGCTCGTGGCTGGGACAGAAAGGAGAGAAAGAGGAAAGTGTTGGGGTCCCACTATCTCCTACAAAATCATGCCCCCACAGACCTGAGTAGCTTCTGCTAGACCCCACATGGTTTCTACTAACTCCTAGTAGTGCCAAACTGGGTTCTAACCCTTAAACACATGGGCCTTTGAGAGATATTTAAGATTCAAAGTAGCTGAGTATGGTGATGCACACCTGTAATCCCAGCAGTTTGGGAGGCTCAGGCAAGAGAATCACAATTTTGAGATAAGCCTCAGCAATTTAGCAAGGCTTCAAGCAACTTAGCAAGACCCTGTCTCAAAATTTAAAAAAAAAAAAAAAAGGCACAGGTGGCGAGGGATGTTGTTCAGTGGTTAAGCACCTCTGGGTTCAATCCTGTACAAAAAAAAAAAAAAATCTGAACTATAGTAGTCATTATTATTTGGGGAAATAGGGCCTTGCAATTAATAGGTTGACTTTTATCATTTTCTTTTTTCTTTTTTTTTTTTTTTTTGTACCAGGGATTGAACTCAGAGGCACTAGATCACTGAGCCATCCTCAGCCTTATTTTGTATTTTATTTAAAGACAGAGTCTCACTGAGTTGCTTAGCGCCTTGCTTTTGCTGAGGCTGGCTTTGAACTCGTGGAACTCCTGCCTTAGTTTCCCAAGCTGCTTAGATTACAGGCATGCGCTGCTGCACCAGGCTATCATTGCCTTTTTAATTCATAGCCATGCATCCTTGGATGAGACATTTAATTTCTCTGAACCTTAGTTTCTTCATCTTATAATTACTAAGAATACTGCCTTCTTTACAAGTTTATTGTGAGAATTAAATGAAATACAGCAGGAACAGTGTTTAATGTAGTGCATGGCAATCAGTTTTACTGCAATAGTAATTATCAACATTCATCTTGTATACATTTTCATCTTCTCTTCCCCAATTCTCCTGCCAAAATATTTCCAAAAGCTTGAAGATATTCAAAAGCATTCCTCTATTGCGTTTCCCTGATCAGGAAACTTAATAGCTACTTTGCAGAGTTGTGATTCACATAAATCTTCTTTTAAAATCCTTCTGAATCTTCAAAATACAAGAAACATAATTATTTAAATTATTTGAATTAATCTATGTATGTCCATAATATTAATTTTGTAGATATGTTATGATACCCTAGATTTTTATGTTACATATGCTGTATAGATAGCCTTTATAAAAGTACCCTGGAGATAGAGCTGGGAATGATATGGTCATTTTACGGGGTATGAAGCAGATTTTGATTTTTCAAAGTCATTATGAAGCTATATATATATTTATCACTGCCTTTTCCTTTGATTTAGTGAGTGCTGAGAATAAAGCTCAGGACTGTAGCCCTCAGTAATAAAAGCTGTTTCTGTGGGAGAAAGTCTGCCTCTCTGTGATCAGCGGTGATGTGGAATTTGGGACTCACTGTGGTGTAAGCCTGATAGTGTGTGCCAAGTCACACCACTCATGTGTTGGAAAAGAAACCCCAAATTTTAAAGATCTGACTTCCACAAAACAAACAATTTGAAAGCTAATACCTTATAACAACTAAAAATCAATGGCTCCTTTTTTTGAGTAATTTTCTCAAAGTACTGTGTGTTAGATTTTCTAGAAAGCATCTGTGTGCAAATAATATAAAATCTTGCAGGTCAAACACACTTGGTTTTTATTCTCTGTTCTTGTTGCACTGTTAAAAGGAAGAAAATATTTGAAGCCAGGTGTGGTTATACAGGCCTGAAATCCCAGGAACTCAGAAAACTGAAACACGAAGATTGCAAGTTCAAGGCCAGCTTAGACAACTAAGCAAGACCCTGTCTCAAAATAAAATTTTTAAAAAGAACCTAGGGAGGCTGGAGATTTAGCTCAGTTGGTAGAGTGCTTGCCTTTCATGCACAGGGCCTTGAGTTCAATGCCCAACACCACACACATTAAAAAATTTTTTTAAAAAATGGGCCTAGGGATGTAGTTCTGTGGTAGTGTGCTTGCTTCCCATGTGAAGACCCCAGGTTTGATCTCCAGTATACCAGATGAATGTGCCGCATGCACGTGTGTGTGTGTGTGTGTGTGTGTGTGTGTGTGTGTGTGTGTGTGTAAGATGAGGATGTCCATGTCAAAGATCTATCCAGGCCCTCTTAGAGGTGATTCAGATGCTGGGTGTGGTGGTGCACGCCCGTAATCCTAGAGGCTAGGGAGGCTGAGTGAGGCAGAAGGACTGCAAGTTCAAAGCCAGCCTCAGCAATGTGAGGCCCTAAGCAACTCAGTAAGACCCTGTCTAAATAAAATACAAAAGAGGCTGGGGATGTGGCTCAGTGGTCGAGTGCCCCTGTGTTCAATCCCTGGTACTGCCCCCCAACCAAAAAAGAGAAGTGATTCAGAAAATTAACACGAGTCCCACCTTCTAACTTACTGTGCACTGCCCAAAGGTGACAATAAATCCTTTTAGAGTTTCTTAGAAGCGAGAATATCTAAGTGTAATGCTTCAGCATTCTGTCTCCTCTGTTCCTGGTTCTCCTCTCTGCGGTTGCATGCTGTGGTTTTGTAGATTACAGGTACAATTAGTGCAGCAAGGGCTTTGCTGTGTGGTGGAGGCTCACTATTGTTATGGGCTTTAGTGTGACTGTGGTTTCAGTCTTATTATTTTTGGACTTAGTCATTACTGTCATTATTAAATCTGCTGATCATCAGTCATTTTAGGGCCAAAACCAACAAAGCACCAGTAACTTGAATACTAAGGACAGTATAATCAACTCTATTATTCAGACTCATTAATTCAAATCCCCAATTTAGAATATATTAGAATTTCCCAATTGGATATTCAAGTTTCACTTTGTTGTGTCAGTATCAAAAATACTTTGCAAAGTAAAATAATAAACAAGATTGCAAGAGAAATGTCCCACCTACTAAAGAAAATGTAGGATGGGAACATGGAGAACTCATTAGAGATTTTCATTTACTTAAAGCATGCATGTATACATGCATTATGGGTAAAGCCCATGAAAAACAAAAGGAGGAAAGAAGTTCAATCCCAGTGCCCCAGACTCTGGATCCCCAATAAATCCCCTTTTGCCAATTGCATGGAGCCAGTCTCTTGTGTGGTCTCTTTCTCCGACGTTCCGCCGGACCCTTACAGATCTGAGAAAGTCCTGGATGATCCACTGGGAAGATCTGCAACAAAGATCTCTCATTAGAAGAGTCCCATGTTGGGCAAAATGAGACAGGCCCTGCTCTCCATACCATGCTTAGTCATTGACTGGAAGATGCCCAAGAAGAGGACGACCTCAGCTCAGAAGGTGAGATGGGGGCTGGCGATGTTGCTCAATGGTAAAGAGTTTGCCTAGCATGGGTGAGTATCAACTCTGCATAAAGCTGAGACAGCCCAAAGGCCAGTTTGCTGTTGGCTAACTGCACCACTTACCGGAAGACACAAGCATGGTGGCTACAACTCCCAAGATCATGGCACTGCCCATGACACAAATTCAAATGAGGTGAATGGCCCCGACTATCATTTCTAAAAGGATCTTCCCACTTCTCCACTGAAGAAGCTTGTGTAGGAAGTCTGGGTGGACAAGAAGCAAAGAGTTCCATTTTCGCAGTCTCCAGTGTTCCCAGTGTGTTCCTGGCTAAATGTCTGTGAACCAGTTTGAAATGTGAGGATCAGCTGATTAGAAGATTCCCCTGGCAGGAGTAGGGAGTGGGGGTGTGGGGAGTGCTGGGGGTTGTGGCTCACAGTAGAGCGCCCTCCTAGCACATGTGAGGCACTGGGTTCTATCCTCAGCACCACATTAAAAAAATAAAAAAATAAAATAAAGGTGTTGTGTCCAACTACAACTAAATATATATATAAAAGGAGATTCCACAGGGGCTGGAGATGTGGCTTAGTGGTGCAGTATTTACCTAGCATGTGCAAGGCCCTGGGCTTTGTCCTCAGCACTAGGGAAAAAAAAGTGTTGGGGGAGAAGAGAAAGAGGAGGAGGAGGAGGAGGAGGAGGGAAAGGAGATGATTCTGTGAATCATCAGAAATTTTGCCAGCTACAGGTCCAAGAATCATCTTCATAAATACTTAAAGTGGATACACATTTTATGATTAAATTTTTGGGCCCCTCTTAGCAGGAGTACACTCATGCATTGTTGGCGGGAATGCAAATTGGTGCAACCATTATGGAAAGCGGTGTGGAGATTCCCCAGAAAACTTGAAATGGAACCACTATTTGGCCCATCTATCCCACGCCATGGTTTATACCCAAGGGACTTAAAATCAGCCTACTACAGTGATGCAGCCACAACAATGTTTATAGCAGCTCAATTCACAATAGCTAAACTATGGAACCAACCTAGGTACCCTTCAACAGATTAATGTATAAAAAAAATGTGGCATACACACACACACACACACACACACACACACACACACACACACTGGAATATTACTCAGCCTTAAAGAAGAATGAAATTATGGCATTTACCAGTAAATGGATGAAGTTGTAGAGTATCATGCTAAGTGAAATAAGCCAGTCCCAAAAAAACAAAGGCTGAATTTTTCTCTGATATGTGGATGCTAATTCACAATGGGAAGGTGGGAACTAGGGAAAAGTAGAGTTAATTTAGATTAGTAGAGGGGATTGAAGGAAGGAGAGAGGGTATGGGGGTAGGAAGGATACTAGAATGAATTGTTAGACCAGGACGCAAGAAAAGACCACTGACTCCAATTAAAATCAAATTAAAGCAAGCTTATTATTTCGACCGACCGGGCTGCCTTTCCCTCCCAAAACGGCGGGAACAAAACAGCCCCCCACCTTTCCTACAGCCCAGCTTTATAGCCCAGAAAATTACACAAAGGGGGGTTACAGATAACAGAACTCTGACAAGCATCACACTAATGGTAGTTTACATTTTTTGCTGGCCCCAACATCAGAATTTATGAGGACCATTAGAGCCTCAGAGAGGGTTGTTATCTGGCCAGGAAAGGCCAATATTTATGAGGTGTCACTAAAGTTTCAGAGAGGGCTGCTATCTGGTCAGAGAGCCAGGCATGGGTGAGTTCAAGGCATGGGCAGGCATTCCAAGCAGGTTCAGAATTTGCAGTAATTTATAGTAAAGCCGAAGTTATCTTTTCATCGCTTTGTGGCAAGATGGCTCCCAATTTTAATAAAAGATCAGGTTGGGTCTATCAGAATCAGACATTATTACCCTATGTTCATATATAACTATATGACTAGTAGGATTCTACATCATGTATAACCAGAAGAATGAGAAATTTTATATATATATAAAATTTCTGGCTTGAGATGAGTATTAATGTATATATATATACATTCTACTGTCACCTATAGCTAATTAAAACTAATAAAAAATCAGAAACTCAGTATGTAAAATTTTATATCCATTATGAAGGTATAGTATAGACCAATAAAAAACTATGCTTGAAATTAAAAAAAAAAAAACCCTTCAATGATCAAGTGCCTGTTAAGTTTCAGACTAGTGGTATAAAGTTGAGTAAGATGGAATATACTTCTCCTAGGTCATGGTCTTGTTGATCCTGGCAGTGCTGAGTCCTAGCAACATCAATGATTCTTGGGAGGTCCACTATGGCAGCTATTAATACTCATCTCAAGCCAGATAAACAATCAGTAATAATAAATTCTCAGGGCCAGGGATATAGCTCAGTTGATAGAGTGCTTGCCTCACATGCACAAGGCCCTGGGTTCAATCCCCAGCAACATACAGACACACACACACACACACACACACACACACACACACACATTCTCACTCTTCCCTTCAGAGAATTTACATCTGAAATATAAAAGTTAATCAAACAAGTTTATTTATAAAATCTCTTAAATGCCTCTTTCTAGAACTTCTAGTTTTCATTTTGTTTTGCTTTTTGTCGTTTGTTTTTGAATACTGGGATTGAACCCAGGGAAGCTTTACTGAGTCACATCCCCAGCTCTTTTTATTTTTTCTTTTGAGGCAGAGTCTCCACTAAGTTGCTGGGGCATCACTCAGTTACCAAAATTGGCCTCAAACTTTCGATTCTCCTATCTCAGCCTCCGGAGTCACTGGGATTCCAAGTGTGCACTATCGTGTCCTGCTAGAATTTATGGTTTTAAAACATTTAATGAGAGCCGGGCTTTTGGAACATGCCTGTAATCTCAGCGATTTAGGAGGCTGAAGAAAGTTTGATGCCATCCTGGGCAACATAACAAGATCCTGTCTCAAAATTATAGAAGGGCTGAGGATGTAGCTTGGTGGTAGAGTTCTTGCCTAGCATTTGTGAGACCCTGGGGTCAATCCCTAGCACTCAATACAGACAAAAACCTATATTTAACTGATGCAAATTGTGATGGTCTGAATTGCCTCCCCAATTGGTTGGTTGAAGCCCCAACCCCTCAGGACCTCAGGATGTGACTGTATTTGGAGATGAACCTTTTTTTTTTTTTTAAGATATACATGACAGTACTTTGACATATTATGCATACATGGAGTACAACCCATTCCAATTAAGATCCCATTCTTGTGGTTGAATATAATGTGGAGTTACACTGGTTGTGTACTCATATATGAGCAAAGGAAAGTTATGTCTAATTCATCCTACTATCTTTCCTATTCCCATCCCCACTCTGGAAAGGAGTCTTTAAAAGAGTGATTTAAACCGGGCATATGGTACCTGCCTGTAATCCCAGCAACTGGGGGGTCTGAGGCAGGAGGATTATAAATTCTAGGCCAGCCTCAGCAACTTAGCAAGTCCCTACCTCAAAATAAAAAAAAATAATAATAATTAATAAAGGGTTGGGAGTATGGCTCAGTGGTTAAGTGCTCCTGGTATAAATGAATAGGTGATCTAATTTAGATGAAGACATTAGGGCCAGCCTTAATTTAATATGACTGCTGTCTTTTTAAGGTGGAAATGTTGGATTTACAAAGAGACAACCAAGAGTGTGTGTATAGAGGAAGGGCCATGTGAGGACACAGTAAGAAAGTGGCCATCCACAAGCCAGAGAGAAGCCTTCAGAAGAAACCAACCCTGTCCACATCTCACTCTTGGGCTTACAGCCCTCAGATCTGTGAAAAAATAAATTTTTGTGGTTTAAGAAAACTATTTGGTAGTACTCTGTTTTACCAGTCCTTGCCAACTAATACATATGCTCTGGCCAGAAGTGTACATGCATTTTTAGAAGCACTCACATCTTTCTTATGTCAAAAAGTCTTGCTGTGTGCAGTGGTCTCTGAGTTTGCATGCCTGTAATCTCAGAGGCTCAAGAGGCTGAAGCAGTAGGATCACAAGTTTGAGGCCAGCTTTAGCAACTGATCGAGGTCCTAAACAACTTAGTGAGATTCTGTCTCAAAAAAAAAAAAAAAATCATAAAAAGGGCTGGGGATGTAATTCAGTGGTTAAGCACTCCTGGGTTAAACCAAAAAAGAAGAAGGAGGAGGAAGAGAAGGAGGAGGAGGAGGAGGAGGAGGAGGAGGAGGAGGAGGAGGAGGAGGAGGAGGGGGAGGAAAATGGGGGAGGAGGAGTGAGAGGAGGAGGAGGAGGAGAAATCATCATCCCAGGACTCCTGCAAGTCTTTGAGAGAAGAATGATAGGACAGATCTCTATTTTAGAAAGAGAATTCTGATGCCATCAAGAAAATGAATTGGAAGTGTAGAGATCAAGGGCAGGAAATCTAATGAGGAGGCTGCTGCCCTCAAGTGGAGGCACCAAAGCCCTGTGCAAAGCTCAGAAGCAACAAGAAGACAATGCTGAGAGCAGTGATCCCTAAGTGGGTTTACCACAGGAAATGCATTTTGCACAGGGGTTTGGTGCCTTCCTTTTTCTCTCCCAGGTCCCCTTCCTCTCCTCTACCCCTCTCCCTTCCATGTCCAGGAGATTCTCCCAGCCCCACATTTCTTTTCCTTTTTCTTCTTCCACATATGAGAGAAAACATATAACCTTGACTTTCTTTTTTTTTTTTTAAAGAGAGTGAGAGAGAGAGAGAGAATTTTTTTTTAAAATTTTTAATATTTATTTATTTATTTATTTTTTAGTTCTCGGTGGACACAACATCTTTGTACGTGGTGCTGAGGATCGAACCCGGGCGCACACATGCCAGGCGAGCCCCGAGAGAAAGAATTTTTAATATTTATTTTTTGTTTTTCAGTGGACACAACATCTTTGTTTGTATGTGGTGCTGAGGATCGAACCCAGGCCGCACGCATGCCAGGTGAGCATGCTACCACTAGAGCCACATCCCCAGCCCATAACCTTGACTTTCTGAGTTTGGTTTACTTCACTTAACATATTGTTCTCAAGTTTTACCCATTTTCTTGGTAATTTTCTGGTATATATACATGTATATATACTTTTTCTCTATATACATATTTCTCTCTCTCTCTATATATATATATATAATATATGTTATATATATATACATATAATATATATATAAAGAATGAATGGATTCTTATGTTCTTCTTATATTCATTCTTCTTATGTCAGGCACTATATACTGACAATATCCCTAATGAAGATTTGTTAGAGTCTGTAAACAAGTCTGAATGGCACCTGGCATATTGCCAGAGGGAGTGGTTTGAGAAGTAACGCCAGCGAGCCATTAAGTGTGGAGATTCCTTATTGGTTGACTGCTGTATCTAGTTTATGCTAATTAAGATAAGTTGTGTGGAATGTATAAATACCCCTCCTGTCCTACAATAAAGTGTTCCCACTCCTGCTGTATCAATGTACACAAGTTGCTCGTCACCTCCCCCTCCCCCCGTTATTTTGCTGCAGCCGGACTGCGGCAAAAATTGTTCATACTAGTTAATACTCAGAGTTAATTCTGAATCTATGCACATCTGACAGATTAAGATATTAAGTTTTATTCAAGGAACCAGAATTCAAACTCAAGTCGAGAGCTCCAAAGTCCATGATTTCTAATGTTCCTTCTAATTCCAAATTCTGTAATTCATGTGCAGTGCCCAGAACATTTAGACTGAACAAACACTAACATCTAATCAAGCCACCATAGTTAAAACAATAGACCCCCAAGAGATTACCAAGTGTCTGCGGAAGAACCACCCGATAAGGATGGAGACATGGTTTCACGCTTGGAAAAGAAGCATCAGGCAAAGGCAGGCCAGTAAACTCCAAAAATTTTTGAGTTGTAAATGGCATTTTCTTAGGTTGAATTTGTAAGAGTCTCTAGTCTGGAACTTGACTTAAACTTTGGGACAAGTGCTCTAGTCATCTTTTGATGCCAATGTGATGCTAAAAGTTTCTCCAAAGTCAGGTCTGGTGACACTTGCCTATAATACCAGTGACTCAGAAGGCTGAGGCAGGAGGACTTCAAGTTCAAGGCCAGCTTGGGGAACTTAGCAAAGTCCTAAACAACTTAGTGAAGCCCTGCCAGAAAATTGTTGAAATAGGAAATAGAAAAATAAAAGGCTGGGGATGTGGCTCAGTGACAAAATATCCCAGGTTCAATCTCCAGTAAATAGATAAATACATAAATGGAAAATTTAGAAAGGTTTCTTCTCCAATACTAGCACAAAACATAGAAGAATAATGCAGGCCCCCCGATTCCAAATCTCATGTCCTTTCATTGTCTTTGAGCAGCTTGCATCTGGGTTGGAGAGAACATGACTTACACCTGTTCTCTATTTGGTCACTCAACAAGCATGCAGGGAGTACTGTGTGTCAGCACAGAAATGTGTGTAGGGACATAAAAACAAGGTCCCCTGCTCTTCAGGAGTTCATGGTTTTGAAGAGGGACATGAGGCAAAAGGCGACACAGGGAGCCCAGGGAATTAGGGATCCAGAGAGGTGGATCCTACTCCCACTGCAGAGGGTGGAGTCAGCAGAGAATTCCTAGGAGAAGTCCCTGGAGCTGTCCTGAAAAATGAGCAGGAGGCCACTGGGAGAAAACCCAAGCAGAGGCAGAGGGAAGCACACCTGTGCAGGTATGGAGGCCAGCAGCCCCGCAGGGAAGGGCAGGTCTTTCAAGCTCAAGAATGAGGAAAGAAAGCACCAGTTAGTTGAGAGAAAGAGATGTTATTAATCATAGTATTTTATTTTTTACAGCACTTTACAGTCTGACAAAACACATCCTCATTTCTTATCTCAGGGTTTAACCATGTCTTTCTTAGATAAGGCAAATGAGGGTCAAGAGGCTAACTGGCTTGGCCACAGCCTAACAGGAAGGTAGTGGCCGAGTTGAGTCTAAAGCTCAGGGCCTTGTCTTCCCATTTCAGAGTGGATGGAGAGTTGAGCACCCTTTGTCAACATCAGCTGTTTTTCCCTGCTTCTAACTGAGCTCAGATGGCTGCCCAGGGTTGGCATGGGACAAGAGTGATTCAGTGGATTTACATCAGACAGGAAGGAGCTGGAGAAATAGATACCCTTCATAAGACCAGTGTCCTCAAAAGAATACCTCTGTGAAAAGATTCTGGGCTCTGCCAAGTGCTTATCTTCGGATCCATTGTGTCCCTAATTAGAGGACATTTAAATTCATCATAAGCTGGGTTTCCTCTGTCAAATGGAGTCAGCAATAACACCACTGCCAACAACATTCCTGGTCTCCCTGCCTCCTAAATTCAGGGAGCCCCATATAGGGATGGGTACCCATGTTGATTGCAGGGGTATCACTGCAGGGAAAATGTGATATAAATTAAAATTAGCAGGTGGAACTGGGCATGGTGGCACATGTCTGTAATCCCAGCTACTTGGAGGCTGAAGCAGGTGGATCACAAGTTTGAAGCCAGCCTGGGCAACTTACTGAAATGCTGTCTCAAAATAAAATTTTAAAAAGAGTAGGAAATGTAGCTCCATGGTAGAGCATTTGTCTGAGTTCAATACCCAGCACTACAAAACCCCAAACCACAAATTACAATGTGAGGAAAGAAAGGTTAATTTTGACAGGTTGGCAGTGTAGGTCAATGGGACAATTGTGCTTAGCACGTGTAAAGCTCTGAGTTCAATCTCCAGCACCAAAATAAACAAATAAATAAATATACAAGGTGTTACAAGTAACAATAAATGTTGGAGAGGATGTGGGGAAAAAGGTCCACTCATACATTGCTGATGGGACTGCAAACTGGTGCAACCATTATGAAAAGCGGTGTGGAGATTCCTTAGAAAACTTAGAATAGGGGATGGGGTGGTGGCTCAGTGGTAGAGGGCTTGCCTAGCATGCATGAGGCACTGGGTTCAATCCCCAGCACCATGTAAAAAAAACTAAATAAACAAAATAAAGGTATTGGGTCCATCTACAACTAAAAATATATTTAAAAAAAAAAAAGAAAGAAAGAAAACTTGGAATAGAACTACCATTTGACCATTATCCCACTCCTTGGCATATACTCAAAAGACTTAAAATCAGTTTACTATAGTCATGCAGCCACCTCAATGTTTATAGCAGCTTAATTTATAATAGCTAAGCTATGGAATCAACCTAGGTGCCCTTCAACAGATGAATTTTGGATGAAGAAAATGTGGTACATATACACAATGGAATATTACTCAACTATAAAGAAAAATGAAATTATGACATTTGGATGGAACTGGAGACTATCATGCTAAGTGAAATAAGCCAATCCCAAAAAACCAAAGGCTGAATATTCTCTCTGATATGCAGATGCTGACTCACAATAGGCTGGGGTAGAGGTGAGGAGTATAGATTCACCAGATTGGAAAGTTGGACAGGGCGGGAGGAGGTGGGAGGGGAATGGGAAAGACAATGAATCCAACATAACATTCCTATGTTCATATATGAATGCATGACCAGTATAACTCCACATCATGTCCAACCACAAGAATGAGAAGTTATGGGGCTGGGGATGTTGCTCAAGCGGTAGTGCGCTCGCCTGGCATGCGTGCGGCCCGGGTTCGATCCTCAGCACCACATACAAACAAAGATGTTGGTCTTCCAATAACTAATAAATAAATAAATATTTTTTAAAAAAAAGAATGAGAAGTAATGCTCCATGTATGTATAATATGTCAAAATACATTCTACTGTCATGTATAACTAAAAAGAACAAATAAAAAATTCAAAAAAAAAAAATACAAGCTGTTTTGCAAATGCAGGATAGTACTTTCTGTGTGCTCTTGGTACCAGAGATTGAACTCAGGAGTGCTCTACCCACTGAACCACATCCCAAGCCGCCGCACCCCCCCCCCCCCCGCTTGTTTTAAGAAAGGGTATTGCTTTAAAAAAAGTAAAAAAGTGTTTTTTAAAAATGTGCAAAGCTCTGGGTTCAATCTCCAGCACTAAAACAAACAAATAAATAAAAACACAAGGTATAACAAGTAACAATAAATGTTGGAGAGGATGTGGGGGAAAAAGGGCTTTGCACATGCACATAACACTTTTTTAAAAAGTGTTGCTGAAACTGGTCTTAAACTTGCAATCCTTCTGCCTCGGCCTCCTGAGTCCCTTGGATTACAGACATGTCACACTGTGCTCAGCTGCAAGATCACACTTTTATCTGTTTGGGACTGACTATATTTAAGACCTGGGGAAGGAGAACAGGGAAAAGTTTGCTACAGTTCTTTTCACCACACTTCATCCCTGTGGCAATATTGGATATATGGATCCTTTTCCTTCCACATGGTGTCTTTGCCTAAGGACATTTCTCTGAATGCCGGAGACCACTATGCCCTCACCTGCTGCAGGCTGAAGTTCATTCCCTAGGGGGATGACTCTCAATCATCATCTAATAAGATTGAGCAGATAAGTACCCTCCTGGCTCCTTCTCCTTTGTGAATAACTACTTTGGCACCTGAGTTCTCCAGCAGAATTAAGCTCTGCTTGCCTGGCACAGTGGTGCACACCTGTAATCCCAGTGGCTCAGGAGGTGGAGCAGGAGGATCGTGAGTGAGTTCAAAGGCAGCCTCAGCAACTTAGCGAGGCCCTGGGCAACTTAGCAAGACCCTGTCTCAAGATAAAATACAGGAAAAGGACTGTGGATGTGGCTCAGTGGTTAAGCGCCCCTGAGTTCAATCCCTGGTACCAAAAGAAAAAAAGAAAAAGAAAAAAAAAAGAGTTAAACTCTGCTTGCTGCTTGCCCGTAATGTGATGTGCTGGGTAAGACAATTTTTACTGGTATATTTTCTTTCCTCTCTTACTTCTGCACTCCCCCAGGATTTGCTGGGCTCCTTTCCCAAATAGATGACTGGCACTCCAATCCTTGTCTCATGGTTTGCTTCTGGGGAGACCCAAACTCATTGAGTAAGATTCAAAAATAAGATATATTCATTCATTGCTACATTCTTCACCCAGCCAAGACTTATTAAGAATCTGCTTCATGACAAACACTGTGTGAGGTGCGACCCAGAAATCCCATCTCCCTGGGCTCAGAGGAACCACCCATCATTCCAATCGCAGCTGGCATCCTTCAGTGGGCACACCTTGAATTGGAGGTGGGAATGTTATTAGAGGAGGCTTTGGGGAAGGAAGTGAGGCCTCCAAAAGAGAAAAGACAGCACTTCTAGGAGTGTTTAGAGAGCGAGGACATGGGCAAAGGCCTCCCAGTCGAGGGGGTGGAATTCACAGAGGCAAGGAGTAAAGTGTCAGTTCTCTTAGGGAGAGTCCCTGAGTATTGGGGTAAGGGCCTCAGAGGCCACAGGCAGATCCTCTTCCTTTTATTTCTGAGGAATCTGAGGACCAAAAAAAGAAAAAAAAAAAGGTGAAATGATTTCCCCCACTACCCCTTGTGCTATGAATGCTATTTCTCTTGAAGGAACTAAGGCTAGGTCAGTGTTTGTTAAACTTTTTTTTCAAGATTTCTCCTGGGCTCAGGAATCTTTTTAGACATTATTCCTCATGACCCCTTCCAATGAAATCTTAATTCTACAGATATATGTTTATCTCATGCATGATCCATCTATTTATGCTCTGTATTTGTAAAAAAAAAAATAATATTTTTTCTGACCTCCAAGAACTAATATTTTCCCCCTTGGGGGCAATATTGCCCATGTTGAAAATACATTGTGGTCAGATTACCAAGACCTTATAATGCTGACAGAGAAACTTCATACGGTGGAGTAACAATAGGGAGCCATAGGAGGTTCTTAAGCAGAGGGAGGTTGAAAAAAAAAAAAAAAGAGGTGAACAGTCTATTCTACATAGTAGTACCCAACTAAACGCTATGCCAGAAATTTTGCCAGCACTGTAGATATCCATAACCACAAGGCAGACATGGCCCTCCTATGCCCTTCCAGGCCAGAGATAATGTTAAATAGATGTTATAATTATTAAAGTTGTAATAAATGCTATAATTAATTTTATTTTGTTTTTTTAATCAACAATTATATAGTGCTTGTTATGTTCCAGATGCTGTTAAGACCTATATGAATATTAGCTTCCTATCTCTATAAAATGGTATAATCATTATCCTTAATAATTAATTAATTTTTGGTACAGGGATTGAACACAGGGGTGCTCTACAATTGGGTGACATCCCCATCCCTTTTTCCTTTTTTTTTTTTTCTATGTTAAGACAGGGTCTCGTTTAGTTGCTGAGGCTGGCTTTGAACTTGCAATCCTCCTGCCTCAGCCTCCTGAGTTGCTGACATTACAAGCTTTGCCACCATTCTGGCTTTATTCTCATTTTACTGATGGGGAAACAGAGGCACAGAAAGTGTTTTTGCCTAAAGGCACACAGCTGGTATCCATGAAGCTGAGATTCGAACACAGGCATAACCTTTTTTTTTTTTTTTTGAGAATTTTTAACATTTATTTTTTAGTTCTCGGCAGACACAACATCTTTGTTGGTATGTGGTGCTGAGGATCGAACCCGGGCCACACGCATGCCAGTCGAGCGCGCTACCGCTTGATCCACATCCCCAGCCCAAGGCATAACCTTTATTCAATCTATACTCAGAGAGCCAATATAGATCCACGGACCTCTTGCAATAACTCTAACAGAGCCAAGGGCTGCAAGTTGGAAACTGGTGGACTAGAGGATTCTTTTTCTCTTTCTTCTTTTTGTCTTTGTCTCTCTCTCTCTCTCTCTCTCTCTCTCTCTCTCTCTCTCTCTCTCTCTCTCTCTCTCTCTCTCTCTCTCTTCCCCAACCTCAGTACTGGGGATTGAACTCAGGAGTACTCTACCACTGAGTTCAAGTTCCCAAGCCCTATATATTTTCCCTTTATATTTTTTTGAGACAGGGTCTATGTTGCAGAGGCTGGCTTTTAACTTACAATTCTCTTGTCTCAGCCTCCTGTCTTGGCTGGGTTTACAAATGTGCCTTACTATACTCGACTAGAAGAATATTTAAATATCTTTTTTTTTTTTTACTCTAAAGTTCAAAATCTCAATAGAATTTTATTGTTGTTGTTACTTTATCCACTCCCAAAGGGAGAGGGAATTAGATCTCTCTTAACGTCAGGTGGTCTAAACCACCAGTTACTCTTGGCTTGCTTCTCAGGACTGAGCAGAAGAGGCACCTGCCCCTACGCTCAATATGTTGAAAAAAGCAGCACTTGAGTCTCTGGAGAAAGACCCGGTGCCTTGGGAGTTACAACTGGGTAGTGGTGAGACCAAACACACATGCTCACATGTTACTCTTCAGCCACCTCTGAATGCTTTGCTTCCCCTGTTTTGACTGTTACCAATGAAGGAGATAGATTTTGTTTTGTTTTGTTTTTCAGTCCTGGGATTGGATCCACGATTGCTCTACCACTGAGCTATACCCCAACCCTTTTTTTAGGTCTCACTAAATTGCCCAGGTTGACCTCAAACCTATGATCCTCCTGCCTCAGTCTCCCAAGCTGCTGGGATTACAGACGTGTGTCCCTGAACCTGGCCTGAGGTAGATTTTATTATTTATTTTTTAGTTGTTGTTGGACACAATATCTTTCTTTTTTTCTTTATTTTTATGTGATGCTGAGGATCCAACCCAGGGCCTCACACGTGCTAGGCGAGCGCTCTACCGCTGAGCCACAATCTCAGCCCTGAGATAGATTTTTTTTTTTTTTAAGGGATAATTTTAGTTTACACAGAACTCATAAACTGACCATCATCTGTCATTTTTTCCTATAATTTAAAGCAAAACTGTTTTATCTTAGTGTCTGAACCAACTGCTCTAGTAAGGAGTCCAAGATACCAGCTTGCTGAACGATGAACTAGACACAAAAGAAATCCCTCTCTGCTGGGCACAGTGGTACATGCCTGTAATCCCAGTGGCCCTGGAGGCTGAGACAGGAGGATAGCGAGTTTAAAGCCAGCCTCAGCAATTCAGTGAGACACTGTTTCTAAATAAAATACAAAATAGGGCTGGGGATGTGGCTCAGTGGTTGAGTACCCCTGAGTTCAATCCCCAGTACAGGGCTGGGGATGTCACTCAAGCGGTAGCGCGCTCACCTGGCATGCGTGCGGCCCGGGTTCGAGCCTCAGCACCACATACAAAGATGTTGTGTCCGCCGAGAACTAAAAAATAAATGTTAAAAAAAAAAGAAAAGAAATATTAAAAAAAAATCCCCAGTACAAAAAGAAGGAGAAGAAGAAAAAGAAGAGGGGGAAGACTGGAAATGTTACTCAGTGATAAAACACCTCTGGATTCTATCTTCAGCAACCCCCCCTAAAAAAAATCCCTTTCTATACCTATTTTGTTCATGTTCTCTGTGTGCTTTTTTTTTTTTTTTTTTTTTTGGCGGGGGTGGGGCGGTGTTTACTGGAGATTGAATCCAGGGCCTTGTGCATGTGAGGCAAGCACTCTACCACCTGAGCTATATCCCCAACCCTCTTTATACTTGTATTGAAAACCTATTATATTCCAAGCACTGTGGCAGGTGCTAGAAACAAAAAGATCAACAAGACAAGGTTCCTATCCTTAAGGAACTCACAGATTAGTAGGACAGACAACTATGAACATAACTCATTACAATGCACAGGGTAGACTAATACATATGCCACATGCTCCATAATATTTTTAGCCTAGAGACTGGTACATGCTACTCCCAGGGACAGGAATGTGTTTCCTTGGCTCTCTGGCATGCTAATTCCCGTGGAATCAATTGGAATGTCTGAGATCCTAACCTAACACAGGGAGTTCAGGGAAGGCTTCTTGAAAGAGCAATGTTGTAAACTGAGCCTCAAAGGACACACAACCAGCTTGGATATCTCTGCCTCTGGCTAATTTTCCTGACTAATTTTCATTGACTGAGTGGGATTGTACTTCTTTTGTGCTCCCTAGCCCCCTACACAAACCTTTATCCTGGCAAATATAAATATTTGTGGTAACTGAATAAATAGTACTCATCAACTTGTTGCAATTTTCTGAAAACAAGTTTCTTCCTCCACAAGACTGTGAGCTGTCTGAGGGAAAAGAGTGTGTAGGATTCATCTTTTTATCTCCATCAATGAGTAGTGTCTTGTGGGGTTAAGCACTGGCTAAGTGTTTGCGAATTTGAGGATGAATGGATGGATGGGTAGATAGCTGGAAGGATGGGTGGTAGTAGATGGATAGAGGAGAGAATAACAATGTTCAAAAGTAGGTGAGTGGACAAGTTGAATAAGAGGTTTAGTAAAATTTTCAAGGAGGTGATGACTTTGTGTTGAGCCTTACAGAATAATCTAATGCAGTGGTTTTCAAACTATAGTGCACTTATAAATCATTTGTGGATCTTGTTAAAATGTGTAATCTTCAGCAGTGCACGGTGGTATATGGCTGTGATCCCAGCAGCTCCAGAGGCTGAGATAGGATTGCAAGTCCAAGACCAGCCTCAGCAACTTAGCCAGTCCCTAAGCAATTTAGCAAGACCTTGTCTCAAAATAAAAAATAAAAAGAGTTGGGGATGTGGCTCAGTGGTTAAGTGCCCCTTAACGAAAAAAAATTAAAAACTCACAACTTTCTTGAAACATATATAGATTCTTTTGAGCTACTCAATATAAAGGCTCTCTCCATCCCACCCATTCATTAATAATAAATAATATACCTGTTTAATCTCTGAGGATTGTGACTTCAACTAAGAAACATAAAAAATAAAATATACTTGCTTTAGGAATGGAATTGATTCACTTAATATATAATTAGCTCTGTCTTTCTGCCTTACTGCTTTATGACTCATTGAGTTTTAATAAGGAAAACTGAAGGTATATTTAAAAAATCTATATTTTACAAATAGCTCTGTACAAGCTAAGAATTAGTGGGAACTCTCTAAATAAGTGAAAATAAACTGTATTCTGTTAAAAGTTAAAATGACAGCATTTAAAGTATGATTCATACACATGAGTTTTTCAGATAGAAAACAATAAAGGGGTTTGGATATAGGAATAATCATTTATATGGGTTGAAATCATAAGATGATAGTTCTAGAAGGCCTCACACATGCTAGGCAAACATTCTACCTTAGATTCCTTCCTAGCCTTTTTTTTTTTTTTTTTTGGTTCTGGGGATTGAACCTGAGGCCTTGTGCATTCGAAGCAAGCACTCTACCATTCGTACACTCACATAGCATAATTCGGTCAATTTCATTCTACAATTCTCCCCTTTTCCCACCCCTCAACTCTCTTCCTCTAATCCACTATTCTTTTCTTATTTGTTGGCACAGAGAATTGAACCCAAGAGTGCTAAACCACTGAGTCATGCCCCAGTCCTTTTTAATTTTTAATTACTTTTCTTTTCTTGTGGCACTAGGGATTGAACCCAGGGCCTTGTGCATGGGAGGCAAGCACTCTACCAACTGAGCTATATGCCAGCCCCCGTGTCCTTTTTATTGTGAGACAGAGTCTTGCTAATTTGCTGAGTCTGACTTTGATCTTGTGATTCTCCTGCCTCAGCCTCCCAAGCAGCTGGAATTATAAATCAACAATTTATTACCCAGTTTTTATGTGTTAGGTACCTTACTCCCCTTATCTCTCTTAAGCCTCAAAATTCCCCTGTGAGACAGGAGCCCTTTCATGGCTGCTGAAATTGGAAGGTGGGTGAGGCTAAGTGGTGCCAAGTTATGCAGCCAGTAAATGGTAGAGCCAAGATTCTTACCCAGGCATGTACTGGCCAAAGGTTATGTTCTTTCCAATATACATACTGCCTCTGGGGGCAAAATGTTTGTTTTGTTTTAAAGAACATTTTATAAAAACAAAATGGAGAGGATTTGCCTTTGCACCAGTATTCCCCTGCCCCCCAGCCCCAGTACTGAATATTGAACCAAGGGGTGCTCTACCACTGAATTACACCTAAGCCCTTTTTGTTGTTTTAAAACGCAGTCTCACTAACTTGAGGCTGACCTTGAACTTGTGATCTCCCTACCTCAGTCTTCTGTCTCTTATAGGTGTGTGTCATTGCTCCCAGTTCAGCTAGTGTTTTTTTGTTTGTTTATTGGTTTTTGGGTTTTTGTTTGTTTGCTTGGTTGTTTTTTGTTGTTGTTGTTGTTGTTTTTTACAAAGTCTGATCCATTTGAGTGACAGCAAACTCTGGGTGAGCCCTGGGTGTTGGGTTGAGTGGGGCCAAGGCTGCCAATAAATCTCTCAATGAGTTAGGCTGCATTAGCCAACTTTGAAAGCACCTAGAAAGAAGAAGTGAGAGTCTAGTCTATACTCTACTGAGCCTTCTACATCTAGAACTATTCATTCATTCAGCAAATATATCAAGTGCCTACTTTATGCCAGGGCAAGTCCATTGAAGAGGTAAAAGAGAGGATTGTCCTCCTGTGGGCTCCTGGGGCCCCCCAAAGCTGCCAGGGTAGTGAGCTGGTGAGGTGAAGGAGAAATATCAGGCTCTCCTGGAGGATGTGCCTCTCCTTGCTCAGCAAATGACTTTTCACATTTGTTCTGTTCTGATGTCCTTTGGCCCTTCATCTAATAATGGACATGTGTGGCATTTCTCCAGGGTGTTTGCATTTTAGTGAGAAACACCTTTAAAAGAAAAAGAAGAAAGAAAAGATTTCTAACAGTCAAAATCAAAGCCTGCCCAGTGAATGCTCCTGTTATGAATAGCGAAGGCCCCGAGATCTTCCTGAATAAATAGGGCTCTGCCAGTGGGAAATGTGATCTGATTTTTCCTCTTCCTTTGCCATGGAAAAATTCCACTCCCACCACTAGCAACTCTTTTGGCTAAGGGCCAGGAGGCAGGAGAAAAAGTAGCTCTTTTTCTATTTTGCTTCTTCCCTAGCACACAGAGGCTGGATGGGCTATTCCAGAGCTCAGGCTTCTCGGGCCCCTCACTGCTGTCACTCAGCAGACCCATCAATTTAAGGAAAGATGATATAGCCCAGCCAGAGATTTTCAGCCTCCTTCTGCCCCCACTTTTTTCCTACAGGTATACCATTTCAACAAACTAACCAGGGGAGCCTTTAGGAAGCTTCAAAGGAATCCTGCTTGTTAAAATTATTTTTAGACTTAAAACACCAGTTGAGGGCTTTTATCTTCAAAATATGTATGAGCTGGGCCCAGTGGCGCACGCCTATAATCCCAGTGGCTCAGAAGGCTGAGGCAGGAGGATCACGAGCTCAAAGCCAGCCTCAGTGGTGAGGCCCTAAATAACTCATTGAGACCCTGTCTCTAAATAAAAATATATATATTAAAAAGATCTGTGTGTTGGGGCTGGGGATGTGGCTCAAGCAGTGGCGCACTCACCTGGCATGCACGGGGCGCTGGATTCAATCCTCAGAATCACATAAAAATAAAAAATAAAGATGTTGTGTCCACCGAAAACTAAAAAAAAAAAAAAGAAATATATATATATATATTTCTTTTTTTTTTTTTAAATTCTCTCTCTCTCAAAAAAAAAAAAAAGAAAAGAAAAGATCTGTGTATATAGCTCGGTGGTTAAGTGCCCCTAGGTTCCATCCCTGGTACCAAAAAAAAAAAAAAAAAAAAACTAAAAACCTGTGAAAAGTGCTGGGGGTGTATAGCTCAAAGCACTTAAAGCACTCGAGGTTCAATTCCCAGTCCAAAAAAAAGAAGAAATGGGGTTGTGGCTCAAGTGGTAGAGCGCTCACCTAGTATGCATGAGGCACTGGGTTCAAGGCACTGGGTTTAGTCCTGAGCACAACATAAAAATAAAATAAAGATATTGTGTCCACTTAAAACTGAAAAGTAAATATTAAAAAAATAAGAAGAAAGAAAGAGGGCTAGGGTTGTGGCTTAGTGGTAGCACGTTCTCCTAGCATGTGTGAGGCACTGGGTTCAATCCACAGTACCACATAAAAATAAAATAAAGGTATTATATTCACCTACAACTAATATATATATATATACACACACACACACACACACACACACACATACACACACACGAAAGAGAAAAAGTATGTGAATATAGTATATTTCTTAAATTGAGATTTTCCTTTGTTTTTTTCTCTGTTTTGCAGTATTGGGTATTGAACTGAGGGCCCAACGCATGCCAGAAAAGTACTATGCCACTGAGCTACATCCCCATCCCCTGGGTTTTCCTTCTGAAGCCTAGAAGCAAAGCCAGCTAGGTACAACAAACCAAACCATACCATTGTGTAAAACAGTCAACAATGTTCTTTTCTATCTCTGATACTGGAAAATGGGACTGTTTGCATCCATTAAAGGTAGCTTGCTTTTTCCACCTATATTTCATTCAAACTCCTCCAGATAAATACACAAACACTTGAATATAATATATCTATCATTGTTGTTTATTTATTTACTTATTTATTTTGTTTTTGCAGTACAGAGGATAGAGTGCCTTGTACATGCTACGCAAGCACTCTGCCTCCAGCCCCAAGTAAATAAATATGGTCTTAACATATTACTATTTGTGATGGTGCTGGGGATAGAACCCAGAAACGTGTACATGCTCGGCAAGCACTCTACCACTGAACTACATCCTCAGCCCCTAAGTTATTTTTTTTAATAATTTCATAATATCTATAATTTAGACACATCATATTTTTAAAATATATTCTCCTATAATAAATATCCAAGTGGTGCCTAGTGTTTTATCTGCTGCCACTTCAAACAATATTGCATCAAAGATTCATGTATCTATGCTCTTATTTATTCGTACTGTTATTGTAGTAGAAGAGATTTCTAGAACTAAGGCTTCTGGGTTCATCTGAGGATTTTAGATACCACCAGAAGGAAAGTTCAGTGCCTTAGCAAAACACATAGCCCTCTGGCGACAGCTTTTTCCTCTTTGTAGGGAAACAGGCCTGGAAAAATAATGTCCCTTTCTATAATGTCCCTTCTCTTCCTTCCCCACACCATTATTCTCCTGCAGTAGAATAGGGAGGGATAATATATCCTTTGTAATTCAGCAAGGAAGAAGAATTACCAGTGTGCTGGGTTACTAGAGGAAACCAGAGAAGCCCAAATTAAACAACCACATATTCCTCCCATGAGTCTTTGTTGCTTTTTTTCCTTCTTCTTCATGAAAAGGCAGATAATAAGAAAAAAAAAAGGATTATACATTGTTGGGCTTTAATAGGCAAAAATTTAATGATGGCGCCCTGAAAACCTTTGGTTTATGCCTCACTTAGATTTTGAATATGTCTTTCTTCTCTTTGCAGATCAGAGAGAGGGAGCCAGAGGAATGAGGTGAGAGATCCCATTAAAAGTCTTCTTTCATTATAAAGTTGAGTTTTCCTGGGCCAGGGTTCATCAAAACTTCAGGGTGAAGTATCCTAGGGTCATTGATCTGTGCTGCCCTTTGTGTCTGGTCTCGTCTGGTTCCTAGCTTCCGCACATCACTCCTGAAGATAGGAAATATATTTGTCTCTTTCTTCTTTCCTCCTTTCCTTGCAGTCCATTAATATAAGGCTTCCTGTGTGCTAGACACCAAGCTAGGCTCTGGGGACAAGGATAAAAGACACATATCCTGGCTTTAAAGAGATTACAAATAAGGGGGAAGAAAAGTAAGTAGACTTAAAATTTATAAGGGAATGAGAGAAATATGTGCAGGTCCTAGGGAAACAGAACATAGAGATGCGTAACCTTACATAGCAACAGCCAGGCGAATGGGCAGTGAGAAGAGGATAGAAAGGTAAAGCGGTGACCTTAAGATTGATTAGAATTGCTGGGCATGGTGGCTCATGCCTGTAATCCCCAGTGGCTCCGGAGGCTGAGGCAGGAGGATCAAAAATTCAAAGCCAGCCTGAGCAAAAGTGAGGCTTTAAGCAACTCAGTGAGATCCTATCTTTAAATAAAATACATAAAAGGGCTGGGGATGTGGCTCAGTGGTCGAGTGCCGCTGAGTTCAATCCTCAGGACCAAAAAAAAAAAAAAAAAAAGTGATTGAATAGAATTTTGCCAGCACTGAGTGTACAGAGATAGAGAAAGGAGATCACTAAGAACATGACATGGAAGTTGTGGTTGAAATGGATTTGGAGTAGCAGAAATATGATGAAAATGTGAGGTTGGAAAGATATTGGGCAGGGTCAGATCTTAAAGGACCATGAGCTGCTTGCAAAGAACTTTGGGTTCTATCTCAATGAAAATAGGGATACTTTTAAGTATACCAATGACAGGAACAGAGGCACATTTCAGAAAGATTGTTCTAGGGTCAGTGCAGAAGATAAAGTTAGGGTAAGATAATGAAAACAGGGAGACCTGTGGGAAGCTGGGGAGAACTTTTGGGGAAGAATCTGCAGGGGTAGTGGCACAGGGTACTGGATAGTGGGACCTTGATAGTAGATAGAATAAATTGGTCCCGTAATTCTTCAAACATGGAAAGGAAGTGGGAGGATTCTTGGAGACCTTTAGGTTTCTGTTCAGGAATAGGTGATCATCCAATTGAGATCTGGAATACTAGGTAAGAAACTGATTTAGGAGGGAATACAATGAGCTCATCTTTAGACATAATGAGTTTGGAATTCCTGGGATGCTTCCTGGTAGAGGAGTATAGAAGAGCTGGGCATGGTGGCACCTCTAATCCCAGCTACTGAGGAAGCTGACTCCTGGAAAGCAAGTTCAATGCCAGCCTGGGCAAGTGAGACCCTGTCTCAAAATAAAATAAAAAGGATTGGAGGTGTAACTCAATGGTGAAGAGCCCCTGGTTTCATCCGCAATATCAGGAGTGAGGAAACAGGACAGAGGCAAAGCCAAGGGAAAATACTACCCATGTTTAAGAATTGGTTATCAGATGAGAAGTTCTAGAAGAAAAATGAGATGAATTGAGGGAGAAAAAGGTGAAAAATGTTATGGTAGAAGTCAATAGAGCCAGGCATGGTAGTGGTATACTCCTGTAATCCCAACAGTTTGGGAGTCTGAAGCAGGAGGATTACAAGTTCAAAGCAAGTCTCCACAATTTAGTGAAGCCCTAAGCAACTTAGTGAGGCCCTATCTCAAAATTAAAAATTAAAAAGAAAAAGAAAAAAGAAAGTTCTAGGGGTTGTGGCTCAGTTAAGTGCTTCTGGTACCAAAAAATAAAAAGTCCTTTTCAACAGTTGGTAGATGTTTCGGTCAAACCTAGTTTGATTTTAGATTAATAAATACAATTCTGTTCTCCCTTTGAATTTGGCTGTTTATCTCAATATCTTTGTGCTTGCAGTTTTCTCTGCTTAAACTCCCCCTGCCAATATTTATTTGTTTCATGCAGTAACTTTGATGGGAATTTCTGCTCAACTGTCACCTTTGCAGAGATCCTCCTTTATTTTCTTTCTTTTTTTGTGGTGCTGGGGGTTGAACCTAGGGCCTTGTGCTTGCGAAGCAAGCACTCTACTGAGTTATATCCTCATCCCTTGCTTTATTTTATTTATTTTTATTTTTTAGTAATGCTGAGGATCATATCCAGAGCCTTGGGCATGCTAATCATACAGTCTGCCACTAAAATACAGGGGAGTATCTAGGAGTATCCAGAACTGTTTTATATAGAACAACAACCATTCTCTATTTCCTTATTTAGATTAATTTCTCATCATGGCATTTATATATACTTGATTTTATACTATTTATTTATTAGGTGATTGTCTTGTCACCTCTACCAAAATAGAAGGTCTGTTAAGAGCAGAGATTTGGTTTCACTTATGGCTATATTCTCAGTGCCTTGTATAGAGAAAGCATTCAGATACATACAGTTAAAGACTAAGTGACAGAGCTGAGTAGAGTGGTGTGTACATGTAATCCCAGCTACTCAAGAGGCTGAAGTAGGAGGACCACAAGTTCAAAGTCAGCCTCAGCAACTTAATGAAGCCCTAAGCAACTTAGTGAGACCCTATCTCAAAAATAAAAAATAAAATGAACTGAGGATTTAGCTCAGTGGTAAAGTACCCCTGAGCTCAATCCCTGGTACTAAACCAAACCAAACCAAACCAAATGAAACTCAGCAGAAAGGGGCTAGAGGTCTTTTTGGGAGAGTAAATACTCAATAGTCAAGTAAGTTGCAGATTACTTTGAGATAGTCATCCCAAATGCATTAGAAGCACTATTAAAATCTGCCATAAAAGAATGAGGATTATCTATAGCCAGAAAAGTGACTGCAGTTTAAACAATACACCCTTCTTATTCAGGCCTCACAGCCATTGTTTGCAAAAGTACAACTAATAAACTAGTTGTACTTGGAATGGAATCTAGTGTCAAATAGATATACAGCCCTGAGGTTGTTTTTCTTTCTCTTTGTCTTTTTGTGGTACTTAGGATTGAACCCAGGGCCTCTGTATTGAACCCAGTATAGCATATTAGGCAAGTGCTATACCACTGAGCAATATCCCCAGTCTTTGTTTATTCCTAGTGTTGAGACAGGGTTTCACTAAATTGCTCAGGCTGGGCTTGAACTTGGAATCCTCCTGTCTCAACCTCCCAAGTAGTTGAGATTACAGGTGTGTGCCACTGCTTCTGGTTTCCTTTTATCTGCCATCATTTTTTTCTTTTTTATTTGTTGCATTAGGCATATTGCCCTGTAAATTGTGGTGGTGATATCAGGGCTAAACAATTAAGGAGTTTTAACTTTTCAAATAAAAGGTGATGCCAAAAAGGAAAAATTATGTACATTCTCTCTCTCTCTCTCTCTCTCTCTCTCTCTCTCTCTCTCTCTCTCTCTCTCTCTCTCTCTCTCTCTCTCACATACACACACACAAAGGGGGGGGGGCTGGCCCCTTGGTTCATGCCTGTAATTCCAGCAACTCCTGAGACAGGATGATTGCAAACTTAAGGCCAGCCTGGGCAATTTAGAGAGACCCTATTTCAAAATATAAAATAAAAATGAGGGTCTGGGGATATAGCTCAGTTGGTAGAGTGCTTGTCTCACATGCACAAGGCCCTGTTTTCAATCCCCAGCACTACACACACAAAAGAAAGACTGGTAATGTATAGTGGTAAAGTGCCTCTTAGTTCAGTCCCCAATCCTACACACACACACACACACACACACACACACACACACACACACACAAAAGGCAAAAACTAAAAAAAAATTAATGACACAGCACATACTTCACAGGAAGGGTTGACCCATTATGTTCCATCTTCCAATATATAGGTTATCTTTTTTTTTTTTTTAGAATTTTAATATTTATTTTTTAGTTTTTGGAGGACACAACATCTTTGTTTGTATGTGGTGCTGAGGATTGAACCCAGGCCGCCTGCATGCCAGGCGAGTGTGCTACCACTTGAGCCACATCCCCAGCCCCTATATAGGTTATCTTTAAAAAACTTGAAGTTGAGCTAGGTGTGGTAGTACATGCCTGTAATCTCAGTGACTCAGGAGGCTAAAGCAGGAGAATTATAAATTGAGGCCAGCTTCAGCAACTTAGCAAGGTCCAAAGCAATTTAGCAAGACTCTATCTCAAAATAAAAAATAAAAAGGGTTGGGCTTGTAGCTCAGTGATAAAGCATCCCTAAGTTCAATTCCCAGTGCAAAAAAAAAAAAAACCTCAAAAGAAAACATAATGAAAAACCCATAACTGTAAATTGAGTTACAAATGTATCATTTATCATCATTTTAAAATAAATATTATGCTTTTTTTTTTTAAAGAGACAGTGGGAGAGAGAGAGAGAGAGAAAGAGAGAAATTTGTTTAATATTTATTTCTCAGTTCTCGGCAGACACAACATCTTTGTATGTGGTGCTGAGGATCGAACCCGGGCTGCACGCATGCCAGGCGAGCATGCTACCGCTTGAGCCACATCCCCAGCCCAAATATTATGCTTTTAAAGTTCTATACTTTTGAGAAGTTATTGGCAAATGATAGAGTATTTGGAAACATACACATTTCCGTAAGGAATATATATACATGTTATATACATAATATATAGAATATGTAAGTTCTAGATTATGATTTCCAACATATTTTAATGTACCTGTGTCAATTTCATTGAAACATTCACAGAATTGAAAATCTTAAGCTAGACTGTACACATCAAATAATCTGAAAGTAGAGCATAGTCAATAAATAATACTTTTTTCCTCCGTACAATAATGCTGCAAGAAGCTATGGATTAATTCATCCAATAATTAACTTTGGCAGTCACTATTTTAGGACCTAGGGATACAGGGTGAATAAGGCAAACACAGTCCCTAGGAGATGGATAAGAGCAGGCAATTAGAGCCAGACTGTTCGTCTCAAATCCTCTCTTTACTAGGTGTATAATTATTGACAATTCAAATGTGTCTCCATTTTGTCACCTGTAAAACAGAGATAATAATAGTATACTGAAGAGTTTGTGTGCTGATTTGTGAAGGGGCAGTGCTCAGTGAATGTAAGGTTTTAATGCAATTCTTGCCTGGCATGGTGGCACACACTTCTGATGCCAGTGACTCAGGAGATCCAAGCCAGAGGATTGCAAGTTCTAGGCCAGCCCTAGCAATTTAGTGAGACCCTAAGCAACTTAGTACGTCCCTGTCTAAAAGTAAAAAATAAAAAGATCTGGAGATGTAACTTAGTGGTAAGTATCCCTGGGTTCAATTCCAACTACAATGTGGGAAGAAATGGATGAGAATATTTGTCTGCATTTTATGGGTAAAGAAACCAAGGTTCAGAAAGGTTAAGTAAACCTCCTAAGTCAAATAGGTAGTAGGACAGAGGTGAGACTTTGTTCTCTGTCTCAATTGACTTCAAGGCCACTGTATCTGCCAAACTGAGCTGACTGTTTCATTCCATTTCTTCTCAAGTGCATTTTCCATGACAAAATCCTGTTGGTGTGGGACAGAGTTTTAAAAAGGTTTTTATTGGAGGACTTAGAAAAAATTGGAAGAATGCATTTTATAAGTCTCCGGAGTCCCTCTTTATCTCCAATCTGTATAAGGAGAAGTTTAGTTTCTGTTCCTTTTGGATAAAACAGTAGATCTTTCACATCATCAAACAAGGCATCTGAGATGGGTGTGGTGGCATGCCTGTCATCCCAGCACTCAAAGTCAGAGCCCAGGAGTTCAAGACCAGTCTGCGCAACATGATGGACTCCCGTCTCAAAGAAAGACAAAACTAAAATGAGCCATCTGGAAGGAATTAAAAATGAGTCCTAGGAAACATGATGTGGGCAGGCCATGTTTGCCTTAGGGTCAACACAATACAAACTGGTCTTTTGTTGATTGGTTTTAAGTTTTTATGCTCTGGGCACTTTCCTGGGATGAGGATATCAGGGCAAATATAATGATCTCTATTTCCTTAATTAATAGAGTCACATGCACGAAAAAGAAAAACCAGCCAGAGGTTTCTCTCTAAAACTAATCAGGCCCTCTGTAGCCAGAGAAGGGGAAACAAATTATCCAGGGCCTGAATAAAGCTCTGGAGGTCTGAGAGGGAAAGAGAGCTAGACAAAGGAATGGGATACACTGTGTAGGAAGGACCTCTGTTGCTTGCAAGAACATGGAGCTCGGGCTGGGGATGTGGCTCAAGTGGTAGCGCGCTCGCCTGGCATGCGTGCGGCCCGGTTCGATCCTCAGCACCACATACCAACAAAGATGTTGTGTCTGCCGAGAACTGAAAAATAAATGTTAAAAATTCTCTCTCTCTCTCTCTCTCTCTCTCTCTCTCTCTCTCTCTCTCTCTCTCTCCCCCTCTCTCACTCTCTCTTTAAAAAAAAAAAAAAAAAAAAAAAAGAACATGGAGCTCCAGAAGGCAGGGAATGTTCTTCACTCGATGCCTGCACCTGTGCTAATCCCCAGGGACTACTTGCTGGCTAATTGAACGGTAAAATCCTGCATCTTCCCCATGAGACTGAATCAGTAGGTCTGTGTGTATTAGCATTGTGTCACTCTAACGAAAGAGCTCTTATGAAGTAAAGAGAGGTTTATTGTGGCTGACTGTTCTGGAGGTTCAAGTCCAAGATCAGGCAGCCCCATTGGATTAGGCCTCAGGTGAGGACAGCACTTCTTGGTGGAAGCAGGAGTTGCCATGTCAGCACGGTTGGGCATGTGAGAGCAAGTGCTCACACCCGGAGCCAGGAAGCATCGGGGAGAGAGGATGGACTGCGTCCCACACTCCTTTTGTGTGCATCTCCCCAGTGACCTAAGGAACTCCTACGAAGCCCACTTCCTATGAATCCACTGAACTTCCCAATACTGCCATCCTGGGGACCTGTCTTCACCTAAGGACCCGTTGGGGAGCATTCATAAAAACACAGCCGTTTGGAATCGGGAGTGCGCATTCATATGTTTTAAGAGTTCCCCAAGTGGGCTGGGGATGTGGCTCAAGCGGTAGCACGCTCGCCTGGCATGCGTGCGGCCCAGGTTCGAACCTCAGCACCACATACAAACAAAGATGTTGTGTCCGCTGAGAACTAAAAAATAAATATTAAAAAATTCTCTCTCTCTCTCTCTCCCTCTCTCTTTTAAAAAAGAGTTCCCCAAGTGATGCTCATGTATTCCAGTTTGGAGACTGCTGGACTAAATGAATGATCTGGACCCGTGGAGATGAGAAAATTTGGATTTATAGTTTTCTGTTGAGGCTGATGACCATATTCTTTGAAAACCTCAAGTGAAGTGGCATTTTCCTATTTTATTGTGAGGAAGAGGATATAATGTGAACTACCAAAATTTTATTTTAAAATAACCCTGGAAGGTAGAAAAAATATTTACAAAATCTATTTGATGGGTTATAGAGATGGGTTATAGAGATGGATGTATACGATTTTTTTCAATTCAGATATACCTTTGAATATTTTCTTAATAAAATGGTAAGGGAACATGAGCTGGAGCCAGGGATAAAACCTACTAATTGAATCTCAAAGAGAAATGTATATAAATCTGACTGTCATTTTAGTCCAACCTTCTAAGAGGAAGCAGTGGGAGGCAGGAGAGGAATTCCAGGTAGGCCAATGGTTCTGAAAGTGAAGCAAGGGACTTCACTGGCAGAGCCCAGGATGTGGATTCAGCTGGGTTTAATTGACTTAGAAAATTGGTATACTGTCTCTACACATTGGTTTCCACATCTGTTAAGTTGAAGCTATTAATTATTAATGGCGTTTTTTTTGTTGTTGTTGTTGTTTGTGGTTTTTTTTTTTTTTTTTTTTTTTTGTAGTAGGAATTGAATCCTGGGGCACTTTACCATTGAGTTATATCCCCAGCCCTTTTTAATTTTGCTTAGGGTCTTGCTAATTGGCTGAGGTTGCCTTAAGCTTGCAATCCTCCTGCCTCAGCCTCCAGAGTAGCTGGAATTAAAGGCATGTATCACTGAGCAGTAGCTATTTGAAGTATCAAACTCAAAGCCTCTGTGAAGATCAAATGGTATAAATCAAATGTTTTTGATGTGATGGTGGTGGTTTGGTTTTGTTCTGTTTTTGTTTTTGTTGTTGTTGTTTTGTTTTGTTTTGTTGTTGTTTTTTACAGTGCTAGGGATTGAACCCAGGGCCTGGAACCTGCTAGGCAAATTCTCTGTTATGGAGTCATACCCCAAGATACTATCATATAGTTTTTCAAAGACATATATAGCTGTGAAGTGGAGGATGGAGATGGGGTGGCTCTCCTTGAGACTTGGTGAGCTGAGGCAGGAAGATCACAAATTTGAGACCAGTTTTAGATGTCAGTTTTCATACGCAATCCTACTAGAATGGAGGAAAGACTGGGTGTGGAGGTGTCAAGCAATTTTCCTTTCTCAGCTCCTCTTTAATAAACACTCTTTCCCATTGATATAAAATAAGAAGACATACTTGCTGCAATCTTATTCTTGTACCTTGCATGGAGTGCAAACACCTTCCTGGCTCAAAAGAGATTCTTCAAAAATACTTCGGGTAGATGAAGCCTCTTCTAGTCCAGCCCATGCACACTCATAACACAGCTTTTATTTCCCCCTGACTTGTACACATCCAGTGAAAGAAAGGAGGCACATCCAGAACAGGTTGGTCCTTGCTGAGATGCTCTGAATTCAGTTACATAGTGCTGAGAGCCATTGCCAAGTAAGAATGACGCATCGAAATTTCCTTGCCAGCGTACCCCATGTTGCTTAGAGGAAGGACTCGTGGAAATGGACATTTGAAGTGACATTGCATGTATGTTTGAGAAAGGTGACCCTGCTCAAGGACCAGGGTGGATCTGGGTTTAAGGAGGATCCTACTGGATTAGGGCGGATCAGGTTTTAGGGAGTATCCCCCTCCTTGGGTTTAGGGCATTCCCAGTTTAGAACAATCTGGGTTTAGGGCGGTTCCAGGTTTAAGGGAATAGGGCGTATCCTGCTGCCTGAGTTCCCGTTGAGTTCTCATGGAATTCAGAAAGTATTTGGGATTCAAAGCCTGGTGGAGTACGTGAATTTTGCAGCAGAACTTGGATTTCCCCAGAACCTGTTTGTAGAGGGCCAGTGTGAGTTCGGGAATTAAAGGATTGCTGTTTGAATCTACAAGGTGTGTGGTGGCTCGTGATTCTGTGCCCAGCCAGACTGCGGCAGGGATACCATGACAATTTTTTTTTAATATCTATTTTTCAGTTGGACACAATATCTTTATTTATTTATTTTTATGTGGTTCTGGGGATCGAAACCCAGGGCCTCCCACATGCTAGGCAAGTGCTCTACCGCTAAGCCACAACCCCAGCCCACGATGACAATTTTTATTTAACACTCTCAGTCTTTCTATCCTCTGATTATTGTCAAAGAAACTGAACTGTCACTTCTGAGTCTTGTGATCACACACACACAAAGAGGGGCAGAAATTGGTTGGAAATATTAATTTCCTTTATTCCATTTAGGAACAAAATTCTCATTAAGTTTCCCCCACCCCATTTGAATTCAGAAGTGGAGGTGGTTGTCATGGAGATGTGTTTTAACATGTTTATTTGAATAGGAAAATGTAGTCAGATCCTTTTTGACAGAAAAAAAAAAAAAGTTTGACTTGGTCCATTGGTTTGATACTGAGGAGTGACTTTGCCACTTAGGTGTTGTTATGCTCGAATTCGGGACCCCCAAAAGACCACCAGAGACCGAGATCGATGTAAACAGCAAAGAAGTGTTTATTGCAAGCTAGCTCGGTTCTCTGCACCACGCACACACAGCAACAGGTGATGCTGAGAGGCCCCGAGCCCAGGGTTTGCAGCAGTTTTATACATTCTTTGGAGAAGGCAGGGACCCCCACATACATCATAGCATCTCCTAGCAAATCATCACACACCGCAGGAAAATCAAATAACAACTCTAAAACATGATTAGCACATTCACTGGTGGGAACAAGTTGGGTAGGGGTGATTGGTTACTACAAAAGGGGTATTCATTTGAACTAATTGGTTTAAGCCAAGAGGGGTATTGTGCTGAACTACGTGGTTTCCCAAAACCATAAACTACTGGGAGGGTCATCTGGCATCACAGGTATTTCCCTGTCTCATGCTGATTGGTGGCTGCTAGGGGGTTGCTATGGATTCCCACCTAGCCTGACTGAGTCAGGGACACCTGGCATCCAAAAATAAATTAGATAAATAAATAAATAAGAAAATTATATTAGCAAGTTCTTCTATGACAGCCAAATTTTTACACCTTGAACCAACATTTTTACACTTTTTCACCTTGAACCAACATTTCTGCTTCACTTCCCCTAAGTTTTAACAGCAGATCTCTCCTGTTATTTGTAAATAAACAACTTAGCAGGGTGGGAATGTGCCTAGGAGTGCTCTGTAGGTCTTTCCAAGGACAAAGGTCATGTCACTTCCTTGGACAGGCTTTGCTCTGAGGTAGAGGCTGGTTTTTCAGTGTTAGGTAAACGTCTTCTGTAAATCCAATGAGCTAAAAATACAGCACCAACATTTTTTTTTTTAAAGAGAGAGTTAGAGAGGAGGGAGAGAGAGAGAGAGAGAGAATTTTTCAATATTTATTTTTTAGTTCTCGGCGGACACAACATCTTCCTTGGTATGTGACGTTGAGGATCGAACCCTGGCCGCAAGCATGCTAGGCAAGCTCGCTACCGCTTGAGCCACATCCCCAGCCCCCAGCACCAACATTGCTCACTGTTTCTGAATAGAGCAGTTAACCAGATTGCATCTAGGTGAAAAAATAACAGGTGCAATTTAATAATTGCCTGATAATTTTGAGAAACGAGTGCCCGCGCGCGCACACGAATAATACTGGGGATTGATCCCAGGAGTGCTCTACCACTGTGCCACATCCCCAGCCCTTTTTATTTTTAATTTTGAGACAAAGTCTCACTTAATTGCTCAGGTTGGCCTCAAACTTATGATCTTCCTGCCTTAGCCACAGAGATTATAGGCATGGGCCACTATACCTGATGTAGAGAAAGCTTTATTTTGATTAAAATGAAATTCAGAAAGTGAATGACTCACAACTGGGCAATGAAACCTTTTCTAAAATGCTTTCTAGTTCTTTGGTTGCAACAGGATATTTAGTATTCAAGTTTTAGCCAAAAGACAATTATGAATGAATTAAATTTAATTAATTAATTTTTAGTACTGCAGATTGAACACCGGGGTGCTTTATCACTGAGCCATGTCCCCATCCCTTTTTTTGAGGCAAGGTCTCACTAAGTTCCTTAGAGCTTCATTTAAGTTGTTGAGGCTGGCCTCAAACATGTGATCCTCCTGTCTTAGCCTCCTGAGTTACTGGGATTAGAGGCGTGTACCACTGCACCCAGTGACAAATGAATTTCAATGATAGATCATTCTGAGGTTTTTGGAATGTAGCTTGGATGATGTTCAAAGAAGTGAATGGCATTGCTATAATAAAACTTGTATTTTTATCCTCTGATTTACACAAGCAAGGTTTCTGAACACTTATAACTATAGAAATAGAAAATAGAGTAGAATTAAGCTGTCTATTTTGGCACATATCTATAATCCCAGAAACAGAGAGGTTGAAGCAGGAGGATTGCTAAGTATATTAGGATGATCAAGAAAAGTCTTCTGTGAGCTGAGTGTGGTAGGGTAAGCCTGTAATTCCATGGGCACAGGAGGCTGAGGCTGGAGGATCTCAAATTTGAAGCCAGCCTCAGCAACAAGTTGCTAAGCAACTCAGTAAGACCCTGTCTCTAAATAAAATGCAAAATAGGGCTGGGGATGTGGCTTAGTGGTAGAGCACCCCTGAGTTCAACCCCCAGTACCAAAAAAAAAAAAAAAAAAAAAGAAAGAAAGAAAAGTCTTTTGTGAACAAAATTATACCATAATAAAATTTAGGGGAAGTGAAACAGAAATGTTGGTTCAAGGTAAAAAAGCATTGATGTAAAAATTTGGCTGTCATAGAAGAACTTGCTAATATAATTTTCTTATTTATTTATTTATCTAATTTATTTTTGGATGCTAGGTACCAAACCTAGCACTAGGCCAGCGCTTTACCCTGCTCATGGGATGATGGTGGCTATCAGTTTGCAACCTTCCGTATCTGTTTTTTTTTTTTTTTAATTTTTTTTAGTTGTTGATAGACCTTTATTTTAGTTATGTATTTATATGTGGTGCTGAGAATCGAACCCAGTGCCTCACACATGCCAGGCAAGTGCGCTACCGTAGAGCCCCAGCCCTAGCCCCAGCCCCAGCCCCATATCTGTGGGTTTTTGCATTCATGGATTCAAGCAACCTCAGATGGAAAATATTTTTTTAAAAAGTTTCATCTGCACTGAACACATGCAGACTTTTTTTTGGTCATTATCCTCTAAATAGTCTAGTACAATAAATATTACACAGTATATACATTGTATTAGTCGGTATAAGTAATCTAGAGAATTTAAAGTATAACGGAGGATGTGCATAGGTTTAATGCAAATA
Source organism: Ictidomys tridecemlineatus (assembly GCF_052094955.1). Lineage (NCBI taxonomy): Eukaryota > Metazoa > Chordata > Mammalia > Rodentia > Sciuridae > Ictidomys > Ictidomys tridecemlineatus. Next base: position 50,860,522 of record NC_135487.1, read on the forward strand.
CTATAGCATTTTATGGTTATTTTTTACTTTGAAAGTATTTAACTTTAGAAATAGAAAGTATTGGGGCTGGGTTTGTGGCTCAGCAGTACAGCACTCGTCTCGCACGCACAGGTCCCTGGGTTTGATTCTCAGCACCACGTAAAAAATAAATGAGTGAAATAAAGGTATTGTGTCCAACTATAAAATAAATATTAAAAAAAAGAAATAGAAAGTATTGCTAGGCATCTTGGTGCATATCTATAGTCCCAGCAACTTGAGAGGTTGAAATAGGAGGATCTTAAGTTTGAGGCCAGCCACAGAAACTTAGGAGGCTCTAAGGAACTTAGCAAGACCCTGTATAAAATTTTTAAACATAAAAAGAATTGGGAATGTAGCTCAGTACTTCAGACTTAAGCTCCTGAATTCAATACCAGGTACCAAAAAAAAAAAAAAAAAAAGTAAAAGGAAAGAAAAAATAAATAGAAAATAATTTGTAAGAAAAAAATGTATATGGGTTTCTATATACATATATGAAAATACCACAGTGAATCTCACCATCATTTACAGCCTTAAGACTGGGATTCTAATTAGAATAAGATATATTTCATGCTGTATGAATGTATCAAAATAGATTCTTCTGGGTTTGGGGTTGTGGCTCAGTGGTAGAGTGCTTGCCTAGCATATGTAGGGAGGGCCCTAGGTTGGATCCACAGCACCACATAAAGATAAAGAAATAAAATAAAGGTATTGTATCCATCTACAACTATAAAAAATAGATTCTTCTTTCATATATAATTGAAAATAACTCAAAAAAAAATAACAAAAATGTATATAGGCAAATTTTTACTTTAAGACCTTCTCAAATCCTCACTTGTTCAATCCACAGAATAAAAAACTTTGTCAAAAATATTCAGCCACCCCTTTTCTATCAAGTTTGCTACACCTTTTATTGTTGTTGTTCTTTTTAGTTATACATGACAGTATAATGTATTTGGACATATCATGCATACATGGAATACAGCTTCCCATTCCTGTGGTTGTACATGATGTGGAATTGCACTGGTCTTGTATTCATATATGTTTGCTTCATCTCTTAACCAGCCAAACTGAGTTCACAAACTAAGAACTTGGCTCAACAATCTGCATTTCCTGATCCATGATTACCACCAGCTCTTGAGATGCAAGAGACAAGTAGCACAGGAGTGGAAGGAGGAATTTCTTTTTTTTCTTGCTTCTTTTTTTTCCACTAGGAAGTGACCCCAGGGCCTTACATATGCTATGCAGGTGCTCTACCACTGAGTACACCTCTAGCCTTTCTACCATTTTATGGAAGGGACTTGAGAATCTTCGAATATTAAGGGATGACTATATAGATGACATTTACAGGAGTGATTTAAGATTTGATTTAGAATGCCAGTGTTTATAGTGTGTCTAGAAATTATACCCCTTGCACCATTTTTTGTTTATAATGTACAATTTTAACAATGTCAAAACAGGTCATGGTTATGTGATTTTAAATTATTTTAAGAGGCACTGAGGCACGAAACTTCAAAGTTATATGTGAAAAGAATTCCTCTTCCTCCTCCTGCCTTAGTCATAGATCCTGGAAACTGATGTATCATCTTTCTTCTCTTTCACCTAATACCAATTTATGCTATTTCTTAGGTAAAACTTATATTTATATTTTGTCTTTCATCTCCCCTGCCACTGTGTTCTATGTTCAGAACTTTGTGACCTGGCATGGTGGTGCACATCTGTACTACCAGCAATTTAGGTAGGTTTTTTTTTTTGTGTGTGTGTGTGGGGGGGTTGGAGATTGAACACAAAGGGGCCTTACCACTGAGCTATTTATTTATTTATTTATTGCAGGCTGAGATCAAACCCAGGGCCTTGCACATGCTAGGCAAGCACTTTACCACTGAACTACATCCCCAGACCCTCTTTTTACTTTTTATTTTGGGACAGAGTCTTGCTAAATTGCTGCGGCTGGCCTTGAACTTGGGATCCTCCTGTCTCAGCCTCCCCGCAGCTGCTGAGATTACAAGTGTGTCCCACCATGCCTGCTCATACCGAAAATTTGGGGGACTAAAGCAGGAGGATCCCATATTTGAGGCCAGTCTTAGAAACTTAGTGAGATCCTGTCTCAAAACAAAAAATAAAAAGGACTGGGAATGTAACTCAGTGGTAAAGCACCCCCAGGTTCAATCCTCTGTAGCAAACAAACAAACAAACAAACAAAACTATATATATCTTTATTTCTCTTCTCTCTCTCTTTTTGTTACCTGGGATTGAAAGCAGAGGTGCTTTTCCACTGAGCTACATCCCCAGTCCTTCTTATTTTTTTGTTTTGAGATGAGGGTCTCACTAAGTTACTCAGGGCTTTGCTAAATTGTTGAGATTGGCTCTGAACTTGTGATCCCCTGCCTTAGGCTCCTAAATCATTGGTGTTAACAGGAATGAGCCACCATTCGAGGCTTTCTGTTTTTTTTTTTTTTTAAGGCGTGTGATGCTGGGAATTAGAACCCAGGCCCTTGTGCATGCAAGGCAAGCACTAACTGAGCTATATACCCAGCCCAATTTTTTTTTTTTAATGTGGAAGAAACAAGTTTAGTACGAAATTCCCGTGGAATTTAAAGCATACATTTTATTTTATTCTCAAAGTCTAGTTAATTTGGAACTCCCTCTTTTGTTTTTTTTGAACAGTTTCCTGTATGTGTGTGTGTGTTTAGTTAGTGAGGATTGAACCCAGGGATGCTTTGCCACTGAGCTACATCCCCAGCCCTTTATTATTATTTTTTTTAATTTTAAGACAGGATCTTGCTAAATTGCTTAGAACCTCCTTAGATTGTTGAGGTGGGCCTTGAATTTGTAATCCTTCCTTGAACTTGTAATCCTTCTGCCTCAGCCACCCAAGTGCTAGCACACCTGCCCTGGCAGAGCCACTGAAACTACTTCTGAACCTGAATTCTTCATATATGATAACATATACCTGAGTCAATGAAATCCAAGGCTCTTGACAACCCTTCTGTCTTCAGGGCTGACTCAGTGCTCAATGAATGCTGTCAAATGAATACATGAGGCAAAACCAGAAAGTGGGATTAGTCTAGTTTGCAGTGATTAGTTTTGAGGTGGCTCACCCTCTACACCAATCCTAAATGCTTCCTTACTTGTAGATTTCCTTTTACTTTAGAAAATAAATTCTTTCTTGCTTGAGTCAGTTCAGTTGGATTTTCTTTTGTTTGCAGTTAAAGTGTCCTGACATAGGCTCACAATAAAAATTAACCTTAGCTGTAGAAAAATTTTAGTTACAATTTTTTTAAAAATATTTTTTTAGGGGCTGGGGATGTGGCTCAAGCGGTAGCGCGCTCGCCTGACATGCGTGCGGCCTGGGTTCGATCCTCAGCACCCCATACCAACAAAGATGTTGTGTCCACCGAAAACTAGAAAATAAATAAATAAATAAATTCTCTCTCTCTTTAAAAAAAAATACTTTTTTAGTTGTCAATGGACCTTTATTTCATTGATTGATTGATTGATTGATTGATTGTGCTGAATGGAACCCAGTGCCTCACACCTGCCAGGCAAGCTCTCTACCACTGAGACACAACCCCAGTCCTAGTTACAATTAAAAAAAAATTTTTTTTTGGTAGTTGTAGATGGACAGCATGTCTTTGTTTTATTTGTTTCATTTTTATGTGGTGCTAAGGATCAAACCCAGTGCCTCACACATGCTAGGCAAGTGCTCTGCCACTGAGCTACAGCCCCAGCCCCCTAGTTACAAATTTTTATCCATCATAGTTGAAGAGTTATCTTTCTTTCTTTTTTTTTTCTTGTGTGTGTGTGTGTGTGTGTGTGTGTGTGTGTGTGTGTGTGGAGGAGGTACTGGGGATTGAACCCCGGGATGCTCTTCCAGTGAACTACAACTCAACCCTTTTTTATTTTTGAGACAGGGTTTCATTAAATTGTCCTGGCTGGCTTTGAACTCGCAATCATCCTGTCTCAGCCTCCTGAGCAGCTGGGTTAATAGGCATGTATCACTGTAAGCAGAAAGACTGAAATTCTTTTTTTTTTTTAATTTTTTAATATTTATTTTTTAGTTATTGGCGGATACAACATCTTTGTTTGTATGTGGTGCTGAGGATCGAACCTGGGCCGCACGCATGCCAGGCAAGCGCCGCTACCACTTGAGCCACATCCCCAGCCCAAGACTGAAATTCTTTATGCTTGACTTTTATACAATCTAAAATAAAAGTTGTTGTTGCTGTATAGTTGTTTTTTATGGCAAATTCAGTAATTAGTAACTTGTACTAACGTTGAGTAAAAATTACAGGAGTTTATTATCTTGGGTTGATCCCTGTTGCTGAAAGTTCAGTCTTTGTCCCCAGGCCAATTCAATAACAAGGACTCCGTTTAGAGAAAAAGAAAAAAGATGGTTTATTGCTTTGCTAGCAAAGGAGAAACACAGGGGACTACTGTCCCCAAGGCTGTGATTCTGCCCATCAGCAGGTTCTCTGTTGGTGTTGTCATTCACTTGTTAATTTGGGAGATTGTAATTTCTGAGATTTTCTGATGCCATTCCCCCCAAATCTGGATTACTTGTTCCTATGGTGGGTGTGTACTCAAGGACAGATTAACTCTGTCTAGGGTGGGGAAGAAAAGTAATCTTGTTCTCTGATATTAGGGCTGGAGAGATTAAGGAGGAGCAGGGAGAAAAGAAGAGAGGGAAACGTCCATTTTAAAAATAAATTGTTGTGGGAGTGCAGCAAGGGTCATATTCGAAGCATAAAGTGTAATAAGCAAATCACTGTTACATCTGCTGTACTAGGTCCCTACAGACTAGGCAAAAAATCCAGTGGAGTCACTCAAACTAAACTTCCATGTCACACACTGGAACAAAACAGTTTATCTGACCTTCTGAGAAATCAGAATTAGATACAGCCAACTTTTCCAGATGGGACAGTTTGTATGCACATGATAACCAAGTGCCCTCTTTCACCCTCACACAAAAGGAGTGGCCTGAAAGGACCCCATAGTAACCATTTATTTCCTATTTTCCTGTCCCCACCTTTAAAATAGCTTTAAAATAACCAATACATTTTTGGTTTTACTTCTGATTTCTTCCATCTTTTTCTGTCTAAAAAGCCTACTTAGAAGCTGGTATGCTTATACTATCAGCTACTTGGTAGGCTAAGGCTGGAGAATCTCTTGAGCCCTGGAGGTGGAAATCAGCCTGGGCAGCATAGTGAGACCTGTTATGCTTGGATTCGGGACCCCCAAAAGACCACCAGAGACCCAAGATTGATATAAGCAGCAAAGAGGTGTTTATTGCAAGCTAGTTTGGTCCTCCACATGCACACAGCAACTGGTGATGCTGAGAGGCCCCGAGCCCAGGGTTTGCAGCAGTTTTATACATTCTTTGGAGAAGGCAGGGACTTCACATACACCATAGCATCTCTTAGCAAATCATCACACATTGCGGGAAAATCAAATAACAACTCTAAAACATGATTAGCACATTCACTGGCGGGAACAAGTTGGGTAAGGGTGATTGGTCAAGGGGTATTCATTTGAACTGATTGGCTTAAGCCAAGAGGGGTGTTCTTGCTGAACTACATGGTTTCCCAACATGTTATCAACCACTATTAACTACTGGGAGGGTCATCTGGCATCCTAGGTATTTCCCTATCTCATGCTGATTGGTGGCTGCTAGGGGGATGCTATGGGTCCCCACCTATAGCCTGACTGAGTCAGGGACACCTGGCATCCAAAAATAAATTAGATAAATAAATAAGAAAATTATATTAGCAAGTTCTTCTATGACAGCCAAATTTTTACACCTTGAACCAACATTTTTACACTTTTTCACCTTGAACCAACATTTCTGCTTCACTTCCCCTAAGTTTTAACAGCAGATCTCTCCTGTTATTTGTAGATAAACAATTTAGCAGGGTGGGAATGTGCCTAGGAGTGCTCTGTGGGTCTTTCCAAGGACAAAGGTCATGTCCCTTCCTTGGACAGGCTTTGCTCTGAGATAGAGGCTGGTTTTTCAACCCCATGCCAAAAAGAAAAAAATAAATAAAATTGTTTGCGTGCCAAGAAAGACTTGTTGGTGGACCAGATCCATTCTTGTGATATGCTCCATTCAGGGGTCTTGCCATTTCTCTAGGTCCTATCTGGAAAGGGATAGAAGCCTTCTCTGGATTTAGAACTTCCCAATTTATACACTGTTTCTGTCTTCCTGCTGAGTCTCAATCCTGGAGCATAAATATCATAGGACAAAACGGGTCCTTGGCATATGTGACAGAAAATAATTTCAGCATGTTCCATGCAGTGACACAGATTTACTTAGGAAAGAAAATACACACTTAAAGGAGAATATGGACTATCTCGAGGAAAAGACATCTTTGGAGTAAAGTAAGAAATGCACATTCAAAAGAAAATGTCAATGTCGCATGTCTGTAATCCCAGCAGTTTGGAAGGCTGAGGCAGTAGGATCATGGGTTCAAAGCCAGTCTCAGCAAAAGTGAGGCACTAAGCAACTCGGTGAGACACTGTCTCTAAATAAAATGCAAAATAGGGTTGGGGATGTGACTCAGTGATCAAGTGCCCCTGAATTCAATCCTTTGTACCAGAGAGAGAGAGAGAGAGAGAGAGAGAAAGAGAGAGAGAGAGAGAGAGAGAGGGAGAAATGAATGCTTGCCTTCTTGAGGGTGGAAAACTTTTAGAGTAAAACATAGATGCACATTCCAGGGAGAATACAGGCCATCTCTAGAGGGAGAGACAGCAACCCCTTGGCATGAGGTGTTTACAGAGGGACAGTCGTTAGGGGCTGAACTAGAGGTGCAGTTACGGTAAAGTAATGTCATTTTGCCCCAGTTTTTCTATCACTTGGGCACTGCCATCCTGTTATATTTCTTTGCAGACAAGGGTATGGGTCAAAGGCAAGGGCCAAGGCTGTGGATGCGGGCTGGGTTGCTCAGGAATTCTTGTTTTGCATTTCAAAGGTTCGTGGGCTGTTTCCAGCACTTCAACAGCTCATCTGGCCCTTCTCTTTGACTCAGTATGCCTTTATTTTTTTATATCCTCAAATTTCTATCTTATAAACATGCATGCAGATCTCCCCACCCACTTTTTCCCCCCCAGGGAGTCATTTCCACTTAAATTCTCTTCACAGTCCCTTCTCCCTAGTTGAGGGATTTTTCCAAGTCAAGGATGTGAGAAGCAGAAAGCCCTAAACCATTCACAAGCTGCCAGGTCAACTGTATTGCCTAAGTACCGCATGTTTTCCACGTATTCTATAGGCCTGGTCTAAAAGTAAAAGCCAAGATTAGACTTTTGGGAGAGGGTAGAGGGGTAGGAAAGACAGTGGAATGAGATGGCCATCATTACCCCAAACATGTATGAGCAAATGTAAGCACGAATGCTGTGACTCTCCTTTGTGTACAACCAGAAACATGAAAAATTGTGCTCTCTATGTGTAATATGAATTGAAGTGCATTCTGTGGTCCTATATAACAAATTAGAATAAATAAATTAATTAAAAAAAAAAAGAACCTGTGTCTTGGGCTAAAGAAGAACTGTTTGCAAGTGCTGCATTCAAGACTGCAGCACCCACTCTTGGCGCCTCCTGTCAAACATACTGACACATTCACTTTTGCTTGCTTTGCTCTTCTTGTCTCTAGGACCATACTGAATAAATATTGAAAAATTAAAAAATAATAATAATCAAAAGAATAGACTTTTGGTTTCTTTTTTTTTTCTGCTGTGTTATCTTGTCCTTAAGGAAATGGTCCTGTTACCAGAGTTCTAGGCCAGAGGCCAGAGAGGATCCCACAAATCAGGTCTAACCAGTCACCCCAAAAACCAAACAGAGAAGGTAATAGCAAGAAACATGAAAGGAACTTTAAGCAGCAAGCTCCACCTGGAAGACAGGGGACTCACATCTTTAGCCTTGTCACCCTTGTGGAGCTGACAATGATTTTGAGATTTTGTAGAAAGAGAAATGGGGGCAAAGGTGTGTGTGTGGGGGGAGTAGTCTGCATAGCTGGAGGCATTGCTTAGCTGCCACAGCAGGTGATCTGGATGGCTCTGTGATCTGTCCTGTTTATCTCCAGATTGGTCTGGCAGGCTCTGTCCCTAAAAAGAAAGTTTCCATTTGCCTGAGGGGTAACTTGCACTGAACACAAGATGTTTATCAATCAGACCTTGTTCCTAGAAACCAAGGTTCTGGGATTCTTCTGGAAACAAAGAAGATTGATGTAAAATGGAGGTAAAAAGCTAAGTCCTTTTTTTTTTTTTTTGATAACAGGGATTGAACCCAGGGGTGCTTAACCACTGAGCCACATTTCCCAGCCCTTCTTCTTCTTCTTCTTTTTTTTTTTTTTTAAATCTTATTTAGAGACAAGGTCTTGCTAAGTTGTTTCAGGACTTGCTAAGTTGCTGATGCTGGCTTTGTACTCATGATCCTCCTGCCTCAAACTCATGTGCTGCTAGGATTACAGGCATGTACCACCAAGTCCTTAATCCTGCTTTTAGCCACCCCTCAGACATTTGCAGGCAAAAATAAAGAGTCTAAGTCCTTGTTACAATCATACAATTTCTTAGCTGCTTCATGAAGAGGGAGGAGAATCACAGGGTGAAAAATGGGGAAATACTAACCTGCCATACAAGGAATATATCCAGAAGAGGGACTTTTGTAGTTGTTTCTGATACTGAGGACTGAACTCAGGGATGCTTTATTCCTGAGTCACAGCTGTAATCCTTTTTATTATTTATTTTGAAACCAAATCTGGTTAAATCACCTGGTCTGGCCTCCAACTTGCAATCCTCCTGCCTCAGCCTCCTGAGTCCCTGGGATTACAGGCATGCACCACCAAACCCAACTGCCTTATTTTTAATTTTAACACAGGTGTCACTAAACTGCTGAGTTTGGCTTTGAACTTAGAATCCTCAAGCCTCAGCCTCCAGAGGAGCTGAATCAGTTTCTATTGGTATGATAATAAAGTTCCTTTTCTATAATCTTACACAAAAGGATTACACCTGAAATAATCTGATGTCAATTAGTCAGTTATTTTCCTATAGTCTTGTTTTCCTATCCCTGCTATACTAAGAAAGTACTTTTAAAATGACCAAATTTCGTTTTGTTTTTGCCTTTGTTTTTGCTTTCTTCAGCCATTTTAGATGAAATCAATCTCTTCTTGCTGAGCTTATCAGAGCACCCTTTCCCTGTCCCCTAAAACTGGGGATTGAACCCAAGGGTGATCTCTGCTGAGCACAAACACAGTCCTTTTAATTTTATTTTATTGTTACTGAAGACTGGACCCAGGGGCATTTCACCACTGAGATACTCTCCAACCCTTTTTATATTTTTGTTTTGAGATAGGGCCTCATTAAGTTGCTTAGAGTCTCACTAAATTGCTGAGGGCTGGCTTCAAACATGCAATCCTCCTGCCTCAGCCTCAGGAGAGGCTAGGATCACAAGTGTGGGCCACCCCACCAGACTCTCAACAGATTACTATTCTACTTTACAGAGTGAAATGATGCCAGATTCTAGAATGCAAAAAATAGCCAGGCATGGTGATGAACAATAATAATTCCAGAAATTTGGGAGGCTGAGGCAGGAAGATCCAAAGTTAGAGGCCAGCCTCAACAATTAGCAAAGCTTCAAGCAACTTATTGAAACCCTGGGGAGGTAGCTTGGTGGTAGAGCCACCCTAGGTTCAATTCCCAGTACTCCCCAGCAAAAAAAGGAAAGAAAGAAATTACCATTGTGTTGAGGCAGAGCCCTCATAGATGGGTTGATAATATAAGGCTAATTATAATTTTCACTGCCTTTATTTGAAGACCAAACTTAAAAGGTTCCCAAGGGTAGGATTCTTTTTATTAATCCAACCCTAAACTTGGGCAGAATAAACTCAGTATTCAGTTCCAGTTCCTTCATCCAGCTTGGGTAGTATAAGAAAGCTGCATTTCTTCTGGCAGTTAACTTTGTACAGTGGAAAGATATGTCCAAACACCTCTGATTTCCAGGCAAGTCTACTAACCCAAGGCGACTTCTAGAGAGTTCTGCTATTGACTGCCATTGGGAAGATGAGAGAGGAGCGTGTGTGTTGTTTTTTAGTATTTCACATTGGAAAGAGCAAATGTAGGCATTTAACATCCTCAGCTCCTTAGTGCACCTTTGAAGTAGTTATTGTAGGAAGGGGTCCCCCCTTCCCCCTTGTCTTTTCTTTTTCAATAATGGGGATTGAACCCAGGATACTCTACTACTGACTTGCATCCCAGTCCCACTTTTTTTTTAAAAAAAAGTTGTTTTTTTTCTTTTTATTTTGAGACAGGTTCTAGCTAGGTTTCTGAGGTCGGCTTCAAACTTATTATCCTTCTCCTAAACTTCCTAGATGCTGGGATGATAGACATGTGCCACTGGCGCCTGGCTTCTTGAAAAGATATGCAAATAGTCTGTTACTCATGCAGAATAATGGACCATACCAAATAAATACGAGGAATGCTTATTGAGGAATGCTTATTTCTTTCCTCCCAGTTTTTTCTTTTCTTTTAAACTTTTTTTTTTTTCTGTTTTTGGCCTGAGAAAACAGACTTATAAAATAAATGCTGCTGCTTCTTTTCAATACTGCTAAGATATTATAGGTTAATAACTGTGTATGTTAATAAAATTTGGGTTTAAGATGATTCACCTTTAAGAATGCAATAGGATATGTATAATATGTACATTCTACTAACCGGCATGGTGGCATACACCTGTAATCCCAGTGGCTCCGGAGGCTGAGACAGGAGAATCTTGAGTTCAAAGTTAGCCTCAGCAATGGCGAGGTGCTAAGCAACTCAGTGAGACCCTGTCTCTAAATAAAATACAAAATAGGGCTGGGGATGTGGCTCAGTGGCTAAGTGCCCTAGGGTTCAATCCTCAGTACAAAAAAAAAAAAAAAAAGAACAATAACATACTGTGGTACTATGGTCACAAATATTACCACATTAGGCATCATCAGTCCTTTATCTACCATTTATTCTTCTCATTACTACCTTTTGGTTTTTTAAATATTTGTTAAGTGCTTATAGGGAGAAAGAAGCAAGAGCACACTAGGACAAATTTTTTTTTTTTTTTTTTTGCTTAGCATCTCGCCATTGCTGAGGTTATCTTTGAACTAGAGATCTTCCTGGCTCAGCCTCCCTAGCCACTGGGATTACAGGCATGCACCACCACACACCTGGCCAGATCTCCTTTCTTTTCATTCCCCACCCCCCACCCCCCCACCCCCCCACCCCCGTCTTTTTTTTTTTTTTTTTTAAGGTACTGGTGATTGAACTAGGACTTCACACACACTAGAAAAATACTCTACCATTTAGAGCCTTTTTTATTTTTACTTTGAGTCAGGGTCTTGTTAAATTGCCCCCACTGGCCTTGAACTTGCCATTCTCCTGCTTCCACCTCACAAGACTCTGCAATTAAAGATGTGTGTCAAGGTGCCCAGCTAGTCTTCATTCCATTATTTTCTTTTCTGAATCTGGGCATTGCTGAGAGCCATTGCCAAGTAGGAATGATGCATCAAAATTTCCTTGCCAGCGTACCCCATGTTGCTTAGAGGAAGGACTCCTGGAAATGGACATTTGAAGTGACACTACATATATGTTTGAGAAAGGTGACCCTGCTCAAGGACCAGGGTGGATCTGGGTTTAAGGAGGATCCTACTGGATTAGGGCGGATCAGGTTTTAGGGAGTATCCTGCTCCTTGGGTTTAGGGCAGTTCCAGGTTTAAGGTGTACCCTGCAGGGAATAGGGCATATCCTGCTGCCTCAGGCACGCCCGATCCTTGAGTTCCTGTTGAGTTCTCGTGGGATTCAGAAATTATTTGGGATTCAAAGCCTGGTGGAGTACTTGAATTTTGCCCCAGAACGTGATTTTCCCCAGAATCTGTTTGTAGAGGGCCGGTGTGAGTTCCAGAATAAAGAGTGTCTGTTTGAATCTACAAGGTGTGTGGTGGCTCGTGATTTTGTGCCCAGCCAGACTGCGGCAGGGCATCTTAAGTCTCTAGCCTTTCTCTTATCTGTCCAGAGGAGCTTCACAGAAAACAAAGAGAGAAAGATCTTCCCTTATTTGTTCAGTTGTCAGCCAGCCCTTCAACTCTTGCTCAAAGCTCTCCACACCCTGCATTCTATCTTGTGCTGGTGGAGGCCATAAACAATGAGATGAAGTCAGCATGAACAGAGGTGTGTTTTCAGCTTTCCGTTACTATAATAAACAATTGAGATATCTGGGCTAGTAGTGGTGCAGAGCTATAATCCCAGGTACTTCAAAGGTTGAAGCAGGAGGACTCCAAGGTTAAGACCAGCCTCAGCAATTTACGGAGATCCTGTCTCAAAATAAAAGATAAAAAACAAAACCTCTCACCTCTCAGTAATTTACTGAGTACCTTCCAAGCACCAGGGAACCTATTTGGTGCTTTGTTATAGTATTATCTTATTTATTCTTTGAATTTCATGAACTTAAACTCAGAGAGGCCAAATAATTGGCCCATGGTTAATGGCGCGATGATGTTTATAATTGAATGCTAATTATACGCTCAGCACTTTGCTTAGTCCTTCATATTGTGGTTTCATTTCAGCCTCACCACAAGTCTTTGAGGTGGATTTTTTTTTCCTTTTACAGATCAGCCAACTAAGACTCACAGATATCAAGAGGCTTGCCCCATATATTTTTATTTTGAGACAGGATCTTACCAAATTGCCCATACTAGTCTTAAATTTAGGATTTCCTATTTCATGCTTCCAAATTGCTGAAATTCAAGCCAGTTCCAGGCTCCACCAGAATCAATTATTATTATTATTATCTTTGGTACTGAGAATTTAACCCAGGAGCACTTTACCACTGAACTATATCTTCACTCCAGTCCTTTTAAAATTTATTTTGATTTTGAGGGTCTTGCTAAATTGCTGAGGGCCTCCCTAAATTGTTGAGGCTAGTCTCACACTTGCTTCCTTAATCTCCTAAATCGTTGGATTATAAGGCCTCAGCCATTGCACCTGCTTTACCACTGACTGCATCCCCAGTCCTTTTAATTTTTTATGTTGAGACCGGCTGTTGCTAAGTTGCTTATGGTCTTAGCTAAATAGCTCAGAATGGCTTCAAACTTGGGATCCTTCTGCCTCGGCCTCCAGAGTCGCTACAACTACAGCGACTTCTGTCACCCCCTCTGGCAGCAAAAATGTGTTAGCAAGGCCTCCAGGTGATTCTGATGCATGCTCTTATCTGACAACGCTGCACAGAATTACCTGCCACGTGTTATACAACATACAGCAGAAAGAAAAGGGAAAATTTAAGCAACACTTTCTCCCCCAGAAGCCCTTCCTCCTCTTTGATGCAGTGAAGGGCTGAAGGTGCTCAGTATATGGTCTAGAACACACTCTGAGATATATTAGGAGTTTAGTCAATGGTACAAATGCTGGTGTAAAGGTTGGTGTCCTGGGTATGGGGTTTGGTCAATTCTGTGCGTTGGAAGAGGAGAAGGATTGTGTGGTAGGATACAAGGCAAGCTCTACCCCTTGTCCCATCACAGAAACAGAGCCACCAGGAATTTAGAGAAGGTTCTTCTTCCCAGTGTCACTACTGTGTCCCTCACACTCTCTTGAGTTACAGATATTGGCGCTCAGAATTCTGCAGTGGATTGCCAAAGAGCAGGAGGCCTGCGGAAGGAAGAGCAAGAAAGAGTCTAGGCGGAATGCAAAGACATGTAGAAGCCATCCCTGAGCCCTTGCTGTAGATTTTTTTTTTTTTACTTTATTCTGCAGTGGAGAAATAAAGTATTGATTTTTTTTTTACTTAAGCAATATTTTCAACAACTGCATGGAAAATAGAATGGCGCGAAAGATGGAGAGTTAAGGGATTATGGTACTATTTAGTGTGGGAAATTGGAGGGCTGTGGGTAAGCTAAGAACAGAATGAAGAAAATATGGATGGGGATGTGCGGAGAGCTGCGCACAGAGACAGCTTCCATTTGAGTTGTGGGTGTGGGGCCAACATCTTAGACATGGAAATCCTTGGAATCAGTAGGCATTGCTCTAAGTTCCTGAGCACAAGTAAAAGACATCCCCTCCTTCTTCTTTCCCAAGGCGCTCGGGCTTTGGAATATGACAGGGTTCGAAACTACTTGTGGAACATCATTGCTATGCGCGCAGTGATTCGATCACTTGTTCATGGCTATGCCCCAAGCGCCCAGAAAAGTGTCTGGCACATAATAGGCGCTCACCAAAACGCTGTTGAATTATGTATAAAAGAATGAACGGTACCACGCCAAGACTCCTTTCCTGATCTATACCTGAAAGGTCGTTGAATAATGAAATCACATAGCTTCAAACTTGACAAGCGGAATACGCTCAACAAGTTGTTATTTTTCCTTTTCCTTCACAATAGATCCTAGGCAATACAAAAAAAGGGGGTTTCTTTCTCTTGCGTCGTTTCCACCTTCCTTCGCCTCCGCAGCCCCCACACGGTCTTGGGGAACACGTGGGCCTGGGGAGGCGGGGCGGGGGGAATAGAGGGGGCGCCGGCCGGTGGCTAGAACTGAGCTGGTCTCCCCGGCTTACGTAAGAAGCGATCCCGGGCGGCCGCCCTGGGCTCGGAGACTGAACAGGCGGAGGCGGCGCCGCCCATTGGGATCCGGGCTGGGTGTCTCTGGTGGCGCTACTTTCAGCCGAGGTGTGTTTATTTGCTTTTGGCTGAGAGGCGCGGGGCTCCGGCTCTGCGCCTGGCCCTTGGCTGAGGAGCGCATCTGCCAACCTCGGGCGGAGGTGGGCCCCTCCAATTGCGCGCGGGCGGCGGGCAGCGGCGGCGGCCACAGTGACTACAGAGAATGTGACAGCCGCCCGGGAGGGGCCGAGGTGCTGCCCACGTGCGGGAATCGCGCAGGGGCTCAGTCCCAGGATGCCCGGAGCGGCGGGGCGGCGGGGGCGCGCTTTGAGTCACCCCCTTATCTCGGTTTCCTTAGCTAGTCCGAGACTGGTTTGGGGATGCCTGGCCACACGACTCCCTCCTAGGACAAGGCGTGGGAGTGAGACAGCGGAAGGGATCGAGATTGGAACTGGCGGGCCGACCTCCGCGCCCCCGAGGGCTGACTACGCTGGGCGGGGGCATTGGAGTTCTCCATAACTGCTGCCTGGGGGCGAGGAGGTGGCGGAGGGCGGGGCTGAGGGGAGGGGTTGTCTTAAAAGTCTCTCCTTTCCCCAGTAGGGGCGGCAGGAGAGTCCCCGCGTGAGCAGAGGGTTCCTGAGGCAGGGGCCAAGAAACAAAGTTCGCGGGGCTGCCTCCGGGGCCGCTGTCTGGGCTGCCTGTTGGGCCGCTCGCCTCCTCGCGAAGGCCATGGCTTCCAAACTCCTGCGCGCGGTCATCCTAGGGCCGCCTGGCTCGGGCAAGGGCACCGTTTGCCAGAGGATCGCCCAGAACTTTGGCCTCCAGCATCTCTCCAGTGGCCACTTCTTGCGGGAGAACCTCAAAGCCAACACGGGTGAGGGGCTGTGGGGGGAGGGGCGGGGGTGAGCCGAGCGGGGTCGGTTTAGGCGGGGGAGAGACACTGTCTGAGAGGGGCCGGGTCTTCTCGGTCCCCGGCGCCCTTCCCCCGCCCGCGTGTGGCGGTGCAGGCTCCTACGTGCAGGAGAGCATGCAGCGGCTGCCCGCTGCCGCGCGGCTTAACCGCGCCCGGGGAGGAGGCACCGGCTCTGGGGAGGATAGTAGGAGGGACCTGCAGCTCCTCCTGCCTGGGTGGAAAAGCCCGTGACTACCGGGCTCAGGGAGCCAGAGCCAGGCAGCAGAAAACCCTGAGCTTCGCTTACACGCTGCCTACTTGGACCAAGCGGTCCCTCAGCCCCTGGGTCCCCTCCAGCCCATCCCCCAGCTCCCTAGTGAGCCGCGCGTCTCCTTCCCCAGCCTGAGCTCCCGGGGCCCAGCGCCGCCCACCTGTGGGAGTCCTGCCCCGCTGCGCGCTGGGGAGCCCACGGCACCGCTGGGCTTTCTACCGAGCGCCGCTTCAGCCCCTCGGCGTCGTCTTGGGCCTCGGGGCAGAGCCCTTGGTGGCGTTGAAAGGCCTATCAGTTCGCTCCCCTAAAGCTAAACTCTCCCCCACCAACTCCCTACCCCCCACCCGCCAAGCCGAGGCCTGGCCGCCAGGAGACTAAGGAGACTCGTTTTGTTAAATTACATTTTGAATCCAGCCTTCTTGGAAATGGCTTCTCGATTGCTTCCCTCGGCTGGCGTGGTGAAGCTGGGGATAGAGATCACCTATCTCCTACGGTAGTCTGACAGTGGTCAGCTCATCCCTTTTGCCTTCTCCCACTCCACGTTCATACCAGCTCCAAACAAATTGGCATGAAAAGGCGAGAGGTAGTGCTGGAGGTGCTGCCAGGTACACAGCCCTTCTGGGATGCGTGGTGCTCGTAATTAGCAACTCTCCTGGAAACATGTTATTGCAGACGGGGTCCTTGACTCTAGCCCGCAGTTCTCATCTTGTCCTAGGTGGTTATTGTCCATTACGGGCTAATTATCCAGGGATCTGCATTTCAGAAGCAGAGATTAGTGTGAAGAGGAGGGTGGAGGACAGTGCTGGGAAACAGGAGCAACGCTTTAAAAGCAAGGAATTGAGAACATCTGCAAAGCAGTTTATTCATTACCTCTTAAGCAGGTTGTAAAAGCAAGCTTTTATTCCCAAGAACACTCTTCCCCTCGCCCCCACGTTTCAGATGGAAACGTTATGTTTACCAGATTACACTTTGAATTTTCTCCTGTGGATATTGTTATCTCAAGCGGGCCTATTTTAATTTTAATACCACATTCAAATGTTTCTTATACTTTCTGTATTTGGAATGCAGTTTGGGGGGGAGGGTAGTCAGAGGGTTTTTTGTGAGGCTTCTCCTTGGGGGAGGAGAGTGCAGGACCTCAAGGTGACCTGGAGCCCATCCACAACACCCTCTATACCTGAATTGGTGACTTATTTCCTTCTGGCATGAAGGTATTCTCACTGTACCTCCTGGGGCTGGGCTCCTAGCCTTTCTTTTTAAAAGATCATTTGATGAGAAGTGGCTTCTTTTTGCAGGGTTTTGAAAACTTTCCACTTGCTATTCACCCTTCCCTCCCTTTGTTTTATACCATTTTAACTTTCCTCTCCTGAATTTTATTCTTTCAGGTATCTTCATTCTTCCACCCCCTCCTGTTTTCCCTTGGAGTAAGACGTGACTTTGAAAAGTTGAAATTTCTTTTTCTGGGTATCAAGGTTTTTTTTTTTTTTTTTGCATGAAACAATTAAAAAACTATCAGGAAAGAAGAGGCCAGCAATTTGTTATGGACTTGGGGCCTGTGACCTGAGATGATTTTTTCACACTTAGAAGGTTTAAGTGAGGCTGGGTATAGTGGCATATACCTATAGTTGCAGCGCTTGAGGCTGGGGTGGGTGGATGGCTAAGAATCCTAGAGACCCACTACCTGGTAAATAAAAAAGCATTCTACGGGTATTTATTTTTATATCTGTTATCTGCTGTTTGCTTTTTAGCTAATTTCCTGATAGAGAAGCACAACAACAGTGTATATGTATGCTTTTGTAGTTGAAGGTTTGAAGGAGATGATGAAACACAACAAAACCCCAGGAAATACAACCTTTGTTGGAATTTGAATTGGAAAGTAGCTCAGGCCATCTGCTGTAGCCTGGATTCAGGCACACTCCAGGCTGCATGGCTTTCTCCTTCAGCCACTCCCTGATGAAAGGCTGCTCTTCAGGAAAGGGCCACTCTGACATTGCTTCTGGGAAGTAAGCCTTTCCTTACCTGCCTTGGCAGAATCCACTTTTCCTCTTGTACATGCATAACCTGTTGATTTTGTTGCTACTGTTGCATATAGTTATAGCAACATAATAAATGCCTAATTCATCCAGGAGATATTTACTTAGTGCCTGGAATGTGTCAGTGTTCAAGGTGCTAGGGGCAATAGCATTGTTTTCTTTTGCAATGCTGGCAATCTAACCCAAGACCTTTTACATGCTAGGCAAGCTCTCTACTACTGAGCTATACTTCCAGCCCAAGCATCAAGATAATCTTGTTGTGCTCCTTGTTGCCCCTTCCACCTATACCAGATTCCATTAAACACTCTGAAACTGGAGTCTGGCAGATTACCCCAATGTACTACAAAGGGTTCAGTAAGTCTGTTGAAGGCATGGGACATTTACTGTCTACATCTTCGCCAGAAGTCAAATAGCAAGTCTATTCTGTTTAATTATCTCTGATCTGTGGGAAAAGTTTGTATTTGGATGGATCTGAGATTAGCTTCCTGATAACTGTTCCTTCCAAGGCTGCCTGGAGCAGTGCAGGCTGAGGCTTATCAAATACCTTTTTTGGAGGCCCACCCCCAATCTTTGGCTTGCTTGAATTTTCTTTAGCACACTGTGAGTAAATAGAAAGGAGAGTTACCTTAGATTGCCAGGGACTGGATCTTATTCTATCACAAAGAATGTTACTTTTTTCTTGTGTGTTTGTGTGTGCATACAGGTAGGTGTAATGAGTACATGGACACACAGAGCTGGAACTCTAAAATGACTACCATTAAAAATTCTAACCTTTAATGATAACTTCTTTTGCTGGGTCATATCTGAAGGATATGAAAATCCTTTTTCAAGTATTGGACAAATAGTGGTATTAAAAAAAGTCCCATTGTTCTATACTCGATCTGCTATCTCAAGTGCAGGGAAGCTGGCAGGTTTCCATTTGGGAGCATGTTGGACTTGATTGAGAGAAAGGATATTCAAACCTGTTTCTGCTCTTAATTAATATTAACTGCAGCTTTTACTGGAGTTTTGCAGATGGGACTAGCATGTCCAATTAGACTATGGGCTGAGTCTCTCTGAAAAGATGACCTCGTTCAAAGGGCTTAGGGTTTTTGGGTACTCATTAAGTGTAAATGTGTGTTATGTAAGAGTGAAAATTTCTGAGGATTGGAGAATAGAAAGGTTGTATTAAACTTGAGAGTCAGAATTCAACAGTGCATCTAAATTAACTTGAAATGATTAACCTTTTTGCAGATCCTACAGGGTCTTGGCTCATTCCAGGATCTCTAGAGCACACTATCTATATTCCATTTTTCCTTCTAGTTTGGGAAGATCTGAACAAAGCCCAGGTCCAGCAAGGATCTGACCAGTTTTAAAGCATCTCTCTAGTCCACAGGCTCATTCTACTTCAGCTTTTTATTTTTAGTTTCTTTGAGGATTTTCACAAGAATTTGGAGAGCACTATTTCTGACTTCAATAGTAAGTCTGCCTTAGCCTCTTGTACATCTGAATCTTTGTGTTCTTCCAGAATTATCATTTTGTTTAAAGCAGCCTTTTCTTTCTTGTTCTCTTTTTAAGTTTTGTTTTCTTTCTTTCTTTGGTAACGGGGATTGAACCCAAGTGCACTTAACCACTGAGCCATATCCCAGCCCTTTTTTAAATTTGAGATAGGGTCTCACTATGTTGTTTTGGTTGCTCAGTTGCTGAGGCTGGCTTTGAATTTGTGATCCTCCTGCCTCAGCCTCCCAAGTCACTGGGATTACAGGCTTGCTTGCTCCACTCAGTTAGGCTTTAGTTTTCTTTTCTTGTGGTATAGTATTGGGGATTGAGGCCCAGGATTATTTTACCTCTGAACCACCCACCCCGCCAACACACCTCAGCCCTTTTTATTTTTGGAGACAGGGTCTGGCTAAATTGTATAGGCTGGCTTTGAAATTGGCGATTCTCTTGCCTCATCCTCCCGAGTCCAAAGACATTTTTGTATCTATGTAATATTTCTTTCATTCAGCAGATATTACCTATTTACATATCCCATTGTTCCTAAGAGGTGAGAATCCATAAGGGGATTGAGCAAGTAGAAGAAAGGTACCTGTTGAATAAATAGAGTAGTATGAGAGGTGAGGTGTGTGTTATGAAGGAAATGGAATGGTAATAATTAGTGACTAGGGTTAGGGTGGCTGTCTTGGGTTGTGTGATTGGGGAAGACCTCCCCAGCAGATGAATATCTCCATTCATACCATACCATGGGACGATCTAGGAGCAGAACTTTCCAGAGAAAGAACAAGTGCAAAAGCCCTTAGGTGAGAACATGCAGAGTTTGTTTGAGAAAGAGAAAGAAGTCTTATGAGCAGAAGGGATACAGAAGTGAGTCAGATCAGAGACTTGACCAAGTGTGAGATCAGGGAGAGCCTTAAGGATTCTGGTGAAAACTGAATTTTATTCTAAAGGCAGTGAAAAGCCATTGAAAGGTTTAAAGTCAGGCAGTGATACAGGTAAATTTACCTTTTCAAAGCTGACTTTTTTTTCATGCTGTGTAGAGAAGTGACTCCAGGTGAGCAAGAGTGGTACCAGGGAGCCCCGTGTAAATGGGAAGAGTGACAAAGTCAGAAACAGAGGGAGATCCTTTTAAAGGCAGAGCCCACTGGTCCCAGTAAGTTGACTGTGAGAGGTAATGGGGAGAAAGTCTAGAGGGAGTTCCCAGGATATTGGCCTGAATATGTGCCTGGGTAAATGTACCTTAGATGGGTGTCTAATCAATTTTGTATGGAGTGTTTGCATTATTTGCTGTTTAAGAATGCTCTTATGAATGTTATTTTATATAAATCACTAGATACATATACTTTCTTTGGAATATTTCTAACTACTGTTCTGAAAGTTTTTGAACCACAGGGGAATAACAGAGTCTTAAATTTAACTTAAAGATAATCCAGTCAAGTTCATTCTTTCTGCTGAGCATTGAACCCAGGGCCTTGTACCCGCTAAGGAAGCACACTCTACCCTGGAATTCTATCCTCAGCCCTTCAGACAACTTCTTGGCAGCTTATTGGTGCTACTTTATTCATGTACTTTGGGGCTTTTAAAAAAAGAAAGAAAGAAAAAGAAATTTATGCTTTTTTTTGGCCAGGGTGGGTGGGTGGGGGTAACCTGGGATTGAATTCAGGTGTGCTTACTCAGTGAGCCATATCTCCCGCCCTCTTTATTTTGAGACAGGTTCTCACTAAGTTGCCAAGACTGGCATTGAAATTGGGATCCTCCTGTCTCAGCTTCCCAAGTCTTTGGGATTACAGGCTTACATCACTGTGCCTGGCAGTTATTAAAGATTTAGAAAGCTAGGAAAGATGGAGACAGTTGTATTCCACTTTCTGGAAAAGATAGTTACTTTTCTGTAACTTTCTGGAAACAATTAACTACTAATACTTTTGTATACAGTATATTGTTACAGAATGTTTTTTAGGAATACATACAAACACACCCCACATATACAATATGTAAATTTTGAAAATTGCTTGCTTTATTTAACACTGTGGTATTTAACATTTTCCAAAGCTGTTAAGTATTGTTCTTTAATATGAACTCAATTCCCATCTACTGTATTCTAATGTGATTTATTTCTTTTACAAAAAGGTAAGGCATGCAAATGATAAAACTTTCAAGTACACTAGGATTAGAGTAGAAAGTTTCCCTCCCATCCCTGGACTTTGACTCTTCTGTTCCTCTTGAACCTGTTTTTTTTTTTTTTAACTTTTCATGGATATTCATCCAAAGAATTTGCATACATTTACTGCATGTATATATATGTATAGCAATGGCTTTTATATAAATTAACATATATTTTTTGTTTTACAATTATAAAAATATACAAATGTTAAAAAAAAACAAACCCACCAAACTGTTGATTGTGGATATCTAGGGGAGGTGCCTCTTTGAGAGGGTGCTTCTATGTTACACTTTCTATATTTAAAATGTTTCCATAGATTATTTTTATAACTACATAATTCAATAAAATTAACACTGGTAGAATATTATTAACTAATCTCTAGGCATTATTTCGATGTCAGCAGTTTTTTTCATGAATGTTTCTGGTCCAGGACCCAATTTAGCATTGTACATTGCATTTAGTGCCATGTTCTTCTCATCTTTAATCTGTGAGAATTTCTAAAAAAAACCCCTTATTTTCATCTTGTATGACTTTGACCTTTTAAAAAAGGTTCTTATTTTTATGTTTTCATTTTTACTTTCTTCTTTGAAGAATAAACCATAATTTGGGTTATCAGGTGTTTTCTCATGATTACATTGAGATTGTGTTTTTTGGTAAGAATACCATGGAAGTGCTGGGCACAGAGGCACATGCCTGTAATCCCAGCTATTGGGAGGCTGAGGGAAGAGGACTACAATTTTGAGCCCAGTCCAGACAATTTAATGAGACCCGGTTTCAAAGTAAAAAGTAAAAAGGACTGGGGTTGTAGGTCGGTGGTAGCACTACTGGGGTTCAATCCCCAATATGTGGAAAAATACAAAAGATATCATAGAAGCAATATCCTTTCCTCAGGGTAAGGCAGCAGTTTTTCTGTTTGAAGGAAATACTGAGGCTGGGGATGTAGCTTAGTGGTGGAGCACTTGCCCAGTATGTTGGAGGTCCTGGCTTTGATTCTCAGCAACACATACACACACACACACACACTCACACTCTCTCTCTCTCTCTCTCTCTCTCTCTCTCTCTCTCTCTCTCTCTCTCTCTCTCTCTCTCATACACACACACACACACACGTACAAAATTATTCTGGAACTAGTGTTTGAACCCAGGAGTGCCCAACCACTGAGTTACACCTCAGCAACTTGTATTATTATTATTTTTTTTAAGAGAGAGAGAGATAGAATTTTAATATTTATTTATTTTTTAGTTTTCGGCGGACACAACATCTTTGTATGTGGTGTTGAGGGTCGAACCCGGGCCACAAGCATGCCAGGCGAGCGCGCTACCGCTTGAGCCACATCCCCAGCCCCCTTGTATTTTTATTTTGAGAAAGGGTCTCACTGAGTTGCTTAGTGCCTCACTTTAGCTGAGGCTTGCTTTGAACTCGTGAGTCTCCTGTCTCAGCCATCCGAGCTGCTGGGATTATAGGCGTGCACCACAGTGCCTGGCCTGGTTGAAGTTTTGAAGACTATCCTGGCGTAGACAGATATGTAGTTAGAGAAAGAGGGGGCTCATGGAACCCTGGTCCCACAGAGGTCTTCAGGCTGTATTCTGAGGTCTACTGATTTACCTGGAACCCTTGATGTGAATTGATGTACAAAGCATTCTGCACTAAATACATATTCCATTACTTTTTTTTGGGGGGAGGGGTATTGCTAGGGATTAAACCCAGGGCCTTATGCATGCAAGTCAAGCACTCTATCAACTGAG
Source organism: Ictidomys tridecemlineatus (assembly GCF_052094955.1). Lineage (NCBI taxonomy): Eukaryota > Metazoa > Chordata > Mammalia > Rodentia > Sciuridae > Ictidomys > Ictidomys tridecemlineatus. Next base: position 50,883,718 of record NC_135487.1, read on the forward strand.
CTATATCCCTAGCCCTCATTACATGTTTGAATGCCTGGGAATAGGGGCTTGTGAGATGCAAAGTCACGATACAAAGTCAGTTCTCTACAGGAGCTGCTGAGTTTATTGGCAGAGGCAGACCAACATACAAGTAGGAAATAAAGCAATGGTGACAGCAAGATGTGCGTGCTTGGGTTTGGGGGGACACAGGGAAGAGAGAGTTTACCTAGCATTGAGGTAGAGGTATAATTGGGGATGGCTTTTTAGAGGAGCTAATCCTTGAACTGAATAACACCATGAGCCCAGCTATCAAATGAAGGTTAGGGGGCTTTCCTGACTCCTGCGACTTGTACTCTAGAGCTATTTGTGGTGCACTAGAATTCATGGGCACACCTTACATATTATCATTTTAGTCTTCATTAATCCTAATTATACTCTCAAAGGAAAGAATGTATGGTGTTGATGTTTGAGTCCAGGGCCTTGTAAAGTTCTATGTACATTGAGCTACACACCCTAGCCCTCCCCTAGCCCAAGGAAAGAGTTGTTGCACCTGTAACAACCTGTCACCTTGTCAGCTCCCATTGTTTGTGCTTTCTTTTAAGGTACATATAAATATAATATTATTGTAGTCTTTGAAGGTTTTTAAATTTCTGCTTCAAACTTCCTGGAACTCAATATGGCAAATAATCATTCATGAAACTTATATTTTGCTTCAGATTATTAGTTATAAATCCATCCATCATGAAGAGCATATTGAATGATCTATTCTTTTCAAAATCTAGCAGGTAAATGGCATTATGTTATGCTAGTATATCTGTATATTTGTCTTTACTATGAGAGGGTTTATGAACTGGAAATTGTTTTTTTGGTAAAGTTTTAGACAGTGTGCTTTCACATTGGGTCTTATCTTAACCATGTATTTCCCTTGGCGAACTTTTTTTTTTTTTTTTTGGTGATACTGTGGATTGAATTCAGGTACTGTGGTTTGAAATTGGACATGCTTAGGTAAGTGCTCTATTACTGAGCTGCATCCCCAGCCCAACTAAAAATATATATTTTTGGCACTGGAGATTTAATCCAGGGGCACTCTACCACTGAGCCACATTCCTAGCCCTTTATATTTTTTATTTTGAGACAGGCCTCACTAAGTCTCTGGCTTCAAATTTGTGATCCTCCTGCCTCAGCCTCCTGAGCTGGTGGGACTACAGGCATGCACCACAATGTCTGGCCAAATTAAACATTTTTTAAAGGGTTAAGTAATTAGTAGAGGTTTTTAAGGATTACTCTGTGCTTTCCACTCGCTGCTCTTGACGTATAATTCTCGGGTTGGCCTTTAAGACAGTACAAAATGTCCCATTTGTACCTCTTCACCAAGTCCAGTGTAGATGGTTGATGTTTTATTTTAACACTTCGACCTCCAAGCCCTGATAGTTCTTGTAATAAACATGTTTGGCAGCAGGCATTCCTTACTTAGCCAGAGGGATATTGAAACGATGCGAAGTTACTCTTGCTCATCATTCTGAAGAAGCTAGAAATCAACTATTTTGTAGTCCTCAGCACTTTCTTTTTGGTAACATTAACGTGTGACCCAGGCACTTAGTAATTCTTGCAGCTTGGTCATAATTAACAACTTGTCGTGGATAAAGCATTTGGCAGGCTCTGGACTAGCTAATGTGTGCCTGCTATCTCTAACCTACATGCAAATCTATCCAGAAGTTGTTATATAATATTAAAATAAATGAACTTGGAGGGTGGATAACTTGCCATTTGTCAACTAGTTACTTATTTTATTTTATTTATTTTTCAGTACCAAAGATTAGACCCAGGGGTACTTTACCACTGAGCCATATCCCCAGCATTTCTTTTTTTTTTTTTTTTTGAGACAGGATAGCTCTAAGTGTCCAAGCTTCCCTTGAACTTGTGTTCTGTGTGCCTCAGCCACCAAGTAGCTGGGATTACAGGCATAAGCCTTCACGCCCTGGCTTTAAACTTTTTTTTTTTTTTTTTTTTGTACCAGGGACTAAACCCAAGGATGCTTAACTACTAAGCCATATCCTTTATTTTTATTTATTTATTTATTTTTTGAGACAGGGCCTCCCTAAATTGCTTAGGGCCTTACTAAGTTGCTGCTTTTGAATTTGCCTCCTGAGTGCTGGGATTACAGGTGTGTGCCACGATGCCTGGTTAAAACATTTTTTTATAAGGGCCTTAATCTAATTAATAGGAGAGGAGACCTCATGACCCCTCCCCTCTTCACCCATCTTGGCAGTAAAGTTCCAACCTTTGCATTGTAGGGTACAAAATTCAGATTGCAATATGGCTGGAAGAGGATCATTGCAAATCAGTACTGCAAGCTGAGGTTCAGAAGGCTTTTTAAGGGTAGGCTAGTGGAGTGTGAGTTGTTTTTTTTTTTTTTTTTTTTTTTGTCCCAAAAACATTTTTAAAACAAATCTATGGCTTGGGATGTGGCTCAAGTGGTAGCACGCTCGCCTGGCATGCGTGCGGCCCGGGTTCGATCCTCAGCACCACATACCAACAAAGATGTTGTGTCCGCCGAGAACTAAAAAAAAAAAAAAAACAACAAAACAAATCTATTAAAAAGGAAGCACTGACACCCCCCCAACCCCCCCCCCCCAAAAAAGGACCTAAACTGTTCTAAAATAGAAACCATCTGTGGTTGTAAGGAGGTAAAAGAAGTTGCTTCTCATGATGATGGCATGAGTTCTGGAATAGTGCCTGAGCTTAGTGTTACTTCATTAGTCATTTGACAGATGTTTCTGTGCCTGCATTAGGTTCAGAGAGGCATGCAAAAGTAAAACTTGCTCTCTGCCCTTGAGGCACTTACAACCCAGGGTGCAAATTCTAGGTTTCATTATGTTCCCATGGGCATGTATGTTTACATCTGCAGACGCTGTTTTGAGGTACCTTTGGCTTGGAATGCTTCTCATACTTCTGGGAATCTTAGAGACTGTTTTCAGTCTCCTCACTTCCACGAAGCTTTTCCAAAACTGTTGCAGTTAAAGGTTGTTTTCTTTTTTGTTGTTGTTGTTCCTGGAATGAACCCAGAGGTTCTTATTCACTGAACCATATCCCCAGCCCAAGGGAAGACAAGTTAGATTATGAAGGTAGATCTCTTTGAGGAGGTGATGTTTAAGCTGATTTCTGAATGAGGGTAGGAACCAGATGTGTGAACATTTGGGGGCAGAAGGAATAACATGTAGAAAGACCTCATGTAGTGCTGAACTAACCTTTCCTTCCTATACTGGGGATTGAACCCAGACCTTGCACATGCAAGGCAAGTTGCTCTGCTGCTGAGCTATATTTCCAGCCCTTTATGTTTATGTTTTGAGACTAGGTCTGGTTTAGTTAATGAGTTTGGCCTCAAATTTGTGATCCTCCTGTCTCAGCCTCTTGAGGGGCTGGGATTACAGGCATGAGTCACTGTGAACTTTAAGTGCAGAAATGAGAAGAGGAGGTCCATAAACCCCTTTGGAGCACTGTGCATGAGGAACAGATGGTAAGAGCCAGGCACAGTGGTGACACACACCTGTAATCCCAGTGGCTCACCTATAGTCCCAGTGGCTCAGGAGACTGAGGCAGGAGGATCACAAGTTCATAAACCAGCCTCAGCAATTTAGTGAGGCCCTAAGCAACTCAGTGAGACCCTGTCTCTAAATAAAATAAAATAAAATATAAAAAGGGGCTAGGGATGTGGCTTAGTGGTTAAGTGCCCCTGCCCCTGAGTTCAATCCCTGGTACTAAAAAAGAAAAAGAAAAAAAAAAAGGAGCCTTTTAAGGCATGGCCAGGAGTTTGGGCTTTATTAAAACTGGATGGAAATCCACTGGGTCCTTTTTCTTTTAGTGGGGACTATTTTAAAAAAACATACAGCAGCTTTACTGAGATATAATTTGTACACAATAAAATTTTATTCTTTTTTTTTTAATTTGTTTTTTTTTTTTTTTTTTTAGAGAATTTTTAATATTTATTTTTTACTTCTTGGCAGACACTACATCTTTGTTGGTATGTGGTGCTGAGGATCGAACCCGGGCCACACACATGCCAGGCGAGCGTGCTACCCCTTGAGCCACATCCCCAGCCCCCAAAATTTTATTCTTTAAAAATACACAGATCAGTGGGCCAGGGATATAGCTCAGCTGATAGAATGCTTGCCTTGCATGCACAAGGCCCTGGGGTTGATTTCAGTGCCACAAAAAAAAAAAAAAAAAAGAAAGAAAGAAAAAGAAAAGAAAAAAAATGCACAGATCAATGGTATTTAGTATTTTACTATTGTAAAACTTTCACCATTATCTAATTTCAGAACATTTTCATTAACCCTGAAAGGAACCCTGTGCCTCTTAACAGTCACTCTCCGTTTGTTTGCCTTTCCAGCCTCTGACGGTGATTGCCAAGTTCTGTTTGTATGGATTTGTCTATTCTAGATATTTCATATAAATGGAATTATGCAATATGTAACTTTTTTGTGTCTTATTGTCCAGGCTGGCTATGAATTTTTAATCCTCCCACCTCAGTTTCCTAAATTGCTGGGATTATAGGCGCATACCTTAATCCTTCTCATTGTCAAACAACATTCAGTTACCTGGATATACCATGTTTTTTTTTTTAGAGCAGAAAAATATTGGCTTTCTTAATATATACCATGTTTGTTTGTCTGTTCATTGGATGTTGGACAGTTGGATTGTTCCCTGCTAGGGACACTCATATACTAGTTTTTGTATGGATATATGTTTATTTCTCCTGGGTATACACCTGTGAGTTGAACTACTGGATCACTTGGTAGCTCTGTGTTTAACACTTGGAAGAACTAACGAAGTTTACCAAAGCAGCTGTGCCATTTTACATCTCACCAGCAGTAATTGCTGGTTCTACTTCAGATCATAGCAAACATTTTTTTTTTTTAATGGTATTGTGGACTGAATCTAGGGCTTTGTATTTACTAGGCAAGTGCTCTACAACTGAATGATACTCAGCCCTTTCAAAAGAATTTTTTTTTTGTTAATTTTTATTTTTAGACAGGGTCTTGCTAAGCTGCTGAGGCTGTCCTTGAATTTGCAATCCTCCTGCCTCAGCCTTCTGAGTCTGGGATTACAGGCATGTACCACAGTGCCCAACCCATTTGTTTTTGTCTGTCATTTTGGTTTGGGCTCCTAGTCAGTATAAAGTGATATTTCACTGGTTTTGATTTACATTTCCTTAAGGACTAATGGTGTTGAACCTATTTTTCTCCATTTGTGTATTTTTTGATAAATGTCTATTCAAATTCTTTGTCTATTTTAATAATAAAAAGGCTGGTTTGCCTTTTTATTATTGAGTTCTTTATATATTTTGGATATAGGTCCCTTGGAAGGTATATCATTTAAAAACTTTTTTTTTTCATTCTGTGGATTGTTTTTTCATTTTCTTGGTGGTACCCTGGGAAGCACAAGTTTTTTATTTTGATGAAATCAGGCAAGCCAGTGTTATTCTTTTGCTGTGTATGCTTTTGGTGTTGTACTGAGAACTGTTTCCTGATCTCAGATGAAGCCATTGTTTAAAATACTGGATTAACATCTGATTCACATTTTGAATATCATTTAGATTATTGGAAATTGAATTGGAAGTTTCCAGAATGAAATTAGGAACAACAATTAAGAGGCTATCATACTATCAGCAGTCAGGGATAGACTTTAAACTTCATTGAGCATTTGTAAGATCAGTGTATTCTAACAGCATTTTGTTCACAGGAATAAGAAATGGTCTCCACCTTTAAGAAATTTATAAGGCAAAATATACATTCACTTCTTTATATAAGCCAGATGTGATGGTTGCTAGAAATTGAAAAAAAAATTGAAAACAGTAAGAAGAATTACTTAAACAGCTTCTTTCTGTATTTCTTTCTTCTTTTTTTATAATATATTTTTAGTTGTTGATGGACCTTTATTTTATTTAAGGCAAGCGCTCTGCCACTGAGCCACAACCCCAGTCCCTCTTGCTTTTTTTTTTTTTGTCACTAATGTAATACTTTTTTTTTCTCTCCTTCTGAGGGAGTGGGGGGACACTGGGAATTGAATGCAGGGGCACTTTACCATTGAGTTACAATTCTTTTTTTATTTTATCAGCCGTTTTTTATTTTTTATTTTGAGACAGGGCCCAAGTTGCTTAGAGCCTTGCTAAATTGCTGAGATTGGCTTCCAATTTATGATCCTCTTGCCTCAGCCTCCAGAGTCACTGGGATTATAGGCATGTGCCACAGTGCCTGGCTGAATGGTTTTTAGGTGAAAGATCTCTCTTTTTTTGGGGGGGGAGTGGGTACCAGGGATTGAACTCTCAGGGGCACTTGGCCACTAAGCCACATCCCCAGCCCTATTCTTTCTTTAAAAAATATTTATTATTTAGTCATTGGTAGACACAACCTCTTTATTTTATTTTTATGTGGTGCTGAGGATAGAACCCAGTGCCTCACACATGCTAGGTGAGTTCTCTACCTCTGAGCCACAACCCCAGCCCTGCCAGCCCTATTTTGTATTTTATTTAGAGACAGGGTCTCATTGAGTTGCTTAGTGCCTCACTTTTGCTGAGGCTGGTTTTGAATTTACGATCCACCTGCCTCAGCTTGTGGGGCCGCCGGGATTATAGGCGTGTGCCACCGTGCCCAGTTTAGGTGAGAGATCTTCATGGGAATAGCCAATGTTCTTTGCACGACAACTATAAAATATTGATTGCATATATGAGTCTAATTTCTCAGTTTTTTAAAATGACAACTATAAGTTCCATCTCAGGACATAATTTAGTTTTTTTCAAAAGATGAATTAATTTTTGATTTAACACTAATGGCAGTGACTTAGTTTTAAAAATATCAAGTCTTAGCTGTCAATGGTTGGCATATGCCTATAATCCCAGTTACTCAGGAAGGTGAGACAGGAGGTTCACAAGTTCAGCCCCCCAAAAGGCTGGGGATGCATGTAGGTCCATAGTAGAGCATTTGTGGGTTCAATCCCCTGTAATCTCTCCAATTCTACCCACCCCCTAACACACAAACTCTCTAGCTTAGATCAGGTGCAAGATCTCAGTTTGCACTGAATTCAAGAATTTGTTTTGGTTTTTCAAAGTTCTTAGGGACTAAACACTATGCATAACAATGTGTTTTTTAATTCTTCCATTTTTTAAAGTCTCAGAATTGAAAGGGATTTCAAGTCATTCTGTCCAAGTATGCTGGATCTCTTCTATGGCAGCTGACAATTAACAAACTCACTGCCTGTGTAAGCAGGCTCTTTCATTGGTGGACAGGTCTAATTGTTAGAAGGCTTATTTTTTTTCCCCCTTGTACTGAGACGAAAGCCAACTCCTTGAAACTGTCATCAATAAACTGCCATCCATTTGTCCAACTTCAGTCGCGAGATCACATAAATTAAATCCATTAGCTCTTTAGATAATTGAAAATAGTTTCAAGGCACCACTTTACCAATTTAAGGTGCCTTTTTCCCCCCACCACAGAAAGCAGCCTTAGTTCCATGCACTCTTGGTCCCATGGTCACATTTCTTTTTTTTTTTTTTTTTCAAGGAGAGAGTGAGAGGAGAGAGAGAGAGAGAGAGAGAGAGAGAGAGAGAATTTTTTTTTTAATATTTATTTTTTAGTTCTCAGCAGACACAACATCTTTGTTGGTTATGTGGTGCTGAGGATCGAACCTGGGACGCACGCATGCCAGGCAAGCGAGCGCGCTACCGCTTGAGCCACATCCCCAGCCCCTCTTTTTTTTTTTTTAAATGTATTTTTTTTTTAAGAGAGAGTGAGAGAGGAGAGAGAGAATTTTTAATATTTATTTTTTAGTTCTCGGCGGACACAACATCTTTGGTATGTGGTGCTGAGGATCGAACCCCGGGCCGCACGCACGCCAGGCGAGCGCGCTACCGCCTGAGCCACATCCCCAGCCCCCCATGGTCACATTTCTATATTCTTTTTCAGAACTATTCACCATGACTCTGCCAGGATGGCCCCCCAAAACTGGCTCGCTGTACATGTTGTAAATTTGCTCTCCATTTTCTACTTCTTCTAAATCACTACATTATTTGGGTAGTATTTCTGAATGTTGTCCTGTAGTGCACATTAACTCAGTCTTATAAAAGCCTATGATACCTAAGAGTACATGCTGGGGTCACCTCAAAACCTAAGTGTAGATAGTATCGACTCTGGGCTACTAGAACCTGTAGTTCTATCCTTTGAGTCAGGAGCCAGAAACCCTTTCCCTTGGCCATGCTGAGGCTTAGGATGGCATGTGGAATTGATGGCAGGAACTGCTGGGAGCATGGAGGAATTATCACTTAGCCTAAATATTGTAGGAGGTTGATCAGCAATAAACAATTCAATACTACATTTGTCCAAATTGTCTTCAATTATAGTTTATTTGGGTTGTTTCCCACATAGTTGTTTTCTAAGTCTCAAACTATATTGATTTATGTTCAGTGTCTCCCTGTTGCAAATGATGCAAAGCTCCCAGCTTAGTGTGGTTTTCAGGATGTAGTCTCTGGAGCCAGGTGGCTCAATTTGGAATCTGAAAGTGTCCGCCCTGTCTCCATGACCTTGGGCAAGGCAGCCAACCTTTTTGTGTTTCCTCACTTAAATGATGGTTATGGCAGAGATACCTCATAGGTTTTCCTGGTGAGTGTTAAACAAGATAGTTTTTTTGGCATGTTTGAGACTAGAGTGAGGCAAGTGAGGCACTGTCCCCCAGTGACAGATCTAAGGGGACACAAAATCTCAGCAATCAAGATAAATAGTAGTTTAATGCAACAAGATGCCAGAAATTAATAAATTTTGTTTATTTTTCATACTGGGGATTGAACCCAGGGGAGCTACATTCCCAGCCTTTATTTTGAGACTGGGTCTCACTAAGTTTCTCTGGTTGGCCTGGAACTTGCTCTCCTCCTACCTAAGCCTCTCAAGTACTGGAATTACAGGTGTGTGCCATCATGTCTGATTTTTTATTTTAAGAGATGGGTCTATCTTTCCATTCTTTTTTTTGGTGGTGCTGGGAATTGAACCCAGGACCTTGTGCATGTGAGGCAAGCACTCTACTGAGCTATACTCCTATCCCCGGGTCTGCTATCTTTCCCAGACTAGAGTGTAATATTAGTCATAGGTGTGATCCCACAACTGAACACATAGACACCAGTTTGGCATTATTAGCACACTAGGCAGCCTGAAACTTCCAGACTTAAGCAATCTTGCCTCCTCAGACTGCAGTTGCTGGGACCATGGGTGTGTGTCACTGCACCAGGCTCAGAATGCCAAAATTTTAAAGATCAGATCCAGTCAGGTATCCTGTGCACACCTTTGACTCCAGCTACTTGAGAGGCTGAAGCAGGAGGATTACAAGTTCAAGGCCAGCCTCTGCAATTTACTGAGACCCTGTCTCAAAAAGGGCTGGAGATATAGGTCAGTGGTAAAGCACTCCTGGGTTCAATTCCCCAGTACTGTAAAGATAAATAAAGACCAGATCCAACAGAATTGGGATTAGAGTGAGGTGAGAGAGTGAGTTGGGCAAATGTGTGGTTGGATCCTGTTTGAATCTGAAATTTTCCTAGTAGAATTTTTTCCTTTCTCCTCCTCCTCCTCCTCCTCCTCCTTTTCTGTTGTCATAGATGGACAACATGCCTTTATTTTATGTGCTTATTTTTGTATGCAGTGCTAAAGATCGAACCCAGTGCCTCACACATGCTAGACAAGCATTCTGCCACTGAGCTACAGCCCCAACCCATTTTTTCTTTTTTTAATTTAAAAATACTGTTCTAGACAGATGTGGTGGGCACACCTATGGTCCCAGGTACTCTGGAGACTGAGGCAGGAGGATCATTTGAGCCCAGGAGCTCAAGGCCAGCCTGGGCAACTAGAAAAAAAGCAATAACATCTATTTTAATTAGTGTTTTATTTGTTTTTGTAAGTCATTCTACCCTGTATCTCATGTTAGCCCCGCTAGTCCGCAGGTTACTCTGTTAGTGTTTGTTGTGAGTAATCAATTTATATTTGTGTTTTTGTAGGAAATGAATTTTGATAGCCTCCTAAGATCTCCTGCCCACCAACCCCAGATACATATTTCTGTTAGATTGTCTCAGAAAACAGATACATATTTCATTATCCAGGATCAGTTTTAGGATATTGGAGGGTGTATTCTTCCTTGTTTTCTACTAGAGGTGTTTTCAATGTCATGTTTCAAACACTGCAGGAGCACAAACTCCAGAAAATAAAAAATAGGTGCACTAGCTGGGTAGAGCAGCAGAGCCAAACCAGCAGCACCAAACACCGCTCTTCTTGGGTAGCTGGGATTGTGAAAGACAAGCCAGAGATGGTGTCGAGCCCCAGCTGGAACTGCTGCTGGTGGCACGAAGCGTTCTAAGTGACAGGAGCCAGGAACTCACTGGGGCTGGCAGTGGTGTTTCTATAAGTTAAATTATGATGGTAGAATCTTTCTGTAATTCTGGTTCTGCTGTTTGCTTTTAGTTACATCTTAAGTCTCTTTCATATTTAGTAGCCATTGAAAGGTTAAAAGATGCAGAGCCGGGTGCGGTAGTACACCCCTGTAATCCCAGCAATTTGGGAGACTGAGACAGGAGTATTATAAATTTGGAGGCCAGCCTTAACATCTCGGTGAGGCCGTAAGCAGCTTATTGAGATCTTGTCACAAAATAAGAAATAAAAAGGGATGTAGCTCAGTGGTAAAACATCCCTAGTATCCGGAACAAAATAAAACAAGACAAAAACAAAAAAAGGGTTCAATCCCCAATACTGGGAAAAAATATATAAATTGAATATTGCTCTGCTTTTAAAATACATAGGGCTGAATAGACTAATGATTCCCATAGAAGTAATCATCTGATTTGATTATGTTTAAATTTACCTGAAGATTCTGACATTTTGTTTTTAAGTTGCAAAGTAATGGAATCTAATTATATACTTGAAGTGTAATGAATTTAAAACGTAAATGCTTTTTTGGCTTCGGTCAGTCATTGCTGTCTTGTTATGGTGCGGTGGTCCTACTGTAGTTGGACGCATGATTTTTAGAGACTCCAGGTTTCTTTTTGTTTGTAATAAACATTTGGAAGGGATGTCAAGAGAATGTCACCTCTCTGGGTGGGGTGGCACATGCCTATAATGCTAGTGGCGCTGGAGGCTGAAGTAGGAGGATTATGAATTCAAAGCTAGCCTCAGCAACTTAGCTAGGCTCTACATAACTTAGCAAGACCCTGTCTCAAAATAAAATTTTTTTTAAAAAGGGCCAGGGATGTGGCTCAGTTGTTTAAGCACTTCTGGGTTCAATCCCTGGTACAAAAAGAGAGAGAGACAATGTCACCTTCCTAATCCACCTCACAGAGAGCAGCTGTGGCCACTGCTAACTACACACCTGCTTTGCTTTCCTCCTTCCATTTGGCAGGTGAAAAAAGTGTGAACATTTTGAAGTTACTCTAAAATTGCTATAGCTGGTGGAGCATTCAGTTTCATCTGTGCTGTGTGGAATAGCAACATGGATCAGAAGAAGCAGCAGAGGAGGCCTGGCTATGGAATACGATTAATATTTGCAATCAAGTGGCTGGTACTTTGTAGGCAGTTTGTTTTATAAGGGAAGCACCCTCAGATATATAAAAATCCATCAGAATTGAAATAACTGGGAATAGATTTTCCTACCCAGCAAACTGTCTGGCAGAGTTTAATGTTTCCTATTGGGCAGTGTTCCAGCTCATCTTTACATTAGTTAGTGAAGCAAGACTTCCAGAGTTGCAGGATGAAATCCAGTGCTGTCTTTTTCCTTCCTCTCTAGTTCTGCTCCTGAGCCAGCTTGGACAGAGAGCCTTTCAAAACCACAGTCCTGGTCAAGTGTGTTGAGTCATCATATACACGTCATGATGTGTTGCGTTACATAGTCACAGTGCCATGTGGGAATAGATGTGTCCTCACAGTGGGGGTGGTTGGTGACCCTGTGAAGTCTGCCATGCTTCCTTATCACAAATATCTTTCTTATGTAATCCATTGTGTCACGTCATCTTATACATATAAGACACCTATAAAAACTTAAATTGGGCAATTCTGTTGGTATCCATTATGTAGGACAATGGGACATAAATGGGGAATTTGCTCTCCCCAAGTCCACCAGTACTCTCTGAACCCTGAAGCTGGGGATACAAAGCTGTCCATACCACCACCTGCAGTGTGAATGGTGTCTGGAATTCCCTTCTGCTTTCTAATCATTGCTTGTAATGCAAGGTTTCCCTTTTCTGCATGGCTTCCTCCTGTGTTAGACACTACCCTTATTCTTATTCTTCCTCTCCCAAAGAATTTATGATGATGAAGTTGTACTGAAGGTTTGGGGTGCTGAGGGTCAGAGTGGGACATGAGCCACATCTTGGCATGGCCTAGCAGACTTCACTGTCTTAGGATCAGTGCTTCCCTACACATTCTGCAGCCACTGCTTGTCTTCTCCCGGCTTCCACCTCAGCCTGTTGCCTTCCTGATTGCCCTTCTGGGGACTGTCTCCATCTTTAAATCTTCCAATATCTGTTATTTTCTTACCCAGTTTCTCTTTTCACTATGAACCCTCCCTCCCCGCCAATAAACCCTAATTCTTTTTTTTTTTTTTTTGTACCGAAGACTGAACCCAGGAACACTTAACCACTGAGCCACATTCCCAGCCCTTTATTTTGGTTTTGTTTTTGTGGTGCTGGAGATTGAACCCAGGGCCTTGTGCATGCTAGGCAAGCACTCTCCCTACTGAGCTACATCCCCAATCCTTTTTATTTTTTATTTTGAGACAGGATCTGGTTAAATTGCTTAGGGTCTTACTATATTACTGAAGCTGACCTTGAACTTGTGCTCTTCCTGCCTCAGCTACCACTGGGATTATAGGCTAGTGCCACCAGGCTCAGTCCTAATCCTATCTTTGCCAATCAAAAAACTCATTGAATTGCTTTCCCTGCCCAGAACAAAGCAAAAGTTTTTTTTTTTAACCTGATTAAAATTGTAGATAGTTTATTTTTCCCTGAGTCTAAGAAAGAAAAGATCATTATAAAATTTAATTTTCTTTTGGCTAGGCCAGGTCTTCATATGTTAGAGTTTATTATTTTTTCCTGCTTCATATATTTTACTCTTTTCTCTTTTGTTCTTTTCTCTTCTTTATTCATTTATTCCATTTCAAAACTGTTGATGGATATTTTGCCCATGCTGCTTTAAGTCACTCAGCTGAACAAATCCTGCCCTTCAGGTGTTTTCAGTTTAGAAAAGAAGAGTACACAGTTGAATTCCAGCAGAAGTGGAAGAGACTAAAGGCTTTGAGGAAGTTAGGGAAGGCCTTGGAGGCGGGGCCGGAGAAGTCAGTTGCTCTAGGGCATGTGTTGAAAGAATACAGACTCTGGGTTGGAAGTTTGTCATCCCAGCAACCACAGAGACAGAGGGCTGGGACAGGGACTGAAGAATTGCAGATTCCACGAGTGAGACCTGTCTCAAAAAATAAAAAGGGCTGGGCATGTGGTTCAGTGCTGGGGTACCCCGAGGTTCAGTCCCCAGTACCATGGTTGTTGGGTGGGGAGAGATGGACAAATTAAAACTCTTGATGCCATCGCTTGGGAAGCCATCCAGCTAAGTTACTCAAACATTTTCTATCTCCATTTCTGCAACAACAAACTAAGGATAACAATGGCACTTCCTTATTGGGTTGTTGTACGAATTAAGTGAAACAGTGGATATTAGGGATTAGAGAAAGGCTCCGCACCACAGTTTATTTCTAAATGTGCCCCACAGGAGGAATTAGCTTAACCTTGTACTTATGTGTATACATACTTATATACATACATAACTTATACATTATATATACATAAATAAAACAATATATAAAATAGTTATATTTCAAAATTTATTATTTTTTCTCTTTTTGTTTTCAAAACACTTAAGAAAAATGGGCTTCACCACAGTCTGACAATTACTTGCCCATTACTTAAGTGATTGGTGACAGCTGCCCTTAATATTCATATTGTGACTGTTCTTGCTGAGGGCTCGGAAGATGGTGGCATGTTGACCCCTTCACTGTGCCATTTGGGCTGCTGGCCGCTGAGGATCCCTGTGGGAAGTGAGGTAGCCTCAGCTCTCCCCATCCTACCCCTCTTTGGGAGGCTGGTGCAGGACACATTTTTGGTCCTCTTGCTACAGTTCTCCACCAGAGCATTGCCAGAAAGTTCAGGGAAGGGAGGGAGAAGAGGAGAGAGAGAAAGGCTGTGTCATGGGCAGCAGCAACCATCCATCCTGTCTGAGCAGATGGCACTGGAGGAGAACAGCGCTGGCCGGCTGATCGGCAGCCAAGATCCCGCTCAGGGAGGCAGCCCCAAGGTGCAGGGCGCATCTGCTCCACACGCTGGGCCTTCTGCGACAGAGAGGAATGGCTTTTTGTGTTGTTTTAAAAGTGAAATTTCTCCCTGTTCTCTGAGTGGGGCTGGTCATCACATTGGGCTGTGATCAGATTACAGGGAGGCTATTCTGCAGGGAATATTTTTGCAGGGAAAAATCTAGGGAGCCCAGGAGATTCGAAGTGTCGTCCTATTCCTTAGGGCTGCCAGGGCCTGGTAGGGTGGATACCGCGGCCAATTTGCAGACTGTGTTCCTGAAAAAGATGGTTAAATACTCTGGGTCTGAAATTCAAAACTTCTAAGTTTTGGCAAACCATTCAGATTACTTGCCTTTTCCCTATTTGTGTCTTTGCCCAACTTCTGCTGCCTCTATCCCAATCTGCCTTTCTCTCCCCTGTTGATTACGTAAGGCAGTGTGTGGTGTGCTAAGCCAGATGTTCATGGTGTGTTTATAAGTGCTTGTGTTCTGATTCTGGGCCAAGAAAATACTCCTGACATAAGACATCGACAATTTGTTCATTTAGGAAATGCCAATATCTCAAAATGAGATTACTGCACTATTTTATTCTTTGAATGAATACGAGGGGTCAAATAATTGACCTGCTAGTGGGATGAAGAATCTGCTCAATATCCTTGGTGCTTGGGTATTGGATCACCTTCCTTCTCAGTCAAGCCAGTCCCTCCCCTGCTCACAATCATGGCTGTTGTCCACGAATCTTTGCACCTTGGCAATTATAGGAACATACCCATTGCCAACACATTTTTGGACCCAGAATACAAAATTAAAGTAAGTGAATGTAAATATCCAGTCTGACTAAAGAGAAAAGAGACCTAATGAAGCACTGGCCCTTAACTCCTCTAGGCAGGTGGTTCAGGCCTGAGTTCTGGTCCTGACTACTCAGGACACCCAGATGGGTATAATGATCAGTGCTTTGACCACCCATGAAAGCCAGGACTCTGCTTAGCCTTTAATGTCCCTCTATTCACCGCAGGTGGAACCCCAGTGGATAAAAAACAGCTGGTGTAGTTTGCATACAGGGGGCCAGTCTTCTGCCTTCACATGAGACCTCAAGGCCAGGTTTAGGGAATTGAAATTCACACTAAGGTAGTAGGTAGAAGGGCCCAGCTCTCTCATGAAGATGTGTAAACTTGAGGCTGTGATTTAGTAAAGCCCAGGGTGTGAGCAGTGAGTTGGAAGCAGAGTTATGCTTCAAGGCTTCTCCCATCCTTGTCTGACCATTCCTCACTTCATATCTGCTCTTTGCCTCATTATAAAGCCATTTTGATGTTAAAAAGCATTTTCCTTTGAAAAGGTGAAAAGATGACTCACAACACAAATTCTTAAGATCAGTTATAAAGAGTTGCACATTAAATCTTTACATAAATTTGGGCTCAGAGGTTAAAAAATAATTTTTTCCCCTTATTTTTTAACCAATTTTGAAATGGGGGATAAATGATTACACACATCAAAGATCTGGACAATGTTTGAATGTCCTAGGGGGATAATCAATTACACAGCAGGTTTAAATAAATTATTAAAAATTAAACACCAAGAATAATTTTTCCCACCATGAGCTACAGTGGAGCAAAATGGTAATGGGGATGTATGGGGCCTGTGGTTAGTGTCTTGATCTCCTGGGGATCTTAGTCTCATTATGAACAAAAGTGAATAATCAAAAGTCTCGATGGTTTTGTAAGATGTACATATACCTTTGTCGCTTTCTTTAGAAAATGCCTGCAAGTCTCTGTTGATTTGTGGTTTATTAGGAAAGTCTTAGGATAGATCTTTTCTGTCACAGGCAGCGGAAGAGACAGCTTGAAGAAAGGCAGCTGTGTTTTTGGTGTTCTTGCCTAGTATAACTCTCACGTGGGGCAACTCCATGTTAGTTTGAAGAAGGCAAGTTGCTTCCCCTAACACTTAAACTTCCTGTTCTGTTAGAGAATACTTTGGAGTCTTAATCACCAATCTTGACTCCTGTGCATTTTGTGGGTGTTTAAGAATGTCAGATAGCTTTAGGAAGAGCAAGCACCTACACCTACGGATCCTCTCTTGTTTAGAGGTCAGGCTTGATACCCAAACGCAATGAGTGGTAGTGATCTTGCTAAATCAGTTTGAGTCGACCGAAGCAGTCCTTGTGAGAATCACTGCCCAGTATGTGCTAACTGTCCATTGGTGTAGTCTACTTAGGTAACAGGATGCTTTGGAGCCTTAATTAATTGTCTTAAGTCATGACTAGCCCACAGGTGTATGGAACCATACAGTGGATATGGCAAGGGATGTGCTGAGAAGAAATTTCACTTAGTAATTTGAGCGCTCTATGAATGGGTGGAGAGTTTAGAGATTTCAAGTAGAGTGGCTCTTATTTATTGATTGTTAAAACAAGGTAGTCTCTGGCCTCAGAGGTTTGTGATCAACCCTGTACAACAAGAGTGACATGTCAGGTGTAGGTACAAGGCCTCCCAGGTAGTTGTACAGATGTGACCTGTTGGGGAGCACTTGACTGATAGGTTTGTGGGGATTGCGGCAGTTCTGTCCTGGCCACTGAGCTGTGTTGCTTGGCACAGAGCGAAGTCTGCCTGGAAGAACAGCGTCTTCTGGACACATGCGAGGGCACAGCAGACCTGTCCAGCAGGATGCCCTAGGCCTTCTCTGCCCTAGGGGAATCATCAGGGAAAGCTTCTTAGATGTTTTTCAGTCTTGGCCTTAGAGAACAAGTGACACTGTGCAATGGGAAATGGGAGACTGAGTGGATGTGGGTGGGTGGGAGGATGCATGCCCGTAAGGGGCTGGTGCATGTGCTACTTGAAGGGTGGTTCTTCGGTCAACTTTTGCCAGCTCTTTAAAAGCCCAACTCCAGGCCTGGAAGCTTTCCTGAGGCCTGAGGTCAGATCATGTTCCTGCTCGGAGCACACTTGCATCTAGCCCTGCCTCTCTTCTCCCCTTTCCTGAGTCTGTAGCAGGCTCGACTGTGTGTTTGGTACAGCGTGGGTCAAAGGTTGTCCATAAAGGAACTGATGGGAGATGAGGTTTGAGAATAGTTCTGGGCTGATCCCAAGAGAGTCTGAATGCCATGCCTAGGAATATATCCTTCTGTAGGCCATGTAGGCCATGGAACCCATTAGTGTTAGGGGAAAGAAGTGATTTTGTGCCAACTTGTGTTTTGGGTACGTCCCTGTTGGAGATATGTGGACAGGGACTAGGGGAAGGAGAAGCTGTTGAAGGGAGTAGAGGAGGCTGACTAGGAGGTGCAGGATTGCAGGGTGCTTAGTTTGCAAGGACACAGCTGCCAGGAGCATGTGCTGTGAGTTTCTTATTTATTAAGCCAGAAATCAGCACCGAGTGGAAGTGAGGTGGTTACCCAGAGGAGGATGGAGATTTCCCCACAGAGCACATTACCACCAGTAATATCAGTTCACACAGAAGCTCACTGCTCACTGCACCCTGTCTATTCCATACAGGTGTTTGCTTTGCAGCCTCCTAGAAGGCACTCGCACCTTGGGAGTGCTTCTGTCCAGGGACGCACTCATACCCCTGGGGATGCAGAGTAAATTTAAAAAATGCTCTGCCAACCTGCTTGACTGTTCAGCTCTACAGTTACAGAGTAACTTTGGGCAAGCTACTTAACCTCTGTGTGCTTCAGTCTCTTCCTCTATGAGGTGGGGAATGAGTAACATTGACCTGACTCATACTTGTGAGGATTAAATGACTTCATGTATATAAACTGCCTAAAACAACTGTTGGCACATAGGAGAAATTCTTATTATCTCTAAGTCCTTGAATGGAATTTGCAAAGCAGCATCATTCCAAGATCTGGATACATATGAATAATGTACAACTATTGAGACAACCCTAGGTGGTATTATTCCATATAGACAAGGAAACTGAGGTACAATCTTCATGGAGGCAAAAAATATACAATATGACCCAAATCTTTAACTTTTATGTGACAGTACTGGGGTCTGTGTCTGGCTCTAAAATATATGGGTTTTGTTTGTTTGTTTGATACCAGGGATTGAACTCAGGGACTCCATTCCACAGAGCTATACCCTTAGCCTTTTTAAATTTTTTATTTTGAGACAAGGTCTCACAAAATTGCTGAAGGCTTTGCTAAGTTGGTGAGGCTGGCCTCAAACTTGCAATCCTGCCTCAGTCTCCGTGGTCACCGGGATTACAGATGTATGCCAGTACAGCAGCCAAAATGTATGTTCTTGGCCATACATTTTGTTCATAATTACCAGTAGTATTTTCTTCATAATTACCAGTAGTAAGTGTCAGGGAATGTTTTAAAACTGCCTTTTTTGGTGTAAAGAAAAAGAGACTGGCTTTGAGCAAGGCCAATTAGAGTGTGGCTCTTGAACAACTGAAATGACTCATTTGGGTAAGTGCCAAAAATGCCGTAAATGCAAAAGTTTCTTCTGTAATTTCTACTTCTAAAGGACTTTGACATGTGTGTGTGTGGGTGGGGGGGGGTTGTACTGAGAACTGAACACAAGGGAGCTTTACCACTGATCTACATCCCCAGTTCTTTCTATTTTGTTTTTGAGGCTGGGTCCCCAAAGTTGCTGAGAGAATCACCAAGTTGCTTCGACTGACCTCAAACTTGTGAACCTCCTACCTCAGTCTCCTGAGTTGCTGTAATTATAGGCATGCACTCACATGCATAGCTGACATCTTGTGTGCTGGGGATTGAACTCAGGAGTACTCGATCCACATCCCCAGCCTTATTTTGTATTTTAATTACAGAGTCTCATTGAGTTGCTTAGTGCCTCGCTGTTGCTGTTGCTGATGCTGGCTTTGAACCCGCAGTCTTCCTGCCTCAGCCTCCAGAGCTGCTGGGATTACAGACGTGCTCTACCATGCCCAGCCTGACATCTATTTTTTTAACCAAGATTTTTAAAAGCGTTTTTTCTTACTAGGAGAGATTCATCAAAGTGATATCAAGGGTAAACAGTTTATAGGATGAAATTTTTCTTTGGAAAAAAAATTTTTACAAGCAGTTTCTTTAGTAGCAAAATTTTATTCTTGCATACTGGAGAATAAAGAACTTGTAGTTTACAATCAAAGCTGCAGTTCATTGTTGATCAGGTCTTTTGTTTTGTGTGTATGTGTGTGTGTTGACATGATCACTCATTTTTGGAGAAGGGTGGTACTGAGGAAACAGTTTTTCTTAATTCTATTCCTTCCACAAAGTCTGATAGAGTAAGGCCGCCTTGTGAGGGAATTGGGCTTTTTTTTACTCTCAGCATGTTCTAGCTTCAACAATGCAAAGAACCTGGAGTAATTATCTGTTTCTGGTGACTTAGGCACCTTGGGAATTTGCTGTTTTGTGAACAGTGGTCCAGCTCTGTTGTCTGTATCCAACTTGCCCTCACATGATCAGAACAAAAAGAGGATATGGGTATGTATGTTTGTGGTTTAAAGGATAGCAGCTGTGTATCTACTACCCAACCAAGAAATAGAACATCACCAGTACCTTTGAAGCCCCATGTCCTTTCTCCATCTCTCTTCCCAGGCCAACCATCTTGCATCTTGTGGTCATTTTTATCTTGCAGTACCATATACTTTGTCACATGTGGGTATCCCGCAACATTAATTTTGTCTATTCTAGAATTATTATATGAGTGGGTATATATTTTTGTTTGTTTTTGGTATATTGGGGTGCTTAATCACTGAGCAACATCCCCAGCCCTTAAATATTTTATTTAGAGAAAGGGTCTCACTAAGTTGCTTTGGGCCTCATTAAGTTGCTGAGGCTGGCCTCAAACTCATGATCCTTCTGCCTCAGCCTCCTAAGCTGCTGGAATTATAGACATGTGCCATTTCACCTGGCAAATGGACATATTTTTTAGGCAAAAAAAAAATTGAATCTTCATTTTTTAAAAAAACTGGTTGGGTCAGTAAAGGTTAAGGGAATGTTACTTTTTGACTTTGTTCTGAAAGTAGGTCAGATTGTCAATTTTTGGCACCTGCTAGAGCCATCAAAAACTGATAACAATTTCTGATATTCCCTTTGTGGTTCCCTGACCTTAACAAAAATGTGCCATAGCAGGGCATACAGTAGTTGCTTAGTGTGTGTGTATTTTAAACCTAGGATTGAACCACTGAGCCACATTCCCAGCCCTTTTTAAAACATTTTTTAAAATTTTGAGTCAGGGAGTTGCTTAGGGTCTTGCTAAGTTGCTGAGGCTGGCTTTGAAGTTGCTATCCTCCTACCTCATCCTCCTGAGTTGCTGGGATTGTGCCACAGCACCCCCAGCTCAGCAGATTTTTTTTTAAATGAATGACTCAATTGTAATAGTAAGGCCAATGAATTTCATTTGTCATGATGGCATCCTTGTAATTGTTTTCGATATCTCTTTGCAGTGGTACTGAAAATGAAGATATATTCCAATGTAACATTTTAATTTAGCTCAGACATTAGTAGTTGTAGTGTTTGTAAATGGATTTAGTTGTTCTGTTATGAGTAGCTACCTACCTTAGTGGTAACTTTCCAGTTAACCTGATCCTCTGGGGATTTGAATAGAATTGGAAGGAATGGCTGGTCTTTATGTGCATATTGCATATCTGCTTTGTATCAGACCCTCTTCACCCTGCTGTCAGAGACAGCAATGCACAGAGCAGACAGGATCCCTACTGTATGATGGGAGACTGTCATGAAAAATAAAATGTAGTGCCGCAGATGGAGGACAAGATGCTTTAGGGCTTGCTCAAGGGAACCTGAAGAGGAAGGAATGGCTCTGGCCCTGGAGAGTGGAGGGTGGAGGCCTGTGGCAAGAGGAAATAGCCCTGCGATGTACTCAGGGACAGGTCTTGGAGGGACTTGGAAGCCACTGCATGGACTGTGGAATGCTTTTAAAGCAGGAGTGTGATACAATCAGATGTACAAGTGAGACCATTCTGACTGCAGGGTAGAAACGAGGTCTTGGGATGTGGGGGAGGAGGAAGGGGAAAGGAAGGCTATGTTAAAAGGAAGCCACTGAATACTAAACCGTATCTTTTGAAGCTTAGCCTGAAGGGGGAAAATGGCTTGTGACTTTATAAGAGGGGCAGAATGACATTTAGGATTCCCAACAGCCTGATTAGGAGCCCTGTTTTTGAAACTGCTTATTTTCTAAATTGAACTCGTGTGTGCTTAATCCTCAGGTCTATTTGGCTCCTTGGTGAGTTTCTTGAGGATGCTCTCATTTACACCTGCAGTGCCTTGCATGGTGCCTGGCACACAGTGGTTGTACAGAACTGTTTGGACATGGATGTGTTCGGAGGAGTTTTGCCTGTGGTTTTGAGTGGCAGCAACTTGGAAGGAAGACAGTGGTCTGGAGTAACATGGGAGCTCCCAGGGGGTGCTGGCGAGATGATTGCAAGCTGATTGTGGCTTGTGATATTCCTTGCTTTTTTATGCCACAAAACACTCATCACGGTTGTCTTTGTGCTGGTAATTTCTGGGTTAGTTATTGAAAAATATAAAGGGAGAGATAAGTCAGATAAATATTCAAACAAAATTTTAAAACCTCGCTTAAATGTTAATAACATTTGATCCCAAGAGGCTTCTATTCTAGTTAATGTATTTTGCCTGATTACTATGGACTTGTTTGAGGTTTTGATCCCTACCTTTAGTAAAACAAATCTTTTGAGTGATCAGGGTCAAGAGACTGAGGGAGCCTGGGTGGCCTTATGTAACTGTGGACTAATATTGTAGGGACGTAATGCTTCAGTGGTCATGCCTTCATTTAGTTTGTGACTAATAATAACCTATTTCTGTATCATAAGGTATTTACATGAAACTTGACTGGCAATGTAGAGCCTCTCTGCAACTTAATTGTGATAAGTACTGTTTTTTTTTTTCCTACTTAACACAGTAAAATTCCATCAAGTTTTGCTATTGAGAGATTTTAGTGGGTTGGCAGTTCCAATGTTTTAGTTCGAAGCTTTGGGACAGACCTTATACTACATTGGTATAGGGCCTGATAACTTAACAGGTACCACCTGAATGAGTATTTAGGCAGATTCAGAGAGTATTTAAACCATAAAACTAACCATACCCCATATTCTTTAGTTGTGTCGTTTACCATATATGAACAGTGGACACCGATTTCATGACAGTAACCAGCCTTGAATTTTGGATCCTTCTGTATTTCTGTTTGGAAGTTATTTGGTGTCTATTTGGTCCTCTGGGGAGTTTAATGGAAGTGGAAGGAATGGCCTACAGCCATGAATTTCATGCCACCTAAGTGTGTACGTGCGGGCACATGATAATTCTTATGCTTTTCCTAAAGAAATGCCACCTACTTTTTGCTCTTTCAGTTATTTAGAAAGAGGTGTTTTCTCTTTAACCATTCTTAGAATAATTTTAATAAGTGTGCATCCAGGATCCTACCGTTCAACAGGTGACAGTATTTTATTTTTAATTTTTTTCTTTTTTTTCTTTTTTTGCTACTGGAGATTGAACCCAAGGGCATTTAACCACTGAGCCATATCCCCGGCCATTTTTTATTTTTTATTTTGAGACAGGGTCCCACTAGGTTGCCCACAGCCTGGCTAAGTTGCTGAGGCTGGCTTTGAATTTGCAAACCTCCCGCCTCAGCCTCCCAAGCCACCGGGATTACAGGCATGTGCCACCATGTCTGGTGACAGTGTTTTATTATACCCTGTTACAGACACAGCGATTTATTATAGCCTGTTAAAATGAAAGCGTATAACTTTAACATGAAGAAATTAAAGCTAATAAAATAATCTTGGAGGTGTGAATTCTGGAGAGACACCAACTTGATGGACTATCTTACGTTCTATGTTATCTTAAGATTTTAGTCTTGTTCTTATTAAATGTACAGTTGTATAGGTAGTCTCAAATGTTGAAAATTTGTGTATTACCTGATCCAGTTAAAAATTTAAAATCCAGTTAAAAATTAAATTTATTTTTCAAGGAGATTACATCTATTTGTATCTTTGTAGTGGTTATACAGAAGATGTTACTAAGGTGCATTGCTGCAAAATTTATTTTGTAAAATGGATGGAACATTGATTTTTCTAATATTTAATATTGGATGAAACTACACACATGAATATGTACACACACACACACACACACACACACACTATTGCTGGCTTAAAATCTGATAGTCTCCCTTTCTGAAGAAAGTGTTTCTAGGTGTGTAGGTGTGTCTTTAATCACTAGTCTTCTGTTATTTATTTATTTTTTGGGTAGCTGAGTAGTGGTGCTGGTATTGAACCCAGGGGAACTTTACAACTGAGCTAACTGCCTTAAAGTCCTTCAGAGTCCACATTCTGTATCCCACCTTATTTAACCCCATCTCTTACTGATGTGCTTTTCATTTGTCACTGCTTGAAGTTCCAGGGACTCATGGCATTCCCTTTTCCTCCTTTGCTTTACTTGACTTGCTCAATCTCTCTTTGTGTTTTGAAATGCCGAAGAATTAAGACAGGACTGCTGGCGGGAGTTGTATGTAACTCAGTGATACAGCCCTTGTCTAGTATGGGTTTGATCCCCAGCACTGGGAACGAGGGGGGAAAGCAACAACAACTAAGAGGCCAAAAAACAAAACAAAACAAAACAAAACACCTAACCATCCGCCTGTCACACTTTACTCGGTTCATATCTCCTCTGAAAAGGTTGCTATCTGGCAAAGTTGGACCATATTTGATCTTTGGATAATGGCTCTTTAATAACTGTCCAGGAAGATCAGATTGATTTTTGTCAGGATAAAAAATAATAATAATAATAATCTTCAGGGTTGTTCATTTATTCATTCATGCATCAAATTTTTATGGATATCTAAAACTTGCCAGGGTGGATTCTAAGCACAGAGGACATGGCATTAAAAAAAATACTTCATTCTTTCCACATTGAGCTGTTCTAGTTGGTCAAGGCAGAAAGTGAAGTAACAAATAAACCAATATAGTCAATGTAAGATCTGGAGTTCCAGAAAACAGTGTAGAGTGCACCTTAGTCGCTCACCTCACATGTGTGTTCCCCTTGAACTGGAGTGGATGGGACTAAGAACAGGACTGGCCTGACCATTGCAGTGTAGGACAGCACAAAACTTGTCAGTAATTCTCTGTGTCCTCTGTGCTAGTGATTGTTTACCTTGGAATGTGAGTATCACACAGGTATTGTATTCACATTAAAGCCTGTACATGGACATTCACTGGAGCATTATTCATTATAGCCAAAAAGTAGAAGGGCTCAGAGTGTAGCTTAGTGGTAGCATTTTTTTTTTTTTTTAGTGGTAGCATTTTTACCCCACATCATGAGGCCCTTCATTTGATCCCAAGTAACATTAAGGAAAAAACAGTAAAAACAACCCAATGTGCATTAACTAATGTTATCTATAAACAAAAAGTGTGGCATAGCCATATTTTTGGACTATTATTCAGCAATAAAAAGGAATGAGCTACTAATACTAGTCCAACATGGGCTGGTATGTATGAACTTTGAAGATATTATGCTAAGTGAAGGAATCCAGAAACAAAAGACTATGTATTATATGATTCTATTCATAAGAAATGCTCACAATAGACAAATAAAGGTAGAAAGTAAATTAGTAGTTTTAGAGGGAGGTGCATGCTGGAGGAAGGGCAAAGGTGAATGACTGCTAATGAGTAGGGAGTGAAAAATAGGGAACTGAAATTAGGGAACAAAGATGTTACACAGCATTGAGAATATATTAAAAGTCACTAAGCTGTACATTTTAAAATGGAAATGTTATGGTTTGTGAAAACAGCTGTCAAAAACACAAATATTGCATCCTATCCGAAGGTGAATATCTTACCATGATTCAAGGAAATAACACCTATAAAGTACCTAAAGCATAGAGCCTGGGACAAAGTGTGTGCTAAGTTAATGGTGGTTATTGTTGATTTTAGTCCAGGTAATACTGGCTCAATTTCAGTAAGCTGGAATTTTTGTCCACAGCTACATCTTGAGAATATTACCTGTTACACAGAAAGTAATCAACAATACTTTTGAATGAAGGTGGCTCCTTAACATTCCCGTTCAGCTACTTTCTCCTTTACAGCAGTCTCGGGGTCCCGCTTCTCGAAGCGTGTTACTGAATGTGCATAACTGAATGGCCTTGCTTTGAGCTGCCTCAAAGTGGTAGCAGTTGAGTGATTTGGAGTCCTTTCCTGAACATATTTCAGAGCTTAACTTGGGGTGAGGAATATAATTTCAGTCTGGAGGAAGTAAAGGCTCTACCAAAATTCATGGTAAAAGTAGGGTCAAGGTGATTCTTGAGCTTTTTTTTCCAATGATATAATTCTGCTTTGTGTTGTTATAAGAACTTAATTAGCCTGTGAGAATGTGATTCTTAAATGTTCATTGTCAGTTCCCTGGAGGACTTAATTTTTGTTAAAACAAACAAACAAACAAACATTCAGTTCTGAGAAATATATGCATATTTCAACTGATAATTTGCCCTGCCAAAGTCAAGCCACAGTTTCTACATATACGGAATTGTTATTTTAAATTAAGATAGAAGCAGTTTCTCCTCTGAAAGTGGTTTTTTAAAGGTTCACATCCATTTATGAGCTTGGCATCCCACTAATGCTGAGTTGCTTTTACAACTGCGTCATCAACGTGCCGTCTGCTTATTGAGGCTCATGGAAGGAAATAAACCTGTTTGTGTTACACTTCGTGCAGCATCTTTTTGAGGGCCAGTGGAAAATTTTCCCTTTGGTCTTTCTAAGAATGGTTATGCTTCTCAGCTTTTTCAGTCTTCGTATACCATGTGGTTGATCATCTGTCTTTGTTACCATAAACTGTTGGGAGGCCTGAGGTCCAGTGTGTGGCTCACCTCTGGGAAGTCTCGGACATCTTTTAAACCTTCTTGTACCACCCTCTCTCTTCACTCCAACTTTGTTTTCTACTCTCTCTCTTTTTTTTTATCTTAGCCAATTCATACTTTTTCTTCTCCTTTTTCTGGCTGTGCCTATTTCTAAGAGTTACTTTTTCTAATTCATTAGGAGACAAATGGGTTAAATTAAGCAACAATACTGCCATTATTGAAGCCAAGATTTAAAAAAAACTATAGCAATTACCTTCAACTTTCCCTCCATATCAGGGCGGGTGAGAGAGAAGGTGAAATTGTCAGAATTCAAAAGCTCTTTCTTCCTCTAGAAGCCTTCTTAGTGTCTCTTTAACTATCTTTTAACAGAAGTTGGCGAAATGGCAAGGCAGTACCTGGAGAAAGGTCTTTTGGTTCCAGATCACGTGATCACACGCCTAATGGTGTCAGAGCTGGAGCTCAGGAGCGGCCAACACTGGCTACTGGATGGTGAGTGGGCTGTGGGTGAGCTGGATTTCCTGGTTGTGGTTTCCTTGCACACTCGTTTTTGAATACATTGGAAAGTCCTATTCTTCCTTCTAAACTCTCTTGTCATGTATTCAGTGTTAGGATTTGGCAGCATAGAAATTCACTGTGGTGAATTCTCTTAATTCACCGTTTTCAGACCACCGTCATGAGAGCCCTGACTTGAAGTAACCTTTCATGGGATTGTTGGTATTGTTCCAGTTTCCATGGTGCCCTGTTTCCATGACTCAGTCACCTTAAGTATACCTCATCTTAAAATTCGAGGTTCTTTCATTTACCAGGGACTACACAAATCACAACCATGAGTCACTAGTTTTCACCTGGTGGATTAACAGAACATCTGCAAACCTTTTACTGAGTATATAGGAAACAAGTACTGTTGAGCGTCACATGGACAGCCTTTGGGGAGCAGTTTAGCGATGTGTATACTTTTCCATCTGGCACTTCTATTCTGTATTTCTTCCTAAAGAGGAATCTTCAAGCTTGTTTATTTCAGCATGATTGGTAAATAGTAACAAACTGTCCCTGCTCTTAAGGGGCTTATATCCCAGGAGGGGAATCAGTTGTATAAAGAAGTACAAAGAATTAGTTCCTAAGCAAATCATATGGAATAACTTTTATGAAAAGAGGGATGAGTTACTAGATGTCCTCAGGTAGCTGAACGAGTCGGGAAAGCAGATTTAATTAATTAATTATTATTATTATTATTTTTTTTGCAGAGAGTCAATGTGTACAATTTAAGAGGGGCATGACTATGCTTAGTATTCTCCTAAACCTTCCAGCAGAATAAGTCAGGAGGCTAACCTTTGATTCTGTACAAAAAGGGTGAGACTGGGAATTTCTCGTCATAGTGATTAGTGAAGAGTTATTAAATAGAGGGTACAACATTATCAGATCTCTCTCCTGTCATGCAGGGCAGGAGAGATGGAGTGCTGGGGCAGGAGGGAGAGTGGCAACTAGAAGCCAGAGAAGACATCCTTATAGCCACTGGACTAATGGATATTCTAGGCCTGAATTTAAGCAATGGCAGTGGGATGGAAAGGAAGCACCACATGGGTGAATAGACTGAGAAGGGAGGATGGACAGGAGTCATGGGTGGTATAGTGTGTTATGTCTCTGAGACATTCTCCATTGTCATCTGAGGCTTTTTGAGGCTTTTGGCTATCATCATAAAAGTCATTTACGCAGATTCTGTGCCTTTAACTCACTAAGGCAAGCTCCCCAGTACTTTCTGGGTGAGCATTTGGCATAGCTGATGAATTCTTTTCCATCACCTCCCGGTCGATTCCATAGTTTCAATTCTTTGTTGGGCTTTTGTGTGTGGTTTTAGTGAATTTAAAGATCTAAGTTAAGAGAGGATCACGTATGATCACCTTTCCTTTGGAGATGATCATAGCATGGCGGGCCCTGGTATCAGTCTGGGCAATTTGAATCCCAGCTCTGCCTCTTCCTGGTTGTGTTTGACCTTGGGCAGGTCACCTCACCTCTGTGCATCAGATTAGATTCCTCATGGAAAATGGATGAGGAAAGACTTTTCATAAGGATCAAGTGAGCGAATATTTGTTAAGTGCTTAGAAGAGTACTTGCCATGCAGTTCGTGCCTTGAAATTTTCTTCATTTTTATCATTTGTGCTGGCTGGTGTGCAGGTCCAGAATTTTGGAGGGGGATTTTGGGGCGGGGGTGGGGGTGGGGTGACTACTTGAAGTATTAATCTCAAAAACAGTTCTAAAAATATTTAGCTGTGCAGAGTCAAAGTCAAGTTACAGCCATGGAATGTTCTGCAACTCCTTTCAGTGCTTGCTTTTGCCATCATCGTGCCTCTCGGGGTGAATAACTGAAGTTCTTTTACGTCGCAGGCCTGTTTTTAGTAGAGTGCGTCAGTCTCCCAACTGATTTAGTTTGCATCTTTCTCCTTGAAAACCCATCTGGTCACTTTCAGTTGTGATTTTTCTTTAAAGCTCTGGAAGCTATCCATTTGGCCAAGGGAGGAGTGTGAAAAATGGCTGGTTCCTGTGTTTGGCTTGAAACTCCTTCTGTTACAGGGCATGTGCTCGTGCGCCGCGGAGGACGTGCCTGTTGAGTGTGCTAAAGGTGATTGAATGTGGAAAGGTCAAGGAAGGAATTCTGGGTGGTGGGTGACTCATCATCTGGTCCATATGGCTGGAGAGGCATTGTGCTAACTGGTGGGTGGGAGGAGGAGAGTGGAAGCAGGCCAAGGGAACACCGCGCCTGGAAGGTGGGGGGTGCTCTGAGTTTGGACAGTTCTGGTCTAGCTAAAAAGCTCAGCACTGCCATGTCTTCACAGGAGTTGGAGAAGAAATACTCTATTGTTTGAGTGTATGGGGAGAGGTGAAGGAGGAAGAAGATTTTTCCCCTTGAGGATTGTAATAATACAATTGACCTTTGCAATTTTGTTATAAGATCCTCTTTTTTTCTCTTCTATGAATAAGGTGTGCTCCCAAGGCAAAATGATAACTAGGGAACTGTCAGGTATTGAAAATAAATCCTGGGCTGGAGTTATAGCTCAGTAGTAGAACCCTTACCCAGCATGCGTGAGGCCCTGGGTTCATCCCTCAGCACCACACAAAAATAACATGAAGTAAAACACGTGTGAATGTGGAAAGGTTTTCACTTATTTTTAAAAAGTGCCATCAGTGAGCTCAGTGGCTCACGTCTGTAATACTAGCACCTTAGGAGGCAGAGGCAGGAGGATTGTAAGCTCAAGGCTGGCCCCAGCAATGTAACAAGGCCCCAGGCAATTTGGTAAGACCCTCTCAAAAAGAAATAATAAAAAGGGCTGGAGGTGTGGCACAGTGGTAAAGCACACCTGGGTTCAATCGCTGTGGGGAGAAAAAGTGGGGGACGTTGAGGTCAGGTCAGTGGGGAAGTATATTTTAAAGGTCCTCATTTCTTAACTTGACTGTCAACCAGTGCATTTAAAGAAGAACTTCAAGTTCTCTCACTTAGCCCTAATTTTTTAGGTGAAGGTATAAAAATATTTTAAATTTGGTATATTAGTACATTTTCATTGCTGTGACAAAAATACCTAAGCTGTGTAACTTATAAAAAGAAAAGGTTTCGTTTTCTTGAAGTTTTGAAGATCCAAGAGCATGATACTGGCCACCGTGGTTACATCATCACATCATGGCAGGAGCACATGTGAGAGGGAGATCCCATTGTGAGACTGGAAGCCAGAGAGTGGGGTCAGTCTTATTCTTTTATCCTTCACAAGTCACTCTCATGGGAATCAACTGGAGTCTGAAGAGAACACATTAATCTCTTCATCATTCCCAACCACTTCCCACTAGGTTTCACCTTTAGAAGGCGCCATCCCCTCCCACATTGGGGAAGCAAGCTTAAATCCGTGAACCTCTGGGGGACACAAATAACCATATCCAGATGATAGCATTTGGTTTCATGGAGAGCAGCTTTAAAATTGGGAAATTAAAGTGGAATATAAGTCTTTAATTGGAGATAAAGATAACTTCAGAATGATAGTCATCATTTGGTCTCTAGTTGTATTTAGACTATGGTCTATTTTTTTTCTTCTTCTGTCTGACCAGTATTGAACACTAGCTGCTTTCTGAAGGAAATCAAATTTTCTTTTTATTTATTTTAATGCAGAAGTTAACACTGCTTAAATATGTGCGATGTTTGTGGGTTTCCCCCCCGCCCTCTGAGAGTTAAAGCTCTTAGATCAGATATTCCAGGGTATGTGCTTGCTCACTTAGAGCTCTCTGTCTCCTGAAAGGAGGTGTCTGTCCAGAATGTAAACTACAGATGAGGAGCTAGGAGTTTTGCCCTGATCTTGCAAATGTGTTTTACCATACTAGACTGATGCATAACTGCTCTGACCTTATCTCCTCCTATTTTTCTTTGTGAAGCCCACCTCTGGAGAGTGTCATATCCCACTGGGCAGCATATGTCTACTGGAAAAAAAAAAAACAACAAACCAACAATATATTCTGAATTGCATCTCTTAGGAATGCCAAGGGCAATATTTTTCTGTTGTCCTTGTGAATGCAGGTTATGTTTCAAGAATAAAATGTATAATAGAAGTGTTTGGAACGTCACTGAAAGGTTCTTTTGGAGTGAAAAGTGAGCCAGGTGTGGTATGCATGCCTGTAATCCCAGTGGCAACGGTGGCAGGAGGCCACCCTCAGCAATTTAGTGAGGTCCTAAGCAACTGAGCCAGACCCTGTCTCAAAATAAAACTTAAAAAGAGCTGGGTATGTGGCTCAGTGATTAAATGCCCTTGGGTTCAATCCCTTGCATAAAACAAACAGCAACAACAATCAAAAAAAGAAATAGAACTGTGCATGGTGGCACATTTATAATCCCAATCTATTCAGGAGGCTGAAACAGGAGGATGGCAAGTTTGAGGTCAGCTTTAGCACCTTTGGGAGACCCTGTTGCAAAGTTAAAAATGAGAAAAGAAAAGGAGAGGGACTTTGTAGCTCAGTGGTATGCTTAGCATGCTCAAGGCCCTAACTTCTATCCCCAGCACCACAAATACATACATACATAGAAATACATACATGAATAGAAAATAATCATCCTGTGTGTATGAGGGTTCTAGATATTCTCTCTCTCTCTCTCTCTCTCTCTCTCTCTCTCTCTCTCTCTCTCTCTCTCTCTCTCTCTCTCTCTCCAGTACTAAGAATTGATACCACTGAACTGCATTTCTAGTCCTTTTATGCTTTTTATTTTGAGACAGGGTCTCATTTGTGTTTGGGTAATGGGTGTCTAACCACTGAGCCACATCTCCATCCCTTTTTTATTTTAATTTTGAGACAGGATCTTGCTAAGTTGCTGACGATGGTTTTGAACTTGTGATCCTCCTGCCTCAGTCTCCCAAGTTGCTGGGAGGACAGGTGGGCGACACCATGCCTGGTTGTCCCAGATATATTTCTAAAGTGAATAAAGCATGGGTCTGACTGGCTTTGCACTGACTGACAGTGAAGGAAAAAGGAGAGATCTGTTGGAAAGGAGTAGAAGCTGACTAAGTTCCTCCAGACACACAGGAAGGGTAGAAGATGTGTGTTCAGCCAACCATGGTTAGGTGAAGTGACATCTGTGTTCTGGGAGGTCAATGGAATGATTTTTACAAGCAAGGAGTGGCATTTTTGGTCAAAATGACCACGTGAAAAACGATGGGGGTGTTTTGATTAGTTTTAGTGCCACATTTCCAAGAACCTCACCCATGCCCCAAGACAATGTAAATATATATCTGATTTTTTTCTGCATCCAAAATTGTGAGTTGAGCACAGTGCTTACCTAGTATGTACAAGAGTATTCACTGTTAAAAAGGTTTATATCTAGCTACTGATTCCATCGAAACTATTGTAATTCCCTTATTCATGATTGCAAGTGTTCATGTGAATTTCCATTTTGTGTGTGGTGCTGAGAATGAAATCCAGGGGTTCTCTAGTACTGAGCTATATCTCCAGTCCTTTTCATTTTGTATTTTGAGACAGGGACTTGCTACGTTTCCAAGGCTGTCCTTGAATTTGTAATCCTCCTGCTTTAGCCTCCCAAGTCACTGGGATTATAGGCATAAACCACCACTCCCAGCATGTGTGAATTTCTCTTGGTGCTAAGTACTCATGATTCTTTGCACAACAAAGTATTCATTAGGCACCAACTCAGTGCAATGAAGTGTCTGGACACCACAGAGGAGCAATAAAGATAGTGAACAGGACCTGGTTCCCTGGAGTTCAGTATCTAGTGGTGATTCAGCCTTTGTCCTGCCTTAGGCAGTAAGGGATATCTTTTAATTTTTTAAAAATTTAAATCCAAACCATATGCTGGGGATGTGGCTCAAACGGTAGCGCACTCACCTGGCATGCGTGCGGCCCAGGTTTGATCCTCAGCACCACATACAAACAAAGATGTTGTGTCCGATAACTGAAAAATAAATATTAAAATATTCTCTCTCTCTCTCTCTCTCTCTCTCTCTCTCTCTCCCCCTCTCCCTCTCCCTCTCCCTCTCCCTCTCCCTCTCCCTCTCCCTCTCCCTCTCCCTCTCCCTCTCCCTCTCCCTCTCCCTCTCCCTCCTCTCTCTCTCCTCTCTTTAAAAAATAAATAAATAAATAAATAAATCCAAACCATAGAAACTCATATTTTATCCTGTGACCCTTGATGGCAGGGTGAGCTCAGAGTAGCTGACTGAAGTCTTGGATCTCTTCTTTCTTGTTTGGTATGGATTTTCTCCTGAGATCCTGCCCTCCATGTCCACTCCTGGTGGCTTTCCTCTGATTGAGTTGTCTATATACGCTCTTACTATATTATTAGACAATGGTGACTTTGTTTATTTTGTGTGTTTTCAGAGAATTAACCAGATTTTAATCTTAAAAGGCATTAAGAGACCAGTGTCAGTGGTACATGCTTGTCACCTGAGCAATGTAGTGAGGCTCTAAGCAATTTAGGGAGACCCTGTCTCAAAGTAAAAAATAAAGAGTTGGGGGTATAGCTCAGTGGTAAAGCAATCCTGGCAATTCCCAATAAACCACACCCCCCCCCACCACCAACAACAACACACAAAGCAAAATAAATCAAGAAAAAGGCATTAAGGACCATATGGAAAACATATTCATGCAGATATTTGAACACACCCTAGAAGAACTTGTTTCAGGGATCAAAAAACAAATAGAGTATGCATTTTTGTGCATCCAGATGAGCTAGGCATTGGTTAGTCCCAGGAAGGAATAGCACATTTCCTGTCCTCACAGTGCAGGAGGGCTGTGCTGTGTAAAATCTGGGGACATGAGTGAAAGTATTAAAATGTGACATGGGGGGGCTGGGGTTGTGGCTCAGTGGTAGAGCACTTGCCTAGCATGTGAGAGGCACTGGGTTCGATCCTCAGCACCACATTAAAAAAGAAAGAAAGAAAGAAAGAAAGGCATTGTGTCCAAATAAATATTTTTTAAAAAAAGGTGACATGGGAGTACGCAGCGAACTCTCTTTTAAACACAGCTATTAATTAAGAAGGCTTTCCTGGAGAAAGTGACACTAAGCCATGTTTCGAAGATGAAAATAAAGCACATTTTAGACAGGCAATGTGCACAACAAACTACAGAGGCTTAAAACAGCGTTGCTTATTCTGGAAACCCCAGGTTAACCACTGGCTAATACTGGAGCCAAAAATATGAGTGCATGAGGCTGGAAAAGTTGGTGAGGGCAAAGTTAAACACTTCTTGAAATTCAAAAACAGGCATTTGAATAGTGTCAAAGTTAATATTAAAAACTAAGTTGGAAGGAAGTTAAAAATTTTTAAACTTATGGGTTTGACAGCATAAATAACTTATTTTTTAACTTTCTTTCCAAATAACATTTTAAAAATTAACTGTTTTTTCAGAAAAAAAATTAAGTTTAGATATACTTTAGACAATAGGTCATGGTTTCTCTGTACTGGCCATGTCTTGTCCAACACTTTCAGAAGTTCGCAACCCCTGTTACTTAATTAGGAGCCTATAAAGTAAGGCACAGGATGACAATTGTCTTCCATACCTAAGTTTAGATGTTAGGAGAACCTGCTCCCCTAATTTATGGAACAAGTATCTTGGGAATTTGATTAATTAATGGGCTGCAAAGCTGCATCGGAGGCAAACCTTGCTAGTTTAATCATTTTGCACGAGTACAATGCTGAGAAAACATGAATGTGGTAGAAGAATCATGGATTAGTGGAACACCCAAATGGTCAGTTGTAATCGACTAACTATGTTGTCTTGAGCAAGCCAAGTTACCTTTCTTGGGTTCTTTCCCCATATCCATAAAATAGGCCTATTTTTGATGTAAGTTTGCAAGGATTGGCCAACAAGTATGAAACTTAGAGTTCTGGAACATAGAACATCAAAGGGAAGATCTATGCATTATTATTTATCGTAATTGGCTTAAGCTTGATACTGATAGATATTAGAAGGTAAAATTCCAATTATAAACAGAAATGTAAAACATTATTTTTATTTAATAGTTTTTATTTTAGTTGTCGATGGACCTTTATTTGTTTTCATGCGGTGCTGAGAATCAAACCCAGTGCCTCATGCATGCTAGGCAAGTGCTCTACCACTAATGCACAACCCCAGCCCTTGAAAACATTTTTCTAATATGAAAGTTATTATAATCACTCATCACTAAGTACTCTGGACCAATGCATTACAAATAGAACCACTCATCTTCCATTAAGTCTTCTCTATAAAAATAAATTATACAAAACAATATAAAACAGTTGATATGGAGACATTGGAGAGATGAACAGCTTGATTCAGGCTGAAAGGAAAATTAGATGGGAGAACATGCAGGTAGTTTAACTTCATTTTCCCCGTTGCTTTTATAAAAATAATGTGTGATCACAATGAAATCCTTAATCCACATGGAAAAATGCAAAGAATGACAATTTATCACTTGAAACCCCACCAGCCAGAAATAACCTGGGTTAGTAATGGAAAACCGTCCATCGAAACGTTGGTATCAGACTATACACACAAAGGCATTTAATTTGACTCAAACTTAACAACAATGACAACTAAGTGAACCTGAAGAAATTATTACTAAACTTCAGATAAATCTTTATCACCACAGAGGTTCTTCTGGGAGCACTTTAAGATTAGGATCACCATAAGAGAGCGACATATTTGTTTAATAATTTCAAACCCAGGCAGGAGGTATCATCTATAATAAATGGCAGGGGATTATTACACTTCCTATCACCTCCACTTCCTGTGTCTCCTTCAGAATTTTCCATTGGCTTTTGCTGTTAAAATTTGTGATTATTTTATGATAAATTCCCCAGTTTTTTGTCTTCTGTTTTAAAAATTTAAATGAATTCTGTGGATTAGTTCTCTTACCCATCTTGTTCATTTTATTTTGATTATTTTCTTGGTTACCTCTCTGAATGCACTATTGAATCATACACTTTAAATGAGTTGATTTGTACAGTATGGGCTTTATATCTGAATGAAGGTGCACTAGTGTTTAACGTGACTTTTCCATTCATTATTTGGTTAGTTGGATTTTGTTGGATACTTTCCCTTCCTCTTTCCCTCCACGAACCATGAGGTGCTGTCTGTATTTCATGAGTTTCCTAGTTTGGGAATGTCTCTTACTGTTCAACAGCCCAGCTAGCTGACTGGGATATTCTTGTGTGGTCCTGTGTCTGTAGGAACTTTGTGGCCACTCACCTTTGCTTGCTTTTCTGACCTGGGTTCTTTGTGTGAGACCCAAGGCCAGTCTGACTCTGTTGAAGTTGAACCCTACCCCTCAACCCCGTCCCCTCCCCAATTTAGACTTTCTGAAGAATTATTTCTTTCTTCTTTTTTGGGGGGGTGGGGTGGGCAGGGCATACTGGAAATTGAACCTAGGGATGCTTAACCACTGAGCCACATTCCCAACTCTTTTTATATTTTTATTTTGAGATGGGATCTTACTAAGCTGCTTACGGTCTCACTACATTGCTCATTCTGGTTTTGAATTTATGATTCTCTTGCTTCAGCTTCCCAGACTGTTGGGATTACAGGTGTTGTACCACCACACCCAGTTTCTTCATCCTTGATATAAATAGACTATCACAATGTTGGTTGTTTTTATTTATTTTTCTCCAGTTTATGGTGTGTTCTTTGCTTTCAGGGAAGTTTTCCATTTGTTCAATTTTTCTGTTCTATTTCCCAGTTATATTGATTATTATTAGTTTTAGTACTAAACTGAATATTCTTTGTCTTTTATATACTTCAAGTTTTTCATTTTCCTCTGTCTTTAGGCATGCTTAGATCTTTTATCTGGAAGAATTTAATTTTTTTTTTTTGTACTGAGGATTGAACCCAGGGGCACTTAACCACTGAGCCACATCCCCAGCCCTTAAAAAATTTTTTTTTTTTTTTTTACTTAGAGACAGGGTCTCACCAAGTTGCTTAGGGCCTTGATAAGTTCCTGAAGCTGGCTTTGAACTTATGATCCTCCTGCCTTGACCTCCTGAGCTTCTGAGATCTTTTATCTTGATCAGGAAAGAACAAAGCTTATATTCTGTAACTACTTCATAAGGTCTCTGCCTACATGTGCCATACACTGCTGTGGGCCTCCCTCTCCCATCTGCTCTGCTTTCAGATTTCCATGTGGACTGCTGAATTCAGACCACCAGCCAGATCCTCCTCAGAGCATCGTTCTTGTACTATTCCATCTTCCCCTGCAACTCTTTATGCTGGTGTCTCAGTCATGTGACATCACATTAATCAACACCCCTCCCCCATTCTCTCACCCCTCAAGTGGACCCAGGAAGGCAGAGACTGTCTTGTTCAGAGTTGCATTGCCAGTACCTGCAACAGTGCTTGGCACATGGGAAAGCCTATGGATGAGGCCCACTTATAGAAAGATCTCACCTGCAGCCAATAACAGAGTCCAGGAAGGGAATACTCAGCCTGTTATTTTCACTGGGGCAGAAATATGGGCCTGTATCAATCATCTGCAAATTCCTTCTGTCTTAATTGGGATAGAATGGGACCATTTCCTGCCTCCTAGTTTTTTTGTTTTTAGTGGAGACTTATGTTCAAAGGACAAGCAAGCAGAATTCTTAAGCCAGAGCCTTTAATCAAGGTGTTTGCAGAGAATAGCTCCTTCTTCAGTGAATTGTGCATCTTCCCTTATGGGGAAAAGGGTGCAGTGACATTAGTATAACTGGTTTAAGAATACGGTGGTCATTTCATCTCTAATCCTCATAGCAATGCCAGGGGATCCTACCAAAAAAGATTTTATCCTTTATTTCTTAAAATTTGAAAGGGCAAACTTGTGGTTTGAAAAATCAAAGTTTCTTGGATATCTGCCTTCTGTTTTTGATCAACTAATCACTAAGTGATTGTGGCATGTTTAGCTTTTTATTTATTTATTTTTTTAGGGGGGGTTGTATATCTAGGCTTTTACGTCACTTTTTTACCCCCAGTATTGGGGATTTGTACCTGGGGGCACTATACCACTGTGTTACAGCTCCTAACCCTTTTTATTTTATAGTTTGAAATAAGGTCTCACTAAGTTGCCCAGACTGACTTTGAACCTACAATCAATCCTCCTTGCCTTAGTCTGCGGAGTCACTGGTATTACAGTAGTATGCCACTGTGCCGGGTTTAAAGTGGTTTATGTTAACCTATAAGCTCCTTGAGGGCAGGATGTACTTATTACAAATCTCTTACATATCCTAAAGTTTCAGAGCCTAGAGTAGGTTCATATGTCCCAATAAAGCTTTCAACAAATAAGAGGTGAGACCTGGAGTGTTCCAAACAGTGGGGACCATGGAGCTTATTCTTTTTACCATTTGTTCATAAAAACTGGATGAAATGGAATATGGAGGTCTTAAAATTCAGATATGAGAAAATAATCACGTAAATAGATGAGGTCATGATAAGATAGGAGAGAGAAAAGTCCTTATGAACAGGCTTTGGAGGCAATGAATTTCAAGTTTCAACTAAGGATTCTGGGTTGATGTGAATAGTTTGAACTCTTGGCCCAGAAAAGACTGGAGAAGAATAACCACCTGTTTTTCAACTTTAATCCATTGTTTGGTGATTAATGGTGATGAACACTGGCTTGCATTTGTAACTTGGTTCTTGCTTTCACAACAGCTGGGAAGACATGGGTGGTCGGAAACAGCCCTTTGGCTGCAGACCTTAATGGAGACAGGAAGGGGGGGGTGATGTTGCCTGGTCTTTTCACAAGCTGCCAACTCCAGGCGGATGTTGGATGGTGCCCTTCAGGACTTTCCATTTGTTTCCACCAGGCGGATGGCCTGCTTTGCTGCCTGGGAATGTGGCAGTGGATTCTGGCTCTGCACCTCCCCATGGAGTGAATGCAGTCTCAAATTAGAAAAACAGATGCGTCCTGCTTCCATTCCCCTCACTGCCTGAGCTTGTTGCTGTGACACCTCCTGCTTTAGTGACCCTTCCTCAGATTTTTGGCACTTGCTGGAAGGAGCAAGTGCCAAGGCCCAGTGGTCAGCACTGCTGGGAATACAATACCCGTCGGGAATTTAGCAACATCTCACTGCACCAAGTAAATCTTTGGGAATCTATAAAACAGAAATTGTAAACCCTATAATTAGCAGTTGTGCGACAGATTCAGAAGAAATTTCAACTATGTGAAATGTCGTCTTTCAGCTTGAATTGGCTGCTGGAATGAATGGGGCAGAACAGCTTTCTAGGCTGGGATGAAGGATAGGGACAGCTTTATGTGGGGGCCTGAGGCAGATATCCTGATGAAGACATGCCCTGGAGCAGCCCTGTCTGTGTACCTAAAGGGAGGAAGGAAGGCAAGCATCTTTGTTTAAGATGGTCTTTGTTTTACCTTAGCTGATGACTTTTCCACTTCTTGGACAATTGATGGGACGTATTTACTGGGATTAGGCTATCTAATTAAGGAAGCTAGAATACTGCTACTTAGTCCTATGGAAGGCCTTTGAGGAGTCGTTTTAAGAAATATAAAAGCATACCCAAACTTTCTAATTCTGTCAATGGAAAAATTATAAATGCTGCCACCTGTTGACAAAATTCGAATGTGCATCTGGTTCACTTGGCCATTCATCCCTGCCCACAGGGGATCTTACTGTGTCCTGGGCACTGCCCCAGTGCTCCCCCTTCTCATAGGGGCTACAAGCCAACACGTCCAGAGCAATACATGCCCACAGCTGGAGTAGCAGCTGGATAATGACACTATGATCAACTGGTTTAAAAAGTGTGGGTTTCTCTGCATCTTTTCTGACTTTCTGCTTTTGGCAGCTGATTGATGTGACTGTCACTTGTGAACTACTTTGGTTTGTTGAGCTCAACTCAAAACACAATATACAACATAAAGGATGCAAAAGCCACCGTGCCATACGGAATCCATAATTTAGGACCTTCTTTCATATTGTAGACCCTGAGGCTTTAAAGATAGAATCTAGGCTGAGTACTGTTGATGTTTTAAGAATCTCACAGACAGATCATTTCTGCCGCCCATTTTTGGAGCCCTTGCCCTTATGCCCAACCAAAGTGACGGAGCTCCACTTCCAGGACTGTGACACCCCAGACCTGTGACGGCACCCTAAACCTCACTGGGAGTTCCATCCTGTGACCAGTTCAGAGTCCAGGATACGCTACAGCTGCTCTGAAATGATGCTATTTAAATTCTGTCACTTCTAACTGCCTTTTGACTCTGATGCCTGGTCATGAACAAAAAGGTGAGCCTTCCCTCAGTGATTGATTTCCGTCCTCACTGTGCCCTCTGGAATCCTCTCTTCTTACAGATTTTCCCACCCCATCTCTAGGGACCCATGCTCTCCAGTGCTCTACTCTGTACCATCTGCCTAAAGAAGACCTGGGTCTCCCCTTAGGAAGCTTCTTTTTTGTCTCTTCCGCTACTAAGAAGGCTCATTCTGCTACATTAAGACATCCTGTTGCCTGATGGTGGTGGTGGTGCCTCTTTTTGTCCTTGTATAAAAGCTCAAATTTATCTCTATCCACCCTGTCTCTTTTGGTTATCAGCCCTGCTATTTTTTATTTGTCTTTTTTAACCTTTAATCCCACTTTGCCTTCATATTCTTCCTAATATTGGCTCGCTGCCCCATGGGCCTTCTCCTTGCCCAAACCCAAGCCACCATTCTGCAATTGGCACTTACTAATGCACCTATTTCTAAGAACAACTTTTTTTCATTTTCCCTTTATTTATTTATTTGCTACAATTTTTTATTGGTGCATTATAGTTGTAAATATGAATGGGATTTGTTGTTACATTATTTGTACATGCACACAATGCACGATATATAGTATATTTTGGCCAATATCATTCCCCAGTGCTTCCTCCCTCCCTTCCAACCTCCCACCCTTCGGTCTGCTTCCCCCATTGATCTCCCTTTGATTTTCATGAGATCCTTCCACCTTTCCTTTTTCCTTTCTAGCTTCCACACATAAGAGAAAACATATGACCCCCAGCCTTGGAAGTTTGGCTTATTTCACTAAATATAATGGTCTCTAGTTCCATCCATTTTCATGCAAATGACATCTTTCTTTTGTCTTTGTGGTTGAATGAAACTCTGTGTGTATATACCACATTTTCTTTATCCATTCATCATTGATAGAAACCAGCTGGTTTCCATACTTTGGCTACGGTGAATTATGCTGCTATAAACATGGGTATGCATGTATCACTATAGTGGATGATTTTAATTCTTCAGGATAAGTATGGAGGAGTCGAATAGCTGGGTCATAAAGTTGATTCCATATTTAGTCTTTTTGGAAACCTGCATACTGATTTCCATAGTGGTTGTACTAATCTACAGTCCCACCAACAGTGTGAAAGTGTTCCTTTTCCTTCACATCCTCTCCAGCATTTGTTATTATTTGTATTCTTTATGACTGACATTTTGACTGGTATGAAACAAATTTCAGTGTAGTTTTGATTTGAATTTTCCTAATTGCTTATGTTGAACATTTTTTCATACATTTGTTGGACATTAGTGTTTCTTCTTTTGAGAAGTTCTGTTTAATTCATCTGCATATTTAGTAATCAAGTTTTTTTTTGGTGTAAAGTATTTTGAGTTCTTCATATACCCTAGATATTAATCCTATTCACAACTTTTTGAGTTGGGTGTCATCATCCTCACTGTGGGCTGGTCAACCTTTCATAGGATGCAGTCAATCCCCAGCATTACCATTGCTTATGGTCTTTGTGGACCACCACCTCCTCCCATTCCTCCTCCATTGACCTTATTTAGAGATAAGATCTTTAAAGAGGTAATTAAGTCAAAATGAGATCATTAGGTTGGGCCCCATTCCAATATGACTGGTGCTCTTATGAGAAAATCTGGACACAGATACATAGCAAAGACACTGACAGCCTCTCTGCAAGTCAAGGAGAGAGGACTCAGAAGAAACTAACTCTGCCCACACTCTGTGCTCAGACTTCTAGCTTCCAGATTGTAGCAGAACAAAATTTCTGCTAACCAAGCCATCCTTTCTGTGGCGTACTTTATTGTGGTAGCTCTAGCAAACTGAAACACCCTTGTTTTACGTCTGAGGACACAAAGGATCAGAGAGAGGATGAAACTTTATGAATTCTCTGTTAGGACTAGGAAACAGTCACAGGCACACTGATCTTTGACTTCTGGTCCACTGTTCTCACTACCAAGGCCCCTCCCCTGCCATGCTGCTTTCTTTTGAGGTAATGCATTCACAAGAACCTGTGTTTCTTCTGAGGAATGGCCGGAACAGGACTAAGCTCGCTGAGCATTAGCAAATCTGGAGACTTCCCCTCTGTTTGGGACCTTCCTTTCCAGTTCCCATCTTCCCACCATCTGTTCTTATTTGTACCTGCTTAGAAATAGAGTCAAACCTACCAGAAATGAGCTTGATAACAATCACTAATAGCATACTCTTGCTGAGAAGTTTGGTGGTTCTTAAATCAGTCCAGGGTAGGTATTAAAATTGCCTAAACAAATTTTTTTTAAAAAATACCTAAGTTTTTATCTCAGTTTGAGATGTTCCACTCTAGGAAGGCCTGGGACAGAATTTGAACATTCACAATCATTTTTTTTCTTTTAAATCTTCTTGGTGATTTTGATATCCCATCAGATAGAACCCTTGAAGATCTGATATGTCTTGTTTTATCTACTCCCAGGTTTTTGTATTTCCCATTATCCAGTAGCAGATCTGAATGTCATTGCTCAATAGGTAGGCACTACTCAACATATTTTTGAATTCTAGGTCAGTTGAATTCTGCTTATTTTGTACCTCATTGTGTTTTCCTCCTCCAGAGGGCCCCAGAGGTCACAGACAATTGGAAGCTGAGCGGGACAGAGACTCATCACGCAAGAAAGACAGTCAGATTTGAGTTTTTATTTGTTGAAGGGATTCATGCTGTATTTTTAGTTCCCCTCTTCTTTCCTGGTGCCTCATCTTCAGCTCTCGGACTTTCTAAAGGATAAAGAACACTGTTTTCTAGTCAGGGTAGTAGCTGGTTTGAGCAGAACATAGGGCTGGGACTAAGGTTGAGAAAGGTCGTCTTTAAAATTCTTTGTATATACTTAACAGTAAAAAGTTGAGTTTGTCTTATATGATTAATACATGACTGATTATCTAGGTATAAATTATGTACACATTCAGTATCATCAAATGTGTTATATTTCCTATCAAATATACCTCTCTAGAATGAATGAATAAAATATTACAATAGAATTTGCAATACATGAAATAATTCTGGATACCTTTATTTTAGGAAATGTGTCAACTTAATTGGGCTGGGGTTTGGGAAGGGTGTAGAGACGATCTTGTTTGTTTTTGATGGACATCTTTCAAGCTCCAGTTGTTTGTCTTGATGTTTTAGCGGTAAGTGGGTTATCTGGAGAAAGAGAAGACCTGGCCATCATTGAAAGCATGACCTGGTGTGGATGGCTCATAGGCAGTGAGGAAGGCTCTGAGGGGCAGTGGAAAGAGTTTGCAGCAGTGGCTGGCAAAACAGCAGATGCCCAAAACAGGGGCATGGGACAGCCTTTGTGTGCCGTCTGTCACATGTAGCCCTATAAACAAACACTCTGAAATCAGCTTAGATTCACACCACATTTTAAGTTGTCATCTTTTTTTGGGGAGGGGGTGGCTACCAGGGATTGAACTCAGGGTTCAAGCCACTGAGTCACACCCCCTGTCCTATTCTTGTGTGGTGAGAGTTGCTGTCCTGCTCAGCTCCCAAGTTTTTTTATTTAGAGACAGGGTCTCACTGAGTTGCTTAGCACCTCTCTGTTGCTGAGACTGGCTTTGAACTTGCAGTTCTCCCAAGCCCATTCTCCTGTCTCAGCCTCTCCTGGGATTACAGGAGTGTACCACCATGCCTGGTTTAAATTGTCATCTTGATAACTTTCCAATGATGAAAAGATCCATGAAAATGGTATCCTCATTTGAAATGATTTAGCATTACTAATATAAAAAGAGAATAAAATTATGGCATTTGCAGGTAAATTGATGAAATTGGAGAAAATCCTGCTAAGCAAAGTAAACCAATTCTCCCCAAATCAAAGGCCAATTGTTCTCTTTGATATGTGGGTGCTGATCCATAATGGGGGAGTGGCATGGTGTAACCGTGGTCCCTTCACCTTCTGAATGTATCCCTCATTGCTCTGATTTTTTTTAAGTTGTAGATGGACACATACCTTTATTATATCAAATCCAGTGCCTCGCATGCTACCTCGAATGCGAGCACTTTACCACTGAGCCACAACCCCAGCCACTAAGGCTTATTTTTTTTTTAAGTTTTTTTTCTCTTTCTTCTCCCCTGTCCCCCTCTCTAACAAGATTAGGGAGATGGTGATATCTTCTCGTCCCCTAATTAATTGCCCTTGAACACACCCATTACAGGAAGGAGATGCCTGCTGAGGATCTGGGAAATGAGTTCTCCCAAATTAACAAGGGAATGCTAACACCATCTGGGCACCCCAGACCCCCACCAGAGCATACCTGAAATGTAAACCCCTTGTCCTTCCTCATTGAGAGAGTCACAATCTTTGGGACAGGAGTCCTTGTGTTTCTCCTTTGCTAGCAAACCTTTTTTTTTCCCCTAAAAACCGTGTCCTTATTATTAAATTGGCATTGATTGATATTGGAGACAGAGAATGAGCTTTTGGTTATAATGGAGAGAATTGGCCCTGGGCAGGGGTGGGGGGCAGGAAAGATGGTGGAATGAGATGGACATCATTACCCTAGGCACGCGTAGGATTGCACAAACAGAGCAACTCTATATGTACAACCAGAGAAATGAAAAATTGTGCTCCATTTGTGTGCAGTGAATTAAAATGCATTCTGCTGTCATGTATAACTAATTAGAACA
The DNA here is from genome assembly GCF_052094955.1 of Ictidomys tridecemlineatus. Lineage (NCBI taxonomy): Eukaryota > Metazoa > Chordata > Mammalia > Rodentia > Sciuridae > Ictidomys > Ictidomys tridecemlineatus. The sequence continues at coordinate 50,928,231 of NC_135487.1, forward strand.
AATTTTTTAAAATGCAAATATATAATAATTCTATATAAAATCAAAAGTAATTTCCTCTTTGGATGTTGATTTTTTCTTTCTTTTTTTTTTAAACTAGAGATTGAATTTACATCCTCAGTTGTTTTTATTTTGAGACCAGGGTCTCTCTAAGTTGCTGAGGCTGGCCTTTGAACTTGCAATGCTTCTGCCTCAGCCTCTAAATTGCTGGGATTACAGATATGCACCACTGTGCCTGGCTAGATGAGGGACCTCTTACTATATTTCCTTCCAGCTCTCTATCCATCTGGTTCTTTTACCTAACTAGGATATAAAGACTTAAGTGACATTAGATACAGAAAGGTTTTTGCTAGAGCAGACAAACTGTAATAAAAGATAACTACAGAACTGGGGCAAAGCACTTGCCTAGTATGCACGAGGCACTGGGTTCGACCTTCAGCACATAAAAATTAACAAATAAAATAAAGGCACTTCAAAAAGTAAAAAAAAAAAATGATTATAAAAAATATAACTAATGAGCAGTCCTACCCCAGGCAAATCTGTAGTTAAATTTGAAACAGCTCAATCCCAAGGAGGCAGCAGCAACAATGTAATTTGGGATCATGTGACATAACTCACCCAGAATTTGAAGAAGTCATGACTGTGAGCCCAGTTTTTAGTTTTGTTGCTTATTTACCAACATTTACAAAGTTAGGAAGAATTTATAACTTTGGAGGAGTATCCCCAATAGCTTTTCTTTTTTGTGTACTGGGGATTGAACCCAGCGCCTCTCACATGCTAGGCAAGTGCTCTACCACTGATTTCCATTCCCAGTTCCAAATGGTTTAAAATACTATTTTTTTTCAGAACACCTTAAATTTTGTATTATTATTTTAAAACATTTCCCAGCTCTATCGAGGAATACATAACGTAACTAATAGCCAAGGTGTTCAATGGATTGTTTTCCTACACTTATACGTTGTGAAGCTTAATAATTAACCTGGAGTAGGTATGATTTTCATGCTTGGTAAGAACATTTAAAATGACTCTCACTCTCATAAGCTGGGTGCAGTAGCATGTCTGTTGTCAAAGATACTCGTGAGGCTGTGGCAGAAGAATCAGTTGAGTCCCAGAATCTGAGGCCAGCCTGGCCAGCACAGTGAGAGTTTCATTTCTTAAGAGTAAATAAATAAGCCAGGCTTGTGGCACACCTGTAATCCAGCGACTCAGAGGCTGAGGCAGGAGAATCTCGAGTTCAAAAACCAGCCTAAGTAAAGTGAGGTGCTAAACAACTCTGAGACCCTTTCTCTGATAAAATACAAAATTGGGCTGGCGGTGTGACTCAGTGGTCGAGTGCCCCTGAGTTCAATCACCTGTACCCCTCCCCCCCAAAAAAGAATAAATGAATAAAAAATAAAAGGATTCAGAATATTTCAGGTACACAATAGGGAAGTGTTGACCACATCACCATGCTTTACATTAAAGTGTTTACCTTGGTTAAAGTGCAGATGCAGGTGAAGGTTAGTAAGGATCCTACTTTCACTGATTGATGCATTAAAATATAAGTATATAATTATTTGTTATAACTTAAGAATAATGGACAAGTAGGCTGTTAGAGCTAATAGGACACAACATAACTACTTGTCCTTTCTCTTCTTCAACAAAGAGAAAATGGAGTGCTATAACTTGCCTGAGGTCACACTGGTAGTTAAGAGCAATGCTGGGACTTGACCAAACTAGACCGAATTTCCTGAAAGAATCAAGTAAAATGACTGTTTTCTAGTTTAGTGCACTTTCTACTTTTGTCAGTCATGTGACTCCTTATATAGCCATGAGGTTATTAACTGATGGGTATTCTTCTAATATTATTGGGGTTGTGTTGGGGATCGAACCCAGGGCTTTGTGAATATGAGGCACTACCATCCCCAGCCCTCTTTTTTTTGTTGTTGTTGTTTTAAAGATATAAATTCTTGGTTGAAGCTCCTTTTTGGATTATTTGTAGATTTGATTGTTATGTCATTGAAAATGTTTCAAGGACCAACTGGGTCATGTCTTGCATTTGTTTTATTTTCAACATTTAGGTTTTCCAAGGACAATAGTACAGGCTGAAGCCCTTGACAAAATCTGTGACCTGGATCTAGTGATCAGTTTGAACATTCCATTTGAAACACTTAAAGATCGTCTCAGTCGACGTTGGATTCACCGTCCTAGTGGAAGAGTCTATAATTTGGACTTCAACCCACCCCATGTGCATGTAAGAATATGCAAAGTGCTTTTACAATCTGGCAAGAAAAAGGCAAAATTTTCCAGTTAAAAATTGAATAGAGGACATGAATAGACTGTTAAAAAACACTACATGAGTCTGGTGTAGTGGTACCTGCCTGTAATCCCAGTGACTTGGGAGGCTGAGGCAGGAGGATTGCAAGTTTGAGACAAGGCTTGGCAGCTTAGTGAGGCCATGTCTCAAAATAAAAAATAACAAGGGCTGAGAATATATGTCAGTGGTAAAGCACCCCTGGGTAAATTCCTAATACCACAGGATGGTGGGTAGGTACTCAAATTCAGTAGCAGAGAAGGGAAACTTAAGGAACAAATAGTGGATGTCACTTTAGATCCACTGGACTCAGCAAATTTTTAAAAATATAGCATCTATGCTGATGGGGATCAGGGAAAAACAACACTCTCATTTTCCGTTTGATAAAGTATTAATAGACTCTTTTTAAAACAGGTAAAATCATATAGAGTGAAATTTATTTCAATATTTGTAATGACCAAAAAAATCAAAGAATGTTCATCTATAGGGAACTGGTCCAATAAATTGGAAAACATCCATAATCAATAAAAATAATTAATTAGATCCCTAGGACTGGCGCCCCCCCCCCCAAAAAAGGACAAAAGAATACTTAGTAGTACAATGCTTTTTGATAGGAAGAAATTTCCTGAAAGTATCATTGAACAAGAAAATCACACAGAATGGTCTCCTTTTTGCAAAGCACTGTCCACATCTTTATGTGTATCTGTGTGTGTAGATATGCTGTCTGCCTTTATAAGGCCAGGGAGTAAGTTATGAAGGAAATATCCTACATTGGCAAAGAGGCTGGGGTGGATAGGATAAGGGAGTGGGGTCACAGCTGATGTGTGTGAGGGTAGGGGAGAATGTTTAAGGAATGGAAAGATTGCCCATAAAAATTCAGCATAATAATTATGTGGTATAAAAGTAGGCAGATGTAATGATACTGTAACACATTTGTTTAGAGTAATTCCTCCCCCCCTACCCCTTTTTTGTACCGAGAGTCGAACCCAAGGACATTTTACCACTGAGCTACATCCCCACTTGGTCCTTTTTAATTTTTTTACTTGGAGAATGCAATCTTCCTTTTGCAGGCCCCTGAGTCTATGGGATCACAGGTGTGTACCACCATACCTGGTATAAGGGTGTCTTTCTTTTTTTCCTGCCCTGTACCGGGAATTGAACCAATGGCCATATGCATGCTAGACAAAGGATTACCTCTGAGCTACACCCTCAGCCCCTGATATAAACCATTTCTAATTTATCTTTATGTTAAAAACTGACTTCTTGATACAGGTTGAACTAATGCATTAATCCAGTCTAATAACACTTAACTCCTGTTCTTGGTTGCTAGGTAGTATTTCTTGTCATTATCCAAAGTATTGTCATTATCCAAAGTATTCTCCAAAGGTGGAAAAAGCAGCAATATGTCTCACTGTGTTAATTTTTGTGGAAAAGCCTTGACTTGAATATAAATGGAAATAGTAATTACTACAGAAAATCACTTCCAGGGTTAATGATGCCGCCCCCACTTCTGGCTGGTAATGTGTCAGTAATATCCCAACTGAAATCTGTTCGTTTAGGTTAAGCAATAAACTCCTTTTGAAGTTTTCTTCAAAAAGTGTAAATAGTTGTGTAATACCTTCCTTAGAGCCCCCTTTTATTTATTCACTCATTCATTAATTTTAGAGACACTGTCTAGCTATGTAGCCCAGGCTATTCTCAGCCTCCCAAGTAACCTGGACTGCAGGCATGTGCTGCCTCGCCAGGCTAGATCCTTTTTTCGTTTTAACTCTAACAAGCTACAATTAGGAAAATAAACCGTGGGAAGAAAAAACAGGAGTTTTGACATAGATAGGAAGTCCACTGAAGTCCACCACAACACCTGACATCTTAACTTTGTCCAGATCTACTAGTGCAGATTCTATAAAATGAGAAGCTTTATTAGTGAGTTACTTTCCCAGACTATTATAATGGTATTCCTAAAGATAACAAAGTGCTAACCTGGCCAGCTCTACCAACCCTCTTCCCAGGAAGGAGGGATGCTGTTGCCCTAGTGTCATTCTGGTCTTTCTGGGAGTAGTGTTGTATTTACTGGAACCCTTCTATAAATTTTGAGCATTGTGGTTACATGTAAATAAAGAAGAGAGAGATCTAGGTGATGCACAGACTGGTCCCATCCGCAGCTCTCCTGTCATGTCAGTTAACTATCGTGGAATACACGTGTGATAATTATGTGGTTCACCAATAAATCACACATGTATGTCATGTCCCTGAGACCCTGAGCTATAATGGAATTTTAGTGTGTTTCAAATTTATGGCCAGTTTCTGATTATTCATTTGAGTTGCCTGAGCCTTTTGGTTCTGCTCCAGCTGCCTTTGACAGATTTATCTCCTGTGACTTTCCCCTGATGAATGGTAGCTACGGACATGAGAGGCAACATTCCAGTGTGTCCATTTTGTTCTGTGTAAATAGGTGTGCCTCCTAGGGAGATTAAAAGATAACGAAATTTTTCAGTTCTAAGAATGTTCTCCCTGATTTGGGTCATGATTATTTTAATATACTTTTAGATATGTCATTATTTGATCTTCTAAAATAACCCAAGATAAATTTCAGAGAGGCTCCATAGTAATTTGAAAACTAGCAGAGATGTCATCTTAGAGATTAGAATTTTTCCTAAACAATCAAATTGGTTATTTAAAACGTTTTATTTTCCAGGTTAAGAACTCAAGCTTTAGGGACTGGGGATGCAGCTTAGTGGTAGAGCACTTACTTACTTAGCATGTTTGAGGCACTGGGTTCAATTCTCAGCACCACATATAAATAAATAAAAAAGGTCCATTGACAACTTAAAAAAAAACAAAACAAAACAAAACTCAGGCTTCAGAAAATAAGGCAGTTTTAGGAATATTTAAATATTTAAAAGGCCAGAGTGACATTGTCGAAAGGTTTTTTTGTTGGGGAGGTTGCTTGGAATTTAAATTGAATTGGAAGTCTCATTTATCAACAATAGTGGACCATATTTGGAAAGATATGACAATTAAAAAAGATTCAATGCCAACTCTCAGAAAATGTCAACACACCGTGCAACTCCTAGCTCTTACTCAACTCCCTTCACAGTGCCCACTGTCTCCCAGCTGTACTTACTGTCTTGTAGAGTCATAGGTGAGTACATGGGTTTGCACAGGAAAGTTCTGACCTGTGGATTGGTCCAGTGGTTCATCGTACTAACTGGTGTCTCTGGTGGTTTCAGGGAATTGATGACATCACTGGTGAGCCACTCGTCCAGCAGGAGGATGATAAGCCTGAAGCGGTTGCTGCCAAGCTAAGACGGTATAAAGATGCAGCTAAACCAGTCATCGAACTATACAAGTGAGTGTGCTTTATTTTCATGGCAAAGGATCAACTAAAAAGTATTTGGAGACTACTGGGAAGGACATTGGACTGAGGCAGGGAAATATTTCCTGAGCTGGATAAAGGTCCATTGTCTCTCTTGAAAGTGGATGAAGATGCTGGAATTGTACCTGGGAGTCCAGGAGTTTAGGACCTTTTCTTTTTTTTTTTTTCTAACCTTGGAACTGTTTATAAAATAAGAATCCCTCCACATAAGTATGTGATCTGGACAGTAGATTAAGCATAGATGTGTTTGTAAGGTATTTAACAAAGAAAAGTCAAAACCAGGAATTTGGGATTGCAAATTCAAAAGGCTACCAGGGCCAGACAGCTTTTATGTATGAGTCTTAAGGATGAGGATGTAGCTTACTGATAGATTGCTTGCTTTGTGTGGGTGAGGGCCTCAGTTCTATCCTGAGCACTGGGGAGATGTGCTAAACCATGTAGTTGAACTGTACAGCACCTAGGCTGATCATCTTCACCACGGGGACACACAGGCACAGTGTGACATTTTTGAGGAGAAGCAGAAATATGACTCTGTGTGGAAGAAAAACATCTCAGCTTTAATCTTTCAACAAATTAAAAATTTTAAGCGACACGAAAGACAAACAGATATGCTGGCCATTTGGGGGATAGCAGTTTACAGCTTCTGCTGTAATCAATTTCTCACCTTGTAGACCCCCTAGTTCCCCATTTAGCAAACCTTTAGATTTGATATTCTGATCATTTTAAGATTCATACTGTGGTCCACGTCTGATTTTTATAAGTATCACAGGTTTTAGAATATCAAAGATTGTCAGTGATCTGCTTTTGAAAAGTCTATTTGAGGCAAATTTGGGATTATGCCTGTCACATTATCCTTTTTTTTTTTAGGGCAAAACACAAGGTGGCATCACGCAAGCAGGCCAGAATTGCAAAAGCCAGTGGCCTTGTTTAACTGTGCCCAAGAGAGGTCTCCCAAATTTGAAGCTGGGAAGTTTTGGCAGTGTGACATGTGACAGAGACCACAAAATCATGCTTTTTTTTTTGTATCCCAGACTTTATCTGTGCTAATGCTGTGTTAAAAGGAAAACCAAAAATGCCTTTGTGTCTGACTTTGTCTTTCAGGAGTCGAGGAGTTCTCCACCAATTTTCTGGGACGGAGACAAACAGAATCTGGCCTTATGTTTACACACTGTTCTCCAACAAGATCACACCTATTCAGTCCAAAGAAGCCTACTGAGCCTGTCCCATGGAAGAACCAAGAAGATGTGGTCGTTCATTCAATCGTGTTTGTAGCATTGATGCCATGTCCAAATTAGAAGTCAGCTGAGATAGCGTACAGCATCTTTTCTGTGTAAATGGTGAACTGATAGGAAAACTAGTAAATAGAAAGGGCTCGTGAGGAGGCCCTTCTCTGTCTTTCAAAAGAAGGCAATTCTGGACCTGTCAAGCCCTTCACAAGCAAGCTCGTGCAGGCTGGATTTCAGGTGTCTAACCTACACTCTAGTTGGGTTTGGACAGCCAAGTTGTTGCTTTAATAGCCTCTTTTTGCATGTGATGACAGTGGTCTCTGGTTCTCCCCACCCTTCCAAGGCTGTATTGAAACACAGAACCAGTAAACACGAGAATGCAGAGGACGCTAGTCTTGGCTTTGCCACAGTTCTCTGCTTTGTGCCCCCTCGTAACAGTGGAATTGAATCTTATTGCTCTCAGTGGTTGCTTACCTTGAGTGACTGTGTTCACAATTCATTTTTTTTTTCCTGCTAAGAGTAACACCTTTCATCCATGCTCCACAGTGTCTCTCCTTTGCAGACATCCTGGAATGAAAGGATTTGTTTTCTTACATCTGTTTTCTCTCATCTTAGGATATTAAATAGAGGCTATTAAATAATACAGATAGTTGCTGCATTTATCCCTCTCAGATTTGTTTTTTATGAACTGAGAGCTAGGGGTTACATTGAATCTCTTCATGCATCATGAACTGAGCCATGCAGAGGGTCTTATTTAAAGGCTGGTCTGATTCTCATGGGCTTGTTCTGCTCATTTTATTGTGAAAAAAAAAAAAATTAGAACCTCCCCCGCTGAATCTTTTGGAATCCTAAAAAATTAATCTATAGAAATGTTGGAAGATCATATTTTGTGTATAGAGGAAATAAGACCATATGGAATTACTGGACTAATAGAATAATTAAGCTTTTTATTCAAGACAACAAAATGAATTTTGAATATGCTGCTAAATATTGATGGTGACAGTGTTTTTTCTTCTGTGAGTGATCCAAGCCGATTTATAAATAGTCTTTAAAGGGAACAGAGCCTTGTGGGGTTGAGGAAAATATTGCACTAGCTGTATCTAGATTAAGTTTGACAGCTTTACAACCCCCTCTATCCCCCCCATTCCAAAGATGCAGTCTATGAGGTGGCCATATAGCCTAGAAATAAAGATCTTAATATTTTGCTATTCCTTGTATCAATAAGTCCTTTGTTAAAAGACTTTCCTGGTTTCTAGACTTGCTGGCCACCTTGTATAATTCTTGCTCTTTTTTGGAAAGAACAATGAAGTTTATTCCTGCTGCCTTAAAAATATGTATCCCTCCTTCACGCATCATGCCTGTCCCCAGGGAGTGTCCTTTACTATTCCTGGGAATGACTTCTGGCTAAACCTTCATACTGGTGAGGAGAAAAAAGAAGCCAATTCCAGCACTTTACCGGTGTTGAAACACATCATTTACTTTCTAAAGGTATCCCGTGAATCCCCCCCCAGTCAGCTTACTACCTATGTGCTAATAAACCCATCTTCCTTACATTACTGCCCAAATCCTTCTGGTTTATTTCCCTTTGTCCCTTCATATGAATATTTCTTGGCTATCTTAGTGGAAATACAGATCAGTGTCCTCATCCTCTTGATCACAGAAAAAACAAGATTGTTTACTTTCTCTCCAGTGCAGTTGCCTAGTTCAGGTCTGTGAAATGTTGAGTGCATTATTATGTTGACTCTGAGCACTTTATAAGAGTTGCATTTGGGGTTGATGATGGGGAAGGGGTGAAAATCAGACATGTAGATAAAGCTCAGGTTTCCTGGGGAACCAGCTATAGAGAAAAACACATCCAATATGGAGAAAACTGCACAATTTAAACTAGTGTTTCCATGGAGATGGTTTCTACAAACTAGAAAAAGGAAAAGTAGAGTTCAAGTTGTTATGGACAATTCAGAAGAGGAAAGTGTGTGCGTTTTTGAAGTATGGTGATCTCCAAACTCCTTTTTTCACTTCCTCCCTAATGTCATTGCCTTGAGAATTTTGGGGTGAGGTAGTGGAAATGGTGAGATCCCTGATTGTGTACTCTGCTCCTCCATCCTTCTCTCTTTCCTCCCTCCCAGCTAAATATGCAGTTGTAGCTGTTATCCAGTCTCTCAGTATACCTCCACAGTGCTTGCTGTTGGAGAGCTTGCCCAGCACCTGCGGGTCCTTTTGCTAGATGAGATTTATAAGACATTAACACATTTTCCACAGACTTGGAAAAGACAAAGCTTGTTTCGTGTTCAGTGGCCTTTTAAACAAAAACAACAAAATCATTTCTGGTTTTCTTCAATAAATGCACTAGTTTTCTTATGATTTTATAAAATCAAAGTTGTATTGAAACTATTTTGACAACAGTAAAATTTTCTTGGTTTTCCTTCCAATGCCATACCTGCATTTCCTTCACATTGGAGCTGAGATTAGTTTGGGTGGTCTTTCAGATTCTGACCTGACCCCACATTCTGTGGTTCTACCTAGCTCTAAGTTCAGTTTGCTTTCCATCATCCTAATGGACTTCCCACTTAACTGGGAAATTAAACTGCTGTTGTGTTTATTTTCCAACACAAAGGCAGACTTATTGTAGGTACCATTTATTGAAGTTCTGCTGAGTGAAATGTGCATTTTATAGGACGTTTACAACCATCTCATGAATCTTTCTAGCATTCTTTGAACTAGATCTGATCCCTCTTTTATAAACAAAGAAAATTGCAGCATCTTGCCCAGGTTCCCCTGCCAATGAACAAAGTCTCACATTTTCCCTGGATGTTAGCTAGCTATGTCTTGCCTGCAAGCAACCCAGATCCTTGAGCCTGCTTTGTTCTGCTTGTGGCCTTGTATCAGAAGCTGTAGAATTCATTACAGTAACTGCATGCCGGAGGAGTGTCCGAGCCCTTGGGCCTCCCCTCTGAATTCTGTTCTGCAAATAAAAGGTGGCTAAAGCAGGCTGATGGGCAGAGGAGGCAGCCTCATGGTCCTCATCCTGGCTTTTGGTGTTCTGACCTTAAGGAGCCTTTACCCCCTGAGATCTCCCTGGCCACGGTTCCTACACACAGGCCTGAGCTCCTTGGGCTCTCCACACATGCTCTTCTTAATCAAAACAAATCCTTCCTTCGTTCCTGCCCTCAAACAAGGCCTTGATGGTACATAATCATTCTGAAAGTGCTTTAAGGAAAAAACAGTGATCCAGCATCCAACACAGGGCAACTCTTGACTTTTTTGTACCATCATCCCTGTGTTGCTCTGAATGCAAATTCACGCCTTTGCCTGCCATCCACTTCTCATGCAGTGACTGTGGCAGTAACCAGGGGAGATTTACATCCTGTCCTGTCCTCCTTTACTGGAGATCACTCCCTTGGCCAATCTCAGCACTGTAGCTCAAATGAGTTCCCGTGTCATGCAAGGCCTACCCCTGTGTTTGGTAGGGAGAGGAAAAGATAAAAATAGCAGTGGGAGAGGGTGACTTCTTAGAGGTGCTATGTAGTATTCAGACAGTGTAATTTCAGGTAGAAAAGATGCCTGCACAAACCCATACATAGGGTTTCTTTTTCTTTTTTTTTTTTTTGTAAAATTTAGTCCACCAGAACCAGAGTTCAATATTTGACTTTAGTTATTTGTCTAAGGAGTTTAAGCCCCTGGAGACTTTTGCTAATCATAAAGACTTGTGTATTTCCAAGTGTGTTGGGGTATAGGCGCTCTTAGCAGTTCCTCTGTGCTAAGTGCATTACATGCAATATCTAAGGAAATCCTCAACAGTTACCCAATGTGACAGATGTTATCTTGATTATTTTGTCTTGTTGTCCTTAAAGAGTGAGACATGTGCTTCCCTGTACTTACAGGGATTTATTGGGAAATTCCGAAGGGTCTTTTCTGTACATCTCCCTAATTTAAGTTCCCCATTCTCTTGAGTAGGTAAACCGATGCATATGCCCTCGCCTAGAAACTTTGTTCTTTTCTGGTGCTCTCTTGCTGAGACAGGAAAATTGTACTCAGTGGGTCATGGCGGTAGTTGCACACTGTATATGCAGAGGGCATATGTCTCTGTACTCTGCTGGGTTATAGGATCTCAGGAGGCATTCATATCCACCAGATGAATTTCATTTGTTTACCTTTTACCTTTCATTTAACTGACCGTGTCTTTTCTTGCTGCAGGTATATGCCAGAGAGGCAATTCATAATGTCAAGTCCTGTTCATAGTTAGGAGTTGCTTTCTTTTTTCCCTCCAGTTTTAGTAACTCCTGGTCTATTTGTTGTCTCCAGAGAAGAACCCAATAACGGACACATTCTTTCCATATGAGAATGTGGTCTGGTCATAAGTTGTCATTTTTTTCCATATATAACAGACCCAGCCTGGTTTCCAGATGAGACGTGCAGCGTGAGAGTTGGGAAACCATGAGGCTGTATTTTAATTATGAAAGGAAATCTGCTTTCTCTATTTGAGACATACTAAAAGTAAATTGCTCATAAATGCCATACCTATCTTTCTTGTACCAAATTGCACAATTCTTGCCAGAATAAATGCCATTATCAGTATGCTTCAGGATATTCCTCAATTTAATCGTTATGTGTGTATGTGTGTGGTGTGTGGGAGAGAGATAGGAGAAAACATTTCCAAAAAGGCACCGTCCTGTGTACAAACTCCTTCCTCTGGTAACAATTAGGCTCTGGTAACAATTAGGAAGTTCAGTGTCATTCTTTAAATGAAAGGTTTCCTGTTTAAAACTTTTCAAAGGAGCAGCCCACCTTGAAGATTCTCCATGGGGAACAAACTATTTTGTATTTAACTTAGAAAAGAGTAGAGGAATGAAAAATGAACTCTGTCTTTATTTATGCTCCAAGGAATATTAGGGCTCAGAGGACTTTTCTAGTTTTATGAGAATTTGTACTACTGATTTTTATATATTCCTGTTTTTGAGATGAACAGATCTCTGGGGAGACTGTTGAGTTATAATGGCATTTCACTGTGATCCCTCTCAAGCTGAAGCCTGTTTTTAACCCGGCGACGACGACCTGTCTCTTCCGTTTACCATCCTGTGAAATGTCAGCTCGGAGTTTCCCAGAAGTCGTGTGTTTACGATGAGAGTGCTTCTCCTTGGTGTGACAGCTGTTCCCCCTGGATGTTGGTGTATGTGCTCAATTCAGAGCAGCTAACCCTGTGTTCTGTTCCGTATATGCTCTCCTAACTGTTGATTGTACTATTGATTTTTTTTTGTTGTTGTTATCTTGCTTGAAGATTGATTCATACTTTTTAATTTGATAGAAATAAAGTTTTTTTTTCTGCTTATAACTGGTCAGTTCCTTTAATATTCGTATAGCTGTTCACACTTGACAATATTGGTTTTCACAAATGGCTTTCTTTATGCCACTCTGCAACCACTTCATATTATCAACAGTAATCTTCAATTTGCTGATGAGGAAATTAAGGAACACAGTTGGTGGCAAGCAAGGCCCTGAACCAAGAGCTATAATCCCCAGTCCCATTTGTTTTTCTTACTACACCATATATAAGTTCCTTGTTCATCCAGCACAAATTTTAGTGTCTATCTTCAGTTTTATTCCTGAAGCAATTGGATGATGTGAGCAGATTCTAACCCTTTAAGAGATTAGGAGACTGGGTCAGATTATGCCTTTCAGGTCAGAGCCTCTGGGGCTACTCAGCAGAAGGGATATTAGAGCAGGTTTGTTCAATGGGGGAGCTGGAGTCGCAGAAGAATAGCAAAGATCTGCTGAAGGAGCCTACCTTAGGGAGGAAAGGAGGGAGAAATGCACTGACCTTTCCCCACCCTGGCACAGCTGACAGCGGAGTCTGAGACAAGTTCTAGACTTCCACACCCCTGAAAAGGGGAGCTAGATATGATGGCAGCGTGGCTGTTGTATTAAAATGCACATATTCATTCCCTCCTGTTTGGGAAGGATTTTACACTCCAGCACTGTTGGCTTCATGCTTGGACATGTAATTTGCTTTGGCCATTGAAATATGCACTGAAATTGTGTCACTTCTAAGCAGAAAACTTATTTTGTAATTTAAACTTTAAGCTTGCAAATTCTTTTGGGAGTGGGGGAGGGGGATACCAGGGATTGAACCCAACAGCACTTGACTACTGAGCCACATCCCCAGCCTGTTTATTTTATTTATATTTTTTAATTTTGAGTTAGGGTCTCCCTCAGTTGCTTAGGGCCTCACTAAGTTGCTGAAGCTGGTGTTGAACTTATAATTCTCCTGCTTCAGTCTCCCAAGCTGCTGCACCTGGCAAGCCGGCAGATTCTCATAGTCCCATTTGTGACTTCCAGATTCAATAGAGAAGCAGGAAGTAGCAACTACGATTTTGGTGACTAGATGCAGGGTTAGGATATGTAGGGTTTATAGATGGGAAGATTTTCCAAAAAAACAAAAACAGGAATGCAGAGCTATTTTAGAATTTATGTAATTTATCAGCACTACCTATTTAAATCACTTGTTTCCCCTAACCCTGTGTTTAAATGGCAGTAGTAATTCCCATATTAACATCAGTCACTGAATAGTCACATCCAATGATGAAGTGAAAACCATACCCATACACATATATGCATATATAATGAAAGATAATAGTTACAATTATTGACGGTTTACTCAAGCCAGACAATAGGCCAATCATTGTGTAAGGGCTATCTATGATGAACTCAAGACTACCAATAAGTGGTAGAATGAAGACTTAACTCCTGCTCACTCATGATTGGTCTGCTGTTCTTCCTCATTCTGACTCATTACCCAGGACCTAAAGGGATCATAATTGAAGCAGCTTTGACATTTGGTAGCCCTTGGTCAGGATTGTAAGGAGTGGGGTGGGGAGCCTTGCCACTTGGAGGTAAGTAGGAATTGAGCAGTCTTGTGGCTATCTGTTCTCCTAGCCCTTATCCTGAGGCCAGTCCTTTTAACAAGCCTAAGAAGCATCCCATGGAAATATTCTCTTATTCCATCAGGAGTTAATACCCTGCATTTCTCCATTAAGAGTCATGTACCCTGAGAGAGGATATGATTTCCTTAACAGAAGGTAATCAGGGATATAGAAAGGAATAGTCCATATCCAGATTAGTGAAGACAGACTCACCACTATCTTAACAGTGATGGCCCACATGCACTGACCACTGTCATGTATATCACCATCCTGCCACACTGACCATCTCAGAACATACTGACCACCTTGGACTCATTCGTTATATACCTCCACTACAATGTGGAGGCTTATCAGTTCAACAGGATCAGAGAGAGGGAGGTTGGCTGAAGTTGCCTAGAGACTGAAAGAACCATCATCTTCTATATTTGATCTGTCTAACAAACTCTGTTTTTCCATGATGCCAATAAAAAAGACCAATTATCTAGTATTCTTGTGAAAGTCTTATATAAAAGTTTATAATGTTGGTATTTATAAATTCAGAGTAGATAATGAGCATTCTGAAGACAATGATGGATGCTTTAATTTGAATCTTTCTATGCATCTCCTAAAACCCAAGCAGATCAACAAAGAGCAAATCAAATTAAAATTAACTCATATCTACCACAGTACCAGGAAATAAAATACTGCAAGCTCCCATTTCATTTGAATGGGGGAAAAAAATACCTGAAACCAGTACGACTAGCTGTGGAACCCATGTAGAAGTGGAGAGTAAGACAGGAATTATTTGGGAAAAAGAGAATATAGTAGGTCCCAGAGAGTAATACCCTAAATGGAGTAATACTAAGAACAGTATTTCTGCCATGGTGTCTTAGAGTCACTTGCTACTGTGGAAGCAAAGGAGTTTAAAATATCTGTTTAAATAGTTTTTTTTTAAATTTAATTTATTTTTTTTAAATACATGACACTGGAATACATTACAATTCTTATTGATATATAGAGCACAATTTTTCATATCTTTGTATATAAAAGTATGTTCATGCCAATTCATGTCTTTATACATGTACTTTTTTTTTGCATTACAATTCGTATTACATATATATACCACAATTTTTCATACCTCTGTTTTTATATAAGTAGGTTGACACCCAATTTGTGTCTTCATACATGTACTTTGGATAATGAGGTCCATTACATTCCACCATCCTTGCTAATCCCCTGCCTCCTCTCTTTCCCTCCCACCCCTCTTCCCTATCTAGAATTATCTATTTTAAATAGTTTTTTATTGTTGATGTTTTTCCTTTTTTCTTTTTCTTTCTTTCTTTTTGCTGTTGTTGTTGTTTTTGGTACTGGAGATGAACTCAGGGGTTCTTTACCACGAAGCCACATTGCCAGTCCTTTTGAGACAGGTTCTTGCCGAGTTTCTTAGGGTCTCATTAAATTGCTGAGGTTGGGCTTGAACTTCCTCCTGCCTCAGCCTCCTGAGTCACTGGGATTACATGAATTACCACACCTTTTATGAGCAAAACTTTTCAACCAAAGTTACAAACACCAAGCTGGGCGCCATGGCCCTTACCTGTAATCCCTGCAGCTCGTGAAGCTGAGACAAGAGGATTGCGAGTTCAAAGCCAGCTTTGGCAACTGCGAGGCTCTAAGCAACTAAGTGAGACCCTGTCTCTAATAAAATACAAAATTGGGCTGGGGGATGTGGTTCAGTGATTGAGTGACCCTGAGTTCAACCCCTGGTACTCACCCCCCCCCAAAAGTTACAAACACCTTGACAATTTCTATAGGGTGTCCAAGTCTCTGCTCAACATTATAATTTTAACCAAGAAAATCCAGAGTCCAAGGAATTCTGCAGTCCCAGACAAAATTAAGATTGTGCTTCTAAATATTTTATATGCATTTCTTATTGATTCTCTATATAATAACAATGCCATTTTCCCAGTCAAGAAAAATGAGCATAAAATAATTACATATTATCATCCAACCAGGTCATATTTACATTTTCCTAATTGTCTCAAAATATATTCTGACTACTCCTACATGTGTACATGTAAAAACGCATCTGCCCCATAATTAAAAAACAAGTGATCTGTCAGGTGATATGTTGAGAAGTTACGAATATCCTATTCCCCCGATAGCCTTCATTCAAAGATTTTGGTGTCTGCTAATGATAACTTGCCTGAATGATTAAGTGGAGAGTTGCGAAATGGTCTTTTTTCTAACTATACAATTTCTTCTACACTGATTAGATATCCTTCTATAGAGAAGAGCTTCCCTTCCTCCAATTGCAGGGCTGGGAACTGGTGTCACTATGGAATAATTGATTTTTTTTTTAGTGTGTCATAATCCATTTATATCACCGTTCTTTTTTTCTTAGATATAATTCATGTATCCTAAAATTCCACTTGTTAAAGTGCACCATTCAGTGGTCTTTAGTATGTTCACAGGAGGATGCAATCATCACTACTAATTAATTTTAGAACATTTTCATGACCCCAAAAAGAAACTCTGTACCTATTTACTTGTTACTCTCAACTCTTCTTTCCTGTCCCCATCCAATGGCAACCATGAATCTTTTTTCTGTCTATGGATTTTCCTGTTGTGGATATTTCATATACATATCATAAGTGACTTTTTGTTTTTGTTTTTTAATATCACTATTTTATTTATTTATTTTTATGTGGTGCTGAGAATCAAACCCAGGGCCTTGCACATGCCAGGTGAGTGCTCTACCGCTGAGCCACAATCACAGCTCCTGATAAGTGACCTTTTGTGACTGGCTCTTTTTAACTTTATACAATATTTTCCAGCTTCATTTGTGTTGTAGCATGAATCAGTATTTTTTTATGTTAATGGTTGAATAGCATTTTATTGTATGGTCCTACCACATTTTGACCATCCAATCATTAATTAATAGACATTTGAGTTGTTTCCACTTATTGATTCTGTTGCTATGAATAATTAGTGTACAGGTTTTGTGTGGACATATGTTATAGTTTCTCTCAGGAATATCTCTAACAGTAGAAATGCTGGGTCCACATGATAACCCTGTATTTAACTTTTTGAGGAACTACCAAACTGTTTTTCAAAGCACCTATGCCATTTTACAATCTCACTGGCAAGGAAAGAGGGGTTCAATACTTGCCAACACTTGTTATTGTCCATCTTTTTTATTATAGCCATGCTAGCAGATATGAAGTGGTGTCTCATAATGTTGATGTGCGTTGCCCTAATGATACTGGACATCTTTTCATGTGTCATTATTGACCATTTATATCTCTTTTTTGAGCAAATGTCTATTTCAACTCTATGTCCCTTCTTAAATTGGATTCTCTTTTAATTGTTGAAGAGTTCTTATAGGCGCTTAGGCAAGACTGTTTTGGCTCCTCCAGGTCCCTTCCATTTCCACATGAATTTTAGGATCCACTTGTAAATTTCTGCAAAATAAACAGCTAAGATTTTGATAGAAATGATGTTAAACATACAGGGCCATTTGGGGTGTGTGAACATTTTAACAATATTAAGCCTTCCAATCCATGACATGTGATATTTTCCCATTTACTTACTTAGTTTTGTCTTTTACGGCTTTCAATGATATTTTGAAATTTTCAGTGTGAAAGTCGAAATGCTTTTTAAAAATGCATTTCTAAGTATTTTATTCTTTTCATGCTATTATAAATGGAATCACTTTCTTTTCTTAAAAAGAAATTTTAAGTTGTAGATGGACACATGTCTTTATTTTATTTATTTTTATGTGGTACTGAGGATTGAACCCAGTGCCTCACATGTGCTAGGTAAGTGCTCTACCACTGAGCCATAGCCCCAGCCCTGAAAATGGAATTGCTTTTTAAATTTCATTTTAGAGTATTCATTAGTAGTGTATGGACACACAATTGGTCTTTGTGTATCGCTCTTGTGCCCTGACACCTTGCAAAGTTCCTTATTAGCTTCACTCATTACTCTTTCTCATGTTCAAACTGTCCCAAATTTAGCAAGTGGGATTTTCTTTGAGTTTTTTGTTTTATTTTCTTTTTGTTATGGCCCCATCACCGTTCTTTGATTTTTGGCATGATATGTCACAGAGTTATGGCATACTTTTGTTTCCAAGACCTGGAGTTAGCCATTTCTCCAAAGAGCCTTGGGCTCTTTTAGTAAGGAATGGTATTTAAATATCTGTAAATATTAAATATTGGCATCATCTGTGTTCATTACTAAGTTGGTAACATTAGGGTTAAATATATATATATATATATATATATATATGTATGTATGTATATTTAAATTTATTCTTAAGTTTTAGGTGGATACAACATCTTTATTTTACATTTATGTGGTGCTCAGGATCGAACCCAGTGCCTTGTGCATGCTAGGCAAGCACTCTCCCACTGAGCCACAACCCCAGGCCCCTAAAAATTTTTTTTTAATTTTAATTTTTTATTGCGGTACTGAGGATTGAACCCAGGGCCTTGTGCATGCTAAGCAATTTCTCTGCCACTGAACTTCATTGCTAGTGCTTTTTATTTTTATTTTGAGACAGTGTTTAGCTAAATTTCCCAGGCTGGACTTAAAATTGCCATCTTCCTGCTATGGCCTTCCTAGAAGTTAGGGTTACAGGCAACACCACCATATCCCCCTATGCTTTTAAAATTTTAAGTTCAGATTTCTATTTCTAATTCAAACTTAAATATCACAGCATTTCCCCTGCCCTCTTTTACTTTATCTTAAACTTAAGATCTTGTTTCCTGTTAACATTAATATATTTGTCATTTGCTTTATCCTGGTGCTGCTCCCCATCCCAGGATATGAAATCAATTCATTGCATTCTTCAGAAATCAGGGAGTCTACCTGTTTAAAAAAATTGCTAGTGACTGGGCATGGTGGTGCAGGCCTGTAATCCCAGCATCTCAGAAAACTGAGGCAAGAGGATCACCCGTTCAAAGCAAGCCTCAGCAATTTAGTGGGCCCTAAGCAACTTAGTGAGACCCTGTCTCAAAAAAAATTTTTTTTTTTAAAGGGCTGGGGAGGTTGCTCAGTGGTTAAGCACCCCTGGGTTCAATCCCTAGAAAAACAACAACAAAAATTGCTAGTTCAGTAGTGTGCTTTGTGGCCTGGTGACTTAGCTGGTGCTCTCTCCTGGTCGTCTTAAAGACCAGTCGCATGTGGCTGACTGAAAATTGGCTATTGCATTTTTATGTCCCATTTATTCCATCTTCCTCGAATTAAAATTAAGATATTCAAAATACAGAACATCAACATCTTTTACTATATAGACCTAAATTTTATGTACTTTGTATATCTAATGAGTTAAAAGAACAGTGATTGACTTAGAAGACAATATCAATGAATGTGTAATAGAATACTGATATCCATAACTTGCAAAGAGTTCCTACGAATCAATAAAAGAGAAATTCAATGGAAAAAGTAGGTAAAAGATACGATCCAAGACAGATAATTCACAAAAGAAACACAAGTGCTAAGTGAGAGATTACTAAACCTTCCAATTAGGGAAGTATAAATAAAATGAAGAATTAAAAAATTATTTTAATAATTTAATCAGAGTCTCAAAAATTAAAGACTAATATATCCATAATTGTGAGATTATGAAGCAAAGGAAGAATGTCATATACTGGCATAGGACAGGTCACTTGATAAAGTCATTTTGGAGGGCCAAGTACCAGTATGTAGCAAAAATTCTAAAAATCACAGGCCCTTTGATCTTATAATTTCACTTCAAGGAATTTTTCCTACATACCCTATCCTTGTATACATAAGGATATCACTTGAAGTCTTGGTAAAACAGCAAGAACTGGAAGCAATCTAAGTATCTGATGATAAGGATATGGTTAAGTAATTAATAATTAATCACAGTCCAACCATATAAGTAATACTACACACTGTAATTATTTCCAGATGTACAATATAATGAAAAATATAAGCCATGTGTACATTATAATACCATTTATGTAAAAAATATTGTGTGTGTATGTGTGTATATAATAATTTCATAACTCAGGTCTATAAAATATGTAGAACTTTACATTACACAGCATGTCCATATTTCAAATACGTTTGCTCTAGCTATCTAAGACTTTTTAGTACAATGACAGTTCAACCTATTTGAATATCCATCATAAGTTCTTGCCAAGGTCTGGGCTTGGCACAAGATTCAGGAGGCACCCACACTTTGTAGGTTCAAACAGCAATTCTTTATTCCAGCTCTCACACCACCTCCACGCAGGTCCAGGGGCAAACGCATTCTGCTGTCTCCCGCACAAACCACCTACTCCACGAGGCTATCTCCAAATCCCATTTTAATCTCACGAGAACTCAACGGGAACAAGCAGCAGGAACACCCTAATCCCAGCAATAATCTTCAACTTCCAACTTCCTTAAAACCCATTATCTTAAACTGGCAACGCCTTAAACTCAAGGAGCCGGTTACTTCCTCAAACCTGATCAGCTCTAAACCCGGATCTGCCTTGGTCCTTGAGCAAGGTCACCTCATTAAAGCATGCATGCAATGTCCCATCAAATGTCCTCTAAGCAGCATGGGGTACGCTTGGCAAGGAAATTTCGATGCGTCATTCCTACTTGGTAATGGCCCTCAGCATCTCCCCCCTTCTGATTAATTAAACAACAAGCAATGTGGCTTAGGACCGTGCCTGGTAGGTTGTCCAATTCAACATATGGTTCTTACCCGTCATCGGATGAACTGACCTCTAGGCGTCAGTCCCCTGTCTTAGGTTGAATCCACTGCAATCAGATCAACCCGTCGCTGACTACCGGTCCAGCATTCAGCCATGCTTGTGGATAGGCCTAAGCACCAGTGGGGGGGTGAGGTTCTTGCCTCACCTCTGTTGGCCCCCAAATTTAACCTTGGTGCCAGTGGGGGGGTGAGGTTCTTGCCTCACCTCTGTTGGCCCCCAAATTTTAGACCATCACTAGTAGAAGGGAGGAAGATACAGAAATGCCACAACACCAAGCCAATTGACGGCTCCTTTGGAAAAATTGCATCACTGGTGACACCATCAGCAAAGATGTCAGCATTACCACAATTAACATGGGGTGCGCTGGCAAGGAGATTGCATCACTGGTGACACCATCAGCAAAAATATGCCAGCAGTACCACAATTCGCTGCACCAGACGATAGTTCACAATGCATGCAACTGATATATAGTCCAGGCAAGTTCTGCAGGCAGTTCAAATCGGAGGAGTCTATCAATATGTCCATTTCCTCCCAAAGTAAATCAAGTCCTTGATTGAGCATTACTTGTTGAGTTATATTCATTGATGCGTCAGTTTATACAGTTTACTGTGGTAGCTATCATAGAAGCTGTAGTTTGGTTTTCTTTGTCTTCACCGGCACTGGGATGGAGATGGGAATTCTGGCAATGATGTTAAAGAGACATTATCCTGAACAGAATTATTAAATATGATGAAAAGGAAAAGTGAAAGTAAACAAACAGATCTGTTAATCACCTTTAAAAACAATAGTAAGCAAACAGATCTGTTAATCACCTTTGAAAGCAATCATTAACAGCTGTTTAACTAATTTAAATTAAACCACTTAAATCACGTGAATAAAAAAAAATTCGGATCCATTTTTTCATGAGCGCTCCTCATATAAAAATATGGACATACACACATACTGACATGCAACACAAAACAGTGCATACATACAACACATAAGACAATAATAACGGCCTTGTAGCTTTACCTAGGTAAAATCTCCATTGCAATGTTTAAAAACTCCACAGTCAAAAAATAAAACACAGTCAAAAAACAAAACTGATCAGAAAAACATTAACCTAGGTTTGTATGAGCTCAAAAAATAAAACAGAACTTTACGATGTGGGAAAAATGCAATAATAAAATAGATATTGAAAAAAAAAAAGGCACCGTGGTTAATCACTGTCGCAGATGTAAGAATAGCCAAGCTGGAGCTCTGGATTTCAGCTGTTATGGATTTCAGTCAAATCATCTTCTTTTTCTGTAGAAATTGTTTTGGTTAACCTCTCTGGAATCCAAATCGGCTGCTGTTCTCCCTGTGGGAACACACAAACGGAACCCCGACTCCAGACAATAACTGGGTCAGAAGCTTTCCATTTTCCTGTTAGAATATCTTTCCAAAGTACCTTAGGCTTATGTACATTTTTGGATACATATGTCTTTCCGCAGCACCAAGTCCTGATGAATCCCAATTTAGAAAGTTTAGAGTAAAAAGGGTTATTTTAAGTTTATCTTTGGGGGATATATACCCCTTTAAGATCCTTTTAAATTTAAGTCTTTCAAAAGCATTCTGCCTTACTTTTTAGAATTATTTTATTCCTTATAATTTTTAGATGTGGTTTTAAACCATAGTTGTCTTAGCCTTTTGCATTTTCTATCTGAAATACCTTTACTTGACATTTTCAACCTTTTCTATCTTATTTCTATTTTCTAGTTTTCTACTAAGGTTTTTATATTTACCCTTAGTAGCTTTTTTCTCTCCTAGTTTTCTTTTGTTTCCTATTTTGTGGGTTTAAAATTCTTGTCTTTCTACATCTTTTTTATCTTCCTATATCTTTTATATCTTTCTACATCTTCTCTCTTTTTTTTACCTTTCTGTACTTCTGTTTTTGAAGTTTACCACTTCAAATTTTTAATCTTCTTTATCTAAATCTTTTATCTTATTATCTTCCCATTTTCATGGGTTATATTCTTTTTTTCCTCCATCATGAAGGCATCTTAACCACCTTCAATTTAACCTTTTAAACCCTTTTGCAACTTATTTAGACATTTTACAACTTTTTACTTTACCACACAAAGATTATCTCATCTCCCTCTTTTTGGTTTAATAAGTACATTTTAATAGTTTGATGAGTAAAGCAATCTTTTTTCCGCCATGAAGGTATCTCGACCACCTTCCAATTATCATCTATACTGTACTTTTAAATGTACTTTTTCACCACCTACCACTTTACTCTTTTAAACAAGACTTAGATTCTGTATAAATCGCTTTAATATTAGTTTACATGGCTGCCCTTCAAGCAAGGCTTTTTTTTTTTCTTTTAAACTCCATTGAGAAGCTTTGTCTCAATCTGCCATGTACAAATACCTTTTTTCTTCTTTTTCCTTTCAAGCTTTTAAAGTAAGTCTAGTTTCCTCAAAATCTTTTTAAATGGCATTTACAACTTTTTACTTTACCACACAGAGATTATCTCATCTAGAAACATTTCTTTTTCCTTCAACCTTTTATATTAAAATATATTTCCACATCTTGAACCTTTCTATATCCCTTTTTAACCATTAACGCTTTTTATAAATTCACATTCTGAAACAACCCTTATAAAATTACTCCACTTTAATAAGATGAAATACTTTCATGTTTTTAAGGTACTATTATGCTGTAATTGAAACCCAACTGAAACTTCTTATACTATTTGTATATAAATTACACATGATAGAATATTAACTCTTAGTAACCTTGTTTTAGCAAAGACACAGACCAAAGCAATAAACTTTTTTCTATTTACCAATTTATGAAAACACACATAATTTCTAAATATATTACCTTATGGAACTTAATAAGTATAGAGTACTTGATTTCATATTTAGTGGTTAATATTTTAACACTTTAGCTTTGTAAATTAATCAGCTGTCTGTAAAAACCAAGATCTTAGACAAGTATAGTAAACAGAACTAGCCATCTCTTTCTTGTTCAAGAAAAATCCTTCTACAGGATACCATGATGGTCCTATTGATATACTTAATAACCCGTCTTTAAAAAGCCATGGGCTACATTTTTGTATCATATCAACATATGCCCTAATTTTTCTTGGTCTTACTGGGGTGCCTCCTTCCTCTAACAATCTCTCTTCCTCGGAGGCGAAAAACTTCAAACCTTGAGTCAACCATTTTCCCCAGTTTGCCTGAGAAAGTTCTAGGAACAGGCAACTTGAAATAAAAACAAAATAAATCAAAACAAGAACACGTTGTTTTTTGAAATGGTCACCCATTTTTTTTTTTTTTTTTTTGCTCTCCTTCAGGAGCGAGCAAATTCACTTACCCCCGAGCTTCAGACATCCCTCGTACGGGCCACCATAATGCCAAGGTCTGGGCTTGGCACAAGATTCAGGAGGCACCCACACTTTGTAGGTTCAAACAGCAATTCTTTATTCCAGCTCTCACACCACCTCCACGCAGGTCCAGGGGCAAACGCATTCTGCTGTCTCCCGCACAAACCACCTACTCCACGAGGCTATCTCCAAATCCCATTTTAATCTCACGAGAACTCAACGGGAACAAGCAGCAGGAACACCCTAATCCCAGCAATAATCTTCAACTTCCAACTTCCTTAAAACCCATTATCTTAAACTGGCAACGCCTTAAACTCAAGGAGCCGGTTACTTCCTCAAACCTGATCAGCTCTAAACCCGGATCTGCCTTGGTCCTTGAGCAAGGTCACCTCATTAAAGCATGCATGCAATGTCCCATCAAATGTCCTCTAAGCAGCATGGGGTACGCTTGGCAAGGAAATTTCGATGCGTCATTCCTACTTGGTAATGGCCCTCAGCAAGTTCTAACACATGGTAGATGTTCAGTATCTACTAGTATAAGAAAAAAAATAATACTCTATGAATGAGAATAAACTGTAGTAAAATAAGGACTTTGGGATAAAATAAGCCTTGACTATAGATCTGCTGTGACAATAGATCTTCAAATGGGGTATAAAGCATGTTTCTAGAACAGACTTGTCCAATAGAACTTTCTGCAATGTTCTATAACTGTCTTGTCCAAAAAGTAGCTTCCATGTAGCTATTGAGCTCTTGAAATGTGGCTATTTCAGCTGAGGTACTCGATATTTAATGATTCAAATTAATTTCTATTTATTAATTTTACCTTGCAATGGTCACATGTGTCTACTGTATAGTGTATTGAACTAAATAGCTCTAGAAGTTTTGATTTCTCTCACATATTTTGCACATGACTGCAGAAAGGGAGCAGGCCCTATGAAATGTGTGAAAAGTTCATTACACAAGGGTAATATTAGAGTCATTGGAGTTAGCTATAGTCAGTGCCCTGGCTCATCTGGGAGGTGCACCAGGCTGGATGAGGCGACATCATGTTGTAAGGCAACATCAGCAGATTCACAGAGTGAGGAACTGTAACTCACTGGTAGGATAACAGGTGGCCCCTGAGGCTGGTCAACCAGAAGGAAACTAACTGCAAAGCTCTTTAGGGGAAAACTCGTGGCTGAGGGGCTGAGTGAACTGCCAGCCGGGCAGGACCACTTCCCTAGTCACCCAGTGGTTATGGATCCCTGGGCTCATAAAGTTTATGTGAAGGAAATAGAAAGCATGAAGACTGTGGAATTCTAGGAGAGTGTATTGACTTAATGCACATCACAGCTTCCCCCAACTCTGTCCAAAAGGATTCCTAAACTTGTGATCCTCCTGCCTCAGCCTCCTGAGTCCTTGGGATTATTGATGTGAGCCATTGTGCTCAGCTTCTGAAGGGTTAGACTGAGATATTATTTTGTGTTGGAAAGATGGTCCCCTTCCTTGTCTGTTTCCCTATAGAATGGGTCCCTTCCAGAACCCCTTTTCTCTGAAGATGTGGAGTTTAGCACAGTGTATATTGTATCTAATTATAAGAATCTGGATAGGTGCAGTCCTGTACCAGCTAGAATCTGGAGGTGATCTACCAACATGTGCCCATTGTGTGTGCCTACTGCTCCTCCCAGCAAGAAGTGCAATCTTTGACTTCTTTCTTAAAGAGCTGAGTCTGTGACCGACTTGACTGATGGAATGTGCAGGAAGTAGTTTAAGGAGACCTTTGAGCTAATGGGGGCTTTGACTTCCTCCTTCTGGAAGCTATCACCATGTTGTGAGGAAGTTCATGCCACCACGTGAAGAATCAAGACTCTTGGCTCAGGTCCCACCTTACAGGCAGACCATCTTGTTAAGTGTATGGGTGCCATTCCTCAAAGTGCCTTGAAATTCCTAGAAGCAGAACTCCTAGCCCCCAGTAACCTCATCTGACACTACGTGGAAATGAGCTGCCTCCTCTTAGCCCTGCCCAAATTGCAAAACTGTCAACACATATGTGATTGTGGTCATTTTAAGCTCTTAAGCTTTGGTTTATTGGGCAGCAATAGGCAGTTGAAACAAGTTGTTTGGAAGCCCTGAGACATTTTACTGGAGCAGTTTTCCCTCTTCTCACACCCAGTACTGCCACTTGTCATGATTGGGGAGCTTTAGTAGGTATTATTCTTTAATTTAGAGAACCTGGAGAACTTCAGCTTGAAAAATCCACTTAACATGGAGACTACTCTTCATCATTCCCAGCATTGCTAATCGTCCTGTGGGCACCCCAATGGGACAACTGAAACGTGAAGCAACACTATTCTAGTGACTCCAGAGGAGTTTGGGATGCCTTTAGATTATCCAGTTTGGTTTATATTCGGGAATTTTCTGTAAGGGTGTGGAAGTAACAGGGCCACTCAGGCATACTAGGAGAGTCACATGTAAATCATGAAGTTTGAAGAATGTGATCTTTGTCAAAGATTCAAACCTTTTCATTGCTCTTTTTAGAGGCAAACAGTCATTTATTTATTCATTGAGAAAAAGATGCTTTTTAATCTGTCACTTTCTCTGTAAATGGACATAGTATTATAACAAGCTACTACTTATTGAGCCCATTTGATCCTTTACGTGTAATAGTAAAACTTATCACAATTTTCAGGTAGTACTGTTTACCATTTTCATTTTACAGATGGAGAAACTGAGACAGAGAAGGCAAGCAAGTTGGTTGAGGTTGCACAGTTACTAAGCAGCAGAACCATGATTTTCCTGGCTCTGCCTTGCAGGGAAGTCTAGGCTTCTCTCCCGTCATACACATACACCGTGTACAAATACACACACACAAATACTATGTCTCATTGATTTTGAGGACTGTCCTTTGCATCATTTTGTACCTAGGTTTGTAAAAACAATGACATGAGCAGAATTAATATTTTTTTCCTTCTTTTTTCTCCTTGCCCAGTGAGCCAGACATACAAATAAGTAGGTTTATTTGATTTGAATTTTTGACATTTGAAAACAAATTCCACACTGCTAATGCTCATGAATGTGCCTCAGGGTCCTTGAGCATTTCCACTCGTTGGAAGATCTTCTCTCAGGCTGCATTCTTTTCCCATGGCTCTAGGGATTGGCTCTCCACTGGATCTGCCTGGAGCATGTTGTAACTGTGGGAGCCAGAGGCTCCCAGCCTTGTTTCAGCTCTGAGTTGGAGGAATGCCATGAAGTCACATGATGTTTGGACAAAAAGGGCAAGCCAAAGAATGTCCCTCTCATCTTTTCCTAACCAGTGAAGTTAAAGGGTTCAGCAGCTGGGTCCCTCTAGGAGCAGATCAAATCCTCTGGATGTGCTAAGAAGATGGAAGTCACGGTAAGTCTAAGCCAGGCCTCCTGGAGTTATTAACACTTAGCTGTATTTTAAAATAAGTTATCGAGGACACGCAGGGAAATATGGTAGGAGAAGCTGGAAGGGAATTTCTAAGCCATCTGGTGAAGTCCTCTTTGTTTTTGGAAATGCAGGTGGCGGGGTGGTTAAAATAGGAATTCAGGAGGAGAAGGGACATAACCAATTTCACAGGTAGTTTGGATAATCAACACTAGATACCAAGTATTTTTACCCCCTTGTCTTGAGGCTTAACCACAAAATCAGAGGGAAATGCTTGTCTGGGTATTAGTTGGTGTTATATCACCACTATTCTTCTTCTTCTTCATCTTCTTTTTTTTTTTCTTTTTGTACCAGGGATTGAACAAAGGGATATTTAACCAGTGAGCCACACCCCCAGCCCATTTTTCTTTTTAATTTTTTATTTTAAGATAGGTTCTTTCCAGGCATGGTGGCACACACTTGCAATTCCAGCTGCTCTGGAGGCTGAGGCTCAGCAAAAAAGCAAGGTGCTAAGCAACTCAATGAGACCCTGTCTCTAAATAAACTAGAAATCGGGCTGGGGATATGGCTCAGTGGTTGAGTTCCCCTGAGTTTAATCCCCATTATCCCCGCCCCCCCCCCAAAAAAAAAAAAAAAAAGATAAGTTGCTTAGGGCCTTGTTAAATTGCAGAGGCTGGCTTTGAACTTTCAATCCTCTTGCCCCAGCCTCCTGAGCCATGGGATTACATTGTACCACCATGCCTGTCTATAACCACTATTCTTGAGTAGCTTTGTTAAGGAAATCATTTGTTCTAAAGGCTTATTATTTTACTCTGGATGCCATAGAGAGCAATGGTTGGTAGTAGAAGAAAATTCAGCTTATCTCTGAGTTTTGTGTTCTTAGCCACAGAAATTGGAGTAATACAACAGTTCACCCATTTAATAATTCTATGTTGTTTCTAGTTTTTAACTATCACAAATAAAGCTGCTATAAACATTCATATATAGGTTTTTATGTGAATGTGTTTTCATTTTTCTGGGATAAGTTCCCAAGGGTGCAGTTGCTGAATCCTGTGGTAGTTGTGTGCTCAGCTTTTATTAGAGACTCTTTTTTCAGACTGGCTATACTGTTTCAATTCCTACCAGTAATGTATGAGTGATCCAGTTTCTGTCTCTGCAAGTTTGCCAGCATTTGGGGTCTATTACTGTTTTTCAGTTTAGTCATTCTGATAGGTGTATATCTAATTGAGGTTCTAATTTGTATTTCCCTAGTGGCTAATGATGCTGAATTTTTTTCATATGCTTTTGTGCCATTTGTGTATCCTCTTCAGTGAAATATCTGCTCATTTCTTTTTTTTTTTTTTTAAAGAGAGAGTGAGAGAGGGAGAAGGGGAGAGAGAGAGAGAGAATTTTTTTAATATTTATTTTTTAGTTATCGGCAGACACAACATCTTTGTTTGTATATGGTGCTAAGGATCGAACCCGGGCCACACGCATGCCAGGTGAGCGCGCTTCCGCTTGAGCCACATCCCAGCCCAATATCTGCTCATTTCTTTTGCACATTTTCTAATTGGAGTTTTTATTACATGGTGTATAAATATATATATATATATATATATACACACACACATATATATATGTATATATATAAATATACATACATATGTAGACATATATTCTAAATACTAGTCCTTTGTTAGATATGTGGTTTCTAAGTTTTTTGCACAGTCTGTAACTTGTAACTTGATTCTTTGTCCTCTTGACAGGGCCTTTCACAGAACAGATACAATTTTGATAAGGTCTAACATATCTATTGTTCTTCTTGTGGACTGTGCTTTTGGCAAGAAGTCTAAGAACTCTTTGTATACTTCTAGAAGATTTCTTCTATTTCTTTCTGAAACTTTTGTAATCTTACTGTTTATAGTTAAGTCTACAATCCATTTTGACTTGATTTTTGTGTAAGGTGTGAGGTTTAGGTTGGGACTATTTATTTATTTTGCCTTTGAAAGTCCAATATACTAGGATCATTTGTTGAAAAAGCTATCTTTCTTCTATTGAATTGTTTTCAAACCTTTGTCAAAAATTAGTTGGGCATATTTCTCAGGCTGTATTTCTGAGTTCCTTATTCTGTTGCATTAATCTTTGTGTCTATCCCTCTGTGAATCCCACACTGTTTTGATAAATGAATCTTTACTGTAGGACTTAGTATTGGGTACAGTGATTCTACTTCATGTTCTATACACACAAAACTGCTCCCTTTGGGAGCTGATGATATAGCTTAGTAGAATGATTGCCTTGCATGCACAAGTCCTGGGTTCAATCCTCAACATCTCTCTCTCTCTCTCTCTCTCTCTCTCTCTCTCTCTCTCTCTCACACACACACACACACACACACACACACACACACACACACACGCAAAGCCAAAACTGCTCCATTTTTCTCAACCACTTGAAGGTAAGTTAAATGCACTATGCCCCTTTAGTCTCAAATAGCTTAGTGTGTCTTCTAAAAATAGGAATATTTTATTAAATAACCACAGGGTAGTTATAAACTTTAACAAGTTTATCATTAATAAACATCTATTCTACCATCCATACTTAATTTTTTAAATTAGCCTAGTTAATGTATGAAGACTAACTTTGGAGACAAACTTTGGAGACTTAAAAAATAAAACACAACTCCAATACAGAGTCCAGCCTAGGGTCAGGTATTGTATGTAGTTGCCATGTCTCTTCAGCCTTCTTTGAAGTAGAACGTATTCACAATCATTATCTTTTATGACATCAATACTTTTGAACACTATAGCATCCCCTCCTTTCTTTTTCTTTTTGTTTTTTTTCCTGGTCCTGGGAATTAAGCCCAGGGGCACTCCACCACTGAGCTTAATCCCTAGACATTTTTATTTTGAGACAAGGTCTTGCTAAGATTCCCAGGCTGGCCTTAAACTTGAGATCCTCCTGCTTCAGGCTCCTGAGTAGGTGGAATTACAGGCATAGGCCATAGCATCCAGTCACCCTCCACCCCATCCCTTATAATAGTATAGTCCTCATTTTGGGTTTATCTGATGTTTCCTCATGATTAGATTGAGATTGTTCTTTTTTTATTTTTAACAGCTGTTGTTTTCTTTTATTATTATTATTTTTAGTTGTAGATGGACAACTATTTTCTTTTTAAATTGATTTTATTTTTTAAATACGCGACAGTGGAAAACATTACCATTCCTATTACACATATAGAGCACAACTTTTCATATCTGTTTGTATATAAAGTATGTTCACACCAATTCATGTCTTCATACATGTACTTTGGATAATGATGTCTATCACATTCCACCATCATTGCTAACCACCTGCCCCCATCCTTCCCCTCCCACCCCTCTGCCCTATCTAGAGTTCCTCTATTCATCCCATGCTCCCCCTTCCTACCCCATTATGGGTCAGTCACCTTATATCAGAGAAAACATTCGGCATTTGTTTTTTGGTTTTTTTTTTTTTTGGATTATTTTCTTAGCATTATTTTCTCCAACACCATCCATTTACCTGCAAATGCTATATTTTATTCTCTTTTATTGCTGAGTCATTATTCCATTGTGTATATGTGCCACATTTAAAAAAAAAATTCATCTACTGAGGGGCATCTAGGTTGGTTCCACAGTTTAGCTATTGTGAATTGTGCTGCTATAAACCTTGATGTGGCTGTGTCCCTGTAGTATGCTGTTTTTAAGTCCTTTGGGTATAGACTGAGGAGTGGGATAGCTGGGTCAAATGGTGGTTCCGTTCCCGGTTTTCCAAGGAATCTTCATACTGCTTTTCCACTTTGGCTACACCAATTTGCAGTCCCACCAGCAATGTCTGAGTGTGCATTTATTGTTGTTTGTCTTCATAATAGATGCCATTCTTACTGGAATGAGATGATATCTTAGAGTAGTTTTGATTTGCATTTCTCTACTTTCGAGAGATAATGAACCTTTTTTTGTATATTTGTAATTGATTGTATATCCTCTTCTGAGAAGTGTCTGTTCATGTCCTTGACCCATTTAATGACTGGGTTATTTGTTATTTTGGTGCTTGGACAACTATTTTCGTGTGGTACTGCGGCTCGAACCCAGTGCCTCACACATGTTAGGCAAGCACTCTACCACTGAGCTGTAACCCCAGCCCAGGAGATTGTTCTTTTTTGGCCAGAATTCTTCATAAGCAACATGTCTTCCTCAATGTATTACATCTGGGCGCATTCAATTTCCATCTGCCTCCGTTGGTGATTTTAAATTTGACCACCTAGTGAAGCTCTTGTCTGATATTCAATTGTTTGGACCTATAAAAATGGCAATTATATGATTTGACCCAACATTTAACTTTTTAAAAACATTTGTTCTTTTTAGGCTGGGATTGTGGCTCAGTAGTAGAGTGCTTGCCTAGCATGTGTGAGGTACTGGTTTCCACCCTCAGCACCATATAAAAATAAATAAAGATGAAAATTTTTTTTTCTTTTTAGATATACATGTCAGTAGAATGTATTTTGACATATTATATATATATATATATATATATATATATATATATATATATGGAGTACAGCTTTTTATTCTTGTAGTTGTACATGATGTGGAGTTACTCTGACCATGTATACATATATGAACATAGGAAAGTTATGTCTGATTCAATCTACTGTCTTTCCTAGCCCCATCTCTTATCCCTTCATTTCATTCCCCTTTGTCTAATCCAATGGATTAGACAAAGGGGAATGAAACTTCTATTCTAACCTCCCTCCCTTTTTTGTATGTTACCATCCGCATATTGAAGAGAACATTTGGCCTTTGGATTTGGGGGACTGGCTTATTTTCACTTAGCATGATAATCTCCAGTTCTGTGCATTTACCATCAAATGCCATGATTTCATTATTCTTTATGGCTGAGTAACATTCCATTGGTGTGTGTGTGTGTGTGTGTGTGTATAACATTTTCTGTATCCATTCATCTGTTGAAGGGTACCTAGGTTAGTTTCATAGCTTTACTATTGTGAATTGAGCTGCTATAAACATTGATGTGGCTGCATCTCTATAGTAAGCTGATTTTAATTCTTTTGGATAGATATACGAAGAGTGGGATAACTGGGTCAAATGATGGTTCCATTCCCAGTGTTCTAAGGAATCTTTACACTGCTTTCCATAGTGGTTGCACCAATTTGCAATCCACTGGCAGTGTATGAGTGTGCCTTTTCCCCCCCACATCCTTGCCAACATTTATTGTTATTTGTATTCTTGATAATTGGCATTCTTCCTGGAATAAGATGAAATCTCAGTGGAGTTTTAATTTGTATTTCTCTAATTACAAGAGACATTTAACTGTTATGAAGGTTTTAGATGTGTAATTTGCCCTCTTATGCAGTTTCCCAGTCTGTGAGGTTAAGTATTAATTGTTTCACTTCCCTGAAAATACCATTGGCACATGAAAAACACTCCCCAAAATACTAGCTATTATTATTGCAGCCTGGCAGTGTCGTCGTTTTGATCCTCCCCGCCCTCCCCTGCCCTGCAGTCCCTCCCAAATAGGAGCCGAATCTCAGCAGAGATAAGTTAGTGTTCGTGGGGTGGGTGGCGCCTCAGCTCTTGCTATTTCAGTTTCCCCATCTGCAAAATAGGGAATACCTCTCACTGCACTGGGTGAGGTTTAATGGTATGTATGTAAAAGTGGCTGGACATATGTTCTCAAAATATCATGGATAATTCATAATTTGTTATATGAAGAAAACAGGAATATCTATCAGTCCCCCCCCCTTATTTCTAACGTGTTGATTCATTCTGAGATAGTAGTAAGCTGTGAAAAAGACGGGGGGAGGCGGGGGAGGCGGGGGTGGGGGTGGGGGGGAGGGAGGGAGAGAGAGAGAGAGAGGGAGAGAGAGAGAGAGAGAGAGAGAGAGAGAGAGAGAGATATCATCATTTAGCCCCGTGTGATCTCCCTGGACAGAGCTTCGATTTCATCGTATGTGGTAAGGGAATAAAAATTAGTGCACACTCCACAGGTTTACTGTGACAATTAACGATGCCTGACTGTACTTGGGCACCGAGTGAAGGGCTTGTGACCTCAGCCTGCACCTGTTCAGTGCTCGCAGGGCGAGCGCGGCGCTGCGCGACCCGCCGCCCGCCCCGCCGCCTCCTGCGGGTTCAGTTTTCCCCTCCGCAAGCTCCTCCCCCCACTGGCCGCGTCCACCCGGGCGGCGGCCGGGCACCTGGCAGACGCGCGGCGGCGGTGACAGAGAGCGGTGACCCTCGGGCCGAGGCGGCGGCAGTGGGGGAGGGGCGCGGGCGCACCGATGGGCGCGACTGAGAAAAGAGGCAAGAAGAGCCGGAGGCTGTTTTCGTCGCTGCGGCAGTGGAAGGCGACCCGGAGGCTCTGGAGGACGCGCTGGGCTCGCAAGGCGGCGCTCGGTGAGTGTGGGCGCGGTCGGCGGGGACCTGTTACCCGCCCGCGCCGGCCTCCAGCTGCTGGGCGCCGCGGTGGCTCGGCGGCCGGGGCCGCCCGTGTTAGCGGCCCTGGATCCGCAGGTAGGTGGCGGGGCCTGGATGCCCGGCCCGGGCGACCCCCCACGTCGACCCTCGGTCAGCTGCGGGGACAAGATCACTCAGGAGCTCCTTGGGGGGCCTCGGTGAAGCGCAGGGTCGGTTCCAGCACGTCTCCCCCACGCGCCTAGACCTTCCTGTCTGTCCGTTTGGCTTTGCACAGAGGGAATGCAGGCCAAGCGATCTTTCTCAGGTTTGCACCCCCGTGGCCGGTCCCCCCACACCTGGCCCCGAGCCTGCAATGCAGTACTGTCGGGGGACTTCATCCGAAAGCAAGGTCCTCCCCATCGGGACTCAACCTACCCATTTTCTAATCCGTCTGGGGACACTCCCGGGTTACCTCCTAAACTCTAGCCACGATAAACTACTTTCCAAGCACACTTCATCCTGTCCTCACTAGGGCCTTAATTCCCTTCCGTAGAGTCACTGACTCACTCCATCCATTCATTCCACAATTTGTATGGAGTCCCTCTCTCTGCTGGGGCCCGAAGGGAACAAAATATCAAGCCTCCTCCTTGTGGAACTGCTTCTAGAGACGGCAGTCATTCCACACCTAAAACAGACACACCCCTCATCTCGCAGGGCTGTGGGTAATTGGGAGGAATGAAGCTGGGAGAGGGAAAGGAAGGTGCACAGAAAGGCCCCCTAAAGTAGTGCCATCCAGTGGAGACCTGAGCCTGACTGGGTTCTTCTGGCAGACAGCCAGAGGAGTACTTCCTTGCCTGGGGGAATAACTTGTGGAGTGGTTTCCTGGAGCCCAGCAAGGGGAAGGAGGGACACAAGAGTGGACGCAAGACCCCTCCCTGCAGGCCAGGGGAAAGTGTGGGGAGTTTATTCTAAGTGAGCTGGGAAGTGATCAAGCAAGGAAATGACATTTTGGCTGGCTCTGACTTTTCTCTTTCTGCAATGGCATGCTCTCATTGCTCAGCCTGGCTGCTTCCTCATCCTCTGCCAAGACTAGTCAGATGTCATCATCTCCCTGAAGCTTTTCCTGAGGTTCCTGCCACCTGTAACCTCTCCTTTAGAATTTCATCACCTCTAGGGCATTTGTCACCTCATCTGGTATTTTGGCTGTCAAAAGCGCATTCATCTTTTCTTCTCCCACTAGGCTAAGTGCAGGGTTTGGCACTTTGTAGACACCTGCACAGCATTGGCTTGTGTGTGGGGAGATGGGGGGAATTTTGTCTGTTTTCATCATTCAAAGATGCTTGCTCTGAGAGGCTGACATGCCTTGATTTCTAAAATGGCTGACCTGATCTAAGGCAGAAACCAGATGGCACCTGGGTCCTGTCACTGAAAGAGTCACCTTCACCCCTTTGTTCTGAGAATTGAATGCATGAATGAATCCAATGAATTAATAGTTATAAGGTGCTGGCACATGGTAAGAATAAATTTGACAAAGACCAGTAATAGTTACCTTTCAAATATTTATTTATTGCACTGGAAACAAACTTTTTCTGGTAGTGTAGTTAGGGAAATTATGTAGGTTGAAATTGTCATCTTGCTTGACTTTCAAGGTATGTGTTCCTACTTTTAGACAGTTTGCCAGTAAAATTTCCTCCTGTCGTCAAGAGCTGTTGCTGAACCCTAGGGCTGAAGACTGAGAACTCCTTTTCTTTAACTTGGTTGAGATTGGGGATTGCAACAGGTATTCCTTGAAAGACAATTGCATACAGAGTGTGGTTCCAGGAATTGTATGACTGTTTACAAAAGAAGAGTAAAGGATATTGCCACTATAGTAATGAGTTAGAATAAGTGTTCTAGTTTTTAAATTTATGAACCAAGTCTATACTACATGCACAGCATCCTCTACTCTCTGTTTCTCTGTTCCTGTCCTAGGAGCTCACCCACTGCTTCCAAGTACAGTTCTTAGGTGGGATTTTTATCTGTTTCCTACATTTTTCTACTATTTATTTCTCTTCCTTTCCCCAGTACACTCTGTGGATAAGGCCATTATAATATCTTCTATTAAAAAATACTTTATAGAGTAGTTCAACTACAAGATCTTTCTCAGATCTTGATAATACCCCTGGAAGGAGAGAGGGCAGATATTACTTGTTTCCCTCATTTTATATCCCGAGGAAGGTGAATCTAGAGACACTGAGTGGCATGTAGGCAGTCACGTGACTGGTGAGTGTCTGGCTCAGGCCTGACTACCTGTGAAATACCCTATCACATCTCCCTGAGCAAAATAAATATATTTTAGTGTCTATATTCATGGGGGACCAAAGTAAAACTAATATATATTGTGTAGTGAAAGAAATCTATATCCTAATTATATTTGATATTTTCAAGAATGGCCTGAATTTCTTACGATGATATCAATATCACTTTGGACTTCCAGAATCATAGCTTTGATGTTAGACTGTGATTATAATATGACACTAACATGTGGCACACTAATAAGCTGTGTGATCTTAGCCAGGATACTTGTTATGGTTTAGATATGAAGCGTTCCCCAAAGACTCATGTGTTGATGGCATGCATGGTCCCCAATGCAACATTGTTCAGAGGTGGAGACTTTGGAAATTGATTATAGTATCACCCTGTCTTCCACAGAAAATTTTAATTAAGCTTCTCCAGAAGTCTTCACCATAATTGATCTTAGGACTATCAGCACAAGAATCTCTACAGAAGAGTTCAGTGTCATTAACTACTTATTTCCTGTTGCTCTATCTTACTTGGCTTCGCTTGGAAGCAATCAGCACTCCAGGTGCTGAACACCCCTTTACTAGGTTTTTTTTTTTTTTTAGTTGTAGATAGACACAATACCTTTATTATTTTATTATTTTTATGTGGTGCTGAGGATGAACCCAGGTCCTCACATGTCCTAGGCAAGTGCTCTACCACTGAGCCACAACCCAGCTCCTTTTACTAGTTTTTCACAAACATTTATGGACTATTTAATATAAATAACAATATATATAATAGAAGTATGCTTGCAAATGCAGAGTGTGATAAGAAAAACATTCTTTTAACTAGGTCTCTGTTCTTGGGCTGGAGATTCACAGAGGTGTTTACATTTCAAAGAGAAGAAGTTACTAATTGGGCTCCATGGTAACAGCTAGCAGGGGGAGAAAAGTAAAAGGAGATCTTCTCAGACACTGTCCTTGAAGGGTTACCTTGCCTAGAACAGTGAAAGAAAATGCTGCTTTTGTGTGATCTTCTGCAGACTGTGAACTTCTGATCCACTCCTCTTAGATGCTGGGTATAAAGTTCCAAAACTGCCTGAATTCCGATGGACGGAGTTCAGGGGAATCCATTGATTACAGTGAAAGCTCTGCCCTTGAATCTGGCTATAGCCCAATAAATCTGCTTCTGGTTCCTATTTGGTGTCTTGCCTGTCTATTCTCTGCAACAGGATCACAAGGGCTATGGCCTCATGAATGGCTTAATCCATTGAGGGATTCATAGCTGATGGCATTATTGGGAGGTGATAAAAATTGCAGGAGGTGGGGCATATTTGGAGGGAATTGGTCCTTGGGGGTGTGTCTTTGGGGACTATATCTTGTCCTCAACACGTACCCCTCTCTGCTTCCTGGACTATGAGGTGAGCAGCTTTGCTCTGCAACACCTTGGCACCAGGACATACTGCTTTGCCTGATCACAGGCCTAGAAGGAATGGAGCCAGCTGACTATGGATTAGAACCTCTGAAACAATAAGCTAAAATAAATCTTTCCTCCTTTAAGTTGTTTGCCAGGTATTTGGGTCACAGTGACAAAAAGTTAACATAGTACTTAATCTTTTTAAAACTTAATTACTTATCATCTATAAAACGGGGATGAAAATTTGTATGTCATGTTACTATGATGATTAAATGAGTTCCTAACACATAGAGACTCACAAAGGGCTGGTTGTTATTTTTATGTATTTGAGTCCAAGTCTTTGACGATATGATTGCTCCCCAAATATGGTTAGTTGTAGAATTGGAAAGTTCAGTGAGCAATGGGAAAGATCATAGCTGGAGGATATTTGGGGACAGCTAAATCTTTTGGGCAAAGCAAAAGTTCTTCTTCACCAGCATCCTTCCTTCTCTCATCTTCCACCCCTCACAACACAGATAAGGCTGCAGATAAGAAGGACCATGGCTTCTAGGGATTCTTGGCATCTTTTCATCCTAATGCTCTGTCCTGTACAGAGTAGATATTCAATAAATATGTTCAGAATGAATGAATTATTTCACTCCTGTATAGCTTGAATGAGAATGAGTCTGAACATTTGTGACTATAGCTATAGTATTAATACCTAGGAGGACAATTACTGGATCAGAGGACATATTCTTTTTCTTCTTAAGTTTGGGATATTAACAAGTAAATATCCATACATTCATGCTATTTTATTTCTTTTTTTTTTAAGAGAGAGTGAGAGGAGAGAGAGAGAGAGAGAGAGAGAGAGAGAGAGAGAGAGAGAGAGAATTTTTAAATATTTATTATTTTTTAGTTCTCAGCAGACACAACATCTTTGTTGGTATGTGGTGCTGAGGATCGAACCCGGGCCGCACGCATGCCAGGCGAGCGCGCTACCGCTTGAGCCATATCCCCAGCCCGTATTTTATTTCTTATCAGCAATGTGTGAGATTCATGATTTCATTGCTAGACTTTAAAAAAAATCTATGGGTGCTTTATAATTATACATAATAGTGGGATTCGTTATGCCATATTTGTACATGCACATAACATAAATTGATCAATTCATTCCCCAGTACCTTCCCTTTTCTTCCCCTCTTCCCTCCCCGTGATGTGGTTTGTTCCACTCTACTGCTCTCCATTCCATAATTATTATTTTAATTACTTCATTAACACAATATATTTACACATATGAACCATTGTGTTACATTTGTACGTGGACATAGCATAATTTGGTAGATTTCATTCCTGAGAACTTCCCCATGCTTTCTCTTCTCCCTCCCCTTTTTGAGCCCTTTCTTCTACTCTATTCGTCTCTTTTTTTTTTCATGAGATCCCCCTCTTTTAATTCACATTTTTCTCTCTTTCTCTAGCTTTTGCATGTGAGAGAAAAATTCTACCCTTAACCTTCTGAGTCTGGCTTATTTCACTTAGCATGATGTTCTCCAGTTCCATCTATTTATCTGTTGCTAGATTTTTTAATGCTTGCCAATTTGATGGGTGTGGAATGTATACTTATTTTATGTTGATTTCCTTGATGAATAATGAAGTTGAGTGTCTTTTCTTGTCTCTTTACCTGAATATTGGCCATGCTTATGAGAACCTCTATGAAAAGCTTGTTCATATCTTTTCCTAATCTTTTATTTAGTAGTTTTTTTTTTCTGTAAGTATTTTCTTAATTTTTATTTGTTTAAATTTCAAAACAATCCACTCATGGGAGTTTCCATGATATCAGTTATATGAAAGCACAAATAAATTACTTTACAAGGTACCATTAAGCTTGTCTTCAGTAGTTTTTCTAATCTATTTATAGGACTTCTTGACATATTCTAGATGCTAGTCATTTATTTGATTTAGATGTCAAAACAGCTTAAAAAATCTACCATATAAGTAGTTCTGAATGGGAATAGGCAAGCTGTGCTGGGTGGAATTAGCCCTTCAAATGCATCTGTTCTTTCCAGAGAATGCTATTTTAGTCAAATATCAAAGCTTTTACAGAAAAGGGAGTGAAAATACTTTGTGATCAGTAGACTTTGCTAGTCCCAGAAATATTGTTGATAGTTGACCCTGAATTCCTCCCAGGAGAAATCACCTTATCCAGACCCTCCTGGGGCAAGGAGTCCTGGCCTGAGCTATGATCAGCCCTGGGAAAACACAGCTGGAACTAGAGTCAGGATCCATTAACAGGAAGTACTTTCTAGGACAGGTTAGTTGGAGAGGAGCACAGAACCCTTGCCAGGTAATTGGTGGGTTTGTCTCTTATTGTCATTTTCTGAAAACCTGTTCCTAAAAACAAATCACATTAAATGAAGGCAATCATACCTATCCAGCTTATTCCCAAGGTTATTGGAAAGATCAGGTGAGGTCACAAATATGAAAAGACTGTGTAAAACAAGATATGTTAGCTAACCAGTCTTTTGCCAGAGTGGGAAAATCCAATGGAACTACAATTTTAGGCCTGATTCCTTCTCCTGTGTTCCTTTCTGCAGACAGGTGCACGATTGTAGAGCCATGGTTCTCTGACCGTGTTCTCTAGACCAACAGCATCAACATCACCCTTGAACTTGTTAAAAATGCAAATTCTCAGCACTTACCTCAGAACTACCAAACTGGAAACTCTGGGGACAGGGCTCAGAAACCTGCGTTCTTGACAAGTGATTCTGATGCACATGGAAGTTTGAGAACCTGTGACCTGTGGAATGAGCAAGGGCTTTCAAGCCAGCAAATGTGGGGTTAACTCAGTTTCTTCCGTTTGCTAACTGTGTACTGAATGTGTTATCAGACCCTCCTGGGCTCCCAAGCTCTCACCAATAAAAGGAAAATAATAGGATGATTTCCCTCCCCTCCCTGGTCTTGGCAAGTGACCTTGACTCTTTTTACTTCATTTTTTTTTTTTTGTCATCTAGAAAACTGGGACAGGAAAGAGTTAACTTGTTTGCACTCTTATTGTAGGACAGCCACAGTCTGAAACAGTGCATGTTTTTATTTTATTTTTTATTCTTACAGTAATCCCTACTTTATAAATGAGGAAAGGTAGAGCAGAGAGAACCTTTATTTTATTTCCAAAGTTACACAGCTAGTACCCTGGAATTCAAATCCAGGTAGCCTGCTGTGAGCATCTTTAAAGATACTCTTTGACCGATAAGTTCTTGATAAATGTATGACAATGGCAATAGAAAATCACTTGGCAGGTAGGAAGTACTTCATATATCACTTTCCTTCCCCTTGCCTGGTAGTTTGAGGTCACAGGACTTTAACTGGTCTGACTGACTGACTCTTTCTTTCTTTCAATAATTGTTTTAGTTGGAGATGGACACAACACCTTTATTTTATTTATTTATTTATTTATTTTTATGTGGTGCTAAGGATTGAACCCATGTGTTAGGCAAGGGCTCTACCACTGAGCTATAACCCCAGCCCTAACCAGCTTTTCTTATAGTGGTGTTGCTCTCTTCTGTGCTAATTCCCTAATCATACACCTCCACCCCACCCCCAACACATCAGCAGTTTTTTTTCTCTTTGCCTCGCTTCTTTATGGTCATTTAGGTGCTCTGAGCAAACCAAAGCCCTGGCTGGACTGAGGAAGAGCAGGTGTAATGAAGGAGGGGAAGCCACTCTCCTTCACCTCACCCTGGCATGTTTAGGGAATGAATGATGAAGCTAGAAGAGGCTCGAGCCTCATCAGAAAGACATTTGGTCTGTCTAATGAGGGATGTATCTTCTGGGTTTCTCTTTGCTTACCTGTTCACTAAGCAAGAAATAAAAGTGCCACAAAAGTTTCAAAGGAATTATAGAAGTGTTTTTAATTTAATTTTATTTTTTCTGTGCCTGTCTTTCTTCAGAGTAAAACTTGCAGCTTAGAAATTTAACCCCCAATATTACAGCAGGACAATAAGAATCCTTATTCCCTTTCAGTTCAGAGTCTCACTCTGTTGTTCTTGAAAATTCTCTTCTTCGATCTGCTCTCAAGATGGCCTCGCCTACTGGGCATGACTCACCAGTCTAGTGACTCAGGAGTGGCATCTAACAAGAGAAGGAATGTGCAGAGCTGCGGAGGGACTTAGTGGCCAGTGGAGCCTGCCTGAATCCTTCTCTCAATGCAGTTATTGAGACAGAACATCAAGCCAAGCAGTGCCTGCTTACAGTGGTCCTTGGTTTCATTATTCCAATTTATTTGAAGGTTGGGGTCTGCCAGAGAGTTGCTTTGTTGTGGAAAACTTCAAAGTTTAAGACCATTATTGTCCCTCCATGAGGTGTGGCCTCGGGGATTACTGTGGGGCAGTGCAAGACTTGTGAGCATTCATCTGATGCTGGAAGGAATGGCCAGGGAATCAGGGGACTAAAGCTTTCATATGGTGTCAGGAGAGGACACAAAGGCTTTTTATTTAATGAGACCTTCACAATGCTTCAACTTAATATTTTTAAAATTTCTTTTGTTTTTTTTAGCTGTAGATGGACACAATATTTATTTGTGTATTTTTATGTAATACCAGGGATTGAACCCTGTGCCTCATGTTCATGCTAGGCAAACACTCCCACCACTGAGCCACAACCCTGGCCTCTCGACTTAATATTAAAAAAAAATCAAGGATTAATAGACACATGTACCAAATATACCAAAATGAACCTGAACATGGAGCTCACTGTACAATTCTTTTGACTTTTCTGAATATTTGAAAATTTCCAAATTACAGTGTTGGGTAAGATGCAGGTACTCCTAGCAATGACCACACTTAAAAAAAAAATAGTTATTTCTTTTGAAGTACAAAATGGCAGCCTTCCTTCTCTTCTCCCACTTTCTTACTACTCCCAGTCTTCATTTCCCCACTTGCACCCTGAGCAGCTTGCTTGATGAAAAGGGGCCTAGAGTGAGACAGGTCAGTGGTCAGCTACTCCTTTATGCCAAGGGCTTTATATCCCTTTGATATGTATATCCTCTCATAATAACCATACAAACTAATTATTATTTTTCATATTTTATGAGGAGACTGAGACTCAGAGGGCTAAACTTGACCCAGGTCAAAGGTAACAATCTTACAATAATTATGGAGCCCTACTTTGTGCGTCAAACTTCTTGCCACATACTTTACATGTTTTAACTCATTTGAACCTCTACTGTCCCTAGGGGATATGTACCATTTTAATCTTCATCTTACAGATCAGGAATGGAAACTTGGAGAGGTGCAAGAATTTGTCCCAACTATCCTTATCGGTCAGTAAATGGCAGAGCCCGCTAGCCTTTTTTTTTTTTTTTTTTTCCAGAGCCCTTGCTCCACTATTCCGCCCAGGTCTGGACGTCCCTTTGCCTAACTCAGTAAGTTAGCATACCTTGTGGAAACTTCTTGA
Source organism: Ictidomys tridecemlineatus (assembly GCF_052094955.1). Classification (NCBI taxonomy): domain Eukaryota; kingdom Metazoa; phylum Chordata; class Mammalia; order Rodentia; family Sciuridae; genus Ictidomys; species Ictidomys tridecemlineatus. The sequence continues at coordinate 50,971,002 of NC_135487.1, forward strand.
CCTGAGACCACAAGCTTCTGAGGACAGAGAATTTTTTTTTTTTTTTGGCTCTGTGTCATTCTTAATTGTTCAGAGCAGTACCTGGCACTAAGAATACTATTGAATGAAATGGTGCATGAATTCCTCAGCCTCTCAGCTCTGAAATGTGCTTCTACTGGAAACTTTTTGACTGTTCTGAACTTAGCCTTTGAAGGCAGAGATGCCTGTTTCTTTGATGTGATGTATGGGCCAGTGCCTCATTCAGTGGCCACTGAGGAGTTATAAAGGAAGGCACGTGTATTAGGCAGCTTTCTATCACTGTAACAAAATCCCCGAGATGACTTATAAAGAAAAAAATGTTTATTTTTAGCTCATGGTTCCAGTCCATGACTGGCTTTATTTTTGGGGCTTGTAGTGAGGCAGCACATCATGGCAGGTGCATGTGGTAGAGCAAAACTGTCTGCTTCATGACTAGGAAGCAAAGAAAAAGACAAAGGGTTGGGGTCCCACGGTGCCCTTTGAAGTTATACCCCCCAGTGACTTAAAGATCTCCCTCTAGGTTCCAAGTCTTAAAGGTTCTACCACCTTCCAAATATCACCACTTTGGGGACAAAGCCAAAGACACATTGGGGGATACTCAACATCAAAATTATAGCAGCATATTCCTGATTGGTCTTAAGTTGTCAAACAAGAGCAAAAATGCATTACTGTCAAGGAAAGATGGAAACCAGAAAAACAAAACACAAAAGAAAACAAAAACAACCTTAAAATTTTCCAAACTTTCAGGGAGTCTTCAAATTTTAGCAGCTAGAAATCACCCCCAGGGAGCTCTAGTGGTCATGAAGTCTTTGACTCCATAGCCTTCTTTGACTCTTGGCTGCATAATAAGTAGCTAAACACTGGCAATTAGTCCTCTTAAATGTGCCCAAGCAGTTGGTAATTATACCTTGCATTTATAGAGTGCTTAGTTTACAAAGTACTGCATCTGTTCTCTCTTTTGATCTTGCAAACAGCCTGGTATATATCCAGGGCAGGTATGATTAGCCCATTTTACACACGAGGAAACTGATGGTAGAGAGGCTAAATCATCTGCCTTACACACTCAGTTAATAATTGGTAGGCAGAGAGAGGTCTTCAACCTCTTCTCTTGACTCCTAGTCCAGGAAATTTTCTGTGTCCATATTGTATTTAACCCAGCAATTCTGTGGATGAAAGCAACAGATAGATATATTTCTTTTTGTTGCTTTTCTCCCAGCTTAGTTAGGTCTTAGATTGGGTCAGTTAATCCTTATGAGTATCAGTTTACCAATTTGAAAAATGGAGAACAAACACGAGCTATCAGTGAGGGCATATGGAGCAGAGGAAGTTGTGAGGGTTCAGAACTTAAACAAACAAATACAACAAAAACAATAAAAAGAATTCTGAGTGAAGATGTTTGGAAGACTGATGATCCTGACCTATTTTCCATAAATTAAATGTTACCTCACTTGGCTTCCTTATCTAAAATGGCACCTCTGTAACCTGATTACCATGCTTCATTTTTCTTTACAGCATTTACTACCATTTATTATATGACTGTGTTCGCCCATTGCATGTCTGAATCCTCCTACCAGAATGTAATAGTCATGGGAGTAGGCATTTGGTTTGTTTTTGTACTCGGACCCTAACAGGTAGAATAGTGCCTGGCACAAATAATCAATTGTTGAGTGAATGATCAAAGAGTGAATTAATGATTCCAAGTTGCATAAGGATATGAAGTAAGCTTGAATTGAATATGGGAAGATTTGCCTGAAATTTCCTTGCCCTTCCACTGAGGGATCTCTTGGTATGGCTTCCTCATACCTATTCCTGGCTGAGCCATCCAATGGCTTACAACCAAAGCCTCCTTGACTGTCTACTTACACCTGAGGGGAATGAATTCAGTAATCTGTGTCCATGCACCAGACCCTTGTATTGCACCCTATGCGTTTGTTTCAGAACAGCTGGGAACACTTGTGAGTACTGGGCACCGGTCTCAGTGCACTGTTGTATCCTCATTACCTAGCATGGTTCTTGAACCACTGAGGAGTAAAAAAAGTTGTTGAAGAGATGAATGAAGCAATGTATGAATATGTAAGAGGAAACAAAACACAGGGCTCCTAATCCCCTTTAAAAAAATGCAGTTACTGTTTGAAAAGAAGCCCAGCACAAGGCATAGACATTGCCCTTTCCGTGAGAACCAAATCTCTCCTGAGGCAAGGAGGCGCTAAACAATTGGTTCCTTACCCTGAGGGAAGGAAAGGCAAGTCTGGCTCCGGATCCGGTTCCACGCCATGTTTTGGAAGTTGTGTTTACGTCTGCCTTCATCCCCATCCTTTCCGCTCTAGCATAAGCAAAATTATAACCCCGCACATCGACTTGCATGCAATTATCATAGCCTGAGTGCTCCTCCGCTGAGGGACTTCGCCCCCGAGACCGCTGACTGTCTGTGAATGACAAATCAAAAGTCAGGGTTGCAGAATCAGCTGGACTTTTCTGCTTATTGGCAGCAGAGGGAGGAAGCAGAGAATGAAAGATTCTGAAAATAAAGGTAAGGGGCCAACTGCAGAGGGGAGGCTAAAAGATGCTAGGGATGAGATGTCACTCCGTGAATATGTTTAAGTTGTATTACTGGCTGATTTAACATTACTATGCATATATTGTTCAAAAATTCTAGTTATATAATAAGTGTGTCTGTCTTAAATGACTTTTGGTTTCCAAATATTGTGTCATTCAATTTACCATTTTTGTAGTCCTAAATATAACTACAGTTTTTTTTTAAATTCTGTATTTGATCTTGGCTAGCACATATTTCCATTTCACAGATTTCCTTATAATAGCTTTCAGAATCTTGATAATTGTATTTTGGGGTGTTCATAATAGTTAATCATTAAAAGGTAGGTTTTCAATGCATTATTGGAATATCTAAAATAGTTGGGACTTAAACAATTTGGATTTTCAAGAAAAAACATTGATGGAGAATCCCTCATCGTACATTAATCTTTTCAGAGGGCCCAGTGGGGAGCCATCTGACCTTCAGAACTGTTTATCTTGCTAAGATAAATGCAAACTCCACCCCCCAACCTTCCCACCACCCCGACCTGACAAGGAACCCCCCCCAAACAGAAACAGAAACAACCCCCAGACCCCTCAAACCAAATAGCAACATCATTCTGTTTGAGGAATGGGGGAAGAGAGAAACGTGTTTAAATGAAAACTCAGGAAAGGAAAGATCTCATTGAAAACGAGGTAACCAAATTTCAAGTTCAACGACAAGAATTCTGGAGCATTCTGGGGTTTTAAATTCTGAAGCTCTTAAATTTTCTGCCGCAGTTGGGGGAGGAGCAATGGACCCCTGGGTCTCAGGAGGCTACACGTGGTCCCGTGTTCTTCCTTCCTTCTTCCTGCCTTCTGCATTGGTCGCCCTCCTGGTCCTCGTGCGCTTGGAAGGCTCAGAGGGACTGCGCGCCTTGGGGACGGCGCTCCGGTGGCCGCCATCTCCGAGCCGCGGTGCACTGCCCCTGCTTCCGGAGCACTAATTTTAGGGTTCGCCAGCCCGCCCTTCATCCCGCCTGCTGTCTGTATCTCTCCCAGGAGCTGCTGCGCAGCAGTTGGCACCCCACCCTCTGCTGGCGCGCTCTGATTTAAGGAGGCCCCAGCGCTTTGCCCTTGGGCTTTGGGGGCTTGCGGGTGCCCTAGGAAGCACGCAGCGCCCAGGGCAGGTCACATGCTGTTCCTTCGCCGCGAGTGCGTCTCACGACCCTCCCGGGCCTGGGTTAGGTTTTCTGGGAGATCATTGCCATAGCCCAGGGTCCATGCCTTCTTGTGCACTGGACCTCCGGGCTTGGCCTTCAGTTCCCAGGAGTCTGCCTCTGTTTGTGGCTTGTTACAGGATTCCCACCTTGTAACAGCATCCGCAGACAGACAGACCGACCATACAGACAGACCGACCATACAGACACACACAATAAGAAGAAGGAATATAAAACAAAATAACAAAAACAAACCCCACACAACCAGGTGCTAGTGGATAGACTGACATTTTAAGCTACCATACTGTTTGTAATGAAGGTTCTTAAGCAATCCCACTTCCTATAATTGAGGCTTTAAAAGTGCCCGGGGTTGCTAGTGTTAGTAGCATTAATATCTCATAGGCTCTGGATCATTCACGTCCACGTATTGACCTATGTGGTTTTGATGTTTTAAATTTTAATTAAGCAGCCTTAGTGGGGAAGAAAACAGCTGTCCATGAGCCTGGTAAATGCAGAGAGGAACTATTCACTCCTGTGTCTAAGCCAGCCAGTCTCTCATGGACAAACAATGCCTGTGCATGTGTAATCAAAGTAAAACTAACTCTGAGAAGAACAGAGGCTTTTCCTGTGTTATTTGCAGTGGCTGGAGAAAGGGTTAATGAAAAGAAAAATAAAAAATTGCTTATTTGCCAAGTCATGCTAGGCCGTGCACTTGAGTCAGAAAAAATTAAACCTGCCTAAATTGGAGGTTCAGGCTGAGGTCAGTATTCACCATTGTTTAGAATCAAAATACTCCTGTTTTCTCAGTGTAGCAGCATGTTTTAGGCTTCAGATCCCCAGTCCTATCTGAGGGGAGTATTTAGAATGTTTGTTTCACTTTGAGTTGAAAACAGCTTTGGGCAGGGAGTCAGAATGGTCAAGTTCTGGCTTGTTCATTTATCACTCTTGGTGACCTAGGACAAGACCCTTTATTTCCTTGGGTCTCAGTTTCTTTATCTCTAATATGCAGAGATGTTAGACTGCATTAGTGTTTTTTGTGTGTGTGTGGGGGGGATTAGTTCAGTGAGTCTTAAGCAACATTTTAGATGAAACAATAGAAAATGTCAGACACTGTTGCACGTGGCGAGAGTTACTCTTGTTCTCTATAATTTATTTCTGTTTTAAATATTTATGTTCATGTATTTAGGTATGTTGGCTGTATTCTGACATAAGATCTATTTTTAACCGAGTCCCAGTCAAAACAGTTGGAAGAATACTGACACACATGATCACTTATTAATTTGGTTTTCAAAGTTTGTGAAATGCAGTTTTATATGCATATTTATGTCTGTATCTATCTATCCTTCTTTCTATCTATTTATCCATCCTTCTACCTATCTATCTATCGATCCATCTATTGAGATTCTTCCAAGTCCATTTCTGGAAAGAATCTCTTCAGAGCTGGGAGACGGATATGTGCTGTTGAACCTAGCTGAGTATGTGATGTGAAGTGGTGTGTATGTGCTGGTGGGTTTTGAGGAGAAAGTGTGACCATGGCAACCAGACCATGAGAGCTATTTGTGGGTACCAATGCACCAGTTGGTGACCTGAATATAAAACAAATACACAAAAATTTAGAGTCTTTATGCTGAAAAGTATAGCAGAAAAACTACTAAAATGTACCAGTTGTTCAGAAGTTAACTCTCCCTGTAAAAATTGAAAAAGACTACTAGGTGAAATTTAAAGAGTTTGACAGGGCGAATAAATCATTAGGATAGGGCTAGGGCTATAGCTCAGTGGTAGAGTGCTTGCCTTACCCGTGTTAGGCACAGGGTTCTATTCTCAGCATCATTCTCAGTGTGTGTGTCCATCTACAACTAAAAAAGTATTAAAAAATGATCAGGATATTGGTAGGCAGAAGTTGCATTTTTATAATTCACTGTCACGTGACTGGTGTTCAGTAAAATGTTTCAGAATTTGAAAATTAAAAACTGCCTAGTTTTCCCTCTTTTTAGTATATCTTAGGATAGTCCAGTGAGATTTTTGTCTGTTTGTTTTTTGGTTTGTGTACCGGGGATTGAACCCAGGGGTGCTTAATCAATGAGGCACATTCCCAGCCCTTTATTTTTTTAAATTTTGAGATGGGGTCTCGCTGAGTTCCTAAGACTGCCTTTGGATTTGTGATCCTCTTGCCTCAGCCTCCCAAGCTGCTGTTGCTGGGATTACAGGTGTGTGCCACTGCGCCTGGCCTAGTGAGTTTTTTTGTTTTGTTTTGTTTTGTTTTTTAATTCAAAAGACATTGTATAACACACACCAGCCTATCTCAATAGCTTGGCAAGCCAGGAAAAAAAAAATGTATGACACATCTAAGAAAAAAATAGTGAAATTATTTAATGAGTAGATATCAGCAAACATGACAGCTAATTATAATAATAACCATACTTCTATTTAATGAACAACTAGTACACAAAAAGCTCTCTGTGAGGTAATTTACATATTGTCACAATACTGGAAGGTAGGTGGTGCTTTACATGTAAAGAAATGGATTAAGATTTTATTCAGGCACACATAGCTAGTAAGAGGTAGAGCCAGAATTCAAACTCAAGTCTTTTTACTCAAAAACCATTCACATGGCAAGCAAGGGCTTGAAAATAAGAAGCATTGTAAAATTGTGGGTTTTAATAACATTATCAACATCATTCATTATTGGAATTAATTTACTATTATAAAAAGGGAAATGTGAACCTTAGAAAATGATCGCTTTTAACTAATATGCCAGATTGTGTTTATTTGAAAAAACAGACATTCTAACTCCAGAGATTGAGCTCCAGATTTTCTTTTCAATGTGTTCTTGAAGTATTTTATGAAACAGGTCTTAGAAATAGCGGTAGAAAGGAGAGGAAAATGTGAAAAGTTGGATGGATTTTTTTTTTTTTTTTTTTATCTACAAGAGGTCAGAGAAGATAGCTCTCTTTCAATGTTTCTGTTATTTTTCTATATTTTGTTTCTAAAGAACAATATAATATTCTATAAGCAAATTAACACATGTATAACATTTTAATGTGGCAAAGCTAGGATTTGAGCCTTATCTATGACTCATGAAAGAATTTTTCATGGAAGTTATTACAAAATCTATTGGAAACTGAATAGACTCAGATCCAGACTTTTAGGCCCTACATATTAAAAAACAAATATATAGTATCCAGCCCTGAATCTGTAATTAAAAATACAATAAGCATAAGAAAACCCCCAAATATTGTGATTTCTTTTTTTCTTAACTACCATACTTTTACTTTTTCTTAACTACCATACTTTTGACTTTTAGAGAAAATTCACATTCTTTCAAGGATTTTTGTCAGTGGGTTTCTTTTTGGTGTTATTTTTATTTTTTATTTTATTTTTTTTAGGTACCAGGGATTGAACTCAGGGGCACTAAACCACTGAGCCACATCTCCAGTCCTTTTTTTTTTTTTAATTTTTAGTTGTCAATGGATTTTATTTATTTATTTATTTATTTATATGTGGTGCTGAGAATCGAACCCTGTTCCTCATGCATATGAGGCAACTGCTCTGCCACTGAGCCACAGCTCCAGATCCCCAGTCCTATTTTGTATTTCTGTTTAGAAACAGAGTCTCACTGAGTTGCTTAGCACCTCGCTAGTATGATAGTATGAGGCTGGCTTTGAACTTGTGATCCTCCTGCCTCAGCCTCCCCAGCTGCTGGGATTATATGTGTGTGCCATCATACCTGGCTCAGTGCTGCTTTTGACTGGATGGGTGGCAAAATGATATTTTAATGGTGATCTGCATCTGGTTGAAGAATTTCTCAGGGTTTCAGGATTAGCATGTGGTAGAGCTGTGATTAGAGATTTGTCTATGTCATTGCTTCTCATTGGGAATGGACACACAGGAGATTTGCAAGTATTTTTTTAATAGTCACCTGATTGAGGGGCTCTGGTAATATCCATGGGCAGAAACCAGAAATACCACATGTCCTGCAGTGTCTGGACTGTTCCAGTCAATGGTACATTAGCTGATGTCCTCTGCAACTTTCAAATGTTTTGCTGAAGAAGTAGGTAAAAACCCTCATGCTTTCTGAGCCTAGAACATAAATTGGCTTTTCATATGTACTGAAATCTCCTTGCCGTGTAAATCTAAGGAAGATTGTATTTTCTCAAGTTCAGAAAATCACTTCCCCAAAGCAATACCTCTTCTGTTTGAGACCCCAGTACAATACACCTGTTTCATTCTATCTACATACAGGTATTCTATTTATTATGTCTTTTCACATAGTTCTCCCTGAGCTTTTGCATATTGAAATACACATTGTTTTATTATAAATGATTTATGTCATTTCCCCTTTACATTGCAGCTGAAACATTTTATGTATACAATATATATATTTTTCCTGTTTGTTTAATTTTGTGTTAGGTAGATTGATGTCATCTAAAGATATTTAAGGGAAAGACAAAATGTTCCTATATTTCTATATATCTGTGTTGCTCAGTGAAGAGTAAAAGGACTTGGTTTTGCTCCCCTTCCTCTTTCAAAGGAGTCTGAGACAACATTAGAACTTCTGAGGATTATATATTCAGTACTGTAATTCTGGCACTTTAAAAAATATTATAACAGGGCTGGAGATATAGCTCAGTTGGTAGAGTGCTTATCCTGCATGCACAAGGCCCTAGTTCAATCCCCAGTACCACCAAACCATACCAAACAACAACAACAAAAAACAAACCAAAAAAACCCAAACTTATAATAGTTCACAACAGTGGGATTGATCGGCCCTCTTCAGAGGGCAGAGACACTAGGGTTTAAGTGTTATAAATTTGCTAAGAAATAATGTTTCTGCTCATTGTTTTTATTTTATTTTATTTTTTATGTTACTATAATGAACACTTCAAATTTCATTTTTGAATTGTTCATGAATACAGAAATAAAACTCATTTTTATATGTCAACTTTATTTCAGCAACCAGTTGGTTTTCTGTAAATAATGACAGTTTCATTTTTCCTTTCCTATCTTCTTTCTTGTTTTTTCCTTGTCTTATTTCACGAGCTAGGATCTCTCTTCAGTTGTTATGTTAGGTTAACATTGTCCAAATATACTTTATTGGAAGGGATATATTAGAGCCAGGTTGAACTTAGTAAGTGCTACATATTGAGCCTTTTTAGTACCTATTCTGTTACGTTTTTTAGATTCTAAATATTTTTATCATTTCTCAAACTACATTTTCTCCTATTTCTGTGTACTTCACAGTACATGATTGGTATTATATAGTTCCTTATTTTCTACCTCATTTGTCATATTCATGGAGATTTGGTTCAACATTTTATGTATGCCAATTATTTCAATTTTGTTAATTTTGTAATACAGATCTCTCATATCATCACTGATTTCTTTTTTCTCATTCTGTTGGTTCCTAAGAGAAGTGGTGATTGTGAGTATCCTTATCCTGTTCTTGATATCAGGGGAAAAGCCATCAACTTTTCCCACCGATAACTACAATATTTCTTAGGGGATTCATATAGACACCTTTTATTAGATTAAGAAAGTTGTATTTTTAGTCTGCTCGGTTTTTACTAAGAATTGATGCTGAGTTTTAGCAAATATTTTCTTTCTGATCATATGTTCCATTTTATTTTGTTGATAGTATGTTGAATTATATTGATTTTTGAGTGTTAAGCCAACTTTGTACTTCTGGAACAAACTCAAAAAGTTGTCATGTTGTCCTTTTTGTGTATTGCTGGATTCGATTTGCTAGTATTTGTTCATGAAAGAGACTAACTTGTGATTTTCCTTTACTGTAGCACCCTTGTTAGGATTTGGCATATCAGGGTATGCTGACTTAATGAAATGAGTTAGGAAGTGCTTGTTCTTTTTCTATTCCCAAGAAGAGTTCTGTAAAAGTTAAATTATTACTCAAATGTCTAAAAAAATTCACACGGTCTAGAAAAAAGCGATTTGGGTCTGGAAGATTTTTTTTATTGAGAGGCTTTAAAATGTGGATTCAATTGCTTTAGTAGGTATACAGTTGTTCAAATTTTCTATTTCTTTTTGTGTTTTAACAAGGTGTGTTTTTCTAGAAATTTGTTCATTTTTTCCTGATATAAGTTTTTAAAATAATATCTTCATAATTATTTAAATATTTATAGTTATTGTGGTATTGTATCTATTTTTCATTCCTGATATTGATTTTTTTAAACTGGTAATTCTCACTTATTTTGATTCATATTGCTGAAGTTTTATGAATACTAGTAATCCTTTCAGTCTTGACTTTGTTGTTTTTTGTATTTTACATTTATTTTGAATCTCATATGAGTTCCTGCTTTTATCTTTATTATTTTCTTCTATGCACTTTGGTTGTAATTTCAGAAATTTTTTTTTAGTTTCTTGACATGGAAGTTTATATCTTTGATTTTCAGCCTTTGTTTTTAAAAATATTTTCATTTGAGGCTATAAATTTTCTTTTAAGCATAGTGTTTGTGTATCTTGAGAGTATTATGTCATATTTTATATTATTTGGTTTAAAAGATTTCACAATTTCCATTATGATTAATGTTTTTAATTAAAAATGTAGTCCTTAATTTCTAAGTATTTTGGATGTTTCTAGTTTTTTTTTTTTGTTGTTGTTGTTGTTGTTATTGATTTCTGACTTACTTTCACTGTAGTGAGAGAACATACTTTGGATGACTTTAGTTCTTTTGAGGTCCTGCATATGATCGATTTTTATATATGCATATTGTGTTTGTACTTTTAAATAATGTGCATACTAAGGTTGTTTGGTTCCACATTTTATGTATGCCAATTATTTCAATTTTGTTAATTTTATTGTACAGATCTCTTATATCATTACTGATTTCTTTTTTCTCATTCTGTTGGTTCCTAAGAGAAGTAAAATGCCTGTGTTGTGATTTTTGATTTTCCTATTTCTCCTTTTATGATTGCCAATGTTTCTTTTATTTAACCTTGAAGTTACATTATTAAGTGCATATTATATAATTTTTTTTTATGGTACTGGAGTTGAACCCAAGGACACTCTACTATTGAGCCACATCCCCAGCCCATTTTAATCTTTATCTTGAGACTAGTTCTCCCTGGCATTACAGGTGTGCGCTATTGTCCCTGGCTCATATCATGTAAATTTACAATTGTTATATTTCATTACAAAATGTCTCTCTACTAATTCTTATTTTGATATTGTAGATATACCAGGTTTCTTTGGGTTAATTGATATTTTATTTATATATATTTTTAGATTAACAGAATGCCTTTATTTTATTTGTTCATTTTCATGTGGTGCTTAGGATTGAACCTAGTGCCTCATGCATGTGAAGCAAGCGCTCTGCCACTGAGCTATAGCCCCAGCCCTATATTTTATACTTCATTTTTTGTTCCCTTTTATTTAATCTGTATCTTTTATAAGCAGCATATAAATGAGTTTTTAAAAATACAGTCCATCAATTTTGTCTTTAGTTTGAAAATTGATATATAAAGATCTGTAGCAACAATGTTAGTTATTACATATTTCCTATTTGTATCCCATCTGTCTTACTTACCTTTTTTTCCTTTCATTTTTTTTGCTTTCTTTTGGATTAATCAAGCTTTATTTTTAACTTTTCCTTTTTCTTCTCTACTAGCATAGTAGTTACACATTTGTTTTCATCTTACTTTGCGTGTGTGTGTTTGTGTGTGTGTATGCGTGTGCTTGCTTGTGTTATTTTTATTTAATCATATTCCAGACAATGTTAGGATCTTAGAACACTTTAACTCCACTTACTGTTTTTTCCCCCATCTGCATCCTACCTTCTGCCTTTTGTGTTATTTTTGTAATTCATTTTAATTATATACATAGTTAAGCCTCCATGAGAGATTAAAATTATTGTTTTATATTCTGTATTCATTTGAATCTGTGCTCCCTTAGATTTACTTACATATTTACTCTAGTCATTGTTTTTCATTTCTTCCTTAATTCCTATATGTTTTATTTCTGCATAAAAAACAAAGTAAAACAAAGAAAGGGGGGAAAAAAAAAAGAAAATCCAAACTGGGTAAAATAAAACTTCCTTTAGTAGTTCTTACAGTAAGTACATTACCAGATAGAAAAGAATGCTCTCAATTTTAATGACCTGGTATGAACTAATTTTGCCTTTTCTTTTTACAGAATAGTTTCAGTGAGTATGTAGAATTCTGGGGAGAAACTAGAAGTGGTGGTACACTCCTATTGTCCAAACTATTAGGGAGGCTAAAGCAGACCAGCCTGGGCAACATAATAGGACCCTATTAAAAAAAAAAATCTGGGGAAGCAAATTTTCCCCCAGCACTTTAAAATTTTTATTCCATCGTCTTCTGGCTTCCATCCTTTCTTGAAAAAGTTGACTGTCAGTCTTATTGTCACCATTTGATTTTACATTTTTTTCCCTTTGGCTGCTTTTAAGACTTTTCTCTATGTATTTGGTTTTCAACAGCTTCCTAGGTTTTCCTTGTATTTACCTTGCCTGGGGTTTTCAGGTCTGTATGACTTAATGTTTTTGTGATTCTCATAATTCTCTACTACCATTTCTTTGTATATTGTTTTGCTCCATCCTGTCCTCTTTTTCTTGGGCTGCAATCACTTTTGTGTTAGAACTTTTTCACCCTGTCAATATATTTCTTACTTTATTTTCTGTACTCTTATCAACTTTTTCACTTTTTCCCCTAGCCTTAGAGCTCACATAGCTCACATAGCTGTCAAATCTGTTGTCAGACAACGTGTTAATTTCTTAATTTCACTTTGTGTTTTTTAATTCTATTTTTTATTAGATTCCTTAAAAAATAAGTTTCCCATGTTGTCATCTGTTTTATTGAATATATAAATCACAGTCATTTTTAAAACCACATTTTAAAACTCTAATGTATTGGTCACTTGTGAGTCTTTATATCTATATCTATATATGTACGTATGTATGTATGTATGTATGTATCTATCTATATGTATATATATTTTGTGGTTCTGGGGATTGAACCCAGGACCATGTGCATGCAAGGCAAACACTCTATCAACAGCCCCTCTTTTCTGTTTTTCATATATATATATATATATATATATATATATATATATATTTGGACAAAATACCTTTATTTTATTTATTTATTTATTTTTATAAATTTTATGTGGTGCTGAGGATCAAAGCCAGTGCCCCACATGTGCTAGGAGAGTGCTCCTAGCCCCATCTTTTCTGCTTTTCTTTTTGGCTTCTTCCTTCTTATGCCTTGGAATGCTTAATTAAATGTCCAACCATGTGTATGGAGATGTTCTGATGATGGCATCTCCCTGCTGAGGGTATTTATCTTGTTCTTTTCTAGTAGTAGAAAGTACTATTCTTTGCCTAGCAGATTATTTGCTCTCCTATTACTTCAAGCAGATGTTTTTTTTTTTAAATTTGTCTGGCTTTTCTAATTGCCTCAGCAGAACTTTGCTCTGCTATAGTCACTTCAGTTCAACTAGGCTTTTTTTCTTTTTTTTTGCAGACTTTTAAGGTTTAGTCCTTTTGTGTTTTCTCCCAATCCTATGCCCTCAGGAAAATGACTGAGAGCCACAACCTCTTCCTCCTGTTAAGCTCTAAACTCCAATTTTTGTGTTTTTAGTACTGTTAAGTCTGCTGAAAACTACTCTGTAAAATGTTCATTCTCTTTCCAGCTTCCTTCTCCTTGCCCCTTGCAGGGGAGTCAATAATCCCTCAAGGAGAAAACTTGTGACAGGCCCACTTCTCTGAGTCATTCTAGGATCTAGAATGGACTTTTCAGCCCTGAAATTCACTTTTTTTTTTTTTTTTTTTTTGCACAATGGACTTAATCCAGGATTTAAACCATGAGCCACATTCCCAGCCCATTTTTTATTTTGAGTCAGGGTCTCACTAAGTTGGTTAGGGCCTCACTAAGTTGCTGAGGCTGGCTTTGAACTTGCAATCCTCCTGCTTAAGCCTTCTGAGCTGGTGGGATACAAGCATGTACCATCCTTCCCGACTCCATCTTTGTCTCTGTATCTGTAAGAGAATGTTGAAGTTCTTCAGGCTTCTCTGACTCTTAGCAGCTTTCTCTGCCTGGCTTCTTAGCTTTTTGTCTCATGTGAAGAATTGGCAAATATCATGAGTGGGAAAATGGACTTGCAGAAAGTTGGGCTCATGTCAATGAGCCTCCCCTCTCCTCAAGGTCAGACTCCTCAATTCCTTGTATTTTTTTTTTTTAAGGTAGTGGGGATTGAACTCAGGGTCACTTTACCACTGGACTATACTCCCCAGCCCCCATTTTTTAAAATTTTATTTATTTATTTTTATTTTAATGAAATAGGCTCTTGCTAAGTTGCCCAGGCTGGCCTAGAACTTGCAGTCCTCCTGCCTCAGCCTGCTGAGCTGCTGGGATCACAGGCATGTGCCACTGCACCCATCTATGCCTTTCCTATTACTAAACATGGATGGTTTTATATTTTGTCTGGCTTTTCTAATTGCCTGTAGCAGAGCTCAGCAGCTCTACTGCTACAATTTATTCTAACTAGAGTTGAAATTGCCTAAGATACTTAAAAATGTGGACTTCATTAAAAAAAAAATGAAAGCAGCAAACCAAACAACCTGTGATGTCAAGGACAGTTTAAACATTTAAGTAACAATGGATATTGCAGTTGATTTCTAGTTACTCTTTCTTGCTTATTAATGCTTATGAGTGTCTTTTTCTGTATTCTCTCAGTGTTATGGTTGGATGTGTGGTGTTCCCCCAAAAGCTCATGGTGAGACAATGCAAGAAAGTTCAGAGGAGAAATGATTGGGTTATAAGAGTCTTAACCCAATCAGTGAATTAATCCCCTTTTAAGAATTAACTGAGTGGTAATTGAAGTGGTAGGGTGTGACTAGAGGAGATGGGAATTTGATCATGGCTTTGGGTATATATTTGTATCTGGAGAGTGGAGATCTCTCTGTGCTTTCTGATCACCACATAAGCTGTTTCCCTCTGCCACACTCTTCCTCCATGATGTTCTGCCTCACTTTGAGCCCTGAAGAATGCAGCCAGCCTTCTATGGACTAAAACCTGTGAAACCATGAGCCCCTAAATAAACTTTTCCTTCTCTACAGTTGTTCTGGTTGGGTCCTTGAGTCACAGTAGCAAAAAAACTGACTAAAACACTCGGTAATGCTTACAAATGTGTGTTGCTTTTTCCAGAGGGTAAATATGCTAAAAGAACTTCTCTTTTCCTAAGTCTGTTTCTCCGTCCAAATCCTTAAAACCATCATTATTCTATGGTTTAGAATAGTCAACTCTTCCCCAACAAGTTCAATATTATTCCAAAATTTACAAAACAATTTGAAAGATTGTATTACAAAGTGAGTGCTTTAGAAAACTTGATGCAAACCTTTTACTATAGTTGAGAAGGCATTCTTTCAATATCCTTCCCAGGTTGCAGAGTTATGTGCTGTGCTGATCATATCTGTGAGCTTCATGTCACTGCCATCTCCTCAGTCCCTTAAATGCAAGTTCTGATCATTTACTCATATCATTTTTTGAGCACTTAGATGCTTTCTTTCTTCACAAGTACATATTATGGTAGTTTTAGGAATTGGTCAGGTCAGTAAATAGCTCTACTCATGTGTGACATAAAGCTGACAGTGACAAAGTGATTTGAGCCATTGTGAAAATGTTCATGTTTCCCCAGCTTTTCTATTAAAATCAAACCAAGAAACAATCTGGCACTTATTTTTCAGTATTTATTTTATTTTATTTTTTTTTTAAGTTGGACACATTACCTTTTTATTTTATTAATTTATTTTATGTGGTGCTGAGGATCCAACCCAGCGCCTTGCACATGCTAGGCCAGTGCTCTACTGCTGAGCCACAACCCCAGCCCTTATTTTTCAGTCTTTTTTTTAAATGCCTCACTAATCTGCTGAGGCTGGTTTTTTTTTTTAAAGAGAGAGAATATTTTAATATTTATTTTTTAGTTTTTCAGTGGACATAATATCTTTGTATGTGGTGCTGAGGATCGAACCTGGGCCGCACGCATGCCAGGCGAGCGCGCTACCGCTTGAACTACATCCCCAGCCCCTTATTTTTCAGTCTTTTAAGATGTGTTTCCCTCTTCCAAATCTAGTATTAGAAAGTTTGCTAAGTGAAGTATGTGGTTACACTTCAATAAAAATAAACCAAGTTTTTAATATTACATATTTAAAAAAAATGCCAAGGACCAAAAAAGCTAGAGAAGCACTAGTCAAGTTTAGCCTTTTCATTTTACAGATGAGGAAAGTGAAGCTTGTGAAAGGGACATTACCTGGGGCTCTGTTGGGGGGTTCCGTCTCATAACCAGGCCTGGTTCTGTCTCACTTTTTAAAATTGTTGATGAGAAAGGGGGAGGTAAATGTACAAAAATTTTAAGGCCAGACAACATTCTTAGGATGCCAAATGCAGCCCAGCATGGTGGCTCATGCCTGTAATCCCAGGGAGACTGAGGCAGGAGGATTGCAAGCTGGAGGCCAGACTTGGCAACTTAATGCAACCCTGTCTTAAAATAAAAAATCAAAATCCCTGGAGGTCTATCTCAGTGGTAGATAGAGCACCCCTGTGGTCAGTCCTTAATGCCACAAAAACAAACAAAACCATATGCATCTTGCTGAGTCAGCATACCCCTTACCCTTCTCCATCCTCTTTCCTGCCTGTTTTAAAACAGATACTTTCATCTCACAATTTGGAGTTTTTCTTTTTCTTTTTAATTACTTAAGAATCATTTAATCACATATGCTTAAAAAAAAAGGGTGAAATGTGTGCTTGTGAAATCTAACAGGAGCTCAGCACAAGGTATGTTTGTTCCTCTTTCTAAGCCATTTTTAGTTTGGTGCTGCGTGGTGTAAATTTAGAATACTTTTTCCAAGTTGAGGGGGTGGTGGTAGTGTTGCAGAAATTGGACCCAGCTGTGACTCCTGCTGCTCTAAGACAAGTGGGAAAATCTGGGAACCAGTGTTAAAAGGAGAGGGACTTTCAATAGAGACCACGGCAAGTGTGTGTGTGGGGGGTCTTGCCATCTGCCTTTCCCATTCCCACCCCCTGGAACTTGGCCTGTTGAGGGTACAGTGAGAGTATTTCTGAATTGGGAATCCCAAGTTTAAATATTAAAATATATATATTAAGCATTTTAATAAAAATATTGATAAACATCACAATGTTGATAATCTTGTCGACTTTAAAACACTTTGTTTAAATCAAAATATTAAAATATACATCAAAATATATACACATGTACACAT
Source organism: Ictidomys tridecemlineatus (assembly GCF_052094955.1). Classification (NCBI taxonomy): domain Eukaryota; kingdom Metazoa; phylum Chordata; class Mammalia; order Rodentia; family Sciuridae; genus Ictidomys; species Ictidomys tridecemlineatus. The sequence continues at coordinate 50,987,998 of NC_135487.1, forward strand.
ACATACTTGAACGTATGCGCATGCACACATGCACACACACACACACAAACACACACACACACACACATACAAGTGTAGGTTGTAATAAGTCATTGGATTCATTCAAAGCCTTGTGAGGTTGAGTTCCCCAGTGCTGTTCCCTCTGTCTGGAATGTTTACTCTCCCTTTTGCCTGGCTCCTTCTCCTCTTTCCAGTTTTCTCTGGAAGGCATTCTGACTACTAGGTCCCCTCCTTCCCCATGACCTGCCCCATAGCACCCTCCAGATGAGCATCATGTGTTTTCCCCTTCATGTCTCTTCTGTGCTTTTAATTACTGAGTGGTGTGTGGGCACATCACTGGGTCTTCCTACATGCCATAAGTGGAGGAAGGAATAAAAAGGAAAAGCAGAGGGGAAGGAAACCCAGAATAGGAAAAAAAAAAAAAAAAAACCAGATCTGGAAATTTCCTCTTAACAATGGGGACAAGATCCTTAACATCTTTAGGTCTCTGTGTCCTTATTTTCAAAATGCAAATAGTAATACCTCACTCCTGGAGTTGTGGTGAGATTAAGAAGGCACCTAGCACAGTGCCTGACATAGAGTAGGTAAAAAGCACGCAGGCTTCCCTCAAAATATTATGAAAATTCAAAGAAGCAAGGAGGAAACTCAAAACCATCCATTATTCCATCTCTTAGAAATAGTTGCCGTTGTGGGGCTGGGGATGTGGCTCAAGTGGTAGTGCACTCGCCTGGCATTGCGTGAGGCACTGGGTTCAATCCTCAGCACCATATAAAAATAAAGATATTGTGTCCACCCAAAACTAAAAAATAAATTAAAAAATTAAAAAAAAAGAAATAGTTGCTGTTGAAATTGGAGTATCTCCCTCTGGGCATCTTTATGTATTCATGTATGTACTAAGTTATCATCATATTTTCTTTTTCTCACTTGACATAACTGCTCCAATGCTTTCCACACTTTTAGTGCTATATTCACATTTCACTCTAATAAAGAGGTCTTCAGTTAGTAAGCAAAGTGTAGAAATGACGCCTTATCCATTCAAACCCTTTTTAAAAATAGGACAACATGAATTAGGAAGATAATTCAAATGACTGGGTAAGTAGGTGATACAGTGCATAAGACAGAAATGGACCAACCCTTCTCTTCCGCTTCCTCCCTCCCTCTTTCCTTCTGTCTCCGTTCCTACCTTCCCTTCTTTCTCTTTGCTTGATAGATAACCTTCTTTGTTTCAGTGGATGAGAGGTTATTTTTGTTGTTGCTGCTTCTAGCTCTTTATTTCTTTTTTCTTTTTTTTTTTTTTACTTTTTAAAAAAACTTGTTTTAATTAGTTATACATACAGTGGAATGGTTATTTTTGATCTTCAAAGAAATGAGGCTTCCAAGTGGAAGAGAAGTCCACTGGCCTGGAAGTGAGGAGGCTGACCTTTTTCTCCTGACTCTCTAGTCACTGACTCAGCTTGAGTCAGTCTTTTCACATTCTGGTCTAATTTTTTTCATCTGTAATTTTTCTCATCTGTGAAAATGCAAAGGTTTTATTAGGGGTATTTTCAAATTGGGCTTTTCTGAGTGTTATAGTTCTGTGGAGATTTTTTTTTTCTTTTCATATTGGGTAAGATTGCCTCTTGTAAAAAAGTTACATGACTAAAAGAAAAGTTAAATTTGAAAACTTTAAAATGAGGGATGGGGTTGTGGCTCAGTGGTACAGCGCTTGCCTAGCACATGTGAGGTACTGGGTTCGATCCTCAGCACCACATACAAAAATAAATAAAATAAAGTTATTATGTCCATCTAAAAAAAGAGAAAACTTGGGGCTGGGAATGTGGCTCAGGCGGTAGCGCGCTCGCCTGGCATGCGTGCGGCCCGGGTTCGATCCTCAGCACCACATACCAACAAAGATGTTGTGTCCGCCGAGAACTAAAAAAAAAGAGAAAACTTTAAAATGAAATCCCCATTTCTTCTTTTTTATGACATAATTTTTGACATATAATTTATATAATAAATTTTGACATATAATTCATGTGTCATAAAATTCACCCATTGAAAGGGCACAACACAGTGGTTTTTAGTATATGCATAAAGTTGTGCAATCATTACCATTATGCAGTTCCTGACATTTTCAGCATGCATAAGGAAACCTGATATCTATCAATTGTTACTCCCCTTTCCCCTCCGGCAACCTGATATCCACTAATCTCCGTGGATTTGCCTATTCTGAACATTTTATATAAATGGAATCGTACAGTATGTGGTCTTTCATGTCTGTCTGCTTTCACTTAGCTTAATGTTTTCAAGTTTTACTCATATGAAGCATGTATATATACTTTATTCCTTCCTATTTAAATAGTTTAGGAAATATTTGTTTTCCAAGTTTGGAAAAAAAAGTAGGTCAGATTATTGGCGGAGGTCACACTGCAACAGAGTGCTTTATCTGTAGTGCTCACTGAGATGCCAAACAATTTCAGTATCTCACACTTAAAAAAAAAAAAAAAGCTTCTATTTACTGCAAGTGAAAACTTTTTAAGTTCCTCCTCCCTCAAAGCCAGAAGACATACACAGATTGTACAGTCTAGTTTTTTTCCTGTGTCAGCCCTTGGATGCCTGGATGAGGAAGGCTATCCTCAAAGGAAAGTTAGGTTAAGCTCTTGAGAAAACTGAGATGTTAAAAGGTCACCAGACAAGGAGGGAGGGGACGGGATGGGGTGGGGTGCGGGGATGGGTTATATCTCCTAGGCTGTGGTGGCAAAATCCCTTTCTGTGTGTCCCTACTATTTCCAAGGCATTAAAAGGGAGACTGCTGCAATTCATAGGGGATGAGCTATTACTCATGCAGAGGATGTCTTCTCCAGTGCCTAAGAGACTGAGAGGCACAGGGTCAGACTCTTTACCCCAATATGTCCCTCTTGAGGTCAGAGACTATCTTGTTAAGTTACATCCAGTGTTTGGTATGGAACATGGCATAACAAGCCACTCAATGAATATTTGTTCTATGACTATTACTCAGTTTGTTGCCCTTTTGATTTAAAAAATCTTTTTATTTTGAATAATTATAGATTTGTTGAATATTACAAAGAAACATATAGCAAAGTCCTATACATCCCTCCTTTAGCATCCCTGAGTCTTATATCATTGTATTACAATACCAAGACCAAGAGATTGATTTGGAAATCCACAGAGCTTATTAAAATTTCACCAGTTATATATGAACTCATTTGTGTATGTATATAGCTCTATGCAGTTTTCTCTCTGTGCAGTTTTCTCTTGAATAACAACCACCATAATTAAGATATTCAATTGACTCATCATTATAGACTCCCTTGTGTTATCTTTGTGTAGCTAGCTACCCTTTACCCCCAGTCTATAGCCCCTGGGAATTTACTCTGTTTTCCATCTCTATAATTGTTATCTCATGATTATTCCATAAATGAAAACATGAAGTATGTATCAGTTTGGGATTGGCTTTCTCATTCAGCATAATTTCTGTGAGGTTCATCTAAGTTGTGTTTATTATTTCATTCTCTCTCTCTTTTTTTATTACTGAGTAATATTCTAATGTATGAATGTACCTTAGTTTGTTTAATTGTTCACCACATTTGGGTGGTTTCCAGTCCTTGGCTGCAAGGAATAGAGCTATTGTGAACATCTGTATATGACTTCCCGGGTGAAAGTGTTAGTTCTCTAGAATAAATGCCCAAGAGTTCAATTGCTGTCTTGTATATAAATCCACTTTTATTCTGAAAAGGAATTACCAAGCTATTTTTCAGAGTGATATGCCATTTTACATTCCTAACAGCCTTTCATGAGCGATCCAGTTTCTCCTTATCCTGGACAGCATCTGATATGACTGTTTTTTTCATTTTAGCCATTGTGATAGATGTGTGTCGATACACTGCGACACTTCACCTCTTCTATCAAACAAACATGTCAGTTCTACACTCAGCTTCCCAATCCTGACTCTCAGCGGGTCTGTCCTGTAATTTTCATGGCCTCTGTCTCTCTTTCCTAACTCTATGTCCTTAATCTAACTGTCTTTCCTCCCTCTCCAGCCTGGGTTCCAGGGCCCATCTCAAGGCTGCCGTCTTCCCAATTCCTGGTAATAGTCACCAAAACTGGGTGCACTCTTGCGAGGCCTCTAGTATCACCGATTCTGTACAGTCCTTTCTTTTATCTTGGTGACTCACCCCCATTTCTGGTTAAGTATGGCTCCAAACCTGTCCCACCATCATTGAAGCCTCTTCTCTCAGAGATGACCTCACTGCTTCCTTAGAAAGACTGAGATGGTCTAGTCAGAAGTTCCTCAGCCTCTTTCTTCACATCAAAGTCAAAAACATCAGAGTTCCTCTGCTTCTCCATCTCTCCCCATCTCCATTGCTACTCTTCTGTTTCCTGTGGCCTCCCAGAGAGAACCGCCCCCACCCAGGGTAGGGATTTATCAGAGGATATATTTTCAGTCTCCTTTTCATTTTCCCGTTCCCCTAAGAGGATGCCCTCACTTATCCTCTAGTTCTGAGCCTGTTGAGTTAGAGTCTCTTAACACTTGCAGGGCAAACTTCCGGGGTCTACATGTTTAGCAAAACTCCTCAAGGCCTTCCAGGGGTCAGCCAGATTCAGAGACCTCAATCTCAGGAAAGGTTTGGGATCCTCTTCCTCTCCCTCAACAGTGTTTTCCCCTAACTTTGGGAACCAAACAAGTTTGTTCTGGAGTCACTGACTGATTTCAATTCTGTTGCTTTCCATACCTTTCTGCTGAGCTCCTTTAAATTGGTAAGAATTGTAATATTTTTAAGATATATTTTTTTAGTTGTGGTTGGACACAGCACCTTTATTTCACTTATTTACTTTTTTATGTGGTGCTGAGGATCGCGAACCCAGGGTCTCGTACCTTCCAGGCGAGCGCTCTACCGCTGAGCCACAACCCCAGCCCCAAGAACTGGAATTATCAGGCTGCCTTGGTTTGATTGGTTCCTGCTTTTCAGCCTCATCAGTTTCATCTCTGCAAATCTGATGCTCTCACATTCCTGTTGCACCAGCTGCTCTCCTTTTCTGGCATGGAGGTAGGCGTATTTCCAGTGCGACTACCTTCTGCTTTCCCAGCCTAGGTTCCCATTACTCTCCTATACATAATTTATGTGGTCACCAAAATTCTTGATGTGCAATATCCTGACTACTATGTGTTTTTTTAAAAATTAATTCTTAAAAATTTTTTTAGGTGTTGATGGATCTTTATTTTATTCATTTATTTATATGCAGTGCTGAGAATCAAACTCAGTGCCTCACACATGCTAGGCAAGTGGTCTACCACTGAGCCACAAGCCCAGCCCTAAATTAATTATTAACATGTTATTGTCCTTGCCTTAGAATCGCCTCTCCTCAAATTCAATCTATGAACAATTCAAATGTACTTGTTATTTAAGGACCTTTCAAACAGTGTATTAACTGCAGCTTTTTCTAAGTTTTCTAACAATAGGTATTGCCCATGATATTAAGTGCTGTTGAGTCATGGTGACTTGAGGTGACTAGGAAATAATCACCACCACCCCCAACCCTGTGTTCCCTACCATTTTTCCTTTATCCCTCACAGTTCTTCCTCCCACATTTGGCATTTACCTCATTTTGTTCTGAATTTTAGTTTGTGTGTGGTAGGGGAGGGGGAGAATTCACAGAGCTCATGGTCCAGCACTGCACTGTGCCTATTACCAAGTTGATGTGCAGGGCTCACTGATGGAATAATTCAATGTTATCACCTCCTCCCTATCCGGAAACTTGGAAGATCAAGAACATGTGCTTGAATTAACCAGATTCTCCTCTCAAAATCAGAATAGAATATTTTGTTTGTTAGTCCTCAGCCTTAGCTATTTGAATAACAGGATTCAGACTCATGTAGTAACAGTGGTTATCTTTTTTTTTTTTGTGATTTTTGATTGCTTATACATCACTTCTTAGGCTTGAGAAGCCCATAGGCTGTCTCTTTTATCTCGTCTGATACGTGCAGAAAACCACAACAGAAACGTGCTGAAGAATGCGCTGGTTTTGATATAACTCTAGATTTGATTTAAAAATCTTACAAAGTACTTTAAGTCACTGAGGGAACAATAAAGTTGCTGCTTCCTTACCATGTGCTCTGCTGCATCCTGCCAAGTGCTGAGTGTGCTTTCTCATTTAAACCTGGCACTAATCCTGAGAGGTCACTATTGATATATCCATTTTATTGATGAAAGCATAAAGACAGAATTGTAAAATAACCTCCTTAACTCAGACAGCTAGTAGATTATTTTTTGGGGGGTGGTGGTGCTGGGGATTGGACCCAGGGCCTTGTTCATGTGAGGCAAGCTCTCTACCAATGAGCTATATCCTCAGCCTCCTAGTCGCTGTTTTAATGATTTGTATCTTAAATGTCTCAGAAGGACTCGTATGCTGAAGACTTGGTCCCCCACTGATGAGGCTATTGGAAGTGGTGGAAACTTCAGGAGCTGAGGCCTAGTAGAAGGAGGTTAAGTCTCTAGGGATGTGTCCTTGTAGGACATATTGGTGCCCTAGTTCCTTCCTCTCTCTCTGCTTTTTGGCCACCATGAGGTGAACAGCCATACTTCACCAATATTCCCTGCCATGGTGCTCTGCCTTGCTACAGGCCCCAAAGCAGTGGAGCAAGCTAACTATGGACTGAAACCTCTGAAACCATAGCTAAACCAAACCTTTCTTCCTTTAAAGTTGATTATCTCAGCTATTTTGTCATAGCAGTAGAACTTTAACACATGGTGGATCCAAGATTCCAACATAGATTTCTTTGATCCTACAACCTGTGTTCTTTATGTTACTTTGCCTCTTTAGATAAAAGTGGAAAACTGTAACATTGTAAGGATTAATGCACACATGACAATTACATTTTGAAAATTGTTATCTTTAAGTTAATCCTGGCCTATGTGAAAATGCCTAAATCAGTGAGTGAATGATTGAATGAATAGAGTGAAACAGGTCATACATACGTTTCATTTCTGTATATTCTCCCCCTAACATATGTCTTTTTTTGGTACTGGGGATTGAACCTAGGGGCATTACCACTGAGCCACATCCCCACTCTGTGTGTGTGTGTGTGTGTGTGTGTGTGTGTATTTTATTTAGAGATAGGGTCTTGCTTAATTGCTTAGGTCTCACTGAGTTGCTGAGGCTGGCTTTGAACTTGCAATCCTCCTGTCTTAGCCTCCCAAGCTGCTGGAATTACAGGTGTGTGCGACTGTGCCTGACATATTTTGTCTTTTTTTAAAAATAAATATTATTTATTTATTTAGATGGATACAATATCTTTATTTTATTTTTATGTGGTGCTGAAGATCGAACCCAGTGCCTCACACTTGTAAGGCAAGTGCTCTACCACTTGAGCCACGACCCCAGCCCATATTTTGTCTTTTTGATGATAATAATAACCATTCTAACAGGAGTGAGGTGATATCTAACCTTTGTTTGGATTTGTACTTTCCCAGTGATTAGTGAAACTGAGCACCTTTTCATATACCTGTTGGCTACTTGTATGTCTCTTTTTGAGTAGCCTATTGCAAGAGTGAATGAGTGAGTGGAGTGGCTTGCAGGGACCGGATGTATTAGTCTGCCAGATACACTAATACACTTAAAATCAGATGATTCTGTTGGCAGACTTATTGGAAATTCATCTTAAAAGAAATTAAAATCCCACTCAAAAGATGCCAACAAATGAGGTAGTGAGATGTTAAAAACACAGAGGGTCTCATGGACACAATACCTACAAGTTGATACTTATATGTCCATGAATTAGTGGGGTAGTGAAATGCTGTGGTGGCTTATTTTGGTCCAACTTCCTTTAAAAGTCCTTCCTTATTAGCTCTTCAATATGGTTATTTATGCCCAATTACAATGTGTTTCCTTTATTTCTTTTAGTCTTTGGGGAATAGGCCCATTTTATTAAGCTCCAAGAGAGTGATTGAAGAATCATCACATCCCTATGTGCCTGCCTCCATTTGCTGTTCCATTTAATTTCTTTTAAGAGGATGCCAGTGCATTCCATGAAGTGCTGGGAAGAACACTGGGGATCTCAGCATTCAGGATGTAAACACTGATTTTAACTCTCTGTTGTCAGTGCAATACTTCTGCCTTAAACGCTGCCGCTTCCCTCTGTCCAGAGATCTTCTTGAGGCTGTCTTCTGAGAATAAACCTGTAGCTTTCTTCTGGAGTAGGTTGGGGCAGCTGCTCAGCTGAGGGGGCTGAGGGAGGGGATTGGGATCTAATGTTTCTTAAACACACTTTCAGCTGATCCTACTTACTCTTGTCTTGCTTCCATCACTCACTACATTGCTCAGAAGTAGGTGTGACGTCAAATCAACACCCCTTACGGGATCCTTAGGGGATCCCGTACCTTAGCTCAGCTTCCAGGTTAGGGCCTCAACTCTGTTACTATCTTCCAAAATTTGTTGTTAGGCTTACTCTGAACTCATAAGAAAGGGTTAAAAAGTTTGAAGGAAAAGCAAAATCAAGAAACTTAATTCTAATGTGAGAAATCTCTAACTAATGGCAACATTAGGAAAAAGCAAAATTGATATAGCATATAAAAGAAACACATTTAGAGTCTTCTCGGAAGATGAACTGCTTTGGCTTCAGAACTTTTCATAATGATTTGTGATATGTTTAGGCCCAAAGAATACTGAATTTTTAGCAAACGTTAAAATTAAATATATAGAAAAGTACACACAACTTCTAAGTGTACAGTTGATGAATTTTTATAAAGTGAATCCACTTGTGTACTTGACATTCAGATCAAGTGTCAGGACATGAAGCAACCCAGAAGCTGTTTCTGCTACCCCTCTCCCTCTCACCTGTACTAACTACTAATCTGAGGTCTTACACTGAAGACTAGTTTTGCTGTTTTTAAATTGTGTGTGTGTGTGTGTGTGTGTGTGTGTGTGTGTGTGTTCTACCACTGAACCACAACCCCAGCTTCTGTTTTTAATTTTATGTGAATGAAATCCTTCAGCATCTGATCTTTTGCTCTAGTTTCTTTTGCTCAACTTTTTGTGAGCTTCCACAATGATGTGGAGTAGTTGTAGTCCATTATTCTCATTCCTCCAGAGTATTCCATTGAGTGAATATGTATTTTTCTTTTGACAGATATATGGATAATTTCAAGTTTTAGTCTGTTATGAAGAGCACTGCTATGGGCATTCTCATATATGTCTTTTGGTGCACACATAAATATATTTCTGCTGGTTATATACCAAAGGGTGAAATTATTAAGTCACAGGGTTTATGCGTATTAAGCTTTAGTGGATACTAACAAATAGTTTTACAAAGTGGTTGTACCAAGTTTTATTCCTGTCAGCAATATATGAGATGTCTAGTTGTCTCACATTTATATCAACATTTGATGCTGTTAATCTTTTAAATTATAGGCATTTTTGTTGTTATGGAACAGTATATCACTGTGGTTTTAATGTGAATTTCCATGATGATGAAGAAGTTAAGCTCTTTGTCATAATATAAGCTTATTTGCCATTTGTGTATAGTCTTTTGTGAAAGACCTGATTATGATTTTTGCCAATTTTTCTATTAAATTGTTTGCATTTTCTTACTTATTTGTAGGTTTTAAAAAATGATTTATATTTTTTGGATATGAATCCTTTGAATATATGTATTGAAAAAAATCTCTCCACAGGGTGCCTTGTATTTTTATTTTCTTATAAATTTATATCTTTTGTTGAAAAAAAAATTGGGGGCTGGGAAATGAGGATTGAATCCAGGGCCTTGTGCATGCTAAACATGTACTTTACCACTGAGCTACACCCCTAGCCCACAAAATTTTATAATATAGAATATCTTATTAATTTTTGCATCTTGATAATTGCTTTTTGGGTTCAGTTTAACAAATTTTTGTTTGCCTCAATGTCATGAAGGTATTATTTTATACTTCTAAAAGCTATATTGTTTCAGAGTATTGATTCAAAAATTTTAAATGTGTTTGTTCACTTTTCAGCCTGATCAATTAAACAGAGTTAAACATTTAAATAAACTTAAATAATGACTTTGCCACAAATGCATTTAAATTTTTTTTTTTTTTTGTGGGGGTTGAGGAGGAGCCTGGGCCTTGTGCATGCTAAGCAAGTGCTCTACCACTGAATTACATGCCCAATCCCTTTAGATTGTTTTGAAAAATTGACAGACAAAATTGTATGCATTTGTTGTGTGTAATGTGATGTTGTGAAGTACATAGATATTGTGGAATAGTTAAATCTAGCTAATTAACAAGTGTGTAATTATTACCACATAATTATTGTTTTGTGGTGAGAACACTTGACATCTACTCTGTGCAGTTTTTCAAGAATAGAATATATCCTCATGAACTATAGTTTCCACACTGTCCAATGGAACTCATTCTTCCTATCTGTGGTGATGTATTCTATGACTAATGTTTCCTAATGGCCCCATCCCAGCCTTGCTAACTACCATGCTATGTCTCTACTTCTATGGGCTCAATTGTGGCTTTTGTTTTTCTATGCCTAGCTCATTTCACTTAACCAAAAGTCCTCCATCTTCATCCATCTTATCCTCAATAACAAGATTTCTGTCTTTTTTTAATAGCTAAATCATATTCCATGGTGTATATGCATCACATTCTCTTTATTCATTTATCTTCTGATGAACACATAGGTTGATTCTGTGTCATTACTATTGTGAATAATGCTTCATAAAACATGGGAGTGCAGCTATATGCTTGGTAGTAAGATTGCTGAATGATGTGGTAGCTACATTTTAAAGTTTTTGAGCAACCTCCATACGACTTTCCATAGTAGTTATATTAACTTACCATCTCCTATAAACAGTATGTAAGCGTTCCCTTTCCTCTACAAAAAGACAAGACAGCTTGTATTTTTGATAATAGCCATTCTAACTGGGGTGGGATGATATCTCATTGATTTCAATTTGCATTTCCCAATTTGCATTTCATCTACCTGTTGGTCATTTGTATGTATTCTTTTGCATAGTACCTCTCCTGGTCTTTGGCCCATTTTTAAACGGGGCTACTTGTTTTACTATCGAGTTGTTTGCATTCCTTATATATTTTGTGTATTAACCCTTTGTCAAATGTGTTAGTTTACAGATATTTTCTATTATACTGTAGGTTGTCTCTTCACCTTGTTAATTGTTTTCTTTGCTGTACAGAAGCTGTTTAGTTTGATGAAGTCTGATTTGTCTATTTTTGTTTTTGTTTCCAGGCATTTTGACATTAAATTAAAAAAAAAATCATTGCCCAGACCAATGTCATGGAGCTTTCCCCCATATTTTCTTCTAGTAGTTTCATAGTTTGGGGTTTTAAACTTAACTCTTTAATCCTTGACTTTTGTATATGGAAGATATCTTTCTCCATTGAGTGTTCTTGGCATCTTTGTTGAAAATCAGTTGGCTTCAAATGTATTTATTTCTGGGCTCTCTAGTCTGTTCTTTTAGTTTCTGTGTCTGTTTTTATGTCAGTGCCGTGTTGTTTAAGTTACTGTAGCCTTGAGTGCATTTTGAAGTCAAGTAGAGTGATGCTTCCAGCTTTGTTCCTTTTGTTCAAGATTGTTTTAGTTATTTGGTATCTTCTGTGTTTCATATAAATTTCATGATTTTTTTTCTATGAAGAATGACATTGGTATTTTGATAGGATCACATTGAGTCTGTAAATTACATTGGATAGTGTGGACAGTTTAACAATATTAATTCTTCCAGTCCGTGAATACAGGATAATATTTCCATTTATTTGTATCTTCTTCAATTTCTTTTCAGTGTAAAGATCTTTCATCTCTGTGATGGTGTCAACTTGACTGGATTGAGGAATACCTGGAGAACTGGTAAAGCATTATTTTTGGGTGTCTATGAGGGTGTTTCCAGAGGAGATTGTCATTTCAGTCAGTGGACTGAGTAAGAAAGACCTGCCTTAATGTAGCCAGGCACCATCCAAATCGGCTGAAGTCCCAACTTGGAAAAAAAATTGATAGAGGATTTGAGGTCTCTCTCTCTTGGAACTGGGACACACTCCTCTTTTCCCTGCCCTTGGACGTCAGCACTGCAGCCTTTGGGCTCCAGGACATTCCAGAAGCTCACTCCTGACTGCAGGTTCTCAGGCCTGCACTCAGTCTTGCACTGAGAGTTACACCACTGGCTTCCTGGTTCTGAAGTTGTAGTCCTTGGACTGAACCATGCTACAACCATCCCAAGGTACTTAACAGCATAAATAAATGGGTTTTGAGTCACTTGGCTTGTTCTACCTGGGAAAGGAAATGAGAGTAAATTAAGAATAAGAAGTAAACAATAGCACTGTGTACTTGAGGAGGATAAAGCTAAGTCATAAAAATGTAGGAACTGCTGGGAATGTTAGGAAGGAAAAGGCGAGGAGGGGATTTGAGATGTCAGATACTTAACCGGTTAGTATAGATATAATCACCTTTAATTCAAAAAACAGCTGGTGAGGTAGGTGGTAGAGAACTCTGATAAGTTTTGCATAACTTGACTAACACAGCTATGGGGTAGTGGAGCCTGGATTTGACTCTAGTCTACATTTCTGTTTCTCTCTTTTTCTTTCTAATTTCCTTCCTTTCTCTCTCTGCTGCCCCTTTCTTCCCTCCTTCTCTCCGGCCCCTCTCTTCTTCATTTTTTCTTTCTTTCTTTTCAAATAGCTTTTTTTTTGTTTTGTTTTGTTATAGTTAAAGAAACGTCCCAGGGTTTCATAAATTGACTTCCAGACCATTCACGTATAATCAAATCAAGCCTTTGTTGAAGCACACTGGTGGTGACTGACCAGAACATAAAGCTGTTCCCCTGATCAGCCCCAAACAATTGCAAGGGCGCGCCTTATAAGCCTGAAAACCACAAAAGGGACGTTCCAGGGTCTAGCCAATGCAAGCAAGCCAGGTTACAGAAGTAGGAGAGTGATGTCAGGAGGAGGGACACTTAGCCAATCACAATTAGCCCAGTCACCCCAGTTACAGAAACAGAGCCCCATTACTCTAGTTACAGAAACAATGCCCCATTAGGTAGTTCCATGTTCTTAAGATTTCCTATAGCAAAAGGAAAAGAACAACTTGCCCCAGTCATGAGCTTTCTATTTGGCATGGTTGTTTTACAAAATGGAGTCACTTTGGCTTGACTATCACAGTTGAATGTCTTGATCTTCATGGTAGAAACCCTGAAACATGGATGTCTGCTGATTAGGTTTTGCTGTATAGTAAGCCACCCCAAAACTTAGTGGCTTGAGACAACATATATTTATTCAGCTCACATTTCTGCTGGCAGTAATTTAGGTAAATTCTTCTGGGTGGTTCTGACCTGGGCCAAGCTCAGCTGTTGCCAGTGGGCTCCCTCATATGTCTGGCATCAGCTGAGAGGTTAGGACCAACTCCTCCATGTGGTCCTTCATGGCACAGGCCAGCTTGGCCTTATTCTTTTGGAGAAGGAAGAAGGGCCAAGAGAACCACAGATATCCCCAGGGCTCTTAGGTCTGGGTTTGGAACTGGTACAATAGCTCTTCTTCTCTGTCTTAGTCAGCTCAAGCTGCTATAACAAAATATGAAGGACTGAGGGGCTTAAACAATGGACATTGATTTCCCATTATTTTGGAGAATAGGAAGATCAATATACTAACAGATTAAGTATCTGACATCTCAGATCCCCTCCTTGCCTTCTCCTTCCTAATATTCCCAGATAGTCTCCTTTTTCTCCTACTTTCTCTCTCTCTCTCTCTCTCTCTCTCTCTCTCTCTCTCTCTCTCTCTTTCTCTCTCTCTCTCTGTACCTAGGGGGCTGGGGATATGGCTCAAGCGGTAATGCACTTGCCTGGCATGCATTGGGCACTGGGTTCGATCCTCAGTACCACATAAACTAAAGATGTTGTGTCCACCGAAAACTGAAAAATAAATATTAAAAAAATTCTCTCTCTCTAAAAAAAAAAAATTATGGGCCCTTAATCACTGAGGTACATCCCCAGCTCTTTTTATTTAATTTTATTTTTTATACATGTACTTATATTATGAGTCAGTGTCTCATTAAGTTACTTAGAGCCTCACTAAGTTGCTGAGACTAGCTTTGAACTTGTGATCCTCTTGCCTCAGCCTCCTGAGGATTACAGGCATGTGCCACCATGCCTAGTTCTCTACTTCTTCTAAGAACACTGATTCTATCATGGGGGCCCTACTGTAATGAGCTCATTTAAACCCTAATACCTCTCAAAGGCCCCATCTCCATATACCATCACATTGGAGGCTAGGTCTTCCAATAGGAATTTTGGTAGGTCTGAAGATACTGAGGAAAAACAAACTCAGTTTTCCCTATTATATCCTGTTCTATTCTATGCACAGATTGCCTCCATGATATCAGAATGTGTGTGTGTGGGGGGGATTCTCCCACCAATAAGCAAGCAATCAATTTTGCAGCAGAGAGCAGTTGGCAATTCAATTCTGACACGATTTACTTGGAGGTAGCATCAGGTTATGGTCTCTCACTTCAGGTACCAGTCATAAGTCCAGGCCTCTGGACTTCTGACTACCTAACTATAAATTGGGGTTCTCATAACTGCCTCTTTAGGACTGGTCAATTTGCTAGAGCAGCTCACAGAACTCAGGGAAACTCACTTACTGGTTTATTATAAAGAATATTTTAAAGGAAATGTATAAAAAGCCAGATGAAGAGATAGACAGGGGGTCTTCTGAGAGGGTCTGAGATGCAGGCTTCCATTCCCACGGATTTGGGGTGTGCTGGCTTCCAGGGACATGGATGCGTTCTTGTTCACTGTAAGCTTCCGTGTGTTCAGTTACCCAGAATTCTACAAACCCTGGCCGTTTGGATTTTTATGGAGACTCCATGGTATAAGCACGATCGAAACATGAACAATGTGTAGAAATGTGATTAGATAAGAATATGATAGACCTGCTGATAACCCGCGTGGGGAAACCAGCAAGGTCTGTCTGTGCGGATTCTTCTTGGCCTGTGTGCAATATTCCTGGTTATGGAGCAGGCCCTTATCTGAAATGAGGATCTTATGACCTATTTCAGGCCTATTATGAAGGTAGGTCAGAGAATTTCCTCATGGAGAGCTCCAAGACAAAAAGTGAGAGAAGATGAGAGATTTTTTTTTTTTTTTTAATTTTCTGTGACCTGCCTTGGGGAAGAGAATTCTGGTTTTTATGGCTTGCCTTGGGAAGAAAAAAGAGCCAGTGAAAGGAGGGCGTGAGGTCAAAGAGAGTGAGTTTGCCTTGAGGCCTAAAGTGTCCCATCATCATAACAGAGTCACTCTTCACCTTTATGGTCTGAAGCTGCTTCAGAAACCATGGACAGAAGGCCAAGTACTTTGGTAAAAGATATGCCTATTCTTCTAGTCATTTATGAAATAAAAAGAGCCAAGAGAGCCAGGAGCCATGGGTGTGTGTGTGTGCGTGTGTGTGTGTGTGTGTTGTGAACAAAACAATAACTTGTTAGAGAAGAATGTGTGGTGGAGGGAATGCATCTATCTATTACTGGTGCCATAATGCCATTCATGAATCCTAGAGAGGTGTGAGTTTAGATATTATTTATGTTAAACTCTGTCCCATTAGCAGGTTCTATGACCCGAGTGATCAATCATAAGGTACAATCCTTGGATCTGTAGACCACCTATCTTGTCCAACCTTCTTATTTTATGGGTGAGGCCATATCATCATTTATTTGCTTTATCTGGTTGTATTTCAGGACCATGTTAAATATCATTCCTGTTGTACAGACAGCACAGTGAGGTAAAGAACATAAAATGTGGAGGTCAAAGGCTGAAGTTTAAGCCTAGACTTTGTACTAATTAGGTGTTGAGTATGAAAAATTACTTATTTCTCTGAGTTTCAGTTTTCTCATATATAATTACAAAAGCTTCAGTTTTCTTAGAGGTGTTGTAAAGATTGAAATGTTTGATAGCTGTTCTGGGTAATATAGTAGCTTTAAGTGGTTACTGAACATTTGAAATGTGGCTGGTCAAAATTGAGATGTACTAGGCTGGCCTTGGGAAGCAGCAGAGCACTTGCCAAGCATGCGTGAGGCATTGGGTTCGGTCCTCAGCACCACATAAAAATAAACAAATAAAATAAAGGCATCCTGTTCATCTACTGCTACAAAAAAGTTAAAAAAGAATTGAGATGTACTTTAAACATAAAACATACAAAAAATTTAAAATACACAATATGAAAAAAATCTTGATTAGACACTGAAATAGCAATGCATTATACTAATTCAGTTAAATAAATGTATTGTAAAAATTTATTCACTTGTTTCATTTATATTTTTTTAATGTGGCCACTGGAAATTTAAAAATGACATTCATGGTTTACATTTGTAGCTTGCATTATATTTCCACTGGACAGTGCTATGCTTTGTGAAAATTCTTTGTGGGCCATAGAGTATGATGTCAATGATAGCCTAAAACATAAAACAAGTTTAGTTCAATGGATAAGGATTCTAAGTGATGGCAAAAAGCTTACTATTTTCACTAAAATTTTCTAAAACTTTTTTTTAGTTGTCGATGGACCTTTATTTTATTTATTTTATGTGGTGCTGAGGATCGAACCCAGTCCCTCACATGTGCTAGGCAAGTACTCTACAGCCACAACCACTGCCCTATTTTTACCAAATTTTTAATTTGTAAGCTTTTATTTAGGCATCCTAATGTGTAATTGGGAAGTAGGGGTGGGAGTGACAATTTAATTATGTGAGCAAATAATAACTTCGGGGCATGGAGGGAGGATGCAGGCCTTGGGCTGTGTTAGGTGGCTTCCTTTGGCTCCCGATGAGAAGCAGTGTAAATTAACTGCATCATAGAAGGAGATCTTGTAACTGTGAAAAAGGTCAGGGGCAGTGGGCTTCCTATGTTCCTAGACTGTAAACGTGCTCTCCACCTCCCTTTCTTCCTCTCCTTACATCTTTCTCTAGGCAGTACCATTCTCTCAGATCTCTTATCTCCGAATGTCAGGGAGAGCGACTCCCACTTGCACTAGGGAAATACTCAGACTTACTGTCTGTGGTTTACAAGGAAAAGTTCCATGAAAATGCCGTGGTTGAGCTAGCTTGGTCTCAGGTGCCACCCCTGGGCCATGACAGCTCCCACTGCAGCCACAGAGGAGGAGACTTTCCCAGAAACAGGAAGTGCTGCTCTTGGTTGATAGAAGAATAAGTGTACACTACACCTACTGCTATATTTGGACATGGTTTGTCCCCCAAAGGTTCATGGGCTAGAAAAACTTGGTCCCTGGTATGACAGTGTTCAGGTGGTAGAACTTTTAAGAGGTGAAGCCTAGTGGGAGGAATTAGGTCATAGAGTCTTGAAGCTCATGCATGAATTAATGCTGTTTTGTAGGAGGGGGTCATAAGTGTGGATTAATACCTGAGAGAGGGAGTTATTAAAAAGAGGAAGTATGACCCCTTCTTGGGCCTTGTTTCTTTGCTCACATTCATGCCCTTTCTATGCATGTCTGGCTCCCTTTCTACTTTTCTGCTTTGTTGGGTTGCAGCTAGCGGGCCATGCTGTTGGGTCCTTCCATCCACCAGAATCATGAGCCAAAAAAAAAAAAAAAAAACAACTTGTTTACTTTGTAAAGTATCTAGCTGCAGTTATTTTGTTATAGAAACACAAACAAAACAGACTAGACACCAGCCCTAGTTACTTTTTTTTTTTTTAAATATATATTGGGGATTGAACCCAGGGTACTCAACCACTGAGCCACATCCTCAGCCCTTTTATGTATTTTATTTAGATACAAGGTCTCACTGAGTTGCTTAACCCCTTGCTAAGTTGTTGAGGCTGGCTTGGAACTCTTGATCCTTCTGCCTCAGCCTCCCAAGCCACTGAGATTATATGCGTGTGAAACTGCACCTGGCCCTAGCTACTTTAATATGTACTGCTGATGGGTGGAGTAAAAGCAATTCATGGAGAAAATAAGGCTTAATTATCTATTTATATATATTTTTCCCAAGTTTAGACCTTCAGACTAGAAACTCAAATCTGTCTCAAATCTGTTTTGGTATCAGAGATTGAGCTCAGGGGCACTGACCACATAGCCACATTCCCCGGGCCCTATTTTGTATTTTGTTTAGAGACAGGGTCTCACTGAGTTGCTTAGTGCCTCACTTTTTGCTGAAGCTGATTTTGAACTTGTGATCCTCCTGCCTCAGCTTCCTGAGCCACTGGGATTACAGGCATGCACCACTATTCCTGGCAAAACCATGTTTTTAACCACTACAGTGAGAAAGATCTAGTAGATTTGGTTGTGTTTACTTAAATTTTACTGAATTAGTTGTTTGCTATTTTTCTCCTCTTACCAGATTGCTTCCCATTGAAACTTGCATTGGAAATAAGGGTAAGGGAACTGTCCCTTTGGTAACAGTAAATCCTTCTGGAATTGGGTACTGAACCCACCATGCTGTTCAGTTTTCAACCAAAGCTTTAAAAGTGATAGGAAAGCAATGCCATCATCATCTCTGCTCTAATTAGTTTAAAACATATTCACTATGACTTGGATGTTTCATTTTCTATAATTTTTCAAGCTTCTACCTCCGTTTGGAAATTTCTTATTTTCCACCAACTTAGGTTTCCCCAAGTCTGTGCCACAGAGGCATAGCGATTTTAGAAGCCTAGATGAAAGCCCTCTCCTGTCATTCATAAACAATATGCAGCCTAAAGAAAATATTCTTTTAAAGTAGGGATCCATATGTCTTTCAGAAAAAAATGGTCTGGAGGGTATAAATCTCCTTCTTAGGTAAAGAAATTTTCAAACTAAAATGATTTCAAAAGGCTACAAATCTGTCTTCTGCAATCTAGTAGAATAGGAAATAGCAGTCCATGACAGCTGAATCGGGAGAATTCAGATTATGCACTGTCATGGAGTGCTGAGACATTTGACTTGAACTTGTCAGGAAAAACAGTTCCCTATACGTATTTCTGTTGTCTTGATCAGCAATAAATGCAATGGCTGACCTTCACTGGGGGCTAAGCACTATATAGGGCCCTTTCCCAAAGGTCCTTCCCTGATTCTTCCCGGTAGCAGTGTTGTTCATATATTCGCCCAGTCTTCCTCAGATGTCGTGTGCACCATGTCAGGCATGGGGGACCAAACATGGTCCTGCCATCATGGAGCTTGCCGTGTGGTGTGGCAAGTTGTACAAGTGAACAGGTAATTTGGGGGCAGAGTGTTATAAGTTCTACTTTAAAAGATGGACAGTGTTCTATGGGACCTCATGGAAATATATCCAACCTGGTTGAGAACTTTGGTGGTTCCTGGGGGGAAGTGCTGTTGATGCAGAGGGCAGGCGGGGCTCAACCCAGCAAGGGGGTTAGAGAAGTCCTGTGTCTGGACTTAGAGACTGAGGTTAGGCCAAGAAGTGGTGAGGGCTGAGTCTCCAGGGGGAAGTTGCTGGTCCTAAAGGATTTGGTTAGGTCCTAAAGGGTTATGTTAAGTACCTTAGACTGAGGGCAATGAGTCCTTAAATGGTTTTAAGCAGCTGTGTCCCATAATTGGATTTGCATTTTAGAAAGCTCAAATGCTTTCACAATTTCAATTTTTTTCCACTTTTATGTCTCAATTTTCTTATCTGCATATTGAAAGGGATACTCTATCCTTTACACCACAGTCTTCTTATTTTAAAATTCCATAAATTTCTCCTATTCTGGAAAACCTTAATCCCATGCTGATTTCCAGACTTCTTAGGCAGGAAGGCCTAAGATTATAATTAGTGCTTGAAAAGGAGAGTTTTGTGGAGACTAGGAAGCTGAATGGATGAGGCATCTTTTCTATTGGGAATGGGTAAATGAAAAGGTATGCGGTTCCTCTGATGGGCTGATGAAAAGGAACTGGGGCTAGCTGAAGTTTCCCAGCAAGCAGCTGGAATGTATCTTCTTCTGCTTCTAGTATCGATTTAATCTGATAGTTATTTCCCCCAAATTGAGATGTTTAATGATGAAATGATATGAAGTCTGCAATTTGTTTAAAAGTAATTAGGGAGGGCTGAGGGTACATCTCAGTGGTAGAGTGCTTGGCTAGCATGTGGAAGGCCCTGGCTTTGATCCTAGCCCCATTGGGTGGGGCGGGGAAGCAGGGGTTTATACATATAAAACCAGATTGGCCACAATTTGGTAATCATTGATGCTGAGCTGCAGGTATCAAGGGGTCCATTAAATATTTTCCTCTACTTTTGTATATGTTTGAAATTTTCCATAATAGAAAGGAAAAGATAAAATAATAGAAGCAAAATGCCTCTACTTATTACCTAAATTCCTTATTCACTTTTAGCCCAAATGGAGAATAAGTCAGATTCTCTCACCTGACCACATTGAAGCAAAGAGTCTCGGAACCACTGTGTCAGAAACCCTGACCGTTGGCTTTAAGTTGTGTATCAACTTTGATGGCTTAAATTGTTCTAGACTGCATTGACATTATGTAGGCAGGTCAAAGAAAGAGAAGTACACTCCAAAGAAGGGGTAGCTCACTGATGACATAGCACAGCTCCATAGCTCTGGGCTGGGTCTGTCCTGAGTGGACAATGGGGGTGAACTGGGAAATCACCAGCTTTGTAGTCAGCTATAGTATTGATTGAAGGGCAATGACAAGAAATAACAAACTAGATATCACTCACTGAACCCTCACTACATGTCAGGCACCATGCTAAGCCTTTACGTTCTTTATACCATGCAATTTTAATAACTGCCCTATTGGATGTAACTATTTTATGTATGAGGTAACAGGCTTAGAGAAGTTACATAACTTGCCCATGGCCACATGGACACGTAATTCCCACATTGTAGTAAGTAAATGATTGAAATCCAGTGGTTAGATTACACAGGATATCTGAGGATTAGTTTGGCTGCACATAACAGAAAGAAGCCAAATAACAATGTTTTATAACAAAGTAGTTTGTTTCCTCTCTTCCCTTTTAACAAATGTGGAGATAATCAGTCCAGGGTTGCCATGACTCTCTCTAGTTTATTGTTCTTCTATTTTTTTTTTTTTTTGCTTCATTGTGAAAGATGTCCAATCTTCAGGGTCACCTCATGGTCTGAGGTACCTGATGGAGCTCCATATTCCAACCAGAAGAAAGAGAAAAGAACTGGAAGAAGGGCATACCATCCACTCTTCTTTACAAGGATACACACCAGAAATTGCTCAGAGAATTTCTGCTTATATTGTATGGTCACTGTTTAGTCCCATGTATATATCTAGCAGATTGTAGAAAACATGCGTGTGTAGCAGATCTAAGACATGAAATGAGAATGAAAAACATATTTTTTATACTGTATGACCAGGTGCCTAGCTAAAGGGGCTCTAATAATATTGAATATGGAGAGGAACATTGTGGATCACTGCCAAACACTGCTTAGGCCAAATTCAGCTGCATTCCAGAGTTTTGGTCTCTTTTGAATATGAAATGGGCATGGGAATTCTTGTCATAAGACCTTTCACCTTTGGGTAGGTAAATACATGAAGAGTCCAGGAATTTAGTTTAGCTATTAGGGAGTGCTGGTTCCTTCCTTCCAGTAGATGTGGTTAAGTGGACAGCAGTGGCTTGGTGCTCTGGAGACGCTGCTTGGAGACTCAGTTACCCCCCAAATCGGTTCTTTCTGTGCTTGGGGTGGTCACTGCCTTCTGTGTCACCAACAGAGAGGATCTGCCACCCGTTCCACATATTTTAGAAGGCAGAATACCTTATTAGGTACAATCAGGTTATGGAGAGTAAGCATTCAGATTTTTAAGGATCTTGAACATAAAATCACAAGTTCAGGGTCAAATGGAAACATCCAGGATTTAGGGGCAACTTTCACTTCAGTGTTGGTTTGCACTTGACTTAGGAAAACTCTTTATTACAAAACAATTTTAGTCTATTTTCTTCAAGACTGAGAGCAATTGGGCAAAGAGCCAGTGTATGATAGTCTGTCAGTGTCTGTCCACTGGAGAAGTGAGGTTTCCTTGCTTGTAAAATGACATGAAAAGGACAAGTGCTCTCATGAGTTACTCTTGAAATGGTAATGTAGGTGTGACATTGTTAAACCATGAGAAAAGTCAAGGGTAAGTCAAATGCTGGCAGTTGGAACTATGATATGGCTTAAAGAAACCCAGGTGAATTTTTCTGTAACCCAGAGAACCCCAAATAATGTATTGCATTTTCATTCAATTAGCAGATACTTTCTGAGCACCTGTTACTTAGTAGGCACTGTACTAGTCCTGGCAAAACATGATGAGTATTGTCGGTACCCAGCAGAGTTGCTCCAAATACCTGAATGATACATTGAAAAATATATTCTCAAGGTAATATATAGTCAAATTATAATAAAATTTGCTATATCAACCCTGAAACAGTAGTTTTACATGTAACATTTATAAAATCTTGAGACATATTGAACTTGACAGTATGTCATACTTTTATCAGCATAGTTTTCTTTCTTAATGTTACAACTTAAAATGAATAGTTTTTTAGATTTAATAAAATGCAATATTCAAATAAGGCTTTAGTGTTTATTATGTGCTTTCATGTATCTTATTTTAATAGATTCTTCCTGCGGGGGGAGGAAGAAAAGCATATTTTTTTTATACTATGTGGCCAGGTGCCCAGCTAAAGGGGCTCTAATAATGTTAAATATGGAGAGGAACATTGTGGATCACTGCAACTACTACTTAGCCCAAATTCAGCTGCATTTCAGAGTTTTGGTCTCTTTTGAGTATGAAATGGGCATCGTAATTCTTGCATAAGACCTTTCATCTTTGGGTGGGTAAATACACGTAGTAGTCTCCTCTACTGTATAGAAAGGGAATGTAGTTATGAGGGGTGGCCAGATTTATAGAAAGTTTGCGTAAGTCAGATCTAGCATCACACGTAGTTATTTTAAAATTCCATAAATTTCTCCTCTATTGTACTGAAAGGGAATATGGTTATAGGGGTGATCAGATTTATAGAAAACTTGCATAAGTCAGATCTAGCATCACACATAGTTGAAATTTTTTTCTTCGAAGCTAGTGGTTTTTCCATCATTCTCTTTAATCCAAATACACTGAAATTTGTGTACATTCACATGTGCCAAAATCATAGAGGTCAAACTTCATTTTAAAGTTGGGAGATCATTTTGTTTTGGTATTGGGGATTAAATCCAGGGTGCTCTACCATTGAGCTAAAGCTCTATATTTTCAGTCCCCCCGCCTTTTTTTTTTTGAAGAGAGGGTCTTGCTAAGTTGCTGAGGGTCTTGCTGAGTTGCTGTGGCTGGTCTTGAACTTGTGATTCTCTTGCCTCAGCCTCCCGAGTCACTGGGATTATAGGCTTGTTCCACTCTGCCTGTCTGGGAGCTTGTTTTTAATGAAGATAAAGATTTCTTATTCTTCCTAGTAACTTCAAATTAGTCCAAAGGGTAGCCAATTACTAGTATTTAGGAGTACAAAAAGTACTAGTATTTAGGAGTATGAAAAGTTCTTTGAGCCTGTTGTTTACAAAACAAGACTGCCTATTGGGCAGCTATATTGATTGACAACTTTCAGGCTTCACTGAACAGAACTTGCCATGTGAGTAGAAGAGTGAGGGCAATTCCCATAAGGTTCGCAGAACATTTCTCACTGACCACACTTATTAGTAAGGCAGGTCAGATCGAAGGAATGATTCAAATGTTTTCTAGCTTTCACTTTGATCAGTGGAATTGCCTCTTTAACCTTGTGAAGTGGCCAAAGCCTGATGAGAAAGACAGGAGTTTAAATCCTAGCTGATAGCTAGGTAACCTTCTCCAAGTCTAAAAATAAGAACACTTCTGTAGGGTTGTTGGGAAAAGTGAGAATTAAGGTATGTAAGGTACCTATAAATGGTAAGTATTCCACCAGTGACAGTTATTTTTATTACTATAGGAGTTTCAAGGAAACACAGGTTTCAGGATACTGAATTATCTTTAAACATATGCCCTACCTAGAAAATTTGTCCTGTCTTCTAGGAGACCCAGCACTCCATCAGGCACTATTCCTAAGACAATCCCTCTCCTAAGTAACATTATAGGAATAGTTCAGATATTTTCCTGTTAAGTATTGTCAGCTCCCTCAACTTTTTTTCCCAGTGCACCTCCTCTTCTTTCTTGTGTGTTGCTGTATGTGTAACTCTTGACAGCTGCTACTATTTATGCATGCATTTCTACAGTAAAACCTTGACTAACTGGGACATAGCAAACCAGAACACTTGAATGATTGTGGTTTTTCCCTCTGGACATCATTTGGAGAAGAGAGGGGGAAATGACAACTAAAGTTGTAAGAAAGATAGGAAATTTGAGAGCTAGAGAGAATCATGTGATTTAGTACTTTCAATTTTACTGCCAAGAGGATGAAAATTAATTGAGGTCATCCTGCTGATTATGAGCAGAGTCAGGGGGAGATTTCAAGTTTCTTCCTCTTTTTTTCTGGACTGTAGTGGGAAGTTGTGGCTTTTGGAATCTGTCTTGGAGATAGATGTTGTTCCTTCAGCTTTTATAGTTTCAATTTCAGGTGAGATCACAACTCTATAAGTCTCAACTACAAAGAATGACTGACAGTGGGAGTGAGTGGGATAGTCTGGGCTCAAAGGTTGGGAAGTGGAGGTGAATTATGGCACTCAGATTGGAGCCTATTACTTTCTGAAAAATGCATCTAAGCTGAAAAGTTTGGTTTTCTTTTTAAGTATAGGACAAAAAAACATTTTGGGGGGCAGATGTGGCCTATTGTTCTCCAGTTTTAGTGCCTTGTACTATCTGTATTCACAGGCCTTATATAATAGATAACCTGAATTATGACTGTAAGGCATGTTACCAAAGTATGCTATTAATTGATTTATAAATTAATAAAGCATAATTGATTTATAAATTAATAAAGCATAAAGCAGAAAATTAGAGGAATGTGTTTTAAAAACCTGATCATAATAAATTTTGCAACCGAGAAAACACAGTGGAAGCTCTGCCTTTACTTACTGTCTAATTAGTTAAAACTGTTTGTTGTCTAGTTGTGCAAATGAATTCAAATATCACAGCATATAGGTCATGTATATTTGGGAAATCTAGGACCCCTTAGTAGCAGAGGTTTTGTCTTAACGAAGACATTCATACATTTATCATCAGAATCCCCAGTGAGAAATACGGAACAGAAACACACACACACACCCCATAAACCCCAAACAATGTTTAAAGAAATGATATCTTACAGTGTTCCAAAAACTCTGTTTTCTAAATGATTTAATTTTTGTGAATATATGAACATGACTGTTAAGTTTATTTTACTGTTTATTAGTAGACTACAGCAGGTGGGGTTATTTATTTTGTCATGTAAGGAAATCACTGGACTAGGTGATAGTATGACATTTTTGTTTATTCATTAACTTATTAAATCAGTATATATTTACTTATTATTTAATGAGAGTAAGTCCCTCTCTCTCTCTTTCTCTCTCTCTCTCTCTCTTTGGTACTGGGGATTGAATCCAGGAACACTTAACCACTGAGTCATATCCCCAGCCCTTTTTTTGTACTTTATTTAGAGACAGGGTCTCATGGAGTTGCTAAGAGCCTCACTAAGTTGCTGAGGCTGGCTTTGATCTCTCCATCTTCCTGCCTCAGTCTCCCAAGTCACTGGGATTACAGGTGTGCGTCACGACGCCAATCAAGAGTAAGGTTTCTTCTGGGTGTCAAGGGGATACAAAAATGAGAAAAACTTGGATTTTTCTTTCAGGAACCTAAATGCAAATGTCTAAATTACCAAGCATAAAAAAATCACTTTACATTATACAAATTACTTTTATATTATCATGTATAAGAACAATAATATTTGTTAGGCAAGTCAGATTTTAGATTAATTTTAAAAACAAAATTGCATTTTTGAAAAAGTGATTTATTCATATAATTATTACTATATTGTTTTATTTTTTATATAAGTAGTATTTGTGAAGCACTTCCTATATGTTAGTTAATTCTTATTTCAGCCTTGTTATTATGGCATTAATAGCATGCTCATTTTACAGGGGAGAAAATGAGGCAAAGAAGTTAAGTAACTTGCCCAAAATATCAAGCTGAGAGTTAATGGACCTAGGACTCAATCATAGGCAATATAGTTCCAAGTCTTTTTTTTTTTTTTAAGTTGTTGATGGACCTTTATTTATTTATTTATATGTGGTGCTGAGAATCGAACCCAGTGCCTCACACATGCAAGGCTAGCACTGTGCCACTGAGCCACAATCCCAGTCCCCCAAACCGAATCTTAGTGTATTATATTCCTTGGGGGCAGTGGGGGAACAACATAGATCAAAGTCCTAGATGGGTCATGGCAACACCTTCATCTTTTTGTGGCCTCTGCTGTGACAAGAGAGCATTTGGGGTGGGGAATAGCATGAAGGGAATGTGGAGGCATGGAGCCTGGCTCCTGATCATTCCATAATGTGGACAGTCTTACCCAATTAATAAAAACAAGTGAAGTCAGCAGTAGAAAAGATAAAGGGAAAGAATACTGCCGCCCAAAGAGGGCACCCAATCCTTTGCCTCTGTGCCATATGTGATATTCTTGAGATAAAATGAATTATGGAGCAGTTTTGATCCTGGAAAAACAGAAGAGTTAGACTCTAAATGTTCACCTTGGGTTTTATCAGTGCCAGCCTTTCCTTAAACCCAAGTTCCAAGCATAATCACATAGACAACCTCCCATTAGCATTCTGTAGGGGAAAAAAAAAAAAAGAATCTCTTTTTAGCTTTTCCCATGGGAGGAACTAGGACTGCCAGGCACTGAGTTTAGAGCTGCATCCTAGACAGACCAATAATAATAATAATGATAGAGAACATTTGTTATATACTTACTATAAATATGTTAGGTAGTAATTTAATTATGACTTCAAGTGTATAATGATAGTATTTTATTATGCTTGTTTTATAGACTAGGTCGGTGAGATCTTCATGGAGAAGAGAACTCTATGAATCTTATTTTAGAATAGTAAAGAAATTTTAATGTTAAAATTGGTGCGTATTCCAATTTAGGTCCTAAACTCTATAATTTTTAGACTGTTGTAAATTAATCTGTTTATTCTATTTTCTTGCCTTAGGATGTTCTTTATATCCTGGTTTTGTAGAATTATAGACAAAATTGATTCTCTGATTCATTTTGTTTGTATTAAGTGTAAAGTTAAAAAATAAAACAGTACTCGTAGCCCATTCATGTTTTTCTTTAAATTTGCAAACTTGGGAGATAGATATCCAAAAATACAAAGGCATATGTCTCATCTATAATTTCTTCCAACAACGTGTCTGCAACTCTTAAGTTGAGCAAAAATAACCAAGAGTGCTCTTTTTGAAAATAATAACTTTTGCTTTTTTAAAAATGGTCCTCTCTAAATTTTCGTAGTCCAGCTACTTAAGATCCAGCATTTGTCAAGATACCTAACAAATGAACACTAGGTATTTATGCATCCTATGGATCAGTCATGAATAAAAATAAAAATAATTCAGAAAAAGATTATTTTAAAATGTTATTGGAAAAGATTTTGTTATTTGATTTTAAGAGTTATTAGTTCGGGCTAGGGATGTGGCTCAAGCGGTAGCGCGCTCGCCTGGCATGCGTGCGGCCCGGGTTCCATCCTCAGCACCACATACCAACAAAGATGTTGTGTCCGCCGAGAACTAAAAAATAAATATTAAAAATTCTCTCTCTCTCTCTCTCTCTCTCTCCTCTCTCACTCTCTCTTTAAAAAAAAAAAGAGTTATTAGTTCAGTGAAGTAATTAAAATAGCTCAATCTGACAGATTTGGAAAATTGAAAGTAAAACATTTGTGTTTAAATTTTATTATTTTTTTCTGTCACTACTCAAGTTGCTTGACTGTATTATAAGTGAGCATTTACTTTGATTGTGATTCAGGTCTCACCACACCTTTATTAGATGGGAAAAAAAAAACATTAGTCAGGGATTTTAGGTCTCCCCAGAAGGACTGGAGATCCACAATATGGCACTCTTGACCTCTTCCAATTCATTTTTTGCTTTTTTACAAGAATCTTTGAGTATTTCTTGAACAAGAACATATCTCTCAAGCTAAGTAATTTGTTTTATTTAGACCTATGCAGAAGTGGAGCTTCCAGGAAACTCTCTGGGATTGCAAATGATATGGGCTGAAATCTCTTAAATGCTATAGTTTGATTTTGTGTCCTGAAGTGAAGTGATCAAAATAATGAGCAGTGGTGAGGAAAAAAAGGCAAGCTGTCTCTATGTATCGGCTTTAGCAGATGTTACATGTGTATACTTTTTCTTGTGTTGAAGAGGAAACTCAAAGGACTTTTGAAAGACTTCTCACTTAGCCACTCCAAGTCCTAGTGGGGAAAATGATAATTTTTAATAAAAAAATTTCACCTATACTTTCACCTGAGCTGAGGAACATTAGGGGTTCTTTTGACATTTTATAATTTCTAGTGAAAATGAACACTTGATAATTTTATTTTGAGATTTAACAGAGTTCACTCAGGTTTTCTAAGGCCTGAAAGTTATACAATGTCGGGGTCCTCTAAGAATACAAAATCACAAATGTAAAAATCAGTCACACAGCTTTGGAAAGGCCTTTTTTTTTTTTTTTTTTCCCCAAGAAAGAAGCCCTGATTCTTAAGCTTAAGTAACTTCATGATGAATTCTCCTCTGATAATGACTGATTGCTTTCTTTGTTCAGAATTATGAAAGAAAAGTAAGGGGCGAAACCAGAGGACAGAAAGAAAATCCTTGTCCACCTTGCTTTCCAGCTGTCACTTCAAGCCTGTTGACTGATATAGTTCTTCCTCCAGGTCCCAAGGTAAATGATGACATATCCGAAATTGCCCCTGACTTAGCTTCCACTCCTCACTCCAATTGCTCCACTTCATTCTCCCAACAAATAGTTACTAAATGATCAGATGGACTTATTAGGTGGAATGGACTCAACTATCACTTAGCATTAGAATAGCCAGCTCTTTGATATTTTACTTAGGGATTATCCCCTGTTCTGGGGAATGTGCAAAATAACTGATATCTTTTCATTCTCTTATACATCAGCCTGATATTAACATGCCTTCTTTCCTTTTCCTTCCCCCGCCCTCCCTAGGAGTTAGGAGTTACCATCCATCTGGCTTTGATTTGCCAGATCTGCCAGCGAATATAGGCTAAGTTACACAAAATGGGCGTGTCTGGGTCTTACCAAGAGACCTCCAGGTCTTCAAAGCTTACCGAGCGGAGACACCTAGGCGCTTTCTTTAGCACACGAGCGCTAATACGCCCCCTCCCACCCCTGTTGTAGTAGTCCCCTCCCCCTCCTACCCCGCCCCGTTTTACGCCTTCTGCCTCCCTTCCCTCCAATCTCCCCTCTTTCTACTCCTTCCTATTTATTCCTTCCCCACGGGCCAGCCGCTCTTGGAGCTGCCCTTCTGCGTGGAGAGGCGACGCGGCGACACCTATAGGATTGCTTCCGGGCACTACTCAGCCAGAGGTGGCTGGCCCGGGCCGGAGCTCAGCCCGGCCCGCAGCTCCGTGGGGTGGCACCGAGGACGCGCGCACCCGCCTGCCTGCGCCCGCCCTCCCTTCCTCCCTCGCTCCCGGCCCTGAGCTGCGCTCTGCCCAGGGCGGTGGCTTCGCTTTGCCCGGCAGAGCTCCTCTCCGGTGGCCGCTCCCTTTTTTGCCTCCTCTTTGCGTCATGTCGGGCACTTGATTTTTTTTTTTTTTAAATCCCTCCTTTAGCGGGTTGCACCTTCCACCTCCCCTCTCCTTTCCCAGGTTGATCCCCCCACCCCCCTCTTCTCTGAGCTTGTCCATGAGCCTCCTCGGGAGCTACCGGAAAAAGACCAGCAACGATGGTTATGAATCTTTGCAGCTGGTGGACAGTAACGGGGACTTAAGTGCGGGGAGCGGCGGGGGTGGCGGCAAGCAGAGAGTGAACACCGCGGCAGCGGCGGCGCGGAGTCCCGCCCGGCAGCCTCCGGACCGCGCCAGCACCATGGACAGCTCAGGTAGCGCTGCTGGCGGGGTAGCGCGCGGCGCTCCGCTTTTCCGGGCCTCCGGAGCGGCCCAGTCCACTAGCTCAGGGTTTGCACTTCTGCCCGGGCTTGGGAGAGACTGGGTTGGAGGCGACCGCATCTACAGTGTCGCGTCTCTCATTTCTTTTCGTCCAGGGAGCTAGGAAACGTTAGATCAGTCCAGAGGCCCAGTGACCGTAGGGAGCACCTCTTAATCTCTTTAGACGACTGCATACTGGGGGCGGGGAGGGGGAAGGAAAGAGGAGGGAGGGGAGAGGTGTGGAAGAGAAGGGAGGGGGTGACGCGAAGAGCGACTTGGAAGGAGGGCGGGGAGAGGCAGCTGCTTTCACTACCAGCTGGATGAGGGGGAGAGGTGAAGGAGCAAGTGCGTTGATTGTTTTGCAGCCTGTGGACGGTATTTATTCCAATTGTTATTCTGATGTTATTTACAATTCTGTAAAGCTCTGCCATATCTTAACTCAGCTGTCTGCTGGGGTTAATGTTGACTTCTTTCTCATGAGGTTTTACCTGGGATCTAGAGTCCTTTTACTCAGCTTTTTGTGTTTTGCACAATGAAATTTATTTCATCTGTTTTTTGGCCTTGATTTTGTTTATCTTTTTGCATTGAGTGTACTAATATTTCATAAACCTTTATATGTACGGAAATGGAAGGCCTCTAAACTTTCTATCTGGGCTTGCAACCGTCTTTTATAAAACATTTAGCAAGTTAGAGTTCTCTCTTTAAAACGCTGTTAGCATTTAGCGATTTGTGTAGCAAAACAGTCATTTAATATATCCATGTTGGACCAGAAGTATTCTTACAGCTATTTTTTCATCTTTCCAGGGAACTAGCACCAGAGGATTGTATACATAGAGATAATTGATAATTGAAGTCCTCAGTGGTTTGTTCTACACTGCTAACTTTAAAACTGGACAACCGAGGGTTCCAGAGAAAAGATTCATGTTGGTTGTTTGGGCAATAATGAAACAAAACAATTTAATTCCTACACTTTACAAACAAATGCATGTTTAATTGTTTAATGGCTCTCCCTGGGCCATCATTTTCTCATCCCTAAGTGGGATGAAATATTGTCCACAGATGGTCAAATGTCCTGGGATGAAAACAAGTCAACCAGTCATGCTCTTGCTGAAGTTAAGTAAGTATAGGTGGATGTTCTCTCAAACCATTTTAAATTAAGATAACATCCCTAAGGAATTGATTGATGGTTTCAGGGTCTTGGTATGGATGCTCTATGTGATTATTTGATTTGTGTTTTTCCAAATCTGTGGTATATCAAAGTGCAATCCATCTTTGAACTGGATGTGATCTCCTTTAAATCTTAAACAGATTCATGTGCTCTGATTGATGCTACTATTCACAATCATTTTTGAAACATAGTGGGCAAGTAAGCAAATGTTTGAAACAAACACATTCCAAATGAGTGTGGAGAAGCATTATTTCAGGAATATGAACAGGCATCCATATGTTTTCACGTCTCATAGGAATTATCAGCTTATGAGTTGGAATTTGTTTTTAAAGTATGCTACGTTACAAAAGAAATGCAACATATATTTCATTACCTGTCTGTGTTCCAGCTTCTGTGCTTAGATAGGGGTGGAATACAGCAGTGAATGAAATCCTTTTGGACTCTAAGGAGTGGTCATTTAGTAAGGGCAGTTACTAATGCAGAGTGTTGCCTTTGGTAAATTCTGGATTTTCGAGAATTATCTTTTTCATTAAGTCAGACTTTTTCAATAGTCCAAGAGAAGAATGAATTGCCTTGATAAACCTTTGTGATGGGAAAGCAATTCCATGAAGAATAATGTTATTTCAAAGGCACTAGTGCCAGGAGTTGGTTCTTTGACTTGATCAAGCTAGCACTGTATGAAGAGGCTGCAGGATTTACTCCTGCCCCCATTCTCTCCTACATCTGGTTAGGGGAATGTTGTGCCTTTGTTGCAGCAGCGTAATGTATCTTATGAGTATTTTGATGCTTACTTAAATTGAGAATGCAGTTTGAAATGATGCTGTTTGGCTTGGGTGAGAGATTGGACTCTGAAATGGGTTTCATTTACTAATACAACTATGTCTTGTCTAATTATAGTTCTTTCTACTAAGAGCTTCAAAGTGTGGCCTGTGCAGTATAAATGTATCCATTTGTTTAGGACAGTTAATTAAATCCATAGATCACTTCTAATGTAACAGTAATCTGCCCATTTATTCAACTGATTTTACTGTGACATGGTGGATAGGATAGAAGGTTCATGGGGCTTTTGCTCTGGCAGAAATGTTTATGAATGGAAAAAAAAATATGTCAGTGTCCTGCTAGAGAACTTAAAGCTTAATCTTAACAATCATGTACATTTGAATGGCTGTTTATAATAGACAGAACACTTGGACATTCATCTTATTTCACTTTTCAGAATTCTATTAAATAGGTAAGCAGCATGTGTCTGTGTCTGGAGACTTGGGATCAAACCTTTGCAGTATTACACCTTGCTGAATAACCTAGTAACCTTTTAAATCCTTTCCCTTATTTGGAAAAGGAGAACTGCAATAGCTGATCTTGCCATAGAACTTCAGCTGAATCTCAAAACATCATGAGAATACATTTGCAAACCTTCTTAACTTTTCTTTCTGTGCCCTTCCAGTTTATTACATGAGGATGATATGTTAGGAGATGGTAGTAGACATGTCCTAGGTAAAATAGCTGGTTAATGACATCCAGACTAGGACTTCTCCCTAAGGGCTGAGATTTTCTCTATTGAACTATACTTTCTGTGTAGCCATAGTACAACTAATTATTGAATTAGAAACAATATTATCTACTTTGATTTCCATTCTGCTTTTTAGATGAAAAGGGGACAGATGTTTAGAGAAATGTAAATATTCTAAGTCAACAGACTCTCAAGTGGTAAATTCCAGAGTCGTCTCCTAGTTTTCTCTTCAAATGATTCCTTAGAAAAGGTTGTGCATACCTGTAATCCCAACGATTCAAGAGACTGAAGGAGCAGGATGGCAGTTCCAGACCAACTTCAGCAACCTAGCAAAACCCTCAGCAAATTAGCAAGGCCCTGTCTCAAAAATAAAAAGAACAGGAGATGTAGCTTGATGTTAAAGCACTCCTGGGTTCAATTCCTAGTGCCCCCAGTTGTCATTCAAATGTCATCCTGTCTTACCTAAAGGCACTGCAGCTGAGAAACTCTGTGTTTTTCATGTGTGTGCTGTAGTTTTCAAGGAAGCCTAACTCAGAAAAGTAGAACTTCCCACCAGAGCCACTGAAGTGTCCCAACATTAGGCTTATCTTAAAAAGTTCATGATGATATTCCATAAAAAAACCAGTCCAATTAAAATACGTCATGTATTAATGAAGTTTAGAAGAATAAGGATAATGAAGAATGCTTAGATACTTTCCTATTTAGTGTGGAATCTGATTGGAAATGAAGATTATGGTTTACAATTCCATTTTATTACTATTCTAAGTAGTGTTTAAATGTAGTGTCCATATTTTGAATTGGATTTTAACATTGTGAAATATTTATTTGGTTACTTTACTTCTTAGAAATATAATTAAGCATAATGTATCTGCCTATTT
Source organism: Ictidomys tridecemlineatus (assembly GCF_052094955.1). Lineage (NCBI taxonomy): Eukaryota > Metazoa > Chordata > Mammalia > Rodentia > Sciuridae > Ictidomys > Ictidomys tridecemlineatus. Next base: position 51,021,575 of record NC_135487.1, read on the forward strand.
AAAGATCTTGTGTGTTAAAGGCAAGGTTGACTAATTTACTTGATTTGTGGCTATAATTTGGATGTTTCTGGGTAACCATTGAAGGATGTGCCAGTTACTGGATAATAGTAAGACATGTTCATGTCTGTCTCAAGTTTCAAATGCTTGGGGACTGCCAGCTTTCTTGGGTTTGGAAGGAGAATCCTTTGAACTAAATCTCTGAAACAAGGTCATGTGGGCAATAATGAGTGTCTTTAGTGGCTTCTCAGGCAGTACCATCAGCGCAGAGTTCTTTCTTTGGGCAAAATCAATCTTTTTTTTTTGTTTGTTTTTTGTTTTTGTTCTTTTTCTTTTTTTCTCTATGTTGTTCTTTTTCTTTTTCTTGAACCTGGGGATTCCTTACCACTGAGCTGTATCCTCATCCCTTTTTATTTTGGGATAAGTTCTTGCTAAGTTGCTGAGTCTGGTCTCAAACTTTTGGTCCTCCTGTCTCAGCCTCCTGAGTACCTGCGATCACAGGTATGTGCCTCTGTGCCAGGCTTTCAAAATCAATCTTTCTACTTTCTATAAAATAAATTCAATTCTTTCATATGGCAACCTTGTGATTCTTTGAGAACAGATATTGTTTCTCCTCTTTGTCCAAGTCTCCTCTTTTCCAGGTTAATCAAACCTACTGATTCTTTACTTGTTTTTTCTACATGCTATTTCTATATAATCATGCTAAGCTTTGAGAATAATTTATATTTTCAATTTTGCATAAACAGGACCTTTCATTATTTTTTATTATAAATGGTTTTCATGCTCTTTGCTAAAAAAGAATTAAAGATTACAGAAAGCAGTAAGAAACAGTTAAGTACCTTCTTTACTTTAAGTACCCTCTCTGATGTTTAAACCTTTGCCTCAAAGATAACCCTTATTGAAAGTTTCTGAAAGGACTTTCAACACATAGTGTACATGTGTATAAGTGTATATATTTCACAAATATGAATTTATATATACCATTAAAATTGTAATAAAAGGGAAATTCAGAGTTTATTTATGAATGTATTTGTACTTTGTTCATTAATGCTTTAAAATAAAAATAGCTAAAATTTAATGAATATAATCCAAGCATCATGCTAAGCACTGTACATATGGTATCTTTTTAACTTTCATAAGAATTCTTTAAGGGAAGCTGGGGGCAGTGTTGCATGCCCCTAATCCCAGGGACTGGGGAGGCTGAGGCAAGAGGATCACAAGTTCCAGGCCAGCCTCAGCAATTTAGCAAGACCCTGTCTTAAAAAATAAAAGGGATTGGGGATATAGCTCAGTGGTAAAGCACCTCTGGGTCTAATCTTCAGAACAATAACAACAACAACAAAATTATAAGGTAGGGATAGTTATCTCACTATAGTTGAGTACACCAAGTAACAGAGAGCTTAATCTAGTTACCTGAGATTACATAGGCTCTACCTGGTCTATATTGAGTAAAATACAATAGAGAAATACTTTTAAGATTGCAAATGAAAAATTCAGTAGTGAATTTTTCTGTGGCAAGGAGAAATAGGAATGATTGGGAAAACTGAAATGAGTGCAGTTGTTTTTCATTTTAAATCTCCTGTAACATGACAAATGTGTCTCCTTGATTTAAATATAACATAAAGGATTTTAAAAATGCTGGAAACGAAAGAGAAAGAGCAAGAGCAGCATTGACTGAGGCTGATTAAACCTTGATATGACACTGAGAGAACAATGCAGTTGGTACAGCTTTATAAATTTATGGAACAATATCTTGCCAAGGAAAATGGATCCCCATTGCTCTCAGGATAAAGGCCAGGGCATTCTTAAGTGGACATCAGAAGCCCATTGTGGAACCTCTGAAAACCAGTCCAATAAAACTTCTTGTTTTTCCTTCACAGAAAGATACTGCCCCCTCCATTTCTGTGCTTTTTCACACACTGTTCCCCTGCTTTAGCCCACTTATCTCATAGCCACCTGGATATCCATTTTCTCAGGTTCTCTCCTCCTCTTGAGATCATGGCTTGCTATTCCTTTACCCCTGCTGACTGCCAGCGGTGGTCAACCTCCCTGCCCCTCAACAGCCCGGCTGCCCCATCAGCCGCCCAGCTGCTCCCTCAGCTCTTATCACATGCAGTTGTGATGTGCTGCCTGGCCTGTCTCTCCCTCTAGACTGTAAATAAAGTTCAGAGCAAGGCTTTGTCTTATTTGCCTTTGTATTCTTGTCACTGCTTGGCATTTATTAGGAGCCTGATAAATACTTGTGGAATGAATGAAAGCATGAACAGATTTTGAATTTTTGAAAAGGGCATTTATAATGAAATGTGCCTATCCAAAACTAAAAATAAGTATACAGTCAGATTTTAACAGAAATGAGGCCAGGCTTAAAGAAATGAAATGGCTGGCAGAAAACTAGAACTAATTCAGTAGTGAGCATTTTTTCAATGTGCAAGAATACCAGAGGGGAGAGAAAGATGATAGCCTGTAACCCAGAGCCAAAAGAGTTTCCAAATGCAGAAAAGTAAATAAATAACTTAGCAAAAAATTTTCCCAACTCTCCCCTACCAAACGTGATTTGTTGTATGTAACTTTTTTTTTTTTTTTTTGTCAATGGGAAAAATAAGAACTCAAGGGCTGGGGTTGTGGCTCAGCAATAGAGCACTCACCTTGCACGTGCGAGACCCTGGGTTCGATCCTCAGCACCACATAAAAAAACAAATAAGTGAAATAATAGTTTTTTGTCTAACTACAACTAAAAATAAATATTTAAATAAAAATAAGAACTTAAAATGAATGCAGATTTTTTTTTTAAACTAACTGGCATTATATGACTTTTATCTATGCTCTGTATACTTCTTAATTAGGGTCACAAAGTTTGAATGGTGGTCATTTTCACGTTTGTGTTTATGTTAAAAGTCACCTTTGGCTCTCTAGAGTTGTTGATAAGCTTTCTAGTGATTTACTACCTTTTTTTTTTTTTTTTTTTTTTTTGGTGCTGGGAATCGAACCCAGGCTTGTGCATGCAAGATTTACTACTTTTTATAATCTGTGTTTACTGTCTTGAAGTTTTTGGAAAAAGCTGAATTTTTGAGATAGATCAGAGAATCCTATATTGTGTGTTTTCTTGTTGCAAAATTTGAAGTTTAGGAAAAAAAATAAATTATAGTTATTGTACATTAAACAACTACTCCTGAAATTTATCTGGAAACTTTTGACAGAGGAGCTTATTGTCAGAGGAGTAAGTCCTTCATGGTCCAGAGGATTAGGAAATTTCATAACATGTGCCAAGAGATCTGGCAATTTCTACTGCCTTTAATTGCTTTACCTTACATGTCACAGGTTATAATCTAGATCCAAAATACCTTCTTATTTCAGTATTTCACATGAGCATAATTCTAAAAAGTATTGGGGGTAAAATTTAAGTAAAAACTCAACTGTGTGTGATATTAACTAATAATACAAATAACACCACCGAGGAGGTACCACCAGTGGCTCCTAGGCAGGATCAGGTTTGACTACACAGAAAATTATAATTGGTGTCTTGCAGGCTAGGACTCTTCCTGGTAGCTGGAAAGTGTGTTTGGCATACAGTGTAAGCTATTTCCTGATTTTTAGAATGCCATATTGTGAAAGCCGTGCCTATTAAAATTGGCCTCTTGGCAAAAGGCAGGGTGAATAGATGGTATAATAATAGACATGAAAAGTGTTGGGGAGTGTAGAAGAAAGAGCCATAATTTAACCAGGAGGACTGTGGAAGGCCACCATAGAAGGTGATGTTTGAGGTAGATATCAGTAAGTGGAAAAGGGAGGAAAACTGATTTGGGCTGGGGGCTCAGGCATAGCGACATCATCACGTATAAAGTGTCAGGAGAATTGCGTTTAGGCCTTGAAGCTGAAGCCCAGATGGGTGGAAAGCACTGTAGCAGATGGCGCTGGGAAAAGCAGACTGAGCTCAGGGCAGGGGCAGCCTATAGAGGAGCTTGCACTTGATTCTGTAGGCGCTGGGAAACCATGATGATTTGAGGTAGAAGTGAGGGTTGTCTTGTCCATTAGGTATAGCATCTAGGGCCCACAAACTTGTTTTAATTTTCATTTCTTTTGAAAACCAAAATAAAATTAGTGAGCGTGACAGTAATGAATTCATTTTTATACCAATGCAGTCATAAAACATGTCTTATCTTTTTCTTTTTTGCTTATTATTATTATTATTATTATTAAAGGAAGAATGAGCCCACAAAGGCAAAATTGCCTAGGGCTCACAAAAGTCATACTGCAGCACTAGGGAACAGAATGTGAATCCTGAAGATAGCTTCAGCTTTTTGAAGGATGAATAACACCCTGTGTCTTGACTGCATCAGATTTATTTGAGGAGTCACTGGCAAGCGCAGACTGCTGGGTCCAGGGATTTCGGATTTAGTAGGGAAGGAAAGGGAGCACTGGAAGATAGAGCGTGCATCTAGAAGAACTGGCAAGTGGCAGTTTATTTGATAACCTGAGAAATCAAGAAGGCCCAAGTCAGGGTAGTGCCAGTGGGCCTGGGGAAATAGAGGCAGCCCTGGGAAGCAGTGCTCAGATGAATGGACTGACAACTGGCTGGATGTGGGATGTGAGGTTTAGGGGAGTCAGAGACATTTAGCCAGCATGGCAGCAGGAAAGGAAGTAGTTTCTGATCTTGGCCCAAAGTGGAAAATGTGACCAACTGGTTTTCTGTGCTGCAGGCCCACTGCGAATATGCTTGTGCAAGGGCTGAATATGCTGTGAGCTTGGCACAGGGTTTCACCAGGCTTTCAGCTTTTTGGTAGGCTGCCCATCAGGCTGTGCAGAAGCCCAGGGGAATACTTTGGAGGGGGCGAGAGGCAGGAGCCTGGAGGATGAGTAAGGTAATCTGTGGAAACAAAAGAACTCAGCTCTGTGACACTGGGCTGAGGCCAGGATGGTGTAGGGTGGCGGTCTGTCTCTTTGCCCATTCTTATTGGGGGACCGCAAGGCTCTTCTGGTTCTATGCTAGGTGGTGGAGGCACAGGAAGAAAGGTCAAGCACCAGAGAACTTGGAAGATGATTACTGAAAGCAGGAATCCTTGATCTCTTTGGAAACAGACAAACACCTGGCCCCAGAAATTCCCAAGGACTGCCTTGTACCAACCAGCATTGGGTCACTTGAGCACTGCGGCAAAAATCTTAGCAGGGTGACAGTTACTCACCCTCATTCTTCTCTTAGTTTGTCCCTCTTCTGTCATCTTTCACTCCCTTCTCCCCTTCCTTCCTCTTTTGTCTCTTCCCCTTCATCTTCATCTTTCTCATGCCTCTCCCCTCTTTGTTCTCCTCTTCCCTTTTCCAGTCTGGGTCTCCTCCTTGCTTCCCAGTCAGTGAGTCAGCGCGTTTGGGAGACTTGGAGCCCCATGCCTCAGGAAGGTGTATGGATGACTGAAGTCTTGGGTTGTGTGCATGCATGTGACTTAGTTCCCTGACTGCTGCATGTGGCCCAGTAGGTGCGAACATGGGTGTTACTTTCCAGTTTGGGTAATTGCATCTGACCTACCTAAAATTTCACTTGCTGCTTCAATTAGCAAAGTGTTCCACACTGTAACTTGGTGATGGGAGGTTTCATAAGCCTCTATCCCAGAGGCAGCTGTATTTCATTCAGATGAAGGAGAAAATGTTACTAATTTGTATCCAGGGAGTGCAAATTTGTAGCTCACCATTTTTTTCCTCTCTGTCTCTCCTTGCTCACCTTTGCAGGAAAGCAGAACTTTTTCTTCCTCTCTCCTGTGGCTGAAGCCTAGATAAATTGCTCTATTTTCAACCATCCCAAGTCCAAATTTGCGGACGCCATTGAGCAGAGAAGGTACCAGAGAATTATGAGTTAGAAGCTTCAAATATAAGCTCTGTCTTTGTCATTTACAAGCTGTGACCTTGGACAGGTTATTTAAATGAGAAGAATCATACTGCTTCTGTCTTTCAGGCAAGGTGAAATGTGAGAATGAATAGGAAAGCATTTTACACTCCATATGTCTTTGTTCATTCATTTCCTAAGTGCCTTCTGACTTCCTACTGTGTGATGGCACTGTTCTAGCACAGGGATATAGCAAAGGATGACACAGAGAAGACCTTGGAACTCAGGAGCTTCCATAACTGTAGGTAAATGGTTATATGGTATACTGAATGCTACCGAGGCACTGGAATGAGGGGACAATAATTAGGTAGTGGTGGGAAGGGGCACTATTTTAGCGAGGGACCTCAGGAAAACCCTTTCTGAGGAGCTAAGCTTTGAGCTAACACAGAAGAAACTGAAGATAAAGCAGATAAGAAGAGCTGGGTGCAGTGTATTTTAGTTACAGCTGTGCTTTGCCTAACAACAGGGATACTGTCTGAGAAGTGCATGCTTAGGCAATTTCATCGTTGTATAAATATCGTACGGTGTACTTAACACAAACTAAGACTGCCACAATGTCACGAGGTGATATAATCTCATGGGACCACCATCATAGATGGGGTTTGTTGTTAGCTAAAACATCACTATATAGCACGTGACGGCACTAGGCGCAGCAAGTGCAAAGACCTGGAGGAGGTGCAAAGCTTGGCAGAAAGGAGAATGTAATCAGTGTCACTGCTGTTTAGCAAATTAAGAGGGAATGACAATAAATGAAGTCCTAGTTGTGTTTTTAAGGGACCATTGTGGATGCTAGAGTTGAGAAATAATTTGAGGTGGTTTCATAGATGTGCCTCAATGGTACTATGTACCAACTTTTTAATTTTCAAGACTTTTTTTTTTAGTTTGACTGGTTTATTTATTTTTAAATTTTTAAAAAATGTTTATTTCTTAGTTTTTTTAGATGGACACAATGTCTTCATTTTACATTTATGTGGTGCTGAGGATCGAACCCAGTGCCTTCTGCATGCTAGGCGAGTGCTCTACCACTGAGCCACAACCCCAGCCCCTATTTATTTTTTAAATTTTTTATGGGTGCATTATAGTTATATGTAATTGTAGTATTTGTCATTACATATTCATATGTAAGCATAATGTAACAATATAATCTGGTCAAAATTTTCCTCAGTAAGACTTTATTTATTTAGAGCGGTTTTAGGTTCACGGTGAAATTGAAAGGAAGATACAGAGCTGCCTTTTCTCATCCTCCGCCTCCACACATGCCTAGCCTTCCCCTTTATCAGCTTCCACCAACAATGCCCTGTCATATTTAGATCTTACAATGGTCCAGTGAAGTAGTTGGCATGAACAAAATGTTCTAGAAAGGAGAAGCTCTATGAGGCCCAAGGAGTTTATGCGAAGCCAAGCCAGCAGTGGAGCCCAGGTCTTCTAACATATTGGAGTGTGACAGAAGCTTGCAAAGGAGGAAGGTTGAGACCTTGGGCACCGTATGTTTCAGATAGATCAGCTGCTCTAGGAGCTGACAAGCTGGAGGGATAGAACAGGAAAAATTGGTTGTTTACTGCTAGGTTGCCCTTGAAAAGTGTAGCAGGATTACTGTATTTACTGGTCATAAAATCCAGCCATTAAAATCCCCTACCAGGGTAGGACTCTGGCTTTGTCTCCAAATGTGCCAGGAGAGAACCGTCTCCATTATGCCTCTCACTGGCACACAGAGGCTGGGGACTGTCACACACTGTCTTGTTTTGTGAGCATTTGCAGTTGTAACAGATGATCGCTCTATTTCATGTCTTGCTTTGTTTTCAAGCCACTGCATGAAAGCCAGGCCTTTTGTCTCCTAACAACCAAATCCTCCCAAAAGCCCACTTTAGTTTATAGCAGTGATATATGTTCATGAAAAGAAAACTTAAAACAATTCAGAGAGTGATATAAAAATCAAAGTAAAAAACCCATTTCCTTTCTCCCCAGCTTCTAGTCCTACTCTCCAATGTAACTCATATTCTAATGATTTTTGCATTAATTTAGAAATTTTCCCATGCATATGCAAACATATGCAACCACATGAACAAAGCAGATTCTTGCATACACATACATCCATATGCATGCATTCATAGATAATGTACATGTGTATGTCCTGGAATTGTTTTCCATCTGCTCTTCTATAACAGTTTTTTATTTAACATTGTATCTTGCAAAACTTCCTACATTAGTACCTAAAGATGTACCTTATTTTCTCTAATGACTACTTTCCATGCCACTGTCCTAATTCTTCTATGTATTGTTAGTAAATATATTGGGACATATGTATTTATTTATTTTTAATTGACACATAATAATTTACTTATTTACAGGGTATGGTGTGTATCAATACATATATGCAATGTATGATCAGATTGTGTAATTGGTATATCAAATATTCAGAATCCTCTTTCTAGCTATTTTGAAATGTGCACAAGTATATATTTTGTATATTGTTGTATGTGGTCTACCTGTGGGGAACATTCTGAGGTAAGGAATGGCTCAGAGGAAGAACATTTGCAATTCACATTATAGTATAACTTGCTGTAGAGCTTGGTACCAGCTGTCTAAGAACCTGGTACCAACTGAAATTTCTAACAATATATGAGATTACCTGTTTTCCTACGTCTTTTTTAAAGCTGAGTATTATCTCCAGGCATGTGGCACACATCTGTATACTAGTGACTCAGGAGGCTGAGGCAGAAGAATTGTAAATTCAAGGCCAGTTTCAGCAATTTAGGGAGACCCTGTTTCAAAATAAAAAAATAAAAAGGGTTGGGGATATAACTAAGTGGTAATGCACCCTTGGGTTCAATACCCAGTATGGAAACAAAACAAAAACTGGGTATTATCAGACTTCTTAATCTATGCAAGTTTCATAAGTGAGAAATGATAATTGTTCGCTTGACTTGAAGTTGTCAATAAATGTTGATATTTCTATGAATTATTTTTGTTGTTAATAGTTTTAATTACTTTTGTTAGGTAAGTAATACATATTCAAGGCAAAATAATTTAGAAAATGCAGAAAAACACAGAGATACAATAAAAATAACTGGCAAACTTGTTTTCCCATGGAAAACCATTGTTGACATTTGGTATGTCCTTTTGTCTCTTATCTAACAGGAAGTAATGAATGAAAACTTCCCTTGTTACCATCTTGTCTCTTCATTAATTGTGGCTACTAACTTTCTTATGGAATATTTCAATACAGCAGTGGAGAGGAGTCCTGAAATTGGAGTCAGTGGTAGTTCCAGATTTAAGTTTGGATATTGCTTCCTAGCTTTGTGACCCTGGGCAAGACATTTTACCCTACGGAACTTCTGTTTTTCCCTTTATTAAAAAAATGCCTCTGTTATGAAATTGTTAGGAAGATTTAATGGAACGAGATCTAGTGCATTCTCTACCCTGTGGCAGATGCTTGACAAGTATTGGCTGTATCAAGAGGTTGGAGTGAAGTAGGGCAGTGTTGAGGACATTTAATTATCCTGAGGTTTCTTCAGGTTCTTTTTGCTGTCTTCCTTTTACAAGGCTCTGAACCTTTTCTTTGTCATATTCATCCTGGGGTTCTTCCTGAGCATGAAGGCAGTGCACAGACGTAGTGAGTCCTCTTAACTGTGCAGGATGCTTGGGGTGAAGCAGCCAATAAGAAGTTGACTTAGTTTCTGAGTAATAATGCTTGTTACATTATGGCATGATCAGTATATCTCAGTTTAAAGATAATTTTGAGGGTGGAGGATAAAGTCAGAAACTTTCCAAGGATGAAAGGAAATTGGCATGTATGTTCTAAGTGGGACTAAGCTTGTTTTCTTTTAAAAAAATTCTTCTAGTGTTTCTACAAAACCTAGGTCATGTAAGGCAGTAGTTATCAAAGAAGGGGCTATTTTTGCTCCTTCTCCTGGGAACAGTTGGCAATGTCTGATTTTTGATTGTTACATTAGTGGGAGGAGTTACTGGCATCTCTGGGGTAGAGGCTAGTTTGTTGCCAAACATCCTATAAAGCATAGTATAGCTCCCCATAACAAGGAATAATCTGGCCCAAAATGTTAGCAGCACTGAGGTTGAGAATCGCTGATAGAGGGAATACACTGATTATGAGTTGAAGATTGCAAATCTGGTGAAGTGTATGTTCATGGATCCATCAAGCTCAAGGTATGGGTTGGTACCACAAATTAAACCACACCCAAAAGGAGTTTCTTGCAAGCTGCAAGAAGCCCCTTTGCTTCTCAGGGAGCTGGTATGGAACAGGCCTAAATTTTAAAATGGCTGTCTTTGGCTAGATTATCACCTGCAGGCAGCTGAGGTACTTGGTTCAAGCTTGGGTCTTAGTTTCCATGGGATCCATTCGAACTTTTATTCATTCAGCAAACACTGATAAAAAGAGAAGCCCAAGTTCACTGCTATGGGAAATAAAAAAGGAAAAACAAAGCCAAAGTATCTGTCCTAAAGGAGCTTAGAAGACACTATTGTGGTTAAGAATTCAGATGTGGCTCTGTGTTACCTGGGCTTGAAGTCTGGCTTTGATGCTTCTGTTTTTATTTTATATAAATATATTTTTGGTGCTGGGGTCGGAACTATTGCGAGGTGGCCAGAACCTTGCTAGGATAATTTTTCCTGCTCAGGAAGAGATAAGACACCTGAAAAAATAAAGTCTGAAATAGCGAAGAAAAGAAAGGCAAAGTCAGAAAAATAGTTTCAAATGCAGAGTGCCTGATAGATCCAGCCCACACAGGAGCTGGAGTTGAACAGTTGAAAAACCTCTCTGATGGTTTATTGAAGGTAGAGCATCAAAGGCAGGGATAAGGTTTCAGGGGTGGAGTCTTGCTTCATGATGTCTTGCAGTCGACAGGTTGACTGGCATCTTGGTAGGCCCCACCAATCTCTGAAAGGCTGTGTGGCTAAATAGCAGGTCACTCCATTTCCAGAGCTGTGTGGAATCTGGCAGAGCTGAATAGAAATTCACATGTATCTGGGCGATCTTACCAGCAAGATTGCCACTGGAAGTTCCCAGATACAAGATTTTTCTATTCACTAGCTGCAATGCTGGTTTGGTCCACACATAGTCCATGGATGGGACATGAAACACAGGGCCTCAAACATGCTAAGCAAGTGCTACCACCCAAGTATACCCCCAGTCAGACACTTCTAAATTTATATGATTCATTTTAGGATAGGGTTAAAAACGTCTCTGTCATATGATTGTTTTTTTTTTTTAATATTTTTTAGTTGTAGTTGGACACAATATCTTTATTTTATTTATTTTTATGTGGTGCTGAGGATCAAACCCAGGGCCTCGCACAAGCTAGGCGAGTGCTCTACAACTGAGCCATAACCCTCACTCTGTTATATGATTTAATTTTTTTTTTTGTATTTGTAGATGGACAGCATGCCTTTATTTTATTTGTGTATTTTTTAATGTGGTGCTGAGGATCCAACCCAGTGCCTCCCATGTACAAGGCAAGTGCTGGGCTCCTGAGCTACAGCCTCAGCCCTGTCATAGGAGTTTTGATGGTTCAAAAGTTGACAGGCTTAGAGTGTTTAGTACAATGTCTACTCAAGGAAATATCAGTTGTTCTCATAGCAAAAAATTTTAAAATGAGATTTCAGTTTTTTGTTATTTGTGCTATTCCTGCTATGGAATCTGGGGATGGTATGTATTTTCTAGTTCAGAGTTTTCAAATTTGATTAGTACTAGATTGCTTTTCTCAAAAAACATTAGCAAAGAGAGGAACAGCTAACGTACTTGTGCCAAGATGTGATGCTCTGTGAGGGAGTTCTGAGAAGGCAGAGACAGACCTTCTGGCTTAGATTACTTGAGCCTGGTCTTGAAGGCCAAAGAGGATTTCAGCAATCGCATAAAGTTGGAAAGAGTGTTTTTAGAGGAAGAAATAGAATGATAAAGAGATGGAGGAAAGAGCATTGAATCTTTACCCATGTTGTAATAAAATACCTTTGGTTGTAAGAAATAGCCTGTTTTTCAAATATCTTCCTTAAAACCAAAGGCATTGGTATAAAGTCTCAGAGTAAATTCTGGGTCCTGGGAAAGAAGGCAAGACCCGGCCTCACGTGAACCTGGAAGCCCAGCCTGGGAGTCTCCTGGGCTGCCATCTCTCTCCAGTGCTTCACGGTTCTTGTTTTCCCTTCCCTGCACATTTGTTTTGCCCTTTGTCCTCTCTCTGCTGACCAGCTTTCCTGTCTTCTCTGTGTCCACGGCTTCCTCAAAGGTCCCAAGTTCACGTGTGACTATCTCAAGCAACAAATCCTCATCGATCTTCTCTATTTCTGAATCCCAAACTCCAGGAGGAAGGAATCCAGTTGTGGTCTAGGTGTTCTTTATGTACTTCATGTCACCCTCTAACTGAAGCCAGAGCAGGGGGTGTGAGGAGCCCTTCTCGTGGAGTCAGCATGGTTAGCAAATTCCTCCTCAAAAATGAAAAAGGAACAAAACTGCCCGCCAAGTCGTTCCTTTGCTCACATGTATGTAACTAAAGTACCAGGCAAGTACAATGGGCAGGAAGGAAGTAGGTTGATGAAGGGAAGTGGGACACCAGCCCTTGGCCTTGCAGCGTAGGCAAGATGGGATGAAGGAGGACATTTCAGGCTAGAGGCTGGGAAGAACAGAACGTGTAACAGCAAGCCGTTCAGTAAGTTCTATGTGCTGGCACTTCATTCATTCAGATGACACGTATTTATTGAGGGCCTTGTATGGAGAACTGTATGTTTATGGATGAAGAAATAAAATTAGAATAGTTAATTGCTTTCCCAAGGTTATGGAACATGGGAATATGAACCATGACTATCACGTTTCAAAGTCTTCAAATTTTTCCCCTCTGTTATTTCCTTTATTCATGTCTTCTCTAGTAGATTCTACAAGGTCAAAAATGACCTACAGAAAGGTTGCTTGCTCATGCTTTTTTTTTTTCTTTCTAAATAGAGAAATTTTGAAATCGTTCATTGTCTTTATTTTCCAGAGTGAGAATAGGCATTTAGTTTCTATAACTCTAAGATGAATTATGTGTAGGTGTACGTTTGTTTGTTTTAGAGGAAGCATTTGGTCAGATGATTTTAAAGATCTGTTCTAACTCTTAACATTTTGAATTAGGACTTGTTCTTTCATTTCAGAAATCCCGGCAACCAGTTAGATTTAATTTATTCCAGAATTATTTCTCATAGGAAAAATTTTAGAGCAGTCTAAAATGTCCTCAAATAGTTTGGTTCAGAAAATTATGATGTGCTGCTACACTACTGTTTTTTTAAATGGCTGTTAAAAATAATTTAAGGAGGGCTGGGGTTGTGGCTCGATGGTAGAATGCTCACCTACCATGCATAAAGCACTGGGTTCGATCCTCAGCACCACATAAATGTAAAATAAAGATATTGTGTCCACCTGAAACTCAAGAATAAATATTAAAATATAATACAATGGGAATATCTTCAAAATATAAACTTAGTGGGATAAATAAGAAACAAGTTATGTACATTAAATCAAACAACAGATACATACACACATGAAAATCATTGTAAAGGTACATACCAGTCCAAAATGAAGTAACTAGATCAAAATATTACAAAAGAATCTTTAGGTAGTAGACTACCAGTAATTAAAAATTTTTTTAGTATTGAGGATGTAGCTTAGTGGTAGAATGCTTCCCTACTATGTGTAAGACCCTGGGTTCAAAGAAAGAAAGAAAGAAAAAGAACAAGAACAATAGGTGTTTTGTTAAATTTTCAACAGTGAATTTGTATTTCACAATTACAATTTTATGTAACTATATTTTTTCCTAAAGCTACTTTTATTTATTTTTTTTAAGATAGAGGGAGAGAGAGAGAGAGAGAGAGAGAGAGAGAGAGAGAGAGAGAGAGAGAGAGAGAGAGAGAGAATTTTAATATTTATTTTTTAGTTCTCGGCGGACACAACATCTTTGTTTGTATGTGGTGCTGAGGATCGAACCCGTGCGCACGCATGCCAGGCGAGCGCGCTACCACTTGAGCCACATCCCCAGCCCCCTAAAGCTACTTTTATAACTGAGATTTTTAAAAAATAATTATAGACTCACTTATAGTTGTGAACAATTGCTCATTTCTCCTGGTGGTACTGTTTTGCAAAACATAGTATAATATCACATCCAGGATATTCACATTGATTCATTCCTCCTCCAATTCCCCTAGTTTTACTTCTTCAAGTGTGTGTCTGTGATACCTATTTTATCACCTCTGAGGATTCTGAAAGGCACCACTGCAATCAAGAAACCGAACAATTCCAAATCACAAGGAATCTTCATAATGACTTTATAACTACATACGCACTTACCATCATTCTTGAAAGAAAAGAATAGGATCTTAACCTCAATGTGTAGGGAATTTATTTTGGTTTTCCATCTGAAGGCAAAATTTTAGAACCTTAGAGTTGCAAGGACATAGACGTCTTTGTAGTCACACAGAATGTGAGCATTTTAAAGGAGGATTGGAAAGGATTCTATGATGAACCGCTGTCCCCCAGACTTCATCAACTTGAGCTCTTTCTACTCTTAATCCCCAGATGCTTCTGCCTTCACAGTGCAGGTCTGGAGTTAGGTGTTTCCCCTGGAAACACTAATCCTCTCAGTCTGTGTCTGGGTGCTGCTTCTCTGGCTCTGCTTATACTCTGTATTTTCTTTATCGTGGCACTTTTCTTGTTTTGTAATGGTCTGTAGATTATCAGTAAATTCTAGGTGAGTGACTGGCGTCTGGATGAGAGCCTTTTCCCAGTTTCTGAGAAGCCTGCAGCTGCCAGCTCTCCTTCATCTCCCACCCTTTGTGTGGCTTTTGATTCTGCCTGCACTTAAAGCACAGCATTTATGTGGCAGGCCCTCACTTATTTTGGCTGTGCAACTACTTGTCCAGTCCATAAATTCCAGCCCTCTACCTGCTGGTGCTTCCACCAGGGTGACTAACATCTTCTGAGCTTATCACGTATTTCTCTTTTCTTCTTCTATTTATAAAGGCAATTAGGCAATGATGAATACTATATGTCGCAGTCTGGCTGGGCACAAATCACCAGCCACTCAAGCAGGAACAAACTTTATTTCCGAACTCCCGAGAACGCCAGCACGTGGCCTTTCCCCGGGACACACCACACACCGACCGGAAATCCCTTCTCTGGCACTTCCCCAACCAACACGAACTCCCCAGGAATCCCGCGAGAACTCCAAAGTAGCCGGCGCCTGAGGCGGATAGCAGGGGTCTAATATACAATTGAATACACAGCTTAACATAACCATCATCATCTCAATGGCTTGCTGGCGTCACCTCTCAACCACTCGTTCTGGCAAAAATGCCGTGCGTCATTCCGACTTGGCTATGGCTCTCAGCAACTATATGTAGCTATGAGCCCAGCACTTTTGCTGTGTTCTTTACATGTATTATCTTTTTAGATAAAGAATCTTCAGGTTATGTTTTACTATCCTCATGTTTAAAATGAAAAAGCTCAGGCTCTAAAAGAAAAATGGAAGAAAATAAAAAAGGGTGAAGAGCTTGGTTAGGATCATGCATCTGGGTAAGTGCAGAGCAAGATTCTAATCTTCTAATCCAGGATTGTCTATTACAATTTTTCTGACTAGTCTGTAAGAAGGATCTGAGCCTCTAAGGAACTATTTTAACTCATGGTTCTTCTAAGTCTCAGCTCTGTCTCTAGGAACCTGTATCCAGGTTCTAGCCCCTTGAACCCCTCAGTGAGCCAGCTCTGGACTTTGGAAGACAGCCATTCTATGATGTTCAGTGGAAATCTTCACTTTTATTTAGTGAAATATCTACATGAGTTGTAGTTTGGGCTTTGGGCATAACATAGGTTCCTCTGAATCTGTGGATCCTGCATGGTACAGCTAAAAGGGATTTTTCTGCTTTTACCTATTTATTTTACAGATGAGGAGATGTGAGTGCAAGGAGAGGAGCCCTGTTCAACTTACCATCCTTGAGTTACTTGAAATGTTATCTTGTCATTCTGCCTTACCTTTCTTCTTCTAGCTGTTCCAGTCTTTCCTCTTGAGATTTTTTTTTTTTTTAAACCTTTCATTACCCCAGTCATTCTCCTTATGGTCAGCCTCCAGCTGGCCTGTGTCCCTCTTGTCTTTGGAACTGACTTCAATATTTCAAATTTGGGTTGATTGCCTGGAGTCCTACAGTTTAATTCTGCAAATCATTATGAGACCCTACTATAGGCCAGGGACATGTTATAACCCAGTCACCTTTTGCTTATTTCCATCCCCTCTCCACACTGTGTTTATGATACTATGGGTTTTTGTACATGTAACAAAAGCCATTAGAACTGTAGGGTAAACCAGATGAAAGCTTGTTTGCTCATCTGGGACAGATGCTCCACCCTATGAGGTAGCAAGGCTTCCAAGTGGCTTCTCTCTTGCTGCTTTTTGATCCTTGGATGTTACTTTCTTTATCAAGAGGGCCAACCAGTGCAGTTTTTTTCCTAGCCAATGTGAAGGCACAACTGATGGGTGCCTCCTCTTTTCTCAAGAAACAGCCTGAAAGTTGAACTCTTCTTACACACGCGCGAACATACACATATATTCACACGTCCCATTGGTCAGAATTTAATCTCATGACCACACCTACCTGAAGGGAATCTGGGAAATGTAGTCTTTTATTGTAGGAGGCTGTGTGTCAACTAAAATATTCCTAAGAAAATGGGGTGGTGGTTTTTGATTGGAAAATATTAGTCTTTTCTATACCCTGCCTATTTCAGCTCCAAGAAAGCAGGATCTGGTTGGTACTCTATGGCCTCTGGCTTCTCCAGCTTATGAAGTACCATTTCTAGGAAAGATGGCAAAGTAGGACCTTCTAGGAATTCTCAGAATTCCATGAGGGTCTGAAATTCAAAATCTTTGGTGAGGAGATCACAATGGTAAAATGTATTGGGGGCTACTGTTTTATTTGCTGGGATTATTTAATATTTAAGATGCATTATCTTATTTAAGTCAGAGGAATCTTGGTGGAGGGCATGTATTATGATTAATTCCCAATTTACAGATCAAATTTTCCAGAGAGATGAAGTCATCTCCCAAGGTCACACAGCAGATGCAGGATGAAACAGCTACGTATTTATCTAAGTACACTGGGACTTGAGGTCATTGGCCACTTGCTTTGATAACAGATAAATCAGAGTTCCTCATTAACACTTCACAAAGCCCTCTCATGTGCCTCCATAATAATTAGAAACTTCCAATTATAACCTGAGCAGGAAGTGTTGTTTTAAATAGGTCGTAAGCCCAAGTTGAAGGGACAGGACTTACATCCTGTTTGCTGAGTGTGAGCTCAGGTCAGACAAAATAGTTGGTGACCAAATTAAAAAAAGGCCCTCTATCAGCAGTGCTTCTCTGGGTATTTTCTTTTACGTGAGGAAACTGAGGCACCGACATAGGCATTGACCTCAGTAGGTTGGTGCCTAGCAGAGTTACGTGTGGTAGAGTTAGGATTTGGCTCCATGTTGGTCTGATGTCAAGCTGGAAATCTTAATTTGCGTGCTCTCTCCTGTTCATTTCCCTGGTGGGGTGCGCTTCTATATCTTCCTGTTTGGCATTTCCCCAGCATATCCAGCTACTGGTGCCCAGCCTGTTTGCTGGTCTTGCTGCACCTGGTTAGAGATTATAGGCTGTAATTGTTCACTGACTTTTTTAGACTCTTATTTGTTGATAGCCTTGCTTAAAAAATTTTTTTTCTTATTAGTATGGAGGGTGGATTATTCATCCAAATCTTAACAATGGGGTACTGAATGAAGAAAACGTGTCTCTATGGTAAACTTGTTTTCCAACTCAAATCAGGATATGTGGACCACTTGAGAGGCACTGGACTCGTAGATATTTTAGAATTATCTGGGGAGCTGTGGGTGGTAGTGGGGAAGCTACCCTTTCTGAACGGGTAATATTTATTGTGGGATCTACTGGAGGATAAGAAGAAATCAGTCATGCAAAGAGCCAGAAAGCAGTTCTTAGAAGAAGGAACAGCAAAAACAAATGCTCTGGGTGGGGAAATGAAAGACAGATAAGGAATTAAACTAGTATCGTGTTTGAGTCTTACATGTTTTAGAGTTTGTTTGTTACAGGAGGGGAGACAGAAGCTCATTGTCAGCAATAACCTCTACCCCCCAGAATCAATGGCTATTTTTGGACAAGCCTCAATGAAGCTAGGAGTAAGTGCCTTCATGCTTGTCAGATTCTACATCTTTGGAAGAGCGATAAACAGCATCCTTGATGAAGTGCTATTCTCTTTCACTTCATTAAATTCACCTTTGGATGTGGTTAAATCAACAGAGTTCTTTTGGGACTTCTGGGGGGCTTTGGATATAAGAAAACAGTAAAGTTTTTGATATTAGCCATGCTTTATAAAATCATTTACATCATTCTTTCCTCTCAAAATCCCTTTCAAGCATTTAAGGGGTTGGAAGTTACATTGTTACGTCAGAATCACAACTTAGAAAATTGGAGGGTGCTCAAAGGGTGTTCTGTTGACTGAGGAGTTGGGCTGTTCTGAAAACAATGGCAGATTCTTTTATTTACAGTGGCCACAGCCTCACAGATGTGCATCAACTGGCTATAGTCCATCAATAACTAAGCAGATTTGTACATTGTTCCAACTTGGGCACTTGCGTTCTTACTCTAATGTTAATTCAGCTGTTCATATTAAGAATTTTAACATAGCAAGGAGTTCTTTTTAAAAAGCCAACAAAAAGAACACAAGTTCAACAATTAATTGTGGGAATCTGAAAGTACATTCTGGACTTGTTACTTGTCCTGGCTCAGCAGAGATCCTTTTGATGTACCCTCAATTACAATAGAAATAACAGCTTGGTGAAATAAGCAGACTCTTAAGGTAGAGAACTGAAGCCCTGTGAAGAGCCTTATCTTCTAAATGTATTGTGCTTTGCCATTAGCCATGAATAAAAACCATCAGTACCTTATTTTCCGTTTATAAAGCGCTTCCACAGACATTGTTCCTGCTTCATTTTTACAGCTGCTTTCTGAGCTGGGGATAGTTATCTTCATTTTATGGCTGAGGATACTGAGGCTCAAAAGCATTAAGTCACAACATAACTAGCAGGAGACAGAACCAGCATTCCCATCTGGTTATTGTGCAAGTAGTTGGAACTCCTGAAAGACATAGTAGCTTAAAAAGCGTCAGGGCCATCATCAGAAAAACAACTTAGGGTTGTTTTCTCCATGGGTATTGTCTTAAACTTTTGAGAAAATAACTGTAAATTATGCTCCATCCTAACCTTAATAGTGCTTTTCATAATGCCCTTGGCACTATTTGGTTAGTTTCCCCAAATTTTAGTGTTTATATTGTCTTGTGTTTAATTATATCATGTTGAAGGTAGAACCTAGAAAACCATTATTACAGATTGTTTGCATAACATTTTTTTAAAAAATAGGAAGCATAGACATGAATAGAAATAAATATAATTATGCAAAGTAACTGAGGTTTCAGCTAGGTCAGTATCTGTTTTGCCTATTATAAGAAGTGCTAAAGATAAATTATGAATCTCTTGGACTAAATACTTGAGAAAAAGATGGCAATTTTATTGTTCGGTTAGTGTATGCAATAACGTTGGAGAGAGCAATAACAAAACTGTGTCAAAGGAAAAGGGAGACTCAGATGAGATTATATTTGGAATATTTTCTAGGCAGACACGAAAACTGAAAATATAAGATGTAACCCCATGTGACAGAAGAATTAGGAGAATGCAGACTACAAAACCCCTAAGCTGGGCAGTCTCTCTTAGAGTGGTGAATCATGTGAGGTCTTTGAGAAAGGTGTTTCCTGGCGTGGTGCATACAACATGCAGAATTGCTGCTGGAGAAGAGACAGCAGAAATACTCTTTTTGTGTTGTTAGAACAGCTCAGCAAAATAAAATTCCTGTTTATTGTTGGACAACATTGTTTCACACATACATCAAACAGGCCAAAAAAATAAGCAGCAACTTCATTGACAAACAAAGGAAAAAAAAAAAAAAGAAACCTTTTTATCTTTGGTCTTTTTAATCATCTCATACAAACCAACTACTTATAGTACAGCTAAAGTACATACATACAAAAAGTTACTGGAATGCTTGGAATAAGATTTTTGTTGTTGTTGTTTTTGCCTTTTTTTTTTTTCTCCTTTGAGATTATAATGAACATGATCACACCACAAGTAAAGTCAGAAGTAGGAGAGAAAATGCTCCAAAGCCTGGTTTGGTCATCTGAGATCATTAAAAATGGCTGACCATTAACAATATAAAAAATACAAACAATTTTTCCTTTTTTAAAGTACTTAAAGAAAAAAAAAGCAGGGCCTTGGAAGTTTTGTTCTTTTTTCCTCCCCTGTTGCAAATTCACTTTGTGGTTTGGTTGGGTGGTGAAAAGCGTGTGTCACTGCGGGTGGCACTGCCCGCGGTGGACCGGTGGGGGGGACAGGCCTCTTTGCCGGAAGGTGACATTTAGATTCTGAGGTGGGAAATGGAGGGTGAATAGGTCACGGTGGCCTTTTATTTTTAACTTTTCCTTTTTTGCTGTCTAGTCGTCCTCATCGTCTTCTGCTTCTTGGTATCATGGTCCTGGTCATCTTCAGCTGCCTGATTGCCCGTAGCTGCCTCAGCCTCCTCATCTTCATCTCCATCCTCTTCCTCGCCATCACCTTCCTCCTCCTCCTCCTCTTCCTCACCACCCTCTTCCTCTTCTTCATCCACCTCATTGTCAGCCTCCTGCTCCCCACTTTCCTCATTAGCATTCCCATTAGCAGGGGTGCCTCTCCCATTCTCTGGCTCCTCCACAACTTCCTTCTTCTCCCTTAAGTCCTTGGTGGGGATCTGGGAGCTAGTGCCCACGCCTCGTCGGACATGGTGGGGCACCCGGTGATCCCATGCAGTGAGTTGAAAAGGAAACTAGAGTACAGGGACTCTGGCGATAAAGCTGCCAGAGTCCGCAGTGGAGATGGCTGCACAGAGTGGGAAGCAGCCAGTGGGCTAAATACTCTTTTTATAGAAGCATTTTTTTTGGTGCTTATAGTTATACATTATAGTAGGGTGTATTTTGACATATTTTACGTACAGGGAGTGTAGCCCATTCCAATTTTCACCCCATTCTTGTGGTTGTACACCATGTGGAGTTACATTGGTTGTATATTCATATATGAGCATAGAAAAGTTATGTCTGATTCATTCTGCTGTCTTTCCTGTTCTCATCCCCTCTCCATTCCCTTCATTCCCTTTTGCTAATCCAATGAACTTTTTTCTATACTTTCCCTCCCTACCCTCCCTTGTTATGGGTTAGCGTCCACATATCAAAGAGAACATTCAGACTTTGGGTTTTTAGGACTGGGTTATTTCACTTAGCGTAATATTCTATAGTTCCATCCATTTCCCGGCAAACACTATAATTTCATTCTTCTCTATGGCTGAGTAATATTCCATTGTGTATATATACTACATTTTCTTTATCCATTTATCTGTTGAAGGGCATCTAGGTTGGTTCTAGCTTGGCTCTTATGAGTTGAGCTGCTATAAACATTGATGTTTCTGCATTCCTGTAATAATGCTGATTTTAAGTCCTCTTAAAATTGGGATAGCTGAGTCATTCCATTCCAAGTATTCTAAGAAATCTCTATACTGCTTTTCAGAGTGGTTGCACCAATTTGCAGTCCCACCAGCAATGTATGAGTGAACATTCCCCCTACATCCTTGCCAATATTTATTGTTACTTGTATTCTTTTTTTTAATATTTATTTTTAGTTGTAGTTTATTTATTATTTATATATTTATTATTGTATTTATTTATTTTTGTGTGGTGCTGAGGATCCAACCCAGGGCCTCACATGTGCTAGGCAAGCGTTCTACCACTGAGCCACAACTCCAGCCCCTACTTGTATTCTTGATAATTGCCTGGAGTGACTTAGAAAACCGATACTCCAATAAAATAGAAAATCATGACGACATTGACAAATTCCTAGAGACATATGACCTACCCAAATTGAAATGGGAAGACATAGAAAATTTAAACAGATAAATTTCGAGCAATAAAATTGAAGATGCTTTCAAAAGCCTTCAAAGAAAAGCCCAGGACCAGATGGATTCTCAGCCAAGTTCTACCAGATCTTCAAAGAACTTACACCAGTACTCCTCAGAGTATTCCATAAAATAGAAAAGGAGGGAACCCTTCCAAACGCATTCTATGAAGCTACTGTCACCCTGATACCCAAACTGGACAAAGACACATCAAGGAAAGAAACTTCAGACCAGTATCCCTCATGAACATAGCAAAAATTCTTAATAAAATCCTGGCAAATTGTGTACCAAAACATATTAAAAAAACAGTGCACCATGATCAAGTGGGTGATGTAAGTTTGGTTCAACGTATGGAAATCAGTAAATGTGATTCATTATATCAATAAACTTAAAGACAAGAATCATGATCATCTCAATAGATGCAGAAAAAGCATTTAACAGAATTCAGCATCCGTTCATGTTCAAAACACTAGAAAAACTAGGGATGGTAGGAACATACCTCAACATTGTAAAAGCTGTCTATGCTAAACCCAAGGCCAACGTCATTCTAGATGGGGAAGAATTGAAAACATTCCCTCTAGAAACTGGAACAAGACAGGGATGCCCTCTTTTACCACTTCTATTTAACATAGGCCTCGAAACCCTAGCCAGAGCAATCAGACAGAAGAAAGAAATTAAAAGGATAAGAATAGGAAAAGAAGAGCAAAAATTCTCTTGGCAGAGCTAACGATGCCTAGGAAGGGGGTGAGCACTTCCAGGAGAAGGGAGAGCGTGGGCTGTTGGGAGGATCGCAAGTCCTTTCCTTGGACTGGAGCAAGGGCTGGTGGATGGAAGGGCCCCTGAACTGTTTAAAAACACTAGATTCTAGTTCACATTTCAACAGTAGCCCTCTGGAGATGATTAAAGGCGTCCAGAGCTGGGGCTGGGGATCAGCAGGACATTTAGGAGGCTAGAGATAGAAATGGCCAGATCTAGGGTTCTGGCTGGTGGTGGGCACATAAAAAGGTGAGCTGGATTTTATTTTATTTTATGTTTGCCTGTGGGAACAGGGCTGGGGGTGAGGGAGGGAATAAGGCCACTCAGCTTTCTCTGTATCCACCCAGTACCCAGGAGCTGCCCATGCCAAACAGTCATGTCTCCATCAGGGCCTAGTGGCCAGTCAACCAGAGAGGTTTTCAGTTCTTGAACAGTTTCTTTCCTAATCATCACTCCAAGCCTGAGTTGTTAATGCCTGTGGGGCTTCTCTATTCACAGAACCGGTGGAGAAGTGATTGCCTTTTTTGGTATATGTCCACACTTTTCATGCGGAGTCGATTTATTGATTTATTTTAAATATATACACATATATCTGTATATACATATATTTACTTATTTTTAGTTGTAGATGAGCACAATACCTTCATTTTATTTACTTATTTTTATGAGGTGCTGAGGATGGAGCCCAGTTCCTCATACATGTGAGGCAAGGGCTCTGCCACTAAGACACAACCTCAGCCCCAGAGCTGATTTATTTTAACACAGGAGGAAAGACCTGTGTTCAGGCCAGCCAGGAGTGTGGTGTTCAGGAGGTTAACTAGAAGTGATAAACCTTCTCATATATGTGGAATAAAAGCATCTAAGTAGCATGCCCTTCTTTCACTATAATAATGGTGGTGGTAAGAATGACTAGAACTAAAATTTGAAGGTCTAGTCTATATAGCTTGAGACTTCCTATCACCTAGAAGACAAAATTCATGTTTTCTTAAAGGCATTCTATAACATGGTCTTGCCTACCTTGCCATTATTCTTTGCTCACTGCTCTGTACACAGTATTGCTAATCAGTTTATAGTCCAGAATATATGGTCAAAATTAACAATATTCGGTTGGGCACAGTGGGACACTCCTGTAATCCCAGCTACCTGGGAGGTTGAGGCAGGAGGATTCCAAGTTTGAGGTTAACCTGGGAAACTTAGTGAGACGCTGTCTTAAAATAAAAAAAAATGAGGGGCTGGGGTTGTAGCTCAGCGGTAGAGTGATCGCTTAGCAAGTGTGAGGCCCTGGGTTTGATCCTCAGCACAACATAAAGATAAATAAATAAAATAAAGGTATTGTATTCATCTACAACTATAAAAAATAATTTTAAAAAGGGCTGGGGTTGTAGCTCAGTGGTTGAACACCCTCATCCCCAGTACCACCACCACCTCAAAAACAAAATCTAAACTACAACAAAACCTACAGTGTTTATTGAGCCAGACACTCTGGGAGATATTGGCCAAATGAAACTATTCTTTTATGGAATTTCTTTTCTAGTATGTGAAGATGGTGGGAGAGCAGAGTAAATATAGTCTCATGAAGGAAAATAAGCTATTATGAGGAGAATGGGAATGGTTGATTTGAAAAGCCCGTGGAAGAAATATTTAGGTAGAGACCTGTAGGGAGTGAGGAAGCAAACTCAAGACTCATCTCCTGTGTTCTGCACCTGTGCCTGCCCCTCTAGATTATCGTGAAGTAGAGCCCAGTCATAACATAATTTCATTCTTAAATATTTCAACATGTCTCTAAAATGTGAGGGCTTATTTTTAAAACATCACCGCAGTATCCTCATCCTATTTAAAGTATCAATTGTTCTTAATATCATCCAATATCTGTCTGCTTAAAATTTTCCAATTCTTAAAAGTAGAAGTCTTATCTTTTCCTTTTTAGAGTTTGGTTGAGCCAAGATCCAAATAATACATTGAAGTTGATTGACATGTCTCTAAGTCTTTTAATATTTTAATATTTTAAAAACTTTAAAGTTTTTATTCCCTCTTTGTCCTCTTGCAATCTATGTTTGTACTATGGATTTTCCTGAAGTTTGGATTTTGCTAATTGCATCCTATGGTAGCATTTAACCTATGTGTTCCTGGTAGTTAGATTTAGACTTGATCAGATGTTTTTTTGGATTGGATTATTTTTGCAAAATTATCTCATACATATACAATGTATGGTTGTTACTGTTTTTGTGATGGTTGCCTAGTTCCACTATTTTATTAGAGCTTGCAAACCGTAATTTCTATCATTTCCTTCTTTGTTAGCTGCAATACTTCTAGGAGGAAAAAATTTCCCTCATCAGATATTTGGCTACCCTCAAATATAGTTTTATAAAGTAGAGTCAAGAAAAGGCTTGAATTTTTTTTTCCTTCCAGTTTTTTATAAAGGGATGGGGAGTTCCTAAGCCTTCACCAGGTGACTAATGAACTTTCTCTCTCTCATATTTTAAGCATCAATTTATTTTTTGAGCTACTCTAATTATTATTTTTACTGCAGCTCAAATGAACCCATCTTTGGCTTGTGGGAGCCTCTTCCATTTGTTATCCTTTTTTTTTTTTTTTGATAGTTAAGAGTCTGCTGTAATAATTCAGGTATGAGAAATGGGAATTGAACTCAGGGGTGCTCCACCACTAAGCCCTTTTCCCAGCCCTTCTTTATTTTTTATTTTGAGACAGGTTCTCACTAAATTCCAAGGTGGGCTTTGAACTTGCAACCTTCCTGCCTCAACCTCACAAGCCACAACCATCTTGCCTTCTAGGAGCTTATGGAAAATATGCTTATATTTAAAGGCTAAAAGAAGGGCAACTGGATAATGGTCAGTCATCAGGTGGTCACTTGAGATTAATTCCAAGTGCAGAGAAGGAGGATAGAAGGAATTTGAAGCTGGCCAACCAATTATGTAATAGCCCTGACCAAGGTTTCCAGGGAAGAAACAGAAGCAAACCACGATGGAGATTTGAATGCTTTGCTCTGCAGATGATGCCACCCTCAGTGGCAGCTAAAACTGCAACTCCATGTTCAGTTTGGTGGCGCTCCTACCAGTGCATGGCTTGTGGTAAATTGCATGGATCAAAATTGGACATTCACAGTAGAGCCTGTGAATCATGGGGTTAGCCAGTATTGGTGGACTATAGAGCGCAGGAAAATCCACCACTTACTTTACAGAGGAAGAGACTTTTCCTGGAGATGGAAAGCCATTTGCTTAAGAGCACACATGTATATGGAATGTGCAACTCCATGGGTTACCCTCATGGTTCAGATAATGCGGATTCTCAAATGCCTGGATTTGTGGCTGGGAGGGAGTAGACTTGGAATTTGGCGGTGTGCTGGTGGGGCAGTTGATGGCTGCTCTCTCCTACTGCCCCCATGGTCCTCAGTGAGTCCAGGCTCCCACTCTTATCAGAACAGAATCAGTGGCTGCTGAAGGAAGAACTGGGCACCCCCAGGACGAGCCGTTTCTGGTATTTGACTCATACTGGGCAAGGGCTTCCCTGGGTCCTTGCAGAACTACAGCCATCCATACACTATTGATGACTGCAGTGAGAACTCAGCTCTCTGTCAAACAAGAAAGATGATGTATGCGACAGTAAAAGGGCAGGGGATTTAGAGCCAGACAGACCTGGATCATTTTCTGATCCTGTTGTTTGTTAGATATGTGACCTTTATCTAACTATTTAACTTTGCTGAGCCTCAATTTCCTCCTCTGTGGAATGGGTGTGAGAATATCCACCATAGCAGTTGTTGTGAGAATTAAATGTGATAACCTATATTCAAGCAATTGGCCTATAAAAGTTCTCAGCAAATGAAGCCCCTCTGTATCCCTCTCCCCACCCCACCTGACTCCATTTAGGGCCTTGGTAAGGTCATATGGCATAGGGCTGTGACTTTGTTATTATACTTCCCTATTCATCAGAAACAGACTTTGCACCATACCCTCAGAGATTATGATTCAGAAAAAAAGTCTAGAAATTTGTGTTATTCAGTCAGCACACAGGCTGTCTGATGCAGTATCCTGGGTGCATCAGACAAAGGCTGTCAGGAGTCAGACCTGATGCCCAGGAACCCCTTACACCTCTGTTTGTAGGCTGTTCACTAGGACAGGTTATATACCTCTCTGAGCTTCATTTCTGTACTTGTAAAGTGGGACTGACTTGGCTTTTGTTGCAGGGTCTTTGCAAAGATAGGAGATCATGTGTGTGAAACATCTCCCTTAGATCTAGTACAGAAGTGGAGCTCAGGGAAGCTTAGTTTCTCCCAGTGCTACCATCTTTGATTGTGTACAGTTATGATATATGCAAATGGGCTTGTTGTAGACATCGAGTGGGGACTGATATCAGACAACGAAGGGCTGTATCACCCTCTTCCAATGTGTGCAAAGGTTTTGTATAAACCCCACTTCCTGCTTTTTTAAAAATTTCTTCTAAAAAATTTAATTTGTTACATATGACAACAGAATGCATTATGTTTCATAGTACACATATAGACACAGTTTTTCATATCTCTAGTTGTCTTCATACATGTACTTAGGATAATGATGACCATCACATTCTACCATCTTTCCTACCCCTATGCCCCCTCCGTTCCCCTCCCTCCCCTTTTCTCCCTTGCCCTATCTAGAGTTCATTTAATCCCCTTCCTTCTTCTAAAGAAGGAAAACAAATTTAAATGCACCCTTAAAATGCATCTGCCCACCCACTCTTAACCATTCTTTCAGTTTTGCAGAGGACACATGTACTTAATGGAAAGCCACCCGCTTTCAGGCTTGCTTGTCGTCCCCCTTTAACTGAGATACCCTTTTTGTGGTTGTCAATGATCATCTGTCTTTGAAATCTCAGAGTCTGTGAGCTCTGATCATGTTACTTGGGATCTAAAAGGCACCCAAGGAGGCCAGATGCTGCTAATGATTTATCGGCTCTTTCTGTTACAGTCTTCTCAAAGAAAGGAAGCTGTGACCCTGGGTTTGTTAGTCCTAATGTGCTTTTCTGTCTCAAAGGGTCTTGACAATGGGGAGTTGTAAGAAATCTGTAGGATGGTTCTTTGGGGACGATGGAGAACTCATTGCATTTGCAGTTTGGTTCTTTGGGCTTTTGTTCTTTCCCCCTCCTGTGCTTTGCTGCCCCTCTGGAATGTTTGTGCATGTGGCTGATGAACCTGAGATCAAAGTCTGAGCAGCTTCTGACCCTAAAGACTGTGCCTGTGGAGTGGGTGGGATGGGGTGGCAAGAAGAGGCTAATTTAGAGAAGAGCATCTTGGGCTGCCCCCCTGCTGTCTCTTTGTAAGTCCCGGAATCATAGCGGGACCCTGGTTTCCCTCTCCTGTCAAAGTCTTAGCAGGTAGTTTTCATTAATTTGTTCCCTTCTGGCAACTGATGCTTAGTATTTTCCCCTGCTGGGGGTCTGGTCTTAAAAATATCCTTAGATCATGCACAGGGCAGACATGAGGCCAGGGTCTGCTTTTCTGCTCTCCAGCAGAGCGTTCAGGCTTGCCTATTTCCTTTTATGTATTACACTCTTAACAACTAATAAGAAGCAATAAAATGTCCTGAGAATTGTCCAGGGTTGGATTGTGCACATTGTTTTTTGGTGTTGGGGGCTGCTGGGGACTGAATGTTTGGGTCTTCTCCCCTCTCCAGATGTATGTATTGGAACTTAAACCCCATTGTAATGGTGTTCGGAGGTGGGGCTTTTGGGAGCCAATTAGCTTCTGAGGGCAGAGCCATCATGAGTGTCCTTGAAAAAGACTCCAGAGAACTACTTGCTTGCCCCTCCACCGTGTGAGGTCACAGAGAAGAGGCACTGTTTAGAACCAGGAAATGGGCTTTGCCAGACTCTGAGTTGCTGACACTTTGGTCTTGGACTTCACAGCTTCTAGAACTCTAGAAGTACATTCTGTTGTTTATAAGCCACATGGTTTGTGGTATTTTGTCATAGCAGCCCAAGCAGATTGACAGGTCCTCGGTTTGCTCATCTGTATAAAGGGGACAGTAAAACTTACTTGGCAGCATGATTGTGAGGACCAAGTAAGATGATGGATGTAGACTTGTCGATCGGTTCCCAGCCATCAGAAGGTGGTTCATAAATGACAGCCACTGATGTTAGCATCTAGCTGCGGTTGAATGCAATTCATCCTTTGTATGTAAGAAAATGTCACAAACCAATTATTTTGTACAGTTAATACACACTAATAATGATTATAGTTTTAAAAAGTGAGTTGGAGCTCTTGTTTTCTTGACAGATTCAATTCAGTTCAATTAAGTGTCCTTTTTGATTGTTTACCCTGGATTATGTTGTACTGGGTGCTCAGTTCATATATAAATTAGGTACTGTCTTTCTACTAAGCTTTTTTTTTTTTTTTTGCTCCTTCTCAATTAATTTTGTCTTGTGAGTTTCAACAAAAGTACCCCCATACCTTTTCCAATAATTATAATGCCTTCATCTATTTCTTTGAAGGTTAGTTTGGCCTTCCAGTTTCTTGGGGTCTGCAGACCAAGCACCTTCCCAGTCTCACTTCTCACCCTTCTCCAACCCTCCATGTACTCCCAGTTCTGTGAGGAAGCACTGTGATATCTTGGCTCCAGTATATACCACAGGCACCACTTTATCCACATTGCTCTTCATCCCAGGACAATCCCCCCTTTCCTTCTTTGTAGTGGGGACTGTCATGCCCATTCATCAGTGTTGGATGAGGATTGATACATGCATATAAATCTTTGTCCCCAAAACAGACAGAAGCATACAGGAAAACTGTAGGAAATATGGATTGGCCACATGTCAAGTGGAGGCAGAAGCTGTCTTGAACTCAGGGAGGCCCTGGGTGTAACTGAATTTTCTATATAGCACTTGTGGTGTCATTTCCATTGCTGTGTGGGAGCCGCCTGTAGAAGAGAAGCCACACAGCTTCTTCCTCCAGTCTCCTTATGATGGCGATGGCCCCTCCAAGGCATGACTTCAGGCTGTTCTGATGTTTGGGCAACCGGTTATACCAGGGAAGAAACCAGTTATCTGTCTCCCCAGCAGGACCTGGTATTTGGCTTAGCTGTCATTGGCACATTTCAGTTATCTTCATCTGGGTGAAGAAACTAGTCTCAGAAAAAAATTAATTTAGCTGGCAGTGCTATGCCTAGAATTCAATTACGGCCATGATTCCTAATTAATGGGCCTTCATGCCAAGATTGAGGTCATATCATTAATCTTGCTTTTATTTTAGGATTTCCACTGTCATGATTTACAGTGAAGCCCAGCCAATCTTGTTGAGACTATTGGAGCATAATTAAGTGAGAAAGACAGCCAGAGCAGCTAGTTAACAATTGGAATCAGGGAAGGACCCATTCTTTGCTTGGTAAGGTGGCTCTAGGCGGGATGGGGCCGCATGGGAGGATTCCCATCTGAGGATCATTTCCTGGATACCTGTTCTTTGTACTGTTCAAATCCACGCACAATGGAGATCTCTAGATGAGGGGTAGTTTTCTGAGTCCCAGGGGTGACCAGTTGTGAGTAATGTTCTAGTTAATTCAGGGCGATCACCTACACCCTTCCTCAACTTACCATTTACTAAGTTGTAAGTGTTGCAGACAGTGTGTTTTGATGAATGATGGATTTTACCTCTGTAAGGATTTATGAGGAAAGCAGCATAGCTTTCTTTTTGCAGAAGGTTATACAATAATTAATTGGCCTTTTTGCTGAATTAATGGAAGGACATGGCATTTCAAGATTCATACCATTTCTCTCTTTTCCTTTCTTACTCTGTGTGTGTGTGTGTGTGTGTGTTTTGTTTGTTTTTGTCCAGTAGGATCTCCTCCACATTCCTGAGTGGGAATAAGAAGGTGGGTGTGCATAGGCAAACATTATTTATGATTGCCTTAGAGTCAAGAGGTACTTATCTTTTATTATTATCTCATTTAAACCTTATCATGTACATGGAGGACATCATTTGATCCTCTTTTGCAATTGAGGAAACTGCACCTTAAGAGATAAATTACTACACAGGTAGTAAGGAAGAAGAGGGAGTGTCCTGAATCCTTCTCTTCTCATACACAAATCGAGTTAGTTTAATCACATCATCTTCATATCAAATGTTTTTCTCCTTTTCTGGTTCACTAGAAGTGGTAAATGTTGAGTTGAGACTTTGGCAAAAATAGCAGATAGAGGGTAAATTTTTTTGAGTGGAGGAGTCTGAAGCAGGGTAAGAACTGAGTTTCTACTACCTGGTAGATAGGCTGTGCCTTTGGTCTTGAGTTTTAGCGCATGGCTGCTGTGTGTGGACTCAGGGTGTCAAACCAGCTCAGAACCAGCCCTGTTCACTGACTTTGAATTTATTTGGTAGTCAGTTTTTCCACACTGTGGGAAGTAGCCAGACGTTTGTGAGACTGTCTCCACAAGCAGAAGCTAGGTCTACAAATAGTGGTGTGGTTTTTCTCTTGAGGTCAGTGAAACAAAGGAATAATAGAATCTCTTTGCACTCAGGGAGCAGATTTTTCTGCAAATGCTTACTGTAGAGTTTTTTTTTTTTTTTTAAATCTAGTCTTGGGGCTCATTTTCAGAGTATTTCACTCCCTGTTTAGTTAGCTTTTAGTTGTGTCCACACTGAGTCTGCTTAGCTTCATTGAGCCCTCTCGTGCTTGGCCTGACTTACTACAGAGGCTGCTTGCCAGTCTCTGAAGTACATTTTTCTAGTAATTACTTGCTGAAGGACTGCCTTGGAATTTCCTTCATGTACCCTGGGACAGAATTCTGACTTTTGAATTATGCCCTAAAGGATGTGCTATCCCTGGGTACAGCTCCTTGTCTAAGCAAATGGCTTCTTGGAAATTCTCTGATACCAATTTTTTCTTCTTCTTCCTTTCTTTCTGCCTTCTTTCCTTTCTTCCTCCCTCTTTCTTCTCTTTCTCTCTCTTTCTTTCCTTTCTTCTCTCTTTCTCCCCCCCCTCTCTTTTTTTCTTTCTCTCCTTTTCTTTCATTATTGGTTATGTCAGTGTGAGGACCAAATCCTGTAGGCAGTTTATACAGAGAGTTTGGTAAAAGGTTTGAAGCCTTCTGGTATCTGAGGACCACTCACGTAGTTTCATCCTTCATCCCAACACACCCTCTTCATCGTCCCAGTTCCCCAGGAGATAGCATGATGTCCTGGTTCCAGGGTGTACTGTAGCCTGTGCCTTGACACATGACTTGCCATCCCAGAGCTTCCCTCTGTCCCTATAGGCTTAGTGGAGACCAGAAAACCTAAGTTTCATTGTTGGGTGAGCTTAGCACCATCCCTAGTAGATTTGTAAGCGATGCTCAGTTATGATCCTTTTCATTTTTATGTAGTTCCTTGATTGGTGTTTTATTGACCTTTACTTGCTGTCCCGGCTTATGCTAAGTGTTCTTTAGCCCATTTCCACCAGAACTGTGATTCAGATATCTCCTCTTCTTTCAGCAACCTGCACCCCTACCCAAGGTGGGAACAAGCCCCTCTAAACCCCTATTCAAGCCCATAGCTTATAATATTTGCTGAGTCTAATGAGCCAAAATCCTCTAATAATTATGATGAAGCCCTATGAAAGATGTTAGCAAAAAATATATAATGACTTTTTAACACTAATCTTTACTATTAAGTGGAAAAGTGGCATGTCCTGAACTGTACAGTGCAATCTTATTTCTGTGTATAAGGGCTCAGAACATAAAATGTGTTATGTGTGAGTGTACACAAAAACTGGAAAGATAATGCCAGGAAATACAGTTGCCAAAATGTCAACAGTGGGTGCCGCAGCCCCGTTGGCTGGGCAAAATAGCCGGCGGGAGCTGACGAACAACTTGTGTACGTTGATACAGCAGAAGTAGGAGCCGTTTATTGTAGGACAGGAGCGGTATTTATACATTCCACACAGCTTATCTTAATTAACATAAACTAGATACATCAGTCAACCAATAAGAAATCTCCACACTTAATGGCTCGCTGGCTTTACTTCACAAACCACTCCCTCTGGCATTTTGCCAGGCGCCATCCTGACTTGTTTACAGACTCTAACAAGTGGGTTTTCAAGTAAAAAAGTTAGAATTTACATCTCTGTCTTGTACCTCCTTTCTTCCTTCTCTCCCTCCCTCTCTCACTCTCATACACACAAACATATACACGTGTGCACATGTACTCACACACAAATGAAGATTTTCCCAACCAGTTGCACTTCTAGTTCCAAAATTTCAGGATTCTTTATTACATATTTTAGTCGATCCTCCTTCCAGCTCAGTGACATATAGGTTATAAATGAAGTTTTCACCCTGACTTCTCTCAAGTAACTGTGCCCAGGGTCATGCCAAGGTAGATAGCATTAGGGGACCAAGAACAATATTTTCTGGTGATTCATATGTTTGTTTTATCTCCCCTGTCTAGACTATAGTCGAGGTTATGGCAAAGGGAACATAGCCTTTGGAGTTAGAGCAGTATTCATTTCCGTGCTCTCCAGGTGACTTGCAAGCTGGGTGACTTGAGCCTTGGTTTCCTCATGTGCCTTCAGATATTCAGTGAGTCTGGGTTCACATCCAGAAATGTGCATTTTTTTTAACCTTTTGAGTTTGTTGAGACTTATTTTATGGCCTTGGCATATGTAAGTAAGCATTTGTAAGAATGTATGTTCTTAAATTGTTGGTTGCCATGTTTATACATTTCAATTAGGACTATGTAGTTGACACTTAACTATGGTTTGAATGTGTGACCTCTCCAAAACTCATGTTCAAAGTTAATCTCCATTGTGGTGGTAATACTAAGATGTGGAGCTTTGGGGGAAGTGATTAGGCTAGGAGGGCTCTGCCCTGGTGATTGGATTAATGTCTTATGGAAGGGCTTGAAGGGTGAGTTTGGTGCTTCTGCTCTTCTGCCATGTGAGGATAATGCATCCATTTGTCTCTGCTTCTGTCCCTTCTGCCATGTTAGGACCCCTAGACTGCACCATGTATGCGGAATGGGCCTTCGCCTGATACCGAACCTGTCAGTTCTTTGATCTTGGACTTCCTAGCCTCCAGATCTCTGAGAAATAAATTTGTATTATTTATAAATTGCCCAGTCTTGGGCATTTTGTTCTGATGATACAATCAGACTGAGACAATATTATTGTTCAAGTACTCCATGTGCACTTACTAATGTTTTGTTTACTTGTTCTCTCAATTATTGAGAGAGGTTTAAAAATCTACATCTGTGTGAACATGGATGCATTTCTTTAATCGTATTGTTCTGTGCATTTCTGCTTCAGGTATTTTGAAGCTGTGTTTTTAGGCACATACATATTTTTAGGTTGTTGTAGCTTTGGAAAGATTATTATTATGAAATATTCCTCTTTATTTCTGGAGTATTCCTTGTCTTGAAATTAATTTGCCTGATATAATTGTAGACATATCTGCTTTCTTTTGTTTACTGTTTTGCATGATTAATCTTTTCTTTTTCTTTTAGTGTCCACCATCTGTAACTTTATAATTAAAATGCATCCCTTGTAAATAATATATAGTTTGTCTTGCTCTTTATCCAGTCTGACAGTCTTTGCTTTTTAATAATAGTGTTTAGTCCATTTACATTTAATTATTAATATGGTTGGGATAAATGTAATGTCTTGTTATTTGTTTCTAATTGTTTCTTCTATTTTTGTTTCTCTTCCTTTTCAGCTTTATTAGGATTAATCATAAATTTTTAATATGAAATTTTAACTTTTCTGTTAACTTTTTGGCTGTGCCTTTCTTTTTTCTTTTTTTGGTATGTAGTTATTTTATGGATTTCTATATGCATACTTTTACTAATCTCTAGGTACTTGAAATGAAAAAATTATAACAGTAGAATTCGATTTACCCTCTTTTCATATTTGATGCTATTTTGACATATATTTTACATCTACATAATAACCTTATAATATAGATTTTCTATTTTTGCCTGAAACAGTTGTCTTTGAAATAAGAGAGAAAAAAGAAAATTGTTTTTTATATTTATCCACATATTTACCATATATATTCTTTCCATTCTTTCCTGTATATTGAAGTCTCCATCTGGAAACATTTTCCTTATGCCAAAAGACCTTAAGCATTTCTTGTAGTGCAGGCCAGCTGCTAACAAATTCTCTCATTTTTGTTTATTTAAGGGATTTCCTTTTTTTTTCTGTCAGCACTCTAAACATCTCTTTGTATTGCTTTTTGACCTTAGCTGCCTCTGATAAGTTCAGCCATCATTCACATTGTTGTTCCTTGGCATATAATGTGTCTTTTTTTTCTATCTGCTACTAAGATTCCCTAAGGTGGTTCTTTGTGTATTTATCTTCCTCAGGGTTTGCTGAGTTACTTGTATCTATCACAGTGGTTCTTAACTAGGGACAGTTTAGTTCTTCTAAGAATTATTTGGCAATATCTGGAGATATTTTTGCCTGTCTCCTGCCGGGTTGGGGAAGATACTATTACAATATAGTTACTAGAGGTCACTCATGCTGCTAAAAATTCAACAACCTCCATGACAGCCCCCACAACAAATAATCATCAGCCCACAATGTCTCTAGTGCCAAGTACTGCGGTTTGGAAAACCTTATCTTATTTTATGTTATTTTGCAGTCCTAGGGATTGAACCCACCTCATACATGCTAGATAAGCACTCTACCATGGAGCTACACCTTCAGTCCTGACAAATTTTAGAACAAAATATTTTGTTCCGTCCCTTTTCTTCTCCTTTCCTTCTTGTGCTTTACTTACTTGATACAACTTGATGTCTCACAGGTTACTGAGATTCTATTTTTCAATTTTTTTTCTCTGTTGTTTAGGTTAGAAATTTTTGATGGCTCTATTTCCAAGTTCACTAACATTTTCTTTTGCAGCTTCTAATCTCTTAAGATCAGTTAGCAAAATTTCATTTCAGATGATATACTTTTTAATTCTTGATATATTTTTTTTCTTTACAGTCTTTGTTGTTAACTCACTGAGACTACTTTTTCTTTGCGTCTTGGAAGATATTTTGGAGCTGTAAAGTTCATGTCTGCTAATTTCAATATCTGGGCCATTTTATTTCTATTGATCTTTTCTATTTGTCAATTTCCCCTGTGTCTTTACTTCTCCAGTTTTTTTTTCCTTTTTAATTTTTTAAATTGTATGAGAGACATTGTGGTGATACTTTTGTAAGAAGTCTGGATTGACATTTTCCTTTTAAAGCTCATTGAATTTTATTCTGGAAGACAGTTAAGTTACGGGCACATCCTATGCTCCTGTCAGGATTGTTTCATTCTTTGTTAAAGTGGGCCTGTTGTGGTTTTAAACTTAGTGCCGGCATAAGGCCTTTACCTTAGGCTGCCATCCTTATTCCTAGTGTGGATGTGGTCTTTCTGATGTGGAAATTCTGGAATACAGCTGTGTACCTTTGTTCTACAGTGCTGATTTGGTTCTCGGCCCTCCAGCAGGCAGTCTCTCCTGGGCCTTATGAAGTCTCACTTTGTATATTCACAGCCTAGACCTCAGCCAAGGACAAGGTGACTTTCCTTGCAGACTTCTGCTTCCTTCCCCCTTTCCTCCCCACCTCCATCTCCCACACTGTTCTACTCTTTATTTCTTTATTTTTTTATATAGCCTCACACAGCCCAGCTTCTCAGCAGCTTTTGTATCTTTAATCCCTGGCTCTGCAGCTCAGCAAGACCACTGTTCTGCTTAGGCCCTAACTCCCTTTATGTAGCAGGCAGAGATTTGGGCTGCTGTGAACTCCTCTGTGTGTTTCCCTTCTTTCAAAAGCCCCAGTCCTTTTGGTCTAAAACAGATATTTCATATAACTTATCCGGTTTATCACAGGAGGTCAAATCCAATTCTATTTACTGTATCATAGGCAGAAGTGGAAATCAGGAATTCATGTTTTAGGTAAGGATCCCAGATGAAGGGTCACATTTGAAATATTGATAGAAGCTGTTTTGTGTTCAAAGTCATCCTTGCTTTGTGAGGGATGGTGAGAGGATCCCTACTCTCCAGGAGGTCTAGGTATGTTACATTTAATGAGAAATAGAGGACTCTCTTCTGATTTGGTTCTTGGTGTGAGATCCCTTTGAGCCTGGTGTATGCATGTGTAATTGCTACAGTGCTGTGTTGTACTCTGTCTTTTCACTGTCTTGGGTACAGATGGGATGCTGCCTCACAGCAGACTCATATATACTGCAAGAATTAATAATGTATGTGCATGTGTGATACACATATGTTTGCCAACATTTATTAAATATTTACATTTGAGATATGTAGTTGATTTCATATTAATTTTAAATATCAATTTTTTAAAAATTAATTATAGGAATGATCTGGGGAATCATTTCATCTTCCTGGTGTGTCTTTTGAGACACAGAGGACATTGCCAATATCCCATCATATATTAGGCTGTGACAAATCTGAGCTGCTTCCTTTCATGGTTGAAGGAGGATGTTCACTTCTATGACTCTATGTACCTGACTCTGGCTGATGAAATGGAAAAATCATGGATCTTCTTTTTATCTCTTTGGTGAGCAGGCTCAATAGGTTCTGGAAGAATCACTGCTGATATCAGAAATTCAAAGTGTAAGAAATAGTGAAATCATCTGCTTACAGTTAAGCAAAGGCCAAGTCTCTGCCAAACTCCATATGCTCAGTCCTCCATTCCATCTCTGCCATCCTCTCTCTGGGTTCTGCTTTGTATAATAGTCCAGTTACACATACATTTATTGAGTGCTTACTGTGTTCTCGGAACAGTATTAAGGCCTTTGGGGTTAGGACACAGCTGGAAACATGTTCCCTGTTATTCAAGGGATCCAGGATCAGTGAGGTTGAGGGGGAACTGATCCATTCGCAAGTCATTTTAATATTGATCAGACTGCTCTGAATCTTAGGGTGGAGGTACAGAGTAAGGTAGGAGAGTGGGAGCATGGAGACAAAAGTCCCTCATGAAAGAAGGCAGGATTGAGAGGTGGAAACGAGCAGAGGCCTTGCAACCAGTAAACCCTGAATTCATTCTCATTTGGTCATTACCATTACTAAAGTTAACCAAGGCTCAGCTTTCCTTAGTGAGATTCTCACCTGCTGCTGGGCATAGCACGAGGGTCCAGGTTAGTCGTTTATGGAAACTACTTAGCCGTGTGCCTAGTCTAGAATATTTGTTTAATAGAAGGCCTTTATATAGTGATCATAGTGTCAAAGAAACTTAGAACTGGAGGGAACTTAGGGAATCATCTAATTCATTCCCAAATTTTTGTATTTTTTTAAGTCCCTGATTATGTCATTCTCCTGTGGCTACATAGCATGAGAAACGTCTGGGGATACAGACCCATAATCAGGTGTTATTCCAGCAAAGACCTGAAAAACGAGTGCAGAAATGGTGTACATGCTGATATTATGGAATCTGCAATGATAATTAAAAAAATTGCAACTGGTATGATAATATACATGACATGAAATATTCCTTTTATTATAAACAAAAGTATATGCATATGCATATATTAAAATTATTTACCAGATGATAACTTACAACACAAGTTATATATCACTCTAATTTCCAAGTTTTTTGCTAATTTTGGAAGGTTTCTTTTCACTAGCTAAATGACCTCCACTGTTTGGTGTAGGAAATGGTAGCAGATCCTTGCATCAACTTCCCTATTAAATTGATTATCGTATTAGTCAAGGTTCTTTAGAGGAACAGAGCAACAGGGTAAGTATATGTGTGATTATTAAAGGGGTTTATTAGATTGGCTAACATGATTAGAAGGTGGGTAGCCCCACAACGGCCCTCTGCAGGCCGGAGAGCTAGAGAAACCAGTAACCGCTCAGTTCAGGAAGCTGGAGCCTCGAACAAAAGGGAGCATGATGCAGCCCCCATCCGAGACTGAAGGCCTAGAAACTCCCTGGAGGGTCACTGGTGAGAGTCCATGTTGGAAGGCTGAAGGTGGTCCATGACCATGGACCGTGGAGGCAGCAATAGATGCACCTGCCCAAGAGTGGAGCTTGCATCCCTCACGGTTTCCTTCTTCTGTCTTTTGTTCCAACCAGTCCCCAGTCTATTGGACAGCGCCCCCATGTTCAGGGAAGGGCTCCATTGTCATGTTGACATCCTGCATCCCAATCATCTCTGGAAATACTTTGGAAACATAGACCCATTCAGAAATCTTTTAATTCTGGGTGTTTCGAATTGATTTGATGATCAAGATTAACCATCCCAGTCACTGTAAAGACCTTGGCACCTCGTTTTAGACCATGGAGGGCTGGGCCTGCTGTTGGCTTGTAAGAGATATGGTACACTTGGCTGCCTGTGCTTCCTACGTGGCCTGGACCCAAAAATCCTGAATCATTGGCCCCAGCTGCCCTAGGCCTCTGCCTGCCAGTACCAGGCTTCTCTGCAGCTGCTGGTGGATGCTGCACAAGCCCCGACTACTGCCCCTTTGGTCTGTTGAGCAGTTGCCAGACCTGTCCAGGGCTGCTGCTGTGCAATGTGACTTGTCATTTTAATAGCTCTCTTATATGCCAGATAGTCCAGAAGTATTGCAGTATTTCAAGAACGAGCACCACTGAATCTGTGAGAACCTGAAGATAAGTTCTGCTGAAAGCTCATGATAGGTTCCCACACCATCCACCAGATCACTTCAGGATGGAAAGGGGCAATCTGAGAGCTGTAGAAAGATCCACTTGTGTTCAACATTCCTGGTTCTGAATTCCCCGAGTGCAAGGTTTCATTGTGCTGTGGCTGGAAGCTCCAGGAAGAGATTCCTCCCTTGTATTCATCTCTGATCTGTCTTAACCCTTCAGTAGGCCTTAACCTTTGGGCTGAGGCTACTTGACTTTGCTGCAAGCAGCATTTTCATTGCTTTGTCTTTTCCATACCCCCAGTTACCTGTTTTTTTGTTAATTGCTCACAGTATGTCAGACATTATGCTGAGTGTTAACAGAACTGTCTCTTATAGATCCTCCCTACAATTCTTTGCGATATTGTATCAGTGTTTTCATTCTACAGATAAGGACATCTAGATTTGGACAAGTTACTTACCTTCTCCACACTGTACATCCAGCTAGTAGCAGTAGTGGGATCCAGACCAGTTCTGGCTGATGTAAAGCCCATGTTAACAGTGATGACTTTGTTTAATGTCATTGTGGTTTAGATGTGGTGTCCCCCAAAAGCTCACATGGAAGACAATGCAAGAAGGTTTGGAGGAGAAATGATTGGGTTCTCGCCTTAACCTAATCAGTGGATTAATCCCTGAGGGGATTAACTGAGTGGTAACTGGAGGCAGGTGGGGGGTGGCTGGAGAAAGTGGTTCATTAGGGCATGGCTATAGGGTACACTTTGTATCTGGAGAGTAGAGTCTCCTCTCTCTCTTCTTCTTAATCATCATGTGAGCTGCTTCTCTCTGCCACACTCCCCCGCCATGATGTTCAGCCTCCCCTGGAGCCCTGAGGAGTGGAGCCAGTCTTCTGTGGACTAAGACCTCTGAAACTGTGAGCCTTCAAATAGACTGTTCCTCCTTTAAACTTGGTCTGATCAGATCCTTTAGTCCAGGCGGTGAAAAAGCTGACTAAAACAAATGTTTAACCTCTTGTTTGGCATAGAAAGTGTCCCCAAAATCATTTTGGCTTAATTGATTCTTTGTGAAATTTTTATTCTAGTTGAACTCCTGGTCAACCTGAGGTTAGGCAAGCTATGGACTAATTTACCATGAGAGCTGAATTTCTAAGAATTAAAATTAAAATTCTTAATAATTTGAAAACATCTTATTACTTACAAATCATATTGTGCATGGTCTCATTTGATCCTGTTGATGATTTGAAGCATGTAGCAAAGTTTTTGTTAATAGTTTCAGTTTATGGGGGTGGTGTAAGGAAGAGGCCCAGAGCCCAGAGGAGTATAATGATAACTTCAAGATCACACAGTTTATTGGGGGGGGGGGTACAAGGGATGAACTCAGAGGTACTGAACCTCTGAGCCACATACTTGCCCTATTTTTTGTATTTTTATTAGAGACAGGGTCTCAGTGGGTTGCTTAGCACCTCACTTTTGCTGAGGCTGGCTTTGCAGTGACGATCCTCCTTCCTCAGTTTCCTGAACCGCTGGGATTACAGGTGTGCAACACTGTGTCCGGTAGCAATGGCCATTTTCCTAGGGCAGAAGCCACTGGTGCTCCTCTGCAGAGTCACTTTAGTTTTCAGGATATCTGTCCTACAGTTGTCAACCTTGTTGATGCCAGGAGGGGACACTTGTAGTAGCAATTGTGACACTTAATCCCAGAAGGTAAAGTTCACTGGTGAAAAGGAATTTGAACACTACTAGATCTTAATGCCAACATTCAGTTTATCCGCCATTCCTCAAGCAGGCTGGTCCTGAGAATAACAAGAGCTACTAGAACTGGGTGACAAAGACTTTCTGGAAAGAGGAAAGGTAGTGTTCTATGGAAGAGTCTTTGTGGAGGCCCAGGGGGCCTGCTGAGGAAGGTCCATGTCCTCCAAACTGCAATAATTGCCAAGAGTCCTCTGCCATGGTTTCCTGTCTTTGACCTGCTGGATTATCTTGAATATTTACATTAGAGCTAAGTGAGATACCACCTTAGTGAAGCCAGCTCTCAGGTCTTAGTGTGAGTCAAGTACAGAATGATATTCCTGGCTAGCCCTGAGCCTGCTTGGAGATGCAGAGCCCCAAAGGCTGATGGAGGGCTGATGGGCAGTGTTTGGCTGCCTCTCCCAGCCCTGGCTGAGAAACTGTTGTATAACTGTGAGCTCCGATGAGTCACGCTCCAGGAAGGAGGTCTCCACCGCTGTTGAGGAAGGACAGAATGAACTTGAATAGCAGAGCATTCAACTATCGTCTTTATTTTATATAGCACATTTTTAATTCTAAAAGTAACGATGTAAGTTGTAGGAAATTTAAAAAAACGTAACCATATAAACAAAAACCACTCATTTTCCCAGATATCATTAGATGTAATTGCTGTAACTAATTTGGAAATGTAGTGGATCGAAGCCTGGGATCTGGAGCAACCTGGCTACAAATCCTGGCTTCTCGACTGTGGAACCTCGGGCGAGTCCCTGGGGTGTCTTTACTTCTGTTTCCTCCTGTGAATGTGGATACCAACAGGGTTACCTTCACAGAGTGGTTGTGATGATTAAGTGGTGATTGTCTATGAAGAATTTAGATCAGTGCCTGGTTCCTAGTAGGCATTTAGTAAATCTGAAGTTATTGTTATTATTATTTCATGTTTACTGTGACTTTTGAATTCTTTGTCTAAACACAAATGTTTTCCTTTCACAAAACTAAGATTGTACTGTGTGTAATACTTTGTGTTCTGCTCATTTTCTACTTTACCCTTTGTCACAAGCGTCTGTATTCTCCTACAAAGTGCCTTGAATAGCTAATGACATATATATATATATATATACATATATATATATACATATATATATATTTATTCAATAGTTAATTATAAATATATTGTTACATGACATTATTAGGAATACTTGACTAATTTCCTAATTATTGGAAAATACATGATTTGTATTTCTTTGATTTCTACTTTTTGCCATTCCGAACGGTACTTCAGTGAGTATCTTCTTTTCCCCCCAAATCTTTGCACACCAACATTCTTTTTTAAATATGTTTTTAGTTGTCAGTGGACTTTTATTTTATTTATGTATGTGAAGTGCTGAGACTCGAACCTAGTACCTCACACATGGTAGGCAAGTGCTCTACCCCTGAGCCACAACCCCAATCTTCTTTTGATGATAGTACTGTATGGAGGTGTGTCCCAGGTGTCCACTGCAGGAGGAGGGGAAGTGCTTGGGGAGGAGGCTGCACCCTGAGCTGGGAAGCCTTCCTGGGCATTTCCCTGGCTCTGCCACGGGACTTCTCAGTATCTCACTGATGGTGGCCAACAACTCAATAAAATGTGTATGGGGAGCAGCCACATCAACTTCCCTTTCTTTCTAGTCACAGTAAGGAGGTAAGACCAGCCCCAACATTTGTGCTGGTTCTCTGAAAGATCGCTTTTCCAAATAATGATTGAATTACCTCAAGCCATTTTGGAATGAAGCTTGATATTAATAAGTGACCTGAAGTCCAGCAGGAGGGAGAAATTCTCTCCCAGGAAACAGCAGTTTTGTGAGTAAGAACCCATCAGGTGATACATGTGGTGGGGTCCTATAACTGGGAAGAGGGAGGGTGCTATGTCTCATCTCCTAAATACTAGGCATCCCAACAAAAACTGGCTTCTTGCATCCTTGGGAATGACATGGGGAAGAGTGCACTTCTCTGATGCTTGTTTTCGGTGGGCTTCAATTTTCAAATATCAAGACATCATGGAACATGAATCTGCTTGAGGCCTGAGAGGCAGAGACCTAGACCTTTCTTTTTGGATGTCACTCTGATGCTTGCTCAGCTCTGTCCTCCCACCCCATCTCTCTTAGATCTGTAGATCCTGCGGGAGCTTTTGGTAACCCTATCCAGTGTTCTTCCTGCTGGCAACCATTTTAGCCAAGGTGTCAAGCTTAGCATTCCTAAGGATGCAAGGATTTTGTTCGATTTGGGCAGAGGTTGGAAAACTTTTGTAAAGGATGACATAGTAAATACTTCAGACTTTATGGACCACGAGGCTTGTGTCTCAACTACTCAGCTCTGCCTTGGCAGCACCAAAGCAGCCATCATTGATATATAAACATCTCAGGGGAGCTGTGTTGTTCATTCATTCGGTTTTGTGGATCCGGTGATGGAACCCAGGCCCTCAGACAGGCCAGGCAAGTGCTCCACCACTGGCCACGCCCCCAGCCCTGCATTCCAATGAAGTTTACCTTTAGATGTTGAAATTCAATCTTTAGGAAATCATCACATTATGAAACATTGTTCTTCTTTCAATTTTTTTTTTTAAAGAGAGAGTGAGAGAGGAGAGAGAGAGAGAGAGAGAGAGAGAGAGAGAGAGAGAGAGAGAGAATTTTTAATATTTATTTTTTGGTTCTTGGCGGACACAACATCTTTGTTGGTATGTGGTGCTGAGGATCGAACCCGGGCCGCACGCATGCCAGGCGAGCGCGCTACCGCTTGAGCCACATCCCCAGCCCAATTTTTTTCAGTCATTTAAAGATGTAAAAGCCATGTTATTTCACAGATAGTACAAAAACAGACAAGGAACTGGATTTGGCTATCAGGCTTGTTAACCCTTGATCTGCTGTTGGCATTGTTTTCTTCTAAATGTCACTTTCTGACCGCATCGTTTCCCTCATTGTCATCTCGGGCTTTGAAACTCCTTGGCTCCTTCTCTGGAGCAGCTGAAGCTAACCTATCCTTGCAGAATCTGTGCTTTCAGCACTCAGTAGCTCCTTGGGGTGGGGTGGGGGAAGCAGAGTAGCAGCTTGAAGGAACCAGTAGGGCAAAGAAAATGACACCTCCTTCTCTCTTTTCGTGTGTTGGTTGGTGTGACATATTTGGGGCATATGAGGGTTACAGATGGGCTCTGGCAGGTTATTCTGGTTTCTTCGGCTTCCCAAGGTTCTAATGAGCAGAGCATGTAGCCCGAGTGATACTGAGGGTCTCATTTTTAGCTAATCAAGGACATTTATAGCTTTTAAAAGGTTGTGGCCTTAAAGTTATGTCCCAGCATAAAACTGAGAGTCAGAGA
Source organism: Ictidomys tridecemlineatus (assembly GCF_052094955.1). Lineage (NCBI taxonomy): Eukaryota > Metazoa > Chordata > Mammalia > Rodentia > Sciuridae > Ictidomys > Ictidomys tridecemlineatus. The sequence goes on from NC_135487.1 coordinate 51,065,857, forward strand.
GATTTGTAGGCAACTTCATGTCATCTCTTAGAACAGCCATGTGTCAGAAGGATGTTCAGGCTGAAGTGGGAATTTGGGGTGGAAATGGGGGAATTATAATTTTTTTTTTTATTGCTGCCCTATCCTCATTGGGTTTAAAATGAGAATGGTAGATTTTTTTTGTGTGTGGGGATGTGTTTAAAGAAAACTAATGTGCCCTATTTCATAGGGAACCTTCTCATACTAATCTGTGGAGCTGTGGTTTGGACCAGTTCCTGGCATATTTATCAAGGGCGGAGAAGCAGAGGCTCAGGCCTCCCGGTAATGAGATTGGGTTAGGCTGACAGATGCAGTGATTTATGAGGGCGCTTGTTGCGGGGACATCTGCTGCTGAAAGGAGCCAGAGGAGAGGAAGAGAGCAAGGAATAGGAGAGGGGCACTTGTGTATCATGCAGATAGGGACTATCCTGACGGCAGCTGTTAGGATCAAGAGCTGATGTGTAGCTGTACAACAGTGGGAAACGGTTGATTAGCATCCGCTTCAAAATTTCACAGAGCTGGGTTTGAATGGCGGGCTCCTTTACTTGTTAGTTGAGATCTTAGAAGAGCCATATCCCTTCTTTGAGCCTTCATTTCTTCGGGTCTGTAAAGTTCACTATGTAAATTGCACCATCATAAAGGGCTGGGCAGAGGGGCTGGGGTTGTAGCTCAGCCGTAGAGTGCTCGCCTAGCATATGTGAGGCGCTGGGTTCATACCACATAAAAATAAGTAAATAAGAATAAAGGTATTGTGTCCAACTACAATTAAAAATATTGAAAATTAAAAAAATAAAAGGGCTGAGCAGAGTTCACGTTGCACAGGAAAAGCTCAGTAAGCAGTGGGCATTGGTGATGTTGATCCCTGTAGCCATTCATTTGTTTATTCATCAGCATTCATTATTCTTCAAAATTTCTGATAGAGATTCATTTTCAAATAGATGCCTAATGAAAATATAGGTTTTAAAGGCTCTTTTGATTGAAGAACATGACAGTCAACATGTGCTTAGAGGTATATATATGAACATCTAAATGGCATCTAGGAAGTGAAAAAGTACCTGAAGCATGATTTAAAAACAACTGCCTGGCCAATAAGTAAAATAAAAGATATCCCTTCACTAATAATCAGGGAAATCATAAAATACAGCACTTCTCCCTTATCTGCTTATTGGGTACATTCCAAGACCCCGCTGTTGATGCCTGAAACCACAGATAGTACTGACCCCTATAGTGGCCAGGGATGCTGCTAAACACCCCATAGGCAGGAGCACCCCCCCTTTCCCTAAGATACAAAGAAGTATTTGGCCTCAAATATCAAGGGGGTGAGGTTGAGAAGTCTTGAACTAGAACTTACCATAAGGAGTCAGAAAGTACAATTTTATGAAGCTGCAATCAAACACAACCTGAAATATTTTGCAGATAACACCCATGACCACTGTATGTCCTTAGCCTAAAGCTCTTATCAAGACCTTTTGTAAGGAATTTTTCTTTTTTTGTGTGCTTTTTTTAATTGGTTTTCAAAACATTACAAAGCTCACGATATATCATCTTTCATACATTTGAATCAATTGGGTTATGAACTCCCATTTTTATCCCAAATACAAATTGCAGAATCACATCGGTTATACACTCTGATTTTTACATAATGGCATATTAGTGACTGTTGTATTCTGCTACCTTTCCTATCCCCTACTATCCCCCCTCCCCTCCCCTCCCATCTTCCCTCTCTACCACCTCTGCTGTTGTTCAATTCTCTCCCTTGTTTCCCTCCCCCTTTCCCCTTATATGTAATTTTGTGTAACATTGAGGGTCTCCTACCATTTCCATATGCTTTCCCTTCTCTCTCCCTTTCTCTCCCCCCACTCGTCTTTGTTTAATGTTAATCTTTTCCTCATGCTCTTCCTCCCTGTTCTGTTCTTAGTTGCCATCTTTATATCAAAGAAGACATTTGGCATTTGTTTTTTAAGGATTGGCTAGCTTCGCTTAGCATAATCTGCTCTAATGCCATCAATTTCCCTGCAAATTCTATGATTTTGTCATTTTTAGTGCTGCGTAATACTCCATTGTGTATAGATGCCACATTTTTTTTTTATCCATTCATCTATTGAAGGGCATCTGGGTTGGTTCCACAGTCTAGCTATTGTGAATTGTGCCGCTATGATCATTGATATGGCAGTATCCCTATAGTACGCTCTTTTAAGATCCTCAGGGAATAGTCCAAGAAGGGCGATAGCTGGGTCAAATGGTGGATCCATTCCCAGCTTTCCCAGGAATCTCCATACTGCTTTCCAAATTGGCCTCACCAATTTGCAGTCCCACCAGCAGTGTACAAGTGTACCCTTTTCCCCACATCCTCGCCAACACTTATTGTTGTTTGACTTCATAATGGCTGCCAATCTTACTGGAGTGAGATGGTATCTTAGGGTGGTTTTGATTTGCATTTCTCTGACTGTTAGAGATGGTGAGCATTTTTTCATGTACTTATTGATTGATTGTATGTCCTCCTTTGTGAAGTGTCTGTTCAGGTCCTTGGCCCATTTGTTGATTGGGTTATTTGTTATCTTATTGTTTAATTTTTTGAGTTCTTTGTATATTCTGGATATTAGGACTCTATCTGAAGTGTGAGGGGTAAAAATTTGTTCCCAGGATGTAGGCTCTCTATTTACCTCTCTTATTGTTTCTCTTGCTGAGAAAAAACTTTTTAGTTTAAGTAAGTCCCATTTGTTTATTCTTGTTGTTAACTCTTGGGCTATGGGCGTCCTATTAAGGAATTTGGAGCCTGACCCCACAGTATGTAGATCGTAGCCAACTTTTTCTTCTATCAGGCGCAGAGTCTCTGATTTGATATCTAGCTCCTTGATCCATTTTGAGTTAACTTTTGTGCATGGCGAGAGAAAGGGATTCAGTTTCATTTTGTTGCATATGGATTTCCAATTTTCCCAGCACCATTTGTTGAAGATGCTATCCTTCCTCCATTGCATGTTTTTAGCCCCTTTATCACATATAAGATAGTTTTAATTTTGTGGATTGGTTTCTGTGTCCTCTATTCTGTACCATTGGTCCACCTGCCTGTTTTGGTACCAGTACCACGCTGTTTTTGTTACTATTGCTTTGTAGTACAGTTTGAACTCTGGTATCGCTATACCTCCAGATTCACACTTCCTGCTTAGAATTGCTTTTGCTATTCTGGGTCTTTTGTTTTTCCATATGAATTTCATGATTGCTTTATCTATTTCTACAAGAAATGCCATTGGGATTTTGATTGGCATCACATTAAACCTGTAGAGAACTTTGGGTAATATCACCATTTTGATGATGTTAGTTCTGCCTATCCATGAACAGGGTACATTTTTCCATCTTCTGAGGTCTTCTTCTATCTCTCTCTTTAGGGTTCTGTAGTTTTCATTATATAAATCTTTCACCTCTTTTGTTAGGTTGATTCCCAAGTATCTTATTTTCTTTGAGGATATTGTGAATGGAGTGGTTTTCCTCATTTCCATTTCAGAAGTTTTGTTGCTGATATACAGGAATGCCTTTGATTTATGCGTGTTGATTTTATATCTTGCCACTTTGCTGAATTTATTTATTAACTCTAGCAGTTTCTTTGTAGACCCTTTTGGGTCTGTTAAATATATTATCATGTCATCTGCAAATAGTGAGAATTTAAGTTCTTCTTTTCCTATTTTTATGCCTTTAATTTCTTTTGTCTGTCTAATTGCTCTGGCTAGTATTTCAAGAACTAAATTGAATAGAAGTGGTGATAGAGGGCATCCCTGTCTTGTTCCAGATTTTAGAGGGAATGCCTTCAGTTTTTCTCCATTTAGGATGATGCTAGCCTGAGGTTTAGCATATATAGCTTTTACAATGTTGAGGTAAGTTCCTGTTTTTCTAGTGTTTTGAACATAAAGGGATGCTGTACTTTGTCAAATGCTTTTTCTGCATCTATCGAGATGATCATACGATTCTTGTCTTTAAGTCTATTGATGTGGTGAATAGCATTTATTGATTTCCGTATATTGAACCAGCCTTGCATCCCAGGGATGAATCCTACTTGATCATGGTGCACAATTTTTTTGATATGCTTTTGTATTCGATTCGCCATGATTTTATTGAGAATTTTTGCATCCAAGTTTATTAGAGATATTGGTCTGTAGTTTTCTTTTTTTGAAGTGTCTTTGTCTGGTTTCGGGATCAGGGTGATGTTGGACTCATAGAATGAATTTGGAAGAGCTCCTTCTTTTTCTATTTCTTGAAATAGCTTGAAAACTATTGGTATTAATTCTTCTTTGAAGGTTTTGTAGAACTCCGCTGTATACCCATCTGGTCCAGGGCTTTTTTTAGTTGGTAGTCTTTTGATGGCTTCTTCAATTTCTTCCTTGGTTATTGGTCTGTTTAAATTGTGTGTGTCTTCCTGACTCAATCTGGGTCAATCTAGATCGTATGACTTAAGAAATTTATCGATATCTTCACTATCTTCTATTTTATTGGAATATAGGGTTTCAAAATACTTTCTAATTATCTTCTGTATTTCTGTAGTGTCTGTTGTGATATTGCCTTTTTCATCCTGTGTGTTAGTCATTTGAGTTCTCTCTCTTCTTCTCTTCGTTAGCATGGCTAAGGGCCTGTCGATCTTATTTATTTTTTCAAAGAACCAACTTTTAGTTTTATCAATTTTTTCAATGGTTTTTTTGTTTCAATTTCATTGATTTCTGCTCTAATTTTAATTATTTCTTGTCTTCTACTACATTTGCTGTTGTTTTGCTCTTCATTTTCTAGGTTTTTGAGGTATAGTGTGAGTTCATTTATTTGTTGGTTTTCTCTTTTTTTGAGGAAAGAACTCCAAGAAATGAATTTCCCTCTTAAAACTGCTTTCATTGTGTCCCATAGATTCTGGTATGTTGTGTCTGTATTGTCATTTGTCTCTAAGAATTTTTTTTATCTCCTCCTTATGTCTTCTGTAACCCATTGATCATTCAGTAACATATTGTTCATTTTCCATGTGATATAGGATTTTTCCTTCCTTCTTTTATCATTGATTTCCAGTTTTATTCCATTATGATCAGATATGGTGCATGGTATTATCTCCATGCCTTTATATTTACTAAGAGTTTCCCTATGGCATAATATATGATCTATCTTTGAGTAGGATCCATGTGCTGCTGAGAAGAATGTGTATCCACTTGATGATGGTTAATATATTCTATATATGTCGGTTAAGTCTAGGTTATTGATTGTGCTGTTGAGTTCTATAGTTTCTTCATTCAGTTTTTGTCTAGAGGATCTGTCTAATGGCGAGAGCGGTGTGTTGAAGTCACCCATAATTATTGTATTGTAGTCTATTTGACTCTTGAACTTGAGGAGAGGTTGTTTTATGAATGTTGCAGCTCCATTTCTTGGTGCATACAAATTGATAATTGTTATGTCTTGTTGGTGGATGGTTCCTTTTAACAGTATATAGTGTCCTTCTTTATCCCTTTTGATTAACTTAGGTTTGAAGTTGATTTTATTCGATATGAGTATGGCCACTCCTGCTTGCTTCCAAGGGCCATGTGAGTGGTATGATTTTTCCCAACCTTTTACCTTCAGCCTGTATATGTCTTTTCCTATCATATGAGTCTCCTGAAGGCAGCATATTGTTGGATTTGTTTTTTTGATCCAGGTTACTAGCCTATGTCTCTTGATTGGTGAGTTTAGGCCATTAACATTTAATGTTACAATTGAAATATGATTTCTACTTCCAGTCATGTTTATTTATTTATTTATTTTAGTTTGGCTAGTTTTTACTTTTTGGTTATTTTCCTCCCCCTTTACTGAGATACCTCCCACTGTTAGGTTTGGGCACTATTTTTTAATTCCTCTTCTTGTAGTATTTTGCTCAAAATGCTTTGCAGTGCTGGTTTTCTGGCTGCAAATTCTTTTAGCTTTTGTTTATCATGAAAGATTTTAATTTCATTGTCAAATCTGAAGCTTAATTTTGCTGGATACTGTATGCTTGGTTGGAATCCATTATTTTTCAGCGTTTGAAATACATTATTCCAGGATCTTCTTGCTTTTAAAATCTATGTTGAAAAATCAGTCATTAACCTAATTGGTTTACCCCTGAATGTAATCTCTTTCTCTCGTAGCTTTTAATATCTCTCCTTGTTCTGTATGTTGGCTATCTTCATAATTATATGTCTTGGAGTTGGCCTATTATGGTTTTGAATGTTTGGGGTCCTGTAGGCTTCCAGGATTTGGCAATCCATTCCATCTTTCATCTTTGGGAAGTTTTCTAGAATTATTTCATTTAATATGTTGTCCATTCCTTTGGTTTGAATCTCTATGCCTTCTTATATCCCGATGACTCTCAAATTTGTTTTTTTATGACATCCCATATCTCTTGAATAGATTGCTCGTGGGATTTAAGCATCTTTTCTGTGTTGACTATATTCTTTTCAAGTTGATAAACTTTGTCTTCATTATCTGATGTTCTGACTTCTACTTGATCTATTCTATTTGTTATATTCTCGTTTGAGTTTTTAATTTGGTTTATAGTTTCCTGCATTTCTAGGATTACTGTTTGATTTTTTTAAAGATCTCTATCTCCTGGTAAAGCTCGTTCTTTGCCATTTGAATTTGTTTGTTTAATTCATTTTCAAAGTATACTTTTATTGCTTGGACTTGCTGTCTCATGTCTTCTCTAATATTCCTTTCCATCGGAGTTCTTTCCCTATCCCTGTTTCTGATGCTTCTAGGTCCTCCTGTAGATTTAAGTTGTCCTGCATTGTTTGTACTCCTTTTTTCCCTTGTTTTTTCATGATGTTCACATTACTTTCCAGCTCTATTTGTTTGCCTTGTTTCTGCTCTCTTCTATAGATTTGTTTTGGTTTTGTATATCTCTGTTGTCTCTCCTTTGTGTTGGTAGACTATGCCTGCTAAAGTGGATTCCGCTGGGAAGGAATTCTGACGGCCGAGCTCCAGTGACGTCACCTCTCTGCTATGGCAGGCTCCAGGCTCCTTACTGGGGTGTCCGAATGGGGGCGTGGGACTGGACTGTCTCTTGCTGGTTTCAGCTCCCGGTCGCCGGCAGGCGGCGGTCTACAGCTGCCCAGTCGCGCGGGTAGTGGGCTGGGTATCGCCGGCAGGCAGGCTATCTCTAGCTGCCCAGTCGCGCAGCCAGTCGCCGGCGGGTGGGCGGTCTCTAGCCGCCCAGTCACACGGGCAGTGGGTGGACTGTCGCTGGCGGGCGTGTGGTCTGCAGCCGCCCAATCGCGAGGGCCTGGCCTCTAGTCCCCTGGTTTCTCCTGCTAGTCCTGGTTTCTCCTGCTGGACCAGATTTCCCCTGGGTGATGGCTCTCAGCAGTTCAAACTGTACTCAGGGCCTGCTGTTTGTTGGGTGGGGAGGGTGGCTATTGGGAACCCCAGCACTCTATTTTTTTGATTTTTTCCACTTGCCCCTCCCCCCGCGCTGGCAATACAGGTTTTGTTTTCCCCGCTGATGGGAGATGAGCTGTTTTATTTAGAAAAAAAATTTAAAAATTACAAAAATTATATGAATTATGTTTTATTTTCAGGTTATTAGAAAATTATAGGTTTACTCCAAGTTACAGTATTCAGTTTTGAATCAGAAATTCAAATGCCAACAATAAAACACACCTGTTTTATTGTTGCATCTGTTGGAGAGTGGCGGTGGTTACTTCAGCTCTCCAAGATGGTGGCCGCTGGTTTCCTTGGTGGAGTTTCCGTTGTGGGGGATAGAACTGTACCTCTTCCTTTCCCGTCTGAAATCCCAAACTCAGCCCGGGGGTCAGTGAGGGCTCAGCCGGCAGGATTCCACAGAATCCACAGCCACATTTCTCCCTGCTTGCTGGTCGCTTCTCGGCGGAGCCCCGCTGTCTGTAGCCGCTGTAAGGTATTTTTCATGATGCACGTGGGAGGGACCACCTTGGGTCTTCTAAGAGTCGCTGTACTAAAGGGCAGTGGAGGCCCTTGGACTCTCTTAAGCTGTCTTTGCTGTTCCTCAGCAGCCTCTTTGAGCAGCACTGCCCAAAAGTCACATTACGTAGGCCACAGAGGTAATTAAAATATTTTAGTATCCATGTTAAAAGAGTAAAAAGAAATAGGTGGAATGAATTGAAGTAATATGATTTAATTCAATATGTCTAAAATACTATCATTTTACATGTAACAAATGTAAATATTTTATTTTTTTAACACCAAGTTTTTGAAATTTAATGTCTATTTTATACTTACAGGACTTCTCAGTTAGGTAGGGCCAGTTGTAGTTCAGGTGCTCAGTTGCCACATGTGACTAGTAGCTGCAGTATTAGGCAGTACATCTCCCAAGGTTTCTGTGCCTGGGATCCAGTGAGAGACATTCCTCTGAGACCATCAATATTACTGTAACTCAGCTGAGAGTGGATGTAACTTCTAGGCATCTCTAATCTAGACTCCCAAAGATGGTGTGTGAACATTTAGGAATGAAGAGGGACCGGTTTTCAGCATGGTCTGTGCCATCACCGCCTTCTTTTGTTTTTCCTCGGCAGGTGCCTCGTCTCCAGACATGGAGCCCAGCTATGGGGGAGGTCTTTTTGACATGGTGAAAGGAGGAGCAGGGAGGCTGTTCAGTAACCTCAAGGACAACTTGAAAGACACCCTCAAAGACACATCTTCTAGAGTTATACAATCGGTGGCCAGGTATGTGCATTCTTCCTGGTTAAGTTAGCAGAACCCATGCTCATCTGGTTGCCTGCCAACTGCTTATTTGGTTCAAAGATTGTCTATTTTGTCATATAATTGCAAGGGAACTGATAGCTGAGGAATGTCACTGAAGCCATGAAGTTACAAGCACAGGCTGGGAGGACTCAGCTCACTAGTGCATTAGGGTACAGTGCTTGTCCTTCCTGGCTTTAGAATCAGACATCCTGGATTCCAATGCACTATCTGTGCTTGTTAGCCATGTGACCTAAGGCAAGTTAATTAATTCTCTGAGCTTTACTTTTATACTCTGATAGGATTTGTGTTGTTGGGTGGATTGGGGATTAAATGAGAAAATAAAGCATATGCAGTCCAAATAAATAATACATGTGGATTGTAATCCAAACGGAACTTTTATATCCTACTAGTCCTTTAGGATAATGGCAGAAGTTTTCTACTCTTGCACTATATAAAAATTACAAAAATTATATGAATTATGTTTTATTTTCAGGTTATTAGAAAATTATAGGTTTACTCCAAGTTACAGTATTCAGTTTTGAATCAGAAATTCAAATGCCAAGTTCAATATATATTAATCAGCATTTTGATATTGGTTCAAAAGTAAAGTTTACCCTTCCAATTCCCAACCAGGACTTTGATAGGCAGAAAAAAAGCATCATTTGTGCTTTCTCAATCACTTCTTCCCTTACCCCTTCACTGCTCATATTTAGAGGAAAAATTTCAGCAGAGAGGCTGAAACAAGCAGTATAAATAAATAAGCAGAGATTGTTCAAGAAGCAGCATCCATGGGGCATTGGAATGTACTAGTTGGAGTGGTGTATTTGTACCCTGAGGGTGTGGACTGTTTTTTCTCAGCTCTGCTTTCTTGTTAGTGAAGGGCTCAAGGGGAGTCAAGATATGCCTGCTGGACAGAAGTGTCCCAGTTCATGGTGTCCAAGAGATAGAGAGAAATCTTGGCATATTTAGATCATTTTTAATTTGTACCCTTTCCTGTCTCACTTTTAGCTACACAAAGGGAGATTTAGACTTCACTTATGTTACCTCCAGAATTATTGGTAAGTTTTTCATGTTTTCAATTGCTCTTTGGTTCAGCCATCAAATGCTGCTCCAGGCCTGTGTAACCTGTTTTATTTCTGTGTGACTTCTAGTGATGTCCTTTCCCCTGGACAATGTTGACATAGGATTCAGGAATCAGGTTGATGACATTCGGAGCTTTTTGGATTCCAGACATCTTGATCACTACACAGTCTACAATCTGTCACCCAAGTCTTACCGAACTGCCAAGTTTCACAGCAGGGTAAGGAATTTTAGCCCTACGATTGCTTGCTGAGACTTCATAGGCTGTTTTTTCTCTTACGAGATATCCTCAAAGCCTTTACCTTTAACCGTATGAAAAAACTAAAAACTCTGGATACTTCTGTCCATGAAATATTTATTAGCTGTTATAAGATGTTCTGAAGATTTTCTTTGAGGAGATTTTTTTAGGAAAGTATCTCTATTAATGAAATTCTATCTAAATTGGGGTATCAATCATTTGGTGCTTGTTTGGTTCTTAGAACGTTGTTCAAAGGTTCAATTTAGAGATTGAACTGTTGCATTGGGAAGTTGGCTACCCTTACACACCAACACTAATTAGGTCTTTGACCTTCCTACTTGGGCATCAAGATGGAGCAGTGTCAGGGCTGGGGATGTAGCTCAGTGGTAGAATGCTTGCCTAGCACGCTCCAAGCCCTGGGCTGGATCCTAGCATACATGTACACACACACACACTAACAATGAGGCAGTGTGGCCAGATTAGTATAGACACACCAGTAATAATGAAAATATACATCTGACATTCAGTAAAGATGCCACTTTCATAAGAGAAGGATAGCATAAAAATAGTCCATACTATAGGTTTGATAATACTATTACTAATATTAATAAAAATGAGAGTGGTAGCCAATATTTATAGAGCAATTACACTGTATTGGGAGCTTCACATGCAATGTCACGTATAATTCATCAGTCTTTTGAGATAATGGAGAAACTCATGTACAGAGAGAAGATAACTTGCCCAGGATCACACGTCCAGTAGGTGACTTAAAACCTGAAATCTTAACCATTACCCCAGGCTGACAGGGAAAAGCTGATTTATTCTTTTAAAGTAGCTTTTCCAATGGGGTTAGAGAAATATTCCTTCTTTCAGGCTGTTTAAAGAACTCTGAGAGCTGGCTTAGGTTTGAATTTGATGTCAAGTCTGGTATTTCTGGCCAGTGAATTCCAGACTTACTCATAAAATAAGGCTTTTTCTCTTTCAAGAACTTCTTCAAATACTTTTAGTAAGCCTTTAGATATGATTACAACTTCATCTGGGCCTGTTTTTTCTGGGTACCGGGCATTGAACTCAGGGGCACTCGACCACTGAACCACATCTCTAGGCCTATTTTGTATTTTATTTAGAGACAGGGTCTCACTGAGTTGCTTAGCGCCTCACTTTTGCTGAGGCTGGCTTTGAACTCACAATCCTTCTGCCTCAGCCTCCTGAGCTGCTGGGATTATAGGCGTGTGCCACCATGCCCAGCTCACCTGGGTCTTTTAATGAATTATAAAGGGCTTTCTACAAGTGTAACTTGATTTCAAGTGTGCAAAATCATAGATGGCCATCAATGTTGTGTAGTAAGGATCTCAGTGTGGATGCTAGAGCTCACTTTACTCCAAATTCCAATTGCCATTAATAATCTCTGGACCTCAGTTTGCACATCTGTAGAGACAAGAAAGCTGTCCCATATGCTGAGACCTCTTCCTGTACTAATATTTAATAATATAGAAGAGAGTTTTGTTAAAATGTTTTTTTTTTTTTCAGTGTGTCCTTAGAATAGTCTTAACATTTAGTGTGCCTCGGAATATCTTGAAAGCCTTGTTAAGTACATATTTCTGATTCAGTAGGACAGGGGAGGGGTATGAATTCTCATTTCTGACAACTTCTGGGTGCTAATCTACCTATTGTGGTGGAGACTACTCTTTGACACACTCTGATAAAATCATTCTGCAGTGGTTAGATCTAAGTTGCCATTTTATAATGCAGTTTTTAAGTGCAGCTCTTATAAATTCACTGTAATAAACTATCATTCTGACTTTATTCCATCTTTTATGTAATTCATAGCAAATTCATTAACATCAAACCAAAATGCAGGTAAACATTGTTTTTCTAACTTGATGTAAATTAAGTCTTTTTAATTATGTGGTTTTTTTTTTGGAGTCATCATTTTCATAACTGAAGGACAGTGGAATATTCTGCACAATATTTCATGGAATTTTATTTGATTTTGAAAGATTTGTGATAGTTTGGAACATTTTCCCTCAAAAAGTAAATAAAGATATAATATCACTATAGAAGGAATTGTTCATTATGAAGATGTTGAATAGTATTTATAAAAAGCAGTCTTCATAAACAAATCTTTAAAGGAAAGCATTTTTTGGTATAGTTAAGATTTTGTGACTGCATTTAACAATTTAATAAAGGAATCAGGAATCATGCTTTAAGCATCTGCCCTAGGCTGCTCTCTCTTGCCCTAGGAGAGCAGAGAGAATGTTTATTTTGTTTGACATCTAGAACAATGCCTGGCATAGCTAATAAATGTTTCCTAAAAGAACAAATATGTCAATAAATATTAACTAGTATAGATATTAAAGAAATATTTGGCTCTTATCTTCAAGGCTCTTAAGCCTACTTGGAAAGAGAACCCAGGTCATATTCAAGACAGATGCAAATAATATTTGTAAAACCTGCTGAGGGAGTCCAGTTCAGGAAGACAGAAGTGACAGCTGGGCCTGAAAGCATGAGTAAGGTTGATAGAGGTAAAAGGAACAGGGTCAGTTCTTGTCTATGCAAATGGTAGAACATATCTTAGGAAGCTTTTCATGATCTGGCCTTTGCCTGTCTCTGTGGCTTCAGGTTTCACTGTTCTTCATTGCCCCCAAAGTCCATGCTCCAACCAGGGATGCTTAAATGTACACACACAGGTGCGCGCGCGCGCGCGCGCGCGCACACACACACACACACACACACACACACACACACACACACACACGGTTTCTGCATGTGCTATACCTTCTCCCTAAAATGCCATCCATGTCACACAACTCCACTCTCTTCTTTGTTAGCCTGACTTTGCTAAAGGGAGTATTTCTTCATGTCTCAGAGTTTTCCAGTTCTTTCTTGTAAAGCACATCATGGACTCTTCCCAAGTAGTCCCAGAACTTGGCAGATTGGAACTGGACCCTCTGACCTTTCTCTCTCAATACTCAATTGTGTCTCAGGAAGATAGTCCCGAAGCCTTAGTATTTTCATCTTAGCTATGTTTTTGATTTGATCCATCTCTTTCTAAATTCATAGTCCTTACTCTCCCCAGCATTAAGACTATGAATTGATTTACATCCCATTTTTGCTTTACATAGAAAAGTTTTCTTGGTTCTCCTCTTCCAGTCTGTGAGGATTAGAGCCATTTCTTCCTGCTTGTCGTTTAGTAGAGTGCTAGATCTGCAATTAAGCTTTATTTTAATAAACATAGATGGCAGAGGTTTCTATAAATAACCAGTGCTGGAAAAGATCTAATGTAGGGGTAGGGCTGGTTTTATTTGCAGACTCATGGAGTCTAACTCTGTCTGCATCATGTATTTCTACATCATTATATATCTCAGTCTATTTACACTTTGATTATGGGATTGTTTGCATATTTGGGGATATAGGTGGTGGTGGTGGCAAAGTAGGCTACTTCCAGGAAGATTTTACTTTCCTGAGTGCTGAGGGTTGTCATTCTATATTTTAACTAACAAGTATTCTTTGAAGTCACACGAATTGATGGGAATTTTATGAAATAATCACAAAGCAGTTTGTTTGCTTGTATTTATATTTGAAACAGCATACAGCCAAATTGCAATAGAACTGTCTGACTTTAGCAGAGGATTCAACTCAAAACAATAAAAAAGCAGATGATCCCACATTGAATGTGAAGTGCTAGAATACCTACTCAGGACCGAAGAGAAGGTATTGAAAGTCAGTTTTTTTTTACTCTTTATGGTCAGTATCCACCTTGAGGACTTAAAAATTCTGAGGCTGACAGTAAAGTCCTGGAGACCAATGAGATGCATCATCTAAATCAAACATTCTTAACCGGAGTTAAAAGGACCTACAGTTCCATTGTGTGTTTAGAACCCCTGGGCTGTAGAACTTAAACCTCTGCTTCCAACTTTTATAGACATCGTTGTTGTAAAATACATATAACATAAAGATATGATTTTAACCCCTTTGAGTATACAGTTATATTACATTTATGGTGTTGTATAATCATCATCACTATCTTTACCAAACTTTTAAAATCAATCCCAACATAAACATTGTGCTCACACCTCTCCCCCACCCATGTTCCCATGTTCCACTCTGGCTTCTACCCAAATTGATAGCTAAACTTCAGAACAACAAGAACCACTGCTTACACATTTCTAGGTGTTGCTATTGGTAATTAATGAAAAATTCTTGGTAATGAATGAGAAGTCTAACGTGGCCCTAAAGTTCTTAGGTTCTGAATAATGCCATTCCAGTGCCACCTGGACCCTCCTTCTCCCTCTGCCCACCCAGGAAGGACAGTTTGAGAAGGAGTGCTGTTAGTAGCTCAGAAACCAGTAGCCCAGTTGGATCTTTTCGATTCTTCCTTCCTCTTGACTTTTTTTTTTTTTCTAAACCACCAAATTTTGCACTTGATTTTGGGAAAATGTATTAACCTGGACTTTATAAAGGCCTCATTATTGGAAGTCGGTGTCTCTTTCCCCTTTTCTTTTCAGAGCCCACTGAGGAGGTCCTCATAGCTCCTAATGGTTTGTGCTTTGGTTTGAGGTTGGGGAGGGGATGACTGTAGAATTGTGACCTTACAACTCAGACCTCATCTCTCCTTCTGCATCCATGCATTAGTGTCAGGACAGAAAATAATGGTGTAGAAAACAGTATCTAGCTTGGGAGCTGGTGAATCAAGGAGCCCATGTTCTAGTTATGCAGCTTTACATGCATTGAGCCTCTTGACCTTAAAAAAACACAGCCGTCACTTGATCCTGTTTCCGCCCTTCAAATGCAAGATGGAATTCTTACTAATCATCAGATAGGAAAGTATAGCGGAGAGTACACAAATTTCAATAACTTTTTATTGAGATGAAATCATATAATAGACACAAATTTCAAACTTTAAAATTTACCCTAGGTTCACATTTCAGCTTTTCCTCTTCCTGAAAAGTCATTTCACCTCTCCTGGGACTGTTTTCTCTTGTGTCTCTTGTGTAAGATGAAGATGGCAATATGAGTAACTATCTCACAAATGCTCTTCGATTTTTTTTTCTGTAGGTTTATTGTAAGAAATATATTTGATTAGCAGTGACTGGCTTAGGCTTAGCTTTTAGGAAGTAGTAACTATGATTAATATCACTAGTAAATAATAAAATGCTATAATAAGCAATTGATTGAAATACCCATTTTTCACAAATGATTCGAGGTTCATAAACATTGCACATGTTTTTTCAGTCTGATTCTCTGCTGCACCTTCTGCTCCTGTGCTTAGTGAGCAGAAGGTTCCTGCCCAGGCTGTCTCATGCTGAGAGCAACAGAGAGACGAAAATGGAATGGCACTCAGCCCCAGTGAGGTTTGGCCCCTTCCCACAGGGTGGTATTGAGGCAGCCTGGTAATCAACATGGTATTCCTAATGCCCAGCAACTCCAGGAGGTGTTCAGGGAGGCAGGAAACAGCACCAGGGGGTCACATAGCTGGTTATTCTGCCTATCACATAGATAATGAACCCCAGAGAGCTGCAAAAGGAGCTTGCAGTGACTTAATTCCTTTAAAAAATTCTTTTTTGTTTCACGTATGTCTTCATGTTTGTCCTCCTGTAGACAGAGCCCTTGATTTTAAAAAAATTCTAATTATATGTTTGCCTAATAATATATAATCATATATCAAGTAAATATATAATTATGGAGTTCTTTAAATTAATATTATTTACTTGATTGATTTAATGACTCTGGAGCTATTAGCCTATTGTGCTAAAAACAATTTAGCCCATTTTTAGCTGAGACTCATTCCAGATATTGAAATTTGGTGTGTGACCTTTAAAAATGTTTGCTAGGACAACAAATTTCCTCTACTCTTAGGAAATCAGCAAATCTACTTTTAGGGAAGCAAAACAAACTTTATTTACCTGTTCCTTCCTCAAGATATTGTACAGGTAGACAAATCTTATTACAAAAAGAGAGTGAGTGTCAGATGGGGTTCATTCCTTTATTCTTTTGTTCGTTCCCTCACTCAGCAAGTAACTGCTGAGCACCAGCCACCACAGCAACAACACACAGTTGGTGAACTCTGAGGTTACAAAGATGAAGAAGCTGTGGTCTCTTTTCTCATGGAACTCAGTTGCTAGAGAGGGAGACAAGTATGAACAGTCAATTCAGTGCAGCTTGACAGTAAGTTAGCTTATTGTCTCTGTGAGTGTCTTATAGCACTCTGTGTGTTCGGGTGGTGGTGCTGAATTCTCACAATCCTTTAATGCTCACTTGCACTTCACACACAGGGAATTGAAGCTTGGAGAAATGCAGGTACTATGCATTAATGCAGGTACTATGTGATGAATACAGGCAAAAATCTAGCCTGTGGTCTTAACCGTGATGCTCTACTGATAAAGACTTTCAGAGACAAATATATACAAGGACAGAGGCACAAAGACATGACTTCCAGTTTTTTAATTCAATGTCATTTCTATGCCTTGAGTATCAAATGGGGAATACATTTAGCGGGTAAAGAATGGGCCTGAATCATATTGGCTGAGTTTAAATGAATAAGCCCAATGCTAGATCACCCTGGATTGTTTTGTAGCTATGTCAAGCATTTCAAATACTTTGTTTAATAAACCATATTTGTCATTCCAAGAAGTGTGTAAAAATAGATAATCTGGACTGTTCCCTGACACCATGCACAATTACTTTGTAGAAAAAAACTTACAGATTAACTGAAAAGAATGGACTTTCTTGGCAGCTTCAGACAGGGAAACTCCATGTGTTCATTTCCGAGGCAATTTACTGCGGAGGCCAAAATAATTTCTCATTTACATTTTGATCAGTTGTTCTCTGGTTAACAAAAAAGGTCCAACCAAAGAGACTCCTCCTGCTTCCCTTTCCCACTGTCAAGTATGAGGAAGGTGACACTTGGGTTTTCTTAGACCACGGGTGTCAGTATTGCAGAGTACCTTCTAGTGAAACCACTCATATAGAACCTGTTCTTTCTCCAGAATTCTGTCGCATTAAATGGCACTTGCTTCTATCCTGTCTGGCCATTCAAGCCAGAAACAAAAATATCATCCTTGGCTTTTCCTGCCTGTCCTTTTAGGTAGAGGTATTCCACTTTCTTTCTGGCTCCTGAGCCCCTCAGGTATGTTTACACCCACTGCCACTAGACTGGCCTAAGCCACCATTAATCCCTTACTTATCTCCTCATCAGCCTCCTGATTGGCATCCCTGACTTTAGCCTCTTGTCTTCCACCTCTGGTTTTCATGCTCATGCATGAAAAATCTTTGGGAAATACTGATCTGAGAGTCACTTTCCTTCTTAAGTGTTCTCCTACCTTCTTAAGAAGGCCTTGTAGGATCTGGTCCTTTGGTCTTCACTCTTGCCATACAGAGCTTCATTCACTTTTTTAAACACAGCCAACTCTTCCTGACCTCAGAAGTTTGCATTGGCAGTTACTTGATAAAACAATAATTGCTAGCATTTATTGATTGCTTTTTGTGTGATCCTGAGCTAAGGCCTGGAAATACATTTTCGTGTAATACCCAGAGCCTTGTTAGGTACATAGGTAGGTACCATGCACCAGCACCATCTTTCATGAAAAAAGATAGATTTAAAGAGGTTGTGAAGTTTGCCCAAGTCAAAGGTTCTCCTTATTGTTTATTAGTTAAATTAGTGATATCTAAACCATTTAGGCTCATACCCAATACTTAACCAGTAGCCCGTTGTGGTACAAGGATTAACATTCAGAGAACCTGAGCTGCAGTGCTGGTGCAGATCAGCATTGTGACCTTGAACAAAACAAGTTCTGAGTCAGTTTTCTCATCTACCAAATGGCATCATAATGTTCGTCTTCTCTGTTTGTTGTACAAATCAGACCAAGCAGTATTCCTGATGCTTCATAACATGTTAAATGGGTATGTATATTAAGAAAATGAAGATACAAAAGATTTCTCCTTTGGAGTTGTAGATCCCTTCATTCAAAGAGAAAAATAAGACCCATGCATAGCCTCCCCTGGCTCATGTTACTGCACTTACCATGTTTTAATGAAAGCCAAGATAAAATTAGGGACAGTGTGGGACTTACAACATAAGTCTACAGTGAAGCATTTGGTAGGCAGGTAAAAGCTTTAATACTTAATAGGAATTAAATTCTATGTTACCTCAGAGAATAGAAAAAACCAAAATGTGTAGCATAAATAGTCTTGTTTAGCAGTGAGGTTGTGGCTCAGAGGTGGAGCACTTGCCTAGCATGTGTGAGGCATGAGGTTTGATTCTCAGTACTACATATAAATAAATAAAATAAAGTTCCGCCAACAACTAAAAAAAATAATTAAAAAGTCTTATTTAATTTAAAATGCATTTCACAATGTATTTTCTTGCCTCTACAAGAAATAGCACTCTTTAATTTAAAGATTACTACATTAAAGCTGGGCTCAGGGGCACATGCCTGTAATTCCAGCAGCTTGGGAGGCTGAGACAGGAGGATCGTGAGTTTAAAGCCAGCCTCAGCAATGGTGAGGAGCTAAGCCACCCAGCGAGACCCTGTCTGTAAATAAAATACAAAATAGGGCTGGGAATGTGGCTCAGTGGTCGAGTGCCCTTGAGTTCAATCCCCGATAAATCCTGCTCCCCACCAAAAAAAAAAAAATTACTGCATTAAATATGTTTTTTTTTTTTTTCTGTGTTTAGGCCCTGTTCCCAACTTTTCCTGGCTATAGTACAAGGAGATGTGGTCTTACTTTCAGAAGAAGTTCAATGTGACACCTTCTTCCTTTTGCTGTGTTTCCTTAGGTCTCAGAATGCAGTTGGCCCATTAGGCAGGCTCCCAGTCTGCACAACCTCTTTGCTGTGTGTCGGAATATGTATAATTGGCTGCTACAGAATCCCAAAAACGTCTGTGTTGTCCACTGCTTGGTGAGTACCCATAGTTGGTATCTGTGGTTTGGTTTGGTCAGATATGGATGGTCCTATCCAGAATGATGGATAGGTAACATTTGAGTTCTGTAGCTTTATTGAGCCTCTACTTAGAAGCTAGGCAGTCCGAGGGATGGAAAAATGAGGAATAATGTATTATTTTCGTTTTAAAATTTAAATACTACTGGGAGAGGCAGATACATATACACAACCCACATAATGTGGGGACTCTAAAATGTGCCAAGTATTCTAAAAGAGGTAAAAATAAAGCTGTGGGTGCATAGGTAGTAATGCACTGAGTTTTCTGTGAATAGAGTTGACACAAACATATTGTCATATTTATTTTTTTCTTACAATTTGTGTTTGATTAAAAATAAGAGTGAAGCTCTCTCTGTCCTTGTAAATAGTTTAAATAGACTATGTTTTAGAACAGTTTCCATTAGGACTGATGATTTTTCTGGGCATTGACTTTGTAAAGTGCCTTTCTCTAACCCTTTCTCTCAGGCCTTTTACTTGTCCTGTAAAACTCAACTTGTGATAAAATCTTTCTGATTCTTCTAAGCATTTTCACAGCGCAGATCCTCCCACTGTGTATCTCAGTATTTTCTGTGGCATCTATCACATTGCACCATACTAAGCTGTTCTCCTGTCTGTTTTCCCACTAGACTGTTAGCATCTTTGTTACCCTTGTACCCCAGACAAGCAAGATTTGAATAAGCAATTGAAAACAGGAAAAAAATGAATGTACCAACGGAGTCTGAGCATAGTACTGGAAATAATTTACTGCTTCTAAAAATTTCAGGATATATATATATATATATATATATATTTTTTTTTTTTTTTTTTGCTATGATATTACTGAATGATTTCCCCTCGCCTTCTTGAGAAGGGGTTGACAATAATAATTAAGACAGAGCTGATAGATATTGAGGTAGTATGAAAACCTCACAGTACTCAAAATAAATCTACTTTCAGGGCTTAAATTACATGGCAGATTGCTAAAAGTACTCAGAGAAGCAGTTCTGGATCCCCAGGGTCCTATGAAGAAACAGGAAGAGGAGTGCCAGGCAAGCCACAGGAAAGGATTTCTCTCAAAAGATGAAGGAGGCTGATACTGAAAAGTTATAAGCTGGTGATCCCTGATGGCCCTTCAGGGAAAAATTCTAATGAATCTTTTCTCAGATAATTTTTAAACTCTTATTAAAAAAAAAGGAGTCCACATGGGTTTATTATAAATATAAATATCAAACCAACTAGACACTTTGCAGCCAGGCTAATAGACTAATTCATTGAATTTTTGTATGAGATTTTCTAGTTTCTTGCAGTCAAGATGGAGAAATTTGACCTAGGTTGATATATATTTAGTTGGGTGGGGGTTGAATATATTTGCTTCCAAAGGTAGGTGAACTCATGGAGAAGATTTCATTAGATTGATCGTTATTTATCTATTTCTTTAGTCATACTGGGCTTAATCCAGGGACACTTTAACACTGAGTTGCATCTCCAGCCCATTTAAAAAATTTTTATTTTGAGACAAGGTATTGCTATGTTGCTGAGGCTGGTCTTAAACTTGTGATCCTCCTGCCTCAGCCTCCTGAGTGGCTCAGATTATAGGCATCTGCCATCATGCCTAGCATACTTTGCTTTCTAAATTAACAAAATGATGAAAATGTGGAAATCATGCTTATCCATTTTCTTAGAATTGGGAGGGTCACATAATAGACCTGGATTTAAAAAGTTCTTGTAGTTTACTTGTTTAACAGAAACTAACAATGTGAAGTTAATTACAGGATAAATGAACAGCCCTAAATTCTGGTTCTGAAAGATTAAGCATGTTTGTCTATAGCTTAACAGGTGATCTGAGAAAGAAGTAGGGCTTTCGGTGGGTATGAAGATCAACAGGAGCTTCTATTGTGATCTAGCCTTCGTTTATTCTAGTTACGTTCATGAGAGCACAGTATCCAGACTAAGAAAGGTGATATCTTGCACTCATATCTTGCACTTCCCTGTGGGCAGCACATTTTAGGGTGATGTTTTAAAACTTTGGTCTGTTCAGAAAAGCATACTAAATGAAGAGGTCTCTCTGAGTGAAATTTCAGAGGACAAAGAATCCAAGGGATTGGTTTTGTTTTCACCTGGAAAATAGAACTTTTGATGGAGAGCACCACAGGCAGTGAAGGACAGTCACAAGGAGAGAGGAGTAGACTTGTTTTTTTTTTTTTTTTTTTTTCTCATGGAAGGAAGAATGAAGGGTACCGAATAGAAGCTGAGGAGGAATAGACTTCAACTCAACACATTCGGTGTAAGGATGCGCTTTGTAAGACGGAGTGAGCCGTAGCCATTCACTTAAGAGTCTTCTAGAAGAGGCTGTGTCTGGAGTGTTACTGAATATTGTTTTAGTCATCTCAGGCTTTTAAAACAAAAACACTCTAGACTGGTTGATTTCAGTAGTAGAAATTTATTTCTCATGGTCTGGAGACTGGAAGCCCAAGAACAGGGTCTCTGCAGATTCAGTGTCTTCTCAGGGCTGGTTTGTCTTTTCTTTTGTATCCTCATATGCTGAGAGCAGATGAAACGGAGTGGGGGAGGAGAGAGGGAGGGAGGAGGGAAGACTGAAGGAGAGAGGTGCCCTGTTCTTAGGATGCTAATCTCATTCATGAGGGCTCCACCTCAGATGTCTACTTCCTTATACCATTGCATTGGAAGTTAGCATTTCAACATGAATTTTGGGAAGACACAAATATTCAGTTCATAGAAGATCTATTCCTATGTTGAATGACGTATCAATTGATATTTTAAATTTTATATTAATGTTGGAGCACATTTTGGGTTAAATACTTATGCAACACCTCCCATCAAGTGGCATCTGCCTAATCTGTGAGCTCTTTACTTCTTGTCCTAAATCAAGACCCCTCATCTGTGAGTTATGATGCCACAAGTCTAATGCAACTTTAAAGTCCAAAGCTACTTTAAAGATCACATTATTTTTCTTTAAATTTAAGTGAGTCAAATTATTTTGCTGGGCTTTCTTGGGTTAGTATAGAGTGAGTTTTATCCTAAGAAAAAGTCTTCCCTGCTTCTTTGTGATTTTGATAGCTGGGACAAATTTTTGTTTTCCAATGAAAAGTTTTGAAGTGAAAAACTGTTAGGAGGATTCCTCCCCTCCTTCTGTTAATTGCAAGGGCAGCCTTTCTCAGATTTGATCATGTTCTTGATGACTTTATGCATCATCTTTGATAGGATGGACGGGCGGCATCGTCAATTCTGGTTGGTGCTATGTTCATTTTCTGTAATCTCTACTCTACTCCTGGCCCTGCTATTCGATTGCTGTATGCGAAGCGACCAGGAATTGGACTGTCACCATCCCACAGGAGGTACAGTAAGCAAGGTGCAGGGTCTGAGCAAGTGTGGTCTGGTTGTTACTGTGTACGGTTTGGAGTCTGCCCTGTAGGTACTTTCCTAACTTTCTTCTAATTTATCTGACATTATTCTGAACTATGGAAACTATTGAATTAAGATATTGGATTTTCATGCACGTTCATGAGTCCCATATGAGTTTGTGATTTTAAAATCAGAAAGAAACTTTAAAGAATGCCTATCTCTTCCTTCATTTTACAGGTGAGAGAACTGACTCAGATAGGTTGTAATTTGCCCCAGGTCTAAAAAATTCACATAGCCAGGATCTCAAGCTCTAAGACCAGTCCCTTTCTGTTGCATCATTTAGGTCTTTATTGAAATACCAGCAGTAGCTGGTTATGTTTATCAGATGATCATCACAATTAACAAGAGGAAATGCCAAAATGTAGAGAGAATGAGATGTTTTAAAATTCACTTTTTATTACGAGAGGAACAAGGAAATGGATTATAACAGATAGTCTGAACAGTGGCTTAAAAAAGGAAACCCTCTTTAGATAATAACTATTTATTTTCTTCTGTTTAGTCATAATTTCTTCCCCTGATTTACATTGTATCTTCTTACTTTTTTTGGATTATAAAAGTATTTCTGATGATAAAATTTTAACATCCAAAAATTGGTCTTCAGCTGATAAATTTAATCTGCTAAATGAAATAAGAATAGATGAACAAATATTAAGCTACTCTAAATGGCCCATAGGGTTTTGGATTTAATAAATACCCTGTTATCAGTTCTTTGGGGAAGTACAGCAAGGTCAGTGGATAAAATATTATCTGCATTCTCTTTTGCTAATTAATGTTGAATAAAATAACAGCAAATTTTTATTGCAATTTAAAGATTTGCAAGGACAAACTTCATAGCAAAAATTACCTGCTTCTCTTGATGTGACGGGCCCCCTAACGGCAATCTTCTGTTTCAGGTACCTGGGCTATATGTGTGACTTACTAGCAGACAAGCCCTATCGCCCTCACTTCAAGCCTCTCACGATCAAGTCCATCACTGTCAGTCCCGTACCCTTTTTCAACAAACAGAGAAACGGATGTCGCCCTTACTGTGATGTACTGATTGGAGAAACCAAAATATATACAACCTGCACGGATTTTGAACGAATGAAGTGAGTCTTATGATTTTTTTCCTTTACTTCTTATACACTGCTCAATTGCTGTGTAAATTGTTTTGTGTTCTTCCTGCAGGTCTATATCACTGTGGAATGGCTGATTTAAAAAAAACATTCAATGTCAGTAGCGATCATAGACAAGCATAACTAAATCAAGGGAGGCATGGCTCCTTTTCACATCCAGCTGTGCCATAGGCTAAGGGACTAGCATGAGCTACAGTGAGCATTGAGACAGTGGGGTGGGGAGGGCTGGGGTTGTGGCTCAGTGGTAGAGCACTGCCTAGCATGTGTGAGGTACTGGGTTGGATTCTCAGCACCACGTATGAATAAAAAAATAAAATAAAGGTCCATCACATCTTTAAAAAAAATGTGAATGTTGTAGAGGGACAGAGGACCTGGACATTGAAGAGGGAGATGGCCTTGATGGGATTTAGTGAATCAGGGATGAATGAAGTCTCTAAGTGAGCAACTATGTAAATGATGACATAATTAGAGAAGTTATAGAATCTATAATGAAAAGGAGATACCAGTGGGAGGTTGTTGAGAATGGGGTGGAGAAAAAGAAATAAGTGGTAACTAAAGAGCAAATAGTTGGGAATAGAAGGAATTTGGGGATTAGTATTCAAGGCTCTCATAGACTGTGGCATTCCTGTTTCTATACGTAGCTTGGTTGAAGTTTTTGTTCCTTTAATCTCTGCTTTTACTACTAGCTTGAGGTTAGGAAAAGGCAAACACACAAGGGATGATACATTTGAGGAAAATAAGTCATCAGCAAAATAGAGATGGTCAGTTGTACTTTCTGGAAGTCCAGGTGAGATTGAGAGTCTTCCCATTGCAGTTTTCCCTCTGTTGGCATGGGCTGCATTTCTGCTCAAGATAAGAAATAGTTTCTAGGTCCAGATCTGGGCAGATGGGTCTCTTGTCCAGGCCACAGAGCACTATGCCTATGTCTGTGTAATTGTACCAGACTGGATAGCTTTTAATGTCTGTTTTGATTCTATTTAAAGAGAATACCGGGTCCAAGATGGAAAAATCTTCATTCCCCTGAACATCACTGTGCAAGGAGATGTGGTTGTCTCCATGTATCACTTGAGGTCAACCATTGGAAGCCGGCTGCAAGCTAAGGTAAGCTTTCTGAAAGAATCATGGCATTAGCTCATCTGAGTTTTTAACAGTGATATTTTTTAATCTTCTCCCCAATCACTTTGGGGTTGAGTGAGTTGTGGTTTAAGAATGAGGAAGAGCCTTTAAAGATTGCTTATGTCCATCTTCCTCATTTTACAGGGGAAGATACTGAGACTTGTAGAGGTATGACTTACTAAAGTTCTTGGTATGATTACTGTGGAATTAAATAACTGTGTTTTTCCCCCAAAGTTTTTACTGAGGTAAAGTTCACATTACACAAAAACCACC
This sequence comes from Ictidomys tridecemlineatus, assembly GCF_052094955.1. Lineage (NCBI taxonomy): Eukaryota > Metazoa > Chordata > Mammalia > Rodentia > Sciuridae > Ictidomys > Ictidomys tridecemlineatus. The sequence continues at coordinate 51,090,731 of NC_135487.1, forward strand.
CTTTTAAAGTATATAATACAGTAATACAGTGGATTTTAGTACATTCAAAAGGATGTGCAACCATCAGAACTATGTAATTCCAAAGCATTTTTTTTATCACCCCTAAAAGAAACCCTGTGCCCATTAGCAGTCACTACCCATTTCCTCTTCCTTATCTCCAGACAACCATGAACCTACTTTCTGTCCCTGAGGGTTTGCTTAATTTGGAGATTTCATATAAATGAAATCATACAATACATGGTGTCTTGTAGCTGGCTTTTTTTCACGTAGCGTATATTTTTGAGGCTTATCCATGTAACAGCATGTATCAGTACTTCATTCCTTCGTATAGCCAAGTAATATTCCATTGTATGACTATGCCACATTCTATTAATCTTTCCATCAATTGGTAGATATATTTGGGTTATTGCCTCTCTTTGGCTTTAAGAATGATGTTGCAAGTAATCATATTTTAATTAAACAAATTTTGCTAAGTTTATGCTCTGTTCCAGCCATTGCCTAGGTGTCTAGGATTGAAAAGAATATGACTGTGTTCCTGCCGTTAAGAAACTCAGCCCAGCAGGAAAAATTTACACATGTTTAAAATATCCATAATACCATATGGAGGGGAGATGAGGTGCTGCAATAGGAACAGTTTGTTTTAGCCAGCAGTAGCCACCATAGGCTCCAGAAAGATATGCCTTTCAAGGTGGGCCAAAAAGGATGAGTTCATTGGGTTGGGAGCAGGGCATCCTGGGAAGAAAGAATACCATGAGTAGAAGCATGTCAGTGTATCAGAACATGGGATGGGGAAACAGTGGACGAGGAAACAGCTTTCCAAGGCAGAGTTCGTGAAAGGGAGAAGTGGGAGACGTTTAATATTCATAGTAAACAAAGATTCAGATGTAGAAAGAGTTGAAGGTTCATGGCTCCCCAAAATATAACATCTTGATCACATTCCCCTTTCACTGGTAAATTGCAATTTTTTTTTTCTTGGATATTTTTAGGTGACCAATACACAGATATTCCAGCTTCAGTTTCATTCTGGATTCATACCTCTGGACACAACAGTATTAAAGTTCACCAAGTAAGTACTGCTCGGACTGAAAGCCTGTTTGCACTGGGTAGCTGTGCAGTGTTGAGTTTCTTTAGTGCCATGGTGCATTCCCCCTGAGTCCTGTGCTGCTAGATCATTGAGTGTAGCTCCACCACATAGAGAGGCTGGATAGATCTGAAAACTTTCCATTGAATATGACCTGTCTTAAGAAGTGCGAATAGATCCAAGACTTCAAATAGAAAGGTCTAAAATTCCACGTGAAGGAATATAATAGTCAGTTTCCCACCAATGTGACAGATACCTGAGAATATCAATTTAAAGGAGGAAATAATTATTTGGGCTCACAGTTTCAGAGGTTTCAGTTCACGGTTGGCTGGCTCTAAGGAAGAAGAATCATGGAGGAAGGGTGTTGCATAGGAAAGCTGCTCACTTCAAGGCACCTGGGAAGCAGAGAGAGTGAGAAGAGGGTGGGGCAGGCCTGGGACAGGATATAGTCCCCAATGGTAAACACCCAAGAACTCAGTCTTTTCAACTCATATAGTCCATTTACCTCATTATTCCACTAATGAGGTTAGAGTTTTTATGATCTAATCATTTCCTAAATCCCCACCTCTGAACATTACAGCACTGAGGAATAAGCTTTCAACACTGGAGCTTTTGGAGGACATTCCAGACCCAAACTATACAGGGAGCAAGAGTGGACGAAGAAGGAACAGAGTATTACTACTTTGATCCTTTGCATCTGTGTATTTCCATATGTTTCCTTCAGGAATGGTAGTTAAATCAGTGGTATGGAATGATCAGTGATCCATCAGAATAAATAACAGGCTAGAACACTCAAGCAGGGTTCTGGAGGAGCCCTCTGTACCAGACATTGGCCCTCAGTTGCAATATCGTAGGGTGGTTTGATAACTTGGGGGTAGCCAAATTTGTGATAGGTTAGCATTGCTGGGGCCAGGATAGGGACAGATATTCAGGGGTCACTATGGTGGCCATAGCCTGTTTCACTCTTTTAATATCTAACTTGGTCATGCCAGTGCAGCCTTGCTGGATGTATCAGTTCTGCTTTCCAGAGTGCTCTTACATTTGCAATCTCCATGTTCTTTGAATAGGACGTTATTCTCTTTTCTTGAGATGAGGAAACTGAGACACAGAAAAGTAAAGTACTGTATCTAGCTAATGATTGAGTCTTCTCTAGAAATGAGTCTCTAGTTAACCTGAAAGTCTACCTCTGGTGGTTGCTCTGCTGAGCCTTATGCTGGTTTCATTGTTTTTCATTGGCCTTATTCTTTTAAATCCCTTTGTAGGCCTGAGTTAGATGCATGTGATGTACCAGAAAAATACCCTCAGCTATTTCAGGTGACGCTGGATGTAGAACTGCAGCCCCAGGACAAAGCAGTAGACTTAACCCCACCATGGGAGCATTACTGCACAAAAGATGTCAACCCCAGTATCCTCTTCTCTTCTCACCAGGAGCATCAAGATACTCTGGCCTTAGGAGGTATTTATTTTTCAGGCCAAAAGTTTGTGTTATTTAGCACATTGCCGTATTCCCCGAGTTTCACTGATGCTATGTGGCCTTTTGTCTTGCAGGACAGGCTCCAGCAGATCTCCCTCCAGACAACCCCAGGAATTTGGGGCAAAGTGGCTTCTTTGCCTCTCTCTGTTGGCAAGGTACTTTCAAGCATTTCTCAAACTTCACATGGTTAGATGATTGTGGTTCTTCTATAGAGACACTTAGCTTTTGAAGCAGTCTAAATTAAAGTAGCAATTAGAAGTCATTCAGGCTCCTTTCCCCTTATTCCATACCCTTCCCCCTCACTCCTTTCTCAAATTGGACAACTTCCCTATTTTCAACTTCATGGATGTACTCAGACTGATGCAGAAGGCCATTTTCAGCTGACTTCTATCTCCTCTGTGCTGTGTTCTTGGCCGTGTCTTTCATGGTTTGATGGATAAGTGTGATATTTTCTAAGATCCCCCTTTAGGCTACTGACAATACAAATAAATTAGCAAAGAATTCTGTTTTCTGCCTTCAATTAAATATTCTAAAAATATGTAGTCGAGCATTTCTTCCAAAGTGCTCTGAGCACTAGCTGGGCAGAACTGAGCTTATGTTGGCACAGGTAAGGCAAACACCTGGCCTCTATGTCTCTGTCACTTGTTTTAACAATCATTAGCATAAATTTGGGGCTCCATTACTATATTCTTTTTTCCCAAACCTGGAGTTGTTATCAGATGCTTCTCAACATAGCATTTCTGACTGCTGCCTTTAGTAGCATTGGCATCCTAATCCATATAGATCAGCTATCCTCACTTTAGAGTTTGCTGAGATTAAATGCAAGCTTTGGTGTAGAATTGAATAGTTGGGACTTTATGTAGGAAAGGGTGACAGATGGCTTTGGGGATGACCTAGTTAAAACTCTTAGTTGACTTTCCTCTGATGTGTGAATGTGAATTCCTACTTCTTTAGCTTTTAGAAGTTTTCAGTGTTTGTTGAAAGAATTCATTGGAATTGAAAGACTGACTTTCAGAATTTTCTTTTGAGAAATGGAACCCAAAATTTCTCAAACTTGGATAAACACAGTCAATAAACCCAGTCAATAAACCCCAGTAGATGGATTTTGCAACACTTTCTTGGTATTTTTTACCTTGTATCTTCCTCACAGTAAGGACTTTAATAAATAAAATTTCACTCTTACCTTTCCATTGCCAATTTTGTAAATTATAAATAACTTCTGTAGTCTGCGAAAGAGATTTTAGCACAGATGCACAGTCTCTTTATCTGAACCTCTCAGAGCCAGATGTGTTTAGGAATGCAGAAAGGTGATACAGTATATAAGCTAGATATTTCTTAACAACCTCAGTGGTATCTCAGACAACAACTTGTAATCAAACATACTAATATTTTTTTAGTGAAACCTGTAAGGAAAACCCTAAGTGAGACCAATGAAGTCTAAATAATATCATATCCATTCCAGTCAGGTTTTTCTGCCAGCTGAGTTTGCACCAAACTTAGGAAAGCCTTTCTCTTTTCATAGTTTTTTTTTTTTTTTTTTCCATTTCAGAATTGGGTATTAGGGGTGTGGACCTCAACCTGATTCAGAATGTGAGTCCATCTGACGTTATGTAACAATGCTCTGTGGGAAGCTCATCTCAAGCAAGGCCTGGAAAGTCATTCACTGTCTCTCTAGTCCTTTCCCAGAAGAGGCCTTTGTGCTGAGCCCATTTTATGCTGAAAGTATCTTCTTTCAGCTTGGTATAAGGACCATCTGAAGCAGAGCCATTCTGTGAACTCAGCAGGTGTTTGAGTTCCTTCTGTATCAGCCCGTGGGAGAACAGCCTTGCTTTTGTCTGTAGGACACACAGAGAAGTAAAAGTCAGTGAATGGTGTTCACAAAGGACTAAGAGTTACTGTTCTATTCCCCCCCCCCAAAAACACCTAGCGTAGTGCCTGGAAATTAATAATAGTAATTAATGATAATAAAAATTTGACTTGGACATGGTGCTGTATGCTTATAATTCCAACTACTCAGGAGGCTGAGTCAGGAGGATTGAAAGTTTGAAGCCAGCCTAGGCAATTTAGTGAGACCCTATCTCAAAATAAAATTATAACTTTTCTGAGAGATTCAGATTAGAGAGTGTGCATCTGGGTGTGTAGCTCAGTAACAGAATAATGTTCTTTGGTTCAGAATAAAAATCATCATCATCATCATCAACATTTAGGTACTTCTTGCTGTTGATCTGAGCACTTTATAATATTATCTCACATAATTTTCATAATAGCCTGTGAGTGAGGTACTATTTGCTACCCTGTTTTGCTGAGGAGGAAACGGAGATGTAAGGTAACTTACCCAGTGTCACAGAGCCAGTGAGTAGTGGAGCTGGGGTTCAATCCCAGGATGCCTGGCTCCCGAGTCCTACTCCATATCCTAATGCTGCCCTGAATCTCAGATGCTCAGCCATGATAGATGAATATAATATAAAAGGTGCTCCATTGGATGGATCCCAAAGCACTATTTGCTCAAGGTTGAATCCTTCTCTCTGGAATGATGTGCAATAATGTAACAAACCCCAACAGCACCGTGGTGAGTAACTAACTCTTTTTTTGGCTACTGGTCTTCCTTAGATCAGAAATCAGAGAAATCATTTTGCGAGGAGGACCATGCTGCCCTCGTGAATCAGGAGAGCGAGCAATCCGACGACGAACTTCTGACCCTTTCCAGTCCGCATGGCAATGCCAATGGTGACAGACATCATGGCGCCAAGAAGCCCAGCAAAAAGCAGCAGGAGCCAGCCGCTCCGCCACCCCCTGAGGAGGTGGACCTTCTGGGCCTAGAAGGTTCTGATGTGAGTAAGAGCTTCTCTCCACCGGCAGCGCCTCCCTCCAATTCTGAACTGCTGAGTGACCTGTTTGGGGGTGGAGGTGCAGCTGCTCCTGCCCAGGCTGGACAGTCAGGGGTGGAAGATGTGTTTCACCCTAGTGGACCTGCATCCGCCCAGTCGACACCACGCCGTTCCGCAGCCTCGGCCTCCGCATCGCCAACCCGACGACTGGGAGAAGGTAATTTTTTTTCCATTGCTCTGTAGTTCTGAGATTTGAATGGTAACTTTTGGGCCAGAAAAAGGCAGAATTGTCTTAATAAGCTGGGCCTTTTCAATCCCCTGAAAGTCCCTTAGAAGTCGATATGTAGGCCTTCATTTAATTGGAGAACACAAGAGAAAATGGAAATATTGTTCATTTGGTAGGTTTTCTTTTGTCAGGATTTCAGGCCTGAGAGGCTTTAGTTAACTTCTTTTTGGAGATGTAGATGGATGAATTATTATTAAAAGTCACAACTAATGCTGGGGGCAATGGGGCACACTTGTAATCCCAGTGGCTTGGGAGGCTGAGGCAGGGGGATTGCCAGTTCAAAACCAGTCTCAGCAATAGCAAGGCACTAAGCAACTCAGTGAGACCCTGTTTCTAAATAAAATACAGAAAAGGGTTGGGGATGTGGCTCAGTGGTTGAGTGTCCCTCAGTTCAATCCCCAGTTCCCTAACCCCCCCAACAAACAAACAAAAGACAGCTAATGTTTGTGACATACTTACCATTTGCTAGATGTGGAATATAACACTAAACATGATTCAGTTCTTAGCACCTCTCTATTGGGTTTTTGTTACCATTATCCCCATTTTATAGTTAAATTAGTAGCATAAGTTCATATTGCTGATACTCAATGGGGTCAGGGTCCAAAATTTGGCCATTGCGCTCCAGAGCTTTCCTTCAGATTTCCTGCAGTGCCTTCCTATAATTGTAGTTTTCTGCATATACCTTGGCTATGCAGAGAAGTTTTTGGTTATCTCAGAATTTACTTAGGGAACTAAATTAGCTCTTATCTGTGATGTTCAGCATTTTACTTTTCATTATAGAGAATGCCTCTGACCTAAGGTGATATTAAAAGTGCCAAGTCATGGTGAGATTTTAGCATATTCCAGAGGATGGCTTCAAACCCAGATGTAGAGGGATTAGCCCAATGAACTCTTATAATTACATCAAAAGGTTCAGAGTTCTCATTTTATAGAAAAGATAAGGTTTTATACATATTAAATGAGATAAGGGATCTATTTCATGTGACAGAGTGTCTGAAACTGTCAGTATGTTGCTGCCGACAGAGGCTTGACTTCGGCCCAGCAGATGTCAGGAGAGCTTTGTGTGAAAGAAGTCATGGCTGTAATCTTATCAAGCTGTGTGTCCTTCCTGCACTGTGGAAGTGGGGTTGGTTGGTTAGTGGCTTGATTCTCCTCTGTTCTCAGAATGGGTTAATCCCCTTCTAGGAAGTAGCCATTAGCTCAGTGTTTAAAGATTAAGAAGTGACATCTCAGGAAGACTGAAGGGGATTTTGTGTCTTGTTCAATAAGACAAATTAAGGGCCAATTAACTCCATGCATCTCAGCGATTTTCATCCCATTCATTTCATGACAGTAAGAAATGTGAAGTGCTTTTGGGAAATTCCTGAGAGTTGGAGTCAGAAGACTTGAGCATGAGTCCCAGTCTTATTCTCTTGACCTTAGACAAGACCTTCGACAAGAAACTGGATCTTCTGAGCTGTATTTTCATTGTCTGTAGAGTGACGATGATGCCACTTCTATCTGGCAGGATGACATTGAGGATCAGCTGAGGTCTTCTTAATGAAAGACAAATGTAAACTCTCAGAAAGGATGGAGTCTTGATTCTTGGAGCATTATTCCCAATAACCGCGGCTTCCCACTTTCTTCTGGTCTTTTCACCATTCACAAACTTTTCCTTGCTTCACTAATTCTGCATCTGGTTTCTAGCAGGGTTTTTTTTTTTAATATTTATTTTTTAGTTGGAGACAATATCTTTATTTTATCTATTTATTTTATGTGGTGCTGAGGATCGAACCCAGGGCCTCACATGTGCTAGGCGAGCGCTCTACCTCTGAGCCACAATCCCAGGCCTCTAGCAGGTTGTTGAAAAGCTATGTTTTGGAAATGTTTGCATTCCACAGGACCCAAGCAAGACATGACGAGAACTAATTTTTTTTTTTTTCCCTCACTACTCTCATTTTAACTTTCAAGGAAGCCAGAGACCGTTGAGAGACAAAACTAAATGAAACTATTTGTTGTGAATTTCCTACTGTTTATCTGAATAGCAAAGGCCCTCTTTCTGATGTTTGTTCATAATTCATTTGGCATGAACATTTACACAAGCACAGTTTAGTCATCAAAACCCTCTGTCAGTCTTGTCTTCTCAGGTTCTCTGTAATCTTGATTGACTTATTCCACATTGTTAAGATTTTCAGAGGTCAAGGGGGCCTTCATTTATTGTTTATCCAACAGATAAGTCTAGACGCCTCCTTGATCTCCAAAAGGTGGGCTCTTTCTTGTGTGGTCAGAAATCCTTGGGATCCATTGTTAGCCGTGGAGGAAGTTTCAAGGATAGAATGGGCCTGTGGAGCAGGCCTAGAGGCACACACATCATCCTGATTCCAGGCAATAGTGACAGCTCTTCAATAGTTATAAAATAGCTGAACTTGTAGGACAAAGCAATATGTTTTTACCATTGTTTTCTAGGTACCACCTTTGACCCATTTGGAGCACCTTCTAAACCATCAGGTCCAGATTTGCTGGGTTCTTTTCTGAGCACATCCAATGCCTCCAGTGACCCCTTTCTTCAGCCCACGAGAAGCCCTTCACCTACAGTGCATGGTAAGAAAGTATCTTACATTGTGTTTAGTGGAACATAGTTTTCCACAAGATATCAGTAAGAAATAAAAGTATCCTTTGGGTGCCTTTTTGGGTCAGTGTGTGTGGGGAGCTTCGAAATATATCTCTCTTTTGGAGATTAAAAATTTACCTTAGCATATTAAAATCTCTGAGATGTCTTACAAGACAGAAGCCTGCTTTATTTTACTTAACTTTTCTTAAAACTTACTTGGCTGGGATATTCCTTTTCACATGAGAGTTATGTACACAGAAGCATAAGGCACTGTTGATTGTACTGCCTATCATTATTTTGTGTACCAATAGAAAGAGAAAAAGAAAAAAAAGCACTGTCAATTTTAATTGATTGGAAGATATGTCTTGCTTGGAGAAATTTTTGAAGTGTGGAAAAATAGCAAACTTCAATTAATGAAACATGGTGTTAGCATTCCATGAAATTAGTATTCTATAGAACAAAGTTTGGGATAGACCTCCCTTATTTATTAAAGACATATATGGCTGCAGAGTCCTGGAAATGTGACTAGTATGACATGAGACATGCTTTAAATATAAGATATATACTAGATTTCAAAACGTAACATTCAACAAGACCATAAACTATCCTGTTAATATTTTTTATATTGATCGCTTATTAGAATGATATTTGGGTTATATTGTTAAATAAAAAGTATGTTTAAAATTAATGTTACTGATACCATTTTACTTTTTAAAATGTAACTACTAGAAAATTTAAGATTACATATGGACCCACATTATATTTCTATGGCAGAGATTTAGGGCGTATGGAAAAAATAGCAATCATAATGATGTGTTAGTGCAGCAGGAATATATTGCTCAGGTTATACTGATTACAACTGGAGCTCTTTGGTTAAGGGAAAATGGCTTTAAGCCAAATTGGTGCTTTCTACTGATGTTGACTATCAATCACTAGCTTCAACCTAGAGGGCAGTGTAATATTGAAGTACCTTAAACTTAAGGGTTAATGGCATCTAGTTATCAGTTTGATCTTGTGGAAGTCATGTAAATGCAAAAGGAAGATGAGCTGTGCAGCATTGGTCAAACTATAACTTGGCTAAAAAAGAAAAACCCATCCAGGAACAACTTTTTTTAAAAAAAATATTTTATTTATTTATTTATTTATTTGGTTCTGAGGATAGAGCCCAGCGCCTCGCACATGCTAAGTGGGCGCTCTACTGCTGAGCCACATCCTGGCTCCTAGAAACAAATTTTATGGGTGATTTCCAGCAGTTATTTTCCCCTATACTGAGGATTAAATCTAGGAACATGGTACCTCTAAGCTATATTCTCCATACCTTTTTAAAAAAACATTTATTTTTTAGTTGTAGTTAAACACAACATCTTTATTTTATTTATCTGTGTGGTATTGAGGATCAAACGATCAAACCCAGGGTCTTGCATATGCGAGGCGAGTGCTCTACCGCTGAGCCACAACCCCAGCCCTCCCCAGCCTTTTTTATTTTTTATTTTGAGACAAGTTCTCACTAAGTTGCCCATGCTGGTCTGGAACTTGCAATCCTCCTGCCTCAGCCTCCTGCTTTCCAACTGGTCTTTACTCTTAAACTATTTGAAATGGGTTCATAGGAAAATACACAAGAAGTTTACTTCTCATACATGAGTGGTGCGCTCTCATTTATTTTTAGTTGTCAATGGACCTTTATTTTATTTATTTATATGTGGTACTGAAGATCAAATCCAGTGCTTCACATATACCAGGCAAATGCTCCATCACTGAGCCACAATCCCAGCCCCGAGTACTGCCCTCTTAAAGACTGTCTCCTCCATGCTTCTAAGATATATATATATATATATATATATCTGTCACAGGTAACTCAAAAGAACGAATGAAATAAAATAAAATAAAAGTTTTAAAAAGTTGTTAATTTTGCTTACTCCTTTACAATGTAAGTCTTGTCATGATGGTGCTCAAAATGATTCCATTTCATACAACATGAGAACCAAATTGTTGCAATGGCGTGTGTAGACCCTGTATGCCTTAGCAACCTCGTGCCTCTTACCTCATTTCCCATTTTCTTCCCCTTGCTCTTATCTTTCCAACCCTACTGGCCTCTTTGATATAGCACCAGTTCTCCCCTCTACCTCAAATACTTCTTCCTAGACATCTGTGTAGCTAACTCCTTCAATTCCTTTGAGTCGTTCGTTGCTCACTGTTACTCTCTCAATGGGGTCTAATTTGCTTCATTTCAAATAGCAGTTTATTGTCTGCCCTGTTCTGAATTTCCCTTTCCATTGTACTTATTAACTTCCAATACATGGACTCACTTACATATGCATTACGTGTATTTTTTGTTCTTACTAGAACATGTGTCCCACAATGGCAGGAATTTTTTTTTGTTTATTTTTTACCATGAATGTGTCCCTACTGCTTGACAAGAATATCTGGCACACAGTAGGTGCTATCTTTCTAATATGATTATTAAATGAATGAACTCAAGTTTTGTCCTACCAAAGTTTCTTAGAGGCCCGTGCTGGTGAGTGTAAGGTCATACAATGAGGTTAATGTTCATTTCCTGAGGTTAATGCTTTGAAGTTACTGTTTTGATGGCAGTACTTCTTTTGATGCCCCTGGACATGAATGCTCTTACTTCAGCCTGGCAAATGGGATTTAGTTCTGGTTTTTGTGAGCTGATTAGACCCAGCTTAGGCCAAGTAGCACTCCTTTATTTTGTAACTATGTTTCTCATCTTGGTATGTCATGCCAGTGAGTGAGAATTTTCCATTATCCTTTTTGGGAAAGAAATTATTATTCTACTGTTAGTCAATTACATCATCTTCACGTGGGACAGCACATAGGTAAGAGTCTGATGTCAGCATGGGGAGGCCAGATCACCCACCTCCAAATCCTTGGGGTGCTTCTCCCAGGTTTCAAATAAGCTATCATCAATCTCCTCTAAAGAATCAAGAAATTTGAGCTCAATAAATATTTATTGAACAGCTATCCTGAAGAGAATAATCACTAGGGAAATGTTGTTGGAAGCACAAGTAAACAACTAACTATAAAGAAAGGCAAAATAGAGTTTTAATTATTAGGTAGTTGTTATTATTTTTTTGTTACATATTCCTATCTCTGGCTGATTGAAAGTTCTCAGGGTTAGGCAGTGTGTCTTTCAGGTTTCTGCTCCTTGGTATGGCTCCTTGCATATGGTAGGTAGTTATCAGGGATTTGTGGGTTTGATTGTTAATAAGTTTGAAGTGCTAGTGATTTGTAGGGATATAAGACTAAGATCAGAGTTTAAGGGAAATCAGATAGCAAATTTGTCTAATTTCCACTTCAGATTTCATGTGGGAAAAGAAGGGAGGAGCAGAAAGGAAAGAGTCATTATTGCCGATAATAGTGTGTGCTTTTTAACCTACAAATGGGAAGCATACTTTGTGTTTGCATTTTACTTACTCATTTTTATGGGCAAAACTTAATGGTACCTTAGAAAGAAATTCTTTCTTACAGCAGAACATTTCTTTCAAATTCTATGTTTGGATCTTTGAGAAGGGTCAGAATGATCTATTTTGAAGCTGTAATAGGTTTCTGTTGAGTGACAAGAGACACACCCCTGTCACCAGCATAGTGGGTGGTATCCAGTCATTGCCCAATACATGCTCTAAATGACTCATAATTTTCAGTTCATGTCACCACAGAGGAGAAAACAGAATTTCAGTTCTAAGTGGATCATGCTTCAGTACCCTTGTTAATGCTGAGCTAAAGTGAATTGAGTTTCCTTTAAAATTGGATTTTCCCCCAATTTTCTTATTGCCCACTCCGTTAAGTATAGAGGTGGGAAACACAAAGTTGAATGAGGATTCTTGCCTTCAAGGGAGCCACAGTTTAATGAAGACAGACACACACAATTATAATCCCAAGTGGGTAAACACTGCGGTAAAACAAAGGTGGTGCAAAGAAGGAACAGAGGTGAATAATCTATGGCTTCTCTGAAGCCTTATGTGAGCATCCATAGAGAAAGGCAGAAAATGCTAAGTGCTACAGAGTGTGGAGGCAGCTCAGGAGACGTGAGTGGTGGGAACTTGAGAAGCTAGGCAGGCTCTGCTGAAGGGGTGGCTTTGTCCTATATAAACTCAAGAAAGTGGCCTCTGAGGGATCTTGTTCTCACTCTTTTTCTTCTCCCCTTTTGTAGCTTCTAGCACCCCTGCTGTGAACATTCAGCCAGATGTCTCTGGAGGCTGGGACTGGCATGCTAAACCAGGTAAATGCCAGCAGGTTCTTTTTGGTACACATTTAACCAATTGCTAATTGCAAGCATAATCCTTCACCCAAGATGAGGTGAATACCTATAGGGGGTTATAGCCCACCTATGTAGTTTGTGTTCATCATCCCTAAAGATGACATGATGACATGACAGTACTACTTCTCACTCTCACCTGCCAAATATCTATCTTGACAGTTGAATCAGACAGATCCAATGCGTGTCTAACTCTACCACTTAGAAACTTTTGAATTTTTTGATAAGTTTATAACTCAGTTTTCTTATCTACAAAATGGGGATAATAATTTTTATCTCCACAGTTATGTAAGTTTAAATAACAAATGTTTTCACTGAATAAATAAGAATACTTTTTCTTCGCAAAATGCTTGTTTTGGGTTGGATCTGTTTGTAACTTTCTCATGGCTACTTTGTCTTCAACTGAGAACTGTCTGTGTTCTCTGTCACTGAGTTCCTAACATTGTGTTCGAGCATGTGCGCGCGCGCACACACACACACACACTGACAAGGTACTTAGCACAGTTTTCTGAGTCAGTTGTTGTTTCCTTTTGTTTTCATTATGGCTTTTAAAAAGTCATAACATAAAAATGTATTTTTCATACAATTTCCAAGAATACAGTCAACACATGCATATTGTACAACAGACCCAGAACCCCCTGACAATCATGCATGATTGAAACTCCACATCCACCAAAAAACAATTTCCCATCTCTCGCTCTCTTCAGCCCCAGGTAATGATTGTTCATCGTTCTACTTTCTGTCTAGGAGTTTGTACACTTTAGATACCTTACATAAGTGGAATCTTACAGCATTTTTCTTTCTGTGATGGATTATCTTGCTTCACATGTCTCAAGTTCATCCATATTGTACTACATGACGACAATTATTTCTTTTTAAGGCTGAATAATCTTCCCTATTACATATATGCCACGTTTTCTGTCTTTCACTGTCAATAGGCACTTAAGTTGCTTCTGCCTCTGGGCTGTTGTGAATAGCGCTGCAATGAACGTGGGTGTGCAAATAGCTCTTTGAGTTCCTGCTTTTAATTCCTTAGATTTATACCCAGAATTAGGGTTGCTAGATCATAAGATAGTTCTACTATAAAATTCTTGAGGGACCTTCATAACTATTTTCTACGGAAGCTGCACCATTTTACATTCCTACTGATAGGTGCCTAAGGGTTCTAGTTTTTTCACACCCTCCCCAGCACTTGTTATTTTCTGTCATTTTGATAACAGCCATCCTAACAAGTGTGGGGTCGGTCATATCTCATCATCATTTTGATTTGCGTTTCCCTAATGGTTAGAGATGTTGAAAATCTTTTTATATGCTTGTGGCCATTTATAAGTTTTCTTTGGAGAAATGTGTATTCAGGTTCTTTAACTATTTTTCAACCATGTTATTTGTTCATTTGTTATTGAGTCATAGAAGCTCTTTATATATTCTGGATATTAACCCCTTATCAGATATACAAGTTGGTGAATTCTTTCTTTCATTCCATGATGTGTCGTTTTACTCCGTTGATTGTTTCCCTTGCTGTGCAATTTTTAAGTACAATGTAGGACCATTTGTCTACTTTTTCCTTTTATTGCCTGTGATTTTGATTTTGTAGTATTTGCTTTAAAAAAAAATAGTAAAATGTTGAACTCAAAAATGCTGGGCAAGATGCCCAAGGTCACTTAGGTAGGAAGAAGCAGAGCCAGAATTCTTCCCATCCAGGCCTGACTCCAAATGCCATAAGAAAGAATGAAGTCAGGCAACAGGAGAGGGAAACAATGAGAATCATAATTACTGTGTGTGGCCAGGAAAGAGCATATGCCTGTTCTGTGCCTTGTCCTTGTCCCTGTCACCTTTCACCAAGTCAGAGAAACAGGGTCTAGAAACTCCTGATACATTTCTAAACCCTGTCCTAATTTGGGTAGTAGCTCTAGAATTCTGAATTTTAGAATTCAGTCTTTGAGAACTGACTCATTTTCAATACTCTTATTTCCTTTCTAGGAGGTTTTGGGATGGGAAGCAAATCAGCTGCCACCAGCCCAACAGGATCCTCACATGGCACTCCTACCCATCACAACAAGCCCCAGACTCTGGATCCTTTTGCTGACCTTGGAACACTAGGTATAAGCATTGCAGGTTAAAATATAAATTTCAATTGAGGCTAAAAAGCTTTAAATACAAATCTCGGTCATCACAACTGTCACTGCTACCCAGGACCTAAAATAGTACATACACTTAAGCTATATTCTGCAAGTTAAAATTGGCGTTTTTAAAAAAGACATTAAATATTGGGTTGGAAATAATTTCTATTAATTTATTTCTCTATTATTGCCTGATCTTGATAATGGCCATCCTAACATGTGTGAGGTCATATCTCATCATCATTTTGATTTGCATTTCCTTGATAATTAGAGATGCTGAGAATCTTTTTATATGCTTGTGGCCATTTATAAATTTGTAACATGAATGTAGTTAGAGCTTCTGGAAGCATATGACACTAAGGTTTGACTGTAACAAAGGTAATGTGTAGAGAAATGTCCAGAGATGAGGGTGGTCAGGTGGCTTTGTATCACATGACGCCACCCTTGCAGAAACCTTACTGTGAGGGTCTCACTCTCTTAGTCTTCTTGCTCCCCTTAACCACACTCTGTGTGGTCAGTTTATAAAATACTATACAAAAAAAAATCAACTCTCTTGGTCATATTTCATGTTTTTCACCATAAGTTAACAGAAGATACAGGACAAATGTTCTGTGAGCAAGTGAGTTTGGAAAACACTGGGTTTGGTGGACTTTGATTACTGCAAAACTTTTGAGAGTTAGTGTTCATGTTGATGCCCTTCCATGGGGATATGATAGTGAACCTGTTTTACTGAGGAACCTATGTTCAAGGAGCATTCATTGAAGTACATGGTCTAAAACTCATTCTTTCTTCCTTCCTTCTCTAGGGCAGTCCAGAGTGGTTAAGTAAGCACTGGGTGGCCCCGACACAGAGGTTTGCATTGGCCATGTTAATAGTCTGTGTTCTCAGAAACTCCTCCTGAGACATTCAAAGCCAAATTATCTTCAGGCCATGTGAACATGGCTGCCATTTTTTTTTTGCCATGTCATTGTGTCAGAATCCCAACTTTGCATTTATACTCTTTAGATGTATTTTTCTTTTTAAGAAATTTCGAAATTATTTTGTAGAGTCATCTTCTTCTCTTCCCTTCTTTGTATCTTAATGTAAATTTCAAAGTTTTAAGTAATAACATTAGGTGAAATTCTACTTAAAATACCACTGACTATTCATTTTTTTATATCTTTATTCATCATCAAATATTTACTATGTGGTTTCTCTGTACTAGCTAGCACTATTTTAATAAAAAACAGCCAAGCAAAAAGAGAACAAAATTCCTGCCTTCCTCTAGCTTATAATCTGAAAGGGGGGAAAAAACAGTAAATGAATAAGTATATAATACAATGTCAAGTCATAAAAATAATAATAATAAGCTGGATGTGGTGGTACATGCCTGTAATCCCGGTTACTCAGGAGGCTGAGGCAGGAAGATGGCAAGTTTGAGGCCAGCCTGGGCAACTTAATGAGACCCTGTCTCAAAATAGAAAAAAAAAAAAAAAAGGACTAAGACTATGGCTCAGTAGAAAAACACTTATGGGTTCAATTCCTCGTACCAAGAAAGAAAGAAAGACTGTTAATATCTATTGAGGGTTTTACGATGAAACGGGTACTATTTTAATGTTTTACTTATATTATTTAATTTGATCTTCCTAAAATCTTTTGAAGTAGGAACTATTAGGTGTTATTCAGCTTTTCATCGCTGTGACCAAAGTACCTGAAAGGAATAACCTAGAGGAGGAACAGTTTATTTTGGCTCATGGTTTCAGAGGTCAATGGTGGATGGACTCCATTGCTGTGGGCCCAAGGTGAAGCAGAGCATTATGGCGGAAGAGTGAGGTGGAGGAGTTGCTGTTGCACTCATGACAGACAAGAAACAGAGAGAAAGAAAAGGGGAAGGGTCCATATCTCCAGTGTTTTTCACCATAAGTTAATAGTGGTTATAGGAGAAATGTTTTGGAAGCGAGCCACAGGGAAGATGAACCCTCCCAGGGCCCACTGTCAGTGACCTACCTCCTCCAGCCACACACAGTTACCAGTCAGTCCATTCAAACAAGGATGGACGAATGGTATTTCAGTTACCATAGTCTAATCATTTCACCTCTGACTATTCCTGCATTAACACTGGAGCTTTGGGGGGACACTTTATATCCAAATCATAACATATTATAATCCTCACTTTATAGATATGGGAACTGGGGCACAGAAGTTTGTATAACATACCCAAGTCACAAGGCTTTGACTCCAAGATGTCTATCTCTGGAGCTTGCACTCATACCCCCATGCTAAGTGCTATGGAGGAAGAAATAAGAAAAAGACAAAGGGTCAGATAAGGAAAGGAAGGAGGTGGTAAATGATGGATGGGCTGGAATGTTATTTTAGATAGTAGGTAGTTAAGAAAGGCCTCTCTGAAGAGGTGATCTTTATAGGAAGTTCTTTTTAAAAATCCAATGTTACATCTTACATTTAGTTGTCATGTCTTTTTAGATTCCTTTAATCTGAAAACATTCCTAGCCTTACTCCATCTTTTATGACATTGATATTTGATAGGAACAGACTGATGGAGAAAAAGTCTCAGTTTGGGTTTGATCTTAATTTTCCGAGCAGATGATGTCTGCCACATTTCTTCACTGTGCAGTTATCCATTTCCCTTTGTAGCTAGTAAGTAATCTGGGAGAGAGATTTTGAGATAACCATGAGAATATACTACTTCTTATTTGACTTTTACCCAATAGTTTTCACATGTGTTTTTTAGTCAACTTTTTTGCCACCGTGACTAAAAGACCTCACAAGAACAATTTTAGAGAAAAGAAAAGTTTATTTGGTGTTCACAGTTTCTGAGGTCTCCGTCCATAGATGGCCAACTTCATTACTCTGGTCCCAAAGTGAGACAGAACATTATGGCAGAAGAGTGTGGAGGAGGATGGCAACTCAGGACAATGTTAACAGGAAGGAGAGAGAGAGAGAGAGGGAAATGGGGCAGGGGTTGCCCCACTCATCAGGGACAAAATATAAATCCCTAAACCATGCACCCAGTGACTATGGCCTCTGGCCCCGCCCTCTCTGCTACTTGTCTACAGTTATCACCAGGTTAATCCCCATCAGTGGATGAAGCCATTGATTAAGTTACAACTCTCACAATCTATTCACTTTGTCTCTGAATGTTCTTGCATTATCTCACACATGAGCTCCCAGGTGACCTCTTGTGTAATCTGACAGGAACTGAAGGACTGAAGAAGTTCATAGATATACTGAGATAACCTAAGCCAGAATCTGGGGCAATCAAAGGATCAGAAGAAATGGCTTCTAAATTGAAACCTGTGGTATATGGTTAGTATTAAGCCAGGGAAAGGAGTGCAGGCAGAGGGGAGGGGGTGTTTAAAAGCCCCACCCAATTCTGGAGAGCAGGATGAGCTGGGATCTGTGGTAGAAGGGTGGGGGAATGGTGTTGAACAAGTACGTGTAACTCAGGAAAGACATCAGCATTGGTTTGGACTCCAATCTGAGTGCAAATTGAGGAGACAGTTAGTTTTGCATTTTAGGAGGATGACTGTGGACATTTTGTAGAGAACTGGTATAAACAGGGCAGGAGTGAGTATGGGAAAGGCCACCTGCAGGATACTGCCAGAGAAAATAAGATAATGAAACTAAGCAATGGCAGAGTAACTACCTGATATTTAGTAAAGGAATTCAGTAGAAAATTGTTAATGGATTAAAAGGGAAATTGAAGAAGAAGGGACTTCTCATCCCTTCCAGACTTACTTACTTGGAGGTCTTAGCCACTCTGAGCAGAAACAAATTCAGAGCCGGTAAAGCGGAGAGTGGGAAGGAAGATCGCTTTAGCTCATCTTGGCAATGGTTTTTGACCCTTGGGCCTTCACTCCCTCATTCAATAGGAATTACCTCCTCTCTGCTAAGAATTCAGGCTGTAATAGAGAACCAAGGCAGATAATATTCCTGCTCTTTGGAGCTTCCAATAGATTGTAAGAGAGAACTCTTAGTCAAGTGTAAAATACCCACTAGGGTGGGCTACACAGGATGGAGCATTAAAAAAAAAATTTCCCCCCACCAGGTACTTCTGATGGCAGTCAAGTGTGAGAAGCACTGCTTCTGCTTTGATGACAGTAGCAGTGACCTCTGGGCTTAGCTACTGATTTGTATTTCTGTGAATTCACTGCTAACAGTGGCAGTAACAATTAGAATTGCTGAGCCAGTGTAGAAAATATTCTGGAAGCTTGGAAAGTTTGACATCAGAAAGTCCTAGTGTTGGGCCCCAGGAGAGGCAGGGTCAGTGTCTGCAGTAGTTCACACTGTGTCTGCGGCCTGGCGCAATAGTGTTTGATAAAATAGCAATGAGTGATGAGTGTGGTGGGAATATGGTAGGTGTTTTTTATTGTAGTTCTTTAGGGTTTTCCATATTTAAAACATTTAAAATAATTAAACAGATATATTTAGAATAAAGTAAGCTTCCATAAAATACAAATGAAACCCGAGGGTAGTTCAAATATCCATCGTTAGGTGTATGTTAAGGTGCTATTTACAGGACTCCTGGGACACATGGAGAGGTCTCATGCTGTGTGTTACAGAATGACAAGGGCCATGCCACACTTTAGCACAAACCCTGCCATTACCTGTTCCTAAGACCAGGTATTGTTGAGTCCATATGGTACACCAGGCATGTGGTTGGCATAGGAGCTTGCCTTATTTTATAATATATAATGCCTCTTAGTTCACTTAATTCGGGGGTTATAAAGTGCTTTCATACAGTTTTCGTGCCTTACTATACCTAGAATATAGAGATAGTTTTAAATTCACAGATGAGGAAATTGAGGTTTAAAGGGGTGAAGTTTTTCACCCAGCTTGAGATGTTTTAGATTTTGAAGGATTTTCTGTATCTTGTTTTGTGTATAATTCCAGTGCCCAGCATAATGCCTGGCATGTAATAGGTGTTCAACAAATACTAGTGAATAAATTAATGCATGCAAAAATGAATGGTGAATGAGCAACAGATATGGGCTCAAACACATGGTGACTCCAAGTCCAGTAACCATAATACAGTTTTCATAGTGGGGAAGGAAAGAGGAGTCTCAGGGTCAGAACGGAGGGGAAATATCTGTAGAAAGAAGAGATCTTAATGGAGGAGCTATAGAAAAAAGTCAGAGCTTTGGGAAGGAATTAGGGATTTGGGGTGCAGAAAATGAGGCAGGATGCATACGGTCAAGTCCAGCTCACTTAACTAGCCATGTGCTCATGAGATGTCAGTAAACCTTTCTGAGCCTTGATTTCTTCCTCTTTAAAGTGGGGCCAGTAATACTACTTACCTGCTGAGTGATGATGTGGCAGGAATATGGATAGTAATTTTTTTTCCTATAGATATTTCCCCTCTATTCTGATCCTGGGACTCCTCTTTTCTTCTCCCTGGAAATGTTATATTACTGCCATTGGATTTGGAGTCAACCTGTGTTTGAGCCCAGCTCTGTCACTCAATCACAATTCATTCTTTTTTTTGTGGGGGGGGGGAGGTTACTGGGACTGAACTCAGGGGTACTCAACCACTGAGCCACATCCTCAGTCCTTTTTTGTATTTTATTTAGAGACAGGGTCTCACTGAGTTGCTTAATACCTTGCTTTTACTGAGGCTGGCTTTGAACTTGAGATCCTCCTGTCTCAACCACCTGAGCCGCTGGGATCACAGGTGTGTGCCACCACACCCAGCATCACCATTGATTCTTGCATGCATTGTTTATTCATTCATTCTTCCTCTAGTATTATTGAACATCTACTATATGCCAGGTGCTATGCTGGACACTAGACACTTGTGTAGGTCAAAGGTACGCATGCGTATAACCACATTTAAAAATTCTAAAGAGCTGTATAAACTTAGTTGTATATATATTTTAGCATGGAAGGGTCCTTGGAGCTCACCATAGTTCAGCTTCTCATTTTACCTCTTCAAACATTGTAATGAAATGCAAGCAGTGTGAAAATGAAATTTACTTGCAAAAATCTAAAATAATTTTATTTGTTCTTGGGCACTATCCATGCTTTACTCACACAGCAAACAATAATTAATTCTGATCATTGAAGGTTAAGTAGCTCCTTAGTGTGTGAACTTTGCTCTAGTCCCTGATCTTGTCATTTGTTAGTTTTTACTATCGTGAGGAAATAAAATCTCCTCAGAAGTGGAAGGTGAGGGAGGGGTGGCACTGTGGGAAGAGCCAGGGCTCTTCTGTCTTAGAATCAAAGGTCTAGATTCAAGTCCCAGTTCTGCCACATTCTGGCTGAGTGACTTTGACAAAATCATTTAAGTACTCTGAACTGCAGTTTGTTCATCTGAAGAAAGAATGAATGAATATGTGCCTTAAAATGCCATTGTGGAGATTAAGGAAATAATAGATATTCCTGCGATTTCTTTACCTGTTAGGAAGGTTAATTGTGCTATCATTCAAGGCATTTTCACTGAAGTCATTGAAAACAGTATCTTGAGATGCAAGAGTTAGAGGTAATTCAAAAGAGCCTTCCCTTCTTTCTCCCCTTCTTTCTGTAGGTAGCTCTTCGTTTGCCAGCAAACCCACCACGCCAACTGGGTTGGGTGGAGGATTTCCACCTCTCAGCTCACCACAGAAAGCATCTCCCCAGCCCATGGGTGGAGGATGGCAGCAGGGAAGTAGCTATAGCTGGCAGCAGCCACAGTCCAAGCCACAGGCCAGCATGCCACACTCCTCTCCCCAGAACCGACCCAACTACAACGTGAGCTTCTCAGCTGCACCTGGAGGCCAGAGTGAGCGTGGGAAAGGATCAACTAATTTGGGTAAGGATGATGACATGGGGCCTAGATATTGAGTGGCCTGTGATGTTATATTGACTTAGTTTGTGTATCTGAAGGTGACAAAAACAAACAAACAAACAAACAAAAAAAACCCAATTCTAGTAATTTCAAAGACAATCTTGTAGAGACACCTCATGATTCCTACTCCTCAGGTGGTACCTGGAGCATCCTGGGTCTGTTATGCTCCCAAACATGTGTATCATTTTGTGATTGCTAGTTTATGTCTGTCCCTTTCTGAAGTGGAATCAGATGGATGGTAGGGACTGTGTCTTATTTGGCACATTATCAATAGAACCTAGCATAGTATATGGCATAGGGTAGGCACTAAATGGATCTTGAACGGTTGTGGGTAGAAGGGTGGATGGATCTTAAAGCTCTATTTCCTTTGGATGAGGGTATAGAAAAAAAATGTTGGAGATCTTTTTAAAAACTGGGTTCAGGTTTTTTCTTGGGTCCCAATGAAAGGACTGCACATGTCTTGAACATTTGGTCTTCTTTGTTCTCTGTTTAGTGGATTCCTGAGATCTGGGGCATCTTTGCTGGTGCTACCACTAATGTTAGAGGATGCTCTGGATGGGATTCTTGATAATGGGTAAAAAATAATACACTTTACATAGCAGAATGGTTAGGTTTGAGTTGTCAAAAGGCCTATTTTGATACACCTGACATTTCAGTTGATTTGATCATACCCTGTGGTGAGGTTGAGGGCCTTTCTCTCTATGGAACTTGGAAAAAGGCAATTCTTCTACTTTTCACAGCAGCAGTAACCAACATTTATCAAATACTTACTACAGGCTAGGTGCTATTCTTGGCTTTTTTTTTTTTTTTGATGTATTATTTCATGTAATCTTCAAAACCAACTCCCTATTATAGATGAAGGATTTATGATACAATTCTATAAAGTGATTTCTCAAATTGATTCATCTTGTGAGAGAGCCAGTTTTTGAATCCCAAAAATCTGGCTCTAGAACCCCTACTGTTACCTGCCATGCTCCATGACTGTGAAACAGATGCCTTTTCAAAAGTAACATGATGGAAATACTCATGTCAGGAAGATGTGACATCATGTTTATTCTTTGGTTAGCAGGGGAATTCCTGAGACAACTCCATAAAGTCAAGTGGTTACCCTCCATTTTTATTTTGAGTATATGTTGAGTGAGTGTCTTGGAGCATCTTTGTTGTAGGAAACCCTGAGTATATGGCAGTAAGCAAGACAAATGAAACCCCCAGTCTTGGAGTACTTAGATTGTAAGGTGTGGACGTTCAAGTATGGGTCCACAATGGTTTCCAGTCTAGAAAAGATAAATGGATAGCAACTAAGAAACTGACTTTTATTTATTGATGTTAGCTAGGTGGATTGCTGTGTTTTTGTTCTATTTTGTTTTAATTTAACAAACAGATAGTGTGGTACTATTCTAACCTCTGCAGCTATTAATGCATTCATTCTCACGACAACCCCATGAGGCAAGTAATATTTTTAACACATACCCATTTTCCAGATGAGGAAATTTAGGCTTAGCAATGATAAATAACTTGCCTGAGTTCAAATTGCTAAGTAGCAGAGCTGGAATTCAAACCTGGGTGGTTTGACTTCAGTCTTTGCTCTTTGCCATCACGGTAGGCTGCTTTTTCAAGCAGGTTGCAGAATAGATTTTTTTTCCACAATACCTTTATTCTATTTATTTTTTATTTTTATGTGGTGCCTCGGATCGAACCACACTGGTGGGGGAAAAGCATTACGATTAATGAGATCTAGCAGCTGGGTATGGACAAGGAAGTGGCAGCGCGCATAGATTTCAAATACTAAAACCCAAACTTTGTCCCATCACTGATACTAATTAATTATAACAGGGGAAAATCATGAGTATCTTCATCTGAAAAGAAGGTACAGTGGGAATGTAATTGAATTGAATTTAACAATCCAGATGCCAGTCCTAGCCTTGCTACATATATATGATTCTGAATAGGTCTCTTAAGTTCTCTATACTTCATTTTCCTCATTTACAAAATGGCCATGAGATTTACCTTACAGTTGTACACAAGCAATACCATTAACATGTTTGTGTCTTTCCACAATGTCAGGATTTATTGAATAACAATAAATTCACAATCTACACCACTTTCGTTGTTTGCTATTGACCAAATATTGTGTCACCTCACAGTCATAGACTGGGAAATCGCAAGTTCTTTTATTCTATTCCAATCTTAATGAAATGATCACCTATGGGCTGGGGCTGTAGCTCAGTGGTAGAGCACATGTGAATCCCTGGGCTCGATCCTCAGCTCCACATAATTAATTGCTAATATCCATGACACTCAGGTCATATATCTTACTCCACACAATGATATATATAGGTTACAGAAAGACTAAGAAAGGGTCAAGGTGGCCACAGGGGGCTCAGGAGACTGAACTGAGAACAAAGGCAGAGAGCAGATACAATGTGAGAGTCACTGCTGGTGGTCAGATAAGAGTACAAACCAACAGTCAGAGTATAGAACTGACTGTAGAGCTGTTGGAGTATAGAACTTCCTATAGGCCAGAGCTTGGATGCATGGCAGCTTCAGAGTATCAGCTTGAAGCATCAGCTTGAGGTATCGGCTTGGAGTAGGCCCATTAGTTGTCATCATGTACAGGAGAAACTTCACTGAGCTGAAGCCTAGGAGCAGGTAATTGGAAGGTCTGTTGCTGTGGTGATATTCCTGGACAAGGCTCATGACAAGTAACCAGGTGACGGGGTCAGTGTACCATTGTGTCCAGTCTTGGGATGCTCCTCCTTTTATATTCTGATGTGAAGGGATTGCTTCATATAGTAGTCGGGCCTGTTTTTTCCTGATATAGATTTGATACACCTATGCATTTTTGTGCTTCCGGTTTAATTCAATATAAGTTCATAGGTGATCATTTTTATTAATATTTTTTCCACAATACCTTTATTCTATTTATTTTTTATTTTTATGTGATACCGAGGATCGAACCCAGGGACTCTCATGTGCTCTACCACTGAGCTACAGCCCTGGCCTATAGGTGATCATTTTTATCAGCACAATTTAGTTATTATTATGTGCTTTATTATGGTGCTAGGAAAATGGTGGCTTTTTGTGCAAACAAGGGGTAGAGTCATTCTACCCCAGCGCTTGTTTCAAAATGGAGTGACTCATGGCATAGCGTGAAAACTATGTTCTATTCATCATGGAGTAACTCGGAGCCTGCCCTCTACACTTACTCACAGGGAAAATGTGAGGGCTAAGGGGAATTTATACACGTAAAAGCACTTTGAAGCCCCCAAGTTCTATGAGATCATGATGATATTCTGTTTAAGAATAAAACCTGTAGTGATTTTCAAAACTTATATTGCAGAAGGGAAACAAAAAGCAGCTGATTTTGAAGACCTGCTGTCTAGTCAAGGTTTCAATGCCCACAAAGACAAAAAGGGACCTCGAACAATAGCTGAGATGAGAAAGGAGGAAATGGCTAAGGAAATGGATCCTGAGAAATTAAAGGTGAGTGAGTTCCTGTCAGTATGATTATCCTGCACCACAAGGTCTTGTGACAAAGTCATGGGTGTGGAGCCATCAGTATGACTGTCTGATCATCTCTCAAATGCCCCACTTCCTTATACCATCACTTTGGGTGTTAGGATTTCAACATATGAATTTGGGACAGGGCACAGACATTCTGCCACAGCACCACTGGAAGGCATCATGTTCTGGCAACTGCACTATTTCAATTGGTCCCTGAAGCTGTGATTTGAGTACCATCATGCTGCTTTTTTTTTTTTTTTTTTTTTTTTTTAGAGTTTATGGTTATACATAGTAGTTGGATTCATCCTGACAAACTTATATACGCATGGAAATTGATTTCAGTTCAGGATCCTCCCCTTTTCCCTTCTCCTTTTCCCTCCTGTCCTCTCTCTCCTCTCCCATTCTCCTTCCTCTATTAGACTTCCTATCACTTCTCTATTAAATTATATTTGGTTGTTTCTTTATGTTGTCCTATCCTTCCCTTCCCCAGCCATGCCCTTTAATAGTTAAGTGGCTTTGGGGAGGGTTGCACATGCTGCTTAGTTTCTTTAATAAAATAAAATTTACTTCATGGTTTGATAAATACAGATTTCCTTTGTTTCCCTACTCAAATGAGCAATGCCCTCTTTGACTTTAACCTACGTCATCAGAACCTGTTCTAGCGCCATCTTGACAGCCAGTGGTATGATCAGAGATAGCAGTAGCACGCTTTATGATATGGTTTTGTTATTCAGATGGCATTCAGATTCTAAAGATGAATGGTGCAGAATTTGGTGGGAAGGATGTATTGTTTGTATTTTCTCTTTCTACATTGAAAGGTTTTTTTTTTTAATTGACTGAAGCCCTCACCATCTGTTTTCTGTTGATAGAAATGTTTATACACCCAGGAATTACCACTCTTGTAGCATCAGACCTAGAAGTTTTGAGGTGGAGGAGGGGGAGGCTGGGGGAAGTGTGCATCCTGGCCTCCCCAATAACTTTCTCTACTTTTAAGTCAGAGAAGTTCTACTTTTTGATTTTGAAGGTCTAGGTGAGAGATTTAATTTGAGTTGGGGGAGAACATTTAATTTTTTTTTAAGTTTGCAGATCAGTGATGCTGATGCCTTTATTTCATAGATGAGGAAATAAACACAGTAAATGAGGCTCTTGTGTGTGTGTAGACAGGTGGATGAGGATTAGCTTGGAGACAGTGGGGTGGTTATGCTGGTGGAAGGTGTGAAGTGGTGGAAGAGGTTGTAAATATCAAGGTAATTGGAATGCTCATCACAGATGGAGAGGCTTAATTGCTACATGATGACAGTATACATGCTGACAGTATAATAAATTGAAAGATCAGGGTCTAATCTTTCTCCCAAACCAGGGCTTTTATAGCAAATCAATCTTATGTTTTGAAAAAAAATATTGCTATTCTCCATCATTTCCTGACATATCTGAATATTAGATGTATATGTATAGATCTAATATTTTTGAGAACAATGTATGATTTCTCATTTGCATTTGATTCTTATGTCAGATAACATCACAGAGGTTTACTATTCTTTCCAAAAAAAATATTATTTCTTTATGCTCTGTCTCTGTGATCTTTATTCATGAAGCAAACTTTGACAGATTTTTATAAAATAAAGTTGTTTTTTAAAACCATGTTTGGTTATTCAATTGTTTAGAAAAGTAATCATCATTAACCATGACTGAACCACTCGTCAACAGCAAACACTCGCAGTTAGGTGGGAACTGCATTGCATTATTATGATTTTTTCAACTTAATCACCTTGTTTGTACAAGCATGAATGTTCATCGTTTGAATAAATGTCTAAATGGATCGATTCATTAATAAGCCTTTATGAGCTGTACTCTGTGTCAGGTATATTATTGGTTCCTGAGATACAGTAGTTAAGTAAGTAATAGTACATTTTCTCCAACAGTTCTGCTTAATGGCAGGGAAAGATGAACACACAGTTACATTAAAGGGAAGCACATATCACGAGAGGAGTGTGTTTAAGGTACATACAAGCCCATACAAGTTTGGCTTTTTTGAAAAGAGATATTTATTGAGTTTAGGAAACAAAACTGAAGTGGGCGTCACCTCATGGATACTTTCAGAGTATATAATTAACTGAAGGGGTAATGAGGAAAGAATTCAAACTGTCAGAAATGATCTGTGTGAAATTTCTGACAGGCTTTTTGAAGATTGGTAATGTGCATCTGTAGTCCCAGAAACTTGGGAGGCTGAGTCAGGAGGATCACAAATTCAAGTTCAGCTTAGGCAAAGTCCTATCTTAAAATAATAAAAAGGGATGAAAATGCATTCCAGGTAGAAGAAACTTGGAACATGCCGGGTACCTTAAAGTATTTGATGCCACTGCAGCAGGACAGATGATGGTAAGAGTCCTGGTAGAAAACTTCTGAATTTCTTAATCCTGTGTTTATAGATTCTGGAATGGATAGAAGGCAAAGAGAGAAATATCAGAGCCCTTCTTTCCACGATGCACACTGTGCTATGGGCTGGGGAAACCAAGTGGAAACCAGTGGGCATGGCAGACCTGGTGACACCGGAGCAGGTGAAGAAAGTGTACAGGAAAGCTGTGCTGGTGGTGCATCCAGATAAAGTGAGTGCAGCCTGCCCTGTTGTCTCACTTGTCAGAGCCTCATTTCATTATTTTATGAGCATGTATCAACACAAAACACCTTGACTTTGCTGGTTGATTAGTCCACTTATTCAATAAAACTGATAAGTCCATGGGTTAAAATGAGATATTTAAATAGTTAATCTTCATGAAGTGGGCAAAAAGAAATTAAACTATATAATACGAATAATGCAAGAGGGATTTACAGAGATGTGCATTCACCAGTCACTTAGTGTTAGGGCTTGGAAGTAATGCTGACCTATAGTCATATCACTGGGCTGAGAGCCAGACAAGCAAAAACTTTTCTCCTTGGAAGATGTGAGCAGAATGGCTAGCTAGGATTGTATTGAAAACTCTTTAGAATGTAGTTGGCAGAGTTGGTGAGAATCGACAAGACTTTTAAAATGGAAAATTTTAAATCATTATTTTGATGATTTAAATCATCATTATTTTGATACTGTCTATTTAGGCTCTCATGTACATATGCACACAAGTGCTACAAACTATCAGAAACTTCAGCTACCTCACAGCCCAGTTGCAGTCAGTATAATCCATAGAAACAGACCAGTCATCTGGCTGTCAGATGAACTGTACCAGTCATCTGATGTGAAGTTATCATGGAAAACCTCTCCTGGGAACATTTGCTTCAGTTCCTTGTATTTGATTTCTGACTCTCCATACTTTTTCTGACTACTCTGAATAGAAGAATTTAATAAGAAACAACATTAATATTTGAATTTCAATCATTTGAAAGGGCATTAGCTATTCCCCAAAACATTTTACATCCTGTCTGC
Source organism: Ictidomys tridecemlineatus (assembly GCF_052094955.1). Lineage (NCBI taxonomy): Eukaryota > Metazoa > Chordata > Mammalia > Rodentia > Sciuridae > Ictidomys > Ictidomys tridecemlineatus. The sequence continues at coordinate 51,119,128 of NC_135487.1, forward strand.
CCTTCTTATGAGTCTCAAAGAATTTAACTTCATTAGAAATTGGAAAATAAGAGTTCAGAAATGCAATCAGTTGGAAACAGGCTGTCATTAAGCTTTAGGATTTGGTAGATACCTTTGGAAAATGGAGATGCATCGTTTGTTGCCGAATAAGCTCTCTATAATCTTATGGATGAATTACTACTACCTTATGTGAATTTCCAGGGGAGGTCATAGTAATATAATCACATAGATTAAAATAAAAAAGGAAAGTGACTTAATAGAAAAGCATTTAAATTATGTAGAACTCATATTAGCAGTGAACCGAATATAAATATAATTTTTATCTGTGATATCTAAATGTATGTTTTTGTTCTTTTTTATAGGCTACTGGGCAACCCTATGAACAATATGCAAAGATGATTTTCATGGAGCTAAATGATGCCTGGTCTGAATTTGAAAACCAAGGCCAAAAGCCCTTGTATTAATTTGTGAGCTTTTCTATCTTGGCTGCAGACCTTTGTTAATGCTTAGTGTGTATCACAATTCTGAGGTTTTCACAGATGAACCAAAAATACCAATAACATATTTCCAGTACTAAACTAACTGTCAAATTACTCATGAATTAGTTTCTCATGATATAAAGAATATGGATGTTTGGTTTTTCAAAGTCCCTGCCATAAAAAGATCCAAAGCGTGAAAGGAACTTTAAGTGAGATGATCTTGCAGGGATACAACATTCCAGCCTGCCCTTTGGGGAGCCTACTCAGCATTTTGCCTGGGGAATGGAAAATTGAGGACACCAAAGGTAAAGGCATCACTCCATCTCACTGTCTGAGAGTAAAATTAATGAACAAAAGTGATAATAGAATTACTTGGATTTCTTGATAGTTTTAAAGAATGGTTTTTAATTTCTCTTGGAAATACATAATTTGAGTGATGGCTTTACAAAACTTCCAGGAACAGAATCATCAAGTATTTTTTTAAAATGGAAATTTACTATGGCCTTCAGCATAACAGTGTATGTGTCTTTTGGTTAAGGGCACTAACAACCATAAATGATGTTAGATTGAGGGAAGGGATTATTCTGTATTCCAGTGATTGCCACCCACTCTTCTTGGATAAGCTACAATTTAGTGCAAATATTGGCTAAAGAAAATAGGGACTGTGAAGCTATAGAAATCTTTATTTCTATCAGGATGTTGGGCTGCTCTCTTTCTGTCCCTTTAGAAAACTGTAGTTGATTAAAGAAAAAATTTTAATGCTATCACAACTCCAAACCTGGTTTGAAAGACCCTCCTAATTTTTCCATAAGACTTAATGTTTTTCTTTACTTAGCCAAGAAAACATTCTTAACTGAAAACAGATTGTAAAGCAGTTTGGCCCATTCATGATTTGTCAGGACCAATAGGTAGTATGGACTTGGTGAACACCAAGTTTGTGAGTGGTTGTCATAAGAACAGCCCTGATAACTGTTGAGTAGAAGAGAACTGTCGTGGGAAGTAAGCTGCGTGCCCCTCAACAGAGTCACGGAGCTTGGGATTTGCTTTGAGGAACCAGGTCCCCTCTTCTCCTCTGGTGAATCTGGATCCTTTGGATTATTGCAGTGGGGTTTATGGTTTTAAAAGTAGCTGTGGGTCCATAAGAGCAGCATTCACATAGGGACCTTTGGGAAAACAAAGCAAGAATGAAACTTTTCCAGACCTCAGACTGGCTGGATCTCAGCTCAGTGCTTTGGCAGCTTCTCATTTGGAGGAGTCATCTGTTTGCTCTTCTGTGATTTCAGTAGATTCTTGGTGAGCACGTGCACAAGGCAGATGGGCAAGAAGATTTTCATGCTGGTCTTTAAAAGTTCATGCTCAATTGTTGTGAAAGCTTTCAAAAATTGTTTTTAAAAGACAATCATTGGGTTTTTTGTTTGTTTGTTTGTTTCTGTCTTAAGTTTGTTGTGGCAAACTGTACTGGAAAAGCAGCATGTCAAAAATACTTTAGGTTCTACACAAATCTCTCTCTCTTTTTAGTTGTAAAGGTTCATTATTTATTTTATTTCACTGACAATGTGAAACTTGCAGAAAATGTTCTCTTTTTAAATATGCAGCTGTAAACTGTTCGAGGTAACCATAACAAATTAGGTGTTATTTATTAACGTATTATAAAATAATGTTTGATCCAGTATGTGCTTGTCTTATTTAAAATTGGAATGTGAGACATGTTGCTGTGATCTGTTTTTTCTTTTCTCATTCACATTTGTAGATATTGTGTGAACTACAGTATATAATGATAATAATTAAAAGGCTATTATGTGGATGTCACGTACATTTTGAAATGATAGAACTATATATTAGCTTTGTATCATGTTTGGATAATTCATTAATGTTCACAGTTTAAAACATCATTAAACACTATGTAATTAGCAATGAGAAAGAATCTTATTTAAATTTGGGGGGCTCCCCCTCTGTTTTCCAGATACATTATAATTCTGGACCCCTATTTATCTCAAAACTCTTAACAAATGCAGACCAACAGGTTTTTTGCATTCCTTTTAAATATCCGGTTGTGACAGAGCTTGTTGTTGATCAGGTTCACTGTTTCATTCATATTTATTGTAATATATTTTTTGTTTTGTAAATATGTTATACACAACAAAATGTGATTGGTCTAAAATATTTGTAATGTATATTAAATGGCTCCAAAATATTTTTAGAAACCTAAGTTATTTTTGCACTCAATGACAAACTTGAATTATACTTTCTGATGTGATTCACTTCTGAAGTTCTGGGAAAAGAATATGAAAAGCATATAATACATTTGCACCAAAGTATAACTTGACAGGATTTCTTGATTTGTACTTTATTCTCCCCTTCCATCTCTCTCTCTCTCTCTCTCTCTCTCTCTCTCTCTCTCTCTCTCTCTCTCTCTCTCACACACACACACACACACACACACACACACACACATACACTGATCATGCTACATGAATATTGTGTTTCAAAAAGAATCTGCATGGAAATCCTGGTCTCCTTTCTTAGAATATTAATGGATTTTAAAAAGTGCATTTCTGTGCTGATACTCCAAAATCAATCCTAGAAGTCTGAGGCTTTATCATAGAAAGTCTCAGATATTTTAATTCTTTAGGGACAGAATTGCAGATTCATGCTGAAAATCCAAAGTATATGACCCATCACTGTACTGTCTACATCTGGGAGATTGCTGAAGTTGGATCCCAGTGCCACTGAAGAAGCATCATGGTGTAAGAAATGAGCACAAAAGTTGAATTCCTGAAACAGTTATCACAGCAACAGGTCAGTTCCTGCTGGAAATACTGATCAGGGAATTTAGGTCAAAAAGCAGATTTTGATTTTTCTAAAGATAAACCATTATGTTTGGACATAGTGGTATGTGTTGCTTTGAGACCAAATGATTGGGTCTGAATTCTTTTTTCCACTTACAGACTGTTATATTGGACAAGTTTCTTAACCTCTCTAAGTCTTTATTACTTGTAAAATAAAATCCTAAGGCCCCCGTGGTAGAAGAATTAGGGACTGTGTGTGTCACTTCTTATCAAGAGAGTACTATCATAACTACTGTTATTGTTACTGATAATAAGACAAAGTGTATCATTTCTGGTCAGCCTTAGAGCTGGAATTCAAATGAAACCTCAGGTTGCGGGGAGTGTATAACATCAGTAGGAAAAGGCAAATGAAAGTAACTTACACCTTGACACTTATTCCTGTCTCCTTAGACTGAAAGAGACCTGTGTACATAATGAATAGTTTTGCACTGTAGGTTCTGTAAAGGGAATGGCTGTGTCACAAGAAGTGGTGGCTGATAATTAAGAAGGAAAACTATTTACTGATTTTAATTAGTGCTCTGTCATACTTGTGTTTAAATCATGCATTGACCTGATATCCCATCCCAGTGCAAATATGAAACCTGGCATCTATTTTCCATGTACTGCTTTGTGTGTGTTTCTTTATCACTTAATTCTTAGGGAAAAAGATTTTTTTTTTTTTTTTAAGAGGCAGGTTGTGTAAATCCCATTTTAGGAAGTGGGAACACAGAAGTTTCTCTGAGTTGGGTTTGAGGTAGATGTTTTCTGCAGGATAGGGAGAGTTAATACTATATTTGGTATTCTTACTAATATTTCTTGTGTTGGGACTTAGAAACTGGTACCACAAAGTCAAGGCCTCAGAAGCAGCTGCAGAAGCAAACTTCCTCTGTTGACCTTTTCCTGTTTCTCATCAGGAATTCTTCCCAGAGACAGGCCATAGAAGCTAGAATTCCTCTTCCCTGAAGTGGTCATAGAAACCAGAACCCTTTTCCCCTCAAGCCAGCCATAAAACCTAAGAACATTACTGTTTCTTTCCCCACTTAAGAGTTGTCCATAAAGAAATTCTTTAACCTACTTTTTTTGATGGTGGGTCTCAAGATCCCTATTTCAGAAAGGGTCCTCCTCCATGCCCTAGGGGAACAAAGTGTACATAGAGAGGCCAAGACAAACCTGGGCAGGCCTTATTGGGCTTACCCTCAGTCTAGTACTATTGGGTCATACCCCTTTTGATCAACCATATTTCTACATGACTGTCCATGCTTTATTGAATATAAGCATAAAAATGAGTAGTTCATCTTGAGTCTTTGAGTCTTCAATCTAAAGACTCCTGTGTCTCATAAAACTAGATTAAATAAATTTGTTATGTTTTTCTTTTGTTAACCTATCTTTTGTTATGGGATGATGACCATGACCTCTTATGATGGGAAGGAGAGGGGTCATACTTTTTTCCACTTATAGTTAATTCAATCAATATTTTGTGTATATCATATGCAAGATACAAATAGGTAGGGGAATATCAAATCAAGAAATGGTTTGAATGCCCTGTTAAACAAAAGGTGTTACTATTTTTCTTTTTCTTCTTTTTAAAGAGAGAGAAGAAAGAGAGAATTTTTTAATATTTATTTTTCAGTTTTCAGTGGACACAACACCTTTATTTTATTTTATGTGGAGCTGAGGATCGAACCCAGCGCCCCGCACATGCCAGGGGAGCACATTACCGCTTGAGCCACATCCCCAGTCCCTGTTACTATTATTTCTAATTACTACAATTCCTGCCTTTGGTGCATAGATCCATTGTGGACTTTGATCTCATTTTTCCAGTTGGCTAGTTACTTTTGAGGCCTTAGCTTTTCTGTATGTAAAATGGAGATAAAATCTCTCTCATAAAGTGAGAGAATTGAATTGAAAGAAAAAAATATTAAGATTCCTCCCAAGAATTATATGGTAGTCTTAGGCAGCATGACCCAGGCCATAGATCTTATACATCTAAGTAATCTACTGATGGCAGATTGGAGATAGGAATTCAAGGTTTTACTTTCTGTTCTTGAGAAAATGTAGAATGGCTAAATGGAAGAACAGTTTTCTCAGTGCAACATCTGGGAAAGCAAAAGCAGATTTTTTTTTTTTTTTAGGAGATAGGTAAAGCCCCTGGCAAGATGACTTTCTCTCTAGAGTGTTCAGTAAACTAAAAGGACAGCTGGTGTGGTCAGAGAGCTACTGGAGACAAACACTGTCTCAGAATGTTATGATTCCAGACATAACCCTGGAGCAAACATTTCAGTTTTTGCTTCTCGGTGTCTTTCATATTTTATTGGCAAGTCTTTGACACTCAAACCAAGCAGTGACTCTGAAGTCTTGTCAGTTTTTTCCAGAGTCATTTCTGTTCTGTGGGACTGGCCTCAGGCTGACATGGAAGTTTCCAGCAAATCTCTAGATGTGACCTTTCCCAGACACAGTGGGTGGTTGAGAATGGTGGGGGAATGAGAAGATTTAATCCCATAGAAAATCCTCATTAATTTAAGATGGAAAAGGTTCTATTTCCTCTCTAGAATAAATTAGTGCTTTATAAAGGAGCTAAAAAACCCTCATCAGGGTTTGGCTAATGAGCAGTTTCTCCTGGGAACTCTAACAGGTACAGTGGTGTCCCCTTATCCACAGGGGATGTGTTCCAAGACCCTCAGTGGATATTTGGAACTGCAGATAGTGCTCAACTCTATGTTTTTTTCCTATACATACATGCTTATGATAAAGTTTAACTTATAAAATAGTCATAGTAGATTAACAATATTAAAGTAGAAAAATTAAAACAATGTAGTGTAATCTAGTTTGGGAGAATGTAGTTTCTCCCAAAATGTTTTAATATATTGTCATTCATAGCAATCTCAGCATAAGATTTTTTTCTTACTAAGTGAAGAACTTTTTTTTCCCCCTTTTTCCCCCCCACTTTCCAACCTCCTCTAAATAGCTATGTGGCATAAATCCTACCACTTCTAACTTTCTCTCCCTAAAGATAAAATGAAACATTTAGACTAGATGGTTTCTAAGGTCAAGACAAAACTCCGTGAATAAGGAATAAGAGATCTAAAGATTAGTTTCGGTTACCTTCAGACTTGAGAGCTCCTAGGTACAAAACTAATAGTTTTATTCATTTAAAGGTTCCTGAAAGCTTCCGATATAGAAAAAAGCCTATATGATGTATAAGTGAACGAGGTGTGGGAGACGGCTCTTTAGTTTATTGAAAGTACTAACGTTGTATTAAGTAAAACGAGACTAAGCAAACGTAAAGATCTTAAGGAGAGGGCTGAGGTCTCCTCCAGCCTTGTTCCTTGATGCTCCTGCCACCAACCCCATACAGCCACGTAAATACAAACAGGCACACACACGAATACATACGCACACAAGGGGGCTCAGAAAGCAAAATACGGTTTGCAAGTGGGTGTTTTATCCTCAACTGATCGTAACTTTTCCTCCTGTGTTCTCCTTTCTCCCCATTTTCTCTGTCTCCAATCTTAGGCAGGTTTCCTGGCAGCCAGGATCGCGGTGATAACCAGCTGAAGAGTTTAGGGGAGCCTCTCAGCCCGAAGTCTCAACCCACAGATTGAGGGCGGAACTTGGGGAGGGTTCGAGGAATACCTTGAGGGCTCAGGACCTGAGAGGAGGGTCTTAACCCGACGTAGAGATTACTCAGGAATAGGATGGGTGTGCCGGGGAGGGGCTTTAGAGCAAGCAGAAGGACTTTGTGAGCTGGGGGCGGGGCTCTGAGACTGGGGGTGGGGCTCTGGGCCAGCGGGGGCGGGGCTCTGCGTGGCCGGGAAGAGATCCCAGGCTGATAGGGGCGGGGCCGTGAGTGTCAGGCATCAGGACCAATAGAGGCGAGGCTCCGCGTGGCAGGGGCGGAGCCCTGTACTTCCAGGGGCAAAGCCCTGCAGGGCCGTGGCGGGGGCGGGTTCGGGATCCGCGGCTCGGCCTCGGCCAGGGCCTGGCCTGGGCGCTGGTGAGGGCGGGGGCCCGGTGGTGGGAGGAAGCCGGAAGCAGCCGCGGCCCTAGTTCTGGAGACATGGCGGGCGTTAAAGGTACATTCGCGACCCCTGGCCCGCTTGTCTTGCGGCTGTCGCTGCCTCAGCTCTGGGTTCAGTCTGGAACTGCACCTTCAGCGCGCTGGCGGGGTATCGCTTCCCGCAGCCCCGCTGCCTTTCCCGCCTCTCCCGCTGAGGAAGCCTTCGCCCGCTTCCCTTGCAAGATGGGGTGCGGGCGGAGGGGCGTTTCGGGGAGCCTCTGCGCTCCTTCGTAAACCTTCGCTCTCCTGGCGTCTCCCAGGCCCCGAGGTGGAGCCGCGCCTGGGAGCGGTGACTTCCTGGGAGACTCGGGCTAGCCCGGGGAGCATCAGTCCCAGGCTTCTCCTCAGTTCTTCGGAGCGCTTGCTCTCCCCTGCCGAGTTTTTAAACAAAGGTTCCACTTCCTGACACGTCCACCCTAACTAACGCTTCTCCTCCTGTTTTCCTCCCTTGTTGACTTTCTTACAGAGGAGGCTTTGTCTCCAGTGTGCTGGGCATTGGAAAACGTAATCCTCTTGTTCCTAATGATTTTTCCATATAGGCAGAGTTGACTGCGGGCCAGTGTCAATGGCAAACACCGAGAAATGCTGTATTTCTCTTAATCTTGGAACCTAGATTAGGTGAAATATTAACACTACTTTCTTCAGTGTTTTCATCTGTAGACAGACAAGAAAGTAGTGTACATGCAGAATGTGTTTTTGCGTTGGGCGATTGATGGGGGAAAAAAAGTATTAAGAACACTTACTTATATGTGCATCTTCAGAAGAATGAGGGGGAAGAAGTTATTGGAAGGCTTCCTGTTATTTGGGTAGGAGACCATTCCGTTTCAGATCTTTCTAATAGGAGCATAACTTGTTTCTGGGTAGGAGTTTCTGTTCTTGAAATTCATACACAAAGATCTTCCCTCTCCAGTTAATCAACATCTGCTACATAAACATGTATGTAGTATATGTATATGTGTGCGTGTATGTGTGTTCAGTATGAATTTCTGAGTGTGTGAGCTGTAGGTAGCAGACACATTATTTCTGGCTGATTTTTATACTCAATATCAGTTGAGTAAACCTGGCTTACCTGAACGGTGTTTCGTGTTTAATATATCTATTTGAAGCCAGTGCAGAAAACAGTTGTCAAATATCTCAGTATTACAGTTTTTACTACCAAATAGTAACATTTATGTGTATATGTTGGCTGTATTAAAAAGGGAAATAGAATATGAAACGGAAAAGGACTAAGAAGAAAGTATTTTGCAGATAAGTGAATTCAACTTTTATTGAGGAATTGCTGTATATTGGAGATTTGGGGTGAAAAAATAAATGAGATGTTATTGTTGAGTGATGGCTGGAAATAATTATATTACTATGTAAGTGTCTGCAGTGTGCATAGATGCAGTGGTAACACATAGATGTTGTAGTGGATTGAATCATGCCTCCCAGAAAGAGATGTTCAAGTTCAAACTCCCTAGAGTCTGTGAATATGACCTTATTTGGAAATAGAATTTTTGCAGGTGTAATCAAGTTATTACTGATTTAGGATAACTCTAGTGCAATGATTGACATCCTAAGAAGGTAAAAATTTGGAACTGGAGGGAGAATATCCTATGAATACAGGAGAGAAAATGAAGTGATGTATTTGTAAGCCAAAGAACACTAAAGATTGAGGACATTAGATATTTAGGAAAAGGTATAAAAGGACTATTCCTTGCAGCCTTGAGAGGGAATACAGCCTGTCAACACTTTGATTTCAGAAGTCTATTCCCCAGAAATGTGAGAAAATAAATTTCTGTTCTGAGTTACCCAGTGTGTAGTTCTTTGTAATGGCAATCCTAGGAAACTAATATAGATAGGATTACTTAACCCCATTCCAGGGAGGAGGAGGGCTGTTTTTATAGAATAGCAGTGCTTCAAACATAAACTAAAGGGTTCCATAAGGCTTCATCTGCTGAGGGGTAGGGCTCAAGTGGAATATATTCCAGTGGAGAGAACAATGTGATGTGGGACAGGGGGCAAGAAAGAACTTGCCTTGTTTTTTTAAAGAGAATGAGCAGGGTTGAAGCTGGCAAAGAAGTTGGGGTAAGTGGTGGAACAACTTGTAGGCTGTGGAAGTAATTGCAAATTGGTGACACCAGCTGTGTTGCTGTGTCAGGAGGATGGATTGGAAGAGTTACGGTTGGCAGCTGGCAAGAGATGATAAGAATTTGCATTTGGACAGTAGGAGAGAGTTCAAGAGAAGAGGGTAGATTGAGTGAAGTCAGAAGTACTGAGCCACCCTGACTTACTGTTTTACTTGCAAGGTAGATTGCAGCTCTGGTCAGTCCTCAAGGAGAACCTCCAAAGGGAAGAAGAAGTGCGAGGTTGGGAGGAATGAGTGGGTTTGGACTACTATAACAGATAGAACACAGACTAGGTGGCTTATGGTCATTTTTTCTGACAGTTCTGAAGGCTGGGAAGTCCAAGATCAAGGCAGATCTGCTGTCTGGTGAGGGCCTGTTTCCTGCTTTGATGATGGCTGTTTTAGAATCGTCACATGGTGTGGGGGGGTATGTGTATGAAGTTAAGAACCCATTATGGAGACTCCACACTCATGACCTCCTCTAAACCTAATTACCTCCCCCAAACGCCCATTTCTAGTACTGTCTCATCAGGAGTTAAGACTTAAATATATGAATTTAGCCGGTATACAAACATGCAGTTCATAATAATAGTCATTTGCTAGTCAAAAGTAACAATAAAATAAGTAAATTGCTACATTGCTTAAAATTTGGAAATTTTTTTCTCTTAAGTGGAAATTTTATTGAGATGTATTCACATACTATAAAATCAGTCTTGTTAGTATAAAATTCCATGGCTTTTGGTGTATTTACAAGGTTATGTGATTATAACCTCCCCCAAAAACCTCTGTATCCAAAAGTAGTCACTCCTCAGTCTCTCTGGCTCCTCTACCTCCTGGGAATCACTGATATGGAACTTTTAACTCTTGGCTTTATATTTCACAGCTCTTGTGGCATTATCCTTCACTGGGGCTATTGGGCTGACTTTTCTTATGCTAGGATGTGCCTTGGAGGATTATGGGTAAGTAACTATTTCAAAAAGAACTATTTTGTGTGTGCGTCTTTGTTACTATTAGTATAGGAATTAGAGAACTTGATCAATTTAGCACCAAGCTCTAATTCTTGAGTTAGTGAAGCCAAAATTATGGATTCAGTCCCTGATTCAGGGTCAGGTGTATTGGTGCAGAGAAGAGTTCTTTTTAAAGTAAATGTATTCATTTAATAAACTGTTGAACTTCTACCTGGACCAGCTGGGGATATGAGAATGAGTTTGGTTAAGGAGCATTTGGTTATAGTTGTGAGAGACTGGCAAACTGTTCAGTCAATAAGACAGCAGCTGTAGTGGAGATGTGTGCAAAGTACAGTGGGAACTTCAAGAAAGTACATCTCAACCAGGCACAGTGGCATATACTGTAATTCCAGCAACTTGGTGGGTGGGGAGACTGAGGCAGGAGGATTGCAAGTTTGAGACCAGCCTCAGCAACTTAGCAAGAACCTCAGAAACTTATTGAGACCCTATCTCAAAATAAAAACCTAAGAAGGACGGGAATGGAGCTCAGTGGGAAAGTACCCCTGGGTTCAATCCCTAGTACCCCCCCAAAATAAATAAATAAATAGAGGGAGAGAGAGGTTGAGGGAGAGAGAAGTAATCTCAGTTTCCTGGGGATAGTCATGGAGAGCTGCAAAGCAGGGGTATTTAAGGTAAGAGTTGGTGGATAAATAAGAGTTTCTCCAGCTGATGAAACAATAGAGGGCATTCCAGGAAGAAGGAACAGTCAACAACTTTCTTTATTCAACAGCTCACAAAGGGAGGTTTGGTAAAGTATGTGATCAGCCTCTGCATAGCATCTGGAGGAGGTTAGGTTTTGTAGTGCAGGCAGGGAGCTGGGAAAATATCTTGAGAATGGGTGTGGCAGGAGGGCATTTTGTTAACAAGTCATTCTGGCCAAAATGTGAGACTAGATAGGAAAGTGCTGAGACTACAGTCAGGTAGAATATTCTAAGAGGCCATTATCATGAACCAAACAAAACTGAGGCCTGTGGCAGTGGGATAGAGAGAAAAGGAGAGTGGTATAGGCAGTAGAAATAATAGGTATTATTAATTGATGTCAAGACCGAACTAGGGCGAGTTCCTGGATGTCTCAGCTGATTGGCTTGAATAAATTGACAGAAGATGGTGTGACTGAGACCACTTGGAGTTAACGACATTGATAAAAGTTCAAATTTATCGTGGATGAATTAAAAAGAACTATCACAGGAATTCCTAAATATAATCTAAGCAATAATTTATATTTGTTCAGAACTTTCCTAGCTGCTGCTTTATTGTAGTCGTAGGGATAAAAGTTATCCTCATAGCTAGGAAACCAAAATCTGGAGTAGTTAAAGATTTTCCCAAATTATACAGCAATAAATAAGTGGCAGAGATGGGAGTGAAATCCGTGTTCTGATTCTCTTGACCAAAAGTTTTTCCATTCCTTTACTAGTTCTAAATTCAGGTGTTTTAATTCTCTGTGAAACACTCACTTTGTCTCTGTAAGGTTAAAAAAAAAAATCCATTACTATTACAAAGAAATTAATTTTATGTCTTCACAATGGTGACTCATGATGATACCACATGTCAGCAAACTGGCCCACAGGCCAAATATAACCTGCTGCCTATTTTTTATAACTAGTTTTATTGGAACATAGCCAACTTCATGTGTTTGGCTATTTTGGGTTGTTTTGTACTACAATGAGAGTTGAGTAGTTGAGACAGAGACTTTATTGCTTGCAAAGCCCAAATATTTACCATTTGGATCTTTACAGAAATATTTGTAAGCCCTTGGCCTACACATTTACTGACTAGTACTAAGTTTAATGTTTAAATTTTGTATATAAACAAGTTTTCTTCTACATAAACAGTTCTCTTAGTTAAACATTGTTTCCAATTACTATAATTGGAAACAGTCTTTCAGATTATTTTTCAAAAAACTGTCACTGTATTCCAGGAGAATTAAGAGCTCTTAGCTGTGGGCATATCAGGTGACAGCTGGGTCTGTTCTAGGCTCTTCCTCTATCTCTTTTCCTTGTTGGTAAATGAGGACTTTGATCTAGAGATTCTCTTATTAGTGTTCCTTGCCTCAATATTGTTTGGTTATTCTTGAAAAATACTATAATCTATTTTAAAATTAGAACTCTAAACTCAGTGATTCCAGCCTGAATTTTTTTTTCCCTGCTCTTTGTTACCATCCTGCCTCCTCAATGACTGTGGCTGAAAGGAGAAACTTTTAATATCATGGCTTCACCCTTGCTCAGAGATGCTAGCTCTCTGGGTGGGTCAGTGTTATCACAATTTTGTGGTAATGTGGTAATGCGTAATATTATGGTGTGTATTTATAAAAATGAGTAAAGACTTTTCCCTTAAGGAATGAAGCATAAGAAATGTCTGATGAAGAAAAGATTATTTTTATTGTTTTTTTAAGTTATACATGAATAGATTATTTTTGAAGTATGCATAGAGAAAATACAATTGAAAATCAGATGATAAAAATTTTTAATAAATGCAAAGTAGTGAAATTTGGAAAGAAAATAGTTTTATTATTTTGCATTATAGTATTATTGTGATCTACCATAATAATCATTGGAGTACATCTAATGATTTTACTAGGGAACTGATGTGTTTTCATACCTTCCGTACTTAAAAGTACTTAAAATTTATTTATTTTTTTCTTTCATTCAACAAGTATAAATGGAGAACCTCATTGTAGGCCCTGGAGATAAGTAATGATTGACACAAACAAATCTAATCTCTGTTCTCATAATCAAGAAAATATCAGATGGGAATAGGAGCGTTACAGAAAATTAGAAGTGGGTGGTATACTCAAGGTTGACCTCAAATACTTAAGAATGAGTGGCCAGTGAAGCCACTTTTAGAAAGGGACATTTCAATTATGATTGCTATGAAGAGGAAAGAGGATTGTAAGCAAAGGGCACAGCTAGTACAAAGGCCCTAAGGCAAGTATGAAAGCTTCTGAAGAGAATGAAGAGAATTCTCTTCATTCTCTTAAGAGGTTGAGAGAATGAAGAGAACATGGTGCAAAATGAATGGAAGAGAATGAAGTTAAGAGAATATGGTGCAAAATGAATGGAAGAAGTAGGTGGTACCAGATCCTGAAAGTTTTTGTGGAGCAGGGCAGGGAATTTGGGTTTTATTCTAAATCATTGAAAGCCTTCAAGTGTACATGCATGCAAAAGATCTTCATTAAATTAGCAAGTACAAGCCACTGTACTCGATTCTTTAGGGAAAGCAGAGATGACTGTTAAGATTTATGCTCTTACAGAAATTGTAGCTCAGTTATACAGAAAACAATGTTTCTTGATTATATATGTGTAGACATTTCTTAACATAAACTATATACATATTAATGAACCAATAATAGTTTAATCATCACTAATGTATTCCTGGTAGAAATCATCCTATATTATAATATTCACAATTGATTCATTAATTTTTTGAACTTGACATTTAGAATAATTATTTTGAGGCAATAGTATGTCTTTAACTGTGACTTTTCTTTTTGGATCTCCTCTGGGTCTAACTGGCAGTGTATACTGGCCCTTGTTCGTCCTGATTTTCCACGCCATCTCCCCTATTCCCCATTTCATCGCCAAAAGAGTCACATATGACTCTGATGCAACCAGTAGTGCCTGTCGGGAACTGGCGTATTTCTTCACTACTGGGATTGTTGTTTCTGCCTTTGGATTTCCTGTTATTCTTGCACGTGTGGCTGTGGTAAGTTTTGTCTTCTATTGTTTTGTTTGTGTTGAGAATTTATTTGAAAAGCCTGTGTTAGGGACCTCAGTTTCATTTTTATTGCTTAGACTTTTTTTCAAGACCAGATAAATTTTTTACTTTCTCTACTTTTGATCTGTTTATCAGTATCTTGACCATGTTTTCAGATTGCTTTCTTTGTTTCCCCTATAATTTTAGCCAGATCATGATTTCTTGTTTTTTCTACATTAAGCTTTCTCTGGTATTGTTCTTAAATCCCTCCCAGTTGAGTCATTAGGCAATACACAGAGACTATACTAGCAATACTAATCTAATTACTAAATGAAAATCATATCAAATTATTTTGCAAATGAGGTCATGGGCTTCATTCTCAATACAATAGGCGTACATTTAGGGATATCTATGTATCTATAGAAGATACAGTGAATAAAATGACATCTTCACATCCGACATAGAAATTTTATTTTTATCTCTGAAACACACATTATTGGTATACTTTGTTTGATTCATTGATGTTCACTGTGTTCTCTACTCTTTGTTTTTATTTTTTTCAACTCTATTTAAATTTCATGAAATTCTTATTTGGGGCTTTGAATGTTAGGTATGTGCAAATCTTGTTTATTTGTTAAATATTCAAATATCTTTGGAATCTCTGCCGTTTGTAAAACATCAGGAATAAGAGTCAGATACTGTCTCTGTTCCCAAAGAATACAGAAACTGTCCTGATAGGTAAGTATACTATAGATGTACTAAATAGAGTAATTGAAACCTGATCAGAATGTCAGAGGAGCACCAAGAAGAGAGAAATTGTAACTGACATTTGACAGGGCCTGTAAAGGTAAATGGGTTTTAATTAAAGTAAAGAAGACTTTTATATGGAATGGCACCCTATTGTGAAAATGCATGTTATGGAATAGAGAACAGTCCAATGTAATGGAACAAAAAAAGAGTAGTTGAGATTAAACTTAGTAATGTTAGTAAAGCCCAATTAGCAAGGATCTTGAACTCCTTGCCAGTTTCAACTTTAATAAGATGATGGAAAAGAATTGAATATTTTCAATGCAAGATTGTCATGGCCTTGTTCTTCTTGTGCCTTGGACTAACTCTTCCTTAGTTTCACTATAAATATTTATTTTTTTCCTTTTAATACTGCCTTCATGTTTTGGGAAGAAACTTTCATTGATGTTTCCGTTGGTTAAATTAAAGCACAAAATGCCCACTAGAGGGTACTCTCATCCCCAGTTGTGCTTCTGTAAAACCTTCTGCCAAATTGGAAAGCTGTTTTCATTTGAATGCAGATTATTATTAAAGTTTTTACTTGCCTAGAAAAAAGCAAACATATCCATAATGCTCCAATTCCTGTTTTCCATGAAAGAGAATTTTCAGTACCAATATTATAATTGAACCATTTATAATCATACTACAAGTATTTTGCTTAAGGCAGTCATTGTCAACTGAAAATAAGCAGAGAAATATATCTAATAGGGAAAATGTTAAGAATGATACTAGACTTAATTAACAAGTATCACAGAAGCAATTAGACTAATTACTGAATAGTTCACTGTCCTCCGCCTGTTACATTACTAAGCCTTTTAGCAGCTTTCTGTAATATTCCATTGGATGTTTCTAATATAGATAATAGTAGAGATTTTCCAAAAGTAAGGATTTAATTCTTTTTTTTTTTCTTGTGTTTCAGATCAAATGGGGAGCCTGTGGCCTTGTGCTGGCAGGCAACGCTGTCATTTTTCTTACAATTCAAGGTTTTTTCCTGGTATTTGGAAGAGGAGATGATTTTAGCTGGGAGCAATGGTAGCACTTTATTTTGATAGAGAACATTGTATTCCTTAAGATTTGTACTGTATGTATTTGTGTGTACATGTGGCGTTTTACTATGGGATTTAATATGCTGTTTTTTTTATACCTTTATATCATGATCACTTTAAGGAAGACTTCCTAAGTAAAAGATGAGTTTAATTCCTAGATAATGGACCACTGCTTTTACTGAAGTTGAAATATGTTATTTGTTTGGCTGTTCACATAGTTATGTTTTCAGAAAACATATTAACACAGTCTTTTAGACAGCTGCTCATTTATACAGGCCATCTAAACCTTTTGTGTAGAGGTGTGCTTAGATAGGTGAAGACACTGAAGCAGGTCTTTTATAGCTCAGAAACACTTGGCTCCCACTGTGTTGTAGACCCTTGCTTCTCAGAATGTGGTCCACAGACCAAGAACACTAGCATCTCCTAGCTTATTGGAAATATAAAATCTGAAGCTCCCCTGCCCACCACCCAGACGCAGTGCATTTTGATGAGATCCCAAATGAATCATATTCACATTAGAGTTTGAGGAACTTTGTTATAAACATCACACCTAGCTTCCTTGTCTTCCCCTTGGATCGATCACTTACTCTCTCTGGGAGTCCTGCTCATTTGTGGGAAAAAAAAATTCCGTTATGTTGAGGAGGAGTTCAGACTCTCTTTGGTGTTTGTGAACTGTTCCAAACTGTAATATATGGGCTATTTCCCAAATTTGTGGAAAGCAAAGTCCTCACATCATCTGAAAGGCAGTGACTTTTTCACAGTGCTAGGGCACAAAATAACCCAAGCCCCATTGGTATGCAGGAGAGGAAGGCTGGACTGGAACCAGCCCCTGCTTTAGTTATGAGGAGAGAAGAATAGATAGGCATCGCTTTTAAGTTTCCCTTATTAGTCTTGCACTTCTTCCCAGCCCCTTCCTAATGCTACTTTACCCCAACTTTTCAGCAGTTCTGATTTGCCATTTCTTCTTGATGGCTCTGCCCTTCTCCTTTCTAAAGAAATATTGGAGCCAAGTGAGCAAGCCAATAGCAAACTGCTGGAGTTTATTTACATGTTGATGTACTTAATGGTACTTCATTCAAAACTTTACTCCACCTTTAAATAAATCATTGGAAATAAATGTCATATTGTATCTTATGATCATAGTTTTTCTAACTCATCTTTTTGTCCAAGACCCATTGAGAAAAGAAAATATAAGAAATAGAACCATTTGATAAGAAGAAAGCCAATGGTTTTTAAACATTAATGTGGTAGTTGATATATGTACAAAGCATTTCCACCTTGAGGTTTGTGATCTTAGTAATCAGCACACCCTTTGTGTGTTGGTGTGATATTGGAACCAGAAGAGAAAAGTGATATCTAAAAGAATAATGTGCAATGTTGGTTTTTGGCCTTGTATGTGATTTTATGTTTTTTAAATATTCTGTGTACATATAGAATTGTTGAAGTTATTTGCATTGGGAAAATTACTTAGATACTTTGTAATTTTAACTGGCATTTTTAATCATGACACTTGCACTTATTGTATTATAATAAATTTCACTTTTAACACACGAAAAGTTTAATGTTAAAACTTTATTCTGATGTTGTCTTGCTTAAAAGATAACAAAAAGTGAGAATTTCTTAATGCTTTGAAATTAAGTTTCAAGCAATAATCTGTCCTGCCTTAGAATAATAGCAATCTCTTTTGAGATACCATTTTGAATGTCTAGTTGGCTTGTAATAGTTTTTCTTTCCCTCAGATGGCAATAATGACCAATTTATAGTACCTTTTGCAAAAGTATTCTTTTGCTTATACATATTTCATATAACCAAGATAGCCTTAATATGTAGGCTTAAAGCATTACTTCTTGATTGTATTTCTAGAATGATACAAACTATTTGCATAAAGAGCATTTGAAGTGATAGATTATTAGATTTGCTGTGTCTCAATAGAGAAATATCAGTGCCCAACTATCATTTAAATAATATATGTCAGTTGGAAGTATACCATCTATGAATGTATAATACAGAAGTCTTGTCCTCATGACACAAATGTTGGATATTTTTTTTCCTTATAAAATGTTCCATTTTTCTATATATCGTAGAATATATTTGGAAATTCGGAGCATATGGATTATATTCAAATTGAGAATGCATTTAAAAAATTGCCAACAAGTTAGTATTTTTATGCAGCAACTGTCTAGTTCCAATTACAGTCCAAACAACTGTCTTAGAGGTAGGCTGTGTGTGTGTGTGTGTGTGTGTGTGTGTGTGTGTGTGTGTGTGTGTATGTATGTGTGTGTGTGGAGGGTGTACTCAGAATTTAACCTGGGGCACTTTTCCTGGTTTTGATCTTGTGATCCTCCTGCCTCAGCCTCCTGAGTTGCTGGGATTACAGTGTGTGCCATGGCACCTGGCTTACAGGTAGACTGAAATACTTTCCCACAGCAGTGTTACTATGAATTAGTGACTGAGTTCTCAGGACAAACTTCTTAAGTCAGGCTAAACATTAATATAGCTGACCTGTGGTACTGAAGCCACTTGTCTGGTTTTTGGATCTTAGAAATAGGGTGGTGTGAACTGTTTGGGAAAAGAATAATGGAAGTTTCCCTCCCTTTTCTTAAGTACAAGGTCTTTCTGATATTACTTTTTGCACTGCCTCCTACCTCCTTTTCTCCTTATGGTCCAGGTATACTTCTGTGAGTTTTGCTCACCAGTTCTCCCAACCATCAACCTTCCTCCTAGCCTGCACCCCACTCTCTAGGTATTTCCTATTTCAACTTCAGTCACCTTCCCCCCTCTTTTTTTTTCTTGCCATCTGTTGTTTGATGTTTTTAAAATCTTTTATTTGTTTTAATTAGTTATACATGACAGTAGAATGCACTTATATACTTTCATATATCATACATAGATGGGATATAATTTCTCATTTTTCTGATTATACATATTGTAGAATCACATTGGACCTACAGTCACATACATACATAAAGTAATAATGTCTGTTTCATTCTGCTCTTTCTTATCCTCAGATCCCCTGCCTTCCCCTCCTATCACTTTTCTCTACCTAATCTAAGGTAATACTGTTCTTTTTTTTTTTTTTTTGCATGACAATTCTTAACACATATATACCACAATTTTTGTATCTGTATATAAAGTTTTTCGACACCCAATTCAAGTCTTCATACATGTACTTTGTATAATGATGTCCATCACATTCCACCATCCTTGCTAATCCCCTGTCCCCTCCCTTTGCCTCCCATCCCCATGTAGAATTCATCTATTCCTCCCATGCTCTCCCTCACCTTTCCCATCTTGTTAATCAGTTTTCTAAGTACCGCAAATATCAGGTTCTGCACTGAATGAATGACATATGATTTTCCTCCCCACATCTGACCACTCTGGATACCTACAATAACCCTAGTGTTGCAGCTGGATTTTTATAAGAGAATGCCTCCTAACCCACCAACACTCATTCACAGAGAATGGCTACATTTCCAAGTAAAATGAAAAATATTCCAGCAAATTAGAGAAGGATAGCAGTACTTTGGGACAGGGGCAACTCTGTCATAGTTCATCCCCCTTTGGGGCATATTCTCAGCTGGTGTTGTTTTCCATAGTTGTTTCTTTTGCTTTGCTAAGGGGCTGTTTTAGTCAGATTTTTCATTGCTGTGACCAAAAAACCTGACAAGAACAATTAGAAGAGTAAAAATTTATTTAGGGTCACAGTTTCAGAGGTCTCAGTCCATAGAAAGCTGGCTCTATTCCTCCAGGCTCAGGATGAGATTGAACATCATGGGAAGAGTGGCAGAAGAAAGCAGCTCATATGATGTTCAGAAAGCAGAGAGAGAGACTCCACTCACCAGGTGCAAAACATAAATCCCAAAGACATGCCCCCAATGACCCACCTCCTCCAGCCACACCCCACCTGCCATTAGTTACCATTCAATTAATCCCATTGTGGATTAATTCACTGATTGGTTAAGGTTCTTATAACCCAGTCATTTCTCCTTGCACATTCTTATATTGTCTCACACATGAGCTTTTGGGGAACACCTTATATCCAAACCATAATAGGAACCCACTTATTTTTCTAACATTTTCTGAAGTTCTTTACCTATGAGGTAACTTTTTGGTGAAGACTTTTCTAGACACTGATATGCTTCCTTATGTTAATAACATTCCTGTGCTCTCAGGCAAATGCTCAGATGATGTCACAAAAACATGCTCTTTTAAAGTCTGCAAAAATTCAAATTTTGTATGCTAATAGAACCAAAGTATTTATGAATGCTTTAGCATTTTCCAAGCATAGTAATTAGCTCATAACTGGGAAGCATTTCTGCAGATGAATGCAAGCTGTGCATTTTAATTCTTTTTTGTTTTGTTTTGCCTCATAAAGTTCTTGTTTGCAAGAAATCTCAGTGTGTAAATAGCTCCTGATTTATAACCTTTCAAATAGCCATCCCAATGGGGTGGAACAGTTATACATAACCACATACTTATGAAAGATCCCTGAGACTGCTTTAGGATGCATGATATACATGTGATGAGAATGATTATTTTTATAATAAAACTTGTCATTTATTCTTCAACAAAGGCATTTATATAAATTATTAAATGGAAAAGTTTATATCTTACTTTGAGATGCATTATATTTGGGAAGGAGACCAGTAGATTTATTTTCCCAGTACTTTTGTCTGGATAACCATTATGCGAATTTGACTGGTTTTGATCCCATACGTTGTTGAGGAAAAGTGGTTCAGGAATGTCATGCTGACTGGAAGGAATGTACGCTCTAATTACAATTTTACTGTGGCTGTCACTCCCCAGGGTAGAGGTGGGAGTTTGGGGGCAACAGTTCATTAAGACTGTGCTGTGTTGGAAATGCAACAAAATTTAACACTTAAGAAAGAAGAAGTAATGTACATACTCTGAAGAGTTCTTTGGGGCACTACAGAAAAGAATGCATTAGTATAAAATACTACTTAATGAATAATGTGTCCCCCTTATGCATTTAGGAAAGATTTGATCCAATGTTTTGCAAGTGGACTTAAGCAACTAGGTTATAAACAAATTGCATTAGAGAAAAAAAATTAATTAGTTATTTCTTTGTGTTGCTCAGCTAAGTGTACAGTTAAATTACTAGATACAGAAATTTGATAGCAGCATAACTATAAAATATCCATAAGAAAAAATGGTTCCCAGGGAAAATCAATGTAACCATTTTAAAACAATCATCCATCTTCAGTACTAGGTATATAGGCCAAGTGGTCCTAATGTCAAGATTGCTCACTTGGAGAATAGCACACGTGGAGACTTCACACATTATCTCTCAATGCCAATTATATCTTTATCAAAATAAGATATGCCTATTTCACATACTTTCACAAATTATTAGATATTAAATTAAGCTGGTACATTCATTGTTTTCTTCTCAGAGTAATAAAAAAATAGTTCAACTGGAGCTGGATAATCATTTTAATAATTAAAGGAATAAGTGTACCTGTGCTTCTGTCTCAATACTTTCATTTCCTCTGTAGTTGAGAAAATTTGTGTCATCATAGTCTGTAAAGTTTCATGATTCTTAGAACTTTCCTCCCCAAACTGTATGCTCATTCCCCTGACAAATCCCAGAATTCTTTAGCACTTTCAACATCAACACTGTAGCCATACCATTTGTGGTTCTGTGACAATGCTTTTGCTAAAATCTATTTACCACTGATGGAAATGAGTTTTAAACACAGGCTTTAATATGATGCTTGATTTACTTAAGACACCACATTTGTGGTGAGCCTCACAGTGGTACCTACGGTAGCATACCACAGCTGGAGTTCCAGTGGTTTTGGTTGTAGGCACCTCTGTAACCTTACTTTGCTGAGCATGTGTTTGCTGTTAGGGACATTTTCTGTCACCCTGAGACAATCTAGCCAGACACTCTGAAAAAGAGAATCCCCACCAAACACTGGTACCAACATTTGTTTTTCCTATAGCTTATCAATAAAGGGGAAGTTGAAGGTTATGGGGCAAACATACTCAGCTAGTTTGAAGATGAGACTTTTTTCACCCAAGACACATAAATAAGAGATGAATTCAAGGTGTTAAATAAAACATTTATGAGGTCCAATTAATGGCATAAATAAGTACTGTTGTAGGGACAAACGAGGCAAGGCACCAAAGATAGCAGGAAACAGTTTTATTTGGTTGCAGCCAGGTTCAGAGGGCACAGCTTTTGTGGTAATCAATTAATTCTCTGAACCCGAGTTCAGGTAGTTTCAGAGTTTTATACCCAGCATCTAAGGGGAGGGGCTCAGAAGTTCACAATCTGCAAAAGTTCACATAAAAGCAGCTTTTTCTTTCACTGTTCTGGGCAAGTTAACTCTTCAAGGACAACCCCTGAGAAGGGGAGAGCTTCTTCTCCCCTTTCTTTCCTCCCCCTGCCAGCTGTTACCATGGAGCCCATTTGTAACTTATCTTAAAAATGTAATCATCTCTGTGAAGCCTCAGCTCAAAGCCAGAGGCCTTGTTTGCACATTTCTTCAAAGTACTATACTGGATATGTTTGTGAAAAACTAGTAATGGGGTGTCCAGCACCTGGAGTGCTGGTATCTTCTCGGCCAGTGGCCAAGTAAACAGGCGACACAAAAATAGGAAATTTACCTACATTGAACTCTTTGACAGAGACGCTTTTTCTGACAGTCCTAAAATCAGTCTGGGTGAAGATTTCTGGAGAGGCCCAGTTAAGACTTTTCAGTGGAGAAAGGGGGTGCCACTTCAGTACAGCCTTAATACATTTTTGACAAATTTAATTTGAAATATGTAATAGGAAATTATATAAATATCATACATTAACAAGTAAACTATTTGTTTAGCAAAAACCTTTCCTACCCTCTAAACTCATTAACAGTGATTTCATGCTCTTTCATGACTTTAAATATCTTTTATATGCCACCTGCTCACACATTCAAATTTGTAACCCAGGCTTCCTTAACTCCAATATTTTATATCCAGCTTCCACTTTAATGCCTACTTGGCTATTCAAACTTAATATGTACAAAGTCAAGCTGTTGATTCTCCATATCGGTTTCTCAGACCAAAAGACTGAGTGTTTCAGAACTTTTCATTTTTACCATCCTACATGAAATCCATCAGGAAATCTTGTTGCTTGTAGCTTCAAAATGTATCCACAATCTGAATACTTAACCCTTCACTAATACCACTGTGGTTCAAAACAATAGTGTGTCTAAATTATTGCTTTCTAACTGGATTGTAATTTTGAGGCCAATCTCAGTAACTTGGCAAGGCTCTAAGCAATTAAGGGAGACCTTGTCTCAAAATAAAATATAAAAAGGACTGGGGATGTGTCTCAGTAGTTAAGCGCCCCTGGGTTCAATCCCTGGTACCAAACAAACCTACCCCCTGCCCAATAACAGCAAACTGCTGCTGAACTGTAGTATATATATATGTACATATATATAATTAATATATATAAATATATATTTATTTAGTTGTAGATGGACACTATATTTTTATTTATTTTTATGTGGTGCTGAGGATTGAACCCAGGGCCTCACACATGCAAGGCAAGTGCTCTACCACTGAGCTACAACTCCAGCTCTGAAATGTACATCTTTAAAGAGAATTATGTAGTATGTGAATTTAATTTCAATAACAACTACAACATAATTTTTAAAAACCCTCACAAAAGTAGAAAAATGCAGATGTCCACTAATTGATAAAATGTGGTAAAAGCTTAATTTGAGTAATGAAAATTTTCTAAATTGGTGGAGGTGATGTTTGCACAACTCTATGGATATACTAAAATAATTGAATTGTTCATTGCAAATAGGTGAATTTTATGGTGTGTGAATTGTATCTCAATAAATTTGCAAATCAGAATAAATGAACTCTGAACTACTGAAGTCTATCAATTACTCTTAGGCTTTGTGGGAAAATGTCTTCAGGAATCCAGCCAATATTGAAATAATTCAAATTATTAGATTTTTTCATTTACCTGCATTGCCGTTTTCCTACATTTCATAATATTTATCTCTTTCTCAACTTTTTATTTCATCTTATATTTTTTGTGGAATAGTAGTTAGAACCCAGATCCTCCTGCATACTAGGCAAGTGCTTTACCAGTGAGCTAAATCACTAGGCCTTTTTTTTCAGTTTTATTTTGAGACATGGTCTTGCTAAGTTGCCCAGGCTGACCTGGAACTTGCTATCCTCCTGCCTCAGCCTCCCAGCCTCCCAAGGAGCTGAGCTTATAGCCATGCACCACTGCACCCAGCTATTTTTCAGATTCTAAAATTTGAATTTTAAATTTATTTTTAAAATGCCCTTTTTTTTTTTGTCTTAAGGAGGACCCCCACATTGCATAAGTGGACTGTCCCTGGCTACAGCAATGTTGAAAAGAAAGGGAAAAATACTTGCCTAACAGGGCTTGTATTTCAGTGTATGAAGAAAAATAACTAGATAAAGCATATGATGTGATAACTGCTAAAGAAAAAAATATGGTGGGGAAGGGAGATAAGTGGTATGTGTGACATTGAAATTTTAGATAGGGTGGCCATGTAGGCCTCACTGTGAAGTTCAAACCTGAAAGAGGTGAGAAGGAGAGCTGCACATACAGCTTTTTGCTGGAAGAGTCAATCTTTATGCTCATCCTTAATTAGTTTCTTATGTTTTCCTAGGGAAGCAACATTGAGTTGAAGAGTATACACATTTTTTACAGTGCAAATCATCTTTCTGCTCTGCAGTTCTTGAGAATACTTTTCTCTCCAAATATGTGCTTTTATGTTTTAAAAGATCTGCTAATTTGTTCAAGAAAAAAATAAGAAAACACAATCTCATTATTTTAACTTGAACATATGTTTTAAAAGGATGTTGAATTATTCTTCATGCTTGTGCTTCTGGCTATTTATCTTACCTTTCATGGATTCCTATGTTTCTTTTAGGGTGTTCATCTTTTCTCTTATACTTAATAAATATTTTTTAAATCTGATAATAGATTAGCAAAAAGTAGTCCTATGATCTTAAATTTTATGTAATTTTTCTACTTAGTGAATTTTTCTGAGTTTTACTTAGCCAAATATCTTAATTTTTTCCTAAAATTATAAATTTATATGCATTAAAAAGTTCTCTTATTATGAGAGAAGAAAAATTCTCCTAAAGCTTTTATAAGTTCATTACAATTATATTTATTTTTAATTCCCTTAGAATTTACTTTGGTAAATAATAGGTAAGATTATTTCTCTCAGTATCTTTAGCTAAATATTTCAATTGATTAATGTTAGTTAAATAATTTATTAAATTTCAAATATCACCTTTACCATATAGTAAAAATTTACATTTACCTAGTTTTTGTTTGAATTTTCTCTTCTGTCTTTTTAAAATTTATGTATTCTAAATTGGTACCGGATTAAAAAATTTTATATATATATAATTCTTAAATTATATATATATGTGTGTGTGTATATATATATATACATACATATAGTTTTGTATAATATATCTGCACTTATTTTTCTGTATCTTTTTAAAAAAATTCCAACTAGCTTTGGTGTGTATAGTTTAAGAAATAAAACATTCAAACAAAATAATTCTTGATTTAGGAAGTGAAGTTATATGTTAGTTGGTACACTGGCTAGGTTATGGTCTTGATAGAGAAGAAAGGGGTTGAGATGGAGAGTAAGTAAAGAAACTCTTAATACTCAAGATACATGTCAATAGCTGAGATTCGAGCATCTGAACACTGTAGCTACTGTCACTTTTTGAGGACTAATTAAAGCAATGTCAGAAAAATTTTCTGTATTATCTTATTTTTCTGTATTATCTAAATGTGTTCTCATGCAGGTTGGAAACTGCTAAAAACAGTCAATGGTAATGGGCTCTTTTATTCTAAGCCAAATAAGTCAGATTACAAACCCCATGGCACTTGACATAACCTACATGATTATTCACATGCTTAAAAGATTTAATAGAACTGCCGAATCTCTTGTACTTTGAGGCATTATTAGCAATTAGGAAAGCATAATTTCACATGTTTTACCAAGTGAAATTGATTCTGGTTTGGACATCTTCATTTGAACTAAAGTATTTTAATCAGAATAAATACAGTTGGCATATACTAGGAACTCAGAATATGAAATGACAACTTAATTGGTATAGAGTTTCTTAGTGAAGGATTAGTGTAGTAAGATTAAATAGCTTTAGCTAAAAATAGATTTATTTTGCTTAGATTAAAAAGATTATGTAATGATCTATATTTTAGCTTCTGCTTTTCAGTCCTTGGCAATTTAGAACTAGTGGTTTCTATTAAAAGTGTCTTTAATTGATTATCAAATTTGCCTTTTAGTGATCTTGTTTAGGTTTGACACAACTCTTTTTTTTTTTTTTTTTTTGGTATGGGAATTGAACCCAAAAGCACTTTACCTCTGAGCCACATCCCAGCCCCTTTTATTTTTATTTTTATTTATTTATTTTTTAATTTGTTTTAATTAGTTCACATGACAGTACAATGATCTTGACATATCATACATTTGAATCAGATGGGATATAATTTCTCATTTTTTCTGAGAGTACAGGTTGCAGAATTACATTGGTCATGCAGTCACGTCTTTTTATTTTTATTTTGTGACAAGGTCTCACTAAGTTGCTAAGGGCCTCACTAAATTGCTGAGGTTGGCCTTAAACTGCACCACCATGCTTGCTTAACACTACTCTTAACCTGGGAATAAATAACATCCAGTTTCACAGTTGAGTTAAGTTAACTGGTAGACTGGTATATGTATATGTTTGATTGTGCTTTCTGGTTATTTAAGAATGTATGTTCCTTGTCAGGTGAGATGGTTCATACATATAATCCCAGTGATTAGGGAGGCTGAGGCAGGAGAATCACAGATTCAAAACCAGCCTCAGCAATTTACCAGGACCCAAGCAACTTAGTGAAGCCATAGACCCTGTCTCAAGAAAATGAAAAGGTCTGAGGCTGTGGCTCAGCAGTAAAGCACCTCTGGGTTCAATCCCTAGAATAATAATAATAAAAAATGCCCTATACTCAGTAATGGTTGAAAAATGGAATGTTCCTAAAGAATGCTGAGAGTATATATAAAATATTTTCACCCCAAAATGGTAATTTTTTTAGATAATGCATATACCAATTAGCTACATTCTTCAGTGTATATATACTTCAAAACATACCACTATACATGCAATATGCAAATACATACAATTTTAACTGTCAAATAAAAATTAAATACTTCTACAATTTCTTTTCTTTCTTCTCTGTTTCTCTATTTAGGTTAGCTTGTGGACCTATAGACCTAGGTCCTGAAGAGAGTCAGAAAAGAGATTCTAATGTCATGGGTGTAAGTATTGGTCTAGAGACTCAGATATAAGACTGATCTCTTGGATGGTTCATTTTATGTGTCTACTTAATTGCGTTATGGGGTGCCCAGATAATTAAACATTATTCTGAATGTGTCTTTGGATTTCCCACCTAAACCTTGGAGAACTATGTAGAACAAAAAAGTCTAAGTAAAAGAGAATTTGCTTTTTTTTGTCTCTTTTTGAGCTTGGACATTTGTCTTCTCCTGCCTTTGAACTTAAATTCAGACTGGAACTGATACCATTGGTTCTCAGGTCTTTGGACTCTGACTGGAACTATGCATTGGCTTTGTTGGATCACCAGCTTGCTGACTCTATCTTGGCACTTCTCATCTTCTATAAACATATAAGCTAATTCCTTATAATAATTCTATCTATCTATATCCATCCATTCATTGATTCTATTGGTTCTGTTTCTCTGGAGAACCTAGACTGATACATCTCATTTTGCTGTTCTTCTTATTTCACCTTAACTTCAACTTTATTCCTTCTGTGTCCTTGGACTAATGAGAAATCCAACTCCAGTTTTCTTGGCCTTGAAACCTAGAAACAGAGAGCCCAACCATTAAGCCAAGGAGAAATTTTCAAGATTTTTGCCATTGATCATTTATCATTAGTTACTCAGATGACATGTTCTTTTTAGGACCAATAGTTTTTGCACCTTTGGGCCCACGACTGGTGCAAGGGCATTTCTTATGAGGCTTCAAATATAAAGCTAGTTCCCCTCCTAGGTCTTGCCAATTTTCCAGGATAGTATCAGGGAACAGGGCATGGGTCCACATTTTTTATAGGGATCTTCAGAGGGATACATATTCCTCTGATGAATTCAACTTAATATTATTAAGATGTTAATTTCCCTCAAACTGATTTATAGATTCAACATAATCCTAATCAAAATCTTAGCAAAAAAATTTGGAGTGATGAATGTGCATTCCCAGACTTGTTTTAAAGATATGTATTAGTTAAAATTGTGTGATATTGACATATAGTAGATACTCAATAGATATTTGCTGGAAAAATCTAGGCTTCTAACCTTTTATGGAGATCCTAGGAGCTGACTTAGATGCAAAAAAATAAATAAACCAACACCCAGCAAACAATGGAACAGGACCAAGAGTCTAGAAATAGATCTACACATATATGGCCAAATTATGTTTGATTAGGAAAACATTTTCTATAAAAATTAAGGAGATACAGAAAAAATTATTTGTTGTTGTCATAGAGCTTGCTTTTAAATGGGCAAGACAAAGATTTATTTTTAAGTAACAAATGTTTGAGTAAACGAAATTTGAGAGTCATCAATGCTATGAAGCAATAACTCAGGATAAAGGCTTAGAGATTGATTTATAGGAGGAACCTCTTAATTAGAATGGACAAAATAATTCATTATTGGGCAGAAATGTGAATTATAAGAAAGAGAAAACACAGTGGAACCTGCTTTTAGGCTTATTCTTTTAATACTTTTTTTTTTTATCCTTTCGACAAATACTTGTTGAGTACCTACTATGTGACAGATATTATTCTTGGTACTTGGAGTGAATAAAATAGAAAAAACAAAAACACAAAAACCCCTCTGTCCCTGTCCTCATGCGGCTTACTGTTTTGTAGAGAAGCAAAGAATAAACTACATAAATACATAAAATGTATATGGTATGTTAGAGGAAACGTTAGGGTGAAAAAATCCAGAAAGGATATGGAGTTGCATGAGTGTGTGTTTGGGTATAGGTGGTTTCTTTGTAAGATATGGTGACCAAGAAAAGTTAACTAGGAAGACCATATTTGAAGAAAGTGGGGAAAGAATTATGTGGTTAGGAGGGTGACAGTGGGAAAAATGATCCCAAAAGAGGAATGAGCAAGTGCAAGGTCCCGAGCCAGAGCATATCTGCTGCTTGGCAGGGAGCATTCAGGGGAGAGTGGAGGCAGCTAAAATGGTGTGTGTGGCGGGGGGATTAGATAGATTCTGTGGGTCTCAGAGGTCATTGCCAGGACTTTAGTATTTACTTAGAGATAAGAAGTCACTAGAAGGATTTGAGAAGGCAAGATTTAGGTCTTTATTGGAGTGCAGTAGTTGTGTTTTAATTTAAACTACTCTGTAAAGAGAAGGGATAAACTTGCTTTTCTAAATCAGCTGTGTTTATGGCTTTGAAAGAAGGAAAAGAGAACAACAAACCCCAGAAAACATAAATAAATGCATTTTGTTTGGGAACAAAACAATGAGAGTGAATCATAGAGTCATAGAATCACAGTTATGTCCAGAGTACTCAGGAAATGGCTTGGCCCCTAATTAATTATTCTATGTTGTTAAACTCTGTGGAGATAAATTTAGCTGACAGTAGGTGGAATGAGATGGGTTCTCATGAAAACATGTTTTCAACGATGTTGGCAAAGAATACTCTGAAAACTCAAAACAACTGAAACTATGTCCTAAGGGTGAAGATTGATGAGTTAGATCCCTAGCGATGACCACTTGGGTTTTCTTCAGACCCTGCAGCCCAGAGACAAAGATGTTAGCTTTGATTTAGCAGAATGGGTGAGGAGAGCAAGGTGAATGAGGCAAGGAGATGGTCCTGAAAAGTGCAGATGCACTGGGCTTCTATCCTTTTATGGAGATCCTAGGAGCTGACTTAGATGCAATTTAGGCATATTTGCTGTTAAGGCTGAAGCTTAACTTAGTTAATTTAAGTTACCAATAAAGGGAAATTGATTTGTGAGTATTAGCCTCCTGGTCTGTATTTATTTCATTCATTTAGTGGACCAGAAGTAAAATTACTATTTTAGTGGCCGATACTACAATTCTTCTGAAAAGAAAAAAAGTCTATTGTTATCTATTTAAACTCTGATGGGCCATTTTCATGCTAAGAGGATAGGATAAAGGGTTAGTAATGTTTTGCATACTAAAGTGAGAAGAGTTTCTACTTTGCATTAGAATTATGAAAGGGGACTGCTGGGGAAGGATACCCTAGTGGAACAGAACTGGGCTGGGGGTAGAAATCCTGGCCCCAACAGCCATGATCTGAGGCTACAACAGTGCAGAGAGATGTTCCTTTGGGAATGATGGCCTAAGGAATTTGAGAATAAGTGTGCCTAGTAATAATGTTGTTTGTGGGGCAATGGTGATATCCCTACCAATTTCGGTCAGCCTTCTCGCCACTGTGACCAAAAGACTTGACAAGAACAATTAGAGGAGGGAAAGCTTATTTTGAGGCACACAGTTTCAAGGGGTCTTAGTCCATAGATAGCCAACTCCATTGCTCTGAGCCCAAGGCAAGATAGAACATCATGGCAGAAGAGTGAGGTGGAGGAAACTGGCTCAGGACATTGCACCAGGAAGAAGAGAGAACCTAAGCTCAGCTCACAAAATATATACCTCACAGTCATGCTCCCAGGGACCAGTCTCCTCTAGCCATGCCCCATGTGCCTATAGTTACTGCTCAGTTAATCCCTGTCAGGGAATTAATGCATTGAACAGGTTAAGACTCTCATAATCCAATCATTTTACCTCTAAACTTTCTTGCAGTGTACAACAGTCAGCTTTTGGGGGACACTTTATATATAATCCATAACACCACCTTTTCCCCATTGCCTTTCCTTCTCTTGTCCCAGACTTTCACTAGAAGCCTGGATTATATACTGTTGCTTACTCTGTTGTTCTGTGATATAGAGAAGGTGGTAGGATTGCATGTAAAGAGACTGGTTACATGTTGTGGGTAATGGGGGGTAAGAGAGAAGAGGAAAGCTTTGGTGGCATCAAGATGGACCATTAAGAGATGAGTGAAAGAGTAAACCATCCCCAAATCCTCAGAAGTGTTTATTGGGAAGGACTTTGAGACTCAAGCCAGATACACACACACACACACACACACACACACACACACACACACACACATATACATCTTGGTAGACTTTGGAACACTGAGGTAGGTATCCTTGGGTTATATGGGTATATTATTAGCCAACACTTTGCTACTTTTAAGAATTTGTGACTGTCATGAATTATTAAATTATTATGTATAAAAATATTGCTTAAGAATTTAACAAAATTCACAGCACTATTTGTAAAAGCTCAAACCTGAGTGCAACTGCTCAGCAGTATAACTGATAAATAGATGGTAGAATTTTTGTGTCATAGAATACTACACAGCAATAAGAACGAACCAACTACAAACATATGCAAGGGGTGAACAAAGAAAATCACAAAGTTAAAGTAGAAGTAAAGACAGTTTTATTTGGGTGCAAAACAGATTTGCAAGTCAGGAAAATACAGGTTCAACCAGAGTCTGAGCCCTTTTTCAGGGATGATGTACCTGGTCTATTATGGCAGTGAGGAGTGGGTCTACAAAACAGCATTCTTTGAGAGAGATAAGCAGAGTTGAGGCAAGTTTGACAGATGAAAACTGAAATAAATCAGAATGATTATTAATTTTGTAAGTCAACTGGAATGTCCAGGTCAGGAGGCAAACAGGCCACTCAGGTATTTCTCAAACCTTGAAAGGTATTGTTAGATTTCAGAACTTTGTATCTTCTAGGAGATTCAGTTCCCCAGGTGATATGTACATGGCACTCTCTCCCCTGGCCATTTTAACTTTTAAAGTTCTGAATCTCACAAACATAATGTGGCATGGAAGAAATCAGATCCAAATGAGTAAGTACTACATGATTTACATATATACATATATATATATATATATATATATATATATATGTAAATATGTAGGCAAAACTAATCCATTCTGTTAGAAGTCAGAAAAGCATATTGTCAGGGCCACTGTAATAGTAGGAGAATATGAAAGGGGCTATAGGAATGCTGAAATGTTCTGTTTCTTGATCTAGTGCTGGTTACATAGCAGTTTGTGAAAGTTATATTAAGTTGTACACTTACAGTATGGATGCCTTTCTCTCTGTATATATGACGTACCTCAACAAAAAATAACAAAAAACCTACTTTGTTTTTTAATCACATAATTATGCCTACAGAAGCTTTAAAAACTTGCAGACATGAGATTCTACTCAATTCAGCACACATTGTGGAGAATTACCATAAGAGACAGCACACAGGATCCATATACAGAAGTCTGTGATGTAGTAATTCTGAATCACTGACCCATGGAGGGGAGGCATCAGCCCTGATCTTGAGGACATTGTAAGTCAGGGACAGACATGCACAAATCAATGGCAGTAGGATTCTGGCCATATTCCTGATTATGCTAACTCTGACCACTTGTTCAAACATTGTATTACGAGTTATAAATGGGTCTGGGGTTGTGGCTCAGTGGTATAGTCCTTGCCTGGAATTCGTGAGGCACTGGGTTCACACATCAGCACCGCATATAAACAAACAAACAAATAAATAAATAAAAATAAAGGTATTGTGTCCAT
This sequence comes from Ictidomys tridecemlineatus, assembly GCF_052094955.1. NCBI lineage: Eukaryota > Metazoa > Chordata > Mammalia > Rodentia > Sciuridae > Ictidomys > Ictidomys tridecemlineatus. The sequence continues at coordinate 51,151,871 of NC_135487.1, forward strand.
TTTAATTAAAAATACTATATTTTTAAAAAAGAGTTATAAATGCTAGCAAGACTGAAAAGGAATAAACAAATTGTTACTTGCAATCTACATCCTTATTTACTTAGAAACTCCAAGAGACTATAAACTATTAGAAAAACTACAATCTGAGAATCAAGATGGCAGACTAGAGGAAGGCTGCATTTCTTATCACTACGTGACCTGGGATTCAAGCAGTGGGGAATATTGCTTTTCTCTCTGTGAGGTGGGTGAAAGAGCGATTGAACTAAAATTCAATATTGGACAGTCAGTGTCTTAGAGATTCAGAAATTTGTGTACACTAAACAAAGAAAAAAAGAGTACATTGGAACCAAGCTGGTCAGTAGCAGTAGCGGTACTGGTTCAGCACAGAGGAAGAGAGAACAGCAAAGAGACACAACAGACAGGTTTAGTATATAAGACCTCAAGATCAGAAAAGCAACCTGCCTTTAGCTGATCTGGAGGTTGTACCCTAGGCTGGCATATGAAAAGTGCACTGTGTTTCCCAATTGGCCACAGAGAGCTAAGGCGGGAGCCATCTTGAGACAGCCACACTGCAGTTGCTGCTGTGGGAGCTGGGAGATCTGACCAAAACAGCTACATGGTCCTGACAAATGCCTGCCCATGACCTAGGCTGTGCCTGGTAGAATGAGAGTGAAAGAGGCACAGAGGATATTTTATCCGTGGGGATTCAAGTTGGAAAAGCCAGTTGGGCTTCCCACTTTTGAGTCTGACTGCTCATAAGACCAGCTTAAGTGGGTAGGGAATTTGGACAGGTAGGTGTGAGTACACTCGGGGACTAAGCCTGGGAAGCCAGGAAAGACTGTGTTCTTGGGCAGCAGAGGGGGTGAAAGATGATTGGCTGGTTGCCCTGCCTCCAATGAGTAGAATCCTAGGGAGACTCCTGAGATCCAGACTCCCGAGTAGGGAGTGGCAACTGCCAGTCCCCAAGGGTGTGTTGATTTAATCTCTCCAGAGCTGTCACCATCCAACAAAGCCCCTGAGGCCTGATTAGACCTAAGGCCCCCTGGGGGTGCTCCACTCCTAGAACTCTGTAGTGGCCCCACCCTGGGAGTGCATGGCCCTGGTCTATACAGACAAAACTGAGTACTTCCCATCCAGCCTCACACTGGCGAGAAGGGATGTATTGGCACCCCCTTTCTCCACAGAAAAATCTTAACAGGGCTTCTCCAGAAATCTTCACCATGGTGCTGATTTTAGAACTGTCAACAAAAGAGTGTCTACAAAAGAGTTCAATGTAGATAAACTTCCAATTTTCGTGTTGCCCTGTTTTACTTGGCCACTGACCAGGAAGAAATCAGCACTTCAGGGTGCTGGACACCCCCTTACTAGTTTCTCACAAACATATTCAGTTTGTAGAAATGTGTAAACAAGGCCTCGGCCTTGAGCTGGACTTCACAGAGATGACTACATTTCTAAGAGAAGTTACCAATTGGGCTCCATGGTAACAGCTGGCAGGGGGAGGAAAGAAAGGGGAGAAGAAGCTCTCCCCTTCTCAGATGTTGTCCTTGAAGGGTTAACTTGCCCAGAACAGTGAAAGAAAAAGCTGCTTTTATGTGAACTTCTGCAGACTGTGAACTTCTGAGCCCCTCCCCTTAAATGTTGGTATAAAATTCCGAAACTACCTGAACTCGGGGTTCAGGGGATTGATTGATTACAACAAAAGCTGTGCTCTCTGAACTGCAGCCAAATAAAACTGTTTCCTGCTATCTTCAGGGCTTTGCCTTGTCTGTCCCTACAACATTTTGGAGACCCAGATGGGACAGAGGAGGTAAGAATGGCTGTTCTGCCTCTCTTGTCTCCGGCTTCCCGGGAGCAGTGGGGGACAGTGTTTCCCCTTAGCACTCACAGGCAAATCTTGGTCTGAAGGAGAGGCCACTCACCCCGCGCCCTGGAGCTGCCAACCCGGAGCACAATGGAACCCACAAGGAGCAGGAACCAGAATTAGGGTTTCGGAGCACCGCCCATCTGAACAGGTAGGACCTGGGTCCATTTGTTTTTGCAGCCCACCTTACTTCCCCTTCGAGGCCTAAGCAGGTAGAAGGGAAACTTGATCAACCTTTGTTGGGTCCCGAGTACCCTCCAAAGTGGTTGGAACTGAAACGGACCCGAGGAGTCGCCCGAGTAGTCTCTGTTCGGGGTCAGTGAGCGGAGGGAAACTGTTACTCCCCTTTTGTTTGGTTTGGAATTGTTGGAATTTGGGCAGTAGAAATTTTGTTTTGACCATGTCTGTGTGAAAGTGTGTGAAAGTATGAGAATGAGACCAACTAAGAGAAGGATTTCGATCCAACCCAAGGGCCAAAGTGAGTGCAGAGTCCCGATCCATGGTTGCGATCCACCGTTCAGATCCACAGTTCCAATCCACGCTTCCAATCCACGGTTCCCATCCACGGTTCCGATCCACGGTTCCGATCCACGGTTCCAATCCACGATTCCCATCCACGATTCCGATCCACGGTTGCGATCCACGGTTCCGATCCACGGTTCCGTGACACCTCATACGGTCTACAGTGGAATTTCACCAACCAACATCAAGATGAAAGCTCCAGGTCCAGGGTTGATAAGAGGGCCCTAAGTCCCCGCGAGGGGAACTGAACTAATCCTTATATTGATTGCTGGCAAGAGATAGTACAGAAACAGCCCTCTTGGTTGAAAGCCTATCTAAGTGGACATCACAAGCTGATGTTAGCTGGGAGCATAGCGGTCTCTAAGACCCAGCGGAAAGCAGCTAGACAGAGAACCTGACAGAGAAAAGATCTGAAGGGAAACAGTTTTCCCCAGGAGCCGGAAAAGGATCCACCACTTTATGTGCCACTCTACCCAACTTTGCCAAGACCACTGTCCCCTCAGCCCCCTCGTCCTCAGAGGCAACAAATGATGGCCCCCAATACTGGCTATTCCTTCCTCTGTGATGTCCTCAGAGCCAATGGTTTCCTAGAACCAGAGACTCTTTCACCTCCCAAGATTAAAGTGGGAGAATTGTCCCAAGACCCAGAGCCACAATCCAGATGAGAGCTCTCCAGATGCCCCTACAAGGGACTAAAGGACATGCTCTTGTTGACCACAAAGAAAACATCTGAGGGAGACAAGGCAGTTTTGTGTACTAGCCTTGCACCACCATTGCACTCATAAGCTGGAAAAATCATACTCCCTCCTACACGGAGAAGCCCTGGGCCATGACTGTCTGATGCGGCTCGTTATCCAGATCCGATCCACGGTTCCGTGGCACCTCATACGGTCTATGGTGGAATTTCACAGTAGGATGGGGTCCTAATGAAGAAGAAAATATAAAGAGATGTCAAGAAGCCCTCGTAGGAAGTCTAAGAGAAAAGGAAAAAGAGAACAAAACAAAACAAAAAAGAGAAGGAATCGGAGCCAGCCCTGAGCCCTAGCCTAAGGTGAGTGCATCTGCAGACAAACAGAGCCCAAATAAGCCTCCCGCTGCTCCAGCATCTCCTTCTCGCACACACCCTTGCACCCTCAATATCTCTGAACATTTCTCTCAGCCCCATATCTGCCTCGGTCCCTTTGCCCTATGAAACTGGCAGCAAAGATCAAGAGATGTGCCAAACTGACTCAGAGCCAAGTGTCTGGGCCACCGCTGCTGCCACCCCTCTCCCTGCCCAGAGGTGACACACGGAGGAGGGATACCATACAAGCATAGCAGCTGTCAGAAAAGAGATGCAGAGGCTCAAACCACAGGTGATCAGTGCAGCCTTTGTGGGACAGGTTCAGAGTAACATTTGCCAAAAATTACAAAAACTAGAGGGCTTTACTGAGAAGTGTGTCAATGAACTGATTAACCACAGTTTTTATCATTTGAGACCCAGAGGCTCAAAGACAGGCAGGCCAAAAAGATAAAAACGAGAATGGATCTCCTTACAGCTGCCCTCACCACAAACCTAGCGGCCACTCAAAGGTTGGGGGTGGTGGTGGTCTCACTAGAACAAAGTCAATGGTCCAAATGTTTATAGGGGGGAAAAACGTGGCCAGACACAAAGGGAAGCCTCCAGTGGCTTCGGCAGGCAAATACCCACAGCCATGCTCAAAAGCAAGACTTGAACAAAGAAGGACCAAATGTTTCCCCCCAGCCTTTGGCTCCAGCCCCTCTTTTCAGTTTCTTTCCACTTGCTCAAAGTTGATTATTGACAAAAATGGCAGGGGTTCGATAGACACACTCAGCTTTATCTGATCCATGGGACCCAGGACCTCAGGAGGGGCTCAGTTGCTGCAAGCCCAAGAACACACTGGGAATAAGTTCATGTTAACAGCCAATAGTGGGCCTTTGGGAGCACACTCCAAAAAGACATGCCACCTCGGCTCCAAGCCACATGCTTTGAGCCACCAGCAGGAAGGGCCACAGAGCCCCAAGCACCCAGGCATAGTGAAAAAAAACACAAGTGGGGACAGCTGCTATATACAATTAGAGCAGGCTCCCACCTGACAAGAGGAGAAAGCCACGCAGACAAAGAGGAACACCTAGGTGGGCACAACGTGGCTGCCACACCGGGACCTGTAGGAAACCTGCACAGGACCTGCATGGGACCTGCCCTTCAACCCCTGCAGACAGCCCACAGTGAGATTTACAAAGGTGCCTTTAATACAAATGATGTCCCAGGTCATCAATCTCTGCTAAGATTTACATTAGATTTAAGAGTTGAAGAATCCCAACAGCCAAGATCCTGCATTGGGAAATAACAATAAAAATTTCTGCATCTTGGGCTGGGGATGTGGCTCAAGCGGTAGCGCGCTCGCCTGGCATGCATACGGCCTGGGTTCGATCCTCAGCACCACATACAAACAAAGATGTTGTGTCCGCCAAATACTAAAAAATAAGTATTAAAATTCTCTCTCTCTCCCTCTCTCTCACTCTCTCTTTAAAAAATAAAAATTAAAATTAAAATAAAAAAAAAATTCCTGCGTCTTAAAGCGCCAGAGGCTCTGTGAATGCTTCTCTTCCCTAAATGACAGCTCCTCCTAGGGGCTTGAGTACACCATCTTTGGGATGGCTCTGGACTCTGACTTAAAAGCCCACATCTATCACGAAAAAGTCAAATACTTTGGTTACCATCTGACTCAGCAACAGAACAGACAACAGCAACTGAGCCTCAAAAGAAACAGGAGATCTGCTCAATTTCAGTCCCTTCAATCTGCCATCAGACTAGAGAATTCTTGGGGGTTGCTGGATTTAGTCATATACGGATCCCCAACTTTCAGTTATGGTAATACCCCTCTATAAAGCCACAAAGGGGGGAGAATGGGATCCTCTAATATGGAGGCCAACTAAGCAAAAGGCCTTTGAGGACATTAAACAGGCACTCCCAGGGTACCTGGACTAGGGCTCCCTGACCTTAGGGAAAACTTTACAGGTTCACAAAGCTTTTCTTTCTGTACACCCCACAGACAGTCTGGAGTGACTGTAGTAGTCTTGGCTCAGGGACATGGACATCTATCCAAACAGCTGGGCTCTGTAGCCCAAGGCTGGTCACCTTGTTTCAGGCCCTTGCCAGCCACAGATCTTCTGATGTTGAAAGCTGATAAACTGGCTATGGGACAAAAATTGTTTTTCAGGGTTCCTCATTCAGTTTTGACATTGTTAGAGCACAAAGTGCAATATTGATTGACTAATGAGAGATTGGTCAATACCAGGACATGTTATGTGAAAACCCCCATATCCGTGTGGAAGTCATCCAGACTTTAAGCCCAGTAACTTTGCTGCCCATTGGACCTGGAAAACCTGATCACAAATGTATTGAAGTCATGGATGAAGTATTCTCCAGTACCAGACCTGACAGACCAGCCCCTCAGGGACCCTTATGTGGAGTACTTCACAGATGGAAGCAGTTTTATAAAAGATGGGGTATGTTTTGCTGGACATGGAGTAGTCACTCTGGACTCCGCTGTTGAGGTAGAACCTCTGTCTCAGGGAACTTCAACACAAAAAGCAAAACTTATTGCTTTGACTCGAGCACCTCAGTACATAGCAGGAGCCTATGTGAATATTTACACAGACTCAAAATGTGCATTCACTACCCTTCATGCTTATGTAAGAAAAAGGGGCTAATTAACTCTGAAGAAAAAGCATAATGTACGGGCAAGAAATTCTTAAACTTTCATATGCAGTGTGGGCTCTCAGAAAGATTGCGATTATACATTGCCAAGGTCATCAAAAGGGAAACACTGGTTGCTCAGGGCAACCGGAGAGCTGACAGAGAGGCCTGGTTAGCTGCCTACAAGAAATAGGAAGAAAATCCAGTCCCAGGTTTAAATGCTGCCCTGGCTGACCATCTAACAGAATGGGAGCCAACATATTCCCAATATGAAAGTAAGTGGTTTAAGACTGAAAAAGAACATTTTCTCCCAGGTGGATGGTGGAGATTTTCTGTTGGCCACAGAGCTATCCTGGAGATTCTAGCCCCACTGTCTTTATCAGACAGTTCCACAGGAGAACACATGTTGGACATATAGCACTTGAGACAGTTCTGAGTCAACATTTCTATGTCTCCTGGCTCTCAAGCATCACCTGGATGATCTTAAACAATGTGAGGTTTGTGCTCACAACAATCCTTGTTAGGGGCTAAAGCTTCCACCAGGAATCCAAACTGTAGGAGGAGCACCTTTTGAAGACTTGGAAGTAGACTTCTCTGAACTACCATGCTCATGGGGCTATAAATAACTTATTATTAACAAATTATTCCCAGATTTGGTATCCCAATAACTATTGGCTCAGACAATGGGCCAGCTTTTGGGCAGAAGTGATACAATTACTAAAGAAGAGTTTAAATATCAGATGGGAGTTACATACTGCCTATAGGCTGCAGAGTTCTGATAAAGTTGAAAGGATGAACAGGACTTTAAGGCTCAATTGGGTAAGGTGTGTCAGGGGACTTACATTGTGATGAACTTCTCCCTATTACACTGTTGAGGATTAGATCCATTCCCATTTGGAGGACTGAACTCTCTCCTTATGAGATAATGTATGGGAGGCCCCCTCTCTTATTAGGGGACTACAGGGAGACTTAAAAGAGATAGGAGAATTAACCCTGAGATGACAACTTCAGGCCTTAGGGAAAACTTTACAGGTTCTCAACCAATGGGTTAGAGAAAGATTGCCAGTAAGTTTGACCACAGGTGTACATTCCTTCAAGCCTGGAGATTGAGTCTGGGTAAAAAAAAATGGAATATTCAACCTCTGAACTTCTTTGGAAGGGCCATTCACTATTATATCCACCCCAACTACAGTAAATGTTGCAGAGATAGGTCCCGGATTCATTACACCAGACTCAAGCTTGTAGCTGTGGACTGGGAATATACTCCAGACACTGCTACGCCCTTGGGGAAAAATAAAAGAGCACCGGAGAAGCTTGAGGATCAGGAGGACAATAGCCCTGCTCTAGTCATTCCAGAAGCTGACTGGTCTATGCACAGCCGAAGCTTGAGAGTAAGGCCTTGTTTCAGCCGCACTGGAGGGACTGGCTGATCAACGCACGGTGAAAGATAAGCTTCCCACCAGGACTAATGAACTCTTTCAAATTCTAAGATAGTTCTTATACTGTAATGCATTGCTACCCCTTGCTTCTACATATATTCATAGTTTTCTGTTTGGGTTTTGCTACTGGTTTGATAACAGTAACTCCTACTGACCTGACTCTGGGTAACAAAATTTCATTTATACTTTTTTTATCTTGCTTATATAAGTTTTCTAGGATTTGTTTGGTGTTATTATTTGGCTTTGTTAATTTATGCTGCTTATGCTAACCAAAATGTTAGTCTATTATTTAGCTTGGTTTCCATTGATAACATTAAGGGGTTCTGCCTTGCTCCTATTCCAATGGTGGAGAGCATGCGAACCACGTGTCTGTCCAATCCACTATAACCAAGAGGTGGTAAAACTTATTTAGGATCTGTCACACCAAAGGAGTGCTATAGATGGATGACTGGGAAGAAAAAAAGAGGTCCATTGGGAAGGAACTTGACCTAGGTGATCACCCATCTTGGGGTGAAGGTAACTGGCCACCCCAGAGGATTACTGCCACTTATGGTCCTGCTACCTGGGCACAAAATGGCAATTGGGGCAATAGAACTCCTATTTACATGCTAAACAGAATTATTCACTTACAAGCTGTACTAGAGATTATTATCAATCAGACTGCCACAGCCTTTGAACTCCTAGCCACACAACAGACCCAGATGAGAGTGGCTAACTATCAAAGCCGCTTGGCATTAGATTACCTACTTGCTGAGGAAAGAAAAATATGTGGAGAGTTCAACAGCTCAAATTGTTGCATACAAATGAATGACAATAGACAAACAGTTAAGGATATAGCCAACAACATAAGAAACCTAGCCCATGTGCTAGTTCATACCTGGAAGGGCATTAAAGTTTGGTCCCAAACACACTTTTGGGAAATGGTTTTCAACTCTTGGTAGATTTAAAAACTTAATTGGTATAGTGGGTATTCTGCTATTAACCTGTTTATTGCTCCCATGTTTGGCTCCACTGTGCATTAAAACTTTTGGGTCCACTATGGAAGCTGCTGTTGAAAGGAGACAACAACTAAGGTTTTGGCATTATATAAAGCTTTAAGCCTAGATGATGATAATGATGCTTTTAAATTTAAAGAATTAAGTTATGGGGAGCATCTTTAAAGGGGAGAATTGTAGTGGCACCCCCTTTCTTCACAGAAAAGTCTTAACTGGGCTTCTCCAGAAATATTCACCATGGTTGATTTTAGAACTATCAGCAAAATAGTCTTTACAAAAGAGTTCAATGTAGATAAACTTCCAATTTTCATGTTGCCCTGTCTTACTTGGACACTGACCAGAAAAAAATCAGCACTCCAGGTGCTGGACACCCCCTTACTAGTTTCTCACAAACATGTATCCAGTATAGTAGTTTGTAAAAATGTGTAAACAAGGCCTCTGCCCTTGAGCTTGGCTTCACAGAGATGTCTACATTTCTAAGATAAGAGAAGTTACCAATTGGGCTCTATGGTAACAGCTGGCAGAGGGAGGAAATAAAGGGGAGAAGAAGCTCTCCCCTTCTCAGATATTGTCCTTGAAGGGTTAACTTGCCCAGAACAGTGAAAGAAAAAGTTGCTTTTATGTGAACTTCTGCTTTTATGTGAACCTGGCTGCAGCTATCTTCAGTGCCTTGCTTCGTGTGTCCCTAAAACAGGAAAGCTGATAAATTTTGAACTCCAACTGACAACTTGGAGAGCAACACAAAAATCAGAACGGTTTAAGAACCATTGGCCTTTACTCTCATGCTCAGCTCAAGAAGAAACAAAAAGAGACAGTTATAGACAGTGAATCTATATTCTCATTGACTACTTTGACCACCTCAGTGGAAACAATTCCTTGATTTTTCATTAAGAATCCTTTTTCTGGGGCTGGGATTGTGGCTCAGTGGCAGAATGCTCACCTAGCATGTGTGAGGCCCTCGGTTTGATCCTCAGCACCACATAAAAATAAAAGGTATTGTGTCCAACTACAACTAAAAAATAATATAATAAAAAGAATCCATTTTCTCTTTTTTTCCTTTTTCTTCTTTGTATGTGTTTGTGTGTATGTGTTGTACTGATTAGTTCATATATATGTATGTGTGTGTGTGTGTGTGTGTGGGTGTGGGTGTGTATGCACATATTTGTTTCTTTTTTTCTCACTTGTAAGTTTTTAAAATGTATTTATTTTTCCTTGCCTATTTCTCTTGTCTTTTGAAGGTTAGTGTTTTTGATTAGTATATTTTAGTTTTGTTTTGTATTTTTTATTTGTCTATTTCTCTTGTTTCTCTATTTTCTTCTGCCTAAAATCCAAATTCTGTTCTCTCTTCCTTTAATTTTTTACTTCTATTTTTCTCCTTCTTCCTTATAACCATCATATTCTATTTCTCTTATGCATTTTCTCTGTTCACTTTTTGAAACTATAAACTCTTTTCTACATTCCTATCACATTTTCTTTGCTCTTAATTAGCTGTATTCTTATCATCTTTTAGCACTAATTGGTTTATGTAATTCTTGCCCCCCCCCACCATTAATGCTTTTGCAATTCTTACTGCTATAGATGACATAGTTCACACCTGTTGTTTGATTTAATGCAAGATATATTTCATACTTACTTATTGTTTTTGCTTGTGGAAATAGTTGACCCCAACATTTCTGTTTTTTAATGGCAGTTAACATTGTAGATGTCATAGTAGGAACCAAGGATTTAGTTTAATGCTATATATTGTTTGCATTGCTTGTTATTATTATTTGTTTCCCCCTAGTCGTTGAGGTACTGGAAACCTATAGGGACACTACAAGTTCACAGGGTAGAGACTATTGCTGAACTAAACTTAACCAGTAGACAGCTTACCTTGCTCCACACACAAATTTAATGACACACAATCTTCAGCTACATTTTAATACAAAAAATAGAAGAGACAAAAAAGCCAAACTACCTTCTGTCACACCTTCTTGTGACCAGTTTCCAAGTAGAAACAGCTAAGTGTGGGCCCTTAGATCTCACCTCCATTGCTATAGCAGAAATAGGACGAAATAACACAAAGACTGTGGACATCACATCTATGAGGGGGATCTCAATCCAGATCACTCCAGGATACTTTAGCAACGGAAGACTGTGCACTAAAGAGGTAAAGTAATCCAATTCAATTTCTTTCTTCCATGTTCCATAAATGGATGAAAATGAAGAATCTCATGCTAAGTAAAATTAGCCAAACTCAAAAACTCAAAAGTTGAATGTTTTCTCTCTTAAATGGAAGCTGGAGTAAAATAAAGGAAAGTGGGAGAGAAGGATAAGCACAAAGAACCAATCAAATACAAATTAATAGACCAGTGAAAGGAAGTCTAAAATAATAGGGGATGGAGAAAGGCAGAGATGGAGGAGGATGGGAGCAGGGAAAAGGGGAGGGAAAAAGGGATGTTATGAACTGAAACCAATTTCCATGCATGTATGAATTTGGATGAATCCAACTACCAAGTATAACTATAAAGCTCTAATGTGTTCAACATCTCTAGTAATTAAAGAAATGCAAATCAAAACTACTCTAAGATTTCATCTCACTCCAGTCAGAATGGCAGTTATTAAGAATACAAACAACAATAAGTGTTGGCGAGGATGTAGGGGAAAGGTACACTCATACATTGCTGGTGGAACAAATTGATGCAAATTGGTGCAACCAATCTGGAAAGCAGTATGGAGATTCCTTAAAAAACTTGGAATGGAACCACCATTTGACCCAGCTATCCCACTGCTTGGTCTGTACCCAAAGGACTTAAAATCAGCATACTATAGTGATGCAGCCATATCAGTGTTCATAACAGTTCAATTTACAATTGCTAAACTGTGGAACCAACTTAGATGCCCTTCAATAGATGAATGGATAAAGAAACTGTGGTAACATACACACAATGGAATATTACTCAGCATTAAAAGAGAATAAAATTATGGCATTTGCAGGTAAATGGATGGAGTTGGAGAATATCATGCTATATGAAATAAGCCAATCTCAAAAAACCAGGAGTCAAATATTTTCTCTGATAAGTGGATGCTAATCCATAATGAGGGGAGCATGGGACAAGTGGAAGAACTTTGGATAGGGCAAAGGGAAGCCAGGAGGGAGTAAAGGGAAAGAAAATATGGTGGAATGAGATGGACATCCTTATCTTAGGTACATGTATGATTGCATGAATGGTGATTCTACTCCATGTATAATCAGAGAAGTGAAAAATTCTGCTCCATTTGTGTACAATGAATCAAAGGGCCTTCTTCTGTCATGTATAACTGATTAGAACTGATAAATAAATTTTAAAAATACTAATAAGTAAATAAATAAATATTAAGGGCTAAAGTTGTAAGCACTCAATAAATGTTGAAAAAATGATAAAATGAATTAGTTTTGGAAAGGGCTATGTCTTACTCTTTTTTTGTTTGTTTTGTTATCCTTACTTCATATAGTACCTAGAATAGTGTCTGGCACATAGCAGAGACTCAAAAAAAAATGCTGAAAGGAAGAATACAAAGGAGAGGAGAACAGGAAGCAATGAATAACTTTATTTAAGTGAGAGATGTAACACTGGGTCAAAAAACTGCTATACATTTTTAATTCTTTTATTCTATCACAATTTTTTGCTTTTACATCTTGCTTTAATTGTTATCATAATATGTGTCTATATAGTCATTTATAGTTTACAGAGCTATTTCATTTATGTGATTCCTTGTGGTTCATGCAACATAAAAAGCAGGAGCATTTTGAGGCTCCCTGAGGTTAAGGCACTTTCCTTGAAGGAGAAATAACATGACTGTTACACTGTTTTCTAACTTCAATGGTAGTGACCTGTCTATTTAGTGCCAACAAATGGACAGCAAGCTATATGTGTGGATTATCGACTAATATCCTAACTGGGACACTTTTAGGAGTAAAAGTAAGTTTCATTTACTCCAAGGCAATAGGTGTAAATTAAGACCCTCCTGGGCACCCTGGAAGTGTTGTTACCTTACCTATGGATAAAAACTGATATAAAGCTGATACAAATTAACAAAGGTCAGAAAGTCATTTTCTGTGCTACGAATATTATAAAAGCTACTCCTGGTGTGTGTGTGGTATGTGTGTGTGTGTGTGTGTGTGTGTGTGTGTGTGTGTGTTGTTTTGGGAATTGAACCAAGGGTTTAATGTTTCATCCTAAGCAAATGTTTCACCACTGAGAAACCTAGGGGTTTGTTTTTGTAAAAGGAATGTTACATGCTTAGAGTTTGGTTAATATAATGTATGTGGGGCAAAGTTGCTGGTATCTTTCTTCCTTTTGTCCATCTAACCCCAAATGGCATTTCAAGTTTATGTGTCTACCATAGTGTAAGATATCACTGTGTGATGGCTGTAATCTCATCTTCCTTTTCCAAGTATTTTATAATGTGAAGATAATAAGTGGGTCTTTGGGTAAACTGCTTATCAGAATCAACCATTACTTATTTTTCTATATAGCTTTTGGTATTTACATTAACTAAAGAATTTTCTTTAATTATAAATCTTGCAGAGTATTAATAATTTTAAGTAAAGATCTATAACCTGTAAAGATATTGAATAGTTTTATTTGCTTGCTTTTTGGTGCTGGGGATCTGCACTCAGGACTTGTGCATGCTAGGCATATGCTTTACCACTGAGCTATACCTCCAGTCCATTAACTTAAAAAGGAAGATTTAATCAATTGCTTGATTACATTTTCAATTAACCTAACTTTAACAGGTAAAAATCTCTTAACATTATAAAAACATAAATGATTATGCAGACTTCATACAATGTGATCATCTTGGTGAATGTTCCATGTAAGCTTGAGAAGAATATGTATTCTGCTGTTGTTGCATAAAATAGTTCATGGATATCAATTATGTTCAGTTAGTTGATGGTGTTGTTGAGTTCAACTATATCCTTAATGAATCTATAACTTCTGGATCTCTCCATTTCTGACAAAGGAGTATTGAAGTGCTCAATGATAATAGTGCATTGATTTATTTTTCTTTGCAGTTTATCAAGTTTTTTCCTAACATATTTTGATGTTTTGTTGTTAGGCACATACATGATAAGGATGGATATGTCTTCTTGGAGAGTTGACCTCTTTATTGCTATTTAATATCCCTGTTTTTCCATGAGAACTTTACTTTGAATTCTGCTCTTAATAAAATTAATACAACTACTCCCATTTTTTGATTATTGTTATCGTGCTATACTTTTATCAATTTACTTTTAGCTCATATTTGTCTTTATATTTCAAGTGGGTTTCTTATAAAGAGCATATAGTTAGGTTTTTTTTTTTTTATTCACTCCAGCAATCTGTGTCATCTGTCTGGTGCATCTAGACAATTGATACTCAAAGTGAATATTGACATAGCTGGATTAACATCTACTGTATTTGTTACCATTTTCTATTTGTTGTCCTTGTTCTTGTTTTTGTTTTTGTCTTCCACTCCTTTTCTGCCTTTTGTGGTTTTGAGTATTTTAGCCGCACACATGTTAAGGATTGATATGTTTCCTTGGAAAATCGACTTCTTTGCTGCTGTTTAATAGCCCTCTGAAAAAAACATGGGAACAGAGATTTAAAATACCTTTAATGGACTCATTAGTAGACTGGACATGGCTAAAGAAAGACTGTCTGAAGTAATTCTATTTTCTCTCAGTAGCATTCTTCCTCCTCCTCTTCTCTTCTTCTGTTTTACTTGTTTACTGATTACTTCAAATTTTGTAATATAAACTTACAAATCCAAACCCACTTTCAAATAGCACTGCACTGCTTCATGGGTAGTGTGAATACCTTGTAATAACAAAATAACCTTATTCTTCCCTCCCATCCCTGTTATCAGTGCTGTCATTCATATCACTTCTATCTAAGTATACATACCATATATATATACACAAGATATATACCTAACCATACATGACCAAATAAATTATTGCTATTATAATGTTGAACTTGTTATCTGTTAGGTCAATAAAAAATAAAAAAATAAACATTTTAATATTAACTTCACTTATTCACCTCCTGGCATTTATATCATACAATATGTTAGACCTTTATAATTATCTAATTCCTGAATCATCTCTTCTCTTTTTTCTAGTCTTCATTCTCTTTGCAGTCTCAGCTTGGGAAGTTTTTATTGATTGATCCTCAAGCTCAGAGAGTCTTTCCTCATCCATGTCCAGTCTAATAATATCTTCACTAAAGGCATTCTCCATATCTTTCTCCTCTCTTGCATTTCTTTAGGTTCTTTCTTCTTTGCTTAAGTTGTCCATTTGTTCTTACACACTATCTACTTTATCCCTTAGAGCTTTTCACATATTAGTCATGGTTATATTAAATTACTTATCAGATTTTTCAGTATTCCTGCCATTTCTGGTTCTGATACTTGCTCTTTTCTCTTCAAGTTGTGATTCTGTCTTTTAGTATGCCTTGTATGTTTTCTTGCTATCTGGGCATGATGTGCTGGGTAAAAGGAAGTGTTGTAAATATTGCCTTTAGTAATATGGTGGTAAAGTATAGGAGAGGAGAAGCTTCTACAGTTCTATGACTAGTTTTGTCTTTTAGTAAGCCTGTGCCTCTGGACTGAACTGCACAAGTGTTTCTCAGCCTTTTCTCTTGCTTTGATGAATCAGGAAGATGAGATAGGGCTAGAGTTGGGTATTTTTCTTCCTCCAGGTCAGTTAGACTCTGTTAAAACCCTAGCAGGTTAGGCTTTAGTTAGTTAATTTCCTCTTAAGACAGACCTTGTTAAGAAAAACAGTGCTCTGGTATATTTCAAAATGGTTCATTTCCTTCCCTCCAGACCTCATCAGAAACATGAGGGGATTTTCATCCAACATGTACTGTGAGAACCTGGTCAAGCTTCTAGATCTAAAACACTGAAAGGCATGAGAGTCCTCCTATGATTTGATCCCCCTGTAATTTGTCATTCTCAGTCTTACATACACTGATCCTCTAGCACCTTATTAATTCCAGTTCAAGTTTTCCTATTCCAGCACTAGTTCCTTCTGTGTGTTGTGATTCTCTCTTGCCTATATGCCCCCAATTGGGGGTGGGGGCAATGGTTACCTGTGACATTCCTTCTCATTGATCTGAAAATTGTTGTGGAATTTTCCATTTGTTCAGCACTTTACTGAACAAATAAAGTGCTGAACATCCAAATAAGTATATTATTAGGATGGAATGGCAACTTCTAAATTCCTCACATGCATAATTAGAAACTGAATATGACAAACACCTTCTGTGAGCTATGTAGACATATTTAACCACCCACATGGCTGACCTTAGTTCTAGTTCTTTGAGAGGTTTGCCTTGTATTTCATGGTCCAAAGAGTCTACTGCAAATCTTGTTTTTAGCATAGACCACACAGCAAGTTGGTAGACACCCATTCTGACTCATATTTTTAGCATAGACTATCAGCATGGCATAAGACCTTCAGATCAACAAAGGGACATTTCAAGAGCTTAGAGATGACCTCCCAAGAAACAGATAAAGCATCAAACATTTCTTTGGAAAAGATTAATCCATGACTTGCCAATGATCCTGAGCAATTTTTTTTCATGTGCTTTTTGGCTATTTGTATATCGTTGGATATGTCTATTCAGATTCTTTGCCCATTTTTAAATTGGGTTGTTTGTTTTTTCATTACTGAGTTGTTAGAGTGAGTTCTTTATATATTCCAGATGCAAGTCCTTTATCAGATTAATATTTGCAAATAGTTTCTCCCATTGTGTTTCTAATTGTTTTTTCACTTTGTCAGTGGTGTCCATGGATGCATAAAAGTTGAATTTTGATGAAGTCCAATTTTGTCTTTTTCTCTGATTGGTTGTGCTTTTTAAACTATAAGTTTAAGTTCTTTGGCAGGTGAGGATTCTAGTTATTTCTTTCATCTCAAGTAAGCTTTGTCAGTTATGTCTTTCAAGAAATTTATTTCATCTACATTATCAGATATGTTAGCTTAGAATTGTTTGTAGAATCCCTTATTACCTGTTTAAAGCTTGTGGAATGTAGAGCGATATCTTCTTTTTACTCCTTTTTTAAAACACTGTTCAGAGGTTTATCAGTTTCTTGTAATAAACTTATTTAATAATTTTCTTTTGATTCCAAATAAGTGTGTTTGTTTTAAAATTTTATTTTATTTTTTAAAGAGAGAGTGAGAGAGGAGAGAGAGAGATAGAGAGAGAATTTTTAATATTTTTTTTTTTTTTTAGTTTTTGGCGGACACAACATCTTTGTTGGTATGTGGTGCTGAGGATCGAACCCGGGCCGCACGCATGCCAGGCGAGCGCGCTACCGCTTGAGCCACATCCCCAGCCCCTGTTTTAAAATTTTAGATATAACAACTTTCTTTCATTACTAACAGCATAGCAGAATTAAAAATATAAATAACTTATATAGTTTTAAAATTGAAGTTGATGGTGATATTTATACTTAATCTGAGTGACTCTCAGATAAATATATATATTTAATTTTCTGTTCTAATTTTTATATATGACATTAGAATGCATTATAATTCATATTACACATATAGAGCAATTTTTAAAATATCTCTGTTTGTATACAAAGTATATTCATACCATTCGTAAGACTCTCATATTTTTATCTGATAAAATATTACTTCAAATATTTTTTTTCTGTTCCCTTCTTTCTTCTCCTTCTGTTATTCTCAAACTGGTGTTACCCTTCTGTAAGTGTCCTTCAGTTCTTGGACGCTTGTACCATTTTTTTTCCAGTCTTTCATTTCTTTGTTTTTCAATTTTGGAAGCTTCTATTGACACTTGTGCAATCCCACCAGTTCTTACGTTCAATCTACTGATGAGTCTATCAAATGTGTTCTTCATTTCTCGTAGTAAGACATAACTAATAGGTAGAGGGAGCTGATGTAAATACTCCTTTAGTGTGAAATTTATGCTTATCTGCTTAGGAATTCAGCATGTATTCCTGCTCCTCCCCTAGGGTGGAATTTTTTTTGTTCTACCTACTCCTGGCCCCAAGGATAACAGACTTGCTCTACTTGCCCTGGATGGTGAAGTTTGCTAAGTTTGCTGGCATACAGAAAATCACCTGGAGAGTTGCAGGTAATACTTGCTAAGAAGCCAGCAGGGGCACTACTAAAATCTTTTAGGAAGTTAACCTCTGGGAGCTGCCCGCTAGCTGAGTGCTGCTGAGACTTGCTGGGAAGCCACCTATGGATGTCACTGAAATGTGCATGGAACTGCCCCCCTGGGATGAATGTTGGCCAAACTCATTAGAAAGCTTCCCCTTGAGGTACCATCGAAACTTAGTGGGAAAGCACCTCTTGCCTGTCTGACAGCTGTGTGACAAAACAAGGGAAAAAGACAAAGAAAAGGAAAGAAAGAAAAGGAAGGAAAGAAGGAAGGAAGGAGAAAAGAAAAAGAGGAAAAAAGTACTCACACCAGAAAAGTGAAGCCCCCTCTTTCTGCCTTATCTTTCTGGTACCCACTACTGACAAAACTTGGCATTGCACAGCAAAAGAAGAAATGTTCCCCAAATCCAACTCTGCTATCACTGCACAAGGCAAAGAAAGGTGAAGAGAGCTGAAAGGCTATCTATGAAGAACTGGCACAACTTCCTGTTACACACAGAATATATTCCAATTCATTTTGCCAAGATCTGCAATTATCTACCCTCTGTATGATTCTTTAACCTATTCAGTGGGCAGCTCTGTGTCATTTCCTTTGTTCAAGTCATTTCTGTGTTATTTTAACACTCTAGGCTTATCTTACCCAAGAGCGCTTGACCTTGGGATAGTCCCTCCCCAAGCCTTTGTATAGTTAACTCTGTTGATATTTTGGTTTTTGTTAAATGCCACTCCTCACTTGGACTTCACTGACCACATAATCTAAAATAGAGCCAGTGTCTCTCATACCTGCTGCTGCTTTCCTGTTCAGTTTTCTTCATTCTATTTATCACTGAATTGTCTTTGTTTTGTTTTGCTTTGTTTTGTTTTTTAAACTGTGTCCCCCTATCTACATAATGTAAGTCAAACAAGAGTCTGGACCTAATTCATATTACACATCAGCAATGAGAAAAGTGAAGATTCACCTCAGGTTTGCCCAATCAGGGTGCATCTGATTGTCATTGCTCTCTACATCTGCCTCCGTGTGTCCTAAAAAGAGTGCATCTTTGTACTTGATGTAGTGAATTTCTAAAATAAACTAGCCTGACTTTGATCTATATTCCCTCTAAATTGCATGTCATCTCTTTTTTCTTTCACAGGGCATAGCTTTGGCATAGATACCAACCCACTCACACATTCACTCCCACTTCCAAATAGTACTGTGTTTAATATCTTTTAGAAAAGAAATTATTAGAGAAAGGAGTCGTGGAACTCTTCACAGAAAAGCTTACCTTTGGAACTCTTTGGAAAACTAGAAATTTGCTGGGGAAAATAAATACACATAGGATGGATAAAGACATCCAGATCTTGTTTTCAAATACTACTCTCCAATGAAATAAACAGGCTTCCCAGGAAAAATGGTTAATTCCAGCACTGGGGCAGAAAACATAAAAATAAGCCCAAAGTACCAGAAAGCAAGCAAAAAAAAAAAAAAAAAAAAAAGAAAAAAGAAAAAAAAAAAGCCAAACAAAACAAACCTCACACAAGGGTAGCGGTATGTTAAAGAGAAGCAGAAGCTAAAGGAAAGAAAAACTTGGGCAACAAGAATCAATAAAGTAGTATGTGATTATGATCCAAAGTATACAATAAATATCCACAAGTCTATCTCTACTGATACAAGTAAATGTTTGAACAAATAAACAGGAAAGAATGAAGGAGTCCCCCATCCAGAAGAATTCCAAATAATTTCTATGGATAGTCTGTCCTGAAAGAGACGGAGCTCAGCTTCCCAGTCCTTAAGTGTGGGTTGCACATGATGACTCCCTTTAAATGGTACAGTGTAGGGAGGGGGAATAAGACAGTGGAGAAACCTGAAAAACACCCGCTCACCCAGGGGATCAGATCAACAATCTGTATTCCTGATATGAAGTGATGACAATGTCATTTTCTCTCTGTGGTCTTTCTTGCCCAAGCTCATAACCTAGTCCAATCATGAAAAAAAAAAATAATTCCCAATTGCGGGGCAATCTGTAAGATACTAGATTAGTACTCCTTAAATCTGTTATGGTTGTCTTTGTTTTGTTTTGCTTTGTTTTGTTTTTTAAACTGTGTTTTAAAAAACAAAACTTTTAAAGAAAGCCTGAGAAACTCTTATAGCCCAGAGGGGACTAAGGAAACACCATGACTAAATGTAATGTGGTATCCTGGATGGAATCTTAAGAACAGAAAGCGGACATTAGGTGGGAAAATATAAATAACAAAGGAAATGTGAATGAAGTATGGATGTTAGTTAATAATCACATGTTAATATTGGTTTACAATCGTCACAAGTAAACCATATGTTTTTGTCAGCTTTTAGGTACTGTGACAAAAATACCTGACAAGAACAACTTAGAGGAGAAAAGTTCTTTTGGGATTCATGGTTTCAGAGGTCTCAGTCCATAGATGGCTGATTCCATTGCTCTGGGCAGCCCATCATGGGGGAAAGGCCCAGGGGAGAAAAGATGCTCAACTCATGGTGGGTCAGGAAATGAGGGTGGGGTGGGGTTGTTCAGTAAGAACAACCCTTCCAGGACATGCCCCCCGTGATCTGCCTATTGCAGTCATGTCCTAACTAGGTACAGTTACCATCCACTCAGTCATTCAAATAAGGACGGACCAATTAAGTTATATCTCTGAAAATCTAATCTTTTCACCTCTGAATACTTTCTTCATTAACAGGAGCTTTATCCAAAGCATAATTCCATTCCAATGTAAGATGTTAACAATAGAAAAAGGTGAGTATGGGGTGTTGTAAGATGGGAGCAATCTTTTCTATCTTAGCAACTTTTCTGTGATCCAGGCATTCTGAATTGAAAAACTTACTGAGAATATGGATGGAAGAGCCACGGTAAATATTTTTGTTTTGCAGCCTTTGAATAAAAAATGTTGGAACAAAATCCACAGAGGACTAGAACTGGCATTACTACCTAGAATAGGAGGAAGGGAGGCGATAACATTTGGCTAGGAGATGGGCTGACACTATGTGAGCAAGTTCATCTTGTTTCTGCTTTGTTGTCTCAGGACCCTTACTGAGAACTGTAGCTCTACAGAGCCATGTAGATTGGACATTGAGGTTCCCCTGGTGGGGTGTGTGTGTGTGTGTGTGTGTGTGTGTGTGTGTGTGTGTGTGTGTGTGTGTGTGTTTATGTATGTGTGTTTTGCATATGCAAACTCAAATGCCCACAGCATTCAACCAGGGAGTCTGAATAAATAAACCAAGGGTGTAAAAGAAAGACAGAAATGCTAGAAACTGTAACAAAGCCTCAGATGAAAGAGAACAGCTGCTGCTCAGTGCTGGCTGATTTTTGACTATGTAGAAAGGTGAGCTGAGATACATCATTCTCTAGTATTTTTAAAGAAACTGGAAGTCCAGATTTTTTTTTTAATATAGAAAATTCCACTTTTTAAACATTGGCAATGATTTCAGGAAGTTTTTGTTGAACATCCTACATACCCTAACTGTGTCAAAGGAAATGCTTTTGTACATAGTCCTCAGACTGCAGTTTGCAATGATCTCTACTATAGATGAACTGGGGCTGTCTTTGTGGTGTGAAGCGTGGAGTTACTGATACGTACTGAGCTATGACGAAATCAATCTCTGAGAGTACGTGTCTGTGTGTGTGTGTCCTTGAGAGTTTGGGATGATGCAGAGAAGAGAGTGGCATGAGTAAAAGTTAAGGGAACATCACAGGGGGTAATGGGTGACGGGAAGGAGAATTTGTGAAGGGGAGAAGCAGTTATTGGGCTATAAAATTAGGCTGAAGCCAGATATAACAGGCCTGGACATTTGAAATTTACGCCATTGGCAACATATGACTAATCCCCAGGTTCTCTTGAAGGAGCAGAAATCAGGAGTTATAATGAGAAATTTGACATTTACACCTGAAATTTCCAGCCAGAAAGAGCAAGGCTCTGTAAATCAATGCACTGCATCTAGTTAGGATGATTTTGTTCAGGTGAAGGTGGCCATTAATAACAGCCAGAGGGTGTCTACGTATGCCTTTGTATAGTTATCTGATACACAGGTATTTGTACTTGGTTAAGCTGACCTATTTTGGCCAGGTGGAACAGCTCCTATGGGCACGCCAGTTTTGTATTGATAAGAAAATGCTGTATTCATCCTCATTCTTGTTTCTGTTCCAGCGCTTCTTGACTCCCCCAAGGATTATTGCAGAGCTGGTGAAATGGAGAAACTCATGCCTAACCTGTGCACACAGCACACAGCAGTGACATTTGATGTGAGATTAGGTCCTAGTAGGCCAGGAGACCTTATAAAGGGTGGCATACAACCAGCAAAATGAAAAAAGGGTTTATTTGGGGGGAAATGTTTCCTCTCTGCCTGCCTGGGCTTTCTTACCCTCCCCAGGGCACCCTGCTACCCTTTTCCTCTAAATTTTAGTCCATAATTTTTATTGGAAACTCTCAAATTCTACTGGCTACTGGATGAGCACATTGTTCTCTAATCAGTAGCATTATTTCAAACCCTCACTATGCTAATGTTGGTGTTTCAAAAGCCCCAGAGAGACTGAAGTAACGACTTCTTGCCTCACCCCCTTCTCCAAGGAGATAATTTCTAGATTTTTATGGTGAATCCTTTATGCTGCAAACACAGAAATCAGAAGCCAAGCAACTGGTAGCTATGTATTTTAAATAGAGTTTTGCTACTTGTTGGTTGGTCTTCCCTAACAACGATTATAAGTTGTTTTTCCTGACTTCTAACCTCTTGGTTCTAGTTCTGTCCTGTGAGACAGTTCGAAAGAGCTCTAATCTCATTTTCATCATATGAACAAGCACTTGTTTTTAATAGCAACTCTTAGCAACCTTAATAAATGAATAGTATCCTTTCCTACTGTAATTTATAAACATAGCTGTCATTTGGTAGAAGGAGTGGAGGGGGCTTCCTTCCCAAATAAGTAAACAGAAGAATTTTTATTTTAATGTTAATGATGTATCATTGATAAGCCAACCTCACTTATGACTTTTTAAAAAAATTTTTTGTAGTTGTAGATGGACAGAATGCCTTTGTTTATTTTTTTTTAATGTGGTGCTAAGGATCGAACCCAGTGCCTCACACATGCTAGGCAAGCGCTCTGCCACTGAGCTATCGCCCTAGCCCCTCACTTATGACTTTACCTTTAAGATTTATAATGAAAACTCATGTATATATTATAGAAATTAAACTTTATGTGAGAAGTTGAACAGTGAACATCCCTGGTATCCAAATGAGTGTATCCTATACCAGTGATCAGCAGGATGGAGGAAGGTCCTACCCTTAGTTTTAAAAATGTCCAAAATATTTTGTCACAATTAGATAATTTTAAACACTTAACAAGGAATTATTTGAAGTAAAGAATTGAGTAAAATGGATGATTATGACATCTAATAATTGTTGGGGGGCAGTAAAATTGGTGTGATTAAAAATTAAGGAGACAGTTTTCTTACATGGTTCAAAAACAGCTTCCAAGGGCAGTTTCCACAGAGGAGCTAGCTCCTAAGTGTCTTTTAAAATTTTTTAAATTTGTTTTAATTAGTTATACATGATAGTAGAATGCATTTATGCACTTTGATACATCATACATAGGTGAGATATAATTTCTCATTTTTCTGAGTGTACATGTTGTAGAATCACATTGGTCATGTAGTCACATATATACATAAAGTAATAATGTTTGTTTCTCTCTACTATTCTTCCTATCCCCACATCCTCTCCCCTCCCTCCCCTTCACTTCCCTCTACCTAATCTAAGGTGACTCTATTATTCTCTAGTGCTTTCCACTTATTGTGAGTTAGCATCCACATATTAGAGAAAACATTCAGCTTTTGGTTTTTTGGGATTGGCTTATTTTGCTTAGCATGATATTCTACAACTCCATCTATTTACTGGAAAATGCCATAGTTTCATTCTTCTGTGAAGCTGAGTAATATTCCATTGAATACATATACCACATTTCTTTATCCATTCATCTATTGAAGGGCACCTAGGTTGGTTCCATAGTTTAGCTATTGTTAGCCACATTGACGTGGCTGTATCATTGTAGCATGCTGATGTTAAGTCCTTTGGATATAAACCAAGAAGTGAGATAGCTGGGTCAAATGGTGGTTCCATTCTATGTTTTCTGAGGAATCTCCATACTGCTTCCATAATGATTGTACCAATTTGCAGTACCACCAGCAATGTATGAGTGTACCCTTTCTCCCACATCCTCACCAATATGTATTGTTGCCTGTATGGTGAAATTTGGGCCTATTTTTTCTTCTCTTAGGCACAGGGTCTTTGTTCTAGTGTCTAAACCTTTGATCCACTTTGAGTTGATTTTTGTGCAGGTGAGAGTTAGAAGTTTAATTTTATTTTGCTACATATCAATTTACAGTTTTGCCAGCACCATTTGTTCAATAGGCTATATTTTCTCCAGTGAATGTTTTTGGCACCTTTGTCTAGTATCAGATGACTGTATTTATGTGGGTTTGTCTCTATGTCTTCTATTCTGTACCATTGGTCTACATGTCTATTTTGGTGCTAATACCAGGCCGTTTTTGTTTTGTTTTGCTCTGTAGTGTAGTTCAAGGTCTGGTATAATGGTGCCTCCTACTTCACTTTTCTTGCTAAGGATTGCTTTGACTATTCTGGCTCTCTTGTTTTTCCAAATAAATTTCATGATTGCTTTTTCTGTTTCTATGAAGAATGTCATTGGATTTTAATAGGAATTGATTAAATCTATATAATGCTTTTGGTAGTATGGCCATTTAACTATATTAATTCTGCCTATCCAGGAGCATGGAAGATCTTTCCATCTTCTGAGGTTTCATTCAATTTCTTTCTTTAGTGTTGTGTAGTTTTCATTGTAGAGGTCTTTCACCTCTTTTGTTAGATTGGTTCCCAGGTATTTTATTTTATTTTTTGAGGCTATTGTGAATGGAGTAGTTTTCCAAATTTCTCTTTCAGTGGATCCATCACTGATGTATAGGAATGTGTTTGATTTATGGGTATCCAAAGTGTTCTTGTCAGCAGCAGTAAAGAAAGACAATACTCATGATGATTGGTAACCAAGATATTATTTTATAACCAAACTTCTCTTGCTGACATAAGAGTTTCTATTTATTTTTGGTCAGATTATTCCTAATTTGCCTCCATGCATGGAGAATTAGAATAAGGTGGAATTCAACTTGATGATTGCTTATTGAGCACCTGCTGTGTGCTGGGTACCGGGAGTAAGATGAGGAACATGGTGGATGTGGGCCCTACCTTGTGAATTTATGGTAAGGGAGTGGGGTTCATGGTATAGAAAAAAACAAAAAACAAAACCAAAAAGTAAATCTTTGTCAGATTGATTCAGAACCACTGCTGTTAACCTTTTGAGTTAAATTTTTACTTTTCCCTAAACACTGTCTGGACAACATTGTTGTCCTAGGAAATATTGGGGAATGCAGTAATGAAACTGTGTCAGGTCTTGTACCTGTACAATGTTCATGCTGCTCATGCCCTTTGTGCATGAATATGTTTATCCACATGGCCAGTCAAAAAAATGATCTGGTTGACCTGTGTTTGCAGAAGACCTTTGACCGAATCTTTGATGGACAAACAGAAAATCATGTTTCCAAGAAGGATCTATTCATAAACAAAATCCTATAGTGTCATGCCTTTTAAAATAAAAAAATGGGGAGTAAAGTTCCACATTTGCAAATACATCACTACGAAATGCAGTTTAAAAGATAAAGCAAAGGGGGTTGTGGCTCAGAGGTTGTGGCGCTTGCCTAGCATGCATGGGGCACTGGGTTCAATCCTCAGCACCACATTAAATAAAATAAAGATATTGTGTCCACCTATAATTAAAAAATAAATTAAAAAAAAGATAAAGCAAAGGGCAGCATAGGCCTCAAAGCATCAATACTACCAAACATTCATTAAGAAAAACAAAGCAAGGGTAAAATCAACTCACCAATATTCATGTATGTGGGTACTAAAAAGGCTATAGTGACTTTAAACATTTAGAAGAGACTTA
The DNA here is from genome assembly GCF_052094955.1 of Ictidomys tridecemlineatus. Lineage (NCBI taxonomy): Eukaryota > Metazoa > Chordata > Mammalia > Rodentia > Sciuridae > Ictidomys > Ictidomys tridecemlineatus. Next base: position 51,177,542 of record NC_135487.1, read on the forward strand.
ACATGTTAGGAATTTAACATTGGTTTATTTCTCTCTGATTTAATATCATTAGTTCATTCACTCATTTAACTAATATTATTAAGCACTTATCATGTACAAGCATTTTGCTAAGTGTTAGGGCATAATGGAAAGCAAGATATAACTGGTATTTTATACTTTGGTTAGGGAGAGAGATAAATTAATCACATAGATAAATACATAACTACAAAGTTTGAGTATTTGCAGAAGGAAAATGGTCGAATTCTATGGAAGCATAGAATAGGAGACACCGTGCAGGTTGGAGGGTGGTCAGAGAAGGCTCTATGAAAAATGATATATTTAAGGAAAGACCTAAAGAAAAGTAGAAAAATAAAAGACTAGAAGACTAGAGGAAGGGGAAGAGTGAAGAGAAAGAGGAAATACTGGCAAATACATCAGAATAAATTATATTATATGCATATATGAATATGTCACAGTGAGCCATTATTGTGTATAACTATAATGTACCAATAAAACTATAACAGAAAAAGGGGGGAGGAGATTTACAGGCAGGAGGAACAGCATTTGGGACAGAGTATACTTTGATTTTAATAAATTTCATATTGTGAACAATTTCCAAAGTCCAAAAGAGAAACATAACATCCCGTGATATTAGAAAAATCTCATCAATTTACCTCAGTCTAGCCAGAAATGTGTCAAGAGGAAAACTTCAAAGTGGCAGATTTCATCTCTCTAGCCTGTAAACAAAAGGCCCAAGGCACTTCCCTAAGACTTGAGATCAATTTGTAATTTCTCTTTTTGTCATCCCTGAAGAATTTCCAAATTTACTCTTACTCTAGTAAGAGTAAAATATTTTTCCACCTTTATAGATATGCTATTACTAAATATAGTTCAAAAGATGAAACAAAGAGCAACTCATATCTTCAAAACCCCAGGTCTACCAAACACTAAGGGGAAAAAAAAAAAGCAAAGGATAAAATCCATTCACCAATGGTATGTTTGTGTGAGGTAGTAAAATGAAGCAACTCAGAACATATGCTGTAATTCAATAGCAGGCCTGTAGTTTGGGAGAAGGAGTGGAGTGGCTAAGGAAGTTAACATGCAATCTTTCCATTCCTAATTCTATTCCTCTGGGCCATCTAGCTGGGGCTATAAGTCAAAAGTATATAGGTATTTAAAAGAAAAAAGCATGATTTGATGCCAAAATTACCATGCTTTCAGGGCTGCTTTCCCCTGTGAAGTGTGCCCATTGACCTGAGATTACAAATAGTTCTTTTCCTTGTCAGACTTCTGCAGAGGGTATGGACTTGACCCCAATGGGGAGTGGAAAAAATGGTGAAGATCTTTCCCTGAACTCTCATCCTACTGCTGCAACTCAAATCAAGCGTTCCCCGCTGCCCAGAGAGCTCATTTTGTAGGTAAGAGAAAGCAGATGGTTTCTTAAATAGAATCTCCTCTTTAAAAGGGACTGCAGTTAGCATCTAATCCCAAACTCAAGCTATGCAGTGTAGTATTCTCCTAAACATATATGAACTCTGCCTAAGTACCCCTAGGGAGTAGTGCACTATCTCTTGAGAGTTACCATCTTTGAACATTCTTTCTTACATGGAGGCAAAGTTCATTGTTCTTTAATTTCTACAAAGAGCAGCAATAATAAAAACAAAAACAAAAAACAAATCTTTCCATGTTTGCTTTGATCACTTTCCATGTCCCAGGGCTATGCAAAGGCATTTCAAATGCATTGTTTCTAATGCTTCCAAACAGCAGCACCAGGAATGATTATCATGCACATACAGGTGAGAAAACAGGTACAAGGTCACATGGTTAGAAGAGGTGATCCAGTCTGGCCAAATTCAATGCCTAGGCACGATCCTCCCTCCCTCCCTCCCTCCTTTTCTTCCTTTCTTTCTTCCTTTCTCCCCCCAACCCCACCCTCTATCTCTCTGTTGCATGTCAGGATTGTATCCAGGGACACTTTACCACTGGAGCTATGTCCCCTGCTCCCTCCTGCCCACTCTATTTTTATAAAAATTTTGAGACAGGGTTAGGCACAATTCTTGACAACACACATAACTCTTTTTTCAAATTTGTATATTTGAAGGCACCTCTAAGAATCTGTTTTCAGCTTCCTCATTCATAACTTATATGCCATGGTTTCCAGTACTCTCAGAATAAATATGACTCTCTCCATAAAAGATATCTGTATCTGGGGCTGGAATTGTGGCTCAGTGATACAGCGCTTGCCTTGCACGTGTGAGGCACTGGGTTCGATCCTCAGCACTACGTAAAAATAAATAAGCAAAATAAAGGTATTGTGTCCACCTACAATTAAAAAAATATTAAAAATATATCTATATCTCTCTTTCTCTAACTACACACACACACACACACACACACACACACACTGAAAACTGCACTTTGTTCTCCAAATTAAATATGCATTACGAACAGACTTCCTTGAGTCTTTTTTTTTAATAAACTTTTTTTTAAGAGAGAGAGAATTTTTTAATATTTATTTTTTAGTTTTCGGCAGACACAACATCTTTATTTGTGTGTGGTGCTGAGGATCGAACCCAGCACCACGAGCATGCCAGGCAAGCGCGCTACCGCTTGAGCCACATCCCCAGCCCCTCCCTTGAGTCTTTTATGAGTGACATTTATATTGGTTAAGACATAGATACACAATATGTTGGTTAAGACATAAATTTATGTAGGTTTAACTGTGGGTTTCAACATTGACTAGTTTTTAGACTCTTAGGTATTTTTACTTCTCAAATAATCAGCTTTCTCACCTATAAGGAGGAGGGAGCAGTAAGATGATGCAGCTTACTTTTAATAATTATTGTGAAAATTGACACTGTATGTATAGTACTTAGCATAATGTCCAGCAAGCACTATGTCAAAATAAATGGTGTTACTATTATTTCTTTATTTGCAGTAAATCAAAACCTATCTAATTGATGTCAAGTCAGATTTTCCTTTTACCATGTTTGTAAATTTGGATTTTAGATATGAGAAATTTAAAAATTCATGCTAAATTTCTTTTTAAAAAATGTTCTTATTAGTTGTTGATGGACCTTTATTTATTTATGTACATATGGTGCTGAGAATCAAACCCAGTGCCTCACACATGCTAACAAGCACTCTACCACTGAGCCACAACCCCAGCCCAACCCCTAAATTTCATCTTAGTTATTTTAGTCAATAGTTCCACCTGGAATCTTGCTTCTGTCATTCAATATATTAATAACCCTTTCTAGGTTATTAATTAATTAAGATGGTTTTGAGACACCTATAGATTTACAAAATTATTATGAGTACCTTCAAGTTGTTTCTAAATTAAACAGAGAAGTCAAAGTCTATTTTCGTTTGTGATACTGTTGTCCAAGTTGTAAATGTATAGCAGCTACTGGCAACTAGGTGTGGAATCTTCCCTGTGCTCTTCTGTTTCCTGCAATTGTATCCCCCAATGATTCCTTGAGTTTTAAGCTGCCTCTGACCTATGATACTGTAGATCTTCTGATGTTGACATAGCTGAGTCTATCAACTATCTTGTAGACTGAAAACCAGGACACCTGGGGCTAAACACTACTTTCCACCAATGTACTTAAGCTGTCTGGGGCTCCATTTTTATACTTGTAAAAGTGAGCAAATATTCGCCCTTTCTTTTCTTTTGATGATATGGCAAAGATGAATTTTAAAGTAATTATAAAGGGATATTACATTCTTAAAATTGATGGCATATCATGTATAAATTTCACTGTCTAAATGTTAGCAAGATAAGTCTCTGAGCAGCTGATGTAGATGACACAAAGCCTAGGCATTTAGCATATCCATTTTAGTCATAGATTCAACATATGGACATGTCCAATAAGCTTGTTTTTTTTCATTTCTTAGGTCATGGTGAGTAGAAGATGAAAATGGATAGAGACTGCCCAAGGTAGGTAAATTAAAAGTAGCAAATAATCAATTTAAAAGGAGAGAGGAAAGACATATAAAAATTAGAAACTAAAAATTCTGCAGAAATATGAGACCAATAAGTAAATGGGAAAAGACCCCAGCTTCGAAGGTTCTGAAGAATATCACTGAATTATGTAACTCAGTACTATGATTGATGTTCAAAGTGGTTACTAGTTCTTGCATTGGAATTCTGGTTTTGTATGTTCAGTGTTCGTTGTGTTCTCTTCTGGAAGCACTGCTCTGATTTTCATTTGGATAATAACCTTTCCAAGCTGTATTTAGTTCCAAAGGAAACAACACTATGGTATTTTTCCCTCCTCTGGCCAAGTTTGAGCCTGTGGTCTAAGCCAGGTCAGTCGCCGTCTTGCAGGAATTTGGATGTTGAGCAGAGCAACACAAAACTGTTGGGCTAATTCATCCTCATGATGGTATTCTGAATAGATACTCTATTCTTCCCTTCTGTACAGAACCTTGAGACTGTGGTCCCTGACTTTTCAAGACTCGTTGTCCATTTTTCCTTAATTTGGGGGAGTGTACTAAATCATTCTAATAAAATGCTATTTGTTTGCTTAACTTAGCCAAAGGTATTTTTTGGCTGCTCACAATTTATTAATTGACACAGATTTATTCAATTTTTATTCCATATTTAATGTTTAGAAAACTACAGATATTTGTGACAAAATTAAGAATATTTCCATAAAGCATTGTTAAAATTCCAAACTTTGGCATAAAGGGATATTTCTATACTAAAGAATTTATTGATTTCCTAGCAACAGCAAATCAATTGATTTTCTAGCAATAGCATAGTTGTAATAGCCTACAAATCCAACAATTGATTATGTATTATTTTTGTAGCTTAAATATATCTTGCTTAACATATTCTTTCTGATTAGGTTCTTATTAAAATGTTGGTAGATGACATAGAAACTGCCTGGGGATGTGTCTAAAATGAATATGCTTTTAGTTGTGAACAAAACACTGAACCTTTAACATATGTTGCCATCTGTTTGTACTGGTTGTGCTAAGTGCTGAGACAAAGCAGTGGACAGGGAGGACACAAACAGCTCCTGACCCTGCAGAGCTTGTGGTATAGTAGCCCCGTGACTGTGCACTGAACAAAAGGAAGAATTGCCTTTGCTCCTGATAAGCTGCTTTCCCACGTCTTTGGCCATGAATTTCTCCAGCCTCGAAAATCAAATGTCAGCGTATTAGCTACATCCCTTTTCTATTCTATATCCTGTTCCTTTTCCAAGGTCCGGATTGAACAGAGAGTTCTCCATTAAGCTTTTCATAGTAACCACAATAGTGATGACAGTGAAACATGTATTGAGCACCATGCTAACCTCTCGACAAGGATTACATCACTTATTTCTCACTGTGTGCTTCGAGCTATTTATGCACGACTCTTTGACTATTGAATTGGTGAAAACTTTGGGAAGATTTAAAAATGGAATATGGAATGCCCAGAATCACCAGGATCTGTTAAAGCCTAGAATCTAAAATATAAGTGGGAAGGAAACAGATTTATATTTAACCATGCATCAGAATTGCTGGGGGAGTTGTGTGTATGTGTGTGTGTGTGTGTGTGTGTGTGTGTGTGTGTGTGTGTGTGTTATTTTAAAGTAGAGATACCTTCTCAAGATTCCAGCTGAAAAGACACACGCATACATACAGAATTCAGTCCATTCAGATCTAGAGATAATCATAAAGAGCACTTGGTTGTGATTCCATTCTTCTTCTCCTCCCCCTCCCCCTCCCCCTCTTCCGCCTCCTCCCCCTCTCTTCCTCCTCCCTCCCCCTCCTCCTCCCTCCTCCTCCTCCTCCTCTTCTTTTTCTTCTTCTTCTTCTTCTCCTCCTTCTCCTCCTCCTTCTTCTTCTCCTCCTCCTCCTCCTCCTCCTCCTCCTCCTCCTCCTCCTCCTCCTCCTCCTCCTCTTCTTCTTCTTCTTCTTCTTCTTCTTCTTCTTCTTCCCTTCTTCTTTCTCTTCTTCTCATTCTCCTTCTCTTTCTCCTTCTTCTTCTTCTGTAGCTGTAAAGTTTAAAACATGATTTTAGGAGAAATGTCAACTTATCAATGAGATCTTCCCTGATCACCTTATTTAAAATTTTAACCCATCCCATTCACATTAATGCTTAAGTGGTTTCCACAGAATGTGCTTATTAATTACCTTTCATTTTTCTCCACCGGAGTAGCTTATACCTCTACCCACAAGAATGTCAGCTCCATAATGGTGGAGAGTTTTGTCAGCTTTGTTCATTATAGCAGCTACAGCCCCTGCAAGGATGCCTGGCATAGAGGGGCACTCTTTTTAATTTTTTTTAATTGTAGATGGACACAATACCTTTATTTTATTTATATGTGGTGTTGAGGATCGAACCCAGTGCCTTCCACATGCAAGGCGAGCACTCTACCACTGAGCTACACCCCAGCCCTAGAGGGGCACTCTTTATCCAATAATGAATACATGAAAGAATTCAAAGGCCAAAGTACCCTTCAGAAATTCAGTACTGTTTCCCCTCCTATGAGAAGTGGAAGGCAGTACTGTATCAGTAAAATCTTTTTGGTGGATAGAATCGTGGAGCCTCACTGCCTCGCAGAGGGCACTGTGTCAGGAGCCTTGCAATACCCAGGCAGTGCCTACTGTGTCTGGGGCCACCTGGTCAACAGCAGGTGTTACACACAAGAGCAAGGCCATGAGGAAAGAGCTCTCCTGACCTCAGATGGGTTCAATGAGTGTTTAATAAACATACTCAGCTGTTGGTTTCAGCACTTGTGCATATAACTTGTCTGTATTACAACTTCTGGGATTTGTTCAGGGCCATTTCCTGGTTCCTTCAGATCCCAGCTTTCTGCCACCCATATTGTCTAATTTTTGAACTTTTGAAGAGCAGAGTACTGCTTTCAGTGCCATTTAGTCATTTCCTGCAGCTCTTCGTCTCTTTAGAGTAGCTTTTAAAGTTACTATGATCATTTTGGATATAGGACATTGGATTTCTATTTTTATTCAACTAAATAAATGGAAGCCACAAAACATGCAAGCTGCACTCTTATTCAACTGGAGGTTGGTTTTGAAATCATTCTCTAATTACCCGATGTCTTTCCAAATCAGACAGATCTGAAGGTAAAAAATTTGGAATTAAAGACACAGAAAGACATGAAGCCCCTCTTATAAGAATTAAGGGGAGTAGAGTTTCAAGGAAAATCACCAGGGCTTAGATTCAGATGTGGATCCCAATGACAGCTCTGTCAATTATTAGCCCTGCAAGTTCCACGTTGAGTTGGATAATGGGGCTGTCATCTCAGTTCACAAGCTTCAGGTCTGTTGTGTAGAATTATAAATATGGAAATCACAATGAAAACTGCATATATGTCCAAGCTAAAAAGCACTCTAATTTTGCTGAACACTGAAGAATGAAGGTGGGTTGGTAAGAAGAGGGAATTTGAAGGCATCTAGCATTAATTTTCCCATCTAGCATTAATTTTGCCTAAGTGGTTTCTAAGCCATCCACGTTCATTCTCTTGCTCATTTGTCTGCAGTTCAACTGTACCAGTGGATCCACTCTTCAGTTACAGGTTTGAGAAAAGTAGTTACTGCCTACACCAATGGACACTGTGTGGGGACCAAGAATATCTTTACTCACTCCTGTTACTGAAAACCTGGAGCTGGAATAAGTCTTAACTTTTTTAAATAGAAAAGGAAAAAATAAAATAGTGTCTATGGTGGAAAAATACAACAGAATAATGAAAAAGATACCTATCAAGAGGACTTGTCTAGGTGGGGCTCCTTGGGTTACTTGACTTCAAGGTTGTGGGTCATGTAGGCTGGTTTTCATGCTACTGGTTGTAATTGGGTTTTCTCATGCAATTCCCATCATTCTGAGACAGATGGCTAATGAAGATGGCTTTTCATGGCAAAGACAAAGTTCAAGAAGGAAACTAATTGATACAAAAGTATTGAGGCCCAAACTTCAATCATATCCTCTAGCACTCCATTGGCCAAAACAGGTCAAATTATTAAGACCAATATCAGAAGGGTTGAGAAGTACATGTCACCATAATGAGGCCTGAGAGTGTGACTTGCTAAATATTAATCTAAACCTTCACAGATGTTCTTTGAATGGGACTATGTTTAAAAGTGCTTGTTAATCTCTTAGAAATTCCCAGTGTATAGGTTTATTAAAGGTTCTGGTGAGTCTTGTTCTAAACAAACTTGTTTGATTTCATTTGGCTGAGTGCTTCCCAATTTATGTTTTACCTCTACTTCACAAAGACAATTTTTATTTCATGGAACCAGATTTTTGCTGAATACCCATTGGGAAATTCTGTTTCCAAGTATGGAATTATACAAATATTAAGAGCACTGGTTCTGGATCAGAATTGTGTCTCTGAGTTATTTTAAACACCTGAAATTCTTGGGTAGATAGTAGCTTATGGTAGATTGAATTGTGATTCTGGGATTTGGAGATGGATGCACAACTTGGATGGAAGCTGTGATGGGAAAGAAGTAGTTACTAGCAGGTTGAACCAGACAGAATCCAGCTGAGGGTTCTCATTGATAGTTTTTGCACAGTCCTGGTAGAAAATAGCCCACTATCACAGGGTTTGCTTAGGTGATATTGAGGATAAAGCCTCAGGCTGGTGGAAGAAATCATGGATGTGTGATTTGTCAAATTGTTTTTACCTTTTCCCCTTCTAGACATATTTCACAAGTACATAATAATACCAGGGAACATATTTTGCCATGAAAATAAAGCTTTAAGTTGTGTAGTGAATGAGAAAAGTTTTTATATATCAAGGTATAATTAGTCAATGAATTGATTAATATAGGATCTATCTCACTTTGGAGATTACAATGCTGTTAAGGAAAATGACACTGAGATCTGAATTGGAGGGAAAGAAGCCCAGAGACGAGGTTAGAAAGAAGAAAAAAGAAAGATACACTGCAAAGGAATCATTCATTAGGGTCAACTAAGGACAAATGAACTTTGTGTTAAAGTATTTTGCTTTGTGGGTTTTAGAAAGAATTGCGTTTCTTTAATACAGATTTATAAAGAATTTTCTTTCCCAGAGGTACATGAAGCAAAGTATTGCTACAGCTTCCACAGAATGTTAGTAAATCAGAGCAGGCAGGATTTTGAAGATTATATATCCTAACACTATAATTTTTTTAAAAAAAGAGAGAGAGAGAATTTTTAATATTTTATTTTTTAGTTTTCGGCGGACACAACATCTTTGTTTGTATGTGGTGCTGAGGATGGAACCTGGGCCGCACACATGCAAGGCGAGCGCACTACCGCTTGAGCCACTTCCTCAGCCCTAATTTTTTTTAATCTATTTTTTTTATTATTAGTTGTTCCAAACATTACAAAGCTCTTTACATATCATATTTCATACATTTGATTCAAGTGAATTATGAACACTATAAATTTAAAAATGAGACAATTAAGCCATAGAGAAGAAAATAAAGCTCAAGATTATTCAGTTGGAAGAGAATAATCTGGAAATGGACCTAGTCTTATAGCTTTCAGTATAGGACACTTTTTATACAACAATAGCAGCATTATTAAATAGTAATAATTATGGAGAATTATTAAGCCAGCCACAGCTCTAAGTAGTTTACATGGACTATCCCTTTTCTGCCCCATAATAACCCAATGGGTAGCTATCCCCTTTATATAGATTAGGAAATGGAGACTCAGAGAGGTTAAAAACTTGAACCCAAGAATTACCTATAAAGGAGTGATAAGAGACAGGATACATCATGAAGCAATTTCCAAAACAAGTCTGGCATTCATCAACCCCAGTTCCAGAAATATCCATCTGACAAAAGACAGGAAAATACTTGATATCTCTTCACCTGCTCAAATAGAAAATGGACTTAGAGGAGATCTTTTATGCCCCTTTAAAGCTGCTTTCTAATAAAGAGTGCATATTTCCTCATCTTTAAATCCACCATCAAACTCAACCATCCTCCTCTTCATCCGTTAAATACTAAACTATGACCCCCCCCTCCCCAAACAATTGGGTAGAAAGTAGAAGACAATCAGCAGCTTTCATTGCATTCTAAGAACATAACTCCGAGGAACATGGTCCTAAAGTTTTAAGTTCAAAGGAGGAAACTTGATCTTAGTGGGTACTTAACCAGTCAGCTCACTAAAAAATAAATATGTAAGTAAGTAAATAAATGCAGACAAAATAAATAGACGAACAAAATTTAAAAAAAATAAAATAAACCACTTGAGTGGAAGAATCATATTAGCTATGAAAAGAAGAGGTAGGCCCAAAGAAGTTAGGTTTGGAAGAAGTGAAGTCATAAACCCGCCCTGTAGTAATAGATTTGAGAAAAGGAGTCAAGCCACCTGATGGACAAGGAAAACTCCACCCTCCCCACCTACTGAGAACATGGAGAGGAATAACTCTTGCTTTATTCAAGGGGTAGAAAAGAAAAATAAAAGAGTCCCCACATACTGTGCAACATTGAAAAGAAACAGCATCAAGAAGACTGGGGGTTGGGCAGAAAAAGAGTTACTTATATGAAAAAAAAGCTGCTCTGGGATGCAGAAGAATATTTAAGAAATAGTTTGGTACATTCAGAAAAGCACAAGAAGATGTGGTGCCTACAAACCAGAAGCACAAGGCCTGCCTGGGGTATTGCAAGCTGCAAGGAGGCAGGTTGTTAAAGAGCACAGCAATGTAAGATAACAGAGAAGGACTCCTAATCTCTGAAAGTAGGCTAAAAAAGAATTCAGGTATCCAAGTCATCCAATAAGTCCTAATCTATAATGAAATTATAAAATACCTATAGCTGAATACCTTCAATTTTCTATCAAAATTTGCTGAAAGTAGCTAAAGCAGAAGAAATGTATAGGTTTGCATACATTTTCTGACAGGAAAAAGCAATACTAAAAAATAAATTAGCAAAGACTGGAAGAAACTATAAAAAGAGAAAAGTAAGCCCCAAACCAAAACTAGGAAGTATATTATGGAACGTAAAGATAAAATTATAGTAAAATAAAACAAAAGAGAGAATAACATCCAAAGGCAATACTTTAAATTTTGACCATAAAAATATTAGCTATAACAAAATAACAAAACAGCTAATATTTAGTACTTACTTGCATTGTTACTAAGTTATTCATTTATATTAATTGATCATTTATTTGTCTTAACTCAATGGAGGAAGGCATTATAATTATCCTCATTTACAATAGAGGGAAACAAAGCTAAGTGGCTTATCAAAGCTTATGCGACTAGAAATGCAGAGGTAGAATCTGAACAAGGATATTTGGTTCACTCTCTCTCTGTGTGTGTGTGTGTGTGTGTGTGTGTGTGTGTTTGTGTGCTAGGGATTGAACATATAGGTACTTATAAATGTATAAATAGGCATTTATAGGTATAAATACCTATAGGTATTTATAAATGTATCAATGTTAAGAATGTGCCGTAGCAGTAAGCAACACTCCCAGCCCCTGTTTCATTCTTAAATAAGACAGAAAGCCTCCAGCAAGGCTGATAAGAAAAGAAGACATGAATAAGCAAAATGTACAATAAAAAGGAAAAGGAAAAATGAGAATATTTTGAATAGCTAGCTTATATTTAATAAATGTGTGAGGAATATGTTAGTTTTCTAGGGCTACCAAAATGAAATATCACAGACCACGTGGCCTATGCAACAGAAATTTATTTTTCACAGTTCTGGAGGTGTTAGGTCTAAGATCAAGGTGCCTGTAGGTTTGGTTTTCCTGAGGCCTCTCTCCTTGGCTTGCAGAAGCCCTGCTAACAGCATCCTCAGCATCCTCATGTACTCTTTTCTCCTTGTGTAGGCACACCTGCTGCTAAATTTCTTTGTGTAGCAGATCTCCTTATTTTATAAAGGACACCAGTCAGATTGATTAAAGGTCTACACTAAAGGCCTCATTTTAACTTAATCATTTATTTGAAGAACTTATCTCTAAACATATGTTTGTTTACCTGAAATGCCAGGCAGAAGTTTAATATTAAAGATGTCAGAAACTACTTGATTTAAGTTCTTGATTTCAAACAAATTGAGTGCAAATTATAGGTATGCCACTCAAAATTTAACTTTGAGCAATTTACTTAACTCCCCTGAGTCTCAATGTCCTCAACCATAAAATATTTCTTCATCTTTAAAACCAGGAAGAATAATGATAAAATTCAAAGCAGTCAGTACATATTCATATTATATAAACTATGTAACAAATTATTGCTAAATGTTCACTATGAGTCACACATTGCACTAGGCTAAATGCCTTAAGTCTATTATTTTTTCTTTTTATCATTATGTGAACTAAGTGCTGTGATTCTATCTACTTCCAAATAAAGAAAAAGGTATAGGCCAGACAGGAGTGAGCCAGACTGAAACACATTGGCAGGTTTCTAAGTCAGCATTAAAACCCTGGTGTTTGTTGCTTCCCTCTGTTGTCATCCAGAGTATTGCCTGTCACAGATGATCTTCAAGGTTGTTTACATAAATCCTTTATTGCATCACAGGCAGAGACACACACATATACTCAGAGAGATCAGCCCATTTCCCTTTCTGATTAGAAGTGGTGTCATTTCTCAGTATTGTTCTAAAAACAGATTAGTCACAATAGATCCTATAGTGCTTCTATTACGGATTTGTACAGTCAGCCTACAACATGGCTTATAAAAATGTTCTTTCAGAGCCACGGTGGCTCTCTTTGAACATTTGCACAATGTCTTTAGTACAGAGAGTACATCTATGAAGATCAAGGATGGGGAATAACGTAATGAAGCCTATTGGGAAGCCCTCTCTGCGGTCAACTGTAGTTTCAGATGTTGTCATTCTGTTTCTGAACTCCATTCTGTGAAGCTCCATTTTGGAATCAGAGTGTTTTTTTTTGTTTGGTTGGGTTTTTGTTTGTTTGTTTGTTTTTGTTTTTAATTGTAGATGGACACAATACCTTTATTTTTATGTGGAGCTGAGGATCAAACCCAGTGCCTCACACATTCTAGGCAGATGCTCTGTTACTGAGCTACAGCCCCAGCCCCTGGAATCATGGAGTTTAAAGAGACTAGCAAATGCTTTAGTTCCATCTTCTCCCCCATGCTAGAATCACTTCAACACTATTCTTGATAGTTACTGCCACTTGCTGTGGTTGAGGAGCTAGGTAAAGCATCCTGGAATCTTCCATTTCATTTCTGGAGTCCACCAGTGGTTGCATAGTTCTTTTTTTCTGTCATTTTCATTTTCGATCTGAGTTCTGCCTTCAAAACAGCATAGAATAAATAATAATCTCTTCTCAAGCATGAGTTCCATGTGGCGAGAGACCACTTATTATAAGGAAACAGATAAATAAGTGGTTGAATGAATAACTTCTGAATGGCTGCTTTAGGCAGTAATGGTTCTAACATTTACCCTGCCATACTTGGCTACAACTGGTTTGACTAAGGGTAAACATCTGATTTAGTCTGGGCCAATCAGATTCATTTCTGGGGGAATTTGGAATTAGACCTATTTCTGGGGAAATGAGCGGAAAGGTGGGACGTTGAAGCTGGAAGTAAGGACAAAACTAGACGCCACTCAAAGTTCCTGGCAGAACCAAGAGATTCTTTACACAGATTCAAAACACAGGTGAGAAACACTCTGGGAGAGTGAGGTGAACTGTGGACCTGATTGTTTCCCTGCCTGTGGCTCCAATTTCCATGAGGGTCAGGTGTTCTTTGTGTCTGTGAGAGTAATTATTATCTCCCCCAGAGGGACAGTTACATACACATGGAATGGAGTTGGCCTAGGTTAGTTCTGTTCCTTACAATCAAGTTATCACTGAAAAAGATAGTTTGTTCAACCTAACATAACAGTAATTCTTTTTTTAAAATTTTATATACATATTTAGTTGTTGATGGACCTTTATTTATTTTTTTGTATGTGGCATTGAGGATTGAACCTAGTGCCTCACACATGCTAGAAAAGTGCTCTACCACTGAGCCACAACCCCAACCCATATAACAGTAATTCTTGACTCAGCTCTGGGCACAGAAAACTAAAACACTAAGTCCCCCTACCCCCAAAATAAGAATTCGTGCTAAGACAACTGTATAATAGATTCTGGGTAAAGTTTACTCAGTCACAAAATTGTTCAGCAACAAGGTATTAAAAAGCTCAAGTCATGTCACTTTTTGTGGCCAATGCAGATCTTTATCTCTAATAATTTTCCCTTTCTTACTTCTTATCTAGGAGAATAGAAATAAACAGGCTACTAATACCAAGCCCCTGAGCAATGGTAAGTAAATAAAAGTTAATTAGCTTTGAGAGTGGGCAGGAGGGACAAGGCAGTGCTCTAAGAACCTGATTTTTACCACATCCATTTTGAATGCAGAGAGAACGTTTTGCTTATTGTGTGTTTCCCTCTTAAGTTCTTGGTTGTCGAATGTGTGGTAAGTAAATATTGGATACCTGGTTATATGTATGGTTTTAGGCATATGTATGTATACGGAGATTTCATATAAGTTGCATCTAAACCTAAGTATATGTACACACACACACCATAACTAATCCAACGAGAGTCAATTTATTTTTATTTATTATTTTTTATAAATAAATGTGATTGCATGTACAGACCAGCAGATATATTGGTAATCTCAATCTCTGATTCATACATTTTGAGTAAAACTGTAGGCTAACCTTGTCTATTCACGAGGATTTTAATTCATTTCCTCTATCCCACCCTTTACTTAAACCAAACATTCAGATACCCATTTCCTAGTTGCTTTTCTGCAGTTCTAGTTTGTGTGGGATCCCCGTTGCCCCCATCACTTTTGGGTTCAACTTCAGGGATGACAAGGGACATGATGAAGAAGCACATTTTTTCCATAGTCCAAATGCCAGTGCAGTTTTCACTTGGTGCAAATTCATTTTAATCACCAATAGCGTTATTGTGAGAGTTAAAAGAATTTGTCTGTAAAACACTTTGCATAGTCCGTGGTACTTAGTAAGTGCTCAATAGGTGATTGTTTCTAGCACTGTTTCAATTGTTGGAGGATTCTGATGTCCATGCCCTCAAAGAGAAATGTAGAAAATGATTTGTGAAGTACAGGATTAAGGTCAGAAGAAGAATTTTAAAAAGAATTATACGTTTTCTGTTCCTACTGATGTTAGTTTTAAATGCTATTATTATTATTTTTTTTGGTGATAACACTATTTATTTAGAGCTCTATCCTGCACTTTCTTGTGAGGACAATACCAAGCTTCTTTTTCTGTGAGAGCAAATTCCCTTGTGCTTCTTAAATTTTTGTTTTCTTGGTGTAGAGTCTGTTTTCCCTAATTCACTGTGGGTTTCATGAACTTTTCCCCTTTCAATTCTAGTTGTTTCAATCTGGGCTGTGGCAGGAATGGTATTTAGAGAAAAGAGATATGAGAAATGGCAGCTCTTTAAGATTATCATATTTTAAGACCCCAGATACTTTTATAATAATTTTTCATTTCTTCTTAGACACTTTGTAAGAAAATGGCCTATTTTGTGTATTTTTACTTTTGGAATTAGGAACAAGTTCTTACCAGCCAGCTGCTGTGCCTTTGAAGGCTGAAATGCTAGTGTTTTGGTCTCCACCCTCTTGGATGACTTGTGGAAATACCTTCCAAGCACCTTCCTATGAGAGTTTCCTCGGATTTGAATGAAGAATTAGAAAGGACTGAGGCTACATAATGTCATAAGTGAATATAATTTATATTTGTGAGAAACCCAATCAAACTCACAGGGGAGGCTGAGGAATGTGGATGCCCATAGATTTTAAATAACAGGATAGAATACTATTTGGAAAACAAGGGATTGGATGGATCTTGGGTTGGATGTTGATCACAAGATTGTATCTCCAAAATGAACACTGTTGGCTGAGCAATATACAGTTGTGTATATGGTTATGTAATGTGCTTACATTTACTTGCCACACACCCACCCCAAAGGCCAGTCTGTGTTTTTTACTTACTTTGTACCCCCCTCCTCAGGTCAGAGTCCCTGTTGACAGAGAGATCAGCCTGGCCTCAAGAACATGTTCTGTTAATTCAGATGTGAAGTGGTTAATGTTTTTTTATATACTTAAATTTCTTTATGGTAAATGGTAGAGACAATTATTTTACTGTATTCCCAGAATATACCAAGGGAATCAAAGAACTCTAACAAGAGACCTCATTTTCAGCTAATATGTCTGTGGCTAGGTTGTAAAACTTAAAAAAAATCTCAAGTTCTCATGTTACCCTGAAGCAAGAAATAAACTTTCTTAGTAAATATGTCACTAAATAACTATTGTTAAGTGACTATTAAAATAACCTACATCATCCTTTATCTGTGCTTTAGTTTAAGATTCGAACAGAATTATGATTAGATTTATCAATACAATTAATTTACTCTCTAAGATTTTGTCTTCTAGGAGAGAGGTCTTTGTTCTCTACCTGGGGAACCTCTGTCTCTCTATGGTGTAAAAAGGAAACATCTTTTTTAGAAAATAGTCAGATATTGCGGTAGGGAGTATGTAGATCATCTTCATTATTGTATCATCCATCAGGGCAGAGATGGAAACATTGCGAGCTGGGAACATTGAGTTTCATTTTTACCGGTATCTTTGCCTTTTAGAAGGTATTTGTTAGGAGTACTTAAAGTAAAATGGATTGCTTCAAAAATGGTGAGACGAGCTATAGGGCAGCTTTTCAATTTAATTAGCTTTTTTGTTTGTTTTATATTTGCTACTGAGAAAAACTGAGTAACACCTAAGTTATCCATTCTTTGAAATATCCAAGTTGCTTAGAATTCTGTTAGGTTAGCTAAGAACACTGTTTCTAATCATCCCAAAATGTATAGCTAGATAATTCAATTTCCTGTCAGTTATAATCTCCTTATTGTACTCCTTTCTGTATTGTGGGTATTTCCCAACTCAATTCTAGTTTATACCTCCAATGAGAAGGATTAACAATAAAAAGCCTTTCCTATGCACAGGTTGGGGTAGAAGACCCATGATCTTCCCCTACCCCATCTTCAAATCTCCCAGACCCCAGACTTCAAAATCATGTATTATTTCTCCCCTTTTGATCTAATGTTAAATCATATTGAATTTGTTTCAACAATACTTTTCTATTTATTTCTCATTGTTCATTACCATTTCTATAGCCTTAGCTTAGATCCTCCTAATTAATTCATTAGTGTTTTTTTTGATTTGTTAACTCAGCAAATAACTGCTATTCATCTATACCTACTAGATACTAAGTATTAGTAACTGAATACCAGCAATAATCAAGCTAAAACTCATATTAGGCATAATCTTCTTATCTAGTCACAGAAAAAGTCTTTAAATACATTTTTATGTATTATATCTCCCTATTCAAATGCATTAAAAACATATTACCAGATTAATTTTATTTATTGCTGTATTCTGACCTGAGAGACCCTAATGGTACCATCCTCATCTTTTTTCCAGGGTTACCTTACAGTGTTATTTTTCTTACATTTTAGATCAATGCATCTGCTAGGTATGCATTACCACATTCTCTAGACTTTCCTTAGCTTTACTGGGCATGTCATTTTTATCGCATGGAAATGCTCTTTTGTACATCTCATGTTCAAAATGCATCTCTTTTTTTTTTCCTAGTATACTGAACAGTTTAGTAATCTGAAAGCTGAGATTATGATGCTAAATTTTAAACTGGAGAATGTAACACAAAACAGAGAAAGACTGGAAACAGAAAAATATAGATTACTTCACAAATTTACATGTTGTTCTTGTGCAGGGCCATGCCAATCCTCTGTGTATCACTCCAATTTTAGTATATATGCTGCCAAAGCAAGCACACTTTTTTTTTTTTTTTGCTACAAGGATTGATCCCAGGGGCACTTAAACCACTGAGCACCACCGACCTTGTTTATTTTTTAATTTTGATACAGGGTCTGGCTAAGTTGTTTAGGATCTAAGTTGCTGAGGCTGTCCTTGAACTTGTGATCTTATTGCCTCAGCCTCCCAAATTGCTGGGAATTACAGGCATGTGCCACTATGCCCAGCCTATTTTTTAAAGTTCATGTTAACTGTCACTTTTTCCAGGAAGCTTTTCTTGATCTTCCTCCTTCCATCTGGGCAGATCCTTGTCGGTTGTTGTCCTGCATCAACCCTTGCTATCTAACACCAACTCTGTACCTACTCATCATGAAATCCTTGTCTTGCAACTTGAAGAGGGAGCCAGAGATGCCCAAAACAGTTGGCAATTGCTCTGTATTTCCTCTTATTGCTGGGATGCTCTTGTGCTCTGCCAATAACTTTGTCCATCTCTGTCCTCTTTTCTCTGAACTTTCACACAAATTCTGGTGTTTTCTTGCATTTTATAATTGATTTTCCTGAATGGATTTTGAACTGACTTCTCTGTTTTTTCCAAACTGTATATTCTTGGTTGAAAATTTGCTTTTCTTCCATTCCCCAGAATCCAGTCTTGCCTGGGGCCAGGTCAATGCCAGACTTTCCCTGTCTTTTTCCCCAACAGAGTAGGGTGGTTGACAAATTTATTCTTCAGCTGGACATGGTGGTGCACACCTGTAATCTCATCAGCTTGGAAGGCTGATGCAGGAGGATCATGAGTTCAAAGCCAGCCTCAGCAACTTAGTGTGGCTCTAAGCAACTCAGTGAGACCCTTTCTCAAAGTAAAATACAAAAAAAAAAAGGGGGGGGAGGGGGCTGGGGATGTGGCTCAGTGGTTAAGCACCCCTGGTTTCAATTCCTGGTACCAAAAAGGAAAAAAAATATTATCTTCACTTTCATTTTTCTCTTTATATTTAAATTAAAATTTTAATAGTGATAAAATAAATTTTACATATAAAATTTTCCACTTCGACCATTTTAAGTGTACAGTTCAGGGGTGTTAAGTCTGTTTACAATGTTGTGCAACCAATCACCTGAACTTTTTTCATCTAGCAACCTTTTTTACATTGTTTAAATGGCCACTTACTTGTTGGTTTGTTAGATTGAAAGTCTCCTGAAGTTAGAGCAGAGTTCTTGATTTCGGTATCTCTTATTGACTGTCTGGTATAACCAATAATTGCTTCATGAAATTGAATTGTTTTCTCCAGGTTCTTTTCTAATGTGTTCTCTGCAGGGACTTTGTTTTGCTAGAAGACCTAGATTCTGCTGTCAATGAAACAGTACACATCTTGAAAACATTTCCACTTATGCAAGCAAGGGAGATGAATCAACCGAGTTTGAGGCTGGTGTAAGGGGTTGGTTGCCTCTGCTTTGGAGATTTTGGCTTTTGACTTCACTTTGACATGGTGCTGGTGCTGTTTTTGTTCTGGGAGGTGGGGCAGTGCTGCTTGATTTATTTTAAGAAGGCAGAAAGCCAGGAACACATAATTGAAAGGAAGTTTCTGTGCTGGCATTCGGTTTTTCCAACTAAGATGGCAATGAATAAATCACAACTTCCTTTTGTTTGAAGTGGCTGATGTGAACTGGAGTTTAACATTTTATGCTCATAAAATTGCATGTGGCAGATACTTTTAAAATTCCTGTTTTAAAGCAGGCCTCCACACACTACCAACAATGTGTCCTCTTACCTAGCAGCCTTACAGATTTATACTTTACTTGCCAGCCACATTCCTCAGACTTAGAGGAAACTCATTTATCCTCTTCTTTATGTCCCTAAAGGTTCTCAGAGGGTCTCTTCTAGTCACCTCTGGTTCCCATTTATTTTCTCAAAATTATTTTTCTTACCTGTGTTTTGGCTTTGTGACTGTTCTCTGTTCTCAATCAAGCAGCATATTTTCCTCGATTTCTCAAAAATCTCACATTAAATCACTTGTCTATAAGAGATATTTAATGGAGAAAGAGGAAGCACAAAAATGGATTTTACCATGTATCATAATTGTATAGAAAAATTAAATTGATTTTTGGCACACTGTTCTTTTTTTAATGGGCTTTTTATTTATTTATTCATTCACTATGTATTCAGCAAGTACCAGTTTGTCCCTAGACATTGGACCAGGTAACTTCTTAAACATAAAATATCAGGCATTTTAATTAAAATACTACAATTCAAGTTAAAATAGGAAACAAAATTTGTATCTTCCTAGAAAGTAGATTAACAAAGCTACCTTTACAAGTCACACTACTAAAAGTACAAATTAACTGTTTCAATTATAACTCAAATCAAAGTAATAATATTTAGTTCCTGAATCTCGTATGTGCTTCAAACCACACTATTTGTGTCAAATAATTTTAAAGTATCAGTTCTTCCAGTGATCACAGACCAAGGGTTTCTGGGTTCCATGTTGACATTTCTTCTGCCTTCTGAAATTTGTCAGAATATTGATTTTTAAAAATATTTATTTATTTATTCTAATTAGGTATATGTAACAGCAGAATGCATTTTGATTCATTGAACACCAATGGAGCACAACTTTTCATTTTTCTGATTGTATATGATGTAGCATCACACCTATATGTTCCTCATAATGATGTCAATCTCATTCCACCATCTTTCCTGTCCCCATTCCCCCTCCCCTACTCTGCTTCTTTTTTGGCCAAAGTTGCTCCATTCTTCCTATGTCCCTCCTCCTGATTATGGATCAGCATCCACTTATCAGAGAGAACATTTGGCCTTTGGTTTTTTTGGGATTATCTTACTTTGCTTAGCATGATGTTCTCCAACTCCATCCATTTACCTGCAAATGCCATAATTTTATTCTCTTTTAATGCTGAGTAATATTCCATTATGAAAATATATATCACAGTTTATTTATCCATTCATCTATTGAAGCACATCTCAGTTGCTCCTACAGTTTAACTACTTTGAATTGAGCTGCTATAAACATTGATGTGGCTGCGTCACTATAATATGCTGATTTTAAATCTTTGGGTATAAACTAAGCAGTGGGCTAGCTGGGTCAAATGTTAGTTCCATTCCAAGTTTTCTAAGCAATCTCTATACTGCTTTCCAGTGGATGCACCAATTTGCAATGCCACCAGCAATGTATCAGTGTACCTTTTCCCCGACATCCTTGCCAACATTTATTATTGCTTGTATTCTTGATAATTACCATTCTGAGTGGAGTGAAATGAAATCTTAGAGTAGTTTTAATTGCATTTATCTAATTACTAGAGGTGCTGAACATTTTTTCATGTCTTTATACTAGTTGATAAATTAGTATCCCACAGGAGCATAAAGGAACAATTCTGAAACCATGGTGCACATACACTACAATTGAATAAAAGTAAATGTGTCGCAGATGGTGGGAGCTAACTTTCTTACTGTCTGAGTAGGAAGTTACAGACAAGAAATGCGGAAAGGCCAGTTTATCACTGGAAGGGGTTTATAAGCCATGAAAACTAGTAGCAATTTGTGATGTTTATGATAAATGTATTTATTTATTTATTTGCTCCTTTATTTCTCCCTTGCTTACATAAGTGGAAATGTTTTCAAGATGTGCACTGTTTCATTGATAGCAGAGTCTATGTCTGCTAGTAAAACAAGGTTCCTGCAGAGTACACATTAGATGTGGTGTTTATGTACAGTTTCTTTTGCCTTTAGTCTTAAAACTATTTCCAAAGTTACTTAGAGTTGCACCCTTCTCTTCAACCCCCTTCAGTGAGACTATTTCATATATTTGTAATATAGATTGTTTTGCCACATGCTGAATTTCTTCCTGTGATTTCTTCAATGATTTTTTTTCCAATTTTGCATACACAGTGGGATTCATATCATATTATGTTTTATGAATTCTGACAAATGCATAATCCAAATCATATCTATAATAGCAGTGTTGTAAAAAATAAGTTTACTGCACTAAAAAAAAATCCATGTGCTTCAACTATTTATATCTTGTCCATTTATCTGGATTTGGAAACTATTGATTTAAAAATTGTCTTTATCATTTTGCCTTTTCCAAGTGTCATGTAATTGGAAGATAGTATGTGGTGTCTTCACACTGACTTCTTTCACTTAGCAACCTGCACTTAGCATCCATCCATGCTTTTGCATGGGATGTAAGCTTATTCTGTTTTATTCCTGCTGTACTCCTTTATATTAACATCTCTATATAATTTTTCCTTTTGTCCTGAAGAACTTGTTTTGACATTTCTTTGTATCTCCCATTCTGTTGGAAATGAATACCTTCTACCTTTGTTGAGAAGATTTTATTTCTTCTTCATGTTTGAAGGATAATTCCACTGGATAGAGGCTGATTTTTTTTTCAACACAAAAATATTACATTCCACTCTCTTCTTGTGTGCATAGTTTCTGATGAAAAGTCTGCTGTAATCTACATTTTTGGTTCTCTACTTGTAAGATGCCTCTCTGCCCTTCACATCCCTGGGTCTGGCTTTTTCTAAGATTTTATCTTTGTCTTTGGTTGCCTGAAGTTTGATCATACCAAGTGTAGTTTAAGAAAAAAGTTATTATGCTTAATATTATCTGAGCTTCCTGGATCTCTGGGTTTGTATCTTTCATTGATTTTGGAAGATTTTCATCCTTTATTACTTCATATTTCTTTTGCTCCTTTCTTTCTTTCTTTCTTTCTTTCTTTCTTTCTTTCTTTCTTTCTTTCTTTCTTTCTTTCTTTCTTTCTTTCTTTCTTTCTTTCTTCTTTTTCTGGTTTTCTAGTTTCACATACGTTGCCCCCTTTAGAAGTTGTCCTACAATTTTCATGTATTCTAATTTGGCATTTTAATTCTTTTATTTCTTTGAATTTGAATTTAGGCTGTTTCTATTGACTGGTCTTCAAGATCACCAGTTTTTTTTTTTTTTATTAGCTGTGTTAAGTCTACTAATCTGCACTTAGAAGATATTCTTCACTTTTGTAGCAGTATGTTTGGTTTCTAGCTCTTAATTTTTTTCTTAGAGTTCTTAATCTTTCTACTTATGTTACCCATCTCTTGTATGCTGCTTACTTTTTACCTTATAGGCCTTAAGTTATTATTCTTAGTTATTTCAAATCTTCAGTCAGAAATGATTTCAACATTTGAATCTTATCTGAGTTGGCTTCTGATACTTGCTTTGTCTCTTCTCTGTTTTTTTTCTTGCCTTTTAGTTTTTGGTTGAAAGCAGGATATAGGATTTGAAGTAAATGTTCCTTTAATCTGGCTAAGAATTGGACTGCTCTTAATATTTACTAGGGGCTTTGAATTCCTTTAGTGGTTTTGTTTTTGTCTTCTCTCTTGACTTTGGAATCTCTTAACTACTTTTCCTTCAAAAAAGTGTGTTTTGCAGTCATCTCTCTGGGATACCAACCAGCCCCTTGAAAGCAAATTGATTACATTAGATTTCTTTTGCCCTGGAAGAAGAACAATCATATATTGATTACAAGTGACATGGGTGTTGGTTAGCCTTTCCTGGTTAGCCAACACCACTCTATGAAGGTTTACCTAATGTTTGATCCACTGACACAGTATCTGATAAAACACAGCATGGATTAAAAAACGTCTTTTACAACAAAAGGAGATGTGCAGCATCAAGATTGTGAATTCATTGGTTCTATCACATATTGTAACATCCAGAAGCTGCTGGTCTATTTGAGTGATGGAGTAAACTTTGCAGAGACAATTATAGTAACAGCTTAGAGGTGATACTCTGCACAGATGGAGTGCAATCCTCCAGGATGCAGCATATATCCTAAATAAGTGACCATTATATAGTACTGTGTTCCCAGTCAGTAAGATACAAATGAAGCAAGGGACAGAAGCAGGAATTTCCCTGTGTTCACCATCACTCCCAGTGATCAATTTGGAAAATATTTTCTAGGATTTCAGAGGGGAACTATTTTATATCAGGAATTCCATTACATAATTTGTTTTAGTTAATACCAGTAAGTTTAGTTTCCTTATGCCAAGAGATAGCAAAAAAGAGACACTTTGCTAATAGTGGTAACTCCTGGAAGTAGTAGGCTGTTGCTACATGGTGATGTCAGGGAAAAATACATTTAACATCCAGATAATCTAGCAAGTGTCTCTTGACACTTCCCTGCCTGAGTTAATGGTAAATGTGCAAGTGAAGTAACCACAGCATGAGAAAAAGGATTGGTGACCAGGGGCTCTTACATCTCATGAATGAGTCCCTGGGTCACCCAACAGTTAAACTAGCAGAGATGCAGCTAAGGGTGAGGCAATTTAGAATAGAAGGAAAGGAAGATGATGACAAGAATCAAGTGTGACTCAAAGGCTAGCTACAGTAGTGGAGGATATAGTTTTTCCCACCATCCTTTGTCTTGTAAATTTTTCCAAGAGAAAAGAAAAAAAAAGCTGGGCATAGTGGTTTATGCCTGTAATTCCAGTGATTTGGGAGACTGAGGTAGGAGGATTGCAAGGTCAAGGCCAGCCTCAGCTATTTAGTGAGCCCCTCAGCAACTTAGTTTCTGGTTTGATCCTGTCTCAAAATAAAAAAGGAACGGGGGATGCAGATCAGTGGTAAACCTCTGGGTTCAATCCCCAGGACAAAATGGAGGGGGGTGCCCATCCTGGAAGAGGTCTTTTCAGATGAAATGAATTTATT
The DNA here is from genome assembly GCF_052094955.1 of Ictidomys tridecemlineatus. NCBI lineage: Eukaryota > Metazoa > Chordata > Mammalia > Rodentia > Sciuridae > Ictidomys > Ictidomys tridecemlineatus. Next base: position 51,201,971 of record NC_135487.1, read on the forward strand.
TTATGAAGCAAATAAATCCCATTAGTTCAGGAGTTAGCTTGTAATAGATGCTGCTGTATGCACCTTAAGAACTGAGACTCATTTCCTCAGCTGTTAGCAGTACTGTGTGCTGACATCTCATAGCTGAATCTAACTGTGGGATTAACCCTTCAAAATAGGGAAATGATTCATCTAAGATTCTGCTTCCAGCTCAGGAGCAGGTCCATTTCTTATGACTGATTAATTCAGGGGTACAAAGTTTCTCTGTGTTTGTTGCAAATAGAGCTCCTTAAAGAACTACTTAAGCATCTGTAGCAGCTATTTTGCGTTTTTCTTTGTTGTTGTTGTTTTTTTGCTTCACTCACTCCCTTGCAGATGGTATTCCATTATAAAAAAAATCCACCTGGTATATCTGGGGGTATAGTTCAGCATGTGAAAGTTCCTGGGTTTGGTCCTCATCAAAAAAAAAAAAAAAAAAAAAAAAAAAAAAAAAGAAAAAAGAAAAGAAAAGGAAACAAACAAACAAAACAAAAAACACCTGCTTGCTAACCTCCATCAGACCTGTTTCATGGTTAAAACTAGCCTTTGACCATAATAGGCTACCAGAGACCATACAAAGATACATCAGTTTATCTCCGTCTTTTTCCTAATATATGAGCTTAAATATAAAATGGGAAGAATAGTTGGTTGAAGGATATTAAACAAAGATGATATAGAGAAACAAGAAAGGAGTAGAACCTTGCAGAGAGCATTAATTCATAAGGAGCTTAGTAGCATTCTAGTCTTCAAAAGATGATAAAATATGGAGACCATCAGGGGATTGAGAGAGAGTAATGGTGACATGCTGTATGTTCCAGAGTATTGAAGAAAGAAAGAAATGTCCAAATTCACACCAAAACTAAACATACATTCAGCCTGCAAGGTCTTGATAAGGTTTTTATCTCCCTGAGGTCCTAGTGAACCAACTTTTCCAGTGTGAAGGCTGCAAGACAGCCTTGTAGGAGGTTTTTGGTCTCAGCCTACAAAATGGGCAGTGGAGGGTGGGTCGTTTGGTGGGGAGGTGAGTACATGGAAGTTCTAGAGTTTCTGGTTTGTTTGTAGTAGTTAGGATGATTTAATTCTTGCCAATATTATGCTTCATTGGAGTGCGATGAAAAGTTGGCCTGTCAAAGTGCCAGGATCATTCTGTCTATTCTTAATGGATCCAGAGCTGCTTGCACAGTTCAGTAGTGCTTTTCTCTGGTGTTGCTGTTCCTTTTGACACTAAATGATCAATGAGCTTCCCTTTGGTCGAATTGTCTTGATTAGTTTCTTTGATCCTGGCTTCTTTGGCAATTCAATGTGCTATAGCAAATAAGATGTATGCCATAAAATGTTGCATGCTGTTCAGCTAGATTTGAACTTTGAAGGGCAGGAGCCAGGTTGGTTTAATTTGTTGCTGAATGTCCAGCTCTGTGCCCGAGTTGGCTGAGAGTAGATGCTCAATAAGTTTGTTGAATGATGGAGTAAATTTTGAACTAGTCATTTACTATCTAAGGACTTTTCATTCTCCATCTATTTAAGAAAGTTTTGCCTTACTTTTTTTAATTATGTATGTGAATGTATTATAATACTTAAAAGAAACAATCACATGAAAATTCTATTATAAAAAGCATTGAATCAAATCATTAGATTTGAAAGGGAATATAGAACCCATTCTCACATGCAGTGTAGAAATCCTTTCTGTTATTATTAGCAGCTACTCAAATACTTCCAATGATTGGCAACAAAGTAGGCCTCAATGAATCCCATTGTCAGATGACTGTTCAGTAACTTGAGAGATGGTTCTAGAACCACCAGCACCAGAACAACCTGGGATTTTGTTAGAAGTGAAGACCTCAATTCAGACTTGAAGTAGAATTTACATTTAACAGGATATCTAGGTGATTCACATACAATTTAAAAAGTATTGCTTTTGATTTTTTTCCTTTTAAAATATATATATTGATCTGAAAGTTTATTCTTTTTTTTTTAGAGAATTTTTTTTAATATTTATTTTTTTAGTTTTTTCGGCAGACACAACATCTTTGTACATGGTGCTGAGGATCGAACCCGGGTTGCACGCATGCCAGGCAAGCGCGCTACCGCTTGAGCCACATCCCCAACCCCGAAAGTTTATTCTTTCTAATATTCACTTGTCAATCTCAAATTGTTTTCTTATAACTTTAAGTCTAGTTGTTCCTTATTGCACATGACAGCTCTTCAAATCTTTGAAGCCCAAATCCAAATTTTTTTCCTTCCCTGTACTCTTCCCAGGGTATTCAAGGTTGGGAACTCTTCCTGCCTTGAGCTTTCCAATAGTACTAGTGTTCTGCAGGATTTGTCTTAATATAAACATCAGCATCTGCAACTGAGGGATTTATGAAAAGAGAGGCAGGTTACATCACCCCTTTTCCCTTGTGATAAATTGAATCGGAATGAGAAAGAGCATTATAAGCTGGTTGTTTATGCATTCAAGCCTCAAGGCATGTAAACAGGATGAAACCACTTGTTTCACCCTCAGTGATTGTTTTCTCCAGATCTTGGCATTTTCCTGACTTTTCTATCCTCTCAGGGACAGCTCTTCAAACTTAGACTTCTCTTTTCTAAACAAAAAAAATACTCTTGCATGTCAGGATTGGAATGTAAACTTTTTGAGAGAAAGGATAAGTCTTTTTTTTTTTTTTAGATTTCAAGTGAAATCCATACTTAGCACATAATGTACTCTTATTTAAGTTTTTTTGAATACACCAGTGATTCAATGACTGGGGTAATGGGGTAAAAAGACCTAAAGTGATCTTTTGAAAACACATGTATTTTCATGTGTCCCTGATAAAAGGTGGCCTTGGGAATTGAATTGAATACTTGCTGTGTCATATGACTACACAGAGTAGTGCTATTTATCAGTGCCCCTAATTTAGACTTTATATTCCAATGAGCTCAACCTAATGATAACAAAAAGAATACCAGCTCCATCATTATGGCCAATCTGTCTTTAGAAGGCCAAAATGGTCCTCTATGAAGTTGATTAAACTTCTTAACAAGGTAAAATTTGCTTTTAATGGCATTTTTTACAGGTTCTTTTTTGAAATATGAGGGGCTTTCCAAGATTAGGAAGAGCCTCCTGGCTGAATGGCTTCAGTGATTGTTTCTCTTCACTTCCTTCCCACCATTCTTTTCTTCTTTCTGCCTCTAACTGCATTGGAAGCCACTTCCCTCACTTGCAATCACCTTTTTTTTCTGAGTATTACGGAGAAAAAGACTGTGGAGGAGCGTGGTAAACGCAGAGTAGATGGATAAACACAATGATCTAAGAATGACGATGGTGAAATCTGACATTTTCTGGTATTGAGTATAATAATGGGTAGAGATAGAGGAATGGGAAAAACAGACTGTCTCTTTTGCCATGGCAACAATGAGTGCATTTATTAGATAAACTGAAGAAGGAAAAGCATTGATTTGGTCCCTGTGCTTTTCTTTCCTAATCCTAGATTCTCTTGTTTTTGGCTTAGTTGAGATTCTAAACCTAAGACAAAGCCAGTTACCTTGCAGTGACATCAGTCATTTCTTTAAATGTGCAGGCCATGCAGGTAAACGGACTCTATGATATTTCATTATTTAAAAATAAATAAATCAAGGATTTCTTTAAAAGCTCACTGAAGAATAGCTCAAGTGCTCTTTTGTCAAGCACAAAAAATAATGTTCTCTTTCAAAGTTTGCATCTTTATTTTGAGGCAATAAACTTACGAGCAGGAATCAAGGTGCAGCTTTCTTTCCAATTATGTGTTATTAGAAATTGGTTCATTCTTGTCTGTCTCAAGAGTAAATGGTCATCAGTGAGTCTCACAGAGGAGCACTAAGTGATCCCAGTCTAAAAGGAAAACCAATGTGCACTTGAGCAGCAGCATTCACTTTAAAGATAGTTCAAAGGGGCCTTTACTATGTCAAAATGCCCCTGATGTCCACTGGTGCCAGTGGAAAAAGCTATTAAATGCTTATGATAGTGAAACACTGTTATTTAGGAGATAGGAAAGATGGGGAAAATAGATGGCAAACCGATTGCAAGGCAAGAATACAGCAAGTTTCCCGAGAGCATTGCTTGTTTCTTTCTTCTTCTTTTTAAAAATCTTTTATTGATTTTATTGTTTTAAATACATAACAGCAGTGGAATGCATTACAATTCTTATTACACACATAGAGCACAATTTTTCTTATCTCTGTATATACGGTATGTTCACACCAAAGTTCTCAATAAATTTTTTTTTCTCTTCATAGTCTTCTTCCCCTATTTGAGGGGAAGAGAGTGGGTGAAAAATGAATAAAGTATAAAACCTTACTTAAAAGAGTTGCAGCATGGGTTGGGATATGCTGATGAGGCAGGAACCCAAGAATATTCCAAATTTCTAGGTATAACCATCAGCCCCACCCCTTTTTTGTTGGTTCTAGGGATTAAACTCAGGGCCTTGAACATGTCAAGCATGTGCTTTACCATTGAGCTAGATCCTAAGCCCACCATTTCTTTCCAATTTAGTGTCATTAGAAATTGGTTCATTCATGTCTGTCTCATGTCTGTGTGAATTCAGTCAAGGTATTGAATGTATATCCACAAACACAGTATATAATTAGAGTAATAAATCTACCACAGAGAGATGTTATCAGAGTTAATGCAGGGAAGCCAGAAGGGGACCTGATACCTGGGAGGGATTCAAAGATAGAAACGGACTGCATTTACATTTCCACTGTCAATAGAGTTCATACCTGCAGAATCCTTTTTTTTTTTTTTTTTCTGGTACTGGGAATTGAATCCAGAGTGCTTAACCACTGAGCCGCAGCACCAGCCATTTTCTATGTTATATTTAGACAGGGTCTTGATGAGTTGTTAAATGCCTTGATGAGTTGTTAAGCAGTTGAAGCTGGCTTTGAACTCATGATACTCATTCCTCAGCTTCCTGAGCCTCTGGGATTACAGGTATGAACCACCATGCCCAGCCAGAATCCTAGTATCTCCTAGTCTTCTTTACTGTTTGCTTACATCATGATACCTCTATAATGTTTTATATACATCTTTCCTAACTTAATAATATGTCATGCCCCATTTTCAAGAGAAGAATTCAAACTTCTTATCATAACTTTTAAGGACATCCATGATCTGACCCCAAATGACTTCTCCTTAATAAAGAGCTAATATTCTATTGGTCCTTTCCCCAACATGTCCTGCATTTTTTCCTCCTTAATTTTAATCACCTTTTTTCTGCTGCTACTATCCCTTTTTGCATATTGAAATCTTAATTTAAATTCCAATCTCAATGTCACATTCTCCATGAAATCTTCCTCAACCTGTCAAACAGAAAGTGATCTCTATGCTTTTTGAGGTTGCCTAACAATTTCTTATGACATTGATAATAAACTCCTAGACATTTGTATAATGCTAAATTCAATGGACACTTTATCATTTGAATACTATCTAGCCTGTTTAGGATAGCTCACAATACACAGACATCTCCATCCAGTTTCTTCTTCCAAATTCTGAAACAGTCCAGTATCTTTCTGGTTTCTTCTCAATCTTCTTGTGGAATACATATTCATTTCCTAGGACTGCCTTTAAAAAGTAATATAAACTGGACTAAAATGAATTTATCTCACAGTTCCGGAGGCTTGAAGTCCATACAAGACGTTGGTAGGGCCATTCTCCATGTGAAGTTTCTGTGGAAGGAACATTTTTTTTTCTCTTCTAGGTTCTCATGGCCCTTGGCATACCTTTAGCTTCTGGTAGCATAGTTTCAACGATGTGTCACCCATGTTTAAGTAGTATTGTATTATAATCCAAAATATAAAATATGCATACTCTGATATAAATAAGTGACTGAATAAGTATATAAGTGGTGGAAAAGATAGATCTGTGTAGAAGAGTTCCAAATAAACTATCAAGGGTATCAAAAACAAGAAAACTCTTAGAAATTGTCATAATCCAAAGCAACCTAAGGAGACTTACTTGCTGCATATAATGCAGCATCCTGGAGGGAATCTTGGGACTGAAAAAGAATAGATGGTAAAAACTATCGAAATCTCAAAAAAATGTGGACTTCAGTTAATAATTATGGGTCAGTTTGGGTTTAATGCAACCAATGTACCATGCTAATGGTACAAATAAGATGCAAGAAGGGAGACTTGGTTTAAGGTACATGAGAATGCTACCATCTTTACAATTTTTCTGTAAATTTACAACTTCCCAAATAAAAACTTTATTGAAAAAAATCACTATGCCAAATTTCAGCCCATACCAATTAAGTCAGAATTTCTAGTGATGTGAGCCAGGCATCAGCATTTTTTTGAAAGGGTCCCAGGTCCTATCAATGGGTAGCAAGGTTTGGGAACCTCTGGGGCAGAAGTTCCTGAGCCATGGAGGCCATTATATTGTGGCACTCCTTAATTCACTCAAAAATGTTCTGAACTAAATGAAAATGTTGAGTGTTGCTTTTATTTTAGACCTCTTTGGAGCTGAATTTTTAATTATGAGTGAGTTAAAAATAAAGTCCTGGAACAAGTTGCCCATTTCAGTACCACTTGATGTCCTACAATTGGATATGGAGCCACTAATTGACAAATGTATCAAGTGTATAATTACAAGCAATATGATATCTTAAAATTTCTCTTGTAACTTTCCTGTAATTAAAATGAAAAAAAATATATATATAGGCATACCCTATTCTCTATCTAATCGCCATACCGTGCCCTCCCCTCCCAAGCACAACCAGTGGACCCTCACCATGGTTCCATGCTTCCATTTTCTATCTTTTCTAGCCTTCTCTGTGCTCCAGGAGGCAGCCACTAAGAGCTCAATGCTTAGGCTCCCTTGCTCCCTGACTTCCATTTGTGTGCAGGCATGGTGGCAACAAAGTCAGTACCTTCAGCCGTACTCTTTCCTCATCAGGGAGTGGCTGTATCTGCAGCTCCTGCTCCTGAGTACTTCTTCTCTCCACTCTGCAACCATGATTTCCTTTCCTCATTCCTTCAGGTTGAGGAGGAGTAATGGTTTCTGTTGTGGCTAGTCTCTTTGTGTGTGTGTGTGTGTGTGTGAGTGTGTGTGTGTGTGTGTGAGTGTGTGTGTGTGTGTGTTTGTGTTTTTAACTTTTCCTATACCTGTGTGAATTGTCTACTGAAATATTTTTTATTTTGACCCTTTGAGGGTACTGTTTCCTGTCAAAATTCTGACAACACAATTAGTATTAAATTGTCAGCTTTCTGTTCTTGAGAAAGATAACCCATCCTTTTAAATTAATATACTGTACTGTTTACTTATTGACCTTAAAAATGTCCATTTTTAAACAAAATTATGCTGAAACTAGAGTACATCACTTTCTCTAAATCTTTACTTAGCAAGAGTTGGAAAACCTACGCTGGTTCTCTACATATTTTTGAAATTTCACTTTTAATGAGAGAATCTGGAACCATTGATCTAAATGAGAACTCAGCTTTGAAACATTAAAGGAATCCAGTTGTAATTTATTTTACCACAGGAATCTTACAAATCTGGTGAAAGTTGCCAAAGGCTGTCACAGAGGACACTCAGATTACTGGGGTTCATTGTTTGTATGACTTATTGTCCCATTTCTGGTAAAAAGGGAAATAGGATCAGGGAATATAAAAAGAACTATAAAAATTAAAGTGGTTATTTTCTGTACCTATTGCCACATAAGGAGATGTTATACCACGTTATGTTTTGAATCTCACAAACACAGACCTGTATTATATTTCATTGGGAAACTGATGTGGAGAGGGGTAGAGAATGAGCCACAGAATAAATCTCAGAGGACGGGCAAGAGATTGAATGGGTTCTTGAATGACTTGCAGATGTTTGGTGACAATGACTCAGAAACTCCATGTTCATAGATCTAGAAATATTTACATTTTCACTCTTCCAAAGTATTTTTGGTTCTAAATCATTACAAAAGCTCATTTACAGATGACTCTATCACTAAGCAACAGCATTGGACATTTGTGTTTATTGGTGTTTTAAATGTTTGAATGTGTTTCATAATGTCAAGCACCTTCGATCTATAATTGAGATAAAAAATTTGAAGTACCCTATTCTTGGGTAGGGTACAAGAATGTAGGGCATATATTTATCATGGTTTAGTCTCTTTGACTTTAATATTTTTCCATGCTGAAAAAGCAGTATCCTTCTTTGTTGTGTCCTATCACATTTAATTTTGGCTGCAAAGCCATTAAAACATTTTAAAATGTTTCATCTATTTAAAAACATTTTTTGTTATTTTTATTCTCATTACTTTTTCTTCTCTGTGTTTAAGACACAACACAATATTTTAAAATTCACCCTTTTTTTCATATACTTTAAAAAATTATTTGTTTTAATTAGTTGTACATGATAGTAGAATGCACTTTGATACATCATATATAAATGTAGCATAATTTCTCATTCTTCTGGTTATACATGATGTAGAATCCCACCGGTCCTATAGTTATGTATGTACTTCCTACTCCATATCCCCTCCCCTCCCTTCACTCCCTTCTAACTAATCTAAAGTAACTTCTTCATACACTTTTAAAAGGGAACTTTAAAAGGGCTACAAGGCTTAGTCATAAAGTTTAATAGTTATAATCTGAACACAAGCTATTGTTCACATGGAATGGAAGATTAATTACCAAACCCAAGGATTTCCTTTCTCTTTACATTTCTAATTGAAATTAAAAAAATTAAACTTTTAACTCTGGGTTATTTTTTCTTTTATCTGGTGGTAGAAACCAGTTGATAGTAAAACTGGGAATGGTTTCAGTATGTTTTCCATTATGTGAAGAAAGTTGGTCATTAGGGAGGAATGAAACTCATGTCAAGAAGTGATATGGAGTAAGAGATGGGAAAGGTACTGGTGATTCTGGTTGTTTTCTTCTTCCTGTTGTTGGTTGAAATCTTTCTGTTTTCATAAAATAATAGTTACTCCTTTTTGGCTAATCTTGGGTGGGACTCTAAAGGGCAAAGGTGATACAATTATAACCAGAATTAGATTCAGAAACAAGGTGGAACTGAATGTAGATGCTAAAATAGCTGGGAGAAAACAGAAGAACTGTTCCACTGAGAGCCAGGAGACACTTGGAGCTTAGTGCCAGGTCTGGGGCACTATCAGAACTCATTTTTCCCTATGCTCCTTCCCTGTCTGAGCATTGTGCCCTGTGTGGAGGAATATTTTGATTATCTGGTGTGTTTTCCCTCAGCACTTCCTTCTGTTTATCCTGTAACCAGAACACAGTCCTGGAGTGAACTCAGGCTCTGAAAACTAAGAGAGCTATCCCACACCAGATAGGAACTAGGAAAACCAAAGGGAAGCAAAGAGAGCTCAGTTGTTGAATCCCTGAGCAGAGGGCTCAGCATCCATCACTGAACAAAACATAGTGGGCATTAAAATTGAATGTGTTTTATAATATTGACTCATCTAATCTAATGGAATAAGGATTTTAAAGTACTCAATGAAGTTCATATTGCAAGACTGAAACCTGTGAGGAAGGAACAACAGAATCTCTCAATGAGTTTGAGAGGAATCTAAGACCTGAGAGAATCAGAGTACAAAGAGCTATTACTCTTTATTCTAGGTGGAGCTAGGGATGGAGAGGAGAGCCCTGTGTTTTCTGCAACTTGGAATAGCATGGAGCAATATATAATATTAATATAATAAATAATATTAAAAGAAAAATAGAAACAGCAACCAGAATCCCTTGAGGCTTAGTTGCTAAGACAGGATCTCATTAAAGTTGTTAAATTCAGGTGCAGAGTTCCTGAACCCTTGCTATGTGACCAGAAATTAAAATTGTATCTTTTTCACAGACCATGCTCTTACCTGTAACAGAGAACCAGGCTACTAGCAGCTGCAGTTTACAAACACATATGCAATAGTCTCTCAGTACCCATGAAAAAGTACCCATCTATTCCAGGACCTCCATATGTAACACAAGTTGCTTATATAAAATGGCATAGTATTTGTATAAAATCTATGCCCATCCTCTCATATACTTTAAATCACCTCTATGTTACTTATAATACCTAATACAATGTCAATAATTATTATACTGTATTGTTTAGGAAATGATGTTAAGGAAGAAATGTCTGTATCTGTTCAGCTCAGATGCAATTTTCCCCCGATATTTTCAAATGCTCTTGGTTGAATCTGTGGTTGTGGAATTTGCAGACTTGAAGGCTCACCCAGTCATCATCTGAAAAGTAAAAGCTCTTCTCGAATCACACTCCTTACTGTCTTCCAGTTACAGAGTCCCAGGTGGGAGTTACTATAATAGGTTCCACCTAGATCACAGGCTGTGCGGCCTCTGCAGTCTGGGTGCTGTAACTGGAAGCCTGACCAGATCCATGGGGTTGAAGTTAGGTGAAAAATGAGTGTCTCTACCAAAAGGAAGCGCTTTGACTAGAGGAAAGAGAGAAGAGGAGCTGGCTGATACTTCAAAGTGGTTTTTCTATCTCATGTGACCATACTAATAAAAGTTCATCAATGTCACATTGATATTATCCAAGAAATCAACATAACAAACAAGATACTATGTCTTTTATGACTTATTAGCTCAGAACTGACACCTGGCTTCTGGAGAAAAAAACTATAAATCATCTCTCTCTCTCTCTCTCTATCTATCTATGCTTTTCATCGTAAACTTGAAAACTTTGCAGCATCTTAACTATAAGGGTTTGCTTATAGGTCAGTGAATAGGTCTGGTGATTTTTGTCCTCAGATCTTATTAAACTCCTGCAGAGAACAAAGTGCTTTGTGCTATGTGAAAATTGGTTTGCAGTATGTGTATTACTGATCATCAGGAGAATCAGAAATATTGGTCACTTACCTTTAAGTCCATAGGGACTCAAATCTAAAATGCATTTCTATGAGAACTTCATTTAGCTGCATAATTTTGAAATGATTTTATTCCAACCATTTTTTTTTCTCAGCAGCTTTTCCAGGCAAATGTTCTAGAAGCACTTTCCCAATATTTATTCTTTCAATTTATTTTTCATTATATTCTTTCAGGTGCAAGGAAATAATAGTTGACATGGCTTATGTGTAAAATTTGGAGAATTTTTTAGTTTTTCTTACATCCTTGCACCCCCTACCAATAAACAGGCAAATAGGTAACAAAAGAAAGCAACATAAAGTACTAAAAAAATTCCTTAAGGAAAAGTAATATTTTAGTTCTGGTACTAATTCATTTTTGTTCTGGTACAGAATTGTAAATAATGTGCCTTTCAACTCTAAACAGCTTTTCATCCCAGTATTCCACAGCTTTTTGGCAGTCAAGGTAATATGATTCTTCTGTATTCATGCCACCAGCATTCTAGCAGGCAGGAAAGGTATTCCAAAAGATTGGGAGCCTGAATGGTTTCTGGATTGGGGCAGTTGGCCAGAAAATAACACCCCACAGTCACTGGGCTGCCTTAGTCCTTCAGGAGCATCTGAATGGCTCCCAGTTCCCAGGACTAGACTAAGAACACACAACCTTACATAGATATTTTCAAATAACACTTCTCCCCTTTGACTCTAAAAGTAATATATGACCATTGTAGACAATTTGTAAAGGTAAAAATAAAGAATAAAGTATATTCCTTCATTATTTCTTAATCTGAAGATAGCTACAGATAATATGTTGGTATATTTCTCATCATTGTTTTATGTGTGTATATTTCACCCATGTACTCAACATCCATTGAGATTATGTGACATATATAGTTCCTATAATATATGTCCTATGGAAATTTAGAATAAAAATCCCTCTTTGTCATGTGAATTTATTTTTTAGTTGTTCTTTTTAGATATACATGACAGTAGAGTACATTTTGACAACATGGAGTATAACTTATATAGGATCCTATTCTTGTGGTCATACATGATGTGGAATCACACTGGTCATGTATTCATATATGAATACAGGAAACTTATGTCCAATTCATTCTACTGTCTTTTCTATTTCCATCCCTCCTCCCTTCCCTTCATTACCCTTTGTCTAATCTAATGAACTTCTATTCCCTCCACCCCTCTTATTGTGTGTCAGCATCCGCATATCAGAAAGAACATTTGGTCTTTGGGTTTTTGGGATTGGGTTATTTCACTTACCATGATACTATCCAGATCCATCCATTTACTGACAAATGACATGTGAATTTTAAACAGTACTATAGATATATAATAATTGGGATGCAATTATGCAAAAAACACTTTGGGTTTGTTCTTTTTAATTGTACAGACAGAAAACTATAAGATATACCTTTTTATGTCAGTCCAATGCCTACTAGTTGAGCAATTTCTACAAACAAGATAGTGTACTAAATACTTTAAGAGATAAAGAAAAAATAAACATCAGGGCATTTACCTGGATATACACATAAGTAACTACCAAATGAAATCAGATAATAGTGATTCATGACAAAAGGACAACAAAATAAATTTGCAAATGATATAGACCACAGATAACATACTTCCAATTTGGGAGATTGTAAAGAAGGCTCATTTAGTTGAATCTTCGCATATTGGCTAGGATTTCAGTCAGCATATGATGGTGGCTGAAGAATGAGTAACCCCTCATGGAATGGAGGAAAAACATTCAGGATGGAATAGCATGAACAAAATCAGGAAGTGGGGAAAAGAAAGGAGAGATGTGTTTAGATAACTGCTAATTGTCGCTGGTGGTGGAAGAAAGTATCTATGAACTAAGCTGACTGTGCAGAGAATGAATTGAATTCGAGACTGAGTTTGAAGTAAAAACATAGAATGATCAGGGCTGTGCCCTAAGAATATCATCAGGTGGATCTTGGGGGTGTAGTTAGTGATAGAGTGCTTTCCTACCATATAAGCCCTAGGTTTGATTTCCAACATTGAAGAAAAATATGTATATATCTGACTTAAAATTCTTAGAAGGAAAGATGTGGCCAGATGTGTGAAGGGAGGTGTTCATATAAATATTTTCTAATCATCTAATTTTTTAAAGATATAAATTATTAATACACATTTATTTTGTATCCCCCCCAAAATACATTATTAGAAGTTGTTACAAAAGCATAAGAATTTCTTGATGTGTTTTAATGTCTCAACTTCCTTGTCATTAGTATTTGTTTTTATATAATTTATGGCTTGACAATAAAGTATTCATTTATTCTGACAAAAGAACAAATATTTTTTCTTTCATAAAATTTTTCATTCACTCGAAAAGCATTTATGGAGTAATTGTATGACATGAATAGTATATAATTAGCATTATAGGACTATGTCTCCTGGGTAATTTGATGTAAATTCTGGGACTGGAGATGCTTGAGCAAGAGAGATTTTGAATATCATTAATTGATTAGTTAATTAATATTTTGAAAAAAAAGAAGGTTTATTGCTTTGCTATCAAAGGAGAAACACAGGGGACTCCTATCCCAAAGGCTGTGATTTTGCCCATCTTCAGGAACAGGGGCTTTTGAAGGTGATTCAAAGGCTATATCCCATGTGTTCTCTAGAGTTGTAATTCACTTGTTAATTTGGGAGATAGTCATTTCTGAGATCTTCTGGTATAATCCTCAAACCTGGATTACTTCATTCCTATGGTGGGTGTGTATTCAAGGATATATAACTCTGCCTAGGATGGGAAAGAAAGGTAATCTTGTTCCCCCTGAGATTAGGGAGAGGGAGAGATTAGGAAGGAGCAGGAAGAGAGGAAGAGAAAGAAATCTATCCATTTAAAAACTAAGTTGCAGTTGCAGAGCAGCAAGGGCTATACTCAAAGCATAAAGTAGACCACTGTTACATTTTCTCACTGTCAGTTTATATATTCCATTCCTATGGAAAAATGGGCGATGACATCTTCAAGCTGTTTCCTGCTGAAAGGGGGCAAAGTTGGAGGAAGTAACCCAAAGTTCTTATTCTCTATTATGTGGGGGCATGGACAGTTAAGGGTATTCAGCATCAGAAAAGTTCAGAGGTCCACAGTGGCCGATGGTAGGTGATTAGACAAGGCATACATAGGACAGGGATCATGTTAAGACATCAATAAATAAGACAGGAAAGCATTACTAGTTGCACAAAAGCAACTAGTATTTAAGGCCAGTCTCTGAAAACCATGAATACAATAACTCATAATCATATCAGTGAAAAACAGATCGAGTTTATCAATGTAGGAAGTTAGGAAGATTTGTAAGTTTATGAGATCAGGCTCAAATTAACTCAGGACAAACTGATGACTCTGGAGTCCTTTGTGATCATTATTATTAGATACTCTCACACAAGAACCCTTTCTCTATAGTCTTCAGCTTTATTTACTTTTGGTAGGGCTGACACAAGTGTACATCTTAAGTTTCATAAAAAAAAACAACAACATTCCTTTTAAATGTCCATATAGAACTGTGCTTAGGCTGTAGTTTCCTGCCAGGTGTTTAAGACCAAGTTGGTCAAAACTGATTTTGTTCTTTTTTACTCTTAAGAGTCAGCTGAAATTCCTCAGAGATCACTCTTGGGGATGGATGTGAAGTTTCTCAGCTTCTTAAGCTTTCTTCTACCAGTAGTGCCACTGGGCCAGGATGGGTCAGGGTCCTGCTTCTCTTGAAAGCATCAGGAACATTTCCTGCTCCAATGATGCTCCTGGTAGGTTCCCTATTCTCTAGGGTTCTCTTGATCTTTCTGATCAGCAGATTGGGTGACTCACCAGAGTTTCAAGGCCCAGAGAAGGTTCCTGTTGTTCTCTGAATCCTGGTTGAACTTAGAGGGCAAGAGCCAAAATGTGGCTGATTTTTCTTTGACCCTTTTACTTCTTTGACTTTGGTCTTCAAGTTTTTAATTTTAAAGACCCAGGAAGCCAGTTTCACTAGTCTTAAAGAGAGTGTAACAGGTTATAACTTTAATATATATAATTTTACTGTTACACTTTCTTTTGTGTTATTATTAGTCAGCATTATATACTATCTGTCCTATAGGTGATGGCTTATTATCTCAAATTAACCCAGGTTTTTTTTTTTTTTTTTTTTTTTTAAGAAGCAGTGCTCTGGAAAACACTTATAGGCAACAGTTATGAAGTTTTCAAGGAAAACACAAACAAAATGAAATTAACAAGCAAAAACATATTCAGTTTGTGTAATAGCTATGAACCAAGAAAAATGACTTTTATAATCTTAAACCTTTACATTGCATCCCCAGTTTGAGATCATAGTAATCTTTACAACAAAAATCAACTTTTTGAACACGACTTTAAATGAGCTGAAGTCTAACCCATTTTGGAGCCATTCTAACACGGAATAAGGTGGGAAGCAGGGCTTTATCTCAGGTAAGGGGGGACTCTTCACAAATAATACAATATAACCTTATATCTGAAACATGATTCAAAGAAAGGTTAAGAGAGCTTTTAACTTTCTTTTTGTGGAAGAAGTAGCAGAATACTTCTATGTTTTTCAATGTCACCTTTAAACAGATCAGGATCTCCTTATTATCTTCCAAAAATACATTCCAATTCCAATTCCAGTGTTTAACACAAAATTATATATGTAACTTATTGACAACAGTTTGCTTTATCCATCAATAAAACATCCAATAACATGAATAAATACCAACAAAATTTGTTATTTTTATACAAATCAGAGACTTTTGCTATACATAATTTTAGTTTTGTAGAATGCCAACTTGGCAAAGTGCTCGCCTAAGCTTTACACTTAACTAAGTCTAGCTTTTAAAGTCCAATTTAGAATCCAGAGTGTATGGTAACAATAATCACAGGTCTGCAGGGGTTAACAAAAATCAAAGGATGGCCTTAAATCTCTTATACATTTAGAAAACAGTGTTAATGATCAGAAATTTACTTAGTGAAAGCAAACAGGTATAAAACAGGTCTTCAGATAACAGTGTGGCCTTTGTATGTCAGATACAATAATTGGTTATCTTGCCAGTAATCTTACATAAACTTTCATTTTATAACTTTTACATAACACTTAGACAAGGCTTAGACAGAGTTCTGAGATGCATACATATACCTAGTCGCCTATAGGTAGGGTGTCAACTATCTTGTTACAACTTAAATAACAGTTGTTTGTTTTAACAGTTATAAAGTAAACATTTAAAACTTTAAAACAGGTACAAACCCTAATTACTTTAAGACTTAGTTTCCCCAAATAATAAAACCTTAACTAATATAAGAAAATTATCTTGATAAGAGCAG
Source organism: Ictidomys tridecemlineatus (assembly GCF_052094955.1). Classification (NCBI taxonomy): domain Eukaryota; kingdom Metazoa; phylum Chordata; class Mammalia; order Rodentia; family Sciuridae; genus Ictidomys; species Ictidomys tridecemlineatus. The sequence continues at coordinate 51,218,150 of NC_135487.1, forward strand.
ATCAATGTTTCAGACTTTGCTTCACATCAGTACATTAAAGTTCAAATAACTTTAACTGATTATGCTAATTATAGCCAATTTAACCACCAGAAATATAAACTTTTTGAGATTTACCTTCCACAAACCTTCTGCAAGTTACTTAGACAGTCACTACTTTACATGCTTAATTTTCTTTCATCTTGAACTTTAGCCCAAGATTATTACTTTACCAGACAAAATACTTTCTCATCCAGAAACATTTCTTTTACCTTCTAATTTTCTATACTAAAATATATTTCCATACCTATATCTTTCTTTCATCTTTTTCTAGTTTTGGACCCTTTCTTAAATTCATATTCTGAAATAGTCCTTAAGAACATTATTTATACCTTTAATTTATACAACAAATTTCATCCCAGTAGAGGGTTGAACAATCCAGCATATACAAAAACTGTGCCTTAATCTTTTTCTCCCAGGTTGCATGCAAGGGGTTGGAGCACAGGATATTTTTGAGCCTGATATGTCTCTGTTATCATTATCACAATGTCATCAATTTTAAGTGAGTGCCCCTCTGTCAATTGTACCCAGAGGCTCCTTTTGGGCTTTTTTCTTATACTAGGCATACTGATATGCAAGGGAGGAGGCTCTTTCCATCCTTTTCTTTAGGCTTCTTTGAAAATTCTTTTGTGGATGCTGCCTACAAAACACAGGTTGGCTTTAGTTTCTGTCTTCTTTTCTGGATGCAGTTATTTAGTCTGCCAGTCCCCCCCCCCTAGTATTTAGTTTAATGGGATACTATTATAGAAAGAATTTCTTTGCCCCAATGCTGAATATCTCCTGGCCAAATGGGGTATCCTGTCAGATCTTAAAAGGGGAGACTATTCCTTCCCCTTTGTCATAAACAATGCTGGAAACTACCATCACATCCTTGTGGCCAGCAGCTTCCACCCCCCAGTGGCAAAAGAGAGCAGGGCAGAGGCCAGGTTCTCTTTGGCCATTTTTCTACAGCCCAGGCAGATTTTCTGGGATTCCCCACCTAGGTTAGGGCTGGTGTCCTTGACCCACAGTGAGATGTTCTACGGCTGCCTGGGGCCAGGCTGAGAAACAGTGCTAGGATTGCCAGCTCTGGGTTTAAAACATTTAAATTTTTTTGGAACCCTTTCTTCTGGTGTCCTGCTATCCTTGCACACCAGAGGCAGTGCCATCTGGCACCTTCAAATTAGTTTCTGACTGTTCAGAGCCCTTATCATGCAACTGCATAAATGTTTGTACATACAGAATCTCTTTCATATTCTTTACCCCTGACAGACAAATTTCAATGTCAAGATTATACAATAATCCAGAAAGCTATTCAAAAGCCAGATCAAAACAGTAAAACATTATCTTAGCTTATACCTATAGGTGGCCCTTCAAATTACTTTTTCTCTGACTGACAAACTTCAATTGCAAGATTATACAAAAAAGAAACAGAGAGAGACAATCAGAGAGGAGCCTCCAAACCATGGCCAACAGACAGAAACCTTTAAATTGACCAGCCAAGATCTTTTCCAGGAGACTTCCTACATGACTTATGCAGTATTGTCCATGTCTTAAAAGGGGAAATAACAGATAGAAACAAAACAAAAATGCAGATAGACAACCAGAGGGAATTCTCAAACCCAAAGACAACAAACAGATTAGAAGGGAGTAAATATCCCTACATTAGTGGTGCCACAGATGTCCCAGAAAGACGGACCAGCTGTTCCCACAGAGGAACCAGATGTACGGAGTTAAGGGTCTCCGGATACACATAGCGAGACTTACCAGATGGCCAAGTGTGTTGTGACTTTACTGAGTTCAGTTTTCTTTTTATCAAAGTGGATCATGATGGGGCAACCCGTACTATTCAGGGAGAAAAGGCAGGAGTTCCCCTGAAGCAAAAGGAGCTTCAGCAGCTGCTGGGACTGTCCCTCAGTTTCTCCCTTTACTCACAGGAATAGCTCCTCCAGTTTCAACCTGATGCAAACTCACCTGACTCCTAGCCCCTGCAATTAGTTGCTCTCAACAAGTTCGCCAGCACCTTGTATCCTCTGCATGGAAGTGGGGTCCTGGAAAGCTGGAGTGGGGGCTGCTCCTGGATCCCATCTGGGTCCACAAATTTATTGCCAAAAGCTCAGTCCTTGTCCTGGATGCTAATCTAATGATCAGGACATAGTTTTGAGAAAAAGGAAAATGGTTTATTGCTTTGTTAGCAAGGAGAAGCAGGGTACTCTCGTCCCAAAGCCTGTGATTCTAGACTATCATTAATTTAAAGAAAAATTGTTAGTACTTAAGATAGCCAAACTTGTTTAGTTGATGTTAATTATCCTATTTATTAAATATGTTGAAACTAAAAATTTCCTCATATTTTCTTCAATTTCCTTTCAAAAATTTTAAAGTATATCCCTTGCATTGCTTATTAACCATTTTGTTTAACTTTGAGTTGCTAAAAACTTTTGAAAAATGGGATGTGTTTTAGGGGTACTGTTTGTGTTGAAGATGGAAAATTGATTTTAAGCTTTCATTAAGTCAGCTTTTACATTATCTGTGCTGCACTTTCCCTGGTTAAATACACTTCTAGTGTAGGCAAAGGTTCTAGCTACTATTTATTCATGAAAGTGAGCCTGCTAATTATCTGCAAATAGCATGTCAAGTGACTTCAAAGTTAAAACACCTTTATGTAAAAGGTTTTCTCTTCCAATGTTTACTTTGGTCTTAGAACCCATTATTTAATTAAGCAGTTATATTGTTTATCCAGCTAATGGGATTCACTATCACTAAATACAAGAAAACATTTACCCCAATCCAAGAATATACTAGGACAATTATTGTTATGGATTATATTGATGGATTCTTTTCATCATAACACCTTTCAAATTTTAAAACACATCTTTTTAATTGTTAGATCAAAGTGCTCCTGAATCCATTTCTTTAAGCCTTATCACATACTCTAAGATCTCAATTTTGCTGCTGCATAACTCCTTTCCCTTCTAAAGGCAAGAATAAATCAAAGCAGGGATAGCAATACAAAAATTACAATGCAAAAACAAGGCTTAGTGGTAATGCTTAGAACCTTAATAACCAAATATCCTCAAGCACACTCTCATGAATTTTAATGTTTCTATAATATCCCATATTTTTTTGATCCTAATAGTATTTTCTACCTCTACCAGTTTGTTCCAGACTTATTTGATATTACTAATGGTATATGGAATATAAAGCTGGTCAAAGCCAGGGAAACTTTGTAACTATAGACACTTGTAGTTTTGGTAGGGTATTGGTGTTCTAGACCCAAAGGATTCAGACATAATCAATCTGAAGGTTACACAAGAGCAGACACATCATAAGCTGCCAAGATTATCTAATGGTTATTTGAATTCTTAACTGCATTGGTTAACGTCAAGACCTGTGTATTTATGATTTAAATAATAATCTGTTTTAGTTATTTTTCCTGTTTTAGATTTGCTAATTCACCCAACCATCTTGAAAATGAGGGATCGATACTTCTACATTGTCTATCTATATAGCTAACTATCAATCAACCATCTTGAAAACAAGTTATGACTGTATATTATCTCTTCTCCTCTCCCTCCTCTTCTTCTTCACAATGGAGAACAGATATGGGCAATCACTACCTTTGGAAGAAAAAAATGTTCATGTTCTGTAGGTGGTTGATCAACTCTACCATGGATGGTAGGTAACATTTTTACTTCACAACTCATCATTATCACCCCAGACCTTCATGTAAGTGCTCAGAAGTTGCAGTTTCAAATCACAGAGTATTTAATATGGGGAAATGCTTAATCACCATTTTCCCATCTCACCTGTTTCTCATCCAATGCTGTCCTAGAACATTCTTGAGGGAGAGTCATTTAGTCTCTGTTTAAAAGTATGTATGATAAAAAGTTCATTATTTCATCAGGTAGCCTATTCCATCTTTAATGGTTGTGAGAGTTAAAAAGTTATCCTTTAGGAATCAGACATTGTGGCACATGCCTGTAAGCCGCTAGGATGCTGAGGCAGAAGGATCACAAATTTGAAGCCAGTCTTGGCAATTTAGACAGACCCTGTCCCAAAATAAAAAAGGGAGTTGCTTGGGATGTAGCTCAGAGATAGAGCATTTGTCCTGCATGTGTGAATGTGTGAAGCCTCAGGTTCAAACCCCAGCACTAAAAAGAAAAAAAAAAAAAAGAAAAAAAGAATTAAATTTGGTTTAACTTTGGTCCCTATGCTTTTTCACTCACTGATATTATTTTGGCTTATAGAAACTACTTAGAATAGTCCACCACATCTTCCTCAGGACAATCATTCTGATGCTGGAAGTGAAATTTAATTCTTGCCTCCTTCCCAAAGCTAATTTTCTCCAAATTAATTTAGCATGGATTTTAAAATGTGGAGTCCTGTTTCTCTACCCGCAGAGGTTTTCATACATTAGGTGTTTGGTGATCTTTAGGATTTTTGTCTTTTTTGTAGTGTGGTCTGTATTTGAAGCTAAGTAGTTTTATCAACTTGTTTCCTGTCTATAGAATTAGGAGGGTCTGACAGTTTTCTTTAATTTTATGTTTTTAATTTCAAGATGCAAGTGTTTCTATTGACAAAAAAATTCTCAATAACTTTGTATGTTTTCTGGCATATTAGAAGGAAGAGGTTTGTCTACAAATTTTCCTTAGATAATCTCATTTCTCTTTGGGGGTTCTGTTAGATGGCTGAAATGATCTATGAATCACTTACTTAATTTCTTTGCAGAGTTGTTTGTATGACTGAATACTCTCAATTTGTAGTAATCTTTCTGAGGTATTAGGAGAAGTTTCATCAGACACACTCAGCTTTTTCTTTACGATATACTTTCTCAATAGTGAATCTCTTCACTGAGAACTTTAAATCATTGAGTTGTGTGTGGATCCTTTTTGTTTCACAACCATTTCCCTAATTTCTCTTGTTCTTTTCACATTTTACTATAAGCAGGAAGAAGCCGGGAGGCATCTTCAACACTTTACTTGGAAATCTCACCTACACACTCAATTGTATTATTTACAAGTTTTGCTTCCCACATAACTGGAGGGTGTGATTTTGCTAAGCTTCCTACCACTATATAACAAGCATCACCCTTCCTCAAGTTTCCAGTAACATGATCCTCTTTGCCTTCTGAGTCCTTATCACTAACCACTTTGATGTCCACATTTCTACCAATAAGATGTTTATGATGATTTAGATATTTGCTGAGGTAATATGTTTTCTCTGCCAAAATCTGTACCAGAAAAGCTGAAATGATAGGAGCTATATAGTGACAAATTTATAATAAGGAATTGATTTATGTGATTGTAGGAAATGGCAAACCAAGCCCATAATCATAAAGTGGACTACTAGGAAAGGCAAGCTGGAACCCTCAGCCATAGGCTAAAGCTTTTATTCACAGGTAGACATCTTCCCTTTCTGCTTTTCCCTTTCCAGTTACCCCTTCCCTCCTTGTAACACTCCTCCTCCTCCTTGTAACACTCAGCTCTGTTTTCTAGGCCTTTCATCTGACTGGAAGGCCTGACTGAATTAGGCCCACTCCAATTATCTAGGATGATCTCTCTTAGTCATATTATTATGGGCTTTAATCACATATAAAAATGCCTTCATAGTAACACACATATTGATGTCTGCTTGCATAACTGTGAGCTGTAGCCTAGTCATGTTGACACATTAAAAAGACCACCACAGTGTCCTGTATCATATTTCTCCACTAACCAAAATTGTCTCCTCACATACAACCCATTCATTTTCATGGGAAATTCAGGCTTTACAAGGCTTTATTCTCAGAAATTTGTTAAGACTCAAGAAAGAAATATTTGTATATAATGGACTCATTAAACAAAATAGTTCTTCAGTTAGCAGTTACAGCTTTATAAGTTGAAAATGATTTCCTGACAAGGACTTAAGAACGTGTCATGTACATTAAACATAGATTTCTTTTTGCTGAAAATGGCATTAGCGTTGTTTAAATAGTCTGTTGCCTTGCCAAAGACTAGCAACATTGGCCTCACCCTGGAGCTTGTTAGAAATGCAGACTTCAGTGCCCACTGAAGGTTTCCTAAATCAAAATTTGTGCCACAAAGCTTCCTAGGTGGATTCATTTGCATTTTGAACTTTGAGAAGCACTAGTCCTAACAGATATTTATTTATTTATTTCTCTCTCTCTCTTTCCTTCCTTTTTGGGGAGAGTGATATGGGGGAGTGAACTCAGGGGCGCTCAACCACTGAGCCACATACCTAGCCCTATTTTGTATTTTATTTAGAGACAAGGTCTCACTGAGAGGAGGAAAGATTTTCTCCTTGAGCTGTGGGAAGAAGTGCAGACTTGCTGACATCATGATTTTGGACTTCTGGCCTCCCAGAATGTTGAGTGCTTAGTGCCTCACTTTTGCTGAGGCTGGCTTTGAACTCTCAATTCTCCTGTCTCAGCCTCCCGAGCTACTGGGATTACAGGTGTGTGCCATCGCGCCCAGACCTAACAGATATTTCTGCCAAATAAAGCCCTCCATTTTTCTTTCTCTGTCATATTCCACATGCTTTGAATATTCTTTCCTCTAAAAATCTGAAAACATCATTCCAGAGCCCAGGTGTTTTCAATATGGAAGGTGAAACATACATAAGGTAAATAGATACTGATTATTTTATTAGCATTTTCCCTTTATGAAGGGAAAAATTAATGGTCAAAGAATATCTACATAAAATGTTTTCTAGGATGTTATGAAGACTAAATGAGAAAATAATAGACAAACAATAGATTACTAGGTAACTATTATTTTTTAGGCACAGTTATTATTGCATTACTTACATGACAGTTCAGAGAGGTGATTATTGTGATTATCATTTTTCCAAAAAGAAAAAAAAAGAAGAAAGAAATAACCAGTAAGGAACTTATTTAAGGGCTCACAGTAACTGTGCATAAAAACTCAAGCAATCAGACTTCAGAGCCCATATGCTTGCCTATATTGCCTCCAGTGCAAATTGTTAAGATTTGTGTGATGACTATACACATAATCAAATGTTGTTATTTTATTTTGAAAATAATTCCAGAAAATTTTTAGGGCACCAATGCACTGTTTAATTAAAACTACAGTCAGTTCAACAATACCTCTCTGAATTTCTATCGTAGTGGATATATATGCCTTCTGGGGCCTACATCCCCCTCAGGAATAACACACTAATTTTATTTTGGGATACCACTCACTCTCATTTATTTGATTAGGATGAAATTATATCTTTTCCATCTCCTGTTTTCCAGGAGTACACAGGTGACTCACGCCTGTTCTGTCATCATATTCCAACTCACTGACCATACGACTGGGTCACAGATGGGCCTGTGACCAGGTAAGTCCGTGAATTCGATTCAGCCTGGTAGTTAATAACATGCTGGTTGATTATTCCAAATCAAAAGAGTGAAAGAGTAAGAAGGGAAGTCATAGAGCAAAGAGGGGAACCTAGAGAGAGTAAAATCACTGAAAGCACTCTAAAGGGTTTCAGGAAGTGATGCATCAATATTATCAACTTGATAATTGGGCAATGTTTATGTTTTGAAGTTAACAACCAAAATACTTGGATAAAATATTCACTTTAAGCAACTGTAAGTTCAGTCATGATTGATTGTCCCCAGCAGGATTTGAATCTGTGTAAATAGGCATTTCATTGATTTTTTTTCAAAAGAGCAGATAGGTGAGCTCATTAATTTCTTTTTTAAATCAAAGATTTCCTTTTAGGGATTTTTTTCCTTCACTCAAGAAAATACTGAATGAGTCAGGGTGCTAATCTGTTTTGCTCTCATAATTCTATTTTCGTATTATAGAGATGTTTTTCAATGTGCTAATAATTGCCTAGTGGGTTGGTAGTGACTTATTTTTACTCATTTACAACTTTTTATCAGATCTGAGATAAGCATCAAGCATTGTACCAGAGGGAATGAGATTCAACAGTGTCCCATCGCCTAGAATGTAAGTGATCTATAGAGCTCCTGACTTAGAACGTGAGGGACGTGGACACTTGGTATTGAATTACCTACAGAAATATTTGTATAGGATGTTAGGATCTTGAAATGAGATCATCCTGGGTTATCAGGATGGTTCCTAAATCCAAAGACAAGTGTGTCCTTACAACACATCATGTTTGGATGGAGGCAGAGAATTAAGTCACCTGAGACTTAATTCTCTGAGGGGAAGAGGGGAGGAGAGATTTTCTCCTTGAGCTGTGGGAAGGAGTGCAGACATCATGATTTTGCTGACATCCTGATTTTGGACTTCTGGCCTCCTAGAATGTTGAGAGATAAAATCTGTTGTTTTAAGCATTAAGTTTGTGGTAATTTATTGCAGCAGCCAAGGAAACTAATATGCTAGTTCATACAGATTACTTAATTAAGGATTCTTTTGGTGTTGTTTTGCTTCATAATAATTTGGAGAAACCAATATCTCTACCTCAACTGTTGCTTCCATCCAATGGAGACTTTTGTCTGTGTTTTGATGTTTGGTGAAAAGCCAAAGGTTAGCATTTCTTGATTATTATTATTATTTTTTTACCTACCATAGATGCCCAAGGAAGTACAACTGCTTCACAAATATGACATTTCTAAATAAAGTGGTTTCAATAGTGGTCTGGAGAGCCACACACTTTCTAAAAAAGTGGTACTGGTCCTGAAAGGATATTTCTACCTGGGCAAAGTCCCATTTACAGAGTTCCACATGTGTGCAGTTTTCTAGACCAGGGAGCCAGGAGACCTTGCTTCCAGCCCTATCATCTCTGTGGCACTTCAAGCAACTCACTTTCTCTTATTGCCTGATGTGCCATTCTGAGAGTGTGGTTAAATTAATTTTTAGATGCCTTTAAAGCAATCATTCACCCAAAGGAGAGTATGTCCACTCCCCTTTATTCTTTCTACTTCGCCCTGTTGGTTTTCCTCTTATCACTCAGCACTACTGGGAATTTTATGAATACTTGCTTATCTGCCTTCCTACCTCTCACTCTCTTAGTTGAAAGAACATAATAAAAGTGCATTTAGCACACTGTCTGGCACATAACATGCCCTCAATAGAAATGCAGTAAATAAGTAAACAAATAAATAAGTGAATATTTGAGCAGAAACCAAGAAAAGGGTCTATTTTCTTTGGTGTTGGAATCAGACTGAACCAGAAAATATTTTACCCCCACGTCAATATTATTAAATTTCGGGATCGAAGAATAAGTGGTCATTAGTTCACCTCTCCTCCCAGATGCATGAGTGCCCTCTTCAGCCTTCCTGACCAGATGACCAAGATGTTGGCTGAAGCATCTTTGATGACAGGAGACTCACTCCCTCACAACTTCTGGTCTTTTCTATTTCACTTTCTTTCCCCACTCCTCCCAATTATTGAAAGCTTTATGGTTAGCACTTCCTACACCTGCTGCAGCAGAGGTCTTGGAAGCCTAGGGGTCGGGGAGAAAAGGGGAACCCCAGTGTCACCCTCAAGTCTGAGAGCCACTGGTTCAAGGGGGGAGGCTGTGGCTGACTCCCCGAGGAACTAGCGACGCCGTGTTCCCGCTGCGTTGCCTGTGTTCTCCGCCTTCCTGCTGGCAGGGGGTCTTCCTTCCCGAGGTCAACTCCCTGCCGCCACCCAGATCACCTACGCGGCCCCCAGCTCCGCTCCGGGTCCGCTCCTCCCTCCCTGGAGCCACCACCCAGCTCCGCCCTCCCCGCTCCCTAGCCCAGCCCGCTCCTTCTCAGCCACTCCTCCCCACACGCCCTCCTCTCCGGAGAGTTTCCCTGCACCTACGGCCAGGAGTTCGGACACGGCAGCCCAGCGGAGCCCACGGTCAGCAGAGCGCTAGCGACGCAGGTGCCCGAGCCCCGGAGCCGCCGCCATCTCTGCCTCGGTAGGCATTGGCTTTCTGGATCTAGGTAGGACCCGCTTCCCCGCTTCCCTCTCCTCCACTCTTGCTGTCACCCTTCCTGCTACGGGAAGCTCTGAAGCGGCGCGCTGGGGCGCGTGTGGCGGGCGCAGAGCCCGCGGGGGACTTGGGGATTGGGTGTTCGAGGCCAGCCTTTCAGGGTCTCGAGGGGCAGCAAGCGGCGGGATCGCGGGTGCGTGGGTCGCTGGGCGACTTGGTCCCCGGGGCGAGCAGGATGGGGCGCCCACTGGTTGCAGCTGGTGGAGCCTGGGCGCGCACCTGCGGGGCAGCGGAGAGGACTTGCCATCGGGGGAACTTCTTTTCCAGGCCTCCGGTCTACTTTGGAAACGGAACTGCGACTTGAACCTGTAAGCCCTGGGGCCCCGAGGGAGAATTTGTTGGTTTAAATGATAAAAGAAAAAAAAATGTGTTTGTTGAGACTGTAGATCTCGGCTTCAGTTTCCTACCCTCTCCACCTTCCCGGGAGCAAATTAAAAACAAACCCCCACCCCCAGACAAATCCAACCAAATAAACCCAAACCCCAAGCCCCAGTCCAACCAAAGCACCGATTTAAAGGGATTTGTGCTGAAAAGAGATCCACCTGAGGAATCATTTTGGAAACCCCAGGTATGATGTTGCCGGGTAAGAAATTGGTTATTGCCGGTGCTATTTCTAGAAATTGTGTTTGCTAACAGAAGATGAGAGTGACTCTTGTAAACCTCAGGAAGTTCTTTAAACAGAAGGAGCTGCCTGGAGTGTCCACAATTATTTAAGTATATTGAAACAAATGCTCTTTCAGAGCTCTGGACTTGGGAGTCAGAAAATCTGAATTTTGATATTATCTGTGATGCTGTGGTTAGCTTAACCTCTGTGGGCCCCAGTTTCTTCATCTTTCAAATGAGAGAGCTGGATTAGGATCATTTCTGAGGGCTTTTTAGTAATATCTAAGTTGTATCCCAGATTTAAAAAAATGTGTAATTCTTTAACTCTTTTAATCTGTTACAAATATTGCTGGTTTCATGAAACATATGTGTGTGTGTTGTGTGTGTATATATATATATGTGTGTGTATATATATGTATATACACACATTATCTATCTATCTATATCTATCTATCTATCTATAGATGTGTGTGTATCTTGGCATTTGTTTTATATGCATTTATTATTTATATTTTCAGGTTTTCCAGCCCAAAGTTGTAGAGAATACAAAACATTTGCAAATAACTCAGAAATATATAGCTTTTATATGAATATTTAGAACACCCCCCAAACTAACTTTAAGAATCAGGTTTACCTTTAGGTCAATAGTTGCAACACTATTGAAAAAATATGTGGCTTTAGCATAGCACTTATTCTCTTCCAGTATTATACATTTGGAGGAAATAAAAATTGTTTTGGAGATAAACAAAAATTGTATCTTTGCTATCAATTACTGCTTTTGTAGAATGTTTGTTACTTTTTAGCATAAAGTTGTGTACAGAATGTTAAAAAAATGGTTTCAGACCACTTCAGAGCCTCTTTGAAATTAAGCTCAATAGCAGAGATGCCAATTTTAGTAATATATTTAGTTGACTTGGAATGAATCCCAGAAAGTAGCAGAGGTTAACTAAACAGATAAACCAGAAATTAAGTATTGACACACACACACACACACAAAATTTGTACTATAAAGTTTCAGTGTCCCTAATGCTTCCTTTTTGATTTAAAAAAACTAGAAACAATCCCTGACTTGTTTAAGCAGAGAATGATTAAATAGCTTTTGTTACTCCTTGTAACAAATATTGACCATGGTGTTTTCAGAATGATTTGAGATTTGGTCATGGCTAGTTAGGATAGGCTTAGAAGTGTTTCTAGCTCTTTTTGTTGGCTTTGGCCTAAAATAATAAAATCACCTTTAACCACCCACATGTGCATGTGTACAGTTTGGGAGAGTAGAATGGATTTGAAGTACTCATTTATAAATGTGTTTTAACTTACTTTTCATTGTCTTGCCTTTGGGATGGAAATATCAATCATTCAAGCATTTATCTTTCCTCATATTCTCTGGTCAAGTAGATGGGCATCTCCTGAAACAGACACTCATAGAGTTAAGTAAATTGCTTGTTGATAGAACAGGGAGTAATAGTAGAACTCACATACCCTGGCTGCTATTGCTTAAAAAACAACTGAATCATTGGATGGATTTGATTGCTCATGGTCCACAGCCAACTCATTCATGGACTGGGAGTGTCTTTGTGGTTGGCATAGGCTGTAGTCCTCTTTTGCAGTGTTACTCTTTCACAAATTTATCAAGGAAAAAAGTGACCATCTTTTCACACGTAGATCACTATTGTAGGACTAAACTTTTTATGTTTGTGAAGTATCTTTAGAAAATCTTAGAATTAAGACCTAAATGTATCGAGGAAAAAAAAAAAAAGAATTCCCTTGGCTGATACTGTACTGCATTTTTTATTCTGGGAGCCAAACACATGTACTAAAAATATGTCCTGTGGAGTTAAAAATGAAGAAAAAGGCTTAGGATCTGTTCTAATTCTTAAGATTTTATGTGATTTACAAATTCCGATTTTAATTAAATTAGAAAGGCTCAAACGTTCACCTACTGGCCAGATTTAGTACATATAGCCTTTTGGATTTTCTCTTCAAATTTCATCTGCTTATAATTTGGAATATTATTTCTCAAATACTTTTTATGATTCAATAAAAAAGATATCTTTTGTCTTTTCACACACATGATCTTAGTAATCTTAAAAAATTTAATACTTTGAACCATAACACAAATAACAAGTATATAAGACATATTTATTGATATACACATAACAGATGATTTTAACAGAATTATAAGGCCTCACTACTTAGTACTCAAGAAAGAACATTGCCGACATCCGGAAACTTGTTGTTTGATCTCTCCTTATTGCAAGCTGAGTCTGAAATTTTCTTAAAAGAAAATTAACATGACTTTAGTAGCATTCTTCTGTAGATTATTTTGCTTAACATTTTGTTTGTGAGATGAAGCCGATTCTTCTTTATTTTTAATTTTTTTCTGCACTTTTTCTTAACCCCATTCTTATCCAACTTCAGTTTTCAGTAGTCTGCCAGAAGTACTTCAAGGTCTGCTGCTGTTAAGGTCAACAATGATACCACCTTTGCTAATGCATCAGTCAATTGTTAGTGTTCATCTTATTTTCCCTGTTTCTTGATTTCCAGGACACCTTGTACACTATTTGATTTTCCTCCTTCCCTGGCTGCTCTTTTCTCTCTGCTTTGCTGGACTCTCCTCTCAGAGGTTTTTTTGTTTTGTTTTGTTTTGTTTTGGTACCAGGGATTGAATTCAGGGGCACTGGAACACTGAGCCACATCCCCAATTCTATTTTGCATTTTATTTAGAGACAGGGTCTCACTGAGTTGCTTAGCACCTCACTGTTGCTGAGGCTGGCTTTGAACTCGAGATTCTCCTGCCACTGGGATTACAGGCATGTGCCACACATCTGGCTCTCTCAGAGGTTTTAACCTTGCAGCGCCTTAAGGTATAGAGAATTTTTCTCTATACTCTTTGACGATTTTATGCAATCTCTATATTTTATACTGAGAACTCAAAAAGCAATAGCTTAAGGCTTGATATCGCCCTCTGAACTTCAGACCTTATGATCCAGCTGCCTAACAACATTTTCATTTGGATGTCTAATAGACATTTTCAGTTCAAACAGGCTCCAAATGGAATTTTCATCTTGCCCAAACCTACGTATTCTACAGTCTTTTCTATCTTCAACTTTCCAGTTGGTTAAGCCCCAAACCTTGGAGTCATCTTTGATCTCCCTCATTCTGTCATATGTTATATATTACATATTAGGAAATGTTTGCCTTGTCTTCAAAATAAATATAATCACCTTTTTTTCACCTCCATGGCTGCCACCCTGATATAAACTGCCCTCATCTTGAGTTACTGCAAGGACCTTCTAACCAGTATCCCTGTTTTTAATCTTTTTCTCTCTTCAGTTCGTTTTTAGAAGGACAGTCAGAGTCAGATTTTGACACTTTTCTGCTCCAGTCTCCAATGGTTTTGTAGTTCATACAAAGTAAATTTCAAAGTCCTTAGGATAACCTTTCTGGTCTTTCTGCCCTTCCCTTTACCTATCTAATCTCTTTTCCTACAGTTCTTCCTCTGATTTAGTTGCAGCCATACTGGGCTCCTTGCTATTCCTTGGATAAATTGGGAGCCATCTTTGTTTCCTCTGTTGGGAATGCTCTTTTCCCAGAGATCTGCATGATTTATTCTGTCACAGTCATTTCCTTTTTGTTCAAAGGTTTCCCTTTCAATTTAAAATTGTAGATTGTCTTTTATCTGTATTATATCTTTTTGGTTTTCCTTTGCTTTTCACCATAGCATTTCTCTACCTTTTAAAATACTTTATTATTATTTTTTTCCCTGTTTGGTTCATCCTGTCTTATCCCTAGTATGTGAAATAGGGTCTAGCATTTAAGAGGAAAGCCATATTTTTTTCCCTGTTGATTGAATACTGTTGCTTGTTCATTTTCATTGCTGGATTTATTTCATTGTATAAATATGATACATTTTAAATCTTGATTCTGAGTATGGCTATTTAGGTTCTTTCCCTTTTCTTCCCTTGTTCTCTTCTTCCTTTTTGTTTTGTTACTGAATTATTTCAGAGTACCACAGCCTGGGTAATTTTTAAGTAACAGAAGTTTATTTGGTTCATGATTCTAGAGGCTGAGAAGTCTAAGAGCAAGGAGCCGCCTATGATAAGGGTCTTCTTGCTGTCTCATAGCATCACAGAGGGGCAAGCAAGCACAAATGAGAGAGGGCAAGAGGGGGCTGAACTTAGAACAAACCCATTCCAGCAATAGTGTCAATTACTTCATTCATGAGGGCAGAGCCCTAATAACCTTATATCAACTCTTATTAGCTCCCCCTCCCTACACTGTTGTATTGAACACATGAACTTGGGGGAAGTTACTCAGACCCTACCAGTTACTATAAATAGAGCAGCTGTGACCCATCCTTTACAACTATCCTAGTACATAGGTACAGGAGATTTTTTAAGAGTATACAAGTAGTAGGCAAATTCCTGGGTTACAGGACTTGCAGATTTCCACTTTATTAGATAATGCCACACTTCTTAAGTGTGGTCTTACCAATTTATATTCTTACTTTTGTTGTTGTATATCTTTGACAAAACTTGGTATTGACTGAACATTTAAGTTTTGCTCATCTGATAGGTGTGTATCATATCCTTAATATTCATTTCTTTAATTAGTAGTGAGATTGAAGATACTGATATAACTTCTCTACCTTTCTTTTGTTGGTATGTGCTTGGTAAATCTTTTTTGTCATCCTTTTGTTTTCAATTTCTTCATATTATTTTTGGATATATCTCCATATGATGGTATATGTCTTATTTCCATCCTTCTCCATTCAAGCTGAATTTTTGGATGTGTTTCTTATAAACAACATATATTCCTTAAGATGTTTTACATTCAATATCTTTTCACTGAAGAATTTAGTCAATTTCTATTCAACTTGATTAGTGATGTATTTAGATTTGTGTTTACTCATCTATCATTTTTATTTGTGCTGTATTTTTGGTTTATTGCTCCCTTTTTTATTTTTATATTTTAGATTGATTCCTTTTTTCATTCTAAATTTTCTATAACTACTTTAAAAATTTCTATAATTCAGTGATTATTGTAGAAGAATCATGAGTCCTTTAGTCATCAAATTTGAAAATGAATGAAGTTTGAACAGTAATGAATCGAGGAACATACAAGGGCATTAGCTTACTTTAACCCCATTTAAACTCTCTTGACATATATTACCAATATCTTGAAATTCGTTTATTCAACAAACATTTATTGAGCACTTAGTCTGCGTTAAGCATTATTTTAGATGTTGAATAAAACAAATGACCATCGCTGTACTTGTTAAACACAACAGGGGACAGACAGAAAAATGAACAATCTAAATGAGCAAACTGTGCCATATATTGGAAGGTGATAAGTGCTACAGAAAAGAGAAAAAAAAATAGAGAAGGCGAAAAGGATGAGGAACGCTGAGCAAGGGAACGAGAGGGAGTGCCCAAGTGCAATGGAAGTAGCTGAGCACATCCCACTCTTGACTCAGTCAGTTCATCATGTAAGTGTTTTATCTGTTATAATAGATGATAGCTAAAGGTTTAAGCCAAATAGAGATTCTCAGGAGTCTCCATAATGATATTACAATAGGATTTAAAAATGTGAAGTCATGTTTAAGAATGGCTGTCACCAAATATCTGTTTTGTGAAGGTCTAGGACAACTTTTTCTCAGAATTATATTTTCTAATTTTACTTAGCAGCTGTTCCTGGATGTCTAAATGTATGAACATTGAGAGACTATCAACAGGAGATAATTGAACAATTAGATTTCTGTAGGTAACTACAGAATTTCTGAACCAAACCGGTCAATGTTTAGGAGAGGAAAGAAAATAAAGTTTACACAAAGACACACACAAACGTGCATACGTAGACAGAACCTTCTGGCACACACATAAACGCTCATTAATTGCAGTTGCTTGTATGTTAGCAAGATGCTATTGCTTAAAATCATGACATACTTAATATATTAGACCTATCCAGGAGATAGCTGGGTATTTCTCTGATGTCCTGGGTGTCTTACAATAATGTTGCTTATGGGGAAAAAGCTTTCTCATAGAACCAATAGGATGTAAAAATATGGTGTATAAAAAGCAGTCATCTGGTCATGTGGCTTTTGGGTCTTTTGACTCCATGATTTTAAACTTGCAGATCAGTTCTTGCACAGGAGGTCCTGCTGTCTTTTACCTCTATGCTGTGGCTGATCTTTGTTCCTACTGACCACAGGTTCTGTGAGAGTTAGGTTACATTACTAACACTGTGCTTCATATTTGTCCCCATTCTTGCAGGGGCTGTTAAGTATGCACTCAATGGAGTCTTTTATGATTTCTCAAACTAGAAGTAATACCACTGATCTATTCTTTCTAAGGCGTGTCATTCTTAAAAATCTAAGACACTGTGGAATTTTGAGATTTACCACTTTTTTATCATTAAGAAAGATACCTATTTAAATATTTTGTAATACATTCCCATCATTTAGAATTTTAGTTCTATACTTATTGAAATAATTCATTTAGAATTAGATAAAAATTTCTATTTAAATCATATTCTTATATACAATGTATGAATCAAATACTTTAGGTAAGGATTTCTTATTCATATTCCTAGTCTGTTTTTTTGTTTTGTTTTGAGTTGCTTTTGAATGTGGAGCTGTTGATATCAATATATCTCCAAACAATCATACTGTGGGCTGTCCAGAATATTGATACAGCAATTAAAAAGAGAATGTTTCATTCATGTTTCCAAGAATGTTACAAGAATCAAGGTTACCTGGATTCTTCCTTCTTTTAAATGAATTCTTTAAGTCCTGTATTTGCTTAGAATAATGTCATATTTTATTCTGGGTTCATATTTATATCATGACTTTCTGAAAAGCTTTTCTCAATTAACTTTATTTTTTATTATTGGGAAAAAGTAAATGGACTGTCTTCATTTCATCTTTAATAATTTTCAGATTCTACTTATTCTCTTTATTGTTCAGAATCCATTGCAGTATTTTTTAAGTCCACTGACTCATTTTCTAAATTGGTTTAGTAGCTTGAATTTCAAATTATGACTTCCTTTTGCCCATTGCGTTATTCTGAGTTTTTTTTGCCTTATTTTCAAGATTTTCCAGTTTCATAATCACATTATGTATCAAGTTGTCTTCCATCTCCACATTCCTGGTTGTCATCCCTTCTCAGCCATCTGTGCTGTAGCTCCTATCCTGACTGCTCCCTCCCTGGTCTGCAGAGACATCTAACAGGCTTGTGGTCATGTTCCTGCATGTTTCCGTCTTCCTTTGGTTTACTCTTTACTTTGTGGAACACTTTGTAGTTATTTTTGAGAGAAAGGGTCATACAGTATCAATTTTCTAAGTCATTGCATTCTTGCAAAATCTATTTGTTTCCTTCTAGTAATTCTTCACTAGATACAGAACTCTAAAATGAAAGCCATTTTCTATTAGGCAACTACTAGGTTGTCTTCTCTAACATTCAGTGTTTGAAGTGAAACACATTCCTGTTCTGTTTCTTATTTTTATTCCAGAGGGAAAATCTTAAGTTCATTATTTCCCTTTAATCATTCTTTTTTTTTCCTTTGCGATTCTCTGACTACAAAATCTTCAGAAATGTCCCCAAGAATAACTCGTTATACATTTGCTAAATTTATTTTTTCTTCTTTGGTTTGTTTCTGTGTCTCCAGGTGGTCTGTTTTCTTTTTTCTTTCTTTTAATAAAACTTTTGACATTATGCTAAAGGTTTTCTTCAACTCTTCATTCATGATTTCATTGAGCATAGCTATTAAGTGAAAACAGAAGAATGTTAATTCTCTGCATAGGGGTAGTGTCTATTGATTGATTGCTTCATTTTATGCATTTAGTTAAGGAGCTGACATTGATGATGAAGGTCTAGCACCCTAAATGTCAACATGTGTAAAGGCCTTGTCATTATTTGTGCCAGCTTTATATATACACTCTTTTTTTTTTCTAATTTTTTTTATTATTAGTTGTTCAAAACATTACAAAGTTCTTGACATATCATATTTCATACATTTGATTCAAGCAGATTATGAACTCCCATTTTTACCCTATATACATATTGCAGATTCACATCGGTCACACATCCACTTTTTTACCTACTGCCATACTAGTGTCTGTTGTATTCTGCTGCCCTTCCTATCCTCTACTATCCCCCTTCCCTTCCCCTCCCCTCCCATCTTCTCTCCCTACCCCATCTACTGTAATTCATTTCTCTCTCTTGTTTTTTTCCCCTTTCCCCTCACTTCCTCTTATATGTAATTTTGTATACCAATGAGGGTCTCCTTCCTTTACTATGCAATTTCCCTTCCCTCTCTCTTTCCCTCTCCCCCCTCATCCCTGTTTAGTGGTGATCTTCTTCTCATGCTCTTCCTCTCTATTCTGTTCTTAGTTGCTCTCCTTATATCAAAGATGACGTTTGGCATTTGTTTTTTAGGGATTGGCTAGCTTCACTTAGCATAATCTGCTCTAGTGCCATCCATTTCCCTGCAAATTCCATGATTTTGTCATTTTTTAGTGCAGAGTAATACTCCATTGTGTATAAATGCCACATTTTTTTTTATCCATTCATCTATTGAAGGGCATCTAGGTTGGTTCCACAGTCTAGCTATTGTGAATTGTGCTGCTATGAACATTGTTGTAGCAGTGTCCCTATAGTACACTCTTTTAAGGTCTTTAGGGAATAGTCCAAGAAGGGGAATAGCTGGGTCAAATGGTGGTTCCATTCCCAGCTTTCCAAGGAATCTCTATACTGCTTTCCAAATTGGCCGCACCAATTTGCAGTCCCACCAGCAATGTACAAGTGTACCCTTTTCCCCACATCCTTGCCAGCACTTGTTGTTGTTTGACTTCATAATGGTTGCCAATCTTACTGGAGTGAGATGGTATCTTAGAGTGGTTTTGATTTGCATTTCTCTGACTGCTAGAGATGGTGAGCATTTTTTCATATACTTGTTGATTGATTGTATGTCCTCCTTTGAGAAGTGTCTCTTCAGGTCCTTGGCCCATTTGTTGATTGGGTTATTTGTTATCTTATTGTTTATTTTTTGAGTTCTTTGTATATTCTGGATATTAAGGCTCTATCTGAAGTGTGAGGAGTAAAAATTTGTTCCCAGGATGTAGGCTCCCTATTTACCTCTCTTATTGTTTCTCTTGCTGAGAAAAACTTTTTAGTTTAAGTAAGTCCCATTTGTTGATTCTTGTTATTAACTCTTGTGCTATGGGTGTCCTATTAAGGAATTTGGAGCCCGACCCCACAATATGTAGATCGGAGCTAACTTTTTCTTCTATCAGACGCAGAGTCTCTGATTTGATATCAAGCTCCTTGATCCATTTTGAGTTAACTTTTGTGCATGGCGAAAGAAGGGGATTCAGTTTCATTTTGTTGCATATGGATTTCCAGTTTTCCCAGCACCATTTGTTGAAGATGCTATCCTTCCTCCATTGCATATTTTAGCCCCTTTATCAAATATAAGATAGTTGTAACTTTGTGGATTAGTCTCTGTGTCCTCTATTCTGTACCATTGGTCCACCCGCCTGTTTTGGTACTAGTACCATGCTGTTTTTGTTACTATTGCTCTGTAGTATAGTTTGAAATCTGGTATTGCTATACCGCCTGATTCACACTTCCTGCTTAGAGTTGCTTTTGCTATTCTGGGTCTTTTATTTTTCCATATGAATTTCATGATTGCTTTATCTATTTCTGCAGGAAATGTCATTGGGATTTTGATTGGCATTGCATTGAACCTATAGAGAACTTTTGGTAATATCGCCATTTTGATGATGTTAGTTCTGCCTATCCATAAACAGGGTATATTTTTCCATCTTTTAAGATCTTCTTCTATTTCTCTCTTTAGGGTTCTGTAGTTTTCATTTTATAAATCTTTCACCTCTTTTGTTAGGTTGATTCCCAAGTATTTTATTTTTTTTGAGGATATTGTGAATAGGGTGTTTTTCCTCATTTCCATTTCAGAAGTTTTGTCGCTGATTTACAGGAATGCCTTTGATTTATGTATGTTGATTTTATATCCTGCCACTTTGCTGAATTCATTTATTAGTTCTAGTAGTTTCTTTGTAGACCCTTTTGGGTCTTCTAGGTATAGAATCATGTCTTCCGCAAATAGTGATAATTTAAGTTCTTCTTTTCCTATTTTTATGCCTTTAATTTCTTTCATCTGCCTAATTGCACTGGCCAGATATACACTCTTATTTGTAGATTCCATATTCATGGAATTGCACTTGTGGAAGATTGCCTAAGGAATGTGTATTTCATTTACTTATATATATGAGCAACTCAAATCTGGGAGCCTTGGATGAATTTCAGAGGGTTTGTTGACCACCTAAAACATTTGGTACATGTGCTTCCTCCTGGCAGTTTTTACACTGTTCCCACCAAATTCTCAATGAGGTCCTTATTCCGAAAATGCTTAAGCATTCAGAATCACTGTTCTGAAGCACTTCTTGATATTAAACTACATTCTCAAAAACCTCTATATGAATGATATTAGGATGCCTCTTTCATTCAGTTTTGTCTTGGTGTGATGCCACCAGTCTGTATTGGAGGATATTTTAAGAAAGATGTGTATTTTGCTATTCTTCTTTCTTTTATTCATTTGTCCAGCTACTTACTACATATGTAGCACCTGCTGCATGAAGGGCAGGCTTATGTTTGTGAAAGATATAATGAGAAAATAAATCAGAAAAAAAATCCCTTAGTTTGTAGGTTTTTTTTTTTCTAGTAGGGAGACAGACAGTAAAACAAGAAAAAAAAAGATATTCAAGTTAGTGTTCAGTGATAAGGTGAAATTTTTAAGCAGAAGAGTGGATATGAGATTTCGAGGTAGGGAAACTGTGTGACTTTAGATGGGCTGGCCAGGCAGGGCTCCTCTGAGAAGGGGCCTAAAGCAAAGGTTGGTGACATCAAGAGGCAATTGGGATCCAGGTCCTCAGAGTCTTGTGCAGGACTTAGACTTTTATTCTGAGTGAAAAGGGAGTATTCTAGTGTTTTGAGAAAGAGAGACATGACTATTGCTGTGTTGAGAACAGACTTAATTGGGAATTGGAAATTTTTAAAATTCTTTATTGGAAATAAATATGTCATTACCTCTGCTATAACCATTTACCTTTGTATGATCACAGTAAAGATAAAGATTTTAGAAAATAAGGGAAGTTTGAACACTGAACAGGGAGACCTATAAAGCTCCTCTTCTTGTAATCTAAGGAAGAGATAATGGTGACTCTGAACAGGATATTGGTGGTTGCAGGGGAGATAAGTTATTGAAATTTGAAATTCCCATAAAATTCTGGTACTGTACTCGGTATGTTACGCAGTTAATCAGGAAAATATCTTATTATTCTTAGTGTTAGGATCAATTTACTTTTTCCCCTAAGCTGTTAGTTTCATTTTACATACTAGGTGAATTTATTAGACTGTTACAAATTATGGTCAGGCTTAGGAAGCACATTCAAATTGATAGTTGTTTGGCATATTTGATGCAGTTGACTTATTTTGATTACCCTATACTCGATTTTTTTCTCATAGTTTAAATTTTTTGTTATATTTTTCTGTATTGTTTATTTTGTAAACCTCCTTGTATTCCTTTTGTTGTAGTTTAGGGTGCATATAAATATTTTTCTCTTTGAGTCTATGTGAGATGCCACCTTTCGCCCTCTCTTCAAGGCTGTTTCTAGCCCTTTTTACGTTGTGATTGTTTCTCTTACATTAGAATGAAATCCAATGGAAAGAATTCAAACCATCAGAATAATTAGTGTTTTGCATGGAACTTTAAATAAAGGAATAGTTGTCTCATGTAAGGATGACAGCTGATCTGTTTGGTCACTTAGCAGATCATTTCAGTTAAATGTGAGTCAAATCAATTTTTGGACTAAATTATTAGTCACTAGTTTAATCAAAGCAGGTGTATTGTATCTATGACACATACTGATTATGATCCTTGATCTTGAGCTTATTTTGTGGGGATGTTTTATATCAGAAACAGATAATAAAAACTTATATGAAACATTATATTAAATATTAAAATCATATTAATGCTTGCATATATTAATATGATTAGATCATGTGGATGCTAAGTACTTCACCCATTCCTAGAGATCCTAAAGAAATGTTGTGATGTCACAGAGTCCCAACGAATTTTGTCAAACCAAAATTCTAATGAAAAACTGATACTCTGAAAAAC
Source organism: Ictidomys tridecemlineatus (assembly GCF_052094955.1). Taxonomy (NCBI): domain Eukaryota; kingdom Metazoa; phylum Chordata; class Mammalia; order Rodentia; family Sciuridae; genus Ictidomys; species Ictidomys tridecemlineatus. The sequence goes on from NC_135487.1 coordinate 51,240,905, forward strand.
AAATAGACCAGAACACAAATTGTTTATATGCATCCATTTTCTTCCTAAGAGTTTGGAAGTTGTAAAATTAACAAACCCCCTTTTCTGTTTACTCTTCATATGGGGCCATTCCTCAGGTGAGTTATAAGGCATGTTTCTTATTTAATAATTTCTAATATTCTTTGTAGTAAAGCTGTGATTTCTGTTTTAAAGTAAAAATTTCTCAGAATCATAGGCAGCTCTGAAAGAAATTGTAGAGGTCATCCAGCGGTCTTATTTGTAGATGAGGAACCAGAGGTCGATACAGTTGAAATCCCAAGTCCTGCAAGCTGATCAGTAGAAAAGTAGTAGAGGCCAGCATCCAGGACTCCTGATGCAATTCAGGGCTTTTTTTTTTTTTTTTTGGTTGTTGTTAATATCTCAGATTACATATGTGTGATGGACTGAATCCCAAATTTGAGATCATAAAAAAAGATTTAAACATCCAAATCTTATAGGGTTTCATCATAAGTCCAAACTTAATGAATTAAAATTTTACTGCCATTCTAATTCATGATGTAGTAGTATAAATAATCTTATTGATGATGTATTTCAAATTGAGTAGAATTCATGGGAAAGCTTATGTATGAAGTCATTCCTAGCATTTGGATAAATTAAGTCATGAGGCCCTCCCTGAATTATTCTGGTAACTCTTTAGTGTGAATATTGTCTGCAAATGAATAATAGGTTTTCCAAAAACATTTTGGAAAATTTTTTTATTCTTTATTGGAAATAAATATGTCATAACCTGTGCTATAACCATTTGACTTTGTATGATCACAGTAAAGATAAAGGTTTTAGAAAATAAGGGAAGTTTGAACCCTGAACATAAAAAAAACAAAAACAGTTAAGATTGTGATATTAATGGTTTTAGATTACCTGCCATATATTTAATTGATACTGTGATCATTTTTGTTTAGTTGAAAATTCACTTTTGTCCTGTGACACTTGTGCTGGTTTCTATGGCATAGAGGAACATTGCCTGTTTCTGTGTTAAAATATAAGCTGCATAACTATGTAGGATAATATGTGCATAGCAATAAATCTATAACTTTCAATTCAGAGTGGAAGACTTCTCTGATAGTGATCCAGATTATTACAGAGGGTTAATTTTAAATACTTATTTATAATTCTTTTCCTTTTATATTTTCTACAGACACCTGATGTATGGGTTGTTTTTGTTTCAGATTTGCTGTTTTTCAGGTACATGTCTCTGAAGTAAGATGACTCGTCAAAATCTCTTTGTGATTTTGTTACATTGGGGTAAGTTATTTGCTGTTTTAATGTACTTATATAAAGTGGAGATTGTGCTTTCTGAGATGTTATTTGTTTCATTGACTAACAGAATTTCCTTTTTCCAATCAGGAATTCTTATTTATGCTCATAATTAACTATAAACCAAAAACCCTTTTCAATCTCCTGAAAACAACTTGATACTTTACTTGTCCAGAATTCTAGTGCATGTGCGCGTGTGCGCGCGTACACACACACACACACACACACACACACACACACACACACACACCCCTATCTTATAGTTGCAAAACTAGAATTGGTCTTTATATTTTGATCTGCATGTTTCTTTTTCCACTTAACAAGTTATCAATTTATCAGGACAATTTTTCTCACAGACATACCCAGAATGATGTTTGACAAAATATCTGAGCATCCCTGGGCCTAGTCAAGCTAAAACACAACATGAACCATCATAAGCTTTAACAGTTTGTCATGTTTGCAAATATTTCCTTACTGCCCAATATTTGCTTTGTAATTATTTTCTTTTACAGTACAGAAAATTTATGATATACTAACATATACTTTAAATAAGCTAAAGTGACAACTTTTAATTTTACTTAGCAAATATAGCAATTTTAAATTATAAAATATACTAGATAATAGTCAAAAATTAAATTTTCTATGTCAAGGAATAATTTAATTGGTAATAATAGTCACATGTTATGTGACTGTGACACAAAATGATGGGTTTGTTTTCAAACAGAAGGGTGATCATGTTGTAAATGCTATTCTGTATTATAATGGAGAGTAATGACAAGTGTGAACGTAAAGGGTTACCAAGGAATGGTAACAAAAACCACCAGAAGAATGCTTTAAGAAATTAAATGCTTTTCTTCCTACACATTGCAGGATTGTCCTCCAGAGAAAGCTTCACATGATCTTTTATTGTCTTAGCTTTCAACCTTTTGTTTGAAATAAGTCACATGTTGCTGATAACTTTTAATTTTAGACAGGAAAACTAAGCTAATTTTTTTTCTCATTTAATTTTTTTCTTTTTTCAAATTTATTTATATTTCTAAATTGGCATATGAAATTATATGCATTTATCATGTACAAGGTGACTTTTGAAGTCTTTATGCTTTTTGCAGTGGTTTAATATAGCTAATTATAGCAAAGCCATTACTTCACATATTTATTGTTTTTGTAGTAAGAACATTTAACATCTACTGTCTCAATATTTTTCAAGAAATATATTATCATTTTTTTCTTTTTTCTAAAATTTGTTATTTTTAGTTACACATGACAATTGAATGTATTTTGACTTATCATACATACATGGGATATAACTTCCCATTTTTGTGGTTGTACATCATATGGAGTTACATTGATCACATATTCATATATGAACATAGGAAAGTTATATCTGATTCAATCTACTGTCTTTTCCATTCCCACCCACCTTGCCTTCACTCCACCCTCTTCAATCTGATTACCACCCCCCCCCACACACACACTCTGCTCCACCACCACCTATTGTGAATCAGCATCTACATATTAGAATATTTGGCCTTTGGTGTTTTTGGATTGGCTTATTTCACTTAGCATGATAGTCTTCAGTTTCATCCATTTACCAGCAAATGCCATAATTTCATTCTTATTTATGGCAGCTTTTAAATTTTTATCCTTATTCTGTATGTTAGACATTTTCATAATAATATGCCTTGATGAGAGGAAAGTGACCTGCTCCATTCCGCCATCTTGAAACCTCCCCCAATATATCATCATTAACTGTAGCCATTGTGCTACATGTTAGCTCTTTGAACTTACTCTTCCCAATTATAAATATGTATTATTCTTTGACATTTCATTTTGTCACTCCTGCCTCTTATAACTACCATTCTTCTCTCTACTTCTATGAGATCAGCTATTTTAAATTCCATATGTAAGTGAGGTCATGTAGTATTTTTCTTTCTGTGCTTGGCTTATTTCACTTAACATAATGTCCTCTAGATTTATCTATGTTGTTGCAGATTTCAGTGTTTCCTTATTTTTTTATGGCTGAATAGTGTTCTGTTGCTCTGGGGTGGATGTGGTTTGAGTGTCCACCAGAGGTCTATTGTAATTGGATCCTTAGTTCCCAAGGAGGTGATATGAAGGAATGCTGTAGAATCTTTAAGAAGAGGGCCTACTGAAAAGTCCTTACATCACTGAGGCATGTGAGACCTAAAGTTCTTTTGAAAAGGTTGTTGTAAAAGAAGCAAGAGTGACCATTTCCAGCTTCCCCTTGCTTCTGATTGGAAATATAATCTCTTGATTGCCCTCCCTATTGGACTTCTCCCATTTATGTCCATACCCTGAAGTGATGTGACTGAAGGCAGTCATTGCTAAGCCTACACTATGTCATTTGGATAGACAGCCTCCAAAATGAGCTAAATGAACTTGTTTGCTTATAAAGTTAGCCTGTGTCAGCTTAATATTTTCAGAATGTATATATACCATACTTTCTTTGTAATAAATATGGGAATACAGATATCTCTTTAATGCTGATTTCATTTCATTTTTTCCCATATTTTTTAATTGGTGCATTATGTTTGTACACATTTATGGGAATTGTTGTTATATATACTCATTTTATTTCTTTTAGATATATGCCCAGTACTGAACCAAATGGTAGTTCTATTTTTCATTTTTGTTTTTGAGGAATCTTTGTACTGTTTTCCATAATGGCCATACTAATTAACATTCCGACCACCACTGTACAAGGGTTCTCTTTTCTTCACAACTTTGCCAGCATTTGTTACCCTTTGTCTTTTGGATAATAATCATCCTAGCAGGAATAGGTGATGTCTCATCATGATTTTGATTTGCATTTCCTTGATTTGTGATATTGAGCATTTTTTCATATACCTGTTGACCATTTGTACATCTTCTTTTGAAAAATGTCTATTTATGTCATTTTCCCATCTTTAAATCAGGTTATTTGTGGAGCTTTTTTTTTCCTCAGAGGTTTTTGAGTTCTCTGTATATTTTGGATGTAAACCCCCTTATTTGATATATAGTATACAGATATTTCATCCAATTTTGCAGGTAGTATCATCACTTTGTTGATTGTTTCCTTTGCTGTACAGATGCTTCTTAGTTTGAAATAATCCTGGTTTTCTATTTTTGCTTTTGTTGTCTGTAATTTGGGGTTTTATCTAAAACATTGGTGTCTGTACAAATGTCTTGAAGTGTTGGCCCTAGTTTTTTTTTCCTAGTAGTTTCATATCTGATGTTTGGTCTTTGATCCATTTGGGGTTGTTTTTTTTTGTAATGGTTAGAAACAGAGGTCCATCTTTCTATTATTTTTCCATAAGAATGTCTAGTTTTCCCAGCACCATTTATTGAAGAGACTGTCATTTCTCCAATGAATGTTTTTGACTTATAAATTCTCCCTTTGTTGAGGATCACTTGGCTGTAGAAACATGGATTTATTTTTGGGTTTTCTATTCTGTTCTGTTGGTCTGTGTATCTGTTTTTATTCTAGCACAATGATGTTTTTTAAAAAATTTTTAGTTGTTGATGGACCTTTATTTTATTCATTTATTTATATGTGGTGCTGAGAATTGAATCTAATGCCTCACACATGTAAAGCAAGTGCTCTATCACTGAGCCACAACCCCAGCCCCTGTTTTGGTTACTATAACTTGGTAGTATGTTTTGAGGTGAGGTATTGTGATACCTCCAATTTTGTTCCTTTTGATCTAGATTTCTTTGGCTATTTGGGGTTTTTTTGGGTTACATATGAATTGTATTTTCTATTTCTGTTAAGAAAGTCATTTGTATTTTGATATGCATTGAATTGAATTTGTAGACTACTTTGGGTAGGATGGAAATTTTAACATCATTAATTCCTTTAATCCATGAATGTGGGATATTTTTCCATTTATTTGTGTCTTCAATTTCTTTAATCAATATTTTATGGTTTTCAGTATAGGAATCTTTCATATATTGTAGTTATTATAAATGAGATTTTTTTTAAAGATTTCTTTTTCATATAGTTTGCTACTATTGTATAGAAATTCTACTGGGTTTTGCTTTTTTTCTGCAACTTTAATGAATTTGTTTATTCTAACAGATTTTTTTTTGCAGAGACTGTAAGATTTTCAATGTATAAGATCATTTGTTTGCAAAAGGGTCAATATAACTTCTTCATTTCAATTTAATTTCTTTCTCTTTACTAATTGCTTTGGCTAGTACTTTCAGTAACATATGTTGAAGAAAAGTGGCAGGATTGGTTTTCCTTGTCTTGTTCTAGATCTCAGAAGAAAAGAATTCAACTTTTCCTCATTTAGTATGATATTACCTGTGGGTTTATTGTATATGGACTTTATTTTGTTGAGGTAAATTTCTTCTATTTCTGATTTGTTGAGAGGTTTATCATGAAGGGATGTTGAATTTTGTCAAATGATTTCTCTGAATATCTTGAAACGATCATATTGTTTTTGTTCTCTGTTCTATTTATGTGGTATGTCATTTGCATGTGTTGAACCATCCTTGCATCCCTGGGTTGATTCCCACTTGATCATGGTGAATGATCTCTTTAATGTACTATTGAATTGAGTTTGCTGTTTTGTTGAGGATTTTTGCCACTATGTTAATCAGGGATTTGGCCTATATTTTTGTTTATTTTCCTTTTGTTGTGTACCTGACTGGTTTTGGAGTCAATTATGTAGAATGAGTTTGAAAATGTTACATCATCTTTAACTTTTTGGAATAGTTTGAGAATTGATTTTAGTTCTACTTTAAATGGTTATTAGAATTCAACAGTGAAGTGATCAAGCCCTGAGATTTTCATTCATGGGAGAATTTTTATTACTGATTCAATCTTCTTTCTTGTTATTAGTATATTTAGATTATTTGTCTCTTCATAATTCAATCTTAGAAGGTTGTATGAATTCCAGAATTTATTAATTCCTTCTATGATACCCAATTTGTTTGAGTATGATGATTTACATTTCTTTCAATCTTTTGTATTTCTGTGATCAATTTTTTTGTTATTTATTTTATAACTTTTTTTGAAGTAGGCATTTATTACCAAAAACATGTATTAGAACTTTTTTTGCTATATTCAATAAGTTTTGATATGTTGTGTTTTCATTTTCATTTCTTTCTTTCAAGAATTTTTAAAATTCCCTTTTAAATTTCTTCATCGACCCATTGGTTGTTCATTAACCCATTTTTTTTTTTAGTTTTCAATGGACACAACATCTTTATTTTATTTTTATATGGTGCTGAGGATCGAACCCAGTGCCCTGCACATGCCAGGCGAGCGCACTACTGCTTGAGCCACATCCCCAGCCCCTGTCCCATTGGTTTTTAAATTTCCATGTATTTGTAAATTTTCTGAAGTTCCTCTTTTTAATTTTTTATTTCATATGAGGGATTGAGCCCAGGGGCATGTAACCATTGAGCCATATCCTCAGCTCTTTTTTATTTTGAGTCAGGGTCTTGCTAAGTTGCTAGAGCCTCCCTGAGTTGCTTTGAATTTAAGCTCCTCCTGCTTCAGCCTACCGAGCCATTGGGATTACAGGCGTGTGCCACTACGTCTGAAGTTATTCTTGTTATTCATTTCTAGTTTTATACCACTGTGGCCAGAAAAGATAATTGATTTCAGTCTTCTTGAATTTAGGAAGACTTATTTTGTTACTTAACATGTGATCTATCCTGGAGAATGCTGCCTGTGCAGTTGAGAAGATTGTACATTCTGCAGCTGTGGATGGAATATTCTGTACATATATCTATAAGGTTCATTTGGTCTAAAGCGTAGTTTAAGTTCTTGATTTTCTATCTGGATGATCTGTCCATTGCTAAAAATGGGGTGTTGAAGTTTCCTAATATTAGTGTATGGCAGTCTACCTCTCCTTTCAGACCCATTAATAATTTTTTGATATATTTTGTTTTCTACTTGCTCTTGAACGCCAGTAACTTGAAATTTTGCTCTTTTGATACTGTCCCATAAATTTCACAAGCTTCCTTTATTCCTTTTCATTTCCTTTTCTTTTTTCTCCTCTAATTGTATATCTTCAAATAACCCCTAGTTCATAGATTGTTCTGCTTTGTTAATTCTGTTATTGGTGCTCTCCATGCCCTTTTTTATTTATCCATTCTGTTTTTCATTCCCAGTATTTCTGTTTGGTTTTTAAAATTATTATTATTTTAATGTCTCTGTTTTTTCATATTCTGGTCCCTTATTTTCCCCATTTCTTTGAATCGTTTCTCTGTATTTTTTGGAATTTGTTGAGTCTTTGAAAAAGTTATCTTGATTTTTTGTTAAGCAGTACATGCATCTTCATCTACTTATGATGGATCACTGGTACTTTATTTTTTCTATTTGGTGCTGGCATGTTTCCCTGCTGATTCCTTTATCCTTGTGGTTATGTATTGGTATTTGAAGTATTTACTTATTCAAGTCTTTTCAGATTGGATTTGTTCAGGAACACTGTTTAGCAGGAAACCTGTGCAGAAATTCTGGTCATCTGGTAGGCCATCTGGTATGGTCCCTAAGCCTATGATTGCTGCAGCTGTGGAAGCACTATAGGATGTCCTAAGGCCAAAACTTGTACAGCACACAGTGCCAACTGAGAATTTCTTGACTACTCAGGTTGGCACATCACTGGGATACACTCAAAGCCCTCTAGTTGCCATGGCTACCACAGTACTTTGTACACCTGAAGTCTTGTCCATTGAGGCTTCCTTGCTTCTGAGGTTTGTCTCAAACCTAAGTCTTCTGTAATATAGGTCAGCAAACTTCTGATTCAGAGATCAGATCGATCAGATCAACCTTCTGACTCCAAAGTCAGCGATCATTGCAAGGGCTGTGAGGTCCAATCTTGCATTTGGGTGGGGCAGGTCAGGAGACTCACTTTTTAGGTACCAATAGTGTTTAGGAGCCATGGGTGTCTGGGTATTTTCATGCATGGATAGTTGTTTTAATTGATGTTTCTTTAGGGGATGATCAGTGGAGAGTTCTCATCTGTCTTCTTGCTCCACCTTCTCCAATTACTGGTAACTTTTCAACAAATGGTATTTACTTGCTTCTCATCATATTCTGATTTTTAAAAATCTGAATAATCTAATTTTGTTTAGGTTGCAAAGTTTTGAAATTAAAGTCAGGCTATCTTTAACTGAACTTATTTTATCTGGCAATTGTTACCTTTGTGTCAACTAGTTCTGAGCATAACTTTTGCTGCTCCAATGTAAAGGTGCTCTTGTAAGCTTCCTTACAAGTCCACCTTGTACATCCTGTTGTTTCTCATTGCAGCCATCTGTATCCTTCCAGAAAATACTCAGAATAGCTCCACTATTACAGATTTCCAAAAACCTATGTTACTGGGACTGTCAAAGAGAAATAATTATCATTTATATTCTTCATCTAATTTTATTATATATTTAAAAGAACTATTAATTATTCTTTATATTTTTTCTAATTTTTATTAGACTCGTGTTTTATGCTGGCTTTTGAAAGATTTGTTTTAGCTTCACAAATCAGAAGATATCCTAGGTTATTATTACTGGACAGCATTTTGGAGAAAAATGCTGGATATCTTGCTTTTCAGAATTCATTCTGAGGGAAAGAAATATTTGCAAAGAAAGCATGTAAACAAAATAGTCTCATCTTTTTAATTAAAGCAATTTAATTGCTGCTATGTTTATGAATTTAAATTGTTTGTTTATTTCAATATTTGAGGCTTTGAGATTAATTTCAGTTCAGTTCACTGAATTTTCCATGTGCAATTATAAAATAAAATGCTTTAATTAGTAGTATAACATATTCATTATTTTTTAAAAAAACATAACAAAGAAACCCCACAAAACAAATATTAATTTTTTAAAAATGAAAATATTCTGATTTCATAGAGATCTTCTGTTTTCAGAAACAGAAGGTTGTTAGAAAGGTTGAAGTTCAGACAAATCCAGTTATACTGAACATTTTCTTTTGGTGATGTTAATGATACCTAATTGTCATCAGTGTGGGGATGGTAACATTACTCAAGTTAAACATTTTGACTTAATTTTTGCATCAATACATATTATATTACTTTATATTTAGAGAAAGGTTTAGAAACCAAACTAGTAAGTCAATACCTATATATTATATTTGAGTATTTTACACATTTTGCTTTTGTATTTTAAAAAAATTTGTGAACTATATTTAAAGATTTCTTTGTTCTTACATTTTTAATAGATTTTATTTTTAAAATCAGTTTTAGGCTCACAGCAAAATTGTGAGGAAGACACAGAGATTTTCTGTCTACTTGCTGCCTCCACACATTTGTAACCATTCCCATTATCAACATCCCTCCCCTGAATGGTAACATTTGCTAACTGATAAACTTTGGTGCTTCATCGCCACCCAAAGTCTGCAGTTTGCATTAGGGTTCATTCTTGTACATTCCATGACTTTTGCCAAGTCTAATGACATTTGCTCACTGTTACAGGGTCATGCAGAGTAGTTTGAACCTCTGTTTGTCCTATGTGTTGTTTATTCATCCCTCTTTCTCCCAACTCCTGGAAACCACTGATCTTTTTAATATCTTCATAGTTCTGCCTTTTCCAGAATGGCACATAGTTGAGAATCAAACGATGTTATCTCCTTTTTCAGATGAGCTTCTTTTTCTTAGTATTATGCGTTTAAGTTTCCTCCATGTCTTTTTATTGCTTGATAGCTCATTTCTTTTTAGAGCTGATTAATATTTCTTTGTCTGAATGTACTGCAATTTATTTATCCATTCATCTACTGCAGAACACCTTTGTTGCTTCTGTTTTCTTATTTTTTTTGCATTTACCATAATTCTTCAAATTCCATTGAAAGCCATACAAAATTCTCAGAATTTTCATTCTGCATTAGTGTATATATATATGGCAACAAACTTTTTGGAATATTTGGATAATTTGAAAAACAAATGAACAAAACCTTCCCTCAGAATTGTAGAGTTAATAATTATTTTATTTTCAAACAATTACTTATTTAAAGATTAATTTTTGAATATTTCTTAGTAAACGTTATATAAATGTTCTTAATCTTTATATTTAGAAAGTGATAATTAAATTAGCAGTTGAAATTTTCTGGAAGAAATCTGTTGCTGTGTATCACTTCTTGGAGAGTGCTAATTAGGGCATGCATGTCTTATGTGATATCTTATATCTGAGGATCCTGGTCATAGTTTGTCCAACTATCCTCATGTCAGGGCAAACTGTTTTCAAAAGCGCTCAGTAAAAGCAGCGCTAATGTTTCGATTTTACTCTTCAATAAATGCTAAAAGAACGCTTTCATTTTTTGTTTATATAATTTCACATCCAGATATTTCTTATTTCTGCCAGATGTTAGAATGATTTTATTATAGAAAATAAAAATAATATATTGAGTATTAATGTCCATTCATTGAATTATAAATATGTTAGATTAACAAGGAAAAATGATGTGTGAACTTTCAAAAAAGAGCTGACAGAGTGTGGGAGTTATTTGAATAAATAAGTGAACAATCTCGAGTTTAACACTTTGTAATATGGAAGCGCAGAGCTGGTCATTAAATATGACTGAGCACTTTGAAAGTTGAATAATTATTACTGGGTGCTACATGGTTTCAGATTCTTTCAGCTTATATTTTAGTCAGAATGATGACTTACATTCTGTGTTTCTTGTTAATGTCCTACAGAATTTCTTTGTGTGATAACTGCGTTTAATTCGACATATCCAATTACTCCCTGGAGATTCAAATTGTCTTGTATGCCAGCAAATGCAACTGGTGATGACTTCCTTTTGCCTGCCGGAACCTCAAAGAATGCTTCACGTTTGGATGGACATTATGAGGCAGTTGTTGAAGCTAAATTTAATTCAAGTGTTGCCTACATTTCTAACTTATCCCAAACAAAATTCCACTGTTGTTTTTGGAATGAACAAGAAAAGAACTGCTCTGTATCTGAGGACGGCACCGATGGGAGAACATTTGTTTCAGCAGTAAATTCCTTAGTTTTTCAACATCTAAGTAAGTATTTTAATTTTCCAGACATTAACTGTTAGGTTTTAACTGTATCAAACAGAGTGTATTAATTCTCTAAAACCTGTAGGAAATAGATGTCTTAGGATATTGTTCTTAACATATACTATTGCTCTTGTTATTAATAAAATTAGGATTTACCATATGACTGAGCTAATATATATGCTCCAAATTATTTTATATCCCATGAAAATGCAATAAGTGAACTCTTTTTTACCTTTAAGAACATTCCTGTAGTCTTCTAAATTTTCTTTGATTTAACAAAATCATTGTATTTTTTGTTAATTAGATAAAATATCAATTTATTAATGACAATGTTGAATGAGTTAAGTTTTAAATAGTTTAAAAATTCCAATGATTTGTTCAGGTAAGGCATCTTTCTAAAACCACATACATTTTAAATCAAGGGGTTTGTTGTTTTAAGTATAATGCATAATAAATATAGGTAGTCTAGTTAATAATTCTGCCTCTGAAAATATAAACAACAAAACTATTTACAGGTCTTCTGGAAAAGCTAAATAGACTAGAGTTAACTGATTTAACCTTATGAAGAGACTTTATAAAAATATAAGTGTAAAGCATAACACTTCCATGTGGGCCTCTCAGGATATTCCAATTGATACTCTTGCCATTTTGGTGTATGCATAGGCATGGATGACTTTTATAAGGTCTTATACTTTGGAGGATCTTGGGTACATTTTGTCCAGCTGTTCTGAAGTCAGGGTAAGCACCTTGCCAAAAAAAAAAAAAAAGTCTTCAGTAAAAAGCCATCTTTACATTTTGATTTTATTCTTTGTTTTGGGGGGCTAACCTATACATTGTGGGATGCTAAGCAACAGCTCTGGACGTTACCCACTAGATGCCAATAGCATTCCCTCCCCAACTGGAATGAAAAAAAGTCTCTAGGAATTGCCAGATATGCCCTGAAATACAAAATCAACCCTCATTCATTATCATTGATAGACATGATGATGTGGAGAAATACTCCAGTATTTGAAATCAGTTTAGGAATAATGATGAAACATAAATCTGAAATAAAATCATATTTAAAAAATAAGGTAATAGCAATAACTCACTGTGTCCTCAATTCCATTCATAGCTATTAACTTCATTTTAAATGAGGTACTTTTAAAAATGTGTAAGGAAACTTAGCCAATTTAGTAATTATTAAATATGCCAAGAATTAAGTGAAGAAGTCAGGTCCCAGTGATGAGTCTTGAAATGATAAAATTATTTATGATTATTATTTTAATTTTATATTACATATGAAGGCTGATAACTATCTACTTTTAAGTGAGTTTAAATTTTTATAACTAAAATTGCTAAGTTAAGTAGTGATTCCTGAGGATTTCAGTTTATTCTTCTAAGTAGGCTGCTGCTTTCATAGGGCAACAGTGTTTCAAGGTCCGTAGTAGCTAGAAATTATGGTTTGGGAAAATGTGTTAGTGTTGTCTTAAGTTAGTTATGATTTCCAACATTTACTATTCCTGCCTTATAAATTATGCATAGTTTATCTTCATCACATCAAGTGTGTGTGTTTCAATGTGTAGTGGAAATGTACTTTTATTAGTTGTATTTGGGGTCTATGATATTTTAATAAACAAAAATATAAGACATGGATCATAGCTCAGATATGAGTCACTGTGCCTTTATTTGCCAAAACAGCCATGTAAATATCCCTCTAGATTTGCTTATTCACTGATATCTATTGTTCTTTTTTCTCCTGAAAAGTGAAAAAGAACTGAATCAAGTGAATTTTGAGGTCTTTTGTCTGACTTAAGTGGTTTGTTATTAAAAACAAGTTTGAGAAGAAATCATTGAATTTAATTCTCTTACATAACAAAGAAGGAAACTGAGGGTCACAGGTACTACATCACTTGAGCAAGCCTACCAGTAGTTAGAGCTTAGTCTTTTTCTCTCAGAACAGGCAATGGAAGTTGCTTCAGAACATAAGTAAATTCAATTTAGCTCTTCTCTTTCACTGAGTTGTTCAGAATGTTTTTCAGACTTAATGCAGTTTATTTTTAATTCAGGTGCAAACTGGAACATACAGTGCTGGATGAAAGGGGACTTGAATCTATTCATCTGTTACATGGAGCCATTATTAAAGAATTCTTTCAAGAATTATGACCTTAAGGTCCATCTTTTTTATTTTCTGTAAGTAACAAATAATTAATTTGGCCATTTCTGCAGAGTTTTTTTTTTCCTGAAATGCAAGAGTTTCTGTCTACAAAAGTATATTATGAAACCTCTCCCGTCCCTACATTTCCTTTAATAGCTAACCATTTATAGAGGGTTCTTTGCATATATGTTTCTTTTTATGTACAACACTCTTCTCCATTAGATTTCATTTTTGCTCCTCCTGTTGATTAAGGTAGCAAGATATTGCAGATATGAATAGGCATACAGTCTGAAAGAAAAGTGAACTCAGTTCAGGGATCCTAGATATTTAAGTGGAAAAGGGAAAAACTTATTTTGTATTTCTTCCTCAGGTAAATTTTTTCTATATGTGATATTTTTGGTTAATTTAAAAATACAAATACTTGATATTTATTTGTGTTAGGCAGAGAACCAAAAAAGTGGTTTGAAATAGCCATATATTTATAATTCTATCAGGTAATATATTCAAGTTTTCTTATATGCTCCAATAATAATATGAACTCTTAATTTTAACTCTAATTTTTTTCTCATTCATTCTTTTATTTGGTACTTAAAGAGAAACTTGACTCCTTTAGTACTATAGTTACTGAGACATAACATGGGGTGATATGCTAAAACCTATCCATATGAAGACAAATGGAGACACAAAGTAGAGTTCTGGTTATCAGGTGCCTGGAGGAGGGTATATCCCGTAGGGAGTCATTGCTTGATGGATTCTGAGTTTTAGTTTGAGAAGATGAAAAAAGTTCTGGAGTCATATGGTGGTGAAAGTTGCAAAACAGCATGAATGTATTGATGTTGCTGAATTTGACACTAAAAGTAGTTACAGTGGCAAATTTTGTGTTATATATATTTTACCGCAATAAAATGTTTTTGAAAAGAAAATTAAAAATATAAAGATGAATAGTTATGACTCTGCCCTTGAGGTGGTTGTAGGCTAGTGCTTGGGACAGACATGTATAAAGTTTCAGTTTCAGTGGTTACTTAGTCGTACTTGGTGGGTATATGCTGCTTTGGCAGCCCTTGACTCTTGAGAGGGCATTCAGTCCAACTGGTAAGAAAAGAGAGGAGAGAGGGAAGGTTGCTTAAGGAAGGATATGGCTGAGTTGAATTTTTAACTGTAAATAAGAACTAACAGGAACATGTGTGGGCAGTGTAGTATTTTGCAGAGATCAGCATCATGTGAATACTTTCTGAAAATTTAAGGTAGCTCCACCCCAGAACTAAATCCACATTCTGGAGATGGGCCTCACTAATCCTTATTTTACCAAGCGCTTTAGATGATTCTTTAGAACTCAACTTTGAGAGTCCCTGGTATAGAAGTTGATATGACATATTACCTGGTCATATCACTTAGTAATGTACACACATAGCACTTACTATGCTGAGCAGTAGTTCTACCTATAGAAATTAACTCAATGGAAATATTTATATAAATGCTTAAAATTATTTGTTGAATGAATAAAAAAAGCTTCTATTTTTCTTTCTAATTTACCCTACAGAAATGTTTTAGTTAGCCAAAAATTATTAATAAAGTAATAATTTCAAGAGAAGTTGAGTGACCAATATAGCAGAAAGATATAATAAGGTCAGACTTATATCAATGGACTTGACAATGTAGAAGTAATGGATACTGTAATAGAGGTTTTGTTTTGTTGTGTTTAGGTACCAGGGATTGAACTCAGGGGCACTCGGTTACTGAGCCATATCCCCAGCCGTATGTTGTATTTTATTTAGAGACAGGGTCTCACTCACTGAGTTGCTTAGTGCCTTGCTTTTTGACTGAGGTTGGCTTTGAACTCACTATCCGCTTGCCTCAGCTTTCCGAGCTGCTGGGATTACAGGTATGCACCACTGTGCCCAGTTTGGTTTAGAGGTTTAATGATTGGGCTATGAGAGCCTTAATCTAATCAATTCCTCAGGCTCTTGATGAGAAGGGCTTTGAGAGATGGAACTTATATACTCAAGGAGGTGATGTGGGATGTCTGTGGAGGAGGTGTCTCTGAGGGGGCATACTATGGCATGTTCTGAGAATGTGGAAAAACACTGGTTACAGGAACCACTTGCTGCTGCCTAGGTGGGAAACCTTTGCTGGGTGATACATTTCAATAATGGGAAGCAAAACAGGAAGGACCAGGTTCTTTGTTCCTCCACTAGCCTTCTATTCTTCCACTAGCACCCCTATAGGTAGTTTATTTAAAAAAAAAATTAATAAAAACCTAGGTGGTAGAATATTGTGGTTTGCAGAGTTCTAGCCCCAGCCTGGCAAAACAAGGTGGCTTTGAAGCTGAGAGGCAGCACCCCATTGCCAGTACAGTCCACCCCTTTGGCTTCTTAGCCTGCACTCTCCAGTCTGTATATTTTTGAGTTTTTCTACAACTTTCCTATACTTCATGCTTTCACTTAGTAAGATGCATCTACACTTTAAACAAAAAGAGGCATTCTTATCCTCTCTCTCAAGTGAGATAATGGTTTGCCCCAGTCGTCATTGTATACATTTTCCTTTTCCTTCCTTCCTTCTTTTTTTTTTTTTTTGGTGGTACTGGGAATTGAACCAAGGGTACTCTGCCCTTGAGCTATATCTTCTTCTGCCTCAGCCTCCCGAGTTATTAGAATTATAGGCGTGCCATTTCTGAGCAATATTAATTGCTTCTCATACTCAGGCATAATCCTATCTGAATGAGTATTCTAGAAGCTAAATTTTAAAGTTAACACTATCAAGAGTTCTTATATAAAATTACAAGGAGGAGATTGAGAAAAAAATAGTGAATATAATATATTATAAACACCTGCATACCGAAGCATACTATAGATATCCAAGGTGAATAGCTGTCTTAGTCCATTTCCTACTGCTGCAGCAGAATACCACAGACTGTGTAATTAGTAAAGGAAACTTCTTTCTCTCAGTTGGGAAGGTGGGAAATCCAAAATCAAGGGGCTGCAAGTAGTAGAAGCAGATCACATAATGAGAGGGTAAGAGGCAGGAGAGTGTGCAGGCTCAATTCTATAACAAAGCCATTCCTATGATAATGGCCTTAATTCATTCATGACCTCTTAAAAGACCCAGGTCTCAATAGCATCACAGTGGCAATGAATTTCAATATGAGTTTTGGAGGGACTTTGAAATCATAGCAATAGTTAAAGGATAGGAAAGCATGAGCTTGTTTCTAGCCTGTAGAAAATGACTCAGTGGGGAAAGAAAATTGAAAGATATGGTAGAAGGAGACCCACTGAAGACATTTATAGAGAGTGAATAATTGAAAAGCAACAACCAGAGAAAGACCACAAATGTGATTGGTCTTAAAATGAAGGAGGCTGTTTTGGTTAGCTGTCCATCTCTGTGAAAGAATACCTGAGATAATAAATTGGTAAGGAGGTTGACAGTTTCTGAATTTTACTTCCTGGTTTCTTGGCTTGGTTGCCTTCGGCCTGTGGTGAGGTAGAGCATCATGATGGGGGTTCATGAGGGAGCAAAGCTGTTCATCTCATGGCAGCTGGGAAAAGAAAGATGGAGAAGGAGGGAGGCGAAGGGGCCAGCGTCCCAATATCCCCTTTGAAGGCATGCCCCCAGTGATCTAACTTCCTTCCATAAGGCCCCTTTTTCTAAAGGGGCCACCACCTCCCAACAGTGCCACAGGCTGGTAACCAAGCCTTAGACACATGGCCTTTGAGAAACATTTAAGATCTAAACTGTAACAGGTTCATTTCAGCTAATTAAGTATTGAAAGAAGAAAGCAAGCACTGTGGTAGATGAAGACACATTTTAGATTTGGGACAGAAATTTTCCTGCTTTATTGAGCAAATAAGTTTGAGTTCAGAGAAAAGCATCCTTTGCAAAATGGTACATTCCTACAATGAGTCTAATGCTTTGGATGGTGACCAAATACTGGTGCCTAAGCTAGAGAATTTAAAATCTTACTGGCAGGCTTAGAGCAGTGGTATTCAGTTTTAAAGTTACGTGAACATGTGTGAGGATTTATATATAAATATATATATTGCAGAGCATTAAAAGTTTGAGTAGTAACTTGGCTATACCTGATAATTTTGACTTTAATCAAGTCAACTAAACATTTATGTAAATGACAGAACCCAGAAAAATGAGAAAATTGTGATAACTTAATGAGTTTTTAAAACTTACTTATTTGACAAATCCAAGATTTTTTTTTTGCCTGGTGTTTTATTTGAGAATCAGTTTTCTAAAATTATTATAATCATTTATATTTCTGGTAATTGGAGAAACAGTCTCTCAATTTTTTGTGCCAAATTATAGCTCTCTGTGATTTGGTTAGTATGTATGTCCATTGTATCAATGATCACCTTCTACTTCTACCTTGACTTGTTTCTATGTGTTTCTTTAGGCACTATAGCTCCAAATAATTTAAATAAACCTCCTCAGATGAAAATGAAGAATTGGTCAGTATAACAAATGAAATCTCTATAGAAGGGAAAATCCATCATGGTGGTTTAATTTCTCCTTTTGTGAACATCAGGGAATTCATGAGAGAAATCTTTTTAAGGCTTCCATGCGTAAAAAAAATATTGTTTTAAGAAACTACAAACCTAAGGGATTTTAAACCCCATATATTCGTCTGCTAAGGGAAAGCATTATTTGAACTCAGATATTAATGTTTGTCAAAGAATCTGGAGAGGTGCCTTAGAAATGGGATATTTTGAAAACTGCTTCAGACGTTTTATCTGAGACCTAGGAAGGAAATCGTCTTTTCCCTTCATAAGGTCTCTGCTGTGTCTACCAGACACTGAGCTGAGTGTGGGGAACACTGTTCAACACTATAGGATCCACCCTGGCTCTCATGGAGTTAACAGGGTTCTAAAAACAAGACATAAGAGCCAAGTTTAAAAATACTGTGGTGTAATAATTTTAGGGACTTGTAGAAACATACCCAGGAACATCCAGCCCACTTCAGGGTAGGCAGAGGAGAATGAGCCAGAGAGAGGAGAGCATTCTCAAAGTCCCAGAGTCACATATGGCATGTTTGAGGACTGGAAATGTTGAATATGCTTGGGCTGGGAATGAAGAGAGGTCAAGGCAAAAGAATAAGTCAGAGCAGATCTCGAGGACCCCTGCAGGTCATGTTCATGAGTTTGGACTTTTGTAATTACTAATATCTAGTTTGCTTTGTCTCATCACAGTTACTGTCAGCTTTCTTAGTGATTTCAGCAGCCGTGTGGATGATCTCCCAGTTCCTTGAATGCTTTTGGTATTATATTTTTGCCTCACCTCGTTCACTCATTCTCTGGACTTTGTCATTACTGGTGATCTTGCTTTTTCTGTAATCTCAGTTTTGAGAGCCCCACTTTTAGACTGCTCTCCCCTAACCCCTCATGTTAGTCATTCCCTCTGTTACCTAACTCCAGGGATAATTCCCCATGGTTCTTGGTTTGACCCTCTGGGTACTTATTTCTTGCCTGAGCCACCTATTTGGAAGGTAGTACATATCTGTCCCTGAGAGTTTCTCAGCCTACCTGTCGTCAGTGCAATTTTAGGGGAACCCTGTGGCTTTTTTTCCATTTTGTATAGTCTCTAAGTCTTTATGTTAAGGGCATTTTTACTAATTTAATTCTCTTATAGAACTACATGGACCTCCTGTGAAATTTACTCCACTTGGTTTTGGGGATTATCTCCTGGAGATAAGCCCTTTTCTTTTTAATCTTTGCTCAGAAGCAGTTTCTTACTTTTAGGCCACGTGCCATTGGGAAAGACTCTGCACTTCAAAACTTCAGTGCTTATATCTCCTCTTTCAGCAAGAAGAGACTCTGAGGTCTGCTTGCTTGGAAACTCCTGTAAAGCCCCATCAGGGGTTGTATTCTGTGCTTTCCACATAAACACGATGGAAGTGGTATCACTAAGTTCTGCCACTATTCAAGAAAGATCTCCTTTCTTCCAGTTTCTATAACATGTTTCTCATATCCTTTTTGCCCTCACCGGCAGTATCCTTAAAGTCTAGATCCATTTTAAAAAAAAATTTGCCATTTCTTTTCTTCCACCTTTTAATTAGTGCATTATAGTTGTACATAATGATGGAACACATTGCTGTATATTTGAATATGCACACAATATAACAATATAATTTGGCCAATATCATTCCCCAGAAGTTCCACTTGAAGTCTAGATTCCTACTAACAGCCTGTTCAAGGCACCTTACACTTTTCTTGCTATGTTTCCTCAAATTCTTCTTGTCTCTGGGTGTTGTCTGGTTCCAAAGCCACTCTTATATTTTAAGTATTTAGTATCCCATCTCCTTGTTCCAATATATGCACGAATTATCTGTATAATAAATTGTGTGAAAACTTTGTGGCTTATAATTGCTTTGGCTATTCTGGGTCTTTTATTTTATCCAAATGAATTTTAGAACTGCCTTTTCCAGTTCTATGAAGAATGCCATTGGTATTTTGATGGGGATTGCATTGAATCTGTGTAACATGGTAGTATGTCCATTTTGATAGTATTAATTCTACCTGTTCATGAACATGGGAGGTATCTTTCTGTTTTTTTTTTCAGTATTCTATAGTTTTAATTGAAGAGCTCCTTCACATCCTTTGTTACGTTAATTCCCATGTATTTTATTTTTAATTTTGTTTTCTTTTAAAAGTTGGAATCCTTCATGAATTTTGCATGTCATCCTTGTGCAGGGGCCATGCTAATCTTCTCTGTATCATTCCAATTTTAGTACATGTGCTGCCAAAGTGAGCACTTTTTTGTTGTTTTTTTTTTTTTGAGGTTATTGTGAATGGAATAGTTTTCCAAATTTATTTTCAGCAGATTCATTATTGGAGTATAGGAAAGTGATTGATTTATGAATGTTGATCTTACATCCTGCTACTTTACCAAATTTGTTTTTCAGCTGTAGAAGTCTTCTGTTGGAGTTTTTGGGTCCTCTAAATATAGAATCATGTCATCAGTAAACAAATAAATTGCCCTCTTCTTTCCCTTTTCATATCCCTTTAATTTTCTTTTCTTGCCTGATTGTTCTGGCTAGAGTTTCGAGGACTCTATTGACTAGAAGAGGTAAGAATGGGCATCCTTGTCTTGTTCTTGTTTTTAGAGGAAATGCTTTCCATTTTTCTCTCTTCAGTATAATATTGGCCTTATACACAATGGAGTATTACTCAGTAATAAATGAGAGTGAAATTATGGCATTTGCCGGTAAATGATGGAACTGGAGATGATCGTGCTAAATGAATTTAGTCACCAGACTCATTAAGTCAAAGGTTGAATGTTTTCTCTGATATGTGGAGGCTAGCTCAAAATAATGGGGTAAGGGGAAGGGAAGGAAGGATGGGTTCCATCAAAATAGAAGAAAGGTCAGTAGACTAGATGAAGGGGATTGAAGGAAAAGGAAAAGGGATGGGATAAAGGAAGTACAGTGAAATGAGACTGACCTAACTTTTCTCTGTATATATATGAATATACCACAGTGAATCACATCATCATGTGTATCCATAAGACACTAACTAAAAACAAATAGACAAAAACCTAAATAAACAAACAAAACCTAAAAATAAATAGTATGGATTTTTATTTTATGGACGATAATCTTTTACTGTCATTATTTAGTTACTCACATTGACTCATATTTGGCCTGTGGAAGCCTATTTAAGCTGATTTTTGTGTTCTTTCATTTTGTGTCCCTTTATTTTTTTGAGAACTTTCCTATTTTCTATCATTATAGGACATTCCTGGTTGATCTTATATTTTTCCTGATATAGCAGAAGAACCAGCCATTTCTCCAGGGAACCTATATTTTTATTGGAAAAGGTATCTTCAAATTAGTATCTGGAGGCTGGTGCTCATTGTTAGTGAGTTGACATTGTTTCTAGCCCTTTCATAAAGGACATAAAGCTACTCATATGTATGTGCATGTACAATATACAACACAAGTTTAGAACCACAGGGCCCATTTCTTTTTTTTCCCCTCTCTCTATCTCTATCTCTTAACTCCTTCTATGGCAGTGAGAAACCTGGCTTCCCTTTTCCACAGTACACAGTTGTGTATTACTTATTTGCTTAGCCCTAGAGTATACTAGGTAGTTGCGGAATGTCTAACCCATACCACTGTGAAAAAAAAAAAACATACCAAACAGAGTACGATATTGTTTACACTCTTTGTAATCTTTGCTAAGGCTAAAGGTTACATGATCAAAATATTTTGTTCCAAAGTTAATCAGGATGGGTCTTCCCCCTCCCTTCTGTGTGGTTATGTTATTAACTTGACAGATTGATGGGTTCATTTGTTTCTGTTTGCATTCCTCTTTTTTTTTTTTTTTTTTAATTCTCCTCCTCTCATCCTTGTTGATTTTCTGTTTGCTCAGTTGTATCTTAGTTGGAGGAGTATCTTGTGTTTTACAAAATACTTCATAAGCTTATGTCCTTGAAAAAGAACATATCTGGTCAGTTCTCACCTTTACCCAATTCAGTAGGTCTGAGGTGGAGCTTCATTGTTCGCATTTATGAAAAACAGAATCCTTAGTCCCGAACTTACTGAATTCCTCAAGAAAGGTCTAGGAATTTAGTTTAACAAGAGCTTCAAGTGATTTTAATGATGAGATTAGTTTGAGACACTAACTTGGTCTGTAAATTCCTTGGGATAAGCAAGGTAAATTGGTTAACATTTTGATAGATTTTCCAGTGTGAGATTAAAAATAAGTGACTTGATTAAATGATTTATGAAGCTAATACTAAGTATTCTAATCTCTCTTCACTGTTTTTTGTCTATTATGTTTTGCTATCAGTTTATATAACAATCAATAACGTGGGTGGCACACCTTTGCTGTTATTTCTGTCATAACCTAGTGTAGATTACTATTTGGGGAAGTTTTAACATATTCATAGAGAAATTTGGGGGAAAGAAAAAAATTGGATCAAGGGTCAGAGGACAGAGGGTACTTTCTATAACTGTGTATGGCTACCTAAACTCTTATGTCTGTAACTTCTGAGTAGAAAAATTTCTCAAAAGGAAAATTTTCAGAGAAGCCATTTTTTAAAAATATTTATTTTTTAGGTGTAGATGGACACAACACAATGCCTTTATTTTTATGTGGTGCTGAAGATTGAACCCGGGTCCTGACTGCGCTAGGCGAGTGCTCTACTGCTAAGCCACAATCCCAGCCCTGAGAAGCCAAATTTAACATTCATTTGACAAATGTTTTTATACCATTTTCACTTAAAATTAAAGTTTATTCATATATGTCAAGGGGTAAAACAAACAGTGGCACTTGTGTGTGTGTGTGTGTGTGTGTGTGTGTGTGTGTTGGCAAGGCATAAAAGACTTTGTTGCATACAAAACTTTCAAAAATTCTTAAGATTTAGTTCTTTTAATTCAGGTATATCTCTATTTTATAAAATGGATGATTCTTTTATTCTTATATGTTTAAAAATCACCAAAAATTTTAGATTTTTGTTTAATATCCATGAAGACTTAAAAGTCGTTTGGAAAGTAAATGTTCTTAATTCTTTTGTTGACTTGGGCATGTAATGAGGCTGGTTCCAGGTCTTCTTACACAGACTTGGAAGAACTCTCATGTATATAAGAAATATGTAGTGTTTTTCCTCACAGAACAAGTAATGTGAGCATATAATTCTGTAATATTCTGACTTATAGAAACATTAACATAATTCAGATTACAGTTATTCTTTAGCTGTAGAATTAATGTCTTATTGACCCTAAATAAAAATAGCAGTCAGTGAGATTTGCCTTGCAGTCATAAGGCATGTAGTGAGTGTAACGAAATGACATCAAATGTGGGGCATAAGAGTTTAGTTGAGTTCCAGTTCTGTGCTCTCTATGGGCCTGTTTCCTAACCTATAAAGCAGACACAGTTACCTTACTGTAGGATCGATAAGGCTGGACACCTGAGGAATTTTCAGGAAGCAGGTTTATTGGCTGCAGCAGTTCAGAGGGGTTAGTACCTAAAAATCTCTGGACCCTGGGTCTAGAACTTCTTTCAGATTTATACTCAGTGGGGTAGTTACTTGACAGTGAGTAGCTACAGAAGTTACTCTTTGTTATATGTTTTAGGTCAGACAGGTTCCACAAGTTTTTACCAAGGAAAACAGTAACTTTTTTATAGCAAGCTCTCTTGAGAGTCTATCTTACCTTTTGTTTGCAAACCTGGCATTTACAAGAAAGAGGAAGCTTCAAACACATTGAGCTCTCTGCAGAAATCCTGTTGACCCTATAAAATCTCACTGACAAGAAGCTTAATTATGGTGGGTCTTTTGGGGCCTACTTCAATCTGACAAGGTAGTTTGAAAACTTGGGTTAAATAATGTTCCTAGGAGTGTTTCATGTCAATTGTAATAATGAAATTATCAGTATATTGAACAAATTTCTCTATTTTTGTGACCTTTGTTCATCAAGAATTCCTTTGGAGGGAGTAAAAAATGTTTTGGGACTAAATATGGGGTGAGCAAAAAATAAATTGTTTTTAATTGGGTACCAGGGATTGAACCAAGGGGCACTTGGCCACTGAGCCACATCCTCAATCCTATTTTGTGTTTCATCTAGAGACACGGTCTCACTGAGTTTCTTAGTGTCTTGCTTTTGCTGAGGCTGCCTTTGAATTCACAATCCTCCTGCCTCAGCCTCCCAAGCTGATGGATTACAGGAGTGAGCCACCTCAACTGGCTAAATTTTTTTCTTAAAGGAACAGATAGTAAGTATTTTTGACTTTGCATACCATAATGTCTGTTACAAGTATTTAACTCTGCCCTTATATACACACAGCCATTGTTACTAAGTAAATGAATTAGCTTGACTACATTTATGGATGCTGAAACTTGAGCTTCATGTCATTTCCACATATCACAACAGATCCTTTTTTTTTTCTTTTTTTCTTTTTTAACTTTTGAAAATGTAGGAAACCATTCTTAAGGCTGTACAAAAACAAAAACAAAAACAGGCAGAAGGATGGTTTTGGCTTGTGGGCTATAATTTGCAGGCCCCTACCTTAGAACACATAGAAATTAATTTAGATTGAATTCATGACTTAATAATGAAGTTTTCTGTTGCAGTGATTTGGGAAATTTCTGAAAGGAGCTGATGCTTTTTTTTTTTTTTTTTTTTTAGAGAAAGAGAGAGAGAGAGAGAGAGAGAGAGAGAGAGAGAGAGAGAGAGAGAGAGAGAGAGAGAGAAAGAGAATTTTTTTTTAATTGTTTAGTTTTTTCGGCGGACACAACATCTTTATTTGTATGTGGTGCTGAGGATCGAACCCGGGCCGCACGCATGCCAGGCGAGCACGCTGCCACTTGAGCCACATCCCCAGCCCCAAAGCTGATGTTTTTTTAAAAAACAAATTATGAATTGCTGTAATGAATGTACTTATAGTATGGATACTACATATAGTCACTATTAAGGGTATATACTGTCATGCATGATTTTTGCATATATTATAATTGCTACCCTAGCTCAATGATAGATTGCTTGCCTAACATGTGCGAGACATTGGGTTCGATCCTCAGCACCGCATATAAATCAATCAATCAATCACTGCCAAAATGAGAAAGAAATAGAAAACATAATAGTGTTGGAGAAACTATAGAGTAATCTGATAGTCATCTATTTTTTTTTTATAAAAATCCACTGTATTTAGAAAAGAATGACATTGGGAAACCATTTAAGTAAGATGATATGATTCTAACTTTTTGTCTTATAAAAGGAAAAAATATGACTAGAATTTTCTACTCCTTAAAAATATTAATGGAAAATATGTGTCTTATTTTGTGTTCAGTTCTGGTTTTGTCTTAACATCTAGTAAGTTCTCCAGTTAGAATGGCAGTCATCAAGAATACAAATACTAACTGCTGATTAGGATGTTGTACACTGATGTAATGTTGGTGGGACTGTAAATGAGTACAATCACTTTGGAAAGCAGTAGGGAGATTTCTGAAAAGACTAGGAATGGAACCACCATATGGCTGAGCCATTCCTCTCCTCTGTATATATCCAAAAGATCTAAAGTCAGTAGATCTGTATGATATAGTCATTTCAATGTTTATACAGCACAATTCACAATAGCCAAGTTAAGGAATCAGCCTAGGTATTCCTTAATAGATGAATGGAAAAGGAAAGAAACAGGTATGTCATTTGCTGGTAAATGGGTGGAACTGGAGAACACCATCCTAAGTGAAATAAGCCAGATACAGAAAGTCAAGGGTCGAATGTTTTCTCTCATATGTGGAAGTTAGAGAGAAATAAGGAATCTTTTAAAAAGCGGTTCTCATGAAAATAGAAGGGCATCAGTAGAGGGAGAGAAAGGGGATTGAGGGAGGAGGAGGAGTGATGGGAAAGGGGAAGAACTTGACCAAACTGTGCTATGTGCATGTATGAATATATCATGATGAATTTCACAATTCCATGTCTATAATGTACCAGTTAAAAAAATAAAAGAAGGAAGATCAATAGCATAAAGGAAGGGGATCAGGGGGAAGAAGAGGAAGGAAGCAGGGGGATACTACTAGGGATTGAAATGGAGCAAATTATGTTATATGTATTTTTGAATATGTGAAAGTGAACTCCACAATTATGTATAATTATAATGCATGAATAAATAAATATATAGGGGAGTTTTTTGTCAAAGAAGAATATACCTTGTAGACATGTTTCTGACTTAAAATACCACAATTTATTCAATTTATTTATACCTTTTTGTTAAAACTTGTAATATTTGAAAAACATGTAGAAGATATGGCTTCATTTTTAAAAATTATGTTAACTGGTTTTATTTAAAAGTGCAAATAAAATTGAAAGCACTAAGTCATGCTGATTCAAAACAATATTTTATGGGTGTGTAGCAATTAAAAAATTTTAAGGGGCTGGGGTTGTGGCTCAATGGTAGAGCGCTGGCCTAACATGTGCAAGGCCCTGGGTTCAATCTTCAGCACCAACATAAAATTAAATAAATAAAATAAAGGTATTGTGTCCAACTACAACTAAAAAATAAATATTTAAGAAAAATTTTAAATACTTAAGTAGTTATTTTCTGATTGTTACAACTACCTTGTAAAGTTAGATGGTGCATTTTTCTTTTTTATACTGATTAAGAAAACTGAAGCTCACAATGTTAAGGTACTTGTCTGTGATCAATAAGCAAACAGAAGTACTTGATTTTAGATCTCAGTGTTAATTTAGTGTGCTTTCTAATTTAGTCTATAGCCCTTCTACTGTAACCAGTAGACTTCCTTGCACATCAAAGCTCTGTAAATATTGTTTCCTAATTGATTTTTAAGTAATAGATTATTAATAATTTTCATCTCAGAAAACTTGAAAATCTGTTATCATTGAAAACCGTACTAGTGGGATGTGTGTAAGACTAGGGTTCGTTTCTTCATGCTTTATTTACATTTGAATGCTCATCTCTGTTAGTTAAAACTGTTTCTAAAGCAATTCTTTTCCAGCTGAATTTTTAATTTTTATATTTATCATTAACAGTTCTTTCCTTCCAATGTTTCTGAAGGTAGTGATCATCCCTAAATATCAGTACTCTCTCTCTCTATCTATGAGCTCTTTAAAAAGCAGAGTGGTTTCAATATAAGGCAGTAGCTATTTAAGGACAGAATGGGGTCACTCAGGTGAAATGGGGACTATGAGGCACTGTTACTCCCATGAATACTCCCACTCCTAAATTATCTCATTTACACCAAGGCTTAAACTCCCTAAGGGACAAGTCATATTAAAAAAAAATCTAATAAATGAGAAAGAATAACTTCTGTCTGTTACATGCTGTTATTCATTATCCTCTCAATTAGGTAATCTTACTCAACTAATTACAGTTTTTTAAGGCTAACCTACTAATTTGAATATTTATAATGATAAAATATTGCTTACAAAGATTTTCCTGAATTTTCTTTCTTTCCATTTTTGTAAATGGCTTTACTGGTATATTATTGATATTTATACATAATACATAAAGATTACATTTAATAAGTTTTGATAGATGAAATCACTCATAAAACCATCACTTTAATAAAGAAAATGAATATATTTCTTTTTGCCTCTTTATAATCCCACCCTCTTACTCCTATCCTTCCCCTATCCACTATCACCACCACTAGGGAATGGCTGTTGTGATATCTGTCACTGTTACATTATGTTTTTTAGAATTTTATATAAATGCAATTATGTACTTTTGCATGATGTGATTATTCTGAAATTCCTTAAAGTATATATCTATTTTATTGCTGAGTATCTTTCCATTTTATGGATTTACAGCACAAGTTCTTTTTTTATCTGTTTCCTTTTTTACAAACATTTGAATTGTTTACTGTTTTGGGGTATTACAAATAAAGCTGCTATACATCTCTGAATTGATATGTACTTTCAGTTTTCTTGACAGGAATATTTGAGAGTGGAATGGTACATTAATGTGTCAGGTGTATGTTTAACAATTTAAGAAATTGCCAAAGTGTTTTCAAAAGTTGGATCAATTTTACTTTCCCACCTGCAGCGCTTTAGAGTTCCAATTTCTCCATATCCTTGGCAATACTTGGCATGGTTAATCTTTTTTACTTTTAGTTATTCTAATGTGTTGATAGTGATATCTCATTGTGAGTTTAGCTTATATTTTTTTTTAAAACAGAGAGTGAGAGAGAGGAAGAGAGAGAGAGAGAATTTTTAATATTTATTTTTTAGTTTTCGGCAGACACAACATCTTTGTTGGTATGTGGTGCTGAGGATCGAACCCGGGCCGCACGCATGCCAGGCGAGCGCGCTTCCGCTTGAGCCACATCCCCAGCCTAGCTTATATTTTTTAAATGACTAATGACTTGTCATTCCTATAATTTCTATGGTAAAGTGACTAATTGAGATCTTTGCCTGTTTCTTAACTGGGTTGTTTGCTTTATTGTTGTCGAGTTTTGAATATTATTCATATCTTATGGATACAGACCTTTAATTAGATAAATGATTAGCAAATACATTTTCTTTATCTATGGCTTGTCTTAGTGCCATTCATAGTACCTTTCAAAGAACAGGTTTGAATTTTGATACAGCCTCTTTATTAATTCAATCCTTTAGGATTATGATTTTGGTATTTTATATAAGAAATTTTTAATTAATTCAATGCCAAAAATTTTTTCAATATTTTTATCTAGAAGTTTCATAGCTTTAGATTTTTCATTTAGGTTCATGATTAATTTGAAATTAATTTTTGTATCTGATGTGAGGTATTGATCAAAGTTATTTCTCTTCCTCTTCTACCTTTTTTGAATATAGATATCCCTTTATCTTGGGACAATTTATTACAAAGATTATCCACTCTCCATAGAGGTACTTTTTCTAACTTTGTAAAAGTATCTATTGTCCATATATGTATTTGTCTGTTTCTGGATTCTATTCTGTTTCATTCATCTCTTTTTCATTTTTACACAAATACCTCATGGGCCTTATTATTATAGTTTTATGATGTGTCTTAAATAAGGTGGTATTATTCCTCAAATATATTATTCCATTTCAAAGTTTCTTTGGCTATTCTAGATCCTTTGTATTTCCATATGCATTTCAAAATCATATTGTCAATTTATATAAAAAGTCTGCTGGGATTTGGATTTGCATTGCATTGACTCTATAGATGAATTTCAGTAATGTTGACATTTTAGCATTATTAGGTCTTCAATCTGTGAGCACAGTATCTCTCATTGTAGTTGTAATAATTTCTATTGAAATATTTTGTAGTTTTCAGTGCATAGATCCTAAGCATCTTTTAGCAAATATATTCCCTAAGTATTTCTATTTTTGATGTATTGTAAATCGTATTTTTTTTTTGGTATTTTATTTATTTATTTATTATTGGTTGTTCACAACAT
This sequence comes from Ictidomys tridecemlineatus, assembly GCF_052094955.1. NCBI lineage: Eukaryota > Metazoa > Chordata > Mammalia > Rodentia > Sciuridae > Ictidomys > Ictidomys tridecemlineatus. The sequence goes on from NC_135487.1 coordinate 51,270,179, forward strand.
TACAAAGCTCTTGACACATCATACTTCGAACAATAGTTTCAAGTGAGTTATGAACTCCCATTTTTACCCCAAATACAGATTGCAGAATCACATAGGTTACACATTCACATTTTTACATAATGCCATACTAGTGACATGTATTCTGCTACCTTTCCTATCCTCTACTATCCCCCTCCCCCCATCTTCTCTTTCTATCCCATCTACTGTAATTCATTTCTCTCCTTATTTTTCTTCCAATTCCCCTCACAACCTCTTTTATGTAGTTTTTTATAACAATGAGGGTCTCTTTCCATTAAAACAATTTCAATTCCATCAGTTTTCAAATATGAATTCAGTGACATAAAAATTGCTCAAAATATTCCTTTATTATTAATACCCATGGTCTATGTAGTGATTCTATCTCTCTCATTTTTCATAGTGTTAGTTTGTGTCTTCTAGTATTTTTCCTCTTCATCTGGCTAAAGGTTTATCAGTTTTACTGAACTTCTTAATCAGCTTTTAGGTTTCTTGACCTTGTTTATTTTTTGTTTGTTTTCTGTTTCATTATATTCTATCTCAAGATTAAGTAAGGTAGAAACTAAAGTAATAATTTCATTGAGACCTTCGTTTTTTTTAAATTTAAGCATTGAATCCACATCTTTGCATATCGTTTATAGGTGTATTGTAGTTATACATAATAGTTCACATTTTTAGTGTTAGAAATTTCCCTGGAATTATTATTCTAAGCAACATGCCATAGTTTTTTTTAATATCTTGTGTGTTCCATTTTTAATTATTTAAATGAAAATTTCTTCTTTGATCTATGAGTTATTTTGTAGTTTGTTTTCAAATATTTAAGGCCTTTCCAAATATTTTTGTTATTGAATTCTGTTACTAATTCTATTTTAATGTGACTTTTGAATCTTTTAAAAATTTATTTGGACTTGTTTTATGTTCTAGAATGTGGTCTCCCTTGGTAAATATTAGGTATGCTCTTGAGAAGTATGTGTACCTGTTCTTGAAATGTCTGCTGTGTCAAGTTGATTGATAGTGTTGCTCAAGTCTTTATCTTTAATGACTTCTGTCTACTTGAGAGAAGGGTTGAAATTCTGTCAATAATTGTCTAATAGTCTTTTTTCCCTGTGGTTCTACTAACCTTTTGCTTCATGTGTGTTAAAACTCTGTTATTAAAGTACATCAATGTTTTGGATTGTTAGCTTCTTTTGGTAATTGACCCCTATGTCCTTATGAAATGACCTTCTTGACCATGCTGATATTCATTGCTTTAGCTGCTTTATCTTACATTGATGAGGCCATTCCAACTTGCTTTTGACTAATCTTATAATAGTACAGCTTTTTCACCTGTTTCCTGTTGCTTATTTGTGTTTTATAATTCAATTTGATTTCTTGTTGGCCTCACTCTTTAATCCAGTTTGATAATCATTACCTTTAAGTGGGATATTCATTTATGAGTTCTATTCCATTTATATTTAGTGTGATTATGGAGATGTTAGACTTACGTCTTTTCATATATTATTTATTCTTTGTTCCTTTCCCCCTTTTTACTCCATCTTTTGGATTGATGTTATTTTATGATTCTACTTTATCTCCTTTGTTTCTTCTTAGCTTTAGCTTCTTGATTTGTTATCTTAGGATTTATAATATATGTCTTAGCTTATTGTAGTCTAAGTGATATATTACTAGATATAGCATGCCACTTTATACATAGTATAAAAACATCACAATTTATACTTATATTTCTCCTCTTCCTCACTTGGTATTAATTTCATATACTTCACATCTGCCTGTGTATAAACCCCACACTACATGGCTGCTATTTTTACTTTGAACATCTAATAAATAATTATTCTTTTAGTGAAATTTTATTTCTTCATGTGAAATCAGATTACCATCTCTATCATTTTCTTTTTGCCAGAGGACTGAATTTAATACTTTTTCCCTCATGCATATCTGGTGATTATGGATTCTTTAAGCTTTGGGATATCTAAAGGAAGCCTTTCACTTAATATTTATTTTGAAAAATATTTTTGCTGGGTTTAGGATTTTAGGATTGCAGCTTTTTGGTACTTCACTGTTGCTGCACTATCTTCTTATTTATGTTACTGTAATCCTTATCTTTGTTTTTCTGATATAATGTATTTTTTTAAATTCAGAAACTCTGAACTTGGCGTCAGTAATAGCTTACCTCAATGGATTTGATGTCCTCCTTTTAAAAACTATCCAGTTCTTTCACATCCATGTTAATTTTTAGCCCTTATATTTTACTGTAGGCCTGAAGTGACAGAAGATTTGCCACTGGCCACCCAGAGAGGCAGTTTTCAGATTGTCCAGTGCAACTGCAGTGCTCAAGAATGTTGTGAATGTCATGTGCCTATACCAACAGCCAAACTCAACTACACTCTTCTTATGTATTTGAAAATTGCATCTGGTGGAGTAACTTTTCAGTCACCCCTAATGTCAGTTCAGCCCATAAATGTTGGTAAGTCCTGCATTAAAATGATAACAAACCTCAACATCAATTATACAGTAAGGTTACAGATTGCTTAAAAGATTTTTCACTGGGGCTGGAGTTGTGGCTCAGCAGTCGGTAGAGTGCTTGCCTAGTGCATGTGAAGTGCTGGGTTTAAGCCTCAGTACCACATAAAAATAAATAAATAAAATAAGGGTATTGTGTCCAACCTACAACTAAAAAATAAAAATTTAAAAAATATTTTTCACTGGCTTATATCTTTTTGACCAACACTGTAAGTTATGGTAAATGTAATAGTAGGATATATTATGATCATCTTCTAGACTGAGATAATAGTATTTTCATTTAAATTCTTTTAAAAAAGCACTTTGATTTCTTTAAATCCTAGATCTAATGGATATGTATTATTTGATTATCACTTTTTCATATCTCAGGTAACTAATTCTGAAAATTATTACAAGTATATTTCTGAGTTTACTTCTTCAATGAATATTTCTTACAAATCATGTTTGTCATGGACTGTTCAAGGGGCTGGAGAAACAATTGAGAACAAGAGAAAATTCCTGTCTCATAGAACAGGGCAAATGGTAATTCCTGTCTCATAGAACAGGTAACAAATGATAAAAAGGTGAACAAACAAGTGAGCAATTTATCGCACAAGGCTGATTATAAGAAAACCTCAAATAATAGATGGTGCCCTTTTCTTAGTGCAAAGATCCCCAAACCTTTTTTGGTCAATTTAAATATATAATTACAAACATGAATAGTAGACACAAATGGTAGGTAAAAGTATTTGTTAATTCAGTTTTGCATATACAAGTTAAGCTATCTTATATATTATATATATTTCAGCAGTGTTGCTAGTTTCCGTTTATATTTCCTGAAATAATTATATGCAACTGTATATCCATCTTTTCACCATTGATTTTAACATAACTGGTGTCACTTTTCTGATTATTTGTCAAAATTTTCCATTCATCTACAATTTTACTTCTTTTTTAAGTCTTTTTGAATCTGTGCATGATATATTTTTTTAACATTAGGATTTTCAAATAATTTGTTCTCCAGGGATATATTTGTGATCTTTCCAATATATTTATAGTGATATCCAAGCGATTCAATTGTGAAATTACACCAGTGAAAAAAATTTAAAAAACATTGTTAAGTATTATCTTCTTTTATCTTTAACACTAATTTCCACATGGTGATTTTTACAAGTATTTAAGCTAGCATTGCTTTTAATTAATTTTAATTTTTTAAAGTAGTAAATTCCTATGATAAATTAACAAGAACTTGAAAACTTTCTTAATTTTGTCTTTATGTGGAGATAATTTAGGAAAAAAATCTTTTCTTATATTTGGACATATATAATGATATCTTAAAATTCTAAGTACTTTGAAAGAAATAAAACAAGAGGTATAATGGAGTGTCAGGGTTAGATGCAATAATTTCTGCTATGGAGGTCAAAGAAAACTTCTTTTAGAGCATTGTACTTAAACTGATGAAGAAAACACAACTGTATAAAAATTCAGGGATGAAGGTACTCCAAGCAGGAACAACACATCTACAGAGTCCCTGAGATGGAATGAATTTGGCAATTTGAGGAACAACAGAGAAGGTTTTTGTCTTAGAGTGAATGAGATTCAGAAATATTAGGTGAGTTCAGAGTTGTCCCGGTTGAGAGCATATCAGAGGCCAGGGTTATAGAGTTTGGATTTTTTTCCAATCATAGGGGAAGATTTTGAATTAGAGAACTGATATGATCAGATGTATGTTTGTGTGTTTGAAATTTACTCTACGTTGTAGAGAATGAAACTGATAAGGAAGGAAATGAAGGACAGTTGGAAGAATGGAAGGAGGAGCCCAGAGAAGGCCAATTTGTTTGGGGTTGTAACAGTGGGGAGAAGTAAAGAACTGATGAGATATGGATTTATTTGGAAAATGCTGCTGACTGGACTCTCTAGTGAATTGAGTTACAGGGTGTGAAAGAGTGGAATGAAGGATAACCCTTAGACTTGGACCTGAGCATCCAAGGGAAAGTAATACCAGATACTAAGGGGAAACTGAGGCTTAGATGTATGTGCAGAAATCCAGAGCTTTATTTGGGACACATTGTGCTTGAGATCCCTGTTAGAAACCCAAGAGATATTGAGTAGGCCATTGAATATGTGATTTTAAAGTTCTGGGGAGATACATACTTGGGAGTTGTTAGCATATAGGATTGTATGATATCACTCATTTAGAGTTCAGGAAGAGAAGGACTTAGGGGTGATCTGTAAGAACGAAGGAATAAAAGAGTGTGTTGTCCTGGAAAAAATGTATTTCAAGCAGAAGGGAGTAAGCAGCATTGTGGAACATGGGTGGGAGGCAGAGGAAGGCAAATTGGTAATTTCCATTGGATTTGGTAAAGAGCAGATTCAGTAAGTTGATGAGCAGGGTATGACTGGAGTAGGTAGATAGAGGATGGCATGCAAAATGGAGAGTGAGCCATGCCAATTCTGAGGAACATTGTTCAGGAAGAAGCAGTTAGGTGTGAGTAAATCTGAAACTAGGCATATAGGGGATTCAGGGAAAATTTATTTTTATACTTCTATTACTGATGCACATTAGTATATTGATAAGAAATATATAGTAGTTATAATTTTATGATTTAACTTTGCTTTGCTTTAGGTCATGGAAACACAGTAAAATCCATCTATTGCTTACCAGATATTATGTTTTGTTATCCCTGCTTTAAAGTAACTTCAATTTATAATATGACCCATTAAATAAAATCTTATCAATTTGACTGAAGAAGAAAACTACATCTAAATTCCCGAAAATGTGGAATATGAAAATATCTCTTATACCCCTTTAATTATGAGAATGAAATTCCAACAAGTTAATGTTTCAGTGGCATGATGATTTCTATGTTATGAGTAACTCCTATTAATTGCAAAATCTTGCAAATATAGGTGTGCAAAGAAGAAAATGCATATTTATTTTCTACCATTTTGATCATCTTCTGGTTTTTAATATATACTTGTATATATACTTTTTATTTATTAACTTCAACAAATCAAAAATCCAAGTATAAGACAGACTTTTAAAACTTAGTAACAATAAATAAACATTTTCAATATTCTGCAAGAAGATTGGCTGTATAGATTTATGGTATGAACAATAATTTATTTGAGCAATTCTTTATTGAAATACATTTAATTTCTACAAATATTATAAAGGCTTTATTGTTTAAAACAACATACACACATATATACACAGACACACACTCTTAAATCAATACGTACATATCCATAAACATGTTCACATACATTTTAATTCACAAATACCTTTTAAAACTCTATTAAGCTTAGAAACTTCATCTCTATCTCTGGTGACAACCAGGATGGATGGTAAATTTATTGTGTGGTAATATTCATGCTGTGGGTTATTTTAACAGGTGTGTTTGTATTGTGATTTTGAATGAATAGATATGCCGAATTTTGTATAATTTATCCATTTTTCAAATAGCATTCTGTAAAGCGCTTTTCCCACTTGATATTCACTAAAACAGGCAAGGTGGGGATTGGGAAAAGACTTCAAATAAGTTTAAGAAATATTGAGTTAAATAAAGTTTAGCAGGCTTTTTATACAGGAAATCACATTTATCAAAATAATCTCATTTACCAATTTATAGTCTTTACCACTTAGGGGGAAGGAAATGAAGATATGTGGATTGCTATGATAAGGTACAAAGAATAAGCCCAATATTATAACTTTGTTTTGGTTTGTAATTAGCCCTGAGTGAAGTTACCTTTTAAGTAGTTAAAAGGCAGGATATGCTTAAAATTCATGTTGACTTCATTTTATTCAGAGAGTGGTTATCATGAAAATTGCTTGACTTAAAGTATTCTCTCTTTTTTATTTTTAAGTGAAGCCTGATCCACCATTAGATGTGCATATGGAAATCACAGATGATGGAGATTTAGAGGTTTCTTGGCACAGCCCAACATCAGTACCGTTTCCACTTCAATATCAAGTGAAATATTCAGAAAATTCTACGACAGTTACAAGGGAAGTAAGTATATTTCAGTAAATAATATGAAAACTTGAGTTGCTAAAGACTAAAGACTTACCCAAATCCCATAAAAATTATCCTCTGCGTGTTAATATACGTGCTCCTTTTTAGAGCAAAATGAATTATTATTGAATGAATTATAATTTCGTTATAATTAATAAATACATATACACACATGCACGTGGCCACAGGAATTCCATTTGCAGAAACTTTAATTCATAATTATAACTGTTTTTCAACTACAGACTATTTTTTTACAATTCATCGTTTTAGTATTGCTTCATATATTCGTTTACACATTAATTTATTGATTTTACCGTAAAGTGTGTCAAAACTTTCTTTATTCATTAAATATTTATTGAGTACCTCTTTGGTGCTGGGAGCTGTTCTGTGTGCATCGGGAAATGTTGAAATACTAGAACAGGATAAGAAGAATTTGGGGTACCGGTGGGAAACAAAGGTTATAATAGTAAATGTAACCTACATTTAACCTGGTAGGCCGCATTGAGAAGGTGACATTTGCAATGGATTTGAAGGAGATGGCCAGGTGTCTGACAGAATTAGCTTCCAAGCAGAGAGAACAGCAATGCAGAGGAGGCCACTGTGGCTGAAGAAGTTAGCCCCAGTAGTGGTGGACAGTATCAGTGGGGTAAAGAAGGAAGAGCTCATAAATAGCTTCTTGGGACATGTGACTGGTTTTGCTATTACTTCATGAAACTAAGTGTCATATAATTCAGAAGTAAACACCAGTCTTTTTAGATCTGGGCTAATTTTTTTAAGGTTTTATTTTCACAAAGAGAAGATTGGTAATACTGTGTCATATATGGGAAAAAGTAGAGTTAAGGTGTCTGTGGTTTTCTGCTCTCTCATCTATAGAGATAATAGGATTTTAACTATGGGCAATATGATATTGTTTCATGCTTTGCTGATGCTTTCCATCATTTTTAGTCTATGACTTCCACGGTCTTAAGATGCCAGAGAGTTTAATAACTTTGGAGAACATTATTGGAAAACTGAATTTATTCACCAGATCATTTTTAGCCAGAGGTTGTTTAGTGCAGGGATTGTCTCAGATGTTTTACTCTGGTTTATAAACTATGTATTGACTCATGACCTGTAGATTATTCTCAGACTCAGGTCCTTAAAAATTACTCATGCTCTCCTTCCACGCAGCTGTCCTCTAGGAACCCTCGTAGCTCTCTCTCCACCACTGCACTTCATTTTCTATCACATGTGTTATAGATGGCTGCAGTGGCTTGATTTTAGCTTCATTTCTCAAAATTCTAAAAGTCACATTCATTATATTTTTTTAACACATGGGCTATCTAAAATTATATTAAATAATATACTAACATTTGTTATTTGGTCACTGATTGCTCTTTTAATCACATTGTTATCAATTAACTACTCTGCAAGACTTTAATTGAAATTTGTTGAGATCACTTTTGGTAAAGGTTTCATATTAATTTGATGCTCTGATGTTTTAAAATAATACTTAACAGGCTGATGAGATTGTCTCAACTACGTCCTTTCTAATATATGGTGTGCTTCCTGGGTCCTTGTATGAGGTTCAGGTGAGGGGCAAGAGACTGGATGGCCCTGGAATCTGGGGTGACTGGAGTACCCCTCGCATCTTTATCACGCAAGGTAGGTTTTGTGATAGCTTCTGTTGAGAGGGAAGTATATTTCTCAATTTGCCTATGGTACATTGTCAGCAGGTTATGTTTTATGACTCTAAAACAAAAGCAGGGGCACAATATTTTCTTTAAATTTAGAATAGGCTAATTTGTTAATTAAAATCGTGTCAGAATTCCTGTGTTTATATGCTTCCACAGCAGCATCTTGTTGAAATGCTTTTTATTAGAAGTTAATATAAAATCCCAAATTAACAAATTCAGAACATCATTCCATTAGTAATTCTTTAATTTATGTTTGAAAACCAAGTATATATTTATTTGATATAAATTTGAAATATTAAAATTTTAATATTATATTCCACATAACAGATGAATTCTTGTCACTCCAAATGCTTGATTTTACAGTTTTCAATATATATATATATATTTTTTATTGTTTCAAGGATTTATTTATTTATTTATTTCATAGTACTGGGGATTGAACCCTGAATCTTGTGCATGGTTGGCAAGTACTCTACCACAGTTACATCCCCAGTCCCTGAATTTATTTTTATCATCAGAAAAACTGCACTTTATTATAACTTCTTCATGAAGATGATGGATGTAGATACATAGGAGTTGTGGCATAGTCTTAGCCCTGTCACATGCTAAGTTGTGATTATAGGAAAAGACTTACTGGCCCTTTGGTTGTCTGATCTATTTGAAGGGATTTTTTCCTTATTCTGATTTTTTCCTTATACTTATTCCTTATTCTTAATTATGAATATGGAATATGGAATTATAAATTTGGAAATAACAAGTACCATTTAAATATTAAGCAAATATTCAAGTCATTTAATGTGATGAGTTTATTTATTGATTACTTACTACTAAAAAGCATTAATTAGTCAGAAAGCAAGTAGTATTGCTGGTTTACTGTAATTATGTAATTATATGATGGTATGTAAATCTTAAAATAAAATCTTAAATATATAACCAGGTTCAGATTTCCCTGTTGAAAAATAACCACAGTTGACAGGTATGAGGTATGCTTCCTGTATTTCAGGCAAGTGTACAGTTAATGAAAGATAGACTATTCCTAATCAAGGAATTCTTATGGTTCTATATATATATATATGTATTTATATATACACACACATATGTATATATGTAAAATCTTATGGATTCTTATATAAATACACATACACATATAACAAGTACTATTATTTCTGTTTTGTATATGAGATTGAGATTTGGAGAAGTAATTTGTAAAAAAAAAAGTTTACACAGTTAGTGGTAGGACTTGCTGTCTAACTCCAATGTCCATTGCAAACATACTACAAGGCAGATTAGTGCACCATCTATAATTATAATTATGTAACATTTCCAGTGACACCAAAAATTGGTACTCAAACCTATTAATCAAAATTATGTAAAACATAATTTCCTTTGCAGTATGTGGGAAATGAAGTTTTAGAGTTGCATGGAGTTTTTTGTTTGTTTCTTTGCTGAATTGTCTTGGCAGCAGTGTCTACTTTCATAGCAATTAATGATACTTGCACTTTATCCTCTGAATGGTATACAACACCACAACAGGTTTCTCCAACCTTGGGAACTTTCTATTCTTTGTATAGAGAATTCTTCTTGCTTAAGTCAAAGTTCTTAATATTATTGGATTGTCTTTTATTGATAACAGCATTGATATTGACCTATGAGATTGACCTATGATATTGTCATGAATTTATATACCATGAACTAATATGAGCACCTCACTTCCAATTTGGATTTTATCATTTTTTTTGAACAGAGATTGCCTGATATAGTCCTGTCATAGCAAACAATATGAATTATTATTACCTTTAAAGTTCCTTTTATTCATTGATACAGTTGTACCTACGAAGTGTGCAGTTAATGAAGGATTGATTATTCCTAATCAAGGAATTCTTAGAAATTCTCTTGAAAGGAATTGACAGGGTTTACTCTCTATAGCTGTTGGAAGGTCTTAACTTTTAGAGGAAAACCCAGATCTTTTACCAGAACTGACCAAACCTTAGAATATTGCAATTAGGTTATGATATGTACTGAAAACAACTTTATTAAAAGCATTTTTGATGTTATCAAAGAAGAGAAGAAATAGACATTATGCAATTTTCACATTTCACTGTTGGCTGCTCTTATAATGGGATACAGACATTATTTTCCTCTTAAAGAAAAATAGATACATTTGCTCCAAGAATTAAAAACCTATTTTCTGAAACAAACACCTATTCAAATAACTGTATCTGAAATTTTTTGATTCATGATTTATATTTTTTTGAGTAATTCGTAATTTTAATATTTATCAGAATTCATCTTTTAATAAAAGTTCATTCATGTAGATCTTGCAAAGATACTGCTGCAAGTGACTGTTACTAAAACATATTTTGCACTGAATAAGCCTCTGTGTTTAGAAGACAGCGGAGACATTCCTGACAGCTTGATTCACTTGAGAGCAGGAGTTCTTGAGACACTGAATAGCTGCCATGAACAGGCATTTAGAGTCTTCCAGCTCTTAGAATACTGGTTTTATTTTTGTCAGTGTATTCCTGGAATGTGTTGTGAATCCTTTTTACAAGATGTATGTCGCTTCCATGATGTTTTCTGTCTTCATCTGAGCTTCTCTCTTTCTTTTCTTTCATTACAGATGTCATATACTTTCCCCCTAAAATTCTGACAAGTGTTGGGTCTAACGTTTCTTTTCACTGCATTTATAAAAATGAAAACAAGATTGTTTCCTCAAAAAATATTGTTTGGTGGATGAATTTGGCTGAGAAAATTCCTCAAAGCCAGTATCATGTTGTGAGTGACCATGTTAGCAAAGTTACTTTTCCCAACTTGAAAGCAACCAAGCCTCGAGGGAAGTTTACCTACGATGCAGTGTACTGCTGCAATGAACATGAATGCCACCATCGTTATGCTGAATTATATGTGATTGGTAAGAATTCTGAGGTTTTGTTCATTTAGTTCCGCTAGACACATTTTTATTATGGACCCTATATCAGTGGCCTATTAAAGACGTTAGGACAGTTTTTTTCATTAAAAGTTCTGGTGTTTTTGCTTTATATTAATATTTTAATGTGTTTTAAATAGATGTCAATATCAATATATCATGTGAAACTGATGGGTACTTAACTAAAATGACTTGCAGATGGCCAGCCAATATAGTCCAGTCACTTGTGGGAAGTACTCTGCACTTGAGGTATCACAGGTATGTGTTATTTTTGCCGCTTTATTTTTCTCTGTGTATGGTGAAATAAAAATAAAAATTTTCCATAGAAATACCACTGATAGAGACTGGGATTGTGGCTCAGTGGTTGAATACTTGCCTAGTACATATGAGGCACTGGGTTTTATCCTCAGCACCACATAAAAATAATAAATAAAACAAAGATATTGTGTCTGTCTATAATTAAAATTTAAACAATAAAAGGAAATACCACTGATAATAGTACTCTTGTAGATTTTCTTCCTGAAAGCAGAAGGTAGAATATAATTAGTGGGGAAATTTTTGAGGGATTAAATAAGTTGATAATTCTTGAAAATCATTTATACCTGAGGTTTAAAAATTTGTAACTTTTTTTTACTTCAGATTATCTTATCTAACAACTGGTTTTCTTTCCATGTTTTTTATTGGTGCATTATAGTTACTTACAACCAATTTTCTAAAATTGCATTTTAACTCTTAAATGATATTCAGGAAAAAATAGTTTATATACAATTTAATTTGACCTAGAAAATTGACTAGAGTAGAAGAATGTGGAGGATTAAAAAAGTTTATCATTTGGCTGAAGATTAATATTTTAGAAAAAAGAGGCAGACACAAAATATTCTAATAGACAATATGAATGTTTTTTAGAACTGGATGATGTTTTAGGAAATATGTTAATGAAGAGTAAAATGTTCTAATAAAGAGAAATGTGTGCCTGATTTTTACCTTTCTTTGTTTTAAATACAATTTGAGAAATCAAATTGTGAAGGAACCGTTATAGTCATTTCTGTAATCTTAAATGCTCAGTATATACCACCCCCTGCATCACTGGGCAGAAAAATCAACCCAAAAATCTAATTAATTCCGAGTTATGGTTAGCATATAGTCATTGATAGTTGTAATGGAGACTGTGATGTCAGTTCCTTTATTTGCTCAAGACCATGCGGATGAAGAGGAATAAATGTGAGATTCTTGATTTGTACCCACATGAAGATCACACGATATGTTACCTTGAGATGCAAATGGCTACTCATCTCAGAAGCTGTTTGCTGTTTCAAGCACAGTCACACAGTTTGACACCATAGAAGATATTCATTAAGAAATTTCTAGTCCCATCTTGCTGTAAAAATGAAGTTATTAGAGAATTTTAGTTGCTATGGGAGGAAAAACACACTCCTCTTGAAAAATAAAAGAATGCATTAAAAAAACAATTTAAGAATATTCTCACAGTATTCCTCTTGTCTCTATAAAGCATTTTATCTAGAATGATATCACCTTTGATAAGAAGTTAGATACAGTGTCATTTAAAAAATATAGTATTTTAAAATATGTATACTGTTCTTAAACACTGTGCTCCAATTTGGTCTTTATTTGTATTGGAGACTGAACATGTAGAACATGCTCATTTGTTTTTAGAATCTAAAATTTCTACTTGAAGAACGAATCCCCTCCTTCAAATATTGTGATTTGACTTCTGTTCCTAGTTGCTATGATTCTATTCGTATGAAGTGTAAAAAAAAAAAAGGTGACTATTTCTGCATTTCCCAAATTAGGAAAAATAGCTGTCTTTATCCTACCTGGTATTAGTTTTTAAGTCAATATAATATTCATGATATGGCATTTTACTTTTATAATCTCTCTTTACATTCTTTGCATGGTGTTTTCACATTAAAAGAGGTGTTAATGGAAGATTGTAATATAAACCCCATACCCCATTGACCTCACTAACATTTATAGAATAACCATGGCACTAGCTGTACATTCTTGGGTTTAACTTCCTCAAGCCTAAACTTCCTTTGCTATTATAGATAGGACCTAAAGGGTTTCTATGAAAAATAATGCCATATTTCATTTACTTACAATTAAATGATATAACTTCTAGAAAACATTCAGTAAGTGATTACTGCTGTCAGAATGACAATGATGCTAAACATTTGACTTCAAGTGGATATTGCTATGCTTCTATAGTGTTCTTATGTTTTATCCACAAATGGTCCCTCATCTCTTGCTTTTATTTTTCCCCTCTTATTATTACTTATATCTTCAATTTGGTAATCTTCAGGAAATAAGAAATCATTACAAAAATGAGAAATGAGAGAATATAGATTAGATTTCTTCCTGAATTCCTCATTCCCACTTTGATGTAAAGAGTAACTGCTACTTTTGCATTTGAATACCATATTCAGAGCAAGTAGAGGACAGAAGAGCTGTTTGCAGAGGAAAGGAGAAATGTTTTATATGTTTAGAAGTGGGATGTATTCGTTGAGACTCAAAACTTTTTTTTCACTTTGTTTTCTGAGAAAATGAATAATCTACTTGACTTTATGATTCATATGTGTATCAGGAATTGGTATTATTTTAATTATATTAATTTGAACTCAAAAATATTAGGTACTATCAATTCAGCTATATTGTGTACCATCAGCTATATTTTCCATTTGTCGTGGAATTTAATCCCCTATTTATTGTGTGAGAATTTTGCCTCTTCCCATTCAAAGAATGTTTCCATTACTATTTTTGATCTATACTTTTAAAATTATATCACTAATATATAATATTAGCTTAACTTTCTAAGTATTTTAGATTTTAACTGGATTTATTTGCATTTATTTCATAAATAATATTAATGGAGTATGGGGTTTATTTTACAATTTATTTATTTATTGCATCTCCACTTAATACATAATGAAACATTTTATAGGAGTTGCTGCCTATAGAAAAACATAAGATTAAAATATAGCTGGGAATTCAAGAATGCCTTTCTAATAAGAACATTTATTTGTAGATAGAACATTTATTTGTAGACATAAAAACTATATCTTAAACAAGTCAAAATTCTCAAATATTTTCCTATTGGTTTTATCAGTGTTGTATATTAATTGACTATTTTTGTATATTTTAAGGAGCAGTCTTTATTGTTCTGATATTCCATCTATTCATCCCATATCTGAACCCAAGGATTGCCATTTGCAGAGGGATGGTTTTTATGAATGCATTTTCCAGCCAATCTTTCTATTATCTGGCTACACAATGTGGATTAGGATCAATCACTCTTTAGGTTCACTGGATTCTACACCAACATGTGTCCTTCCTGACTCTGTAGGTATGTTAAACTGTGTTGTGTTTACACTTTATTTTCTTTTTGCAATACTAGGGATTGAATCTCCACCTCTGTCTCCATTTTTATTAGCAGATTTAGTTGCAGATGGATTCAGGATTAATATATTTTGCTATTTTCTGATTACACTGGAATTTGGAAAAAACTGTTTACAATGGAATTGAGATGATTAACCTTAGAAAGTTATACATTTTAAATTTTATTTATAGCATTCAGCAATTGAAATATTTCCAGCACACTATTTGGTGAATTACATGGGTCACTATGAATGAAATTTAGTAATATTTTTCTAAATAATGCACTGTTTTTTGTTAGTGAAGTTATGAAAACATCAATACTTTTAATCCGAAAGTTTAATTTGGATATTCTAGGGTCTTTGTAATCTGGATAGTCATAGTCCAAGACTTTAATTTGGAGTCTGTGTTGTAAAAGCATTTGGAATATTTAAAGTGAAATGCCTAAAACAGACAAGATGATGACGTTTATCATGATATTAAAATATTCTTTTCAAAAGGTGCTTTGACTTCAGAGGATTTAGACAATCCTTTGAAAATTGGAGCTACCCCTTCAAAACCATTGTGAAATCTTTAGGCAGTGACTATAAAACAGAGTGAAAGAATATTTTTGAATTAGAACCTATTTATTGTTAAATGTAAGATGAACTTGTTTTAATTACTAGATTTCTTTTTTGAATGTTAAGTCATAATCAATTGATTCTCTCTCCCATTATATAATTCCCTTGTAAGTAAGTGTTTTAACTTCACGTGACATTTTTCTGGTGCTAAATATCTTCGGACAGCAGAGAATCCTTCTTCCCCAACAGCACATACAGATAACACATCATCTCTTAATTTTCCACATAACACATAATCTCTTAAGGTAGACAGAATGTCTACATTTAATCTTCATCATGGCTTGAATTGCTTAGTGGTTTCTATGGTTGTTGTGGGTAGTGGCTGGTAGTGGAACTGGCCTTGTGAAGTTGATCCCTGAAGTTATGACAGAGGAGCTCTAGAAGCTCCCAGTTATGCTTGGGTTTCCAGGCTTTCAGTTTCAAATGCATCACATTTCCATATTGACTTTTATTGTTAGGAGGAGAGGCCCTCAAATTAAAATATTAAGAACTTAGGAAAATTTCTGTAGTTCACATATTTCATACATAAGCTGAAGTTTTGACTTTAGCTCTGAGAATAGCAATATAAAAAGGTGATAAGAAAATAAGGTAACTTTTTTCTTTGCATTTCTATGGTTTGTTTTTTTACATTATGCTTTAAATATAATATGTCTTTCCTATATATTTAACTTTTAAAATGCTGTTTTGAAATATCAGGGCATATTACTTCTGTTTTTCTGCTTATTAACCTGTTTTCCTCAGATTGTACAACACCAAGATTTTACTTTAAGAGACTACTGTTGATCTTGACCTCAATCTATAAGTAATAATAGACATCAAGAGAAGAGTTTGAAACTGATGCATGTAGAAATTGATGATGTTTTGATCTCTAGTTAAAGGTGCATGTAGAACAGAATTTACTATAAATATTTATCATGTGTTCAGTATGGTAAATTTGCATGCAGAACCAATATCTAAATTTCTAATCAGGTATTATTATTACCATGTTGGAGTAACATGGATATTTTTCTTTTTTTTTTTTAATCAGTCTATTTGCAAAACAGAGATTATCCTTTTCTTATGTATCACATAAAGTTATAGGGGATCAGATAAGGCAATGAATGATTGTTTTAAAAAGATAGTGCTTTTAAATAAGGTATGGAAATCTAAAATGTTTAAATTTTTATTACATAATATTGTTTTTTAAATTTCAAGTGAAACCACTGCCTCCATCTAGTGTAAAAGCAGAAATTACTGTAAATATTGGCTTATTGAAAGTCTCTTGGGAAAAGCCAGTCTTTCCAGAGAATAATCTTCAGTTTCAGATTCGATATGGATTAAGTGGAAAAGAAGTACAATGGAAGGTACACATTTTTCCTTAGCTTGCCTCACTATATGCAGTTTTATATAATGTTTAATAATTTCATGACACAAGATTAATTTTATTGACATAAAAATATATCCGTCTGAATTCTGTAGCTATTTTCACTAATTAGATTGATTAAAGTCTGACCCTTTTAGGGACGAGTTTGCTGTTCCATCATTTCCAAAAGTATGTCTCATAGAACATTGGTCTTGTGAAATGTCCCTTGAGAAAAGGTGTCATGGCTAAACAAATTTAGGAAACCTTGCACCTCTCTATCTTCCTCATGAAGAGTTGCCGTATTTTACACAGTAAAGGTCTGGAGACATAAAGATCCTACATTAAAAAAACATTTGTGAATTTGTTTCATCTCAAGTCTCCCAAACTCATTTTTCTAAGAAACTCTTTTTCCTCGAACATCTATTAATATCTTGTAGTACACCATTGTTCAATGGAATGCATTTTGAAAGAAGCTGCTTTTATTAAACAATCAGATTTGTATCCATAGTGACAAGCATGTATATGGTAGCTTTCCATGACAGTTTCGTGATGGCAGCCTGCAGAAATCTAGCAATATGAGGAACCCCAGTGATGTCCATTAGCCCATAAGTTTTACAATTAAATGAATGTAACAGTTTATCTGCTTGTGGAGCGAGACTAAATGCAGAGATTCTCTACAGAGGTAACCACTAAATTAAAATTCTGAGAAGTCTTTGTGGATAAAGAATTAGAGGAAAAAGATTAGTAAAAGGGTAAAAGAGTACTTGCAAAACGAGGTTGCAAGTGGACCAGTCCAAAATCTTGTCCTAAAGAGATCTTTGACTTAAAGGCACTCAGTCCAATCTTTTTTTTTTTTTTTTGTGTGTGTGTGTGTGTGTATGTGTGTGTGTGTATGTGAGGCAAGCACTTTACCAACTGCAGTCATATCACTCTGAACGTGCCCAATCTTGCCTGATCTCAGAAGCTAAGCAGGGTCAGTCAGGCCTGGTTAATACTTGGATGGGAGACCACCTAGGAATACCCCGTGCTGTAGGCTTTTGTACCCCTCTCCCACACACGCTCAGTCCAATCTTAATATGACTATTTCTGAAACCAGAAAAACAAAATCAGCTGTCTTCTAATTTTGAAAAAGTGTTAAGGTTTTAAATAAAATGCACCAAAGACCTTTTAGATACATGTGCATCAGTAATGATTAACCTAATGCTTTGATTTAATTTACAGGTACATGAGGTATATGATGCAAAATCAAAATCTGCCAGTCTTCCAGTGCCAGACCTATGTGCAGTCTATGCTGTTCAGGTGCGCTGTAAGAGGTTAGATGGACTAGGATATTGGAGTAATTGGAGCAGTCCAGCCTACACAGTTGTCATGGATGTCAAAGGTCTGCAAGGATTATGTAAACATGATTTGAAAATCCATAAGTGTGTGCTTCAAATATGACTGAAAATATTCCTTCCCAAAACATATGTATAACTTGGGCTTCTTGTTGTTTTTGAAGTTCCTATCAAAGGACCTGAATTTTGGAGAATCATTAATGGAGATACTACTAAAAACGAGAGAAATGTCACCTTACTTTGGAAGGTATTCCTGCTTTTTAATGTCATTCTTAAACTTTATGTTTATACTCTTAAAAGATGTACTTATTGTTCATAATCCTTTCAATATTAATCTCTCAAAGGACCTGCAATCCCATATTTTCACTTCATTTTTTAATGTGAGTAGGATGTATAGTGATAGAATGTAAAGAGATAGGATGTATAGTAACTGGAGCATTGGCCTGGAGTTAGTAGACTCTCATTCTTTTCTCAGTTTACCATTTTATAACTATGCTATTACTATTATACTTTGACTTTTGGGGCTTCATTTTACTCATCTGTATAAATGTAAGAGTGGACTAAATGATATTTAGTGTTCCTTTGAGTCCCCAAACTGCCTTATATTTAATCCTGAACAATGTAAATGTGGTCTTCCCCTCATAGCTCAAAAGCATCTAAGACATATGAAACTGTTCTATCAATTTAATGACATATAAATAATGTTCCATAAACAATGGAAATTTGATAGAAATTCCAGAGTATTCTTTCTCCCAATGAATTGATTTTTATCCCAAGTGAATAAATTATTTAATCATTAGACACCAAATGTAAGACTGATTTGGGAATAAAGTAGTATTTATATCACCCTACATATGAGACTCAAGTTCAGTTCTCAGGAGTGAATTAACATGTTTGAAAGTGGTTGCCTGAAAAATTAGGATGTATAAGAGTTTATATACTTTTAGTTTGTAAACCCAATAATACTATACAATTTCATTTGGCTAATAAGCAATGCAATTTTTGAATGTTTTCTATTTCAATATTTTTAATGTAAAGTTTGCATTAATAACTGACACTTTTTAAAAAAAACTTTAATTTATTTAAATTTAAATAGCCACACATAGCTAGTGACCGTCATGATACACACCTCAACTCTGTGTGTTCTTCAGTGTTGTTCTGAGGGAGGGAGATTGACCCTTACTAATCTACCATTTTTCAAGGAACTTGAATGCCTTTTGTTAACTGAATTATCTTTCATTAACTTCGTTTTGTATGATTTTATTTTGGTTTCCTAAACTGAGGTACTAAGTCAGTGATTATGGTTCCTGTGTTAGCCAGCTTTCCAACTGACATCTTACAGGGAGGAGGAAGAATTTATTTTGACTCACAGTTTCTGAGGATTCAGTCCATGGTCAGTTGGCTCCATTGCTTTTGGCTTTGTGGCAGGGCAGAGCATCATGGTGGAAGCACATGGCTGGGGAGATTGGCTGCCTTACTGTGGAGGGGAGGCAAAGGGAGAGAAAGAGGGAAGGGTGATGTCCCAATAACCCCCTTCAAGGACACACCCACAATGTCCTAACTTCCTTTCTCTAGGCCTTACCTTCTAAAGGTCCCACCACTTTCCAGTGACACCACAAGCTATTGACAAAGGCGTTAATCCATGGCCTTTGAGGGACATTCAAGAACCAAACCATAGATGTTCCCCAGGGCTGTGCTTCTCAAACCTCTGGGGTAAAATTTGCCCAAAGGTTTATAATGAATAAGCCACAAGACCACAGGATAAGAACAATGTGTATGTGTGTGTGTGTGTGTGTGTGTGTGTGTGTGTGTGTATTTTTTCCTCTGGCTTTAAGTTAAATAAAAACTTCATTTTGGGGCAGTTTTGTATTTATAGATAAATAGCAAAGATACAGAAAATTCCCATCTATCTCATATCAAGTTTATTAATAACATTTTAGATTAACATTATACTTTGTTATAATTAAACAACATATGTTATTATTTACTGAAATTCTTTTATTCAGATTGAGATTTCCTTATTTTTTTCTGAAGGATTTCTTTTTGGTCCATCACATTAAAGCTTCAGTAGTCATGACACCCTATACTCTTCCTAGATGTAAAAGTTTCTTAGACTTTGTTTTTGATGAACTTGACTTATTTGAGGATTACTGGTTGGATATTTTGTAGAAATGGGTTTTGTCTGATGTTCCCTAATGTTTACTTTTTGGGAGAAAGACCACTGATGTAAAGAGGCATTCCATCATATCATATTAAGGCTGCCTATTACCAATGTGACTTAATAAAGTTGGTTCTAATGCTGCTCACTTGACTGAGGTAGTTTATCAGTTTCCCATTGTGAAATTACTCTTTTTTCCCCCTTTCCATTTTGTACTTTGGGGAATAAACTCAATATGTACTGTCCCTGCTTAAGGAGTGAGAGCTGTATGCTCCACCTCCTTGAGAGTGGAGGATCTACTTAAATTATTGAGATTTTGCATGGGAGATTCATATATTTTCCTACATTTATTTATTTATAACTATGAACAATGCATATTCACACTATACTTTAGGTCATGTTCTAATACAGGTTAAGTATTCCTTATGCTAAGTGCTTGGGACCAGATGTGTTTCAGATTTTGAAGGTTCTTTCCTTCTCTCTCTCTCTCTCTCTTTCTTTCTTTCTTTCTAGTGCATTATAATTATACATAAAATTGGGGTCCATTTTGACAATATTATACAAGCATGGAATATAATTTGCTCCAATTTAGTCCCCAGCACTTCTCTCCCTTCCTTCTACTCCTGTTCCCTTTCCTTTACTAGTCAGTATTCTATTTATTTTTATATTTTATATTTTATTTTTTTAATTAATGGATTAATGTTATCTCATAAGGGACTTATAACCAAATTACACAAAGCACCCTTAAAATTTAAACAATAGGAAAACAACCCAATTGCATACATCTAACCAAAGTAAATATACTAATGGTAAATAAAAATATTAAAACCATTTAACAAAATTTGTCATTAAGGACTTTTGAAGTGTAACAACAATGAGATACCATTCCACACTTATTAGAATGATTAAAGTAAAACAAAAACAACAACAACAAAAAAAAACCTGAAATACAAATTGATGATGAGGATGCAGGACAATAAGAATTTTTATTTATTGCTGATAGGAATGCAAAATCATCCCTCCACTTGGGAAGGTTTGGCAGTTTCTTAAAGTGTTAAATGTAGCCTTACCATATGATGCAGCATTGCACTCCCAGTTATTACCCAGGTGATTTGAAAACTTATTTGTTCACATAAAAACTTGCACATAGATGTTCAAACCACTTCATTCATAAATCACTCTAAACTGGAAGCAACCAAGATATCCTTCAAAAGTGAAACTGTTCTGTGTAATACTGAAATGATAGGTATATAGCACTGTGCATTTGCCAAAACCCATGAGCTTTATAGCACAAGGAGTGATTTGAAACGCATGTAGATTTTTAAAAAAAAATCCAAGGATGTTGGAACATCCCAGGATGGAATATAGACCATGACAAGGTGGTCAGAGAAAAGTCCTTAAGTGGAAAGGTGTGGAGTTTTACTACTAAAGCTGAACGAAACCACAATAAACACTGAAATGTAGTTGATGTGTCTCTCATGAGAGTATAGACTAACAGTATTGAACCACCATACATATCCTAGAATAGAACATGTAAGTAAATGAATGGCAAGTGGTGAGATACAGGTTTCTCACTGTTGGAAGGGGAAGTTACAGATAAGCAAGGAGGGAGGCTAGAGTGATCCATATAGTCATTAATTAGGATTGAAGACATGATCATGGATTCGAGTTGGAATATAAACTCATATTTGGCTTAGTATAGGTGGACTTTTGAGGGAATATTTAGAGATATATGTATATGCAGGAGTTAATTCACACGTACATTTCCGTGATTTGTAAGCTAAGAGCTAAAAGTAATGACACTCAAGTATAAGAAGCATGCCCAGATTTATTTCTAATATCATTATCCAATGAAAGGAACAGCAGGGGCTGGGGTTGTAGCTCAGTGGTAGAGTGCTTGCTTAGCATGTATGAAGCACTGGGTTAGATCCTCAGCACCACATAAAAAATAAAAAAATAAACATATGGTGTCCATTTACAATCAGAAATGTTTAAAAAAAAAGAAAAAGAAAGAAAGGAACAGGGATCTTGAGAGAAATGGCTAATATTAGGGCTGGGGCAAAAACTATATGAGTCTATAGCATCTTGTAGAAGATGTTTATTATTGATGATTACAATAATAAATATTTGTATATTAAAACTGACATGGATTATTCAAATAAGATTCAAAGTTTGCATGACTTTCGAGATATTTCTTTCTTGCTGTAGCTGCTAACATCTTACTCCCAATCTATGCGCAGGATTCTAAGAAATACATGTGTTTGTTTTTCTCTATCATTTCTGACTTAGAGGCATCTAAATGGGGGAAAAAAATAAAAGCAGATTTCTAGTATGTAGTCACCTTTCTATGGCTTTATAAGGGATTGGTAGCTTTTAATCTTACCTCTAACAGGTCAAGATGATTGGAAAAGTTGGGTATGTTTTTAAGCTCTGTAGAATAGAATAGAGTTGTACTCAGTATATATTTTACATAGTAATCTTTGACCTAGTGTGATTTGAGAAAAATAAAACTATAGGACAGAAATGCTGATAGCCTCTGTTGTTTGTTAACCTTTCCCCAATCTTCCAAGCATATCAGAGCAATGACTGACAGATCTTACTAGGATTAATGTAAATGATGAGTAATATCTTCTTAGCTCTTTCTTGTTACTTTACAGAATATGAGAGTTAATTCTTATTTGCTTTTGAGATGAGGAAACCCTACGTCTTGTCATTCTTTCTTTCTCTAAAATTAGAGTGAAGTGTCTTATTAGAAAAGTGTCCTAATTATCTCATTACTTCATTATTTTTGAGGGATTTATTCCCCCAATCTTAAGAAAAAAAAAACCAAAAAACTAAAACAAAGAAAAATGTGGGTGTGGGGGGGGAGAGTAAGTTTCCTATGCTCCATAATTACCCAGACATCTGTATGGTGGTTGTGGTCCCAGGCAGCCTCCATCTCTCCCCACCTTCCCAGTCCCTCCGCATTATTAATAGGCAATGCCTGGTCTGATTCCTGCCTCCCAATGGCAAATGTATAAAAGCTGCATGAGCTCAGCTGATATAAAAAGCACTGTGTTCTTAAAACTAATCAATTTTTATGTTTACTACAGCCCCTGATGAAAAATGACTCATTGTGCAGTGTGAGGAGATATGTGGTAAAGCATCATAGTTCCCACAATAGAACATGGTCAGAAGATGTGGGAAATCACACCAAATCCACTTTCTTGTGGACAGAGCAAGCACATACTGTTACAGTTCTGGCCATCAATTCAATTGGTGCTTCTTTTGAAAATTTTAATTTAACATTGTCATGGGCTATGAGCAAAGGTAAGAAGATATACAGAGTAGTAATCTGTTGTCCCTTTTAATATTTAACTTTTGCAAAGCATTCCCTTTTAAACTTATGTTCTGAGCAGCCTGGGGTTCTCTTTCATGCTTCATCTCTTCTTTGACTGAAAAATAACAAAATATAGTATACACAGGTTATGTTCATGTGATAGAACATTGTTGAAATGGTATTCTAATAATTGAAAATATTCTACTAAATCTAATACTTAAACTTTTGGAGCAATGGAGGTTGTAGGTCAGTGTCCCCTTTCTCTGTGCATGTGCAAAAATAAATTCATATAGTATTTTATGTATAAATATATATTATAGATAGTCTACTATATATATGTACTTTATAATATGTGGTATATTTACATATAATACTTTATACACAAAACACTATACATTCATAGTAATATGAATACAGGATAATTGCTGAGATTTGAAAATTACTGTAGACTTCATTTACTGTGAGGAGCAAACCCTTTTTCATTAATTTTGATATATGATTAATCAGAGAATCAAAGACCACTTTCAATAGGAGTTTGAATTCTGATTATATATTCAAAGTATAAGTTTTTAATAAAAATGCAACATTTTTTAACTTATTGTGTAAACTTCTTGTAAGTTTGACAATGCCCAGTACAATATTTATACTTAAATTTTTTTCAGTAAATGTGTTCTAGAAGTATTTGTTGAATGCTTCAGTGTGCTAAGTGGGGAAGTTTCAACATGAGAAAAAAACTATAATGAGGCATAGTCAATGGATGGGATAGATATGAATCAAATAATCATACAAGTGATTGGCTACTTATAAGCTAAGTGTCCTTAAGAAAGGAATATAATTTTATGAAATTAAAAAATGAATAAATAAAAAGGAACATGACCTGGCATTGAGGATCAGAGAAGTCACCTTGAGGAAATGGTATTAAATTGAAATCTGAAGTGTGAATAGAATTTAGATTTCCTCATTTGTGGGGTGGGGTGAAGAACATTGGTCCCAACAGAGGAGCAGCTGATCAAAAGTCTTTTTAGCACAGGATAAGAAAAGAAGGAAAACCAGGATGGCTTTATTGTAGAAATTTGCAAAAGTCAGAGAAGTAGGCTGAGACTTAGCCCTCAGAGCCTTTTTGGCATGATAGGAATTTTAGGCTCAGATGTGGAAATCGACTGGAGGCTTTTAAGTCAGAATCTGTGCTGAGGGTATTAAAATGAACAGATTTTTTTGCTTTGAAAGTATCACTGTGTCAGCAGGAGAGAAGAGTTTGGAGAGAATCCTAGAGGATGGTTAATAGGCTTGTGCAGGATTCCAGCTGAGAACAATTTTGACTCTCGAGAAAATTCCTTTTTTTAGATCTTAGGTGGAATCATTTTTCTCCTCCATATCATGTATTCCTATCTCTCTCTGCTTATGTGACTCTCATGATGGAAAAATAATTGGTATGTATTACATTTACATAAATTGTCTGCTGTCTTTTCTCCCTTCATCCAATAGGTCATAAGTTCCTCTAGGGTATTAATAAATTTTCATTAATTTTAATTTAAAAATAAATGTTCTCTTTTCCCTTCAGTAAATCTCATGCAGTCGCTCAGTGTTTATCCTTTAAACAGCAGTTGTGTGATTCTTTCCTGGGTGCTATCACCCAGTGATTACCGTCTCATGTACTTTATCATTGAATGGAAAAATCTCCATGAAGATGATGAAATTAAATGGCTTAGAATCCCTTCAAATGTTAAGAAATATTATATCCATGGTAAGTGTACTATACTTTTTTTTTCTTTTCTTTCTTTTTTTTTTTTTTTTGTGGTAATGGGGATTGAACTAAGGCCTCATGCATGTGAGGCAAACCCTCTACCACTGAGCTACATACCCAGTCCTAAATTTACTGTATTTTAAAAAGTTTAGCTCATGGATTAGTATGATACTATATAAATTAATTTAAATAATTTAGCTAGTTAATGAAAACTTTAAAAACATAGATAGTACTACCAGCTTAATACTTCTATCACCTTATCAAAACATTTGATTCTATTTCCCTTGACCTTTTTTCATTTTAATACTTTACATCATTGTAATCATATATCATATATATATTTGACTCAATCCTTTCTATCATTATTTTTAATGCCTATATAATTTTTTATTTCCAAATCTGCTTAAACTACTTGAGATTATTTATGTTGCTTTCAGCTTTACCTTTTTAAAACTATTGCCAAATTGCTTTCCCAAAGTATGTACTCGCTTATAATGTCACTAGCAATGAGTGGGAGTGGTAGGCCACAAATCTAAGCATCTAAGTAACCACTTACGCCAGTGTGATCTCTCAGCAGTATAACAGTTATCCCAAGGGACATGTAAAGCACAGATTGTAAGTGTTTAATACAGCCTCTCCAAGTCAGAGTAAGGATTAAGGGAAAGTAAGTAGGTAAACTAAGGATTACCATGATCTTATCACAGAAAATCATCCAAAGGACTTACACTTTCATTTCATTCCAGAAACTTATAATTTAGCATCAGGGTAAATTTGTTTATAAATTCTTGATAGAGAACTGAGTTCATGACCACTGTTGTCTAGGTGGTTACTCTCTCTGCCTTTCTTTAAATAATGGGGATATAGAATTTAAGCTTCAAAAAGATCTGCCTCTTCTAGAATAATATTCACATGTTATTAACAATCATGAAAATCCTTGTTAGGTCTTTGAGCTTTGCCACAAGCATGGCCGTTCTCCTGGTATCTAGACCTCCATATATTGCAAGAGGAGGCTTGGTCATCATATCCATCCGTTTTGCAAAGGATTTCACAAGACTTTAGTCTTTCAGTTACCTTTGATTGGGAAAACTAAGTTAACTAAATTCCTATATGTAAAGGGAAATATTACCTACTTTGAGGATAAGGGAGAGAAGGGAATACATATTATTCTAGAAAAGTGAAGGAAAGAAAGCTCTTATTCTGAATTGAACATAGTGGCTAAAACTGAAACACACCTTTGAAAAATCACAATCTTCTGTGTCTGAGTAATATATTTGAAAAGTTGTTTGGAAAACTATTATCATTACTAGGGAGTGTGGAATGCTTAGGTTATTTTCAAAACTCCATCATCAGTTCAGTCTATAAATAACTGATGCTGACTTCTGTTTGGAAAACAGTATATTTTTTTTAAAAAAAATAGGGTCTCCTCAGTATTAGTTAAGCAGAAATGAACTTTTACTGTATTTTCCTCCTCAGATCATTTTATCCCTATTGAGAAATATCAGTTCAGTCTTTACCCAGTATTTATGGAAGGAGTGGGAAAACCAAAGATAACTACTAGTTTCACCCAAGGTAAAAGTTTTTCTTTTAGATCATTTTACACTGATATGTGTTTCCAGATTTATTTGAAATTATGTTGCCATTGGATTATTCTTTTTCTGATGAGATCATGGAAGAGTCAAGTCTTATGTAAATGTAAAATAGGATGGTTCAAAAGAAAATATCTTTTCTCTAAGAATAAAAATAGATAGTTATACAGTTACATTCACTGCACCTTTTATATTTCTACTGTGATTTATTGTACTTGAATTACCAATGATTTGATCTTATTTTTCTTTAATTGTATTCAAATTCAAACAACCCAATAATATACTTTTGGTTTTGGTATTGGGTATTGAACCCAGTGGCACTTAAGCCATATCCTCAGCCCTTTTATTTATTTATTTTGAGACAGGGTCTCACTAAGTTGCTTAGGCCTTGCTAAACAGCTGAAGCTAACTTTGAATTTGCCTCAGATTCCCAAACCGCTGGGATTAGAGGTGTGCCCCACCATGCTTGGTTCCCAATAATGTAGTTTTTATAAAGAAACATTTTATCTGATTTTAGAATGAAAATAATTTTAAAAATTATTTCAGTATTTAACAAACATTTATTGATATAATCTAAAGGTAATCTGATAGAGTGTCGTGGCAAAGAAATAATATTGTTCTAAGAACTGGAGGTTAAAGGGTGAACATAAGATTCTGTCATCATGGAGCCTAAACTCCAGTGCACTAATAGGAGTGATGGACAAAGAAAGTATGTAATATATAATGTCAGATAGAAATAGGTACCTAAAGGAAAATAAAAGTAAGATGAAAGAATGGAGTTAAAAATGTGTTGCTTTAGTTAGTAAGGCCAGAAATGGTAATTTCGTGGTGCTGATATTTGCGTATAAAAGGGAGGAACACTCCAGGCAAAGGGGTAGCCTTATGTAAAGGCCCTGAAGAAGGAGCATAGTAATTCTAGAAACAGCAAGGAGGTCAGTGTGTCTGGAGGGAACAAGATAAAGTTTGGCAAGTATTTTAGATTGGGTTTGTTGGGAGAAGATGCTACGACTCATCATGAAAACTTTTTTAAAAAAATCTGTTCTTTTTAGATATACATTATAGTAGAGTGTATTTTGACATATCGTTCATACATGATGTATAACTTCCCATTTTTGTGGTTATGCATGATGTGGCATTTCACTGGTGGTATATTCACATATGAACATAGGAAAGTTATGTCCAATTCATTCCATTGTCTTTCCTATTTCAATCGCCCCTCCCTTTCATTCCTTTCCCTTTGTCTAATCCATTGAACTTCTATTCTTCTTCCCTCCCCCTTCTTGTGTGTTGACCTCCACATATCAGAGAGAACATTTGACCTTTGGTTTTTTGGGATTAGCTTATTTCACTTAGCATGATAGTCTCCAAATCCATCCATTTACCAGCAAAAATTATAAAGTCATTCTTTTTATAGCTGAGTAACATTCCAAAGTGTGTGTGTGTGTGTGTGTGTGTGTGTGTGTGTGATGTGTGTGTGTGTGTGTGGTGTGTGTGTGTGTGTGTGTGTGTGTGTATCACATTTTCTTTATCCACTCATCTGTTGAAGGTGTCTTTCAACACCTGGTTTGGCTCCATAGCTTAGTTACTGTGAATTGAGCCATTATAAACATTGATGTGGCTGTGTCATCATCACAAGTTTGATACTTTGACTCATATCTAAAGATAATCTGATGGAGTGGCATGGCAAATAAATAATTTTGGAAAAAATTTTTGCTAGGTCTTAAGTATAATGCTAAACAAAACATTAATGTGGATATAATATACTTTTGTCTCCCTCTTATTTTTTAAGACAAAGATTTATTTTGAAATCTGAAAAAGTCTACTATAATTTTGATACAGAAAGAAATTAAGATTGCCTTAAGTATCTGAATTGTGTGAATTATATTTATTTTTCAGATGATATTGAAAAACACAAGAATGATGCAGGTCTATATGTAATTGTGCCGATAATTATTTCCTCTTCTGTCTTACTGCTTGGAACATTGTTAATATCACACCAAAGGTATTGTACTTAATGTTAAGAATCTTTATGGCAAAAGTTCTAAGATTAAAACTCAAATCATGAATGTTGAAGTATTCTAAATGTTTTTGTATGTATTCATTATACAGTTAAGATGGTATAAAGTAAACAGTTTTGCTTTCAGGAAATGACTTTTCAATTTCATAGAACAACATATACCTTAAGGAAGAATTTAGTTGAGTCTTTTTTTTTTAACCCCTCTTATTATACACTCAGGAGTTAATAGACTAAAAATAGAAGCCTGGGCATATTCTTGGATGTGATAAAAATGGCTCTTGGAGCCCTCAAATTTGGTTTGAAGATTTTAGTGGTGATCACGGAACTTTAAAAATGGACTTTATTTGTGACCTGGAGCAGTTGTTCATTTGCAATGAGCAGTCACTGTGCTCTTTAGAGAACAGCCCTGCCTGGCTTGTCAGACAAATGGCCTTGAGTTCCCTGGATGGTTCTATGGCTGCCATATCATTCCCTGCTGAGAACTCCTGACCATTGAGGTTATTTCACACATGCCAAATCTCTATAGAGACTTTTATCTTCTAGGAAAAAAGAGGGAGAGATTTCAGAATCTGTTTTTGTTTTTTGGTCAGTTGAGTTGCTGGGGCTCTATCAGATAGGTTTGTTTCTGACACCCATGAGGTAGCCATTTTCAATATTTTATTTTTTGAGGAAAATCTATGCAAAAAAATCTGTGTTTAGCCTGTTGCCTGGCACAAGCTTTCAATAAAATGAGCTATTTTATTATGATGCATCATTAACTTGGCTCTAGGTAGAAATTTGATGGCACTCTTCATGGGACAGAATGTAAAAATGAATTAGACCCTCCTGAAGCATAACTGCCCTGAAGGACCAATTTCTATTTTGTATATGCATTAACTTTTAGCATTTTCAATATGCATGTTTTTCTGTAATTCTTATGACTTATTTATTTATCCTTTGTAGAATGAAGAAGCTGTTATGGGAAGATGTTCCAAACCCCAAGAATTGTTCCTGGGCACAAGGACTCAATTTTCAGAAGGTCGCTTTTTCAATCTTTTTAACCCAAAATATGTAAGATTGCATTTTAGATGCCATATGATTTCTAAAACTTTAAACATGTTTTAAGATATAAGAGTTTTTGTTTTATTTAATTCATTTTAATTTGAGTCTGTTTAGACCTTTAAAATATCAGAATGCAGGTATTTGAAATTAGGAAGAAAAGAAATTCAGTACTAGTTTATATATGACTTGACAATATGCATATATTTCTTCTGGCCATAGTAGAAAATAAAATGAATAGTAGAATACTAAGGATCAAATATGATGAATAATATATTTGGCCACTTTTTTGGTATAAATTCTCTTTAGGCAAAAGGCTTTGTGTCGTTATATTTAAACTATGATTTAATGTCCATAATTATTTAAGGAAACTTGAAAATTATATCAATAATCTTGTCCTCAAACTCTACAAACTGAAAAATGCATTTATCATAAAAACTCATGTTTATGCAGATATTCCCCTTTAAGCTAAAATGCTTTATGTAATAGTTACCTATTAAAAAAAACTTGAACTTACTTCTATAATAGAATATTTTAGAAAATTCTAGAGTTTAATGAATGTTTTTATTAATCCTCATAATTTTCCTTGAACAAGGTTGACTTTCCACCTATAACATTGAAAAAAATCAAATTTGCTCTTCATGTCAAAATACCCAATTTTTAAAATAGTAATTATTTCTAGGTTATTATGTAGTATTAGCGATTACATGTTTATCATTACTCATTT
Source organism: Ictidomys tridecemlineatus (assembly GCF_052094955.1). Lineage (NCBI taxonomy): Eukaryota > Metazoa > Chordata > Mammalia > Rodentia > Sciuridae > Ictidomys > Ictidomys tridecemlineatus. The sequence continues at coordinate 51,300,586 of NC_135487.1, forward strand.
TAGTCTTCAGTGGGGTTTTTTCTTTTTTTGGCTACAGGATACAAATTCTTAATCTAGTATTCAACACTTCTCTCTACATTCTGTTGTCAGTCTTCATGTACAGTTGTTTCTTCCCCTGGGCCTTGGTTGTACCTTTACTGTTTCATTCTAGCTATGCAGAGTCTTCCTCTTCGGGGAAGATCTTGCTCTACACCCTTCTTTCTCCAAGCTTTCCTTTCATGAATATAGTTCAGAAGAATTTCTGACTTATTTGATTTCCTAGACCTTATTGTGGATAATTCTCTGAGTGCAAAGACTGCATTTTATCCATCACACATGTTTGTGAACTTTTCCTGCTCCATGCAAGATGCTAAAGTAGGATTCATTAAATAGTTTCTGGTAGTTCCTAACAAGGTTGTGCACTTATTTATGTGCAGATCACTGAGATAAATACTCTTGGGTTCATATAGACTGTCCCTTCAGTTCTCAGTATCTTTGTTTCCTCTCCTGTAAAATGAGGTTAAGTTACCTTTATTGGGTTGTTTTGGAGATTAAAGGAGATGGACCTTTCATGACATTGAGATGGACCTTTCATGACATTGAAAGGTCTCAATAAATATTAGTCATTATTATTTATGATATTATTTTACATATTTTAGATTAATTATTAGCTCCATTTTGTAGAAGAGGTAGTGTTTTAAAGCCAGGATTAGTGTTCCAACTTGTCTGACTTTGGAGCCTATAGGGGGGTTCTATAAGCAGTGACTTTCTATATATATATTTATATACTTCTATATTTGACCATGATCCACAGTGAGAAATATATTTCACCTTTCAGCCAAGTACACACACAGATATAGAGATGTAAAAGGAAAACAAAAGATGCACAGGTGGAGCAAATTATATTCCATGCTTGTATGATCAAAATAAACCCCAATGTATAACTATAATGCACTAATAAAAACATTTTTTAAAACATTGAATTTATGATTATATTCCTATCAGGAATGTATAAAATTATCTCATTGCTCCTCATCATTATTGATTATAATTATTTAAAAATGTACTTTAAGTTTAACTTACATTATTTGAATTATTAAAGATTATTTAAAATATTTTATACGTCATTAAAAGTAGTGTTTCAGTGTTAAAAAGAAACAAAAAAACCACTACTTGCTTGAAATAGAAGGAATATAATGTTATTAAAATTCTATTTCATTTGTTAAAAATGTTCTTTGTAACCCAGTAAGTTGATTTCAGAACATTCAATGGTCTATGATCTTGAAATTAGGAAAAGTAATTTACAGCTTATTAATGAATGAATACACAAGTAATATTGTAAGCATAATTAACAATACAGAAGACTGAGTTATACTCTTTTATCAGAAGAAAGCAATGCCCTATTTTCAGAAGAGCCGGGAGTGTAGTTTCACATATAATCCTTCTCTTTATGGAAACTGCCCCTTGCCTGACTTTAGCCACAGGCCTGCATGCTCCTTGGTTGTGCTGTTGCTCACTGTGAACCATGGAATCTCCCTTTATTACAACAGAGTTGCTGATTTTTGTCAATTACAAAACATTTATTTCTCTTCTTTTCTATTGTTATATTTCAGGTGCATATATACATATATATGTGTGTGTATGTATATATATATATCAGTCATTCATTTTTTCAAGAAGCAAATATATATATATATATATGGTTAGGTTGTTGCTCATCTGTAGAACAGATTTTCCAAGCAATTCTCCTATCTAAAAAATAAGACAGTAAAGTTAAAGAAGAGTGACTAGATTGAAAGAATAGGAAGAACTTGTATTTTTTGCTTCTCTAAAATAGATTATTCATTTTTCATTCATTCATGTATTTATTTCATTAATTTAGGATATTATTGAATACCTTTCCTACACTAGTCACTTTGCTATCTCATAGTGTTGTAATAATAAGAAAAGTACTGCACATTCCTGGCCGGGAAAGTACTGGACATTCCTTGGCAGGGAAAGATGAGCACTAACTAGTTTATTATAGAAATAACATTATAATCATAAACTACAGTGATGCTAAGAACTTATGGTGTGGCCTGGTGTAGTGTGTGGGGTGGGGAGGAGCAGGTACAGTTAAGAAGGTGCAGTAAGAATCCTTCCAACACCTTCAGGTCCACATGTTCTGTCTGTATTGATAGCCTCCTCTTGAAGACTCTGCTCCAGTTACACAAGCCTCCTTGTTCTTCCAGAATGCATAGACACAATCTTGACCTTTGACCCAAGATCTGGTAGGTAAATAGTTATTCACAGGCTCTGGTAAGACCACCTGCAAAGCCATGTGGTTGGACGTATCAGAGCATGTTTACAAATTGGAAATGGACTGGAGGTGAAAGAGTAAGCTGGAGACTTTTCTTTTTCTTAAATATAAAGGTTTTGTCAAAATAATTACCTATTTAAATAAAGATTAAAACTTCTCTATATAAGTCTATATTAATTCATGGATGACCATCTTATTATTTCTTAGAAAGAACTAAAATCCTCTCTCTTCAGCATGTTCATGCGACACCTTACCTGGGAACCACCATGGACATGCTTCTAAGTATTTACCTGGCAAGGGAAAGATCAGGCCCACCTCAGCAAGGTGCAGTGTGAATCCACACCAGATGACTTTCCCTAGAAAACGCTGGCACAAAGAACTGCTGAGTGGGTACAGGGTGGTTGACTTTGTCATGGACTCCGTCCTACCCCACTGTCTGCTTTAAAATACCCTGAAGATCAACATGGTGCCTAGCTGGTCATCTGCCAGATCTTACATACAAGAAAAATGAAATATCACCAAAAATTTCCAGATTCTGGTAAATTAAAGAATTTTTTGATACTTACAGAAGATGTGAAAATCTTTACTTATAAGTAAGACTGATTGTTTTTTTATCTTTGCAAATATTTGGTTTTCTAATCTTAGAAGATATTTTCTAAACAGTCACAAAAGCTTAGTTTATTACTAGGACTTAACAGGTGAATTAGAAATAATAAGTTTTTTTTAATAAAGTAGGAATATTTAAAGAGTGAAAAATATAACTTCAAAGATTTTATTAATGATAAAAATTCTCATAAAAAAGAGAAAAATATTATATCTAGTCTTCTGCTTTAATCTCCTAAATAACTAAAATTTACATATTAAAGAAAAAACAATACAGTGAAACTCACTTTATGTTACCAAAGAAAAAGTGACAAGTTTACTCCCTGTCCTGTGCTTTTATATTTGTTATTTTATTTAATTCTTTCATAGGTTAAAGAGCCCAGTATTCTCTGATGACAAAACTGAATCTCAGAGTAGTTCAGTAGCATGTCTTGACCACCCAGCCAGTACATATAAAAACCTGCATTCCAACCCAGGTCCATCTGATGCAAACTGATACCCTGGTCATTAGTTCCATAATAATAATGTGTCTATTCCTTAATGTACTAAATACTACTGAATTACATACCTAAAAATAATGGAAATGGTAAATTTCATGTCTATATGTTTTAACATAGTAAATAAATGGGCAAGAAATCTGACTTGGTATATATCCAAAGGAGGAATGGAAATAACCATTTGTGCTTACAAAGTGAAATATTCTTGACATCATTAGACATTCAGGAAATGCAAGTCAAAAACCAAAGGTCCCAAATCATATCTGGCAGGATGACTATAAAAGAAGGATAAATATTGGTGAGAATGTGGAGAAATGGAGCCTTCATCTACTCTAATGGATTGTAAAATAGTACCACCCTTTTAGAATATAGTCTGACATATCTTCAAAAGATTAAATATGAGACTCAGCAATTCCACTCCAATGTATACACCAACGTAAAATGAAGTAATTTATTCACATGGAAATTTGACATGAATTTTCATGTCAGGATTATTCATGATAATTGAAACATGAAGTAAAATGACCTTCAAATAATGAATGGGTAAATAAAATGAAGTTTATTCAATTCTAAAACAAAAGTAATAAAAAAGCAAATAAAACCCCTATAAAGTACCATAAAACAAAGACCACAGTAGCCCATCATTTTTAAAAATAATTCAAATACAGTCATTTTTTAAGGAAGTAATAATTTTTATATAAAATATTTTCTTTAATTTGTTCTCCAAATTCAGATTTTTAGAAACATTTTTGTTTTACAATTCTGGGAATTGAACCCAGGGCTTTTTGCCATTGATCAACATCTCTACCTCTTTTTATTTTCAGACAATGTCTCTATAAGTTGACAGGGCTGTCCACCTGGTTATATATGTCCCTTCATTATCTAAAGTATATATCTAGATATTTCTCATAATATAAAAAAAATTGAAAGAAATACATGTGCAGGTTTAATAATGAAATTGTCTAGAAAAATTTTTATTGAAAATACAGTCTACTCCTCCACTCCACCCTGCCGTTAGTCTTGCTCTCTAAATGCTACTACTTTAACTATCTTGCTTTTAAATTTTCTAATTTTACAGTCTTACAATCTTCCTGTCCCAGCCTCCCAATCTTCCTGTCCCAGTAGCTGGGATTACCGGCCTGTACCACTGCGCCCAGCCAGGAGCAGTGATTTTTATGAAATGGCTCTGTACCTGTAAATCCTAGACATCCAGCCTGATCTCTAAAATGTTCTCTAATATTAGTCTGTTCCACTTTTTAAGCTATTATTCTCCTTCCTTTGATTTATGACTTATGCAAATCAAAGATGCAAAAAGTCTTTTTAAAGCCAGTATTTTGATATCTCTCTAAAAGAAAAAGAAAACATTTATTTATTTTTATTTATTTATTTTTTTTTAAAGAAAGAGGAGAGGGAGAGAGAGAGAGAGAGACAGAGAGAGGATTTTTTTTTTAAATATTTATTTTTCAGTTCTCAGCAGACACAACATCTTTGTTTGTATGTGGTGCTGAGGATCGAACCCGGGCCGCATGCATGTCAGGCGAGCGCGCTACTGCCTGAGCCACATCCCCAGCCCCAAGAAAACATTTATTTAAAGCACTATATGCCAGACTTTACTAATAACAGTAGGGTAACAACCAAAGGTAATTAACATAATATTTTATATTAATCATATATAATTCCTTCTAATATAATTTCCTCAAAATCTTTCTTTTGCATGCTATACTTCCTTTTCCCTTTCAGTTCCCCCCCCCCAGAAAATGTAAATATATTAAAAGCAGAATAATGTAGGGTCTGGGGATGTAGCTAAGTGGTAGAACCCTTGCCTAGCATGTGTGAGGCCCTGGGTTTGATCCTTAGCACTGCAAAAACAAACAAACAATGGTGGGGGGATTATATTAAAATGTCTTTTAGCCTATTATATACTTATAAAATTTTAGAAATTTTCCATATTTGCCTTATTTTAAGTAAGAATCACAGATAAAGTTTGTTCCACTTATTCCCTTCCTTTTTCTAATCCCTCCTTCCCTTCCTCTGTAGAGCCACCACTTCTGTTCATCTAGTTGTACTTAAATATTTCCTACACCCACACGTGCACAGTGATCCCTTGGGGAATTGCTAATGTTAACATACCATCCACATGATTCCAAACTACTTGTTCTCTCAGCTTTGGTTTTGAGCTCTCTCCATGTAGAGTTAGCATAGTTTATATACCTGGACTGCTCCACACTGGTCTATCACATGAACATGCCACACAGTTCCTTTGTCCAATCCACTTCTAGTGGATATTTGTTTGAACTCTTTTTCTATTTATTACAAAAATGCTCAGGAAGTCTGGTTATATATGTCCCTTCATTATCTAAGGTATATGTCTGGATACTTCTCATAATTAAAAAAATTTTTTTGAAAGAAATACATGTGCATGGCTTAATAATGAAATTGTCTAGAAAAATTTTTAATGAAAATATAATCTACTCCTCCACTCCGCCTTGAAATTAGTCTTGCTCTCTAAATGCCACTACTTTAACTGTCTTGCTTTTAATTTTTCTAACAGGTCATCTTCACATTTCTAAAAAACCATATGCTTCTGTCACAGTGGATTGTGCACAAACTGCTGGTTTCTGGCTGAAAGGAGGACTTTACTCACTATGTACTTTTCTCTCCCCTTCTTTCCTCATGCTTCTACCACATATTTTTCTACTACTTTTTTTCAATTCCTCTGCAACATCAGAAAAATCTACTTAAGCTTTCATTTTTTTGTTCTATCAAATAAACTTCCTCGGAGTTCCTCACCTGTTTTTATTAAATGCATTACCCATTTCGCATTTCCCTCCATTTCCCCCTCACTTCCTAATCTCTGGAAATTATAGCTATACTTAGGTCAGGGTTGATAACGTGTTCTGTGTTATAATCTGTCCATGGGTTCATTTTTTAAAAAGAAAAAAAAACCGATAAATTGAATTTATACTGTTATGATTATGTCAGTATTGTTCCTTGCACAACCATAATGTGCTTGCATTTCTTGGTGGTTTCAATGTCGTAGAAGTATTAGAAAATATATTAGAAACATTACATTTGATCAAAATTATGCCAAATATTGTTGCTTTCATCTTTTTCATTTTTAGTTTTTCTTCTTTCCCCAGAGTTCCTAATTGTCACTCTGCCTGTCTGATCTGTCATCTCAAGTTCTGTGTACATCTGTTGTATGAGCTATTTCATCCAGTCCCTGTCTTCACTGGAGACCTGTCTGCAGCGCACTCTGCCAAGGAGACCCTCCATCCTTCTACTTAAATCAGGATTAGGCCTTTTGTAAAATTGCTACAAGTTATTATTCGGAACCTTCCCTTAACTGGTTTCTGCTCATTACTATTTCCTAGACTTCTTTCCCTGCTTTCACTTGATTCACTACATCCTCGACAGATGCCTCAAATATGGGTGAAATATCTTGATCTCTGTGTGTTGGAGTTCCTTTTATTCCACCTTCCTTTACTCATAATTTTGGTGGAGTGTCAGTTTCTAGGTTGAAAAGTTTCCAGAAGAACTTCGAAACCATACCTGTCTTTTATGGTCTGATGTCCCTGGTTGCTTCTGAGAAGTCAGATGTGAAACTTTGCTTCTCATTGGTTACTTGCAGTTTTCTCTTTTTAAAAATATACTTTCTATTTTTGATGTTCTGAAATTTCAGCATTGAGCCTAAGGTGGTAATTTTTTCATTTTTGAGTTACCATTTGAAGCAATTTGAATTTCTTAGAGTTATCCTCGGTCAACTCTAAGAAGTTCTATTATTTCTTTGATTATTTCCTCTCATTTGGTTCTTTCTAGTATCTGTATTTGTTGAAAGTTGAGCACTCTGAATGGATCTTCTATGTATTATTGTTATTTTAATCTCTAATAGTTTCTGGGTTTCTTTTTTCTTTTTCATTGTTAATCTTGCCACCCTCTATTATTCCAATGCTGCTGTTGGATTTTTATTTGCCATTATTATTTGCACATTTCCAAGTATGATTTTTCAGAATATTGTTGTCCAGTTTTATGCATAAAATGTTTTCTGAAATAGTACTAGAAATTCCAGTTAGCGGCTTTTTTTTTTTTTTTTTGCTTATATAAAATTCTATTTCTTGATTCTTCCATTTCTGTTAGGTCATGTTTTTCACTTATTTATATTGACTTTTCTTGTCTCAGACTACCCCCAAGTATAGTACTTGGCTTTCCTTTTCATATTTGCATGAAATAGCAGACAGGCGGAATGGTAGCCGTGCATATAGCAGGGATTGCCATGCCAGCTGTGTAGCCAAAGCTCTGGCCAGAATGAGAAAAGATGTGCTCCAACATAGTGGTATCTCACAATTGCTGTCTCCTCTCACAGTTCCTCAGCTGCTTTTAAGAACAAACCCTTAATCTGGGTATGGAAGGTTGTTCTTGCACAAAGGTACTTCCAAGTTCAGCAGAGAGTAGAAGAACCCCATTCCACATGCAGAGCTCCCATCAGGCCTGTTTTTAGCCTGTGGTCTCCTTTCTTCTGTGTGTTTATTGGCCACTTCTTCAGTCACCATCTGCAGTGTATTCAGCCAGGCTGGCTGACTTTCTCTTCAGTTGTAGTCCACCTGGATATATCCTGGTCTTCCTTAATTTTTTGCTCATTTTCTGTGGTCCATACTCTTCTAATTATTTTCCATTTTTAGAAATGAATAAAATTACTCATTCCCTGTTGCCTCTTAAATCAGAATTTTTCTCTATGCCATTTTTCTTTATACTTTAAAAATTAGTCATAAACAAAGATTGAATTCTTGGCATAGGAAAATGCAGTAACTCAATAACCTTGCTTTTCTTATAATTCAGGCTTTACAGTATGTAAGACTATAACCTTTCTTGGTTTGATTTGTACCCCTTTTTTTAGATGCAAATTAGCTGAACTTCCCTTGTTGAATATACTTTAAAACTCTTAATTTACCTTGAATTCATTTCATTTCTTCCCATTTTTAATTTATTTTACAGTATTTTTCTCATCTTCCATTTCATTATTTTTGTTTGGGGCTTGCTTTTTTCTTTCTTTTTATCTGACATGCTTCTTTATCTACATTTATGTCAGTCTTTTCAAGAATTTTAAGTAAATTTTACAGCTTGCTTCAAAAAGTTGTAATTTTAACCAAATAATCTTTCAGGCCTCAACACTTTATTTAAGCAAATGAAGAGAGTCTTGGGCCAGATTATTTCTTAGATCTTTTTTCTGCCTTGAGAAAAATAAATTCATCATACTGGTTCTGTGGTTCTATTTTTCATCATTTTGGCCATCTTTCTCTTTGTTTCTTAAAATTTTTTCTTCTCACTGCCTTACTTTCTCTTTTTTGTTGCAAACTCTCCAATATAACTGTTGGTTTTATCCCAACAGTAATATTTTTTCCAGTCTTTGTGTTTTCCTTTTACTTATTCTTTTATTCCTGTGGCAATTAAAACTATCTTTAGATTGCAATATTAAAGTACCACTAAAAAATGAGAGAAGCCACCTTGGTTTAAAAAAAAAAAAAAAAGGTTCACTTTCCTAAAAAAAAGGATGTGTTGCTATAGCAGAAGAACTTATAGACCAAAACAACAGAAGTGTTTTTAAATATTTTATCATTTGTTTTCTGAGTCATTTTTTTTATTTTGCTTTCTTATTTTTTTTTATTTTATCTAAACAGAGAACGGACATTCTTTGAAGTCTAATCATGATCACTACAGATGAACCCAATGTACCAACTTCCCAACAGTCTATAGAGTATTAGAAGATTTTTACATTTTGAAGAAGGAGAGCAAATCTTTTTTAAAAAAATTCATTAAACTATTGATAACTAATATATGGTGGATTATATTTCATTTAGAATTTAAAATAGATGTGTAACTCTGGGTCTCATAGGTTTGAATTCATTTCAGTTTGAATGTATGATTAATTTTCAGGTCATCTGGTTTTTAAAAAATAATATTCATGATTTCTGGCTTTTGATTTATCAATTTACTGGTCATAAGATTCTAAATGACTGTTGCTGTCATAACATACCTACTAGATATTATCAAATACCTAATAGGTAATCCTGTAATGAGGTGAACTGCAACTTCTGGCACACATCTTTGCAAACACAATGACTCCATCTCATTCAGAATGCAGTGAAAGTATTTAGTTTATATTTTTATGTCAAAAATTTTCTCTGAGATTCCTTAATAGACACTTGAGACTATAAATTGACCCATTTGGGTTTCTTTTTGAATGCCTTGTAGCTTGGATGTGTCTAACTTTGGTCAATCTGGGAATTTCAGTTGTCAATAGTTTTGAAAATGACTTCAGTGCTAACTTTCATTTCAATTCAAAGAAAGCCAGAATTTGTAGTTCATGCTAGTCACAGAATGGTGGAAATTAACAGTTCACATCAGGATAACCCTACATGCTCAGGTCACATTCCCCAGATCAGAAAAGAACAACCTCCAGTCCAGCCGCCTTGTGCAATTCTTGCCTAAATTTAATTTATTTCCACTGAACCATCCAAGACTTCTGGCAGTCAGGGAAGTGTGCAGTGATGAAAGGAAGGGAGTCTCTTTGGAACTTTTACAGATAGTTCATGGTGAGGACATAATTTTTCTTCCGAAAAAATAAGAGCACTTGCAACTTCTGTGAAATTAGCATGCTAAGTGTGCTTACAAACTAAACCAAAGTGTCGAGTGATGAATCCAAATAATATTCAAATTTAGGATATCTATGGGTAACTTAGATTTTATTCATAGTTTTATATGGATGTCTTTAAAAAACTAACAAACAGGAAGAATGTGTCTCTTTTCTTCCCTCCATTGACTATTAACAGATGTCATTGGAATGTGAAATCTAAGTGTGAAATTATGAAAGGATATCCTTTAATCCTTACCAGCTGAACATATATTTAACATATGCCTGGATTGTTCTAGAATCTCAAAAAAAAAAGATACATATGGTGAAATAGTTTTCTATTTTTATTTTTATTTTTTGGTACCAGGAATTTAACCCAAGGGTGTTTTACACTGAACCATATCCCTAGGCCCATTTTTTATTTTTTGTTTTGAGACAGGATCTTGCTAAGTTGCTTAGGGCCTCGTTAAGTTGCTGAGTCTGACTTTGAAGTTGAGATCCTCCTGCTTCAGCCTCTCAAGCCACTGGGATTACAGCATGTGCCACTCTGTCTGGTGCAAAATAGTTTTTTAAACAAACATACTTTTAATGAAGTTTTGATGACGTTTGTGGCCCATTGATAAAATAATATTTCAATAGTATATGAGTATGTAATTTCTTGGTATTAGTGTCTTCCACCTAAATTCATTTTAAGACACATGCAATTTTTGGTTTCAATAATTAGTTGCCCATTATGAAGTTTTAGGGAACATAAAATATGTCAGATAGGTTGTTTGAAGAACACATGTGAATTTTCATCCTATTTGTACATTTTTTTTTGGTTTTCTTATTCATTGCATCTAATTATTTGGTGATGTTAATTTCTAAATTTGTTTAAATTTTAAAACAGTTCAATGCTTATGTGTAGTAGAAGCCTTAAAAAAATGACCAAGCAAATATTGGAAGATAATCAGAAACCTATAGATTTATGTTAGAAGAAAAATAGGCATAGGAATAGTTTTCTCTTCCTATATTAAGTTGGTAGCATAATAGAGTTGTATTGACATAGTATTTGTCCTTATGTAGTATTTTAATACATGTGTAAGTCTATTCCATTATTATTATATTTAGTGTTTGGTATATTTATTCCTTTATGGTTTTAATAAGATTTGGAAACTGTACTAAATAAAGTGCATTTTTGTATGGAATATACTTGCCATTCAGAACAGCTGAGGATACCATTGTCCCAGGCAACCAAAAACTGAATTCATTCTATTAGTTTAAAAATTGTGAAAAAAGTTAAATTACATGTATGATATATAAATTGAACACATGTTCTGTAGCACTAAATTTAGTTGTGTTAGTTTTTTGATATGATGCATCCACAGTATTTTTTATTTTGCATTTATTTTTCATTGTGTTTATATTGTATGAATTGAGCTTTGTGCATACAGATTCTTGATTTGTGGCTGCTTGGCAAGATTTTTGTTGTGATGTAACCATCATTCTTATAAAAAATATGATGTACATTTGTCTTGTGTATTTGTCTTCATTCCATATGTCTGTGTATATTTTATATGAAATTATGTATAAAGAATAGAAATTCACAAGTCTGTTACCATCTCTCACCATCATTGTTTTTAACAAATAGGCAATATTAGTTCTTATTTTTATATAACCTCAAGCAGCATCTCAATATAAGGCAGATATGTTCTTAAATAGTTGTTCATGATTATTTTACCTCTGTACCATATCTTATGTCATAAAATAGTTCTTTTAAGTATCTTTAAAAAAATTTTTTTAGTTGTAGTTGGACAAATACCTTTATTTTGTTTATTTATTTTTATGTGGTATTGAGGATCAAACCCAGGTCACCGCACATGCTATGCAAGCGCTCCACCGCTGAGCCACAACCTCAGCCCCTCTTTTAAGTATCTTTAGACAAGTTGTTTTGTTCATTTTATTTTATTTCAATCTTTTTTTTTCCTTTGGGGGACTTAAATTTCAGTTTGTTGAAATATAATTTACTGTAAAACACAAGAAATTCTTCAGCAGATAGTATTTTATAATTATAGTCATCTTTCTAAATTGAAAGCTAAGCACTTGCAGACACTATTTTATTTAATTCTAGGCATATCACAACAAAGCAAATGTTAAACTCATTTTACAGGTGAAGATACTGAAAGGCAAAGAGGATGGTGTGGTTCACAGAATCAAAAGAACTCTAGCCTAAGTCTGTCCTGTCCTGCTTTTAAACACTTAAAGCTGACTCTCCTTTATGATTTTTGATGTATATTTAGTTTCAAAGTAGTTCATTTGGGGGTTGACTTATGTCCATCATTATTAACCTTATACACTTGGATTTCTGCAAGCATGGCATAATGAAAAAAAATTTAATATAATTGAGCATTAAAATGTGTCTTTTCTTTTAGCCTGAAACCTTTGAGCATCTTTTTACCAAGCATGCAGAATCAGTGACATTTGGTCCTCTTCTTTTGGAGCCTGAAACCATTTCAGAAGACATCAGTGTTGATACACCATGGAAAAATAAAGATGAGATGGTGCCAGCAACTATGGTCTCACTGCTTTTGACAGCTGAAGATCTTGAGCAGGATTCTGCCTGTATTAGTGACCAGGGCAACAGCCCTCACATCTCTGAGGCTGGGAGCATCCCGGCTGTCTGTGAGGACGAAAGCCAGAGACAACCCTCAGTTAAATACGCCACACTGGTCAGTAATTCCAAGTCAAGCGAAACGGATGAAGAGCAGGGGCTCATACATAGTTCAGTCAGCAAGTGCTTCTCTAGCAAACATTCTCCATCAAAACATTCTTTCTCTAATAGCTCCTGGGAGATAGAGACCCAGGCATTTTTCATATTATCAGAGCGGCATCCCAATATGATTTCACCACACCTTTCGTTCTCAGAAGGACTGGATGAACTTTTGGAACTGGAGGGAAAGTTCCCTGAAGAAAATAATAGTGAAAAGTCTGTCTATTATTTAGGGGTCACCTCAATCAAAAAAAGAGAAAGTGATGAGTCAGGAGTATTATGCCCATTTCCAGCACACTGTTTAGTCACCGACATCAGAATCCTCCAGGACACTTGTTCCCACTTTGTAGAGAACAACTTCAACTTAGGAACTTCTGGCAAGAAGACTTTTGTATCTTACATGCCCCAGTTTCAAACTTGTTCCACTCAGACACATAAGATTATGGAAAACAAGATGTGTGACCTAACTGTGTGATTCCATTCAAGAAACCTTCAGAATTGTATTATAGTGGATCACGTGGCCTATAATATATCGCTTTACTGTTGTAAATGGGGGAACACCAGAGAAAATCATTAGAGTCAAATATGAAAATGATTCCAAAATTAATGATATCTGTTTTTCCTCTCTAATATAGACCCCCAAAAGGTGAGAAAACCCTCATGAGCCTAGCCATGCAAATAGACACTACAAATAATTCTATTCACAGGCCACCGTGGGAAGGTCTCTTGTTGTTAGCTATGAACAAGCCCAGCAGGTACCATCTTTTGTGAATATTAGACCTGTGTAGAAAGAAAAACAGTGTTCTGTATCACACCACCATCTGAAGGAAGGCTTTTCACCAATATTTGTAAGATACAGATGTTGTTTCAAGGGTGTGTTTGCTTTACTTTCAGTTGCTTTTGTTTTGCACTAATTCCCTTACACACACACACACACACACACATACATTTATACTTAATAGTTATGGATTTTGAAAGTATGTGATGTGTTTGTATTTTGTGCTACCAAAGTGTGTGATTTAAAGTAGGCATATCATTAAATGTTGAACATAAGTAGAGACTTTAGCTCTGGTCTGAGGGGTTATACTTGTGAAGACTAACAAATTAGCCAAATGTTATGCACTAAATTTAAGTTACACAGCTTAGAATGAAATCATCTGTTAGAATGGCAGGACCCACAGCCAGTGTTTTGATAATAGCACAAGTAGTTTTTAAAACAATGTCTGTTAAAACTCCTCTCTTTGAAATATAACTAACTACATGGCCAGTGTCATTCTGCACCACTCTGGAGTCAATGTGTTTCCCCAGCCCCACTCACATGGACACCATTTTTTTCCCTCCCTCAGATTCTCTCTATACACTAGTCACAGTACAAATACTTTACATACTTCAACTCAATTACTGCAATAATTGTATGAGATGTGTTGCTATACTTCTTTTAAAGATTAAGAGATTAAATAATTTGCGCAAGGTCACAGCGTTAATGGGTGATGGAACCAGAATTCAGATTTACATCATCGATAACTTATCAATGCTAGTAATTGTGTTTTTAAAGAACAACTGAATTGCAATCAAATAGAATCTATTAAGAATTTCTGATTGAAAAATTATGTGAGGTTTGCACAGATCTCACCCTTGACTTTAAGATTAATACAGAAGGTTATTATTTGAGCTTTTGATATGGCAAGAGAATTCGAAGCCCAGCATAGTGGACAACAATCTAGGTTAAGAAACTTGCACATTTCGTTGTTTCATGGCAAGAAATAAGAAGTTCAAGATTATCGATTTCATCAAAATAAATATTATTTAAAATACATCTGTGAGTTGCTAAACATCATCAGAGTTTCTACTTAAACTTAGGATTCTGTTGATTTTACTATTACTCTAAGTAAATCCTTACATTCCTTCTCTATTTATGATACAAGCAAAGTTTCATAAATAATAATAAACATCATAAACAATGACAAAGATCCCAGACTCCTTTTAAAAGATATTGTTTTCACACTTCATAGTAATTTGCCACTCAGAAATCAATAAGTTAGTTTCATGTTATAAATATTATTAAGATGTCTCAGGATCTCATACTCAACAGATGAGCCTCTTATAAAAAAATGGTAGAGCACCCATACCAACTCACTTATTCGTGTGAGAAAACCTTAATTCTATACAAAGACAAATGAAGAAGATAGTTTTTTCACCGATTTTTAAGACACTTTAGAGATTCAGAAATAAGTGATATGCATGGAAATTTTGGTAAAACTGACTTATTTTTAATACATGCTTACAAAATATAGACATTTAATTGAAGGTATGTTATGGAAGAGATGGGAAATTAAATTTTGCCTCACTCTGCATGTAACGGGAGATTAATCAT
The DNA here is from genome assembly GCF_052094955.1 of Ictidomys tridecemlineatus. Taxonomy (NCBI): domain Eukaryota; kingdom Metazoa; phylum Chordata; class Mammalia; order Rodentia; family Sciuridae; genus Ictidomys; species Ictidomys tridecemlineatus. The sequence continues at coordinate 51,315,715 of NC_135487.1, forward strand.
TGAACATATCCGCTGAGACACAACATTCTTCTATGATCTGTGACCCAAAACAACAGAAAAGAGAAACCAAGAGCTCTAGTCAATTCAAGAGTGCTCCATGCTGTGTGTACACTGGAGTGAATCAGTCCTAGGATCATTGTAGTGCTGCAGACCCAAGTTAAGGGAATTCAGTGATGTCACATTAACCTGAGGTCATTGATGTCATCTTGGTGCAGCTTTGGTCCCCAAACAAGTAAACAAAAGGTACTTTCTTTCATAGGGCTGAGCTAACATAGTTTGGCTTATTAACTCATGTTTATTATTGTCAGTAAACTTCAGTTCTAATTTTCACTTTTGAAAGTTTACTTCTCCATTGCTATGTTTTATTGGACTGTAAAAGGTTTCTACTATTAATTAGTGTATTTTTACACAACTTAGGGAAAATTCGGAGTGTTGTATATTTCAGAACATTCAGATACTCTCCTTACTTGAGCCTCTATAAAAAGTATTTAAGGGATCAAGGAGCTCAAATATGGGCTTTGGACCTTTTTCCTTCTCTCTCTCTTTCCTTCACTCTCCTTCCCTCCTCCCTGTCTTTATTCAGTGTTGGGAATTAAATCCAGGCCCTTGTACATGCTCAGCTTTCCCCTCAGCCTTGGACGTCCAAACTTGTGATAAACCTGGAATTTTGAATATTTCATTTAGTGACCTTATGTCACAACAACAAGCTACTAATCAGACCCTTTTCATCTGAAGTTCATGAAAAGAAACTCATAAATTAATCATTTGAGGTATGGTTTCACGTACAAATAAATTGAAAAGATAAAACATCTATGTCAGGGTCAATGGGATGATACAATTCACAGCTTGAAACCCCTAAGAAGAAATGTAAAAAACTGAGTTACACCTCACTAAGAGTAGGAGCCTCCCTCTGAAGCCTTGTATTCCATTTAGAGATGGGCTCTGTGTTGTCAAGAGGAATAGGACAGATAATCTTTTATTTTTAAAACAAGTCTTCAAGTGATAGAAGGACTTGGATGAAGTTCCCAAACTAGTGGAAAATCCTGAACTCGGAATAAGGATTTATGACCCTCATCGTGACATTCCTCTACTTCCTTTCATTCTTTTCCAACAACCAACTCCCTCTTTCCAAATATCAAACATATGGTCGCATTCCTTCAGTACTATGAGCCCCTTGCCAGTTCAAGAAAGATGAACCCTAGCGGTTTGCTCTGTTGGGAGGGGTGCCTACAGGGCTCCTGTGTAGAGTGGACTGTGCTGATGGATTTGGACAATGGCAACTGCAAAGGTTCATGTCTCCTAGCATATGGATACAAACAAAAGGCTTTTTTTTTTTTTCCTGAATTACTTCCTGTATTTCTAAAAAAAAAAAAAAAAAAAAAAAGTTTCTTCTATTTTTTCTCTTCCAGGGGTGATCTTAGTAGTTCTATTAACAAACTCTTCTGAAGTATTTGTTACTGAGAAATCTCGCGCTCAGATTTTAAAGTACAAAATTGTCCGTGCTACTCTGATGAACCTAAACTGCATTCGAGAAAACATGTAAATGTAGTTACAAGAATGTGAAGAGGTCTTCACAGAAGGAAGTGAGCCAAGTCAGTGATTGTACTCTATTGAAGACTAGCTTCAAAGAGTAAATGCACATCTGCATCTGTTCCCAATGTTGGGAGCACGACTTAAAATACGAAAGTGCATTCGAAGTGAGATCCTGTTACATGTATCAGAGCATCAAGATGTGGTTTTCCTGAGGTTTTATATTGAATTAATTATTTTTATATAAAGTTTATATTTATTTTGGAAAGCTGCTGAAAATGTCTATTTTTCAAAATTAATTGAGCTTAAGATATGTGGCATTCAATTTGATTTTGTGAGAATCTCTGATGGGTTATTTTAAGTCACACGTTTATTCAAAAACCCTAAGAATAAATTCGAACTAAGAATAAATTTGAAAGTAAGAGACTTAGTTTTGTAGTAAAATACTTACAGATAATGTACTATTGAAACCTATCACTGAGTGTCTGGCATGCAGTTAACTTTTGTCACAATTGCTATGGTAATAAATATTATAAGCAAGTGTCAAGATGTGTGTTACTAATTGTTTTTATAAAAATTTAGTTCTCCTACTTCCCCAATATGTTTCCAAAGTCATAGATAATGCAGTGTAAATTATGACCAAATATTTTTATCTATCATTATGAACCCTAAGGAATGTTACAATTTTGAGAAATGAATGTTCTCAATTATTATAAATTTATTTTAGGATTATATTATCCATGGTATGGTAAATAACTCAGTATTATTTTAGAAAGCATTTGAAAATAAGAAGTAATCTTTATAGTTTATATAAGTAGGCATTGTAAAATTTTCATCTGTTGTTGGCCTTTGGTTGTGTCTTCCAAATTCCTATAAACATATACCTTGCTTTTGAAAAGGGTCTGAAAATGTTTTATTTTATTTTTTTTTATTGGTTGTTCAAAACATTACATAACTCATGACATATCATCTTTCATACATTTGATTCAAGTGGGTTATGAACTCCCATGAAAATGTTTTAGATACAATGCTGTCTTTTGGTTCTTATTTTCTGTTTTTTTTTTTAATGAGTCACATTACAGCTTTATTTAATAATTTGTAAATAGCCTTCTAGCAGAGTGACACATTCCTCATTACAGCAGAAAACAATAGGCTTAGAACTGTGTGGCCGGAGCTTACCTCCTGTGCAAAAGGTCAGGCTCCTGCTGTGTGGCAGAGGTCTGCAAGCTTCTTCTCTTCTCTTCTCTTCTCCTGGCCTTGTTCTCTGGCTGACTTTGAACCCTTCATTAACAGTAGACAAGAGAAGGGAATGATTTTCCCTGGACAGGATTGGCCCCTTCCCTCCTTCAAAAGGGAGGATTAAGAATCTTTCTGACAAATAATTTTTATATGAATTTAACATAGCTTCCATTCATCTGCCGAAATCAAGGACATGCTTATCAAACACAATAGTGGGCCAATGACTGTTCCTCTCTTCACACCAATTTCCTCACCATCTCTGATTTTTAAGCCATACTTCTCTATCTTTTGTGATGAACAGATAGAAAACCACTCTCCATCATAGACCTGGGAGGCAGGCACTTTCTGCAGATGTGAAGATGTCTAAAGTAGCATCAGACACTACAGATTCAGCAGTTTGTTCTTGCAGAGTGAAGGCCTAGCATTTCGTTTTCCACCTTCCTTTGCTAAGAGAGTTCAGTAATTAAATCATGGTCTTTCCTTGGAGAAAACTTAGTGAAGCTAGTCAATCCCTAAAAAACAAATACCAAATATCTTCTTTGATATAATGAGAGCAACTATGAACAGAGCAGGGAGGAAGAGCAGGAAGAAAAGACTAACATTAAACAGAGACATGAGATGGGATGGAAAGGGAGAGAAAAGGGAAATTGCATGGAAATGAAGGGAGACCCTCATTGCTATACAAAATTTCATATAAGAGGTTGTGAGGGGAATGGGAAAATAAACAAGGAGAGTAATGAATTACAGTAGATGGGGTAGAGAGAGAAGATGGGAGGGGAGGGGAGGGGGGATAGTAGGGGATAGGAAAGGTAGCAGAATACAACAATTACTAATTGGGCATTATGTAAAATTGTGGATGTATAACCAACGTGATTCTGCAATCTGCATTTGGGGTAAAATTGGGAGTTCATAACCCACTTCAATCTAATGTATGAAATATGATATGTCAAGAGCTTTGTAATGTTGTGAACAACCAATAAAAAATAAATAAATAAATAAATAAATTTTTTAAAAAGCTGAAAAAAAAGAGAAAACTTAATATTATATTAGAACCTCATCATTCACGAACCACTTGCAGAACCTACCTCTCTGTTGTATTTATAAAATTGTGAAGATGAATTAATTTGGACAGAAGGAGATGGCTGGCCATCCGCTGCCTTCTCTAAGTAACAGGTCATTTATTGTTCATAATCAGTAGTGCAAACAATAACTATGCTTTTCTATACTGCTCAGAGCTTCTCTCTTCTGAACCACTCTGCACATCTCATTGATCAATTTGGAACCAAAGGAGAATGCAGTGGCTTATCCAACCTAGAAACCTGTTATGCACATTTCCTTTAAAAACACCATTGGGAGCTGGGCGTGGTGATCCAGTCCTGTAATACCAGTAGGTCAGGAGGATCCTGAGTTCAAAGACAGCCTCAGCAATGGCGAAGTACTAAGCAATTCAGGGAGACCCTATCTCTAAATAAAATACAAAACAGGGCTAGGGATGTAGGATGTGGCTCAGTGGCTGAGTACCCCTGGGTTCAATCTCCAGTTAAAAAAAGAAAAAAAAAAAAGGGCTGGGTCTGGGGATATGGCTCAGTGGTAGAGTGGTCCTGAGTTCAATCCCCAGTACCAAACAACAACAACAACAACAAAAAAAAACACCATTGGAAATAAAAAAAAATCCTTTTTTGTTTTTTGCAGAAGTTCTATAAGAAAGCAAGTCTGAAGTCAGAGAAATATGAACACAGAGACATAGATATGCATACTTATGTACGCACAAGAGTTGGAATCAAAGAATCTTAGTGGATACATAGTTTGGGACTCAGGAAAAAGTTAAAAAGAGAAGATATGGAGATGGATTCAGCTATATATGTTGGAATTTTAGAGTTATGGCATGGATATGGTTCTTGGTATATACAAAAAAGGCGGGTAGGTGAGCAGAGAGAATGATAAATCCAGGCTACTAGAAAGAGGTTCTGTGTTCATGCATGAGTTAAAGATAACAGAGGCTAGTTTACAGGACAGTATGTTGTATTATGGGGTGGTCAATTAAAGAAGGATGGACTTGCATGGCCCAAGGGGAGAGGGTCTGTTATCAGGACACCTCTGGTATCCTGGACATCAGGAAACTCAAAGGATTCTTGAGTCCATCTGACAGATGCTGGTGACAGGCCAGTTGGATTTTCTCCAGAAGTGATATCAAGTTGAGTAGGTTAGTGATCAGGTGAGCTGGGCATGCTGGTAGGTGGTATGTAGCCCATTCCTTTCCCTAAAAACAGTACTTGAAAGCCTCGGTGAGATTATTTGGCAGAACTACTTGGAGCAGTCTTCCAGTCTGTCATCTTTTTTAGCAAAGTTATAATTTAGGATTCATGCAGGAATTCCATTCAACCACAGCCTTAACTGCAAGTGAATTATCCCCTCCCACCAGTAAAGTAGAACACTTTAGTGTTTTTAATCTGTTATCACTTTGGCCCAGTATGTTCTTTCAATCTCCAGGTCTCTGCATCCATTATAGGAGTCCAAGAAGAGCTGTAGGTTTTCTTGGTTGTTATCTTAGGCAATATGCAGCCTGTAGTTTGGAAGAAGATCTAGGTTGACCTTCAGCTATTTCTGAAACTCAAGGGCACTGAAATGTCTCTTGGGAAACATAATGGGGGATCAATCTTATTCTGTCCAAAGTGATAAGTCAAAATAATGTTCACAATATTGGTTGTTAAGCCTGAGAGAAATCTTCCCAGTCAATTCAGCATCCAGTACAAGAAGCAACATTAATAATGAGCACACAGCCTTTCCCTAGCTCTGGATAATTGACTGCAAATCTGTTAATGATGTAACCTAGAGCCCCAACTCCAGTCCCAGTGATGCTTTTCACACTGAAGTGGGTAAGAACAGGAAGCAGCATTTTAGCCATCTTATCAATCTTGGAGCACTTGTTCTCAGTTGGGAAATAGGGCACACCTTCCGGTAGGCCTAGGCATCCACATGACAGACAGTAAAGTCAAGTCATCTCTTACATATTCTCAGAGTTAAAGAATGAATTGAAACAAGAGTTATGACTGATATGCATAAAGATCATGACTTTAGTGTAATTGTTCTGTTTCCATTTAGAAAGTTTCTTATAAGGATGTGAACCATATCATGAATTGCATCTCCATCATGTTCTTAACAGTTGGAGTCCTTGAAGTTGGGAATGCCAGTACAGTGGCATTGGTAGTGGTGATCTATCTTTGAGGTTACCAATTATGTTACTCATTACCAGCTGTCTATAATTAAACCTATCTATTAGGTTTTTATCCAATTTGATTCCACTTTACAGATTTTAATTGTTTCTCAAAATGCTCTACTTCATCCTTATTTTCCTTTCTTTTAACGTGCTAATTTTAATCATTTTAACATGCTGTTTCCTGAACCATAGAATGTGTATTATTTCTGCATCTGCCTCCATTAATTATTTTATATCCCAATTTCCTATTTGATCAGATACTTAGTAATTTTTGTTTAATGTACTGGATATTACAAGTAATATGTTGTAGAGGCTCTGGATTGAGTTATGTCTCACAAAGAATGTTGAATTTTTTTTCTTCTAGGCACTCAAATTGTTGGTGGGTCACTTGGATCACACTGGTGCTATATTTTAGGCTACCTAGGAAGGCCGTATTTTAGTTTTTAATATAGTGTTGTTTACTATTAACCCTAGTCATAGTATTTCCAGGGTTGCACCCCAATCTCCTGGATATTCACTAATGTCTGTCTATTCTAGCTGGGATAAAAATATAAGCGTTTCTTTAACATTGTGCTCTTACCGTTAATAAACTTTTAATTCACAAGCAGATTTTCTATTAAGAATCTTAGAGTTTTATCTTATGAATACCCAGCTTAGGATTTAGTCAAGGACCCAAGGGCAATCTCATGTATATTTGGGGGATTCCTCTCTACAGCTCACTCCTACAGAGTAACTTGCCCTCAAATCTTAATGGCCTTGCCATTCACAACTATCATTCCCAGGGATACTAATGCTCTCTTCTTAGGCTCCAATTCTCTGTGTTAAAAAAAAAAATAACCCAAGGGACAAAGCCATTCTCTTTATCTCCCAGGGCTGCCGCAACCCGGCTGGGCACAGAAACACAAGCCACTCGAGCAGAAACAAAGTTTTATTTTAAAAGGCCGCCAGAGACCCGTGTACGTCCCCCTAGCAAGCCGGTCCACCCACGTGTGTGTTCTTACCGGAACCAGGGGCCCTGCACCTCCCCCGGAAGTACCCTCCTACTATCCTTCCCCAACCAATGGGAACTCTCCGGGAGTGCCGTAACATGAGTCCCGTAACAGGCCGAGGTGAACAGCAGGAGTCCAATTTCCATAGGAATGTAAATCTTAACATAATCATATCATCTCAATGGCTAGCTGGCAGTCACCTAAAACAAAGGTGCCATGTATCATAATACTTTTGCTGTGGCTCCTAGCACAGGGCTAATGTCAGAAAGCAGTTGTGCTATAAATTTTGTCAAGTTTTGTAGTTGTTTATGGGAAAGTAAACCTAATACAATTACTCTGTTATAGTCATCCTGGTAGTGTACAAAAATTCTTTGTATATTAATGTCTTCCTTATCTCTCATACATATCAACATTTGTTATAACTTTTTATTTGTAGTTTGACTTGTAGTATTATGGCCATTCATCCATTCTGTACGCTTTTTATTTTTTTAACCCAGGGGTGCTTTGGCTATGATTTTAAATTTTATGATTCTGATTTTAAATTTTAGTTTGAGACACAGTCTTACTAATTTGACCAGGCTAGTCTGGAATTTGTGATCCTCCTGCCTCAGTTTCCTGAGGTGCTGGGATTACTGGCATGTACCATGGGTACACATGGCCATTTTTCATTCTTACATCATTACATTTTTCAACTTTTTCCTCTGTTCCTTCTGGATTTTTCACCATGTTTAGAAAAGCATTAAAAATTCCAATACTTGGTTAATTTATGAATTTTTCTGGTATTTTTTGCTATTACTTTTGGATTTGCATTTCTAATTCATTTACTTTGGTATAAGAAATAGTGATATAGCTTTAATTTTTTTCCAAGTGGCTATTCAGTTGTCCCAACAGAGTTCGATTCTGGGAAAACAAAGTCTTTTATTCCACTCACATAAAATGTCACATTTTGCATTTACTAATTCTCATGTATATCCATGTTTATTTGGGGGCATTCTATTCTTTTTCTTTTTGGTAGCATGGAATGAACTCAGGGCACTTGGCCACTGAACCACATCCCCAGCCCTATTTTTGTGTTTTATTTAGAGACAGGGTCTCACTGCATTGCTTAGTGCCTCACCATTGCTGAGGCTGGCTTTGAACTCACGATCCCTCCTGTCTTAGCCTCCTGAGCCGCTGGGATTACACACCCGGCTCTATTCTTTTTCATTAGTTGTTTAATCTATTTTTCTCCAGCACTAAATTTATCAATTATCACAGCTACTCAATAAAACTTAATATCTGGAGAGCTAGATTCCCCACTCCGTTCATTCTATCTAATTGGCATTTTTTTTCTATTGCAATTTTAGTCTGTTTTGGGGAAAAACAAAGTTATCTTGGTATTTCAAGTAGAGTGAAAACAAAAGTGTTGAAAAATGTTATCACTACAATATTCATTAGTCCCAGCTTATATGTTAATTATAAAATAAATTAAAGTGAGGTGAGTTGGTGTATGCCTGTAATCCCAGAGACTCAGGAACCTGAGGCAGGAGGACCACAAGTGCAAACCCAGCCTTGGTAACTTAGTAAGACTTCTCAAAATAAAAAATAAAATGGCCTGGGCATGTAGCTCAATATTAGAGCACCCCTGGATTCAATCCCCAGTGCAAAAAAATAAAAATAAACTTGAGAAAAATACTACTTATATTTTCTTAAATAATGATCCAGACAACTCATTCATACCATATTTATATTATTAAAATTCTCCAGAATTCATCTTTTATGTTAGAGAACAAAAATGTGGTAAGTTCCTATCTTAGTTCAGGATGCATTAAAAAAAGTACCATAGACCGAATGACTTAAGAACAAGAGACATTTATTTCTCATAATTCCAAAGGCTGGAAATCTGACATCAGGATACCAACATGACTGAGTCTGGTGAGAATCTTCTTGTCAGTACAGACCCTCATTGTCTCATTGTGTCTGCACTTAGCAGAAGGAAAAGCTAGAGAGCTCTCTGTAGTAACCTTGAAAAGGGCACTAAATCTATTCAAGAAGGCTGCATCCTCATGACTTAATTTCCTCCCACAGGGCCTACCTGCTAATAGCATTAATGACTATTTTAGCATGTGAATTTGGAAGGGGCACAAACATGCAATCCATTGAAGTGCTGGAAACTGTGTTTAAATGCAAGCCCTATAAATCGGGTAGCTAACCATTCCACGGTATCTGACCAAGTCCCCTCCACATATAAATAGTGACTCCTTTCACTGGTGGTCCCAGTAAGGGATGCAAAACTCCACCTCCATCCTCAGGATCCTGGATGGGACCAAGAATTAAACTGATACAAGATAGATTAACAGAAGGAAAGCATACAACTATATTAAATATAACTTTTACATGGCATGGAAGCCTCCATAAGGAAATGAAGACTCAAAGCAATAAAGACAACCACTACAGAATTAGACAAAGAATGGTAAGTTGGAAAATGTGGTAAGGTGAAGGGGTTTTTGCTAGGGTAGGTAACTGTGTAGAGGAGTGACTAAGAAGATGAAGGTTGGTTTACCAAAGTGTGTTTGTACAGATTTCCCTCATCTTCAATTTCCTGTCCTACCTGATAAAAATATTTTATAAAAATATGAAAATATTTATAAAAATATAAAAATGATAAAAATATTCTTTATATAAAAATATAAAGAAGACATATCTCACATGGGAATTTGAGCACCTGCTTTTAAGGAAATAGGATGAAGGGCAGAGTGATCTTCTTGTACCTGCTTTTTTTTTTTTTTAAGTCCCTTTAATTCGAAATCATCAATATACAAGAACAGCTATCTTGCTGTGGCATATTCTTGACTCTTTCAACTCTGAAAAGTGTTCTAGTTTAGACAACAAAATACATGGCCAACCTAAGTATAAAGGACTGGTCCTGGTGGCAATACTTATTACCGTTGCTTTTATCACTTTAAAATACCAGTGGTCCTTAGTGACAGAGCATCTGGAAATTATGGTTCCTTTTACAGATCATCAAAAAATAAATTTACTTTCATCATGTCATTTGGAAATAGCTGCCTTGTAGGAAATAGCTGTTATTTGTATATATGTACCTACTTATCAAAAATAAGATGAACATTTTTTTTATCCAGCAATGTGGTGAACTAGAGACTTTGACTCCACTGTCCCTCTTCCTTATGACACCCAGTAGATCACCACATCTGGGAGAATGTGCAGTGGTGGGTTACTACATTGTTTTGCCATTTCTCTAATGAGAAATGAGATTGCACATCTCTTCATTTGTTTCAATCCTTCAGATATCCACTTTTAAAAAGTACCAGATTCCTTATTAAATCTTTTTAAAGAAAGAATTAGCTTGCACCTTTTTATTGCTGAGTAGTATTCCATGGTATAGACGGATCATTTTGTCTAAACATTCACTGATTGCAGGTCATTTTAGATGTTTACCATTTTTGGCTATTACAAATGAAACTTCACGAACAATTTTGTATAGGTTTTTGTTGAATGTTAATTTTAATCTCTTGATTGTAAGAAGTGGAATTTCTAGGTGGTTTGGTGAGTACATGTTTAGTTTTTTCAAAAAATAACTTTACTGAAACTTTGATAAAAAAATTACATGTATACAACTTGTTGTTTTGATATGTGTACCTTGTGAAATGATCACAATGATCAGGATAATTAACAATTAGTCACTTCATGTAGTTACTATTTTCTTCTTAAGTGTTCTGAGAACACTTAAGATGCATCCTCTTAGCAAAGTTCACATGTATAAGAATATTGTTAACAATCGTGTTGTATATTAGATCTCAAAATCTTGTGTAACTAAATTCTATACTTTCAACCCATATTATCCTATTGCCTCTCAACCCCAGCCCCTAGAAATTCCTGTTCTAATCCTTTCTTATATAGTTTTATTATTTTAGATTCTACATGTAAATGGGATTATGTCTTTCTGTCTGGCTTATTTCACCTAACATAATGTCCCCTGGCTTCATCCATTTGTTGCAATGGCAGAATTTCCTTGTTAAGGCTGAAATATATTTGTGTGCGTGTGTGTGTGTGTGTGTGTGTGTGTGTGTGCATTTTTCTTTAGCCATTCATCCATTAATGGACATTTAGGTTGTTTTCATGCTTTGGCTATTGTGAACAATGCTTCAATGAACACGAGTGCAAATATCTCTTCAACATATAGATTTCCCTTCCCTTGGATATATATCCAGTAGTGAGATTGCTGTTTCATGTAGTAGTTCTATTTTTAACTTTTTGAGGAACCTCCATACTGTTTTCCACAATGGCTGTGCCAACTACATTCCTATCAACAGTGTACAAGGGTCTCATTTTCTCTACATCCTTGCCAACACTTATCATCTTTTGTCTGTTTTATTAATTATCTATCTTAAGAAGTGTGAGGGGATATCTCATTGTGGTTTTGATTTCCATTTCTCTGATGATTAGTGAGACTGAACACCTTTTCATATACCTCTCTACCATTTTTATGCTTTCTTTTGAGAAACATCTATTCAGGTATTTTGCTCTTTTTAAAATTGAATTATTATATTTTATTGGTATTGAGTTGTATGACTTCCCTCTATGTTTTGGATATCAACCTCTTATTAAACACATCATTCAGCTTTTCATCACTATAAGGAGATACCTGACACAGGCTACTTATGAAGAAGAGGTTTATTTAGTTCACTAATTTGGATGTTCAAGGCATGGCACTGCTTTGGTTTAGCTCTTGGCTATGTCACATAATGGCAGATTGCAATGGCAGGTACACAAGTAGAAGCAAGCAGATGGTGACATTTTGAACCAGAAGCAGAGAGAATAAAAAGAGGACTAGTGGGCAGGCCCAGGCTTATTCCTTTTATAACATTCCTCCCATGAGAACTCAAGCACTACCAAGGGACAAGGGTTTGCATGCAAACTACCTCATGCCCCCAACGATCTGAGGACTTTCCCCTAGGCCCTACCTCCCAAGGATTCTACTTCCTCCCAACATGTCCACTGTGGGGACCAAGCCCTTAATCACAAAGGACACTTGGTGGATACAAATGATATACAAACCATAACATATGGTTTGTAAGTATTTTCTTCCAGTCTGTAGGTTAACCTTTCACTTTGTTGTTTACTTTTCTGTGCATATCTTTTTGGTTTGATGTAACCCCACTTGTCTATATGCTTTTGTTGTCAGTGTATTTCGTGCCATATTAAAAAAAAATGCTCAGGAGAATATCAAGAATTTTTCCCCTAAGTTTTTTCCTAATATTTTTACAGTTTTAGATCTTACATTTAAGTCTTTAAAACATTGTTTTTAGGGGGTACCAGGGATTGAACTCTGGCACTTGGACCACTGAGCCACATCCCCAGCCCTATTTTATATTTTATTTAGAGACAGGGTCTCACTGAGTTTCTTAATGCCCTGCTTTTGCTGAGGCTGGCTTCGAACTTGCCATCCTCCTACCTCAGCCTCCCAAGCAGCTGGGATTACAATACATTTTTAATTGATTTTTTAAATTGCATGAGATTTCGTCGTTTTGTGTATGGACAACAAGTTCTCTGGCACTGCTTATTGATGAGATGGTCCTTTCCCCATGAGCACCATTATCACAGCTCAGTTCACTATAAATGCATTGGTTTATTTCTGTGCTCTTCAGTCTTTCTTTGGTTTGTATGTCTGTTTGTACTCCAGTACCATAATGTTTTGATTACTGTGTGTTTGTCAGCAAGTATGATGACTCTAGGTTTGTTCTTTTTTCTCAATATTACAGTACTATGCTGAGTACAAGTGGTCAAAGAAGGCATTTTTGCCTTGCAATGGATCTTAGAGGAAAAGCTTTCATTTTTTTCTCTGTTGATAATGGGTTAGCAGTGAGCTTTTCATATCTTGCTTTTATTATGTTGAGGTAAATACCTTCTTCTATATTGCTTTTTGAGAGAATTTATCATGAATGGATATTGAATTATCAAATGCTTTTTATGATCTATTGAGATCATTGTGTGATTTTTTATTTGCCCTCTGTTAATGTGGTTGTATCATTTATTTATTTTGATATGTTGAACCATCCTTACATTCCAGGGGTAAAATCCCATTCACCATGATGTGTGATCCTTTAAGTGTACTGTTGAATTTGCTTTGCTGGTATTTTATTGATGAATTTTGCTTCTATGTTCAGCAAGGATATCATTCTTTAGTTTCATTTCTTGTGGTGCTTTGGTCTGGCTTTGTGTTAGACTCATATAGCCTCAGACAATGAGTTTGGAAGTGTACTCTCTTCTATTTAGGGGGAGAGTTTAGGAATGGTTTAAATTACTCTTTGAATGTTCATTAGAATTCATCCCTAAAGCCTAGGCTTCATGGGACCCACATATTCTTTATTGGGGTTCTTAAATTTTGATTCAGTCTCCTTATTTGTCACTATTTTTTTTCAGGCTCTCTATTCTTGATTCAGTCTTGGTAGGCTGACAGTTTCTAGGCATTAATCCCTAGATTATCCCATTGGTTGGCTCATAATTGTTTATAAGTTTCTTGGGATTCTTTTCATTTCTGAGGTTTCTATTGTAATGTCTCCTCTTTCATTCTGACTTTATTTAAATTTTATCTCTTTTTCTTAGTGAGCAAAGGTTTGTCAATATTGTTTATCTTTTCTTAAAAACAACTTTTTGTTTTGTTCATTATTTCTAATGTTTTAAGCATTTGTTTCTGCTTTAATCTTTATTTTCCACCCTTCTTTCTACTAATTTAACTTAGTTTGTTTTTTTTTTCTAGTTCCTTGAGATGTGAAGTCAGATTGTTTATTTGAGATCACTCTTCTTTGTTAATGAAGGAGCTGATTGCTGTAAACTTCTTTTTGAGTGCTGTTTTGCTGCACACTGTGTTTTGGTATGTTATGTTTTTCTTTTCATCTGTCTTGTGATATTTTAAAATTTCTCTTTTGATCTCCTATTTGACCCAATGGTTATTCAAGAATACTTGTTTAGTTTTCATACAGTATGAACATCACCATTTTCTTACAGTTATTGATTTCTAGTTTCATTTTGTTGTGATCACAAAAGATACATTGTATGATTTCTGTCTTCTTAAACTTATTTATTTTGTGACTTAATATGTTACTTACACTGAAGAATGTTTTGTGTATTATTAAGAATGTTTTGTGTGGTTGGGTGGAAATTTCTGTATATGTTGACAAATCCATTTGGTATTAGTGTTGTTCTAGTCATCATGTGAACAAATACAAAATCTGTGGTACAGACATACCAAGGAATAAATGATTAATGTAGACAAAAATATGAATTGGCTTAAACATAATTGTACTGACTTCAAGAAGGCAGATTAAGGAATAAAAGACTATATACCATATAAGTCTGTTTATCTAAAATTCAAGAAAATTCAAAGTAATCTATGGTTACAGAAAGTAAGTCAGTGCTTGCGTGAGGTGAGTGGGTTGGGTAGGGACTCTGGGGATGCACTTAGGTATAAGTTCTTGCCAAAGGAATACAAACAGAAAAGATGTATGTCACTTACCAGATGGAAATGCAAAGCCTGATCAGCCTCCTTCATTCTGTGTTTTCCCTTCTAATTAGCAGGAATCCATTACAACCCCAAAATGTTGAAAGAAAGGACCTAGAGAATGGCAGAGCAGCACACTGTACCCCTGATTGCCAAGTGAAGGACAGCTCAATGCTGATCTTGAATATTCTCTCAGTCTCTTATGTGAGAGGAAAAATGAACTTCAGTCTCCTCTAAACCAATGGATTATTGTTGTGTCTTATTGTTAGAGCAGCCTACCCTTGCCTTATCAAATATTTATAACATGTTAAATTTCAATGATATTAACTTTTTAATTTTAGGAATTCTCTTCCAAATCTACCTGTTCAATTTTATGGCTTCTTGTTCATCTTTTTAAAATTCCAACATCTATTTTTTTAATGTAGCTTATTAAGTAATCATTTATATTCTGTAGCTGAAGATGCCAGTATTTTAAATCTTAAATCATCTAAATCTATTACTATTTCTGCTAGCTCATAGTAGCTTATTTTCTTGTGTTTTCTTAAACTGTGGATTCATTTTTGATGTTTGACTGCTACTTTTTTTTTTTTTTTGGTACCAGGGATTGAACTCAGGGACCCTTAACCACTGAGCTTTGGGCTATATCTCCAACCCTTTTTATTTTGAGACAGGGTCCTACTAAGTTGCTCAGGGCCTTGGTAAGTTGGTGAGGCTGGCTTTAGACTTGCAAATATCTAGTCTACTGCTTAAAACAGACTCCCCACATTCTGCTTCATGCATATAGACACATTGAGTGGATACTGGGTTCAGTCTTGGATCCTAGCTGATCATCTTAAGTTATTGCATATCTTTTTGTGGGATAAGCTCTTTTGATTTAAAAAAAAATATCCATCACAATTTAAGGAAGAAGAGGTTTAATTTAAGCAATAACTTTAGCTAAATAGGCCTTCTGTGGTATGTTTCCTAATGTTCTGAGAATACTGGAGATGCAAAAGGGTCACTTTATCAACTTTAACACTTTAGACCTCATAATCTCTCAAACTCATGAAATTTTTACATGCTAGAGTCTTTCTTACTTGCTACTTTGGTTGGTTCCAACTGAGTATAAATTGTTTAATCTTTGTGAAACTGATGCTATTTCATGAAGTGAATGAATATTCTTTACATTTATTTTGAAAAAAAATTTTCATTCTATGGTTACCTTAAGAGTGAGGGCCTGGGCTCTCCGTCTATTCCTCTTCATTTCTCAGTGGTGATCCATGAGCACCCGCCCATGTGGCCAACAGCTTCCAGTCTAGATTGGAACTGGAACTGGAAATTCATCAGTGTCCGAACCTCCAAGAGAAGAAAATGTTATGATCTCTGTTTCAACCGCTATCCTGGCTTATCTCTCATGGTGATTCTACTTATGGATATGTATAGATTCAAGTCCTTCTCTGTATTCCATAGGAGAGACAGAGAGGGAGGTTGGGGAGGGGAGAGAGAGAGAGAAAGACATGCTGGTTGTTAAGTTCTACCACTCTTGTCCTGTCCTACCGTCATCTTTCACGTTTGGTCATAGGTTGCTTTTGATCATGGACCCACTATTGATGTGATCATTGACTATTTCTGAGAATCTCCTTGTGACCTCTTCCCTGAAGTGGGGGTGGGAGGGAAGTGAAGGTAGAAAGGAACATTGAATGCTGTGCGCTGAAGTTCTTATGGCCTTCACTAAGGTTCCTTAAACCACCTACATTCAGTGTTACCATATTTCTTGTGCTTCATAAGGTCCCTGTCAAACATCAGGGGAAGGGATGATTCATTTTAGACCAATGAGGCCTTTGAGGAGAATGCTTGAAAGGAAAGGAAATCTTGGTGAAGTAGGTGAGAGTCACTGGGGAGGTGGTTTTTCTCTCAGAGCTGGTACATGTTTGACCTACGGTAGAGGGCACTTGAAGTCAGAAATGCTAATTACATTCTCCAGGGCAACTGACTCATTAGAGTCCTTGTGACAAATTGCCCACTTCAATTCCAGAAATTCCCCCTTTCAGCAACTTCAGCGATATGTGCCCAGTATTGTCTATCTGCCATGCATACTCTGCTCACAAATTCTGGCAGAAAAAATACTCCCAGCTGAGATTGATGACTGGACTCAACAGATCAGCCAGATGTATAGGCCAAGAGTGCCAGAGAGCAAGGGAATCAGTAGAGGTGTGATGGCTGTGGGAAGAATAGCACAATAAAAAACAGGAAAACTTCAGACAAGAAGTAATCAAGCCTGAAAGGAAGAGATTCATGGGCTGAATACCTGGAGATAGAGGGGATGCAGGTCAGCAGGTCACCCAAAAATATACACACTGAAAGCCACAGAAAGGATAGTTACAAAACATTACAAAAGAGGAAATTAGTTTTATGAAATAAATCTTCTTCACTGACATATAACACTAATCCTACTTATGAAAACTAATACATTATGATGATTAGTTTTGAAATCTTATCCAGTTGGGAAGATGGTTTTTTGTTTGTTTGTTTGTTGTTGATTGTTTGTTTTGTTTTGTTTTATACCTGGAATTGAACTCAGGGGATGCTTCAGACCCTGGGAAACAGATTTGGGATCTAGCAGGAAGAAGAATATGCAAGATGCAGTTTGGATAGTAGACATGCTTTATTCAGACACTGCAATAGTCTTTAGCCAGCCCCCAGCCCTAGCATCAACCCCAGCCAGTTCCATTTAGGCCCTAGAGCTATTTCCATAGACCTTTTTTATATGCAGGCCAAACAAAGAAGGCACACTGCCAAGAGGTTATGTCAATAGGTGCAGGCTCACAAGCAAATGTTTATGGCCTTGAATATATATATATGCTGAATCAGAGTGTTTATGACCTTGACTGCACACTATAAACACAGCCCACTAGAAGTTCTGGCAAGGGGAGCTCACTACAGCCATTTGGGCCTGTCGTACAGCTAGCTGCCTGTAAAGATAAAGAAGGAAGAGTGATTAAAAGATTCCACACAGCTCTCTTGAGCTCCATAGAAAGATAATAGAGAGGACAGGGGAAAAGTACTAGCCAAAGGGTCCTCTGACTGACAGTGTTTCAAAATTGATGAAAGACATGAATCTGATGACCCAGAAATCCACAAGCTCAGCTTGTGAATGAAATTAAACCTCTTAGTAAGTAAGTTTAGTGACTTTGCAGAAATAAAAATTTGATTTGTGGGCTACATGTTAGTAATATATAGACGTTAAGATGGGCTGTAGTAGTATTTTCTTGTTTCTCCTAATTAGGAAAGAAAGTGGAAGAAACCCACAGAAGAGGAAGGCTCACCAAAATCCTTGTCAAGAGGTAGAAGGAGTGCAACTGGGTAAGAACATGTTAGACTCAGGCTGATCAGAACATGGTGATTTGGTTCTTGTTTTGTGTTTGTCTACATGAAATGCATTTTTTAAAATTTCAAGAAATTTCTCATGAATTGCTCCCTCACTTCAGGCAAATGTTTGCCCAAGTTGATTTCTTCAGAACCCCTCCAAGACCTAAATGATCTAAAGCTGTGCTCTTCCACTTTGCTCTTTTTAGAAAAACAAAACCATCCTCCAACTGAAGTAATATTAATATTGACTTTGCTTTACTTTTAAAATATCTGTATCTTTCACTGTAATATAAACTTCAAGAGGGCACGATACTTGTTTTATTCAATTCTACATAATTTCTAGAACAGTGCCTGAAAGAGCAAACTAGTCATTTTTTCTCTAAATAAATATGTATTGAATTGCCATAATTTTATCATCACTGGGTTCCTAACCACATCTCAAGCCAGGTGCTTTTCAGAGTCAATCTTTGAAGATATTAAATCTTGCTGACTGTTGAATTGCTCAGAATGGCACAACCCAATAAAAATTTAGAAGGTACAACATCAAATAAAGTTGTCCTATCTCTTGAAATATGTGAACTACTAAAGCTTGGTCAAGAAGAAATAGATAACACAAATAGTTCTGTACCTATTAGAGAAATTGAACTTATTATTCTAAACCTTCCCATGAAGAAAACTCTAGGCCAAGATGATTTCATTGGTGAATTCATTTGGCAAACTTTAAATTCTGTACAATATCTTCCATAATAAAACGAGAAGAGTACAATTCTCAATATTTTATTGTTACTGGATGCCCCAGTACCAAAACCAGACAAATACATTACATGAAAAAAAAAAAGCTACAGACATAAAAATCTTTAAGAAAGCATTAACAAATCTAGTAAAATGTAAAAAGGATAGTATTGCACAAACAAGTGGAGGTTTATTGCAGAAACATAAAGCTGGTTCATTAGCAGCAATTTATCAATGTAATTCCTCATATTAATAGATTAAAAGGAAAATCCATATAATTTTCTCAGTAGATGCAGAAAGAGAATTTGACAAAATTCAACACCCAATACTTGGAAGACTGTAAATGGAAGGAAACTTGCCTGATGAAGAGATCTAAAAATATTCCTACATTTAACACCACAGGTAATGGGGGAAGACTTAATTCTTTTCCCCTAAGATTGAGAATAAGCCAATCTTATTTAGCTATCTCACCATCTATTTATCATCATACAAGAAATCCTAAATAGTGATTTTTTAAAAAAGAACAAAAAGGAGAAAAAGAAGAAGGTATAGCCATCAGGCTAGAAAAAAAAAAGAAATATATTTCCTTCTGTTTGATGATATGACATAATATATGCAGAATATCCCAAAGACTACAAAAAACCTCCTAGAACTACTAAATAAATTTAGCAAGCATGCAGGATACAAATTCAAAATACAAAAATAAACTGTATTTGAGGGCTTGGGTTGTAACTCAGTGGTGGAATACTTGCCTTGCATGTGTGAGGCACAAGGATCAATCCTCAGCACCACATAAGAAAGAAAGAAAGAGAGAGAGAGGGGGAGGGAGGGATAGATGGATGGATGGGTGGATGAAAGAATGAATTTCTTTCATCTACAACTAAAATATGTTTTTAAATATTTGCAATGAACCATGGAATTAAAAATTAAAATGCTATTTAGAATAACACCAAAAAATATACTTAGGTATAAATCTAACAATATCCATGTAGGATGTGTATGCTGAAAACTACAAATCCTGAAGAATAAAATCAAAGACTCAAACAAATTAAAAAAAAACTATTAATAGATCAGAAAACTCAAATTTATTAAGATGTCAATTATTTCCAAGTTGATTTATAAACAGTATCTCAGTAAAAATCCCAGAAGGCCTGCTCATAGATTTTGACAAGCGGATTCTAAAATTTATGTGGAATGCCACAGGAACTAAAATAGCCAGCACAAAAGAAAGAAGACATACACTACTGACTTCTGCCTACTACAAAGGCACGGTAATCAAGACAACATGGTAATGGTGAAAGGACAGACCCATTTATCAGCAGAATAAATCAGAAAGCCAAGGAAAAAAGTTCAACCAAACATAACAATAAATGTTTGATAAAGATGGTGAAGAATCACAACAGAGAAAAAACTCCGAGTCTACTAAGAACCTAAGTACTTAACCAAGGAAGATGAAAACTATGGTCACATACACTGTATAAAAAAATTAACCAAAAATGGATCATAGACCAACACCTACAACCACATAACTTCTAGAAGGTGCCCTGAGAGAAAGGTTGCATGATGTTGGGTTAAGGAAGACAATTTCTAGATATGACACCAAAATCATAATTTGTAAAAGAAAACTTGGACTTTATATTAAAATTAAATTATTTTTTCTTAGAAAGACACTGTCAAAGATAAGCCACACACTGAGAGAAAACATTTGCAATTCACATCTCAGACTAAGAGCTTTAACCAGTAGAGAGAATTTTGAGAAAATTCTCAAAACTCAACAATTAGAAAATAAATTCTTTTTTATAAAAAATGTGCAAAAAAGCTGAACAGACATCTCAACAAAGATGGAAAATAAGCATATGAAAAAGGGTTCCAAATCACTAAAAATGAGGGAGGAAAATGATATAAATACCATTAAACATCTATAAGAATGTCTAAAGTCAAAAAGTATGTTATTTAGATGCATTGGAGAGGCTGTGGGGCTCCTGGAACTCTCTGATATTGCTGGTTACCATGGAAAGGGATTTTACTACTTTAGAAAACAGTTTGACAGTTTCTAATATATCTATATACCATCAAATATATATCTATATACCATCAAATGATATATCTGTACACCATCCAATGATTTGGTAATTTCACTCTTAGGAACTTACCCAAGGAAGATGAATATCTATGGTCACATTAAAGAAAATCATGCACACACATAAAAATAATTACATAGATCATTACAGATGCTTTATAATTGGAAATTATAATTGTCTAAACTTGGGAACAAGCCCACGTCTTTCAGCTGGTGAATGAATAAACAGTGGCCCATCTACACAACATAACTCAGCGATATAAGGGAACACACCATTGATTGACCACCTTGTGACTGAGTCTGCAGTTTGCTAAGGGAAAGATGTGACACCATATTGTTTGATTTCACAAGCAAATGTACAGGGATGAAAACTCATCAGTGGGTGCCAGGGCTTGAGGTAATGAGAGGGATTTTGGATAAAAGGGGTGCATGTGCACTTGATGGCCAAGCATGCAATGGAAGTGGTCTGTATAGAACTGTGGTACTGGACATTTGGTTCCATGCATCTATCAAAACCTGTGAACCTACATCACAGAAAGTGAATTTTACTGTGATGAGATTTTTAATAGGATATTGGGGGTTAAAATGGAAAGCTGACTGTGACAAATGTATTCAAAGTACAATAAACAAATCATATAACCAACACTGGGGGAGGTGGGGAATTAAGAAGCTGGTCAGTGCAAACTGACGGAGAACATCTTCTACAGTGTTGGTTCAGGCTCCTCTTAGAGAGCCACCATGTGTGTGGATGGTGAGAGTCGGGCTCTCCAGTAGGTAATATTTGTTTCATTAATTCTGTTGCTTTCCTATTATACTGTCCATTTCCAGAGAGTTGCACAAAGCAATGTATTCTTTCTGTTTGTACCTCCAGTGTCTATGACAGTGCCTGGTATATAGAAGGTAATTGAACAAAATCAACTTGAAATGTTTAGAACAATGAAATGTTGACATTGTTTACATTCTGCAAGATAGTTAAAAATGAGCTGACAAGCTGGGGCTGGGGCTCAGCGATGGAGGGCTTTCGCGGCATGTGTGAGGCACTGGGTTCGTTTCTCAACACCACATCTAAATAAATAAATTTTTATCAACAACTAAAAAAATTTTTTTAAAATAAGCCAATAAGGAAAATTTATTATTATTTAAAATTTATTATTTCAAGATCATGTTTTTGCCTCTTTTAAATTATTTAAACTATTTGAAATGACACTCCTCTTCTCCATAACAGATTATCTCTCGATTCACTTCACTTTGTTTAGGAAGGGGCAATATAGCAGACAGTCATTGAGGATGTCGCATGTAGCAAATGTCATGATGGTCATTCAACTCTGTGTTCTCAGTTAAATCCTTGTAATGCTTAAAATTCCTAGTGGGAAAATGGGGGACTTAATGAATAATTAATTATTCATTACCTCAGAACCAGTCAGGAGAAGAATGAGAAAAGGAGGTTAAAAGACTTGTGTCAAAACCAGTTTGTCAAATAGGTGCTTCTCATAGAAAAAATCTCAACTTAAACAGAGGGTTTTCCATGATGTAAAAACTAGAATGGTCAGTGGGTGAGGACAGCGGGCTGCTAGGCTCCATGTCTCCAATGAGTGATGGGGCTGTTAATTGGAGTAGGAGTAAGTTACTCAAGAAGTGAAAATGTATCATCAATTATCATAATGAAAAAGTGCACACACTTCTTGACTTACAGTGAGGTTACATCCTGATAGCCCACCACAAGTTGAAAGCATATCAAGCTGCATTTAACACAGCTAATCTTCTGGACTTCATAGCTTAGCAATGGGACACTACTGTAGTCGCCTTTTTCCTTCCATATGTCATGTACGACTGCCAGGGAGCTATAGCTAGCTGCCACCGTCTGGCATTGTGAGGATATCATCTTGCATATCACTGATTTGAGAAAACTTCAAAATTTAAAATGTAAAGTGTTTCCTAATGAGAAATATTGCTCTCACACCATCATAAAGTAAAACATGGTGAATTGAACCATGGTAAACTGGGGACAGTTGGCAAACCGCTTTCCCAGAGCACCTGTCAAGGTCCTTCTACTTTGCATTATGCTGTGCTGCCACCTGCTGGCCATCCGAGAAAATGCAGAAGGAGCTTGACCAGAGATGGTCAGTACTCTTGAAATTAAGCACAAATAAGCCACTGCTCCTAGTTTCTGAAACTTCTAAACTTCACCTGTTCTTAGTTATTTGCTTCTCTAGACTTAACTTGCTTCACCAGTTGTTATTTCTTAAACTCTCCATACTTAAGCCACTTCACCTGCTCTTATTTAACCTCCAATCATCTTTCCCCCCAATAAATATTTCTGAGCCCTACTCTTGGAGAGGCAGATATGAGACTTGGGGCTCCCATGATCTCGCTCTTGATTGCCTGGTGAATAAACTCTCACTTGCAAAATTTGTTTCAGTAACTGACAAACTGTGCAGTGGGCAAAATGAGCCTCATTTAGTAACAATTTGGCAAATCAGCCAGGAGCCAATCCAGAGGGAACTTTTTCCACAGTTTCTCAGCTCCTTGCCAGTAGACAGAGAACTACAGATGAATTGCAGCAGCTGTTTGGGCTGTCTGTCCCGGAGATTATCTCCAGCAGGGTGCTCTCACAAACATAATTTCATTTTTGCAATATAGAAACAGTTTGTGGGTTTGGAAGACATCTTATTTGGTGAGTACAGGTAACTGGAGTCCTAATTCTTCTTTGCTCTGGTTTGGCCTTCATTGTGAAGGTTTTGGTTTGAAAATGCCCTATATTTGACTCATGAAAGGAAACCTTGGTTTATCCTTCATTGAGACGGTCTGGAGTTAGGGAACACCTGTTAATAGGGGAAAATTAGGGAATCTCTGCTCAAAGAAATTCTCTTGGTTTTGTTTGATTTCTGAGACTCGGTTTGGGCTGCAGCATAAATTACGTAAGTATACACTTCTGACCAGCCATGTCTGAATTCTGAAGAAATAGGTCATGTTAATTCAATTCCGATATGCAACCTGTTGGGACATACTGGGTGATTTTCCAAACTGGGTGATTTTCAGCTACAGCCTTGTCCCAGTACTCTTGAAATCAGGAAAGAAATGGCCTGAAAATGGGTCATGGAGCCAGAATTTGATTCAAATTCATCCAGTTAAACTGCCCCCAGAATTGCTGGGTAAAGCTTTGTGGTGAGGGTTCCTGGGGCCACACCACTCCTGTTTTGTAGGGATCTCTCCTGCATTCTTTAGCATATTGTGACATTTTCTGGTGACCTCTACAGGCTGAATTTAATATTTTGTTTGATCAAGATGGCTAATTGAAAAATTTCTTGTGGACATCTTTCAGATAATTTTTAAACTGCAGTTATAAGGTTAACATGTAAAGGGCTTTTAGCTTTGCCTATTTTGAATTGGCTGACTCTGCTTGATAGCTTGCTGTTTCATGCAGTTCTGGCAAAAATGTCAACAACTAAGAGTTAACTCAATTTATTTGAAACAGAAGAAAGAAGGGCGATAAAAGGAAAAAGAGCCTTTAAAATAAAAAAGAAAAGAAAAAAAACAAGTTATTATGGGATATGCTTCAACTGAAAATTTTGGTCCACAGCCTACATAGGACCTACAATGAAAAAACTTCAAAAAGTTAACCCATATGAATAGGTAACCTTAATTCTTATGAATTTGTTTGTAAAACAAAAGTTCTTTCAAAATTCTAACATTTTTTCTCCCGCACTGGAGACAGTGGTCTGGTGGGCAGACTTCTGGGCTGTCACTTCCAGGGCCTGGATTGGATTTTTAATCTTGGAACTATGACAATTTTTGGTAAGCCAGATGGAAAGCTGTGGCTTCCCCCTGATACTTTCCCTTTTAAAAATCTCTTTAAGACAATCCCTGTAACTTCAACACCTGATACTCTGTGTGGTCCTTTTCCATTCTCCCAGTTCTTTCTGCTTGTCTCATTTATCTGGGTGCATCTTCCAGGTAGGGAAAAAGGGAAATGCTCTGAAACCTAGGTCTAGCAGAGCAATGAGGAGTTTAGCCACAGATTCTGGAATTCTTTCCCTGTAAGATTCTCTTTCTAAAATGAGTGAAACCTGTGATAAACTAAAAGCTTAAAAAAAAAAAAAACCCAAGGAAGTTTTCCCAGGCACTCTCTCAGGCTGCACATGCATAGAAAATGCTCTTTGCCTTATTCATTGAAGGGTTTTGCACCAAAGTCAGGGATCTGATTTGGAAACAAGCTAAGATGGAAAGACTTAAGAAGATTTGTTTAGGGCAGTGGAGGAGGTTATCAGAAGATTTATAGTCTAAAGGTCTACAAATCCTTATTGGACATTAGCAAATGAAGAATCTAAATGAAAACTGTAAGAATTTCTTCTGTCTACATTTGATCTATACTTGTGTATGCATGTGTATATCTTTCATGTCTACATGGTACCGAATTGATTTAGAAATAAATGAGCATTCATAAATTAAATCCTAAATGCTTTCAAACAACACAAAACCAATTGCTTTAAATAAGACTTGTTTATTATTGCAGCTGTGTCTTCAGATCTACAAAATACTCAGGTACTTACTTAACTTCTCAGAGATTTTGCTCAGGCTGCGGAACAGCCACATACTGTGACAAGGGAATAACTTGAGGTGATTGCTGGTTAGATTTTGCTTTAAGATTAAAAATTCCAGGAGCAAATCAGACCATTGTTGCAGGGAAAATGAGACATGTTTTCTTGAATGACGTTATAGAATATCAAGATATGTTTGGGGAAAAAGGTAGACAAAACTAAGGGTTTGGGCAAGTGAAAGATTTAAAAGTTATAAAAGGATTTTGGAAAGAATGAATCTCGAGGGAGATTTCATGTATGATCAAGTTGGCAAATGCTGTTGATAGTTTTTTCTGGAGTCTGAGCACTGATATTGAAGGTACATTGGTGTAAAGCTAGTGTTTGATCCCTTGTGTTTAGGTGGCAGTTTTCTCGGAGCAGTCATCTGTTCTTGACAGGAGATTGTGAGGTTTTTCTTCACTTTTTAGGCAGCTGGCCTAGAAAACAAAGATTCTATCATTTCTTATACTTTGTGCCTTAAAATTATTTTTCAGCTTGGTTTTATTTTTAACCAAGTGTTTTAAACCTTTGATATACTGAAAAAAAAATCTAGAATTAAATCTTTTTGGTGTAGAGGGTTGCTGGAAGTCCAAAGACACATATTAGACTTTTACTGTAGGAATTCCAAAGTTGTATGAGATTCCTAGAAATTTGATATGGCTTGCTCTGTACTGTCAGTACTAAACTGCTTTTTGTCAGTTGTGAACGGTTGTCAGATCTCTAACTATGGCTATTGGCACCCACAGTTTTGATTCTCCTCTAGAGGATCTAAAGTGAGGTTCATAAAGGTAACTGCAGTAAGTTCTCTTGAATACAGCTCTCTGATCTTTGGCAAAAATTGGTCTAATAAAAAAGAAAAAAATATGTTTCTTGGTTATACAGGTTGGATTTGTTTTACTCTTGTCAATTTTGTTTTGATTAGTAATCTTGGTACTTGCTTCCTATAAAATTCTGCAGAAGTACAACTCCTAACAAAATAATGCTGGTCCAGTGCTTTGAGGCACAACAGATAGAATCAAACTTAGAAATGAACTCTAGGTAAGCTTATTCTGGGAAATTCCACGTCTAAACCTCCTTGCTTCTCAAATACGGCTAAAAGGGTTTTGACATCAACTCCCAAACATTAATCACTTCCCCTCCAACCTGGAACTTGATGAGACCAACAACTGGATCAGGTGTGTTTCAGTGACAAGAGACAGTCAAACCCTAGCTACAGTATGGTTGGTTTGCAATGTTCAAAAGGGGGAAATGTAAAAGAAATGAATCAAAATGGAATCACTTGTGTCAACCCTATCAAAAAAGTAAATAATGCTGGGAAGTTGTGGAGAAAGGGTTTCTTATGCATGACTGCCTGATATTAACAGTCACAAAAGACTCTGCTAGAACCACAAGCATGCAGGGAGACCACCACCACCTCAGAATAAAAGCACTTGTAGACAAGGCTATCTGAGTGTTCAACCTCAGACTGCTGCCTGTCTTGCTTTGCAAGCTTCTTCTTTTTGCTTTAAAAAATTTCCTTTTCAGATGTAGTTCCTGGTAACAGGGCTGCTCTTGATTACCTGCTCCCAAATCAAGGGTATGTGCCGTCACTCACATGACTTGCTACACTTGCATTAACACTTCAGAAGCAGAAACCTGGCTGAACAGTGTCACCAGAAAGGCTGTATGGCTGCAGGAGGTAACCAAGGACTTGCCTATCTGATTTACTTAGATGCTTTCTGGCTTTGATTCCCTCTTGCTCACTGTCTTAAACATCTGGCTCCTTTGAAAGTAATACTTAGATATTACTCTCTGATTCTTGCTTTATTTGTTGAACTTATTTGCCTATCTTAATCTTCTATTTGTTTATGAGTGATTGTGTGAGATGCAATCAACAAGTTCTATGACCAGAAACCTTCACTGTTAATAAAATCAACCATGGAAGCGACCATGCAGATAGCAAGAATCAATGGTAGATGCTACTTCATAGTTTAGGATGGCTGGAGCACAGGTTACAAGGGAGGATGCAGCTGAAGATGATGCTGGGGCCCAAATGGCACTAGCAGTATCTTCCTGGGGGCTCCATATTCAGCTCAACACTTTTCATTGTTTATCTTATGTTTTGGTTTGGGAGTTCCCCACAAGTTCAATGCAAGAAGGTTCAGAAAAGAAAAAAAAAATGATTGGGTTATGAGAGCCTTAACCCAATCAGTGACTCAGTCACCTGATAGGATTCACTGAGTGGTAGCTAAAGGCAGGTGGGGTGTGGCTGGATGAAGTGGGGCGAGGCTGAATGAAGAGGGGCATTGGGGGCGTGGCTTTGGAGTATATATTTTGTATCTGATGTGTTGAGTTGCTTTTACTCTGCTTCCTGATCATCATGTGAGCTGCTTCCCTCTGCCACACTCTTCTGCCAGGATGTTCAGCCTTACCTTGAGCCCCGAGGAATGGAATCTGCTGTACTATGGATTGAGACCTCTGAAGCCGTGAGCCCACAAATAAACTTTTCCTCCTCTACAACTGTGCTGGTCAGGCTAAAAGTAGTCACAATGGTGAAAAAATTGGCTAAAACATCCTATTTACTGTCACAAAACACTGTGATATTGGCATCATTTGTTCAGATTAAAGTATGTGTTTCCATAACACTAATAACTCACACATGATTGGAATGATTTCAGAATAATGAAACTGGGTTGGTCCAAACAATTTTTTTTTTTCTAGGCAAGGGGAATTGGAAGAACAAGAATGAGATTAGAACTTTCAGCAGGAAATGAGAAAGCCCTCAGCTCAACTGTGGCTTAGACGAGGGCCCTTACTGCTCTATTTTAAGAAAATTAAAAATGAGAGTTCGCCCTGGGGCTCCCTCTCTGGAGAGTCCAGCCTTACCGCAGCAGCCTCTGGCTCATGGCAGATCCACGTGCCTGTCTGTCTGAACTCACTGCAGTTTCCTTTGCTAGCTGCATTTTCTTAGTCCTTCCATGATATCATCTCCACCCTATTAGAGTTGAGCTTTCTATTGTTTTTATTAGTGTTCTGCTTGCAAAGCTTCACAGCTTTTGAGAAATCTGCCCAATTTTACTTTCCCCCCGAGTCCTTTATTTTTAGTGTGATTTTTTGTAGCACACGAGTTGGTTTTTCAGGCCATATATATTGTGCAATGGGGAATATGTACTATTTTATTTCTCATTATACAGCGGAGGAAACAGAAGCTTAGAAGTAGGTAACTTGCTCCTGTTTGTACAGCTGGTAAGTGGTAAAGCTGGATTTCACAGCTCAAGCTACATTATTTTGTGGGGGCAGATTATGCAGGGTCTTATGTGCCATGTGTTCTGGCATTTAAAAAGTCTGTTATCTCTCAGCAACCAACCCACATTTTAATATATGATCTGTGAGGCTGGGCCTGGGACTTTGCAAATTGCATTTCCCAGACTCTTTCACCAGCTGCTTTACCGGTAGGTTTTGCCAATGGAAGGTAGTAGAAGGAGGCTGGAAAGTGAAAGAAGGGGAAGTGGACTTCCTATTCCTGTGTATGTTTCTCATGGATAAGTGCCTCCGTGCCCCTTAGCTGCCAGTCCAGTGTGTCCCTGGGCATTCCCTTGGAGGTCAGTGAATGGGCCCTGCCACAGTCCTTCACTGGAGGGGGCTTCACATCCCTTAATAATCTGGGCCTTGCCTGGATTCTGTCCTTCTGCAGCAGTCTGAGCACCAGCTCTTTGGAGTTTCTTCCAAGAAGACTGAATTCCAGGCCCTCCGAAGCTGCCCCACCTCTTCAGTTCTGGAATCGCCGTCTGTTCCCTTTAATGTCCGTCCTGGGAGGTGTAGTTGTTTTCTGTTGTGCTTATTCCCTGGGTTGTTGCAGTGGTCTTTTGCTCTTTCACTCTTCTAAGACTGGCTTCCTTGCAACAAATCCTCTCTTTAATGTGCTGTTTCCCTGAGCAGACCCCAACGCTTACATGCTCATGAACATGACTCTATAAGGAAATGTGAGTCTTTGGAGGCCGTGTAAGCAGAAAAGTGACTCTTGCTGCGGATCTTATTTCTTCCATTGGCAGCATGTGACTGTGTTGAGAACTTTTTCTTCCATTAAACACAATATTGTCTTGGCTTCTATGATTTCCTATTCTCATGTTTCTCCGACCTCTCTTGTTACTCTTTCTCAACATCCCACGGGGACTCTTCTTCCCTTGGTGTTTCTTAGGGCCTGTTAGACCCTTTTATTTCTTCAGTATACATATTTTCCCTGGAATAGCTTATTCATTTTCATAGCTTCAGTTTCTATTCATTTTCTCTTTTTTTTTTCTTTTGGCACCTGGGATTGAACTCAGAGGTGCTAAACCATTGAGTCACATCCCCAGCCTTTTTTATTTTTTATATTGAGACAGCATTTCACTAAGTTGCTTAGGGCCTTGCACTTGTGGTCCTCCTCCTGGGTTTCTTGGACTACAGACAAGTGCCACCAGGCTTGGCCTATTACCGTTTTCTGATGATGCATGGATTCATGTCTTTCATCAGCTATTTCTCCTTAGTTCCAGGCCCATTGATCTAATTCTCTCCTGGACATCTTCATTTGAACGGCCCTCTGTGTTCTATTAGAGGGCTCAAACTGTGATACAAGAGACTTTGCTTTAATCCAGACCGTGGCTGGAGAGCCCCTGGTCTGTATCCAATCCAGAGAATCCCAAGCTGAGTAGTATATCATCATCTCTTTCTCCCTCCAGCCCTTCTTTTCCTCTGTGTACCTAGAGTAAGTGGCCAATCCTAGTATTCGTCCACTTGTCCAAGTCTAAAACTGGGGTGCTTATTTTGATTCCTTCTTCTCCCTCATGTCCCATATACAAATAAGTCCCACATATTAAGTGTCTTCACTCAATTTACTTATTTCTATCATCACAGTCACAACTTCAGTCTAGCCAACCGTAACCTCCAATTACCCCCTTAGGAGAATCTCAGCTTCCAATCATGCTGTTCTAAAACTCAGCTTCCACATAGGAGTTAGAATATTTTTCCCCAAATACAAATCTCATCAGTCTCTTCTCTATTCAAAATTCCTCAATTCTAATTCTACCCTTAGAAAAAGCACAAAATCCCCAGCATGGCTTATTATCCTCCTTATGATCTTATAGTGAGTTCTACTCAAGTGAGGGCTCTTTATTTTATATAAAATAGGTTGCCACTTAAAGGGCTTTCAGTTCTAATTTATCTAGAGGGAAGGAGTCTTAGGAGCAAATATTGCTCTGGAAAGGGTCACCTGGGTCATCTCTTTCCATCTCTTAAGTGTCAGGTGGCCCTGTACCCATTGCCTTGTGTGAAAGCACCGTAGGATGTTTCAAGTTTGGCAGAGACTGACCCTTGGAAAGCACATGAAAAGTCTCCAGGGAGGAAGTCAGTAGGGGGTCCTTGAGTTTACTTGGAACCAAGGGAACACATTTGACTTCTTCCCTTTAGAGTTTTAAGATATTAGAAATTATTTGATAAGTTAGTAGCCTGAGTTGATATAACCTCAGGCAGCAGAAATCACCATGGGAGGGAGGTGAGTTTGGTGCTAAAAGGTTTACACTGACACGAGGCATGAGTGGCTCCCATCAGAGGAGGCTCTAAAATAGCAGGTGGATGGAATGACTTGTCCTGTGAATGTCCATCTGGCTTCGATCTTCACATCAGGGCTTATGCACATGGGCCATTTGGGGCAGGGGTAGATGCTATTTTTTAGGGTCAATTACTTGGTTTCTTTTCTTCAAAGCTGATTTATTTCTCCTTCTGAGGGAGATCAGGCACAGGACTGGCTACATAGATAGCTTAAGAGGCCCTTTGTTCAAAAATTATTAAGAATTTTAAGATAAGCCAGATGTGGTGATGTAATCACCTGTAATCCCATTGGCTCGGGAGGCTGAGGCAGGAGGATCATGAGTTCAAAGCCAGCCTCAGCAAAAGCCTGTGAGACTCAGTAAGACCCTCTAAATAAAACAACTCAGTGAGACCCTCTAAATAAAACACAAAATAGTGCTGGGGATGTGGCTCAGTGGTCAAGCACCCCTGAGTTCAATCTCCAGTACCACCCTCCACTCAAAAAAAAATTCTTCAAGATAACAGCAAACATAAGCCTAATGTTGACTCCTCTGAGGGTGGGGCCCTGTTGACTTAACAAATTCTGCACTCATGAAAGTAGTCCTAACCACCGAATTTTACCAGGTGGAGTGTTCACATTGCACACCTTCTAACATGGTGTGGTGAGCCATTTGTCCTTAGCAGGAATTTATACCTATTGGAACTCATTGTCTGTAGTATCTCTGTCAGTGCCAAATTCTGAGGGCTTATCGAAACTGTGACAATTGAAGCAATATCTGAAATAATGATTCTTTAGACTAAGGGACCCAATTCTTGGAAAGGAAGTGAGATAATGGGTGTCTGATTGCTCTGTTCATTGATGATACTATTACTCTAGTTCTCAGAAGTTGGTGCCCTAAAAGCACTGGAATAGGCTTCTGAGCCTTACCTAGAACACCAGCTCTGGGTCAGCACCATTCAAGGGAAACCAATATGTGCTAAAGAAACCAATGGCAAATATATAGTACTGTGTCCTCCAAACTGGAATAGATGGATCCAGAAAGCAAGAAAGAGATGGAAGTAAGTTTGACTTTATCGTTTCCAGTGACTCCGCTGGGGAATTTGTGCTTTGTGTTCTCACAGCCTCAAGTTCTGTGGGTAGAGGTCCTTGTTCTCATAGGACTGGGAACGGTCTTCCAGGAAAGGCCCTTTTCATAATTTTCTGAATCGGAAGTTGCTGCTGCCCACTGGATGCTTTGGTCGACTCATGCATGTGAACAGTCAAACAAAGGAGTTCCAATGGGATGTTTGGAACACACAGAATTTATTGAATTCTCTGGATGTGGAGTTGGCAAGCATTTTTTTCTTTTTATTTTAAAGGATCAGATAGTAAATATTTTCAGTTTTACAGGCAATATGGTCTCTGTCACAACTGTCAACTCTGATGCTGTAGCAGTCATATGAAAGCAGACATACACAATACATAAATAATTGAGCAGGGCTCAAAACATCTTAGGCACAAAAACAGGTTCTCAGGCTACAATTTGATGACCACTGCTCTAGATTTAACCTCAAGTAACCAAAAATTACAGTGCCTAGAAGAAGATGTGAAATACCACCATAAAAATGCAGTCAACTCCAGAATGTGGGGCATCCTACAAAACAAATGACCTGTTTTCTTCAAAAGATAAATGATATGAAAACAAAGAAAAACTACTAGACATTAAAAAGGGATCTAAGAAGAATATCGATAAAATTCAATATGTAGACCTTCAATTATTGAAAGATTATATTATCAAAGAAAATTAAGCATAGTTAGATTACATGATGTTCAGGAATTTAACATTTTTGTTGGATGATTTGGTTATGTTAAAATCAAAGTTTTCATCTGTCAGCCTTTTACCTGATAAAACACTTTATGTAGTATTGTTCTGGTTTGGATGTGAGGTATACCCCCCAAAAGTTCATGTGCAAAACAATGCAAGAAGATTTAGAGGAGAAGTGATTGGGGTATGAGAACCTAACCCAATCAGTGAATTAATCCCCTGATGGGATTAACTGAGTGGGAACTGAAGGTGGGTAGGGTGCAGCTGGAGGAGGTAGGTCCCTGGGATCTTGCCTTTGAGGTATATATTTTGTATCTGAAAAGTGGAGTCTCTCTCTCTCTCTGCTTCGTGATCATCATGTGAGCTGCTTTCCTTTGCCCCACCCTTCTGCGATGATATTCTGCCTTACCTTGAGCCCCAACGAATGGACCCAGCTATTTATGGACTAAGACCTCTGAAACTATGAGCCCCCCAAATAAACTTTTCTTCCTACAAAAAT
Source organism: Ictidomys tridecemlineatus (assembly GCF_052094955.1). Classification (NCBI taxonomy): domain Eukaryota; kingdom Metazoa; phylum Chordata; class Mammalia; order Rodentia; family Sciuridae; genus Ictidomys; species Ictidomys tridecemlineatus. Next base: position 51,348,776 of record NC_135487.1, read on the forward strand.
GTTCTTTGCATCAATGAAAAATCTGACTAAAACAGGTTTTTACTGTGAAATACATTTATATCTGGAATTTGCCTTAACCTAGTTCAACAAAAGTAAAAGTAATATGTGTGTATGGTGGTGGGTTGAGGGGAGATAGGTATGATGAAATAAAAATAATGGCAAAAATTGACATTGGTCGAAAGTGTTTTTTTAGGTACTTGACCTTTCATGATATTATTTTCTCTGCTTTTTTGTTTAAAAAATACACAATGAAAAATTTAAAATGTAGCAAAACCAATTTAAATGGATTAAAAACTTTGTAGATGTTGTCAGGCCAAATTTTCTGCCAATTTGCTCCTTTCTCCTCCAAGTATTCACCAAATGGAAAACATGTTGCATGCTCAATTCTAAAATTACGCAATTCTTGCAATCACCCTAATGAAGTTCACTTTCTCATCTAATCCTTTGGGTAAACAATTCATTCTACTAAGCTGCATTTTCCACCAGGAATTCTTTAATCCTTTTACTGAGCTAAAATATGTTTGCTGAATATTTATAAGAATACATGAGACTCCCCCATTACTTCTCATAGAAAAATCCATTTCCTTTTTTCATTTGAATATCAGGCCCACTCGATGCACCACACACACTACATATAAAAATTGTCTTACAGGTGGCCACTTCCAACATTAACTTTGAGGACCAGTACCCAAAAGGCACATGAGCTTACAACCCTCCGAGGTGATACTATCTTCAAGGTATACAACTGTCACCACCCATGCTGCACATACTCCAAAGTTCTGTCTCCTGTTGTCTTATGTTATTTTAGATCAGGGAGAGTCTACATCTGTATCATCTCTCCCTTCTCCTTTCAGTGAATTTTATTCACTCCTAAGTTTTCAACATTCATGATGGTGAAGGGGTTCCTTTGATCCCAGGCCATGTTTTTTTCCATGTTCAAAATATGTCCAAAAGAATTAGACTTAAAGGATTTAACCCCAAGTTTTGTGAGACTCTGGAAAAGATAGTGGGAAATAGGGATTGGGCTGAGCTGAACGTCCCTGAATGTCTCCTTGAGGGATGACCTGCTGCAGGGAGGGGTGACTCCTGCTGAGGAGAACCTCAGCTTTCCCCACCTTCAGCCTTCAACCTAACCCCACTCAGAGGCTCAGTCTCACCGAGAGCCTCCTTTTCCCTTAGGAAGGCAGCTTCTTAGCTTTTCAGTCCCCCTTTCTGCCACCTGCTTAATCAGAGCTGGAAATATGAAGGCCCTGAATGTCAGCCATAAAGTGCACATGATTGTAATGCATCTGCCTAGAAGCATTTTTTTCCCTCCCCAAATGGCACAGACACCAAATGTTCTATGACAGTCCTAAAGCTGAAGCTTCACCAGCCTGAAGCTTATGAAAATGCCCAAGGTCTAAAGTATTGGCTTTACATGGAACTGCAAAATTGAAATGAATAAATGTTTAATTGTCTACCAAAGAAAATACTTTGTCACTCAACTGAAGCATATTATACATTCATTAAATGTAGTATGACAAATAAGTGCATTTTAATGTGCTTGATTTTATATAGGGAGCTTTCAAAAGTAAGAGATCCTTGGCCCCTTTAAGGCTAAAAAATGATTCCAAAGAACAGAGCAGCATTGGGAGCTGCACTCCCTTAGGGTCAGCATGGATTTCATTAATAATCCACAGGAATCAGAGTCCTAACTGCCCTTACACCAGGCTCAGAATGAATATTTAACTTGGTGCGAGGATTTTGTCCTCTGTCTACTCTCAGTGTGACTCTGCCTACTTGTATTAACCTTTCAGAGCTCCTATTTCCTTCTCAAGGAAGTAGGCTAGGTTGAGAGGGAAGTCAAGGTCCTGAGAACCAAAGTAAGGGTAGTTTCAAGGTCAATGCTCAATGCAGCCCTCCAGCTCATTAAGGCAATCCAGATGAAAAGTTTGGAGCCAAGAAGCAAATCTGACAGTTAATAGAGCTCTGGGTTTCAAGTGCAAACTATATGTCTTGGTCAAGATTGATAAAAAGTTTCTCCTACGCAGGGTTCTAGCCAGAGCCTTGATCTGAACAGTTTCAAAATATTATTCTTGTCATTTCAATGAGTGGCCAGCAGGTGGTATGATAGAGGAAGAAGAGTAAAGTAGCAATCTGAAAATATCTTTTTTTTTTTTTTTTTGATACCAGCAGGGAGTGAATCTAGGGGCACTTAAATACTATGCCAAGTTGCTGAGGTCAGCCTTGAACTTACAACCCTCCTGCCTCAGTCTCCTGAGCCCCGAGACTACAGGCATATGCTACTATGCCTGGTTTGTAGAGTCTTCTTTAACAAAGAAACAGAAATGGAGCAACTTCTTGGTGCTAGTTTCTTATTGCTTGTTGCCTAGACTTTCCCAGAGCACCACACTTCTTTACCCTGGTCTTTTTTGTTTCTAAACTAAGATTTTTTCTTTTTTTAATATGGCAGTTCAGATTGCCTAGTTATCCCAGTTAACAGCAGAAAAAAAAAAAAAAGGAGACTACTGAAATAGCTCATAGATAAGCTTGTGTGGAATTCACATTTGGGGTATTTCCACTGTTTGGAAATGGTGGAAGAAGCAAGATTGGAATCTCAGCTCTATCAGTTACTTAAGGAGACATTTAAGTTACAATCTTTGAGTTAAAATTGTTTCTTTTGTCAAATGGTGATAGTTATAATATTGACTACCTTGGCAGTTATTAGAGATTAAATGAGATATGTTTGTAGATTGCTGGCTTATAGTAGATGCCTAAAAAATATTAGGTTCTCATTCCTCCATCTTTCAACATTGTCTTCACTAAATATTCACCTTTTTCTGCAAAATGATCTTTATTTAAAAATCCAAAATGACTTTGTTCCAAGACCTAGGCAACAGCAATTGTGGAAACTCACTTTCATACATACCCAGTCTCAATGGGAGTTAAGAAGTGGTCAGAAATAAGGCAGGCAGTTCTGTAGTTGCTAATGGGAGTGAACCAGGGAAGTGATGTAAATTCCTTTATCAAATAGGACACCTGCTTGTGAAAGAAAGACATTACCAGGAGTGCACAAAACGAAGAATGTGGGGACAGAGCCATTTTCTTCTCTTTGTCAACTGGCAGAATACAGAACAACAGCCCATGGTAATCTTAATCTTTCCAAACTCACACTTCTGTTTACCTTTTCCTCTGTACATAAGAATAATTATTGTGCCTTCACAGTTAATTAATTGCTGTATTATGTGCACACTTAGTCCTTACCCATCAAATTCCTTTACTCGTGGGCAGATGTGTATCCTCTAGCAAGTGCCTGCATTATTTTGGCCAAAAAGGATAATCAGAAAATTCCCTATTCATAACTTAATCTATCTGAAGGCTATTTCAACAATAAATATGTATCAAAAGCCTTAAAATGGGCATGCCTGTTAACTGAGCAGTTCCAATTCTAGGAAATTAGTCAAAGGAAATGATTACAACTTCCTAAAAAATATGAACTGGTGTGCTTTTTGTAAGTTGAAATGCATTTAAGTTCTACAGAGAACGTCATAGCTATTTCAATTGTGTTGTAGAACAATAATGGCATATATAATCATTCATGATTAATTGGTATTCAGAAAAACAAGTGGGCTATGAGGCATTTTTAAAAATGAACCCATTGATCTAAACTCTAAGCTTTACAAATAGGCTAGAAGGAAATAGGCACAGTATTCAGTGATTATGTCTGGATGCAATTAAAGGAAAATCTTAGTTTTACTTTCTTGTACTTTTTGTGTCTTACACAGTTCTGATGATCTGTTACTGTCAATATGAACACCTAGAGCCTGATGCTTTTTTTCCATTAAGGTGTTTAGAATGCTTCCTGGTATATTGCTTTCCTCTCTTAGTCTGTTGAAGATAACTGTGCGCTCGTTCTTCATAGCTCAACTTAGATATGATGGATTCTCAGAGTTTTTTTTTTTTTTTTTTTTTTTTTTTTACCATGCCAGGCCCTTCTGCATTTGAAACTTCTTACATTTAAAAAAATTGTTTTTTACTTGTTGATGGACCTTTATTTTATGTATTTATTTAAATGTGGTGCTGAGAATCAAACCCAGTGCCTCACATGTGCTCGGCAAGTGATCTACCACTGAGCTACAACTCCAGCCCTGAAACTTCTTACGTTTAAAGCACACAAATAACAATCATTGAACCAGTACCACAGGCTAAGGACTGATTTGAGTTTCCTGCAGCTATCTTTTCACAGCAGCCAAAGGAAGCAGAGAATGATACATCTCCATTCTGTAGAAAATGTATAGGTATGTGCAACCGAAGCTCAGAGATTGAGAAGTTTGCCAAAGATCACACAGCTAGTAAGTAGCTGGGTGAGCATATTGTGAACCCAGGCAGCCTGACCCTAGAACACACCTGTAACCTCTGACAATCTGCTCTCTACTAACATCCATCATTCAGCACATCCTGTTCTAATTCCTGGTTTGCTTCTGTGAATATTACCCCCTTCTGCACCTGGTTCTTCTTAAACATGACAATAACAAACATCTTCAGAGGTAAGTAGTTGTTAAATATGTAATCATTGGTAAACCTTAAAGTGCTATTAAAAATGGAACAAGTGCTTTACTATGATACAGAAATGCAAGAGAGGAGAGAAGAAAGAGAGGGGATGAAAGAAAGAGGAAGAGGAACCGCAATAGGAAGAACAGAAAATAGAGAGAAAAAAAGAATTTGAGGCTTGGGGTCATATAGCTGATAGCCCACTCGTATTTTGTAAAAATCCTGATTCTGTGATTTTCAAACTTAAAGGGAGCAAATTTTTTTCATCAAGAGAAATATTCTACTAAAGACTATATAAAACTGATGAAGCTGAGGGTGGGAACAGTGTCTGATGTACTCTGGGAAATTCTCTGCTTCCCTAGCTCAGCTGCAGCCCTGAGACACTTCTAAAGAATTGTTAGAATTCTCAGAACAGTTTGAAAACTACTGACCTAATTTGCTTGTGGATAATGGTCATAGATGTGTCTTTGTGACTAGAGCTCTCCTATAGGATATGTTGAAGTCTGTAATCTGTGTCTGAAATCTGATTTTAAACCACACTAATTCCAAAATTAATCACTAAAATAAGGTTAAATAAAATGAATAAAATAAAGTGAATCAGTTAATGATGGAATTTAAGAAATGAATGTTGCTTTTTGAAGATTTTTTTTCTACGTGGAACTTATTGACTGAAAAGTTTATTTAACTTGGACTTCAGATGATGCCTTCTCCTGATAGACATTCCTACAGCAACTATAGGCAGCCCCATTACTACAAAATTTTCAAACCACTTTAAAAATTAGCATTATTTATCCTGACATTTTCGATGGTCATATTGACACACATGAATGCCTCTGAAGGACTTTGAATGGAACAAGAATTGGTGGAGGAAGATTTTCCCAGATAACCTAATTTTCTTAACGATTCCTTGTCCCAAACACTCAGAACACTGATTCTGACTTCATCCAGCTCAATGATAACCTAGTCATTGCTGTATCAGGAACCATGAAAGAATTCTCCAAATTATTAGCAGTCATACATAAAGTTTTGCTCCTTGCTATTGTATTTTATTTAAAAGGAAGATTATAATAGCAAATTTTGCAGGCCAAACTAGTGTACTGGCTTTAATTTATACAGTTGTTTATAGCTACTTTTGAATGATCAAATGATTTCAACCATAACAGACCTGGGTGGGTTTTGAGAATAACATTTAGAGAGAATGTGGAAGTTGCAGATATTTCTTAGCTTACATATTTGTGTCAGAGGATGTGAAAAACCACAGCACATCTTCTAGGATGGGTGATTAGCTTACAGGGATTTCATATCACCCAATTAAATAAACCATTACATTTGCAGATATGCCAACTTTGATGTAACTGTGATACTTTAATTGAAGAACCAGGAAAATAGTTATGATTTATTAAAAATTTTCTAAATGCAATCTTCCTGTCATTAATTTAACATGCATGTTTTTATTTCCTTCTTAAGAAAAACTTACGAGGTAGGTATCATTTATATCCATTTATAAAAGTGGCCCAGAGTCTTTGACTTGCCCAAGTTGACAAAGCTGGTAAGAGTCATGATCAGAATTTAAATCAATACATCTGACTCCAAAGACTGTGCTCTTGACTGCTCTGCTAAATGGGCCTTTGCAATATTTTCCAATTAGAACTTCGTCTTTATTCATTAGTAATTATTCTTCTATAGTCTAGCACCTCCAAACATTATAAAAATGTTTGTTTAATGATCTAATAAATGAATGAGCAAAAAAATGATGATATAAATTGAGTTGTGAATACCCAAATAGCATACCAACTACTTCTTTAAAAACATTTGGACTCTGGACTCTATTTATTTTTTTCCCTCTCTACTGTCCTCATTAGACCAGATCATCATCCATTTGCCAGAACTTCTTCAAAAACCACCTAATTATTCTCTGCAGTTTTGTTCAACGCCAATCTATTCTCATTACAGCAACTAGAGCTCTCTGCAATGCAAAAAAAAATCTTTCTTCCATCCTTTTTATAAATCAATCGTTAATAGTTTCCCATTGCTTCTAGGATTGAGTCCTAATTCTTAACATGGGATAGAAAACCCATCAGTCTTATCCCATATTACATTCTCCGTGGCCTGCAGTGGGCCAGCAACTCTGGCTGGCCTTCAGTGCTCAGCATGTTGCTCTCTACCCCAGGACTTTTTGTCCATGGTATTTCCTCTGCTCTAAATGTACTTTCCTCTTCTCTCCACTTCCATCCCCAGTAGTTTCTCTTCATCCTGTAGCTCTGAGGTCATTTGTCCTTGCTCAGAAAAGACCTCTGGGACCCCTCAGTCTAGATCCGATTCTGCTTACATTCCCCATGATGGCACCTTGAATTTCTTGTTAGCGTTGATGATCGTTGTGGTATTCTTCTCATTTGTTGTCTGTCTCCCTTCTTCAAATGTGAACTCCATAAGGCAAGGTCTGTGACCATTTAAATATTTGTTTGTATGAATAGGATAAGGATGATATGAGCCTGGACTTTTTTATGTTCTCATTCTTTGACTTCATGATCATCAAACATTTCTGGGGAAAATATTTGGCTCAGGACACTGCTTTTTTTAGAATAGATTTTTTTTTTTTAAATTTCAGCATATCTGTTGTCAGGGCCTGATTTTAGGAAAGTTCACAGGGTATGCAAAGCACTGTGGGTGAGGTGGCACACACCTGTAATCCTAGCGGCTCAGGAGGCTAAGGCAAGAGGATCACAAGTTCAAAGCTACCCTCAGCAACTTAATGAAACCCTGTCTCTAAATAAAATATAAAAAGTGCTGAGGATGTGGCTCAGTGATTAAATGTCCCTAGATTTAATCCCTGGTACAAAACTAAAAACAAACAAACAAACGACAACAATTAAAAAAAAAAAAACACGTATTGGACAGATAATAAAGGGAGGCAATAGTCCTAGTATGGCTGGGTCACTGACTGACTGCCTGAGAGCTGCCATCTTTCTCTTCTCATTACCAACTTCCATTTTCCTTCAAGGGGGAGAAAAGGCAAGTTCAGACTGCAAACAGCCTGCCAAACTGCATGCTGCAGAAAGCCACTGATTAAAGGTGGAGGCAAAACTTCTGTTCTTAGTTTCATCTTTCTGAGCCTAATACCAGCTGCGCTACAAGCTGAGCTACCAAGCACCTGCTGAGGAGCCATTTAACACCCAATGCTACAAAAATGATGGAATTTGCTCCTTCAAGTGTGAGAGAGGATCAGCTCGTTAGAAGCCCAAGGGATGGAATTATTTTTTTTTTTCAACTAGGTTTACATCTTCTACCCTCTGCCAAGTTGAAGGGTTAAGAACAAAGATACAAAGGAGTGTGTGTGTGTGTGTGTGTGTGAAGTTGAGCAGTGCTGATCTGGGGTCCTCAGTTTCCAAAGCCTCTGTCACTGTGAGCAGTTGCAGTTGCAGGAAATTGGAAATGGTGGGCATTGTGCTGGCTGTTACAGGTGCCTCTGGCCTGGAGCTCTGAAGGCCTCTGTTTTCGTTGTCTGATCACTGACTCCATTTGTGAAACTAGAGCATGGAGAGCCAGAGTGTTTGTTCCCTATTAAAAAAGCATGATTTCTCACAAAAAAAAAAAAAGGAGAGAAAATTTTTCTTTACCAGAGCACAGCATTTTTATTTTTCCAAGACTTTTTTAGTTATAGAAAAGAAAAACTCAATATGTAGTTATCTCAGGGGAAAATGTGCGAGGGGTGGATATTTCTATTCAAACGTTGCTTACTGCATCCGCCCTACATTGCTGGTACTCTGAAGGGGAAATAATATTTTTAAAAGAACTTCTTTTATGAATGAATTTAGAAGTATTTGAATGTTAGGTGCTACCTAAGGTTGAGAGCTTTGTGGATAGATTGAAAAATTTGTTATCTCAATATTTCTTACCTTTATATCCAGGATACCAGCTAAACAAATTTGAAAATCTAGGTGGACAGTAAGTTTTAAAGGATGATAATTTTGCACTATAGAATAAATTTGATATGTACCTGGTAGACCATTATATGTCTCTTTCTTTTTTTTTATTAGAGCATTATGGTTATATAATATTTGAGTTCATTTTGACAAAAATCATACATGTATGGAATTTTATTTGACCCATTTCAGTCCCTTGCTACCCACTATCCTCTCCCTTCCTCCTTCTACTCTACTGATCTTACTTTCACTTATTTATTTATTTATTTTTGATTGGTGCTTGATACATATACATACAGGTGGAATTTACTGTGGCATATTTATATATGCACCTAGCATGATTCTGTTAGATTCATTCTGCATTTCCTCCCCTTTCCCATATCTCCTTCCTCCCTCTCCCTCTCCCTGATCTTTCATATATCTTTATGATATCCAACTCCCTTTCTTCCCTTTCTCCTTATTTTGCTCTAGCTTTCACATATGAGAGAAAACATTTGACTCTTGACTTTCTGAGTCTGGCTTATTTCACTTAGCATGATGTTCTCCAGTTCCATCCATTTCTTGGCAAATGCCATAATTTCATTCCTCTTAATGACTCAGCAAAACTTCATTGTGTATATGCACCACATTTTCTTAATCTGTTCATCTATCAAAGGCACCTGGGCTGATTCCATAACTTGGCTATCGTGAACTTCTCTGCTATAAATATTAGATGTGACTGTGTCATTATAGTATACTAATTTTAGTTCTTTTGGATAAATACCCAGCAGTGGGATAGCTGGGTCATTCCTAATTTTTCGAGGAATCTCTATACTGCTTTCCAGAGTGATTGTACTGATTTGCAGTCCCCCCAACAATATAGGAGTTTCTTTTTCCCCACATTCTCACTAACATTTATTATTATTTGCATTCTTGATAATTGTCGTTCTAACTGAAGTAAGGTGAAATTTGATTGACATTTCCCTGATTGCTAGATATGCTCAACATTTTTCATTTAGTTTGGCCATTTGTATTTCTTCTTTAGAGAAATGTCTGTTTGCTTTTGACCATTTACTTATTTGGTTATTATTATTATTTTTTGGCATTGTTTTTCGAGATCTTCATATATCCTGGATATTAATACCCCATCAGAGGAATAGATAGAAAAGCTCTTCTCCCAATTCTGTAGGCTCCTTTCTCATTCTCTTAATCATTTTCTTTGCTTGCAGAAGATTTCACATTTAATGCCATCTACTTTTTTAAATATATGTATATTTAGTTATACATGGACACAATATCTTTTATTTTGTTTATTTATTTTTATGTGGTGCTGAGGATGGAACCCAGTGCCTCACATTTGCAAGGCAAGCACTCTGCCACTGAGCCACAACCCAGCCTCTAAGGCAATCCACTTTTGAGTCTTGGTTTTGTTTCTCAAATTTTAGGGGTCTTGTTAAGGAAGTCAGTGCCTGCACCAATACATGGAGTGTTTACTCTGTTTTCTTCTAGCAGTTGCAAAGTTTCTGGCCTACTTCCTAAACTTTTGATCCTATTGGATTTGACTTTTGTGCAGTTTTGCTCTTCTGCATACGGTTATCCAATTTTCCTACCACTATTTGTTAAAAAGGTCATCTTTTTTTTTTCAGTATGTATTTTTTGGCACCTTTGTCAAGTATCAGATGACTATAAGTATGTGACTTTGTTTCTGTGTCTTCTGTTCCATTGGTCTTCATGTCTGTTTTGATGTCAATACCACAATGTTTTTGTTACTATAGCTCTGGAATATAATTTGAGATCAGGTATTATGATGCCCCCGGCGTTTTCTTGCTTTGGCTATTCTGGGTCTCTTAATGTTCTAAATAAATTTTAGGACTGTTTTTTATAGTTATGCAAAGAATGTCATTGGTATTTAAATAGGGATTGAAACTGTATATTGGTTTTGGTAGTATATGTCTTATTCTTTACTGAATAGCAAGGAGCACAGTGCCAAGACTATACTATACCTTCAAAAAAAAAATAACTGTGAGTAACTGAATGATTCTTTCAACATTTTATTAACAATCAGCTAGAATATCCAAATTTTGTAGGGAAGGTGGAAAAGCCCTTGTTATTTTTGGCTCTGCTTAGATATGGACACCAATGACTACCAGCCCGCAAAGCAGCACCTACCTGATCCCTGAGCATATGTTAGAAGACTTTGTTACATCTGTCACCTTCACCAGTTGATGGACTTTGGAGTAATTTTTTTTTTACTGTAATCCCAGAATCTGCTGTGTCTGGATGAAAACACTAAAATAAGATATCTCTGGGCCTAGACCTTGCCATCCTTACTCCTGTGCCTAGGAATATGTCCTTCTTCTACTGGCCTTCAGGGGCTTTACTTCAACAGTGGTCAACCAGTGGAGAGGCATGGACAATCAAACAAGTTTTACCTCTCCTGGTGCCTTGACCTAGCTACAAACATAGAGTAGACCCTAAACTTCAGAGAAATTAACAAAATTACCAGTATCATGTACTTGAGCATTTATCTTCTTGGCATAATTCCAAATGCTTTGCATACTGTATCTTATTTAATCTTTCTAACAACCCTACAAAGAAAGTATTATTATTATATCTTTTCTTTTAAGAGAAGATTGAGTTTAGAGAAACAAATATAATTGCCCTAAGGTTAAACAGCACCAGGATTCAATTCAAGTCATCGAATTTTAGAGTTCATATTCCTTAGTAATATGCCATAATCAGTATCACTTTAGGCAGGGAGAATATTTAGCCACACTGATAAGTTTTTTTAATCTAATAAAAGCTATATTTATTATCTCATCACTTCTGTACTTGCCAAAGATTTAGTATATTTCCTTAGCAACAATGTAGTTGTTGGATGATTGCTTTATACAAATGGTGATCCTACTATTTCTATTGTTGAAACACTGTTTTTCATCTTCCACTTTTTTAATTTTCTTATACGATTTTTATTTTGGAACTTTAGTTTTCAAGTAAAAAAATTATTTATCTTCTTTTGTTTCCTAATCAAATATCTCTCTATATATTAACAAGAGGCTTTATTTGCAGTAAGTTTGGGATAAGCATAGACCAGGTTGGGGTATCACTATATCCTTTACATCATATATAAAAAATTCATGTGTAATGAATATTTTATAGATAATATATTAACATTGTTTAAAATTAAATGGTACAAAAGACACAAGGTGAAAGTCCTCCCTCCTGTCCTTGTCAGTGAGGCATCCAGACTCTATCTTGACGATACATATTATTATTATCAGTTTCTTGGTCATTTTTCCAGACAGAGTTTATGCATTAAGAGAAAATTTACATATGCTTTCTTTTTCTTACACAACAGTATACTGCATGGTAGCATGCTGCACATACTTTCTTTTTTTTCACTTTTAATTTTATTTTGAATGTCCTTCTATATTAGTACATAAAGAACTTTCTTTGTCAGGCTAAGGTGGTGCCCACCTGTAATCCCAGCAACTCCAGAAGTTAAGGCAAGAGGATCACAGTTTTGAAGCCAGCCTCAGCAACTTTGTGAGACTCCGTCTCAAAAAAATAAAAATAAAATAAAATAAAATAAAAAAATAAAAAGGGCTGGGGATGTAGTTCAGTGGTAGAGCTACCCTGGATTCAATCCTCAGTACCAGAAAAAAATAAAGAAAAAGGAACTTTCTCCTTTGTTTTATAGCTGTCCCGTATTCCATGGTGTATTAATTTATGCAGCCAGTCCCCAAGGATGCAAGGTTTGTTATATCAACTCTTGTTATCACCAGTTACATTGATTAACTGAGAATTTAAGCCATTTGGCATATGTGTGAATTTATCTGAAGGCTAATAAATTCCTAGAAGTGGAAATGTCTGAGCAAAGAACATGTAAATTAGGAACTTCAATATTGATTGCCCACTTGTTCTCCATTCTACTGTGCAGATCACATTCCCCAAAACCAAGTAGTAGTAACCAATGTGTTCCCTACCTTCCTAATTTTAACCTTTCCCAGTCCCATAAACTCAGAATGATTGAAATTTCAATGAAGTAATTGAGCATCTTTTCATACATTAAATAGACATTCATGTTTTCTTTCCTTGGACTATTTTTCTGTCCTTTGTCCATTTTTTTTAGTATTTTCTTTTTTAAAAAATATATTTTAATTTATGTATTTGTTCTAATCAGTTATACATGACAGCAGAATGCTCTTTGATTCATTACACACAAATGGAGCATAATGTATACACACACACACACACACACACACACAGATATATATATACATGTTTCTTTATCCATTCCTCTATTGAAGGGCATCTAGGTTGGTTCCACTGTCTGGCTATTGGCTATTTGTGCTGCTATAAACATTGATGTGGCTGTGTCACTGTAGTATGCTGTTTTTAAGTCCTTTGGGTATAGACCAAGCAGTGGGATAGCTGGGTCAAATGGTGGTTTCATGCCAAGTTTTCTAAGGAATTTCCATACTGCTTTCCAGAGTGGCTGTACCAATTTGCAGTCTCATCAGTAATGTATGAGTGTGCCTTTCCCCCACATCCTTGCCAACACTTATTATTTGTACTCTTGACAATTGCCATTCTGACTGAAATGAGATAAAATCTTATAATAGTTTTGATTTGCATTTCTCTAATTACTAGAGATGAACATTTTTTCATATATTTGCTGATTGATTGTATATTTTCTGAGAAGTGTCTGTTCATCTGTTTAGCTCCTTAGCCCATTTATTGATTGAGTGTTTTTTTTGTGTGTGTGTTAATCTTTTTGAGTTCTTTATATACTGGAGATTAGTGCTCTATCTGATGTGTGTGTGGCAAAAATTTGCTTCCAAAATGTACGTTCTCTGTTCTCCTCATTGATTGTTTTTTTTTGCTGAGAAGAAGCTTTTATGTTTGAATAAATCCCATTTACTGATTCTTGATTTTATTTCTTGTGCTTTAGGAGTCTTATTAAGGAAGTTGGGGCTTAATCCAACATGATGAAGATTTGGACCTACTTTTTTTTCTATTAGGTGTAAAGTCTTTGATCTAATTCCTGGGTCCTTGATCCACTTTGAGTTGAGTTTTGTGCATGGTGTGAAAGAGGTGTTTAGTTTCATTTTGCTGCATATGTATTTCCAGTTTTCCCAGCACGGTGTGTTGAAAAGGCTATCTTTTCTCTAATGTGTGTTTTTGGTGCCTAGTATGAGATAACTGTATTTATGTGGGTTTGTCTCTGTGTCTTCTATTCTGTACCATTGGTCTACATGTCTACATGCCAATACCATGCTGTTTTTGTTACTATAGCATTATAGTATAGTTTAAGGTCTGGATTGTGATGCCTCCTGTTTCATTCTTGTTGCTAAGGATTGCTTTGGCTATTCTGCATCTCTTATTTTTCCAAATGAATTTCTTGATTGCCTTTTATATATCTATAAGGAATGATGTTGGGATTTTAATTGAAATTGCATTGAATCTGTATAGTGCTTTGGGTAATATGGTCATTTTGACAATATTAATTCTGCCTATCCAAGAGCTTGGGAGATCTTTCTATCTTCTAAGGTCTTCTACAATTTCTTTCTTTAGTGTTCTGTAGTTTTCATTGTGGAGGTCTTTCACCTCTTTTGTTAAGTTGGATTTCCAAGTATTTTATTTTATTTTTTTGAGGCTATTGTGAATGAGGAAGTTTTCCTATTTACTCTTTCAGATATTCATCCTGGTACTTTGCTGAATTCATTTATTAATTATAGTAGTTTTCTGGTTGAATTTTTTGGATCCTCCAAGTATAAAATTATGTCGTTGGCAAATAATGATAGTTTGAGTACTTCTTTTCCTATTTGCATCCTTTTAATTTCTTTCATCTGTCTAATTGCTCTGGCTAGAATTTCAAGAACTATGTTGAATAGAAGTGGTGAATGAGGGCATCCCTTTCTTGTTTCAGTTTTTAGTGGGAATGCTTTCAATTTTTCTCCATTTAGAATGATGTTAGCCTTGGATTTAGCACAGATAGCTTTTACAATGCTGAGATATGTTCTTAGTATCTCTAGTTTTTCTAGTGTTTTGAACATGAAAGGGTACTGTATTTTGTCAAATCTTTCTCTGCATCAATTGATATCATCATATTATTTTTATCTTTAAGTCTATTGATGTGATGAGTTACATTTATTGATATCCATATGTTGAACCAACCTTTCATCCCTGGAATGAACCCCACTTGATCATGGTACACTATTTTTTAAATATATTTTGGTATGCAATTTTCCAGAATTTTATTGAGAATTTTTGCTTCTGTGTTCAGTAGGGATATTGCTCTGAAATTTTCTTTCCTTGATGTGTCTCTGTCTGGTTTTGGTATCAGAATGACACTAGCCTCATAGGATGAGTTTGGAAGGATTCCTTCCTTTACTATTTCATGGAATAATTTGAGGAGTATTGGTATTAATTCTTTGTAGGTCTTGTAGAACTCAGCTGTGAATCTGTCTGGTCCTGGGCTTTTCTTGGTTGGTAGGCTTTTGATGGTGTCTTCTATTTCATTGCTTGAAATTGATCTTTTAATAGTGTATGTCCTCTTGACTCAGTTTGGGTTGATCATATGCCTATAGAAATTTGTTAGTGTCTTTGAGGTTTCCTATTTTACTGGAGTATAAATTTTCAAAATAGTTTCTAATTGTCTTCTATATTTCAATAGTGTCTATTGTGATATTTCCTTTTTCATCATGAATTTTAGTAATTCCAGTTTTCTCTCTCCTTTTCATTAGGGTGGCTAAGGGTTTGTCAATTTTATTTATTTTTTCAAAGAACCACCTTTTGTTTTGTCAGTTTTTGAAATTGTTTCTTTTGTTTCAATTTCATTGATTTTAGCTCTGATTTTAATTATTTCCTGTCTTCTTCCACTTTAGGTGTTGGTTTGTTCTTATTTTTCTAGGACTTTGAGATGTAATGTCAGGTCATTTATTTGTTGACTTTTTCTTCTTTTAATGAATGAGCTTAATGCAACGAACTTTCCTCTTAGCACTGCCTTCATAGTATTCCAGAGATTTTGATATGTTGTATTGGAGTTCTCATTTCCCTCTAAGATTTTTTTTTAAATCTTCTCCCTGATGTTTTCTGTTATCCATGTGTCATTCAGTAGCATATTATTTACTCTCCAGGTTTTGAAGTAGCTTCTATTTTTTATTTTATCATTGATATCTAAATTCGTTCTGTTATGGTCAGATAGAATGCAGGGTATTATTTCTTTTTTTTTTGTATTTGCTAAGAGTTGCTTTGTGGCATAACATATGGTTTATTTTGGAGAAGGATACATGCGTTTCTGAGAAGAATATATTTGATGGATGGAATATTCTACATATGTCAAGTCTAAATTATTGATTGTTTTATTGAGTGCTATAGTTTCTTTGTTTTAGTTTTTTTTTTAAAGATCTGTTCAGTGGTGAGAGAGGTATGTTAAAGTTACCCAGTATCATGGTATTGTGGTCTATTTGATTCTCGAGAAGTTTTGATGGTGTCTTCTATTTCTTTGCTTGAAATTGATCTGTTTAGATTATGTATGTACTCTTGACTCAGTTTGGGTTGATCATATGCCTCTAGAAATTTGTCTTTGAGGTTCTCTACTGGAGTATAAATTTTCAAAATAGTTGAGAAGATTTTGTTTGATACACATAGATGCCCCATTGTTTGAAGCATAGATAGTTAAGATTTTCATGTCTTGTTGATGTATGATTCCCTTGAGTAGTGCGAAATGTCCTTCCTTAACACTTTTCACTAACTTCAGTTTGAAGTTTACTTTATCTGATATGAGGATGGAAACCCCTTCTTGTTTATGTGTTTCATGTGGGTGATACATTTTTTTCCTATCCTTTCACCTTCAGTCTGTGGATGTTTCTTCCTGTGAGATAACACTCTTGAAGGCAGCATATTTTCGGGTCTTGTTTTTAAATCCAATCTGCCAGTCTATATCTTGTAATTCACATTCAGAATTATTATTGAAATATGGTTTGTATTCTCAGTCATTTTTTTTTAAACTTGATTTTGTTTCTCTTTGATTGACCTTTCCTTTAGTGTAGTTCCTCCCTTTGCAGATTTTCATTGTTGTTTTCCATTTCCTCCTCATGGAATATTTTTCCAAGAATGTTCTGTAGGCTTTCTCGCTATAAATTCTTTTAGCTTTTGTTTATCATGGAAGGTTTTTATTTGTCATCAAATCTGAAGCTTAATTTTGCTGGATATAAAATTCTTGGTTGGCATCCATTTTCTTTCAAAGCTTGGTATGTTGTTCAAGGATCTCCTGGCCTTGAGGGTCTGGGCTGAAAAATCTGCTGAGATTCAAATTGTTCTCCCACTATATGTAATCTGATTCCTCTCTTGTGGCCTTTAAAATTCTATCCTTATTCTATATGCTAGGCATTTTCATTATAATATGCCTTGGTGTAGATCTGTTGTAATTTTGTACATTTGGTGTCCTGTAAGACTTTTGTATTTGATTTTCCAATTCATTCTTCATATTTCAGAAATTTTCTGACATTGTTTCATTTAAGAGATTGTGCATTCCTTGGTTGGATACTCTGTGCCTTCTTCTATCCCAATAAATCTTATATTTGGTCTTTTGATATTATCCCATAATTCTTGAATGTTCTATTCATTGTTTCTTACTGTGTGATAAACTTTTATTTTCAGATTGTATATTTTGACTTCATTGTCTGAGGTTCTGTCTTCCAAGTGATCTAGTCTGTTGGTGATACTTTCTATTGAATCTTTTATTTGGTTTATTGTTTCCTTCATTTCAAGTACTTCTATTTTTTCCCATAATATATATCTGTTTCTTGAAGTAATCTTTTGCTACCTGTATTTGCTCTCTTATCTCTTTGTTGGTGTGACTAATAGTTGCCTGTATTTGCCCTCTTATCTCTTTATTGAAGTGATCAATTTTTGCTTATATTTGCTCACTTAGATCATTCTTTAATTTGCACATCATTTTAATTATGTACTTTCTGAACTCTGTCATCTCATCTACTGTGCTGTCAATGGATGCTATTGTTATAGTGTCTTGATTTGTTTGGGGCATTTTCCTTCCTTGTTTTTTCATGTTGTCTATGTGTCTTCCTCTCTTGCAGTGTGGATCTGAGACATTGCAGTTAATACCCTATAATTTTATAGTGTCCCTACACATTACCAATACCTCATCTTTAGGGGGTAGATCAATGTTTACAGCACCCAATGCAACTGATATGCAGCCATAAATCAATTAGCTTCTATTTATACACTTACAGTTTTGCTGCTATAAACAGAAATGACAAGGACAGTTATCTTCTACCATATAGCCAGTAGGTTTGCATAAGAATTTACAATTTCTAGTGGTGGACAGAGAGAGAGGGGGATGGGTAGGATGTGATGTTTATAGGTAGGATGTGAGAACATAGAGGTATTAGATTATAGGAGGAGTGAAAAGGGAATTAACAGCAGTTGGCTGTTAGCAGGAGGGAAAAAAAAGAGAGAAGTGGCCCCATAAAAGGCTCTATGTTGCCTCTGCAACAGGATGGTGACTGTTAGCACATCTACTAGGGATACCTCTGGTGCAACCAGGCCCACAGGGACCTTGATGATGGTCTTCCAGGTCCTGGTTTTTGTCCCTAGATGGGAGCGGCTGCATCCCTAGTTCGTGATGGCAGTAGTGTCAAGCCTATAGGTACCTTGCTGTTGGGCTTCCAGCCCTCAGTCGATGGCATCTGCCCCAGCTAGAGGTGGTGAATGTGGCAGTGGAGGTAACCCAAGATGGCAGTGGAGGTGTCCCAAGATGGAGGCAACCACTTTCAGAGATGGGGTTGAAAGGATGGGCTGTGCGATGGCATTGGGTGACCTATTCCAGGATGGCACACTGTGGCGAGTGGTGCTGCAATGGATAGTTTCCTCCTGGCCCTGTTTGTTGTCCCACAGTGGAGATTACCACGTGGGAAGGGCTATGAAGGTGGCTGCAGTGTCCCAAGATGGAAGTGGTTTGGGTGCAGTCACACGCTGGTAGACAGGGAACTGCGGTGGGTGTTCATCTCCGCAAGGCCACGGTGGTTCCTGGCTCCATGTGTGAGGTAGGTTTTGGTCCTGACCCCGGGCAGCACACTGTTAAGTTTTAGTAGCTGACATTCATTTAGATTAGTTGAGAATCCATTCTTATCGTTAAATATTTTAAATATCAACTCCTCTCTGTGGGCATCTTGAGGGAGATTCTTGGCTATCTTGTGGAATCTGCTCTGTAACTAAGTCTATGATATCTTTCTACCTGGTTTTTGATCCCATTTATTTTCAACTAGCCTGGTAATTGAGGGAACATGGCTACAGCAGATATGAAGAAGAAAAAGGCAACGTTCTTGCTCTCCATCTTGTTAAAGGCCTGGATTATAAGACAACAGATAATACCTGATTCAAGGTAGCTTACACAGGACCCTGACTAGTCAGTATAGAAAAGCCACACAGAAGTTCAGAGTAAGAAAAAGTGCTGAGACTTCTCATAAAGGAGGTAGGATGTGAGCTGAACCTTAAAAGAAATGTTGGGCCTATAATATGTAAAAGAGAGATGGTAATATCATATTTCTAGCCACAAAGACAATCTAAAATGGCAATCAGAAGAAGTAATTGCTAATCAATAGAATGTGTCTAAGTTCAAATTCTGTCTGTCAGATTGGTGTCCATTAAAGTAGAAGTAAAAATCTGCCCCAGAGTATGGCTTTCCAGGACACTGACAAACTTGCTCTTACAAATCTTAAAATCAAGAGCAGCAGAAGTTCTTATTAAGGTCTATTAGTATTTCTGTTCCATACATGTACGTGGAGAATATGGCCAAAAGAGTTCTTGCAGTGATTGAGATACTAAAATACAAGTCCCAAATGGAAGAGCTAGGGGTAAAACTGTCTGTTATTTGGGGGATGGTGGAGTCAACTGACTTATTTTAGATCAAGAAAGGAAAGCACACAAGAATGTGACTAGATTTCAAATCCAATCTTAATCCTTCCCTTGGATCCTTAGATATATGACTTAAACACCCAAATCCTGGCTTCCCTCTTCTGTGAAATAGTATAGTAGTGGGCTTTGTTATAGACTTCCTGGGCTCAAATACCTACTTTTCCACGTCTTACATGTGTAATATTGGAAAAGTTTTTTTAACCCTTTAGTGCCTTGATTTCCTCATCCATAAAATGGGATAAATGGTAATTCATGCAGTTATTGCAGGTATCCATGAATTCATTTAAAAATTAAAATAGTGCCTGGCATAGTAAAGTGCTCAATGAATGTTCATTATTATTAAAACCTGCTAAATATAGCTTATGGCAATCATCTCTTAATTATCTCCCTAGTGAGAATTCTATAAAGTAATAAACTAGAATCAAATCATCTGGAATAGAGTAGATAATCCATTTATGCAATAAGAGTGAGTGATATTGTCTTGATCCAAGGAGATTACAATTTAATTTGGGAGACATGATATTTGCACCCCTGCCCCCAAATAACTGAAGGAAAAGGTCCCTGGGCAGTTGGCAATATTGTTATGCCTTGTGCAGGGGAGGAGGACAGATTGCTCAAGATTCCTAAATTCCCTAGAGATTTTCCCCTTAAGTGTCCATGTGGATGTTTCAGATGTTTTCTTTCTTTTTCGCTCTTTCCACATTTTAAAAATTGATGCATCATAGTTTTATATAATGATGGGATTTATTTTTACATATGTGTATGTGCATGAATATAACAATATAATTTAGTCAGGATCACTCCCCAGCACTTCCCCCTCCCTCCCCTCTTTCCACTCCCTGTTACCTTTCCTCTAAGGATCTCCCTAATATTTTTATGAGGGTTCACACCCCCCCGCACCTCTTTTCCTTCTTCCTCTCTAGCTTCCACATGTGAGAAAAAAACAGAACCCTTGATGTTCTGACTTTGACTTATTTGGCTTAACATAATGTTTTCAAGTTCTAACCATTTTCGGGCAAGTGACATAATTTCATTTTTAGTAATAAAACTCCATTGTGTATCACATTTTCTTTATCCATTCATTCATTGATGGATACCTAGGCTGGTTCCATAGTTTGGCTATTGTGAATTATGCTGCTATAAACATGAGTATGCATGTATCTCTATATAGCATAATTCAGTTCTTTAGGGAAAATACTGGGGAGTGGTATAGCTGGGTCATATAGTGGTTCCATGCTTATTTTTTTGAGGACCCTCCATACTGATTTTTACAGTAGTTGTACTAATTTACAATCCCACCATTAGTGTAAAAGTGTTCCTTTTTCTCCATATCCTTTTTAGCACTTATTATTGTCTGTATTCTTGATGATTATCATTCTGACTGACGTGAAATGAAATCTCAGTGTAGTTTTTTTTTAATTTTTAAATTTGTTCTTTTAAGATACACATGACAGAGTGCATTTTGACATATTATACATACATGGAGTGCAACTTCCCGTTCTTGTGGTTGTGCATGGTGTGGAGTTAAAACTGTTTGTGTATTCATATATGAACATGGGAAAGTTATATCCAGTTCATTCTACTGTGTTTCTGATCCCATCCCTTCCCTCATTCCCCCTCCCCCACCTTATTTTGAGTCAGCACCTGCATATCAGAGAGAACGTTCTGCCTTTGGATTTTGGGGATTGGCTTATTTCACTTAGCGTGTTAGTCTTCAGTTCCATCCATTTATCAGCAAATGCCATAATTTCCAGATGTTTTTCTTTATGTAATTTTTTTTGGTACCAGGGATTGACCCCAGGGGTGCTTAACTACTGAGCTACATCCCCAGGCAATTTTTTATTTTTTATTTTGAGACAGGGTCTCACTAAGATGCTTAGGGCCTTGCGAAATTGCTGAGTTTGGCTTTGAACTTCTGCTTCTCCTGCCTCAGCCCCCCAGCTACTGGGATTAAAGGTGTTTGCCACTGAATTTTGGAGTTTAACAAGTGTGTGCCACCGACTTTTGGAGTTGAAGAGATTCTGGAATTAGACTGTTAAATACATAATCATAGCTTGATGTGATCTTTGTCAAACTTGTTACTCTCTGGGCTTCAGAACGCTCACGTAAAAAGGGGACCAAACAAAACCAAAACCAAAACCAAAAAAACCTACCTCCTAGGAATGTGGTGAAGATGAAGAATTCAAGGTGATAAAAGTTTAGAATAGTGCATGGCCATAGGAACCTGACCTTTGTGCTGGTGGCTGTCATTAGGTCTAATGTTGTACTCTCAAATCTTTTTCAGGGAGGAAATAGTTTCCTTTTCCTGGATAAAGCTTTGTCTTTGTTAGGTCCCCAAAGATAGTCATGTTTCTAGAATTTTCAAATAAGTCTGAATTCATAAATTTAAAAAGTCCAGGGCTGGGGTATGGCTCCGTGGTAGAGTGATTGTCTTTTAGGTGGTAGGCACTGGGTTCAATCCTCAGCACCACATAAAAACAAAATAAAGACATTGTGTCCATCTACAACTAAAAAATAAATAAATCAAAGTCCAGACCAAGATACCAACTTTCTTTTGTGTATAGATTGAAAGCTAGGAGTTCCCCTAGTGGGTAAGCCTTCAGCTTCTAGAGAAGAAAGTGTGTTTTCCTTTATATAATTTTTTTTTGTACCAGGGATTGACCCCAGGGGTGCTTAACTACTGAGTCACATCCCCAGGCAATTTTTTATTTTTTATTTTGAGACAGGGTCTCACTAAGTTGCTTAGGGCCTTGCTAAATTGCTGAGTTCTGTTTCTGGTCTTTTTCCCCAGCAGGCCAGTGCTGTTTCTGACCCTGCCTGACCCTCACCCTGACCCTAACCAGGTGGCCTCATGATTCCCCCCAGGGTTTCTGTGGCATCTCACTGCAGCAGCTCCCAATGCTGGGCCTTCTCCTCACCGCCTCACTCTACCTGGCCACCTCAACCCTCTGGTCTTTTAATTCTCTCTCCAGCTGATTAATTCATAGCTGAAATTCTTCACCCTCCCAGACGTTTCTCTAGACAGGAAGTAGTATGAGTTAGGACTGTTTCTCCTGTGTGGTGGCTCCTATCAGGACCTCAGGGAACAGGCACTTGCCACTTGATCAGACAAATTCTGGGAGTGCTGCCCATTGTGATGTGGCAGATTTTATTCTGCATCCTAAGTACATTATTTTTCTCTCCTTAGGGTCAGGGTAACATTCCTTAGGATTTTCCAACTTTAGAGTACAATGTAAAGCCCTTGTAGAGGCCAACTGGATGCCCTAGGACCACGGTGACGGAGATAAACCCCCTCTGTTTGGCTGGAATAGAATGGGGTTTTACAGCACAGGCAAGCTCTCTCTATAGAAGTCTCTTTACAAATTCTTCATCTCTATATCCACTCTCTCAACCCTCTTTTGTAGACTTTACCTGTAGCTTGGAATCATCTGCTATGAAACCTATTAGTTAAAACTGCGATAAGAAAGATTCTTTTTAACAACAGGAGAACTCACAGACTTTATCTGCTGCTTCTCACCAGATTAGACAAAGAAAAAAATAGCAGGTCAAATCTTAGAGCAAGTCGCAGCTTGATTTAAGCCTATTTTCTTTGTTGCTTATTTCATTTAACCACGGGAAAGGATGTCTATATTCAGCCTTAGGGACTTAGTTAAAAGCTTTGTAAATTGATAGCTGCAGGATATTGAAATGAATAACAATTTGAGGTTTAATGGTGGCTTTGCTGAAAATAAGCAATTCTTAATACACTTAATTTAAATACAAGAATTATTAGGAGCACGAGTTTATATTAATAAGACTTAGAGATTTGATGTGGAGCTCTGTGATGGTTCATTAAGTGGGGGAATAACCAGTGGTCCTTTAGAGCTTCACCAAAATGATGTTGGTTTTCTTCCTTTCTTCTTTTTGAATGCACGGCAACCACCTATTAATAAAAAGAAGCTACTTAGAAGGATATTAGCATAAGTGTGTGAATACTTGGTATTGATGAAGGGTGGGAAAGACATAATTCAGGTAAAAGTGTAATCATTACAGCTTTTCTGAAGAATAATTTGACAAAATGTATCAACAGACTGAGAAACCACACAGTCTTCAACCTAGAAATTCTATTCTAGAAATCAATCCTAAGAAACAAAAAAATTCCTGCAAAGACATTTTTTTCAAAGCTGTTTTTTTTTTTTAAATCAGTGAAGCAATATAGAAGTTTAACCAGGGAGTTTCACTAAATTATCATTTATCATCTGGTGGAATTTTATGAAATCATCTAAAATTAGTACATGAATTTATGATAAACATAGAATATGTTTAAAGAAGCACACACAGAAGAATGTATAGATTTGAATTAATTTGTTTTAAAATGTATATATTTATGTATATAAATATATATATCTATCTATCTCAGGAAGAACCAACAGTTTAAGAGTAAGTATGATTAAGTAGTGGAATTTGGAATCATCACTTTTAATTTCAGGATATTAAAATGTAGGAAAATAAGGTGCCACAGTCTGGTTGGGCACAATCATCACTTTTCTTACCTGTGTTTTCTAATTTTTCCATAATGGATTTTAAATGGATTATGAGCATTTGCAAAGAAGAAATAATTAGGTCTTATGCCATCCAGGCTTGAGGAGTTTATCAAAGTGACAAGGTTCATGCTTCCAACATTAAATACAGATATATGTAAAGAGAAAAAGCTTAGTGCTAATGGAGAAGACAATACTGAAATCTGTTCTTCAGTGAACGTGATCGCTCATCTGTTAATTGTAGGTTCTGTGCAGCAGAGAACCTCTAAGATATGTAAGCCAAAAAGCTTTGGTAAAAGAAGTTTATAAGGATACAATGTAGTGTATATTTTGAGCAAAGATTTTAATTAAATTTCCTAGATTCCAAATAAACATCTGTCCTCAATAATCAATCTGCTAATGTCAACAGGTTTTGAATGATATAACTTCTCTTACTGAATTGGGGGAAAATGGTTTTCAATTTTTGCTTGTTTTCTTCCTACAAAGAAAGACATCAGTTATATGTAATTAACATGGGACACGGGGTCATTTCAGTTCATTTGAGTTTGGCTATATTCTCCCAAATGATCCTTATCCCAAACTCATCTGTAATACAAGTGTATTATTCTTCAGGGTAAATGTTTCTAAGGAAACTTTATGGAAATGGAAAAAACTCTAAACATACCATTTTACATCCAAAGGAGAAAATTACATGTTTATAATAATGAGCATCATTGTCTTGGGCCCAATAAACAAGTCTTGTTCAGAATGGAGGCTAATAATCAAAAGAGATGCCCTGTTACAATGTGCCAAAGAGAGAAATGTGCACGCATTTTCTCTTGGCTATAAAGCATAAAGAGAGAAAACATTTGGGGGGAATAAAGGAAAAATTATTAGCAGGTCACTGTGATTACATTAGCTTTCTTTTTTTCTTAAGGTCAAACTGACTTCTCAAAACATTCTTAACAAATCTGTCTCCCTCCTTCCTCAACCCTCTCACCCTTTTTGTTTTCTCCATTTAGTTAATCTGAAGCCTTGATCTATAAGAGAAGAGTAGCCAAATTCTGCATGTAAAATAGCTGAACCACGCAGCTACCGATATACCTGTGACTAGGGAGGGAAAAGGACCCATCCCTTAGAATGCTCTACCCAAAATGGTGAGTTCTGAGACAGACTCAAGAACAAAGGACATGATCTGTAGCTGTGTGCTGTACAAACATGTAATAGAAAAGCAGTAGAGTTTTTCAAATTTAGAGAATTTTTTTGCTAAGGGACAAAAGAAATTTAAATACATCCAATGATGTATCTTGTTCTCAGATGGGAAGTCTCATTATTGTGAAGAGATTAGCCTCAGGTTAAATCTTGACAAAATGTCAATCAAAATGTGTGTGTGTGTGTGTGTGTGTGTGTGTGTGTGTGTGTTTTCAGTGCTGGGTATCAAACCCAAGGCATGATGCATGCCAGACAAATGCTCTACCACTGAGCCATATCCCAACCCCAAAATGATTCCTATGGTCCTCTAGAACAGGGGTCTGCAAGTCAAGTCCCATGGGCCACATCTGGACTACTGCCTATTTTTGTAAATAAAGTTTTATTAGAACACAGTAACATCCACTTGTTTACACATTGTCTATGACACCTTTGTTTTATTGTGCAGAATTGAGGACTTGTGACAGGAAACTGCTATATCTACAAAGCCTGAAGTATCTACCATTTTCTGAAGATTGCTACTGAGCTCTAAGGGAAAAAAGAAAAGCATAGTTGAGAACACATTGAAATGAAAAATAAAAGGGAGCAAGTATTTCTACATTTTAACAATAAATAGCCTTAATATTCAAAGTTCCTTCTTTCTAAGAAACCCTTATTGTTGAGAGCCACAGCTGAGGGGGCCCCAGCAAACTTCCAGCTGCCAGCAAACTTCCAGCTGCCAGCTGAGGATTGGCTCACAGCGGCCCCAGCAAACTTCTAGGTGCCAACTGATTGGCTCCTCTGCGGTGGTGCTCATTGGGTTGTTTCCCCACCCTCTCAGACCACGGAGCTGCTCATTGGGGAACTTTTTTTGGCTCCGCCCACACGACCCAGCCAATCGGCCTCAAGAGCAGGAGTGGGCGGGGGAGAGGCTTGTGGGAAGCTGGTGGTGGCAGTTGGGCTCTGAGGGTTTTCCTGAAGAGCTGTGTGGTGCGGGGTGTGTGTGTTCTAAAAATAAAGTTCGTTTCTTTTGACAAGTGGCTCCTGAATTGTGTCCAGCCAGACTGCGACACCATAGTAATCCTAGTGGCTTGGGAGGCTGATCATGAGTTCAAAGCCAGCCTCAGAGAAAGAGAGATGCTAAGCAAGTGAGATTCTGTCTCTAAATTAAATATAAAATAGGGCTGGGGATGTAGGTCAGTGGTTGAGTGCCCCTGAGTTCAATCCCTGGTAACCTCCTCAATAAATAAATAAATAAATTTATTGTTCACCATACAGAACAAGTATGTCACAGTGGTAACTGTCTATGCTTATATGAATTTAAGTTTGTATAGAAAATCTCTCCCATCTCTGCCACTGTATCAAAGTTATATACATTGTTAGCAGTATACACATTTGATGTGTAATAAGTGAGTTCACTTTACATAAAAAGCATAAACATTCTACAAATATGTCCTAAAGAAAAAACTGGACTCATATATAAAGATAAATTTCTAAGAATGGTAAAGCAAATGCTGTAGTCTATAAAACAGCAATATGAGGGCTGGGGTTGTGGCTCAAAGGCTGAAGGCTCACCTAACACCTGCAAGGCACTGGGTTCGATCTTCAGCATCACATAATCATAAATAAATAAAATAAAGGTATTGTGTCCAACTACAACTAAAAATAAATTATTTTAAAAAATATCAATATGACCCAGCTTCTGTGAAAGGACAGGTGTGTACTTGTTTCTATATACACACTTTTATCTAGCCATCTTATCCTTCTATCAAGGCTGGAAGGACATATCACAAAATCTTAAAAAGAGTTATCTCTAAATTGGAAAGTTACTAGAGATTTCCCACTTTTTTTCTTTTATTTTTAGATTACTTAATGATTTTTAAATGATATGCATAATTTTAGAGAAACAACAGTGATACTCATCAAAAAAAAACTAGAGGCAGATGGCAAATAGGAATTTTTTTGTAATAGATATACAAAATTATTATTATCCTTCCATATAATGTATTACAAATCAAAGTTAAGAGGTGAATCTTCAATATAAACTTGGTAAAAAAAATTCACGAAAAATCCCAAAAGGTATAAAAAAGTTCAGCCTGCTAGTAATCAAAGTAACGCATTAAAATTAGACTCTTTTTTTCCCCTGTGTTAAAGCAGCATATTATATTTTAAAACTAAACAATTCAGATAAAAGTATTGGCAAATGTTTTGGCAGAACCTCAATTTGTGTTGATTATATTTTACACCAGAAGGGATTTGAGATAGAGTAACATTTCTGTTTTCTCCCTTCCCAGGCCTGTTTTTACCTCTACTGCTTCCCATGGGACAAGGAGGAACTTATGAGCTTGGGAGAAGAAATTAAACACACTCTCCCTAAACTTTCTCAGTTCTAATCCTGAGAAGGTCTGTCTGCAGACAGTTTGTAATCTCTTTTCTTCCATGGGATGGGTTTATGAGTAGAGAGATCTCCGGTCATGTAGCCTGTGGAAGGTCCATCTGGGTAAGAGAGAGTCTGAATTCAACTGGTTTAGGGGTCAGCTATCACAAGCCAGTTTGACTGCAAATCTAAAACATGGTCTTCCAACTCATTTTTAAAAAAATCTTTCGTTTTTTCCATACTGGGAATTGAACTCAGGGGCATTTAACCACTGAGCCACACCCCCAGCCCTTTTGTATTTTATTTAGAGACAGGATCTTGCTGAGTTGCTTAGGACCTTGCTAATTTGGTGAGGCTGGCTTTGAATTCGTGATTTCCTCCCAAGCTGCTGGGATTGTAGGCATGTCTCACCACACCTAGTCCGATGAATTTTTTTTTTATATTAGTTATGAAGCTTCTTCATTTTTTTAAAAACTTTCCATCTCTTTCTCAAAAATCCAAAGAGCAAAGGAAAAAATCCTATGCTCTCCTTGTACTGGTGAAAAGACACCATCTCTTTGGAGTGAATTTTCACAATGTGTTACAGTGGCTTTCCTATTTACCAAGCACATTTCTTTCTAAGAATTTGTGTAAATAAAGCAATCAGAAGAATGGGCAAAATATTTCCATATGAATGTTTATCACAGTATTATTTGTAATAGCAAAAACTGAAAAAAAACCCCTCAGTGTCCAACTACATATTATAACCAAGAAATAAATTTGAATATTATACAAGATTACTAAAAATTGTGTTGTGGATGGATATTTTTGGTGTGGAAAGTTGTTCATTACATATTGTTAAATTTGAAAAAAAGCGATAGAATAGTATATATGCAATATGATACCAGTATTGCAATATACTTATAAATCTTACAAACTTGAATTTAAAATACTGGAAGAATGCATACAAAACTATTCACAGAGGATGATAAAAAAATTATTCCACTTTTGCTTCTGATTCTCCAAATAGTTTAGATTATATACTAATGAGGTAATTAGAAAAATATTGTTAAAATATAATTGAACAGCAAATGTAGCAAATTAGATTTGATTTATGATTATATTTTAAAAAACATTTCTTTCCATAGAATACTAGTTAGTTAATAATTATGTTCATGTTTGGAAGAGTTTTTAAATGCAAGGAAGAAACTTTGAATTAAAATGACAAATACATCATGAATAAAAAAAATTGTGCTACTATTGTGATTTTGTTATCTGTATAAAGCTATATCTTCTAAATGTCAAGGGAATAAAACACATACCTTTCAGAGGCATGGAGGAGAAAAGATAATTTATAAACCAGTGAGACTGAGAGAAATATGTGCTCAACAAATGGAAATTTTATTGTAAGTAGTATATGAAGTGCATCTTTCCAAAGGGTTCAAGTGGTCATTCACGGGATCCTTTGTCCTTTAAATTATTTATTCAATAACTTTCTATTAATAAAGGAGGATTTTGAGATATGAATTAAGAAAACAAATTTCATTGAATGAGCTCCACTTATCACCAAATATAGTGCCAGATAATTTTTACATGTCACTTCATCCCATCAACAGAAGTTCCTTTGTGGAGAAGCAAAAAGAAAATAAAGTAGGATTCTAGATATATTGAAAAGATAAGCATGCTTCATTCAGATAATATTTAGAAAAGGAACTCTGGTTAAGTTTACAAAGTAATTTGTTAATAATCTCATTCGGTCATTATTATACCACTGTGAGGAAATTCGGATATCATTTCTTTAAAAAGAGGAAGTTAGGAGTCAGAGTTTAAGTAGTTTGCCTGATTCAGACAAAATAAAGTGGTAAGAACTGGGATACAAACTCAGTCTCTGGTTTTAAAGGTGTAGGTAAAAGTTATAGTGTTTAAAGTTGGGACCACTTAAAATCTTCAAGGATTGATTTTTTTATGGATTGATTTTTTTAACAAAACTTTATAAAAAATTAACTTCCAGGTGTTCGAGTAAAGGAATATGTAGAATATATAGATTTCTTTTTTTTTCTTGCTGCCCATGTTTTCTAATGCTACTTACTTTTAAATCAATATTAATGGGGCATAACAGAATACCCATAATGACTTAACAATTGATAATCACAACAATTTAAATGGACATTACATTTTTTTCTCATGTAAAATATTCTGTATTTTAGTTTGAGATCTGAAGTATTAGGAATAATATGACTTAAAAACTAAATACTAGTACTTCCAGTTAATCAGAAATTAGAACTGATATATTATTTTCTAAATCCTTTCTTAAGATGCTTTTAGTGGCTGGGTTTTCTCTCATCACAAATAATAAGATTATTTATCTACTGCTAATTTGGGGTGTTAAGCTATTGTGTTTGGAGGAGATATTCACAAAATTTTTGAGTCTAACAAATCTATATGCTAAAAATAAAAGCTGTTTTGCCAAACACCATTTTAGACCATTTTATAAATACCATTTTACAATACTATGTTTATAAGTGTCATTTTATAATATCATTAAAATAGAAGACTTGAGAACTACTTTCTGATATTTAATGACTAAGAAAATGAATGCATCTTCTACCCAGGAGAGCCTCCAATGGTACCTCTCCAGCATCCCAGGGAGGCCCTTTTGGGTGGCATGGAAAAGTGGTTGCCTCACATTATCACTCAGTGTTAATTAAAGGTTGTCTCCTGTTTATGAAGCCAAGGGTTCTGTCATAAAAGGAAAAGTAGAGGATATTTTTCACACTACAGCACATACATCTTAAATAAGTATGACATATAAGAATCATAGTCAAGTCCCAAAGAGAACAGTTATCCAAAGTATTCAAATTAGTTATCAAATTAAAATGTTCATTCAAAATTCTAGGGGTATTGAGTTCCTTCACTTTAAAAATTGTTTCCTAACCCTGGAACATAAGTAGGTGACTGTCCCTTGATGAATAAATTGAAATAATAGACTTAAAAGGAACTATGAAGATATTTCAGAATTTAGAACTGAAAAATAATTGCAGGAAACAATTAAACAGAAACATAAAAAGAGAAGGGCTTCCACGATGCTGGCCCAAAGACAAATGTCATTGATTGCTGTAAAAAGAGAAACGAAAAGGATATTCCATTGAGTTTTTCTTGATGCTGTTTTAAGAAATCTGATAAGCAAATTTCAAGATGATAGCTCTCTTACCTTTTTGTTTTTCTGGTATTAAAATATTTTTTGTTATAGGATGATAATGATTGTTTATGATGGTAGTTCTTTTTTCTCAATGCTCTACTGTAATGACAAAAAAAAAAAAGTGGCCTTCTTATGTGGGCCTTCCTCTACCTCATTCGGATGCTATGTCCATATTTAACACTATGGCATTCTAAAAGACTGTCAGCCATGTTGGATCTGAAGATGGAGAAAGCAAGCATTGGTGAGCAACATCCTATTGATGTCTTTCAACACACTTAATAAATCTAAATTTCTTTGCCTTAATAGTCCCCACAAGGCCTCTCCCTGTCCACCCCTGTGACTTCATCTGCTTCTTCTCCCATGTGCTCACTAAGCTCTAACCATACTGGCCTCCTTTGTCTTTCTTTAAGAGCTGAACGTTCCTGCCTTGTGGTCTTCAAATTTATTTGCTTGTTATATTTCTTATAACTCTTCAAATGTTCAGCTCCTCACTCTTCAGTCCTCTGTTCCCTTGACCAACCTATCTAAAATAGCTGCCTACTTTAGATTCCCCCTAGTCACTTTCTAAAAATCAGTTCATTTCCTCCATTACACTAACTGCTTGCCGAAGTCTGGCTGGGCAAAATAAGGGGGGGCGGGCAAGTGACAAGGAACTTGTGAAGGTTGATACAGCGGGAGCCGCTTCTTTGTAGGACAGTAGAGGTATATATACATTACTGAATACACAGCTTGACTCAATTTAGCATCATCCAGTTACAGCAATCAGTCATTAAGGAATCCTCATCATCTTAATAATTATACACAGCTTAATTTAATTGACATCATCTAGACACAGCAGTCAGTCATTAAGGAATCTCTATCATCTTAATGGCTTGCTGGCATTACTTCTCAAACCACTCCTCTTGGCAAAGTGCCAGGGGCCATCTTGACTTGTCTGTGGCTCTCAACAACTACTAATCATATTATTTATTTATTTCTAACTTATTTCTAGTCTATCTCCTTTTCTGGGAATATAAGCTCCAAGACTGTAAAATGTTTATTTTTCTTCTTCTCTTTAGTATCTCTATTTCCAAAAAAAGGTACCTAGCAATACAGTGTTATTAGTTACATTAATTGAACAGAAGGAAGGAGGGAATGAAATCAGATAATCAGAAAAGATTAGGAAGGAAGGGGAGAGATTATATTAAAATTAAAAAGAAGAGAAAAAAATTCAATTGATTTTGACTGAAGTACAAGTTTATGAATATCTTGATTATGTCATTACTTAATAATCATCTATAATAAAAACTTGGTAAGTGCATGGATTTGTTGAATTAATGGATGAATTATTAGCTCCATTTAGGACATTCTGTGAAATATGGGCTAAGAGACAAGAATATTCTCAATGACAAGAAGTAATTTCTTCTAGTGTTTGAATTTGAAAAGACATGAAAAACAAAATTACACGTAATGTTAAATCAGACCTGGTCAACATTTCCATGACAATGTTTAAAATAACCATAAATCATTTTATAAGAATTGCTCAGATTACCCTCTGAAATGAAAGGAATATATGTTAACACCTAGTATGGTCAAGGGTCTGTGCTCAGCATTTTCATCTGTATTATCTTATCAGGTCTTCATAACAACAAAGTCATGTCTGTTTAGTGTGTGTGTGTGTGTGTGTGTGTGTGTATTTTGGCTGGGTACGTACTTTTAGGAAGTAAAATTAGGAATGGTCCCATCCTATCCAGACAAGGCTAGGGCATAGAGGTTCCTGGCAGGTGGAATTAGTTGATGAACATCCCACACTTTTTTATACCCACAAATCCACATTAGCCACTGAGAAGTATTCTGGGTAAAGGGTTTAAACCTGTCAGTCACTGGGCCTAAAGTGTATATGGATATATTTGACAGATTAATGCTGGTAGTTTCAACTGGTAGTTTTGATCTTGAGAGTCCTCAAAGGCCCACATGTTAAAGGTTTGTTTCCCAGGGTGGAGTTGAGAAACTGATGTAACTCCATTTTTGAAAATAAATAAAAAACAGCAGCTTCTACCTCAAGGCCTGTCCTAAGGAAGGGGGCATGACCCTTGTCCTTGGAAAAACCCACAGAGCACTCCTAGGCACATATCCACCCTGAGTTGTTTGTCTACAAATAACAGGAGAGGTCTGTGGTGCCAGGTGTCCCTGACTCAGTTAAGCTAGGTGAGGACCCATAGCAACCCCCCTAGCAACCTCCAGTCAGCATGAGACAGGGAAAATACCTGGGATGCCAGATGACCCCCCAGTAGTTTATGGTGGTTGATAACATGTTGGGAAACCATGTAGTTCAGCACGTACTCCCCTTGTGGCCTAAACCAATCAGTTCAAAGGAATCCCCCTCTTGTACTAACCAATCACCCTTACCCAACTTGTTCCCTCCAGTGAATGTGCTAATCAATGTTAAACGTTGTTGTTTGATTTTCCCACGGTATGGAATGATTTGCTCTGTGATGTTGTGACCATAGAGTATCCCCCCAAAACCTATAAAATCTCACTGTACAAAGGACCAGGACTCACTCCCTGGGACCGCTGCATCGGGAACTGTTGTGAGTCCAGGCTCGAGCTTGCAATAAAGACTCTTGTGTGATGGCATCGGATTCTGCTCCTGGAGGTCTATCGAGGTCCCACAACTCTGGCATTACAGAGTTATGGGAAGTAGGGGAACCTTTAGGAGGTGAGGCCTAGTGTGAGGACCTTAGGACATGGTGGAGTGTGTCCTTAGAGGGGATTGTGGATCTTGGCCCCTGAATCTTTGCTTCTTGGACATGAGATGAACAGATTTGCTCTTCCACACTCTCCCGCCCTGATGTGCTGCCTTGCCACAGGACCAAAACAATGGGATCAACTGATCATGGATTGGAACCTCCTAAACTGTGAGCCAAAATACATCCTATCTCGTGTTAGTTAATTATCTTAGGCATTTTGTTATAGTGAAAGGAAGATGATTAACACAGTAACACATGCTGGCATTTAGGAAACAAAGGGAAGTGAGTGACATTTTTAATGAGGAAGGAAAAAGACTAGCATTATAAATAAGGTAAACATGTTCTTTTTTATGCATTGTTCTTCTGAGGAACTGAGTTCTTCAGAGATCAGTTTGGTGTTCTCACTTAGCTACTCTGTTGTATTTATAGGCCTGGGAGAAACAGGCTATATATCAGTCAGAGTTTCAGTTCCAGATCAGAGAAACTACCTTAAGCAGAAAGAGAGTTAACATAGATGCTTACAAAAGTATTGGAAGGACCAGAGGATCCAACATCAATGGGTTTCCAGGAATGACATCTTGTACCATATTGACCAGTCAGGGTTATTACCATGTCACACGATGATCACAAAGTACAGGAATCAGTAAATGGCTGGAAGCAGAATACCTCACCTTATCTACTAGCCTAGGAGCCAAAAGTCACCACCACTATTGTTGGTTTCTAGTTCCACTCCACTTCACCCATGATCCATGCCAGCAAAACAAATGCCCCATATTCTGACCACCCTTGATACCATAATGCCTGGGTCATCCCTGCTGCAGAAATTCCTAATGCTTCCATGATCATGCTTGCCAGTCAAAGTGGTAAAGGCAGCTGAGGTGCAGTCTGCACATTGCTCTTGTCTTTTGAATATTGTGTGGGTATCTGTGCTTGGAGAAGACAGTTGAGCTCAGAACTCTGTGGTCAGTTCTCCGTGGTTTGAGAAAAGTTATTTTTAAGGTTTTACTCTCCTTGTAAAAAACTAGTCTGCAACATCTGCTACAGGCTACATGTATAAATTGAAAGTTAGGGCTCTGGATGCTGAAGAACGTGAGAGCACAAGCAATTTTGCTGCGGGATGACTACAATGAATACCCTTGTTGTGGGAATTTCTTCAACTAAGCACACAAGGGACATTCTTTTTCTTATTTTGAAGCAGTGACAACAGACATCTCTGCCTAGAGGTGCGTGGGTGATGTTTCAGGTCTATCATAAAACAGGCATATAAATCTTTAGCTCCACCAACTCCTGAATGACAGAAAAAGAATGAGGAATGAAAATTGCACTTGGAAAAGCAGTTACAAGGAATGACCAGTCCTGAAGCTGTGGACTCTTACATGGAAGCTCCTTAAGGTTGTGTAAATAACCAGGGCTCAGGGATTGTTTCCCTAATATTAAGAAGAAGAAATCTGCCTGGCGTGATGGCACACACTTGTAATCCCAGCAGCTCAGGAGACTGAAGCAGGAGGATTTCGAGTTCAAAGCCAGCCTCAGCAATGGCAAGGCACTAAGCAACTCAGTGAGACCCTGTCTCTAAATAAAATACAGTAAAGGGTTAGGATGTGGGATGTGGCTCAGTGGTTGAGGGCCCCTGGGCTCAATCCCTGGTACCAAAAAAAAAAAAAAAAAAAAGGAGTAATCAAAGTCCTTAAGATTCCTGCATTAATATACCCTTGTGTAAATTCTATTCCTTATATTATGAAGATAATGAAGCTTACAGCAAGTAACTGACTTGCCTAAGTCATCTACAGATAGAGCTATGCTTCAGCTCTCTACAAAGTGTTCATTAGGAAGTTTCCAGCTGAAAGCGAGTATTGCTTTAAATTCTGTTAAACAACAGACATTCATCCTCCACCTCCATATAATAGGAGTCAAGAGGTTCTATGAACAGGAGAGCAGGGCTTCAGTTCTTTCTGGGCTTTCTTTAGCTCTTCCTTTTCCAATGCTGATATTTATTTTAG
Organism: Ictidomys tridecemlineatus; assembly: GCF_052094955.1. Classification (NCBI taxonomy): domain Eukaryota; kingdom Metazoa; phylum Chordata; class Mammalia; order Rodentia; family Sciuridae; genus Ictidomys; species Ictidomys tridecemlineatus. The sequence continues at coordinate 51,384,123 of NC_135487.1, forward strand.
GCTGGAGACAGGATGGCTGCCACAGGTCGAGGCCTCACATCAAAGCATGATAATGGCATTTAGTAGAAGAAAAGGGTCACATTCACCTGTGGCCTTCTTGAGAGCATACCACAAGACCCCCATCAAATTTTTCTTCATGTCTCATTTACCAGAACTGATTCCCTTCTCTGAACCTATCTTTGGAATGTGGAAAAAGATGATCCTATTGGGCTACACTAGCAAGTGTTCCCCACGGGAGCTGGGAATGAAGTTAGTTTCTTCTGAAGCACTTAGCTTTGTGCAAAAATGGGGGTTATCTGAACAAAATCAGTCATTCTAGGAGAAAGGAAATGGTCATGGTGGCTGGGCATTGAGGAATGGTGTCTGTTGCAATCTCTCGATTAAAAATGATTTTCCTAGAGGAAAATTATGAGAATTACTCGTGAAGATTTTCTGAAGAATGAGTAAACACCCAAATGCTAGGGGAGAAAAGGGAAAGTTAGAAAAGAAGGCAGAGCACTCGCCTAGCCCGAGTGAGGCCCTGGGTTCGATCCTCAGCACCATGTAAAACAAACAAAATAAAGGTATTGTGTACAACTAAAAAATAAATATTCAAAAATGAAAAGAACTAGAGACAAGATGGTTTATATCAAGAGAGACCACAGCAGGGGATCCATTGTACTATTAATAGGCATAGCAAAACTGCTTGCAACAAATGTGTAAACTGTGATAAAAGTTCTAATAAGAAGGTCCTCTGGAGAGGAGGCAGGACACGAAGAATTCAAGATTCACAGAGATACAGGATCCAAGCTGGAGTAGTGTCTAAACAGACTAAAGGAATAAAGTGACCAATGAGAAAAAGAAAGGCAGGGAAGGGTTCAGGAGACCTGGCCAGTGGTGCACTGGTGGGAGGTGCTGTTGCTGAGATACTTGTTCAGTCCTGTCAGAATCAGTCGCTTGCAGCTGGGTTCTGCAGAGAAAGAGTGGCTCTTAAATAGCTGACATCCTTTTGTGTCTTTGGTCATTAAAAATACCATTTAATTATGAGAATTTTAGCAGGGTCACAATTCTGAATATATTCCCTTGTGCTCATTGCCTAGGAAGAGTGGTTTCCCACCCCTCTGCTCTGCTCTTGGCTACCTTCAAAGCAGCAGAATCTGAGAGTGGTCTGCACAAGGAGCAAGAGCTCCATATTACAATTAACAGCATCTTAGCACCTCCCAAATCTTGCCTGGAATGTCTAATTCACTGAACCACTGAGCCACTGCAGTAGCTCTCTGGAATGATTTCTAGGAATATCATTCTACAAATGCTGTCCAGGAACCCTTGCAATCCTCAAATCTGTGTCTCCTGTGATTCCTGCTATGTTCCATGTTAAGCTTAAGTGTGAAGGACATGACAGCATTATGAGCAGATATAGGATGATTATGAATGCCTATTTCAGATTGACAGATATTTTATGATTGAGGGCTATTGTAGAATGTCTGGATAGCTGGTGTTTGTATTTAATGAAGCTGACTTATAGCTCAGGGGCCAGACTTCAAAGAAGAAGAATCAGATAGATGATATAAATCCAGTCAGAACATCTCTTTGCTCTTCAGAAGCTAAGCACTGAATGTGGCCAGCTGTTGTGCTATGCTGATTGTACTTAGAATATATTTAAATTAAGGTTAAATCATATGTTCCTCTCATGAAACAGGTAGGAAGTAGGGGAAAGGTTGGTTTCTATTTGGAAAATTCAAGATTCATTACCAAGATAATATAAAATATAAGTGTTGGATATCAAGAGTGGTTCATGTCTAACTAATCATTCACTTAGAGGTTTCTAAGAATTTAATGGGTTATTAGCTCACAGTATTTACATTTCAACCCCGTGTAGTGACTTTCTATAGTTTTATGTTGCCTCAGTGTTGTTTTGAATGCAAGTTTAACTTGACACAATTTCCAGTTCTCTACCTCCTCCCAATTCCTTAATGTTATATATGCCTTATACAACCACCACCTGGTGAATGCCTTCTCATGGGACAGCTAGACACAACCTGCCTATAGATGCTTTTGATCTCTATACCCTATATGGACTGCACAGATATGCTATGGCAACCTTCTCTCTTACTGAACGACCCATGGGACTTGTGATAGCTTGCTTCAAACCCACCAAACCACCAATTAAAGCTCCCTGCATGAATTCTGCTTGGGTAACATCCGGGGCCCCAGGAAAGGCCAAATCTCATAGATCCCTTTCTCCTATGTGTGCTCCTCACCCACTGGTTGAGCACATATGTTCTGGATGGCTCCCCTCTTCTTGTTGGCCCAGAGAGCATGCTGCCCTCTTCTTTCTAAGACTTATGAGTAATAGACTGTATCTGTTATTTCATGTGCTTTGTTATCTCTACTGTGTCTCACCTGATACCCACCTGAACATAACTTCTTTCCTGGTTAGAGCTCTTCCAGAGAATAGCCATCTTGGTAGGAATAAACTGAACACAGGTCAGACAAGAGCCACAAAGTTGTCTATCACCACAAAGTTTCCTGTGACATCGACACCTAGTCATGGGTCAGACATTTAGGCATTAGTCTGTCAAGATTAAGAAGTATCCTGTGAAAAGCACAATGTAAACACCATGTTCAAGCCCTTGGAGTCCCATCTGGGTAGAGCTTTAGGTTACAGTTGTTGTCATTAAAGAGACTTCAAGACCAAGTCAGAAAATTTATAATCAGACTTTTGAATCTTGAAATAAAATTTCAGGTCATGGGTTCTGAAAACCCTAGATCTTTTATGAATGTATCTTGAGATCCTCAGCTTTCTTCTTGGTTATTTTAATTATGTATTCAAGAAAGGCATTAAACATGGCTGGTGTAAAAACTAACAAATCATGTCACCTTCTTTGGGATAGATCATTATGAACTTATTCCTAAATTGCAGCATAGGAGAATCTCTGTCACACCTCATACAAGATACACAAATATACCAATTCCACAGTTTATTAGTTGGAATAATTCTATAACATGTAAAACACCAATGAGAGTGCCAAAGAAGGATACAGACCTAAAGATTAACATATAGAATAATCTTCTGAGAGGAATTCAGCACTTTTCATAACATACGATTAGATGTTAGTATAAATCTAACTTTTTCCCTAGAGAGTAGCTAACTTGGTAAGAATAGCCTGAACAAGTAGTATAAAAGGTAGAACTTATCTGCAAAGAAATACTTTACCAATTGTGAGATATTATTATGCAAAACTTGTATTTCTGGTTAGAATACAGACATTTTGTGTTTACCTCCTTCATGATCATTCCAGTTTTGCACACTAGGCACGCACCCTGCTATACGCATGGCAGCCCTCAATTTGGAAAGGGCTATGTTTCTTGACAACATCCCAAGATCTGCTCAATAAGAATTGAAGAGACTGCCAGTCACACTCAGTCTTGACAATCCCCTTTGCACAAGCAAGAGACAGAACTAATGGTTATGTCATCCTTTCCCACCCAAGTACTCAGGGCAGATAAAGGCTCAGGGGATAATGAGGCAGTGATTCAACCACTACTGGATCCTACCCCTCTATGTTTGTAAAGACTGAAGGGTTGCCTCTGAAAACAAGATTCTGGGGCATGAAAGTAATTCACAGATACCTACTTCATTAAAAAATTAGAATTTCTTTCTTCTTAGAAGTTATACTTGGTTATTAATCTGTGTCTCCAAGCTTACATCTATTCATTTTATTATATTATATGTAATTTTAGTTCTTTAGTTCTTTTTTAAAAATTGTTTTTAGTTATACATTGACACAATATCTTCATTTTGTTTATTTATTTTTATGTGGTGCTGAGGATGGAACCCAGGGTCTCTCACGTGCGAGGAGAGTGCTCTACCACTGAGCAACAACCCCAGCCCCAGATCTTCAGTTCTTTGAATGCAAACAGTCTTTCTTTCTGGTGCAGAGATTTTTGTACATTTGTCAAAGCTTTTGGAGAAGATATGAGAAGATATGAAAGAGTAGCAAGTGATAAGTGGTGATGCAAAAGGTGAGGGGTGTGTATTATTAACTGGGGAGCCTGACAGTTCAGGAGTTGCCAAAGTAATAAAGTCAAAAGTAATGGATGATATTGTTTTGAGAGTGGGGAAAGAGATCATGCAATTTTGGCATTGTAAAAATCTACTTTTCCTCCTCTAGACTACAAAGGGATAGGGGCAATGTGTGACATAAAGTAGGTATTCAGTAAAAAATATTGCATATCGAACAAATAAAATATAAAAGCATCATGAGTATAGGATAATATTATTTTCTACTACTCATGTCTAGGTAAAATGATGGCATGAGGACGAAGTATATAATTTCCCTCTAGTACTGAACTGTATGAAAAAAAGAAAATCCCATTCAATAAAGAAACCCACAAATTCTAGGAAAAAAATAATCAGAAACATACCAGGGAAATTGTCAATGATTTATAATATAAATTTAAAAAAATATGTAGCCCTGGAAGGAATTAAACTTGAGCCTTGTTTTATTGCCTCTTATCCTGGTTCCAACTCCACAAAATCAGCTCTAGGGAAAGAAAATGGGTCAACCGAATTCTGATAATGCTCATTTGACCATTAATTTAGAAAGAAGACGACTTAGGAAGTAGATTTTAATTTTCCCTCCTCTTTTGTCTTGAATGGCATGAAAGCAGCTTTGAGGAGAGGGCAAAAGTGACAAAGTTAACAACTAGCATTGAACAAGTATGATGAAGCATTAGTTGCCAAAGCTCTGTGTTATATAGTGGGGACAACCAAAGGCTAAAGGTTTCACTCACTGTGATACCTTTAGTAGGATATACCTGCTCAGGTCAAGTAAATGATGATAAGAGATAACACTATGTCAGGAGAACATAATTAAGGTCCCCTTACAGAATCTGCATGAAACCCAAGCTGCTATCTCACCAAACCCATCCTCCATTTTCATACTCGCCAGATAAGGAAAAAAATGAGAAGCTTAAGGATACAGAAGATCCGAAGAAATACAATGTATGTTGAGACTGGCAAGCATTTATTAGACTAGGTGTCCATCAACAGGTGAATGGACAAAGAAAATGTGGTATATATACACACTTTCATCAGCCATAAAGAAAAATGAAATTATATCATTTGCAGGAAAGTGGATAGAACTGGAGACCATCACGTTAAACAAAATAAGCCACACTTAGAAGATCAAGGGTTGGATGTTTTTAAATGTAGATGCTAGAGAGGAAAAAGAAAAAGTATGGTGAGATATCTCATGAAAATCAAAGGGAGATAAGTAGAATTAAGGGACAAAAGTATGGGAGTGGGATTGAAGGGGGTAGGAGAGAAGTTCTGAGGAGTGATATTAGACGAATTATATTGTATTGTGTACAGGTACAAATTTGAAATGCACCAATAAAAATGTGGGGGGAAAAAAAGAGTAGCAAGCATTAGCACTGGACTCTAAAAATAATGTATGTCAATTACCTAAAATATCAAGAGTAAAAATAGGAGGAGAAAGAGGCAAACAATTATGAAAAGAAAAATTGAAAACTGAGACTGGAAAAAAGTAACTCGAGGTTAATAGGACAAGTGCCTCTGAAAACTTTTTTGCTAAAGAACTATGAATTTGGTAAGATGAGAGTTAAGATAAATAAGTGGAAGAGGATAATACAGGAAACTGAGAAGGTGAGCAAGATATATTCCATCAGAATAGTATCATTGAGTGATAAAAAATTTAAAGGGAAAAACATCAAAAATAGACTATGTGATTCATTCAAATTTCTGATATGGAAGACGGAGAGGAAATAATCACATAAAAGAGAAAAAAGATAAAGTGTGTACAACAATTCTAGAGATAATTATAACTAAATAAAAAATAATAAAAATTATGAAGCATAACTTAACAGTGTTTTTGTAGTACAGATTCCAAAAAAGTAGAAAAGATCTGCAAGGGTTAATAGAAAAACAATCCTGAGATGAACAAAAGCAGATCCAAAGACTGATAAATGAGAAAAATGAATTTAGAATGAATTGCACCTATAGATTCTTTTTTTTAAAAAGGTCTCTCAAAGTTTAAGACAATAATAGGAATAACAAATTATTCACAGGTTAAAGCTAAAGTCCATAGCGGGTATCTGATAGCATTTCCATGGTTCTTTTTTTTTAATGTTTAGTTTTTTAGTTGTAGTTGGACATAATACTTTTACTTTATTTATTTTTATGTGGTGCTGAGGATTGAACCCAGGGCCTTGCACATGCTAGGTGAGCGCTCTACTGCTGAGTCACAGCCATAGCCCTTCATGATTCTATTGGTTGAAATGCTGAAAGAAAGAAAAAGTTTTGCTCTTTAATCTATTATGGTACATATGCATGGAGAAACTTTGATTACTGTGTTCATTTCCATGGGTTAAAGTCTATGGGCCAAATTTTTCATTATACACTTTAAAAACTATGTGTCCTATTTATAATGAGGTGGCATCAAGTGTTAAAAATTAATGTCATTGTTCTAAAAACCTCAATAGAATATAGAAATAGTTTCCCTAAATTATTTATATATTCCTATATAAAAATATTATAAATAATATTTATAATATTCTTCAAGGAATCCCAGAAGAGACAAAAGACCTATGTTCCCATTTTTTTTGCCTTTCTCAGCCATTTAGTTACCTTGTACAAGTCATTTATTAGTTGTACTTTCTTTTACTAACCTGTTAAATGGGTGAGTATTACCATAATTATTGCACAGAACAATGTATCCATCAATTTTCTATGGCTATAACAAAAATACCTGAGGTTCACATAGAAAATAAATTTTTTAGGTCGACATTCTGGGTAGGTACAGAAGATGACTTATGGCAAGGTAAGAAGCAAGAGACCTTGGAGAGAACAGGTTCACTCTTTTTGTAACAGCCCACTCCCGTGAAAACCAAATCACTTTTGTGAGATACAATCAACTCCTCCCAGTGAGATTTAATCCATTCATGAAAGTGGAACCCCTGATGACCTAATTACTTTCTACAAAGCCCATCTCTTAAATGTTCCCATACTTCAACACTGCCATAAGGGGAATCAAGTTTCTAGTACATGAAACTTTGGTGAACAAACCATATCTAAACCACAACAAAGAGGTAATGGGTGCTTGGAGAGAGTAAATGACTTGTCCAAATGCATAGTAAACCTTCTGATGTGTTGAGATAAAATAAAGGGTAGGAAAATGCTTTGCAGAGGATAACTGCTTATGCAGAGTCTGTTGCTATCAGTTTAGTGGTGGCATTACAGATAATAGGATTTAGAAGAAATTTCATATCTTTTTTCCTCTAAGCTCATGTTTTAAAAAATAAGTAATACCCAGGGCAAATTTCTATTGCAATGAAAAAGGGTCTCTGTTTTATAGAATTTGATGTTCTAATAGAATTTCTGGGCTGAATACTAGGAAGAAAAATGGTTGAAAGATGACTCTCTTCCCATGTTTAAAAGTAGAAAATAAAGAAGAATTTTATTTATGATAGGCTTATTTTTTTTCTGGGTTCCACCTACATCTTACACCTGCTTTTAACTACGTTAACACAGGATGCACTAATATTTGTCCTCCTCCTCCTCCTCCTTTACGTTTGCATAGAGAGGCTTTCATTTATGATGTTTGATCACAGAGAGCAGCACAGCTCAACTCAAAGGCATGTGGGGAGTAGATGGCTCTTTCTGTTCCTTCTTTCCACCCCCACATGATGTCCCATAGTAGCTGATTCACCCAGCAGGAAGAAGGGCAAATAGAGTTTACTAATAGATCAGTACATGGAAGGGGGAAAAACAGGAAGGAGGCTTCTAGAAGAAGTATTATGATAGGACATTTATTAAATAAACGTGACTTCAAACATATCTCATCCTGGACAATTAAGTTAAAACATAACAGCGTTGCTGCACTTGCAATTTCTAACAGTTCCTGTCTAGCTTTCCTGAAGCTATCCAGACAGAATCTTTCCAACATCAACACTGTGTTTTCTGTGTACTGTTTAAAAGGTTTTGTTGCTGTAATCATTTATCCGACAAATATTGAGTTCCTACTATGTGTCAGGTTCTAAGTCAAATAAGAACATGTTAACATGTTCCAAAGGCACTCTGCTGAACTGATTATTCATATACAAGTACTCTTAAGACTGTTGTCAGGAATTTTGGCTCAGCTAAGAACCAGAAGGCCAAGCTGGTCTGACGTCAGGGATGGTCACATGTAGGGGTTGTGATTTGGATGTGAGCTGTCCCTCAAAAGCTCATGTGTAAGACAATGCAAGAGTATTCAGAGGTGAAATGATTATGAGAGTTTTATCTAATCAGTGAATTAATCCACTGGTGGATTATCTGGGTGGTAACCATAAAGAGGTGGGGTGTGCTTGGAGGAAGTAGGTCACTAAGGGACTAAACTTGGTGTTTAAATTTTGTCCCTGGTAAGCAGAGATCTCTCTGCTCACTGGCTATCATGAGCTGAGCAGCTTTCCTCTGTCAGTCCTTCCTCCATCATGTACTGCCTCACCTTCAGCCCAGTATGGATTCAGCCAACCATGGACTGACCTCTGAAACAAGGAACAAAAATAACTTTTTTTTTTTTTTCGAGTTGTTTTAGTCAGACATGTTGGTCACAGCAACACAAAGATTATAAAACAGAAATTGGTACTGAGAAGTATGGTCATGGCTGTGACTAATGTAAACAGGTGGTTCAGAATCCTTTGGGAATGGTTTGTAGTGGGTGGAATTTTGAAAATTTAATGATACATGTCTGAAGTGTTTTAGACTGTTGTAAGCAGAGCTTAATGGGTAATCTGGTGGGGGCTTAGAAGAGTAGCATGCTGATAGGACTGTGAACAGTAAAGACTTGGCTCGTGAGGTTTCAGAGGAATGACCATTATTGGAAATAATTCAAAATAGAGGATAAGGAAGTTATGGTTGTTCACTAACTTCGCACTAAAAAGATGCTAATTACTTTTCACAGAGACTGTAGGAAAGATGACAGGAATTGGTAAGACCCATCCATCTTAGGCTCAACTATATTCGAGTGAAAATTCCTTAGAGAATTTTCTTGATTGCCTGGGGGCAAGGGTGGGGGGCACCAGAAAAGTGTTTCACTGTGCTTAGTCACCCGTGTATTCAGAAACTATTGCAGCGATGGTCCCAGGATGCTTGGCTACTGCTCAAAATGGTAGCATCTTGATGCATGAAGTCATGAGAAGGAAGTTGTAACTACAGTAGAGGCCCCCAAGATTAAGAAATGACATTACTGTGGGGCATGTGTTGAGGAAAGTTGCAGGAACTGAGCAGAAACAAGCCAAGAGAGGCCACGTAGGCTACAACGAGCAAGGCCACAGGGGTGGAGCAACACAGCTATTTGAAGAGAACATCAAGATGTTACGTGCCCCAGATACTGGATGTGGAACTTCAGGACTTACATGCACAGCTAGATTTTGGTTTTGCTTTGGTTCCATTCCTTCTTCCTATGCCCTTATTTCTCCCTTGTGGAATGGAAAAGTTTACTCTGTGCCATTATATGTGCCATGAATACTAGGAAGAAACCAATGTAACTTGCTTTTGACCTTTACAGGGGCTCATACTCAAGAGTTTGCCTTGAGTCTCAGGTGAGATTTTAGACTTGGACTTTTGGGCAATGTTGAAACATTTATGATTATAGTGACACTTGGAAATGAACTAAATATACTTTGAATTGTGAGATGGGCATGATCTTTCAGGCACCAGGGGCAGAATATTATAGTTTGAATATGAGGTGTCCCTCTAAAGCTCATGTGTGAGACAATGCAAGAATGTTCAAAAGTGAACTGATTAGATTATGATAGCTTTAACATCATCAGTGGATTAGTATGCTGATGGATTAATTCCTGGGTGGTAACTGTAGGCAGATAGAATGTGACTTTGTGGTTTATATTTTGTCCAGGGTGAGCAAAGCATGTGAGCTCTCTCTCTGCTCCTTTCTGACTGCTATGTCCTGAGCTGCTTTCTTCCATCATACCCTTCTGCCATGAAGTACTGACTCACTTTGAGCCCAGAGCAACGGAGTCAGGTGACCATGGACTGACCCTCTGAAATCAGGAGCCCAAATAAACTTTTCCTCTTTCAATTTGTTCCTGTCAGGTATTTTGGTCACAGTGATGCAAAGCTGACTAAACCTTCTCTTCCTGGTTCTTGCTGTTGTTTCTCATTTTCTGCTTCCATCTCAGTATCTTTTTTTTTTCTCTCCGCATATTAACTTCTTTTTTACGAGCTACTTATTCCCATAAATGTGTAACTATGACCACAGGAAGCTCTGGATTTATATCCTTACAGATTTGTTTCTGGAGAAACCAACCAGCTTTGGTTAATTGGAAGGAGGCTACTTGGTCTGAGGATGTGCCCAGCTTTGGATGAGGTGATGGAGTACAACTATTGACCCACTCATAGTCACATGCCTACTCCTGGGGCCAGGAAGTTAGGGTGTGCTATTAGAACAGGAAGCAGGAAGAAGAGAGAAAGCTTAAAATGTTATGTAAAGAAGAGTCATTCCAAAGACATTATCTCATTAGTTCACTTTTATTAGTCATGCCACACACACACAAAAAAAAACCCATTTAAAATTACACATGGTTATTTGTGACTTCCCTAAGAGCAGGATCAAATCTACAATCTAACATGTCTGACCTAATAGTAAGTACTCTGTAGGAGTTGATTTAATAAATAAAACAAATCAAAAAGAATATCCAGACACAATTTCCATCCTTGCCCACCCTGTGCGTATCTGCCTCCCACTTCAGTTCCTAACATTCCTAGGCTGTTTCTGCACACTTGGAGACTGAACTGCTGCTACTTTCTTCAGTGAGATATAATCACCCTCCCAACTTTACCCTTCTTTGCATATTCACTCTGAGTCCCAAGAAATACTTTAGAGTTCTACTTTCCTGTTTATAGTTTTCTCAAATGGTAGCTTAAAAATCCTTTGTATTAAAATGTCCCCATTTACATTACTGTGTAATTTCTGCCTTCTGATTAAACCATACTGATAGAGATGGCTTGAAAGAACACTAGGAGCCTAAAGAAAGGAAAGGGGAATTCTCCCCACCCTAACCATTAGTCCAGAACTCTGGTATTCACACCTGACCAGTTAGTTAGTGGTCTTTACAAGAGGTATAGGAATAGATCTCAGTGGATTAGACAAAGGGGAATAAAGGAAAGAGGGGGAGGGCAGGAATAGGAAGGACAGTGGAATGAATCTGACATAACATATAACATATAAATATAAATAAATATACCATAGAGGTACAACATTGTGTACCTCCACAAGACTGGGATCCTAATTAGAAGAAGATATACTCTATGTTTACATAAACATGTCAAAATAGATTCTATTGTCATGTATAACTACAAAGAACAAATAAAAACTCTTAAAAGCCCCTTTTACTTTCCAATCAACTGAGATAAATGTGTATTGACTTTTACAATTTACCTACTCCTTGAAAAGATAATATACTTGAAAATCTTCGGGGAATAAATAAGTAAGGCTGTTTGTCTTATGCCATGTAAGTTATGATTACGTGTCTTTAAGAAACCTTAGGGATATTTTGTGTATAGATCTCTTATTTTTATATCAGACATAGAACTAGCAATGATTTTCAACTGAATAAAGTGTAAATAGTGAGACAAGAGCTTGAGAATGGCCACCCAGTTGATAATCTCATTTGACTTCTGTATTAACAGAACTAGTGACATTTCCCTGTAGTCAAGGTTGCTGGAGTTCAAGGATGATGAACTGCAGCCATGTTTAAGGAATCTCTAACAGTTTAGGCTGGTTCGATTCAACAACAAAAAAAAGAGTGAGAATACTGAAAAGCTTGTTTATTGAATTATTATCTGTTTCCAGTTGAGCTGTTTTATTTTTTTTTTATGACAATAAATTCTGTTGACCTTGGTTGAAGAAGCCTCTAGATAGTGGGGAAGAGATCTAAAGGTTTAGGGCCATGTTTCTGCTCCATGAATGGGAAATTCCATGTATGAAGATCACTGAAAACAAGGTAGTCTAATACAGGGAACATTTGTGGGATATGATCTCTGCATCAAGCATGTGTTAGAGCTTATAGGAAAATATCTATTTCTCATAAAACCTTTAGAAACGTGTTTGTGGTTCAAATGTTTTCTGAATTTCTCTCATGTACCAGCCACTTCACCATTTTAGAGAGAGAACATTGAAGCAAGGATGGTGGCTTGGATCAAGAGGGAGTGGTGGAAGTATGTGTTTGACTCCTGGCAGTGACCAGCAAAACCCTGATACTTGTCTTTCAGAACAGACTCTGGCACATTTGCTCTCTTCTTTCAGAACAGCCAGACTCAGGACACATTTTGAAGATAGACCTGATTACTACCCTGATTTTATAGTCAGTTAAACATGGTTACAGATTTCATGAAGTTTAGGGCTTGAATATGGGTCAGAATATAGAATACTTAAGTATAGTAAGTTGCTGAGTGGAAAACTATGGGCATTTAAAAAGATATAGCTAAGTCTTGGCTAGAAAATGTTTAATTGACCAACTGGGAAACAAGTACAACATACATACCCAGATTGCGATCGGGGCACCTTAAGCTGCTGGGTCTCTCCATGATGGTTGGCCAGAGACCCGGGTGACTCTGACATGATCCAATCAGGCCAAGCAGAGACTACCACAAAGGAACCAACACAAATCTTTGGTTTTAGCATAGTTTCCAAATAGGCAATCAACAGATGCATTTATTAATGTGCTGAAAGATCTCCCACTGATAATCTAGGGAGCTAATAGGTTGCTTTTTCAAAGTTTTGGAAGCAATTCAGGAGAGATAATAACATTGAAAAAATCATGATTGAGCTCTTTGAGAGATGTGTTTTGATCAGGAAACCTTTGGGTGCCCTCCTATTTGCAATTCCTTATTTGGTATCTATGTAGCAAAGTAGAAGGTGGTGCTTTATATTTTATCAGATGGGTTTTCTCCCTTGAACCTAGAAAAATATTGTGGATTTGAAAGTATTTTATTTCTCAAGACTGAAAACTAGGCAAAGAGAATTTACATGACTGACTCCAAGAAATCCACTGGAAATCATATCCATGCCATCCCATTTCTGCCCCAGACCTCTCTCTACTTCTTCATACTGTCTCTCCAACACTACCACGTGGGCAGCAGAAACCAACTCTGAAAGGGATTTATTATTGCAGAGGAAAGCGTATCATCCTACCTCAGAAAAAAATGAGCAAAGCACCACAGATTAAAGAAGCGCTTCCCTTTTTAATTCACTTATTATTTATACTCAGAGCCTGTGATCTGCTGGTGTGAGCCACAATCTGTGCGGCCTTCTGTCTTATTAATTTTGCACCCAGCTACTTTTTACCTTCTCATTGCAGATAGTGACAGTCAATACCGCACACTCACAACAGTTTTGCCATCCTGCTGTGAAAACGTACCCCTTTCAAAAAAAATGGAGACATTAATACATTACAATTTAGAGATTCTGCAAAAGGTTGGAAATATACATATAAATCATCTGGGCATTCATGAGGATTTAATTGCTTTCAAATACTAAGAACACTCAATAAACAGTTGATGAAAAATTAAAAGGTATCTTGGCAGAGGTGAATTACCACCAGAGTGGAATCTTACTGTGAGAAATGGTCTGTTATAAAAGCATAAAGCATTAGTGATCAGTTTACTTCATTACAGGACTTGAATACAAGAGAATTAAAAATCATTGAACTTGTGCACGTGTGTGTGTGTGTGTGTGAAAACAGGAATTCAGGTAAATAAATCCTGGAAAGAATCATAGTTATTTTGCTTTTCCCACCAATAAACCTAAAGTATGTTAAAGAAAAAAAAAAGAAATAAAATTTATCAATGCCTTTTCTTGAGAACAGAGGCAAGACTATAATCCTCTCTCTCTCTCTCTCTCTCTCTCTCTTTTTCTCTCTTTCTCTTTTTATCAAGGATTGAACTCAGGGACACTCGACTACTTAGCCACATCCCCAGCGCTATTTTGTATATATTTTTTTTATTTAGAGACACAGTCTCACTGAGTTGCTTAGCACCTCACTTTTGCTGACTGACTTTTAACTCACAATCCTCCTGCCTCAGCCTCCCCAAATGCTGGGATTACAGGCATGCACAACCATGCCTGACTTAAATTTTCTTTTATTAACCTGTGGCTATTTAAATCTGCAGAAAACTTTCTTTAAAAATTTTCAGAGTTGCTTATATATCTTATAGACACATTCCTTAAGTTCCACAGTGAACTTAACTGATCTATAGCCATTGTTTCAAACATTTTTAAAGTAGATGCTCTCAGCAAGAGACATCTCTGACCATCAGAAGCACCTGCAAAGCATTTCAATACATACCTCTCTTTTCTGTTTCTCTTCCCTGCTATGCTCTGATTCTACCCTTGAAGGCTATTTCTGAAATCACCTTTTATAAGGGTCCTTAGAACAAATTCCTGGAGGCACGGGTAAGGTCATTCTCCTCTAAGACTTCTAGGCAGCATAATCATCAAGACAGAAAAGAATTTTACTGACTGTGAACAAGAGTTTCAAATCACCCAAGCTTAACAAAACACAGAAAATCAACTAGGACAATAAAATAGGAGAAGCAAATTACATTTTAAATATTCTTTCTATGTCAATGACTGTCTAAACAGTTACTGACAATAGTTGCAAGGAATTTAAAAATGCATTATCTCTGTAGAGCCATGCTTCTAATGGTTTATTAATATCAAATTTTACTCTGACAGAGTAGTTCCATTACATTTCTCAAAGATACCACTACACTTTGCAGCATAACTAAGATAGGCAAGTGCTTATCAGATACATTCAAGCTCTAAATATCTATTTTAGAAGAAGTGAGTATAGTTGATCATCATACTTAAGATTTAAGTTTGCATAGTTTCTTTATGAAAATAATAAGTGTAAGTACCTTAGAGACATCTTAGGTGTTTCTAAAAGAAAGGCTTACAATTGAGTGTGGATCAGGGGAAAAAATGAGGAGACAGGCTTAGGATGCATAAACCTAGAAAAGGGGAATTAAAAAGAACTAGTGCTGGATGTTAGAAGTCATTGACTTTGTTCAGGGTGTCTCTTGTTTCTAAGCTTTGAAATTGTGACTATCTGAAAACCCTTCTGTCTCTGAGGTCTTCCTCAAACGTACCGCATGGAATAGATCCCCTTCTTGGTGTGTTATAACTATACTCATTGGGCACAGCACCTGCCCATTTTGGCACCTTATTTAAGTAACAGTCTCTACTCTCTGACATTGCTGACTCCCAGATATAGTTAAAAAAAAATCAAGGAAAGACAGTTGATTCCGAATGTCTCATCCAGAGACTGGCTGAAGTGAGAATATATACCAGCTCAGATTCACGCCTTGGGATTCCTGAATTAAAATGCAGCTCTTAGAGAGAGGGTCGAGGCAGAAAATTCATAAGAACTTAAAGATTGAGTCTAGCTCAAGAAAAGACTTGTACCCTGTTATCATTTAGACATGAGGTGTCCCCGAAAGCGCATATGTGAGACCATGCAAGAAAGCTTAGAGGTGAAATAATTGGGTTACGAGAGCCTTAACCTAATGGGTGCATTAATCCCCTGATAGGGATTAACTGGGTGGTAACTATAGTAACAGAGAAGGTCATCTATGGACTGAAACTTCTGAAACCTTGAGCCTCCAAATAAACTTTTCCTCCTCTAATTGTTCTTGTCAAGTCTTTTGGTCATAGCAGTGAGAAAATTGACTAAAACACACCCTTATTCATATTATGAAGGTGAAAAGGTGTAAGTATTAGAAGAGAAAACTGATAATCAGAAAAATTCTCCCAAACTTGGAGATAGGGAAAAGAGACCCATGGGATATTTTTTAGGGCAGTACTGGGCTTGGCTTTCTATTGGCAATTTTTTTTTTTTCTGATAGGTCAATAATGTGTGTCCTGTGGATCAGATAGACAAAACTTATAATTTACTGCCCTGGAAGACATTAACTACTTCTCTATCTAAGATAGCTGTCTTATTCTAGTATTATTTTACCAAATTGCTGGAGATATTTGGCTTCTAAAATATTTTTTTGGACCTTTTTACTATCTTTCTGATTAATTGTTGAATTCAATAAAGTCTTTGACAGGCATTTGTTTTGTATTATACAAAATCATGTTTTTTGACATTTTGAAACTTATTTTTTAACAGTTTTGGAGATTATCTCCTGATGTGCCCAATAAAACTCACCCGACAGAGACAAATAAATTATGTCATCAGGGTTGTACACCTCACAGGTCACTAAGCCCAGCTACATCTTCTCGGCTCCCAGAGTAAATTCCTAGTGATAAGAAAATTTTAAACTTTTGCTAACTGTGTGTGTGTGTGTATATATATATATATGTGTATATATATATATATATATATTCATTTAGTTTTATTTTTCATCCCTGATTTCTCCTGGCTGGGATATTATTCTATTCTATAGGTGGAAGTTAAAACTCTGATCTGGTCATTTGGTGATTGCCGTGGTATGAGGACGGATGTCCATGTACTTCTGAGTGATGTATTACGGTGAGCTGAATGCAGCTTATTAGTTTACTTTGGGTCACTCCATGAGTTCAAATTAATTAAGAATTTCATGCCTACTTGGAAGAAAATAGTGGTCTGAGATCAAGATCAGTGAGTTTTTGTGTTATTGTGCCTATTACTTCTGATCTATGACCTAGTTGTGAAACATGCTAAAATCCTCATGTATTTGTATGCCTAAGGTCAGAAAAAGCCTTTAATTCCCTTTGTATGAAAGAAAAATATTTTTCTAATTCTAGAAAGCATAAGTAAATTAAATTATTATAATATTTAAGTCACCAGGATTTTGTTCTGATTGGTTCAATCAGATGAATAAGCGTTTATAAAAGTAGAATGTTTACTACAATTATAAAAATAAACTGAAATTCTAATTAATTGTACTAGACTTTTAAAGAAAAAAAATCCTTACATAAGCTTCTATTTCAGAATCATTTTGTATAATAATCTAATTTTCTGTAATCATGATGAATATTTGAACAAATTAAAGTGGTTTAATAATTTTTGCTTTAAAAATCAATAACAGGTGTTTATCTTTGAATTATTCATTATGTAGTGTGAAATAAGCATACAAAAATTTATCTTTTTTGTCCTCTGCAGCTAAGTTAAACTTTTTGACCTTGTTTTGTTGTCCAGAAGTACATAGACATCCATTCTCCTCCCACGGCAATCACCAAATGACCAGATCAGAGTTTTAATTTCCACCTATAGAATAGAATAATATCCCAGCCAGGAGAAACCAGGGGTGAAAAATAAAACTAAATGAATATATATAAACACACACACACACAATTAGCAAAAGTTCAAAATTTTCTTATCACTTGGAATATACTCAGGGAGTTGAGAAGATGTAGCTGGGCTTAGTGGCCTATGAGGTGTACAACTCTGATGACACAATTTATTTGTCTCTGTTGGGTGAATTTCATGCCCACTCGGAAAAAAATAGGGGCACATCAGGGAATGATCTCCAAAACTGTTAAAAAAAATAATTTTCAAAATATCAAAAAACATGATTGTTTAACCTTGCTTGTATGGTTTTCCTGACCAAATAATTTAACATTATTCCTATATGCTGTTTACATTATGAATAATGCAAATCCAACTGGTATTGACCTGAGTTTAATCATAATTCCAATAATAACTATTTTTTTTAAAAATAGTGCACTCTTTTTTAAATATTTTTTTTCTTTATTTTATTTGTTTTATTTATATGTGGTGCTGAGGATGGAACCCAGTGCTTCATACGTGTGAGGCAAGTAAGCACTCTGCCGCTGAGCTACAGGCTAGCACCTAATAACTGTTTTTTTACGATAGCAATCATGTTTTATGGTGCCACTTAAAACACAATTTTCTGAAGTTTTAGGTAATTTATATACTTGTACTTATGTTAAATTGAATTTTTTTAACAAACTTTGAGTAGCTGGATAACTTATAATTAAGATGGACTATTGAAACATTGAATACTAAGTGTAATTGGAAGTTTATAAACTTTTGCTTCTACTTTAATATACTCTATGGAATGACTGTGTCTTTGGGTGATGTTATAAACACATCCATTTTTGTGGGACAAAAAAGAGGATGTGGATAGAAAGAATCAAGTTGTGATTATTCAAGGGATTTGCTCATCTTTTAAAAGCTTTGTGAATGACAGGTTATTGCTAATAATCAATCTTTTATTTTTTCTGTAAAATAGAATTTGTTTCTTTTATTAAAAGTCATAATTAATTTATATCATAGATATTTATTACTTAATTCTATAAAGGTCCTATGAAAAGTTTTAAATTTGGCAAAGTTCATAAAATTTCAATAGATATATTTGCAATTCAAGTTTAGTGAAAAAAGTGAGCTCATGAAACTTTTATTGCCAGATAAATTAACCCAAATTAGAATTTAGTCATCTCTCTGAACAGATAATAAATAAACTGGCATTAGAGTTTTACTTCCCACATAATCTATCCAAAGAAAAGATTCCATATCTCATCAGAATAAGCTTTGATTTTGGTTTACTTTATCAAATATCTTTTTCTTCTTTTTTTGCATTATTTTTTTATTAGTTGCTCATGACAATACAATGATCTTGACATATCTTACATTTGATTCAAATTGGGTATGAATTTTCATTTTTCCACGTGTACAGGTTGCAGGATCACATTGGTTATAAGGCCATGTATATACATACAGCAATACAAGTGTCTATTGTATTCGGCTGCCCTTCCTATCCCCCCCTCCCCTCCCCTCTCCTCCCATCACCTCTCTCTACTCAATCTACTGTGACACATTTCTCTTTTTTTTCTTCCCCCTCACACCATCATACATGTATTTTGTATAATGATGAGGGTCTCCTTCCATCTTCTGTGCAATTCCCCTTCTCCCTCCCATTCCCTCCACCTCTCTTCCCTATTTAGTGGTAATCTTCTTATGCTCTTTCTCTCTACTCTATTTTGAGTCACCCCCCTTATATCAGAGAAGACATTTGGCATTTGTTTTTTAGGGATTGTCTAACTTCACTTAGCATAATCTGCTCTAATGCCATCCATTTCCCTGCAAATGCCATGATCTTGTTATTTTTTTGGTGCTTAGTAATATTCCATTGTGTATAAATGCCACATTTTTTTTTTATCCATTCATTTATTGAAGGGCATCTAGGTTGGTTCCACAGACTTGCTATTGTGAATTGTGCTGCTATGAACATTGATGTAGCTGTGTCCCTGTAATATGCTCTTTTTAGGTCTTTTGGGTATAGTCCGAGAAGGGGAATAACTGGGTCAAATGGTGGTTCTATTCCCAGCTTTCCCAGGAATCTCCATACCACTTTCCAAATTGGCTACACCAATTTGCAGTCCCACCAGCAATGTACAAGTGTACCTTTTTCCCCACATTCTTGCCAGCACTTGTTATTGTTTGACTTCATAATGGCTGCCATTCTTACTGGAGTGAGATGGTATCTTAGTTTTAATTTGCATTTCTCTGATTGCTAGAGATGGTGAACATTTTTTCATGTATTTGTTGATTGATTGTATATCCTCCTCTGAGAAGTGTCTGTTCAGGTCCTTGGCCCATTTGTTGATTGGGTTATTTATTTTTTTGTTGTTTAACTTTTTGAGTTCTTTGTATACTCTAGAGATTGGAGCTCTATCTGAAATGTGAGGGGTAAAAATTTGTTCCCAGGATGTAGGCTCCCTATTTACCTCACTTATTATTTCTCTTGCTGAGATAAAACTTTTTAGTTTGAATACGTCCCATTTGTTGATTCTTGATTTTAACTCTTGTGCTATAGGTGTCCTATTAAGGAATTTGGAGCCTGACCCCACGAGATGGAGATTAGGGCCAACTTTTTCTTCTATTAGACACAGAGTCTCTGGTTTGATTCCTAGCTCCTTGATCCATTTGGTACCAAAACAGGAGGGTAGACCAATGGTACAGAATAGAGGACACAGAGACCAATCCACAAAATTACATCTACCTTATATTAGACAAAAGTGCTAAAAGCATGCAATGGAGAAAGGATAACATCTTCAACAAATGGTGCTGGGAGAACTGGAAATCCATATGCAACAAAATGAAACTGAATCCTTTTATTTTTCTTCTTAAGAACAAAAAATTTTCACTTGTCAAGAAGCTAAGTGTCCATATTGTGCTTTTATGTTTATTTGAAATTATTTTCTTGTCTCTGTGACTAATTAGCAGGTGGCTAAGTGTTATTTCTCAGGGATCAACAACCCCATATTTATTAAACTATGGTATCTCCTTAAAATCTTTTGTTTTCTTTTTTTATTCTCAAAACCAAATTGCAAAGCAAGAAAAGAGAAAAATGAATTTTGGGGATATTTTTCACATTTGAGATTACCTTTCGGATTTTATACAAAGCCCCTGGAAATATGCAAAAGGTCATTATTGTGCCTTATAAAAAAGAGCTATGATTAAATAATGTTTGATATTTCATATTTCTTAATTAGAGTAACGTTATTATAAAAACTACATGGGAAGAATAGATGTCAAGAATACAAGTCAGAAAAGATGCTTATCCTAGGTTAAATTTGTACAGGAAATATGCTATTTGTAGAGACATCATGAATTATACACTTTATGGGAAGACTGTGGAAAGTTTTCAATGGTTTCATAATCTGTACTCACCCTCAGGGGAACATCCTTTAGCCTCTTAGGAAGAAATAATGTACTGATGTGCTGCACATCAATACAAAGTTTTACTCTCCCTGAATTAAAATAACTACTTGGTCTCATTCTTAAGCAGGCTTTCCTTCCATCGGATACTTGTTTAATGATCTTACTTCAGGCTATAATTTTTCAATGCACATGGACAGACTCAGAGCCTTGCAGAAAGAACTGAACTGTTAGTGCCAAAACAACAACAACAACAACAACAACAACACAAAAAACAAACTCTTGATGGTGGTCTCCAATGTAGGATTGCTTAGACAATTTTCATATTATAGGAGTGCACTTAGTCAGGACTTTCAGGACTTTTTCAATCTGGAATTGCTGTACTTCCAAAAGTCCACTGCTGATACAACATCCACATAAATAATGAAGAAATTTGTCTGGGCACAGTGGCACACACCTGTAATTTCAGTTACTCAGGAAGCTGAGGCAGGAGGATCCCAAGTTCGAGGCCAGCCCGGGTACCTTAGCCAGATCCTATCTAAAAATAAAAGAAGAAAGACTGGGAATATAGCTGATTATGACCCCCTACTATTACCAAAACAAACAAACCAACCAACAACCCCAAAAACATTTAATTAAGGTTTATTTAGTTTGTTACTGATATTACTTTAATGTTCTATTTTAATGGATGTACAAAGAAGTCCCTTTTCATTCATCTTAAGCTATTTTTATCTAAACCATTTGATACTCTACTTAAAACACTTTAAATGACATTTGATTTTCACTGATACCTCAGAATTGAGAAACAAACCTTTTTATTAAATCTTTTTATTTTTGTGCAATATAGTTGTCTATATTCAATGAGAACCTATCCTCTTATCTCTCAGTATGTAATAGACAAATCAACTATTCAACCAATGCCATACCTGGAATGCCATATTTGAAAATAAATCTCCTTTAATCAGGTACAACAAGCCCACTTATATGGAGTAAGCATCAATTTTATGAGGTGTCAATGTATAAAGCTCTCCAAAGAGCATTGTCATAGCACCTGGCATGGAGGATTCTAGTCTCATAGGTGATGAAGGATACTCCTTAGCAGGCTACTCCTGAACACATTTTAGGAGCCTCCAAAAGAGGTGAATTTATCCAAATTTATAGGCATTGCAGTTAGAGGGTGGAGAAAGTCTTGATTTCCTGGATTCAGGCTAGAATGGCAAAACATAGATACTTAAGAAAATTTAATCCAAGATTTCTTATGAAAATTTCCAAACACAAGTTAATTGTTTTTGCATTAATAGTTCTATAAAGTTTAGATTTGCAAAGTAAACTCAAAGTCTATTTGACAATTTGTATTCTTGTTGCACTTATGTAAATAATCAGAAAGAACTTAACAAGATCAGGTTGGGTTTTTTTTTTTTTTATCATCATGAGTATTATTTGGAGATAATCCCAAAGGGAAAAACTTTAGAAAATTCAGAAAGAGTCAAAGGACATTATGGGGTATACTTTCAGTGTAAATGTTGGGCTTAATCTCTTGACGAGTGTACTTTACAACTTGATAGGAATAGAGATTAATTTATAGAGTTGTGTCCAGTTTCGTTATTAAATAAAATATTTCATACATGCTCACTTTATATTTTCATTGTAAAGACTTTATAAAATAGCCAGTCCTCCATAAAAGTAATAAGAACACTGGGAAAAACTGTCAAAATAAACTTTTTATATAAAACTGGAAATTAACTAAAATTTGCAATAATAGTCAAGAAACATGGTTTAATCTTGATAAGAATTGAGTCTCTTAGCTTGCCCTAATCAATGTCTCTCTCCCCTCCCCGCCACTCCATGGTAGCCTTAACAATTAACATCCTTGAAACTACCATCACTGTGAAACCAGTGGTCTAATAGCCACTACAGGGTGCAGAATAGGTTTTGTGCTCCATAGAAGTCTCATCTCTAGAGAATTGTTACTATTTCACCTATCTGGAGTTCCACTGAAAATCATCATTCTATGACCTGTCTCTTTTAAACTTAACTACCTCCTAAAGGCCCTCTCTTTAAATATAGTCACATAGGAATTTATGGTTTTGGTATATAAATTTGGATGGACACAACTTAGTACATATTACATGTCATCAATATTCAAAAGAGAATTGATGTTCCTATACTGGTATTTGGAAAACTAGACTTTGGATAAAATTTGTTACTAAAAAACACGAAAACATTTTATATAAAAGATCAATTCATCAGGTAAATATACAAATATAAACATAAATGTACCTAACAACAGGTCTCCAAATTACAAGAGGCAAAACTTGACAAAATTGAAGGAAGATATCACTTATATACCTCATGATTATAAAGAAGGAGTATGAAGAAGTTAAAAATTACCAATAAAATGGCAATTTAAAGGCAATACTTCTCTTTAAATAGTGAGTAGAACAGTTGGTCAGAGGATTAACAAGAAAATAGCATACTTAATACCATAAACCAACCAGACTAACAGACATCTATAGAACATTCCATCAACAAGAGAATACACATTTTTCACAAAGTCATATGAAATATTCTCCAGCGTAGATCATATCTTAGACCATAAAACAATCCTCAATCTAAAAGAATGTAAGTCACACAAAGTATGTTATATTCACTACCCATAATGGAATAAAATTAAAAAATCAGTAATCAGGATATTTTGGAAATTTAAAAATATGGGGAAATTAACAAACTCCTAAATTACTATCTGACTACAGAAGAAATAATGAAGTTATTTTAGAAAATAAATGAGATAAATGAAAATTAAAACAACAGAACTTACAGAATAAAGCTAATGTAGTGCTTAAAGAAAGATTGATATCTATAGACATATATTACAAAGAAGTATGATTTCAAGTCAGTAACTTTTTACCTTAAGCAGTTAGAAAAAGAAGAGCAAACTAAATCCAAATAGAGCAGATGAAAGAAAATAATAAAATGTAAGGTGGAAGGAATAGGAAAAAAATAGATGAAATCAGCTAAACCAAACATTAGTCATTTGAAAAATATCTTCAAAAGAGACTACCTAGACTGACCTACAAAAAAAGAGAGAAAATTTAAATGACTAAAATTAGTAATATAAAAAAGATTTCATAACTGGATGCAGCATTGCATACATACATGTGTTCCAGCAGTTGGGGGAAGGCTGAGGCAGAAGGATCGAAAATTCAAAGCTAGCCTTGCAAAAGCGAGGCACTTTGCTTCATTGCACACAATTGCAGTACTACTTTTCAGTTCTCTGATTGTACACGATGTAGCATGGCACCATTAAAAAAAAAAAAAAAAGCAAGACACTAAGCAACTTAGTGAGACCCTGTCTTTAAATAAAATATAAAATAGGGCTGGGGATGTGGCTCAGTGGTGGAGTGCCTCTGAGTTCAATCCCTGATACTCCCACTGCCCCACAAAAGATATCACTTATCTACCTCATGAATATAAGAAAGGAGTATGAAGAAGTTAAAAATTACCAACAAAATTCTTTGCCAATAAATC
Source organism: Ictidomys tridecemlineatus (assembly GCF_052094955.1). Classification (NCBI taxonomy): domain Eukaryota; kingdom Metazoa; phylum Chordata; class Mammalia; order Rodentia; family Sciuridae; genus Ictidomys; species Ictidomys tridecemlineatus. The sequence continues at coordinate 51,408,324 of NC_135487.1, forward strand.
AGATAACTTAGCTGAAATGGACAGATTTCTAGAAAGAATTTCTGGAAAGATAAAATCCTGGAGTTCTTAAAACTGACTATAGAAGAAATAGAAAATCTGAAAAGACTTGTAATAAGAGATTTTATTAACAATAAAAAAACACTTCCCACAAAGAAAAGCTCAGGCCCCAATTGCTTTACAGATGAATTTGCAAAGACTTTAAGCAAAACTAATAATGATCTTTCATACTATTAAAGAAAAAGATGAGGAGGAATAGTTTCCCAATCATTCTATGAAGCTGATATCATAATGATTTCAAAATTCAATAAAGACAAATAATGAGAACCATAGAACAGATCAACATCCCTTATGGATATACATACACAAATCCTCTACAAAAATACAACAAACTAAATACATCAACACACACACACAAAAACATTATACACAATTACCTAGTGGAATTTATTGCATTAATGCAAAGTTGATTTAACATGTGATAATCAGTGCAGCACACAGTGATGTTAATAGAATAAAGGACAAAGGCCACATGTTCATCTCGATGGGTACATGCAAAAATTGCACACTGTTGTTGAAACAAATTCAAGAAGACCTAAATAAAAGGATAAAATTTCCACATTTATGCTTTGGAAAACTTAGTATTGTAAAGATATCAACACTTCCAAAATTTGTCAACAGATTTAATTCAATGCCTGTCAAAGTCCCAGCTTTTCCCTATGATGCTTAATGTTCTTATATTCATGATGGTTGACTTCAGGGCAGTCCTTGGGATGTTTGATAAACCTATTATATATTTATTTCCAATAAATTTACTTGCCAGTCTTTTTTGAAAAAAGAAAAGAAAGTCAACTTACTTTCTTCTCTTTGAATCTCTAAAACCTCATCCTTCTCCTCACCCTGTGCTGATGGTCCTGCATTCCTTATGTTCAATGAGAAAGCAGGTACATTGATAGCATTTCCATGTGATGTCACCATCATATCTTCCTAGTTTCCTTTAGTTTTATCTATAAAATACAGCATCACTCCTAGTTCAATGGATAAACTGTCCTTTCTTCTAAGCTAAGGTATACAGGATCCAACTCCTTTTTTTCTCCTCTATAATATCCATTCTGATTATGTCTGCCTTTGTATCATCAATCTCTCCAGGTTCCTGGGCTATTCCCATACATCATAAAAAAATGCTCTATTATCTGCCTTCTTGAAAAAAAAATACTCTTATAGCTGCTGCCTTGTTCTTTTGTTCCAAATTACAGAAATGTTTTCAGAAGACTTCCCTAAAATCACTGTTTCTACTTCCTATCTGGGTTCCTCCCTTCTTTCTTGAATCCACTTTGTTCAAATTTTTATTCCCACTCCTTGACTCTTGTCAGTGTCACTAGTGATCTTCACATTGACAAAACCTATGGTTCTCAGTCTTCATATTATTTGATCAAAATAATCAATAATCAATAATAAATAATCAATGATCACTTGTCATGATTGGTAAGTTTTCTCATTTTTAAAACACTTTATTCACTTGCTTTAGCACTATCACTTTCTCTCTTTCTTCTCCCTCTGTTTTTCAGTCTCTTTTTCTGGGTTCCCCCGATCTCCCAGACCTCTTAAGTGTGTGCTCTAAGTTCTGTGTCTTCTCTGTTTGCATTTACACTCAATGAACAGGTGAACTTATCTAGATGTATGATTTTAGATACTAACTACATACTAAGGAGTTCCTAATTTACAGGGCAACATTCAGTGTGGTGAGTATGTGTGATAGTATGCGTGCAGCATCCTAGACCTCATTTTTCCTGTTGGTAGAAGTTACTACACTGCTTCTTGTCATAGGTCACTATGTAGTTCTAGAAAACCCTGGGCCTGTGGATGAGAAAGATGGGATAGTTGTTGCCATATCTTACTTCACAGCTGAACTTAACTTCACCTCTGAAACTTAACTCTGGATCCTACTTCTTGGGCCTCTGTACCTTAAGCTGCAATAGCAAAGCATTGCTGTGTTTCTTCTAGAAAAATCGGAAGAACTCAGATGATTGACCAAATGTACCTTGGAATATACTGCTTTAGTCTAGGCAGAAGTGAAGTCTGACCTTGATAGTCATTGGTAGGCTTGGTGCTCATCCTACTTGATAGTGTATTCTAATCAATTAGCATCATCTGTGATCTATAGGCATGGTCAATGTGTGTTATATGTTTGATGAATGTTGATTAAAAAATGAACATAGAACAAAGTCTTCTTTTATAATATTGAATATTAAATAAGATTTTCTTTTTATTTTTTAAGGTTTAGTTTTCAATGCATGGTCAGAAATAAACATGTCTTTTGACCCTTCCCCTATGTGTAAATAAGCTCTTCAGAATTAAATATGCTATACTTAAATTCACCTTTTTAAAATGGGAGTTCATAACCCACTTGAATCTAATGTATGAAGTATGATATGTCAAGAGCTTTGTAATGTTTTGAACAACCAATAAAAAATTCACCTTTTTTATATCACTTTGTCATTTGTAGGCTTAATAGTGCTTGTGATGAGACTAGAAGTCACTCCTCAAAATTATTCAGTAAAGTAAAGGTATTTTGTTAATACTTCTCAAGGAAATGATAAGAAACTGTTTTACAACAATAACATGTCATTGGTTAATATGTCATGTTCAGAATTTGTTAAATTTATAAATAATGATTTATTGATACACAGAACAAAGAGAGATTTGGTTGATTTCACCGTGACCAAGAAAATTGATTCTAGTCACTAGTCAGAAAATAAGTGAATGAGTCAAATTCATGCCAAGAACTCTACATACATTTTCTCATGGACTCTTTCAACAGCTCTCTAGAGTACTTTTTATTGTATATATTAAAATTATCACATATTGCAGATATTCAAAGCTATCCAAAATCCTGACAACTTCTGCCAAGAGACTCCTGTAATCCCAGTATAAAGAAAACTGTTAAGTTTAACAACACTGCTGTTGTTCTGGACTTTTTTATGGATGAAATAAATGGAGTTTCAAACATTGCATGCCATAATCTATATTTGCATTTTAAGAACCCGGGGCAACTAAAGTTTATTTATAAGGTAGGTTGTTGGGGTTGGGAGGAATAAGAAGATTTGAATTGCCTTGAAGCCATGCTTTCACTTGGAAATAGTTCACTTTTTATGCTTGTTCTCCAAAGAACAGTTTGGGAGTGGGGGTGGGGAGGGATCCAGAGCAAGTCTGAAGGTTCCCAGACCACATGAACTGTTGATTCTGTATTGACAGTAACCCTTACTTTGAATTCTTGCTGGTGGTGTTTTATAAAAAGAACTGGGCATTGTTCTGAGGTTGGTATTATCAGAGAATGACTCTGTTCTCACTTAAGGGCTGAGGTTTGAGTTGAATTTGTAGATGTGTTCATTAAGTAGCTAGGCTCAACCTCATGCTTTGACATTAGCCAATCTTGGCCCAAAGTCGAATACAAAAGAGCTTTCAAATAGGACTATAGATAAATACATAATTTCTTTAGAAATTTTCATTCCTTTTGACACTTGAATATAGGATTAGCTAATAAAAAAGGAAGATTACATACTTGAAATAGCCATGTGAATCATGTCTGCTAACATGATTATACCTTGCATGTGAAAATTAGTTTGACCTTTTCATAGAAATAAATCACCTGTAGTACTACTATTGTTCTATGGTGCATCATCCTCCAGATCAAAGAGAACACGTCACATAAAAATACATAATACTTTGAATGACTCTCAAGCCCATTTCATTTAATGCTTAATTAGATAATAATTATCATGTTTTTCAAATCAAACAATATAAAAATTCACCAAGAAACTTGCCATGTGTGTCTCAGGCTTCATTCACTTCCAGAGGCAGGGTTTTTTTTTTCAGAGATTTTTAAAAATTAATATTCAATTAAGACAAATACATATTCTTACTTTTATTTCTTTGCTACTCGATGGTAACCGACTGTTTTTAAAATTTAATAATATATCTTGGAAAATTTTATATCTTAGTATGTGGAATGCTTCCTTTTATTTTTTACAGTGTATAGTAGTATTCTATTGTATTGCTACAGCTTTGTTCAAAAACATTTGGGCCATTTCTAATCATTTGTTATTTCTAATAATGTTGCAGCAAATGAATTTGTGTGTGTATGTATGTGTGTGTGTGTGTGTGTGGGGACAACTTTGGTAACTGTGAGTATATTCAATTCAATATATTCAGTATTTTTAATAACTAAATAACAAACTTCCAAAAACTTTATCCCAGTTTATTCTTTGCCTTTGACTTTACTTATAGTGTTTATTTAATATATTTTTTAACTCTTTTTATTCTTCGTGCATAAAGTTCTTTTTTCTATATAGACAAACTTTTCAAATTACTTTCATGGCTTTTTAGATTTAATCTTTTTGCTGTATTTTCATCTAGAACTTTTCTTCATTATTTCTCTATACGAAATTTGGAATTAGATTTTCTGGTTCTAAAAAGTCACGTTTTGTGGAAATTCCTTTAAGCTTATAAAGTAATTTAACATTATTGTCTTTATGATGTGAATATACCTTTTCCACAGCATAGGTTGTCTTTCCATGATTTCCTGCTTTCTTTTCTATCCGTTAGTAGTCTACAAAGGTTTTCTGTATACAGGTCTTATCTATTTCCTGTTTACTTTGTTCTAAGACATTTCAGCATTTTTTGTTGCTATTGTGAGATATTTTAATCATTATATATTTTAATCATTATATCATCTGGTATAATGTTGTTGTTGGTAAATATGCAACTGAATACACATATATATGTATGTATGTATGTTTTTAATGATATAATATTTGTTTATAACAATTTTCAATTTTCTTGGGTTTTCAGATAGTCTCATATTTTCTGCAAATGGTGATGGTTTACCTCTGTATTAGTTGGGGCTCTCTAGAGCAACAGAACCACTAGAATTTATCGTGAAGTGGCTAGCACCTTGCCACAGTAATTTTTCCTGCTTAGGAGGGGATAAACCACCTGAGAAAATAAAGTCTGAGATAATTGGTGAAGAAATAAGAGGCCGATTCAAAGAATAGGTTTTAAAAGTAGAGTCAATTAGAAAATGGCTCTGGTGGTTTACTTAAGGGGGTACATCAACGGGAGGGATAAGGTATCAGGGGTAGAGTCTTGCTTCATGATGTCTTGCAGTTAGCAAGTTGATTGGCATCTTGGCAGGCTACACCAATCTCTGAGAGCCCCATGTCTGGGGCAGTGTAGGACCTTGGCAGGAGTGAATAGAACTCACATGTATCTGGGCAATCTTATCAGCAAAATTGCCACTGGAAGTTCCCAAATACCAGATTTTCCTATTCAGTGGGCTTCCATGCTGATTTGGTCCACACACAGGCCACTGATGGCTCTCAACAAGGATTCATATGTATATGTAAAAATTTATTATGAGAAATTGGCTTCATAATCACAGCGACGAAGAAGTCCTATGATCTGCCGTCTGAAAGCAGATGGAGGCTTTGGAAAGCTGGTGTGTATTATGTGCAGTCCAACAGAGCATTGAGGCCTGAGAGCCAGGAGAACTGATGGGGAGAGTTCTATTCTAAAAGATCATAGTAAGAACCAGAGGATTGATGGTGCTAAGTCCCCGTCAAAGGACAGGAGCCAACCAATGTTCCAGGTCAAGCAGTCAAGAAGAGGAATAATTCTTGCATTCTCAGCACTGTGTCTCAGTTAGTCCCTCAATGAATTGGATGGTGTCTAACTGTAATTGGGGCGGGCAATCTGCTTCGCTTGGTTGATGCATCCAAATGCTTATCTATTCCAGAAACACTTTCACAAATTGTTATGGTTTAGATAGGAGGTGTCTCCCAAAAGTTTAGAGGTGAAACTACTGGGTTAGGAGAGCCTTAACCTAATTGGTGCATTAAATCCACTTGAATGTATTAACTGGTTGGTCACTGTAGGCAGATAGGGTGTAGCTAGAGGAGGTAGATTACTGGGGACATGCCTTTGAGGTATGTATTTTATCCCTCACAAGCAGACCTTTCTCTGTTCCTTGGGGTCTTGTTCTGAGCTGCTTTTCTCTGCCAAGCCCTTCTACCCTGATGTTCTGTCTGAGAGCAATGGAGTCAGCCACCTATGGACTGAGAACTCTGAAACCTTGAGCTCCAGAAAATCTTTTCCTCCTCTAATTGTGCCTGTCAGATTTTATGGTCACAGTGATGAAAAAGCTGACTAAAGCATAAATATACCCAGCAATAATGTTTAACTAGATATTTGGGTATTCTGCAGCTAGGTCAAGTTGACACATAAAATATTCCAGTATTTAATTTTCTTTTCTTTGTACTGACTTATAGCCTCAGTATAATGTTTAAAAAAAATGTAATATTGCATCATGCTACTTTTTCTTACTTTAGTGAAAATGCCTTTAAAGTTTTATCTTTGAACAGAGCTTTTGGGCTGAGATAGATTCATTTATTTATTTAAATTTTTTTTTCTGGTTGTAGATGGATTCAATACCTTTATTTTATTTACTTATTTTCATGTAGTGTTGAGGATCAAACCCAATACTTCACACACGCTAGGCAAGTACTCTACCACTGAGCCACAACCACAGCCCTGCGTTATATTTAACTTGTTATAGAAACATTGATACATGTCTAGATATTGCTAGTTTTTTAAATGAGGAATGACTGTTGAATTTTTCAAATGTCTTTAGAAATAATTCAATTGTTTCTGTTCTTTAAATCGTTCCCTATGACCATTTATCTGAATAAATTTACTAGTGTTGACTTATTTTTATGTTCTTGGGTTCTGGATTTACAAGTGAGATTAGTCTATAAATTTTCTTTGCAGACCTTATTAGATGTGCTGTTAATAAAATGGAACTGAAATTATTCCTTATGTTTTGTACTTCTTAATAGTTATAATAATAATAATAATTCTTTGAGGGTTTGGTAAAATTCCCCTAGGAAAATCATACTGGCTTGGTAATTCATTGGAGGAGGGTGAGTAATTAACGACCTTCTCAATTTTTTTCTCTGGATTTTTTTCTCTATGGATTATCCTTTAAAGTCAGTTTGGTTAATTATATAGCTCAACTATCCATTTAATCCAGGCTTTCAAATACATTTTCCTATAGTAGGGGATGTATTTTCAGTGGGAGCCATGCGTCTTTGATGTTTTCATGATTAATTTTTCTCATTAGCAACAAAAGTTTTTTCTTGGGAAAGCAAAAATGAAAAAATGGTTGAGAAACATTACAATTCATTAAAGTAGTTCTTAGGTTTATATTAATAATCTCTATTTTTAATTCTTTATTGTTTTTATACTTACTTTTTCTTAGTTTAATAATTTACTTTTCTATCTTTAAAAAGTAGCTTCTGGGGAGGCTGGGGTTGTGGCTCAGTGGTAGAGTACTTGCCTAGGACATGTGAGGCCCTGGGTTCAATCCTCAGCACTACATAAAATAAATAAGTAAAATAAATGTATTGTGTCCAACTACAACTAAACAATAAATATAAAAAAAGTAGCTCTGGAATTGTATATTAGTTCTAGTCACTTTAATGTTCTAACTTATTTATTGATTCCTCTAAATAGTTTAATTTCTTTTTTTCCCTATTTTGCTTCTCTGTATTTAATAGTTGTTTTGTTAACTTCTTGAATTGATGCTTAATTCATTAAGCTTAAAGTGACCACAGAGTTCTGATTGTGTCTTCATTTATCATCGTTTTCTAGAAATTCTGCAATTTTATTCATAAGGGTTACTTAAAAATTTTTTTGTTTATAATTTTTAGGTGGAAGGATTTCTGTTTTTCTGATTTTTGTAATAATTTCTAGATTTGTGGAATTGTAATTATAGAATATTATACATAATTATTTTTTATACTTTTTGAATTACTATATTGGAATTTTTATAAATATGATATTAGTTCTCAAAAAGAACTTTGAGGCACAGAGTTTGATAGATCTGGATTTAGACTGAAAGATTAGTTAAAATCCCTTTGTATTTCCACATCTTCGTATTGCCTGTAACACCTGTTTTAAACTTATTACAGCTGTGCATCTACTTTGTCGGCATTTATAACTTTCACATCTTCACTGTGATTTCTGCTTCTTATGTTATATATATCTTTTGGTCACATAATAATGATAGGTTCTGACTTCAACTTGTCTGAATGAGATGGACATCATTATCCAAAATACATATATGAAGACACGAATGGTGTGAATATACTTCGTATACAACCAGAGACATGAAAAATTGTGCTCTATATTTATAATATGAATTGTAATGCATTCCTCTGTCATCTTTAGCAAATCAGAATAAAAAAATTAAAAAAGATCATAATTTTTGGTTTATTACTGTTATTCCTTTGTGTGTCTGAGGGGAAAGGGACATTATCTGAGTAAAACTTTGATATTCCTTTTATTTTCAACTATTTTAATCCTTATCGACATATTTCTGGTATATAGAATAGAGTTTTGCTTTTATTGTAATTTTTTTAAAAAAAACCTTAAAATATTTATTGATTGAGAAGGATTTGTCCAAATCTTGCATATATAGATTTGTTTGTGTGTAGATCTTTTACTAAATATTTAGTTTTATTTGCTCTCATGTGAATGTGTGTGCACATCCCTGTACACATGCATGAATTTAGGAAGTTATTCATTAAGTTCTAGATTTGCTTTTTAGTGGCTATTTTTTATAATAGATTTATATAATAATCAGAATCCTCTCTGGTTTTATATATAACTGTTAGTTATTAACAATGATAAATTGACATGTGTCCTCTTTCCCACAGTGCACCTTATCCAGTATAATATTTTGTTAAAAAGTCACATTTCTTAGAGTTTATCTTCACATTGTTACACATGCTTAAACTACTGTTTGGATGATAATTACAAGTGAGTCAATCAGTGAATTTTTTTCCTTTCCCCTCTGAGTATTTCTGAATTATGTCATTTCAATATTTTCAAAGCCAATAACTTTCATATTTTTTTTGGTACCAGGGATTGAATTCAGGGACATTTGACCACTGAGTTACACTCAGCCCTATTTTGTATTTTATTTAGAGACAGTGTCTCATTGAGTTACGTAGAGACTCTCTTTTGCTGAGACTGGCTTTGAACTTGTGATCCTCCTGTCTCAGCCTCCTGAGCCCCTGGGATTACAGCTGTGCATCATTTTGCCAAGCTTCATATGTTTTTTTATAGTCTTAGTTTTATAACAAAATATGTTCCCTGTTCACCGTTCACCACTAGTCCTTCTGAGAAAAATTTCCCAGATTAATTCTTTCTCATGTGAGGAATATTATTTGACTTCTAATTTCTTAAAACTATGATTTGTATATTTGATGAATAATTTGACTAAACATAAAATCCTTAGATTACACTTTCTTTCCTTGAGAATGCCAAAAGTTTTATGACATTGCTGTTAGGCTCTGAATGTTGTTTTGAGGAAGGCTGAGGGTAGGCTGACTTATTTTTCATTATAGGCATTTGATCTCTTTGCTTTTCTGCTTTAGGTGTCTTTCTTTTTTACAATCAAAATTTAGTAATTTGCATAATAAAAGCAAAGTGAATCTGAAAAATATTCAATAATTTATTAACCCGTGTCTTGGTTTGACCATTATGAATCAATATTATTTAGCATATGGTGTTGACTTTCAGCATATAGCCTCAAGTCTGATTTTTTTTCTTTCAATTTCAGGAAGATTCTTTTTTTTTCTTTTTTTAATTTACTTTCAAAGTATTTGTTCCAGTCCACTGTGCAGAGACACTGGTTATATGTGTGTTGGCTCTGTCATGTATTTCTTCCATCATTATTAGTTTCACACAAGCAACTTTAAAATATTTCTCTTCATTTTCAATTAATTTTGACCCCTCTCCTTATACCTGTCTTCATTGGCTCCTACTTACCCGCAGTACTTAGTCCCACCTTGTGTTTCTTCTTCTATTGTCTTCATACCTGAGTGGCCTGGTTCTTTCGTCGTCTTCTTGCTTGATTTGTGTCAGCTCATTTAATTCTCCTCATCATCTGTGTTTTTCATTCATTTCATCTGTGTTTTCCTTGATACATTATAATGCTTATTAAAATATAGTAAATATGCTTCCTTTAGAGAAACAGGATAGCTTAATGAATAAGATCATCAACTGTGGAGCATGACTCACTGGGTTAAGCACTGGCCCCTCCTCTAACTAGCTGTGTGATCTTGAGCAAGTTACTTGGGTCTGTATAATGGGAGATTTGCTAATAATTAACTCATAGAATTGTGCTGGGAACACTGCCTTGCAACAATAAATACTATATTTACTTATGTTTATGAAGGCTTTTCACTGATTATAAAAGTCATACTCAAAATTTTCATTGGCTCTGTGGCAACACTTTTTTCCCCTCTCCTACTATAAGCTTTGATGCTCATTTTTAATATTTTTTCTTAATGATATGTTGGTATCTGTCTTGTGCCAGTTAATTCTTTATTACTATTCACTATTGCATTAATCATTTTTCTGGTTAAAATCTTTGGAGAAAATGTCTGAAGTGAAGGCTTAAAGGTAGCTCTCCTGTTCTCAGAACCAAACAACTCCTACTTTCTGTAGAAAATTGTTATATTCATGGCCCCAACAAATGTCACTTCCCTATATCCATACCCTTGCATTTCTGGCTCCCACCATGACTCTAGACTTAGCTTTTGAGTTGTTTTGGCCAAAGAAAAAGTAGCAAGAATGATACATGGCAAAACCTTTAAAGAATGTGAACTTTAGGGCTGTCTTTTTTTTTTTTTTTTTTTTTTGCTTTTTGCTTCTAGCAACTATCTTCAATGTGCAAAAGTCTGAGTAGCTTTCTGGAAAGGAATCCCAGATGTTTAAGCCATTCCTTCTGAGGCTCAGATATATAAGTGAGACCTGCCAGAGGAGAGATAAACTACATGGTTGAGCCCATCCTAATGCATGGCATCACTGAATTGCAGGCAGATTAGTTGCTTTCTAAACCATTGTTATGCAACAGTAGATTACAGATTCATTTTTACTGCAGCCTCAAAATTAGAGTTGCTTCCAATAATCTTGGTGTCCCTGCATACTCATTTCTTCTGAGTCTTCAAAGTGACATTAGGTTCAGGAGACCTTCTGGCAATAAGTCCACAATTCCCAGTTCTTACAGACAAGATATGCAACTTTCACACTTCATAGGGATTTTATCAACTTAAAGGATTATAGTTCTGCTGATTTTTTGCTGACCTGGAGATATGCTGCAACTGGGTTCCCTGGAAACTCTTGGTGCCTCCTGTCCATGCCCGTATCCATGCTTCTCTTCTTCCTTACTCCTTCTTCTTCTGATCCAGTTTTGGAGAAACATAGGTTTTAATTTTATAGTAAGTCCTTCATTTTCATGAAGTGTGTGTGTGTGTGTGTGTGTGTGTGTGTGTGTGTGTGTGTTTTCTTTTCTGGTACTTTCAGAGATCTCTTTTATTATTTCCTTCAGTCTCTCCTTGGGTCTTTTCCATATGACTTCTGCCCAAATTCAACTGCTTTTTGACAATCTCTACAAATACTTTAGAGTTTGTGGGTAAAATCTGTATAAGTTTGCTAAAACCTGCATTTAACTTTTCCCATCTCTTTTTAGTTTATATAATTTCTAGAAGGAGAAAGATAAACAGTAGACATTATTTAATTCATATTGCAATAAGAACACTTTGGACATATTTTTCTAAATATTATGTAATAACCTTGAGAGTCTTGATAATCATTAATATCTTTCAAAGGTATAATATTCGGAGAAGGGGAGCATGCCATTCAGGTTGATTCTTTTTTTCTTTAAGTCAGATTTTAGGTTCCCATCCATACTCTCTTTGGGCAATGGTATCTTTATATTTAATAAGCCTAAATAATTATCATTGTAATTCACAAAGATCATGTTGTCATCGTTTAACAGAAACTGTATCTAAATCATGACTACATTAAAGGGCGTTTTGGCTTCATTCAGATGCCCAATGCCTTGATATTATTAATATTGGCTTTGGGCTCAATTTCAAGGTAATGGATAAGGTGGATGGTATAGAATGCAAAGCAACAAGTACAAGAAGGCAGAATAACCTTTGGACAGTTGGCAGCATTTTGGATGTACAGATTGGATGCTCTTCACTCTGGCAGCTATTGGTTGAGGAAACAGTTCAGAGTAGGAGTCCACTGAGTCCTGACATTGAAAAGCTATCAGGTTGGCCTTTCATTATATGGTTTGTAAAACTGGTTTGGGTTAATGGGAGAATAATAGAAAGTTATTACTGCTTCATTGGTAAGCCCTTATTTGTTCCTTAATATATAGTTCCGATGGGATTTAATTCCCTGACCCATTCCTCCTCCTACATAGAGAAAATTGCTTCCACTTATGTAATTGGTATGTACTTTCCTTGTATAATAACTAGCATTAGACATTTTGGGTTTTCATAGTTATTTCTCTCATTGGACTGTGAACTGCTTGAATCCAATAAAAGATTATGCCCTAATAATCCCTGTACCCCCAGTATCTACAGGGTATACTGCTGTTCAGTGCAAAATGAGTGTGTTTACTAGGATGAATTAAGAAATGGGTAATTTAATCCATTAAAGTCTTTCTGGTATCTAGCTAATGTAGTAGTTCAACAAACAAAGTTACTCATTCCTATCTTCCTTCTCTTTACCTTAACCAGCTTCCTCTCTAGTTCTCTGAAAGGGCTTGTCACCCAGGGAAAAGGAGACCTGGACTTTTCCCATCTCTTCTCTCCTCCCCTACACACACACACACACACACACACACACACACACACACACACACACGACTCCACCCAGCTGGGTTTCTAAAGCCGGATCAGGGATCAAGTCAGGTTTCCTGGGCCTCTGCCTGTTGCTGTGTCACGAATTCCCAAGTTATGGAACCCACTCCCAGACCCTCTTGATGGACTACCTCAGAGGTGATTTAACCTGTTGGTTTGGGGAGCACTGCGCTTGTCACTCTGGAGTCCTTTGTGCAACAGGAGAGAGCGGGCTCCCACGCTCTGGCTCCTTCCACACGCGCTGGCTAGCTCCCTTGCATCGCCTCCGCCCACCCCCGGCCCTGAGTCCGTCCACCTCCGCCCCATCCCCCTTTGTGCAGTCTTTAGCTGCGGACTCCTTCCTACTGTATTCATGGCAGATGAACAGCCAGTGACTGACACGTTCCAGGGAAGGCGAATGGGAGCAAGCGCGGGCGGCTGGGGGAGGTGTGTAGTGGCAGACGGCCTCTGGGATTATGAATGGGGGCGGGGGAGGGGGCCCGGGCAAGCGTGAGGTTCAAACCAGGATTTTCGGCATCCGGCTGATAGGCACACAAGGCTGTGCGTAATCCTTCAGCTCTGGTGGAAAGGGAGATGCTGTGAGCTCCCGACTGCGAGTGAGGGCTATTTTGCAAAACTCCCCTAGTATCGTGCCTGTGGAGTATTGCGGGAGGTCGGAGAGGTAGGTGGGAAAGGAAAGAAGAGGGGAGGGCGATCAGGAAGAGGCCAGCTCACTGCAGGCGGCATGCTTTCCTCCCGAGAATTGACAGGTGGTGGCCTCAGCAGTTACAACCTACTACACAGCTTCTAGTCCGTGCAATACGGTCACATTGTTATTCCCCCCGCACCGGGCTGAGGAGCGCAGCGCTGCAGACCAAGTGGTACTCGGGAGCTGTCTCTTCCGGGGACTGGATCCGGGCGGGGGCATAGGGACAGGGCGTTGAGGGTCAGCTGAGAAGATAAAAGCTCGCGGGTGCATCACAGCGGACTGAGGTGTCCTGATCCGGAACCCCCACGCCAGTCCGCCAGTCACAGCGCGCGCTCCTCAGCCGCCCCCGGCCCGGCCCGAGCGCCCTTTTCTGGGGCTCCTGGCCCCGCCTGGGCAGTTTCGGTCTCCTAGTGGCCGGCCAGGCTGCACGGAGCAAGGAGGCTTGCTCCCAGTACATACCCTGTCGAGCCGCACCCGGCTGAGCCACGGCTGGAGCCCGGGGTCCAGAGCGCTGTGGTGCAACGAGGCGCCCCCGGCGGGAGGAGCGCGGCTTCCACCAGGGTAGCCTAAGGTAAGGGCTGCCTAGGAGGCTGCGGGTTTATTCCTTAGCCTCCCTTCTCTTACTTTATCACACATCCAAGTCGGAATGGAGAGTGTGGGTGTTGTGGGGCTGATGCGAGGAGAAGGGGAATGGAGCCACTGAGCCAGGATGGTCGCCTTGACGGCGTTGTTGGCGCCCCTTTAGAGTCAATCCAATGACTAGCCTCTTCCCTTTCGTCCTCTCCTTCTTGCCAGTGCTGCTGCCCTTGGACTTCTTGGCGAGTCACTGGCAAGGAGGGAGATCCAAGGGAGGATGGAGTGAGATAGAAGGAAACCCAAGTGCTGGGGGTGGTTGGGAGCGCGGTGCCCAGTGGTTGCGGGTGGTGAGTACTGGTGGGAACCTGAAGTACCCAAGAATTTGATGGGTTGTGGCCCCCGACAAACCCAGGGATCTGGGGCACCAAATGGGATGCATCCAAACCTGGGACTAATGAAGGCTCTGCCAAGAACTTTTGGGAAGCTCTGCATAATGTCTGGTGAGGGGGCCTGGGTTGTGTTCAGGACACCCAGCTCCAAGCTGTAAGTGTGGGGAGAGACCCTCTACCCTCCAACTCCTCTCTTCTTGCCTTTTCTTCCTTCTTCCTGTTTTGCTTCTTTCTTTCCCTTTCTCACAGACGACCTTCCATGTGCCATACTTCACACAAAAATCGGAACCCACTGTAGCCAACAGCTTTAAACCAAGTATTAGGAGGAGCTCGTAGAGGAATAGCTCTTAATTACAGGAACAGATCTTAATTATGCATTCATCACATGTATGACATACACATAGTTTTTTCAACATTGTGAAACTTTCACTTAAAACTGCATTGCATTTACATTATGTTTACATCACATGTATGTTGTGCTACTAAATAGAAATGCATTGTGTGCATTCTGCATTTTCATCTGTATGTGATATAACTGTTTTTTGAATCACATGCATTTTTTAAACTCAGAGGTTTTCAGCTGCCGGTAAGTCTTGGCTTTATTGTAGTAATCGAAGGCATCATATTAAATTTAAAAAATTACAATAAAATATAATGAAAGTCTAGATACTTACCCCCACTTGCAGTGGATCATAAATTCTTCCCTTTCCTTTTGCTAAAAACTGTTGTTATGCCAATAATTTTCATAAAACCAAAAACAATTTGGGGGCCTCAAATGTATTATCCCCAATCTCAGGTTTAGGGAAGGATATGGAATTTTCTGCACATGAAATGACAAGAAGGTGGAAAAAGCCAGTGATTTCATTTCAGGTAGAGGAAAGTTCAGCTGAGCTTCCCTCTCAGGGCACCTCATTTATCTTCTGACATCCCAAGAGAGGAACCCCTTAATGTCAACATGTGTCTTCAGCATAATATTGGCTTATTCAACTCTACAAATCAATACTTATAGGACTTGGCAAGCAACATGTTTACTGTATGCTTCTATTGTTTTTCTTTTTTTAAACAGCAGGGTGCCATTTTTTTGCTAATTTACAAAAAAAGTAAGAGTGTTAAATGTACTGAAATTGTTGAGATGGCATGATTGATGGATTGAGATGGTTTAATCTATATATCTGTCATCTTTCTATATTGCTTATACAGTTACGAGCTAAATAATTCTGCCATGTGTCTACTTGTATTTTTATCAGCTTATTTACTTTTCAGTGTATTTCTAGCTTGACATATCGTGCAAAAATAAATTATCCTAAATTTCTCTAGAGGGTACCCGCTTGGTCATGCTTGTTTGCTTTTATAATAGGGTTGTTTTGATCGAGGAATAAGAAATCAATCATATATGGTTTTCTGAACTTGGGAGTCCTTTGCCTTCTAGAGGTATTTAAAAATAACAGGTGCTGTGTATGTACAACTACAGATTTGTTTCATAAAGACACTAGACACAGAAATGATATTTTTCATTTTGGTTCATAAAATGAACATTTAAAATCATGAAGGAATAAAGAGTCCCAGGTATCTCTTTAAATCTTATTTGACTTATTTCAAGTAGAGAGCAAGGAGTCTTAAGTTAGAAATATTTTCAGGGTTAGTCATTTGGATTTATCTTTTATTATTGTGACATGAAACTTCACCCATTCCTCTAAGAAAATAAAAGCAGCATGGTTTGGAGAAGACATGGGGATGTTGTTGATAATGACACATGGGTTCCTTTGAACATGGGTTGTTGCACCACTTTATAGTAACATGGTGGAAACTGTGATGTGCCAAATCCTTCTTCAAGGAAGGACTGGTGACCCGAGCCTGAGCATGTTGTCAACAAGTGGCCTTCAATTGTCAGACACTTCAGGGAATGCCTGAGCTGTAGAGAGCCCCGTTGTTTCAGATCATACTCTTTTTTAGGGCAGCTCCCATCCAATGGCTGATCCATGTGGAGAATAAATATTAGTCCATTTCGGCGTAACTCAGAGGGATCATTGTAGCTCTGGAGCTCCTGGTGGGCTTGCATTACTGTGCTCTTTCTCCCTTTGCCCATATCTGCTTCCTTCCCCATCCTTTCTCAGGCATTCATAAGGAGGCCATCCTTAATAGAACTGCACACTTATTTTGTCAGTTTTAACAAACTTGTCTTTTGACATGTGGTGTCATTTCTTATTGGGGCACATTTCCTTGTCCTTGCTCTTCTTCTGTTCTTCTGTTTTATATTTCCCTCTTGACTCTTATTAGATCTATAATGTTTCTATAGTCTGTTTTCTATTGATTTGAATGTTATATATCCTATTTCTGGTTTTAGTCATTATTTCTTATGTTCCATATTTTGTCTTAACTGATGTAATTAATAATAATAATACCCAGTCTCTTGAATAACATAAAGACCTTGTATGGTTTTGATTCTGATCATCTCCCATGCTTCAAAATGAAGTTCCACCACATTATTTATATCCCCAGGACATTTTTATATAATTAATGTTTTCTTTTACTGCGTTTATCGTCAATGCTCACTTAAATGTATCCACGTTTTCTGTGTTTGTGTCTTGGTTATATTTAAGGCTATTCATTGTCTTTGGAGTTCTGTGGTTTCACTAAGATGAATCCCACTATTGGATGCTCTTGTGGGCTACATTTTATTGCTCTTTCTTGGAATGTTTTTATGCATCATGAATCAGATGACTCCTGTGTTTCTTATTGAAAATTCGAAGTATAATTTTATCATATATTGTCTTGCTTTGATTATGTCTTCTGAAGTTCATATTAGATATATGTTGGACCTTTTTTTTCCTGTTCATGTCTATTCCCGGTGTAAATATTTTTAGTTAAAAATATTTTAAAGAAAAATTTGGGTAATTTATTCAGTACCGTGTTCTGCTGCTAGGACAGGGTCAGGGACTGTGCACCTGAGTAACCTACTGTTAGATAGGAGGCTTTGTTTCTGCAGTTCAGGGGTGTTCACTGGTCCACCACCCTCTTTCCACCATTTGGAGTCCTCCTTTGGATGACTGCATTATTTCCAGGGCTTATAATTATTCTTATAAAGAAGAGGCAGGGATAGATGAATATGTGCTGTCTTGTCTGAATTGAAAGTGTGTGCTTTTAAAAAAACACTCTATTTTAACTCCTCAGCCACAGTATCCATTAATATCATTGAAAATACTAGTTTGATTGAGTATCCCTATAATATGTATCTTATATAGAAATATAACCTAAACATCAGTTTAAAACTCTTATTTAAATTAATTAATATTATTAGTTTTAAACTGGTGATTTAAATGTCAAATCTCATCCTATCAGTGAAATATATGACAAAAACCTATGTAGGTAATATTTTCTCTATGAAACCAGTTCTCTCCAAGTTGTATTAAAGCATTTGAAAAACATGAGTACTTTTTATCTGTTGCTGTCTCTGTGGGAAATGCTAAGAAAATCCTTTATCAGATGGATACTTTAAAACTTTAGAGAAAGTAAATAGCACTATTTGCACAAGCAACTTGCTGATATTTTTAGGGGATTAAGGGAAAAAAATACCAGGATTCTCAGTCTTTGCCTTTCCTGGCTTATATCACAGTGCTGACTCATTTTCAGAACTGAAAGTGATCTTAGAAATCACTTACTTCAAACTTATTGTTTTATACCTAAGAACATTGAGACCTTGAAAGGCCATAAGAGAACTTGAGTTCCTTCAGTTAAAGTGACAGGGCTTATTTATTTTGAGTTCTTAGTATTTTCTAACTTTATGTTTCCTATAAGAAATCAGAATTGACCTATTTTGAGAAGACATTTAAATTTATAGTGAGTTTTGATTCCTTAATACCCGTTTTGAATGGGAAGGAAATATTTTAATAAGTTGGGATAACATGATAGTCTTTTAAAAATAGGTATGTTTGAAAATTTGATGAATATATGGTTCAGTTATTCAGAAAAATTATTATACACTAAAACACTTGCATCCAATATTGAGGGTTTGTAAACTCCTGGGAAAGACTTCTAGATATTGTTTGTTTTGCCTATTGTCTTTGCTAGGGAAAATGACTTAGGGACAATAACTTGTTTTATAGTCAGAGTCGCCTGTGAAGGTCTGTGGATAGTGACAGTTGCCCTGGCATTGTACACTGGTATGCTGGAGGATTTATTTTCCTGCAGGTTCTAGAAAGCCAGTAGGTCAGTAGGATATAGCAGGACTGGCAGGTGTTCAAACAGAGAGAAACACAAACAGGCCACTCAGCCCCCAGAATATGCTCTCTCCTCCACTGTATGTGTACATGCATGGACTTAGACACATACCTTAAGATACCTTGAAAAGATCCTTCCATCTGCTGCTAGTTTGACCTTCTTACTGCACAAAGACAGTACTCTTTGGGTGATTATTCTCCCTTTCTCATGTAAAATTACTCACTTAAAACTAACTTCACTCATATCAAATATTAGGGACTTAAAAAAAAACTAGACTCTCATTGACTGTATTTATTGGAAGGTTTTTTGAGGGTAAAAAGAAAACTATGCTATGTTTCTCTTATCTTACATCTATAAAGTAATCTCAGAATGTTAAAAGAACTACAGAATGTTAAACATCTCTGAATTCCAATGAGAAAGAAAGGCCAATGTTGGTTTTTCTCTTTCCTATTCCAGTATTTGTTAAAATAGTTGAAATTACTTTCAAGGACACTGCCAGTATATCCCTATATACACTTTTCTCTGTGACTAGTACAATTCCCTGAGTGGGGGTGGGGGGGAGACGCGTTTCCTTGTTTTGGTAGTGCCTTGACTGAGTAAATGAGGACGAGGCTCTGGAAGCCCTGAGTTTCAAAGTTGAGATGCCACTAATTGGTCAGTGGCATCCTCTGTGTAATCAAAGGGTATAATTATGAAAATCGCGGAGGTTATTTCCAGTATTATGGTTTGGTTAAATGTCAGATTTGTGGATCTTGTTTGACAAAACATTAGGGGAATTTTGGGATAGGCCCATGTAATTAAGTATCATTCATAAGAAAGTTGTTCAGAAAATTAATTTTAAAATTAAAATTATTATAATACCCTAATACGGTCAGAAAATTACAATAGTTAGAAATGTCTTACCCCATTTACCCATTACATAGGTACAGCACATAGCACAATTTGGGGGGAACAAATCCATTCATGTTGACAATGATAATGGTTTTAGTCATTATTCTTATGTTCCATATTTTGTCTTAACTGATGAAATTAATAATAACACCCAGTCTCTTGAACAACATAAAGACGTTGTATGGGTTGTACGGTTTTGATTCTGATCATCTCCCATGTTTCAAAATGAAGTTCCACCACATTTTATTTATATCCCCAGGACATTTTTATATAATTAATGTTTTCTTTTACTGCGTTTATCATCAATGCTTACTTAAAAGTATCCACATTTTCTGTGTTTGTGTCTTGGTTATATTTATATTTGATATGAGGTATCCCCCTGAAAGCTCATGTTTGAGACGATGCAATAATGTTCAGAGGTGAAAGGATCACACTATGAGCGTTGTAACCTAATTTTTAGTGGATTGATCCATTTGATGGATTAATAATTTGAATAGATTAATAGGTGGTAACTGTAGGCAGATAGCAGTGGCTGGAGGAAGTAGATCATGAGGGACATACCTAGAGGTTTATATTTTGTCCTTGGCAAGAGGCGCTCTCTCTGTGTCCTGGATGCCATGAGCTGAGCAGCCCTCCTCTGCCAACCCTCTGCCATGATGTTCTGCCTCCCCTCAGGCCCAGAGCTACAGAGTTTCAGGCAACCGTGGACTGAACCTCTGAAACCATGAGCCAAAATAAACTTTTCCTCCTTTAAGTTCTTCTCGTCAGATATTTGAGTCACAGTGATGAAAAGCTGGCTAAAATAGGAGGTGATGCTCATGTGGATGGCACCAGGTATGATTCTCTGGAGATGTGGCAGTTACTGCAGATGGGCTAATTCAACATCCATTCACCCAGTTTCTTTTTCTTCTTCCTTTGCTATACAAGTTGGCAAGAAAAACATTCAGCTTCCCCATATTTCTTGAAGATAGGAGTGGTTCCAAGGACAAGGATTTCTGGGGAGCTCTTCTCTTCTAAATAAAAGGAATGATTTCGCAAGGAGAATGCTCTTACTTTTGACTTTCACTCTTTCTCTAGACCATTGGATATGGGTGCTCAGCTTTGAAGTGAGTAGCCAACTTGCATGCACGAGGAATAAACCCATATGCTAAGGATGATGATGCAGAAAAACAGATGTAGCTTGGGTCCTTAGTAACATCTTAGGGAAGACATATCAGCTTGTGCTGCCTACCTCTAGACTTAATGTTCCGTGAGAAAAAAATAACCCCCTAATTATAAATAACCCCCTGTTAGGTTTTCTGTTACTCCAAGCCAAACACATTTCTAACTGAACATGTAAGGTCATTGTTAAGATTTTTCATTTTATATTTTTGAAGGAAAAAATTAGTGTCTAAAGATCTTTTTAGTTACTGATCTTGGACTGCGCATTTTAGGCGAGCTTATACAAATATTCTCATTCTGAAGAAGTCGGGGCATGAAAATTTTGGAAAAATTATAAGTTTCTTTCTGTTGTTCATTGCAGAAAGAATAGCATGAAACTCCAAGAGTTTCTGTTTTGTATTGCTGAGAAAAGATTCCAAAATTTTATTCAATGGGTGCAATTTATAAGAGGAAAACTCTATTTCTGTGAGTCACACCTCCTACTTAGCTATAATCTTTGGTAAGATGGGATACAGCTGTAGAATACTAATAAGCTTTTAAAAAATGTTATTTCCCCCATTTGGGTTATAGGAAAAAATGTATAGTAGAGTAGTTTGGCCTTTTTACCATTTAATGTAAGTTTGTTTTCAGCAGTTTCCTTTTGATTTCACGATCAAGAAATACATTTTCAAAGTTAAGAAGAGATGGTCATTTGCAATAAGTAAATGTAAAGGATGAAGAATATATTTTGTGTGTGTGCTTGTGATATAGCATATACACATTTCCATTTGAATTTGCCTGACTTAAGTGCAGGAATTAATTTTTGCATTAAGTCATATGATAGGAAAAAAAGGATTCAATTGAGATATAATGGTGATATTTTATCAGTTAGGATTGCACTTATTTGGGAGTCACCAAAAGTTTGACACATATTACTACAATGAGTAAGAGTTTTATTTTTCATATGTCTGGAAGGAGATGGTCCTTAAAACCAGCACCTCCTTGCTGTTGGCTCCACTATCATTAGTTTATGTCTTTTATATTCCCATTGTAAAGACAATTAGTGAACCTCTCAGGCATGGCATCTGTACCACAGGCAAGAAAGGACCAGGCAGAAGGCACACAGCTTCTGAGTTTGTCTTTTTGATAAGGAAAAAGAGAGCTTCCTGGGAAGATGTGAATGGTATACTTTTATTCATATCTTATTGATCATAGTTATGTCAATTGCCATCCCCAAGTCTAGGGAAGTCTGAAAAATAGTGGGGTGTTTTGTTTTGTTTTTCATTTTAATTTGGGAAAATCAATTCCTTATAAAACATTTGAATTCTGTTCTGTAGTGAACAGGCAAAGATACTTGCTTGGTAACCCATTATTGTTATTGCACACGAAGAATATTTCTTAGCTTTTAAAATCATATCTATAGTGTTGTCTCATACATTTGTAATCTAGAGATTTCTTAAAATGTGTGATAGTTTAAAATAGTCATCAATAATTATTTGTATTAAATTCCTGTAAGGGGCAATCATTGAAAGTTTTCTATCAGCTGTTACTTTGTGTCAAGATAATTGACTGATATGTAAAACTGAAAGTAAATCTTGATGGTTATTGATATTAACCTAATAATCATGGGCCAAAAGGTCATAATTTCCTTTTACCATTAGTAATGACACGTATCAGTGTGAAATTGTGAAAAAAAACAGTGACAATATTACATACTATTTATTCATGAAATACTGTGATTTAAAAAAATATTTTAGTTGTAGATGGACACACTATCTTTATTTTATTTTTATATTTGTACATGGTGCTGAGAATGGAACCCAGTGCCTCACAAGTGTTAGGCAAGCGCTCTACCATTGACCTACAACCCTAGCCCAATAATGTGATTTTTGTTGTTCTAATTTGCAGCTATATATTGTAGGCTAGTTTGTTGTTCCCAGTTTTTTAATAACACATATAAATAATACCTGTGAGAAATAATTATTTTAAAAAGCATAAATTTGGTTAAACCCCAGAAATTTGACTTTGCTATCCTCATTCTTGATATTGACAAAAATATCCCGAGTAATTGTGAGTTTACACTCCAATTAATACAGGCACTCTACTTAGAACCTGCTTATATACACCAAGAAGAATTATAAATCTTTTTTGGTTAATTTTTTTCCAATTAAAATAGTTCAAGGCAAGTGTTTTCACCATTCTTTACAGGGATTTTGTAAAGATAAATGAAATAATGGATGTGAAGTGCATTATTCTGCACTAAAGGATGTTATATAAATTCTATAAATAGTACTACTAAAATATAAACAAGATGATGGCTGATTATTTCCAAAAGTGAGTATCATAACCAAGAATTTTGAGTGTTGTCCTAAATGTCGGTTTTTGGATGGAGATCAATATACCAACACATTCTTATGTTCTTACATTGAAATATCAAAGGTAAACCTCATTTTGAGGGAAAAAGATTATATTGAAAAAGCTTCAAAGATAGATGATTTATTGAATAATGTGCCATGATAATAGATTTTGCCCACATATAAAAAATCTTTTGGGTTTTCAAAGTGTTTAGTGAAATGGAAAACTCTTATTAAAATATATAGTTTCCAGCATTAGAAATCGAATTTTAAATCTAGAATGGAACTTCCAATGACTATATCTTGGAAATAATGAGGTTCTGCCTGACTCATAAAAATTTTCAATAGAGGCATTTGTAATACCTTCAATAAAGGGTTTTTGAATCCCTTTGGCCACAGTTTCTACTCCTTGAAAGACAATTTGAGATGGAAAGTGGGTTTGTTATTTCTAACCTAAATGCCATGGGTTCTATGTGCTGTTCAGTGGGGGAAATGACCTGTATGATGTGCTGATGAGAACAGTTCTCTCTAATCCAAGTTGTGAAGAGTGGAAAGGAGGCTTTGCTTTTCTCTGTGCATTATTCTCTTGGACAATTTATTAAAGATAAGTGCTCAGGTGTAGGCTAATAAATAGCATATGCTAAAGAGATAGTAGCTAAAATGGAACAAAGTTGGTTAATTAAGGAGAGTGTATCATACTTTATAAATCAGATCATTTAGATAATTTAATCTCATTTGGTACTACTCCTAGTCTTCAGAAAACCTTGTTTAATTGTCTTGGCTGTCTTAAAAGGAAGGACAAATTCAGGCAAGTGGTTTAGATGGGTAGTAGCAGTAGTGGCAGTAATTAGGAGGAATGAGAAGATAGAAGAGAGATTAGAGGGGATTGGGGAGTTCTTGCTGCTAAATACAAACAGAGGTTCATCCGTCATTTTCCAAATAGTGACTCTTCTTTGGTTGTGTACAACAGGAATCTTTTTTTTTCTTTTGGTCATATAACAGTACTGAGCTGTTACTGGTGGCACAGGGACCTCTTGTCTGCTGATTCAGATGAGTGGGGCCAGTATATTTTGCTTCCTGCTGTCATTCGGGGACCTTGAATAGAACAGAGACAGTTCTAACTTCAGTACTTGTATTCCAGAGCTTTCCTGGTCAAATCCATTCAGTCAGAGCATGAAAAAGTGGGAGAATTTTATAGTCCATTTTTGGGAGAGGCACATATCCCTCCCATGTACATCTCATTGTCCAGATGTTAGTTTCATTACTTAACCCCAGTTGCTGGAGAGCCTGGGATGTTTTTTTTTGTTTGTTTGTTTTTGTTTTTTGTTTTTTTGTTTTTTTGGTGTGGAGGTTTGTCTAGAGAAGAGGAAATGGGTGTGATGATGGACAGCTGATAGTTTCTTCAGTACAGTCTTCTTGAAGATTACTTTACCTTTTTCTGATGTCAGATGCCTTGTTTCCTGATTTCCATGCTTTGCTCTTTCTTGGTTTAATGCCTTCCATTGATGATAGAGCACATCTTCCAATACCTGCTTAGGAAAAAGTGTGTTAAAGGCAGAACTTTAGAAATGTTGTGCATCTGAGTCTACAGCCCTACCACCTTGAACATGCCAGATCTCCTCTGATCTCGGAAGCTCAGAAGCTAACTAAGCAGGGTTGAGCCTAATTAGTACTTGAATAGGAGAAATGTTTTGCATCTGAGAATATTTTCCTTCTGCTTACATTTGATGGATAGTTTTTCTGGATCTAGAATTTTAGGAAGTCATTCTGTTTCAGAATTTTGAAGGCACATTTGTCTTTTTGTTGCCATTTTAGCCATGGAGAAATTTGTGCTATGCTGAATCTTAATCCTTGAAATGTGATTTTCTTCTCCTTGAAGCTGTTAGCAATTATCCTGTTATCCTTGGAGTTTTGAGATTTCGAGATGATGTGCCTCTGCTCAGGTGATTTCTAATTTATTGTGTGGGAGGGATTCAGTGGGTCTTTTCTTTCTGGGTATACTTGTCCTTCAGTTCTGGGAATTATTCTTCTATTACCAGTTTTGTCAATTTTCAAATCAGTTTTCCCTACAACTACCACAAGTCAGGAAATTGGGATGAATCTTAAAGTGATGATATCTTCTAATAGCCAGGTGGCCTTTGTGACTTGGTGAGGTAAAAAAATATTCTGCTGACACTTTCTATGTAAAAAAGTACCAGCAGCAAAAAGTCTTAGATTCTCTGAAATGTTGTGAATTCTTTCAATTGGTTTTCTTGATTTTCCTTTTCTATAATTACTGTTTTACTTTTATCTAATCTTTTTATTGTAAGACATTATTTTATGTATCACTAAGAATAAATATGCTGATAAAATATAAACAAATTTTTCTTGTTATTTGGAAAATTAATTTTATTGAAAGGATATGTTTAGACTTAATTAAATGTAAATATCATCTCTTTCCTATGAATGTATAAAAGGAAACACACTAAGACAGATAAGTGGTTCTAAAAACATATTCATATTCAGAATTTTAAAATTCACATTCAGAATCCATCTCTTGAATCCCAAATCATTAATGTCTGTGTTTATCCATGCAGTACCACTTGATGTGCCAGCAATAGTTCTGGTTCTGAAAAAAACACTTAGCAATTATGTTGATCAAGCTTGCTTTCTGATTCCTGCTTTGGGGACTGTTGTTAAACATGCTCAATTCCCCACTTCTCCTATCCCTTCCTCACAAATGTAAAACTTCTAAGTGTTCAAAGATGCTCCATTGTTGTCTTATACATTTTCTTTCAAACAACCTAACACTCGTTCTGCAGTTTCTATGAATGAGTAGGTCATTGCACCGATCACATTACTGCTGTCTTTCTGATAGCAGTTGTAAGGTGCTATTTAATTTAAGATGAATCCTGAATTCCGAGCTATAATAATGTGGAAAATGTACACAGTATTTAGATGTTGAACCATCTGGATTAATCCTCTAAAAAGTTATTCTCTTTAGGCAAGTACTCTACCACTGAGCCACCTCCCCAGTCCTGAAAATTGGGTATCTTTTTAAACCAAGTTTCTTACTTTTCTCCTTGTGTACCTTAATTGTAAGGTAAAGGTAAACTTGAATATTTTCAAAGTGAAACAGAAATGGTTGAGAATCCCTAGGGTTCCTCTGCCTCTAGAAGCTGCACGTATGCTAGAAGACTCACCTGTGCTGGGAGGTGATCAAAACGGAAGCAGTACCACATTAATGATTCAGACATCCCTTCTCGGGTACCTCAGGGAACCATGCCCGGAAGCAGTAGGAAGCATTTTTTTTTCCAGCTGTCTCTCTGCATAGATTCATAATTATATTATACATGCAGCTTTGCAACTTGATTTTGCATTCACATTGATTTAAAATATAGATTTCAAGCATCTCTAGGAAGGGCTGCATAGTATTCTATTGAATACATACATGTATAATACCTTATTTAGTCCGTTCTCTAATGACGAATGTTTAAATTGCTCCTTTTTAATTTTTGCAGTTTACCAGTACTTTAATAAATATCCTAATATCAATGTTTATAAATGCCACGTTAAGAAAAATACACATCGTAGACGCTTTTTGACACCAGATTTCCTTCAGAATTTATATGTTCACCAGCTATCCATCAGATCCATCACTTCCTCACATCCCTAGAAGGTTTTCTGGGTTTTTTTCAGTTTTTGATCAATGTAAGCAGAAACGAAACCATCCTTTCCTGTTTTCAGTTTGTTTTCTTTGATTACCAGGAAGTCTGGAAAACCGTGTCATATGATGTGGTGTCCTTGGAGAGAGAAAGAGCCTGCCTGAGGAGGAGGGTGGGCATGACTGGGCAGCTGGAGCAGCTCTTGGTGGATATCCGGAAAGCTTGTGGCTGGCAGGAAATGAGTAGTTCCTGCTCCTGTTGTCTGTGGAGGTCCAGGGAACTCTGTGGTTTAAATCCTTTAGCCCTCACAAATATCCTTTTCATTGTTTTCCCTAAGGGGCTGGATGCTTTCCAGGTGCCACAGTTATTGTATCTGTGCAAAATGCAGAACCACAGCCTCTGGCCTCAGGGCAATGAATAGGTGAGGTGTAAGTGGGCTGTGAGTCTGTGGAAGGACAAGGAGGGCCCACAAGCAAGTGGAACAGCACAGATGTTTGAAAGCGGATGGTCTGAGGAATAGTGAGGGAATGCTGACCTTAGACAGTTCTCCCCGTGCAAAGGAATGGGTGAACATATTTGACTCCATGGTTGAAAAGTGGCCTGAGGTCACTTTGTGAGTTCTTTTTGTTCTCCCACCATTCTGGGATTAAACCCAGGGAAGCCCTTGCATGTGCTGGTAAGTGCTCTACCGCTGAGCTACATCTCTAACCCCCTTTTAAAAAAAATTAATTTTGAGTCAGGGTTTCATTAGGTTGCCCAGGTGGGCCTCAAACTTTTGATCCTCCTATTTAGCCTCTAGTAGCCAGGGTCACTGTGTATGTCACTGTGTATTCACAGTGGAAATTTTTAGTGTGCCTTGAATGTGAATTTAAGGAGCCTACTTTTTACCTTAAGAGCAGTGGGCGGTGTCTAAAATTTCTTGGAATCTTGGGGGGTATCTAAAATTTCTTGGAATCTTGGTCTGATGAGACCTGATATTTGCCATGTTTTAGCAAAGTTTAGAATATTGGAAACAGATACAGGTAATATTTGCTTTATTACTGGTTTCTACAGGCATCCTATATTTAATAAAGGATAGAATTTTTCAGTTGTGGGTGATTTAACAGTCTTAAAGAACAGTTGAATATTTCCAGTAGAGGATTGTTGTTATTCTTTATTTCCCAAAAAGAGACAACTTAGGAAGTAGCTCGGTTTTTTTTGACAGACAGGTCAGGCCTTTAGAAAATGTATAGTTTGTAACCGAAAGTGAAATTGTTGTTGAACATGCCATGTGGTATGTGGGCAGATATTTGGCATATAAAAATGCAAAATGAATTCAGAAAGTGCGAGAGAGACACCCTATAGCCTTGCCATGAGATCATCAACTTTGCCAAATGGCAGCAAATGTAGAACTTCAAATGGAAAAGCACTCATTAAGTCCTTTAGACTAGCAAAGTTACATATGTTATGTAAAACAACATTTCATTCATAGGTGGACAAATCTTTTCTCTTTGATATATTAGAATAAATGAGGGGGTCTAAATGATTGGAAATGATCTGAAGCACATTGTATAGGACATTTTAAAAGGCCATGGAAGAGAACTTGGGTTAGATGGTTTCTGATTATTTTCATTGAAATTTACACAGTGCTTTCTGAAACAGCATTTATTATACTTTTGGATAGAATCTATATTGGCTAGTTTGAAGTCGGTTACTTAGTAAGTAATTCCATCTCTGGTATGACTGCTTGACAAACAGCGATTTTCAGAGACGATCATAAAAACGTCATTAGCGATCATTTTTAGAGGTAGAATGGCAAATATCTTATGATAAATCATGCCTTGTGCTGAGTTCATTTGTGAATAGTTACTGCTGTGGATCTTTTTGATGCTCATAACATGCAGTTAAATTTGTAGCTCAAGAATTCAATTTTTATTTTTCCAGTAACTGCAGCCAAGGGCTGTACTCTCATTCAGCTTTAGATAAGTCATAGTGACATCCTGGGCCAACAGAAGAAAGCTTCCTGAAGGATGGGGGTTGTGAGAAGGTGCAGCTTCCTTTTCAAATGCAGTTGCAGGGCTTCTGCAAGGTGGAGTGTTTATACATTTTGGAGAATTCTAGAACACCTCACTTTTCTGCTCTGGCAAAGGCAAGTTTTACTATTTATTTCAACTTAGTACGTCTGTAGTTTGGTCCCTCACTCCCCCAGACAAGGTAACTAATAATTATTTAGGTAGTTAACATCTATTGTGCTAAACACCTTAAAAAATGCTTTAAAATACTGTCTCATTTGATTCTTTACTATAATCTTGGGATGAAAGCATTATTGTATTCATTTTAAAGACGAAGACACCAAGGCCCAGCCAAGTAATTTGCTTAAGTTTATATAGCAAGGCCTGATTATTTTTCCTCTCACCAACCCAAAGTCTCTACTTTTTCTAGTCTTTGCTTAAGACTCAATATGTTAAAATTTTAAAAATACTTAAGAGCTTTTTATGTTCCAGGCATATAAATTAACTCATTTAATCTGTGCCATATAAAAGAGGAGCAATTGTATTTATTTTTATTTTAAAGCTTGGGGGATTTTAGAGGTTTGATGGATCTAATTTCTTTCTTTTTTTATATATTTATTTTTTAGTTGAAGTGGGACACAATACCTTTATTTGTTTGTATGTGGTGCTGAGGATAGAACCCGGGGCCTTGCGCTTGCCAGGCGAGCATGCTACCACTGAGCCACAATGCCAGCCCTCTAATTTCTTTAACATTACACATAGTGAGGATTCAAACCAAAGTCCATCTGACTCCAAAGCCTGTGCTTTCGCCTTCTATATTGTCTTGTAAGACATTTCTTAAAGGATTACATTTTAAAGTGATTATTATTTTTAACAATTATTTTCTATTTAATTCTTTTTTTTTTTTTAGTCGTTGATGGACTTTATTTTCTTTATTTTTATGTGGTGCTGAGGATCAAACCCAGTGCCTCATGCAGGCTAGGTGAGCTATAACCCCAGCCCCTCTATTTAATTCTTTTGCTCCTTATAAGTGGTTCCACCTTTCACGTAAATGTAATGAGTTAATATGAAGGCTTGCTAAATGCCTCTGTCCCTCTACTAAATGCTTGTCTACATTAGGGCTTCTCAACCTTGAGGCTTCTCATGTCTTGGATGAGATCATTTCTGGTTGGGAAGAGAAGCTGTCTTGTGCATTGGAGGGTGTTCAGCAGCGTCTGCAACCTCTGTCAACTAGATGCCTGCAGACTCACTCCACTTGCTCCAAGTTGTGACAACCCAAAACAACCTTTAGACATTACCAAATATCCTTTGTGGGGAGGAAGTCACCTGAGGTTGAGAACATTGTCTCCATTAACTCATTTTATCCTCAAAACACCCTCTAAGCTCACATCATTATGATCTTAATTTTACGCAGTAAGAACGACCTGCGGAAGGTCACATTGCTGGGAAGTGGTATCTCCAGAGCCCAAACTCGAGGCTCATGACCTTGGGATGACTTTTGCTGGGCTTCATTGTGCTATGTCTTGTCTTCAAGTTTAACTTGAGAGCTCGGAAAGGCTGGAGACAGTTAAATTCTCTTTTTCTTTGGTCCCAAGTGTACTTGGAAAAGTAGTTAATATCCAGCAGTGCTTTGGCAGATGTTCATTAAACAAATGACATGCTTTATGCGGGTCCTATTTAAATCAGAATATTTTAAATAAAACCTATTTTGTACAGTAATTAAGATAGTAATTAAACACAGGCTTTCGAATTAGACATAACAGGTCTGCATCTCATTCCTGCCATTTACTTATTATGGAATCCTGAGAAATTTTTTGATCTCTTTTAGCTTTGCTTTTCTCATCTACCTAGGACCATAATAATCCCTTCTGTGAATACATTTAGGAATCAATAAATGAACATACAGAAGTCAACGAGTACAATGCATGACACCAATTAAAAAAAAATAAGTAAATAGTAGCTAGCAGTAATACAAATATTTTAATGATCATAAATGGTTTGGATTTTCCCTGTATGAAATTGTTAGATCTACTTTTATTTCAATCAATTTAGAAAAAATGGTTTTCTTTTATCTATCTGGCTAACTTGAAAGCTATTATCTTATTAAGATTAAATTTTAAAAAAAATTACATAAAGTGAATAAGCACACAGATAAATGAGGAGAATAGAGGGAGAAAGTAAAGCTAAACAAACCCCAAACAGAGGCCCATTTACAGACTAAAATAACCTCCTGAGATCACTCAGGTTTCAACCAAGAATTAAGTTTTGTTTCATTTCAGTAAAGAATTATTAACCCTCTTGGTGGCTCAAGGGAGAGAGCTTCTTTTGGCCTCAGATGGACACATCCCTGATCCCAGTCCTCAGCCTTCTGCTGGCTTGGCACCTCTCGCTTCCCTCCCCAAGGTCTGACCTTTTGTCGCATTTCCTCTGACTCATGTTTGGGTTCTGTTCTTGGCTGTTCAGCTTTTGCTCTGAGGTTTCCTTTACTGGATTCCTGGGTCCCCTCTCAGGTAGTCACTGAGTGGCTTTTGTTTCTCGGTTGGACTTCATCCTTAGGGGATGACATTTATGCCCTGTTATACCCGAGATGCATCAGCTGCTTGGAGGTGACATTTCTCATCTCCTGCTCCTCTGGTCCTGGGCCAACTGGGAAATATCTCTTCCAAACATAATTGGATCTAATCATGAAGATTTTCACCATAGGTCATTGATGTTGAATTCCTCAGACAATAAAATACCATTGCATGGTATTTCATGGTGCCTGTCAAGGCCTATTTTAAATGCCTCCCCTTTTTTTTTTTCTCCCCATCATTTTGGCATGCTTTGGAAATGTTAATATTATGGGATACACAAGTAAAACTGTTCTTGATTACAGGACCCGCAGGGCTGTCCTGGAAATGGAGAGTATGATTATCTCGGCTTCTTGTCAACACTATGTATAGAGGCACAGAGGCTGGGAAGCTGTATTCTAAGGTCCCCCATGGAAACACAAATACATAAGAATTACTCCCTAGCTTCCTTATTTCTGTTCTTCTATCAACTATCTGAAAGTATCAGCTAGTCCTAGAAAAGTTGTCTCAGGAATAGAAAGCTTTCAGAATGAGGACAATGACACCAAAGTTTCTGTGGAGCTTGAAAAAGGAATAGCAGAGTCCATTTAAAAACATACTGGGAGATATTAGAACTAGAAAGAGATTAGGAATAGGGAGAGTTAGGAGACTATGGAGAAAATTCAGGAATGAAGTTTTGAGAGTTTGGTGCATTGGTTACTGTATTAGTCAACTTCACATTACTATGATGAAATTCCTGAGGAAATTAACTTATAAAGGGAAAAGGTTTATTTAGCGTGTGGTTCTGGAGGTTCCAATCCAAGATTGAGTGACCTCATTGCTTTGGGCCTCTCGTGAGGATTACAGATAGCAATGGAAGGGAGCATGTGTCAGAACAAAACACTTGCATCATAAGTCAGGAAGCAGGGAGAGACAGAGTTTGGGGTCCCACAATCCCCGTCAAGGGCACATCCGCAGTGACCTATGGACCTCCCACTAGACCCTACCTTTCAAAGTTTCATTGCCTCCCAGTAGAACTGCTCTGGAGATCAAGCCTTTAACACATGGACCTTTGGGAGACATTGATCCAAACTGTAATAGTTTGTAAAGAGTGAGACTCATTTTTATTCAGATAGAAAAGGCTGGAATGTGTAGGATGGGTCAGCAATTGGATATTTATTTAACACCTTTCTTGCCAAGAGACTATATTTACACAATTAACCAATTATGGAAGGCCAACATAATTACTATTTAAAAGTGGAATGTATAGGAAAAAATAAGTCAATGATACTATTAAGTTAGTGTTCTAATTAATTGAGGGCATTGTATTGCCACTGACTGAAAAATAAAGGATCAGGAAGAAGGTGCAAATTTGGGGCAGGGCGAAGGCATATTTAGTCTCCAAGTCTGGAGACATTTGTGCAGTATGCAATTACAGTTATCTGAAAAGTGCTTCTGGAATTCTTGAGAGTCACCTCAAAGAAACCAGTTCTTAGAAGTGAACCTTGTAGAGATCTATGTTTTCATGATGGGAAAATGGAAATCATAGCACAATGTAAGTAAAATGTATATGGTGGAGTTTTTCCGAGGAGAGGGTTCTCGTAGTTTCAAAGAACTAGTGGTGCAGGTAGTAATTAAGACCTGAAGGACAGACTGGCAGGAATTATGTTTTTAATGTAAAAGAGGCATTTATTTTTCTTTGACAGTAATATAAGAGTATGAAAGAATTTTGAGGGGGAAGATGCATGATTAGGAATAGGTATTTGAATTCAGATAGAACCTTGGAAAATAAAATGTCTCATGGACAGCAGGAGTGGTTGGTTGGCAAAGGAAAACAGGTGAGAGAGAGATCTGTGATACAGATTTGTGGGTATTCAGTAGTGTGATGATATCAGAAGCCCTGAGCATATGTGAGCATTCAGCAAAAGGTTAGGCTAGAGAGAGAACAGTGAAGAAGGCCAGGTTTTGAGCTCTGGGCATTACCCAGAGTAGAGAGCCAGGTGAACAGAAGGGCTGGGACACTCCAGGCACTGGACTGCAGCACATCTCTTGCCAAAGCCTTGCTCACAGCAGCTGCTGGTTGAGACTCAGGCTAGGTATAAGCACCCTTTCCTCTAGGGTGCTAGATGGTTGGTCTCCAAATCTTTTCCTCCCTCATCCCTGTTACCAAATTTATTTAAATAATCTGTCATATTATAGGTATGTATGAAGATTCTCTTAAGAATAGATGGACACAGAGAATTTTAAAGATAAAATAAATCAATAAAAAGGTAAATAATAACATACATTCCTAGAACCAATGGAGTATTCTTTATGCTTTCTGCATTTTTAAGTTCTTATCGAATTCTTGACTCAGTGCAATAAATGACACTTATTTAAAGTCTACAATTTGATGATTTTTGACAAATGTATTTAATTAGGAAACCACCAAAACAAAAATATTTCCACGACTATTAAAAGTTTTCTCCATCTGCTTCATAGTTCTTTTCTCGGCAACTACTGTTCTGATTTATTGCATTGTGTATTAGGTTGTAATTTTTAGAATTTTTATAAATGTATTTACATAATATCTATTCCTTTTGTCTATTTAAAAAAAATGAATGATTTTTATTTTTATTGCTGTATGGATATACCACACTTTATCCACTTACCCATGCCTGGCTTTCAGGTTGTTGTAGGCTATTGTAAATTCACACATTTTTGTATAAGTCTCTGTGCGGACATATGTTTCATTTGTTTTTTGGGCAAACAGTTATGTTACAGATTGTTTGTTTTAGGCAATCAAAAAGTTCATGACTATATGAAAGTTAATGCATTTCCCAGAATAAGTGAATTTATTCATTCTTCAGTCAATACACATTTTAGAGCAAACACACACTGTGCTTTAAGAGCCAAAGTTAAATATTGCATCTCTGCTTTAAATTTTGAAATTTAATTTAAGAAATACCAATTTGGAAGCCATGTATGTGATTAAGTTGGTATTTCAAATCACAGGAGAACATAATTATTTATCAAATATTTGGTCAACTTGGGAAAAGAAATTGAACTGTGTTGGCTCAGTAAATCAGAAGGAAATGCAACCAAAACTAAAAGTCAAACTGAGATTGAATGCAATATGTTACCTTGGATTGGATGCTGGAACAGTAAGAGGACATTAGTGGGAAATGGGTGAAGTGTGTATGGGAAATCTGTACTATCTTTACAGCTTTTCTGTAAATCTAAAGTGATTCAAAAATAAAAAGCTTATTTTAATATATAATTAAGAGTTTTTGCTCAATTAAAATTGTTCTACTGCTGAAAATAACCCAAGAAAAATATTTAATGTGTATGTTGCAAAAATACATCCTGATTAAATAAAATGCACTCACATGTCAATATTAAAAATGCTAATTCAACTGGGTGTGGTGGTGCATCCTTGCAATCCCAGCAGCTATGGAGGCTGAGACAGGAGGTTCTGGAGTTCAAAGCCAGACTCAGCAACGGTGAGGCACTAAACAACTCAAAGTAGGGCTGGGGATGTGGCTCAGTGGTTGAGTGCCCCTGAGTTCAATCCCTGGTGGTGGAGGGGAGCTAATTCCTTAAAAGAAAAATGGGCCAGTGACATAGAAGCAAACAGTAAAATAATTTTTATATTATTAAGTAAGAAAGCAGCCCTGTCACCTGCTTCCTGTTTCTATGCAAGAACGCTTCAGCTGGTCTAAGACTTTGTCAGTTTCCAATTTCCCTGTCTTTCACTCTGTCCTAAATGCAATAGGGAGGGTTTACCTATATGATTTGATTTTAAGAATTTGGGAGAAAACACACACACACACACACACGCGGTGCAGCTCTTTCTCTATTTTTCCTTTTGATGCACCTCTGCTGCTTGTATTTCAATTTTAGAAGACTCCTTTTTAAACTTTATTTATTTTTTTAAGTGGTGCTGAGGATCGAACCCCACATCTCCCATATGCTATGCAAGCACTCTACCACTGAGCTACAACCCCCACCCTCAATTTTAGAAGAATCTTGAAGAGCCCATGTTTTATCAAAACTCAAATATTCTTTTATGATTAGCTTCCTGTTTCTATTTTTGAGTGATTATTAGTGTACTATGTGTGTGTGAGGGCACATGGGAGCTCATGTGTGTATGTATAGAAAAGAGAAAATTGGGGAAATATTTGATTTGGGTGTAAGGTGGAAGATTGATTAAATATCCCAACCCTGACAGCTAATAAACACTTGAAGATATATTTATTCTTTACAGTAATTTTAAAAATGCAGCTTAATGCAAGAAGGTACCATTCTTCACTACTAAATTGATTAAAGGGTTCAGAAGGAAAGATAGCCAGAATTGACGGCTTTGTAGTAAAAGGAACTTTAACACTGTGAATAGAAATGTAAATTGATACAGTTTTCTTAAAAGGCAAGTTATCAATTTGTATCAATAACCATAAAATGTTCATACTCAATTTCAAGCTTAGGGTAAAATCTAAGGTATTTATCAAAGTGTCACATAATAACTTATAAACATGAATGTTAATCACTGCACTATGTATAATGGGCAAAAGTGGGAAAGAGCTTTATTGTGTAATATGGGCATATTGTGCTACTTATGATTAAAGCCATGAAAAGCAGCTTTGAAGTGTATTTATTGAACTGGGAAAATGAATAGGTTATAGTATAAATTAGATAAAAGCAAGGTAAATCCCATGTGCGCAATGTAATCCATTTCATAAGCAGTCTCTCGCTGCAAAATAAGTTTTGTAAAAAGCATTTTTCTAAAATTATACTTTTGAAAAATAATTTTGTAACAGAACAAAACCAACCATGTTCCTAACCACACTGGAAATATTAATCTTGTGTTCAGGACTTGTAGCTGAAGTTTGAAGCTGAGAGCAAAGGTCACCATGCACCTTGCAGAAGTGGGTGTCTTCTGGGGAGAAAGATGTGTGGGGAGAGAGGGCCAGTGAAAGGGGCATTACTGTGATGTGTGTTATGCAGAAGGTATCTCCAGCCATCGTGTCAGAGAAATAACAACCAGGAGAATAATCTGAGCGAGCATGGAAGTCTCTCCTGTTATGTTAGGAGAGATTTTGCTTCTCTTCCTCTTCTTGGAAGAGTTGGTCTTTCAGTGTGAGAAGGTGGTGCCTAGGGATGCCTCTCCTTACTTTTACCACTTGTAAGAGTCAGCCAAGGTCCATTTTTTTGTTGGTGACAGAAGAATCTCTAGAGGAGCTTGGATTTAGTTTAAGGTTGAAATTTAAAAACAAAAGAACTGAGCTTTACCTATCAAATTGAGACTATTCATAATTGCGTGTGTATGTGTGTGTGTGTGTGTGTGTGGTTTACTGAGGGATCCACACTCCCTGGAATGTATTGGGTTTATTTCTTCCCTGTTGTGGTATGTCAATCTCTAGCCCATCTTCCTTTATTATTTTAACTCTTATTGACATGTTGACCTGATTCTATAAATAAATTTGCGTTTTGCTTTTTGTAGAATTGTGTTTGTGTTTTGCACTCATTCCGAATGAGTGAAAAGGTCTAGAAGGATATGCACTCAAAATTAATGATAATGGTCTTTTAGTGGTAGGATTATTTATTCATTTTATTCTCATCTTTAGTCTTCCTTGTATTTTCAAAACCAAATGTGTATAATTTATGCACAAAACATATATTACAAAAATGTCTTTTATGAAGTTATCACTGAACCAGATCTCCATGGTGTTATGTGATTTGCATTTTATGATACACATACTACATTCATCCTGAACACCTCAGGAAAATGTTTCTCCAGATAAACTTGTAAGATTTGTTTTTTTTTTTTTTCATCAGACAAGAATATAGGGCCACTTTGGCTTTGATTACCAGAAAACAAGGGTAAATTCATTTCACCTGTCACTGCCATTGATTTTTGCCCCCGTCATCTCTCATTTAGAATGCCTCAGCAGACTCCTCGTGTTCCCACTCCAACCTCTTCCATCCTCAGTGTAGCCTTCTGAGGGATGTTTCTGGAATGCAAATCTGGCTGTGATATTTCCCTGCTTAAAATTCTTCAGTTGCTTCCTGTGTCGTAAAACCCAGCTCTCAGGCTGGTGTCCTGGGCCCTTCCCCCTCAGGACTCTGCCTACACGTCTTCCCTGGTGTCTTGCTTCCTTCCTATTGGCATCCTAGTCTTCAGCCTTATTAAATCACCTGTAATTTTCCTAGAGCGCTGTGGCCTTTTTTTTCATGCTTTTTTTCTCTATTTCTCATGTTTTTTACTCTTTCCTTCTTCATTTTTGTTACTGTTCCTTTCTTTGGAGAAAACAATTAACTTTCCTTTAATGAGCTTGGTTCTATCTGGCAGAGTTCCCAATGCCACAGGTACACACCTGTAATTTTGTTTCTTCATATATTTTCCCCAATAAATATTAGGATATTTTCAAAAGCCAGAATCATACCTTCTCCTCAACTAGCTAAGGGCTTGTTATAAATTTTTTTTTTGCAGGGGATGGGGTACAGGGGATAGAACTCAAGGGCACTCAACCACTGAACCACATCCCAGCCCTATTTTGTATTCTATTTAGAGACAGGGTCTCACTGAGTTGCTGAGTGTCTGGCCTTTGTTGAGGCTGGCTTTGAACTCTCAATTCTCCTGTCTCAGCCTCCTGAGCCACTGGGATTACAGGTGATGCACAGATGTGCATCACTGTGCCTGGCATAAAATAAATTTTTAATACTTATATGTGTAATAGCTAATAACTTCATTGCCTTTTATTGTATGTGTAATAGCTAATAAATTCATTGCCTTTTATTACTATTTTTTCCATATTTTTATTGGTGTGTTTTAGTTGTACATTATGTGGGATTACTTGTTACATATTCGTACATGCACACAGTGTAAAAATATAATTTGGCTAATATCTTTTTTTAAAAAAAGTCATCTATTTTCTTTCTTTTTTAAAAAATATTTTCTTAGTTGTAGATGGACACAATACCTTTATTTTACTTATTTATTTATTTTAATGTGGTGCTGAACCCAGAGCCTTGCACATGCTAGGCAAGCACTCTACCGCTGATCTACAACCCCAACCCCTAATTTGGCTAATATCATTCCCCAGTATTTCTCCATTCTCTCCTCCCCTGTCCCTTTTCTCTACCAATCTCCTTTTGATTTTCAAATATATTACATTTTTAAACCCTGCAACAAACTCATAAGATGGGTATTTTAATAAGGATAAAGAAAAAGAAAATAAAGCTTGGAGATATTCTAATTACTGTGTTGCTATTTGCTTAGTATTTATCCCTGCCACTGGAAGGTAAGCTCAGCAAAGACTGGGAAAGTATTAATCAAGATAGGCTAGGATATATTACAGTAAAAAAAATCCCCCAATTTTTGTAGCTTCCAAAAAAAATAACACAACATAGTTTATTTCTCACACATACTATTTGCTCACTGGAAGTTGGATGCTACTCTGCCACACTTAGATTTAACTCTGGGACCTGTCAGATCAGCCTCTAGGTGGAACATTGCCAGTTGCACAGCAGCAGGAAAGGGGACATGGAACCACACAATGTCTTTTGAACTTTTGCCCATGTTTCATTGGCCAAAGCAAGTCACCTGGTCTTCCTAAGTATAGCAGGGAGGGTATGTGAAATTCTATTGGGATGGCCCTGCAGAGAGGAAGAATGAAATATTTAGAAAACAGCATAACCTATCATAGGGATCCTAACTGCTTTGCTGATCCTAACTGCCCATCCAGCACCCTGTGCGTTGTACACTGTAGGTCTCAGTAGTTGGTCATTGAAGGATTGACTGTTCCAAAGCTCGTAGGGGTACTGGGGCTGTGATTTGATTAGTCTGACTTCAGAGACCACTCTGAATGACTTTCCTATTCATATTGTCACTCGTATTAGGTGCTTACTAATATTCCTTCTCTGCTCATTTTCCTCTTATTTTTGCTTTTTTTCCCTTAAGGGTACCAAGTTTTGTTATTCTGCAGATGTACTTTATTTATTTATTTTAATGTGCTGCTGAGGATTGAACCCAGTGCCTCACACATGCCAGGCAAGCACTTTCCCATTGAACTACAACCATAGCCCTTATTTTTGCTTTGTTTTAAAATATTCTGTCAATAGCAGGGAGTTAGTTGCTATGGCTATAAAAGAAGTTAGAAAAAGAATGTACACAGAAGGTGAATGAGGCCAGGAATGAATAGTTTCAGAGAAATAGCGTTCAGAAAAAAAACTTCCAAGGAAAAGCATAAGAGACAGTATGAAGCACAAGATAATGATTAGGGGAAAAAAAAGATGGATGGTAAGATTTGGTTGGAAAAAAACTTTGCTTTCAGATATTTCAGTGGAGCCAAGAGAGCAAATAGTGGAGATTCTCAGGTGATCAAACTTTCAAAGGTAGATGTGGTAGTGAAAGTACTTATCTTTTAGGACTTTCTGAGATCAGAGATGGAGTTAATGTCCATAATGAATGTTTAGAGAGCTTTTCTTTTTGCAGTGTATTTAGATGGGCTGCTTCTCAGACACAGAGAAGCAAGTGCCTTAAAAATGAAGAATGAGTTCTACCTCTGAATAACCACATTTATCTTCTTGAATGACTAAAAACCATCTTAACAATTCAGAATAGAAAAAACTGGAATTCACATATTGTAGGTTAGATAGGCACTTTTGGAGATTCTAATAGTCTTTTCTTATGGTTAAAGTAACTATGAAATCATAAAAAAATCACTGAAGAATTTCTTTTTTTCTTTCTTTTTTTGGGTACGAGGGATTGAACTCAGGGGCACTCAACCATGGAGCCACATCCCCAGCTGTATTTTGTATTTTATTTAGAGATAGGGTCTTATTGAGTTGCTTAGTACTTTACTTTTGTTGAGTGGCTTTGAACTCACTATCCTCCTGTCTCAGCCTCTAGAGGTGCCGGGATTACAGGTGTACACCACTGTGCCTGGCTTGAAGCATTGCTTTCTCACTTCTGAGATTAGATTGTGGAAGGTCAAAAATGTATGTTAGTACAATCTATTCAGAAGGGCAATGCGAATTTTCTTAACAGAAATTATAGAGGTAACCTAAGAACATAGGTTTGAAATAAGGTGGGCCTTATACCTAAGATAACTTAGAATAAAAGGAAGAAGATTTACTTGGGCTCATGGTTTCAGAGGTTACAGTCTGTGGTTGGTTGGCTCATTGCTTTTGGGGCTGTGGTCAGGAGTTTGGGGAGCATGTGGTAGAGCAAAGCGACTTACCACGTGGCAACTGAGAAGCAAAACGAGAAAAGCGTCCAGGGTCCCTATTCTTTTTGAGGGTATGTCACCAATGATATAACTTCTTCCCAGTTCTGAAAAGTTGCACCAGCTTCCAATAGCACCATCAGCTGAGGACCAAGCCTTTTAACATAGTGTCTTTGGGAGACCAAATTCAAACTATCATGGTCAGGTAAGTTGGGTTTAACAGTGCTACATGAGGATCCCCAGCAGTGGAAATTTCTTTCTCCAGAGCCTTAAGATCCAGGAAGCGATTTGGAATCTTAATAAATAATTGCCCGGTACCCTGGTCATAATGTGCAAACTGTGGATTGTCCGAATCTACTGAGGAGAGATGAGTGCAGAGCCGGAAAGAGGGCACTCTGTCTCTTAGGATGACTCTAACTCCGCCACAGCTTGGTCAGGCACACTGGAACACAGCTCGTGCTGCCCCTAGAAAGCTTACAGTGGTGACTCATTTATAAACAGCCAGCCTTTTTATTCTTGCTTAAGGTTGCAGGAGAGTAATTGCCATAGCAACAGCTGTCCTTCCCAATTCAGATAAGTACAAGGATAACCCTTGGTAGAGAGACTGGAGGTTTGGGAAGTTCTAGTACCTTGATTCTTTATTCAAAACCTCCTCATTTTAAAGCAATTTAGTTCTTTTGCAACACTTCCCTGGAAAGTAGCATAAGTTCTGGATAATCATTCTTAGGGCTAAAAAATACTTCCTGAGGAAAACCACTTTCTCTAGTCCTGGTCTTCATTTTATGAACACTAACTGGAAAATTTGCTGCTTTATTCATTTACTTGTACTTTAAATGTATTTCGTCTCTACTTCTTCCTAATCCAGTTCTTCTTCTGACTTCCCATTTTGGTTAATGGTATCTGTTTCTCTTTTTACAGACAGAAGCTCAAAATTCAGTGTTATTTTATATACCTCATCCTCAAATCTAAAATTGTTGATCTCCGATTTTGTCTACCTGGTTTCATGGTTCTCATTCCTGCCATGCATGAGTGCCCCCCGTGGAGCCTTTTGAAAATGTGACTCTTGAAATCCATCCCCGGATATATTGTGTCCTGAACATTTCATAGATATTGAAAAATAAGGATAATACAAAAATAAAATATAATAAAATGACTGTTTATCTATAACCCCACTCAGAAAACTAAACACCATAAATACAGCTGATTCCTCCTGTGTTCTCCTGATCCATCATTTCCTTATCCTCCATTTCATGGGTAATTACTATTATAAATATTATATTCACCCTTCCCTTATATTTTATTATAGATATGTGTCTTTCTAAACAATTGATGGTTGAATTTTGTTTGAGTTTTATGTAAATGTTGTCAGACTCTATAGAATCTGTAACTTGCCTTTTTATTCTGTGTTAAGGTTTTGGTATTCATTCATTCTGGCCCCTGCAGCTGTGGCTCATTTATTTAGTCTAATACTCCACTAATGATCGTAGCACCATTTATTCATCCACTCTCCCATGGATAAATATTTGGATTGTTTCCAGTGATTTTTTTAGGGGGAAGGAACAGTGTGCATATTAAATAATGTCTCTCTGGCATATATTAAGGAGTGGAATTGCTGGACTATGTCCACCTTTGCATTTCGACTTTGCAAAATAATACTTACTATTATTATTTTTGCCAAAGTGGTTGTTTCCATTTAACACCACAGTTGTGTATGAGAACTTTGTTTTTTAACTCTGTTCTTACTTGTTATTGCCTGCTGAAGTTTGAATGTGTGTGTGCACCTGCAAATTCATATGTTGGAATTTAAACTCCAAGGTGATAGTATTAAGAGGTGGAGATTTTGGGAGGTGATTAGGTCTTGAGGTCTGTGCCCTCATTAGTCATGTTAGTGTCTTTATAGAAGAGCTGGTGGGCACTAGCTAGAACCTTCTGTTCTTTCATTTCTTCCATCATTTAAAGAACAAAGTTTGTCCCTTCTAGAGGATATAGCACCAAGGTGCCATCTTGGAAGTGGAGAGAGCTAACCTTCACCAGACATTGAATTTGACAGTGGCCCGATTTTACATTTTTCAGCCTCCAGAACTACGAGAAATAAATGTCTATTGTTTATCAATTATTCAGTCTGTCATATTTTATAATAGCAGCAGGAATAGCCTAAGACACAACTCAAGATTTTTTTAAATTTCATACTGGAGAATATAAAGTGGTATCTCATGGTGTTTTCTTTCTTTTTCTTTTTCTTTTCTTTTCTTTCTTTTTTTTTGTGTGTGTATTGCCCTGGGGCCTGTGCATGCTAGGCAATCATTCTACCACAGAGGTATACCCCTAACCCCTTATTGTGATTTTAATTTTCCTTTTTCTGATAAGTAATAAGGCTGAGTATCTTTTCTATGTATATCTGCCAGTTTTGCATCTTCTTCTGAAAAATTATTATTTATCTCTTGCTGTTCCCCTGCATTTAAAAAATTCCACTGGTAATTCTGAAGAGCAGCTGAGGATACATGTGACTGCCTTTATGTCTCTCCCTGTGTCTCTTCTTCATTGGTACCATTATGTCTGCACTTGTTCAGATACTCAGCATCTTGTCTATCACAGTATTCTTGCCACTGATCTCTGAGCTTCCAGTCTCCCTAGCATCAGTGCATCTGAATAGGTACTTCTTCTTGGATGCCAGTTCTAAATGATGTCTAACTCTCATCTTTAAAGTACCGGTGACTTCTCATTGCCTGCAATTCAATTCTGAACTTCTTGTGTATTCATATCTACCTGCACCTCTAATATTGAGTTCCTCTAGTTTTATCACCTACCCTTGACTTCTGCTGATCCAGTATCTTTTTAATCTCAATGTGAGCACCACTGTTTCTTCCTTCTGTACTTAGCCATCCATGAGCTCCACTGTTTACTGCCACCTATCACCTAAAAGCTGGAAATAATCTCACTTTTTTTCACTGTCTTCTAAACTGTTATAATATTTTGTAATCGTTTATTTTCCTTGTCCTCCCTATCACATTCTACCTGGTGTTATGGTTTTATGGTTGTGTTTACCATTGGGTAGTCCAGGGAGGTAGTCTTTCATCCCCATCCATCTTGACATCTTTTATATACTAGGTGATGATACTATTTTGGGATATGAATGAATGAGATTGTGAAATGGAAATAGAACCATATAGAAATAGACTTAGGTCTCAGGTTTCAGTCTTCTTTTTCCCTTTCTGTAAAATCAATAAAGTCAAAGCCAATAATTGAGTCTTCTGAAGCATGTGCGTTCTTTTTCCCACAGCATCTTTATATGCTTAATGTGAAATTAAATGGAAGCCATGGGCAT
This sequence comes from Ictidomys tridecemlineatus, assembly GCF_052094955.1. Classification (NCBI taxonomy): domain Eukaryota; kingdom Metazoa; phylum Chordata; class Mammalia; order Rodentia; family Sciuridae; genus Ictidomys; species Ictidomys tridecemlineatus. The sequence goes on from NC_135487.1 coordinate 51,452,074, forward strand.
TATTGTTGTTTAAGAAACTATATTTAAAAGTGCACCATTAACTGTACCCTTAAGAATAAATACACTTTGAAAGAATTCTTAGTGATGAAATATAGTATTTTAGTGTGAATTTGCTTTAAAAAGTAGTTTAAGGGGCTGGGGATGTGGCTCAAGTGGTAGCGCACTTGCTTGGCATGCATGTGGCCCGGGTTCCATCCTCAGCACCACATACAAACAAAGATGTTGTGTCTGCCAAGAACTAAAAAAATAAATATTAAAAAATTCTCTCTCTCTCTCTCCTCTCTCTTTAAAAAAAAGTAGTTTAAATTTATTGAGTATTAAACCTGGTGAATAAAATTAAGTAACTATGTAATACTACTTCTCACAAAAAATTGATGGGACTCTATATGCAAAAATCTTAAAGATATAATATTAAGAATATTATATGGAGGGCTGGGGTTGTAGCTCAGTGGTAGAGTGCTTGCCTAGCATGTGTGAGACACTGGGTTTGATTCTCAGTGCTGCATGTAAACAAATAAGTAAAATAAAGGCCCATTGACAACTAAAAAAAATTTTTTAAAAGAATATTATATGGAAATATAAAGGAATATGACCGACTTTCTTATGTGACTTATAAATTTGCTCTAAAATAATTTCTATGTGAATATTCCAAGGAACACTTTTAGAGAGGACAGCATTTCTAGAAAATATATAATTATCCCCAAACAATCTCCATATTTGTAAAATTCATATACCAGTAAATTCTCTTGTGTATATATTTTAAAACCATCCTTGGTGTTTTATAATTTTATATTACAACAAGCCTTTCTTGATGGTGGTGTATGCTAATGATACTGAATGGAAAGTCATTGCTTCTTCCTCAGGTCTCTGAGTTGGGCTGGTGTGCAGAAAATAAGGAGGATTGGCTTTCTGAAGCCAAGCTGAATCAGGCTCCTTAGTGATGCTTCCATTATTAGAGTGGTTAGTTTGAGTGATACCAAATGTCCATTAAAGCTACTAGGCTCTCTCTCACAGTGATGGAGGAATGTACCTGTCTTTCATGAAATCCCCAATCGCATTTAGATCAGCAGCAGATCTGAATGTGACCCCAGAGCATTTCTTATCCCTTTGTTCTTTTATTTTGGTTCCTTTACGTTAGAAGTTGAGAATCCAGACACTTGCATGTGACCCTGTTCTAGTCAAAGAGGTGTAAGAGAAAGACTGAAGAGGACCTTCAGAAGATAATATGTTTCCCAGTGAAAGGGATGTGACTACAAGAAGATCATTGGCATTTCCCTCTTTAATTCCTTCTCTCTTAGAATACTGGTGAGATGATACTACATTTGGAACTGTAGTGGGTACCCTAACGACTACACGTGCAGAAAGCAAGGCTTGGAGAGATGGACTCATCATGGCCCTCTGAGCAATGCCATGAACTGTGGAGAAGCTTAGCTCCATACATGTGTATGAGTAAACCATAAGTGCTTTTTCATTTACTGTTTATTGGGTTTTCTGTTACACAGAGCTGAATGTACCCTGATGATAGTCACATGTTGAAAGAGTCATTCATTCATAATTCCCTCTCTAATCTGAAAAGATTTATCTATCATCTATATATCCATCCAAACATCCATCTATCCATCATCTCAACAAGCTCTCAGTAATTTTTTGTTATGTTTGAAATGATCTTCAAGAATCACCCTTAGTTGTTTTTTTCTTTTTTTCCCTAAAACTTTTTTAAACGACTTCTTACTCATTCTCTTAATATACAATATCCTTCTGGCACATTTGTGAATACTTTTAAAGTCATGGAATCATCATCTTATGGCAATCTGACTCATATTCAGATTTCATCATATTTTATATCAGAACTGACATCAGATATTCTGGACTCGTCCGAATAGCCTGGTTTACTGAGGAATTTCTGATTTTGTTTCTTTGGAGAATTTAAACAAGTTCTTCATCTACAGGATAGCTTTCCTTTCTAAAGTTCACATTTTCTAAATATTTCATGGTACTTCTCAATCTGAAAAAGTTGCCCTCTGGGAGCTAGATAAATGAATAAACCCTCTTGATGCTCCTTGCAAAATAACTGTAGTAGTTTAAGTTATCATTTTGTCCATACCCCTTAAATTCCTGATCATTGACCTTATAGCATTGATATTCAATGCATATTTGTTTTTTTATGTACAACAGGAGTTAGCAGACTTGTTCTATGAAGGGCCAGCTATTAAATAATTTAGTCTTTATGGATCACATATGGCCACTGTGGCTTTTTTTTTCTTGTACCAGGGATTAAACCCAGCACTTAACCATTGAGCCATATCTTAGGCCTTTTTATTTTTTATTTTGAGATAGGGTCTTGCTAAGTTGCTTAGGGCCTCGATAAGTTACTGAGGCTGGCTTTGAACATGTGATACTCCTACCTTAGCCTCCCAAGCTGCTGGGATTATAGGCATATGCCACCATACCCAGCTTGCTGTTGTTTTTATAAACATTTCAAAATATAGAATCTGTTCCTAGCTTGTGGGTCATACAGAAATAAGGTACAAGATGCATTTGGACTCACAGGCTATAGTTAGCTACTTTTTGTCTTAGCAGGTTTTTCCAGAATGGAAGGGTAAGAAACTTGTACCTCTTCAAATGCATAGGTAGAACAGCTTGGAGTACTTAACAGAGGAGTTATAAGGGAGAGTAACAGAAAATAAAGAGAAGATAATATTCTAGCACCCTAGCATTTGTATCTGTGTAATAAATGTGAAGGTAACTTTTGGTTTCAGCTTAGAAATGTAGATAACTATAAGGAGTTTCCACTCTCACACTTATAAGAAGAATAAAGTGCAACAAACTGCAAATTAATATTTTCTTTGGAACCTATCAAGGAACTGAGGTTTCATAACCAACACCACACATGCAATTTGGAGAGAGAGAGAGGCACCTGCAAGAGAAATAGGACCTAAATACATTTGAAATGGTTACAAAAACCACTGATTTTGAAAAGGTTATAAAAACAACAGCAAGCTGGGTGTGGTGGCACATGCCTATAATCCCAGAAACTTGGGAGGCTGAGGCAGGAGGATCACATGTTCACAATGAGTAGACAATGAAGGTGGCATATACACTGGAATATTTAGACTTTTAAAAATAAATTCCGAAGGCTGGCTATGGACTAGAATCCTTGGGTCCACAGAAATGGGCATCGAACTTTCTTATAGATTGTTTCCTTCTGGAGTCCTATCAGATATTCAGTTACTGTGAGAGATTAGGGAAAATCCTTGAAAGGAAAAAATTGCTAAATCCAAGAAGATTGGAAAATCCAAATATATAGCCCTCTATTTATTATATAAAGGGACTTTAGTTTAAAATTCCTACAAACCCCCCCCCAAAAAAAAGGAAACTAGTAAATTTTACAAAACATTTCAGGATAAAATATTCTCTTTTTAAAAAACACTGGTTTGCAGAAAATTGAAGACGTGTGGGAGTCCTCCCATTGACACCTATCTGGAGCCAAATGAAAGCAAAAATACCTTCAGTCAGATTTTTTAAATTTACATTTTCCAACATTTACCATGTACCTAACATGTTAGGTTCTGGGTGTCCCCCAAATGATGACAAGAAGAATTTCATTGTAACTTTTTGAGAAAGAGATTGGTCCTAGTTATTAATGAATTTAAAAATTGGTTCAGCATACTACTAGACAGACAGACATAGTAAATGGATAGAGTTTTAGTATAAACAACTTATAAAATGAATGAATTTCCTTTGGAAGACAGAGAAGTGACAAAATGTGTGCATGGTATTTTCTTAAGATGCTAGGATACAACTGTGAATTTTCTTATTCATGAATTTTTTGACTCCTAAAGATATATATAAGATTAGAAGAAATAATCAGAATGTCTAGAGAGATTCTTATAAAGATTTTGAGTTAGAAGGTGACACTTAAGAATCTGGGAGCACATGGGAACACAGTTGGTGTTTCCACTGCAGGATGAAACTTCAGAAGAGAGACGATATGGAAGTTAAACAGCTGCTGTCTGTAAACTTGAATAAGAACTGAAATAGATTTTGGCTCAAGCGGAAAATCATGATCTGCATGCAAGAAATGTAATTGGCATCTAGCTGACTTGGTCAAGATTGACTTACACTAAATGTGGAAGTAGAAGAAAATTTGGTCCAGATAAACATATGAGTGTTGTTTTTGTGTGCTGAGCCACAGAGAAGGAAGATAAGACTGAGAATGCTTGCGGCATCCAGTGACTCACAGGAGAAAATAATTAGGAAAAGCCCAGAAGTACCAACACTATCTCAGATACCAAACCACAGACCACAGGAAAGATGCATTTTGATTATGACCTGGGGAAATATGATTGATCTTGTAGGTATCACCAAGACTTGGTTGGATAGAAAACAACTTTAGTGGTGGTAGAAAAGTTTGTCTTCTGAACTGATATTCAGAAGGGTATAAAAGCAATGGTTGTGATAAATTATCAGAAGTTCATGTGGAACTTCTAAAGGTCTAATTGTATATATTCCAGATTAAATTATTAGGGAGGTGTAAATCATGTAGCCAAATGATTACAAGATTGTAGTACAAATTAGTGCTGCTAATCATATTTTCAGTTTTACTCCTGAGCTCAGGGGACCTTGCCCTTCTCTGCCTCTTCCTTGTAGATAATGTAACCACATGACTTTCTGTAATGGATACAAGTGAGCAGAGGGATCAATGTTATATGGACTCTCATTCATGCAAATGTGCATGAATGAGAAAGAAACTTCTGTATGTTAAACCATTTAGATCTTAAAGATAATTTGTTGCTGTTGCATAATACATCCTTTATTCAAGATATATGTTCATATCAAAATTTCTAGTTTGCTGACAATATAAGACGTAATTGTGGAAGTGGATTTTAGCTATAAAAATATTTTCTCAAACACAAACTTGCAGAGATTGCCAACATACAACCAGTTAAATGGTGCAGCAGCTTTGTTAGAAGCAGTAGTGAGAATGGCCCCTTCTAACAGCCTTCCCACCTCCTCCTCTCACTAGCCTCGGAGGTTGTTGGTGCCTATTTGTAGAACTCCTAAGGCTTACCAAAATACAATTGAAAAATCACAGCTACAGAAGATAGACTTTTGGCTCAATAAAAGGAAGTTCTTTCCTTCAGTGAGAAATGGCCAAAGATAGAACAAGGCACTCAAGTGAGCGGCTGTCACAGGAAGTGTTAAAGCACTGATTGGCTACACAGCACAGGTATGAGGGAGATGGTGTTCTGTCATTGGCTGCCCATTTCTAGCTAAGTTTTGATTCTCAGGCCTCTTGAATGAATAACCTCCTCTATTATTCTTTATCTCATTCTCACTTTAGTTTTTCATTGAATTCATAAGTTGTTTATACTAAAACTCTATTCATCTACTATGTCTGTCTACTAGTATGCTGAACCAATGTTTAAATTTTCAGAGCTAGCTGTTAAGCACAGACATTATTAAAAAATTAAATTACATAAACAATTAAATAAATTATATCAAAAAACTAGGTTATAACACTCAAAACTCACCACTTCCTAGTTTCTTGGCTACATTTGTTATTTTAAGCTTATTTATATCTATCCTGTCTGGATAGTGGGAACATTATATAATGTACAGTGTGCTTTTGCATTCCTGGTGTCACATTAGTAGCTTGAAATCCACCCTAGTGGGAGTATTTATACCTCAGAAAGTATCAAATGCAACAAATTAGAGCCTTGTTCCCGGGAACTGCTTGTTAAATATTTACCCCCACAGCACTGTATCCATCCAAGTCTCCACCTCTGGAATTTGAGGATACAAATTTTGTTATGTTCAGTGTTGTCAGTTCTGGAAACATTTTAATTTATTGTATAAACTAAGGACTGACTCACATCAGGGCCAGCCAGAATTTTCAAAGAATCATGGTGAGAGAAAGCAAGGAGCATGAGTCGAAACTAGAAGTTGCTTTCTGGTCTGCCTGCCTTGGCTGTTTTTACAGGGACAACATGTAAGAAATGGCATGTAATGCTATTCAGTTTGCAAACGAAATGATCTCTTCTAGTTCTCCAAAGAGCTTCCCAGAGTAATCCCTGAGCCATTCACAAGCTCCTGAAGAAAAATTGGACATTCTTTTTCTTCCTTCTGTTCAGTACAAGTGTATTTGCAGGCAAGAGTGCTGATTTTACAGGCAAAGAAATGAGATCTTCACTCAGAAAGAAATCTTAATCCCCCAAATGCAATCTCAACAAAGCTAAAGAAGAAGCTAAGGCTGTGAAGTGGTTTGTCTATCAGTGCACAGAATCCAGGACCAGTTAGGTGGCCCTCCCCGAAGGCTGAGCAAATAAAATGAAGCGAAGTCACTCCCACTGTTATAGAGGTTTCGCTGGGACATTCCCCAGACTGAAATGCACAGGTTGTCTTGATGAAAGCCCTAGAGGTACCACCTTTTGACCCATTTGGCCACAGAGTAAAAAATGTTGTCTGAGGATATTTGCACTGCTATAGACCAGGGTTCATGAGTTAGAAATCTGTAGACAGTATCTGGGCTACTGACAAGTTGATCTGTATGGAAGCTCAAAAAACTGAATTAGTTTCCCCAGTTAAATATCAAATTTCCACTAAAAAATCTGGGTTTCTGACTTCCCTTAAAATTTCAGTATATCCAGCAGCTCAAGATCTATATTAACCACAAGGCGAAAATCCACTTGAGCTAAGTTTTGGTGCTTAACTCCATTAGATGGTCATACACTGTCCAGCTCAGGACCATCCCTTCCATCTCCCAATGCTCTATGTCTGTTCATCCCTACTCCATAAGGTTATTTGCCAGTGCTTATATCTTTTGATAGTCACTTGCCCCATGCAATACTGATTACGTTTCATGGGTGAATAGCTAACAAAAGTTGGTATTTGGCAGACAGTAATCTTCCTCCTGAACAGTCAACCTCCTTGGGTTTTATTTTCTTCAAGTGTTAAATGAAGCGATTAGACCAGGGGATCCCTAAGGATTCCTATTGCCCTGGCATTCTGTGCTTACTCTAAATAACCTTAACCCTTTATCACTTGCAGTTTTTGTTTCTAATTCTTATGTTTCTGTTTCTGTCACTCTTTCCCCACCGCCATCTCTATGTCTATCATCATCTAAAAGATGGTTGTTTTCTATATTTTAGAGCAGGAGGGCTGCAGAGTTATTCATGAGGGAAAGGGTGGTGTTCTGTCATTGGCTGCCCATTTCTGGAAGTCAAAGGAGCATGCATGCCCACTCATTCTTTGTGTTCTCTCCTTATAAGAAACACTATTTGCTTTATAAGGCTTGAAGCAGGAAAACATATTGATTTTAAAAGGGATTTCAGAACTCATGGAAAATACTTACTCTTTTACTTCCATCAAACTTGCTGAGTATGATTTGCTCATAATATAAAGAATTCAATTGTTGGAAATGTTATACTTCTTGGTTTTAAATATACCAGCCAGTACCAGTTCTTTATCATTAAGCTACCATGGTGATAGATATCCTAGACACACATATATAAAGAACAATTTGCATTTTTTTAAACACTACATAAGATACATATATAAGAACAGAGTGCTTATCAAGTCTAAGTAGTTAGCTTTTGAAACAGTACTGGTTCTCAAGAACAATGATGCTATTGCCAATACACTAATTGCTCCAGGAACCTGAAGACCAGAGTGTGAGGTAAAAGCTGCTTGCAGCCTTTCAGGGAAATGATTTGATTTTAAGCAGATCTAATTTGCTATACTTTCATGTTGTCGTTTTTTCCTCTTTGGTTATAAAACATATCACAAAATGAAATATATCTTATTTTAGTTTCATAGTTAGATGGAACATATTTAGTTGTGTGAAAGAATTGTTTTTCCTCCCTATCAATTTCTTTTTCTGTTCAAATTAGAAATGTACCTCTGAGCCAATAAATTTCTGATTATAATTTCAGAACTAACATTGGTTTTTGAAACAATTAGTGAAGAGACTTCACTAATATTTTTGCTACTGTGTGTTCTAGATCATTAAAAATTACACAGTGACAAGAAATCTAATTGCCTCTTGGTGGTGAAGGATGAAATTAGAGTTTATGTAGAAATAAAATCTACAACAGAAGTACACCTTCAAGGTTTTCAAATGCAGAAATAATTTGGGTTAGGACAGTTTACATTTCAGTCCTCTTAATTCTACTTTCCTATAGATCATGTTGTGTGTGCGTATGTATATTCCGCCCTCCCCCCTCCAATTTATTTATTGCAGGAACACATAGTGCTAGTGATTGATCTATCCCTGGGAGATGATTTGATAATAGCAGGTTACCTAATTGCATTCCTTCACTTTCTTTTTCACTTTAATAAGAAAGGCAAAAAAAAAAAAATCCTGAGTTTCTTGCATATTTCAAAGGGCTCTTCAAATGCTAATTATTCTTACTGATTCAGAAGATCTCAGGTTTCTACTGCTTAAAAGTGCAAGCAAAGGTTTTCTTGGAACTAAAAAACACCTGGAAACTAATGAATGTTCTTATAATCTCATTTTGTTGTATGATAAACTTAAAAAGATTGAACTAAGGAAAATTAATTTTTTTGTAACTACTGGCATGTGCAATGGGTATATTTACTTTTGTTCTATTCTTTAGGATATGAAAATAACTACAACAGCTGAATTAAAAGTCTCTATATTATTTTCCTCCAGCTTTCCACGATTAACTCTGAATTCTTCTGCTCGATGCACAGTTTGGCATAATTTCAAATGCAGAAAAACAATAAAAGAAATACTTCAAATGAAAGTAGGGTGTGTAAATTACAAAACATGATAGAAAAGATGATTACTAAAAATAGATACACTATGAAATCTAACAGTATCATTAAAAACTCAGTTAATAAATAGTTCTGCTAATTATATTGTTCTTCAACAATTATGGTAAGGATTGTAGTTTAAATATAGGTATCTCTATATATGCATGTATATATTTGAATAGATATATTTTTAAAGAAAGTTATACTTTAATAATAAAAGTTTGGTTGATTTATTTTTAACATTTTTCAATATTATGATATTATGATAAGCATTAACAATAACAAAAACCAAAACAAAACAGAAGATTAATGATTCAGTCTGGGAAATAAAAATAAAAGTGAAAAAATGTTCATAGAAAATATGAGCTTTTTAAGGCATTAGCTACCTCTTCAATTGTTTAAGGTCAAGAAATACCTTAGGAGTTTTCATAAGCTACCAGGCCCTGTGCTGGGCACTGGATGAATTAAACTCACATTCTGTCTCTAAGGACAAATGAGGTGACTAGCTTGTGTGCATCTTATAGTTTTGGTATCTAGCACGGAGTTGAAGACATAAAAGGCAATCAATATCTGCTTGTTGCATTGATTCAAATATTTGTCAGAGTGAACAATTGAGATTTCAGAATCACTATGTTGAATCATGTTTGGGTTTCTTAGAAATTTTGTAAATGGCAGAGAACCCTGTTGTAGATTCTCTTAAGGTCTCTAGGATGCAAATGATTTAACAGTATTCAATAAAATCATTGCAGTTACAGTTTAGAAAGTTAAATTTTTTTTCCATTTCTGTTAATGCTTAGTATAATGGCAAGTGCAGGAGTCTGAGGATAAGAAACCTATGAGATCTTGGGCAAGCAACTGCCATCGTTGAGATGGCAATTTCTCCATCTTTAGAATGTAGGCCAAAGAAAGATGCTAACCTGAAGTCACAGATGATCTTAGAGGTCTTGAATGATTTAGAATTCAAGAAGACAGAAGACAGAATGGTGTGCAAAATGATGTGGGAATGTTGTCTCTAGAGTTTATTTTACTTTGAAAAATCATTATTTTACTTTGAAAAATCATCTTTAGAATAACATGCAAAACTTTTAATCAATACATTAAAATCAGAATAGAAACCTTTCAGCTTGTTATTACACAAGAGAAATGCCATTTTGGGTTATTCCCCATTTTCTACATTTATAGTGTAATTAATCCATCAAGCAACTAATGGACATTTATTGAAAACCATTATATATTTTGAAATGTAATAACAAAAGGAATTAGCAAAAGATCTACCAAAATCTTTCTTCAAAGAATCCACTAATTAGGAAGATTAAATCAACCCAGTCTTCCTTTTCAAGATTGTTGTTGAGATGAATCTTATAACATGGAAGATTAGAGGGAAGCTCTATTGAAGATTATACTGGCTTTAATTGAAAGAGATTAATTCTAGCACTGTTATTAAGGAGATAACATTCAAAGTGCTGTGCTAATCTATTCATGCATGACACATTTATGAGTACTGACTCTATGCCAGACACAAGAAAATACTAATAAATAATACAGGGTCTTTTGGCATTAAAAACTATTATAGTGCAGGAAATAAACACAGAAACAAATAATCATCGTGTTGTAATTCAGTATTTTAATTCAGATATGAAAAGTTGTAAGGGAAAATAGAAGAGCCATTCTAAGGATCCCTGTTTGGTTCTGACTCTCAGTGATCTCAAGCCTGAGTGGTACAAAAAATATATAAAAAACTGAAATATAGGACAGCATATGTTATATCATAATTAGTTACTAAGTGTCATGCTGCATCTGGGGTAGGAGAGTTCTCTGTCATCTATGGGAAGCAGGCATGAGAGAATGATCAAAACAAGGCCTGTGAAAGACATGGAACTGTGGTTGTGCTGGAATCTATAAATAGGGGAGATGGAGCAGAGCCTGGCATCAAGGGCAGAGACATTGGCTAAGGGCACATTTGTGACACAATACATCATCTGCTTAACCTAGAGCACAGGGCAAGGGTAGGGACTGAACTTTATCCTGGGGAGAGAAAAGTATTGTGGTTTTATGCATAAAGGAAAGAACAGACAGAAGTGTGTTCTCAGAAGCTTCACCTAGGGTAAATGGAAATGTGGGGAGGGTCAGGGACAGAAGATCTGCTATAGCAGTAGTTCATTGAGAAGCAATGAGATGCTAGAAGCTAGACAGAGGTGAGCCCACTGGGAATAAAAAGCAGGAAATGGATTTCTGTGGTATTGCAGAGGCAGAGAAGCAGGATTTGACAGTGCATGAGGTTTGGGACTGAGCAAGGTAACAGGCAAAGATGAGTCAGATTTTTTTTTTTTTTTGAGTACGCTGTTGATGTTGGCAGAAATAAGAAAGTCAAGAGGACAAATTGTTTATGGAAGGAATGATGCTTGCAGACGTTTAACTCTCATTGAGGTCAGCGTGGATGGGAACAGTCATGTAAAGCTTGGGAGCACAGAATATGGGCTTTGAAGGGCAAGTGAACTTGGGTAAACATAGAGGAGAAATTTGGACATTCTAGGCTCAAGGACCAGCATGCATGGAGGTTCCCACATGGAACTATTTAAGAAAGCTATAACAAGGGCTATTATTTATTGAGCATTACTGGGTTATAAGTTCCATAAAGTTCTATAGAGTTCATCTGATTTGTTTTACCAAGTTTAAGATTGTGTCTAGCACTTGGCATGTGTTCAATAATGTATTCACTAAAAAGATCAATCAATAACCACTTATGCTAAGGATTGTGCAAAGTATCTAGAATAGAGGCAAAGAAGATACGTTCATGCCTTCAAAGAGTTCATATCATACAAAACAATGTGTTACGTGGTTGCAGAGCTGTTTGGAAATCAAAAGAGGTAAATCCAAATAGGCTTTACAGAAAACACATTGACATTCTCAGAATGTGAGTGGCATCAAGGAGGATGGGTAGGAGCTCATGAAAGGCAGACAGGGAAGTAGAAGAAGGGATTCCAGACAGAAGACATTGCATTGTGTAGGCATGAACTGTCGGGAAATTAATTAGGTTTATAGGGTGTGTATGGACAAGGGAAAGGGGAAAGATGAGATTGGAGATGTACATTTCTTAAGGGACCTATCTGTCATACTAAGGAACTCTGAATTATTTTCAAGGACTGGGGTATGCTGAGGGATTATGAAGATAAGTGATGTAGGAGTTATAATCTTACAAATAGTTGCAAGCAAGAGTCAGGTTGAGAAGGTCCAGCTTTCTACATACTATTAGCATAGTCATACCCTTTAGGAAGGTCCTGGAAAATTACTAAAGAAGATATTTAAAGAGATTCATTTGCTGGCATCGCTTCCATCATTTTCTTCACACCTTAGGACCTAGATACTCAATTTTGGGTGGAGGGGTACCAGGGATTGGACTCAGGGGTACTTGACCACTGAGCCACATCCCCAGTGCTATTTTGTATTTTATTTAGAGACAGGGTATCATTGAGTTGCTTAGCATCTCACTTTTGCTGAGGCTGGTTTTGAACTCTCAATCCTCCTGCCTCAGGCTCTGGAGCTGCTGAGATTACAGGTATGTTTCATTGTGCCTGGTATGGCCTGGATACTCTTATTCCTATATGGGGAACTTGAACTTGGCCCTTTCTTTCTTTCTTTCTTTCTTTTTTTTTTTTTTTTGAGAGAGAGAGAGAGAGAGAGAATTTTTTTAATATTTATTTTTTAGTTTTTGGTGGACACAACATCTTTATTTTATTTTTTATGTGGTGTTGAGGATCGAACCCAGCACCCTGTGCATGCCAGGCGAGCGTTCTCCCACTTGAGCCACATCCCCAGCCCCTTGGCCCTTTCTTTCTACAAGGTACATTTGTTAAGAGCTACTAAAGCCATTGGGGCAGGGAGATGGAGAGGCATTCTATGCTTACACTGTAAAAACCTAAGCTATATTTAGGCTTCAGGCTCTTCTACTGCCTAACTGTGTGACATGGAGGCATATTCATTAGGACACCTAAACTTATTTCTTCATCTAAAAGAATAAGGTTAAAAGTTTAAAACTAAATGCATGCATTTCATCAATTTGTTGGATTATGTTTAAATCAGTGGATGTTGGAAGAGTTGGAAGGCTGAGTTCTTCTTACATTTGCAAATAAGAAGTTTTGTACCCAAACATATCATTCTTCCAAATTTTTAAAAAATAAAGACATATTTCTAAAGCTGTAATTTAAAATTTACTTTTGGTTAAATATAATTATTCTAAAAATGGCATATCTCTACATATGTTTGCTTGGTGCAATTGAATATTACTTGCCTGTTTATAGAATGTGACATAAATGGGAACAAGATAATTATAGACAATTCTGGTTAACAGAGTTACCAGAATCTAAGTCTTCTATGAGTGGATGGCTTAGATTTTTTGTTTCTTTTCTCCCGGTTTTTACTTTCTCTTTGACCCCGAGGGAAACTAACTGCATTTATTTCAAACATTTCTTACCTGCATATCTTCAATATGTAATCCTAATACTCGGTACATCTGAAGGTCCTGACATCCGGCACTCATAAATTGCTTTATAAATGTGGACTTGGGCCTTGTGGGCAAGACAGCAAAAGTAGTCAACAGAATAAGAGCATTTGTTGGCTACTAATGATTGCACTGGGTGCTTCAGGGGATAACAAAATTGAGAAAGAAAATATTTTCTATGCTTTCAGGTAAGCCTACAATTTAGCTAGGCAGTCTAAACACAAATGCTTTTTTGAAGAAGAATAAAAGTAGCGCACATGGGAGTGCTTGGCATTGCCTGGATAATAAGTCTAACATTACCAAAGAAATACTCTGTCAGAGCTGGAATCTTAGAGACCATTGTGGTCTCCTAGACACGTGGAAGCTTGCCAGCTAAACAGGCTCATTCGTTACTCTTACCTTGACAGACAAAAGTAGTTTATTAATGCATCTTGTGTTGGATCTGAAATTTTAAGAAATGGAAACAACAACAACAACAAAAACTCATTTGGCTTCTTAGGATTTCTTTATTATAGGCAGTTTTTTTTTCGGTTATTTTGACTATAGATTTATTAAGGACTTCTGAAGTGAAAATGGTTTGTAAAGCAGTTCTACTCAGGAGGTGTTTGTGGGGGTTTGGATCACTTGGAACTGGTTGTGGTTTGACATGTGAATGGTATCCATGAGCCTGGACAGCCCCAACTGTTGAATTTGCAGCTACAGTGGAAAGTTCTGCCCACTGCATCTGTCGAAGGCACCTATCATTTCTGTCCTCTGGGCTTTTATGATATGATAAATTATTTTTAATTAGTATTGTAAACCATTTTTCCTTCTCTAGATAATATTTCAGCACCCAACACAACAACTTTGGCAACTCAGAAGTGAATTTTTGTAATATATTTACTTCTGTAGGTATCAACCATTGTAAATGACTTGGAGAAGAACACACACATTTATTGCAGAATAAACATGAAAGGTTTTTATTTTTTTCAATCTGGAATTTTCAACACTGATCTTTGAATTCCTTGTTAGCATCCTTTAACAACAACTGGGATCAATTCTATGGCTTTTCTAATGATATTTTAGTTATTAAAACTTGGTGTAATTCAGTTTAAGACTTCAATCTCATCTGTAATTCAAAGCTTCCTTCCCCTAGTGTGGGCTACTGCTGGAAGCCTGCTTTATTGAGTGGTGAAATATGTTCTGGTTCTGAAATGCCTTCTGGGCTTTGCTCTTTGAGGTCAAATTCTTTTAGATTAGGGAAACATGGACAGAATGAAAGAACCAGGAAGCAGAGATCTTATAGTATGATTGTCCTGCTGATGATGCTGGAATGCCGCCCTGCTGTTGCAGTAGTGTGTCCTGGTACTGGCTGATCTTGGTTGTCTCTGGTTGAGGTAGAGTGATGGCTACCTAAGTGCTAGGATGTTCATCTTTGGGCAGAGCTCAGCTTTTCAGCTGCCTTCTTTATTCCCAAGAACTCCTTCAGATTGAGGGAGTCAAATCTTTCTTGAGTTCTGTTTCTCATTATAGGAGCACAGGTAAACCCCCAACACCAGCTGTAGTGCCTTCTCTGGAACTTTGGGAACAGGGAAGTGGGTTCCATCTTGTTGTTTAAGGCACACTGTATCATAGTGGCTTTCAGCCTTGCTGGCCTGGCCATTTTGGTGATCTTTCCATCTTTAAAAATCTCTTTTTCAGAAAAGGACCCAACCTCTACATTCACATATCTCTCAACTTTTTTTTTTTTGTAATTTAAGCCTTCCCTCATTTTGCTCAATTCCATGGCGGGAACTATCCAACCAGGGTGAATGTCAGTGCTGTCTGGGTCTCTGAGAATGGATCTCCTGGAGCCTCTCTCACATAGTTCTAGCAAGGGGGAAGCCCAGAAATAGCATGAGTTCTGCACTCCCCAAAGCATGTGGAGACTGAGAAGCTTCTGTAAATACTGGATAAATCATATATCAGTAGGTAAACATAGGGCAAGATTATGAGATTTCAGATAGAGACATGAACATGAACACAGAGTTGAAGAATATGGACATGTTCAGAGACAAAGACTTAGTCTAATTTGGTTGTGACATAGGGAAGTAATGAAAAATCAAGTCACAGAAACAAAAGATTCCAGGAGTTAGGAATTTAGATGCTAAGGACATAGTCATGAACAAAACCAGGTGGCAGATGCTTACAAGTTTGGACACTGTTGTCTGCATTGCATTTCCAGGGCTGATATGGTTAGTAGCAAGTGGTTCTGAAGCTCTAGAATTCTAGATTCTGGTGCTTGTTAGAGTTACTATAGCTTTTGGGAGTTCCAGTGGTTTATATTTCATTCATCTGACACCAATTAAATCTTTTTCATCTGAAATTTGTGTGATTAGAAATTTCTTCGCTTTCAGCAAGTAGGTCTCATAAAATGTACCACTCCATGAAAGTCTTTACTTGGAGTTACAGAGATAACAATATAGTCTTTGTATACAGTAAATAACTCTTCCTTGGTATTGATTGATTGGAGAAAGAATTATAACAATACAGTGGCAATACAGTAATAGGTTCTTATTGAACATGTTCACTGATGTGGATTTAAAAACAAGCTTTCAGCTGTCATAAGCTTTTCTGATATTGTTGGGAAATATCATTGATTGCCCTTTGTATATTCACAATTCTACCCACTGTGAATTTGTAGGATGGCAACATATAGTAAAGTAAAATAAAAACAGCAACAAGATCTAACATTTATTGAGATTTTACTATATCCCTTCTCTTTTGTAAACCACTTTCCTCAGGCTCAACTGAGCCCCACAGAGGTACCATGGGGAAGGCACTGTCACTATCTCCATTCTACATTTGAGGGAACCGAGGCATAGAGAGGTTAAATTTCTTGATGATGCTATTTTATAAGTAAAGGTGGAACTAGGAAATCATCTAAGCCGTCTAGGTTCTACTGCTGAGCTCCTCAATGATGCAGCCTTGATTGGGGAAGTATAAGACTCAGGATGGGTCTCCTAGTATATGCAGACATATGAGGGATGTGGTAAGAGGCTTATTATGAGTAAACTTATACAGCTGTTCTCTTCACATCTATCTTTAATGTGAGTTTCCCTGATTTTCTATCTTTTTCAATAGCCTGCAAGTGAGTTGACTGTCCCTTCTTAATTGTCAACCCTACCTTCCAGTAATTGGTGGCTGGTATCAAGGAAAGCTGTTGAAGGTGGCAGCTCTTTAATGTAATATTATCATTTAGCATCAAGTTCTTAGTTGGAATATCCAAAAACTCATTTTTGTCAGTATAATAAGAGTTGAGTAAGCTCAGTGAGATAATTTCATCAAAATTAAATTGGGAACAAATGTATTGATTAATTTCATGAATTAATTACTTTTTAAATCAACTTGAGGTGTAATTTTAGATGATAAATTGGATCTATATTTTAAATATATAGTTTAATGAATTTTGACAAATGTATGAAATAGTAAAACATCAAGCACAATCTACATGTAGAACTTTCTATTATTCCAAAAAGTCTCTTGTACCAACTTCTAGTCAGTTCATGTGCTAACCTTCAACTCCAAGAAAATGTCGATATGTTTCCCGGTATTATAGATTAAATTTTCTTTCTATTTGACCATAAAGGGTCATATACACTAGTGTAGTTTCTGTTGTTTGTTCAACAAAATGTTTCCAAGGGTTATTCATGCTGTTTCATGTATTGGTAGTTCATTTATTGATGATAATATTTTATTATATTGATATAGTACAACTTGGTCGTCCGTTGACCTTTGCCAAACCTTAAGTTGTTTTCAGCAATTAGCTATCATGAATGAAGCTATTCTGAATGTTTGTGTACAAGTCTTTTTGCACTTGAACTTTTCATTTTTTCTTGGGTTATTAAATTCCACTTAAGAGACAGAAACCATACAGTGATTTGAATAGGGACAGTTTAAGGAAAAAAATATTATAAAATCACTAAGTATATGATATTACTAGTAGATCATCATTCGATGTTTAAAATAAAGGAGTATTGGTTAATAAGAGGTAAAGAGAATTCTGAACAATATGGGATTAGTAGAAGAGGGAGTAACCATTATCCCTAAGAGAAACTGAATATCCAAGGAAGAGGCCACTCCCTTCCTGGACTGATTTAGGTTCATTTGTGAGGGCACAGACATGGTTCAAAGATGGTAGAGAATTTCTGTGAAGTGCTTCGCCAACAAGACTCCACTGGATATATGCCTTTAGGAGTGCCAGGGAAGTGGGGCCAGGGGATGTCCACAGGGACGTGCTTCACTTGTGGACTACTGCACAGATTCCCAGGGAAAGGCTGGGAAATTGTCCAAGTGGGAGGTGCCTAGTTAGATGTACTATTAGGAAATTACTATCTGGGTTGCCAACAAAAGCTGTTTATCCAGAAGGGGGCCAAAGTGGCACTTCATGAGAAAGTATCCTAGAGGGGTCATGGGGAAGCTGAAAACAAAGAGGTTCTAGGCTGTCAGTGCTCCACTGCCTTTTAAGCACCTTGAGGGGTTAAGGGAAATTGGTTGAGTGGAGTTGTTTTGCCGGTGACACTTCCCTTTGCCAGGAAAAGCTGTTCAAGGGAATGTGTTGAGCAAGTGGCACTTGTGGGGAACCCACTCTAATGGTCCCTGGAGGAAACAAAGCACAGTGAGATTCCCTGACAGTGTGACTCCCCTACAAAGCTGTCTGAGGGGGTGCCAAGGGAAGCTACTAAGGGAAGTGGCCATATGCTTTTGGCTACCAGGCACCACAAAACAAAAACAGGAACAAAAAAACCTGCGTGATTTGCAAGGGCCTAATGTAAGGAACATGCCAGAACCAAAAGCAGAAACCTTTTTTCTTCTACTTTCTTTCCAAATCACTCTCTTATAATGCCTTATGTTGTCCCACCTGGCAAAAGAGAGATATGAACAGAAATTTGCTCTGTTGTCAGAGAGCAGGCAATGAAAAATGGGTATGGAGCTGAGTCAGTAGACTGGTAACTGGCACACTGAAAATACATAGAAGCAGAGTTGCTGAGTCACATGTTACTATTGTATGTTAATATAAAAATTGCCAAGGTATTTTCTACAAGTGGTTGGGCCACTTGTATTCTCACTAGTGAGGGTTGAGAGTTTCCATTGCTCCAAATCATCACTGATCCATGGTAGGATCACTCCTATTTTATTAAATTGATTTTAGTAAACTTTTGTTCAAGGAATTTTTTTTTATCAATTTACCAAAGACCTTACTTTGTTTTCATTTACTTTCCTACTATTTATTTTATATTTTATTAATTTGTTTCTAACTTTATTATTTTCTTATTTCTATTTTGAATTTGCTTTTTCTCTAATCTTAATGTAAAAGCTTATTGACTTTTCTGACTTATTTTCTAGTTTAAATTCATACCATTCAGTGTAAATACTGCTTTAAATGTTCATCACACATTGTTTTTCATTTGCCCTACAATGTTTATCTAATCTATTCAATTTGAGGATTTCCATGTAATTTTTTTCCCTATTGATTTTAGTTTGTCTGTTTTATTTACACAGCATCCTCTGAATTATTACAACCCTTTAAAGTTAATAGTTGCTTGTGTATGGCCCATTACTCTTATTTATCTTGGTATATATTTCATATAAACTTGAAGAAAATTTGGATTCTGCTGTCATGGGGTATATATGTTATAAATATCACTTTGGAAAATTTGTTGGTAATGTTGTTCAGGAATTTTTTATTCTTACAGATTTCCTGCCTATTTTTTTCTTTCAATCCCTGAGAGAAGAGTATTAGATTTTCCAGTTATAATGTGGGTTTATTTGTCTTTTCAGTTCTGTCAAATTTCGCTTCATGTATTTTAAAGGCTGTTGTAAGGTACATATACATTTGCAACTGCTATATTCCCTGGATTAGTTGACTTTATCATTAAGACAAGCTTATTTTTGTCATATATTCTTGTTTTAAAGTCTATTTTTATAACATTATGTCAATATTAGAAAGACTAGTAATTTTGTGATTACAGGTTTTATGATATTTCTTTTTCTATGCTTTTCCCTGTAATCAATCTCTCCTCTCTCTCTCTCTCTCTCTCTCTCTCTCTCTCTCTCTCTCTCCTTCTCTCTTTCTCTGTGTGTTTCTTGTAGACAGTATATAATTGGGTCATGTGCTTTATTTTGTCAAATTTAACAATCACTGGATTTTAATTGATTGGAGTGTTTAAACTTCTATTTAATGTCATTATAGAAGTGTTGAGTTTAAATCTATCATCTGTTTTTTCCCCTATTTTTTTCTCATCATTTTTTTTCTCAAAGTTTTATTCAAACTTTCTTCTGAATATTTCAAAATATTTAATATTACCCTCCACTGTTAGCTTTTTGGTTGCAACCCCTTTATTTTTTAAGAAGCTGGCAATCTTTAGAATTGAAGGGGAGAGAATTAAAGTGTAATTTCCTAAGATCACCATAAGAGGGTTTGAGAAGGTCTCTTCAGAGGCAGAGGAGACCTCTACTTGAACCTTTCAGGTTCTTGACACATCTCAGAAAAAAATTTAAGAATGTGTCAGGTTTTAGCTAAGAGGAAAATTTTTCTTTATTGGAAAGTGAAAAGAAAAGATAGGCATCCTCAGAGCAGAACGTGGGCTGCCTCAAGAGTGAGACAAGCTGTCAGGGTGTAAGACTGGGTTTTTTATTAGGGTATATAAGTAGGCAGAATATACATGATCCCAAGGGGCTGGATTTCCCTCAGGATTGGGAAATATTGAACAGGATTGTATTTTCTCGCTGGGGGTCTGGCTGGCATGTAGATTTTAGTTTACATAAATATTTCTGGCAGCCAGGTGGTCTATCAGGTGATCAAGTAGTGGGTCATCCTCCTATCAAATGTTGTCCTCTAGCTGCACGAGGTCAATGGTCTCTTTCTGTCCCTTAGATTCCTTGGTCCAACTAATGGCTCATGAGTTGTCTACAAGCTTCCCATTCTGCATTCCAATAGGCATTTTTCTCCTTCAGAGCCTTAGTTTTCTCTCTATATCTCTAAATTTCTATCTCATGAAAACATCTATTAAATATAACAAACTAATATCTTTCTTTTAATTTTTGAGTTTGTCGGATGTTTTCTTTTTTTAAAAATTTTTATTATTGGTTGTTCAAAACATTACATAGATCTCGACATACCATATTTCATACATTTGATTCAAGTGGGTTATGATCTCCCATTTTTGCCCCGTATACAGATTGCAGAATCACATCGGTTCCACATCCACTGTTTTACATATTGCCATACTAGTGTCTATTGTATTCTGTTGCCTTTCAATATCTTTCTTAATTGTTCAATATTGAACTAGTTATCATCTTTTGGAAAATGAATAAATAAATAAAAATAGCCATTCACATAGTTTTCTGCACTCTGTGGGTCAAATCAGGGCTCTAGGCTGATTACAGATGCTCTAAGAAGGTTTGCAGTATGCTTATCACAGTCTATCTTCAAATAATATTAGAAGACTTCATATGTAAGAAAAAATAGAATTTCATCTCTACCTCTTCTCTCCTATTTTTTAATAGCCTTGTATTTTGCATCACCATATACTATAAATAGCACAATAAACTTTTGTTTTAAAGATCAAAATTTCTTTTAAAGAAATTAAAAATGTGTACAATTTAGTTTACATTTCCTTATGTATTCACAGATTTTCAAGCTCTTCATTCATGTTTTGGACTCAGTTTTCATTTATCATGTTCTTTCTGCTTGCAAAACTTTCTTTAGCCTATTTTATATTGCATGCCTGCTGGTATTGAATTCTCTGAGCATTTGTTTGAGTAAGTCTTTATTTTGTTCTCATTTAAAAAAAATGTTCTCTTAGAATTCTAGATGGACAATTTTTTTCTTTCATTGCAGTTCTGTTGACTGCTGACTGGAGACATCTGTGATCGTTCTCATTGTGGTTCTTTACATGTCATGTATCTTGTTTCTGGTAGCTGCTTTAAAGTATTTATATTTATTATATAGCCTTTGGCAATTCAATTGACTTATTTGGTGTGCCTGTCTTGTTTTTATATCCCACTTGGGTTTCTTTACTTTCTTGAATGTAAGTTTATAATTTTAATCAAATTTATTAAAATTTTAGCCATTAAGTTTTCCAGTATTTTTCATGTTTCTTTCCTCTCCTTTGGAGCTCCAGTTATATGAGTGTTAGATCCCTTAGTATTGTGTATCAGGTCATCGAGTTTCTGTTTATTGTTCACTAGTGCACTCTTTCCGTTAACACTCTGTGTGTGTGTGTGTGTGTGTGTGTATATATATAATATATATATATATATATATATACATATATACACAAACACACATAAAAATATATAATATGTTATATATATACACACACATATATATATTCTGCTCCCCCCCCCAAATTTACTGTTTTCCTTTCATGGTATCTAATCTTTTAATACTATCAAAGAATTTTTTCTAACATTGTTTTTTATTTCTACATAGTCCATTTGGTTCTTTTCCACATTTCTCATAATATATACACTTTCCTTTAAATATTAGAAGGTAATTATATCTGCCTTTATGTTATTTCCTGCTCATTCTATCTTCATCTTCAGGGTTGGTTTTTGTGGATTGAAATTTTTCCTGGATAAGACTTACCACGTTTAGAAATTTCTCTTCCATGACTATTTTTTTTCTTATTAGCTTCAAGCTATCGTGATTTCACATTATTGAGTGCCTGGATATTGTTCTCTTCCTTGAGCTTTTTTTTTTTCTAGTTATTGGTTACATTACTTTCAGATTATCCTGATTCTTTTAGAACTTTTCAAGAAGTTTTGATAAAATGAATCTAGAGTGTGCCTTCTTTTGGAGATAGCCTGGCCCTATTACTGGAGGAGAACTTCTGGAACTTCACTGTTACTCCAAGGGGTCCATGAAGACTCTCCACTCTGGTTAGAACTCAGGTGCCCAAGAAAACAGCCTTCCCAGGCTTAGTCCTTGGGAGTATTCACACCTACCTGTTCATATTCCAAAACTGCTTCAACTGGTCCTCCAGACTCAAAGGAGATGTGAGTTGGGCTCTTCTTCATTTTTCGGACTTGAATTCCACTGGGTACAATTTTCTCTGTGCCTGTTTCACTCCACAGATTAGGCTCTTGCTGGAACAGCATGGCAGTGTTTGCTCTGATCTCCTGGCTCCCACAGCAGTAGCTGGAGCATGGCTTCCTCAAGATGGCTCCTGCTTCAGCTCTCTGAGGCCAGCTGGGAGAGCACTTTTCAGACACGGCTGCACAGTGCAGTCTCTGGATCAGCTAAGTTCAGGCTTCATTTCTGATCTCAGGTTTTCCCATACCAAATATGTGTGTTGTTTTTCTCTCTCTGTCCTCCCTCCCTCTGTGGTGAACCAGCACCACTCCTTCTGTGACTGTCCCAAGTGGCTTTGCTCCAATGGGCTCTTTCTTCTCTGTTCAATATATCCAAAAATCTGAGTCTCTAAGATACTCTAACCCACCATCTTGACTCTTTATTAATTTTTGGTAAAAGATGAAACTTTCTTATGACCAAAGTACACCTACTTGTTATCTTGGATGTAATCTCTCCGTCTACTGGGTGGATTGCATTAATAATTAAAAGGTTTTCTGTTGAGTGTGGAATCAGTGTACAAGGAGGTGGAAGTTCTGAATGGTATGTTTGCCTCAGCCACAGAAAAGTCTACAACCACTTTCAGTCTTATATGCTCCTCCCCAGTTGTCCCACCTCAGTGGATCATGCCAAATTATCTTGAAGTCATCTTTAATACAACCCAGTCTAGCAAATTCTGTCAAAATACTTCAACCTCAGGGCTGGGATTGTGGCTCAATGGTAGAGCACTCACCTAGCATGGGCGGGACCCGGGTTCCATCCTCAGCACCACATAAAAATAAAGGCATTGTGTTGTGTTCATCTACGCCTAAAAAATAAATATAAAAAAATACTTCAACCTCATGTGTCCATTTCCATTGCCACCATTCTGGTGCCTAACGATGTTATTCTGTGCCTGGAAGGTTATAACTTCCTAACTCCCTGCACCTATCCCTTTCCCTAATATTGACATAAAATGTAAGTCAGATCATACTAATCTTCTGTTCTAAACTCTGATGATTTTCCACTTCACCCCAAAGCTGAGTTCTTAGAGCAGCCTACAGAATCTGAGGCAGACTGACCTCAGTTACTTCTCCTTTCCTACCACTCACTATTTCCAGATACAGTGATGACCTTGCTTTTTCTGTCACGTAGGAATGCTTCCACCCGAGGGCCATAGCATTTCTGTCCTTTCACTTTTTTTTTTTTAATTTTTCATCAGGTATCTTCATTGCTTCTCTAAATGTCAACGACTTTTTATTCTCAGGTCTTCTGTGATCAACCTATTTAAAGCTGCTCATTTTTCTCTATACGATTCCTCTTCTTTTTTCCATTTTGACTCTGTTGCATTTGTCATCATTGAACATTGTTCTGAATATTTTATCAGTTTGTTATTATTTTTCCTTTATCTGACCTAGAATTTAATTTCTGACTGTTGTAATCACTGGAACATCCTGGTTGCCTAAAACACCATTGAGCACATAGTATATACTCCAGAGAGATTTGTGGAATATGATATCTGAAGTCAATTATCTTAGTGACACAGTACTTTGTCTTTGATAGTGCTGTACAAAAACTTCCAGATTCTTGATTTCCTGTCCCCCCCCCTTTTTTTTTAGACTTCCACAGGCCACTGGTGTTGGTTTTGCCAAGTTCTTTTTTTCACAGGCAGGTTACATAATACAGTTGACTCAGCTAGAGCTTTCTTTTGTATTCACACATATTTTCTTGGACTTGAAAACTGGTTATTTGGCTTGGAATTGGAAGTCTCCAAATAGACTCAGGTATATATCTTTTGGAGTGGGTTATTTCTGCTGAGAACTAATTTTGTCATTTGTGGTTTTCTTTCTAAAGGTTTCATTCTCAGATGGCAACATTAATTTAAGTTCCAAGGCAATTTATTGTAGTCACTAGGAACCACTTTGCAAGTGTTAAAAATGAGTTCGTTTCAGTGGTGAACATTTGAATTCATATAATCAGTGTTTATTCCTTGCCACCTCTTATTTTAAATGATGGTTTGGTGCACAGGCCAACCCACAAAAGCCTATTTTATTCACATGAAGCTGAACTGTGGTTCTAATAATTTTATATGTATGATGTTTATAATCTTTTTATGTGAGAAACTGTATCCAGTTTCTGAGCAACTGTGAAGGTTACCTGGCTGTAAGTTCCAGGTAATTGATCTACAAACATTTTTGATATATAGCCTGATGACAAGTTGGGAGTTTACCTTTACTTGGAAACATTTAATTATCTCGAATCAAATGTGATGATCAATGTATGTAGGATTTGGAAATTTAAAAGTATTAAGTAGGGCTGGAGGAGGATCTTGGTGATAGAGCACTTGCCTAGCATGTGTCAGGCCTTGGCTAAATCTTCAGATCTCAAAAATACTCTAAACTTATCTTACAGCATTTTTATTCTTCTTTCTTCTCAAGTTGTGTTTTATCTTAGCAACCTTCTATAGTCTTTTCTTCTTGTGAGTCTATCTCTCTTGGTTAGAAAATCAAATATTAAGATTGACTATTTTAGCACTTAACTACTTTGGTGATTTTGTTAACAGAGGGACAGAGAATTGATCACAGAATGGCCAGGGATCATTCTTGTGACCTTCATTAGCCCAGGCATCTTTGAACAGGGTGAATGAGAGACACGAGGTGCAGTTCAGCTCTGAATGCTGGTCTGGCACATTTTTGCAGAAAATCTGTATTCCTGCCGTCATGATGCTATAACTGTGGTCCCTTGGAATTTCAGAGTGACCTATAGTAAAAAGAGACCACAATATTTCAGAAAAGTGAGTAAACCTCCATTACCAGTATGGGATTAGATGATGTCTCTAGCCTGACTCAAAACTTTACATAGGACTTTATATATGTCTTTATCTTTGTGTACTTCAACATCCCTTACATTATTTAACAATTCTCATTCTATCAAGAAAGGTGGGAAGAGGGAGCCTTTTGCTTTCATTTGAGAGATATTTGCTTTTGGCAATATGTGAATTCTTACTTTTCTTTGGGATGTTTGAATCTCATGTATATACTATAATGCTGCAATTTGGCATTCAGGTATTCTATCTCAGATATTTGTATATTGCCCTTCAGTGCCCAGCATTTTCCAAAGTGGCATTCATAATAGATCCTTGGATTTTATTTTTGATTATTCATAAATATAATCAGAATGTTTATATTTTCTATTTGATAATTGATACAACACATTCTGGATTATTCAGATACTTTTTTTTGCACTTTGCATTTATGTTTACTTTGAAACAAAGTGAACATCAATTGACATCAAAATAACTAATGCAAAGTTTAGCATTAGTTTGAATTGGGAAAAATTTAGGAGAGTTGAATCATCTCAGGAGCCTGGTACAGAGATGTCAAATACGAGATAATATTTAGCATACCATGTTTACCTTTTAAGTGAATGTGTTTGGGTCACTGGGTAGCTCCTGTTTTGTATATGTTGCAACATTTCTTCCTTTGTGTTTTGTAATGCAATGAAGATATTTTGATAAAAGTATTAAAATTATTATTGTATTTTATTGTATATACACTAAAATGTACATATTGTACCAGTTGTCATAATGACCAATTGGTGTCCAAAAATAGTTTGTTGTTAAGAAGAGAATATACTGAAAATTAATCAATGGTAAATATATATTCAAAACAACAATAATTAAGCCAACAATAACTGACATAAAAACATAAATACTGACCTAGATAAGTATAGCTTTTTATTTATTGTAGATGAATACAATACCTTTATTTACTTATTTTTATGTTGTGCTGAGGATCAAACCCTTTGCTCACACGTGCTAGGCAAGTGCTCTACCACTGAGCCCCAGCCCCAGCCTCTAGATTTCCACTTGTGTAATCAGTGTTGGCAATTCAGTTTTCGGAAAAAATTATATAGCACATTAAACTAATGAAGTTAAATTGCTTGTTTGTTAGGAAATTTTTCCACTCTTCTTATTTCCCTGCAGAGAGATAAACATTAGAAAAATACTTCCAGTATCTTGTTTTGCCCCTTATTCTTGTCTTTGGAGGGGGAGTAAATTACCCACTTGAAGGATGGTGGCCATAGTTTTTGATTGGATAGGGCTAGTCTACTGAAAGCCTGAAGGAATTATAAATTCAGTCTCCTTCCCATGGCTTCCTGACCTGTGTGCCAAGAATGACTGACTTTTGTTCCTGGAATAACTGGAATGTTTGAACTCATGGGTTAAGGCTTCCAATCTCCAGCTACTTGCAGCCTTGCATTGCACTAATATGCTATGCAGATACTGTTGTATTTTATATGTGTCAGATGCTAAAAATGCTTGGGAAGTACAAGACTATATGATAAATCTGACCCGTGATCCCGTCTACTTAGAATTATTCTCTATATCCCACATTAATGTTCAGAGCTGTCAATTCTGAACAGTTCAGATATATGCCAGAGAGAAGCAGATGCCAATCTGTCAACCAACATATATTTATTGGTGTCCTAGAGATTATGGAGAAAAAAGACATGTACCTTGTCTTACCATCTGTTCTCTAGAAAATCCTTTAATTCTCCACTTACTTGTTATTGCAAATTCTACTCACACTGATGTCATAAGTTCAGCAGTACACTTCCTGCATGGTCACCTGATAAACTTATAATGAGTGGATGGGATGGCAATGTCTGACTTGGGGTTTGATCTTAGAGACAGAGAGGCGTATATGTAAGACATGATTTTTACTCCCTTATTCTTTTCTTAGTTTTGACTTTTTTTCTTCATTACTAAATTGCCATGGGTGACCTTGCCTTATAGAAACTTTATAATTATTTTTCAGTTTCCAGATGGTTTCTTAGATTTTGTCTGGCAGAAGCTTATTCTGTTTTTCTAAAAAGTCATCAATTGATATGCCCTTTAATGAAATATAGGTATTTCTGTTATCTTCCATTCATTGACCAGGAGTGGAGTATCCTACTCTGTACAAGGCTATGGGAACCTGGCATTCCATTGGTGCACAGATTGTTAATAGATACTATGATAGAACAAAAGTATACCAGAAATAGAGAGTTGTAAGGGATGCTGCAAGAGGCTAAAGGGAGGCTTCACAGAGAGCATTAGCCTGGGTTTGAAAGGACGACACAGAGGGATGGGTTGACATTTGATTTTCATTGTTCTTCTCTCTTCCACATAGCTGTTCACTGAATAGAAAGTATTCAACATCTCCTATGCAGCAGGGACTCTGCTAAGCACTGATTGAACAGGGAATATGCAGTGAGCCAGCAAAGAGACCATGTAGGGAATGCAGACAATCTGGGTTAGGGCAGGGGAGTGGCATAGGATCAGTCAGTCACAGATCAAATCTACCTGGTCTGATTCTTGGCAGAGGCTGTGTATCTCAGGAATTTGGGACAGAGGTGTGGTCACACGGCTTTGGAAGTTCAGGTAGATAACACTTTTCACTTTAGATACAATCTGTACCATTTATGCAAGTTCACATCCAAAATTATGTTATCTTGGGTCCTTGTTTCTATATTTGTAAATGAAACAAAGAGGACGTAGCCTATAGGTTATTGGGATATTAGAAATAGTTTCTATAATTCAAGAATTCAAGAATTTTTGTCACCTGAAGGTGCTTAATAAATGTATTTAAGATTTGGGGATATTGAACTAACATTAGTTTGCAGCATTTCCTGACAGATCAAACAGCAAGGGGTGCTTATGTGCGTGTGTGTGTGTGTACATGTGTTTAGTGTATACATAGAGTGTGAAGGAACTTAATGAAAAAATTAATTTGTGAACTAGTGATCAATAATGTAAGTAGTAGTTGTTAGTTCCAATGAAAGAATACATGCATTTTTTTTTTCTAAAAGGGTTGTATGGTTTCAGCACATGTGTCAATAGCTGGCTTAAATTCAGTTCTTAAAATTTCTGAGATGATATTTCTATTAGTTTGTTTTAGTTTTTAGTTACCAGGGCACTGGAAAAGCTGTACCCATGACTTGCTTTTATCACCTTTTAAACAATGTGCATTTTTATATTACTTAGTAGAAAAGACAAACTTCTGGTTTATTTTAGCTTATAAATACTGATTTTTTTTTTTTTTGGCCATCAGCTCATGGAAATGCTCCCATAAAGGCTATCAGAGCCATTAATCGTTGTAGCTATAACTTCAACAGCTTTCATTAGAGAGGGTGAAAATATAAGTATAGCTGTGGGAAGGATTTGAGAACTAAGACAGCTCACATATGTCATAAGATTAATTTTAGACCAGATATTTTTTCCATTCAATGCTCACTTACTTTCTCCACTTTTACAGTATCTTGCTAAGTTTAAAATAACCAAGAGATTTTCGACCAGAGAGACAGAATTCTTTCCCAAGAGGGCTGATTCATTATGCATATGTGAATGTATTCTTCTCCAAGAATATATGCATACATTCTTATCTAGGCTGAATAAATTGCAAAGCAAGGCCAAGGTATGTATGAAAGTTTTTCAAATTCTCATTGTGTCTCCAGAACTAACATATTAATGCTCTTAGATGTTATTTTGTCTTCGAATCATGTCCTGAATGCTCACTACGGCACCTTCTATTGCATATTGAGCATGAAGTTAGCCATTTCTCAAGTTTTCTATTAACTCCTTCACTTCCTTACAGCCTCATCCCCAAGGAAAAAAATACTACTGAAAATTTAAGGAATAAAATAGTTAAAAATCACTTTCTATTTTAAGTCACATCCAAATTATTCAGAAATTATTGAGCTTTAAGTTTAAAACCTTGAAACGAAACAAGCAAATCAATGCTTTTCCATCTGATTACTTAGATAACACTCCTTAGTAGAAAGTCTCTGTGACTAAAAAGAAAATCAGCAAAGTACTGACAACAACCCTTTCAACAAATGACAACACATCTTTCAAATCACAAAGGAGCTGACGTTTATAGTGGGAGAAGAAGGACTACATTTTCCCCACATACCTTAGACCACTTAACAAAATCACCAGCAATAAGACCACATGAGAGGACTAAGCCTATCCTGATGGGTACCTAGCTATTACAACTGGGGTTCAAGGTACAGATTTGCTCCCAAGGACAAGATAGAGGCTTGGCTATTGGGGTGAATTCTAAAGATAGAACCCTTCAAATGGTGGCCTAATTTGAACTGCTTGTAATATTTTAAATCTTTTTATGACCAAGATTAGAATTGGTCCTGGATCTGGGAATGTTGCACTAGGGCTTATGAGTGAGAATTAAAATATCAACTTTTCCCATTTATGATTCATTCCCTGGTGAAACACAGTTCCTTTTCCCTCTAATCTGAACTGGTCTGTTAGTTTAATTATTAACCAATGTAGCGTGGTGGTTAAAGTTAGAGGTTATTGGTATCCAACAGCTACCCTTATTATTGCTTTGGGGCCCATGTCAGGCTTTTAATTTCTTAAAGTCTCTGTTTCCTTATTTATAAAATTCATATAAGAAAATTAGTTCACTGCATTATTGTTAGGATTGATGTAAGACTCTTTGTGTAATCCATGGCACGTACCTCAGTAGTCTTTTTGCTACTAATAGTTATCAGGTAGGAAAAGAAGACTTTAAGTTTGCCAAGGATTGAATCAGGCTCCAGATGACACATGGCTTTTCATAGTGTGACCATGAATTTGCAAGCTGCTCTTTCTGCCTCTTTAATAGTGCCTGCCTGCCTGGCTGAATTGTGTGATAGTCCTGTAAGTATCAATAAAAATCCTGTAAT
Organism: Ictidomys tridecemlineatus; assembly: GCF_052094955.1. NCBI lineage: Eukaryota > Metazoa > Chordata > Mammalia > Rodentia > Sciuridae > Ictidomys > Ictidomys tridecemlineatus. The sequence continues at coordinate 51,482,151 of NC_135487.1, forward strand.
AATGTTTGCCAAGAAACACAACATCTGATGTCCTATCCATAGATGTCCATTTAATATAGTGATCAGTTTTTACCTAAGTTTTGAATATGACATTTTTCACTCCTGAATTTAATGCAGAGCTTTTTATTTCTTGCAGATATAATTGTTCTGTGAAATGTGAACAATGTGTTAAGAGTAAGAAGATTGTGCTTTTTTTTTACAAAGACTGGTTGAAGCTAAAAATTGTTCTCGTCATGATTACTATTCGAGTTTCCTATATAATTTTATGGGAAAACCCTATATAAATCATGTTAAGTTACTATCATATTTCTTCCTTTGTGCTTATCAAACTTGTGTTTTTTCCACAAATTCATATGTGGCAGATTTAGTCATATAAATTACATAAAATGTAATTTTTAGAACAGTCATTCCTGCCTGGTCACCAAATTATTTAGGACTTTGCCTGAAATCACTCTCAGAAAAATGATTACATTTGTAAGTCGTGAAATAACATGTGCAATTTATTGAATAATTATTATTAATTAATGACAAATAATGAGCCACAGTCAAGAGAAAGATTCTGGCCTCAAATAATTCACAATTCCTGAAACCATGAGCAGACAGAGCTCTTTTAGGTCAGTTTCAGCTGACACTGGGTTCACTAGAAAATGAGAAGTAAATGAAGAACAGTGGTGATTTTAATGTTTCCTGTGCGTGGTACTTAGATCAAAGAGTTTCTAACAGTTCTGAACAATGGCTGCTTTGTAATCCTCAGCACTCAATGACTAGATTGCCAAAGTAAAGCTCAGTTTGTTTAATGTCTAGTGAAGAATAGGGAAAGCAGCTATTAAGGCATCACAATTTTCAAAGGGAGACAGGATGACAGTGTTAATGGATGTGGAATTTTCTCCATCTTGAATCACCTATCATGTTTTATTGGATACTTATTGTATGCAAAGCATGGTGAACAAAGCTCTGTATACTGAGCATTGTGGAAGAATATAAAAAAGGATAATATGAGAATTTGTATAGCACTCTTTAGGCAAAGAAAATTCTTTTGTATAGATTATCTTGTGTTCTTCACCACATCCCTGTGAAGAAGAAATATAGATGTTATAATTTTTCCCACTTTATGGATAAGACAACTGAGGTCTTTTGAGATTGAATGATATTCTCAGTGACCCATGGAGCTGGCATCAGATTCACATCTTCATACGTAAATGTGGATTCATTCATGCAAAAGTATTTATTGAGCATTATTACGTGGCAAGCATGGTGCCAAGCACTGGTGCTGTTGCAAACCCTAGAAATCCTGCTCTGCCTGGGCTCTTACATCGGAAGGGATGATGGAAGGGGTACAGTTCTAGGTGGGACATGCTAGGCTCTGGATTGGTGATGCAGATAAATGGAATGCACTTTTTACTTTTGGAAGCAAAACTTGATTTCTGCTGTATTGAGGTTAAATTTTTGTGGGAAGCTTTCCTTTAAAGGGAAGGAGAGGTAGTACAAAGCAGCTCGTTGGAACCCAGGAAGTACAAGAAAAGTAGGAGACAGCAATGAAAGATGACTAGAGCTGGGAGTGGTGGCACATGCCTGTAATCACAGCACCTAGGAGGCTGAGGTAGGAAGATCCCAATTTTAAGGCCAGCCTCAGTAACTTAGCAAGCCCCTAAGCAACTTAGTGAGACTCCATCTTAAAATAAAAGACAAAATATAGCCCATTGGTTAAGTGTTCCTGGTTCAATCCCTAATACCAAAACAAAACAACAACAACAACAACAACAACAAACAAAAGACTAGAAAGAAAGTTTGGGACCATGCCCTGAAAAACCAGGTAAAAAGTTTGAATTCTTTGGAAGGGGAGATTGCTGAGAGGTTTTATGGATGACAATGATCTAAAAGATAAATTAAGATTCATGTGGTAGATTGTGAATTGTACATTGCAATGTGTGAGATTAGAAACAAAATGAGTTTTTAGATGAATGTTTTAAAGCATTTGGCTTCTACAATTAATTATATTGCACAGTGCAATTGTTATAATAATTATAACAGACTTTACTTAATTATTCTTTTGAAATATGTGAAAGATATTTTTGTATATTTGGGGATAATTAAGAATTTAATTTTAGAATAATTAAGAATTTAAATTTATTAATTTAGAGTTTAATATAAAAGAACTCTTTTGATTGAGTATATGGAATGAACAATTCTCCTCTTTCATTTACCAAGATATTTTTCCATGAGATCATTGTCTAAGACCTGTGCAGTATTTCATAGATGCATAAAATTCTACATGTCTGTGCCAGGGTTTGACATGATATTCTACAAATAGAGCTAGAGATTTTTTTTAAGCTCTAATTATCTTTATTCTCTGCAGCTTGTTCAAAGACATTCCCTCTAAATTCATCTTTCTTTATATTCTCATCCTGATCTGTTGCTTCACTTATTTTCATGGACAATTGAAATAGTTAAAAATTAATATAGGTAAGGGAGAAGAATGAATTTTTTCTGATTTAAAGAACAATAGAGATGAAAAGATTTTTATTACATATCATAAACCTTGTTATTTAACCTGAATCATCTGATAGTTATTTTATTGTAGTTTTTCCCACTCTTAGTAATAAATGCACAGTTTAAGCTTCTTATTGTGGACATTTTGTTTTGTGGTTTAATGCTGTCAGCCCTTACATAGATTTAATAGTCAGAACATTGTCCCTAAGAAGTCATCAGTATCTGTTGTTTAGGATCCTAAAGCTTCTTATGAATATTGCAGCAGACAATGTAAAAATACATATATTTTGTCCAATGGTTAAAAAAATTAATACAGCTACATAAGGCATATTACATAACACTTGCATGTGTGTAAAATCCTATTGTTAGAAGTTTATTAAATTAAAAAAGACATTATTTTATTTACAATCAAATCTTTTTTGTGTTAGTGGAAGTGCATGACCATACTCCTCAGGATCCTCATCACTAACTTATTTTAATTTTCAGTGATTAAGGTTTCCTAAATATATGATCATACAGCTATTGACTAATACATTTGTATAATTTGACACATTGTACAATAAAATTATTAATAACTACTACTTATATTCATAACATTTGAAATGTTTTCATGGTTGGGAATTATAGCCTGAAAGTATGTTTCTGTGTAACATTTTCAAATTAATGTGATCTGAGAAATTTCAAAAAATTATGAAGTCAATATGAATTTTCTTTTCTTCATTTTTTTGGGGGGGGGTTTTTTGGTGGTACTGGAGATTGAATTCAGGGTTTCTCACATGCTAGGCAAGTACCCTGCCACTGAGCTACACTCCCAGCCCTAAAATAAATATGAAAACATTTAGAAAATCTTTAAATTATGAGAATAACTTGTTGGGGTTATTGTGTTCTGTTTGTTATCTAGACTCTTTACACACTTTATATTTTGTTTTATTTTCATTTTAGAAATTAAACAAACAACTGGGAGATAGAAAGGTTATAGCTATTTTCTTTCCCCTTGTCTTGCCCTCCAGTCCCCCACCAGTGATTCCATTGGCTAATCCAGACAGAAGCCAGGGGCCAGAAATGCCAGGAAAACACAGTGTTCAAGAGTCAACACTCTAGAAATATAGAGCAAAGCAGGGGAAGGGTTAAGAGGGGATCCAGTGCACACAAGCCCAAAACTAGCACATAACTGTTGCATAGCAGGCAAAAGTATGCTGCTTTTTTCTTATCTTTCCAGATTGCACATGAAATTTCCTTGGTCATTCATTGTTTGAAAAATGTTAAGCACTTGCTCTGTGTATGTGATTGAAATAAAACCAGCAGCTTGTTAGTAAGGGATGAAATCGACCCACAAATAAATATTAAAGGGCTATATGCTTCCCAGATTTCTGAAGATTAGTTGTATCCATCTTCTGTGCCATTCTTGGTCTTTGTGTTTCTCTTGCATTATGTAAGGGTCATGATGTGGAATTACAAAGGAAAAATGCAATCTGCTTGCCTTCCTCAAACAATTAGTATTGTTGGCTTCCCCAGATGTTTGTGTGTGTCGTGATTACTATAAGACTTGTGCAGGTGATGGCAGCGTGTCTGGTTCCTGATTCTTTGTACCTTCATTGGCTAGATAGAAGCCTTGCTGGGGAAGAAATAAGCCAGGCCGTTGCTCAAGCTGTGCTTCAGTGTCCCTTTAATGCTTGATCAGCTGCCATCTCCAGTCATGCTGGCCACTGTGAACACCTGCATCTCCTTGATTACTAAGGACTCAGACTTTGAATGAAAGTGAAGCGTGTCAGGCCCACATCGGTTGCCATCAATGCAATGTAAGTCTTTGAGTGGCAAAATATTTTTCTGTCTATGCTGGTTATTCTGTTTTGCTCTCCTAGACCATTCTCTGCTCTGTTCTGTGCTCTAAGAAGCTGATCTCTAGGCCTCTTGTCATGAATGTTTATGCTCCATGCCAAATACATATGTTGAAATCCTAACCACCAAGGTTCAGGGTCTTTAGGCCTTGACTACATCATGAGGACTCATGAATAATACTGCCCTTATAAAAGAGACCCCAGAGAACCCCTCCATATATCTAACATGTGAAAACACAATGCGAAGGCACAGGTCAGGAGGAGGGAGTGGGCCCTCATAAGACATAAGATCTACCTGCTCTGGATCTTGGACATCGCAGCCTCCAAAACTGTGAGAAATAAGTTTCTGTTGTTTCTAAGCACCCAGTTTGTGGTATTTTGTTATAGCAGCCCTAACTGACTAAGGCAATGCTGCCTGCCCCTTGGATTCCATTTGGTTTAGGCTTGTGGGAAGCAATAGAAGGAATGGAAAGTGAAGAGAGTGATTGAGGTATTTATTAGCCCTCTTCCTCCCTTTCAGTTTGTGGTTTTGCAGATGCTGTATTCCTCTGTGAGGAGTGAGGTGTCTTACTTCCTGAATCTTGGCTCCAATTCTTACCAAGTTTCTAGAGCACTAAACCCTTTCCCTTGTTCCTTAGGCCTATAGGTGATAACACCCTACCGTTGCTAGTCTTTGGGTGCTTCACTATCTCCTGTCTGTGTCCTTGATCCTGCCTGTACCTCTGTGACATGTCCCTTCATTTAATGCTCTTTAGTTAAATCCTTTGAGTGTATTCTCCGTGTGCTGGATGCTGTGGTACATGATGAATACTTGTTAGGACTGATGTATGAATGGCCCAGCTCTCAGGAATTGCCTTCTCACTTGACCTCATAGAGGTCCAGTCCACTTTCTGGGCTAGTGTGCCTTCAAAGAATGATCAAGGTATATAGCCTGGCCATTTGGACCCAACTTGGGAAATCCACTGGGTTACTAGAGACTATCATTTGGAATATACCAAAACTTAGCACCGCCAGACCTGCCTCCTTGGCCATACTTCCAAACATGTGGATCCAAAGAATACTCTAAACATGGAATGCTGATCTCAATGTTGGGGTTGGGGGATTTATAATACCATTTCTTAAAAAAAAAAATGTGCTTCTTTTCCTGGGTTCCTTTATGGTCTTATACTCATGTTAAACTGTACTCTTGAAAAATGATCTAGAAATACTAATTAAAACCACCTTAAACTACCAATTTATGCCTACTAAGTCAGAAAACATTTTAAAATAGCCTCTAGTATTGTTGAAGTTGTTATGGCACAGATGTATTTATACAATGCTGAAGACATCATAAACCAAAATAACCCTTGAGAAAAATAGCATAAGATTGCATATCATTATGATGTTTGGTTTAATAAGCACTTTCTAGAGAATTTATTCTGAAGCAATTAAAAACAGAAGAAATCTATATACACAAATTTTCTGTTTTGCAAGAAGAGACCAACACTCAATATCTGAATTAAAATACTAAGTTTGTTACCTTTTACAGCAAAGGAGAGTCTTGATGATGAGGCACAGCCTCTGTGAGCAATGTATAAAACTGAGTTTATATAGGCTTTTCGGAAATGTGGAGTCCAGGGATTTAAGGGCCTTCTTCAATGGAAATGTTCCACTTCTGATCTTAAGTTGTGGAAATGTGGTTACCATTGTAGGTCTGTGGCTGTGTGTCAGTCAGCTCTTCATGGCTCTGACCAAAATATCTGACAAGAACAACTGAGAGGAGGAAAAGTATATGTTGGCTCACTGTTTCAGAGATCCCCATCCATGGTCAGCTTATTCCATTGTTCTGGGCCTGAGGGGAGGTAGAACATCATGATGGAAGGGTGTGGTGGAAGAAAGCTTCTCCGTTCCTGGCAACCAAGAAGAAGGAGAAGGAGAGGGAAAGAGGGAGAGAGGGATGGGGGAGAGAGAAGAAGAAAAGGAGAAAGGGGCCAGGGACGGATATAGTTGACAAGGGCATGCTCCCAGTGACCTACTTCTTCTAGCTGTGCTGGACCTGACTTCAGTTATCAACCACCAAGTAGTTCATTCAGCTATCATGGCAACTCCATGGGTGATGTCAGAGCCCCAATCTTTGCCTAAAACCCCCCACTTCTGAACTTGCTGCATTGGGGATCACTGCTTTCAATACATGAGCATTTGGGGGGAACAATCCAGATCCAAACCCTAACATGCCAATTGACTGACTTTAGAAGTGTTGTCACTGAAGTGACTCTATTCCCAATTGTTTGGCTTTCGGAATCCTGAGCAAATGCCTTTTAGAAATATGTCTGTTGAAGTGAATTGTTGACCAATTATACAGGTTTAAATTCAGCTGAGTAGCTACTTATTACCATGGCTACAGAATAATCAACCTTTTTACAAGTGCAGGAACATTTTATTCTCAACAACATATTCTCTAATAGAAACCTGGACCTAATCTCAATGTCTATTATATGGGTAGTTAGATATTGTAATAAAGACATAATAGAATACTATATAGTTAATAACCATTGTTAACATTGAATAGCTGCACAGTAAACGGTTTCTAATATAAAGGTAGGTTTAAAAATGGGTTTTGAATAAAATTTGCTTGCAGATGGTAACTCTTTGAGAAATATTATGTGTATATAAATGGGCCAGTTCATGGAAGAATGATGAGGAATTTAAAAATATTTTTATATATTTTTATGTATTGCTTTAAATATGTACAAATATATAAACATATATGGTTTTCAATAAAGATTGTAAATGGAAAAGAAATCTAATAATCCTACAGATAACAGGAGCATTTGACATTTAATAGATATTATGATTTAACATGGTTTGTCTTCTTTGCAACTCATGTTGAAATTAGGTTGCAGTGTGGCAGTGTTGAGAGGACCTAGTGAAAGTGTGTGGGTCATGAGGGTAAAGCCTTCATGCATAGATGAGTGTCTTTATTTTGTCAGTTTGCTCTTGTTCCTTGAGACCAGAGCCTATGTCTTTTATTTTAATTAACATTCAACATTTAGATTTGGAGTATCTATTTAAACATCATGCTCAAAGTGAGTTGTATTATTTAGAGAAGGGCATCTGATCATTGAACACATCATGTAATTATTACCTGATGAATTAAAGTAAATAGTTATCAGCCAATGGAACTGTATATTGTCTTAAGGATCAGTAACTTTTATTTCTGTGGTAGCTCCATGAATAGTTACTATAGCCCTTATAAGGTTCTAGTATGATTATGCTATATACATCTTTGATGAATTATCTGCCATGTACCTATCCCAGGGAAGGCACTAGCCTATCACACATGTTCAAGTTCATTGTTTAGAAAGGTAATTTTCTTATTTCAATGACAAAAGTCTAAGTTCCATAAGAAACATTAAACAGATTCAGTTCAATGTAACAAATCTTAGTTATCTCACTTTTGTTATTTTATTGCTTTAATCGATTTTAGGATGAAATGCTTTTTCATTTAATGAAAGCCATAGTAGAGTTTCCGTGGTACAATGAACTTATAGTTGTTGACATCTATGTAAATTGTTGTGATGGATTGTGTGATTAATATTTTAAGGAGCATGTTATTTAACGTCTTATTTGGAACATGAAATCATTGTTGTTTAGAAGTGACGAAGCTGCTCTAAGAGTCACTGATAGGATTGGATACTGCCTCAGATGACCTATGATGTCAGACCCCTGGGATCTGATCACCTCCTTTGTACTTGACCTTGTCTGGAGGAAAGCTGCTCTATTAATATCCTCTATGTATCTTCTTTTTTTTCATTTCAATTCATCTATTTATTCCTTGAAGAGAAATTTTTATAATAGTAATTAGTAGATTTGCCTTTTAAGGTCTAGCAAAGCCATAGACCATAACGTTTTAGAGCTGGAAGGGAGTACATAATGTCTCCCACAGTTCCTTTAATTTACAGTTGAGGAAACTGAGGCCAGCAGAGTTATCATACTTGCTTAAGACCATAGTGACAAAATCACTGTGGAAAACTAATATTTTCTGCCTTTAAGTATCTTCAAACCAGAGAGACAACTAATAGTCACACTATTTTAAGCATACAACAGGCATTTTGACAGAGACTATTGTAATTGAGTCACTACTTCGGTTTGAACAATGCTATTTAAATAGGTCAGGACCTTTGTTTATTGTCAGAGGGAGTCACCAAACAAAACACCCTTAGCAGCCTATTTATGCCTCTTGCTTGACTCTTAAGTCCTGAAAATCATGTCCCCAGCTCCCATCAGACAGTATTTAAAAAAAACCCAATATTGTGTTTATTAGATATAAGCTCTCTCTACTTAGCCTCTTTCCCTATGTAAAAATGTGTCTGGGTCTGCAACTGTCTTCATCTCAGGCTTCCTAAGGTGGACTGTCCTTGAACTTCTACTTCATCATGATCCTTTTTCCCCTCAAAGGTCCCCTGCATCTCAGCTTTTCCCTCTTAGCAAATAGGCTTTGCCAGTCTTCTAGACTCTTCTGTTGCTTTTCCTAAGTATTGCATCTTTTTCTCTGTTGCTCTAAAGCTTAGTTTCATGAATAAATTGCCCACATTTACTTCATTTTATTAGCTCCAGTTCACCCCTCAGTTCTTTCATAAAATTTCATAATTTCCATGAAACAAAATTTATTCATTGAAAAAAGTACATGAGAAATAAACAATGACATAAAAGTAAATAGGTATAATTCATAAATAAAATGCAATGTAACCAAGGCTAATTGTATTTCCTAAAGGAAGGAGAGCCGAGTTGATGGATGGTGGTTGTGGAAGAGAGGTATTTAGGAGTCATTCTTTGGAAGGGATATTCTTTCTGCAGAATTTTTTCCCCTACAGTCTTTGATCTACCCTGGACTTAAATTACACTAAAAAATAAATGTGGACAAGTTTATTTTTTAGTTAAAATTGACAAGTATTTCCTAAACTTAAATTAAAATGCAAAGGTCTTTGGATGGCTGAACAATTTAAACTTGAAAGATCTACACTAATGAATTTTAATATGATGTTGTATTTTCATGGACACTAATGATTAATGGAATAAATAGTCCTGAAATAGTTTTATGCAAATATGATTATAAAATTTTCAAACTATGCTGCCTACATAATTCAGTGAGTCAAAAGAATATTTTTTACAATTAGTATTCACGTTTTGACATACAGATGGAAAAATTTTTTAATTTGGAACGTGGATCATTACACCATATATAAAAATTAATTAAAAATGAACAGACATATACATAAATTTAAATATATACTTTTCTAGAAGGAAAGTATGTGATCATGGATTTAAAAATTTCTTAGAATATACAAAAAGCACACAACATAAATAAATAATTTAGTTTATTTTTAAGCTTAAAAACATTTGTTCTTTTAAAGATACTATTAAGAAAATAAACTAAATACCTCAGTTTTGGAAGAAATAGTTAGAAAATACACATCTTGTAATGAATTTGTTTTCAGAATACACAAGTAACTCTTATAAATCAAGAAGGAGAAAAACAACCATATAAAATTATGGTAAAAATGGAACACACAATTCACATAAGAAGACATATGAATGAAAAATAAACATATGAAAATGTTCTCAAATTATTATTTATTATCAAAATATAAATCAAAGCCATAATTAGATACTGCTATACTCTCATTAGGATGGCTAAAATGAAACAAAAAGCTAAAAGTCCTGACAATGGAAAATTTTGGCAAGGGTGCTGAACATCTGGAACTTTCATGCACTGTAGCTGGGAATGCAAATACTTTAGCCATTCAGGCGAACAGCTTTGCAGTTCCTTCTCAAGTTAAAAATGTACTTACCAAGTGGCTCAGAAAACCCAGTCCTAGGTAGTTACCTCTGAGGAATGCATACTAAAATATTTTATTCTACTAGAATGTTCATTGCACCTTTATTCATAATAGTCCAAACTCAAAACACCAAATGTGTGGTCCTTGGATAAACTGTGGTAAGCCCATTAGATGGAATATTACTCAGAAATAACAAAAGGATTACTGATAGAGATGACAACATGAATCAATATCAAAAGCATTAGGCTAAATGAAAAATTCATATGTGAAAGACCACATACTATATATTTCATTCATATTAAATCACAGAAGAATCAAAAGTATAATGAAAAGCAGATCAGTGGTTGCCAGGAGCTATATGGGGGATGTATCATAAACAGGCAAGAGGAAATTCCTTCATCATGACTATGGTGGTGTTGAGTCATATACAGAGCTCTGTAAATGACAGAATTATGCTAATTCTATCCTTCGGCCCCCTAACATCAGAATGCTGTATATGAATAAACTCAAATCTGGTGAATTTTAATATTATATTTTTATTTCAGATATGCTGATTATTAAAAGTGACATTTGAAAAACTGGATGTTTGTCTTTCTCTCTCTACACACACACACACACACACACACACACACACACACACACAAAATTGAATGGTAGTGTGCTTGGTTAAAAGTTTTTACCTGGGTTTCATGGTAATATTTTCCATATAGAGAAAATTTGTCATCTGTTTATTATGTCTACATTGCCTAAAAATTTTTTCTTTTATTTTCTTTGCATATATCTTGTGTCTTTCACTTTTGATTCTCACTAATTTCTGAGTAAAGTGAGTTCGTGACTGACATTTTGGGGAGTTATTTGAGAGTGAGGTCAGAAATTTTAGGAACAAAACAAATTCTTCTGTCAGAGCTAAGTGTATGAATGACCTATTTTAGTCTTTATTTCTTCTCAGCTAACATAAAATGGCTCAGCAGGATTGTTTTTATTTTGAATTCCACAAGGGGATACATTCTAATCTTTTCAGGGTTTAGGGTTTAGAATTATACTAATTCCATCCTGTGGCCCCCTAAAAGTTAAGCTTTTATCTCTGTTATTTCCTGGACACTCTTCTCTAATGGCAGCTAATGACCACCTAATTTGTCTGTTTAACAGTTACTTCTCCGTCCTTATTTTAATTGACTTTTCTGCCCCAAGACTGTATGTTGTGTCTCTTAAAAGTTTTCTACACCTTTTGTCCTCTTAGTTTCTTTTTGATAATCCTTTTTGGTCTTCTCACTACTCTCATTCAAGAATCTATTCCCTTCAGATTATTTTCTTATCGCCACAAGAATACATTTTTCTTGAATGTAAAGGTGAGCATTTGATCTCTCACTTAAAATTATTCACAATCATCTGCCACCTCCATCTACATATGGAATACAATCCATATCATTTAGCATTACATTAAAATATCGACATGTTCTGTCACTTAGACATCTTTTCAACTGCATCCTCCATTGTTCTTCATCCTGTGGATCCTATTCTTCAGACCCACACAAGCTGCATTTAACTCACCAAACACCTGGTGATGGTGAATGTCTTTGTGATGTTTCTTCCAAGTGTTTTCCTCCAGTGGAGTCCATTCATCCTTTAGAACCATGTGTGGTATAAATCTGTGCCCTTAGTGCTGGTTAGTCCCTCCTATGTATTGTGTCATATATAACACACAGTGCCCATCACTGCCCAGTCTACACCTGTCTTAGGCTGTGAGTTCTTAGGTAAGCAGACTGGTTTTTGTTAGCAGCATCTGTCAAATGGTAAAGACATACTATTTATTTTCTTTAAATAAATGAATGACCGTTTTGTAAGATTTAGAATGGAGACCAACGCCTCATTTCCCATCGAGTATTAAAAATTATGACCAGATGATAATGAAAGAGGAAAACTCACAGATGTAAAAATTGTGTAATATGAAGATAATTTTCTCTCTGTTCAGTGTTATTTAACACAGTATTAGACTTAGCATTTTAATGAATGATAATAGCAGTTATTTTATTATCATCTTGGTAAAGATAAAAATGAAAATAATATTACTACCTGAAGTCATCTATAAGAGTTCCCTAAGAAGTGAGTAAGTTTCTGTGTAACCTTCGCATTCTGTATTTGAAAGCAGCTATTATTTTTTTAAAATTTTGATCTTTATTCCTAATTTTTATGTGTAATTTTTACATCACACCCAGTAGAAAAAGCATTAAACTTTTTAGCCTGGGTTGGCTAATGTATATATAATCCATTTGTTAATGGATCTGAAAAGACGTTTTGTGACCTGGATAATGTTTTTTAGCTTCATAAGAAAAGATAGAAGGAGATGTTGCTACTTGTTCACTGATCGCTGGGGGAATATTGGTGAGGATTACATTCATGTGGATATCATTTGTCTGTTTGCTATTTCCTTTGATCATTTCTGAGTAGACTGTAGTCTAAAGGACTTGAGATTAATATCATTTTAGATTTTATTATTTACTCATCTTATGGTTTGTCCTTTTATGGTGATTATATTTACCTTGTCAAATTCATCAAAAGTACCTCTTCAGATCCCAGGAGAATGTTTCTCCTTCATGAGGTATGTGTTACAGTCTCTGGTAATAAGAAAATTCAAGCATAAATAGCTCTAGAGAAGAGTTACATAAAGTCATGTTATTTCAGTTGTGATTTTTAAGAGGAAGTAATGTTGAAAGAGAACATCTTGGTAGTGAGGTGAAAAGAATAAAACATGAAATGTGTTAATGGGACTGCAATTCAGTAAACTAAGTAATGAGGACCTACTATGTGTAAGACCCTGTCAGGCACCACTCAGCTTAATTTAATCCTCATGATATAACCCTGTGAAATAGGTAGCATTATCCCTATTTTTATGAACAAAAACACTGCTTCAGAGAGGTCAATTGTGGAATGTACCACAGTTAATATGTGACAGAATTTGAATCTCAATCCAGAGTTTTCTGAATTCAGTTTTAGAGAGCTTTCCTGAACACAATCCTGGCTTGTATTGAATAGAGTTTACATAGAAAAATCTGCAAAGAGCCCATTACTGCTACCAGAAATATTACTGGTCTTTTCCTCCTAAAAGCATGCAACATTTTAACATTTTCTTATATTCATCACAAATTATTATAGCCATAGGATGAATACAGATAATAATTACATATAATAATTGTTTTTCACCAATAGAAACACAAGAAGGATTGAATGACTTGCTAAAGTTTGCATAACTGCTAATTGAACTCTAACTGGTAGCTAAAGATCAGTGAGAAGTTTTATTTTGTTTATGAACAATTCTCTTTCATCTTCCAATAAGGTTCTATGTATCTTACAAAAGCATGGTTCAGATTTATCTTCTTCATGAACCCTTCCCAGGTCGTGGTGAGCTAACATACAGAGCCTTCCTCCATGATATTACTGTAATGTTACAGAATCTCTGTAATATAACTGAGTACCTCTGAGTACCTCTGTAATATAACTGGTTTATCAGTTGTCCGTTACTACTCAGTCCTCCACTTATACCCCACTGTCCTTGAAGAGAGAAATCATTTCTTTTCATCTGTACCTTTATAATATATGACACTCATTAGTACTCAGCAAGTAGTTGACTAAATGAATGGATAGATGAAAGAAAAAATAAATGCCTTGAGTCCATGAACATATGAATTCATAAAGAAATTCATGATGTTGACATATTTTTTAAAGTTTATGATATTCCCTAAAGTATGAATAAGCCTTTCTAAATACAAGACAAAATAACCCTCTAATTTAGAGGCAACAAACATATGCACTGTCATGAATAAACTGGACCAAAAGCTAGGTTATGGCAATTTTAGTCCTAAGTAGGTGAATAACTTGATGCATGACAAGTCAACCTTTATAGAGCTCTGTATTTCACTAGTAAAATGAGGGAATCGTACATGGCAAAAGTTACAAAAATGTCACTTGAATAAAGTTAGAAAACCACTGTTCTAGGACATTGGAGTAGATCTCTACTGGTTGTCCAACATTGTCTTTTAAGAGGAAGAACTCTTTTCAACCTAAATTTGACGTAGCTCCAGAAGGCGAACAGATAAAATTGAGATTCTGTGGCTACTAAGCCAAGCCTCTTTGTCCTCTAATACCTCTTCTTTGGTCTTGTATTCACTATATATCAAATATATTATTTTAAAATTTTATTTATTTTTAAAAATTGTTTTTTTAGATATACACAACAGTAGAGTAAATTTTGACATATTATATATACATGGAGTGCAACCCATTCCGATTAGGATCCCATTCTTGTGATTGTATATAATGTGGAATTACACTGGTCATGTATTCATTTATGAGTAAAGTTATGTCCAATCTATTGTACTTTCTTTGCTATTTCCATCCCTCCTCCTTTCCCTTCATTGCCCTTTGTCTAATCTAATGAACTTCTATTCTTCCCTCCCCATACCTTACTGTGTGTTAACATCAACATATCAGAGAGAACATTCAGCCTTTGGTTTGGGGGGACTGGCTTATTTTACTTAGCATAATGTTTTCCAGTTTCATCTATTTACTGGCAAATGCCATAATTTCAATATTCTTTATGGCTGAGTGACATTCAATAGTGTATATAAACCACACTTTTTAAAATCCATCCGTCTGTTGAAGAGCACCTAAGTTAGTTCCATAGCTTAGCTACTATGAATTGAGCTGCTATAAACATTGATGTGGCTGCCTCACTGTAGTATGCTGATGTTAAGTCCTTTGGGTATAAGCCAAGGAGGGAGATAACTAGGTCAAACAATGGTTCCATTCTAGGTTTTCTAAGAAATCTTCATGCTGCTTTCCAGAGTGGCTCACCAATTTGCAGTCCCACCAGCAATGTATGAGTGAAGATTTTTTTCCCCACATCCTCACCAACATTTAGTTTTACTTGTATTCTTGATCATTGCCATTCTGACTGGAGTGAGACGAAATCTCAGTGTTGTTTTAATTTCCTTTTTTTTTAATTCCTAGAGATGTTGAACAGTTTTTCATATATTTGTTGACCATTTGTATTTCTTCCTTTGTGAAGTGCCTGCCTGTTCAGTTCCTTTGCCCATTTATTGATTTGGTTATTTGTATTTTTGGTGTTAAGTTTTTTGAGTTCTTTTTATATCCTGAAGATTGATATTCTATCTGAGGTGCAGGTGTCAAAGATTTTCTCCCATTCTGTAGGCTCTCTGTTCACATTCTTGATTGTCTCTTTTGCTGAGAAGAAGCTTTTTAGTTCGATACTATCCCATTTATTGATTCTTTATTTTGTTTCTTGGTGCTTTAGGAGTGTTATTGAGGAAGTAGGTTCCTAAGCCAACATGATGGAGAGTTGGGTCTATGTTTTTTTTTTTTTTTCTACTAGGTGCAGGGTCTTTGGTCTAATGCCTAAGTCCTTGATTTGCTTTGAGTTGAGTTTTGTTCAGGGCAAGATATAGGGGTTTAATTTCACTTTGCTGAATGTGGATTTCCAGTTTTCCCACCACCATTTGTTGAGGAGGCTATTTTTTTCTCCATTGTATGTTTATGGTATGTTTGTCTAGTATGAGATAACTGTATTTTTGTGGCTTTGTCTCTGTGTTTTCTGTTCTGTACCATTGATCTTCATGTCTGTTTTTGTGCAAACACCATGTTGTTGTTTTTTTGTGTTTTGTTTTGTTTTACTATTCACTATTCTCATTTAATAGTATAATTTAAGGTCTGGTATTATGATGCCTCTTACATCATAGATCTTACTAAGGATTGTTTTGATTATTCAGAGCCTGTTATTTTTTCAAATGAATTTCATGTCTGCTTTTTCTATTTCATTGAAGAAAATCATTGGAATTTTAATAAAAATGACAATAAATCTGCCTATCCAAAAACATGAGGGATCTTTTCATTTTTTAAGGTCTTCTTCAATTTCTTTCTTTAGTCTATTCTGTAGTTTTCAAGGTAGAAGTATTTCACCTCTTTTGTTAGATTAATATATATATATATATATATATATATATATATATATTTGTGTGTGTGTGTGTGTGTATGGGGTATTTTCCCTTATTTCTCCTTTAACTGATTCATCACTAATGTGCATAGACTCAATTGATTTATGGGTGTTAATTTTATATCCTGCTACTTCACTGAATTTATTTATAAGTTCAAGGAGCTTTCTGGTGGAGTTTTTTTGGGCTTTCTAAATTTAGATCATGTCATTGGCAAATAGGGATAGTTTGATCTCTTCTTTTCCTATTTGTATCCTTTCAATTTCTTTTGTCTAATTGATCTGGCTATGGTTTCAGGGACTATGTTGAATAGAAGTGGTGAAAGAGGGTATCCCTGTCTTGTTCCAGTTTTTAGAGAGGAGGCTTTCAATTTTTCTCCATTTAGAATGATGTTGGCTTTGGGTTTGGCATATATAGCTTTTACAATATTGAGGTATATTCCTAGTATCCCTAGTTTTTCTAATGTTTTGAGCATGAATGGATGTTGAATTTTCTTAAATGCTTTTTTTTTGCATCTGTTGATAATTATGTGGTTCTTGTCTTTAAGTCTTTGATGTAATGGATAATGTTTATTGATTTCTGAATATTGAACCAACTGTGCATCCCTGGAATGAACCCCACTTGATCATTATGCACTAGCTTTTTAATATTGCATGCAATTTGACAGTATTTTATTAAGAAGTTTTGTATCTATGTTCATCAGGGATATTGGTCTGAAATTTTCCTTTCTTGATGTGTCTGGATTTGGTATCAAGGTAATATTAGCTTCATAGAATGAGTTCAGAAGGGATCCCTCTTTTATTTTATGGAATAATTTGAGGAGTGTTGGTGTAAGTTCTTCTTTGAAAGTCTGGTCGAACTTGTCTGAGAATCCATTTGGTCCTTGGCTTTTCTTTGTTAGTAGGCTTTACATGAAATCAATCTGTTTAAATTTTCTATGTCCTCCTGATTCAAGTTGGATAGGTCATATGTCTCTAGAAATTTGTCAATGTCTTCATAATTTTCTATTTTATTGGAGTATAGATTTTCAAAGTAATTTCTTATTATTGTATTCTAATGTATTCATGTGATAATTCCTTTTCATCATAAAACTTAGTTATTGGTATTTTCTCTTTCTTCATTAGCTTGGCTAAGGGTTTATTGATTTTATTTATTTTTTCAAAGAAACAAATTTTGTTTCCTTGATTTTTTTTTCAGTTTCATTGATTTTGGCTCTGATTTTAATTATTTTCTGTCTTCTGCTGCTTTTGATGTTAATTTATTCTTTTTTCTAGGGCTTTGAGATGTAATGTTATTTATTTGGTGACTTTCTAGTGCTTTAAAGTCTATGCTCAGTGCAATGAACTTTCCTCATAGAACTGCCTTCATAGTGTCCCAGAGATTTCCATATGTTGTATCACTATTCTCATTTAACTTTAATTATCATGATTTCCCTATCATCCATGGGTCATTCAATAACATATTATTTAGTCCCCAGGTGTTAGAGTAACTTTTGCTTTTAGTTTTATCATTGATTTCTAATTTTATCCCCTTATGATCTGATAGGATGCAAGGTATTATCTCTATTTTTTTTTTGTATTTGCTAAGAGTTTCTTTGTGGCCTAAGATATGGCCTATTTTAGAGAAGGGTTCATGTGTTGCTGACAATAAAGTGTACTCTATCTTTGATGGCTGAAATATTCTATATATGTCTGTTAAGTCTAAATTATTAATTGTATTTTTTAGTTCCGTAGCTTCTTCATTTAGTTTTTGTTTGGAGGATATATTCAGTGATGAGAGAAGCCTTAAAATCACCCAGTATTATTGTGTTGTGGTCTATTTGATTCTTGAAATTGAGAAGGACATTTTTTATGTACATAGGTGCTCCACTGTTTGTGGGTATATGTATTTATATTTATAATTGTTATATCTTATTGAAATATAATTGCCTTAAGCAGTATGAAATGATCTTCTTGGTCCCTTTTGATTAACTTTGGCTTGAAGTCCATTTTTTTCTGATGTGAGAATAGAAACCCCTGCTTATTTATGAGATCCACATGAATTATATGTTGTTGTTGTTTTTCCCATCCTTTTCTCTTCAGTTTGTGGTGTCTTTGCTTATGAGGTGAGTCTCTTGGAGGCAGCATATTGTTTGGACTTCTTTTTTAATCCAATCTGTCATTCTATTTCTATTTGATTGATGAGTCTAGGTCATTTACATTCAATGTTATTATTGATTTATGTTTTTTAATTTGTTTTATTCCTGGTTTTTAATTTAATTTGATTTTGGTAAAAAAGTTTCTCCCTTAGCTGGTTTTCACTTCTATTTTTCATTTCTTCTTCATGAAATATTTATTGAGTATGTTTTGCAGGTTAGACTTTCTCTTTGTGAATTATTTTAACTTTTGTTTATCATGGAAGGTTTTTATTTCATTGTTAATTCTGAAGCTTAATTTGGTGGGTATAGTATTCTTGGCTGGCATTCATTTTCTTTCAGAGCTTGGTATATATTATTCTAAGACCTCGTAGCTTTGAGGGTCTGGGTTGAGGAATCCGCTGAGATCTGGATTGGTTTTCCTCCAAAAGCCACTTTTCTCTGGGAGCCTTTAAACTTCTATCCTTATTCTGTATGTTAGGCATTTTCATAATAATGTGCCTTGGTGTGAGTCTGTTGTAATTTTGGGTATTTTGAGTTCTGTAAGCCTCCTGTATTTTGTTTTAAATTTTATTCTTTAAATTTCATGTTTGGGACATTTTCTGATATTATTTCATTTAAAAGATTGTGCATTCCTTTGGTTTATATCTCTAAGCCTTCATTGATCCCAATAAATCTTAAGTTTGGTCTTTTCAGGTTATGTCATATTTCTTGGAAGTTTTCTTAATGGTCTTTTAACATCTTTTCTCCATGGTCAACTTTATTTTCAAGATTATAAAATTTGTCTTCCTTGCCTGAAACTCTGTCTTCCAAAAGGCCTAGTATGCTGGTGATACTTTCTAGTGAATTTTTAATTTGGTTTATTGATTCCTTTATTTCCAGGATTTCTGATTGATTCTTCTTCAAGATCTCTATATCCTTATTTAAATGACTTTCACTTTTTATGTTTTCTCTCTGATATCATTTTTTATGTCATCTTTTAACTCATAGATCAGTTTAACCATGAACTTTTTGAATTCCAACTCTGACATTTCCTCCACTGTGGTGTTAATGGAGTCTATTGTTGAGGTATTCTGTGTTGTTTGGGATGGTTAATTTCCTTGCCCTTTTCATATTGTTTGCATGTCTACCCATCTTTCTAGATGAATCTGATGCTGTAGAGTTAATACATTAGGAGTTTATAGTGTCCCTCTATGTTACCAGTACCTCACAGATAGGGTGGGGGGGGGGAGTCCAATGATAACAACAATCTATGTAAACAATATATAGCTGTAGACGAGGTTCTTAGTTCCTATTTTGGTATCTAGTACTAGTTGGTACAATATGTAAAAATAATAGGATTAGGAATTTCCATCAGTAAAAAAAATCATATAATCATGCATTATGTCTGGTGTAAAATCAAACAATAGATGTTGTTTATCAATTTCTACTGTGTTAATTATTGCTGTGATATTGGTGGTAGGGGAAGACATTTTGTGCCTCAATTAGTATTAAGAGATGTTAAGGATTTTTTTGTGTATGAAGAAAGAAAAAGAGATAAGAGGGTGGAAAATTGTTTATTTTTTAAAAGGGCGAATAAGGCAGGTGCTGTGGTAACTTAGGACATGTTGTTAATGTGAAAGGAAAAATAGAAGACTATAAACGAGGAGAGAGAGAATGGAATTTGGTGCAGCAATAGAAAAAGGAGAGAGGGGACAAGAAAGATAGAGTAGTGACAAAGATGATACAAAACAAAATTAAAATATGCTAATCAAAAACCCCAACCCTCAAAATACAGGGCATGGGGAAATAACATTAAAAAAATAAAAGGAAGGGAAAAAATATTAGAATTGAGAGAAAAACAAATACGTATATGTACAGGCATCCTTGAATCAATTAGTACATATTCAAATAAAACAAAAACTCAATATAGAAAACTTAAAATAGAAAGCAAAACAGAACAACAACAACACATCTTAGTGAAATGTTAAGAAATTAAGGAGTCATTTCCACTATGGTGGACAAAATAGTCAATGAGCATATATGGTCACTGTCTGTGCCCAGTTGATTTTCTTTTCTTCTTGAGGTATGAACTAAATGTGGGAGTATAGGCTGTGGGTTATTTAGTCCTTCCTTTGTATTATGTGCTCACTGAGTTAAACACTGAGGTTTAAGACTTCCCAATTCTGTTATGGGGAGATTAGTGTGAGTGGGCCGGGTTGTGGGCTGAGTGAGAAGTGGCTGCTAGGTCAGGCAGGCTTGGTGGTAAAGTTGCATGCCCAGTAAGCTGTGTTGTAGGTAAGCGGCTGAGGTGCTAGTCACATCCAGGGGATCTGGTGCCCATGTATAGGGAGCCAACTGACTTAGGCCAGATAGATCAGGGCTGGATGCTGAGTCCTGTGGGCTCATGGCAACGATGTGTATAGGGCTGGGCAGGCCTGGCAGTGATGTGGCATGTGGGACAAGATGGGTTGCAGATGGGAAGCAAGTGGCTGGCCAGGAGTGGGGCCCCAGCTGGCTTGGGTCAGATGTGTCAGGGCCCTGGGCTCTGGGTCATACAGACTGGCAGCAAAGCTGTGTGCTGGGCCAGATGGGTCTGGCAGTGAAGCAGAAGCCTGGCATGCAGGGCTATGGGCTGGTGGCAAAGCTGTGGGCCTTGTAGATAGAGTGGTGGGCTGGGTTTGGGGCTAGAGGGTTGGGAGACTTGGGACTGTGGGGCAGGGAGGCCCTGATGGGGGCTGGACTGGTGCCAAACCTGGGGTTCCCAGGGACAGGGGCCAGTGGATGCGGGACTCTGGAGGGTGTTGGGACCAAAATGGTGCGAGCCTAGGTCGGTTCTGGGAAGCTGGCCGGTGCCAGCCCTGCTGGCTAGACAAGCTGAGAGCCACCAAATCCACCTGCCCCGCCCTTACTCCCTGCAAGCCACAGGACTCACCAGGTTGGGGAGAGTTGAGCAGGGCCAGGGGGCTCTCCAGGCTCTCTAACCTGTGTTCTCCAAGCAAAATGCTTCTAGTTTCTGACATTCCACAGGTTTGCAAGCCCTGACAAGTCCTTGTTAGGCTCAGACAGGCCCACACAGGCCTAGCTGCAAACTCAACAGTTTCTAGTATCCCTTGGCTCCACTGAGCTACAGTCCCAAGATGGCTCCTGGATGAGATCCCCCCAGCTGATTGATAAACTCAGGGATTTTTTTTTTTTTTTTAAGATCCATTTAATGAGTCAAACAGGCTCTGGTTTGGTAAGGGCAGACTGCCCCTCCAGTCACGCTAAGCCTTGGGGAGAAGTAGTATTCCTGATGAGTTATGAGAGTTAGGAGAAATGTTGCCATACTCTAATCTACCATTTTGCCCCTCTGCTTATCAAATATATTAGTTGCTTGTGAAATTCATGGATGACTCCATCTCTAGGTATAGCCTAATTTTGCATCTTAAAAATAAACATAATAAACATGGAAATCATACTTTAAATATGGAGATACTTAAAGACCAAATATGCCTTCTGTGCTTATCTGCACTCTATCAAGACAATATTACATATTATTCTTTTATTAACCACATTAGTTTCTACCTTATGTTCTTGCAATTGCTTCTTTTTTTTTCTTGTGTACATGAAGATCTGGATCCTCTGACCTTTTAATATGGATGAACAGAATGTTTGTCTCAAAATCAGGTGTCTGCTTTTTTAAGGAAGCAGTAATCATTGCCAGTTAATATTCAATTAATCCAATTAAAACAGTGAATATCATGCCATTAATTAATTTGAGGTCCTGCGAAGATTCCTTACATGTGTCTGCGATCTTCCTCATAAGAAATCTGTAATCATGTAGTATTTATATTTCTGCAAAAGGAATATATAGAAATTTTATATGCTTCCTTAAGACTTTAATGAATGATTAACACTTTGGTTTAGTTTTCTTCTCATTAAAGGACAAAAATGCAATTAATAACAAATTACTAGGGTCTGTGAACCTAAAACAAAGACTTGGAACAAAATCTGTGTGTTTTACACATGTCTCATGAACACATTTGGACAACATAGCACTGGTGGACCACTTAGAAATCTGTACAAGCAGCAGTAGTGAATGAATCCCATCTGCATTGACTTAAAAAAAACATAATTTTAAATATTGTAGCAAAGAAAGAATAAATTTAGAAGAAAAATACTTGCAAATTCTCATTTTAAACATAAGATAAAGCAGAGGCAAATTATTACGCATTTTTGGTTATGTTTTACAGCCACAGTTTCATATACATAGCCTAAGTTTTTTAATTTCATGTAAACTTGTATGAGATTACATAAAGGAATAGCTGTTCACAGGTTCCATACACTTGGCAAATATCAGAGTCTTCTTTCTTTTTTGTTTCATTATTTAAAAAATACCTGATTACCTTGCTGGTTCTGAGATCCCACTTTTGTTCCTAATCACCCTTTACACCTTGGCCCTGAACCACCCTCTTTTCCTTGTTTCTGATAAGTGATGCTTGTTTGCTGCTGCCAAGAGACAGTAGAGGATAATGGCTAATGTGGTAAGCTCCACCAGCATATTTTTTTTTGCCTGGGTGTGAATACTGTCTGCCTTCTCCTAGATGAGTGAGCCTGAATGAATCATTTGCCCCTTTTGTGTGTCAGAATTCTCAACTTTAAAATAGGGATAAACAGTTGTGAGAACTACATGAGTGGGCACACTTAGGGACTACAGAGTGACACTTGTCACAAAGGTAATCAACTCCCTATCACAAGAGTACGAACATATATCCTGTCAATATTTAGTATCTGTGATCTGATGTTCATCTTGCATTCCGATTCTATCTCCTGCCTCCTCCTAGCTGCTGCCTTTGAGAGATGATATTTTAGTGCATCTAGGAAGAGGCATGACACTCATTTTAGTTATTCAAAACTTTTTTTAGCAAATATTTATTGCTTGGCACAGGAATACAGTATTCACTATGAACTTATGAAGTATAAAAATATACATTCATACATGAATATAAATTGTGATTAATATAGTGAATAAGAAAATTAAGAATTCATGACAATTAGGGGAAATCAGTAAAGGCATTTTGGAAGAAATAACATTAAAAGTAAAGGCAAAAGAGTGACTTAGCTAGGCAAAATTGAGGAATCATTACAGTTCTGAGACAAGGCATGCTAAATAAACTCTACGTCATTTGACTAAAGAAAATGAATTAAAGAGATAACGTGGGGAAGCCGGCCGGTGATAGAAAAGGAAGTTAAGGCTATAAAGGCAAGTTGGGATCAGATCTGTAGGAACTCGTATTATTAAATATCATATCAAAGGCTTTGCATTATTCCAGAAATAACAGGAAGCTGTGATGGAGGCAAAGCAGGGGAGTAATATAAGGACATTTGCATTGTTAAACGATTACTCTGGAGAAGAGCTGTGAGTGGATAGAAGGGTTTCTTTCTTTGTTCCTTCTACACAGTACACGTATAAGGATTGTAGCCTGGTAGCTGTCTTTGATAATTTTCTTGCCTATGCAGTAGCTTTCACTCATTTTGTTCCTGTCTGGTCCGTCTCACACTGCACTGTGAGACTGACACATGCCAAGGCTGCATTCAATACTGCAGAATGAATAACCATTGATTCTTCTCTCCCAAGAATAGACAGTGGGCGTTTTAAGGCCAAGGACTATATCAGATTCATCTCTGTATTACTCATAGCCTCTAGCAAATCTCTGCTACATGTTGGGGTTCTCATTTTTTTTTTTTTTTGGTCAAGGAACTAATCAAAAGAGAAGTGGTCCATATTCATAATTGATGAAAATGGGGATTTTTGGATCATGAATGAAATTTAATTTTTTATATTCACATTGAAATTGGTAATATTAATTCAAATATAAGAGCAGTGATAATAGGCTTATAAAATTACTGAATAGCTATGATGCGGCATTTGAAGACCTAAACTTGAGCATGAGCAGGTACTCAGCAAATACTTATTAAGTGAATTGAACATGTTTCCAACGTATTTGCTCTTTCATCTCTTTTTATATCCTCTATAATTCAGTTTGGAAGACCATAAAAATTCCTTAATCTGAGCTGGGGTTGTGGCTTAATGGTAGAGCGCTTGCCTAGCCCCTGTGAGGCACTGGGTTCAATCCTCAGCACCACATAAAAAATAAATAAATAAAATACAGTTTTTAAAAAAGAATTCCTTAATCCTTCCTAAACCTTCCATAATCACATCTTCACTTTGCTTCTGTGAGAACTCAGAAATCAGAACCCTCAGATGTTGTAAGGCCTTTCAATATCTAATTACTCATTGATTGGAAGATAGGCATTAAAGTTTGGCTCTGGAATTTCCCCCAGAGGCTATGTGTTGAAGGCTTGCTCTCCACCCTGTGGTACTATGCGGGGTTGCTTTAGGAGGTAGGGCCTAATGGGAGGAAATTAGGTCATGGAGGGTGTGCCCTTGACGGGGAAATTAGGACCCTGGCCCCTTCCTCCCTCTCTTCTTCTGTCTCCTGGCCACCATGATGTACTGTGCTGCCATAGACCTAAAGCAATAAGGCAAAGTGGTCGTGTATTAAACCCTTTGTAAACATAAACCAAAATAAATCTTTCCTCCTTATAAATTGTTTATCTTTGGTATTTTGTCACGGCAATGGAAAGCTAACACAAGAGGGCTTTTTTAGTTTTCTCGCCTGTATTTCAGATGAAAGCAAAAGTGGCTGAGAAACAAAACAATTTACATTTCACCTTATGGTATTTTAACCTAAAAAAAATAATTAGTGGTATTGGTTGCTTTTTTTTTTTTTTTTGGAATAGGAGAAATAATTTAATTCCTTAAAATTTTCTCACTTAGTGTTTACTGCAGAGAAATTCACTAAGAAATCCATTAAGGTATAATTTACACAAGGAGAAACATGGGATTAATCTGTCACTTTCTCTCTGTTATGTTACTGTTGGAAATTAACATTCTTCAAAACAAATTACATACTAAAATTCTTCTTTTGCCAACATGGGTATTGATTTAAAGTTTGTACCCTTATTAGTAATATACAAAAAAAACACATTTTATTGTAGAATTTGGTTGTAAGTGGTTGTTTCAAGACAGTTTACTCAGAGCAGCATTTAGCATAGCTGCTTTGCCATTTGACGACTACTAAAAGAATATCATTATCTCTTCGTTACTTATCATTTTCTCAGGCTAAGCTAATGGTTTAAGTTCATATTAATTCCTAACGCTTTGCAATTTTTATATCAAAAGTCTTTAATGCTTATTACCTAACTGAACAAGCTGATTTTTTTTTTCTAGGAAATTCTTATATCTAAATGTTGGATTCAAGCTGTTATGATCTTGAACAATTTTACACAGAACCCGATCTGCTTGTTTTAGTACATTGCATATACTTTTCCCCTCTCAAATTTGTTTGTTTACTCTCCATTATTTGCATCATCCCACTCCAACAATCTTTTAGCAGGAAGCACATTTGTCTATCTTATTTATCTCCCCCATATTCAAATCTGAAAGCAGCAGTAATTGAGTGCCATGGTCCAGATTTCTGAAAGTATGATGAGACCAGTATCTGCAAACTCAAGGGAGGAGTTTAGTACTTTTATGTATTGAATTCAGGACGTGTTTATCCAGTGTTGTGTCTTGAAGGTGGTTTTAATAGTTTGGGTTTGTTTTCAGCAGTTTCCTGAAATTTCATTAGAATCATAAAGTTCATAGATAACTATAATCCAGTTCCTTCATTGGACACTTGAGGAAGCCAAAGACCCAGAGCTCAGTGGATAGCTGTACCTAGGATATAGGGGCTGGGAGCAGACAGGGCAGTCAGGCTCTTCTCTTGTCATCATCCCTTTCCCTGATTCATCCTGCATTTGATGCTCATCCAGACCAGAAAATGAGTCAGACTCATTTTCTTGAACTAGACTTTATGCTAGTTATTTTAAGACACTAAGACTCGTTGGTTTAGTGGAGACATTGATAATTTATAAATTCAGTGAAATTTTCAAAGAGTTTAGAAAAGGACTAATACGGAGTTGTCCATTTTTAGTGAAGTTAAGGTCATTAAGAAACAAAAGGAAGACATACTCTTGCCTCATTATTTTATGATCCTTTCATAAGTGGGCGTTTTCACATCTGAAAGGATGATGAATAGGACGTTTCCTGTTAAGCTAGAAAGGGCCATGTGACTGAACAGTGGATGGAGAACCACCGATGTACTCCACATTCTCTAACCAGTGCTGCGTACGTATATGGCCAGGCACCTCCTTCTGAACCCAACAGGTTCAATACCAATTATCATCTTGGCAACTCTCAGTTCTCGTCAATAGACTTATATAAACAAAGGTGTAGGAGTAGTGAGTTATTGGCCTACAGAAAGTGAAGAACCCCTTCTAGAGATGGTGCAGGGTCGGGGGGGGGTGACTTCAGCAAGGGGAAGTATTGTGTATTCCTTGGGTTTCTTAGGAAGGTAAAAGTGATTTAATACAAGAAACATAGTATACAGTTACTGGATGATGAAAATGAAAATGGGCCTCTAGGTAATCTAACCAGCTACCATGCTAGAGCTGAGAAAAGTAGAAGGTGCTGTCACAAGAGCGAGGAGGCCAGAGGAAGGGTCATCATTGTAGGAGCTGGGACCACCAAAGGGTGCACTAAAGGTGGTGAGAAGACCTCTGACGGGGTTCCTGGGGCTTGTTCTGGGTCTGTCATGAGGGAGTATCCAAGTTGTTCACAGTCCTGGAAGAGAAGACCCCTTCTCTCTAGCTCACTTGTGATTTCCCACCAGCAATTCCTTTTGGCAGCACCTAAGGGAAGCCAGCTGTGAAGAGAAGCTGGCAAATGGAGTCTGCAGTGCCACAGAGCAGAATTTAGGATGGTTGGCTTGAGGCTGAAAGAACTTGGTAAATAACTCATGGTACCTTATTTGTCCATCGGTCACTTATGCAGAAGACTTTCTGATCTGCTCTTTGTGTCTTCTTGAACAAGGAGAAATAAAAATGGAGTCTCTGGACAGAGACTCACAATCTCAGCCAAGCAGCCTACATAGTATTCTGAATTAAGTGAACATTTTGGCTCAAAACCACCTGTCAATACTCTAAGAAGGTAGACACTTGTGCAAGGGGAACCTACCAGCAAGGGTCTTAGAGTGTACCAGTCAGGTTGAACAGGGGACATTAGTAGTTTATTTCTTCCTAGCATGAAAGCTCCTATTTGCTCCTTGAGAGATAGCCAGCATCTGGACACAAGCCCTGGAGAAGGCATCAATGGGAAACATGATTTTGCTAGAGAAGTGTTGGCACTTAAAAAGAGGACCCAATTAAGCAAGATGTTTCCCATTTCCATTTCTTCTTCTACCTTGCCACTCCCTTTTCCTGAAGAGGAAAGGAGTGATGATGAAGACTATTCCCACTCCTAACTCCAAGTTCCACCCAGCTGAGTTGAAGAAAGGGAAGGAGTTATAGGATTGGCATTATGAACTCCATCGAAACTGTTATGAAGGAAGAAGAAAGAGGTTTTACATTGCAGATGGAATGCACTCGTTGGAGAAAAATTAAACCAGTTTATTCATATCTGTGTTCTATCAAGTTCAGAATGTTCCATAAATAAATTAATAAACAACAAAATGAGACTTTATTATGCATCATCTCCAGAATAAAGAACTGTCTTTCAACCAGAAAAACAGTACCATTCCTAATAACTTCAAATTAACAATTTTACTTTCCTCACTTCTGCATGGGTTGGTTTCACATGTAAGTATAACTTAGGAGTTTTAAATGACTCTTATTATTCTCTGAAATTCTTATGAGCCAGGGATCACTCGTACCTGTAACCTGTTGAAGGTTAAATTCACATCATTTCTATAGTAGCCAGAGGTCTTTCCTTCATTTTAGACTTTTAATGAGGTGCAATGATATAAAGAGTATAACTATCAATGAGTGTAACAGAATGCTATGAAGGGTGGATAGGAGTTTGAATAAGAGCATCTTTTAAGTGCTAAAATATAAAGCCACAGGAAAATCTGTTGAAAATATGTGAGACATGGAACTTAGAGTCATCACTCTTACTCATCACTTTAGAAATCCTTAGAAACACTTTGTTTTAGTGAAGCATATGGTGTTCTATTTATTGGAAAGTAAATTTAATGCTGGAAGAATAATCTCAAATTTAGAGACTCTAACCTCTTATTTATATTTATCTTGAATTTCAGGCATTTTAAAACTTCAGTAGCTTTTTACATCACTTCCTTTTTGTTCTTACATTATTAGAGAGCATGGTTTTAAAAACAGACCAACTTAACTTCTATTTCTAACATCAAAACAAGTTAAAAAAAGTAGAAACTTATTTACTTATACCTTGAAAAGTTTTTCATAAGACCCAATCACTTATAGGCTGCTGATGCATTAAAGATCTATAACTAGAATTTTTTGGCCATAACCAGTGGACTGCCCAACTTTGGTCATGTTTCATTGCTACTCCAAGACTTGATTTCCTTGCTTGTCATGATAATTATACCAGCTTCGTTTGGTTGGTTGCTCTTATGAGATCGTTAAAATCATGCATGTAAAGTGCTAAACTGAAAAAAAAGAAAATCCTCAATTTATGTTAGCCAATTTATGAAAGGCAGTAGTCACAAACAATCAGGAATAATACAGCATGTATATTCCACATTCTCATATTTCTCAGAATCCATGAGCAGAATCAAAATTTCCACCCAGGATTGATGACATAAACTATATCTGCCTCAAAGCAAATTGAGATATTACCTGTTGACCTTTTTTTTTTTTAAGTACTAAAACCATTTTAGAACTCTGACTAGATTTTACTCATTTATTCTTCAAACAATTTTTATGGAGACCTTTGTTATTGTCAGTTACTGTACTAAGGCACTGAGGGGGAATATTTTTAAATTGTCCTCTGACTTTGTAAAGTTTTCAGAGCAAGTCTATATCAATCAGGACCCTAGTAGGGAATGGATTGTACTCCCAAAGACAGGGAAAAGTTAGTGGAGGTAGTACTGAGAAAACCTATGGGCAGGGTTGAGGATAACCAAACGCACGATGAACCAGCTGGAAGGTAGCAATAGTAGAAGCTGCTGCCAGTTACAGGCCTACAGAGGGATTCCTGCAGGAGCTGGGTCCTACAGTAAGAGCTTGGTGGCCACTAGGGGAGGCTAAAAAGATCATGGACACAATCCCTGAGAATCAACCTCCCAGGCACAGAGCAGATGGAGAGGGGCGTGGAACTGTAGGGGAGATGAGGAATATCCAGGAAATAATCCATCTTTCTTGCTTTCTTTGGTCTTGTCTTATATAACAGATGTTGCCTTTTTTTTTCTGAACATAAAAATACTATATTTTTATTGTAGAACATTTGGAAAACTGCACTGTAACTTGCAATCCTTCTTTTCCCTAGCCAGGACATGTTCCTGGTTGAAGGCACATGAATTTATCCAGTAAGTTCTCACATTAAAAAAAAAATCCATAAAATATAAAATTTATTTCTGTGGCTAAGACCTCAAAGAATATTCTTGACAATAAGATGTACTGATATTCCCCTGGAACATTTTGTTTTCCTGCTTGCCTGTGCTTACTTACCATGGTGTCTTCTTCTATGCATTATTACACTCTTGGCATATTAAATTCCTTCCTATATTTTTGAATACTAGATTGTTCTACATTATCTCCACTAAACACATTCTACTCATTATTTTTTTAAAATATTTATTTTTTAGTTGTAGTTGGACACCATACCTTTATTTCACCTATTTATTTTTATGTGGTGCTGAGGATCGAATCCAGGGTCTCACACGTGCGAGGCGAGCGCTCTACCGCTGAGCCACAACCCCAGCCCCATTCTACTCATTATTTAATAACAAAAAGAAAATCTCCTTCAACCTTTATGTAATTTTCATTGTTATCATCAATAGTTTTTTCTATGCCTCATTGTGTCTGTATAGTTCTAGATCCTGCATGTAGAACTAAAATTGAATCTTATTTGTTTTATTTTTTTAGCTTAGCAGCATAACTCCTGCCCCTGGCTTTAGGTAAGCCCTTAAGAGGCCCTTGAGATTGAATAAAACTCAATGATAAAATATCTGCTACTTGTCTACTTCTGTGAGGTTTTAAGCAACCTGAGAGGAAAAGCTTTAAAATTCTGCCTGCTACTATTTGGTCAGCTTTAAAAGAGCACAGCATTTGTGATGGTCCCCTGATGTATGTGGAGGAGATTCCTTTCCTTGACGCCTGGGATCAAACACCTGAAGAGACTAGATTTTACTCATTTATTCTCTATCCCTTGCACACTCACAAAAGCAATGGCACCTCCCCACCCCACACTCTTTTGTCAGTTTCACTGCCAATTCCTGCATAATATAGTCAAATTATGTGTTAGAAATTCAACCCTGGTTTCCTGGGTGATGGTACAATACGACTACTTAGTATTCCTAGTCACACAGCTATGATTCCATCATGCTCCTAATCTATATATATCTTCATGTTAGGGAAGCAGACTTTTCCAATCAGGCACATACGAAGAATTTGAACATACCGAGTAAGAAATACATAGGAGTTCCCGAGCTCAGCAACAGTACAGGACATTTTTGATACCAAGATCTTGTGAAACCAAGCCACCATATGGACGAATACTTCCTGGACTTGATAATTTTTATAGTACATCCATTTCCAGTTAAATTTTGCAAACTCAGATTTCTTTGTGTTCTGTTGTCATTGGTTATAGGACTAGACTTTAAATTTGGCCTGTTTAGCCTGAGTCCTCAGAAACCCAAGGCAAGTTTTTATTCTGAAGCTGGCAAAATCAGGGTGAAACGTTAAATTTGGGTAATGTTATTGTGGTTCTCTGTTTGTTCTGGTGATCTGCCCAAAACAAATGCCAGGAACTTCAAGATCTCTACCTCAAAAGTGCCCGATTGACGATTTAAACCAGGAGATTCAGGCTCTTTGTAAAGATTGGTTGCTAAAGTTATCTGTGATGAATACTTTCTGTGTATTTACACACGTGACAGGTTTAAACCAGTAATCAAACTCGAGATTGTTATTTTTCTCTCATGTACATCTGTATTGCTGAATTTTTTTTCTTTCCTTTTTTCTTTAGACAGTGTCAAGGAATCCCATTCTTTAAATTCTAAATCTGACATGTTTTATCTGTGTTACTTCAGCCAAATAATCTTTCTGACCCTCTGTTGTCTCATTTCAAAAAAATGAAAAGAATCTTGCAGATGTCTTGTGAATCAAATGAGATAATTTATGAGAAGGTACTTTGTAAACTACAAAACTTCACATCAAATGCATATTATCTACATATTGTTCATGATCATCGATCATTTGGGAGCCTAATACTTATCTCCTCTTCTCTTTTCACAAATGTCTTGGATTTTAGTAGTTTTTTTAATCTTACTCAGCATGTCGTACTTAATTGGCTTGGTAAATTGTGATATTCCTTTCTTCCTCATGCACATCATACACATTCAAGTGTCAGTTTAGAGAATATGTCACCTATTTTGTTTGACTAAGGATAAAGAGCTGTACTTTTTGTGTGTGTTTTTCTCCTATAGGTCATAACAGTTATCAGCCAAGCTGCACCAAACAGCAGACATCCTAAGAGGGAACATTTCCCAGCTCTATAATGAAGAAAAGCAGGAGTGTGATGACGGTGACGGCGGATGATGTAAGTAGCAGAGGGTGTAGCTGTCGCACGCCTCCCACACTTGGTCTGTTCAGTGAAGAAATCACTCTATAATTCCATTCAAAGGCAGACAAGAGTGTTCAGCATCACCATTCTGTGACCAGAGGTTTTGATGAAGTGGGCAATGCCAGCACTGGACCCAGCATTCTAAGAGGTGGACAGCAGGAACCATTCCTTCTCTGCAGTTTGCAGATGGGCTGTTTCAGCTTTGGGTTTTCACTGCACAGTCACCAACCACTGATCTATGTTCACATCCTAACCCCTGGTTAATTCCTCTTTCCAGCTTCTTGTGTTATCCATTTTTCAAGGACTTTCTTCCATACTGGTAACCATGGACCGCTAACCCTTAAAAGTCACTCCCTGTGGTAGGGTCTTTGGCACCTACTCCTAAGAAGTTTGTGATACACACATCTTCTAGGCTTTTGCTGTGAATGACCTTAGACCAGTAGCTTTAGCCTCACCTGGGTGTTCACTGGAAATGCAGATTCTCAGCCCCTACCTCAGATCTACCAACCAATTGGTGTTCTTGACAGGATCCCAGTGTGAGTGGGCATGTACATCATGTTTGAGAAGCTCTAATCTGAGTCATTTGAAGATGCCCATAAACTCGCCATCCTCATGATTTTGGATTTGGGTCAGTTGAGGTTAATTATTTCCTTGCTTTCAACAGACAAGTCGATCCAACATTAGTGTATCTTTAATCATCTATTTTTTACCTAGTTATTCTTTGAGATAAAAATTAAATGCCAATTAATCAGATGTGCACAAGAAAAGAAGGTAGGGAAGGAAGGAAAAGCAGTGATTTTTCTTTGCTTTCTTTCATAGCTCATCTTATTGCTAAGCTCCTGTGTCACAAATGGGGGGAGGGGCTGGGAGGGACTTGAACTTGCCAATTAGTGGTCTTTTAGTCTTTCAGCTCTTGTTCTTTTTCTTTAATTAGGGGGCATGTTGTCAAATGGAAAACTAACATTCAATTAGGCTCTAGCAGAAAGGGAATAGTGTTGTCCTCATCTTGTGTTGTCCCTTTCTACTAACCCCTGCTGTTGTCCACGTGTGAGATGGCTCATTCACCCAGGTCTTTGGTTTGCAATCTCTGCCTTGGTCAAGCATTGCTTGGGGGGTGGGGTGGTATATATAGCAGGGCATGATTGTCTTCCGTGTGAGCCCTGCACCTTTCTCAGTTCACTGAAAGTCTCACTTCCTGGGCCCTTCACCTAGTCTCTCTGTGGAGCTCTGTTCATTTAAGAGACAGCTCAACTTACTGCCCAACCCTTATCTTTGGGTGCTCACTCCCTGGACTCCGTGGTTCTTTCACCTTATGATGTAGCCAACACTTGGCAGAC
The DNA here is from genome assembly GCF_052094955.1 of Ictidomys tridecemlineatus. NCBI lineage: Eukaryota > Metazoa > Chordata > Mammalia > Rodentia > Sciuridae > Ictidomys > Ictidomys tridecemlineatus. The sequence goes on from NC_135487.1 coordinate 51,515,434, forward strand.
ATGTTGGGACTGATTCTCAGGTTCCTTCTGTGACCCTGGGGCCTTATGGGAACTTCAAGGACTCTCAGGTGCAGGGGGAGACACAGGCATGCTATTTAGGGTAATGCCTCCCGAACACATGCCTTTGCTATTGCCATTTCTCCTCCTCTGTGTTAAGAGACCTAGTTAACCAATTCTGTCCTCATCCGAGACAATATTTCCTTTCTTCTTTTCTTCTTTCCTGGCTCCTGGACCAAAAGGGAATTTCCCTTCTTACATTCTAAATTTTCAGTACTGATGGGAAAAAAAAACCCTGCCTTATGATTATCTATTCTCTGCTTAGGATATCTACAGGGAAACATTTAGAATTCAGAAATTGTTTTTCTTCTTGAAAAATGAGAAAGAGAAAAAAACCTTGGGATTATCCCTTACTTATTACTATGTATTTATGGTGTGCACAAAACTCTGTTTTTTTAGAATATTAAAATTGAGAAATGTTCATAAAAGATGGACAACCCATGTTTTCCTTTCTCATTGTAAATGTATAGAAATAATGCTGACCTTCCCTGAGAGTTCGGTTGCCACAATCAAAAGAGGAGGAAAATGGCTTGCCAGAATATGCAAAAATGAAACAAAGCAAAACAAACAACAAATTGGGGGTGGTGGCCCATGTCTGTAATCCCAGTGATTCAGGAGGCTGAGGCAGAAGGATCACAAGTTCAAAGCCAGCCTCAGCACATTATTGAGGCCCTAAGCAACTTTATGAAACCCTAACTCAAAATAAAAAATAAACAGGGCTGGGGATATAACTCAGTGGCTTAGCACCCCCAGAGTCAATCCCTGATTACAGCCCGCCCTCCCCCCCCCCAAAAAAAAGAAAAAGCAGAAAAAGAAAACCACAGTTAATAATTAACTTCACCACAACCAGAACAGATAAATATCACATAGATTTATCCTGTCCAATATGGTAACTATAGCTACTTGGGTCTATTAAACACTGATTTGAATGGAAATGTGTTATATTCATAAAATATTTTGGATTTTTGAATATATATACAAATCTTAAAGATGCACAATATTTCATTAATAGTTCTTAATATTGATTGCATGTTGGAATGATAGTATTTTAAACATATTAGACTAATATATTATGAAAACGAATTCACTTATTTCTTTTTACTTTTTAATGTGGTTACTAGAAAAATTTAAATGACACATTAGGACAGTACCAACCTAGAACTTTTCACTGTGCAGCTCAGCCTTATCGAATGTCCCACAAAACAACATCGATTTAGCAGAATGTATTTTATATGTCACACGTTAAATAATTTTTTACCCTTAATCAAGGATATCTTATTATACTTTCATTATTTGAACTCAGAAAAATTTTATTCAGTTATTTAAACATAAACCTAATATTAATTTAGCATCTATTGTGGGTCAAATATGGTTCTAAGTTCTAAAGATTCATGAAGCATTAGCATAAAGTTCCTGTCTCCATGATCTATAGGGAAAAACAAAAATAAATTAGCAGCTTATGAAATAATCCTGTCTATGAAAAAGGCTATATAGAAAATGAAGTTGGTCAGGGGTACAAAGAATGATTGGATAGTGAGACTACAGTCTTTATGAAAGGACAGTGTGAGGAGACAGCATGTGGGCAGGATGACTCACAAGCAGAGAGAAGTGAGCCCTCGGATGCTCTGTGGAAGGAAACAGTGTGGCAAAGCCCTTTCTGCATTCAGGACACCGTGATTGGGTCTGTAGGAATACAGAGAAGAACCTTCAGGCTCTGTATTCTTGTAGTATATAAATAATAGGAGACTCAGTGTGAGGAATGTCACAGGAACAGCACACATTCAAAGCTTTGCATTTGTGAACTGAGTTCTAGAAGTAAGAGGTAAATTAAGTGCAAACACAAGAATTCATCATGATAAAAGGCATAATAATATTGCTTAGAGGAAAGGAAGATGAAGATTTGGAGAGGAGTTGAAAAGTGGAAAATGAGTAAGACTAGGAGGGAAGAATCAAGAGATATGCATATAAGTGAGAGAGCGGGAGAGAAGTGTGTATGTGTGTGTGTGAACACACATAATGTGCCATAAATATGTATGTGTGTGTATATATATATACACAACACATATACATATATAATGCTATAGATATTTATATATACCTATATTACACATGTAATATATGTGTATGTGTATGTGTCTATGTATAGTATTATAACCAAAGACATATATCCACATCCACAACTCAGTCATAGTTTTGCTTTTCTAATCATTGATGTTTGGAGATTATTTCAAAAGAAGGAAATGTAATCAGTAAGAGCGATAAAAATTACCTTCAGACAAACTTCTTTGTAATTGATGAAGACACCAAATTTTTCAAAGACAAAATTACTTTTATTGTTGTCTCATGGAGCATTAAGCATTTATCCTCAGTAGGAAGCCTGAATGTCCCTTTAATGTGTCCCAAAATTTCTGTCTCTAATTTCATAAGGTTTGAGAAATTTGGCTCATGGTTCCAATGGAAAGTGCACCAAAGCATGTTACAAGTCCTTGGAAAAATTTCTTATCCAGTTTTCTAACAATGAATTTATTTATTTATTTTTATTGATTTTTTTTTAGTTATACATGATAGTAGAATCTATTTTGATAAAATTATACATGCACAGATTCTATCTTATTGTAATTAGGACTCCATTCTTATGGACATACACGATGGTAGGATTCACTTAGGTTTTTTTCATATATCTACATAGGAAAATCATGTCAGATTCATTCCACTTTCTTTCTATTCCTATCCCCTTTCCTTCCCTTCATTTCTCTTTGTTTAATCTACTACACTTCTTTTCTCTCTCTACCCCTTTTATTGTGGCTCAGCTTCCACATATCAACAAAAACATTTGACCTTTGGTTTTTTTGGGATTGGCTTATTTCACTTAGCATGATAGTCTCCAGATACATCCATTTATTAACATAAAGTCATTATTCTTTATGGCTGAGTAATATTCCATTGTGTGTGTGTGCATGTGTATGTATGTATGTGTATATATATCTCACAATTTCTTTATCCATTCATCTGTTGAAAGGCACCTAGATTAGCTCCACAGCTTAGCTATTGTGAATGTGCTGCTATAAACATCAATGTGGTTGTGTCACTGTAGCATGCTGATTTTAAATCCTTTAGATATATGTAAAGGAATGGGATGACCGAGTCAAATGGTTGCTTCATTCCTAGTTTTCTGAGGCATCTTCATCCTGCTTTCCAGATTCTAACCTGAATTTAACTGGAAGAATTAAAAAAAAATAAGAACACTAAAAAAATGATTGAAATTGACAAAGTAAAAGAAAAACCAAAGCATTTAGGGTCTTGACTCTGGATATTTCAAGTGTTGACTGGATTTTGATGTGAGGATGAGACAGAGATAAAACCCCCATGGTATCCCCTGCCTTCCTTCCTGCATACTTACCCTAATTAAGTGCAGGATTTCACATGAGTTTTTCCTTTGTGGTAACTATTTGGAATTGCATTGATAAGAATACTGATTTTTAAACAGACAAGTATTTTAGAAACATGTATAATCTCAAACTAGGTTGTTTCTTTAGGGATTATCTAGACATAAAGTAAATTTTTGAAAGTAGGATGCATTTTAAAAGTCGTGATTTCCAGAAATGACATTCAAGTTCATGATCCTTTCCCCAAAATATTTGATCTGATGAGAGGCATAGCATCAGTCAGAATCATGGTGCTTAAATTAGGAAAATAAGACCAAGACCACAAATTCAGTAATTGAGAAATGACTGAATTAGAGTTTTTCTTTGAGATTGTTAATAATTTGAGGAGAATACTATATACATTATGAATATGAATTATAGGGTTTAAGATAATTATGAATGGCTCTACATGGATTAATGAGTGTTTTTAAAACAATGTTAATGATTTCATATTTCAATTAGTTTCTGAAAAACTATTCCTTTATGTTCTTCTTTTGTGGCAATGTATTTGCACATTAATTGGGGTTTTCCAAAACAAATCCTTTTAACTCAAAAGAATAACTTCAAATCTGTAAATTCAAGCTCATTGGCAAGTTAGTGTGGAAAATATTTTGTGGTGTATGTGACTCTGTTACTTTTCAAATAAAAAGTATTAAATAAGGACATTTAGTTTATTTACTGCAATTAAACCTGACTGGTATTGTTTGGTTTTTGTGAAGGGAAAAAAAATACCCAGCAAGTAAACCAGGCCCTGGTTTAGCTAAGTTACATCATTATTTCTGTTCTTTGATATATTTCTTGAAGAAATATTTCTTGAAGAAGAGGTAAGCAGTATAGTTGAGTCTGCTTTCTGGATAGCTAATACTTTTTTTTCAATCTGCATATTTGGAACTATGTTGATCCTTAAAGTTATGATTACTGGCCTTTAGTTTGTTTTTAAATCTCTTCAGGAATATTTTGTATACTTTGTCCCCTGAACTAGTTTATCATTTTTATTTTTGGTACCACCAATTGAGTCCAGGAGTTCTTAACTGCTGAGCCACATCCCCAGCCCATTTTTATTTATTTATTTATTTTTATTTTGAGACAGAATCTCATTAAGTTGCTTAGGACTTTGCTAAGTTGCTGAGGCTGGCCTTGAACTTATGATCCTCCTGCCTTGGCCTCTAGAGTTGCTAGAATTACAGGCTTGTGCCACTGCACCCTAAGAATGAAACTTGTTGTCACAGTGGTACACACCTATGATCCCAGCAACTCCAGAGGCTGAGGTAGGAGGAAAGCAAGTTCAAGGCCAGCCTGGGCAAATTTAGTGAGACCTTGTCTCAAAATGAAAAATAGAAAAGGTTAGGGATGTGGCTTGGTGGCAGATCAACCCTTGGTTTCAACCCCAGTATTGCCAATACCATGGAAAAAAAAAATGAAACTTATATGCTAACCATCCCCTTCAGTCTCTAATTTTTAACACACACATTGCCATGCAGTATATGCTAGTAGACCTATAGTGGATTTATTATAATGACGAGTTACTAACCAGTAAACCTGATGCATTCCTGGATGTTTCAAACTCTCAAATTCTGGATTGTTTTTTCTTCTTCTTGTTATCAATTTGTGACTCTCCTGAATTTCAGACAAATGACATGTCAAAACTATAAGTCAAGAAGAAAATATGATAATATCCCATTTCCAGGCAGGGAGCGTGGGGCTTGTAAAAATTATCAAGCCTCTTCTGGTCCAGATTTCTGCCATGGAAATAGAGTCTTGTATAGATCAGTTAAATGAATGCAGGTTGGGCTGAGGAGAGATACGATGTTTCTTCTTGTTTTTTTTTTTTTTTTTTTAAGAGAGAGAGAGGAGGGAGAGAGAGAGAGAGAATTTTTTAATATTTATTTTTAGTTCTCGGCGGACACAACATCTTTGTTGGTATGTGGTGCTGAGGATCGAACCCGGGTCGCACGCATGGCAGGCAAGCGCGCTACCACTTGAGCCACATCCCCAGCCCCACGATGTTTCTTCTTGCTAGTTATGTTCTAAAGTAGCACAGGGTGTGCCTGTAATAGACGTGCATCAGATATTTGTTGAGTGAACTCAGATCTTCAAACTTGAGTTAACTATTCCTGTACGAACTAGCATTGGGCCAATTGGGTAGAGGTCAGGGCAGTAGAGGATTTTGTTCGTTTAATCCCTAGGGGGTCAAGTCTCAGATCCTTCTGTCTAGTCTGACAGACTGGTAGGAAGTGCTTGTGTTCTTAGGATGACTTTCAGTTAAGCAACTTTGACCTGATGCTTCCACTATTCTCTGTTAAGATGAGTGTGGAGAGTGAAATGATTGCTCTGATATTTCCTCTTGCTCTCAGCTGCCACTGCAGTGCTGCAGCATTTTTTGCCATTGAGCTGATATAAATGGTTCAACAGGCAGAGGATCGCTTGGGAATCCCACTCCCAACAGCACCAGGAACCACAGTCACCAAGACATATGGGAAGGATGAATAACTCTTATCATGGTTTAACACTGTGCTTTTGTCCTCTCACAAGGATTCGATTTATATCAGCTTCAGGGCATGCACTTGAGCAAGGCAGTTCAGGACTAGATCTCAGCCTTTATATGATTTGACCCAAACAAAATGGAACAAAACAGAAAATCATCAATCATGAGATTAAAAAAAAAAAAAATAGGAACAGACATAGTCAGTTGTTCCTGATTTTCAATACCCTCCTATCTTAAGATAGAAAATATTTTTACTTTAAAACATTGAAGAAGGAACTCCATATTTTATTAAAGTTTGCTCCCATATGGCAAAATGATAACATGGATTTGCAAAATGTATTTTGAATCTAGCAAATTTCATCTTAGTACATTTAAAAAACAAAGAAAAAAAAAGGAAAAATAAAAAGAGAAAGAAAAGAAGCAGCACTCTAATCCATGTTCTCTTCAGGGAGAATATTATGTACCTACAAATCTCCAGGAATATGCAACTAATAGGTTTGTTCATAAAGCTGAGACTCAGTTACCCCTCCCTTTTTGTGGTCTCTTTAGCATTTGACATCAATGTTAGATTTCGATTGTGAGACCATGAATTGAGACTTTGTAAGTGACAGCTTGACCATTTAGTTTCTTGTTTCACTCTACCCTGATATACATTTGAATTTTATTCTCTTTTTCTTCTTTTTTCTTTCCCTGTGGTTCCTCCAGAATGTTAAAGATTATTTTGAATGTAGCTTGAGTAAATCCTACAGTTCTTCCAGTAACACACTTGGGATCGACCTCTGGAGAGGGAGAAGGTGTTGCTCAGGAAACTTACAGTTACCACCATTGTCCCAAAGACAGAGTGAACGGGCCAGGACCCCCGAGGGAGATGGCATTTCCAGGCCGATCACGCTACCGTTGATGACACTTCCAAGCATTGCTATAACAACTGTAAGCCAGGAGTGGTGAGTAGCCTTAGGTATTTTGAATACCATCCCAGATGGTGCATGTTAAATGTCAATTCTGAATTTTATTTTCCACTTACTCTAAATACAGTTTCATGTTATTAAAATGTTAGTTATCTGTGGAACAACTAAGACTATTGACATTTTGAGAGTTTGTTTCCTTTTGAGTATCAAGAGGAGGCATTTTAAACAGAAGTGATATTTTCTACTTCCTAAGATGGGAAGGATCATATTTTATATGGAACCCGCTGGGGAGGGAGTGAGATGCATTCACATTAATGTCAAAGGAAAGAAAAATGCTGTGCTCTGAGTTTTTTTCAAAAAGTACTGTTCAGTGAGCATCAATACTTTTAGATTTAGAAGAAGAAAATTATATCAGTGTATTCTATGGGAGATTATATATATATATATATGATATGTGTATTTCCATTGCTATACTCCACACATATCCCTTACTTCTTTTTAAATATAATTCCACCTAGCAAACTGCAGTTATTACTGCTATAAAATAAAACACTTCTTTGTAAATCAAAAGAGAAATGGAAATCGTGCTGTGAGAGATGATCAGACTATTAACAGTCTATATTTGTGAAAGAGGCTATTTTTAACTAGTGTTAAAATGTTAATCAAGAACATAAACTCTTATAACGATGGTTAAAATGTGACTACTTTTAACTTGATTTACAAATATTTAACTTAATTTACAAATATTTCCCAAGAATGGCTTGCTTTTATAATATAGCAATTTATCACTAAAACAAAAAAAAATAATTTCTCGATGATGTCTGTAACTTTAAATTATAATGTGGTACTTTCAAAATCACTCTTGGTTTAGATGATTTATTATAAAGGAGAGGGACTAAACATTTAATTATTCACAAATTCATTCTGTAAGTCCTGACAATGTGTGACTTTTATGGTGTATTGTGTACCTTGCTGCATGCTGAGTTCTACAGTGCTCATGTGTGGCCCCATGTGTGCTCTTTGAATGCCACAGGACCTCCCTTAGTCCGTGTTTATTTATTATACCAAGAAATAGATCACTGAAACTCCAGACACCACAGTTACCAGCGTGAAAGAGTTCATCAGACAATCGGAGAAGCATGCTAAGCTACTGCAGGGAAAGTGGGTTACAACTTTGAGAAGTGCTGCCTTCTATCTTCTGCTTGACTGAATTAATATTAAAACAGTAAGAGCTCAACAACTAAAGTGGGCATATTGCTCCCATACAGCTTACTTAGGCAAATAGCTCACATGATGAATCATGGTCATGCTGTGCATAATTGTGAATTTGGAGTCTTAAAGGCTTCCAGATTTATTTTTCAGCAAGTTGGCACTGGTACAGTTTTACCAATTATTAAAATATTAAAATACTGCTTCCATACCAGTTGATGAAGATATGCTTGCCTTGGCTCTTTGATTGCACCTGCCACAGAGACTCTTCCCCCAAAGCCCCTAGAGTTCCCCGTAATCCAACAATAACGAGGTGATTACCAACAAGTGGAAGTTTATTTTGGTGAGTGTTGGTGCTATAGCAGCAGTTCTTAGGTATCGTGAATACCATCCCAGATGAAGTATACCTTTTAAAGTTTGAGTTGATTTAACTCAAGGGCATTTTAGGAGTTGTGGAATTGTCTCTTAGAAATATCAAATCTAGACCTTGACGTTTGGGGCATGCTTGTTTACTTTTCTAAGTGGAATGTTTTTATTTGTACAAAGAGGATGACAATGATCACATTTTATGGTATGGAAAGGATTAAATAATCTAATTATTTTAGTAAAAAACATATATTAGGTAACCAGCACAGATTACTTTCCCTCTTCTTGATTCAGTACTCAATAAAGCCTTTCAAAAATACTGATACCCCATTCTCAGATATCAGTAGTTTCATGCTGGATGTTAGTAGTTTACGGCAAAATGGAGGAGTTAGCCATTGTCCAGAGAGTTTATATTGTATAATAAGCTACCATCATGTTTGTAATTCATTTGAAACATGTCTGTTTTATTTTAATCAACTATATATTTGTGAAAGCGTGACAGTGTCCAGTCATTAGGTCTAAATTCACTTTAAAACTAAGAGCTTTTCTATACCTCCCCTGAAAATGCTTCTATTAGAGTCTTGGTGGTTGGAGACAGCCAGAATGGCTGGCAGGGAATCTGATTCAAGATCATCTAGTGAGAAGTGAGTAGGGTTCCAGCTATCATAGCTGCCATCAACTTGGTGAATGATTATGGAGGAGAGGATGACAGCCTAGGGCCAGCGTGAGAAAGAATTACACTAACCTCTCAGAGCCCTGAGAATATGGGACCAGTCCCTATATCTAGACCAGAAGTCAGCAAATGTTTCCTGTAAAGTGATAAACAGCAAATATTTTCAGTTTTGTGAACTTTAAGTTCTGTGATGTTGATTCAACACTGCTCTTGCATTGTGAAAGTAGCTATAGGTAACGTATAAATGAGTAAGTAGCTGTGTTCCAATAAAACTTTGTTTAAAAAAAAATGGACTGTGGGCTGAATTTGGCTCATCAGTCAGAATTTTTTTGACCCCGGTTCTAGACTACTAAAGATACTGAGAACATGACTCCAATTTTGTAATTGCTTTGATAGTTACCAAGGGCAGAGACTGACCTGGAGATCCTAGAGGGTGTGCCAAATTAGTCATCAGTATGGGATTTTGTGCACTAGGTCAAGCCACCAAAGCCAGCGAAAAGAATTAGATTGAGTACAAATGAAAAATATTCCCTTATTGTACATAAAGTTAAATATAAAACATTACCATAAACATAATGCTTCCTCAGGAGATCATATTAATGATGGGAGCGGGCCATCACTGCAGGTGAAATGCCTGGAATATAAGGATAGCACTTTAACTGATCACAAGAGCAAGAAAGAGTTAGAAATGAGCTGAGTCCAGTTTTATGGGGTAATTTCTGTCCTGTTTCCTTGTTTCTTCTCCCTCAATGACTCCAGTGAACCAACAACAGGGGTGATGATACCTACTTTTCAGCTTTGTCATGATAAATAAACGTTTGTGGTGAGGGTAGCACAGTAACTGGTGACCAAGGCTATTTTGTTGTTGTTATCATTGTCATATTACTGTTATATTCAGATGGAATAGCTAGAGTTATGTATTTTCCATTATTGGTGGTTCTTAAGGAACTTAACCACTTGGGTTCTTGAAATCAATTTGGAAATCAGGTGAGAGAGGAAGTTAGATATGAGGACAAGTTGTTACCTTTATTGCCGATCAAGTTGACATGGGAATATGTAATTTATATCTATGGGCAAGTAGTTTCCTAACATTGAACACCACAATTACACTGACCTACTAGTTGGGAATAGAGGGTTCCTGGTCAGAGCAGGCGCCCCTCCACCCTCTACACAGACACACACACTCACACTCACTCACACACACACACACACACACACACACACACACACACACACAGAAAACCTAGCCTATAAAACTTGCAACATGAAGGATCTGTAGAAATCCTGATCATGTGAGAAAGTCAGCTGGGTTGTGTATGGCCACTTTCTCCTTTTGGAAGCATCAACAAGAATTAAAAATTCCTCCTCTATGGGGAAGAATGAGGAAAGAAGAATAAAGAGGCTAGAAATATTAGGCTGGTGGCATTCCCAAACCTTGAGAGGGACATCCAAAGCTAGTAGGAATGTTCTTTCTTAACCTTACCCAATTGATTTTGTTCAATCTTTTCACCTTAAGTCTAATGCAACATGCAACAGGAGGGGGGACAGCAGTTCTTTTTTTTTTTTTTTGGTACCAGGGATTGAATTTAGGGTACTTGACCACTGAGCTGCATCCCCAGCCCTATTTTTATATTTTATGTGGAGACAGGGTCTCACTGAGTTGCTTACAGCCTCCCTAAATTGCTGAGGCTGTCTTTGAACTTGTGATCCTCCTGCCTCTGGCTCCCTAGCAGCTGGGATTACAGGTATGGGCCACCACACTGGGGACAGCAGTTCTGTAGGGGGATGTCAGCAATATACCCAGGCAATCTTACAAAATCTTTGTGTAGCTGTTCTCACAAAACTACCTGCAGGAAAACCTGAAATCAAAGTTTCTTGTCCTACTTTGTAAGTTAAAGCCCAATGAAATTAAAGCCTCAAATTCATCCTCCCTATCTTCTTAAGTCTCTTACTTTGTCAGTGGGCTCATAAGGCTTGGCGTGAAGTGGGGTTTCCTCTCCAGCTGCAGCCTCAGCATCATCAGAGTGAAGGCTCTAGTTCCTTCAGTCACACAGAAGTCATGTTAGTGCAATGCCAGGTCTCTTGACAGGCTTCACTTTTTAAATGATTTAAGGAATTTATTGATCAGCAAATTTACCAAAGCAACCTCCCATAACTGAACATAGGAAATAAGTCAACTCTGAACCTTGAAAGTCTACAGTTAATCTATCACTTTAACCTTTCTCCATGAGGATCTCAGAACACTCAAACTCCTTCTAGTTCTTCCCTGCTTACACTTTTCCTGTATGTTAATTATTTCTATACTTACCCATAGAACATTAGCATATATTTCGCATTCAGTTTTTATTAGGATTTTCCCAGATACTTACAGGTATCTTTGTTTTAAATTCTTTCTAAGGATCATATGAAAAGCACAAGACCTAGAATAGGCAACATAATAGGAAGAAAAAGAAGGAAGAGGAGAGGGAGAATAAAGAAGAGGAGACATAGGAGGGGAGGGGAGGAGACTGACAACACAAGTTGGAGGACTCAGGTACCTAATTTCAAGACTTCCCCTAAAAGTATTGTTTCAGTCAGCTTTTTTCTCTGCTGTGACCAAAAGACCTGGCAAGAACAATTTTGGAGGAGGAAGAATTTACTTGGGGGTTCATGGTTTCAGAGGTCCCAGTCCAAAGACAGATGGCTCCATTGCTCTGGGCTCAACATGAGGCTGGACACCATGGTGGAAGAATGTGGTGGAGAAAAGCAGCTCAGGACATGGTACTAATAAGCAGAGAGAGACTGCTCTGCTCAACAAGGATGAAATATAACCTCAAAGGCACACTCCCAGTGTCCCACCTCCTTCAGCCACACCCTACTCTACTCACCTATTGTCACCACCCAGTTAATCCATTCAAGTGGATTAGGGTAAGGCTCTCATAACTCAAACATTTCACCTCTAATCTTTCTTGCATTGTCTCACATATGAGCTTTCGGGGGATACCACCAATCTAAACTAAAACAGGTATATTACTCAAGACATCATTGTCTTGGCCAAAGAATGGACACAGATTAATGGAATGAAATAGACCTTTACTTTACCTACAAAAATATAGTCAACTGATCTATGACAAAAGACAAAGATAACTTAATGGAGAAAGTAGGGCCTTTTCGATAAATGGTGCTGGAAAAATTGACTATTATATATAAAAATGTAAAGCTAGACATAAATCTTGTATCTTTCACAAAAATTAACTCAAAAGGGACCATAGACATAATGTAAGCAAAAATTATAAAACTCCTAAAACATAACATAGGAGAAAACATAGGTTACATTTAGTTTGGCATCAAGCTTTTAGCATCAAGCAGACCTATGAACAAAAAATAAAGGATAAACTGAATTTTATTAAAATTCAGAATCTTGCTCGGTGAAAGACTATGTTGAAAGAATTTTTTTTAAATCTATGTATTTTGGAGAAAATATTTTCAAAACACATATTTGATAATGGAGTTATATCCAGGAAATATACAAGAGACTTTAAAAGCATCACAATGAGAAAACAATTCAATTAGAAAATGGGCAAGTGATTTGAAGAGATACGGTGCTAAAGAAAAGATATAGATGACAAATAAGCACTTGAAGAACTGTTCAACATCATTCTATTAGAGAATTACAAGTTAAAACAATAATAGGTAGCACTGCATATTTATTAGAATGGCTAATATTCAGAGACCTTGTTATACAGGTGACTGGCAAGGATTCATGGCAACAGAAATGTTCTCATTCATTGTTGATGAAACAATGAAATGGTGCTGCTGCTTTCCGAGACATTGTGGCAATTTCTTCCAATGCTACAGTGTTACCATATGATCTACCAATAGTGCTCTTAGATATTTACCTAATTGATATGGAAGTAGATCTCTCACCCATGTCCTGTGCCCCGGGCTATGAATTTTGGTTTCCCTTGTGAGAAGTGTGCTGTGTGAGAAACATAGTGAAAACTTCAGAACACAGAAAGTAATTTTCAAAAAGTGGGGATGGGACGACTCGACTCTACAACCTTAGGGATCCTGCTTCCACACTGGAAGGAGAGAGAGAGAAGAGCCCACATTTGATTTATTTATACAAGGGGGCTTCAGAGGATCTTCATGGAGTGTACTTTTGCCAAATAAAGTAGGAGGAGGGCTTTCCAAGACCAATGGTTAACGCCTAAGTCCTGAGCTACTGAACAGCCTCTCTAGCTGAGCGAAGACTGAGGTCGCCATGTGTTTGCGTAATCCATTACGTGGGAGAAACCACAAAATGTCTTTCAATGCCAGACCCAAATCTCCTTGGCTCCAAGGCTGACTAGAGGCCTTTCAAATAGCTCAGGGGTGCCCCTCTGCCCTGCAACGTATCTACACAGAAACCTGCATACAAATGTTTTTAACACCTTTATTTGAAAAATCTACCAAAAATCAAAAGCAACCAAGATATCCTTTGATAGATAACTTGATAAACAAATTGTGATACACCTGTACAATGGAATGCTATTCATCACTCTGAGACAAAGTGGCATACTCAAGAAGTGAAAATGTTCATATTGTATGTAGGGTATGTGAGAAGGTGCTGGTGGAGATATGACTTAAAATGTGGGAAAGATGAGTTTGAAAACATAGTCAGGGGTTCCATCATGAAGAGTCTTGAAATTCTGGCTTTAATAAATTGAAACCACTGAATTTTTTAAGTAAAATAAATATATATATGTATTTTGATAAAGTAATAAGAAGACAGAGGTTGGAGTCTATAAAGCAAGAGAGGAAAGTTGAAGAGTAATGTGGGTAATAAATGCTGAGAAATTTGAGTACGGAGATAACTAAACTGGAAAGGAAGAAGACACTATTGAATAGTATTAGAATAGAATGGATGGGAGTTTGGTGCTCAGTTGGGTATAGATTGGGAGATGGGGCAGAAGCCAAGAATCATGCAGAGGTTTTTGGCTTAATCAACTAGAGGAATGTAATGCTATGGATGAACAAAACATGGATAAGGGGATAAAGTGTAAGGTGAAAGATGATGGGTTCAGTTTTAAACAGTGATTTTTAAAGTACATTTAACATTGTGCTAAGTGGACATTGAGAATAGTTAAAAACGTGTGTGTTTGTGTGCATGTGCATGGTCATAGTTTGGAGATCATATGTGCAGATGCTAATGAAGCAGTGGTGTGTGTGTGTGTGTGTGTGTGTGTGTGTGTGTGTGTGTGTGTAGTCATAGTTTGGAGATCATAGTTTGCAAATGATAATAAAGCAGTGGAATGAGAGACATTCCAGACCAAATGTGTAGTGATTAGCTAGCTAGCATCAATTTTACCTTGAACTAAGGGCACAGCCTAAGGAATAAAAAAAAAAAAAAAAAAAAAAAAAAAAAAAAAAAAAAAAAAGAAAAGAAAGAGCTATAGAGAAGGTAAAAAACAAGCAATCAGGAAGGAGGAATAAGTAGAGCTATAATAGAGATTCTGAAAAAGCAGAAGTTAGGTCACAGAGAAGGTTTAGCACTCCAAGACACAGGCTGCACAGAGCATAAGTGTAATGAAGACTGACAAAAAGCCTTTGGACAAATCAATTTAGTGGACGTTAGTAATCCTACTGCACACAGTCCCAGTTGGGTGACCCAAGTCAGGAGGAATGAACAGAAATGCATTGGTAATGTTCCAGTTCTGTGTTTTAATGATTTTTTCCCCTTGCACATTGGATATTATAGTGAAAGTGATACTAGGGTATAAAATAAAACTTTAAAAGATGCACGCATTGGAGGTAGTAAAAGATAGCAATAAAATTGCTCTTTTAAGATTTTTGTTGGTAAAGGAAAGGGAGAATGGAAGCTGACTGGGGGTAAACGAGATGAAGGGGCAGTGTGGAGACTTGCCCACAGATGCTGATTAGGAGGCACTCAGAGGGAGAGATGGAAGAGGAAAGCAATGGATAGTAATTGCTGTAGAATATGGTAAGCATTGTGTGGGGTAGAGGATTGACTTTAGACAAAAACTTCTTCTTTTGCGATATGTAAATCCAAGTCAAGAAAGGAATGAATATATTAGAAATGACAGGGAGAAAAATAGGGGAACCTCATGTCCAAAGGTGGAGATTAGAGACTGTCAAATCTTAGGTGCATCAGAATCATTGGAAAGACACTGCAACAACACACATTGCTGGAACCCTGGGATTGATGGTCTAGGGGAGGATCTGAGATTTTTGAGTTTCTATCAAATCCTGAGGCATATTTGTAGTATTGGCTTTTGCACCACATTTGGGGAACTATCGGCTTACATTTACTTTTCTTATGAGGTCATCTGCTGAGAATAAACAAGCACGGCTCCTCTGCTCTCAGCCATAGGCAAGCAGAGGATTTTTGTCTACGACATTATTTTTTTAGGCCAAGTCCTAGGAAAATTGACCCCTGGTAGGATTGAACTTCCTTCCAGGTGCTTCTGATACTGGTGTTGAGAATCAAGTTCAAGTCTTGTTCGCCTGGTATTGAAGACTGAATGCCTGAGAAACACTGAGGCAAGAGCAAAATGTTTTGTTTAAAGGATAGAAAACACACACACACACACACACACACACACACACACACACACACACAGGGTCCTCTGCAGAAGAGGGGATTCAAGTTGATGCCTAAGGGCAGTGGGTGTATCCTGCCCCTTTATAGATTTCATATTTGCTTTGTTCTCATGCCCCCTCCTCCCCTTATGTGGCCAAAAGGTGGGAAAGGAACCTTCCAGAGTATGGCCCAGGGGGCATTCATTAACAGCTCCTTGTTGGGAGGAAAAATATCCCTGGAGGCAGGTAACCTTGGCAACAGGTGGAGGAGGGAAAGTGCTCTGGAGGTATTAGCATTTTATTTCCTCTTGAATCAGCCCCCATCTTCCTGACCCAATTATTCATTACCTACACTGACTGTCCTTTTGTCCCCTGGCCTCACTAGGTCACAGTAATGTTTGGGAAATGCAACATAATGATATCAGGGAAATGTTGGCAGCCTTGTTTTCAGTTGGATAGGAAGAGGCACAGAAATAAATAAGGCAAGGACTCTTATTTCCGAGTTTTCCTTAAGGTGCATTTTTCATAAGGAACAGTTCTGGTTTCTCCTTTGTTGTTCCCTCAAAGAAGATATAAATATATGTTTGTCTCCTACCTCCATTAGCCTAAGGGCTGTGCTTTGCTTCTTTAAGTGTTTTAGTTGTGAACATGCTTTGGGCATCTATTAATTTAGGTGTGATGTCCTTAATGTCCACAGTCTCGCCTTTCACCTCCATCAAGGAGAGCAGGGTCTGTTTGCCCAGGGCTTCCTGCAAGGCTGGAAAGCATTTTCCTGTATTCTCTTTATCTTGAAGGGGAAAGGGTTGGTCCATAGAGGTGGCAGCTCTGGGCCTCGGATTTATTGCTCACAAGTTGACCAACTGATGAGGTTTATAAAGCAAATATTTTATACTGCTAGGCTGCCTCTCAACTACAGATTCTAAAACCCCATTTTTAAACATTAAAATATTCAGATGCTGTGAGCAAATGCCAGACATTCAGCAAAAGCTGGTGTGAGGATAGGACATTGATGACATGCACATCTGTTCAGCTCTCTCCAGGCTTCACCTCCTACTGAAATCCTTCGGCTTCAGAAACAGCATTTATGGTGTGTGCATGAAGCCCAGCAATTGACAAGTCAGCAATTCGCTGAGACCCGCCTGGGCTGCCCACCTCAGGTGTGTGAGATAATGGACAAAGGATATTTAAAACCTCACATCATCCCCTCTATACAACTCCTACTGCTCTTTGTTTCCCCTTTCCACTATATCTGGGAAAGATAAGAAAAGTTAAACACTCCATTGGTGCTGGTGGGGAATTTCAAAACCATCCAAATTCCTGTCCTGTCTAGGAATCCTCATCCCTTCTCCAAACCCTTAACCATAATAAAACACTAAGACATCACCTCCCCTATCTCCTCTTGTTTCACCTTAGACAAAACCTGAGCCCTCTTGCTAGGGAAGCATGAGAATTGTAAACTTCTTTTCATTTCTGTTCCTGCTATGTGCCTTTCATCCTGACATTCATAAATTTCTGGGCAGGGGACTGCTCAGCATCCAGCAGAGGATGCTGGGTAGCCAGATACAACAGGTCTCTTAGTTTTAGATAGGCTAATGCTTTAGTTCAACAAATGTGTGGCCATTTCAGATTTTAAAAAACAAATTGTACTTGACTCAAGGCTCAGAACTGAAAGGTGAACAAAACTTGGCTTCTGCTCTTCTCTTTAGTGTTATAGTCTAATCAAAGAGGCAGACATGTAAGTTAACACACTATAAAGAAATATGTTGTATAGCATTTACACGGTGCTATAAGAACAGAAGAGGGAGTTGAAAAGTAATTATGTAGAGTCATAAAATTATGAGAGAGTATTGCATATTGAGAAAACAATACTTACTTTTATTTGGCTGGAGGGCAGGGTGACTATGTAAGATCCAATTAGAAAAGGCCTTGAAGGCTGGGCTGGTACATTGGATTTTCTTTCTTTCTTTCTTTCTTTCTTTCTTTCTTTCTTTCTTTCTTTCTTTCTTTCTTTCTTTCTTTCTTTCTTTCTTTCTTTCTTTCTTTCTTTCTTTCTTCCTTCCTTCCTTCCTTCCTTCCTTCCTTCCTTCCTTCCTTCCTTCCTTCCTTCCTTCCTTTCTTCCTTTCTTCCTTTTCCTGAGGGCACTGGTGAGCTTTTGAAGGGCTTTACAGAATGGAATGCATTTTGACTCATTGTATACAAATGGAGCATACTTTTCATTTCCCTGGTTGTACATGATTTAGAGTCACACCATTCATGCAATCATACATGTACCTAGGGTAATTATGTCCATCTCATTCCATCATCTTTCCTACCCCCATGCGGCCTCTCCTGTCCTCACTCCCCTCTGCCTAATCCAGAGTTCTTCCATTCTGGAAGAATGTATTTATATAACTCACTTTGATGGCAGTATAGACAATAGATTGGAGGAATGGAGGAAAAAAGGCACTTTGAAACAATACTGTTTTCTCTAAGCAAGCAGTGATGATGGCCAGAGGGAGACAAATGTACCCAATGCTGTTTTAGGTGCCAAAATTCAATGCTGAAAGAGGGCAGAGAAGTTATGTTTATGAAATTTATATTCTCACCGAGTATAGGAGAGAAGCCCCTATTCCTTTCTTCTCTCAACAGGAAACTCCAGAGTTGAGGCTGAGCACTTGGCTACTCAGGATATGGACTACTTTTCAACTTTTCTTGCAGCTTCCTCTCAGTCTTCAATGAAGCTGGTAGATGAGTCTGTCTCGATCAAACCTTCAAAAGCAGGTTTGCAGTGGTGGGATTTCTTGCACCATGTAGCTTGCTGCTGATGGAGCAGCAAGATGGAAGGGCCCTAAGTGAGTGAGGACCTCATGGAGGAGACTCACCACAGCAGACTGGATTTTAATGTGAAATAAATAAAATTCTATCTTTTTTGGTGGGGTTTCTTTGTCACAGAATCTGAACCTACATCTTAAGTAATAGGGGAGATATACAGTTATAGTAGAGATTTATGTGAAGGGTATGCATAAGCCATGAACCCCACAAATGCAATCACCTAAGAGAATAAGTTATTTAAATCCATGTAATTATGTAAATGAATTGGAATCTGTTAAGCTTAGCATGTTATCATTCAGAATAAGTGCTAGCTGGAATTTGCATGCAAGGAAGAGGCTTATAGTCTGCACATGCTGGCCAGTGAGAACTCCTCAGACCAGAAGGATCAGGTAGTGTGCAAGCTCCTTGCATATAGGTGTGCCAACCAGTGCAACGAGAGAGACTGAAGCTGGTGATCCCAACCTATGTCTCATTATTTAATGTATTAACTTAACCCTAAGTTAAGGAAGTTGGTTAATAAATTAGCAAATATAGGAGTCTATTAATTGAGGTGAAAGCTGATTACAGTAATAACTACTGGATCCTCCAGGAAGAAAGGCAAGCCCCACAGACAAGATTTATCCCAGTGAGGCCTGTAGTGAACTTTGACCGACAGAACTGTAAACTAACAAGCTTGCGTTTTCTTAGCCACTAGTTTGTCATGATTTATTTCAGAAAGAATAAAAAAATGAATAAAATCCCTCTTGCAAACCAAAAAAGGTATTTGTAGCTATAGATTGGTTTACAGCATTTATCATTTACATGGAGGAAAGTTTTCAATAAAGAACTAAAAATGGTGGCAAATTATAACAGAAAACTCCAGATAACAGTTTGGTAACAATGATTAGAAATGAACTGTACAACATATAAAATTTAAATGAAATGGAAAATTATGGACTATTAGATAATATATTAGAGTGATAAATAAGAATTATTAAATGGACATGAGGAAAGAAAAACTCATAAATATCTGTAAATAAACACAATAACTGTTTCAGCACAGCATGGGATTTGGTGATTTCAATAAAAGGCTTCCAAAAATTTTTTCTGAATAGTTTGGGGGATGAGAATTTGGAGAGGAAGATATAAAAGTTTGATCACATTTGGGGCCATAGGGACAGAGCACATCATGGTAAAAGACATAGTTAATGTCTTCTTATGTAATAGAGAAAAGTTGGTTTGAATATGAGCACTGGAAAAGGTGAAGCAACTGTTAATAGAATGCTGAAGTAGAGTAGTCTTTCCAAACTACAGTTGGAAAAATGAATATGCATTTATCAAATTAGAAAAAAAGTACAGGGCGGATGCCACAAAGTAAGAATTTCTCCTCTAGCTTTATAGGGTTAATAACTATAAAAATTATGAAAGAATAAAATACAGGTGTTTTATCATTAAATTTTAATGGGTTAAATACTCTCATCAAAACAGAGGCTTTCAGATTGGACCAAATGCACTCTAATCATCGTGCTGTTTTTAAGGAATAGTTAAATTGAGAATTAAATAGACTTTGAAATACATATATGAGGAATTCTAATAAAATATAAGTTCTTCTTTAAGAACACAGCAATTGGGCTGGGGATGTGGCTCAAGTGGTAGTGCGCTCACCTGGCATGCACAGGGTACTGGGTTCATTCCTCAGCACCACATAAAAATAAAATCAAGATGTTGTGTCCACCAAAAACTGAAAAATAAATATTAAAAAAAATTCTCTCTCTCTCTTAAAAAAAATAACACAGCAATTAAAGATTTAAAAAAAATCTCTAGACCTGAAGTGAAATAGGAAAATAAAACAGTGGTTGAAGGACCCTAGCAGTAGAAATAGGTAGAGACTCAAGAGACCCGCAGCCAGGGGCTTGGACTGTCATGTCAGCCTAGTTCCAGCAGGAGTGGGACTAAAATGCTTGGAGGCAGAGCCAGTCTTCCTTTCTAAGATGCAGATGTCTGGAAAATGGTAAAAGTACTTACTAACTGCAGTGTTAGACTTTAATAAGTCAAGAAACCTTTGCAACTTCAGCAAGAATTGTACACTTTGGATATTTTATTCCACAGAACTGACTCATGAAAGCCTTATTCTCCCTTGGTCACATAGCCATGCCAGGCTCTTTAAGTGGTTAAAATAGTTGTAAGCCATCAACAAACAAACAGGCCTGAGTGCCATGGGTAGAGTGTTAGAGTTTAAATAGCAGATGATTTATCATTAGCCTACTCATGGTAGTCTTGGCCAAGAATTAGCACCTGACTTTCAAGTGTCCCTGGAGATAAGCAAAGAAGTCTTTAGGTCCAGATGTAATATAACTAGATTACACAGTCTTTGTGCCTGGCTTTTGGTCAAGACTGTGACTGTATGTTCAATAGTATTCTACAACATGTATAGTAAGAAAAATGAGAAATTATATCCCATCTATGTAGAATATCAAAGTGCAAAGTGCATTCTACTGTCATGTATAACTAATGAAAACAAATTAAAAAATTAATAAAAAAGACTTCTTAAATAGAAATTGCTCATTTTCAATTATTTCTCCTGAATATTTTGTCCTGTTTATGGAACAGTAATAACCAGAAGCAAAAGTATCAATAACAAAATACTAATAAATGATATTTTGCAATAGGTTATAAATATGGTTTAAAGAAATATTTTAGTTTTGCGAATATCCAACAAGGGCTTGTTTGTAGTCATAAACATGCCCTTATACCTCCTTTTATCAACAAAATGTAAATTTTGTGTAGAATATCAATATATTGGTTCAATTTAATGATTAATTAATTGCTAACTTAATCTAGTCCCTCCTCTGGCCAATGAGATTACAATGGAAGAGTAGCTTTTAAGGGTTTTCATTTAATTTCCCAAATATATTTGATTATTGCTGTCAGTATTTTGATAGGTTTCCTTTTTAAAAAACATTTGTCAAATTATTCTTACAAATTACATCAGTATTACACTAAATGATATTTATATTATGAACTACATTATGAAAGATTATTGCACTAAATAATGGTTATTATGAATTACATTATGAAAGATTATTGCAAAGTCAGAAGTAACTTCCCAACAACAGCAGTCTTTATCTAACCAATGTCATATAAATCAGAGGTCAAACCTAAATAAATTCTGCATTTCTAATCTCTTATGAGTATGACCATATGCCTTATTTAAATCAAGTTAAATACATAAATTTGGATCCAAAAATGCTGACTTCCCCATATGGATAATAGACACTTCCACATATACTTTGAACATTTGCATTGGAGTAGGCATTTAAAGAAAGTCTAGTATAGACTGTCATATTTTTCAAATGTTAAAATCATTGTTTCGAGAGTCTCCCTTCTTAGTTATATTGATGTTGTGCCTTTCATTTATTCCTCTAATATTTACTACCACATAATTTCCAATATTGATAATATAGAAGGAACATATTTATATGAAAAAATTACAACCCTGGAGGAGAGTCAAGCAACTGGAAATATTTGTGTAGCTCAGGAGCAAGATTAGATGTAGAGATGCTGATGTGTAAGTCTTAGTAGATAAACTGATAGTTGAATTTTTTATAGACAAGGAAGATGAAATCTCATAAAGCTTCGAGAGTGAGTACAGGACATTTGAAAAAGGGCGGGGGTGTAAAGGGCAAGAGAAGACAATGAAGCACTAGTGAGCAGCCCCGGCAGTACAGGAACAAGGAGATCTGAGTCAGGAAGAACAAAGCCATTAAGTTTTTCATGCAACAGATAAGTAAAATAAGAGCAGGAAGTGTGGTTTAGTCTGGCAATTTGAAGACCATTTATGATTTCCTATTTCCGCACTCTAGGCTCTAAGAATCTAGTAGCCATGGTTCCTAAATGAGGATACTTCTACCAGGAAACACAGTAAGAGTTCCACTGATGGCGAATGTAGCCACTCCTATGCCATAGTTCCTTGGCCTATGTGGACATTGATTTAAAGTGGGTACTTCTTCTTAAAGGACAGTGACCCATCCTATAGGGTGTCATTTCCACACGAGCTCCTCAGTGGCACATTTTAAGAGTTCATTACGTTCCTTTCTTAAGCTGGTGGCTTCTGGATGGTGTGGTGGGAGTAGCGATACCACTGGTTATCAGTGAAGAGTTCTGCTTCCTCAAATGTTGAAGTTTGAACATTTGCAAAGCATGCTGAGGCAAGCATATAAAGCAGTTTTTTGGGTTTTTTTTTTTTTTTTAATAGTTACACAGACTTCTCCCAGAAGGGAGAAGAGGGCCATAGCTGGTATCCTAGTATCCCAAGAAGTGAGAGCATCCTGCTCCACTTTCATACATTTTAAACTTTGTTCTCCTGCTCTCTTCCTCCTTATCTCTCTCTTCCTGTGTACATGACTAGGCCCAGGAGATGCCAGGGGGTGGAATGGCCAAAAGATAAGAAGCAGATGGGCAGGGGGAAGGGCCAAATGGAGTGATCAGACAAGTAGCATTCCAGGAGACATTCACTAACAACTCCCTGTCTGCACCCTTCTGGAAGGGGTTACATAGGCAGGTAATCTTGGTAATCAAAGGACTCCGGAGACATTAACATTCCAGTTTCCCAGGTGCTGTCTCTTAACTTCCTGAACTCAAAAACCAGCTTCCATTTTCTTGATCCAACCCCATCACCTATCTACAGTGACTGCCTGTGTTTAATTCTTGCTTCACTATAATCAGTGAACCCCTTGCTTATTTCCTGTCCACCTTGGAATGGCTGAGACACAGTGAGCAGGAAAAGTAAACCCAAACCAAGAATACAGTGTTAATTCTGGCCAGATTGAATAAAGCCTTTTCTTGGGTGAAAGAGTCCTATGCAATCAGTTTGCCACCAGGGGGCAGGGTGGGCTTCCTGAGAGATGATACCCACATTGCTTTCTATCATTAGCAGGCCCAGTATTCAGCAGATCAGTTACTGGGTCAGCTTTGAAGTGATGATATTAGGTGCCTTCATAGCCTCCACCTCTACCACTGCAGCTGCTCTTCACAAGACCATTACCTAGGCATCAAAAACTGACTGACATTTACTGGGCAAGGCACCTTTGGGATTATTTAGGCTTTTTCTCCAATGATAGGCATGAACATACAATATAACATTCCCCATACTCTGTTCTCACTCCTGTAAGTCCATCTATAAGCCTCTTAGCTAGAACTTCTGAGTTTGCTCAGACAGTCATTGGTCTATATAGCTTAATTACAGTCCACTTCTCTTCTCCTAACTACTGCTTTCTCTAGTGTAGTAGCGGTTCATTTTTAGTTTATCTACATATTGAGTTGATCTATCCATGAATCCATTTTGGACCTTTTCCGTCTCCTTCATCAACAGATCATAGTGAAACCTTCATGAGTTTACAGTGTGATATAAAGAGTACTCATTGCAACAGTGACAGATGGCATGCGGGTTTGTGATATGTGTTTTTGCAGTGCTCTTATACCCTCTGGACCTGCTGAAGTTTGATTCCAGATGTATCACACCCCTGTTATGGTGAATTACTGCTGGAGTTATTTGGCTTTGTGACTTGTTGAGTCTAGCAGTGTTTGTGGTATGTTGGTAAATATTTAATAATTTCTTCTTGAAAAACACTGCCCATGTTTGTAGCACTTGCTGAGTTCTATTGTGTAAATATTTCCACTATTACTGATTTCAAATGCCAAAATGATGTCACAGAATGTTAATTGGGAAGAGATGTGTTGGTACAAACTGTCTCTAGCACAGTGATGGGCAGTTCTGGCCATATGGCCTCATGATGTCATTTTAAGTCTTGGAATTTAATGCTCAGTTTCTAATGGGGCCCAATGACATAACAAGACTTGTTTATCAGTAGTTTATAGGTCTGTACTGTAAATGCAATAGCTTTGCTCTGGCACATTAAAAGTATGCAATATACAAAACATACTTTCCTATCACAAACAACTGTAGTAATGTGAATCCAAGAAACAATACTGTACCTTATGCAAAACCCTTCCTTGTCCTGGGCTCCACTTAAAACTAGTGTTTCTTTGCATTATCTGACAAATGGATCATTGTAGTATTTTCTAGTGTGTTAAATTCTGCCTCTCAAACTCAAAGAGGCCTATAAAATATCATCATTCTTTTCAGTGGCAGGAGACGACAACAAATAACTTATTCTTTACTTAGGAATAGATATTCCAGTATTCTCAGAACACTAGACCCCTAAACACTATTTCTATGTGGCAGCCTCAGGAGTCTCTCTGGGTTTCAGCTTGATCTGGAGCATGCATTCCTTTCCAAAGCATCCAGAATACTTGCCATTTCCTGCTCATCAGATACAATTAAAATGACATCCTTAATACAGTGAATCAGTGTGATGTTCTGCAGAATGTCTAGATGACCCAAGACTCTTCTGATAATATTATGGTCCGAGCAGTATAATTAGCACAGCCTTAGGGTAAGACTGTAAATGAATACTGTTATCTATGTGAATAGCAACTTTTCCTGATCCTTCCTCCTGATGGGAATAAAATAAAAACATTTATTCATTCAATGGTGACCAGATAGTTGAGAATGTATTAATAGCTAGTAAATGTACATGTGCTGTAGCAGCTGCTGTTGAAGTGACTGCTTGGTTAACTTGTGATAGTCTATTTCAATCTTCTATGGTTCATTCCCATTTTTTGCACAGCCTGAATACTATGCTAAATGGAATCATAAAGGGGCCACTACTCCTGTGGTATTTTTACTGTGCTCTTTCTATGTTTAGATATATTTAAGTATACAAATACTATTGTGGCATAATTGTGTATGCAGTATAGTAACATGCTGTGTAGATTTGTAGTCTAGGAGCAATAGGCTATGGCCTAGCAATATGGTCTTGGTGTACAGTGGATTTGCAATGTGTGCAAGATATGACTAAATTTATTGGCTGTCATCTATATTTCCTCTAAGGACAATATATTCTGGGAGCTATTTCCATAGATTCTGTGGGTCAGGACTTGCTGACTCATTCTAAACTTGCTAGAGACTATAGCAATTCTTCTCTCCTCAGTTCTGATAGGTATGTGTGGCCATCTGGACTCTTAATTCTCAGATTCTATTATCCCTATTGCTACTATGTCTGCCTACTATTATTCCTAGACTTTTGGGTGATACAAGTATCCCTCTAACCTTATTGCCTTGATAAAGGAAGTGTCTGGCTTCCTTAAGGAATATGGATGGATAGTTATAGGGTGTTCTGTCTTCTGGAATGGATCCCATTTCTTGTATGCATGCTCCTCTGAGCCTTTTAAGTCCTTAATCCATCATTTGCCTATAGCTATTCTCATCTCTGTATGGAGGTTTTTACCCATATTGGAGGACTCTTCCTCATACAGCTTTATATCCTGTCCCTCTTGATCTAGCAGCCCTCAGAAATCACCCCAAATTCCCAGTAGTAACATGTTATCCAGGCTCTGAGACTTTTTAGGCAAAGCATTTCTCTTTTTCCTTAGGTGGTCCAGCAGTTCAAGATTCAGATTGTGCTGAGATTTGACTTGATTATGAGCCATGAGAGGAAGTGGGTCAAATTCTAAAGAGGGCAATAAATGTCACCTAAGCCACCCATCCCATTCAAGGTATTTGTATAACTTCAAGTGTGTGTGTGTGTGTGTGTGTGTGTGTGTGAGAGAGAGAGAGAGAGAGAGAGAGAGAGAGAGAGAGAGAGAGAGAGAGAGAGAGAGAGAGATCGATCTAATGAGGGTGAACTGGCCATTTCTTTAGGCATGTAGGATTCAGGATAATCCCAAAGTTTCAGTTTTTTAACTCTGTTCCCATAGATATCCCATCCAAGTGTCAGGTTCTTTTCCTTTCTTATCAGAATCCTCAGTTTGTCTAAGAGACCTGCTTCAGCTGAAATTTAGCCTTCTTTGAAGCTCTGCTGGTAATTCAGTCCTGATCCTCTTCTTCAGCTATGATTGCTTTCCAACTGTGGGAGCGAACGCTTTCTTTACATGTTGCCAAGGAGGTCTTCTCATTGTCACCCTTTGCTTTAATTTGTTGGTTAATAACTTGAGCCTGTTATTTTTTTTCTCCTCAATCAGCAGTGCTTAGAGACAGCCAACCAATTCCTCAATCCTTATAGATGCTGTTTCCTCCTACTTATAAAATACCCTGGATATTCTTCCAGCTCTTGAGCTCCTTCCATTTGCATTCCATCTCAGGTCATCATTGGTTAAAGGCAGGAGATTGCACCAGCTTTCCAAGGACTATTAGTACTCTACCTATCACCAGTGAGGGTTCTCACTGTGAACCAGCTGGAAAATGATTGAACTCCAGAATCTCCATCTTTAAAGTCTGATTCCTAGGAACACTTCTGGCATCAATGGTCTTACATTGGGTTCCCCAGAGCAAAGCTTGAGGGGTATGTTCTAAGGACAAAGGGACTATCAAACAAGACTGTGGTTTAAATAGGGACTATCTTCATTCTGATTCTATGAAACACTCTGAAGGATAAATAACATGACACGACTAATCCCACTTTGAGACAAAGAGGCCAGCCTTATGTATCCCATGTAAGCAGGTTATTAGCCAAGTCAGTCTTGATGGGGGAGAAGAAGAGGCATAGGCAAATGGATTCCATTTGGTGCAAAGCATGTCTCTGGAACAGGTGAACTGTTTGTTGTCATCTCTATCACTCACAGCAAATAGGAGATGGTATAACCAGTGGAAGGGATCTAGGTAGATATCAACAGCATCTACTATAGCAGTGCAGAGCTATCATGATCTGCAAGTGATTAGCAAATTCTTTGGGTTATTCTGCATCCTCCTTGAGAACTGTTTGAAAGTCTTTCCTAGGCTTGGGAGGGAAGGTTTTTTATCTTCTCTCCTTTTCAGTAGATTATTTTCAATAAAACTGGTCATAGATTCCATATTGTCTGCCCAACATATAGGACCCCTAATGCAAATGAGACTTCCCCTCCTCATCTTGTTCACTCTTAGAGTCTCCACTAACCTCTGGTCAGATATATCTTTTTCTTCCTCCTTTTCACCTTTACTCTTATTCTATAATGTGAGGGATGTATCTCTTTTTAGATATATTTTTCTACTTACATTAGCATTGTGGTAGGAAAACAATGCTTTACCATTTTGTTTTTCATGTGCACATGAGAATGTCCCTATTCTAATATGTACTATTTCTGAAAAGAGGTCAGTAATAAAGGAAAAACGGAAGTACTGATCCAAAAACAATGCACAAATGTTTAAGAGTGAGAGTTTGGTTTCCTATGTTTTCATTTTGAGTTTGGGAATTTGAATTTCTTGATCAAGTAAAAAAAAAAGTGTAACCTCAACTCAGGGCTTTAGTGCTTTTGAGGGGTCTAGAAATAAGTCATTGTCTCCCTGAATTGACCTGAGGCAGTTTACAATGAGAAGCATCCTGTTCCTCTTTACTTCCCACAACTCAGCACACCACTGTTCTGTGCTCCACTTGATAAAAAGTGATATGTGCAAAAGTGTTTTGAAAACTGTAAAAATAAATCCATACAGAAATGAGGATTGGTTTGGCTTTCAATAAACCTCTCCAAAGTTGATAATGAAGTTGTCTCTTTTCTTATATCCCATTTCCCCCATATCTAAATCCTTTGCTCCAGCCTGACTCTTTCTCTTGCTTGTAACAGAATGCCCCCTTCACTTTTGAACTTCTAGTTTTTGAAATTCACCCATGATTCTAGGACTTGGGTTTGAACTTAACTTTGAGGAAGCAAATTTTGGTACTCTAGAGATCAACATGGAGGATGAATATCCCTGTGGGAAAAATGGTGACAGAAACTTGGGGGCTTCAACTATTGTGCACTGAAGTTCCTTCCTCTAAGAAACCATCTCTGACAGTGTTCTCAGAGTGTGGTCTCCAGGCCAGAGTATCAGTATCACCAGAGAGACTGTTAAAAACGAAAATGCTTTGCAGCACCATACATCTAAGCTATGGAATTGGCTTAAGTGCCCACCAACAGATAGATGGAGAAAGAAAATATGGCATATTTATGCAATGGAATATTATTAGTCAACTATGAAGAAAAATGAAATCCTGTCATTTGCAGTGAGATGGATGGAACTGGAGAACATCACGTGACATGAAATAGGCCAACACTGAATGAATATGATGTGTTCTCTCACATATGGAAACCACCACCACAACAACAACAAAAGTGGACTTGGAAGTAGAATAGTGATTACTAGGGACTAGGAAGGGTGATGGGTGTGGGACAAGAGTGGAAGAAGGGTGATTGGATATGATTAATATATGCTGTATGAATGTATGGAAATGTCACATTGAACCCCACTAATATGTACGATCAATATGCACTAATAAAACACAGATACGTAAACACATGGGAACTCTGGGGGTGGTGCCCTGCAATCCATGTTTTAATAAACCTTCCAGGTAATTCTGAAAGCTACCATGTTTGAGAACCTTTGTCAGAGGGAGTCCCTTACTGATCACATTTGATGCCACACTGCTGTCCTCAGGGGATGCTCTCCAATTTTAGTACTTCAGACCACAACAAACCTTAATTTTTTATGGCGTAGCATTTAAACTAACTTTCCTAATGGCTTGGCCATAATAAAAGGGTCATAAATTCCCAGTTTATTGTGTAATTGGAAACAGCGATTCATAAGATATGCAAATATATTCTACTAGTTAAAGCACCAATTTTGTAGTCAGACAAACTAGACCTTGATTCCAACTTGTCACTTAATCATGTTGATATGAAGGTTCTGCACCTGTGAAATGATAGCAATAATAATACCTACCTTTCAAGACTGCTGGGAATTAAGTAGGTAATGATGGTAGAGCAACTCAAAGTGTCTGACTCATAGAAGGTGATCATTAAAGAGTAATAAGTCACTGTTGAGCTCAGCCATCATCAATTCATGGCTCCTAAGCCACTGCCACAGGGCATGGAACACTTTTTACTCTTAGAATTCAGATGTCTGTAAGCATGCCTTGGGTCCTTGGAGTCCTAGCCAAAAGAGATGCAGCAATTCTATCCTCCATGTATGACTCCCACAGTCCACATTGTAATTCATTCTCTGAAAACCTGTCACCTAGGCTGTGGTTTCTGGGAAACACCAGTTTCCATGCCCAGCATTTGCATGGCTTGGAGCAAGGGGTGCAAATTGGAGTGTCATGTGGTCTGTATTTATATTTTTTTTCTACAGAGCAGGTTATAAAACATGTTATCCTCTGCATAGGCCAAATAACAGCCATCACAATCTCTAGAATCTGTGAACATGTTAACCTTACATGATAAAAGGAGTTGGCAGATGTGAAACTAATAACCCTTCTATCTTAATAACAACAAGAATTTCTGAATTTGTACAAATGTTTTTATGATTATAAGTTGATGAAATATCAGTGATGGCTGGATTTAATGATTATTTTGTATAGCAACGTCATTGAATGATTCAGAGATATTTGAATGAATAACCAAAAAGATATAATTTGTTAATTTTTAAGTTTCAAACATTTTTCTTGCCTTTAGTTTAGCATAAATCCTGAGTGAGATTTCTTTTTTCTTTTTTTTTTTTTTTTGTAGACAGTATTGCCAAACTAGGTCACTTTTCTTGAACTATTTTAGTTCTGGGATAGTTTTAAAAATTGATTTCAATGTGGAGAAATGGCTCTACCAAGGCAGTAGCAACCGAATGGTAATTAAATTTCTTGAAGAATACTTGGATTTAGAAATAAACTGCTAGTTTTTATGTCATATCTACACATTTTAATGGGGTCATATATGATACATTGTTATAATCTTGGGAATATTGCCAGCAAATATTTATTTTGATTAAATAAATTTTTGGGATATGATTTTCAATAACCATAAAGCAATATTGAGATGCTTCAAGTTCTACTCTGATCCCCTCCTCATCTTTTCAGTACTGGGGGATTAAAAGAAAAATTAAAAAAAAATAGAAGTATACTGCTTAATTTGTTCAACTCTCTGGTTTCATTTAACAGATATATAACTAGGTCTAAAAGAGCCAGAATATAGTCTCAACATTTATTTGCGCATGAATCTTCTCCTTCATGCTCCTCCTGCCCACATTTTTATTTTCTTTTTCTAACTTTTAAATAATTTATCTGAATGTCACTTTGTTGGATATTTCATATGCAAAAAATTCAAAAACAGTTTTTGTTTTTTTTAAATGAAGTAACCAAACCTAGATCTGTTTGTATTTTTGTAAGCTTTTGCTGAGTTATTAATAGCAAGCCAGTTCACACGGCTCCAATTTCTGAGTGCCTTGAGAACTATGAAGGGGAACATAGAGAGATGTAAGATAATGGAGTTTAGCACTTCTGGACAAAATGATATGTTGTTACGCAAGAATCCATGGCATTTCTTCCATCTTAGAGGTCAGATTTGAGTAATTAATTTGCCTTTCCTTTTTATCTTAATCCTTCCTTATATGCTGAAGCCACTTCTGTATAAGATGCCAATTTGAGCATAGCCCATAAATAAACCTTCAGGCATTGACACCCAATGGCCTTTTGTTCTGAGAACTGGGACACAAGATGTAGAGAAGTGTTTTCTGGAGCGTGGGCAGTTTAAGATATGCTCTGTGATACTAAGGTTGGTACTGGGGAACATAACTTATTATGGGACAGTGCATTCTTTTTTTAAAAAAAATATATTTTTTTAGATGTCGATGAACCTTTATTTTAATCATTTACGTATATGTGGTGCTGAGAATCAAACCCAGTGCCTCACATATTCTAGGCAAGTGCTCTATCACTGAGCCATAACCCCAGCCCCCTAGACGGTGCATTCTTTACTCACAGAAATTTGTCTTTCTCCTATTACCTGAAAGAGGACTATAGCAACCAAGGTATATTCTATTAGTGTATCCCAAATTTGCATCAGTAACAATAAGATCTGGGATTTAAGTCCAGGTCTGCTTCACATTGATCTCATATTGACTCATATTTGACTTCTTTGGGGGAAGATTCCTGATTCTCTTTTGAACATTGTATGCATATTTCTGATGTTACAAGTAACACTTGTATTTAATTTTTTATTGGATTGCATGATAGTCTTTTACTTATTTCCTTGAGGGCAGGTATTGGATTTTTTCCACATTTTTTTATTGTTGTTTTGTAGTTATACATAATGATGGTATTTGTTGTTACATGTTCATACATGCATACAATATAATAAATATAATTTGACCAATATCATTCCCTAGCATTTTCCCCCTCACTCCCTACCTCTCACCCCTTTTCTCTACTGATCTCCCTTTGATTTTTAGGAGAGCCACCCTGACCTTTGTTTTCCTTTTTCCTTTTTTAGCTTCTGCATATGAGAGAAAACACAGGACCCTTAACCTTCTTTGACTTATTGCACTTAACATGATGGTCTCTAGTTCCATCCATTCTCCTGAAAATGCCATAATTTCATTTTTTGTTTTGGCTTAATGAAAATTAATTGTGGATATATACCACATTTTCTTTATCCATTCATTTGTTGATGGACACCAAGGCTGGTTCCATAGTCTGGCTATTGTGAATTGTGCTGCTATAAACATAGGTTTGAACATTTCACTGTAGGGAGATGACTAATTAGTCATCTTCAGGGTAAATACCCAGGAGTGGTAGAGCTGGGTCATACGGTGGTTTCATGTCTAGTGTTTTGAACCTCCATACCAATGTCCATAGCAGTTGTACTGATTTAGCCTCTTACCAACAGTGTAAAGTATTCCTTTTTCTCTACATTTTCTCTAGCATTTATTATGAATATGATATATTTGTTTATTGGTGATGCTGGGGATTGAACGCAGGGCCTTGTGCATGCTAGGCAAGCACTCTACCAACTGAGTTATTTTCCCAACCCCCAGAATTTATTATTATTTTTATTCTTGATACAAATATCAAGGAGGCAGATATTGTGTTTTACTTTTTCCTGCATTTCTGAGGCTCCACAGATTGTATTAGGAGCTGAATATGGTATAATAAGGAAGCTCTAGATTTTAAAAAAGAAACCCAGTACCATTTTATTTCAGCAAATATAGCTCCATAAGTATGGGCATGACATTTAGAAGCCATTCAAATGTCTTTAGGTCCCAGATGAATGGCCACTGGGATGTTTTAAGAGAACTCTTGAAAAAATTCCATAGTTTTCTTCAGTAATTTATTCAAATATGGGCCATTCAATGTTGTCAGCAAATTCTGTCTGATATTTAACCTGACGCAGTAACCTGTAAATGACACACTGAGGCCCTGAGAGAGTTGCTGGAATTGTCAGAGTTTCATTCTTATGACTGGGATGTATTTAAGGCCTAAGAAAGTCTTAGCCCAGCATATTTTAAAGGTCAGTATTTTTAGCTTCTTGGGAAAATAGTCTTGTGTTAATTCACAAAACAAAAGGTGTTGGTTTAAACTATGAGTTCATAGCACATTGAACACTGTTTTTCAGTCTTTGAAGCCTGTCAACCTTTATCCTTCTCAAGCAAAATCACTCTTTGTTCCATGTTCTTAGAGGTTGTGAGGGGAATGGGAAAATAAACAAGGAGAGAAATGAATTACAGTAGATGGGGTAGAGAGAGAAGATGGGAGGGCAGGGGAGGGGGGATAGTAGAGGATAGGAAAGGTAGCAGAATACAACAGTTACTAATAGGGCATTATGTAAAAATGTGGATGTGTAACCGAGGTGATTCTGCAATCTGTATTTGGGGTAAAAATGGGAGTTCATAACTCACTTGAATCTAATGTATGAAATATGATATGTCAAGAGCTTTGTAATGTTTTGAACAACCAATAAAAAAAATAAAGCTACTCTCTTTAACTCACACCACAAACATCTACAGGCCATGTGTGCATGTGCACACACACATACACACACACACACACACACCTGTGCAATGCTATTTTAAGTGTGGTATAGAAAGCAGTATAGATCACAGTTTTTTGAAGTTTTGAGGATTTCCTTTTTGGGTCTTTCTTGTGAGATAGTGAACCTGAGTAAATGCTCGTGAACTATGTGAACGATAAAGGAGAGAATGAGTCAAGTTCTACCTTCAGGTAGAGCTTGAAATAACCTTGCTACCTTGCTATTCATTATTTTGAATGTTTTATAGATACCTGTCTCCTGATAACCTATTATACAAGAATGATGGTGCAGGTGTGATTGCTGCTTGAGAGGTATGTATGCTTCCAACCTTATCAGGAAACACCAAATTATTTTTCAAAGTGATTGAAAATTTGCACTATCACCATCAGTGCATGAAAGTTCCTATTTATTTGTACACGCTCTGGTCCTTCACATTGTTAGACTTCTTAATTTTTGCCAATCTAGTCAGTGCACAATGATGTCTCCCCGTGGCTTTAATTTGTGTGTCTGCAATTAATAATGAAATTCAGCAATTTTCAAGTATTTATTTGCCATTTGTTTTATTTTCTGGAAGAAGCCCATGAATGTGTTTTGTCTGCTTTTCTATATTTTTTCTCATTGATTAGTGATTTGTAGGCATTGATAACATATGTTTGAATACAAATATTGTGTCCATTGTAGGTGCTATAAATATTCTATTCTGGGCTGGCTTCTTTGAATTTTCTTCATAATGTTTCTTGACAAATAAAAGTTCTTAATCTTTGTGTAGCTGAATTTGATGAATCTTTTGTGTAGTCCATGCTTTGTGTTTAAGAAATCCTTTCAAACTTGAGTCCAGAGGATTTTCTTTTAAATTTTCTCTAAATGTTTTAAGATTTAAACATTTCAACTTAAAAATCTGAAGTTTAGGATTTCAGCACTCCTTGACCCATCCTTCTCTCAGTGATCTGCAGTGCCATCTCTGTCATCTCTGAAGACTCCATTTGCACAGGGCTGTTTATGAGCTTTTTATTCTCATTTGTTTGGCCTGTGTGTTTGTCCTTGAGCCTAATTAGTAATTTTTGTCTCTAAGCAACACCTCTTCTGCCTTGTCCCTTTATTCTTCAGAAATGGCGAGCTATTCTTGGTCTTCTGCTCATTCTTGCAGATTTTAAAATCATCGGTTAAATTTTATGAAAACCTATGAGGATTGTGATTGTAATTACAATGACTCTCTGGAGCCATTGTGGAGAATTGGTATTTTTTGTTGTATTTGAGCCTTCCTATCCATTTACACACTATGTTTTTCCAATTATTCTGGATGTTTAAAAATCTTTACTAAAGATTTATAATTTTGACCTAGATCTTTCACCTTTTGTTAGATTTAGTTCTAGGCATTCCTTACTTTTGCTGCTATTGTGAATAGTATCAATTTTCTGTGAAAATGAAAATAAAATTAGATTTTGTATTTTGACTTAACTGCTGGCTCCTTGTTACCCTATTATTATTTAGAATAACTTGTCTAGAGGTTTCTTTGCTTTATGCATAGACCTTTTTCTGTAAATATCATTCCTTCCTTTCTCATCTTTACACTTTAAATTTTTTTTTTCTTGTGATTACATTGGTTGTTCAGTATAGAGTTGGAAAGAGATGTTGGGATGACAGGTCCGCACCACTATGCTAATCGGCAGTCATTTTTTTTTCAATATTTTGAATATATTATCCCATTCTTCTGTGACCTGTAAGATTTCTGCATAGGAATGTACTACAGATCTAATGGGCCTTCCCTTACATATGACTTGATACTTTTCTCATGCTGTATTGGGGATTCTCTTTCTGCCTTGTACTTTTGACATTTTAACTATAATCATGTCTTGTGAAGAACTGTTTTTTTTTTTTTTAATTTGAATGAAATTTTTGTGTGCTTCTTAAATCTGAATGTCAATTTCCCTTTGAAGAGTTGGGAATTTTTGGCTGTTATTTCATGAAATATGTTTTAATGTGTTCCCCCTTTTCTTTATCTTCTGGAATTCTCATAATGTGAATATTTGTTTACTTAACAGTGTCCAATCAGAATTGGAAGCTTTCTTTATTTTAAATTTTTTTTTCTTTTTTTCTTATTTGCATTTATTCAAAAGACCTGTTCTCATATTCAGAAATTCATTCTTTTGCTTCTTTTATGTTATAGACATTCTCTATTGTATATTTTTATTTTATTGTCTAAAGTTTTTATTTCCAAAATTTCTAATTAGTTCTTTTCTAATTATATATATAATAAAATTATATATACATATATATATATAATTTTTTAGTTGTAGTTAGACATAATGCCTTTATTTATTTATTTATTTTTATGTGGTTCTGAGGATGGAATCCAGTGCCTTGCAATAGTATAGGTAGGCAAGCATTTTACAACTAAGCCACAACCCCAGCCCCTCTAATTAATTATTTGTTATGATTTCTGTTTCCCTGGTGAACTTTCCATTCATACCCCAAAATGTTTTTCCAGTTTCTTTGTATTTTGGTATTCTCTTGCATCTCCCTGAGTTTACATAGGATCATTATTTTAATTTTTTTTTCAGGCACTTCATAAATTTCCTTCAAATCAAGATCAGTTTCTGGAGAATTATTGTTCTTCTTTGGAGATATCATGTTTCCTTTCATGTTTCTTGTGTCCTTACTTTTTGATGTCTACACATCTGGAATAATATTTGTTTCTTTCAATTTTATGAAGTAGCTTTGGTGGGAATTTTTTTTTAAAGTTTAGATTGGATATAAAACATCAATTGAAATAGGTGCCTTGGGTTTGGTTATAGGGGAGCTCAAAAGTATAGGTTCTATTTGATTTCTTTACCTTTGATTGATATCAGCAGTGTCTATTAGTGCATCAGTAGCCTAGACTGCAGTAATTCATGAAAGTAGTTGCATGACTTTGCAGTGGACATAGGCTTCCAAAGGTGTATGTTTTTAGGTTCCACAGAGATGAATCCTGATGGTATTGAGGCTTGTGATAGCAATTTCTGTACTTTTGGTTGTGCAGAATATGGAGAGAACTGTCCCCAGATCCCTCAAGGAAAGTATAGATGATGCCAAGAGTCCTGACACCAGAAGTCATGATCCTTGGGTCTCATGAGTGAAGGAGCCCTTCCCTAGGACACTTGGGATGAATATGGGTAATATCTGGGCCTGTGACATCAGCAGCCACAGTTCTGGATTCAAAGAATCAGACAGAGTCTTTCCCAGATCCCATGGATGAGCATAGGTGGTGCTGGGATCTGTGGTACTGGTATCCATGTTCTTGAAAATTTGGAACACAAAAGAGACCTGACCTGGGTCCTGTGCCGGTCATTACAGTTGGTTCTGAGGTTTGTAGTGCTGTTAGCAGATTTTATGGCACTGTGCAATTCAAATGATACCTTCTTCAGGTTCCAGAAAACAAGCACAAGGGATGCTAGAACTTTTGGCACCAGCAGTTGTGGTCCAAAGTCTTTGGGTTATGGAGGAGATGTTCCCTAGGTGTTCAGGGCATGTGCAGATAATGATTGGACTTGTGGCATTGGTATCTACATTTTAGAGGTGGGGGAGACCTTTCTTAGGCCAGGGCTTTTGTTTTGGAATGTGTGGTCCTGATGCTGCAGGGTGTGGATAGGAATGTTCCTGGGTCATAAGGGAAAATATTTGGTGGGGACAAAGTTTGTGTCCTTGGAATTGAAGAACCTTAGTGGGCCTTTTTTCCCAGTCTCCAGGGACATATTTGAGTGATGTCTAGGTTTTTCCACCAACAATTATTGTCCCAAGGCTGAGGACTGCCAAGGAGACCTTTCCTAGCACTTTCAGGGTGAGTGCAGGTGTTGGTGGTGGCGGAGAGGGGATTGGGGACATTGGCAGCCATTTTCCTGGTGCTTTAGAGAACAGCGTTAAGCTATCCCAGCTCCTGATGGACAGAGTTGGGGGAAACTGAGACTGCAGTAGGAGCTATAGTCCCAAAGTTATAGGCTGTGGAGAAGACCTTTCCTAGGTCTTCCCACTGGAGTAGTGTTGGTGGGATTCAGGTTTGTGGTTAAAGCAGCAGATGGTCCTGAAGGTGCAGGATGCTGAGGGGACTGTCTTCTGCCCAGTGAGGTGTGCCCTGGTTCCAGGCTTCTTGCAGAGTTCAACATTTACACTGCAGCTTCTTAAGCCAAGATGGTGCCTAACAGTAACTATTGTAGTGTAAGTTTGGTGTGGGGGGGGGGTTGGGGGAGGTCCAAAGTGAGCACTCCTTTGGAGCAGAGGAGTCACTTTTAGACCAACAGCTCCTCAAACTGGGTCTGAAGCTTGCAAGGATTGTGGAATTCTGCAGTTAAGACTGTAGTCTGCTACTGTGATTGGGGTTGATGGCACTTTAGTTAAGGAGTAGCAGGTTCTCTATCATTTTCAGGGTCGAAGTTGCAAATTTCTTTTTTTTTTCCCCCCTTCTAATTGGCTGTTTCTGAGTCTGGTAATTAGGGTTTTCTCTAATTTCCAAAGTACTCCCTTTTTCTCTCTTCTTGAAATACAGTTTCTCTTTCCCTGCCTTTCCCTATTTGTAGTACAGTTGAGCAAAGGGCACATCCATCCATTCAGTCTTCTTGGCTCCTATTACCTTTTTAATCTCAGTTGTATCTGCAATTATTTTCCTGTTTCCATTTCTAATATTGTTTGTTGGTGCACTCTCTTTTTCATGCTCCATCATGTCAGAACTTTATCTAATTTTAGTCGTTTCAAAGAAACACTCTGAGCTTTGACGATCCTCTCTACTGTATATTTGTTTTCCATTTCATTGTTGCATGTCTTTGTCTTTGACGTTTCCATTCTAATTTATCTACATTAACTTTGTCTTTTTCTAATTTCTTACGTTAGGTGTTTGGCATATGTATTTCCGGCTTATTTTCTTTTGTAATTTCAGTGGGTTTTTTTTGTGCGTGTGTATACTTCTTTTTATTATTATTTTCAAATGCTTTTATTAGTACAATATAATTATACATAATAATGGGGTTCAGCTTAACATTGTCACACATGCATGGAATTTAATTTGTTCCATTTTGTCCCTAGTGCTTCTTCTTTTTCTCCCCTTCTCCCTCTTCCTATTCCCTGTTCTCTACACTAGTGACTTTCCATCTGCGTCTTTTTTTTAATTGGTGCTTTATAAATATTGTAAAGGTGGAACTTACTGTGGTATATTCATATATGTACATAACATAATTTGTCAAATAATTTATTTTCTGTTTCCTCCTTTTCCCCATCCATGATTCCCCCTTAATTTCCTTCCTCTTTTCCACTGATCTTCCCTTTGTTTTTTAGATCATATCTCTTCCCCTTTTCTCTTACTTTGTTTTACTTTCTGCATAGGAGGAAAAACATTCAACCCTTTACTTTCTGAATATGGCTTATTTCACTTAGCATTATGTTCTTCAGTTCCATATTATGTGTGTGTGTGTATGTGTGTGTGTG
This sequence comes from Ictidomys tridecemlineatus, assembly GCF_052094955.1. NCBI lineage: Eukaryota > Metazoa > Chordata > Mammalia > Rodentia > Sciuridae > Ictidomys > Ictidomys tridecemlineatus. The sequence goes on from NC_135487.1 coordinate 51,554,225, forward strand.
TGTGTGTGTGTATATATATATATATATATATAAATTTTAGAACTATTTTTTAACACTTTCTTAATTCTTTCATCTGTTAATGGGTACCTAGGCTGGTTCTATAACAGCTATTGTGAATTGCTTTGCTATAAATATTTATGTTCCTGTATCACTATAGTATGCTGGGTTTAGTTCTCCTGTGGAATGGGTTATCTGGGTCATATGTTGTTTTTCCCCCTAGTATTTTGTAGAATGACCATGTAGCTTTCTGAAGTAATTGTACTAATTTGCAGTCCTACCAGCAATGTGTAAGTGTACCTTTTTCTCCACATCCTCCTCAACGTTTATTATTATATGTGTTCTTGATGATTATCATTCTAACTGGAGTAAGATAAAATCTCAATGTCATTTGGATTTCCATGTTTCTGATGTCGGGAATGTTGAGTATTTTTTTTTATTTATTTGTTAGGCGTTTATATTTCTTCCTTTGAGAAGAATCTATATAGTTCTTTTGCCCATTTATTGATTGGTTGTTTTGATGTTAAATTTTTTGAGTTCTTTATGTATTTTTGGATTTTAATCCCCTGTTGGAGGAATAGCTGACAAAGAGTTCTCCCATTCTGTGGTCTCTCTTCATGCTTTTAATCATTTTCTTTGCTGTGTAGAATCATTTAATTCACTTATTGATTCTTGGTTTCAGTTCTTGCATTTTAAGAATTTTGTGCCTGTGCCAATATGCTGGGGTATTTATTGACCCTCTGTGTTCTTCTAGCTATTGCAGAGTTTCTAGTGTAATTCCTAAGTCAAAGTTTCTAGTGTAATTTTAGGAATTTTATTTCTTGAATTTTAGGAACTTGGTGCCTGTGTCAATAAGCTGGAGTGTTGACCCCATGTTCTGGCAGTTGCAAAATTTCTAGTGTAATTCCTAGGTCTTTGATCCATGCTGGTTTGACTTTTGTGCGTGGTGAGAGATATGGACCTAGTTTCTTTCTCCTACATATGGATATCTGGTTTTCCCAGTACCATTATTTGAAAAATTATTCTCCAATATATATGTTTTTGGCAACTTTGCCGAGTATCAGATGGCATTAACTGTGCGGGTTTTATTCCATTGGTCCTCAGGTCTATTGTGATGCCTGTTTTTGTTACTGTTGTTCTTCAGTGTAATTTGAGATCAGGTATTCTGATACCTCTAGTGTCACTCTTCTTCCTCAGGATTGCTTTACCTATTCTTTTTAAATCATCCAAATGAATTTTAGAACTATTTTTTTCCTAGTTTTTAGAAGAGTTTCATTGGTATTTTAATGGGGAATGCATTGAATCTGTTTAATGCAGTTGATACTAGGACCATTTTGATAATATTAATTCTGCTTATCTAAGAACATGGAAAATCTTTCCATCTTTTAAAGTCTTCTTCAGTCTGCTCAGTGCTTTATAGTTTTCATTGTAGAGGCATTTGCCTCCTTGGTTAGACTTATTTCCATTTTAATTGTTTTTTAAAATTTTTTAGGTCATTGTGAATGGGATAGTTTTTCTGATTTATTTATCAGCAGATTCACTATTGAAATACAGGAAAGCTATTGATTGATGAAGGCTGATCTTGTGTCCTGGTACTTTGATGAATTTGTTTATCAGCTCTAGAAATCTTCTGGTGGAGTTTTTTGGGTCTTCTAGATATAGGATCAAGTCATCAGCAAACAGATAGTTTGACTTCTTCTTTTCCTATTGGAATACCTTTAATTTCCTTCTCTTGTGTTATTGCTCAGTCTATAGTTTTAAGAACTGTAGTGAATAGGAGTGGTGAGAGTGAGCATCCTTGTCTTGTTCCTGATTTTATAGGAATGCTTTCTGTTTTTCTTCATTCAGTGTGATTTGGCTTTGGGTTTGTCATATATAGCCTTTATAATGTTGAGTTCAATTCCTTTTATACCTAGTTTATCCAGGCTTTTTAACACAAATGGCTGCTGGATTTTGTCAAAGGCCTTTTCTTTATCTATTGAAATGATCATATGATTTATGTCCTTAATTCTATTTATGTGGTGAATTAAATTTATTGATTTGTTTATGTTGAACCAACCTTGCATCCCTGAGATGAAATTCATTTATCATGGTGTGCTATCTACTCTGTGTGTGTTTTAATATAGATTCTCTATTTATTGGGTGTAAAATTTGTATGTATATGTACATGTATATGTGTGTATGTTTTGTTCAGATTTTCTCTTTTTAATTTTTTTGATCTGTATGTAATTGAGATTTGGTGGAAATCATCCATTCTGATGGAGATGTGTCTTTGTAGTTCTATCAATTTCAATTGGTGAATTTTGAAGTTATTTTTTACTCGAATATAACTTTATAATTCTTACATATTTTCGATATACTGAACTTTCATCCCTACATAGTAATTATAATGATAATAACGCTATTGTATTTGCCTCTATCTTCTTTATTTCTTTGTTTTGGTTTTATTGTTTTCTAACTCATGTTTCTCTTGGATGCCTTTTTCCATGAATTTCTTTTTAAGATTTTCATGTCCTTATCTCTTTTAAATGGTAGATATATGAAATATGTTTTTGTTTTTATTTTTTCAATTAATCCTATTTTAAACAGATCCTTAATCTGCTCATATTTATCATGAGTATTGGTAACTTTGGGCTCGTTTCTCTCATGTTACTTTCGTTTTCTGTTCTCTTTTCCTAAGCATTTTTTCCTTCCTTTTTATTTGGATTGATTAAAAGTTTTTTTTTTCTTAATTTTATTGTCTGCCTTCCACTCTTTTCTGGCAGAGGTTTTTTAAACCATTGCTTTCCAAAAAGCCTTTCACCTCAAACATGTCCTTGATTCACATGCTGTTTCAGCTTTCAATTTTTAAATAATAGCTACACGTTTGATACCCTCGTTATTTCTTTCTGTATTTATTTCATTTAAGTTATGCATTTCTCATTTTGGTTGCTTCTACTCTTGTAGTTTTCATATTAGATCTGTCACCCTGGAATCATTTTTACCTTCTGAAGTATGTTCGTCAACTTTCCTTGAGTGAAAGTTTGAAGGTGTCAACACTCAGTTTCATTGGTCTGAATTTGTCTTTCCTTTCTTCTTTTTTAGAAAGCTTACTTTGCTTGATTCACAATATTAGGTTGACAGTCATTTTTCTTCACCAGTTCCACCTACTCTTTCCTGGTTTTCATGTTGTTCAGAAGCATGATCTCTAACAATCTGTTTTTTGAAGCGATCTATCATTTTTGCTCCAACTGCTTTTATTTATAGAATCCTAACCTTTTTGTTTTAAGATAATTAAAATTATGGATTCACATGTATTTGTGTACACTTTACCTAGTCTACTTGTGACCTAATGCCCCCAAAGATAATAATATCTTGCAAAACTACAATGCAATATCACTAAGATTCTATTCTTTACTCTTTTAAAAATTTCAAGCCTAACAATTCTGCATTCTGTTTTGGATATTCCAAAACCCATAAGCATTAGATTTGTCAATATCCTGACTTTTACTTATCACAGCTTGCCACCTAAATATGTTTTGTGATATTTTAATGTGTATTTATTACTTGATCTTTATTGTGTGGGAATCCTGTTAACCTCAACCGAGGTGGCTTCTCTCTCTGTGTCTGTCAGGATCTAGGAGGTGTCACTGAACTAGCTCTATTTTAAGACTTAGAGCCAGGCTTGCTGAAGGAACCACAGGCTTGGTTCCTCTCACTCAGAATCCTACTGCCAAGGTATTGTGATCACCCTCTCTGTTCACTGTATTGGGTTGCTGTCCCAGTGTAAGAATTGTTTGTTTTATTAGGTAGGGTAGGGTTTGGAAGCACAGTACTATATTACAAATGTAGTCCTATGAAGAATCTGGCTGCTTTATAAAAGAAAGTTGGTAAAGTCTAGTTTACCATGTTGCTGGGAGCAGAAGGTCTGGAGAGAAAGTGACAATGTTTGTTAATCTATGGAGTGACTATTAACAAAATTGTGTAGAATCTGTGGTGCATGTTTTGGAGAGTCACAGTATTCTCTCTAGGCTCTTGTCCAGGACTTGAGTACTCATTTCTTTAGATGTTGAGAGTGTAGGCTTCTACATATGACCCTTATCCTCTCTAATTTGCCTTTGTCAGAAGAGAATGGCATGCCCAATGACGATCGTCTATGTCTGACTATGCACCTTCAATTCACAACGCCACTCAAAGAACACCCTAGTTTATAGATCCCTGCGGAGTTGACGGAGCCACCTATGTCACCGTTCAGTGTCTCTGCAAATCCTGCTCCCCACATGTAGCTCTATCTCAGATTCTATTTTCCTGGGAGAACTTGACCTAAATTAATCTTTCTTTTAAAATTGTTCTAGCACTAAGACGGCTCCTTTCTCCCTCCAGAGTAATATTTAAAATATTTTCACCAAGTCATGAATTTCAGTCCTGGAAACCATATACAAATAATCTAGTATAATATTCTAAAATGAAAAATTGGATTCTGGAGTTTAAGTAATTCACAAAAGGTCACCAACTTGTTCTGTTGTCTCATTTTTTTCCCTCCAAACAAAAGGGCCTGAACTCTGATATTTAAATCCCCTATAATTTGTGATTCAGGTTACCCATGGGTCCATGCCTCAGAGACTCCGGCACTTACCAGCTAAAGTGCTGTGTTCCCTGCTGGGCTCTTTGCCAAATGTTTTTGTTATTTTCAGACACTTTTGAACCAAAAAAAGAAAAAGAAGGAAAAAGAAGAAGAAGAGGAGGAGGAGGAGGAAGAATTATTGAAAAGAAAGCCAAATAATATACTACAACAGAGAAGTTTAACAGGTCTTGCTTATTTCCCACAAAACCCTTAAAATTATTGGGCATGGAATAGATGCAGAGCTGGCTTCCTGAATGTGGTCTGTATCACAGAGTCCTACATTCAGAAAGTCTTAGCTGTTGATGAAACACTCTGTTGCGCCTTGAAATTCATAGTCAGTTTTGATTAAGAATTCCCAGATTTTATTTCTCCATGGACTTTGTAATAATGGCTGGTCTTAGAAAGACAGTTCAGTATAGGTAGAGGAATGGGCTGTTTAGAAATCTGAAAGATGTGGGATCAAATCCTGCCTCTGTCCCCAATATTGTATGAATCTCTATCTTCATTGAAAAGATATTGGTAACAGGGCCTGCATGTATTTGCAATTTGCTGGTTAAAAGAACAATTAAAAAATATTGCTACAACAGTTACCATGTGAAAGAAACAAGAATTAGTAAGGCTTAGTCAGTGGGCTCTGGAACTGAATTTCCTAGCTTTATATCTGAGCTCTGTAATTTATCCACATGCTATGTGGGGCAAGCTCATTAAGCATTGAACAGAATTGCATTCCATTTGAAAATTATAGAGTTGTTGTGAATATAAGTCATTTAACTGCAACTTTTTGGCATGGTGCCTGGGATGTAGTACTCATTCAAATGTTACCTGGTACTGTTTTTAGGAAAGGCACCCAAACTCTTCTAAAGCATATAGACTCCAGAAGAAAATAATCAAAGGGATCTTTGTGGAGAAAAGGTTGGGAACGTATGAACACACTGTAATGTAGGACATGGCAGCTATAAACCACTGAGTAAAATGATTATCCTTAGCAAGATACAAACCAGTTAACATTTACCTTGGACCCATCAGTGTATTCTTAAGGAGGAGGGGTAATCTCTTGTCAATATGTTCTAAATAGATAAAATTCTAGTATGGTTTAGTACAGTTTTACCTTTATAATAGAAACTCTGGAAGCACAAACTCTTCATAAAATGCTTGTATGTTCATTGTCTTCAGTTTTATGCTCTTGGGACCTCGTTGGAGTACAGTAACTCTTTTAGTCATAATTTATCTCATTAGTCATAACCAAATTAGAAAGAGTCTAAGATAAGCTCTGAAAGGAAGCTCAAGGTTTTGCAAAATTTCTCAGAATGGATCCAAGATAGAGTGTAGTGAATAACTAAACAAAAGAGAAATAAGGTCCATTGTCCATTTTTTTTATTATTTCTTACATGCATCACAATAGAGGAGTGCATTACATTCATAATTTTTTGCATTACAATTCTTAATATACATTTATGCCACAATTTATCAAATCTCTGTTTGTATATGAGGTATGTTGACACCAAATTCACATCTTCATACATGAATTTTGTATAATGATGACCTGTCTCCTTCCACTATCCTTGCTATTCCCCTTCTCCCTCTCTTTCCCTCCAACCCCTATTCCCTCTCTAGAGGTAATTTTCCACCCATGCTCTCCCTCTCTACCCAATTTTGAGTCACCCCTTTTATATCAGAGAAAACATTCGTCATTTGTTTTGGGGGGATTGGCTAACTTCACTTAGCATTTTCTTCTCTAATGTCATCCATTTCTCTTCAAATGCCATGATCTTATTATTTTTTAGTGCTCAATAATATTCCATTGTGTATAAATGCCACTTTTTTTTTATCCATTCATTCACTGAAGGACATCTAGCTTGGCTCCATGGTTTAGCTATTGTGAATTGTGTTCTTATAAATATTGATGTGGCTGTGTCCCTGTTGTATGCTGTTTTTAGGTCCTTTGGGTATAATCCGAGAAAAGGAATAGCTGGATCAAATGGTGGTTCCATTCCCAGCTTTCCAAGGAATCTCCATACTGCTTTCCATATTGGCTGCACTAATTTGCAGTCCCACCAGCAGTGTATGAGTGTACCTTTTTCCCCACATCCTCGCCAACACTTGTTGTTGTTTGTCTTCATAATGGCTGCCATTCTTACTGGGGTAAGATGGTATCTTAGAGTAGTTTTGATTTGCATTTCTCTGATTGCTAGAGATGAGCATTTTTTTGTATATTTGTTGATTGATTAGATATCCTCTTCTGAGAAGTGTCTGTTCAGGTCCTTGGCCCATCTTTTGGTTGGATTATTTGTTTTTTTTTTGGTTCTTATGTTGTTGAGCTCTTTATATACCCTAGAGATTAGAGCTCTATCTGATGTGTTAGGGGTAAAAATTTGTTCCCAGGATGTAGGCTCTCTATTCACCTCACAGATTATTTATTTTGCTGAGAAGAAACTTTTTAATTTGAATCCATCCCATTTGTTGATTCTTGCTTTTTAATTCTTGTGCTATAGGAGTCTTATTAAGGAAGTTGGGGCCTAAACCCACATGATGAAGATTAGGGCCCACTTTTTCTTCTATTAGATGCAGAGTCTCTGGTCTAATTCCTAGGTCCTTGATCCATTTTGAGTTAACTTTTGTGCATATTAAGAGACAGGGATTCAATTTCATTTTGTTGCATGTGGATTTCCAGTTCTCCCAGCACCATTTGTTGAAGATGCTATCCTTCCTCCATTGCATGCTTTTGACTCCTTTGTCTAATATAAGATAGTTGTAATTTTGTGGGTTAGTCTCTGTGTCCTCTATTCTGTACTATTGGTCTACCAACCTGTTTTGGTGCCAGCACCATGCTGTTTTTGTTACTATTGCTTTGTAACAAAACTCAACCTTGCCCTTCATGAATCTGTGTTCTTCCAAATTCATATGCTGAAGTTCTAACTCTTAGAGTTCATTAGGCCATACGATGAAGTCCTTATGATGAGATTAGTTGTCTTATATGGAGAGGAAGAAAGAGGGTAGCTTTCTCTCCATTTTCATGCACACCAAGAAAAGACCCTGTGAGGACTCAGTGAGAAGGTGTCCATCATCAAGCCAGGAAGAATCATCACCAAAACCCAGCCATGCTGGATCTCAAACTTCTCAGTTTTCTACAAAACTGAGAAAATAAATTTCTGTTGTTCTATGTTTTTTTTTTCTTGCAGCCTAACTTAAGACAATACCTTTTGACATTTTTCTTCCATTAGGTGGTCCCCTCCCCCCTACTATTTGCATTTGGAATCATGCTCTCTGATTACTAGTAGATTAATTGTCAAAAGATTTAGGCAAATATTGAAATAATTGTATTTTCACAAGAATCTTAGGAGAAATTATTTTTATTGCCATGATAGATTGATTTCTTTTCCCTTCTGAAAGATATGTCGAAGTTCTAACTTCTGGTATCAGGAATGTGACCTTATTTGGAAACAGGGTCTTTGAAAATATAATCAAGATGAATTTATACTGGGTCAGGTGGGTCTCCTACTTCCACAGGACTGATATCCTTAGAAGGAGAGGAGAATGCCACATGGAAAGTAGACAGAGGAGAAACACCTTCTGATGACAAAGGCAGAGTTTGGAGAGACACCAGTGGCTGAAAGCCAAGGAATGCGAAGGGTTTATGGCCACTCCCACAAGCCAGGAAGAAGCAAGGAAGGATTTTACTCAGAGTCTCAGAGGAGCATGGTCCTGTGGATACTTTTGATTTCTAACTTCTGACCTCTGCAGTCCTGAGAGAATTCACCTGTGGTTTTAGCCATTCAATCTTCTAGTAATTTCTTGTTGGCAGAAACAAATATACCTGCCTTGAAAACAAATACACTTGCCTTTTCATCCAAACAATATTTTATTTCTTGCTTTTAGTTTTTGTTTTCCCTCTAAAAAAAGTTTGACATCAAAGCAAATGAGTGAAATACACAACAGGTGTGAAGATCTATTATGTTCCAGTCATCAAGTTTAAAAGCTGATCTAGACATAGTTGCACCGAGTACAGAATCCATGCCACAGTACCCCTAATTCTTCTGGGCCCCATGCATTCTTCCTCCTGGTAAGTAAACCAATTACCAACAAAATATACATGTATATTCCATGATGTACAAGAGGGGATTTCAGGCCAAGTCTTGCTGAAAAAAAGTTTTGAAAGCCAAAGCTGTGATTAATCAATGGATGCAGAGTGTTTGTCTTAGATAAGGAGGGAGCTGTGCAAAACAGAAAGCCCAATAGGCCGATGAAGCAATTGACATTACAGAAGCTTTGACTTAAGGAACCTCACTTCTGATTGTGAATTTACTTTTATAAAACTTATGTAAAAATTAAATTCGTAACTATGTATTAGAAAAATGCTATGGATATATTGAAATCATTTAAATTTGAGTTGATTTGTGCTTCCAAATAACCCATAAGAAAACATTTTAATTTTTAAATTTTTTAACACAAGGGGGCAGCATTGTTGCACTATTCATTTCCTGTAGAAACAATGCTGCTGTTAGTTTGTATAGTTTAAATTCAAAGAAGCCTCTTCCAAATGGATCAAAATTTATATAAACATAGACTCTGGCTATTTGTCACTTGCATGACATTCATTTTCATACTAGATTTGAAAACAGTCTCCCCTGTTGAGTGTTCATACACACTTTGTATTTCCTTCATTGTTTCTGATGCTTCAGTCACTCGATTCTAAGAAGCCTACATAGTATTGTGCTTTCTATTGTGCAACCTATTATAATTTTCTAGAAATGTGAATTTATAAACATAGACCTTTCAATCATACTACCAGGAAATAGGGTATCAGGAGATAGACTTGTGTGCTATCAAGGATGAGTAGACCCCAGAGCAGATGAGTTTCTGCTCAGATGCAACACAAGGCTGAGAAAGTGAAATGGGGCTGAGTGTTGTGGCAGGTCCATAGGATTAATTCATTTGGAGATGCAGGGTGGGGTGGGAATGCAATGTTAGTAGTAATAATAAATACCAGATATTTCTGCTACTCATTATCTTAGATTCTTTATTTGCTTCAGTTACATATTTTAAAATGAAATAATCTTGCCAAACAGGTATTAATACTTCCATTTTTACAGACAAGGATGGTTGGTATGGCTGACTTACCTCTTACTTCATGAAACGTATAAGGGCCAGGGCTGACTGTGAACCCCAGGCTTTCCCCACTCCACACGGCCTCTCCATCAACTGTAAAAGAGGGTAAATTCTGTGATTCTACAAAAACAGTAATTTGATGAATACTCGAACTTCTCCATCCTCTATCACATCAAGTTCATATATTTGACTTGGTCTAGGTAACCCGGAACATAAAATATAAAATGCTATGTAAGTCTCTATTTTAGGATTGTGTGCATTATTTCTAGTGTTTCACATCTGGAGAATTATTTCGTGCCCTTTGTCTAGAATCTTGATCTCAAGAGAGGTGCAGAAGACTCTTGAGTGCCCTTTGGAATTGTTTCACTATCCCAGTGAATCAGTGAATGAGAAGTGGATATTTGCTTTTGTATGTATCAGAGTAGGTTCACATAACACCAGAAAACCAAGGTACCAAAGATGGTAGAGCTCCAGCTCCATTTTCTGCCAGTGATGGATGTGGAAGTTAGGATTCCATCTTAACTTTTGGAAAGAGAAAATGAAATGACTTCAGTCATTCCTAGTGGCTAACATTCTTGAGATATTGCTATTTATTCCTACCCAAGAATTGTATCTTTTGAGTTTTACATCACTTTAAAAGTCAGACATACTTTAATATTAGTCCCAGTCTTGCCGTTTTCTGGCTCTTGGTCTTGGACAAACTCCCTGAGTCTTAGATTCTTCATTAGTGAAACAAGCGTAAGAATAAATATCAATTTTTCAGAACTGTGAAATATATGTATTTATGTGTGTGTACGTGCACACACATATTAATATATTTTTTCTCACACACATTAGATCAATAATGGCTACGGTTTTTAAAATCTGCTCTGCTTTGTGACAAGAGCACACATTTCTTTAACTCAGTCATCTGCAATTCTGAGCAGTGCCCATTGAAGCCACTAGGTGTCTCTAGAAAGCAAGAAATTAGGAGTAGGAAAAAAAGATGGTTGTGAACATGCTTAATAAACTGTAAAGCCTTATAAAATATAAAATCATTATAAAGGCTTCTTTCTCTGAACTCAACTTCTAATTGCTAAATTCTTATACTTATGTGCTCATCTAGTTAATTCAAGTCAATATACTGTTGAGCACCAGTACATGTCAGGGAAGTATTCACTGATCTAAAAAAATATATGTTAAGAACCTATAATGTGTGTTTCTCTAGGCACTGGAGATTAAACAATGAGCAAAAGAGACTCGGGTTGTGCCCCTAGAGCTCATCCTTGTAAGGGTGGCATAGGTAGGACACAGTTGTCATATGCAGAAAACCCAAAGTCTTCAAAAGTTAGAGAATGATGGAGGCTGCTAGTCTAGACAGATATCTAAAAGGCCTTCTTTGAGAGGGTAGAAACTGAGAAAATATCTGAATGAAATAAGGAATGAGCCACCTAGACATCTCAGAAAAGTGAGTTGCTGGAAGAGAGAGCAGAAAGTCAAAGGCTTTAATATAAGGAAGGGTGTGCATGGGATATTTGCAAAACAGCAGGGAGGCCAGGGAAATATATACTAATTACTGGATTTTCTGTGTAATTCATTATCTTTTTGAGAGATGATATCTATTATAATATTATAATTCCATAGCTCATTTTTGATAGGTGTTCATAATAAGAATAATGATGGTAATTAGTACTCATTGAGGATCTGCTATGTGCTAGGTTGGTCCTTGTAACCTTTCCAAATAAATATAATTATCTGCTACTGTTCAGAGAATCTAAATAGCTTTCCTAAGATTACATATTCAGTAAGTTGGTGGGGCAGCATTTTATTTTATTTCTGTGTGCAGGGTTACTCAATGGAAAGATGGATGAGTGAAAAATGCTTAACAACTTGGAATGGTTATGGAAAGCTACCGAGGGAGGTGCCATGTGACTTGTGCTTTTGAAGATACGGTTGAGGGGCCTTGAGAGTGAAAGTAGAGAGAAAAAAAAATCTCTTGGCAGAAACAAGACACGGAAAAAAAGACATGGAAGCTTGCAAAAGCATGGTATGTGTATGCAGGAAATAGCAAGCAGTTAGGTGTGGTTGGAGAGTCTGTAGCATCCAATGTGATAGAGGTGTTTATGTGCAGGTTGTGTAGGGAGGGTCTGCTCTTGCAATGGTTGATTAGGCAGAGGTAGAATCCTGACCCAAATGTAGCTGGATGCATTTCTTTACTAGGGACCTGTGACTTGTGTGGCTTGTCTCAAATAGATGAGTTGGCTGAAACAGATGCTTTCTTTAAAATCCATGAGGCTGGTCAATGGAGGACTCTGAAATAGGGAGATTATCCAAATTTGGGGGCTGAATAAGTCATTGGAGGCTACCTTCGAACTGATTAGGAAGCTGTCTACTAAAAGAGGAAAATGGAGCAAGGGCAGCCAGAAGCAAAGTCAAACCCTCATGAGATCTCTGAGAAAAAGAAGTGGAGAGAGCAGATCTTGGGTTTCACTCACATTTTTAGTTTCCAGTTTTTTAGCTCTCACAAGGCAGGTCTATCTCCTGTCCTGGATCCTAGAGATCTCTCTGTCCTACAATTATGGGACCGTATCATTTATGATCCAAATTGGCACACTTTTGAGAGTGAAAGTGGGTGCTATTAATAACTACAGGTATAAACTGGAAAAGTCCTGGGGAAACAGGTGTACGCAGGGGTGGGTTAGGAAGTGTTCAGCAACTTCTCTCCAGAAAGCAGCAGCAATAATAACCACAATGGTCCAAAATCTGATTGGCAGTGTTTGTCAATTTCCTTGGTGTAAATAATCCCTCCATGGCTGATTGCCAGCCACAGGTATGATAACTACTGGCTTGAAAACTTCCTGAAAATAGAACCATAGCTTTCTCAAGCTGAGGTAACTTGACTCCAGCACACCCCTGGATTCCTGTTATCCTATCGAATATCCTTCCCTCTGTGGCCTCCCTTCACTTTTATTTGCGTTCTTTGAGTGTGTGACCTTTGTATTCCAAAAGTACTGACTAGAAGAGTTGTGTACCTGGACCTGAAACTAGGCTGTGGGAAATCAATCTCCAAGTCTGCTCTCAAGCTCCTTCAAGGGGGGAAAAAACTTTTAAAACTTCTCTTTTGTTCCTTGTCATGCCCAGCACAATGAAGAGCATATAGTAACTGTCAGGAAAAAAAAAAAAAAAAAAACACCTGTTGAATGAGTGCTTCAGGTGTCACTCATTGTACCCCTATGGCAAGGTTGCTCTGCTGTGATTTCCCATTTGTCTGTCAGTAGTTAGAAAGTAACTTGTGACAGCAGTAAACACCAGTTTCTTAGGGAACTCTGAGACCTGGGATCTGACTTTCTTACCCAGATCTTATTGTCGTTAACTCACCATCCTCTGTCAGCTGTAGTCCATAAACAGAATATAAAGCTTATTGATTCAGCTATGGGATGATCTTGCTTTATAGCTACTTGAGTGCCCATTGCCTGATTAGTGCTTCTTCTTAGCTTGTTCACATTGGCCTGAGGCAAATATGTTATGTCCAGTCTTCATTCTTCAAGTAATAGAATATTTGCCTTCCAAAAAGCAGAATCTGCTCCCATCCTGCTTTGGACAGAAACTGGTTACCCAAGCTTATTGGTTGAGACTGGATCATACAATTACATTCTCACCTGGAATCTAGATTTTTTCTTTCCCTCCTTTTCATTCCTATTTCTGTTACTTTTATTTTTAAAGATCTTTACACATTTTCAGATTTGTGAAATATTATGAGAATTCAATTTCTACCAGATTTCCTGAAAGCAATTATTTTAACTTTTTTTCTGAGAAGTGAAAAGAGTGGACAACATATCCTCCGAATGTCCTAAATGCGTTAAATGATTGATATAGCACTTAGGCATGAACAAAATCTATTTCAAGTCGGGCATATGAATGAGCTCACACACACACATACACATACAATATATACTACACACTCACTTACACAGCCTGTCTCTCAGACACACACATTCACATTCACATGCACTCTCATATACACACACTCACACACCCTTCTTTTCTGGTAGTTCTCAGACAAAATTGAATTTAGTAAAGTGACAATTCTGTACTTGAATTAACACGATCCTTTTTAGGAATATTGTTTAAACAATTGTTTATTTACAAAAGTCATCCCAGATCACATGCCAAGCAATAAAAAAAAATGGTTAAGTAATTAAAAGGTTTCCAAGACAAATTATTCCAAAGCACTGTAAAAATAAGCTATGAAATCACATTTGTAACTGGAGACTCTTGAGTCCCAACTGTCAGTACATATACATTAGTATTAAGAAAGCCCAGATTCACTGTTCTTGGGACTTTTGGTTGTAGTAAGAGAAATGAAGTTTTGTAAACCATAGTGTGATAATCAATTCACAGAAAGTTCTCTGCCCTTTAATATGTACATTGATGTTAACTTGTAAATGCAAAGTAACGATGACATGAATCTAAATAATAGATGTTTATAAAGTAGTACCTTAGAAATGTTTGCTAAAGCGTTGTTTAAAATTCTAATAAAGAGTAAAAATTCTCTATCTCCAATAAATGAGCATAATTTAATTTTTATCTATATAATGGATTGCCTTAAATTATGTATTTGCTGCTATGGAAAGATATTCAAAAGATATTACTAAGTGGTGAAAACAAGATATAAAATTTTATAATAACATTTTTTACATGTGTTTGTTTGTGATAGATAGTAGGACTACAAAAATATGATCTGTTAATGGTAATTACATACAGTGGCTATATCTAGGTAGAGGGATAAAAGTCATATTGTTTTATTCTCCTATTTATATTTTTCATTTTGCTGTGTTCTCATGAGCTTACTGAACGTTAAAGGGCATAGTCTTACACAATTTACTATAAAATGAGGCATATGTGTGTTAAGTTTTTGGAGCAGGGACATCTAAATCAGTCATTAAATTCCTGCCTTCTTATTTAGGGATATGTTTTACAAAGGTGAAGAGGGATAACTTGAGGAATTACAACACCTTGGGCAACACGAATTGATGCCTGCTTAAAGAGTTAAGACATCTTCCCTGGAGCAAGGAGAACAAAGCTTTTATTGTAATATTAATTAGAATTCTGCCTTGCATAGACTGTGGTTACGAACTTCAGTGAAATTAGTGCAGGATCCTATTCTCAATGGGTTACAAAGCACATATTGTTGTCAAAGTTAATCCAGCACAGAAAGATGGCATCTTTGGGATAAAAATCAAATACATTTGATATAGAGCAAACCACATTAGCCACTTTCACAGGTTGAAATATAAAACAGTGGTGAATAGTTCCAGGGGGATTTTCAGGTTTTTTTTTTCTTTTTCTTTTTACTTAAAATTGATGCTCTTATTTCATGGAAACATGAGACTTAACATTTTTTAAACAGTTTATCTGATGGTGAAAAATGTGTAATTGGATTATAAACATGGTCAACTGTAATGGATCCCAATTAATGGATCAATGTTCCCATGAATTTATTTCCTTAAAGCAGAAATTACATCATATTCATCCTTCACCCCTAGGGCTTAATACAGTTCCTGACACATAACATGCACTCAAACTTATCATAAAATATGAAACTGGATAGAGAAAGAAAATATGCTTACCTGGAGGTTCCTAATCTGTGCTTGCTGTTAAATGACCTGGTGGAAAGAATTGTGGATTGAGGGATCAGTGACATGAGTTCTAATCCCAGCTCTCGTATTAACTCAATATATGGCTTCTCCTTTGAAACTCTATTTACTGATGCATTAAAAAAGGGATTGGACTAGATTAACTCCTTTGGGAGTTTCCTTTTAGATCTAAGTACCTATAGTTACAGGTTATCCCTCAGGCTTTCTTTCCTTTCTGTTCCTATTGCACAAGCTATGTATTTATTGATGTATTCCACAGATGCTTACTGAATGTCCTCTCTGTATGTCAGGCTTTGTGCTATATCATGCAGAACAGGCCAAAAAACAAGGCAAACATACACAGTTTCTGGATTTTCTCCAGTAAAAGAATTGTGTTTCCTTTGCTTGATTGACTATATATATTTATGTGTATATATACACACATATACATATACATAATATATACATGTTTTAAGTTTATTCCTCACTTAAAATAAGATCTTAGAGGGATGGGAAGTTATTTTTATGGAGGAAATCGCTTATTACTACAGAGTGCTCTTTGATGAGACAGAAGAATCTAGAAAGACTAAACTCTTAATTTGCATTTCTTTTTGAATTATTTGCATGGATCAAAATAATCACAGATTTGAGGTTTTCTAGCTTTTTAGTGACTTTGTGGGTATATTTCACATTATATTGAAGTTTATAAGTCATATTTTGTAAACAATTACATTTTTAGTGCACTTGAGTAAATTGAATGTTTTGCTACTGTCTAATGAGTCAGATTATCATGTAGTCACTACCCAACCCGTACTTTTCTTTAATCTAAAAATTTTCTTAATGCATTGCATCTCCAAACATTGATACAAAGCAGGAGATAATTATACTAAAATATTTACAGCCCTATTTTGGCACAGCATGGCTGTTTTTATTGCTTTGATCTAATAATATGGACAAGAGAGAATGTATTAAAATATCTCATCTAGTTTTACCTGAGAAAAATTCTACTTTATCAGGGTTTATAAATCAGGAGGCTGGTTATGATATTGTAGCAAACAAATTTGAACTCTCAGAGGTTTAAAATACTTTGGTTTTCCTTCTTAATTCTATAACCCATTCATCTTGGGTATGGATGAACTGGAACTCAGGCTAGCCTACCAGCAGCCATCATTTCAAATGTTTCCATGGTAAGTAGGAGAAGGAAAAATGAGCCTCAGAGGGTCTCTCCTCATTTCAGGGAGCTGTGTGCTTATATCCTATTGCAAATCATTGGTAGGAATTGGTCATGTGCTCTGTATGCTTGTACAGAGCCAGAAAGTGCTATCCTACCATCTGCCTAGGAGGAAGACAGCTGGGATACATGATGAGTAACTCTCATTATTTTCATATCATATGCATGGTATGAAAGAATTCTTTTCAGGCATTAGCTCTCTTAATTTGCTAGGGAATCAATTAACTCTTGATTTTCCTAACAATATGTAATTTGAGAAATAATTTCTTTTACAACATATATGTTATGGTTTGGATCTTTAGTACAGCCCACTACTAAAGCTCATGTTTTTAAGACATTGTCCCCAATACAGCAAGATTCAGAAGTGAGGATTTTAGGTGATTAGATTGTGAGACCTGTAACCTTATTAGTGGATTAATCCATTTAATGGATTAATACTTTGAATGGACTGTTGGGTGGTAAATGGGCAGGTAGAGTATGATTGGAGGAAGTCCATCACTGGGGCATACCATTGGAGATGGTATCTTTACACTGGCTCCTTTTGAGCTGGTTACCCTTAGATGAACAGCTTTACTCTGTTTGCTACACCCTTCCTCCATAATGTTCTACCTCATCTCGGGCCCAGAACAATAGCGTTGGTCAGCCATGGACTGAACCTCTCAAACTCTGAGCCCAAAGTAAACTTTTTCTTCTCTAAGTTGTTTTAGTTGGGTATTTTGGTCACATTGATGAGAAAGTTGACCAATATAATGTCAAAGCATTAGTTTCTCAAAAAGATTTACTGCATTATATGATACATTGGTGGAATTCTATCAATATCTTCAAATTTTAGAAATATAACAATACTGTGATGAAGCATACTTCTATAATTTTGCCAATGGCTCTAGGATTTTGTTATAGTAGATTTTTTTAATGCCCCCCCACCACCTTTAGTAGACTCTTCAGGGCTTTGGTTTGCTTTTTAATTTCAGTATTATTCTTTGAAAGTACTCTGCTAATTATTCATTCTAATGTTTAGTCCTAAGCCAGAAATTTGTCAAATCATTTTAGATTCTCAGGTACTTCCAGATATCAGTATCAAAGACTGATTTCATTACTCAACTAAAGTGGTAAACAGTCTAGAATACCTTTTAATTTACATCTTTAATCTGAAGTATTATTTATATATATATATATATATAAATAATTGTATTAATGTATTTATTCACTTGTTCAACACACCTTTATTATGCGCCTTCTATGTAGGAGGCACTCAAATTTATTTTATTACATAGTTTTAACTAAAAATTTACAAGTAAAATAATAATTTTTTTAAAGAAAGTTATATTTCAAGAGTCCTACAGATCCTGTTAGTCTATCTGAAACTGCCAGTACATGCCTAACAACAGAAAGTACATTTTGAAATACAGGATTGGAGATGAGACTCATTCTTTTGTGTTGCCCTTTGCAGAGGAGTATTGCATGCATTTGGAAGCCTATTGACTTGGTGGTACTAGCATATGTCACTATTAGGGATTCTGGTTTTATATTTTCTTAACCAACCCAAAGTGATTATGTATGTACAGTAGGTCTTACATGTTAGTAAGAATTTAGGACACAAAGATCAATAAGAAACAATAGTTCATATTCTCATGTAGTTCAAAGTCAACTGGAAAAATACAGGTTAATATGTAATTAACAATTGAATAATATGTACTATGGTGAGAGAACCTCTTGAGTACAATGGAAACATAATGAAGTTGTAGAAAACTGACCTGGAGGTACCAGTGAGATCTTCACAAGTGGATAATGGAGTGGGATGTGACTAGGGTCTTGAGGTGAGATGTGCTGGTGTAGAGAAGAGAACACTGAAGTGTAACAAGTAACACGAATAATTAAATGCATGGAAGCATGAAAATGTGCAGGTGGAGGCCTGTGAAAGTGAGAGGTGGGGAGGAGTGGCAGGAGATGATACTGAAAGAAGATTGCAGGGCCAACAGAATAGGACCTTGACTTGGGTTTGTCTCAGCATATTCTTTCCAAATAAGAAAGGAGAGATCAGAGAGCTCCCAGAAAGGCATTATCTAAAAGAATTGGAATTTATCTGGCAGATACCTGGAATCAATGAATTTTACAAAGCAAGAGAGTGATATGGTCAGTCTGGGATGTTCAGAACAGCCAAGGATCAACTAGAGACAGTGAGACCTAGAGGCACACAAAATGGGTCTTTGCATCTTCAGCTTACTTCTCCAGTGATGAGGTTCCAGGCGATGGAGTGGGTGACTAATTCTTGTACTTTAAAATCTTATGAATATACTTAGAAAAATGGAAACTGGTCCTTTAACAACTTTGTTGCTTTTTTCTCCATTAAACTCCATTAAATTTTCTTTGAAGTACTGATGTGTTTGTTAGAAAGCAGCAGACTTGTTATAATAGTCATTGGCTCTCTCAGCTATGAAAGTCTATGCAGTACAAAGTACTTATTTAGATTTTTCTATTAATAGATAGTAATGGGAATACTGGGGAGATTTCTAAAGTGATCATTTCATGAAGAGCCTTGTGTGACTTAAATTCAAGAACCCATTAGTGAATAGTTTTGTCACATTTAAAGCTATCGGCATAGTTGGAAGCGTGATGTGTAGCTGAAGTAAAATAAAAGTGCTGAGAGTGATATTTATTCCAACTACTTTAAAAGTGAATATGAGAGTTCTTGACATTGTTCAGAGAGGATGCAGCTATCAGCATGATCAGCTCTTTTAGACAAATCAAGAATAAAAATGAAGGAGAATGATCAGTGCCAAAATCGACTAACTCTAAATATCATTTCTAGAATGCCTAAGCAGGTGTTCTGCTATGTTCCTGTAACTATAACAATAGATCATTTGAGAGGTTTCAGAAATGACCTTTGTTGTCAAGAATGAAGCAAAGTGAGATATGCTCTTTTCTTCGACTTTGAAATGCTATGTCCTTATCTTAGGAATACAAAGTCATGGTCTGTGCCACCTGGAAACAGCCACCCATCACCATTACTTCTCTGTTATAAAATTATACTGCTTTTGCCAAAGTTTGTGTAGTGACTCTGGTACCAAAAAATAATTATTAATGACTGCTTTTGTAGAATTCTCTATTTCTTTCAAATAGATATACTTGAACTTTAAGTTTCTAAGGCATTTGGATTCTGTGTGCTTTCATTTACAGTTGTGTTTTGATATATATATTTTGTGGAGAAATAGTTGTTTGTTTTGGGAATCAGTGTCCCATTTTGGATGGACAGTCTCCTAAAAGCTAGGAGATTATTCCTATAAATGGCCTGCTGATCAAGTTCAGACATTTCTCTTGCCATCTTACCAATGACTTTTTGTCTTTTGCATTATGTATCTGTTAAAGCTGTTGAGTTCTTCTGAAATCTTAACCTTTTGAGTCTTAGGATTATTTTTTTCATAAAACTTTTTGTAGTTCTCTATTATTTTAGAAGGGGTGTAGTGAAGCTGAATATCTTTCTGAGGAAGGAACAAGCTGTAATCTTCTTTTTCACCCTTTCTTGGACGGAAAGTAGTTTGACTAAAGGGCATTCTTCACTTGGTGAGTGTGGAATTAGATGAGAGACAGAACCAACCTGAAGCTCTATGTTATTTTCTGAAAAAAAAATTGACTGGAAGTAGAGGAAAAGTTATGAGACTATATTCTATTTGATGTATTCTGACTGACTTGGTGTTTCTATATCATTACTTTGATTTATTTTCTCTGACCTAGATGAAGGTATTCTATAATGAATTTTCTTACAAATATACCTTTTCAATAAAGAGAGGAGAAAATAACACATTCTAGTTTTGAACTTCACTACCATTCATTCATTGAATGCTACTTTGTGTCATGCCTTATACTTTAAAACTGAACATGATAAATTGTTGCCTTAGGAAACTTTCAGGTTAGTCACTATTTTGTCTTGATTTTTTTTTTTTGATGGTATGGGATTGAACCCAGGGCCTTCCACATGTTACTGAGCTTCACTGCCAGCCCTTGAATATTCTTTGATTGGATTTAGGCAAAGATCTAGGAGCAAAGTGTTCTATTGGCTGAAAATCTGTCCCTTCTACTTTTTCCAGGAAAACCCAGGGCTACCCAGCTGTGAGCATTAGCTTAAATTCAAAATATTGGGGGAAAGGAGGGAGGAAAACAGTTCCATAACCAAAACTTTTTCCTCATTAATCGGAATGCCACATGGAAATATTCCTTCATGTAGTCCTACTTCCATAAAAGTACACTGGAGGTAAAGGGATGAGAGAGAAATGCTTCAATTCACAGATGATTATGAATAAATATAGGTTTCCTAAGGTAGACAGTCAAACACAATGGCTATTCTTATATTTATTCAGTCTATTTTATAAAGCAATTGATTTTTAGAGAAGATATACTTATTGGAGAAAGAACTTAGGAGTGAGACAGAGCTGGATTTGAATAAAGCCTTTGGTATTTAGTGGTCTTTGGCTTTGAATCTCAGAACATGATTTTCTTTAAATGTATAATGGGAGATGAAAATACATTGTGTAAGTTATTATAACATTTGCAAAGCTATTAAAACAGAGTAGACACCCAGGAATTGGTAGCTATTTTATTTTTGTTGTTAATTTATTTTTAATAAATATTTGAGTGCTATTATGAGCAAAAGAGTACAGGAAACTTTTGTGGGAGAAACACAAAGAAGAAGAATATAAGAAGAAGAATATAAGATCTCTGTCTTTAAAGGAGATTGTCAGTTTGGTTGGGGAGTAGATATTTTCGCACATCAGGCAAATTGGAAACAATCGTGATGCAAAACGTATTATACGACACGACAACTGTAGTGCAGGGATAATTTTTAATTCATCAAGATGGAAATTCTAGATCATTATTCTCCTCTCTTCCAGTCTCTATTTAGAGATCTTCTCTCTAGATGTGGACATAGTAAGAGTATTTTTAATAAACTCAGAGATATTATTGAGAAACATTATCAATAATGGTCCAACCACAAGAAGTAGGACGGTGCTTGTAATTATCATGGGTTGTTTTGATTCAATATTAAATTCTCTCTGTTGTAAACCATAAGTATTTAAAATGATTTCTTTATGTTGGCTTCTTGCATAGGAAATATTCAGATACCAACATAATTACAGATGCTCACTGTTGATCTCTCCACTGCCTGGGTGCTACAGTCCTCTTCTTCCTGGTCCATGGCAGACATTGATCATGGCAATTTTTCCCACTGAATGCAAAAACCTCCTATCTTGGTGTTTCAGGCAGTCACAACCAATTATTTGGCTTGACACATGAGATAATACCCATTTTTCATCCTGGTGTAAGCATTCTGAGTTTGAGACAGCACATGCTCACTATCTTAACTGAAGTGACTTTCTAGCCCAGTAAATCTGTATTTAGGAAACTTGACCAACTAGATTTATTGTGGACGTCCTCTTTTCTTATTTCAATACATGATGAGATTACATGATATCAACTGGCAGAATACAATGGTTCACAAACATTGGATGTGCATTAGAATTACCTGAAGACTTGTCAAAGCACAAATTGCTAAGCCCCACCTCTGGAGTTTCTGATTTAGAAGGTAACAGTCTTTAAGAACAGGTCCAAAATACCTTTAGGAAGTATAACCCCAAGTGATTCTGGAGGTATCATCCACTGATATGATGAAAGTAACAAAGAATCACAGACAGAAAAGCCTAGGGAATACCATTAGTAGTGCTCTGAGCATCTATTGAGCCTCAAATTTTCTCTACAAAGTTTCTTTTTAATTTTTTTTTAATTGTGGATAGACCTTTATTTTATTTATTTATACACAGTGCTGAGACTAGAACCCAGTGCCTCATACATGCCAGGCAAGTGTGCTACTGCTGAGCCACAGCCTCAACCCCTCTTTAGTTTCTTGATAATAAAACATGTATAATGGCAGTATTTTAAGCATAACCTGAAAATTCTAGCATTTAATTGAAATAAACCCTCAGCAAACCGTTGTTCCCCTTGAGTACATTTTTTTTTTTTACTTTGCAATACTACTAATAAAAGATTGTTCTGGATATGATAGGAAGATGGGGCCAATGGTGTCCTGTTCTTGTTCTTTGTTCTAAGAAGCATTACATATTCTCATCTTCAGGCACTCACTCTATATCATCCTAAAGATCATACCATATTTTCCCTTTGCTCTGAAAACTTGCTTTAGGTCCCAAGGAGAAAGTTTTACTTTATTGAAGCTTGTTAAATGGACAAACGTCCAGAAGATGACGGTGTTAGAAGCTTAAAGTCACATTGAGGCCAGAATTTCTCTCTTTCCAGATAATACCTAAAAATGAACGTGATAATGTCTATAGCACCTTTTAGATCTTGTAAGGAATATGATCTCTAAATATATGTACCAGATTGCATTGCAAATGTAGTGCCATTTACATCTTACATTGTAATTTGTTCATTTACATGAATTACCCTGCAGAATACTTGGTATGCAACATTTTACGTCCAGGGACAAAGAATTGAGAAACAGAAAGCTCAAAGGAATTGTTCAAGGGTGATAAAGAAGTTGGCTTAGGTTTGATCTCAAAGCACAGACTTCTAATAAATAATTCATTCATTTAGGTCATTCTTCTATTTGATTGCTCTCCAACTTATGAGGGGTTTAATTTATTTCCATGTAAGTATTTTCACATGCAGATTCCTTATAGATTGTTGTATTTTTGTGCTTAATCTTAATAAAAGTATCAGGAGTACTCTTTAGGAAATGTAGTGTTATCTATGACAAAATAGTTCTTAATTTCAATGCCATGTTTTTGGACAGTATAAATGATAGCTTGGAATTAAGAAGAGAATTATTATGCGTACCATAAATCTCCCTGACAACAAGCTTAATGTTTTGGATACTGAAGATTTTAGAATTTTATACAGATGTATAGGTCTCTCACCTTGGCATCTTATTCCTGTTCACCAACTGGAATTTTAATAGATTTTTTTTTACAAATACAATTAAACATTATTGCTTTCTATGTTTTTGGTCATCTAACTTAGTATTTGAACTGTTTCCCTGATGTTTAGCATTCTCATCCTCTCCTTTCTCCCATATTTATTGAGCTGTGAAAAACTGTTAAAAAGTAAATTCAAAGAGCCTTTTGATTACTGTGCTAAAATGAAGCCCTTTACTGGCATTCCACAGTAGGAAAAAAAGAAGCGATTCACAGATCCCTGGTCTTCTACCTGAGGGACATGTAACATCACTTGGGCAGTTACCATCCCCCACAAACGGCTCGCTTCTCATTTTGAAATAAAAAGAAAGCCCTCTCAGCTTATAGTATTCTGTACAGATTGCCTTCCTGTGTTTGGCAGAGCTCCTACTTCTCCTGTGAATCATTCCTCAGTACACAGTGTTACCATTGTGCTATCTGAAAGAGCAAACCCTGCTGGGTGGTGGTACAGCTACTCCATTGGGAGGGTCACAAGTTCATGTCTGCTTTGCCTTCAGTCTCTCTTCCTCTAAGGAAGAGAGAATTGTAGTATGTCTCTGCTTATGGAAGGTTAGGCTTTCAATGAAACCCCAGCAGTGGTGGCTTAAAGTGGTTAGGCTTTCAATAGAATCCCCAGCAGTTGTAAATTTAAGACAAGGCTTATCCTTGCTATGGTCTTGTTATTCTGAGTGCATCTTTCCACATCTCTTCTCGGTGGCTATAAAAATGAAATTGCCTAGGAACTTGGTTGAAGTGACTGAGAATGAGGCAAATGGTGCTTCGCGGTAGCCCAGAGCTTTTGCAGGCAAACTTTGTGACTCTTCTTTATTAAGCAAATGTTTACAGAACACCTACCATATGCCAGGCACTGCTATAGGTGCTGGAGTAAGTGGTAAGTAAAATCTTAAAGGTGTCTATGCTCAGGGACTTTTATTCCAGTGGGTGTGCCAGACCATAGCAATGCCTGAGAGTGATTGTATCTGTCAGAGGAAAAGGGTAAGGAAAAGAGGACGGGGGTGCTGTTTCACATAAGATCATTAGGGACGACCTTATGAGGAGAAGGCACTTGAAGGAAATAAGGGAGGGAACCACAGAAATATCTAGAGAAAGTATTTTCCAGGTAGGGGTAAAAGAAAATATCCCCTGAGGAGTATGTATGCTTGGTCATGTGACAGGGGCCACATGTAAATGCAGCTCTTTTTTAAAAATGAGGATTTTCTGTTGATAATGATTATACACATTGTTATAAAATGCATTTGAAAATAACACATTAAGAAAGAAGACCCGTGACCACTTTAAAAACTACCTATAAAGGCATAGAGTAATATTTTCTGTCATAAATCTTGCTCCCAGTAGAACCATCACAGAGTTAAAACAATATACTTCACACATAATGTACTGTAACTGCTTTTTTAACAACTGAAAATGTACAGAAAATGGTGTTTTGACTGTCTATCTTTAGTCTTCAGCTGTTGCTGTCACGATTCAGAGATTTGGACCTCTGCCCAAGGAGGCACATTTCTTTAGCTGTAAGAATCTGATGGAATCCACAACTGTAATCATAGGCAGTGATTTTGGAATATGAATCCCTTTTTATAAGGGGGGGAGTGTTGGTGTTCATTTTTTACTTCATGTGATTCTCATTTGTGTTCTCAATGTGCTGTACTTGGACTTTGTTCACATTTTAATGAAGTGAAAAAAATTTTTGGCTGCAGTCTATAACAAGTAGTGTCCATTTATTTTAATGGATGCTATACCAACAAATTTTGATATATGTCAGGAAATCCTGAAAATTAAACCCAGAAATGGTGCTAGGCAGAGATAGGAAGGAGGAATTAGAGTCTATGTATATTACTTTGGTGGTTGATGTGAATTGGCACCTTCTTCTAAGAGTTCATCAAAATAAGGAGAGAATTTTAGAGATAAAACAAAAGTAGAATTATTAATAATGTAGTCTCTTACCTCAAACATTTCTAAATTACCAAAATAAAATGAAAATATTGGTTGTAACTAATGGAGCACAAATCAAATCGTTTCAAATTCCAGCCTAGCATTTGCAAAACCTGTGTAGATTTCACACCAGATCACTGTTCATAGTAATGATAGTCATGAGAATTATGTACCTAACCTCAGAGTACTCAAATATAAATTTCTGAACTGTTTATTAGAAGGTAAAAGAGGCTAGAATAGAATCGTAAGACTGTATTTCTATCCCGAATACTGAAGATAAGAAAGATAGTGAAGGAGGCACATAAGAAAATTTTTATATTTTAACAACACAAGAAAAGAAAGTCAAAGGAATTTTAATTTTGAACTACAAATTAATAAAGTGCTAAGGCACACTAAGTCAATATTTTCTCTTCCAAAATTGACTTGACTGATATAAAAAGCATTCAGACAAAATTAGTTTTAAAAAATAACTCATTAATAAAATTAGTTTACTTCCTGGGTAAAACTAATTTTGTCAAATATTCAAGTTCCTTTGTGATGTACTAAAATATGGCATTTATGAAGACACAAAGAGATTCTAGTTTAAGGATATAACAATTATAATTAGCAGATTTTTAATATGGTGGGTTGTATTTTTGCTGAGAGAATATCTATTTATTTTTTCATTTTTCCTTTTTAGTGATACAGAGTGGATTAAAGTGTATGTTTTGAGTTCAATGGCCTTGGGTTCTTATTCTTATTAACTAGGTGACCATGGATAATTTGTTGGAACTTTATAATTCAATTGCTCCATCTGTACAGTGTAGATTATTTGCTTCAAAGGGATGTTATAGAATTGAATATGATCATAATGTATATCAAGTGCCTTATACATAGAAAACTCTCAATAAATACTATTTATCATATCTTATTCCTCAGCTGGCTCTCTTTCTCCTTCTGCTTCTTTTATTTCTCCCTCATTCTGGGAAAGGGCTGGATCAGATCCTTTCCTCAGAAAGAACCAACTCTGCTCATCTCTTCATTTTTAGCTTTTTAGCCTCTACAACTCAGAGACCATAAATATTTGTTGTTTAAGTCACTTCATCTCTGATACTACCAGAAGTATTAGGGTTCTAGTATGACAAATACTTTAAATTATAGGAATGGCTTTGGAATTTGATTATGCACAGAGACTGGAAGAGATTTGAAGTGCTTGGTAGAAAAGTTCTAGAATGTCTTTCGGAGACAATTGATAGAAATATGAATGTTTGTGGTATTTCTGATGAGGTCTATGGAGGAAATGAGAAACATCTCATTGTAAACCGGAGGAAGACGATCCTTGTTAGAAAGTGGAAAATAACTGGCCTAATTGTATTTTTGTTTTTGTTTATTTGTTTTGCTTTGTTTGGTTTGGAAAACAGAACTTAAAAGTGATGAACTTGATATTTAGCTGAAGAGCTTTCTGAGCAAAGTATTGCAAATAAATTCTGTTTTCTCTTTGGTGATTATAGTCAAATATGGAGAGACAGATCAAAGAGGTATTATTAATAAAAAATTAACCAGAACTTGAAGATTTGGAAAATTTCAATATGTTTATATTTTAAAATATGAGAAACCATGTTCTGGGAAGGAGGTCAAGGGTATGAGTGAATGACATCTTGTTAAAAGGGTATGCAAATCATGGATCCAATCAACTTATCTTGTAAAAATGCAAAGAATTGAGGTATAGTTATGCAGCAAAGATCTGTGGAGGAATCTCTTGTCTGATGGTGTATTGCATTTGAAGCCAACATGATTTTTGAGAGTTTTATATCATGCAAAACACTACTAGCTGGATTGACAGATTTTGAACTTGTTTGGTATCTATGCCCCCTTTATTTCTTCCAACTTTTCCCTTTAAGAATAGGAATGTCTAATCTATGATGGTTTCACCATTGTATTTTGGAAGCAGATAATCTGTCTGGTTTTACAGTTCATTGATGGATAGAAACTTTGTCCTAGGATGAATTATACTCCATGTTTTACCCATAACTGATTTGGATGATTTAAATGAGACTCAGAACTTATGTTGATACTGGCTTGACAAAGACTTTTGGAGATGTTTGGATGGGGTGAATGTATTTTGTGTATGAGAAGGACATGAATTGGGGGGCTGAAGGACAGACTGTTACAGGATGACTTGTGCCACTCCCCAATTCATATATTGAAGTCTGTGTTAGTTTGAATCTTCAGTGTTCCTGAAAGTCCAGTGTTAAGACTTTGTCCATAGCATGGCAGTGTTGTGGCAGGTGGTGGAAGGTTTAAGAGGTGGGGCCTCTTAAAAGTCTTCAGGTCTGTCATGAATAACTAAAAAGAACAAATAAAATTAAAAAAAAACACAAAATTTTCATTTAAACATTAAAAAGAAAAAAAAGTCTTCAGATCATTTAGGTCATACTCTCAAAGGGGACTGTGGAGCTTGCTCTTCCTCTCCCTCTCTTTTTCACTTTCTCACCATCAGGTGAATGTTTTGTTTCCACTAAGTGCTTCCCCTGTGATATATCACCACAGGCCTAAAGCAATGGGATGAGCCAGTCATGGACTAAAATCTCTAAAATTTTGAGCCAAAATGATCTTTTCTCTTCCTTGTTATGGGAACAAACAGAACACCAATTAACACAAAGTTTTAAGCCCCAACCCATCAGAACAGATCTTTACAGAGAGTATCAAGTTAAAAATGAAGTCATTATGGTTGGTATTAATTCAGTATGGCTGATGTCCTTATAAAAAAGTGTGATTCAGATACAGAGATATGGATAGAGGGAAGATAATGTGAAGAGACAGTTGGAGAAAGCACCCATCTATTAAACCAGGGAGAGAGGGCTGAAACAGATTATTACCCTTACAATGCACAGAAAGAACCAGCTTGGTCAATACCTTCTCATGGATGTCCAACCTCCAGAACTGTGAGATAATTAATTTCTGTTGTTTAAGCAACACAGTCTTCTTCACTTTGTTGTGGTAGTCCTTGCCTCAGCAAACTAGTATGCCCTCCCCCACTACTATTGTATATGTCAGAAGTTCAGCCTTTTATGAGGGTTTCCTAAACTATGTGACCTAGGAATGGTTGAAGAGATATACCTATTTATGATGGGAAAAGAAAGATATTAGAGCACATTTTTGAAGGGCTTATGTGGCTTATTCATTGTAATTCCAGGTGGTAGAACTGTGGGACCAGTGAGGACACATTACTTGGAGTCAAAATTCTGTTCAATATAAAGAAAAACCAACTTGTTAATTACAATTAAAACTATGCAGAACTTTACCTTTGTTCTAGTTAAAATTCAAGGAGAGGTAAAATAGATGGATGTTTTATGTGTTTGTTCATTTTTTTAAAATTTATTGGTATGTGTCATTGGATGGGTATTTACATTCCTTTGATATTTTTTGAAAAGTCAAAGGTCTAACTATGAGCAAAGAATAGGGAATGACAGGATAGACTAATGAAAAGAAATGCAGAAATTCAGAATAAGAATATCTCTCCATATTTAATTTTGTAGGATAGTTAGAATGAGGATAATCCACGTGAAAGGGAGAAGGACCCAATTACTGAGAAAAAAGAGAATTCTTTGTTGGTTTCCTTTAAAAGATGAGCAATTGAATAAGGTGGCAAATAGGTTCATAGTTATGATTAGAATTGTATTGTGACAATTCTGCCATTATACTGTAAGTACCATGAGGGCAGAGATCGGTCTAGCTTACTCAACATAGTGTCCCTGAGACCAGCTCAATAAATGAATACCTAATGTTCATTCATATTCCTGTGTTTTAAAATATTCATTTATCATGATCAAGTATTTTAGATATGTATGAAATAATTTAAGATAAAAAAGTTATAAGGCAACCATTACCAGTTATCATCCCTTTCCTGCTGTTGATAATTTACCACACTTTTATGTATCACTAAACAAACTATTGCTTCTTAGTTTATTTTCCAAGTTTACTAAAATAACATATTTCATGACTCTTTCTTTCAATGTTAAATTTCTGAGATTCAATTATACAGTTGATTAATTTTTATTGTTGCAGTTGTTTTATGAATATATAACAACTGATTTGTCCATTCTCCTATTGGTGAACAATTAATTTGTATTCACTTTGTTATTCATATAAACAGTACTGCCTTGAACTTGACACCTGGTGGTCATGAGTGTTTCTAGGACATATTCCTAAGAGTCCTAAGAGAAAAGAAGTCTCAACTATACTAGATCGTGTCAAGTTGTTTTCCAAAGTGATCATAGCACATGTAACTAATGTTTATGAGACCTCATTGTGCCACAGGCTTGCCAACACTTAAAATTGCCAGACTTTAAATTTGTACTAATAAGGTATGTGTAAAATATCTCCCATGTGATATCATTTTGCTTTTTTTTAAAGTTAAATTAAGCTATATTTTATTTAAAAATTAGCTAACACAGAAGAATAAATTGTGCTCCTTACACTAAGGGTATAGAGTTTTTGTGAGGCATGTACATGTCAGAAAGCAATTACTTTCTTAAGTAGTATACTAAGTATTCCAATGGAGATTTATTCTGTGTGTATAATCAAATGTGAAATAAACAAAAAAGGTAGTTGACAATAATGTTATTTGGGAAAGTTGATCAAGTCAACTGTAATAGAAATTTCATAAAGCTTTATAAGACTTTGATTTTATGTTTAGTAACAAATATGCAAACTTCAAGAAAAAACTTGGCTTTCTAAAGTAATAGAAATCCTGTTCTTGGCACAAGGTGTCTATTCAGTAAGTATATGTTTGAAGAATGTATAAATTAGTAGAAATATAAAATGAGGAGGAGGAGAAAACAGAAGATGTTCCTTTCTTCTATATTTTGAAGCCTTATCATGACATCATGACAGCAATGAAAAAAGGAGACTGTTGCTTTGGAAAGCTGTCAGGAGAAGAGATATAAATTAGGAGGCAATTGGAGTCCACTGCTAGAAGAGGTTCCCACTAAATAACTACAAATGGCACTAAACCTTGTATTGTTCATCAGTAATATCATTTCTCAGTAGCATTGAGGATTAATCACAGCAGAAGTAAACATTAGGAAATGACCCTTGGTGGTTCAAGATGCAATACCTACAAATTAAGCAAATAGTAACATCAAGGTTATAAACAATGAAGTTTTGAGAAGAGAGTTAATGAAAAGGGTTATAACTATAAAACCAATTTGGAAATTTCATAATTTTTCTTATGATATTAATCTATTAAAGGTTTGGTTCTATGTTAAGATAGGGGTAGTAGGTTCCATTCTGACTCTACTTCTAGGTATAGCTTTAAGTTTGGGGAACAATGCAAAGTATAACTGTTGGAGAATTTTTTATGTTACCACTAATAGGCAGATTGGGAGAGAAGACTCAGAAACAAAATTTGAAAACTGAGCTAAAATCTTGAACGGATATTTAACCAAAGAGGATATACAGAGAGCAAGTAGGCACATAGAAGGATGATTAATATTAGTCATTAGGGAAACAAAAAATAACACCCATATAAAATACCACTGTACATCTATTGGAATCACTAAAAATATTATCAAGAAGAAGGGTTGGTAAATATGTAGAACAACCAGAGACTTCATATAGTTAGTAGGAATGCAAAATGATATTATAATCATTCTGGAAAACAATGGGTGAATAACTGAACAAGTTGTGGCACACCCAGACAATGAAATGCATTTTGGCAATAAAAATTAGTGAACTAATAATAAATTTGAAAATTCAAAGACATTGTGCTGAGTGAACAAAGATGGTCTCAAAAGCTTAAATATTGTATGATTCCATTTAGCTGACACTATTGAAAAGGTACAAGTGTCACGATAGAGAACAGGTGGGGGTTTCTAGGAATTAGGGGTGACAGAAGATTGTGAATATGAAGATGTAACAGGAGAGAGGTTTCTTGGAGATGAAATAACTATTCTACATCCTCATTGTGGTAGTGATTGCATGAATCCACACCTGTGTTAGATTTTATAGAACAGTGTACTGAGAGTAAGAATATAGTCAGTTTTATTTCATGATAAATTGAAACAAAACAAAGATGAAAATGTAATCAAGGAAGTGTTCTAAAATAGATTCTTTTTTAAAGTCTTTGCTATAAAGTTTAGCATGCTTACATACAAAATATCTCAATATGATTTTAAATATGCTAATATTGCATGGTTTTAGTGAAATGAAATATTTACATGCAATTAGAGTTACTTCTTAATTTTAGGATTTCATGGAAAGTCTTGATAGAAAAAAATTCTATTTTCTTCATTATAAACCAGCAAGCCATCATCATTAATGCTACTGGATTTACAAATATTTCTTTTTTAAAAATATTTTCTAACAGACATTTTACTTTTCCTTTTCTTAATAACTTTATTTATTCATTTTTATGTGGTGCTGAGGATCGAACCCAGGACCTTGCATGTGCGAGGCAAGCGCTCTACTGCTGAGCCATAACCCCAGTCCCAAACAAAGATTTCTAATATAAACATATTTAAAATTAGAAAAGATGGTGGAATGAGATGGACATCATTACTCTAAGTACACGTATGAAGACACGAATGGTGTGAATATACTTTGTATACAACCAGAGATATGAAAAATTGTGCTTTATATGTGTTATATGAATTGTAATGCATTCTGCTGTCATATATAACAAATTAGAATAAAAAGAACTACAAAAATTAGCAATATATGCAGTGAATAAACAAATATTGACATTAAGTGAGGCAATTTTGATCTGACTCACTATTTCTGAAGCATTTTTTGAAATATTGTTATGTACCATTTAAAAAGTCATTAAAATATTAATTTAGGACAATCTTATTGCTGTGAAATAGTTTGCAAATGTGAATATGAAACAAATCCCTACATACTCTCTTTTCAGGAGTAATGGAATGGTTTTAATTTCATTTCATTTTCATATGTGGGTACACTCTTTCTATAATCTTCGTAGCATCACAGTAAATTAGAATTATGTAATTATTTGCCTTTGAAATCTTTAACGATGGATCAATATTGCACCATTCTTTTCTTACCTAATTCATAGAAGACTGCAGAACGATAGAACCTACTGAAAAGATAAAAGCACATGTTAGAAAAAGAGGTCTTCCCAAATATGACTTTGTTTCTAACATTAAATGCCTTTGTCCTTGATATTTTATTCATTTGAAATCACCCTCTTAGGCAATTTGCTGACAGGCTGGTATTATCTTTGGGAACTAGAGTACCCGCTTTGGTACAGTTTTTAAAATACCTACCATGGGAACAGTTTCTCTTCTTGCATTTAAGGATCTGACTCATCCTTGCTAATATAACTTGATGTTAACAATGACCTAGGAAACAAAGAGAGGAACTTCCTTAGCATTTTTCTTCTACATGATCTTCCTTCTCAGAATGTGCTTTGTGAAAGAAGCAGCTAATTACTCTGCCAATACCAGAAAAGCACTATGAGGAGAGGGTTTGGCAAGTCTATCCTACTAGTATACCACCTAATGAATAGACTACAACACCTGTATTCTACTTGTGCACTACAGTAAGGATGTGAATAACAACAATAACAATTTAAAAAAGATAGTTAAAATGATAAACATTATCTCTTGCTATAACTGGAGAAAGTGATTTTTATCCAGTTTTGTTTGATGCCCCCTCCCTTTTGTTCTTCACGGAGAAGATCAGTGATTTACTCATTCAAAGTATTAATTTAAATACTTACTATGGGGTAGGCACTGTTCTGGAGTTAGGACTATAGAAATGAGTGAACCAAAAAGTCGTTTCCCTTATAAAACTTAAATTCTAAGGGAATTAAACAGATGATTAGCAAGTAATTAAATGATATTTATTATCTTATACATGGTGACAAATACTATTGAGAAAATTAAGCCAAATAGGGGAGATTGTAGTTTTAAAGAGGGTGACTGTGTGAGGACTCATGAAGAAAGTACTATTTAGGCAAATGTTGGAAGAAGATGAGGAAGCAGTTCATGCAGATGTCTTGGGAAAAAAAGGATGCTTGAACAACCTGCTCAGTGAACAAGGTCGGTATGGCTGGGGCAGAGTGAGCTTGGGAGAGTAGAAGGAGGTTAAGTCAGAGGGGTACTTCAGATGGGGATAGGAGGGCCCATGTTGGTCCCCAAGGACTATTTTGTGACTATTCCACTGAGTTTTGAGGCATCTCTGGAGGGTTTTGAATGGGCAGTTCTTTCCTGACACTACAATTTCTAAGAAACATGTCATCATGCTTAAGCATCTACATACAGGCTTCCCTCCTCTTCCCTAGGAATCAGGTGTCATTACTAAGAGGTGCAGGTTGTAAGTGATTTTTTTTTTTTGGAGCGCCAATTCACTAATGATGAGTGATTGCGTAGCATCATATGGATAAATGTGAAGCATTCACATCATTTTATAAAGACAGCATGGTAGATATTGTTAGACTCAGGATACCTAGTTCTTGTGAAGATAAACTGCCAGTGGTCTGACTAGAGCACTCTGGAAGTGTATGTTTCCTTGCCTGTCCCATTAGTGGTGTTCTCTTATGATAATATTGTGTAGCATTGGTGAAGTATAACAGAATGGATGCTATAATAAGAGTGGGAAGACCTGGGTTTGATTATTGCATCAACTCCTTAATAGCTATATAATTTTTTATTTTGTTGTTCTTATCTGAAAGTGGACAAAATAATGTACATCAATAGCTATTGAATGCCTGCTGTCTGCCAGACTGTCTCACATACTAGAAATACAGACTCAGCCCAGCCCTGAAGGATCTCACAATATAAAGAAGTCAAATCAACAATTTCAACTGTATTTGTCTGAGATGTTTAGGAAGGTCAAATGAAAACAATTCTTGGAATGCTTGTTGCCATGTCTATACCCAGTAGGTCTGTACTAAATGTAAGTTATATCTCCATAACCCTTTATTGTGGGAGCGGATAGTGATGGGGATTCAACCCAGTGAAATTGAAACCTGGCCTTTGAGTGAAACCTGGCCTCAGGTTTCAACCACTGAGCAACACTGCCAGCCCCATAATCCCTTTCATTCTTGAGATTTCTCAGTTAATGTGTTTTCCCGAGATGTCTAAATAACCATTTTCATTCAGTTGATGTTATATAACATCAATCATATTAGAATAATCCTTTAGCTCAGTTTCTTAAAACTGAAATAGAAAAATTGGGAGAAGTTGTGATCTGCAGTGATGTGTAAAGCCATGTATTTGTTTTATATGGTGGCTGGTGTTCATTCATACTCATTACATTGCCTTTGACTGAAGAAAGGGCATTTAAGTGTCTTTAATTGAATAGAGCCTCATGGCAGTACTCAGATGATATTTATTTTAGCAAAAAGGAACTAGACAGTGAAATAATATCATTAATAATTTACTTGTTAATATTGATAGTCTTAAATCTATTCCCTTTTTTAGAAACTTCTGAATAAATTCTGTCTTCTCAAATATCCTGCTTTGCATTTGCAGTACATGAGAGTAATGTTATTTTGAAGTCAGTGTTATACAGGTAAAATATCATTACAAACTACAGTTTTATGTTTGTAAAATGCTTTAGTTTTATGAGAGTTTAAAAATTCCAACTCAGAGAAAATGTATTCCAATTCAATCTTTAAAGTTCAATGGATACTAAATATAAAGAGAATGTAATTATTTTCATCTTAACTGATTTTATTACAAAGCTGTTGACTTTTAAAAACATTTTAAACCATAATATTATGTTCTTACTACAAATTTATAATTGTCTTTGCTTATAATTAATTGGCTTTCCTTTTCACTTTAGCAAAATGGAATGTTTTCAATCTTCATAATATTTGTTAGTAATACATTATTTGATTGTTATTGACTATAATTTCATTTAAAATTTTAATATTATTTTATTATGATAAATTCTTGATTCTTATTGCTTTGATAGAAGATGGATATTGGAATTTTCATTATTTAATACTAAGACATAGCTATAGTTAGAATTCTCAAATAATTCATAGGGAAAATATTTGTACACTGATAAACTGAGAATTATTCATTCCTCCTTTTGAAGTGACAAGTGCCAAGGATTATATATGGATAGGAAGGTTTTTCGCTTTACTTGTTAGCTCCTTCCTGGATACTACACAGGGGCCCATAAACTCTGTTTTCTGTCCTGTTCTCTTCAAAACAGTATTTTTTTTTTTTGCTAAAAATTTCAGGCCGTTTTCTTTTACTGTGCTTTTGTTTACTTTTTCTTAGCATCTCCTTCTTCTTGCCTTATTGACTCATTTTTGATATTAGCATTTGACTATGTTCCCCTCTCCCCCAACTTTGGCATTTTGATTCGGGAAACAAACTTTCATGCATTTACCTGTCAACATGCATTGTTTTATTCCCATCAGTGATAAAGAATTCAGATTTTTGCACTGTTTGACTATCTTTTTAATTTTATATTTCAGTGAACTGTCTTTGATACTCCTGAATATTTTTTAGAATTAAGGTTAATGGACTTTCCATATTTGTGAGAACCTTAGTTCTTAGGATGATTCTAAAATCATCTTTAACTGGGACATTGGAATAGGATGTAAGGTGGGAACAATGATGTGGAGTGTCACACAATATCTCATGAATTGGCAATAAGGATGGCAAGGTATATAATGGCACTGTTATTTTGCTTTCGATGAGTTTACATCAGCATTTTCTGTTATGAATCCCAGTTTCTACATATAACTAGATCTGCATTGTGACAATTGCCATAATATTTTTGGAAAGAAATCCCTAAAATACTCACTGTATTTTGGCAGCTTTGAAAAGTAAATATGAAAAGTAGCTTTAGTGAGTTCAAATTGATATTTTATTTTTATTATTAAATCACTTTAAGTAATAGCAGAATCACATTATCTCATGTCCCAATTTTCAGTCCTATTTTTGTTGGGGATGAGTGTCAAATTGACTTTTCATAATACAGCAAATAGTAGGTAGCATCAGCCATATCTTCTCCCATGATATTATTAATAACATGTCTTCTCAAATAGGACAGTTAAAATATTTCCATATATTAAAAAAATATACACTAGGATCTGTTTGGCCAAAATCACAACTTTGTTATTGGATTAATGGCAATGTGTAAATCAATGGAAATGTAACTGATGTAACCGATGTGATTCAACAATCTGTATACGGGGTAATAATGGAAGTTCATAACCATTCTGAATCAAATTGTGAAACATGATATATTAAGAAAGATGTAATGTTTTAAAAACAACAACAACAACAAAAAATAAATTAAAAAAAAAGAGCATTCAATTTGGAATCAGAAAACCTGAGCCTTAGATTTGGTTGTGACATCAACTCAGTATGACTTTGCATAGGTCACTTAGTTCTCTTAACTGTTTCCCTGCTTTGGAATGAGGAGATGAACCAAGTGGTCACTAGGATTCAACACAAGTCTAAAATTCCATGATTATGTTTTTATTCATAATGTATTCTAGTTAATTATTGGAATATATTTTTTATTAGTTGCTCAAGAAAATACAATGATCTTGACATATCATACATTTGATTCAAATGGGGTATGAATATTGATAAGCTTTCCCAAGGTAGTGCCTGCTAAAATTGGAAGTTTAAGCCTTTCCTATTAAGCTTGAACCACTTCCCCATGATCTGGTGTGGGATGATTGTCCTATGTGTAGGTGATGATCTGCTCTTACTTAGACTGTGAGATATTTAGCATGTTTTAAGACAGAGTATAATCTGACATATATGAATGATTTTATGAGAGTGGAAGACCTTACCCATTAGTAGAGCAAATGAATGTCTTCCTTTTTCACCTAAATTGTACTATGAATCATCCCTTTCCTTTCAATCCTGCTTTCTAGCCCGAGTCTGCTTTGTCAGATTTATTTGAGATCAGGGTGGTCCTGGTGACAATCATTACTGGTATAGACATTTCACAACATTTAGAAACTTCAAGCACCATGATATATATTGTTTCTATGTAAATTTGCTTTTTAAAGTATAGAAGCTGCATGCCAGTACTAAATAAAATGTCAAGTTATAATGATCTGCTTTTGGACTTGAGATGTATTTTGGACTCCCCTGTCCATATGTGTCACTTACAGTCCTTGTGAACACAGTGCGCACACGTCTCAAGTAGGCATATAACCACCTACCTGCACACTCACCAACACATATGTGGTGGCTGACTTTGGACTCCCACTTTAACTGGGAGCACTCATTTTCTCAGTTGTTTCCTGCAGTTCAGTTGTGGAAGCTTTGCCTTTATACTCAACATAGAGTGGCTGCTGTGGACAACAATGAGCTTAAACAGAAGAATGAGAGTAATGTTTATTGGAATAAAAATTAGGCTTGAAATTCCTTGGGGGAAGGAACCAAATCTAATGTTTTCTTGTTCACTGACATTTTTTATATTGATGCTGTTCTGGCTCTTTTAGAGAAGGGAGGGAAAAAAAAATCAGCAAATGAGCTCTTTGAATCAGAAATGGAATTTAGAAGGCTGTTTTATCGAGGCTTTTTGACAATCCTTGATTTATTCTGTTCGTACTGTGATGAGAAGAGTAGCCTCACACGTTTTGTGAAAAATCTTAGAGATGGAGGATGTTTTTAAGGGGGAAACAGAGAGCAGTTGTTTAAATAATCTTGGGCCAATAGCATTTGGTAGGTGGAGTTACTGTTGTGTGCATTACAGAGCAAGATAATTCTGAATGAAGACTTTAAACATTTCACATGCTGGACGGATTCTAGTTCTGTTCTTTGTGCAAATAAGTGACTAGGTGACTAACTGGGTTTGGCTTACTATCGGGTAGTGGATGCAGCTCATTTGATAAGATTTTAAAAAAATACATGTGAAGGATTTATCAGGAGCCCTTATGAATATTTCATGAGTTGATATATTCAGCTGAATGAATTCAGTGAGTGTCAGTGTGTAGCTTGCAGACAAACCTCATCCACAAGGAGGCTACTGACATAGGAAGCACTTTGGCGCATTTTCAGAGGCAAAGCCAGCCTGATAAAGCTCCTTGTGACAGCCTGACTTGCCATTCTTCGAGTGTGCTGCTCTTGCTCTGAGCAGCTCCAACCTTGGAGCCACAGCTTCCCAAATTAAAGAGTTTGCAGACTTATCAGCCTTTTAACCTACAGCAGTGTCTCTGCTATGTTTGAGGGGTTTGCTTTGGATGGTGAAAGCTAGCACTCCATACAAGACATGACAGCAAAAAATTCTTCAAAGGAACTTACTGCTTCTGAGTCTGAGGTTTGCATTAAGACTTTCAAGGAGCAAATGCACTTAGAACTTGAGCTTCCAAGACTACCGGGAAACAGACCTACATCTCCCAAAATTTCTCCACGCAGTTCGCCAAGGAACTCACCATGCTTTTTCAGAAAGTTGCTGGTGAATAAAAGCATCCGGCAGCGTCGTCGCTTCACTGTGGCTCATACATGGTAAGACAGGGCATAGAGGTATCTCTAGTGCTTTTCATATTCATTAGCAGCCGTGGTTTAGAAATGTTGGAAATGGGAACGTTTTGAGTTTTGTTCCAAATAGCACAAGTGTGAAATGAATGGAGAGACCGGGTCAGCTGAAGAAATCATAAATGCACTGTGTGCTAAATTGTCATGGTGCTACCTGCTGTTTCCAAATGAAATGTGTCTCTAACTGTAGAGATTCCTTAAAATTGCTGCTTATAAAAATATGTAGCTAGTTCTAGATTCATGCAGTAATAAAGGAGTTTTTAGAAGTGAGATTTTTGTTTAGACTCTGTTAAAGTGATAGGTGACTTTTTTTTGTTTGTTCTGTGGTTATTGATGATTTTGTAATAGTATATTTTGGATACTAGAATGAATATTTTCATATTAGTTCTAATTTATTTGTTAAAAGGATACATAAAGTCCAACTTAAGCTATAAGATTCCCATATTTTATAGTGTACAAGCCCCTGAGTTTTTGATTTATTGACTTTTATCGTTGCACTACTTAAGGAAAGGAAAACTAAGTTACTACTTCTGAATTGCACAGTTAATTACTTTTATTTATGATTCCAAATTGCTGCTATGTTTAAGAACCTGTTGTTTTAGAAAGTTAACTTAAAATTTATAATGTTTTGAAAATGCCAAGTAAATAAATTCAGGAACCCTCTGCAAATATTGCACCCAGCTTGCCACCTTGAATATATGTGCTACAAGAAATGTAAATACAGTAGAATGATTTCCTTAAACCAGCCTGATAATGTCATGTAAGGAAAAGCACAGTGAAATTAAATAACCTGGACTTGTAAAATCTAGGCCATTTCAGATTTCTTTGAAGGATATATTTTCTTTCAGATCAAGGTACCCTTCAAAACTAATTATGTGTCCTTCAGTTTTATTTAATAGGGACCATAGCATTAAAGGGAGCTGGTGCCTCTTAAAGGCAATTCTAACACATTGATTTTGTGTCTGCACACTAGATTGCCAATCAGCATCACAAACTGAGGATATCTGATTTTCAAAAATTAATATTCACTTGAATTGTTTTCTACTCATCTGAAATGTTGGTCTGCCTAAGCTACTGCATGGCATATTGGCAAATTAAAGTTACCCATAGAAAGATGTAGCTTGCTTTTGATGAACACCACATGGTTTGCCAATGTGTACTTTACTTGGCTAAATATGATATGGTTATTCTTGTTTTCTGACTGTAGACTGTTATGTATCTGTTTGCTTTTTAGGGGAGTTTTTTAAACATCTCCTTGATGAATTAAATCTTATTATTTTAGAATATGTGATTACTTTTTCAAAACCTACTGATGGTGATAGCATTTGTAGAAAGAGAAGGTTTATAATAAAAGTATGTACTGATTCAAAGAAATCCTCTTTCTCATACTTTACCCCTAACAAGATGTGTATTTTCAAGTAGTTTGTTGAGTAGTAGTATAACTGAATAGGGTAAGATAAATAGAGTATTCCTTATTAGTTCTCATGAAAGGAACATATATAGAAAATATGTAATTGATTAATATGTGCATATGCCTTACTACTCAAATGAATATTTAACCATTAAATGATGGTAAATCTTTAAAAAACTGTGGTAATATTTTCCTTAAGATAGTTTCAATTCTTGAGTATAATAATGTGACCTTTCTTTTTCTTAGAATAGATTTTTTTTTGATGTGCTAGGAACAGAGAGCTATAAATACTGGTGTTTCTTTTCTTTTCAAAATAACCCAAATTTTAGAATGATTAAAGAGCCAGTTTTACTCATGCATTATACAAATTTTCTTGCTGCAAGTTGCAAAAAGAACAATTTAATGATATCTTGAGGTAACTTATGCTAATAAAATGATCCTCTTTTAGGTGAGTTAAAACAAAATTTTCCACAATTCCCAAAAAAGAAAGCACATAACTTTGGTATAGTGAACCATAGTATAGGCTTGAAGAATTCATTAATCATCGAACTTATAAAATAACTTCAGTTATGACTATGATTCATTTTCATCCTTTTTCCCCTCATAATCATATACTCCCCTTCTTATGTTTCTTAGTGAAGCTCTATCACAGTTTGCTTCCAGCTCCTGATTAAGTTATCCTTTATATTTATTTCTATTGTTTTATATCTGACTAAGTGCTTAACAGTTTTCAAGTTAACTTTCATAAAGCAAGCAATAAAAATCTCTTTTTGGAAAATAGGCATATATCTTATCTATTTGAATAATTTCTTTCCAAATATTAAAAGTTATGTGCTGCTTTTTTGCATATCATATGAAATAGTTACACAAGGAAATAAAAGCATAAGTACTTTATTTTTTGTCTCTTTGTCATAAAGAAGTGTAACCAGCCTTTTATGATCAACGATTGGTATTTTCCAAACCATCCATTTAAGTTAGAAATTCCAAGATATGCACTTAGAAGTCTCTAAAAACATGTTATTACTTTACAGTAGACAGTAGGCTTCTTTTAAGGGAATTGGATTGTTTTGATTCCAGCATCAAAATTAAAGTAATTTTCATGATGAAGCTAAACAATGCAGAGGATGCAGTTTATATCTTAATCCACTAGACAGTTTTTTAAAATCTTGATTTATTTGTAGATTTCATATTTTGGTTAGATGAATGTGTAGTCCTGGTTTGAGAACCCAAGTTATGAAGTATGGACTAATGGCGGCAGATGTGGGAAACATTTGTGAAATTCTAACTCTTCGATTATTTTTAAAATATCTGAAGAAATATAGATATTCAATGTATTGTTACAATCAGAATATTTATACAATCCCAAATCTGGAAGGGATTTGGGTGATTATCTCACTGCTTCCTTTTTCCCTTAGATAGAGCCACAATTACTCCATCTTTGACATAGGGAAATCTGCTCTACTTTTAGGATGGGAGAGAAAACATTTTTGCATCCTTCCTTAGTACATACACACTTTTACTATTTCATAGTCTAGATATTGGAAAATCCTCCCTCATGTTAACCTATATAATTTTTATGTAATATATAATCTATTTCCACCCCCCTCAGTAGATATTAAGAAAAGATTTGTAAGAACCTGCATGAATCTGAAACTCATTATCAACTGGTCCTAGAATTTTCTTTTTTATTCACTTAACTTACAGAATTGAACCCTGCTATGAACATGAAGAGCAAAAATTCTGATTTGAGCCAATTGTATTCCAACATCTAGTATAGTTTAAGTTTTTCACCAAAATGTTTGTGTTATCTCATTTAAGTTTTGTATTTCAAATTTGCTTCTTCCAGTATTACATGTTGCAGATATGAAAGGTATTCTGAATTACTTTAGCTTTTTCTAAGTATTTCAGTTCCATTAGTCATTATTTTGACTCTGAACACCACCCAGATTTCTAAATTCTTCTTTGAAATCCCCAAAGTGGATGCTCCATTCATTGTTCCAGGATGTGACAATATATAAATAAAAAAACATGTCATACACTACAAAGTATTAATGGAATGTTCTTCATTGCTGAATAGGGAGTCAGGAGATTATTGACGGAATTCTCAGGTCAGAATATTATTTATCCCTAACCCCACATCAAAGGTGACAACTTCCAAGCCATTCTACCTGAGCTGTATGGCCAGCTGCTTCGCCTTGTACTTGCTACACAGTGTCCAACTCTTTCAAACTTCCCTCCTTTAATCATGTCCCAACCTCAGTCATCACTTCTCCATGAGATAAGCTGCTGGTGATGATCTTGAATCCATCCAGGCCCCACTGCACACCTGCCCACAGTGTGCTTGAAGGGCAAATATACAGATGAGTACCATCCTCTGTCTGTCCATGCTTACATACAGGGAGTAGCTGGCGTTGGTTGGCAGTGACTGAGAGAAAAAGCTTGTATTCTTTTTCCTTTCCCTCATTTAGTTCTACCTACATCCTGAAAATCTTTTCTTGTTTTAACAAAGGTTCATGAAATGGGCTTTTGCACCTAATATTTGAATGTAAAAATATTATAGCTTATATCCTAAAGTTTAAGGCTATGTTTATACTATAAAGGAACTTATATGTGGTATGACGAAGTTGGAGTAATTGGAGGAGAATAAAAAGAAAACATATTGACTGAATATTGATTGAAGATAAACATTGGTTGAGAGCCTACTATCCTCTAGGCCTTGTCCTGGGCTTAGAAGATACAAAAGGAGAAGAAGCTTTTGCCTTCAAGGAGTTCATATAACAGCTGCAAGACACATATGCATTAATAACTAATCAATGAAGTGTGAATAATGCTATTGAAGTATAATGTTCAACATATCATTAAGCACAGAAGAAATGACTATCATTAGAAAATGAGTCAATATGTTAGGGAAGGTGAAGACAAAAGATGCCATTTATGTGGGCTCTCGAAGAATGAATAGAAGTTTTCCAAGAGAAGAGTGGGCAGGAAGGGCTTTTTTTCCCCCCCTGGTTGGAGGGAGTGCAAGGAAATAAATTACAAATGCTCTCATTTATTCAGCACTTATAAAGTGTTTGACATTGTTCTAAATGTATTTACCCATTTAATACCAATGGAAAGCCCATGTATTATGTACTACAAGTTAAGTATCCTTTATCTGAAATGTTTGGAAACAAACATTGGATTTTTTTTGGATTTTGGAATATTTGCATACCCATAATGAGCTATCTCAGGGATAGACCCAAGTCTAAACACAGAATTCACTTATGTTTCATATACATCTTACATGCATAGCCTGAAGGTAATTTTATACAATATTTTAAATAATTTTATACATGAAACAAAATTTCATGGTGTGAGATTTTCTGCTTGTGTGAGGTATCATATTGGTGTCCCCA
Source organism: Ictidomys tridecemlineatus (assembly GCF_052094955.1). NCBI lineage: Eukaryota > Metazoa > Chordata > Mammalia > Rodentia > Sciuridae > Ictidomys > Ictidomys tridecemlineatus. The sequence goes on from NC_135487.1 coordinate 51,597,958, forward strand.
AAGTTTCAGAATTTGGAGCATTCTGGATTTTGGAATTTTGGATTAGTGAGACTGAACCTGTATTATTATTTCTGTTTTATAGGCAAAGGAATGAACCTTAGAGAATATAAGTAATTTTCTCAGAGTTACAGAAAATGAAAGTGGCTAGACTAAGATTATACTCCAAATATGGGGAAGTGGGCATTGCTTACTGGGGTTATGGTCTAAATTGTAAGGTGAGAAATGTAGAAAATAAGACTATGCTAGTCAACCAGAGCCATACTTTGGGCTTCCAATATCAGGAACAAGACTTGGGGCTTTAGTCCAACATCAGTGGGGAGATTGCAAGGTTGAGAGAAGAGGTTGCCATAAATGGTTTTTACTTTGGAGCTGTATTTTGTAGACAGAGAAGAATGGATTGGAGGATGAGATGAGAGGCAAAGGGAGAAAGAAGAATGTGCATTTGAGAGATAATGAATTCTAATTACATCGTAAATCCCATAACATTGAAAACTGTGCTTATGACATTCTTTATGACTTAACAAATTACTGTTTATGGTAGATGGGGGGAAAGTATGTGAACTTGGTATCCCTTGGATTTATCACCTACAGCTTATGTTTTGCATTGGACTGTCTGGTATGCTACCCCCACCCCCACCCCATGTATCAAACAACCACAGCAAAGGTACATAGGAGGATGGGTACATCTTGGGAAAACCCTGTCTATTAACTCTGTCTTAATTTACTAGAAGTGCTTTATGTTATGCTTTAAATGCAGATTCCTCTTTATTCTTTCTTAAACAGGAATTATTTTAGTCCACAATTTGAATCAAATACCAGTAGAAAACTGTACTTCATATCCTGAGTCTGTTACTTTAATAAGGGCAAAAATTTTATCAGTAAGTCTGTAAATGGTATTTCTCTTGACTTTTAGTGTCCTCAAGTCCTCCATATATTGAATTTTTAAAATACTTATTGTTAAAAGGGCTTTGTAAAGTAATGGTAAAAACTCCTAGGACGAAACAAAGCCCAGGAAACTTGCCTGCTGCCTGACTGCTAAATTCTTTTATTAAAAAAATTATATTTTAGTTGAAGGTGAACGCAATACCTTTGTTTATGTGGAGCTGAGGATCGAACCCAGTGCCTCATGCATGCTAGGTAAGCTCTCTACCACTGAGCCACAACCCCAGCCCCTGACTGCTAAATTCTAAGATCCTTTTGCAAAATCCTATTTGCCTTCATTTTTGCATTCCTTCCTCTTTCATTATCTCCCAGTTTTTCTCCTTGGATTTTATAATGTTTCCTTCTATAACATCACTGTCAAGCCACAGCAACATTATGCTAGGGGCATTTAAGAGGCTCTTAGAAAAGCATCTGAAAGGCTAACTGAGGTTTATAAGGCCCTACATTGTCTGGCCTCAGGCTGACTCTGACCTCATCCCTTGTCTTCTAACTATGTGAGGCTTTCTGTTTTTCAACAAACCGAGCGTGTTTCTACCTCTGGGCCTTTGCACCTGGCTTTCTTCTGCTGGGAGGCTTTAGTACCACAGATGTTGCCATGGTTCACTCTCATATTTCCATTCAGGCTTCTACTCAATATCAAGCTAGCAAGGCCATAACTACTTCCCTCTGACCGCCCCCCTCCCCACTAAGATAGCACATTTTCACATTCTAGTGTTTTATTCTATTTTTCTTCTTGGCATTTATATTTACCTGAACATACATTACACACATGCTTCTTTGTTATATTGTTTTTCCTTTTATTGTCTTTATCTCTGCCAAATTGTAATGAGGGCATGGATTATGTCCTGTTTTCTACATCCCAGGAAACTATAAGAAAAGCTGGTATTTAAAAATTATTTATGGAAGAAAATAAAAGAGAGCATGAACATGGTTTCTTGTTTTTGGCTCTTTATTTTTATATTATATTTCCTTTAGTCTGATATGAAGGAGGAGGAAAGGAAGCTTAGTTGATGCTAATTCTACAAACATTCCCTTACGTCATCCATCTCTTAATAGCTGTGTTCCTTTTCTGCCAGTAGAACTACTCTAACTTGCTTCTTATTTTATGTTCTATGATATTGCAGATGCAGATTTAATTACAATATCTTACTAGAGGCTAAGTGTTTAACATGGTAGCCTATTTAATTAAGCCACCATGTACAAATCATACTACCTAGCCTGTAGTGCTATAAAGTCAATATTTGTCTATGGCACTGAAGAATTGTTTATTTGGTTATTCTTCATGCATCAAACAGCACAGTTGGTGCTTCAGCTCAGGAAAACTCTATGCATCTCTCATTAACTGTCTGAGTGTTAGTGTGAACAAAGAAATCTATTTGTTATTTTGACTTCTAAGTGTTTACGTATTATATATTAGAATGTTCAATTACATTTTTGCACTGATGCAACATTTATAATACTAATTCTAGCAATAGATTCAGTAATGTGAGATTTTTAATGGGATTTTCCTGGGCTTAGAAGTAAAGTCCTTGACTTGCAGATGGAGGAAAGTGTGAATGACTAACCCTAACCCTCTAGAAAAGACATGATTAGGTGTGGACTTTCACTTGGTTCCATATCATTTTTTCTGATTTGGTAGGTTGGAAACCTTTGTTGCTCCTAGGAATTTGTTTGATACAACTTGTTTGACATATTATACAATATCCTAAACTACACACAGGGTTCTATATGAATAATGCATTTAAAAAATTTAAAAATGTAACTTGTTGACTCTCTTAGATTGCTTCTTGCTAGAACTTACGCATTTTGCCTTTGAGGGAGACTAGGACTGACTGTGTTGCAAGACCTTTGTGACAGAAAATGCCTGTGACACTCTTTCACAGACAGAGGCTGTCTTGTCCTCCTCCTTCTTACAACTCAGGCTCATTGCAAAAGATCAGATTGGAAACAAAGGTGTGACTTTAAGTAGAGCTTTTTTCAAACTCTGTTTTCTGGAACATCAGTGTTTGAACATCAATGTTCTATTCCCTGTCCCGTGTCTGAGCAAAGCCACATGGAGAACTATAGAGTTGGAGAACTCCAGAGGATCCTTACATGGATTCCATGATTATTTCCATGTACTTGAAAACCACAAGTTTAAGAAAGAAATGAGTGGGGGGAAAGAAAACAGCAGTGTAGCTCTGCTTCATAGAGTTACAGAAATTTCTAGATAGTTGATAATGTTAAAATCATGTGCATCTAATATGTCCAGCAATGGCAACAGGATAAAGAAAGAGGACAGAGATATATGTGAATCAAGGAGAGGTCACTGGTAGTGAAAATATAAAATTTCCAGAAGTTGAAAGGTTAGTGCATTGAGTGCCTTTTATTTAGTTTTTTTTAATTTATTAATTATTATTATTTGTACATATTTATCTCTCTGTATCTCTGTATTTTTCTCTCTCTCTATATATATATATTTATATATACATATATATATATATATATATACACAAATATATATATTTGATTGAAGATTCAGATGAAGAGTGGTATTTTGGAGATGAAAGAGGCTAATATATATTTTAACAGTATGGAATTACTTCCATTCCAACAGTATGTTCTTATACCCAATTTAAAGAGTTTAATTCTTAACAGTGTGCTAACTTACTGGAAGTCATGAATAAATTAGTTGCCCCACTTTTTTAGACTATTGAAACAGTTATAGTGGAGGCTTAGAAGAATTCTAAGAGGATGTCTGTAAACATTCAAACTTTCCTTTTCTAAGAAAGGATGCAATTTCTTTTTCTAAAATTATTTAACTTGACCATTAGTATGGAACATTATACAGCATCCTAAACTACACACAGGGTTTTATTATTATATAATTAATTTTTTTTAATTGTAGATGGACACAATGTCTTTATTTATTTATTTTTATGTGGTGCTAAGGATCAAACCCAGTACCTCACACTTGCAAGGCAAGCACTCTGCCACTGAACTATAGCCCCAGCCCCTATTATTGTATAAATTTGATGTCATCTTGAATTTTATTTTTTACTATTGACCATTTTCATGCCACTTTATCTAGAGTCAAGGAAACTAGGTTGTGTATCAGTATTTTCTCTGTACTATTACATTAAAGATAGTCAACTAACTGTCTTAAACTTCAATACTTTCATTTACAAAATGAATAAAATAAACTTATGTTCAAATAGTTTTAAATATTAATTTAATTTTAAAAACATACCTGTCTAGCCAGCTATCTCTCTCTTGAGATAATGAAGTACTTAGCATAATACTTCAAGTATTATAAGTCACATAATATATGTTGCTGTTTAATTATATTACTGAATCTCTAAACATTAACAAACATGCACAGTATTGTCAGATTTGATTGACAAGCAAGAATTCATTTTTATTTTTTGAAAAGTATCTTTGTGTATGAAATGTGCCAATTTGAAAGAGTCAAAGTGCACATGGGTTTGTAAAGAAGTAATTTATAATGTCCAGACTGTGACCATTCAGTATACTGGAGAAACACAATTATCATTCATTTACTGTTAAGTAAAATAGCATCCTAATGAGCCAAGCTAAATCATACAAAAATGCACTAATTTTCAGAAGCCCCAATGTGAATACCTTATATCTCCAATAGGAAACTTCATAGCTTTGTTTCGCTATCATCAATATATTTTTTTAAAAAAATATTATTATCCACTGTGTGAAAGAGATATGGTGAGAACCACTTTGATGTCAGTCCATCCCATTGCACCAACAAACTTGAAAGCAAAAGAAAAAACAAAACAAGAAGATGTCTTGTCTATTTCAGGATCCCACATATAAAAGCCAATATAGATTCAGTGAACAAATGCCTGGGAAGAATTCCAGTGTCATCAAAAACTCATTTATCTCAAAATGTCTTCTTGCCATCCTTTCTATTCCTCTACAAAATTAATAAGCTCTAACGGTTGCAGTTCACAGGACCTTAAAGTGCTTTTGTGGCTTATTTGTCCATAATTACCCCAGCAGTTCATACGGGAAACCTTTATCTCACCATCATGACTTTTTATGCCTCTTAAAGAGAGATCCGAAAAGACAGAACACATAAACGTTGAGCACCAAGGTTCTCTTGCAGGTGTCTTAACGGCCCAAGACTTTCCCCTGAGATTTATACTTTAATCCATATGCAAATTTTAATTTTATGGGGATAACTGTGGCCTTTGCCCTCACCAGTCAGCCTACTTAGCCAGATGTGAGCTTATCCCTAAAATAGAGTGTGTCTCTAGCATGCTCATGTTTACCAAAACAACATAGGGACTTCAGGAAGCCAGGTGGTGTGGTCCTAAGAGTATAGCATTTGAATTCCAACTTCACATTTTACTAGACACAAGGTTTTAGGCAAAACATTTAGTCTAACTTAGTTCCTCTTTCTGCATCTGCAAATTATAAATATACTACCTATATCTCAGTAGATTAAATGAAGTAATGTTGGTAAAATGACTGGTACAATCCATGGCCCAATGACAGGTAACCAGCAGACATTAGTTCATGAATGTACATAGACATTATGATCTCATTTAAAAGTATATGTAACATAAATTAACTAAATATTTTATATGCCATAGTTTAATTAAATAAGCTTTGATTGAGCAATTGTAGTAATCCTAAAATCACTCTTTTTAGACCACTCAGATGTGACTTAGCTTCATAAGATATTACTTTGTCCTAAAGCTCATATTAAAATTTAGTTAAAGTCCAGTGAAATTTCAAAAACTAAAAAAATTTAAAAACATGTTATAAAGAATTTTTTTCTATGTATAAATTATTTTCATTCTTCACAGAGATAATTGTAAATGACTTTGGCCATATATAATAATCTTTCTTCTTTAAAATTCTACTTATCTTCTTGAATATTCTTCATTAATAAAACTAGTATCAATGAAACATTATTTCTTTAAGTAAATGGCAATAAATTTCTACTAAACTAAAAAAAAAAAGTCTTTTCAAAGTATTAAAATGTTTTAGGTTGTTTTTCCTAGTGAGTTGAATCTAACCTCCCCTTGACCTGTTTATATAAGAAAGTTTATTCCTGAGGCATTGGAAAAGCACCTCGGATCTAGAGAGTCAAATATCTAGACATGCATCCTGGTGCTACCATTCACAAAGTGTTTTTTTTTTTTTTTTTTTTTTTTTTTTTTACATATTTTTACTTTTTGAGAGGGGAAGGGGAACTTATTTACTCTTTGGGTGCTTCAATTTCCTACTCAGTAAATTAAAGATAAACGGTAATGATTATTTCTCTTATTATGATATTTACAAATATTGTTGAAAACATGGGTGCAGGAAGATAAATTTACTGGACAGAAAATAATGATGAACTATTAGTAATTGTTTAAAAAGCAATGTACTACACTTCAATACTGCAAGTGTATTTGGGTTTTATGTGTAGAACATTCTGTTAATAAACATTTTCAATACCTTAATCATTGTGCAGATTTATTTTATGAAAGGCAAATGGAATTTCTACTGTATGATTCCACTTAAGTAAGAGACTGTGTGGAGACAGGAGTGAGACTAAATGGTACTTTTGGACCTTATCTACCTCCAAGGGACTTTATATCATTCTCATACTTCCTGCAGAAAGATAATAACAAGTTCATATGAGCAATATGTACTGCAGTGAAAGTTGTAGTTAACCTTTATCTGGATGACTTTACAACATTTAAATCAAATTGCTCTTTATTTCTTGGTCATTTCCAAGAATATTCAAGGATGAGAGCAGGAAAATAAAGGTTATTTCTTCTCTTTTGACAAAGACTTCCTTTTCACATTATCTTTGATCAGCCTGATTCTTCTCCTAGGAATTTAAAGGCAGATAACAGTGATATCTTTAAGACATGGGATTGTATTTAAATGAACTGGTATGTTACTGAAAAATAGTCCCTCGAATAAACTCAAAACTTAGTGACAGTGAAAAATAAAATACTTTGAGGCTTTTACAAGAATTGTTCCAGGCTTCTGGTTGTCTAAATTAATAAAAGTAGGATTTTTAGAAACCTATCTGGAAATTGTAGATTAAATTAAGCAGCTGCTTTGCCTGAATACAACTTTGCAAGGTCTAATATTTTGAAGGAGCTATCTTCACAAGCACAATGCTTGCTTGGAATTCAAGGGATTTGAGTTTTAATGCCAGCTTAATTCTGAATGTCTTGGGAGCCTGTACACATATATTTTCTGCTAGTAACTATTTTGTCAATTGGGACTGGTAATTATACTGTACCTCCCTTACCTTATGAATTTTGGTATGAATATTCAATACCAATGTTTATGGGGTGGTCTGGTTTTCTGCAAAGTAAAATGACAGAGGCATTTAGAAGAAAAAGAAAAACTTCTTAAAAATATTTATACATATTCACTTTTTAAAAATATCTTAGCTTTAAAATATATTAGTAAATTTTATATTTTATGTGAATCTTAGAAATGTTTTTGCCATGTACTCTGTATGGTAAGAAGTTTGTGTTTAGGGCTTCTTAGAGTGTTGCTGCATTTTTGCTCATTAGTACTTACTCAAAGGTTAAACCCCAGATGGACGTTCCATAGTGAGTTAACTTTGATGTTTGGCTTGCATTTTCACTTTTTTAAAAAATGATTTTTAAATTTTTAAGTGATACATAAAAACATGAAAGTTGTGCATATTAATGGGTTACCATGTCATGTTTCAACACATGTAAACATTACATAGTAATGTTTCAATCATGTTAAATATGTTTATCTCTTCATTTATCATTTTTTAATGGTGAAAACTTTGAAAATACTGTTTAATTTGAAATGTAGAATGCATTATTGTTATCTATAGTCACACTACATGCAGTAGTGCATCAGAACCTCTTGCTTTTATATAGCCCATTACCTAATGATAAATGCCAGTAAACAAATATTTATTATTGGATGATGCTAATACAATTCACATTGCCACCAAGGACCTTTGATAGGAGAGTGTGTGGTCACTTGGCGTGTGAAATAGCTTTATTTGCACATATAAAAGTGTTAAAATTATGCAAGTACAAAATATAATGGCTTTTCCACTGCTACCAAGCAATGCCAATCTGATTATGAGACAAGTTTAGAAGAGCAATAGTGCTATTCCCTTTTTTGGATGTGTGTGAGTCTTGAATCTGCCTCTATTTGGTGACTTATATTCTTGAGTCATTGATCATCTATTGCCCTATTTCTTTTCCCCTTTATAGCCAAACTCCCATAAATGGATTCTTTACTGCTCTTCTTATTTCCTCTCCTCAGTCCTCTTTTGGAAACTTCTAATCAAGGTTTCTCCTCAGATCTCCACTAACAGTGTTCTTACTGAGGTTATGGCATCCATGTGACAAATCTTCTGACCAACTCTTAGTCCTCATTGATTTCAGCCCATCAGCAGCAAACAGTACAGCTGATTCCTCCTTTTATCTTGAAACATTGTCTTTATTTATCTTTATTTATCTTCCAGGACACTAATATCTCTTCTTCCTCATGGACTGGTTGCTCTTTGTTAGTTTCCTTAGCTGAGTTGTCCTCCTATCTTCAAACTCTAAACACTGTAATGTCCCAGAAGCATGTAGACCTCATTTTACCCCTTTTCCCTTTCCAACTTCCTCTTCTTCCTTCTTCTCCTCCATTTTTTTTTTGTCTACAGTCATTTTCTAGGCCAAGTATCTCACTTAGATCCATGACTATAAGTAACATCTGTATACTAATTATTCTCAAATTTATAGCTCTAGCCAGGATTTTATTTTCCTTCTGAACTCTAGACCTAGATCTTTCCAATAGCTTTCTTAACAGTCAAAACAGCCAAATTTGACATCATGGTTTTCACTCCCCCCCACTCCCACATCTTACTCTCCTTGCAGTCTGTTCCCAATCTTCTCCTACTCAGTAAAATGAAATTCCAGTTTTCTGACTGCTCAGCCTAGAAGTCGTGGAGTCTTGCATGGCTGTATTTTTTTCCCCTGATATTTGTATTCCAAATCCTATAAACAAGCTCTACTTCTCCAATGAAATCAGAATCTTACAGCTTCTCATCGCCAAACATTTTGATTCAAGTCACCATTACCTTGTCCTCGGATTATTAAATTAACATCCTACCTATCTCCCTAATTTCACACTATCCTTTTTACAATGTATTTCCCATGCTTTTGCCACTTTGATCCTGAATGATGTCTCAGCAGTTGTGCCATTCCCCCATTTAGAATGCTCTAGTAGCATCTCACCTCACTTAAGTGTTTGGGTCAATGTGCAGGTACTTATGCCTGCATGGCTCCATTCTCTCAACTAATTACTTCTCCAGCTTCTTTCCTTTGCCTCACACCATTATGACCACAACAGTTTACTTGTTGGTCCTCAATCTAAGCAGCATCCCTTATCAAGGCTTTGCTATTCTTTGTTATCAAGAAAGGATTTCTTCCAGATATCTGCATAATCCTTTTCTTTTTTCTCTCAGATCATTGATTGAATTCACCTAACTGTAGAAGACTTTCTTGGCCATCAAAATTACATAACCCTCCCTACCATAACCTATCACTCTTGACCCTGCTTTGGTTTCTGTATAGCACTTTTATGACCTAATGTATACATACATACCTATATTTGTATATATAAATATCTATATCAATGTTGATATTCATATTCATACCACCTATTATCTAATCTATATCTATCTTATTGTCTGAATCCCCCTACTAGAATATAAACTTCATGAAGACAGAGACCTTATTTATTTTGTTCATTGCTGAATCCCCAAAGCTAGAATAGAAGCTAGCATATGGGAGGCAACTGATACATATTTTTTGAATGAAGTGATAAATGAATTGCAGGCTGTTTTAAGCATTTAGCTTCCTAGTTGAATGAGAGGGACATATAAACAGATAAGTTGAAATATAATGAGAAAAATAAAATAAAAATCATTAATGTTACTATTCCTGCCAAAATTCATATTTTCATTATATTGTAGGAACTTAAGCAAATGACTATTTCAGTGTCTTCTTCCCATTGTTCCTACTATATTATCAAATTTGTTTTATGTTTGTGAAGGTTGGGTCACATAATATGACACAAAATAAGCATTCAGTAGACATTATTTCTCTTTCTTCACATGTCCAGTGCTTCACTTTATATTTACAGATTAGCCCTCTATAATCTATACTACTCCTGTATAATTTCTCATTGATTTTCTAAATCTCATCTCATGGCCTTTCTTCCATTCTTCCTCCCGTTAAGAGTTTTTGTGATGCTATAATCAGCCTTACCGTTAAAAGATTAATCATTTTTTGTCCCCTTGCTTCAACAATGTAATATATTCAAAGAACTAGTGTGTCCTTTAGCTCTATTTCTATGGATGGAAAGTCGAATAAATCTGTCACATTGCAGGTTGGTAATAAGTGAGTATTTATTCTTTAATTGGATGTACATCTCTTTGACTCACACTAGAACAGTGGTTCTTATCATGCCACCGATATGTCATGAATCAGTGGAAGTGAAAAGGACATTCATTGAATAAGTGCATAAGGAGTTATACATAGATCAAAACCATTGCTAATTTTTTTTTGTGTGTGCTGCAGACAGGCTATTGAAACAGCAATGGCAAATGAGTATTTTCAGAAAAGAGAATCACAGTTGTAAATGTTATTTCAAGGGCATTATGTGAAGAAAAAATAACCAGGAGTCATTCTATTAGCCTCATCGCTTTGAGGACGGGTGCTGTTTCACTGAACATGATAGTTGGAAAGTAGCTGTTCAAATTCTTAATTATTTTTTTCTCTGAGGCGTCTATATTTTGGTTGCATGTGGGACAGACTTATTTAAGTTTGTATTTTGCCAATGAGATTGGCAGTCAGGGGGCTATAATAACATAACATTTGAAAATAAAGACCCCCAAGGAATGAACCCACATATCATTTATCAAAAAACTAGAATTATCAGAATTATTAAAAATTAGATTATTTGTCAAAAAAATGAAAATATGAACAGTTGTACCACAGATATTAGCAAAATGAAAACAACCCATTGTGTTTTTGATATAAAGGTAATGATTTATGCATGGTTTTCTAGGTTATATTCATTTAAAATCTCTTTATTCCTGAGATTCAGGTAAGAGTTCATTGTTAATTAAGACCTAATACTTACCATTGTATTCCTTTTCATAATAATGAAAAGTATCAAGAATGACATTTTTACCATTTTTCTCAGGCCCAGATGCTGTTTTTTGAACCTCCATACCATACCAGAATGTTTTAGCCAAGTTGTCTCCAGTTGTGAACTCTTAAGGGTTGTTTAGTTTTCAATGAAAAGCAATCTTTTAAGGAGTTTATGTCCTAATTTTTTTTTTTTTGGTTTTGCAGTAGCATACATCAGACATAGTTATTGTGTTTGGATTAGGATTTTCATTTTTAACAAGTTCTCAAATTCTCTAGGCATTTAATGTTTCCATCTGGTCCTCATAAAAGATTTCACATTTGTAATGCAGCTCAGACTTCTTCTCAGAAAGCATCATTATAATTCTATCCATGACTCCAGTCTGATAGAGGAGATGCTTTTAAAACTTTGGATTTGTTTTGCCTTTTTTTTTTCTTTTCTAAACCTAGGAAGAAAATTTGATTTTATCGGTTCATTTCTCTCTGAAAATAATTATAGTGTGCACACCATGAGGACAAAGCTTATTCCCTACTCCTTCTGTGTAGTTTGAAGCTGCCAGAGCAGGAGAAGTAACCACACTGCGAGCCCAGTCCAAGGAAGCTTAGCAGTCGTCATAGTTTCTCTTTATTTAACAATCTGTTCTCAGTCATCACAGATGGAGAGGATATTTTCAAGAGCTTGAACATTTTCTTGAAATAGTCAAACAACTAGGAATCCCCTTTTCTAAGGGGATTAAGTAGTAGGTTCTGGGGCACAGTTTGAGCAAAAGTTCAAAGCTTCTAGGCAGGGTTTTCTCTGTGGTTGGAAGTTCAATGCATGTTCGTGGGTTTGTTTAGTGAGTGGCTGTTCCTATACACCAAGCAGTGCTCTGACAGCTTCACACGTGGTAATTCATTTGATCCTCAGAGCAGCATTATGAATAAGGTTTGATTGGTAGAAGAGTATTAGTTAAAGGTGAGGAAACTGAGGCAAAAATACCACAGCTAGCAGGTGGTAGAGTCAAAAATCAAATCTAGGTACTCAGATTCCAAACACCATGGTCCTAACTACAAAACTAGTCTATGATTGATAGTGGTGTGCTGCAGAGTTACAAGAAATAATAATAATAATAATAATAATAATAATAATAATTATTATTATTATTATTATTATTATAGTTGTAGATGGACACAATGTCTTCATTTATTTATTTTTATGTGGTATTGAGGATCGAACCCAGGGCCTCTGAGCTACAACCCTAGCCCAAGAATCCATCATTACTTTCCCAGATTTGAGTTGTACATTCTAGGTAACTTCCCTCCAACAGCATAATTGACTCATAGTTGGCAATTAATGAACATTTGTTTATTCTGAAGTTTAAGAACACATGCAATAATAACTAAGTTTGCCATATTTTTAAATAGCAAAGGTAAATTATAGTGGTAGCTGGTGGATAGGCTGTTGTTCTTTCAGAATGCCGGTAGATTCCAGGATTCAAGGATAACCCATATTTAAAGCCCTGGTCTGATCAAGATCATGCTTTGGAGTTTGCATTTTCAAATCTGAGAAAACTGTTTCTCTAATTTATCTCTAATATTATTTTTTTAAATTTAATTATAGTAAAATAAATAACATAAAATTTACTATCAACTCTTTCTAAGTGTGCAGTTCAGAAGAATTGTGTTCACCTTGTTTAGCAGCAAATCTGCAGAACTAAAACCCAGTACCAATCAAACAACTCCACATTTACCCTTCTTTCCAGCTTTCAGCAACAGCTGTGTTTTGTTTATTCTTTCATCTCTCTATGGACATTGGGGTTACTTCCATCTTTTGGCTATTGTTAATAATGCTGTTATGAACATAGGTGTACAAATATCTCTTGGAGACTCTACTTTCAAGCCTTTTGGGCAGATACCTAGATGTGAAATTGCTGGATCCTATTGCAATTCTATTTTTAATTTTTTTGAGGAAATGCCTTAATATTTTCCATAATAGCTGTACCATTTGACAATATAACAGTGCACCAGTGATTTCATTTTCTCTATGTCTTTACCAATATTTGTTTGTTATTCTCTGATTTTTTTTTACAATAATCACCCTAGTAGATGTGAGGTAGCACATCATTATGGTTCTGATTTTCATTTCGCTAATAATTAGTGATGTTAAAATTCTTTATGTATTTGCTGACTATTTGAATAGACTTTTTAGAGAATATATATTCAAGTCCTTTGGACATTTTTGATAGGATGTTGTTGAATTGTAGGAGTTCTTTTTCATTCTAGATATTAATCCTTGTTAAATAAATAATTTGCAAATATTTTCTCTCCTCAAGCTGTCTTTTTTTTCTATTGATTGTGTCCTTGCATACATAGACATCTTAAATTTTGATGGAGTCTGATTTACTTATTTTTACTTTTCTTGCTCATGCTTTGTGGTGTCATAGTCAATAAACCATTATCACATCCAAGGTCAGGAAGCTTTTCCTCTAAGTTTCCTTATAAGCATTTTCTAAATTTGGCTCTCATGTTTAAATGTTTGATCAATTTTGAGTTGATTTTTTTTTATGTTGTGTAAGGTAAGGGTCCAACTTATTTATTTCATGTGGATATCCAACTTTTCCAACACCATTTGTTGAAAAGACAGTTTTAAATGAAACTCAAACCATCTAACTATAAACCTTTAGTTATTCTCATATTTTGGTTCAAATAAAAATGGATTTAAAAGGAATCATTTCTAGAGTTCTCCACTGTCAGCCATTTTTCTTGCTTAGGACACTTGGTGATATCTGGAGACATTTTTCATTGTAACTTCTTGGGGCAGGGGATGGGGCTATTGGTAGCTAGGGAACAGAAGCCAGGGATGCTGCTTTAACATCCTTCAAAGATTAGGACACCTCCCTACAATAAAGGATTATCTGTTCCCTTTGAACCAATAGTTCTGGAGTTGAGAAACCCTGACCTAGAGTACAATGAGTTAGGGCAATGTTGCAAGACTTGAAAATTGGAGAATCCAAGATCACAGACCCATATATATGGTTAGCTGGTTTCAAAAGACATGAAGTTCAGATATATTCTGTTAGGTATTTAATGACAGAATGCTATTTGGCATTTTATTTTTGCTATCAAGGCTGTCTTTCTCACTTTCATTCACGATGACTTTGCCCTAAAACTAATTTATAAATTAATGTACAAACTAATTTATTCTTTAGTTTTCTCCTTTCAGTTAGGAAGCAAATCATTGTAGGGTTAATGATAGAATCTAATGTTCAACTCTGAACAAGGATTACAAAAACGTCTACAGCCTTCTTGGCCCAGATACTACTTCTACTTTTGAGCTACTTATAGGAGAAAATGCCCAAAGGACAATATAAACAAGAAATAAGTTATTGTACATAAGCAAATTTTACACATATAGTTGGATTTAATTTTCAAAAGCATGGCTCTGCTGAACTGAGCTAGGGCATAGGGAAATTTTATATCGCATGGTCATGATCAGAAAACTTTATTGAGGAGGCCATGACTGAGCTGAGACCTGACTGGCTAAAGTCTTCAGCCATGAGAAAATTTGGAAGAGTATTTCCACATTAAGATTAGAAAATACAATGGCAAAGCTCTTAAGGTGAGAACAAGCTTGGCATGTTCGAGAAATAAAAATAAGCCCATTGAAACTATAATATGAGTTAGGAAGGATAATAATGGCTTTATATGACAGATCAAATTATTATTGAATAGAACTTCCCTGGAATAGGGAGAATGTTTGAGAGAGCCTCTCAACCTTAGAGATCTGAAGTTGGTAGACATATTAGTCAGCTCTCTTTCCTTAACAAATATTTGATATGATGAACTAATAAAGAGGAAAGATTTGTTTTGGCTCACAGTTTTGGAGGTTTCAGTCTATAACCGGTTTGGCTCCATAGCTCTGGGCCTGTGGCAGCGGAGTACATTGTGGGAGGAGTGCAAGGCAGAGGAAGCCTTTCTCTTCCTGGCAAGGAAATGGGAGGGAGGGAGGGAGGGAGAGAGAGAGAGAGAGAGAGAGAGAGAGAGAGAGAGAGAGAGAGAGAGAGAGAGAGAGACTGAGACTCCACAATTCCCTTTGTGGTCACCTCTCACTGCTCCCACCTTAAAGTTCCCACCACTTCCCATTGGTGCCATACTGGAAGACAAACCTTTAACACAGGGACCTTTGGGGGACATTCCAGATCCAAATTATAATAGCAGATTTGTAAAGAATTTGTTTTATATATATATAAAGAACAAATAAAAATATGACAGTTAAAGAATTGGTTTGTTTTTCAAGGTTGGTTCATATGATCATTATTGTTGAAATATTTGAGTATACTTTCATCCATTTATTAAAACTACCAAGCACTTCCTGTATTTTAGACACCATTCTAGGGGTGAGTGTCAGAGAGACTGAGATGAATCAGAGAGAAGTCTATGCCAGGGAGCCCATGGTGTGTATTTATGGATGGATGGTTTGATAGAACTCTTAGTTATTGACCATATGACCTTGTCAGGTATTTAGCCTTTTTGTGTCTGAATATCTCCACATATAAAATGAGGAATTTCTTGAGTTACTTTATATATTTCTGAGGTTGAGAATATTAAGCATTTAAAACAGTACTGGAGGGGTTGCAGTTATATCTCAATGGTAGAACACTTGCCTAGCATGTGTGAGGCTCTAAGTTCACAAGATAAGCACACATAAGAATAAATAAATAAAATAAAGGTATTGTGTCCATCTACAACTAAAAAACTGAAAAATAAAAAATAAACCCAGTACTGGAGACATGGTAATGACTCAGTAACTATTAACTATTTTTGTTGTGATGATTTTATAAAAAGGCATAAAGAAACTAGTTAACTTAGTCCAAAAGTTAGGAAAATCGAAGAGAGGAAGTTTGAGTTCATTCATTCACCACTGACTTGTCTAGTAAACATATACCAAGTGCCTACTATGTTCCAGATGTTGTTTTTCTGCTTTTTTGCATACTTCTTCCTTGCTGCCTGGATTGTCTTTGATGCAACTATTCAGCTGTCAAACTTTAACACCTTCTCTTCAATGAGACCTTCAGTGCAGGGAAGAATACATAACTTAGTGACATAAATTGCACAAACAATTGTTTAATTGCAATTGTGGACCATGATAAGTGGAATCCAGTCAGTGAGAGGAAAAATGCAAAGAGCATAAAAAAGGAATCAAAGATGATAAAAGTTTCTAGCCAAGACATACAATAAAAAGAGATTAAAAACTACAGGATGGGGCTGGAACTGTAGTTCAGTGGCATGGCCCTTGCCTAGCATGTATCGGGCACTAGGTTTGATCCTTAGCACCACATAAAAAAGTAAACAAATAAAATAAAGGCATGCTGTCCATCTACAACTGTAAATATTTTTTAAAATACAAGATGCCATTAAAATGGAATAATCAATAACTCTGTAGATTCCCTAATCTGCCCATATTTCATGTATTTGTATATTTATCTTCTACTATTCTAACAGTGCAATACAACCAAAAGGGCTTTAATGCTTTTTCTGTGGGCTGGCCATAAACAGATAAGGTGCAGAAAAATGTAGCTTGCTTTCATACCTAAAGCAGATTTGAGATGGGGGTGATATTTGGGCAAGGAGCTATTCTAGGGGGAATAATATACAGGGCACCTTCTAAAAGGGAGGAGTGTGGCTCTTTGAGTAGATTTCTGCAGTAGAAAAAGGTGAACCGTTAGGGGATGGGGAGCAGAACTGGGCTAGGATAGGGGGTTTTGTGTGAGAGCAGGAAAACTGAGGGTAATTCTCTGGAATTTGAATTGTACCAATATAAACACTTGATGCCATTTCTAGGTTTACATATTGATATTCAAAATTAGACTGTTGAATATTAGAGCAAAGGTTTGAAAGCAGAGAATTTATTGTCTTTGAATAACCAGAATCTCTCATTGTGTTGTGTATATAAAAGATCTTTAGTAAATAATACTGAATTACTAGAACAATTAATGAAGTGATAAGTTTGGAAGAAGGTTATCATATACTGCCATAGTTAACTTACTGCACTTTGTTCAATATTGAAATATTTTAAAAATTTAAATTTACCTCAGTAAAACATATCAATATAATATATGGTTACTGTAGCCAGGATTTCTTTAGCATTCTATAAACCAATAGCCTTTTAATTATTCTGCATGCATTCCATGGTAGTAGTAGACAACTGATTTTCTGTGGCCCAAATTTTCAGATGGAGTCATATTATCTTGCTAATTTAATTTGCTCTGTTCAAGCATCATCAATATTGTAGAGTGAGAAAAAATGTTTTCATAGTTCTATAGGTATTATTTTTTAGGCTTCTTTATGACTTTGAGAACAACCAACTCTTTAGGAAATTTAAAAATAAATTCCTTCCCAGAGAATGATTCTATACTCTGCCTTTTTTGGGTTCAGAAACTCAGTTGAAAGTAATTAGTTATTATTCACTGACTTTATATATTATTCAGTAAAAAAAATATTAATGGCCATAGGCAAGTATTGGTAGAATTCTTAAAAACTTACATTCAAGGGTTCAAAGAGCAAGTTATATTTCACCAGGTATATAAACAGTTTCATGCAGAAATCAGAGTTAACTGGCATCATTTATTACAGTTATATTTTAAGACTACTTACAGATTGACACCGGGGTAAATGGCTATCTGTTATATTCTCTTTATATAGATCAGAGTATAAGAGGTAGAAGTTGTTTCTTCTTTTGCTTTTACTCTTTTAAAATGATGCATTAAGCTATCTCAGTGAAATAAGAGAAACACTTTCACCTAAAGGGTGTGTGGTTTTTACTTTTAGAGTAGAGTGGGGTCTGCTGAGTTGGTTTTAAGATTATGTATTTCGATTTTTTTTTTGCTTTGCTTGTGTAGATGCAACATAAATCTTACAAGACATTTATAATACAAGATTAATATTTTAATATCCCATATCAAAATATCTAAGTGCCTAGAAATTGGCAGTGATATCAGCAGCTTAGGCGGTCTTTCAAATATATCAATTTAAGGGTAGGGTTTAGAAACAACTAGAGATCAGACTGATTTCAAAATGAAATCAAATACTATCATTTTAAGGAATGTTTATGGAACACAATCAAATTAATAGAATATGCTTATATTATGTATTTGTCCAACCAGTACCAACTGAGGGCATACTGTATGCTAGGTAGATAACAATTGTGTTATAACAATTAAAAGCTTTTGTGATACAGAGTGTGATTTGAAGACAAAATGTTACCCGTTGTGGGAATTGCGATAATTTCACATTATAATGATAGAACTACCTATGAAATTGAAAACATTTTTTTACTTTTTTCTGCTTTTGGGATAGTTATACCCTCAAATTAATGGTTGGAGTTCTTACAGTTTTTACATTTAAATACATCTCATATGATGACATATAATTTTGATGACCTAGTTAATATTGTTAAAAAATTTTATTAGCATTGCCTGGGGCTATTAGACTTTGGCATGTTTTATTTTCATATCATTGCAATGAAAACTAAATGTATTAGTGCTTTTTCTAGCCTAGAAATCATTAATTAAGGAACTGAAGTCCAATTAACTTAAAAAGCAATTTTTAGAATATGTTGCAGGTCACATGAAGTTATTTAAATGTCCTGTGCAAATTTATAGGATTAACTAATTTTTAGAAAATTATTTCCAAAAGATTACATCTTTTCACAGTTACTGGAAACCAATATTATATGGGAATTCCTTTGCATCCAGAGACACAGACAATTAGATATTTTCACATCTAACTAGTCTCTTGTTTGTTTAATCCTTTGTATAGTCCTAACCTAAATTCAAACTGGGAGCCTATGTAGGTGCAGTTTGGAGGAACTATTTAAGTAAACAGTGCACTCAGAGAGATACAGGAGCTGAGGGTACTTCTCTGGTTCATTTGTGGGTATTATTCTTAGGTTTCAATTCTTTAGTTTAGGTCAGCCAGTCAATAAGAATTCACTAAGTGGTCACTCTTGACTCAAACCTGTACAAAGAAAAACAAATTCATCATTATCAACAAATATACATAGAGGTATAATTTCTCTTTCAAGAATTTTCATTAATGTTAGGAGATTATATATGTATATTTTAAAAATGTCTGTTTTAAATCTGGCCAGGAAATTTTGCTTCTGGTCAATAGTGTAGCTATGCCAGTTGCAAGAATATGTCAGGTAGAGTAGAATTCTGATTAAAACAGGTGTCTGACATCATAGTAGTGGAAGTCAGGGAAGCAGGATTCCAAATATATCATATCACTTATAGAGCACTAAGAATCAAGGCCTTTTACACTGAGTGGGGAGACTGGGGATTGTCTCTTGGTACTTTGGAGAGCTCCCAATAACCTCTGACTTTGATCTTGTTAAAGTTCTACTGAGGCCTTTCATTCTCCTAGTTTTAGGGTTACCTGAATAGTTCTTTCATTTGGTGAGACTAAAGGTATTTACTGCAGTCGCACTCCAGTTTGTTGTGACTAATCTGTGTGGTGCTCGGACATCATCTTAAGCCTATTAAAACACTTTTGGATCTAGTACCAGATCATGAGCAATGCTTTGGGGTTCTTCATGGTTCCTACACACTGCAGAAGACAAATAGGCTTATCAGGAGTTCACAGTGTTGGAAAATTCTCTCTCCAGGGAAAGGAACATTTTTTTGGCTGAGACAGGACAAGTGTTGCCAAGGACAAGATGGCATATGCTCTGCTCCAATTCGTACAATTAGAGGTAGAAACCATAAACAGAGTTTAGTGAAGGAAATTGTTGCTGAGGGCTATAGAACCAATGAAAGTTTCCGCACATTATTTATCATGATAGACAAATTCAGACAACCTGAGAGACCCGAGAGGATTTCCAGGTGGAGAAAGAGCATCAACATTCCATTGATTTCAGAGGAAGACCATTAAAAGACAAGAAACATGTAACCAGAGACTAATGTTAGAATTATTATTTATGCAGTATGCAAAGTAATGAGAGCACAAACTTAATAATAATGCTTAGGAGATAATCTTAGGAATAAATGATCAGTATTGGATAGGGCTAAGTAGGGCACTTTCTGAAGTTTTGTCTCTGAGTTACTATGCTCTGTTCTTGTATTAGTTTTTATAAGTATATGATGTTTTCACTTAGCTGAAAAATTAAATTCTGGAAGAAAATCCATTAAAAAAGGAAAAAAAATTTGTATCTGAAAGATCTTAGTTATACATATTTTGATCTTTCATCATGTTATTTCAGCAGAATTCATTTTTACCTCTTGAGCTGCCTGCTCACTCACTGCTTATGCTCCTGCCCAATTTGACTTTTGGATACAGCTTTCTGAGGGACTCTCCATAAAATATCCCCTATTAATGTGAAGTAGAGTTGCTTATACTGGCAAAGAGTCATAGAGGACAGAAAAAAATTACTCAATGGTTACAGATAATATACAAACATTGTTTTCAATAGTACTTAATTTGCCAAGACATTTTTAGAATGTCTACCAAAATATAAATATAGCATGAAAATATATTGCAATTGGAAGTACTTCAGAGGTAATCTCATTTACCCCCAATATAATCAGGTAGCCATCCAACCTGCATTACCTTTGTGGTGGCTGGTCACCAGCCTCTGTTTGAAGATTTTCAGACAGAAGCTAACTGTTCCAAGGTAGCCATTTCACTGTTGACTCACTTGGAAAGGCTTTGCTTTAAGCTGTAGTCTGTCCTTGTGACTTGAAATCTACTGTTCCAGTTTCTTTTGAGGGAAGATACACTAACAAGGTAAATTCATAAAATTTTTGACACAATTTATTTGACACATAATTTGTATAAAATTTTTTCTAGGTTTCTCAAGTGATAAAATTACAAATAAGAATATATTTGTCCTCCGTGGAAAGACAGATTCTGGTTAATGTTTTGCTTCAATATATGGGTGGAGAGATGAATAAATTATAATAGTTTTTACCTTTCATTATTAAATAATGGGTGAACTCTTGATAGAGATGTAAGTTTGGTGTATTACATGTTAAGTAAAGGATATGAAAATGCACCATATTAATGTCCTAATATCCCCTTAGAGTGGTGACATAATATTTTTATTATTGCATACCCTATCAGTGAAGAAAAACTCAGGCAAATTTAACATTTATGTCTTTACTTTCAAATTATAAACATGAATTACTGAATTAAAATGTTACATATGTAATCTAGGCATATTTAAACACATTTTATATAATAAAACATATATGTCATGTTGCAGACCACGATAAGGATGAGATTTGTGTCTCTCTTAGCTATTCAAATCTTTAACTTCTCTTGAAAATAGCATTGTAGTGACCATTACATCTTTGTTTTTCTAATTAGATTGAAGTGCTTGCAATATGGTAGTATTTAAAATTTGGCTCAGGAACATTAAACTCACCAAAATAAAATAAAATAGACCCTGAGACGACATTGAGAAACTTAAGAGAACTTCAAGGGAGGATATGATATAATGAATGTCTGAAAAAAAATGTATAAGAAAGTTATGTGGTTTTAACATAGAATTGGTAAAGGACCGAAGGTCCACTGTAACAGCACATAAAAAGAAGTAAAGTTTGAAACAGTGCCAAATAAGCTCGAATCTTGTTCTTCTTAGAGGCCTAATCACCCCATAGAGTAGAAATCTGAGATTTTATTAAAATAAATATCTTTGAAGAACACAGTTGCATGGAGGCAAAATTTAAGATATAGAAAGAAAAAGGAAAAAAATAATGCTTTGTTACCCTTCTTTCTTACCAGTTTAGATAACCACCCTACAGATTTAATAGTCTTCAAAGTCTCACTCAGAATAGAGTTTGTGCTTATAATGTCAATGGCCCTTTTCTAGATCTAGATAACATTGTGTCTCATGTTCTCTGGCATCCCATGTATTCCTAGTTAGGTGAAATTACAGCAAACCAAGATTCAATTCTCAGGTTTAGTATCAGAGGGTCTGATACACGTCATACTATGATAAGAAGGAAAATGGATTCAATTTCTTTGTTTTATTCTGTGATCTATGAGGTTAATGAAAGCACTTTATTTGCAGGGTCATTTTGAGAATCCTACCAGTTAATATATGAAACAGTACTTAGAACCCCAACTAGCGCTAGTAGCTACTAAGTGTTTGTTATTAATGATATTCATATAAGGCACCCAGCCTAGAGCCTGGCATAGGGTGCTTCCTAAGTATTTGCTATCATTCTTATTGCCAGGAACTGCATTCCAATTTCTTTAAGTTTATTTCAGACTTTGGTTACAATGCAAAACAAATAGAAGTATATCCTTAATGCAAATTTGTGTTGCCAGGCAAGGTGATGCACGCCTGTAATCCCAGATGCTTGGAAGGCTGAGGCAGGAAGATTGCAAGTTCAAAGTCAGCCTCAGCATCTTAGCGAGGTCCTAAGCAACTTAACAAGACCCTGTCTCTAAATAAACTATAAAAAAGGTCTGGGGATGTGGTTCAGTGTTTGGGTACCCCTGGATTCATTCCCTGGTACAAAAAAACAAAATACAAATTCGTGTTCTTTGCTTCACTGAACAAACCAACAAAATAGAATTGGTAAATGGCCTCCTAAGAACGGGCGTGTGCTTCACCTTTTAATCATAACACATGCCTGCAAAGGTCTCAACTACAATACATAACATGGCTCAGGAAACTTACTGTGCATTTTTTGCAGCTGTAAACCAATATTTGCTTTGAGCAATCTTATTTGTTTGTGCTCAGTGTCATTGTGAATGTGTATGTTCAAATTCTTGATCCTTACCTATTAGCTCTAACAAACTTCCCTATTTTAGTATTATAACCTAGTAAAATTAAAAAAAATATATGATCAGATAGATGTATGCTCTAAGTTGGTAGAATGTAATTTAATGTCATAGAGTAGGTAGAAATATCTTGAAATAAATAGGACTTATATTACAAATATTTTATGGCATACTTTTTGACATTTTATCATTGCTAAAAAAGTGATTTAGATTTATGATCTAAAGTCTTCTGACTCTTTTTTCTTAAACTAAATCAGGTAACTAACACTGATTCAAACATAAAATTTATGAGTATTATTTAACTTTTTGATGCAAAATATGTCATATTTAGTGTAGTATTAAGCACTATTGACCACATTTCTTAATTGTAGTGACCATAATGTAATGAAATAACTTATTTTTAGCTAGGCAAAAAGTTAAATATGTAATTTAAGATATATTTGACTTCATACAAACTTATTTCTTTTAAAAATTTTATTTAATGAAACAAAATTAAGTGAACATAAAGAAAATAATAAAAAGGATGGAGAGTTGTAGATATTACAAAGTCCTTGGAAAGCTCAGGGATAACAGTATTTAAAGAAATTCTGGTTCAATATTATGGAAAGCAGAATTGACTTCAAATAATCTTTTTTTTTTTTTTTTTACTGAGGTTTGAACCCAAGGGCACCTAACTACTGAGTCACAGTCCCAGCCCATTTTTATATTTTATTTAAAGACAGGCTCTCACTGACTTGCTTTGGGCCTCACTAAATTGCTGAGGCTGGCTTTGAACTCTTGATCCTCCTGCATCAGCCTCCTGAGCAGCTGGGATTAAAGGCCTGATGCCACCATCGTGGGCTAACTTCAGATGATCTTAAATTTGAAATGGCCAATTTCAAATGTCTCTCCCAGTGATCACAATAATGTATGATATTTGCTTTTTATACAAAAGTATGCTCCAGCAATTCTCTTTCTGTTGCTCATCGCAAATTGTTAACCCTATTTTCGGAAGACTTTGAGGGATTAAGTGACATAATGAAGTATAATCACATAGGTGATTTTCAAACCTGAACTTCTGATGCCAAATATTACGTTTACAGGTATTTAGGGTGAAGAGACTAAACGAATTGATTAGAAAATTGCAGGTGAAAATATAGCATTCTTGTTACAGACTAATAAAAAAGGAATTGATATTCCCTTTTTTATTTTCACTCTCATCTGGCATTCCTTTGAAGACAAGGGCCAAGGAAAGGGATGGGGCAGGGAGACGTGGTCCAAAAAGGAAAGTGATTTACAGTAATAAATATGGTTTTGTGGGAAGCAGAGCTAGTTCCCATTGGTGATAATTTAATGCAGCACACCTAAAATATAAAATCAAATTTATATTTTTAAATTAACAATTTAAAATCATAATTTTTTGAATTGATAACTTAGAAGGAAAATAAAATATTTCAGTGACCCATATACTTATTTATATGTGTGGATGTGTGTGGGTGTGGTATTTTTCTCTTCTATTATTCCAGAATTGGGCTGTAGCCTGCAAATAAATTAGAGAGCACTTGTTGTTTTCATTTTTAATTATTGATCGGCTGGCTGCCTGTAAGGTTCATTTTCTATTAATGTGGAGGTGGAATTGTGTTTTTTCCTTGCTCTTTAGCTCTTGATGAACCCCATATGGTTCTGATGCTCAGTGCTCTTCAATAATTCAAACTTATCATGGAAAAAAAACCCATCAAGTTTGGAAAATCTAGATCAGTGGTTCTCAAAGTTGTCTTTTTCCCACCAAGAGTAGAAATATTATCTCAAGTTAAATTATAATTTAGAATTAAACTTTTAAATTGTGTGTAAGGCAAGCTTTGGGGTTTTTATATAAGAAGGAGTATTTCTTCATGACTCATTCAGTTTTCCATTCCTCTCTGGTGGCCCCAAACGTAGCTCCTTAAAGACATGGGGTTTCCATTGAACAGGCTGTGAAGTACTGATGCAGATGATAAAATGGTCAGAGTATAGCTCAGATGCAGGACTGAGACAGATCTGTCTGCATGCAAACCATGATCTCACCATCAACTAACCTGATACCTTGAGTAAGCATCACTTTTCCTCATTAAAATGGTAATAAAAATAGTGCTCACCTCATAAAACCAATCTAAAAGTTGAAGTAATGTACAGAAAGTGCCTGTCATGTATTATTACTAATATCAATATTTAATAATCCCTGTTCAGACATACTCATAGTGATAAAAGGCTGGCAGGATGATGAAATGGTGGAGATAATGCCAGTTACACTGTGGCTTTCTTGACACATACATAGTTTATGGTTTTTCAATTCTAAGGTTTATGTATGTGTGTGTGTATATGATTTATTTATGTGTGTGTATATATGTGTATAATTTAAAATATGTATGTATATATATAATGAGTGTATGTATATGATGTATGTAGATATGTAATTCAACTATTCTAAATTGATAAGTTGTAAATTATCCCTTAAGATACTGAATTGGTGAAAATCCTTAGGATTCAATATAATTTTTGACAGTATATAAAAACAGTTAAGGTAATTTCACAGGGGAAGATGGCAAATCCAATTTTTCCACATGCAAATATGCTCTATATTTTTTCAGAACAGAGCCTCTAAAGTGGACATTTTTAATACCATGGCATTATTTCAATAATAAGTAAGCAATTCATTTTGCATCCCTCTCTCCCTCTTTTTCTTATCTCCTTCCTTAATACCAAACACCATTTTTTTTTTAATGAAGTAAAATTAGTACCACAGTCTCTTAAGTAGTGGCTGGTCACTACCCACTAAGTCTTCTATGTTTAGATGTTACTTTAATCTCAGAGTGCACAAGTAAACTCTTCGGCAGATGCACCAGAAGAAAGCATCCTACAAGATAGCACTGGCAGACGGGAGCAGTGAACATGCTACTCTCATTCTTTCTCTATTTGCCAAACTAACTCGCTTCCCATCATTTCCTGCCAGGAATTGCCTGGCCCAGGCTCTTTTTGTTCATCCTGCCACACTAGCAGGGGCTTCTTTGCATACTGCACTCATCTCCCAGAGATTAGTGATCTATTTACTCTTATGTCCCAGGCCTGGTGCATATGATGCTTCAAGTTATTGAATGCATTAGAAGAGCTCTTCTTAAGACAAACAAAAAGTACATGCTACTGAGAAGTAGTATACTTAGGTTTGCTTTACTTTTATTTAGAATCATTTCTGGAATATGTTAGTAGCCAGCTGAGAGCAAGATAAAGTCAGGAAAGATGCCAGAGAGAAGGTAAATGCATCAAACAAGAAGACAAGGGCACCAAATTGCAAAGCAGGAGCAGAAAAGGCTGAAGTTCTGTCTCCATCTCTGTCTCTCTCTTTCCCTTAATTTTGCGTTAAGTTTTTCATTCAAATCATCTTGTGCTTCTTGGACTACAAATTAGACTTCAGTCAATTAACATTCATATAAAGATAGTGGCTGATGATTCTGTGAGTCACATGTTCCAAATGACAGCTTGACTAACCTAGTGACACAGGTCCCAGCCCCACCCCTATCCTGCACTTGGCTTTCCAGAATTCCCTCCTTAAATCTTAATCTTCATGTGCTCCTTTTTATTATTTTGTATTAATTGTGCAAATTAATAGGTTTTACCATAACATTTCCATATGTGCATAAATTTTGCATTATTAATATCCATCTTCCCTTCTATTTTTTTCTTGCTTTCTCCTCCTCATTCTCTCTGGTCCCTTTCTAGTCCCCAGTAGTCCCTAATCTACCTTCAGATAATATGTAATGTTATCTTTGTGTATGCATATGAAAGAAAACATGTGCTTCTTGTCTTTCTGTTTCTGGCTTATTCTGCCTAAAATGATGTTCTTCAGTTCTGTCCATTTTCCTGCAAATGACAAGATTTCATTTTTCTTGATGACTGAATAATAGCCATTGTTTATAACATATGCCACGTTGTCTTTATCCATTTATCTGTTGAAGGGCACCTAAGCTGATTCCATCCATATTTTGGCAACTGTGAATAGTGCCACAATAATCATGGGTATGCAGGGATTTCTTTTGCATGCTGACTTCATTTCCTTCTGGTATATACCTTGGAGAGGTATAGCTGGATCATATGGTTGTTCTACTTCTAGTTATTTGTAAAGTCACTATACCATTTTCCATAGTGGCTATACTGTGACAAACCCCATAGCCAACATCAGACTGAATGGGGAAAAACTGACATTTCCTCTAAGGACCAAGAGAAACATCTCTACTCTTGCCACTTTTTAAAAAATATTTTTTTAAATTGTCAATGGATCTTTATTTTATTTATATGTGATGCCAAGAATCAAACCCAGTGCCTCACACATGCTAGGCAAGTATTCTACCACTGAGCTACAATCCCAGCCTTACTCTTGCCATTTTTCATATAGTACTTAAAATTTTAACTAGAGCAGTTAGGCAAGATAAAATACAGTAAACGAGGACGTCAAATTATCCCCATTTACAAACAATGTGATTCTATACATGGAAAATCCTGAAGACTG
The DNA here is from genome assembly GCF_052094955.1 of Ictidomys tridecemlineatus. Lineage (NCBI taxonomy): Eukaryota > Metazoa > Chordata > Mammalia > Rodentia > Sciuridae > Ictidomys > Ictidomys tridecemlineatus. Next base: position 51,625,351 of record NC_135487.1, read on the forward strand.
CACCAAAATTTTTAGAACTGATTAATTCAGGAAAGTGGCAGAATACCAAATCAACATAAAATTAATCACTTTGTGTAATTTGAACCATTGTTGAATCCCTGGAATGAAGACAACTTGATCATTCCCTTTATGATCCTTTTAATGTGCTATTAAATTAGATTTGCTACATGTATTTTATTGAGAAATTTTCATCTTTGTTCATTAGGAATAATGTTCTGTTGTTTGATTTTTTTTGTGTGTCCTTATCAGGTAATTCTAGATTTGTAGAATGAGTTTGGAAGGGTTTTATCCTTTTCTTTTTTGTGTAATAATTTGAGAAGCATTGGTGTCAGTTCTTCTTCAAACATCTGGTAATATTTAGCAGTGGATCTATTTTGTCCTGAACTTTTCTTTGTTGGCAGACCTTTTATTACTGCTTCAATATCACTATTTGCTACTGATATGTTTTGGCATTTTATATCTTTTTTGTGCAATTTAATAGGTCGGATGTGTCTAGAAATTTGGCAATTTCTTTTAGATTTTTTTCAAATTATTCTCTTATAGCTTCTCAAAATATTCTGTAATGAACCATGGAATTTCAGTGGTGTTTGTTGTAATATCTCCTTTTTTATTTCTAATTTTATTTATCTGGATCTTTTCTCTGTTTTGGTTAGTTTAGCTAAAGGTTGTCAATTTTGTTATCTTTTCAAAGAATCAGCTGACTCTTTGTTTCATTTGTGATGTTCTTTATTTCTATTTAATTTATTCTGTTTTTATATTTATTATTTATTTCCTTCTACTGATTTTGGATTTGGTTTGTTCTTGTTTTCCTAAGGTTATTTATTAGATTATTTATCATTACGTTATTCATTTGAGATCTTCCTATTTTTTATGTAGACATTTATTACCATAGACCTTCATATTAATACTTCTTTTCTGATATGTTTCCGTTTGTGTTTTGTTCAAGGAAATAAAAAAATTCCCTTCTGATTTCTTTTGTGACATATTATTCATTTAATAGTGGGTTGTTCATTCTCCATGATTTTATATAATTTTTGCAATTTCTCTTGCTATTGATTCCTAGTTTCATTCCATAGCCTTCAGATAAAATGAAAGAAATTATTTTAGTTTTTAAAAATTTGTTAAGATATGCTTTGTAGCCTAATATACAGTCTATTTTGGAAAGTATTCCATGTGTTGATAAAAACAATTTGTATACTGCAGCTGTTGGATGAAATATTATATATATGTCTTTTATGTCCCATTGATCTATGGTATAATTTAACTCTTATGTTTCATTTTTGATTTTTTGTCTGAATGATTTATCTATTGATGAGACTAGGGTATGGGAGTTACTCACCATTATTGTATTGGGGCTTATCTCTTCTTTTTTTTAATCGATTAGTGTTTGTTTTATGAAATTAAATTATCTGAAATTTGGCCCATATTCATTTTTATTACTTGATGAATTGTTCCCTTGATTGATACACAGTGACCTTTATTATCTCTTCTGTTTTTGTCTTAAAGTCTATTTTGTCAGATATAAATATAGCTACTCCTGCTTTTTTTCCATATTCCATTTGCTTGGAATGTCATTTTCCATTCTTTCATTTTCATTCTGCACATGTCTTTGCAGGTGAGCTGAGTTTCTTGTTCATTCAAGAAATCTACATTGCTTGCTCTTAGTTTTTAATCCATTTATCCATTCTGTGTCTTTTAATTGGGGAACCAAGACCATTTACATAGAGAATTATTATTGAAAAGTATGCACTTATTCCTGACACTTTGTTATTTTTCTTTTGCTTTTAATACTTTATATTTTTCTTCTCTTATTGATTTTAGAGTTTGTTGATCTATTGTATTAATAACATTCGTTTCTTTTTCTGTTTCTCAGTTGTGCATTTACTCTTCTAGTGAGATTTATTCTTTCATATGCTCTCATAATTGTGATTTTTCTTCCCCTTCTAGATATAATTTCCCTAAGTATCTTCTGAAATGCTGGTCTAGGAGTCATGAATTCCCTTTGTTTATGCTTAATTTTGAAGATCTTTATTTCTTCTTTGATTATGAAGGCTAATCATGCTGGATACGGCAATCTTGGTTAGCAGTTATCTTCTTTCAGGACTTGAAATACATCATTCCATGGTTTCTTGGGCTTTAGAGTTTATGCTGAGAAATCTGCTATTAGGTTTGCCTTTTCATGTAACTTGTTGCTTTTCCTTGCAGATTTTAATATTACTTTATTGTTTGATACTTTTGGAATTTAGACTACAATATCTTGTGGAGAAGTTCTTTTCCAGTCATGCCTATTTTGGGTTCTAAATGCTTCCACTATCTGGATTTCCATGTCTTTCTCAAGATTCGGAATTTTTTTTGCTGTTATTTCATTGAATAGGTTTTCTAAGTCTTTAGCCTGTAGTTCTTCTCCCTCAGGTATGACAGGTTTGTGGGCTTTTGATCTTTGTATAATGTCCCAGGGATCTTTTGTGTTCTTTTTATCTTACTTGTCTTTTTTTCTTTATTTTATTAGGCTTATCTTCAAGCTCTGATATTCTTCCTTAAACACCTCATGAATTTGAGGGTAATCCTTGCACAGAGATCATCTATAATCTTGTCTGTATCATTCTAATTTTATCATATGTGCTATGGAAGTGAAAACTTTCACATACTTCTCTCATCCCATTTTATAAGTCTCTTTTGCCTCCTGTTCTGCATCTTCTTCTGTTTTCCTAATCTTTACCTCTGTCTTTCTATGTTTCTATATTTCTTTCTCCCTTTTTTTTCTGAGGCAGCATTCTTTCTTTTTTTTTCTCAAAATGTTTTGGTATTTGTTTAACTATTGTCTGCATATGCTATGGATTTTGAGTTGAGTGTTTAAAATAATAACTGAAGTTATTTAATAATTATCTACAATCTTAGTTTTTTCTTAAGTAACATGTAAGTTGGAAGCTTAAACTTTAACACTTCAAAAGAGAGGGAAAGTGGTTTTTTATTTCTTTCATATAATCCAATACCGCCATTGGCATTAAATCAGAATATTTTGTTAGAAAAGGAATCATCATCCTTAAATTAAGCATTAATATTATTAGATATAAGAAATTTTATGTGTGTATGTTATCATGGAATATTGCTGGGTTGCCTGTTTCTATAATTTTTAAGCCACAAAGCTTCATGAACTGGTTTAACTACAGAAACCATTATTTGAAATATATACTAAGAGGGTAGAAAAAAGGGAAAGCATCTAAATACTGAAAAATTCTGCACAAATCTCAGCCTAGAAATGCACTGAACTAACTTACTACCTTTGTTCTTTGTTCCTTCTCTTCTTTGGAAGACTTCTTATGTGTTCAGATCCTAAGATATCTAGAAATTTACATTGTACATGCTGAAACTCAGACCCGATGCCCTTTTTATTTCTAATTCTGTTCGGCTCTGTCTGCTCCAGCTTTTTTTTTTCTGGCCATCAAGTTTTGATCTTATACTTACTTTCTCTCTGGAAGCCCCTGCACCACACCAAATTGGTTATTTTTGTCTGCTAAAGCATCTCTCTGCTTTGATGGAGTGGAAGGAGGGGTTTTACTTAAATATTTTCACCTTCAGTTCACCATCATATCTCCATTCTTGCTAGTATCAATCTTCTCTCTGCCAGAGAACAGCTTCCCAGCTGTGATAGTCAGCTTTTTGTCAATGTGAGCAAAATACCTGATGTGAGCAACTTCAAGGGAGAAAGCTTTATTTTAGCTCATGGTTTTAGACGTTGAAGTTCATGGTCCACTAGCTCCATTGCTTTGGGCCTGAGGTGAGGCAGAACATCATAGCAGGAGGGTACGGTGAGGAAAGCTGTTCAGCTTCTCATAACCAGAAAGGAGAAGAAGAGAGAGGCTAGGGACAAGAAAATCCCTTCCAGAGCGTACCTCTAGTGATCTACATCCTCCAATTAGGTTTCACCTTCTAAAATGTCCACCGCCTACCAATAATGCCATCAGATTTTTAATTCATCAGTGAATTAATCCACTGATGAATCAGAACCCTCATGATCCAATTGCTTCCCCCAAATCCAACCTCTGAGCAGTGTTTCCACCATGAAATGATATTAGCCAAAATTTAAAGTGAAAAAAAAGTATTTTTATTTTGTTTTGATGTATGGTTAACAACTGTTGTCAAACTTACAGTTTAAAATTTAAAGAGAAGAATTCAGCACTTAGAGAGCAGTTGAAAATGAGAAAGGAAGACATCTGAGATAGTAGAAATAGAAAATGAAGATGTAGGATTTTTGGTGAGATCACATTTTGGTGAAAAATAATTGTTTGGTAAATAACATCTTGAGCAGGAAGTGAAGTGGTGAAGGTATTGCTTTAAGAACGGTAGCAATGGATTGTGGAGTAATTGGAGCAAAATAGGGCTAAAGACAAAGTTGGGTGGAAGATCACTACATATAAACAGGCATGGGATAATAAGATCATGAATCAGGATGGCTTAATGTCCATGATAAACATGTCTTGTGTATGCTTTCTGCTTTTGTGACTTTTTTCACTTTTGTTTAAATAAGTGGGGTTCTGTGTATCTCGAAAGTCATATTTGGTAAAATCTTGCCCTATTCTCTCAGGAGGAGTTATTATTACTCCCCCATAAGCCCACAGAATTCTATTTCTACCTCTGTTAACCCACAACCTCAAACAATTAATTATTTATGTCCCTGTTCCCTGAATCAACCAGTTAATTTTCCATAGGCTAGGATAGTTGTTTATTTTATACAGGGAACTTAGGGCAAGATTTGGAAAATATTGTGCCCATACAGATATTGTTACTGATCAACTGAATAGTGAAATGAAGCTCAAAACTTGCAGTTTTCATATTTTTCCACAGTAGCTGTCTCGTTGCTTAGTGTCTTAGTGTATCTTCTAGTAAAAGGCTATAATTTAGAAAGAGCTAGTATTTACCTTGTTGAAATCAGTTGCATGTCCAAAGCAGAAAGATCGGTAGCTTTTCAAGATAGCGTGCATGATAACTGAGTTATCTAATAGTATCATTATTTAGTTTTCAGTATTAAATATATCCAGTTATTTTCGGCTTTTCCATTCTTAGTGTTTGGTCTTAGAAATTCCCCAATAATACAGTTCACCCTTTCTCTCTCTATACCCCCTCTTTTTGTTTCTGTTAATCTATAACCTTGTGTGCATGTATGTGTGTGTGTATTCTGAATCCAGGTAAACACGGATTTACATATTTTTGGAGCCACTTAGCTGTGACCCAGAAATGTCATATAGTCACTGAGCCTTAGTTTCTGCATCTTAAAATGGTGAAAATTTTCTCATCTTGTAAAGTTTTTGTTTTGCTTTGGATTAGAAATAATATCTTGGAAGCATTTAATAATTCATACCCCATTCATAGTGGCTATTAACTTCGTGTGTGTTTGATGGTGCCTTTGTTATGCAGTTGTAAATAGGCATTGGTGTTTATGGCTTTCAATAACTGGCTTAATGTTTCTCATCAATTTTGGTGGGCATCTGAGAAGAATGTCTTTTGTTTCAGATTCTGACTGTTTAAGAATAAAGGGCTGAGAGGAAGAAGCTAAGATTCTGCATTCTTCTCTCTCCATGAGCATCTAAACTGGAGCCTTCAGATGGTGGGTGATATGAGTCCTGCTGCTAGGAAAGATAGTTGCACCATCTGAACACTGATGGTCCCTAGGACTCTAGATCCATCTTTCAGCGTTTTCCATTAGGATGACCATCTTAGTGAAGGAAGAATGTGTCTTGATACTCCTTTGTGTATATGTGTCTATGCCCAATCCTAATACATAATATTTTTTAGCAGAGGTTACCCAGGACATGCAGGCCCTGACTGTTACTGAATGGAGAAATAAGAACCCTATTTTATTTTAGAGGAATTTCAGGTTCTCTTTTACAATTCTGCTCATTTATCTCTGCTTCCTTAGCCAGCAAGAAGAAAGGGGATGGATGCATGTTACTTCCCACTCTCAAAGAGAAAGGCTATGGAAAGGGAGTAGGCTGGGTGTTACAATTCTTTGCTGCATTAAGAAATTAAAATGACAGGTGACACTTCTCTTTTATAAACCAGGCATCCAGGAAAAAAAAAAAGTTGCTTGCTTTGGGATTCTTTTAATAAGAACATGCTGAGGTACAGGGTGTTGGAAAATAAAGAGTAGGTAAAAGTTTGATGACAACTGGGAATAAAAGAAGTTACCTTTCTAGTACAGTACAAAAATGTAATCATCTAGTGTTTGAAACTGTTTAGATCCAGTTTTAAAGAAGCAACTTTACCCAGTAAATTGAGTTTTAGAATAGAGAGAGCCCAGGTAAAGGAGGAATTTGCAATTTATGTCCAATTGGTAGGGATGATTTCAAGTGCATTGTATCTGGTTTATTTGGGAAGTTAACCTTGAACCTCAAGTATTGGGGAGGGAGAGGGAGTGAAGGAGATAGGAATGGGGGGGCAGAGAAGTAGAAAAGACAAAAACCATACCTTTATCACTTGATAATTTTGTTAATAAAAACCAGATGGGCTTAATTTTGGCTTAGTGGTCCCTTCTTTAAATTTTTTTTTCATCAGTCTTTTCTGGAATGGATAGGAACTGGGTATATCCTCAAGTGATTTCTTGTTGATTAGAGTAATTCATTCTAGAACTGATCCATATTAATGTGTGTATTAGGAGTGCGTAGTGGTAACTAACTATTCCTTGGATAAACATGCTAAGCAAAGAAGCTTCAAGATCATGATGGCCTAAAGATAAACCACTGGCATACCTCCTGCTTGCTGAAATACTATTTAACGTTGCTTGATTTTTCCTCTTTGTCTTCTAGTTGTTTTGTTTTTAACATCTAATAGATTCTCAAAAATGTTTTAGCATTTCCCTGAGAATCAAATGACCACTATCTTTTCAGTGGCAATCCTTTGATATTTAGTGTAGCATCTGAAACTTCTTTTTTGGGGGGCGGGTAGGTAGAGGTCACTAGACCTTATTGGCCCGATTTCTCTAAACTTCAGACCTAGCATATAGCTCTGTGTGTAGCTTCAACCATGTACCATTTTTGCCTATATTGTACTAAATGGCTGGAACATTTTCACTTCTCCACTTGCCTCATTTGCTGAATCCTTAAGACAAGACTCAAGATCTCCTGAAAGGAAGGCTAATGGCAGGATGAATTCAGTGACATAGTTGTCTCTCCAATGTGTTCCAGTGACATTGCTTCTCTTCCTGGATCATGATTAAATTTGAGGAGAGAGACGGTGTTTTACTTTTGCTTTGAGATATACACACATACACACACACAACCCAATGCATAAATCAACATGGTATCCGACTCAGCAGGTATCAATAGGTGAAAGAATAAATGAATATTTGAATTTCAAGTGCTTTACATAATGGATATATAACATGCAAGTGTTAAATAAATGTTTTCTAAGGAATTAATTTTCCTGAAGAAAATAAATCCCTCAATTCTATTTTTATTTTAAAAAGTTTAAATATGTATTTAATTAGTGATGTGGAGATCACTAATCATGTAGTGATTCAAGAAACCTTTCAAGAAACTTCTGGTGATTATTCTTCCCCAAAAACTTAAATTTAAGTAATTGTTAAAATTATTTTCCTAGACATTAGCATGATTGATATAAACTAGAATTTAAGTAGCTAAAAATAGAAGTATTTTAATAGTAACATTTCAGACCAAAAATAACAGGTTTTTCTTTATGTATTTTCTAAAACGAGGAAGCTAGACTACTGTGACTTAATTTTATGATATATTTTAACCTTAATTAATTTAAAAATAATTATATGTTTGCTAATTATTGAAGAAAGTAAATGTTGAGGCCAAATATATCTTAAAAGTGCTGGTTCATTGCTATATACATAAAGTCAAGAATTTCTTTCGTGTGTCTGAAGTAAATTTTTGAATGAGAGATTTACTTACTGAATTTGAGATATAGAAAATAATTTAGAGCAAAGTACAGGCAAGGCCAGAGCTGAGAGGTTCCTGAGGACAACACTAGAGGCAAACAAGCTAGAGCAGAAACTCTAACCTCCTCACTTACTGGCTCTGGAGTCTGCTAAGTCACTTGCCATTTTTTAAACCCCTTTTCCTTGTCTTGTCTAAGTTGATAATGTCACCTGCTTCAATTGTTAAGAGGTTTGAAGAAATAATGTGGGGGAAAACATACAACCAGTGCCCAATAAAGCATCATTTCTTTTTTTAAGATATTTTTTATTTGTTCTTATTAGCATACATGACAGTAGAATGCATTTTGACATATCATACATAAATAGATTATAACTTCTTATTCTTCTGGTTGTACATGATATAGAATCACACCAGTCATATAATCATATATGTACATAGGGTAATAATGTCAGATTCATTCTACTATCCTTTCTACCCTCTTCATTTCTCCCTTCCCTTTACTCCCCTCTGCCTAATCCAAAGTAACTCTGTTCTTCCATAGCCATCTCCATTGTGAATTAGCATCCACATATCAAAGAAAACATCCAGCCTTTGGTTTCTTGGTACTGGCTTATTTTGCTTAGCAGAATATTCTCTAGCTCCATCCATTTACCAGAAAAACCATCATTTCTTTCTTCTTTAAAGCTGGGTAATATTCCTTTGTGTAATAGACCACATTTTCTTTATTCGTTCATCTGTTGAAGACACCTAGGTTGGTTCCCTAGTTTAGCTATTGTGAGTTGAGCTGCTACATTGTTGTGGATGTGTCACTGTGCTGATTTTAAGTCCTTTGGAAATAAATCAAGGAGTGGGATAGCAACAAAGGAAACAATCAATAATGTAAAGGGAGAATCTACAGAATGGGAGAAACTCTTTACTACAAGCACCAATCTCCAGGATATATAAGAACTCAAAAACCTGAATACCAAAAACAAAAACAAACAAGCAAACAAAGAAAAAAACCACAAATAACCCAATCAATAAATGGGCTAAGGAACTGAACAGACACTTCACAGAAGAAGAAATATAATCAATCAACAAATATGTAAAAAAAAATGTTCAACATCTCTAGCAATTAGAGAAATGCAAATCAAAACTACTCTAAGATTTCATCTCGCTCCAGTCAGAATGGCAATTGTCAAGAATACAAGCAACAATAAATGTTGGTGAGGATGTGGGGGGAAGTTACACTTATACATTGCTGGTGGGACTGCAAATAGGTGCAACCATTATGGAAAATGGTATGGAGATTCCTCAGAAAACTTGGAATGAAACCAACATTTGACCCAGGTATCTCACATCATTTCTTTTAAGAATTTTATTTTTCTTTAAAGATATTAAGGATGTTGTTAAAGCATTGGTTTTGAGTTTGTCTAGATTCAGTAAGATATTTCATGGTAATTGAAAAGTTTCATACCTGTTAAAGAAAGATAAATCTTTATAACTATTTGTTGTTAACATAAAAATAGATTTGATGTATTGCCTAGAAATATTTAAGTACCCAATGCTTTTTCAGTTTCTAAACATGAAGGGTAGGATGAATCCTAACAAATCAAGTTGAAATTCTCTTCTAGCCATGATGAGGTTCTATGCAATGTCATTTATTATGTTGACTATTTTCTTATGAAATTCACATGTTCATTAATGAACCTGGGATTATAAAAGTCTGATGTAATTTGTGAGTTTAAGGCTATAAATCCATCCTTCAGGAGACCTCATAAAGGAAAAGGGGTACCTATGGATCAGTGTGCCTGTTGTGCTCTTATTGTGCCTACTAAGGTTTTTTTGGGGGGGGGTGGATAAAAAAAAGTCTAAGCCCTTAATACTTTTTTAGAGCTTTCAGAAGAAAGAAAGGAAATTTAAAAAAATGGCTTTGAATTTCTGACCATTTATAAAATACAGTGAAATGTAGATGTCAGTTAATGGGATTTATTTCACTGGTTCAGTCAATCCGTATTGAGTTGTTGAGCAAAACTGGTCGAGCAGCTTACATGACGGTTATCCAACTAAATGGAAAATTTCCCAAGATCATGTGGATAGGAAACAGTGGTCTTTTTAAAAGCAGTACAGAACTCAGCAGTTTGGGTTTCATTGAACTGGTTTAGTGGTTTCAATTTATATAACTTCCATATGGAAACTCAAGGGGAACATAGAGAGTAAACTTTTCATTACACCACCTGAGATCAACTACTATTTCAGAGGTCTCTTAAGTTGCAGGACCCTTCAGTTTTGGGGGTTTTCTTTTTTCCTTTTTCCCTCCTGAATTTCTCCCAATGACCAATAAAACCATGGAAAGTCAAACTTAAGAAAACTAATTTCTAATGGCAGTGAGAGGAGGAAATCCAATTTAATCTCCTTAATGTGCAGAAGCACTTGGACTGGTTTACCTAAATGTAAGTGGAGTCCAGAACAGAACCAAAACCAAATAGGCGGCAGAATTGTGTTTTATAGTGAAGCAGAGATGGTGCAAGAATTTTGTTTCTCTTTTGAAATAATCTAGAGGCAAATGAGAAGATTAGATTAAGCATTGTCAACTACAAATAGCTGGGGACCATGATTGGGAAGGACTATATGGATGTCATTTGAAATGATAAACAGAAAACCTGTCTTTCTCTTGGATATGAGAGGGTGTTGACTCATTGAGGGTCTGTCAAGTATTATGCTAAACTTCTTATATGTTCTTTCTCATCTAGTTTTTTTTTTTACCACCTCAATGGATAAGAAGTATTTTAAGCTCTCTGTAGTTCCTGAAGAAACTGACCCAAAGAGATGTAGTGTCTTTCTGAAGATCACATGATTTGGAAGGGGTAGATCCAGGATCAAATCCCAGCTGCGGCTCTACCTCTCTTCAGTACTTCACAACTTATGTTGAGATGTTTATAATTTGTCTCTCAGTTGTATGGATTTACAGATAGTAAGAGTAGGCTGTGCTGCTGCCCTCAAAATATTGACAGATGTTTTTCAAAACACATTATTGTAGAGAATTTGCATGCCTCAACATTTTAATTATGCCTTTGAACAAATATCAACACCATTGGATATCTATTGTGAAATGAAAAGATTTATCTTTTAGAAGAGAAAAAATAATGAACAATTTGTAGATTATCCAGGGCTTCTCTCTGAATATTTAGAACTAGAATGGCTTGTTGTTTAAATTGCTTTAGCAGATTGGTCACAAACTTCATGTTTTTCAAGTAAATGTTGGAAAAACTGACCATGTCTTTAATTAGATTAAAAATTATGGACTCACCGTGAGCAGAGGAATTTTGGAAAATCATTGTAGTTAAAATTCATGTGTCTAGCAAAATTTTATTAATTTCTTACATATCATGAAATGTAGTGAAATATTCCACATAGCTAAAACTGAACTTTATGAGGGAAAGATTTTATTTTTAGAATTTTGAGTAAAGATCTCTCTAAAAAATTCCATATTACCCTGTCTCATGTAACCATTTCTTGAGTAAAATTTTACTTTTCTTGGAATTCAGGGGCATCATTATAAACTTTAGTTATTGAATTATTTCATTAACTGACATTGATGCAATTTTTATGAAATAATCTTGGGTAAAAACTAGTGCTGGCTTTAAAAAAATACTTATATTACCCAATTCTTTGTAGTATTTTTATTACCAAAATATTTTAAAGTCCCCATGACAGGAGTAAAATAACCAACAATTCATGTATTTGGCTACCTGCTTTCTAATTCCAGCCATATGGTACAGGTAAAGATCCTTCTACATGGATAATCTTTGTCTTCTGATAGAGTTTATCAGGAACTATTCTCTTTCCAGACATACTTCTTCTTTTCCCCCCTCCATTTTCTGTAGAATCTCAAAGTAATGCTAGGTTACCAAATGTCTGTTGACATTGATTTGAAACCTAATATAATTCCCTTTGATCTTCACAGGTAATGCTTATTCTCAAAATTAAGACATCCTTAAAGTTAGAAGTCTGACCAAAGTCACCAAGTTCCCTTCAAATAGGTTCCGCTAGCATGTTTTACTGAAATGAGTCTTACTAAAATTTTCTTCCATTTCCATATCTTCCTGACAAGTATCTCCTAATTTTGTTTAAAAATGTAGCTAGAATTTCATTAAGCATTGATAAATTGCCTCATCTATTGGAGATACTATTTGAGTGTTCTGCATATAGATATAGCTAGGGCAACCACTCAGCCCCCAAGATGCTCTTGTAAATATGGGAATAAAGATGTAATGTGTGGAATATTGTGGATGTATCTATACAAGATCTGATGCAAGAAGAGATATTCTTCAAAAATGAGAAGTAAGAGACTAAGAAAATGACTGGCAGTGGGACAAAGGACATGGAGCTATGCACTGCGTTCTACAAGTTATGTGCAGTTAAATTATGCTGTGTACAGAAGTGAGGGAGGTGGAAGGAGAGTCAGCTATGGAGAGGGAACCAGGCCATAAAGAGGTTATGCTAGGGAACTAGCCTTGATTTTGTACATGGGGTGGGGGTGCTTCTGGAGTGTTTATTAGTTAAATTATTCTCTAGCAACAGTATGGAAGAGATATTTTAAAGGGGCATCACTGGAGGCAAGGAATCTAGTCAAGAAGTGACTGTAAATGGCCTAGGTTGGATATATGCTGAAGACTGGGACTAGGTTCAGAGATGGAATAGAAGACAGTTCTTACATGATTTAATAAATAAATCATGTAAGGCATGGCAGTTCTTCATGTTCACACTGAGTAGTAAGAATAAAGCCAGATTTTGTGAGGCCTGAATCAATGCAATTTAAAAGGAAGAGAGTAAAATTACCAATTTGAAATTAAACAAGGAAGCAAATATTTATTTGGAATGAGAAAAAAATCACAAGGTTATGCATTTTAAGCAAATGACTAAGCTCACAAGCCTCACCAAAATTCAGAAAAATACGTAGAGCTCATTAAGCACAAACTGAATGTTTTTTCATGTCAGCTTCTCCTAAGCCACATGCTAAAACTGTGCTCTTTCTAGTATCTCCCAACATGAAGAAATGTGACAGCGATGAGATGACATTCAGCATTCAAAAAGAATCAGGAGAGGGAATGATCCGTCCCAGAACCTTTTGTTCTTGGTGATGAGCAGCAGCCCTGTCTGGTGGACAGTCAGCTCAGACAGAGGCCTGTTCTTCCTTTTCTGCATAAAATATCTTCAGTTCTTTTATCATGAAGATTTTGAATTATTGGGAATGACATACTTTTTGGCCATGAGAATAGAATAATGACGATAATTGTTAATAATAAGAGTGAAGGAGGAGATGAGGAAATGAAGAGAAACCGTGTGACCTTGCTTTACATAGGAACACTATCCCCCTGTAGTATTTATTATTTTTGTATCTTGATGAATGAAATGTCCCCCATTATTCAGATATGATAGGTTCTGCCAGTACCCAAAGTCTTGAAACCTGTAATGAATCATTGCAGACAAACTTTTCCGAACTTTAATTAGAGTTTTACAGAACTTGAGGTATATGAGCAGAAACAAGATAGCAAAACTAGGAATAAACAAGATTTTGTAAATTGTTTTATTTGGAGCATAACAAATATGAGCCTGACAGTATTAACTCCTGGGATTCTGTTCACATTTTCAAGACAGCCAGGGACTGCCGTGAGAAATGTGGCAATATTGAGTGAAATATGCCATTGTTGAAGTTTTTTTTTTCTTTTTTTATCTCTATTTGAGAGAAAGTATAGTATAAAGATCAAGTGTAGGAACTCTGGAGCTTGATTGACCAATTTGGACTCCAGGCTTCATTTATTACTGGTTGTTCTTAATCTTTTTGTGCCTAATTTTTCTCACCTATTAAGTGGGAATAATAATAGCACCTATCTTACTAAAGTGTTGAGTGGATTCTAGGTGTTAAGGTACAGAAAGCTCTTAGAAGCAGTTCCTGTCATTTTAAGCATTATATAAGGGTTTGTTATTGTTGTTATCTGAAGAAAACAGTTTTCCATAGACTAGCCTAGAAATCCCTGTACAACTGAGTTATTCTGATTCCAAAATTTGTTTCTCCTTACTGTGGCAAAGTATGATGAGCTCATGTCCAGTTTCTCAAACTGTTTTCCAATAGGGTGTTCTGAGATGATACCTGATTCCTTTAAGTGTTGAACTAAATTATAAATATTTTAGAGGTCGATGAAACTTCTATACAGTTTTTCATGCCCCAGACCCATAAATTCAACTCTACAGGGGACAATCTCTGAAGATGATTAACAATAACCTTTCTATGTGAGGAGGTCAGGGAAATACTGTTGTAAGCTTGGACTTTTGTGGAGCATGTGAATCATCAATTTTGGTAAGACTTTGGCCTCTCCTGTTTTTGGTGGTGTAGATTCAGACCCTTTGAAAAGGCAGATTGCATATTCCAAAGCAGTAAATTCCACCCCAGTGTTAGCTGTCTGGTCCTGCTAAGGAAGGGATTGCTTGTTTACTTAGCATTTGAGCTCTTGTTAATACTGGAGTTGGGCACCTGTGGGTGTAAATAGGGCCACACATTAAGTGACAGATGAGTCATTTCCACAGGGTATGCCCATCAATTCTGTTCTTTGGATTGTGACTAGGCAATGGTCCTGGCAGCCCACTGCCATTTTCAGACTTTGCTTCCAATATCCTCATTTATTTATTGCATCCTGGCATCTTGTCCCTTTACTCAGGCGAATGCTCACTGTCCTCTCATTGCCATGCCTCTTGCACCATCCTCTGTGCACAAGGTTTAGGCGACTGCCATTATCACTGCCATTGGCTTCTGATCAGTAAAGTTCTCATTTTTTTTAGGCATAATTTGTATTTATGAGTAAACTTTTCCTTTTGAGCCACCCCCATACTCCAAGGCTTCTAGATGAGCCGTTTCCTGACAGCTAAGGAGCAATCAGCTCCACCGTCCTCCTACATAGCAATGAATAATCTTATCTGCAGTCAATACTATAGGATCCTACAATTGTATCCTCTGATGACTTGGGGCTGGTGGTGAAGAGTCTTGACCAGATATTTTTAGATTGGGGAGAATAGGACAATATGTGTATGCTATTCAATATGCTTTTAAATCCTTTATCTGGAAATTGTAACTACCATGTTAGATATGATTTATGCTTCAATGGAAGTAATTAAGGGTACATTATCCATGGGATGCATGAGTATTTAGTACTAAAAGAAGTAATACGATTGCCTTGACATGTGACACTGGAATAAAGTCTTCTGATTCACAGCCCAGTTCTCTTCGCTCTCAGGCATTTTATACCTGATACTTCTTCCAACATATTACTTTTGGTTGGAAGCCTCCTTGAGAGCACATTTTTTTTCACGTGACATGTGCAAGGCCACACAAGAAGCCCACTCTTTTAATATATCAATACTTCACTGATGGATTAAGTGAGAAATACATGTGGTCTCCACCAGTTTAAGTTGTACTGTTAGGGGAGGGGAGAAAACTCTCAGACTCTAGATATTTCTTGAATCTATGTGTTATGATTGCTTCAGTAAGGGATTAGCATCCTGAACTATTACTAGATTCTCCATATCTTATATTTGAATTAATATTTAAATACTCATTGAGACTGGAAAGATTATAAACCTGAAGGACATTAGATTCTACTCCAAATTCTCTCTTAGAACATGAAGCCTGATTGTGAAAAAGTCACTTTCCTACATGTACCTCAGTTTCCTTATGTGTAAAATTAGAGCATTGCCCAAATGATCTTGTCTGGGTTTCCTTTTAGTTATTATGAATGGGAAAAGCAACAATCCTTGAATGTTACAGTTTTCAGATCATTTCATCTCATTTCCTGTGTTTCCAGTGCCTGGTTTTTGGAGGGACAAGGGTGGTTGTTTTGGCATTTCTGTTAGTATTGCCAGCTGGTGTGCTTTAAAACAGGAGTTTAGTGTGGTTTGAACAGCAAAACACTTTCTCAGGGTGTCCCACAAAGTAATGAGAAGATGTTGAAGGGGATTTTGGGGTGAGAGCACTAGGAAATTTTGGGAGGTTTTTCAACTAGCTTTCTGTTTTAGATTAAAAAATATAGTCATGTAAGTATCATATAGCTGGTTTGTATTAAAAGTAGTGTGCTGACATGCATGATATGTCCTAAAACTGAATTGAAGAAGCATGAAATTCCTAAATAACCTTTCAAGGGACTAAAGCAGGAGATGTCATAGTTAAAAGACTTAAGCTCCCTGCAGTGCCGCATGGGTCTTCCTGAAAGTGTAAACATGAAGGCAGCAAGGTGGCTCAGGATACCAGCAATCTTGCTGGCCCTCAATGTTCTCCTACTATGGACTTCCCCAAATGCTTTCCTGTTTTCTTTTTACAGAAACATAAATTGAATCCTGAGCTACTTTTTGCCCTAAAGATGGAAAAACATATTTAAGGTTCCCACAGTAACGCGCAGAATTAAAGAAAAGCAGTGTGGAGATCCTACAAAAAGATATAAGAATGTGTGTTAAAATACTTCTAGAATAATAATTTGAAAACGAAGTAGCTTTGAGGAATAGCTCGGTTTCTTTGATTCAGAGATTTATCAATCAGACTAATATGACTTCGAATAATTAAAGAATATAAGTGACTTAACCGAGAAACTTAAAAATTTGTTTCCATAGCTCCTATGTGTAATTGGCAATATCATTTAATTCAATATCAGTAGAAAATCTATTGTTTGTTACTAATGATTCAGCTGCTCAAGGGATCTATTGTATCAGTGGCCAGTGGCAGGAATGAGGCTCTGTGCAGCATTGTTGTAACCATGACATTAGTGACATCATTTAGTGGAAATAGAATTCGGAAAATCTGGGGAACAAAGGAGGGGCTTCTTTGCTTGACTCTGTGAGAACCTAATGAATACTAAGAAAGTGCAATTGACTGTGTTAATTTTTATATGTATACTTTTTAATTCGTATATATCTATGTATGTGTATATTTATATGTGCATATATATGTGCACACACATACATAACAAATATTTTATCTAAATTTTCTTACTAATTATAAATTTCACAATACCCATAGACTCTGGGAAGAGTGTTGATTTTGAAATGTGAGGCCATGGTCTACTTTAAAAGCAATATCTTTAAATTGTACAGCATATGGACCTAACAGGGCCAAGAAACACAGAACATTAATTCCATACTGAAACACACCTTCGTTTAAAAAAGATCTTTTTCAGTTTTTCTGTCTCGACCTCACTAACTAAAAATGATGAAATGGAGGGTATCCTGAATGGCTATACTGGTGTGGGAGATCTGTGAGGGGAACATCACTGTTGCTATGGAAACCAGTGCTGTTCCAGTCATGGACACACAAAGGACAAACTGAAAACTGAGAAGTGGAAAAGCAACGGGAGGAAGGGGTGCCATTAATGAGAATAGAAGATTCTACACAAGAATCCTGCATTGAGAGAATAATAGCATGAAGTAGATGGTAGAACTGAGATACTGAAAATTCCTGAAGGAAATATGGGAAACAGTACCACAGCTTGGGCAGATACAAAGAAATAATGACCTTTCTATTTTTGAAAATTAAATTTTCTTCTAAACTAGGCAGATCCTATCTTTTTGCCTGGTGAGCTCCTTTTTTGAATCCTTAAGTTTTCTTTGAAATTAAATTTGAAAGAAAGCAAAATAAGGAAAATATTGAAGTATGTGCTAGGTTATGTATTTGATTCCTGAACCAGAATTTGGGACAAGTCACTTGACCTCACAATTACTGGGTGAGAAAATGAGGAGAACCAAATTTAAGCCCTGTCCCATGGAAGGAACATAGAGTCTGGGAATATAAATTATTTTAGCATTTGAGAGTGAAGAGAAGATGAAAAGAGGAGGCTTTCCCCCACTCTTGATTCAACCACCTAAAAAGGAGAATAACTTGTTTATGTTTGAACACTGTGAACAGAGGTGGAAAATATTTATTTTGTATCTATAAATATATAATTAGATCACAAAATGAAACAATAAAGTGCTATTAAAATGTTACTTTTGACCTTTAAACAGATCTTAAAAGGTTTGATATGATTCAGTCATCTGCTAATTTGGATAAATTCCCAAAGTAAAATTTTATTTTAATCATCTCTCCTTGCCATGATTACAATATAAAAAGTACTATTTCTATACAATTTAGCATATTTTCTAGAAATGTTTGCCCACAGATTAATATCATTCCTATTCTCCAGTAGACAGCATAATGTGCCTTGAGATACCTCTTCAGGGAAAATCTTGCCCCAGCTCCTCCTTCTTTGTCCAAGGTCATTAATTCATTTCCAGAGCCACTTACTTTCATGGCTGGTGGAGGTGGGAGTGTAAGTGTAAGAGAACACTTCTGGTGGAGGTGACCAAGTTAGTGGGAGGGATATCATCATAGCTCAGTTTTTTTCTAATGCTAATCTCATTTCCTTCCCCTCCCTTTCATATGTGTCAAATCCAACAACACTCCTTAATGAAACAACTTACTGTGGCACTCTGCTTTTTGTAGACCAGAACTGGCATCATGTACTTATTTGTATTGCAAGTAAATTCTCATGTGGGTAAATTTATGTTTTTCCACTTGAAATATCCATAAAGTTAAAAAGTCAGATTTCAAATGGACGTGTGGCTTCAAATTATCTATATTATTCTGTAAGAATTTAGCATTATGTACAACTACAACACACCAATAAAAAATGTTGGAGAAAAATATTATTATACAATCTTAAAAAAAATGAATTCATACAGAAAGGAAGAAAGTCTTACAAAATTTCAGTTTACTTATGTTTTATATGCAGAATCTTAGCTACAAAAGACTTTTCAGACTATAATGCCTATAATTTTAATGCCTATAATTACAGGGTTTAAGAAGACCCTAAGGATGCTGGAAAGCTCACTCTTTCAAATGGGAGAGCCTAGGCCCAGCGGATTAAAGGACTCACTGGCAGTTACACGGGAGTTAGAACACAGGCAGGCCTATAGTTCCTTTAGCTTTCTGTGTTTGGAGACCATTTTTTTTCTGCCTTTCTTCTCTCCTCTTTCCTCCTCTGTTTCTTGAACCTGATTTACCTCCCCATATCCCTAAGCTATTTCCCAGAACTGCAAAATCTATTCAAAGAAACACTTAGGAGTGTGGTGTATGTGAAGGTACACAAAGGGTAGAGGTAGCTCCTGTAATTCTGCCAGCTTGAAGCTATGCTTCAGATTCATCAAATTAGAGAGCCCTTTCTAAACCCTATGACAGGAAGCAGTTCTCCAAGGTGAAGCCAGGATTCCTCTGCGTATCCAGGAGGCAGGCTGATGAACAGTGTTCCTCATTCCACATTCAGGACTACGCATTAGTATCCTCCTCCCAGGAGTGCAAGAAGTGCATCCAGTATTTCAGATTCAATAAAGTGCCCCAGGGGGTATTGTGGTTTAGAAAAACACATTATTTCAGAGCACATTTTAGCCTTTGCAGTGTGGAAAGACCCTGTATTTACTGCTAACTACGTCACACGGTGTATGATCTGGACTTATTCTGTTTTCATCTTATATCTAAGCAAATAAGTAGTTGAGATTTGTTTATCTTTTCTCCAATGCTTTAATAATATTTTTATAACTCTTTAGCATGTCCTCAACACTTTCACATAAATACATTAAATGTTTGATGAATAAATAATACCATACAAATTTTTATATTCACACACTGGAGAATTATGGGACGTTTTATTTAAGATCTCATTATATATATATATATATATAATTATTTAATTATATAATATATACATATATATACATCTCATTATATATATATAATTATTTAATTATATAATATATATATATATTTAGTTATAGATGAACAAAATACCTTTATTTATCTTTATGTGGTGCTGAGGATCGAACCCAGTGCCTCACACATTCTAGGCAGGCACTCCTCCACTGAGCTATAGTCCCATCCCTTCCTCATCTCTTCTTTCAGAGAAGAAAACATGTTTCCACAAGGTTTAATTCTGATAACTACTTGCATTTGCTGCTTATAATATCCTAGACAGGCTCTAGGTGCTTCATGTATATTAATTATTTAATTCTCAAAACAACCCAATTAAAGTTTGTACAGTTACTAGTATGGGCCTTTCACACATCAGTAAACTGAGACACGGAGATATAAAGTAACTTGAGGAAGATTACAGGGTCATGTACCTATTCCTTATTTTCCATAAGTCTCTGTGGGCTTGTGGTACACATAGATATCTCATTAACCCTTCTCCTATGGGTCTTTCCTGAACGAAACCTTTCTCATGTGTACTCTCCTTCAATTTTACTTTCCCACCTGGGTCTGAAAGAGTTGATGTATACATTCAGTATCCACAGGAGCCTCTCAGTTTCCTTCTCTCATCAGGTTCCTCCTTAGGCCCCTCCTTCTCTAAGTATTATCATTTCCCTAACCCATTCTCCATACCTCCT
Source organism: Ictidomys tridecemlineatus (assembly GCF_052094955.1). Taxonomy (NCBI): domain Eukaryota; kingdom Metazoa; phylum Chordata; class Mammalia; order Rodentia; family Sciuridae; genus Ictidomys; species Ictidomys tridecemlineatus. Next base: position 51,645,690 of record NC_135487.1, read on the forward strand.
TCATCATTTTCATTACACCCCTCTATAATACAGTACTGATAAAACTGCCTTAGGATTTGAGAGAAGAGAGAAATGCATTTAGACTAGTGTTGTCATGGATACCTTCATAGAGATATTAATTGAGCTGACTTTTGAAGGGTGAAAATGATTTAGATGAGCATCAGTAATATCAAAGGTTTGGTTTTGCTAATTTATATTTTGAAAGGAGATTTCAGTCTAGGAACTAAGGAATATTAATTCATATTGCATGACCTTAGGCATAGAAAACAACCTGAATCAACCAATGGTAAGAGTCTATGTATTTGAAGGTGGTATATCATAGATGCGTGGAAAAAGCTCTTGCATTGTACAGAACATACTTATATAACACTGATCAGGAAGAAACTCGGCTAGCATTTGTCTCAACTTCTCCGAGCCTCAGTAATCTTTTGGCTAGCAATACCTGACATGTAGAGCTGTTGAGAGGATTAATATAATAGCCAGTTTGGTACCTGGCACATAGTAGCTGTTATTAGTCTTACCTACAGAAGTATTATTATGTTCATGAATAAAAGTACCTTAAGAAGCAACTGATTTTCTGCTTTTTCAAATATTCTGCTGCAGCAACAAGTACATGGGAATGGATGTTTGTGGTTAGTACTCTAGGTCAGGAATAAAAAACTATTTTTAAACTCATCCCACTCTTTCCATCTATAGCAACGCCTTCTTTGTCTGCATTGGGATTTATGTAGGTGCTCTCCCCCTGTGCCTCAGTACTGAAAATTGAGGAAACAGACATTTTAACTTTTTAAAACATACTTATTCCTATAAAGTAACATGTTAAACACCAGAATATTTACAGTAGACAAAATTCTACCTTAAACATGTTGATATGTTAGATGTTAGATTTAGGTACACAGGGAGTTTGTGGTTGTATATTTTGTTCACACAAGGGAAACTATCAGAAATGTTTCCTTGCTCAATATAGTTTGCATTAATAGTTTAAACAGAGCTACTTTTTTTGTAAATACCAATGTCTGTAACTTTTACTGACTATAGTACCTCCAGTAGAAAATAATGGGGGCAAAGTGTTTTCATTTGTGTTTTGCCTATAATTGATTCAGCTTTTTTATTTGAATATATTTTATCCATGTAGGTGATGTTTACTGCTATTTATTTTTCTAATTATTATTCTATTATACAGTGATTTTTCAGGCTATTCCGATGTCTATAGGCAATAATAAACTGAGAAAAATAAGAAGCATTTTAAATTTCTATTTTCATGCAATTTATTTTCTTCTAGATCCCTGGACAATAATGGGGGCTTGTGGGGAGAAGGAGATAGGAGAGAAGTGTGTGTAAAATACCTTCTGTGGTTGTGGTCAGAGGAGCATATGAAATAAATGAAATAAATAAATATGAAATAAATGAAATCAATGATCAGAAAGATGCAATGTTGATTGAGAATGTAGGATAACTGATAAATGCAGTTGGCATCTAGATATAATAAAAGCAAGAAAAGTTTCTTTCTCTCTCTCATGTTCATATATGTATGTATATATATATAAAACTTATGTATTCACACACAAACACACACATACATACAGTTTTGCAATTCACCTTTATCATTGTGGTATACAGAAAACAATCATCTCCACAAAGATGTCCACAGAGATCTACACCATGGTACTTGGAACCTGTGAATATTTTATCTTGTTGGTAGAAGAGAATTTGTAGATATAAATTAAGGATATAGACCTTGACATGGACATCTTGTATGGATTATTCAAATATGCCTTGTCTAATCACATGCATCTATAAAAGTGGAGAACATTTCCTGCTTTTATTGTCTGTAGTCAGAAAGAAATATCACTACAGAATAATAGAGAGAGAATAATATGAATAATATGGCTTCAAAGATATTGGAAAGTGGTTATGAGTCAAGAAATTTAGGCAGCATCTAATATCTGGAAAAGGTAAAGAAATGTATTCTCCCCTAAAGACTCCAGGAAGGATTAAAAATCCTATTGACATCTTGATTTTTGCCCAGTAAAGCCTGTGTCAGACTTCTGAATTACATGTATATAAGAAAATAAATTTGCATTGCTTTAACCACTAAATCTGAGTTAATTAGTACAGCAGTGATTAATAACAAATGCAATCATATGCACATTTTCTGTTACACTGAGGGAAATAAATATAATTTTGTAGTTTTGAATTTATGTCTGTTCACCTCTGCTGTGATCTGTTAGTAATACCTAAATAAGTTACCATCCCCTACCCAAGCAAATTCACGTATGGGAGTCTCAATTTGCTGCACCATAAGCTCACAAAGAACTGTTTCCTGCATTCAGTAGGTATTTTTGGAGCATTTCACATATACCAGGAATTTTGTTGAGTGCTGGAGATGCTACAAAGAATAGTAGACATGTTTCCTACTCTTACTACATTATCACAATGTTAGTCATGACTAGTTCTGCCAGGATTTTCCCCTTTTAGATTGCACATTTCTTGATAAGGATTCTTTCTTCCTTTGTTTCTACTCAACACTACTCGAGCATTATGACATAAACAGTTTTCCAGGAACAGAAGCCTTTTTGAAGCTAAGACATGTATGCTCATGTACTTTAATATTTCCACATCTAATGTGGAATCAGGAGAGAGCTCATTTTCTTTGGGTTTATCTCATTGCTTCTAAGATACACCTCTTACAGTGGAATTTTGGAGAATTTTAAACAATTTCTGGCCAAAACGGCAGTGAGCAAGGAAAAAGCCCAAATAGAATTCCAAGTCTAGACACACATTTGGAATCCAACACTGACTTCAGAAACAGTTTTTAAGTAAGTTGGTCTGTGAAATTAAATCATAAATGACAGATCTGCCAAGATTAATTCTTCAACTGCTATAGCATGGCATGTTTCATGAATGTCAACAGCTCGTATTTGATTGAGAAGGGACTACAGCCAACAATTTATGTCTTGTGGTTTTCAGTCTTGCTTCATTTGTCATTGGGTTCAGAAGCTTTAGAATTAATTTTGTAGGACAAATGGATGTGGACTCTTTCTCCAGTGTTCTTTACTACTACTTCAAACTCTTTAGGCATTAAGCAAAAACTAGGAAGAAAAATACATGGAACCTAAAATTCAAGGAGTTTATACTTACTATAAAAATTCTCCTCAGATTCGAAATGCATAGTATAATATCTATTTTTCCTGGAAAGAAAGATGTGACAGTGTCTGTGTGCTTTCCGATGGTAGCAATTAGATACACACATGACTAGTGAGCACTTGATATATGCTGAGTCGAAACTGTATGTAACACAAGTAAGATGTTCACATTGGGTCTGAAGACTTAGTTCAAAAGAAAAAAGTATTTTCATAACATTTCATAACAAATTGAATTATATGTTGAATTGGTAATGTTTTGGATATATTTTTGACGAGGTAAAATGTATTGTTAAAGTTAATTTTACCCTTTCCTTTTTCTTTTTAAAAATATGGCTACCAGAATAATTACAATTGCAATAGGTGCTTTGCTCTTGTGACTTATGTCATATTTCTAATGGACACTAATGCTTTATATAATTAGATTAATCATGTCAATTATGGGAGAATATGGGAAACCATGTTTGGATGCTCAAAAACTAACCACGAGGTAGATATTGCTTGCTCTGTGAAGCCACTCTGGAGTCTGGTGTTGCAGAGGGGGTGTCTGGTTAAAAGAGAGGATAATAGGTGTCACAGATACAACAGAAAGATGAGAATCTCTGTGAATGCCATCAAAAGAAGCGAACCTAATGGACAAAGAGGAGTGTGCCGCATCTTCTGTCAGTAATAACTAGTTTCTTTGTCCTTTTCTTCAGGAAATCTCTAGAATCTGTCTCTTGAAAATGGGAAAAACCATTTCTTTACTCACCAGATAAAGCTCACATATGGTCTTTAGCAAGAAATGTGGACCCACAGAATGTGAGAATAACAGATTTTAACCTTACTGAGGGAATAGGGAGGACTGGATAGGATGGATTAAACACTGTGATTTCACCTTGTTTTCATATTAGACAATGACTGAAATTGTGTGGAGTTATATAATTTGTCATTTTGTTGTTATGCTGTATTTAGAGCATGGGGAAGGGGCTATCCAAGTGCCAATGTTTTCTCAGGAAGAAACCAAGTCTGATGTCTGCTGGACACAGGTATAGACTCTCCTCCCACCAAGACTTCTTAATTTCACAGAGAGCAGGAGGTAGGCAGATAGATAGGCTATATATAAAATGAAGACAAGAAGAGGAAGTTAAATCATAGTCTCCAAGTCCTCATCCAATTATAAGGTCCTTTCTTCTGTTGTTTCAAGGTTTTACTGAAGTGCTGAGGATGACACCTCTTGTGTGGAATTGGTAAAAGGTTAATATTACCCTCTCCTCATCTGAATCTTATTATTTTATTAAAGCTGATGCACCAAAGGGAACCATGAGCCCTGTGTTGGCAAAAAGGACGAGATTTTCAATATCCTCTAACTACTTATGAGCATCTGTTTTTAGAAATTCTTAATTATCTCCAGGGAAAAAGGGACATAATTGTGAGGTTCCTATGAAAGCAATTTAAAAATGATCACACTTAGTTCCTCAAATGGGCCTTTGCTTGTTTTAGGAGAAGAGGTGGGAGGTTGCTTATTCATCTAGTTTTGCAAAATATTGAATATTTTAGCATATGAAAATTGCTAATATTCTATATCCTGAGCCATGAAACAGGCATGATTTTGTCCAAGCTAGCAAATTCAAACATTATAATATAATTGTTAAAATAAAAATCAGGAGATACTCTGGATTTCTTTACAAAATGCAATCTTCTGGTTTAATAGATAAGCCCTTGGGTACTATTCATGGAAACAGTGGTAGCTACGACTCTTAGCATCAATGGAGAGCTGACAGGAGATAACTGAAAATATACTTAGTGAGACAACTTTAGGAGTTCTGGATTCCTCTCTTCTAAGAACTGAAAATGCACTTGGATGATAGAGGAAATTAGACTTGTTCTTCGTGACTTCAGCTGGAATATGAAGAAGAAACAATGTTAAACAAGAAGGCAATTTAATTTAAATTTATCAAAGAGCCTCCTAAAAAATAGAAATAATAGTGAAATTGGTGGTGCTGGAGAGTTTGCTATCCATGACAGAAATACATTAGATAGAGGAGTGACACCAGTCTATTATAATGTATGCTAGAATAGGATTTCCACTTCATAGAGAAATTAGGTAGACTATTAGATAAGCCAATGTTCAAAGACCCTTCAACTTGTTAATATTCTATGAAAATCAATTATTGATTTGTCTTATCAGTTTTCTGAAAAACAACAAAACTTTCAATAACTGTATCACATTGTTCATGGCAAATCCCAGTGAATTGCACTTATGTATTTAAAGTAGTTGGCCATTTGTACTATGACTCATTGTGATCTCTTTTGCATCCCCTCTTCAGTGCAGTTGGGATTATATTTATTACTGTGGGTCCTAACATTCAAGAAGAGCCCTTTTGCTGAGAGATGGATGATGAGAGATGTTTCTCTAGCCCTCCCCTGTGCAACAGCCTGGGAGCTGAGAGTTCTGTTGGTTCGGCTTGTCTCTTTTCTGACCTCATTTGAACACTGACCAGTTAAGACCTCATGAAGCTTATTTGTGCCCACCTGTCCCATAGTACATACACATTTTGTGCCCTAAACGTTTTGTACAATGAGTATTTAAAAGACATTGAACTTAAAAACTTCACAAAGGATGTGAAGCTGGGAATGCATCTTGAGTTTCTTACTCAGTTGGAATAACAAAACATTAGAGCAAGAAGAGAAGGTAGTCATAATTTATTTCAGTAATTCTAAACTCTGTATATTCTTTGGAATTGCCTGGAGATTGAAGGGTCTGGTCATAACCCTCGGAGATTCTGGTGCAATGGATCTGAACTGGTTGCTGGGCTCTGGTATTTTTTTTTTTTTGACAGCTCCCCAGCTGATTCTAATGGGAATCAAATGTTGAGAAGCACCAGTCTTCCCTACTTTTTACTTGAGTTTGTAGTATGTTCTCAAAAGTTCTAAGTCTCAGCAATATACCTGAGTCTGAAAGATACTTTAAAACACCAAAAAGCAGTGCCAGTACAGCATGCTCACTGTTGCAATGTGATGATGACTGTCAGGGTCTATAAAGCAGGCCAGTTGTGACCCTGCTCGACTTGGTAAAGACCTCTCTATTGTTCCTGACCATGCATTCCTACATACTCATGGTTAATATTTTGGCAGATTCTTCCAAATTGTGATATTTCTCATACTACAACAAGCTGTATCCTTTTTAAAACTCAATTCCAGGAACCGTCTTGCTTAACATTCTATCTAATTGATATGTCATTCATTCATGCATCACTGGAGATATAGTAGACCTTATGAAGCTTATTTGTGCCCATCTGTCCCATAGTACATATACATTTTGTCATTGTCCTCCAAGTGATTATTTGTTTAATTTTTTTTTAAATTGTAAAATTGTGGCTATGACAGGAGAAGTAAAGGTCTATGGGGAAATGTAAAATGGGGATTTGACTTAAACAGGGATGTCTAGGGAAGGCTTTCATAATGAAGAGGAGGATGAACAGCATTAGCTGAGCTGAGTGAAAGGGAAGATCATTTCTGATGAGGATATGAAAGGTTTTCCTATAAAAAATTGCTACTCAGTTGTGACAAACTATAATTTTCTATCAGGGTTAAAATTTATCTGCTTACTAAAGAATATTTTATGTATCAAGGAGTTTCTGTTCGGAATCTAAAAATACAATGAGTTAAAAGGACCCCTTGAAAACTTGGAAGTGATTAGTTAATTGAAAAGTTGGTTCTTAATCTAATAAACTTCTAAATGGTAAAGAATAATGCTATTATAAATAATCTTTGAGTTGTGATGCTATAAAAATTTTCATGAATAGTGATATTTATACAAAAGACTTTTAGGATTCTTGATGTTCACTATTTTCAAGGAACAGATGCTGATACTGAGTTATAAAATTTAGTACTTATGATGATTTAAAGAATATATTATTTATTTAATCCCAATAAAGGATTTTTTTATATTCTATTATTCTTTTCTAATTTCTCAAACAGAAGAAATCAATTTTTCTTGGAGTATTTCAGATTATTCATGAGCATATAGACCTGCTAAGATGTCCATGGACAATATGCCAATTTCCTCCATAATTTTAAAGAAGGGCAGAAAATAATTGATGGGTCAGAAATTCTGTTGAGACCACATAAGGGATGGCATAGATCCATTGGTATATGTCCTTGATCTGACAGTTATATGTCTTCTTTTTATTCCAGTCATGAGGGAATATCAGAAGGCATGTAAATGAAAAGAATATCATAGAGGTATTCTTGATACTTGAATTAAAATAAGTTCCTCTTTACAAACTCCTATATATTCTGCCATTTGGTTTTTTCTCATAGGTAATAACATCTCACCATTTATTCATTTCAAAACACTGTTTGAAAAGTTAGGTAACCGCTGTGTCTACTCTTTTAAAATTAATTTCAAACATTTTCTAAATAACGGGAAGAGATGTTCTTTATTTTAACAGTTGTCCCATAGATCCAGTATTCATTTCTGTAGGGAAATTTTGTTTGGCTCTATTTTAAAGAGAAACCATCTTCCCTAGGAATTATTGCCTCCCGCTCTCTAAACTCACATTCAGAGGTGGTGAATGTAGAAGTAAGAGTTAAGAACTAAAGATATAAGGAAACAATTGTTCTTTTCTGCCTCCAAACCTTTGCACCTGGCACACCATCAGACTGACAAGATTGATATGCTCTGTTCTCACTTAAGAACAGAATGCGTGTTCATTTTTAAAATTTGACTCCTGCATCATTGTCCCTGAAGTGTTCCTAAATGTCTTCCAGGAAGTATTAGCAGCTCTCCTCCATGGCATGGTCAGTTCATTTCTCTTCAGAATGATATATCCTCTGTTGTACAATTTGTTTACCTTCACATAAAAACCCAAACTCCTCAAAGCTAGCATACTACCTAGACTCAATCCATTGATGCACCTTTTAGTATAGTTTTTGGCATGGATTATGTGTTTGCTAGCCTCAAAAAAAATTTATTAAAATAAACAATTGAGAAGGTGCATGAATGAGTAAGTGAAGATGCAAAGATTCTTGTTCTCATAGAGAAGCTACAACAGGTTAAACAAATGTTAAGACCATGGGTTTCTGCCTTAAACTGTTAAGTAAATATATGAAGAATGTCACAAAAATTTTGCTTTGATAAGGAAGCAAAACATCTCATATCTTAAGTCTTGGCAACAACAAAGGCTGCGTCCAAGTAGGGTGGAAGACCCTCAGGAACGGGTGATGTTGGCTGTTTCCTAGCAATACCATGAAAGGGGGCATTTTGATGATTGTGAGAATAAGACCTTAATCTTCAAAGTGTCACAATGAAGCAAAGTGAGTTATAAAAATCTGGGGGTCAGAGTATATGACCTGCAACCTTCTAAGTTGTGATTCCAGGAGTATCTGGAACCTATTCCCTACACAATGACTGTGACCTTGTGCTTCTTGAGGAACTCAGCTGTCTTTGTACTACTTAGCATTTTAGTTGCTTTCCCAACCGAGAAAACCTTGAGTTCTCAGAAAAATTACTTAAGTCTTTGTCCAACAGACCCATTCTACAGCTATGCCTGAAACATAAGGAAAATAGGGATTGTAATTCAGGTACTCATTAGCTAGTCTAATCACCTCTCAGGTAGTTCTCATGTGACATTTTTTTCGCTTCTTGCAAGCTTTCTTATCCTGAGTACTGTCATATCTAACAGCTATGATCTACCTGAGGTCCCAGGAGTGCTTCTGCTGTAGTTTTTATCTCTCTAAAATTCTGTTGTGAATAAATGATTTTATTCGTATTCTCTAGAGTTCTATAAAAGCTTAGCCTTTACCCAAAATACAGCAGTTCTTTAAAAAAACAAAACAAAACACTGCGTAAAGGAGTGAGTTTATTTTTCCTTTTGATATGTTCATTTCTTAAATTTCAAAGTAGACAGTTTCTAAATGTGTTAAGATAAATGAACTATGAGTGCCAAAATTAGAAGCAGAAACTTTTATAGAGGATGTTTTTACATAAAGTAATCCATAAAGAAAATCTAATTTTTTTTTTCTAATTTCTCTGAAATGAGAAGATGCTTTTCTATTTAGTTAGAACTCCCAATACTGAACATGAAAATGACATCTGGGGACAATCAGAATTAACAATGGGCCATTGAGTTACCCAAATTTGAGTCAGTGCTTTTCTCCTGAGAGTAATGAGATAACTTATGAACAAAAAAACATTAGATTTAACTGAGCAGAATTAGATTTTCAGACTTACGATTATTCACACTTTAAGTTACACTGAAATGTATCTCAGCTTTTGTCAGAGACCCGGCAAAAGCAGAATTCACCCAATAGGGTTCTAATCAGGAGATGTTAATGAAGAAACTGCTTATAGAGATAGGTCAGGGTAAGGGACAAAGCAGTGGTTGATGAGCCACCAAGAGACTAGCAACAGTGGGAAGCATAGCTCTGAAGGGGCAAAGGGTAAAATAGCGTCACCTGGGCAATGAGCTAAAGCTGCAGAGAAGTGCTACCCCATGAGGCTCGGCCAATGAAAGGTCATGACTGCTAACAAAAGAAAGAAAAAATAAAACAAAAGAAAGAAAGAAAAGGATTAAAGGGAAGCAGACCAGAGCTAGGAGGAGTGGGAGAGAAAGTCATGGCCTGTCTTTCTTTTGCCCTTCAGTTTCTTGCTGGGGTTAATGTTAATCAAATCCAAACAGAAGCTACATGGATCTTCCTCCTTAGAACATTTACCTGTCATGTTTCTCATTGACTTATTTTGTCTTGGTTTATCGTTTTATTTGGACCTGAAATCTATTTTTTTTTCCTGCTACTGATATGGAACTGTATAGTTGCAGTAGGTCTGTCTTATTGATTTCTTGGACTCTGCACTCTGCTCTCCTATCTTTATTAAAATGTTACACCATATGTTTCCTTGGGGTGCCAACTCCTATTAGTAGCATTTACTAAAAAATTATTTGGAATAAATTCTATGTCTTTGGTATTCCTTGCCAAATCAGAGGCTAATTATTTTTTTTTTCAGAAATTTTTACAGTTTTGTCTGGGGGGAAATGATATTTTTGTTCTTTCCATTTTATAACTCTGTAATATGAATTTAAGAAATTCATATTAAAATTTTGTTTACTTTTAAATAATAAATATGAAATTTGCTGATTTTATTGATATTTAAAATATTTTATATACTTGCTATTTCTATATAGAACATTTTCTTTCAGTATTTTAGATCAAAATATTGGTTTAGAGGTAGATTTTAAAATAATAAATTAATTTTTTAAATGTTAAAGGAACATTTTATATTATGTTGTCATTAATATAAATGAAATAAGAAATTAAAATCAGTTTGTTTCTAGTTAACACCAAACATTCTTTATTTCATCCATCCATTTATTCATGGAATGAAATATTCATTCAATGACTATTACATACATCATTAAATGTAAGTTACCATCAAATATAAGTAGCATTCTCACTTAAGAAGCATTACAACTTAAAAATAAAATGTATGTTTTAGAATTGGACAATTAATATCCGTTATGTTGAAATAGTGCATTTGCAAGCTATTTAGAATAACTTATGGCTGGAAAATAACTTATAACCTGGGATTTATAACCAGAGATAATGAAAATAAAACAAAGCAAAGCAAAGCAAAACTAGATTATCTGAGTCCTAGTCATTTTTGCCTGTTGCTCTTCTTTTCTCAGTAAGTCTGTGCCTTAAATACAAGAGGTGTGTTATTCTTTAATATTCTCTGTAGTGTGACTACAGAATAGAGTCACAGAATATTAATAATGGAAGAGACTCTATGGATCATTTAGTGATCTAATCGAGTCTCCTTGTTTATCAAGGAGGGAATCAGAGAAGTGCTAATATGTCCATGTGTGAATGTACCATGGTGAATTCTACCTGTCTATATACCTCTAAAGTACCAACTTAAAAAACAATAAATAGATTAGGGAAGGTCAGTGAGTAGAGGAGGGGAAATGGTGGGGTGGGGAAGGGAGAGAGGGAGGAGATACTGCGGACCAAAACAATGGAACCAATTATCTTCCATATGTGTGATTATGTCAAAATGAATTCCACTATTATTATAGCTATTATTCACTAATAAAAACATTAAAAGTATAAGTAATTTGTATGTGTTTTTATGCCTAAAAATAGAATATATATAAGTAATTTGATCGTTTAATCATGCAGTTCTTATCAAGCAATTTTCAACTTCTATGATGAGTATTCTCAGGATCTTAACTTTTTTTGTTGTACTTAGTAATGAGATAACCTCACCCTCATCTGCACCCTTAATTAACCTAAATTATCTATATATTTTAGAGTCATATAGATTTGTGGGATTCAGAAACATACATTTTGAATACACTGAAATATTTTTTATTTTGCCATAAGAACAATGTGCTTTAATATACTGATTTTCTAGTATATAATTGTCTAAATTTACTTCTGTATCATTGATTACATGAAAATAAAAAGCTTGCCCTGAAGCTTTGTAGATTTGGTGAGTAGTACTTATTACGAAGTTCCTAAGTGTTCAAGGATAAGTTATTTTTTAACATATGTAGGAAATGATTGGTAGTATTTCTATTGAGTAAACAATGCTGATTTTGACTTTAAATTTAACTACCATACTTTGGCACTTAGTTTTGTTGAAATGTTAACGTAGATGTGATGTGTCAACATTCAGAAAAATGTAAATAAAAATTGAAAGTTCCAGGTGGATTCATATATTCCTTAAAAGCTACAGAACATAATTTTGCATATAAATACTGTTTAACTTTCTTCATTCTGGCTAAAAATTTGTAATTTCATATTCATTTTTGCCTTTCAATGCATTTTATCTACAGCTCTTATTCATCCTCCCCAGCTAATCTCTGAAGGCATAACACACAAAGCCTAGTGTTTTAGGAATGTTGGTTTTTAGGTCCAAAGGCTTAAATATGAATCTTGGCTCAGAGTGCTAACTAGCTGTGTGATTTTTGGCATGCTATTTGATCTTCTTCAACTTAGTTTTCATGCATATAGAATAGAAAAATAATGGAAACTTCTCAAGATTATTCTTAAAATTTAGCAAGAAAATGAATATAATGGGGTGGAGAGCTGGGGTTCAGTGCATAGTGGTGGATATGTTTTAGTTGCTGTTTTTATTTTTGCAATATTTACACAACAAAGATTAGATTTGTAGAGCTGCAGAACATATACAATTATAGAAACCAAAGTCAGTGCCTTAAGGGGGCTGTATATATAAATTGTTCTTGTCCTACTGAAGAGTCAGGAGTACAACACTGCATGGAGAACTTGTCTTTAAGGACAGCACACAGCTGAAATACTGCTTTAAACCAATGAAGCTATTCCTAGGGAAAGAGGGCAAGAGTCAGTAGGAATCTTGTAAAGCCTGCAATTGAGAAGAGAAGACTTCCTTGGAGACTTGTGCAGCGATTATTAAAATTTGACAATAACTGGAACTATGGAATGATTAAGAATTGAAAAGATTTTGAATATATCTTCATATTTTAAATCCATAGAACACTCAACCACTTTTCAGAATTTGTATTTTCATATTTATGAATTTGAAATTAATCTTGTAATTGAGGTGGAGGTCCTGTTTTTCCTCCACTAAATTGAATTAATTTTGTGTTTTACAATCAACTCACATCTCTTGATGGAGGAAATATGATAATACATGCTTTGTTATGTTAACTAATATACTTTGAACAATCAATGAAGAAAATATAGAATCATTTTTTACATTTACATATATTCACTAATACAAATTATATTTTAATATAAAGCTATTATAATATAGACTGAAATGGGACCTAGAATATAAGGGGACCCAGAAGAAAACTAGTCCAGGATCATGGATAAAGGAGACCCAAATGAGATCAGGACCCAGACATTTTCCATTGTTTTGATCAATGCCCTATTACCGGAATCATAAGTATATTATTTACAGTTTGTAGAATGTAGATGTCTGTTCGGTTCCCTGTTTAATTAACTGTAGGTATATTTCACCTCACAATGTGACTAAATCACTTTGAATTAAAATTTATCTTGTCTTTATAAAATCTTAATTGGAAGCATTCCAATCTTTTATATTAGTACTAAATAAAACTTTGAATTACATAGATAGATGCCAGGACCAGATGGATACTTCACTGATAAATGCAGTAAGAATTGTTTGACAAAGGGTGGGTGGAACAGGCTGTAGCCATTCTAAGAATAATTTCCAGATAAGCCTATTTCTTTTTGGTGCCTGTGTTAACTCCCTGCTCTGTCCTTAGTGGTTCCTTATTGTCTTTTGGACTCCGTCATGGAAGTTCATCAGCTGACTAGATCTGACCCACAGCTCCAATCAACTTATTCCCATTATTGTGCCTTCAATATCCAATTAAGATTTTTCTTTCTCTGAGCACCATCTTATGTCTTTCTCATTCCCACAAGGCCACAGATAATATTCCTTTCATTCCTTTGATCCTTATCTTCATGTGATGAAAGCCTAACCAAACTTTAAAGCATAGTTTAAACTGTTACTGTCCAATAAGAACTCAAATTGTCACTGTCCAATAAGACAATTTTCTTGATTATCCCAATTCTCCCCTGGTATATTTTTGTAATTTGACTGTTGAATTTGCTACAGTTAGTTTTGCATCATACTAATTTCTAGATAACTCTAATTATCCATAATTCTGTCTTTTCGAACAGATGTCACACATTTATTGATCATATATTGTATTTGGATACTAGCAGTATGGGATGAAATGGGCATGCTCTGTGCTTTCCAAGAACTCAATTCTAGGACACAAAAACAAAAATCTCTAAAATGGAGCAATTACCATGATAGTACAAAACAGAGTGTCAAGGGGAACAGAGTAGTGACATCTCAGTTAACCTTCATTTTAGGTAGCAGTGAGAGTCTTGTTCAGAAAAAACTTTCAGGAGGAAACTAGATATTAATGCCAAATGTTTTCTCTGATATAAGGAGGCTGACTCATAGTGGGGTTGGTGGGAGAGTATGGGAGGAATAGATGAACTCTAGATAGGGCAAAGGGGAGGGAAGGGAAGAGAGGGGGCATGGCGATAAAAATGATGGTGGAATGAGATGGATGTATGAAGACACAAATGGTGTGAATACACTTTATATACAACCAGAGATCTGAAAAATTGTCCTCTACATGTGTACTATGAATTGTAATGCATTCTGCTGTTGTATATAACAATTTATAGAATTTTAAAAAATTCCATAAATACACATTTGTTGCATTATCTTATTTAAATCATTTTGGGTGGAATTCTTTTTTATTTTTTACTTTACCTCATATATTTATGACTATTAAAATCAGATTTATTTCTGGATTCAGTGTTGAATGCATGTAATTCAAGTGACTCAGGAGATTGAGGCAGGAAGTTCAAGTTGCTAAGTTACTGAGGCTGGCAAGTTCAAGGCCAGCCTCAGTAACTTAGCAAGACCCTCAGCAACTTAGCAAGCAAGACCCCGTCTCAAAATAAAATATGAAAGGACTAAAGATGTAGCTGAGTACAATCCTCAGTACCATTTTTAAAAAATTTTTGAAAATAAAATTTATTCCTTTTTAATTCTTCTTGCAAATCTCTGTTAAAATATTTATTCCATGCTTTCTTATACTGATATTTATGGATGTGTGCGCTTGTGTGTGTGTGTGTGTGTGTGTGTGTGTGTGTGTGTGTCTACTATGGGTTTGTATGTGAGTTTATTCAGTGAGACAGTAAAATCTTGATCAGGTCATACAGTGTTTCTGTATACTTATTACTTTGAAGTTTCAATTCCTTTCTGTGTCTGTACACCTTACAAGATTGTGGGTTCTTTTGGGATAAGTGCCCCCATGTACTCATAATCATTTCCAAAGGTGCTCAGCTTAGTGCTTATAAAGCAGGGCAGGAACTTTGTCAAAGTGGTGAACTAGATTGATTAATGTGTCTGTATACATTTTACCCCCTCAGGAGGAAAAGGACTGTTGCAATTTTTAGTTGGATTATATGAGTGTTCTTGTTACTATATATAGTCTGTAACTACATAGAGGAAAAAGGCTTTGAGGGTGGAAGAGACAGATTTGCAAGCTGGAGAAGAAAGAATGTGTCAGTGTACAGGAGAAAGCAGAGGGAGAAGTTGATGGAGTGGGAGGCTGGGGGTGGTGAAAGGTGATAAAGTGAAACACAAAGTGAAAATAAAGCATTTAAAAATTATCCCAATGTTCTGGCTATTCTAAATTCATCTTTGCTGATAAATTCTATATTTTTGTCTCACCTTTGGGGAAGGTGGAGATTGGTTTAAGAAGAAGGTAGACCAGTTCAAATTTCCATGGAAACAATTATCATAAAATATTGATCGACAAATTTATTAGGAAGTAGGAAAGAAAAGAGATAGTTGCCATGGAAACTTGGACATTCAGAGACATGCACTTGAAGGATTTCTTCTTATTTATTTTAGCTAAATAAATGATTAATCCAAAGTGATTGGTGTAGTTTAGTTTTTAACATTACCAAAGATTTAAGAACATTATTTCCAGACCATAGTTGTTATATTCACAGGAATTCTAAGAATTATTCTTTGGTTTTTGTTTTGTAAGCATCATTTTCAGGATTATAAAATCCATTTAAAATATGATATATGTACCATATAAGGTATGAAAGCATTATTTTTTAAACATGAATCTTTTTATTCTTTCTTTGGGGTATGTGATAACAATGACATTTTCCTTAATGAAATTTAAATTATTGCTTCTTATCTGCACTGGATAGTGCAGGAAATACTCTATAAATACTATGAGAAGAACATTGCAAGTGTTATGATTCAATAAAAACAGGCTTTTTCTCCAAACACGTTTTTATGACATGAATTTTGAGATCCTTTTTAGTTTTAAAATTTTATTTTGGCTATTTTGGTCATCAAATCACTATAGAAACATGAGGGAGTTACAGACAACATGTCTGTAGTTGAGAAATATATAGAAATTGTGTGATTCAAAATGTCCCCTGTATATAGAAATGCAACCTGTACAAATTCAAATTGATAAAGCAGGATATTGAACATAAGTGTTCTCTCTAACTTTGTAGGATTCAATCATAAAGTTCCCTCTGCAGAATATTTTAGATAATGTACTCTGAAATGATTCCTTACATTTTCCATCCTGGAAAACTGAAATGTGAAGAGCTCACAGAGAATACATGATTTCCTCCTAGATACTGATAGACCTTAATTGTCATACTTAGACAGAATTACCTTCTTTTTTGAGAATTGCTTTCCTCTCTTTGTGTTCAGAGTTTAGCATTCCAAAAAAAAAAAAGAGCATGTAGACTTTTTGCTGATGCTCTCCCACCCATTATTATGATTTTTTATATTTTAGAAAGTAGGTTACAAGAAAATCCTCTTCAGATGCTATAAGATTATAGGAAAATAGAGCATGTTGGGTTTTCAGACTTTCTAGGCAACTAAAAAAAAATCCTCTTAGTTTCATATATTTTTATAGGTAGGAGGAACCTAGAGGTGAATGCCTCCAAATGTTTCATTTTAAAGGAGGAAAACTATGGCACAAAGAGGTTTAGTGCTGTACTGAAGGCCATGTCTCTTATTTGCCAGTCTAGCATGCTCTCCGTGGCACAAGTATATCTCCAGAACCTTTGGTCATACTGTAGCCCACACCCTCATCTCCATGAACCTACTCCTCAGCTGCCACAACCAAGTGCACACACCAAGAAATCATTATGCCAAGGAAACTTTGAGAAGTCCTTAACTGCATGATTCTAAAGAAAGTCCTGGATGCCTGCGAATGTCATGGAGGCTGCTTAAGAAAAACGTGGATGTGTAACCGATGTGATTCTGCAATTTGTATTTGGGGTAAAAATGGGAGTTCATAACCCACGTGAATCAAATGTATGAAAGATGATATGTCATGAGCTTTGTAATGTTCTGAACAACAAATAAAAATAAAAAAAAGAAAGGTGAAGAGTGTGTCTTTGTGTCTAAAGAGGATTTACCTCCCCTAAATAGCATCCAAATCCCTCCCAAGTAAAGGAGACAGACTCAGCTTCTTCCATAATCATTTGGTGAAAACTTCTCTTTGCTTAGTGCTAACATTTTCCACCTCATTGTGTGGACATTTTCTTGTGACTTCTCTGAGAAAGATTCTACTATCAAAATGATTTTAGCAGCCAATTTTAGTTTGTGAATTCAACATGTCTTGGGGGAGCAGCTAGGTAGCTCTCCAGTCTATTCAGGCACAGAACAGTGAAGCTTCCTTTTCATAGACTCAGCTTGGCAGGTTTGAAGATTTGGCACCTATACAATATAGCCTTTCCACATGGTCCCCACATGGCCAATTCACTCCTTTCCCTGCCAAAGGAAAAAAATGGTGACAGTTAGGTCATTAAACTACACATAATAAATATCTCCTGAAAACTAGTATTCTAGGTTCTGAGCAAACTCTTCTGACTCCTACCTTCGGTCCCTTCCTTGGGATACGAAGCAACTATGGAACAACTTTGTCTCACCCTATGGTTTTGAAAAACAAAATCATTTGTGGCCTTCTTCATGTTTTAGATGGTCACAAACTCAATAGGACACCAGATAACATGCTTCTCTCCAAAGCAAATATAAATTTAAAGTGCATCAATAGAAGTTTCCAGAACTCTGGAAATCCTTCTCTGGCAACCCATGAGCCACATTTGAAATACTCAGCCTAGCTTTAGATGCTGTCCCTAAGAGCATAAACAAAGTAAGAGAGGAGGAAGGGAAGGGGAGGGGAGGAAGGAGTAGGAGAGGCAGATGAGGAATATGCAATTTAATTATGGAAAGCATTTCATGGAAGGAAAGGGTAGAAAGACAGTGATATTTAGTATGGAAAAGAGTAGACACAATGTATTTGACATTCATCTTTAAATGCAGAGATGGTGTCAATGCAGAGTGGCGTGTTTCTTGGGAACCCCCACGCTGGAAGTCCATTAGCCATTGCTTATAATTTTTTTTTTTCTCTGTAAGTCGATCATAGGCAGACAGCACCTGTTTTTTAGGCAGGCACCCCTGTCCATTTCAGACTCACCACCTGTCTCAGAAAAGGTTCTGGAGACAGGATTACTCATTGTTATATCCTCAGCAAAGGAGTTACAGGACCTTTGGTTGAATGAATGCATGGCATATAATGGCAAACATATTCAAATGTGTCCTTCATCAGAAAAGTATTAGTACCAATGCCTTTGGTGAAGAATAGGCATATGATGCTTTCTTTCACTAAATAATGATTTGATATTCCTTCTTCTGGTCCTGAGTAAGCCATTTACTTATTTAAGAAAAGCTTCCTGAACAAAGATATGTGGACAAAAAACATCTACTGTTCTTTAGGAACCTGTGTCCTATGAACAACAGCTTTTTAAACAAATTGTGGTAAAATAAATATAACATTTAAATTTTGACCACTTTGAAATATACAATTCAGTGGCATTCAGTACATTCCCAATATTATGCATCCATTACTACTACCTAGTTCCAGATATTTTCATTACCCCAAAAGAAAATCCTACACTCATGAAAGTAGCCATCACTCCTCATTTTCCTCTCCTGAGGATCCTGGCTAACATTAGGCTGCTTTCTCTTTCTGTCTATATTCATTTGCATATTTTGAGCATTCATGTGAAAGAAATCAAATGGTATATGGCTTTTTGTGTCTGTCTTCTTTTACTCAGCATGTTTTCAAGGTTCATTTATGTAGTAACATGTATTGGTACTTTATTTATTTTTAAGGTTGGATAATATTCCATCAGATGGATATACCATGTTTTATTTGTCCATTTGTTTGTTGATGGACATATACATCTTTCTATCTTTTGGCTATGCTATCTTTATGCTATGAACATTTTTATATGAGTTTTTATTTGAACAGCTGTTTTCAATTGTTTTTGGCATATATCTAAGAGTAAGAGGATCTCTAAACCTTATGAGCTGGTTAGACCTGGGCTCTTAATGATTTCTGCCAAGCAGAGATGGACTTGCAGATTTTCGATTTTTTAAGGAGACATTGGAAATTTTTATGTGATCTAATTTTTAAATGGTGGCAACTCATTAACATTTAAAACAAAACAAAACAAATACCCTCTGCAAGCCCAACAAGTCTGGGCTGCTTGTTTTTTGTTTGTGAGTATATCACCACCTAGAAGATTATACCAATAGTGAAATCCATACTTGCTAATGCGTTTATACCAAATACCATTTTGTAGCTACTACTCTAAGCATTTGCGTTTGACCCATGTCAACTTAATTCAATTCTCATGCCAACCCAGTGAAGTAGGAATAATTTCATTCCCAACATTCCAGTAGCACTTCCTATTTTATTTACTTATTTCTCAATTTTACTTTCTTTACATATTATGACTGCTTCTGGGCAAGGCCAAGGACAATTTTCTTTTTTACACGTATGACACCAGGATTGATTCCTGTGCAAAATGCATGTAGATATTTTTTTTAAATTTTAGATAAGTCATTGAATGAATTGTGCTTGTCCCTGAATATAATTCTAAAAGTGAACAATCACTGATATTTAAGGCTTTCTGTGTATTTATGACAGTGCCAGATACTTGCCACAGTTATTAACTCATTCCTAATGTTCACAGTGTAAAGGTGTTAGGTGTGTAAATAAAAGCAGACTTCCTGATTCAAATCTTTTCTGCTGGTTGTGATTTGTTTGGTCTTGGTCAGATAGCATACATCTATGTACCTCATCTTAATTATCTTCAAAATGGTGACAGTGATGTAATCAGTCATATCTAATCTGATTGGATGATTGCCATGTGCTGTGTATTGTTCTAAGAGTTTTATAGGAATTGTCTCTCTTGATGGTACCTAATTTGTGGAATTTTTGAGGGTTAGATGGGTTAGTTCATACAAAGCATTTATATCAGTAAGCACTTAGCACAGTTGGCTGTCATTATTATGATGATGCCCATTTTACTAAGGAGTAATTGAATTGTGGAAAGATTGATGCAATTGTTCAAGGTTACCTGACTAGCAGAACTGACATTCCAACTGCGGTACTTACTACCTGCATAAAGCTGAATTCCTCTTCTCTTTCCCTCCACCCAGAACCCAGAACCCAGTCAGAAACATGTGTCTCTCCCTTGTCTGATCTGCTGTGGTGTTTATTGTGTAGTTCATTTTGTACAAAATTGTGATATTTTTCCCTCTACTATTATGTTAAGTTGTGCTTTAAATCTTACAGATTTTTGGATCACATCTTTTATATCATATCTGCACCACAGCATAGCTGTGGGAAAAGCACATAACATGCGAGAGGTTCTAGCAGGTAGGTAGAACAGCATTATAACTGGGATCAAAGAATGTTCCTGTCTTCTTGAAATGTAGGTCACTTATAGCTTGGGGGGGATGGGCAGTAAGGAAAGGAAGGTGACGAACTAACCCCCCATCATTTATGCCTCATTCACCTATTCGAGAAGTATTCTTTCTTTCAGGGCCTTTCCTAGGTGCTTATGTAGATTGTTCCTTGTTTCTGAGGAACTTAACCACAGATAAAGCTAGATCAGATGGGTTAACCATGGTGACTAAAACTGTGACAAGTCTGCAAGCATATGGCCTGTGTATCTTTCTAATGGCATATTGTCGATTCTTTTTAAAAAGGATTCAAAATGGGCATGTGTGCTCTAGGCACCCTTTCTCTGCGTTCCCATGTGTCTCTGCATTGCTTTTCTTTTCTGTTCCCTTGGGATTTCTCAATCCCACTTAAAGGTTTCTAGGTGGACTCTGAAGTGTGAAAATATATATATATATATATATATATTAATTTATATATATTAACTAGTTTTAGTTAAAACCCCTGATGAATTTACAGGTGTCCTTGTGGGTGACTTGAGGGAGCTTGAGGATATATACTCTGTGATGGTTTGATGTGAGGTGTCCCCCAAAAGTTCATGTAGGAGACAATGCAAGAAGGTTTAGAGGAGAAATAATTCGGTTGTGCGAGTCTTAACCCAATCAGTGAATTAATCCTCTGATAAGATTGACCGATCGATAACTGAAGGTGGGTAAGGTATGGCTGGAGGTGGGTCCTGGGGGCATGCTTTTGGGGTACATATTGTGAATGTGGCAAGTGGAGTCTCCCTCTACTTCCAAGATCATCATGTGAGCTCCTTCCCTCCACCACACTCTCGCCATGAATTTCTGCCTTATCTCCGGCCCTGGGGAATGCAGCTAGCTATCTATAAACAGAGACCTCTGAAACTGTGAGCCCCTAAATAAACTTTTTCTTCCCTAAAATTGTTCTTAACAGATCTTCTAGTCACAGCAGCGAAAAAGCTGACTAAAATATACCTCCTGGCTTTCTTGCAGAGGTTTCATGGAAAATAGGTCACCTTAACCTGCTGGTGCTCTTAATTCCCCTGTGGACATTTGCAAAGTAGTTAATCAAGTGTATTTTTCATGGTTTTTGTAGTATACCTGTAAAGCTACAAGTAATGCAGTTCAACAAATGCCAGTAAATTAAAGAAACTCCAGAGAAATGCATCAAAAACTGATTAAGAGAATGGAGAGAGTTATTTAGAGAAAAGATTAAAGGAGTTAATTATGCACAGCTTGACTGAACAGAAACTAAAAGAAGAGTTAATGGCTCTTTGATATTATTTGAAGACACAAAATGTCAAGGAGAAAAAAATGTTTTATATAATACAAGGAAGTACTATTAACAGCAATGAGACAGAATTGAGAATGAGAATATTTAAAAGAAGTATTGCAAAATCTGTTAAAATAAAATTTGTGAAATTATGAAGTAGTCTTCTCATTGTAGTGTGAAACCCTCTTTTTAAAGAAATAAAAAATAAGCATAGGAAAATAGACTAATACAATTTTAAATGTAATACTTGCTGGACAGTTTAAATGACCTTCTTTTAGGTACTTATTAATTTCCAATTTGAGCAATCTTTTCATTTCAACAAGTGCCCTAAATATTTCTATAGTAAATGTACTGAAAATCCTATAATCAGTCTGTAAACAAGAGGGCCAATATACCAATATTAAAAGAACTACTCTAATACTTTGTTTCATTAGTTCATTTCTGAGAACAATGTGAATCATTGACCAGCCGATGACTTTTCCATGTTTCTATGCCACTGTGTTTACTTATTCTGAGAAAGTGAGTTCAGTTTCACAGGAGAACTGTGTCAAAGTTTTATTAACCAAGCCCACCAAATGACTAGCAGACAAACAATGGAACATACTGGTAATATGAGTTGTTGAAAACTGAAAAAATATGATGACATCAGAATACCTAGATACATAAAGAATTTAATGATAAATCATTACTCTGACAAAGCCAACCTAATAAGATAGTTATCTTCTACTAAGTGAAATGAGAATGGCTTATAACTTAAACTACAGTTTTGGATGGGGAAGAATGGAAAAAGAGGAAGCTTGATGACATAAATAAAACTTAACATATAATCATTAAAAACATTGGCAAGGAATTTAGCATTTGGATGCTATTTCTGAGCTAACTTGAATCCAGAAAAAAAGTGATAGAAAGCCTAACATATAATGGGAAACAAGAAAACAAAGTGGAGGAGTGTCCCCAGGTGCTAACAGCCCCTACTATAGAGGCAACACTGAGGTGACCTCTGTGCATTACAGGTTCATGCTGTTTGGCCTTATTATCCATTCGCAGAATTTTATAAAATTTTAAAGGAGAAACCATTTGTAATGCATGTGGTTCCTAGGGCAGACCTTTTAAGCATCCTTTTCTTTCTCATGGTCTTCCTTATTGCTGTTGCGTGTCTTAGAGAGCTTACTCCCTGGCCTTTTTTTTTTCATATAGTGAGTTTTTTTAAAATTTATTATTTCATGTTCTCCTTTCACAAAAAATAATGTTTAGTCTTCATGTAATAAAGATTCTAACATTGTTGTAGATTGTGATTAGTTTGCATCCAGTATATACGTCTGTTCTGTTATCAGTACTTTTAATCTCATTCAAAACCTTTAGTCCTGGGGAAAACAAAAAACCAAAAAACATCCAACCACAGGAAGTCATCAAACCACAAAAGAAGACAGCAAGAGAGGAAGGAAGGCAAAACTAAAGACATCAGCCCATATATTCGTGTAATCTTACAAACTCTAATGAGAATAAATAAGCATATAAAAAGTAAAGTTGCTAAAAAGTAAAAGATTTGTAAAAACTCTTAAAACATCTGGAATACAAAGACAGATTCTTCCCAGTGAGAACCCTTTGTACACTGACAGTAGATTTTTTTTGACAGAAACAATAGAAATAAAAGATTATCTAGTATTTTCAGAGTACTAATAGAATATAACTGCAGACCAAGAATTTTTTTTCAGTGAAAAATATTCTGTAAGAAAAACAAAGTAATTTTCTGATGAGAGAAAGAGAGAGAACGCACACACGTACGACAGACCAAGTAGCTAGAGGGGGAAAAGAAGAAAAAAACAAAGAACCTACTAAATAATCAAAAATTAAATTACAGAACAACAATCCTTACCTATCAATAATTGCCTTGAATGTAAGCAGACTATATTGTCCAATGAAAAGATATAGAATGGATGAAAGAATGATTTTTAAAAAGATCCAACCACATGCTACCTATAAGAGACTCATTTTACTAGTGAGGACACACATAAACTGAAAATGAAGAGATGGAAAAAGATGTTCCATGCAAATGGAAACTGAAAGACAGCAATGATAGCTATATTTATATCAGATAGTATAATCTTTAAAAACTATAAAAGGATAGAAAGTCATTATATATTAATAAGAAATTCATTCACCCAGAAAACATAGCAGTCATAAATATATATGCATTTGACATCAGAATACCCAGACACATAAAGCATTTAATGATATTAAGGGAGAAATAAATTTCAATAATATAATAATAGGTAAACTTAATACTCTTCTTTCAACAATGGACAGATCATCCATATATATAATAAAAAAAACTTGATATAAGATCTACTTTAAATCAAGTGGACCTAACAGACATTACAGAACATTCCATTCAATAGCAACAGAATACATGTTATTCCCACCTGAATAGGGATCATTCTCTAGGATAGATCATATGTTAAGCCTTAAAACAAGTATCAGCAAATTTAAGAGGATTGAAGTCATATCAAGTATATTTGGGGATCATAATAGCATGAAATAGAAATCAAGAAAAGGGAAAATATTGTAAGATACATAAATATGTGTAAATTAAGCAATATATTTCTAAACAACAAATGGGCCACAGAAGTAATCAAAAAGAAAATCAAAATATACCTTGAGACAAATGAAAATAGAAATACAACACACTAACACTTATGGGAAACAGTAAAAGTAGTCCTAATTGGGAAACTGATAGCAATAAATGCCTATTTCATAAAGAAGAAAGAACTTATGTCAACATATTAATGTTACACTTCAATGAGCCAGAAAAAGAAGAGCTAAGTACTCCCAAAGTTAACAGAAGGAAGGAAATAACAAAGATCTGAGCAAAAACAAATGAAACAGGGATTAGAAAATATAATAGGAAAAATAAAATATTTTTTGAAAATATAAACAAAATTGACAAACCCTTAGCTAGACTTAGGGGAAAAAAGAACTTACCTAAATAAATGAGAAATGAAAGGGGAGACATTACAATTGATATTACCAAAATATACAGAATCATAAGAAACTATTATGAACTATTAATAGCCAATAAAATGGATGACCTAGAAAAAAAGATAAATTCGTATACACATCCAACCTACCAAGACTAAATTATGAAGAAACAGAAACTCTGAACAGACCAATAATGAATAAGAAGATTGAGTCAGTAACAAAAAATTTCCCATCAAAGAAAAGCTCAGAACTGGATAGCTTTGCATCTGAATTTTGCCAAACTAACACCAGTTCTCCACAAATTATTCCAGAAAAGTTGAAGTTGATGGCATACTTCCAAACTAATTTTAGTAAGCTAGCATTACTCTGATATCAAAGTCTGACAAAGACACTACAAGAAAAGAAATTTATAGGCCAATATTCCTAAAGAGCTTAGATCCAAAATCTTTGATAAATTATTAAAAAACTGAATTCAAGGACACATTAAAAGAATCATCACCATGATCAAGTGGTATATCCCAAGGAGACAAAGATGGTTCAATACTTGCAAATCAATAAATGCCATATACCACCTTAACAAAATGAAAGATAAAAATCTCATGGTCATCTCAACAGATGCAGAAAAAGCATTTGATGAAATGTAGCCAAAGAGGTAAAAGACCTATATACTAAAAAGTATAAAACAGTGATGAAAGAAATTTTTAAAAACACAAATAAATGAAAAGTTATGCTGTGTTCATGGACTGAAAGAATCAAAGTTGTTAAAATGTCCATATCTATACCGCTCAAAGTGATATACAGAGTTACTGCAATCTCTATCAAAATTCCCATTCAATTTCCCCACAGAAATGGATAAAACAATCTTTAAATTTA
This sequence comes from Ictidomys tridecemlineatus, assembly GCF_052094955.1. Classification (NCBI taxonomy): domain Eukaryota; kingdom Metazoa; phylum Chordata; class Mammalia; order Rodentia; family Sciuridae; genus Ictidomys; species Ictidomys tridecemlineatus. The sequence continues at coordinate 51,671,305 of NC_135487.1, forward strand.
CACAGAACCACAAATGAGCCTAAAAATCCAAAACAACCTTAAGCAGAAAGAACAAATCTGGAGGCAGTACACTTTCTGACTTCAAAACATATTCTGAAGTAATTGTAATCAAAACATCATGGTACTGGTTGGGGTTGTAGCTCAGCAGTAGAGTGCTTCTATAGCAAATGTGAGGTACTAGGTTCGATCCTCAGAACCACACAAAAATAAATACACACACACACACACACACACACACACACACACACACACACACTGACAAATGATGCAGGATAGAAAACCTGAAAATAAACCCACCCATCTATGGTTGACTGACTTTTGACAATGGTGTCGAGAACACACACACACACACACACACACACACACAGAAAGGAGAGTGTCTTTAGTGGTTGTAAAACTGGATATTGACATGGAGAAGAATGCAATATGTCAAAGGGATTTCTGCAGATTCATTCAGATTTATGCATATGCCTTTTTAAAGGGGAGAGCCTGTGACTTGTTCAACACAAACAAGTCTGTAATCCATTATGTCCTGTGAAATAAACCAGGCACAGAAAAACAAAATCCATGTGATCTTATTTACATGTGAGATGGAATAAAATTGAACTCATGAACTCATTGAAGTAGACAGGAGAATGATGGTTACCAGAGGCTGGCAGATGGAGAGGAGGGAGGGAATCGGGAATTATTGACCAAAGGTACAAGGTTTCAGTTAGGGTGAATAGTCTTTGAGTTCTCTTGCACATCAGGGTGACAACAATCAGTAATAATTTATTATATTCTTTTCAAAATAACTGAAAGAGTAAATTTCAAAGGTCTTACCATAAAAATGATAGGTAAATGAGGTGATGGAAATGTAAATTAGTTTGATTTAATCATGCCATTTGGATACATAGATAACAAAATCACATTGTGTCCCATAAATTAGGATTTGTTGCTCAAAATAATAATAATACTTTAAAAAACCTTTAGTTCTGAATCCTCTTCACTTGCATGTTAAGTTCTACCAGCCTTTGTCTGAGAATCTAATATAGTTGCTATTCCATATTCCCACCATTCTGTGGTCTACACTTTCCCCATAAAATCTTGACAAAAATCAGTTTACAGAAAACATGATTTGAAAGTAACTCTCTTTAAGTCATGTTTTTAAAACAATTGCATTGAAACAAGAAGTCTAATCATCAATATGTGATGATTAGATTCTATTAAAGTAGAATGAAAGATATATAATAAGTAATTCAGAAATACAAAAAATTCTGTTCATAGAATTAGCAGTACAATTCTTAATTGTTGATGATTCCAAGGAGCCTTCGTTTTTTGGCAGAGAACTTGGTAGCAACATGAAGTAGGAGAAAGTTCTGAGGTGATATTGCCAGAAAAATTTTCTGGCCCTCGAATCACTTGCTACTTGACCTTAAGTTAGTCACCTTGCTGAACATTCGTTTCTAGATACATAAAAAGTAATTATTCCCTCTCCCTCTGTATACTAAGAAGCCTTCCTGTAAAAAGCCTAGTCCTGCCATTTACTATCTATGCATCCTTCAATAAATTACTGAACATCTCATTAGTCTCCTAATATGTAAACAGATGAAAATCATAGTATGTGCCTCATAGAATTTTGAGGATTAAATTAGTTACAACATATAAAGTATTTAAAATATTGTCTGATACAAGCTAGGTATTATACAAAGGTTTATTATTATTATACCATTGTATTAGAATTTGAGATTATCTTTATAAATTTTATATAACAAAGTTTAGGATAGCCACTAATCTAGAGTCTGAATACTCTGATTGTGTCACATAAATTTAATTTTTTCACTTGTAAAAGTCTAGTTTAACCTCTTAGAGTTCCACATTTACCATCTTCAAGGTGGGAATAACAATTGTAGCTAATAGTTATGGAATACTTCTTTGAAATTTTAGGAATTTAATAAGATCAGCTCATTTAACCCTCCCACTATGGTTGTTTGAGCTAAGAATTATTAATGTCCTTTTTATAGATGAGAGAATGTGAAAAGGTAAAATAGTTTTCCTAGAGTATATTAGATTAATAAATGATAATAATGGGATTTGAACCCAGCTACCTAAGAGTTCAGAGCTCCTGGTGTTGATCACCAAGGTTGATAATATAGTACTATATTATTGTGAGAATTATTAGTAGTATTACTGTGAGAGAAACTAATTCATATAAAGGGTTTAACCCAAAGCTTGTCACCCAGACAAGGCTCAAAAAAATCCTTACCCTCATTAAGTAATATGATTATCTTAATATGGCCTGAAATTTTTAAGGCTGCACCACATGGAAGGCAGTGTTGATCTGCAGTTAAAAGCAAAGATGTGGTAACAGATTTGAATTTTCTCTCCTCTATTTTTAACTTTGGGAAAGTTATTTCGTTTTTTTTTTTTTTTTTTGCTCTCTCTCTAGAAAATCAAGGAAAATCATAATACCTTCCTGTTTATTTATATTCCTATTTCTCTCAGCCTCAAAACCTTCTCTTTTAATACTGTTCTGCAGCGCCAGAGATGGAGCTCTGTGGACCACTTTCTTGAACTCACTTGATAGCTTCCAGTCAGGTTCTGCCAGTGGGAGGCACTAGTGAGTTGAGAAATGGGAGGTGGGAGAAAGTCCACAGGCAAGTAAGGCTTCTTTGGGTAGGTACTGACAGAGCCTGAACTTATGGATTCTGTTAACTTACACCTTCTTTTTTCTCCAACTAGAGGACTATTAGCTACTTTTCGCATTTCTCATACCTTGGTTGTCTCAGCATCTTTTTCTTTCTCAACCACTTCATCTGTGTAATGAATTCACTTGGTTTGAAATATCTAGGATGCTTTTGGTTTTTATGATAGGACCCTGAACAAAACACTCACTCTTTGGGTCCCTGTGAGCATCAAATAAGGTAACAAAGGGGAAAAAAAATCCCTTCTTCCAGAACCTGCCATGAGATAAATATTCAAGAAGTGATAGTCTCTGACATTATCTGGGAACCCACTTCTGGAACTTTTGGATTTTAAAATTAGTTCAGGTCCCATAAGCCACATGAGACATAACCTTCCATATATGAATGAGGAAGAGCCAGATGCTGAATAACCAGAAGGAACACAGGTATGGTGAACAGAAGACATGAGCATCGGATGTTCTGCCATTTGGTTGGTTGATGTTGTCAAAGTTGACTCTGTTTGTGACAGGTGATATATAAAACACCCATCCTTTTCAATTTTTTCTCTTTTTCTTTTTGAGGTACTGGAGGTTGACCCAGAGGTGCTTTCCCACTGAGCAACATGCCCAGCCTTTTTGAATTTTATTTTGAGATAGGGTCTTGGTAAGTTGCTGGAACTAGGGATCCTGCCTCAGTTCTCTCAGTCACTAGGATTACAAGTGTGTGCCACACCTGGCTCCATCCTCTTCTGTAAAAACATACTACATAGGACTGAAAACACACACTTCGAATACACATACCACAAATAACCTGTATTTTCAAAAGCACTATTTTGTCTGCTAAAATGTCATGTTCTTATTTCACAGGCCAATCAATACCAGGAAAGGGAGCTTTGGGTAAAATACTCTTAAGATAGGCTAACATATTTTATAGACCTTATAACAGAGGTAGAATTGAAAGGATATGTGTAGAAAAAAAAGTAAGAAAACAAGCTCTAGGAGCACTGGACAGAAGACACATGATAGTGTTCACTCCTCCTCCCCACATCCTAACATCTGTTAATCTTCTGCACGCTCATTGCACTTAGCCAAGTGTGGCTTCACATTCCATCCTGAACAGTTGTGTCTTATGCTTAATTTGCTTTTCACATTTCCTCTCCTCTGTCATATGCCTAAAAGTAGGGAGTCTCCCTTTGGTGGCACCTTACTTATATACAGTAGGAGATAATTTTAAACCAAAGTGAATATCTGCCTATGAAATGGACACAAAGATTAAATGTTTATGGAGTACAAGATACACAAGAGTTAACTGGCTTCTGTCACATTTTCTTTTTGACAGGACATCCTCTTTTTAAAAGTCCTATTCCCACTTCTTTAAATAAGTTTATAGGCTGTGATATCAGAGGTTTATGTTTAAGTCTGGATTCTACTTTTCCAATTAAGTGACCTGGGGTGATTGCCTAGACATGCTTCTGCCCCTCTTTATGAGTTTAAATGGAAATAACATTTGTATCTGGCTTCCCAGAAATCTTGTAAGGATTGAAATAAGACGAAAAGTGTTTAGAAAGTGCTCAATAAATGTTTAATATTTTGTGGCAGTCATTAATATTATGTACCCATTAAATTTATTTTCTAAGAACAAAATTCCATTAATTCATTTTTCACCAGCAAAATTTGCTTGAAATATTGCAAGTATCCTTTATACTTGAAGTGCTATGGAACTCCCTGGTGAACAGATACTCCCTTGTAATGATACAATGCCAGTGATACAATGGTATGCATAGAGGTATTTGAAGAGAGAAGTGTAATGGGGAAAAGTGATATTTGATTTGGATCTTAAAGGACAGAATAAGAATTCACAAATAGTGTTTTTCCTTATGGAATTCAGATTATAGTAGATATTGGAGATGAACAGCGGGAGATTATTGGACAATTACTATGGTTAAGCTTGACCTTGGTCTCATTTGTCTACCTTGGGTATCAGTTCCAAAGTCCTTTCCAAAGAAAGGGAAAGAAATATTTTCTCTAAAGTATTTCAAACTTGCCCTTTTATAGTCTTCTGCCACCTCCCTCATCCTGTACTCTGTCACTTTGAGACCTTGAACCACACAGCCTTCTAGTTAGTGCCCATGCCTGTAGTATTTTCTCCTTCACTCTCTTCCTGCACAGCCACATTAATCTTCTTTAAACACTGCTTTCATCTTGTCACTGCCCTGTTCTGTGACTCTAAATAGCTCACTGGTTCCTCCTCTATCACATCCAGAGTTGACTGCTGACTTACAAAACTACTCACCATAGAGGTGGGTGACTAACTAAGGAATCGGGTTTTCCATTTCTCCTTAGGGCTGAGTAGCTGCATCTGTGAGGATGGAATCCACATATTGGGGACACTGAATCTCACCTCCATACTTATTGTCACTGTTGTCACGGGAATGGCTAGCCTGTAGAATCAGAGTGCTTATATGGGCTAGGTTTTGCACTAGCTGTTTTACACAGCTTTTCTCTAATTTTTTGAAAGCAAGATTATTAGGTATTATCATTCTGATTTACAAATGAGGAAGAGGATTCTGAGAGCTCAAAGAATTGGTTAAGAAATCCAGGATTCAAACCCAAATCTGTTTCCCTCAACTTTCTTATCTTATTCACTGTGCCTCCACTCTGTGCTGTTCATTTGACCCAGAAAGTCTTTCTTCACAGCCTAAGTTCTATCTCTTGGAAAACGTCTAACTCTTCTTGAAATACTAATCATTCATACCACCTTTACCCTTGAATTATGTGCTACTACTCTCTATATGTTTGTCTTTTCTCCACAGTGACTTTGCAGGTACTTTGTGAACAAATATTCTGCTTTACTTCAAAAATCCCTAAGACAAGTTGCAGTTCTTCTGAGCTTCCGGTGACTAAAAAATACAGACCTGTTGATAGGGTTCTCATCCTCAGTCTTTCAGTAATTGTGTTTTCTTGGGTTCAAATGGGTGGTACAGGAAGGAGTCAAGAGTAAGCCTTAATTCAAATAGAAAAAAAAATTAAGACGTAAGAGCTATGAGAAATATAATGAGAGCATGTTTGGGGATGAAAGAAAACATAAAAATAAAATTAGGGACAATGTTGCCAGGAATGTAACTTAAAACATACACCATAATGCTAGAGAGGTACAGTCTGCTTCCTAGCAGTCAAAGGTAAAAAAGGAGCCTCTGTCTTATAAAATTTAGAGTCCATGAGATAAAAAGTAAATCAACTGCTCATGAGCAATAAATCTATTTTTTGGTATCAAGTCCAGACAGAAATTACTCCCCATGGAGTCTCATTAAGGAGAAATTGGGTAAAGTAGTGAACAATATCCTTGCCAATATTGTTACAGTGGTCACAATAAAAAGTTTCATAGAAATCTTGCTTATAATGTTCTACAGTCTAGCCAGTGACATCATAGCAACAAAGTGAAATACAGTAAGAATTCCTCAGATGCGGGCCCCCAAGAAATTTTTCCAATAGCAAAGCTGTCGTATTAACGCTTAAAGAAGGTTCTGGTCCAAATCAATACTTCAGGGATTTATAGAGCTTCAGGTTCAGAAGTGGGAATATAGCATGTATCCAGGGGAACCAGATCTTAACTGTTTCATAATCTTTTCAGATTTATGGTAGCCTTTTTATTCTACTTAGGGTCTGTCTGGAATTTAGCAGAAATTCAGAGTATGATGGGGGCTAAAGACTGGGAGAGACTCTTCCTGATGGGAAGTAGGCAAGGCCCAGGCAAATTGGACTGAGATTCTGCCCATAGTTCTTGTATTGTCCAGGAGCAGAAGAACTAGGCGAGAAACCAAAGCTAATACTGGTCCACATACAGAGAGTTAAAGTGGGAATGACGAGACTGTGGGATTAATGTAGTGGATGTAGAGAGGAATAAGGGCACATTGAATTTTAGGATCAGTGAGGTGGGGCTGTAACTATGTCTGTGCTGAGTTTTGTTCTCACAGGTTCAGCAGTGGTCTTCAGTGTGTGGAGCAGACTTACCTGTGGGTGCTTGTCAGCATGCACATTCCCACGGCCCACCCAGGACCCACTGAGTCTTGGACAGCTGCATGTTTAGCAAACTCCCCAAGTGATTCTCCCGAGGACTAAAATTTGAGAAGCACTGAATTACAGACGAAGTGAGGATGAACCTATAGGTTTCAGATAGAAGTACCTGCTCTGAGGTTGACTTGGGGCTGACATTGGGCACAGAGCAATTTCAGTGGGACTCAGAGGATTAGATACCACTACATTTTTTATGAAACATAGAATGATGAAGTGGCTAGAAGCAAGTCACTGAATTTAAAAAAGGCTTTTTTTATGAGAGAAATGCAGACGGGGAAATTTAGAAGTCCTCTCATTAGTGGGATAAGGTAAAAATTTAATGAAAGGGGAAGTTTTAATATGAGCTAGCAGCACATCCTGCCATTTACCTTCCTGTGAAGCAGCTCAAAGAGCATCTGGAAGTATTATTTTGGGAGAAAGAAAATCTAGAATGTCACTCCATGTAACTAGGGAAATAATACCTTGGCAGTGAAGGAAAACAGGAGGATAGGCTTCTGTAATAAGCAGAGTAGCATGGCATTCAGTCTCCAGAAGGTTCCCCTGGTTCTGGACACATTTTATCAGCATGAGCACAAAGATCCAGCTCATGCAGTGCACCTTTCTCTTGGTGTTGATAGGTTGTACGGAATCATGGCAAGCTGTGTTTGGTGAGACTCAAATGGATGTTTTGACTGCAAGTTTGTGTAGCTGTCTTCGATGAGGAAGAGCTCAACCCACGCTGCTACTGGTTGTGTTATTGTTTCATTTATTTGTTGTAGTGATTTTAAATAGAGAAAGAAAGGAATTGAGGATAAGGTTTGAGCCAGAGCAATCAGGCAACTTCAATAATGAAATGCTATCTAGGCTTTTGCAATAGGAAATCTATGCAATCCCATTGCTAATGCTATTCTCTCCATAGGGATTCATCAGCCTATTTTATCAGCTCAGTGGGGTTCAATGCCTCTCTACTCTGAAGGGGAAAAAAAGCAGAATTATCACCAGGGTAATGAAAAACACCCCTCCCATGTCTGTGGGGTGTTTTATTAAAAGCGTGTTGCTTTGGTCTCATATACCAGTTGCAGTACGTGAGTATGAAATGCCAGAATGGCTCTCAAGGGAAACACTTTCCTTTGTGCTAATTTAAAATTCCTCAAAGAGCATGCAGTAAGGTGTGCTGTTAATATTTGGCATCTTGCTGCTTGAGATTTTTCAGGAAGGAGCTTGTAGGTGCAGTAGAGTAAAATATCAACTGAGTGTTTTGCAGCCATCTGACCCAGGCCAGCAGTTTATTATTAAATGCTTTCTAAACCATTTTTTTTTACCTTACTACTCTCTCACATTCTCAATATTTTCTTATGCCATTAAGTATTAGGGAATTCTAATTAGTATTCTTATTGTAATCTGGGCAATAACATTAATCCTCTTAATAATCACATTTTACTTTTTATAAATGAATTCTCTCTCTTGCCAGTGGCATTTTCACGCTTTACTTCTAGTTTTTGAAAAATCTTAACCCAGTGTTGTTGTTTTTTCTGAAAACTCTATCATTAGTTCCATCCCATTAGCATTTCATTCTCCAGCTCATCTCCATCCTAATTCTTCTAAAACTTTAAGGCTCATGTTAAGTTCTGGGACTATTAACTCGACCACAGCATGTTGTCTAGCAGAGGAGATAGACTTGTAATGATACAATGCCAGTGATACAATGGTATGCATAGAGGTATTTGAAGAGAGAAGTGTAATGGGGAAAAGTGATATTTGATTTGGATCTTAAAGGACAGAATAAGAATTCACAAGACTTTAAAGGAAAAGTACTCATGCCAGGATAAGGGACCTGAAAGTAAAAGAGTATGGAATTGTAGAAGAGCAGAGGGTATATTCAAGAACTAACTCATAAAATGGGAGTGGAAGGGGAAAAGATGAATCCAGAGATGTAGGATCCATATTGTGAAGCTCCTTACGTTCTTCTACATTGGGCTTGGGCCTTATTCTATGGATATTGTAGGTGGACAATATTTTAAAAAGCATATTGGCAAGATCACTCTAGTTGAAGGTATCCAAATTATTTGGAGTTGGATCTGCTAGTAGCTGGGAGATTAGTTAATAGTTTATGGGAGTAATTTTGAGAATACCTGAGAGGAACTAAAACTTGGACTGAGACCTTTGGGATGGAGAGAGATTGCTAAGTAGGATAAATGAAGTTGGTGATTGGCCATTTGAGAGAGAGGAGAGGGAAACAACAGAGGGAATGAGGTTCTTAGGGAGTTAGCTGGTACTATGTAAATCTAGATAAGGCATATATAGAATAAAGTGATGTATGTTTTAAAGTTAAGAAGTGAATAAGGGGGACTGGGGTTGTGGCTCTGTAGTAGAGTGCTTGGATAGTCCGTGCAAGGCCCTGGGTTCAATCCTCAGCACTACATAAAAAATAAATAAAAAAGTGAATAAGATCAGTTATGGAATGATTCATATCTCTGGTATCCAAATGGTGATGTCTTGCATTTAGTTAGATAAAGAAGTCTGGAATTTGGGAAAAATTTCCACAGGAGATGGATTTGGCAGTGAAGGGACTTCTTACTGGCCAGTTGAATCATGACTTACAATGCTATTAATAAAACCTAGTCACTCAGGGTCATTATATAGATGGCTCATTTCAAGATTCTACTTTAATAATTCTTAAGCATTTTTATACATGTTGCTAGTGGGAGAGATCTAATCTATGCTGTGCTTGTATTTCTGTATATTTTTCAGCCTATGTGAGTTGGAAGCTATGTGACTAACTTTTAGCTTTTGAAATAAGAGAACAGACAGAACATGTCATTTCTGGGCAGAAGCTTTAGGAGTTAATTTGCAATTTACCACATCCCCTTTTCTTGCCTCTATACCTTTGAAGATAGGAGCCCCCATCAACCAGTCATTTCCTGAGTGACTAAATGAACAGAATTCCCCATATGACCCACAGTAGACAGATAGTATGAACGAAAAAAGAAATTTGTTTCATTAAATTGCTGAGATTATTTTTGCTTTTCTCAAAGCCTAAACTAGCCAATCTGACTACCTCTTAACCAATGAGTCAAGTCCTGGCTCTTTCACTAATTAATTAATTGTAAGCAAGTTATACAACTTCTTTGAGCCTGTGTTTCTTTATTTGGGGGCCAGGAATAATGATATTGAATTTGTCAGAATTTTAGAGCATTGAAGACAAAATATGCAAAGAACCTTATAAACAGTAGCTATTTCCCACATTAAAATCTCCATCTTTTAAGGCAGTTACTCATTTTTAATGTATTGATTTTGTTATAGATTGTGATGCTTATTCTCTCTTATATTAATGTTGCATTCAGATTCTCAGATATGCTATCTATCTGAACAATTTCTAAAAAGGGCCAAGAATCACATAGGTTTCCTAAACAATTATAAACTATTTATTTAGTGCTATTTTGCCTTTTTTTTTCCTCTGACAAGTTTATTGGTCTGTGGAATATGAAGTGTACAAGTCGTTTCTCAAGTGTTCTTTTTTCTTCTAATGCAATCCTACCCCAAACATCTATCTCTGTGACATCACAGATTTACTTCTCTTGATCTGATCACCTGCTTATACCATTTCCCTTACTTAAAGCTCTCTATTGGTTCTGCAGGATGATATTTATAGAAAACTTTATCCACTTGCATATCAAGTGAAAATCTAAATCTACCTAAGGAAAAGCATCTAATATACCCTTGACTTTCCATGTAAGTCAAGGGTAAATTCAACTCTTAGAAAATAGAAGGGTTGATAGCAATCATATCTCACAAATTTAGTCTTTTTATTTTTAAATTTTTTATTTGTTCTTTTTAGATACAAATGACAGTAGAGTGTTTTTTGACATATTATGCACACATGGAGTATAACTTCTCATTCTTGTGGTTGTAACATGAATTGATTTTGAAAATAAACTTGGTTGGAATTGTAGAGGAGATGAAAATTCAGGGACAAAGTGACCTTAGCTGATAAATAAGTAACAGGGATAGAAAAAAAAGACAAGAGTATTAATAAGGTAAGTTTATTTCTAGAAGAGTAGAAAGAAAGGATTATTTCTCAAGAAATCCTGTTCAACTGATTTCTTCCAGGGATGGTACAACCTGCAGATACATTTTGATCCTAAACAGGCTTAGATAGATTTGTAAATACATGAGTAATGTACCATGGAGGGCAAGAGAGGTAATAGGAACATAAACATGATATTTGAGAATAACTTTGGGTAGCTTTATATTCTAAAAGGGAACTTATGTTGGCTGGCTCAAGAGCTTGACCAAGTTTAGCTATTCCTTTGTTCCTATATTTATGAATTCTTAATACAATTACACAGAGGAATAAATAGCCATAGGTATATCAGAGTCATAGATGACAAAATAATTTTCTCATGTATTTGTTTTTATGTTTATAGACATTATGAAATACTAGATAAAAAGCATTTTGACTTTTTTTAAGGAAAGAAACAAAATTCTTTTACTCTGGATTAAGGAGGCTAGAGAATATTGAAAGTCATTGTTCTGGCAATATTCAATTAAAGAGTGTTTCCTTTAAAATCTATCCCTCTACTTAAATGATAGTAACTGTCCCCATATCCCTTTCCCTAGGTAACCAAATTAAGTGGGAAAAGGAAGAATATGTCTACAGGAGCTGTGCCTCTCACACTGTCTGGAGCCCCTTCCCATCAGTCCCTGGTAGCACACTGCTGTGGCCTCCTTGTTCTACCTGTGTAATGGCCTTTCAGAAATGACAGATAGTTTCTCCTAGGAGGAAAGATTTAACTGGCAATTAAAGAGGCATCCTAAGTTTTTTTTTTTTAAAAAAGTAACTGTAACTTCATAATTTTATTTCCCTAGCATCTGTTCTATTCAAGCCAAGCCTACTGTGGTGATCTTCATCCGAGACAATTCAGTGGTTTCCTAGCAACCAAGTTTCCTGTGGTTTCCTTGGTTATATGCAATGACATAGCTCTTGTGGGCAACTTCAAAAGCAGAGAAGAAAGCCCTCCTAAAGAATGAGATTCCAAAAAATTCAGGTTACTGCTTGCTGAGTGTCTATAATGAAGAAATTTCTCCCATGGGCATTAACAACACTAATAAATGTTAATGTGGAGATTGCAAATAAAATCATATCTTAGATTATATGTTCTTTTTCATGGTCTTTGTCATATACTTGATATTTTTGTCATACATCCTAATATTTTTCTGATCTTTTTCTATAGATTTTAATTAATTGACTACTATTCTTAGACATATCAGCAAATGAAAATTAAATGCTTCAAAAATCATATGACAGGCCAATTATGAAGACTGCTGAGTTATAGTTGCTCAAGAATAGGGCTCAATAATACTGTCTTGTTTTTACTAACAAGGTATATTTTAGAGACTTATATGTCAATGTCAAGGCCTGCTGGTAGAGGCCATTAAATAACTGTTAACACAAAACCATTAACAATATCTTTAAAAAATTACATATGAACAAATTTAATCTAGGAGATTGGAGATCTGTGCATTGAAAACTACAAAATGTTTATGAAATTGAGGAAGGCACCAAAAATGAAAAGATTCCCCATGTTCATGGATTGAAATAATTAATTTTGATAAAATGTCCATACAACTTACTCAGAGATCTACATATTCAATGCAATCTCTATCAAATTCCCTATGACATTTTTTCCCAAAATAGAAAAAATATCCAAAATTTATATGGAATTCCAGAAGATCCCAAATAGGCAAAACAATTTTGAACAAAAGTAAATAGCTAGAGGCCTCACACTACCTGACTTCAAAATGTATTACAAAGCTACAGTAACCAAAATAGGGGTAGTGGTGTAAAACTAGATATGCAGAACAATAGAAAAAGGATATTCACATGTATAACAATGAAATTAGATTTTTATCATACACTCTATACAAAATTAAAAATGGGTTAAATGCTTACATGTAAGACCCAAAACTATAAAACTAACTAGAAAAAATAGAAAATTTCTATAGACAATGATTCTTTGGCTTTTTTATTACCAAAGCAGAAGCACAAAATTCGAAACAGACAAATGGAATTGTATCAAATTAAAAAGCTTCTGTATAATATTTTTAAAAAATAGAGTGAAGAGACAACAAACAGAATGAGAGAAAATATTTTCAAACCATACAGGAGATGAAGGGTTAATCAATCTCTCTCTCTCTCTCTCTCTCTCTCTCTCTCTCTCTCTCTCTCTCTCTCTCTCCCCCATATATATACAAGTATATATAATTCAAACAATTTAACAGTAAGAATAGAACACCATTTTAAAATTGGCAAAGGATCTAAATAGATATATTTATAATATATATTTGTGTATTTCTCTAAGATATAAAATGGATAAGAGATATGTGAAAAATGCTAAACATCAGTAGTAATCAGAGAAATACAAATTAAAACCATAATAAGATATCGTTTCACCTTTGTTAGAATAGCCATTATCAAAAAAAAAAAAAGACAAAAGATAACAAGCATTAGAGAGAATGTGGAGAAAAAGAAACCTCTGTATACTCTTGTTGGGAATGTAAATTAGTACTGCCATTATGAAAAACAGTATGGAGGGTCCTCAAAAAATTACAACTAGAGCTACCATAATTATGATCCAGCAATCCCACCACTGATTATCTTTCCAAAGGAAATGAAGTCAGTAGGTTGAAGAGATATTTGCATTCCCATGTTTACTGAAGCATTATTCACAATAGCTAATGGTAAAAACAACTTAAGCATCCATCAATTAATAAAGAAAATGTTATATATAAACAATATTCAGCCCCTAAAAGGAAGAAAATGCTGTCATTCATGACAATGTACATGAATCTAGAGGATATTATGTTAAGTGAAATAAGCCAGGCACAGAAAGGCAAAAGCTGCATTACATACTTATATGTGGGATTTAAAAATACTGAACTCTTTAGAAGTGGAAAGTAGAAAGGTATTTACCAGAGGTTGAGAGAGGGAGAGTGGGAGAAATGTTGGTCAATGGATCAAGAGGAATGAGTTAGAGATCCGTTATACAACCTGGTGACTACAGATAATACAGATATACTGTTGGGTGATTGAAAATTACTGAGTGGAGTTTAGGTATTCTCACTACAAAAATAATTATATGAGATAATGCATAAGTTAATTATTTGACTTAGTCATTCTCTCCAGGGAGAATATGTTTCTATGTTGGTTGCACAGTATTTTATAAATTATAGAATCAAATAATTTTAGAATTTAAAAAGATCTTGAATTCATCTAAAGCACAATTATAATAGCTACTATTTATAGAGCTGGCTATCATTATAAATGTTCATTTCAGATTAACATATTTAGTTTTCATAATCTTTCGGACTCTATTATAATAATCTCTGGACTCTATTGTAACATGGGGCAAATTGAGGAACACAAGGGTTAAGTAACTGCCCTAAGGTCACACAGCTATTAAGCAATGACTTTGTGTAGTCTGGCTCCAGAATTTTTGCATTTAACCATTATATACTAGACTGTATAAAGAATCTGAGACTGAGTAATGAAGTACGTTTTCCAAAATCACACCCTTACACAGTGGAGGTGGATTTCAGGCTTGTTCTGTATGAGTTTAGAATTTGAGTTCTTAATGACTACTTTTATGGCTCCATAGTACCATGGACCTTGGAGAATGTCTAGCTAAAACTCCATTTAGAAAGGTAATGTTGTTAAACAGAATGCACACGGACTTTGAAACTAGAAGAACCTTTGTTTAAATCCAGTTTTGTGATTGGCAGTTGTAATCTTGAGCAAGTTAACTTTTGTAAGTTTGCTTGTCTATAAAATTTGGATATTTCATACTTACTAAATAATATAGTCAAAATAATATAGTCAAGTGAAAGGAATGATTTGAAGTGTCTAAAAGAGCACTGAGTATGTATGAGGCAATGGTATATGAAACAATTATAAGGAACTTAGAGAAATTCTATCTCATGGTAGGTACTTATATGATGTCCAGGATACAAATCAGGTTTCCTATGTATTGTAATTCTTGCAATGAACCACACAAAGGACTTAGTAGGGACAAGTTTTAGAGAAAAATATCCTGTTAATTCCTCTGTATGTCTGTTATTCTAGTTTAGAATCTCTGATATTATTTCCTATAATTAATTTGCTTAATTTTGAGTATAGATCCTCTTACTTACATATTATATGTAATACTATTTTCTGTATCATATAATAGGTATCACTCTTGCTTTCCCAGTGAAGTAATAAAATCCTCACACAGGGATTTGCTTCTTGTTATTTGCTTTTACAGTGCTTCTGTATCCTTGGGCTTTACCCTCAAATGTGCTAGGAAAGATCTTTTATGTTAGCAAACTCATAAATCAATGACTTGGTGTTTTTTATTCAGTCTGCTTTGTTCAAAGATACTTTACATACAACAAATTGTACAAACTTAGAGTACAGTTCTCTGAGTTTCACAAATGCTCAGGTTTAGGTAACCACTATCATGTGATGATAAAGACAACTCTTTAGCATCATACTTTTAAGATTAATCCATGTTTCATGAATCAGTAGTTTGATACTCTATTGTTGGATGGTATCTATGAATGAATATTCCATACGTTGTTTTTTCCGCCTTTCCACTGATGGTCCTTTGGCTTGTTTCCAGTTTTTGATTATTCTTAATCAAGCTGGTATGAACATGTCATTTCACATCTTTTTATCGACATATGTTTTCATTTCTATTGGATAAACATATCAAAATGGGATTATTGGGTGTATGATAAATATATGTTCAACTTTAGAAGAAACTGCCAAGTTTTTCCAAAGTGATTGGAGCACTTTACATCCCCATCAGTAATAAATAAGAAAGAATTTCGGTCACCCCACATTTTCTTCAACTTGGTTTTGTGGTTCTTGTTTAATTTCTGTGTTTCAGGTGGCTGTCTATGTCATTGTGGTAGTTTTAGTTTATTTTACTTATAACTGGTAATGTTGAGGATCTTTTCAGGTGTTTATTTGCCATTTATATTTCTTATTTGGTAAAAAGTGTCTTTCACATTTTTTAACCTCCACCCCTGCTATTTTCTTTCAATTAACTTGTCTACTGAGTCAAAAGAGTAAAGAATTCTTTATAAATGTTGTGATCACTTTTTTTCTGTCTGTGAGATCACTGTATTTTCTTCTATAATACTTAAGTATGTTGGCAATAGAGTATATTCCATTTCTCATTTTAGGTATTTCAGCTTTCATCTCTAAATTTCCCATCAGCACTTTGTTGTATTCTATACATTTTTCTTCTCCATATTCATCTTTTCCTCTATCTTCTTAAACAAATGGAATATAGTTGTAGTAGTATTTTCTAAAGATCCTTATCTGTAGTTCTATTATATTTGTTATTTTGGGGATCTATTTTTAATTGGTTCATTTTCTATTGCTTACTGATTTTATTTTCCTAACTTTCAATTGTTGGACAGTTTAGATTTTTACAATATTTACTGCTGGATGTAACCCAGATAGATTTTGTTCTGACATAGTTGGGTTCCTTGGAATCAGTTTGATTCTTCTGAAGCAGGCTTTTAAACTTTGTTGGAGCGGGCTCACAGTACTCATTAGTCTAGGTCTAACTAATCTGTATTATTATGGTGATAACTATATGATGATTTTTCTTGACGTTCTATGCAACCACACTGACTGGTGCAAATTTAAATAAGGTTAACTCCACATGAACTTTGAGAATAGTTCAGATTGAAGCTCTTT
Organism: Ictidomys tridecemlineatus; assembly: GCF_052094955.1. Classification (NCBI taxonomy): domain Eukaryota; kingdom Metazoa; phylum Chordata; class Mammalia; order Rodentia; family Sciuridae; genus Ictidomys; species Ictidomys tridecemlineatus. The sequence goes on from NC_135487.1 coordinate 51,687,771, forward strand.
GGTGTTGGGTAGCTGCTTCTCATACAATTGCATATCAGTGTTCAGCCATACTCAAGAGGCCCCTAACAGATTTCTGGAGCTCACCCTCTGTGTGACTCCCTCACCTCTGGTATGCTGTCTTGCAATATCTAGCCCCCTTGCTCTTCCTAAACTTTGATCTCTTTCCTAACTCAGCTAAATGCTATTGTCTGTCCAGGTTCCTCTCTCTTAACTGCAACTTAGCAACTGCTATCAAGCCCTACACTGGGCATCATTGAACTCATTCTTTCTTACCTTCTCTCAGGCAGTCAATTATTTCATTGATTCTCTCCAGTAATTCAATCATTTAAGGTGACGGTGATAATCCATTTCATTATTCCATCATTGCTGGAAGCATTAACTTTGAAATAAAATATTATCTTGCAAACCCACACATATTAAATGCACAGCATGAGGGTTTTTTTTCCATCAACAGTTCCAAATATCGGCACCTTTGGTAGTTCTCATAGAGATCAGTTTTGAAATTTTGTTCTCTAGGTGCTGAGAGAAACCCAGGTAAGAATTTACAGGCTAGGATAAAAATGCCCATTTCTAAATTTTTAAGGCTTCCCTTCTATATCAAATTAGGCATTAAAAAACATTTTAATTGGGACATTTTTCTTTAATTCTCCCATAAATTGCTTTCTCAGCTAAACTTTAGTATTGCATTTTTAGCTTTCATTAAGGCCATTTAAAACACATTGCACTTTCTGTTAAAACACACACACACACACACACACACACACACACACACACATACACACATACACACACAAACTTGGGAATGAGAATAATTAAATCACAATAATACATACCCCATAATGTCTACAATAAAATCTAATATTCAGATCTTTTGTTCCTGGCTTGGTGAAAATGTTAAAAAATGTAAAGTAATGAGTCCATGGATGCCATTTAATATATTTTTAGTAGTTTTTACTCTTTTTTATACTTTGTGGTTCTGATGTCTCTTTTTTTATGTTACTATGATTTTTGTAATGTTTTTACTTTTTAATTAAAAAGTTGATCTCAGAAAAATGAAAGCCAGGAGATAGAAGAGAAAGACGAGGAAAAGGGAACTATTGATTCAAAGGTATAAAATTTCAATTAGGCTGGAGGATTATGTTTTAGTGATTCGTGTTATTATGATTTTAATAGTAAAAGTCCAGCTTAAAGCAGTGAATGAATTTGTTTTCTATTTGACAGTGCTGAACACATAGCTGATATTCAGTAAACTCTGATAAAATGGAAGTCCACTGCTGATATCCTTTCTTTTCTTTTCTTGACTACTGGAGTCAGCAAGAAGTAAATTAAAGTTAATATATCCCAGTCTCAAGCACATATTGGCACCCACTTTGTGCAACATGTTGGGATGGGTGCTGGGAAATACACGGAGCTGAAATGTGGGCTCTCTCCTCATGCAGAAACACTCCATAATTCTGTTCTTTCCTTGTGCCATCAGAACAGATTGCTTTCTCTGCTCGAGATGTTCCCCCACCTTGTAGTATACTTCACCCACATATCTCCCATCTTGAACCTTACTTCATTCAAGCTCTTGCTTAATTGTCACTTCATCCAAGAGGACTTCCCAGGACTTTTTTTCCCTAATTTAGGACTACCTCTTTACACTTTCTTCTTTTGCTCTGATTTATTTTTTTCCTCATATCTTTTGTCACTACCTATACTATGTATTTATATTTTTATTCTCCTCTCCTTCTCATTCAAAGTATGCTCTGTGAGAGGATGAATTTTGATCTGTGTGTTCATCATAGCATCTGTAAGTCTAGAACAGTGTTTAACACAAGCAACTGCTTAATACATATTTGCTTAATCAATGAATGAATAAAACTAAATGTCGTATTACCTATTAATAGGTATGGATATGCTCAAGTTTAGCCTGAATGATCATAGCTTACTAGACTCTCCCACTGCTGAACAGCTGTGTTAGGACTCATCAAGAATAGTTCCAGTCCTGCTAATATTTGTGAAGAAGGTATTCTGTGTGTCAAGTTTAATTGTATATACTCAAAAGCCATTACTGCTGAATCAAAATACCTAAAGCTTTTATTATTACCTATCTGTAAGCTAAACTATAAATTTTTTTTCCTTTGATTCTAATAATTAATTTGAATAGACATCAGTAGTTTTATATATTGAGATCTTTAGAGTTTTTTAATTTGTGTTTTAAGAAAAAGGTTTTTTCATTGAACTAGTTCTCTGCTTTGAGTATAGAATTTCATCATCAGATTTTCAAAGATAATAAATGTGTCTACCTTTATTAAGTGTGTCTATTCTTTATTTTTAAATGCTATTAAAATGTAACTAGTCTCAGAGAGACTAGATTTGCAAATCAGAAACTATCATTCTAGTAGCACATGGGAAATATTGGAATTAATTTTGCTATAAGTATAGCCAGTAGAATTTGAGAAGGACTATTGCTTTAGTGACTGATGTTTTGGAAATTTGTCTTTTAAAAAAAATTACACATTTTGGATTTCCAAGAATATCACTAGGATTATTCTGAAATCCTAATAGGGGGCTTTCTGCTAAAATCCCTTTAAAATATATCTCTTCTATTTTGATTTGACTTCCATATTTACTTAATAAAACAAAGCAAAGAAATATTTTATCATTAGAATAAAAGAACAGAAATAGAAGGGATCTCCATGATCATTTAGATCCACTCTTTCAACTCACAGATGAAAAAACTGAGATACATTTTCTTGAGTCAGATCATGACATTTTCAAAAACATGAAGTTAATGACAGCTGGGACTAGAAATCACTAATCCCTATCTGATTTGCAAACTCATTCAGCTTCTGTGATTCCAAATACCTTATATATTATGCCCTAAGTATTGTTTCAATTGTCCTTTTTTTTCCCTCTTAGAGATAGATACACCAGAAAATACAACACAGTCTGCTTTTCAGAAAATTAATTATATAGAAGGAAGGATTTGATGGTTCTTTATGAAAACAATATGTCCTACAATTGACTAGCTAAGGCTTATTATTAGGGATAGAGTAAAATCTCTTTGCTTTCCTAATGATATCTTGATTAGTTGCATGTCTACAGAATTTGTAATATTCTAAAATTTGTAAATTATTGATTTTGTTAAACAACTTGCATCTGCTGCAAAAGACACACTATGACTCTTCACCTAAAGGTTAAAATGAGTTGTTGTTATGTTGAGAATAATGAAGTGAGAAAAATCCTGCCTTATGTAAGTAAACTTCCTCACATTGCTTCCTCCTTGTGTGTTACACCTTTAGGAAGCTCACAGACCTCAGACAAAGTTTTGATGAATGTATGTGTCCAAGGGATTGGAACTTTATATGATCTGTCCTTTTCCTTGCCCCAGATACCAGTTTCTTGCCCTGCTTCCAACTTTGTGTTTTAAACTTCTGATGTGGAACCAACATATCTATCATTGAAAAAATGGCCATAGAGTTCCCCTTTCCATGAAATTTAATCTGTTTCTGTACATTGACATGGTAGACACTGATTCAGCATGATGAAGCTCTAGAAGGAGCCTTGGCTTCACTAGCCAAGGCAACCTTTCCAATTTCTTACTTTCAGTATATACTTAAACCACACACACAAAAGCAAATAAATGCAAATAATATAATGCAATATAATTCCATTACATCGAATTGGTATGAAAACCATTATCCACAAAGAATTAGCTATAGATATTTTTCCCTCTATGAAGTCTGCCAGAACATTCTGGTCTCTGAGTGAAATTCAGCTTTTCTTGCAAAATCTGTTTATATTCAAGCCCCATTTCCAAGAAACAGGGAGTAATAACCTACCGTGAATGCATAAAAAATACCAACTATATACAAATTATATTAGGATTGAGAGGCATCATTTATTATTTTCAATATGTCCCAGAAATGAAAAAAAGCACAAAAAGAACTTGGATTGTTGATGTCAACCCATTTCCCCCTATTTATTAGAAAATGTTATATCTAATTATAATTATATAAAAGAAAGGATTCTATGGGGTTTTTTATGAAAACAATATATTCTAAACTGATTAACTTAAAAACTATTTTGATTTTTGCACTTACAAAATTTTTTCAGTTGTTCATGTAATTTAGAAAACAGTAAAAACATACCAGCCTTCCTGTTGGATTTTTCATGGTAAGTCCAGCATGATGACCAATCAGACTTTTTACTTGTTAGTCTCCTTGCTATAGGAAATGACATATTGTTATTGAGATATATTCATTTCTAGGCTGAGCACCAAGTAATTCCCTAGTGTTTTTCCCTTTAGGAGCTTTCATGATTCTAAACCCTTTACGAGATAGATAAAGCAAGACTTTCTAAAGACAAATTGGCTACTGCAAAATGCAAGACTATTTTAAGCTACCAGGTGAATATGTACAATCTTAGTCGTAAAAGCATCAATCCAAGACAATAAAAGTTGTTTTGCAGCTCTCACTGTTGTGAAATAAATGTCAATATAAAACAATTGTAACAACAAATCTTCACACATTGTGGTGAAACTAGAGAGAGACATTTCATTTGGATTTTTTTAAAAAGATACATTTTTATTTTTAATTTTCTTTTAAACTGACACATAAAATCGTATGTATTTGTGACATACAACATATTTTGACATATGTTTCTATTATATCACACTTTGTGTGTGTATAGATAATATTTAAAATCAAATCACTTAGTAATTTTCAAGTATACTTTGCTATTAACTATAGTCACTATGTTGTGCAATAGACCTTTTGAATTTACTCTACCTATTAAAAATTTTCTGTCCTGGGCTGGGGTTGTGGCTGGGTTGGTAGAGCGCTTGCCTTGCATGTGTGAGGTTCTGGGTTCGATTCTCAGCACCACATGTAAGTGAATAAATAAAGGTCAATCAACAACTAAAAAAATTTTTTTTTAAATTTTTATCCTCTGATCAGTTCTCTCCAATCCCTCTGACTCCTGCTCCATCACCACTACCACAGCCCCTGGCAACCCTCATTCTACTCTCTGCTTTCATGAGTTTGAATTTTTTAGATTCCACAAATAAGTGAGAGCATGTACTGTTTGTCTTTCTGTGCCTGGCTCATGTCACTTAACATAGTGTCCTCTAAATCTATCCAGATGGATTAAAGACTTAAGCCAAATGGATTAAAGACTTAAACATAAGATCTGAAACTAAAGCTACTAGAAGAAAACAGGGGAGATGCTACAGGACATTGGTCTGGATAAGACTTTTTGGATTTGACCCCAAAAACACAGGCAGCAGAAGCAATCCTAGACAAATGGGATTCATGAAATTTAAAAGCTAAGCCCAGCAAAGGAAGCAATCAACAGAGGAAAAGCACAACTAAAAGTGGGAGAAAATATTTGTAAACCATAGAGCTAAGAAGAGGTTAATATTCAAAATGGATACAAAACTCAACTCAAGAGTAAAAACAGAAACAAATTTTTAAAACCCTGATTTTAAAAATGGACAAACAACTTATATGAAAAAAAACATTTCTCAAAAGATGACATACAAATGTCCAAGAGATGTATGGAAAAATGTTCAACATCACCAATCATCAGGGAGATGCAAGTTCATTTTATTGTCTTTAATCAATGACATTTTGCTGTCAATTTATGTTAATGATTATTGTCTGGTATCCACAATGTTCAGTTTTAACTTACAGAGCTATTTTAAATCAACTGATTTGTCACATCAAATGATGTGATATCATTTTCAAATGCAATTGGATTGCATTCCTAGTTTTTGACAGAATTTAAGTCAAACCACTTGTCATGTAGAAAGTCCTTATTCCTATACCACTGGCCTTATTCCATTATTGTCTTAATCAACATTTTCTGTCCAAACATTCTTGATTGCAATGCTGATGGACAATGGAGGGATGAAGTCTGTATTAACTGAAATAAACAACATATTTGAATATTTCAAGTTAATTATTGTATGTGATCATTAAGAGATAAAGTGATTAAAGCATCAAATTAGGGCATAGAATCTGTGAAACTATTTTGGAATGTCCTGGTGGAAACATATCTAAAATAAGCCAACAGATGTTGTGGGAAACTTTTAAAAATTCTTTTCATTTCTTAGAATTTCTTTATCAAATTACATATGAAAATACAAAATACAAAAATGATAACATGATAATCCTTTGAGTGAGCATAACAATAGTTTTGTAGGGGGAGTTAAAAGACCATCTTAAAATTGCTAGAATTTTCGCAGTAGGCTTTCTTGTTAGGATATCATGGGTGGAATCTTCGGGGCTCATCTTAAAATAATACCCAGGTGACTTGGTTCATTTCTGTGTAGTACTCCTAGCTTAGAGGTTTTCTGATTGTCTGGTTGCCGAAAAATGAGTGTTCACTGTTAGTACTTTTCAATTGCAGTATTAACTTTAATGTAAATCTCCAACAGGACTTAGGGAACGTATAAATCTAATTACTCTAGCAAACCATTTGAAAGCCCTCATAAACACAGGACTATGCTGGTAAACAGGATCCTGATTTTTAAATCATTACTTAAAACTTGGTTTTCAGTTTGAGGAAATCATAATTAAAGAATATAGTAAAAATAATATTTCTAAACAATTCTAAGAATGGAAGAATGATGTGAAGGTGTTTACAGGAACTGGGAGCTTCTCGCTGCCTCTAATTTAGGCAACTTTTACTAGATTGGGAAACTTCCAGTGGGTAAACCTAGCTCCAGGCATCCACTTAGAGAAAGTAAAAGGGGCAATGGATGAACTGTCTCCAGAAATAGTGGCCCTTACTAAACCAACTTGTGGATGTGATTGTGTGAGATAGGGTACCAAAGCACCCACAGCACAGTTCCTGGCAGATAGTGAAGAGGGTAGGAAAGCTGAAGGGTTAAAAACATAGGCTCTGAAGTCAAATCATTTGTGTTTTCCTTTTGCATTTTGTTCTAATTAGTTATATATGACAGTAGAATGCATTTTGACACATCATACACAGATTGGGATATGTATATTTTCATATTGCTTACTCCATACCAACTGGGTAAACTTGAGACTGATATTCAACTTCCCTAAGACTTTAAAGATAATAATAACATCTATCAATTATGGTTGTCTGGAAAATAAATGAGTGAGAATACACACAAAACAAGTAGAACAACACCTGGTATGTACTAAGCACCCAACTTAACAATCACTTATTTCTACTATAACTAGGATAGTGATGACCATTACTACTATCACCACTAGTTCTGCAGCTATGGTTATTTTGCCTGTCTTTTTAGGAACTGTCTGGAAAATTGTAAGGGCTTTGGACAAGCTATTGCACAAGTCACAACTAGACTAATCTGACCAATTTGGGCAGGGTTGAAGTGTACTTTGTAACATCTTTGAAGTCAATGTGAGGTTATCATGAGGATTAAGCTATCTAATAAAAAAAACAAGCATTTTATCAGTTTATCACATGGTTTATTTATAGGTAGAGATGAAACAGTACTATTTTAATCACAGGTTTAAGGCACACCAAATTGTTAACTTCATAAAGGCCTGATTAAATAATAAGATTGACAGTTATTTTCTAATAAGTTACTCTATGTGTTTTAAAATAGTTGATGTGTGTTTCTTTTTTTTTTCTCTCTCTCTCTCTCTTTTTCTTTTCTTGGTACTGGGGATTGAACCCAGCGGTGCTTAACCAGAGTCACATCCCCAGCCCTTTTAATTAATTTTTTTTTAAATTTTGGACAAGGGTCTCACTAAGTTGCTAAAGCTGGCTTTGAACTTTCAATACTCCTTCAATAATCCAGCTACTGGGATTACAGGCATTTGCCACCACACCTGACTCAATTTTATTCTTTTTTTTTAAGTTGAATAAATAATATTACACACTCACATATATTCTACATTTTGTTTCTCTACTCATGTTGATGGAAACCCACAATTTCTAAATCTAAATAAATCTAGAAGTTTTCTCTTTTAGAACCTTTGCATTGTACTTAAGAATAAATCTAAAACAGAGTGACCAAAAAGCAGTGTATACAATGAGCTGATCAATTGATGTACATTGAGTACTTATTATAGGCAAAAAATCAGGTGAGATGCCAAGAGCATTAAAAAAAAAAAAAACGTAATTAACTGAATCATGCCTAGGAGTATTTATGAAGAAAAGGGAGATGTGACTGACAAGTAAAAGTACTATCAAGGTAGAAATTTTTTCTACCTCTTCCCAGTTGGATGTTCTGGGAACAGACGAGGCAGTGAAGACAACCAAAGTGTGTAGGATCCTCTGTTGTTGATGCTGCCTGATGGTTATACAAGGTCAGTCTGCCTTTGTCTCTGCTAAGGCTTGTGTTTTCTTCCTGTGTCTCCAGCACCAGTGTATCTACTCCTTATCATATTTAACAACTTTTATTTCATACTTCTTTTTATTATTTACATTCATATCATTTATTGCAAATTATAATTATAAATGTGGAGAAATTGTTTATTAAATATCTCACTCCTGCCTACAAGGAGGGCAGACTTGAACCATTTTTTCACTCCTGTGATGATGAGCACTGATAAATATCCATTGAATTAAGTGACCACATAAATCCAGATATTAAAAATGCCTTAGGTTAGCAATTAAAAATGGATAATCACATTCACAAAGTGGGTCTTCTACTTCCAAACCTAGTGTTTCCATGAGCAGAGGAACAGTACTGAAATTTGTGACTGTCGCAGCTCTCGGAGGGGCCTACGGTGAGTCAAATTCTTTACATAGGTTCTCATTTAATTGACATAACCACAGTGACAATTACAGACAAGGCAGTGAGGACAACCCAAGTGTGTAGGATCCTCTGTTGTTGACACTGCCTGATGTATACAAGGTGAGTCTGCCTTTGTCTCTGCTAAGGCTTGTGTTTTCCTTCTGTGTCTCCAGCATCAGTGCATCCACTCCTGATCATATTTAATAATTTTTATTTCATAATTTTGAGTTTGCATAGGGCTTCTTGCCCACAAACCAACAAATCCCATAGGTGCTCTGTGGAGCAAGTACGATTCTCCCCACTTTACAAAACAGGAAACAGGCTCAGAGAAAAGTGATGATTCTTCCCAAGATATTACCTTAAGAAAATAGCAGAACAGAATTTCCACCTGGGTCTTCCACTTCCAAATCCAATGCTGCCCTGAGCGGTGGGATGGGACTGCACTTTGTCTATAGTGGTTATGGCAGCTTCTAAAGGGGCCAAGTTTCCTTTTTGTTCTTTTCTTCCTTGGTGTTGCATTTTTGAGATAACAATTGGGATTTGCATTTAGAATTCACAAGTTCTGAAAGGTGGTTTTCCCCATGGATTTGAATCAAATGTGCGAATAGCATCCAGAAAGGTTAATCTGTTTACCCAACCAGAACATTTTGCACTGCAGAAAATACTGGGAAGTTGCATTGCTGGGCTCCTCCAGATGTCCTATGCTTTGAGTGGCTTTATTTGCATTTGGTATTTCAAAGCTTATGATCAATTTACAATTATAATTGTCATCAAAATTTTACTTTAACTAGCACTTTGTGAAGGAAAACATCAATTTACATTATCTTGCAGAGTTGGAAAATATCTAATGATTTATAAAACCCAAATGGGTTTCATCAGGACAAGTGAGTACAAAATTGCTGTTGCTGCTCTATGTTGTAATCATTTCCTAATACAAGATCCTGTTATTTTCATACATGTGTTTCATTTTCACTGTGCTCATCCATAATAAGGTAATTCTAATCTTTGAATTATGCAGCTGCTCTGAGAGAATGAAGAGCACCAGGATGAATAGGAAAATGAAACGGCTGATGATAAAATGTGCATTGAATGTCTGCCTTATTGGCAGTTGGAACTAGATTGACAATAAGTATAATTTCATATGTAAGGTGTTTCTTACTTTTCATATCTCCTTTGAAAATGCACAAAAATGTGTTTGCTCCATATACTGTCCATAGACTTCTTGCTGGTGGGTTAGGGAAGTTTCTCTAAGTTATAATAAAAACAGGAAGAAAAGATATCATATATTGTGCCTTGGATATATTGGTTTGAGAGTCAATAGATAATAGTAAATTTTTATTAAGCACTAACTTTGAGCTAGGCTCTGTGCTAAGGACATTATAGACACAAGTTCATTTAATATTTTCAAGAATCGTTTGAGAGTAAGCCCTTCCACTATTACGAACTGGTGTGGTTTAAATTTAATCACCAAGGTGGTGGTATTAGGAATTGGAGTCTATGAAAAGTGATTAACTCATTTGGGTGGAGTCTTCACACATGGGATTGGTACCCTTCTAAATGAGGCCTCAGAGATACAGCCTAAGGCAGCACCCATGAACCAGAGGGCAGGCCCTCACCAAACACCAAATCTGCCAACACCTTCATCCAGGTCTCCTTAGCCTCTGAATCTGTGAGAAATAGCTTTGTGTTGCTTATGAGCTACTCAGTTTATGGTGTTTCATCACAGAAGCCTGAACCAACTGAGAGAGGAACACTTTACAAAGATGTAGAAACTGACAATTATAGTGGTTAAGTTGCCTAAGGTTCTACAGTCAGTAAGAGGCAGATAAAGCATCAAATAATAAAGCCAATTTTCAGATAAAACTGAAGCCCAAGAAAAAGAAGAAAGTACTACTATTTGGTTTTGAATTTTATTATTAGTCTGATAAAAATAATTGAAGTGTTAGTTGCATAAGCTTACAATGAAAAGCAAATTAGATTGAGAACTGGAAACAAAAACATTATCTTACCCATTTTTGGATCTCCTTGCAAACAGTCCAACAGAAAACATACACTGTGGAGCCAAACTAGATGCCCTTCAATGGATGAATGGATAAAAAAAATATGGCATATATACACAATGGAATATTACTCAACTCTAAAATATAATATGATCATGGCATTTGCAGGGAAATGGATGGCATTAGAGCAGATTATGCTAAGTGAAGTTAGCCAATCTCAAAAAAAACAAATGCCAAATGTCTTCTCTGATATAAGGGGGGTGACTCAAAATGGGGACGAGAGGAAGAGCATGGGAAGAAGATTACCTCTACATAGGGAAGAGGGGTGGGAGGGAAAGGGAGGGAGAAGGGGAATTACATGGATGGTGGAAGGAGACTCTAATTGTTATACAAAATACAGGTATGAAGATGTGAGGGGAAAAAAAAGAATAGCATTACCCTAGATTAGGTAGAGAGAAGTGATGGGAGGGGAGGGGAGGGGATGGAGAGCTAGGGAGGATAGTAGAATGAAACAGATATTTTTTTATTATTACTGTGGGTATATATGTGACTGTATGACCAATGTGATTCTGCAACCTGTACACTCAGAAAAATGATAAATTATATCCCATCTGATTCAAATGTATGATATGTCAAAGTCATTGTACTGTCATGTGTAACTAAGTAAAACAAATAAAAAAAGAAAACATTGGTATTGAATTTTGTGCAATCTCAAACTCTTCCAAGTTCAGAAATTTATAATCCCATCTACTCCTGAGAAGTTCTAGATACCAAAAAAGTCTTTAATCTCTTAGGTAATAATTTTTCTCTATAATTTCTCTCCATCAATATTATCTGATCCTTTACCATAAATGAGTCTAACAAATACTGATAAGGCAACATAATGTAATCCATACTGAGCTGTCAGCAGCTCAATACTAGTTTAAACTCCCAACCTGCCACAATGTAGTTTAAGCAATGATTCTCTTCTCTTGAATCCTTTTGGGCTAGTTAAGAAGTACTTAAAACACGTCAGTGCCAAGTTCCTGCTGGAGATCAAATTGACATGAAAATCTAAAGCTAATTTGAGCATAAGAATTTTTTATAATTCTCTGGAGGATGCAAATGTGAGACCCATTAAATATAGGGAAATACACATTAAATATAGGGGATTAAGCCAGACAAGGAGCTACCTAGCTGCCTAAGCTGCCCTAGGTAGTTAAGGAGATGCACAATGGCATTTGTTTGTGTGTTTATCAAGCACTGAATTCCGAATTTGATTTTATCTGTGTGTGAGTTAATCAGACCTTAGGAAATTGATAACATGTTAATCAAATATGAAATGTGTGATATTGGATATATCAGAATACTGAAATTATGGGGACTTTTCTTGGTACGCATCCATTGTCTGAAAACTCTCATTTTTTTTTATATTAGCTAGACAGACAAATTTATCAAGTCATTGTTCTGGAAGGCTGGAAGCTGAGCAGAAAGAGTAGATAATGTTGGAATATTTAACTTAATACTGTTTAAATATTCCTGCCTCAAAAACTGATGACAATACTTTCCAAATTCTTTGTCCTACAGATTTGAGGTTCTTTGGATATTATAAATTAACACTGCCAAATTTACTTCTTTTACTCCTATTTTTCTACGATTTTATACATCACCCCTGCTTTCATCTTAGAGTAATTTTTAGCATTGATTGATTGCTTTCTATTTCTATCGTATTTCCTAGATCATATTAATCAAAGGGTCCATTCCAGGTTCCTGAAACAGAGAGCCTATAGGATGCTCATCATGTGCACAAATGACAAAAACTTGGAGGGATGGAGCAAACATTACAAGAGCAGTCAGCACTTAACCTACTTTTCTGCTGCGATGCTCATCCAGGTTGATGTTCACTTGCATGACCGTAACCAAATTTTGAAAGCTTTGTCAAATTACCTCCATTTCTGTTTCTTTTTCTGGGTCTCTCTCGTGTTTTAGGCTTTCCTCCAATGTTTAATGATTCTTGATTGTCAATTCATATTTAGGAATGAGTCAATTAAGTGGCTGGTTTGGAGCTGTATGTTCAAGGGTAAGCCTAGCTTTAGGGTAATCAGGCAGAGAGAGGAGACAGGGCATTTAACTGGCAGTTTTGTGCTAAGCTCTCTTTACCCCACCACCCATCACACACACACACACACACACACACACACACACACAAACACACACACACACACACACACACACACACCCTGGAAGGCAGTTTTCGTCTGGTTTAGTCAAATTCTTTAGAAGAGCTCTTCTAATTTTTTTTTTTTTTTTTTGAGGATTGGGATATAGGTTTAGTTACTTGGAGGTCTTTATAAAGATTTTGATTATTTTTTTTGTAAGATTTTCAGTCCAGTGTTCATTCTGATTCTTTTTTTTTTTTCAACTACAGCCCCTAAGATGGCATTGAGCTAAATCTAGCTGTGCCCAAACTCAATATCTACCACTCCTCAGTTCAGCTTTGGTTTTCCAAAGTGCTGATGACCACAATTTATTAATCTCTTTGTCATTATGCATTTATCACTGTTTTGAAAATTTCACTTTCATTTTAAAAATATCTAAGGAGGGAAAAGAAACAAATACCTGTGAATGAAGAAAAAGCAAACATTTAGGGAAATTATTGCATGTGGGCTGCATCATAAAGTTAAATAATATAGACTATGCACAATTCTAATTTTCTAGCTACATTCCATTCTTTTTTTTGTCAAGAAAGTTTGTACTATTTTTAAAAAGGATGATGGAATAGAGATTTTTCTTAAATGAAATTCATAGACTCAGGTCCTACAATGTTTACAAGAAATTACTTCCAACTCTCTTTGCAGTTGTCTATGAACAACTACTCTGTTGTGATGCTGACTTAATGTAGTTTCAACAAAAGACTCAAGAGTCAAGAAGATATTCGTGAGCTATAATTATGGAAATCATCTGGCAAGTTAACATTTAATATTGGCAAGGTAACATTTAATACTGGTAGATGCAAGATTGTGTTTTGAATGCAGGCAAACTACAGATGAAGTATATAGGTCAGAAGACATGGAGTGTGTTAACTTTCCATTACTATAATAAAATGCCTGAGATAATCATTTTTAAAAAGAGGAATGGTGTGTTTTAGCTTATAGTTTTGAAGGCTTCAGTACATGGTTGGTGGGTCCCCTTGCTTTTAGACCCATGGTGAGACAATACATTATGGCGGGTGTATGTGGCAGAGAAAACATTTTCACCTTGTGGTTAAGAAATAAAGAAGAGCTAGAGAAAATGGATGGATAGTGTGCCATAATCCCCTTTGAGGGAGGACTCACTCTCAGTGACCTAAGTCCTCCCCCTAGGCCCTATCTCTTAAAGGTTCTACCACCTCCTAATAATGGCATGCTGAGGACCAACGCTTTAACATAGAGGCCTTTGAGGGACATTTTAGATCCAAACAATAGCAGAGAATAACACAGAGAGAACTTTCCTAGACATTTTTAAGTACACAGGGCTATATCTAATTTCTGAAGCATTTATATATCCCTCTCAAAGCATCTAGTATAGATATTTATCCATAGTAAGGACTCAATTTTCTACTAGTAAAGAAGTTTGTGGGAGCCTGATAAACCAACAATTGATAAAATATTAGAGCTAGAAGGAATTTATCAGGTCATCTAATTTTTCTTATATTCTGGGACATTCTTCTCTTTTATGTGTCATTGTTGCTGAAAAATAAGAGGTGTATGAAAATTGATATGTACAGATAAGATATTAGTGCTTGTTTTTCCAAAAAAGCCCACTACTGCTGCTGCACTGATGGGTATCTTAGAGCTGGGGATACTGAAGAATTAGGTGAATACAATCTTTCCTTGTTGTTAATTAACCTTATTTTTTTCTTTCTTCTCTTCTTTTGCATATGCTTTTCCTTTGCCTAGAATGTTCATTCCCTGTTTCTCTGTGAACTCCTAACCTTCCCCCAAATCAGTTCAAATGTTACCTCTTTAGTGAGGCCTCCCCAGACTCCCACAGGAATAGTTAGTGCTGTCTCTTCTAGGGATCACCTTCCTTTTCATACATAACATTCAACTTCTTCAGTTTACCATAAGCAAATCTTACACAGAGAAATAGTTTCATTATTAAGATTAAGCCTGGAAAGAGCTTAATGTCAGAGAGACAGAGATGTTTCAATCAAGACCTGTGTTATCTCTGTATATCCAGCTGCATGGCACAACTGGTTTCTGGATCATCTCTATTTTGACTGAATGTGAAATATGTCTGAGGAGTGAACAGGGGAGTAGAGCAACCAAGAGTTCATTATAGGACACACTTGTAGGAAATCTCTTTACTAGTGTAATTTGTGTATTTGCATGAGCTCAGCAATGAGCTCACTGTGGTTTTGGCCCGTGTGGAGTCAGAGAGAGAGGTATCCAGTACATTAAGACCCACAGAATCAGGTGGGACCTGGCCCTAAAGGCAGTAGGGCACATAGAACATTTGTTTGTGCATTGACAACATACACAGGTGATGGAGAGTATCCTCAGAAAACAGGATAATATATTTACTTATTTCTAAAGAGAAATAATGCAATGTCTATCATTCTCTATAAACTGAAGTAGAAGGGCAATCCTGTGTTCCCAGACTTTGCCTCATAACTGATGTTACTGCCACAATTCCCAATTCTTTTTTCCTGGCCCAACCTTCTCCTGGGATTTCCAATTACAGAGGGAGCGCTGCAAAAACGACAGATTGTAGACACTGTCACTGTTATGAGCTGAATTGTGTTTTCCAAAAAGATGTGGAAGTCCTAACTCTCAGTACTTGTGAATGTGACCTTATTTGGGAACAGAAGTCTTTACAGATCAAGTCGAAATGAGGTCATTACAATGGGCCCTAATCCAAAAGGACTAGTGAGTTTATAAACAGGGGAAATTTGGACTTGGAGACAGGTATGTACTCTGTCAGCTCTTTGTCACTTTAATGTAGTATCTGACCAGGCTACTTATGACGAAGAGGTTTCTTTAGCTCCTAAAGCCCAATGGTATAGTTCTGGCTCTCTGGTGAGGGCCATCACCTGACTCATCCCCTCATGGCGCAGATAGCAGTGGTAGCAGTGCATGTAAGAGCAAGCAAGTGATTATGTCTCAAACCAGGGCCAAAGAGAATGGAAGGGGCCAGGATTCTCCTTTTCCAACAATTCTTCCACAGAACTCCCAAGAGCTACCTTTTCAAGAGTGTGGCTTCAGTGACCTAAAGACATCATCTAGACCCCACCTTCTAAAGATTCCACTGCCTCCCAATAGCACCCCCCAGGTACCAACCCTCCCGCATGTAATGTTTTGGGGGAATACAATTAAACCATATCCATAGCATGCACAGAGGGAAGGCAATGGGAAGAGATGGAGACCACCATCTATAAGCCAAGGAAATGCAGAAGCTACTAGGAACTAAAAAAGAGACATGGAGCAGAAATCTTCCCTAAAGCCCTCAGAAGGGCTGTAACCTGCCTGTTGACATCTTGATTTCAGACTTCTAGTGTCAGTACTCTGAGACAATAAGTTTCTGTTGCTCAAGTCACCAAGTTTGTGATACTTTGTTACAACAGCAGTAGGAAACTAATACAATTACTAACTTGCTTTCATCTCTGTATGTCACTTCTCTAAATTTCAGTTCCTTTTTTTTTCCAAAAGGAAGCTGGGAACTGACAGCGTAATCTCTAGCTCTAACTTCCCTGAATCCATCTGCAGTAGGTTGTGCAGCTTCACCTCACTTACCACTTCCCCTTGAGTTCCTTCCCTAGACCTTTGGTTTGGATCAGGCATGGCTAGGAACATCTCGCCCTTCTCCAGTCTCCTGAGGAAATTTAAGTCCTCCCCACCACCAGCCACCACCACAGTACTAATGGCAATAATTATAGGAAAGATTGTGACTCATAAAAATGTCCTAGATCTCTGACCCCTTACTTTCCTGTCCTATCTACCTGAATTTCAGACCAAACTTCCCCTACTGGAGGTCTCATACTGGATTCAGCACATAGATGAATTTTATTTGTCTGCACATCATTTTATTTAACTTTTTTTTTAAATAACAAGATTTTAAAATTGCATGATTCTATAAAGACATCTGAATTTCTTGCATAGTGGGTCATCTTTCTTATGCAATACTTATTGGCTATTTCTAACTCGTTTCCAATGAGAGGTGGTCACCTATGAAGGGGTGTGCACTGTTTATTTTGTCACTTTCCCACCTTTGCCCATTTCTGCTACAGAAGACCCAGTCCTTCTTCAGTCATGAATGCCTCACTCTGGACCTACAGACAATGTAGTTTGGGCACTCTGTAGACATTATGGTGAGAACAATTTACTTTCCTACTATTTTCACTGGGAATACAAAATTTATTTTAAGTGATTTTATATGCCTCACATGTTGTACAAGTGTACATTATATACTTTTATATATGTATGATTATGGAAATGTCCTTGTAGTATTATAAACTTGGTGGAAATTTTATGTAAATTAAATTAATAAAATTTATGTAAAATCTTTTTGTCCATTATCTAAAAACCAATCTTTTAAGTATTGTGAGTTCTATAAAGATAGGTTGGAGGGAGGCGGGTGCTAGGGTTGTGGCTCAGTAGCAGAGCACTTGCCTGGCATGTATGAGGCACTGGGTTCAATTCTCAGCACCACACATAAATAAATAAATAAATAAAATAAAGGTCCATCTACAACTAAAAAAAAAATTTTAAAAAGGGGTGGTGCTACATTGGGAATTCACCCTGCTGTGAGGAAATGAGATCTTGAGTCCTGTATGTGGGAGACTTAAGAAGAGAGTGAAACTGTGACATCCAATATGGACAATGTCAGCAGAGAGTTCAGTGGAAGAAGAAAGAACTTCTGACTGGGGCATTGGGGCATTTTGAGTGGAGGGGGAAGACATTTTAGCAGGGATTTGGAAAATGGTAGCATTTGGCCAAATGTGAAGAAAAATGAGCATCAGGTTGGGCAACTATGGAGTAATTTTGAAAAATAACAAATAGTTCTGTTTGACTAAGCTGAGAACAATCATGGGGAAAAGCTGGAGAGGATGACTTGGAACTATCTGACTGTGGCATGAATGTCAGAACTAAGGAGTTTAGGCTGCAATGCTATAAGTCTTAAAGAAGCTATGCTTATTCTTTGGACATAATTGGTATCAGACAAGAAGGCTGTGTACCTTTGGTTAAGCTCAAAATGAAAAATGACCACTCATATTTATATCCTAGATTTCAAGGTAGAATTTTCTTCACTCTCCTAACAGTGGCAGTCTGGAGAGAAAGTGATACAAAACAACAGCTCTTGGCAGGCAGTCCTGAAGTGGCAATATGGTATTCTTATTTCTGTTGAGACTTCCCCTTCCCCAACTTTCTGCTGTGAGCATTTCAGCATTCTTCACTTTCTTAAAAGTGTTCTCAATCACTTATTAGTTGAATTCCATAACTGTGTACCGAGAAAACGACTTTGTCATGTCCAAACTTGAATTAGATAATCCATTTCCTTTCACATTTTTTCTACATTTCGTTCACCCTCTCAATTTCCTCTTCCCTCTCTTCATCACTTATCTATTTTTCTCCCTTCATATCTTTCGTCTTTCCCCTTCTTTCTTTCCTTCCTCCTTTTGCCATCTCTTTTCTCCATTTTCCTTCTTTGCTTCCTGTTGAGGTCACCTGACCTAAGGGTCACCTGACCTAGGTTATGATCTTAGCACTACAATTAACTGTAGAAGCTTGAGATAACTATTAGCTTCCTTGAGATTTAGCCTTCTTATCAACAAAATGGGAAAATAATACTTTCTTTATAGAGTTATCGGGAATATTCATACATGAGTTCATTCAAAACAGTGCAGTATCCGGCACATGTTAAGAACTCATGTTAGCTATTGTTTCAGTTGTTATAACTTCTGCTTTTCTTTTTCACCTTCCTTTGCATGGAGGATAGATTTTTTTGAAAATATAGAGAGAAGTAAATTATAGCTCTTTCTTTGTTTAGTTTTAGACGCAAGAGATTTATTTTGGTATTGCAAAGACTTTTGTTATTATGGAATAACATATAGTATATATACCCACATATGTGAAGTTAATAAAATATTTTATTGGATACTGAATGATAAGTCAGTTAATTTTAACCATATTATCATAAGATCACTTTTAAAAGCATATGCTATGCTGAAGATGTATCCTATTTGTTGATTGAGGTAGAACAACTTGGCTATGATATGACATATTGAGAAGGTCTTGAGTTTTTGGGGACATTTCAGGACCTTTGTGTTTTAAACATTTGTTTATCTGTAGTTCTTTCTCCTTTCTCTCTCTCTCTCTCTCTCTCTCTCTCTCTCTCTCTCTCTCTCTCTCTCTCTCGGGAATATGTAACCCATCTTACCTTGACCTTTGAAAAGGTCAGTATTCTTCCACACATAAGTAAGCATAGTTTACTTGAAATTGTTGACACAGTACAATTCTGATTCCTTTATTTTTTTTAGGACAGTGAGCTTAATAAGAGAAAAACAGCACAACTTAGACCTCTTCTAATAACCTGTGAGTTGAATAGGTTTGACAACCTGGATCCTCATAAGTTCAAAAAGAAAGTTCAAATGTAACATTTTTGACATCGTTTTTGAAGGTATTGTCCCTCTATAGTACCTCTGTATGTCTATGAATACTTTTTAAAATTCTGTTTTCATCAGCACATTCAGATGTTTAAATTACAAGTTTCTCATTTGATATTTCAAGTGAGGTAATGGAATAAACTGGGATATGATCCTCCCTCCCTTTCTCCTTCCTCCCTTAAACTAGTACACATCGCCATTAAATATTTGTTGCAGATAATTTTCACTTTTCACCATCAAATAAACTAATTCATCAAATAAAAACACTGAGTTGTGTTTATATTCCATCTATTAAGTTGTGAATGCCTTTAAATCAAGTACAACGTGTCCTCCAGAATAGCTAGAAGAATATTTGCTCATAGCACATGTGATCATGAGAAATCCCTGAGCCTGCCTGGGACTTTTTTACTTGACTGATGCACTGAGGTAAAGACTCTTTCCCTGTGTACTACACTAGGTTATCATATCACAGTAATGCTAATAACAATACCTAATTTTTGTTCATCTCAGGAAAGTACTTAAAATGTTCCCATGTACAAAGTGATGGTGGTAAAAGCTCTTTGGAAATATAAAATGCAAAGCAAATGCAAGGCTAATTATTTTCACTAGCAAGTTCAGAGAAAGCCATTCTGCACTGAAACAAATCTGTGTGATGCCATTAAGCATTTAATTTTATTTCTCAAGGTATAATTTTGTCTCGTGAAGGTGATGTGCTTAACAACATCAGCTGTAGTGAGGCAACACCAGCTGAATGCATAAGTGTAATTCTAGAAGAGTGGAGAAAGAACCAAAAGTATGCTTACTTTTTGCCATAGCTTGAAATGGAAAATGATCACTCATTGAGGTTAGTTTTGAAGAGCTAACAGATTGACAGTAATATAAAACAGGATCTAATTTTACACAGATGCAATTTAGATAAAGTATAAAACTTCTAGTGCTAGGAAGAACGCACGTACTTGCTTATAAATTTTAGTCAATTGGGTACCTTGAAATCAGTGTGTAGATTTCTGCAACATCCAAGTAGATGTTAGAATGATGGATGCATTGTGGAAAGTAACTTTATAGATCATCTAATCAGTTATTTTGATAGAGAGTCTGAAATTCAGTAGGTAAAGTGATTTTGCTATGGCCACATGACGTTTTAAGGACTAAGCCAGGCTCATTTAATATATTGTCCCCATTTTTGCCTATGATAATTTGGATTCTTGCTAGATTTAACTTTCTGAGGACAGGTGCTTTGACTCATCAATGTATCTGTCCACCCATTCATCAAGAATTTATTAAATATTAATTAAAGCTTCATGTCTTGGTCCATTCTCTTGTTATAACAAAATACCTGAGATGGGTAATTGGAAATGGAATTTTTTGTCTCATGACTGTAGAGGTTGAGACCAAGAGCATGGTGCAAGAATCTGCTTGACACATGGCTTCCTCCTGCACCATAACATGGCAGAGATTATTACATAGCAAGCAGACAGAGTGTGCTGGGATATCTGTCTTCATTTTTTTTACTTAATTGATTTTATTTTTTTAAATACATGACAATGGAATGCATTACAATTCTTATTACACATTATAGAGAATAATTTTTCATATTTTTTATATAAAGTATGTTCACAACAATTCATGTCTTTATACATGTACTTTGTTGCTTTTTGCATTACAATTCTTATTACACATTATAGAGAATAATTTTTCATATTTTTTATATAAAGTATGTTCACAACAATTCATGTCTTTATACATGTACTTTGTTGCTTTTTGCATTACAATTCTTATTGCACATATATACCACAATTTTTCATATCTCTGTTTGTATATAAAGTATGTTGACACCCAATTTGTGTCTTCATACATGTACTTTGAATAATGTCTATCACATTCCACCATCCTCGATAATCCCCTGTCCTCTTCCTTTCCCTCCCACCCCTCTTTCCTAGCTAGAATTCATCTATTCCTCCCATGCTCCCCCTCCCTACCTCACTATGAGTCAGCCTCCTTATATCAGAGAAAACATTCAGCATTTTTTTTGGGGGGGATTGGCTAACTTCACTTAGCATTATCTTCTCCAACGCCATCCATTTACCTGCAAATGCCATGATTTTATTCTCTTTTATTGCTGAGTCAAATTCCATTGTGTATATATGCCACGTTTTTTTTTTTTATCCATTCATCCACTGAAGGGCATTTAGGTTGGCTCCACAGTTTAGCTATTGTGAATTGTGCTGCTATTAACATTGATGTGGCTGTGTCCCTGTAGTATGCTGTTTTTAAGCCCTTTGGGTATAGTCCAAGGAGAGGGATAGCTGGGTCAAATAAAAGAAGAAGTAGGCCTAATCTTCATCATGTGGGATTAGGCCCCAACTTCATTAATAAGACCCTATAGTGCAAGAATTAAAATCAAGAATCAATAAATGGGATAGATTCAAACTAAAAAGTTTCTTCTCAGCAAAAGAAACAATATGTGAGGTAAACAAAGAACCTACATCCGGGGAGCAAATTTTTACCCCTCACACATCAGATAGAGCACTAATCTCTAAGGTATATAAAGAACTCAAAAAGCTAAGCACTGAAAAAACACATAACCCAATCAACAAATGGGCCAAGTACCTTCTCAGAAGAGGACATACAATCAATCAACAAATATATGTCTTCACTTTTTTACAAAGCTACTCCTGTCATCCTGGGGGCCTCACCCTCATGACCTCATTTAATTCTAAATGTCTCACAAACCAATACATTAACATGAATTTGGGGATTAAGTTTCTGACACATGAACTCATGGGGGACACTTTCAAACCTTCACAGCACATATGTATTATCAGTATATTGTTAAGCTATCAAGATACAAGATAAAATGTGGTGGGCTGATCTCAAAGAGCCTTTGTCTTAAATGGAGAGAGAAAGACAGGAAGGTCTGGACAATTAAGTACAATATAATAAATGTAGCAGATATATAGGGCAAATCCACTAAGGTACAATGAAAAAGGGTGGATAATTACTTCTGAGAGTGTCAGAGTATTTTGAGAAGAAAAATTTTGTTGACAGAAAGTTCAACTCATTATCTAGCAAAATGATCAAGATTTGATAACTTTGTAGTAAGCTTCTAATGCTTCTAATATCAAATACACATGTGTTTTTTTCAATATTAAATCTTCCACTAGAGTATTTACTCCAGGTATCTCCTCTTTTCAACTTTTCTCTTGGCTGATGATGCCATTGATTCATCTCAGCCTGGACATATTAAGATAAAAGCTATGGTCTTCTAAAACTTATGTGTGTTTCAGAAAAACCTAGGCAAAACATCAAAATGATCACTTATTTTCAAAATAAAAACTATTGTTTTCTATTTCATCATTTTTTGTTTTTTCTTTTTAGATATACATGACAGTAGAGTGTATTTTTGACATGTTCCTCCTTTAAGAAGAATTCCAGTGAGTAAATGTAGTAGGAATAAAAAATACAGAAAGTTGTCAGTAGAATACAGCAGTAATAATAATAGATTCAGGCAAGAGCCACCTATGAATGATAAAATTATTGGGAAAAAGTTTGAGAAAGCCTGGGTATTTCCATGGTCTTAAAATATCTACTATAACATACTTAATAACTTCAAAAGTAGAAATACTAATTTTAAAGAAATACTATTTTTTTTAGCCCAGTAGATTACACTTTAACAGAGTACTCAATTTTAATATCAACTACAGTAAGTTGCATCAACATCATCTACTTCCTCATAAGATACACTTAGAGGGTGGATCACTCCTGAGGACATTCTACAAAATGATCACTTCTCTTTGAAGTATCAAGATCATGAAAGACAAAGAGAAGGAAACTATCACAGACTAGACATGATTATGGAAATGTGAAAACAAAATGTAATACGAGATACTGGATTGGATTATGTAACAAAAAAATCCTAGTTTTTAGAGCTATACTGTGGATATGCAAGATGTTAACATTAGGGAAATTAGGTGAAGGGTACATGAAAAATCTCTACTATTTTTTTCAGTTTTTGCTTAAGTTTAAAATTATTTCAAAATTTTAAAAAATCTAAAAGATAATTGTATTTACACATCAGAGATGCTTCTCAGTGATTTGAACTTGGAAGATAGAGTATAATGTTTAATGCAGGATATAATGTTCATTGCATTAAAAGAATTTAAAATAGAGAAAAAATGGATGCATTTCTGTAACTTCTTTATTCTAGAATTTAAATAAAGTATAGAATTTAAGTATATGATTGATTTTTGCCAAGGTAATTATTTTGAGCCCAAGAGTAGTCTTATTTAATTTCAGAATAAGTCTTAACCTCTTTAGTGTCCAACTATGTTTAGATCTTTACCCTAAAAATAAAATGCAATACAAAAAAGAAACCATGTGATTTCTCTAATCTATCCAGGGAGTTGGTTCTGAAGCACAAAAATGAGTGGGGCCTGAAGGCCCATCCTTAGTAAAGAAACCAGAATTTGTTTCCTTTAAAAAACATTTTCTATTCCCGAGAGATATTATAGCTTGAGACTCCTGACATCACAGTATTGACTTATACATTATAAAACTTTCTAATAACTAGTATTTTTGTTATTCAACTGATACCTTTCTTAGCTTTTCTATTTTGACAGAAATTGTTATAATCAATGGATGATTTTAATTAGGGGATTTTCTAAGCTATTCAACAATGAGTTTTAGGTAATTCTATGTCAGTATTTTGAATGCAAGACATCTATACTTTTAAGTCATGTAAAGGTTTATTTGTTTGACCTCAGCTGAGCTAAGTGGGTTTTATTGCATATTATTTCTAATAATATCATGTGTTTGACAATTTCACTAGTTTAAAATAGGTAGGTTCTAGGCTTAATTACTAAATTTTCTTTGCTTAAAACTCTGTGCAATCAAGGTGAAAGGGTTTGTTTCCAAGGAAACAAATGCACTCCATTTTTATCACATAAAATGTTTTCTGCAAGAAAATTCCATAGCCAGTCTCCAGGGAGATACCATGTCATAAGATAGCTCTCATTGAAGATTTTTCCAAAAGAACACTTTATTTTTGTTCCTCCAAAATCATCCTGTGTTTGTGTAATCATCATGATATCAGGTTTCAAAAAATTAACAACAGAGTTGTTGTCATCACCTTATTAGAGTTATAAAATGTCCAATTCTGAGAGAATGCGGTTTTTCTCTGACCACTAGGTTATGTTTATATTGGAGTCTAAATAGCACACATTCAGGATGTCCATTTGAGAGGAAACAGTCTGTTCTAAGGGTGATATTTGTCACCCTAAAGGCTGAAAAAGAACTTCACTTTTTATTGGTATTTATTTGAAGTTGGAGATGACTACTTCTCCTAAAGAAAATATCAAAACCACTCAAATAGCATGGTTTTGCATACTCTCTGGTTGCATAAAAGATATGGAATTGAGTGTCACAAATTCAGGTCACAGAAATCTGAGGCTGTGTTCTGATCTCTCTCATTATTCGGTTCCTGGTCTTGCTCATGGGAGTGTTTGGCTTTAGAGACACTATGTCACTTGTTTTTCAGCCCGGACCTGGCTTATCACAAGTGTTACAAAAAAAAATGTTGATGATGGAACGAAAGAA
Organism: Ictidomys tridecemlineatus; assembly: GCF_052094955.1. Classification (NCBI taxonomy): domain Eukaryota; kingdom Metazoa; phylum Chordata; class Mammalia; order Rodentia; family Sciuridae; genus Ictidomys; species Ictidomys tridecemlineatus. The sequence continues at coordinate 51,712,717 of NC_135487.1, forward strand.
TTCATTGATTATACACTAAAAAGTACATTTTCTAGGTAGAAAACAAAGTAACTATGGAATTTGGTGCAAAAGCATAATGGTCAAAATAAGAAATCATAGCTTGGCCTGTTCCTAGTCCTATCACAGCATATCACTGAGTCTCTATAAATGGTGAAAGAAGTATGTACCTCATAAGGTTGTTAATTAAGATAAAGTGTGTAGAAAATATATTTATTGGAAGAATTTCTTTAAAATATGAGAACTATTTCATAAAGAGGAGTGTGAATTCTTACTTTGTCAAAGCAATAAACATGTAATTTGACTCTCTTAATTCAAGAGATGCATTACGGTTTTCTTATTTGTACAGATCTCATGTATGGGCCAGACAACGTGAAATAATTTAAAAATATTACTTGGTAGCTGATCCCTATCATCGAAAAAATAGGAATGATTTCTTTTTGAAATTCCGTGAAAGTCTACACTTCCGTCAACCTAACTGCTACTACAAATGCCCCAAATTCTGTCTTCAGAAGTCTAACATGTAGCTGCTTGCCTCAACCCACTCATCCCAAACCATTATGTGACTTAGAAGTATAGATTGTCCACCAAAGTGGATGAAAAAAAAAATGGATCAACATGTGAAACGGAAACAGGCCCTTTGCAGGAAAACCAGAAGAGCCTCTTCAAAAATAAAAGAGACTATTGACAACAACTTATGGCATCAGTAAAGCATTTGTGTATATATTCATTCATTTGTATAACATTTATTTAATGCCAAGGACTAGGTTAGATACTGTGCATGTACATGATCTTTTTAAAAAATATTTTTATTTGTATTTTTTATTCTAATTTGTTATATATGACAGCAGAATGCATTGCAGTTCATAGTACACATATAGAACACGATTTTTTCATATCTCTGGTTGTATACAAAGTATATTCACACCATTCATGTCTTTATACTCCAACTTAGGGTAAAGTTGTCCATTTCATTCCACCATCTTTTCTACCCCAGTGCCCCCGCCCTTCCCCTCCCATCCCTTTGTCCTATCTAGAGTTCCTCTAATTTTCCCATGACCCCTGCTGCAACCCCATTATATTTCAGCCTCCTTATATCAGAGAAAACATTAGGCATTTGTTTTTTGGGGGGAATTGGCTTACTTCACTTAGCATTATATTCTCCAATTCCATCCATTTACCTGCAAATGCCATGATTTTTTTGTCTTTTAATGTTCAGTAATATTCCATTGTGTATATGTACCACATTTTCTTTATCCATTCATCTACTGAGGGGCATCTAGGTTGGATCCACACTTTAGCTATTGAAAATACATACTCATATGTTGCTGGTGGGACTGCAAATTGGTGCAGCCAATATGGAAAACAGTATGGAGATTCCTTGGAAAACTGGGAACATAACCACCATTTGACCCAGCTATCCCACTCCTCAGTCTATACCAAAAGGACCTAAAAACAGCATACTAAAGGGACACAGCCACATCAATGTTTATAGCAGCACGTACAAGATCTTATTTGAAATCACATGACATTTGGCAAGGAATATGTTTAGGCACATGCAGTGGATGTCGTTAGCTACCAACCAGATCCCTTCACATACTGAATTACACTCACTTTCCAAGCATGGGCAAATGTTGGCACAGAAAGGCCCTTACTTGACTCCCCACCCAGAAACTTTATCTCAACCAAGGACAGCCACTTTGTCCAGAGTCATCCTTCCTCCTGGAGGCAGAATCCCATTACTATTTGAAATACATTATATGTAGCCCCAATTAGGGGCATTGCTGAGGTGCTATTCCAGTGCCAGCACCCCTGTAGGTTCAGCTGAGGCTTTTGTTGCAACAAAATCACAGTGCATTTCTTCTGTCTGATCCTGTTTTCCTTGCCCTCTTAGGTGTGGTGTTCCCAACAGCACTGGCCAGTAAACCTCTAAGTAAATCTCTAAGACTCACAGTCTCACTCCTAGACACTGGGCTTTATTCATGGAGAATCTAAATACATGCAATTTAAGTTGGGGTCAGTATGCAGACTCCAGATGCCATGCATGATGTAACTACTCAGCAAATAGAAATGGGATGCAAGGTTGGAATAGCTCCTACCCTTTAACTTCTCATTCCAGACAGGCAGTCTGAAGCTCTCAGAATTGCCAAAGGTTATGCAGAAGTAAATCTAGAGGTAGGGTGAATAATTCTGCTGTTATCATTAACAGGAAGACAACAGAAGCTGGTGACAAATGAAATTTGGCATTTTCAGCAATTGAAAGCAGACTTTTATACCATTTGGCTTGGTATACCAAACCAAACATTTATACCAGACATTTATACCATTTGGACCTTGTTAAGAAGTCACTTTCACTAAGTAGATACTTATGAAATCTTATTTTCAAATTACAAAAAAAATCAGATGATCAAAATAAGGAACTATAAGAACATTAAATGTTTATGAGAAATCATGTTTTTTTTAAAAAAAAATCTATTAGTGACATAGAAAAGAGTACTGAATCAAGAATTATCATTTATATTTGAAAATATTTACGTTAGCTATGAAAATGGGAAAATGAGATAATGCCAATATTAACCCTCAATATTTTGTGAATGCTAAATATATATTACTAAAAAGTGAAGGGTGATAATTTAATATTTTGAATTTTTTTAGTACAGGTTAAATATCCCTTACCTGAAATCCTCAGTAGCAGGAGTATTTTTTAGGATTTGGATATATTTACTTGGACAAAATGACACATAATGATTTATATTATGTATTATGTATTACATATTATTTATTTATGTATTTATCTCTATATTATGTATTTGCATATACATAATATCTTGGGAATGGGACCCAAACACTTATTCATAATTCATTGATATTTCACATATAATCTATGCACAGCACAAAGGCTATTTATTATTTATACAATAATTTAAATAATTTTTTACATAAAACAATTCAATGCTGTGGAATTTTCCACTTGTGACATCAAGTAAACACTTAAAAAGCTTATGATTTTGGATTTCAGATTTTTGGATTAGGGATGCCCAACCTATAATAAGAAATTAGTTCAATCCACAGTATTGAAGACCTACTATGTACCAGGCATTGTTCTAATCATTGGGGATAGAACAATGAATAAGAGACATAGTCCTAGTTTTCATTATCTTACATTGTACCAAGCTCTAACATATAGTTGACAAGTCAGCAAATACCTGAACAATACCTCCCTGTTTGTTGACATCTGAGCAGTGAGGTGTCAGCCACTTCTGTGAGAGGAAGCTTCTAGGCAAAAGGCCAATGTAGAGCTCTATGCGGGAATGAGATAAGCTTTGCAAAACAGAGAGAAAGGCAAGATTGATAGAGTAGGAAAAGTGATGGGGAAATTATTGATGAGGTTTCAGAGTTAGGTTAAGAGTTAATCCCTCGTAGACCCTGAAAGAATTTGGATTTTATTCTATGTGTGAAGAGAATTCTGTTTAATCAGTGATATGAATTGTATTTGTGCTAAGAAGTTTGTCTTAAGCCATGGAGTGAAATGATTTTATTTGTATTTATTTTTGTAATATCATTCTGACTTTGGAGTGGCCCTGAGAAATGTGAGCATATTTAGCAGACAATCAAGTGTTAGTTATAGTAGTGTGGTGAAGAGGAGGTTCTGAGAAAGTAGTACATGACAGTAGGGAGAACGTAAGATTTGGAGTCTGATTAAGCTCAAAATCAGCTGTTTCTTTGTAACTGGAAACTAGAGTCCCAATTTCCCTGTTTGTAAACAGTAATGATGAAATTTAGGTCGCAGGGCCATTTCTAGGATTAGTGACACATGTTCAACTCTGAACACAGACCAGTTCTCCATATTATATTATGGACACAAACGTGGAATATAAGATCACAATGTATATTGTACTATCTTCTTTCTGATATTATTTTTTGTTGTTGTTGGCTTTGGACCTAGAAATAAACTCTGTCCTTTCTCAAGAGAAAAAGAATTGTTTTATTGGTGGCCTTTTAGCTTCAAAGGTAGTTCACAGTGAAGGGCTGCTGAGGCCACAAGACTGAAATGTTACTTTCTTATTTCTTCATCTTTTTTTCATTGCCTTGAAATTGTATGCCTTGAGACCTCAGGCCTACTGTTTGTGTTGTTTGCAGATCACACAAAGCAACCTTAAGTAGTAGCCTGGGCTGACTAAAATACATTTATGCAATGGGTGAATTTGCATTTAATGTTTCTCTTCTTTGATTTTTTTGCAAAGATTCAAGAACATGACACTAGGGAAGACTGAGGTCATCCAAATTTTTAGCAGGCATTTTAAGATTAGGAAATTCAGATAAGGCTCATAGGCAGCAGTGGCACAGCATGGAAACTGTCATGTTTGGGAAATCTATTCTTGAGGTGGCGGCTAGATGCAAGAGATCATACAACCAGGTCTGCTTGTTTAGAGGGACTGTATCAAGGAGTAAAGAGTCCCAGAAACCTCCCTCCCATGTTGTATTTTTACTGTTGTGTTAAAAGAGAAGAACACAAGAGGAGGAGGAGGAGAAGACCTTGAGACAAGGACTCATGTACAAAAGTTGGAAGGTTGTCTCTGTTCTTCAGTCAGTAATACATAGTCTTTATGTAGTGTTACCTACATTTTCCGCACAATATAATTCCCCTCAAAATTGTAAAGTCCAGATGAACCTCCTAACTTCCCATATGCTAGAGGCCGCTTTGAATATCACAATCAATCAGGTACCTGAAAATCCCAATATGTGTTCTTATTATCATTGCTTATTTTGTGACACATTACTGCCTTTACTTTTATTAGTATCTTAATTTCTGTCTCTGTGTCTTGTTCTGCTTAGCTGGTGGGGAACTTAAGCTTCTGTCTCCCTGGTGTTCTTATCCTCAATGGTGAGTTACAATTCCTGGATCTTACAGCCAATTATGATCAACCTTATCATTGGCCATTGGGTCTATAGGACAATTTGCCCATCAGAAAAAGCCCATTTTCCCAATCCTGCCAATTCTTTAGGTTTACACTGGCTCCTATTGTTGCTTCCTTGCCATCACTGGGACCCAGGAATCTCAAGGAAACTTTCCTCTGGTCCTGACTACTAGCAGCCCCCGGATCCATCTCTTGTCTGGGGTCTTGCCACCTTCTCAATGATAGCACTGGGAAGCAGAGCCTAGAACCTTTCTAGGATGCTAGCCTGGGGAATGAGAAGAAGTTGGTAGTAGGGACTAGATGCTCACTCTCTGTAAGTACCCTTTAGCTGCTATCCTAAAAGCTTTCCACTCTGCCCTTTGTCTCCCTGGGGCAATGAGCTCAGAGCATACCTTTTGCTTCAATGGAAGAGAATGGAAGAGTGAAAAGGAAGGAGGAGAAAAGCATAAGTTGCTGTCTCCTAGATCATATAGACAAAACTGGAAAAAAAAAAAAAGACTTCTAAACTGCCGTTAAAGAGTGGAAATCTTTTCCCGAGATGAGCTGGATGAATATGTTGAAACTAAAAGAACAGTTTTCTTGTTGTGCCAGAACCATGCTGACTTCCTAGGGAAAACATACTTTGATTCAGCCCAAGAAACAATGGTGTCTTAGGCAGAGAGCTACAGAGTTGGCACTGTGGAGTTGCTTTGGATAAGCCAGTGCAATTATGTGGTAGTTTAAAAACCTCTCTATTTAATAATAGGACGCACCCGCACTAAAATACACATGGCAGATAAAACAACAAAGCTTTCAACGGTACCGTGGCCCTTTACTGAGTCTCTGGAATGTCTTGGTTCTCTTTTATTTTTACTGCATTTGATTCTTCTCTCTTTGATGTTTTGGAGCTGGAGAAAACCCCTATTGTTGACAGATGCCCTTTACCTTATTTCACAGATTCATTTGGATTCAACATCAAAAGATGCCAGTGTAACTCAGTGGGCTAAATAGAGATCCTTTGCCAGGAAGATGTAGTACACATCCCTGGCTACGTTTAGTTCATTTGGTGGTCTTTAGTAGGTGGCTGATGCTATTTAGGACTATTTCCCTTACTTGTAAAATAGAAATAAAAATATTTACTTCATAATTTTGTTTTGAGGGTCAAATGAAATATTATAAAAAAGATGGTGTTTCAATTTTGATGTGGAACATCCCACAAAAGCACATGTGCTGATTGATGGCTTGGTCTCCAGTGCAGCAATGTTCAGAGGTGGAGTTTGGAGAAGTGATTAGATCCGAGGGCTCTGACCTCATTGCTGGATTAATCCACTGAAAACTGAATAGACTACTGGAAACTGTAGGAGGTAGAACCTAGTTGTAAGGAGTGGGTCCTTGAGGGTCCACCCTTGGGGACAATAATATCTTGTTTCTATTCCCTTCCTCCTCTTGTTTCCCCTCTCTGTCACTCTCTCCTTCATGCTTTGGCAGCTTTGCTCTGCCATATTTTTCTTCATGATTTTCTGCTTCACCACAAGCCCAGAAACAATGAAGCCAGCTGACCGTGAACTGAAACCTCTGAAAACATGAGCCAAAATAAAGCTTTCCTCCTCTAAGTTGATTTGTGTCATGTATTTTGTTACAGTGACAAAAAGGTGACTAACACAGGTGATTTATAAAATTCTGTTTTATACTATTGCTCGCTTATTTCCAAAAAATAAAAAGTTTATGTGTACATAATGTGCTCATACTTTGTTGTTATCCAGGCTTTGGAGCTATGCATAGGAATAAAATACAGTCACTTCCTTCAAACAATAAGTCTAGTGGAACAGATAAATAAACAGAAAGGTACAGTGTGAAATAGTATCCATAAAGAAGATAAAACTTCATCATATTATTCACAAGAAAGATAACTGCATAGTTTATATGAGACAGTAGTAACGGAATTCATGAAAAAGTTGATTCCTAATTTGAATTTTATAGAATAAAGAGTTTGCCAAGACCTTCCTGATAGCAATAATGTAATATAAAAAGATAGCAAAGCAGCAAGCCCCCATGTACTGGTGTGTTTGTGGAAGCAAGTGTCCACAGATATATACATACAGCTGGAGTGTGCAATTTGAAGCAACATGTAGCGTGCAATAGAGATGCAAATGAGGAGATAGTAAAGGGACAGTTTATTCTTATGAGGAACTAAAGTATGATTCTTTAGATGATGAAAAATTATTGAAAAATTTAATACTACCAGATTTTTATTTTTAATAGACATCCACAATGAAGTGATTGACTGTGTTAGTTAGATTTGGGATATCAAGAAGAGTGTCAGAGACACAAGTTAGACTGGTATTCCAGAAAAGCAATGACAAAGATGTGAATTAACACACTGACAATAAATATCAAGCATAAAAATATAGAGCAATGCTTGACAATTGATCTGGCCCTTGGAATTGTTTCTTACATATGGGAATCAAAGAGGCACTGTCAGATGTTGGGATCATGAACTTGAAGCTCTGAGAAGGGTGATGACCAAGAAATATAGATATATTCATACACTTAATAAGTGTATCTTAAGAGACTGCAATCATAGGACCCTTTTGGTCACTTTCAGTTCCCCAACAATTTCATTTCATTAATTAAATTATCTGACTTTCTGTCGTAGGTGAAATCTCAAATTGGTATTTTATGCTAAATCTCTGCCCTTCCACACTTTGAAAATGCAAAAGATGGGATGAGGAAGGAAAAGTAGGAAGTCTAGAAGGTCTCTCTTGATGGATACCAATGTAATCTGTTGCTCTTGTTGTTCTGCATGTTTCAAGGTGACTCCTCCCCCTGTGGTCACTTTCATGGACTCATTGGAAAATTGTCTACTGAGTTGTATTGACTACAATTCCTTTGATGTCAGTAGCATGTCTCCTTCAAAGACTACTTAGAACACCTCTCTACCCTCATCCCTGCCATTCCACTTTGTTGTTGTTGTTGTTTTTTTAATTTTTAACTTGTTCTTTTTATATATACATGACAGTAAAGTGTATTTTGACATATTATACATACATGGAGTATAACTTCCCATTCTTGAGGTTATATATGATGTGGCATTTCACTCTTTCTGTATTTGTATATCAATATAGGAAAGTTATGTCCAATTCAATCTACTGTCTTTCCTATTCTCATCCCCTGTCCTTTCCCTTCATTCCTCTTTGTCTAATCCAGTGAATTTCTTCTATTCTTCCCCAACCCCTATCAGAGAGAACATTTGGCCTTTGGATTTGGGGGATTGGCTTATTTCACTTAGCATGATAGTCTCTAGATCCATACATTTACTAGAAAATACCATAATTTCATTCTTCTTTATCTTCCACTCCATTTTGTAATGATACCCTTGTATGGCTTTAATCTGAAATATCATTTCCCCTTCAAAATCTGCTCAGTGTACTTTATTCCAAAATATAGTACTAGTTGAAATTTGTTGACTTGAGGTTTTAACCAAACCAAAGTGGGAGGAACCCACTTTGTGTTCTATTTTAGAAATGTGTGAATCATTCAATTAGAAATGGTAATGAAAAGATGGGTCTTTTCTCTCTCTTCAACTGCTCCCTATGAGAAAGAATACTTACAAGAGGAAGATAATTGGAATACAGACACACTGCTGGGGGAAGCCGTCATTTGGAAGGTGGGCAGAGGCAGACAAGGAGAGACAGAGATGTAATAGTGGGCATGGAGATAGAAGTAGAACCATGATAATGAGGAGTCACAGAAATTGCCAACTAGAGAGTTACAAGGAGGTCATAAATGACTTATAAAAAGTTGTAAAAAAAAAAAGGTACAGCTAGATAAGAACTAGAAGGAAAATATTAGATTTAGCAATGAGTAAATCCTTTGTTACTGTATTAAGAAAATCCAGTTAAAAAGAGGGAAAATGGTAAGGTGTTAGAGTCTGTAAACAAGTCTGGATGGCGCACGCCAAGGTCGCAGGTTCGTTCCCCGTATGGGCCACCATCTGCCGCAGTCTGGCTGCAGCAAAATAACGGAGGGGGGGGGGGTGTTTGCAAACAACTTGTGTACATTGATACAGCAGGAGTGGGAGCCGTTTATTGTAGGACAACAGAGGTATTTATACATTCCACTTATCTTAATTAACATAAACTAGATACAGCAGTCAACCAATAAGAAATCTCCACACTTAATGGCTCGCTGGCTCCACCTCATAAACCACTCCCTCAGGCGCCATCCAGACTTGTTTACAGACTCTAACAGTAAGGGTCTTTGAGAAATTTGGAGAGAGAGAGAAAGAGAGACTAGATGTTATATTGTGAAGATATGGGATCAAAGTGGTGTTTTTAGAACAAGCAATGTTCACAGGATGAGGGAAAGCAGCCATCAGTGAGGGCTAAATTGAAGAGCCAGGAAAGACAGTATTACTGAGGGGTGGGTGGCTGAAGCTGAATATTTCTCTGATGAGCCCTTGAATGGTCTAATGAGGTGCAGGGAGGAAGGGATCAAGAGCATGGGAAAGAGGTTAGGACTGATTAGAAGAAAAATATTTTGTCCTCTGAAAAGGGAGAAGAGAAACATGAGTACGCATTTTGATGTGTTTGTTCATGGTGGCAGAAAGTTGAAAGAGATCATACTGGATGGCTTTAGTTTTCTCACTGAAACAGGGGATAAAGATATTGAACATGGTGAGTCAGAATCTGAGTCACCTCTTCTAATCCACCCATTTAGAAATTAGAAGGTCTGAGTCGAGTGGAGTGGTATTATTATGCCTAACATAAGAGATGTGGAGACAGTGATTCAGAACCCTTAAGTGACTTGCTCGAGTTCATCCAAGTGTCTAATGTTAGAGTCTGGACTGCATCAGGGGTCTTCAGATTGTTAGGAGACTGACACTTGAGAATCTCAAGAGATTTTTATATTTCCTCTTTATTAGTCCACCAAAAACAGGGGGAAAGTAGAAAATTATATAGTTCAACATTTAAATATCCTTTATCAAGTTTGCCCTCTCCTTTCAATAACCAAGCTTTGCCAATTATTTCCTGCATATCTAATATCTCTAGACACTGTGAGAAGAGCTGTGATGAAAAATGATATGTGTAACTAGTATTTAGTGAACACTTATTTTGTGCCAGGAACTATTCTAAGTGCACATTTAAATGAATGTAATCCTCATGACAATCCAATGAGGGTGGAAAACTCTTATTATCTTTATATTATACAGAAGGCAACCAAAATTCAATGAGGTTAACTAACTTATAAACAGATATTAGGTGAAAATATTGGCTTGCTTAGCTCCAATGTCCATAGTTCCGCCCACTGCAATTATTTCTACTATTATGGAGTTTATCTTCTTTAGGGAAAGCAAAAGTCAATGGCAGGGTGAGTTAACAGAACTAATAATAATAATAATAACAACAACAAAAATACAGGGCATAATGAACCAAAAAATGACTAGTCCAGATGACTAGAAATGCAGGAAGTAGAGTTACTGTAAACTAGATTACTTTGCAAGTAGGATTAAAATGGTTTGATTTACTCTAATCTGAGGAGAGGCAAGAGTAGATGAAGTTTGAAAAAAAGGCAGCAACCGTCATAGATTCCATCAAAATTATACCCATCTTTCATTTTCATGAGAAAATGGACAAAGAAAGTGCTCGGTTTTAGACAAAGCCAAAAATTCATATTCATTTATTTGTGCATGCCTCCATCCAACCAGTATTTATTGGTTGGATGTACTGAAGCTATCAGGATTCTTGGTCTGAGACCATACCTTACTCACTTCTATATCACATTGGCACATATCTTACTAATATCAAAGGCTAAAAGGTGTTTGTTGAATTGAATTGATTAAACTACAATAGTCCAGGTAGACTTGACCTGGACTTTTTTGTGCATTCATATAAACTATTTTACTCTGATATTAAAACCAGAACACCAAGCCAGACTTTTCCTCCTCTAGGACAAATTCCTACCTAGGCCTTTAACTTCTAAATTAGGACCTTCCCAGCCTTGTGATAGGTTCTAATAACATTGAATGCCAAAATAAATAAATAAATAAATAAGTGGGTGAAGGACTTTATCTTTTTTCCTTCTAGGTAAGTTCTTTGATTCTCATAAGATTTAAGTATTTTCTAAGTTAGCCACATGACAAAGCTATCTTAGAAGGAAAAGCTTGTATTGGGACCAAAGGTCTGGTTCCAACCTCTGTATTAGTTTGCTATTGCTGACATAACATATTACCACAGAGCAAGTGGCTTGGAACATCCATTAATTATTTCATGGTTGTCTAGGCCAAATATGACAGGGCTCAGTTGTGTCCTCAACTTGGAGACCCACAAGCTAAAATCAATGTGTGTCCGTGTAGTTGCCTTTCTTTCTGGAGAATTCAAGGAGGAAACTGCTTCCATGTTCATGCATATTGTTGGCTGAATTCAGTTCCTTATGGCTGTAAGGCTGAAGTCCCTGTTTTCTTGATAAAAACCAGTGAGGAGCCTCTCTCAGCTCCTTCACTTTAGCTACTTCCCTTGTCACATCAACCCCTTCATCTTTAAACCAGCAAAGGTACATCCTCCCTGTCTTTTCCTTCTGCCAAACATCTCTTCTGCCTAAGCAAGACAATTCTCCCTCCAAGGGTGTGTGTGTGTGTGTGTGTGTGTGTGTGTGTGTGTGTGTGTGTGTGTGCACGCGCGCGTGTGTGTGTACACTGAGGACAGAGGTCAATGGATCAAATTCTGAACCTTTCTCAACTCAGTAAAAGGTAGCAATTGTGATGGTGAGGTTGGCCATGGTCCTACTAGGTTTGACATAAGACAGTATGCTAATTACCAAAGCAGATTCAAAGCAACTCAAACAAAGCCTGTGCCTCAGAGTAATGACAAGTGTACAGATAAATATAAGATGCAGCAGTAATGCCTTTAAAAGAAGTACTTCTTATTCCTCTTGATGGCTGTTCTTGATGCTCATTTTAAACCATCCTCACCCAGATAAAAACAATGAAGAGGGTAGAGAGCACAGGTTTTTTTTGCCATGTGACTTACTTACCTCTATGCAGTGCCAGTCTTTTAAATCCAGGAAGGCCAGCCACTTGAGACAACTACAGAGAGGGCAGGAACTGGGGCGGGTCAATAAAGGCTCACTGGTTTAAATATAGAAAACTAAGAAACAAAGGACTTGGTGCAAAATTTTACAACCACAAATTAAATGCAAAGAGTGACACATCATTACATAAGCAGCATAAAATATAATTTAAATGTCAAAAGAACTGAAGATTCTTTAATCATGTGAGAAAAACTTGCAAAATGTGTTAAACATCTCAATTTGTACTATACAAAAAAAATGAAAAGTAAAAATGGCATTGTCTTGTAATGTAAAAATACAAAAGTCCGTCATGTTTTCCTACTGTTTATAGGAATCTTTCTATTTATTTTACCCACTTTAAAAATATTCATCTTTTAAAAATCATCATAACTTTCAAGGATTGTGCATGTATTTGAGCATAGGAGAGTATTATTTAACTTACGACAGTACTTAAATGCTGTATGTGTGCCTGTTAAAGTTATAGTTAAGTCTTATTTATGGAGGACACATTTCCATTGGGAGGAGTGGGTGTATTGAAGATTGCTCTACTACTTGGAATATGGTTTCACATATATTTTTTGCTCTCTCGAAAATTAGCTCTGTGGCAATTGGTTTTCCTACTTCTGCCACCCACTTACATTTTAGATCTCTGTTTTGAAGCTTGTGAGATATATTTAAAAACATCATATTAACATTTTAGGTCTCTGTCTGGATACAGTAGTTCCACATATGCTATTCTTTGGCAGATGCAGAATTTTACCAGGTTTTGGTTGTCAAAGATATCAATCTAAGAAAAGCTAAATATACACATACATATATAAACATGTATATGCACTATACACCTGCATTGATAAGTGTATGTATATATAAACTACATCTGGAAAATTCACTCTCCATTTCATTTATGGAGATTGTACAACATAGGAACACAGACTCCTGAATGCTGTGAATACTGATGTTCTTAAAAACGGGACCCCGGGTCCAGAAATGAGTAAGAAGGATAAAAAGTTGCAGCTAGTTACACACATAGAGCTCTCAGAATATTAATTGAGGGAGAACTGAAGCTATATTATGGTTAATGCTGCGATAGCAGCCAGCAACATATGCAAGTATTTGGAAATACCTAAAAGTAAAACTCTAAATTGATGCAGAAAGAATGGAGCAAGTCATGAAGATAACTAATTTGTTTATTCAGGTTTCTGATTTTTTATGGTATCTTTTTAGACCAGATTCATTCCCCAATTTAGTAGAAGGTGAGATGTGAAGGAAAGGAGGATGAGAATGAGAAGAGATAGAGCAATTCTCTCAGAGACCTGTATGATTTGCTCTGGGATGTAACTTCTATTACAGGTGATTGATTCCCTGCTTCAATCCACTTAGGAGCAAGGAGTGGGGACCATCTTCTCGACTCACTCTGAGGAAGTCACAGCACAGTAAATAATCCTTTCTGGGCCTATGAGAGGCAGGACTTCAAAGACTTAGAACATTCACCTTGAGAGCAGCATCTCCCTGGCCAGGGTTGATCTGTTTTACATATAGCCACATGGGCTTCTTTTCCAGGTCAGTCATTGCTCAAAATAAGACAGCAATCCAATGTATTGTGCACTTGAGGTGCCTTGAAAACAGCATGGGAGTAGGAATAATTTGATATAACCCCAAGGAAGTCAATAAATGATAGTGCTGAGATATTCAGAGTCACTTCTGCCAGTTCACATGTTGCTTTGCTTGGCTCAAAGCACTCCAAAATTAGAAAAGCTGTAATCCTTTGCCAAGAATTCAGTATGCAAATATTTTCTAATAAAGAGAGCCATAAGAGAAACTTGAATTTTGTTGCAGAATGCCAACACACTGACAATGGTTCTTGTTGTTGTTGTTGTTGTTGATGGAGTGCAACATTAGAAATCAAGCAAAATAGAGTTCATTTATAAGAACACCTGCTTTAAAAATATCCTACTGTCAAGAGAAAACAACTTCTGGACTGGTTTTTTTTTTTTGTGTGTGTGTGTGTGTGTAAAAATTTATAAATGAATAAGAAGGATAAAAAGTTGCTGCTAGTTACACATGTCCTTTGCATTGTGGACAAAGCTTTATATTCTATTTGAAGTGCCATAGTCATATTCTGATTTAATGATTTTGTAATGTCTGGGTTTTGTTCTTTTGTTGACATCCATCACATCTGGTAATTTTTATGTGTTTGCAACCTTCAGTTCAGAAAAAAAGAAGCTAGAAGGAAAGAACATTTGAGGGTTGTCTTCAACCCTCACATCAACCACCAGGAAATATCTCTACACAAAATTTTCCTGGCATCAGAGAATGGGTGGGTAAGATGAAGAATGAAATTAGTCAGAGGGACTAAGTCTGGCATCTGTATTGTGCAGGCATTTATAAAAGGCTTTGGATACACCGTGAGGACCTCACTATAGGAGTCAGGCAGTGAATTAAAATAAGAAGCACAGAAAATGCTGGAAGAATGAGAAAAACATCCTGTTAATGCTGTAGAAAAAAGGGACCATGGTCATTTTTACCAGTGACTTTGAGATAAGAGAACACAAAATCAGGGTCTTCCTAAAGGAAAATGAGTTAAAAAGCAAAATACTGATCATCTTGGGAGAGATATAAATACTACTAATGGACAGTTACAGCTAGTTACTCTGCTTTGATAGACTTTCCAGAAGCTCCCAATCCCACTTTTAAGAACCACTGTACCCCCATGAAACATCTAAATTCTTCGCATAGTAGAAAGGGCTGGTGTACGGAATCACCTCTTTACGCTTTGATGATCCTATTGGCTACAAGTAGCAATCCAAAATCTTGACTGTTAGTGTTTAAAGTAAATATTTGATTGAACATTCATTTATTTGTTTTTGTACATCCATTGAACATTCTTGATCACCTAGCATGCAGGTGACACCATGGGAGGTAACAATAAAACAAAATAGAGTGGTGAGGTGCTTGCCCTCAAGTTCCTGGGAGTCCACACCTACAAAAGGAAATAGGAACTATGAGAGCTATAGGAAGTACGAACATAGTTAATTTGCAAGAAGCCCATGCAGATTTGATAGTATCAGACCCTAGAGAATCTTGTAGATTATATAACTCAAGCAGCATTAGAAATCATGTTGCAACAATGAGTTTAGACTATTATTTCTCAGTCCTGATATTTGGACCATCCTACAAAGAGGTAGATAAGAGCTCCCAAGGAAATATCTATACCTCAGGTGCTGTGAGCTCTTCCATACCACAAAAGCCCACACAGGGCCCTTTTATGAGAATAAAGGCACTCAATCATCTATCTTTACTTTGTAAAAATGTGTTCTTTTTATATTTCCATGACAGTAGAGTGTATTTTGACATAATATACATACGTGGAATACAACTGATTCTAATAATACACTGGTGGTCTGTACATAGAAAAGTTGTGTCAGATTCATTCCACTGTCTTTCCTATTCCTTCCCTTCAATCACCTACCTTTGTGTGATGCATGCCTTGTGTGACCTGAGGTCTTGAATATCAAGGAGCTTTGAAAGTCATTTCTAAGCTTTCTACTTAAGTGATTATCCTGTGGTCTTCACACGGGGGTCAGTGATTTCCACAGAATTTTTATGCCTTATTCCTATGAGCTAAAACAAAGGAGGTACCTTCCAGCCAAGTTCAATGCCAATGCCGCTTTGCTTCCCGAAGTGAAGTTTTATACGTTGTTGGGTAGATACTGAGCATTATTTTTCTCCTGTTTATTTCCTTAGTGATAGTATCAGCTGTCTGATGTTGAGTAAGGATCCCTGTTGGTATGAAGAATTGTTTGTACGAGTTTTGAAAACTGCATGACTGTGATATTTGCTTTGCTTCACAAAAGTTGGCAAGGATAGAAAAGCATTTGACTGGTCAACCAGTCCACTCCCCATTTCTGGAAGTGATTTTTAACACATGGCTGTTACACATCATTATCCTTCTTTTCTGGTCATAGCAAAACAGGAATATATCAAAACCACTCATCTTGAACAAAACTTAGGAGACCAGAGCCTAGGCAACAAGGTTTTTATAGAGTTGACCAAGACTGTTTCCTGAGATGAGTAGTTCGAGAGAATTACTACTGTTGCACAACTCCCGGGAGCAAATCAGAGTCCCTGTGAATGGTCGCCCTGAAGTTGTGCAGTAAACAATCCACATGGTCAAACCTCATAGCTTTGAACTAAGATATTTGAAATATGCCTGACTTAGCACCACCAAACACATTAGGAGTCTGTTTGCTGTCCTGAAGACTCGAGGTTACATACGAATTTTTAATGTAAATTTCACTTTTATTCCAACATATGTCTGTTTATTTTAAGATAAAAATCACATGTTAAATTGAGTACACATATAAGAAAAAATATGTTCCAGGAAAACTTATCCTGTTTACAATCTTGTAAATTTTTTTTTGTACTTATTTGCACACAAAAATTGATGGATAAACCTAAAGGGTAGCTTCTCTGATGAGCTGCCCTGTGCAACCCTAGAGCCTGACAATTCAATCTGTTTTGATATTGGGGTCCATGCTCTCAAGGGTTTGTGTTATATTAATAAAACACCCAAATATCCTTGAAATAGGTCAACAGCCCATGAAACCAAAGTAAGCCAATTTCTGAGGTAAGGAACAATTCACGTGGAAGGAAAACAAAAATAACATCTTAAAATCGATCGGTGGATTTTATCTGGGTAGGCCAAATAATGTGCTTTCACATTAGACTGTGAGTTTCTTCAGTCAAAGACCATCTTTAAATTCTGTGTTCCCATCACCATAGACCAGAATAGATTCTAATAAATGTCTATTAAGTCAATTAGCATTTATCATATTTGGCCTGCCCAGAAACCTGTAAATTGAAAAATACTGCCATTTTGCAGAAGACGGGACTGAGGTTCAATATTGACTTTCCCAAGGTAGTTTGGTTAGCTGATGGCAGAATTGAAAGAGAAACCCTAAAGCCCCTGCCCACAGGTGCATTGAAAGTACACCATCCTTGACACTGGGACACCTTCCACATGTCCAACTTTCAGTTTCCTCTCAGCCACACCATTTGGAGGAAGAGGGAAAGTAGTCCATATCTATCACATTGCCCTTTCTGGTTCAGATGCCTGGTACAGTGTAAAAGCTATTTTCTAAATCAGGTAAATCTTCCTGTCACCTTGGATTCAGTCAGACTTCATGATGGAATGAACAAATTATAGATGTCAGTAATCGTGTGCTTCCAGGGAGGTATTTCTTACCTGCTTTATTCTACTTCTGGGAATCCCACTTGGAAATATTTTAAATCACTCAGGAAGAGAAACTAGAATGAGAAAGCCAGATTTGTAGGAGCTATGTCCTGACAGGTGTCCTTAATGAATTGGCCTTACTCTATCGCTTAAGGCTTTAATTATTTGTACTGTACCAAAGTAAACCCTACCAAGCCTGGCAGAAATTAGAAATAAGATTAAACATGTTTTCTCTCCTTTTTGGGATTATTATCTTGATTCTATCATTAAAGGAATACATTCATACAAGTATAATAATTTGCACTAGCTTCCCCATGGAATTTTCTATGAGCTGGTCCTTTATCACTCAAAATCCTATTTATCTTCAGGAATACTAAAATCCCTGTCTCTAAAGTTTTCTATGATAATCCTATCTTCTTCTTTTCTAAATTTATTTATGACAACGGAATGTATTACAACTCGTATTACACATATAGAGCATAATTTTTCATACCTCTGGTTGTATACAAGATATATTCACACCAATTCGTGTCTTCATACATGTACTTGGGAAATAATGATCATCACATTCCACCATAATTTTTAAGCTCCCTCCCTTCCCCTCACACTCCTCTGCCCTATCTAGAGTTCATCTGTTCCTCCCATGCTCCCTCTCCCTATCCCACTATGAATCAGTCTCCTTATATCAAAGAAAACATTTGGCATTTGGTTTTGGGTGATTGGCTAACCTCACTTGGCATTATCTTCTCTAACTGCAACCATTTACCTGCAAATGCCATGATTTTATTCTATTTTTTTTATTGGTTGTTCAAAACATTACAAAAAAGCTCATGACATATCATCTTTCATACATTTGATTCAAGTGGGTTATGAACTCCCATTTTTACCCCAAATACAAGTTGCAGAATCACATCGGTTACACATCCACATTTTTACATAATGCCATATTAGTGACTGTTGTATTCTGTTACCTTTCCTATCCCCTACTATCCCCCCTCCCCTTCCCTCTCATCTTCCCTCTCTACCCCATCTGCTGTTATTCAATTCTCTCCCTTGTTTTTTTCCCCTTTCCCCTCACAAACTCTTATATGTAATTTTGTGTAACAATGAGGGTCTCCTTCCATTTCCATACAGTTTCCCTTCTCTCTCCCTTTCTCTCCCCCACTCGTCTCTGTTTAATGTTAATCTTTTCCTCATGCTCTTCCTCCCTGTTCTGTTCTTAGTTGCTCTCTTTATATCAACAGAGCATTTGGCATTTGTTTTTTAAGGATTGGCTAGCTTCACTTAGCATAATCTGCTCTAATGCCATCCATTTCCCTGCAAATTTCATGATTTTGACGTTTTTTAGTGCTTCGTAATACTCCATTGTGTATAAATGCAACATTTTTTTTTATCCATTCATCTATTGAAGGGCATCTAGGTTGATTCCAGAGTCTAGCTATTGTGAATTGTGCTGCTATGATCATTGATGTGGCAGTATCCTTATAGTATGCTCTTTTAAGGTCCTCAGGGAATAGACTGAGAAGGGCGATAGCTGGGTCAAATGGTGGTTCCATTCCCAGCTTTCCCAGGAATCTCCATACTGCTTTCCATATTGGTCGCACCAATTTGCAGTCCCACCAGCAATGTACAAGTGTACCCTTTTCCCCACATTCTTGCCAGCACTTACTGTTGTTTGACTTCATAATGGCTGCCAATCTTACTGGAGTGAGATGGTATCTTAGGGTGGTTTTGATTTGCATTTCTCTGACTACTAGAGATGGTGAGCATTTTTTCATGTACTTATTGATTGTATGTCCTCCTCTGAGAAGTGTCTGTTCAGATCCTTGGCACATTTGTTAATAGGGTTATTTGTATTTAATTTAGTCCTTGAAATACTAGCCAGAGCAATTAGACAGACAAAAGAAATTAAAGGCATAAAAATAGGAAAAGAAGAACTTAAAATATCACTATTTGCGGACAGACGACATGATCCTATACCTAGAAGACCCAAAAGGGTCTACAAAGAAACTACTAGAACTAATAAATGAATTCAGCAAAGTGGCAGGATATAAAATCAACATGCATAAATCAAAGGCATTCCTGTATATCAGCAACAAAACTTCTGAAATGGAAATGAGGAAAACCACCCCATTCACAATATCTTCAAAAAAATAAAATAAAATACTTGGGAATCAACCTAACAAAAGAGGTGAAAGATTTATACAATGAAAACTACAGAACCCTAAAGAGAGAGATAGAAGAAGATCTTAGAAGATGGAAAAATGTACCCTGTTCATGGATAGGCAGAACCAACATCATCAAAATGGGGATATTACCCAAAGTTCTCCACAGGTTCAACGCAATGCCAATCAAAATACCAACGGCATTTCTTGTAGAAATAGATAAAGCTATCATGAAATTCACACAGAAAAACAAAAGATCCAGAATAGCAAAAGCAATTCTAAGCAGGAAGTGTGAATCTGGAGGTATAGCGATACCAGATTTCAAACTGTACTACAGAGCAATAGTAACAAAAACAGCATGGTACTGGTACCAAAACAGGCAGGTGGACCAATGGTACAGAATAGAGGACACAAAGACCAATCCACAAAATTACAACTTTCTTATATTTGATAAAGGGGCTAAAAGCATGCAATGGAGGAAGGATAGCATCTTCAACAAATGGTGCTGGGAAAATTGGAAATCCATATGCAACAAAATGAAGCTGAACCCCTTTCTCTCGCCATGCACAAAAGTTAATTCAAAATGGATCAAAGAGCTTGATATCAAATCAGAGACTCTGCGCCTGATAGAAGAAAAAGTTGGCTCCGATCTACATATTGTGGGGTTGGGCTCCAAATTCCTTAATAGGATGCCCATAGCCCAAGAGTTAAATACAAGAATAAACAAATGGGACTTACTTAAACTAAAAAGTTTTTTCTCAGCAAGAGAAACAATAAGAGAGGTAAATAGGGAACCTACATCCTGGGAACAATTTTTACTCCTCGCACTTCAGACAGAGCCCTAATATCCAAAATATACAAAGAACTCAAAAAATTAAACAAGATTTTATTCTATTTTATTGCTTAGTCATATTCCATTGTGTATATTTGCCACACTTTTTTTTTATCCATTCATCTATTGAAGGGCATCTAGGTTGGTTCCACAGTATAACTATTGTGAATTGTGCTACTATAAATATTGATGTGGCTGTGTCCCTGTAATATGCTGTTTTTAAGTTCTTTGGGTATGGACTGAGGAGAGGGATAATTGGGTCAAATGGTAGTTCCATTCCCAATTTTCCAAGAAATCTCCATACTGCTTTCCACATTGGCTACACCAATTTGCAGTCCCACCAGCAGGGTATGAGTGTACCTTTTCCCCCACATCCTCACCAACACTTATCTTCTATGATAACTTTCATACCTGACTTGCTATAACTTAGTTTATGTTTGTTGTTTTTAACATCTTTAGTGAGTTGTAATTATACATCATAAAATATACCCTCATGAAGTGTACAATTTAGTTCTTTTTTGTGTATTCATTGAATTGTACTGTTATCACCAAAATCTGTTTGTTACTATAATTCTCAAAAGAAACCTGGACTTAGCATTCACTTTCCAATGGTATTCTTCCTTCCCTCCCACCCTCCTCAGTCCTTAAGGCATCACTAATCTCTTATCTGTCTCTGTAGATTTGACTATTCTGGATATTTCATATAAATGGAATCAGACAATATGTGGTCTTCTGTGATTGGCTTCTTTCACTTCGTACAATATTGTCACAATTTATTCACATAGCTTATTACAATACTTCATTTTATTGTCAAATAATATTCCATTGTATGGGCATGTAATATTTTGTTTACCCATTAATCAATTTATTGACATTTGAGTTGTTTCTATGTTCTGACTATCTTGAATAATGCTGGCATGAGTATTAGTGTATAAGTTTTTGTACATAACCAGGAGAGGATTTGGTACGTCATCTAGTAACCTGTAGAGGAACTGCCAAACTTCCCAAAGTGGATGTACCACTTTACAATCCCACAAGAAATGGGTAGGCATTCAAGTATTCCACATCCTCACCAACACTTGTTACACTTGTCATTGACTGTCTTCATTACCATATTTGTTTTAGCCATCCTAGTGAATATAAGTTAGATATAATTGTGGGTTTTACGTGCATTTTTATTGAATAGTAATAAGTATCTTTTCTTATGCTTAATGGCTATTTGTATACATTTTTTAAGTACTATTTAAATTCCTATTTTTAAATCATATTGTCTTTTAATTATTTGGTTCTTTATACATTTTGGACATAAGTATGTCCAATTATCAGTTATATAATTTTCAACTATATTATCCCATTCTCTATATTGACTTTTAACTTTCTCAGTGGTATCATTTGTGGCACATCATTTTGATATAATCAAATATATGGGGTTTTTTTCTTTAGTCATTTGTGATCTGGTCTTTTATTTTCTTTCAAGATTTTTAAATTTTAAATATTAACTCATATTAATTATATGAATGTGTGATCTGGTCTTATATTTAAGAAATCATTACCTAATATAGTTATTGAGATTTATTTCTGTGTTTTCTTATAAAAGTTTAAAATTTTGTTTCCTATAGTTATGTCTCTGATACATTTTTGAGGTTTTTTTTTAATATGTTATAAGGTAGGAATCCAGCTACATTTTTTATGTGTGTAGATATATTTAATTGTCTCAGCACTAATTATTGAAAAGACTGTTCTTTGAATTGTCTCAGCACCCTTGTGGAAACATAGAAGCATGAGTTTATTTCTTGACTCTTAATTCTATCCATCAGTCTCTTTGTCTATACCACACTTTATGTCAATACCACACTGTCTTGATTAAGTTAAGTTTTGAAATCCAGAAATTGCCAATCAACTTTGCTTTTATTCAAGGTGATTTTGGCCATTAAGGGACCCTTGAATCCCATATGAATTTTAGAATCAACTTTTCCATTTTTGCTAGGTAAAAAGATTTTTAAAGAGCCACTGGGATTTTGATAGGGATTGCATTGAATCCATAGATTGCTCGTGGAAATATTATCATCTAAACAGTATTAAGCCTTTCAATCAATACACATGGGATGTCTTCTCAAATTTTTTTTCCTTTTTTTGGATCAGTTTTATAGTTTTTTATAGTATATACTATACATCATTTCCAAGTATTTTATTCTTTTTGATGCTATTGTAAATAAAATTGTTTTAATTTATTTTTATATTATTCATTGCTAGCATGTAGGGATACAACTAATTTTTATAATTTGAGTTTATATCCTGCAATGTTGCCAAACTTATTTATACTTCAATTAGTTTTCTAGTAGAGTCAAGACTTTCTACCAAGATCATGTCATCTCCAAATAGAAATTCCAGTGGATCTTATTTATTTATTTATTTATTTTTGTCTAATTTAGTGGCTAGGACCTCAAGTACAGTGTTGAAAAGAAATGATGAGAGTACTTGTTTCCGATTGTACGGGTAAAACATTCAGCCTTTTACTGTTAAATTTGATGGTAGCTGTGGTTTTTAACAGATATTGTTTTTATTTAATCTGTTGGATGTTTTGATGATGAAAAGATGTGGAATTTGCCATATGTTTTACTTGCTGTGTCTACTAACTACTGCCTTTTATCTTATTAACATGAAATATTACTATAATTGATTTTTGTATATAAAACTGTCCTTAGATTCTTAAGTTCAATGTACTCCATCATGGTGTCTGAGGCTTTAATATGTTGCTGGATTAATTTCCTTAGCGTTTTATTGAAGATTTTCCCATCTGTATGTCTATATTCATAAGAGCTATTGGCCTATGTTTTTCTTTTTTAGTAATGTTTCTGTCTGGTTTTGAAATCAGAATAGTACTGGCTCTATAGGGTGAGATGGAAAGTGCTTCCTCTTTTTTTCCTTCTTTTGCAAGGGTGTGATAAGAATTTGTGAAATTTTTCTTTAAGTGTTTGGTAAAATTCACCAGTGAAGCCATCTGGCCCGGAGATTTTCTTTGTTGGGTGTTTTGTAGATCAAGGAATTTGTAGGCAAAGAGAATAATCAGGTGTAATAGAATTTGACTATTTTTTCAAATAACAGAAAGCCAGAGCAGCTGGAGCTGAAGTAACTTCCAATTGCCTACCTATTAAAATCCCATCTCCTCAGTCTTAGATTCATGGCTCTCCCTAAAATGGAACTTGCCTAACCTCTCAGATGCATTCACTTGTTATTAAATTTCTTTCATACACTAGATGTCATTCATGCTAAACTATTGATACTACCAGTCATTCTCTTCTAGGCACTGGATTAAGTCTGTCACGGTTCACAATGAACCCTTATTTTCAATTTCCTAGAAATAATTTCCCATTTCATGACCTTGCTCTTAAAGCTCTTACTCCTCAGGATAAACTACACCTTTATTCATTCCTGCTTCCTCCCTGATGTTGTCTTGTGCAATTGACTAATGCCCACTCAGGGTTTAAGGCTCATCTCAAGTATCATGTTCACCAAAAGAGTTTTTTATGTTCCTAAATAAAATATCAGTGAAGAACATCCAACATTTTGGGTGATTTTTGTTAATCTCTCTGCTTCTCTACTGTTATAAATTCTTTTTTTTTTAAAAGAGAGAATCAGAGAGGGAGAGAGAGAGAGGAGAGAGAGAGAATTTTTTTTAATATTTATTTTTCAATTATCGGCGGACACAACATCTTTGTTGGTATGTGGTGCTAATAATCAAACCCGGGCCGCACGCATGCCAGGCGGGCACGCTACCGCTTGAGCCACATCCCCAGCCCCCTGTTATAAATTCTTTAAAGGCAGGAACCACATTTAACTTCTCTATTTCCTGCTTACCACAATGGCACATGGTAGAAACTCAATAAATAATTGTTGAATTAATGGTTACACCCAGCTATTCAAAATGAGGACCCCTGCCAGCATTTTGGATAGCTGAGATGTGATTGTACTTCTTTATACTTCCCACAGCACCTGGTTTAATGCTGATAAATGTTCGTTGACATTATCTCTACTGAATGACAAATTAATATTATAATGTCAGTAGCACATTTTGAACTCTTCAGTAGAAAGGCACCATTAAAGCCTCAAAGTAGCTATAAAAATTGAAATGATAAAAATCTGTTTGGATGACATCTCTTTTTGAAAATACAAAAACAATTTTGTTGTGTTTTGATACATAATTATACTTGAAGATTTGTGGTGTAACTGAGCTGTGTTTGGGGGTGCTGGTTGTTATAATAATAATACTGCTTGATACTAGGAGAAGGGAAATCCATTTTATAAGCTTTTCAGTGACAAGCTTTGTTTTCTGTGTCTGGAAGCAATTCCCAGTGCTGTTTACTAAACTGCCGCAGAATATGGGAAACTCAGGAACACCGCAGGGTCCCCAAAGAGAGCTAGTGTTTCTTATATTCTCCCTGTTATAAGATAAAGGTGTACAGGTGGAGTGGCAGGATTGGAGTGGCAGCAGCATCACACCAGTGGTACCTCACCAAGGTCTGTACTTTTCATTTTATACAGTGCTGGGAATTGAACCCAGGGCCTTGTGCATGTTAGGCAAGCACTCTACCACTGAGTTATAACCCCTGCCCAAGGTCTGATATGACCCATTTGAAGGAACTCTGGATTGTGCTTTGCATTATTCTCAAATAGATTCATGGCAACCATTCTCTATTCCTTGTGTCTAAAAGAACCTTTATGAATTTTTGCTTTGTTTTGTTTTGATTCTTTTGTCCCTCACAGGGTATAAAGCTTTCATTCAGGCACCAGAGTTTAGCCAGAATTTCCAGAGAAATCAAATCAATAAAAATATGTAGAAACACAGTAGATATATACATGTATATTTATATTTACACACAGGTGTGTATAAATACATGTATGTACATACGTGTGTATGTGGCTCATGCCACACACATGTATATAGACATGTATGTACATACATGTGTGTGTGTGTGTGTAGGGGGAGCTCATGCAGTTATCAGGTCTGGCAAGTCAAAATATTTTAGGCAAGCGGATAAAATAGAGAATTAGGCTGGAAATTGAGTCTGAAATTCATTAAATGGGGCAACCAGGCCAAAACCTCAGTCAGGTATTGGTGCTATTGTCTTGGGGCCAAACTTGATCTTCTCTGAGAAACCTGTCTTTGTTCTTAAGGTCTTCAGCTGAGTGGGTGAGGTGCAACCTCCATTATTGAGGAATCTCTTTCACTTAAAGTCAGCTGATATAGATCTGTGGAGCACCTTCACGGCCACACAGATGAGTCTTGCATTAACTGAGTGCTAGAGTGTAGTCACGTTAGGGTAAAATCAGTCATCACAAGGACCTTTTCAGTGTAGCACCAGACTCCTTCTCCAAGCTCACATCTTCCAAGCCTTTTCATACCTCATGCCAGACTTCTAACCCTGCTCTGAAGGAGCCCTGCTCTTCTGTGTCTTTTGATGCCTTTGCCAGGCATTCTATCTCTTTCCAGATTCTCTCTCTCCTTCTTCTTCATCCCATTTGTCAAATTTCTAATCATCTCCCCTGGACTGTATACAAATGCCCTTTTCCTTCCCAAATGTTGACTGCTTTCCTATTGAAATATCATCTCTTGAACCCCCAGCAGACTTCCAGGCAAGATAGTCACCTTGCTCTGCTTTGAATGAATGAAGGAACTCTGGATTGTGCTTTGCATTATTCTTAAATATATTCACGGCAACCATTCTCCATTCCTTGTGGCTGGAAGAACCTTTATGAATTTTTGCTTTGTTTTGTTTTGATTCTTGTGTTCCTCACAGGGTATAAAGCTTTCATTCATGCACCAGTCTTCATCCTCAATCTGTGCCAGGTACTGTGCTGACTATCCAGAAGCACAAAGATCAATTAATTAAACAAGTTTCCAGCACCCTGAGACTTTGTGGTCTCATGGGAAAGGCAAATCAGTAAATTGTGGGTGTCTATCAGTATTTGTTGAACTCACTCATTCTTACTGTAGAGGAATAGTCTTTTAACCCCAGCATGCCCTCAACATAATACTCCTGCTTATAGACATAACCCAGAGCAGATGGCAGGCTTGCAGTGAACAGGGAAGGTCTGTCCTCATAAGACTTGTACAGGAGCAGTGTGTGTGACGTGATTTGAGGAGCACCAAGGAGGCCAAACGATCCAAAAATATCTCTGTTGCTAAGATGCCTGACATACCACTCTTGGTAATTCATTCATTGTTCAGAATTAATCTGTCAGCAAGTGCATCTGGAAGGAATTACTAAATATCTATGCTGATGTCTATTTCAAATTCCTTTCCTTTATTTCTTAACATCTGTAATTTCTCTTTCTCCTTTAAAACTTAGCAAAAACAAAACAACAACAACAAACAAACAAACAAACAAAAACCTTTCCTGGAAGACTCCAACACCCAAAGGCATTAGAGGCTTCTTTTCTGGATCCCTGTAACATCCTATGCCTGTTCCAACAGCTAGATCTACAACAGGATAGGTTCTTCATTCTCTATCGTTATGTTTGTTGTTTGCCTGAGTTCCTCCACTACACTGAGATCATAAAGAAAAAAAAATCGCTTTCATCTCTGTGACTCCAACACCTAGCATAGTGCCAAACACATTATGGCATGTTTTTTAAGGGCTTTTAGAATGACTCTGTGGTTCTCTGTGAAGGTGCATCTATACGTTGCTTTTCCTCTTTGATTGAACAAGCCCTAGGCATATGTAGGAGACAATTTGATGAAAGACAACTGAGGTAGAAGAAAAAGAACCTTAGGGAAACCACTCTTGTGCCTGGGGCCACCCTTAATTCCAGCTGTCCTTATTGTCCAGTTTCTGGGTTCATTCCTGGGTAAAACACTTGGTGAACTAAATATGCCTTTTTCTGTTTTGTTTTGTTCTATAATACAAAATCTGATGCACCATCGGCTGGCAGGAGTTTGCCTGGAAGAATTTTGTCAAGTGTGAAAGTGGCTACACATACTTCCTTTATAAAAGCAAAAGTACTTTCAACATGTCTTTTACTTTTGCATAAATAGAGAGCATAAATCTCCTTCTTGTACCACTCTCTCCCATCCCCTACTGGCTCCCTTTGCTTCAAAGAATAATCAAGTAACAACATCCAAAATGTGGCTTTTCCAAGTCCTCTATGGTTGTAAGGAATACAGACCTACACACATATCCTTACGTTCTAGGTCTAGAGTTTTAAAGATGCCTCTAGATTGGAGCTGAAATCAAGATGGTAGCCAGGGCGCCATGGGAGTCTCCTATTATCTGTTCCATTCTTCACAGAATGAGTTCTTTCTCATGATGTCTCTTCTCTGTCCAAAGTTGCCCCATTTCTCCTCTTGCTCTGCCTGCCCTTGGTGTCTCTTCTCTTTCTTCATGTCTTCTGCTCACTATAATTTCTTCCCCCTCACAACTTCACATGAACCATCATGGCTGCCCTTGATTCTCCCTACCTCATGATGTCTTAGCTTCAAACATATATGCCTTCAAACAGATACCCCCTCACTCATACTAACTTAAGTTTGTCCACAAATGGGTTTTTTAAATTAATATTTAGCAGGATTGAACAACAGAAAATTTGTTTTAATCAAGAGCTGATTATGTATTATAATTAACCTGTTCTAGTCACAAGATTATTTATTATATTCCTATACGAGGTACTCTATTAAATATGTAGGCCCTGTGAGATGCCAGAAATTATGCTACAGAGTCTCCAAGTCCATTTTCTGTTGCCAGTAACAGTATTACAGATTTGGTAAGTTATAAACAGAGTTCACTTGGGTTCGTAGTTCTGATATGGTGAGCTCCTGTTGGCAAAGTCCTGAGGTGGTAAAGGCCATCCCACAATGAGAAAGAGGGTTTGGCAAGAGAACTAGCCAAACTCGAGCCAAGATAACCCATTAACCATTAACCATTAATCTCATGAAAGGATTAATCCATTCAGGAGCGTGGGATCCCTAATCACTTCTAAAGGTACCACTTGGTCCCACCTCTTAATATCCCATAATGGGGATTAAATTTCAGCATAAGTTTAGAGAACACAAACCATGTTCAACCTATAACATGAGGATACCACTATGAGAAAACCAAACTCTGTGCTAGTGGTAATGACTGCTAACTGATAACCCTTCCTCCTTACTTAACCTCCTTTAATTCCACCTTCATAAGAGTGAAGTTTCCAAAACATAAATCAAATCATGATATTTCTTCCTTAAAATCACTAATGGCATTTATCATCCAAATTATATGAGGATATCTATTGTCAACTTTGCTAGTTTTATTTCCTGACCCTGTCAAATTTGTTGTACTTTATGCTTCTAAAAAGCCAATGTTCTGTGACATTTTTATGCTATTTTATGCTCTTGCCTTAAAATGAGGCAGAATTAAAAGAAAGAGAAATCACAGGGTAAGAGAAGATAAATTCAAGAGACAGGTTGATAGAATTTAATGTCTAGATGATCATATCTTAACTAACATGTAAATCTCACAAAACCTACGCAGTAAGGATTTGATGTGTTCTTGTGAGAGTGGAATTAAAAAGTACCATTTGTTCATCCAGCTTCAGATCTGGTAGGAATGAGTGTGTGAAAGGGAACCCAAAAGGGTGAGTTCATTGGGACATGAACAATTTCATCCTTTTCCAAACTCAATAGCTATTATTGTGGCTAACAAAGCAACTGTTATCAATTGAACACAAACAAGAAATAGTTTGTGTTCAATGGTCAGGAGAGCATTTATGATACCACCATAAATATTTATAATGGGGTCATGATACAATGTTTTAGGAGAAGTGGGTTAAGGAAGGTTAGACTATGAGTGCTCACTTAAAATCAAATTACAAAACACCTGACACTCCTACAGCACACTCACATTTATTATCCCACTTAAACTCAATTTCTCAGTCTCCACTGGACTATCTTTGGTGTGCAAGCATTCTGTAATGTCTGTCCTTAACATTCCCTCTCTCCACATAGTAGCCCCCATGAGAAACAAACCCTGTGAGTCTTCTCTCTTGCAGCAAAGGCCAAGAGCTGACAATGTTCACTGTCTCTAACTTTCTCAGCTGAGATTCTTTCCTCAGTCCGTTCAGTTCTGATCTGATTGGAGTTGAAATCAAGATGGTAGCCAGGCCCACAGCACCACTGAAATTGCCTTTGTCAAGATCACTGAGAGCATCCATCTCTTCTATTCACTTCCTGGAAATGCTCTTCTGTCCTGAGCTTCTTATGCCGTCTGTTCCATGGGATTTCTGACACCTTCACTTGCTCCTCCACTATACTTCTAAATGTCCCACTGTCTCTTCTTTATACTCACATCCAAGGTGATCTCAACCAGGAAGCTGGATCTCAATTTTATCTGTCAATGGTGGCTACTGCTTTCAACCCAGTCCTCTCCCTTAAGCTCCAAACTTTTATATCCAGTTGCCTTCTTTACTCTTTTGAAATAAGGATCTCAAGCTTGCATTCCTGAAACAGAACTCTGAAAGACCCTGTTCTAGCACCTGTGTTCTCTTTCTCACAAAGTGATACCAAATTCTTCAAGGTACCTTTGCTGAAAACCGAAGTATTATCCCTAAGGCTTCTGTTTCCATAGACTCAGCATCTCATCAGTTACCAGCCTGGACTTCAGAAATAATTTTCTAACCAGGTCTTCCTCTTCCTTTCTGGCCTCATTTGCAGTCACTTTGCCACAGTGCAGCCAAAGTCGTCCTTTTAAATGTAGACTAACTGGTGGGATTCCTTTCTCCTTCTGTTTGAAACACATTCTTTCCCCAAACCTGTAGGGCCTGCTTTGTCTGGTCCCTGCCTTTCGATCCAGGATTATATCAACCTTAGGATGTTTGCACTAACTAGTGCTGTCTGGAATATTCTTCTACCAGATCTTCCCCGAGTCATTCCCTTACTTCCTTCTGATTCTGCTCAAAGGTCTTCATACCTTCCCAACCATCCTAAAACTTTTGGTCCCTTATTCTTTTTTTTTCCCTCATTAACTTACTTGTCAACATAGACTGTATTTACTTATTTATGGTTCCTCTTTCTCTCACTAGAGTATAAAGGTAAGAATTTTATTCCCTCCTAAAGATTCTACTTTTGAGACTAGTACAATATTATTGTAGGTGTTCAACAAGTGTTTGTGGAATGAAGAAATGAGACTTGATGGTAAATATTGGGACTAGAGGTCAAGTGCTCTCCCCATGGCCCAAAGGTCACACGAAAAATGGTCATTTTTCTATATCTTTTGATGTCTCAAGAATATTCTGGAGTGACATTTTGAGAACCTTGATTTCAGATTCTTCTAGATAAATGGTGATGCATCTTACCAGGACAACTGTGTAACGGCAGTTCATGTTGGTGGGGTGGATATGATAAAGACATCAGCACCTTCTCCACTGCTTTAGAGTAATCTCACGCTAATATCCCACTGTGTAGATTTAGTTGCAGTGCAAGTGTGGCAGACGAATCACTTTAAAAAGAGAAATCGTTAGGTTTTTGCATTTTGACCTAGGGAAATTAAAAAGAGCAGAAAATAAAATGTGAGTTTACTAAAGCCCTTCAGGAAATCTGCTTGCAAAATTCCATGGGTAACAGAATCATGGACAGGGCTTGAATATTGTCCAGGGGCTGCTTAGTGACCTCAGTGCTGGCTTACTGGGGTAATGCGTTCTTTTCTCCTGTACAGATGACTTTTAAAAACTCCTGCATTCTCTGTATTTATTTCTCATGAATTCAGGGTTCCCCACACTGGCTTGGCAGACATTTAAAATTACTTAAATAAGACTTTACAGCAGGATGGAGCTGCTGTCATTTATGGTACACCTACTGTGTCCAGCATTTTAAGTCTCATGTTTTATTTGATCTCTAAGTTCCTGAGTTGGGTATTTGGAGTATATACATCTATAATCTTCTTTGTCCCGAATAATAGCCTCCTCCCTCTTTATATGAAACTCCTCTTCCCCATCCAAGGGCTTTTTTGTTTTTGTTTTTGCTTTTGTGGTGCTTGGGAGTGAACCCAGGTCTCACTCATACTAGTCAAGAGCCTGCTGCTGTAGGACACTCTAGTCCTGGTTATTTTAATAAGATCTTTGCAGTTCTTATTTGCTGGCCAGAGAAATTGTCGGGTAACCAAAGATAAGCCAATTTTTACAGAAAGTACTAAAAGGGAAAAATATCCTCTAATCACAAGACAGTAAGGAAAAGACTATGACCATGTTCCACCATGTGGAGTAGCTAGACTGAAAGAATTTACAGGACATACAGAGAATAGAGACAGACAGACCCCAAGGTGCTTGAATCCTTCCATTCAGTCTCTCTTGAGGTTGGCACCATCTCTATCCTTTCAGTTCTTACAATGGCTTCATTGTATCTTCTTGTTATTTATGTGCATTTTGACTGGATGCTTGGTCTTAGCAATTGCAGGAACCCTAAGTAGCATAGTACATTATGTCATCATTTTAGAGAGACAAATTCTGAAGCATAGAGAAACTAAATTACTGTTACCTTTTAAGAGGCTAAATGAGATTCCAGTGCAGGTCTATAGGCTTTCTCATCCCCCCTTTTCTGTCTTCCACACTGTGGTGCCACAAATCTGTACCTCTCTGAAGGACATAGACTCAACCAGTTAAACATGAGACATTTGCTAAGTGTTTGAAAACATGGATACAGCTTCTAATAAACCTTTAAAAAAGAAAAGATGGAAAAAAAAACCAAAAAAACTTGAGCTCTTCCAGTGGCTCATACAAGTCCCTGGTTAAGTTTCTTTATTTGTAAAACGTAAAATGATCAAGTTGGAATCATTGACCTCTGAGATTCTCTCTCTCTTTTTTTTTTTAATGGAAAGTTTTCTAAAGGCAAATTAATTCCTAGTGCTTCCAAAGATCTAATTATACTGACTGTGCCTCTAGGATTTATTTAAATGTGAAAACAAAGCGCCATCAAGAAGAGGTGCCTCTGTCAGACTTGGTGATCTTGAGCCAAGTTGGCGTCTTGCCCCCAGCAATAACTCCAGAGCAGCACCGTCAGAACACCAGTGTGTTATTATTTCCAGATCAGAGTTCCATCCTGAAGGACATGTGTGCACTGCCAGGAAGTCATTAAAAAGTAGTCACAATCAATCCACTGGAAGATGAAAAAACAGTTCTTCTTTTCCTCTTTGAAAATCAGAGTAGACCCTCGCACATTCTGGAAACGCATTCCTTTGGAATGGGTACTGTAAGCACCTTCTTTGGGCATTCATTTTGGGTGCCTAATGGCTCCTATAGAACACTGGGTCTCCAGGGATGGCCATGTTGTGAGTAAAGATAGTACAGTGAAGCTCATTTCAGTACCTGCCCTAACAGGCATTGACATGCAAACCTGAACACACACACACAAACACACACACACACACACACACACACACACGTACATGCACACAGAGGAGCCTTTTTGTTGTCTTTGGAATGAGTTCTTAGACTGGATTCTGGGAAATTGGCCCTTTTAGGAGCTTTTTGATACTTACCCAAGTTTAAAAGATTAGGATAATGTTACCCCCAAATGCATTTCTGGTTTAACACTCAATTCTTTGAATAAGAGAATCAACTCATCAATTCATCTTTTTAGATTCTCTTTTGTATAAAAAAAAACTTTCATTATTTAAAATTTATATTCATATGCTATTTTATTATTCAGGTGTTTTTATAAAATTACCTATTTAAATTAGCAACAAAGCAATTCATTAGTTGCATTTAAAGGTGAAGACTCGGGTTCAGTGGGATAAATGACTTATCATGGAACACACAGCTAATAAGTGGTGTGAGTCTCAGGATAGGCCACTTACACCACTGATATTCTACTCAGGCTTCCAACAGTCAAAGATCAGGGGCTTTAGAGATATACACATCTGGTTTGGAATCCCAAATTCACCTACTAGCTTTGTGACCTTGAGCAGCCAATTAATCCCTTGCATTCTTGCTTCCATCATCTCTGAAGTGGGATTAATGGTAACAAAATTATAAACTTGTTGTGACTATTAATTGAGGAATTATATTAAACCCTGGTCATTGTGTAGCAGGTACTCATCAAATGAAAGCTCTAGTTTTAATCCAAGTGGTTTTGATTCCCCTTCCCTCCCGCCAAAAAAAAAAAAAAATGCTGTTTAGGGTTGATATAAGAAGGTCTGTGGAAGCTCCAATGTCTATATGTTCAGTGCGACTTTTATAGTTTCTACCTCCTTGATTTATTGCTATTTGAAAAATTCTGCACAGGGACAAACTCTGGGGTTTTGCAGCCTTCTTTGGTGATAAGAATCATGAACTTGCCTACTTTACGTTTTGCCATTCTGGTGATCCTTTAACCCTCCTTCCCACAAACACACCTGTGTGTAAACTTACACACATAGAATCTAGCAGTCTGTGGTTTCCAAGAAAGGGAAGAAGACCGGACTGTACTCCCTTAGTGCTGTCATCTGGAACTAGTATCAAGCAGAGCTGGTCAACTCTGTGCATTAGATTTTGAGTAACCCAGCTAGCTTCTCTATTTTCTGTAACTGTAGATTTCTAAATGCTGCTCAGTCTACACTGGCTTCTAGCTGTAATGTATGGATCAGGTGCTGCTGGACTTTAGATAAACTGAGGAAAGAGTTAAACATCATGAGTTGTTTGGGTAATAAATCTATTAATTATAAATTCTGGTTTTGTGTATAAGAAATAGAAGGTCCAATTCAATAAGACTTGAATTCAATTAGTCCTACTGTGGTCATGGACAGGCTATTGAACTTTTCTCAGTTCTGTTTTTCAATATCCTGAATCAAGAAAATATTGCTGTCAGGTGTGGTAATGTTTGCCTGTAATCCCAGTGACTTGGGAGGCAAAGCAGGATAGCGAGTTCAAAGCTAGCCTCAGCAAGGCCTAAAGCCAGTTACCAAGACCCTGTCTTAAAAATTAAAAAAAAAATAATAATAAGAGTGGCTTGGGATACAGCTCAGTTATGCACTCCTGTGTTCAATCGCTGGTATTAAAAAAAAAAGATAATAATGCTACTGTCCTTTACAGGTTGGTATAAGGTTTCTTGCTGAAAGATCACTAGCCTTAGACTCCAAAGAACTATACTCAAATCCTTCCATTGTCCTACTAGTTACAGGATCAGGAAGCTTTTACTTCTCCCTGAGATTAATCTGCAGAAAGGAATTAACAATACCTGCCTCAATAGTTATTGTAAGTGCTAGATAAGATTTATTGGTAGATAAAATCCCATGAGGGGCAACACCTGGCATAGTATCTGATACACTGATGTTTGTTGAGATTATATTTAAATGTCAATTTTCTTATTTATTAAATTGAGATAATGATACAACTTTCAAAGGTCTTAGTAGGGATTAATTGCAATGATATATGTGAAAACCATTTGGAAACTCAAAATAATATTTAAAGGTAATTTTTAAACCTATTACTAACCTTTTTATGGTCCTTTGAATATATAATTATTACACTAATCATTATTGCAGCTGTTACTGTTTCTAAGTCAAATAGTTCGGATTCTGATTTTTCATATCAAACAAATGCTCATGTAAAAATATCGCTTGAAAATAAAACTTCACGTTCTTCAGTCCAACCTATTTTGTTCAGAAATACAACATTTACTGTAATACACTTTAATCAAGTCATATTTTAACATGTAAAATGGTTTGGAATGAAATAATTTTTAAAATGCTATTTAAAAACTAGGAAAGCTAAAAAATTGGTGAAGTGCTTCCCTGTTTAAGTACTTACTGGCTGCTTAGCTGCCAATCACACTTCAGATTTTTCGTGCCAGCCTGTAGAAGATCTTCACCTGGCACTAGTGCGTGACTTATTACTGAATGAAACTGCTTGCTCAGGCAAGGTTGTTTTGGTGTCTTTCATGCTGTTAGCTATTGATGGACTGCCTACGTGCCTTTCCATTCTCAGATAACATTTATTCCTTGTTGCTTTTCCTCCTAGTGAGCTTTAAGCACAAATCTTGAGATGTATTTGTCTATAAGTATGCAAGTCTCTGCCATCATTTTTCTTCCATTTATTTCCAGCCTTTTCAGCTGGAAACCAAGATCTACTCTATCAGCAAGACATACTTTAATAGAAAGTCACAAGAGAGCCATTTTCAGGTGTAATCATAGAGTAATGCCTTTCATATGTATGGTCTCCCCCATCCAGAGGAATCCCTACTCTTATGAATTCAGCTCTTAGAAAATGACCAACAATCTCTGTTAGAGGCCCTAGGGCATATTGCAAATGAAATAATAAAGAACTCCATTGCCAAAGCTGGGGTCTTCTTGAATCCATGTCTCTCAGACTTAGTTTCTTCACCTTGCATTTGAATCCCTACAATGCCACTTTATCTAATTAATTGTGGCTTTGGGTAAGTCGTGTATCCCTTCTCAGGCTTGCTTCCTGTTATAAAATGAGAACAGAAAAATTGTTAATTCAGAGGAATGTTGGGAAGATTAAGATAAAATTGAAAAGTGTGGTTCCTCATATATATTGTTATTATTATTCCTATTGTTATATCAATATTAACATTATAACATTTGATAAGAAGTAAAAATAATAGTTTATTATTTTTTTTAAAGACTTATCTTAGGGTCAGTAGGTTTCTTTTAGGGAACTCAAAAAAAGAATGCTTTTACTCCTTCAGCTTTGGTGATTAAGAGAAATAAATCTCATCATTAAAAAGCTTAACATTACAGATGTCATAATTTCTTATGAAGAAAAATCCTAAGGAATACACAAACCCTAATACCCTGAAGAAAAACTAAAAGAATAATAAGTGAGCAACTTTGCAGGATACAATATCAAAATACACAATCAATTGTAATTCGGTACATTATTAACGAAACAACTTGAAAATGAAATCATGAAAACAATTACATTAACAATAGCATCAAGAACAAAATATTTACCAAGGAAGTGTAAGTCTCGTACACGGAAAACTACAAAACATTGTCAAAAGAAATTAAAGAAGACCTAGGAAAACGTCCCATGTTCATGGATCAGAAGGCTTAATTTTTTAGATGGTATCATTTCCCAAAATTGATTTACAGAGTCAACATGATCTTTCTCAACATCCCAGTGGTCTTTTTTTGGAAAAATTGCCAAGAGGATCCAAAAATTAATATGGATATGTAAGAAATCTAAAATAGCTGAAATGAACTTGAAAAGGAGGAACAAAGTGGGAAAAATCATACTTTCACAAATTTAAAAATTTGCTAAAAACAAAACCCCAGTAGGTTGTCATAAGGTAGGCATACAGATCAACATAATAACACTGAAAATCCAGAAATAAACTCATACATGTATGACAAATCTATTTTTGAACAAGATATCATGACAATTCAATGGGGACAATAGTTTTTTTTAAATGAATAGTGCTAAGAAAATGATATGCATGTGCAAAAAAAATAGAGTTGGACTCCTAATTCATAATATCTAAAACATTAGCTCAAAAGAACCACAGACTTGAAAGTTAAGAACTAAAACCATAAAAATTTTGTCAGAAAACATAAAAGTAAATATTCATAGCCTTGTATTAGTCAAGGATCTCCTTGATATGGCACCAAAGGCACAAATAACATTGGGATAAAACAAAAATAGATGTACTAAACTTCATTAAAATTTAAAACCTTTTTTTGCATCCACAGACATTTTTTATAAAGTAAAAGATAACTCAAAGAGAAGAGAAAATATTTTTAAATCATGTATCTGATAAATAACTTGTTTCTAGAATATATAAAGAACTCTTATGATTCAACAATTAAACACCAAGTAACCAATATTTTTATTTAAAAATGGGCTGAGGATTTGAATAGACATTTCTCTAAAGAAGATATACAAGTGGCAAATAACCACATAAAAATTTGCTCAGCATTACTAGCCATCAGGGAAATGCAAACCAAAACCACAATGAGATACTACATTACACCTGCTAGGATGGTGATAGCTGAAAAGACAGAAATTGACAAGTGTTGGAAAGAATGTGGAGAAACTGGAACTCTCCCACATTGCTAGTGGGGCTCTACAATGACACATACGTGTTGAAAAAGTTTGGCAGTTCTTCACAACCTTAGACATACAGTTATAGTATGATACACAGATTTCATTCCTAGATTTATATTCAGGAAAAATGAAAAAGACTTGAGGAAATTTGGGAGTGAGCCATGCAGCAAACTGGGGTAGGGCATTTTTAAGCAGAGAGAATAGCCATTGAAAAACTCCAGAGGCAGGAGCATTGCTGGCATGAAACAGCTAAGGGCCACAGTAGCTATAGCAGCATAAAGGAGGAGGGCAACAGGGTTAGTAAGATAATAGAGTCTGGTTCCAGAGCCCTAGAACATATACATTCACTTAGAAACTTGTACCCAAGTGTTCATAGAAGCATTATTCATTCATAATAGCTAAAAAATAAACTACTCATATGGCAGTCAAGCTAAGCAAAATATGATATTTCCATTCAATAGAATCTTCTTTGAAAATGAAAAAATTTAGGTATATGCCACAATATGAATTAACCTTGAAAACTTTATGTTAAGTGAAAAGAGTCACAGATTGTATACATGGCATATATCAGTCTGACATATATAGTACTTAAACATATTGTATGGTTCAATTTATGTGAAACGTTTAGAATAGGCAAATCCATAAAGAAAGAAAAATGTATTCATGATTGCCAGAGACTGGAGTGGGATGGGAGTGGAGCTGGGATTTCTTTTTGGGGTGATGCAAGTGTGATAAAATTTGATAGCAGTGATAGGTGTGCAACTGTGAATATAGTAAAAACTACTGGATTGAGCACTTTATAAGGGTGAATTTGAAGGAGAGCATGGGGGATTATAGCTTAATAAATCTGTTATTTGAAACAAAGAACTTAAGCTTTTTGATAATTCTATCAAATTGAACAAGAAAATAACTTTTTTTCCATCTCAAATGTAAAAGCATAGTCTCTGCTGGTGATTGTAGTGATAAATTATGTGGGAAATTAGCCACCCATCGAATTTAAAATTCCCCTCATTAAAAGTCCCCAGATAGCCTTGGTTAATGTACATTTCTTCACAACCTAAAAATGACCCTTTAGTGGCTTTCTCAAAAATAATACTGCTGCCTAAGTGAACCACATTCACCAGTGCCTTTTTCTTTTCTAGAAATTTAGCCCTTCTCAATAATTACATTGTGCCCCTAGACACCAGAGTGGTTCTTTCCTATAAGATGGTTAGCTTGAATGTTGGTGCTGCCCCAAACTATTTTCATAAACATCACTTCTATCTAGTTACGAAATAAGCCAATTATCTTTGTCCTTGTTAACTATAAGCCTGTGGACTGTCACTCAATTCTGTTTTTAATTAACTTTCAACAAGTATTTATTGAGCACCAACTTTGTGCTAGACACTGACAATAAAGCAGTGAAAAAAAAATACACCAACCCTCTTTCTCTCAGATTTGCATTTTTGTGCAAGGATACAAATGATGCACACCATAATCAAATTATGACATGTTATCAATAAAGTCTTTGAAAAAAATATAAAGCAAGGTAAAGAGAGGGCTAGGGTAACGGTGGTCAGGATAGGTCTCAATAGGCAGGATAGGTGCCATTTGAGCAATGACTTGAGAAAATGTGGGAGTGAGGCATGCAGCAAACTGGGGAAGAGCATTTTTAAGCAGAGAGAATAGCCATTGAAAAACCCCAGAGACAGGAGCATTCGTGGAATGTTCTAGAAACAGCCAAGGGCCACAGTAACTCCAGCAGCTTGAAGAAGGAGGGCAAAGGGGTTAGTAAGACAATAGGGACCGGGTCCAGGAGCCCTAGACCATAGCAAGGACTTCAGCTCTCACTTTGAATGAAGTGGAGATCAGTTGGAAGGTGTTTGGCTGATGAATTATGTATGACCTGAGTTAGGTTTTTAAAGGATTATCCTAGATGCTGTTTTGAAAGTATAGAGGGGCAAGGGCACAAGAGGAAGTCCTGTTAGAAAACTGGTTTTCCTGAGTAAGCTTTCATCTTCTGTGAACCTGTTTTGTTTTGTTTTCATACCTGTTTCTGCCATTGAACAAAATCAGTCCTGTCCAAAAGTCACCTTCTCTGGGACATTGTGAGGGTTGGGAAGTTGAGATATAGATGGGGAAATCAGGTGGCCCTCCAGGAATTCAGATCCAATAAGAATATTGGATTATTAGGATCCAAAAGGAAGATACATAAGACTAAGTTCTAAAACAAGAGACAAAAGAGAGGTCACTCAAACATGCCTTCTCATTTGATGGCAGACTAGTATTAATGATCGTATTCTGCTCAGACATCCAGAATGCTGAGACCCTTGTCCCTGTTGAATAATTCGTCACTCTGTGAGATGCCTTTAGTTCTTCAGGGATCTGAGGATCTTTGAACCTATTACTGTTGTGCTGAATTAACGGTGAGCCCACTGACCTTCAAGGGTCATTCTGTCTGCTTAGAGACCCATTTTCCTGGGCCAGAGGTGAAAGTTTAAATACACACCAGCATGCTGAGAGCAGCGAGGGGAGTTGGTCCCAAACCTGAAAGTGGAATTCATTATTCCAGTCACACTGTTATTTCTTTGTGTAACATAGACATTTTCTTTGCTCTGTAATCTTCTGCAATGAAAAGGCCTTATAATCTCTCCAGGGGTTTTCTCCTTTGTTGTGGTCCAACATATGTCATTCAGGAAATCTGACCCGTATGTTAGGTGTTCTCTCATCGTGCACTGAGTGAGCTAAACAATGCAGAACGAGTCAGACAAGGAGGTTCGATAGCTCCAAATGCAATGCAAAAGGTAGAAGGAGAGAGAATTTTATTTGATGAACCTGATCCCTGAGAACTTCGGCATAAAAGAAAAACCCCAAACATGCAGACAAATCACCAGGCACGGAGGAGAAATGCAGAATGACAGAGAAAACAGACGATACTGTTTAAAGGGAGATTTCTCTACAATTTTGGAAACTCCAATTCTTGCCTTTCCTGAGGTAAACTGGATGAAATGCTACACACTCCTTGGGAAGCTATCATTCAGATTTGGCTGCAGATCGATTTTTTTTTCTCATTTGATTTCTAAAGGAAACTACTGAGGCTGTTCCTGTTGAACGCTTATATGTTGATTGCTAAGTCATTTGTATTCATATTGAAAATGATATCTACTCTGCACTGGAAAGTGACATGCCATCAGAAAGAAAAATAGAAGGACAAAGAGCTCAGTAATAACTATGTGGCAGCAAGAACACAGGGGAATTAATGAAAATGAACTAAGTTGTTGAGTGGTGGGATGCTGAGAGCGTCAGCTTCTCGGGATGCTGCACGTTAGTGACTTGCCCCCTCCTCGGCGACATTCGTGGATATGGTAGGTGCCGTGATGCTACAAGCAGCAAACTTTATCTGACAGTTCAGTAACCGAGCTGGGAGGTGGTTTCTTATTTAAATCACAGAATAACAAGAAATTGAAAACAAGTGAAATGCAATGGGGAAATGTTATACCTTGTAGAGTTACATGATTCGGGGGGAAATGCTTCAGTAGATTCATGAAATAAAAGTTCTGGACTTTCTGCTTTTGAAAAAAAAATTTAGGAGAGTGAATGGAGTAGAATTTTTCTGTAAAGAATATATTGTTATCTGTTTCCTCAGACTGGGTAAAATTCATAAATGCTATTAATTTTTCTTGACTTGAAGTTTAAAATAAGTTTCCAGTTGAAAGGTTTTCATCTATTAAACTCTTACAAAATGAAATATAAGGTGATGAACAAAATCACTGTAAATTACAAAGATTTTTTAACCACTCCATATTTTAATCATATTTAATGGATATACATATGTATATTCATTAGCCATATTATATATAATATAGTATAACAGCCATATATATAATATGGTTAATGAATAGTTAATGATTATTTTAATGTTGTTTTTTTTTTTAACTGTGGAAGAAATTTAAAATACTTTGCACTATTTAAAATATTTCTGTTGTCTATGAACTGTGTCTCCATTTTGAGGGTTAACACAGTAAGAAACATGGGATTGTGGGGGAGTATAAGGGCATCACCATCTAGCACCAGACAGTTGATGTGTTATACATTCATTCATTTGTGTAATCTAATAGTCCCCAATCTACTTGTATTAAAAAAAAAACAAAGGAATCGAGTGTATATTTTTGAAATGGACATTGCTTGTTAAAATTTTGAACTGGTATAAATGCCAAGGCTTCCAGAAGGCAGAAATGATAGTTGGCATTTTTTTTTTTTTTTTTTTTTGCACAGTATACCTAGCTTCGTGCTTTGGTTCGTTCAAGAAATATTTTTGGTGGGTTGAGAAGGAAATCAGAGAAACAAAAATCTTAATTTTGAGCATAATGAGTTCTCATATGTCAAAACACAATTTTTCCTGAACACATTTTTTTTTTCCTAGGATCAATCAACAATGTGGGGGACAGGCAAGGAAAAGGAGCTTAGAATTTTTACTATTCCTTTCAACTGTGGAATTCAAAAAAGAATTTTGAGTCATTGGCTCAGAATAAAAGAACCATTTCCTTCACATTTTAATATACCTTCAGTTGAAGGAAGTCATGAACTCACAGGGTGGAACATTAATGTTCTGCAAAGACATGAAAAAAAGGTCAGTTTCATAAAACTAGGAAACACTTGATTAGAAAGTTAAGCCCAGTTTTGGTTTTCAGATCTGTGATGTACAATTAATGTTATCATGAATTTC
The DNA here is from genome assembly GCF_052094955.1 of Ictidomys tridecemlineatus. Lineage (NCBI taxonomy): Eukaryota > Metazoa > Chordata > Mammalia > Rodentia > Sciuridae > Ictidomys > Ictidomys tridecemlineatus. The sequence continues at coordinate 51,754,625 of NC_135487.1, forward strand.
TCAAAGGAAGACATATGAAAAAGGATAAAAAGTAATTTAAACTGCTCTGATCACCCCTTGTGGGGTAAAATACCTACGGATATCTCACTGGAGCTCTAGAACACAGGTTGGGTGGTGATTTTTTTTTTCTTTTGATACTGGAGAATGAACCCAGGGGCACTGTACCCCTTAAGTAAAGTCTTCAGCCCTTTTTATTTTTTATTTTGAGACAGAGTCTTGCTAAGTTGCTGAGGCTTGAACTTGTGATCCTCCTTCCTCAGCCTCCTGAGAAGCTGGGATTGCAGGTGTGCACCAACCACACCCAGTGGTGATATTGTTTCAATAAAAACTCTACCTCAAGAACCAGAACAACACAGTTGAAAATTCCAATTTACAACTATGATCTTGGGCTCATAGAATAAGTGCCTAACACAGGTACTGGCACAAATGAAGTACTTAATAAAAACTAAATTGAATTTTGAGATGAAAAATGAAAATATAATTTTGGTATTATGTGTCTGATCTCTAATTGTGGTGCTTATATGAGATGTCAAAGCACTTGGCCCAGTGCCCAAAGAATTAACTCATGGGCTGGGGATGTGGCTCAAGTAGTAGTGCACTCGCCTGGCATGCGTGCGGCCCGGGTTCGATCCTCAGCACCACATACAAAGATGTTGTGTCCACCGAAAACTAAAAAATAAATATAAAAAATTCTCTCTCTCTCTCTCTCTCTCTCTCTCTCTCTCTCTCTCTCTCTCTCTCTCTCTCTCTCTCTCTCTCTTTCTCTCTCTCAAAAAAAGAATTAACTTGTAAATATAAACCTCCTTACTGCTTGTTCCTCTTCTTCATATTGTCTGTAAGTTGTCTAGCACTGTTGAAAGTCCAGATCTTCTGACATGTTGTTCAAATCAATTTTTTAACAAGTTCACTTATCCATTAAAATGGTTGATTCATTTATCTTCCCAACAAATGATTATTGGGCATTTACTATGTAACAGGTATAACGTAGGCTTCTGGAATCATAAGTTGTCTAACCATCAGATAGGGTGCACCCACAAATAAATCAACCACTGTTAAATTACTAACCAGTATAAATCACTAGTGTCACAATAATGATAGACATGTACACAATCTGCTTTCAGAGCATTTTTGCACCTTTATCAGATGGGGGCATTAAGGAGGTGACCCATAGTAAGAATTTTTTTAAAAAAATTTATTAGTTTTTGATGGACCTTTATTTATTTGTTTGTTTATATGTGATGCTGAGAATTGAACCTAGTGCCTCACACATGCTAGGCAAGCGCTCTACCACTGAGCCACAACGCCAGCCCCATAGTAAGAATTTTGATAGAAAAGTAGGCCATAACTAAATAGAAAACCAAAAGAAAGAACTTCCAGGAATAATATACCATAACCTACTTCATAATGGTGTCTTTTTATCCTGGAAGATATGGGAATCCATGAAGGATATTAAAGCAGGAAAGAACATCACCCATTGGAACCAGCATGGAGGAGTGGCTAGTTGGGTTGGTTTCTATGAAGGATGCTTTGACGTTGTATTCCATTTTAGGAGGAAAGAATTCAGGCAAGTGCTGTGAAACGCACAACAGTCTATTTGCATCTTCCATATAATCTTTGAGGTATATGGCTCAATACACCAATGGCTCAATCAATTCTTTTTTTATAGTTCATCTTTAAAACTAGTGCTTTATAGATATACATAAAGATGAAATTCACTGTGGCATATTTATATATGTATGTAGGATGATTTGAAATTTCATTTCACCATTCCTCCCTTTTTCCATTCCTTCTCTCTGCCCCTCATCCCCTTCTTCTGTCCCTCCACTGTCTCCCCCTTATTTTGCTGTACCTTCTGCGTATGAGAGAAAACATTCAATCCTTCACTTTCTGAGTCTGCCTTGTTTCACTTAGCATCATGCTCTCCAGTTCCATTCATTTATTGGCAAATGCCATAATTTCATTCTTCTTGATGTCTGAATAAAACTCCACTCTGTATGTATACCACATTTTCTTTTCCAGTCAACTGTTGCTGGATATCAGTTCAGTCAATTCTTAATGACAACCTGGAAATGGAATATCCCAATTAGACTGTTGAACTTTAAAGTGGTAAAATGTTTTCAAGTGTCATCAGTGAAAGCTTCAAAACCTGCTTAACTACTCTTTTAAGCCATCTATCTGAAAATTATTTATCTCCCTTTAAATAACCCCTTAGGAATTATGTGTAATTTCTTTTTCCAGTTGAACTCATCTGACTTTAAATTCTTAAGTTACTTTATCTGCATTTCTTTTACTATTGAACTACAGCTAACAGTGAATTCAGGTTAGGTAACAAAATTGAATCTCCCTTTTCAAGTACACCCACATCAATTAATTATATGTAAACAAACTATCACTTAAATGCACTGTGGAAGCTGAACTTTAAAGGATCCCCAGGAAAAATCATCAGTAATGAGAACAATTATTCTGATAGTGAAATTACTTTTCAATTTATTTGTTTATATACATATATATGTATGTATGTATGCATGTATATGTTTGTTTATTTGTGTGTGTATATATATATATATATATATATATAGTACTATGTATATTTCTAAAGCAGAACATATTAGTATATTTAGTAGGTAGGATGAACTGTTTAAGCAAAAACAATGTTGGCTGCCATTGCCATCATGTTAGAAGCTATATTATAGATCTGTAAAGACTCCCAGAAACCAGTAAATATTTATTCTTTGAACTAATAGAAAATCCATAGAGCCTGACAGAGTGTATTTGTCACTGCTAACCACTGAGCAGACTATAATGATCAAAAGGCAATTTTTGACAACCATTAGGTTACAATCCTGTGTGTAGATCTCTTGTGAAAGGTAGCTTTTTTTTAAGCTTGGAAAAGACCCTTTGCTTAATTACCAAAGCCAGTATGAGAAAAAAAAAATGTGCCTGAGATCAAGTCCCTGGGATCTTCATAAAAGCCAAGTAAAATTTGAACACTCACAACAATTTGAATACGTTATATTGTACTAATAGTCACTGATCGGTACAAACAGCAGAAGAATTCATTTCAATTAACAACTAATTTATTTACATATATTCAAGACTTGAAATATCTGTGGTTATTTTTTTCTGTGCCATGAACATTATCCTCCTCTTGAGACATTAGCCATAAGCTGAACAAACAGTATGAGGGAAATATCTATAATCTACTTTGATGAGGAAAAATGTATATAACTTTGGAAGACATACATTATTTTTTCCTTCTTCTACTACTTAAAAGAATTGCACAAACCTGTTCAAGCACAACACACACTTACAAGTCAGTCATCTATCACTCAGCTCATGTTTCCTGGGCTCTCCATGAAGCAAGGTACCAGGGGATGGGGTACAAAAGAAATGTGACTGCAGTTGCCTCACACTGGGGACAGGAAAACAAACTCTTTCCAGGAGATTATTTCCTTGAAAAAGCCACACAGAAGATTTTATTTTCAGAAGACAGGAGAGCAAGAAGGAGCATATTCTTATTGACTCCAAAAGGTACTTAGCACTTACAAGTTAGTTCAAGGCAGATGGCTCCAGCTATCAATTCAATAGAAGACCTAAAATTATCCTGAGAGTTGATTACAGGAAGGGATGTTAGCTGTCTCTCAAGACCTTCCTCCCTGTCAGAAATGCAGTTTCCTCTTTGATTGCATAGTTGAATCAAGAAAGGTAAAGTTCTCCAAGCTGAAGACACATTGAAAAACAAAACAACAACAACAAAAAGTTCCCAAGATTGGAGGTGGAGGTTAATTGGCAAAGAAACAGCTAATCTGCCAGATATGTCTAGAGAGCCCCATCTACAAAACTGCACATCAGACAGGCATGGGCTCGCTGCACTGATGGCTCAGGGACATCCACCTGTGGACATTCCCTGCCTTAAATTGGGCTTTCCAAAGAAAGCTCTGTTGTGCCAATCACACTAAATTAGTCAGATGGCTAAAAATCCCCTCTTAAAGTAGGACAGTTAATTTAATTTTCTTGTGATAATTAGAAGAAAATAAATGTTTAACTATAGTCCTCAACTAAGTCAAACAACGAAAGCACCGATGAAATTAAGCATTTTAAAAGATAATCAAGTCATAAAATTAGTATTTTTATCAAGGCTATTTGTGTCAACTAATTAAAAGTTAACTTTTGAATTACCTTGCCTGCTGAATCACTTGTTAGTGAAACAGTGCTAATGCATTTTAAATAAAATGACTGTATTTCAAGCAAAACAGTCAAGTTCTTGAATTACTCAGACTTTGGTATGTATGGCATGCAAAGAAGCTTCCAAATTACAGCTAACCTCACAATCGATCTCTCTTTTCTTTATGGTAGAATACAGCTGCCTTCACTTGCCAAGTGAACATTATTAAGAATGCTACTCTATTGTACTCTGGGTCAGTCATCTTGATGATTAGCACTGGTCTGAATTAAGAGGAGCTTATCCTCTAGTGGAAGAGTCAGACACCTACCTGTAAGAAGACAGTCTGAGAAATGCAAGAGCAAAGCTATACGTAAAGTCCTACAAGGCCCCAAGGAGAGATAGACAGACTTCACAGAGAAGGTGACATTTGACCTTGGTCTAGCAGGATAACATGGGAGGCATTCTGGAGAGAAACCGAACCAAAGGCAATGGGATGGAGACAGGAATGGGTATGACTGGCCCAGAAACTGATGAAGATTACTGAATGTATTCTATGTATGATTTAGTTCTACCCCCAAGACTCCCATATTATTCACCTCAGCAAGATGGAATGTGAACTCCATGAGGGCAGAATTTTTGTCTCATCAGTTGATAATTAAAATTATTAGCATTTAGCATATAAGTGCTCAATAAATATTTAACCTAATGTGTGTGTGTGTGTGTGTGTGTGTGTGTGTGTGTGTAACTGTGTGACTTGGTACTTAGATATACCCAAGAGTTTAACTGTATAAATGACTTCTGACATGCCTTGGTCTTGGACTCTGTTTGCATCCTCAAGAAAACAACCTAAAGGAGGATTTTATTAAAAAATAAAGGATCATTCTGTAGTCTTTATTCTAATAGCAACAAAGTTTCAAAGTCCCATAAAGGACTATTTTTGTTGAGCAGTATCATAAGCTGCAGGTGGGAATAAGTCAAGTGTAGGGTTTGGGCCATAGCACATATAATAAAGCCAGATAATAAATATTCAGGCTCTGTAACATTTAGGAACCTCACTTCAAGGGTATTTAGCGCAGGTTCTGGTGTTTTATCGATTTCCAAGTAATCAATCAGACTGTGGGAATGTTCTATAGCCTTTCTTAAAAGAGAGGGGACGTCTTGTAAATAGATAATTTCAGAAGAGTCAACACAGGATTTGGTAGGCAGTATTTTCAGTGAAAATCCAGTGAAATGTTAGTCAGGTCATCCAAAATCACTTTCTATGATATAAAGGAAGCAGAAGTGGAATTATAATTCACATTTCATAATACCAAAAGTTTCATTGCAATGACTTCCATCCCTCAAGGAAAAAAAAGAAGAAAGAAAGGAAGAGATTGTATATGCATTTCTTTTTCTCTTATATATTTTTGAAAAAGCTCAGTTATAGGTGATATATTCTGAAATTATCACATAGTGATTTTCTCTTCTCTAACAACTTCAAAATTATTGAAAAATTTTATATTGTTTAGGAACATAAAATATCCACTCTTGACAATTTGTAGTAGTTGATTTACACTCATTGATCCTTCCTGAGACCCTATTAGATAGGGACTATTGTCACTATATTACAGATTAAATTATTAAAGGCTTTTTGTGGTGTTAATTTTCCAGTTTTCACTGAGCAAATATTAAGCAAAATTTGAATGAAAACTCAGCCCTAATAATATAGATTCTAAAACTCTGCTCTTTCTACGTGATAAATACAATTTTTATAATTGCTGGTCATGGTTTTTATTTCAAATTATTATTTATGAAGTTTATAAATATTTAAAATTTAGATAATGAATATATTTAAATTCATTTCTGACCTTTGTGAACAAAAATAATATTTATTTCCTAGTTTATTTGAAACTCTTTAGTGCACTTGTCTAAAAATATTTTCACTAATATAGCAATCAACAGATTTTTATGGCATTTATATTACAAGTAAGGAATAACTAAAACTGTTGCAAACAAGTGAAAGGCTCTCAAAGATCCTCCAATTGTCTGGCCAATGAAGCATATATACTCCATATCTAGACTCTGAATATCAATCATCTGTCAAAGAGGATCTACCTTCACTTTTTTTCCACCTTGACTTTTTATTGCTTTGATTGATTAAAAGACACTGGTTCACTAGTGTTTGTCAATCTTACTATGGAAACTCACCCAGCAATTCTTTATTAATACCAAAGCACCATTGAATGGTAAATGGCCAATACCAGACTATGTAGGTATCTGTGCATGCGTAGAAAGCAGTGATCCTTCTCTTTTCTACCTGTCAATGGATGGTGGGGACTGCATTTGGGATGGGTAACAACATAGAAATGATGGAGAAGATTGGGGATGTGGCTCAGTGGTAGAGTGTATGCTTAGCATGTATAAGGCCCAGGGTTCTATGCCCAGCACTACAAAAGAGAGACTGGGTGGGGGAGGAATTCAGAGTATGATGGAGGGTAGATTCCAAATACAGGAACAAAAGTTCCATGGAGAAGGAACTTCAGTAATGTAGCACTGAGGGTGAGATCTGCGCATGGGTACGAAGGGCCCTCTACATGAGCTGATCACACATCAAAATGTATTGGAAGGAAGAAAAAAGTATACCAGAGTAGATGCTTTCTAAATACAAGCTAACTGTTGCTCATCATTGAGTCTGCAATCTAGGATGGCAGAGTTATCTGTCAATATTTGCCTAATGAATGAATAAGTAAATGATCCAGGACATTTAGGTCATTAGGGCATTTAATGCAAGTTGTTATCAAATGACTAATATGCTTGCTGTCCGCATGGATATAGGCTCCCACCTCTGACTTCACTGCAGTTTCTGGATTAATGTGGTAAACTTTATACTTCTTATAAGCTCAGGGAACGCCTTAGAGTGTGTGTGAACTTGAAGTCCATTTCTCTGAACTCAATTCTAGAACTTCCGTTATCATCTCCTATGGCTCCGGAATCTATCCAGTACTTATTTCCAGAGGGGAGGTCTAAATGGCCAGTAGGCATCCTGAAGATCCAGCCCTTTTCCACAGAATGTTTTCTAACATCTCTCTGATGAGGTAGATCAATTGAAATCATAAATACTGATGTTCACTGATTCATTCAGCCTTTTTTCAATGCAGTGTGCCATTCTGTACTTAGTTAGGAGAAATAGAAACAGATAACCTGTAGTTATGACTCTTCAGAACTCACGGTCAAGTAAGGAGGAAGCAGAGGAGAGAGCAAACACATGGATGGCCATTTGGTATCTGTCATCAAAAAAGCACTTATTAACAGGAATTGGAGAGTAAAGATAGAGGAAAAGGACAAAAAAATATATTTGGAAATGTGAAACGATATGAGTTGAATATGGTATTAGTGGATATGAAGTGTCATATCAGGAAAGGTAAAGTTATAAAAGTGATCAAGCTCCATATCATATAGGGTCTGTTGTGACAGGCTGAGAAACAGAAACTTCCAGAGAAGCTTTGAGAAGTCATTTTTAAGCAGCAAGTAGCATGGCCAGTCATAATGTAAAAAGATGATTGTATAGGCGGAATTCAAGGCTGAAGAGCTGCTTGGGAGGCTCTTGCAGAAAACCATGAAAGATGTTACTGAAATGAAGTAGGGCATCCATTGCCTGAAAAGAGGAAACCAACTCAAGAAATTCAAGGGCAACCTCCAGGCTGGGTAACCACTTAGGCCATTACCCTTGCTTATGACGTTGGTAAGGTTTGGTAGACCACTGGCTGATAAGACAAATCAGATTTCTCACCGCTGTGAAAGGGCCTTACTTTGCTTTTTCTTGGTGTGGGTGGTAAGAATGATTTTCAAGTTGTTGTCTAGGTTTGCTCTGAGAGAGAGAGACAGAGACAGACAGACAGACAGAGAGCGAGTGTTTTCTCACTATTTAGCACAGAACTTGGCACTGATGCATCATAATACATATTTTTAAACATCACACTTAGAGTGCCTCTGAGTGCGGCCATTTCATTATCAATGTGCATATGCATAATCATTCAAGTATCTACAAAAAAACTGAAGCTGGGCTACACTCTCACATCCATCAGTTCTCAATGCCCTCCACTAAATAAAGAAATGATATGGTGACTCCAGTGGTGGTAGAAAGTTCAGGACTCAGTAAAGAAATATGTATATCATATAAATAATGCACAACTTATTTGTAGTTTTAAACACCAGCTAAATGCATGGAAAAGGATGAAAAGAGAAGCTTATTGTTTAAATCCAAGTAACAAAGAGCACCCTCCCTGGGGTAAACATCACTGGATTGGCAAGAAATTTGTTATCCTAGTTTATCTAAACTTTTAGTGCTGACTTTAAACACAAGATTTCTTGTTTGCTCCTCACTGAAACACCAAGACTCCTGCATGGTCTTTCATGGTTGGGGAATCTGTTATTAAGTTGGAGGAACGCAAAACATATCTATTTGCAGATGCAATCACAGAGTGAATTGATGATGATGTTTCGTGGACAATGGATAATTTGCTGAAGAGTATTGTTTCCTGTTTCTTATTCTTGGCCAGTTTGACTTTCTGAACTAAATGGCTTTACAGCCTCTTCAGTTTGGCTACCAAACCTTGAGAATGACATTGATGTTTCCTCCCATATTTTTACCCGAGTCCTGTCTCTGTTACGGTTTTCACTTACTTTGTCCCCAGCACTGTATGCTAACAGGCACTCCAGGGGAAAAAAAAATAAGGAAAGGGATTGCAGTTGGTTCTGTATCCTTTTCTTTGGTGGGAATGTTCTACGCCTAGCTCTCCTGGGTAACTTTAAAAAAAAAAAAATTCTCCTTAAGGATGTTTGTTATTGCTCAGATTGGCCTTGCATATCCTTAGTAGTTTAGTGTTACCTCCTTGAAAAAAATTAGAAAGAAAAGAGACAGAGTGGAGACCTTGTCCTTAAAACTATATAATTAGATTAAGTGCTATATTCTTTTAGATTTCAATATGCTATTAAATACTCAAGCAAGTAAAACTATACCTAAGAAGAGAGCTTGAAAAGTCAGAAAGAGCTTGAAAAAATGATATGTTGTTCTCAACAAACAAAACAGAAAAACAAAACAAAAAAAGCAGTTGGCTCTTTTCTGCTTGCTTTCTTCTTTTTGGTTTGATTTTGAATGTTTGTGAAAGAAATGTTAATTCGCAGAATACTAGTTTCCTTCCTGTCACTTGTCACAGGTTTTTTGTTGTTGTTGTACTTGTCTCTTAAATGACAGTAAAGCTATGCTATATATGTACTTTTATTTTTTTCTTTATTATTGGACATGTGGATATTTCCTGGATACTGGTTTAAGTTGATCATGTGGCGTTTGTTTGTATTTTTGGAAAAGTTAGTATTTTGATTGTTTTGAAATTTTTATACAAAACATGTACAGAAGAGTCTAATAATTTAATAAATGAAACGTTAAAGAAAGTTGCTCCCATATTTAAATTAAATATTTTAGCAAGCATTCTCTTGTTTAATTCAGTTTTAATTGCATTATTAATTGTCATGAACAAAATATTCCTAGGGAAAAAAAAAAGCTGAACAGATCCTCTAATTGCAGCTTTTACTGCTTTGAATGATAAAGTGCCTTTGATTTGGTGCTGAGCCAGGAGGGCTTGATTGATAATATCTGTCTCAGATGTCACCCCGGGAGAAAAGAATAAAACCTCAGTAGACTTGGTGCATTGCAGCTGTCTCCGCTGCTCCAATTTCTCTGCTCCATTGACGTCATTGGGAGGTTTCAAACCAGCCCAGGGTGTCTAGTAAACCTGCACGTAAATGAAAGGAAGAAGCAGATAAACACTGATTCATAACCCAGCCCTCACTCCAAAGAGGTGGCTGCTCTGTTGTCTCAGATAATGGGCAGATGTTTTCTTCTTTCCTGCATTAAAAAAAAAAAGCAAGAAAGAGAAGAAAAGAAATATCATCAGTTACCCAGCAATGTGGGAAAGCCTCAGACAAGGAATGTGAATTGCGTAAGCCCTTCTGAAATCAGATTATATCCCAATGAGCCCCATTTGTCCAGGATTCTCAGATATCATAACCTGTATCCAGCTTGTCTCTAAAATCAGGAGTATCTGAAGCATAAAATGGCCTGGGAAATAGCTTCCCTTGAGACAGGGCCACTAGCCAAACTAATCCCCAGTACAGTTCCCTCCTCTCCTCTTCATATGCAGCCTCTTGACCTGAGTGTTAAATAGGGGCCCCCCATAGACAATGACAGGAGCATAGACGGGAGTTACAGTGTTTTCCAAGAAAGGTTTTTTGTTTATTTGGAGATTTGTTTTCTTTTTTAAAAATTATACAACTAAACCAAAGCTTCTTGATGAGCTTAATACATTAAATGCATGATAAACTCTAATCCTCAAAATATGATAGGGAATTTTTCTAAATCCTGTCACATAGCATTTTAGTGACATGACTGAGCATTGGTGTTAAAGTATGTTCGAATGTTAATGTCTCCTCTGCTGGGAAATTTGGCTGCTGAGGAAAGGGAAATGATCTCTTACTCTATTCCCCATTCTCCACCAGAAATAGCAGGGAAAGACAATAACTAAGTAGCTTTGATTTCTTATTCGTGCAACCAGCTCTGTGGCATATGATTCAAACAACTCAATCTTTATAGTTCTTTAAAGTTTACAAAACATCATCACTTTCATTTTCCTAATTAAGCTATAGAGACAGTGAATACAAGTAACTAATTTAATGATGACCATTTTATCCGATCCTACGACCTCCCTTTTGAAATCATTTCAATATAACAGATATGTAATGACCATTTATTACATGTGGTAGGTGCTTTAGGGTAAAAGATAAGTAGTACATAATTGTTGGACTCAGGAAGCTTAGCAAACTGGGGATAAGACGGGGATCTAGGCATTGACTGTATCACAAGGTGCATAACACAGATGGGGATATCCTTAGGGATATCATAGACAATGGCACCTGACAGTGCATCTTGAATGAGGGAGCATTTCAAGAGAAATATTTAAGAGCTGGTAATAGCTCAATAGGTAAAGGTGATGGTAAGACCATTTTGGGCCAAGACACCTGCATGAACAGAATCAAATACACAAGATGGTCCGAGGGCTGACAGGAGGGACACAGTACTGTTTGAAGACTGGGATCTGGTGAAAGGCAGGCTAGGTCCATTAGTGGCAATTCTTATATGCCAGCATGCCAGCCTGAGGAGTTTCTAATAATAATGAGGCATTTGCATTTAAATGCCTCAAGCAAAGAAATAAAACAAATCTGTGCTTTATACAAGGTTAAGCAGTCTTGTATAAGGTGCGAAAGAGAAAAGAAAACCTGGCTCCTGATGCCAATTAGGAGGTTCCACAGGAAGGGAGGAGGTTGAGAGAACAATAAATTGAGACTATTATAAATTCATTCATTTGCTTAAATATATTTATTGAATATCAACCATCAATTAGGCATTCTTCTAAGTCTGAGAATATAGTAATAACAGACTGACTAAATTCTCTGCCTTCCTAGGTCTTTCAGTCATTATAAGACAAAATGTAAAGGAGGGAAAAGATTCTCCAAATACTGTGGGGTAGAATGAACAGTACTTACTAGCAGGCAGCTCTGAATGAAAGAAGATTGAGGACTGACTTGGGAATTTCTCTGCTTGAAAAAGTATGCCCATCACCCTTTAGTTAATTAAAAAGGCACTTTCTCTACGAAGTTCACCTTCTCTGGTGCACCAGTAGTGCTTCTCAGGGCAAAGCAAGGAAGTGCTATCTAAAGGTTATCATTAGGATCCCAGCAGCTCAGGAGGCTGAGACAGGAGGATCACAAGTGCAAAGTCAACCTCAACAAAAGAGAGGTGCTAAGCAACTCATTGAGGATCTGTCTCTAAATAAAATACAAAAAAGGGGGGTTGGGCATGTGGCTCAGTTGTTGAGTGCCCCTGAGTTCAATCCCTGGTTCAAAGAGAGAGAGAGAGAGATATTATTATTATGAGTTCAGAATGGTGTTTTTAGTGTGTTTTCATAGTAATATAATAATATTTTAAGATGTTAATCTGGTAAATTATTTCCAAATTTACTTATCATTTAAAATCAATTAATTGAAATATGTTTATATTCATTGTGAGTTTTCAAATAGTCTCAGGAAAGTTATTTCAAAGGAAATGACTAATACATATGCTGATTAGAACTTACTTTGCCATATAATCTTTTTATCTCATTGTTGCTGTGATTTTGACTTATATGCTATTGTAGTATATGCTCTGAAAAATGATACTGCATGTTACATTGGGAGCCCTTAATTCTTATATACAGATTCCTCTGCCTAATGGAGAAAGATCATGTCTTATGTGTTAATACATTTTGCAAGCTGTATCATCATAAGCATTTAATGCTTTAAACATTTAACCATCTATTTGGGGTTATTAATATAATGGTTTATTACAGAGAATGCGGGTGGTTTAAGGGCAGAACTTTATTTAACAGGCTTAATCTGTTGAGCACTTTATTAGTAAGTTTTTTTAACCACATTTATTTAAAAGTTAGCAGAATTTAAAATCTTACTTCACATCTAAGTAAACATGAGCCATATAATCAGATAATCCAGTCAATAGAATCCCTGGGGATATCAGTAATGACCCTCTTTATGTGTCTTTCATCAAGGTAAGAACGAGAACTCACATGCAAGCAAAAGTGGAGATCTGAAAACATTACCTGCATGATTGTCTTTGAGGAGTCCTCTTAGTAAAAATAGGATGCTATAAAATGGCCTTCTCACATTGATAATGACCCACCGATTATCTTTCCCCATGAAATGCAAATTCACTGAAAAAGTCTGACTCAATAAATACTGTAAATACTATATGTACGTGTATATGTTTAAGGGCTTGGTGCCCCAAATATCTCTGCCTCTCTCTGTCTCACTCTGTCCCACTCCCTATAGAAGATGTGATTCTTTCAGCCCAATTGAATGGAGATGAGGCAGTTAAGTAGCTAACTTGATCAGCGACTTGTTTTTGTCAATAAAATTTCAGTTTAACAACAAAGCTGCTTAGTAATCATCATCCCTTGTTATTTTGCTTAGAATTTAGACACAGTTGGACTGTTCACAGTCTCTGGCAAACCTTTCCTTATTCTGCCCAACACCCTTCCTGTTCTTCTAGCTCCCTCTCACTGTGCATTGTCCTGACTCTTCTTTTCTATGTCATATTGTATTTGTTTCTGTAGATGATTGTTTGACTTCTGAGCCATGAAATCCTTAAAGAGCAGGATCCTCTCCTTCCTCTGGCATGTATTAGGTCCTCCGGAAACACAGGAAATGTCTTTTCAACTGAATATTCTTTTGACAATGGAGGCATGGCTTTCAGAGCTGTAGAAGAAAGTTCCATTGTTCTAAGAACCTTTATCCTTTATGCCTACTAGAAAGGCTGCCTGGCTTATTCTTTCAGGGTAACTTTCTGAGTGTTGAGGTCCATGACAATGACAATAGTAACAACAGCAGCTACTATAGTTTACTGAGTGCTCAGTGCCTGCCCTTGCTGTGTTGAGCACCTAGCACATCCTAATACCTCACTCAGTCCAGGTAAATATTCTTATCCTCATTTTTCAGAAGAAGAAACAAAAAAGGTTGAGTTACTTGCTCCAAGTCATACAGCTATTTGGATGTGAAAATTTTGAGGTCAAATCAGAGTTTTTTTCTACCTCTGAAGCCTACTTTTAACAGTTATAGAAAATTGGCAAGTTGACATAGAAAACCCATAAGAAAAGATATGGATTATATTTGTACACAGAACTACAATATCGTACGTAGTTGCATATTAATCAAATGACTGATATATGTCTGTTGGTACAGGAAGATACCTGATTTTATGATCATCAGATGGAGAGAAAATCAGAGGCTTCCGAAAGGAATTTCATGTTAATTGACCTTTAAAACATCTGGATATATTTTGAATATGAGGGTTTTTTAAAAATTGCTTTTCTTTTGGTCTTCAAAAATGAAAACTACATTTTATTAAACAGTCCTTGTATAGGAAGCCAAAAGACAGGAATTCTAATGTAGAATGTGTACTTATTAAGCTGTATGATCCTGCACAATTCCTTACAATACCTGAGTGTATTTCTTAATTTTCAAACCCATGACTGAGTGAAATAATGTCCTGGGTTCATGGTATCCATTCCTGCCCATTCATCTTTGCGTCCCTGGCTTCCAATCATCCTCTGAAGACCAAGATCTTTTTAACTTGGTGAGAGAAAGCCTGAAACTTGGGGGACACTTGCAAGTGGATATTCTCATCTTAGAGCTTTAAAATAACAATTTCCACTGGATTCTGCATGATTTAGGGTCATTATGAAACTTAATGAATGAAAGAGACAACAGTTTTTAAAATGTTAGCAATTTCCTACATTCAGTCTTGTAACCTTTAGAAACAATGATAAAGGCACCTTTAAACTGACTGTAGCTGACCTTTGGAAAAAACCCATAAATTGAAGATACTACTTCTACAGAATTCTTATATGGGAAGTAAAAGGGAGGCTGGGTACACCATGCAAAAATGCTTTGCATGGCTGAAGACATCAGAGTAATCATCATTAAGCTGGAAGGAAACTTGGAGCCCTGTAGTCCAACTTTCTGCCGAGGGCCATGTCACATTTGAAACTTAAAAAAGAAATTAGAAATCTTTCTTTTCTTTTCTTTTTAAGAGAGAGTCCACAACTTCTCTTGGTATCTTGTTCCAGTAACTGGAATCTCACCTGTCAGCAAATCATTTTTCATAGCTAATCTAAATCCCTAGGGCTTCAGTTTGAACTCATTTTGCCTGTCCTTAGAGGTAAAAAAACAAAGAGTACAATACCTCCTCATGTACATGAAAACTGCCATCAAGATGCTATTCATCTTTCACCACAAAGCCAAATTCCTTGAATCTTTCTTCATCATTTCTTTTTATCTTGTCCTTTTGTAACCTGCCTTTTGCACACATGGCTCTCTGCAGGTCTTCATCGTCATAGCTGTGAGACCTAGAATAATATATATATATATAGGCATACGTAGCTATTAATGCCCTATAAAGTACACGGCTGAATATCTTAGATATTTAAAATTGGATTTTGTTTCTATTTATTAAGCCAACATGTAATGATAATACTTTCTTTTATCAATAGAAATGCAAAGCATTGTATTGATAGCAAGAGAGATTATAAGTGTACATTTTCTTAAAAATTCCAAATTTATAAAAATTATGAACCCAAAACAATAATTAAAGAAAATAATTGAATGAAATATGTCCATGCCTGCTTCACTGTAAGTTTCTACTCTCAGGCTAAACAGAACTTAGGTAGAAAGACAGTTAACTTGAGTTACCAAACAACCCCAGGTTCAGCCCTGGTTATAAAAGGAGTCAATGAAAATGTATATTGGAACTTCTGAGCCTTACTTACCTCATATGTTACAGAAGATGATAGTAATTTTAATAGTAAAGTCTTTGAGGAAAAAGACCATTTTTTAATTTATTTATTTTCCTATCTCCAGGGCCTAGCTCAATTTATAACATATCCACATGTGCTTGGATTTTACTGAAGGAGTGTTTGTGAGAATTAAATGAGATTATATACATGAAAATATTTAGTCAACTATTGAACTCTATGTAACTGTGAATCATGACTATTAATAATTTTAATTGTGAATTTAAAAAAAATTTAAACCCAACTTTGATTTACACTTGTCTCTTCAGGAACATTTCTGTTATCCATTAGTTGCACATCTTTTAAAAATGTATCTAAAAACAACTTTCCCAAAATGAACAATCAATGGTGCAAAGCTTACTGCTTGGAGTTTAATGCTTGATCTCTTCTGATGAGCAATCTGATAATGACAAATGTACTGAGATGTGACTAAGGCGACCTTCTGGAGCCAATAAAAAGTCTCCCTGGCACCAGGAGAACAGAACTACTCTGAAAAATTTATATTTTTTCCAGGGCACACATGACCTTGTAAAATATTTCCCTAGCGGGGAGAGAAAATCAGTGATATCTTTGACTGACAAATGCAACCAAAGGTCTAAATAACATGGTTTTATTTATTAACAACATGACTAAAAGGAATCCTTTAACTACTTGACCTTCCAGGGAGAATACTGTCTAAGGGCCAGAGGAATTATTCAGGAAATTTTTTATGTCAGAGACTTTAAAAGCAGTGAATAAAATTTTAGATCTTTCTAAAGAGCTCCTTCCCTGTCTTTTTACTTGGTTTACAAACATTTGGTTCAAGGAACATGAGCTTTGCAGTCAAGTGTTCCTAGTTGAGATCTTAGCTTTGCCACGGCTTTCCCATGCAGATCCTATGAAAAATGACTTAGCCTCTCTAACCTCAGCTTTCTCTTCTGTAAAATGAAAATATGTCACCTAAATCGTAAGATTCACAGCACTGTTGGTGTCTTGGCAACTTCATTGCCTACTGCTACCTTCGGGACTCTTTTTCTTTGCCTATCTTGTAAGTAAGAGTCGGATGACCAAAACCAGTACGTTCCATGGACTTAAGGGACCCCTGCAAGACTCAGCTGAAACTCTTTGATAGAACGTTTTATTGAATTTCTTTTCAAGAGTGATATTGATTACTTGATAATGACACAAAGCTATAAGTCTCTGAGAACGTGTTGCTTTTTTGGGGGGAATTAAGTTTTAAAAAGAAAAAAAAAAGTATATAGCTTTGAAAGTGAAGATTGATTACTGCCTGCCAAGGCCAGATGGGATGAGAAAGAATTCTACACAGGAATCCAGGAACCCTGAGTGCAGGATCAGCTCTCCACAAACTACATAACCTGAGGCTTGACACTTTTCTTCTCTAGATCTTATTTACTTCATTCTAAAGCAAGAGAATGATGTGATAGGCCTTTTTCTGCATCTGACAATCTACAGTGCTGGGACTCAGACATTGTTGCTCTCCCAGACAGATGCTGCCTAGGGCATAGGAGGTTCTCAGTCCTCATCTTGTGATGTGGTCAAAGCTTCAGACACTAAGGACTTCTGCAGAAGGATGTGACCCTCAGGCCAGCACAACACTGCAAGGGAAGATCAGTTGTCCCAGTGTGAACAAAAGAATTCTGCAGGTACTTTGCTTCTGACATTTCTAATTTAGATGAAAATCTTGCTAATTTGCTAAATGGAAAGTAAAAAGAACAACAACAACAACAAGAAGAAGCAAATGGAACATAAAAACAGCAAAATTAAAAAGCATAAGCAGGAGTCGGGAATAAAGAAAACATTTTTTTTTAAAGGAGTGAAAACCATAGCAATTTGAAGTCAGGCCAGTAATTGACTTTGCTAAATCAGATTTCAAAGATTGAAATCTGGACCCAATTGTGTTGCTGCAGTCCCTCTTGAATTTGCCAAATAGGAATATCACTCTTGGTAATTTAATTTCAATGCAGCTGGAAGGTATAGATATTTGTGAATCTCCCACTTAAGGCCTAAATTAGATATCTTTATTTAGAATAAAAAATGTATTTCAAAAGCTTGTGTTTTTTCCCTCTTTTTTGCACTTGAAAAGGGACTGTGTCTAATTGTACACGCAGCCTAGAGACATTTTCTTGGCCATAACAGATGATAAATCAACTTAATTCTCCCAGTCAAAAAGCAAAATAACCTTCAGATGTTACTCTCTTATAACTAGCAGCAGACTTTCCTATTGTTAAAGGGAATAAAAAATACCAGCCAGAGACACACATCATATATATGCTTATTTAAAATAGAATACTGGGGCTGGGGATGTGGCTCAAGCGGTAGCGCGCTCGCCTGGCATGCTTTCGGCCCGGGTTCAATCCTCAGCACCACATACCAACAAAGATGTTGTGTCTGCCTAGAACTAAAAAATAAATATTAAAAAATTCTCTCTCTCTCTCACTCTCCTCTCTCACTCTCTCTTTAAAAAAAATAAATAAAATAGAATACTACTCAGAAATCATGTTTCTCACCTAAACTATGGTGCAGGACTAACTCTTTGATCTTTTTCTGTGCTACTATGAGAGAACATAAATCTCAAAGGGCATCAGTTCCTACTAAATACTCTATTTGTTTCTTGGCTCCTCTGTTTTGTGTAAATTTGTTCTTTCCCTCCAAAGATCAAAATTTTTAAAAAAAGAAAGAACAATAAATATAAGATTTTAAGGAAAGCAGACATGCAGTTCATAGACAAAATTTAGAATTCCCTACAACCTATAATTTATCCTGAAAATATTCAAATTCACTAGCACTTAATCTAAGAAAGAAAAAGAAGATCTGAATGCTATATATTTCTGTTCAAATTTTACTTCTGTTTCACTGGAATAGAAAGGAACAGGTTTCTGTTGAGTTGGCAAAATTCTGTGGAGTGTGCTTGAACCAAGTGAAGAGAGCAAGCCAAGGAAATCACATTGCTTTTAATACTTTCTGCAAAGAGCTTTTTTGGATCAAGTCCATGACTGCTGTAAGAAATACGCAGTTGCAAGAAGAATGTGAGTGGAGATCAAGTAGGCTGTGGCTTTATATTAATACCCTATTAATGTCACTAATGTTAATTTGAATCTGGAGACTTAAGAACAAACCAAGTGGCTACTCTTCTGCCTTGGGCCCCAGTTTCCTTTTCTAGTATTCTCTGGATATAGAAGTCATTTCTTAAACCTCATCTATATCAGCTCTCTTCTGAGAAAATTAAAAATAGCTGGTATCAGAGACTCCAGATCTTATTTTTCTACATCTCTCACGTCCATAACTTAATATTTTTTTTCCATTTATAAAAGAAATGTGTGTCCTCTGTGGAAAATTTATAAAAATAACAAAAAGTCATAAAGAAAAAATTTTCCTTGTAGTTGGTAAAATACTCATAAAACAAATTCAAATTGGATAAAGCAAAAAGTGGCATTTGTTGCGGGTATCATGAGGTGTCTCAGAGAATCTATGGGTAGGAGAGCACATGTTTCCAAAGCCTCAGAGACCATTAGGACTCACTTTTAGTCTCTTCCTGATCTTCTCTATGCTTCTGCTGTGTTCTCAACCATCTTGGATAGTCTAGTCTTCTTAGCTGTGTAACAGAAAATACAACCAAATCCCTCAAGTTTTAGAATTTATGGCCCCACCTATGCAGGAAAAACAAACAAACAAACAACTACTTATCATAGTCTCTCACCATTCCATACCTAGATTCTTCAGAAAGAGATTTGTGGGCCCAATTTAGGTCAATGCATAGCCCAGGACAGGTAGAAGATTCTGCTGAAAGGGCAAAGTTGCTTCCATTGCATCCAAGGACTTGGGAGTGGAGACAGACATTCCAATACATCTCCCTTCTAAACCTATAATTCCTCCACAGGGTGTTTGTTACTGGTAACATTTTGATATATTTTCTTCTAGTTCCCTACTTAAGCTTATATGTTTTAATGTTTTTAATACCATTCTGCTTATAAAATTTTTGCTTTTTGCAATTAATATTTCACCCTTCGCACTCACCCACTGCATTCCCCGCCCTGCAAAAACTACAAAGTAGTGGCAACTACAGTAAGTAGCACGAAGCAAGTACTCTGCTGATAAGAACTTTACATAATATTGATTGCTCACTCCCACCGTATAGTGATATTTATTAACCTGCTTACAGTTCTCTACAGGTTACAACATACTTTCATAGCTTTCATTCCATTTCATCATCCCAACAATGCTATGAAACATGGCATTCTTATTGATGTCCCTATTTTTCCAATGGAAAAAAAGGAAACAAAAGTTGTCCAACTAGCAAATAGTCCTTTCTAGTCAGATTTTAACCTATTCCCTGGAGTCCATGCCCTGATGCCTCCCCTGGTATTCTTCTGCATTCAGGGAAACTTTCTCTGCTGTTACTCTTCAAGGCATACTTTTTAAGTATGCAGCAACATCTCTCTAGCAAGTGACTTTATAGACATTCACTGATTACAGGGACAAAGGGAAGGGTTGGGAGGGGGAGCTGAACCAACATTTTGGAAATCAAGGCATTAGTTGGGTAAGGGTGACAATGTGGCTTCCAAATGATGGGGCATAGTCTCTCCTTTTCCCTAGACAATGGATCCTCCTCATAGACTGCACCCAGGCTTCCTCACACCAGGGCATATTCTCTCAGAAGCCCCTCTTTGTTTCTCCTCCCAATCCAATTTTCTTCTGGAAAATTCAAAATTTTCCAGAGATATGCAGTTATGAACTAGTTTCAATAACCAACAACAGGAAGCTATTTGGCACAGAAAACAGATCAAAACATCTAAAGGAGCAAGGTGGCCCAACTCCATGTCCCAGCATCTCATCTGAAGTAGAGCCCAATGACCAAAGAATGGAGGGGTGCTACTAACCCTAAAAAGGAAGGTAGAGGACACAGCAAGAAGCTCAGGTCAGGCTAACTGTACCAAGCCTTCTGGATCATTTTCTATCTTAACACAATCCTTCGAAAGGGATAATAATAAGTAATATTGGAAAATGCAGTTCACCTATTATAATGACCTTGAATTCATTTTGCCAGCTGCTGGCTTGGTTCAGAAATATGCCTTTTTAGCAATTTATCACAGGGGAGGAGTCAGGTGAGTGGCAGAGTTGGAATATAAATCTGAGAGTGGCTTTTGTTGACACAGCTGATTAGCCATAGGGCAACTAATCTCATCATGTGTAAAATTCAGAGGCTGTGTGATCAAGAACGGGTTTCATTTGTCTTTCAAACTCTTTCATGGGAGTTTAAACAGTAAGATAGGTTACAGAGTAAACATGAACAAGATTCTGTGTTACAGCATGCCTTATAATGGACTGATCACCCTAGCTGTCCTTTAGTGCTTTGTTATGTCTTCGGGCAAAAAAAAATTCAAGGCTGTGCCCACTGTATGGTGAAAGATTACTAAGAGTTGTACTGAAAAGAAATGCTACATTTTTTTTTAATCCAGCCACCACATTTCTGGAATTAGTAATGGAACTGATTAAATACATGTAACTCAGAGAGCATTTATAAATTCTTGACTCATATTGAGATTAATGGATGATCAAAAGCTTAAGATTTGTATTTTTATTTTTTGAGTAACTTGTGTTGTCATGTTGCTTCTTTTTGATCTATTAGATTTTTAGACTTTTCATGCCATCATTTCTTATTAATAATAGGCAGGTTTATAATGAGGCTGTTATAATATTCACTGATTGAAACTCATGCAAATTAAATGGTTCTTAATGTGATTTATAGCATTAGTCTCAAGAATTTAAGAACTGAACCCCAATTATTTACACAGGTGGCATTTTGCTCTCATAAATATTCATGAATCACAGGTCACCGAAAATATAAATTAGTTTCCTACCAGTTAAGATCAGCACTTTAAGGCAAATGGAAACCATTTCAAAACAGAAATTTCTTGTATCATAACTCTATTGCTGACCTTGTTACTGGCAAGAATCTCAGAAATGGAATCAAGTTTCAGGGTTTTCTACAAAATTTTTAAGTTACTTGGAACTATAGTCTGCTTAATTTTTTATATGATACACCAAGGGGGGGGGAACTATTCTAGGATGTGGTCCCAGTTGTAATGGTGAGTCATTGCCAGTAGCAGTCATAATGATAGAGGAATCTATTTATTGCAATTCTCTAAGCCTCGCACAATGAAGCCATGCAGAAATTATATAATTATTCCTCCTGGTTGGATCTTCTTATTGGTTTGTAATTACAAAATACTCTTTGAGTACATTCGTATCCTGAAATTAAGTCTTCACAATTGCACAAAGAATCATAAGGTTTGATCTCAGCTTGTTTATCCTCTTTATATTTGATTTTACCAATTAATAGTGTAGCTTCCTAGGTGTTGAAATGTGACTTCTGTATCTTTTGTATGGCTCAATTACTTAGACTAATTTTAAATAAATCCTAAGGGAAACCTCTTATTTTCACAATGACATGGGATATTTTTCTACTACTTATAACAGCTTCCTGTATAAATAGTCTGTGTTGCTAATGTTGCATGCTCTCTGTGTGTGTTCTCTTCAGTATTTTCTGCCATTTTTAGCCACTACTTAAGAATCCCTTATGGGAACCTTGAGGGACAAGCATAGCTCTCTTACATAAGCAATTATTGATTCTGGTTGCTTTTATTCTCTCCCACCCCCATGCCAACTAACTGAGTTGAGTGTTAGGCTGTGGCAGACCATGGGAATAGAGAGATTGGTGAATCCTCAAAGATTTCATGATCCAAGTAGTACCAACTTCCAGTTAGCTGGACCACGGACAGAAGTGCCCACACAGGTTATTAATATGTGTGTGACTCCTTGAAAATTCTTCTGGGACGAATACTAAGATAATTGTCAAGAGAAGTTATACTACTCTTCCCCTTTAGAAGTCCCTGTTTCTTTGTCTTTGTACCCATGGGGAACCTAAGATACGTTTTAACATAGTAAGTTTATTGTTATAACTAGAACCATGCAATAAGCATATTAAATTTCCTATAATATAGTTTTTGCTCCTCCAAAGTCACCTAAATGTTCTATCTGTTGTTTAATGGAAAGTTATCACAAATAAATAGGTCAATTGAATAAATGTTAAAAAAAAAACCATTGGTTTCATAAATTATAAAACAATACTGTGCTGAATGCTTTGCTTGCATCATCTCATGTAATTCTCATATCAACTCTTTGAGGAATGTATAATATATACTTTGATTTATAGATGAAAATCTCAAGTTTAGAGAAGGCACTTGCATGCCCCAGTTTTTTAATTAGTAAGATCAGGACAGTGCTGACTCCAAAGAACAGGCTCTAATTCTAAATAGCCATATAAGCTTCAGTTTCTTTCAACAACATGAGGTCATGCTCAATGATGTAAGCAGTAATATGAATCTTGAGTCTCATTCCAGACCACCTTATAAAGCTTAGACCTTCTTTATGTTCATTTTATAGATAACAACCTTTCAGTTTAATGGCAATTTCTTGTCACCCTTCAATTTGATGGCAATTTCTTCTCATACAATCTACATGCAAAGAATTACTAGCCTCTGCTTCGCTCAGAGAAAGCTTGCATGGTATATTACTTATGGTATCGTGAATCCATCCAGTTTAGTTATTTATCAAAACCACTATTTATTGAGTCTCTACTATATACTGGGAAGTTTCATATGTTATCTCCTTTAACCACATTTAAAATAAGGGAGGATAGCAGTTTTCAATGATCTGCGGTAATTTTCCCAAGGTTACAACCCTATCTCATGGAATATAACATGACATCAGCTAATTTCTCAAACTTAAGCTACTGGCCAGTATGTTTTGGTTATACGTTACACTGAATAACAATTTTCATTACAATACACCCTTCCCCTGGATTACATTGCTTTTAGGGTCAGTGATCTCTTCAGTTCCCACGCAAGTCAAATTCATCACTGTTATCAGTCAAGCTTCTTAGTTCCTAGCAACTGAAACCAATTCAGTTTCACCACTAAAAGTGGGTGAATTTGTGGTCGGGATATAGAGAAGTTCATACAATCCCCAAGAACCTGTAGAAGAAGGTTTAGCAAACAAATAGGTACAAGGAAAGCTAAGCAGCTGCCAGGGTCATATAACAAAATCAGTCCGCTGCTAATTCTGCTGTCACAGCTGCCCACACTTGACTCTCTATTTCTGTTCCTGCTAATAAAACCATCATTAGTTATGCATGACTCACTTTATAGTACCTATTCCATTTCCTCTTCATCTTTATACAGCTGTACCTAAGAAACTTCTAGCAAGGCCATTGATCTGAGCTGGGCAGGAATAATAGATCAGCAGAAGACATACTTCAGGTGTGGATCAAAAGCCCTTGCTTTCTCATTGTAACATCAAGACTTTCTTGATCTTTTCCTCCTGCTGACTAACACCCTAGGGTAGTGTAGGACTGAGTTCAAATCTGGGAATGGAGAATGGAATGGAGTATGAATGGTGGTGTATGACTGAGTTCAAATCTGGGAATGGAATGGAGAAGACACTCCATTCACAATGGACAGATTGGCCACAGGATCACCTGACCCCCATTTGGTGCGAACACGATATGAAAGGGTTTATGGATTTAGTCTTTCCTGAGACTCACTCACTAGTCAGATGCAACTTCTTGTGCAAATGGAATAGACTTCTATTGGCAATCAATCTGTACATTCCAAGTCTACTCTCTCTAAAATTCTAAATGAGCATTTTATGAATTCACTGGTTTATAACCCATTGACACTTCCTCGTCCATCCCCAACTTCTATCAATGATTTCTTCTTCATTTTGTTAAAGTTATCAAAAGAGGACTTTCACAGACCCCCCCTCCCCCAGATATTAGCATCTGGACTCATATACTTCTTGGCTAGTGATAAATTACCTATCCTTCTATCTAAAGCCAATAAAATAGTAACTGTATCATTTACTGTATAATACAGTAAATGATAGTAGTTTCCTAATAATAAAATAACACTGCTAAGTTCTATGCCTGCCTCATCTCATTAAATCCTCTCATCCAGTTTTCATGTAGGGACTTTAATTAGCTCTGATTCATAAATTAAGTGCAGCTTAGTGGAGCTGAGTAACTTGTCCACCATGACACCGTCAGTATGTGACAGGTTTACTTAACTTCTAGTTTTTTCTCCCAATTTTGTGGTATTCTTTACTGTAGGGGATAAAATAACACTGGTGTTCACCAGGTGTCTCATTCCAGGTGAACCGATAAGTTCAGTCTGCATTCCAGCAGATACATGTTCTTACCCAGTGAGAAGTTCAAACCTTTATTCTTGGTGGGTCTTGTCCTTGACATCCTGAATGCATAGCACTGACATACACTTGCTGTGCCTTCTATGATTGTCATGGAGTATCTAAAAGTAATCTAAAGAATTCATCTGACTCCCTCAATGTTTTTCCCAACCCCCTTTATGTATAACAAATGAATAAATTTGAATTTATACCTTAGTCTCCTCTTTCAAGAAGGATGACACCAAAGGGTTCAGTCACTGGGAAAATTTTCTTTCCCACTCTTTTGTGACCACCCTTAGGTGACCTCTCCTAGTTCATGTCACAGAATCTGTCTACAGTTGGTACCAAACCTTGAATCTTCTTCCTCTCCTAAAGGCCCTTTTGGCTGGCCCTGCTATTACTTCTCTGAATTCTGATTTCCTTCCCACTCTTTTCTTTTCGACTACAGAGGCTTCCATACTGTCATTCACACAAGCCATGTATGCACACTCCTGCCCTGAGAGTAGCTTGGGCTGTTTCCTTTGTCTGGAATGCTCCCCGTCTCCACGTCCACATGGCTAACTCTCTGACTTCTTCCAGGCCTTTGCTCAAATTAAACATTCCCCAGGAAACCTGCTGTCTCCTCCTATCCCACTAGAACTCCTGATCCTACCTACTTTTTTTTTTCTATAGCATTCATTACTTTCTAACATACTATATATTTTAATTATTTATTATTTTTATTGTCTTTTCTCCCTATTAGAATGTAAACTCCATGATGTCATTTCTTTTGTGTTCACTGACGTCCTTGGACAATCCTGGTCTTCTCATTAATTATATGTTGAGTTGACGCAGATTCTGGAGACTTCTGCATTTAGTTGGCTTTGTATTTCTGTGGTCCAAATACCTGACACAAACAACTTAAAAGAGGAAATATTTATTTTGGCTCATGATTTCAAAAGTTTCCGTCAATGATCATCTGGCTCCTTTGCTTTGGTCATGAAGTGATGCAGAACATCATGTTGGAAAAACAAGGCAGATAAAAAGTGCTCAGCATATGATGGCCAAGAAGCATATAGAGGCAGAGAGGAAGGGAAATATGCTTCCAAGGCACACTTCCAGTGACCTCCTTCCTCCAGCTAGGTCTCACCTTCTCCAGTTTACATCGATCCCTGTGATGCATCCAAATTATTAATCCATCAAATGGATTAATCCACTGACAAGGTTAGAGCCTTCATGATCCATCCAGTCATCCCCTAGAAGCCCTGCCTCTGAACATTGATGCATTGGGGACCAAGAGTTAAACACATGAGTCTTTGGGGAATACTTCATATCCAAACCACAACAATTTCCATCCTGATATTCTTTCTGAGGCCTACTGTAGACTCCATACAGCTCCCCAGTCTATGCTAACACTTAGAACATAATTGATAAAATGGACAAAGTCGAATGGCTGCTTTGACTGCAGCACAGAACAGCAGTAAGACCTCCTCTTGCTCTGGATCTTCCTCAAAGCTGAAAACCTTTCAGGGCACCTGCTGGGGAAGTCTAGACAGCACACCATAGTGTGGTATTTATTGTTTCCAAAGTCTATGGAGGCCCATCCAGGTTTGTTCCTGTCTCTTGGTAGTGGCTTATTTTTCAGACCCAGAATTTCTTTTCTTTTTCTTTGTTATCTTTTTCTTTTCTGTGTTTTTATTTTCTTTTTTTTTCCAAATTAGGTTCTGCTCGTTTATTTGGGTCTAAGAGACATTGTGATTAATTAGTCTGCATTCCTATAAACATCCTTTCATTGTGCATCGTTAAATTCCTAAAGGAAATCTCCTTTCTAAGGAAGCTGAACAGAGTTTTTAAGCTGAACAGGATGACATTTCAACAGCACAACATGAATAAGTGTCACAAGAAAGGACCAAGATATCTGAGCTGCTTCTTTGGAATGATTTTGTTGCCCACACAGAGAATGCTCTTCTAGGTATTTTCCCCCATACATTAAGCTAAAGACTATCAATCCTGAAATTACTTATAACATTTACACTAAGATGTCTATTAAGTGTGCAGCTAGGATTTTTGGTGCCATGGGATATCTTCATCTCTAGATCTTTGCTATATATCTGTGGCTTCTTATAGAAATTTTTGATTAAGCATCATATTCATTTATTATTACTGCAAAATTGTAAGCTACATAGAGTCTCTTGAACTGACGTAACATAATTTGTGCCTTTTTCATTTTAGGAACTCCTTTCTGACACTTGAATATGTAACCAATCACCAGCTCTATACATTAATTTTTAGAGTTGCTTCTTTTCTCTTCAAAGATCTCTACAAGTTAGAAGAAATGAAGAAGAAAATCAGAAGATGAATAAGAAAATGAATAAGAAGATGAATAAGAAAGAAGCAACTCTTAAAATTAACGTTTTTCTTCTTTCTGCTTGATAGGAGACCACATGTGTGGCTGGACTTCCCAATGTTGACTTATTTTTCTGTCCATTGCTCTTCTACCATATATTTATTTTGACTTGAAATTTAAGATAATTTGTAGCTTTTGGCTCCTATGTATATTTAGAGCACTTCTACTTCATTCATTCTTTTTTTTTTGTCACATTGTCCCTGAATAATTTTTTGGACATGCATATAGGCTTACCTGATGATCTTATTCATAGTCACAAAGAATCTTCCCATTTTTTTCCACTTTCATCGGAAGAGTTTAGACTAATTAACATAACCAAAAATTCACTATAGTTTAGTCTTGCTTGTCTCTCCAGAACTTTCTTCCAGCCAGACAGAAACCCACTATATTAAAAATAATATTGTTATCAAAAAATGAAAGTATCCTCCTAAATATACCTGTGGTAAGAGAAATAATATGATCTAAGGAAGAAGACACTAGAAGCTAAGCCACATTCCTATTTTATTAAGTGAAAAACTTTTTTGATTCTTAGTCTATGAAATGTCCCCTAGCTTCAAAACTGGAACAACTGTTTTTTTTTTTTTTCAGGAAACTATTTATCTGGTATTAGGACTATGTTTAGATTTTAAACAAAGAAAAACTTCTGTTTAGGCAAAAATAAAAATAAAAATTTTCCTTAGATTTTCTTATTCATCTTCTCATTTTCTTCTCAATTTTGGTCTAACTTGTAGAGATCTTTGAAGAGGAAAGAAGCAGTGAGGTTGAGAAAAGTCACAGAGATGAGGGTCTTAGAAGGAATTTTCTGTCAGCTGAACACCTACTGCTAGTGAGGAACTGGAATGAGGGCTATGTATATATGTGTGTGTGTATATATATCTTAGATATGATACCATAGTACATATTACATATCATATATTATTATATTCATATATAATTTAATTTATATGAATTTAATTTATATAATTTAGATTTATACACATAAATCTAAGATCCACATTTATTTAAAATTGGAATATGTCAGAAATGTCTTAAAATCAAATACTTTATATTTGATAAAATACTCCTTGCTTAATCTGAACATCAACTTCTTTAAGATTTGTAGACCAAAAATCTGTAGATCAAGGAGATTATTTATCCCAAGACACTAATGGAAGAATGAGGATTTAAGCCGAGATCTGGATAATTCCAAAACCCTTTAGAAATTATAATTATTACTTCAGATTTGGAGTAAATGACTACTATTCATTATGACAATTTAGGGTCCAAAATCATCTCATTTAGCAAAAGTAACCGAACTAAATGAAATGAGACGAGATCCACTCTCACCATATGACAAGACTTGAAGGAGGAAATACTAATGAGAGAGTCCAGGCCAAGAATCACAAATGCCTACTGAAGTAGGAAAGGTAGTGGGTGGCATGGGGATGAAAAGTGACTAGCATCAGGTAAGGATCAAAAAAAGAAAGTGGAGACTCTAGTGAATAGCAGTAGAAATTTGCTGTGACCAGTGAGGGAAAGTTTAGTTAGAGGTAGTGGTGTGTTTTGTCAGGCAGACAGAGCCTGGGCGGTAGACAGCTCAGCACAAACAGTACAAGACGATGCAAACAGAGAACCTCAGAGATCTCTCAACAAGTAGCAGGTGACAGACACCCGTCCACAGAAAGGTTACAACACACACTGATGCCTGCACATATTTTCACTCTGGAGGCAAATAGTTTTGATGCTCATTGATGAACATGATTTTTCTAGGATGGCACATAGAACAAAATCCTGGGGTTGGGAGATACCAGAAGATGAGAGAGCCAAATAACATAATGCAAAGAACCCTAGGCTTGATGCAGGAACTGTGATTTGTAGCATTGCTTTGATAGAAATAGGAAGAATTACACTTTAGTCACTTTGACTCTTGTGGTGAAGGTTGACATAGGTGCCCACAGAAGAGGTATGATCTATAAGCTGGCCAGGTTGCTGCTGCTCAAGTTACATGGCATTCTGCCTTTAGCTGTACAAGGGCATAGATTCCTTTTGAGGCCAATGAGCAATACGATGTCTTGTCTCTGCTGGAGGTTTGGCTGAAAGCTGAACATGCCACAGGAAAAGCATATTCAAAGCAATTCATCAGCATCGGCCACAGGAAAATGAGGGAGAAGTCCCCTGGACCAGTAAGTGATCCATTAGCTAAGTTTATCCCTGCATCCCCTCATTTCCCTAGCATTTCCCTTAGCCCCAGAGCAGTTAAGTCTTGAAGGGAGACGTGAAGAAGTGACACAGTACCAAATTCCACATCCCATCTCTCAAGGTGCTGGGCTGGGAGTAGTGAAAAGAGCAAAGAGAAATATGCATCCAGCAATGAGGGAGAAGAGAATATGACATTGATAGGAGGTTGCAGTTTTAAAGTGGCATAGGTTGCACTTCTAAAACTCACGGTGCATGCAAAGTGATGGGAACTACCTAGGATGTTATTAAAGTGTCTCGGCAAAGGGAAACTCCAAAAAAGTACAGACTAAAAAGCCCTAATCCTGAAATCTAAAATCCTTGGAAATCCTCAAATCTGGTAAGATCTATGCAAATATTCTGACATATAGAATGCTGTGAATCTGAAACACTTCTGGTCCCAAGCATTTCAGATATGGAACTCATTTCAGATATGGAAACTGTATATTTGATAGTTAATTTTACGTGTCAATTTGACTGGTCCCCTAGGTGTGCCAGTATTTGGTTATGCAGACATGTCTTTAAAAAATCAGGTGTTTTATATTTGATAAAATATTCCTTGCTTAATCTGACAGCAACTGTATTAAGATTTGTAGACCAAGAATTTGTAGATCAGGGAGATGATATACCCCAAGTCATGAGTGGAAGACCGAAGATGTAAGTTGAGGTCTGGATAATTCTAAAACCCTTTAACAAATTATAGTCATTGCTTCAGATTTGGCATAAAGTCATTACTTCAGATTCTGGGTTTGTCTGTGATGATATATTTGGAATAGATTAACATTCTAAACCATAGTTTGGGTAGATCAGTCTGCCTTTTCAAGGTAATAGGCTTTATTTCCTGTTGATTCTGTTTCTCTGGAGAGTCTAGACTAATACACTAATACACTATATTTTAAGAAAACAATTTAAAAATTATTCTTGGTTTACTCCCAAGAAAATTGAAATTTTGCAGTAAACTGGTTATAATGGTGTTATAAAACAGTATCACATCACATAGTTATGAATATTCAACTATATCTCTGAATTACCTTCACTGGTTTTATGAGTTTAGTTCTAGCACATCTATCCAATTAGTATTCAAATATAACAAGTTACTTTTAACAGAAGCATACCATATTATTAGCCCAGGGAAGGCATTTTAATCAGGGCCCTACTTTCTTAAGACATCATCTCTGAAAATGTCTCAAAGTATTAACTATTATTTAGGGACAGAATTTCATGGGTTCACTTTTCGTTTACAGTGAGAAAGGGCGTCAAGGAAAAGGGGGACTGAAATAACTCATTTCAGCCACAGAAAATATGAGACTGTTTGGAGAAGAAGGCAATTTTTGCAGTACCACAATTATTAATTTGCCCTCCTTCTTTTTAGATGCCTTTTTAGATGTGACTGTGACTCTCTGGATAGCACATTCTCAATCTCAGCCTCGTTACCGACTCATACCAAAGTGGACTGAGGACAAGTCATGCCCAAGTTATAAACTTTTGCTTTGAAATGGAAGAAAGCCTGGGATTTAAATGACTCTTTTCTTATGCCATCCTACCTGCTTCATTTGCTCCAAGTGTTTTCTTTCAACATGAAAAACATGGCAGGTCATTAAGAGGGGGAATGAGGTAGTTTATGACAGTCTCAGTTTACTCTCTTCAAGGTTCTTGTCTGTGCATGTCTTTGGTGTCTATATGTAGTCCCCTGGATCAGTTCAAACTTATTCATACTTGAAGTCTATGTGAGGCTGGGACATTTAGTCATCAAGAGTTTACCCCAACATTGTAGCTGTCATTGGCTAGGCAGGGGACATAAAGCACACCCAGCTAGGATTGTAAATGGCAATAGTTAAAAATTTATTTACACAGTGTAGTCGGGGTTAAGGGAACCAATAAGGGATGTTGAGATGTTCAAAGTAGGAAGTGGTTACTACTGGAAGGCCTGAGCAGCAGCAGGAAGAAACAGGATGCAAATGGTACAGAATACCAGCAGCCATCACAACTGAGTGCCAAACAGGAAGCAGCAAGGGACCAGAAGTGTCTTTCTTCTCCTGCCTTCCTGTCTCCTGTTGGTGGAACTCACCCAAAAGTCAGAGGACAAGGGAACCCATGGTTGGGCCCCCTGGCCCACAAACCAGGTGGAGGAAGGCTTTTGGGGTGAGGGTAGGGAAAGACTATTGGGGAATAATTGACCTAGTTATTTTGAGTATTTAAATGGCTTGATATATTAGACTTATTAGTTCTGCATTTATTATTGAAATACTATTTTAAAAAATAAATTTATTTCTCTGTCAAAGCCTGAGTATTCTTATGCAATTGTTATTTATAGTCTAGTAACATTCATGATTCTGAAACTGCATTGGGATCTTCCAAATAATGTATCTAATATATCATTTATTTATGACCAATGATAAGAGGAATGGGGATAAGAAAAGTAGTAGAATGAAACAGACATTATTATTGTATGTATGTATGTGACTGTTTGACCAATGTGATTCTACAATATGTATACTCAGAAAAATGAGAAATTATATCCCATCTAAATCCTAGGTATTTTGAATAGTATCATGTACTTATTGCTGTTTATTGACTATCTTTTGAATTAAATTAAAAGGTCATTTTCCACAAAGTATACGTGTTGTATCATGTGAAAGCTTTCTGGAGGCATCCTTTGAAAGAACCTTGGAGGACGGCTGGGACTTGAAGGTGTGAGAGAAGTGTTCACCAAGCAATGGAAAACTTAGCAAAATCCAGAGGCCAAAATTGAATGATATACAGGAGACTTGTGAAATTCTATTTAGTTGCTGGTTAGGGTTTAGGGAGAAGACACAAAGGCTGGAAGAGTAGCTTTAAGACAGATCATTGAGAGCTTCCATTGGCTAGCAAAGGTTCTGATGAACAATCAGAAAACATTGAAGTATATATGGAAAGAGGTAGTTTATTATTTTTTTAATTTTATTTGTTTATTTTAGATATAAATAACAGTAGAGTATATTTTGACATACTTATAAAGGGAGTGGCTTATTTAAAAATACATTATGAAATGATAAAGCTGACAACATCATAACTAATGGATTAATGGTGTGTTAATCAGTCTTTTGTTGCTATGACAAATATACCTGACACATACCCCTTGGAGGAGAAAAGGTTTATTTTACCTTACACTTCAGAATTTTCAGTCCCATGGTGGCCCAACTCCATTGCTCTGAGCTTCAGATGAGGCAGAACATCATGGCAGAAGGGCATAGCAGAGGAAAGTACTCAGCTTATGGATTCTAGTAAGCAAAGAGGAAGGAAGAGGCCAATCAAAAGAATACCCCCAGCAACCTACTTCCGCCAACTATGTCCTACCTCCTGCAGTTTCTGTCACTTCTCAGTGATCCAACCAAATTATTAATCCATCAAATGATCCAGTCATTCCCTAAAAGCTCAGGCACTAAGTAAAATCGGTGAATTTTTTATTTTATTCAAATAAAAACTATTTGGTTGGAATCTTCTGGTCAATCAACTGCAAGAAGATATGGTTTAGGAAGGATTTTTTGTGTGACCTTTCAGAGAAACAGGATCAGACAAAGTATAGAAATAGATATAAGCCTCATCTTTGATAATAAAATTAGAGCCCTCATGATCCAGTCATTCCCTAAAAGCTCCACTTTCAACACTGCTGCGTTGAGAACCAAGCCTTCAATGCAAGTCTGTGGGGGATATTTCACATCCAAACTACAACAGTTGGGGAAAATGCTGGAGGAAGCAACACTAGCCTGGTAATAATCCTTCCAACAAATCTCTCAGGTTGTTTGGTGCAAAATTAGTGGTTTATTATCCAGTGCATGAGAAGCGCAGGATGACTCAGTACACATCCAAAGCAGTAGCTCCTAACTACCAGATTCAGGACAAGGAGGGACCTACAAGGTCAGCTCACAGGGTCAGCTGAGATCTCATATGCAGTGACAGAGAGTATGGCTCTTGACTTCCAAGGACATAGAAATTAAGATAGGAATTTCCTGGCCTCCAAGAGTAAGAGAGAGGAGTGGTTCCAGGCCTCCACTATGAATCAAGCCCCAAGTCACAGAGTCAGTCTCTTTCTCCATCCCCCACTCCCCTGTCTATCCCCCCCTCTCTCTCCCTCCCTGCCCTCTTTCCCCCTTCACCTTCTCTTTTAACTGTTTGGAAAGTACCAAAGTGGGAGAAGGGAGATGACTCACTCACCATACTTTGGGCTCAGTGATTATTACTATTTCTTCTCTTTAATGGTCTTTTGTTTACCAAAAAGTTATACTCCTCCTAGATAATCAATCTTTTTCTCAGTATCCGTGCTCACCAACCACCCCCACTCTAGCAATTTTTAATCTTCCCATGACCCCTCTTGGGCCTCTTCCTTACTGTTCAGAAATTTCTTGGAAGAAATCCATTGTCAGATCATTGTGCATCGGTTATTACACCTCTAGACTGTGATGTTCTTGAAAACGGAGATATTTATTCACTTCAGCATTGTGAATATCTAGCGTGGGGTCTCGCATTTCATAGAATGAAATAAATGTAGGCTAAATGGTTACATAGAATTACAGCAGCAGCCATCTTTTTTTTAAAGTCTATTTTATCAGTTTTAATTATGGGGTTCAATTTTGTTTTTCTTATAGAAAAATCATGCTATCTGTGAATTTATTAATTGAATTACTTATGCCAATAGCTTTTCATAGGGTCAGTGTTCCTGTCTTCTCAGGCTGAATAAATAAATTCAAATTACATCTCATCAGGAGCTACCTAATTTCACAACAGTGGGGAACTTAGACCTGTATAACCTCTCAAATGTAGGTTCAGGAAAGTTAAGACACCAGTAGTCTTCTAATATGGATTCTCCTGGAACACAGTCCAGAGGCAAGGACAGAATGAGGGTAGGGATTGGTGGCCGATCCTGGTAGACTTAGATGGTACTGTGCAAAGATAGCAGCTTTTTAACCAGCTCTGTTGACTGCTAGTAGAAATCCACTGATTTTACTTAGTGCCTGAGAAATTCCACACATGTTGAAGTACTCATAAATTCTTCTAGAAGGAGTTTCTAGTTAATAGGAATAATTTCATACATAATAACATATTCCCCAATTGTGGTTTGGTTGTTGTCACAGCGTGTTCTGCCTGTCTCTGTTTAATCTATGGTGTTGGAGTCCAAGTCATGGGGAATATTGAAATCCAGAGAAATGTACAAAGATGTACCTTTAGATTCTGTGCCCCATTTTTATTTTTCTAATGCTATTTTAAGAGGTTATAATGATTGCTGGTGGGGCAATGGCATTTGAAGGAGTGTCACTTTAACTGGCAACACAGAGATCAAATTATCCAAATAAAAACTATTTGGTTGGAATCTTCTGGTCAATCACCTGCAAGAAGATATAGTTTAGGAAGGATTTTTTGTGTGACCTTTTAGAGGAATAGGATCAGACAAAGTATAGAATTAGATATAAGCCTCATCTTTGATAATAAAATTAGAGTGCAAGACCTAAAAAGATTTTTGGTTGCCAAGTCCATGATGATTGAGAAATGAAAAGACCAGAGACTACAAACTCAGTTGAATTCTGGAAACTCTTACCACTTTATACCATTTTATTAATTCATTATTTCTTTTCCCTTTTTCTCCTCTTCCTCCTCCTGCTTCTCCTCCTCTTCCTCCTCCTCCTCTTCTTCTTCTTATTCTACAGTGGATTTAACCCAGGTGCACTCAACCACTAAGAGACAAGGTCTCCCTGAGTTGCTTAGGGCCTCACTAGATTGCTTAGGCTGGCTTTGAACTCACAATCTTCCTGCCTCAGCCTCTAGAGCCACTGGGATTACTGTGCCCACCACAGTTTTTTATTTCTTTTTCTTTTCTTTTTTTTTAACATTTTTTCAGTTGTTGATAGATCTTTATTTATTTATTTGTATGTGGTGCTGAGAATTGAACCCAGTGCCTCACTCATGCTGAGAATTGAACCCAGTGCCTCACACATATTAGGCAAGCACTATACCACTGAGCTACATCCCCAGCCCAGTTGTTTATTTCTTGATAGTTTTCCTATAATGATAGGAAGCCACAAAACTGGAGCAACATACCTATTTATCTTCCAAGACAACAGGGAATTAGAGGCTGGGGGAAAATTCCCAAGAGATAGAAAAAGCTTCTTAATGGCAGGACTCACTAGGTAAAGGAAGGGAGTTCAGGAAACTTGTGGAGGCTGGAAGGTGATATGGGGCAGAGCAGCCAAAATGCTCACATGATTGGATGCTTTGCATACTGCTGGGAGACAGAAGAGCAGAGTAGCTGATAAAAAGAATGTCCTTTGATCCCCTCTACTTCAAAGCATTATAGCTCTAGATTAATATTCAGTGTTTCTTTGTTGAGGTACTTTTCTTTTAGCCTCACCTCCCTTCCATTAGAGTGAGAAAACATTTCATAGTTTCCAAATTGTCTCTTCACAAGTTCTAAGGGATAAAGTAGGAGACATTTTGGAGCCTGGTACATTAGCATCCTCTTAATGCTGTATGAAGTCGAGCAGCTTTTAATGTGGATATTATCAAAACTGATTATTGAAATTGCAAGGAAGCCTTATGTGCTGCTTGCAGGCTAAGACGGATGACAGCAGCAGAGACTTTTGCATTATAAATTAGAATAAATGCTCCCTTTTTAAGCCATTGCTTTTTCAGGTTGCTAATTTATCCTTTTATCAGTGATTTATCCTTTTCCACCCACATTCTTAAACTGCCTGTCCCTCTGCCACTATTTCTTAGTGACATAGGTTTGGCTTTGCTTTCACTGATTTGGAAAATTTAGAGCTTTAGAAAGGTGTCTTAAAATTGTTGCCAAGAGTTTTCTGGAGATGGGTAATAACATCAATCGAAATTGATGGTCCCTCGAAGGAGAGTAAGTTGAAAATGTTGCCAGGGCTCTAGGAAATGACATGAAGTGGATGTTTTTCTTATTTTTTCCCCCAAATTAAGCCTTGGCTATTTCTGTGGAAAGTAAGAAACAGACATTATTTTTACTGCTATTACTAGTAGCAATAGCAATATTTACATAATATATATATATTAATATGTCTGTTAGGATTGTCTGATTTCTTACAACAGATATTGATTTTGACTAACTTAAAAGAAGATTTATTGAAAAGATATTTGGAGCACCTACAATTGTTAGAAATCTGAAGAGCCAGCCCTAGAAATAGGCAAGAGCCAAGGTAGTTCTAGAGACAAAACCAGTCCCCTCCAACCAGGCCTCCCCCAATCAGAACCATCAGAGAATGCCCACCTTGCTGGGATGGAGAGGAGCAAGAATTCAAATTCCAAGGTCAGGGTATCTTGTTTGTTCTTGCTGACATCATATGTGGGCCCCTTGTTGGGTTATGCTGGACCTCTGATTACTGAGTTATCAGACCCTAATAGGAAAGAAAGAATTGTTTAAGGGAAAATTGAACTATTATTAAAAATGAAAAATGAATGTCCAAAACTAAAAAAAAGAATCATTGTGCTTTATAGTTTTTTATTAAAAATGTAAAGCATATCATTTTACAGCAATACTCTGAAATATGAAGGTAATATAATTACTTTATAGATTAGATACTTTATTTATTTGAATTTTTGGATTCAATATATTGAATGCATTCTCTTATTTTACATATATTTTTCTGTTGTTGTTTATTTATATTTATGAGGTTCTGAGGATAGAACCCAATGCCTTCCTTACATGTGCGAGGCAAACACTCTACCATTGAGCTCTAACCCCAGCCCCCATATCAGATGAATTCTTTCAAATAATTTAGCAATTAAGTGATGATATATTTTATGGTCTTTCCCTGTTATCTCTCCTATGCTTTGGTGCTTTAATATTCAAATCAATAGGATCCCTGAGGAACTTTCATTCCCAAATCTTTTCTTTGTTCCTCTCTCTGCCCTCCCACCCTCCATCTTCATTTCTTTCAGCATTCCTTTTTCTCTTTGGCTAACATTACTGAAAGCTTATTGGGTTGTCTTCCCTAAGTAATTTGGATATGAAAAGATGAATGTCAGGTACACAGCGTATTGACAAATTGTCTTCTCTTCCCACGTTTATATGAATTAGGATAAGTCTTGGCTGAATCTGCTGGGAATTCTAAAGTAACAGTGGCTTCAACATGAAAAGATTTATTCTCTTACATAAAAGCTTAGGTGATCCAGGTGTGGAACAAAAGCCCTAGAAAGTCAGTGTCTGTCTGTCTGTCTGTCTGTCTCTCCTCTCTTTCCATTCCACCTTCTTGGTCTTATCTTCCATTTTAAAAACCTCTTTATTAGTTATCATGGCTACTGGAGCTCCAGCCAGCATTCCAGGGGCTCCAGGTTAGAACAAGGAGAAAGAGCAGAAGAGCATATAAGAGTTTCCCCTCGCTGTCCATGGTCTTCCTAAGAAAAGTTCTCAGAAGTCCCTCCTAACACCTTCTGCTCTTATTTCTTTCATTGGTCAGAATTTACTCACATGGCTACGCTCAATCCAAGCGTAAATATAATATCTCCTGAGCCTAGGTTTCCTGACCTTTAATTAATGATGATTCTTAGAATTGTAGTGAGGATTCAATGAGATAATGGTGTGCACTTCTTCACAAAAGGGAAATAATAAGCACTAGTGAAAGTTTATAATACCCATGCTACCTTTAGTGGCTCATCTCCTTTGTTGTTGTTATTGTTGTTTGTGGAATCTCATGGCCTAAAAGAGAAAATAGAATCTTTAAAGTCAGTTAGGACTTCATCCAAATGTCAAAGATTGTCTTAACCAACTTGGTTGCCCCTGAACAAGTAATTCAACCTATCTTATCCTTTATCTCCTCGCTCTTCAAGGTGAATGATAAAAGTCTACCTTGTGGAATTGATGCCATAGAGTGTAAAAAGTATATTCTGAGCTTTGTTCCTCACCTAATAGGTACTCAAGAAATGTGACTACTTTTCTCCAGCCTTCTCTACATCACAAAGATTTATAGTCATTTATTAATTGTGGCTTTTATTTGGGGGGGTTCAAAAGTTGGCAAGTTTATGGATTTTTGCTATGATTTTATGAAATGAAGAATAAAATAAAGAAGCAATAAAAACAACTTAAACAATTTGCTTGTGAACTCAGAAATACTTTGAATTCGATGGTCCCTCATTATCATTGTTAATGGCCACATCAACTTGAATGTATATTCATGAAGTGCCCACTGTGTGCCAGGTGTTTCAGATCATAGAAATTCAGTAATCAACAAGAACTGACAAGGTTTCTTTCTTTCTGAAACACATTTAGGGGCACAAAACAAACAAACAAACAAAAAACATGAATAATGTAACTTCATGCAGCAACACATGTTGTGAAGACAAACAGGTAAATGAGACAGAGAAGATGGCAAGTGCCCTTTCAGATGAAATTCTCTGGAAAGACATCTGGAAGGAAGCCTGGTGAGAACTCCCTGACAACCACAGCAAACAGCCGAAGGGAGCTGTCAACCCAGGGGACCCTCCTCTACTGGGACTAACTCCAACTTGCCTTCTGTTTCTCTTTCTCTCAGTTACCATCCAAAGTCCAAGCCTCCCATAATCACCCTGACTTTTTGCCCAGGTGGCTTGACTCACTCCCTCAGGTGAACTAATCTCCCAGGAACTTTTCATCATGTTTTTTGAGTCCTATTCTGGGGATCATCAAGATTTCCTCCATCATTAGTCTTTCAGCTGTTATTCCCTTTCCTTGTTCAAACCGACTCCTGGTTCTCCCCTGGTCTCCAAACTACACTTGCAATGTCCTTAGGGAAAAAAGAAAAGAAAAAAAAAAAAAAAAGCTCCTATTGATTGATTTATTTATCCCATATCCCACATTGTAGGACCTAGAGGTACACAAGACCTCTTCCTTACTTTTCATTGTTGCTTGGAGACCATTTTATTCCCTGTCTCAAAAATATGGCTCCTTTAAAGTGCACACCATCAGACCACACCACCCTCTGCCTCTCCTTGTTATGGCCATTCTTATGCCATTTCTTATAATTCACTTGATACTACAGCGTCTGACTCTGACTCATTTTTTTTTTGTCTCCACAACAAATGGTGTCATTATTTGATCACTTCTGTATCCATGTGGGTAATCTATTCAATATCCTAGCAAAGAGTTATCTGCTATCACTTCATCTTTTTTTTTGTGGGGGTGGGGGTACTGGGGATTGAACCCAGGGGTGCTTAACCACTGAGCTACATCCCCGGTCCTTTTTATATTTTATTTAGAGACAAGGTCTTGACAAATTGTGTAGGGTCTCACTAAATTGCTGAGATTGCTTTTGAACTCACGATGCCTCAGCTTCTGGAGCTGCTAGGATTACAGGTATGCACCACCACACCGGGCACAAATCATCCTTTTTTTCCACACTAATCTATTTTCTTTTTCTTGTTTACCCATTTCCTTTTAGACACAATAACTGAACTGTCTCTAAAATATTGATGTCAAGCCTTCCATTGTGTAACTCCCACTTCCTATCTTTCCAGCTCATCTCTCCATTTTTCACTTAGACTTTGACTCCATAATGACTTCCAATTCATTGACCCTACCAATTTTTCATGTCCCTTACTCCCCTCAACTGTTCTCACAGACATCCCCCACTTCTTTCCCTTACCCAGCTTAGATTTCAGCGTTTGTTTTAAAATTATTCCTTTGTAAACACCCTTAAGCTGCCTACCAAAATTCTGGGCAAAATTTCAGAGTTGGTTAAATTAGTTCTCACCTACTCAGAATCAGGACAAGAGCAAACAAACATGACTGAAGAAAAACACTCAACTATACTGCTTGGACTGATTCTATATTAATGAACACAAATCTGAGATGAGTTGTTAGAATCACTGTACAATTTTATTTCATGCCAATTCACTTTCCCAATATCCAAAACAACTATTTTATACCACCTTATCTCTTTGTAAACCTCCCAAACCACATTCATCTGTCTCACTCTTACTAAAAAAAATTTAAAAAAAAATAGAAGAAATCACAAGCAAGATAATTTATCTGTCACAAAAATCTACCAGTGGGCTTGGCTTTTTCTTTGGATGCACCAAAGTCTGTGCACCCAGTTCAGCGTCTCCACTGTATACTGGGCCCCATCCCATCTTGCCTCCTGAAAGACTTCCCTTTCTCAAACACACAAGTGTGGTTTAAATGGTCTCCACAGCCCCCGCCAGTTACTTTTCTATCTCTACTCTCCCCTTTACAACAAAGCTTTTGGGAAAATTGTGTTTATTTCCTCAGCTCCCATTTTTACCTTAACCCACTCTAATAAGACTTTGTCTACTATACCCAAATGGAAATAGCATCAACAATGTTCTCCCCTGAAAGGGAAGGTACTGGAGAATGTGACTGATCAAAGTATGTATTGTACATGTTTGAATATGGCATAATGAATCTCACTATTATGTGTAATTGTGGTATATT
The DNA here is from genome assembly GCF_052094955.1 of Ictidomys tridecemlineatus. Lineage (NCBI taxonomy): Eukaryota > Metazoa > Chordata > Mammalia > Rodentia > Sciuridae > Ictidomys > Ictidomys tridecemlineatus. The sequence continues at coordinate 51,795,487 of NC_135487.1, forward strand.
AATAAAAAAAATAGATTAAAAAATAGTATCCTCGCCTTCATCAAAACCTATAGCACACCATCAATACTTATTTTAGTCTCTTCAGTACATATTTCTAAGGATTACTGCATTTTTAATGTGAACTCAAATATTTTTCCAATTTCACATTTTTATAAGTGTCCCTAAAGAACCTGAATTCCTTTGCCCTCATTAAGTGGATTTGAATGGAACTAAGTGGGGAGGGCCTGTCTCTCCTTTTGATTCAGGTACATCAGCTCCCTCAGCACGGTCCTCATGGACTTTGAAGCTAGATTTCTTAGGCACAATGCCAACCAGGATTCATCTAGAGTTGGCCTTCAAATATCATAGACTGAACACTTGAGCCCAGCAATGAGAGAAGAAATATTTGATGCTTAACTAGGCTGTGAATATTTTAAATATTCTTTAATCAACCTTTGCTTAAATAATGTACATTCAAACTGTTGATTTTTTTTTTAAATCTCACTTTGTATTTTGTTTTCCTGATGATTGGAAGCTCCAGTTCCCAATGTTAAAAACAACAACAACAATAATAAAACTTTAATTTCATGGATTTGCAACAATTTCTCATTAATAAGTTCCCCAGAAATAACATATTCACTGTATGCATCATATTTGTCTTTAAAAAAATTATTTTCATAATGAAACTCAGTGTCATCCTACCTCTGTATTTTCAGGTCCTTGAACTTATGGAATTGGTAAAAGTGAATGAATAGGGGAAATAAATAGTAGGGAATAGAGATTATGAGTTCCAACAGACCTTTCGATTTGGTCAATAAGTATTTTAAATAAATTAAAGCTAAGAATTCCATTACTTCCTGTTATCTTATATCCAACTAGTTTTACTAATATAATCTTTGTTAAGGGCCTTCTATGTATTGGGCACTGTTCCAGAGCCTGGAGATATAGCCAAAAAACAAGCTAGAAGAAAGTTCAAAATCTCATGAAACCTGAATTCTAATGTTGGGAGACTGATGAACATGAATACAAAAATAAATGGCCAAGAAAATTTCAAATAATGACAAGTGCATTGAAGTAAATAAAGTAAGATGGTGTATAAGGTGGAGTATTTGCAGTGGAGTTGGTAATGTTGATTGCAAAGACCAGGAAAGCCTTTCTGAGTGGTTGATATTTGCTCTGAGGACTCTATCATATGAACAAGCTACTATGTGAAGAAGCAAAGAGAGGATGCTAAAGAGAGCCAACAGCAAGGGTAAATAGCTTGTAACAGGAAGAATTTGGTTTGTTCAAGGAAGGGAAGGCCAGTACAAAATAAGAGCAAGAAGAGTGGTAATACACAAAGAGATTGGAAATAAGCCATAATAAGGATCTTGAATTGTACTCTAAATATGATGTTCAGATATGCAAGATTTAAAGAGTCATCTTTTTTGTGGAGTAGGGGATGTACCAGGGAGTGAACTCAGGGCCACTTAACCACTGAGCCACATCTCCAGACATATTTTGTATTTTATTTAGAGACAGGGTCTCACTGGGTTACTTAGTCTCACTTTTGCTGTGGCTGTCTTTGAACTTGTGATCTTCCTCTCAGCCTCTGGAGTCACTGGGATTATAGCTGTGTACCAATGTGCCTGGCTTGATCTTGTTTTATTTTTTTAAACTTTGGGATAATATGATGAAATAGTTTATAAGATCCAAGAATGGAAACAAGAATACCAGTTACAACTGAATATCCAGATAACAGACAATGGAAGCTTGAATGAGGTTTGGAACTATTAATATGAATGGAATATATAAATATGGGCTAGGGGTTGGAAATAGAGCCATAAGGTCTCCCTGATAAATTGGATGTACCTGATGAGGGAAACAGTGGAGACAAGGACAATTGTTGACTTCAGTAACTGGGCAGATAACAGTGCCATTTACTGAGAAAGGAAGGATAAAGGAGGAATCTATTCATTTGTGGGGGAGGGGAATGCTGTTTTAGCACACACAGTTGAAAATGCCCATTAGGCCCATGTATAAATGTTGATCAGGCAATGAATTTAGGAGTCACTTTTCCATGGACATTACCCCTGAAGGCTTCTGAGTTTGTAAGTCTGGTGTAGTATGGTAGCTAAGAAAACTAGTTGAAAAGTACAAAAAGATCTTTGAATTGAAGTTCTTCTGTTTATCAGATCTGTGACCTTGGGCAAAATCCTTGTGTTGTCTAGACCTCAGAATTCTTATGTATATAACAATGTTAAATATTATGTGCCTTGTTAGGTTGATAATGAAGATTAAATCGTTTAATTTATGCAAAGTACTTAACAAAGTGCCTGGAAAGATATAAGCGCAAAATATTTATTAGGTATTATTTATTGAACGTCTCCTCTGAAATATTCCCTTTGTGTACATCGGTTGACCTAATCCTCCCAAACACATCACATCACCACTTTCACTAAATCGGTCTGTAGGAGACTGGAAACAGATTCATGCCAACACAATTTACGTTTCACATTTCAGAATGTGAATACCTGCACAGACTACCCGCAACATTCATCTAGGAGACATTCCAATGAACCTAAATATGTGTATCTCCACTGAAATCCAGATTTTTATAGTCAGCTCCATCCTTGGCATCTCTTCTTTGATATCTATCATCTCAAACTAAATATGATTTGACCCTTGCCCCCAAATTCAAACCTTCTTCTTCTGCTGTCTTCTTTATCTCAGGTGATACCATCTAGGGTCTTCTAATTGCTCAGGTATAACCCTTTATAGTCCGTGTTGGTCCCTGTCTTTCTCACACATGCTTTATGGAACTTCATGTAAAATGGCTTTGCGTTACCCCTGCCATTATCTCTTGCTACTCTCCCCCATACTCACTCTGCTGCAGGCAGAGTGGCCTGCTTGCTATTATTTCAACTCCCAGATGTATGTTTGCCTGTGCACTTTGCTGTTTCCTCAGCCCGACACTCAAATATCCCAATATCCTCCCTGATGTCTTGCTTTGGGAGCCTGACCACCCTTTAAGATCGAAGCTATCCCTGTACTCCTCCCCTCTTCTCCCTTCCCTCCTCTTTCCCTCCCATTCCTTCCTTTTTAATATACCCTGTTCCCTCCAAGGCAGCACCAGGGTTGTTTCTATTCAAATGGTTTGCCCATTCTGAGAGGTACTGTACTCCCCAAAGCCAGTTTTTCCATCCAGTGAAGGTCCACTTATCCTCTTCCCATGGACTCAGCACCTTGGCATCAATTAGGATTCTTTCCAACTGCAATATAAGCTACTCTACTGCAGTGTCTAAACAAGTAGGGCTGTATTTTTGTCTTATGCAATGAAAATTTCAGCGGTTAGTCTAAGGCCATACATCATGCTGTGGTACCACCAAAATTTCAAAATCATTTAATCTTTTTTCCACTATCCTGGTGCTTACCTCAAAGCCATAATGATGCTACTGATTGCCTATGCATCAATTCCCTATCAAAGGCAGAAAAAAAGAGGAGGACACAAAACCAACAGGAAGGAATTATCCTAGCTAGTCAGGTTTGTTTTCTGTAGGTTGAACTATCTGATATGGCTGATTTTCAACCATATATTAACCTATGGAAATGACAATTCATTTGTACTTTCTTAATGGTTGGAGAGCCTCTTCCTCCAGAAACTTCTGCCTTTATCTCATTAGCCAGAGCTATGTCACTAGGACACTCCTGACTTCAAGGGAGAGTAGAAGTCAATGATCTTGTGAGCCTATGGGGCAGCCATCTCATTGCTCCTGAATCACTGAGTTTCCAAAAGTCTACCCAGTCTCCTGGCTTTGGGCCATCCTCCCTGGAGCCTACATTACAGGATGGCCACCACTCCTTCATGACTTAGGCCTCTCACTTCTGCTGAATTCCCCTCCTCAGCAGCTTCCCTGGCCACATGAGAACTTTAGGGTCCACTGTGTGGTATCTACAGGTCTTGGGACATTACATTTCAGGGAGTGGAGATGTAAGAGCAAAACTCTCAGGCTCTCTGTCTAAATAAACCATACTGTTATTTCTTTTCTATCACATTTGTCCAGTGCGGGCATGGCTGGAAAACTGAAGAGCTGACCATCTAAATCCTTACACATTTTGTTTAATTTAGTCCTCATAGCAATCTTTTAGCTTAATCTCTCATTACAATTTCATATATGACTAGACTATGTCTCATCCAAGTCCTCTTAGTGAGCAAGTGGCTGGACTTCCATTAAAAAAAAAAACAAAAACAGATCTTCCTCAATGCAAAGCTTTTGCCTGACTCATTACATTAAAGTACTTCTAAATATATATTCGCCAAGACAGTTATAATCTACTATCTATAGGATGTGCTAGGTAACTGCATATTTTTAATGGTTTTAAGAACTAAGGAAATCCTAGAAGTTTCTAAGTATTCACTCCCACTTAGAGTTGCTGAATATTCCCTAATTCATGGCTTTCCACTTGCCACCCAAGACCCTGGCTTGCATTTGGGTTTTGATTTGTGCAATGCCAGGAAAGATGTTCTAGAAGGACAGAAAGTCTAGTAAAGTGAAGAACATAGACAAAAGTGAGTCAACATAGACAAAAGTGAGTCGACATAGCTCTGGAAGAATCCATAACTCCACTTGGTTAAAGTGTAGGTAAATAATGGTAGCATAGAAGTTTAGAAGGTCAAGACCACATCCTACCATTCGAACCTTGACTGCCAGGCAAAGACATTTGAACTTTCTTTTGTCAACAGTGGTGATAAATGAGAGGTTTCAATACAGGAGAGTTAAATGGCACTTTGTGTTCTGTGCTCCAACTTCAAATTTTCTTTTGAGAATTGTCTTTAGAACCAAGCAAACATGATAGTCCTACTTCAGGAATTACTAAGGGAAATTTAAGAGTTTTGATTCTTTTTCTGTTATGGTCATTTTTCCCAGATAGCAATGGGACTTAGAGCTTGTGCATCAGAAGAATTGCTAGCCTTTAAACAAACAGACAAAAACAGAAAATTAGTTATCTACCGGTTCAATTTTCCTGGTAAGAATAGAAGTCACTGCTACTTACATTAAGTAAGAAATGACATTGAGCATCTCCCAATACTATGTTAAAATTATTTCTGGATTATAAAGCCAGCATGGAAGATGGAATGAGTATTATGGCTTCTTTGTCTAGAGTATGCTAGAATCATACTTCAGAATAGAATCTTAAAACAACATGGAAGAATGCTGAAGAAGTTAAATGACTCACTAATAAAACTGAGAAGCAACAAATAATAAATGCATCTAGACTGCTTAAGGTGGTGGCTTTTATTTGTCCAAGTAATGTCACATTATTGAGGCCGCAGAGAAAACAGTACATTCATCTGTGAGTCAGAGATATGTGGGTCAGAAATACTGTGTGAAGAGCCCTCTGTTCTTTTGATTACTGAAAGTGGTGTTTTGGTTAACCTGCGTGATTTACCAGTAAGTTAAGATAATTGAGTATTAAAGAGGAAACCCATGTTGGTAGGATTGATTGTGAAAAGATAAAACAAGGAAGTGGATTTATTGATAGAACCAAGAAGTATTCAGGGATGACTCTATTGAATAAGTCAACAATGAAAAGGACTCCTTGAACTATGAGTGAGACAAAGGACAAGCTTGTAAGGGAAGCAATTGAAAGGAATGCTTTACAAAGGTGTGTTCTCAAGTCCTTAGCTTGTGAGGTAGTCACTGCTTCTGTTATGAAAAAGATGGATTTGCAAAGTAACAATGCCCTTTGCAAAATAGAAATCTCAATAGCAATTGATAACTGAAGAGGAAAACAAATTCACATGGGTCCAAGAGGAAGAACCTCTCTGTCCACTTCAAAAATCTGCTCCCATATCCTTCTTATGAATATTGCTTTGGAAAGAAAAACTGAAGCGTGTCATAGTGATTTAAGCTTTTCATGCTGCACACAAGGGCCAAGTGCCAGGTAAGGGATTGTCATAGCTCTCCAAGAACACTGTAATGGTGAGGCTGTCCTTCAGATCTACCTGGTTCCTCCTTACCTTGACATTTGGGGAACTGCCCAGCCTGACGAAGGGCAAGCTATGACCTGCTCAGAGGCATTTGGTTTAAATTACAGGAAGATTTAATTTCTAAAAATAATGGCAAATAATGGCAAAGCCTGGAGACTTTGCTTGAGCTCTAATAGAATCACAATACCATTTATTTTTGGAATGTTGACGTTTCTGAAACTCTTCAGATGCAAAATCAATGCTAAGTAGTTTTATGGAAACTGGATGCATTTTACATAAGATTACCACCAGAGCTGAGGACAGTGACGCACAAGAGCCCTGCAGACAGTGCCTGGAATACCCTGGGAACAACGTCTGGGTGCCTCTCAGGCAGCACCTGGCATCCGCACCACACTTTCTAAGTTTTATCCTTTGAACTGTCTTTGCCGTTGTTGGAGCTTCAGCATGTTGGCTTTGTCTGTCCAGCTGGATCGACCCACACTTCTCACTGTTTTAATCACACTTGGGAGTCATTGGTGAACAGATGATCAAAATCACCTCAGAAATGAGCATACACAAAAGAGAGCTGAGCCCAGGGACTCTCCAAATCTCACAGTTGGGGAAAGATTAAAAAACCTAGGAGAGTCAAAGAAATAGGAAGAAAACTAGGGGAAGGTAATATCTTGAAAGCCAAATAAAGAAAAGGATAACTTGGGCCAGATATCCCCAACATTTGAGAGAGATGAAGACTGAGCATTGACCATTGGTTGGAACACAAATGTAGGACACTACCTTGATCAGAGGGATTTCTGATTGTAGTGTGTCGAGAACAAGATAGGTATCAAGGAAATGAAGACAAGAAAAGCACCTTTTTAACAAATTCTAGATTGTATTTTAGAGCCATTGCATTTAACACTTATTGCTGTTTTGCAGAGTTTGAATGTTTGTATTTTATATTTTGGAGTGAATTTTACTGTGTCTGTTTGGGCTTTACACATGATGTTATCAGATATGTGTGATAGTAAAATGATTCCTATTGTAAAGCAAATCAACATTTCTATGATTATGGTAGCAATCAACTAAAACCTACGTATTTAACAAAAATCCCTTATATGGTAAAAATATAATAACTTTATTCTTCATGTTGTACTTTAGATCTCTAGACTTGTTCATCCTACATATCTGCTTATTTTATATTCTTTGACCTATATCTCCCCAGTTCCTCTCCCTGAAGCCCATCCTTATTTTCACCTCCTTACTCCACCATGTTTAGAGAATGTATACATCCCCATAGTTAAAATATATATTCTAAACATGAATGAGATCAGGTATTATATTATTATATATCATGCAGTATTTTTCTTTCTGTCTCTTTATTTAGGTTTCATTTACCATAAAGTCCTCCAGTTCAACCCTTGTTATAGCAAATGGCAGATTCTAACTTTTTCATGCATTTAAGTTGTTTTAATTTCTTGGTGATCATGAACAATGCTGCCACAAACATGGGAATACAGACTTTTTAAGGAAGGAAGGTAGTGATTTTCTCTCCTTTGGGTATATACTTAAGAGGGATTACCAGGTCATATAGTAGTTCTATTTTTCTTGCTTTTTTTTTTTTTTTTTTTTTGGTGGTACTAGGAAATTGAACCCGGGGCCTTGTTTGTTCGAGGCAAGCACTCTACCAACTGAGCTATAGCCCCAGCCCCCCAGTAGTTCTATTTTTAATTTCTTTAGGTACCTCCATGCTGTTTTTCATAATGATGGTAGCAATCTACATTCCCATCAATAATGTACAAGGATCCTATCTGCTTTATACCCTCACCAATATTTCTTACCTCTTGAATAACAACTGGAAGAGCTTTGTATTTAAAAAGGTACCCAAAAGTGAGCATGGAAAGTCAGTCGCCTAAGGGTAATCATATGGCTTTCTTTAAAAATATCTTTAATGATGTATAAATGACATGCAAAAGATGCACTTTTTAAAGTACACATGTTGGACATATATAATCTCCTGAAACTATCATTATATTCAAGATAATAATATATTCATCAAACCCCAAAGTGTCACTTTGTAACCCCTGCCACCTCTTCCTTCTATCATCTTGCTTACACTCAGGAAATTGGTCTGCTTTCTGTCACTAAATATTAGTTTTATTTTCCAAGATTTTATATAAATTTCATGTAAATGAAGCAGCTCTTTTTAATCTACCTGCTTTCCTTCAGCATAATTAGTTTAGGAGTCATCCATGTCAGTGCAGGTATTAACCGTTCCTTCTTTCTTGTTGCTGAAGGGTATTCTATTATCAGATACATCACAATTTGATCATCCATTCACCTGATACATTTGCATTATATCCTGCTTTTCATTATAACAAAGCTGCAAGGAATATTCTACATAGCCAATCATCACATCTATTCGTAAAGGCAATTTAACTTTTGCCTTTCTCATGTGGATGCTTTTGTATCTTTGTTTTGCCTTACATCACTGATTAGAATCTCCAATGAGATGTAGGCTAAGGTTTTAAGGACACAACATTCTCACATTTTAGGGGAAAATAATTCATTATTTCACTGAACTATGATGTTAATTTATGGTTTTTCATAGATGCTATGTACCTAGTAGAGGAACTGCTCTCTATTAGTTTTCTGTAAGTTCTCATCAGAAACAGGTGTTAGACTATGTTCAGTACTTTTACTACATCTACTGAGATGATCATGTTTGACTATCTGTTGGTTGGTTGGTTGGTTGGTTTTCAGTCTTTAATGTGGTGAATTACATTTCTTGATTTTTGAGTCTTATAACACTCTTGTATGCCTTAAATATGCTCTACTTGATCAAAATGTGTAATTTTCTTCATATATTACTGGATTTCATTTGCTACAATTTTGCTAAGAAGTTTTCCACCTGTGTTATGAGGATATTATCAGAAGCTCTTTTTTGAGATTATCTTTCTCTGATTTTTGGTATCAAAGAAATCTTGACCTAATGCAATCAGTTGTGAGGTATTCTTCTCCTTGGTGCTTTGAAAGTTTGGGAGAACCAGTATAAAGTTCATTAAATGTTTGCATGTGGTTTTCTGTATGGGAATGTTTTGAACTTTGAAATTCAACTTCTACAATAGATAGGAATCTATTCATATTATCTCTTTCTTCTTGAGTGAACTTTGGAGGTTTGTGTCTTTTCACAAAATTTAACCTTTTCATAAAATTTGTCACATTTACTGGCCTACAGAGATTTCCTTACTATCTTCATAAATTCTTTAGAGTCTATTCTGCTATCTCCCTTCTCATTTCTGATATTGGTCATTTGTATCCTTTTATTTATTTATTTTTGCAAAGCCAAGTAGAGGTTTCTGAGTTTTATGGATCAAAGAACCTGTTTTGCTTCATTGTTCTCTTTTATTTCCACTTTTTATTTTATTTTTTCACCCTTTTGGCTTATTTGGGATTCATTTTGTTTAATTCCCTAATTTCTTAAAGGCAGTTTTGAAGTCAATTATTAAATTATTTTCTAATAAAGGCATTTAGTGCTATAGATTTCTCTGTGTATACTGCTTTAGCTACATCTCACAAATTTTAATGTGTAACATTTTCGTTTTCATTCAATTCAGAATACTGTTAATCTCCTTTTTGATTTTTGTCTTGATCCATGAGTTGTTTAAAATATGTTTAGTTTTCTGGATACATGAGTCTTTACCAGAGACCTTTCTGTTGTTGATTTCTAATTTAATTTTATTCTGATTAGAGAAAAATCTTGGTAAAACTTGGATTTTTTTACATGTATTCAAACTTGTTTTATACTTTAGAATACATCACCTATCATGGTAATGTTCCATGAAAACCTGAAGAAACTCTATGTTCACCTTCTCTTAGGCATTATGTCAAATTGATCATGATGTTGGAGTCTTCTATAAATTTACTGACTTTCTATTTATTTATTAATGAGGTTATGCTTGTGGATTTTCTTATTTCCCCTTTGAACTCTCAATTTCCCCTTTCAGTTTTTACCTTCTGAACTTTGAAATTATGTTTTTAGGTGCATAAAAATGAGGAATGGTATACCTGCTCCATGAGTTAGTTCCTTTATCATACTGAAGTAATCTTTTTATACCCGGTAATATTTTTAGCTCTGAAATCTACTTGTCTTTGTAGATATTGCCATTCTTGATTTCTCTTGATTAGTATCATTCTGATATATCTTTCCTATTCCTTTCCTTCTAATTCTTTGTGTCTTTGTATTTAAAATGTCCTATTATAAGCAACATTATTGTCAGGTCATACTATCTATATCCATCTTGAAAATGTCCATCTTTCAATTGTCTTGTTTAAACCATTTATATAAAGAGATTTATTGCCGTGGACAGATTTAAATCCTCCATATGCTCTTTTTTTTTTTTAATTTGTCTTATCTATTCTGTTAAAAGAGAAAACTCTAAACTTATTAATACAGTTAAATCATTGAAAGAATTGTTTGTTCTAATTCATATCTACATATATTCTATGCTGGTATAATTATGTCAAAATGGATTCTATTGCCATATGTAACTAAAAAGTAGAAAGAAAGAAAGAAAGAAAGAAAGAAAGAAAGAAAGAAAGAAAGAAAGAAAGAAAGAAAGAAAGAAAGAAAGAAAGATTGATTTGCTTGCATATGGGGCAATCCTCAAAACCAAATGAAATTCAGAATGGTTCACTCCATATTGTGTGTAGACAGTACTTTTGTTCAGAAAAAATGGAAGTTAGATGCAGAAACAGCCTGATTGGTTATAGGTTGGCATTTGCCTTGTTTGAACATGGCCTGATCATTTGACAGCCCATGATAGTGAGTTTCAGCTGTTGTAATTGCTTAAGATTCTGTTATTTGTTGTAAAAGTATATTCCTAAGTTAGCCTTTCAGATTGTTTAGTACTGAAATGGACCATAGTTCGTTACATAAGGATTCAAAGTAAGGAGGCATACTCAGGCCAAATTTAATTCAATTTAACAGCTTGAAAAGTTTAATTTAATTTCACACTCGAAATGTTTTGTGCTACCATTTTCTTTCTTTGTTAGTTTATTAAATATAACCCTTCAGATTTTACTTTAATGGTTAATTTGGGATTTTTAGTGTAAATCTTATTTTGTTGCAATCGACCTTCAAGCAATATAATATTTCACATATCATGTAAGAATCTTCCCACAATATACCTCTGTTTCTCCCTCCTTGTCTTTTCTGCTCTTATAGTCATATGATTTATTTCTACATATGTTCTTAATCTCACAATACATCATTAATATTTTTACTTCTCAATCAATTATCTTTTAAAGAGATTTTAATAATATTCCCTTGTGTATCTGGTATCACTTTTCTTCTGCCTGAAGGGTTTCCTTTAACTTTTCTTGCCCTTGGGTTTTGCCGGTGATGAATCTTTCTGACATTTATGTGTTTGATGGACACATTTTGAGTGGTTATGGTTTTGTTTGTGGGTTGGCTTGTTTTACGTATAAATCTTTCTAGTGTGATTGTTTGCTGATGTGCAAAATGGAAACTGTGGAGGCAGGAGGGAGCAAACTTGCCATCGGAGCACAGTCTGTGTGAGAGAGAAAGGGCGGCCATCAGAGCAGAGGGACTGGCTTCAAATAAAACCGTGTTCATTTATCTGTAGAAACAAGAAGACAGAAGAGATGCTTACAGGTGATCAGTTTTTGATCTGCTCAAACTGGGTTTGAATCAGGCTCTACCACTAAATAGCTGAGTGACTGTCAGCAAGTTATTCAAACCCTTTGACCTTCAGCTTTCATATTCATAAAAACAAATTCTTTCCTTCCTCCCAAAGTGATGACAGCAATGAGATGAGGTGGTGTTTTCCAAATCTAGCCCTGGGTCTGGCACATTGTATGTGCTCAATACCTTTAAGCAAAAAAAAAAAAAAAAATGTAGCTTTTCTATGCTTCACTGCCCAAGTAAAGGAGTAAGGAGGATTCTGGGATCTCATTTTTCCACCTCTTTCTCTTCTCCCCCTTCTCTCACTCGCCCTTCTTCCCAGAAGAACATATTTAAGATCCAAATGCCAGGCTGTCTGCAGGTGCAGTGTTCAAGACTGATAACATTTGGAGGCCAGATGTTAACTGACGTAAACACTATTAAGTGCTATGTAGACCGGAGGCTGAGGCATTGATTTCCAATTTTATGATTATTATTTGAGTTTATTACCACTCCGTCCACCCCCTTCCACCTCAACCAAAAATGAGTTATAGAGCTTATTCATTCTCAAGAGAATATAAATTATTTTTTTGAATAGAAAGTTCTTAAAATGTTAACTAATGGCATTTTGCAAACCTAGGACTGGGAATATATCCTTGATATAGAACACCGCCACCTTGAAGCTCAATCAGAAAGGCCAATGACTTGAAATTTGATCCGATCTGAAAACCAGTCTCATTTCCTGAAATCAGCCCAGAGTTATAACACACATACATACACACACACACACACACACACACACACACACATGTTTTAAATCTGTGACAAGATTGTACACCAACTGATTTTTTTTTTTTTTTTTGTACTGGGGATTGAACTCAGGGGAGCTATACCACTGAGGTTTATCCCCAGCCCTTTTTATTTTTATCTTGAGATGGGATCTCTTTAAATTGCTGAGGGTCTTGCTAAGTTGCTGAGGCTGGCCTCAAACTTGGATCCTCCTGCTTTGGCCTCTAGAGTTGCTGGAATAACAGGTATATACCACTATGCCCAACCCAACTGATATTTTAAATTCGAGTTTCTGAGGTTTGATGTTAGAGCTGGACAAATGTTAGGAAATAAATGATCTCCTCTCCAAATGAAAAACTACTTTTGAAAAATAAGAATAAGCTGGGTCTGTTGTGAATCACCAAGGTGATTGCTGGTGTTTATATTCTCACACAGTCAATGATCCATTCATTAATGCACTGAGAAGACATTCGTTCCCAGGCAAGTGCCAGGCACTATGGTTAATGCATTGGAAAACACAACAGATGGCCTGATGGGGCATAGAGTCTTATAAGAGTGGAAGACGATTTTTTAAAAAGACAAATAAATGTTGTCAAAAGCTGGAATCGGCACTGAAGAAAAGAAGACCTACTTAAATAATGTGTTGGAGAAGAAAGTTTCTAGTTGGTGACTTAATCCAAGGCTAAAAGAATGAGGATAAGGCACAACATAGAGACCAAAAGGCAACCATATAGAAACCAAGCAGAGAGATCACTATTTATTCATTCTTTCAACAAATACTTATTCAGCACTTTTTATGAGCCAGGTTTTGTTAGAAGCAGAGAAGATATACCAGTAAATGAAACACACGCATGCCATTGCCAAAAAGGGAAATGATTTGGACATTTCTGAAACAGAAAATAAGTCCCTGAGGCTGACATTCTGAGCAGAGAGCAGTGTGGTATAAGAGGAGGTTCAGAGGTGGCAGGGCTGGATGATGGGGGCATTTGCAATCTGTGGAGGAGAATTTGTTTGGATTTTATTCTCAGGACAATGTCAGAATTTTATTTTTGGGTTCGAAGCCTGGTCTTGCTGTTCCATGGGGAAGAGTGGGGGAGAGGAGGTGAAACAGGGAGATCCATAGCCAGGGACTTTTAGGCCATATGAAGGTTTTAATGCTTTGAAACAGTGGTAGGCAGGATGGAGAGAAGGGTATAGTTTGGGTGTAAGATGGACAGCACATGTCAAGCAACTGAAAGGCAAAGGGGGTAAGGACAAAAGTAAAATTATTGATGATTCTCTTTTATAGAACTGAGTAGGTGGTCACTGCATTTACACAATGAGGGATAATCAGGGTGAGTCAGTAGATGAGAGAAAGAAAGGGGAACTAGCAGGGGGGACAGATAAAATACATTCCTAAAGAATTAAATCAATGCAATAATGAAACTCACCATCTCATGGTGTTAACATGGCCCCATCACTGGCATGTAAAAGATGCCAACCAGAGGCCAACTGACCGTTGATCTCCAATATTTTAGGCACTGGTTTCAAACTTGTTTCTAAAACTGATTTCTCCATGGTATGTGAGAATTTATAGAAGAAAGCAGCAATTTTTTGAACCCATCATTGGTTGAAAAACATCTAGTTTTCCCAGATTGCTCTCATCTGCCCAATTGCCTATGAGCTACTGGAAATTGGCACACAATAAATGTTTTATTTAATTAATAGATTTTGTCATTGGTAAGGCTACTTAACTTATAAATTGGAATATTTATATCTTGTTAAGGAATACTTGGATATCTCTTATGACAACTTTTTTTTTAAGTGGAAAGTATAGTCTGAAAAATATTGAGTTGGTAGGATAATGTGTGTACCCACAGTGCATACTGCGAGGAAAACAAAACAAATTTTACCCCCTACCCTTTATAATTTCTTCATACAAAGCACATTCCCACACAAAATTATTCTCATTAGGGACCCCTATCTTTCCTGAGAAAGACTGTCCTATAGAAAGTGGTTATCACTATTAGGAGCTATCACATTTCTTAAGGGGTTTTAGTAGATGAAAATTTGAGAGTGATTCCATGAAATTTCAGCCATACTTAGAAAACAAAGAGAAATGTGTATTTATTTATAACATTCTCATTCCTAAAAACATTTTTGAACACTGAAATAGAAGAACAGCATTAAAAAAAAACTTGTTAAAAATAATGTTCTTATGAAAAAGGATTCTTTATTTTTGGTCTTATTTTCCTTGTGCATTAAGTAGTATGACATAGGACAACATTAATAAACGTTTACACCAAAATATGCTCTCAAGCATTGAAAGCAAAGTATTTTAAAAATGGCCCTTATCTTATGACCTCATTATAAAAATCAGGCATTTGTATCACTTTGGTTCTCCCATTTCTTTGGTGAAATATTTATACCCCAAGAAAGGATCTCAAGTGTTAACTTAGATGACTTGCAAGATAAAGTTCTTAGTAAAAGTGAAGCTTTCTACCAAAGGAATGCCATGGGGAATATTTGTGGTGTTTCTGTATGTCACATCCTCAACACCAAAGGATGAGAGAGGTTGCTGCCGTGCATCGTGGTCATTGGCCTTCTCCTGTGGGCTGGGTGTCCTATGGGAGATATTCCAGCCCCTCTTTGTAGGTGGTATATAATAGCAAACCCCTGGTTCTTCTTTATGGAGGGATGGATTAGGGCAGGGGCAAGAGGTGTCTCAGTTTCCCCATACCACACAGTTCTGGTTGGAGATGGACATCTGTGCTGTGGATGATGGGTAAATTGGGCAGTTTGTAAAAGTTGCTTGTCCTCAAGCCATTCATTTTTTCATTTGATTATTGATTGGGCATTTATTATCATCTACACTCTGACAGTCATGGCCCTTAGCACTGAGGTGAAAAACATGGAAAAGCTGTTCTGCGTTCTTGGAAACACAGTCCTTGGGGCAAATTAACAAGTATGCAGGACAAGTACTATGGTCCAGATGAATAAATACCAGTATCAATACAGATGTAGCTGTATGAGAAAGAGCAAATAACTCAGAAAGGAAGGTAGGGATGGAGAAAATTAAATCACTAATTTCACAACTGGTACCAAATTCAAACCTAAGCCTCATCTGACTCAATTCTTTGGGTAAAGGGTGTGTAGAAAAGATCCCAGGATAACATTTATTACTACCTCTACCGGATCTCAACTCAAATGACACCATTTGAGAAAGATGGATTGTTTTCCTGGTGTAGGGCAATATGCAACCATGTGGCTGTACGGACCTGCTGACCACCCAATCTAGAGAGGCAGTCTTCTGCCCAGCTTGTCTCTCTACCACAATGTTGGGTTTTATTTTTTTTTTCATGGCATTTATCTTATCTGAAGTTATATTATTTGATTTGCATTTACCACATTTTCTATCTTGTGTTGCTCTATTCAAAGGCCAAGAACAGTGACTTTTTTTCAGAGTTGGTGTTTTATTCTTATTTATTGAATGAGTGCATGATCATTACCCTTAACACAAAAACCACACTTGAGAGCCAATCTTTGTCTATCTCCAAAATGTCTGTAAGACGGCTTATCTTACGGATCTATCTCACAGCTTCATTTCAGTGGTCAACGACCAATGGAGGTGTGTGTGTTTGGGGGGTGGGGGAGACAGTGAGTCTGTTTCATTTCAGTTGGCTCCCCACAGCAGGAACTGGAGGCCAGATCCCCAGTGTGCAGAGCTCTTCAGCATTCCAAGGCTGCCTCTGGTTAAGCCTTTCTGTGGAAAAGCATTTTGGTACTTTTGCCGTGAATGTAATTTTCAAAACCCCTGGGAAGAGAAGAAAGTTATGGGAGCTGCTTCTAGAATTCAGATGAGCTGAATATCAGAGTTCTCCTTCCTGGTCTGTGGAAGGAAAGTCATAGAAGGAAAGCAAGATTCTGCTGTAGCTGTGACCAAAGAAGTTCTGTCTGCCTTCAGTTAAGATATGGGTTCTCCATCATGCTAGCTGTGATTTTGCATAGTTAAGTCCTTCATTAGAAATTAAGACTGGCTGCTGTCTGCAGCCATTAATTTTATAAAAATGGGTCATTGTCTTCACAAGTAAAATACATGTCCCTATCCAGCTCCCTTTTGATAGATAGCAGATAGCATATTGAGGTGATGGCCATTGTAAGTATGTAAGTAAATGGGTAAATGGTTATTTATTTTTATCAAAATGATTAGCATGTTAAGATGTTAGTTTGAAAGCATAATTGAGGGAAATAGAAATTTTCTAACAGGACATTAAAGAAACAGCATTTATAACACCCCTCCTATACATACAATCTACCCCACAAAAAAACAACTTATTATAGACAAAACAGTTTTCATCTGCAAAATCTCCTGGGATAAGCCTCCTAGGCTATGCAGGGAAGGTGGCTCTGGGGAATCAAAGATCAGATCGTAGTGGCTCCATTTAGGAATTCCACTGTGGCCTTTCCCTGCCAAAGATTTTTAATACAAATGACCCTGGCTTTTTTTTTTTTTTTTTTTTTTTGTCATATGAGATATGTAAACTGTGATGTCTCCACATTCACTCCACAAGTATTTGTGTGGGCCTTCAGGTGTGAGACTCAGCTCTAGGCCATGGGAATACAGAAATGAACAAAGGCGTAGTTCCTGCTTCAAGGAGGTCACAAGAGAGAAGTAAACCAAGAAATACATGGCAGATTCTGAGATCAAGAAGAGATCAAAGGGACTGTGGAGGAAAGGATCTGGGCACAGATTTCAGGGTGTAATGAAAGAAAGTCACACTTCAGGATTTCTCAAATGAAATGCATTTTGGAGTCTTCTCCTTTTTGAATCAGGACAAAGAGAATTAGCCCACTGGAATTGCTGGAAGAATTCAGTGATGCAAAAGATACTTAGCAAGTCATTTTCAAGAAAGAAAGGCAAACTCAAGACAGCAGAGCTCTCTCCCTGAGTGGCGGAGAGGCACTCTGTTGACCTAGGAGTTTAAATCTCTTTTGTAGAGTCTGCAGTCTTTTCAGTGGGGCTGGTTTTTTGTTTTTTTTTTTTGTTTTTTTTTTTTTTTTTTTTTTTTTTTTAGATTAAGCCAAAGAAACTCACCTAGAGAATGGCTGAGTTGAAAAAGAAAAATCTGCACTGGTTTAGAAATGAATTATTCCTAGGATGTTGCTTCCTGAGTCTTTGTTACAGAAATTGGGGTTTGTGCTCTAGCTGGGGATCAGGAAACAACCACCGTGGGGACCATTGCAGGCTATTCTGTGACCACCTGGCTTAGCTTGAATTCTTGGAGGTAAAGCTTCTCCTCATTTAATCAAAGGTTTCATGTGCACCTTGTGGGTCTGTTCTTTATCCCTGATTTTTCCTCCCAGGCTTAGGAAGAAGCTGCTGGAGTCCTATTTCTCCCTCCAAGACTGCAGAGCTGCCCCACCTGCTCAGATTGGAGTCTGAGGACGCGGTGGCAGTCTTCTGCCATCTGCTGGCTCCTTCCTTTCAGTCACCAGCCTGTGCTGGCTGGCTTTGCAGGGATACCTAGGCGATGCAGACCACCAGGAGAGAGGGTGTGGGGAAGGAGAATGTTCCTACTTTTACTGAAAAAACAGAGAGGAGAACAAGGCAGACAGAAGCAGGCACAGAGGGCCTTTCCAGCACAGGGGTTGGTGCAAACATGTCACCATCTCAGACACTAAACTAGTGATAGTCCTAAGCAGGTTTGTTTTGCTCAGGGAGAACACAGCTGTGCTTTAATTTTTTAAAAAATTTATATTTAGATCATTGTCTCACAAGGCCAATAAAAGAAATTAAAGCCACATCTCCATAGACTCATTTAAAGGAGACAGAAGAAATCTGTTTGAGTGGGAATTGAGATGAGGCCTGGGAGTCAGGAAGAAGAAGGTGATAGGAGAAAATAATTTGGAATAAGTTACATTATTTTCCAAATTATTCAGTTGACTTTTTTTTTTGAAGGTCTACTATTTATTTACAAGGCTCTGACAGAGATGCCTGGTATAAAATGAGTAATATTTCTCTGTTGAATATAACAATCTATTGGGAGGCACCTATATAAATAGAGAATTAAACAAAGAAGCACAAGTACCTTGGTTGGTTCTCTGCACCCTAAGTTCTGTAGTTAAAATTGACCAGAGATGGAAAATATTTGTTTTAAAAGTACATCTACACTGAGCTTGTATAGACTTTGTTTGATCATTGTTCCCTAAAGAATACTGAACACCAACTATTTGCATAGCATTTACATTGCATTATGTATTATGCTATCAAAAGGTGATTTAAGATATACACTGGATGTTTGCATATTATAAGCAGATACTATGCCATTTTATATAAGGTACATAAGCATCTGCATTTGTGGAGTTTGGTATCTATGGGGAATCCTGGAACCAATCTTCTGCAGATACTAAGGGCTCATTATACTGTGATAAAGGAATGTTGGGGAGCTTGGGTGAGAAGAATGTATCTAAATTGATCTGTGTCAAAGAGAACTGGCTGTAGATGTGACCTGACCTGAATTTAGATGGTGATGTCTTATTGGAGTCAATAATGGGAAGGGCACTCCAGTTACAGGGAGCATCACTTCTTAGATATGGTGTCATCTACCACCATGCCCCACAAACTGAGAACTCTAGATACAAAGCAGAGTGAAGTTGTTAAAATGTAAGGTCTTAGACAACAAGCCATTGATTCAGTGCAAGGAGGTCAGCAGCGGCAGGGAGAAGCAGGCAGATGCAAGTGGGGAGGGAGCACACAGAATTCTGGAGATCAGAAAATAGGATTGGGAGGGAGGGGTCTCTGATCCTAAAAGAAAAGCCTTTTTTTTTTTTTTTTTTGTACTGAGAATTGAACTCAGGGGCACTCAACCACTGAGCCACATACCCAGCCCCAATATGTATTTTATTTAGAGACAGAGTCTCACTGAGTTGCTTAGCACCTGGCTTTTGCTAAGACTCGCTTTGAACTCGCCATCTTCCTGCCTTAGCCTCCAGAGCAGCTGGGATTACAGGCGTGCGCCACCACGCCCAGCCAGAAAGGCCACTTTTACTGCTGCTGCAGTTCATGTGTTGGATATAGGCAATTTCTTCTTGGCAGGTATATGTCCAGAAACCTGCGATATTTGAGTAGGCTTTGTGTGATCCTCCCTTCACCTTTTAAGAACCTGCGAATGACGCCCTTTCTTAAACTACCTGAAACTTCTGTATGACGTTAGTGAAACATTAGAGTAGCTAGAACTCAAAGTTATCAACTGCCACAATACTTAGAATCATAAATATGATGACCAAAGAGGTAAGAAAAACAGTAAAAAGAAAAAAAAATGTAGTACAGGTATATCGGATGAACTATTAAGTAGCCCAAAGAAAATGATAATTCTGAAAACTGCAGTATATAAAACCCTATTAAAAGCAATCAAGATTCAAACCTGGATGAAAAGAATATTCAGATGGAAAAATACAAAGCTATTGAAGCTATTCTTTTCTCTTTTGTTCATGTTTTATATAACATTCTTAAATTAATCTTATATGTTTTTTTTTTTAATCTAAAGAAACCTAAGGGTGAAATGTGTGTCCTGATTAGAGCAGAGACAAAAAATGACCCTAAATAAATAATAGCCCCCTTGATGTGTTTGTTTCTCCCATGAAAATTCAGTTTTCTTCCTAATTGCATCACAGTTCGTGTGGTATATTCATTTTGCTCGTTAGGTCTGTCCTCAGTCTCCCCCATGAGCACACCCCCTCACTCCCTGGATCTGTGGGAAGTATTGTGATGTCTGCCCGCTAATTTTGCTGTGACTGGGGCTGGTGTCTGGTTGGTGATTCATGTTTGTTCCAAAGTCGTACATCTGTGTTGGTTGCTTTGAAACAGTGCCCCAGGGAATATGAAAGGCCATTTGTCTCACTAAGACTGCTTCTTTGCACCAGAGAATTCTTCCCTGGCTTCCTCTAAATTCCAGCAATCTCCCCTATGAGTTTAGGCAGGGTAAGGGAGAAAGAAAACAAGCCCAAACAGGAATGACATGGAGGGAGTTTGGGTACCTGGGTCTAGTCCCAGTTTACCTGGCACGGGTGAACTTTCTGACACCGGCACTAGGGACGGAATGCCCTGGGGCCCCAGCTTTGTGGACTTACTTTGCCCAGTAGGAATGCCTCCAGCAAAAAAAGCAGGCAGAGTGAGCCCTTGTGGCACCCTCAATGGAAAAAGTTCTAAGACTGGTGGGCAGACGCACTTGGCCTCCCTTCTAAGATTTTAGCACAGGTACACAGCGGTGATATTCATAACATTTAATGACTGGTACCCCATGAGCACTGACCAATTTAGTGGCTGTAGGCCATAGTACTGGAGCTAGAGATCCCCCACTGCTGCAGATACCAAGTCTTTGGTTACTGGATCATGACGAAGTCCAACTCATATTGATGGGCTGCTGGATGTCAACTGTTCAAAACGTATTTTGCTTTTGTAAGATCCAAAAAGCTGTGCAGATACATACCAGATGAATAACAACAGGACTATACATGAAATTTCAAAGCTCATGTCTACTGTCAGGCTTTGTGTGATCCTACCTTCACCTTTTAAGAACCTGTCCTCTTTGACCTTAAGAAGGGATCAGTATCAGGGCCTACAGGTTCTGCAGGATTGGGGATGCATGAAAGAGCCTTTATCCCACAAAACAGCTCTTCATTTCATTCAACAGCTAATGCAGTTCTCACCAGGGGATGTTTGGGGGTCTGTTTCATTGTACTTTTTACTTGCAGTGATGTAGGTGGCTCACAGCGTAACTCTACCTCCAGGAAAGCTGGTCTACATGGGTGATTACCTGCCCTGGCTGACTGGCCTGCAATCTTTAAAAGGTAGCCCTGTTCCACACCATTGGCCTGCTGAGAAAATCCATCTGTGGTATCCTGAAAGCCCAAATATATTGAATTGGCTCTTTCTTTTCTTTTTTGCCCAGAGATTCTCACTTGCTGCTTCTTATCAGACACCTGGAGTTTGTGGGTTGCCCCAGAGCCTTGCCTCAGAGTGGTCTCTGGGAAGCATTATAACCCTACATCCTGTCATGTCTTTTCCTGTTTCAAGAAAAACTACTTCAGGGTAATTTTCTGCCTCCCGTGTTCATACAAAATAGCACCCAAGGTCGCTTCTAGTCTGGCTGACTCTTTACATACCAAGCACAATTTCTCTTTGAATCCAGAGACTGAGAGGAAACGCATTCCATTATCCAGCGGGCTGCTGTGGAATGCAGTGATAAGGAACATCTGAGGTTGTAGGGAGACTAGTTGGAAGACTGTGGGTCTTCTGGTGCTTCATCTACAAGTTTCAGTAGAAACTGCCTTATCTGCAGTTTCATTTTGCATGGTCTCAGCTACCTGTGGTCAACCATAGTTCAAAATTGTTGCATGGAAATTTTTTAAAACTTCATAACTTTTAAATACTTTTATGACAGTATATTTTTATAGTTGTTCTATAATCAGTTGTTAATCTCTTACTCTGCCTAATATACATAAATAAGTATGTATTTCTAGGAGAAAACAGTACACAGAGAGATTGGTACCATCTGATATTTCAGGCACCCATTGGGGGTCTCAGAACATATCCCCCATGGATAAGGGTGTGGGTACAACTACTGTTCTAGCCTGTTACTTTAACCCAAATAGTTATATCTCCCTAAATCTTGTTTACCTCAAAAGTAGAGTAGAATCCTATTATATTGTTTGCCAAATTGTTGGGATTAAATGAAATAATCTATCAGAAAACACATTGTAAACTGAAGAAACATTAAGTAAAATGCACCAGAAGAGAGGAGCATTGTCCGAATTAATGAAAGAAAAGGACCAAAAATGTAGAAAACAATTATAGCAGCTGACTGAGTAACTAAAGGAAGCCAACTGTGGTCTAAGTTGGAAGAAAGAACACCCCAGCCCTGAGCCCCCTTCATGATACCTCTCTCTGCAAACTGTTAGCTGGGGAGACGTGCATGTCAGAGGGAAGTACTAGAGAGGAGTGTTACTGTGGATTTGAAGCTGAGGGAGGTTGTGCGTGCAGGAAAAAAATGCATATGGGGTAATAAAGGAAGGACACGGTGCCTAGGTGATACCAGGAAGGGGAAAGAAAACAAGAGACAAAACCTCTGCTACACCTGTCTGTGTGATCATTGATGAGGTCTTCAAATAATTCTGAACTTGAGGGCATCTCCCCAGAGAGAAGCAGATGATCAGAAATGGCACTGGCACTCCTCTGGGGGAGCCATCGAGGGCATCTTCTCCAGAGACCAAGCTCTGCAGCCTTGGAGAGTAATTTGGTGTTATCAGATTAATTAAATCCTTTTCTGTGGTTAAACTTGCATATGAATATTAAATCTCAGGCTGGGCCTCCCATCTAATCAGAGAGTGGATGTTTTCATGATAACACTTTGTTCCCAAAACATTTGGAAAGTGTGCATATTGTATTTTTAATGAGACTGTGATATTTATTTATGGCAGGAAGAAATCTTCCAGCTAGGAAGTCTCATTCACATAACAGCTCTGTGTCTGACACCTAGAGCTGTGCTAGATGTCCCCTCCAGACTTGCTTATTATCACAAATTATTTTACTTTCCAACTCTCATTCTTAATTTGTCATAGTTGTTCATGTTGCTGAAAGAGGTCATGGGATTTGTTCCTGGGTTCAGATTCTGATGGTCATTATTGATGAAGATGGTATTAGGTAAATGAATGAAATTCTGTGGGACTTGGTTTCCTATATTTAAAAAATGGGAATCATAATGATTCTAACTCAGAGCTATCTTATGAATTAAAATTTTCCATAAAGCATAAAGCTTCATGCAGTGTGCTTGGCACCCAGTAGTGCCACATGTGGGTTTTCCAAGTATGTTGGATGTCTTCTTCTGTGACTCTCATATGACCCGAGTTTCCTGTTTTCTCTTTAAGCTTTGATGTGGAAAATGGCCCTTCCCCAGGTCGGAGCCCACTGGACCCCCAGGCCAGCTCTTCCTCTGGGCTGGTGCTTCACGCCACCTTTCCTGGGCACAGCCAGCGCAGAGAGTCCTTTCTGTACCGATCAGACAGCGACTATGACTTGTCACCAAAGGCGATGTCAAGAAACTCATCACTTCCAAGCGAGCAGTGAGTAGTGTTCTTCTTGTCTGGCTCCCAGCCTCGCATTACCTCATCTTCACCCTGTCATAGCAGCGGCAGCATCAGCTGCCCTTTAACCTGAGGGAGAAGGGACACAAAAAAATGAACATGACCAGAGGTGACAGGGTTGACCATCTTAACGACATCAGTGCTTTACAGCATGTGAATTTGTAACTAGGGTCTCCAAAGGTGTTTCAACACCTCAGGCACAGCGTTCAGTCCACATCTGTTATGTACCCTTAAATTTTTTTTTTCATTGAACTTCATTTCCTGAACTGCTGAATCATTTATGGAATAAGAACCTTAACACATTTCGCAAATCACACTTGAGTTGTCAGCTGCATGTGCAGTTTGCATGAGGCTCCCACAGAGAAGAAAAAAATGGTGGTTGGTCACCTGCATTTCTTACACTGGCCTTTGTCTGGTGGCATTTAGGTCGTCACTCAGATACATGCCTTTGTCCTTTCTCTGGAACCTAACACAATACCCGCTTGTTGCCTGACTCCTTGGTGAGACACAGCACACGTCACCGCCCCGCAAAGCACAGCTGATGTTTTTGTTTTGCTCCTATTAATTGTATATCTCTAATTTTTATTTAAAGAACAATGACTGGGTTGTATTGCCTGCTTATTAAATTTCTGAAACCAAATAAAATTGGATGCTAAAATCCATGCCTTAAAAGGTTTCTGGGCACACATACAATTGCTTTTAACATCATATGTTATAAAAATATCAGTAGCTCCCTAAAGTCTCCAGCCTGGAAAATTCCACTGGGTTCTCTTTCTCTATTAGAGAGGAAGCCAAAAAGGTTCACCTTCTTGTAAAGGGGCAGAGGGCATTTTAAAGCTGGGGGGAAGAAAATGTTCCTTGGTTATTTCTACTAGAAAACTTTAACAGAAGCACCCCAGCCCTAAAATATTTAAATCATTGTGTGGACCAAAATTCTTTTTTTTTTCGCTCATTTTTAGTTAATATTTACTGAACACTCTTATGTGCTGTGTAATGTGCCAGACAAATGTGGGGATAAATGTTGAACAACACAGTGGAGAATTCACAGATGAGTTAAAAGCATTCCCCCAAAGTTTGCTTGTTCTCATGGAGATTGCAACTAACCAGGAATGATCAAAGGAACACACACAGACACACTTTACTCTACAGAGTAGAAGGAACATGGCATTTAATGAGCATTTACCCTGGGGCCAGTTTCCTTTACATGTATTCTCTGTTATTTGTCATAGCAACCCTGTCAGGTAGGTCCCATTATTATCCCCACTCTGTAGATGATGAAACTGAGACTCTGAGAGATTCAGAAACTTGCCCCTGTCTCATGACTATGTCTCATACTATATCCCCCCATGTAGCTAAGAATCAAGTCCATTTCTTGTTGCTGTAACAAAATGCCTGTGATTCGGTACTTTATAAATGAAAGAAATTTATTTGGCTCACAATTCTGGCAGCTGGAGGGTTGAAACAGCATGGCACTGACCCCTTGACTGCATTTCAACCTGTCTGAGAAATAAAAAAGGAACTAACCACATACAAAATGGGCCAAACTGAGTAGGCTGGACTTGGTTTATAACAAGTTGCTATCATATGAGAATGAACTCACTCAACAAAACCTCCATTAATTCCTTGCAAGAGCAATGCCTGCAATGACCCAATTACCTCATACTAGGTCCCACCTCTGAAAGGTTCCACTACCTCCCAACATCACCATACCAAGACCCAACTTTGAGCAATATGAACTCTTGGGAGATACCAATATGACATAGCAATTGTCATATTCAAAAGTTTTGAACTCTTGTTGTCTATGTTCTTTATACTGTAAAGGTAGAAAACGTGAGTAAAAATAGAGGTACCTGAGGCTGGAGGAGGGGTGGCCATTTGGTTATGCTTTATGCAGGCTCCATATTTTCTGACTATGTCTTGGGTGGTAACCATTCACAGTGAATACACTAGGAATCCTTACTTCCACCTTGATAAAGACTTTTCTAGACTTCATCATAGGAGAGCATTGGAAATGTAGTGAGCTCAAAGAATCCAAACTTCATTCATGTGGCATTTTACAGATAGAAGACTAGCTTTGGAAAAAAAGTCTTTCCCTAAATTAATTCCTCAGGTATAGTTCACCAAACTTGTGCTAGGTAGTATGATGAGTCTCCAGGCATTCCATGTTCACAGAAGACTCCATCCAAATTTCAGACTCAACTCTGGTGTTTCTCTCCTCCGAATCAAACATTAGAGAAAATTTGCCCTTGAAGAGACCTTGAAGATCACAACCCAACTCAGTCTGTAGCTGATGAAAACAGGATGTAGTTTTGGATTACTCTGCACCTGGTATCCCTGTTGCTAGTGGGTTACCTTTTCTGAAGTTTTACTGACCAATAAAAGTTTCCCCCAACCCTAGAATCCACACAGTGATGCCAACTTTAAATTTAGACAAGTAAGCTTTACAAAGGTAAATTATCTTGTATCATTCTTACTTTTTAAGGACTTTTAAAAAATGATGGAAGGTCAGAGTTTCACAATAATAGTCTCTCCTGAGAAAACAGAGTTGGCAACTTAATGCCACCTTATGCAGATAACAGGTTATATTAAACTGTTTGTAATAAAAATAGCAAAAGATTTTGTTTTAAAATATTTCAACATTACAATAAAATCTTTTTTTGTTTTGCTAGTGTAAGGTGTTATACATATGAACATAACCAAAAAAATCAGAATTTAAATAATACCCAGGTTCTTCTGGTATTTCATTTGATCAGCACTATGTTGGAAAATCCCGTTCCACACAGGCATCTGGATCTAAACTGAAGTAATGCTTGTAAACCTCTTTCTTCCCATTTTTACTCTTCAGAATGAACTGCAATAAATACAGAAGCAGTCCCTAAGCTTCCCATATCTTCTCCCAATAGATCCAGGAAGAAAATGGGTGATGATAAACTAAGAGTTTTGAAATGAAGGCCACTGTGTGGGCTACAGGATGTTCTCTGCTCAGGAGTGCCTCAACCCAGCAGAGCAATGATGAATTTATACGAAGTGGAAAAATTTGCATAATTCCACTGCATTAAATTCTAATAATAGGGGAGACACTAGCTTTTAAACATTTTTTTTTTGTCTGAACTCTTTCAGAAGAGTAAGAGAAAATTTAAAGTAGAGAGAATGGGTTAGTTATTAAGCATAAAAATGTGAATGGAAAATAAAAATGGCTTTCTAGAGAAGTCAAACAAGATCACCATGGAGTTCCAAAAGGAAATCTTAGATGCATTCCTAGATGTGGCAAGAATCTGTTGTTTTCTGTTCATTTGCTGGGTTGCAGTCATCTCTCACGTATTGCCTTTGCATACCCGGGTACAGATTTCCCAATCGGTACAGAAAGTCCTAAAAATTGACGAAACCAGATTCATTGCCCAAAATTGTGACAGGAACTGCCCCAGACAACAAGAAGTCTTGATTATGCACCTGCAAAACTAAGGAAAGGAGGCTCCTGGCTTCTCTCATTTGGTCATCCCATTTGTAAATCTCTATGAAGTCAAGGAGTTTTTTCAAGCTGCAATTTACATGAGAACTAAGTGGTTTCTAGAGAGTTGTCAAGGGAAATGAGACTGAAAAACCAAGAGGAACAGCACAAAGAACAGTTTTTCAAACGTAAGACCTGATGGCTGATGGGTGACCCAAAGAGTACAACGTGGTTCCTATGAGTTAAGTTAAAGACTGTAACCATCCCATTCTCTCACCATGGCTGTTGAGACATTGAATTGCTTTCATATCTGTAAGTAAAAGCACATTTTTATTAATCAAGTTCCTCATGCTATTTACTATTTAAATTCCTTTACATATATTAATTCATTCAAAATCTACATCTACAATGTGGAAGGTACTATCATTTTCTTATTTTAAAGAGGGGAACATTGGGAAACCAAATAGGAATCAAAGCTTGAGTCCCAAGAGTCCAGGTGGCTAAACCAAGTGGATATTGAGCACATAAATACCAAATGAGACTGAACATCTCTGTTCTGCCTAACTTTCCAATCATTACAAGATCCCATTCATTCTTTTTCTTTTTTTAGGGAGGAGGGGGGCAGTTACAGGGGATTGAACTCAGGGCACTCAACCACTGAGCCACATCCCCCCTCCAGCCCTATTTTGTATTTTATTTAGAGACTGAGTTTCTTAGCACCTAGCTTTTTGCTGAGATTGGCTTTTGAACTTGCAATCCTCCTGCCTCAGCCTCCTGAGCTGCTGGGATTACAGGTGTGTGCCACCACTCGCAGCTCAATTCTTTTTTAAATAAATATTTACTTAGGCACCTTATTAAAAATGAGACAATTTCAATTCCTTCAAGAGAACTAAAAGATTTGTTAGTCAACAGGTGATCTCAGTACTTTTAGGTAAGGGCAAAGGCACAGAGATTTGCATAGGACTGAAAAGTTTGGCCAGGCAGGCTGAACAGAGGCTTTGAGGTGACATTTCAGAAGAGTTAGGCTGACTGAAAGGGTGTACAGGAGGACAGGCCATGCCAATGAAGTCTTCAGTTGCAGGGGAGCAGTGTGGAGAACCACAGCTTAGCATGACTGAGGCAGAGAAGTTGACGGGGTGGGGATGTGGTGTGAGAGGCTGGAGAAGGAAGCCAGAACCTTGCCATGAAGGGCCTGTGCTGCAGGCTGGTCTTCAGCTATAGACAAGCACCAGGACTACTAGACTTTTTTAAGCCAAAAAATGTATAATCAGATATTTGCTTTTAAAAGACAGCTCTGGTTGCACAGTGAAGGATGGTTTGCAGAGCAACCAAGCCTAAAGAGCAGGTGGTAGGTTGCTTGGGTAATCCATATAATAGAGAATAATTCTCAGAGCAGGTCCAGTGGATGATTAATAAGCATTTGCAAGTTAGGATCAAAGGGGTCTATAGTTGATTGTTGGGATGAGGAGAAGGAAGTTTCAAATTTAGTCAAAGAGATAAGTGGTCGCATCATTTCTTGGGATCCGGAGCTTCCTTTGATCACACGAAATAATGTCTATGAAAGCACTTTGTAAACTGTAAAGTACATTGTAAACTCACGTCCTCTTGATTGCAACAGGGACAGGCAGGTGTATCTTGAAGAAGTTCTCACCAGCTTAGAAGATAGACATGCAACTCTTTAATCATAGTTACAAAGATACCACTATTAACAAAAGTAAATATAAAATAAATATAAAAATAAAATAATATAAAGATACTACTATTAACTTAAAATAACTATGATGAAATAAATAAATGCTTTTATATGACAATCCCCATTAAGAGTTGTACATATATAATAACTCATTTAATTATTATTTTACAGATGAAGAAGATATAACACAGGTTATCTAATGTTTTAGAGTTAGTAATAACACAATTGTAAAGCAAAGCTTGCTGTCTAGCTCCCAAATCTGCTCCTACCCACTATAGTATGCATATCTCTATAAAGCAGACTAAAATTACAGTTCTGCACAAGAAGATATCAGAGGAAGATGAAGTTAATCCATAAAGTGTAGAGTACAGCAGTTAGAAGCAGGATTTTTTGCTTTCTGGGGAAACATTTCATTGTTCTGAGGAGACATGCAGTCAATTTCAAAACCCACTGCTAAGACTCAAGACTATAGTTCTCATCTCCAATTATTCTACAAAATTGTAATGTGCTGGTTTTTTCACTAGATGTTGCTCATGCGACAGTTCTGAATATCCAGCCTTGTTCCTAAGCACAATGGCTTTTTCTGGTTGTTTGGAAAATCAAGAAAGGCACTAGTGTTTCTAATCAAGTGTTTTGTTATTTCCACACCAGTATACTTTTAATTGGTAATACATTAAATTATGATTTTCAAAGTTCAAATAGTCTCATAACTTGGAATATTTTGTTTGTTTCAACAATTTTATTTTGTTTCTGTCCTGATACTCATTATAAACTATCTGATATTTTCTCTAGTAGCCCTCAGTGACATCCAGCATTGGCTTTTGCAGCTCAAATCCTTTGTGGGTTAACATGCTTAGGATCTGCAAATCCATCAAATCCATCTCCTGCTCTGGAACATTATTCTCTTCTGAATTTCAAAAGCTCAACAGTGATAACATTCCCTATTAATGTTTGTTTATCTTCTTTAATCATTACTTTATGAAGTTTTAGTAGCTTCCCAATTCATTTACCAATACATCAGCTCTAAGTACCACAAGTATATGAATTTGATTGTGCTATTTGCTTTCAACAGATATTTACACTCCAGAAATCTAGGAGTCATAAGAGATCTGCTTGATTCATGACCAACTCACTCTGACATCTTAGGAACAATACGGACCTTGCATCAGCAATCTCAATGAGCAGCAAGATTTTTCACCCCTCTCAAAGTTCATCTTAAGAAAACAACTAGGAAGGGGCAGTTTTTGATACAGTTCATCATACATCTATCACAACTGCTCCTCTTCTAATTCTTTATTCTCTCTCCTTTGGACTACTTTGCAAGAGCCCTAAGGTTCTTCCCTGGACTTCTTATCTATATATACTGCCACCTAGAGAAAGACATCCCCTGCTATTGCCTTAAGTATCCTTATGATTGTAGGAGACTCCTAACTTTATAGATCTAATTACTGCATTTCAGCCTTATTGCTTGATGTCTCTGCCAAGTGCCTTAATACCACATGTGCTCTGAAAACTCAGAGAATCCTCCAAACGCCCCAACTCCTCGTCACTTGTTCCTACTCATGACTGTTGTCTCGGATACCTATTTTTAAACTAAAAGCAATGTTTCTTTATTCATTTAAATACCGAGTCCTAGCAAGACCTCTGGAATGTCTTGAGCTAGTCTTGTCCTATCTTGGCCATACCCATACCTTCTCATCTGCAATACTTCCTACTCTTCTTTCTGAGTATGTCCCCTCTCTGATCTATCCTTGGCCTCCCTAGCATTTGACCTCCAAAAACACTTTCAGTTTGCTTCTCTTACTTCCCATCTCACTAAGAAACTTCACTTGCTTATTTCTTCCTACCAAATTAAGCACCAATTCCATAATCTTTCACCAGGCTACCCAGAATATGGGTGTGGAGACCTTCTCACCTTCTTCTCTACAAATGTCTGTAGCCCTCTCTGAAAGACTGCCCTTCAAAGTTCACCTCAAACAGTACTTAGCCTTTCCTATTTTGATTTGTCAACTGTGCAGTGTCACCGTAAAATAGGAAGCATAATATTTAAAGCACAGATTGTGGGAATCAGTCTCAGTTCTTTGGCTGATTAACATTTTTGGTTAAGCAACTGGGTAACTGCTCTGCAGCTGGCATCACCTATCACATGTGAATACCAAACAGTACCTGCCTGAAAGACTTGTTCTAAGATTCAAATGAGATAATGTGCATAAAGGAGCTGACACACACATATTTATGTAGCAATCATGAGGACAGAGGGGTAGACAGAAGGGAGCCCACCATTACCATCTTCTGTGCTGCTGTTGTGAGTCACACAAAGAATGCTTCCCTTTTGTTGATATTCTTTTTATTATCATTGTACAAAGTGGGCACACAAGAAGTTTGCTAGATTAAATTGAATGAGGCTCGTAGCTAAAGACAAAGATGGAAAGGGACATAGAGTATTAAATAGGGCCCAGGCTAAAAGCCTGAGCCAGAGAAGAAGAAGTCAAGGAGGAGGCATGTGTTGTTCAAATCTGGACACCCCCACCCCACCCCCGGCCTCACGTAGTGGCTGGTATGAGGCACATGCCTAATAATTGTTGGAGGCACTCATATGGTTAATGAATAGGCTGCCATATTTGCATGCATATGGCAATCATGAGGACAGAGAAGGGAGAGACAGACTGTGAGGGGAGCTCATTGTCACCAGTTTCAGTGCTGTTATGATTCACACCGTGACAAAAAAATTGTCCTGATTTTGTGACTGCAGCTCAGGCTGACACGTGGCCTAAGATCTTCAGTAGAGAGCTTGCTGGATGTCGGCATAAGTGGATTTATTAAAGCAAGCATCAGAGAGAGCGAAGGTACACTTCTGAAAACACTTTTCTGACTAGTCCCAAGTACAGATTTACAAAACACTAGCTACACATTAATCAGGCCTTCAGGACCAAATGAGTAACAATGGTATGGTTTTAGGAGGTTCAGTCTGTTCACTTCCACTAAAAGCTTTTCCTTGGGTACTTTAAGAAAAAAAAATTATATTAAAAATTTTTAAAAAAGTAATGGGATTCCCAGACAGAAATCTGTGTTTAAATGGCATTAAAGCTGTGGTTTAAATCAACAAAAGCCAGGAAATCCAAAGTTAACCTTTATCCAGACTGTTATACCATTTTTTCCAACTCTGTGTGTGCCTGTGAGCAGCCCTCCCTTTGAATTTCCTGGCTCTAACAACCAAAATCCACAAGTCGCTTTGAATTACAGTACTCTGGGTCTGCTGTTTAATGGAATGATACCCTGAGGATATAAGCTTACTTGTAAATGCTTGTATGTGAAATCACCATAAATCTAGGAGTCATGAACTTGGTGCTATTTTTTTTTCTTAAAATCTCTTGGGATCCCCATTTTTGCCTGATTGCAAATCCTGCCTTCTATCCAGGTAGACGTATTTATAGAATACATGTGTTGCTAATATTGATCAAGTTATATTATAGCTTGTGTGTCATGGTTGCAATTGAGGTGTGTTTCTGAATGTTTCTTTTTCTCTCTTTTCTTTAGACACGGCGATGACTTGATTGTCACTCCATTTGCCCAGGTACGTATTATGCTGGTCTTGGCTCAATCTCACTCTGTCCCTGGGTGTGGTTCCTAAATGTGGCCTTGGAGTCTGGCATCTGTCCCCTTTTGTCACTAACCATTTGAAACCTTTTCTTTATAGGTCCTTGCCAGCTTGCGAAGTGTGAGAAATAACTTCACTCTACTGACAAACCTTCATGGAACATCCAACAAGTAAGCACTGACTCTCTGGAGTTATGAATAAAAGCAAAAACAAAACAAAACAAAAACCACCTAACAGCAGTTTTTAAACCCCCCCTAAATAAACAAGTATTGCATGGAAATTTGCTCTCCAAACTAAATACACAATGAAATTTGTATTTCCACACACAATGAAATTTGAAAATAAGATAGAACACTACAGTATTTTGAAACTGGTAAGACATTAGAAATTATCTAGTCTGGGTTTTATTGATTTTTGAACCCTTAACTATACTAGAGGAGTTCAATAAATGAAATAATGAGATGAGGATAATTTTAAAATTTTTATATTTGTCATATTGGCCAAAAATGACCAAAAATTCTTAATAAGATGTTAATGAATTAAGAGACTCAAATTTAAAATTAAAGATACCCAAAGCTCAAGTTCAAGTTACTTGTTTTTTTTTCCTTTTTTTGAGGGGTGTGTTTTTTTGAAAATACATAAAGCAGGTTCATGCAGTTTGATGATTAATAGTGGAATTACATTCTTCTCTTTCCCTAGTGAAATACAGGACCTTTCTTGTTTCAATTAACATTGCCAATCCTTGGTCTCCTCATCTGTAAGGTGATGGGGTTGAACTTGTTATTCCTGACAATAACTTTCTCTTCCAAAATCATTTCAATCCATAAGCCTAATATAAGTGCTATACAGTTCACTCTCTTACATGTTTTAATAGATCCTCAGGCTCTGAGGGTCATAGAATCCATGATGCTCAACCTTTTTGTTTAATTGAAAGATAAATGCAAGCCCTCAGGAGCCCAGCAACTAGTTAGCAACCATGACATAGGTAAAAGACACAGAGGGGCCAAAACTTAAGTCTTTTGATTTTTCAGTGTTCAAGGTACAGAATATCCTGTCTGAGGTCTTTGTAAAGTCATTCACCCATCCTCTATTTTGTGATCATTCAAATCTCCCTAGAGTGGGCTTATTAAAAGTGAGAGTAGCCTATTTTGAGTGATTTCTTTTCGGTTCACTGTCCTATAACTTGTTTTTAAGCCTCCATGTGAGACGAATGTGCCTACCCGAGCAGAGGCTTTCCCACCTTTGGACTCTATTTTTCTAAACTATTCTCCAGATTTCTAACAGAGCAAACTTTCTGTTTGATCAGAATTGTTGGTTGCACTCACGTGGTTAATGAATAAAATGCATATTTGTGGACCATTGCAGTGGTCCACTCCCATCATTAAGAAAAAAATTTAGAAGCTAGTGCTTAGTACCCAAGGTACCTTACAGCCCAGATCAAATTAATTTGACTGATTGTTGGTTGGGTTTATGTTTAGTGTCATGTACGGATAGATTGAACACCCAATCTGAAACTCCAAAATTTGAAACTAAGTGCTAGTCAACATGATACCAAAGGTGAAAAGTTCCACAGCAGACCTGTCATGATGGGTTGCACTGAAAACACACGGGCACTAAAAATATTGTATAAAATTACCTTCAGGTTCCATGTATAATAAGGTGTGTATAAACAAAAAAATTAATTTTGTGATTATACTTGAGTCCCATTTCTAAGGTATATGATGACGTATTTGCAAATATTCTAAAATCCCAAACCTGAAACACTTCCGTTCCCAAGCATTTCAGATATCAGATAGTCAGCCAGTATATGAAACTCTGAGACTTGACCCAGCCTCTTCTGGAGTGGTACTCTCTGTTTACTTATTTATCAAAATCCATCCAGTAAGGACTTATTCAGTATGTACTATTCATTCATGCATGTACACGTGCACTGACAAATATTAGCTAAGCACCTACTTTTTGGCAAGTACTGATTATATAATAGTGAACAAAACAGACAAGTTCTCTGCCCTTTCAGGGCTTACTGTCTAATAGGAAGTGCCTGGGGATCCAGTGGTGAATAACCAGACCAGGTCTCCAGCCACATGGGATTGTGTTCAATAGTTGTGGTCTAGCGGTTCCCTGCATGCTCTCTTCTCCATCCTAATTGTGGACGTTTTGTTCTCTTTTCCTGAAATGTCTCCTTCCTCCTAGTGGTGTCCTCTTGGCCAGGTCCTAGCTCTATTTTATGATAATATGATATGGTGTCCCTTCTAGGATCACCTTATCAGAATGCTTTCCCTTACTCTTCCATAGCATAGTGGGCCCTCATGTGACTGGAAGATATTCTAAAGACCCTAGCACATTCCTTTGTGGATCTTGGCCAATCACTAGACTGTGCAGCTCTTAGAGGGAAACTTGGATTTATTTTTCTTTGAATTCCCAAGAATTAGTAGAATGCGGACACCCAGTTTAATTTTCCATAAATAGTCATCATATATATGATTTTCTGAATAAGTAATGATTCAGGAAAGTTCCGCAATTTTTTAGAAAATTATTTTCTAGAAGTGATTTCTCCTCTATCCCTATATTTTTGTTTTTGCTTTCTGTAGAATAACTTAAAATTATGCATTTGTGCAAGTTAATTCCTCTCTCTAAATCTCTGTTTCCTAATCTGTAAAATTGGGTTGTTTTGAGGATTAAATGAGCCGATATTTGCAAAGCATTCAAAACACCATCGAGCCCAGCAAATTCAAACTGTTCTAATGATAGACAATTTCTCTTGCTAAATCCAGAAGCACGGTAACACTGTGGTGTTTTCGTAGCCATTTTCTCAGTGACAACCACCATAAATCAATCTCATGGCAGGCCTTGTCACCTCCTCTCTATGGGTTAGGAAACACAGCTTCAGGAGAGGAAGTGACAAGCATATGGCCACACACGTCTTGGGAGCAGCAGTCACACTAGAAACCTGGCTTTCTGGCTCTCCTTGCAGAGCTCTTCCCATTCTCTACCCCAACTAAGTCCTCTGGGTTATGGGAAGAAGTCCCTGGAGAGCTTTGGAACAATAACCTTTAAGAAGAACTGATGGAACTGATGACAGTCAGACAGCCCAAAGACAGAGACGTTAGCTAAGATAGTATTTGCAGGAAATAAAATGTGAGGGCCAAAATGCTATAGCCGGGAATGGAGAGGAAGGATGAAAAAGGACACATTTTAAAGGGTTCTTTAGCATGACTGTACCCAAACCACTACACTGTGTAGCTCCAAGGAAAAAGAGGGGCGGGCTTAGTGATTTCAACCTGATTCGTTAGCATGGGTTAGGTGGTCTTTCCTAGTTAGTACTGGGGCATTCATCCTATCCCTGCTGACAAATAAATTATGTCAGCTTAAATTACTTTCTTAACAATCAGGTCCTCAGATAGTCCTGTGGGTTTGGGGCCATATAAGCTTTTATGAATCAAATATCCTGAGACCATAATTGCCATACAAAACCTGACTTACAGCCTGTTTCTACCCTCTCAAATCGTGGCCCTTTGTGTCACCTTTGGTCCAAAGCAAACCACAACTACCAAACAGAATAGATCTCCAGCTATAAGATAGCTGCATTGACTGATATTTCTTAAATCCACCAACATGTCTGTACAGAATTGATCCTGTTATTAATTGCTATTATAACCTATAGCAAGCAACAAAAAACTTAAGACAGGGAAAACCCCCACTAGAGCTTCACCAAAGGAAGTGTAGCCCGAGCTACAAAAGGAGTGTACCAGAATGATGGGTTTGGATCACAGTTGGAGCAGCCTGGCAAGGGCAGGTTGGAGAACTGAGGGTTCATTTAATGAATTCTCGATAGTCTATTCCTTGATAGTCAATAACCTCAAACAACTGGAGAAAATCCAAGAGAAGGAAGTGCAGATAATATTATCTGCCAGGAGTGGATACAGCATCCTAAGAGCAATGAAAGACATTTCAGATGTACACTTATTTCCCAACCCCAGCCTCCACATATATCAAGAATATAAGATTCATGGACTTCAGAAGTTGCTTTCTGGGATATTTGACTTGGGTTCAGGGTGCCACTCCCTGTCTTGAATGAAACACTTAAGCAATAATTATTTCCTTGGAGTGGTTTGTATGAGACATCTGGTTAGTGTGGTTTGTATATGAAAAGGAACTCCCACATAGAATAGCACTTCTCAGAGTGAAGGTTTCTTTTATCTCTTGGCTCTTTGCTCTGCATAAAAGTAGTCCATTGTCTGCCTGAATTTTACCACCCAAAGGGTGAAAATCGAAAGGTTCCCATTGAACTGATTTCTTTGCATCTCCATGGTGTATCACACAGAGGGACACTTGATTGGGCCTGTATTTCTTGGCTGCACATTCAGCCTTATTTCCATTGTCCCTGGAGTTAATTTTGAAAATATGGCTTTCATTTAGAGTTGTTAATATAGATAAGCATCCCTAAACTATTTACTGGCTTCAGACTTTTCCTGATGGAGTAATCAGATGTCTGTGTGAAAGTGCCTACAGCCCAGGAGTCAGTAACCAGTAACCAGCCTGTAGCAAGGTGTCCTTCCTCATCCCACTTTGTCACTAACATCATGCATGTTACCTGTGACTGTCAGGAAATCAACGCCACATCTTTCTATTAACATTCTTCCAAAGCATAATCTAATTAAAATATAAATAATCTTTGGGAGAGAATTAATGATCTCATTTTTTTAAAGTGTATGTCTGATATGCCTTTCATTGCTTTATGTACTTTGGCATGGGATTTAAATTAGCTGAGAATCATAAAATCTTGAGCATTCTGGGCTGGAAAGAACCTAGCCAGATTTCCTCAGAGTAAGTCAGAAAAATATATGAAAAACCCCACACACAGGCCTAGCACATTGTAAATCAGAAGTAGATGTTAGCTGCTGCCTGCTCTCCCCAAGTCCGGAAGAAAGTAAAAGGTTCATGTGAGTTGCCGAGGGCTACTCAGTTGGAAGGTGCTAGAGCCAGGATTAGAATTCCTGCTTTCTTATTCATAGTCCAGTTTTCTCTCCATTGTACTATTCAGGGCTGGAAAAAATTAAGTGTTGTGGCCCTCCCTGTTCATATCACCATCTCCAGCAGCCAGGCAGAAAATTTCTTATGATCTTTCCCTAAGTTATGGGCCATTGGAAGTTAGGCCAACAATATCATTTCCCCCTGAATTCATCACATTTTTCTCACTGGAATTCTTATGTCCTCCAAGCAGTAATGTGGCTTTCAGAAGTCATTCATTTAAAATCATTAAACCTTTTTCTTGCACCAGATCTCAAGAATAAGTGATGAACCACATAACCATGGTTCCTGGCTTTCTAAAGCTTACACACAGAGATGCTTATCTGAATTATCAACTCTAAATGAAAGTCATATTTTCAAAAAAACAACTTCTGAGATGAAGGAGTTTATGTAATATGTTTAATTTCCAAGAAGTCATTGAGAGAATTGGGTGCTGTAAGCAAAGATGGACAACATTTAGAATCTCCTAGTTTACTCTTTCCTTTCACAAAGCCTTCTTTGGAACTCAAGAATTGATGCAAAATAAAATCATTAAAAATGGATTATTAGTCCAGTGAATATGCTTTGAATACCTACATCATACCAAATATTATGCTAGATTCTAGAGGTACTACTATGAATAACACTCAGTCTTTGCTTACATTTCTCACAGATGAGTTGGGCAAACGGATAGAAAAGTGGTAAATGCAATACACTGTAAGCACAGCAATGATGGGGTAAACTCAGGAAATATAGCACCAGTCAAAGCCCACTCGTAGGCTCTGAGTGCAGTCCCAGGTCACATGAAAGAATTAGCTACTTAAAAAGGAGAAGAAAGATGGTCAACTAAACAAAACGTATGCAAAGGCACAGCCATAAATTAGATTATGCGTGTTCAAGAGACAGTGAGACATATATAGAACCAAGACTGTTATGTGAAAAGGAACACATTCCTATGGAGTATTTGGTTCCTTAAATCACTTTTATGCCAAAGGTCCATCCAATCAAAAGTCTGCCAATGCTTTAGGAGTTCAACTATTTGCCAGGAAGCTGGTGGGTCTTGCATAGGATATAAAGAACTGGATTCTGCCACAGATTATTGGTCGAGATATATGTACCTATATGAATCATAACATGGGAAATTACTTCAAAGACACATTAGAGTCTAGAGGAAGAATGATTTTCAACTGAGCAGAGTATCCTTTGAGAAAGATGCTTGGTCTTTGAACAGCAGGTGATATATAAGGTGGGAAATGCTTCCCTGGCAGAGGAATGACCTGAGCAGTAGCAGGAAACAGACAACACATATTCAAGGAAAAAAAAGTAATCAAGTTTGGCACTGGCCAAGCATGAATCAAATCTTTCCAAGTCCACCCATCTATCCATTCATTCATTCATTCATTCATCCATCCATCCATCCAGTTCTTATTTAGTTCAACAAGTATTGCTGAGGGATCGATAAGTGAAATACCATCCTGTATGCCATGCTGGGATCCAGGTGTGAACAAGTCATTGCCTACCCATATGCAGTTTACCTTGAAGGAGTCATCTATGGAACTCTAATTGGGGACTATTTTAATTACAAGTTTAAAGTTCTACAAAGGAGCAGTACAAGATGCATAGAACACATAGTCAGTGGTTTGAGAAGAAATGTCAAGCAGGAGGAATTCAGATAAGCCTAGAAAAAGTATGTTGATGCGTGAGAGTGAAGGACTTTGAACTCCAGGCCAAGGGTTTGGAATTTAATCTCTCAGTTTTCCTGAAAAACAGCCCTCAGTATTCATGCAGGTGTTATCAGCAGAGGGTATAAAGGAAAGAGCTTGCACTTTGGATTCAGAAAGACTTGGCTTTGAAATCCTGCCGGTCGGAAACTATGTGTGCTTTCATAACTTCTCTGAACTTGTTTCCTTATCCTTAAAATGAAATAGTATTCTCACCAAAGGAAGCAGTACAGTGTCTTACAGAGAAAATGATCATTGGATGATAATTTCCCTTCTCTTGTCACACATGAAAATTTGGTGCAACAAAGGATTTGAAAGTACCTGCCTAGCGAGGTGTGGTGGCACACACCTATAATCTCAACAGCTCGGAAGGATTGCGAGTTCAAAGCCAACCTCAGCAATGGGAAGGCACTAAGCAACTCAGTGAGACCCTGTCTCTAAATAAAATACAAAATAGGGCTGGGGATGTGGCTCAGTGTTCTAGTCCCCCTGAGTTTAATCCCTGGTACCAAACAAACAAACAAACAAACAAAAAAGTACCTGCCTAGAATCACTCAGCTAGGAAATTAGTCCTGAATATGGACCCTCTCTACAGACTCTAGCTACAGTGCATGACTATGTCGAAGCTGGATTACCCATAAGGGATCAGAGATTGATAGAGTACTTAGAAAAATAATTATGTAGGAAAATCAGTAGGAAGAGCCTTCTTTGGCAACAACTTGGTAGGTCTTTCTCTACCGTTCAGAATTTGG
This sequence comes from Ictidomys tridecemlineatus, assembly GCF_052094955.1. NCBI lineage: Eukaryota > Metazoa > Chordata > Mammalia > Rodentia > Sciuridae > Ictidomys > Ictidomys tridecemlineatus. The sequence continues at coordinate 51,835,228 of NC_135487.1, forward strand.
CTTCTTTGGCAAACTTCTCTGTGCCTGGGAATGCACAAAGGAGTAAAAATATGGATTCCCAGGCCTCATCCCAGATATACTGGAATGGACTTTCAGGGATTCAGAAAAGGATTCAAGAGACCCCCCCAAATGTGTCTGATGCTTATCCATGTTTGAGAGCTTTTGGCCTAAGGTGCCACTCTCTTGCTCATTGCCAACATCCTGTTGCTCCTTAGAGGGATAGAGAATCCTTAATACCAGTGGTTCTGAAGGTAGAGTCCCCAGCCCCCAACAGCAAGCAGCACCTGGCAACCTATTAGAAATGCAAACATTCAAATCCAGCCCAGGTCAACTGAATCAGAAACTCCAAAGGTAGTGTTTAATAGAATGTTTTAATAAGCCCGTGGGGTGATTCTAGTGCACCCTAAAATTTGATAACACTGGGAGATTCTCAGGAATCTGGGAATCCAGAAGAGTCTGCCGACATTAGTTCTGCAAAGCACGAGGCTGGTAAAACCAGCAAAATTAGGGAAAGAGGTACAGAATAGGAAAAAGAAACAAAAAGGAGAAAAAAGACCCACTATTAGTGTAACATGGGTTTGTTTGCTTGTTTCATTTGAGTGTTGTTATCAGGAAACTTGCTAGGATGAAGAATGAGGCCCCAGTTCCTCCATGAAAAGGCAGTTCCCGAAGTTAAGCAAGCTGGGTGACTGTGGCTGGTGGCTGGGTGACCTTTAGCAAGTAACTTCAGCTCTTGAGTTCCCAGTCTCCTGAGATACAAAAACTGCAGGGCCTGAACTTTTTTTGCTCTCTAAGGGTTCCTCTGGTTGTAACGTTCTGCAGCACTACCCAAAGGAACTAGAATTCACTCTGACATTGGAACGATGACTCCTGGGACAGCAAAACACCAAACAGAGGGGCTGACTAGGGACCTGGTAAACAACTTCCTTCCTGAAGAGTGAGAACATCCTGAGGCTGTGCAGAGGGAAATTCCAGGCCATCTGGATGTGAGAGAATTGTAGTCATCGACCCACGTTACAGGAGCCTGCCTTCCGGAGATAGCATTATGTCACTTGATGGCTCATTATGACCTGGAAAACTCCTCAGTGATCACAGCGGGGTGGGAGCATTAATACACGAACTCAGCCCTTCTTTTTCTCATTCTCCACAGGAGGTCCCCAGCGGCTAGTCAGCCTCCTGTCTCCAGAGTCAACCTGCAAGGTAGGCCATGTCACCAGAGCTATCTCCATGTTTCAAAATCAGAACTGTGCCTCTTATTCAGAACTGCCTTTGGAATAACATTTGTTTGCATGCTATGGCTCTCAGAAGAATGTCTCTTGGTGATTTTTTTTTTCAAAGGTATACTAAAACTTCACTTCATGCCAAGTAAAACCAAATTAAAAGCAGTATTTTTTTTAAAAAAAAAATTGCCCATTTTATGCTTGGGCAAATTTTCCAACTGTGATGGATGGAATGGGGCTGCTCTTTCCCACCAGAGGAGCAGCCATCAGAGCTGTGATGGAGTGCAGGCTGACCTAAGCCTTGAGGCTCCAGTGAATTCCAGGAGAGCTGACCTCAGTGACACCCCCCCCCCCCCCCCCGCCAGGTGCCCACACTGGCCTCAGGGGTTCCAAGGATATGTTAGTGGTTTCCTCTTAGCATCAATTATAGCTGTCACCACACCTACATCCCTACATCTTTTCCAGGTGTGAAACCGAAGGTTCTTCCAGGTCACAAATCATTTCTCGTGGAGATTTTCAAACTTTGTTCCTCCAAGGTGTTTTTTGTTACTTTCTTAAAAAAAAAAAAAAAAACCCTAATCTCTCATCATTCAGTACTGTGCATCTGCTTTTCCTGCAGTATTGAGAATGGTGAGAGGAAGGCCCACCATAAGGGAACACCATGCAGATGAGTTGAACACAAATTATTGACACAATACACAAACCATTAGATCACCTTTTTTTTTTAAGTCCAAATGCAGTTTTTCCCCCTTGATCCTGCACTACTCTTGTAGTAGTGAATTTCAGCAAAACAACAGAAGAAACTATTAAGATGAACTCAAAGCATACCCACCTCACATCTAACACTGCCTCTCACAAGATTCCATTTCTAGCAGCACGGTACCCTCCCGTTTAGACTTAGCTCTTCCCTACCTGGAAGTTCTGATCTCATGCTAGTACTATGACCATAAGTATCACGAAAGTATCACAAAAGCCCAGCTTCTAAAAGAAGGGAACAAAAGCTTCGATTCTATTGGCTCATGGGTTTCCAAAGTATTTATGGCAGACGCTTCTAAAAATATTTTTACAAAAGAAAGATAGCAGACAAGAATAAAAGTGAGAGAAAGACATTAAATAAGGATGAGTTTACTCTGGAGCCCCATGATAGGAAATAAATAGAAGTAAATAATACTATTAACTATGGACTTCAAAAACCTAGGGTGCTGGATGTACTGTTTCCTTTAGAAGTTTTACAAAAATAAACAAAATAGAGTGTTTTATCATATAACTGGTGTTGCATACTTGGAGATGAAAGGAGCTGGGTTTGAAACATCTATCATTTCATCTCACTAGCTGACCAGTCAGGTAACGGCTGCTGGTATTTCTGTTTGGCAAATTTGCTAAGATGTTTTTGAGATCAATTTGAATATTTAGACTGTTTCCTTGTTCTTGTGATACATACCGACAGATATTAGGACAATATGTGACATTTATGGTTCTATAAATTAGTTCATTAGCCAAAGATGCTGTTGGAAAGATTGTTTTGTGGTTTTTGGCACAGTAACTACAGCTTGGCAGCTAGAGATTCTTTTGCTAAATTCCTTTAAAACAATGGAGCACAGAAATGACAATACCACTTAGGCAATTTGTTTTTGTCTGTCTTTGTGGCAAACTACAAAAAATCCTGGCTTTTCACTGGGAAGAGAATGTAGTGATACCAATTATTACGTAATTATGGGTTTCAAAATCTTCTTAACCACAGTCAGAAAAGGAAGGAGGAGACACACATCCCGTGTTTTGTTCTTATTATCAGCTTAAATAAGTCAGGCAGATTTTTCCTGTTATTTTAATATTTATCAGCATATGACAAAGAGGTGTGTTTAAATAGAAACTTTAAAGGGGAATGAAAAATAAATGGCTCAGAGCAAACAGAATAGAGAACCAGAGTGGCTGCTTTGAAACATGATTTTTCATGATAATAAGATCAGATTTTCACTTATTAATACTGTACTCATGTATTTCAATTGAAATCTAAAATAAAAGATTAAAAAAATCCACAATAATGTAAGCAGATTTAGCAACAAAGTAGTTCATTAGCAAAGCGTGATTGATTCAGACAACTGCTTTCTTGCACACAAGCAAGTTTGAGAGAGAAAAAGTGGAATCTTCTTAAAAGGCAGCTTCTCTATGTCCTCCTACTTCTTCTCTTCCTCCTCTACCTCCTTCTCCTTCTCTTTATCTTCTATATAAATAAAGGAAGTACAACTCATTTTAACAGCTAATTTTCAGAAGTCAAAAAACTGAGACATTTATTCTTGCAAATTGATCCTTCACGCAAAAGTCAAAAGAAATCTCTCAGTTTGAAATACATTTTTTTTCTCATTGTTGAACCAAGCTAATTCTCAGCTCTCATAGCTCAACACAAATTTTTCTTTTTTGAAAAGACATTTAAATTTTTTTTATATATAATTGTTCCTTAATTGTGTCATGGCATTGATTTAATTCTGCGATGCATTGTAACTCCTGGCTGGAATGGCTTGTCCATTGGAGCTGAAGCTCCTGAAGGTTCAGGCTGTGCTATATTCCTCTCTTTATCATTCCCAGTGTATCAACAGTGATTTTCACATAGTAGAAATGCAATAAATGCTGAATCAACCAGGACAACCACATAAAATGTGGGGACTTCAACTGGAGGAAAATGCTCATAAAATTAATTTTTTAATAATGAGCCAGTATTTTTATCTCTGTGACTATGAAAAATATTCAGTCATGCTTATCTTTCATATTAAAATCAATTGCTGCATTGAATAATTGTGCATACATGTTCAGTGTGTCTGTGCATGTTTTGAATAAAAAGAGTTAAATCTAGCTGGGTTTAGTGATGCATGCCTGTCATCTCAGCTTCTCTGAAGGCCAGAGGATGCAAGTTCATGGCTAGCCTAGGAAATTTAGCAAGGCCCTCAGCAACTTGGCAAAACCCTGTCTGAAACTGAAAAATAAAAAGGGCTGGGGATGTGGCTCAGTGGTAGAGTACCCTGGGTTCAATCCCCAGTACCAAAAAATAGACAATATAAAAGAGTTAAGTCTTGAGGAGGAAAACTGAGAAGAGTAATGATTTTTCAACCCAGGGAGAAGAGCAGAGTGGAAGCCATATGCTCCCAGGTTGAGGAAAATCAGGCAATAAATCCTCCTGGGGGTGTAGAAAATGCAAATTCTGGAGTCTAATGAGCATCTCCATTTGTCTCACATTTTGCCTTTTCACAAGCTTGAAATCCAGGCTTTCTCTGTGTGGTGCTCAAGGATTGAAACAGAAAGTTTTAAAAAATAGAAGAGAGGAAACTCTAAAACAAGGCAGGAACTCGAATTCTGTCACCTCTACGTATTCAAAATGGAAAACTGAAATAATTCACAGGATTTCAGGCCCCAAAACTATCTTCAATAGAGAAAAATCACATCATGTAATTTTTTAATTTTATTAAGGATTGTAGGAATGTCATTAATGTGAGGATTTACTCAGAAAAACAATTACCAAGTGATCTCTGCCTTTGAAATGATTCTTTGCTTTATAAAAGGATTGGAGAACTATTGCTTTTAATAGTCAGCACCACTGAGTCATATGAATGTGACTTGATTTATAATAAAATGAACCATATATAATATTTTAACAGTCAAACTGATGTGTAAAGTAGGATGTTCTATACTATTTTTTTTTGTTCTAGAATTTTCCATGAAACATGTTGAGTAGGAACATCACCACTTGTAGATCAGATATTATAAGAATAACTTAGAAGTCCATGGTTCATCGAAAAAGACAGCAAACCACCCAAATGATTAGAAAATTGTCTTAAGGACTTCAGCCCAGACTGCTGCAGGTGCAGTCTATCTCAGCCTGGGTATCTACAGGCTTGGTTTATGGTGGTTTCTAACATTAGTCAATTAGGATGCATTTCTAGAAGAGACTGTGTTCAGAGAGATAAAATGAGGTAGTACAGCATTTTCCAGTAAAGTCTGAAATGGGTTGACCTAAGTGAAAAAACTGGTTTCGGTAGGTTTTTTCCAGTGCTTCAGAAAATATATTTCTTCTTATATATATATATATATATATATATATATCCAGGCTATTCTGAAGGAGGAAATGACTCTTTACCAGTTGACAAATGAAAGGTTTTCTCCTGGAAAGCCTATTTTTCTATGTTGGTTCTTCCCATATCTTTTCTTGATTATGAGTATTTCTGAGATTTGAGTGGAGGTACCAGATGCAGGATCTGTTCAAGGAGTAGATGAGAGCTCAGTTTGGATTGTCTTTGAGTCTAAGCAATTCAGAAAGTCAAAACATTGATTCAGTTCTTATTCTTTGCCAGAGTTTCCAAGGCCTGGAAAGAGAAAGGGGCACAGGGCTGTCTGAGAATCCAACAATGGCCTGAGAGCTCATCTATGTCAGATGACTGGAAATGAAGCCTAGCACAAGCGGAACCTTTGCTTGGTTTCTACATTAAGCAAGAAATGTCAGGCAGGATTACAACACTTATGGGCAAATAGGAATAAAATCAATCTTGTTACCAAAGGCTGTGTCCAATCACAATAAAGGACAGATTGGAGGAAATGACAAATAGAAAAAGTAGAAATATCAAACTATGTTTTCCTCAGCATTTTTAATGCTGTGTGACCTGAATTATTGGGATAAGTGGCTTAATTACCCACCTTGAGTGTTTAAGCAACCTGCATACAAAATGATAGGACGAGTACACCAGAAAAGTCCCAAGTAATTCTTAGAATAATTCCCTAAATGGTTGTTTTGTAAGAATTGCTTTTGTCTAAAATAGCCCTCTTGTGAAAGTTTACCCCCAGAGCATCAACACTTAGCTGTTTATATTGATTTGCAATTATTTCATATATGTCTAAAATTAAGTATGGGCAGTGGCAAAAACATTAGCAAGTTAGCTAAAGTGTGAATAGTTAAAATGTTACCCTTGAACAAACATTGCCAAAAATAATGCCCTGTTCACTGGCAGCTAATTTTACTCATTTAAAATTAATTTCTAAATTTAACATGGATATTTTTTCATATTAAATGGAACCTATGAGACCTGCAGCATCTAATCTCTCACCAGCTGCCTGAAGAGTTGAGTTCGTTCCGCATGGACTCCACTTCATGTTTTTTGTACTGCTGAGAAACACCATCCACCCACCCCCCTTGAAAGTTGGAATCATGCATGTTAGTAAGTATTTCAGTTATGCTATTGACGTCAATGGAGTCATTAAATAGATTGCTGGCCCTCCCAGAGGCAAATCACTGCCAGAGACCTAGATACAGACACGTTTTTTACAAAGACAACCATCAGGTTTTGCTATAGCAGTAAGCCAGAGAAAGGGAAAAGTTTATACTGTAGCAGACCTATCTCCAAACAGTTTCTTTCTTTCTTTTGCATTTTAGTTCCGGCCTTTCTTTCTCTTTGGTTACATACAGTAGGCTCAGAAAGATACCCAGATATTGTTCCCGGATGTTTTGTGTGCAAAAGTATCTCCTGTAATTAAGACCATGACAGGAGGTACCCCACTTGGAAAAATGAGTCTCACCTTTTGCTCTACCCAGCCAATCTTGATGTTTATTTGGTGGCTTAAATTATCTAGTCCAATCGCAATTGTCTGCGAGTAAGGTTGTGTTTGATATATATTTTTCTAAATAAACAGCTTCCTACACACACACACACACACACACACACACACACACACACACACACAATTTGTCCTTTCTGCTGCTTCCATGTGGCTCAAACTGCTGCATCTATGAATCAACCTTTCTTTATGCAGCCAGCACGGTGCTGGGGCACCGGGGCTGTGTAGCAAAGGGAGGAGGAGGCTGGGAAGAAAGATTCCCTTCTCCTGGCTGCCTCATGCAGTGCTTCTGCAGGAGGCTGTCCACGTGCCTGTGTCCTCCCAAACCCCAGCTGCTGCCTGCCTCAAGCCTGATCATGCAGCTCCCAGGCGTGTCAGAGAGCCCTTCAAAAAACAGCTGCCTCTTCCTGGATCTTCTTGACAGCTCTGTTTACCTGGGCAGCCTCAGGAGTCAGAGCCAAAAATTCACCTCACACCTGCATGCTTCCACCTCCCAGGCTCAATGTCAGGGAGCCACCTTCAGCAGATTTCTCAAAGTCTGGTTGTCAGAGTCTACCACACACTGGCTGTATAATCCTCCTCTCACTTCAGTCCCTGTCCTGCCACTCCCTGCTGTCCCAGGCTCATCACTAAGCATGCATATAAACTCAGCCATCTGAACACCTTTGGCAACCCCTTTTGGTCCATCTGGAGACCCGGATCCATCACCCCTCCACCACTCTTCCTTTTCCTGCATCCTGGCTTTCAGGAGCAACGTCACTAACCACCTCTTTTATCTCTCTTATTGTCTATATAACAGCCAGTGGTTGGTTTTGTTTGTTTTTTGTTTTTTGGGTTTTTTTTTTTTTTTTTTTTTTTTTTGTCTTTAATCTTCCCTCCTCTGTGTTTTCTCCATTGCTTCTCCTGGAGTTCAGTACGTTCTCATCCTACACCTGAACCATGACGGTCATCTTCAACTTGGTTCATAGTCTACCTTCCAATCCAGCTGCTATTCCGGTTCTAGAACTATTATTCTAAACCCAGTTATAGTTATGTTATTTTCTTATTTGGCTATTTTTAGCCTTTAAGATCAGATCCAAATTTCTTGCCAGGTATGCAAAGGCCCTTGGAATTTTGCTCCTAACTCCTTCTCTGACCTCATGACCCTTATTATACCCCCATGCACCTCACTGATGGCTGGACTTTTCTGAGAGTACTCTTCCTGCAAGTACTGGCTCTTTGGTCTCCCCACCTTTTTACCTACTCTTCCCTCTCCTTAGATTGCCTCTCCCCAAAAATATCATCACATATTCAGATCAGGGATTTTCTTACACTGAAACTATGAACAAGTTATGTTCTCTAATTCTTAGATTCTAGAGTCAGGTGAAAAAAATATATATATAGTCTTATTCTAGGCCTGGTATATAGTAAATGCTTACAAAACACTACTTCCCAATTGGAAAGTCCCTTTTTCATCCTTCCGGACTCATCCCATTTGCTGTCTCAGTCTCTTCAACAAACCCAAAATTATTGTTTGATTATGGTCTCAAAAATCTTAACTATTGTACTTGTCATATTAAGTTGTAATTATTTTATTAATCTCCTCCTCTTCTAAATCAAGAGCAGCATTCCAAATTCAAATACTAATCCTCTTTTTTTTTTGTAGCCCTGATGTATAACATAAAACATTATCAATGCCCAATAAATGTATGAGCAAATACAACTGAATGAATGCCTGGCCATGCCTGAATCCAAAAGTACTGTAAAGGAACTAGGTGCATATTTGGCTTTGTTCAGGCCTGCCTAAATATCTGCTGGCTCCCAGGGCATGTGTACAGCGCTGGCATCCCTGGCTGACCTTGACTACATGTGATTTTTTTCAATGCACTTGAAGTAACCTCTTTATTATATCACTTCAGCACAAAGTGGTCATGTTAAAAGAAATGGAAGAAAACAAAATGACTAAATATGTCGATATTTTCCTCTTAGTTTGTAGCACAGGACCAGACACAAAGTAGGTACTTCAATGGAATGCTAATTTGGGAATCTGAATCAATCTCTCAGGTTACTTCCCTGAGACTCAGTTTTCTTATCTGGAAAATGACCTTTTTAATATTCTGTTCCATAGGATTGTTGTTAGGATTAAATTGGAAATCCTAGGTAGAGTGCTTCTAAGTAAACCAGGCTGCCTCTTTCAAAGTCCAGCTCTCCTACTGGGTTTCTTTGGGTCAAATTACTTCAGATTTTTGTTTCTCATTTGCTTCAGCTCCAGCATTGGGTTGATTGGGTTGGATATTGCACCTGCTTCACATGTTTGTGGTGAGGATTAAACATGCTAACGTAGGTCAAGCATTTGGAAAGCTGCCGGCATTAGTGTTGGTGGTATCAGTCCATAAGCAGCCTCACACAGCGCCCAGTACAGGGCAAGCCCTCAGAGTGTGGTCCATAGAGAACAGGCCTTCTGGTAGCAGTAGGGAACCAAAACAGAAAGCTGTGCTGAGATGGTTCTGAAGGTTCCTGTCTACTTCCCTTCCATGGTAATACAGTAGTCCCCCTTTATCTGTGTTTCACTTTTCATGATTTCAGTTACCCTTGGTCAAGCATGATTTGTAAATATCAAGCTAAAAATTCCATTTAAAATTTCAAAATTTTATAATTGTATGCGCTTCTGAATAACATGATGAAATCTTGCACCATCCTGCTCCGTCCTGCCCGGGATGTGAATCACCACCTTGCCTAGCATATCCATGCTGTATACTCCACCTGCCCGTTAGTTGCTTTGTAGCCACGTTGGTTATCAGGTGACCACTGTGGTATCATAGTGCTGTGTTCAAGCAACCCTTATTTTACTCAATACAATAATTGAGCTGTTGTATCATTAGTTGTTGTTAATCCCTTACTATGTCTAATTTATACATTAACCTTTATCAGAGGGATGGATTTAAAAAAAAAAAACAGCATTTAAAGGGTTCAGTACTATCTGTGGTTTCAGGAGGTCTTGGAATATATCCCTTACAGTTAAGAGGGAACTACTGTACAATCTAAAAAATAAAATAAATAATTTATTTTTTAAAAAAAACCCTCTTTCTTTGAAGTTTAAGAGTCTTTCCCCTGCGACCATAAAAATCCAATGATGTAGAAGTAGATTTAGAGCTGAAGGTAGGATTCTCTAAGACATATAGTAGAAAGCCCAAGAGACAGAATGGAAACACTAAATATAAGAGGACCCTCAGTATGGTGGTTTCTCTTAAAAGCAGAGTGGAAAGAAGAAAGCCAAATTACTTAGGATTCTGATGAAATAGATCTGCATTGACTGAGAACTTTCTTTTAAATAAGCCGAGAGGAGGACAGTTTTAAGGTAGCATGATTACAGCTGTAGAGCTCATCACAACTGTACTGAAGTTCAAACCCACGATTGGCACACACCAATGCAGAAACAGGTTCTTTAATCCAAGCCACTCAGCAGGGAGAAGGAGAAGAATCAGAGAGAAGTTTGACTCCTTTGGAAAGATTTCGTGCCCTTTCCAGTTACTATGGAGAATGGGAAAACACCCTCATACTCACCTTACCCTCTTCTCCTCTCTTTAAAAGCAGGTCAGGGCTGGTCTGGAGGAGAACAATATGGACATTTGCTAGGAGAGAAAGGAGGAAGGAAGAGGACCCTCTAAGTTCCCTTTTCTGCATCCCGCATCCCTGAGACAGCAGGATCCTGGCGGCAGGGTGCATTCTGCTTGCGTACTTCTGATCACCCGCTGGCCAGCACATTATGGAGTCACCTCCAGAGCTGTTCTCGGAAGCCAGGAGCATTTCAGGGAACAGTTTTCACCCAAGAGAAGAGAAACAAAGCAGGGACTGTCCCCTTGAAATAGAGAACAGGCCACAGAACTCACTGGTTCATAGTTTATTGTCTTGACTTCCTCCTGGCCAGAAGCTGCTGACAAGGACCAAAAGTGACTCCTCAGAGTTTTGTGGACTTTTCCTAGCCCCTCTTTGGCTGTGTCCACGGAGTGAGCTGGGGCCATGGTAATCATCCAGCTCGACGGACGAGTGGAGGCAGTGGGTTAGAGAATGAAGGCTTTCTCTCTGCACCTCCTAACCACCAATTGTATTTGGGGATTTCAAATTTCTAGGGTCTAGAATGGATAGCCCTGCTAGCATAGCAAATTAGATCATTACCAAAGCTTAATGTGCCCTGTGTCTGATTTCAGGAGAGGAAAAGGAGCTAGTAGTTTTGACATTTCTGTTCTGTGCCAGGCGCTCTGCTAGGACCTTTTCATCTATCATCTCCCCTAATTTTGTGGATATTACTGTCACTATTTCATTGGTTTGAGAAAAGGAGTATCTGGGGTTTACTCAAAAGTGTAGTTAGCAAGTGATGACATCAGAATTGAAGCAGATCTGTGTTTCTTGCAACCAGTGCTCTTTCTGCCTGTAAACCATGGACATAATAGCTCAAGGGAAGGAAGGGTGCGTATGTCACAACAGGGGAACAAAAATGCTACTGGATTATCAGCAACCCTAATAACAGCTATTTTTAACAGTAATTATCTATTTTATTCCTTTCAACCATATTGATTTTAATCCAAGCAGTAATCAAATGCCTAAGTATTTAAAAAAGTATGTTTCATATGTGCTATTGTTCATTCATTCATTTCTGCAAAAAAACATGTGGAAGATGCTTATTGTATATAAGGCACTACTGTGGAGCATTCAGTGAGGAAGGGAATGCATTTAGACAGTGATTTCATAGAGCTTACAGTCTACCAAGTATCACATGAATAAATGAATGATTGTACATTGGATCATTGTAATGAAGGAAAGCATTGGGACTCACTGTTTCATCTGTAATGGTGGGAATAACACCAATACTTACCAAAAGGGTTGTGGTAACAGTTAAAGGAGTTATTATACATAAATCAAAATTTATAGCACTGTCTGGCACCTAATAGTATTTAATATTTGCTGTAATTATTATTGTCATTAGTTATTAGGGAACTAAAGTAGATTAGGCAACAAAAAGACCTTTGTAAATAAGTGACCTTGCACTTGAGACTTGAACACTGATAAGGAGTTGAGGTGGGTGGATGAGAGTAACCGACATCTCAAAGGTACTTCAGCCAGGGACTTGGCTTGTTAGAGCAATGGTGAGGAACAAGGCCAGCCAGACTGAGAGAGGTGAGGTCACGGCAGATGTGTATATTTTATTATAAATTCAGTTGATAGCCATTAAAAGATTTTGAGAAGTAGGTAGATATGGTCTGACTTGAATTTTAAATACAAAGCTTCTCTCTTAGCTCTAAGTGGGGGTTACTAGCACCTCCTGAGTGCTCCCCGATACTGAGCTTCTCTGTCCAACTGTCAGCTCTTGACCCTTCTATCCACCTAGGATTAAGATGGCTTTGGAGTTCGACTGCCTGAGTTTAGGTCCAGTTCTATTCTTTTCTTTCCCCATGATTGTAGACATTGATTCTATACCTATGGGCAAGGCTTTATCGTCTCTACAATGGGAATAATGATAGAACCTACTGCATAGAATTGTTAGAAGACAAAAATTAGTTCATTGTAGGAAAAGTGTCTGGCACACAGAAAGCATTAAATAGATATTAGCTGTTTTGTGTATTTTCTGCCTATTTTCTTAATTCATTACATCATTAGGCTTGACCCTCAATGCCTGGCACAGGACAGGTGCTCAAAAAATATTTATTGAATAGTGAATACACAAAGAAAGAGAGGTAATGTAGGCAATTGGAAGTAGCAGGGGAGAAAGATTGCTGTCCTTTCTGGAAAACGGACTTCCTGGAGTCTGTCTTGACAAGGAGTTTGCTTCTGGGGACAGAGAAACTTGAGTGACTTTGCAGCTGCCCAGCTGTTACAGCTTTGGGGAACTTGAAACAATGTCCATGGGACAAAAATTTGTTTCAAAATCTGTGATGCCAATGTGCACTGCCATCTGCACAAACAGAAAATTGAGCTTATGAAAGAGCTTTTTCATTCTCTTAGGCAATGTGACTATTTCTCTGGAAGGCAAAGGCAAGCCTTTATAAACCTCCAGAGTTCTCAATTTTCTGCCTTTGCAAGACGGATCCACCAAAAGAGTCAGTCGTCCTGCCAGGGACAGGACACGGTGACTTCCTTTTCAGCTCTCGTTGCTACAAAGGCCTTATAGGAACATGGGCTCAGTGCAAGGAAGGACACAAAACACCCTAAGTGTGGCACGTGAGCATTGGAAGAGTCTCTTCGTGTATTTGTAAGCTTGGAGACTGCAGGCATTCAGTACCACAGGCATCTTTGTTTCTTCATGCAGCTACATGGGGTACTTGCCTTGACAAACAGCAAATCTTCCAGTTCTCTGAATGTTCCAGTTCTGTACCATGTGTGTATGCACACACCAGCATGCCTGAGCATTGGTCTGTTACTTTTCTTTTCCAGGGAAAAATCGGAGTTCTTTGCATGTATTTTGTCAACACAATGGGGCTCTGTTCTCACTGACCTGCTTTTCCATTATTTCTTTCCTTTCTCATTGCAAGTGTAGCCTGTCTGCCTCTTTTCACCCACAGATCATTTTCTAGGCCTTCCTGAGTTAGCTCTCTCTTTATGCCCCTCACACTTCCCAGCCACCTTCTGTATAATATTCTCAGTCTAATTTAAAGTTTGATCTCTGGAAACCTCCTATGGTTAGTCCTGTCTATTATCAGTAATTACTTCATTCATGTTGTATTGGACCATACATGTCCTGTGTTTTCCTACATCATTCACCCATGTGTTCAGGTGGTATGTATTTCTTAAGCCACATCCTTTAATTATGGCCTGATACCGGGAGGCAAAGAGTCACTCCTATAAATAAGACCCAGTCTCTGATCCTGAGTGTGCACCTTCTGGAAATAAAGAATATGATACATGATGATGAGCATATCAGCCAGGGTCTTCCAGAGCTAGGAGTGGAACTCTGGCTTGCTCGGCACCAACTAAGAGTGCTGCAGATGATACCTACCTGTTCTAAAGGTACATTCCCAGGTCATGATATTTGCATCTGGTGTTCCAGTCACAATGACTTCCTGTGCTACATTTAAGCTTTTCCAGATTCTAGAACTAGAATTTAGGAGAAATTAGGAGAAAAGATGCTTTGGGTTCTCATCTTCTTTTAGAGAATTGAGCCAACAGGGAAGTGACTGTGCCTTCCTCTCTTCCAGGAGTGAGTCTCCCACTGGAAGACCATGGGGTTTGGGAATAGGAAATCTTGGCAGGGAGAGGAGGAATTTTTAGGGCAGAGCAGAGCTTACCTACTGCAAGAAAGCTATCCCTGGCATCTGACATCACAAGGATATAGTTAGATTTTTGATCTATAGTGAAACTGGGATATGTCTTGCTTGAACACAAGGAGGTAGCTCCCCACTTATAGACTAGCTCTGGAAAGTCCCATTGTATATAATTTTCTTTGTTCAAGTTCTCTACCTTAGGTGAAACTGTGTGACTTAGGGGAAAGTGCACTGAGCTGGAGATCAAAAAAAAACCTGAATTGGAGTCCTCGTACCAATCAGATGTGTGACCTGAAGTCAATCCTTTAACCCTTCCAGACTTGGTCATCTTCATTTTGAATCTTTGAGTCTAGATTCCATTTCAGAGCCCTCAATCTTCTAGAATGGCCTGTGATCTAGATATGGTGGTGTGGGGGTGTTGGGATGGAAAATTATTTTTCAGAAAAGAAATGGCCCCTGAGCTAGTAACTGGGGAATCTGGAGTTCCATCAAGCCAAGGTGTTCTTGAGTGCACTGAATTGGAGATCAAGGTGTTCTTGAGTGCACTGAGTTGGAGATCAACGTGTTCTTGAGTGCACTGAGTTGGAGATCAACGTGTTCTTGAGTGCACTGAGCTGGAGCACCTTTCACTTCCACCCTGACATCAGGCCCCACCATGATTCCATAAATCAGTGTGTCTTTAATGTTCTCCCAATCCCTTTTAGCCTTGTTGTTGGTACAATGCAATAGCAAATCTTTAGTGAATGCCTAGGAGTGCTAAAGAAACAAAACAGAAAGGGACCTGGTGCCTCATTAAGCTTAAAAGCATTTTTGTAGGAAGATTCCGGATCCAAACTGCCTCCGTTTAGATCCCAATTATACTATTTTTTAAGCTAATTACTTTTTAACACTTTTACACACCCCAGATTTTCTTCTTTCTCATTTTTTTCATCCTTCTTGTTATAAAGGATGTTATAAAGGATGAATGTTATTTCATATAATACACTGAAAATTGTGCCAGTCAGAGTCATGATGGATTACACCATTGACGTAGTTGTGACAATTGTGTATTTGTCACCCACCTTGAGCCAGGCATCTCAGGAAGTTGAAATTGGATCTTGTTCATTAGCACTTAATGTATGACTATTAGAAACAATTATCAAAAATATCCATAATGCTTCTGTTATATGAAAAGCCCTCTGATAGATCCTTGGATTAGTTTAGAAACTAAACTCTTTAGAACTTACCTTGGGAAAAATATTACCATGCCTTAGAGCTTATTTTAGTGTAATTTGGAGACTTTTTCTTTTTAAAATATTCTTCCTTTCTTTCCTTTTTCTTTATTCTTTTTCTTTCTCTTTTCTTCCCCTTTGTTTATAAAGGATACCAATGAGTAGGGAGACATTCTAGTATACACTGACTAACTTAATCAGGTGAGCTGTCCAGGAGTGGGTGGTTAGCCACATGCTAATAGGAAGGTTAATCTTTCTTAAAAGAGAAACATCTTTCAGAACTCTGGTCAGACAAGAGAGAGTCATCTGCTTTTAATATGTTTTCTGTATCAGAGAGAGAAGAGAAAGACTCATCCTCTCATTCACTCACTGTCTAGTTCACTAATCCATTCACTCTAAAAGCACCTAGTGAGTACTCACTGCTACAACCTGAATCAGGCGTTGTCCTGGGTCATGGAGACACAGGTATGAGTAAGCCATAGTTTCTTCCCTGAAGGAGCTCATAGTCTTGTGGGCATACAAACAGAGGTTGATATATAATTCGGTGTGATAAGAATTTGCCAGAAGCATGAATAGAGTGCTCTGGAAGGATAGAAGAAGGCAGATAGCTAGAAGCAGAATCCTATCTTAGGTAAAAATCACACTTTGTACAGCACTATGCCTAGGAAATTTACAAATTGGGTTTTATGGAATTTTAAAAATTAGTATTTCTTGCAGCTGGGTCCTTCTTATATGGCTTAAATTTTAAGTCATTTCAGTTCAAGTCAACACATTTACTGAGCACCTATTCTAAGCAAGTAAATTAGGAGAACACACCTTCATTTTGATCAGGGCCACTAGAATAAGGAATGTACAGGAGATACAATTTGAGCTCTGCCTTGAGGGATGGGTGAGACTTCAAAAGACAAAGTGAGAAATACTGTTTAAGAAAGCAGATTAGGCTCAAGCAAAGGTGTAGAGTCCCAAGAAGTGTGAGTTGTTACTGGAATGAAAGTTATCCTGACATTGTGAGGGTAGGGGGACAGAGCAGGAGGTTGGGCAGGAAGGATGGGTAGGAAAAAAAACTAGAGGGTTAGATGGTTTGTTATATCTATCACACAACTGAACTTTTATTTCATGTGCAGTGAGAAGACACTGATATTTTTCAAAAGGGTGGTACATTACTGGAGTTATGGTGTGGGGGACAATTGATATAGCATTGCTGTGGTGAAAGAAAATAGAAACAAACCTGAAGTTAGAAGACAAGGGAGAGAGATACGAAGTCCAGTTCAGCCATCAGTTAACTGTGTGATTTTGAGCAAGTTTGAAACCATTTCTGAACTTTAGCCTCCTCCTCTATACTATAAGCAAGGTGAAACCCATTGTAAACAACAGCAGCAACAATCACAGTAATTTTTATTGATTGCTACTCTGTGAGCAGCATTGTGCTAGACCATTTACTTGTAATGTTTAAGCCTCAAAACAATGATATGGGTCCTTAAAAAGTTCAATATAAATTAACCTATATGGCCCACCAGTACCCCTCTTAAATATCTATACAAGAGACCCCAAGACATGTATCCACAAAAAGGCTTGAACACAAATGATATTACAAGCATTATTTATGGCAACCAAAAATTGCAAACAACCTAACTGCCTATCAAATGATACTGGCTAGACAAAATGTGCCATGTCTATGCAACAAAACAATATTTACAGATAAGAAACAAACTAAAGATATGTGCTGTGTAAGACACAGAGGACCCTCGTAAATGATATGCCCTGTGCAAGAAGTCAGATAAGGATACCAATCATTGTATTATGGTAATTATATGAAATGTCCTGAGAAGGCAAAGCTATAAAGACAAAGAATATATTGCTTATTGCCTGGGGGTAATGCCAGGAGCAGAGATTAATAGTAAAGTTGCATGAGGGATCCTATTAGGGTGATAAAAATGTTTTTAAACTGATTGGCGTTGAGGGTTATATAACTGAGTAAGTCTGCTAAAAGATCTTTGAACACTTGAAAAAGTGAAGTAAATGATCTGCAAAATATGCCTCAATAAGGTTATTTAACAAACCCAAACCAGCTCTGCCAATTGGACACTATTCTTACTCCTACTTATCATATGAGCATATCGACTTTCCTAGTCTTCCCCCCAAAATAGTAGAACTAGGATGCAACACTCTCCCTGCCTGAACCTGAGCCTGTGCTCTTGGCCACTGTCCATATTGTATCCTCCCTCATGTCACTGAATTAAATGTAGGATGCTTGGTCACATTGTGCACGGAGCAGGCCATGGTTGGCTCTCAAACAATCATAGCTCACTCTGACTTGAGTGGCCCCAGGCCAGATGGAGTGGAGGGCTGCACAGTGGTCCTATCTGGAAATACCAGAAGCCTACCCGGGATGCTGTTGGGAGAAAGAACAGAAGATGTAGCTGAAGCCAAGTATGGCTGTGCTCTCACTTCTACTAGACTTTCACTTCTCTAAATGAGCCTTTGAGAGACTTGGTTCTGTTAACAAGGGAAGACAAAGAACAGAGGTCTTCCCTTCCTTTGGCAAACAGCTGACACACTTTCCCATCATAAACTTTGTCATTCAGGATGTAAAACCAAATCCAACAACCCAACCCAGCCAGAAGGTTAAATAAATAATTACTAAATAAATAAGAGTTCTTCTTCCCGCACGAGTCTGTGTAGAAGAAGCCACGTGCTTCTGCTGATTGAAGTCTACTAGTTAATTTTTCTTCTTGTTTAAATCTTTTTTTTTTTGCAGGGGGGGAGGGGGCCCTACTTAGGGTTATTAGCTAGAACTTTGAGAAACTGAAAAGTTTTATGTTTTGCTTTACATTTTCCCATCATGAGCCCCATCATTAATGACAGCTATGAATCACAGGTAAGGCAGCACACCTCACATTTCATCTTTTATTTTGAAATGCTCTTAAAACTCCAAAGGCAGAAATGTAGTCCTCAGCCTTGGCAGATGCAGGACTAGGTGACTTAATGGGGTTTTTCCCCCACATGACTTTCTATGACTGATACTTTGTGGCACTGATGTGCCTGCCACATTGTGAAACTTTATTATTAATAAATCCACATTTCCCAAAACAAACAAGACAGTATGGCAAACAGTGGGGTTTACTCTGCATACATCTGAGTTGGTTTTTCATCATTTCCTTGGACCAGTGTATTGGAGCTTCCCCATTGCATGGGTGAAAAATAAACGCGAGAATTCACGGTTTGCCTATTTTGGCAACATAAACATGGGACAATTTGTGGTCACAGAGTCAGGACTTCTTGTTCCGGAGGACTTGGTAGCCAGCGGATGGGGCTGTGAGCATCCTTAGGGAGGACAATATTGAATCTGGAAGTGCACAGGACTCAGCCCATGTGGTAGAGAGCTCCAAATACTCCCTGGTTTTATGACATTAAGTCTTTGAGTCACTGTCCCCCCAAAGCCAGGAAAAGCTAGTGTATGTCTGCCCTGGTAATTAAGTGTTCAAGCTTGAAGAAGTTTGGAGAAATCTTAAACGCAGCAAAACTAATACTGCCAGCTTCCTTCGCTGCTACAAGAAATTAACCGAGTCACAGCCTATTCAAAATACCTAGTTCCTTGGCAGTAATTTGTAACAAGACCCAAGCACTGTGAGCTGAGGGCCAGTGGGGGGCTGTTATATGACAATAAAACTCTCGTAAGTGGTGTTTTTCTCCTTAGTGAAGAACTTCAGAGCAGTCCAGCCCCCTCTGTTGGCAATTTGAATTAATCTCTGAACCCAACCATTTTGATTTGACTCGATCAGAAAAGAAATAGAAAGACAGTGAGCTTTGGAGACTAGTAAGTCTGCATCCCACATTGCCTATGTGTTAGGTGGAGTTTGAAGTCACCGAAGAAAACGCCTGTTTAAACATGGTGTAGCTCAGAAGCTGGCCATTGCCTCACATTTAGTAGATACTTTGTAAATATTTGATGCTGAAAACATAAGATAAAGGTATAGCACCAGCAAAGATAGCCTTTAGTCTCTATTCCTCTGGTAAAATAGACGTCATCACACCTTCTTCACAGGAGCTGGGAAGTGACCTTTGATGGTAGTTGCGGATGAATACTTTGGAGCTTTCATTCTTGGGCCCAAATTCTGGCTCATCATTTGTCAGCTCTGTGGTTATGAGCAAATCATTTTTCTTTGCCTCAGTTTACCAAACTCAAATTGTACTATCTTCCCCTTAGCTTTATTGTGGGGATTTAATGAACTAATTCCAATTTAGTTCTTAGACCAGGCCCTGGTGCATATTATGTTCTATAAACATGTTTGTTAAATTAAAGAAAACGGAAGCTTGGTTTGCTATGAGAATTAATAAGTGTTACTATTACAAAGGCCCGACATTGCCAGTCACAAAAACTGCTTTATGAGTAGTAAAGAACTTTGTTTGTCTCCATCTCCTCAACCAGTGCTTAGCTTGGAATAAATACACAAAATAGAGTATAAATATTGATTGAGTGCTATCAAGAAGATTTTGTGAGTTAGAAATATGGGGAAGGGGGGCTGTGGATATAGTTCAGTTGGTAGAGTGCTTGCCTCACATGCACAAGGCCCTCGGTTCAATCCAAACATCACAAAAGAGAGAGAGAGAGAGAGAGAGAGAGAGAGAGAGAGAGAGAGAGAGAGAGAGAGAAAGAAAGAAAGAAAGAAAGAAAGAAAGAAAGAAAGAAAGAAAGAAAGAAAGAAAGAAAGAAAGAAAAAAAGAAAGAAAGAAAGAAAGAAAGAGATGGGGAAGGGTTTCATCAAGGACAAGGAACTCAAGCTGGACCTGGGTTAGGGATTAAATGGCAGAGGCAGGGAGTTCACAGAGGAGGCATATAATCTGCAAAAGCTGGAGGAAGGAAGGATCAGGTCACAGTCACAAGATGCTCTATCACCCACAGGACTTGGCCCCAGTTTCTGGGAGAACAATTTGTCATGGTCCAACTTTTTAAGAGAGTTTGGCCAAACCTCTGCTTTAGTTCTACAGTTTCAACTGCTGAATATTAACGCTTTGGTAGCAGCTTACTTACTGAGTTACTTATGGAGAAAGTACGTGTGTAGTCCCCATGCATTCTGTGGGGCAGTGGTGAGTAAAACGGAAATGGACCTTCCATCCCTTTGACCCAAAAGAGAAAGACAGACTATAAACAAGAAAATAAACTAATTTTGGTTTAAGTGCTTTAAAGGATGTTAAGGGGTTACAGCAGTAGCAAATAATAAGAGGTGACAGAGGGTTATTTAGATGGGAAAATGGAAGAAGATTTTTCCAAGGAGGTGATGTTTTCACAGAGGATAGAAAGTTAAGAAGGAATAAGGGACTATTCTGGCTGGGGAACGCTTCAAAGGCCTTGAGAGTGGTCTGTTTTAGAAAGAAGACCAATGTGACTAGAGTGGAGTGAGCTGGGAATGAGTACTAGAAAATGGAGTCGATGGTGCATGGGTAGTGCTGGAGCTTGTGGGGGTCTCATAAGCCATGCTAAGCAGTGTGGATTATATTACAACAAATTAGAAACTGCTCTAAAAATTGAAAAATTATACATTTTGTTGAAACTCTCTCATACTTTAATGTGCATGATAAATTGGATTAGGGGGGTGGGGAAGGAGGTGACAGGAATGGGGCTTCCAGGCTGTGTTGAGAGTTCATTAGAGATTTGCAATCAGGACTACAAAGTGAATCTAAAACATAATGAAAGTGATTTATCATAGTACCCAGCCATCATCTTCAACAGCCTGACTTAATTGACATCTAATGTGGAGGTAAGGATAATTTCCAATGCCAGGAGTATTAATCAAGCCCATGAGAATCCCCTCCTAGTATCCTAGCCTTAAATGTATTTTCATGAGGCCACTTTGGAGATTTGGCCACAGGGAGCCTTCCACCCACCATGCTGGTCCTCCATCCTAGCATCCTAGCTGTGGTGTCCGTGAAATAATGATAGGCAGAGTGAACTATAGCAGCCCATCAGGAGAAGAGCTGATTGA
The DNA here is from genome assembly GCF_052094955.1 of Ictidomys tridecemlineatus. Taxonomy (NCBI): domain Eukaryota; kingdom Metazoa; phylum Chordata; class Mammalia; order Rodentia; family Sciuridae; genus Ictidomys; species Ictidomys tridecemlineatus. The sequence continues at coordinate 51,856,473 of NC_135487.1, forward strand.
GACTGTGAGAGACTGATGGGTGAATTTAAACTTTATACCTATAAGAGGTCCAAGCCGGGTGCTCTGTCCTGATCTACCTCACAGCTTGCCAGGGTTCTCAGTGGGGCAAGGGTATCTCCTCTACCCAGGAATTCACCAGCAACTCTCCCATTTACCAAAATTTCATGAATGGGGAAGGGGTGTTCAATCTGTACTTGATACGTAATGCTTTAAAATAACAACAAATACCAATAGCTAATGTTTATTGAACGGGGCTAAGTGCTTTTATAGGTGGAATTGTTCTTAATCTTTGAAACAACACAGTCAGGTAACAATCCTTACAATTGCCACATTAGAGATAGAACACTGAACTTTATGCAGATTAACCACTTTTTCTAAGATTGGAAGCTAACAAGTACAGAAGTCAAGAGTAGATACAAGGCAATTGAGTCCAAAGCCTCAGCTCTTTCAACAAGGATTGTGTGACAGCAAGTCAGGGAGTATATTTGACAGATCAAGTTGCTGCATGTATCTTCTGCTGCCATTCCACACATTTTACCAGGGAAAGGTATGGGGTTTATTTCCAACTATATGAAGACCAGTTTCTATTCTCTGATCTTCTCAAAATAAGGGACTAATTTATTGGGGACAGTTAGAGAATTAATGGATTTTACACATATATTTCTTTTCTTTTGGAGCATCAGCCTGTTAAAAAGTTTATGGATTACTGGTTTTTCAGCAAGCCTGGTGACCTACATTAGGAATTTCCCCTGAAGTCAAATGTACTGAAATGTGACACAATATAAACCAAGCTCCATGGGCCCTAAGAACTGGTGATGACCTCACCTTTTCCCACTATGTAATTATGAATTGAGATTTGATCTTTAAAACAAATTCTAGATGATTGAAGTAAATAAGAAAATTTCAGTCTCAAATATCTGGGTGTCATAACTGTCTAGGTTATTTGTGTATATACAGATGGTAAGGTCTCAATGACTGCCTACTTTGGGGTGGCTGCAGCCTGTGAACTGTCTTTTCTGTACATGAAGAATGTGTAGATTTGCATGGATCCACCCTCACTCTCTACATATAATCAGAGAAAATGCTACTCATTAGTACTGAACTTGATATTTCAATTTCTATAATAGGGTCTGGAGACTCTGCATTTTTAAATAAAGCCCCAAATGATTCAAGCTTAAAAATGAATAATCATCCTTTAATTGTTTGATTTCTTTCCTGTCCTTTCCATATTGAGAATAATTAAATGATATTGTCTCACAGGTTTGACTCTCACTGCAATGATAAATAATAAAAACCAATATCTGATTGAATGCTTACTCTGAGCCCCTGGGTGCTTTATGTTCCTCTTTCGTATGTAACAAATTTTTAGGCAGAGACTATCACTACTTCTATTATAAAATAAGGAAAATGAAATGAAGGGAGGTTGAGGTCACACACAGTTGTTACTAAAAGGCAAAATGAGAACTGAGAATGTCACTATACCCTTTGAAAGTCAAATCATTTATATCCAGACGTGTATATAAATCACAGCTTTACTACTCACCAGCTTAAATATGAAGTTAATAATACTTATTTTGCATGGCTATTGTAAAAAAGACAGAACAATATATATAAAGCATCAGGTACACACCTTCCAGGTTGTAGATGCTCATTAAGTGGTGGCTGTCATTATTAGATGGAGACAGCTGCAAGGTCAAGCAAGTACTCCATGATTTTGATTGCCATAATGAGTAAACATGTACTTGTCCCATATAAAACACAGTCTTCTCTCACTGTCTTCAATGTCCCAGTTAACCGTGATAATCAGCACTACCTCCTCCTACCCTTTGTTCTTTTAGATGTGATCAGTGCCTGAGACTCCCTAAAACGCTAATTCTACATAATTCCAAAAGTGACATAAATATTTCTGTTGTTTCTCTGTCCTTTCTAAGTAAGTTTGAATGAAGTCAAGATATATTTTTTAATAACTTTAGATATTGATGTTTGCAAAGGGCCAGAGCTCCCTGGGGGTAAGTTGAAAACAAACTCAGCTGGAATGTTTGGTGACCTAGAAGCCCAGACCTGCTATAATTACCTATTTGGGGATGGCATGGTAACCTCTGGCCCATGGCATTTGGCTTAGTGGTTCTGATTGTGACATACGATGATTCAGGTTTTCTCAGGTACACAGGAGAGCTTCACAAATGACCTTTATTGAGGTTCTTGAGGTCAGGCAAGGAAGGAGGGAGAGGAGCACTGGGCACTGTACACAAAGCAGCTTTCTTTTTACATGGCTTGTTTTGACAAGTGTCCCCTCACATGCAGCAGCCATTTGCTATGGGGCTCTTGGCAAAGTGACTAATATGTGACAGAAATGTAGGGCAAATTTGAAATCCCCTCGGGAATCACCCTCCTGAGCAAAATGTTAGCCATCGGATTGTAGCTCAATGAGTCTATTTCTGGTCATTCACTTCTTTGATCACTCCTTTTTCTTTATGATAATTTTAAAGTTGGTTGAATTGAATATTTACTAAATACCTGCTATATAGATTGCATGTACTATGCCAGGTTTATGGAGGATAGAGTCTGGGCTAAAATTATAGAATCTCTGGGATTCATCCTCCTGATCTGTCAAGCAGGAATTAGGACTACATCTATTAACTCTCAAGTTCTGTGAATAGCTTAATAAGGCAATATTTCACCATTGCATCTTCAAAATTTGAAGAAAAAAGAAGAAAAGAAGAAGGAGGAGGAGAAGGAGGAGAAGAAGGAAGAGGAAGAGGAGAAGGAGGAGGAGGAGGAGGAGTTGGAGAAGGAGGAGGAGGAGTTGGAGGAGGAGGAAGAGAAGGAGGAAGAGGAGGAGGAGTTGGAGGAGGAGGAGGAGGAGTTGGAGGAGGAGGAGGAGGAAACTTTAGGAACCAGAGAAAATAAAACTTGATGAAATCATATTAGCCAATAGATACATAAGAAGCACAGAATCTTAAGCAAGAGGCCATCCAAAACCACATAAATTCTGAGTATGTGATATTCGACCATATACTTGCCTGATAAACTCTGGATCAGATGCTCTTGAAGATTTCTTTCAAGTTCGAAAATCTGTGATTCTTTGATAACTGTTCATGATAGAGGTGCTGCTTTTCTAGCTCAGAGAAGAGAAAGACAGTCTTGGAAAAGGATAACCATGAGGACCTGGAGGATAATCTGTCGTTTCCAGCATCAACTTCTGATTGTTTATTCATAGACTAACCTCCAAAACACAATCTTCTGATAAACTCTACTGATAACCAGCCACGAAATCTAATTAATTTAGGCCCAAATTGAATTTTTGACTCATGTCTTATCAGTCTTTTCAGTTAAGAGATATTTATTAAACTACTTCTGTCAATATTTTTCTCTGACTCTTCTGCTTTGCAAGCAGGTCAGGCATAGATATAAAAGAAGCAATACAGTTCAAGTTTTTCCTTTCTAAAGCAATATTTTATAGATATGTTCTTTATATATTAACTAATTTTGTTAACTCAGGATCATCAGATGAAAGAGAAATAAAACACAGTATAGGAAAAATCAAAGAACAGAGAAAGTAGAAAAGCATTGATTGGAGTAGAAGAGAAAGTGAGGAATAAAATCCAAGGGGATTTTTAGGGAAAATCCCCCCCACACCCCCTTAGAGGAAAGACCACAAAGGTACAGCATAGGGTGTGTTTATGACTCATGCCTTGGCTCTGTACCTGAGACTCATGTGGTGCAAAACAGTGCTGGGTCTGAGACCCTTTTTAAAGGCCCCAAACTTTCTTGGAATTATTTGCAGCTTCATTTTCCTCATTTCTCTATAATGGAAATATTAATTGCTTATCAGAAATAGCCCTGATATTAGAGTTTATCTGTATAGCCACTTGAGACTTAAATTAGATCATGGACTTTGAAATATGAACAATGTTTAAAAAAGTGGGACAGGTTTGTTCTTAGCAGCCTCTTTGTCTCTCAAAGGAACAGATAGATAGTAGGTCCCTAAGGCAACCTGAACAGACCTGTGGAAGGTGCATACTAGGTGAGCGGCTTTCAAACTTTTTTTTTACCATGACTCACAGTAAGATGTGGGTTTTTTACCTCAAGACTTAGTCCCCACATATCCCTGTGTTTTATGCAACAATACTCACTATGCCGGATATTTTCTAATCTGTTCCATCTTATTCATTTGTTTTTAAACAAATGCTGGCCAAGACCTACTAAATAGATTCTATAACTCACTACTGGATATCTAAGTGCATCTACCAATGAAATCCCCCCAAAGAATACACATTATTAAAATACAGCACAGCCGGTTTTTCAAGAACGTCTCTCACTCTTCATCCTTCCTGCTACAGTACTTGCAGTGCCTCCAATATTATGCTGTCTTTCACTTCCCCGCAGACATTCTCTGCTCAGAGAGTCAGTACTTTCCCACTCCACCTCCCCTTTCCTCACCAGGCAACTCCAGCAGGTGAAGACTCAAGGGGTGGGGGATGGTCAAGGTGCCTTCCTTTCAGGATGTTTAGCTATTTATTTGTTTTCAACATACTCCTGAACATTCTGGGTTTATCTTTTTCTCAACCTTATCATGCTATGTTGTGATGATCCATTGATATGCTTTTCCTTCCCGCTAGACTCCTTGAAGGCAAAAGTCATGTCTTCTTTTATATCTGTAAATATTGGTCTAATGCTTTATACTTGCCTGATTAATAAATTTCAGATAAATGAGAATGTCTTATTGATAGTCTCTTGGTATGGAGTGGGCTGTCTTTTTGATAAGCTGTAGTCTGTTCACCACAAACAAGAAACATGCTTTTATGAAGAATGTTCATATGCCTTGCAGAGCTGACCCCACTGGAGTCCTTCCTTGTTGTTGTGGTTGTTGGTGGTGGTGGTACTGCTGCTGCTGCTAATAGGAGGTGGCATAGCAATGTAGTTAAGAACTCAGATTCTGTAGCTTCTTTGAATTGGAACTTAGTCAAGTCACTTAATTGTTTTAAAATCTCAGTTTCCTCATCTGCAAAATAAGAATAAAAATCTTCTCTAGCTATTGTTAGGATTCTGAGGATGTTGTTGAATAATGGCATATAACTCCATGAGGGCAGTTCTTGTCAACTTTGGTTTACTGTCATAGACTTAGAAACAACGATTCTAATTTGTGGAACCAACGGATGTTTTAATTCATGGCAACCCTGATGCGGGTGAACCTCTCAACAACTCGTGTGCAGGATTCCTTGACATATGCTTGATGTGTGTGAGAATCACTTATGTTCTATGTGATCAGAAATTCAGCTCCCACCCTGTGAGACACTGCTCCAGAGCCAACATGCAGTGGGACAGATATATGTAGAAGCATTCGTCTTCCTCAAGAATGTTGCTTTTCAGGCTGGCAAGAATTAAGTCTAGTCATTTCAGGGCTCTTTGGTTCTGTGGAAGTTCTGCAATTCTGTTTCTGAGTATCTACATGTAGGTGCTCCATTCTTTCCTCTTTTTCTGTCTCTGTTCTTATCCTCCATGTCACTATTCACTGAACATTAGATAGACTCACACAGTTTCTGAGTCAAAGAACTGGGATGAATTATGAGATTTCTCAGTGTTCCTGGAGTTGTTTCTCTCCCTTCCCCTGTAAAGATCTCATGTAAGTTCCACAAGAGAGGGATCTCCATTATTGCCTAATGTCCTTTGTTGCTTCCTATTACATGAATGGATATTTGTACTCCAAGATTACATTTTGGGCCTTTCCCATTTTTATTATTTGTTTTGCTTCAAATAACTTGTTGTACCCATAACAAAGGTATCCTTTTGAGCATTTTAAAATTTCATCAGCTTGTAGACATCTCTATGCATCACAATTCCCAAAATTAAACACACAGAGAGAGAGAGAGAGAGAGAGAGACATTTTAAAATGCAGTTCTCAAATTCTTTGGCAAGCCAGGCTGAATTAAAGAATTGCATTGCATCATTTCTATAATATGTTAAATCAATAGTAACATAAAGAGATCCAGAGAATCTTCTCATCTTCCTTTACTTTCTCATACATTTGTCCTAACAGTCCTTTAATTGTAGAAGTCGTTGTAGAAACTTTTAAATAGCAGAAGTAAACAATTCAGATTACTAGTCCACTATGGTGGCTTACCTGACAATTCACAGGGTTGAAAAACATTGGACCACAGGGTTGTCCTATTAGCCACCCTTATTAGAAATAAGATAACTGCTGCCTATTGTGTATTAATGTTGACCAAAAGCTGTTTTTGTGGATAGTTCATTTGTGGATGAACTTAGATACCATTTGGAAGTGTACTTCTTCTCACAAATTCTTTGAGGATATGCTAAGAGAGCACGTATACAAGAGAATAGTAAAACTTAAAGTGCTGGGAATTTAATGCCATTTTAACTTTAACCATAGAGCTAGATACTTTTGTTCTCATGTTGACTTCTGTTCTACAATTTAAGATTACTCCAAAGTCACTGCAGTCACATCATGCTGGATGGCGCTCCTCATTGAAATGTTGAACATAGGAGGAGAAGCCTATTTTGAGGGGAAAGAATACACTTTACTAAGCAAATTAGGACAAAGGGAAGCTTCCCTGACTATCTAGTACATTGCACTTAAGTAGTTCAGTTACAGGGGACAGATAGGGTCACAGTACTTCCCAGGATATAGAGCTATCTGGAGCAAAGAATAGGGCTACCATTTCTGGAACCCTACTGTGTGCTTTTACAATCTGACCTTGAAACTCCAGGAAAGATTATTGCACCCATTTGAGAAATAAGTTAACTGCTGCCTATCAAAAAAAAAAAAAACTTTTTGAAGTTCAATCACCTGTCCACAAAGGCACAGAATTCTTATTGGGGCAGATCTGTATTTGAATCCAAGCATTCAAAATTTGTGCTTTTAAAAGTAACCACACAATCTCAGAAGGTTCCAGTTAAACCTGTTAGGTGGCCAGTCAGGTATGTGTTGCATTTGACAATTTTACATTGGCACTTTACAGATGCTCTCCAACAAATCAAGGGGAAAGTTTCCACATAATGAACTTGAGATACCATCTTTTCAGCCTTCTACTCTGAATGGTTCCGCTGAGGCCTGAGTAGTCTCTTAGGTAGATTTGAAAACATTTAATGAAGTGGGAAGTGTTGTGTTCACACTAGCCATTTCTGTAGTATAGTTTTAAAAAAAATAATAATAAATTTGATTTCTGAATGAAAATATTATAAGAAAAATCAAATATTATAATATGAACTCATAAAAAGGCACAAACGCTAACACCAACCAAATACATACTGGGATCATTCACTCTGTGACACAATCTTGGACGTGCTCAGGGATCAATTGTTCTTGATTTATCTCCCTTAGCCAAATGAGGATATTTTCAGGGATTCTATTTCATTCTCAGAGTCCGTGGGCTCACCAGCAACAAGCAGAGTGAACAACGAAAGCTGATAGTTTATTTGAATAAATCCATTTTCTGTGGATTTTAGTTCTTCTCAAGCCTTCCTGAGAAAAACATTGATCAAAAAACTGAATATTACCCGTTTAGTTCCAGGAACCTGCTCAGCACCTGGAGTGCATTCCCAGGTGTAGCCTAGAGTTCCTGGCTGGCTGGACTCCCTTCTTCTTGTCCACCAGGGAACTGAAAATCACATTGAATGGAAAGGAAAATATGGCCCCATGTCGCTGCTCAGACATCAGTCAATTCAAGTGCACTCTGTTGATGATGGACTGCTGGTTTCTCAGGGTCATGTGTGTGGAGGAGAGAAGTGACCTCCCTGTGCTTGCATAGCTGATAAAATATGGGCTGGAATTCACATCTCCTGACTCCCCAGTCCAGAACACTTTCCACCCCTAGTCACTCACTTATTCATACACTCATCTAACATTTATTGGATGCCCATAGTGTATGAGTAACTGTGACTTCAAAGATGAATTAGGCTTACTCCCTGCACTGGAGGCCTTCACCCTGACTTGTGCTTTTGATTTCCCAGAGGGTCTGTGTTCCATTAGGAACGTGACTCTATGCCAGGGCAGTCTCTCTACCCTGACTGGGTTAGGCAATCCCTACTGGCCATATACGGTCGTATTTTCAGTAACCAAATGTATTTTTTATAAATGACCTGTTCTATGGGTCTTTTAACTTTCTTATTGGGGTTTCTCACCCAAATGTAGCAGTAATGATGAATAATATTTGATGATATCTGAAGATCAACCTAAGGTTAATCAACAAGGATCAACAAAGAGGCTTCATTTTCTCTCTAAAGAGAATAGTATGTGTGTGTTTGTGCATGTGTATGTGTATGTGTGTGTGCATGGGGTATGGACCACAGTATAAGCTACAAGTATACTTTAGGCCTCCTGTGGCTGCAATAGTCACTGTACCACCAATATTAGATGAGCATATTTTTTTCAGTTAGTAAGTTTTAATAATTTAGGGACATTTTTTTTGCCCCATCATTTTAAGAACTCAACTTGGAGCTCCTCTTTAGAGCAACAAGCATTCCTCTGGGGCTTGCTGTGTCCCGGCCCTGGAGGAGGCTTAGCCTATGGCTACTGAGTCAGAGGTGAGGATCCTCAACCCACTTTCACATTCTTCTGTTATTGTTATTCTTTCTCCATTTGACTAGTAATATTATTACTCCATCAGAGAGGAGGAAGCTGAGGTCCAGAAGTTTTAGTGACCTGCCAAGACCTCAATACTAATAAGCAGTAAAGCTGGGGCCAGATCCTTGGTCTTCTATCCAATACAGTAGGGCTTTTTTTTTTTTTTTTACTTCTGTATATACCCATCCACAGTTTTTAAAAACACAGGAGGTACTAGAGAAAGAAATTTTTGCAAGCACATAAATGTGACCACATAATAGAATAATAACAGCAAAGTGAAATGTTAAAGTTCATTTCCAATGCCACCTAAAACTAGGTCATGAATCCATCCCATAGCCTTTCCTACCCATGGGCATGACTGAACTACTTTCCCAAATGACAGGTTTGAAAGTTAAACTCATGTGAGTTGTAAAGACCTTTTTCTTGCAGGGGTTGCTACTGGACTGTTCCTAGGTAATGAATTTGTGATGGAACAGATACAAGTAATATGGTCACTTAGCTTTTATAACTCTAAAGAAAGCTTCTCCGGAAGCTGGGAGCTTATTGCTCATCCAACAGATTGACTTAGTCTGGAAGGTGACTATTAGCCTCCCAAACCACATAACTTTGTACTGTTCAATTATAGGAAGCCTAAGAACAGGGAGAGATCAGGACACAGCTTTGCTGAGGGAAAACTGGCAAAATTGAACTGCTTCCGTATTGCAGTACACTGCCCATATTGGTTGCTGGAGGGTTTGAGAAAGGCCTGAAGCAGAAGAAATCCATTGGATTTGGAGATGGGAGATCATGAAAATGCATAGTTCATCCACAAAGCAGCCTATCATTTCCTAGGCGGATGACATTCATAAGACCCTTTTCTATACCAATTTCCCCCATTTGTCAAATAAGGGGTGGGGGTGGGGAGAGAATGTTACAGAATTCCCATTTTAATAAATTTTGTGAATGGTCATCTTTCTGTTATCTGTTACCATGACATGGGCTGTTGTGTTATGTGGACTGAGGGAATCTAAAAACTAGGCTTTTGGCTTTTGATCACCTATTTGATTAACTGTCAGCAGATGATATTAAAATTAGCTTACATTAGCTGAACAAATCTGGATGGGAAATGGAGAATGGAAACAGGGAGTGTCCTGGGTGGTGGCTAGAATTAAGTGAAAAATAATAATCCCTTGCATTTCAGAGGTTGCAAAGCACTTTCCCACACATTGTCTCACTGGATCTCTACAAAGCCCTTTGAGGATATTCTTAGCACCATTTGACAAATGAGAAATGTGATGTTTTAAAAGTAAAAGGGACTGGCCAGGGTTTGCCAAAAAAAAAAAAAAATGAGGCAATACAAAAAGCAGAATAAAAGCCAAAGGTCTTTTCTTCATTGTGCAACATACCAGAGGGTGATTCTAATCTACTGTAAAGCTTTCTACCCTCAGTCAACAATTGATTGTAGCACACCATCAACAGGTAATCCAGATACTCTTTCAAGGCCTTCACACCTTCTCTTCTTATATCTCCCCCTCTTCCAACCTCATTGACGGTGTGACTTCTTCAACTTCCTCTTCTGGAAAGCACATCCTCCAAGAAGGTTTTGTTAGACATACCCATCCTATGTGTTTCAGTGATAAACACCACTTTCATCCTCACCCCTCTAATTCAATTGCCTGTGTTAAAATGTGACTCCATCCAGGCACTGACTTGTTACTCGTAAGTCAGTCTCAAGTAATTGTTATTTTTTTTTTTTTGCCTTTGTAGGTGCTAGATAAATGTTTCTTAAGAAAATGCTTCACAGTCTACCCTAGCCACAAGACAGTTTCATCTCTACATTGCCTTCAGGGGTAGGAAGGGATTGAAGTCTCTTTCCCTATCCCACCCCCAGTTTTCTGAAGCTATATTTATGGACAAATAAAAGTTGTATATGTTTTGCTGTATAATGTAATGTTTTGTGATACAACGTGAAGTGATTAAGCTGATTAGCACAATCTATCACCTCACATGCATACCATTGTTTTGGGGGTGAGAACATTTAAGATCTCTTCTCTTAGAAATGTTCAAGTATACAACACATTATTATTAATCATATTCACCATGCTGTACAACATACCTGCAGAACTTACTGGATCCTTACCACTTTGTCCAGCCTAAGCTATGTAAGCAGTTACCATCTCCAGACAGGGGCTCTCAGGAAATCAAACTCAAGCCATTTGCCTAAAATGTTAGATCATTCCCAGAAGTCATCTTTGGAGTTGGAGCAGGACTGAAAGTGTGACATAGATGAAGGTTAGTGTTTGTGTAACTAAATGGGGAAAGATAAGAGCAGATATTTTTGGAGTTACTGGAAAACTGAACTATGACACTGGGCCTACTCATGTGTCTGCTGCTATTCTGGAAACCAAATTTCATGCCAAACCTTTAGCTGTCAGATATCCCTTTCAGGAAAAGACATGGACTTGCTTATGTGGTTATTTATAAACATTTTCCTATTTGGGGTCAGTTTGGAAGGTCCCACAATATCCCTGAGATATATTATCTGAACCACATATGGAAGGAATATGATAAATATGACACAGGATAAACAAGACCTAGGACTCTTAAGGCATGTCAATATGGATCTCAGCATTTAACCTTGTACCTGAATAAATAAAATCCTTTCCAGTACTTAGGAATTAATGAATATACAAACATAACATCTTATGAAATGAATCAGTCCACTCTTTCCAGTGAGGCCATCTGCAATGGCGGAATCTTTTAAAGAACATGCAGAGCTTGATAAAGGATGGTCACTACAGGCATTGTGGGGGAACTTCAAGGAAAAGCAGTCATGGGTAATAGGTACACAAATGGCCAAGACTGTGTTCCAGTAAAGCACAATACAAATATAGGAAGTGGACCATGTTTGGTATACCATAGTTCTCCATGCCCAGAACAAATGGTAGCTACCAATTCCCATTTTCTCTATTCTATTTCCTTCTGAAAATCCTTCCTGTGTTCCCCAATTTCCACAAGCTGAAGCCTCTGTGCTGTAGTCTGAAGAGTGCTTTCAGCCTCCCTGATATTTAATGCTCTTTTTCTTTTCTTTGCGTTCTCACATGGTTCTGTGCAGATATCATTCTTCGTATTTTCTGCTTAGTCAAATACAACTCATCCTTTATGGTAGATGTCTTCAGTGGGGTAAAGGGTACATATCAGAATCCCCTGAGAACTCTTTTGACATTAAACATAGTGTTCTTCTCTCGTAATATGTACACATAGGCCAGTGAGGACAGAAAAGCAGGGTCACAAGATTGTTTGAAAAGGTTCCTCAGCTTATTCAAGCAATTCCCACTGTCCCCCAAGACCACACCTTTATTTAAGTTTTTCCTGGGCCAGGCATTGTCCTGGGTACTGGGGATGCAACAGTGAACTTGACAATAAAGGCTCTTGTCTCTGGAAATAGCAGAGATAGACAACAACATGTGCCCAAAGACTAATAAGATAAATGGAATAAGGAGTGCCCGGAGCGGGGGATTGGAAGGATAAGGAGGTGCTACTTTAGATGGAGGTCGGGAAGGCTTGAGGAGGCTGCAACCAGCTAAACCCTGAGTACAGAGATCTAGGAGAACTGTAGGCAGAGGGGACAGCATGCTTTCATCTTTCCCTTTTCTGAAAATGTTATTGAACTTAATAATATTGCAGTAGAAAGACTCTAAAGGTGACAAAAACAGTTCTCTCCTTTAGAGTAGTCAGATAAAATACAGGAATTCCTAGTTCAATTTGAATTTGAGAGGAACAAGAAGTAATTTTTTTAGTATAAAGACTTATTATAGTATGAGAACTAAAAAAAAATGTTGTTTATCTAAAATTTAAATTTAACTGGGGTGCCTTGTTTTTTGTTTGGATTTGTTTGTTTGTTTGTTTGAGCTAAATCTAATAAGCCTACATTTTACTCATAGGAAAAAGTGGCCCATGATAAATCATATCTAATGTCATCCAGCTCCTTTGGAGCTGATCTGGAACAAAATCTGCATCTAAAGCAGACACAATTCAATTTGGTGTTGATATTTCAGAAATCTTACATTTTTTCTAGTGGTCTTTCATTGGATGGCATATCACCTCTAACTTTTTAAAAATCATATTCTAAGTACAAAATTAAGTTCTTAGTTCATATTTAGCTCCCCTCTATTGCAATCTTACAATAATGACTCTTTTCTGTATACAAAAGATGGCACAGCCTCTACCCTCAAGTAAAATAGAAAAAAAATAGCTTATTCAAGTCATTTAAATCTGCTTAGATCATGATAAAGGGCTGCAGCACAGTTACACAATGATCTGAACATCTAAATAGGGAGAAATGGCTTTCAGTCATAGGAATCAAGGAAACCTTCATACAGGAGTTAACATCTGACATGGGCCTTGATTGATGGCAAGAATTTCCTAAGGGATTATAGAGAACATCATCCAGGGAAAATTGCTCAAAGGAGAAAGTAGTTAAAATAACAGGACTTGTCCAATTATGTGGTTGCAGCAGTGAATAACCAAAGGAGAAGACTAGGAGATGTTCAACCAGGGTTGTAAAGAATCCTGAATGACAAATAAAGGAATCTTGATGTGTGAGAGAAATTAGGGGAGTCCACAAAAAGACTCCTGATCTGGCACTTACATAATAAGAGCCAAAAATGGATAAACCCAGTCTGAGGGCAATATAAAACATGGAGACCAGAAAGAAAGCGACTGTAAGGGCCTAATTAAATAAGACTCTAATTGATAGCAACAGAAAAAGAAAGATGAAAATGAATGAAGTAGATATTTTTGAGGTAAAAACCCCTGAGCCTGTCAACTGATAGAATGTAGAAGTTAAGGAAAATTAAAGCATTGATAATAAAGCTGAGATTTAAATTTAGATGACTAGGGAAATAAAAATATGGAAGTTGGTAAAAGGGGTGGATTTTAGGTGGATTGAAGATGCTGACTTTATCTTTAAACACTGGGTTAGAGAATTTCACAGCCATTGAAGTCATCATGATAATGCCTAATCCCTTTGTTCAATGTAAAAATGAAGTCCAATGATAGTAAATGACTTTCTTGTGATTGCTTAATAAGCTAGTAAAATAGCTGATTTGGGAAATATTAATTCCTGGTTCTCCCAAATGGTGTTCCTTTCATAACATGATCCATCTTACAATGAGTTTGTAGCCATAGAATCACGTGGTGACTTACAGTGGTCAGTTGGAAATGTAGATGTGTTGCTTTGGTAACAGATCAGGGCCACTGATTTGGGAGACATCTAAATGAACATAACATTTGAAGGTATGTAAGTAGGTGATATTTCCAAAAACAGACAGAGCTCAGACAAATCTAATGAGGGTGAAGAGGGGAATTATGATTGAACAGTGGGAGGAAAAGCAAGGTTATAAACATTTATAGGAAGTGAAAAAAAGGATTTAAAACAATGTATCTGGAAGGTGGCAGTAAAAGGAGAAAGATGAGATATTGTTGAAGCAAGGTCTAAAAACAAAAACAAAACCAAGACCTTTTAGGTTGTTTCTAGATGGAACATAAATGGGTGTGCAGGTAGCAGCAGCAAAGGCCATGCATGACAAATGAGAATTTGATGGGGCAAATGAGTGAGGGCATCATTGAAATTAGTGAAGCCCTGCACCAAAAATTAAAAAAACAGAGGAGATAAGAAGGAGGAAGAGAGATGAAGAGAAGCAGGAACAAAGAAACCTCTTGAAACATGAAAGGGGAAAGCAGACAGAATTCAAAGTGACTTTTATCTTATCAGTGGGAGTTTGGATCCTAAAAAGTAAGAGGTGAGAAGTAGGGATGGGGATTTTATGAGTGGTGGAAATGTTTTGCCCTCACAACTGTGGGGAAAGAGTAGGGTCAGGATAAAACTTCATTTAGGAGGCCTGCTGGGGTTGGAGTAGTACATTTGGGGTTAGACCTAATCTACCTAGTATTAATGCTTTTTAACTGTGGAAGCAGAGGAGAAAATAAGGACAGTGGGAATTTCCCCCAAAATTCCCAGATAGGATAATGTTCTCTTCTTGTTTTTTTTTTTCTTAATTTTTAAATTACTGCTATAAACATGATGGATTTCATGTAAGGTAAAGAGCCACGCTGACTGAGAAAATGCAGGAGCAAGGAGTTAGGAGATTGAAGTCACATAGAGGGTCACAGGTTTCCCAAAAGTACCTTGACATCCATCCTCCTGTTGGCCTTGGCACATGTTCTGTCATTTAGTTCTCATGATCAGCCACCATAACCTTATGAGGTCACCACGATCACCCCAATTAGACATCCTCAAACTCAGATTGAGTGAACAGTTTACTCAAGGACACACAACTGTAAATGGTAGAATTTCCTCTTCCAACCATGTCTGCTGTTACCTCCAGTTGCCAAAAAGAATATGCAGAGTTGGGCAAATCAGTGATTGAAATAGAAGAGGAATTTCAGCATTAAAATGGAATGCTTTCTATATTGATAAACTCCAATACATTGATAAGCTCCAATACATTGATAAGCTCTAACTGAAGCAGCCATGATAGAAGAAGCAAATTGCCAGTTACAGATATAAGGGAAGGCCCAGGGATTCAGAGAGTTCTTGAGGTTTTTTTTTTTCCCCCAGAAACTTTTTGTTGAAGTATGACATTATATTATTCTGTTTTCTGCTATAACAAAATTCCTGCAGCTGGTTAATGAATGAAGAAAAGAAGTTTATTTTTCTCAGTTTTGGAGGTGGAAAGTCCAAACAAACAGCATTGTAACAGCTCAGGCAAAGGCCCCTCTTCATATATTATATC
Organism: Ictidomys tridecemlineatus; assembly: GCF_052094955.1. NCBI lineage: Eukaryota > Metazoa > Chordata > Mammalia > Rodentia > Sciuridae > Ictidomys > Ictidomys tridecemlineatus. The sequence goes on from NC_135487.1 coordinate 51,871,836, forward strand.
ACAGCAGATGTTATTATGGCGGTAGGGATTACATGACAGTAAGCCAGAGAGACTGGGAGGGGCCACATGTGCTTTTTTGTAACAACTCTCTTGAGAGAACTAACCAGGATCCTCAGAGAACTACATTAATTCTTTCTGAGGGCTGTACTCTTAATGACCTAGTTAGTTCCCACTAAACCCCACCTCTTAAAGATATCAAATTATCTCCCAATATTGCCACACTGAGAACCAAGTTCTCAATGCATGAACTTTTGAAGGACATACTCAACCTGTATTCACAAGTGTAGAAGTCAGCAAACTTTTATAAGATGAGCACACTATTGTAACCAGTACCCAGAGACAAGAGACAGATCATTACCAGCCTCATGTCCTTCCTGGTTACCAAACCCCCAAGGTAACCACTGTCTTGACTTCTAACGTCAGATTGGTTTTAGTTTCTTTGAAACTTTAAGTAAATTGAATCATACTTTTTTCATGAGGTTTTTTTTTTTTGTGTGTGTGTGTGTGTGTGTGTATTTTTTTTTTTTTTTTTGGTCTTGCAAGAGTCATCCCTCCCTGTTGTTGCATGGAGCAGTTGTTCTGATTGAACTTAACCATGAACTTAATTTTGCAAATAATCACCACCTTCTCTAATGAAGGAGAATGAGGCAGATAAGCAAGAACTTATGTACCTTTCTTTTCTATGTGCTTTCTCTGGGTTAAAAGTGGGAGGAGACCTGACAGATACATTTCTAATACATATGGAGATTTATTAAAATTGCATTTACCATAATAGAAACTTTCCAAAGAAGTTCTGCATAATTTACTCTACAGCACTACATACAGCCGTATAATAAGAAATGTAGGTGCAAAATTGAATATAGTTTACATAGACATAGTCAACTCAGTAAAGGGTTCAATGTACTGACGTTGAAGGAAGAAAACTATCATTATACAAGGGTTTGGAACTTTAGGATGCACCAAACTATTCTCAGTTGTTTGGGAATGATGTCTACGTAGTCCCGGAAGAAGATTTAAGGAAACACCAGCTGCTGTTCAGTAATATCTGTCCGGGAAGGCCCTCTGTTAACCACTCTGCAATACAAATATAAATAACTGGATACACTTTAAGACACAAGACATAATGTTCTGAAAAACCATGTCCCCAAGTGGTCAGAAATTTAAGCAAGTACGTGATTAGTGTAGCAAATGGATTTTAAAACCTCCAAGTTACTCAATCTCCCTTAAGTCTCCGTTTCTTCTATAAAATAAAGATAATGCTGCATCCAGTTCTCTGAGTTGCTGTGAGAATCAGATGATGTGGCTTGAGAAAGCACCTTGCAGATCGTGAGGTAAGAATATGGTATTACTCTTAACTGGCTGTATGTTCTTTCTGTTTCTCATTGTGTGTCATCGTAAAGGGTGAAAACCCAGATGGAAAGAACCACAGACTGCAGCAAAGTTTAGCAAGGTGAGGAAGAACAATGCTTTGGACCATCCGACAGGATGAGAATACTGGCTCTACCACTTAGCAATGGTTTTGACTTCAGATGAGTTATTTAATTTCCTGAAACATAAACTTATTTCTATAAAGGAGGTAATAACACTTCTTAGATTCGCCAAGGGGAACAGGTAATTGTAAGTAAAGCACTCCTCCTGGCACAGCACCTGGTATATAGAATTATTCTAATAAATAGTGTCAGTTACCATAATACTATAATGTTAATAATAATAATAATAGTATCATAGCTTCAAGCAGCCATTTAATGTTGCTGATGTGTTAATGTTTATTAACTTCCTGGGGTACCTGACAGGTTCTCTGTTTGGCTGTAATATTATGTACGGGAACCCTTCCAGATTAATGACAGAGGTCAGGCCCTGGACCCTAGCAGTCCACACTCTGTGGTGGCTGGGCACTTTCAGGGTTCAGGTGCCAGAGTGTGCTCAGGTGAGAGGGCTTCTGATGAGATGAGCTACTGTCCTCTCTCCACAGCACCCTCCCAAATACACCTTCTTCCTTCCTATATTTCCTCTACAAGTCTTAGAATAAAGGAACAGTAGCACTGAGAGACCTCTAGACGTCATCTAGCCTAACACCCACATTTCACAGCTGAAGAGTCAGAGCTCTGGCAGGCTGAGGGGCTTGTCTAAGGTGAACTGGGATTAGTACCCACTTCTCCCAACTCCCAGGTCAGAGTCTTTCTTCTCCAACAAATCACCCTCAGGAAGGGGCCCATCCTCTCAGTGCAAATATAGGATTGCCCCTCCTCAAGAGCTGAGTTTGAATGGTATTCCTCTTAGAGTCCCCTAGACAATGTTTGCCTACAATAGCCACTCAGGAAAAAAAAAATGTGTGGTGTGAAAGTTCTAGGATACTCTCTTCTTATATTCAATTTTTAGAGCAGAGACCAACTTCAAAGAGCACCTTTAAATAACTGGCTCATTTCTTCATGCTGCAGTATTGGCAAATGCCTTGCATTCTAGGGAGAACTTCCTTTTTGTTGTTGTTTTCTTTTATTTAATGGGCCTAGGAATTGAATCCAGGAGCACCTTATCACTGAGCTATACTCCGTATCCCAAGTCATTTTTATTTTTTGAGATAGGGTCTCACCAAGTTGCTGAGGATCTCATTAAATTTCTCCAAATGGCCTGGAAGTTGCCATCCTCCTCCTGCTTTCACTTCCAGAATTCCTGGGATTACAGGTGTGTCAGGGCCGTGGCTGGGAAACTGAATTGCCATGGACAGTCAATCCATCTTCCCCTTACTATCTCCTTGCCCTGCCCAGATGTACGGCTATACACTAATGCTTTTGTTGAGCTACTACAGTATGGTGGCTAAGAGAATGAGATCTGAGCCAAGAGAGAATGAGGATACTGGCTGATAATAGGTATAAAAGGGCTCTAAACATTTCCTTCTCTGTAAAGTGGGGAACACAAGACCTCCTCATATGGTGTGAATAGTGTGAAGTTTCTCAGCACAGAACTTAGCATATAGTGAGTACTCAAATATCTTAATAGTAGGATGTGTCACAATTGGCACATTGATTTGTCTGTCTCCCCTGTTCAACTTTTATATCCTACAAGTTTAGAACCTCACATTGGTTGGGTTTGTGTCCACTAGAATGGTGTTGTCTGGTTCCCAGTAGGTACTCCATGTTTCAAAGGAGATGGAGAGAAGGAAGGAAAGAAGGGTGGAACAGTTGTGGGATACAGCTGAGCTCCATCCTAAGAAACTGTAGGTCTGGGTTCAAGCCCAAGTTTTTCCAGTTACTGACTGTAGAATTTTAGCCAGTGACTCAATGTCTGCAAAACGCATTCTCTTTGTTAGCCAAATGGTTCTGCTATTACTTGCTTTACAGCACTGTTTTAAGGATAATTTGAGATTATGTATGAGAGAGTGTTTTGTAAACTGACATAAACTTTAGAAATTTGCAAGGATCATCACTGTGAGAAGATCTGCCCTCGTTGTCTCTTTTGTCTTACCTAATAATTAATTAGTCACTGCTATGACTGCTCATGCATACAGAAGATCCCTTGGCTATGTGCTGTGAGGTCTTTGCTTTCAAGATGTTTGCAGTGTGGATGGGAGGTCACAGCCCACAGCCTCCGCCTACAGCCATGGCAGGTAGCTTGAGAGAACTTCTGGGCAGGGGCCTTTGACCTCAGTCGACTTCTTCAGTGGGTGCCCAGCAGCAGCAGTCTCTGAAGTGACCCTGTAACAGCATGCGTATGCCAAGCCTGTTCAAGCCTGTCTGCTGGCCCCTTTGTCAAATGTCATCAGTATCATATTCTCATTTCCCTCATAACACACATTTTAAAGCAGAAAACTGTATTCCCCATGACGTAAATGGTACAGTGGCACAGCAGGAGGGCAGAGGGTGGCCTAATGCCAGCGGAATAGAAAGTCAGGGCTGATTTCTGACAACCCACTTCCCCACTCTGAGTAGCGCACACAGAGACAGTTCTGAGACTTTCATCTTTACCCTCATGCCCAGAGGTTCTCCTTCCTTAGATATAAATCTGCAAGCCTGTAGGTCTAAGAAGCCCTAGAGAAACACAAATAAAGAGAATGTCATTTCAATGCCTCTTATACTACATCAGGGACCCATAAAGCCTTTTCAGTTGTAAAAACAGCTCCTTACTCTAAACACTCCCTGAAAGTATTGCCTCATTTCCCAGCATCCCCATCCAGATGCCTTTAGCCTATTTTTTGCATCTAAATGAGGTATTTCAGTGGATGTCCAACCTGCTTTCTTAACTCTGGGGTCTTGGGTTGCTCCAGAATATTTAGAAGGTTTAACTCACCTGGGTGGTGTATTAGCTTTCTATTGCTGCAGTAACAAATTGCACAAACATAGTGGCTTGTAACCGCATAAATCAAGGTGTTGGCAAGGCAGCATTCCTTTCTGGAGACTTGAAGGGGAAAATCCACATTCTTGCCTTTTCTGGCTCTGAGAAGGTATGCATGATCCAGGGCTCCTGGCCCCCTTCCATCTTCAAAGCCAGCAAGTCAGATCTTCACATCCCATCCCCGTGACTGACTTCTCTGGTTCCTTATTCCACATGTAAAGATCTGTTGATTACCCTGGGCCCGCTGGTCTAATCCCAAATAATCTCCTTGTTTATTTTAAGGTTAGCCCAGTAATGACCTTAAGTGTATCTGCTACCTTAATTCGCCTTTGCCATATAGCAAAGCATGTTCAAGTTTGCGGGGATGAGAAGGTCAGCATCTTTGAAAGGCCATTATTCTGTATACAGAAAGTGGTTTCAGGATCTCAAAGGCTGTACAGCAGAATTGGCAAACTATGGCCCATATGCTAGCCACCTGTCTATGCAAATAAAGTTTCACTAGAATGCAGCCACACACATTTGCTTATGTGCTGTCTGTAGTTTTATCATACTAAAACGGCAGAGTACGCTATTTGCAACAGAAACCATATAACCCGTAAGACTAAAATATTACTATCTGGCCCTTTAGAAAACAGTACTAACTTCTCTGTGATACTCCATATACACTTATCTGGTTGTGATTGTAACACCTTGGAACATCACTCAGGCACCTTGGGGGTGTCTTCTTTATTTTTTTTCTTCAACCTCCACACCCACCCCCAATTTAAGTTCTATCAGTATCCTGACTGACTCTCCAATTGTTCCTTCTTGATCTCCAGTTACCATGAAACTATTCAACCCTTGCAACAATTCCAAGCACCGTAGAATGTCAAATCCCTTTACTTTGACAAATGCTGTGCCTCCTGCCTGGAATACATTCATCTTTCCTCTCTACCTCTTGGCAGGCAAGCTTCTATTCATCCTTTAAAGCCCTGCCAAAGCATAACTTCCTCTAAGAATTCTTCCCAAAACACCCCCACCCAAGGACCAGTAATTAGTACTATTCTTGAACAGTCTTTCTGGAATGTAAGTGTCCCAATGGCCGTCACTGTTACTTTTACCCTTTTTGGTATCCCCCTGCTGATTTTTTCTGCTCCTTGGAGAAAGGCTGTATTTTCTTGCAGATGTCAGTTCCCTTCTCCCAGCCTAAGTCTTAACACCTAGCTCCAACTAAGGATCTGGGTAAAATATGGTCAGTCTCTAAGGGCCCTAATAGCTTCAGTGGTCTTTTCCATCTGGGAGGATTTTCCAGTACCTTACAGACGCTGAGGAGAGAAATCTCCTGCCTTAGCTTGTGCCCTGAAGAGCTGGAAATCACCCAAGACCTCATCACTCATAGCTTTGCTTTTATAGTGGGACAGCTGGGGAGTGATGACACGTAGGACAGGGAGTAGGAGAGCAAGGACTGGCTGAGATCACCTGGTTTAGGCGGGTGGGCGCGTGGTCTTATAGGTATTTGTTATTGTCAATTCTCCAGGAACTGGTTAGAAGGCAGCTCCCGGGGCCTTTTGGAGGGAGCAATATGCTCCTTTGCAGCAACCCATGCCTGAGTCTCTGTCCACTGGCTAAAGACCCACAGGGGAATCAGGCCAAACTCAGTGCAGTACAAATGAACCCCCACTAGCTCAGGTCCCTTATATCTATCAGTGGTTCTGCTCTTGTGGCTAGAAACCTTGGTGACAACTTTGAACACCTTCCCTTCCCTACTCCTCTCTATCCCATCTTTAATGATTACATGTTTTTCCTTCCAAATATTGCTTAGAACTTACCTTTTCTCTCCCATTCTATTGTCACCACCTGTTCTAGCCTGTATTGTTTTCAGTAAGGACCCCTGCAGTAGGGTCATCCCAGCATTCCTAACCCTAGCTACTTCCCAAGGAGAACCATCCTACAGACTCCCATCAGCCTGACTGTCCCACATTCCCTCTTTCCTCATGACTCTCCCCTGTTCTGGAACTTTCTATTCCTGCTTTAAATCTAGACTCCTCTGCTCCCTGCATAATCTGGCCCTTTCTGTTTTTCTTCAACACTCTTTTATTTAGTCAGATGGCCTCCTCTCTGTTTTTCCTTTCATTGTGGTCCCCTGTCCTTCCTCCTCCGATTACCTTTACCTGGCTTCTTATTAATTTAACTCAGTGTACTTCTACAAATATTTAGGAAGGGCCTGCTCTGTTCAAAGCACAAGTACACCTCTGCTGCTGCCGGTCATTCTGTGATAATCCACCCTGCAATCTACAGTTTGCCTTTATTGTTTCCATTCATTCAGACACATCATTCTGCATCTGCTCATTCTTGCACCCCACACTGACCAGACACCTCTTGAGGACTGTCTTAATCAGTTTTTCATTGCTATGAGCAAGAGACCTGACAAGAACAATTTAGAGGAGGAAAAGTTTTGACTCATGGTTTCAGAGGTTCAGTCCATGGTCAGGTGACCATAGGTTTTTGGCCCCAGGTAAGGCAGAAGACATGGCAAGAGGGTGTGGGACAGGAAAAGAGAAACCAGGACGTGGTAATCAGGAAGCAGAGAGAGGTCTACTCATCAGGCACAAAATATAAACCCCAAAGGCACACCCCCAGTGACCTACTTCCTTCTGCCACACCCTACCTGAATAGTTACCACCCAGTTAATCCATATCAGTGAACTCTCATAATCTAATTATTTCACCCCTGAACATTCTTGCACTGTTTTTACACATGAACTTTTGCGGGGGGACACCTCCTATCTAAACCATAATAAGGACAGTGTTTCTTTGGAATTTTGGCTCTTTCTGTCCCCAATTGTGGCTATTAAGTCCAGCCACCCAGACCACCTTTCCTGACCCATTTGCCATTTCCTTTTCACCTCTTCTGTCCTGTGAATAAATTGATGATAATAAATCTCCCTCACCGCGTTGTTTGAAGCTTAGAGATATTTTGCTCAGACTGGACGTCTGATGATGGTTGTGATGGTGAATGCTGTCCTTCTTGTCCATTCATCCATAGTGCTTCAGTCTTTGGTGCATCTGCAGTTAGAGAAAGTAACAGAGGGGATTTTATCACTAGGAGACATCCACATTATTATTCCTGCCCCTAAGTTTGAGCTGGAAAATTCCACACTTAGCCACATAAATTACGTTAGATTAAGGCATTTCATTTCCCCTCCTCAGGAGGCAAGCATTTACTAAGTTCCTGCTGTTTACCAGGTACTGTGCAGGGCTGCCATTAGCAACTTCAGTGGCCTTTCTTATAGATGAGCCGTGCCCTCTTCCTCAGCTCAGACCAACCCTCCCACCTAGATGGAAGTAAAGTATGGAAACTGTGCAATTCAAAAGTTTTTGCTGAGGGTTGGGCTCCGAGCCTTCACCTCCCTCGTAAATCTCACTTTCTCTCCACCCTGCTGGGCTCATTCCTGAGACTGAGCTGCCAGGTGCCAGCTGGGGCTTTCTGTCTGCTAGTTGGCTAGACGATTCAGTTTCAGAACACTAATTTCTAATCCAAACTACAACTATTTGAAATTCATTCAAAGTGTAACCATAATTCATTCATTCAATAAATTCAATCAGTGAATAAATCCAATTCAATCAAGGTTTGCTAAATTAAAGCAATCACTCAGCAAGACTGACTGAATCTCTAAATGTCTGTTCTATATTTCTGCAATAAGATTTGTAGTATAACCTATTTCTTAAAGACCTAGCATTCCCGTGTTTACTACTGTGTCAAATAACTCAAATTTTCCTACTCCAGGGGAACCTTTTCAACCAGATAACATGACCTCGTGTGATAAATGCCAGAGGAATCACCAGAACAAAAAATAAATAAATAGCAATAACAACCACATTAGCTAGTAAGAAAACAAGTTTAGAACCAATTCCTCTAGGAGTTTATTATCTAGATTATATTATTTTTAAGATTGTTCTGAATCCGTGTCCAGCTGCTATATGCATGAAGCTGGCAAAGAGTCCAGGATATCAGAAGTGACATGTCAAACATCCACAGTGCTTGTGAGTATGCGTGTGTCAAGGGGTGGGGGGGAGATTGATTTAAACCAATATTTTCTACCTTGCTTGCACATTTACATTGGCAGCATTTCACTGGTAAATATTGGTTTGAACCAAACACTGAAATCTTTAATCACATTTAAACAGACCCTGCATTATTCTCCAGCAGACAGTGCAGAGGAAAGGAAGAAACAGGAGGAAAGCGAGCACAACTGATAGCTATGATCTTTCAAGAGTAAAAAAAGGGAAAAATCAGAATTAAGTAAAATTCTTCCAAGGGAGAAATGCCAAGAAAACCTCTGCTGAAATACAAAATTTTGTTTTTCTAAAGTCTGGAGCGGTGTTCAGTTAAGTGACGTCGTTTACGAACCAAGGGAAATTAGGGCAGGGACGGAAGTACTGCTAAATTAGGAGAAACTGGCCAAAGGAAAGCAGAGCTGTGACATACACAGGGTTGGCTTCTTTCTCTGATTCTCAAACAATTCTTGTTTGCTACTGTGTAGAGTTGGGTTGCCATGAAACCCCAGCCTAATTTTATATTTCGTTGGAAGTTCTGAATCTCTTGTATAAAGCAACTGTCTGTCTACCCACAGAGGCTGCAAGAAAAGCACACTGTTAACCCTCCCCAACACGCACACACTTAAAACCCACACCTGAAAGTCGCTTGGCTTTGTTGATTCTGAGTCTTCATTCACATCCAGTGGTTCTTATTGAATCACCCACAACCCGTAAATCACCTCAAGAGACTGTAAGTCTCCTGCTAATGTGTTCCTTCCTGGAACCCACCATGACTGTACTTCTGAAAGTCCTACCTTTCACACCTTAGACAGGCTGCAAGTGCTGAGAAGTTTGCTAAAAGAGTTGGGTTTGGGGGTTTGGTTTGGTTTTTGTTTTTGTTTTGTTGTGGTGGTTGTTTGGGAGAGACCGTTTTCTCTCTGGATTCTATGATGATCTCTGCTTAATTAGACCACTGCCTACCACATTTTAGGGCAGATGGTGAGATTTGAGAGCAGCAGGGATTTTGTTGAAGGTGAATGGTCAGCCCTATTGAAGACTGCCTGAAAGAAATATTCTAATTTTCTTTGTTTAAAAAAAAAAATTCATCAGCTCCTAGACCAGAATGAAGACATGGGACTTCTAGAAAAAGAGTTTGAAAATCATAGACTCAAATAGGATGGTTATCACATCAGGCTGGGGATGGAGATCTCCTGCAGCAATTCTAAAAAGAACACTTCCCAGAAGCCACCCTGGGGAGACTGCTCCACACACCTGGGGTTTAACCTGGGAATCGCCCCCAGGAGCTTCAGATGCAGCACTTTTACAGACTGGAGTAGTGATAAGTATCAACTTTGGATTCAGGCTGGATTAGAAATTGAGTTTTAGCATGTACTTAGTGGTGTAACTTTGGGCAGATTGTGTAACCTCTCTGAGACTCAACTACTTACTGAGGTTATTGCAGAGATTAAATGAGATAATATACAAAGTCTCTCAAGCATTGCCTCATTTACAGTAGGTAAAAAATAAAGTTGTACCAATCCAAACATTTCTTTGGGACTTAGCCAAAAGAGAAAGCCAAACTAAAGCAATCTTAATAGTACTGAAGGCAGACCTCCTAAATCTGAATTCAGGCTCCACCAAGTATGTGACCCTGGGAAAGATACTGAATTTCTTTGTTTCTCATCTATAAAATAATATTATCTATTATATGGAAACAAATATTCAAGTCATTAAATTATGATAAAGATTAATAGTTAATGGATGTGAAGTGCTTAGAAATACTGACTAGTACTCAATAAATATTAGCTATGATTCTTGTTGCTATTATCACCTCTTTTAAAGTAAGCATTTATGTGGAATGAATGCAGGCCATGGAGTAGTCAAGTCCCAGCTGTAGTCTCACAATTGGGAATAACATGACCCAATAAAATAAACAATAAAAATACAGCACCAGCCCCATAGACCATTTCAAATTTTCTAGTAAGCACATAAAAAAGCACAACTATTTTAACAATGTATTTTACTTAATTTATTTTATCTAAAATCATGAAGTAACATCTATTGAGCTATTTTACAGCATTTTTATACTGTAAAATTTTATATTTTTGTGAAATGTTATGTTATATTTCAATGCATCTCACATCAGACTAGTGACATTTGAAATGCTCAATAGGTACATGTGGTTAGTAGCAACATTGGACAATGTGGGAATTCCAGTTTCTAAAGTAAGTCCCTTCACCTTGATGAGCACTCAATGACTCATTTGTAAAAACAGAAATACATTTAATGGCTTTGCTTGTAGAAAAAAAATGAAATTTCTTTGTTAATTGGAAAAGACTGCAAGCAACAGGCTTTCTGCTCTTTGTAACACTTGCACTATCAAATGCAATGCTTTTCTCAGAGGGTGACCCACCCCAAGCCCCATGTGATCTGAGATATCACCTAAGATAGTACTGGGTAGATAGTGCTTTCCTATAGGCAGATGAAAGAGATTAAGCAGCTAATGCTTCAGGAAATTGGAGAGCTTCTCCTCTCTTCCTCCCTACCCTCCACATTTACACCTAACAGCAAACATGTTTGCTTCTACTTCTCACCTTTTTGAGATACCTTTGACAATTTTCCTTCTAAAATAAAGTTAAAATTGAGATATAAATAAACCTTTGCATTCCCTCTGATAGAACCTTAATTTGAAACTTCATTGTTCTTAAACTCCTAACTTTTCCCACAAATACTACTGTTTGATATTAATAATTTACCACATGCTTATTCTCTACCACATTTTAGACTCTTGTAGCTTACTGCCATCAAATTAATAATTCATCTTCTTATAGGCTATGTTGCATATAGGAAGGGCACTGAATCTAGAATCAGCAAAACTGGATTAAAGGCTCTTTATTCTGCATTTACTGGTTATAGGAGTTGGCATGAGATGCTTAAACTCTCTGAGTTTCTTTTTTTTCCTTTATAACATAGAGACAATAATAGTGTTCTCACAGGCTATGATGAGGATTAAAAGAAATGACACATACGAAAATGATCTATATCTGCAAAACATTAGATAAATATAAAATGGTATTAAGAGATTTATAAAGCACTCTGTGCATGTCATTCTCCTGTTGAGCAGTTTTAGATGACTCCCCAGTGCCTGCCAAGTCAAGTCAGATTCCCTAGTTTAGCATAAAAAGTTCTTCAAGTCCTGGCTGTGACCACGTTACTTTTACTAGTTAATCCCACTCTACTCAAACCAAATATTCTAACCAAATAGGACTGGCATATCTGTCCTCCTCAAACAGGACTGAATGGTATGACATATTTCTAACTTCATTTTTCTTACTTCAAGTTTTCCATCTCTTGAAATTCCACTCATTCTTCATCAGCCTCCAAATCTCTCCTGATTTCCCTTTCCCCATGTTCTGAAGTTCTAGCTCTGCTGCCTGTGAACTTTGCTTTTATCTTCTTTCTTATGACAACTGAAAAATCCACTTGGAATTCTAGTAACATGTGGCGCAGAGAAACCTGCACAAAATTTCCTGAATTGGGCTATTTAGGGAAAGTTAAATGACAAAATCTGCAAATGATTATGCAACAGTCCCATAGAGGCAAAATTTTCCCCATTTAAAAACTATTCACCCTAGAAATCCAGTCAAGATTGCAGAGAAATATAGAGCTCGTTAATTGTGGTAGCATTGAATAAATCAGCAAAAAAGAAGGTGTTTTGTTTGGGTACTGGCAAAAAGGATAAGAAACAAGAATTATGATAGCATGTCTTTAATCCCATTCAGTAGTAGTTTCCTTTCCTTTTGGGAATGGGAATCCCATCTTTTAATATGTTAGGCAAGTCAATAGGACAAGCAATATTTTTGAGCCACAACTAGGTAGGAGCAGCATGAAGGACAAGCCTGATCTTGGGAAGGTTAGCAGATAATAGGGGAGATAAACAGAAACAGTTACAAAATATGATCAGTCGAAAATAACAGATTCCAGCCAGGCGTCGTGGCACATGCCTGTAATCCCAGCAGCTGAGGAGGCTGAGGCAGGAGAATCACAGTTCAAAGCCATCCTCAGCAAAAGTGAGGTGCTAAGCAACTCAGTGAGACCCTGTCTCTATATAAAATACAAAATAGGGCTGGAGATGTGGCTCAGTCATTGGGTGCCCCTGAGTTCAAACTCCAGTGCACCCACCAAAACCAGAAAGAAAATAGCAGATTTCAGGTGATATTGTGAGAGCTTAGAGGAAGGGAGTTTAATTCAACCTCAGAACATTTAGGAAATGGTATAGAAAAGATACTCTAGGCTGAGTCTTAAAAGGTAAGTAAGAGTTAGCCAGGTTAAAAAAAAAAAAAAAAAGCCCAGGAGAAGCACTTTGGGCAGATGGAAATGATTGAACAGAAACAGCTCTCATGCTGCAGTCACAGAGCTGAGTCTATCGGGCTTGAGAAAGGAGCCCTCTAAACCATCCAACTGACTCCTCTCGGATTTTACACCTACCAAGTATCCTTATGATTATAATTTGGTCTCCCATGTAGAAAAGCATGAGATAACCAGGAGACATGGAAAGCTCTTTGTAGATGATTGTTCTTTCTCAATGTAAATGCATTGGCCTCTGATTTCTTTGAATTCTTATGAGTTGGGCTAGTTTGAGCTGAGTGAACTCAAAATGCACTGATAGAAATCTCATTTCTAGACCTGAATAGCTGCAGCCACTGTGAATTTTGGTCAGTAGTCAAGCACCACCACCCTTGAAGTCAATGGTTGTGAGTCACAAATGTCTCAAGGGCATGCACGGCCATCTCCACTGCTACTACCTGTTTCTACGCATCTCCATCTTCTGTACAGGCTACTGGAATTTAAAAAGCAGTCGATTTTAATTCGTTCCTGTTGCTAGAACAAAATATCTGAGCCTGGGTAATTTATAAAGAACAGAAGTTTATTTCTCAGAGTTCTGGAGACTGGAAGTATATAATATCAAGGTGCCAGCAGGTTCTGTGTCTGAGGAGAGTTGCTCTCTTAGCTTCCTGATGGCACCTTGCTGCTTCAACCTCTGGAGGAGACAAAGGATGCATCCTCATACAGAGGAATAGACAAAAGGCCTGGCAAGGTCCCTCAGTCCTTGAATAAGGTTGTTTTTCCCATTCATGAGGAATCTACCCTCATGATCTACTGAAGGCCTCACTTTTTAATGCTGTCACATGTAAATAGATACTATTATTATTATTCTCATTAAATGGGCTAAATAGCATAAGTAACTTTCCCAAGGTTAAGGTTCAATAAGTAACAGCAAGTGACAGTACTAGAATATGAACCTAAGCAATCTAACTCTAGAGACCAAGCTTTTAACCCCTACTCTATAATCTTCATAAATCTTCCCTATATATGCCTAATTTGTTATAAAAGTGATTGGACAGCAACTTTCCTCCATTTCTGATCACTTCCATGTGCCATTGGTCATTAATACTAGTCCAGGTAGATTATTAAGTTCCTTGAGCATTGGTGGTGAAAGTCCCTTTCACATTGGTGGTTCTGTTTTAACTGGATGAGCACAGAGTCTCATAAGTAAGTCAATGCCAAAGTCGGTCTTTTTGGAGAGCAGGTTCTGTTAAGGTAGACACTAAAAGAATGGGAGGAGGAGCAAAAGAGAGTGCATCATGAGGCAGCCACATCAAAGATATCATTTTGCTTTGTCTAAGACCACCTCAGTGACATAAAGAACCTTGGCCTATTTGTAATAGGCCCCATGGCTTAGCAAAAAAAAAAAAAAAAATCACAGAATTTAGATCATACAATTTTATTTCAATTATCTCTCTCCTTCTTTCCTTCCCTCTCCCTTCCTTCTTCCTTCTTCTCCCCTAACCCCCTTTTATTTCTCTCCTCTAATAAGTTTGAGCAAGTGGTTAAACATGTCCAAGCCCCACTTTTCTCATGTGCATAATGGAAAATGCATGTCATCATAATAATAATTTCTATCTCCAGGGGTTTCTTTTTCAAGGAAAAATGAGATATGCAAGTGAAAGTGTCTGGCACACTATCAAGTTATATATACAAAAGCTGGTTGTGATTGGAGATTTTTAAGCTTGCTGTCTTAGAGGAGTTTGCTAAAGAGAACAGCATCAAAATGACCTACTTTTCCCTGTGATTTCCCTTGAGGGCTGTGGACCTCTTCTTCAGTGAATCCACCCAGAGTGAAATCCCTGTCACATACAGTTGCAAAGTTCCATATTCATAAAAACACATTAACAAAATCCTGTCTAAAGAAAGGCCACATAGGGCTTCCAAACTTTGCCTTTGGAAGAATTGCATTGTGCAGTTTATATTTCAGTTACTGTGATTTGTTATAAGAATGTTTCACTTAAGTTTGAAATGTTGAGCTCTCACACAAGTGTATTGCATTTACTACATTCTCATCAATTTTGAACATCAAAATTTATGATGAAGAAATATATTGGTAACAATAAGGGAAAAACCATACTAAGACCATTAAATACATGGGCCAATAATCTCAACCTAACCCCTTTGGATGAGAGACTGATCTTCATAGGTATGAAACTATTTTACTTTTTTTTACATATAAAAAAGGATTTAATTTTTTGTATTATGGGGAAAATGAAGTAAGCATGCTAATTCCAAAGCACCCCGAGTTTATGGAGGAATAGACTAAGGACATCTACAGGGCTAGAAGCTAGTCATATACCAAATGTGAAGAATCGAACAAACACACACTTCTCACTGGCGAGGATCTGAAGAATAAAGAAGGAACCTATCTTCTTAGACTGATAATTTGGAGAACGGTAAAGGTGTTTCCAGTATAATAACTCAGTACAGTGGACACTACCATTCCTGAGGCATCTTTTATCCCATGTTGTGACCCAGCAGCCCACCCAGCGACAGGCTTGACACATAAGAGATGCCCTATGTATTTTGTGGAACAAATGAATAAGTGAACAGCTTTTTGTACAATTCTCCATGTTTAATGAACCACTGCTCAGGTGTGTCAGAGTTTGGTGTAAACCAAGAACTTCTAACTAAAGGAGGTTATGAAGTTATGCAGTGGGAGGGACATTTTAGGATTCCCTGGCCAACCTTACACTGGCTCTCTTCTCTCAGGTCAAAGCTAAACTCCACCTGATTTAGTATCACATACATCCATCTACCCTCAAGAAAGTGACCCAGGACCAGAGACGAAGGGGTGAGAAGGGAGGAAAAAGTTCCTGACGTGTGTCAGGCATTGCACCAAATGCTTAGTGTATGATGACTCATTCAATTCTCACAGCTGGTTTAGGCCTCTTCCTGTTTCCCAGGTGAAGTGGTGGAGATACAACAGGCTACCTAACTCGTCTAAGATCACACTTCTAGCAAGTGGCACAGTCAGGATTTATAAACAGCTATAAGACTCTAAAGTAATCTACTGAATTTTGGATTAGTAGGAGCAACCTAGTCTATGTCATCTCAAAACCAACATCTTTTTGTTGTTATAACTCAGCTCTGTGAGACTTAAAATTTTCTTTCAAATAACCATGGCTACAGCTTAACCAAAGGAAAGGAAATGTGTTTTTGCAAATCCTACTCTTGCTTTTTTTTTTCCATCTGAAAACTTGCTCAGAAAAACTGAAAGACAGAGAAAAGCTCCCAAATCGTAAGTTTAGAAGTCAGTAAATTTTCATAAAATGAAAAGTTATTTTATCAACACTCAGACCAACAAATATATCATTGCCAGATCTGTAGAAAGCCTCTCAATTCCATCTTGGTCACTAATCCCCTACCCCAAGATAACCACTATGTTGACTTCTAACATTGTAGATCCGTTTTTGCATCTTTGGAACTTTAAAAAATTGAACCGTACTTTTTTTCATGTATTTTTTAACATTTGGTTTCTTTTGTTCCACACTTAGAAGACAGCATTCATTTATTCTTAGGAGATGCATGTGGCAGTTCTGATTGATTTAACCACTAATATAGCCTTGTAAGTAGAAACCACCCTCTGTAATGAGAGGAAAGTTCAATGATGTGAAGCTGATAAACAATGATGATTTGCATTTCTTTTCTATGTGGAGGAAAATGACAGGTTTCTGATTTACTCCGAGCTATATTAAAAATACATATAGATGGAATTTGTAGCAAATTTATATTTGTGGTATACTGTGAAGGTTTTACCTGCTAATCATGTGTATTTGGGCACTGACTTTTCTGGACCTCAGTATACTTATCTGTATTAAGAGTGATGATATCCACTGAAGAACAAATAAACATTTAAAAAAAGAAAGTGATGACATGAAGAGTTTCAATGTTAAATGTTAGAGAGCCTCTGTCCCTACTTTTTCATGAGATCAGTTGGATAATGAGATCACACTTGGCTGCACAGATTGAAGACCAGCTTCTAGGGCACTTGAGGTCTGTTACCAGCTCAGCCATTGACTTCATAAGTGCTAAAAATCTCTTCCCATGTTTTCTAACAACGAACAGCTAACTATCCGTGGCCAGGCAGAGGTTTCCAATTACCTTTCCTAATGTCACCCTTCTCTGGATATGTCCTTCTTCCCAACTCCATTCTTATAACACCCACACACATTGGTACTGAATTCTCAAGAAATAACTGGAGAAACTGGACTATGAACCAAATAATAATTGAATTGAAAAACTATTAAAACAGAAAAAAGTAAAGACATTGAATGAAAAAAAGATTATTCTGCTCAACCATCTGCATAGTTGTGGCTCTATTTGTCATATGTATATACACACCCACATATACATGCATATATACATGAATGGATACACACCAAGGGATTAACAGTGGTGATCTCTCATTTAAAAAAAAATGTGAGATTTTTATCATGTCAAAGTTGTCTTCTTTGTAATTTTTTAAAATTTTTACAGTGTACTTATATCCCATCTGTAATAATAAATGAGATATTTGCAAGAGGTATACAATAATTTTAAAATTATCATGTTTTTATATCTATTCTCCTATGACTCTGCTTTCATCATGAGACCAGAATAGTTTTCCAACCTCAGTTTAGAAGTAAATAGATTACTTAGGTAATTTTCCTGAGGCTGCCCACTGAAGCAAGACGCAAGATGAGAACTATACCTGGTCTTCCAAGTAAATATTGCACAGCCTCCCTTTCCTGAGGGCAGCATAAAGTGGATCAGAAAAGGGAAGAGGAGACTCAAGAGCTGACAACATTTAGGAAAGCAATTATGCAACTTTAGCTAGAAAAGACTCAAAAGATGACATGCAACTTTAAATGCAGCATTTTCAATAATACCTGTGCTTTTCAGTGCTGAAGTGAAACCTCGATTTCACAGACCAAGATACAGTCTGGCTGGAAATCTAGAGGGACTATTTTCTCTTAACAATTTAACCTCTGACCTCTTAGCTTGTGCCTTAAAGTTAAATCAGAGATAATCACACCTCTTCCATGTCCAACGCACAGAGGTGTTGCAAGGATTAATGAATAGTGTGTCTGGAGCTTCTTAAAGAAAAGAACTATTTGAATGCCAAGTATTATTACCAGATTTATAGTAAATATAATTATTCATCCATTTTCTTTTCCTGTTTCTCAGGATCAAATATAATATCTACCAGGCCTGCAAAAGGAAGAAATTCTTCCTTTGCCACTCTTGTTGGAGTGAAAGAAAGAGAAAAAAAAAAAAGGAGGAAAGGAAGGTAGTTGTTATCCTTGCTCCTTCCCTCTGAAAATATTTGAAACCAGAGTTGATTTAATGACCATACATGGTTACATTAGCTACTGCTACTCTTTTGAGACTTACTTCTACAGAGTTAAGCTTGTTTTTTCTTGGACCATCTTAAGTAAGATAAGCACAGAGCCAGCCCCATGGGCATACAACCTGTGTGGTTGCACAGGACCCCACGCTCAGAAGGACTCCATGTTTGCCATCTTGAAACTCCTAATTTATTTTTGTACTTGTGTTTGGTAAGTGAAATCAGATGAGATAATGGAGTGTGTGCCAATGGCACACACTTGACTCACACACTGTCCAACATCCTGCCACCTTCCTGTCTTCCCTGGGCTGGTTCACCTAGTTATTATTTTGTTTTGTATTGTTTTCAGTGTTAAGGGTCAAACCTAGGGCCTTGTTAATGCTAAGCAAGTGCTCTACCACTAAGCTACATCCCCAGTCTTAGGTTTCTACCATCCTCTTCCTTTGATCCCTGGCACCCCAAGACTCTTCCAGCCTCCTTCCTCCTGCCCCCATGCATGATCACTGCTTCTCTCCATCCCCACCAGGTCTCTGGGTGCAAGTACAGGGAGGATCTGATTTGGTCACATGTGCCTTGCAAAGTATAAAGTGTGGGTATGGCTGTAGTTGTTCCTGCCCTGGGCTGGTAAGGCTGTAATGCGGTAGACAGAGACCATGTCTTGGTGGGAATAAGCCTTTTGCTTACCTCTGATTCAGGTAACTAGCACATCCCAGAAAAGAATTTGGGGGTACTCATAAGGATACACATAATACCTTAAGGATTTTTCTGCTGTGGAGGGCCCACCTCTCGCTGGGGCATAGCAGTCTGGCAACTGGCAAGACAGGTACCCGGTAGTTGGTAAGCTGTATGTATGTATGCCCTAAGTTGTAACAGGCAAAGCCTTTGGTCTCCTGGGAGTGTCTGTACTCACCTCACAATATGCCAATGCCTGAAAGAATATGACATTAAGTAAAACTCATGAAGCCATTCATTAATTGTGACAAGCATACCATAAGATGTGAGATGTCAACAATGGATAAACCAGGATGTAGAGTAAGTGGAAAACCTTCTACATTATCTTTGCAACTTTTCAGCCAGTGTAAAAGTATTTTAAAATTGGAAATTTGGGGGTAGAGAGAACCCCAACATGACAGAAGAAAGGAAGAAACATCATCACTAGTACCTCTAACAGCACTTTTTCCTGCTTTAGGAACAAGGGTCCCTGCACTTTCAATTGCACATTGAGTCCTGCAAATGATGCTGCAATTCTTACTGTAATATCCCTTGTTGAATATGCAGCTCTTCCTTCCAATTCCTCTTCCTGTTCTTCTTTACTCTCAGTGCTAGGCCTTTGAGTTTCTTTGAGTATCATTAATAATTACTTGTATGTATCGATCACCTACTAAGAACTGGCTACTCTACTAGGCACTTTATATATTTTATCTCATTTAATCCCTTTATAACTTCATAGGATAAATATTCTTTTTTCGTATGTTATAGATGTAGGAAGTTGAGATGTAGTATCATACAATAACTGGTAGAAGAGAAAGTCAATATTTCTGATTGTTACTTCAAAGCTGGTGCTTTTTATGTAGTAATTGCCGAAGTGCTGTTCTGCCTCCAGATACCCAAGGCTTGGCAGGCAGCTTGGGCAGGCACTTTGGTTTCCATTTCTCCAAGTATTTCCTGGGTGTCTAGGGGACCAAACACTGGTGTGGTGCCAGAGTTGCAAAGTTGCAGCATGGAGGCCAGCCCTAAGCTGCAATGGTCACTTTCTTTGGTTGTGTCCAAGAAGGCATTTCAGGCCTCCTACCTCATATATAGTCCATTTTTAAAAAATATGTATTTTTTTAGTTGTAGGTGGACACAATACCTTTATTTTATTTTTTTCTGATGCTGAGGATCGAACCCAGTGCTTCACACATGCCAGATGAGTGCTCTACCACTGAGCCACAGCCACAGCCCAATCTTATGCCTGTGCCTCCTACCTTAGTTAGCAGCTATGATAAATGATAAGGCAGTCTTGACTGTGGATGAAGACTTTGGAAAGTGACAAGTCTAACTACATAACTTCAAAATATAATAATTTTTTGCTGAAAAAAAATATTGTGGTTGACCTGAAGAATAGAGGGCCATGGTGCAAAATTCTTTGGCATCTATCAGCCAGTCCCACACCTCATTTTGGACCAAGTCTGGAAGCACAGTACTTATGCGCTTATGCTGTCATGGCCACAAATGAGCTGCTGGTATGCTGGTATACCTAATCATTATGTCTTTGAAGAGTGCTCCTCTGTTTTCAGAGCTTCTGCTGGTATACTTACTATGTTTTCTATGTGGTTAGAGTAGAATGATTTTTCCTTTTTCCTCTTCATGAAGGAGAACCATGCTATATCATCTTACAGTTGTTTTGCATACAAGACAGTAAAGCCCAAGGCATTGGGAGATGGTTGCACTTTTTATTTTGTTAGAGGGAATGGGGTCGGGAAGGCTCTTTACCTTTGGGTAAGGTTCGTTGGAAGAAGTGCTCGTCTGGAAGTAAACCCAGGAGGCAAGGGGGTGTTTGGGGACACATTATAGAGTGAGGAAAATCTTCATGATGAGGCAGTATTGCAAAAGAGAAGAAGAAAGCCATTAAAAGCATTTTATTAAAAACACCTCAATTCTTGTCTACACATTTTTGAGGAGTGTGAAAAAAATGGAGGAAGTTACGTCTGGTGGTTTTGTGGCTTTTCAAGTATGACATACAGGATATTGAATTTTAACCCCTCTTTATCCTGAAGTGTACCAGTATAAGGGGAATAAACAAAGAAAGGATTCTTTGAAATGTGCATCTGTGGCCAATTGATTCCATTCACTTGGAATTACACTTCTGTTTACTCCCTTTCTGTCTCAAGTACTGGAGTGCCACACACACAAAATTATTCAGATAAAAATAAAAAGCTATGTGGTCTCACTAGGATTTCTGTATAATTGTATAAGAAATGTGCTCTAAATCGGACATGAATGTTATATTAGGACTCCAAAATAAATTTCTTATTTTATTAGTGCCTATTGTGTGCATTCCAGAAAGCTCAGCAGGACGAATGGATGTCACTTCCCTCAAAAATGTTCAAGAAGTGGGAAAGTCCGACTGCTTTTTATAACTGCCTGTAGCTTCATTAATTCATCTAGGATTATAAAATTAATTTAGTGTTTATTCACATAGGTTTCTTAAGTCAATAACCTGAAGTATTTGTTCAGACCCACAAATCTTTGGATATGGAATGACATGCGGTGAATTAGTAAAAAAGTTTTAATTGTCCAGCAAAAGTGATCTTGAAAACAGTATTTTTTTGTATGAAACACTTAGAAATATTCCCAGAAATTCTCGCTTCAAATCAGAGCCCACAAATCAGAGCCCCCAGCTTTAATTAAAATGAAAATCTACAGCGTTCACATCTGGCTCCACCTGAAAGTCCGGTTCAGAATTTCCCTGTGACCCTGGCACTTGCAGGAGGGAAGTTTTACTTTGTTTAGTATAACAAGAGCTGCAGGGCTCCCAGGCCAATAAACGTGTTCACGTAAAAACTCCAGACTGTTTCTCCTAGACTGGAGTCTTATCAGGGAGACCTCACTTTGCCTTTAGTTAAAGGTGAGATTCAGGAGCAGCGAACGCCCCTTTATCTGTGCAGGTCAGTGTTTGCTGAATCCACAGTTATTCCAACACCAACACATTCCCAGAATGAATGACGATGTAGCAGAACGTAGTGGTCAAAGGGTTCTCCCCCAGCTTTCCAATGTCGGTTCCATTTAGAAGAAAAGCAAAATGAGGAAAAGCTTTCCTCATTTCTCCTCTGTGACTGCAAACACTCAGAAATGACCTCACATACCCTAAAGAGCCCCGGGAATGACTAAGGCAGAGAGAGCCTGAGAAAAGTCTTCCCTTCGTCTGCCTTTAGTTTTAGGGCACATGTATGCAGATGAGCGTGTAAGAGACTGTTCCCCCGCCTTCTTCCTCAGAGGAAGTTTCTTGGTAGATCACTGACACCTCATCCAGGCGGGGGCTGGGGGGGGGGGAGGCAGGAGTTGAGAACTTGGCACCAGCCGTCTGGGGCAGAGCACCACGGTGATTTGTTCTCCTGGTGGAGAGAGCTGGAAGGAAGGAGTCCGCAAGCAAATAATGAAGGAGCAAGGGGGCACCTTCAGCAGCACGGCGATCAGCAGTGGCAGCGTTGACTCTGCTATGGACAGCCTGCAGCCGCTCCAGCCTAACTACATGTCTGTGTGTTTGTTTGCAGAAGAATCTTATCAAAAATTAGCAATGGAAACGCTGGAGGAACTAGACTGGTGCTTAGACCAGCTACAGACCATACAGACCTACCGCTCTGTCAGTGAGATGGCTTCTAACAAGGTAAGCGACCACCACCGTCTTCTTCTACGTTAAAGTATGACCTGCTCCCTCCGGAGCTCTGGCTCCCTGAGCCTGGGTCTGCAGCAGCATGTAGCAGACCGCACAAGCGACTGTTAAGACTGCTGAGCTCTCAGGAGACTGTTCCGAAGGGCTACACTTTATGTCTCCGTGCTATATAGCAAAAGTGTAGCTTTGTTACCAGAAACCAAGCTTCTCTAACTGATGCAGTTCAGAATATGTTAAAGGCAAAGGATATGTCTTCCAAGCTAGTATACAAATGACAATGCTTCCTTTTTAAAAATTTTACCATCATCAGAAAACTAAAATCTGAGTCAGAGTCCACAGGGCTGCACTGCAGTAAGGTGAAAAAACAAATATATATATATATATATATATATATATATATATATATATATATATGAAATTAATTAATTAGTAAATTAATTCAACCTCCTTACATGGATGGGACACAATGATTTGCCCTTAAATTTGGTAAATTCCTTCTAAGAAAGACAGTGGGAGACAATCTAATGTTTCTTTTGTGATGCTGACATGACCTAAGATAAAAAAGTAACAATATACCTTGTTGTCGAAGACAGAGTTTTTTTAAAAGTTTGCTGATCTTCAAAGTGGAATCCTTTGAAATTAAGGTCTACCCATACTGCCAAAAAATGGATTTATTTACCAACTCCAGACAAAACGTAGTTTTGAAAAGCTTTAATTTTCTATCATTATATCATTTGTTTAATTAACACCTGGACTTAGGGTGCTAATTTATGTAGGTTATATAGTGAGAGTTGTTGCTTGTTGTTTGTATTTTTACCCTCTTGGAGAATGCTGGCGCTGTCTCGCTCATACATACACACACACACACACACACACACACACACACACACATACACACACACACACACACACACATACACACACACATATATGTGATATATATACATATATATATATATATATGTATGTATGTGTGATATATTACACTTTAATAGAAGGCCTTGTCCCTATTCCCTCACAAGAGCACTGTTTAGAGTTCCCAATCATTCTAGCCCGAGGCATTCTGTTATTGTCTTACATTTCTGAGATTGGGAAGAGGTTCTGTTCCACACCTGCCAGCCTGAGGTGCCCTGGTGAATGTGTGTCCCTCCTCCCTTTTTCCCCGGGGGTTAAAGAATCATCTTTGGATTGAGGCTGGCTGGCTCCTGCTCAAAACATCTGAGCAGAGGAAGCAGTGCAGCCTTAGGAGGTCCTGAAGGAGAAAAGGAGAGGAGGTGTGAGGTGAGGGGCAGCTTTTCTTACTCTGGAACTCGTTATTTGTTTATTGGTTGATAAAAGGGCAAAATAAGTCTCTTTCTGAAATTGTAATTCAGAGTTCAATTTGGCAGGGGGAAAAAACAAAAGGGCACCCTTGAGGTTTAAATATCATTCACTGACTTCGAAACTCTCAGTTGAGTGCTAAGTTCTGGGACTTTCCGGCTGGTATAAAACCTAACCAACTGCTTCCCCAGGAGGGAGCTAACCTATGTAACTTCTCCAAATCACACTACATGGGATTCTACATAGAAGGACTTTCATACATGCTTAGACTATTTAAAAGCATTAGCAAATACGCTTGTCTCTGTATTTCGTGACACTTGAAACTTATACAAGATGTAGATCCAATATTTGGGGATGATTTTTTCCAGCATGTTTCATCTTAGAGGGCATGGTGAACTTCTGGAGTCACCAAGATAAAGCAGGTGACTAATTCCAGAAGGAGAAAAAGAATGCTCACAGAGAAACTACAGAGTGTCATTATTGTTCAACTTGAGTGTTGATGCATCATAGCATTTTAACAATAGTACCTGGAATGCTGACATTAGACATTGTCTGTCTTTCAAATTAATTAAAATAATTTCATCTTCAGCATATTATTTTATAAGGCTTAAA
This sequence comes from Ictidomys tridecemlineatus, assembly GCF_052094955.1. Taxonomy (NCBI): domain Eukaryota; kingdom Metazoa; phylum Chordata; class Mammalia; order Rodentia; family Sciuridae; genus Ictidomys; species Ictidomys tridecemlineatus. The sequence continues at coordinate 51,896,206 of NC_135487.1, forward strand.
ACCAGGGGCTGTGTAGGTCCTGGTGAGAATTCCAACCCCCCAGGTTTCTAGTCCTCCTTTATGGTATCCTGTGCAGGAAACAATGAAAGTTGAATAGAGCTAACCCCAAATAAAGGGCTAAAGCTCAATAATGACACAGCTCAAGTAGACCCATGTCCTTCACCAATTTTCAAGTTCTAAAGCAAGTTTGTAGAGCAAAACAATTATCCAGCAGATAAACAAAGTCAACCCAAAAGGTGAAGTCGATTTCAATTTTTGATAAAATATCTCTTTTTATTTAGCTAAAAAGTCTCTTTTCATTTAGCTATTCTTAGTCTGAATTATTCCGTTAGTTATATGGGGTAAAGCTCAAGTATAATGTAAACCACAACACATATGATAACAAAACAATGAGAATGTTTTTGTGGCCACCAAAAAATCCCTTGATTTATACTGGGGGGGGGGACTGAATTGTCTATGATAAAAAATAATATTCCACATTCAACTTTAAATTTTGTCAGAATTATTTGAGGTCTTCATCCAAATTGCCATTTAAAAATATCATCCTCACTATCACAATATTACCAAGTAGCTGTAGCTTATCTGGACATTTGTCATTTCCTTTCTCTGAACAAAGGAACCACAGCAAATCTGAGTTACAGAACTGGAAATGTGAATGCATTTTAGAGAAGGAGACTATAAAAAGTACAGGCTTTGGAATTGAAAAATTGTGGTTCTAATCCTGTCAGTTCCATTTAGTAATCAGTTTGACTGAGACTGAATTACTTAACTGCTCTAAGACTCGATTTTCTCATCTATAAAACGGGAATAAAAGTGGTGTACCTCCCTCATGAAGGTTGCTGTGTAGATTGAAATAAAATATGTCATAAGAAACCTGACCACTAGAAAATATTCAATAGATGATCACTTATTAATAGCACCCACTACATTTTTTGCAAAAAAGAATCTGTGCCCCTACTTCTGATTCCCCTAAGGATCTCTGTCCCTGCTTTTGATTCAGCTAAGTGAGCACTGAGTTTTGTTTGTGATGTCTGAACTTTAGGGTGCAGATAGGAAAGCCAGAGGCATTACAGAAGGGGCATGTGCAGATGACATACGTGCTGGTCGACATGCATATGGTGGAGAGTCAACTGTTTATAGTGGGAGAGGCAAACAGTCTTGCATATTTGTCTCATCTGGGTAGGGTTGTCCTTTTGCTTGTTTATTTGTTTTCTTTAACCCTTTTAGAGTCTGAAGAAGAGTGAGTGACTCAGAGATTACAATTGCCTTTCCCAAGTGTACTTCAGAACCTAGGGAATTAGATAAGGAACTAATTATGTGACTTACAAGACCATAGTCTTCTCCTTCACCCAAGTTTTCTTGATCGCTTAATACTAGTCACAGGTCAAATGGAACTTCAAAAGTTTCAAGAAAGTTGTAGCCAGGTGCATTAATATTGCATATAGGTCATCTTCTCAAAAAAAAAAAAAAAACAAGAAGATGGAATATGGTCAGCAGGAGTTTACAAGGCAGTGACACTGTTTTTCATGATGGAGGGGATGTCTAGTGAATCTTCTGCCTGCCGCTCAAGTTCAGTTAGATGGGTTAGAGCTGTTCTGCTTAAACAGATTGCCTTCTTAGATGTGTTCATTAAATTTTGTGTTTCAATGTTCATCACCTCCTGAATTAGAATTGTCTTACACTTCAGCAAAATGCCTCAGAGCAAAAGTTCCTCAGTGGCAAAACAGTCTCATGTTTTGAAAACAGGATGCTTTGGTTGTGCAGCATAAAAAGAGGAACGGAAAGAGAAACAGTATAGAAAGGAAGAAAGCAAACAGCCCTCAGCAGGATCCCTAGCCCAACAACGGCATAAACAGTGACCTGTCTTTCTGACCTTCACTATGGCTCAGTTCCTGACCTCCTGTCGCCAAAGCCAACCAACGTCATTGGAAGAGGATAGGGGGAATGGCGCAGCTGCTGTGAGGGTGACTAGAATTTCCTGTCTCCTTCCTGACAGACAGTCAGAAAAGTACAGGGTTGCAACAACAGTGGCTGAGGAAGGACCAACCCAGAACAACCCCCAGGAAGGTATCTTGTGATGACTGACAGGAGGATGGGGAAGTGGTCCCTCCCCTATTTTACTGAGAAGTATGAGCTCTCATCTAGGATTTTCAGGTGGAAAAAAAGTCAAAGAGGTCATTGGTACCCAGGATGTTGAAGTTTGTCAAAAGATGAACATGCCATGCTACTCAGTAAAGAGCTATATTCCAGCAACCAGTCACTGTCCTAACTGTCTCCCAAAGGCTCTCCTTTGGCCTTTTCTTCCTCTGCTAGGTTTGCCCAGGGGCAATTTTACGTGCACAATGAAGCTGTGAAAACAGATGTTCTGCTTTTGAAAAGTGTAGTACTGGATGTCAATTCATTCTTTAGAACAAAGCATTAGAACTGGACACTTCAGTGAAGGTTTGCTGGGCAAACCTACCAGATAGGAACGGGAAACGGGCGGTCCTTTCTTAAAGCCTCATGAAATCAGCTGCAGACATCATTGCTGGAGAAGTGAGTCCTCCTGGCTGCCCAGCTATATTTCTCCCATGTTCCAGGAGTAGCTATACTGGAATAGCAAACACTGAGCGTAAAAGCAACTGATTGTCCACGCTCTTGAATGGGAGCCAGGTTGCATGACCTTGGAAGGTGATCGTGACAGGCTGATTGCCCTAACGTTGGGTGAATCATTTTCTATATAACTGAACAACGAATACTGGGGGAAATATTTCATTCAGCAGAACTGAAAGGACATAGATCTTTGAGGCATCTGATACACCTTAGAACTCTTTCAGTTGATGGTGTGCAGGAAACCAGTTGTTGAAAGGGTTAAGTGCCACTTTTGCCTAAAATTCAGTGATATGATTGGAGCACTGACACCCCTTAGTAACAAGAGGGGTCCTTTTCCTGGACTCCATGCTCTAAGAGAGCCTTGACCTGGGCTTCTTCCAGCTGCCATCTGATCCAGGAGGTGAGGAGTTAATCAGGCCAAAGGAACAAATGTTCTCACCCCTCTAGACCACTCTTTGCTCCTCTGATCCTCCACTCTCTGCTCAAATGACTTTGACTCAATGTCCAGGGCCTCTTCCTTGAATGGACTACAGGAGTGCTCACCCCTGGGCCCAGTAGCCAAGAGGTAGCAACTTGGGGTGGGGGAGAATAGTGGGGTAAAGACTTGAATATGCAGGCTATGGCAGAAGGTTCACACAGGCCTGCACTTGAGCTCCACAGTGGTGAGGAAAGAGGGCAAGGAGTGGTCCAAAGCTAGGTGCCCCTGCCCTACCATAAAATCCAAGAAGTTCAATAATTCCCAACTCAGGCTGACCTGCCAGCTGTGATGAAGGAATATCTGTCAAGGTAGGAGTTTTGGAGATAGCTTAATTGACATCTTCATATATTTATTTAGACTTAGTATATGGCCCACAAATGTTAGTGATGACCTTGAGTTAGAGGGCAGGACAGAATGAAAATCAGTTCTGACAGCCAACTAGGCATGCATGAGTTTTTTTTGGTTTGACTTCTCTCTCTCTCGTTACTGGTCAGATTTATAAAGTATTGACAGCTCAGGATGAGTATGAGGAGAGCTCAGGAATAAGCTATAAGTTTGAGTTCCAGCTGCCTGCAGTTAGGTACATTACCAAGGACAATTATATCATTTTGATCTCCACATTTTTTTAATCTATGAAACATAATAGTTGAAGATGATTATCTCCATGGTCTCCTTCAGATCCTACATTCATTGATAGAATAATAATGGTAAACAAACTACTTTTACAGCTATAGACTCTGTAGACATTGCACTAAACTCTTTGCCTACAATCTGTCATTAATGGTTACAGTCATCCTGGGAAATAGGTACTATTATTATCCCTGTCTTACAGATGAGGAAAGTGAGGCTTAGAGAGTAGAAATAACTTGCCCGAGGTAAATAAATGAGAGCCACAGCTGGGAGTATAGTTTGGTGTTTGAGTGCTTGCTTAGCATGTGTGAGGCTCATAGTTTAATCTCCAGCAACACACACACACACACACACACACACACACACACAAACACACACACACACACAACTTTTTTCCTTGAGGATTGGGATGTGGCTCAGTGGGAGAGTACTTGTCCAGCGTGCACAAGGTTCTGGGTTCTATCCCTATTACCACCAAAGGGGGGAAAAAAATGGGAGGCAGGATTCATAGCCAGGGCCATCTGGCTCACTATCAATGAGCCTAATGAAACTGATAAATGCAGAAAAAGTTTGGAGGTATTTATAATTCTTCTAAGGGAATATTGTAGTGATTGGTGGGAGGTCTTATGTTTCTAATTCTGTCCATTATTAGTTACATCTGGTTCAAAATTCTAGTCTGCCAACTACCATATTCTCCTCCCCTAGGCCAGCCATTCATCACTCTAGGGTCAGTTTTGGCTTGGAAGTAGCATCTACTAACATAGATAAGGGGGAAGATTTATAGTTATAGGCAACGAATGCGAACAACAATATTAAACATTAAACTCTTGTGAATCAGTGTGCTAAACTCAAGACCTATTTGTTTCCTAAAATTCTCCAACATGGCCGGAGATAACAATAAAATTTGGCTTAAAGTGCCCTAGCCTACTTCTAAATTCTCTTTTTCTCCCTGCCTACCAAGATAAAAAAGAAAACAGAGAGAAGCTATTCTACCATTCTTATTTTTTAAGAATTTTATTATCATTCAAATGATTGGGCAATTCTATCAAGTACTACATCCTTTTCAATGCATGTAATATGACCATGAGGCAGAGACTTGATGCTTCAGCAGCAATGACACACAGGCAAATTGCCTCAAAGTAACCTGTAGACTATTTCCCTTGTTCTTTCCCTTCAAACAGAGATGAAAGAGAAAATTAGCTGATTATTCCTTATGTCTCATTGTTGCAATTACTCTATGGCAAAATAGAATTCTCTTATTGGGTGCAATTCAATATTTTAAGTTCCAGTCTTACTAACAAACTATAGAGCTTAGAAGTTATTTAGTGCTTTGTAATAAATTTGATTTGTAGTCTATTTTGCTTAATTTAATATTTTTGCATTGATATGTACATAGAACCATTTCGATCAGGCTTTCTGCTAACTCACTTGAAAGTTCCCAAGTGGGCAAATCTCTAAAATGCAGACAGGAATTAAGTGAGGGGCATCACCTTTGATTGATGTGACTCTGGCTCACTGACAAGAGGGCATGATAGTCTCAAAAATCTAATAAATGTCATTTTAGTGAAGGACGCCTCACTATCCACCTGGGAAAAACATTCAGAAAGTCATGTTTAGATGGTCCAATATAAATCTTGAACACCAATCTTTGAAAATAAAGCTACAGTACATAAATGGAATAAATATTTGATTTCTATCATTCATGCTTTCTTCTTGGGTACAACCCAATCTAAAAGCCCACCAAGTTCTGTGACGTTGTTATCTATGAAAGGAAAGCTAAGGGCGGAGCTTGCTCGGGCACTGTTTACTTCTAAGTAAGAATGGCTCAGTAGTGCAGAAAGCTGGACTCTTTGGGAGCCAGGACTTGCTAAACCAGACAATGCCAGGGCAAACTTGCGCCACAGTCAATAGGTGTCACGCTCCTGCAGGCCCTGTGCCAACTGTCGATGTGCCTCCCTGCACATCCCTTCACTGGAGGATTTTTTCAGGGACTTGCCAGCCCCTCTGTGTCTTGCCCACTTGTACGTGATGTTTCCCTCAACTGGTGCCAAACTGTTTAGTCTCTCTCGGATATTTTACTGTAACTTCCTTTGTTTGATTTACTTTAAAGTAGCCAAGTGCTTCCACAAAGAAAGGACTGTTAAGTTATTTAGAAATGAAGAAGACAGTAAAACTCCTGTTCCTTTTGTTTCTGTTTTGGGAAGTGCTTGATAGTTTTTCCTCTTTATGGAGTAGATTTTAAAGCTGTAAACCGTGCAATTCTGCTCATCAGTCGTCACATTTTCCTTTCCGCTAATGACTTGCAATTTAAAAATATATCACTTTACAAACCTAAAACCCTCCAAGCTTAAAGTTTAGCAAGCTTATTAAAATAAAATTCATCTTCGTGGTTCGGTCACTTTTTGTCTTTTTTTTTTAATCTATTAAAAATATAGTGAATTTTGGGGCTGGGGTTGTGGCACAGTGGTAGAGCACTTGAGTGGCATGTGTGAGGCCCTGGGTTCAATCCGCAGCACCATAAATAAATGTCCATTGACAACTAAAAATTGACAACTAAAAAAATCAATACAAAATAGTGAATTTTGTATTGATTACTAAAAGCTTTACACAGCCATGTTACTTTCTGTCTTTGATCACAGGACAATGCATAATCTTAGGCCTTAACCAATTATAAAAATAAATTTGGAGTTCAGACACCTAAAGGCACAAAATGATTAGACCAATTAAAACATTTTATATTTAAGACAAGAAGTGTTGGCATCTGATACCTGAAAAGAAAAATTTTAAATAATTATTTTGGAAATAAGACAGTAAGGAAAAAATGTCACTAAATAAAAATTCCTTTCCAATTCAATCATATTAGCTGTGCAAAAACTTATCAGACAAGACAGAGTAAAGTGTTAAATTGGCAACTATTTAACGTCTTTGGACACTGATGACGGTAACATTTGATAAATCAAACCACCAAAACGATCTAAATATTTTATTTTTATAGAGATTGTTACTAGACAAAATTCATAGAATTCTAAGGCCAGAAGGGAGTCTTAAATATTATCTATTTGAAGTCATTTTACTGATGAGAAAACTGAGGTATAGATTTTCTCATTAACAAAAAGTAGGGACTAAGAATACAAGGTACTCTTTAGAACTTTGTAAAATATAAAGCACAATCTTGCTGAAAAAGTAATTTTGTTATGGAATGAGTTCTCAGAGTCATAAGCATAATTAGTGGGACCGTGGCAACTAGGATATGGGTCCAAGTCCAACTTGCTGTTGATCTTCAACAAAAGTCTGATCATGCTTGAAGAAGACATTAGACATCCCCTCTTTAGTTTGCACTAATTTTTAACCTTATTATTCTCCATTTATCTTTCTTGAGTAAAAGCTGTGTGTGTCATAATCAGTTCAAATAAAGAGAATAAATTCAGTTTACTGAAAATTTGATGATCATATATAGCAGGAAATTGTTGAAAGGAGTTACTTTAAATGCCATTGACACTCATTGCTTTTCTTTACTTCTTGCTATTTTAACTTCTTAATTTAAAAAAGTAAAACAAAAATGTAAAACCAAAAAAAAAAATCTTACAAAGGCAACCAGAGTTAGAATTTTCATCCTCCATTAAAATGATGCTTATAGATCATTTATTTTCAACTTTTCCAGTTAATATAATAATAGCCTCTCTCTCTCTTCTGGTAATTAATTTTCATTACTGATATTTAATATCTATATGATATTCAGTTTAAAAACTGTACTGTTAATAACTTACCCAATTTGTAATTAATGTCTTCAGTTTTTCATCATTATAACTTTCTACTATCTCTGGTTATTTTCTTAGTTTAGGTTAGAATCCCACAAATGGAATTAATGGGTTAAAGGCTCTTGATCCCTGTTTGCTTTCTTACTAATCCCATTGCCAGAGTTTTAAGTAGTAAAAATCCTGTGGTTAGTGTAACTTCCTTTAACCTTTTTCCATTTCTTCCTTGCCTCTCTCTGAATTTAAGATGATAAATTGGAGAGTTTTAACCTTCTGGTGAGAAAGTAGCCAAGCCTTAGATTCTTTCCACTACTCAGCAGAGCTGTTAGCTTGGGAAGTTGAAATCAATATGGCAGTTTGACCCTCTCCCTACCTGAGAATGTTCTGCCCAATGCCTCAGTGTGAAGCTCTCACTATTCAACTGATTTCTTGATTATTGAGCCATACTTCCAACATTCTGGTTAGGTTCAGTAGTGTTGTCAACTACATATTGAGAAATAATACCAATGGAATGAATGCCTTGTATGAATTTTAAATATTGATAGCATGAGAAATGGGTATGCTACATAAACGTCACTCACAGCATATATTTAGAGAGATATTTTTATGTATTTATATATAAATATATAACAACAAATCCAAACATTATGCACAACTATGATACACCAGTAAAAAGTATGGGAAAAATGAATGAAATTTTGATACATGCTACAATATGAACGGACCTTGAAAACATTACGCAAAGTAAAACAAACAAGAGACAAAAAGATAAATAAGAGATTTTTTAAATGTATTCAGTTAGCTTAAGATGACTTTTAGTTTTTATTTAGTATTTAGACCTCTGAGTTTATCAGATATTGCAAACATTTTACTATAAAATATGTGCAGATAATGCTCTATTCATCTAATTATTTAAAATGAGGCAATATAGTAGAAAAATGAAGAGAAAATGACTAAGGGAGAATTTTTGGTATGATGTGATTTAGAGAAACTATTCCCTGCCTAAAAAATTCTTGACATTCTAACTTTGACTCTTTCAGTATCTCCTCATTTGTAATAATTATTTACATTATAAAGTAGGTCAAAGGAAGAAAAAACTTTTCTTAACATATAATGTAAGAAATGAGAAGAAAATTTCTAATTCCTGCGTGAATAAAAATGTTTGGTGTTTTGTCTATTGGGATAGGATATTTAAAAAGCTTGAACTAAAAAACTAAAATATTTAAAATGGGATTCCACTGAGGGGGAAAACATTTAAGAGCCAGAGTAATCATGCTGGTATAAGAGAGGTGGAAATAACATGAGTAACGCCTGTTGAATCAAAACGGTGGGCTTCCAATTTCCTCTCTTACCCTTGATGTCAGAACATCTATTAAAAACATGGCTTAAGAATATTAGTAAGAGTTTATCATCACTCGAGAATGAATGTAATTCCATTGCCTAGAAAACTTCCCCTTGCCTCACACGTAGCATCAGGCCTACCCCTGGTGTACAAACTTCTTGGGTTTCTTTTTAGACCTCTGCCTACTCTAGCCTTTCTCAGATGACCATACCATCCTCTTACCAATTGTATTTGTAAGTGTCACAGTTAACATTTCGGTTGCCTGGAATTTAAGTTGTGTCTGCACCAGACTGCAAACCCTTAGGGCTTGAAATCAGATTTTGGAATATCTGGGACTCCACTTGGCTTATAGTGATAGGCTCAAAAGTATCCAGGAGGCCTAGCTCTCTTTCTGATTAATTGTAAGCAAGGAAGAGAAAAGTAAATGAAAGCTTTTGTCAGTTGGTGGTAATTGATTTGGGGTTTGTTTTATTTAGAAAGATGTGAGCAATTCTACTTGATTTGATCATTTAAGACATTTGTTGATATGGCAACTTTTGATTATTGTTAGTTATTTCCTCTAACCAATACTAGGACAGGGAATACCCTCACTGATAGGCACAATACTAAAGAGGGAAATGTTTCAGCATTTTCAAAAAACTTAAATTTATGGAACATCTTTAGACTATCCAGTGTGAACTTCCAATATACTTTTTTTGTAGTTGTTTTCTTTATTCAGCGCTAGGGATTAAAACCAGGGTCTGCCAATGAGCTACATCTCTAGGCCTTTTTATTGTTTTTGAGACACTGCCTTGCTAAGTGTGCCAAGGCTGGCCTCCAACTTGAAATCCTCCTGCCTCAGCCTCCCAAATAACTCCAATATACCTTTGCATATCTATTTGATTATGAGAAGCTAGGGACCTTATGATGGGTCTCTAATGAAATAGTCTCCAACTCTCACTCTGGCGATTCCACTCATATACTTTGGTTTAACTGGACAGATGCTCCCCATTTACCCACCAAGCTAAAGGGGCATAGTGCCCTTCTGGCCTGCAGCCCCCCCACCCCCGTTGTGATTGCTACTCGTGGCTCTAGTCTATAATTGAGACAGATGATTTAGATATGTCTGTGTTTACTGATGCAATGGATATGTTTTTCTTGGCTAGGCCAGTACATTATTTGTGTGCTTGTCAGGGTGAGCTGCCACTGAATTTTTTCCTGCTATGTTTTACATTGAAGATCTGATTTCACAAAGCTTATTTGCATCTTTCTTATCCATTGTATGGAAGCTTCCTTGAGAATATGTCAAGATTTTCTAGAGTTGTTTGTAAAAAAAAATTAAAAATTACTATCATTTAATTCCCAAGAATTTGTTGCTTTTATAGGAAGTAATTAAAATAACTTTAATAATAATTAAATTAAGTTTTTTAAATAGATAAAAACTCTTTTACTTATAGTCTTCATTCATATATTTAAAATCTCAAGATTGTTGTCTAATGTTGGTTTCTATGTCTGGCACATTAAAATTTGCAAACGGAAATTATATATCTTTTCAAGAAAGATTCTTTAGGGCCCCTAATAAAGTGCTAAAATAGGAAAAGTTTGCCAAAATATGAACCCCTGGGCAGAAATGGTCTTTTTTTTTTTCAAGTATGGTAAATATTTCTAATTAAGATGAATAAAATATGAGCTTCTTTTCATAAGTAAACATTAGTTAAAAGAACTCAGAAAATGTTTTTTTGGTTTTTTTTTTTTCTGTTTTGAGTACTGCTTTTCAAATCTAATCACATGATCCAAAACTACAATTCCCAGAAAACTCTGCATCGGCCTGAGGGAAATACTGGTAATGGGGCAACAGAGACTTCTAAGGCCCATTTCTTCTTTTAAAGCTTCTTTTCTGTGAAATCTCCCTGAGGTCCCAGGATAGACTATTAAATAAAGAGTCATTCTCTTGAAATGTATGGCTCTGTCTTATTTCCATGTTGCTAGATGCAAATGTAGCACAGTAATGAAACACACCTGGATCCTGCTTCCCCTCTACTCTCACAGGATGCTCCCCCTGAGCAGAATCCTGTTATCCCATTTTCAAATGCAAAACCAAGACTCAAGTGGAAGAATGGATTTGTGCAGAATGGATTTGAGGCTTAGACTGAAATTTCATTCTCTTTGCTCAATGATTTAAAAATAAAAACTAAAGGGAAACCCCCAGGGTAATTTATTATATAATTCATTAATAACACACATAATCAATAAAAATTTGGTGCTAGAGGTCAACCAAGGCTCCTTATGATTTTTAGACCTTCTCCACTGTGACCCTCACTCAGCAGCTTGTTGGTATTACAATGCATGGTTTTTGTCCTTGGTTGTAGATATTGGTTTTTTACTCATCACCTCCATTAGATTGTAAGGTTGTGAGGAGCATGTACACCATGTTCATTATTGTACTCTCAGCATTTAGAATAGCTCTAAGTACATGGTAGACTTTGAAATACACATTTTCAATAAGTATCCATTGCATAAGGTTCAGAAACTTAATCTAAGTTGTTCAGAATCCACTAGAAGGTTAGTGGAAAAATGCATTAGAACCCAGAAATCCTGTTTTCTATTGTGCTACACATAGGTACTTGGCATGCCTAATTCAAGTTTTTCTAATTGTTAGTTTAGCTGAAAAATTTCAATTTAGCTCACAATGACTCCTCAAAGTACCCTGGAAGGGTAACATGTATTAATTAATTGAATGTACTTGGTGTGTGAAATGGAATGGACACTTGGAAGCACATTCCTGAGGCCTTCTCCTAACCTTCCAACCCAGATAACAAATTGCAAATTTTCAGGGACAGATGTTCTTGTGAGTGGGAATGTGAAGCACATCTTTGGTTGTGTGTGTGTGTGTGTGTGTGTGTGTGTGTATGCACGTGTGTGCATGCACATGTGCACTTTCGTTTGGTTGGTTGCTTTGGTTTGGTACTGCTTGATTTACCTTTCTCTTAAAAAGTCTGCATCCTATGGACAAGAATCTGAGCCCTCCAGAGACTGGCAGTAGCTGTCGAACAGTCATTGGGGAGCTTACTCAGGAGCATGTGCTCTGTCTGAATCTTAACCGTTCTCCCTATCTCTTGTGTCTGGAGAAGAGCAGCCTTTTATGCTTTTCTTTCCTGGCATATTTCTAAAGTTTCCCTCACCCCAGTTGCCTTTGCAATCAATTCATATCTGTTACTGGATTAATCTGTCAAAATCTGAGCAAAATTCATATTTTATACAGTTATCCATAGGCAATCTGTGGTTATTCATGGCTTTGAGACATACAAGAAAAGTTCTAAAGTCTCTTAATTTGAAGAAATCAGCTACATCAAGGAAGCATGAATGGATGAATTACCAATAGTTGGACCTTTCCAAATAGGCTTTTTTATTTTTTATGGTATGGTATCAACATAAAGCCATTTTGAGTTAAGGTTTTCATTTGATATGCCTTATCTATTTTTCTAGCTATTCTGGTTTACACTCCTTAGTTGAATAATCTTATTGTCAACCAGTGAGTTTGAGCTTCTATGAGTAACTCCTGTGTCACATAATCTGTGTGACACCACACTGCGTCACACCTGCAGTGCTGCGTTGTGGGAAACCTGCATTTAATTATATAAGCCACTGTCAACAATGAAAAGACTTTAGGTGCCAAAGAGTCAGCTGAAACCTCCACCCAAAGCAAGTCCAAAATGAGCAAAATATCAGGAGTTCCTATTCTTTTAAAATCCAGAGGCAAAACATGGCTTCAAGTACAAATCCTGTGGAATGAAGGGCACCCCCAGGGTCTCAATCACCTTGCCAACCACTCTACCATTTCTGATCTTCCCATTTTAGAGAAAACTTAAGTGAATCAATCTGACTGAATTGAAGACTTCTCAGACTAAGTTATAGTGTTTAGGAGTTTATTTTCAGACTCGGGTGCTGTTATGAAGTTGGGTTTGCTATTGGGGTCTACTCTGTGTTATTAGAGCCCACTAATAAGGCAGGCCTGTAACCAGCACCTGCCTTCATGTCTGAGCTGTGCAGCCAATTCTGAACTGCTCTGTCAGCCTTCTGTGAACCCAAGAAACCTGTACATCTTGGGGGGTATTGTTCTTCAAAACATGCCTTCATCTCTTCTAAATTCCAGTAACTATAATAGGAAAAGCAAAATATATAGGTATCTTTTGTGAATAGGTTAAAACTACTTAAGACTGCCTTTTTCATCTTTTATGGTTTAAAAATATATTGGAACCTCCAACTTGTGGCCAGTTCTTCTCTTGCATGAATATAGTCTTTTGATCATGGGTATAGTCTTATGATCTTATGATCAAATTACCAAAACAGATAAGACGTATGTTTTGGGGTAAAAAAGATTCAGTATGCGTAGTCCAGGGTTTTCCTTTATTTAATTGGTAAGCCCCAGATCGGACCTTGAAAATCTCCATAGTACGGACTGCCCTAGCTCTGAGAAAGTGCTAATCCAGAAGCAGGGATTCCAAAGGCAACTCTGAAGCCTCCCATTGCCTTTTACCTCAAGGAGTATGTGTAAGTCACTATCTGAGATCAATATAATTAATATTAAACACACACACATCATATAGAGCCATAATTTCAAAAACAGGCTAGGTAGAATTTTATAGCTACAAAAATACTGGAGATTCTAACAAAGCAGGATTTAAAACAATCCCAGATACGTTACCGACTGAAAAGTGGAAATCAGTTCTTAGGAATCATGAGCAATATTTACGGGCCATGATAATAATGTCTATAAACACTTGGGTGGTGGTTTCCTGTTCTTTGCAATGACTTTCAAGGCAAATACCAATGTCCTGAAGCCTAGGTCTTGTTTTCTACCGTCATGAGAGGATACTACGGTCCATTTCTACGATTTCTATTTTTAAAAGATTAGTCTACACTGAAGAGGTTCTGGCTGTAATATGTTTCAGTAGAAAACTTAATCATCTACTTCAGAATCACACTAACACCCCGGGGCCTAAGAATTGACTCAATCTTAGAGTTAAGTATTGGCCATCACAGCTACCCAGAAAAAGTTACAGAAGCCTTAAATGGAAAAGCAAGAGAAACTAAATAAGTGATCATAATGCCTCAACTTTTGCTGGTTGCTATGATGACTTTTTCATCTATTGAAAAAAGTCATGTTATATTTAATTCTTAGGCCAGCGCTCAAGATTTGACAATGTATATGTAATTGAAAAATTAAAAATAAAAGTTAAATTAAAAGGGAGCAGTCAAGAACATAAAATGATACTATAAAGTTTCAGGAACAGCGGCAGATCTTCTCAACAGAAGGAGAGGCCTCTGTCAAAAATATAAAGTTTAAAAATTTTAAATTATTTAAAGAAATACAGTACCTCTAACCTTGAAATGTTATGAGGACTTGAATGGCTTGGTATCTCTTTATGGGATATTTGAACATGTAATATCTGAAACATTTTTCTATTTCCAAAATTATTATGTGAATTTCGAATTTAACTGGGCATCCTGAATTTTTATTTGCTAAATCTAGAAACCCTTTCACATATGTGAAAGCATAAATATACTTATATATAAAATATTACAAATATATACAGTTTATAAATATTATATCTAGTATAAAAATGCTATGACTATATCGGTCTTTAGGCATAAATAGTTATAGTGTCGTTTGTCTATTTAATCTCATTACTACAGCGACTTTCAAAGTTAAGGGAATGTTGGGTCGTGAGAAATTCCTATAAACATCCTAATGGGAATTACTGTGGGTCTAGGAAGGGTCATTTTTTAGCATTCTAATAATATGTGTCATATCTTCTCTTGTAAAGATTTCAGAATTCTTAAAAAAAAAAAAAATGGCTAGCAGCAAAGGGAAGGTGGAAGAAATGCCTAAGGATTTTAAGGGCTGTTCGCCACTGAATCTCAACTTGGAGAGGAGTTATATTCAAATTCCTTTGAATTTTTCAGTTTTCTGTGTGAGAGCACTTGTGGGTTGTTCCTACTTCACCCTTTGTCACTTGAGCAAATATTGGTCCTCTAACCAACAAATGGAATTGATTGTTTTCGCTTCATCATAAATGCCAATATTTTGTTGCAGATTTATGGTAGAGATATTCATGGTTGTTTTTCATTAAATATTACTACATAACCGCACAGTTTAGCAGAGCAATCCTTCGATTCTAATGTGTTTAGGAGAGTTCCTCTGACATGGTGCAGGGATAGTGAGCACCACACACATCTCCAGGTCGCAGGGCCGTGCTTTGCTAGGATGGTCCTGGAACTATAGCCTCTAGCTCCCTACATATTAGAAGACAATGGTAGCTCCATTATTCCTTCTTTTCTCTCGTCACCATCTCACCCAATTCCATTTTACTTGCCTCTCAAGTAAGATAAATCTGCTATTAAAGAAAAGGATCACTGGGTTTCAAATGAATGGTAAAGTTCACAGGGAAAGATAGGAGAGAAGAGATGAGATGCTCATCATCAGATACTCTGAAATGTCGAGAATTGTGGAAATTGTGAGTTTTATAAAGGGCTTTACAGAAAGTCCACTATACCCTTGTTCCGTTTCTTGTATTTTTCTTTTAGAGCCAGATTTTTCAAAGGAAAGTGTAGATGCTAAAGAATGCACGTTCCTTTTTTTTTTTTTTTTTGGATTTTCATCTCTTCCTACGGAAGAAGCAATATTTTTAAAAATCAAAAGGGACCTTAAAAATTAGCCATTTTTACAACTAAGGAATAAAAGCCCCCAGAAGTCCATTCTTCATGGACAAGATTACACATTTGCTTAATGCAAGAGAAAACAGAGACAAGTTCTGCAATCACAGCTCACTAAAACCATGCCACCAGCTTTGACCTCCTTCTGCCGCCACTAGCATTCTGTAATTTCAGGAGGAATTTTCAGCCACTTTGCTTTCCTGATGCCCAGGAATTCTTACAAAGTTATGACTAACAAAGTATAAAATATGAGTCAAAAATTAGTCCCTAATAAAGTCATTGTGACTTTAATGACTTCGGCAGTTGTTTTCATACAGCAAAAACAGGAAGATCCCACACAATAAGGCGCCTGTCTCACAGCTGGGCTCATGTGTAGACGGCCACCCACAGGAGTTAACTACTGGGGCTGTCTTCCTCTCTTTGGCACCTCTTTTTTCCTTCCTGACAATTTTCCTCTTACTGACTTCATCAGGAGGTTATCAATGAGAAGAAAGTACCTGCCTTGTCTAGTCTTTCACAGGCTGAAGGGTATTTTTTTTTAATCACTTAGGATTTACCCCTAACAAAGCTAGATTACTCTTAATAGCAGCTCTTCCACATTCTTGATATTAGTTCCCTGCAGTTATCTCTCTCCTGGATTGTTTTATTCTGAGAAACATAAAATCAACAAATTTTAGATTTATGGAGACTTTGAGACCATACCTGTCCACCTTTCCTGTGTGGTTAGTTTAACTAATAACTCAATATCGAGATAGTGTCTCATGTGCCTGTGGACCTTTGCATAAACCTTAAGTTAGTCCTTTGAAGTGTTCCATCACTTTAGAAGAAACTGGCTCAGAAGAAAACAACCTCCATATGTAATAATGAAACCAGAGAAAAAATTGAAGCCATGAAACAAAATTTCACTATCAAGTGTGGCTGAATTTTAGCTATTGCTATTTAGTGTCTTTTTAAAACAACTTCTATTATTGAAGGAAGCTTTATTTTAAAAAAAAAATCATAGCTGCTTTTACAGAGAAGGTATCCTTAGCAAACAATATTAAATTTTTATATAAAAATTAGTACCTTCTACCCTTTATAAAAAAATAACTAATTTCTTAGCAATGCTTACAATGTTAGGCATAAACTTTGGTAGGCACTGGAGGAATATGTCTTCTAAGGGTTCATTCACAAACTTTGCTTGTCTGTGTTGAAAAGGGGCTTTGGTCATTTACTCTGGGGACATTATTTCTAGGTAGGCTCTAGCAGGGGTTTTTTTGTGTGTGTGAAGGCAGATTCTTAAAGGAAAATAGGATCTGTGTACATATAGTGGAGACACATTTATCTTTGAAATAGTGTGCTCCTGTTTTATGGATTTCTTTACTGAATTTGATAGACTAAATAATGTTCAATCCCGTAATTCCTAGGGGCATGGTTTTACTCAGAAGCTATTTTACCTTCGTATTCAAAACACCTAACTTGATAGACAAGGAGACTCCAAGAGTCTTAGACTGGAAAATTCTGAGATATGATAAATAGCTCTCTTCCTTTGTTGGTGACTTATTCTTACAGAATGAAGCATTTCCCTTTTTTTTTTTTTTTTTTTTCCCTTCTTTGCTATTTTCTCGGTATTGTAGAGGGAGTTTTATTTTCTGGGAAGTATTGTTTGCTGGTAAGTAATGCATTCAAACTGTAGGAGGCTGCCACAAAATTTATCTGAGAATCATGAAAGCTCAGGGCCGAGAAACTGAGATCCTAAAATCATGCATCTTTCTCATTTCACATCTGAGAGGTGAAGTGGCTTTATGAGACCGGTAGTAAGAACTGAGAATGAAAGTCAAGGTTCGTTGACCGCATCATGGCCACCTCTCTAGCTCACCAGAAGCAACTCCAAATTGAGAGTCAGATTCTGAAAGCCTAAACAAACTGAGTTCCTCAAGTGTCTTCCCAGCTTTAACCTCATATATATGTCATATCCATTCCATTCCTTGATGTGTCTGGTCACACAGGCCAGAGCTAATCATACAAATTGGACTCTACCTCGATACCCTCTGTCCTTAAAGCCACGTTGGCCCCCCCTCCTTCCTTCATACACAGCCCAACATAAGTGTGGCACTTCATAAGTGTTTTTATGATGAGAGCAATGATTGCTTTGGTCACTTGTGGCTGGGCCCTCCCTTATGGAGGAGGAAAACCAACGGTTGTTGCTAAGCAACACTTAAAGGAGTGGGTTGGCTTCTGACACTGAGTGACCTCCTTTTGCGTACTTCATCACGTTGTGTTTTATGGTTGCTTAAAGATGACTTTGGTTTTTGATGGCATTGCCACACCCTTAGCAAGACTCATAGGAGAATTAATTGGAGTGTGGGAAGAAGGGAAGTAGTATTTGTTCACTACTTCCATGACTACAGGGACCCCTTCTAAGTATGCAAGAGAAGAGAGAAGCTGGAGATGAGAGTCACCTCCCTGTTTCCACATTGGGACTTATTGACAATATATCCCAACAGGGGCCCCCTATGGCAATGGGAAGTTACAAAAAAAAAAAAAAATGAGGAGAAAAATCTTGCCTCTTCTAACGTTTTATGATTTGTTTTCTACCTGCTCCTATCTCCCTGAGCTGAGGGGTCAATATAGCTAATAAAGAACAAGCCCCCTCTTCCAGACTGTTAACTGTTGTGGTTAACCAACACACCCTAATATTTCCCAGTATTTCTACTTAAATGAAAGCTGATTAAAAGCACGAAAAGAATTTTTGTTGGTTTGTTTGCTTTTTTTCACTGCTCTATCTCCACTGCTTTGGCCATTTTGAACATTCAATAAATATTTGTTAAATACTTGGTAAAATGGGATTATTGATTAGTGCAAGACAGATTGACTCCAACTATTTCAGAGATTCCAAAGAAATAAAATGGAGGATAATTGTTTGTTTCATTTGGCTAAGTCGGGTACAGAAAAAAAAAAATTAGGGAGGAAATCATCTGCCTCTAAGCTTTTTACAAGATATTTTTACAATGGTCTAAGTAAAGTTTGCTTCTTTGCTAAAATTGAGCAGATCAGTCAGAGCATATAAACCTGCTTTTTCTAGCTTCTAAGACTTCCACGTAGAAGTCTTAGAGGACAGAAGATGAGAGGCCATTGTGACAGACCAGTTGCATCTTTAAAAATAAGTAGCTTGGAATTTATGCAATTTACCTGCAGTTCAAAATTGCAGAATTTCAACAAGTAAAATACAGTGGCTGAGATGATTGATTCAGATGATGCCTGGTTACTGTTACTAACATATTTTCTCATGGGAAAACATATACATATGCAAGCAGGATTACCCAGAAAGAGGGCGATAGAGCCTCTCTGAGGACAATGCATAGTGCAGTAAGTCAGCAGGCAGCCCTACTGATTTGCATTGGCTTCACCTCAAAAGGCCAGGTCTCCTGGGCACAGGCAATGGCATGACCCCGGGCTTGGATGCCTGAAGTGAAGCTATTGTCGGAAGCAGGATGCTCATTTGGAAGGGGAATGCCTCTCAGGAAAGAGAGCCAATTGCAAGTTAAGGCTGTTGCCATGGCACTCGACTATTCCTTCAACAAGCTGTACAGAGCTCCTGGGAGTCTAGGGCAGGGTAACAGAGGGGAGGGAAGAGAGGAGCCGAGTGGGCCTGGGTGGGGAATCCCACTGCAGTCAGCTCTTCCACTTTTCCTCTTTCTTGTGCAATAATGATGACAAGGAGAAGGTGGGGTGGGGGGTGGCGGGCTGCAGGGGAGCCTACAGGAAAGGAATGACATTCTCAACATCTCCTAGCTTGTTAAAAGAAAAATTAGTTTAACTCCTAATTATTTCTAACATGAATTAGAGGATGTAACACTAAAGTACAAAACCAGCAAGTCACTCAACCCTGAATAGTTGTTCATGGTTCACTCAGCAAATATCTTGTATTTCCTAACACACTCTAAATCCTGGAGGGAAAGGTTAAATGAGTTTAATCCATTTGCTGAATGTGATCTACCATGCATATTAATGAACTGATAGAGTGCAGAAAATTGCAGGCTGCATAAGGAAGTACTTTTCAAAAAATAAATTAATTCCATTCCCATTCATTTTATTGTGAAAGAAGGCTAAATGCATCAGCACACTGTTGGTGGGCACATAACCCTACAAAAAGCTAGTTAAAAAAAAAAGAAAATCTTGTATACTGGAAGCATAGTCTGAAAACAACTACATTCCTGACGTTTTTCAATTAAAAAAAAAAACCCAGAAAGTGAATTAATCAAATGCACCATCGCTTTGAGACAATTAGAGTGTCTGAGCTTTGTGCGGAGGCTGCATTTTCAAAGGGCTGGTCTGCAATGGAAAGAGAGGGTTAAGGAATACCTAGTTGAAATGGGGGAGGGTGGGACTTCAAATTTACTTAAATATTCATGGGGCTTCCTCCATTTTAATCTTCTCCTTTTAAAAAGATGGCTGTGTTTCCCAGCCTGGAGAATTGCTGCCTCCTTGCAGAGTTCAGCAGAGTAGGACTAATCTAGGGTGGAAACCCCCCGCGGCCACCAGGACTCTTCATAATTGATAAGTGTTTCAAGCCAGCCAGCTGAATGCATTTGGACAGACTCTTGCTCCTCTGTACAATTCCTGATTTCATTACTCTCTTCTGCCAGGAAATAAGCAGGGAGCATAGGCTTCTAACAAGAACGGAGTGCCGTGATGGGCTTTGTTTGGATTAGGAAATGCCATAAATTTTGGAGGCTTTGTCTTTTCTAAGTTTTGATTATTTTACCACTGGATCTGCAGGGCTTTCCTGATCCTTTCGGGATTGCTCTCTCTCAGAACTGAATTCTTTCAAAGGGATTTGTGGATTGTATCAAGAAGAGCATTCAAAATGCCTGAGGCAAACTATTTGTTATCTGTATCTTGGGGTTATATCAAGGTGGGTTAATTCGATTGTGTTTTGTGTGTGATAGAATGTGAAACCTTTACATTTGTATGTTTTCTGTGAAGTGGAAAACATCCGTAATGATTTGTGTGTTCATTTAACCCACTGGCTTCTGATTGTGAAATTGTATTTAAATATACAGTAATGTATTTTAATCCTGTTCTTACCCAACTTAATATTTAAAGAATGCTTTTGTTTTCCTTTAAACTTTACATCTACTCTCCTTACGCTGAATAGGTTATCAACTCAATTATATTTTAGAGTTAATTGTCCACAAATGTATTTTTAAAAGCGATTTCATTTTTCAAGTAAAAAAAATTTTTTTGACCTCTATGGAATTTATTTTCCTGTGTTTGAATATTCAAAAAAAAATCAGTTGTTACTTCTAAAATATCTTAAGAAAACCTTCTTTCCTAAAGTGACGTTGGAATAATTTCAAATTAAGGGGATATTATGTTCTTTAGAATCGGTATCATTTATCTAACAGTATCTGCTAGTCCAGTTTCTTGGTGCTAGTCCAGTTTCTTGGTTCCTAGAAAGTAAAGTTAGAAACATTTAAAGTGATAATTTGCTCTTTCTTTAATGGTGGTTAATGCATTTTTTCTTCTTTACAAACAGTTCAAAAGAATGCTGAACCGGGAGCTGACACATCTCTCAGAGATGAGCCGATCAGGGAACCAGGTGTCTGAATACATTTCAAATACTTTCTTAGGTAAGATATTAAAAAGGAAAAAAGCTGTCTCATAACTGAACTTTTTCAAGATTAATTTCACAACCCATCAAGGATATTCCATGTGAATTTGGAATGGGGCTAAGTTATTTTAAAAAATCCATTTAAAATAAGAACTGAAGCCAATCTTTAAGGGAAAAAAAATTAAGCAGGAAAATGATGGGGGGAAATGAGTACAAATGCTTATTAAGTTAATAAATAGAAATGAATACAAATGCTATTAAAGACAGACGTTTATTATGGGCTGACTTATATGACTGTAGGTCCCTCTTATCTACCAGCCCAATTCCATCTCTGCCAAGATCTCTGAAGTAGCACAGAACATGCAATTCCCCAAACCCTAGTGACAACTCCATTAGCTCCTCTGACACAGTATTATTTCCATTCTTCCAATAATAACTGGGCTTTGAGAAAAAGGTGCTTTTTAAGGGATACGCTGGAAGACTAATTCCATAGTGAGTTTAGAGAACTAGCTTTGGAAGTAATTTGACTACTGCTTTGCTAAGTTATTTCTTAAAAATAAACAGTGGGAAAGAGGAGAATTTTCATATCTCTAAAAGATTTGATTCTTCTCTAAGCAGCATCATTGTCTGCTGATCCTTTACCTATCATTCTCCGTTGTTACATTAACACACGACACTGACCAAAAAGGTTTGCATGAATGACCCTCAATTACCATCATGCATCTTGTTTGATTATTAGGGATTTCTGATCTCAGGCTTAAAGGCAATTCTGTTGTAAAATGAACCTATTTTGACTTCTTTAATATGGCCTCGAGAATTGGCAAATCTGTATTTCAAAGTGAATGGGTAGCATTTAGATATTTATTCTGTTGACTTTCAATTAGTGTTGAGTTAGACTTGCTTATGAAATTCCATTTTCCAGGGAAATGACCCATTGTAACAGCTGACCATCACACTCTCCTTTTTGGAATAGTCACATATCATTAAATCAATGAGCATCTGCCTTGATGCCTATGGATGCACATATCTCTTTAGTTCTGTTAATGAAAAGATCAATCCTATTTCTTTAACACCAAAGCAGTTCCTGCTATCAGCAGCAGATCAATCAGCTTTCTCTTTGAGCAGCCTAGTACAAAGCTGGCACGTTACTGTGCAGCCAATGGTCTCTGAGCAGGATTAACAAGTGCCTTCTGTTTCTATATGTATCTGTAGCCCTTGGATTTTTTCAGCTGCATTTGCAGCAACCTCGTCAGAGAACAAAGAGGAAGAATTTTTTATACCTCCTATCTCCCAGAATTGTCTAGGATCTAATTGAAGAGGGAACATGACATATTGAGCCTTTTCTTTCCCCCGCTTTCTCCTGTATTCTTTTGAATACAGGAATCTTCCATTGACCATTTCATAAATCCTACTCTTTGGAACATTCAATTATTTTGCATAAGCTGGGTACTGTTTTAGTTACATTTTACAGGTTATTGACTACAGGAGAGAAGAATAAAATTAATTAAGTGCAATAACTTGTTTTAGTTAAATGTTAAAATGCAATGGCTTATATGTCTTTGCAGAAAAGATTCTCACTATTTTTTTTATTTGTTTTAATTAGTTACACATGACAGTACAATGACCTTGACCTATCATACATTTGAATCAGATGGGATATAATTTTTCATTTTTCTGAGTATACAGTTGCAGAATCACATTGGTCATGCAGTCACATATATACACACAGAAATAAGAGATTCTCACTATTAAAGATCCATGAAGTCTGAGCCCTTAATCCTTCAAAACAATCCTCTTCATTCCTAGTCTCTTGGAACATCCATTTACCAAGGATAGCAAGAAGGCCTGGGTATACTAATTAATCTCTTTTTAAATCATCATTGGCTATCAAGAGGGAAATTGCATAAGATATAAAGATAGGCCGGGCATGGTGGCACAAGACTTTCATCCCAGCAACTTGGAGGCTGAGGCAGGAGGATCCTAAATTCAAAGGCAGCCTCAGCAATTTAGGTAGGCCCTAAGCAACTCATCCCTAAATAAAGTAAAAAAAAGACTGGGGATGTGGCTCAGTGGTTAAGCACCCCTGGGTTCAATTCCTGATACCAAAAAAGAAAAAGAAAAAGAAAAAAAATATACAGATAAACTTTCAGTCTCAAAACTATATGTCAAGAACAGAGAGATGTCTACCTTTTTTTTTTTTTTTTCATATCAAGGATTGAACCTAGGGGCACTTAGCCCCTGAACCGTATCCCCATCCCTTATTAGTTTTTATTTTGAGACATGATTTCACTAAGTCACTTATAGGCACATCCCTTAAGGAACACCAATTTTTTGGCTTCTCATTATTCTGAAAATTAAACAATCAAGAACAAATTGTTGAGGAAAGTTATTAGAATCCCAATCCTTACATGCTCTTAGCATTAAGAGGATGGTGTACAGGAGAATATATGTGTGCTAAACCCCAATTAACAGACTAGACAGGTATATTGGAATTCTTGGGAAAATAAAGGAAGAAAAACTATATAAAACAAGATGCCTTGGTTGCTCCATCTGTAAAATGGGAGCACGGGGATAGATGACATTCCATATCCTTTCCGACTCAAACATTCTGTGATTCTCAAATGGACTAAATTTATCTGTTTTACTAAGACATGCTTGGCAACCTGGGTCCTCTGTGATAAAGCCTAGCCTTGCAATTTGACAGTCTTAAAAAATGAACAAACAAATAAAGCTTATTTCCAAACTGCCAGTGCAGAACCTAGAACTCTTAGTCATATCTTTTGAGCATGATAAGTGTTTCCAGGTGACCATGAAGCCTTCTTCATAGACTGCCATGTCTACAAAAGACCTTAATGTTCTCATGGTATAACTTCCTCATTTTATAAGAGAGAAAACTGAGGTCCAGAAGAATGACAGAAATCAACCTAGGTCACTTGGCTAATATGTTTCAGAGCCAGAACCAGCACCTAGATTTCTAGACCGAAATACCTACCACTCCTGATAGGAAGTCGGAACACAGAGAAGAAAATGACATGAGTAATATGCACATTGTTTGGGAAAAAAATGTCTTTAGGAAACAGAATTGTTGGACCTAAAAATGAAATGTTTATTAACAGTTTCTGATACTATAAAAGGCTTTGATCAGAGCATGGCAATCATCTCTGAGCAAAATGAGATGGTTTTAGCAATGTTAAACTTAAAAGCAATATCTCAATAAGCGTCATTTAGTGTTAAAATGCATCATCCTGGGAGGAGGGAATTCCCTTAATCTGGGGATCTGTGAAACTTGTGTGGTTTCCATCTAAAAAGATGGTGTCCTAATTACTAGTCCAGATATGTGTTGCAGCTCTTGTATGATGATGGGCTCCAGGTTGCTGGCACAAATAGAAATAGAAGAATATAATTTCATGGGAAAATAAAGCAGGATGTAGATGGAGAGAACATAAATAAAACAAGATTTTTCGATATTACATGACAATTTAATGTTTTTACAGACAAGAGAAAAAAAATATCTTTTTGAATTCCTTACTTACTGTCTTGAAGCTAGAACTTAGAATATTCCAGATGTAAAATGCTGCTGGGCTTCAGCAAGCAAAGTACCTCAGATTATGCCATTGAAAGAGATTGGATGATACCATTATTTTGTGTCTGTTTATGTTTGTTTTACAGTGGCCAACCATTTCCCCCACTCTATTCTGGACATTCTGTATATGTAAATTCACTGTGTTTTTTGTGCTTTTTTTTTTTTTTTTTGAGTCTGTGTCTCAGGCTGTTTTCATCCTATGCTGGCTAAGCATTTAACAGAGGAAATTCAGAACAGGGAAGCCTATCAGTTGTTCCAATGCTTGCACAGGGAAACTCCCATTAAAGTCGAATTGGCACTCTGTGAATAATGACCTTCTTCTTTATTGCAATGTTCCAGACACAGCAGTAGTTCAGCTCAATTACTCACTGTTGCAGGGACTCTTTAATTAAACAAAGGGGGAAAGCTGCTAGTCCCACTAGAGATGGTTATTACATCTGCAGAGGTATAGGGGAATTTCACAGCCTCTTAACCAGATGTGAAAAAATGGTTGCCAGGAAAGGCAGGGGTTATTGTGGCATTTCATTTTAGAAAAAGTTGTGATTATTAGGCATAAAGTGACAGGAAGAAATATTATTATTCAAAAATAATGTATGGTTTCTATGCCAGAGATTGCATGGCAGGAAAAAGATTTTTAACAGGAACCTCAAGACCTGGGTTCTATGCTCTTAAATAGTTTTATCTGGAACAACGTAATTGCAGAATAAAAAAAAATTGTTAAATAAATTGTTCTTTGAGCTTGGTCAAGTTGCTGACTTCATCTGAAAAATAAGAGTGTGTGATTGTCATCGGTTCTTAGATTTGGTTTTGTTTATCCAAGTCATAGGGGAATCTTTAAAAAAATACTGTTTCAATAGAGCTGGGTGGGGCCCGTCAATCTGTATATTTTGAAAGTTTCCTGGGTGCTTCTGATTCTGGATTAAGTTGGAAACCCCTGAACTAATTGAGATGACTAAAATTATTCCCTAAGTAAAAGCTATAGTTTAAAGAGCTTGGATCCCCTACAGACCACATCAGGGTGTGCTGGGAATAGAGAATACCCTGTTCCGGCCCTGTCGCCAGGTGGCAAGGTGAAGGTGAAGCTGGTACTGTCTCACTTTGCTTTGATGAAGTGTCAGCCGGGCCTGTGAGCAGGCAGAGGTCCCTGGGGAAAGCATATGACTGTGCTGTCATCTCTAAGAGTCTAAACGCAGATAGTGTGGATGCCAGCATGCCATCTGGAAGCATGTCATTTTCAAATGGAGAAGCTGTCTTTGTACTAATTTTCACTGTAACAAGCAGAGATAAATGTCCGCCACTTCTGAAAGCTGCATTAACTCTTTCTCGGCCACAGGGTGTCATTTAGTTCAATGAAGTAGTGGTTAAGCAATTTAATCAATTATTGTTTCTGTGCCCTCACAGCCATCTCTGTGGCCTGAAAGAGTTAAGACATGTTTTTTTCTTTTTTCCAGAAGTACTCAGGATACATCTACTATGAAATAGAATAGTTGATGGCTGAAATTTTTAATAGCATAAAATAAAGAACTTTTAGAGCAGCTAGACACTTTTTTTTTTTTCAAATGCTGTGACCTCATTGTAACAAAAAAATTTTAAATGAGAACAGAAGAACAGAAGATTATGCTTGGGTTCTTTCCCTGTTTCTTCTTGGACAAGTTCGTTCCTCTGGGTCTCAGTTCACCTAGCATAAAATGGAGCAACAGACCATATTTTATCCAGTGAGAACATGCTATGAGAGTTCTTTATTGGAGTCAGAATCCATTACCCACAGTTAGCGTTATTTTGAATATCTCTGGGCCTACTCATTGGAACTTAAAAACATATTTCTTTGTCTGTTGTAGACAAGCAGAATGATGTGGAGATCCCGTCTCCCACCCAGAAAGACAGAGAGAAGAAAAAGAAGCAGCAGCTCATGACACAGATAAGCGGAGTGAAGAAACTGATGCACAGTTCAAGCTTAAACAATACGAGCATCTCCCGCTTTGGAGTCAACACCGAGAATGAAGATCACTTGGCCAAGGTGCGCATGAGCTGGGATTGTGTGCGTGTGGCTCTTAACTTTACAGCACACAGGGGCCCCCCGTCATCATTTAGAAAATAGTAGGAATCACTTCTACTTTGTTAAACTTTATGATAATGAAACTTATGTCCTACATGACATTTATTTTTAATTTTTTTAATTTTTTTGGCTACACTGGGAATTGAACCTAGGAGTGTTTTACCATTGAGGTACATCCCCAGCCTTGTATCTTTTATTTTGAGACAGGTCTCACTATGGAACCCAGGTGGCCTAGAACTTGAAATCCTGCCTCAGCCTTCTGAGTAGCTGGGATAATAGACAGGTGCCACTGTGCCTGGTCTTTTGTGTTCTCTTTTGTCTATGCTGGGGCACCTGGTTGAAGATCCTTATTCCATACCAAATTTTTGTGTTTTTTTTTTTTTCCCTCTTTTATCCTGAATTGAATTTAGTAGTGGATAGTTCCTTATGAGTGGAGCATCCTTCTGAAGAATACAGGGAAAGTCCAAGGGAAAGCCAGTGAGCAGGTCTGAATTATCCCAGAGGATATTTTGGGAACTCTATGCTAGGGGCCGGGAGAAAATCTGCACTGATTGACAGGGCCAGAGGAGAAATGAGGAGACAGGGACAGCACTGGCTCCTTTTCCCAAACCCTCACACTGGAAGAAGGCACAGAAAAAATTCATATATCTTTGAGGAGGCAACACAAAATGACTGCTGAGGTCACGTAGCCTGGTGAGAGTGTGAAAGGAGCTCACTCTCGGGAAATGATCATTCAGCGAGACTTGCTGAAAGCTGTCATTAGAGTAAGATTGATTAAACATGGGGCCAAGCCTGTGGGCAGTTATTAAGTATGGAATAAGTTGTTCCTTAAATCAGATAATCTTGGAATAATCCCACAACACAGATCTGGATGTTGCTTCCTCCAGGTCTATCTGTGGCCTCGGAGCCCTGGAATAAAATTCAAGAACAGCATTCTTTCTGACCTTTTGCATTAAATTGGGGCCTATTTCTGCACATTCTGACAGCTGAGTCTCCCTGACCTGAATTCAGTGATAATAACCAAAGGGTAGAGAAGTTTCCCTGGTGCCGTTTTCTAGTTGTTACTGATGGACCAGTGAGAAGCAAGGGGAGAATCAGAGAAATGGGACCAGAGTGATCTCTATTCACTTGCAGCTATCTTTAAAAGCAACAATGGCTGAGGAGTGACGCATGGCAGAGTTGGTCAGCAACAAAATTATTACAAATGAAGACACACTGTTTCTTTTCTAAAAAAAAAAAAAATATGCACAAACTTGTCATTATGATAAGGACACCCAGCCTCCTGAGCCATTCCACTCTCAGATTTTCATGCAGCTAGAGCACACTACATAAATGCTCTGAGGACTTAGGTACCCAATGTCCAAGAAAACAATTTTTTAAAAATCTTTAGTTGTATATGGACACAATACCTTTATTTTATTCATTTATGTTTATGTGGTGCCGAGGATCAAACCCAGTGCCTCACCTGTGCTAGGCAAGTGCTCTACCCCTGAGCTATAACACCAGCCCCCCAAAAAATAAAACTTAAAAATATTTTTTAAAATATTTAAAGCTGGGCATGGTGACTCACTCCTGTAGTTCCAGCTGCGTGGGAGGCTGAGGCAGGAGGATTACTTGAGCTCACGAGTTTTGAGACCAGTGTTGCCAACACAGCAAGACCCCTTCATCTCTAAAAGAAAATATTAAAAATTATCCTTATTCCTAAATTTCTCTAATTTGAATTACAGGAGCTTGAAGACCTGAATAAATGGGGCCTTAATATCTTTAATGTGGCTGGATACTCTCACAATCGGCCCCTAACGTGCATCATGTATGCCATATTTCAGGTGAGTAAACAGGAATGAATGTTGGTTATCCAATTGAATATCTGTTTGTGATATATTTATTCTATCACAGTTTATTTTCGTAATTTGAATTCCTCGTGTGTGTGTGTGTGTGTGTGTGTGTGTGTGTGTGTGTGTGTGTGTGTGGTGCTGGGGACTGAACCTTGAACCCAGGGCTTGGTGCATGTGAGGCAGGTGCTATACCACTGAGCTCCATCCCCAGCCCCACCTTCCTCCATTTTTGGACATCTGCTTATTCATATTCTAAACCATTTTACCACATAGGAAAGAGACCTCCTAAAGACATTCAAAATTTCATCTGACACATTTGTAACCTACATGATGACTTTAGAGGACCATTACCATTCTGACGTGGCATATCATAACAGCCTGCACGCTGCTGATGTAGCCCAGTCAACCCATGTTCTTCTTTCTACGCCAGCATTAGATGTGAGTAATTATAACCTGTTTTTCATACCTGTTCCACCTCTTTTAAAAGTGCCATGCAATATGCAATATATTTACAAAAATAATGTAAGTGGGCGACCCCAAATTCTTGAACTGCTTCTTTGTTACATATAGCATCCATCCATTGGATTATTTATAAAAAGGTATTACATCTCTACTTACTTTGCTCTCTACTATCAGAAGAACCCTCCCTTTACATCATTCCAATTGAAAATTATTTAATTTTCAAACAATTAGCAGGGTCCAAGCTTTGTTCTTCATTGTATTCCTGGTAAAGGGATACATTGTATCTCCGTGTCTTGTTTAACATCTGGTTTATCATACATCCTCAACCTGCTTGCACTGATCAGAATTGCCCAACACCATCACAGGCCCTGTGGAGGATCATAGAAATATACTATACAATGCTCTGTATAGTTCCTATTAGGAATAAGCATCGATAGGCTTATTCTTCTAGAAATTCAGCAAACTGATTCTCTAGGTTGAAGAAAAAGTAACTGAAAATCTCCATCAGAGGAAATCAATAATGTAGAAGCAAGGAGGAACCATGTTCTGTGTAACTTAACAAGATCTGAAGAGATGGCCATGACTCCCTCTCTCACAGATTAACGTTTTCCTATTTAACAGTACAATCAGCAATGGCCCAGCCATGCTATCATTGGGCACGTGGAAATGGTGGTCAGATACTTCCAAAATGTACTGACCCACTGCAGGAAGGGGTTAGCCAAACCCTATCCAGACACATTTTCAGACTAACTTTAGAAATTAAAGATAGATTAAACTGTCCAGAACTCTGTCACTTGTTTTCATATTTTCTAAGAAAAGGAATCCAAAAAGACTTGGGCAAGTGAGATGGAACTAAGGCTGTTTGAATCCCCGGAAGGAAAGAAAGAGTATTGTTTTTATGCTCCTATAAATATCATGGAGCAGAACAACACCATTTATAACCCTTGCAGTGTTATTGATAGGATAACTATCATGTGGCAAGAAATTGGCTATGAGTGCCACAAGCTTCTAGAAAAGGAAAGTGTAATATGTCCATGAGTAATAGGATTGGTCTTTGGGGGAGTGGTAGAAGCTGAGCTGTCATTTGAAGGCCTAGAAGATTTAAGTAATCACAGAGGATCAGGAGAGACATTTCTGTCCTACAGTCAGCAACAATGTATACCTAATAAATACCAGGTTTAAATCAATGTGCCTGGGTGGGGACAGAGACACTCTCATGACATGACATGAAGTTGTTGAGCAGTCGGCATTAAGTTTCACTTCTTGGTAACATTCTCAGATCTTGCCTGTGGTGGAGATTGAGTGGATAGGAATTAAATGAATGAATTAATGAATATATGACAGCTTGGGACAACACTATAAATTTAGCTTTGAGTGATAATTTATTGCTTATCTTATCGAGTCTGGAATTTAACCTTTTTTCCTCTTAAGTTACTCAGCCTGAATATAAAGAGCAGAGCCAGTCTGACTCGCTTCTTTGACTTGTATGTGCTTGTGTTCCATAAGCACTGTGCTGCCATACCACTGATCCAAGAAACAGACATCAGGTATTCACATGCCATGAGCATGGTGCTAATGACCTTCCAAACCTCAGCCTGCGGGCTTGATGTGGGAGTGAGCTCTGGCCACCACCGTCGCTTTCATAACAAAGACTAGGCTGATGAACAGATTCTGCATTTAATTAAATTAGCATATTATATACATCAACAATCCCTTTCCCAACAAGAGTGAAGTACATTACTTTCAAATGAAATTGAACGAGCAGGACAGGTGAATTGGATATGGCATTAAACTCCCTCACTTTGCTCCACAGGCCGTCTTCACCGATTTAGAAATCCTGGCTGCCATTTTTGCGGCTGCCATCCACGACGTGGATCACCCTGGAGTCTCCAATCAGTTTCTCATCAACACAAGTGAGTTCACTACTAGAAAAAGGCATTTGAGATAATTGTCTGATTCACTGCATTTCTTCCTCCTCATGTTTTCATTATAGATAATAACAAGGGTGATAAGGAGGTAATCCTTCCATTCCACTCAAATTGGGTCAGGCCTTTCCTGGATACTGTGTCCAGTCTGGCAGCTCATTGATTGGGCTACAGAGAGAACTTGGAGAGGGTCAGAGGGAAGTCCTAAAAAGGGCTCAAAGTTTGGAAAATACATTAGGAAAGGAAAGAGTAATGTGTAGAATTATCCAGTAAGACTAGAAAAGGCTTGGGGATGCATACTGCAACTTTCAGTATTATGTAGGGCTCTCACACACTACCTCATAACATGCTAGGGTCCTTCTCCGCTGGGGAGGCAGAGAAGCTTCAAACAGAAATAAGATTCCCCAAAAAGCAATGGAATGGCCTTTCACAATTCAAGGGAAAGCCATTAAAAGTTCCACACACCCTTTTCCAATTATGCAGATTTGATCAAGGATTGATCTGTACCAAGGAGAGTGACCCAGCTATCTTTTGGTTTGGTCTAGCCTTAGGATTCCAAATCATACTCAAAGATTTTGTTATGCTCAAAATGTTCAGTTTCATGCTATTGATGATTCATTCATTCCTTCAGTTAATGCTGTATCTCTCTCTGTGCTGAAAATTCAGGTACTTTTTCTTCTGAGGATATTATTTATCCCATTATGGTCATGATTAACACCAAGCATTGATAGTTTTATAAAAATACTGTTTGAGCTCATTGCTATAAAAGAGTCCTTTTTGTCAGTCCTCATCCTCTATCATCAGAATGAGTAATCTGGATTTGGGGTACACTGTTTTTTTTAAAAAACGTGTTCTTCTATTGAAAGAACATAAACTGCAGCCAGCTGCTTGTGTGCACGGGTTGCATCAGCTGGCTAAGCGTGCTTTCATAAATTAATCCAGATACAGGCCAGTTAGTGCCACACAGGCTCAAGCTTTTTTGTGCCATAGCCATCTATAGATGCTTGCTCTTGATCATAGGGTGACCAGAACAAGGGAACTCACATAACTTCAGAGATCCCATCCCCTTTCTCAGGACATAACTCAAAGCACAGGATGAAAGCAATGGTATATGAGTAACAGCACCTCTGACTGTAACACATTACGTCACTTGGTTGTTAGGCTTGTTAAGAGAAAGCGTGATTTCATGGGTTTGTAGTGCAGAGCTCTGCACAAGATTTCTGCAATTCTTCTGTGTAAATGGTGGGCTGAAAGCTGTGATTTAGGTACCTAGATATTATTCTTTCTGGTATAGAGAGCCAGAAGGCAGAAATGTCAACATCAGGATTCTTCGAAAAAATTATTGATGTTTAGTGTCACATTTACTGAAATCACCAAAAAAAGCTACATTCTTTGGGTAAAACAAAAAATCACACCAGCACTTTATCTTTTTTGAAAATCCTAAACTCACAATTACCAGAGATGGAGGGAAACATATATGAAAGGGAAGATAGGCCAGGCGCAGTGTTACATGCCTGTAATTCCAGCTATTCAGGAGGCTGAGGCCAGAAACTCTCA
The DNA here is from genome assembly GCF_052094955.1 of Ictidomys tridecemlineatus. Taxonomy (NCBI): domain Eukaryota; kingdom Metazoa; phylum Chordata; class Mammalia; order Rodentia; family Sciuridae; genus Ictidomys; species Ictidomys tridecemlineatus. The sequence goes on from NC_135487.1 coordinate 51,928,713, forward strand.
AGTTCAAAGCCAGCCTGGACAATTTTGAAAGAACCTGTCTCAAAAACATTTTTTTTTTTTAAATAAGAAGGGCTCAGGGTATAGCTCAGTGAGTAAGTGTCCCCAGGTTAAATCCTCATTACCACAAAATAAGTAAATACATAAATAAAATTTAAAAATAAAAGTGGATATAGTTTGGAAAGCTTAATATACTTGATGAAGTTTAGTGTCATCTTTACTTTGTTCTTTTCCAAAGTATGAAATGTGTGGAAACAAAGGAAATTACAAGCTGAGATTAAAAATGCAATTCAGCTGCTCAAGAATGCCTCTACTTGATGTCATATTTTTCATGAGAGGTGGAGAAGAACTTGAAAAAGGATTTTAAGAGACAGTGAATTTTAATCAAAGTGAAATCTTATTCGCCAGTATCTACCAGAAGCATAGTTGAAACTGACTACTTCTGTTTATAGAGAGGCACTATGTTAAGAGGCAAGGACCTATGGGCCATAGTTCTAAAATCATCTAGTGAGAACTAAATCTGATTTCACCATGTTTAATTATACGACTTTTATTGTATGCTTATTAAAGGCATCATTTTTTCCTATCTATTAGATTCAGAACTGGCTTTGATGTACAATGATGAGTCTGTGTTGGAAAACCATCACCTGGCTGTGGGTTTCAAACTGCTCCAAGAAGAGCACTGTGACATCTTCCAGAATCTCACCAAGAAGCAACGTCAGACACTCAGGAAAATGGTTATTGACATGGTAAGAATCAACCTCTGTATATTCCTCATTTACTTTTTCCACCGTCTTACAGACGAAGTTTATCGAGAGTTTTCATTTTGCTTTTACCCAAGGTTTTAGCAACTGATATGTCTAAACACATGAGCCTGCTGGCAGACCTGAAAACAATGGTAGAAACAAAGAAAGTGACGAGCTCAGGTGTTCTCCTTCTGGACAACTATACTGATCGTATACAGGTATGTGCTGAATTTTGGTGTGTTACAAAGCACAACAAATAACATCTAGAAAAAGGAAGCACCCTTCGGTTAGATACGTCCTAGGCTGCTGCTACAACTTTGGCCTTATTTTAAGAACAAGCTGAAGAAAATGGATGTTCAAATTTATCTCTCATTTATGAGAAAAACATAACTCCATTTATTGAATTTCTTAGTTCTAAAAATAAGTTGCAAAATCTTTTTATAATAGGACATATGTAACTGTTGGTGCCCAAAGCTCATAATTTGAACCTGAATCCCTCTGACTTAAAACTTATTAGGTCTGTTTGGTTATAGATAGTGCTATCAGCTAGTCTCCTCTTTCCACAAACAGAAAAATTGAAGACATCTACTTTGAGTAATTCTTTAGATGCTTTCCAAACTGAGGAAAGGAAATGATAGCAGCATCTGAACTCCCGTGTCCCTTTCAATTCTTAAATTCAAAGACTATCAGTTTAAGAAGATATCTTTGTCAATATCTATATCTGTATCCCCCTCTGGGCCCCATAATGATAAATAATCAACTCTTGCCAGCACCACTGTAACACTTTTTTTTTTTTTTGGTGCATGTATCATAATTATAATTCAACTAAAATGTTCTTGGTTTGGTACTAAGTGCACAAATAAGAGAAGGATAAAATGTTCTGGCAGTATTTACACTTAATTTTATGGGATTTCCAAAACTCAATGATTTCAGGTCCTTCGCAACATGGTACACTGTGCAGACCTGAGCAACCCCACCAAGTCCTTGGAATTGTATCGACAATGGACAGATCGCATCATGGAGGAATTTTTCCAACAAGGAGACAAAGAACGAGAGAGGGGAATGGAGATTAGCCCAATGTGTGATAAACACACAGCTTCTGTGGAAAAATCCCAGGTATTCAAAAGGAGAAATTTTTGTGATTTCTAGTGTTTGTAGAACTGGAGAGTTCTATCTGGTTTCTTTATTTTAACAAAATCTCTCTCTCTCTCTCTCTCTCTCTCTCTCTCTCTCTCTCTCTCTCTCTCTCTCTCTCTCTCTCTCTCTCTCTTGTTTCTACATATGAAATAATGAAATGACAGCCACACCGTTATTTCATTGTGCTCATGACTCATCAGCTTTCTCCATTACACTCAATTTCACAGGGCAGGAATGAAGTGGTCACCAGACACCCATCAATATTTGGACTGTGTATACCCAAACCATTTAGATAGTCATCTATGACTTTAGCAAATCTGGCTGATCCTTGACTACTGCTGTCTCTTCATCCCATTTCTCCAGAATTCTTGTAGCTCTATCTTCAACTCCTCACTCTTGTGTCCAGTTCTTTGCTGTGGCTCTTTCTCTATTATCAAATGCATTGCCACCATCATCAGAGGGCATCAAAGCCCTGTCTGTGTCCCCTTTCCACTTTGTAACTGTGCCTCTAGGAATATTTTAGCATTTTCCAGTTGTGTCCAAACCTACAAATTCTGTGTTCTGAGAATGGGAAATAATACTTTGAGGGTGTGTGTTTGCAGAAATACCCCAGATGCTAATAGTTGTGGAATATGTATACTAGAAAGTATCTGTCTTCCTACAATAGCTTCAAGACCTGCTGAAATGCTTTTTTTTTTTTCAGGACAACAAATGGGTTGAACCAGGTGCTATTATTCAAAATGGGTTTATGGGATATCCAAGGTGTTCATCACAAAAAAAATTGGGACTGATTTTTGTTAGCATCTAACCTCTTTCCCCACTACCTGTAAGCCCTATATTTGTATATACTTAAAGTATCCATATGTAGTTTCTTTGCAGTTAGTATTTTGTTGCTTCTTAGAGAAATCCAACTAAATTAGTTTAATATCTGTAAAAGTGATCTAAATGCTATAAAGATTCAAGATATAATTAAATTAATCTGGGCCAAATCAAATAACCTAGAGCTTTAACTGGAACAAGATAAAATAAAAAGTAATTTACATTTTTCTTACTAACAGTGATGGTTTATATTTATATGATGTTCTGTGTGGTCCCATATATTATCCTACGTGAATCCCCAAGCAACTAGGCAAGGCAGATAAAGCAGGTGTTTCCCCAGTGTCCAGTGAAACAGCTGTTCTCTTCTTAGTCACCCGGTTGCCCTCCACCCAAGCTTTTCACTCTCCATCACTGGTCAGGTCTCCCCGATGCCATGACATCACCCCCCACCCCACCCCCACCTCGCTCTGGTGTTTCCCACAGATGGCCTCTGTTGAACTTTATCTGATTCATCTGGCAGTAAAGAGTTCATGGAATTTGTGTGCTCTTGGAATTTGTGGGTTCTTTCATCCCATGAGCTAGGAAATAAGCAACTAGCCCCTACCTTTTTAAAATGTCCTAAGCATTTCTTAGCAGCAACAAAAGCAAACGAGGAAAGGAAATGACAGCACTGGGTTCAGCTCACTCAGTTTTCTCCATTGCCTTGAGCTGATTTCTGGTCCCTGGAAAACACCTTGAAAATAGTCTCAAATCCATTAAATATGCATAAAGAAGTAGAAGGGAGGAGGGATGAAATGTGGGCAGAAGAGAAGTATCTGACTCATCCACAGTCAAGTTGTCATAACCAATGTCAATCACAGATGGCCCAACTTTGGTGTGAATCTTGTTTTTGAAGGCTAAGAAAGAACCAGATATTTGAAAGAGTCACATATGATCAAGTGTTATGTATATAGTAACAACTTGAATAGGTCGAATGATTGGACAAACACCAGAATATTAATACAGGAAAGTTTCCAATGGAGTGGAAAGATAGCCATGTAATGTCCCCTGGGGGCCCTTGCTCATCTCCCCCTGAATCCCAAGCCAGTATCTCTCTAGCTCCCAAGACCATGACAGGGGAATTCCATTCCCTCATCCAACTATAGTCTATTCTCTCTCTCTACCTGCCCCCACCCCCACGTTTCCTGTTTGTCTGACAATGTAGAGGTCGACATGAGGCCACATGGCTAGCTCCTGCAGGATGCATAGCCCCTACACCAACCACCACAAAACCGTAAGCCTTGGATTTATTCACAGGAACACCAGCAAAAGGAATTGCTTAATTGTTTTTATTTTCCTTCTCTCTTCTGATGGAAATGACTATGTGTCCTATGTATCCAAAACAATGGCAGGCATCTCCATAGAGGGGATCTTTGTTTGTTCGGGGCTTGAGTTATTTTCAGGTTCTTTTTTGTAATCAAACTCCTCTACAAGTCAGAAGCAGCCCCCAGAACTTGAGAAATTCCAGAGCAGACAGATGCCCGCTCCTGTTGTTTTGGCACAACAGCATATTTTGAAGTTATCAGGGAAAGAATGTTGAGTCAGAACACTCTAGACCTGGGGCTGCCTTCTTCAGAGAATGACTCACAGAGTCCAAGGAGTGACACAGTCATTCCCAACACCAGTGTTACAGCCAGTCTTCTTACCTGGAACATGTAAAAGGAAAAGCAGTGTGATATTGTGAGAGCACAGCCTTTGGAATCAGACAGAGCTGGGACTCAGTTCCAACTCTATCACTTACTAGTTATGTGACCTCTACAAGGTCTTTAATTTCCTGAGTTTCTTCTTTTGCAAATGGCAGACTACAATACTTACTTTGCAAAATGAAAAAGAGATGCTGCATATATTGCATCCAGGGTAGGACCTACCATAGAGAAAGTACTCTGTTAAAGCAATAGGTATTACTGACCTCTCTGAGGTTGGAATGGCTCTCTCTTAGCATGGGAACCAAGACTGCTTGTTTGATTTTCAAGGGCCCTTTGCAATGACAGATGTGTAATCTTATTTTTCTCCAGGTTGGTTTCATTGACTACATTGTCCATCCACTGTGGGAGACCTGGGCAGATCTGGTACAACCCGACGCTCAGGACATTCTGGACACGTTAGAAGACAACAGGAACTGGTATCAGAGCATGATACCCCAGAGTCCCTCCCCACCACTGGACGAAAGAAACAGAGACTGCCAGGGTCTGATGGAGAAGTTTCAGTTTGAACTGACTCTGGAAGAGGAGGATTCTGAAGGACCTGAAAAGGAGGGAGAGGGCCACAACTATTTCAGCAGCACAAAGACACTTTGTGTCATCGATCCAGGAAACAGGGATTCACTGGGAGAGACTGATGATGTGGACATTGTGACAGAAGACAAGTCCCCGATTGACACATAATCTCCCTGCTCATGTGGAGACGAACATTCCACCCTTGACAAGCATGCCAGCTGTATGGTAGGGCCAGCCCATCACCAGGGCAAGGCCCACACCGGACAAAGGTCACCTGGCCTTTGCAGTTACTTGAGTTTGGAGCCAGAATGCAAGGCCATGAAGCAAATAGCAGCTCAGGAATCCCGTGGTTGACTTGCCTGGCCTGCAGGCTTGGTGGAGAGCTGAAGTTTTATTATGGTAGTGGAGGCCAGTATCCCATCGCGACTCAATGGCTTGAAAAATGGAAGACACAAAACTGAGAGATCTCTCTGCACTAAGTTTCGGGACCTGTCCCGACAAGTGACTGAACTCACTGATTAATAACCCCATTTATAAATCTGCTCACCTGTCCCCTTGTCTGCCAACCTGTGTGCCTTTTTTGTAAAACATTTTCATGTCTTTAAAAATGCCTGTTGAATACCTAGAGTTTAGTACCAACTTCTCCACAGATAAGTGTTCAGAGCTGACATACACTTTTTTTTTTTGACTCTTTCTGGGGGGGGGGGGGAAGGAAAGAAAATAGTCTTCCTTCTTTCTTGGGCAATATTTTTTGCTTTAACTACAATTAACTTTTGCAAACAGACCGGAAGGACACAACTCTAACCACATTCTACTTCCTTCCCCTGTTGTCCAGTCTAGCTCCACAGTAGCCCTGGTAACCCAGGCTATTTGCCGGCTTCTAACAGTAGTTTCTCTCTAGGGTCTCACTATTTTGCTCTAAGCAGAATAACATTGAACAAAATAGGGGATGAGGCAGGGCGGGGAGGTGGCTGTATTGTTCACCATGTCAGCCTGTCTGTATAGCACTCAACTTAATAAGGCAGTGTGCCCCTTGTGTCCTGAAGCCTCTGTGCCTCTGTGGGTTGCACAGCCCCATCCTGTTCTCTGCCTACCCCCTTCACTCCATGATGCTAGTCACTCCATTATGCCGTTTACCATTTAACGCTGCCGTCTTCCTCTTGCACTGCCTTCTGCGCTAACACCTCCATTCCTGTTTATAACCGTGTATTTATTACTTCATGTATATACTGTAATATTTTGTAAGTTATTAATTTATATATCTAACATTGCCTGCCAACGGTGGTGTTGAATTTGTGTAGAAAACTCTGCCTAAGAGTTACGACTTTTTCTTGTTATGTTTTGTATTGTGTATTCTATAACCCAAACATTGCTTAAGAGAGACACAGGCCCCTCTGCACGGAACACAGGGACGGGCCTTTTGCTAAGAGGGCCTGCCCTCTCCCTGTCTGAGTTCTTAATACTGCACAGCCCCTTTATGAACAGGTTTTGCAAACAGGATTCTCATATTCGATACTAAAAGGTTTATACTGAGCTTTTATTTTGTATGGTTTGATAGGGGTAGGGGGTGATGGGATGTTGTTTTTACCCATGTTCTATCCAAGTCTGTGTACGGCATGAGTTGGGTTATAACCGGTTTCTACTATAATTGTGGCTTCGGTTCAAAAAGCAACACTACATTTGCTCACAGATGATTCTTCTAAGTATTCCCAAACTACTGACTTTGAAGAGCTAGCCTCCTGCCTGCCACTAAGCGACAATGTCATGTTCCAATTCATTCTGAAAGAAAATGATAAAACAATGTGAATTTTTATAATAAAATGTGAACTGATGTAGTAAATTATGCGAATGTGAAGCTTCTTCTGATAACACTTGTTAGGCCTCTTCCTGGTGTCAGTTTCAGTTTGTAAAATATGTTTCATGCTTCGGTTCAGCATTGTGACTCAGTAGTTTAAAAAATGGCACAAATGTGCATGATCAATGGGTTTGTATGTCTATAAACACTGCATTGTTTCAGGTGGACATTTTACTGTTTTCAAGTTTCTCACAATGTATGTTATAGTATTATTATTATTATTATTATTATTATTATATATTGTGCTCAAATGCATTCCTAAGAGACTTTTATATGAGGTGAATAAACAAAAGCATGATTAGATTAGACTGTAGGCCCAATTATTTTGTGGTTAGTTCTGATGTATTTTAAAGCAGATCTTGTTTCCCTCTCTTTTCTCCAATTGTAACCCACAAAGAAAATCAAACACTTTACCTGATCAACATCAAACTGGGGTTCTAGAATTTATTACCAAAGAATCCCACCGGTTCATTCAGCAACTGTTCATTCAGCTCAGAGGTACAGGCAGGGAGGTGGTGAAGAAAAGCACAAAAAAACACTTTGTTCACCTTGAACCAGCTTTGAGAATGTGATGTGTTGAGACTTACAGGACGTCCTCAGCTTGGCTGGGTGCTTCAGAAAAGTGAATCAGAAGCATAGCACGTTAGCTTAATGTAGTCAGAGAGACTCACTGATTCCCTCCACACAGGACAAATTTGAGGTCCAGAGTCATCTTAAACCACAATCCACAGAGCTGGGATGGACTTTTATGGTCTTCTCAATGATCCAAGGACTATCTTGCTAGTTGTATGGTTAAGCTTTTCTTTCTGGAAAGAATGAGCATAAGCAAAGCACTTAAATGTTTTGTTGAAATCTTAGAAGTCAGCATTTTAAAAATTTATACAGAGGTGTGTGTGTGTATGTGTGTGTGTGTGTGTGTGTGTGTTTTGGGGGGCATTTGCAAAAAAGAATCAGTGGGTCACACACTGTAATCCCAGCAATTTGGTAAGCTGAGGCAGGAAGAGCAAAAGTTCAAGGCTAGCCTGAGCAACTTTGGGAGACCCTGTCACAAAATAAAATTTAAAAAGGTTCTAGAGGTTGTAGCTCAGTGGTCGAGTACTCCTGAATAAATCCCTAGAACTGGGGAAAAAAAAAAAAAAAACAAGAATTGTCAATTGTTCTTACTATAAGTGGTAAGTAGAAGTAGTCTATTAACAAGTAGGAGGGTGTGCTCTGATAGAACTGCACTTTATAAGCTGAAATTACTGAATTTCTTTGCAAAGACAAGGGAAGAGAAGCCAGTGCTGCAGAGCCAGCATCCCCAGGACTTTCCATCACCCTTGACTTCTGGTGATATCTCACCATTGCAGAGTTTCCACTGATTTAGTGACCAAAGTAGATTGCTTATAAGTGCTACAGGCATGATTTTTTAATATGCCTATAGCTATAAATATTTGCAAGTCTTTTTTTTTCTATTGAGAAGGAGGTCCTTAACCCTTGCTACAAATGAGGATCACATGGAAAATATATATTTTTAAAAATACTGATGTTTGGGCACCATTCTCCTCCCAGATTTCTGATTGAAGTGATCTTGGTGGAGCCCAAAGCATCAGATTGTTGAAGTTTTTCCCAGGTCATTCCATTGTGTGATTGGGAGTAGAGAATCATAGTTTCAGAACCAAACCATGCTTGGAGCTACGGCTTTCACTCATGTCTTTAGACATTCATTTTGCACCTATCATGGCCTGCATGGCATAGTCAAGAAATTTTTTTATGGTAATTTTGGTTATGTTCTAGTTTTCTCTTTCCAATAGACTTTTCACCTAACTTCCAGGTATGATGGGACTACACGATGTTACTAGTTTCCTACATGGGAATCTCATAGGGTTTTGTTGTTGTTGTTGTTGTTGTGATGGTGGTGATGGTGGTGTATGTGTGTGTGTAGTGCGGGAAATGAACCCAGGGCCTTGTGCACACTCAACAAGCAATTCTACCACTGAGTTACATCCCCAGCATTATCCTACATGGAAATCTTAAGAAGAGTCAGGCCACGACTTGGGAATCCAACTGGTTACAAGCCAGCTGTAACCTGTGAGGGTAGGGACCATGCTGGGTGCTTTCTCCCCTCTCTACATTTCTAGCATCATACCTCATAGAGAGTTAATGCTCAAACATTAGTACCTGGGCTATGGTATGCATTAACAAATATTAGCTGTATATAACTAGAGGCAGAATGTTTTCTACCTTGTAGTTTCTTTTACCATTTTTCATATGACTTTCATTCACAGTTCTGGTCAACTTATCCTGGGTTTGCTCAAATAACAGTGTTTCCTTAGGTTCAATGTCCCAGAATCAAGCACTGTTTCATTCATGGTAGAGCACAGTGTAACTCTTACCCTTATTTGTTCTGGGCCCTGTTCCAAAGCCCAAGCTTGTATTCATTTGGGGGATGTCAGTGACTCACCTGGATGATTCATAAGGGGCTTATAGACAAACAAAACCTTCCATGTCTTTTCACATGAACCACTCCTAAACTGAATCTTCTCAATTCTTTTACTTACGCAATTGAATTTCTGAACATTAATGCACAGTTTATACTTTCCTACTTCATTTCATCTGAAAAACCAGTAGAATACAGGAAAGAATTTTCAATTGGGGTGTCAGATTGACCTATTTGTAAATTCCAGCTACATACACCTTTGTGACCTTAGAGAACACACTTATTTGATCTTCAGTTTCTTTCTGTAAAAATGAAGAATGATACCTACATCAAAAGTTTATTTAGGAAGACTGAGATCACTTAGATGCAAAGAGTCTGACACATTCCAGGCATAGAATAAGTGAGATTTATTAGTAATATTAATTCCCTACTATGATGGTTAAATGAGATAACACTTACATGGAAAAAATTTTTCATATTATTAGATGCTATTATTTGGGGCCTAAAATATTATCTAGAATTCTGATTCTGATAATTCATTAACTCCAATGCTCCCTCAACATCTGTAATCTCATCTTCGATGCTAATCTATTTTATATTTTCATTAACATTGTAAGTACAAATGGTAATCAGAATGGGACATGGAATGGAGGAGTGATGAGTCACCTGCAAACTTTCAGATCAGCATTCTCCTCCTCAATCCTAACTGACTGAGAAGAGATGATAGCACGGCTTACCCATTAGAGAACCAATGCCAGCTACTTCTTTCTTGAATAGAGCCTACTAAACATATATTAATAATCTGTTCTAGGATTTTTCCATACAATTGATGCTACTATGTTTGGCCAACTGCAGTGCCAGACTCTTTCTAGAAAATGGAAAACTCTCCCAGAATTATGGCCTATTTTTTCTCTCTAATTTCTCAAATAACACCAATTATGAGCCAAAAACACATTGTCAATTCCTTTCAGTGGCCTGGGAAATCACATGCTTAGAGACATAAAACCACTTAAAGGGCAGAGGTACCCCTTCAGCACTTTGCTTTACCTGGCGAGTCCAGCAGGAGAGCATGGTAGTTGTGCACGCTGAGGTAAGTGCGCATCTCCCTTTCACTGAGGAAGACAGTCCTCCATCAGGCTTACAGTTTCAGGAGGGGTGCTCAAGGAGCAGTGAAGGAGGACAGGGGAGCCTCCACTAATTCATTTTGGTGCTTCAGCACATACAGTTGAGTAACTCAGTAAACGCATACTGAGTCTGAAGGGGTAAGAAAGGGAGTTAATTCTTTTCCGCCCATCATACAAGATCACAGCCCTAAGCCCTATAATATACATGACAGATTAAGAGAAAGAGTTTAACAAGTTTATTCGACCATTGTTTTATGTAACATGGAGGTTTCAGATTTGAGATCCAAAGATCCAGGGTGACTATCCATTTTTATGCTTATGTTTGATGGAGCAGGGGCAGCTAAATAGAAATATAATTGGACACACAAAAAAATATGATTTAGTCTATTTGGATTCTTCATGGCCATTCCTCTGCAGCATTCCTTTCTTCTGGGTATGGAAAGAATCCTTTCTAGAAGGAAGATTTTATGGCCTACAATCAAACATGATAGACCAGAGATTTTGTTATGGACAACTCTGACCCAAAAAGGTGGAGGAAAGTTAGAGTAATACTTTTAAGCTTTATGCTGGCTTGGGGGTAAAGGGATCTGGTTTCTATGAACCACCTTGGGGAAGATGAATTCTAGTTTCTACGGCCTGCCTTGGAGAATGAGAGGTGAGAGATGGAGGGTGCGTGTTTGTGTGTATGTGTGTAGGGGAAGGTCAGAGAGGAAGTTTCCTTCTGCAACTGCTCCTGAGGCCTTCACTTTGGGGTATCATTTTCTAAGCCCTCACCATCTCCCAACATTTTCTAAGCACTGTCTTAAGACATATGCCTGTGCCTTACATATTGGAGGATGTAGAAAAACAGATGTGCAAATAAAAAATTCAGTTTCATTTTAAGAAGTGCTAACCTCGAGGTAGACATAAAGAACATAATGCCTAACTCCATCTGGTGGGAGGTAATCGGGAGTATTTCTCATCAGGAGTCAAAGTTGAGTCTTTTTTTTTTTTTTGGCCCATCATAAAAGATCACAGCCCAAAGCCCTCTGACAAATGACAGATTAAGAGAAAGAGCTTAACAAGCCTAAACGAGAAGCAGTCGAAAGACCAAATGGATCTGGAAAGGAATGCCAAGAGGCCTGAATTCCAGGAGGAAGGAAAACCAGTAAAAAGTCAGTCGAGGACTTGAATTAGTATTTTTCAGTCCCATTCATAGATTCATTAATTTAAAAAAATATTTTGGGGGGTTCAAACCATGAGCCAAGGGCTCTAGTAGACACTGGGGATATGAAGCAGAAGGACACAAACAGAGAAAAGCTTCCCTATCATTCAGTAAGGCTGCAGCCAAGGAACTGATGCAGGTTCTCCCAAGGATGGAAATAGAGTTACATGAAAGTAATCAAAAGAAATAACCAGTTACATGAAAGTAATGAAAAGGAACCAATTTGTAAGGAAGGGGAATGGAAGCATTTTATGACAGTTACGTCAAGTCCTGTGGTGGGAGGCGGCAGAGCACCTAGGAGGAACTGAAAGAAGGTTGGTATGGCTTGAGGTGTGGAGTAGTAAGAAATGATGCCCACGAGGTGACACAGGCCGGAGCCCACAAGGCCTGGTGGGCCATTAAAAGAATTTGGCTCTTTAAACCCAAGGGAATCCACCAAAAATTTTAAGTAGGGAAGTAACATAATCTTACTTCCATTTCATCATCTTAATCATAGTGTGAGGACAAATCCTGAGAGGAGATGATAAAGAAAGTAGGAGATCAGCGATTAGGCTATTGCATAGTGCGGCCAACACAAGATGATATCAGACAGACCAGGGTGGGGCCGTGGGGATGAAGAGAAATGGCTGGATGGGGAGTTATTTAGATAATGCCTTTACAGACTTTGTGATGGATTATGATAGAGGGGGAAAGACAGGAACAAACATTACATTTTGAGCTCTTGTGACTGGACAGGTGGTAAAGTCATTCTGTGAAACAAGAAATAGTAGGGAAGTGCTAGTTGGCATGGATTGCAATGCTGGATGTGTTGACATCCAAGCACTTGGGAAGTAGATAACTGAATACAACAACCTAGAATGCATGAAGTTCAGGCTGGGAATTATCATATAGAACATAGGTATGTCATGTTGCCGGGGAACATGGTAGGGAGAGTGTATCTATGAGAATGTGGGTAGGGGAAAGGACACATCCATGTGGTACTCTGGTCTGTCTGCCTTTTCCCCACCCCGCCCCTTCTCTCTCTTTTTTTTTCTGGCATTGGGGATGGAACCCAGGCATGCTCTGCTACTGAGCCACACCCTCAACCCTTTTTTATTTCCTTTTGAGACAGAGTTTCATTAAGTTGCTGAGGCTGTCCTCTAACATGCAATCTTCCTGCATCAGCCTCAGAGTAGCTAGATTATAGGTGTGTGCCACCATGCTTGGCTGGGTATTTCTGAGATGAATATAAAGGGATAAACCAGTAAAAGAGGTGGAATGAATAAGAGAAGCTACAGAACCAGGAACTTTACCAAGAAAGAATATATGAAGAAGGAAGTGATTCATAATATTAAGTCCTATTGAGAGATGAAGATTTTTAAAAGGGAAGGGAAATTTCCATTTTATTTAGAAATGTGTATACCACTAGTGAATTTAGAGAATATCTCCAATGGGTTGTTAGCCTCGTAGCTAGTTTTCAGTAAGTTTTAAAAGGAGGTAAAGAAGAAAATAGAAAAAGTCAGAAAAGATAAGTTGCTATAAAGAAGAAGACTGAGAAAAGAATGAGAGGTAAAGGAGAATTTCCAAAGTATAGGTGGTACTTAAATATATTCTAATGAAACAAGAGTATCCTGAAAGTACAGGGGAGAGATGGGATCATTGACAACATCTTTCTAGTGAGGCAGAAGTGCTGGGGTTCAAAGCACTGATGGAAAAAACAGTCATAGAAGAAAAGTCACTTTCTCCAGTATACTAGAAAAGGAGGGGCACATGTATAGTGGATTTATAGAGGGAAATTGAAGGTGTTCCTTTCTTCTGTTTTCTTTTAAACAAAGTATATCTTCTCACCATTTCTTTTAATCAAAAAGAACACTTGGTTAAAATCAAATTAAACACTTTCAGAGGATGGATGCTGAGAGACTGAAATTGTTGGAGAATAATGAGAAGGTTGAAACTGTCGACAGGACAGCTCTACTTGGAGAAGGAAATGATAGCAAGACATTCTTATGGTGTGTAAAAAGAAAAGTAATTTGTTCTTAATTATATTACAGGTGGGACCCAAGCTAACGGAAGTTACGGGAATTAGAAGTAAGAAAAACTAGATTTTTTTTTTTTTTTTTTACTGTTCTTGCCCCCAAGTGAAATAATTTTATTTAAGATGTGGTGAATCTCCAGATTCTAGAAGTGTTTGTTCAAGGAGACTTTTACTTCTTGGGGAAAATGTGAAGGAAGAAACTCAAGCATGATACGGAAGGCTAGATGTTGTGAGTTTCTTTTTCTTCAGATGCTCTTCTACCATTTTTATCATAAAGAACATATGTTTGGGATGGAGTTGTGGCTCAGAGGTAACGCACTTGCCTAGCATGTATGAGTCACTGAGTTTGATTCTCAGCACCGCCTATAAATAAATAAAATAAAGGTCTATCAACAACTAATATATATATATATATATATTTTGTACCCTTCAACATGAAGTTCATTCTCCCTGGGAAAGAAGAGACAGGAAGTAAAAAAGTTGCCAGGCTAGAATTTTTATGTGAATGTTATTATCTTTACACTATTGGTCCAAGTTGTAAGATTGTCCTATCCTTGACTGTGTTTGCATTTGCAGCGTGGGGGGTGTTGTTTGGCTTGGTTTTCACCAGAGCTTTGAAAACCCCCTTTATTGTCTCCAGCAATTTTCACCTAGTTTATTCTCATTTTTTTGTGTTTGTTTGTTTGTTTGTTTTCTGTGCATCACATTCTCACATTCATTGAATGGCCTTCTTGACTCTTCTTTTATGGCACCATTTTTTTGTTGTTGTTGCATTATTCATTCAAGAAATTTGTCCCTCCTCTTTCAATTTTTATATCTATTATTGTACAACCTGAATGCTTCAGAGACCATTCTTGTGTAGACACATGAGCTTTTCTCATTTGCTTCCTAAAATCCAGAATAGGGTCATTTGTACAGCACTTTATTTGCTTTACATCGTCCATTCATAGACATCACTGCAATTATCCCAATGATTCTACAAATGCAAATTAGGTACCACCAATTCCAACATCATCACCACCACCTTCCTTACTATGATAATCATCTCAATATTAAAGATAAGAAACTGAGATCCAGAGAAGACTATAGAGAAGTGCCTCCAGTCTTCCAGGAGAGCTGGAAAGTAGACTGGAATCCATACCTGTAGGACCTTAAAGTCTAAACTCTTTTCATATGCAAATTTGCTGCCCCAAGCTATTGGGCTCTTGTAAATTTGGAGTGGGCTTGATCACTTTCTCCAAAACTTCCTGTTGTATCCTCCTCACATTCTTCCTCTTTGGATGCAATTACATGGAATTGCAGTTCCTTTAATTAGTTCCTCAATTACAAAAAAAATGCTGATTAAATGATTGAGTGAACTTTCTGAGACCTTCTTGTATCAAATTCTCTTGAACACTGATGTTTCTTAGGTAGTCTGAGCCACCTCTTTCTGAGTAAACTTATTTTGGCTCTTTTGTGTCTAAATTACCCCTTTGAGCCACACAAATCCCAACTTTGACAATGTATCTAATCATTCATTCTGTTGGTCATTCAACCAAAAATGACTTACTAACTGTTTGCCATTTGCTAAGCACTGTCTAGACCCTTAGGATACAAAGTTTAAAAAAAAAAATTACACAGACTACATAGAGCAACATTAACCAAATAATTATAAAAATAAATGCAAGCAAAGCAAGTAGTTCTTTTTTTTCCTCTTTAATAGCTCTTTCATTTTTCCATTTGCTAGGTCTTTTTTGCAGTTATTATGGCAAACCTACCTTGGAAACATGTCTCTTTCACACAGTATGATTTTTCTACAATATACCCTATTCTCTTAGAAATCCACCTCACCTTACCCATTTCATAGGCACATAGAATCTAGAGTTGGAAGAAAACTTTGAAACTAGCCAACCTGGTACCTCTC
This sequence comes from Ictidomys tridecemlineatus, assembly GCF_052094955.1. Taxonomy (NCBI): domain Eukaryota; kingdom Metazoa; phylum Chordata; class Mammalia; order Rodentia; family Sciuridae; genus Ictidomys; species Ictidomys tridecemlineatus. The sequence goes on from NC_135487.1 coordinate 51,944,186, forward strand.
AACCTTGAATATGCATGCACATCTCCTAAGGATCTTGTTAAAATGCTATTTCTACATCAGCAAGCTGGTGTGAGGCCTGAGATTCTGCATTTTTAGCAAGTTCTCGGGCAATGATGCTAGTACATGGTTAACGCTATGAAGAGCAAGGATCCGGTCCTCTGGTTTATAACTGGAAATAGCCATCAGATTATCCTGCTTTTGTAAAACAAAACAAAAAAGCAGATTCTAGAAAGGATAGAGCAGATTTTAGATCTGTAACAGAGGGGCCAGGACATGAGAAATTTGAAAAGGCAGAATCAAACTTCCGGTCAGTATGACATAATAGGAACTGGACTTACTGCCCTACCTAAACAACTAAAAGAGTTAAACCTGACAAAACATAATACCGTGGTTTTCAAGACACTAGATGTTAGCTGATGAAGGAGAGTGATCCCTGAGGTAAAAACCATGAGGGAAGCCCCATAATTGTCCCAGTTCACTACATGGAGAGGGTTTTGCAGAGAGTGGTAATCCAAGCAGAGCCCAGCTGACTCCCTGAGTTGAAAAGACAAAGCAGAGTCGGGGAGAATGAAGAAGTCAGGGTTTGGGGGGTGTAGTGACAGAAAGGAGGAGGTTGCAAAGAGGAAGCCCCCGTCAAGTATACCACAGAGTCCTGACCTCGTAAGGGGGAGAAAACTCCTTGCAGTGATGGTAAGAACTGCTGGAAATGATAAGAGAGAACATTGTCCTGTGCTCACTGAAAATAGTGCCTGTCTCCACCTGTCCAAATGAAAATGTCATGATTCATGGAGCTTCATTTGGAGGACTATGGAAGAACTTTGTCAGTAAGGAATAATGAGTCCTAGAATAAGCGCTGCAACAATTCCACCCAATGAATCCTAAAAGCAAGACTCAGAAAGATCAAGCTGTTTCTAAGTAACTTGACTCCATCACAGAATAAATCTCAAGAATATTTCTAGGCATACAAATTCTCCAGCACCAAACAAGGTCAAGGCCACAATGCATGACCTTCAATAGAGAATTATCAGACACAGAGCAAAGAGGAGATCATAACGTGTGAAGAGGAGAAAAATTAATCAAACAAAACTGACCCTGAACTGATATAAAAAAAATTAGAATTAGAAGACAGGAATACAATAAAAGCTGTATTTCATTTGTTCAAAACATTAAGTAGAGATAGGGGAGACATAAAAAATATAGCAAATATTATTAATAACCAATAGTATGTTGGAGAAAAAATGGTTAGAGAACTTAAAGACACAGCAACAACAAAATATTCAAAGGAAACGCAGAGAGAAGAGAATTTAAAAAATAAATAAATTGCCATTCAGATCATTGCACTCTGGGACAACTTCAAAACGTCTCATAATGGCCAGATGCAGTGGTGCAGGCCTATAATTCCAGTAGCTAGGGAGGCTGAAGAAGAAGGATCATAAGTTCAAAGCCAGCCTCAGCAAAAGGGAGGCACTAAGCAACTCAGTGAGACCCTGTCTCTAATTAAAATACAAAATAGGGCTGGGGATGTGGCTCAGTGGATGAATGCTCTGAGTTCAATCCCTGTACAAAAAAAAAAAAAAGTCTCATAATATGTATTGGCTTACCTCAGGAGAGGGAGTCCCTGAGGAGAGAAACTCTGATTCACATCCTCTCTAAGGAATATAATATTATAGATTTAATATATTTATATTTTATATCTACAAATGTTAAAATATTATAAAAGTAAATGCTGAGTATGATAGAAATTACCCAAATTCTCAAGCAGTGAACAAGATAAAGTTTGAGAAGCCACAAATTTGAGAAGCTCAATGAAACCCAACTCCAAGAAACTAGAAGTACGTCAGTGTAGATCATAATCAAATTGTTCAAAGAAATTTGATAAAGAAAAAAAATCTTAGACATAACCAGAGGAGAGAAAATGTCATGTCGTGTACAGACTAACAAAGATAAATATGTCAACAGATTTCTCATTAGAAATAGTAGATCCAGGTATGGTGGCTTACACCAGTAATCACAATAATAATCCTAGCAAGTAGGGACCCTAAGGCATGAGGAGTCCAAGTTCAAAGCCAGCCTCAGCAGCTTAGTGAGATCCTGTCTCAAAGTAAAAGAGCTGAGGATATAGCTTAGAGATGAAGAGTACATGGGTTCAATCAAAAAAGAAGAAGAAAGAGGAGGAGGAGGAGGAGGAAGAAGAGGAGGAGGAGGAGGAGGAGGAGGAGAAGAAGAACAAAAAAAGAAGAAAGAAACAGAAATAATTTAAGTTTTAGAAGACAGTAGAACAATATCATTAAAGTATTGGAAAAAAAAAAAAAACAACTAGGAGCTGGGGTTGTGGCTCACTGTAGAGCACTTGCCTAGCACATGCAAAGCCCTGGGTTCAATCCTCAGCAACATTTACCAGGTCAAAATTAACAACTTTTTATATCATTTTAATGCTTCATTTTTTTTCTAGAAGTATATTTTGCAGGACACATAAGGATATTATATTGTTCAAAATTCTATGTTCATTGGATAACAATAATAGCTAACAGTTATTGACGCTTTACATATAATAACCTGTACCAGATCCTACCTTTGCCCTGTAAGGCAGATGCCTTTTTGAGTCTGACTTTATTGGTGAGAGAACCGTGGGTCCAGCTAGTGAACAGAGAGACACAAACCCAGAAACTCAGTCCCAGAATCTACAAGCTTGACAACTGCATAATATGTCCTCTCGGTTCCCCCACCCCCACCCCACGGGAATATCTGCTTGCTAAATCTTCTAAGTTAAGATTATTATGGCTTTGTTCAACCTGTCATACGTTGGGAGCTTTGTTTTTCTCAAAAGGTTATTTGGGTTCTGTTATAAAAAATAGCTTAAGTTATTCTTTCAACACATGTACAGTTAGTGCTGGGGGAATAAAGGCTTGAGAAAATAATTAGACTTTTCTGAGCTTCACTTAGCTTAATTCATGGAGAGGAGGAGAAGGTAGGTGAAACTCATGTTGCAACGCAGGGGGGGAAATTCCCAGCCACCGGTCAACAAAGAGCCAGGGGAAGTCCCTTGGGAGTAGGTTTTGCTAGGTCTCCTTAAGGGGCTGGAAGAGTATGGCTAGTATTCTGGGAAAAGCTAATCAGAATTCTTTATTTGCTTCACAATTTAGTTTGATCTTTCCAGATATTTAAATCACACACATCTGTGCTTGGGCAATCGTGTGTGTGTGTGTGTGTGTGTGTGTGTGTGTGTGTGTGTGTGTGTGTGTGTATGGTATTTTTGTTTCAATCCACTGGAACACCTACAGCTTCCTCTGGCTTTGGACCTAAGTGTTGAGATTTCTCCCCCACCAATTACAGACTTCTTGTCAACACACCTGCCTTTGAGGCTGCCACTGGGCCACTAGAGCTGTTGTAACAAGTGTAACAAACTCCATAACTTGCTACAACAAGGGGAATTTATTTCTTCACAGTTTTGGAAGCCTGAAGTCCAAAATCAAGGTGCTACCTGGCCACCCTTTCTCCCAAGACTTCAGAAGAAAATGGTCCTTGGCCTCTTCCAACTTGTGGTTCCAGACATTCCTTTCCTTGTGTTGTGTGACTCCAATCTGTGCAACTGTCTCCACACAGCTTCTTCTCTGTGCGTCTCTGTATTTTCCTCTTCTGCCTCTAATAAGGATGCTGATCATTGGATTTAGAACCTATTCATTTACCCAGGATGATCTTGAGATTCTTTTTTAAAATAAGGTCCCATTCACAGAGCTTAGGGGCAAGGACATGGGCTTATCGTTTTGGGAGCCATTCCAGGTACATTTACCACTCCGTGGCCATTTCCAACAGAGGCAGGACTACAGGGAGAAGGGTCAGGCACTCACGCCAGGTGAAAAATACAAGGACAGACCCCAGAATTCAGTCATCAAGATAATAGTTTCATGAAATATTTTTAAAATCAAAATCAACACAAAAAGTCAGTGGTAAACAAAATTTTAAAAGTTTCAAGTAAAGATGGTGTCAGTATTACTGATCATTTCTTTCTTTCTTTCTTTCTTTTTTTTTTCCCATTCTGATCTCTGATATGGTTCAGCATTGCAATGAATTCCAGCAACAGCTCAAGCTTCCCATTTGCCATTTCCTTTGGCCCAATTTAGATCAATCAACCTTCTCTGAAACTCTGCTCCAGGACACCAGTAAACTGTGAGCTGGGATTCTCCCTCCCTAGGCAGGCTTATCTCATGAATTGTGCAAACACCTCCTGAGAAGCTAATTAAAATGAAGTTAGTGCTGCCAAATCTGAGAAGCCTCTGAATGAGCATCATGAGGCTGCCAGAAACTGTATTAACACACACCCCCAACCCCTCGCTGGGGCTTAGGGGCAGAAGACTCTGAGGACAAATGGACCTGAAAGGTGAATAGATGGTAGAAGATGCTGAACCCCATTACCTAAACACAGATCCAGGCACAGGAAAAGCACTCAGTGTATGTAGGAAAGAATGGCTGACGGTGGGTGGATGGAGTTTAGCAACAGAGATAAAACAAGCTCCCTGCTTCCCAGCACTGCTAAGAAATAAGAAATGTTATTTAATTTGTCTTGCATGCTACCATGAGAAGTTAAATTAATAAGACAGATCAGTAAACTGGGCCCAGTAATAAAGTGAAAATATAAAATTTGATATAATAACAAGTAAAACAGCAAAAATTAAATTACATTAGCAATATTTCAGCAAAGGATATAAAAACACAGAATCTAAGAAGAAACTTAAGAGGAAATAGGACCTATAAGAAAGAAACACTTGAAGACTTTACCAAGTAGTGATACACACTTCACACCTAGGTGGGAAGACTTCGTATCCTAACATAACTCACATACAGGCCTAGGATAATTTCAGGAAAAGGATCGATGGTAGTTTTGGGGGTGGATATAAATAACTAATTTTAAAATTCATCTAAATGGTCAAAGCAGGAAATAAGCTGAATAATTTTTGGAAGAAAAAATGGACAAGAACATCCAGGTAATTAAAATTATTAGACACCATGATAATTAAGAAAAAGGATAGTGGAATAAGATAAAAAAAAAAAATGGACTCATAAAACGGACCTAAAAGCCTGTAAACTGAATTCCCTAAGTGTAAAGTTTTTTAAAAAATACTTTTTTTAGTTGTTGATAGACCATTATTTTATTTATGTATTTATATGTGGTGCTAAGAATCAAATCCGGTGCCTCACACATGCCAGGCAAGTGAGCTACCACTGAGCCCCAGCCCCAGCTCCTATATGTAAGATTTTAAAATGTAATGGAGGCTTTAGAGTAAGTCATTTTGGAAGGGAAGTCCTAATAAATATTGATCAACCTAGAGCTATTTATTAATCATTAAAGAAAAATAGTTTTTCCCTTCATATTACATGTCACTTAAATTTAAATTGATTACAGAGTCAAAGGTAGAAATGGATTACAAGAAATTACAAGGCTATCTTATCTCAAGACAGAAATAGATTTTTCCCAGCATAAAAACAAGGAAAGGATTGGGACCGAAAAAAAAATTAATCGATGTCTTTCTCCATAAAATGTAAAATCTTTATGTCAAAACACCATAAACCAAATTAAGCATAACAACAAATGTAGAAAACACATGTCATGTATATGGAAAGCAAATGATTATTAGCCTTGAGTAGCTTGCTGAAATTTTGATTTGCAAACTAATTCAATAAGAAAAAGAATATATGGGTATTCAAAAAGTTAATGAAGCTCATGCACAGAGGATTCATGTAAAAAGAGGTTCAAGTGGCCAACTGTGTGTGAAAAATATTAGACATAAATAAAAAATAAATGCAAGTGAAAATAACAATAGAATAGTTTCTCAAATTGACAGAATTATTATTTTTCAATATTTTTTAGTTGTAGATGGACACCATACCTTTATTTTGTTTATTTTTATGTGATGCTGAGGATCAAACCCAGTGCCTCACACATCCCAGGCAAGCATTCTGCCACTGAGCCACAACCCCAGCCCACGTAATTATTATTATTATTATTTTTAAAGCCCAACAGTGAGATTCTAGTAAAACTCAAACTGCTCTGTACTCACTTGCGGCAGAAGTGGAGTATGCATTTTTGAAGTGTCTTGGGCAGTACATATCAAAAGCCTAAAAATCAGTCCAATTCTTTAACTTAGCAATTCTATTTTATGTGACATTGACTAAGAGAAGGACTTAAATATATATATAGGCTTCTAGATAAGATACTCATTCAAATATTATTAAATATTCTTAATATCAAACAACACAGAACTAATTATATGATAGAATCCTATGATGGAACGAAAATAACATTTGTGAATGATGTCCATTTAGCTTCATGCTGTGGTTAGGGTTTTTTGTTTGTTTGTTTGTTTTTAAAGAGAGAGAGAGAGAGAGAGAGAGAGAGAGAGAGAGAATGTTTTTAATATTTATTTTTTTAGTTATTGGCGGACACATCATCTTAGTTTGTATGTGGTGCTGAGGATTGAACCCGGGCCACACGCATGCCAGGCGAGCGCGCTACCACTTAAGCCACATCCCCAGCCCCTGTGGTTAGGTTTAAATTAATTAAAAAGCTTCATAATAAGCACATAAACAGATAAACACAAGAGCACACACAAATACCTACTATAAGAAAAAAGAATAGTTAACATGGATGCATTAATGTTGGCTTTTTCTCAGGTATAAACTTTTGATTGGCTTCTTTATTTTAAACAACGTTTCTACAATTGGAATGCATTATTTCATGACAAAAAGAATAAAGAATATTCTGTAAAGCTTTGACCATCAGCCATAGGCTGTCAAGGGTAGAAAGAGCACTAGCAAGAAGTTTAACCAATCCCCTCCTTTCCCCTATGCACCAGCCTCAGAGAGCTGGAGGGTGGGCAGAGGCCAGATGTTATTTCAAGCAGAGTAAATATGTATCCCTAAGACCCACCCTATTTCAGAGGATCCCTTTCAGGCACCCACAGAGAGAACTGACACCCCTCCACCTCCAGGATCTCAGGGACATTGGAAGGGTGTGGAAGGGCACAGACGGCCAATGGCAATTTTCCAATTCTTCTCTTGCACTGGCCCTTCCTGCTGGAAACTTTAAAGTGGAGGATATGACCGGGTCTCAGTCCTTCCTACCCAGACCCCTGAACAGATTTGGAGCTCCTTTGTCCATGACTTGTAAGGTTCCATATGTATCTGAGAGGTGAAGTAACTGAGGAAATCATCAAATTCTATCCACCACACACCAAGTATCCCAAGGTTCTCAGGTTTATACTCTAGTACACTTCATCTTAAAACTATGGGCTATGGTTGGTGGTAGAGGTGGTGACTGGCCAGGGTAGTGGTGGGGGCAATCCATACACTACACTGTAAATGGCAGAGTCAGGCCATGTGCTGGCCCTGGTCTTGAAGGAGGTGAGGAGTTTTCCATCAAGAGGAGGCAGGAAAGGGAGGACTTGCCAAGCAGAGGGAACAGGGTATGCCAGGGTCATGCTCAGGTGAGGTGTGAGGAGAGCTCTGCTTTATGGGAGCCAGGAGTTGGGAGGAATGACAGCTGTTGGGGCTGGATTGTGAGAAGCCTGGAAGGCTGAGCGGAGAACTGCAGAGTCGAAAGCAAAGGGGTGACCATGGGAGGAAGTGGGAACTGTGCACCACAGAGCCCAGGTCCCAAGAGAAGAGAAGAGTCACCACCAACAGGGGGCAGATGGGCCCAGAATCGAACCAGAAGCACAGCCCTGAGACAGCTAGAGCCACACACAAAGTCACCATCCCCAGGCTCAGGCCAGCCTGAGAAGGGTTCTCGGAGAAGGGTGTAGATTGCAGATCTGTCCTTCCTGCCCTTGCTCACATCTTCCTCTCCTGTGTCTCCAAGGGGACAGCCTGAGGAGATCGACAGCTTCCAAAGAAGATGGTGAAGCTGAGATAGACCAAGAGAGGAAGTAGCAGTCTGCTCACAAGAGTTTTGGCTGTGAGAGAAATCTCCAGAAAGGCTGAAAGGAAGCCTGTTCCACAGCTGTTCCACTGAGAGCTACAAGTTTAGTCTTGGGTGACAGACATGCTTGGATGACTCATGAGCTTAGAAGACAGTGGCTTGTGCTGACGTCCCAGCTCCACCACTTTCTGGTGATGATGCGCAAATGATTTATCTTCCAGTCCTCAGTTTCCTCACATGTGCCCAGTGGACAGTAACCGTCTTTATCTTTAAGGGCCACTGAGAAGATAGGAGGATGCCGTGCGCAGGCTGTGAATAACACTGAATTGTTACTGTAAACTTTAGAAAGTTCTCTTTTCATCTTTCTGGAACCCAGGCCCCACTATTTATATTTCTTTTAGAACCGAAGAGGAAAAGAACAAGTCAATCTCTTTTATATGAATTATCCTTTTTGTTCTCCCAGGGCCCAATGAAGAGGGAGGGTACTGAGATCTTCCGCTTGCAAAAAAAAAAAAAAAAAGTTAAAACTCAGGGAAGCTAAACCACTCGGATAATGTCTCAAGCTCCTTTGATGCACAACAAAAACTCTGTGTACCTCCCAGACTCCTGCCTGGTCCCTGATCCAGGCTTCCTCCAGCTCCAGTCTCCACCAGCCTTGAGTGCCACTGCCCCCCACACCCGTTGCCATGGCAACCTGGCTCCTGCCCCCTCAGTCAGGCAGCCCTGGAGCAGAGTCTTTGTTTAACCGGCCAAGCTGACCCAGGCCAGGACATAACCAGATGTGCCAGGGCTCCAGACAGCTGTGGGTCACAGGCACCCCTTTTGACAGTGCTCCACCACACCCAGAGCCCCGCTGCGTGGCGAAAGATGGGAACTTGGAGTAAAACACTGATGAAAAACATCCGCTTGTGCCTTGATCTCACAGGGAATCTCTGGGGCTGGAGGAAGCCTTTGGGGACCCTGAGGGCCCAGAAGGATAAGGGGCTGGGAACCATTTTAAAGAGGCAGAACCCAGGGGGAGCAAACAGAATGAGGTGGAGGGCTGGGAGCAGGTCATTTCACATGGTATATCTTACAAGACTCCCCAATATGCTTTAGCCCTTCTAGTGTGTATGGTAGGAAACCAAGGTCCAGCATAGGGACCGATGAGCTTTTGAGGGTAGAAAGAGATGGGCTCATCGGTCCCTGTGATCTCTGTTCCAATTCTAGCCTCTTTTTTTGCTGGGGATTGAACTCAGGGGCACTCAACCACTGAGCCACATCCGCAGCCCTATTTTGTATTTTATTTAGAGACAGGGTCTCACTGAGTTGCTTAGTGCCTCGCTTTTGCTGAGGCTGGCTTGGAACTCGTGTTCCTCCTGCCTCAGCCTCCTGAGTCACTGGGATTACAGGAGTGTGCCACCACACCTGGCTCCAGTTCTAGTTTCTTTACTTCTTTTGCTGTCTGATCTTGGGCAAGTGGCCTGGCCCCTGTCGTGGTGCAACCGTACAGCTGTGCGACTTCCTGTCCATTGAGGCTCCCTAAGGGCGAGGCCTCATCCTGGGCGTTGGACATTTCTATTACAATGCATCTTGACATGACCCCTGGAGAGGGGGGTCATTGCTTTCTGGCTCTCATGGCTGAAGATGTAGGCACAGTGTAGATCACAGCCTGTCCTTGGAGCTCACAGGGCTCAGCCTATGTCCTGAGCCTACTTATCCTTAATAAAGCAGAGTGACTCTGAGATTGGAAAGACCACTGTTGGCACTTTTTTTTTTTCTTTTGATGCTTTTGGAGTTGGGGGCAGGAGCCCCTAGAGACATCCATGACAGCTCTAAAGGACAGGGGCAGTGTGTCTCTAGTGCTAAACTCGGCCACTGGCTGAACACTGGCTCTCATTGCAAGGAGCAGAGCGCCCCTCCCTAGGCTGGACTCTGTTTCCGGAACCGTGGGCTTTGCTTTCTAAGAGCTTCAGATGTGTTGAAACTCTGTACAATTCAGGGGAAATCTTTGCTGGGTCAGAGTCGGTGCAGTGATCCCTCTGGGAGTTTCCAGGTTTGTGTAGGCTCCTTGTCAATCATATTTGTTGGAGAAGCTCTAGAGCTGGCCCAAGGCCAGGGTTCTCTTTACCCTGTTTGTGTCGTTGGTGGAAAACTCAAAGGCTACTCTTTTATAAAAGGAAGATCAATTGCTCAGCCTGATTGTCTTAAGAGGCTGGCATGAGGCTGGAGAGAAGGCCAGTGTCAGCCCAGGCCCACTGTGCGGGGGTTTTACACCATCGCCTCACTTGGCTGTCATGCTGATAATGGGACATGTTACCCCCACTGCAGGGAAGGGAGAACCAAGTCAGCCAAGATCACTCAGCAAGTAGTAGAAATGGGAAATTTTCTTCTTTTCAATGCCAATATTCTTTTAATTGCCTATGATTCCTTGCTGATTCTGCAGTGGTGAGACAAAAATTGTGTAGTGGTATGATAGCATAAACTGAAGCCAGATGCTTCAGGATTAAATCCTTGCCCAAAAATGACTAGCTGTGTGACTTTGTACAAGTTACTTAGTCTCTCTAAATCTTAGTTTTCTCATACATAAAATGAGGCTGATAGTACTAGGATTTGCTTCAAGGGGCTTTTGTAAATTTTAAAATGTTTAATAGGAAGGAAATGCTTAGAACAGTATATTGACCTAGTATCAGCTACTTATATGATGTAATTTGATTCAAGGAATGTATTGTCATTTTTTTTTTTTTACGAAGTTTGTAGTATACCCTAGAGGAAAGAAGAGAAGTTTTAAACAGTAAATCAGATTCTGCTAGATGGATGCTTCAGATTCATAATCCCATGTGGATCTCCAGAGCAATCCTATGTGTGAGGTATTTAACAGAGGAGGATATTGAAGAAGAACTGAGAAGTTAAGCCACATGACTGATGTTACACAGCCTCAGAGCATTAGAGCTGCAATTCAAACCACAGCCTCATGCCACCACTTCCCTTCTCCCTCATCACACTTCCAACCGCTCCAGGTGGAAATGGGTTGTGTGTGTGTGTGTGTGTGTGTGTGTGTACAGGTGTGCTGCTTGTGTGTGGGGACAGGAGGGCTGCCATCTGTGGTTTTGCCTCACTAGACAAACACATAATAAATTCCTTCCAGGTCCTCTGCCGTTTGGTTAATACTTTAAATGGTCAAAGCACAAAGGAAGTCAGCATCTTGGTGACTCCCGTGGCTCTTCAGAATTTGAAGGCATTGGTCTGTATTTATTTGTTTGCTCATTGTCTGCCTACTGTGTGCCAGAACTGGGGCTACAGAAGTGAATGCAAGAATGATGTAAATAACTAAATAATAGACAGCATGAACGAATATTCACGATGATAACAATGATTCAAGAAAGTTCTTCAGGAGCTAAAGGGTAGACGGGGACCTAATCTTGAGCCGGAGACATAAAAGAAAGTGTGAAAAATTCTAAAGGTAGGAGAGAAGTTAACTAGTAAAGAAGGGGAGGATGAACACTACAGAGAAAATCGCATGTGCAAAGGTCCTGTGGGAGAAGGGAACGTGAACTATTTGAGGAGCTAAAATATTCTCACTGTCTCTGGAGCACAGTAAAAGAGGAAGAAAGAGGTTCAAGATGAGGACTGAAAGGTAGGAAGGGGCCAAGGTTGGTAGGTCATTGGGGAGTTCATAGAATTGGTCTGTGTCCTCAAACAGGGAGGGAGCTCAGTAAAAAGAATTAAGATTTGTAATACGGACTATAGGAATTCAAGCAATCTGTTTAGATTTAGTTTAAAACAACAGAAGAATCATATTGTGAAGGCGTGACAGTCCTCAGCTTGCCTGCCAACTCAGAATCACAACTAGTGGCTATAGAATCATGTAGGGGACACTAGGGGGTCTCTCTGGATCCAGTGAGAATGCATATTGTTCTTCATTCGCAGAGTGGTCCTGGCATGGGCAGGAGCCAGCTGCTGTCACCCAGGGTGCAGAAAGCACCTTGGGTCTGGCACGAGCCCAACCCAGGTATGAATCACAACTCTGCCTTGACATAGCATCTGTCAGAACTTGGGACGTTTACTTAACAATTTAGCAATATCAGCTTCCCAAGCTGCAAAATCGATGTAACAATATCCACCTTCAAGGGGTTTTGTGTGGATTCGAGGAGCTCAATATCCAGCACATAATGGACTCCATCATAATAAACTTCCGTGGTATGTAAAGGGCAGTTAGGAAAACAATCATGGAATATTAAAAGTTGGAAATACCTTCGAGGGAGCAGGAAGGAAAAAATAGAAAGGCCAATTATTTCACCTTTTCACCACAGATTTCTCAGTTGTTTTCTGTGTACTGTGAAAACTCTCAGCACAGGGATCTGATCGCTGGCACGTAGGCTGTGTTGAATTGGACTCCCAGGACAAGGAGCAGTGTTTTGGAGAACACAAGTTGGCTTCCAGTGTGACTGCTGGGAAGTTCCGCCTTGTTGAAACAATCCCCAGGGCAGGCTTGTACTCTGCCATCATTTTCCAGGTTTAATCAATGGGAGGTGGTCCACACACCTCCATGTATAAGAAGATGCTAAACCGTAGCAACAAGAGACAGACTAGATACTAGGCTCTGCAGTAAAAGTTGAAGCTGCTACTCAGACACGTGTGAAAGGAAATAGGAAAGCATTGGATGATTTGCACGGGTGGAGTGGGACACTGAGGATTCAGAGAGAATCTCTTCAGAGAGAATATTAGTGAGCTGAGTCTCAGCTCCACCCAGAGTTTACTATATGTCATTTTTTTTTCCTGGCAGAGCTCTGGGCACATAGTTGATATTCAACAGCATTTGTTGAAGGAATGATTGAATGACCAATACATGAACACTACCTGAAATGGGTAAAGGGATAGAAAAAGAACATTAAGCTTCCTTAATTAACCTTGAGGCTGCAAATGCATGCAAGTTATAACACACAGGGTTGAGAAACCTTTCAGGTATGAGGAGGGAGCCACTTTTTATAATCTTTGAAGAGTGCGGAGTGAGGTTCTGAAAGACTGGATATAGTTTCCTTTTTCAAAAAAGCTGAGTTTCAGAAATGATAAACCTGAGCCATCAATATGGGCAAAACCCTAAAAAATATGTCTAAACATCTAGTCATGAAAATAGTCACTACTAGGAGCTAGCATTTATCTGCTAGGTTTATCAGAGTACCCTGATCAGCCATGTGCAAAAAAAATTTCATTCAAATTTTCAAGGCGGGGGGGTCAGCCTGTTGTGTTAATTGTGTAAGCTTGGATATGATGATAAGGTAGAGTCACAGTTAGTGACCTCCTTACCTGAATCACACTGATGGTGAGTTAGTCTAGTCAGGATCTCTAGATGGATGACCTAGGCCAGTGATTCTCAGTCCTGCCACCTGAATAGACAGATAGGGGAGCTTTAAAACACATCAATACCTAGCCCCGCCCTCAGAGATTCAGACTTCATTTATCTGGTGTGGACAGCAGCCAGCTGAATGTTTCAAAAACTCTAGGGTTCTAATGTGCAAAGTTTGAGCCCTGTTTTCTTAATGTCTGATTCTTGGCCATAGCCTTTACCACAGAGTTTAAAGAACAGACTGAAAGAAGACAGAGAAGTCACCTGTGCTGTTTGCAATTGAGTCAAAAGTAGGAAATGATGGAATTAAGCTTAATTAAGCAAACAGACAGGAAAATGAGCAGAGACCCAAAATGAAAAGCCTCGATGCCCAGGTATTTCCTAGTGAGCTGAGCCAGCACGTGTAAAATCTGGAGCAAAAGCAGGCGCTTGGTAAATGTGCTCAGCACGGTCATCACATCAAATTCTCTTCCCTATGTTAGAAAAATAGAGGCACAAGGTGAGCCTTTCCAGCCTATGTTCATGCAGAAAGTAGCAAAGTGGGGCTTCAGTCCAATTCCTGACTGAATCCAGTGCCCCAGGTTTTATTGACTATCCTGGGTGTTGGTGTCACTTTTATTTTAGGCTGAAAAGAATGCTGGAAAAGTCACTTCTGGCATTTTAGAGAAGGAAACTGAGGCTCAGAAAAGATGAATAAGTTGCCCAAATACACATACAGAGAGAACAGTTAAGTCAGGATTGGGGGTAAGTTTTTAAAAAAAAAAAAAAAACTTAAAAAAAAAACTTTTCTTTTTTAAAAAAGAAAAGATGAGGAAAAAGAGAGAAAGAAGAGATCTGAGGAGAGGAGGGAAGGAAGGAAGGAGGAAGGAAGGAAGCCAGTTTCTCTGCTTACGATCTTTCCAGAGCAAAGAAACTCTGGAAAGGTCTGGCTTATTCTACAGAAATGGAATGCATCCGCCAGTAGGGAAATCCCCAAGGAAGTTTCTGAGAAATGCTCACAAAGGAGTCCTGGGTTCTCAGGAGCAACACTGGATTTTTCTCTATAATCCTGAGATCACCTGGAGGGCAGGTTCCCTCCCACCATGTGTGGATTGAAAGGGTTAATTGAAGAGATAAACTCTCTTATCAAGGAGAGTGTTTAAGAGCTAAGAGTTGACTTTGTTTATTCTGGCATAGAGAAACCCTGGGCAGAAACACGGAGAAAGGTAATGATGGTGTTTCACAGCAAACATAAAACATTTGACAAGGAGTTAATTCAGAAGGACTCTCTAGGGTGTACTGTGGCTGACTCTTGCTTCTGCTTGCTCCTGAAGAGCCTCCTCGCCCTAAGAGTATGCCCCAGTGATCTCTGAGAGTCTCCAGGTGGATCCACAGGTATTCATGAACCAGTTTTATTGGCTACTGTGTTGCTTCTACTGCATTTGCTTGTTCTCTTCCTGTATCCGTGAGAGTTTCACCTGATGTGATGGAGCTGCCTCACTCACTAGTGAGTATGGGAATTAAATGAGATGACACTCATTGCAATTTGGTATAACAGGAAATTGCAATTTGGTGTAATAACGGCATCCATCATGGAGGAAAACAACTCTGCTAGTTCCTTCTGCAGGCCACAGGAATCAGGAGGGATGAGTAGAAGCACATTTGGAATATTTGAAGGAAAAGACTATTTTTTTTCCCCTATCTATGATAGTGATTTAGACTTTAAATGTAGGAGGGCAGCCCAGTCTGGATGAGATAACAATTTCAGGTCTGAGTTGCTATATCTTGCAGACCTAAAAGCACCTGGGGCCCAGACTCCTCCAGCCTGAACCTGTCCACTCTAACCACCTTGGAGAATGAAGATAAGCAGAGCAACCAATGTGGGGTGCGTACGGAAAGGCAGGGCCTGTGCTAAATTCTCCAGGTACGTGACCTCACGAAGTCCTTAAAGCATCCAGGGAAGACAATACTCTTTACAGAGGGAAGAATGTAAGTTCACAGAGGTAAAATACCTCACTCAAGAGGGAATCAGTTTACCTGGCAGATTGTCTACAGACAGACCTGCAGAAAAGGCCTCCTTCCCCTCAAACCCCAAAATCATGGCTGCAACTGGGCCTCCCGCAAGTCTAGCCCAGGGTACTTTCCTGCTCCTCTCGTGGGAGGACAAATTTAGCTTCCTGGTGCTGCACCTTTAACTCTGAAACAGACAGAGGATTCACATGACTTTGCCTGTCGGTCCCTGGGGACAGCATGTACAAACACCAGCTGCAGCTGGGGCTTCTTTTGCACACTCTGTTTGTGAAGGGGCCTTGACCCATTGAGCTTACTCTCCTGGGACACCTGGGGGTCAGTCTGCAGTGGGCAAGATATCTACTTTGCTGCAGGAAAAGCTGGGCTCCCAACACCAGGCCTAGCATAGAGATGCCCAATGTCTGAGAGGAAATTGCCAACAAGTTTTAGTGCTACTAGACTGCACTGGTTCTCCTCTCCCAGCTGATTTTCACAATTTCCTCTTCCTAGGACAGAGGCAGCATGCACCAAAACCTCTCTCTCTTGCTGGCAAAAAGATCTGATCTCAGCAGAACCTGCAGACAGCATTTGGGGGAAGAAAGCCTGAGTGTTCCAGCATCTTTCTCCCAGGCTGGAGACAAGATCTTTCCTTCCACATTTCTATGTAGGTCCTTGGAAGGCATGTCTAACAGAGCCATGCTACATGTGTCTAAAGCTCCAAGATCCTGCATAAGGTTCTAGAGGTCTGACACTTTGTTCAATTCTTCTATTCTTCTAGAAAATATTTGCCTTAATCCTCTATTATTTCAAGATTCCCATTAGAGAATTCAAAAGATCCTCTATTGAGGATTTCACAAGAAGATATTCTTGACCATCCTTTATAATGCATGTCAGTGCCCCATAATCAAACCCAAATACAGATGGCCAAACAAATCTGAGCTCAGAGAGACTGAAGCTGAAATTATCCAAAGGTTCATTGGTAAGATTCCCTAGAAACAGGCTCTAAGAGGGAGATTTGTGCCCAGATGTCTTGAAGAACACTCTCTGGGTGTTTAGTTGGGTTTTGTTTGTTTGTTTGTTTTTGCCACTATGACCAAAAGATCTGGAGAGAATGATTTTAGAGGAGCAAAATTTCATTTGGTGCTCATAGTTTCAAAGCTGTCAATCCATCCATAGCCAGCTTCATTGCTCTGGTGAGCATAGCCCACCCACTCCGTTGTTCTGCCCAGGTGAGGCAGAACATCATCAGGTGGAAGGGTGTGGCAGAGGAAAGCAGAATGGCACCAGGAAATAGAGCAACTCCACTCACCAGGTACAAAATATATACCCAAAGGCACACCCCCACACACACACCTGTGACCTGTGTCCTCCAATCACACCCTACCCCCAGTACCACCTAGGTAATCCCTATGGGTGGATTAATGCACTGATTAGGTTAAGGCTCTCACAAACTAATCATTTCACCTCTAAACCTGCTTGCATGGTTTCACACATGAGCTTCTGGGGGGACACCTCATATCTAAATCATGACACTGGGGTAGTGTCCACAGGGAATGAGAGCAACAGGACTGGGCAGAGGGAGAAGCTGAACTGGAACAAAGCAGAGGTTTCAACTGGTCCCTGGGAGAGCTCTGAGGGTGGGATGACCCTTTAGAGATGTCCCAAATTAATTTCTCTGCTCCTCATATCTCTGTGCACCCCTTCCCCCAGCAAGGGTGAGAGGGCTACACAACCTTGGATCATCAGTTAATTCCAGCTACCACCAGCCAATGCTCCCAGTCCCTGGGGGCCCTTGAGTGCCTTCACTTTGAACAGGTACTTGAGTGGCACACCACAGCATCCACTACACAAGCTAGGACTCGCACTTCACAGGAAACAATCCTAAAGAAGAAAACAGTGGATGGCCTGGGGCCACACACTAAGGTGACAGAATAAATAGTAATGCTCAAGGATGTAAATCTCCAGGCAGGGTTTGCTTTCTCCTACCAATACATCTGCCATTTGCTGACCACGTCCTGTGTGCTAGCCATTGTGTTGAGTGTGCTACATGGATTTGTATATTAACTAATCAGATAGAAGCCCACAGAATAGGTATTACTACCTTCATTTTGTAAAAGAGAAAACAGGTCTCCAATGTGTTTAGTAGCCTATCAAAACGTCTGGGACATATTAGACATCTGTTGGTCTCCAAAACCTGTACCCATAAGACCTACCTCCACCCCTACAGTTTATCCAGCAGCCTGCCCCTCCTGCTGCAAACCATGCTGTCACCACTGCTCACCAAGAACTCAACAGAAGAACGAGTCACCATTCCCTGCCCAGCAACCCTTCACTGCAAGAGAATTGCTTGTTTTGTCACTATTTGGGATTCCTTTCTAGCCCACCGTGATTCTCTTGTTTGCTTGATAAGATGAATTTCCGGTTCATCCAACAAGAGGTCCATAGGTCACAACTCTTTCACTACACATTCTTTCAGGCATTCAGCAAGTGTGGGTACTCACTGTGCTAAGCCTGATGCATTCACCCTGTCCGTCCACCTTATGCCATATGTATTTCTATCCCTATTTTATAGATGAGGAAAACAGAGGCTTGGACAATGCAGTCCTTTACCCAAGATCACACGGCCTGAATGTAAATGCAGATCTGCTTTGCTTTAACGCGGTTGTGTTCATTTCTTTACTTTTATTAAACAAATATGCTATGCCCAATGCTGCTCAGAAATGTACTGGGGCTACCACACCCCTCAGGATATGTGCTCCCATATCCCAGTCCTGCCTTCAGTGATGTTGCATTCTGGAGCAAGAGTCACAAATACAAAGGAAAATGGGGCTTTGAGTGAAATGGATGGTGGGGAACATGGGGGAGCAGAGTTACTCAGTGGCTTCTGGAGGCAGTAGCTACTCACTGCGGCCAAATGTTGCTATGTGAAAACACAGACCCCCAATTGCCTTTTCATTGTTTGAGAGGAGCCAGAAATTGTATTTTATTTGAAACATCTTGATATTTTAAAATTAGGGACTAATTTAACCATTCTGTCCTCATGAATGCAGGCTATGCAGAAGGTATAGGTGGTCCAGATTGAGCCCTGGGATACTACAAATGGCATTTGATGCTGAGACTCCTAGAGAATTGGCCCACCTGAATTCAGACGAATCTCACACTGAAAGATCAAGTACACTCTGTACTCTCACCAAGTCCAGAGACTTTGGCCCACGTTACAGGAAGCTTCAAGCTATATCTCAAAGTTTCCTTGCTAAAGGAGCCTTGCAGCCTGTGTAGATCCTTTCTCTTATCCCCTTGAAGCCTTATTCTTTACTAAGACCAGACCATTCATTGACCTTCTGTCAGGAAATAGCTCGATTGTGGACGTTTGCAAACAGCATGAACAGGCTACGTGACCACCGCTCACGGCCTCCTTTCCCCTTCTCATTCCTGCTGCTACCAGATGGTCCTGAGATAATGCCACGTCTTTCCTGCAAAGAATAACATTCCCTCGTCATTCTGTAGTTCCCTCTGATCATCCTGGGAATGCAGTTTCTCAACCTCCTGCCTCCTGTCATTGCTTCCCTTGTCTTATCTTTAGAGAGCTAGAGGACCTGAGCTGGTCACTTTCCAAGAAGAGTCAATCATCCACCATGGTGGGAGTTGAAGGACTCACATAGACGGTATAAATGTGCAGGCTTGGGATTCCAACTCACCCTTGGATGGCTACAGAATATTTGGTACCACCCTATTGTTTCCAAAATTATCAGTAGTATCAATCTCACCCATTCTCTTAGCAAAGATTCATATTCTCTAATCAAACAAATGGAGTTCTTGCCTCTCACAAATCCCCTGGGAGGTATACACAAGATGACCTTAGCCCACAAACCTGGCATTCAGCCAAGCTCTGGTCTTTGATTTCAGCCCTTCCCTTGGTCCTCCACATGACTCTAGTGGCAGTTAAACAGCATCTCTCATTAGCTTTGCTGATGACATAAGAGGCAAGGAGTGGGGAATCTAATCAATAGTAACTGCCTGCTCCTGGATATTAATTAGTAGAAGAGAGAATTAGGCCTCAGAGATGAGATCATTGTTAGACAGAAGAAAGACCTGCTACTATCAGTCTGGATCATGCATATTTTAAAATGCAATATTGAGATCTGACACACAAAATACAGAAAGATGGCAGATGCCCTGGGCTCACTGCTTGAGATACCAACATTTGAGATCTCAATGGTTATCAAGCTACCCTCCCAAGGTATGTTATGCTATCATTTAAAAGTTTTTCTGAGGCACTCATTTGGATCAAACAAGGAGAAGCAAGTCATTTATCAAATAAGTGAACCTAACAGACTGTCTGACATCTACCTCTACGCAGCTTTGTCTCCACTTAATGCATGATTTCATTTCATCCTCCAAAAAGCCCTGTTGGAGAAATATTATCACCCTCATTTATATATTAATCTCTAAGAGATCATGGGATATGGTAATGTTCACAAGGATAAAGATTTGAGACCATCTCAAAAATATGTCATTATATATATCAAGAGTCTCCTGGAGTAATTTTTCTCATCTTGTAATGAATGAGCCAGCCAAAGTGGGGGAAAAACACATGGGTGCATGTGGGAAGAATACCATAGTACAAGCATCCTTGAGGCCTTCCAATATCAAGATCTAATTGGAATTACCATGGCCTCCAAATCCACCAACTAGGGAAGATATATCTCAGCCTCCATTGCCAGTTCTCTGGGCAATTCCTTTGTCTACAAGGACTATCTCTAGTTCTTTGGGAATATTCCCAGGCCAACCATCCTGCAAATATACAAACAAATCCAAATGGATTTTTAGGGATGTGTAAACTTCACAGAAGTTTTGTTTGTTTGATGCAAGGAGAGAGGACCAGAGGGCTTTCCTGAAGAACAACTTGCCACCATTTTACTCCCCTTCCTCCTCCTTTTCCATTTCTTAAATCCTCATTCTCCCCGGCCTCCAGGATCTATGACTTTTCTCTCATGCAATCCTCTAGTCCCTTCTTGAAGCATCACCAGCCAAAGCCCAGGCCTTCAGGGGCTGAGATCTGCTGCCAGGGAGATTATTAATGTGTTTTTTCATGAAATGTTCTTACAAGTGTGTCTGAAAGAAAAAAATTCTCTACTTTTGGTGATAAAACCATGAGAATGGTCCTAAAGCAGAACAGGATGCCCCAAGAGGGATGGAGATTGATTTCTCTAGAGAACCATGTAGGCGACAATTGGAGAAGGATTTAGATGGATGATGAGACCAAGGTACTTTTAAGATCCTTCCAGTATAGAGATCCTCAAGAGTTCTAAGTACTCCCATATTTTGATAGCAGACAGATAGAGGTTTGAGTTAGCGCTTCACCCCTCACTAGCTGCACAATTATGGAACCTTATATATACTCTCCAGGACCCATTTCCCACACCAGTAAAATACAATTTATCAGTTATCACTGACAGCTGATAAAAAGTTTAACACAATGCCTGATACTAGTAACAGCACCATATAAAAAGGGTTGCTAGTATCATCTTTATTTTACTGTCATTGTTTTATTGTTAGGTTGTCCAAATCAGAGAGGCAGCAGGACTTATTTGCCACATAATTACCTGAGTGACATTACAAGGGTCACTTGGCTGAACTGGGCCTCAGTTTCCTCACTTGAATCTCTAAAGTGATTATAGAAATCTTCTCTGACTACCTCCCACAATTGTCATGAGACTGCCATGATACAATTAAGGTAACTATACTTGACATTTCTAATTAACTTAAAGATTAGTCAAAATGATGGAGTTTGCCACACCCTCTTTAGATGCCTCTCCTATAATTTCTGTTCTGGGTCATCTTCTCCCCAGTGTTTTTGTGTTGTCCTCAGGTTGTCTGGGATCTACCGAGGCATACTAGCTGGTGTAGTCTCCTGAAGAAATAACCTAAATCCTTTGTACTCTCATTGTCCATGAAAAGTTTACTTATCCAGTGGTCCCATTAAGAACTTATCAATGACTCTGTAAGCTCCTATTCTTAGAGAACATTTTTGTAGTTTCAATCAGAGTCTTCTTATCCCATAAATCAATAGGAAAACATGGATGGTGGGATTATTTTCACAGAAATAAACTTGATAGTGCCAGAGCAGGAAACACCCTGTGTTAGCTGAAGTTAGATCATATCTGCTCTGTATTGTGTCCCATGAGAACTCTGTCCCAAGCCCCTCCTGATCCTCTGTGAGATACGTGGACATTGATGTTCTTGGATCACCAATCATTGCATACCAGACGGCTTTTTCTGTGTGGCCAGAGGCAGAGGCATGAACCAGATGACCAATTCTTGGAAGCAAATGTCAAAATTCCAGGCAAAGACATTACAGCCCTCTGTCATTTCCTCATCTGCAAACATTTACTAAACGTCAGGAAGCCAGGTACCTTGCTAGACTGAGGACACAAGGTAAATAAGGTGCAACATTGATCTGAACTGCGTGCAAGCCTCTTTCCTTGAATCTAAATATAAGAATTATAAACTCCTATTTAGAAAAGGAAAAAAGAAAACCACTTTTCACATGCATTTTCTCATTTGATCTTCAAGCAAATCAAGTGATATGATAACTGATTTCCCCGTGTAACATAGAAGGCAACAAATCTTAAAGGACTTAAGGAATTTATCTGATTTCTAAGAGCCATTAAGTAGTAGAGCTGGAATTTGAGGAAAGTGGGCATTTCAAGCCCAATGTCCTAGACTGTGTCATCTGTCCCTGGGATTTTAGGCCTGTTGAAAACATTAGCATGAACAAGAGAGAGAAGTATGTATCAGAATAAATCCCTTGGTTCTCCTGGGGTATAAGATATCTCCCCCTCCCTATACCCTTGCTCTTTCTGCAACCAGCAACTAAAGGCAGGCAAAGGCACAAAGACAAGGATGGATTTGCACCTGGAGGGTTGTGCTACCTAGTGGATTTATTATCTTCCTCTTCATCAGAGAGGCCTCGAGTGTTCGGCACATTTCAGAACTGGAACAAGACAGTCATGCACAAACCCAAAAATCTAGTTTTAGAACAATTTTAAAGCTCCTAAGCTTTTGGCTGGAGACAGAAATTTGGCCAGGGGGTTAGTAGGTTCTCATTTGGATGGTGGGGGGTGGTGGGTGATAATTGTCCACAGTTTCCATGACAACCACATTTTTCCCTGTAAGTAGTTCTGCCTGAAGCACAATGCAAGCTTGTTAGCAATTCTTAATTTTCACAAATGACTGATCGATGACCAGAAATACATTTCCTTTCTCTAGCATATGACTTATTCCCAACAATTCTTTTGCATTACAGACAAATTTAGTGTTCATGGAAACTATCAGAAAAAGATTTAAATAAACATTCTCCAAGCCCTTAATGATCCAACTACTTCTAAAAATAGTCTGTAACCAGTATTCCTCCAGGCCAGACCAGCTTAGGTCTCAATAACTCTTTAAGAAAACAATATTTCTCTGCCTTTTTCTTTGCTTGCTGCTAAAGTGATCCCAGCCCCCTCAAATTCCTCCCTTGCTTATTCTAGGAGCCCTCAAGGACTGGACTCTTGAGAAGAGGTCTTAACCACCATTTTCCTCTTTTCCCGTTACAGAGGTAATGTCTTCTCTTAAAGCCAAGATTAGAATTTCCATGATGCCAGAGCCACTATGCTATGACTTTGCTTCTGAAACGTGGTGACCTCTCCATTCCAGCTGTGATCTGACATTGGCCCAGGCAGTAGACCTTTGCAAGGACGTGCCTTTTGAGGCCCGTCCCACAGTCCTTCATATGTGCTTGGAACCATCTGTATTTCATGATGCAGACAATTTCAGTTTAGGAAACTAGGACTCCTGATACAAGCTGATGCCATCAAGCGTCTGCACTGGCTTTGCATCAGGAATTGAACCAGCTCAGGCTTGACCAAGAGCTAATGATAAGTGTGCTGTCAACAATTGGCTCTCTTATTCCTGAAGTAGTTAAACTCATCCAACTCCCATCCTCAGAGTAACTGGGGAAAGAACTGAGCTTATTTTCTCCTTTGCCTGGAAGAAGAAAGGTAAGGAAGCAACTTGGGGCATAGTTCTTGATGGACAGCTGAGTGACAGTATTTCTCAAACAGACGTCAGACAGCTGAGTTTACAAGGGCAGAGATATGTATGATTTGAAACTAAAGATTCTTTCAGATGCCGTGTTTGTTATTTATTTCCTGCCTTACTCCACAGAGAAGTTTAGGTAACTGTCAGAGATATTTAAACACACACACACACACACAAAAAAAAAAAAAACATAAACAAGTCCCTATAAACAAAAAAAGACAAGCACGACTCGGGTATAAAATCTAGTTGAAATAAGGTCATGCAAAAATGTCACTCATGTGGTCTAAGCTTGTCAGCACTGACAAAAAGGAAAACCCCATGAAGGTTATGGGATTCTTAGATTTTCTTGGAGTTTGTTTTACCCTCCTCAGAAAGATAGCTTATTATACAAAGAGAAATAAATTTCTCCCAAGAGGTCTTATAAAAGTGTGTTTGATGGGCAATTCTAGAAAATGTGATTGACAAAATCAAGGAAAACACTCACTGGGCAGAAGGTGATGGTAATCAAGCAAAAGGCTGTGCGTGAGAATGGAAGATTAGAGGTGTCCCAGCTGGGAATTGTGGGTCTTGCTCTCTTCTGCCCCTCTCCCTGCTGGTTTCTCCCTTGTTTTATTTTTTTGCTCCAACTGTCCTACTCCTTCCACAGTGTTTTCCTTCAGTGTCTCCCTCTCTCTCTCTTTCCCTCTGTGAAATCATTTTTTCTCGTCCTGAAGCTCAAGAAGGACAAAGTTGTTAGTCCAAGGTCATACAGCTGAGTAGTACAACTGACATATCTCAAGGCTCTGAGTCGGAGCCATGTTTCAAGCCCAGTCTCTATCCTAAAACAGTTGATCGATATTTCGCACAAATATTCATTGAGTTCAAACGAAGGTGATCCCATCTAGTCTTGAGACTTGACACGACATCTGCTTAGTCATGTCATCCAAGTTGATGCTTCTGGGGCTGGCCCCTGTCCTGAAACCCCAGCTCCTGTACCCAAAGCCTCTGAGCATGGCCACTTGGATGTCTAGGAAGGACCATGAAGTCTGAGGTTTTCCTCCAAAGAGTTTCCTGCCCAAGTCTTCTGATCTCAGAAAATCTCCATTTACCCAGTTCCTCTAGTCCCTTTTCTTCCCCACCCCAATGAATACATTAGGAAACCTGTCAAAACCCCATCACTTCATACCATCCCCTGCACCATCATCCCAGTACAAGTTCATGCTCTTCTGTTCTACTGTTAACGTAGTCTCCTATGCAAGCTCCTTATTTCTGATCTTGCCCTGGTCCCAGGCCAATATCTCCACTGTGGTCTTAGTTTAAACTAAGTCTCGTCAAAACTAAATCAGATCTGGCATTCCTTTGAGGTCTGTTCATTCATTTGAGGCCTGATCACCTCAATGGCACTCAGGTATATCAAATGCCATCTCTTTAAAGTAATCTTCCTCACCACCCAACCCCATACGCTCCCCTCTCCTCTGCTAGGTCTTTCTTCAAAGCACTTATCATCTCCAGTTATATTATACCCAGGTTTTCTTGATTGTTTCCCTTGGTCAGAATGTAATTCTGCTACCTTCTGGTATCGTTCAATGTTACCTTCAGATTGAACAAAACCTAAGTAAGAGAGTGGCTTCAAGTTTGTATGGGACCTGGTCCCTGATTATCTCTGAACACATCTCCAAGCACTTTCCCCTTTCGCATGATACTCTAACTCACTGGTCCTCTTGTCCTGGGGCAGGCCAACTGCATGACCTCCTCAGTGCCTTTGCACTGGCTATTCCCAACATCCAGAGCTTGACTTCTGTGTTAGCTTATTGTGACAAAATGCCTGAGATAATTAGATTACAACAAGGAAAGGTTTGTTTTGGCTTACAATTTCAGAGGTTCACTTGACCCTGTTGCTTCGTGCCTATGGATAGGCAATATCACGGTGTGAGCACATAGCAGAGGAGGTCTGTTCACCTCAATGACACTCAGGTGCAAAGAAAAGGAGAGGTAAGGGCTGATGTTCCAATATACCCTTAAAGGGCAAGTCCCCGGTGATTTAACTCCCTTCCACTAGGCCCCACCTGTTAAAGGCTCCACCATCAGTAGCACCACAGGCTGGGGAACAAGCCCTTTAATACTTGTACCTTTGGGGAACTGTTGAGATCCAAACTCTGACAGTTCCTCAGGTCTTCATGGGACTGCTTCTTCAGCGGAGAGAGAGACAGAGAGAGAGAGAATTTTAATATTTATTTTTTAATTTTCGGCGGACACAACATCTTTGTTTGTAAGTGGTGCCGAGGATGGAACCCGGGCCACACGCATGCCAGGCGAGCGCGCTACCGCTAGAGCCACATCCCCAGCCCCAGACTGCCTCTTTTCTACATCTGGTGTATCAAACACCATCTCTTTAAAGTAAACTTCCTCATCACCCAACCCCATACGCTCTCCTCTCCTCTGCTTTATTTTTCTTCAAAGCACTTATCATCTCCAGTTATATTACACACAGGTTTTTGTTGATTGTTTCCCTCAGGCAGAATGTAAATTCCATGATGCAAGGACCTTACATATCTGGTTCCCACGGTAGGTATCCTCAGTATCTAGCAGCAGAGCCTGCGTGTCAGACAAACTGTTGTTGAATAACTGGTTGAATGTGCCAGGTGCATAGAGAAAGTTAAGTATCTGTTAATGGAATGGGTTCATACGACCTGTTCTGGAGATGCTAGAGTGCACACAACAGGTAGCCTCACATGTACATGGTGCTTAGAAAAAAATACATCGCTAAATAAGTAGTAGCAATCAAGTGAGAAGAGTGTTGTGATAGGAGAAGTTCAGGGAAGTGGCAAGAACACCTTAGACGTATGACCTTAGGAAACTAACCTCTCCCAGCCTCACTCTCTACCCTTGTGAATAGGGATACTGATATTATCAGGTGTGTGGCTATAACAAGGAGGAAAGGTGATTGTGTGCGAAATGCATGGCAACAGTAAATACTCAATAAGTTTCAGCTCTGATGTGACTGTAAGATATTAATGAAAGTTATATTTCACGGCATTCTCAGTATCTTTTCAACTACCTCCCTCCATTGGAGATAATGACTCACATTTTGAATTTTGTTCTGCCAAGTTAGAAGCAAGAAATCTTTTCTCCAACTTTTTTGAAGTTTGAATGTTAATATATAGTGTTCTCCTCCACCCAGAGGTGCCACACTCTTTGAGAACAATGAGCTGCCACAGCTCCTCCATGGACTCCACCTTTAACAAAGGGGTGGCTGCGGTGCCCAGCCTTGGGGTTTCCAGGATCCTCAGTCTAGCATTGCTGTCTTGAACCAAGGCATTTGTTTCCAGCTGCAGCAGTGGTGCAGGCACCTCATTCACAAAGGGTTGTTTTTCCTTGAATAGCCCCCTAAAGCCCGATTCTGTGGCCCTCTTGAAAATTCTGTGAGCTCCCTAAGATCCTTGCTAAATTCCTTTTCTGCTTAAACTAATTAAAGTGAACTCTGTGTTTGTAGCTAATAACCTGGGTGACATGCAGATAGATTGTAGGAGTTAGAAAGTGGTTTAGGATCCAATACTGTGCATACTGTGTTGGTTACTGGTGAAGGGCTTGTACAGGTCAATAATAATATTATTATTAACAAGGCTTTCTGAAGAGGCCAGGAAATCCTTCACCAAGGGAAGAAATCCTGCGTGATTACTTAAAGGAAGCATCTTTAATCTAAGCAGGCAGGTGCACTTGTACGTTGTGTTTCTTACTCAACAATTATTCATTTAAGAAATTGTTTCTTATAACATCCTGGGATGAGGAGTATCCTGTTTTGGCTTTTCTATTTTGCAAACACAGAAAAATGTCAGAAGTTAATTAGCTCATGCATGTGTAAACTACATATGCTGTTGAACCTGCAAAAGCCTTCTGTGGGAAAAGCTGGTTCAGAAAATCCGTATTGAATACCTATTCTGTTTAAACTAATTAAAGTGAGCTCTGTGTTTCTGTGCAGAGCATTGTGAAGGATACAGAAATGCATGGCTACTCAGTCACCACCTACTAAGGATGAGTAAGGATACCAAGATATACCATGAAGGCAGAAAAGAGAAATGACCATTTTGTGGTGGGGAACTAGAGTTATAGGAATAAAGATAAGCTGAGGGGCAAAAGGGGTGTTCAAAAAAGACCACGGTAAATGGCATGAACTTGAAGAGTTGGGCTTTAAAATATGAATAAAGGGCTGGGATTGTGACTCAGAGGTAGAGTGCTCACCTAGCATGGATGGGCCCTGGGTTTGATTCTCAGCACAACATAAATAAAATTTTAAAAAGGCACTGTGTTGTGTCCATCTACAAAAAACAAGATTCTCTCTCTCTCTCTCTCTCTCTCTCTCTCTCTCTCTCTCTCTCTCTCTCTCTCCCTCTCCCTCTCTCTCTCTCTGTCTAAAAAAAAAAATATGAATAGAATCTAGACAGTGGGTAGAGAGCAGAACGGCCAGCATGCTTGGAAGGACACCAGATAGCAGCAGAGGGCACAATGGTGAGGACACACACAACTATTCACTGGGCAGAACATTCATATGGAGGAGGCTTGGAAGACAAGAACTAGGAAACGTGGTGAGGATCAGGGGTTTACGTTTCATCCTACAGACAACTATTAGCCATTGGTTGCCTTTTGGTTAGAAGATTTTAAGAAAAATATAAGCAAATATAATGGGAGAGAATGAAAGGTAGAATAAGGAAGGCAGGAATTCAAATCAGAAGTCATTGCCAGAATCTGCACAGAATACTGGCCTTCCTTGCCGTGGGATTGAAAAGAAGAGGTGAAAGAGGAAGACTGTGCCTGAGTAATTCCCAGCTCTTAGTGACCAGTTAACGACAGACGGGGAAATATACACTGGAGGAGCTAGAGGAGCCCCAAATCTACATTTCTTTGGATTCTGTTGTCTACAGACCAACTCTGGCAGAATCACTTAAGAGTACTTGCTAGAAAGTCAGAATTCCTGTGCCTTACTACTCTTTCAACCTACTGAATCAGGATCACTGGGACCAGGACTGCTACCAGTGTGCAGCTGAGCAGCCTCCCCCGGTGATTCTTAAAGCCTGTTAAAAGTTGAAGAACACCTGCCTTAGAGATGATTTAATCCACCATGTCTGTTTTAAAGATGTAGAAACTGGGGTTCATTGATCATATATCGTCTTCTGAGAAGTGTCTCTTCAGTTCCTTAGCCCATTTATTGTTGGGTTGTTTGTGCTTTTTGGTGTTAAGTTTTTTGAGTTCTTTATATATCCTGGAGATCAGTGCTCTATCTGACGTATGTGTGGCAAAAATTTGTTCCCAAAATGTAGGCTGTCTCATCACTGCATTGTCTATATCTTTTGCTGAGAAGCTTTTTAGATATATAGTCAATCAATAAATATATGAAAACATGTTCAACATCTCTAGTAATTAGAGAAATGCAAATCAAATTTTGATTTGCATTTTTTAAAATTAAGATTTCATTTCACTCCAGTCAGAATGGCAGTTATCAAGAATACAAATAACAATAAGTGTTGGCAAGGATGTGGGGAAAAGGCACACTCATACATTGCTGGTGGAACTGTAAGTTGGTGCAACGAGTCTGAAAATAGTATGGAGATTCCTTAGAAAAATTAGAAAGGAACCACCATTTGACCCAGCTATCCCACTCCTTGGTCTGTACCCAAAGGATTTCAAAATAGCACATTACAGTGACACAGTCACTTCAATCTTTATAGCTGCACAATTCACAATAGCTAAGCTGTGGAAGCAACCTAGATGCCCTTCAACAGATGAATGGATAAAGAAACTGTGGTATATATACACAATGGAATATTACTCAGCATTAAAAGAGAATAAAATTATGGCATTTGCAGGTAAATGGATGGAGTTAGAGAATATCATGTTAAGCAAAGTAAGCCAATCCCAAAAAACCGAAGGCCAAATGTTCTCTCTGGTAAGTGGATACTGATCCATAATGCGTGAGAGGAGAATAGAGGAACTTTGATTGGGCCAAAGGGAGGGAGGAAATGGAAGGGGGAGTGGGGTAAGGAAAGAGGGTGGAATGAGACGAATATCATTACCTTAAGTACATGTATGACTGCACATGTGGTACAACTCTACATCGTGTACAACCAGAGAAATGAAAAATTGTGTTCCATTTGTGTACAATGAATGGAAAAGCTTTCTGCTATCATGTAGAACTCATTAGAACTAATAAAACATTTTTTTTTAAAAAGAAACTGGGGTTAAAAGAGGTCAAGTCACTTTCTCAAGTTCACACAGCTATCTGGGATTAGGATG
Source organism: Ictidomys tridecemlineatus (assembly GCF_052094955.1). Taxonomy (NCBI): domain Eukaryota; kingdom Metazoa; phylum Chordata; class Mammalia; order Rodentia; family Sciuridae; genus Ictidomys; species Ictidomys tridecemlineatus. The sequence continues at coordinate 51,973,768 of NC_135487.1, forward strand.
AAGTCTTCTGATTTATAGCTTGATTTATACCTGTTCCTGCTATCCTGGGTAAGGTTTACATCTCATAGTTGGATGTTGCAAGGAAGGCACTATTTTTCAAAGTAGTGAGGCAGAGAGATGTCTATCAATGGATAAATGGATAAAGAAAATGTGGTATATATCAATGGCATTTTACTCAGCCATTAAGAAGAATAAAATTATGTCACTTGCAGAATAATGGATGAATTTGAGAACATCATGTTAAGTGAAATAAGTCAAACTCAGAAGGCAAAGGGTTGTATGTTTTCTCTCATATGTGGAAGCCAGAGAGGAGAAAGAAAAGAAAGGTGGGGGGCATTTCACGAATATCAATGGGAGATCAGCAGAATGGAGGAAAAGGACCGGGGGAGAGAGGAGGGTAGGAAAAGGGTAAGTACTGGGGAATGATATTGGCCCAATTGTATTGTTGTATTATGTGCATGGACAAATGTGTAGCAACAAATCCCACCTTTATGTACAACTATAATGCACCAATAAAAATATGGAATAAAAAAGTAGCAAGACAGAGAGACCACACTAAGGCCTAGTGGAGCAGATGAGATGGCCTTAAAACCTCTAGCAAGCTGATGTCTGCTTGTGGTGGCAGAGCAGGACCATCCTGTACAGGGGCTGCTGCGGCCAACCTGATTTTCTCACCACATTCCTGACTCACAGACTCTGAGCATGTGGTTTTATGGGAATGTCTTTGCCCAGGGCAGGGTGACCCTAACACAGGCCACATGAAGGGTGTTGATTCACATGGACCACCCTGGCTCTTCCAACAGACAACAGTGCAGGGAATGCTTCTTGCTTCTATTACCCTGGATAGAGCAAGATTGACGGGTCCCCAATTAACTGCTCATACAGTTGCCCTCTTTGATGAGCAGTGCTTCTTGAAGAAAGATCTAGGTCATGTTCCTTCCAAGCTTTCTAATTTGGGGACGTGTTAATTATGATATAGTGTTACCATAAGATTGGCATAGCTGTTCTGTGGATTAAAAACTAAAAGAAACAACAACAAAAAATAAATCCAGAAACTCAGATGAGGATAACTTGTTCAAAGTTACACAATATGTTAAAATCTCTAAATTCCCATTTTCTCAAAATGAGAAAAAAATATTGTCAACTCTACTCTCCTAACACAACTTTTATGAGACTCAAATAACAAAGTAGAGATGAAAATACACCGTAGTGTTTAATGTGGATATCAAGAACACCTAATCATTTCCTTCTACATGAGTAACATGGTCATCATTCATTATCTACCTGCATACACACACACACACACACACACACACACACACACACACACAATTAAAAAACCCACATGTACAACATAACAACACAACACACTCACAAGTGTGATTTATTTAAAAGGATCTGGAGAAGAAATGGACTCAGGGTAAGAATGTGTTTCTGAGCCCATTTCTGGGTTATATTCTGGACTTAACCACATGGTGACATGAGGCTACACCCAGCCATGACTGGCAGAGGTGCTCCAAGTTTCACCACACCCCTAGTTCAAAAAGCCTATCACTAGCACACTACCTCTGTCTTATGCTTTCACTGTGTCTCTTGTGCTTTGTCATTTCTGGGGAGCATAGAATGGGTGCCTAGCACAAACATGTCCACTCAGGTTGCCCCAAACAAGGGAAGGCTTAGCTGGTAGTTGGACTTGAGGTACATAGAAAAGGATCAAAGACTCACAGGACCAGGGAAGCTTGGACATAGCTATTCCATACATCACAGGGTTTTCATATAAATGGCCTGCATTCATTTAAGGACAAAATTGAACATCTCTCAGCTTCCAAATAGATAAAACGAGGGGAGAACTGCACAGAAGGAAGGGAGAGGGAATTTTACTCCTTTGTTTTGTTTTTTTTTAGAAAATAATTTACAACACTAGTTAGTAGAAGCTACCCTAGAGACATCATCTAGCAAAAGCTACAAGGTCTTATTCCTGTTTCTCTTTTTCTGCTTCTATTCTCTGCACAAACACATAGCCATAAACTGCGCCCTATTTGCAAAGTTCTATTCTTACATACCCCAACGATTAAGAAGAATTGCCCTTTCAATGGTTGCTGTTGTATAAGCCAAACTCTCTGACTAGTGGGTGTGGGCGAGGGACATGAGGAATCTGTGGTAAATACGTCAATGGGAGGAAGGAAGACTGGGGAAAAAATAAAGACAAGACATGAAGACTCCATAGGGGTGTGGTGCCAGAGGCCGGAAGAATCAGATACTGATCCCAACTCTGTCATTAACTTAGTGTGTGACCTGAGGTGAGTCATACCCCTCTCTGGGCTACAGGGTTTGGCAGAACTCTATAAGGCAGAGTTTCCCCTCCTATGTGTAGTATCACACTGGCATAGTACAGACAGATGGCAGGTACACCAGAATTACTGAGACCCTTGCCTGTTGTCAAGAAGAGCCTCATCATGGTCTTCATGGGGGGAGCCTGAGCAGCGTAGGGGTCTCCTTGTCCTCAGAGAAGGCAGTGGTCACAGTGAGCCAATTTCCCCTGCACTGTTCCACCATTATCCTCTGCATGCAGCTCAGAAGATTCTCTACTGCCTGGGTCTCTCAGCAGCCAGTTACAGAATGTCACACTGAGCCAGGCACAGTGGTGGGCGCACACCTGCAATCCTAGCATGTCAGGAGACTGAGGCAGGAAGACCTCGAGTTGAAAGCCAGTCTCAGCAATGGCAAGGTCTAAGCAACTCAGTGAGACTCTCTCTCTAAATAAAATATAAAATAGGGCTGGGGATGTGGCTCAGTGGTTGAGTGCCCCCGAGTTCAATCCCCAGTCCTCCCCCCACCCGCAAAAAAAAAAAAAAGAAGAAGAAGGTAACAGTAACTGAACCAGGAGGGCATTTGTGCCTAGGTGCCCAGAAACTTGGAGCTCACTCCAAGATTCAGCCAGTTGAGGGTGAATGAGTGAACAGATGGGGTCAGGGCATCTGCTCTTCTCAGCAATAAGTGGTAGCACAGAATTCCTATCTTTATATATATCCATCTGCAGCTGCTATACAAAGAAGCCCATTTAGTGGCTTCCATGCAAGCTGTAGGTCAGCTGCCTTTACAATTTATATGCAATATACAAATTAGATCCTTATTAATTTGAATCACAAGGTATATAGAAGTCTGAATTTGAAACACCTTTGCTTTACCATAAAAAATTATGCATTGATTTCTCAGTATAAGGAAAGGACAAGTTATTAGCATCTTCAGTTTCAAATGTTGCAATTGTTCAAATGATTGTAAACAATGGCTTGAAATTTTTTAATCATCCTCTTGATGGTGAACATTGTTCATCATAATTAATGAACTTTGTTGTTGATCCACACTACTAGAAATTTGAAGCAATGGCCACTAAAGAATCTTAATCAGTGAAGTGTGCAGCCATTTGAACACAATATTTTCAATGGAAGCAAGTTCAAATGCTCACCTAAAAATTATAAATAATTTTATTTAAAACTTTTATATAAACTTAATATTTTCCTAAATATCTTGTTTCATTTTCCTATGATACATGGTGTAAAAAGTGAATCATATCATTTTTTCAGAACTTTATTCAGTTAATCACATATCTCCTACAGTTACTCCTTAATCTTTACAAATATTTTTATTTTATCTGTGTACTGGATGTGGTAATGGTTGGGTGCAGTATTTTAGGGCAATGGTTCTCAACTGGGGGTGCCTTCTTCTGGGGACATTTTGGGTCGTGACTCCTGGGGAACAGCTCTCTGACCTCTCATGGAAGGAGACCAGAAATGCTGCTAAGCACCCTACAGTGCACAGGAAAAGCCTTCAGAAAAAGAATGACTGCCAAATGTCAGGAATACCAGGATAGAATCCTTGTTCTAGGGATCCTCTCCTTTCAGTGTTCCAACTCTGACTTATAAGTGTTCTTGTAGCTTAAAAAGAGGGGATGATGGGTAAGGATGGACATGGCCAGGAATGCCCCACTCTCCTCTCCTAACTGTATTTATAATAACTGACCCAGAAAGTAGGTACCATGTGGACAGGAGTTCTTCCTGGCCCACTGGAAATCAGTCCATGGATTTTTTACTTGAGATGGTACGCACTTCAAACAGCACTTGGTAAATGTGATGGCTGCAACCTCAGTACCCACGGTGAGTATCTTTTCCTCTGCTGTCTCTTATTCTTAAGTTCCATGTTCTGGAAATGGCAACTGTGTTCCAGTGGATTATAACCCATGTTATTTTTCAACAATTCTCTCTTCCTACTTCACCACTTTGGATCTCACTGTGACTAGCTGGGTTGGAATGGGTCTCCAAACAGGCATGGATCGTACTGAAAAGTTTGTCCACTCCTTCCCTTCTTCCTGCCCTATAATTTCCTGGGAAGTCAAAACTACCCTGTCTTTTTGCATTAATGCTCTACCTGCAAGACCAAGCAAACCTTCTTCATTCTTTCTCTCCAATACACCCACCCTCTTGGGTTTACTTGCTTCCTTGTTTTATTTGTTTATTAGAACTTCAGGATGATTCAAGTGGTTGGGGATTAAATCAGTCCAGGCAGCCATACTCCTTTATCAATGTGGCTCCTGCCACCCCGTTAGTCAATTTTTACAACAGATTCACATCTGCCACCTAATCCCAAGAGCAGGTTTAATGGGGCATTAGATACTTTTATTTATCCTGGGACTTAACTGGAGGTGGTTAATTCTTCTAATACCTACTCTTTGAAAGAAGAAAGATCAATGGCCAGGGTCTTTGCTATGTAAGCTTAAGCTGGTCATCCAGTCATTGGGACTTTGATTTTGCGCATCTGTAAAAAAACAGAACAACTAGAAGGCAGTTGAAACGCTTTCCAACTTTACGAAACAGAAAAGGCACAGAAATTTTTCTTGAAAAATATATCAGTGTTAGGAAATGCACGCTTTTATTACATTGACTCATTGTCAATGTGTCATTTCTATTGAAATGAGGAAGTTGGGTTTTACAGTTGGAGTCAGGAAATAGTTTATATCCTCTGTAGGGTTAGTGTCCCTGGAAGAGTGTGGTCATTGATGTGATCCGTGATAGCACTTTAGAGTCAGTGAAACTGTTCATTAGTTCACTTAAGGAATATATATTAGACCTGCATCAGGCTCTTTAGCACAATAATGATTATCTATTTTCAGATGAGAAAATGGAGGCAATAGACGGTGAAATGGACTAGTCAAGATAACCCAACAACTTTGACCAAAGAAGAAGGCAGAGGGCAGTAGGGCATAAGAGGAACTATGTCCAGAACAATAAAAAATTCCCAATTCTCAGTTCTATAATTTGACTCTTTGAATTTGTTCTTTTCTGCAACTGCTAAAGTCAAATGTTCATTATTTATTGCCTTGTTAAATTGTAGTGTTAAATTATTGATCACAAACAAGATCTGAAGTTAGTGTTATGTTTTTGTAATAAATTTGTGGTCCTGATTGTTTGAAAAGGTCTATTGAATTTTTCCCTCACACTCTGAGTCATTCTCACCAGGGGAAAAGCACCTAGTGTTTCTCCATGATGCTGTCACCATCCCCTTTTCAATCCATTGTCTTTTTAATCCTTGAGTTACAATATCAAACTTCAGTTCGTGATGAATATTTCATTTGTGGAGCCTGAGAGTCCCAAAAAGAATAAGTGTCTGCTGATGAGAGCCCTCCCAATTGTGAGGCCTACATCCTGGTCCATATCTAGAGCCCACTGAAACCTCAGTGTGCATTTTTTTTTTTGCAAGTTAATCCATTTATTGGCTTTAGGTTTACAAATACCTGTTCGAGTCACTGCTTTAAATTCTTTTTGAGTATATAACCAACCATATATGAATTATTAGATCAGATAAGAATTGTTTTCAATTTTTTGAGGAATTACCATGCTGTTTTGCATCATGACTGTATCATTTTACATTTCCACTAGCATGTACAATGTTTTTTTTCAATTTCTGTACATTTTCACAAACTTGTTATTTTCTGAGATTTTTTTCCTTTTCTCACATAATAGCCATCCCAACAGAAAAGTGATTTTTTTTACTGTGATTTTGATTTGTGTTTTTTTTTGGGGGGGGGGGACATAGTCAGGACCATTATTTATTTATTTATTTATTTATTTAATTGTTGGTTGTTCAAAACATTACATAGTTTTTGATATATCATATTTCACACTTTGATTCAAGTAGTGACAACTTTCAGCTCTCTTAAGGTACCTAATAGTTCAGTCTTCCTGACTTGGAAGGCAGATGACCACATTCTGAGGTCTTCATTTATTGCATGTTCCTCAGACATTGGTTCACTAATGAGGTGTGCAAGCATTTAATCAAAACAGCCTAGTGGCACCGACAAAGGAAGGCAATTTGAAATGTGTTTAGAGAGTTGCCACCAGCTTCTGGGCTAGTGGAAGCTCGACCTCCTTGCCAACAGGTGATACAGTCTGCTACTTTTAGCAATTCTACTAGGTATGCAGTGGTCTTTAACTGTGGTTTTAATTTGCATTTCCCTAATGGGTAGTGATTTTGAGCATCTTTCCAAGTTCTTACTTTCCATACATATGTTTTCTTTGAAGTATCTTGATAAAATTGTACACGCATTATATACAGTCATACATGACAATGTTTTGACATAAAATAACAATATTTTGGTCAATGGTGTGATGGATCACATACACCTGGGCTATATGGTATGTAAATAGATACTATATAGCCCAGGTGTATTAGGCTATCTAGGTTTGTGTACAGACACTCCATGATGTTTGCAAAAATGACAAAACTACCTAACAATGCATTTTTTCAGAACATACCCCTTAATCTATGTATGCTATGTATGACACGTATATATATCATGTCATTCATGAGATAAATGATTTGCAAACATCTGCTGTTAAACTAAAGCTTATCTTTTAATTGTTTGACAGTTGTGGTGGTTGCTTTGCAGTACTAGAGATTGAACCCAGGGCACTCTACCACTGAACTATATCCCCAACCCTTCTTATTTTTTTATTTTGTGACAGAATCTTGTTAAGTTGCCCAAGCTGACCTTGAATTTGTGATCCTCCTGCCTCAACCTCCAAAGTTGCTGGTATTACAGGCATGAGCCGCTGTTATGGGTGTTTTTTTTTTTAATCATTGTTTTTAATGAGCACAAATTTTCAATTTGAAGGAGTCCAAGTTATTAATCTTTGTTGCTTTATAGATTATGCTTTTGATGTCATATCTAAGAAGATTTTGCCTAACACAAAGACACAAAAATTTCTCATAGTCTTGAGGTTGTATAGCTTTAGGTTTTAAATTTAGGTCTATGACCCATTTTTGTATTATGAAAAGTATATTGCAGAGTTCATTTCTGCTTATGAGTATTCAATTGTTCTAGCACAATAAACACAAGATCATTCTTTCTCCATGATTTCCTTTGCGCCATTAGCAAAAATCAGTGGTCATATATATATGTAGTCTATTTCTGGACCTTCCATTCTGATCTACTGATTTATTTGCTTTTCATGATACCAATCTGCACTGTCCTGCTTACTGTAACTTAGATCTTGAAATCAGCTAGTGCTATTACTTCAACTTCATGCTTCTTTTTCAAAGTTGTTTTAGCTGCTCTAAGCCATTTACATTTTCATTTGAATTTTAGAATCAAATTGTCAATTTCCACACAATCCTGCTTCGGAAGTCCATCCAGCTCCTCTTTATTCCTCCTCCCTATGCCATACCTGAACCCTCTCAAGTCAATAACATGGGGTGATGAGCTCAATTGATTAGTTTCTCATCATTTAGGTCTCACTGTCCTTCATTGCCCGCTGTCCAGAGTCTTGAAGAACATGGTTGTGAGTATCATATCTTTTTTTGTCCTTATAGTTTCAGGCAGGAGCATGCACTCTGTCTTGGTTGGAAGTAGACTTGTGGTTATGTTTTTTGAAGTATCTTCATCTCTCAGCTTAACATATTGACCTTTGTACACATGAAGAGACTTGAGGTTTGGAATTTGTTTTAACATACTCCTGACATCTGAAAGTGTGTGGAACATAGATGAAACACAGCTGTACCCAGGCTGATAACAATCTAAACAGTATGATGGATACAACAATGAATTGTACTTAAAACAAAAGTTAATAGAGGCCAGGAATGGTGGTACACACCTATAATCCCAGTGGCTCAGGACATTTAGGAAGGAGGATTGCAAGTTCAAATCCAGCCTAAGCAACTTAGTGAGACCCTAAGCAACTAAGCAAGACTCTATCTCAAAATAAAAAATAAAAAGAGCTGGGGATATAGCTCAATGGTAAAGCACCTCTGGGTTTAATTCCCACTAACAAAAAAAAGCAGGGAAAGGGGCTTGGGGAAAGCTTGAGATTTTCCATAAAAGATTTTCAAACATAAGGATCTTAATTATCTGTTTACCTTGCAGGATTTTTGTCAGGATTAAATGTGGAATTGTATTAAAAGTGTTTAGCACTATGCTTACAATTTAATAAAGAGTAGCTATTAAGTTTACATTCTTGTGTGAAACTGACCAGAGATAAGCAGAAGATGAAGAAGTCCATGAATATCTAACAAAAACATTTTAATCAAGAAGGCCTATAGCAGTGGTGTCCAGGTCAATTGACAATTCATTTGGGCCTTAGCTCGTCCAGAAATCTCTCAAACCCACTAGGTTTGGTGCATTATCTCTGAATTTTCCTAGCATCTTATTTCTTCAACTCTCAAAGCACTTAAACATAGCCTGATAGCTCTTTTGCTATATATCAGCTTCCTGTCTCCTGAGATCTCCTTACATTCATCTGTCCTGAGAGCCCACAACATACTCAAAACATACTCCTAGAACTGTTTGACATTGTCTTCCTACTTGCCCATCTCTGCAACCTTCTTCTCTGGGCATTTTGTTCCTCCCTCTGTGCACAGTCTGCCCTGGGTTAATGCCTTCTCTTTGAGGGCCCTGACATTCAGTTTCTGCTTATGTACTTCCTCCAAGTCACTATAAAAAGTGGGCATCTTTTCTTCTTTAGCTAATTGTATTGCCATGAAAGCTCTGTGTCCCTCCAATTTTTCTCCAGATACCTCTTGTTTGATGTGGTGACTTAGTTGGGTCAGGAAGCCAGCCCAATCTCATAGTGATAGTAAGAAGATAGCATCTGGAGATGAAAGAGGAGGGTGCTAAGGGTGAGCATAGATCTGCAGGGTGCCACTTTCAGGCTGGTCCGGAGCTCCACTTCCTCTTAGTGTGCATGTGAGTAGTCCAGGGTTAAAAAATTCAAAGATGAAAACCAAAGAAGTTGGACCCACAGAAACTAAGGACTAGAGAGAGCATCAAGATAATGGAGCCTTATAACTCACTCAAATTTTCTTCTAACACAGCATTATTAAAAAAAAAAAATTAGACCCCATTCCAATATGTAGCTTTTCTGGTCCAAAGAGTTGGAAGAGACAGTCCTGCTTTATTCCCTTTGCAATCACTACACACACACACACACACACACACACACACATCTGCACATACACACATGTGCACACCTGGGCAGCTAAAATATCTTTGAAGACTCCTTGGGCCATGGAGAAGGAATGAGAGTACTATTTAAAAACTAGCTGCTCTAGGAAGCCCCTCAAACCCACTCACACTAGTTTTGATGCCTTTTCTTTGAATTTCCCTCGGCATCTTATCCCTTTCACTCTCAAAACCTGATAGGTTGACAATTTTCATTTTGAGGAAAGTCATACAGGGACTTTGAGAAGGGATCCAAACCTCAGGGTTTTGGTTTCCTTTCTTCCATTTATTAATCTACACAGCCACCCCCGATCAAAATAACAACAACCATGACCCACAGACTATCTGTCTTCTGGGTGTCAGAGTTGCAGAACTCAGTGTGAATAATAATGTCCATCACATTCCATCATCGTTTCTAACCCCATATCCCCTCCCTTCCCCTCCCACTCCTTTGCCCTATCTAGAATTCATCTATTCCTCCATTATTATCCAAAGTACTGTATAAAGACACAAATTAGTGAGAATATGCATACAATCAGAGAAATGAAAAATTGTGCTCTATATGTGTAATAAGAATTGTAATGCATTCCCCTGTCCTATATAAATAAAAAAAAATAAATAAAAAGAAAGAAAGAAAAAATAAAAACTCAGTGTGGATCTAAATTTAGTAGAAATGTTGCTGGAACAATCATTGCTTTTAAAGATGGATCAGAAACATTACCAGGTTTTCTCAGAAAGAAAAGGCTACGTGATATCCACATCGAGATGCTCTGAAAAGCTTAGACAGTGGAGAGGAATCTTTTGCTTGGAAATCCAGAACGCAGCAAAGGCCATTTTGTGTCTGCATGAGTGGTTTTATAGCACCATCCAGTGGTATAAAGCAATACTGTCACTGAAGCTCAAAATTGTTCATGCAGTCCATTTTTAAATCCAATCACCAAGTATTTATTCAAGAACCTCCAATTTGTGTGGGCCTTACAATAAACACGAGGAGCATAGCAAACATTAATTATAAAAACCTATACCGACATCACAAAGATCTCTCTTTGTTACTCCTCCAGCTTCCTCTAGTCTGCTACCTTCACTATCACAAAGGTTGGCCAGGTCTCTAGGACAGTCTTCTAAGACAGGTCCCTCTCATTCCTTAATCTATGACGTCAGGCCTCTCAGGCCTAAAAGCAGTAGAAGCTCATTATGACTGTTAAGGGTCATGAGAACCTCTTCGGTTGTTTTAAGGATTAAATTAGTTACTACACATAAAGCACTTAGAATATTGTTTTAAACAATAGATCCATAATTCTTGTTTTCTTTCAGCCAAACACATCAGGAGGTGGTATCTATGTTTACTCTTTAGAATCTCAATATGAACTTTACTCTGGGACAGTTGGATTTATTGAATTGATGACCCAGGCTAATTCATTTTCAACTGAATCTATGTCAGAGAAAGCAACACATTGTAAAATGAACAGAATGATGTTTAGTACTAGAAGATATAGTCTTTTAGTAGTAACTCCCTCCTGCCCTCCCCCCCAAAAAAAGGGCAGTGCCTATTATAAAGACTGACAGAACAGCCTACTGTCTCCATGTGTGGGAAGCTGACAGTTTTTACTAGTATCAAAATTGTTTCTTGTTTTGGGGGGTTTTTTTGGGGGGGTGTATCCAGCATCAAACTCAGGGACACTCAACCACTGAGTCACATCCCCAGCCCTATTTTGTATTTTATTTAGAGACAGGGTCTCACTGAGTTGCTTAGTGCCTTGCTTTTGCTGAGGCTGGCTTTGAACTCATGATCCTCCTTCCTACCTCAGCCTCCCCAGCCACCCTGGGGTTACAGATATGTGCTGTGCCACACAGCTTAGTATCAAACTTTAAAAAAAAATATGTAAATCATACTCTGTCTTACTGTTGGCAGTAGTAGTGGGGGACAGTGCTGGGATCAAACTTAGGGCCTCAGGCCTGCTAGGTGAGGATTCTACCATTAAGCTACACTTTTAGTCCACTGGTAGGCAAACAGTGAACACAGGAACAAGTTTAACCTTTGGGGAAAGTGTTTAGTCAAGCACCACAATCTTTTATACAAGAAGTTCTTTTGCTTCAATCTGCTAGCAAATAATGGCCTCTCTGGAAAGCAGTGTCCTACACCTAAAATAAATAACAAGACCCATTGAGGCTGACTACAAAAGGAAGCATATTCTGACATTCACCTGGTTCTCAACAACAGGGTAGTTACGATGGGCTATTGAAGAAAGAATGACAGACTCTTAAGTTAATGGAGCCTGGGAATCATAGAACTAGGTAAAAGTGCATTTTGAATGGCCTGAATCCCCAGAATTTTTTTTTCCAAACTGTACTATTACCATAACGATCACAGAAAATAACCTTACGGCCTTGTGAGTTTTCAACTGTGGCTATACCTGTGTGCCCTTGGCCCTATTTGTTGGCCCATCCCTTCCTCCAGGATATGTAGAAAAATAAAATGGAGGGCCTGGGTTTGTAGCTCTGTGGTTGAGCACTTGCCTCACATGTGTGAGGCACTGGGTTCTATCCTCAGCCCCACATAAAAAAATAAATAAAATAAAAGATATGTGTCTATACACAATTGAAAAAATTTAAAAAATAAATAAAATGGATTGTATGTTTGTGAGTCCTGTACTATATATATATATAAATAAATAATGTGAAGTATATCCCAGAGTGAGGGCTCAGGTGGGCTGAGGCCTAGGTGGGCAGGTGGGCAGGAGCATGGGTGGCGAGCATGGCCCCAGGCTGTGACTTCATGGAACCTGCCATGCAGGCACATGCCTGAGGCAAGGCAAGTCCATTGTGGACGCCCACAATGCCCACAACGCAGCCTGGGACCCCCAAGCATCTGTTATCCTGCCTCCCCACAAGTGGCAGGAAAACGGGAATGGGGCAGACCTGAATGGGATTGCAGGGCTAACCAATAGCAGTAGTACATTTCCAAACCCTGTTAGCACAAATTTGGATCAACAGTGTTGACCCAACTAGACTATAACACTCAAATCGTAACCTGCTACCTAGTTTCCTCTTACACCTGCAAGAGTTCTGTTTCTATTCTTCACAGTTGAATAAATCTCATTCATTTTGCTCTTGCCTTCCATTGTCTGCTCAGTGAGCTGCTGGGGTCTATATTGCAACACTGGAGGGCAAACCCCCACCCCTCCTTTGGAGCTGCAATACTGAGAGTAGCAACATACCACTTGACAGTGGTGGAGAAGAATCTGGCTTTGCTGGTTGCCACCCTCAGACCTGACACCAGTAGGCATTCCCTGCTGTGATTGGCTGCTAACACTAGCACAGGCTTTCTCAGCTACAGAGGCCTGCCGCTTTGCACAGGTCCCACCGCCAGCAGAATAAGAGAATGGAGCTTTGTGTCAGACTCTGGTTTCAATAATATTAATAGGCCACATTTAAATCAAGTGAAAAATGTGCCAGACATTGCTTTAAGCATTTGTGTTAGCTTATTTCATCCTCACTACACCATGTAGTATACTATTATTATTAACAATTGAAAGGCTATAAAACTAAGGTTCAAAGATGTTAAATAAGTTGCCCAGGCTCACACAGCAAATAAGTAGCAGAGGCAATGTTTAAACCCAGACAGACAGTTGTGCAATCTATGATCTTCACCTCTGCATTCTCTACTCTCAAAGGCAGACATAGGAAGGAAGCACTGAACACACTCCTGTGGAATACAATACATATGGTAGCCTTGGAAAAAAATCCATTGAGCTTTGTAGAGAGAAATCTGTGTAGTTGAGATTTCTGACTCTACCTTTTCAATTTATTCTACAAACAATGATGTAGTGCCTTCTATATGCCAGGCGCTAGTATAGATAAATGGGTAGAACAATGAGGTTTTTTTTTCACTTATGGAGATTGTGATTTAGAGAAGAAGGTCAACAATAAAAATAAATAAAAATAAAAGAAGGTCAAAAATTAAAAAAGTGAATGAATGTCTACTAATGTCTGATTGTGGTACCTGTTATGAGAACAACAGGGTCTATACTGCAACACTGGAGGGCAAACCCCCACTCCTCCTTTGGACCTGCAATACTCAGGGTAATGAGGGGTTACCTTAGTTGAGGTGGCCAGGCAAGGACTTTCTGAGCAGGTGACATTTTAGCACACACATGAGAAAGTAACAAGGGAACCATATGATGAGAGGATTGAAAGCAAAACTTCTTGGATCAGAGTCCTGTTTTGTGTGTACCTGAATAACTTTCTAGAACTTTCTATGCTTTGGATTCCTTATCTATAAAAGTGGAAATAATTATAATTTCTTCAAAGTGTTGTGAGGATTACATGGTTTATTTGTGTATAATTTTAATTTTAGTCTGTTTTCCATCACTCTTACAAAATATCCAAAGCCGGGTGCTTTAAAATGAAAAGATTAATTTAGCTCACATTTTTGGAGGCCCAGGAATATGGCATCAGCATTTACTAGCTCTAGTTGGGGCCTCTGGGCTACATCCACTTAGCAGAAGGCAGTGTGGTGGAGACACGTGCAAGGAGAGATCACATGGCAAGACAGGAAGCCAAGAGTGATTCAGGAGCCAGGCTTGCTCTTTCGTAACAACTCGTTCACACGGGAACTAACTCACTCCACAAGTCTGGCACTAATCCCTTCCTAAGGGGATGCCCCCAGTGATCTAACAACCTCCTACAAGCCCCACCTTCTTAAGGCTCCACCGTTGCAACACTGCCACACTGAAGACCTAACCTCCAGCACATGAATCTTTGGGGAACAAACCATATCTGAACCACCATAGCAAACTGGATGCCTCAATTCTAAGACCACATTTCCCCACATTTTTTTTAAGATTTTTTTTTTTTTAGTTGTAGTTGGACACAATACCTTTATTTCACTTATTTATTTTTATGTGGTGCTGAGGATCGAACCCAGGGTCTCGCACATGCGAGGCAAGCTGAACCACAACCCCAGCCCAAGATCTTTATTTTATTTTTATGTAGTGCTGAGGATCAAACCCAGTGCCTCACACATGGTAGGTGAGCGCTCTACCACTGAGCCACAACCCCAGCCCACCATTTCCCCACATTTTAACATCTCAAAATCAAGAACTTCTTACAATGAACAGGGCTCACACTTGTGGACAGCCCTGTAGCAGTTCTGATGAAGTTGTTACTGATAGCAGATGAGCTAAGATTGTGGTGGTTCCAGGTGAGCTATAGGACACCTCCAGCCATTCTGTGCAACAAATCATTTAAGGACCATTTTAGGAAGAAAAACAAAATCCTGATTGCTGTAAATGTTGTGTGTAACACTGTTGAGAGCCACAGCCAAAGGAGCCCCAGCAAACTTCCAGCTGCCAGCAAACTTCCAGCTGCTGGCTGATGATTGGCTCACAGTGGCCCCAGCAACATCTAGCTGATTGGCTCCTCTGCAGTGATGTTCATTGGGCTGTTTCCCTGCCCTTTCAGACCACGGAGCTGCTCATTGGGGGACTTCTTTGGCTCCGCCCATGCGACCCAGCCAATCGGCCTCAAGAGCAGGAGGATTGTGGGAGGTGGTGAGGCTTGTGTGGGTGAGAGGCTTGTGGAAGCCGGTGGTGGCAGTTGGGCTCTGAGGGTTTTTTCCTGAGGAGCTGTTTTGTTTGGCGTTTGTAGTTCTAAAAATAAAGTTAGTTTCTTTTGACAAGTGGCTCCTGAATTGTGCCCAGCCAGACTGCAGCATAACACCTTGTAGCAAGATCCAGAAAGCTCGAGTATCAAAACTGGGGAACAACTATTAGAAGAAAATTCTGGAATTGGAATCCTGAAGTACCTTTGCAAGAACTATGACATGATGAATCTAGTGATGGCGATAACTCTTTTATTCTCTGGAAAAACCTGGACTTTGACATCTATATCAAAACTAATTGTGATTAGATGGCCTCCTAATAATGTAAAGGAGTTTTAGAAATACTTTATTTTACTTGCATTTTCCTCTTTATGCGTGAATAAAGATTATCTCTGGTTTTAAAAATTGCTGCAAATAAAGATCATCTTTTGATTAGAACAATGTAAAAATTCAAAGTGGTAAAAAAGCATTGTTCATATTTAATTGGCAGCATTTTTTTTCTTTCTTAGTGATTTGTAAAATAACAATGAAGGATGCATCTTAAAGTCAACAAAATGTTGGTAACACTTCAGAAAAGTTCCTGGCAATAGTATACTTTGTAAGCAACCGTCAGTATTTCTTAGTTCTTTTGGGGACAGTGGTACTCACCTCTCCTTTACTGCTCAGTCTACATGGCTTTCTTTATAAGTAAATATTCTTTCAGTGACCTGTATGTCAATTCACTGAGAAAGGCACGAGACCTGGCTTGCAGTCAGTAAGTTACTGGTTCTTGATTAAATGAAGGAATGACTGGGTTTCCGATGAGTTGCTTCCTATTTCAGAGAGCAGGGTAAGAAGGTATTGTGAGAGGACAAAATTGCGACATATGCAGTCGAGGGGGAGAAATAAAGAATGTCCATATGTGTCTGCCCCTTTCAATGCTTTATTCACTCAGATTACTCAATACAATTTCACTCTATAGGTTCTTCATCAAGAAAAAGACAATCTTTAATGCAAGGCACTGCACTAAACATAATCAATCCACAGAAAACAATTCTAGATTAATTAATTCACAGCAAACAATTCTAGATTAATTCTAAGCACTACAAACCCACTTAACGATGACAGGCTAATGACAAACATTCCCTCTGCGTGATAAGTTCAAAAGTCTTAGGCTTAACGTCCAGCAGATGCACGCTCACTCAAACCGTGGTGACCAGGTTCGGAACCAAGGCAGCTTCTTCTGGCGTGGAATGGACAGCCAGTTGAGGAGAGAGTCCTAGAGAAAAGTTGCGGCTCTCACCAAGGTCTAGATGAGATGATAGAGTTTGAGAGCAGTGAGGATCACACAGGGGATCAGGAAAACAATGACAAGTGATGGGATGTTAGTCCAGGTCCTCATCAGGCTCTCCAGCCTGTTCCTTGTTCATCATCTCGATTATTTATACTAAATTGGGGGCTTTTGACACCCTCCCCTTTCAATCCTTATCAGCTACCACTGGATTTCTCCATGACATCATTTACCTCGGGGGTCAGAAACATCAGGTCTGGTGGTCTCCACCCTGATCTTTTCCCCTTTCCCTCTTATCAGGTGAGGACAGACAGCCAGAGGCTTCACTCTTTATCCAGGTAAGGGGAAGTGTCTTGTCTGAGGCCATACTGGAGGGCTGTATTAGGTGTGCCTAATGAGACTGGAGTTTTTAAACTGGAGTTTTTAAAATAGGAGTTGCTTAGGCTCAGGCCTAAGGCCATCCTCACAGAAGGTCTCATTACCCGTCATGTGTCTGTCTTTCTCAGAAGCTACCCTAAAATTGTGACTTTTCTCTCCCCCCCAGATCCCTGAGCCATTGTTTGCTCTCCATTGTTTGCTGGTATCTCTCCTGGAGCCCGGGATTCCATGGGACAGGAAAAGGTCCCTTAAGCTTCTATGCATTTTATGCCCTCAATAGCTGTCACATCTAACTACAGAGATATATGCAAATTTATATGCTGAAAAGCTCAGGACAATTGTGGAAAATAATTTTAGCTCCCATTGTACACTCCTTTTTTATAGCCTTTTAGAAGTGAGGCCTTAGCTGAATTTCAGGAAAATTAAATTAATTCTTATCTCTTGAAATGTTAAAAGCAGAAGTCCTGGTATAAATCATAGAGTGGGAAGGATGTTTTTCTAGTCACTTTTCTCCACTCCATTTTCTCAACCTTCCTCTATGCCACCCACACACAATAAATAAGTAAATAAACAATCATGAGTTCTGAAAAGATGTTAAAATATCTCTGAGTTGAGAAGAGAGAAACTAGTTAGAATCTTCTGAGAAATGGTCATTGATCCCTGTCCTCCCTTATGGTGGATGGAAGTGATCATGTGCTAAGAGCCATAGCCAAGTAGTATGATGCATGGCATTTTTGGTTGAAAGGTGACGCCAGCAAGCCATTGAAATGATATGATTATGTTAAGATCTGCATTCATATGGATATTAGACCCTGTTGTCCACCTGGCCTGCTACGGGACTCCTGGAGAGTTCTCATTGGTTGGGGAAGTGCGGTAGGAGGGAATTCTGGAGGAGGGATTTCCTGTTGGTGTGTGGGTCCAGGAGAACGCCGAGTGCCGAGTATGTCGGTCGGCATATTTCCCGGGAGCATATGGGGCATTGACGGCAGTTTCAAAAATAAAGTTTGTTCCTGCTTGAGTGGCTCGTGATTTTGTGCCCAGCCAGACTGCAACAATCATGTACTCGGGGATATCTAGGAGTTTGTAATAGTGGAGGCCTGTGTGTTGCTTCCCACCTGTACTGGAAGGCAAGTAGCACACAAAGAATTGCCAACACAGTTATGGGAATAGAGAGGAAATGCTGCAGGAGGGTCTCAGGCTGAGGGGCCAGATGCAGGTGCTCGGCTCCTTCACTCACTGTGGAGCACTCAAGGAGTAGGGTGATTCCGGTATGGCCAAGAGGATCATGGGTAAGACTCCAGCAGACAGAGGTACTGGAGGTGCCCAGAGCCAGGACAAGTCTCCCATCCTGCCATTGTCATGAAGCTCTGAGGTCCCCAGAAATCTAGATGCCTATACCAGAGAAAGAAAGGATTGAGACAAAAGTATAAAACATTTTTCCTAAATCAACTATGAAAACCTAAGAGGACAGTTTACTCTGAATTGGCAACACTGTGTCCCACTATTGATGAAATAGGTGTTTCAGGAAGAAACCATACTTAGTTCTAAGGGAAATAAAAGAAATATTTTCTATATAGTTAAGCATGTGGCTTGAAAATTTGTACCTGATATATGTGTATCTTTTAAGAAAAGACATTCATTTAGAGGAATTATGAGTAGAAGCATTGTAATCCAAATGTATTATGAATTTGTAGAAAGTAAAGGCATAGATGCTGCATGGGAAGGAAGAGGTGAGTGCCAGATTGTGTGGGGAAAACATGAGGATTGCAAAAGGAGAGTGGGAGTTAATCTCTAAAATTCCTGGGCATCTCCGGACCTGCCCAGGATATCAGGAATGGTTATATCAACAAGGAAATCTTTCATTCAACAGTAAGGATTTTCATAGTCATCAAAACTGAAAAGTGGAATGCAAAAAGTTGTGGATTTCTTAATTTTCTATTTGTTGTCATTATCCCACACAAAGCTTCATTAAGTTGTCTGTGACAAGGCTTAGATGAGACTTGGCCTCTCACTTTCAGTCATGACCCCAAGGGATTCTGAGCCTTGCCTCTTGATGAATAATGAGTAACACATGTCCCCAAATCGAGAGCCCAGAGATATAAGCTGCACACACTCATGCACAGCTTCCTTGTGTGATGTCCTGTGCTTTGACAGATGGCCATCTTGAGAGATGGCTAGTATGAGTGTCACTGGGACTTTATTCAATTACCCTAGGATAAAGGAGGGTTTGGGGAATTTGTTTTCGATTTTTCTTGGTCTCATCTGAATTCTTACATTCTTTAGTTTTAAAAATATGTTTAAATGCAAAAGTTAAAAACAGTGTATCTCAAACCCCTGTTCTGTTTTCCAATCTTCCCAGTTTTACCAATGTTCTTTTTCTACTCCAGAATCCAATTCAAGAGCCCATATTACATGAAGCTGTCATGTCTCCAAAGACATGAATTTTTAGTAACTATTCTTATATCTAATAAGTCTTCTAATGTATAGAAATTACACACAGTGATATACAACTATTGCATGTGTCAAGGATAATTAAGAAACAAACTTAACTACAGAAACTAATTAATTTTACATAAAATAAAATCAACTTTTCTGTGTATAGTTCTTTGAATTTTGACAAATACACACAGGTATACAGCCATATGTTATAATCAAGATACAGATATTATCACTATCAGGATATAAAACAGTTCCATCACTCACAAAAATTTCTTCATTTTGTCACTTTGTAGTCCACTGGTACCCTAGAAAATCAGCCAAACATTTCTCTAAAACACCCAGCCCATGGCACAAAATTAGTGATATGAAGTCATTCACATGTTTCCTTATTATCCTTTAATTTATATGAATATGCAATGATGTGACTGTTCTCTTCCCCAATATCAATTTGTGTCTTTCTCTGTTATCAGCCTAACTAGAGATTCATAAAAATTTTTTTTAATCTCAATGAACCCTGCTTTTTTCCTGCTATTATTTTTCTATTTTTTTCTTTGTTCCTATTTTCTAATTGTTCTCTTCTTTCTAATACCTAAGGTTAAAAGCTTAGATGTTTTTTTTAACTTTTTTTTATTGATTGTTCAAAACATTACAGAGCTCATGATATATCATCTTTCATACATTTGACTCAATTGAGTTTTGAACTCCCGTTTTTACCCCAACTACATTTGCAGAATCACATCTGTTACATACTCACAATTTTACATAATGGCATATTAGTGACTATTGTATTCTGCTACTTTTCCTATCCCCTACTATCCCCCCTCCCCTCCCTTCCCATCTTCCCTCTCTACCTCTTCTGCTGTTGTTCAATTCTCTCCCTTTTTTCCCCTCCCCCTTGCCCCTCATAACCTCTTATAATTTTGTGTATCATTGAAGGTCTCCTACCATTTCCATATGCTTTCCATTCTCTCTCCCTTTCTCTCCCCCCATTCGTCTTTGTTTACTGTTAGTCTTTTCCTCATGCTCTTCCTTCCTGTTCTATTCTTAGTGGCTCTCTTTATATCAAAGAAGACATTTGACATTTGTTTTTTAGGGCTTGGCTAGCTTCACTTAGCATAATCTGCTCTAATGCCATCCATTTCCCTGCAAATTCTATGATTTTGTCATTTCTTAGTGCTGCATAATACTCCATTGTGTATAGCTGCCACATTTTTTTATCCACTCATCTATTGAAGGGCATTTAGGTTGGATCCACAGTCTAGCTATTGTGAATTATGCTGCTATAATCATTGATGTGGCCGTATCCCTATAGCGCGCTCTTTTCAGGTCCTCAGTGAATAGTCCGAGAAGGGCGATAGCTGGGTCAAATGGTGGATCCATTCCCAGCTTTCCCAGGAATCTCCATACTGCTTTCCAGATTGGCCTCACCATTTTGCAGTCCCACTGGCAGTGTACAAGTGTACCCTTTTCCCCACATCCTCGCCAACACTTATTGTTGTTTGACTTCATAATGGCTGCCAATCTTACTGGAGTGAGATGGTATCTTAGGGTGGTTTTGATTTGCATTTCTCTGATTGCTAGAGATGGTGAGCATTTTCTCATGTACTTGTTGATTGATTGTATGTCCTCCTCTGAGAAGTGTCTGTTCAGGTCCTTGGCCCATTTGTTGATTGGATTATTTGTTATCTTATTGTTTAATTTTTTGAGTTCTTTGTACATTCTGGATATTAGGGCTCTATCTGAGGTGTGAGGGGTAAAAATTTGTTCCCAGGATGTAGGCTCTCTATTTACCTCTTTTATTGTTTCTCTTGCTGAGAAAAAACTTTTTAGTTTAAGTAAGTCCCATTTACTTAATCTTGTTATTAACTCTTGGGCTATGAGCATCCTATTAAGGAATTTGGAGCCCGACCCCACAATATGTAGATCGTAGCCAACTTTTTCTTCTGTCAGACGCAGTATCTCTGATTTGATATCTAGCTCCTCGATCCATTTTGAGTTAACTTTTGTGGCTGGCGAGAGAAAGGGATTCAATTTCATTTGTTGCATATGTATTTCCAATTTTCCCAGCACCATTTGTTGAAGATGCTATCCTTCCTCCATTGCATGTTTTTAGCCCCTTTATCAAATATAAGATAGTTGTAACTTTGTGGATTAGTCTCTGTGTCCTCTATTCTGTACCATTGGTCCACCTAAAAGCTTAGATGTTGATTAGAGACCTCTGTCTTCTCATCTAATGTAAGCTTATATAATGCTATAAATTTTCCTTCAAGTACTGCTTTAACTGAATTGTTTAAATTTTAATACCCTGTGTTTTTAGTTTCATTAACTTTCAAATATTTTCTCATTTATATTGTATCTTACACTTTTAGCCATGGATTCCTTAGAATGATATTGTTTAATTTTCACTTTGGGTAGAATTTTCTAGACATTTCTCTGTTGGTTTCTAGATGAACTTCAGTATGATAAGAGAATATACATTTTATGTTTTTTAGGATTTTGATTCATTTAAATTTGTTGATGTTTGTTTTATGGCCACCCAAAATGGACTGTTTTGTTGTATGTCCAGCTGAACTTGATAATGGTGTACACTCTGATATCATTGGGTAGAATGTTCTGTTACTGTCAGTTATGTCAATTTGTTGATTGAACTGTTCTTCTTTGTCCTTACTGATATTTAAAATCTATGTGTTCTATCAATTATTGAGAGAGGAGTATTGAAGTCTCCAACTAATGTTGTGGATAGTCAATTTCACCTTCAGTTCTATTAGTTTTTGTTTCAGTGTTTTGAAGTTTCACTGTTCGGTTCACATACATATTGTTATGTCTTCTGTATCATCATGTAATGATCTCCATTATTCCTGGTAATATTTCTTTTTCTAAAGCACACTGTATCTGATATCTAATAATTCCAGCTTTCTTCTTGTTAGTTTTCTTATAGTACATCATATTGCATCCCTTTAATTGTAACCTATATTTGAAAATAATTTCTTGTACACAGAATGTAGTTTATGAGTTGCCTGTTTATCCAATCTAATGATCTTTATCTTTAATTTGTTATGTTCAGACAATTTATGATTAATGTAAATATTGATTTATTTTTATTAAAACCTACATTTTTAAAAATTATTTTCAATTCATTTCATCCATTCTTTGCTCCTTTTATTCTGTTTGCTTTGGATTCATTAACTTTTACATTTAACATCAATCTTATCTTGGCTTTTGGCCTATTATTCATATATACTTCAAAAACACTTAATTTTAGTGGTTGTTCCAGTGTTTACATCATTAATAAAGCACAGATTCCCAAAAGTTAGAAGAAAGGATTTTGAAAGCTTCACCATAAAAAAAAATGATAAATATTTGAGTAGCTAGATTTGTTTAACCTGGTTTAAACATCACAAAACTTTTACATATATTGAAACATTATGAATATGTATAATTTTTTGTTTTTATTTATCAATCAGCTAAAACATATTTAAATAAAAATAAGTAAACAAAACACAATAAATCACAGTTCCTAAAACAATATTACACTATTTCAAAGGTAGCATAAGAAACTTTTAGTACATGCTTCCAATCCCTCTCTCCCATAATAGATCACTCTTATTTTTGCATCAGAAAAATCAACTATCTTTTAGAGTCATTAAAAGTAAGGAAAATTTATCTTTCATCATATCCAGAGATCTTCATTCTTGGGGCACATCAAAGTCTCTTTCTGATAATATATTTCTACTGCCTGAAGAGCTGTCTGTGACACATCTTGAAGTGCAAATGTTCTGATATTGAATTCTTCTAACTTTATTTTTTTTAAGTATTTATTTTTCCCTTCATTTTTGAAATGAAATTTTACTGGGTGTATGATTCTAGGTTGATAGTTTTCTTTTGATTAAGCACTACAATGATTTTAGTACATTATCAGCTAGTTTGTATACATCACGCCAAAGAGTCTTGCATAATTTTTTTCTTTCTCTGTGTTTCATTTTGTCAGACTGCCTTTACAGTTTTTTCTTTAGCTTTAATTCCCAGTGTTTGAATATGCTAATTCTTAGTGTGTGTGTGTTGGGGGAGGGCATGGCAGGGGTAGTGCTTATTATTTTTATGCTTGAGGTTTTCTGAGCTTCTTAGATATGTGGTTTAACGTATTTCATCTTACTGTGGGAAAATGATTGGCTGTTATCTCTTCATATCCATTTTTCTACCTCATTTCTCTCTTCTTCCTGAGTTCTGATTACATGAATGCTATATCTTTTAATATTCCACAATTCCTGAATTCTCTGTTCTGTTTTCTTTTCCCTGTATCCTCTGTTCTGTTTTCATTCTTTTTCCCCCCCTTTATATTTCAGATTGGATATTTTCTTAAAGTGCTTACTAAGTCTCCCAAAAAGTCCATTACAGTGATTTTCCATCTCAGTTGCTATGATTTTTATTTCAAGAATTTCTATTACTTCTCTTTTATTTTTAGTTCTTTGATCTGACATTCCTAATCTGTTCATATATGTTATACATATTTTCTCCTTGAATATTTAAAATATTAATCATAGTTCATTTAAATTCTTATCTGATAGTTACCAGTATCTCTGATTCTGATTCTATTGACTGCTTTGTCTCTTGATGTTTGTAATTTTATCTTTATTGCATCTATTGCTGGATATGCTATGTTGAACAGCAGACACTAAGATAAATAGTACTTATTCCTATAGATGCAAATACCTCTTCTGTCTGGTAATTAATGTTGAGGTCAGAAATTTGGCTGGGTTTAAGTTTTTGTTTTGGTTTTGGTTTTGGTTTGGTTTGGTTTGGTTACTTCAATATTCAACCAGCATTAGCAAGTGCTTATGGTGGGGCTATTTTGCCTGATGGTTTTGTTCAGTGAGTCTTTTCTACTCCCATCTTTAGGCTCTTCCTCCGTTATCTGCATATCAAAGAAGTCATCTGTCCATTCCTTTTCCCTTTCATCTGGTAAAAGACCTCTGTCACTTGTTACATGGTGCTTGCTAGCATGGTGGTGGGCTGTTCTCTGTTGCCTTGCTTCTGCTCATTTTCAGACAAGTCCTGTGTCCAAGGATCTTAGAGTGTGGGCATTCTCAGTGATCTTATCCCTCCCCTAGAGTAGGATACCTTAAATAGTCGGGCCCTGTTCGGTTTCCTACCACTTCACAAGTCAGATAGTGTTTTTCCTTCCACAAATGGAAATGAATCTTCAATTACACCCCAGGAAAAGGGGTTTTTTCTGCTCTTCCAATAACTCAAAGTCTTTCAGTTCTTAGGAAAGGAGAAGTTGGACAGGATTTTGTGTTTTCCCTTAACAGTGGCTACTCTCCTTTTCCAGACCACTAAGAAAAGTTTGGATTTTACCAAAGGAAATGAAATAAAAATATAAAAGCAATACTTGAATCCTATGTTTATTATAGTACTATTCACAATAACCAATATAGTGAGGTGTCTAAAAATGAATGGATGTGTGTGTGTGTGTTATACAATCGAATATAATTAAGCTATAAAATAAGAATGAAATCTTGTCATTTGTGACAAAATTAGTGAAACTGAAGAATATCATGAAAAATAAAATAAGTGAGACACAGAAAGGCAACCGCCACTTGTTCTATCTC
This sequence comes from Ictidomys tridecemlineatus, assembly GCF_052094955.1. Lineage (NCBI taxonomy): Eukaryota > Metazoa > Chordata > Mammalia > Rodentia > Sciuridae > Ictidomys > Ictidomys tridecemlineatus. The sequence continues at coordinate 51,998,556 of NC_135487.1, forward strand.
ATATATGAAATCTTAAACGATTGATTTCAAATTAGAATAGGATACTAATTACTAGAGCCTAGAAAGGATAATAGAGAGGGAAGAGAATAAAGATAGATAATAAGTACCAAAATACATTCACAGAGGACTAAATTATAGCTGTATACAGTACAGTAATGTGAGTATACTTTACAAATCACCTATTATATATTTTATGGCAAAATAGAACAAAGGATGATTTCAAACACAAAGAAATGATAAGGAGCTGGAAATGCTAATTATCCTGATTTAGTCCTTGCACATTGAATATATGTATTGAGGAAGATTCCAATGTTTGAATAGAGGTGCTGAACACTCACCTCCTGTTCCATAAAGAAGAACCAAAGCAACAGGTGTATACCTTCATTTTGAGGTGAGTAGCCATAGGAAAATGCTGGAACCCAGCAAGGGAGAGCCATGTAAGACTCAGAAACCTCAGACCACAGCATACAAAGAGACACATAACATGCAAGTAACTGCCACCCCTGTTCCTGAGCCTGGGAGCGTACAGTGTTCCCCCTTGCAGGGTGAGCAAGAGAGTCCTAGAAAACCATATCAGCATGAATACAAGCAATCCTAGTTATTGGAAAGTTTCATAGTCATTATGGACTTGCAACCTATCTGGCATCTGCAGAGTAGTTTTGCTATGGAGAAGGAACTCACATAATACTTCACAAATCCCCAGAATCAAGTCTTCCCTGACAAGATTCCTTCTTGAAAAGTGTGCTATTGTCCAAATTTATATTGCTCCAGAGGACAGAAATTCCTTTGTGTCCCCATTTCTGGGATCCCAGACACATTTTATCACTCTAGGACAAAAGGTTGCAGCCTCACGAACCCAACTTTTTCTACAAAATCAACTGTGACCTCAACATGCATGTCCACCTCATTGCTCTGCATTAAAGGAGATAGGTGTTTAGGGGAATGGAGAGTTGCCCTGAGATACTGGAGCACTTGTCCTCCCAGACTAGGGTATGGCCAGCTACATGTGGTCTCAAATCAATGCTAGGACTAAAAATGAAAATCCAAGCAGTTTCTGTGGTCATGCCCCTGACCATACTGAGGGTGAGAACACACTGTTTCAGGCATAGGAGTTAGTGCCATGGATTCTCCCATCACCATCTCCACCCCACCCCATACTCCATCTGGATGCTTATGCTGACAAGACTGGGAGCACTGCAGAGCTCTGCAGTTCCTGCTGCTGCTTCTTCCTGAGCAGTGAATGGGCCCATTCAACTGCCTGGTCTAAATGGAGGTCATTCCGGACCCCTACCACTGCTGGGGCTGCCAGTGCTAAAGGCCCTTGCCAGTGTCAGAGCTGATACAAGTGCTGCAGAGCTTCAGCAGTGGTGACTAAACAAACCATCTGATGAGTGTACCACTCCCCTTGTTGGTGGCCATGCACAATGTACCCCACACCCTCTGTTGTTTATACAGCACGTACCTGAGCTATACCTCAGCCACTAGATTGTTCCCATTCCCACATGGTCCTTGGAGACAGTGGGTTTCTTCAACTCTACGTGTATGCACTGTGCCCAAAGTCATTAAACCTAAAGCTATAGAGAGACTACTCTATGGTGTGCAGCTAGAATCAAGGCTAAGTTCCATAAGCGTTGGCTACTCTAATTCACCAGGTGTGCAAACCTTGATGTAATAAAACAAGAAATATAAAAAAATAAAGGTAACACCATGTCTCCAAAAGGTCACAAGAACTCTCTAGCAATATTACAAAGAAAAGATATTGATGAAATGCCTGCTAAAGAATTTAAAAGAGTGCTTATAAAGAAGCTCAGTGAGATTCAAGAGAATACAGACAGTTGAATGAAATTTGAAAAAAAAAAAAGGCCCAGATGAATGACAAACTCAGCAAAGACATAGGGAGCTTATAAAAGAACCAAACAGAAAGCCTCAGCAACAGACTAGATCAAGCAGAAGAAAAAAAGATCTGCACTTGAAAACAAGTCATTTGAAATATACCAGTCAGACAAAAAGAAAAGAGACAATGAAGACAGACTTTTAGACCTTTAGGATGCCTTTAAATGAAGAAATATTCACCTTTTGGAAGCACTCAAAAGAGAAGATAAAGGGCAAGGCATAGAAAACCTATTCAATGAAATGAGAGCTAAAACTTTCCTATTGTTGGAAAAGACATGGACATTCAGGTAGTACAGGAGACCATTAGGACCTAAAATAGGTAAGACCAGGAAAGATATTCATCCCAACATATTAGAATCAAACTACCAAAAGTCTAAGACAAGGAAAGAATTCCAAAAATTAATAGAAAAAGCACCAAATCACGTTTAAGGTAACACACATTAGACTGAGTAGATTTCTAAACATAAACTGTATAGGAAGAAAAATAGGGTGAGTCTCGTTATGCACATCTATAATCCCAATGATTCAGGGGCCTGAGGCAGGAGGATCACAAATTTGAGATCAGCCTCAGAAACTTAGCAAGGGTCTAAGCAACTTAGGAAGACCCTGTTTCTAAGTAAAATATAAACAGGGGCTGTGGATGTGGTTCAGTGGTAAATTGAACTGGGTTTAATCCCCAGTACCAAAAATTAAAATTGAAAAATAGAACAAATTGTATTCAAAACAAAGAGAAGAAATCTAACAACATGACAGAAGTAAATCTCATATTTAATCTTGAATATAAATGAACTAAAGAAGACCCAATGATATGCTATTTATGAAAAGCTTATTTCACAGTGAAGACAGACTGAGAATAACAGAATGTTAAACAAATAGAAATCAAAAGTAGGCAGGAGTAGTTACTGTTATTCTAGAAAAAATACACTTAAAGACGAGAACTGTAAAAAGAGATCAACTCACTATGTCACGATCAAGGGTTCAATTCAACAAGAAAATTTAAAAAATTGTAAACTTATATGCCCTGAATGCTGGAACACCCAGTTTTATAAGGCAAACATGATTAGATATGTATGTGCATATGTCTGAAATATCACACTTTATCCCCAAAATATGTCTAATTATTATTTGTCAAATAAAATTCAAGGATTTTGCAGATGTTCGGGAATCTTCTGTTGTGAGATAGAAGCAGTATTCTTTCCAATTTTTATCATCCTAATTGGAAACTGAATGTCCCCAGATGTACTTTTCAAAAGTCTCATTTTGTTTTTGATTTTATTTTTAGTTTTGGTTTATAATTTTAATGCATAAGCATTATAAAAAATTTAAACCAGAGTGAAAGTTAGCCAGAAATCATTTCACATAAAGATGGTTCTGTGAGAGGCCATCCTCGCACGTGATTTGAGTTACCTCCCTGGCTGGGTGAGAGGCGCTTAGACACAGCTGTGTCAGAGCTTTCCCCACCCTTCTCCAGGTCCAAGGGCTTGTCTGTGCAGGGGCGTGTCTGGCCACTGCCCCCGAAGACCCAATCGTCGCCCCTGACCTTGGGATGCTGCCCTTCTTAACCTTCATTGGATGGGATTTTCCCTGAAATTTTTTGTTCCTCAATAAAAGCCCACTCCCTGGCGTGCTCTCCCTCTCTAGTCTCTTCTAGTCTCAGTGCACTAGGTGGCTGGAGGCAGGAGCTAGGAGAAGCCGTCCTGGAGCTGGTTTTAAAGGTAATTAGAGTCTTGTCTCTTTAATTTAAAACTCTCTAGCATTTACTCATGAATCCAACCTTCTTTAATGAAGCCAGTGTTGGTGGCATAGCAGATAGTTCCTTCAAGATATTTTTTTTTCTTGTTCCATTTTGAGCTTTAGAGAACAATGGCTGAGAATATGAACTAAGGAATTAGAACTCTGAACCCAAGGGCATGCTGGTAGTTCAACACTGGTTAAGAATATGAAGATCAATACCAAAAGGCATCAAGATGCGTGGTGGACAGGTTTCAACCTAATGATGCAGAATGGGCCTTCCGCCTATAGACAATATCAAAGTGTCGGTGTTTGAGACATAATTTCCTAGTTTTCTCTTCAATTGAGAGAAGAATTCTTTCACTGTTGTGTCCTCAGTGCCTGGGACAGCACCTGACTCACAGCAGTCACTCCATGATAATTTGGTTAATGAATAAATGAATGAATATGATAATCCCTGCTTTCTCCTATGGTTAGTGTTGAAGCCTCTAACTGGACTTTATGTTGCTCACAAAAGTTAATGGGAATTTAGCCCTTAATTGAAAAAATAAAATAGTATCCAGGGGCTGTGGTTGTAGCTCAGAGGTAGAGCACTTGCCTTGCATGTGTGAGGCACTAGCTTAGATCCTCAGCACCACATAAAAATAAATAAATAAAATAAAGTTACCGTGTTCATCTGAACTAAATTTTTTTTTAAATATAGGTATACAAATTGCATCTAGTTTGGTGAACATGTGGCGACACTTCTTACATAAGATTCATGTTGTTTTGTAAACTCTATTGTCAACTTATTATGACTTTTGGATATATCCCTACAAGAAGCAAATAAGGAAAATTTAATTTAGAAAATTGGCATTGAAGGCATGAGAAAAAATTAATCCCTATACAAGAATAATTTAATGCTTCCATTTGTCCAGCTCCGTGACAGGCACTGTGAAGAGTAGTTAAAAAAAAAAAGTATTATAATGAGATTCATCAAACAGCTACAACAAATTTGATAGAAGCAAAAAAAAAAAAAAATCAAGGGAAAAAAATCCAGCTCTGCACGTACTTGCGCCTTATTGATAAGAAACTTTGAAAGATTTAGACAAGGAAGAATCAAAGTATCTGAGAATACATTAGATGGCTCTGGTCATAAAGATTTATTGATCATTTCAACTGACCTACGAATGCCCAAGAAAAACACTCATCTAGAGGCATTAATGACCATTTCGTCTGGCTACCCTACCTCTTGAAATCTAAAATATTCTCTAACAAGATCTGTTTCAGTCTAAATTGTTTTTTCACAGTGGAAAAAATGTCAATTTCTATGCTGCCGCTCTACTCCGCTATCATGGTCAGACTTTGTTGCCCTGGCAACTTCACAAGATAAAATATGCTGCTGCATCCACCTGTGATGTCACAGCAGATGGCACTGTCCTGGCACAGAGTAAAATGCTTGCTCTCTGGACTTGCTGTTTGGACTGTTTTAGCAACATTACTCACAGAAAGAATCATACCATGTTTTTGGGGGGTGGGTACTAAAGATTGAACTTAGATGCACTCAAACACTGAGCCACATCCCCAGCCCTATTTTGTATTTTATTTAGAGACAGGGTCTCAGGGAGTTGCTTAGTGTCTCACTTTTGCTGAGGCTGGCTTTGAACTCTTGATCTTCCTGCCTCAGCCTCCCCAGTCGCTGGGATCACAGGCGTGTGCCACTGCACCAGGCTTAAATGTGATGCTATTTTAAGCACTAGATTTCTCCAAAATATGTCTCTCTATATTATAACTTTGGATCTGAAATGTCCCCCAAAGTCTCATACAACAATATTCAGAGGTGGGGTTTTTAGGAAATGATTAGAATAGGAGGGCTCTAACCTCATTAGTGGACTAACACATTTGATGTATTAAGAATTTCAGTTGCCTATGGGGAGGTGGTGGAAACTGTAGGCTGGTGAGGCGTGGTTGGAGGCAGTAGGTCACTGGAGACATGCTCTAGGGGACTGTACCCTGCCCCTGGACCTTCCTTTCTTTTTCTTTTCTTTTTTTTTTCTATTTATTTTCCTCTCTGCTTCCTAACTGCCATGAGCTGAGCAGCTTTCCTCTGCCACCCTCTTCTGCCATGATGTTCTGCCTTGCATCAGGCCCAGAGCAATGGAGTCAGCTGATTAAGGACCGAAACCTCTGAAACTGTGAGCCAAAATAAATGCTTCCTCCTTTAAATTGTTTTTTCTAAGGCATCTGTCACAGCAATGAAAAGCCAACACACTCTTCTTTTATTCCAATCAACACAGGGTATCCCTGGGTGCTTTCAGTTGATACGGTTGTTTATCATAGTAAACGACATCTATTTCCTTCTCCCGCTTTTCACTTTTCTTTGGGGAGACACACTTCCACCTGACAGTCGTATTTGTGACTCAGAAGAACTGAGCTCATCAGCACTCCAGAAATGGATTCAGATGACTAAGACAGTCATAGCAATTCCATCCACTAGCCAGATTGTTCAGATTTAAGCTAACCAGTGCTCAGGCATTTCCTTCCTGACTTGGGTGGTCCAGGATCGAGTCCATGAGCAACGTGGCCTGGTTGGTTTGCAAAGAAGAACTTGTATCCAATAGTTGGAGAAAAGAATCTCTTTCATAGGTTAGACAAGGTCAAAGAGTTATTTGGCTGGTAACATGCTGAGAGCATGAAGGGTGCAAAGCTGAAGCCAGAGCTGACACCTGTGGAAGAGCAGAGCAGAGAAACTAGCAGAGTAAAGGAGTCAGTGCTCTGGACTGTCCCTGGCTTGTGTCTGCCCCAAATCTGCCCTTCCTGTCCTGTGACATAACACACTCTGTTATTGTTTCACATGGTTAAACAGGGCTTCCTGTTTCTGGTGACTGACAGCATCTTAACTGACATAGCTCTGGAATCCAATAACAAACCCACGATCTTGGACAAAACCCTTCAGGTCTCTATAATTCATCTCTCCAATAAAAGAATTAGATCAAAACTTCTAAACTGTCTTCTGCTATTCTAAACTCCCATATCCAAAAGGCACAGCCCAGTTCTAGGCACCATGAAGTTTTAGAAACAATATAAATGTGAAGTCAAGGCCCAAAGCAGAGGACAAAGGCATTTCAGAGTAAGCCACACTTCAAGAACACGGGGCCTTCAGTCACTTGCCCGAAGGGTGTAGTGAGAGGTAACCACACTGTCAGACCTCCACTCAGCACAAGAAGAACCACAAGAAAGAAAGGTAGTGAGGCCTTGGGGAAGAACGGAGTCCCTCAAGAGAGTGTTTCTTCTGCATTATCACCTGCCAAGGAATGGTTGCTTCCTTTCCACTTTATCAAGTGAACTCCAAGAGAATTGCCCATAAAGATTTGGGGTGTTTGCAGCAAGAAAATAATTTGTTCCCAGTCAGAAATTTGCTCGGTTAGTAGTTTATTAACCTCTTAACCACCCATGACAGGAGAAGACAGAACTAGAAAATATCAGCTCTGAGAAGCACTGGAGCGAAGCAGCTTGTCCCCTGTCCCCCTGAGATTTCTGCACATGGCTCCAAGAAAGGTATGTGACCTTAATCTAGGTCACCTCCTGAATCAGAGGGCTCCAGAAGGATGGAGTACCTTTTGGGAAACTGGGGGTAGTTAAGTTAAATATGGACTAAATTTCCCAAATCACAGTGTTGTGCAGATGAGAGATGCCCTGCAGCCTATGTGAGGATTTGAATGTCCTGAACCTCACACAAGGTCTGTTCTAATGTGGCTGCACAGTAAATATGTATGGAAGGAAGTTAGGAAAGAAATAAGTTAGTGGGTTAGCTCTTTTTGTACAGGGTTTTGCATGATCCCTGTGTATTTTATAACCACAAATACTTGTTTTTTCTATAAAAAGAAAATGAGGGAAATAATTTTGCCGTGGCTCCTATTAATGTTTATCACTGCACTGTAGCTCAGAATCCCATTTGATTTCAGTCTCTGACCCTTTCCTATGTTTCTCAATTCATGTCCTGCTCCCTCTTGGGAGCTCCTATTGTGCTGAACCCACTTGCTACTCGAAAAGTGCAGTGAGTCTTCTCCTACATACTGGAGCCTTAGGCCTAAATGCTTTTTCTGTCTGCAGCCCACCCCTACCATCAAGAAGAGATCTTAAAGGTTTTCTTGACCATTTGTGTATAAGATATGGAGCTTCCATAACATCCTGCACATTCCTTTTCATTATTCTGTAATTCCTGATTCATGTTAGTCAAGGTCTCTTCTGTAACCCAAATTTGGCATTGCTCTTACCTTGAGTTAGTTCCATTTACTTTTTCCTGCATTAGAAAAGTGTCCAACAGACAACACTTTTCTGTTGATTTGTTTTTACTCCTTTGACTTAAAAAGAGTTCTTTGGAATTCAAATTGCAATGTTTACGGTGCTATCTACCCTTTTTATTCGGGAAATTTTTTGACAGAGTTACCTATACAGTAAAATCCTACAGAGTTATCTATACAGTAAAATTTCTTTATAGATAGGAAGATTTCTAAAGATCTAACCAACATCAATGTTTTAATGATAGGGAATCTGAGGTCGTCAGAGGTAAAAAGACTTCTCCAAATTTGGAGAACTACTTTGTAATAAAGCCAAAACACAAATTTATTATCCCAGTAGACAATAAAGTGTTATTGTTTTCTTTCCAAGAGATAATGCAAAACAAACCATCTTAAATTTAACTCAATTACATTGAATATAATTCCATGAGGAATTGTGAGGAAAATATTAAATATCACCTGAATGACCTTCACATTGATTTTAGATCCTCTAGCCACAGCTTTGCATACAAGGTACCCCAATTCAATAAATGTCATATTTAGGTAGGATCATAACATGTATAAAAAGAGACAGAATGAGCATGGAACAAAATTACCTAATAAAAAATATTACATACTCCCTGCATCATTCTCTCAATTTGGAATTCTTAAAACTAGAAGTTATTAAGAGGAGTGTCTTCTGTGTTAGACGTTTTAATTGCCTATTGACACAAAAGGCCTTATTTTTTCATCTCAAAGCAAACATATTGAAGGAATTTTTTTTTAAATGATAGGACTTTTTCAGATAAAGTAAATATCTTTCTCAAACTTACTGCAAGAAGTTATGGAGCTGGTCTACAAATGCAGTTATGGCCAACCCCAAGGCGTTTGGGATCCTGTGTACCTAAATCAGATCCACTTCCTCTAATTGCAGGATTCTATTCTATAGACTACATGGAGTGGAGTTCCTGTATTCATCAGGAATATCTCAGTCTGGGGTAGATTCTGTTTCAAGAGGTAGTTCTTTCTATATTCGAGGAGTTCTGGTTTTTCTTTCTTACTTTAGATCCCTACATTTGCCAACCAGAAACTTCCACTGGGTTTTTAGATAGCCCGTTGAAGCGAACCTAAGGAGCTAATTCTCTTTTTTTAAAATATTTATTTATTTATTTATTTATTTATTTATTATTAGTTGTTCAAAACATTACAAAGCTCTTGACATATCATATTTTATACATTTGATTCAAGTGGGTTATGAACTTCCATTTTTACCCGGTATACAGATTGCAGAATCATATCAGTTAAACATCCACGTTTTTACATACTGCCATACTAGTGTCTGTTATAACACCAATTCTTTCAAGTTTTTTTCCATTTTCTGCATCCCTGAATCTTCATTTCTTCAGAAAAATCATCAGTATCCTTTCAATAAATATCCAAAAAATTTTACTTCTAGGCTTGGCCCTAGATGACGCTACCTGCATGTTATCTGTTCAGTGTGGCTGTTGAAATATAGCCCAGTATGGGACTCGATATTCCATTTGTAGTCTGTCTTCAACTTTATGACACACTTCAATGAATATAGCCTAAGTTCATTAGCTTTTTCATCAGGATCCCAACACCCCAAAGACAGATTTTTTTGAGCACTGCTCTACAAGGCTTAAGAACACTCAAGACACTCTCAAAAACATAGCCAACAACACTTGAGATTCTTCCAATTAACAGGGAACACCATTCACATGCAGTCAAGTGCAGCTCAATTGGATCTCAAGGTCCAACATTACAGACGTTTATAGGAAATGACAAGCTCCTTAGCTCTGTGTTACTTTTGTTGAATTAGTTATAGGGCCAAGTCATGCTTGTGGGATTTTTGTTAGCCTTTGTACTGAGCTGCGCATTGGTCTTCATCTGCCACCATTTCTAGGATCATCTCAGTTGGTGGAACATGAGTAACAGAACCACAATGCAAGACTGGCTCATAGGCTAAGAAACTGGGTTTATTATCCAGGTTATATTTTTTTAAGAATGTGCTTTTATTTTAATGGGTTTCCAGGACACCAGTTGAGTCTTTCTCTCCCAAACAATGGAGAATCAGCAGCAAGCTAAAGAATCATTTTTGTCTATGTTCTCAATAATAAAGATAAGGGGTAGTAGAAAATCTTTCATCCGAACTGAATAACACAGATCTCTGATACTTCTCAGTACAGAAGCAGCGTGTGCTAAAACTATCTTCTTTGTGTGTCACAACTATTTGTATATTTTTGATAGATAAAAGGCCCCGAAAGATTGTAACCAACATGAGAAAATTTCTGTCTTTACCATCTTATCCCATACATGATACATAATGCAGTATACATTTGAATGAGTAAATGAATCAATAGGAAAAAAAAAAAACTGTAAATTGTTGACAGGCCTGGATCACGACATTGGTTTGAATGTCTCCTAATGTTGATTTGGATCCTCTTTCAGCAAGATGGTATTTAGATTTTTGCTGCCATTTCCCATTAACAATCTTTATAACCAGTGCCCCTAGACAAAGTCTATTCATTCCCTGGTTTTACAATCCTTCATAATATAATTGGATGAACTGGGTGAATTGAGCTTCTATTTTAGAAGAGATGATATGATTAAGAATAGTCTTTTAGGAGAAATGTCAAAGATTGCAAACTTCCAGTCATAAGATGAGTAAGTTCTGGAAATCTAATGATGTACAGCATGGTGGCTACAGTTAACAATACTGTACTGTGTACTTGAAGTTTTCTGAGAAGGTAGATCTAACATGTTTTTACCACACACACTTAAAAGGTAACTACAGGAGGTTATCGATGTGTTAATTGGCTTGATTATGGTAACCATTTCACTATATATATATAAGTAAACTATATAAGTAAAATACATTATATATCATACATATATATCATCACATTCTATGATTTAGACATATAAAATTTTTTATCAATTATAACTTAATAAAGCTGGGGAGGAGGAAGATCTTTTACATTGGGATGATCTGGTCCAAGCACACTTACAAAGTTACTGTAACAAGTATTGTAAAATAAGTTTAAGGAGTACATTAAATTCTTCTTAAGCATATTCTACCGGGATTATTCTTTCCTATGGAGTAAGGTCAAAAGATATTCTAATAGGAAAAATATGTTATTCTTAAATTCATAATAAATGTAAGTTATGTTAGATCAAATTATTACATACATTGGCAAGGAATGTTTGTTCCTAGTTAATTTGTGATGCAATCAGTCACAGATCTTGTTGAAAGAGAAAATAATTTGAAAAAAAAAACAACCTCTTATTCTCTTAGTCTTCCTCATTCATTGATTAAGAACGTACATCTTTGCATTTTTGAGATATCAAATCCTGGACCAAGGAAACCCCTTTGTCTCCAGCCGAACATGTTAGATAAGATACAGGAATGAGACTTCATCGCATGTATCAAAGGGTAAAGTTCTTCAAAGCAGGTTTACTATGGTCTGAATGTTTGTGTCCTTTCCCAAATTCAGCTGCTTAAAGCCTAAATCGAGAATGATGGTATTAAGGGTTAAGGTCTTTTGGAGATGATTAGGCCATGAGAGCTATATGCTTGTGAATGGGATTAGCATCCTTATAATAGAGGTGTGAGGAAGCTCGTTTGTTCCTTCCAACATGTAAAGACTCAGCTAGGAAACACCATCTATGATGCAGAAAGAAACACTTACCAGACACCAAATCTGCCAATGCCCTCATCTTATACTTCCTAACCTCCAAAAAGGTGAGCAATAAATTTCTACTATCTATAAGTTACGCACTCTAAGGTATTTTCTTGTAGCAGCTTGAATGGACTATGACAAGGGAGTTGGAGGCACCAAACTGTAGGGCTAAAGAGGGCTGAGAAGAAAGACATACTATAGGTATGATTTTCCTAAAATTGTTCCCACAGCCTTCCACTGTAGAGTAAGGAGCAGTACAGGAAAGAAGATAATGTTGGCAGGGGAATGGTTACAGGAAACCAATAGAGCTTTCCATATCATGTAATTGGTGCTTATCATTGGCTCTTCAACTACTACCCTGCTTCACACGCTGAGCCCTCTGCATCGCTCCCTCTGCATCTCAGTTCCTAGACGGACACCTAACATGTAGTAACTACTCCATGAAAATGAATAGATATTAAATCATCACTTCATAGACTTTAATGTATACAGTTTTATTAGTCAATTATACTTTAATAAAACTGGTGAAGGAAGAAGAATCTGTTAGATCAGTTTAATCTGGTCCAAATGCAGGCTTTGAAAGTCAATTTAGTGGGCCTTATAATATAAGCGGGACTAGGAGTATGTTAAAAAAAAAAAAAGTACTGGGGATTGGACCCAGGAGTGCCTAACTACTGAGCAACATCCCCAGTCCTTGTTTATTTTTTTACTTAGAGACAAGGTCTAAGTTGCTTAGGGCCTCACTGAGTTTCTGAGGCTGGCTTTGAACTTGCAATCCTCCTTCCTCAACCTCCTGAGCTGCTGGGATTATAGGCATGTGCCATTGAACTGGACTCAAGTACATTTTAACAATATCCTGCCAGGATTATTATTTTATGGGGAGTAAGTCAAAAGTTATATATAAATGTGTAAATACATAATGAAGAGCTTTTTTCCTTAATGCATATAAACCTCGTCACCTTCTAGGTGGGAGACAAAAGAAGAATCAGTGGTAAAGGGTGGCTGGTGAATCAGCCCAAGTCTTCTCCTGTCACTCTTTGCTTTCAGTTGTTTGTGATATTATCATGCTGGCATACACCTTCACAATCTTGGCAAAGCTTGATCATTGGGCCTCTTCCTTAATCTTTTTTATCCCAGATGAGGCAAGAACTAGTACATATAAATGTAATTTTATGATACACACAGATAACAAAGGGATAATAAACATAAGAGTACCAGGAAACTCAATCAGTGGTATAAAGACGTTTTGTAGGGTTTTTTTTCCATGTAGAAAAAAATTTTCTGGTAGATTACAGTAATATCAAAGAAGCCTAAAGTAAGTTAGCAATTATTTCTTTTAAAAATGTTTGTAACATGCTATAATGATAGAATGTTTCAGAACATAGATATTGTCCATTTTTTTTCACATTTTTAAGGTATTCAGAAATATGAAAGGAACTGTCTGACATCATTGAAGACTAACAAACTCTTCTGCAATTCAGGCTTTCTGATATCCAGTTTGACTCCCAAGGTCTCTATGGCCCTAAATCACTAAAATCCAAATTAGATTGTAAATCAATTGATGCTATTTGTAGTATTTTATTAAAGTTTATTATTTTAACTTATTCCATAACTGAAAAAGTATCTTCATACATAAAGAAATCCTTGAGAATTGCTACTAACTCATAAACATGTTTTAAGGTAGTAAGGCATGAGAAAAAAACTACATTTGTTAGAAAAAGGTAGGACTTGAAGATAATTGCTGCTGTCCTTTCAATTCATCAGGTAGGTTTTTGTTTTGTTTTGTTTTGTTTTGTTTTGTTTTGGATAACTAGGTACTCAGGAGATGGTTACATGGTAAATGGGTAAACAAAATTGTTCTGGTCCAAGTATTTGCCAGAAGAAATCATGGAGGCATGGGTAAGATAAGAGTGGGATCCTAACTAGAATATGATATATTTCATGCTTGTACCATTGTATCAAAATGGATTCTGGATAATAATAAAAGATGCTGATACAAAGGAGATGTTTAGCAAATACACCAGCAAAGAGTAGTAGAACAGGCAGAAGAGGCAGAGATAAAGACACCATGCAGCCTTAGAAAAGGAGTCAAAGATGGTCATTAGGATGAGACTAAGGAATCTTAAGTTGTCTACAGAACCTGGAGAGGATATTAATGTGCAGTATTAAAAAACTGAGCAAACTTGATGTGATTATGACAGCATGAGATTTAAAAGTGTTCCAATTAGTGTGGTGGAACAGGAGGATCACAAGTTCAAAACCAGCCTGAGCAAAAGCGAGGTGCTAAGCAACTCAGTGAGAGCCTGTCTCTAAGTAAAATAAAAAATAGGGCCGGGGATGTGGCTCAGTGATTGAGTGACTCTGAGTTCAATCCCTGGACCCCAAATATAAAGTAATAAAATATAAAATAATAAAATAAAATAGCTTAGCTCCTAACCAGGTTGTGAATAGTCTTATGAAGGCAGACGCTAGAGCTGACTCATTGTTACATTCTACATTTATATCTCTTTCTACCCCATGATTGGCATTTATAAAATTTTGAGAAACAGCAGGGGGTAATTCTCTCCTACATTAATATTTAGCCCCAAATCCACTCTGCTCTGTGATTCCCTTGACAATAAGAACAGTATGACAGAGTGGACAGCAGATTCCTGAGTGATACGGGCCTTGTTCTGGCTGGATTTGCCATCTGCTTGCTAGGTGGTCATGATCAAGTTGCATAACCTCTATGAACTTCAGCTATTTCTTATGGGAGAGGAGATACAAAATTTTTAAAGATAGTCATTACTGCATTACCTGATTATGCTATAGCATTTTGCTTTTTCCTGTGAAAGTGCTATCTTTTAAATAGTGAATCCCTCAGGTTGGAAGCACATGCACACACACACACACACACACACACACACACACACACACACAGTAATGTGTTAGCTAGAAAAGCTTAAACAATAACGGATTTATTATTTTACACAACAAGACATCTGAAGATAGGTGTTTCCAAAGTTTGCCAATCCCAGAGTGGCACTACTGGGAGGTGGTGGAAATTTTAGAAGGTGGGGCTTAGGGGAGGTTTGGGATCATGAGGGGCATACTTTCTAAGGTGATTATAGGGGCCCAGCCTTTTCCCTTTTCCTCTTTGGCTTCATGGCTATGAGGTGAGTGGTTTGCTCCATCACATAGTCCCCAGATTTGCTATCTGGCTTCCAAACAGAGGCCTAAAAGCAATGGGTCCATCAGGTGATAGACTGGAAGCTCTGAAACTATGAACCAAAGTAAACCTTTTCTCTATAAGTTAATTATCTCAGACATTTCATTACACCGACAGAAAGCTAATGAACACACTCCCCACTCCCTGAAGGCGAGAAGCCAATTATTACAGTTCATCCAACATTATGGTTATTCCTTTCCCTTCCCAAGGGATTGGTCTATTCATGGATATGTTATAAGCACTGGCCAATAGCCTGGGGAAACATACTTCTGGACTCACTGACTCTGGGGAAATACTTTTTATCCTGATAAAAAGATGTAGGTGATGATGAATAACTCCTATGTTTCTATCTATGACTGTGAGCACATCATGCTGCTTCAGCTAAGAGGAGAGGAGGCCCTGCCCATGGAGTGGAAAGAGTAAAGCCACCTGGTTCTTTATAAGAGCATTATCCCACTGGATTGGCAGACTTTGGAGACACCTACCTTCAGATGTCTTGTTTTGTAAAATAATAAATCCACTATTGTTTAAGCCTTTCCAGCTGACACATAACTCTGTGTGTGTGTGTGTGTGTGTGTGTGTGTGTGTGTGTGTGTGTGTGTGTATGCCTCCAACCTAAGGGATTCATTATTTAAAAGAGAGCACTTCCACAGGAAAAAGTTCTAGGCAACAATTTAAAAGTTTTATGAACAAGTGACATGGGAAACCTTATGATTTATAAACTTAATATTCAATATTCTATCTACACAGTATGATCTCAACTTTTAAATTCAATCAACATGCCTTTTACCCAATATTTTGCAGACACAGTGCTCTTGTATATAATGAAATTGTACTCAAATGTTGGTAGAAGTTTGGGTTGCTGAGGAAACAATAAACTAAACACAGGAAGAAAAATAATTTCCAGTTCAATGGCAGGTAATACCATTTCTAGAAATCTAACAACTGCCGATCTTTCATTTCTCTTCCGTTTCTTACTGGCTATATCGCACTATGAGACTCTAGCCATGTACTGGGGTGCTAAATTTCCCAATATGATGCTGATACACTTCTTGTTACTTTTTCTGCATGGAACCACACCCTTGACTGGCCTTTATCTATTCAAATTATGGTCTGTGTAAGTGGGCTGGTGGTTTGTGGTAGCTTGTTCACCTATTGCCACCAAAATGGCTCATCAAATGCTTTCTGACCTCCATCTCTGCAAATAAACCAGAAAGCCTCCCCTACAGATAGAATTCTGTCTTTAATCTAGAAGGCAGGAGCAGCTACTGTCAGTTTTTAAAATTTTGATAGCATTTGCTATATCTATTAAAAGGATATATGTGTATCTTTAGGAATAATCTCTGGGAGGATCATGGAAATTTTTTATTTTTTCATTCTATGATTTTTATATATACAAAAATTTCTACAGTAAGTATTCAATCAAAAAAAACATGGAAGCTTTTTCTAATGGATTTAAATCCTTGCATTTTTAATGATGACTCATACATATGAGTGAATCTTTAATGAACTATGATCACACATTAAATCTTGTAGCAGTCATGATTATCAGCAGTACAAAAAATACTTCTTATTGTAAAACCCTATAGATATAGAAAGAAACTGAGAGATTATTTCACCTAATCATTACACTAACTTTAGAACAAATATATCATTTTATAATGTGATGACTTTATAAACGAGCCTGAACTTGAGATTTTATGAATCAGAATTTAAAAGAAGTGTGAGTTTAAACCAGAGTATTAATTTATTTTATTATCATTTCTTTCTTTCTTCTCAAAAAGATTGTATATATACAAAAAGACACATTGCTTGAGAGCTTTAATTCATTAGATAAGCATTCTTTGTGTGTGTGTGTGTGTGTGTGTGTGTGTGTGTGTGTGTGTGTGTGAGAGAGAGAGAGAGAGAGAGAGAGAGAGAGAGAGTGAGTTTATAAAGGAATAGCCCTGATCTTTGGAGTAAACTGTGTAATGTATAATTAAATGTGTATTGCTTACAAAGTTCTTGGAATCTAAATTTCAATTAATTGATTCATAAAATCTTTCCAGACTTCCATTCTCTGAAGACTTACTTTCTTTGCCTCTTATGCCTTTATTTGTTCATATCAAGCTGTGTTTTATTTCCCCCATCACCGTAATCTTTTCTTGATTACCTGGTGCTCACAATGCCATTTGGCCACCAGTGCTATCATATATTTATCTTCACACAGAGAGGATTGCACTCCACCTTCATAGCTGAATTCCAAAGAGAAGAAAACAGGAATAATTTTCCTACTATCCAGACTACTTTAGAGCCTAATTTTCTCAATTTCTTGAATCACCTCTCTAACCAGTCAGAAAAGGAGAAGGGAGAACATAGAAAAGAAGATATTCTGGAGCCAACTCCAGTAAGAATGTTCCTGGCCATGTGATCTAGTAAAACAGCCTGGGTTTTCAAATCAGGTGACCTGAGCTCTCTCCCAGCCCCATCCAGTTCCCACTGGTTGACCATAAGTCACTAAAACTGAACCTCACTTCCTTCATGGAAAATAGGACAATCTATCTGGCTAGTAGGATTACCATGAGTGAAGGGAAAGCAAGGAACGGAAGAGACTGGTAAGCAAGAAATGAAAGATGGAGATCAGGCAGAGATACACAGAAGAGTTTATTTGTCCAAGCTGACAAATAACAGCCATCTCTCTGTAGCACAGAGAAGCAAAACAGGCTTGGGTTCTGGGACTTTTCCGGGGCAGGCTCAGGAATCAAAGCCAGACAGGTCCAAATGTGAGCATTTAGGGGTTGGTTGGTAGGAGGGAGTGGTGAGCCTTTCTCAGAAACGCCCTTGGGCTGGAAAGGGAAACTTTTTCCTTAGGCTGTTAAGATGGCCATCCAGATGCTAAGCAAGGACCTTAGTATAGGATTTGAGATATGTATGTAAACAAGTATGATCATGTATCCACTTCATGTTTTTGCTATCAAATATGGTCCCTAATTTAAACCCTAATATTAAGTATTCAAGATAATATCTAACATTGACCACATGGTTTGATCTCTCTGGTCTTTGGTTTCTTATCTGTAGTACAGGAATAAGGTTAGTCCTCACTTGCCTCCAATTTTCATTGCTATATAAAAGAGAATGCAAGAGAAAAGCTCTGTGTTTTAGTCAGTTTTTTTCATAACTCTGATCAGAAGACCTAACAAGAACAGCTTTGAAAAAGTTTACTTAGGAGCTCAGGGTTTCAGAGGTCTCAGTCCGTGGACAGCCAGCTCCATCCCTCAGCACGAGATGAGGAAGAACGTCAGGACCTTAAGAGTGTGCCAGAGGAAAGCCGCTGGGCACTGGGCAGAACCAAGCAGTGAGAGCTCTGCTCAACAAGGACAAAACATACCCCAAAGGCATGCCCTCGGGACGCTTCCTCCAGCCACACCTTACCTGCCTGGAGTCACCACCCAGTTAACCCCTTTTAGGGGATTAACACACGGATTAGGTTAAGGCTTTCATAACCCACCCATCTCACCTCTAAATTTTCTTGCATTGTCTTACACATCAGCTTTTGGGGGAAACCTTGTAACTAAACCATAACACTGTGTCACCATGATCATCATCTCTACATTAAAGATTTTTATGTCCTTCTTATAGTGACAGACCTAGTTCCTGACTTTGGGTATGGAAAATATTTCTTTGAACTTGAAATAGTTTAGCTGTTTGATCTGGATCCACATCATTCAGGAAGGCACCTTCAATCAGTCTGGGAACACTATCAACTATTTGTAGATACATGGACCCACTGGATAGAAGGCTCCAGGGACATTTGTTCTCTGGTTTGGGATTCTTTGATAACTGCTTGAAAATTTCCTGGCTGAAAACTGCTCACCATGGACAAGCCAAGGCCCTTGAGCACTCATAGCCAAAACCATTAAACTCAATGTGACATGAAAGGGTAATGTCCTAGGGGCAAGGATACAGCACTGTCATTGTCCAGCTCAGGCAAGGCTCTAGGCTGGCTCTCATGGTAACTGTATTGATTTTCAAACTAAACATGTTGACATATAACCTTTCAGCCTAATTTCCCTCCCATGGTTAGCTTTCTAGTTGTTTTAAAGAGAAAGATAAAATAGATCACAGAAACAGGCTTCTCTAATGACTATATAAAACGGGAGCTGCAGATTTTAAGGGGGAAAAATTAAACAAAACCGTAATTGAAAGGTAAACTGGGAACCAGGGAGTAATAAAACAAGGGTGAGCCACAATGAGAGCTATCCAATTATCATTCTATGGGGGGGGGGATAAGAAATAATACCCCCATCAAATTCTCCATCATAAAAACATTCATTGAAAGGCCTGCAATTGGAAATAATTGTTCCAATCAAAGATTTAAGTGAGGTCACAAAAGGTGGTATATAAACAATCAGTTAATGAAATGAACCATAAAAAATGAGATAAATAGTTGCAACATCAACTATAAATGCAGATTCTTCCTTGCTTTCCCCTTTTAATGGAGCAATAAGTAATGGAAGTTGGTGGTGGGTATAAATAAAACAGAAGTGTGTGCATGGCAAAGTAATACTGCTTAACTGGCCATGATCAGTCACCTGATTCACTGACTACAGAGACTGACTGTATGGAATCAAAAGATAGGACAAAATTCAAATTAAAGCCTATTTCGAACATGCTTACCACTCATTTTAGCTTAGTGTGCTCATTTTTAATTTAAAAATAATCTTAATAGTTATTGGTTAGCTTTTAAAAAGATCACTAAAGGCAAAAGTTGTTTTTCTACTTATAAATAAAATAGAATACAGAAAAGCATTCAATAATAATCCCAGCACACAGAAATAATCACAATTCACTATTTTGTATATTTCCTTCTAATCTTTTTTCTTCACAAGCATAGGCATATAAGACTATTGTGAAATATAGTATTTATTTCACTATTGTGAAATAAATATTCTTATTGTGAAATAAGAAGCATTCTATAAAATTTATATTCTACCTTTCCTCATACTGTTATTTTAATCACAAAGATAACATGTTTAATTGTCTAAATGTGCATAGCTTTTTAGAAAAATAACATTAGAAGAGAGATTCAAAGACTGTTAATGGGAAATACGCTCTCAACTGTAAAACAAATGAGCTTCATAAATTAGAATAATCTTTGGTCAAATAAAATAAGGAAAATATCAGGATTCGAGGGTAATCTCAGAGAATGTGTAATTCAACCCCGGGGTAAACGTCTGATTCGTTCTAAGGCATCCTTGTTAAAGGAGTACTGTGGCTGCACTTCTCAATGGAGACCTTTGCATTTTCAGATGATTCTTACGTCATGGACAATGCTAGTGCCTATAATAGATAATACTCAAATAAGTATAATCAAGTCCAAAATAGTTTATCTGATTGATAGCGGGCTCCCCATCAAGTATTGATTAAGACACAATCTCCTCCCACCTTTGGCATATATCTTCAAAATCTTCCAGATTCATTAGCATCAAGCCAGTGGAAGGAAAGAACATGGAAGACTGTCCAAAGAAGGTATCTTAATCCAGTCCTGAAAACAACAAGCATCATACTCTGTTGGCCAGAAATCAATCACATGAGTACACCTAACTACTAGGGAGGCTGAGAAGTGTTATTGAAACCCATGTCCCATTCCAGATGAGGAGAGACAAGTTTGATAACTAGGAAGTCAATCTCAGCCACAGTTCTGTCCAGCCAAAAGTTCCTTCTTAGTATGAGCCAGAATTCCACAGAGATTGCTTCTTCCCACTACAATATAAAATAATTCTCATCCCTCTTCCCTAAGAAAAATCCCTCAAATGTTTAAAGAATTGTTTTATGACCTCTTGTATATCTAATTTTTTTCCATCAGAGACTGTGACTCCTTCCCACCATGGCCTCCAGCCTGAGACAGACCCAGCTAGAAAAGGGAACCACATGAATTCAGAGTTTTGTTTTGTTTTGTTTTTTTAAATACATGACAGTGGAATGCATTACATTCTTATTATGCATATAGAGCACAATTTTTCATATCTCTGGTTGTATATAAAGTATGTTCACACTAATTCATGTCTTCATACATGTACTTTGGATAATGATGTACATCACATTCCACCATCATTGCTAACCTCCTGCCCCCTCCCTTTCCCTCCCATCCCCTTCCCTATCTAGAGTTCCTCTATTCCTCCCATGCTCCTATATTCCTTCCCTACTCCATTATGGGTCAGTCACCTTTTATCAGAGAAAACATTCGGCATTTGTTTTTTGGGGATTGGATAACTTCATTTGGCATTATTTTCTCCAAATAATGTCCATCTGTCACAACTTTGGAACAGAGGTGAAGTCGCATTATTTCCATTTATCGGAAAATGCCATGATTTTATTCTCTTTTATTGCTGAGTCATATTCCATTGTGTATGTATGCCACATTTTTCAATCCATTCATCTACTGAGGGGCATTTGGTTGGTTCCACAGTTTAGCTATTGTGAATTGTGCTGCTATAAACATTGATGTGGTTGTGTCCCTGTAGTATGCTGTTTCTAAATCCTTTGGGTTTAGACTGAGGAGAGGGATAGATGGGTCAAATGGTGGTTCCATTCCCAGTTTTCCAAGGAATGTCCATACTGCTTTCCATATTGGCTGCACCAATTTGCAGTCCCACCAGCAGTGTATGAGTGTGCCCTTTTCCCCCATATCCTTGCCAACATTTATTCTTGTTTATCTTCATAATGCTCCACATTTTCTTCAATTTCTTTTTGTGACTGTTATGGATTGAATGTGAGGTGTCCCCAGAGCTCATGTAAAACACAATGCAAGAAAGTTTAGAGGAGAAATGATTGGATTATGAGAGCCTTAACCCAATCACTGAAATAATCCCCTGATGGGATTAACTGAGTGGTGAGTGGAGGCAGGTGGGGTGTGCTTGGAGAAGGTGGGCATTGGGGCATGACTTTGGAGTATATGTTTTGCATTTGGCAGGTGGAGACTCACTCTCTGCTTTCTGATCATCATGTGAGCTGCTTCCTTCTGCCATACTCTCCCGCCATGATGTTGTACCTCACCTTGAGCCACGAGGAATGGAACCAGCTGTCTATGGAACCTCAGAAACTGAAGCCCTTAAATAAACTTTTCTTCCTCTACAATCAGTCTTGCCAGGTTCTTTCAGTCACATCAGTGGAGAACCTGACTATAACAGAGACATTATTTTTAAAGTATGGCCAGTAGGGACCATTTGATACAAAAATCAACAAATCCACATTCTTCAGTGTTCCTTAAAAGCATGGATTTGGGGAAGGAACATAACATAAAGAATATACACAATAAAATTCTTCAGGCATCTGTAAATTATTTAAGTTCACAAACAATGTGTGTGTAATCAATGTTATTAGATTAACATCACCAATAATAAAATATCATGCAACAGGGCATTATAATGGAGATCATTTGCCCTCTCAGTAACAAGTAAGGCACCCACACTGTAGACATCAAGATGCCAACATTAGCCTGAGACAGAGTGCCTCTGTAGGTTACCCAAATGAAGATTTATAACAAATTATTGTGAGAAAAGAATTCAGATCTCTTAAATCCCTGAGGGGAAAGGGAAGAGAGGGGAAGGGAGGGGACATAGAGATAGGAAAGATGGTAGAATGACCCTAAGTACATGTATGAGGACACAAATGGTGTGACTCTACTTTTATACAACCAGAGATATGAAAAATTGTGCTCTATATGTGTAATATGAATTTTAATGCATTCTGTGCATATGTGCTGAGTAATATTAGAAGAGAGATTCAATATGACATATATGACAAATTAAAATTTAAAAATAAAAACATAAGATCATATAGAAAAAAATAGAAAAGGAGACATATTTGAGAAGTACATTTACCTTCCTGTTAGTCCATCTGTTACAACTTTGGAACAGAGGTGAAGTTGCAGTCTTCTCACCTCAAATCTAATGATCTTCAAGAGGATCATTTGGAGAGAAGTTATGTGTTTTCTATAGTTGGGAGATGCCAAAAAGATTGATGTTTAGGAAAAGCAAAGTGGTCTCGGGGCTAAGGTCTTCTGAGAAAGAAAAGAGGTGACTAATTACAGAAATGGCTAAAGAGCCCTTTTTGCATTGGATCAGCTTCTATTTCAGAATTCATCAGGGCAAACGATGCAATAATATTTTCTGTAGGTCATTCCGGGGCTATATAGGAGAGTACCAGTGTGTAGTTTCTTGGGTCCTATCCACAATAGAGCCACCTAGAGATCAAGAAGATATATAAAAGCTGAAAACATAATCACAAGTTATACAATGTGGAAAAGGGTGCATCTGCCCAGGTCAAAACAAATGAAAGAGAGTAGAATCAGCACAGTACCTTCGTAGGGCCCACAAAAGCACTCAAAGTCAGTCTTTATTATCTATTCAGTCTATCCAGAGGTACTGATTTAATCATCCACTACTAGGACCACAGGGTATAAAACAAAACAGACAAGTAAAAGCTATCAATCCCATCTTTTTTCTTCCTACACTTTACTTTGTGAAAACCACATGTGAGCAGAGTGGAAACTAGATGGTCAGGCATCATGACTCTCCCTCCATGTCCTCCAGCCTAAAGCAGACCTCCAGCTAGAAAAGGGAACAAAATGAGTTCAGAATTTTTGTTAAAATAGAGTATGCAATTCATACACTGTGTAGGTAGTCCAAAAACAGAATTGAGACAATATTTGCAGTTTTTTTTTTCCAATAGCAGGGATTAAATCCAGGCATTCTTTCCCACTGAGCTATATCCCATACCTTTTTTTTTTTTTTTTTGAAACAAGGACTTGTTAAGTTGCTAAGGCTGGCCTCAAACTTTCCAGGCCTCCTGATTCAGCCTCCCAAAGTGCTGGGATTAGCACTGTGCCTAGTTTGTACTTGCAACTTAAAATAACTATAATACTGTGTGTTCCCAAGACTGAGCAGAAGATTCATGAGGTCTTCCCAACTTCTCTCAAAGTATAAGGGGAGATAGTCACATGTAGTTCTTGTTCGACATACTGGCTCTGTGTATTTGTAAAATTCACTAATGTAGAATATCTCCTTTCCACAATATTCCAGATAAGAGGAATTAAGTGTAGCCACAGGGTTTATATTCTATGAAATGGACAAAAAAGAACATTCCTATGTTAAAATGGGATTGGTTGTGTTTCGATAACAACCCCAGAAACATTATCAATCTTACATGGACAAGTTTATTTCTTATTCACATACATCTCAAAGAGCGCTCCAAGACTGTGCTTTTCTGCTATGGACTGAATATTTGTGTTCTCCTCCCCTCAAATTCCTATCTTGAAATCCTAACCTCGGGGTGATGGCATTAGGGGTGGGGCCTTTGCAGGGTAGCCTCACGAACCAGATTAGTTCTCTTGTGAAAGCAGTTTGCTTCTTCTCTTCTCCGCTCTCCTCCAGGCTACAATAAGAAGTTGGTAGTCTGCAACCAGAAAAGTGGTCTCACCAGAATCCAACTATACTGTCACTCTCATCTTGGATTTTTAGCCCCCAGAACTCTCAGAAATAAATGTATGTTTTTTTTCACAAGCCACCCAGTCTCCTGTAATTTACTAGAGTAGCCTGAATGGACTATGACATCTTCTAAGCAGGGATCCAGAGTGCTTCCGTTTGGGGCCTATGCTCTGAACAAATAGCTTCCAAAGTCACAAAAGTGAGACCTCAAAGAGCTCACACCTACTCTAAATGCTGCAGTGCAGAAAGAGCGCATGTCACTTCTGTTAACAAAGCATTGGCCAGAACTAGTCATGTGGCTTCACCTGGCCTAAGGGCCTGGGTGTTTTCTTATATGCCCAGGAAAATAAAGGAAGCTGCATGTGGTGAGCAATAGTTATCTCACCCACATTCCTTCGACACGGCTGCTGCAATATGCACACAGTGAAGATTCATAATGTCCATGTTCCTTCCTAACTGGAGACCTAGCTGTCAGTTCAGGACCCTCTTAGGAAGTGGCACCAAAAGATAAGGAATGTAATAGCACACCCTTTCACTGTACTAATGATCTACAATATGAACAGTGAACACACATTTAGAGAGGTGAGGACAATAAGGTTATTAAGAATACTGTAGGTTTAAATATAGACTTGTCTCACTATTAAATTAATAAGTAATAATGTCTGGCAAGTTTCAAAGTATGTTTGAAAAAAAACATTCCCCCAAGGAATTGACTGATTAAAATTAGTATTTGTTGCACCCCTTGAGTCAGAATTAGACAGAAGCATACACAAATGATGCTGAGCATTTGGAAATAAAATAATAGTCATTACAACGATAATGTTACTTGATTAATCAGACTCAGTATGCCCAGTGGGGGGGCAATGTGTTTTACAGACATTTTGCCCTTACTTCAGACAAAGACAGTGGTGACAAAGAGACTCAGAAAGGTCATATCAGGATTATCTGGAAGCAACTGAAATGCTTTTGCTTCAACAATGTGGAAATGAATCATTTCAACAAGTTCAAAGGTCCATAGACAAACCCCAGCGACTAAGACTTTACCATGTATTATAGATTATGTGAGTTGTCCCCCAAAAAACTCATGTGTGAGACAATATGAGAATTTTCAGAGATGAAATGGTCAGATTGTGAGAGTCGTGACCTGATCAGTGGATTCATCCACAGATATGGATTAACAGGGTGGTAACTCTAGGTAGGTAGGACGTAGTTGGATGACGTAGGTTGTGAGGTGTGACTCTGGGGTTCATATTTTATCCATGGTGAGCAGAGTCCCATCTCTGCTTCCTGTTTTCCATGTCCTGAGCTGTTCTCCTTCCACCATGACTTTCTGCCTCACCTCTGGCCCAAAGATATGGAGTCAGCCAACCATAGACTAAACCATTGGAACTGTGAGCCAAAATAAACTTTGCTCCTCTAAGTTGTTCTCTTCAGGGATTTTGGTCACAGTGATTAAGAAAAAAAAAAAACTAACTAAAAACTATGTTACCAAGATCCCATGTTATTCCCATTTTTCTATTTCATCACGTAGAGCATCAGCTGATTTCCCATTGATCATAATATGGCAGCCACCAGGAAATGTTTCCCAATCCACATTCAGTAGGAAAAAGAGAGAAACACTGCTTTTCATTTCTAAGAAGTCACCTGTTTTCCATCAGAGATCAGTGATTCTTAACTAGATAGGATTATAACCACCTAAGAGGAATATGGCCGTCTGGAGACATTTTTGGCTGTCATGACTGGGACACAAGTGTTACTGGCTTCTGTCAGGGAGAGATACTAGTCCAGGCTGTGCACAAGATAGGCTCCCAAAGCAAGTGATTACCCACTACCAATATCAATAGATCTGAGGTTGAGAAATACTGTTTTGGAATAAAGTTTCGTAAGGCTGGGAAACACATCCATGCTCACCAGTGTGTCCCCAGCACCTAGCAGAGAAACTGATGTGCAGAAGATCTATGGTGTCTTAGTCAGCTTGGCATTGCTGTGACAAAACACCTGACAAGAACAGTTTAGAGAAGGAATAGTTTATTTGGGGCTCATGGTTTCATAGACGATTGGCTCCGTTGCTCCGGGGCCAGGGTGAAGCACCATCATGGCTGAAGAGCGTGGTCAAAGCTGCCCCACTCATGGGAGTCTGGAAGCAGAGATAAAAGTCATAGGAGTCATGACAGGATCGCAGAGAAGAACCACCCTTCCAGGCACACCCCCAGTAATTCATAGCCTCCAGCCACGCCCCACCAGCCTTCAGTTACCACTGAGTGCATTCAAACTAGGACAGACGGATTGGGTTACAGTTGTCACAATCCAATCATTTCACCTCTAAACACTTCTGCATTAACAGAGCAGCTTTGTGGGGGCACCTTATATCCAAACCATAACTCCATAACACATCTCTATATAAAAATTTAGGTGAGCCTCCACGTCCTGGGTTACCAAAAGACATCTGCTATTCGAAACTTCCAGAGGACTAGGGGGAACCATCAGTACAGGGCTGCTGGGAACGAAAGCTTTCAATTCTCATGTGTTTTGTTCCCCAATCTTTGCAAGAGATTGCTAGTATGATAACGTGTATAAAATATCCTCTGTAGAGTAGCATTAAACAGGCGCTATCTTCCTGTTTCTCTTTTCCTCTTTGGGCTTTCAAGTCTCCATTCATTTTACAACCAAAGGTAAAATCTGGTGTAAGTACAAAACACTGTGTTTAATGATGTTGGAGGAAGGAAATTTAAAAAATAATGAAAAAGCTTTGGTTACATCTTCATTTCTCTTTGTGCTTATTGGATACTTCTGCTTATGGAAAATACTATTTAAGAGAGAAATTGGTAAAAGAGTACAACTTTTAAAATTTATTTCATTTGTTCTCTATAGATATACATGACACTAGAGTATATCTTAACATTTTATACATACATGGAGTAAAACTTATTTTAATTAGGATCCCACTCTTGTGGTTGTACATGATGTTGAGTTACACTGGTCGTGTATTCATATATGAACATAGAAAAGTTATGTCCAATTCATTCTACACTCTTTTCCATTCCCATCTCCCCTCCCTTTCCTTTATTCCCCTTTGTCTAATCCAATGAACTTCTATTCTCCCTCGCCCTACACCATTGTGGTTAGCACCCACATATCAGAGAGGACATTCATCTTTTGATTTTTTGGGATTGGCTTATTTCACTTAGTATGAAAGTCTCCAGTTCCATCCATTTATTGGCAAAATGTCATTATTTCATTCTTCTTTATGACTGAGTAATACTCCACTGTGTATATATACCACATTTTCTTTACCAATCTATCTGTTGAAAGACACCTAGGTTGGTTCCATAGCTTAGCTATTGTGAATTGAGCTGCTATAAACATTTGATGTGGCTTCATCAGTGTAGTATGCTGATTTTTAAGTCCTTTCAGTATATGCTGAGGAGTGGAATAACTGGGTCAAATGGTGGTTTCATTCTGAGCAATCTCTATACTGCTTTCCAGAGTGATTGCCCTAATTTGCAGTCCCACCACAATATATGAGTAAAACTTTTCCCCACATCTTTGCCAATATTTATTGTTACTTGAATAATACAACTTTTATAAATGGTCATGAAAACAAGAAAGGTGCAAGAGGTATAACTGAATCCACTGGAAAACCTCCATTAAGTCTCTTTTGCATGACCCTGCGTTGGACGTTTGGGATGACTCAGAGAAGCCTTAGACCTAGGTTCCAGAAGTTCAGAATACTTTAAACTTAAAATCTCATGGGAGCTGCAAGGCATAAACATTAGTAAAGCTAAATATCAAGTGCGTAAGCAAAATTCGTAGCAATTTATTACAATTCCCCCAAAAGGAGTTGCAAAATGATATCAAAGAAATGACCAGGTCCGGAGCAGTGGGAAGTTAATTGTAAACAATGTAGTATAAAATGAAGATTGCCACAGGTTGGCTTCCTTTCAGAATGCTTCAGAAATCAGATATAAGATCATATCTTAAAAGATGAACAAGTGTTCAGGTAGGTTCCCAGTATGCTGTCCAAGCCACTTTACCAAAAATAATTTCTTTGTGGGAATAAAAGTTGATTTATTTTACTTATTTCCAAAATGTACACAACTCCAGGAAATTATTAATCATTTCTGGATATTTTCTTTTTGAACAGCGATTACTGAAAATTTACTTTAAAAGAAATCTCAAGGTGAGTTCACATATACACAGTCATGCAACAAAGGCAGACCCACAAGATTAAATCACTAGTGACATTGTAGCTGTCTTTGTGCAAGTACTCTCTATTATGTTCTCATGACAAAACCACCTGAGGATCCATTTCTCAGAATGTGCCCCCTTCGCCAGGCAGTGCCAGACTGTTCCCTGAGGTTCTTCCTACATGGTGCCTCCTGTCCAAGTGACTGTTCAACATCAAGGAGATCGTGAGTTAATAGTACTGTCCTGTAGTTCCGAGTGGCTTCTGTTTTACTCTTTTAGCCTCTGGTGCCAATTCCTCCACTTCACCACCTACCTATTGATCTCTCTCTCCTCTTTGGCCAAAGATGTGCTTCTAACCCTCAGATCTGAACAGGCCACTTCCTTGCTTAAAGTTGTCAATGACTCCTCACTGTCTTGTGTGCTTCTGTGGATAACAAAAACATTCTAAGGAGAATCCTAGCAAGGATAGTTTTAAAAGAATTGCTTTCCAGCCAGGTGTGGTGGTGCATGCCTGTAACCCCAGTGGCTCTGCAGGCACAGGCAAGAGGATTGCAGGTTCAAAGCCAGCCTCAGCAACCTAGAGAGGCTCTGAGCAACTTAATGAGGCTCTATCTCAAAATTAAAAAAAATAAAATAACAAGAGGCTGGGAATGTGGCTCAGCGGTAAAGCATCCTTGGGTTCAATCCCTGGTACCAAAACAAACAAACAAAAAAATTGATTTCCTGCTGTCCAACTTCTATTTATACTCTTTCCTAAAGTTAATATAGCTGAGATGTCACCTGTGAAGGAAGTTTCCCTTCCTCTACTTTTTAAAAACAAAACGAACAGGCAACATCACACTAAATGCCTATGGGAACTACCCTGGGTTGTAAACACCCGTGAAGCATCACAAAAGGAAGCAATGTGAAATATTAGTGTGGATGTGGATAAAGTGGCTCTCTCTCATGAGTGGGTTACAAACTCTTTTGCAAGTTTGGTAGATTTTCATATTCCTTGCTTTCAAAGATTAAATAAAAAAAATTAAAGAACACCAAATGTTAGTTACTAGACATAGTTTGATAATAAACCACTATGTAATTTTTAGGCACATCACTCATGGGCCCTAATCCACTATTATTGGTGTCCTTATGAGAAGGAAAAATCCGGGCACAGACCAGGATAGAGGGAAGATCGCAGGAAGAACCTTTTGGGAGAAGATGGCTATCTTTAAACCAAGAAGAGAGGCCTGGGATGGGTTCTTTTCTCATGGCCCTCAAAAGGGAATAGGTTCTTTTCTCATGGCCCTCAAAAGGGAATAGGTTCTTTTCTCATGGCCCTCAAAAGGAATCACTCTGCCAACCCCTTGATCTTGGAATTACAGCCTCCAGTAAGGAAAAAAAAATTGTTTCTTCAGTTACCCAATACATGGTGCTTATTATGGCAGCCCCAGCAATTCACTATCATGGTAAAATTTTTCAAGAATTCTGTGTTGAAGAACAAAGAAACATAAATAGATAAGACAAATTTTGAAAAAACAAGGTGCTCTAAAGGCTATTAATTTTATTATAAAGCTATGTTAAAACAGAGTAGTTGTGGTAGAAGACTATATTTGTAGATTTTCCATCACTATAACAAAATACCTGAGATTATTGACTTATAAGAGAAAAAAAGGTGTGCATAGTTCATAGTTTGGGATATTCTGATCCTTCTTTGAAGGGTTCCATTGCTTTGGGCCTCTGGTGGGAATGCCAAATGGCAATGTCAGGAAGCGTGTAGCAGAACAAACCGGT
The DNA here is from genome assembly GCF_052094955.1 of Ictidomys tridecemlineatus. Taxonomy (NCBI): domain Eukaryota; kingdom Metazoa; phylum Chordata; class Mammalia; order Rodentia; family Sciuridae; genus Ictidomys; species Ictidomys tridecemlineatus. The sequence continues at coordinate 52,028,773 of NC_135487.1, forward strand.
TACATTTTGATCCAGGAAGATAAAGAGAAAAATAGACCAGGGGCCCACCATCCCCATTGATGTCATACCTGCAAAGACCTAAGGACCTCCTATAAGTCTTTATCTCATAACGGTTCCACTTCCTCTCAATAGGGCCACCCTGAAGACCAAGCCATTATCACTTGGATCTTTGGGGGACATTTATCTAAACTGGAACAGTGACAAATAGGCCAGTGGAAGAGAACAGAGGGCGCAGAATCAGTGTTTAAGGAAAGCCGATAGACCACAGAGGTAGACCATGGACTGTGAAAAGGCACTGGGTCAACTGAGATTAATGAAAAAAATGAAATGGATTTTTCTACCTCTTTTGACTCATAACAATCACTGTCAGGTGGAATGGAACCTGTAAGACAGAAAAAAAATACAGTCAGACATCTAGAATATACTGAAAAATATCTACATCTACACATTCTCAGGGTGGAAATAAACTTTTTGAATAAGACACAAAAGCCACACACACAAACAAAAAAGTCACTCAACTACATTAAAATTGAACACATCTGTTCATGAAAGGCACCATAAAATGTATGAAAAGGTAAGTTATATGACAAGATAAATATTTATGCAACTAACAGAAAATAGTTATTCTCAAAACATATAAATGATAATTACAAATCAGTTAAAAAAAAAAAAGAAAGAAAAAGAAAAAAAAAGCCCAACAATCTAAAAGGTCAAAGTACATGAATGGGCAAATCTCAGAGGAGGAACCACGAAAAGAAGCTCCATCTCACCTCTAATTTTCATTCCAGGAAAATTTAAACCATCCTTCACATAGGCAAATGTTCAAAAGTCCATTCTACTGAATACTGGGAGCGGGTGGGTGTGGAGGAGCATACATATCTCTGAGGGAGCAAATGGGTAGAACCACTTTTGAAAACAATTGAGCAATATTTAATAAATTTTTTAAAAGGCATATTCTATAATTCAATACACATAATGAGATGTCATTAACATCAAGCTAAAATGAAACCGTTGTTAAAGGAACATACATAGAGTGCAAAAAATAAAAATTAAGGAATTGGAATCTTACAATCAAATTTGGGTCAGCTTTTTCAAGTGGGTGGTACTGTATCATTATAGGCTGATAAACAGGAACCCAATCAATCGTGCTAAAGATGTATTTCTTAACATTATGACATTAGATTTTTATCTTTTATATATTTTAAATATTTCACAATACTTTAAAAGAGAACGATAACTTTGATCTAAGTGCTTCAACATCCTGATCTTTACACTCTTAGCTGTCATTATTTACTTCCCTAGCCATGATTTTTTATTTCCCATAAGTACTTTTACCATTAGAAGTAGGATCTACATGTAATATGAATGTTTACAGTTTGAACAGGTAAAGGCAGATTGGTTATGTATTAGAAAAATTTAAGAGAGGTTATTATCTCTTTACAATAAACAAAAAAAATATAGCAGATAAATCTAAGAAATTTTTCCTTGGTAAAAATGACCATAATTCATTCCTCTGAGCAAGAATGCTTTTGAGAGTGAAATGGAAAACTATTAAATTAAGTGGAGAAATAATAAAATTGGGACCTGAAGCAAGAGGGACCAGGACCCATCTGGACAAACCTACCATTATTTGATCATTTAACTAAACACTGTTCTTTGTTTTATTCGCTAATTGTTAAAACTGAGCTTTCTTCTTAGCACACAAAAGTATAAAAATAAGAATAAAAATATTTTGTGGGTCCGTGTTATCGTTTTCTTTTTATTAGAACGGATCCCCAGACTTCTATTTCTGACAGACTCTTCAGTGATGCAGAGAAAATTTCCTGCAATCCGGCACCAAAAGGTGCTTACGAAAAGTGTTTTAAAGATGTGACTGAGGGCTGGGGATGTAGCTCAGTTGGTAGAGTGCTTGCCTTGCATGCACAGGGCCCTGGGTTCAATCCCCAGCACCACAAAAAAAAAAAAAAAAAAAAGATGTAACTGAGTTAGACCAACATACGGCCAGAAAAGATAAGAAAGTAGGAAACCAGTTGGAAAATGAGAGCTCTTCCAGGCAAATACAAATTTGCCTGGAAAGTGTCTTTGGTCCTTAATGACTTAGCTCATAAACCAGAAGCTATTCCTGAAGGCAAAGTCAGTGGGAAGATGGTCCAGAGATTATTTTTTCACTCAGACTAGAGAGATGATATCCTGAAGAGATAATTAGATGGGACAGAGCCCTGTAGAAGGAGACAGGGAAGATGTTGCCTGCACAGCACTCACTGACAGATCTAAAAAAAAGTAAAAAGTACTTAAACACAAGCCCATGATCACATGATATAAGAATTCACACTGATGCATAATCTTGTGAACTTGAAATTTAAAAACCCAGTTGAATGTTAGGTGGTGTCTAGCAGGTATCTTACAACATAAAAGACTTTTAGAGGAAATCACATTGAGTTTTCCAAAAAAAAATGATACAGAACAATTTCCAGTCATGAATTTATAGTCAGAAACCTTATGAAGCAATATTGATGAGAAACAGCCAACTGCAGAATTTTATCCAAAAAGATGTACGATTAAAATTAATAGGCAGGTAATGTATTTTAAAAGAATGTTTAGTAAGCTTAAAAAAAAAAAACCAATGACCCATGAGTATCCAAGTATGATCAGTAAAATATGAAAAAGAAAACAAAACCTTTAGAAATGAAAAAAATATATAATAAGTGAAATTAATACCCAAAGGAAAAGCTAGATTAGACACAAATAAGATAATTAGGGAATTTGAAACTGAAGGAATTTCACAGATGGCATTTTAGAGGATATTTTTAGCCACCTCTTTGTTACTGATTTCAGCATATATTTGTAAGGAACTCATGGATCAAAAAAGAACTTGTAATGGAAAACAAAATACACAACACTGAATGTAAAAAATAAAACACACTGAAACAAGTGGGGTTGAACTAGAGCAATATTTAAAGGAATCGTGCACTGAAAATGGTGCTATTGGAAGAAGATTCTAAAAATAAAATCAGAAATTGACTGAAGAGACCACCAAGATGAAATAGACAATTTCAACAAACCAAACCTAGTAATGGATAACAAAATAAACATGTGTTGAATTTATCCCAACTATTCAATATTTTAAATGTTAGAGACAAATTAATATAATTGGATACAGTATGTTCTCATGAAAAGAGAGGAAAAGCCCCATTAAACTCTCGAACATGTGGGAAGCACATTCAATAAAATTCAACAGCCACTCCTGATAACAATTTTTGTAAACGAGGAAACAAAGGTAATTTCCTTAATCTGATATGTTTTATCTTTTCAAACCCTACAGGAAAATATCATATTCAGTGTATTACTTATGTTTTCCTTGTATTACGAAAGGACTGGCTAATACTAAAATAACCGGAACCCTTGCAAGGGCAGGTGTGTCTTCTGCAGGGGAGTCAGCTATAGTGGGTTGCACTGTAACATAACAATAGAGTCAACTTTTCCATCCTGCAGTCGGGCGTGCATGGGTGGCTTAGGAGCACAGATGGCTGATGAATTACTCTCCAAGTTGTATTGGTGAAAGTGAGTTGGTGGTGGTTTGGGTTGTACCAGTTTTAATCTATGTCTCAATTTCAGTGGCTGTTTTCACAGCATCAAATCAAAGCTCATAACTTCAGGCATAAGAGAACTTGAGAAGAAAATGGGACAGCATAGTTGAAATCTAGACTCTTCTGTGAAACTTGAGGTGGTGCATGCCTGTTGGAACTGGATGCTAATACAAGGCTTTGGGTTTAATTAGCAGGATTAATCCAGAAAGCACATGATGCACGAAGAAAACTCTTTCTTGTGTTATTGGAATGACATGATGTAAAACATGGAAAGCCTTTTAAAAACATTTTTTACACAACTATTTGGGGAAGTTATTTCTAGTTTTTTTATTCTTAGGTTAAAACAAACAAACAAAACAACTGCTTTTCTCAGTCTCTGCAAGCAGACAGAACTGGGCTCAGATTCTAATTCTTTCTCTTCTAATTATTTGTTTTTTGTATGTAAGCTTTCTGGTTCTCAACTTTATCTGTAAAATGGGGATAATCACAGGTATTTATCATTAGATGTTTTACTAAACATCTAATAAAGAAATAACAACATTTACCATACTTAGCATAGCACCTGGCACAAGGTAAGAGCTTGACAAGTGGCTGTCATTCTTTTCTCTTTGTATTTCCCTGTCAGTTTCCCTTTTGAACTGGCTATCCTTTAAAATCCTGGTTACAATTCCTGTGTATGTTTAACTTTGCATTACAAGTTTGCCTCTAAGATTAGGACTGAGTATTAAAGGAGGAACAGCGCCCTCCTGAGGACAAAGTAGGTTTGACAGCCATTGTCACAGCCCCATGAAACTTGCCTTGGGACCAGAACCAGCTACAGGACTGGCAAGACCTAAGGCAGAATAAAAATATCAAGCCCCTTGTTTAAAAATTATCTAGAATTTTAAGATGGGAACAGAGGATTAAACCTAACAATTAAACCTAACCATTTGAGTTCCTGGGCTATGTGTGAGTACACTGGTTAAATGTACATCAAGCTGGCCCTGACTAGAAGGATCTCGCTTCATTTCCAACTTTAGGGAAAAAAAAAAAAAAAAGGACTTGAGTCTTATTACTGAAACAAATGTGTCTTATATATGATCTTGACTCAGGAAAGCCTAGTTTCAATTTGGGGCTTTGCTGGAAGGCATATTTGGGACACTCAGTTTTCTTACACTGGGTGATTTAGCTCTGTAAATAGACTTTCTTTGCATTCTTCTTTTAGCATTAAAGATTCACACATGAATAAAATATCTCTGTAAATATGTAATTACATTTAGAACTTATTTTCTTTCAAAGGGGTTACGGAAAAATACCAAAATTGCCATAATGTTTACCACTAAGGCAGAGAGAAGGGATGAGAATTTGGGAGGAGAAATGAGGAAATGGGCTTAGACTGTAATAATATTTCATTCCCAAATATAAGTAAATACATACTAAAATTCAATAGACTAGAGTGGTATAAATATGCACATTAATATATGAAAGTATAAGCTTCTGTGCTTGAAATATTTCACAATGTAAGTATTTCCAAAGGTCCTAAACTAAAGCAATTTGAGCCAATTTGAGCCTTTAAATATAATTTGGGGAATTAAGAATTTGAACTCAAGTTCTGCCATGCAATATGACTGCATGACATTGAAAACATTCATTTAACTATCTTTGCTCCATTCAGTCACAAATTGAGAGAATTGAATGTAATTCTTAAGGCCCCTTTGGGGCTACTATTCTACATATGTAAAACTAAAAATATAGAATGTAATTTGAAATAAGTCACTTAGGAATTCAATGTGTGTCATTGTACCCTGGGAGAGCAATATGGTGAAACTTCAGTAATTCCCAAGTCCATTTGAAAAAAATAATGTACTTTTTCTTTGAACTTCACTTTTAAGAGATGCCTGCTAACTGTGCAAACAAAACAAAACAAAAACCTCCTGGGTCAAGTATTCCACAACTTCTCTATTTCAGTTTTCAACTCAGAAACTTTAAAACTTCTCTTTTTCCAGATATTTATTGAGCACAGGATCTTGGGAAAGGGAGAACAAAGCTAGAATTCCACAGGAAAGGTAGATCAAGTTACTTGTTCCCTCCTCCTGGGCAGTTTTAGCAGTCCTTGTAGTTGTTTATCCAAAATATTATGTTGGGACAGGATTGAAAACTCACATGCATACAGGTCCAAGAAGTAGCGGGGTAAGAGATGAGGTGTGATCAGGAGGGAGTGGCGGGGGCCTTTGGCAAATTGTAGTGTGTGCTGTACAGGCTGTCACCTCTTGGGTTTCCAGCTCATTATTCCTGTGTGTTAGTTTGAGCCTAATATTGGCAATCTTCCTATTTTCCAAGAGAAGATAGAAACCTGGGCTTACTTCAGATAGCTCCCAGTTTTTCTATGTTGACAACTAAACAACTAATCCAAATCTTTTTTTTTTTTTTTTGAGTGTGTTGTCTGTCACATAAAAACATCAAAGGGCTTCATTCAATTCATAGTATTAGTATTTTGCTGACTTCTGGTCCAAAGTGCATTTGTTGTGTTTTATCCCAGTTTTGAGATTTTTAGTAATATTACTGTCATATCTAACGGAATTGAGGTCCTTTGCTAACCTATAGGTTATCATTCTACCCTAAATTTTTGGTCACTTAAGCTCCTAGTTCACTTTCATCTTCTTAATATTAAGTATATATATGACATGTTAGATACATGTATATTCATATATATACATACATATGTAATATATATGTATAGATTTCACTGTCTTCCTGTTTAGACCCTTGATGTCGCCCCCCAGTTACCTTGCCGTCCACTTTTCCTCAGCCTCCTCACTCCCAGTCACACTGTAGACCTTGTTAAAACTGTTAACTGCAATGAAGCCATAATCCCACTCCACACTCTGAGCACCATCTCTCATATTTCCTATTTATTCCCTCTATCTTGAATGCTAGTTCCAACAATCTTGATCTCTCCATGAACCTCTAGTCAATTGGTCATTTCTCATTATCACTTCAAGCTTCAATATCCTCTCTTGCTTCCTACTCAGCTTAAAAACTCCAAAGTCAATATTTATAGCCGCTGACTTGCCCATTCCTTGCCCATTGTTCTTCATCTTACTTGCAGGCAAAATAACAACCTGATTAAATTCAAATCTCCCCTGTTCCACATCTCAGTTGGAGGAACTTAAGGGAAACTATCCAACCATTCTAATGAAAATCATCTTAAGTTCCCACATCAGAATTGTCTGAATTGCTTCCAGACAATTATCCTGTGTTTCACTGGTGATGGTGGACAGTGCATGGTAATTGCTAATAATAAAAGGTGAATATGTACAATGGGGAAAAAGGATGATTTCTAAAATCAGAGGATGGTGACATTATGAACACTGTAAATTTACAGTATGATAAGAAGGAAATATTCTGAGAGGAAACTATTAAATTATGCCACAGGTAAGTAAAATGCCGCAGCAAGACCTGAGGACACTATGGGCCCAATGGATGAGCGTCTGTGTATGTGGATAGAAGTCCACATGGAAGCCTGCTAGGTTAACATTCACTCAGGAGAAGGTTCCAAATTTGTCAAAAGATTAGCGATCAGCAAGATGAAAATGCTATTGATGAACACTGCAGTGCAGCTCTTGCATGTGCCATGGTTCCAGGCCTATTAGACTCTGCACAACACAAACAGTGAGGAAGCCAACAGCTTCTGGGAGACTTTGGTGCCCTGAAGAGGCTTAGTGTGTGTGTATTAGAGAGAGAGAGAGAGAAAGAGAGAGAGAGAGAGAGAGAATTAATATGTGTGTGTGTGTTGGGGCAGTGATTAACAGTCTATTTTTAATGTAGGTGAAACTGATCTATTTTGAAAAAAAATGAAAAGTTACCTAAGACAGCACCCATTAATAAGAAAAAAAAATCCAACCTGGTTTTAAAACTTTGAAAGGACAAATCACACATCAGTTTGGTTGGAACTGCATAAAGAAAACACGTGGGAAGCCCCCTTCAAACACTCAGGGTAATAAGAAATAGCCTTTTAAAACTCAGCCTAGCTGGGCAGGGTGGCACATACCTGTAATCCCAGAAGCTCTGGAGGCTGAGGAGGAGGATCAAGAGTTTAAAGCCAGCCTCAGCAAAAGCAAGGTGCTAAGCAACTCAGTGAGACCCTGTCTCTAAATAAAATACAAAATAAGGCTGAGGATTTGACTCAGTGGCCAAGTGCCCTTGAGTTCAATCCCTGGTACCACTACCAACCCCCCCCCCAAAAAAAATCCTTAGCCTGTTTATTTTATATATTTTGTATTTTAAAGGAAAGCTTTTATAATTAAATAAAAGCAATGATGATTGTATTTAGTCGTTTCTATTTTGTCTACTATTCATAACTCTAGGCTGTGAAAATCTTGAGGAAAGAAACTACCCTCTGTCTTTGCATCCCTAATACCAAAAATTTCTATTAAAGCAAGTACTTGGATAATACATGTGGATAGACAAGTTAACATTTCATTTCATGCTTTTTGTATCTTTATGTTGATGGCTACTCATCTAATGTACTGTTTGTTTGCTTCCAATTTTATGAAGTAGCTTTTGTAGGAAAAGTTGGTTTTTTTGTTGTTGTTGTTTAGATGGGATGCAGGATGTCAGTTGGATGGGGTTTGGGTTTGGGTATAAGGGAACTCCAAAACATCATCTCTGATTTTTGTCATCTTTGAAGTCAGCAGTGCCGAGTGCCTCGACTGCCTGTTCTGAAGGCAGTTGTGTGACTTTGCAGTGGACATAGTACTCCAAAGGTGTGTGTCGTCAGGCTCCGCGGAGATGAGCCCCGATAGCCTTGAGGCTTGTGGTTGCAACAGCCACAGTCTTGGTGGGGGATGTAGAGAGGACTGGGATGTTCACTCTCATCACTATTATTTAATATGCTACTGGACATCTCAGCAAGAGCATCCTGGAAAGAAAACAGAGGTAGCCTAAATTATAAAAGAAGAAGTTCAGTTATCCACGTCTGCAGATGACATGATCTTATACATGGAAAACCTAAATAACCAATCTGAAAATTATAAGAACACACAAATGAATTCAGTAAAGTTGCATGACACAAAATCAACATACAACAAACAACCCTTTTATACACCGAGAATCAATGCGCTAAAAAAGAAATTAGAAAGCAATCCCATTCACTATTGTGAATTAAATATTTAAATTAAAAATTAAGTATTTAATTTTTAATTTAACAAGGAAGTGAAAGCGCTCTACAATGAAAGTTCTAAAACACTGATGAAAGAAATTGTCAAGGACACACAAAAAAATGGAAAGATACTCCATTTTAATGGATCAGAAGAATCAATGATGTGGAAAAGACCACACTGCCCAAAGGATCAATAGATTCAATACCATTCCCAGCAAAATACAAAGACTTTCTTCACAGAAAGAAGGGGCCACCTAAAATTCACATGGAACCACAAAAAACTCAGAATATCCAAGATGATCCTGGGAAGAAAAAAATGCTAGGTGCACCACAATACCTGACTATGCTAAAACAGCACGGTATTGGGTTAAGAACTAATAACAGGCTAACAGAAACAAAGTAGAGAACCCAGAACTTGATCCATGGTTATGCAGCCAATTGATATTTGACAGCCACCAAGGAAGAAGAAAAAAGACAGTCTCTTCAATAAATAGTGCTGGCAAAACTGTATACACAGATGCAGAAGAATTACACTACATCCCTACCTTTCACCATACATAAAAATTAGATCAAAATGGATCAAAGGCCTAAATGTTAGACCTGAAACTACTAAAACCTAAAATAGGGAAACATTTCAAGGTACTGGTGCTGGCAATGGGTTTTTTAGATAGAATCTCAAAGGTACAGACAACAAAATCAAAAATAGAAATATGGGATGATATCAAACTATATAACAGCAGAGTAAATAATCAACAGAACTAAGAGACAACCTGCAGAATGGGAGAAAGTATTTGTAAGTTGTTCATCCAATAAGGGGTTGATCTCCAAACTATAGAAGGAACTCAAAAATCTGAACACCAATAATGCAAATAATCCAATTTAAGGATGGCTAAAGAACTAAACGGTTATTTCTCTAAAGCAGACACATACAATCATAAAAGAAATGCAATCAAAATAAGAGTTGGATTTCATCTCACCCCAGTAAGAATGACTATGATCAAAAAGACAAAAAATAGAAAAGGCTGACAAAGATGCAGAGAAAAGGGAGCTCTTATAAACTGCTGGGAATGTAAATTAGAATAGCCATTATGGAAAGTAGGATAAGGATTCCCTTAAAAACTAAAAATAAAATTACCACTACTGGGTATCTATTCAAAAGAGAGAAAATCACTCTACCAAAAAGATGCTTACACTCTCATGGTATTTCAGTCCTACTCACAATATATAGAACATGGAATCAGAACATGTCCTTTGGTAGATAATGAATGAAGAAAATGTGAGATACTATTCAGTCATAAAAAGAATGAAATTCTAGAATTTGCTGAAACATAAATGGAACTGGAGGTCATCATGTTGAACTAAGCCAGTCACTGAAACATGAGTATGTCATGTTGCAACTCATTTACGAAAACTAAGAAAACAATCTTTTAGAAGAATGAAATGAAATAGCAGCCACTGAGCCTGGGAAGGGAGGGGGATTGAAAGAAGTTAAATAAGGGGCAGCAAAACCCTGAGTGGATGAATTACTTTGGTTTTTCTTAACTGCAGTAGGGTAACTATTGGTTAAAACAATCTAATATATATATATTTTGAAATGACTAGAATAGTATAAAATTTCCAACACAAAAAAATGATAAATTGTTAAAGAGGAATGTACCTTTAAGTAAATTTTTATTGCATGTTATATATAACATATATATATATGTTATATATATATATTAAATTACTATAATGTTCCCCATAAAGATGTACAAATATTATTAGTATTTTTCTTTCTTTCTTTTTTTTTTTTTTTTGGTACTGGGTATTGAACTCAGGGGCGTTCAACCACTGATCCAGCCCTATTTTGTATTTTATTTAGAGACAGGGTCTCACTGAGTTGCTAGGCTGGCTTTGAACTCACGATCCTTGCGTCTCAGCCTCCAGTGCCGCTGGGATTACAGGTGTGCGCCACTGCCCCAGGCTTACAAATATTACATTTCAATTAAAAATAGAAAAATAATAAATAACATAATCAATGATTGCACAGGCATTATTAGATTCTTATATATAAGCCGAAAATCCCCAAAATGTACATATTTTATAGATTATAGCTAGAAACTTTAAAAACCTTTTTATTAAAAGGGGTTTTTTTTTCTTAAAAGGTTTTTAAGTCAAGAGTGGAAAAATGGCATTAAGAGTTCCTTCTCGGTCAAAATCCTGTTCTCTGAACATGTTAATTAGTTGAAAATTCTGTTGCATTTAGAATTAACTTTTTGAAAGTTGTATAGTATTAAAATGGTATTCATTGTGCTAAGTCCTTCATGTGTTCTTCCAAAACAGATATTAAAGAAGATAAACAAAAATGTCCAGTGTCCTTGGTGTTTAATGTCCTTTGAGATACAGAAAACTATTTATGCCACCTATATGTCTGTTATTTACATCACATGGCTCCTTTTGTGGATGATCCCATTCCATAATTTATCATCTTTCTTTTCTTGCAATGTTTCCAGATAGACCTTGGATCCAGGCAGAATTGAGAAACAAGTGCTATAGTTCCATGAGCTTGGGCAACACACACAGACACACCCACACACACACACACACACACACACACGGAAACACACACAGTTTCCCTGTTGCCTCAATTTCCCCATTTGTAAATTTAATTCAATTTTTAAACTGTCTTTGTATTCTAGTCACTGGGCTTGGGTAATCATAAAAATTATCTGATTAAATCCTTCGAAGAATCTTATAGGGTAGTAATATTTAACTCTCATAGGAGCAAAATCTGGGACTCACAGATGCATAGTTATTTCATCAAGATTAGGTGAGCAGCAAGTATAGAAAACTTGTAGACAACTCCTGAGCCCAGGCCTCTGACATTAACTAAGCAGGCTACCATCTTCCAGGAAAAATGGAAGTGTGAGTACAGTCCATAAAACTGACCAAATGAAGAAAAATGAAAAAAACATAAGAAAGACATTGCTAATATTGAATCCAAAGAAATATTCTTGCCTGTGTTTGTCAGCTCTTCATCACTGTGACAAAACACTTGAAGAAAACAACTTGAAGGAGGAAAGATTTAATTTGGTTCCAGAGGATTTAGTCCATGAAAGGCTGACTCTATTGTTTGGGGCCTGAATGAGGCAGGACATCATGGAAGAGGGAAGCTGCTCAATTCATGTCATCCAGGAGGCAGAGAAGGAGGAAGGGACTGGGGACAAGATATAGCCTCAATGGCATGTCCCCAAGGACTCACTCTCTCCAGCTGGTTCCACCTCCTTCTGTTTCTGCCACTTCCCAACAGGTCACTCAGCTGTGAAACCCTTGTTGATTAGGTCATATTCCTAACAATCCAATCACTTCCCACCTCTGAGCATCACTGCACCCAAGACCAGCCCTCAGTATGTGAGCCTTTGCGGAACATTCCAGATCTAAACCCTTACACTGCCTCAAGTTACTGACTTCAGCTGCTATTGTTTAAATTGAAAACACCAGTTCCCAAAGTTAAACCCTCAGTGTCTTCCATCCCCTCCTTCCATATTCAATGAGAGTAACTGATGGCCATCCCGTTTTAAGAAAACCCAATGTACAGTATTTGGTCATACAGAGAAGTTACAGACTCATACCTATAATGGGCCCTCCCTCCAGTTCAACTGCTTCACTTTGCAGATGAATAAGCTGAAACACAGGAATTTTAAGTCACCTTCCCAAGGTCATCTGACATGATAGTAACTGAAGTGGAACTAGAACAGAGCTCTCCTGGTCATCCATTAGCACTCTTTTCTTTATGTCATGCTGTCAGCTCTGCAGGAGGTGGTATGATGTTCTCAAATGACACACTCATCAAATATTTACTGAACACCTATTATGTATCAGGCACTGTGGTGTAATGGCAAGCAAAAGGAGGTAATGGTGAGCAAAAATGTCACTTAGTGGGAGTTCAGTGGGAGTAGAGACATTTATCAAATAGTTATACAACTATACAGTTACACACTATAATGAGCACTATAAAAGCCATACAGTGCTACTCTGAGAATGCAGTCAGTCTGACCTGACTGGGTAGATGAGATCTGTGGGAAGTCAGGCTAAACATCTCCAAGAAGGTGATGTTTGGACAAAAATCTGGAAGAAATGGGGCCAGAGAGCAAAGGAAAACAGAGTGGTTTTCTAGCTTCGATGCTACAAAAATTTGGTTTCCCAAAACCCAAAGAATATTAAAGCCAAAACCAAATTCAAATACACAAACCAATCTGTCAGTCTATAACTGAACGCCATGGGTTTTTCCCAAAGGCAATAAGCACAACCAGGAGATAAAAGAATGAAGAAATGTTTATTACTTGTCTAAGTAAGGAGAGTGCTGGAGATCCTTTCCAAAGAAGTGTTTCTCTCTAAACAAAGCAAGAGGCTTTTATTAAGGAAACTCAAACATGTTCATTTTGGAAAGACTCAATATCACATGCAGAGATGGACACATTTCCGAACATGCTCAGCTAGAAGTGATGTTTCTTCGTACATATCATGTCAGAAAATGACAAATGGGAATGTCTCAAATTTTACATTACAATGAGATTATAATGAGCAAATTTACTCTAGTTCACCTACAAGAGTGAGTCTAAGTGACTGGACAATTTTGGCTGATTTCCTGTAGCTGTCTCTGGAGGGCCTTATTGGAAACAAAAGAACAACTTAAAGGAATGTTAAGAGCCATTCCTTCAATGATTCAGCTCTCCAAACTCCAGCCCCCATAAGTTACTGCCTAGCAGCCAACAAGTCCAGAAGCATGGTCCCCCAAGCCAGTGTAATGTTCTGGCAAGCAAAATTAAAACATCTTAGGAACAAATGCTCAGCAGTTACTTTTGGAATATAATTCATTAATGCTCAGAAGAGTCTCAAAGCAGACCAAAACCAAATGAGCAGATATCGAAATACAAGAGTTGTCAAGGAGGGAGATGCATGATGGAGATCCATGAGGAATTGTAAAATTGAATGTGCTACATTTATTGATGTCTACTCGGTATCACCAGTCCCTTTAAAGGCTGAGTATTATAACAGCAGAATACCCTTACCCTTTAGAATTTTCCCATGAAGGAATTTGCATGTGGTTTGGAAAGCAGAGGCAAAGCAGAAACATTACATTTGGAAGATGGTAACAGTTATTCCTGGCAGGTTTCCAGACCTCACCAGCTTCCTGTTCATTGCAGTAGTTCACAGATTTGCCCACAAGAGGCAGCTTTCCCTGTTCTAGAAGTGCTGAGGAACAGTGTTAACCTGATATCACAGTGAAAATTTCTCCAGGTGTCCAACTTCAACACTCCCTATATTTCAATCCCCCTGCAAATCCTCCCAATTTGCATAAACTCTAATTTCTATGTTAAAATACTTACTCTCATATATTCTAGTCTGTTTTCCCAATCAACCCCAGATTAGTGAAACTTTTGAAATTAGAAGTCGTCTCAGGCACACAGAAACATATGGATAAGGATCTTGTATTAGTTCTCTGACATGCTTAGATTTGAAGGTATTAATCTTCATTTTCAGGAGTAATGGACCACTGGTAGTTTATGGCAGGCAATATAATTACTTAAGTTATCACTGTAGTTCATCTAGAGTCAAGGACCCACAGAAACCAAAGTTGTAAGCTGCTGCTATAGAACATTATAATGGAAATAATGTGCATCAAGATTGTGGGTTAGATTGGTTGCTTCTAAGTATAATGAAGAACTTAGGGTGGGGATTCAACTTTGGGCTCTAAAATTCTACCTCAAGACTAGGTTAATCAGAAAAATTCTGTGTGCATCCTGGAAAAAAACTTATCTCCTGTAGCCTCAGAGTTGAAGTTTCTAAACAACCAAATCCAAAGTATTATCCTATGGGTGGATAAATCACAATTTGTATTTACATCAACTTGAATTCACAGGGTTTCTCACGTGAAATTTAGGACATTGATTGGGAAAGAGCAAGTTTGCAAAAATTGGGAAAAAGATATGTGTCTGGATTTTGATTAAGCTGAAGGCCTGGAAACTCCAAATTCCCCAGAGGATCTCTTGCCAGATGAAGCAGTCTTTCCTTCCCTGAGTACCTACAAAACCTATAATGACTACTCCAGGGATAGTTTCCTTATAAGTGAATACTGATCTTCAAGACCAGCTTGCACTAATTCTATTGGTTTTAATGTTATAATATGGCCCCAAATCCATAATACCCCATATGAATATGTATAAAATATGTAGTTTTGCCAATTTATATCAGCAGAAACTTGGAAAATTTGGAAGAGCTCTTGAGGATGTTAGACCAGCACAGATTGAATTTATTAATATAAATACATTAACTAGAGATTCTGAATTAAATTATTAGCTCAAGTTGCAGGGGATGATTCTAAGTTTCCTGGTTGGTTAACTCATCTCTGGATCCCATAGTGGCCTATGGCTAATGATATCAAACTCCTTGATAGGGCTGGGGTTGTGGCTTAGAGGCAGAGTGCTTGCCTAGCATGTGTGAGGCACTGGGTTTGATCCTCAGCACCTCATAAAAATAAAATAAAGATATTTTGTCCACCCACAACTAAAAATTAAATATTAAAAAGAAAACTCCTTGGTATACTTTAGAGCATGGTTTTCAGTTTGGGCACTATTCACATGATTAGGTAATTCTTTGTTGGGAGTTAGAGGAAGACTGTGGTTTGTAGATGTTAAACAGTATGCCTAACCACTACCTACTAAATGGCAGTAGCACCTCTGCCAAGTTATGATAGCCAAAAATGTATCTAGGAATTCTCACATGTCCCTGGGAGGGGAGAAGAACTGGTCCCAGTTGAAAATCATTGCTGTAGAGAAGGGCATCCGTAGACTTGTGGAGCTATGAAAGCTACAGTGAATTTATTATGAATGAGCTACTTACCCACTTGCTCTCTATGTCACCTATGAGGGTTCAGGGCACATACACTTCACCAACCCTGTAAGAAACAACTTGGTGAAAACAATATCAGTATCCTTAAAAGACTGTAGTGGCAGTTCTCTGCAAAGCAAATAAGAGCTGCTGGAAGAGTTCGAACGAATCAACTTCCTTAATTCAGTGGGTAATAAAATCAAGAAGTAATCAGAATGATTTGGCCTAAACAATTTTTTGGAGGTGACTAATTTATCAAGCGATTCCCAGGACCATAATGTAGTGCCTATTAAAATCTTTCTAGATTGAGTGGTAGAGTGCTTATCTCCCATGCATGAGGCACTGGGTTCAATTCTCAGCATCACATAAATAAATAAAATAAAGGTATTGTGCCCATTAGCAACTAAAAAATGAGAAGACTTTAAAAAAAAAAAGATTATAGAAAACATGGCTGGCAGCGGGAAGGGAGTGAGCCACCCCGTGCCCCGTGCCACTGCACCCGCAGATCTCACCTAGTCGGAATATTGCACCTCCGGGAGTGTTAGAGGACCCCTATCCAGATGCTCTCTGCAGAAATCACCAGCTCTGTGACTCCGTGGGGGGCTCCAGGCCTTAGGGTTGGAGTAGAATGCCCTGTGTTGGAGCAGGACCCAAAGCCCGAAGTTCCAGCCCACGAAAGACTCAGCGAGCGCCTTAGCAGAATCACCTATCAACACATCTCCAGATCACTCAGCTGCTACCTACCACAGCACAATGCCATTGCACGGCTCCTCCCGCCTCACCACAGTCTCCCCACCTCACCAGGCTCCCCGTTGCTGAAAGCAGACCGCCGCCACCTTGGCTTAACATTCTTGCCATATTAGGTGGGGCAGTTCTCAGATGGGATCTCCAGTGGCCAGGTACCAGGTTTTCAACCTTGCCCCCTCTCCAGCGGCAGTAACCCAACACAGTAGCTGCCCAACACAGGTGTGCAGTGTGACCAGGGAGCCGCCCACGGGATCCCCAGGTGAGAGTTTCCTTAATTGGGAACTGCTAGGAGAGGGAGAGGAGGCTAAAGTTTGGAGCCTAACAGAGAGACCAGGAACTGGGAAATCTCCAGGCAAGAGAGGGAAATAGTACCAGGCGCTCAAGTCATATGAGCAGATCCAAAAAGAGACTTGTGGGGTGCTTTGTGCAGGGACTGGTGGTGCCACTCCACACATCTAGGCACCCTGTGCCAGGACCAGTCTTCCCACCCTGGTTACCGCCACCATCCTGAGGGCAGAGACACCTGCTTACAAATAGATAACCCCACCTACCGGATGAGAAGAGAAGCAGGAAAGATATGGATCTCTAAAGCTAGCTACAAACCTGGCTTCTTCCTTTGAGTTTTTTGTATGTTTGTTTGTTTGTTTTTTCCCTTCTACCCCTCCATCCTCCAGCCCTCACATCCCCAACATATGTAAAACTAAAATAGGTCTTTGAGGACTGAGTCATCTGAATAATATAATATAGAGGTGTTGTATATGCCCTTTTTTCTTTTCCTTTTTATTCTTTTATTTTTCTTTTCCCCTCCAAATTTTACTGTTTTAACATCTGTATTTTTCTAAATATATATGTGTGTTTATTTTATGTACTCTGCTGTCATCCCACGTACTTGCCTACCCTAAATTACTTCCTGTCTATTCTCTTGCTATTAACCGTCTTCACTAGCTTTCTTCTTCGTACTTCCTAAGATATATTAACTCTACATCCTCACATCTTACCTCCTCAGCATATTGTCCTAAGCCCCACCCCCAGTTTATTGTCCACTGTCAGAAGCTGTAAACCTTTTCACAAAACTACTGATTATATTTTAGATAATAATTGAATCCAACATGTCTATACATCAAGACTAAACTGTAAACGTCTTAATAACAACAAATTATTCATAGATAGTATATTGTTGATATTGGGATCTGTTAACATTGTCCTTCCCCACGAAGGAGAGGTCTTATAACACTATAAGAGCACTAACAAACCTATAGGGTAAAAACAATAACAACCTAGACCCACAGAGCTGGAAAGGAAGGCACATCAGAAGAACATTCAAGAAATATGGGATAGCATAAAAAGACCAAATTTAAGAGTTATTGGGATATAGGAAGGCATAGAGGTCCAAACCAAAGGAATGAACAATCTATTCAATGAAATAATATCAGAAATTTTTCCAAATATGAAGAATGAATTGGAAATACAAATTCAAGAAGCCCACAGGATGCCAAATGTACAAAATCACAACAGATCCACACCAAGGGACATTATAATGAACATGCCCAACATACAGAATAAGGAGAGAATTTTAAAAGCCACAAGAGAAAGGAGTCAGATTACATGTAGGGGAAAACTAATTATGATAATGGCAGATTTTTCAACACAGACCCTGAAAGCTAGAAGATCCTGGAACAACATATATCAAGCTCCAAAAAAAAAATGGGTACCAACCAAGAATCTTGGAATAACAAAATTAAGCTTTAGATTTGAAGATGAAATAAAAACCTTCCACAATTAAAAGAAAGTTTAAAAGAATTTATAGCTAGAAAACTGACACTACAAAACATCCTTGGAAAAATATTCCATGAAGAGGAAACAAAAAACAACAATGAAAATCAGCAGAGGGAGGTAATACCATAACGGAAAAAACTAATCAAAGAAGAAAATCAAGTCAGTCAAGTTAAATAACAAAAATAAACAAATATGGCTGGGATTATAAAACCAAGTCTCAATAGTAACCCTGAATGTTAATGGCTTAAACTCACCAATCAAAAGACATAGACTAGCAGATTGAATTTTAAAAAAGATCCAACAATATGTTGCTTCCAGGAGACTCATCTGATAGGAAAAGACTCAAACTGAAGGTGAAAGGTTGGGACAAATCATACCATTCACACGGACTGCAGAAGCAAGCAGGGGTTTCCATCCTCGTATCAAATAAAGTAGACTTCAAACCAAAGTTAATCAAAAGGAATAAGGATGGACATTACATACTGCTCAAGAGAACTATACACCAACAAGACATAACAATCATAAATATACATGCCCCAAACAATGGTGCATCTTCTTCATCAAATTCTTCACAAGTTCAAGAGACAAATTGATCACAACACAATAATCTTGGTGACTTTAACAGACCTCTCTCACCATTGGATAGATCTTCAAAACAAAAGTTGAGTAAAGAATCTATAGAACTCAATAATATAATCAATAACTTAGACTTAACTGACATATTTAGAATATTTCAACCTACATCAAACAGATGCACTTGGATCCTTCTCTAAAATAGACCATATTCTATCCCACAAAGCAACTCTTAGCAAATACAAAAAAGTAGAGATACTATCATGTATTTTATCAGATCATAATGGAATGAAATTGCAAATCAATGACAAAATAAAAAAATAAAAATTACTCCAACACCTAGAGACTAAACAATATGCTACTGAATGAACAATGGGTTGCAGAAGACATCAAAGAGGAGATTAAAAAATTCTTTCAGGTAAATTAGAACATGGACACAACATATATAAATCTCTGGGACAGTATTAAAGCAGTTCTAAGAGCAAAGTTCATTGCAT
Organism: Ictidomys tridecemlineatus; assembly: GCF_052094955.1. Taxonomy (NCBI): domain Eukaryota; kingdom Metazoa; phylum Chordata; class Mammalia; order Rodentia; family Sciuridae; genus Ictidomys; species Ictidomys tridecemlineatus. The sequence goes on from NC_135487.1 coordinate 52,047,963, forward strand.
GGAGTTCATTCCTTAAAAGAAGAAAAAGTCAACAAATAAATGACCTCACTTTAAATCTTAAAGCCCTAGAAAAAAGAAGAACAAATCAACAGCAAAAGCAGTAGAAGGCAAGAAATAAGTAAAATTAGAGCTGAAATCAATGAAATCGAAACAACAACAACAAAAAAAAAACAATTGAAAAAAATTACAAAACAAAAAGTTGGTTCTTTGAAAAAATAAATAAAATTGACAGATCCTTAGTGCTATGCTAACAAAGAGAAGGAGAGAGAGAACTCAAATTACCAGCCAATGTGATGAAAAAGGTAATGTCACAACAGACACTACAGAAATACAGAGGATAATTAAAAATTATTTTTAAAACTTATATTCCAATAAACTAGAAGATAGTGAAGTCATCGATGATTTATAACTTGCCCAGATTAAATCAGGAAGAATACACAATTGAAACAGACCAATATTAAGTGATGAAATAGAAGACACCATCAGAAGCCTACCAACCAAGAAAAGCCCAGGACTGGACAGTTACACAGCTGAGTTCTACAAGACCTTTAAAGAAGAACTAATACCAATACTCTTCAATTTATTTCAGGAAATAGAAGAAGAGGCAGCACTTCCAAACTCATTCTATGAGGCCAATATCACCCTGATTCCAAAACCAGTCAAAGACACATCAAAGAAAGAAAACTTTAAACCAATATCTCTAATGAACATAGATGCAAAAATTCTCAAAAAATTCTGGCAAATCAAATAGAAAAACATATCAAAAAGATTGTGCACTATGATCAAGTGGGATTCATCCCAGGTATGCAAGGTTGGTTCAACAAAAGGAAATCAATAAATGTAATTCATCACATCAATACACTCAATGATAAGAATCATATGATCATCTCAATAGACGCAGAAAAAGCATTTGACAAAATACAGCGCCCCTTCCTTCATGTTCAAAACACTAGAAAAGCTAGGGATAAAAGGAACATATCTCAACATCATAAAGGCTATCTATGCTAAGCCCCAGGCCAACATCATTCTAAATGGAGAAAAACTGAAAACATTCCCTCTAAAAACTGGAACAAGACAGGGATGCCCTCTCTCACCACTTCTATTTAACATAGTCCTTGAAACACTGGCCAGAGCAATTAGACAGACAAAAGAAATTAAAGGGATACCTATAGGAAAAGAAGAACTTAAATTAGCACTATTTGCTGACAATATGATTCTATACCTAGAAGACCCAAAAAAGCTCCACCAGAAAACTTCTAGAACTAGTAAACGAATTCAGACACCATCCGAAGCCTACCAATGGAGATGGGGAAGCTGGAAATCCATATGCAACAAAATGAAATTAAACCCCTATCTCTAACCATGCACAAACTCAACTCAAAATGGATCAAGGACTTAGGAATACAACCAGTCTATTAGAAGAAAAAGTAGGCCCTAATCTCCATCATGTGGGATTAGGCCCCAACTTTCTTAATAAGACTCCTATAGTGCAAGAATTGAAACCAAGAATCAATAAGTAGGATGGACTCAAACTAAAAAGTTTCTTCTCAGCAAAAGAAACAATCTGTGAGGTGAATAGAGAATCTGTGTGAGGGCAAATTTTTACCCCTCACACATCAGACAAAGCACTAATCTCTAGGATATATAAAAAACTCAAAAAGCTAAACACCAAAAAATAAAAAATTTTAAAAAATAACCCAATCAATAAATGGGCCAAGGACATGAACAGACACTTCTCAGAAGAGGATATCCAAACAATCAACAAATATATGAGAAAATGTTCATCATCTCTAGCAATTAGAGAAATGCAAAACAAAACTACTCTAAGATACCATCTTATTCCAGTCAGAATGGCAGCTATTATGAAGACAAACAACAATAAGTTTGGGCAAGGATGTAGGGGGAAAGGCACACTCATACATTACTGGTGAGACTGCAAATTTGTGCAGCCAATATGGAAAGCAGTATGGAGATTCCTTGGAAAACTTGGAATGGAACCACCATTTGACCCAACTATCCCTCTCCTTGATCTATACACAAAGGACTTAAAAACAGCATAGTACAGGGACACAGCCACATCAGTGTTTATAGCTGCACAATTCACAATAGCTAAACAGTAGAACCAAACTAAATGCCCTTCAGTAGATGAATGGATTAAAAATGTGGCATATATACACAATGGTATATTACTCAGCAATAAAAGAGAATAAAATCATGGCATTTGCAGGTAAATGGATGCAGTTGAAGAAGATAATGCTAAGTGAAGTTAGCCAAACCCCCCCCCCCCCCCGCCAAACAAAAACAAATAGTGAATGTTTTGTTTGATATAAGGTGACTGACTCATAGTTAGGTAGGGAGAGGGAGCATGGGAGGAATAGATGAATTCTAGATAGGGCAGAGGGGTGGGAGGGGAAGGGAGGGGGCAGGGGGTTAGCAATGATGGAGGAATGTGATGGACATCATTATCCAAAATACATGTATTAAGACATGAATTGGTGTGAACATACTTTATATACAGAGATATGAAAATTTGTTCTATATGTGTAATAAGAATTGTGATGCATTCCACTGTCATGTATTTAAAAAATAAAACCAATAGAAATGGAAAAAAATCTCTCTAGATTTGTATATGCAAAACAAACAAATGAAACCCAAAACTTGAGCTTATGATTCTAACAAGAATCACTACAATACATAGTCATGTAACCTTGACAAAATCCAAAATATGAGATAAATCATAGATCTAGAGTTCTTCTTAAAAGATGGTCAGATGTGATAGGCAAAATAATGGCCCCTTTAATATGCCCACATCCTAATTCTCAGATTCTGTAAATATGTCCAGTTACATGGCAAAGGGGAAATCAAGGTTGCAGGTGGAATTAAGTTTATAATCAGCTGACTGTGAAATAAGAAAGTTATCTCTAATTATCTGTGTGGGTTCAATGAAATCACAGAGATCCTTACACAGATGGAAGAATGAAGCAGAAGAGTCAGAATCAAAGATATAGCATCATGAGAAAGATTCTGCTGGTCACTATTGGTTTTGAAGATAAAAGGGGGCAATGAGCCAATGTAAGTAGATTCTAAAAGATAAAAAAAATTGAGAAAACAGATAATTTTCTATCACCTCCAGAAGGATAGTAGCCCTACCAACTTTCCAGGGGTTTGGTAGAAACTGATGCTGAACCAATGTTCATCCCTAGAGACCCAAATGCCAACTGTGTACAAATTGTCAAACTAGGGCTTATGAAGGCTGTGTGATTAATTAAGTCCTGGCTCATGACTGTCTCACTATAGATCTTTTAGGTCTCCAACCTATTTCCCTAATTCTGGAAAGCATAGTTGGAGAGGGCATGCTGGGACATGCCACTTTAATTCCTTGATTTGTGAAATGACAGGTATTCTTGAAAGAAAGTCCTTTCACGGCTAAAACAGTAACCAAACATGATACCACATCAAATACTTGAAAAATTGATGTATATTAGTCCCTACCCACTCTGCCCATTATACTATGAACTTGGCCTGTGAGAAGATAAGATGAATTCTAGAAATGATGGTGAATTACCATACATTTAACTAGGCGACAACTTCAACCAGATGTGAATTTTTATGGTATCAACACAGCCCCTGATATCTGGTGTGCAACTGTTAATCTAGTAGATTTTTTTTCTATACTTATTAGTATAGAGAATAAGAGTGAGTAAACACAATTAGGAAAAAAATTAATTTCTCTTTCACGTGACAGGAACAGCAATATTTTACCTTACCTCAGATTTCTTTTATAACCCAGTCCTCAGGAACCATGATTGTTGAGCAATTTCATAGGACATTTTTCTGACCCATTGCATTGATGATATCAGGCTGATTAGAACTAGAAAACAGGAAATAGATAATATTTTTGTATGCATGGCAGGTGTGGGACGACAAAATACAGGACTTGCCCATTTATTGAAAACTCAGAAGCATCCAAACTCAGTAAGATTTCTAGGAGTTCTGTAGTCTGGAATGGATCAATATCTTCCCTACAATGTGAGGAACATGTGGCTCCAAACACTAGAAAAAGATGGAATACTTAGGGCGCCTCTTTGAATTTTGAAGCAATATGTGCCTCATTTAGTCATGCTGCTTTGACTCATTTATTGAGTAACCTGTTGAGACTGCCAGTCCCCAGTGGGGGACAAAGTAAGAGAAGGCTCTGCAACAGGTCCAGGCCACTGTCCAAGCTGCTCTGCCACTTAAGCCACATAACTCTGTAGACCCAAGAATAAAAAAGCACCCATTGCAGATATGAATGCTGTGTGGAGGCTTAGATCACTATCAATAAACTACACTACAGACCTCTTGAATTTTGAAGTGAAGCTATGTTGACATCTGTAATAAGTATTTTATTTTTGAGAAACAGCTTTTGACTTGTTCTTAGATCCTAGAAGTAATTAAATATTGGATAATTGGCTGCCAATTTACCATGTGACCTTAGTTTCTAACCATAGAATGTTTCTTTCTTGGCTCAAGAAGTTATAAATTTGCATGCACACAACAACATTTCATCATCAAGTAGAAGTAGTACACACAAGACAGGGCTTAAGTAGGTCCTGGAGACACTAGCTGCAAGGCATCAGCTCCCTCAATCAGCAACTATGACCTCATGGTGAGTTACCTATGACCAGTTCTTTGATGAAAACAATGTTTCTTTGCTTATGGTACTGCATCATAGGTGTTCACAATTGGAAGTGGGAATTGAAGCACTGCAGACCATTCAGGAGTGACTCTAAGGAATGGGAGTGTAGCACATACTCAGGGAAAAGAACTTTGAGCAATGCCCCTTGTTGGTCATTTTCCTTGGAGGGAAATCGATGCTAAGGAATGGACCTATATACTGTTTTGTGGGCAATAACAGTGAATCTAAATGGTAGATGATCCTGGAGTTGAAAAACCACAAAATTGGACATTTAATTACAAGGAGATCTGAAGAAGAGATATGTGAGTAAAACTCTCCAAATTGACATAGAATATCTGGATATTTGTGTCCCATGTAAACTTACTAAATGCATAACACATCAGGGAAAAGTTTCAATAATCACAGGAACAGGATGATCCTAGGTGCAGATGTCCATCAATCTCATTCTCCAGCCATACTTTCCCTTGCTCAATGTGCTTAGGATCAAAATGGCCATTGTAGCAGGAATGAAGACTGCACTCACCAGGGCTGCTGACTGTAATCTGTGGCCAACCTGCCAAATGCAAAGATCAATACTAATTTCAACAGTATGATACCATTTCCTAGGAGGCCCAACCAGCTTCCTGATGGCAGTGATTTATTTTTACTGAAAAAAATAAAACATGGATGGATGGATAGATAGATAGATTTGCCTTCTTTACCTACAGTGCTTCTACTAAAATTACCATCTGTGGACTTACAGAATGCCTACTCACTGTCTGTGTGTTCCACACAGGCATTCTCTTTAACCAAGGAAAGAATTGTACAGTGAAAGCAATGTAGTGGTAGGTTCATACCCTCAGAATTCACTTGCCTTTCTGTATTTTCCATCATTCTGAAGCAGCTGGCCTAATATAACATTGGCATGAGTGTTTTGAAAACACAGGGTTTTAGCTGCTTGATAAACTACAGGGCTTGGGAAATGTCCTGAAGGAGCTGTAGGTCTTCTGAATTAACAATCAGTTCATGAGGTTATTTCACCTACAGCCAGGAAGCATGGACTTAGGAAACTCACCGTGGAAATAATACTGACTCTTCTCATTGCCATCCCTAATAACCCATTAAACTTTATTTTTAATTTCAGTTCTTGCATCTTGGCCTTGCTGCTTTGAAGAGCATAACTCCTCAGGAGAGCAGACCTAGCAATAATTACTATGAAATAAAAATTACACCTGCCGTCTAACTACTATAGGCACCTATGCCACAGAACCAACAGCACAGTAGGATGTTACTAGGAAGGATGCAGCAATTCATCCTGTGTATGTATAAAGGGGAAATTCACTTGGTACTGCAAAACAGGAATGGGGGTGTGACTAAACCCAGAAGGTTTTTTGAAATGTCTCTTGGTACTCAGAGCCTATGGCAAAAGGCAGTGGAAAACTATATGACATTATTGCAGACAGGACCACTAATGACAGAGATCCTTCAGGAAGACATGGGTAACTACACTAAGCACAGAACTACAACCAACTGCACCACTCAGTGGGAACAAATAGACTAAGGAAAGTTTAAGAAAGATAAAAGTACAAATTATGGCTAGATCATCAATTATAGAAACAATAATTGTAGTAATTATGCTCATGTACTTTTTTGTTTTGGTTTTCTTATATTTTCATAGATTAATGGATTATTTTTCTTTTTATCTTATCATCAGTTTCATATTCTGTAATAGGAAACATTACAATAATGATCCCCCATATATTTTAGTATTTATATACAGGATCTCAAAAGTGTAACTAACTTGGCTAAAGAGGGACTTACATCATCCAGAGATAATAAAAATGACTTATAGAACTTGAATCTCCTTTTGTGGATTTTGTGGTCTTTTGTTGTTAAAAGATGTATACATTGTAATAAAGAAATTCATGTGAGATTATACTCTTTTCTTAGAAGTTATTAAATATAAAAAAAAACTGGAAACGGATAGCAAATACTGGAAGATGCCAAGTGTATTCGTTTGTTGTCAATTTGGTAGCAACTTGAGGATTCCATTTAGAGCTTAGGAAATCAGTTTCCTAAAATCTCCCTGTATGGCTCTGGATTAGAGTTCTCCAATATGAATAACTTGCAAGATATTTGGAAGGTACAGATGAAGTAAATGGGTTTGAAATGTCCTTGCCACTCCATTGGGTGGGTTTCCATGCTTCACAACCTCCCACCTAGCAGTCACAGAGGTTTCAAGACTCTTCCATAAGTGACACCATTCTTTCCCAACTCCTGTGCTTCAGGCTAATATGGTGACTGTTTTCTGATTCTCCAGTCTCAGCCTTCCAGATTGATACTCTCCAGCTCTTCTCACATTTGTGTAAGCGACATTTTCCTTATGAAATCTATCTATACCCATTACTTCCTATAATAGCTCTATTTTCTTGAACAAATTCAGCCTGATACACTGAGTGCCCATCTGTCAGTGGTTTATATTCAGTACCCATGGCCTCTGTGGCTGTTATGTCCAGTGATGTAAAACTACAAGCAGAAAATGGATACTAAAGGATGTGTTATAAAGCCAGAAAAGATGTCAGAGCCCCTAGGAAACAGGTCCTGTGATGTCAGTACCAAAACAGGGTAGATCTGGCATATGGACCAGAATAAAATGGTGGAGGGTTCTCTGGAATCCAGAGTTCACTCTCTGCAAGCTGATGCTCCCCTGTAAACACAAATAATTCGAGGCCTTGCCTGCTAATTGGAATAAATGCAATTCCTAACATTCTTTCCAGCTTTTTTTTTTTTCAGGTTAGGTTCACCACCAGTGCAATTGAAGCTACAGATGAAAGGATGCTGATTCAAAGGCACTTTCAAAAGGCATGGTCTGACAATGGGGATACAGATACACCTGGGGTTATTACAGTTCAGAACTAGAACTAGGGCACAGCTTATCACCCATAATATTAAATTAACACACTGAATTATTATCAGCTAATGCTGTAATGAAATTAGAAATCACTGCATTACTTTGGTTCACAAAGAGAATACATTTCTCATCTCAAATCCATTTCTCAAGTTCACCATGTGTATCCAATTTAAAGTGTAGAGTTTCTCACTTAATAGAATTTATATCCCTATCACTATTTTTCAAGCAACCTTGAAACTGAAATGATCTATTCATCAAGACCCTTCTCTTATTCCATTCTATGAGTAGCATAATTTGATGTAATTGTCAACTGCAAAAGTGATAAGATTAGAGAAATTAGTAATTTGTCCCTTTTATGGTAGAAACACTTCAGCATGGCCTGTTTCCAGAGAAGTGAATAAAGAAGAGTACAACTATTTTCTTAAAGAAGAAAAAGGAAGCCACAGTATAAGCCCTTCTGCTTTTTCTTGAGTGTAAACCCTAAGCCCTCCAAACATTTGAAGCCTGCAAAGAATATGTTGCACAATTAATATTATAATTTGGACACATGTGTCTATTTAAATGAGCAGCTCTCAAAAAATTTTGGTCATATGTGTACTGGTGGTAAATTCTACAATGAATTAAGCTGGATACTATTCCTTTTCTGAACCATGATCATAAAATCTATAAGAAGCTATTAGCAGTTGAACTATTTTTAATTTGGCTCTGCAGTATGAAAGCACAGTTCAGTTTCAGCTGATAAACACACCTGCCTGACTACATGCACATCTACACACCATACATATCACATGCGCTTACACACATGAAAAGCCTGATTGTAACTGAAGCTCCAAGGCTTCTCCTAATTCTCTTTGCTCTCAGTAGTGCCCCCCGTCTAGTGGCATCTGTTGACAAGGCCCCTTTTGGACACTTGCTGACAGGGACAAGGAGCTTATGGGTTTTAAATGGAAAGGATTTGCTAAATAAAGCTTCAATCCAAGCCTTTAGCCCTCCCTCGCAGAGACCAGGGCACTGAAGTCCTTGGTAGCTATGGCAATCACAAAGTGAACCAATGAACTATAGACATCTTGGAGCTTGCAGCTTGACACTGATCCCAGTTAAACCCAGTTAGGAAATTAAGCTCATGCAATTATATTTTCAAATGTAAATGCAGAGTGAGAAAGCTGCTTTTTTTTATAGCTATATAATTAGAAATGGAGTGTGCACCCTTGGTCCATTGTCAAAGGTTAAATATCTCCTCGTGTAAAAACCTCAACACATCATCTGGGTGAAATTAAGTCTACCAAAAACTAAGGCTCTTTTTCTTGTAGGAGTTCATTCTCCATAACTTAAGTTTCTAGGCTAATATGACATGTTATATATGCAAATATCTTTGATTTTTATTTTGATTTTGTCCTCTGGTCTCATATATATATATGTGTGTGTGTGTGTGTGTGTGTGTGTGTGTGTATATATATATATATATATATATATATATATATATATATATATATATATATATTGTCATTTAAAAACTGGCAAGAATACCAGTGAAAAACATTATTTTAGGATGGGGATGGCCTTCTTTGGGCTTGACTCTTAAAAGAATTTATTTTATCTTATGATATTCTGATCATTGTTCTTACTCTGTCTATGTCTTTTAGGGAGCAGGGGGCTTGTGCATGCTGAGCAAGCACTTTGCTACCCCCTGCTCATGTCTTTAAATTAAGTTGACCTGTTGATTTTTATTTTGGCTAGAAAACCCTAAAAAGAAAGAATTTTATGTTTCTTGGAGCTCTTGCACAATAAATGATCTTAGATGGCTTCGTTCCCAATGTCTGTCTCACTGAACTACTTTTGGTATTTTCTGACTTGCCTCTTCTTTCCTTCATCTCTTAGTTTTGTCATTTCTTTTGCTTCTTGGACAAGGTTTTCTACCTGTCAATATTCTTGGTTTTGATCTTGCCACTCCTTTGCAAGTGACAGACAGCCAACCTGAATTTGCCTAAGCAAAATGGGGAAGTTATCAGTTCCTGCTATGGTTCAAATGTATATGTCCCCTCCAAAATTCATGTTGAAACTTAGTCCCTGCTGCAGTTGTTTGGAGAGAAGGGGCCTTTGAAAGTGATTAGATTGTGAGGGCTCCACAGATTGGGTGGGATTAAGGCCTTTGTAACAGGGGATTCACACGGCATATGTGCTTTCATCCCTTCTACCAGGTGAGGCATAGCATTGATCTCCTCTGGAGGAAATAGCAACAAGGCACCATTTTAGAAACAGAGAGCAGTTCCTACTGGACACTGAGCATACAGGTGCCTTGGTCTTAGATTCTTCAGCCTCCAGACTGTGAGAAATAAATTTCTATAAGGTAATCAGTTTGTGGTCTTTTGTCATAGAATCACAAATGAACTATGTTCCCTTAACCATGGGAAGATCAAGAACAAAAAACATGAAAGGTTCACTTGCCAAAAAGACTGACTTCCTACCTGACTCTCTCCATGTTATTTCATTCTCTTCTGCACAGAGGCTTTTTCAAGGTGAGGGACATGGCAATTCATAATTTTGGGTTTCCATTCTTATAAACTTAGGACCTCAGAGGAAAAGTCTCCTCTTTAGAATCTTTACTCCTAGTGTTGGATTCTAATTGGGCCAGCTTGGTTTATGGCCCGGGGCATAAGGTATTATTGGTTCACCTTGGGCCAGATATGTTTCTTTTGACTAATCATCATCATGAGGAAGGAGATGACAGAAACCATTTCTTCTTTATGGAGGTACATAGAGAGAATAGAATTTCTTCCCTAAAAATAGGAGTTGTGTTACTAGATAAAAGAAGGATTATTTTGGAGGCCAAAGGCAATTAATGTTCACAAAACAAGTTTATACTCCTTCAATCTCAAAGTTAAATAGTGGGCTTTAGTGTCAGATAGATGAGAGCTTAAGCCTCAATTCTGTAACTTGTGGTTTTCTTAGAGAAGCTACTTATCACTTCTGAACCGCTATTTCCTCATCTGTTAAATGGGAATAGAATGTCAAAGCCATAGGTTTGGGGAAATTACATGAAATAATGGTTACAAAACACTTAGATGACTGCCTACAGAAAGTACTTAATAAACTTTGGCTATTAATATAATAATATAATATTCTTTGTTTTTTTCTTGGTTTCTCTAATAACATTTGTTTTTATAATAAATAATTTGTTTTTTCTTCTTGGTTTCTCTAATAATTCTCCTACCCAACTAGGACAGGCTTAAGAGCCCCAATCTGAGAGGCAATTTTCTGGGCTTGTGTTCCTACTGAGATTTTCCTGGGGCTTTCTGGGCTTATCCAACAAGAAACATTTATGCTTCCTTAAATTTCTTCATTGCCAAAAAGATAGTAAAAATAAGCAGAATAATATTACTGTTATTGGATTTATATCACAAAGTGAAATATGATATATTTGTTTATAAAGTAATTATTGGGCACTAAGTAGGTTCTGCATCCAGCATTATGTTGTTTTTTTGTAAGAAATGTTAAAAGAAATTTATGGTCCTCTTTGTGTAGATTTCTTTTTAATGATGGACTATATATGAAATAAATCAAAGATGACAAATTAGATTTAAAATATTAAACACAAAGATGAAGTCCAAAATAGGTTTATATTTTTGGTGAATAAACTACAATAGAAATTAAAGTTATCAGAGAGTCAAGGAACTTTAAGGTAGAGATGCAAGATTATGGAAGAGATGCTAAGTCATGAATGACAGGACAGGTGGTGAGCTAAAGAGGACTGTGATATAGTTGCTGAAGTCATAGAGGAAAGTTTGACCTGGAGGGGATCTGAGGTTGGTAAAAACACCAAAATGAGGGAAAGCAGGCAGGCTGCATCGTAGAAGAATCTTAACCTCCAAGGTGACAGTGTTAGGAGGTGGGGTCTTGGGAGGTGAGTAGGCCGTGAGAAACTGGCACAGAAACTCAGGTGGGAACTAAGATAAAACCAGCCCCTCCTCTTCATTCAATGAGTTGGGGATGAAGATAGGGCATGGGAAAGAGTGATGGCTTCCACTGGAGCAGATACAGGGGAAGGAGAGAAACCATCTCATTAAAGGAAAACCAGGGTTGGATTTAGGCAAGTTGATGCTAAAGTGTCTACAGATGTTTCAGTCCACCATTGAACTGGATATCCATACAGAACCCTGGAAGGGTTATTGGAGGAGAGATTAAAGTTGAGGAGAAATGAGGATGAGGAAGGGGGTAGGAGTAGATAGATGGGTTCAGTAGGAGTGTGTACTTGACTTGTCCTCAAAAGGGCAGCTCAAGGAGTACCTGTGCTAGAGAGCCTTTGTTTTCTCTCCTCCATCCTGAGCGCTCCTTTTTTTGTGCTGCTGTGGCATTCTACACTATCATTGTTGGTTTGTTTATCTGCTTCCTCCCCTTACTAAATAAGCTTCTTGAAAGGCTTGTGCCTTTTCCATCTTTGTGTCCTTAAATCTGACATAATGCCTTGGCATAGATAATTCTTAACATGTCTTTGTTGGATGAAGAAATGATGGGATGTGAGTGTGGTGGGTATATGCACCTGCAACATGCAACCTCTTCAACTTAGCCAGTCTTCCTTGCTCGTTTTCGTTGAGTTGACCCTCAGAATCTGGAAGGGTGCTGTCCAATGGAAATGTAGCGTGAGCCACCTAATTAATTTTCTAGTAGACAACATTAAAAAGAAACAGATGAAATCCATTTAGTAATATTTTTTATTTCACAAAGTGTATAAAAATTATCATTTCCACCTGTAATGAACATAAAATTATTAATGATATGTTTTACGTTCTCTTTTATATGCTCTTCAAATTTTGGTATGTATTTTATAGTTATATCTCAATTTAGACTAGGCATATTTCAAGGGCTGAATCGGCACACAGAGCAACTGACAACCATTATTGTAGAGTATACATAGTTCTTTCCTTTTTGATGGCCTCTCTTCTAGGAGTTTCCTATGTTTGAATTACTCTTCCTGTAGCTTTTTATTAAAAATACATATTTTAAAACATACCACCCACAAAAGATTGTGGGCATATATCACAATGAAGTGAGTGTTATGTCCATCTAAAATTCCTTTGTTGAAATCTTAACCTCCAAGGTGACAGTGTTAGGAGGTGGGGTCTTTGGGATGTGAGTAGATCATGAGGCCAGAGTACTCATGAATTGGATTAGAGCCCTTATGAAAGATATCCAGAGAGATTCCTGACCTTCTACAACATGAGAACATAAAACCAAACAACAGACTCTCACTTGACAATCTGCTGGGAATTTGATCTTAGAGTTCCACCCTCCAGAAATAAAATTCTGTTGTTTATAAGCTACCCAGTTTATGGTACTTTGCTACAGCACCCCCCGGATGATATATAGTGCACATATATAATATATAAACATGATATATATGAATAGTGTAGAGATTAACACTATAAAAGTTTAGTTCTTTCACAAAGTCTGATGAAGATCAGGGAGCTCTCTAGCATTTTCAAGGGGAATAAAAATATGGAGAGTATGCAGGATGTTTATAAAGGCTAGGCCTGGAAAATTCCATTTCCTTAATTTAGTTATATGACCCCACCCAAATATAAGGAAAGGTGACACATACAGTCTTGTTATGTTCCCAGATAGAAAAAAAATAGTGTGATGAGCACATATCAATGTCTCTGACACAATTTAATTTCTTTATCTTCCTAATTTGAGAATAATATTTGTAGAACAATATTAAATATTAAACAACAAAGAACATTTAAGTCTTATTCCTAATAATGAGAAATTTTCATTATGTCTCCATTTACAAGATAGTAGATTTGGGGTGTAGATTTGGGGCAGAGATTTGCATATTTTATCATCATAAGGAAGTTCTTTAAATCTCTTTTATGTTAAGATTTTAATTTGTTTAATGAGTGACTTAAGTGGAAATTAATCAAGTGTTTTTTCAATAGCTATGGAGACAATGATGCAATTATTTTGATAGTTTAATATTATGAATTATATTATTAGATTTTTAAATTTTGAATTACTTTTCTATATCATGATCTATATTGTGCATTTGTGTGTGTATATATATATATAATGTTTTTGAAAAGCTGGATTAAGTTTGTAATTATTTTAATTTTTGCATTAATATTCATAAGTGAGACTGAACTATAGTCTATTCTTTATTATTTTTGTCATGATCTAAAATTCATAAAGTAAACTTCTTTTCTTCTATTTTCTTGAACTGTTAAAGCTGCATCGAGTTAACTGATTCTGCAAAGGGAGAGAGAATTCCACTATATTTGGGCCAGTTGCTATTGTGGTTGTGGGTCTATGCTTCAAAAATATTGCCACTGACCTATCAATGTATAATCTTGGCAGCATTTGTTACATCATTGATTATAGTTGTAGCATTTAAAATTATTTAATGTTTTTACTACTTTTGTGTACTCTTTCTGACTCTTGTTATGTTCTTATGTTATCATAGAAACATGCTCTGTATCCTTGAAACTATATAAAAATTAAAAATAGATTTATAAAAAATATCTTTCCAGTTTTCTACATTTCCTCTGCTTCAATGAGGCTATTTCCTCTGCTGTAGCAAACCATAATTGTGTTCTTTCCTTCTTTTCTGAAACTATTGATTCTCCTCATATATTCAATTCTTACTGCTTATTTTTTTTCAACATAGATATAAACTAAGCAGAACTCCCAGTTGGTATTAATTCCTTTAGCACTCACACAGAGGTATGGATACAGGGCTCTCTGGACCAGCATAGACCAATGAGTGGCAAGCATCACAAGACATGCCTTGTCTTTAGAGTAAGTGGCCCAACAAGAAGGATCTTTATCCCCAGTGGGGAAGAGGGTGGCTACAAGGTCTTCAGGTTTCTTTCTGGATGTAGCTAGTCTGTTTCATGAGATTAATGTGCCCCACTGTGTGCCTCTGCTACAGTGAGTCCTTGGTAAGCTTCATCTTAGGTACATAAGTAAAATCTATGTAGTTTATAGCTTTTGTTTCCTAGTTTCTTTCCCCATATTTTTTCTGGTAATAACACCTTTTCTTCCTTTGACAACATCTTTTCTACCCCTCCAATCATATCAGGAGTTCATACTGTTAAAGATTGTCATCAAAACTTGACTTTCTTTCTACCCCATGTTTAGTCACAATAGTGGGCATATGACTAATTTCAACATAGGTTTTAGCTTTTCAAAAACCATCAAGAGACCCCATCAACTTGGCCTCACTGATTAGCCAGGTCTTCCCTGGAAGTTTGTTGAAGGATATCTTGGATAGTCAAATTGCAAAGATGTGATCTTAGAATAGTCTAATGGCCAGATCCCTGATCACGTGGATAAAAACTAGTAAGAGAAAAGGAACTGAAATGCTGGGAGAAATGGAGAGTTTTGAGGATTCAGTTTACTTGAGTGTAGCAATGTTTTTGTTGTTGCTTTCCTCAGTTGTTCGGTTCTTCCTATAATTCTGTGAGCTACCCTAATAGTGTGTGTATGTGAGAGTATGTGTGTGAGTGTTTGTATGTGTGTGTGTGTGTGTGTGTGTTTGTGTGTGTGTGTGTGTTGTGTATAGGTGTACATCTTTTACCTATATCATCCCAGGGAAATCCAACTTCTCAAGTGAGAACTTCTGTTGATTTCTAGACTTTGGATGATATTTTCTAAAGTCTATATTTCCAAATTCATCAGATTGTCTCAAAAGGGATAGCAAGATGGAAAGACTCAGGAGTCAAAAGTAGTGCTAAGATCATTATCTCCTGAACTTTTCCATTATGTTAATTTTCTTCCCTCCTTCATAACTGAATTCTCAGGATCTTTTTCTCTTTCTAAAATATGGACAGATCATGCCCTTCAAAACACTAAAATTGGGAAATAGTGAAGGAATTCAACTTTTATAGCAAGAATATAAGAAGTTTGGTTCCAAAACACACAAGAAATAGATCATCACTCCCTTAAAAATGTTATTTCAGAAAACAAATTAAATGCCTAGTGACTTCATCCATTAAGTTTTTGGTCTTAGAATCTTGGACAGTTGCAAATACTATTTAACAATGTACAGTGATCTCTGGGCATACCTGGTATTATGGTTTGGATATGAAGCATCCCTTGAAAAGCTCCTATGTAAGAGAATGCAGAATGGTTCCTAGGTGAATGATTAGATCATTTTGTAACCCAATCAGTGAGTTAATCCACTGATATGGATTAACCAGGTGTAACTCTAGATAGGTAGAATATGACTGGAGGACATAGGTCACTGAGGGAGTCCTTTTGTAGTTTATATTTTGTCCCTGGTAAGCACAGCTCACTTGCTCACTCTATCTATCTATCCATCTATCTCTGCTTCCTGATTGTCATGTCCTGAGCTGCTTTTCTCCACCATGCACTTCCACAACTTGACTGCCTCATCTCAGGACCACAGCAATAGAGCTGACTATGTATGAATTTAGACCCCAAATAAACTTTTACTCCTCTCAAATTGTTCTTGTTGGGTCTTTTGGTCACAGCAACAAAAGGCTTACTAAAATCCTGGACATACCTTCACATTCCTGATGAACTCCTGGGCATAAGTATGTGCGCACGCTCGCGAACGCACACACACACACACACACACACACATACACACATAAGCACACACTTGAATATTTTTTAGACACTGAGAAATGGAATCCTGTCATTTGTGACAACATGGATGAGCCTGAAGGACATTACATTAAGTGAAGTCAAGTTCAGAAAAACAAATACCACAACTTCTCACTTACACCTATACCTGGAAGCTAAAAAAGTTGACTCATAGAAGTAGAGGTTAAACAGTGATTACCAAAGCCTGAGAAGTGTAGGGAGATGAGGAGATGGACAAATAATGGTTATCATGCACAAGGGTTCAGTTAGAAACAAAGAATCTCTTCTAATGTTCTATAGCACAGTAGAATAAATATGATTGACCATAAATACTTGCATATCTATTAGAGAAGATTTTGAATATTCAAAACACAAAAAATAATAATTTGCTTTTTAGGTAACTGATATGCCAATTACCTTGATCTGATCATTAAATATTGTGTATCACACTGTTACCCCATAAATATGTGCAATTATTATCTACCAGTTAATAATTTTAAAATATATTAAGAACAAAAGAAAATCTTTAAACTGACTTTCTATCTGGTAGCCTTGCTGCTTGTTGAAAACAAAACTGTTGTGAACCTTGGGTAAACACTGTGAAACTTACAGTGGGAGGGGAGGGTAGGCAGCCTGGGCTTCATGGACTCTGCTCACAGTATCCCCTATTCCTGCACTTCTGGGCTTTCATTTCATTTCTTATTTAGAGTTCCTTAAATTCTTTAGAACTGCCACTCTAAACCATTCCAATATTTTTCCAGCTTCTAAAATTCCATCTCTCTCCAGGCTAGGTGTGGTGGCACACACTTGTAATCCCAGTGGCTCAGGAGGCTGAGGCAGGAGGATTGCCAGTTCAAAGCCAGCCTAAGCAAAAGCGAGTTAAGCAACTCAGTGAGACTCTGTCTCTAAATAAAATACAAAATAGGACTCCAGTGGCCAAGTGCCCCTGAGTTCAATCCCTGGTACCAAAAAAAAAAAAAAAATACCTCTCCAAATTCACCTCATTTGGTCCTAATCACTCTTCTACTTAGCAAACCCCCAGAACTCCCCAATGTTACCACTAAAGATGCCTCACCTACCTGGTCTTTCACTAAGATATTCTCTATGCCTGTGTACAATTTCTAGTTGGCCTCAAATTTTTTTGATGTGCCTGCCAGCCCTTCTGTAGTAATAATGCTAATTCTGAAAAGCCAGTATGGATGGCTTAGAATGCTCCAGACACATTGTTAAGTAACTTACTGGCAGAATATTTAGAACACTGTTTGGCACATAGTTAAGTGAATAACACAGGTTTGTTATTATCATTATTTATAGCTCTATGAACTTGGTATCATTATTATGATCTCCATTTCATGGATAAGGAATCTGTGAGGCACAGAGAGTTGAATAACTTGCCCAGGATCAAACACCTCGATAAAGGGCAGAGACACAACTTTATCTCAGTTTGTTTGACAATAATATTTATCCATGTCCTTAACTTTAAAAAAGCAATTTGCTAACTATACACACACTAACCAATCATTTTGTGATAATTTTCCTGCAGATTTCAGAGCAGTGTAATTTGTACTTAAAGTAGGTTTTACTTCGGTATTCATTGTGCTTTTAAAATTCAGCTTATAGACATAAGGGGGAAAAGTCACAAGTATTTGTGTGTCTCTGGAGATTTTCATTTTGAAATTTAGAGGCCACTGAAACATGTGTCCTTAGGGAAAACAATTTTTAAAACACTTGTAAGTTGCTAAGGAACTGAGTTTTTGGTTTTCACTTTTAACTGTTGATGTGCTGCTTCAGTTGGCCTCTTTGGTTATTTTTTCTTCAGTATTTCTTAGCCACCAATAGGTCACATTTGCTCTGATTGAAACAGCTAGACCTTGTTAAGGGCTGAGCAAATATTAAAACTTCTTGAGTGTATTATAATATAATAATAATATTAAAAATAATATTATAATATTATAAAATTATAATCTAATTTAATAATAATATTAAAGACTCAAACCTGAGCATGTCATGCACCTTCTTAAAGTTTTTTTTTTTTTGGAGTACATTCTCATCTGTCACTCAAAGTGCTTCAATGTTGAGAGCTTCTCTGCTAGTCTATATAGAAGAAGTGCCCCTTCCTCTGTCCTCTCCCTGGGTTCCTAAGAGGTCCTTTGCTGGCCTGTCATCTCCCTTCCTCCTCTTCTCTCTCCCTGTCTCCCTCCCTCCCTCTCCTAGGCCACCCAGCCCGTTTTGTTTTTTCCCTTTGCTGTTTGAGCCTCTTAGAGAGAAGCAAGGATCATTGAACCGGGTCCTGGGGCCCTCTGAAAGGCTCCCGGGTCTCTGGGGAGTAGTCAGATGACAAACTCTCAACCCAACCAGAACGGGTGCCCGGAATCCTTCCCACTAGGCACACACAGGAACCTAGATCCCATCCTGGAACTGCCAAACCCAGGGCTCCGCCCACCCCTCCCGCCACCACCGGGCACAATTGCCTCCCTCCGGATTTCCACCGGGGTGAACGAATGGGCTTGAAGGGAGACTCCAGATGCCAGAGACGCGTCTCGAAAAACGTGTCATTTCGAAGAAAGTCTGTTCCCCACAGGGAGTGCAGTTGGCAGCTGTAGCCACAGTCGGTTGCGAGAAAGCTCCCCACCTGGGGAAGCCAGGCGGCTCACGTGCGCGCTCGGCAGGGAGGACGCGGCGGCCGCGGGACTCGAACCGGTTGTCCAGAGGCGTCCTGGGGTCTGTCTGCGGCCTGGCCTGCTGGCCCAAATTAAAGTGGGAGGAAGCCGGCGTGCACAGCTGTCATCGGTCCGGCTGAGGCCTCCGCTCCCAGCCTTCTCCCCTCTCTCCCGCCTCCCGCCCCAGAAATGATCTCAAGCGTTGCCAGTTTGATTCCAGAGCCCCACTCGGGTGGGTTCTTTTGTTTCTTTGTTTTAATGACAGTTCCCAGCCCTTCGGCATGTCATGCGCAATTAATTCCCTGGCTCTCTCGAAGGCAGCTGGGGTGAAATTTTTTTCTGCATCATCCTTTTGGGGATAATTGTTTATGATGTGACGTCAACGGATTGCTTTTTTTCCTCTCTTGAATGGAGGTGAGAGCGAGAGAGCGAAAGCGAGCGAGAGAGAGAGAGAGAGAGAGAGAGAGAGAGAGAGAGAGAGAGAGAGAGAGAGAGAGAGAGACTCACAGATGTGCGCAGAAGCCACGGATACTGACATTTGGCATTCCTTCAGGGCAAAAGGAGGTTGGAATGGGAGCGTTAAAAGCGTGTTGCCAAGACTTCGGGCTGCACGGAATTATTAAGAAGTTTTTCTTAAAAAAAAAAAAAAAAATCCCCGCCGCAGCGAGCCACTTAGGTGCTCCTTTCATGCTAGAGTCCGCTGTTAAGGTGGCAGCGCCTGATAATTAATCTCGGGCACCCAGGCGCTGCAATAGGCTTAAGAAGAAGACGCGGAGGGGCGGGGGGAAGTGCGTCACCAGGTGGGGAAGGGGCTCTGTATTTGGTGACAAACGGGAGGCGCTGGGGTGGAGAGGAATGGGGAAGGGAAATAGGTTCCGTGTGCTCTCCGGGGGTATTGTGTCAGGAGATGCAGGCTGGCTACCATGTGACGCGGTCCAGAGCTGAAGGGATTGGCCGAGGCAGCGCAGGCGGTGCAGCTCGGCCGGCTTGCTGTTCCTCTGCCTTTCTCTCTCAGCATCTTCCTGGGAGCCTGTAGGTGAAGCAGCACCAGCAAGCATCCATGGCCTGTCTTTCGGGTTAACACTTGTCTCCTTTGGCTTCGGCAGCTGACACTGCAGACCTCAGCAGCGGCGTTGTGAGGACTTAACTGAGACCTGGAAGCGTATCCTCCTGTGTTTTTTCAGACTCCTTGGAAATTAAGGAATGCAATTCTGCCACCATGATGGAAGGTAGGATGCTTTCTGCTGAGGTTGACTGGCTTCGGGCAAGATTTGGGCAAAACAGCACGGAAGAATGTGTGCAGCCAGTGTTGGTGGCCGTTCTAGAACCTGGTTGCCAGGGTTTTGCAAGCATAAATGCTGCAGTTTCCTTGCAGAGAACCAGGGCTTGGACTAATGGAATCAACCACAGGGCTTCTGTCTAGCTCAGAACCTACAGAGAGCTCCCAGCTCCTTTGAGAGAGAAAAGCCTAAAGTATTTGTAGGAAGCTGAGCCAGAGCTAGGAAAGAGCTTGCAGAGCAAATAAGTTGGGAGAGAAGATAAGGTTTTCTTTGCTGGGTTCCTGGAACTACACTGATTAAACATTTACAATGGAAACTTGTTTTCTGAAATTGACATTAGACAGGAGAGGTCATTTACAGAGTTATCCATACTGTCATTTTCAATGAGCTGCTTAAAAATTAAAAAAAAAATCTTATAAGATATTTTTGTCTTTGCAATTTGCATCATATAATTAGAGTGATGGTTACAGCAAATTTGGTCCATGAACTGAAGTTTTACATTTATGCCATTGCAAAGAATGAACAATATAAGGAAAATATCTGGGCCTCTTGGCTCCTGAATCAGGATCTTATCAGGTTAAAAAAAAAAAAATGTGCTTCCTAAAAGCTTTCCCCATGCAATGGTTCTTAGCCAAGCATCAAATGATTACTTGCTGATTATCTTTTTGCATTCAATATTAAGTGTAAGGAGGAACTTTCCCTGGGGAGATGCTATTTAAACTATATATTATTCTACCAAATTACCCTTCCCAGGCTGAGATAGTGACAGCCAAGATTGCCTCAAAAAAGCTGCAAGCAGATCAGGAAAGAAGCAGTCAGCTCTATGCGAGCTTTGATTTTCTGTTTTCACACTACAGGATGGTGCAAAACTCCTGGCCTTTCCTAAGATGACAGGCAGAAATTTGTCCCCAGCCTGGATTTTACAGTGCAGAATTGAGTACATAATGGGTCTCAAATCAGCCATGAAAATGGCAGAGAGGCCACCTCTTAAGCCAAAGTCTGTCTTTCCAATTTTAAATATTCCTTAGAAATTTACCAAAATGGAATTAAGGGGAGGATGGTTTCAAAAAAAAACAGCAGTGTACTTATTTGACAGAAATGAATTCTTTTTGCTCTCTCTGTCATCATGTCAAATGTTGTTAGTGTGATTTGGGGGAGTGAAGAATTCCAGTGTCAAAACCCACAGATTTTGGAAAATAGCCTTATAAGAGAGATTGGGTTTCGTTTTGTTATGGAACCTGATCTTGTTTGTAAAGGGATCTCAAGCTAGTTCTTTAAATATAGGCAGGCCTAAATAAATTGAGACTGCTAGCACTTTAAGATTAAACCATTTTTCATTAATTCAAAATGAGTTTAATCTTTTAATAACAAGGTAAGGCAAAGAGAGCATCACTTATGTACTTTTCAATTAAAAGTCTATGTGGATTATCTTCTTCAGTTTTCTTTTTTTTAAATCTTCTATATGGAAGCACTGTATTTCACCAGATAAATTTCTTGTAGCTTTTCATAAAAATGCATCTGTACTCATTCTGATTAGATTCCAGTTACATATGGGCAATTGGAAGATCTAACATTGTACTTCTTGCCTTGCAAACTACAGAGCTAGTGTCTTCTCTGAAGGTAGTAAAATTTACTAATGCTCATTAATGATCCTCCCTGGTAATATGGTCTATTGTGCCAACCCAGAATGTCAGTTGAAAGCTCTGTGATAAGCTTATCTGAGCTGCCTACACTGAAATGAGAACTGTAACAAAGACTTGGGTTGGAGCTGAATTAGCACTATCGCCGGGTTTGCCAAATTTATCTAATGAAGGATATTATCTTAGCTCTGGTAGGAATTAGAGGTGACACTGGATGCAGTTGCCTTGTATCAGACCCTTGCAAGAGAATTTGTACAGATATTGCCACTAGTTCAAAAATTAAAGTGAAGCAAATAATTTTTTCTACCTATAGTCGTTATTTAAATTCTTTTCAAACCTTGTTATTTTAATGGTTCAGTGACCTTGGGAAAGCAGGTAGGAACCTTAACCAGAAATCCATCTGCATGTCAGTGTTCTTCCAACTTAGTTGCCAATCTCTTTGGCAATAATCTGTTTGTATTTCTGATATTGTATTCCAGAATTTCACCTCTGAATTGCTCTTACTCTGAAGATGTGACATAATGGTTATTTTCACTTAAGTCACCTGAAAAAAAAGCCAAGGTGTTATATCTACCATAGTAACCTTGGAAAGACAAGGAACCCCCTAAAAGGCATCCTAAAATGTTGTCTTAGCTGAAATATCAGTGGACTCTGAGAATGTGCCACCAAATATCTAGCTCGTTAAAATAGTGTCTGATCTCAACTTGTACATGTGTCTCTCTCACACACACAGTCACTCACACATACAGTCAGCCACATGAACAGCTTTCTATGGAGGGGGAGAATGAATGGCTGCAATAATATGTGTTCATTCTATATTGCTGAAGTATTTCAATCTGCTGCTCAGAAAAAAAGCATGGCCAGGGCAACTTTTCAAAGCCACTTCTCTACTTTGTGTAAAACAAGAGTAAACAAATATGCAATGGAATGGTGCATAGTTTAGTTTTGTGTCCTTGTTTTTGTGGGACAGGATACAGGCTCCATTCATTCAACAGCCTATTCGGAATCCTGGTCATAGAAGAGGAATGTAACTACCTCCCCAGTGATTCTAAGGTCATGAAAGACAGCTTAATAATTCTGCAGGGACCTTAAGGGGGCCACCAGTAGTTTGTGGGTTCATGATTCTATATCAACTATGTTTATTAAAAATATATATTTAAAAAAATACTTGATTTGTTGCTTACTATATTCTTCCTTTTTTGGAAGTGTTTGGTATTGATTTGTTACTTTTCTGAAGAAAGCCCAATGATATAGATCATATGTGGTATAAATGTGAAGGGAAAGATAAGCAATAAAGGGGATTATTTGCTTAAGTGTGTGTGCATTGGCTACACTTACAATGTAGTCTATTTGGTTAGGGCAACTTCAGGACTATTTTCCATATATTATTATTAAAGTTTAAAAATGGCATTTTTAAAGTTATGTTTCCAAAGATAGTGAGGCGAAGCCAGTATTTCTTAGAATATCTTTTTATTCATGAGGCTGCCTGGAAAGAACTTTCCTTGTTCATGCAGAAGTGACTGAAAGTGCTTTGTGTTTTTAATTCCATACTCAGGGTTTTAGGTGCTGAATCAGAAAGATAAGTTTCTGGGTGCTGATTGTTTCATACTATATAACAATGTTCAAAATCAGCAAGTGTATTTTTTAAGGGCTTCATTGAAATTCAGGGTGATTTAAAACATTGTATTATGTTTACTACTGAAAATAAATGTATTTAATATAGCAGTACTTTTGCAGAAATTTTTCTAAATCTCAAAAATAAAAGATAATACACTGACACAGAAAATGATGGAATGAAATTTGAACCTATCAACAACAAGACTCTAGAAATTGGCCTTCTAGAAATTTTTTCTTTTAATTTTGTATGAGGATGGGCAAGGTAGCCAAAATGAAAAAAAAAAAGAGGCCTTTGTTTCTTTAGTTATATATTCCATTTTTCTCCATTTTAAATATGAGAATTCATGGAACCATATCCTTTGGTTCCTTTCTAATTCCTTTTCTGTCCAAAATCATTATTTAGATGGTTTGGACACTATTTGAGGTTAACTGAAATTCTGTTATTGCAGTAAGCCCTATAAACAATAAAGGCTTTTTTTCCTATATAGAAATGGAGTTTTATAATACTTAAAAAAAACTCTTTGATGTGATCAAAAAGGAAGAAAGCAACTGAAGCTGGAACTATTTATTTTACAGTTAGCTAAGAAGTTTTTTAAAGAGAATGCTAATTAGCTCTGCCAATCCCCTTACCTCAAATAGTGAAGCTACTTTAGAAAATCTAAGCATGTGTGTGAGATTCTAATATATATCCCATCATTTATAGTTTTTTTCCTTCTCTGGGACTATGTTGTTTAAGACTCTTTAGATGTATAAGTTCCCATCTAATTCTAAGGTCAACTTTAAATCTCTAAAAAGAATACATAGTCTTAAAAAATTTTAGATAATCCATGCTAGATGATTCTGAACAATTCTTTCTGTTGCAGTTGGCATATTTGTTACCTGTGTTTCAAATAAACAAGTTGCAGAAAGTCACCAACTCACAGTTTTTTTGGTCCTCAAAGTTCATTTGTGAGTTACTGGAACGTGTTTTCTCATAGTAACAGTGACATAAATGATGGTATCACACTAGTCCTTTGAAAGCTATTAGCCCAATATTATCGCATATCTACAATGAGATGTATAAACAACAGTACAGTTACCATAGTGATTAGCCAGAAGGGGAATGAATGATGGCATTAAATATATTTGTAATTTCAAATATTGCTGTTTGTTATTGCTATTAGTCTTCCATCCTGGTTTATCTAATTATTAACAAAGAAGTCTTAATTAGAGGATAATGAGAAGCTGGTAAGAATATTTGAAGGTATTGTTAGATATTTTCAAAAATTTTTAAAGACTCATAGCACTGGATTTTTCAATTATTTTCAATTTTACTTTCATTCTTGTGGCTTGTTTTTAATTCAATGTTATCACATTAACTCTTATTAAATGTGAGTAAGGTTATTACATAGATTCAAAAATGGAGTTGAGGGAGAAGGACAGAGAACTTACTGAGATGACTATAAAAAAGGCAAAGGGAGAAAAGGAATAACAGATTATAATGAATTTGAACTTGTATATCTGAAAAAGTCCCTGAGAATAAATTAACTAAATAAGAAGAAGAAGGTCATAGATACAAGGGGCTGGGAAACATTAAAAGGGAGGAATCCCTTAGGAGAAAGTGACTTATGGGCAGAGGTGCTGGGTCTAAACAAATCGTGTGGTGACTGCCAGATATATCTATGGGCACAGAATGGCTTGATTAGGGTGAGAAAGCTATGGGAGAAGTACTTTAGGGGGAATCTCCATTTTTTTTTTTTGGAAGATACTTTACTGGGTCTACTTTAAGGGGTCTCCATTTTTGCAATCTACATGTTAGTTAACTGCATCTACAGGATATTAGAAAAAGATATTTCAATACCTTATATCATGTTGGTACCTTATTTAAAAAATTCATTATCTTCCCATTTCTTTTAAAATCCACATCCCATAAGAGCCTGCATTCTCTGTCCTTCTTTCTTCTTCAAGTTCGTCTAATCCTTTACTGAGAGGCACACTAGTGTCTATCCCTAGTGTTTAGAATAAACTCTTTCCTGCCTCCTCTTCCCCCAGCTCATTGAATTGCCAATTCTCTTGTGACACGAGCATCCTCAGGAAGACTTCCCTATCGTTTTTTGTCATCTTAAGCTCCTAAACACACACTTGGGCCACTGAATCCGCAGAGCTGTCTTTATGACTTGTTGTTTAACCTTGTGTTCCCTGAATGTCTCACTCACAGGTCAAGCTCTGTAAGGGAAAGAATCTGGTCCACCATTTTCACCTCTGTTCCTGCAGCCCCCAGTAGATAACTAGAATGTTTGTTTACTGAATGAGTAAACTTAGGTCCAAATGACTCTGATGACTTATTGTACTTTTTTAGGTATTATTTTGGTATCATTATATTTAATAGGAAAAAGTTATGTTCAACTTACATTCTCACTGGAGAAACAAAACTCACAAAAACATGACACAATTAGAAAATAAGACAATGTATTATGAAGTGTTAAATTGTGAGACATAGATAATACATTTTGAGAAGCAAAATAAAGAGTTCATTTGAGAACACATAGTTGAGCTTTAATTATTTGGGTGATTATTATTTTTTTAATGAAGGTAACTTTTTTTTCATAGCTTTATTTTATTCATTCATTTTTTATGTGGTACTGAGGATGGAACCCAGGGCCTCACATGTGCTAGGCAAGCACTCTACCACTGAACCACAACCCCAGCAATTGGTGATTATTTTTAAGGAAATGATTTTTATAATGGAAAGATATACATCATGGCACAGCTCTTCAAAGAAATTATGAGTCGGTTTTTTTCAGTATCCTGTATGCTTTTTTCTCTTCTTCCCTCTTTTTGCCTTTTCTTGCTCCATTTTTCCCAATCATTCATCCCAGTTTTCTCTTCCTGGGTTCTTTTACCTTTTCTCTGCTTTATGACTAACCCTGAAAATGGTGTCTTCTAGAGTCAGAAGGCTTGACTTGAAATCAGGGAAATTATTTTTAAATAAATAAATGAATATAGATAAGTGTAATGTCGTACAACGTGTTCATGTGTGCAATGGCAGTGTTGTGGTATGTGAAGTTTTTCAGATGCCAAATTTTCTGATTGGAGTATTGGCTAATTTTAGGAGCTCAAGGTGCTGGGTGAAATTGTGCAGTTTGAGCTTTTGGTAGAAATAGCACAGACCTAGAAGTCAGACTTGAGTTTGAGTCTGAGTGTTGTGACTGCTTGGCTGTGTGCCTTGAAAAAGTTACTTTACATTCCAGGGCTCTGCTTCCTTGCAGACAAAATGAGATTCTTGATCTGCCATACCTCTAGAACTTCCAGCTCCAAGAGTCTCTGGCATTTGCTGATTGATTTGGATTCTCCACATAGATTCCCTCCAAAGGCTGAATTCTAAAGATTGACTCCACTTTCTCTCACCTTAAAAATATACTTGCATCTGGCACACAAACAATTTCAATGCAATGCTCTCTTCTTCTTGTTGCTGTAATCTTTTATCCACTGTTATTCTGTCTGTGTGCCACGAGTTGGTTTTGCATTTTTGCTGTATTAGAAGAAGAAAAGTGAATTTATGCAACTCTCCTTTAATAGTACCTGCTATTGCACTCTTCCTTTATTCTTCAAAAATTACATAACAAATGTTTCAGGCATCGTTCTGGATGCTGTGAGTTCAATAGTGAACAAAATAGATTAAAAAAAAATTCTTCCTATGTCGAGTTTCCTCTCTGGTGCAAGAGTGAGATGATTTAAAAACATAAAATACATAGTACATTAGACGGGGGTAAGTACTTGGGAAAAGAATAGAATGAATTGCATGTGTTTGCTGTAATAAAGAGAGTGATGTTGAAAGACCTTGAGGAGGAGACATTTGGGCAGACTTGAGGGACAGAAGGAAGGCAGTAGCTGTGTGATTATTTACATGAAGAGTTCAAGAAGTAGGGAAAACAGCAATTGTAAAGGATCAGAATGGCAATGTGTTAGGCACAGCAAGGAGGCTAATATGTCTGGATCAGGGAAAGTGATCAGGAAAAGAACACAGAAAGGTAATATATAAATAGGCACCTATGAGTCTTCTTCATTGGTAAGAAAGCAAGTTTCCTATGCAGAAGACTGTCAACATTAGCCTTTGTGATTCATGCACTAAATGACAGTTGGGCATTCAGAAAACTGCAGTTTTCACATTGATTCTACAAATGTCTAATGACGATACCTCTTGGATTTATTCTTCCCAAATATTTCAGTAAATGGATGAATGTCATGTCATTGCCTTAGCTCATTCTTCCAAGCTCAAAGTTAGACCTGAAATCTCAGCTGGATCTCTGAGCTTGAAATTCTCCATAGTCAAGATGTTAGCCCCCAAAATAAGGATTATTCTAGAATCAGAAAGGTGTGTCATAACTTTTAGGCCATATTCCAAAGATACTCATTTTTACTCTTGGTTCATATCCACTTCTATTATGCACCTTGACAATTGCTTTAGGATTCTTAAAAAGGTTGAGAAATTATTGTTGTAATTTGTACCTTTAACATCCCCCCAAAAGCTCTCATGTTAATGCAGGGATTGTTCAGAGGTGAAATGATTAGATTATGAAAGCTGTAACCTCATGGGTGAATTAATCCATTTGATGGATTAATAATCAAAATGGACTACTGGGTGATAACTCTAGGTAGATGGAGCATGGCTAGAGGAAGTAGATCACTGGTGGTATGGTCTTGGGAACTAATCTTGTCCCTGACTCTCTGCTCTCTCACTGTCTCCCAGCTGCCTTGAGCTGAACAGCTTTCCTTCATTATGCCCTCCACCATGATATTCTGCTTCACCTTAGGCCCAAAGCAATGCAGTCAGCTGATCATGGGTTGAGCCTCTGAAACCATAGGCCCAAAATAAACTTTTCCCTCCTCTTAAGTTGTTCTTATCAGATATTTTGATCAAAGCAATGCAAAGCTAACAAACTTATCCATCTTACATATATCTAATAAACGGCATAAGAAGGAAAATATTGTTCTCACATTGTTTTAAGATTATGTGACATTTGCACACACTTAAAAGTTTTAAAAAGTGCTTTTTATTCAACAAGTACATTTGGAGCCAATAAGTACATTTAGTCTCAGGTTCTGTGCTAGACACTGAAAATGAAAGGTGCGGGGCACACAATAGGGGGGTGACTGCAGTTCCCAGCCTCAGGAGAATCAAGTCTAGAACTGTCTATGATGTCACCTACTTAGGTACATATTTTATTCTCACAATGTCTGTGTGGTGGAAAGGATAAGTATTGCTATTCTTTTTTTAAATAGGAGGAAACTGGGGCCCAGTGAGGTTTAGTGACTTGCTCAAGGGACCAACTGTCAAGTGACAGAACTAGCAATCCTGACTCCTAGTCCAGTGCTTTTTTACTTGTGTCATAGTATGAAAAGTCCTGCTCATGCTTCAAATTGTCTGGCTGGGTTTCTGGATGACAAGGAAACATCAGACTGCCTGGATTTGATACAGTGTTTTCTCCATAACTAAGCAAGTTCATTTATTATCAGGTCATGATCCTTCAGACTTGCTATCAACTTGAAGACCACCTAATACAGAAGTGTCTTATTCCAAAAAACTCCTTTCAGGGCCACTCATTGTCACCAGGATGGTGTGATGAGAAGGGTCACACTGTGATGTCACTAACCCAGCGGACTCTAAACTTTCACAGCTTCCATCTGACAAACATTTTATTGAAAAGCCTGGCTCCCACTATGAACAAAAGTCCTTTTTCTCCTAGGAAGAGCTCCTGTTCCCTGGCATTCTGTGAAAGCGTTGCCATTATCATGAACACATGATATTGTGTACCATCAGTTGAAGAGTAACCAAACTGGCCAACCTTGTTTTACCATTGAGGAAGCCAGGGCCAAGTGAAAGAACTTACCCAACTATTTTTATTCTCTTTGTAAGAGGACAAATCAAAGTTTATTTTAGTAATGATTCCAAAAATGTGAATAGACAAAGACTTGGAACCCATGGTGTCTTTCACGTTCAAAGGTGCTGAGGATGGCTGGGTGACTGCCAAAAGACACACAAATGAAATGTGTCCCCAGGATCATCGTTCTACTGAGTGCACACACAATGTGACCATTTATAGCTCTCTCCTCTGCTTTCACAGCTCATGCATCTGCTGTGGGTGAGTCAGGACAGTAGAGCAGGAAGACCCAAGAGGGGCTGTGCCTCTTTACTAGTCATATGACCTTGAGTGAGGTCTGGAACTGCTTTGGCCTCAGCCTCCCCATTTGTAAGAGAAGAATAGCTTTGGCTTCCTATCTCATCGAATTGTTGTGAAAAGTCAAATAAAATTATAAATATGAAAACATCTGAAAGAGTGTAGTGGAGATGCCAGTTGTTTTCTCATGAGGTTCTTTCTTACCTTAGTTGTTGATTCCCTAGTATTTAGAGGCTAGATATGACTGCCTGCTGATTCGTTTCTTATGTAGATTATTCCTGCACCAGAGATGATATATCTTATCATCTTTGATTCTCAATGTCCAGGTGATAAGCTGCTCTTTTCTTGACTATGGATGGCATCATTAATCAATCACATCACCTGCCTTTGATTATCTCCTGTGCTTTGAAAATGAAGTCTGGTTTCAGCATCTATCACAACATCATATTCCAAAACCACCTCTGTGGGTTGATTGAAGTTGGCACATGAAATGACATCACTTTGCTTTTCCTACCATGGGCAG
Source organism: Ictidomys tridecemlineatus (assembly GCF_052094955.1). Taxonomy (NCBI): domain Eukaryota; kingdom Metazoa; phylum Chordata; class Mammalia; order Rodentia; family Sciuridae; genus Ictidomys; species Ictidomys tridecemlineatus. Next base: position 52,078,010 of record NC_135487.1, read on the forward strand.
TTTCCTAAATTTAAAATACAGTGATCAGGACTAGGGGCTGGAGATATAGCTCAGTTGGTAGAGTGCTGGCCTCTGATGTATAAGAACCTGGATTCAATGCCCAGCACCACAAAAATAAAATAAAAGACTAAATAGAAAATTGGTGGTCTAGCTGTGCACCCACCATTACAAATGCCCTTAGAGAATCCCTGAAAATGACAAGTGAAAAAAATGCTCACAGCACCAAGCTATAGCAACAATGATAGGGAGTGGTCTTTAAGCCCTACAGCAGGTAGAACTCTGCTGCTCCTGGGCTACTAATTTAACCATGGGCTTCTTTGAGCCTCCTTGTGTCCCTCATTTGAAGAACTGTGTCTACCAGATAGCCAACTAGAGTTAGTGTTTGGATTTATCCATGATTCCTCCCTACTTCCAGTCCCACATCATTAGTCCTCCGGAGATGCAGACATCCTTCCTGAGGAGCTCTGGACTCTGTTCTCTTCCTTTTTCCCCCTGCTCACAAGCTGATCAGGCTTTGCTTTTTCTACCTTCCAATTTTGTCCTCCTTTCAGCTGTCACAGATCAATTTCCTCACCTGCCTTTGATTATCTCCTGTGCTTTGAAAATGAAGTCCAAATGCCTTAGTATCCCCTGCAAGACTGTCACACACAGGCTGCCTGGTTCTCTCATCTCCCACTGTCCCAGCCAGCCAGAACTCCTTGCCCATTCTTTCCCTTCTTTATGCAGTAACAGTCAGTTCTGACCATTCGAGGTCAGACCAAAGTGCCCTTTTCAACAAAGCCTCTTTACATGCAGCAGGTTGGGTGAGGTGCTCCCTTCCCTGTGCTCAGGTGGTTCTTGGTTCCTGACTCCCAAGGCCACATAGTGGAAGACTGGAGAGTATTGGCTTTGGAGTTAAGATTGACCTAGGTTAAACTCCATGTGGGTGACCTTGGAAAGCTAGCAAAAACATCTCCTTATTAGGAAAATGGGAGGGATGATAAGTCTTCTTCTCATAGGTTATTTAACATGTAAGTTATAAGAATTAAATCAGAAAGTGTACTGGTAGCACTCAGCGTTCTCCAGAGGCATGGCTGAACCAAAAGGAGATATACCTATGTGAGAGAGAGACAGACAGACATACAGAGACCAAAACAGAGACTTTTCAGGAATTGGATTACATCTGTCATGACAAATTCAAAATCTGTAGGTTAGGCTGGCAGGCAGGCAGGCAGGCAACTGGGGCAGGGGTTGATGCTGCAGTCTTTTGCTTAAGTATTAAGCTCCCAACAAATCTTAGCTGCAGTTTTCTGTTAGGAAAATCACTTTCTTGTACCTGCATGTTGGTTCGTTATGGAAGACCAAGGATTCTTCCAGGGCAGGGACCAAATCTTGCTTGACAGTCCCAGTGAGTGACGTGTGTAAGTGCTTGATAAATATCCTGTGACTGCGTAAATCCTGTGTAGGGATCACAGAGTTTTGGGAAAATGATGAAGCCATCCAGTATGGTTATTATGAGAATTGAATAAGCTAATATATGCAAAACTTTTAGGACAGCATTTGGTCCATAGCAAAGGCTTATTAAATTTTACTTTTGTAGTCATTTATTCTTATCTCCTAATCTGCTAGAATACAAGTCCAATCCATGAGAGCAAGGACTCTAAGTGTATCGCGTGTGTCTCATGCCCAGACCGGTGGCTAAAGCATAGCATTCCATGGTCACTACAACATTTCCTCTGTGTCCACACCAAAATGTAATCAAGAGTGTGCTTCGACTGTGCTCTCTCTACTCTCCTGCAAATACCCATCTGCTGTGTAGGATCCCTCTGGCTGAGAGCCACCCTCTGGTCCAGCAGCATGTGGTTTCTCACACATTTGCCTGACGTTTAATTGTTTTCTTCTGATTTTGAGAGGCCCATTTTCATTGTAGAACTTTTAAAAACAGGAAGACTCAAAGAAGATATTGAAATCGCCAATAATCTCACTGTTATGAAATAATCAATACTGCTACAATTTGTAGAATGCGGAACATGGACTTTGGAGTCAGGAAGTTTCTTAACCCCCAGTGATCACATCAATCAAATGGGTGAAATAATACCTACTGTAAACAATTGTTAAGGAAATTAAGTGAGATAATGTATCATTTACACTCAGCCTAGTACTTGGCGTATTAAGTAAGCACTCAATAAATTCTCTATCTATCTACATATGTCAAAAAGTTTAAAATTACATAAACACAGGCATACATACCCATAAGACTTTTGCACTTTACACTGGATTGTATCCTCTATCCTAGGCAGTGTCTATATTTGTAAAGAGAATGGGCTCTAGAAATAACTGCTCAGATTCAAATCCTGACCTTTACCAGGTGCATGAACTTATTCAAGTTATTTAACCTCCCTGGGCCTCAGTTTCTTCTTCTATACACATGATCTCTACCTATAAAGATTATTATGAGGATTAAATTAATTTAACTCATATTATTATTATTATTATCATAGCATATCGTATATCCCATATAATACATGCAAAGAAGAGTACTTGGTACAAAGTAAATATTTAATCAAGAAACATTAACTGTCACTGTCATTATCAAGAAGTCATCTCCAGAAGTGTTATTTGTACTGGCTTCATAACAGTTCATTGCATGAGAATTTATTTATTATTATCCTGTGGTCAGGTGTTGAGACTATGATCTGGAGCTTAGTTTGTGTATTGAGCTGGAATTGCTCAGGTTAGTGAGTCACGTGGTTGATATGAATTCTTGGCTCTTGTTTAATGAGCCACCTTGCTGAAGGGATGAGCTTTCTCTCTTGTGTTCCAGCCTTGGCATTGTCCCAGTCAGCTGGACGACTTTGGACTAGCTATTTAACAATGAGAGAGAAAGCAGGTAGTAGAAAGACAAATTGATTTTAATTCAAAGAAATACTAATATTTCCTGGCACCCTTGTTTCTTGGTGTTATTAAAGATGAGGCTAAGAATGTGCTAGGTGAGTAGGAAGTAATTTTGACATCTCTCTACTAGCTGGCCATCCCTCTAAGGCAGGTGACCTCTTCTTTACCTTTCCATCTGTGGAATGGCAAATGATATGAGCATTCCTAACTTTCTCAATTGGTAATAAGTATTCAAGCACAAAATATGTGGAAAAATATTTTGAAAACTATAATTTTTAAAATAAAACATTATGCAGAATTAGAACCATTAGCATCTTTAATATCTTGGAAATGCTTTTCAACTGAGGGGTAGGCTAAATGATTTTGAAGCCGGTGACTAGTGTTAGGAATCCCTGATGAAACCCTGCTACTATCATCCCTTGTCTCTCCATCTTTAATGCCCACAAATGATTTGCTTATTTCTGGAGACCAGGAGATGAGCACCTTTCCTAATTTGATAAATTCTTTATTAGAATGAGGAAAGGTATATGTAATATTGTTTAACATATTGTTACTGATAATGGATATGTAGTGAGTCAATTTAAAACCAGTTTAAAGTGTGTTCAACTGAAATCTGTCTTGGCCTAGTTACAAAACCACATAGAGACCTGTATAAAGTTTCAGATTATAGATAGAGAGGATTCAGTCTAATCCTCTCACTCTAAATGCCAGATCAAATTATTTAATCTGGATATCTTCTCTTGAGTTTTCTGCTGTCTTCAGATTCATGGCAACATAGTTCCCAGGGCACATTGAAGGACGGAGCTTGGCACACTCTTGATTACATTTTGGTGTGGACACAGAGGAAATGTTGTAGTGACCGTGGAATGCTATGCTCTAGCTACCGGTTTGGGCATGAGACACACACGATTCACTTAGAGATCTTGCTCTCATGGACTGGACTTGTATTCTAGCAGAAAAGGAGATAAGAAAAATGACTACAAAAGTTAGCTTCAGATGGTGAAAAAAAACAATGAAAGAAGCACAAGAAAACTGAAGAACAGAACATTTCAATGAGAAGAACAGAGACAAGGGGCCTAGGACTTATAAGCTGCTCAAGGATCAAGCAAAAAAAAAAAATGAGTGGAGACCAGAGACCAATAAGGAGGAAAAGAGACAGGAGAGAAGAACAAGATTCAGGTCAGGAAGGGCTTTGTGAACAATGAGACGATCTGGAATCTATTCTGAGGTCATGGAAAGCCACTGGAGGAGTTTAAGGAGAAGGTCATGAGCTCGTTTGCATCTTTAAACAATTACTTTGGGTTTTGGATGGACGTCAGCAGCTACAGATGACAGTTTTTTTTTTAATTTTAATGGAGTGTTGCTTTGAATCTGTGTTTGGTAATACGTACTATGGTTTTATTTAAATTTCTGTTCATTTTCGGGAAAGCTGATGGAAATTGGAAGCCATGGCAGTGTCCCTCCTCCAAGCCACCCATTGGCACCCTCACTGATGAGGTCTGAGGAATCAAAGGAAACACTTAGTTCAGCCATGGAGTCGTTTTTTTAAATTTTTTTTTTCTAATCCAAATGGTTCTGGCATTAGGCTTTTTCAGAGGTGTGTTGAGAGGTTAAAAAAAATAAAAAAGACTTTATTAGTGATCCAGGTGTATCATGTGCTTTATTTTCATGCACTTGCTTTTAAATGGCTTTGAAGTACTTTGATTCTTTGATAGTCATTTTGATAATGAAGCCGTTAGTTTATTAGGCTGACTTTCATCACTGGGACTCTTCCTGTGTAAGCCAGATCAGAAAGATAGAAGTACATAAGAGATCTTGCCCTTAACAGAGGCCAGGCTCTCTCTATTCCATTTTCCTCCACAAATGTTTCCATTAAAACCTCTTGTGTCCTCTCAGAATTTTATCAACTGGGGAGATCTCTACTGCACTTCTCCAACTCCACGGCCCCTCTCTTCCTACCTATGCCAAAACTCCCTGTGCTATAAAATGTATCTGTACCCCAGAGGAAAATATATGAGGTTTTCTGTAAAAAAAAAAAAAAAAAAAAGGAGTTGTTCCTGTTGCAGTCTTTTTTATACTACAAACTCTAGTTTTCTTTTGTGTAATTCCTTATACCACATAGCAGCTAAGGGAAAAGACTTGGAAGTTAAATATAATTGGGTTTAGATTCTTACCCTGTGAAGTACTGTGCCTGTGGGCCAGCCTGAGCTTCAAGTTTGTTCTTTTCTTTCCTCCATTCCTTCCTTCCTCCTTTGCTCCTTCATGTGTTTCTCTGCTATTTAAATATTTCTGTCATAAATTCACAAGATTGTCAGCAAGTGTTTATTGAGCTTCCAAACATCGTGCTAGGTACTATCTATGAACATGGTGAGCACATGTGAAATAGACCTTGTGGATCTTAGAGTTTTGTGACACAGATATTAAATGAATACAGATCACTCAATGATAACAAATGAGCCAAGTCCCATGAAGGAAGTACTGAAAGGCAGTTTCCAAAACCCGAACTGGTCCTGCAGGAGTGAGTAAAAGTTTTTATGTGTATTACATGTTACTCACTGTTCGTGTCTAGCCAAACATATTCCCTCTTACCTTTCCATTCATTGGAGCGTAGCTGCTGTTATTATCATTTCTCTTCTCATTACTAATATGACTTTTGCCTCTACATGTCCTGATTCAGTGAGGCTTCCTGGGACTTGTTACAAGGTACTCCAAGATGTCTGTTTGCTGTATTCTTGGTTACTTGCCTAGATCTGTTCTGCACCTGTGCTTCCTGACTCCTGCCAGCTTACCTAGCTTCTGACCTGGTATCTGAGTAGTTTCTGGGGCTAAACACACTGGAAATTTAGAGTATTTTTGTTTCCATCCAGGCTTTAATTCTCTCTTGGAAGGCCCCTGATTTGATAGCTCTTTCTCTAAAATGAATGTCATCAAAATCCTGGCACGACAACTGCTATGTTGCTATGCTGTTCCATAATAAAGCAGGAACATTTTAGGTAACTTTCCAGAAGTAAAGGAGGGTACCTTTCCCTGCTTAAGGACTTTTGAAGAGCTCCTTGCTGCACCCACTCTGTGCTATTAGCACCTGTTCTGGCTGAGTTACTGACCTGGGGGATATTGCTTCTTCCCATTATTATTGAGAAAGTCTTTCTTGTTCAGCATGACGTAGAAACTAGGTGTTTTGGTCACCTTTTTCACTACTGCGACTAAAAGACGTGGCCAGAACAATTGTAGGGAAGGAAAAGTATATTTGGGGGCTCATGGTTTCAGAGGTCTCAGTCCATAGACAGCTGGCTTCATTCCTCAGGGCTCAAGGTGACGCTGAACATCATGGTAGAAGAATGTGGCAAAAGGAATCGGCTCATATGATGATCAGAAAGCAGGGAGAAAGGTCTCCACTTGCCAGATACAAAATATACACCCCAAAGCCATGCCCCAATTCCCATCTCCACCAGCCACACCTCACCTGCCTTCAGTGACCATTCAGTTGATCCCGATCAGGGGATTAATTCACTGATTGGGTTGAGACTCTTACAACCCAATCATTTCTCCTCTGAACCTTCTTGCATTGTCTCACACATGAGCTTTTGGGAGACACCTCACATTCAAACCATACCACTAGGCCACAGATCTAATCCTCCAGCTTCATTATTCTTCATACCAAAGCCTGTAAAACTGTTTTTAAAATTTTTAATATTATCAGCACATGGGTTACATACATCTATGCATGGCAAATCTGTGATTTCCCCCATCAGATTGGTGAGAGAAATAGCTCTTTCTACATTGGCTCACAATCGCTTCTTCTGTCAAAATTGCTCAAATCCAAGTTCATTTTTTTTTCATTTTCTTCCTATTCTCTAATCAGATATTACTAAAAGATAGATTCCCTTCAATTTAGCCAAAAGATAGCTGCCCCCCCCCAACAACCCTGGGTGTCTGTATATTATATAATAAGAAAGACAGAAAATAACATTGACTCTGAAATGTTCCATAATTCTCCTAACAAGCAGGTAAAACATAACTACTGCCCTCCTCCAGGAGAGGGAAATGTTCAAATAGTGTACAGATTTATTAACATAAAAATAGCAACCATTTCTTGAGCTCTTGCGGTATATAAGAAACTGTTGAAATTATCTGTAGTATTCATTTCATCTAAGATTCACCATTCTATGAGGTCAATTCTGTGATAATTATCCCTCTTACAGAAATAAGAAACTGAGCCTTAGCTAATTTATGACTCACTGCACTAATTTATGACTCATCACACAAATGATAAATTTTAAAAGACGTATTTGTTTTCTATAATGCTATGAAACAACTACAATACCACAAATCAAAATTGCTGGCTAATGAAAAAAATGGATAAATGGTGGTAGAAGTAACAAAACTGTTATCCAGGATTTCTGTGTTTTGATGGTATTTAATCAGATTTGTTTGTAGTTTCTCGAATTCTGCTTTATAGTTTTCTGTGGCGCTGTCTTTTTAAAGCAACTTTTAATGAATTATCTAAGATGTTTGAGATAAATTTTCAATGCCTTTTTTAGTATTTATTGAGATTCTCTTATGCGCGAATGGGAACTCTATTTCCCCCCTCTTGCTTCAACAATTATTGGGTACATCTTCTAGTTTCCGCTATAACAGAATTTTTATAGTGTTTCAGAGGAAATTCAAGCATCAGCTGACCTTTGTTTAATATGAGAAATAAAATCATTCTGACTGTGTGGCTTGCAAAGGGTTAGAGTTCCCAACTTCACATTAATACCTTCATTGTAGTTACAAATTCACACCACTTTTGATTTTAATATTCCTAACAGATGCTCAGTTCTCTATAACTCTAATAAATTGCATATTTTAGAAACATGTAAAATTATGCAGCTCCTCTCCATGTTTATTTATAGGCCTGAAATAGAGCATGTATGCCATTTACTCTGCAGGAAATACAAATAAACCCTTAGGTGTTGCCTTGTACTTCTGCTCTGAGATTGTTATTCTCAATGCAAGTTCTTCAGTCAGGGTGGGGGAAAACAAAAACAGCAGTAGAGTTGGATGTCATGTATAAAGCACATGACCTCAAACTGCCGGAAGTCAAAAACTCTGCAGATTCTCTCAGGGTGAGGTTGTCTCACAGAAAGGCAGGCAACAGCCACTCAAGACTGGTAGTAATTAATATTTGTTATTAATCTGTACAGTTTTTCAATGTGCCGGACTCTGAGTCCAGGTCTGTATACATGTGGCTTAACTATCTCTTACAATAACCCTATGAAGAATATTCTTAATCCCATTTGATAAATGGGGAAACTGGGGGTCAAGGTCACATGCATAGCTATGGAATGGCAGAACAGGGTGGTACCCCTGAGTCCCAGTTCATGTGATGGCTGGGACCACTGATGGTTTGCCACCCAATTGTCACCATGGGCTACTGTGATGTGGCTGCGTTGGTAAGGCTCCTGTCCACTGTCATAAGCAAGGACTTCAGGTGGGAACTGTTCATGGCCTCCTCTGAGTTCTTGAACTTGCCTGTTTTGCTGTTTATGTATTTTGAAGGGCCTTTTGAAACTTCAGTGATTTTATTTAGCAAAATAATTTCCAGGACTGCGCTACCCTTCCTTCCTTCTTTTCTCTTCAGCCTTCTTTTAGATACTGTGTGCAAATTTGCCCTTCTACAATGAGCCCTCTTTTCTTTTCTCTTTCCTTTTTCTTCTCCTGTTCCCTTACCTGGTCTGCATTGTGTTGCCACTTCCTGTGTTCCTGTTCTGTGGCCTCTGCCCTAGATACTCCCTCATTTGTTCAAGTTTACGTAGCAGCAGGACATCATATAAGATGGAAGCCTGAGAAGCTAGTTTTCAAGCCTGAACCCTTCACTTATTCTCTGTGCTGCCCTAGCTAGTTTGCTTCTCTCTCTCTCTCTCTCTCTCTCTCTCTCTCTCTCTCTCTCTCTCCCTCCCTCCCTCCCTCCCTCCCTCCCTCCCTCCCTCCTCTTCTCTCTTTCTCTCCCCCTCTCTCTCCTCTCTCTCTCTCTTTTCTTTGCCATTCTGTTTTCATAGCTTTAAAATCAGTATTATAATACTAATGCCTATTTCAGAGTTTTTGTGAGGAATAAATAAGTTAACATATTTAAAGTGTTTAGCTTTGTGCCTGGCACATAGTAACTGCTCACCTAATCAGTTTTCTTCACTAAGTTTTGTTTGTTTTTGCAGAATGATAGGCAATTTGTATCAGAAAATCCCAACCTCAGGTGGAAGGAGAAATGACTTCAACCATCACAAGGAAACCCCTTACCCCAGGAAGAAAACAAAACAATTCCTCCCTTTAAGGTGCTTCCCATTTGTTCGTTTTCAAGTTCCCGTTGGCCACAACAAAGCAAGTTGGCTGACTGCCACCGGGACCTCAGAGACCAATACATCAGCCAAGTTTTGCTTTTCTCTTAACTCTTGCAATTCCTGTGTCTCCAGCTCCCCAGCCACTCGTATTCACAATGCTGGAGGATGCTGAAGCAAGCCCCACATTGTGCTGAGGTTGAGCTGAGTTTTGCAGTCCTAGAGGACAGACAGAAGCAGAGAGAACAGAGACTTTCTGCTCACCTGCTCGGTACCAGTCAGGCATCAGGGCACACATGGTAACTTCACGTGCAGGTGCGAAGGGAGGGAGCAAAGAACTCAAAATGACTCTCAGAGCCAGTTGCACTTAGAACTTTCCATGAAGCACCAATTGGATGCTCCATGACATTATAGATAGTATTATTTTTTTCCCACTTAAAAAAATAGTTACCAAAATGTGACTGAAAGAAGTTAAGTAACTTGGCTAAGATCTACCTGATTCCAGCCCCTGTGCTCTTAACCCTCTCATGATCCTGCTCCCTTTACTTCCTTTACTTCTTCCTTCCTATACTACCTCTCCTGGCCTCAGTTTCTTTATCTGTAAAGGGATTAGGGTTTGCCTCTGTGGTTTTAGAGTTTCCTGCCAGCCCTGATGTTCTGGCATTCTGGCGTGGGCATCTGAGTTTAGAAGCACTGTGCCAGTGGTCAGTTTCTAAGCGTCCATTTGAATGTGCACAGACAGGCTCATGTCCTCACTGCTGCTTGGTTTAGGCTGCAGCTGTCTGTGGCTCTGTCACTGAATCACATTACAGCTTACATTATCTCGCTTCCTGTACCAAGCAAATATACTTTGTTCCATTACCACTGAGCAAATCCTCTAAGGAATCCAACAGAGCTCCAAGAATTCTCTTCTGGTAGTTGCTTAATATGTGTTGCCTTGACCCACAAGTTAATGCAATTTCAGAAGAAAAGACCTGCCATGGCATCTAAGTAAGGTTGGGGTCAAATGGGGAGAAGAAAACACCCACCCGCCACTGAGCTCTACTGAGCTAAGTATCTTGCTTTGCTCTTCGAAACCTCGTGAGATTAGACACTTTCTTCATCACTCAGAGCAAGACCCTTGACATAGGCAGAGAATTCAAACCTGACTCTGCCCATACGTTTTCTACGATACTGTGGCCTTTCTGCACTGTGGTAGTAGAAAGAGTCACAAGATTAGAACTATTATTCCAGCCTTGCTACTCATTTTTAATGTGTTATTTCAGATAAAACACTCTTTATCTATAAAAGCAGTCAATAAAATTGATAATATCTTTAACTGACTAATCTTAGAGATTCGATATCTTGAGCCAAGTTAATGTCCTAATGATCTCAACTGGTTAGAAGGAGGATGAATTACATTTTCTTCTTCCTTTTCCTTTATCGGGTAAGTTCAGTCACCAAGGACTATCAGTCCTCTCTTCAAAATGCATCTCTCTGTCGCCTTCTATTTCTGTCACCACTGCTTTAAATCTGGACTTCATGCCACTGCTAGAATCCTAAAATAGATTCCCCTCTGCCCATACTCCCAGCTTGTACCCAATTCCCCCTCCATGTATGTGCCTGTGTGTGTGAGCGTGTGTGTGTGTATGTGTGTATGTGTGTGTGTGTGTGTGTGTGTGTGAGAGAGAGAGAGAGAGAGAGAGAGATAGAGAGAGAGAGAGAGAGAGAGCCTTGTGTGCTAGCTCACTTCTTGTTCTCATTTGAAACCTCAATTGTTCCTTCTGTATCCTTAGTGGCATCGAATTCTCTGGGCTTCCGTAAACGGGAACCACCAAAATAAACTTTCTGTTCTCCCAGGGCTACCATCTTTATCTTATCTCTGAACCTTTGCCAGAGTTGTTTTCTGCAGTTCTCTTCATCCAGTTCTTCCAAATCCTCCAAGGCCCAATCCAACTACAGAAAAGAACCCTGTCCCTCTTGTTCCTCAAGAGGGACGTATCCCAAGCACCCACACAATGCCAGGCTCACCAGAAGTGCTCGGTAAATATTTGTTGAATTAATGAAGGACTCCTTTGCACAAAGGTTTCCCTGACTACATCAGCCTGCATTCATGTCGGAGTCTCTCAACCCCAGTGGCTCCCATTTACTCTATGGTCTTTTAGTTTCAGAGAACTGTTTTGTTTTTATCCACTTAAGGAAGAACTAAAATCAATGAAACCAAAAGAAGGTTTCGAGTGGGATGAATCCTTGCCCTAGCTATTTTCTTTTCTTTTTAATTTTCTTTTGGGGGGAGGGGTACCAGGGATTGAACTCAGGGGCACTCGACCACTGAGCTACATCTCCAGCTCGATTTTGTATTTTATTTAGAGCCAGGGTCTCACTGAGTTGCTTAGTGCCTCACTTGTGCTGAGGCTGGCTTGGAACTTTCCATCCTCCTGCCTCAGCCTCCAGAGCCCCTGGGATTACAGGTATGCGCCACTGTGTGGGGCTGCCCTGGTCATTTTTCTTACCGAGGAATGAAACACTTCCTGTGCATCAGGCCCTGTTCCGAGTGCTCTATTAATACTCGACCCATTGAACGTAGCATTGAGAAGTAGGAACTTTTTTATCCTCATATTATTGATGTTAAAATTGATATCCAGAGAGTTAAGTAACTTCTTCAAGATAAGAAAGCTATGACATGGTTATACTAAGATGGAACCCAGACGTTCTAACTGCAGAATGTGCAATTGTCAGTACCACGCCATCTCTGGTACCACTGCAAAATACAGGAAAATATTGAGTGCCTCACCAGAGGAACCCTGTAGCTCCTAAAGCAGCCTCTATAGTCAATGAAACCCAATATCATCTCCTTCAGAATAGATGGGCTTTAGAGTCAGCTCCTGTTCATTCATAATCCCCAGTAAGATGCTCTCCCTGCTGTTTATAAAGGGATCCGCTCTGGTGTTTGACACTGTGAAACCGCGCCCTCCCTGGAGCTCCTCTTCTTCCTTTGAGGGGAATTCTCAAGGCTCTGAAGTGTCACATGACCACAGCAGGATGTGCCTTCTTTAAGGAAGCCCTACTTCCTGGCGCTTCTCTGGCATGGCATCCTAGGAAGCTCTTTACTGCAAGTCTCTGGTCAGCTGAATAAAAATGAAGTGGGCATTTGTGTTTCCCTGATGATTGGGTTGGCTCAACCTGATGTAGGTTCAAGTTCACAAAAGCGTAGACAGGCTTGCTTCCAGCCTTGCAATGGAGCTGGAGGAAGGCAGGCTGTGTGCCCAGCTTCTTGCAAAGCATGGCCTTGGATGTGTGTCACTGGTACCCTTAAAACCAAGGCTCCAGAAGCCCCCACCCCCACCAACAAATCAGGGAATGATTTGTGCAAGATGCCCTACTTCTGATGCCAACTGGACCCCATTCAAATGAATGTGCAGATCAGAAAGTGTTTTCTAAAGGGTGAGTGCATTCATCATGGTGAAATGTCCTATTAAACAAAATGTCTCAAACTGTCCCCCTGTCGATTATTCAGTCTTAATATTTTGATTCCATACTTGAAAGTTTTTTTTTTTCTCAGAAAAGCCTTGATCTTTATCATGTCAGTGCCGATTCATTAAGAAAATGCCACCCTGGTTAAATTATGTGCTCTGAGTTCTTGTGTGACAAACAGAAATTACAGTAGCATCTTAATGTTTACCAATTTACTGTTGGGGGTTCATGCAGTGCACAATAAGTTCACAACAAGGAGTGATTTGTAGTTTTCCTAAGGTGTAAACATGAATCATCCATTTGGGAATTTAGGTGGGATAAATTAGAGAATATACCTACCTAACTGGTCAGCACCCCCATCTCAACATGGTTATTCTCTGGAGGAGTAATTATAAGATAGGGATTCCCTGCAAATTAAAGGTAAAATCTCCTTCTGAATCAGATGCATTGTTTTGGATTTTTGTACAAATGGTTATGACGTGAAGCTTTTGGAATTTTCCCATTCTGTTTGTGGGGCAAGCATTGCTAATCAATCCACTACACTAGCAAACGCAGCCTCCATCAGAATCTTCTACAAAAAGTTAATTGGATTTCAAAAGGATTTAATGCCTGAAGATGAGAAAATTGCTCACGGTTGCTGGGCTTTGCAAGGTCTAAAATAAGCTGTCTCTTTTTTCCTTTATAATTTGAGCCTGATATTAAACACAGATTTCTCCATTCTCTCCTACACATATTTGGGTCTCTTAGAAAGAACTTGCCAAATGTTCTCCAAATACATCAGAAAAATGGGTCACTTCATTTGGTCTGCCCACCTCTGGTAAGGCACTAGAAATAGATGTTTGGGGAGGAATAGTTGAAGAAAAGGAGGAGTAAGGGCCAAATTCATAAAGGAGAAAAATAGGTACCTTGTTATGGTTTGGATATAAAGTGTCCCCACAAAACTCCTATGTTGATGCAAGCATATTCAGACCTGAAATGATTAGATTATGAGAATTGGGACCTTATCAATCCATCCTAACTTGGAAGGATTACAGTACTGTGATGGGTGGTCATTCTGTGCTGGTGGGGATTAACTGGAGAAAGTAGGTCACTGGGAACATGCCCTGGATGGATTCATCTTCCAAGTGGCCCCTTCATTTTTCTGTCTCTGCTTCCTGGCCACCATGAGGTAAGCAGTACTCATCACCGGGGCCTTTTACTACAATGATCTGACTCATCTTAAGCCAGAGTGGCGGAGTCAGCCAACCATTGACTGAACCTCTGAAACCATAAGCCCAGAATAAACTTTCCCTTCTCTAGGTTGTTTTTGTCAGGTATTTTGATCTCAGTGACCAAAAAACTGACTAACACACAGTAAACAAAATTTTATAAACAAATAATATGCCAATTAATCATCCAACTTATGGTACTGTAAGATAATCTACTTCTTGGCCTTGTTTGCGTATTTTGCCACACTCAAAATTAACTTTGGTTAGGAGAGAAAATTTACTAATCTATAGAAGACACTTAGATTTTATGGATTTGGATTTGTTTTCAGTTTTTAATAGTTAATACTTTTTTGGATTCCTCTCCTATAACAATCTGATGCCTCTCCTATAAACCTATTTGGATTCCTCTATTATAACAATCTGATGCCCCTACCATAAGCCTATTTGGACGTTAGTTTTCCTGCTGCAGAATAAGCTCCATAAAGACGGGAGGAGTGGGTCCTTATTTTTAAAATTCTTAATTTGCATCCAAGAAGTTATCAATGTGCCTTGGGTGTGGTAAGTTTGAATGAAGAAATGAATAAACAACATTTAACATGAATGGGTTTCATCTCAGAGCCTTATCTACCAGGAACTAATCATAGACCTGTTCCAATGACAAGTTCTCTTGAATGCAAGTTTTCTGAAATTGGAGATGACTGCATTCATCCTTCTTCTACTTTATCCTGAGAACTATGCTTGCTTCATGGCCATGAAACCTGTGTAACTGTATAAGAGCCCACACATAGAGGAGCCTCACACTTAATCTAATGCTTGGCCATTGCCTTCTTAAAAGTTCTAATAATTTTTGATCAAGGGGTCTACCATTTTCATTTTGCACCAAGTCTCACAAATAAGGTAGCTAGTTCTGCCCGAGAGCCCAAAATACTGTGCTAGAATGGCAGCTATGGATTAGCCTCCCTCCAATCTGGCTTTTCTCAAGTAATGGCAGGTTATGCATATGTGCTTCCTCTTGCTTAATAAAAGCCTCAACTGCATTCATTTCATTAGAAGCATCCCTTGTCATTTGGGTTCTAGATGAATAATTCTAGATTCCTACCATGCAGAGATTATGATTTGGCTTCAGAGAGTCAAAGACCAACAGGGAGGGCACCCAGAGAGGGGCTAACATGTGCAAATGACTTCCAGGCTCATCCTTCTAACTGGGGATGAGGGAAAGGAGAAGGGAGCTGAGCAAACCTGAAAGATCCCCCAAGAGATCCCTCAGGGACCCATGTTGCTGTGCACCTTTCTCAGCTTTCTCTTCCAGGGCTCAAGTGTCCTAGGACAGTTTTTCTCCAACTTTAGTGCATGCAGGAAACACCTAGTCATCTCCTTAAGATGCATATTCTGAGGCATTAGGTTGGAGCCTGTGATTCTTCATTTCAAATAGGCTCCCAGGCAAGGTCGATGCTGCTGTTGCATGGATTACACTCGCATAGCACGCTGACAGGATGCCAGTTTTCCGGTTTGGGGGCAGATCCTGAATTCCTGTTTCATCCTGGCTTATGGTAGAGTTACTGCCTTTCCTAAAAGCAGTCTGGCTTTCCCTCCCTTTTTCTGCATTTATTCTGACATGTGCCTGCACAAAGGCACGTGTACATGCTATGACTTAGCATGGTCAGAGCTTCAAATAAAACGTCTGACTCCAACTTCCTTAAACAACGATGAGATTTACTATTTTACACAACTGAAATAACAGAGGGAGTGTAAAAAACAGGCCCCAGGTACAATGTCATCAAAGATCAGGGTTTTCACCTCTCTTCTCTGCCATCCCGAGTAGTACAAAATGGCTGTGATTGTTACAGGCATTGCCTTTAGATAAGACAATGTCCAGAGGCACAAAGGAGCAGTCTCTCTGGTGTCTCTCATTTTAGAGCCTGGATACTTGTCTTCATAGCCCATCAGTTCCCAGAAGCCCCAGACATCTCACATCATGGGTCTGTTCCTAACTCCATCAAATATTTCACCAGGGAACAGAGTGGCTATGACACTCTTAGCTTGACGAAGATAATCAGGAAACACTTCCCAGAGCCAGAGAGGAAAGAGTTGGCATCCCTTAAAACACATGGATATGTAGAGGAGTAGATATCTAAAAAAAAAAAAAAAAATTCCGGTTATCTTGGAAAGAGGGAATGCTGAACTATGGGGGAAGGGAAAATGGGTACTGAGTTGGCAACCAAATACGTGTCTGCTCACACATTCTCCCACCTGGGTTAGTGAGCTTTCCATGGCTGTGACAAAACGCCTGGGAAAAATAAAGGAGAAAGGATTCATTTTGGCTCCTAGTTTTTCAGGGTTTTTAGTCCAATGTGGGTTGGCTCTATTGGGCCTATAGTTAGGAAGCATCATGGCAGAGGTGACAGAACAAAGCTGTTCACTTCATGATGGTGGCCAAGAAGCAGACAGAGAGAAGGGGGGGTCTAGGAACAAGACAGAGCCTTCAAGGTCAGGTCACCAAGGACACTCCAACTAGGCCTAACCTCCAAAGTTTCTGTCACCTCCCAATAGTCCATTGATTTATTAATCCATCCCTGGATTAATCCATTGGTGAGTTCCGAGCCCTCATGATCCAATTGCCTTTCAAAGACCCCCACCTCTGAACACTGCTCCCTCGGGGACAGAGCCCCTAATACATAAGCTACGGGAGGACGTTTTAGATCTAAACCATAACACGAACAAAAAGCCTTTATTTGAAAGAGGGCAACTGACCATCTCTTTGCAATCTTCCCAGGAAGTCCCATAGTATTCCATGGTGTATAGCTGCCCCAGACCTTCCACTGGAGTTGTCCTCCCCTGAAGCTGACCTGGAAAACGCTTAATTTGACTTTGAGAAAAAAAAAATAACCTTTATGGCTCCTCTTGGCTAGGCAGCTGGTCATGGATGCTTCATGACAATGCAGGACAAGGAGGAGGATGTGACTGTGAAGTAAGCACCTGGTTGGGTGTGGCTGTCAGTTTTACTTGATTGAAATAGTAAACATTTTCTCAGGTCCACCTTCCTCGGAACTCACTCCATCCTTGTGATTCATGTTCAAATCAAGAGTGGGAACTCTGAAATCCAAAACTTTCTCCATCCAGTTGTAGACATAGCACCATCTTCGCCAGCATGGGGGAGCGTGGTTCTTCTGTTTAGACACTAAAATGGATTTTACAGCCAGCCTTCTGGATAACATTCCTAGAAGACCCAGTGACCTGCCAAAAAAAAATACTAGTTTTAAAGTATGTTCAGAGAATGTGTTCCTTGATACAAATTCCTATAGTTAGAACATGCATGGAAAGAACCTTCTGTCCTGGTTATTATGAGTGTTATTTTAAAACAAAACAAAAAAAATAGGCAGGAAACATGGGGAACAAAGTCTCAGATTCTGAACCCCAGCTGAAGCCTCAGCTGAAACCTCAGTGATTTCTCTAACCAGTGATCTGAAACTAGTTACTTAACCTCTTCTAAATTAAGTTAAATTTATTTCTTATCTGACTCATCAAAAACAATAATTATACATATTAATGGGGTACCGTGTGATATTTCCGTATATGTATACATTGTGTAATATTTAAATCTGTTTAAGCATATGTCTTCTCAAACGCATATTATTTCCTTAAAATGAAAACATTCACAATCCTTTCTTCCAGCTTTTTGAGATATCTATATATAGAAAGAGAGAAAACATAATTGTTATATGTAGTCTCCCTACTGTGCAATGGCACACAGGAGCCTCTTACTGCTAGCCATAACTCTGACAATCCTTTGCCCCATGCCACCCTCCTCCTAACCCTCCCTCCCAAACTCTGGTGGCCACCTTTCTACTCTCAACTTCTATCTGATCAACTTTCTCTAGGATTCCACATGAATGAGATCATGTAGTACTTGTCTTTTTGTGCCTGGCTTTCTTTATTTAATGTGATGACCTCCAGTTTCATCCATGTTGTCACAAATGACAGGGTTTCATCCGCTTTTATGGCTGATTGGTATTCCATGGTGTATACTTGCCACACTTTCTTCATCCATTCATTAGTTGATGGACGCTTAGTTGTTTCCTTTTCTTGGCTCATGTGAATAGTGCTGTGATGAACATGGGGGTGTAGGTGTCTCTCTGATACACTGACTTCAATTCCTTTGAATATATTATTCAGAAGTGGGGTTGATGGCTCATATGATAGTTGTATTTCTAATTCTTCAAACTGTTTTCTACAATGACTGTTTACCAATTTGCATACCCATCAGCAGTATTGAAGCGTTTCCTGTCTCCACATCTTGACTATGCTTGTTACCTTCTGTCTTTTTTATAACAACTCTTGTGGGAGTGAGGTGATACCTCATTGTGGTTTTGATCTGCATTTCCCTGATGATGAACCTCTGTATGGTCTGGTTTCCTCATCTGAGAAATGAGGATCAGAATAGCACATATGTCTCTTGGATATTGTGAATATTAGGTATGCATATAAATCAAAAACTTATTAAATTATGTTGTAATCATGTACAAATATGCCACTATGAAACCCACTATTCTGCATGATTAATATGCACCATTAAAAATTAAATGAAAAAGAATGCTTAGAATAGAATAAGTCCTCTATAAATCTTAACACATGTATTTGTCTTGATATGCTTTCCATGAGGCAGGGCCTAAATTTATACACATTTTCTCTAATCCTCAAAATGATCCTGGAAGATTACATATATTGCAAACAACAACACCTAATGATAGCTGACATTAATTGAGCACCTACTATGTTCCAAGCAGCTTTGGTGACTAAACAGACACCATCTCATTGTAGCCTACCAGTAACTCACAGAAATAGAATTTTTCAATTTCACAGATGAGGAAACTGAAGTACAAAGAGATCAGTTAACCTGCAAATGACGTTCACTTTGTCCGTGACACTACTGAGACTGGAAGGCAGTCAGCCTAAATCTCACAGGCTGAACTTCACAACACCATTGATACTGGAGTCTATAGGCTATGATGTTGCGTGACTTGTTCACTCCACTCCTCTATGTTGCTTCCCCCAGTTGGGTATTAACTATCTACTCCATGTAAGAAAAGGCAGAGGGATTCTGGGATAAATGATCAATAAAACACAGCAGGACAGGAAGAAACAAAGAAAAAAGTTTCAAAGAGTACTAATAATAGCACGTAACTCTTCAAAAGGATTTGGAGTCTGCAAATCACTTTCATATTTAACTAAAGTAAATGAGGATGTTAATTGTCTTCGGTATGAGCTGTGCCTGCTTTACAGAAGCAGTGCCTGTGGGAGGGTACAAGGTCAGGTTCAAGTTCATAGCCAGGTGGAGATGACACACACAGTCCCAAGAGTCAGCTCCACTTCACCTTAGATGATACCATGACCATGCCGTCTTAGATCAACAATACCACCGCTTTAGGTATCAGAGCACTTTTGTGCAAATGGAACATTATAGGAAACGCAATGAATAAAAAATTCAGATGTTTTATTAGTATACATTTCTACTTTCAGTTTTATAGTAAATTGACAATAAAGTCCATAACTAGATCAGTTAAAATACAACAGCCTTAAATTGTGCTTCCAGTTTTTATCTATTTTGCTTTTGGCCGTCCATTCCTAATAAAATCTGGAGTCTGACCATAGTAATAGCTACAAATGTCAACAGCTCTGGACTTTTTAGTTCCCAGAGGTTTCTTATATATCAGTTTGAGTAGGTATAAGAGTTTCTTTTAGCCAAAAAAAAAAAAAAAGTGTGTTCTTTATTCGTTGGCATGTATCAGTGAGCATCTGCTATGTGCTAAGCACCCAGAAGCACCGCAACACCCGAGGGACATGGAGACAGGGTCCCTGCCTATGCAAAATTTTGGAAAGTGGTAACTTTAATCTGGAACCTGCACAGTAATTAGTTTGCATTGTTCATTTACATTTCTTTAAAATATAATAGACATTAGAGGAAATTTTCAAGCAAGAATATTTTTGTTAGGCAAGAATTTCAGGAGGCAAGAAGTTTTCTCTTTAAAGAGAAAAAGGATCATGTATTGGGTAGAATTTTAGAAGGAATGGAAGCACTGGGCGGCAGGAACTATGGTAGATTGAGTAGAAGGTGTACATGAGCAATAATGACTGGGACAAAGTCTACAGTGAGAGCCCGAAGCTGAAATGCTTTACCCTGGTCAGTAAGGAAGGATGGGTAGATTCCCACGCACTTGCTGGGAGTACGGAGGTGTAGGGTATTTTCTCCCAACAGCAGAATATTCTTAGGACTTGAACTTGAATTTTAGTTTGTTTGTTTACTTTTAACAAAACTGCTTTTTAGCTTTTTGAAAGAGGGTAGGGGAGAAAGAGCTGAATTGCTATAGAAAAAGATGTTAGAAGAAGTTTTAAGTATCCAGGAATTACCTAGAAGGGGACTGTGCAGTAACCTTGCCCTGCGACTTTGAAGAAGAGCAATGTTCCAAATTCAGTTTCACCTTACCTGCCTTGCAGGATGCAACCCTTCCTTTGTTATTCTCTGTTTGTTGTTGTTGTTGTGAAATTTTATCAACCACTATTCTGTGTGAGGAAAAATAAAATATCAAAATTTCAGCCTAACAGACAGTCTGAACAAGATATACCTAAGAGGAAAATTGGACTAAGCAGAGGGTCAGTGAGTGTATCCTGGGATATGTGGGCGGGGCTCAGGCATTTCTACTTCAACACTGAAGTGTTGTGTAAGGGGTCTGGGAGGAGGTGGCTCCAGGGAAGAGCCCATCGCCTGGCATGCTCCAGGCTCTGCCTTCGATCCCAGCACCATCACAAAGAAATGTTATGTAAGGCCAGAGGACTTAGGGCTGCCCATTTGGCCATAATGGCAAGAAGGCACTTTAGCCACACATATATCTATTCCAGAACCTTCAGTTTACAAATTTGATAATCACAACCAAGGAGAGGTAAGGCCAATGAAGAAAGATCATGAACAGATCTCCCCACAGCAAACCTGGTCCTCCCTCCACTCTAGCCCTGCCTCTTCACAAAGGATGATTCTGTGGTCTGTGGATGTTTGGGGAAAGTATTAGTGATTTAGAGCTCTCCAGTGGGCCGACTGGCTTAGCAGCTGGGAAACTCTGAATCACATCGGATGGAATGTTTTGTTTACTTCCTCCCCACAGGGCTAAAGGGGAGAGTGGGTTTGTTCCCCTCCCCTCTTCCCCGCACCCCCCCCCCACAACCAGTTTGCTGAAAGAAGTAAATAGTTTCCCAGTTCATCTGGTATCACTTCCAACCACTCTTTCTGTGGCTCATTTCAGAGGAGGGATATCATTTGAAATACTTGATTTCTTTTCAGAACCCGGCAAAGGGGAAGAAGACTGTCTCTTCTTTAACCCCTCTCTTAGTAAAGCTGTCCTTTGCTGTGATGGCACACTGTCACAGCAAAGTCCTCACTAGGGCAGCCAGGGCTACTGGGAAAGGAAGTGTGTCCAGAGATTGTCAAACCAGCTTGTCCCTTCAGTCCGCTAGCTTACTGGGCCAGAAATCCTTCTTGAAGGCAAATTAGTCAACACCCCGTGAACAAAACAATGGTGAGACTGGAGCTGCTCAGGTAGAAGGTAGAAGCCCAGAACACCTCCATCTCCTCCTTAGCTCGTAGAGTGGCCCCTGAGACATGTCTCTGTGGAAGACACTGGAAAACTACTAAAGCCATGAAGCTGATGCACACTATGATCACTATAAGCTCCAAAGTCGTCTCCCCAGGTCCTATGAGTGGCATGTCTGGATTTGAACTCACATTCTCTCTACGCAGGCTCGGCCCATTGGCCTTCTGTAGCTCACTCCTGTGTTCTCATGACTTATGCCCCACAAGGAACTCAGATCTCCTTGGAGGCAGAGCAAAAGGATGAGGTTAGACATGCAATATGTTGCTGTGTCCAGGAACCAAGGAAATCCCAGTGAGGTTGAGTCCGAGGAAGTTTGTTTGAATTGACAAACATGCAAAGATGGGACCCCAAAAATTATTTAGTGTACATTCACATGCTATTTAATGAGGTGAGTACCTTCTGAGAGACGCATGATCAGGTGATCCCATCACTGACCGATTGCACTTAAACAAACCCCCATGGAGCAGCCTACTGCACACCTAGGCTACACGGTATATATCTATGATATAACCTGTTGCTCCCAGGGACACAATGAAAAAACAACACAAGATTAAATCAAGCACAGGAGACAATGATGCTCTCAAGAGACTCAGTAACACGAGATGTATGATGCTGCTGCTGGATGACATAGCACACTGCTTGATGGTGAACATTACTTTATAAATGGGAATGTACTCAAAAATAATAAATAGCATAGTTAACACATAAGCCTGCAGTGCAGTCATTTACCATCATTTTTGAGCATTACAGACTTTACATAATTTTATGTGCTATACTTTTTTTATGACTGACTGCAGAGTTAGCTTTATTTTTTCACACTGACATCACCATAAACATATGAGCGATGCATACGAAGCAATAGGGATTTTTCAGCTCCATTAAATTCTAAGGAAATACCATCATATAGACAGGTGTTGACCAGAATGTGGTCATGCAGCATCTGACTGGAAGTTCTTAAAAGACTTGATATTTCTGTGTCACCTGCCATTTCCTCTCTACATGGGTCCAGATACTGTCCAAGGATGCCCTGTAGTCCTGAGCAGAAACAATATAAGTAGGAAATCATGCTGCATTCATTATTCTTTTTTATTAAAATGTCATGGTGGGAGATGTTCACCAAGCCACTCAAAGAGGAAGGGAATTAATTTTGATTGAATGCTCACTAGGAGTCCTAGTGTCACTACCTGTGGGACAGATGCCACTCATTCTAGCCCACTGAGCTTCCATCACCTACATCACAAAGAGGAATTGAGAGAGAAATGAGGTATTACAGAGAGCCCTTGGCCCAGTGCCTGGGTATAGTGAGCAGGCCATAGTACTAGCTATTATTTTTATTATATATCTAGTATAATAATAACACTTCTTACAATAACCCTGTGGGGCCTAGTCGTCAAAGTCTTCATTTTCCAAATGAAGAAATGGAGGTCTGGAAAGTTTCAGTGACTCAAAGTCACACCTTCAGGAAAGAGGCAGAGTAGATACAAAACCAGGAATATCTAACCACTGTCAATTTTAGACTACAACAACCTCTGATAAATCACTGCTTCAGTTTAATTCAGGAAAGAGATGTTTCTGCCAATGAACTGTCGTCCGACTGGTAATTCAGGTATTTCCCTTTTGGGAATCAACTTTATTGCCAAAGTATATTGATCTACTTGATCCAACATAATTTATCTTTTTTCTTCCATTTACATCGGCTCCCTTTTCCTGTGACCTGTTTTTTATTTACGTTTTATACAACTTTCTGTATTACTCTTGCTCAAATCTTTCCCCAGACTACCCAGGTTATCAGAAACTTGTAATAATTCAAATATAAGTATTTGAAGTCTATCTTAAGTTATAGGGGATATAAAAAGGACAAACTGAGATTTCTGACATTACAGAAGTCACAGTTGAGGACATAAGATCTATGCATGAAAATGATGAAGCAGGAAATAAATCCAGGTGGAGGGGTATGGGCAGAAAGTATAAATAGCACCAAAACGGCAAGAGATTTCTAAAATTGGAGGTTACATTGAAAAGCACTCTGAAAATTGAGCTTAGAATTTCAGAAAATAACATGTTATAGTGGAATTCAAAAGCTGGAAGACTCGACTTTAAATAAATCATTTGCCTTCCTCCTTTATTCAACACATTTCTGTTTACCTTATTTGTATAGGTACCAGGTAGTGAGTACAGTAAGAATGGTCTCTGCCCCCATAGAATTTAAAGTCTAATTTGTCAAACAACAATAATAACAACAACCCCAAATTACTTGTTCTGACATGTTGTACTTCTAGGAGAAAGCAGGAGATACTGAAATGGAATAGTCTAGTCTGAATTGCGACTAGTCATCTTGTTCCCACTTGCCAGTCTATTTTATTAAAGGCAAACTCTTATTTTAAGTAATTTATTCTAGATACTTTATTTTTCAGTTAGGTTCAACACAAACCAGTCATTATGCTGAAGAAATGATGTTGATGTCTTCCTCTTATGGAAAGAAATTAATCATTCAGCTAGAATATGTTGGAACAAACAAACACTGTATAAATTTTATTTTTAGAAGGATACTGGGGTGATTTCACTGGTGGCAAGCAAACCATCTCAACACACTCTGCCAGCTAATTTGCTATTTACATCATAGGACCATTTCAAGATTGATGTAAATAATAACCATTTTTTTGTTCCGTAGGACCATCAACTTTCTTAGGAGTTGGTTCTCACTCCATCAGAAACATTTGAAATAACATCTGATAATTTTGAAAAGGAAACTTTAATGTATTTGATTCCAAAATTCTTTATTTTATCTAGCCAAAAAAGTGTACTTTTTCTAAAGAAGTTCTCATTAATTTGGGGATTAATTTTTATCCTAGTATGCAGAACAGTGTACACCAATGAAATACCAGTCAAGAGGGAGTTAGATCTGAGTTTTAGTGGTAACCACACCACTTGATTGGTCTTAGTTTTTCAGTGGTGATGTTGGGATGATAATGACAACAAGGTAGTTGTGAAAGCATAGTACAAAATAGAGTATGTTTTATTATTTTTTTCCTTTTTAGGATGTTTTTACTCTCTTCTAGTAATAGTATCCAAAATTTTCCTTGGATATTAGCCCCTTTCCCATGTGGCGCAGACTTAGCCAATCAGAACAGTAAATGGTGATGCTCATAAAAATAAATGAACCACATCAACTGACTCAAGATAGCATGTGTCATACAAATTGGTCAAATAAAAATGAATTTTTGGAATTTTGTGGGCACTACATATTGAAGTAATTTTTTGTTTCGTTTTCCTGACCTTAAACCTGAGGCTACAGGTTCCAAATAGTGGGCTCGAGAATGAAGTTTCCACAGATAAGTTTTCTTTCTCAATCTATATATCTTTTATTTCCTTTTCTTGTCCTATTGCAATAGCAAGGATTTCCAATCCTATGCTGAAAGGTAAGGCAAGAGGGGATATCTTTGCTTTTAGCCTGATCTTAGTGGGAAAAGCTTTTGAGTTTATCACCATTAAGCTTAAAGTATTATTGGATGGATTTTTGTTGTTATTGTTGTTGTTTTTATTTTTGTACCTATTCTTCATCAAGTTAAGGAGGTTTTGCTCTATTATTAACTTACTGAAAGCTTTTTTCATTAATCTATATAGAATTCTGTCAGATTCTTTTTCTGTATCTATGAATATGATCATGTGGATTTCCTTTAGACTCTTGATGAAACAGATTACTTTAGTTGATGTTGAAATGTCAAACCAGGCTTGCATACTTAATGTAAATCCCAGTTAGATATATTTTATATAGTGTTGTATTAAATTTGCTAACACATTTTATATAGTGTTCTATTAAATTTGGTAACATATTACTAAGAATTTTTGCATCTATGTTCAAGAAAAATATTTATATATAGTTTTCTTTTATAATGTCTTTGATTTTTTATTAGAGTAATTTTGACCTCATAAATTAGTTAGGAAGTATTTCCTAAACTTTTACTTCTAGAAGAGATTGTAGAGAATTAATTATAATTTATTTCTTAAATATTTGGTACAATTCACTGGTAAACCCATTGAGTCCTGGGTGCTTCTTTTTTAGAAGTTACTAATCATTAAATTGATTTATTTGAGAGATACTGGCCTATTTAAATGATTTATTTTTTTCTTATTTAAATTTTGGCAGGTTGTGCCTTTTAAGGGTTTGTCAATTCAACTTGGTTATCAAATTTGTAAGCATAGAGTTTCATACTATTTCTTTATTATCCTTTTCATGTCCATTAAATCTATAGTGATGTTCCATCTTGTGTTTGTGATATTAATATCTTTTTTCTTAGCCTTGCTAGAGACTTATGTTTTATTGATCTTTGCAAAGAATCAGCTTGGGTTTTGTTGATCTATTATTATTTTTAATGCTCTTGACTGTATGAAATGCCATGCGTAGCCATGCATAAATTCTCTAATTACCATCATCCTAGGAACTTTTTGAAACTTCCCCTTTATGGCTTGAGGCCAAAACATTTTACAGAACTGACTCTTATATTACCATAATCCAAATATGCAGTCCAAGAAATAAATTTATGTTCTTTTGTCTTTTTCTATATATCTTTAAGCTGTGCAATATGGAAAATGCATTATAATGTTAAGCATTTTCCCAAGGCACTGATAATTAATAGACAAATATTCTATAGGCAAACCAAATTTAAAGAAGTACTATGTTATCTCCCTGACTATTTGATTTCTGTTTAATAATGTGAACGTCCAACTAGTTCTTTATTTTAGAAATTTCATTGCCATCCATTTATCCATCTATCCATTGATAAATATATTTAACAAATGTTTATTGAATACACTTACTATGTGACAAGCACTGTACTAACCATCAAGGATTTAGTATTAAGCAACATTCACATAGTCATCTGCTGTCATGGAACTTAATGTTCTTTTGTCCTCACTACTTGCTCACTCACCCTGATTCCCATCTTCCATCAAACTTGTAATAAATTCAAACGTTCTAATAATTCTATTCCATAATACTTTTTAATCTGACAATCTGTTTCTCTGCTATTTCTGCCTTAAATTGCTTCTACTTCATCTCTCCTAAAACACTATAGTGCCTCATCAACCTGTTTCCTAGCTTTGCCATAGTCCATCTTTCACGCAGCACCAGTAAAGTTGTCTTCTTGATAGCAAATCTCACGATTGGTCTTTGCATCACTGTGAGTGGGTTCACCAGATGTTAAGGGTCTCTCAATGGTATGCAGTATCACCTATAGAATATCACCCATGACATATTCTTGCCTTAATTAGTCCTTGTAAAATAAAGGACTATTTACAGATAGAAGAAGAAAATAAATGACACCAACAGGGAAACAAGCAAAAAGACAAATGCAATATGAGACATAGTCCCAATGGCCCTGTGCCATGTTCTTTGAGTAAGTCAGTGGTATGGGAATATATGAGTTCTGAGAGAGGAGGAGGTGCTATAAATTAAGATCTCTAAGAATCATTATAATCTAGTGCAACTGATTGAGGTCCTGAGCTGAGCAAACATACTATAACATGGATATTCATGAGATAACTAAAGACTTTAAATGTAGACTTGGTTAAATAGTACCAACAAAATATTTATAACTTAGCTGTGAAAATGGATTGTGGTTAGACAAGAACACATCCATATGTAGAAATATAGGGATGAAATGAAATAGGTTGAGAAGATTGCTTTAAAATCACTCATTTAAATAAATCAAAAGTGGCAATATCTTGACAACTGTTGAATGGTGATTTATACATGGTGATTTTTAGGTTATTCTTTCCTATTTATATGTTTTCAAGGAATTTTAAAGTAGTCAAATCGTGTAGTTATGTTTTTTAAAGTCTGCTAGATCTCTTGCTGTCTATGGAACAAAATTTAAACTCATGAGCTTGCCAAATGAATTGTTTCATAAGCTGAGCTCCAACTACTTTTCAACCTCTTTTTCATTTCCCCATGATTCTATGGTTCACAGCTCCTTTTCCTACACCTACATAGATGGCCCTCAAGTCTGTGTGCATCCCATTATCACTGCCCAGAATGTCCTTGCTCCCATTCTCACATAGCAAATGTATTCATCTCTAAAGACTCAGCACAAAATATTTTCCACCGAGATAAGAAAATCTGTAAAAATTAGTTGTTTTCTCCAAGTTTCCTCTTAATTCATGTAAGTCTTTCTACATTCTGTTGTAATTATCAAGCCTACGTCTCTGGATCTCTGTATTCCTAGCCTGCAGACATGGGGTGCTGGATAAGTCTCAGATAATAGTGTAAATATCCAAATAGCTCTTGGTTTGTAGTGAATGTCTACAGCACCAGTCCTTTCTTGGTAAATCCTTTCTTTGGTCTTCCCAATACCTAAAGAGGACAAATACAGAAAAAATAATTTTTTTATCTTGGCATTTTTTTTCCCCATCTAGTAAATCTTCTTAGAGATTTGATTTCTCTAAAATGGAAAAGTGATCACAGTTCTAAACTCCTGGGCTACAGAAATATGCTAATTCATTTATAAACACCACCAACAAATTGGCTCTGTCATTAAGATTTAATGGCTCTTAGAATAGCTGGGATTTATCTTTAGAAAAACACTGAGACTTGATTCCTTTAAAGAACTTTTTTCCCTGAGCCAGCAATACCTAATTTCTATTTAATTGCTTCGAGTTGACATTAAATTTAATTCCTTGGGTTCCTCCCCGAAATACATCCTCAGGGAAGCTGCTCTGGGGCTGTTTGACTGCAACACATTATTTTTTTTCCTTAACCCATGAATGAAAAGGTTTGAAATCATGTCCTTTCCTCTTTTTTAAAAAAATTTATTTTAGGAAATCTGTATATTATTGATTTCGCAGTAGATTCAAGTTTTCTGAATGCTTTAAGATTAAGTTAACAATATTTGGCAAAATTTGGACTTTTGTCACCCTCAAGGCTTTTAATGTGCATCCTCTAGTTAAATGAGTCTTCACTTTAGTGTGACACTAGGATGTTTTAAAAAGACGGCAGCAAAGATAAGAAAAGCTTAAACATGAGTCATTGTTACGATTTAAGTAGGAGGTGTGCCCCAAAAGCTCAGGCATGAAACAATGCAAGAAAGTTTAGAGGTGAGATGATTGAATTATGGAGGCTTGACCTGACCAGTGACTTAATCTACTTGAATGGAATAAGTGGGTGATAGCAGTAAGCAGGTGACTGGAGGAAGTGGGTCATTGGGGGTATGCCCTGAAGGTATATATGTTATCCCTGGTAAGCTTAGTCTTTCTCTGCTTCCTGATTGTTATGTTCTTAGCTGCCTTCCTCCTCCACACATTTCTGCCATGATGTTCTGCCTCACCTGGGAGGCCCAGAGCAACAGAGTCAGCCATCTGGGGACAAAAACTTCTAAAACTGTGAGCCCCAAATAAACTTGTCCTCCTATATACATGTCAGGTCTTTTGGTCATAGCAGTAAAAAAAAAAAAAGAAGGCAGTCATCCACTAGTGAATGGATCAGTATAATGTGACCTATACACACACTGTGACATTATTCAGCACTGAAAAGGAACAAAGCATTGATTCGTGTTACGATATGGATGAACCTTGAAAACATTGAGTCAACTGAAAGAAGCTAAACATGAAAACTACACAGTGCATTGTTTCATGCATAGAAAATGTTCAGAATAGGCAAATCCATATGGAGAGTAGATTAGTGGCTACCAAGGGCAGGGAGGGTGGAGGGTAAATAGGGAGAGAGACTGCTAATTGGTTTCTTTATGGAGTGATTGAAATGTTCCAGAATTAGTGGTGATGGGCTCACAACTCCACAAATGTACTAAAACCACTGAATTATACACTAATAATATGTGATTCATATGTCAATAAGGCTAGTTTATTCTTAAACCTAGGGGGAAAAATCAGAAGCATTATTTTTAGAGTAATGTTAGCTAAGGCAACAAGCACACCTAGATGTTAGTGTGACTTCTCATGACCAATTTGATGTTTCTTCATTTACATAACTGTCCAGTGCAAGTGGAGAGAGACAGTAGCCACCCAGCCAGTCTTTGAGAGATCCAAGTTCTTCTCATCTTTAATCTCTAGGATCTGCATCCTCTGCACCAGGCTGCCTCTATATTTAGTTAGCCGATGGAGAAAGACAGTGGGAAGAATCATCTCCAGTTCTCTGCCCTCTCAGCTTAGGATACTCCACCTCATTTCTATTTGAACTCCACTGTGTAGCATAGCACACCAATTGTGAGAGACTCTTGAAAATGGAACTTGGTCATGTGTCCAGAAAGGAGGCTTGTTTGGCAAGTGGCTCTCCAGTCCCTACCATAGTGTTCCCAACCTTCCCATTGCTGTTCACCCTCCCCAACTTGCTGTTGCTTATCTCCAACTGTTCATTATGTTTTACGCATCATCTAATATTAATTCTGTATTACATACAGTATCAGGCTTTAATTAGGCACACATGGTACATACCCATGAGAAAAACTAGATTGCTTTTCATCCTTTAAGGAAAGTGATCAAAGATAATAAAATGGGAGTTTTCAGTCTGTTCCTTCACTCCCGTTAGCTCATGGTCTTGTCCTCAGACATGTCTTTCTTCAGCAAATCTATTCCTGACACTTCCTCTTCTTAAGACATTCACTGGCTCCTTGTTGCAAATAGATGTGGTTTTCACATTACTGTCTGTAGACTGATTTTTGTTCATAATAAAATTATAAAAATTAAGATAATATTGTGTGTATGTGTGTTATTTATATGATTGCCAATGCCCTTACTAAAGACATTTATTTAAGAGATTTCATTTTTCTGATTTGGGGTGTGAAAATATTTTCTCTCATGAAACCGTGGTGCTGGCTGATTATTTTTAAATGTCCTTCCATTCCAAAGTAGGTTTAACCTTTTAATTTGTCAAAATGTGGGAAAGCAGGTGCTTTGAGAGTACAAAGCTTTAAAAAAAAATGTCTTTTGAGAGAAGAGTTTATACAATTGCTACTTACAGAACACTTGGAAAGCACATGATCTACATAGTCTGGACCACAGACACATATTTTGGCCTTCTTAAAAGGCCTGTGCCTATCTGTGGTTCATGGAGATTAGAATGAAGGGACTTGTGGAAATTTAGAAAGAGTTACACACAGGATAGGAGGCTTATACTGGATCATGTCTGAATTGGCCATGAGACTGATGCTATTCATGAAAAAATAACTTATGGTCCTAACTAAAGTCCATAATGCGCATTTTCAAAACCCATTTGGTCAACTTTTTTATTCTTATGTTTACTTGAATTTATGATTACATTCAACCTTGATCTTGCATTTACTTGTAAATGTAACCCAAAACTCAGTTTGGCTTTACATTTACTTATAGATGTACCTTCAAATCCTCTCTACTTAACTTTTGTTTTAGAAATGAGCCATTTAAGGGGCTGGAGTTGTAGCTCAGTGATAGAGTGCTTGTCTTGCATGTGTGAGGCACTGGGTTCAATTCTCAGCACCACCATATAAATAAATAAAATAAAGGTCCACCACCAACAACATATTTTTAAATTCTTGCGTATTATATGTATATGTATAAATGTATTATAAATGTATATTATAAATATATATTATGTATAACACACAAGAATTTAAAAATAGAAATGAATCATTAAAAATTTACAGTCAAAAACCTCAAAATTGAACCTAAGTATCCCTAGCACAGAGTTAATTTAGTAAATGTTTGTCCTATAACTCACATTGATTGACATCCTGTGCCTGGCGCAGTGTGTGTCCCTACTAAGCCACTGGGGCTTAGTTTTCATCAACAGAAAAAAGAAAGAATGGGCCAGTCTAATTTCTAATGTCTATTTTTAATTCTGCATACATCAAATGCCTCGTATATATTTACTTCACAGTAATATCATATCAAAAGCTTTGTTTTTTATTCATGGTTATAATCTGACAAACTTCACAGTAATTAAAATTTGTTTGTATGTTTTAAACTGAAGTAGAAATGATCTGCCATTTAGGTGTCTTGGAAAGACAGATAGAGGCCAAGTTTGCTTGTTATCCATGACATGCTTCAACAGAGCTAGGCCTCAGCAGCAGTTTGATCATTACCTCAAGAGCACTGTGCAGCTCACTGAGTTTCTAGGACCTTTCTTTCCAGAAATATGTGGGCTGAAGCTGGTAGTGAAGGAGCAGAGATCCAAGGTGGGGCAATATGTATTTATATGTTGCAGTGAGAGGTCAGAAAATAAGCATTTGCACTAAAAATATGAAGATGGGACTCAGAATAGATCCATCTGGAGTCACAGGGTTGATCAGAAAAAGAGATAATCTGTCAACATTAATGTTTCTCTTCTTGAAAGGGAGGTGCTAAGATAGTATCAGTTTGGAATTGCTGAAGATGAGCAAGAATAGAAAAACCTTTCTTCGTTAAGGCAGAAATTTTCTCCAAGAAGCTTCCCATCACTGAACCTGAGTAATTAATCCCATTAAGATGGGAGGGGGGGTGGCATTAGGAATAAAGTGTTCTGTAGTCAGCAACCTTGATTCAAAGTCTGGCTCAACCACTTAAAAGCTTTATTAAACTATTCAAGTCATGCACCTTTTCAAGCCCATGTGCCTTCAGCTATACAGTGGAGATCAGCAGAAGCTCATGATAAGGATTTAAAGAACTATGACCCCTGAACACACAGTAAGCAATTGAGGAATCGATACCATTTTTCTTATTGCACCAGCCTTGCATACATATCCCCAAATCTCTCCGACCAATCTTTTCTGTCTTTACCATTTTTGCTCCAAAAATTCATCTGTTTAATTTTATGAAACTGTTTGCAGTTTTACTCCTTTTCTTCTTCTTCTCTTCCTCTCCTCTCTTTGCTGATCCCTCAGAGTAGGTAAGGATGGGTGGTAGCCAGGTACAGACTGTTCTTAAAGGAATATGACTTCCAATTAGCTGTGTGGCCTCTGATGTTTGGGATCTGGGGATTATTCTTCAGTCATTGCAAACCAGACAAGGAGAATTACGGTCTTATTTCCTCTCCACCTCCTCCCCAGGCAGAGCTGCAGTGCAAGCTGTATGGTGCCTACTTCAAGGACTGCAGGGCAGCCACGGGAGTGGTGCCGCTCTGGGCGTGTTTGAGAAGGGCAACTGCCAGTGGGTGGGACGAGCTCTGGTGTCTCAAATAACTACCTACCTGTTAGACACCAGCCTGGTAGTTTCTCCCAGCTGAAGCTCAAGTTGCTGTTGAGATCACCCTCCTCCTATCTATGCTTATTAATATTTTGTCCATTCTTCAAGGTCCATGTCAAGATCCAGCATAAAGGCCTTTCTTAGTGTCCCCTGAACTTCTTCCCCTCTCAGCTCATAGCATGTCTGATAGCAGAGACTTTTGTCTTTAAATATCCTCGATTAATCTGGGGGAAATGTCTAGGGGCCTCCTCATGTAAAAGAACCCCTTTTAAAAGGTTTGTTTACATAGAATGGCTCTGAACAATTTCTTGTAATGTTCTCATTTTTTCGATTTGATAACCATCCTCTGTTTTTTAATCCAACCTAACCTTGATACTTAAATTAACTAATTTTATCCTCCCTGGCTTCTGATTCTGACCACATGGGGGGCTGATCATTTGCAAGTGAAGTGCATAGAGGAAAGAGGTCATGGGATGATTTTAACTGATGGGTGCTATGTTCATTCATTTGAGTTATAGTGACAAGTGTATTTATCCTTGTTTGAGCAAGAGTCCAGGGACTTGTTTCCTATGTAAAATGAGGTTTTGAACATAGCAGGTGCTCAAACAATTAATAATCTGAATTTGATGCACTAATTTATTTAGCAATCTGGAAAAGTAATACAAATGCAGTCTCTGTGTGTGTGTGTGTGTGTGTGTGTGTGTGTGTGTGTGTGTGTTGCATAAGCAGACAGAAGTAGAAAAGGCAATGACAGCCTTCTAGTCCTAGGTTACATATTTGAAATTTTCCTTCTGTGACTTCTTTTGCACTTTCCTTCATGAAGACAGCATTCAAGACCAGATGATCAATTCCAGCTTCCAGGTTGGTTTCTATGAATCGCTCCTCTACTAAGACCTACTCTAACCAAAATATCATGCTGACATTTATAAATCAGTATGCCTTTTTCAAGATGTTACCTCTTTTTTAATATCTGATTACCCCTGGGTAAAAATCTGTATGCATATGCAACTAGAATAAGATATATTCCATGCTTATGTAATTATATCAAAATAGATTCTGCTGTCATGTATAACTAAAAAGAACCAATAATTTTAAAAAAAAAGTTATCTCTTGAAGCAACATTTATATTTTACTCTTTCTCTTTTATCAGTTATAAATTACCATCATCTACCAGTACTGGCCATTATCGAGAGGTAGGGGACACCCAATGTTGTGAAACACTAGGTCCCCAACTGGAAGATCGCCTGAGACCGCTGGGAGCTTTTATTCTTCATCCCATTCCCTGCAGATTCTGAGTCAGGATATTTGGGATGGGTCAGGCGCTAGGAATTTTTTTCTTTAAAAAGCTTCTTAAATGGGGCTAATGAGGAACTGATGTAGAAACCACGGAGATAAAAAGATTAGGTTCTTCCCATTAGGAGTTGATGAGCTGCTCAGGAAGATAAGACATATGAGCAAATAACTCACAAGTTTTAATTATATGATGAGAGACCTCCTATCTTATAAAGTGTTCTCACATACCCCATCCCCTCTGCAGCTAATGCATTTTTTAAGATTCTATCTTTTCTTATAAGTAGGTAGTGAGGCAAAGACTGGCTTGTCTAGAAACCCAATGTCCTGACTGAGCCCAGCTGCAACATAGCACACCCCATTCCCTTGACTGCACAAACTGACTGGGTGGGGGATCCATGGTATCTGTTGATGGTGAAACAAATACCAGAACAGCAAGCAGAGGGCTGGGAGGTGCATCTACAAGTAAAATGAAACTGACAGTGCAGAGACACATCTGTGACCAGGTGTTTTCCAGGCATTTCATTTCAACCTGTGTGATGATAAGATGAACATGTTTTGCTGTTCTTGATGCTAATTTTTCATTTTCTTTTTTTAAAATTTTTTTCGTAGTTGTAGATGGACAGAATGCCTTTGTTTTATTAATGCTTATTTTTATGTAGTGCTGAGGATCAAACCCAGTGCCTCACGCATGCTAGGCAAGTGCTCTGCTGCTGAGCTACAGCCCCAGCCCTTATTTTCGTTTAAGAAGCTAATGTGAACGGAAGTGACTGCTCTATACTCCCACCTTGTCAGTACCCCACATGCTATTTCCCAAGACTACATGTGCATGGTCTCACCTGTTTTGTGCTGGCCCAGACCTTTATGTTAGTGTCTACAGGGATACTCATTAAGGTTCAAGATAACAGGTATTAGATGGTAGACATGGGGATGTCAGAAGTTTTGTTTATTTGGTTTTTTTTAAGCTTTTATAAAATGATAGACATAGACAGAGGGCAGAATTCCTATGACAAGAGCTTTAAAGCTATGCATTCAGACCTTATTTCTTAAATTCTGTTCATGTGACAAGACACCTGTAGAGTAAAAGCCAAGCTTATTAGTGCACATGAAAGGCTCCTTCCTCATTACTCTGACCCTGCTGACTCCCCAGTCTTATGCTCTTTGTCCTAGTTCTAAAAGACTTCTTGTATGTTCCCACAACATTCTCATTTTTTACATGCCCTCATCTTGGCTACTGATACTCATTCTGATAAAAATAACCCTCCTTGTTCATGCTCCCTGGATGAACTTCCCTGACTTTACAATACCTACTCAAGATTTTGTTCAAGTGTTATTTACCCCTCCAAAGCCTTCTTTGGCAATACTCTACCCAAATACAACTGGCCATCTTAGTAAATGCCAATTTTGTAAGTCCAATGGCTCTAACCGAAAAATTTTGAGTCATCCTATCCTCTCCATTTCTCCTGTACCACATCCCCATCTACCAACCATCTAATCATCTCTCAGATCAGAATATATCCCAAATACAGTCACTCTTGGTCATCTAAAAAGCTCTCACCCTTAGCTTGTTTCTTTTAATAACTTCCAAATAATCTTCTCTGTTTCCATCTCAGCCCCATTTGTATGTATTTTTCTACATGATAGAGCGATCCTTTTAAAACAGAAGGAAGACCATGTCACAACTCTTAAACGGGTTTTCATCTCACTCAGAAAAACCCTCACTACTAATAACTGCCTAAGAGCTAATACTTAGGCAGTAAGGCCCCACTGTCTCTCTGACCTCCTCTCTACTTCTCTCTGAACCTATGAGGGCTCCTTTTTCTTGTACCCCTTCAAGCACGTTCCTGTCTCAGAATCTTTGCACTTTCCGAAACCCCCTTCCCTTGATAACCACATTGTTCATTCCCTTACTTCAAGTCTCTGCTAAGTTGTCATCTCTGTTAGGTGACCTATCTCTTAGGTCTTTCTGAAGTGTTAGCACAAAGAAGCAAACATCACTTCAAACCACACAATCCACCTGGATGTGCTTTTTCCCCATCCATGGTACTTCTCGCCACCTGAACACAACATACATTATTTGTTCACTATCTCTCTTCCCATACACAGAGAGAATTTTGTTTGTTACTATGACTTTAATACTCAGCATAGTGCCTGTGTAAAAATGACCTGAATAAAACCATCCAATGTCGTGATTCATTGTAGTTATTTATTTTTATAATTAGGTATTTTTCCTAATTTGACAGGAATTCATTTCTTAACCATTCTTATCTCCAGTATCATAGCAAATAGTAAGTATTCAATAAAAGTGATCCCTGGGTTACTACTACACAGTGCCTTTTATGAAGCACTTTGAAATCCTTAATTGCTGGTTTACTAGTGGAATATACAGCTTTATGCATACAGTATAAAATCATGACAGCAAACACAGGCATAAAAAATGAGCCATTGTAACTAATAATCAGCTATGTATAAGTTTTATGTTAAAATGTATTTATTTCTTTATCAGTTAGGCCCTCTCTGCTCTAATCTGTAAGAAGCCATCGCACTATACCAAAAGATTAAGAAAATGCATGGAGAAATTTGGAGAATGATTGTCAAAACCACTTGTTTCATCCGTGGTCAGAACAGAAGGCCTCCTGTTGTACTGACACCCTCTGAGACATGAGAGCAAGGGTTGCCCTGTTCACTTGTCACTGTTCTAGACCAATAAAAGTTCCAACTATTTAAATTGCCTATTGGTTCACTAAGGCAGGGTCATACAGTGATTTAAGAGTAAACACTCTGCCCTCAGATTGTATATGTTTAAATTCCAGCTTGAACAGTTCCTAATTATTTGAGCATAGGCAAATTCTTAGCCTCTCTTTCCTTGCATATAAATAGGCACACTAACAGGAGACCTCAAAGTACTGATGAAAGGATTTAAGGAGATATAGCCACAAAATATATAAAACTATGCTTTGTTAATAGTAGTATCTCAAATGATCTATTGTTATTTAAATTATTATAAAATATAGTTTTCATTACATTTAATTGTACACAATACCTGCTAATTAGGTATTTCCTAAAAGGCTCTGCTAGTCTTGACTCAAAGAATAAATAAAAACGATTCATGATCCAACTCCATTTTATGGTCCATACATTCTCTTCTGTTTAAAATGCTTTGCCTGGCACATCCTTCACTCAGCTCAAGAGGAGTTATTATGCACTCTTCATTAGAAAATTCCACATTAGTGGTTTTAGTTTGTGTTCCCTGTGGAAGACTGAAGAATGATTGCCTTCGTAATACATGGTATTAAATGTAAGGTTGATATTAACTTATTTAATACTTCACCATTAAAAAGCACCAGGGACTTTTATCAAATTCTGCTTCTTCACCATGAAAGATACAGGACAGGTCATGGCCTTTCTCATTGTGTAGGGAGCTCACGACAGGCCTGGGGACCTGGTGAACAGGAAGCATCAGGAAGAGCTACAGCATGGCCCATCGTAGGTGTCTCAGTACAGACAAAGCTAGGTACCCAACTACTTTGGTGCAAGGAAAATTATGCCAAAATGGTGGGCAGGAAGAAACATTGGATTATACTCAGAGAAGAAGAAAAGAGAGCCTAAATCTCTCACTTCACAGAGTCAGAATTCAGGTCTCCCAAAGTCTATTTGATGCTCTTTATATTCTTGCAGCTCTTGGGGCTGGTAAAAGAGATTGTGACATAGCTGGAAACCTGGGAAAAGTTCATGATGATTTTAAAAAGGCTCATAGATGCTGAGTGAGAGTAAGGAGACAAAATAGTAATGGGGTAGAAAATACAAAACATCACTTGTTGTGTGATGTGGCCTTTGAAAATGAATGGCTATGCTCTGAGGTATTTTTTTTTCCCTTGGGGGAACTGGCCAGATGAACTGGCAAGTGAAGGTAGAAGGACGATACTGTTCAGCATCCCTTCCAAGGACACTATATGAAAATGGGTCAGGTCCCAGCTACAAATATGAATGGAGAGTCATTGTTCCCTGGGTGACCTCAGGAAAGGCATTTAGCTCTGAGTTTTTGATTAAGTGAGGGAAAAGACACTTCACAGTCTGAAGATGATTTTTTTTTTCCTAAAGGGCTTTGCCAATTTATGTCCATTGAAAAAGCAATTAACTCCTTCCAGTCAAAGAGATAGAAAGGATTTGGAGTCATCAGTGCATGAACAAAACTGAAAAGATCATCCACCTTGAACGACCCATGATCACCTTCATATAAATCAGCCAGGAGATTTCATTTTTAAATCTTTAAAAAATCTTTGTTAACTTTACCAGAGTGGCAACCAGTTGTGCTATAAAGAAAAAAAATATATATATATATATTATCTACAGGTATTTGTTGCTTTAAAACAAACCCAACTTAAATTCAGAATTGTGCAAAAATACAAATTGCGGAGTGACTTAATTTCACACATATTTATAAAACTCTTTAATATATCGAGTGCCTAATAGGTTCAACATCAGCTGCCTCAAAAGTATATGAGGTACAGATGGCTTTCTGGACTCTGTCTAAAAATTATTTATCAACAAGAAGGCGAAACAGAAATGTTTGGAAGTACATCAAAATATGTGCTTCCTCAGATAAGGTACCCAGCTATAATGGTATAACGGAAAAGCCTTAGCGATTCTGATGAAATCAGAAGATGAATTTGCGCAATAGAGAAGCCATCAGCTCTTTCTTATGGGAGAGTTAAAATACATGGTCTCAAAGTGTGGTCCAGGGACCACTTGTACAAGAGTCTTCAGAAGTGATCGTTATAAACTCAGATTAACGCACTCTGCTGAATCTTGGCAAGTGAACCCCCATAACTTCAGTGCACCAAGTTTCTTAGTTTTTTTCACATGTACAATCAAGTTTGTCAGCCGCTGGGATGGACTATTTTACCTTTGCCAAAATTGATGATTCTACTTTTTATTTTCATAAAGATCCAAAGTTTCTCAGTTCGTAATTAAACACATTTATTTCTCTGAATCTAAATAACACTTTTTAAAGTGAATGAAAGAGAAAACCCTTGTGCTGTCATTCTTGGTGAAGGTGTCCTATTTCTTATTTATTTCCTTCCTATTTCCCATTTAGCACTTTCTTCTGCATATCATTTGGTCACATGATATTGCATTTTTTTTTTTTTTTTGCATAGTTGGCTCCTGTCTACTCCACTGACTTTAGAATCCGGAAAGGAGAAAATTTTCTTTAATTACAAACCTCATAGTATAGCAATCAAAGTGTAGTAAGTGCTCAATAAACTTTTGTTGCACAGCTTTATCTTTGGTTAGTAAGGGTTAATGTTTGGAAGTCATGTTGAACTAAAATCTTTCTTGGGTAGACTTGGGACTTTCTTGCTAAAGAGGAGTCTGACCCCTAGAGGAGACCAAATAATCCCAAGAAATGCATCAGAGATAAATTAGTAAGTAGAATGCCTGGAGTCCTGCTTTGTTGGGTGATTTTTTATTTGTCTCTCACAAAGTAACAGAGGCTTGTCAGATTAAAGTGAAAAATGTTGTTTGAGTATCTGCTTCCAATTAAATTATAAGCTTTTTGAATTTATGAATTATATCTCAATAATCTCCATGTCTCCAATACCTGGCATTTAGCATAGGTGTTAAAAAGAAAACAATTGAATTAGACTGAATGTAACTTAGCATCAGGTATAGCCCTTAAAGTTGGAAAATGCCTAGAAGATGCTGTTTGTATTGCCCAGTGCCTACACAAACCAAGTTAAGTTCCTTAAAGATAAGAAATTTCTGAATACTTAAGGGAGAAGGGACTTCAGAAGTCATCTCTCCATCTCCCAAGACACAGACATTTCTTCTACAACAACTGTTAAAATTCCTCCAGTTCCAAGAAGCTCGCTGACCCTGAAGGCAAATGTGTACATTTAAAGTGCTCTAAGTATTCACAAGGTTTTCTCCATGAGCCAGAACCACTCAATCCAATGCATTACTGTGGGAACTTCTTTCCCCAGGTGACTATTTTCAAGAATTTCCATGCTGGTGTACTTAAGAATTTCTGAAATGTGACAGTAATCTTTTAAAAAGTATAATAATGTAATAATAAACTTGGTTAACAGAGAACATTAAGAGACTGGAGGCTTATGAAGTGGGGAAAGAAACTTGATTCCCTGCAGCCAAATTCTGTGCCAATGAATATGATGCAGGAAGTAGGACAGATGATTCTATGTATGCAAGGTCCTTCCTTGTTATCTGATGATTTCCTGAGACCACCACAGTCGTGCCCTGAATTTGCCTTACTTCATGTTTTTCATAAAAGTTTTAATTAATAGTATAACTTGATGGCAGGCTTACTGTACCTCCAAACATGAAGAATATGCCTTAAAAATGCTTACTCTTTTCATTGCAGTAAGGTCAGGCAGTATTCCAAGGTGCAAACCTTACCCAAACCACCTTCTAATTGCACCTCTGCTTTCTTGCGTTGTCATAATCTTTTGTACCCACTGGGCTCTACTTCCTGCCCTGTCACTTCTGGTCACAGGATGGTTTTATATCCTGCCTGGAATGTCCCTTCTTTCAATCACTGCACACACATCCTTTCCCATGGTGCTTCTTGCATTCTGAGCCATGATTTTGTTTATTTTGTTCTGTTTTTGCCTTTGATTGTCTGTTTATTTTGAGGAGAACACTGCATCCCTGAGACTTTGATCCCTTGTTCTTATATTTGTCTTCAGTGTAACATCTTTTATGCTTTCTCTTATGGAGTCTGAGATTTTAGTGTTATGATGTGGTGTGTCAGAACATTTGCTCTGCAAAATATGGGTCTAGTATATAAGGTGATGTTGGGTTGGATCTGCAGCTTTTAAAAAAAAAAAAGACCTTGAAAAAGCAAGTGACCTCTAGGGGCAGTGCTGCTTCCAGAAAAATAAAAATGAGCCTTAATTTTGTATAGGTATCCACTGATTTCCAAGTTTCATACCTACCAAAGAGTCTGTATCAGAGCAATTCCAAGTCTAATATTGCCTCCAGAGTTTCTGCTGAAAGAACTTGCTTGCTTGCTCTTCAATTGTTCTATCAATTGTTGGCAGAAAGGTGCTGAAGTCTCCCACTATAATTATGGATTTGTCTTCTTCTTTCATTTTCACCAATTTTTGCATCACATATTTTGCAGCTTTGTGGTTTGCTGTATACACATTTAAGATCACTAATGTCCCTTTTATCATTGTATAGTTTTGCTCCATGTCTCTAGTAATTTTTCTTGTTCTTTTGCCTACATTATAATAAATATAGTATAATACATATAGTATAATACAACATAATAAACAAATATAATGAATGATATAATAAATAAATATAATAATAAGTGTAATAATAAAGTCACTCCTGCTTTTCTTTGACTAGTATTTGCATAATATATCTTTTTCCATATTTTTACTTTTGATCTGTGATCTGTCATTTTATTAGAAGTGAGTTTCTTGTATACAGCATATAAATGGGTAATAGTTTTAATCCAGCTGGTCAACCTCTGTTCTTTTAGTTGATATGTTTAGGCCATTTGTATTTAATGTAATTATTGAAGTGTTAAGATTTGCATGTGCTATTTCTTGGTTGTTCTGTTTTCGCATTTGTTTTCTTTTTCCTGCCTTCCTGATGGTTATTACTTGTACACTTTTTATAAGGTGATGTTTTTAGAACTCTGTTTTTAACTGTACCTTTCATATAGCTTTTCTAGTGGTTGCTCTAGTTATTACATTATGTATACATTACTTACCACAGTATACTAGTGTCATCAGTTACTACTTTGAGTGAAGTATAGAAATTTTACTTCTCTTTGTCTCTTTACCCTCTCCCATTTAGGATATTGTTGTATCCCTTCTGTATGCTTTCTGATACCCCTTCTATATGGCTTTAGAACCACATCAGACAATATTATAATTTTTGCTTCAACCATCAAAAATCATTTAGAAAACTTAAGAGACAATGTATGCCTGTGATTTTGCTTATCATGTATTTCTCTTCTTTTCATGTTAGCTCTTCTATCATAGCTCGCTTTTTAAAGGCATTCTTTTAGAGCAGGTTGGCTAGGTGATGAATTCTCTGTTTTCCTCATCAGAGAATGTCTTGATTTTCCCTTATTTCTGCATATTTTCCCTGAATACTGTATTCTAGGTTGATGGAGGGTTTTTGTTGTTGATTGGTTAGTTTTAGGATTTAAACGTATTGTGCCACTTTCCTCTAACCTCCCTGGTATCTGATGAGAAATACACTGTCATTAGGATTGCTTTTCTCTTGTAAGTATGATGTCATGTTTTTCTGGTTTCCTTTAAAAATTTGTTCTGTTCATTTAGTTTTAAGAAGCCCTGTAATGTGTATATCTGTAGATTTCTTTGGGTTCGTCCTCTTTATAGTTTTCTCAGCTTCTTGAATCTGCAGATGATGTCCTTGTCAAATATAGAAAATGTTCAGATTTTTTTTTCTTTGAGCACTTTTACAGGCAATCCATCTTTTACCTATTTATCTGAGTCTTCAGGGACACAAATAAGAGCTCTCTTGTTATAGACCCATGTGTCCTTATAGCTCTGTTTATTGTTTTTGCTCAATCTGTTCACTTTATTTTCAGATTTGGTAAATTCTTTTTCTTTTTTTTAAAAAAGTCTTGACATTTTATTTGAATCATCTACATTTTTCCTGTAGAGGTGTCTATTATAATTCTTAAGAATAATGGTGTTAGAATTAGACAAAAATCCCTTCAAATTATAGCCCAATAATTCCTTGGCTTTGGCAAATTTACTTAACCTCATCTTATCTCCAAAAATTAAAAATAAATAAATAAATTTAAAGGATAACATCAACAGTGGCCTTGGGCTCTCCTCATGGTTCCATGAACTAATCCATCATTGTACTTTGTCTATCACCTGGCACAGGATAAATACTTTTAAAAGAAAATATCATGCTGATTTTGAAATCAATGTCCTTGGAGATTATTTAACATCATATGTTGCCCAAAGATACAGTTTTTTTAAAAAAAAAAAAGTATAATGTGATCCCAATTTTGATTTTTCAAATATTAAATAGATTGACACAGACAGGAATGAAATGCAGCAACATGCTAATGATGATGTTCTCAGTTGTACAATTGTGGACACTTCTTATTTTCTTTGTAATACAATTTTGAATGTTCAAATGCTTCCAGATTAAATCTTTGTTTTTCTTCCACATGTTTTTCAAATTTAGTGATTTCCATTGTTCTATTTTCCATTTCACTTATTCCCTGCCATTGAGCCCATCAACTGAACTTTTTATTTTAGTTAGTTTATTTTTTAGCAGGATAAATCAGATTTCTAATAATACAACCCCTGCCTTTTTTGTATCACTTTCTTTGGGGCTCTTGATATATGTTGGAAACCTGTGTCCATAACAAATTAGAATTAGGCTCACTGTTTAATCCTGGAATAGCTAGGTTCCTACGCTCCCAGTGCTTATGTGGATATTCTAGAATACTCTTAATTTTTATTGCTTTTACCTTAACAAATGCCAGGGAATCATCATTCTGAGAGTGAAACAATCACCCTGTAAAATTGACCACATTACTTCCTTTTAAGATAAAAGCAATCCCTGCTTTCTTGTTCTGTTCTTCTGTTAATCATCTTCAAAAAGGATAAGGAAAATGGAGGCTGCAGAAAAGAAGGAGAGGTGAAGGAAGAGAAAAACCTTTGTAAAGCTTAGTGATGTTTTCCCTAAATCTTCTCCCAAAAATAAAGACATCTTTTTATTTAACCTTTGTGTAGAAACCCTATTGCACACATTTTTAATTTTTGAACTTCCTTTCATTAAAAAGACAATAGCAACAAAATTGGGGCAATACTTCATCTGGATTATAATACTAGCCCTTGAACTCACAAATGAAATCTGCTGAGAGTTTCAAGTACTATCATTTTTATTCTGTTTGTTGTTTAGATCTTCTTTGTATTAACTTCAATTGTTATACTTCCAACAGGGTTGCATTTTTATTCTTTGACTAGGAATGTTGCTAGGAGATCATCTATTATTATCATCAAGAAAAGTTGGATCACTGCAACTACATTTGTCCCTTTTGCACATGAGAACAGAGTAGCACAGTAGTTAAGTATTATTCAAGTACTGATGCTTCCTAGTCCAAGTTGCCCCTAACTCACTGTAGAGTCTCTGGGAAGGCCCTGGCCATAGTTCTCCTTCAGCAGCTCTACCTGCAAAGGTGAAAAAATCAGAACCTCCTCTCCTTCAGGGAACTATTGAAGAAGAGTGGAGCAATGGTGTTCCAACCTCCCATGGAGGACATATTTGTTAATATGCAAGACTTGCCAATATGTGAGACCATGTGCTCTAAGGCAGAGATGTATTCAGTCTAATAATATTTGGTAAT
Source organism: Ictidomys tridecemlineatus (assembly GCF_052094955.1). Classification (NCBI taxonomy): domain Eukaryota; kingdom Metazoa; phylum Chordata; class Mammalia; order Rodentia; family Sciuridae; genus Ictidomys; species Ictidomys tridecemlineatus. Next base: position 52,122,309 of record NC_135487.1, read on the forward strand.
TTGATTTTTACAATAAGGAAATGAGTTAACTAGAGAGAGTTAATTTTTCACTCATTCTAGTTAGTCTTTCTGGTTTTTGTGTTTGTTGTTTTGTTTTCCCATTTTACATGGTCTGTGATCTAGAAAACCCCAGCTGCCACTAACAATACAGATTAAGCCTCACGATGCCTCATTCCTACTGCCCTCTTGATTTCACTTTTAGTTTGGGTCTGAGTCTTTGCATACTATTAAAATAGATTCTTAGTTGAGTATTTTCTTTGGTGGAACTTTATTGTTATTACTAGTTCTATACATTTTTAAGTGAGGGGAACATGCTGCTTCCCTGGTTATGTAACTTTGTAAATTTCGGTAGAAATGTGACATAGAAAAAGAAAGAAAGAAAGCTTCTAGCTAATAAGAAACAGACGCAGAATTTCTTCTTCTTTTTTTTTTCCTTAATTTTTTCTAACAGAAAACACAGACTTGCTTTAACTACTATTAAATTATATTTTAAGTTTTGTTAAAGATGTCAGCATTAATTTTCTTCATTGAGATTTCTCATACCTACATAGTAACTCCCTTTTTTTTTTTTTTTTTTTTAAACAGGGTTGAGAGTAAAGAGAAGGTGAAGGGTTCAGGGATTTCTCAGGACTAGAAGGAAACAGAATGAATTAATTTAATGTTTGCTGAAGAGGCTAAGAACTGCCTATTTTAGACTTTGTTTTCTTAAATCATTCGGGTACAAAAATTCCCTCTGTACTTAACCCCAATTTCTCTTCTTTTTTTTCAAAACAAACAAGTTCCCTAAACACTGTATCTTCTAGAAGGGCAAGAGTCTGTAAAGCAGATTCAAACTGTTGATCTTTCTGGGCCATAAATTCCACTGAGATTGGTTTTCCCAGTGGCTCCTGCATTTGTGAAGGGACTTTATGTCTCCTCAACATCTGGCTTCTAGCAGATGCCTGTGGTGAAAACCCAGTCACCATGACAAACACTGTCCTGATGCTGTCCCTTTCTGCCTAATGGACCCCAGCCCCTACAGCTCAACAAAAAGGGTGTTTGACAATGTTATCTGTAAGTACTCATTTAATGAATCCTCTTCAGCTGTGATAGAAATGTCTGGCTCTTTAAACCTTCCATGGCTATAAAATCTCCAATTCTACTTCTGAATATCAAGGTCCTACTCAATACTTTTGAACTTAGTCTCACCTCCTTTTTAAAACTCTAAAGTCATTATCCAGTAACTTTTGTAAAATTTCTTTTACAAATAAACGGGAAGCAATCGGGGCCCCAAGATGATAAGATGCTTTTGTTATTTCCTGTGTGTATGTGTTGCCTCCTCAGGATTTTAAATTACTTCAGGACAGGATCTCAAAGGAGCCTCAATAGAGAAAAGATTTTGGCATTCTCTACCACCACCATATCTAATTCAAAATAGAAATGACATCCTTGGGTCAAATAAGGAAAAGCAAGTCTAGCAAATTTCAAATTTTTCCATACTTTTTTTTTTTAAAGAGAGAGAGAGAAAGAAAGAAAGAAAGAGAGAATTTTTTTTATTTTTAGTTTTCGGTGGACACAACATCTTTATTTTATTTTTATGTGGTGCTGAGGATCGAACCCAGCGCCCCCGCGCTACTGCTTGAGCCATATCCCCAGCCCCATACTTTTTTTGAAAAATGTCATTCATTAAGTTTTCTAATTTTTGATGTCCCAAGAAAATGCATAGAAGACTTACTGGGTAATCCTGACCTGTTTTAAAACAGAATCAAATCTATTCTCCTCATAAGTTTCTAGGAACAACTAGAATCTGCTCACATCCATTTGTTTAATTGACAGTCCTATAGTAGGTCACCAAAATATTGGAGGACACGTTAGGAAATTATTTTCATTTGTTATTGGTTTTATGGTGTTCTATCAAAATTTCTTAAAATAAGGGATATATTCTATTTCTGTAGCACAGATGACAGTGACCTACTTGTCTTGCTTTCAAATTTTTTACCCCAACAAAACTCCATTCTTATCACAGCTTCTATATTAGTGAGAGAAGTAAAATTTGTTATAAAATATTTTTAGGGGAATAGAGACATTTTTGTATCATGCATTCATAGTAAAATTGAAATCTTATGTGTTCACCTTTCTCTAAGTTTCTGATGGATTCAACATTATTTCTGGAGGGAAAAGAGTTCTCTGACTTACCCTCTATCCACAGCCTTCCTCCACATTACGGATTTGGAACCAAAGGCCAGAAATAGCTGACCAAATCTTTTCCCATCAATGCCAGATAACTCTTTTCAATGAATCTGGATCCAATTACTAATAAGAGTTTTTTTTTCAGATAATTATACCTCATTTAGACAAAAAAATCTGATTCTTAAGTTCAACACAAAACTGCTAGAATGATGATTTCCTCAGGTAATAAATCTTTCTGACCCCTGTTTTCTTTATTTTTTTTTGGGGGGGGGGGTACCAGGGATTGAATTCAGGGACACTCAACCACTGAGCCACATACCTAGCCCTCTGTTTTGTAATTTATTTAGAAACAGATCTCACTGAGTTGCTTAGTGCCTTGCTGTTGCTGAGGCTGGCTTTGAACTCACAATCCTCCTGTATCAGCCTCCCGAGCCACTGGGAATACAGGCATGTGCCTATAATCTGACCCTTGTTTTCATAGGGTACCTTCTTTTCCTACTCCGTTCCCTATTTTTTCCCCCTCTCTGATGGATTTTTCTTTTTGTTGTTAATAGATTTTATTTTATTAAACCAGTTTTAGTTCATAGCAAAATTGAGCAAAAGGACAGAGATTTCTCATATGCCTCTTGCCCCAGCCTACACATATAACCTCTCCCATTATCAAAATCCTGAACCAGAATGGTACATTTTTTTACCACTGGTGAACCTACCCTGACACAGCATTACCTCCTAGAGTCTGTAGTGTTCATTTTTGGTGTTGTATTTTCTGTGGGTTTTGACAAATATATACATGACATTTATCCACCATCACAGAAGAACACAGAGTAGGTTTACTACTGTAAAAATATACACTCTGCCTATTCATGCTTCCTTGCTTCTTGCCCCTGGCAACCACTGATATTCATATTGTCTATAGTTTTGCCTCTCCCAAATTCTCATACAATTATAATCATGCAGTATAGAACCTTTTCAATTGTCTTCTTTTACTTTAGTAATATGCACTTAAATTTCTTCCATGTCTTTTCATGGCTTGATAGCTCATTTATTCTTAGAACTGAAAAAAAGTTTTATGTCTGGATGTACTAGTTTATTTATTCATTCACCTACAAAGGACATTATGGTTGCTTCCAAGTTTGGGCAATTATGAACAAAGCCGCTATAACATCCATGTGCCAGTGGTATGTGCATGTGGTTTTCAAATTATGTAGGTAAATGTCCAGGTTCACAATTGCTGGATCAAATGGTAAGAGCATGTTTGGTTCTATAAGGAACTGATAAAAGTTCTTCCGAAGTGGCTACACTATTTTTTATTGCATGAGAGGTCCTGTTTGTGCCACTGGGCTGTTCACTTCTCCCATGGGTTGATTGTGTCCATTGGCACATAGCATTTACTAAGACATGTGGCGGGTCAGGCACATGGTTCCCTTATAAGGGCCATTTCTAGTCATTTAGCGGACACGCAATGCTGGTCCTCATTTGCTGGACAACATGAAATGACTTTGTCTTAATTTCTTATGTATTTTGGTTTCATTTTCTTCTGTTTAAATTTGAGAGACATCAACATATTTTAAAGAATATTTATCTAATAATACTCTCAAAGAATATAATAAATATTTTAATAAACATTCAAGCTTCCTGGTAACATTATGAGAAGTGAGGTCTTGTACCCACGGTTGCCTATTTAGAGTATGTTTATCATTCTTCACAACTTGAAAATATAAAGTGTAATGTGAGTATAAATTGAGAAAATCATAGCTATTAAATATAGAAACAAGAACAGAGATTATTCATGGGATGATCTAAAAGGAATTAAAGTACTATGTGAAAGAAAAAGATGGATACAGTATTTTTTCTAAAATGTAGGATTTTACATCTCTACACCTCCTAACCCTTCATCCTCAAAACTATTTCTTTCCACTCCCTTGTAGGCCTCCTTGGAAAACTTGTTCCAATTTATCAGACCTGTTGCTATTATAATGAACATACTTTCTCACCCTATAGATGCTTACAAATTACATCTACTTCTTTTTCAGCAGTTTTATCATTGTGATGTGACCAGACAATCCAGACTCATTAGAGACTCCTATATAAAGCATAACTCCACTTTTTTGGGGGGAAGTGGGGGTACTGGGGTACCCATCAGTGCTCAATCATATTTTATTTAGAGACAGGGCCTCCCTAAGTTTCTTAGGGTGTCGCTAAATTGCTTAGACTGGCTTTGAATTTGCAATCCTCCTGCCTCAGCCTCCTCCACCTTTTTTCCTTTTTTTTTAGTTGTTGATAAACCTTTATTTTATTTATTTACACGTGGAATAATGAGAATCGAACCCAGTGCCTCACACATGCTAGGCTAGCACTCTACCACGGAGCCACAACCCCAGCCCTAGCCTCCTCCACTTTTTTAACATACAATAAGAAAGTAGAGATCAGGAGGCAAGAAAAGCAATGGAGACAGACAAAGGCTTTTCTTTCCTAGCTTGGGTGAGCTTCTGAATTTCTTCACTCCTCAGTCCTCATCCATAAATGGGGATGTTAATAGGAAGCAACATCACAGGGCTGGGTGAGAATCATGAAGTAATGTATGTAAAATGCATTAGCACCCTGCTTATCACTTACTAAACATTCAAATATTAGGGGGAAAAGGAAAACTTCTAGTTTCTTTGCACAGTGATTTTTTTTCTCTCAGCCTGGGATTTTTTTAGGTCTAGATTCTGAATAAAAGGTCTTCAGGAGATTGCAATGAAGGAGAATTTGCCAGAGGCATCCTTTTTGTTACTGGAAGCTTCTTGCCTGAACAGTGCTAAAGATGCCCTGATTGGGTGTTTTTATCTAAACATTGTTCGGACATACTTAGCACACTTAGTGCTAGACACTTACCTTCCAGTTGATGTGGTCTTTCTTTAGCCTTCTCAACACCACTGCTGACAAACACCTGGCACAGATGTGGCACTGCTTCCACCAGCACCTGTGGCGGACAGTGAGAATCTACTATGATCTGTTGCTGCTGCACCTGCAGTCACCCTCCAACCCCTTCACATCCCTGCCCTCCATGCAGCCACTACTACTCACCCATAATTTTTTACTGGAAGTGAAATGCATTTACTGACCTGGGAATCGACCAGAATGAAGTCACCAATACCTTCTTTTGAATGGGGCATGATATACCTCATTTCTCATCATTGTGTGCCATTTCTATTCACCATGGTAAGGGATTTTTAGGTCAACTTCCAGACCTTCCACAACTTCACAAAATAGGAGAGAATAAAGATATATAGCGATCTCCATAGTAAGTTTAAAGGGGCTGGTCCTTTGGGCATTTCCATTCACTGGTTCCTTAACCACTTCAGACAATTTACAAGAAGGATGGCTGGTTACACCAACCATCACAGGGAACAGTGTTCAGTGATGGAAGAGCCAGCTACAGACCCAAAACACGCTGGATGGAGGAGCTCCAGGAAGTTGAGCTGTGCTGAAAAGACCAGGTTCAAAAGGTCATACAGCTTTTGGTTCCATTTATATAATATTCTTGAAATGACAAAATTATAAAGACAAAAAAAGAGATGAGTGGCTCCCGGGGTCAGGAAAAGGGGAAGAGGTAGGTGGTTAGGCTGTTGAAGAGTGGCACGAGGGGTTCTTCTAACAGAAATATTCTGCATCTTGACTGTGCTGGTGTTCATGAGAATCTTCATGGGTTATAAAACTGCATTTAAAGAATACAAACACTCCTGAATGTAGAACTGGTGATATCTGAATGGATCGGTGGATTGTATCAATATCAGTTTCTGTTGATGATACTGCACTGCAGTTATAGAAGAGGTTACCATTGAAATGGGAAACTAAGTGAAGGGCATATGGGGTCTCTATTATTTGTTACAACTACACATGAACCTATAATTATCTCAAAAGATTTAAAAACATCTATAATGGGCATTTTGAGAATTGCAACTATTTTATCATAGCAATTAAGTGTTAAATAAAGGGGATTTTTCCTTCGGAATTTTGTAGAAGAGAATGTAGCACCAGTGTTTTCAAGCTTAAAATGGCTGTGTTCTACAGGGACACAGCCACATCTATGTTTATAGCTGCACAATTCACAATATCTAAACTGTGGAAGCAACCTAGATGCCCTTCAATGGATGAATGGATAAAGAAAATGGGGTATATATACACAATGGAACATTACTCGGCAATAAAAGAGAATAAAATCATGGCATTTGCAGGTAAATGGATGGAGCTGGAGAATATAATACTAAATGAAGTAAGCCAATCCTCAAAAAAACAAACGCCAAATGTTTTCTCTGATATAAGGAGGCTGATTCATAGTAGGATTGGGAGGGAGAGCATGAGAGGATTAGATGAACTCTAGATAGGGCAAAGAGGTGGGAGGGACATGGGGATAGAAAAGATAGTGGAATGAGATGGACATCATTACCCTAAGTACATGTATGAAGACACAATTTGGTGTGAATATACTTTGTATACAACCAGAGATATGAAAAATTATGCTCTATATGTGTAATATGAATTGTAATGCATTCTACTTTCATATATAACAAATTAGAATTTTTAAAATTCCAAAAAAAAAAACAAAAACAAAATGAGTATAAGAAATTGTCAAAATAAAGGAGCCTAAGGAGACAAAATGAGTTTTGTAGTATCCTGTATGGTATAATGTAACACAAAAAGGACATTACATAAAAACTCTGGAAGTCTGAATAAAGTCTGACTTTTAGTTAATGATTTTTTAAAAAATGGCTGTGTTCTTAAAATTTCCTAATATTTCCACTTTGGGGAATGTTCCCAAGGACATCTAACCTGAGTCACCCATGTTAGAGCAGAAGCTCTTTACCCAACATCTCATCAGCCTGAGAATCTTATTTAGTATTTTAAAGAATATTGATTTGTAGTTTGTCTCATTTTCTACTTTTAATATGACACAGTATAATAAGTAAGCAAAAATGAGTTAAGATGTTTTTCCCCATAAAAATAGAAAAGCAGGTGGTGCATGCCTGTAATCCTAGAGGCTCGGGAGGTTGAGGCAGGAGGATTGCAAGTTCAAAGCAACTTAGTGAGGCCTTAATCGACTCAGTGAAACCCTTTTTCTAAATAAAATATAAAAAGGGACTAGCTCAGTGGTTAAGTGCCCCTGGGTTCAATCCCTAGTACCAAGAAAGAGAGAGAGAGAGAGAGAGAGAGAGAGAGAGAGAGAGAGAGAGAGAGAAAGGAAAGAAAAGAAGGAAAGAAAGGAAAAGCCAGGAGTATTCTAGAGCACTATATAGTTCAGCCAGAGATGGCAAACACGGGGCCAGTGCTGCCAGTCAGCACACAGTCTGTGATTGATGTCATTTGTTGATCATGACACTTTATTTTCTGAAGAGTCTGGATGTTTCCTCAGAATCCTTCTTAACATACACTGCAGGTAGCCAGTGACAGTGAGTTGCCATTGACACAAGTTGCAGTCTCCATATATGTGCTATTTCTCCTTCTCAGAATGAGAGATTTTGCAGTGTACTCTATCCCCTGTATATGCCAAATAAAAAGAGTTTTATGCATTCACATTGTTTCCTCCCCCAGTTTCCCCTCATCGAGCTTGATTCACATGCTTGCTGAAGTGCTTTTATCTTTCATAAATCTTTCATAAATAAATACTCCCCAATGGGAGTGTTTTTGCATTTAAAATACAACATTTAAAAAATGCAGCACCATATGCAGCTGGAAAACTGTGAACAGATTTTTAAATTCCTTTATAAATCAAGAAGAAAAAGCAAACAACAGGTCAACATGGCGGAAAGTAAGTTCTCTTGGGCAACTGTTTATTTTTAAAACTATTTGTCCCTTTTTCTGCAATAACTAATACTTACTGGCAACTATAAGTGTCAAAGCTTGTCTAAATGCTGACATCAGTGACTTGTTTTAAGATAACTTTTAATCTAGGAGAAAGAGAAGAACGGGCGATTTAAATTTATTTTATCTATAAACACATGCAGAGTAGTGTAAGAAAAGCCATAAAAACTAGCAAATCATAGAATGGTTTGCCTGCAAGACAGAACTCTTCTAGCGCCCATACTTCTGAATATCTGTTGTATTCTAGGATCACAAGGTTCACACTGTGAACCAGGTTTAGAGGAATGAGCTTAAGGCAGTTCACACTTCCAACCTTAGACCATGATGCATTCCTCTAAATGAGCTCAGGTCTTTGCAAAGCTGAGTTTTAAATGGTTACTGTGATGGAGGCAAGTAGACCATGAAAATCAATGTGGAAGAGGGACTGAAGGAGGTGGGAGCTGGTCATACCATCAAATTGTGACTGTTATTTTTTTTTTCAAATTACATGTAGCATTTTATTTTCAAAAAATCTAGTAGGTTGTTAAGGACCTAAATGTTCATCAAGTTATTTGGACCTAACTTCTTAATAAATGGGACTGTTAGATATTTCTGTTTTATGAAAATATTACTTAGACCTCAAGTGAATTTGGAACCTCTGCCCTGGGGTCCTAGGGAATAATTTCATCCATGTGATCTCTTGTATTCCTTATGAAATCCCATAAGATAGGTATGATATGGTCAAAGAAATCGAGATTCACCTGAGTTTTAGGGACTTGTCTAAGTCTACCCCACTGGTGAGTGACTGAGGTTGTATGGGCTGTGAGTTGCCTAAAAATTTCATGGCAAAGGGAGGCAAAACTAAAACAAAATGCTGGCATGATTCTCCCAGGACACCATACTTTTTCTGCAAATCCTCATTTGTCTTCTTCCTTCCAAGTTTGAGTTGACAATAGAGAGAGGTAAACTTCATTTCACCTATCTCATTTTACTAAAGGAATATTTGTGTGGATTTCATTGTTGCCCCTCCTGGGTATGTGAGGAATATAGTCTGCCCTGGTGGAGTGAGGGTTTGTGCTCAGTCTGAATAAACGATAAAATAATATTAAAACAATTTGGGCTCCTGTAACCAAGACGACCCTGAGGTCCTGCAGAGAACCTCTCCTCAGGTTTCCTGCAGCTAAATGGCTGATCCAGCCTTTCAGGGAATTGGACACTTGGGATCTATTTTCAACCTGGTGAGCTCCAATTTAACACTGATGAGAGCGAGGATTTTCCCTCTGGCTCCTGCAAAAATGATCCCTGATACCATCTTTTTTTAACTTAGAGGGACAGGTGATATTAAAACCCAGAGTCTATTGAATGCTGATAAAACCTTTATAGGATTTTCTGTTTTGGCCTCTTTCGTAACGTTTAAACTGGTTTAAAACACAGTTCTCTCCAGGCTCAACCAGTTTCTGCGTCGCTTGTGTTGAATAGCATTTTACATGCAGCCTTCCGAACAGCATGTTAAACAGTCTTTATGCTTTCCAGCTTATTTCAATAAGCTTATAGAAATTTAATTTTAAAAAAAGATTTATTATAATGCTGAGTTAAAATGACTCACATTTAGACACAAAGGTATCTCTAAGATTGAATCTTTCTTTGATTTGAATAGCTTCCCGTTGTTCAGATATTTATTGACCTACATATTATTTGACATTCTTTCTGTTGGAAAATAGAGACCCAAAGGGGAGCAAGCACAGAGACCCCCTGTATAAATAGAAGTCGTGCAGTTAGAATTCCACTCTTGTGGTGGTTGGCAATAATAAGGCATTTACCAGTTCTGAGGGCTACAGGGAGAGAGTAGAGGGTTCTAGATAGTGCTACCAAGGCAACCTTTGAGAAGAGGTGCTCATTAAGTTTTATCCTGAATCTCGAGTAGGAGTGTTGCTGGGTGAATATGTTGAGAAAAGGAATTCAGTGCAGAAAAAAAGTATGTACTCAGAAATCAGAGGCCAAAATGGCATGCTGGGAGGGAGGAAGCCCATAGCTGAGAATTACTGGACTACAGAGTGATGTGGGCAGAACAGGAGACAAAGCCAGTGCACATATGAGGTTTTGATAGTCAATGGTCCTGAAGGCCATAGAAGTGAATGGGTTTTGTTAGCACAAAAGGGCTGAGTTGGGTGCAAACTTCACGGACCAACAGAGCCTTTATTTAGCAGTAGATTCACATCTCTGATGGACCCACTTTCCTGGTGGAAAATTGAGCCATTGGCCAAAGGGGGAGTCTGTGATTATATAGGTTACACTGAGAGGTGACTTAATTAATGAGTGTGTCAGTTTGGGCACTCAGGAATTTGAGATCTGTTTTTACTGGGCCAGATGGAGGGTCTGGGTTCAGCAGTCAGTACCTGGAATCTGCTTTTACTGAGCCAGATGGAGGGGTTGGGGTCAGCAGTCAGTATCTGGGAAAGGATTTATTTTGGGAAAGATCAATGCTTTAGCCTCCTCCCAGAGACTGTCATTCTAGGTTTGATGAATAGCTCCTCCCCAGGGCTTATCTTGTCACTGGGAAAGAATGTATTGGGAAGGGATCAATGTTATCAATGTGTTGCTTTCTTCCTCACTCCCCCTCCCCAGGCCACACTATTTGGGGGTTTGTCATTTTCCATATCTAATAGGTTTTATAGGGAAAGAACAAAAGGGCTGGGGCATGACCTGATCAGATTTGCAAATTTGTTTAAAAAAATTAAAAAAAAAAAAGTCCCTCTACTGGCAGTGTGAAGAATGGCTTGAACGGGTATGAAACCCAAACAGGGATCCTGCTTTCCCTTGGGGACCACTATGAATGTTGCTTGTCACTGCAGAGGATGGGAACAAATAGGCTAAATAGATACTAGGACCTTGCAGGAAAGTGCATGTTGGAGTAAATGTGTGAGATTTTCAAAATATTATAAAAAGTAATTTAAAAAAAAAAAAAAGGCCTTATGGACCAACCTAGCCAACTTGAGCTTGCCCAGGTTCTCTGCATGACTGGTTGCTAGTCCCTTCATGAATGACTCACTTGGAAGGCCACACAGACATTTGAGAGTCAGAAGCCCCAAGACCATCCATCCATGTCCTTTTACTTTACAGTGAGCATTTTAACTCCTCTAACCTTTGGTTTTCTTTTCAGAGACTGGTGAGAACTACATGATAATTATTCAATCTTAATTTAATTTATTAAATTATAATTATTCAATTATATTATTTGTATAACTTAATTATAGCTGCTCAAAATCTGTTCCCTTCTTAAGACACTTTACCTAAAGGACATTTCAGAGGTTAAGAACAGGTGCTGTTGCAATATTTGCAATATTCTCTTTGCAGTATTCTCCTTTTCTAGGGCTTCAGAAATGTGGCCAGTTTCCATGTGACAGAGCAAATACCTCTTCCACCTATGTGTTTCCTTCAAATATTAATACCCTCCAAAGTTCAAATCTTTCCCTGGCTGTCTTCTCAAGAGAAGGCAGAACATAGAGGAAAGAGCTGTATTTTTTTTTTCCCTTACTGTGAGACCTTGGGTGTTATGTTTTAAATGTGAGGTGTTCCCCGAAAGCTCACATGTGGGACAATGCAAGAGGTTTAGAGGAAAAATGATTGGGTTATGAGAACCAAATCAGTGAATTAATCCCCTGACAGGATTAGCTGAATGGTAACAGGAGGCAGGGTAGGGTGTAGCTGGAGGAGGTGAGTAATTTGGGGCATGCCTTTGAGCTATATGTTTTCTATCCTGCAAGTGGAGTCAGTCTCTCTCTCTCTCTCTCTCTCTCTCTCTCTCTCTCTCTCTCTCTCTCTCTCTCTCTTTCTGGTCATCCTATGAGCTGCTTGCCTCCTCTGTGCTCTTCTGCCATGATGTTCAGCCTCACCCCCAACCCTGAGGAATGGAGCCAGTTGTCTGTGGACTGAGACCTTTAAAACCAGGAGTCCTCAAATAAACTTTTCCTCCTTAAAAATGTTCTTGTCAGGTCTTTTAGTCACAGCTGCAGAAAAGCTGACTAAAACATTGGTCAAGTCATATCATCTGTCCTGGCCTCAGTTTTCCCATTTCTTAAATGGGGGTTATGCAGCCTATCTCTTAGGGTGTTTGTGAGGACTAATATGAACTCATTGCAGTAATTGTATTGGCTCTCAGATACCAACAGTTGAAGCACTTCTTATGTTCCATGTTTTTCTTGTAATTATTTTATTTTTTTACACAAATGGAGCACAGCTTTTCATTTCTCTGGTTGTATATAATGTAGAGCCTTTTTTTTTTTATCCCTGGACCTCAGAGCAACAATCCAAATGCCAACTGGATATTTCCACTTGCCCCTGCCTCTGACATCTCATAGTTAATAGACTTATAAACTTAACTTCTCCTTGAACTTACTTATTCTCTCGTATTCCCGTGTTCACAGCAATTGGCACATGGCACCATTATTGATTCTAACTATTAGAATAGAAACCCATGAGTTTGTCATCTGCCTCTGCTCAAGGCAAGGTCCTTGAGCTCATGGTTTCCTCTTGATTTTATCCTCTCTTCTCCATTCAAGCTTTCCTGGCATCACCACCCCTCACTTGGATCATTGTGAAGCTCTTTCCTCTTGTCTTCAGCCCAGAGTTTTCTATCCAGCAACACACCTGTTGATACCCATCCCTTCAGTGGTCCTCACTGTCTTCAGGACAGAGTCTCTACTATGTATCAAATGATGTAGAACTTGATCATGACCTTGGAAGGTTTTTTTTTTTTTTGCCATCTCATCTTTCTTCACATTTTCTTCACATTCCAGTGCTTGGAGGTACCCTCAGGCTCCCATGAATACCATGTCATTTCTTGCCCCCCACCCCCGTTGGTTCATGCTCTCTCCTGTACCTGTCTCCCCCCTCCCAGTTCTTCTTTCCCTCATTAGCTTCAACCAAATTTAACACTACAACTACAACCACCACCCTGGCAAGCCAGGGTAGGGGTACGATGTTAGAAGGACAACTCTAGTCTAGTGTGAAAGTTTCACAATCTACTTTTATCCCTATCTTCCTCAGTCCAAGCAACAGGGACTAGTTGTCACTGAACACTTCCTGAACTGAACTGCCCGACTATTCATTGCTGATGCTGATGATATTTCTGTGGTATTTTTTTTTTTGAGGCAGTAGTTAGTATGACTTTCTTGTGCCATTCTACATCACCTAGCTTCCTGGGACGGTGTTTAGAGACAACTATTTGCATGGTGAAAAGTTATTAACCTGGGGCTGAGGATGTGGCTCAAGCGGTAGTGCACTTATCTGGCATGTGCAGGGCACTGGGTTCCATCCTCAGCACCACAAAAAAATAAAATAAAGATGTTGTGTCCACCAAAAACTAAAAGATAAATATTAAAAAAACTCTCTCTCTCTCTCTCTCTCTCTCTCTCTCTCTCTTAAAAAAATTTATTAACCAAGACTCATTTTTAAAAAATATCTTTTATTTACCTATCTATTTATCCATATCTGTCTATATATTTATTTATTTATTTTATGTGGTGCTTAGAATTGAACCCAGTGCCTATACATGCTAGGCAAGCGCTCTGCCACTGAGCCACAACTTAGCCCCCTAAGATTCATTCTTGAAAATTTTGGTCATTTAGTTCCTCAAGCCCATCCTCCTAGTGAAAATGACTCTTCATAATGAACACAAAGAGAATTCTTGGCCTTCCAAGACACAAAGGTTGGTTTGGCTCAAAAAAAGTAAAAAGATTCTGCTGAAGCAATTTTCATAGTTCTTTAGAAATTTCTACAGTTTTCCTTTTCCTCTATTTCTTTTAGAATTTGGGGATTTCTCTTTTTTGTGGGGGGGTATGGGGGGGAGAGAGAGAGAGAGAGAGAGAGAGAGAGAGAGAGAGAGAGAGAGAGAGAGAGAGAGAAGAGCAAGAATATAATTGGAAGGAAGCCAAATGGCCTATTCCAGTGTTTCAAAATTTTTGCTCAACCCACTATAATAAAAACATGTTTCATTGGACCCAGATATGCAGTTAAACATTCATAAACAAATTACATGTGAAATGCTTTTAAAACCCAGAAAGTACCGATTTTCCCATATGAGAGATGCTCTATTTTCTACTTACTCTCTTGTATTCAATTTCATTTTAAAAATGCTCGTCAACTTCCAGTAAGTTGATTCCCTGACCCACTAACAAGCAGCTGATTGCAGCCTTAAAAATACTAATTTAGTTCAACTTCTGTTCTGATGCAGAAAGCCTTTCCTTATAATAAATTCAATAAGCAATCCCGCCTTTCTGAGGCAATATCCCAAGCATATCTGTGTATTTTCTTCCTGTCAGGGGAACGTAGAGATTCCACTAAACTGAGAAATTAGACCTCCACATCTCAGGCCTCATGGGTTTTCTACTAGAGTGACTTTGAAGTCCAAGTAGATCTAAGCAGTTCAAAGCTGTGGTAGTAGAAAAAAAAAACTTGACTCTAGACTTGGCCTGTGACTTCAGCTTCCCAAATACTGAGCTTGGACTAGCTGCATCAAGTTACCTGAAGAATTTTTTGATGCACTAGTTCAGAGGCCTTAACCCTAGATTTATGAGCGCAAAGCTTGGAAATATGGACATTCCATAAGCTCCCTGCATGATCCCCATGTGACCATGACTAGAAACCTATGACCTGGGATCTTCTTCTAGAGAGTAGTTATGCAGTCCACCTTCCTGGTACGGTTGTTAAGAGGAATAAATCGAATTCTATAAATTAAAACACATTTTATACACACTCACAAGCAAAAATAACCAAAAGTCTTAGGTGCCAAAGTTAAGGTCTTCTAGACCTTCCAATCAGAGTAAATTAGCAGGGTAATCTGGGAAAATTAACAATGGTTTTCTGAATTTTGAAATTTCAGAATCAACTGCAATGTTTAGACTGAGCATAACCCAACAACCCAAAAAACCACAATATAAATCAAAAAGTAGCATACAATCATCTCCCAGCTGGCTTGCTCTGCCCTTGCTCACCTAGAAAATTATTAATAATAGCTGAAAGTGTAAAGAGATGGATTTCTTTCTCCTAACAAGCTTGCACATTTTGCTTGTGGTAACACCAAGAATTTCTTAGAGCTTAGATAAAAATGTTCCACGTAAATTTTTAGAACTATGACAAAAAGAAGCCCTCAGTGAAATGTTGGCCTCTCTGAAATAAAATAACATGATGTGCTCTAGTTATTACCTGCGTAAAACAAAGGTCTTTGGGTATGCTCTTTTTTCCTCCCCCTTTACAAATGCATAACAAAATGAAGACTCAAGAAAGTCCACCTTATGTCTTATGAATAGGTAAAATCTAAATGAGTCAGTCCTAAAGTGAATTGTGGATGTTAAGTTAATGTACTTTGACAAGAGTTTGTACTGGAAAAAGAGAGGTACATAGAATATTCAGAGTGAGGAGAAGATATCAAAGGCTTTTCAGGTCCTGTATGAAGATATTTTACTTCAGTTCTCTCATGGTGATTATGTAGTAAAGATTTATATTTAATAATATAACATATAATAAGATTTATATATAAAGTCACATTCTATATAATATTTGTATATCAAATTCCACACTTTCTGTTTGAGTGATTTGGATTCTCTCTATAGCTATTGCTGTATAAAAGTTATGTTTCCATGTTAAAAATAAGCAAGTAATTATTTCCCAATGTTGCAAGATATTATAAAACTGAAGATATTTTAAAAACTAAAACTAAAGGGCTGGACTTGGAATAGTCACTTGCATGGTTTCTACTAGGGCACCTAAAATGTAAATCCCTGTATAAAATAGAATAAGGACTAGTCACTCAGATCACGTTATGCTGGACCTATCATTGAAAGACCCTTCTTTAAAACATGATATAAATTTTCAGGGTAGGAAAACCCAAACTTTTGAGGCATGCTATTTAAAGGAAAGTCTTAGAATATAAGTAAAATAAATAAATAGAAAAATAGATCAATACTAAAGATGCTTAAAATTATCATATTTGATACATGTCTGAACAATTGTTTTCCAGTTTCCCCCAATAGTTGAATAAGACAAGCTGCTAGAGAGTATTTTTTTCATCTTTCATAGCTAGATGTAATCAACTCCTAGCTACTTTGTCAACCTCAAAGGAACTTTGGAATGTGCTGATATAGGGAATAGACAATCAGAAAGGAGTATGAAGGATATTGACTCAAATTTTTTGGTCCTCCTCCCTTTTATTCCATTACTGACCAGAGGATAACAACACAGCAATATGTGCTGGGAAACACTTTGTAGTTTATGAATTCCCTTCATCTGTGTTATCTTATTTGACCTTCAGGGCATTTGGTGAGGTAGGCAGGATCTGTCTCTGGAAACATAGTCTAAGGTAAACTAAATAAGATGAGGTATCTGGGGAAAGGAGGACACTTGTCTACTGATCAGTTACTGAGACCATAAAGCTCAGTCTTTGGATTTATTCCCAGAGCTCTGAGTTTGATCTTACAATGCAGCAGAATATGCTATGCATGTAATCACCAAAATATAGAAGCAGAAAGACTCAAATGATGAATGAAGAAACAGCTTACATTTCCATTCTGGACATTCCAGACGAGATTCTTCCAGTGAGGAACAACACGGCATAGTGTTAGGTCAAAACATATGCAATTATGAAATAGTCAGAACAGACTGCTTTATGTGGTTTATCTTAGAGAGAAAGTCATTTTCTAGATTCAGCTGTGAAAACTGGAGTCTGAGCCCCCACTCTGACACTGTTGACCATGACCAGGTAAGTTTCCCTGAACTTGCGTCCTCATCCATGAAATGAGCAATATAGTGTTTATCTCACGGGACAGTTGAGAGGATGAAATACATGATGTGTTGAATATCCAACTCATAAACTATTTCCACTATATAAAAACGTGTGCTTTTACACTGGATCAGCTTTGGAGTGAGCTGGTGTTTTGCACAATCAGAAACAGCTCCCCCTAGTGAACATGTGGCCCCTTACTTCTGACTCTGAATCATTTTAGTTCTCACTCCCTCAATCCAGTATCTAATTATCCACTAAATATTTCTCACATTATATCCTAAATGATTATTTAATCCACTTTTTCTATTTTTATAGCAGTGCCCTGTTTTAAGACCTCCATAATATCTCTTGACTAGATGGTTACAATAATCTCAAAACTGGTCTCCTTACTTCTAGTCTTGGTTCTTCCACCTTTTTCCTTGATGCATATAAACCTAACAAAATGACTTCTAATAACCTACAGAATAAAATCCAGCTCATTACCATAGCATCATTTGTCCACCCCCCAGCCTGATCTTTATCAAACTTCCCTGCCTTGTCCCCTGTCTCTTTCACCTTACTTAGTTTTAATAGCAAACAGCAAATTATTTTTAGCTTTCCATGCACACAATCCAATTCGTTCTTCTGTGTGAGACTCTGGAAGATATCATCTGGTTTGACTTAATAAGCTGCCTTATCTGACAGACAAATGCTCCATGGCAGTAGCTCCCCAGTTGGAGCCCCATGGGCAGGTTCTCTAAACACTAGGCCCCTAGACTGTCTGCTTTCCTCACTTCAGTTCCCTTGCCCAATAAAAAATATATAAATGGGAGATTACCAAAGGTCGAAGAGATGCGACACCTCCAAAGCATTTCCATAAAGAATTGTAATGAGGCTTTGTTTTCAACCTGGATCCTTGATTTCAAGGAGACTGCTCGCCGTCATTACAGCAGACTCTGTCTAAAGGGACGTGGCAGGGAGGTGATCAGTCTAGATGTCAGAAAACCACTGTGTTATCTGGTGTCTCCCAGAACCCTCAAGGACTCCAACACAAACAGTGACTCACGACCCCTTTATATCCCGAAACAAGCTGACACTCTTTGTCAGCACACTTCTGAAAGGTTTTGACTTTTGATCCAGAAGGAAATACAGGCGAAGGCTAATTTGGTGACTGAGGGCTGAATAGAAAGAGGACATGAAGTTTTATTCTTGCTGCCTGACACCATGATTGCCTCTGTGGTTCAATTAGCTGTGTCTTGAAGAAACAAGGTAACACGAGTCTGATGAGCCTGGATGGAAGCCCGATTATACAGGTTAGGTTTCAATTGTTTTGTGGCTCAACCAAGACCATGTGACCCCAGTATTGGAATTACCTGAGTACTCTAGAAGGGGTAGATCACATTTTTCCTCTCTCCATGCAAGTCTTTTCATCTGGACATGCCTTAAGTTCTCTCAGACGTAATTTCAAGATACAGGAAGCAAAGAGTTAGATTTCAGATTTGTTTTTTTAAATAAATGCTTTTAAAAGCATTATAGAGTAGAAAAAAATACTACTCCTGGAGTCGCACGAAAATATATTAAATCTTAGTGCCATTTATCAACCATGGGTTTTGCATGAGTCACACAGTCTCTCCAAGATTCTAGCTGCCCACATGTAGAAAGAGGATGGCTAATACCCATCCAGTAGGATTGATTTAAGGGTGAGATAGATACTTGTATGGGAGAGGGCCTAGCATTATAATTAGCACTCAGGAGGGACTGTATCTTTTTATTTTCTTTCATCATCATTGCTAATGGCCAATCTCTTTGTTTCGAAAATAACTAGGTTTTTCTCCCCCGACCTCCTTCTACTCATATTTGAAAGCTTCGGGTCCGGCAAAATCACTGTGGCTGTTTGTAATAAAATCAGATGGATGACTAAACCAGCCAGAGAAAAAATAGGGCGGCTCCACGAGGGAGACATGACAGAGGGCTTGGCTGAAGGACTGTAATTTAGAGCATCCATCATCTTTGGCCCAGGGAGCAACACTGTAGTCTAAGCCTGACTTGAGCTCTGATTTCTTCCAAGGTGTTAAGAACTCATTTAATAGTGATGAAGACTCACCATAGTGCTTGTTATAGCTGGGTTGTCTTTGCCAAGATAATTTCTTATATGTTGCTGTTATACATTCATGCAAAACAATGCCTTCCTACAGAATAAGAAATTTAATATGCCCTTTGTGAATACATTCAGGTAGCCTATATAAACTCCCCAGAATAGTACACACAGGTTGGTAGATATATGTGCATGCCAGAATTCAATAAGGAGAGGATCCATAGCTTTTATTAGGCTCTCAGTGAAGTCTGTCACCAAAAAGAGTTTTTAATAATCACTGCTACTGCTACAGAGCGAAAGACCTTATTTGTGACAGCTATAAGAGACAGTTTTCAACCGTGTGTTTTTCCTGAAATCTCAGAACATGTGTCTTGATGAAAACAGAATTCAAGCCACACAGTTTCTTTGAACAGTATGACGTGATAATAGTTTTTACTACATTTGCAAGCATGGGGGCACACACCTATAATCCCAGCAACTCTGGAAGCTGAAGCTGGATGATCACAAGTTCAAGGCCACACTCAGCAACTTAGCAAGAAGGACTGGGTTTAAAAAAAAAAAAAAAAAAAAGTGGCTCAGTGGTGAAGTGCCCCTGGCTTCAATTCCTGGTGCCCCTCCCCCAAAGTTTTTTGTTTTTTGTTTTTACATTTGTTTCTTAGCTACTCCTACAGACTGCCCAAGGTCTTTCCTAAAAGTTGATAAAACACGCTCAATTTTATGATACTCTTCTAACCTTAAACTTTCCCTAGTATTCCCTCAAATATCAAAAATTAATTCTTTTTTTATTTTTTTTGTTAGTTGTTCAAAACATTACAAAGCTCTTGACATATCATATTTCATACATTTGATTCAAGTGGGTTATGAACTCCCATTTTTACCTTGTATACAGATTGCAGAATCACATCGGTTACACATCCACGTTTTTACATACTGCCATACTAGTGTCTGTTGTATTCTGCTGCCTTTCCTAGTGTCTGTTGTATTCTGCTGCCTTTCCTATCCTCTTCTATCCCCCTCAAAAATAAGTTCTAACTGTTTTTCTCAAATGACAGTTTCTTTGAGCATGGCTTGGAGTTTCCTCTTACACTGTCCAGGTAACCTGTGTGCATTACTTATAAATAAAACCTCTGACTATTGGAATACCCTCCCACAGATGTGAAACTGAGCTACTTCGGACATGGCCCACCCACAACCCGGTATTAGCTGGGTGACAATGGTGCAATCACAGTGGTGAAGTGGATTTTGCTGGAAATTGGTGGCTGGGAGTATTTGAAAAGAAGAAGTTAAAGTGACTGCCTCTATCACGAAAATAAAAACTGACAATTCAGAGAAAGAAACAGTGCATTCTTTTCCCCTTGCCCTCTATTCTATACGAAGGTAGTCCTGAAGGCCTGAAGGGATGCCCTACAATCAGGGGACACCTTGTCACAGAGATGCCTTTCTGACCTCTTCAATTTCCTGAGGCGAGGCCCACTTGAAAGGTTAGCAGTTGGTAGACAAAGGAACGTTCAGTTGGACCATTTCAGTCCCCTACAGTTCTTGCTATTGCTTTTCATTTCCTTCTTAAACTTCCTTCTCTATACTATTGCTAACAGGGAAAGGAAGCAGACCAGAAAAAACAGACCAGATAAAGCAGATGCTCCCAGAAGTGCTGGGAGAGAGAACAAGAAGCAAGGGAGGTTGGGGGAACTTGCCAGAAAGCTACTGAGTCTTTTAGCAAGTGTGTGGTAGTGGTGGGTGGGGGGAGTTGAACACCACATGCTGTCTCCTCAAACACCCAGCAGGCAGCATGCAAATGGCCCAAACCACAGGCTTGGAGTGCCACAAACCCAAATGAAACCCCATTATCCATGCTGTGTTGGCAAATGGTGGAACTTCTCTGAGAGGTCTTCCTCACTGCAAAGTGGAGATGATTGTAGCCACCTCCCAGTAGGCCATAGTGTATTAGGGTGATAATGCTTGAAAAGTACATGGTGGATATTCAGTAAATGCTAGCTTAAGCCTAGATACTTTTATTTCACAGGATTAAATTTTCTGAGAAACTGAACCCTTTAAAATCTCATTTTAGGGCTGGGGATGTAGCTCAAGCGGTAGCGTGCTAGCCTGGCATGCATGCATCCTGGTTCCATCCTCAGCACCACAAAGATGTGTCCGTTGAAAACTAAAAAATAAATATTAAAAAAATAAATAAATAAAATAAAATAAAATCTCATTTTAAATAATAATGTTTCTAAAATATGGTGAATATGCAGTTGGCTTTTCATATCCACAGATACCATATCTATTGATTCAATCAACCATGAATGGAAAAATTTTGAAAAAAAAAAATAATACAACAATAAAAATATAAAATAACACAAAAATAATACAACAATAAAAATGTAAATTAAAAAATAGTGTAACAACTCTTTACATAGCATTTTACTTTGCAGTACATATTATAAGTAATTGAGAGATGATTTAAAGTACACAGGAAGATGCAGAAATTTCTGTACAAATGTTGTACCATTTTATGTAAGGGACTTGAGCATCCATGGATTTTGAAATCCATTCTCCAAGAATAAACCAAGGGAAAACTATATATTATATATATTTACGTATATATACATATATACATATGCATCAGTATATATTCTTGTATTTCTTAAGCAAATGTCATCAAACATTATTTAGCCTGTTTTTTTGATGGTGAAAAGGAACATTTTTATGACTATTTAAAGCAATTTTAAAAATACTTTTTATGTCAGTCATTGTTCAGCATATCAATGGATACCCTATGCTGTAATTCACAGAGCTATTGGACATTGTTGTTACCTTTGGGCTGGTAGCCTGGAGAAGAAAGCTCTCTGGTTTGCTGAGGTGTGTAGTGTTATTTCCTCTCTGGCAGTCACCATTCCTACTGCTATTTAACTTTTTCTATTGACCCATTCTAATTTAGGAGGGTTCTTCTAGTCTGGAAAAGGCTCTTAGTAAGGGTAACAAGAGCAAATTATCTCTGTCCTTAAAACAAGAGGGACAGGACCCTGATTAATCTGAAGGTTTTTTTCTGTTTTGTCTACACAAGTGTTAGTACAGGGACTCAGACCTTATTTCTCCTTTCTTTCCTACTACTTCATTTCGTTTGCTGCATGGGTAGGGTGTCGCCATATTTAGAGTACATGTTCTTTTGTAAGTGAAGATTAGCTGGTATTTAATAGAGCTTATTTCCCCAGTAATAGAAGTCTTAACTTGGAAGCTTGGAACTCTCCTCTCAGTTCAGTGAATGTTAAATCTGTCCTGTGAAGGTCACTGGACTAGGTTTACCAATGGGGTACAAGATGAATGAGAACTGGATCCTGTCTTGAGGCAAGTCTAAGACATGTAAACCGTACTCTGAGGCAAAATCAGTTACATTCTATGATGAAGTCTTAAGTGACATTTGGAAAAATCCAAGGGTAAAGAATAGTTTCTGAAGACCAACTTCCTACAGGCATGGCAGGACATTTCTGGTCAACTTGGCAATAGGCAGGTTTCTACCATCTTGACTGAAAAGAAGGTCATCCAAAGAGAGTCATCCAAATACAAGCAAATAGAGCACAAAGGTATAGACACACTTAGAGATAATTTTCATTTGATTGCAGAGTAAAGTATTTAAAGAGTTAGAGTAGCAGATAAATCTGGAGAAATATAGTAGATCACATCCTTAAAGGCCACCCTGAGTAAGGAATTCTGTGTCCTGGAGACTTTAGACCAGATTAAATTCTGCTGAAATCACTCAGGCGGCTCCATGTAAACCAAATGGCAGAGGACAACAAGACATGTGAATGTGCAGTCACAACTTGCTTCATGATGGAGAAGATGCTCTGGGAAATACTTCATTGGGTGATTTCATTGTTGATGATCATCTTAAAGCACACTCATACAACCTACTTGGTGTTTGCTGGTTAAGCAACACACCTCCTTGATGCCATCAAGAAGCGTGGCGAACTTGGTGTATACGAGGCTGCTGCTGGCATAACACAACACACTGTTTTACAGCAAACTTCTTTATGAGTAGAAAGAGTGCTCTCTAAAATAATGACAAAAGTACAGGCTAGTCAATACATAAACCAGTAACAGTTGTTTACTATCATCTTCAGTGTGACATGCTACATAAAATTGCGTGTACTCTACTTTTGTACAACTGTTATCATGGTGGGTTTAGATACAGCAGTGTCACCACAGTGTCATCATGTCCCAGAACAACACGTTACTCACAGTAACGTGTTGTTCTGGGACATGATGACAGCTACGACATCACTAAGTGGTAGAAATTTTTCAGATCCTCTAGAACCTTATGAGATCACTGTGGTGCATGTGGTCCATCATTAACCAAAACATCACTATGAGACAAGTGACTGTATTTAGATGGTTATCAGTTCAGGAAAAAGAGAAGACTAGAGGACTGGGGATGAGAGTCCTTGCCTGGCACATATGAGGGTTGGATTCATCACCAGCCCCACAAACAAACAAAAGCATAGAGACAGAGAATGAGAGAGAAAATCTAGTGTTACCTCGGGTTTTTAAGTAATTTGAGAGGAGAAATATCTGGGCCAGCCTGACTGGGATGCTAGCAGACTTTTATATTAAGCACACAGCCTCTCTTGTAAACATGACTGTTCCAGGAAGACTCAAAGTACATTTTTGAAAAGACCACGTAATTAGTTTAATTCAGGTTCAGCATTTGGATCTTGGTATCTCTGTAGACCTCATTTCTAATGACATTTTGTTCTGTTTTGTTGTACTTTTTATCATTATTTAAGTCACCTTTGACTTTCCTTCTGAAAACTGTGAGACTATAAGTCAAAAAGTCTATTTAGAGTACTTAACAGAAAATTTAATTAAAATGCTGAGCCAAATTTCAACTAAAAAGGTATTAACGTCAGTGCAATTGTGATTCAAATTCAGATTGTCAGGTGCCGCAGTCCAGCTGCAGCAAAATAACTGGCGGGGGGGGGGGGGGGGGGGGGGGGGCGACAAGAAGATGACACGACGAACAACTTGTGTACATGTACATTGATACAGCAGGAGTGGGAGCCGTTTATTGTAGGACAGGAGGGGTATATATACATTCCACACAGCTTATCGTAATTAACATAAACTAGATACAGCAGTCAACCAATAAGAAATCTCCACACTTAATGGCTCACTGGCGCCACCTCACAAACCACTCCCCCTGGCAAAATGCCAGGCGCCATCCTGACTTCTTTACAGAGCTCTAACAGTCAGGGTAATGCCATTCAGACAAATAAAGGTTTGCCATACAGTTCCAGACATTTAGAAAGTAATGAGATATTGAGCATAGAATAGAAAGGGAAACTATATTCAAAAAAACCAAAGCTACTCAGTATGCTAGAGTACTACAGAACACAGACACATCATTTGTATCTTCTCTTTCTCAATGTAGTTGTATTTTTCATATTCAGACACATCACACACACATGCCCACTCATGCTTATAGTCATATGTGGTAATGTGTACTGAACTGATGGAAGGGGGTGGATGTTTAAATTCAGACTCAAAACTTCTAAAGATTTCTGTAATCATCACTTTTAAAAAAAAAATATTTGATCTTATTAGTTATACATGACAGATGAACAAATTTATGCACTTTGATATATCATACATAAATGGAGTATAATTTCTCATTTTTCTGATTGTACATGTTGTAGAATCACATTGGTCATGCAGATATATATATATATATTAATAATGATGCTTGTTTCAATCTACTATCCTTCTTACCACCATACCCCCTCCTCTTCCTTCACTCCTCTCCATCTTATCTAAAGTAACTATTCTTCCCTAGCTCCCCACCCTCATTATGAATTAGCATCCACATATCAGAGAAAACATTCAGACTGTGTTTCTTTGGGATTGGCTTGTTTTGCTTAGCATGATATTCTCCAACTTCATTCATTTACTGGCAAATGCCATAATTTCATTCTTCTTTAAGGCTGAATAAAATTCCATTGTGTATGTGTGCATGCACATATTTTTTTAAAATCTGTTCATCTGTTGAAGGGAACCTAGATTGGTTCCATAGCTTAGCTATTGTGAGTTGAATTGCTATAAACATTGATGTGGCTGCATCCATGGTAATATGCTGATTTTAAGTGCTTTGGATATAAACCAAGAAGTGGGATAGCTAAGTCAAATGGTGGTTCCATTCCAAGTTTTCTGAGGAATCTCCATACTGCTTTCCATAATGGTGCATTGGGAATGCACCAGCTTGCATTCCCTCCAGCATTGTAAGAGTGTATCTTTTCCCCACACATCATCGCCAACATTTATTGTTGTTTGTATTCTTTTGATAATTGCCATTCTGACTGGGGTGAGATGACATCTCCAAGTAGTTTTGATTTGTGTTTCTCTAATTTCTAAAAATGTTGAACATTTTTTCATATATTTGTTGAACAACTTCAACTATTACTTTTAAGGGGGAAAGTTAATTCAGTAAATCATAGTATAGATGTGTGTATTTTAATTTTGAAAATTTTAACAACTTATCTTAGGCCCAGACTCCATTTCCAGAAAATATGGATTGCGATGAGCCATTTATGTTGCTAAGCTTGCTGCATGCAAGGCAAATGTGATCTTCATTGCCAACTTATGAGATAAGATCCATTTTATGGATTTTACTTGGAGAGAGAACCTGGCAAAAGACTTGCTTTGGGGTCAGGTGATGAATACAGCTCTAGATCATGCTGTCCCGGGTAAACACTGTGTAGGATCATTTTGATAGATTGTTGAAAATTAATCAAGACTGTACAGAATCTTAACATTGCCTAATGGGGAAATGGAATTTCTTCCCCTTTTCATAATAATAGGGAAAGAGGGAGACCTTATTATTGGAACTAGATAGGATACTTTACTTTTATATATTTTACCATTTATAACCCTTAATTAAAATGATAATTAATTATACAAATAAATGATGGTATTGATTTTTACTCATGTAGCACTTTATATATATGAATAATTTTTTTCTCATTTAATACCACAATCACCTGAAGCAGGTATTTTACAGTGATATAAGCTGAGTCCTTGAAATATTAAGTGATTTTTTTTCAGTGTTACACAGCTCATTAGCATTAAAGCTAGAACCTATTTTCAGGTCTGAATGCAAATATAATAATTCTGAGAGGTTTGATTTCTGGAGTTATGGGGGATTAAACAAAAGGATCAAAATTAATCTAAATCTTAATTGATTGTCAAAATAGGCATATTTACCTACTACCACAACTGGAAAACTTAAGAGCTGAGAAGTGCTACAGTATTCAGTTGCTCTGGTAAATTAAGTATTTTAATTAGAGAAAGTTTGTGTTTCATACTCAACTATAGATAATAACTCAAATGCTAGTTTTCAAACAATTACATAACAGTACCTTTAGCACTAAAACTATATTTGATGTCATTTTGTCTTTGGGTGATCTAGAAAACATGCTAGTTCTTTATGTAGCTTATCATAGTCCTAATTATATAATTAATTGCTATTGCAATTGCCTTGGAGTTTTTTGGTATTTAGTACTTGGTAATAGACATCAATGGCAGGGGGAAAAGGTGTCACTTCTCCCACTCCAGGGCTTCCTAAGACTGCTACTTCATTTAAAATCTAGGTCCTTAACTTGACAATTAAGACTTGCATTGCTGGGTCTTGGCAACCTCATCTCATGTCACTCTTCACCTCAAACACCACACAATCTATGTATGTGTCCCTTGATGAGTAGATAAGGAAAAACAAAAAGTCGGTGACAGCTATCTAATGGAAGGAGTGTTCGCAGGTATCAGGAACTGAACTCTCTCACACAAGTCAAGGGTGACCGTAGATGCTGTATCCCCAGCCTAGAAGAGTCTCTGGTACATGATAGATGTTCAACATTTATCAATTGCTGAATGACAAGATGAAGAAATCTTCTGATAGTGATCCACAATACTCCAGAATTTTCAGGATTCTCAACACTGAGTGAAATGCTGGCTTTGTATCCCCACCCCAACTGGGATATTGGTGAAGAGAACACTGACCTGTGATGGGAAAAGTTCCCATTCTGAGCTTGCCAAGTAAATATATAAACCTAGAATCAGAGGATCGGTGTAGAACAGCACATGAATTTAAATGTTAAAAATGTAAGCAAAGAAAAGAGAATAATAATATGACCATTCAGCCCAAGAAGATGCTGAGGGACTGGCTTAATACATCTTCATGGCTACAAAGGTTTATTTTCCAGGAGAATTAACTTGATAAAAGACTAAGGAAGAGCAGGTTTTCAATGCAACTGGATGGATTTATGTGTTACTCAACTGCATAAAATTCATGACAGTAGACTTTGTTACCTATTGGGATTTATAGAGAAAGGGTGGGTGAATGGAGGACAATGGATGATTGTTATTATAAATCTTGCAAACAGAATCAATCCACATGTATCCCAGAGGCCTTAAGTCCTCTCAAAAGAATTTAGGTACATTTAGTTCCTTTTAAACCTTTTATTTCTGTGTGCATTTATCTGATAGCTGATCTTTTTAAAAGTATTAATAACTCTATGCTAATGTGTTTTTAACTTTCTAAACCATTCTCATTCCTTTCTGGAAGTAGGCTTCACGGATCCTAAATAAACTTGGCTGAAAGCCGGTGGTAGGTTGAATGAGGCAAGCCTTGTAAATCTTCTTTCCCTTTGCATGTCTCTTGCCTCTACTATGTAGTAGGTTAGAATAAACCAAAGGAATATGTAAAGGTTATGTTCCAAGTTTCTCATTTAATTGACCTCTGAAAAGTACAGTGCAAAGCATCACACAGCATGTGTAGTTATGGTTTGTACATTTTTAACAAAGAACTTGCTCCTTCCTTGATAAAAGATAAAAAGGCCAGGGCATATGAGAAACACTCCTGTTATTGCCCAGTTGGTTTTCTTCTGGATTTATTTTCTTGTTGAAAATGGAGGTTTGTTTTTTTTTTCCTAAATGAGGTGTGATGAATTACAACTCAATTGAATTCTTACGTTCCTACCTGAAAAACAGAGCCTATCAGAGCAGACCTTTAATTCAGTGCTGTCTACATGTCAGTGTCAGGCTGGGGAGATGGACAGAGACAGAGAAGCAGTAGAACAAGGAGAACAAAGGAGAGAAAGAGAAGAGGGAGACCATTTGACAGCTCAAGGTTCTAATGGAACAGGTGGTATTAACTATCTAGAGTTATTCTTTAAGGAGAGTCTGTGTCTCCCTACTAGGCCAGAAGCAGGAAGTTCCAAATTCTTTATACTGAACCTCTAGCTCAAGAAGAAGGAGCTCTGGCTTGCCTTCAGACCTCCTGGGAGGATCACCTGATCCATTAGTTTGTGACAGATTCACACAGAGAGAAGATCACCAATGCTTCTTTTTTTTCCTGCAGCTCTAGAAAGTTATGTTGCTTGCTGTGAGTCTTTGAATCCCCACTTATCTTTTTTTTTTTTAATTTTGTTTTAATTAGTTATACATGACAGTGGAATGCACTTTGATACATTATATATAGTGGAATATGATTTCCCACTTATCTTTTATGATAAATGTTAATTACATTTCTTGAAGCTAAGTTTTGTTTTGTTTTTGTTTTGTTTTGTTATGACTGTGGTAGCCAAGAAAAGCTTGAGATTTTGAAAACTGAATTATCTTTACATTTTGATGTGTTTTTATTTCCAAAGGAATAGACCTATAGAAGCTATTTGTGTTGAAATCAGGCATGTGGTTTCATTTAATCAGTTAAAATAGTTGATTTCTCCTTGTTTTGTAACTATAAACACTTCAAGAAACGCAAGAGAAATCTTCATGAAGTGATACCCTATGTATTGCAGGTGTTATGCAGGGCTCTTAATATTCATTTAAAACTTACATGAACTTTTTTGATTAGTAGATGAGGAAACTGAAGTTGGGAGGTTAAGCAGCTTGCTTTGCTCCTGGAGGTAATACAGACGAGAGTGGAACCCACATCTTGAAGCTCAAAGCTCACACTTTCCTTACAGCTGTGTATGTTTTCCGTGGATCTTAGTAGTGTATATATAGCTTAGTAGAAATTGTTTACCTGCTTAAAATTTTAGTGATTTCACTCAGTTCCATCATTACATTGATATTGGCATAGCAAACATCAAATCCTTTTGTATCAAATATATTCCATGGTATCTTCTTGAATATTTTCTTCCCTATTTCAAACCAAGGTCAAACATTTCTTTTTGAAAAAATGCATATTTAGTCCATTGGGGTTTTCAATTGCCTTTTAGAAATCTCTGATGTCTCATATGAATTTTCATAGATTGAATTTGAACCTCAAGGTACCATCCATCTCTGACTCATTTATGATTCATTGATATTAGAGCATGCCATTACAATTTCCCCAACTGGAAGTGTTGGGGAGGGATATCGGCCAAATTAATTGTTACATTGTATGCATATGTGAATATGTAACAACAAATACCCCTATTATGTACTACTATAATGCACCATAAAAAAAATATTTGGAGAGAAAAAATAAAAATTTCCCCCAAAATACTCAGCTCAGAGAGACTGGGTGCTGTCTTGTAAACAGGTTTGTGCTTCCTAAGCACAAAGATCATCCGGATTTCCTTTGAGTCACCTAAACATCAAGGTAAAGCATTCAAACCAAAGAGCATGTACCACCAACTTTGAACAATTTGTTTTGGTTAAAATTATAAATATGTAGCATAGACAATAAACATTGAGTGACTCCCATGACCTGGGTACTGAGAGACACTAAGCATATTTCCTGGCACTTGCTTTTATTAAGCATCCCATGTCTTCAGCAGTAGAAGAGGCACTTGAAGTTATAAGTATCATAAAATGTCATGGAAGGGTCTGGCCTCCATCTAACTGGCCTTTGGTCTTTCTATAAGAACGTCTTATGAATTGGATTACAGTAACTATATTTAAAACTTAGAGGAAACACTGATATGCAAAGAACCTTAATCCTTCCTGACAGAAATACAGTGACCATCATAATGAATAGACCTTGCCAGTCTGGAGTTGCTGTCAATATGCGGCATTATGCCCAGGGCAATTAAATTTGCCTGTTTTTCATTACTAAGACTAAATGTTTGGCCTGAATTTATGCAGAAAATAAGTAATTCCATTACATGTGATTCACCTTTAAGTAACCCTCTAAGTGGATGAAGACTCAAGTTGAAAACTTACATTTATTATAGAAATAATCTATTTAGCAAACATTTATTAGTTTACCTTATGTTCACCAGGAAGCATACAGAGGTTTGAACATGCAAAGTACAGTTCTTGTGTTTAATAAATGTGCAACCTAATTTGACAACAAAAAAAAAAAACACTTTTCATTAAAAAAAATCACATGGGAAGGGGTTGTTTTTAATAAGAAGGCAAAATTAATTGTGATAATAAGATACTCTAAATGCACGAGGAATCTGGACTCCGGAGTCAGACAGGTTTCGGAATGTTGTCTGCCAGTTACTGCCTGTGTGACCTGGTGCCAGTTATTTCTCATGCCCCATGCTATACAGTCTATATGATAATAGCTCCCACCTTATAGCATTGTGTTAGGCCAAGATAAGGAAGTTTCTGGCAAATTTCCTGAAATATAAATACTCAATAAATTGTCCCTATTCATTTTTATGATGTGTTTTAGGCTGAACTCAGTTTTTCAATGTACCATTGTGCACATTCTCCACCTAAAAATGTAATGAGGTCACAATATGCCCCTCCCCCTGAGCCTCTGCTTGCAGGCCTAATGCCCATGCATTCAGACAGGTCCATCCTGTGCAGTTTGAGGCTCCTTCTCCTTCCCTCATACTTCCAAAATACAAAAATGGATGCCAAAAAAACTGAATCTCAATGGAATGCAGATTGCAAAAATCAGGACAACTCATTTTTTTTTAACAATTATACTGACTGACTTTTTAAAATAAAATAGTTAAACAAGCAAGAATTGGGTGATGTGCCTGTTGAACTGGGCACAGCTCTGGGTGCTGCAATAGTCATCAGGATCACTCTACGAGAAGTTGGTTGACTTGGGAAGCAAACAGACTTTGTCTCAAAATCTTGGTCTCTTATGTTTCTTTCATGATTTCAGAAGAAGAACACACTCACTTTGAGTCTGTTTCATAATCCCTAAATAGGGAGTCAGTTACCTTCTGGGGTTGTTGGAAGAATTAGCCTATCTATATGCCCAGTGCTTGGCATAGTGGCTGACACAGAGTACTCCATAAATAGGAGCTGCCTTCCCCTCACTTCAAGTGATTACAGAGAGACAAACTGACACTGCCTCTCCAAATCTCATGTCCAGCAAGGAGATGGATTGTGTTTATAAAGTAGCACAGTACTTAGACTCTCTGTTGTTGCAAATGAGAGTTCTCACGTAGTCAAATTCAGATTCGAATCGAATGCCAAAGACAGCCATACATTTTTCATCCTTCTCTGCTGTCTTCCTACTTCTGTTTTGGGGGAGTATTACATGGGGAGACATGCATGAGATGCATTAGATTTCCTATTAACTGTGTCTCTGTACTGACCCTAAACTCCAACCTTACCGCCTCTTCCCAAAGCTGCTTCTCTTCCTCCAGAGCTCTAGGTCACTGAGGAGCTGGCTTTGTTCCTAGTCCTTGCCTTGTCCAGCTCGGCTCAGAAGCACAGTGTTGGGAGGGGAGTGGGAAGCAGGAGGAGAAGTGATCCAGAAATGTGATTCCCCCAAAGTGGCGCTTTCTTAAGGATCTTAAAGGTAGTTTACATGGGTGTTTAACATCAGCAATTAGACAAAGCCATGTGTAAGCCAGGCTGTGAAATGAGTAAGCAGAACAGGCAGAAACAGCGCCTTCAAAAGGCTGCTCCCCAACAATCAAAGACACAGCCAGCACCAGTCACCACCTACCTCCCTCCACCCACCCCCAGTGTTAGAACCAGGCTTTCTCCTTAACTGTTCCTTTCATCTCTTCCTAGCCCAGTCTGTTTAGAATGGCTCTGTGATAAACTAATTGTTGCCAAGATGTTAGGGAGATAACCATTCCACATGTGACCTCTCCTCCATGTCATTTTACCAGCTAACAATGGAAAGGAAGGAGTCCAGGACACAGAGAGGAAGAGGGGCTTCTTGGTGGGATCCTCACCTACACTTCTAGGCATCTTCTATGTGGCTGGTCCTCACTGTATGCTTACAGGATGCCACCCCCTCAGTTATCTCCTGTTTAAGACTCAGCCAGAACCATGCTAGCCCTTCATTATCAGTGCAACAGAATTCTCTCGCTTTGGATCTTTGTTTTGATATTGGCAGGGAAAAGTCCTTTCATTTTTCAAAAGCACTTAATTTTTACCCTCCCATTCTCAGTAAAGAATAGGTGACCAAAATCTCTGCTAGGAACAATTTAACTGCAGAAATTAATATTACAGTCTTCATGTAGTTATGGAATCAAAAGTGGGAATCACTGGATAAAGTGTTTTTTAAGCTTATCAGATTATCAGAGTATCTGAAACTTGTTATTTTTAGAGTATCCTTAAATATCATTTCTCCTTTTTGAAAAGTTTCTTTGAATATTTTTTCTTATAAACTCTCAAAAGACATAGTCATCCTTCTCCATTCACTTTTAACAGTGTGATTGCTTCTTCTAAAATTTTCTGAAAAAAACGGTTATAATAAGAACAACGTATACTTTATAACTTCATTTGCTGTAATCTTTTGGTTTTCTTCATACTTTTCCATACTTCAGACTTCTCAAATCTTTCCACTTTCCTGGGGGATAATTTGATCAATGCTTTTTCTTATTAAACAATTTGATTTGCATTTTTTCTGGAATTTCACATATATGATATATTGCTACTTATATTCCATGTATAAGTGTATTCTATGTATTAGAAACATGACTTTCAGTGAAACTATACTTACAAATTGACACGGCATTTTATGAAAGTATGCAAATTCTTTTATCTCATTACTGGCTGATTTGGTATATATAGGCCAAGAGGTTGACACACAAACAGAATGTAGTTTATATTAAGCTGTGTGATTAGAAATGATGCTGGGAATGGTTTTTAATGTCTCCTAACTTCGGATACAATGTGCTTTTTACTGGAAAATGGATAACTCGTAATGTTTTTTAATTCCTATTGTTTGTTATCCAGATATGGTGGTCAAAAGCAGGATAGGATCTCTGGAAAACTACTATAGCCTATTCTGTTGCTAATTTAATACAATAATTACTGAAATTTGTGTGTATTTTCTAATCTATTTGATAGGGTATGTTATCTCTTAAAGATTGGGCTCCCAGAAATCAAGAACTTGAAAGCAAAAGATAAAAACAAGATTAGTTTTGTGGTCTTAAAATCACCAGTCATGATTTGTGAATATAGCATTTATTGTGAAACAAAGCTAAACTGGAAGCATAGAGAAATCATTTAGGAGAGTAGAAATCTAAGGAAAATTGTAGGAAGAAAACAATGTGACTATGATATTTTTTCCCTATAAGAAAATACAACCATTGGAGGTGAGAGAGAAGTAAAAGGTTTTAACAATAAAATTTTAAATGAAAGGGGGAGAGACTGTATCCCTAAATATTGTGGGTAGATGGTTTTAAATGTCAATAAGTTTTTCTCTAAACTCATCATTTGAAGAATAATAGAAAATTGTTCCATATGGAAAGAGATTTTTTTAAAAAAAAATAAACACTGACATTTTAAAGACCTAAGTGTCTTAAATGGTATGATTATTACAATGCAAAATTAGACTGCACAGAGACATTTTGGAGATTATATTTGAGCAGTATCCTAAGAGGCAGATAATAAATGACTCAGATAATCTGAGCGATTTGGGCTGACTCATATGTTTTGGAAGAAGGTGTCATCAAATCCCTGATTCTGTCAGTGTTTTTCCCTTTGTTCCACCTGGTAGTGCCAAACAAATCCCAAAGCGTCAGGGAGTTTTCTACCTCCAACTTTTCAAATCAACATTGGCATTTAGTATATTTGAAAAACATTCCCTAACATAAGTAACACAGGCCACATGTTTGCTGGCAACGTGCAGGAGATGGGAAGCTCAGACAGAGCCTTGACTAAATTAGAGCAGAGACCCAAGACTGGGTTTGGTTTGTCAGGATAGAAGAAAGGGGAATTTTTACCCTACTGCTGCCTGAATGGTGCTTCTTGGAACACTTATAATCAATAAATATTATCTGGTACCAATGTGAGATGTAGGGGAACATACAAATAAGGAGGCATTGGCCTCTATCCTAGAACGGCTTGGTCTATCACAGAAACTTAGGTAGTAACTAATGAGTGGTGACATTTGATATAAAGTATATTAACAACATTCTGGTGGAAGAGCCCAAATAGTCACTGTCTTCCACCACTAGGATTGAGAGGCCCTCACAGACGATGTAGCGTGTGGCTTGGGCCTTAAAGAATGAATTAAAATCTCAACCAGAGGTAAGGATCTTGTA
Organism: Ictidomys tridecemlineatus; assembly: GCF_052094955.1. Classification (NCBI taxonomy): domain Eukaryota; kingdom Metazoa; phylum Chordata; class Mammalia; order Rodentia; family Sciuridae; genus Ictidomys; species Ictidomys tridecemlineatus. The sequence goes on from NC_135487.1 coordinate 52,156,603, forward strand.
CACAAGGAAGAGACACTGGTACTAATGTTGAGGTATGTTCAGAGAATGGTTAATATCCAATCTAGCCTTGAAAAAAAAAATAGAAGACCTAGGAAAGAATGAGATGGAAATATAGAGTTGTGTCAGGTCAATATAGTTCTCTTGGTAGAGTTCACATGAGCCACTTCTTAGTATGATCTCAGTCTCAAGAATATGTCCAACCTGGAAATGGCTATTCTAAATCTGTGATTCAATTTTTTGACAGAGCCTCAATCTAGGTGATGAATAACAGTAGTCTAAGAAAAGCTTGCAATTCTCTCCATACCCATACGTCCTTATGTTGCTTGTAGTGCTACGAATTTACAGTGCCAAGTTCTGATAAACATCTATGGAAAATGTAGTAATGAGTCATGTATATATGCACAAACACATACATAAACTTGCTTTTGAACATGCAAGTTTAACAGCTGATGCAACTTCCAAACTAAATTTACTTGTGCTGCAATAGAACTCTTTGACCCTTTCCTATTTCCCCACAGGATTGAAAAAACGTACAAGGAAGGCCTTTGGAATACGGAAGAAAGAAAAGGACACTGATTCTACGTATGTACTCTAAGAGCATCATGCCTCTGCAAACGAACTCTCAGGGTGCTGCTGTCACTCAAAGATTGCCTCAGTGTTTCCTTGAATATCCTGTAGTTTTCTTTGTTCTCCTCATTTCTGGGAAACTGTAGTTTCTCAGCATAATTAGTTAGTTATTAGATTTGTGCTAAAAAAAAAAGGTGAAAAATTATCATCATATGTTCAGTTTTTCATCTCTCTCTCTCTCTTTTTTTTTTTTTTTAAACCACCTGGTAGCCCTGCTTGCCAGCAGTCCTGGGAAGCACAAAGTATGACTGATGGTTTTGTGGGGACCTAGAAGCACTCATTTCTACTTCTAGGGTTGCTCCTAATATCTGAATGGAAGAAACAACAAAGCACCTGTTTAGCTAGATTAGTTCTAGCCAAAGACAGAAATGTGTACTACATACTATCCTAAAGCTCTTACTTGAGATGCCAAGATTTTGTACAAGCAGAATCATAAATCAGCCAACAGAATTCACAGGAGTGATAGGATATTTGTCTGTGAATAAGCAACTAATGCCAGAAACAATGACAGGGATGCTTTTATGTGTTTAAATGGTCTTATTCAAGAGAATTGATTGCCCATGGACACTGATGGGCCCTTGAAAACATCAATAAATAGCAGTTTTATTCTATGTTTAGTTATTTGACCATCTGGAATTCTTTTTCAAAAGTATTTGACTCTGATACAAAAATCTCAGATGTCCTTCTGAGCCAGGCAGATAACTCCATACATGAGGTTCACTGGCCAGAACTCGGCATTCCAGTGAAATCCCCATAAGGAGAGAATCGTGACTCAGCTGTGGCTGGCTGTGACCAGGTGGAAGAGACCTGGGGTGGTCTGCTGAGTAGCAGAATGGAGCTCATAAACCCCTCATTTGGCTGTATTCCCTGAGAGAAAATTGGAAAATGGAAAAATCAAGGTGGTATGAGTATAGGTGAAAATGAAGGCAGACATCTTGATTCTCTGTACATTTTGTGTGTGTGCATAAATTTTCTCACAAGATGCTCAGTATTTCCCTGTGCCCTTGTCCTCCACAAACTTGTAATTCATGGATAAAATACTGACTATATGAATTAAATGATCTTTCCTACAACTAAATGAGATAATATTTGAAATGCCTACTAGTACTTAGTGTTTCATAAATGCTCCGTAAATGACGGCTGCTACTATTCTTATCATTACTGATACAAATCAATAATAATAAGTTCCTTGTGAGCAATTGAAATGGAATTTCATGGGAATTTGAAGGTGAGAAAGTTTACATTTGGACTGAGGATCTATGATGCTTCAAGGCAGGAGGAGTCCTTAGTTTGGCCTTCAAGAGGAGGACATGCATTTCAGGCAAAAGGAGCCACAAAAGCAAAGGTAGACAGGTGGGAAAATCTAGGCATCCAGGACCAGGTAAGTGGGGCAGTGTCTACCTAGGCTATAGGTAAAGGTGATAATGGGAGGCAACGCTGGAAGGAGATGAGTTCCAGATAGGAAGGGCCTCAAGTGCCAGGCTGAGGTATCTGGACTTCCATTCTTACTAGTGGGTAAGAAGACCTGAATATTTTTAAGGCAAACAATGTGAAGGATTGGGAGGAGAAATGTTGTTGTTGTTGTTTTATGTTTTGCCCAGATGCCAAATGTCAACTCTCTTTTTTTATATTTTCTCTTTGGGTAAATATTTCCTGAAAATTACATTTACAGAATTGTTTTCTAAATTATTGAGTTAATTCTTTTTTTAGGATCATATTTACATTGTTTCTGAATACATTTGTCATTTTCCTAAAGATTAACCTTGCAGAATAAGTGCTGGTCCTTTTGCTAGGGTTGAAACCCCTGGGCTCTTATACCAGTTCTGCCCATAATTCAACAGCCTTCGAAATTACATTTTCCCTCTCAGGGCCTAGTTTCCTCACATGTTTAAAAAAGAAAAAAGTATACACTAGACGAAATCAGGTTTCCCTAAAGGCCAGATACCCCACCAGCATATCAGCAATCTGTTGACACCTACAGTGTGCCACCTGTTGTGTGGGACACTGCTGCATGCATCTCAGGAGGACATTATAGCAGAAGCCAACTAATTTTCTATGAAAATAGTGTTGATAACTGCACCAGAGATTTCTGGTTTGTGAAGAAAGCTAAAAAGCTTTCCTGAAAGGAAAAGAAGAGGTTAAGTCACCTCCCTGGGATCAGCTGAGCTAATTTACATGTGGCCAAAGCACTGTTCTTCCATCTCCAATACCAAAGCTATGAAGATGAGTAAGTTATTCCCCATGGCTTTGGGTGGACGCCCAATGTCTCTCTGTGGTACTTTAAATGAAACATTTGTTTAGAGAATCCCAAGCGTCTCTTCTTAACTCCTTATCATTTGAGTGCCCAAATTACTTACGGGATAGCAAATTAGTTGTAAACTGGTTCCCCTATTGGTGATTGGTCCAAGGACAAGCTGTTTGGTATTTTTTTTCCCCATGAACTGCCCCCACCCCCATTCTCTAGTTGGATCTCATATCATTTTTGGAAAATGAATCATAATTGCAAAGGGGTTGGTGAAATGCTCTGGCAATTTACTGTCCCTTCAGCTTTAGTTAATGCTTATGTTAGACTGCACTCATTGAGACCTTGTGGATGCAAACTGTTTTCAGGGCTGTTGCAATTCACTGGCGTTGCTAAGCAACCTGCTAGGGTAGCTGCCAGCTCCAACTTCAGCTGATTGAACCTCTGTAGATAAAGAGTCGGGTAAGGACCAGAGCTTCCTGATTTGATCATCGTTACAGTGACTGGTAGAGGAAGAGAGAGAGCCTGTGCTAAGTGGCAGGCCCTGTGCAGGATATTTTGTGGCACTGATACCCTTTTTAATCCTCGAAGTAATTCAATAGGATTAATAGTAATATCTCAGTTCTAGAGATGAGAAATCAATACCAAAAAGAGTGAAGTAACTTGCTAAAGATTAGGCAAAAAATAAGGCTTGGAACTAGTATCCTAGTCTAGAAACCAGTACCTGTGCACTGGTCATCCAGAAGAAGAGGTGTGGGTGGACGAGATTGTAACCCAGGGTTTTAGTCAGCTTTTTCACTGCTATGACTAAAGGACCCATCCAGAACAATTGTAGGGGAGGAAAGGTTTATTTAGGGGCTCACAGTTTCCGAGATCTCAATCCATAGACAACAGGGTCCATTCCTCAGGATTCGAGGTAAGGCAGGACATCATGGTGGAAGAGGGAAGCAGCTCACGTATCGATCAGAAAGCAGAGCAAAAGAGCGACTCCACTTGCCAGATACAAATGTATACCCCAAACACACCCGCAATGCCCACCTCCATTTTAATTACCTCTCAGTTAATTCCTATCAAGGGATTAATTCACTGATGGATTAAGACTCTCACAACCCAATCTTCTCTGAACCTTCTTGTATTGTCTCGCATGTGATCTTGGGGGATATCTCACTTCCAAACCCTAACATCCAGACAGGAGGGTGAAAGACAAATGGTAGAGTTTCAAGAAGTCACGAAAACTTCTAAAACAAGAGGCCAGCGGTCCACAGTGGATGACTAGTTTGAAAATAGATACCCGTGAATATAATGGGTCTGCCATTAAAAAGAAAAATACTATGTTAAAATAAAATTAAAGACTTCATGAAATGAAGGAAATGAATTTACAACATATACCCAAGTATCTGAGGCAGTTAAAATCTTTCCCCATCCTGGAAGAGATTATGTAAAAATTATTCTTTAAGATAAAGTTTAATGAATATTTACTGTGATCTAGGCACCATTTCAGACTTTTCACTTTTATTAACCTATTGGCTCCTCTCGTAGTCCTGTGGGATACATGCCATTTCTAGATAGGGAAATCAAGACACAAAGGGGTGAAGTAACTTGCCTGAGTTTCTATAGCTGGGAAATCTACATTGGTTGTACCCAAGTAGTCCAGCCCTAGAGCTGTCCTCTTAGTGACTATGTTTACTCCTCCATGAGAGAAAATACCAGCCCATGTGTATTGACTGGATTAAAAATCAGACTCCAGTGCTGTTATGTACAATACAGTCTTTCTGGTTAAAAATTTAAAATAACATTCCAATAACTACTGTAGGCACGAGATCAGGTGGCTTCCCACTTAATATCCCCTAGTGAAATGTCCTTGTGTCTGAACCAACAATGGGCACCACTACAGCCAAGCTAATTTCCAAAGGCTTCTCTTCTCCACATCTATTGCTGACTGTCCCTAAAGGCACTTCCATAGAATCAGTACCTCTGAATATGTCCTATCCCTAAAGTCATTGATGCAACCACCTCTTTCCCAGCTCACTTAGCAGGGGTTGAAATCCTAACAGGAAATGCCCATTTTTGCACAGATAGATATATGAAGGAAACTAATCTTTGATTAGTATAAGTTGGCCTCTGTCTTCTTGCTTTTGTCCTATTCTGGGCTTATTATGGCCACCATAACTCACTGGATAGACTTGCCTGCCTTGTTCTTTCTTTGTTGAGCATGTCTTTTCATTATTTTTACCCCATTGTCCTAGCCACTTGCCTGTACATTTTAAGTACCCAATATTTGTTCAATGAATTATAACTTTTGTCAGATGAGATTTTTTTTTCTGCCTTTCTATTTTAGATGAAATTTCTTTGAACCATTTAATTCCCATGCCCAGGAAATGTCCAAATATTCCAGGGTTTCTATCAACTCCCATTGTCTTTCAACATCTGAGTCCTCTTTGCTTTTGGCCTGAGTATCACTGAATTAACCACTGCATCTGTTTGGACAGAGAACTAATTATCAAAAATGATGCTACCAAATGTTTTGTAATCCAGTTGGACTATTCCACTCATTTTGAAGTGGTGTTGATGGGGAAGGGAATCATCTGAGCCCAAGTGTCTAATTGTCTTCTCTCTCCTTATAGCTCTCCCTCTCTATTTCCCACCACTCCCCCCCCACCACCACCCTATGAAGCAATAAAGAATTTCCTTAGCTGGTTCCACCTTCTCAAGAACAATTCCAACCCCACCAAATTCCTAGAAATGTCACAGTTCTCTTCAAGTACTTTTTTAGATTTTCTTCCCCAAAATACAAGTTTCTTTCCAAACATAAATCTGGTAAGCTCCTTACACAAGGAATTAATATCAGAAGTTACCAAGTGACAGTGGATACCCTCTTTGCTTCTCCCTACTTCTGCTCATCCAGTCCAGTTTCCAGTGTGCCTGCAAGTGAGCAGTTTTGTGTTCCTGGTGAAGAGACGTCATAAAATAGAAAATAAATTATTATAATCTCTAACACCTTTGAGGACTTAGAATGTGTCAAGAATGTGTTATAAGTTTATTTTATACATACATTTATACAGACCCACACACAAACTTAATATAGCTTAAAGAGGTTAAGTAACATGTTCAAGGTCATAGAACTATGAAATGGTGAAATCCAAACCTACAGATTCATCTTACACTAAAGCACTGAGCACCTCAGCAGAGTGTCCCCTCAAAACAACTCCCCTGGATTTTAGTTATCAGAAGGAGCCATTTGGCAAAATATGCCCTCCTTCCTATTCTCCTATAATCAAATATATGTAAATACAGAAATGAGGAGAAAATTCAGATTTTCAAAATAAGCTCGAAAATACCTCAGAAGTTTCACCTAGCAAGAGACAGTTCAGGACCACTTGCAGTGGGTGGAAAGAGAACATAGGTTCACATGTGACACTTTTAAAGTAAGATTGGCAGACTCTAATGAAATCTCTTCTCAAAACTCGGCCAAGGCACTGCACCACCAACTTGTGCCTTTGGGCTTCAGTTTTCGATGATCATCTTTCTCTCACACCTCACTCTCAGATATCACTCCCCCAATTTGTTTTGATTTAGTTTTCCTTATACAGGTTTATTGGGGTGAACTCAGGGGAGCAGAAAAGTGTTGGTTCATGATTCTTATTCTTGATACTTTAGTCTGTGTAATCGGAAAGATTCACGGTCCTAACTATCAACTTCTTTTTGTTACAGAGGTTCACCAGATCGAGATGGAATTGTAAGTATTTAAATGACTATTTTTAATGGTTTGCACTTCAATATATACTATATTTAAATTTTCTGCAGCTCCATTTATTTTTCTTTTCTCTCCTCCACCCCCGCCCCAGAGGGAAAAAAAATAGCTTGGAAGATTTTTCTGACCTCTCACTGTTATAATTTTCTCTAGTAATTGCATGAGACATACAGGTAGTCTTGGTCAAGTTACATTTATTTGGTGTATTCACCTAAAACCCTGCCAAGGAGCAGGCAAGCAAACTAGTCATGGAAATGATGGCTCCAAAGCCAGACAGTTCATGCAGGGACTGCTACTGTCAACTGTTATTTCATTTCCAATTTAATGATGTAAAAGCTCATTATGAGAGAATGTTTTTCTCCAACAGAGGCCACAGAGTCATAAAGGAGCTGGGATCCAATAAAACTGAATGAAGCTTTTCCCCTGGCGTAGCTGGGCTGCAGATATATTTTCTATGTTAAATTCAAAATTAGGAAATGGTCTTAAAACCACTTAGGCCTGAATTTACAGCCTGGAAGAGGAACGTGGGTCCACTGGGTTTAGATTTAATAGTCACTCTGGCTCCTTGCTAGCCGCCAAGATTTCTTGCTTTTTTTAAAGAAGTCTGTGGTGCACGGGCTTGGGTTTATCAGAGTTGCTTGTATGAGATTCTGCCCCAGCTTCTAAAATGACTTCCTTCAAATCTAAATCAGATGCCTATTCAGAAGGTTCAAAAGAACAGCTGTTACTGAAAAAAAAAAAATGGACTCACATTAGGCTCACTGGGCAGAAGTGGGCTAAAATAAACCTGGTGGTTAAAAACTTATTTTTTTTTTAAAATCACCCTTTATAATATTATACCTAAATTGGGGTGCTAATTGCAGCTATAGAAGGAGTTTTTCTCCCGCACTTGACTTGAGGTTCTTAGCTTTGGGGTGAATTTTGTGTTCATGTGGTTCTTACTATGAAATGTTAAGAAAAATAGACAGAAATTGATCAGACATTGGGTAACACTATAATCAAGGCTCTATTCAGCAGGGGAAAAAAAAGACCCAGAAGACTCAGCTTCTCCTCACCTCTTGCTTCTGGCTCAGAGCCCTCTCGTTAACTCTGTCTCAGGTACTCTTTGCTTCTGTTTCTTCTCTTTGCTTCTGGCTGGTTCTCCTCCCTGGGTCCTCTTGTCTACGCCTCTCCCACCTCTGCAAGGCTCTATTAGCTACTCTGCTTTCTATCCTGGCTGCTCCAGGACTGGAGTGCTTATTTCTTGCTTCTCTCACTCTGTCACTCTCAGTCTTGTCCTTTGTCTTTCTTTCTCCAAAAGCCCTGCTCATTGTCACTGAGGCCCTATTGCTACCTCACTATTCTCTGCTCTTCAGGGAACCACCCATTTAAATCTCTAGTAAAACACACACCATGGTACCTGGTGCAGCAGCTGGCACAGAGCAGGTAGCTGAACATGAAGCTGTGTTAATGAAGCCAGTGTTCATTCTGGGGACCCATCCTCCCCAGTCCAGGGCTCCACGCCCAGATCCCCAAGCCCTCCTTCCCTACACCATTCCAGATTCCATAAAGTTATCTAGTAGAAATTTTGTCCTCTTTATTGCTTAATTAGAAATGCCACAAATATCATTGGTCATAGGTCACTGGTCAGTCTTACTTGGAAAGAAAAGAATTATTTAATTTCTCAGGTTATAACATAGTCCTGTTGTGAACAAGACTACATTCAAAAGTTCATTTTTCTCAGAACCAGGGTATACAGCTTCATAGATAACTGGAAGTTATTAGCCCATTGCAACTTTTACCATTTGAAAATGTTAAGATTCCTTCCAAAATCTGGCCACCGAATTTTGAAAACCAGTGCTGTCTGACTGGGTTCAGATTCTGTTTGTATTGAGTGCTCAAACATCTCCACCTGATTTTCTTTCAAACTCAAACCAATTCCTTATCTGCTGACTCAGTCCACTTTTGTATGGCTAAGACAACTTCCAAAGGATTGTCTTTTGAATGTCTGAAGTTGAAGTTTATAGTTTCACTAACATGTTCCAAATAAACTACAGGTGCTGGTATGCCCACCTAGTGTTTATAAACTACTCAGCAAACACAGGGCCTGCACAAAAGCTCTAATTAGTAGTGCCCACTTAATTTCAATGTCTCCAATTTTGCTGAAGCCCATTACTGATTGCAATGCTTTTAATCGCTTCTTGGAGGGGTTGTGTATATGAAGGTGGGCTTGCTCTGCTGCCCACTGGCTGAGGATCCCCGTGGCTGGCAGACTTGTCTGTCATGGTGGTGAGACTTCAGACAGAAGTGTACAATAACATCTTTGCACAGGATTCACTAACTTTTTCCCAAGCAGTCCCCATTTCTCTTCACAAATAAACTAGTGTTCCAGGGTCACAACCCTTGCTTGAGATCTTCTCTGCTCATCTCTATCAGGAGTGCAGGAAAGGCACAGATTTGGAACTGTCAACTGTGTGTGCTGTATGTATTGGTGACCCCCAAGAATATTTTGACCAGGGGAAAACATGGCGGAGCTAAACTTTTCATACGTAGATATACAACAGTTTTATTCCGTCTTTTCTTGTATGTCTTGGTGTCTGTTCTCTACTTGTAAACTAAGTCTAAATGAGGAATAGATTCACATGGTCCCTAGTACCTGGGACACATCTTCCTCCTTCTCCCTTCCCTGACCTAGCCAAGCCGGCCTGCTGAATAGAGCCTCATTATGGGCCCCAAAGTCCACTCTTTGAGAAAGGAACCCTGCCAAGATTGGTAGGCCGTACAATTTGGCCTAGAAATTGTTTCTCCTCTGGTATGTTTGCTGACGCCATGTGATTCTTTATGTGTCTTGAAGAACAAACAGATCCTTTAACAACTTTTTTCTACATGAAAACAATCAATTCCAGCAGCCCAGCCCACATGAACCACCCTACAATAACAAAGCAGAGTGTGCGCGTGAAGGAGGAAAAAAAGTTTCGGTAAGGAAACAGATTTTAGTTTAAAATTTCCAAGGGGTTGTAGAAACAGTGAGTAAAATCCAACTTTGAATTGTGGAAAATACAATAGTTTTTATTTATTCCACTTAAGAGGACTCTTTCTTCGGTATTTCCAAATGACTTCTTGAATACCTGGGTTCAATTTTTAAATCAACCTTATTAACTTTATGTATTGACATCTGAATATTCATTTAAAGAATGATCAGGTATAAAATATTTGTGTTTCCTTTGTCATAGACAAAGGACAGGGATTCAAATTTTAAAATTCAAATTTTAAAAGAATATTCAATCTATAAAGAAGGCTTTTGCTATAATAAAACATCACCATGCAAATTGAGTAGTACCATTTATTAGAATAAGCACTATCTCAATAATATAAGGTATATGGCAGGACCTTGCCCTGTGGGAACCAGTATTCTTGACCAAAGGATGTAGGGTCAGAGATACTGATTCTAGTCCAGGCTATGCAATAACTATAGCTATGTTGTCAAATGTGGTAACCACATGTGACTAGTTGTCTAGAATTCAGCCCCTAGTCATACTTACAGATTTTAAATACTTCACAGCCTCTCGTGTCTAGTGACTACTATATTTGACAGCACATAAATAGAACATTTCCAAGTTCACAGAGAAGTTCTACTGGTCAGTGCTGTCCTAAAGGATCATTTACAAACCTACCTTGATAGGGAAAGGATAATATTTAAGTAGTACATCATATATTTTCAACACTTCCCACCCAAAGATCACTACATAGCTATGAGCTGACCTCAGATAAGAGGGGCACCCACAATGGAATTTTGATTAATATAATTGAACATAACTTTTACTATATTCATTGATTTAACCCATTATATTACTAAGAATAGATAATAAGCTTCATCAAAGTAAAATGCCTATTAAAACAACTTTAGCATACTTGTGAACATCGATTATCTTGAAATAGCAGTCATAGGTTTGAGTTATAAAAGTTACTAATGTCAGGTGTAGAATTATAGAAAATACAGAAGAGGAAGAAGTGAAAGAACATATTAGTCCAACTCCAAGAGAGAAAAAAAAGTACTGTTTGTCGGTGAATAACTGATATTGCTTTGAAAATTAGGCCTAATTGTCAGTGGATGTTTTCCCACCTAAAATATTCTTCCCTGTTTATTCAAGGTTTTCCATTTGAAATCAATAGATTTCATCTTTACCATTATCATTACTATGAGCTGTACCTTGCTTAGTATTTGAAAAGAAGGATCCCCCCACCCCTTGGAGTCTAACCAAAAGAATTCAGGAAGGTTCTGGCGTAGCTTTAACATAGTAATTTTCACTTGCAAAACCACAGATATTTGTGAGAGTAAACTGGCATGAATGAGACCAAATTACCAATTCTTCTAATAAAGACAAGTGTGTGAGTGTGTGTGTGTGTATGTGTGTGTGTGTGCCCCAAAAGAAATGTATTGTTATGATTTGTAGTTTGTGTTTAGTATTTGTTATTAAAATGTGTATGTTTTAAAAGAAAAAAATGTATAGGTTCTGCTTTTCCTTTAGCTCAATTTTCCATTGATTTCCAAAAAAAAAAAATTCAGGAAATTCTTTATACATAGTGTTAGATATGTTATCAAGAAGAAACACACACACATAAATACACACAGACAATAGATATGAAATTTTTTGCACTGAACATATAGACTATCTTGGATTTGAAAGGCTTTAATTATAGAGATGATATTCTAATGGAAAGGAATTGCACAACTGAAGATTTTGAAGTCAATAATTTACCCAATCTCTTTGGTGTTGAGATAGAAATCCTTTGTACTAAGGAAAGGTTTAAAACCTAAAAGGTGTATTGATATCAGTATCATGCTGATCACAAAATTCATGAGTTTACTCCTCTGGAATCAACTTAGTTCACTGGATATCCAATCATTATAAATTAAATTCTATATTGAACTTGGGTTTTGTATATGCTTTCTAAGAAGGAGCTGGAACACTTTGCATTTAAGTTATATATAAAAAAATGATGAAGAAGGAATTTTAAAAGAATCACACATGCCAAAAAGAAAATAGGAACCAGACTTATTTCCAGGGGAGAGAAAAAAAATGTTATTATTGTGACCCAATGGACTATGTTCTCAACTGTATCTTCATAAAGTATATATGTGCAGAGTGAATGTGGCAGATTTTTTAAAAGATCTTTGTACAAGGTAGAAAGAATATTTCTGAAACAGCAATTCAATAGAGACAATTATATGGGAAGATTGAAATGATGTCCAAGCACAGATTGTCAGGAGCAGGAAAAAGAAACAAATAGACACATGTCCTATGTTCCTGGGTGCTGGTCCATGGAAACAGGACAGAGTTCTTGTATTTGTAAATTCTAGCATATGTAGAAAGAGTGAGGTCACCAACACATCTATTCCTTGCACCCTGTTTACACTTATTAAATTACTGCCAATTCTAAGAATGCCCTGTCAACATTCAGTAAGTGCTAGTCAATGACAACTTTTATTCTGGGTTGTCTAGTGATCCTCTGTGTATACCTGAAAAGCTTACTTCCCATCTATTTGTCAAATTGGGTTTCAATGCTTGCATTGTAGTTCAAGTGACCTTTGTGATTGCAAAATTAGAGGTCCTGTCTTCAATCCTCATGCATTGCCATTTGATGTGTCATTCTGAGATCTGCTATTGCGCAGTAATATACCATTGCTCTGTGTGCTAAATACAAGAATGTTCTTGGATAGAGCCTCCATTACTGACCCGATTTGTGTTTTTGTCTTTTGCTCACAAAAAAAAAAAAAAAAATAGAGAATTTTAGCAATTTCCTTTTGGGTGATGCCAGATCCTTGCTTGAGAGCTTGTGGTCATATGTCATGATTGTACTAGGGACCAAAATAAAACTTTAAGATACTCAAGAGACAGCATAATGCTGATATACAGTCAGCTTGCAAGGAAATGTGCTCATGGAGGCACAGACCACATAGATAAGGAAAGTTCACCATTAATCCTCAAATTTGATGAGAAAAACCATTTGAAAAGAATCTCGACATTAGTTTTAATAACTAGGAGCTGAATTAACTAATCCAGAGCTGACTTCCTTTATACTTTATCAAAGAATTGTTAGAAAAAAAATTAAGTCAGTGTTAGAAATGCTAAAAGATTAATTAATAACTTGAATGAAAAGTCTTTTAATATATTGGAACTAATTGTGTATGAGAGCAGCATGGAAATAAAAATGTTTCCATTCAAAATATATGTGTATATGGTTATATCCCCTGAAGGTATAGAGGATTAAATTATAATGTAGGTGCTGCTAATCCTTCTGTAATTGAATAAAATTTGAATAGCTAGTTGCTAATACCTCTGTGCCTAGGTATCTTGTGAAATATTTAGGCTCTTTTACCTAGTGCCATGGCATCTAAATTAACCATTCAATTACATCAATGTGTTTCCATAATAGGCTGCTCTAATTTATCTTTCCAGGGCTGGATTTTGATAGCTCTTGCTAAATACAGAAAAGAGTTAAGTGGTTTTCGTTCCATTCTGTTTTCTTTTTCTTTTTTTCATTTAAATGTTTCCCTGCTGAATTTTATTTTCAAATTTATTACAGAAGAAAAGCAATGGGGCACCAAATGGATTTTATGCAGAAATCGATTGGGAAAGATATGTGAGTATCAGAATATTGTTTTTATTTATTAAGCATTCGGCAACTTTACAATGAGTTGAGACACTCATATTTATAAGAGGTCTTAGAAATAAGTAAAAGACTTTCCATCTCATTAGGAAGTGCCTGGTGCATTTAGGATGGTGGGGAGATGAAGAGCACTGAAGTCTGCCAAACCCTCCACATACCAGCTCCATGTGGCCATAGAATAGTTTTGTGCTGGCCAGGAAAGAAAAAAAATGAAGTCAGTATAATAGTTACTTTCTAGTTTTGTATCAAAGATTCAAGAGTTAATTATTTGCCAAACATTTTAGTAACCTATAGGACTCACAGTAAGTACTTTTTTAAAAATGCTTTTTCTAATATTAACTCTTGGTGTTTCCATCCTGGCTCTATTTCCCAGCAGCTTTGAGGGTCAAGTCTAGGCAGTTAACCCCTGAATTTTGGTTTCATGACAACTACTATAGCTTCTTGGTACCAGTTTTTCTCAGGGTGAATAATAATCACTTTTTGTTTCTCACGGGGTGAAGGTAAATTCCAGCTGAGACTTAAAGTTTCCCCATTTTCCCCCCAAAACCAACTAAGGTCATAACCATATACTTCCACAACAACAGCCTGTTGGATCCAGCCAGGATCCCTCCTATATTTCTAATCAGATAGAACTTTAAAATCATTTTCACATTGAAGATCATTTCTGTTGTGTATTAGGTGCCCAAATTCATGATCTCCACAAAATGCCTTTGCTCTTATCCCGTGACTGTCAGCCCAATCTTCCCTTTTCATGAAAGTTACCCTTCATGTTTAATATTTGTTAGTAAGACTTCATATTTGTTAGTAAGACTTTTGTTTTTATACTAAATGAGTCTATAGTTATTGAATGCTCAGTTTCAGTTATAATAGTAAATGCTATTAATCTTTACAACCTTAAAAGGCAAACACTACATTATCTGCACTTTAGAGAAACTGAGGCTTTGAGAGATAAAATTCTTTATGCTTTCCCCCTCTGCAGTTCAAGCATGTCCCCTTGCCAACATACTATCTGTCTTCTCTTAGGCCTCTTTCCCAGGATTAAGATCCTTTTGATATTTTCTTTATTTAACTTTAAAAAATGACAGTGGAATGCATTACAATTTTTATTATACATATATACCACAATTTTTCGAATCTTTATATATAAAATATGTTGACATCCAATTCGTGTCTTTATACATGTACTTTGGATAATGATGTCTATCACATTCCATCATCCTTGCTAATCCCCTGCCCCCTCTCTTTCCCTCCCACCCCTCTTTCCTATCTAGAATTCATCTGTACCTCCCATGCTCCCCCTTCCTACCCCACTATGAGTCAGCCTCCTTATATCAGAGAAAACATTCAGCATTTGTTTTGGGGGGATTGGCTAACTCCACTTAGCATTATCTTCTCCAATGCCATCCATTTATGTGCAAATGCCATGATTTTATTCTCTTTTATTGCTGAGTAAAATTCCATTGTGTATATATGCCACATTTTTTTTAATCTACTCATCCACTGAAGGTCATGTGGATGAGTAGATTAAAAAAGTAGGTTGGCTCCACAGTTTAGCTACTGTGAATTTTGCTGCTAAAAACATTGACATGGCTGTATCCCTGTAATATGCTGTTTTAAAGTCCTTTGAGTATAGTCCGAGGAGAGGGGTCAAACAGAAGAAAAAGTAGGCCCTAATCTTCATCATGTGGGATTAGGTCCCAACTTCCTTAATAAGACTCCTATAGCACAAGAATTAAAACCAAGAATCAATAAATGGGATGGAATCAAACTAAAAAGTTTCTTCTCAGCAAAAGAAACAATTTTGAGGTGAACAGAGAGCCTACATCTTGGGAGCAAATTTTTACCCCTCACACATCAGATAGAACATTAATCTCTAGAGTATATAAAGAACTCAAAAAGCTAAGCACCAAAAGAAGACAAATAACCCAATCAACAAATGGGCCGAAGACCTGAACAGACACTTCTCAGAAGAGGATATACAGTCAATCAACAAAAATATGAAAAAATTCAGCATCTCTAGCAATTAGAAAAATGCAAATCAAAACTACTGTAAGATATCATCTTACTCCAGTCAGAATGGCAGCTATTATGAAGACAAACAACAATAAGTGTTGGCAAGGATGTGGGGGAAAAGGTACACTCATACATTGCTGGTAGGACTGCAAATTGGTGCAGCCAATATGGAAAGCAGTATGGAGATTCCTTGGAAAATCCTTTCAATATTTCTAACAGTTCAGTTCCTCAAAATGTCTAACACCCTCTAAGTTATCCTAATTTCAAATTATTGACAAATATTTAGTTATAAGGGAAGCTACTAGAGTGATTTCTTCTGTCAAAATTAAATCTTCTTACCTAGAAGAATTTTGTTGTGTTTTATAGAATTCTTTAATATATCTCAAAACAAACAGGAAGAGTGATCATTACAATATCAGATTACTCATCAAATACTTACATATGACCTTCCATCTAGCAAACAAACCCTAGACCCCAGTGCTGTTCCCGGTTGACACAAAGTACTTAAATGAAGCATAGCTTCCTTTAAGTGTGTTTAGGCCTGAAAATGAATCAGATCACACGGGAACTGCTGTTGTAATTATGCATTACATAGCAATTACTCCAAGAAATGGGAACAATTATTCCAAGAAATAGGAAGAATTTTATTAGTGTATTAATTTTATTTAATACATTATATCATCCTAATTTTGTTAAGACAGATCTCAGAAAGGAATAAGCTTTAAGCAAAGGCCTAAAGTACAAGTCAAGGATAAGTGGCTATATATTCCAGTGAAGAGAGTTCCAACCAGAGGATAATACATTCATGAGGACCCTGAAATGAGAAAGCTTTGCAACTTTCAAGTCCCAATGTTGACAGTGGAGAAAACTGCAGCTGGAGAGGGGCGGGGGTGGGGGGTGGGCCGGGGAGTATCTAAGGCTAAAGAGAGCAACAAGAGGCAAATCATGCTGGGTCTTGTTGGCTACACAGAGATGCTGGGTTTTTATGCAAAGTGCAGTGAGGAGCCAGAGACAAGTTTTCAGCAGGGAAATGGCCTCCCTACAGTTGCATTTAAAAAAAAAAAAAAAGTAATTCTGAGTTCTGAAGGAGAAGGACAACAGGGAAACCACAGTATGTGTTCAACAATGGGCAGCTTTCAGACACAGAAAGGAAAATACTATATATGATCACTTATAGGCAGCAAATCTTTTCCTAAGTCAGATAAATAGAAGAATAGAGACTAAATAGAGAAGGGTAGTTCCCAGGGGCAGGGACGGGGAAGAAATGAGAGAAGTAGGTCAAGAGGTACAAATCTGCAGTGAGGTAGGATGAGTAAGTCTAGATCTCTAATGTACAGCATGTGGATTGTAGTTAATCAAATTGTATAAACTGAAAATTGCTAAAATAGTAGATTTTAGATGCTCTTACCTCCACCCCCACCCCCACACACAAAGGGTAACTTTGGAAAGTGATGGAAAAGTAAATTTGACTGTAGTAATCATTTCACTCTGGGTATGAGAACATCATGTTGTATGCCTTAAGCACATACAGTAAAAATAATTTGACTTTAAAAAATGGTGGCTTTTTCCATGGAATTCAGGTCCTGTTCTCATTCCATGGTCGTGATGTTTTTTATTGTTTCAATAAATGCAAAACTCATCTCCAAATCTCCTCTGTCACTGCCAGGCCTGTAAGCTAAACCTCAGCAGGGCACTCCTCATCTTCTTCCCCTCTGGGGCATAGGGCATAGTCTCAAAATGCCATGTCTGACATGGGCTGTGTGTGCTCTTGAGAAATGACATTCTGATTTCACTTAGTTTCCTCCTGATTATTGGGATATTTTTTTCCACATATCATTTTTATGTCATTCAATGAGATAAAATGTGAGTCACCATATTTACCATATAATAGGAACTCAAATATGAAATGTTAATCCCAGTATTGCAAACTGCCTTTTATCTTTCCTTTTTCTAAAAGTAGTGGTCGTCTGCTATTAGAACTAGTTCAACTGGGAATACCAGCAATCTCCCAGGAATAGAGGGTAGAAATCTTAGATTCTTCTGAAATTTCCCTCTCCTTTTTCTCCTGTGATTGATCTAGTACCAAGAATTAGCAATCGATCCTTTCCGATGTCCTTAATGCATCCTATCTCACCACCAAAACTTGAACCATATTCTCAGCACATCTTGCCTGCATTGACGCATGTATTTTAAATTAGCTTTCTCCAGTTTCTTCAGCTCTCAATCTATCTGGAAGTATTCTTTCAGAACACCTTAAGATTCTGCATTTGGCATGTCCCACCCTGAGAGGCTGCAGCAGCTCTAGAGAGTCCAGCCTCCAGCCTGGCACATTGACCACCCGTGGTCTTATTGTCCAGTCTCCTGCTGCATAGCTGTTCTCCAGTTGTCGTCTCTGCTATTGCCTCTTTCTTCCCCATTTTCCTGCCATAGTGTCTCAATATAATCTGTTCCTGAATGTTCACAGGGGCTCCCTCTCTGTTCCCTCCTGTTTCAGAAGGCACATGTGGACCTCATGCCTGATGCTTTCAAACTTCACTAATTTCCTCTTCCTTCTAACACTGGTATTTTGTATTGTCATTAATTGTTGCCTACCCAAATCATTTCAATTCCCTGAGGACAAACAATTTGCATTTTGATTTCCCCATGTTGCTTAGCAGTCCTCAGCTTACAGGAAATGCTTGATAGGTTCCTCTCAAGTCTTCTTCCACTGACAATGTCCTTTTTTTTATTTATCCAGTAGGAGGATTCTCCAAGTATCCTTGAGTAAATATGTAAACATATACTGCTCAGCATTTGCTTCCAGAAGTTAAAACCTTTGGCCCCCTAAAATAAGAGACTTGTCTATATCCTTACATAAAAGATAGATAGTGAATAAATGGATAAAGAAAATGTGGTGTATATATACACAATGGAGTTTTATTCAGCCATAAAGAAAAATGAAATTATGTCGTTTACAGGAAAATAGAGGGACCTAGATAATATTTTGTTAAGTGAAAAAAAGTCAAACTCAGAAGGTTAAAGTTTTCTCTCAAATGCAGAAGCTAGAGAGAAAAAAAAGGAAAAGAAAGGTAGGAGAGCAGGGATCTCATGAAAATCAAAGGGAGGAAAATGACCATGGGGTGGGAGGCGGTGAGAGAGAAAGGGGAAGTGCTAGGGAGTGATATTTCCTGCCATCTCAGAATACTTTTGTAGTGACAAATTATATTGCTATACTGTGTGCATGTATGAATATGTAACAACAAATCACATCATTATATACAATTATAATGCACCAATAAAATGTGGAAAAAATATGAAAAATACTCTAGGAAGAAAAATGTGCTTCTATCATTTCAAAGTAATAATTGCTTAACATATACTTGTATTTTACAGAATTCACCTGAGCTGGATGAAGAAGGCTACAGCATCAGACCTGAAGAACCCGGCTATATCCTTTCTTTATTATTTTTTTTTAATTTTAATTTAGAATCTCAGAAAACAGTAAGCTAAGGTCAGGTTTTACAAAGGTGATGAAATAACCTAAGCTACTATTCCTAATAGGAGAAATGAATAAATAGCACAGAGAACAGCCTGATTGCTAACAAGCAGACATTTTGCCTTGATCTATTAATAGAAAAGAGAGAGAAGCAAAAGAAATGTGCTAAAAAATAAAAAACAAAAAACAGTGTGCATTGTGGGTACTGAGTTGTCTGCTAAAATCTGACATGGCAATGTCATTTACACTGACTGGAAAATAGCCCTTACTGTCCTCTCCCCTCCAGTTCATCTCTGGGCAAAGCATGTCACACTCTGAAGCACCACCCAAGACTCTTCACAGATGATCCAGAAAGAAAGAAGTCTTTCTCTGAGAACGAGTGAGCTCATGCATGCTTGTGTGTGTGTAGAGTGTAACACAACACATGAGCGATGACAGCAAAAATTAGGGTATGGATCAGTATTCTTTGAAATTCATGATCTCTGATCATATTCTAAGGAAGGGTAAAGAAAACCTAACTTTTTATCTCTTTTATTTTTGTTTGTTTTGCTTTGATTTCCTGCCATCTCACAATACTTTTGTAGTGACTATGTGCAATCACTCTTGTCATATTATACTCATCAATGTCTCCCATTAGAAGAAAGAGCTAGGTATCTTTAACTGTGTTCTACCTACCAAAGGAAAGCACTTTTATTCTTCGAGTGAATCGGAAGAGGAAGAAGAATCACACAAGAAATTCAATATCAAGATCAAACCATTGCAATCTAAAGACATTCTTAAGAATGCGGCAACTGTAGATGAGCTGAAGGCATCGATAGGCAACATTGCACTTTCCCCGTCACCAGTGGTGAGTGGCTTTTTATTTCAAGCTTTGGTGAGGTTGGACAGACAGCTGTGTTCTGCCTGTCTGCATTTAGCCCATCATAAACCCCCTACATTGGGGGCTTCATGCAGTCACCATTGTATGAGGTCTATAAGCCTCAAACAGATCATTCTAGCTTAAGAAAGTTTTTGCTCATTCAATACTGCAGCTCTTGCATTTTTGAAAATAATACAAATATATGGAATCACATTTTCTTTAATTTTCCTGCAAACATGTTTTTAAAAAAAATCATGAAAAAATATCCAGATTTATTTCTGAAACAAACTTTAACAATTAAGAACATGACATTCACAGATTTACTAATAGTGACTTTTAAAAATACATTTTACTTTTTTCTCATAAAAAATACACAAAAGGAAAACTAATAAAATTGGCTTTGAAAAACATTTTCCTAGCTGTGTTCCAAAAGAAAACATTCATAAATATCATAATGTAATTAGATGTAACTTGAAACTCATATTCTTCATTATATTTTATGATCAATGTTCTCATCTTTAAGATACTTCAAGTACAAATATTGACCTGTTTATATTTTTCAAATGAGTGTTTTCCTATAGTCTGTGCTTCCTTTCCCCAAATCCCATCTATTAAATTTCTTTAGTTTCTTGATTCTTTCAACATTTAGTACTTTTTCTATGGTGTTTGATAAATGCCACCATTGTTATCTAAAAATAGCTGTGAGGAGCAAATGAGGGCTTTCAGACTGGCAGCTAATGTGTTCCTGACTCCCTGCAGTGTCCACCAGAGTAACTGAATAATGCTAAACAGTTTGGGAGGTGCTTCTGGAGATGTCTCAGACTTTCTAAAGGAGCCTAGTCATGCATCCTTTGAGGATGAACTTTGACCAGCTGGGGGTGAAGACCATCTGTAAGGATGCCTTCTTTACAGCATATGTTTATAACAACCCTTGTCACTTCTGCGGGTGACAATCAAAATGATTGCTGGTAGCAACCAACCATAGCAAATGATACTTCAGGTAATTTTTAATCATGTACTCATGTGCTACCTTAAAATACAGCCCCAAAAAAGAGAAGCATAAAATATATGAGTTTTCTTTCTCTTCTGCAATGGAAGATAAGGATTTTAAAATGAAAGAAATATATTTCTAGTAACAGGGGCGTATTAACACGCACACTTCCACTTTTCACCTGACATATTTCAAATTGATTTTCAGTTACCAAATCATCTTTTTAATTGTAAAGGTCCACAAAAATGCTAGAAACTCATTGATATTCACTTCCTTCTAAGGTATAATAAATGTAGTGGGCACTTGGAAATTATCTAGGGTGAGTAAAAAAAAGGCAAGTTCACGGGATTAAATGAACAAATAAACGACTAGCATAGTCCTGGAACATAGAACTTACTAGTATAGTCCCAGAACATTTGCTGAAAGCTTGTTGAACCTAAGAAAGGTTTTTGAACCCCACGTCCAAGACCCTATATGCCTAAGCCATCTGGTAGGTATCCCTCCCACCCAATGTGTTGCTAAAGGTGCAGCAAGAAAAGGAGTTTTCTTTGAGCTGTTCTGGAATCTGTTTTTAGATTACATGAACTTAAAATTCAGGTTCTGTTATTAAAAGACAAACAAATACTATTAGAAGACATTGTCATTTTCTGACACTGTGTCTTAAGTCATCTCAGATTATTTAGGGGGAGTTCATTTGGAAATGAGATTTTTTTCTGATTTTTATTCAAAGTTATTCCCAGAATCAGTTGAATCCAAGGTGTTTTCTTTTGAAATTTGGAATCATTCATTTCTAACCAGTAGTGATGCTATGCTGCATGTTAGGTAATGGCTGGATGAACAGAAACAAATTTCAGTCAAGTATCATCTTGCTTGGTTGATTCATAACCCTCCAACAGTAACAGTGCCTCTCTCTTACACAGTTCATTGCCTTTTAAGGCAGACTGCTTCATTGTTGAAAGAAAAGATCTTCTCTGTTAAACTAAATATGTAATTTTTTGTCCTTGGTTGTGATTTTGTTCTTCAAAGGATGAACAAAGGAAAAGTTTCCTCCTTTGCCAACTGGTTTTCCATAGAGCAGATGGATTTCAACTCAGAGTTTATTGTGCAGAATATTTATTAAGGAGTGACCTTGGGCTTAATACCTATGGGATGGGGTGAGCAGAGGCAGAAATTGGACTGTTTAATATGTCCAGCAACAGCCTGAGCTAATCATAGGAGATCTATGAAGCCAGAAAATGATCCTTCAGTTTACCTTGAGTTTGGCTGAGATGAAAAACCTTTTTACTGCTGTATCAGTTATACCTCTCCTAGGGGCCACCCTAGGAAGGGATGTGACCTTGAGCAAGGTAGCTTTCTGTAGCTGAGGCAGACCTTGTGCTGGCAGTTGAAGGCTATCAGTATTCCTCCTAGCAGTTTATGCAAGGAACCTTAGGAAGGGAAATCCGCACTTTGGTGTCCACCACAAATTCCTGGATCTGACATAGAGCCTGATTATCATTGCCATTCAATAAATGCTTGCAAATGAGTAAAGAAACGTGAATGAGACCAGGCCAAGGAAAGAGCTCTGTGGCACATCACCTCACTCTAGCGAGGTTACTCATCCATATTTTAGGCATCTTGTTCACCACTCAGTGACTCACCCAACTGAGCCCTCTTCCCCGCCTCTTTTTCTTTTCTTTTTTTTTTTTTTTAATTCTACTCAAACCAGTAATGCAATGCTGAATTTGAGAGACCTGGAATGTCTGCAGCATTTCCTGGATCTACCAGATCAGAAGCCCCATTAGAGAGAGTGATGGGTTTACTTTGCCCTGGCATGTTCTTTGCATTGGCACCTAGGATTACCACCTTCATTTCCAAGTTCTTACTGGCCCATCTGTTTAAATAATTGGCTCTAAAACTTTAGGTTACTAGGAGACAGCAATGTGGTAGCATAAAAAGCAAAGAACATGAATTCAGGCAGACCTGGGCCCCAGGCCAGAACTGTCTTATTCTACCTTATATGCAAGCCCCATAACTGCTCTGCAGCTTTATTTTCTTACCTGTAAAGAGCTAGGATGATAACAGTCCTGAGGGAATTTTTTTTACAGATTTCATAGGTCTATGCCAAAGGTAAAGCACTTGGGTAGTTATCAATGATTAAATGAGTGAAGCACTCAGAGTATCCTAGTAATGGTAACTGACACTCTGCAGGCATTTGTTTCTTCATTACTAATCTACATATTTTTAAAAATCTTTTTCTCCCTATTTGAGGGTCTTGCTGTGCTTCCCCCACACCCCATCTCCTGCTCTAAAAACAACTCACTGTGTTTTCATGCCCTGGAATCTAATGTATATCTTGGGGTTTGAATTCAGTGAAAGGAGCCTGGGGATCTCTCGCCTGCCTTGAATTTTCATTCTTAACTCAATTTGACCCACCTTTAAGGGAAATTGTTTTTAATTCAGCTTTCTCCCATCTGGATATTTATGATTCATTTTTCTTTCAATACAGATAAAAACTACTTACCCCTAAAGGAACTGAGGTATAACAGGAAAGATGACAGATCTGAACCTGGCCTTTTGCTAGGTGTGCTGTTTAGGTGTCCTTTGACCAGTTTGAGTCCTGGATTTTCCCTCTCTAAAATGGGAATAACAAACACCTACAGATAGATGATTGTGATGTGTGTGTCTTTTTGATAGTATAATATAAACACCAATCCCCCAAAGAGAGAAGATAGAAACAGAGATGTGAGATGATGTCTTTTGCTTCCCGTTATCCCACACAGAGTAGGTGCAAAACTCTATTAAATCATCCGACAAATAGCTTTGTTCTTAAAGAGTAAAATTATTTTCTGAAAGGAACTAAATAAAATAATGGGTACAAGTACTCTCAAGTATATGCCTTTACAAAAGCAAACAAACAATAACGTCAGAATTCAACATATAATTGAATGGAATACAATTCTCTTTAAGGTAATTTGAGAGAAATGAAAACAGGTACTTATTCCAGTTGTGTTACAATTACTCAAACAAGTGAGCTCTACTCCTTCTTAGCTGGTGATCCTAGGCACATTACAAAATCATTGCCTTGGCTTCTTTATCTGTAAATGGAAAGAATTCCCATGCTTATTTCATATTGCTACTTTGAGGATTGAATGAGTTAATAAATATGTACATGTATTTATTATATTTATAAATATTTACATATAATAAATACTCAGTATATTCAGAGATTATCTCATCAGAATTGTCTGCAGACACTCTAGGTCAAATTTTTTAAAATTATCATTAATAGTGGTAAATTAGGTAAGCCAAACATCCAAAAGTCATTTGGCTCCACTATCAGTAATTAATTATCCTAAGCATTATTAAGCATCAAACTGAGAAAATACGTAACCTTTCAGCAATGCCTATGAACTGATTTTAAAGGAAATTCCTTTCTTAAGTCATTTGAGTAACATCTACATCCCCTGAATCAGTGTGGTGCTTCTTTCTGGAAGAAAATTTCTGTGTCATGTATGCCCCCACCAAATTTGTTTCATGGAGAATGGACTTTCTTACTCCCCTTCAAGTTATTTCACCATATATTTGTTGAATCCCTTCCATGCATGGGGACCTGAGAGCCTGTAACAGAAATATTGAACAATATGTCTAACCTTCTTACCAAAAAAAAAAAAAATTACCAGAAAACAACCTATAACTAATATTACTAGCACGACACAGAAGCTGAAAATCCCCTTGTGGCCCAAACCCCTGCCTGCCTTCCCCCTCTGGCCTCCTTTCTGCATCTCCCTGCTTTCTCACCCTTCCCAGGGTCTTACATGTAGACATCTGCATTTCTTCTGGAACCCACTGACACATCTGTAACCATGTGCTGTGCTCACTAGGTACTTAGAACCCTGTGGCTCCTGCAGTTTTCATGGAAGTAAAAAAACAAATGCTATGGTTTAAGTCTTTTTGCAATCATTTCCCTTCCTCATATGCTGCTACTGACCCTTGGTTCTGTGAGCCATAAACACCGCCGGCTTACCTTGAGAAGTTGTGTTTTACCCAAAAGTGTTTAGTTCTTCATTGATTAAGTTTTGCTCAGGAGTAAGTCTGGACCCTTTACATTCTGACTCAGCACTTTGACTCAGCTATTGGCTCCGTTTAGGAAAAGGAAAGTTTATTTGCTCACCCTAAATATTATGCATACAGTTTCTGAGTACTCACAACCCTTCGAGTGCTACTGATGGATGTCCAGCATCCCACAGTCCCAACTCTGCAGCCCACCTCCTGGCCCTTCCCCCCCAGACAATCACAGATGCTCCTTTCTACAGCACTTCATGTTTCAGCCCTTGTAACAGGAGAACCAGGCTACTGACCAGGTCTGCTGTTAGGTCATATGTGATTTCTAATTTGTTAAAATTCGCTCATTTTATATTCAGACTTCATGCACCTTTGTTTCAAATGTTAAAGAATGACAACTCATTTTTTATGTGACTTATATTTCCATTACCCCAAACAATGAATCAGTCAGCAAGTACTTTTTATGTCAGTGGTAGGTTGTAATCATGCTTTTATGTGTTTGATCATGTCATGATCAAAAAGATGAAATGAGCAGCAGCACTCTTAAAGAGCAGGCCTGTGATGATTTGTAGCCCTATTTTGCAAAGAAACCAGCCTCTTGGATACCAACACTGATCAAGAGGTTATTAAAAGTTTGAGGAACCAGGACTGGAACTCCCGTATCTATCCCCTTTCTGCCTAGGGAAAACACAATGTGTTTTCCCATCCACCAAGGTGGGGTCTAGGATTCAGTTACCTTTCAGATCGGGCTCTGCTGTGTTCTCTGGCCTAATGGTCTCTTTGGAAAGCTCTCTGCTGTCAGGCTGACTGGGTATAAGGCAAGAGTACCAAGAAGGAGAGCATTTCCTTTGAAGCTCAAGGGCAAATAGGAAGAAACAGGCTTTTGAATCAAATCCGTGTCTTATTATCTGCATATCCTGGAAAGTTCCTTAACTCAGAGGATCCAATTCCAAGTATGTAAAATGGGAACAATAGTTATGGACCGTCCCAGGGTCAATGGCAGAAAGATGGGAATGGTGTTGCACAAGGCCCCCGTGCCTTGTCACTCAGGGGAGGCCCATTCACTGTCACTTCCCTTTTAGCGGCACCCTCCAGCTGAGAGACCTTGTGGGAGGCAGAAGGAAAATAAAAATAGTGAGGGAGGAATTGAGCGAAGTCAAGAGGAAGGCTGAGAGAAAAGATGTGAGAGTAGGAGGCACCCTATTCTGGTGTGTAGGCTAGTGCCTCCTCCCCTGCCCTGTAAAATGCAGTGATAGGAGGAATTAAGGAACTTGATGTTGAGTTCTGAAGGAGTAATTAGTTTTAATATTGTTTCCTGGAGAATTGCAATCCATAACAGAGTTATTTATCCAAAAACTCTGAGAAGGGGGAAAAAACTTTGAACTGGAGACAGTCTGGTGCTGTTTGTTCCAGGTGGCCCACCCACCCTGCCACCCCCAAATTGGCCTGCCAGAGAGCAAAATCCATGCATTTGCTGCTGCTTGGTAACACCACCCCCTTTCCTGTCCTCGCTTTGGCAGAAGGTTCAGCACCCCGTTGAGTTCAGTAAAAACAAGGAGTCATCAGTCGGGGAGGAGAGCTCCCATCTCCTACACACCAGCACTCTCTCCCCGCAGAAACACTTTGGTGGTGCAAGGAGTGGCTATTATACTGCACGCATGCTCCTGGTGACTGCTCAGCCCCTGAAATCATATGTAGCCAGGCCGTAGGCAGGGTGCAGCTTTGGTTCTACACATCAGGAAAGCTGTACAGGGCAACCATGATTTGAGTTGGTCTAGACCGGGCATATAAGTGTCATACGAGCTGCCACTTCCTCCTCCAAACACTCAGCAGACCTCGAAGCTAGAGGTAGTTTGAGAATCCCCCTCTACAATGAGCTACAAGCCATTGGACCAAAATCAGCCATTATTAGCATCTGACATGAAACTTTTCTTTTCCCCCTAGACCTTATAGAAAGGATAGATAGGAAAAATGGGTGGAAACTTTCTTTTTCAAAATATATTGTTCCTTTCCCTATATTTTAAAAAACCACAGACTGGCTGCAAAAGTATTAGTTATGTCTAATACACATTGGCTCTCTCCTTCGTTACTTAATGTATTTTTCTGGGAGAATTCTTTGTTGCTTCCATTTTCTGACCTCTAAAATCGCAGTATCATTTTCCAAATCTTCCATGTCCACCTTACTTTGATAAGAAGACATGGTTGAGTTTTTGTATGTTTTGATCTCCTTGAAAATGAATGCGTAACACACTCAGTATTCAATCTGGAGCCCCTTAGTCATTACTTCCCCAGCTAACATTGGTTGTGGTTTCTGAGTACAAATACTATGTATTTGTTCCCCCATGTGAGGTGTAAAGAGGCAGATTTTCCTTCTTTAACTCCCAATTCTTGAGTTCTACTGCTTCAGGCAAACTGACCTCATTTATGGGGTTCAATCAGAGTGGTTCATGACCACACTTAATTTCTGTCACCAGCTTAAAATGAATGAGACTACATATATATATACAATATTGACCCAAAAAATATTAGAGTAGCCTCACCAGAACAGCAAATTCTCAACTGACATGCTCTTAATTATGATGTCAATTGTAATATTTAAAAAGGCTAAGTTTTATATCTCTATTTTGATTGAGTTAGTCCTTCTGATATGGAGTTTAGAATTTGAAACTATTCTTTAGCATCTCATGGCCATAATCAGAGCAGAATGAGCTCTGTAAAAAAAGAAATCAATGTGAAAAATACATTTTTAACACAAGAGTAAAGAATGAACAATTCATTGAATATTGGGTGTTTGACAACCCTTTCTGCACTCAGAAGTTGTAGGTTCTTAGCTGTTTCTCTGAGTGGCTATTTCCTCTAGAGCTCACAACATTGGAGGACACATAGTAGGTGCTTTAAATACTCCCCTTTGATTGATTGGGTGGACGAATGCTCTTCACCATGGAAAATTACCCGGAACTTGGTGGCTAGTCAGAAAATAGTACAACTTATAATCTTCATGTTATTTTATAAAAGGAGCAAATTATGGTTCTCAATCTCTTAGCTCTCTTCCTCTTCAACTCCACAAGTTTCTTTCTCCTTTACTGGAGATTTGAACAATATGGGTAAAAACTTCCTGTTTTTCTTCTCTTAAAATTTGCAGGTAATTTAAAAATGTTTATTAATGTATTTGTCTACCACCACCCCTTACCATGGGTCCTAGTTTTTGTTTTAACACTCTCTTTCCTTCATAATCTGATAAAATGTCTCAGATTTTTTTGTCACTTTGACATCCTTGACCCTAAGGTCAAAAATCTATGATTATGTTTCTTATGCTGATTTTCATACTAAAGGATTTCTATAAATGTACAAATAATAGTATAAAATAAGTATGACAGGGTAGGAAAGAAGTATCTATCTTTTTGCCCTCTAAATATTTAGATATGTCAGAAATCTATAGCAATGACTATAATTTTAATTGTTTTATTAAAAAACTCAGAGTGTGAATTACCCACACTAATGATATAAAATTTTTTCCATAAACTGGGGAAAATGTCATTCCTACACAGAGTGAAGTTGACATTTTTTTCTTATCTCTCACATCTGTCTGAAAGAGAGTCTCTAACTGCCCCTGGACCCTATCTGCATCAGGGCCAGCACAGAGCCCGAGTTGCTTGTCCTGAAGTGGACAGCAGAGATGGAAGTGAGATGCACTGACCTCATTCTGTTGCTCATTTAAAACTCCCTTTCTACCTCCTAACCTACTGGAAACCCCTTTTTATATATTATATTATTTTTAAACATGGTATATTGGGGAATCCTGCTGTATCCATGTATTTTCAGATTTATTTTTTGTTTTGTTTTATCTATGCCTCTTCTCAGTAGCTGCTTGTTACTGAACATCCATACTGGAGAATCCCTGATAAGCAGCAGCAATGAGCTGCTTCAGAAGAGAGTAAACCAAACTCTTTAAGTAGCTTTCCCAACCCTCATGGTCAGGTCACACCCAGTCCCCAAGACTAATACCTGCAATTCTTCCTGCTTATTTCCATCCTCCTGGCTCCCCAGCAGGACGCTCTTCCCCCAGATAGCTGCATTTTGACCACCCTCAACAACGTCAGGTCACCTTCTCAACCTTTGCCCTGGCATTTCCAAACTGCTTTATTTGCTTTGCTTATAAAAATTGCATGTATCACCGGGCACGGTGCAGCACACCTGTAATCCCAGTGACTCAGGAAGCTGAGGCAGGGGAATCACAAGTTCAAGGCCAGTCTCAGCAACTTAGTGAGGCCCTAAGCAACTTAGTGAGAGCCCATCTCAAAATAAAATATAAAAAGGATATGTGGCTCAGTGGTTAAGCACCCCTGGGTTCAATCCCTGGTATGGAAAAAGAAAATCCTTATTTAACATAAATACTTTGCTTATTTATTCCATTTATTATTTACTTGTGATCTGTGTCCTCTTAGTCCTTTAAAAGTAATCTCAATGGAGTCTTTTTGTTGTTTTTGTTTTTCACCAATGTGCCTACAACAGTGTCTCATATTGATTATGTGCTCAATAAATATCTACTAATGGCTTAATAAATGAATAAATAATACATTTGCGCTCTGTGAACACCTAACTAGCCATAAATAACTCATAGGAAGTGATTATTTTATAATAGAATCTCATTAGTTATAATAAAAATTCAGAATACAGCCATCCCATTATTTTTAGGTTATGCAATTGCAGCTCTTAAAAGGGCTTTCAGATTGAACTTGACTTTTTAGGTCTCGATTCTACTCTCTGACGCTCAATGCCAAAAACCCTCATGGGCAGCTCAGGTCTTATTAAGCTGTTAAATGTCAGGAATGTACTCAGAGCACAAACCCTCATGTAAGGGTCATCAAAATTCTGGTGTATATTTCCTTAATATTCTACTGTTAGCTTTGGCTCTGGTTTTAAACAGAATCCAATTTTAAATGTTGCTGATTTCTAGCCCCTCGTGCAAAAACATAGGCTTTGACAAAACCTAATTTGTAGAAATGCTTGCCCCTTACCAAGTTTCCTGGAGCAGTAACCCAGTCAGAAAGAAATTTTGGCTCTGTTAAGGGCAGGAAATTTTGGCTCTGTGGGTTCTTTGGAAAATTCTTGATCAAAGAAGGAGATGCCCTTCAACAAGACTTGCAAGTTCGGAATTGTGGTTTTTATTTGTTTGTTTGTTTGGTGCTGGGAATTGAATCAAGGAGTGTTTTATCACTGAGCCACATCCCCAGCCCTTTTTATTTTTTATTTTGAGACAAGGTCTCACTAATTGCCTAAGGCCTCACAAGTTGTTAAAGCTGGCCTTGAACTTGAGATCCTCCTGTCTCAATCTACTGAATTGCTGGAAATATGGGCATATGCCACTGCACCAGGTGGTAACTATGTTTTCTTAGGGCATCACATGAAAAAATCCCTGTTCTTAGAGATCATGCAGTGGTCATGTTTTAGGTAAATGCATTGTCCAATCTAAAAATTTACTTATTCTATCTTTATTTAAAAGTGAACCTGGAAGTAAATATTTCTTCAATTCTCTTTTTTTCCCATAATTAAAAATAAACTCTAATGCTGTTAGAGTACTTTAATTTTTATTTTTTAATATTTTTATTTTTAATTGGTGCATATTAAATATACAAAATAGTGAGTTTCATCATGGCATACTTATATATACATAAAAGTATAACCAATTTCACTCCCAAATACCTCCCCTTGCTTCTTTTTTCCTTCCCCTGTTTCCCTACCTCTACCCTAAGGGTGTCCCTTCTATTTTCATGGAAATTAGTATAAAGGTTCCTCAAAAATCCAAAAATAGAACTGCCACATGATCCAACTATTGCACCCTATGGTATTTATCTAAAAGAATTAAGGTCAGCATACTTTAGAAATACACGCATACTCTTGTTTATCACAGCACAATTCACGATAGCCCCATAATAGAATAAGCCTAGGTGTCCTTCAACAAATGCATGGATAAAGAAAATGTGACATATATTCAGTGGAGCTTTATTCAGCCATAAAGAAGAATGAAATTATGTTACCTGCAGGAAATTAGATGAAACTGGAGATCATAATTTTGAGCAAAATAAGTCAAATTCAGAATTTTGTGTTTTTTTCATGTTAGCTCATTTTAAATCAAGAAATATTTTTGTTTTCCCATAAAGAGAATTGTCATGCTTTGTTTTCTTTTTCCTTTTTTTTAACATTCTGAAGAAACCCTTAAATTAAGAGGCCATTGACTAAGTGTAGGTAGCTGCTAATAAAACAAAACAACATGTTGAATAAAGATGGTTTCAGACATCATGCATTGTGGGATTGAAAGATACAGAGAGAAGGGCAGGGCCCCTTATCATTTATGTGCTCATGTTTATTCTTTGGATGTTAATTAAATGAAGTGTATTTAGTTAGACAAAAGACTGAAAATTATATTTTATCATTAAGAGTTTAATCCCAAAGACTGAAAGCCTGCCTCTAAACACAAGTTCACGCTCCAAGTAGCTTGTTCTCTGACACCTGCTACTATAAATATGATCTGTTTAATTCCTTCATTGGAAGGATACAAGTGTATTTTCCAGACTCTATAATCTCTGAGTATTCGCTCCATTGTTTTTAGATCACAAAGGTGATAAGACCCTGAAAGTGGGTTCAGTGTCCTTAGGGGACATGGCTAGACTAGTCTCTCTGGGGTTAGATAATCTGGGATCCAGTCACAGCCATGTTCCTTTGTAGTTATGCGACCTTGGAATTCCTCTGAGCCTCCTTTTCTTCATGGATAAATTAGAGACAATATAATGACACCAACCAACCACACCAAGTAAAACAATAGCAAATTCTTATGGAATTTTAACAATCAGTGTCATCCATGTTTTTAATCCTTACCCCAACCCTACAAGAGCAATCTTACTATAGGATTACCCCTACTGTAGAAAATGCATAATGGAAGTACACTGTGACTTAGCCAAAAGCATCCAGAAAATTAAGGGTTGAGTTAATTTGAATACATAAAACCTCACATCCTCCTTCCACCATGACAACCCCTTACAGGTTATTTGATTTTAACTTCCAAATTATTATTTGTAGATTAAGAGCCTGGATCTTGTTAATAATTTTCATTTCTCTGTGCTACTTACCAAGCATCTGCCTTTGAAAGTGGCCTCAAGGATATGGCCCTCTCTCAGTTCTCAGCTGCTCTGCAGCATGCATATTTGCTATAAAGAAAATTCCACCCTGGAGATCTGATCACATAATTCCATACTAATGTCTGCGTGAAGCTATGTCACTTTCTTGGAGCTTTTGTAACATATGTTAGCACCTAAGGTCACTAATGGGCAGAGAAATTAACAATTAAGTGGGAGCTAAGTGAAATATTTATAGGAGCTGGTGAAGGAACCATTACAAATGGGGTCACGTGCCTTGTGTCATTTACAATTCAGCCTTATTCCAGAGAGCAATTCATCTTGCCATATATCAAAAGGCTATGCTTCAAACATTTGTATAATGTTTTAATGGCCCTCAAAAGTGAATTCAGCAACATATTTTGAGTGCCTACTATGTACCTAGCACCATGTTTGGGGCTAAAGAGGGTTCATTTGTAACATTACAGTGAGTTAATAATTGAGTAGAGACATCTAAATGATACAGAACAAAACAAGAACTGGGAAAATATGGTAGCAATGTGTACCTTTGTTTTCCCAAAGGCTAATAAATGCCTAGCAAATAGAAAGGCCTTCAATGTTTATTTATTGTTTTAAAGAAAAAGAATATGCTACCATCAAGCGAGAGTAGGGGACAATTTATTCTGACTGGGAGGCTTAGAAAAAGATCTCATGAGAGAAATGTGACTGGGTTTGGAGAATGAATAAGATTTTGACGGGGGAGAAGGACAAGGCTTGGAAGGCAGAAGCAGTGTGGACAAAAGGCAAGAAAGGGGCCTGGATATAGCTCAATTTGTAGAATGCTTGCCTCACATGCACAAGGCCCTGGGTTCAAACCCTAGCACCACCAAAAAAAAAAAAAAAAAAAAAAAGGCAAGGGAGCCTGTGAGTGCTGTCTTTGTCTGGAGGGGTCAAGGAGAGCTACAGCTACACATGGGCCTCATAGAAAGCCCACAGAGGAAGGTGAGGCTGTGATGGCAAACTGCAGACCACAGGAAGGCCTTCAGAGCCCTGAACAGGGTTCCCATTGTATTCTCTGGCTTTTGAAGAAAGGGGTAATGCATTAGCTTCTGTTTCTGGAAAATGATTCTGGGGATAGTGTAAAGAATGGATTAGGAGATAAAACAGGAAATAAGATCAGCACCAACTAAGAAGTGTGTGTGGGAGACTACTGGAGTCCACAGTCAGCAAGAAACAATGAGGGCCTTGCTAAGGCAGTTGCTGAGGAAATGAGAGGATTGACTCTCTAGGAAGTGTCCGTAGGCCAGGTGTGGGCATGGCTGTAATCCCAGTGCCTCTGGAGGCTATGATAGGAGGATCACAAGTTCAAAGCCAGCCTCAGCAACTTATCAAAGCCCTAAGAAACTTAGGGAGATGAGACCCTGTCTCAAAATAAAATAGAAAGGGCTGGGAATGCTGCTCATTGGTTAAGTGCCCCTGGGTTCAATCCTTGGAACAAAAAAAATTAAAAAGAGTCCATGGAGTGGTGGGGAGAATGAAAGATAGCTTCAAAGACTCCATGGCTCTAGCCAGAGCAGCTTGAGAAAACGTAAGTACCAGGTTTTCTAGGAAGACTAGAGTTTCTGGGAAAGTCATCTTGTAGTTTCATGACCAGATCTGGCTGCAATACATAAATGGCATTTCCTAACCACTTTCAATATGACAAGAGCTACTTCTATTTTCAGGGCACAAATCTGTTTGATAAAATAAACTATTCAAAAGAAAACTCAGAATGTGCTCCAGTGAAGGCCATACCTTTTGCCCTCTGAAGTTTGAACTAAAAACAGCAGCCTAGAAATGACCATATCAGACACAGAGGAAGTATGTACAGAAGCAGTGCCTTACAGAGCGGTCTTGTGAGGTCATTCTGAGCCTTGGGTATTTCTTCTAGAAGATACATGTTACCTCTCTCATTTTCTCTTTATTTTTCCTCCCCATGCCTTCGCTTTTAGAGGAAAAGTCCGGTAAGAAATAAGAAGTCTTTTCCATGTTTTGGCCAAATATTATTAATTCTGTTCACTGTCAGCATCTGCATATCTAATGACTGTGTTATATACCTAAACAAGTTTGAATTTGAAAACAAACCTTTTGAACCAGGAAAAGATCTAATTACACCACCTGGGGAAAAAAAGGAAGTTGGTTGCTTAGTGATTTTGCAACCCTGTTATTAAGGGCCATGGGTAATTTTGTGAAGATTCACCTCTGTTTCAGTCACAGGCATGTGATCAAATAAATATTGTAGGTGCTACGGTTTCTTTATTGCAGCTTCCACTTAAATTAGTCAAACTACACATACATACCGTGAGTTAGGCAAATATTTTTTAAGTTGATTTTTTTGTTTAATGTACAACATGTAGCAACCTGAATGGTCCTGAAGCTGGCCTGGGAAAAGGGAGTTTTAGGGAGTCTTGAAGGTTTTTTGTTAACTTGTTTCTGTTTTAGTAAATCAAAATATCCCCTCCTGGAATTGTTAGAGACTGAGAAAGAGAATCTTTATAAAATGTAAATCATCCCCTGCATGTTACTTTTTAGTGCCAAGGCTGATTTTTAATGACAGCACAAATTTGTTATGAGGTACCTACATCTTTTTATTTTAGAAAAACATGGAAAGATCTCAGGGTGGGAGGAGGGGCTTATGTTCTTTTCATTGCCTGTTTTATTGGGAACATGTTCCCAAGATACCAATGGTTGTCTGACACACATGACCACTACTGTAAAATGTAAAAATGTATTTTCATGTTAACAAACACCAAGAAGTGGTTGGTTGATTCTACCTAACTCACCTAAGTGGACACTGCAATAATTCTGTCACCTCTTAGCCGGCCGGCTGAACCATTCATGCCAGTCTCTATACCACATGCAGAATGCTGCACTTGAAGAAAGTCCCTGTGAAGTGGGCTGGAGAAATGGAAAGCACAAAAAGCATTGAGAAATGGGATTGAAATATTAAAATTTATCAAACTATGGGCCCACATCTTTTTTTTTTTTTCCAAAAACTAAAATGAGCGTCTATTGTTATAGTTACGATTTCGGTGATCACTAAGCTGAATGCCCACTTCTATAGTAACTGTCAACTATATGTCGCATGTTATGTGACAGTAAAACATGGCTGGTGTCCTTCAGTGACCTTTCCATATATATTGCCAATTTCATCTATTCTTCTTGATCCTGGATCACTCTTAGAATTAACCAAATTTGACCACTTCAAATTTGCCTGTTGTACTTTACAAATTCTCCATTCCTCATTGGTTTTACGCCTATTGTCCTTAAAGCAAATTTAGCAAGTACATCTTTTCATTCTCATCTGTGTGTCTTGTCCTCAAGAATGGGTCTTCCCCCACCCCCTTGCCATGTTTTTCTTTGGAAATCTCTGTCTTGTTGATGCCTTGGAATCTGAATGATACGTTGGTTAGTGGCCGGTTCTTTGTTTCATTTCCCACATGGAATTTCAGATCATCTAAAACATGATACAACAGGTATTCTCTGTGATCAGACTTGTAATATATGGGGACAAGGTTAAATACAGAAGAACAAGGACAATAGTGGCCCCAATAGGAGCTTGCTGGATAGTTTGTTCCCACCCAAGTGCATTTGAAAATAAATAGTACTGTTTGCTGGGATCATAATAATAAACTTAATTCTAACAATCTAATTCTTTCCTAGAAAATTCTGCAACATGAATCCCTTAATTTTCTGTGATCAAACCACATAAAAATGTTTGATGCTTTGTAGTTTATCACCCATTTTTCTCTGTTTCCCCAAAGCACTGAATTTAGCAAATGAAGATATTTCAAAATCTGAGGCTTGGTTATTTAGTGAATTTGTAAGCAAGACAAATGATGTTTAGTTACTTATAAGTTTCTCAAAATACTTGACCACCTTGGTTAAGACCAAGGTATCTCAGGGGTTGGGAGTGTAGCTTAGTGCTAGAGCACTTGTCTACCATGTGTGAAGCCCAGAGTTCGATCCCAGCACAGGACAAAAAAAAAAAAAAAAAAAGAAAGAGGAAAAAAATAAATGATTAAGGGAACCTAATTAACTGAATTTAAATAAGTGTTGTTGTCCAAAAATAATATTTTCTTTTACGGAGGGATATTCATATTGAAAATCATATAAATTTTGAGATAAACATGTTCTAGCTAAAGGAAGATCTTCATTCTAGTGACCAAATGATAAGTTAGCTGTTAACTCTTTCTTTATATTTTTAGAGTGGGTAATCTGGGAGTTGATCATCAAAACAAAAGTGCAAAGGAACATAAAAATGATTTTCTAGAATACACCAGAAACCCAAGAGAATTGAGCAACTAATGTTTAATTAGGAATGTAGGAAATCTGTTCAAAACACAAGTAGTCCAACTGCAAAGACTCTAAGCAATCAGGAATAGAGATGAAATAACAACAGCAGATCTTATGAGAACTGATTATGTGGGATACAAATGCCTGCAATCAGGGACAAATTGGCCACCTGCAGATTCCAAACAACTGAATAGGTGTTTTATTTGGTTGTGCAGTTTAAAACAATTTTAGCCTACATTTGAAAACTAGAACATTTCAAATTTTAAAAAAAAATTGGATATTCATCTTCTCTCCAAAGATCTAACAGCAGCCAGGCATAGTAGCACACACCTGTGATCCCATCAACTCGGGAAGCTGAGGCAGGAAGATTACAAGTTTGAAAAAAACCCAGGCAATTTAATAAGACCCTGCCTCAGAATAAAGAGAGAGAGAGAGAGAGAGAGAGAGAGAGAGAGAGAGGGGGAGGGAGGGAGGGAGGGAGGGAGGGAGATGTAGCTCAGTGGTAGAGCATATGTCTACCACATGGCCCTAGATTCAATCTCTAGTACCATTAAAAAAAATGTAAATAAATAAATAATCAAAAATAAAAACAAAAATAAGACCTAAGAGCACTAGGCCCACATTTGCACCTGGCAGATACTGGGTGCTCCTGAATAGTGGCCAGTTCCCCAGGACTTCGTGACCAGCCCTGCCTTGACACCCAGTACCATATATTCCTCCCCCTCTAGGCATTTGAGTCTTTAAGTCTTGACATAGATCCCTTAATTTTTAGAATAAATCAAGACCAAATACTAAATTTATTTTCTTCTATCTTTGATGCAAATTCTGTATGTCAGTAGAACAAAAACAAAATGCTAAATGCTTCGAAATTCTTGAGAAATGACAGGGGAAAGGGTAAAATAGAAATTTTAACAGACAAAGACCCCTCCCTCATGTCTAATAATAATTTGGCTCACCTTTTTGTCCAGCAGAGCTCTTCAGTGGTGATAATGTATGTAAAGTCCTTTCATTTTATTTCTGGAAAAGCTTTTCTTTTGAGGATTTCAGCTATCCCTTAATTGTAGAACTTCTGTGTCTGCATGTTGTATGACTTATACACGTGGCTTTTGGATTCATGTTAATCAAACAGTGCCCATGTGAATTTGAACATTCTAGTCTGATGAAAGAATTTGGAAGGACAGTTTCCAAAATGCTATTTCTTAAGAGGATCTTTTTCTAGGAAAATTATAAGTTTGAACTATTGATTTTAAATACAGGTTTTTATTTCATTAAAAATTAAGATACAACAATTTGAGTGGATCAATATGTTCAAAATTATTTTGAAAAGCTCTTTTATCATCTTACATTGATAATTTTCTTGTAGATAAGATTCTGACTCTCTATGGTTGAGATCTGCATTTCATATCACATTACTTCTTATAATTCTGTACTATAGGAACTGTGTCACATTTAGTCATCTATTTTGAAAGTTTGTCATGAAATTCCCACATGTGATTTTTGGTGGTGCTGCTGGGAATCGAACCCAGGGCCTGATGCATGCAAAGCAAGCACTCTACCAACTGAGTTATATCCTCAGCCCCCACATGTGCTTCTTTATAAAATAACTTTGGTCACCAACGAATCTTCCCCTGAAATAGTGAATATTCCTCAAAACATGATATAGGTTAGTCATAAGTGATCTTATTTAAATTCAAATACACAATTGATAAGTGACTTTTTTTCTAATTTTGCTTAAATTGCATTCATACAGACAGGTTTATAAGAAAAGTGGGATCAATAGGGAACAGTCCCTAGAAAATAGGGCAAATAATAAAGTCTAAATTGTTACAAGGAAAACTGACTAAAGTAAGTGTGTTTAAAGTCCTAGCCACTTATGAAACCGGTCTGAGAAATCACAGTTCCTGGATGTTAGCCTCAGTGATTCTCTGCTCTAGAAATCCTTCCACAAGGTCATACTTAAAAATCACCAAAAGAACAGAACAGAAGATCTGAGATCTAAATTCTGCCTCTGGTTCTGGGGTTTTACTAGCTGTGTGTCCTGGAACCTCCCTTTCCTCTCTGCATCATAAAAGTAGTGGATTAAATCCCCCTGGAGGCCTCCCAGATAAAAAGGCTACAGGCCTTTGTGTCCTGTCTGTTCTGAAAAGTAGCCAGCCTCCTCCTGTGAGCAGCCTCCTGTACCTCTCTTGTGTTGCTCTTGACCTGAGTTGTCTGAGGCCAGGAGTGAATCTGGTGAATCCTGGATTAGCCCATATTCACATCCGCAAACTTCTGCACATCTCTCTCCCCTCCCACACCCTAGTCACTCATGTTACTGCAAAAAGATCCTAAAGAGGGACAGTAATCAGGGGCTGTGGGGTAAATTGTTGGCAGCTACAGTCACAGTTGGAGGAAAGAGCGGTCATGTGTCTGCTTGTTTGTGTTTTCCAGACACGGTTGGGTCCACCCATGTTCTGTTGCTTAGCAGTTTTCCCTGTTTCTCCTGTGTTTATCAGGAGCTACTCATCTTCCCCATCACATGCCTACTCATGGGATGCCCACATCACCAGGCCAAGGACAGATACTTAGCAAAAAATAGAAGGTCCTCAGAAACACACATTCTAAATAGAACACTAGAAAGAAAAACGGAAGAAGAGGGCTCTCTACATTCCTCCTAATTTGTTTGGAAGCTCCCTTTTAGGCCCTAGTTATGGGAAATGCATCTGTGATGCTTGCTAACAACACCCAGTTGCACACAGGGAAACAGTCTTCCCTGCACTCTCTACTCTCTCAGACCTTCCTCTTCAAATAATCTGGAGAAAACTCCTTGTGGTAAGACATTAACACCATCAGTAAAGACTTTGTATGTTTCTGCCTTGTTCTTCCATGCACATAACTAAAGCTTGAACATCCCCATGAGCAAAGCTGTATCAGACAACAGTCCCTCTGTAAGGTTCTGTAAAGCCTTCTATGGTTTAAAGGAACCCTAAACACAATGCCTGCCTGTCTTTCTTTCTCTGGCCTGATTATTTGGGGTGTGTGTGTGGTGGCCATGTTGAAGTCTTGGATTGTCCACGCCTGTTGACTGATCCATCATTCTCTGACTAGGTGTCTGTTCTCTATTCCTTTTTGCTGATCACAGAGGCGCAGCCCGGTAAGAACTCTCAACATTTTACCTTAAACATGTATAGAGAAAATTGCTGCCAAGGCAAGGTGGCCAGGTTGGTTTCCCATTAAATTTATGATAACTCGGTGTGAATGAGGCAGATGAATTAGGTTTACTGGTTGTAATCCTCTGATTTTCTAAGTGTCAAGGGCATGTTTTAGAATTATCAGAGCATGTTTCCATAACAGAATAACTTGATACTTGGGAATCCTAACTCCTAGTGCTAAATTTAAAAAAATGTATTTGTATACATTGTGGTGTGTGTGTGTGTGTGTGTGTGTGTGTGTGTGTGTGTGTGTGTGTACATCTCCAAGGACTGCAGATTGGCCAGTAAGCCCCATAGAAATTGATAGTAATGTGATAATAAAGAATCATAAAACTATAAAGAAAGTAAAGAATCATTTTTTAAGCCATGTTGTTCTTAAGCCTGTGTTCAAAATATGTGCTTGGACCATAACTTACATACATTGATATACATACTTAGAATTTACATTTTGGGGTCAGACTTACTTTCAACTCAATACTCCTAGATTGTAGGATCACTCTAAATTTCATCACTGAAGACAATTCTGGAAGGTAGATCAAGGGTAGTTCACATTGATCTAGTGGAATCTCGTTTTCCTCAAGTTAAAGAACATGAAGAATGTAGAGCAATGACAAGAGCCTGATGTTTTTGAAATGAGTCCCCTCCACCCTGTCTACCTAGCCAGTCACTTTAAAGAGGAAATGAAACTGAAATCAACACCCTATGAAATATCCCTATGCCTGTGTCTGCTCAGCTAATTAGTTTGAGGCAAGTACCCTGCCCAGGTGATGCTGATGGTGTTCTGTTTACACTGCACACCTGAGGTTAAACATGGTGTCTGTAGGGACAGCTCTACACATGTGAGGATTCCAACCCAGCAGTCGGATGGTACATCAGATGAGGAAAAGAGTGGGTTTCGTTAATTGAAAAATAAAGAAAATGGATTCACAATATACATATAGCATCAATCACTGAAAGGAGGAAAATATGTTCATGCATTAAGAGGAGGTTTTTAAATCAATGGGCTTCTGTCCCGAGTGTGGTTTGGGTGATCACCCTAACCCTGTTGGAGATTTATCATGGTGACAAGTGTGCTGGATCCAGCTCACAGTGGGACTTTTTTTTCCATTGCTGTGGACTTGCTGCTGGTATTTTAAATATCTGTTCCTTTCCAAATTGATATTCCCTTATTGCTTCTAATTTCCAACCGACAGGGTTTTCTTGTATATTTCTTCCATCTCTGGCTTGTCCTTAACTTATGATCATTCATTCATGAGAAGTATTTAATAAAAGTGGTATAGGGACTGCTTCTCTAGTGACTTTCAGTAATAACTGATGAATACGAAAGAAGCTTTCTACCATTATTGTTTCTCGGATATTAACATTTTTAATAAAATGAATAGGACAGAGAGACCAAAGTACCTTCAGTCCGCCCTCTGGAATCTCCTAACAACTGGATATCAGTTCTCACAGAACTGGATGGGCGCTGTTCCCTCAATGCCAAACTTATTGATCTTGTATTTTGACTATTTAAATGAAAACTCCTTAAAACCTTATTTAATTCTCACTATCAAGAAGGTCTCTAACCCAGAAAAAACATTTTTAGCCTCATTTAAACAGTTGTTTGTCTACATACCCTTATTTTAAAAAATGAAAAATAATAAAAATAACCCTCATATCCAAATTCCCCTAATGATCTTAGCAGAATTAAATAAGCATATTTAAATTTTTTTGCTAATTATGCACGAATCTACCATCTGGCACATGTAGTAAAGGAAAACAGATTGCATTTTGGTCAAAACAAGTCATAAAATAATAATTGGATTGAGCCACCTGCCAGAAAACACCTAATAGATCTTTGTTCAGATTGAAACTGCTCCTCCATCCTAATTTAGTTCAAAAGAGAACAGAAAATTCTGATATGTCCTTAGGAAAAAGAAAAGCTTCTTACAGTTCTATTACAGAGGTGCTGGATCTTGTCCTAAGTTGTTAGTGCTGTAGTCTGAGAGAAGAAAACAGATCTGGGACCATCAGGTTGAGCTTTCACCATCGATAGAAAATAGGGGAAAACTGTTTGGTGGCACCTCACCAAGATGGTCCATGGTCCTACCCCTTTGCTTTCCTTGCCCTCAACTGTCCCTCGTATTCTCTTAAGTCAGGCCATGCCAAGTCATGCCCTACCCCATGATGTAACCCTACAGTGGTCCCATGGTAGCACCCCACACAAAGAATCTTTCACAGCTTCTGTTTTTAATTCAAAAATTGTTATCAATTCTTCTGTTTTCAGAATAAGTTTATGCCAAGACATTATAAAAGCTAGAAATGACCTGCTCCACAGTGTTTCTGCCAAAACTATTTGCATTCCAATAGCATCATAATGTCTTGAGCTAAAGAATAACTTAATCCGTAGATTGATGGGTCTAGTAGCAGGCATGTGGAAGAAATTGGAGAGGTGGAACTCCTTAGCTTCCTGAATTAAGTGGTAGAAGCCCCTAAGTTCCCCTCCACTTTAATACTTGCCAATTTTTTAAATTGAATTAGTAGCTGATGACTGGTTCTACTAACACTTTGGAGATCCCACCTGACTAGGAGCAGTCAATATTCCTAAATACAGTCTAGAACTTTCAAATGTCAAACATATGTTAAACTTGGATTTACTCTCTTATCGGTTAGAGTTTAGGAGGGGTTTTGTTTTTAAGGGACTATTCATTATTTGACTTTAATTTCTCAAATCTACCCAGGTAAGGGCTTTTTCTCAGTCAAAAGACTTAGGATTTACCTTCCCTTCCACACTATAATCTTCAAATAAAATGAAAAACTGATTTATGTGTGTGTCCACAAGTTCCAACTTAAGTATGGTTCTGAGAAAATTTTTATTTTTTCCTTCTGCATTTCTTTGAGTTCAGTTTAATTGCAATGACAGAAATGATACGTATTGTACATAACATATATGTGCTCGTAAGCCTTATAGTGTCTATTTCTAATTCTAGGGTGCAATTAAAAGGAACTTATCCAGTAAGTATATCATAGCTACCAGACATAGAGTACAATTTGAAAGAAGAAATAGTTCCTTGGCTCTTGGAGCATATATATACATTTGATTTATAAACTCTTGGGTTTGATTTTTAAAGCTTACTTTTTGTCTTTTTTTTTCCTTTTTTAAAATGTTTTTTGCTTTTACAGCAAAGAATTCTTGTTATAATAGAGTGCTTCTCTGGGTTCTGAATAATTAATGTTTAAATTCAAAAACTTAATATTATTTTTGGAAAAACTTTGCTATTTTCTCCCTGTATTTGCCGACTATTGCTGTATTATTTAAGTTTAGAAATGAGTTTAATCAAGTGTGCATTTGCTAATCGGGGTGGGGAGAAGAGGAGGCCAGAAGGAAATGAAGGTAAATTCAACTTACCCATTCTTATGTTATTTGATATAAATATTTTAATCAACCAAAGTGATGATATGATATGGGTTATAATATACATAGGGCATGATTTTCCTCTGCTGCATACAACACATCCTAGGGAATTATAAATTCACGGTTCATAGTTAAAAGATAAAACATTTTCTTGGCATTTCAAGAAGAGAAGAGGCAAAAAATGCTGTATTCATTTACTATGTACATATGGCTGCTTTGTCATTGTTTTATGGTAATTGGGAAGCAGAACTGATCAAGGCAGCAGACATTCAAAGACTGGTATGCTATTCCACTGAGTGCTGGAGTGTACAAATCTTCTATTCGATGGCTTGTTTATGGTAATTCCTTGGTTAATGAGGTTTTACAAATGCCAGAGAAGATGCCACTACATGTGACAAATATATTTCTGTTGCGTGGCCAGGGGAGAGGGTTTCTTTTGCAGAGTTTTCTTATTGAATTGTTTATTGATGGGACTTCAATCTCTAAGTGTTTCCAAACATAGTTCATTAGACACATCAGAAGGGAAGGGTAAAAACGTGCCTGAAAAGGTCTTTTGTCCCTGTGCATCAGGTGAAGAAGTGGCCAGGCCCCGGCGTTCCACACCAACTCCAGAACTTATAAGGTGAGCATGAAAGACATGAATTGTGTTTTCTGTGAGGCCTCAGGAACTCTTAACGATTAGGCAAATATCTTCTGGTCTAAACTCTTAGTTCCTGTTAATAAAGGGCATACCTACATGTAGAAATTCATGCATCTGTAGCATGTTACCATTTCTCATAAGTGCAGCCCCAGGGAGACTTTTTAGGGAAATACTGTGCAGTTATCTAAAGTAACTCCCTATCAGAATATGGTCCCTTCACTAATGAAAAGTCTAAAGGTCTATATAATAAGAACTTTTAGCTTCTGAAATTCTGATCTGAAATACATTTATATGGCTGACTCTATGAAGGAAAGTCTTTGAGGTTGTACACAACTTCATGATGCATCTCATCTGCCACAAACCAAAAGAAGCCTCTGGTGTTTGATTTTAGCAGAACATTGTATTTCACAGTGTATTCTTTGGGTAAAATATTATACAGATGCGCACTGCTTTCCCAAAAGGCTGCTATTTCTCTTTAATATCTTAAACCTTTTAGGACTTTTCCTTTCCTTCCCAGCCTCTGTCCTCTCCTCTCCACCCGAGTCCCTCACCACACGCAGATTAGTATTCACAAGGTGTGGAGTAGAAATGGAGAAGGTTGTGCAGCTGTGAGTAGAAATTAGGAGAGAATATATGTTGTGTTCCTCCTGCCCCCCCCCCAATATCGTCAGCACTCTTCTTTTTTCTCTGATATGAACTGTACTGGAGTATTAGGAGGTCATAATGAGCCCTTGGGGGGGAGGGGGACAATGAAGTTAGGAGCTGAGCAACCCAGTTTCTTGTTCAAACACCCAATTTCTTGGGTGGCTTGTGACGTCGCATCCCTATGCTCCGCTTTTAGCAATCGTACATAGACTGCCTTACTTACAACCCAGAGATGTGGTAAAGACTCATAAAAATGTTTTTTTAGATATAAGGGCCAAAGGGTACTTTGCAATAAACTATTATCTCTCAATATTATCTCTTCTAGACACAGAAAATCATGATGCTTTGAAAAACCTTTTCTCCTTCAACTTATTTCCACTTGACCTGTACCCTGGCCCTCCACTGAGAACCAGAGATTTTTATCTTTGACTAATACTCTTGTCCCATAATACATTTGACATCTTGATGTAATACTTTCTAGCCATAAAGTAGCTTTGTATATACATTCTTGCACATAGATATGCATAAGACTTTCTATGAACTTTCATAACTTTTACTATGAACAAGTTATTTTCATCACTAACCATTGGTTTCTTCTCCCCGCCCCACACACACATTTTTATCAAGAAAAATATCTGAAAGCTTGTATATCTTTTTGAGCATTAATTTTTGAGCCCTCTCTTGTATTTTGCCTCAATGTATGTGACTTAGCAAAAAGCCTCCTGATGACACTGTGGCCCTTGCTCCCCTCTTTGGCCCACCATTAGAATCAGCGTTTGATGAACAGAAGACGGAAGGTAAGAAAAAAACACTATGCCTCTTAGATTTGTTTCCTTTTTCATTAAATTATAACTTATCTAAAAATATATGTATATTTTGAGGTATGTTTTTAATGTATCATCATATCTTCATAGTAAAGAAGAGTTCCA
This sequence comes from Ictidomys tridecemlineatus, assembly GCF_052094955.1. NCBI lineage: Eukaryota > Metazoa > Chordata > Mammalia > Rodentia > Sciuridae > Ictidomys > Ictidomys tridecemlineatus. Next base: position 52,201,502 of record NC_135487.1, read on the forward strand.
ATCTTGGTTTATTTTCCAAGAACAGGAGTTTAGATTGCATATTTCTGTTATTTTAGGATGTGACATTTACTTCCAGAAATATCTAATAGCTAATAAGCTCATTCCTCGAATAAGGTTGGTAAAAATTAATGCAAATCTATACAAATCCTTATTGAGGAGTCAACACTCTGTGACCAAATGGCTGTCCTATGGGGTGTTAGCAGGAGCATGAATGGAGCCAGGCCTTCTGGGACTCATCACAGTCATTGTCACTGGCCTCTCTGTTGCCTTTAATCTCTTTCCACCCCATTAGTGGAAGTGACCATTAAATTGTTCATGACAGGCATTGTTTCCTGGTTCAAGACCCAGAAAAGACTTAGTCATTTGGCAACTTAGAAATCAAATGCTATGAGAAAAATACCTTCATTTATGCCATCGTTGCTAAGCTTTCTTATTACACATTTATTCCTAGTGTTAAATATTTAACTTTTTAGAATCAACCATGTTTTTTGGATGGCTTAAAAATAATATATACCTTGCTGTTATAAGATAATCCCTCTGTACGAGAGATCTAATCTATTCCTGAAGTGCATTTATGTCCAATGCATGTATCTCCAGTAGCTGTGTTTGATGATATGCATGTATTTATAAAAATTGTTTCACTTAAAAACATTATGGTGTGTGTATATATATATATATATATATAAAACAAAATGGTATCTTTCTAGGACCCAATGGTGAAATACCCTTATGTGTTAAGAATGCTTAGAAGTATAATGAGTATAATGCCTAAGATTCAGTAGCAAAGAAACAACAAATAGAATTTTTTAAAAAACAACAGAATTTTATTTGTTTCATGTGAACAGTCTGAAAGAAAGCAATATTGAACTGGTAGGGTCGATCTACTGTCCACATTAGTTACCTTCATCTCTGACTCCAAGAGAGATACTCCAACTCCTCACACGCCTCTGTCAGAGGAAAAGTGGTGGGGAGAGGCCAGTGGAACTCTGCCAAAAGTCAGAGCAATCTGGAAGAGACACCCATCACTGCCAGCCAAAGCCCACTAGAGAGAATCTGGTGTCATGTAGACAGCTAAACTCTTTGACCATAGAGAAATGGAGAATGAATCTCGGAAATTAGCAGCAATCAGCCACACCTGAATATTTTCAATGATTTAATAGTTAGGAAAATGTATAAAGAACATCTCTAAATACTCCTTTAGTTATTTAAATGTATATAACTTGGATTCCCTCTGTTAAGGCAGCCTTGCAGTCAGGCAATTATTTGTCTTATTTGTCTTAGTAACTCATCTGCAATCAGTCTTGCTTTTCATGACAGAGTTGTATGATGTGCAGAAATGGGATTTGATTTTTTTGACCTGAATCTGTCTATAACTATATAGAAACGTTATATAAAAAATAGAAGTAGTTCTTAAACATCAAAGTGATATTCCACATTGAATTCATGAAAGTAATGCTGCTTCACAACAAAACAGAGCTAAGATCATTTCTGAGGTATGTGATAGAGAGGAGAGCCATGCATGGACTTGTCAGTCAATCTGATTTATCTGTCCATCAAGTGACTGCAGCCCCTGAAGTCCTATAAAGTTCTACCATTTGCATCAACCACATGATCCTGCAATGGATTGATTCTCCTAGTACTAGTTTAAAAGGCCTGGAAGGCTATCTATATTTTGGACTTATGAACAAGTTATTTTTTTTCATCACTAATCGTTGGTTTCCTCTCCCCAACGTGGCACCGATATCACCACATTGGTGGTGTTATAAGGATTAAAATAGATAACAACAGCAATTGCTCTTCTGATAAATGTGCATTTTACAAACATTTCATTTGTATCCATTACTTGCTTCAATCTTGTCAGTAACTTATTATCTCCACTTCACACTGAAGGAGGGAAGCTCATAGAGGTTCAATGCTTTGCACAGGGTTCTAAAGTAAGACTAGAGGCTAGATTCAAATGCATATCCCACTAGCTTCCCAGTCTGCAGTCCACAGTGTAATGAATCACCTCAGTACTTGCTGAAAAGAGGTAGCTATTCTCACCATTTCCATAATAACAAGATCAGAACAATAGAAAAGAAAGAGAAAAAAAAATATTAAATTCAATGTCCTTAGATCCAAAACCTAATTGTCCTGATTTACTTCAGATGTCTAAGCATTTTTTTTTCTGGTGCTCTTAAGATATTCACCAACCATTTTTAGAATAATTATGTCTCTTTATGAGGCTGCAAAAGGTTTTTGTAAAGACCCTGGAGACCCTTTAAAGATAGAAACCACTGCACAGAACCTGGGCATTTTCAGCTTTGAAGCATATTCATAAGAGATTTAAATAAACCAACTTATAAGAAAACAAACATCCATGGAATCAATGCCCGAATTTTCAAATGGATACCTGAATTGGAGCCAGTATGTGTGCTGATATTTGGAATGTCCTTAAGTGACCACCAGGAAGAAAATGCAGAATCCATTTTGAAAGTTTTTACTAAGCTATATGCAAACACACAGACGCCCCCTCCCACCCCTACACACCACACTTCTATTTCTGTTTTCCATTTAAAAAGAATGGGAGCAGCACATTGCTAAATTAATTTCCCAGTATAAGGCAAGGGGAGATAATTTTGTAAAGTTCAACTTTAAATTGAAATTTTTAAGTTCTAAAATCCAGGGAGGTTCTTTTTTTTAACTTACCCTGGGAAATTCTCTTTTTTATGTTTCCAGTTATTTTAGATCAGCCTGAGATATGGGGTGCAGGCCAGCCAATTAATCCAAGCATGGAATCGCCAAAGTTAACAAGGCCTTTTCCCACCGGAAGTAAGTTATATGTCTGCTCTGTCTGGAAAAATAAGTGACTCATTTTACTGTCTGTCTGCAGAATGAAATCAGGTGACTCCTAGAAAGTCAACACAAGCAAGGCTTGAACTGTACGATATTGAGGGGAAGATGTTATTCTAACAGGCCATAGAGTTTAAAAAGAGGCCATGGCAAGTTATCTAAGCCAGAGACGTAAAATTATTAACCTTGAACGATAGATTCTTCTGATGTCCCACATGTTCACCCACTCATTCATTCATTTCATATGTATATGTAAGAACCAGAAGCAAATGAGCTGAAGAATCTGCTGGGCTGATGAGATATGGTCTCTGCTGGTCCTACAGAACAAGTGAGGCTTCATAGGACAAAAAGAACACATTGAGATCAAAGAAGGACAGTTGGAAAGCAAGAGAAATTGCTAGAGAGAAGCTGAGACAGGAAATCAGAACAAATTTATATCAAAGCAGCCATCAGCCCAAACAAAGCTGGATGGCTAGAGGAGGTCCAGAGATCTTTATAACCCTTCACCTATGATGGGCTGGACTATTTAGACTGAATGCATTGCTTATTTGGCCAGGTCACCTGTATGGTGGGTTACCTGAACTTTGCTTTCAGTAGACTGCTTGCACCAAGCAAGCATATGGAAGGTGCTCCTTAAAATACCTATGGGAGGATTAGATCTCAGGAAAAGGTGGGATGGGGCTGTAGAAGGTAATTTAACTCCTAGAGGCTCATGTACAGACCAACTCATACTTCTTCCAATTCAACATCCCCAGGGTTTTGCCTTTTAGTTTTTAAAAATGATCATGGGAATTATCCCAGAGGATTCATAATCACAAGCCAGAGGTTATTTGTTGAGAATATTATTGTTATCAAGCCATGTAAGCCAACCTTTCCAACAATATTTTTTCAAAAACAGAGTAGAAAAACAGCATCATCAGCAACTCTTTTTAAACTACTGAACTTTGAAATATGTATATGAAGAATGTAAAACAGGGCTGGGGTTGTGGCTCAGTGATAGAGCACTCACCTAGCACATGTGAGGCACTGGGTTGCATCCTCAGCACCTCACAAAAGTAAATAAACAAAAATAAAGATATTGTGTCCAACTACAACTTAAAATATATATAAATATATTATATTTATATATAACATATATAATTTATAATAATATAATATATATATATATATATATATATAAATATTTTAAGTTGTAGTTGTATATATATAAACTACAGCAGCATAGTTTGGAATGTTTCTCCATGCTACTAGGAAACAAAGCCAGAGGAGAAAACCTGACTTCCTTGAAAAGCTTTCTTTTTTTCTTTTTAATACTTCATTTTATTTATTTCTCTATGTGGTGCTGAGGATCAAACCCAGGGAGGTGAGCGCTCTACCACTGAGCCATAACCCCAGGCCCCAAAAGCTTTCTTTACAGACCTAAATTGCCCAAACCATTCCTAGAAAATTCTTCCTAAATGACAAGAAGGTAAACAAATGAAATGTTTGCGTAGCTGATGTGTTGCTTCAACACCACTTATTTCAGAGCCGTGAGTTTTACATACTGTAGTGGCACCTAGCACGACAGAGGCTGTTGTTTATTGATGGACATTGTATAATTCTGCTCATTTCATGGTTGCAGCATAGGGTTACTATTTCAAGTTATTAGGCTTTGTGGTATTTTACTTGTTTTATAGTGTTTTGTTGATGACAATCTTGATCAACTTTTTATAGAAACCATTACTAAGGAGACTCTGATTGACTGGGAAAATATGATCCACAACAAGTGCTGTTTTCAGCAGCTCATAACGAAGATTAAGGGCCAAGTGCTCCTAAGCTTTGAGAGGACAGCTGTTAGTCATGCTTATTGTGGAAAGAGCCCTCCAGCTTACATGTGCACCCGACTCAGCCTGCTTTCAGGATATGAAAGATTAGAGCACATCCAGGTTCACATCTGAACCTTGAGATGATTTATGAAAATAGTGTGAACTCTTTTGAGTGAACCAAATATGGCCGGTGACAAGAAAACATACATTAAAGGGAAGAAAAAAAAATGTAGCTGTTGAAACAGTAATTTTTAACCTCATCCATAAAGTGATGAAGCCCTGTTCAGAAGAGTAATCTCTTGGTGGAGACCATAACACTAGACTTATTTCTATCTGAGGATTTTGTTGGCTGTCATTTTTACCAAGGGAACCTGTTCATTCTTCATTGACCCAAGTCACTTTGCCTCTGACTTTCATTATCACACCTGGATTGTTAACTGTCTGTGAACATGATTTTCATCATCGGTCACAATTCCTTGAGGGCAGAGGATTTTTATTCAACCCATTTTGTTCCTAGCATAGCAGGTAGAACTTAGTTGTGGATTGAAGTTTATTAAATAATATTTAAATGAATAAAACATTGATGTTATTGTTACTATCTGACATCCTTTTGGCAAACTCTCATTCTCATAAAATGGAAGAACTTTAATAATCCTGCTTTAATCTGTTGGCTTTGAACTTGACAAAATTTAGATCATTGATGGTATTTCCAACATCAAGTCTCTCAATGAAAAAACTCTAATCCTGCTTATCTAGTGTCTTGTGTACTTTAGGAAGAATGTAATCAATAATACTTGATTTCTCATCTCTCTACAGCACCTCCACCACTGCCTCCAAAAAATGTACCAGCCACCCCACCTCGAACAGGCTCCCCCTTAACAGTTGGACCAGGTAAACTTCAGGTTCCTTTCATCTAAGATTATATGGCAAACAGGCACAGCCCTGGACCTCAACATTCCCTTGATGCTTTGGAAGTTGTAGTCTACATTAAAATGGTACAATGTTGTCATTTAGTTTATTTCCATCACAATGTATTGTGCAAACTTATTTTAAAATACCACTTCCAGGTTTCACACATGAAAGAGAGAAAGAAAGAAGGAAGGGAGGAAAGAAAAGAAACTTCTCACAATTTTGTCTTGGTAGAATAAGAGCCACATTCACTTATAAAGTGAAGGGGGGGGGGAATACCAATATGAAAAGTTGTTTAATTAACCATTCCTCTTGTTGGATCTTATTTTGGTGATTTAAAAATTCAAGGCACAATTTGAATTTTTCCAGGAACCAATAAAACTTTTGCTAGAACTAAAACTGTCTAGTCTACAAAGACATAAAATGGTTCTCAGGATGAGTGGTATACTGTTGGTGTGGAATTTTTTTCCCCCGGTAGTCATTCAAGTATTTACCATCTTATGGCAAAGAGATGTATAAAGATCATGAAATGTGGCAAGAAACTTCTGCATCCTTTTAGACAGATATCTCAAAGACATATCTTTGCTTTCAATTAAAATCAATAGTATGTATTCAGACAATTTATAATCTACCAAGTCTTATTGGACTGTCAAATCAAAAGTAGTAATGGTTATTTTATGGATCTGAATGTGGTTCTTTGTCATTTTGGAATTCTATAGCAGTTTCATCCTTTGCAATTTATGCAGCCTGGTGAATTTGATAGGTACAGAGAGGGTATTTATCAACAAAAGAGAAAGCAAGAAATGTCATTTATGAAATTTATATTGACTTAAACCCCCCCCAAAAAAACCGTTCAGAGTCGCATAAGTACAGGCGTTTGCAAGTTTGAGCCACTGGGGTCTCCTGTATTTCCAATAAACTATATTAGACATAAATAAACCTACCAGCAGCCAAATTATAAATATTGTGTGCCACGCAAAATTCTACCTCATTTATCTTTAGCCTTGGAACCATGAAAGTTAATTCCTTTCAAACTATAAATATGGAAATGACAAGCCAATTCTTACAGCCCAAGAGTTATTTAAAGGTAAAATAACTTCTGGTCATGCCCTCCAGTTATTTAAGTAACAATTTCTAATTTGAATAATCTCAGTTTTAAAAAAATAGAGTTCTTCAAATTGCAGTTGTTATCAACCGTTTCATGCCAAGCGGTAGAAGACAAGTTTTTAACTTTTGCCTCTTATTATTGATATGAATTAAAAAGACTAGCTGATGCCATCTAAGACAGAGACTTCTGTTTTGTAACTGCAGATATATACCACACTTAAGCATGCGATGTTAACAGATGAGATTTGATGCGAAAAAGAATTATTACATTTTTATGATTTTCTTCTCTATTAAACAGGCATATGTATAGCAGTGCCAATAAGTAGCAAATGCTTCCTCAGTAACCCATGAGTGTCATGTGTATGCATGTGTTTAAAAATATTTGTGTGAGAATGTCTCTTTAATCTTTGTGCTGTGTTTCTGGAGTATTAGAAGACCTACAGCTAAATGTGATATCCATTTTTTTTAAACTAACAGATATCATCATCAGTTTCCCCAAACACACTAGAGCAGACAATAGTCATAAAATATGTGTGTGATTTTTGGCACAGAAGTCTTTGTCTACTGTGTTGTATTGCAGTAGCCCATATTTTCAGAAACAAACTCCTTTTGGAATTTGTATTTTCAGAGCCTATGTTTCTTATAAATTGAACATGAGTTTCTTGAAATGCTCCCTTGGTTCTCTTGTAAGCAGCCTTGAGAGCAGTATCATGCTCAGCACTTTAAGTGATGGTAAAAGTGGCCAATTGTTATCACCTTGCAAGAATAAATAGTAGCATCAAAATATAACGCTCACATTATGGAGGGGAGATCTCTCCTTTCGCCTTCAGCTCCTAACCCAGCCAGATATATACCCACGAAGGCACCTCACAGGGCAATATATCTACCAGACTTTGCCTCACCCTTATCACCCTCCCCCCCCATATAAATAATATTAAGAAAGTCAATTAAAGTTTAAAACCAACTACTTTGACCACAGGAAATGAACAGTCAGCCACAGAGGCCAAAATTGAAAAACTACCCTCCATCAATGACTTGGACAGCATTTTTGGCCCAGTGTTGTCCCCCAAGTCTGTTGCCGTGTACACTGAAGAAAAGTGGGTTCATTTCTCTGACACGTCCCCGGAACATGTTACTCCAGAGTTGACGCCAAGGGAAAAGGTGGTGTCCCCACCAGCAGCATCAGACAACCCAGATGACTCCCTGGCTCCAGCCCCTCCCGGCCCCCCGGCTCCCACGGGTCCCCCAGGACCTCCTGGGCCTCCTCGCAATGTACCATCTCCGCTCAATTTAGAAGAAGTCCAGAAGAAAGTGGCTGAGCAGACCTTCATTAAAGATGATTACTTAGAAACAATCTCATCTCCCAAAGATTTTGGGTTGGGACAGAGAGCAACTCCACCTCCCCCACCACCACCCACCTACAGGACTGTGGTCTCGTCCCCCGGACCTGGCTCGGGCAGTGGTACGGGGACCGCCAGTGGTACGTCTTCTGGTTTGCTTGTGCTCCGTGTGCCAGGGAATGGCCGTGGCTGCTTGAGTGTGAGCAACACCCTCCCCCTGCCTGGCAGTTGGCCGTAGAGCTCCAGCCATTCCTGCTCTGGTCTGGGTGTCCTGTGGCCCCGTGGCATGCCCCAGCCCATCGAATGCTCGCAGTCGTGGTCCAAGTCTGTGGATGTGTTCTGCCCACCCAGCCCATAGGAGCGTCCTCCTCCACCCTGCCATTTAGGTTTTTAAAGAAAGCTGGAATGTCATTGTTAGGAATTCAGGAAAGTTCTAGAAAGGCATATTTCAGAGAGTGGTCTGATTCTCTTGTCTGATGCCTCCTGAGAGTCCTAGGTTTTGTAGGTCAACGTGGGGGGGGAAGGAGGGTCCTGTTTTTTTCTTTTTGTTTTCATTTTTTTTTTTAAGTGGAGAAAGAACTTTTTTTTTAATGTAAGATTTTAAAAGGAGATTTTAAAGAACTACATTAAATAAATAAATGCCTTAGCACATCCCCACCCTAAGGGAGCAGCCACTGCAGACAAACTTGTTCTCAGATCTCACCACTTGACACACCCATCAGGCTATGACGTCAACGCCAACGGTGGTGACATTTGATGAAAAAGTCTACCAGAAATGTACCTTTGGGGAGTCTCGATGCAGATTCTTACATCGAATTTGATTTTTTGTTTGTTTCTTTTGTTATTATTTTGAACTTCATTTTCTGTCTTCTAACCATGAAAGGACAGAAGCTCTTGCCAGGCATACCAAAGAAATATCAAGATCTTAGAATACAAATAGGATATAGTTTATTCCACTGTTGCTCAGATTCATCTGGCAAGATCCTGCGAGCCTTTCCTCCCTTTCAGGGGTTCAGTTTCGGCACCTTCTCTGGGGGTGCCAGGTGCTGTTTTTTCTTTGCTTTGAAAGAGGTAACCAAGGTCTGGGGCTGTCGCTCAGTAGTAGAACACTTGCCTAGCACATGTGGGGCACTGGCTTGATACTGAGCATCACATTAAAAGTAAATAAATTTAAAAAGATTATTGTGTCTATTTATAACTAAAAATATTTTTTTAAAAAGAAAGAGAGGTGACCAAGCGTGAGATATTTAGATCTGGTGAGAAAGAAAGGGCTTGTTTCTGTTCTGATTGTCACTCACCACTGCTCCCTCTTTCCCTGGAGTGCCCTCCAGTGATTGTTCCACATTTGCCTCTGTGTTTTTTAAAGCAAGAGCATCAAAGGGGATCAAGAAAGGGTGGGGGTTCACCTGTGCCACAAACAATACCATATTATTAAGTATGCCCCAGGCCTTCCTCTCCCCAAGAAGAAAAAAAAAATTTTTTAAATTTTTAAAAAACCCTCTCAATACCTGGTACATATACCAGGTATTGAGAGGGTATCACTTGGTTGCTTTGAACTCACAATTCTTCTACTTCAGCCTCCCAAGCTGCTGGGATTACAGGCATGCACCACTGTGCCCAGCTAGAAAATTATATTCAATAAGCAAATACATTTGGCAAACATGGCATTAAATAAAATGAGCAAGTTTCTTTACCACAGAACCTTGGAAACCTTTATTTTGTCAATAATAAGCATTTCCTGCTTAGCACTATGCTAAATGCTTTGTGTACATTATTTCATCCTCACAACAACCCCATATGGAAGGTACTATTATTTCCCCTATTTTATAGATAGGAAAACTGAGGCTCAGAGAGGTCAAGTCATTTGCCCAAGTTTATGTAGCAGGAGATGACAAACTTTGGATTCACAGGTCTATCTGATCCTGAGCCTGTGTTCTTACCCCTGTACTCTCCAGGCACTTCTGTGAGGTTTGGTCACAAAAGATTCCAGACTTAATTAACTAACACTGACAACCATCTATATTGCACAGTGTCATCCACAAAATCACCAAAATCTGCTTTCAGAACCTACTGTTTTGTTCACCTCTCTAATTCCGAAGGGTTATAGCACCCACCGCCATATCTCTGTTGCTTTTTTAGTTTTGTTCATGGATTACAGCCTCTGTATTTATCTGTAAAGGTACTAAAAGGTTGCTGTGTTAAGCCTTCAGACAGCAAACCTGAAGAAGTTGTCTCTCTAAAAAAAAAAAAAAAAGTGGGGGTTGTGCCTTTGTTGTTTCTCACAGGGCTCTCTCTCCTGGGTCCCGCTCGCAGTGCCCTAAAAGGACATCTCAAGGAATACCCAGCTCTCTCCAGTGGAGGGACAGAATGCTCTCCCCAAAGCAAACCCCTTTAGTGGGAGGTATGGAAGACGAGGAGACTTCATCCTTGACTTGTGTTTTCATCACCTTTCACAATGCTCTGGGAGATATTTGTTTAATTAAACACTTAATTATTAAGGAAGAGAGAAGTTTTAGTTTTCTTTCTGGAATCTTTGAGAGTTTCATCATTTTAATGTTTAACTTCCATAGCCTTATTTGAAATTATTTTATATGGTTACCAGTTAAAGACTACAAATTCTTAATAATTGGTCTGGAAAAAGCTATACTTTGCTGGCATTAAAAGGATCGAATTTTCAAGTAGGAAATTGATCTGGTCCTATGAAGCCCATAAATAAATAAAACCTTGCACCATCATTCCCTTAATTAAGTCCCAGTTTATTTGCTGTTAATCTTTTATTGATGAATATACACAGACTGTCAAAAATAGAATTTTAGGATTACAATAATAGAATGAGTAGCTTCATGCTTTAAAGAAAAATGATGCTCCTCATTACCTGCCTTTTATAATGCATCCTGATGGGACTAACTTTCCTGGGCTTCTTTAACTGATTTTAAGTGGGTACCATTATTCTCACATCCTAGGGTGTCCTAACCAAGCTGTGAGAAGCAGAAGTGCTACCTGCTGTTGAAACACAGTGGGAAGTAAAGAATTTGCTCCAAGAACTTCAATTTCCTTATGGCAAAAAGTTATAAATACCTAGTTTGGCCAGAATAGTGCTTTATTGGAATATAGATGCTGATTCCTGGCAAAGGCTATCTGTTTTCCCATGTTGATTGTGTGCCAGGGGACAGAAAGGAAAATAAATTTTATTGGCCTTCAACAGGTTTGGACTAGGAAAGAAAGGAGTTCATCAAGTGAAGATGTTCAGAGAAACATCTTCCAACTCATGAAATATTAAAAGATGTTATTCATGTCATGTGATGACACATGCCTGCAATCCCAGCAACTCAGGAGGCTGAGGCAGTAGGATCCCAAATTTGAGGCCAGCCCCAGCAGCTTAGCTAGACCCTGTTTCAAAATTAAAAAACAAAAAGGGCTGGGGAATAGCTCAGTGGTAGAGAACCTCTGGGTTCAATTTCAATCCAGGGGAAATTGAAATTTTAGTACTGGGTGGGGGCAGAATTTTAAAAGTTATTTACAATTTCACATACACACACACACACACAAACACACACACACACACACACAGTTTGAGATGCAGAGGTTGAATTAACCAAAATATACATTTCTTAACTGCAAGTCTTTTTAGAGCAATGGTGTCTAGGAAATCACTAGCCACATGTAGTTATTTTACCCGTGATCATAACAAATTTAAATTAACATAAAATCCAGTTATTTAGATACAGTAGCCATGATTCAAGTGCTCAGTGGCTACCTGTGAGTAGTGCTATTATTGAATATTGTGTTCTAGAACATTTTCGTCGTCACAGAACGCTCTATTGGAGAGTTTTAGAGCTTTTAATTGTTTTTATTACCAAAGGAGGGGAAAAAAGAAAATATAGTATATAACCATTCCCATACATGCTTAACACTTTTTTCCAAAGAAATTGTGTAATTGTGTCCTAAGAAACACAATTTGGAAAAGGTCATTTAGTTCTTCCATATTTCAAAGTACATGTATTTTAATTCACTTGATTCTCCCAGTAATACTGTGGGTACATTAGCTTCATTTTACAGATAAGGAAACAAGCCCAGAGGTAACTTGACCAGGGTCACAAAGCTAATGAGTACCAGAGCCAGGACCTGGCCCCATGTCTGTGGGATTCCATAGCCTGTATTTCTGCCACTTCCCCCAGCTGCCTTCTCTGTCCCCCGCACCACATGGACACATAAGAAGTCAAAGTTGAAGCTATAGATATTTGGTTTTCAATGGTTACCAAAGAAACCATGTTGAAACATCACATCAAGAACAGCAAATGGATCAAGAGCATAACAATTGTTTCCAACTTTTGTTAACTCACAAAACTCAATGGATGTGTAATTGTTAAAGTTAAACCTTAACTTTAACATCTTAAACACTGCATCTTAAAACAGTGGCGCTGTCCAACTTATTTTCTGAATCGCGTTTGGGAATAAACACTACCCAAGAAGGAAATCAAAGTACAATTGAAAATCCAAGAGGTTAGGGAGGTATAAATATTATCCATCTACACCCTTAAAACACAAACAACTTCACAAAATCTTGTGAAGCCTTGGGTCAACTGTGGAATCACCCTCAGGCCCTGTGTGTTGTCTGCTGACCCTCAGGGTCCCTCAGGCAAGGTGTTAATCCAAATATCCTTTAAATGCTTTTAACATATTCTCTTATTTTCCTTCTAAATGCACAATAAATCAATTATATCGATTCAGTAAAGAAAAGGTGATTTAAATGGGAGTATCCATAAAGGAAAAGGAAAACAATAAATTTTTAATTAGCAATTAACACTTTTTTCTTTACTTTTTAGTTGTGTCTTTATCAAAAGATACTCTTTACCATCATCATCAAGACCTATTGCCTTCTGTTGCTTAACATTTTATAGTTTAGCAAACACTTTCATAAGCATTTTTAGTTTCCCTGTTATAACTAACTTGTAAGTAGAACAATGTCTACTTTTTTAAAACAGGGGAAGCTGAGGCCCAGAGAAGAAAAGATCCCACAGATAAGGAGAGATGGCCAGGCAGGAACTCAGACCCTTGGACCCTCCACCCAGTATTCCACAGCCCCTCAGTATTTTCCTGAGCGTTACCGAGAGAGGATTTTTTAATTTCCCTTCTGGAACATGGAAGGAAAGAATAAACGGCCAGCTTTTTCTTAGGATTGATTCAGAAGACTATTTCTTAGAAATAGACCCACAGAGAAACATTTGGACCATTCCTATAGAAGGTTTTCCCAAAGCTGAATAGAAACCCCTTTCTCCATCATTAAAAAAAAAAAGAGTTCCCTAAGACTTCCTGACACAGACTCCATTGTTTCAAGGTTTATTTCCCATCTTTCTGCTGTCATTTCTATCTTCTGAAGTCCTCCTGGGTGCAAATCTACTAACACAATATTCAAATCAAAACTTTGAACCGGGACTTGTCCAAACATACTCCATTTTTTAAAAAGAGAACATTAATCAGAGAGACTGAGAACATTTACATTGAGAGAGATTTATACAAATTGACCATGTAAAAATAAGCACAGATTTTATGCAAAATGTGGGACTCCACAGTCTTTCCAACATTATAAGAGCTTGGGATTTGGAATTAAATATACCCTTTAAGTGCCAGGATCTTGAACATGTTACTAAATATCTCTGAGCCTCTGTTTTTATTGAGATGCTACCAGTACCTACCTCCAAAGCTTACCATAGGGATCAGGTAATAAATGTAAAGCACCTAGCATAGATCTTGGCCCAATAAAATAGAAAGGGAGAGTTCAGTAGAAGTAAGCATACAGAAGGTGGTAGTGGTGGGGACAGATGGCATAGAGAAGAGGTGGCAACAATCATTAATAGGATTTCACACTAATGTCGAATAAATACTGCAGAATAAACTCAGAATAAATAGTACAGAGAAACATGCTCAATATTTCAGATTGTTGAAACAAGAAGCAAGGTTCACTCCCAAGGCTATCCTCAAATGAGAACAGACTCTGAAACGATTGGTTTTGCTACTCAACTTCAAAGGACTTTGTGGATGTGAAGATCTAGAGATTGAGATGCTGGTTTAGAACTCCAGAGACCACAGATTTGTGGTGTATTTCGAGGGAGGAAGTAGGTGGGGGTGGGTAGTGGGAAAGAAGCATGGATACTTTTCTGGGGCAGGATTTCTTAGAGTTTTCTTGAGATAGTGTGACAACCTATGTTCTAATCGGAAGTGACAAAACTTCTGAACAAGGACTGTTGAAATACTGATTGACTTTCCTGAGGTGTTTGGCCAAATAGTTTTCCCATGCTCCCAGGCATATGACTGAAGATGGGCCCTTGAGTGCAGAGACCCCTCTGGTGTGCTGATTGGTGTGCATGCCAGCCTCTGTGTGTCATCTGTGTTTCATATGCTTGTCATGGACAGCCAGAAAAGTAAATCCAGGAGGCTCTTTAAAAAAACGACTATGAAAATCATCACTCTACGTTGACATTACTGAACAGAGTTCACAAAATTCTCTGAATTTGGTGTTTCTATTACTGTGATTCAAAAACACAAAGAATTCATGTATCATCTAATTTTCTTTATTATATTTTGTCCTTTGCTTACTTCAAGTGTTTGGGGACATTAATAAAGTTAGTGCCCATATGTTGACTCACAGTCAAAAGCATAATTCTCTTACCCCTGCTTAAAAAAGAAAAATATAATGTAGAAAATCCTTCATCTTCCTCTTCCTTTAAGTTCTAACCTTTATTCTTTGTCATTTAAAAAAAAGAATCAGAGAATTTGCCCTAAGTTTAGTGGGTATGTGACTAAAATGAAAAGTACCACCAGGCAAGAGTCATAAGAATTCATCTTCTGTCACAGATAGAGTAATGAACGGATTTACCTTCACTGGGTGTCACATGACAAGAAAAGGTAATGAGCTTCAGCTTCTGCCATCAACCATAGTTCAACTGAATACATTTTTCTTTATTAAAAAAAAAAAGAAAAAGAAAAAAATGCGTGCTACAGTGCTTAGCGTAGAATTGCCAAACCAAATGTCCAGGCATTGTATTGTGATGACAGCATTCTGGTCACCTCTGCTTCCAGCCATTTCTAACACTGGCCTGTTTTCCAGGTGCATCATCTCCTGCTCGACCAGCCACTCCCTTGGTTCCCTGCAGCAGTACCACTCCACCTCCACCTCCTCCCCGGCCTCCCTCCAGGCCAAAGCTACCTCCAGGAAAACCTGGAGTTGGAGATGTGGTATGTTCCCCTCTGCCCCAGCTTGCTCAGAATCAGATGGAGAGATCACCAATAGCTTCAACTTCAGGTCTAAGCACAAGAACAGGACATCTCAACTTCAGGTTTAAGCACAAGAACTCTTTCCCAAATGACCTTTTCAGGTGGTCACTGAAAGATAGTCACTGCCCACAGGTGTATCTTTCAACCCTCCTCAAGGGTCTATCATCTTTCAAGCCAATGTCTGAAATGAGAGTGGGATGCTTGGGCCCTCACCTCTGCTACAGGGATGGATGTCAGTGCATATAGTCATGATCAATTCTTGCTAACCCCTTTAGAAAGAGAGGTGTTTCCACTCACAATATTTTTCTGATTATTGGAAAACTCCAAGAGAGAGCAAGTGCTGGTTTCTAATCCTAGAGTACAGATACATTCTTGGTGGTAGGTTCACTATGTGAATGTAAAGAAGAAAGCATCAGCCCATGGATTTGTTGCAGAAGTCTCTTGTATTGTAATTTAAGGCTGAGGTGTGGAAAGCAATCTGTGCAAACAACTGACAAGACTGTGGCAGAGGTCAATTTTGTTGGCATCTGTATACAGTCTTTGGCTTGCTAGCACAGTCCAGGATTTTGTATTTAAACATCTTTAGATTGGAATGAGATTTTACAATGCTTCCTGCTCAGCCCCTGAGAGCGTGTGAGGACACATCACAGATCCCATCACACATCCTGGCCTCTCTAAACCCAGCATATCCACTGAGTTCAGCCATGCTAGGGTTTATGGTTCCTCCAGCTCTGCTCCCCAAGCTGTTGTGTAGATAAAGCCCATTTTACTGTGAAAACAGGCTGTCCATTTGCCTTTAGGGACCTAAGTTGTCCTATCCGAGACTGGGAGACATTAACAATATGGAATCAAAGTACTACAACCTGTAACTGACCTGTGATCTCTTTTCTTCTCCCTACAGCCCAGACCCTTTAGCCCACCCATACACTCTTCCAGCCCTCCTCCGATAGCACCCTTAGCCCGGGCTGAAAGCACTTCTTCAATATCGTCAACCAATTCCCTGAGTGCAGCCACCACTCCCACAGTTGGTAAAAATTATCTCCTCTCTTTTCATCTGTTTGTGGTTTTGACTGGCTAAGTTTTCTGATCTGAATTCCCCGGGCCCTGTGTTTCTGGTTGAAATTGTTTTGCTATGTGTTTTGCTACTGTCAACCTTCCAAGCAACCTTCTCAGCAAAGGAGGCAAAAGACTTGACCTACGCCAATGAACCAATAAGCAGAATGTGAAAACCTGTATTTTGCAGGGATGGTCTTATGCTATTCCATACAGAGCTGTTCACAAAGCAGAGAAGAAATTGCCAAGGAAGGTCCTGTGATTTAGATATTTCTTATTAAAAAAAAAAAAAAAGGCAGTCTCCTTTGAGGGGAAATGTTTAAATTCTAACTGGGTAACCACACCAGAGATTGCAAAAATCAGAACTTTTATTATCTTGAAGGTTTCATTTTTCATCATTTTTGGTTGTCCCGAGGTTGAAGAATGGTATCAACATTGGCATGGTGAGACATGAGAAAAAATTTTTTTGACTTTTTTTTTCCCTAGTGCTTCTCAATGATATGCAGTCAATTTTCCCAGAAAAAAAAAATTAGTCATTGCTGGCATTTTCTGTAAATGCCTTGTGCCTCTTTTCTTATGCTGTGATGAGAGTGAAGAGTTGAGGATGGCTGCTCAGCTGGATGGTTTTCTCAGGTTTCACTGCCTCCTTTTGCCAGGAGCATCTTCCCTCTGCCCAAGGCCGGACTCTGTCTCTTCCCACCTCCCATCAGCTCCTGCTGCCTCTCCCCTCTTGCATGGTGGCTCTGACCTGGGGCTTTCCCATTCCACTTCTCCCATACAACTTCCTCCTCATTGTCTTCCTTCGTTCTCTAAACTCCCCTCCAATTCACCCAGCTGATATAAACCAGCTGACCCCCACCCTGCCTCGCTCAGAAGGACCATCAACCAAAGCTAAGTGAATTCCTTCTGCTACCCAAGGAAGAGCACCCTGCAGACTTGCCCATGTGAGAAGTAGGTGAATCAAAGTCTGAGACTTAATTCTTGACAACTGCCTATTTTCTCAGAGAAATAGGTTAAGATGGGCTTCTTAAGCACCCCCCAAAGTAACTTCAACTCCACCCCAGACTCTATATGTTACATCAGATAATCCCCAAAGAATCCTTCAATTGTGGTGAAAATATAGGCAGTTCTCTGTGAGATTTATTAATGTTTTTATATAACCACATCTCTTCCTCATCTGCATCAATTGGGGCAATTCAGGGCTTCTGTTTTTCAATGTCTGTTAGCTCATTCTTTCTGGTTTTGTTTATTTGGTTTTTTTGTAACATCCTAACCTTATTTTTTCTCTCTTTTTCTTTAATCTCCTTGATTGCTACAGCCTTTCCCACACACACACACTACCACTACCACCACTCCCATTCTACTGTTTTGTTTTGTCAAGATCATTTATTCCACCCACTCCATGTGATTTGCCTTGTTGGTCAGAGAAGAAAGTAAGAGTGAACTGTCACTCCTACAGCATCCCCCAGGTGACCTCAGATGAACTAGATAGTGTGTTCTTTCAACTCACTTTGATTCATAGAGAAAACTGAACACACAGGGAATTTGAACTGTGTCCATGTTCTAAGCAATGTATTTCTATACTCCCTGCTGCTGAAATCTCAAATCCTGACCCAGTGACTCTGATTTTTAATGTATCTAGTATGTGTTCTTTCAAGATTAAACCATGGAGGGGTTAAAAACAATAGCCACGGAACAGGCTGGTCTTACTGATTCACGGCTGAGGATCATACTGATTTAATCTGTTTGGTTCTCTTATTTTTATTTGGCTTCATCTACCCACTGAATTCCTCATCCTCCTGTTCCTTATTTCCTCCTTCTGTGGGTCGCCTGACAGCCTCTTCTCTCTGAAGTAAATGCATTATTAAGTAACTAACCAGCAGTTTCTTGTGTGTTGCTATTTCTCTTTCTGGGGAGGATGGGCTTTGGCTGGTCAGCACTATGGGTCTCGTCGTGGCTGACTTGGAATGTTGATTTAATGTAGTCAAATGGCTTAGGGGAACTTGAAACTTTCAGCAGCAAATTCCCTGAAGTTGATGGCTCAACATTTCCTCCCATCACTGCAATACCTTTTTGACATTTCCTATGGCACTTGAACTGTAATCTGGGCAAGTATATGGAAACCAATGAGCCCAAGTTTAAAGTTATCCAAGAACTAAATTTTTAAGAGCAGGTCTAAACTTTCTACAATAAAATTCATGCAAGAAAATGTCCCTAAAGAGCTTTCGATATGAAATTTTTCATAAGAGCCATGAATATCAAGTAGCTACCAAAGAAACTCTATGCATAATAAAACCTGATTGATAGGTGATTTCCAGAACCTTAAGAATTGACCAAAAAATATCTAATGCTACATGAGCAAAATGGAACTTTCTGTGTAATGTCACAGAAATTTGAATGATGAAGAGCTCCTACTCAACTGTATGTCATCAAATTTAAGATATCCCTGATTAAAAATTACACCATTGTTTTATATATGACTAAAAAAGAGAAAAAAGGTATAAATTGAACTAAGATGCAATGTTTTCTTATATTAATTATAAGACCCATTCCAATTTCCAATAACTTAACAATGGAATACAGTAAAATCTTTGTATTACAAAAGTAGGCTCATAGGACCTGCATTGTATGATTTTGGGGAAAATTCTGTTAACATTATGAGGACAGGGAAAATGTATAAAATTATTCTATTATAAAAAACTAACTCAGAAAGAGAATGAAGAGAGTTATCTCTAATAATAAATATCTAATTTTTATTACACATGTCTTATTTTTGAGGGTGTTAGTAGTTTTTTTTTAAAGATATTTGCAAATATCTTCTTTAGGACCCCACTGCAAAAAGACCATGGGAAAGATAATCTTTCTTCCCTGTTAATTTGAAGTTATATTCCTTTACTGGTAGTTATACATTTTAAATTGTATCTTTAACATGCAAGTAAAACTGAAATGAATGAAAAGTAATCATGTCTGGATACCAAAGGAAGTATCAGATGGATTGGATGCTTCCTTCAGTCCAGAACTTTGAGCAAAATTGATTTGTATTCAGTAGCAGAACCATAGCATCTAAAACATAAAACATTTCCTCCAAAGTGGTTAGCAATTCTTAAAACAATGAAAAAAGAAAAAGTATGCTATTTTTTTTTTTTGGAATGACCTGTCTCCTGTGCACCCATGGATATTATTAAATGGAATTGCATCAACTTGTTGTAGCTACCAAAGAAATTTTATGCATAATAAAAACTGATTGAAAGATGATATCCTAAAACCTTAAGAACTGACCAAAAAAAAAAAAAAAGCTTCCCTACCTTATTCCCTAAGTCAGGCAGCAAACTAATAGAATATTTTCCCCAAACATTATGGTTGTTGCGAGTATTTTTTTCTACCCTCATTCATGTCTATAACTTTGCATTGTAGATAGGGTTGTTCATTCCTGGTCTTATTATGATTTTTATTCAGTTTTGTACTAAAGTTGTAATACTACCTGTAAGACCTGTGGCAATTTTGTTAATTTAATCACTTTTTAAAACAAAAACCCCCAATTACCTGTTTTTGTTAGTTGGTGAGAGAGAGATCCCATGTAAAGATCTAAAACAGTTGATGTTCAGAGCATAATGTTGTGGTCAATGAGCAAAGACATTTATCCACAGCTGGATATCATAGCCAAAGATGAAATTATGATAATGCTGTTGAAAATTAACGGTCCATAACTATCAAAGGCAGGTGCAAGGCAAATTGAATTTGGATATTGATGAGGGCTGAAATGGGATAGTTCATTCAGAGACCTGGGATTTATACGGTTGCTTTTTATGGTCATGTTAAAAGCTAGCTTCTCTTTTCCTGGGGGGAATGTGCATGCTGGGCAGGCCTGTTGAGCTGTCAGGGTCCTGTCAGGAGGCTCTGGTTGATAAGCATATGTCTGGCCACTTGAGAATTGTGTGGAAGTGAAATACACTTGCATAAGTCAATTATTTATGATGCCTTTAGCAACTCCCTGAGAAGGGCAGGTGTGACTTCTTCCCTGGAGCTGACCCATTCACAGATGCCAAAACCTGACATTTTTTAAATTTTAATTTCTTCTCATAGAATCATTATCAAATAAGCATATCACTTTCTATATCTTAACCACAATGCCAGTGTTTTAAGTTACATTTCCTTTTTTTTCATGAAAATCATTCCTGAGTTTCAGTCAGTAGAGTGTGCTGTTTGATTTCATTTGGGATTTGTATTTGTGTTTTTGTTTTCCATTCGTTTATGTTTTTTTGGTTCGTAGTGTCAGAAGATGATGTTTTTTATGACAAACTCCCCTCGTTTGAAAGGCGCTGTGACACGCCTGCAGGTATGGTGCTAGCTGAGTGATCTCTAGATACGTAGACTTTTAAAATCCAAGCCATTATCCATCTGAATGCTAGAAACTTCATGGACATGCTCCTCACCTCATGAGTGTCCAGTGCCTCTCAGATGCACCCTGTACATTTAGTGTTCATTGTGGAACTCATGCCACCGAAACATTTGTAAGTGGACATATTAAAAAAAAAAAAAGCAGCAGGTTGCATGACAGTTTCTCAGTGAAAAGGTTTGAGAAAGGTGAGATGCCATTGCTTTTGTGACTTTTCAAAGGAAGGAATAATTTAACTGCTCACCATTCAGAATTACGTGTCCAGTAACTGCTTTTTAATTTAAAACGTAATAGAGCAGCATCAGTAATCTCGTTTTTCTCTTTGGTACAGTGGTAAAGGGTGGTTTGTGTCTGGATGCCTAAGGTGATTCCAGCAGAGGGGATGGAAGACCTGAGACATCTTCCATGAACTTTAAATTGATATGCAATGCTGTTGTCATTTAAAAGCTAAGCTGATGTTTCATACGACCCATAATACTGGTTTATCTTTCTGGAAACATGGAAGGGGGTGACATTGAAGATGAAATGGATACAGCAATTGCTGAATGACAATTTGCCCAAAATTAGTGCAGTTAAAATATGCTGATGCCCCTGCATGGCCAGGAAGACTTCTGCTCCCTGCACACGAGCACCAAGTATCAAGCTATCAACAACCGTACCCATCCCCTTAGGCTGCCATAGCTTTGCTTCTGCTTTCTGATCCCTCAACTAAAAAAAAAAAAAAAAAAAAAGACAAAACATAGATTGCCAGTCTTCCCTTTTTCCTGCACGCTAATGGCATGCAGTGCCTCTGCCCTTCCCTGTAGTGAGATTAATGACCTGCTCTGTAACTCACATTGTGTCCTTCTCTCTCCCTCTCCTTAACCTTTCCCATCCCGCTTCAACTCCTGGCCATACAGAGAATGAACAGCCTTCCCTCGTTTGGTTTGACAGAGGAAAGTTTTATTTGACTTTTGAAGGTAAGTAGTACATAGCATACCAGATTCTAATTTATACTCTCCTCATCCTTTGGTCCCCTCTGGCATTTCAAAATCCTAGTTCTATCCAAACGCTTTCTATCTAAAAAAAAAAAAATGCTATGGCTACTTAGAAAATATTAAATACTGAAGAAAATAAGACATGAATTTGGTTTGTATGTGATCTTCAATTTTTCATACTAAGCAAATGAAAGCTAATTTGTCATTAATATTAGTCACTTGATTAACTGTGGTCAATTGAAAAACAAAACCAAACAAAGCACATCTTTTCTTGGCCAAGGAACTTAACTCTGTCAACCAGGGCTCTTTCCTAACTCTTTTGCAAATGCAATGCAATGCAAAAAAAAAAACACATGAGGACATTTTTGGTTGGTACTGGTGATTAAGTTTGTTTTCAATAATTCGTATTCCAGATGCAATATGCATTATCATGAACTGTAAATATGTATATAAATATATGTATATATTCTTAAACCAAGATATGCTACATAGGGGATCAGAAAAATGGAGAAAAGAAAAAAGAAGTATTTTAGTAGGCTTGATTTTTATCTGAAATTGCAATTGGAAGGGCTGCAGTAAAATGGTAACTATTGCTGGACTCGCCATTTTAGATAATTAAGGAAAATAAACCTAAATATAATGTTAAATTTCTAAGATCAGTTTCTTATATGCTGAATTAAAGATTATCAATCTTCTGTTTTATACTTATGTTCTAAATCATCTTAACTGACCAGGAATTTGACAGAATTGCCCACTTAAACTAATAATAGGAAAAAAAATTTAGTAATTTAACTTAATTAATGGCTCATCTTACACATAACGATTTATCACATAAGCACCTACATAGCTAAATTTATCTTGGGACCAGAAGTTGGCCACAAAATATTCTACTCTAGAGAATAGAATCTCAGTATTGAACTTTATAGTTAGTAACAACAATAATTTTTCTAACTTATTGCAAAATTCAGAATGGCTGATGTATATTAGTAGGTAAGATGGGTGTAGTTCTTTCTCCCAACAGTGAATTTTTGTTTGCAACATGGCTCTTGATATGGAAGCCCCTAACTCAGAGTAGGTTGGTTTTTGTTGTTTGTTTTTGTTTGTTTTGCAGTACCAGTATTGAACCCATGGGCACTCTATCACTGACCTACATCCTCAGCCCTTTTTATTTTTTATTTTGAGACAGGTCTCAGTAAGTTCCTTAGGGCCTCTAAGTTGCTGAGGCTGGCCTTGAACTTGCAATTCTTTTGTCTCAGCCTCCTGAGTCACTGAGATTACAAACATGCAGCCAGCAGCTCCAAGTACTTTCCTTCTGTGATCTCATTTCATCTGTACAACTGACTGATGAGGAAAACTGAGATGCAGATAACCTAAGTAACTTCCCCAGGATCACACCCCAGGCAGAGGCAGGGTAAGGATTTAAACTCAGGCCACTAAGCTGGAGACCACTTGTCTCCCTCTTGACCTACTGGGCATACGTAACCTCATTCAGTCTCTACAATAGCAGTGGATTTTCCCTCATCTCCTAACTTTCCCACTCTCTAATTCCCTGACTCCAGAGAGTCTTTTACTTCCTTGTGACATCTTTTCTCCAGTCCTTCCATTGTCAGTCAGCCTGCTTGTCCTGGCCTACATTCAAGTTCTTTTCTCTATCCAGGTTAGAGGGAAAAATACATTTCTGGAAGAACCTTAATCTTTTCTACACAGAACCTTAATCTTATCTAACCTTATCTTATCTACATTCTCTTCTGTTTGGAATTATGTTGTCTCTTTGACATTTTTTTTTTTTTTTTTTGCATTTTGAGTATCTGGGTTCCTTAGACAGGTTATTGGTAAGACTGAAGCATGAGACTTGGTTATGGGTAAGTCACAATCATAGAGAGCTTATGACTTTCTTTATACTGACACAGTGATTAAAAAAATACAGCAAGAGGTGAACAGGTCAAATTCTTCACATCACAAAGATACTGATTCATTCACTCAAGAGTCACTAAAAAAAAAAAAAAAAGGAAAATTGGAAAGTGTGACCAGTTTTTTGCTCTGCTAAATTCACAATGTTCTTTGGGCTGGAGGTGCCTATTAATTGTGCCAACCCTCACTGAAGGCCCTTTTTAATAAAAAAAAATACAGCAAAGTTATTCTGTTCCCACTCTGTGCAACTTACAGCATTAAGTACAAATCAGGTGGGAGAATTTTTTTTAAAAGTGATGTAAGCCTGTCTTCATTAAAAACATTAAAATTATGGCCACTAGCTATTCTGAGTTTTTGTATGTCAACTGTACTGTCAAGATGAAATGTATTGTCCTTTCCATTAAAATAATGGAAGGTCACAGAAGATTTTTTTAAATAGCCTGCACATGTTAAAATGATTAAGTGGAATGGAACCTGCAGAACGTTCTGGGAGATCTGCCAAGGGTTTCAGTATTCACTTTGCCTCTTTATAGTAGACCAGTTGCCTGGTTCTAAAAATCCCTGAGACTGACCAACATGTTGATATTCCACTTGGTTTCCTGCTCTTTAAGTCCAGTGCACTGTCCCATTCATATTTAATGTTCAATTGTCATGCTGGTGATAGAGTAGAAAGCCAGCACAGTGTTCCCTCATGCCTAGGCTGAGGCATGAGGGAACACTGTGAATGCCCTTCTACAGAGGACATGAATGTACCAAACTCAAGTCATAGTTCTCTGATTAAATACCCATGGGAAAGCTTAAGAGTAGATGGCAGCTTCTACACAAAGCATGTTGCCATGCAAAGGGTACATGGTTAGTAAAAATAGCATACTATTTGGACTCCTCTGGGTGCTGCTGTCCTTGTCAGTAGTGCTGATGTGATGTGTAACTGAGGAGGCCTTAACATGTCCACATTCTGAACTAATTACTCCACATCCAGAGGTTCGTGTAACCTACACAGCAATCATGTGAAGCAGGCAATATTATTACTCACATTTTAGAAATGACTGAACAGAAGCTCTGAGTATTTAAGTGATTTTCTTGTGGTAACACAGCTATCCAGTGATTAAATCAGTTCAAGGGGAATACATGTTGAGTCATGGAAGTGATGTTCCTAATCACTGTAATGTCCAAGTCTGTTGAGGGCCACAGCTGAGTCGGGATGACGCATGGCATTTTTGCCAGAAGTAGTAGTTGAGAGGTAACGCCAGGGAGCCATTAAGATGATGACTTTTGAGTTCTCTCGGAGTTCCCGTTGGGTTCCGGTTGAGCTCCTCTCGCGGGGATTCCTGAAGAGTTCGCATTGGTTGGGGAGGTGCCGGAGGAGGAAATTTCTGGTTGGTGGTTCCTGGAGGAGCTGAGTGGCATTCGGGAGAGTTCCCGGGGACCGTGTGTAGAGTGTGCTGGTGGAGTTCAGAAATAAAGTTTGTTCCTGCTCGAGTGGCTCCTGATTTGTGCCCAGCCAGACTGCACACAAGTCTTCAAGAACCATGTGATCTTGAGCATTTAACGTCTCTGTGTCTATGCTTTATCATCTTTAAAATGGGAGATATAATGCTCACCTGGCAGGACAATTAGGAAAATCAAATAAAATAGATCTATTTTTGTTTATTAAGGTAGTATATATTATGAAAGTTTTTTTTTTTTAATTCACATTTTGAGGTTACATTCCAACCGAGTGAGGAGAATTAAGAAAAGGAACCAAGAAGTTGCTTATTTAAGATGCATGTCGTTTTATATTTCTGTATTTTCCTTGGCTCTGATGTGATCTATTAACTCTAAGGATTTTTTTTTTGTATTTCCATCAGATTCATTAATGGTGTGTTTCCCTCCTCTTATAATCATACTGATCTAAAATGTAGGTTTCTGAAGTATCAGTCAAAAGAAAGTGAACATAATCCAATAGATTGAAAATATATTAAATATTGGACAGCCTTGGCTTTGCTTGAAATTAAAGACTTTCACTCCCAGAGAGGAAGACATGAACCCTGAGTGTGTGTCATACTTGCTGGTGCAGAAACAGATTATAGAACTGAATTTCTCATCTGCCTAGAGTTACCAATTGGGGAAATCAAGAACAGCACAAAACCTTCGGCTCCAGAAAGAAGGGTTGCTGTGTGTAGATGATTGTGAAACCTTAAGTGCAAGTTGAATAGTTCCCTAGAGCAAGAAAAAGAAAATAGGGCCAATGCTTAATAGAAAAGAAAAGTTAAAGAAGATTCACAAACTCCTTCCTGCACTCAGTGGTTCACAACTATTTCATGAGCTCTTTATAGCTACAGATTCCTATGTGGGAATTATGGAGGTAAAATTCTGCCTTCTAAGAATTTACCAAAAAAAAAATGGCAGCATTTAGCTCTTCTTAAAAAAGGCATTCTGTGGCATATGCCACAGCAGAATTGCAAAAACATTTTTTTAAGTATGAAAGATCTTTAACAGGGAAGAGTCTGTGATAACTTTTTGGAGAAAGAGGGATCTGAGCCTACCTATATTAAAGGAGGACTTCAGAATGCTGAAAGTGTTCCAGTTTGAAGGAACAACTGAGCAGAGGTATTAGAGTGAGTAATATGTAGGTTGTGGTCAGGGATAGTAAACCCTGGAGAGGCAAGGAGTGTTTGAAGAGATGATCGTGAAAGGTATGTAGAACTCATATCCTAAAGCTCATCCTCATATTGGAAGAAGGAATAGAATGTCAATCCTTATACAAGGTTGAATTTTGAGACACTTAAGAGAAGGGAAGTGGTATGACTTACTGAATCAGCCCAGAAGTGTTAAGGGACTGACTTACCATTGCCATGGAGAGACATCTAATCAAGTGTGGGAAGGAGTGAAAGTTGATTCTGAAACTTCCATCCTGAGGAGAGAAGGGTACTGCTGTCAACCAGGAAAAAGGAATTGGCAAGAGCAAAGAGTTTGGGTCATGACTTGCCCTGAAGACCTCTCAGGTGTGAGGCTTTCCACTCAGCATCCATGTAGTGTGAGTCCAGGAGGAAATGGACCGTGGAATCTTGGAAGTCACCTGCTTGGAGTTAATGGTTGCATCTAGAGAAGCAAGGGTATAACCTTGGGGCATGCCTGTATCCAGCAGCCATATCAGAAAAAGAACACATTGTAATTTGGATCTTGCCCCTTTGGGGTTTACTTTAAATAGCCACAGAAATACTAGTGATGGAGTTTGAGTGTGATATTCAGTGATTTTGTTTTCATAGCATATATTAATTTCCCAGCTCTCTTGCTGATCTGGCATCTCTCAGCTGTTCATGCTGAAGCAATGCCTGGCTGGCTAACCCAGTGGCATTGAGAAGAGCATCAGAGCACCAGATAGGAAGACTGCAGCCATCATGCAGCTGCTCTGTGGCTGTTACTGCAGATACAAGTCAACACAGAGACAATGCTCTGCTGCTTTTTCCTAACTGCTGGGCATCAGTCTTTTGTCCTCCCTTGGTTGCATATTCTTCTCATCTATTTTGCAACCTTTTTGTTTCTTTTTTTCATTTTCTTCTTCCTGACATCCAGATGTGAATGTCTGAACATAATATGAGACTGAAGGAATCTTTAATACTTTTGTATACCATAAATAAAAATGCACTGACATAGAAACTTTAAAAATAATTGAATAATTTTGTAGTTCTTTGCTATTGAATATAAAGAAAATTGTTTTCAAAGGATACTTCATTTTTCTTTTTTCATGTAAAAAAGGATACTTCATTTTTCTTTTTTCATGTAAAAAAGGATACTTCATTTTTCTTTTTTCAAGGCCTTGATAACAGTACTATCAAGACTGATATCATATCTGTATTCATTCAATCTGTGTTTATTGAGAGTCTCCTTTATGCATGGTACCATGAAAGGCATTGGTATACAGCAGTGAACAAATAAGAAGCACTTAAGAAAAATGTCCCGAGTTCTCTACCTATCTCCACAGTAATCTTACAGATGTATGTCATGTTTAAAATAAGAACATTTTCCCATGATTATTATTATTATAACTCTGATTATTAAAGTTTGACTTAAAATACTCCTCTTGGTAGGTTCAACATGCATATGCCTAGCCATGCACATATTGTTAATATTTATCAGGAGCCAAGGTTGCCTTTATATGTTTATGTATGTGTGTTGATTGTGATGGAAGCAGAGAAAAATGTTAAGATTTTTCCATATTTATTAACTGCAACAGGTAGATATCTGATAGAGAAAATAATGAACAAATTAGTAGAATAAGGCCTTGATAACAGTGCTATCAAGACTGATATCATATCTGTATTCATTCAATCCGTGTTTATTGAGAGTCTCCTTTGTATGTGGTACCGTGAAAGGCATTGGGATACAGCAGTGAACAAATAAGAAGCCAGTCATTAAACAGAGAGTTAAAATAATGTGTGAAAAATATTATAATGAAGGAGATAGGGTACTTTGGAAGCATTTTCAGGAAGTCCTAACCTGGTCTAGAAGTTAGGATGGTGGAAAAAATTAAGAGTGACATTTAAATCTATGTAGAGTCTACTTAGAAGCAATATTAAACATTTAAAGAGCATTAGAATGATAAAATAAAATCTTACATAATGTGTAAATGTTACCCTAAGGGCATATGGAGTTTTATCCTAGATATTAGAAATAGAGTCCCAATTAATATCAGCACATGCACATACACACACACATATAAAGAAAAACATGTGGATTAGATAGATAGATAGATAGATAGATAGATAGATTGATTTGATATATATATTTAACAAATATGTATATTTAATATCAGAGAGGTGTACATGTTTGTGTATGTGCATGTGTGTGTGCAGGGGCTCTGGGTGAAGAAGTCTTCTGATTCTCAGCTATAGCCTCAGCACAATGTGTAACTAGGCAAGTCACTTAAGTCTTCTAAGACTTAGATTCTTCATGTGGAAATTGGAATGATAATGGCATCTCTTTTATAGAGTTGTGATCAAGATTAAAGCCAAGTCCTGAGTTCAATGTATGCAAAGCACTTCATAAATTTTAACTTGTCCCGCTGTTATCCAACTTCATATATCCCTTGTTTATAACATGGCTCTGTTCTACACAGTTCTTGCCTCCTTGGGAGGAGTTTGAGTTGCAGACTTGGAGCATTCTAGTTTGCTTCCACATAAAATAGCTGACAACTTGGTTTGCTGTGAATTGCTACACTTGGCCTCCCTCCTTGTTAGCAGCAACAGCAAGGGATCTTTGCTGCTTATGGAGCAAGAGAATGATTCGGAAGCTAGTTCCACCTCCCTGCTGCGCACACCCACCTCCCCAAAAGCCCGTCATTAGAGCTGACTTGTAGAGACTAATGATCTGCCTGGAGGCACACTCCTCAGGGCTCAATAATGCCAGGCGGAAATCTATAACCATTTTTTTTTTTACTATGTGATTTATGAATTAAGGCATTTCAACAGAATTGACAAGTAATTCTAACCTTCCGGAGAAAAGACTGGGAAAGCTAAGAATCCCATAGGTAACTAACTTATCTTTGGATGGTTCTGTGTCTTTGTCAGACAATAAATTTTGGGTTTATTGTGAGTCTTTGTAAAAGAGCTGTGAACAGATTGAGGCTGCAAACTCCATTACAAAGTACTCTTTTTATGGACTGGGAGTATAGCTTAGGAGTAGAACAAATGCTTGGCCTGCACCAGGCCTTGGGATCCATCCCCGGCACCATAAAAATAATAAATAAATAAAATAATAAAATAAGAGGTTTTGTGAACTCTGACTACCCCCAAAAGACGTAAATGACTGATGAAGGTATACTAGCAGTTCAAAGAGATGATGTCAAAACTCAGGAGAATCTCTCATTTCTAAGTGCTTTAATGTATCAGAAATGGATATATTTAATTAATGTCACATATACCCCAAACAGATTTTAGACAGTCACTTATGAAAGTTCTTTGCTAGCTATTAACTACTATAAAATGTAATCATTTCCTAAAATAATAATTAACATTAATGAATGCCTAATATGTGCTAGCCATGTGCTAAGTCATTGACACTAATTGCTTCATTTATTAAATCAAAGATTGATTTGAAGCCATTAATATAAGCCATTGCCCTCAGGCTCATAACCCTTCTGTGTTCAACTACTTTCTCCTCATTTCTGCCAGAGCATGGGCTGTCAGCAGACAGGAGATATTACAGACTTGCTCCTCTCTTCTGCTGGCTCTGCTGGAATTCACCAGAGCACAGTAGATATAGTCTTGAGGCCTCTTTTCCTGCTGGCACACAGGCAGCATCTGCTATGTACAATTAAGTCTCTTAATCTATTATTCAGAGTAATGACAACATGGCCTCCCTCAAGAGATGACTGAGGGGCTCAGAGCATGCCTCCCGGTAAACCCAAGAGGCTCTTCTGGAGAGGGTCACCAGAGAACAGGGACAATGCTAAATTTCCAAGGCTGCTTAGGTGGAGTTACAGTCATCATTGAGGAGAAGGGTCCAGGAAGAGGAAGAACAAGATTTTGCCTGTTGTGGACTCTACTCCCAGCTCATGCCTCTGGTGCTCGCAGCTGAAACAGCCCACATACAGGCATTCCAACATCAGCAGGAACCTTCTTCCTGCTTCTCCACTCACAGCTACTTGCCTCCTTAGGAGAAAAACTTTCCGTTGTTTTCAACATTACCAGCACCCACTTTTTAACTATAATGAACCCATCAAGAAATAGAGGAGAAATGTAGAAACCTTGGATGTTATTTAAAATCCCAAAATAATTCCCAATATCTATTCATATTTTTTCCACAATACAAAAATAATACATGTTCATTACAGAAAAGTTGGAAATATAGAAAAGCACAAAGAAAATGAAATAATCTATAATCCAATAACCATAAACACTTTAGTCATTTTGGTTTATTTCAGTTCTGATATTTGTCATGTGACTATGTGCATAAGTGTGTATGTGTGTAGTTTATAATATCATACATACAGTATATGATTATGCAGCATTTTCTGTTAATATATGATAAATGTTTTCCTTGTCATTACAAAAAAAAATTGAAATTTGAAAATCATAGTTTTTTATTTAGGTCATGATATTAATTTAAACACAACAAATTTTTCAAACAATATGGAAAAGCATAAATAAAAAGTAAATACCACTCCAAAATCATAATCTCTAGAGATGATTAGTAGAGATAACAGTTTTAATGTTTTTGTAAAAATTCTTGAAGAAAATCTTCTTGTGAATGTGTGTGTGTGTGTGTGTGTGTGTGTGTACACACACACACACACACACCCATTTACTTGATCCCAAAAATGCATTCAATAGTATATAATCCACTGGTTTAACAACTTTTCAGAGGCAAAATAAACTTTGTTAAGTGTAGAAAAAATTTGTTTTCTAACCATTGATAGCAAAGTACAAACCACTATCTTCCATATCAGAAGTAGAACCTAAACCTGCTTCCTATTCAGAATCTATAGATTTGTCTGAATCATGTCTGGCCATTCAATGGTTATGCTTAATATCATCACAGTGACTTGGCTTTTTAATACCTTATGTTTGTAATCTTGACCTGTTTATACCCTTTTAATTGATAGTCTAATTTTGCAACACATCAAAACTTTCCGAATTTTCAGAGTTGCTTTATAAATTGCTGCAAAGTAACCAGCTGTCCTGAAAGTCAGAAGTTTTTGGTAGATGGAATCTTAGTGCCTTGAGTTTTCCTTCATGATGCATGAGTCAGTCATAACCTACTTGTTCCATCTTTCAAAAGTCTGTGGTTTAGAGTCCAAAGAATGTGGCACTTTCTCCTGTCTCCAGCAGCAAAGACAGATATATGGCAGTTAATAATCTCTGAACTAGAAACTCTTCAGTGTCTTACTGAAGAATTTATTTTCTTCTTTTCCAAATATAAGTTAAAATTTAGACACATGAGGAGCTATCAATTTAAGTAACTCATAAGCTCAACGGAGAAGAACAGAGAAGAAAGTGAGATGAGCTG
Source organism: Ictidomys tridecemlineatus (assembly GCF_052094955.1). Lineage (NCBI taxonomy): Eukaryota > Metazoa > Chordata > Mammalia > Rodentia > Sciuridae > Ictidomys > Ictidomys tridecemlineatus. The sequence continues at coordinate 52,233,096 of NC_135487.1, forward strand.
CTAAGTTCTACTTGTGGTTACATTCCCAAGGGCATGAGCAAAGATCATGGTGGCACCTGCTCTGTTAGCAGCTGGCAGGTTTCTTTTGACACTGATTACAAGCTGTATCTTAGGTTCAGAAATGTTAAGATGGTTTCAAAAGTTTGTGTTTTTATAATAATAAAGGAAATACATACTTTTTAGTGCAACTAGAATATACTCAGCTTGGTAACCTTCAATCAACATTTTAAATTTACTTTATATAATAAGTATATATAATTGTGCATACACCTCACACAACTCACTCACACAAATCTGGCCTTTTCAAAAAATATTTTGTTTTAGGAAAAAAACACACTAAATACAGGATTTTTTAAACACTGGTAGGTGAATAAGTGCAACTTTAATGGTAAAAACAAATTAAAGAGGCAAAATCTACAATCATTTGCCTTTAGGAAAAAGGGTATTTCAGATCCCATTCAAGACACAAGTGTGACTCCATCACCTGGAGCAAAACATCAGTTTTGCTTTCTTAGTTCAACATGCCCATTTAAAACAGTTTCAGAATGGAGGCAAGAAATGACATTGAGCCCAGAGCAGTGACACTTTCCCGTAATCCCAGCAACTCCAGAGGATCACAAGTTCGAGGTAGCCTCCACAACTTAGAGAGAACTCTAAGCAACTTAGTAAGACCCTGTCTCAAAATGAAAAATAAAAAGGGCTTGGAGGTGCTGGGATTGTAGCTCAGTGATAGAGTGCATACTTAGCAGGTGCAAGGCACTGGGTTCGATTCTCAGCACCACATAAAAATAAATAAATAATATATAGGTATTGTGTCCATCTATGACTTTAAAAAATTTTTTTTGAAGGGCAAGGGATGTGTCTCGGTGGTTAAGCACCCCTAGGCTTAATCCCTGGTACAAAAAAAAGTGACACTGAATAAATTACTAGGAATTCTTTATTTTTAACTTTCTATTGGCACTTGATTAAAAAGACTCCATGTCACACTTTATGGTAGACTGTATGTTAAAGCCTGTGCTCTAAATATTTGTTTTATTTAAAACAGGACCATATAAAACCTTGTTTTCAAATACATCTATCCTTCCTGGTATTGTCATAAACCTATACTCATTACATATTACACTGTCCTCTTGGAATGTAGTTTAGAATGACATTGACTGCTGTGTGTTGTGCAGTAATCCAGTTATGTGTCTCCTTTACCCTCACTCTTGTCATTCTTTCAATATCTTTCAATATTCTTTCAATACTGTAGGTTTTGCCTCTTTACTTTTTTTTTTTTCCTTTTTTTCCAGTTTGGGAGAAACCATGAAGTAATCTAACCTGGCAAGTTTTAGTCTAACCTGGGAAATAATCTAACAAGAGAACTGTCTCCTTGTTCTATCTCCAACTCCTTGATGTATATCATCATTTTAATGGTTCTGTAGTATTATATTATATACATGTATCTATTGTTTATTAACAGATATTTAGGTTTTTACCTCTCTTTTCTAATATATACAATGGTATAAGGAATATCCTTGAACCTGTAGCTTTTTGTACTTGTCTGAATGTATCCTAAAGATGCATGAGGCACTGGGTTTGATCCTCAGCACCACATAAAAAAAATTAACAAAATAAAGACATTCTGTCCATCTACAACTACAAAAAAAATTTTAATGGAGTTGCTAAGTGAGAGAATATGCATATTTCAAATACTACTACATATTGCCAAACATGCCTCCAAAATGTCCATCACAGCATTATGATTAACAATGTTTTTATGCCTTTATCTACACAATTGTGTCAGTATTTTTTAATCTTTACAATCTAATAGGGAAAATGCAATATGTAACTTTTTAGCTCCATTTCCTAATTACTGAAAACTTTTTTTAGTATCTGCATAATGCTGCATTCCATCACTACTCATGACTTATTTCACCCACTTTAGTTATTAGATATGTAAATTATTTGAAGTTTTACCCCATGCAATGAATATCTTTACACATGATTCTCTGGCCTTAAGATATTTTTCTTAGAACAGGTATTTAAAATTGGATTTATGGACTAACATTATGAACCTTTTAAAGATTCATGGTGCACATTGCCAAACAGCTTTCTAGAAAAATCTTGCAAAATTTTACTTCCACAAACATCACATGAAAGTGCCAATTTTATTATATTCTCAGAAGTATGTAATATTAGCTTTTTCAGATCTTTTATGATCTTCAAAAGCAAAAATTACTTTCTTCCTATTGCATTTCTTTGATTAATAGTGATACTGAAAATATTTTAATACTTTTTAAGGTATTTATGGTTCTTCAGTGAATATTTCTGTTTCTTTTAAAAGTCTTAATATTTCCCAATTCTCTGTGAAAATGGGCTAGTGCATTAGCCTAAGGCAGAACCTTCTAGCAGCTACCACTTCTTTGAAGACCCCCAGCAGACTTATCACACAGGGACCATATTCCCCCTGCCTGTTGTTCTTGGATGTCATTTCTAGAACCTCTAATTCTCCTTATCTTCACCTGGCTCTTGCTTTTTCCATCCAAGCTACTGGACGTGTTTCATTGTCTACCTACCTGAGTTTGGCCTTGCTCCTGTTTGGTTTGAGCCTGACCCAGGCTTTCTCTAGCTTCTCATTCCTGAATCCCCTGACCATGTTCACATATTTCCAGGCTCAAGGATTAACTACATTGCTCATAGGAAAACCATCTCCTGGCTTGACCAGAACCTCCTTCCCTATACTCGGTTCCCTTGGAAAGTCCTTTCTAGAATTTTCCCCCCAAAATCTTGACTAAATCACAGATAATCATAGCACTGCAGATATGACTCATTCAGTATAAGTGTGAAGATAGAAAAATTACTATTCTTTAATAAATCCAGTACCTTACATTTTTCTCAAGTTGTTGAGTTATATGAAAACATTCACATCCTTGGCCCTTTTAAACCTATAGATCAGTGCTTCTCACACTTGTTTTTCATTATTCCCCCTTCACTTATTCAGAGATCCTTTTTAGATTTATTTTTTACTTCTATTCCCCAATAGAATGTTAATATTACACATGTAGTATACATCTGACTATGTACTTTATGTATATTTGTGTGTTTTATATATTTAAAAAGTAGGATTTTGTATACATTACACATGTAGTATACATCTGACTATGTACTTTATGTATATTTGTGTGTTTTATATATTTAAAAAGTAGGATTTTGTTCATAATTTTCCAGGAACTAATTTTTACCTCCTTTGAGGTGACACTAACCCATTAACAATGCATGCTGTATGGAGTAAATCTTACTAACCCATTGGGTAAGCATTCACATATGGGGTAGGGTTTAAGAATACAATTAAAGTTACATGGGCTTCGGTTCCAGCTCCTCTACTTGCTGTAGAATACATTACCGATGGCAAATCATTAATTTCACTAAGCTTTAATTTCCTCCTGATGAAATATACATAATAATGGTATGTGCCTCTAAGAGATGTTTTGAGATGGGAAGACATATGCATGTAAATAATTCCATGCAGTGGCCATCCCATTAAGTGCTTTGCATAAGTTTGCTCTCCATATCATTATTCACATCCTTCATAGTACCAGGCTATAGCTAGCTCAATTTCAGATCAAACTCTCAGTGCTGTCAATGTGAAAATCCTTAGGATTTGGCAACAAGACTCCTCATGTTAGACAAAGAAAACAGTAAATTCTTACCTGAGGAACTTAGTTGAATATGTGGCTTGCTATGGTCTGGTGATGAAAACAAAGCACAATTTTCCCGTTTCCTGAGTCGAACAAAATAGGCATTATTTTTGGGTGACAATTTAAGAATATTAAGGAAAGACTCAGTTTGAAGAAAAACTCACTATCAACTATGACAAAAAATATTAGTTGATTCCATGTTTCTGGACTACACAGAATTTCAAAAGCAAAAGTGTGTGTGTGTGTGTGTGTGTGTGTGTGTGTGTGTGTGTAAACCAGGGCAGGGCAAGTAGGCAAGGCAAGGAGAAAGGCTGAAAACAATTGTAACCCTATTTACTTATACCTTGAGGCAGCTTGTATGGGAAAGCATGGAGCCAGATAGACCTAGGTGTGAATTCTGATTCCGCTACCTTCTGATTATAAGAACATGGGCAAAGACTAGTTTCTCTCTTTCTTGATCTGTAATATGTGGTAATGCCCAGCCAGACACACAACTGTACTCATAATTAAATGATGCACTATATGTAAGGCATAAAAGCCAGTGTCTAGTTCAAAGCAGGTATTCGATTATATTGGCTCCTTGCTTTTTGAAGTCCCCCCCCCTTTTTTCCTTTATTGTCACTAAGAAGGCCAACTGATGCTACTTTCCTCTCAACACAAGAAGCCAAGGTAGCACTTACAGAGGGAAGCTTCTTGAAGTTTTTAAGCCTCAGGTTGGCCAGCTATAAAACGGTGATAATAATATGTTTTCCATAAAAGCGTCAGCTTCCATAAAACAAACATGTGGAACATTTAATGTCATCCCTGGAATTCAAAAAGTATATGCTCAGATTCACTCTCATCATAAAAGTATTATTTTTAGATTAAATAATAGTATTAGACTGTCAAAACTCCCCAAAATTTAGTCTGTAGATTTTTATATGCAGCATGAACATACATGTACACTTACAATACACATATATTTTTTACAATGTGAACCAAATGTAAATCATAACATTCCAAAATGTAAAGGAAAAGATCAAATTTGACTCTTCTTTCCCCAAACTTATTTTAAATTAAAAAAAAAACAAGCTGCTGTAACTTTTTTAGAATTACTTTATTAATCATCAATTCAGCTCATAAGGTCACATAAGTGTGTTCTCACATTTTCAATTTAAAGTCTCATGATACTGTTCTTTCTACTGACCTAGGAAGAACTTCTAATCTCCTCACGTCCCCTCCTATGCACACAGCCTTGAGGGCAGCCTGAAATAATACATGGCATGTGATGACTCTTGGTAGATTTGTCCTCACTGCTAGTGGTAATGGCTACCAGTGCATTGAATACTCTGTACCAGGTACTGCAGGTGAATCCCTACCCAAACTGTTCAGTTTTGGTGACCTTGCAGTTAATGGATTCTGAAGGCAAGCAAAGGTCATGATGACATAAAAGTATTTACTTCTAACATGTATATTCATTCCAATATCCATTTTCCCAAATTAACACTAGCACATATCCCCATCCATTATGTGAATGCAGAGCCAGTAAGTTTTTTCATAAATGTCTGACCTTACAAACAATGGCTGTACTATCCAAATGCGGTGAGTGCATCTCATTACAGAGTAAAATTGCTAACCTTAACAGGGATGTAGCATTCTATGAAGTCAATGAAAGTGATTATGTAAGTCTGCTTCAATCACAACCAAAATCGTCGTCCATTGAGTTGACAGAAATAAAACTATTATTAATTAAGGACGGGGTGGGGGGAGTTTGCTTATATCATAGCCACCTTAAAAGAAAAAATCAAGAAATTGAGAGGCCCTTAGCAATAATGGCTTCATTTATGGTCATGAATCAAAGCCAACTCTGAACCTCAGATGGTATGGAAAGCTATAATACAATTTTACTGAAAAAAAAATTTGCCCTTCCTGAAAATATCAGCACAAATCATTTGTGTTCATTTTAAGAACTTATTAAGTAGCATTGTAGCTCAATATTGTTAACAAAAGATCTTTCCACAAGTTTGGTTTATGACAATTTAGAGTCTCAAACAAACCTTTCTCTCATTATATACCATGAAATTTTAATACCCATTTTACCATGAAATACTAGTATCCATTTTAAATACGTTAGTTTTAAGCAACTTTTTGATATTGACTATTCTCAGATAACAAGGTCATCCTGTATTATCATATTTAATCCTCACAATATCTGTGAAAAGTATCCATTTTACAATATGATGAGGCCAAAACTCAAAGAGAGATTAGATAATTTTCCCAGGTTCAGATTATAGATTTGTTCATTTGAATAAAATAAGTATGCATTTAGTCAATTTTTGTCTCCTACAGGCATAAGTACTATACCAAGCACCTTAAACAGATACAACAGCCATTTATCTGACCTGTAACAAGTTAGGCATGTATACACAAAATTCATTTTTGTTTTAAAAACAAAATTTTAGTGATAAAAAAACCAAATCCCAGTCTATCTTCACTCTCAGTGAAGAATTACATTTGTAGTTTCATCTACCTTTGTTTTCCTAAAGGAAACATCTATTCAGTTTTAGATAAGCAACTCTAATTCCACAACCTCAGTAAAGCTCACTTTGACAAATAACAGCAAAAAATAAATAAATAAATAAAACTAGAATGTTTTTTAAAATATGGTCCACGTTAAGGACTTCACAAATGTTACTTGGTATTCACCACAAGTCTTTAATATGGACATTTTTATTGATATTATCTTAAAGATGAGGAAACTGAGTCACAGGCTTTAAATAATTTATCCTTAGTCATACAGATTACAAGTGGAAAAGCCTGAAATTTATACCCAAGTCAATATGATTCTAGAGCCCAAGTTTTCTTTACTTAAAACCATGTAATAGCATCTCCTCTACCATGCATTTATCAATGCAGTGATAAATAAATTTAGTGTCCCATTCATTTATGTTTTTATTTTCTGAAAGTTTATACATTTGTTTCCCCAACATTCTCTCATACATAGTGGAAGCTCAACACATATGATAGAATCACACAAATCACCAGTGAAGGGGGACTATTTTCAGGGCAGCTTATTTCTCTATTAAAAAATTGTTCTTACTGTAAAAATTTTTAAATGCCTATAAAAATCTTAAAATCATAGGATCCTAAAACAGAGTATTCAGTGATTGCCTTCATTTCTTGGTTGAGAGAAACTAAGGTTAATTGACTTCCCCAAGGTCACAAAGCTATTAACTTGAAGATACATAGCCTTGACCTCTGGTCCCCTGAGTCACTGACTAGTGATATTATTTCAGGTATTATAAAACAATTTCCAGAGCCTTCTTTTAGTCCTCTCAGCCATAAGGATTGTTTCTCACCATCCTGGACATTCTCCTGGTTTTATTCCAGTTTCCAATAATCCTATTAAACAAAGATTCTGAGGTTCTGTGGAGGAACAGAAGCATTCATTTATTACTAATAGCATTATGATTGAGTATAATCGTTATGTAAAATGTCCTGGCCTTCTTTCTTTATTTATATATGACAGCAGAATGCATCACAATTCTTATTACATATATAGAGCACAATTTTTCATATTACCCTGGCATTCTTAACAGTTAAAAATTATCTGCTTTTTGGTTTGGTCCCAAACCAAAAAGTAATCAAATTAAGGAAATAGTTAAAAAGGAGGAGAAGATCAATTCAATTCATACAAAGATGAATTTCGATTAGTACATAGAAATGGCCTAACAGTAGGATAAGGTTTGTAGAATAATAAATAGTTGTGGGAAATGATATGAAAAACAGATAGCAATGAGGAAAATTATCTAATAAAAGAAAAAAGAAAAATCCAAAATGGCATACTATAGATGTATAGGTATGTCCAGAAAGTAGAGTTGTAAACTGTGGGTCTTTTAAGGTAAAAGAATGATTTTGGAAATGCTTAGTGTTCTGTGTGTTTCTGCTTCCTTGGAAATTATGATGAGATCTACAGCAAGGACTATATGCCCAGAGGTAGGCATAGCTAGGTAAGGGCTGTAGGAGGAAGGACACAGATCATGAGAGAGAAAACTAAGTCAGACTCTAGATGGCCTTGTACATCACAAGTTGTAGTGAACTAGTGTTCTCATTGCAATCTCATATGCTTTTGAGCCAACGAAGACAGTGATCACTCCCAGCGATCTTTCTGTTACTCCTCCATTAATACAGCCCAAGTTAGCTGAAGTGTTTGGAACCCAACAATAGAAAGCTGATTAGCTGAAACCCCCAGAAGGGTTTTTTCCCCTCACACATTCTTCCACCAAGTCAGTCTTCCTCAAGCTACAATTGTTTGACTAATTTTTAAACTTGATAGGTAAGCATTTCACACTGATTTGTGCCAATATTTTTTTAGTTATTGCCAGCTAAGTATCCCAAAAATTTGAGAAATTTTTGAACATTTCAATAAACCTGTTATTATTTTAGATAACCTCTGTATACGATGTTAAATTATGATAATTATCATAAAATAGCTCATTGTTGTTCAGTGTTTTCTATGAACCAAGTGCTGGGCTAAATGCTCTAACTTATGTTATCCTGAGGACAAGTCTACAAAATGGGTATTATTACATCATTCCTGCCAAAGATCATTTAGATAATGAGGGCAGAGACAGAACTCAGTCCTAGGTGTGTCTAATGTCAAATGCCATGCTCTCAGCCTCTACAATGTGCTATTTCTGAGCATTTTTTCTAGTTTTATCCAAGGAACTAGAGAGCCCAAACTAAGGACAGACCTCTGAGATCATGTCCCAGAGAGTTTCTCCTCAAAACAAAAGAAAACAAAAAAGACATGGAATCCCTGATTGATGCTCATTAGATATTGTGATTCATCTGTCAGACTACTTAGAAAGATTATTATCCACCCAACTTCCACTATTCACAAGAATGTCATGAAAGACTACTAAATGCTTAGCAGAATTAAAAAATAAAATACCCATAACATTCTCTTTTATATATGAACATCTGCATTTTTCACCAATTTTCTTTTCTTTTTAAGAAGTCTCACCTCATTATTGTCTCCCTCATTAAATTGTCTACCACAATATAGCCAATGGGATCTAAACTAAAGCTCACAGCCCCCCTCTCAAATATTTCAGGAGACTCTCATCTTCAATAAAAGGTGTTCTAAACTCAATTCTAGGACCCTCAAGGATCTTATGGAATTTATAATACTTCTTCAAATTACATAAATTAGATAGATAGATAAATAGATATAGATAGATAGATACTTTGCTCAGAAAAACACCCAGGATTTGTATAAGATTGTCAAAAAGAAAGTATGATTTTTTAAAAAAAGAAACTATGATTTTAATGCCTATAAATCATTTACAAAATAAAGATAAATTTTCCCAAACATTTATACAAAACTCTTGATGACCTGAGATTCATCCATTTCCATGTCTCACCCTCCAGTACCAGTTGCACTCTCCTCCGCACATTGACAACACACTCCCTGTGCTTTCTCAAAAGGCCGTGTGTCTGCTCAGGCCCACATACATGTGCATGCTGCTCTCCTTTCTCCTCCCCTTCATGAGACCTTATTCATCCTCAAACCTCAGCTCCAGTATCATCTTCTCAGTGAAGCCTTCCTTGACCTTTTCAAACAGCAGTTGAGCTTTGCTCATACCATTCTTTAAAAGCATTTATAGAATTACTCTAGCGTTTGCAGGTTTTTCTGCCCCCTCACTAATTCCAACTTCCAATCAAAAGGTGACTGTGAGTATTCCAGCCCTCTCTCCACTCTGGCCCTACTTTAACCATTACTTAGGGAAGCACTTTTCCTCCAGAACCTATTAGTCACTCAATAAATATTTGAGTGAATAAATGAGCAAATAAACTCAGTAACAACATTACAAAGTAATGGCCTCTTTTTTATTGTGCCTTCATTATTTACAGATTTGTATAGACTTTGCCTTACTGAGATCCAACAATGGATAATTAAACATATATTTACAAAAGGGTCAATGTAATTCTGGTTCTGTGATAGGGAGTGTGGCAGTGCCATAAAAGAAGCTCATGCCTTAGTTCCTTCATTTTAGGAATTTACAATCCCACAGGCAACAAAGACTTAGATATACACACTCTTAATAGTGCTATAGGTATTTGCCTGACCTTAAATAGTACCACAATCGCCTATAGGAGGTAATATAATCCTTAGATTATGTATGAATCTTTAAATCATACAAAATCTCAGTTAACAATTTTAAATTGTTTGTATACCAGCTATGTAAGACTAGTAAGTTATATAAAATCTCTGAGCCTTGTTTCTGGGGTTAGTCAGTTTTCCATTACTGTGACAAAATACCTGAAATAATCAGCTTAAAAGGAGAAGGGGTTTATTTTGGATCATGATTTCAAAGTTTTCAATTTATGGTTGCCTGTCCCTTTTGCTTTGGGCCTGTGACAGCACAGTACCTCATGGTGGGAGCACATAGCAGTAAAGGTTAGTTCTTGTGACAGCAAAAAGCAAAAAAAAGAGAGAGAGAGAGAGAGGCTGAGGTCCCAGTGTCTCTGTCAGGACCATACTCTCAATGGTCTACTTCTTAAAGGTTCCACCACCTTCTAATGGTGCTATAGGCTAATGACCAAGTCTTTAACATACTGGCACTTGGGGAACACTCTAGGTCCAAACTATAGCAGTTTTGTCAACTGCAAAATGAAGATAATACTCTCTTCCAACATAGACACACAGCAAGTGTACAACAAATAATGGTGGTGGAGGTAACCCTGATAGTGAAGGTTGATAATGAAGATACTGCTGCTGTTAATACATATTTAACTATATGGGCTGGGGATGTGGATCAAGCGGTAGTGCGCTCGCCTGGCATGCATATGGCCCGGGTTCGATCCTCAGCACCACATACAAACAAAGATGTTGTGTCTGCCGAAAACTAAAAAATAAATATTAAAAAATTCCCTCTCTCTCTCTCTCTCTCTCTCTCTCTCCTCTCTTAAAAAAATGCCTGACATGTTTAACTATAAGTGCTTCAGGACAAGGATCATGTTTAATATATCATTGCATCCTCAATACCTAAAATGGCACCAGAGACACAGTAGATATTAAAAAATGTTTGTTAAGTTAATTGTCAGTTACCAAGTCCAAACTATTGGGAGCCAAGAGAAGACAGAAAAGAAAGCAATTAGCATGAACTAGAATGATCAAGAAGGGTTTTATTGAGGAAGGAAGTATACAGAGGGTAGAATTTTTGCATAGCTGGAAAAGACAGAAGTTACTGAAAACAGAAGAAAACAACTCAACACTAGCATATGCCAGAAGTGGGGAGAAGTGAGCATGAGACATAAATACTATTTACTGTCAGTACCATGCCTCGAGGTTAGTAACGAAGATGGCAATTCTAACCCTTTGTGCATTTGGAAACTACAGGTTACAGCAAAATGATACAGTTGAATCTTTCATATAGACAAACTGTATGGTATAGTGGTGAAAATATGAGCTTTCTAGAAAGACAAATTTTGGTTTACCCTTCTGACCTTCAGCTTTCTCTTCTACAAAATGGAACCAGCATGCCCATTGGGCAAAGGTGGAGGTGGAATGAGATAATCCATGTAAGGCACCTAATGAATATGGTGTCTGGTACACAGCAGGTGTTCAATAAAGCAGGAGAGCTGCTGATATTTTTACAGTGTGAATTGGTGCATTTACGTGCTTGTAATTAGGCACTATGTACATTTTGGTTGTATATGTTTTTAGATGTGTAAACTTGAGCTTACTTGAACTAAGAATAATTCAATTTTTTGAAATGAAAATAATCCAGAAAGGGACAGTGTGTGTAATATGATACCACTTGGCTGTTGGGCCCTTCCAAAGTTTTAAATGTGAGCAATTGACTAGGTTGAATGCTCAAATGGGAAATAGAAAAGTAATGATCTTATTTATTAACTACCTGCTGCACAAACTGTCATGCAAAATACTGCCTCATGCTTTATGCAAGACATTTGAAAACTCTTGTGACTTTGTTCTGCTTGGATTTTCTTTTCTGTAGTGATACGTAATTGAATGAATTTCAAGTGTGTTTGTCTGTAAACCAGCCAAATATTTCCTTTCAAATACTTGAGCTCTATGTTGAATATGCATTCAGAGTTATAGTTCTTAGCACATTTTTTAGTAATATATTTTATACTTTAATCCTTTTATGGGCTTTTAGTTCCATATATACTAGATGTCTCTTAATAAATGAAAGCATTTCATTTCATGCAGGTTCTTCCAGGGGACCCAGCCCCCTAACCATGGGAGCCCAGGACACCCTCCCTGTTGCAGCAGCATTTACAGAAACTGTCAATGCCTACTTCAAAGGAGCGGATCCAAGCAAGTAAGCCTTGGACGTGGTCCACTGTATTCTCCAAACTCTATCCTATTTAGCAGGGGACAGCCCAAATGTAACTATATTACTCTTTATCTTAAAACCATAAAGAATTCAGTTAATAATAATAGTTGATACACCTAGAATAGAGGATAAAATTTAATTGGTAATATTATCTCATCTGCTTTTTAACAAGCATCAAAAGATCCAACAATCTGATATCTTACTGTTTAGAAATCTCTGATTCAGTTTTAATTGCAAGTAACAGAAACCCACTCTAATTCTGTCAAAGTTGAGAAAGTTTATGGTCCCCTAAAAGCTACGTCCAGATTATTTCTTTTATGTCTTAGTCTTCCCCAGGAGGGAACAACCCACATATAGGTGGAAATAGTGGATCACTGGAATGTTAACATGGAAGAAAAAGACCTTCCCCAAATGCCCAATGAAGCAAGGGAATAAGTTATATGATATCCTCACTAAGAAGGAAAAACTGTCCAAAAAGAAGAGGAAAAATTAAAATCATAGCAAAATTAAAATTCTAGGGGAAAAAATTCAGTACTCTGTATTCACATGACCCTGATTTCATTTATAGCAATATGTACTGACAATGAACTTGAACTGAACATATTTGTGGCATCATTAAATATTTTACATCTTGATAAGGAGTTCCATGGATAGGATTCAGAAAGTCTGTGCATTCCCTGAAATTATATTGCATATCTTTTGTGTGCATTTTACCAGAGAAGCAACTACAGAATTCATCAGTTTACCAAAGGGGTTCATGATAATAAATAAATAAGTAAATAAATAAAAGAGTAGCTATTAGTCCACACTGAAAACTAAACACCTAAGTCAAACCAGTTTTTAAATGTCATAAGCATGATACCAGATCTTAATCTGATTATAAACAAAGGGGAAACATAGGGAAGGGAAAAATTGCTCTCTTAATTTTTTTTTTTTACTTACAAGGACTAAGGCTCAGAAAACCTTACTATCTATGATAGGAAGAATGAATTTAAAATTAAATGTGCATGCAGACAATTTTATTAAAAAAATTTAAAACAGTGATGATTAAGTATTATTAGAACTTGAATCCCCATATATATTTTAAGTGGCAATTTGTATGACTAAGTGTGAATCCTCTTTACACTTTAGAAACACTAGTTTTTTTAAAGTCTAACCCTAACAAAATTATACAGCAAAACCAATATAATTAGTAACTCCACCTTTAGGTGTAATGCCAGCCCCTGGGATCTACCAATCTCCCTAAATGTCACATCTCTTTCAACAATATGTAGATTTTATTCTAGGCCCATGGGTTAGTCAGCTTTTCCTTGCTGTGATCAAAATACCTGACACTAACAACCTGGAGGAGTAAAGGTTTATTTTGGCTCAGGTTTCAAAAGTTTCAGCTCCATTGCTGAACAGGCAGAACATCATGGTGGAAGGGCTGGAAAAGGAAAGCTGCTCAGTTCAAGGCAGCCAGGAAACAGAGAGAAAGGGGAGGGGGACAAGATGTAGTTCCCAAGGGCACAACCCCTAGTAATATACTTACTTCAACCATGCCCCACCTGCCTACAACTTCCACCTCCTCCCAGTAGTCCATAGTGTTATTAATCCATCAAATGGATTAATCCACTTGATGGTTATATTAACCCTCATGAGTCAATGAAATTAAAGCCCTCATGAACTAGTCATTTTCCTAAAACCTCTAGACATTGCTGCATGGGGAACCAAGCTTTCATTATACCATCCTTTGGGGAACTTTCCAGATCCAAACCATAATAGTCCATAATATTGTAGAGAAATAAACTCTGTGGGCTCTGGTTTCTCTCATGTCCTTTCTCAATCATCTTCTAAGCACTTGAACCATGTGCCATATAGAAATGTGTCTATAGAAATCAAAACCTACCTCATCTGAGCTTGAGCACCAGGCTTAGGCTGTGTATATACATACCTTCTACATACATGCTGGTTGTGCAGGATCTTTTTTTTTTACAAAGAATCTGCATAACTTTCTGTCTTATCAGTTCTAAGAACTATTTATTGACAACTGACATATACCTTAGGAAACTCAAGCTGGCCTTCATTGAAGGAAACAGACAGATACATGCTTTTTAAAAAGAAGAACTAAGAGTGCAAAGAGAATGGTATGCTGGTGTGAAAACCACTGGGAATCATACCAGAGTGAATTCTTTTTTTGTCTGCTTCTGACTCGGCTTTCACTCACTCCCTCACTTATTCACTCAGAGAGCCCTAATGGGTCTTCCACTTACACTTCTGTCCTCTAGAGTCTACTCTCCTCATGTCATGTCATTCCTCGGCTCAAAACCCTCCTATCTTGCTCAAAGCAAAAACACATAATGCTCTGTCCTTCAAGACCTGCACACCCTCATCTCCCTACTCACTCTGGGGAAGGCATGCTGGTCTCCTGGCTGTTTATCCTTCATTTCCAAATCCTAGCCACACCTGCAAGACATGCACTTTACCACTGAGCTACAGCCCCAGACCATCCTTCTGTGGTTCTTCCGAAGATTTATCAGAGAACTTCCTGTTTAGGTATATAAAGTAACCACATTTCCTCCCTCCCCACTCAACACTTCCTTCTTCCCTTCCTCCCCTCTTCCTCTTTCCCCATAACCCTCCTCATTAACATCTTACATGTTTTTCCCTGTTGTCCATTATGGTTCTCTTAACCCCACTGTTTTGTCCACCATATATATATCCTTAGCACCTAAACAGGATCTGGCATGGAATACTCAAGGGGTGCTTGCCGGACAAGTGTAGTAGAAGGACTCACCTAACATCTACAGAATGGCTACTGTGTACCTGCCATTGAACTAAATAGGACGAGTATTGGTGATGAAGATAGCTGATATGGAAAATAAGACTTGTGCATAAATGTAATACACAATGTATTACAGTCGTTTTTGGAGACAGTCCATAAAAGAATAGGTGCAGATGTCGGGCAATGGGTGATAAGAAACCCTTAATAGGGGCTAGGGTTGTGGCTTAGAGGTAGAGCGCTCATTTACCATGTGTGAGACACCAGGTTTGATCCTCAGCACTATATAAAAATAAAATAAAGATATTGTGTCCACTTATAAATAAAAAATAAATATTAAAAAAGAAGCCCTTAATAATATTTTTTGTTTTATTCCTAAGAAGTGGTATAACCCCTGTGGGCCTATCACAATACAAGCCAGGTTTTTTTATACTGATTCAGTCTCCCTAGCACACATGACAGTTGGGTCAGGAGGTCTGCACCTGTGAGCCTACTGACCATGATTGTAGCATTCCCATGAGCCAAATAATTTAGTGCCCTTCCTATGTCCTTTCTAATTAGCTCAGCCTTTGGATATATATATCTTATATATTTGTGTGTGTGTGTTTGTGTGTGTGTGTTTGTGTGTGTGTGTGTGTGTATATATATAGATACACACACACAAACACACACACATACACATATATACACATATATGTATATATGAACATATGTATATATGGCTTATGGATATATATGCAATCTGTCTTCAATTATAGTGTCATAAATAGTTGCAGTATATCTTACATTTATTCTTATAACATTTCATTGAAATGGAAGATCCACTGTATTTCATTAAAATTTTGAGATCTGAAATTCATGAACAGATTATGATGTTGAGAGCCATAGCTGAAGCGGCTATATTCCATGTTCAGGCAATAAATCATTTTATTTTTCTTCCTTCATTATTCACTTTCAGGAAACACTTCAGATTCTATAACCAGGTAGAAATAAAGCCAACTGCTATCTTGCATCAAAGCCACTTATTTTCAGACAATGGATCCAGAAACCTATTAGCTTAATTATTACATACAATGTCATGCAATAATAACACATTCAAATATAGGTATGTTCATTCCCTAAACATGGATAGCACCTGGAATAGGTACTCTGACTTTTGCATCTTTTTTAGTAGGTCATTAGGCAGAGAATCTTTAACCTTTGCTACATTACCAGTTCACATTTGAATAGCCAAGACATTAAAAGATAAGGTAAAAGGATTAATTTTCTAATCCCTTAGAAAAACTTGAGTTTCTCAAATATGCTACCCATCTCTTATCATCATATGTTAATTATTTATTCTGTATTGTCTTCCTGTTTCAACATATTCTATTTGTTGCTATTGATTCTAGTGCATTACATAGAACTTGGTATATTGTATAGGTACCATATCTACAGTTTTTAGAAGTATAAATTTATTCTTATAACATTTCATTGAATTCCTGCCCTGTTATGTTCTGCATTTTGTGCACCATTGTCTTCCCAGAACTGAAAACACAGTACTTACCTTCACAATAGTAGATAAGAAGTACAAGAAACTACGTCGATTTCCTAAAAATGATCTGTACTTGTGTCCAATGGGACCAGAGAAAGGAAAATTAAGGAAGGTTGAAGCCCTTTTGAAAGGGCTTCCCTGGAACTGAGTCTTATAATATAAAAAGGATTTTGCTTAATATACAAGTCAATGAAAGAGGCATATAAATAAAAGATGTCAAACTGCATATTCATTGAAGACCTCTTATGAAGAGAGTTGTGGGCTTAGTTATCAATGTAGTATGTGGAAGTCTCACTTGGGAGGAAGATGTATTTCTGGGGACAGCATATAATTCAGATTCAACATTCACCTTCCCAAACTGGCCAGTGTTACAGCTGACAGCCAGCAAACATGGTGCTGCCTGTGTCAATAGTGAGAATCCAATTTATAAGTCATTCACCACTTGACTTTAAAATTTTTGCCATTCTTGACTAACATTTCATTTGTGAGGATTCACACCACTTGACATTTTATACATAAAGTTTGTTCATATTTCCATATCACATCATTTTTAATTTCTGTAATTCGAACTCACATTAAATGTAGCCACCTGATAGGAACAATCATTAAGGTAAAAAAATTATTTTCCTTTAGTGGATATTCAAAATAATAAATTTTATATAAAGATTTCAGATCCAGTTAGACACTGGATGGATTAATAAATCAGCAAAGATCTGCCTCTGACAATGGAGATGCAGAAATATAACTGAGTAGCCTCTGTACTTTTTATTCTGGACTATGCAAACTACTCTGTTACCCAACACTGAAAGCCCTTGGGAGGCAGGAACTGTTTTACTGTTCTTTCTTTCTTTTTTTTTTTAAATTTCCTCCTGCTCAAAATAATAATAATAATAACAGCTTGCATGGCAAGGGAGTGAGTAATTTTTTTTTACTTAATAAATGTCACATCCTCTCCTCTCCAACTTGCTTACAAAAGACAAACTCATTCCCTACCAAGACACTTCTTAGATTTCCTTTTCAACAACCTAGAAAAGAAACTGAGAAGGCTCCCTATCAATTAAAAAACACAAGGGCCACTACTGCTAACTGAAATATACTGAGTGATGGTAGGTGCTGACATGTAAATTAACAAGTGCTCTGAAAAACTGTGGTTTTCTTCCAGAATGTAATATTCTACATTTCCATGTGTTGACAAACATCAAGAGTAGAATTAGCTTGAGGAGAAGCTAATTTAGGCACCACTTAAACACCAGTAATCAAACAAGGTTAATGAATATAAAAAGTAGAGGAGAAAGACAGCAATTTATGCCCAGTCTGGGAGATCAGTAATATTCTCCAGGGGAGACAGAAATGCAAACTTTCAGAAAGCAAAATTCTTATTCAGAGCGGTGCAAATTCATGGATAACATCTGAGTGAGGGAGACATACATGGCAATTTGAGGAAACTCATCTTTCCTCGCCCTACTTCTAACCCAGACCCAGCATTACACATACAAAGCTGTAGCAGTTCTTCCCACCCACTATTTTGAAAATGTACCATCTCACCTGAGCTAGGTGTATCCCATCAATCACAGAGTTGCACAGTACATCAAGTGACTATGGGTGAAAATTGAGTCTTCTGTTCTCAAATGTGAGCAAAGTTTTCATTTATTAACCTAGAAATTTCATTCTTGAGTTTGGAGCTGAAGTGATACATGAGTCAATTATCCAGATGTATAGGGAAATCTTAAAGAAGGTCTCTTGTTTTAGATACAGGTATCCCCCAATGTGTAGAGGGAGAAATAGGTTTCAGGAAACCCCCACACACATACACAGATACCAAAATCTGCAGATGCTCAATTCCCTTATGGTACCATGTTAGCCTATAACTTATACAATCCTCTTATATACTTTAAATCATCTCTATATTATTTATAATGTCTAATATCATATACATTATATGATATTAGACATTATAAATAATATATATATATATAATGGCAGTATCCTGTACTGTTTAGGAATAATGACAAGAAAAAGAAGTCTGTAGTTGTTCAGTACAGACACAATTTTCCATGGAATCTGCAGAAGCTGAGAGCTAACTGTATTTTCTGTTTTCCAAAGAAAAATAAACTTTTTGAGATGTTTGCTTCTGACCAAGGTAGAGTATCAGACCAATTTACTCTCTCACGTGGAATAGCTCAAATATGGGCAAAATGCATGAAACAAAGGTTTGCAAACACTGGACCTCAGGTGAAGGACTGTCCCACTGAAAGGTGAGGTGAGCTGTGCCAGCTCACTTCTTCAAGTAATTGGGCATGGCATAGGCAGAGCCCTGCAGACTAACTGTTCACGGGGAGGTGTGTTGCTGAGACAATCCACTGCCAAATTGGCTTAAGAAGATGCCAAAGGAAACTAATGGCAGGTGGTGCTGCTGGCCACCATGTACTGCAAAAGCAAGAGCCCAGAGCCAGAAACCCTTCCTGCTTTGTAGAATCTGGTCATTGGGGCAGCCCAGTCACTTGAACTACATGAGCCCATAGGAAAGCTGCTTATGATACTGGTCACTGGCAGAACTACTTTTACAACCCACTCTAGGGGACACCACATTCATTGTAGGAGTTTGGCCCTAGAAAAGCCCTGTACATTATAGGAACCTGCCTAACAAGCCCACTGGAATTGAACATGCTTTTTGTCCAGCGCCCTCTACTGACAAGACTTAACATGGAGTTTGTTGGCAAAAAGAAGGAGAAAGGTAATAAGTTTATTTTATGTTGAAATTAATACAGTGATTCTAAATTTCATATGGAAATGCAAGGACATACAATACCCAAAACAAATTTGAAAAAATACGAAGTTGGTGACTACCATGACTTGATTTCAGAACTGTTGTAAAGCTACAGTAATCAAGACAGTGTGGTATTGGTTTTAAAATAGGCAAAATAGATCCATGAAACAGAACAGTGGATCCAGACACCATCCCAAACATGAACAATCGAACTTCAAAAAAATCACCAAAGTAATTCAGTGGAGAAAGGATAGTCATTTCTGAACAAATGTGCTGATACAATTAGATAGATGCTGCATACAAACAGATAAACTCAGATCTATGTTTCACACTGTATATAGAAGTTAACCAAAAATAGATCACAAAGTACATGCAAAACTAAAAAGAAAGAAAACTTCTATAGGTAAAAAAAATTTGACTACTTAGGACACTAAAAGTATAACTGGATTAGAGATAACCTATAAGAAATAAATTGATGAACTGAAAACTTGCCCTTTAAAGTGCTCTTAGGAGAAAGGAAAAACTAAGCCACAGACTAGAGAAGAAACTAGTAAAATGCTGTCATACAGCTTATTTTCCACTTTAGAAAACAGTTGGGTAGTTTCTTCAAAAGTTAAAGATACACTTACCATGTGTTCCAGTGATTCCACTAATGTTCTTACCAAGAGAAAGGTAAGCATGTATCCATACAAAGGCCTAACATACATATTTATCACACCTTAATAACAGACCAAACTGGAAAGAACCTGAATGTTTTTTCAACAGGCGAATGGATTCTTTTTAACATTGTAGTAGTACAAACAAGTACTTCAGAGCAACAAGAAGAAATGAATTATTGATGCTCACAACTACATGGATGAATATCAAAATAATAATTCTCATAGAAAGAACTTTGACACCTCTAAAGTACATTCCTTGTAATTCTGTTATGTAAAATTCTAGAAATTGCAAACTAATGTAGTAACAGAAAGCATATTAACAATTGCCTAGGGATCAGGAGTGGAAAGTTGGGGTAGAGAGATTACAAAAATGGAGTTAAAAGGCAGGAGGGGCACAGGGTTGTGGCTCAGTGGTAGCATGCTTACCTAGCATGTGTGAAGCACTGGGTTCGATTCTCACAAATAAATAAAAAATAAAGGTTCATCGACAACTAAAAAATGTTGAACAAAAAAAAGGCAGGAGGAAAGTTTTAGGGTGATAGAAATGGTTATCTTGGTTGTATGGTGACTTCACATCATACAATGTTATAGAATTTTATGCTATAAGTAAGTACAGTTTCTTGTATGTTAATTGTGCCTTCATAAAGCCCATTTAACAAAAAAGGTGTATTTTTCATTCCAAAATATCATTTTATTGGGGGTTGGGGTTGTAGCTCAGCAGTAGAGCACTCACCTAGCATGTGCGAGGCCCTAGGTTTGATCCTCAGCATCACATATAAATAAAATAAACATATAAAAATCATTTTATTGCATTAATTTTTAGGTCTGATTTTATAATTATGACCAAATAGACAAGTTAATAGAATAAAGAACTAATTAAATAGGAAGCAAGAACTTTACCTCATGAGTATGTAAAAGACTATGCTCAAGGCACTAACCCCATTACTCAAAGTCTCAGTAAAATGTGACAATATGATGCAATTTAATATCTTGAAACGTGCTGCCAAAAATTCAGAAATCAAAGTGAGAATCACAAGAGTAGATGATTTTATTTGTGAGGACAACCTATAGACTTTGTACTTTGATTCTTATAGTTCAGTCTTTAAAAGTAAGTTTTAAGCAACAAGTTCTCATGTAAATTAGAAATGACTTAGTAGCTGAGAGAGGAATTAAGAGCACACCTATCATCTCTCTTGCTATTTATATACTTACCCAAATCTTTTCTTTTTCTTAGATGTTTTGAGTGACAGTGTATTGACCTGGATTTCCTCTCTCTCTTTTCTCATGTGTTTTGATACACCAGATGTATCGTTAAGATTACTGGAGAAATGGTATTGTCCTTTCCTGCCGGCATCACCAGACACTTTGCCAACAACCCATCCCCAGCTGCTCTGACTTTTCGGGTTATAAATTTCAGCAGGTTAGAACATGTCCTGCCAAATCCCCAACTTCTCTGCTGGTAAATATGATTTTGCATAAATTTTTAGATATATGTGGTTTAGTACTTTGTACTTAGATGACAAATATACCTTAGCAGTAGCACTGTGGCTAACTACCACTGCTCTGATATGCTTGTAAATTCAGAACTTTGACCAGCTGTCAAAGTTTTCCAAGGATAATTCTGTGTGTATGTGTAGCTGCATATGCATATGGGTATTTTCATGAACAGCTATCTAAAGTTGTTAAAGAGTCATTGAAAATAATTCAATGTGTTAGTGACAATTTATTCATTGGATAATAAACCCAATAATAGGGAACTCCTTTGTTGTATCAGCATCTTTTAAAATTAAATAATATTTGAACCATGAGCTACTCTTCACATGAACTTAAAAAAATTTTCTTGTTAAACATAATTATATTATTATATTCATTATAATGGTAAGTGTTTTGATGGATATTTACAGGTATGATATCAAAGAAGTTCAAGCCAATGTGTTTGTATAAATACTTTTTCACATTTTCTAACTATTAAATCTGAAATTATGTCTTTATTATGCATGTGAACAGCTACACAGACATACATATATTCATGATATTAAAATGATAAAACTATATCAAGTTACTTATTTGCAGTGGATGAGATCAAAGGAGTCATTCTTGGTAGCTTCCTCTTCACTAAATCCTTATATTCTATTTAAAAATCTCTGTCTAAAGTGGCCACATTTTTAATTTGCTGTAACCTCCTTGGAGCAAGTGGCCACTATCATTTCCCTGGACCACTGCAAACTGCCTCCCTTCCTGAATCCAATCTTGCCTGGCTACAATGTGTTTAAATAGCCAAATGATGTTTTCTAACATGACTCAGGCCATCTTTGCTCATAACCCTCTGGTGGCTTCACATTGCATCTGTCTAAAGTCAAAACTTGTTACTATTTCCTTTGAGCTCCAAGTGTACCCTTGCCTGGCCTCTCTCCCCTGAGAATCTCTCTGGCTACAGCCAGGTCTGCCCATCAGTGACAGGCTGAGTCCCACATCAGCCTGGATCTTTCATTTTCATGGCAGGGCTGCATGGGTGACTCTTTAGCCAGTGATTGCCCATTTGGTTTTGTTATGTACTGCTGCTTCACCATCACCACCACCCCTAATTTTTAAAAGACAATGGTGACCAAGCTGTTTTCACTGCAGTATAAGCCTTTGGGCATCTATCATCTTAGATCCAGCCAATTTTCTCATTTATCTTTACTAAAAGATGTCATTGAGGTTAGCAACCTGGAAGCATTTAGGTTTGCAATCCCTGTGACTTCTACTTTTATCTTAGGAGAGGGGTTTGCCTTCAAAGAATGTTCAGGAAAAATTGTCAACCCAAATATGAGACTGAAGAATTCTCATGATTTCTTAAGCATTGACGAGTTCTGTGTGTCTGTAGGCATTTAATTGGCAAAGCTTTCTGGAATATTTATTAAAGCAGGTTCTTTGAGGACATAATCATGAATATATGGCTTAGCTTATTTTTAAACTGAGCAGATGCATTTGTTTTTAAAACTAGCATGATTTTAAGTCCTTTGGGTATAGATTGAGGAGATAATGTTTATAGCAGCACAATTCACAATAGCTAAACTGTGGAACCAAATAAATGCCCCTTAATAGATAAATGGATAAAAAAACGTGGCATATATACACAATGGAATATTACTCTGCAATAAAAGAGAATAAAATCATGGCATTTGCAGGTAAATGGAAGGAGTTAGAGAAGATAATGCTAAGTGAAATTAGCCAACACCCCAAAAACAAATGCCGACTGTTTTCTCTGATATAAGGAGGCTGATTCATAGTGGGGTAGGGAGAGGGAGCGTGGAAGAAATAGATGAACTCTAGATAGGTCAGAGGAGTGGGAGGGGAAGGGATGTCTTTATGGTTTATATACTCTTGGATGAAGTCTTGAATGTTGAAAAGGTAGCATGGGAATTTTAGTGTCACCCTTTTGTCCTTGGTTAGTAATAAAGACCATGTTTTCCTCTGGCCAATTCTTTAACTGGATAATTTCTAAAAGCTATGGGTCAGGTGAATTCAAAGCAAATAAACATGTTCGGCTTTTTAATTGCATTAACTGACAAATTTAGGCAAAACTGAGATGAACTATTAAGATCGGAGTATAATTCATTCTTTAAAGCAACCATAAAAATCATGGTTTATAGCAATCATGATTAACCATGATTGGTGACTAGTTAATGTTACTGGGTACTCACTGAGAATTAGAACACAATATTTCCTCGCTATGGATTTCAATCTGTTAACATGATACTGTTCAGAACCACATTTGTACTTAATCTACACAACTGTGAATAATATAATGTCCAGGGTGGATAGAGAAATCAGATGGCAATTTTCTGTGATGCTGCTTGTGTAGATGCTATTTGTTATAAGCTGCTATTTAATCATTTTTCTTCCCAATTAAATAGTGATAATACACAAAATGATGCCAATACCAAGGAATTCTGGGTAAACATGCCAAATCTGATGACTCACCTAAAGAAAGTGTCTGAACAAAAACCCCAGGCTACATATTACAATGTGGACATGCTCAAATATCAGGTAAGCGTATTTATGTGGCCAGGGTGTCTTTCACATTACAGCTTCCGTTCTAAAGTACCATATTAAATAAAAATAAATAAAATAGTATTTCTTTTAATATTATATGAAGGCTGTCAATATAAGGAAATGGACACCTTAAAGAGCTACTTTGTGACCAATGACAATAACATTCATGTGTATCTTTATTTAAACTTATAAATGAGGAGTAGGGAGGATAGGAAGGGCAGAAGAATATAATAGACAATATAATTGATGTATGTACATTCCATGTATGTATTATATGTCAAAATACATTCTGCTGTCATGTATGACTAAAAAAAATTAAAAATAAACTTATAAATGAAATATTCTCTTCAAAAGTTAAATAAACGTGACAAAATGAAGATAACAAAAAATTATATTAAAAGTGTAAGTATCATTAAAATAGATCACTGTAATTTTAAGACCATTAGTGTTCTAAAGCCTCTCTTTTAAATAATTACATGTAAATAAACTAGGTTTTTTCATAGTGTAATATTCCTATGAAACCATTCTAATAAAGCTTAAGAAATAACTCAATGTCAAAAATATGTTCGATAAAATATAATATTGTATCTGAGAGCTTTCTTTTGGTGCCTAGGATTACCCTTACCTGAAATTATTACTGATCTAGTAAATAAGTCTATTAGAAACAACATTACCTGTCTGAGTGTCCACCTGATTCCCTTGACCTCCTTGATTTTTTGTTTTCCTGTACTGGAGATCCAACCCAGGACCTTGGGCATGCTAAGCAAGTGCCGTTCCACTGAGTTACACTCTCAGCCTCTCCTATATTGTTTTTAATGCATTATAATTTTGAAGAGTAAATATATTCAGAGTACTTTTCTTTGTATGAGGAAAGTTGCATTTTAATAGAAATCAGTACATCTCAAAAATGACTGCACAGTGTAGTTACCAGGGAATCCATAGACCAATGCTGGCTCTGAACTGATGCCAAAAAGAAATGTATGGGCAGACATTTAGACATAATATGTGCCTTCACCCTGACACCGTCGGATATTTGTATTTACTTGTGTCAACCTAGGTATCTGTACTTTTTAATAAGTTACTCAAGTGGTTCTAGTGCACTCTGTAGTTTGGAAAAAAACTTAATTGAAATGTTGTTTGAAAATGGAATATCCATATGGTGGTGTGTATTACATAAATGCAAACAAACGTAAAGTTTTTGCCTGAGTATAGTATTGTCACAGGAGCAGAGTTGTCTCTAAAGAAGGGTCTGAGGAGTTCCCAGTGGGATGGGGAATTCAACTCAGCAAGGTCCTTGACTTTCATGCTGGAAAAGAATGTTAGCACCACCAGTCAGCGGCATAGATAGGTTTATTTCAGAAAGTAGATATGCATTCAAGGGAGAATGCAGGCCATTCAGAAACACACTGGGGTGGGGGTGGAGGCGGGCTGGCTCTCTTTCTAAAGGAAACTTGATGAGAAGTCAGTATGGAAAGGTATATCGGGATGATATTAGTCCTGAAATTTCTAGGAGGTTTCTGGTGGTCTGGTCAATCTCTGAATCCTTAGGCAGACAGGGTCTTCATTATCTGATCAATAGATAGCACTGGAAAGTTCCCTAAGTTTAGGTTCCTCAAGATACTATATCTATCATTACTTAATCTATTTGTGGGGGATGTTAATTAACAGTGCTAAGATAGAATTACAGATCTCCCAGGAATTTGGCAATAACAAGCCTGGGTAATAGACTGACTTAGAGTGTGAGAGTCCTGGAAAAGTATGCAAAACTTTAAATTAAAATTTTATTTCCTGCCCTTCCTTTATGTCTCCTTTTTACCCATCTATTTTTCTGCCGTACTTCAGTATCATTTAAGCTTTAAATATCATAAGTTATATAGTACCAACAAACATATGCTATGGCATAAGCTCATTACTTTTATAAGTAAAAAAATAATAGAAAATGTATTTTATTTAATTTTTTCCAAAATATTTAAGTATGTCTGGTGGCTGCTGTGAGCTTGTAAGAGAAATGAAAAGGAATAAGAAATGGAAAGTCCAAATTTAATTTTTACCTGAACGGTTAAATTTCAGGGTACAATGTGTGTTCTCCTGTCCAACTGTGAAAAGAAAACTGTAGTTATTTCCCTTCATGAATCTAATTACAAACACTCTATCTACATTTTCAATTCATATTAAAAGATTTTTAAACTTCTAAATCCTGTGGAATATTTGTATTCTCTATGTTTGTTATTGATTGAATCTAGAGAGTAGATAATTCACTTATTGCAATATGAGCTTTGTGTAAAATGTAAAGTGTAGGCAAGAGATTAAATTCTAGAATTAAGTAAGTTTCTCCATGGCCCCTGACCTTGGGTACTTAATTTCCCAGAACCCTTTCTGCAGCTGAAAATAAGGGTAAAAATATACCCATCTAGAAATTTTATAGGTTATTACAAGGAGCACATAGCCTACTATATTTCAAAGTACTCTGAACTTTTTGCTGTGATTCTATTGTATTGTTGTTTTTCAACAATGCAAGGAGATGGGGTTGGGGACACTGCTAGCATTTTGTGGGACTGCCCTCAAATCACAGCATGTTTAGTCTGTGGCCACCAATAGCATGCCCCAGAAATTGGGACAATCAAAAATGCATCTTCACCTATGCAAAAAGCCCCTCCCTGCGTAGAGGAGCCCTTACAGAGTTGAGAGCTACTACTGAGGGTGGTAGAGAAGGAGAGAGTGCAGAAAAAGCATGGAGAGGAAGGTGCTGCCCGGCTTTTGATCTACTTTAGATAACAGATTTCCCAAAAAAAAAAAAAAGTTTATTTGTAGGAAGGATTATACTGCTAACAGTATTTTAAGTTTAAAAACTATTATAGTGGCTGTCTGGTTAAAATTTTCATCAAAATTCATATCTGTCATCTTATAAAGGAAGATTCGAGGAGGAGAGGAGGAGAGGGAGGGTAAGGGAGAATAATGGTAAAGTGGATGCGATCAAAGTATGTCATGTGCACATACGAATATGTCACAGTAGAGCCTGTTATTCCAAATAATTAAAATGCACTACTATGTTTTTTAAAAAAGAACCCGTTTCTGGACTGTCTACAACAACCACCCCTGCTTGTGAGCCAACCTACCCTGAGGACCCTTCCCCAGGGCGTTCATATGTGCTGACATTTCCAGTGAGTTGCGTATATTCTTCAAAAGCAACAAAACCCATATTCCCTGAATAAAAATCCAAGCTCAAAGACATCCCCCATGCGGTCCCTACAGTGTACACAAACCTAGCAGAGGAGAATCTCCAAGAGATCTATTCACAATCATAATCAAATAGTGATAACACTGAATTTTTCACTGTGGACCCAGAATTTGAAATTATATTAGTCTTTAGAGAAGACAAAATGCTGTTGATTCTTTCAAATCTGACTTTGTTTTGGTCTAACTAACTCATGGTTGATTCAAACCAGAAAGTAGTTCTTCGAGTTAGAGGACCAGAGATCAAGTCTTTCCTCTGGAAAATCACAAAGGAGTAATAATAACCCTTTTTGTCTATCTCACAGTTTGCTGTGAAGAGCAAATATGGTGAGAATATTAATAGGAAACATTTATTAAAATATGAATTCCTTGCTCCGTGCTGGACCTGTGCTGTTTCATCTTCTTCAATCTTCCTGACAGCCCTGTGGGAAAATATTATTATCATAATTCCCATTAGGCATACAAGGAAATAACTGAGGCTCAGCAAGATTATGTCCAAGCTTCTAAGTAGCAGAATCTGAATTCACACCAGGACTGTCTAGTTTTGTGGCCTTTGTGGTCTCAGCTCCTAACCAGTGTGCTATACCTAATCAGAAGGAAATGCACTGTAAATTCCAAAGTGCCCTAGAGATTTGAGCAATTGACTTTATATTTTTAATCTGGAACAGTTTGCCTGAAGTACCCAGCTCTCTCTCACATAGCACCCTTTATAGTGCTTTTCACTGAGTGCTCCTTTGTGAGCCACACAAACAACATTATGACATTTTGATACCTAAAACCATTCTTTTGGAAGATAATCAGAGCTTCTGGCTTAGTTTCACATTAATGTTTGAACCTTAAATGTTCCCTTTCCTGTTGTCTGGAAAGGTATCTGCCCAGGGCATTCAGTCCACGCCTCTGAACCTGGCAGTGAACTGGCGATGTGAGCCTGCGAGCACAGACCTGCGCATAGATTACAAATACAACACGGATGCGATGTCCACAGCCGTGGCCCTGAACAATGTGCAGTTCCTGGTCCCCATAGACGGAGGCGTGACCAAGCTCCAGGCCGTGCTTCCACCTGCAGTCTGGTAAGAAACCGTTCATCCCTTGGTTGCAGACTCCTTGGCTTTTGTGTTTCCTGTAGCAGATCACAGTAGGCCAATGTTGGAGGGTTCAGGGCAGGAAACATTATTTTAAGCAATAATGATTTAGCACAGGGATTTCAATGCTTCCATGATGGTGGAAATGCTAAAGGAACAGGCTTAGGCTGCACCTCCAAGAATGTTTCCCAAACATTGTAAGAACTGGCCCACCAAGGGACTGGCTGCGTTTGCCATAGCTGTGGGAAGGAAAAAAATCAGGAGACTACCAGTGGAATCACTAAACTCAAGAACCCACTCCTGTAACTCTGATGCAAAGATCAGGAAGTTCCTGCCTCTCAACACCTGTGATACTAGAGACCAGACTGCACCCCTGTGTTGGAAGAACTCCACATCTCAGTTGGGTCGCTGGCCAGAGGGAAATAGTGAAGGCAGCAAGAAAAGGGCCTCTGCCTCCCTCTCCTTCCAGGTCTCAAACTGTGCCTGTAACTGGTGGGACCAAATTTGCATCTCAGACTCTTATTGCAAGAGCATCTGGGAATCACAGTGCACCTCTTTTAGCCTCTGAACTACATAAAAAGGCATGGTGGTGAAGGTAGAAACTGAATAGATACCGAGTGCCAGAAGCGTCCATGATAAAGGACTTGTCCTAGAAATAACATTCTAGTTTTTCCCTATTACCGTCAAAAACAAAAAGTATAATTTTTTAAATGATGCCAGCCAGATGACAGTTGCAATTTAAATGTTCTGAAATTATTAGCTAATACTTTTTATGCTTTCAACAGATGTGCTCAAAACTTTTTTCTAAACTTTTTATTATCCTCTAAATGTCTACCCCACCGTGTTGTAGCAAGTTAGAATCAGAGAGAAATGTATGTGTGAATAGGTACATAGGGATAATTTTTAAAATTATAGCCAAACTTTTCAACATTCTTTTAAAAAATACTATCTTGAAAAAACATGGCGTTCCTTAAACTGAAATGTACATATAGAAAGATCTTTTTTTCTATTTTATTTTTAGGAATGCTGAACAACAAAGAATACTGTGGAAGATTCCTGATATCTCTCAGAAGTCAGAAAATGGAGGTAATGAAATCAAAGGCTTCTTTTATTTAGTTTATAAAGCTGAAATAACTTGTAGATAAATACTAATTATGGAGCTGGGGTTGTGGCTCAGAGGAAAAGCACTCACCTAGCATGCGTGAGGCACTGAGTTCGATCTCCAGCACCACATAAAAATGTAATAAAGGTATTGTGTCCACCCACAACTAAAGAATAAATGTTTAAAAAATGACAATTATTGAACCAAAATACTTGAGGCACTAAAAAACAAGCAGACTATTTAACACCATTTTTTCATTTAGTTATTTCAATCAATAAAAACAATCCTTCCAGTACTCTTCCTCTTCCCCTTCCTATCAAGACCTCAACTCACAGACCATCCTTTCAGGAAAGAGCTCTATGGAGGCATGTTCCTGTCCTCTAGTAGATCCATACTCCTAAAGTAAATATTTTTCACTCTCCTCTGATATTATTCAGAGTTATGAAAACACATGGCCTTCCATGCAGCATGCCCCCAAATTTTGAAACACCATTTTGCTGAATACATTTCCACCAACGTGCAAATAGAAGTATTCATACTATTCAATGACACATTTCATTCATCACAATTTTGTCACTAAAACTTATACTATTTCCAAGTAAGTCCAATGTTGTATTTTAACTTTCTAACTTCCAAAATTATATCCAGAACGTTGTGTTGCCTATTTTCTTATAATATTCCCCCTTTTTTTTTTAAGGGGTGGGTTCCTTGTTAGCAAGATTTCAGCTGTCTGAAGGCCCAAGCAAACCTTCCCCACTGGTTGTACAATTCACAAGTGAAGGGAGCACTCTTTCTGGCTGTGACATTGAACTTGTTGGAGCAGGGTACCGATTTTCACTCATCAAGAAAAGGTTTGCAGCAGGTAAGTTGGTATCTCAAATTCTATTTGCAAAAATAAGGTTGCTTTTGCTACTCTTCATTAAGGAGGAATAGGTCATAGTTTTCTCCCCATTTTCCTTCTTCTTCTCACTCCCATTAGAAATCAAAACAAACCAGTAGTTGAATGAAATACAAATGGAACAATGACCTGGAAATCAGAAATCAGGAAGCTACTTATGCTAGCTCTGTTTCTTATGTTGGCTGATGAGTCACCCACTATGCACATGTGTGTATTGAGGTCAATGGAATAAAGCCTACTTTTGTTATATTGGCAAATAAGATAAATGCTGTTTGTCTTTGCATTTATCACCTTCTGAAAACATTTTTAAAAAAGGAAAAAGAACACAAAATTTTTGACATACCTAAGGCATGGGAGTATTGGACTTCTTGTAAACTTTTAGTTCCATCAGGACTTCATAGAGTTTAGATGTGGCAAGCTTAGCTGAGAAGTAGAAGAATCTATTTTCACTTTAATAACAATTTTAAAGAATATAAATCACAGATCGGAACCATTTACCCATGAAATGAACATGACCAGGTTTTGTTTTGCAAAAAGGCTAGGTTTTTTCATTTTGTTTTTGTAAATAGGGCAGGGGGAGGGCTCCCAATACAAGGTGATTATATTTGTCAAGTATAATTTTCCAGGATGAATCCTGGTTTGGTATGGTTTTGGGTTTTTTTGTTTTTGTTTTTGTTTTGTTTTGTTTTGTTTTTGTGGTGCTGAGAATTGAACCCAAGGCTTCACCCATGCTGGACAAGTACTGTACCACTCAGCTTTATCTCAGCCCCAAGTCCTGTCTTTCATGCCTGCCAAACTGCTATGTTGACATGATTGTTAATTATAACTCTTTTACTCTCAAAAATAAACCAAGTTGGAAAATGAACTGTATGAGCACCCTTCCTAAAATAAGTTGGATTCTCACATGCAGGGGAAAACCCCACACACCACCACCTATTCTGAGCAAAACTCAAACCTCTGCAAAAAATGGAAGTGTTAAAAGTCAACTAGCTGATGTAGAAAATTGAAAGTTTAAAAACTTTTACATAGTGGGCCAGGCACAGTGGTACATGCCTGTAATCCCAACGGTTTAGAAGGCTGAGGCAGGAGAATTATGAGTTCAAAGCCAGCCTCAGCAACTTAGTGAGGTCCTAGCAACTCAGTGAGACCCTGTCTCTAAATAAAATCCGAAAAAGGGCTGGGAATGTGGCTCAGTGGTTAAGTGCCCTTGAGTTCAATCCCTGGTACCAAACAAACAAACAAGCAAACAAAAACCTTTATGTAGTTTGTGTTATTGTTGCAACGTAAAGTATGCAATATTTGGCTCCAAGGGATAGGGCAAAAGGAATAGAAATGTTACCTATATAATAATCACAGTATCAAAATCGCAGATAACCTATTGATATGTTGTTTTGTTTTGTTTTGCAGGAAAATACTTGGCAGATAACTAATAAAAATCTTATGCAAGGATTCATATAATGAAGAACTGTTGTATGAGAAACAGGTTTTAATTCTGGTTTGATGAAAGCAAACCAATGTCTGCACTTGGGATCTATCAGCTGGAAAGTCGATGGCTTTCAGCAGTGATTTCCCTTACACCACACCATGATGACCAATCCTACAGTATTTACTTCTAGGTGTAATATTGTTAATGGTTTTCAAATGTAATTATTGTATTTGTAAATTGTATTCTCATTCCAGTAAGGCAGTTAGACACTTGAGTTTTAGCATTTTACCATTCCTGAAATGGATGTAATTTAAACCGTGGTATGTAAATTCAATTGTAGTACTGTTGAATGGCACAATGCTTACAGAGGTAGATTGCATTTTGTCAATATATAAAATTTAAATATAATATTGATAGCTGTCATAAAGGGGGTGCCACATATAAAGAAACTTAAATGGAACGAGAAGAAAAAAGAAACTTTCTTTTCTTCAGTCCTTAGTATGTTTTACTCTAGTGCTAAATAAAAAGTCTATCTTCAAATGTTTAGTGGGTTAAATTCAGAAACTATTTCAGAAAAAAAATTCTAAGGTTACAGCATATTCAAAGAAAAGCATTAATTACCACTTTTTAAAGAGCTTTTTTTTCAAACTGCAAATTTCATAAAAATGCAAACTATAAACAGGGCCTCTTATTTTTATAACTTGTGTAAAAAGGGAAAGCAATTCATATTTAAAGTTTAAGTATATTAAATTATAATCAAGAGTAAAGAAGATGTCAAAATCTTAACTACTTCCCCCTCTCTCTGCAGTTTAGCAAATGTGGAGATTGCTGAATAACCAGTCCGACTAAAACCAAAATTGTGACTTTAATCTTTAAGACTTTCCATAGTTGAACTGGTTAACAACGTTTGCACAATTCCTCTGAACAGATGGTCTCTCTCATCCAGCCTGGGGGAATGACACCTTGTGTCTTCCTCTTTACCCACAGGAATCAAAACACTGAGAATAAGAATCTCAGAAAATAATTTTTAGTTCCCTGTTTAGATCCAGAAGGAGAATTTTAATTGTTATCATTTTTATCATTTGGGAAAGAACAAATAAGCTTTATAAATGAAATTCTATTCACATCATTGTACAATAAATTTCCTTTGGGATGATTAATATTCATTGTATAAATCTGTCAATCTTTGCTCTTAATGGGGAATCAAGAAAAGAGTCATCTAAGTCATCTCATTGCCCCAAGGTACCATAAAAATTGCAATTTCTCAGTCTGGCCCCAAGACAACTCCTTCAATAGTCCCAATCATAAAAATCCTCCCCCATTAAGATCTGAAAATGTTATTCTGTCGTTAAGTCATAAAACTTACTTTAAACATAAACTAAGTCCTATTCTGGGTTATACTATTAAATAACTGAAATTAATTGTTCTATTTGCCATTAACTGCTAAATTTCAATTTATATTCACTCAAATTTGACAAAGAGTCTTTGGCCACTTTAAATTTTAGAATGAAATTAAATTTTTTAGGTTTTACTTTTAAAGTGAGATTGTGACTGGTAATTGTTTATAGTGGAAATTTTTAAATTAATATTTGTTCTCTTCAATCAATGCTTGCTACGAAGAGAATGTTTAGAATGACCTGTTTTACCTTAAAAGAATTCTGACTATTCAAACAAGCTGTCAGTTAGTTCCCCAAAGTCCTGTATATTGAAGCTTTTTTGAACAAACTAATTAATATACTCATTTTAAGTAAAAATATTCAATCTGATTTTGAAATCAAATTTGAAAAATGCAAACTTTTAAATCCCCAAAACATGAAAATTCAGAACACTAAAATCAATGGAGAGCACACAACAGAAAACTGAGAATTACACATAGTAAGAAAATAAAAACGTGGTTTTTAAGTAATCAGTTCATGAAAAAACATTGAATATTAACACAAAGCATATTAAAAATGTGTAAATATTACTGGTTCTCATGTTTTTCTCTTTATATTTTATTTTATATAGATTTAGACTGAATTAGTAATTAAACACAATTTTTTTCCAAAGAATAATTTTGTTGATATTGTAAAAAATGTAATTAAAAATATAGATTTCGGTAGTCTCTAACATTGTTCAAATGTTTCCAGGAACTAAATCTGAAACTATGAAGAAATCCTATGACCCCATATTTGGCCTTCATGAAACCAAATGGAAGTCATTGATTTCAAAATTGTTAAGTATTGAATAACCAGAACCTCAATAAGAATGTATTCCTTCCCCCTTCAGAAAATAGGTCAAATAATAACACAATAAGCTTGTATCAGGGATTTAGATTTTGGTGTTTTGTTGTTGTTGTTTTTTTTAATTATAGGTTGAGCCTATATTTTCACAGTACTGTAGAATAAGAATTCATGTTCTTAAAAAAAAAAAAAGATCCTAAACAATGCAAAAGTCTCAGTTATCAAAGACATATCAAGTCAGATTCATGATCAGTTCCTAGGTCAGAACAAAGTAGACTAGTACATCCTAAGATGATTTGCAGTATAAGGGGTTAAAATTTTAAAAAAATTTTTAAAAAGTTCTAGTTAACCTGAACACTGTTTCCTGAACATTCTGATTCAAAAAGCCTCTGCTCTAACAAGATAGAAAGTATAAATGGTACTGCTTTATTTTGGCAAGATGAAAAGTATGTTTTTCTCTTCAAATAAATCCCATATTTTTATGAAATTTTTAAAAATAAATTCTTATTAATAATTAGTCTGAATTTTATCATAATTGGAATGTATAATTACTAAGAATTAAATACTACATTTTAAAGCTCTACTCACTTCATCTACAATCAAATGAAAATTCACTGTGTGGTATTTGGGAATATATTCACCTCTAAGGAAAGAATGCCCACATTTCTTGTGATTTTGAGTGAATACACAGAATCCTCAGAAAGTCAATGACAGATGTTCTTTCTGGGCTTTGTATTTTTTTTTTAACTCAATCTCAATCTGAAAAATGTTTGACCTATAATTACACAAATTTCCATTTTAAAATCTTCTTTTCAAAGAAGAGGATGAGTACATTAGTTCTACCATTACTCCTGCTGCGTGACCTTAGATAAGTCTCTATACTGTTCAGTTCTCTTCTTTAGAATGAGAGGCTGGGACTGCTGTGGTTTTCAGGCTTTTCTTCATAGCAGGACCTCTTTCTAATAAAATTTACATGGAATTCTGTTAGGCAAAACATCTCAAAGCATCTTCTCCAGCAGCTTAATTTAAATACCATAACAACAGACAGATGAGGTGTAAAGTATATTCTGACTCTGAAGTTCCAAATTCCACTTTATTCAGATAAACCACTTTTAAGGCGCTATAAGGAAACTTGTACATTCATGGTAATCAGTACACTGTGAAAGTGAATATATACTTGAGTGCTTGCTGTGTACCAGTGACAGATATAAGCTCCTTTATTTCTTATAAAAAATCCAAAAATTCTTTAAGTACTCCTTTTAATTCCTGTTTTCCCAATGATGTCATTAAGGCTTAGAAAGATGGACTAACTCACCCAAGTGGTACTACAACTAGAATACCCAATTACTTTGAAGGCACAGGAGCCACCTTGAGCTCTTCTAATTTGTCCTTGGGTGGGTGGGGAGAATCTCCTCTATTTTATTTTATTACACACACTCCATTTGAATGCCAAAGTAAAAGACAATATGAAAAACTAGCCTTGAAATAAGGATAATTCAATAACAAAATTGTTGAAAAAAATCAGTGTTTCTCAAAGTACGGTATATGGACCACTTGTATCTTCACATAAGAGAACAATGATGTGGTCTTAGTCATCACTATAACCCCAAGTTTTTATTGAATTAATAAATCTCCAAGGATGGAGTTTACGAATATGTATTTTGGTAAGCACTCAAAATTTCAGAATCATTGCTCTAGTCGTTCTTCAAAATCTTTTTCAGTTCTGGCATTATATCAGAATTTATATATTAATATAAGGATTAAATTCTAAATTGAATATCATTTTTCTAGTGAGTTTATTTTTCATTCAGTAAACTTAACTTCCTTCAGTCTTAGAAAAAAAAAAGATAGTTTTATAATTATTTTCCTAGAAAAATTCTTACCTTTCTTTTTTGGAGTCCTTCTGTTATGCTGTTACCTTCTCAAAGTAGCTTGAAATGCATTCTCTTATTTTCAATTCTCTGTCCTTGTCTTCATTGTCTTAAAAGACTTGAGATAGTAGGAGGATCATACATTGTCACTCATTCCCAATACCAAGTTCTAATAAATGTCTCCTTCCTTGCAAAGGACACCCAGACCTCTATCTTGTGAGTTGGCCTTCTTTATTTTATAGCTTTTTTTAAATGTTTTTTTTCTTGGTCCATTTGACAAGTAAACTAAACTTTTCATTTATTTATATTTGGTGGTGAGAATTGAACCCAGTGTCTCAGGCATGAATCAGCCTTATTCTAAAAGAGTTGCACCAATCATTTTTATTTTTGAATTTTTCAAAATAATCACAGTTTCTCCATTAAAGTTGGTGATACAGTAAAATATGCAGATACCTACCAAGAAGGGGAATGTGGGCACACATCTCTGTTTCTGCTTTTTTCTCCCCAGAAGAGTATACATTTAAGCCAAATCCCATTTAGTCTAAATGTATTCATTTTGTCACATGATTTTTATATTAGCAACTTTTTAAAAAATAAAACCAGATTTTTTAATAATATCAAAATCAAGGCAGGCTCTAAAAATCACTTTAATAATTAATGTAAGTATCATGTTTCCATGAAATTAATACAATAAGTCAAAACAATTAGTCAAATGGGGCTTTTTGGTTTTTTTAAATTTTATTTTATTTATCAAACAGTATAGAAATACCACTTTCTTACTCATGGATTAACCATGGTTACTTTTTCATTACTTTTTGTCCATGGAATATACAGAGGAAAAAATGAGATAGGAGTACGTTGCTTAAATCTCCAAATATCAAAAGAAAACAACAAACACCTTCCTTTCTTTTGTGCCAATTTTTTTTTTGTTTTGTTATCAAGGATTTTGAACTCAGAGGCATTGGACCACTGAGCCACATATCCAGCCCTATTTTGTATTTTATTTAGATATAGGGTCTCACTGAGTTGCTTAGCACCTCATTTTTGCTCGACTGGCTTTGAACTCAAGATCCTCCTGCCTCAGCCTCCAGAGCCACTGGTATTTTAGACATGTGCCACCACTGACTACAGCTGCATTTTAAATGTTGAAACTTTAGTCTCCTTCTTGAAGGGATATCAGATTTTAAGGTCTATCAAGTTGACTATTGTGAGACTATTTGTTTTGTCCTCAGGTTTAGTATGTAATTTCTAATCTAAAGGGTATTTCTATAAGAAAAAAGTCCTCTGTCGCCCTTTGCCAGTGGTATAATAATTTATTCTCTAACTTTAATTCTTGAAGTTATTTTTCCTTTGATTTATAGTATTTCTGATCTCCTTCTTCTATCTTTAGGGCAGTAGTGCATTGGCCTCTCCTGAATACATCTTTAAGGTTGCAAGAAAAGATGTTTTGACTTTGAAATATATTTTTAAGTACCCCTTAATGTTTTAGAGAAAAGATGTAAAGTATATATTTGGACTATATTAATCCACACACTGGTATTTTCCAATCCACATTCAGGTCCACAAGTTTGGGCAATATTCATTGTGATCCAAAAATGAGTGGTCCTATACCATAGTCCTCACTGCTTGGATTTTTGACAATAAATATTGTGTTTTAACGAAACTCAAGAAAGTTATTGGATCAGTAAGACATTATTTCTAATCATACCTTGAAAAACTTTAGAAAAGTTTTCTTTTAATACTCATACATATTCCAATAACAGCAAATAATATAGCCAGGGAATTTTTGAAAAGATGCTTCTAGGATTTTGTTTTAACTTTAAGAGAATTCTTCCATTTCATGCTATCTCTTTTCATTAGTATCTCTTAGTGAATGTAACTTTCTCACCTAAAATATTTGTAAACAAAACAATGAAACATATTTTGTTTTGTTTTGTTTTAAATTTTGTCTCTAAGACCTGCATCTATGAACAGCACATCAGGGCCCCAATTGTTAAAGATCTTCCAAATTCTTGGCAGAGTAAAATTAATGCTAGTGAGCAATCTACAGTCATATTTTAGCAAACAGCTTTAAGAAACCAAATCATGATAGATAAATGTTGACAGTATTTTACATAAGCTTGTTAACAATTATATGAAAAACATTTTAGTTAAAGCTAAGAACAATGCACTATTTAGCATAGATTTTTGTAGGACTCCACATTCTTTTAATGAGCATTTCACAGTTATTGTTTATTTTGCTTATTTTTTGCAAATCAATATCTATCTATATATATACATATATACGTGTGTGTGTGTGTGTGTATGTGTATAATGGATAATGTTCCTTTATAAAATTCCTGGGTAAATTGTTTACAAATAGAAAAACAGTAAAGCTGAATTACTTTACATTTCTCCAAATATAGATCAATTTTTAATCCATTCAGAGTTTGTGCATAAGCCACCTATAATTCCAAAATGTTCCACTGAATGAGTATATCGTGCAAATGTTAATTTCTCCTTATTCAGTTTTATATTATTATTATTTATTATTATATATTATTGACATTTTTATGGCAAAACAAATGCTTAATGTTATTCATGTATGTGTTACCATTTTAAGCCATTTTAAATAATACACCAAATGACTATTACAAGGATCACTGTCCCAAGATGCAAAGAAAGATTTTAATTTTTTTCTTTTCTTTATGAGTTGTTAGGATGAAAAATCTTAAAGCTGTGTTGATTTTGCAGGTCAGTATTTATTTCTTACTTTGTTATGTGAATATGCATGAAAGAGAAGAAAGGGATTGGCTTCTGATTCATTCATTCATTTATATTCTCCGCGCCCGCATCTCTTTTCTCCTCCACTTCCTTCCCTCCCCACCTTTTTCCCTCCTTCTCTCTTTCTCTAAGTCTAAGGGAATTGGGAAATTGCCACTAAAGATTTTTCCCTGAAAAGCCAAGTGTTAGTATGATATTATGCTGATCCATCTATGAGCAGAGTTCCACTATAGTCAAGCAGTAATTTACAGCTCTGGCTCTTTGAATACTACTGTATTTTAGTTAAGAAGTCTTTTTGTTTGTTTTTCACTTGGATAGGAAGAGATCTGTATGAATGAAATGGTCAAATTTTCATTTACATTCCTACTAAGAGACACAATGTAAGACATTGATTTTTTTTTTAACTTGTACAGTAAGAAACTAGAAAAGGAACTCAAGAGAAATTTTGCTGTGGTCTAAAGGTAAAATGCAATTTAGTTAATTAAGAACAATGGTGTCTGTATGTGCATTGATTTGGTGATAGATATTATTTAGAGTTCATCATCTATGAAGCAAAAAAAAAGATACTGAATTTCCTTACAATCTTGTGCTGAGTATATCATTTCACAAAATGCCTTGGGCATAAAATATTTATAATCAGAATTATGGATTAGAATACTCAAAATACATTTTAAATTTAGTCAAAATGTGGTTGCCTCACCTTGTTTTGCTCCATGCCCACGTATACAGGGCATACTTTATTCTGACACCCTTCCGGCTCAGGATATGATGAAGGTCTGTTGCCTCTCTGCAGATCTCAGAGGAGACCAGCAAAGCTGCAGACACTTGCTGCCTGCAGAGCTGAGCAGAGCTTTTGCTGAGCGCTGGGGATGAACACAAAGTGTTGACTTGTTGGAGATAATCGTGAGACCATCTTAACTTTACTTGCCTTATAAGTTAGAAAAAGTGTGGATATCACTTTTTTGTAAATACTGATTTTTATAAATGTTTTTCCTTCCTAACTTGCCCTATCACTCATTTCACAAAATCTTGAATATGCAATTATTTGTCATGACACATTACTGCAAATAAGGTTCCCATTTCAGAATAAAGTTTAATTCTACCTGTGAGTAAGCTGTTATTGAAATGTGATTTTTTTTCTGGAAAAAAATTAAAATAAATTGAGTTGTGAACCTCTTTTATTGCCAGCCTCTTAAAAATTTATGTGCATGTCTGGGACATTTCATTGCATGTTGGTGGTGGGGATGATGGGCCAAGGGTCTGGCAAAAGTCAAGGGCTTTAGAATCAGACAAATCCCAGTTCTATGGTTTAACTGTAGACCAGAGCATGTTACTAAGTAATTCTCCATTGCCTTACCTTAAAAAAATAGAACAATATGGCTCCAAAATCATAGGGTTGTTGAACAGATTAAATGATTTCATTTAATTTATTTTGTTTTATCTATCAGTCCCTGAGCAGTTCATAATTAATCCAGGGTAAATATTCAATAAGCAATGCTTTACTGGTGATATTTTCCTGTGAATGGGGATTGGGATGAGCCAGAAAACTTCAATGCTCTTCTTCCAACACTATGTTAACTGTGCTTTATTGTAATCCTAATGTGAGTTATTATCATCAGCTAATGCTGGCTACAGTGAACACTCTTCAGGAGCCTGTGCACTGGATTAGGAGCCTAGGGACTTTATCTTATCTTTTCCTCCAATGGGGGGTGGGGGAATGTTTACATACAGGGTTTTTTGTTTTCTTTTTTGTTGGGGAGGACTAATGTTCTTGGAGAAGGGGGTGGTTACTGAAGGGGAAACAGGGCTTATTAGTTATAGCAGCCTCCATTCCAAAGTTTCTTAACCTTATTAGGCTAGGAAGAGTTCTGCCCCAGCATTGTTAACAGGCAGCAGTTAATACCCTGTGTTAATACCAGGGGAGCCCTTGGGTATACTACTTAATATCAGAGAATCTCAATTTTCTAATTCTGTAAAGGAAGAACAATCCTTTCTTGATAAAGTTGCTGAAACAACTGAATAAACCAAACAGTCTCTGACAAAGATAAAGTTTCAATTACCCTTGTCATCAATCCTTTGTGCCTTGAAAGGGGAAGATGCTTAGGGGCGGGGCGGGGGGGTTGTTGATTGCAATCCCGCAGCACTTCTTATTTCTACCCCCTGACAACCGCGGAAAAGGGAACAAGATGGAGAGGCGTCTTGAGTGCCAAATCTCTGCAATCCCAGAACGCAGTGGACTGCAGGGTGGCCCCGTCTACAACCCTAGAGCGGCTCAGAGTACCACATAGCGGCCAAGTCTGGCGGGGCGGGCGGAGGGCATTGTTTGAGGAGGTCACCCTGGAGACCAGTCGCGGAGTTCAGGGGGAGTGCGCCGGCAGCCGCTGGCAGAGGGAGACCTGGCAGACAGAGCCAGGCTGCTTGCCCCGTGCCCGCAGTGAATGAGCCGAAGTCCAGGTGGCCCCTTGCAGAGCAGCTCTCGCCACCCTAGCTGGGCTGTAGGTAAGGGAGCTCTTTCTGTCGTGCACAGGACTAGAGGGGAGGAAAAGCGGTTGGAGAGGTAGAGGTTCAATAGTAAGAAATGGTCTTCCATGACCCGGATATCTCCACTACCTTTTTCCTCTTTCTTCCAACAAATAAGAAAACCTGATCCTAAATCTGGGAACTGGAAATAGGTCCGGGCCTTAGGACCCCACCCGCCCAAGTGCCTGGGCTTCGAAGGTGATGCACGACGCGCGCGCGGAGCTGCCCAGCGTGGCGACCCCTAGAAAGCCAAGCAGCGCGAGTTCCAGGTGGTCCTCCTGTGGCCAGCTGCTGCACCTCTGGGGACCTCCAACCCAAGTTCCAATTGGGGTCTTCCCGGGGTGGGCGCGGCCTGCGGGGCAGCTGGGAAATAGCTAAGGAGGGCGAGGGCTTCCTCTGACTTTGGAGCTGAACATAAACGACTCTCGTCATCTGGCCGCCTGTGTTTCTCTCTCCACATCCCTAGTCCCCTTGCAGGAGCACTCATGCCTCATCCACATAGGCCCAGCGGGGCTCAGGCCGCTCAGATGCCCAGGCACACGCCCAGGGCCCGCCCTGGCACTGAGGATACTGGAATGTGCGGCGTGATCTTGGCCCTTCACACTCCCCTGCCTGGTCCTGTTCCTGCCTAGCGCAGTGTTAAGGCTCTGAGATGCACAGATTATGAAATAATTTAAGTGAACACCTGAATAGAGGTAGGCAGTGAGGGCATCACAGTCAGGGTGCAAGTCTGGGAAGTCCACTGCTTCCAGATTTTAAATAAGCCTTTGTGAGAAGGAGGTAGGTTTTCCAATAAATCACTTCATTGAAGTTAAGTCCTGTTAACCCTTTACAAAATAAACCGCTTTTGATAGAGAAAAACAAACAACAGCTCTTAGGGGAAGTCAGTTCATTTTAATCTTATAGCAATAGCAACGTATTAATTAGTAATTATTTGCGAAGATTAAATGTGGAGATAATAAAAATACAGATTTCTGGTGTGGGTGTGGAATAGCATCTTCTACACGTAGCTCTTTTTTTCAATTACTTCCTTCCTCTTCACCAGTTCTGCAATTTAATATTTACTTGTGTGAATTAGATACACTGTTGCATAAATATAAGTTCTCAGAGTTCTATTTCCAGTTATAAGTGACCAGAATATCAACACACACTATGTATTCCTCTTGAGGAAACCTCACTTGGCCATTCTAAAAGGCTGGGTAAAGGATTTATGTACAATATTTGGGTAACTAAAAGGTTTTCAGATATTTCTTTTGCCATTTTGCACAATTTGTCTTCCATACAGTGTGATGATGTCAGACTTCCCTAAGGACAAAGCTGCTCGTACTCTGAGGAAAGGTGGGAGCGTGGACTCTCCAAGTGGTCATGATTTCCGCCGGAAGGAAGGTCCTGGGCGCACCAGAGAGTGAGTGATGGGTGTCTAATGAAATTCAATTATTGAAGAAAAATTATTAAATTCAATTATTGAAGAAAATAATGTTCATCAGCAGGGGGAAAAAAAAAGTCCTGGGGGACATGAAAAGAGAAAATGGGCAAATACAAGGCTATTTTGGGGGGCCTTAAGAAAAAGAGGGAAAGCTTAAGGGACATGTTGACCCTATCAGCATATGTACTGTTTCACAGATTACCCTGAAAAACCCTGTTCCCAAGAGAACTGCTACATGTAATTTGC
The DNA here is from genome assembly GCF_052094955.1 of Ictidomys tridecemlineatus. Taxonomy (NCBI): domain Eukaryota; kingdom Metazoa; phylum Chordata; class Mammalia; order Rodentia; family Sciuridae; genus Ictidomys; species Ictidomys tridecemlineatus. The sequence continues at coordinate 52,275,670 of NC_135487.1, forward strand.
ACCAGCCACCCTTACAAGTCTCTTGAATTCCTCTTCTCCATGTCACACAACTGCACTTTGTGCATTTTTAGGATCAATATGTACATATATAATATACTTATTATTTAGTACAAATTTTGTACTGTATTTTCATGGTCTTCGTATCATTTTTTTGGTTTTTTTTAATGTCTTTTTCAATGGTTATATCATCTTTTATGAATTTAAAATTCTGGATTAGTTAACCATTTTCAAATTACTGGCATTTTTTTTCTTTTTCACCATAAAATATCTTTCTGCTTGGTTATTTCTCAACAATATAATTAGTGGGTCAAAGGATAATGAGTACTTTGTTTTGTTCTTGCTACATACTGCATTTACTCTGCTAAAAAGATGAATTTCATGGCACTCCATTTTGACCACTGTTGGCAAGAAAATATCAAATTATCTGATGCAACAGTCAATAATCTATGTAATAGATTTTCCTTATTAACAGTCTCCACAGGGTCCAAGGATGTGGTGTATTAATCCCCATGGTTGGGAAGTGGGAGCTGGTTTGTTTGCAAAACAGAGACTAGAAGAATTAGAATAATTGGAATTCTGAAACCAAAAGCTTTCTATTCTCAGCATCCTTTAGTGCACTTAAAACTCCACCTTCAGTATTAGAAGTTCGTAGATTACATGTGCAATCTCCCTCATTTGCAAATGAAAAATGAATATAAAGGAAGAGCAGTCCTGGCATTTGTCAGAAACATAGGTGGAAGAATAGTTAACTTTTGCTTCTAATTCTAAACCATTCTGGTTGCTACCTCCAACATTTAAGAAAACAAAGTCTTTTATTTTTTTTTTTTAATATAAGGGATTGAACCCAAGTGTGTTTTACCACTGAGCTACATACATCTCAAACCCCACCCTCTTTTTTTAAATTTTGAGACAGGATCTCCCTAAATTGCTTATGCTGGCCTCAAATTTGAGATCCTCCTGCCTCAACCTCCTGAGTTACTGGGATTATAGGTTGGTTCCACTGTGTTCAGCTAAACAAAGTCTTTTAAAATTTTGTTTTAAAATAATTGCTTAAATTCAACTGACTTTTACCAAGAAACTATTCAAATAATCATCTGATATAATGTCCCCATAATTTTTAAAAATGCCCTCATTCAAAGACTAACCTAACATCCTTTTTTGCAGGGTTTTCATTTACTTCATCCTTACCAAAACACATTAGAAAATCATATAGATGCAGGGTTTGGTGAAGCTTGAAGAATTAAAGATCACTTTTTAACCCATATTGATGAAGCATAAATTGAAATTAAAATTTTTAATGCAAAAACTATTTTTTTTCCAACACATTGGATTTTTATCTAACAACTACTTTTAAGTAGCACTCACTTTGGTTTGGACTCTCAAACAAAACATTTGAAATGGATCTTCTACTTGCACATTTTTCCTTAAACAACCAATGAACAGCTTCCAAGTCCCCTTGCAATGCAGACTGCTTAGGAAGCCATCATCCCAGTTCTCATTCTACATTCCATCCTATGGTCTGCTTCAGTCAGAATAGCTGATCCTCTTTCATGATGTAAGTCCTCCACTGTTAGGAAAATTCCAGAAGCTCAGTGGCTATCAAATGCAGGTATTGTTTGAAATTGCAGTGCTTTACAATGCCTTATAGAAAAGCATTAAATTTGAAAATTATTCCAAAACAAATCAACAGCATAAAGCATATCGTGAAGTATCCTGAGGACTTATGACTTCATCTCATTTCATTTCCCTAGTTAATACTATTGGGTGGACATCTTTCTTACTGCGAAATAATCTAGGTATGTAAGATGAGGATACAGAACAAAACATAAGTATGGCGTCTGGAGTCCACAGATCCTGCCTATTCCCAAGGCAGCATCTTCCCCAACATTCTGCAGCATCCTACCCTCTGGCCACTATCAGCAATCCCTCTGCTGTCTGGCCTGTGGCCATTGCCCCATGCTGCTGCACTGTGGTGCAATCCCACTCCTTGCCTAGATTGCTGTTCTTACACTCTTCGGGCTTCCCTCTTCCTTTCCTTTAGATCTTAACTCCATCTCCACGCCTCCAAAAAATCTCTCAAATTACCCAACCATGACCACCACCACCTCCAAACTAAGTTGGAGTCTCTTCCTTTTTCTCCTGCTGCTTTCCTTTTCTACAAGAACCTGTATTTAGAGATCTTCTCATCTGTCTCCTCTGATAGACTGTGCACTTCTTGCCTTTGTAGCAGTAATCACACTAAGAAGGAAGACAGAAAAGAGTAGGTGGGGCTGCTGGCAGGCTGCTCCTTGGGTGTGGTATAAGGAGCACAGAGTTAGTCCTTCCATTTTGGTTCTCTGTCCACCATCTTCTGCGGTGGTAACCTGTGCATAAAGGGATCCTGGGAGTAACCAACATCTGAGTGCCTTCCAGTTGTGAAAGAAAGATTGAGTTTACATTTGACAAAATTATTGTCAACTCTTCTCTGGATTGGGTCTTTTTTGTTGAAGCTTCTGGTTTTATTATAATGTAAATTTTATGTTTCATTAAAGAAAAGAAGAAACCTCCTAAGCTGGACCTCCTCAACCCAACATCTTAACTGTTGACACAGTTTCTTTCTATACCTACATAGTTGTCATCAAATTGCATCTGTACACTTGAATTCTGTTTGTTTTTCACTGAAATAACTTATGATGGCAATCGCTAGCATTCACTGAGTCCTTATCATGGACTTCATTTATGCCTTACAGAGGCTCTGTAACAGGGGTTGGCAAGCTACAGACAAGGATTAGGTACAGCTAGCCACCTGTTTTGGTGTGGTCTCCTGGCGAGATATGGGTTTTACATGTTGGAAAAAACTTCAAAAGGAGAACAGTATGTTATGTCCATATGAAAATATAGTAAGTTCAGGTTTCAGTGTCCACAAGTAAAGCTTATCAGAACATAGCCATACTTGCTTACTCCTGTTCTGTCTCTGGCTGCTGTCACACTGTAATGGCCGAGTCGAGCAGCCATGACAAAACCTATAGGGATCCTTGGCAAAACCAAAAATACTTGCTATTTGGCCTTTTACAGAAATGCTTGCCAACTCCTGCTCTATAAAGATAGGTGTTACTCTCTTCCCCATTTTACAAATGAAAACAAACTTAGAGAGTTTGAGGCTCTGAAGCTACAAAATTAGCAAGTAGTAAAAAGGCTTTTTCTCATTAGTCAAGTATTTTCACTCCCAGAAAATTTGGCAATGCATGTGTAATTTGCATTAATGATACTGTTCCATTTATTCACCAGAACCTTCTGTCTCCCATCCCTTGGTCAGAGCAGGTACTCACAATGCTGTCTTTCTGGCTGGAAGCTCAGCCTTGGCAGACATGGAACCCAGTTTGAAGAGATGTGTTCTTAAAATAGAAACAGAAGCTGTGAGGTTCAAGTTTCTTCTCAGGATAATGTGACATGATATCCAGACTTACTTTCTCTGAAAACTAGAGTCCTTCTAGAGGCTCAGAGTGAAGGGTAGGGGCTGAAGAATCTGGCTTTTACCTCAAACCAAAGTTACAGTGATATGTAACCAGAACTTTCTGTGTTCTCCACTTTAATCTACTGAGGGCCACACTCTGTACTTTTTTACTTATTTATTCAGGGATTAGTGAGCTTCTACCATGTGCCAATTATTGTGCCACTTGTTAGATATATGTTTAAAAGATAGGTAACTATGGGCTTCCAAATGAGAAAAACTCATCTTTCTAGTGAATGGAGAGCCACCTGGTAACTCTTTTGCACAGTAGGGTAGGTCTTTCCAGTAAAAGTGAACAAATTAGAAAGAATTGTGTTCGTTACTTCATTTGAAGCATTTATGAACCACACAGAAAACATCACTGCTCTTAAGGAGTTTATAATCTGATGGGAAAGACAATGAATAAGTGATCTTAAATGTGATGAATTTGTTCTGTGATTCTAACCCACACTATTATGAGCTGCTTTGGAGCAATGGTGTGTCCAGGCGAGAGATTTGATCAGAGCTAGGGACCTAATTATATTTCCAGCTACATCAAACTAATGCCTCAACAGGATCTGATTGAGATATAGCTCCCCCCATGAAGAGAGAAACTCGGAGAAATGAAAATGGCCATGTTTCCAAATCCAACCACAACAATAGCTAGTTTTGTACTTTACAGGTAATTAAGCCATTTTACATACAATATCCATGTGTCTAACCTGTGGGTTAGATGGAGAAGATTATTAGATTATCCTCCACTTATTTTTGTAAATGGGGAAATGATGGATATTTTCTGAAATGGTGTTTTTTTTTTGATAGATGGTACTGGGAGAAAATATGGAAGAGAAGCTATAAAGCAAACTGAGGAAAGCATACAATAATATATTGTGTTCTAGGAGTAAGGAAAGTTATCTTCAACAAGATCCCAACATGAAGAATCAAGTGGTAAAGCAGAAAGGTGTTTGATAAATATAACTTCAATAAAATTTAACATTTCTGTTTAGTAAAGGATATTATAGATACAGCTAATAGAATGGTAGGAGATATATGTTTAAAAATTTTGCATGTTAACAATAAAAAGGATATACATTTTATACAAAGGAGATAACAGTTTTCAGAACCAAAGCCTAAAAAGCTAAACAGAATATGAAAAGATGCCCAAAAACACTTGAAACCAGTAAAATATCAATTAGAACTAGATACCGTTTTGCACCCATTCAAATGGTAAAGCATAAGAAAGGAAAATAATACCAAGTATCTGCAAGGAGTTTATAATCTGATGGGAAAGACAATGAACAAGTGAGAATAAAAGTCTTCGATCTATTCAGCAAAAACATCTAACAGTGTTTTAAAATTTTAGCTATCTGTGTGTTCCTTATTCACTCAGCTTTCTCAGAGCCAAAGTCAGTTTTCACAGTGGCCCGCAAGTCCCACCATGATCTGGCTACCATCCTTTGTAATCATCCTTTTTCAGCTCCCACTACTCTGGCCTCTGGACCCTTTCAATCCACAGTTCAGCACTATTGCATGTGCTATCCTCTGTCCATGGTATACTTTTCCTGTGCCATCCACGTGGCTCATTTCCTCACCTCCTTTGAGTATTTGCCTCCTTTGAGTATTTGCCTTGGCCACTTGGTTTAAAACTTCACTCAGGCCAAGAGCAGAGGCACCTGTAATCCCAGTGGCATGGGAGGCTGAAGCAGGAAGATCATAACTTTATAAACCAGCTTCAGTAACTTAGTGAGGCCCCTAAGCAAAACAGTGAGACTGTGTCTCTAAATAAAATATTAAAAAGGACTGGGGATGTGGCTCAGTGGTTAACCTCCCCTGGGTCCAATCCTTAAGCAGGACGACTGCATTCAGGCACCCTCTCCCTCAACAACACCCAAACTCCTGTAATCTGATCTACTTTTCCCTGTGCAGTTGTCTCCTCATACAATACATAATTAAACTGTTTAGTATTTACTGTCCACTATCTTTCTTTCCTCATTACAATGAGTTCTATGAGGACAGAGACCTTAGTTAGATTGTTCCAGTACTGTATCCCAAAGATCCAGAATAGTGCTTGGCACATAATGATCCCTCAAAAAGTGTTTTTTGATCATCAAGTAAGTAATTAATGCATTATGTTAATTCCTGAACAAGCAACTTGAATTGCTCACAGAAAAGTTAGATTCAAAGATCCACGTACATATGAAGTCCAGGGTGACTGGGGACTTTTACCTTGTAGGCACAAGATGTGTTTAGGCAAATAGAAAAGTGCTCGTTCAAATGTTTCATACAAGATACATTTTTGGCCTCTATGCTGAACATTCCATCATACATCTATTCAAAAGAAAATGAACCATTTCATCTGTGTTAGAAATCTGCTATCAGGAGACCAAGATGGCTGCGAATAGAGTGCATCACACCCCGTATACTGTGCCACTGCGCAGGTGAATAACGAGTTAGAATGACAAAAAACTAGCTTGTTAGGAACGTACAGCAAAAGGGGGGTGCACCAAAACATAGAAGAAGGATTTCCAGCACCGAGGTCTGGTAATTGAGTCTCAAACTCGAGCCAATTGTGCGACTGGAGATCCGGGCTGACTGATTCGAGCGGCCCGCCCCGAGGCTACAGATGGCGGGGCGCCGCCAAGAAGCAACCAGCAAGCAGGGAAAAAAGTGGCTGCAATTCTGGGGAATCCTGCTGGCTGAGCCCTCACTGACCCCCGGGCTGAGTTTGGGATTTCAGACGGGGAAGGAAGCAGTACAGTTCTATCCCCCACAACGGAAACTCCACCAAGGAAACCAGCGGCCACCATCTTGGAGAGCTGAAGTAACCACCGCCACTCTCCGACAGATTGCAACAATAAAACAGGTGTGTTTACCCAGCTCATCTCCCACACAGCGGGGAATTCGGGAATTCGCATAAAATCTCTCCTAGGCTTTCCGGGGGAGGGACTATCAGAGCAAGCCTGCATAAAGACGCAAGGAAAACTAGAGACACCTGACCTTCAACTCTCCCTCCCATAAGCAGCGAAAACGAAACCTGTCTAGCCAGCGCTGGGGGAGGGGCTAGCGGAAAAAATCAAAACAATAGAGTGCCGGGGTTCCCAATAGCCACCCTCCACACCCAACAAACGGCAGGCCCAGAGTACAGTTTGAACTGCCGAGAGGCATCACTCAGGGGAAGACTGGTCTAGTAGGAGAAGCTAGGACTAGCAGGAGAAACCACGGGACTAGAGACCAGGCCCTCTTGACTGGGCGGCTGGAGACTGCACACCCACCAGTGATCGATTGATTGCCCACCATCTGCCTGCACGACTGGGCGGCTGGAGTCTGCCCACATGCCGGTGACCAGGAGCTGAAACCAACTAGAGACAGTCCAGTCCCACACCCCCATTCAGACACCCTGGTAAGGAGCCTGGGGCCCGCCATAGCAGAGAGGTGACGTCACTGGAGCTCGGCCGTCGGAATTCCTTCCCAGCGGAATCCACTTTAGCAGGCATAGTCTACCAACATAAAGGAGAGACAACAGAGATATACAAAACCAAAACAAACCTATAGAAGAGAGCAAAAACACAGCAATCAAATAGAGCTGGAAAGTAACGTGAACATCATGACAAGGGAAAAAAGGAATACAAACAATGCAGGACAACTTAATTCTACAGGAGGACCTAGAAGCATCAGAAACAGGGATAGGGAAAGAACTCTGATGGAAAGGAATATTAGAGAAGACATGAGACAGCAAGTCCAAGCAATAAAAGTATATTTTGAAAATGAATTAAACAAACAAATTTAAATGGCAAAGAACGAGCTTTACCAGGAGATAGAGATCTTAAAAAAAACAAACAGTAATCCTAGAAATGCAGGAAACTATAAACCAAATTAAAAACTCAAACAAGAATATTACAAATAGACTAGATCAAGTAGAAGTCAGAACATCAGATAATGAAGACAAAGTTTATCAACTTGAAAAGAATACAGTCAACACCGAAAAGATGCTTAAATCCCACGAGCAATCTATTCAAGAGATATGGGATGTCATAAAAAAAACAAATTTGAGAGTCATCGGGATAGAAGGAGGCATAGAGATTCAAACCAAAGGAATAGACAACATATTAAATGAAATAATTCTAGAAAACTTCCCAGAGATGAAAGATGGAATGGATTGCCAAATCCTGGAAGCCTACAGGACCCCAAACATTCAAAACCATAATAGACCAACTCCAAGACATATAATTATGAAGATAGCCAACATATTAAAAGAATATTAAAAGCTATGAGAGAAAGGAGGCAGATTACATTCAGGGGTAAACCAATTAGGTTAACGACTGATTATTCATTACAGACTTTGAAAGCGAGAAGATCCTGGAACAATGTATTTCAAACACTGAAAAATAATGGATTCCAACCAAGAATACTGTATCCAGCAAAATTAAGCTTCAGATTTGACAATGAAATTAAAATCTTTCATGATAAAAAGAAAGCTAAAAGAATTCGCAGCCAGAAAACCAGCACTGCAAAGCATTTTGAGCAAAATACTACAAGAAGAAGAATTGAAAAATAGTGCCCAAACCTAACAGCGGGAGGTATCTCAGTAAAGGGGGAGGAAAATAACCAAAAAGTAAAAACTAGCCAAACTAAAATAAATAAATAAATAAACATGACTGGAAGTACAAATCATATTTCAATTGTAACCTTAAATGTTAATGGCCTAAACTCACCAATCAAGAGACATAGGCTAGTAACCTAGATCAAAAAAAAAAAATCTAACAATATGCTGCCTTCAGGAGACTCATATGATAGGAAAAGACATACACAGGCTGAAGATAAAAGGTTAGGAAAAATCATACCACTCACATGGCCCTCAGAAGCAAGCAGGACTGGCCATCCTCATATCGAATAAAATCAACTTCAAACCTAAGTTAATCAAAAGGGATAAAGAAGGACACTATATACTGTTAAAAGGAACCATCCACCAACAAGACATAAAATTAGCAATTTGTATGCACCAAACAATGGAGCTGCAACATTCATAAAATAAACTCTCCTCAAGTTCAAGAGTCAAATAGACTATAACTCAATAATTATGGGTGACTTCAACACACCGCTCTCGCCATTAGACAGATCCTCTAAACAAAAACTGAATAAAGAAACTATAGAACTCAACAGCACAATCAATAACCTAGACTTAACCGACATATATAGAATATATTAACCATCATCAAGTGGATACACGTTCTTCTCAGCAGCACATGGATCCTACTCAAAGATAGACCATATATTATGCCATAGGGCAACTCTTAGTAAATATAAAGGGGTGGAGATAATACCATGCACAATATCTGATCATAATGGAATGAAACTGGAAATCAATGATAAAAGAAGGAAGGAAAAATCCTACATCACCTGGAAAATGAACAATATGTTACTGAATGATCAATGGGTTACAGAAGACATAAAAGAGGAGATAAAAAAATTCTTAGAGACAAATGACAATACAGACACAACATACCAGAATCTATGGGACACAATGAGAGCAGTTTTAAGAGGGAAATTCATTTCTTGGAGTTCTTTCCTCAAAAAAAGAAAAAAACAACAAATAAATGAACTCACACTACACCTCAAAAACCTAGAAAAGGAAGAGCAAAACAACAGCAAATGTAGTAAAAAACAAGAAATAATTAAAATTAGAGCAGAAATCAACAAAATTGAAACAAAAAAAAACATTGAAAAAAATTGATAAAACTAAAAGTTGGTTCTTTGAAAAAATAAATAAGATCGACAGGCCCTTAGAGCCATGCTAATGAAGAGAAGAGAGAGAACTCAAATTACTAACATACGGGATGAAAAAGGCAATATCACAACAGACACTACAGAAATACAGAAGATAATTAGAAAGTATTTTGAAACCCTATATTCCAATAAAATAGAAGATAGTGAAGATATCGATAAATTTCTTAAGTCATAAGATCTGCCCAGATTGAGTCAGGAAGACACACACAATTTAAACAGACCAATAACTAAGGAAGAAATAGAAGAAGCCATCAAAAGACTACCAACCAAAAAAAGCCCTGGACCGGATGGGTATACAGCGGAGTTCTACAAAACCTTCAAAGAAGAATTAATACTAATACTTTTCAAGCTATTTCAAGAAATAGAAAAAGAAGGAGCTCTTCCAAATTCATTCTATGAGGCCAACATCACCCTGATCCCAAAATCAGACAAAGACACTTCAAAGAAAGAAAACTATAGACCAATATCTCTAATGAACTTGGATGCAAAAATTCTCAATAAAATCCTGGCAAATCGAATACAAAAGCATATCAAAAAAATTGTGCACCATGATCAAGTAGGATTCATCTCTGGGATGCAAGGCTGGTTCAATATATGCAAATCAATAAATGCTATTCACCACATCAATAGACTTAAAGACAAGAACCATATGATCATCTCGATAGATACAGAAAAAGCATTTGACAAAGTACAGCATCCCTTTATATTCAAAACACTAGAAAAACTAGGGATAACAGGAACTTACCTCAACATTGTAAAAGCTATATATGCTAAACTTCAGGCTAGCATCATCCTAAATGGAGAAAAACTGAAGGCATTCCCTCTAAAATCTGGAACAAGACAGGGATGCCCTCTATCACCACTTCTATTCAATTTAGTTCTTGAAATACTAGCCAGAGCAATTAGACAGACAAAAGAAATTAAAGGCATAAAAATAGGAAAAGAAGAACTTAAATTATCGCTATTTGCGGATGACATGATAATATATTTAACAGACCCCAAAGGATCTACAAAGAAGCTGCTAGAGTTAATAAATGAATTCAGCAAAGTGGCAGGATATAAAATCAACATGCATAAATCAAAGGCATTCCTGTATATCAGCAACAAAACTTCTGAAATGGAAATGAGGAAAACCACTCCATTCACAATATCCTCAAAGAAAATAAGATACTTGGGAATCAACCTAACAAAAGAGGTGAAAGATTTATACAATGAAAACTACAGAACCCTAAAGAGAGAGATAGAAGAAGATCTCAGAAGATGGAAAAATGTACCCTGTTCATGGATAGGCAGAACTAACATCATCAAAATGGCGATATTACCCAAAGTTCTCTACAGGTTTAATGCGATGCCAATCAAAATCCCAATGGCATTTCTTGTAGAAATAGATAAAGCAATCATGAAATTCATATGGAAAAACAAAAGACCAGAATAGCAAAAGCAATTCTAAGCAGAAAGTGTGAATCTGGAGTTATAGGGATACCAGAGTTGAAACTGTACTACAAAGCAATAGTAACAAAAACAGCATGGTACTGGTACCAAAACAGGCAGGTGGACCAATGGTACAGAATAGAGGACACAGAAACCAATCCACAAAATTACAACTTTCTTATATATGATAAAGGGGCTAAAAACATGCAATGGAGGAAGGATAGCATCTTCAACAAATGGTGCTGGGAAAACTGGAAATCCATATGCAACAAAATGAAACTGAATCCCTTTCTCTCGCCATGCACCAAAAGTTAACTCAAAATGGATCAAGGAGCTTGATATCAAATCAGAAACACTGCGTCTGATAGAAGAAAAAGTTGGCTATGATCTACGTACTGTGGGGTCGGGCTCCAAATTCCTTAATAGGACACCCATAGCCCAAGAGTTAATAACAAGAATCAACAAATGGGACTTACTTAAACTAAAAAGTTTTTTCTCAGCAAGAGAAACAATAAGAGAGGTAAATAGGGAGCCTACATCCAGGGAACAAATTTTTACCCCTCACACTTCAGATAGAGCCCTAATATCCAGAATATACAAAGAACTCAAAAAATTAAACAATAAATAACAAATAACCCAATTAACAAATGGGCCAAGGACCTGAACAGACACTTCACAGAGGAGGACATACAATCAATCAACAAGTACATGAAAAAATGCTCACCATCTCTAGCAGTCAGAGAAATGCAAATCAAAACCACGCTAAGATACCATCTCCCTCCAGTAAGATTGGCAGCCACTATGAAGTCAAACAACAACAAGTGATGGCGAGGATGTGGAGAAAAGGGTACTCTTGTACATTGTTGGTGGGACTGCAAATTGGTACGGCCAATTTGGAAAGCAGTTTGGAGATTCCTGGGAAAGCTGGGAATGAATCCACCATTTGACCCAGCTATTGCCCTTCTCGGACTATTCCCTGAGGATCTTAAAAGAGCGTACTATAGGGATACTGCCACATCAATGATCATAGTGGCACAATTCACAATAGCTAGACTGTGGAACCAACCTAGATGCCTTTCAATAGATGAATGGATAAAAAAAATGTGGCATCTATACACAATGGAGTATTACGCAGCACTAAAAAATGACAAAATCATAGTATTTGCAGGGAAATGGATGGCATTAGAGCAGATTATGCTAAGCGAAGCTAGCAAATACTTAAAAAACAAATGCCAAATGTCTTCTTTGATATAAAGAGAGCAACTAAGAACAGAGCAGGGAGGAAGAGCATGAGGAAAAGATTAACATTAATCAAAGACGAGTGGGGGGAGAGAAAGAAAGAGAGAAGGGAAAGCATATAGAAATGGTAGGAAACCTTCAATGTTACGCAAAATTACATATAAGAGGTTGTGAGGGGAAAGGGGGAGGGATACAAGGAAGAGAACTGAACAACAGCAGAGGAGGTAGAGAGGGAAGATGGGAGGGGAGGGGAGGGGGGATAGTAGAGGATAGGAAAGGTAGCAGAATACAACAGTCACTAATATGCCATTATGTAAAAATGTGAGTGTGTAACCGATGTGATTCTGCAATTTGTATTTGGGGTAAAAATGGGAGTTCATAACACAATTGAGTCAAATGTATGAAAGATGATATATCATGAGCTTTATAATGTTTTGAACAACCAATAAAAAGAAGAAAGAAAGAAAGAAAGAAAGGAAAAGAAAGAAATCTGCTATGATGGGCCATGCCCCTTCTTGATGATCCCATAGTAACAAAGAGGTAACCTTGGCACCCACAATCCCAGTGTTACCTCCCTGATGATTGCTGGGTACAGTGTGGTTTTGAACTTGTGTGCTCACTGGGGAGCTGCAGCATCAGTTTCCTCAGCTATCCTTTACCATCACCTCACCAACAATGTGAGTAAAACACCCCAAAACTACACCAAAATTCAGTAAACTTACTGAACTCCCAAGAAAAGGATTTTTCTATGCATATTTTATCTTACATTCTACATTACATTTGTTAAAAATGGGTTTAATTTTTCTTGTATTACCATTAACTCCCACTTTGCTTAATATATTGTGGTCAAAAAGTATTTCTTGAATGATTTTTTTTAAAAAAAAATCAAAAGAACAAAAATATAAATTAGAACCTGAAGCCTTTTTCTCTGTGCACTCTGACATTTCTCCACTGGGAGGCAGCAGATGACCTTAGCAATAACTTCCCCCATTCACCAGACCCTCCCCTCCAAAAAACATCTCACTTCATATTATTATTATTATTATTATGTACTAGAGATTGAACCCATGGCCTTGTGCATGGGAGGAAAGCACTCTTATCAACCGAGCTATATCCCCAGCCTAAAAAATGGCCCACTTTAATGATACCACTAAGGAGATGGTGGCTCCAGGCATTTCTTATTTACAAAGACAAGGAAGAGATGATACTTCTGACATTTAGTTACCTCTTGTTTCAGCTTCAAAACTTCAAAGTAAACAATAATGTATTGTAGGTTTTTCTTAAAAAGAAATAAGAGCTGGGAGAAAGAATTTTTGATGTTTTCATCCAAGGAAATGATAAATGTTTGAAAAGGTAGATATGATTACCCTGATTTGAACATTACACAATGTGAACATGTATCAAAACATCATGTGATACTCAAATATGTACAATTTTATGTGTCACTAAATAACTAAATAAATGGTGAAAAATGGCAGTGAAAATATCTGAAAGAGAGCTCTCAATAAGAATAGATGCTATGGTGTCTGCTGATATTTAATTGAAGGTATTGTTACTGTCTCCAACAGTCATAGCAATAAGACAGGCCTTGTAGTCTATGTAATCCATGGATGGGTCAGTAAGAAAATTTGCAACATGTTTTTGAGAAAATAAATTTCATCAAAGAATAAATAAGTTCCACACTCTTTTCAAAAACCACAAAACACAGTAGTTGTGAATGTGTGAGGAGAGAAGAGAGTTAGTGTCTGAAGGGCATTGAGCTAAAGCTCATCCAAGAGGTGAGGCGAGGGTCAAAGATAGCTGATGGAACCTCTGTTGTAGCCCTGGATGGATGCACAGGTTCAAAGCCATATTGCTCTCAGCAATAATGAGAGGTTAGTATGAGACATTTCCAAAGTCAGCCAGCTACAATGTAAGAGCTAAAGATTGTTATTTTGTACATACGCTCTTTCTCCGTGAAAGCTAATTTTTAACTGTTCTCATAGTAGCACATACAATTGCCAGCATTCACTGAATTCTGTATCAAATTTATATATTTTGATATAAATTTTATGGGACAACTGAAATTCATCCACTCAACTTGCAACATTGTGACAGGAATCTAATACATATATGATGATATACATTTATTATATATATACCATTAATAATTAAAATTATAATTTATTTCTGGAGTACCTCATGCTTTATCTTTAAAGATTTGAAAGGGCTTGAGTGAAGCTATTTATTGGTAGGAAATATATCCACATTTTCCTAAGTCAGTGTTCTGAACTTATTACTAAATCCCCCAATTTTAAAATATAGGAACTCTTTCATTTCTAAAACTTTGCCATACCCATATTGTAGTTGAATGTTATTTGCCCATATAGCAAGTATTTTTAATATTTTAACTCTTTTCTCAAGGACTGAATACCTTAGTTTTTTTTTTTTAAATTCAGCTCATTCTTCTTTTTTTCTCTTTCTCTAATCCATCTCATTCAGATATCAGAACTATCAGATCTGGGTTTTCAAAAATATCATAAATAGGGTTTAGGGTGTAGCTCAGTGGGAGAGCACTTGGCTAATGTGTAAAGCTCTCATTTTGATCTCCAGTACTTCAAGCAAACACACACACACACACACACACACACACACACACACACACATACACACGGTTTTTAAAAAGTAAGATTTTTCTTACAATTTTTCATGAAGTTATAGTCTTGATGAGGACATGGGCAGCCTCGCAAGGTATGGAAAACAGTTGACTAAACATGATAAGGTTTCCAGGTTTCCATCAAACTATCTGAAACCTTATCCCTCAAATCCTCATCTCCTCCACAACATTCACATCCGGTTTCATATTCTATTGCTTGAAGCATTGCCCTCAAAAATGGCAAACTGCATCAATTAGAATTTGTGTCAGTTACACCTAATGCTTCTTATAATTATTTATTTAAAAAACAAGCACTAGTCTAAATAAAATAGGAATTTATTTTTCTCTTACATAAAAGAAGCCTGGAGAGAGGCAATTCCGGGAACTGGGCTTTGGTCATTCTGATCTATATGATCCACAGGTCATCTCAAGGACCAAGAAGCTGCTGAGCTCCTACCATCATATCCATATTCCACTAACCAAGGAGGGGAAAACCAGGTTTCTGTTGGTTAAATTCACTTTGTTTTGTTTTTGAGGAAGCTTTCTCAAAATTTCCACCTAACAGTTTCATTTGCATTTCATTAGTTCAAGCCATGTTAACTACAATAAGAAAAAGAGAATAAGAATTCGCCTTTAATTTAAACAGAAATATTCTCACAAACTTACGGATCTGTAACCAAAGTAGGAGAGAACAACATTGGAAAGAAAATGGGAGTCCACACCACAATGCTTATTATAATTTTCTTTATGATAATGGAATACGTGAAACAACTTAAAAGGTCCAGTGACTAAATGGTTAACAAAGTGCAGAATATTCATATGGTAAGTGTTGTCTTGATGTTTAAAATATTGATGCACACTACTCTTTGTTGACATGGAAAGTTATCCATGATACAGTTTCAAATGGGAAGATAAAATAACACCAGCAGCTCTGCTACAATTTCCATATGCAAGATCTATCATTGAAAAGATTTTTTTTTTAATGTTGATAGTGCTTAGGTAACCACTGAGGTTTGTCATTTTTGTATAATTTTCTTCCTTTATCATTTTCTACGTGCTTTAAATTTTTTACAAGTATACATTGTTTATGTGACTACTGTGGAAATAAAAAGGTACTGAGTGAAATCATCTTCAATAATTCATAAAAAGCAATCTGTGAAACTTTCTATTTGCATGCCAATATTTTACCATTAGAGTTTTAAAGCTGCCCTTATGACACTAATTTCATAGCAATGATACTATGAAGTATATGATTATTCATCTTCAAGTAAGTCTGAATAAAGCAATAGTGAGGATTTTTGTTTATAAAAAATCCTTATTTGCCTTAGTTTTAGTCTTAGACTATTCACCCTAGCTAATTTGAGTCTTGTACCAACTCTACTTACCACTGTCTCTGAATTTTTAGTGTGGTATTTAGAAGAAAAGAAATAGGGTTTTTATCAAAACCTTCTGAAGGTCGTGCTTATAAATTTTAATTACAGTAACTGATTATGTCAAGTAGTTATTTTCATTCTGTCAGATATCATCATATGTGAGACTTTGTCACTGGGAACTCAATAGGGAGCTCAATATTTGAAATCTGTCTTCCTCCCAACATGTATGGCATTAAACCCTTTGCTTCATTTCCTTTATCTCTGAAATGGGTAGAATAATGACTCCTTTGCTTATGTTACAGGATATTGTGAAGGTTTTAAAATGAGATAACTGATGGGAAATGTTTTGCAAAGCTGAAAGCACCTACCATTCTGGGGTGCACTGAGTGATCTCAGAATAGAGGGGCTTATTTATACAACATGGGGTTTTCAAAGCAGAAACGTTCATCTTTGATACTACCCACAACACCTGCGGCCGCTAGAGCCAATTAGGTTGCTTGCTACTTCAAAGGGCAGCAGAAAACCGAGGCACACAGGTGTTATAAAAAAGAAGAGAAAATCACCAATCCAGAAACCCACCACGTTGGGGGGGGTGGGGAAAGGAGCCAGTATTTCCTGCATCCCTTTCTTGGGCTGATTGGGTAAACCTTAATTTATCCTGTAAATTGTATTGTATTAAAAGATTTTTCAAATAAACTATCCATGTTGTCCTTAAAATATCAATTTGCAAGAAGTTCATTAATTCCACAGAGCAAATTTCAACTCCTTACAGAGGGAAAACCCCAAAGGGTTAAGAACAGATATCTCGTTCTCATTTAATTAAAGCAAAAAAAAAAAAAGCCTATTTAGAAAAGTGGTCACTCTGTTCACACATGCTATTCTAGCATATCCTTTGAAATGACATCTGTCTCAACTTCCACATTCACAGGTGGAGGAAATTGGGGGTAGAGAGTTCGAAGTTGAATTTCATCTGCGCTGAGCTGAATTAAAGTAGTGCTGGAGGGACAGTGGGGGCTCCCCTTTGCTTGTGTCTCCTATTTAGCACCTGGATAAGCTCAGGTTGCCTTGGTAACCAAGCCCAAACTCTTTCTTAATGTTGAAAAGGGTGATTGATGCTTATTGACTTAGAATAGTTTGGGTGAATTGTGGTTTCTTTCACCAGATAAGTTTCTCATTTTTCTCCTTTATACTGAAGGGATTTGGTAGGAACATATAATAGTGAGCTTTTTATAATACCCTATGTATACACAGATTTGTTTCCCAACATTTTAAGCTCCCTTATATATCACCAGTCCCTTGTGAGCTTTGTCTACTTTGAGGAATATTTTTGCATCTGTGTTAGAGATGCAATTGGCAGTGGCTTTTGAAGCAGGCACTCTATCACGCTATAGTCAGCAACCCAGGGGCACTTTCTGGATGGCCAGATGACCTGGGTAACTCCACCAGCCTTCAACCACTCACTGATACTTGCTCCAACTAACTTCTCTTCATCTCAGTTGTTTTCATCTCTAACATGTTTTAGACTTTAAATAGGTCCCTGGAATATTTATATAAAGACTTCCTTGAAATTTCCATAGAAAAAATTTTACCTCTGTAAATATATTAGCTTAAAGCAATAGTATGGGTTTTTTAAATTATTATAATAAGAGTGGTTAAAATGTATTTTCTCCCTTGCTTTTAGCTCTATGAGTACCGTGTCTTATATGGATGAACCAGGCCAACGTGACGAGGTCTCTCGCCTTCCAGTCCAGATGGAGAACACCTACCAGTTGGGTGTGTTACTTAATCACTCATCCCTCTTATAAAATTATAATAACTGATGTTTACTTAAAATGATATCTGATAGCCTGTCATTGTCTTCAATCCTGGCATAAGAACCTTAATTGATTAATTTGACGCTGCCTTAGTTTCTTCCTCTGCAAAATAGGAACATCATTTATTGCCTGCTTTTCTTTACCAGTGTTTCCTAAATACAAAGTAATTCACTGGGAGGCATTGATGTGTGTTTGACATAACTAAATTAAGAATTTCATTAGATATTTCTGGATGGAGTTATTATATACATTTTACACACACACACACACACACACACACGCACACACACACACACACAAGTTAAGTGAAAGATATATGCGTTGATGTTTTTTATCCAACAAAACCAACCAGTACTGTTGATGGGTGGAGGAAAAATCTTCAAGGCAGAAGCAAATAATTTGTGGTCCCCTGTTGACAGAGATGTTTATCTATTACCACAGAGGTTTCAGGTCTTTGAAAACAAAGATCTTTGCACCTGCCCCTATACTCCCAAGTGGAGCCCATAGCAAATATCTTTTCCCATTCATGTTTCTCATAGACCCACTTGTTTTCTCTAAATATGTACCTGCCCACGATTATCTGAATTTATGTGTAATTACTGCTCTATAGAAATTCCACAGAGACTTCCCAAGAGGAAAAAAAAAAAAGGCCCCATGAGCCAGGGTAATTCCATCTGTGACCAGTTAACCCCAAGAAAATTATAAACTACCAGCGCATCCTACTAGATCCTGTATGCAGTTTTCGACAGTAATCTCTAAAACTGCATGGATTATAGGGCTTCATCATTAGTCAGTCGACTAGGTTTCCACTAGCTAATATTGCTGCCATCAATACATTTTTATACTCTTTCTGGTGACAATACCCAATTTTCCTTGGGGATGTTCCACAGCCACGACCATTACCACATTTTGTCCACACAATTCTGCTGTGACAACGCTGGCTTCATAGACGGCACAGTAACTGATTCTGGATGGCATGTAACCCTGGTCAATCCAATAAAAACTTCTGAGATGAAATTCAGGAAATATTGTCTGAACTGTTAGAGAAGCAGATAAGGCCATGGAATCCAAAGAAATGTAGGATCTGTGGTATTTTCTACCCTCTTGCCCTCACATAGAACTCCACATGAAACAGAGAGAACAACTGAATCCTGGTGCCATATTTGAATCCTAAATCCAGTTAGCTATCTTAGACTTTTCAGTTTGGTGAGATAAGTTTGGATCAGGATTTTCCCCCACTTATAACGAGAACTTCTTAAGCACTGGGGGCCTATACCCTTGAGCTACACCCACTGAAAAGCTTTGAATCAGATTTCAAAAAGATAAGGCAGTTGAAATGTGAATTCCTGTGTTTCTTCTTTGTGAAGCTACATTTTCACAACGTATTTCTTTAAATAGACAAACTAAATTATCTTATCAGTTTTAGTACTGGGTGTTGGACCAAGTTAGAAAAGTAATTTCAGGAAAAGCTTAGTACAGATAAAATATTTCCATATTTTTTATAAAAGTCTGTGTGAATTATTTATTTATGATGAAAGTCTCTTTATGTTCCACAATCCACTTTTTAATTTTAGCCATTTTAATCAAAACTGTATTTCCACTTCTACTTATTTCTGGGCTTATTTTGCATGAGAAAGGTACTCTGTGAGCCTTTAGTAAAATTTTCTCATATCTACACAATGTAATACTGGCTAGAAGAGTGGGGATGGAAATCAGTCAGTTACCAACTCTATCATGTTTAAATTTTTATTTTAGCCAATGACGTTAGCATCGCCTAAACACATCTTAAGTGTATAGCAGGTTTGTCCTCTCTTTGAACAATTACAGTTACCAAAATTGAGGTGCAACATGAATGTAATTCATGAAAGTAGGAGAGGAAATGGAGAAAGTTGTTTTTTTTTAAAGTAAACATAATTTGCATTTTTTCACTAATTACTAAACAAGAGTACAGAAGAACACACAGGCTTGGGATCTGATACATCTAAATTTGAATTCTGGTTTTGATAAATTCTAGGCAAATGATATTTGAGTTAAGTGTTTAACATCCTTGAATCTTAAGTTTCTTCATATGTAAATAAGGATGATAGTCTATGAGAATCAAATGAGTTAATCTATTTGAATTGCTTCTCGGTTGGTTTCTATTGCTCCTGAAAGTGTCAGACTCCAGAAACATACCATAATCTCTAAGAATAAAGGCCTCCTGTGATATTCAATGAAGCTTCCTATTGATTATAGATGAAGTGTTCCATGAGACTTTTTCTGGAGTTATGATTAAAGTGGTGCCTGATTCTTTAAAAACGTTGTTTATAAGCATGAGGGCTTTTGTTACACATCTTTGCAGTCACATGAAGACAGCCTGCCTGAGAATGAAGCAGCGAAATAGTGAGAACCTACGTACTGAGAGGAGAGACAAAGATCACTTGAGCTCAGTTTTGGTGCAGTGATCGGGTCCTGTCTCTGGTGTCAGATTTTCTTGGGCAGAACTTGTCAATCTCTCAGTATTGACTCTGTGCCACCCCATGGGTCCTTCCCAACCCTGGGGGCCTTACTATCTTCCTACTTATCTCCTCTCCCATCCTGCTGTCTTCTCAGCAAGGCGCATCCTCTCCCACCGCTTACTTCAGAGGGCCATAACCACAGTCACAGCAAAACACCAATAAAATAAATATCTAATGAGTGTTTCATTATGTGGTACAACTGTTCTAAACATTGTAAATATTTAACTCACTTAATCCTAACGAAAATTAATATGTTGTAATTCTCATTACCCCAGCTTACAATTGGGCCTGGATATATTAAGTGATCTTAACTATAGCTGTCCTCTTTTAAATCTATTTTTAATTTTATTTGGTCATAATTTCTTCACATCTTTGCCTTTAAATTTCTAAAACAGTTGGGGAAAAAGCTACCTAAAAAAAGAAGAAAAGCTAGTCAATTCTGAAAGTGACTTCAGAGAAGCTTAATTTGAAAATCAAACATTGACTCTATCTATCTATTATCTATCTATCTATCCATCTATCTATCTATCTATCTATCTCTATCTCTATCTCTCTATCTCAGCATCCCAACCTAAGCAATGGATGATGCTGGATGTATAGGGAAAGGCCACAATGAAATAAGAAAAGAAATTTTTATTTCTATATTTCAAATTTTTTTCAAAATAGAAGCTTATTAATAGAATTGGAAAAAAAACTGAGCAAAGTATGGAAAGAACATTGGAAAGACAATGGGAACTATTGGGAACAGGGACTCAAGTGTCACCCAGATTCTCTTTCTAGTGCTAACCTGTGTGCAGGCTTCCTTTCTACAATGAAAAAATATGTCCTTTGGCAGTTCCTAAGATTCACAAGTCTTCTGCTAAAGGAAGAGGTTGACTCTTTTTTTTTTTTCTAGTTCCAGTTTAAAATAAGAGTGTCTAATTAGAAAGGACTCTAATTGGTCTGTCTCAGGGCAGTGTCACCTGTGAGTCAATCAACCATGCTCAGAACTTGAGCTTATGGAAGGTGAGAGGTAGATCCTAAAGAGCCACATGAGTGGAGAATGAAGAGATCAGTTCCCAGAAAGGAAGATATTGTTCCCAGAAGGAAGAGAGGAGCACTAGGCGAACAAAATACCTGCACTCAAGGAATCTGCCATTTTCTAAAGGAAATCAAGCATATAAGTAGATACAATGCCAGGCAGAACTAAGTTCCATGTGAGTGAAGATGGCCAGGAATATTCAAATGGAAATTTTCTATAAGATCCACAGGAAAGTAACAGAACTGTATGAATTGGAACTAGTTTACAGGGGTACTTACATATGTTGCTCTATCTCTGACCCCAAGCAGCAGGAGCAAGCCATTCACAGATTGATAATCTCATGTCTGTTCCATAGAAGAAAGATGTCTGCTGAATAATGGTTAGTTTTAATAGTGGTTAGTTCTCAGAGTCATCGTATCACATGTGTCGACTTACTTCCCACCACGATTTAAATTGAAGTGAGCAATTTCTATATTATCCAAGTGAAAACACTATTTTTGGATCCTCAGGTGACTAGCCTATGGTCACAAACTACACCCTTCTGTTAAGTTCAGCCTAAGAAACTGCAGCAGGAAGGTAGAAGGGAGGACTGTGTAGCCTGGGAATTCACTTTCCTGGATCCCTGCCCATGGGCTCATCTCAGCCAAAGGAGGCTAGCTGCTCACAAGGGAGCCATCTCCACACAACTGTTCTGGGATTAAGAACTGCCTTCCCGGATTCCTCCAGCCAAGGGTTGGGTGAGAGTAACATCCTCACTTCCACTGGCCATGGAGGACTGCACTATCCCTTAGGATTTCCTCCGACCCCGTCAGACCCTTGATTGAATCATTCTGGATTTTCCTAACTTCAGTTTGCCATGTTTACTTAGACCCTGACAGATACAGGCATTAAACTAAACTTATTAATAGATACTGATGACTACTAAAAGAGAATTGGATATGATTCCCAGTCTCATTCCTTCATCTTTATCAATTCAGCAGTGACTCAGAGTGTAGATGTCAAGCCCTGACACAGTTGCCACGTTATATCATGACATGAGCAGATGACCAGAGAGATCATAAGGCTCACATTCCAGGGATGCAGGATAAAATAGATTCGTTTGAAATAATGACCTGAATGCGAACTAAATGCGGTCGAAAATATAAATTCTAGTATTAGACAAACCTGTCCATCCCAGCTCTGCCACTGTGTGATTCTAGACAGGTTAATGAAATTAACTTAGACCTGTGTATTGGAGTTAACAAGGGAGATTCAGCTCAGATTATAAACAATTATATAAACAAAAGTAAAGTGCTTATCATGGTGCCTGATACATAGAAAATGACTAGCAAAAAAAAAAGTAGCCATTATTTGTGTGATGATTATTATCTATAAAGTGTTTAATTCTATTTAAATTCAGATATCATACATTAAATATTTATGTGCTTAGCACTGAATTAGACTTTGAAAAGGATAAAATCCAATCTTGCTTACCATTTCACTGGAGAGAAACTCAGATTTGCCTTAGCTATTATCAAGTGGATGATGAGCCAGTATAGCAGCAGGGACCAGTGTGCGGGAATTAGGGAGAGCTGAAGGGATGAATTGCACCTGAGGGGAGGTTCAAGTCTATCTGAAGAAGACATCTGAGCTGGACTTGAAATATGAGTGGATATTTCTCAGATGCACAGATGGGGAGTGGTGCTCCACTTGAAAGTAAGTGCAAGAGAAAAGACACGTGAGCATCCTTTAAAAGACAGGTGGGCCCCAGGAGCTGGAGCAGCATGGGTATGGGGGCTATGGCAGAGAAGCAGAGACCATAGGTTGGTTAGGAGCCAAACCATAGAACTTGTCGAGCGAAATATCACTTCAGAGTCCAGGGTTTCAAGCAATTGTTCTCATTGCCAAGTGGTAGGTAAATTAGAGGATGGAAGAGCTGGGGAGCCAACTGGAAATATGTTGACACTGAAGTTAAGACACCAGCATGGGAACTAGGAAGAAAGATCTGCAAAGTCAAACAGTGTTAATCACACTCTGTACATAGTCTGATGTATTGTCTTCTTTTCTTCCCCCAGAAAAACCTAACTGGACACCTCATTAGGACCTCTTTCTTCCTTATGATATAGAGGCCACCAGACTAGTAAAGGCCTCTCCATGTTTCAGTGTTCTCTGATTAGTCTACGGGCAGGAGGATATGATTTTAAATTACTTCTTACAAAGAACTTCCCATGTGTATTTTCAGGTCCTATCAAACATTTTCCTGTGGTCACTGTTAATCATATCTTGCAAGATGTGTTGACTGACTATCTGCAAAAAGAAGAATATGAACCAGAGTTCTGCAGACAGATAACTAAAACAATTTCAGAGGTACATGTGTGATTTGCCTAAGTGGTTAGCTATAACTACAATATTTGCTGAAAGCACACCACATCTTCTACTTTTAATGAAGGAAATTCACCTTTCAGTAGTAGTTTAAAAATTATGTTTTTTTAAACTGTTTATTATGTCATATGCCATATATGTGTTATATAACAAGCATTTGTCTAAAACAATGTAGTTTTTTCATTTCTTCTAATTAGTTATACATGATATTGGAGTGCATTTTGATTCATTGTATAGAAATGGAGTACAGACTTTCATTTCTCTGGTTGTACTTGATGTAGAGTCACATTCATACAATGGTATATATACTTAGGGTAATGATGTCTGTCTCATTCCACCATCTTTCCCACCACCCCACTACTCCCTCCCCTCTCCTCACTCCCCTTTGCCCAGTCCTAAGTTCCTCCATTATTCTGTTCCCTTTCTCCCCTCATTATGGGTAAAACAATGTATTTTGAACACAAATATATAAAAACTACTCCACTTTAAAAATTTTTATTGTAAAAGATAGTGTTTGGATCATCATTTTCTTTTCACCATAGCAGCTTTTTAAGAGCCATTAAATATAGACAATGGATCCCTAAATCCTTTCTAGTTTTATCAACAAAATTACTACCAATTTAGCATGGTTTCCTCTGCTTTGTGTTTTTAGTGAACTATTTAATAAACCTTTGTGACTGCTCGAGTTACAAGAGATTGCAGAGAATGACTCCTGCTCAGAACTGAAAGACAGTATGACTCTAGTTTAGACTAGCCTAGTGCTAACACTCTTGAAGGGATGCCACCTTAATTTAGGTTTTCAAGAACACAGAATTAATGTGCCCTGAATGAGTTTTTCCATGTGCCTTAGAAAATGTAGATTTATTGCTGATGTTATGATTTTTCCCCTGAACATCCTATCACATGAGGACAGTTCTAAAGGAAATCATAGCTTCAGTTCTACAACCACTATGGAAAGCATCTACAATGGATCACGCTGTTTTTTTTTAAATCCACTATGTTTATAACAAAGGTTGAGATTTCTGAATTTTCATATGTGGCTAAATAAGGAACCCTCTCCTTTTTTTAAATTTCTAGGTTATTAAAGCCCGGGTCAAGGAATTGATGATTCCACGGTACAAACTAATTGTAATGATTCACATTGGACAACTGAATGGTCAGAGCATACTTATTGGAAGCAGATGCCTCTGGGATCCTAAAAGTGATACAGTTTCATCCTATGTTTTCAGAAATTCTTCTCTCTTTGCTCTTGCAAATGTCTACGCAGTTTACTTTGAGTGATTGAAACTGAGAAATGTTGATTTTTCTTTTCAAATCATGAAATGGGCTGTATCTATGCACACACAAAGTGTTACTGTCAAAAATTTTAAGCCTAATACTTCAAACAACTGGAAGCTTTTGTAAGGATCAGGGTCAGGGAGGGTGTACGAGAGAGTCTTGTTTATCCACAGCAGGAACTAAGTCTTGGTTCTGTTGGATTGTTTTTCATAAACATAGCTTCTTATTAAATAAAACTTTGGGTAGTAATTATTTTATTTATCCTTTAGCTAGAAAGTTAGAATTTCCTGCAGTCCTTTTTGATGAAGAGAAATTTTGGCAATATATGACTATGTATCCTGGCCAACAGAAGATAGTGGAATAGTCAGCATGGTATACACAAATGATAAATGTTAATATGCCTCAGTGCTGCATATAAAGGAATACTGGTTTTCATTTTGCACTTAATAAATTGAGCAGCATTCATTAACTGCAATTATTGTTACATGTACCTGACAGTTGAAACTGCTGAGGTAGAATTAATGACTTCATAACAATTACCATGGTCCCATAGGGCCTCAAGCTAAAAGTAGAAGCTCTTGTGGGCTGCCTGCACTTTACAAAATTGTGGAAGGACCGTACACTGGCTCTTCGATAATGGAAACTATAACTGAACAAAGGCTTTTTAGGACACTGATGTAGACATTATATTAAATATACATGATGCTTAATAGTAAATGTATCTGTAACACATAAAATCACGTATTAGAAAGAGACACTACTTTTAAATATACACTGCCTGATGTGTCTCTGAATAGGTTCGCCCCCACTAATGAAATTTTACACAAAATGTATAGCTGGCAGCTTAACAAATAAAACATGTATACTTACCATTTTGTTCCTCTGAATTTAATACCAAAGTGACCCAGTGTGGTTTTGAATGGATGGGCATTAAAATTTACAGGGCTGAAATAGCTTATTATTCTGCTGGTTAATGTATCTTATACCATGGATCATTTATTTTTATGGAGCTTTCAGGCCTTTGTGTGCATGTAAAACGATGCTGTGTTGTTCCTGGATGGTAAGTCGACTGCCTAGAGGACAGTTGTTAAAGGTCAAAGACAAATCTTTCACATATGGAGAAAATTAGCAATGTTATAGTCCCAAGGAAAAAATGATGTGTAATTCATATCAAAAAGAAGTTAACAAATGGAAAAACCAGTCATTGCTTTCTACTTTTAAATGTTTGGGTGTCTTTACTTTTCCCTAAAATGTAGTAAAAAATGCCTGCCTTTTAAATCCCTTTCCTTCTCCTTTTTCTGGCTTACCAAATGACTTTTCAAAGTGAATTTGTCAATTTTCAGGGTTGTTTTAAAAAAAAATTTTTAGTTGTTGATGGACCTTTGTTTTATTCATTTATTTATATGTGGTGCTGAGAATTGAACCCAGTGCCTCACACATGCTAGGCAAGCGCTTTACCACTGAGCCACAACCCTAGCCCCAATTTTCAGTTTTTTTCTGTTAGTGCTTTCATGGGAATATGTGTGTGTGTTAATCTATCACAACCAATATTTGTCCCGTCTCCACAGGTCGATTTTGGATCTGGATTACATTATAAATCTTGTAACTAGATGAGCTTTGTGTTTTCATTACACGTTTGTGAACAACTTCCTTCTTGGACCAATGGCAGATTCAATCTCACGACAATTTTGCATGAATAAAGCAGAATGAAGAAACATTTGTAGTAGATAGAAAGCCAATTGTAAAAATGTTTTAAAAAGTATTTTTTTTCAGAGTGCTAAATTCTATTCCATGAAATAATTTATCAGCATTTATCCTAAATTTTAGCGGGCATCAAAACCTTAAAACATGGTAACAGGTAAAAAAAAAAAAACAAAAGAAGCAGTTCCTCATCACATTGCCATGTACTACTGTAATTCAGATGAATTCAGAGATGAATTCCAGCAATTATATAGCAGTAGAAGAATATACAGTAAAAACCAACTTCTTGTGACTAATTTAGGAGAGTGCCAGTGACCACACAAAGCCTTGGGGTAAGAAATTTTTAAGGAAATGACACTGTAAATTTGCAGGAGTTATTTTACTCTAAAAAAAATGCTTAACATCCCTGGCATTTCCCTAGGCTTCCTATGTGCCATTCTTCTTCCTGGACCAGCTGTGTCCCTCCTCACCTCAGAACATTCGCTTATGCTCTTCTCATCTCAGAACACGCCTCCCCATTCCCTGTCAGCCCCTTTCTTCACTTTTCTGAGTCAGCCTCAGGTCTCTCCTTCTCTCCAAGTCCTTCTCCCCCTGTCGCATCCTCCTGCTCTCTCTTCTCTGATGACTCTCATAGTTGAACTCCTGCTGGTTCCTCAGTTAATTTTTTGAATATTAGTTTTGTTTCCCCATACTAGGTCAAAATAATGGAGGACATGGACCACATATCCTGACAACACCTTACAAATAAAATCTAATTCATCCTTACCCTTAAGTACGTGGCCCAGAGTTGCCCAACTCCAAGCTTCACAGAAAACAGCAAAGCACAGTCCAATCTTTGAAGAACGAGATTGAATCCCATCAGAATAACAGATGGAAGGAGACCCTCATTGTTATACAAAATACATATATGATGATGTGAGGAGGAAGAAAAAAAGAGAGAGAAATGTGTCACATTAGATTGGGTAGAGAGAGGTGATGGGAGGGGAGTGGAAGGAGGGAGGGGGGATAGGAAGCGCAGCAGAATAAAATAGACACTAGTATTGCTGTATGTATGTAGGTGGCCGTATAACCAATGTGATTCTGCAACCTGTACACTTGGAAAAATGAGAATTCATACCCCATTCGAATCAAAGTGTATGATATGTCAAGATCATTGTATTATCAGGAGGAACTAATTTTTTAAAAAAAAGAATAACAGAAGTACACAGGTGACCACAATATAGGGCAGAATTTGTAGTCACAGGAAAAGTTCAGGCTGCTTTTGTCTGATTAGAGGATTTATGGACAGCTTCATGAAGGGAAGTAACAACTTCATCTAGACTATGAAGCGGGTAAGTAGAAGTCCAACAGACACAGGAGTACAGCAAGGAGTATAAACTGGATCAAACACAGCATTTGTGAAGGTAAGTTGGTTAGAAGGTGGTAAGACTGGAAGGTGACTGGGTAAGGCAGTGACCCTCAGACCAAGGGGAATCATCAAAGGCTTTTCAGTAGAACAGTGTAGGTGAAGCAACTGGGAGCAGATGGTGGAAAAGAGCAGGAAAAAAAGAACATGCAGGAGAGATGAGAGGTGATGAAAATATGACCCAGGCAATGGCATTGAAAACAGGAGACAGCCGTTGTGTGCGACCTTACATGGACAACGTCTAAAGCACTCCAGCCTAGAGAGATGGCCTAAGGTTTCAAGCTCTGGGTGTTTGCAGACTTCAGACCAAATCCTGCCATTCCAGGCACTTTTTAAGTAAAATTAAATAAATCACTGATCTCACCAAGCTGCAACTTCCCTGTAGTAAAGTAATACTAATGTTGGTGCCTACCACACAGGATTTTGGAAGATGAAATTCATATTTGCTAAATTTAACAGCATAATTCCTGATAGATAGCCCCTGATGAATAGTAGCTCTTGTGATTGAAAGTTTAAATCTAAGTAATTAGAATTATGATTCTGTTAGCAAAAATAGGGATATCAACAGAAAGGGTTTGAGAAACAAAATACCAAGTTTTATTTGGCACTGGGAGTTTCAGTTAATAGTGGAACATTAGATAGAGACAGCCTCGGGCAACAGAAACAGCAAGACTGGAGCTGAGAAGCCACATCAAGGTAAGAGGTTTAGGACTTGGCAGTCATCCAAATGGAGACTTAGCATCTTCCTCCTGCTTTATAAAATATTCATTAGCCAAATCTTCAGCAAGCATAGTCAGTACTAATAGCAAATTACTGAAAAAATTCAGTTAGCTCTGGGAATATCAACCAGAAACACTCCCCCCAAACCAGCAGGGAATTTACTTTTCCCCACAAAACCAAAATTAAGTGATGCCTTCCTTTATTTCTTGATAAGAAAAAAAAATCCTACATGATCCCTTTGGGTTGTCAGACATCAAAAGAAATGTAGTTTCTTTAAAAAGAAATGTTAGCTTCTCCAATGAAAGTATCGATGCTGTCATCTGCTGTCATTAACAGAATGACTTTAAAGAAAACACATAATGGGAGGCCCTATGACCAAGTCCAACAGATTATGTGCCCAAAAGTCAAGGCTAGTTTAGTTCACTCACTTTCTAAATTCTTGGGAATTATTCTGTACATGGGAATGATTTTTAAAAACAACAGTTGAAAAATTAGAGCTTAACCCTCTTAGAGAATGAACATTTCCTTGCTGAGACCATCATGTAACCTATCCTTCTAGATAATGCCAAAAATGCATCAAGAAAACTCAACCTTACATAGTTACTGATAGTTTGCTGTGCCTTTTTTTAATATTTATTTTTTAGTTGTAGTTGGACACATTACCTTTACTTTATTTATTTATTTTTATGTGGTGCTGAGGATCAAACCCAGGGCCTCACACATGCTAGACGTGTGCTCTACCCCAGCCACAACCCCAGCCCCTGCTACGCCTCTTTACTGCCAGCATTTTATACAGGCGTGGCCTGCGCCCACCATCTCTGGTTTTCTCTGTTGTTCTCCTCGTCTGATACTTTCACCTTCTGCAATCTGGTTCTCATTTCATCAATGCGTTGCTTTCACAAACAGTCAAAGTATTCCCACAGGCCAAATGTGCAAAACATCCTCCTGCTGCGTTCCACCTCAGCTATCTTCCGAACTCATTTCTTTTGAGTAGCCATGTAATATAGGTGTTTGGGGGATTTTGTTTTTGTTTAAAAGCATAGGTTTGAAAATAAACATCTCCTTTTGCTGCCAATCTTTATTAGCTGTATGCCTTTGGGAAGTGGCTAGTTCTCTGTGCCTATTCCCTCAACGGTAAAAATGAATGTAATTGTGGTCACCACTTAGGTTCTTTTCATGAAGACTGAACAGGAAAAGAATACATAAAATATCTGATGCATACTGGATGCTTACTCTCCACCTCTCATTTCTTTCCATAGAACCTGTTTCCTAAAAAATGGAGCAGATATTTTTGCAATTTCTGTTCATCACCATAATTCTATGCCCTGTGTTACTTGGTTGGTTTTTTGTTTTCTTTCTTTTTAAACTTTTACTTGTCTCCTACCACCTTCTTTGAATGGCAAATACTTTCTCTTCAAGACCACCTTTATTATAGTCTTATTCAGTCCCAAAGTTAGCCTTTCTTTGTTCATCTCTACTTAATTTTGTGTATCTTCCACTCAGAAGTCTTAGCAGCTACAGCAGTACTTTCTTGGTTTCTTACACTGATTTTGCTTTCTGCTACTTATTTTTTCCTTAGTGCCCATTTGAACTCATTTATTCTTTTCTTCACGTGTATGAACAAACTACTAGCAATTCATTGACACTTAAATATGTTAAGTATCTAATTAAAGTCTCCCCCGGCAATCTCTTTTCAAATACTTCTTTACCAATTTAACTAGTGCTTTTTAGTGCAAGATATAACTTGAAACTTATATGTCTCCACCCACCCATCAGGCTATTTCCCTACCGAGCAAGAAGGCAAGGAACCAGTACAACCAGTATGGGGAGCACCCGGGGCTTCACTTACATTGATGATGAAAAAGGGAAAATGATGTTTCCCAGAGACAAGGATGAGGGTGTCATCCAATGTCCAGAAAGATAGATAATCAACCTGACTTGCTTAAGGGGTGCTGGGAAATCATTGTTTAAATTCATATGATATATATTAAGTTTAGATACCCATTTCATTTTAAAACTGAAGAAAAATAAACTACATTTTTGTTTAATTATACAAATTATACAAATTTCCCTTTACTATGATAGGATAGCTAAAAATATATTTTTTGAAAAACACAGCTAATGTGCTTGCTTGTGTTCCAGTTTACAAGCACAAGTAAAAGTCACCTAAGGAATCACTTCAAAAACAAATAATACCATTTTTTGACTGGGTTATTTGATTTTTTGGTGTTCAGTTTTTTTGAATTCTTTATGTATCCTGGGGATTAGTGTTCTATCTGACCTGCGTATGGCAAAAATTTGCTCCCAAAATGTGGGCTCTCTCTTCACATCATTGATTGTTTCTTTTTCTGAGAAGAAGCTTTTTAGTTTGAGTCCATCCCATTTATTAATTCTTGATTTTATTTCTTGCACTTTAGAAGTCTTGTTAAGGAAGTCAGGGCCTAATCCAATATGATGAATATTTTTCCTACTTTTTCCTCTATTAGGCCACAGGATTCGTCTAATTCTTAGGTCTTTGATCCACTTTGAGTTGAGTTTTGTGCATGGTGAGAAATAACTTAACACACACAAAAATCAAACAACCCAATCAATAAATGGGCTAAGAAGCTGAACAGACACTTTTCAGAAGAATATATCCTTTTGATGAACAAATACATGAAAAAATGCTCAAAATCTCTAGTAATTAGAGAAATGCAAATCAAAATTACTCTAAGATTTTTATCTCACACCAATCAGAATTGTAGTTATCAAGAATACAAACAACAGTAAATATTGGTGAGGATGTAGGGGAATACATTGCTGTCCCACCATACATTGCTGGTGGGACCACAAATTGGTGCAACCAATCAGAAAAGTAGTATGGAGATTCCTTAGAAAACTTGGAATGGAACCACCATCTGACCCAGCTATCTCACTCCTCAGTCTAAAAAGGACTTAAAATCAGCATACTATAGTAACACAGCCACATCAATGTTTATAGCAGCTCAACTCAAGTAGCTAAACTGGAACCAAATTAGATGCCCTTCAATAGATGAAGGGATAAAGAAACTGCAGCATATATAAACAATGTAATATTACTCAGCATTAAAAGAGAATAAAATTATGGCATTTGCAGGTAAATGGATAGAATTGGAGAATATAATGCTAAGCAAAGTAAGCCAATCCCCCAAAACCAAAGGCCAAATATTCTCTCTGATAAGTGGAGGTTGATCCATAATGGGGGGGGGAATGGAGGAACTTTGATTGGGCAAAGGGAAGGAAAGGTTAGGAAGGGGGCATGGGGGCAGGAAAGATGTTGGAATGAGATGGACATCATTACCCTAGGTACATGTATGACTGCACATGTGGTGCAACTCTGCATCGTGTACAATCAAAGAAATGAAAAGTCGTGCTGCAATTTTGTACAATGAATCAAAATGCATTCTGCTGTCATATATACCTAATTAATATAAGTTGATTAATTTTAAAAATAAAATGGGCAAAAAAAAAAAGAAATAGTACCAACCTGGAACATTCAGAGATTAGAGAAAGAGGGAACACTTCCTATCTTACTTTACAAGGCTAACTTAAGTCTGATATTAATATCTTATAAAAATATTGCAAAAAAAGAAAATTACAAATAAATGTTTTTTTATAAAAATGTTTTTTAAAATTCTAAACAAAATGTTGTGAATAAAATAGTAATATGTAAAAATGGAACTACATTATTAATAATATATTATTATTAATATATTCTAGCAATTTGTGTGCAAATAAGTAAAAACTCACTTAAAAAGTTATATAATTGACTGTATGTGTATTGTATTTCAGTGATTTTTTAAAACTTTCACCAAGCTTAAGGTACTATATTACAGCTTTTTCTTCCAAATTTTTAAAGAACAGATAATAGCTTCACTTTATAAAACTAAAATAATTTTTATTGCCAAAATATATTAGAGATCAGTTTTTCTATAGACTTAGATACAAAAGTTCTAAATAAAATACTAACAAAGCCAGTTCCCTCTGAATATTTGAAGAATACTACACCATTGTCAAACTTATTCTGAACAGAGTAATTTCAAAATAAGGAAACACCACCAATATAATTCTTCACATTAGCAAAAGAGAAAAGCATAATATAATAAAATTAAATAAGTATTTGAAATATGTAACAACAAAGTCCATCGTTATGTATAATTATAGTGCACCAAAATATGAAAAAAATAAATATAATAAATTAGAAATTTAGAAGACATTTTTAACAAAATAAGTACTTGATAAATATGTAGTATAATACAGCTCTTTAGATAAGCAAAAATAATGAGTATATATAATTTATGCATATATTAAATATATTGCTTTGTTGTCTATAATTTTATGTTTACTTATTTTGTGTGTGTGGTGCTGGGGTTGAAATCAAGGCCTTGCGCATGTGAGGCAAGTATTCTACCATCTGAACTATACTCCCAGCCCTTGGTGTATTTACTTTTAATCAGCAAATGTCACTCAGAGTAAGGAACACTGAAGCCATCTCCATGGAGGGATGTCCACCGCCACTGTTACAAAAATTCTTTCAGTGGCTGCCTTCCCAGTGAGACCTCTGCCCCCACCCAAGCCTCTCTATTTCCCTTCCATGGCTTATTTTCTTCTCAGAATCAGTCATTATCTGATATTTCTCTTCTTTACAGCTGCCTTCCTTGAAAATATTCACCTTTTTTGTCTATTTTATTCACAAATATATCCTCAGCATCTAAAACAGCGTTTGGTACCTTATTCTCTAATTAAATAATTATTGAATAATAAATAATGTAATAAGACAAGAATGTGAACCAATCAATTCAGAAGTACCTTTTTACAAATAAATGATAATATTGTATACCTAGATCCATTTACCTGTCGTGCTGTTTATCATATTTTCTCCTCAACATCCCACCAAGCTTCTTTTGGGTAGTAGAGTTCAACTTCTGCTCCATCAGTTCCTCCCATAACCTGTCTGCCTGTCTTTTTTAGTACTGCTGGGCCAACAGTGTGTGATCAGATGTCTCTGTACCTAGGAGACATCTGGTTTCTTTTCCCAGGCTTCATCATAGATGTGAAGTGGTTCCTTTCTTCTTCTTTTTCTTTTTTTTTTTCTAATTTTGTTAATTTTTTTTTTGTTGAGACATGATATTTGTACCTTCTTACAAGGCATTATGTGCTGAATTAATTGATATATAAATTGAGTAATGATTAAATCAGAGTAATCAGGTTATCTGTAACTTTAATCTCTCATTTCTATATAGTTAGTACATTCAAAACCCTCTCTCCTAACTATTTGAGGATATTACAATGCCTTATTATCAATCATATTCACTCTACCATGCCATAGAACACTAGAATTGATTCCTCCTAATTGTAACATTATATCCATTGGCCATTCTCTTCCCCCTACACACACACACACACACACACACACACACACACACACACACACACACACACCTTTTTCCCCTCTTCTCCTGAGTCTCTGGTAACCACTCTCCTACACTTTATTTCTAATGTTGGAAACATTGTGTTTTCATTTCTGCAAGTCATTATGTATGTAATCATCAAAGTTGTAGAGATGTTCTCCATTGGTACATCCCAACTACTCGTGCAAGCTTGTGGTCTTTGTTGACTGTTCAGTCTAAGATGGGATCAATTACAACGAAACAATAAAGGTCATATAGTTTGAGCCAGGAATGGTAGCAAAACTTGGAAAATAGGCATTACAAAGAAGGTAAAATAAGCTGTTATCTCATCCAGGAAAAAACTTGTCATTGTATATTTTCACTGGAAATTTAAACATTTACTTACGATTAAGTAAGAATCAAGGTGTTTTTTCAAAAGACCTGAAAATGTAGTCCTTTGACACCTCCTTGAGAAAAGCCAGGGGCATATATGTATCAACCAAGTCCCATAAACAACAGAAACTCAGAGTATGTTTGAGCAATGAGCTCCTTCCTGAAGTCTGGGCCACCTTGATTTTGCCTCTCTACTGCAGAGATAAAAGGACATTCTATTCTCATTCTAGAATTGAGAAACCAAGACCCAGATAGCCAAGCCAACTTGGGAGAATGAAGCAGGATGATTCCAAGTTCCTGAGCAACTTAGTGAGACCCTCCTCAAAATAAAAAGGCTTGGGGGTATAATTCAGTAGTAAAGAACCCCTGGTTCAATCCCCAGTAGTTAAAAAAGAAAAAAAAAAGATTATGCAGTTTGAGCCCTTGCTTTACTAATTATTCTGTAGCATCAGATAGGTTATTGAATTTCTTTGTACCTCCATATTTTCACATAAAATATGAGGATAAAAGTAATAGGGTGTTTCAATGTGTTTGTGAAATTTACTTAGATAATGTATGTAAAATTCTTAGCACCGTACCTATAACACATTAATGCAATAAAATAGTAGTTTTTTCCCAATTACTGTGGATAAAATACGTGGACCTTGCTGGTCTTTTCTAGTTTTGTTTTGTTTTAAATAATGTGTTTGGGGCTGGGGGCTGTAGCTCAGTGGCAGAGTGCTTGCCTAGCATGCCTGAGGCACTGGGTTCGATCCTCAGCACCACATATAAATAAACAAGTAAAATAAAGGCATTCTGTCCATCTACAACTACAAAATTTTTTAAAAAAAATTTTTAAAAGGAATGTGTCTGAAATTGAGCCAGGTGCAGTGGTGCACACCTATAATACCAGCAACTTGGAAGGCTGAGACAAGAAGATTGCAAGTTCAAAGCTACCCTCAGCAACTTAGTGAGGCCCTAAGCACCTCAATGAGACCCTGTCTCTAAATAAAATACAAAAAGAAAAAAGAAAATAAAAGAAAAGGCTGGGAATGTGTCTCAGTGGTTGAGTCCTCAGTGTTCCATCCTTGGTGTGTGTGTGTGTGTGTGTGTGTGTGTGTGTGTGTGTGTGTATAAAAGAATGCAACTGAAATTGATTTTCATGTTACTATTAAGTAATGGCAGTTGATTTCTGTAGGCCTGCCATCTCCAAGGAAATAAAGTCATTCTCAATTGTGAAACTTGTCTTAAATACTTATAATCTACAAGTCTTTTTATACTACAAGTTTTAAGAATCCTGTATTTCTTTTGAAGTTGGCAGAGTTAATATTTTACCACTGTTTTGTCTTAAACACTTTGAAACTTGATTCAATATGCTTTGATTTCACTGGTTTTCTTGTTTCCTAACTATTTTACATTATGTGCTTGTTTATAATATTTGTTTTATCTTAAAACATTCTGATTATACTATGGACATTCATTAAATGAACATAACAAATAAAAGAGAGAGACACACCTTGGGGGAAAGCAAGGAGAATTGAGGGAGAATGTTAAGGATGCATTGTGGAGTTAGTTCCCAGCTCTTCTTCTAAAGGATGCTTGGAGAGGGATTGAGTATGGGAAGGATGTGGGAATGGTATCAGTCTGGTGATCTCTTTCATGGTCTTCATTATCTGATCAGGAAAAGTCCTCTAAATTACATCTTTTTTTCATGATATCAGATCTCTCTTTTTAATTAACAATGTACAGGTAGATTGACAGATTTCCCAGGAATCGGCAGGTTTAACAGTCCTGCAAGACAGACTGGTGTACCAAGTAACATGCTTGGAAAAGTATGTGGAACTTAAGAATTAAAATCTGGGGCTGGAGTTGTGGCTCAGTGAGTGCTTGCCTGGCATGTGTGAGGCACTGGGTTCTATTCTCAGCACTATATATAAATAAATAAATAAAGGTTCATCAACCACTTATATATATTATATATATCTACATATATATAGTTTTAAAAAAATTAAAATCTCATTTCCTGTTCTTCCTTCATGCCTTTTTTCTACCTATTTCTTATTTCTTCTATCCTATCATGAGTACCTGGTGGTAAAGAACACTTTGACTAATAGACCAGTTTAGTATGACTGCTTTGATTCATACTGAGCAGCTTAAGTTTGGAGCCAGTAAAACACAATCCACTTAGCTGTGTTTAGCTGTGTGACTTAGGACATATTTTCTTTTTCTTTTTTAATTTTCAAAATTTGTTCCTTCTAGATATACATGATAGTAGTGTATTTTGACATATTATACACACATGGAGTATAACTTATTCTAATTAGGCTCCCATTCTTGTGGCTGTGATGTGGAATTTCACTGGTGGTGAATTCATAAATGAGCATGGGAGAGTTATGTCCAATTCATTCTAGTGTCTTTCCTATTCCTGTCCCTTTTCCTTCGTTTATTACCCTTTGTTTTAATTCTGCTGAACTTCAATTTCCTTATCTGTGCATTGATGATAAAGTACTGTTTGTAATGCATGTAGGAAGGGTTTAAATGCTATGCACAGCATGTTAACATGACCACCGACATGGAGTTGATAGTGTTCAAAGATTGACTATGGTACTAATAAGAGTGGAACTTCAGTTGAACAGAAATTTTGACTTTTTTTTTTTTTTACAACACAACTGAGGGGTTGGCTGTCAGAGTAGAAAAGGAAATGTTGTTTTGTGGTTGTCTTGTTTTTTTATCTGTGAAGATATCTACTGCACAACAATGGTTTGGCTATCTGGGTCTTGGTTTCTCAATTCCAGAATGAGAACAAAATGTCCTTTTATCTCTGCAGTAGAGAGGCAAAATCAAGGTGGCCCAGACTTCAGGAAGGAGCTCATTGCTCAAACACACTCTGAGTTTCTGTTGTTTATGGGACTTGATTGACACATATATGCCCCTGGCTTTTCTCAAGGAGGTGTCAAAGTACTACATTTTCAGGTCTTTTGAAAAAAAAAAAAAAACCTTGATTCTTATTTAACCATAAGTCAATGTTTAAATTTCCAGTGATACATAATAACCAACAAGTTTTTCTGGATAACAGCTCATTTACCTCCTTTATAGTGCCTATTTTTCAAGTTTTACTACCATCAGCATTTTCTATTTACTGTTGGAAAGGTATTCACAAATTTTAAAAGAAAAAAAAATCACAATGAGCTTGGTTTAATGGCATTTTTATTTCAATTTGCACAGTATTTTAAATGTCAAAGCATTATTTAGAATTGGAAAAGAGTGCATTCACCTTGGCAAAGGGAGAAAATAGGCGTCACTGTGTTTTTAACCACTAGATACAGCTTTTAGAAAAAACCTGCCAACTGAAAGCCATGTTCTATGATGGAATACTAGCATCCTACAAGGCAGTAGAACAAGGAGATTAAATGCATGCTAAAGCTCCGCCACCCATGGAGAATTTGCTTTTGCCTTAACAAAGTGTGCTCAGATCAGTCATGGAACAGCCCTCCTTGCAGCACAAAGTTTCTAAGTCTTGTCTTGACATCACCAAATGTTTCTTTGACTCCCAACGCCTTTCCGTGGATATCTGTCCATCCCCAACATGTTCCTCGCCTGAGGAATCCACTTTGGGCAGGTCCTGGGCTATGTTTTCCTCAGAAGCCTCATGTCTATTTGGGAGTTGAAAGTAGTTTCTTTTCTCACCTGTAGGAAAGGAAAAAACAATGCTACCTTAAATAGCCCCAACAAAGAAGGCAGCAGCTACCTTCTGCTCTTGAAGAAATGAATTAAATTTCTGAAATGAAATTGAATCCCACATGTGATTTTTAAAAATATTGTTCTGATTTCAGAGAGATTTGGCCTTTGAGGAACAGCCCTGTCATGTCTACTCTTCATTTTGCAGAGGAGGAAACGTCAGTGTAAAGAGTTAAGAGTGACATACCCAGTGTCCATTGGCTGGTTAGAGCCAGATCAAGGCTTGACTGGTGCTGGCCACCTCTGCTCCACAACTAGCAGCTTCCCAAGGTTGTTTTTTTTTTTTTTTTTACTTGCTATAAGCAAAGAAAAACCCTGTGTGTTCCCTACAACACTGATGAGAAAGGAAGGACATGGAGACTTAAACTTCTATATCTGAAAATAAAATGTAGGACATGCTGTTTTTATTTACATAGCTTCTCTCACTTACAATTCATTTAAACTTACTTTTCAGGGCCTTAGCACACTAACAGCACCAAGAAAATTAGATGAATAAATGCTGGTTGGTAAACCAGTAATTGACCATATAAAGAATATATGGGAAAACCTGTGAAAGTTCTAGTACATAATATTATGATTTTGGTGGTGTCTAAAAGAGATCGACTTATACGTTCATTTCACTGCCCCAATATTTCAGAGATATTTCAAATGCTTTTTTTTCCCTAGTACATTTTGGTTTAGTATTCTAGAGAGCAACAGAAATCCTAGTAAATATGCGTACTCTCTTAAGATTAAAAACCCTTATTGTTTCTATTGCTACCTAGTAATATAAACCTCAATGTTAAAGCAGTAATGGCAAGATCATGCTATTTCAAGATATTAGACCACCAAAATATGAACGCTGTGGGTCATTTTCTAAAATATTTTGTTTACCAAGTTCATTTTAAGCTAAATTAGAATTTTTACAGTCTTACATGTAATTGCAGCATTTATTACTAATCAGTTCTTATATTTTTTATTGTAAAGCATAGCAAATAAAACCCATTGTTAAAATAGTCTTTTAAAATTTTTTATTTGTTCTTTTTAGATATACATGACAGTAGTATATTTTTACATATATACATGGAGTATAACTTAATCTAATTAGGAACCCACTCTTGTGGTTATACATGATGTGGAGTTCACTGGTCATCTATTCATATATAAATATAGGTGAGTTATGTCTGATTCATTCTACTGTCTTTCCTATACCCATCCCAACTCCCTTTTTAAATCAAGTACAAATAGATGCATACTGTATGATCTGACTTAAATGTGGAATCTAAAAATAGTGGAAACACAGATAGAGGAGAATAGAAGTTACCTAGAGCTGGGGCAGGAGGATGGGATGTTGGGGAAATACTGGTCAAAAGGTACAAAATTTCATTTAAATGGAAGGATTAAGTTTGAGAGATCAGCTGTACAACCTGGTGACTACAGTTAATAGCAACATGTTCTATTGTTGAAAATTGCTAATAGAATAGATTTTTGAGTGTTCTCACCACACATTCATGCACATACACACAAACACAAGATAAATATGTGAGTGTTGTATATGTTAAATAACTTGGCCATTTCAAAGTGCATACAATATTAAAACAATATGTTGTATATACACAATTTTATTTGTTAATTTATAAAAAAAAATAAAGTAATAAGTGCTGTCATTTATTGCAATAGTTTACTCTCTTTGGTGCAGTGTAGAATAAACAAATATTTTGACTCTTGAAGCCAGATAGACCTGATTTGCTTCCTAGCCACATGGCTGAACACCTGGGTGGACAGTTTTCTCCTTGGTAAAATGGTAAACAGTGATAATATTACCTACTTTTTGCATCCTTATCAGACTGAATGAAATGATACATATAAAACTGCTTGGCACTTAATAAGTGCCCAATAAAAATTTCTTCCTTTCATCATTATTTGACACCTATCCGAATTCCAATTTATTACATTCTGTAGTTATCTTGGTGTGAAAATCTTGCTATGCCAACAGTCCCTTGAAATTACTTACTTCTATGTATTGCACATCGATAACACCTGCAGTAGATGCTAAGCTCATGGAAGGAGCCAGGCAAACCTATGATTTCAAACAAAAGCCTAAAGAAAATGAGATCTTTTTTTTTTTTTTTTAAAAAGTAACTCACCTTTTTCCCTAGCCAAATTCAGCTTATTTGGATAATCCCCCTGACTGATATAGAAATGGCTTAGCAGTTCTTAGAGAAACAGTTATTAAGATAACTGTTAAGCCAGGCACAGTGACACACACCTGTAATCCCAGCAATTTGGGAGGCAGAGGCAGGAGGATTGCAAGATTGAAGCCAACCTCAGCAACTTAGCAAGACCCTTTCTCAAAATATAAAATAAAAAATAAAAGGGTGGAGGATGTAGCTCAATGATAGGGCGCCTCTGAGTACAATCCCTAGTGCCAAAAATAAAATAACTGTTAAGAAAATCTAAGGGGGAAAAAAAGGGCAGGTCTAAAGAGTAAGGGACACGAGTCGTGAGCCACTTTACCTTGCTGAGCTTGAGGGATTCCCTCCAGGTGCCTTCTCCACCTGGAGCTGGCGCAGATGTATATGACTGTTCTTCTGTACTCCAGCCCACAGAGCTTCACAATCTCCTCGCTCCTCGCCTCTGAGATGGCAAATAGGACAGAGAGTAGAAACAGAGTGAAAATGGAGCCCTTCATTTTGCTCAGAACTGAATGAGAATCCGATAGGGAGTAAATTGCCCCGATCAAGTTTTAAAGAAACCCTCACCCTTTTGACTAATTTATACTAACATCCCTGACACTTTATTGGTCAAAACCTCATTTTAACAATATTTGCTAAGCACATATGTTACACTGTGAAGTATTTTTATGATTATTATATTTTTATGATAATGTATTTTTATGATTATTGCTAGCTATCACTTCTGGAAACCATTATTTAACTGTTAGTCACCTTTGTGAGACGATAAACAGACACTCTCTTGGGAGACATCACTGAGACTCATGGACTCCAGAAGCAGTCAAGCATGAATCTCAATCTCTGCTTTGCTACTTACTGACTGATGCAGGGCAAGTTTCAAACACTGAACCTTAAGAACCGTATCAAAAGAATGGGAAACCCCACCTGATAAAAGATTTTTTTTTTGAGTATTAAAAGCAACATCTATGTCAAGGTGGTGGAAAGCCACGCTTACCCATGCAGACTGCCATGTCCTGGGTTTGATTCCTGGCTTCCCACTTAGCAGATCTAGAATCTTGGAGCAAGTTTTTTCAGTATTCTTATTTGTAAAATTTGCTGCTGGTAATAACTATGTCAGAGAGCTAATGAGATAACATGTCTCCCACTTGATACAATAAAGAGTCAACAATTTGCTGCCCTCTTCCCTAACCATCAGAATTGACTAGGAAAGACAACTTTTGTTCAGAATTCAGGAGAACCTTGACTAGAATCTTCATTGCTATTCTTCACCCCTGATTTAAGTTGCCTTTCTAAGTACACCTTTCTATTATAACAGAAAACTGAAACTATAATCCCAAACAGCTAAATAATGAAATCCCTTTTTCTGTAAGCCCTCTGAAAACATATTTCTGCAAAGCTCTTAACCTAAACTGAGAAGGATGACATTTAAGATCTCAAAGAATTGATGACTCGCTTTTGAGCAAATTGAAAAAAATAACTTTTTAGTTGATTCTGTGGGGGGAAAAAGAATTCCCTCAGTCTGTGGCCAAGATCCTATCGCCCACACTTCCTAGTCCATCATTTTCTTTTGTAGGAAACAGGAAAAGACAATAAAACATATACATTCTGAATAAAAAGTATTCTCACAGAAATCAACATTATTTCAAATAGTCTGACTTTCTCCATCTCTC
This sequence comes from Ictidomys tridecemlineatus, assembly GCF_052094955.1. Classification (NCBI taxonomy): domain Eukaryota; kingdom Metazoa; phylum Chordata; class Mammalia; order Rodentia; family Sciuridae; genus Ictidomys; species Ictidomys tridecemlineatus. Next base: position 52,317,761 of record NC_135487.1, read on the forward strand.
TGACTGCAGCGTGGAGAACAGATGAAGGGTGGCAAGACTTCAGATAGGAAAAACAAAGAAAGACTATGGTGATGATTTAGATGAGGTGTGATGATGGCCTAAACTAAGGCCAGAGCAGAGTGTCTAGGGCAAAGGGGTATTCAAAAGATAGGAGGCTTGGTATTAATTGGGTATCAGGGTAATAATGTACAGAGAACAGTGAAAAGTGGTACCTAAATTTCGGGCTTGCACAACTGAGAGGTATAAAGAGTCATTTGCTATGAAGGGACCAAGAAAGGAGGAATAGTTTTGTGGTCAGACAAAGCTCTTCCATCTTTTGATGGAGCAAAATTACAAAAATGTCTTTTGTCCAGGGGATACCTTCATCACCAAACCTAACACACCTGGAGCACCAACAACTCTTCAGTTGTTCATAACCAAACTTCTTTTATCCTTTCAAGATTTGTATTCCCTGCCTTGATAATGCCAGTTTTCACAAAGCACTACAGTGAAGCTATGATCAGGGGCTATCAACTGGGATTTTTCACAACCCAAAGGATGATCCCTTTCCTGAATGTCAGGCATTCTGGAAACTGAATCCTTTTGTCACCCTCACTTAATCCCTCCGTTTTCAAAATTAGTTTCTTTTTCTGCCAGCTTTGATGGTCTCTTCGGGGCTCATCTTGGGATGCTGATGAGAAGCCACTATAATCTGAACTCGGTCGATAGAAAAATGGAGGCAAGTTTATCAATCTGGTCAATTATCCTGATGAAAAAGTTAAAGGCCAGGCAGAGCCGACACCAGGGGGGCTCTCGATGTAGCACCATGACAGGCATCGCCGCCGCCTCCTTCTTCTCCAATACCTGCCGATTCGGGGGCTGCGGACTCCACTTCCCCACCCTGGCAGACCTCATCGAGCACATCGAGGACAACCACATCGATACAGATCCACGTGTTTTAGAAAAACAAGAATTACAACAGCCAACCTATGTTGCCCTGAGTTACATTTATAGGATCACTAGGCAATGCTGAGCTGACGTGGATCTGGGACGAGCAGTCTGGGTGTCTCAGAACACACACTGAACCCGGATCGGCTGAATTCAAGCTCCCGTTCGCCTGCTTCCCGCAGACAAACAGCTGTGACTCAGCACTAATCCATCCGTCTGAAACAACTGGTCAGCCCTTCTGATCCTACGGAGGTAAATGCCAACCGAGCCTTCATAGGTAGTGGCCACAGGTTTGAAACGGGGCTTGGGAGAGACAGTAAGGACCCACCCGTTGCATTGGTCACCCGGCAAAGGGAAACGAACTGTCGCCATTTGCAAGAGATACCACCATGGCAGACAACTGACGTCATCAGACTGCGGCGGAGGAGATAACTTCATTGAAACCTGCGGCTACAGGTGTGTAATTTGCTAGCCTTCCCTCTCCACACATCAGGGAAACCTTAAGGGCCAATCCCAGCTCTCCTGTAAGGGCCTCTCCCAGCTCTCCCGTGAGCATGGTAGCCAGACCGAGGGAATTAGAGGTGGCGCGGGACCCGCGGCGCGAGACTACCGCTCCCACCAGTGCTGACAGCTGAGGTCTTTTGCACCAGCTACCGGGGGTGTGGCTACCGGAGGGGCAGTAAAATTTGCTGAGGATTCTCAGCCCCAAGCTCTACAAACTTAGGGTCTGAGGGATTGGCAAACTGGAAGAGTGTGCCCAGTCATTCATGAAAACAGGGCTCCCGGGAGCAGCAGACCTGGCGTGTACCCAGTATTGTGGTGAGCGGCACCTGTGAGAGGGGCCTGGCTAGAGGAAAAGTGGGGAGGTGACTAGACACAAGAGGACGCCCTAGGCACCCAGGATTCGAGACTCGCCCAGTCTGGGAGGAAGAGCTGCTGCACAGTGATTGGTTTACGCGTATTGATAGGAGAAACTTGGCCTGGTGGTCACAGCGCCACCTACTGGAAGAGAAGTTAATCAAACTCTAAGACTGCATTTATTAGTTTTTATTTGTTTGTTTGTTTTTTCTTTTTTTTTTTTAATTTTGATTTCGGGTTTTCTTTCATTTTCATTTTTTTCTTGTTTTTTTAATTTTTTTTTACAATTTTTAAAAAATTTTTTTTTCTTCCAATTTTAATTTTAATTTTTTTATTATTTAAAAAAAATTTTTTTTCTTTTTTTATTTCCTATTTTTTTTCTTCTTTTGTCTTTTCATTTCTTTTCAATTATCTTATCCCCCCTTCCTTGAATTCTACCTGCTTACTCTCATTCTCTTTAGTGACTTTTTCCCTTCCCTTCTAATACCTTTCCTCCCAAGCATCAAATAAATTTATAGGAGTAAACAGTAACTCAGCAGTCAAACAGAACAAGAAGTAACATGAGCAGCTTCAAAAAGCAAGGAAGAAAAGGAGTACAAACAATGCAGGACAGCCTAAATATTCAGGAGGACCTAGAGTCATCAGAAAAATGGTCATATAAAGAACTCAAGGAACACCTTAGACAGATGGAATGGAACCTTAAAGAGGATACGAGACAGCAAATTCAAGCAGCGAAAGAACACATTGAGAATGTATTACACAAACAGATAAAAGAAGAAGTTAAGCACCTTTATCAGGAGATAGAGATTATAAAAAAGAATCAAACCATAATCTTAGAAATGAAGGAAACTATAAACCAAATTAAAAACTCAATTGAGAGTATCACTAACAGAGTGGAGCAAGTAGAAGCCAGAACGTCAGATAATGAAGACAAAATATTTCATCTTGAAAAGAGTCTAGCCAACTCAGAAAGGCTGGTAAAAAATCACGAGAAAAACATCCAAGAGTTATGGGATAACATAAAAAAACCAAACTTACAAGTCATCGGGATAGAAGAAGGTACAGAGATTCAAACCAAGGGAATGAGTAACCTGCTGAATGAAATAATTACAGAAAACTTTCCAGAAATGAAAAAGGAAACAGATATACAAATTGAAGATGCATACAGGACACCGAGCACACAAAATCACAGTAGACCAACGCCAAGACACATTGTTATGAAGATATCCAATATACAGAACAAAGAGAAAATATTAAAAGCTACAAGAGAAAGGAGACAGATTACATTCAGGGGTAAACCAATAAGGTTAACAACGGATTTTTCATCACAGACACTGAAAGCAAGAAGGTCATGGAACAATGTATTTCAAACACTGAAAGACAATGGATGCCAACCAAGAATTCTGTATCCAGCAAAATTAAGCTTCAGATATGACAACGAAATAAAAATCTTTCATGATAAACAAAAGTTAAAAGAATTTGCAGCCAGAAAACCAGCATTGCAAAGCATTTTGAGCAAAACACTACACGAGGAAGAAATGAAAAACAATAACCAAAACCATTAGAGGGAAGTGCCTCGGTAAAGACAGAGGGCGAGGGGAAAAATAATCATGGAGAAACAAACTAAATTTTTTTTTTAAAAAAGGATAAATAATCAAACATGGATGGAAGTACAAACCATATATCAATAGTAACTCTGAATGTTAATGGCTTAAACTCTCCAATAAAGTGACATAGGCTGATATCATGGATTAAAAAAACAAATCCAACAATATGCTGCATCCAGGAGACACATCTGATTGGAAAAGACATACACAGGCTGAAGGTGAAAGGATGGGAAAAAATATACCACGCACACCGTCCTCGTAAGCAAGCAGGGGGTGGCCATCCTCATATCAAATAAAATCGACTTCAAGACTAAGTTAATCAAAAGGGATAAAGAAGGACATTATATACTGTTAAAAGGAACCATTCACCAACAAGACATAACAATTATCAATATTTATGCACCAAATAATGGCGCTGCGACATTCATAAAACAAATTCTCCTCAAGTTCAAGAATCAAATAGACCACAACACAATAATTATGGGTGACTTCAACACACCTCTCTCACCATTGGACAGATCCTCCAAACAAAAGTTGAATAAGGAAACTATAGAACTCAATACCACAATCAATAACCTAGACTTAACTGACATATATAGAATATATCAACCATCATCAAATGGATATACTTTTTTCTCAGCAGCACATGGATCCTTCTCAAAAATAGACCATATATTATGCCACAGGGCAACCCTCAGTAAATATAAAGGGGTGGAGATAATACCATGCATTTTATCTGATCATAATGGAATGAAACTGGAAATCAATGATAAAAGAAGGAAGGAAAAATCCTACATCACATGGAAAATGAACAATATGTTACTGAATGATCAATGGGTTACAGAAGACATAAAGGAGGAAATAAAAAAATTCTTAGAGATAAATGAAAATACAGACACAACATATCGGAATCTATGGGACACAATGAAAGCAGTTTTAAGAGGAAAATTCATCGCCTGGTGGTCATTCCTCAAAAAAAGAAAAAAACAACAAATAAATGAGCTCACACTTCATCTCAAAGCCCTAGAAAAGGAAGAGCAAAACAACAGCAAATGTAGCAGAAGGCAAGAAATAATTAAAATCAGAGCGGAAATTAATGAAATTGAAACAAAAGAAACTATTGAAAAAAATTAACAAAACTAAAAGTTGGTTCTTTGAAAAAATAAATAAGATCGACAGACCTTTAGCCATGCTAACAAAGAGAAGAAGAGAGAGAACTCAAATTACTAACATACGGGATGAAAAAGGCAATATCACAACAGATGCTACAGAAATACAGAAGACAATTAGAAATTATTTTGAAAACCTATATTCCAATAAAATAGAAGATAGTGAAGACATCGATAAATTTCTTAAGTCATATGATTTGCCCAGACTGAGTCAGGAGGATACACACAATTTGAACAGACCAATATCAATGGATGAAATTGAAGAAGCCATCAAAAGACTACCAACCAAGAAAAGCCCAGGACCGGATGGGTATACAGCGGAGTTTTACAAAACCTTTAAAGAAGAATTAATACCAATACTTTTCAAGTTATTTCAGGAAATAGAAAAAGAGGGAGCTCTTCCAAATTCATTCTATGAGTCCAACATCACCCTGATTCCGAAACCAGACAAAGACACCTCAAAGAAAGAAAACTACAGACCAATATATCTAATGAACCTAGATGCAAAAATCCTCAATAAAATTCTGGTGAATCGAATACAAAAACACATCAAAAAATTGTGCACCATGATCAAGTAGGATTCATCCCTGGTATGCAAGGCTGGTTCAATATACGGAAATCAATAAATGTTATTCACCACATCAATAGACTTAAAGATAAGAACCATATGATCATCTCAATAGACGCAGAGAAAGCATTCGACAAAGTACAGCATCCCTTTATGTTCAAAACACTTGAAAAACTAGGGATAACAGGAACGTACCTTGACATTGTAAAAGCTATCTATGCTAAGCCTCAGGCTAGCATCATTCTGAATGGACAAAGGTTGAAGGCATTCCCTCTAAAATCTGGAACAAGACAGGGATGCCCTCTATCACCACTTCTATTCAATATAGTTCTCGAAACACTGGCCAGAGCAATTAGACAGACGAAAGAAAGTAAAGGCATAAAAATAGGAAAAGAAGAACTTACATTATCACTATTTGCAGATGACATGATTCTATACTTAGAAGACCCAAAAGGGTCTACAAAGAAACTACTAGAACTAATAAATGAATTCAGCAAAGTGGCAGGATATAAAATCAACACGCATAAATCAAAGGCATTTCTGTATATCAGCAACAAAACTTCTGAAACGGAAATGAGGAAAAACACTCCATTCACAATATCCTCCAAAAAAATAAAATACTTGGGAGTCAACCTAACAAAAGAGGTGAAAGATTTATACAATGAAAACTACAGAACCCTAAAAAGAGAAGTAGAAGAAGATCTTAGAAGATGGAAAAATATACCCTGTTCATGGATAGGCAGAACTAACATTATCAAAATGGCGATATTACCAAAAGTTCTCTATAGGTTTAATGCAATGCCAATCAAAATCCCAATGGCATTTCTTGTAGAAATAGATAAAGCAATCATGAAATTCATATGGAAAAATAAAAGACCCAGAATAGCAAAAGCAATTTTAAGCAGGAAGTGTGAATCAGGCGGTATAGCGATACCAGATTTCAAACTATATTACAGAGCAATAGTGACAAAAACAGCATGGTACTGGTACCAAAACAGGCGAGTGGACCAATGGTATAGAATAGAGGACACAGAGACTAATCCACAAAGTTACAACTATCTTATATTTGATAAAGGGGCTAAAAACATGCAATGGAGGAAGGATAGCATCTTCAACAAATGGTGTTGGGAAAACTGGAAATCCATATGCAAAAAAATGAAACTGAATCCCTTCCTCTCGCCATGCACAAAAGTTAACTCTAAATGGATCAAGGAGCTTGATATCAAATCAGAGACTCTGCGTCTGATAGAAGAAAAAGTTGGCTACGATCTACATATTGTGGGGTCGGGCTCCAAATTCCTTAATAGGACACCCATAACACAAGAGTTAATAACAAGAATCAACAAATGGGACTTACTTAAACTAAAAGTTTTTTCTCAGCAAGAGAAACAATAAGAGAGGTAAATAGGGAGCCTACATCCTGGGAACAAATTTTTACTCCTCACACTTCAGATAGAGCCCTAATATCCAGAGTATACAAAGAACTCAAAAAATTAGACAATAAGATAACAAATAACCCAATCAACAAATGGGCCAAGGACCTGAACAGACACTTCTCAGAGGAGGACATACAATCAATCAACAAGTACATGAAAAAATGCTCACCATCTCTAGCAGTCAGAGAAATGCAAATCAAAACCACCCTAAGATACCATCTCACTCCAGTAAGATTGGCAGCCACTATGAAGTCAAACAACAACAAGTGCTGGCGAGGATGTGGAGAAAAGGGTACTCTTGTACATTGCTGGTGGGACTGCAAATTGGTACGGCCAATTTGGAAAGCAGTTTGGAGATTCCTGGGAAAGCTGGGAATGGAACCACCACTTGACCCTGCTATTCCCCTTCTCGGACTATTCCCTGAAGACCTTAAAAGAGCATGCTACAGGGATGCTGCCATATCGATGTTCATAGCAGCACAATTCACAATAGCTAGACTGTGGAACCAACCCAGATGCCCTTCAATAGATGAATGGATAAAAAAAATGTGGCATCTATACACAATGGAGTACTATGCAGCAATAAAAAATGACAAAATCATAGAATTTGCAGGGAAATGGATGGCACTAGAGCAGATTATGCTTAGTGAAGCTAGTCAATCCCTAAAAAACAAATACCAAATGTCTTCTTTGATATAATGAGAGCAACTATGAACAGAGCAAGGAGGAGGAGCAGGAAGAAAAGACTAACATTAAACAGAGTCATGAGATGGGAGGGAAAGGAAGAGTAAAGGGAAATTGCATGGAAATGAAGGGAGACCCTCATTGCTATACAAAATTACATATAATTTTGTGAGGGGAATGGGAAAATAAACAAGGAGAGTAATGAACTACAGTAGATGGGGTAGAGAGAGAAGATGGGAGGGGAGGGGAGGGGGGATAGTAGGGGATAGGAAAGGTAGCAGAATACAACAATTACTAATTGGGCATTATGTAAAATTGTGGATGTGTAACCTATGTGATTCTGCAATCTGCATTTGGGGTAAAATTGGGAGTTCATAACCCACTTCAATCTAATGTATGAAATATGATATGTCAAGAGCTTTGTAATGTTGTGAACAACCAATAAAAAAATAAAAAATTAAAAAAAAAAAGAAAAAGTTAAAGGCCATAACAAAAGCCCTAGGTGTGCAGCCTCACATCTGGAGACCTCATTTTCCCCATTTTAAGTTCAGAAGGTTAGGCTGGATTGCTCAAGGGCTCTTCTGAACTTGAAATTCCAAGTCTTGCTATAATTATGTGATCATGTTATTCTTACCTGAAAAAGCTTCAGAGGCAAAGTGGACTGAATTATACATATATGATTGTGGGAAAACAAACTCCAATGTCATGTATAACTATAATGAACATTTTTTAAGAGACAGGAAAAAAGGAATGAAAACCTAACAGGTTGTCATATAGGACTGTCCTCTCGGGTCTCCAAATAGCACTCCTTCCACATATTTCAGGGTCCAATTAGAGGACAATGAAAATGAATCTTTCCATTTATGACCAACCACAGTTTACTGTTTGTACATCTAACAGGAACATTTAATTCTTTTTGTTTGTAGGTTGACATAACTATTTGCCCTCATCTCGTCTATTATTCACTTTACTCTTTGTGTGGCTTTTAACAATGGGGCTGCTATAACAAAATAAAGTGTCTGGATAGTTTATAAATAACAGCAATTTATTTTTTATAATTCTGGAGGCTGGAAATAGAAATATCAATGTGCCAGCATTTTTAGATCCTGGTGAGAGCCCTCCTGTGGTCTATAGACTGCTGCTTTCTCACTGTCTCACATGGTGGTAGGGGAAACTAGTTTTCTGGGGTCTCTTTCATAAGAGCATTAATCTTAATTATGAAGACTCTGTCCTCATGATCTAATCACTTTCCTAAGCCCTCAATTTCTAATACCATCATTTGGCAGTTAAAATTTCAATATATGACTTTTTGGGGACACATACATTCAGGACATAATAATATGTTATGGTCCTACATTATAGTTTCCCAATTTTCATAATGTTATTTTGAAGTTGCAATGAGCTAAAATAAATAAAGCACCTATTATAATGTGTGGTGCTTATAGATAATAACTTAGCATCATTTGCAATGGATTAACAGTTTTTATGTTTGATTGGAACTAGTTAGTATGGGAATTTACTGTGTAACTCTCAATCCTAAACAATCCATAAATTTGCACTGCTGTAGTCTTTTTCTTTCTTTCCTTTTATTCTTCCACAAATAAATTCTAAAAAGGTAGAGTTTTAGGGTACTGTATCTTGAAGTGTTTTCTTTAGAACATGAGTCTTTGCAGATATTTTGGGAAAAAATGATTCCATGTTAATAGACCCTTTCTTAGAGATTGATAATGTATATTAATATAGTAAGGACTCAGAAATTTCCTATTGTTAGGAAATTTCTGCAACCTTAATTCAACTTTTCTCCCACATATTTAATCCTGGAAACTCTCTAATGATGGAACTAACATCTAGGATAGCCATGCATTTCCAAAGTAGACATTTCTAGTCTTTCTCTGTTCAGGAATATGATAGGATTATATTTCTCTGTTTCTTAAAGTTGGACATGTGACGTATCTGGGCAAATGTCAGTGGAGGTGACATATATCTCTGGAATTTAAGGATGGGCACAGACTGCCTCTCCTTTGCCTTGATAAATAACAATTTAATGCTGGAAACTGGTAGCTGCCTCTGTATATTATGGAGTAGAGAAGTCTATTCACCTATAATGAATATGCAATACGAATGAGAAAGAAACATTTATCATTTAAACTCGCTGGTATTCAGAGATTGTTGGTTACAACAACATAACTTGGCTTCTCTTGCTAAGTATAATTATCTTTAAGTAACTGACATCTTGCAGATGTAGAGAATGTTTATAATGATCCAAGATTTTAAAACAGGTAAGATCAGTTGTTTTTTGTTTGTTTTGGGGGAGTTTTTCTTTTTTTTTCCATACTGAGGGTGGATCATAGGGGCACTTAATCACTGAGCCACATCCCTGGCCCTATTTTGTATTTTATTTAGAGACAGGATCTCACTGAGTTGTTTAGCACCTTGCTGTGGCTGAGGCTGGCTTTGAACTCTCCATTCTCCTGTCTCAGCTTCCTGAGCCCACTGGGATTACAAGTGTGCCACTACGCCAAGCTCAATATCAGTGATTTGACTTTAATGACTGGAATTAATTCCCACATGCTCAATATGATTATCTGAAGTTCTACTGTTAACATAAACCAAAAATTCAAATTAAGACGACCACGGATTTAGTAAACATCTTTCACCTGTACACCATTTGTCAAGGAACTATGGCTACAGTGCACCTAGTCATGGTGTCTGAGGCAGGTTGGCATCAGTTGGAAGTACTGTCTATGGCATCGGATTTGGGACATTAAATCTCAGTTCTGGCATTTAACATCCATGTGAACTTAGGGCATATTTAATGTCTCAATCTCAGTTTCTTTACTTCTAAAATTAAGATAAAAGCATGGACTTCATTAGGGTAGTTGTAAGAATTAAATGATGAGTACTAATCAGTCTAGCACAAAGGAAACTTTCAATAGTTTGATCATCAATGAAAATTATAATGGTGATGATTTCATCAAACAATTCCTTGTGTCTTCAGTGTTAGAATGATACAGTATCCATATTGGTACTCTAATTTCTAATAAGAGACCTTGAGAAAGTATTTTACGTGTGATTTGATTTTCTAATTTGTTAGATTGAAAAAAATCACAGGATCAGTTATCATTGCTAAATTATAAAGCATATCACATATAATTATTTTATAATGACTGAGATCTCTATATGTAAATGCATTAGCAAACATTAATTTATTTTACTTTTTATTAGTTTTTCTATTTATATGACAGCAGAATGCACTACAATTCTTATTACACATACAGAGTACAATTTTTCATATCTCTTGTTGTATACAAAGTATATTCATACCAATTTGTGTCTTTATACATATATATTATCTTATTGGATAATAATGTCCATCACATTCCACCATCATTTCTAACCCCATATCCCTCTCTTCCCCTCCCATACCCCTCTGCTCTATCTAGAATTCATCTATTCCTCCCTTGCTCCCCTTCCCTACCCCACTATGAATCATCCTCCTTATATGAGAGAAAACATTCAGCATTTAGTTTTTTGGATTTGGCTAACTTCACTTAGCATTATCTTCTCTAACTACATCCATATACCTGCAAATGCCATGATTTTATTCCACTTTATTGCTGAGTAGTATTCCATTGTGTATATATGCCACATTATTTTTATCCATTTATTGAAGGGCATCTTGGTTGGTTCCACAGTTTAACTGTGAATTGTGCTGCTATAAACATTGATGTGGCTGTGTCCATTCATTCTTAATGTGTCTACTCTTCATGGCACAACTATTTACCTAGCTGTTCCTGGGCGTCATTCATGACTCTTCACTCTGTCTCCATTGTATAAAACCTTCTCTATACAAACATCCATTAAATCACCAAATCCCATCAGTTTTACCTTCTGAATTTCTGTGTGATCCATAATCAGTCTATCCCTTCTTGCATGACCTCAACAATCATTCTTGATTGGCCTTGTCATCAATCAATTTTCCATACTGCTGCCCAGAATGATCTAAAATGTAATTATTACCAACCTTTAAAACCCTCCTATAGTTTCCCATTTCCCTCAAGAAAAACATCCAAATTTCTTTAATGTGGCCTACAAGATGTTTCATGATGTGGCCTTTCTCTACTTGTTCAGGTTCAATTGTGTTAGATACCTTCAAACTCTAAAAGTTCTAGTGATATTGAACACCTTACAGATACTGAAATTCCTTATCGTTTTTCTCTTTTTTTTCTCCACCTTTGAAATCTGGTTAACAACTTCTACTCTACAGATATCTGTGGAATGGATATTGAAATACTATTTGCATAATTTTTATGGATCTTTCTTACCATTCATTTAGTGATTTTTAAAAATGTCTTATCATAAGAATCAAAATGAGCAAGTAACATACAACACAATAGCAAACCAAACCAGAAAAAAACAATAATAAAATGATCTGATTTTTAAAAAATAGGCAAAGAACTTTTTTTTTTCAAAGACTTACAATAGCCAACAGGCATATGAAGAGGTGATCAACATCACTAATCATAAGGGAAATGCAAAGCAAAAGCACAGTGAACATCACTTCCCATGTTAGGATAGCAGTTATCAAACACACACGAGAGAACAATATTGACAAAGATGTGGAGAAAAGGAAACCTTTGCACACTGTTGGTGGGAATATAAATTGGTATAGTCATCACACAAAATGAAATAGAGATTCCTACAAAACTTAAAAATAGAACTCCCATGTGGTCTTGACATTCCACTTTTGGTTATGTATCTAAAGGAAATGAAGATATCCTCTCTCCCATGTTCCTTCCAGCATTTTTCATTATATTCAAGATACAGAATCCACTTCTACGTTTCTTGATGAAAGAATGGATAACAAAAGTGCAATGTTAAAATATATCTTGAAAAAAATTGTTACTTAAAGCTTTATTTTGTATGATCAGAGCATCTATTTTCCTTTTATGCTTTTATTGTTGTCACTTTGCACTTCTAGAAATAAAAACTCAAGCCAGATGTGCTAATGCATGCCTGTAATCCCAGTTATTCTGGAGGTTGAGGCAAGAGGGTTGAAAGTTTGAAGTCAGACTCAAACACACACACACACACACACACACACACACACACACACACACACACAACATGGGGGGCAGATGGAGAATGCCACGGAGTTCAATCCCCAGGATCACACACCTAATAATCAAAATATGTGCAATAATTTGAAAATTTAAAAAAAAATCAGTGAGTTCTGATGTAAGATCCCTCAAATATCCTGTTCTTCCTGGAATAATGATTCCATATCTTTTAATAGGTGACTTATTCAAAGAGAATACATATATGATAAAAGTATATTTTTAATGAGTTATTCTGAATGCTACTTAAATGTCTTGTGAGTTTTTAGAAAAGCAATGCCCATTTTTATAAGATCCATAACAATGTTTTATATGTTCCACCTTAGTGGACATGTTTCATTTTCTGTTTAATTCAGAAATTAGTGTCATGTAAATTACCAGCCTTTTAGTTTTATCATCAAATAAGTATGCCAACCCAAGGAAATGAAGGCAAATAGCCTAGTAAATGTTCTATGGGTTGGGAGATAGATTTGAGTATTGAACAGAATTCTGAACAAACAAGACACAAAACCTAAATGTTCCATGAAGGAGGAAATGAGCTCATCAGCACAATCTGTACCTCCTGGGGAAGGAGAGGGCAACCACAGGCAATCATGAAGGGCAAAGAGGTTCTTTAAAGACCAGGACCTGGGGATGTGGATCTGGGTATTATGTACAATGCTGGCATTGTGCTGGTGATTTATCTTGGAGAAACATTGTTCCCAAAATGGATGTCAGGAACACAGCCTCACAAGATAATGCTAGTATTTGCAAAAAGACAATGATCACAGATTTGTTTTTAAGCCTTTGTCTTAAAGGAAAATAAATAATTTTACATTGTTATAGATCAAAAAAGCTGACTATATTTATCTACTTTCCAGACTGATTTATATTCTCTATATATTCCACTGTTAAAATGTTTTTTTTATCTTCTCTGATGTTAAAATATTTTGTTAGTATTTTGAGGAAATTATGTTTAAGATATTAAATGATGTAGTGATATAGAACAAGCATGAAACCATAATTTTGCCACTAATTTGATAAATCATTCCTTCAACGAATATTTGTTGCATTCCTATTCTGTAGAGATAACTGTTCTAGATGCTAGACACAGTGTGGTAAGCAAAACACATAGACCCTAACCCTTCAGGAACTTAGTCTAGGAGGAAAGTGGATATTAAGCAAACGATTTACAAATAGACATTTAGCATACCAGGTATGAATCTCAGTTTAGCAATTCAGTCATCCAAGAAACATATCTGCGCCAAGGGATTTCTAGTATCAGAGATGCTGCTTCTTCAGTGTTTGGCTTCTTCAGTTCTAGTGGCTCGTGGTTGCTTCTGCACATCACTTGTTGCACAGGGAATAGTTTTCAAAGATGACTGTGGTCCCTCCTAAGTTGCTACTTTCTGTACAATATTTTTTAGCAACATGTTTTTTAGACATGGGTTTTCTATGTTCTGTGGCTCCCCAGGCTCCCTCTTTTCTGTATTCCCCCACCTTTCCCATCCCTGAGGAAACATTGTATTTCTTTTTATGTTTAAGACACTTGGTCTATGTCCCAAATACCTCCCCTAAGTTCTGTGCTTTTATAGAACAAAATGGATGTCTTTGATTTATTGTCATTTTACATGTCTCCTTAAACTCATAAGCACAGAACTGGTCATTTGAGAGGAGAAAGATAATGAAGAAAAATAAGGATTGAAACATTTCTAGATATTGTCCCTCAACCATAATTTCTGAAATGGTGCTATGTGGGAAATCCATGGAGGCTTGAAAACATTTAATGAAAGGACCAAATATAGTCTGGCTAGTCTTATGGGATGGAACTCAGAAACAATGTTCCTTACAAGTTGAGATATTAAGAGAGATCTAAGGGTGAGTAAAGAGTTAATATGCTGAAGGAGAGAGATGAGTTGGGAGCTGGCTGTACAACAGAACAATACATATGTGTTGAGGACGAATGGCAGGTGAATGCTGAGAAATATCAAGTTTACAAGCATTATCCTCTTTGGATAAAACCTTAATTGCAGAAAAATATTCATGCCTAAATTTTTGGGTACATTTCAGCAAATTATATGGACATTAACCATTTACTATACAGTAGTAGAAAGTATGTAAAAATTGTTCAAAGCTTTGTGCTTGTGTTCAAGCTTGACCAGTTACCAGTAGAATGGTCTTTGGCATGTTAAGTACCTCTCCAAGCCTTAATTATAACATTTGGAAAACAGAAGCTATGATGATAGTATAATTACTTGTCAGTCTTGTCCCATAGAATTATCTGAGGATACATGGGATAATGAATGTGAAAGTGTTCTGCAAACTGTAAAAAATGTGAATATGCATTATTACTACTATATTGATAACTCAATCTAGTCACAGTAAGATTCAACATTTTCTTGTAGAGAGACTCTTGTGACAAAATAATAAATATTAAGCATTCTAATTTATCATCTATAATTGTATATTATTCCATAGAGATGAGCCAAATCAATGCACTAAATATGATACAATTATTTAAGTAATGAGTATAATCTTCCTTTCCTATCTCAGCTGGAAGAGTAGCTAACAATATACTCTCAGAAAACAATAATGTAAGTTGTGTATGAAAGATGCCTGATAGGAAGTGACCAAATGAAGTAATGAACACCTGGCATAGTCGCCACTTCTAACCAGCACACTGATGTGGTGTGGTGTGTGTGTTTAAGGATAACATGAGATGGATAACATGAGATGGCTAATGGCTAAGCAAAATTTTCATTCAATTCTTAAAAACATATGGTAAGGGCTGGGAGTGTGGACCAGAAGTAGAGTACTCGCCTAGCATGCACCAGGCACCAGGTTCAATCCTCAGCAACACATAAAAATAAAATAAAGATCTTGTGTCCACCTATAACTAAAAAATAAATATTTTTAAAAATATATATGGTAATTAGTTTACTACAAGGATTCAAAGCTAGCTAAGAAAGCAAGCGAATGACTCCTTCTGAAATTCCCAGGTAAAAGGTAAAATTAAAAAATTGATGCTAACCTACAAGTATGGGTGAATCATTTAAGACTATCAGTGCAGGGATGGGAAGGGTGGAGTAAAGTAGGTTCAGTGCTTTAAGATCAGTTGTCCAGAATCTGAACAGAACAGCTTTCTCATTTAGGTTTGAGGAACCTAAAATATGTACATTTTTAAAAGATAAATAAATATATAATAAAAAGGAGCATATTTTTAAATCAAATTTTTATTTTCGTACACAAATTGTTATAGAAAGTTCCATCTTCTAGAAAGACAAAGATAATCTTATTCACTTGTATCAGTAGAAAATTTATAATCCTTATAACCTGACCTAAACTCTCAAATCTACCTGAAAATTCCCTTGCTTTTGTTTAAAAGATAGCTCCAAAGAAATGGAGACTGTGAAGCAATGGACACTTGAAAAAGGTAGCTCCCATTGTTGCACTAATTTAATTCTGTTTATATATATGTGTGTATATTTTTCCCTAGAGAGCTTAGTACACATGCTCTCCTGTCCACTTACAAGAACAGGCCACAGGACACAGTTAACAAACCCAGGACTTGTTAAATCACATGGAGCCACCTCTTTGCGATCTATATTTGGAGGAATCATCCCCCTATTTCTACAACCTGTCTCTAGTGTGATCTATACATCAGAGACTTTCTATTTTCTTGCTGAGTCCACTAAAGTCCAAGCTTAAAGTCCAGAGCAGATTCAGAGGAAGATGTCCTAGTTTGTTCCACATTAACTTTTCTCACTGAATTGGGAGGGTGGTGCCTGCTGGCCAAACAATATAATTCTGATATTTGCTGTTATGTTTGTCAGACAGTCTAATAAAGTTCTATAGCTGCATCTCTCAGATCAACGAGGATAAAATTTAAGGCTACAAATTGCATATGAGAATACACTGCTCTCATTATACTAAAAACTATGTAATTATAAATCTTGGAAAACAAAGCTTAAAGAGCAGATTAAAATTGATGGAATTTTGTATTATAAAGATTTGGTTTAAGTAATTCTAATAATTTTGCTCTTATATCCTGTGAACTTGTTAACATTGCTTATTCTAGTAGTTTTTTCACTGAATTCCTTAAATTTTCTGTGTACAAGATTTGCATCTTCTATGAATAAAGACAGTTTTATTTCCTAAAAAAATAATAATTTCCAAATTTGGCTTCTAAAGAAATAATTTTCTAATGCATTTGGTCATTTTATAAGTGTGGGTGTATATATAGTATATATATGAGTATACAGGATATATGAGTATAGCATATACATATGTAATATAATATGTAATATATATACTCATATGACTAAGTATAAATACCTTAAGATTTCAACAAAATTCTTAGAACTTTTACTTTCATAACAAAGTAATCATATATTTCTGAAAAGTTCATTACATTTAAATGGAAGTTATATATCAAGTGTTGTTTTCTATAATCAAAATCCTAGCTTACAGCCTATTTATACAAACTATTAAGTATTGAACACTGTTCCTTTTTCTTTAAACAACAACAACAACAAAATATTATAAATGATGAATTGTCCTGGTTAGTTTGACTTGGGTCCAAGCAAAGCGTTTATTGCATCTCCCTGAAAAGAAAAGAAAAAAAGTCACACAATTGAAATGCAATAAAATGCAACTTAAAACGTAAAGTAATCTTTAAAATACCATTTAAAGTTTATAACTCAGTGATGCACATGTAAAAGGCATCCAATAAGAATGAAAATGGGAACAAATATGGTTAACTTTAAACAGTGACAGGTACTTCCTAGTATAAACTAGTTCTTTCCTATGAAAGATTCTTTTAATGAAATACGACAAATAATTTTATAAGAATTCAATAGAGAAAAATTTTAGTAGCTCTTAGTGAACCTTAATGCTTAAACCTGAGCTTTCTGTTCTGTAAAATACCCGTAAAACTTAATGATATCTTCAGTTCTTTCATGATCTGTCAATGCTTCATTTAGTGAAAAGCACCTCTTAATTTCCACGTGGTTCTGTATTTTCATTTAATGATACTTACATCTTTGTACTAAAAAATGACAAAATTATCATATATAAAAGGATGAAAACCAAAGTTTTTTTTTTAAAGAAAGACAATAGAATATATAAGGAAAAGAAGCAGAAAACTAGTTTTCTCCATTGTCTGATAAATGTAATCTTGAGAAAATCAACATCTACTTCTAAAGATTGTTGTGAGAGCTGAATAGCTAATTTATGGGGAAAGGTTTTGTAACCTTAAAAAGTTGTAAACACTTTAGATAATATAAGTTTTGATAAACTGTATATGAATGGCATACATTATACCATCTTTGTCACTTTCCCATCCTTCAAGCCCTAATGTACCAAATTAGTTGCCCAGTCCTGTTAATTCTAACCTTAATTTGTTTTTCAAACTTTCTACTTCAGTCTCTCACTTAGGAAAATGAAAATAGATCACTTCTCTAATTTGTTCAATGTTTATCCTCAGTGACTAAGGCAGACCTTGTCACATAGTACAAACTCAGTAAATAATCTTCAATGAATGAACAAATGGTCTATTTTTTCTGCCTTCTATGTCTCTCAGAACTAATTACATATTAAACATTTATGTTTCTAAGATCCCATTTTGAACATTTCACTTTTTAAAACTTTTCCTTTATTTTGGAAAAAAAATGTAAATACTAAGATCACAGAGAAAAAATGCGGCAAATATATTAGATTGAACTGTAACATTAAAAATAGTATCCAAGAGTGATTCTTTAACAGTTTACTTCCAAAAAAGACTGTCTTCCTGCAATGCCTTATTGAAATTGACTTCTGTCAAATTCTTTAACTATAAATCTGTTCAAGGCAAGATTACACCCCTAGCAACCAGCCCACATCATGCCAGAAGAGCTGGAGCTTTCCCATCATGAACGTGGGGCAAATCCTGTCAACAGTTTGCTACATTATAAAGTTACAGATGCAACTGACTTCCTTAACAAAGACCCTAAAACTCAAGAAATAAAATCAAGAATCAATTAGTGGAATGCCATCAAATTGGAAAGCTTCTGCACAGCAAAGGAAATGATTAAGAGCATGAATAGAGAGGTTGCAGTATGGGAGAAAATCTTCTGACAGGATATTAATATGCAGAATATGTAAAGAAGTAAAATCACATCAACTCTCCTTCCTAATAACCCAATCAATAAGTGGGCAAAAGAACTAAACATATTTTTCAAAAGAATAAACAAAAATGGACAACAAATATATGAAAAGTGTTCAACATCTCTAGCAATCAGGTAAATGCAAATAAAAACTATACTAAGATTTCATCTCACTCCAGATAGAATGGCAATTATCAAGAGCACAAACGATAATAAATGCTGGTGAGGATGTGGGGAAAAAGGTACATTTATACATTGCTAGTGATTGCAGATTAATATGACCACTCTGGAAAGCAGTATGGAGATTCCTCAAAAAAAAAAAACAAAAAAAAAAAAAACAAAGAATAGAATCATCATATGATCCAGCTATCCCACCCCTCGGTATTTATCCAAAAGAACTAAAATCAACATACTATAATGATATAGCCACCTGAAATTTTATAGAAGCACAATTCACAATAGCTATATTATTAAATCAACCCAGAGGCCCATCAATACATGAATAGATTAAGACATTGTGGTATATACACACAATGGAGTTTTACTCAGACATAAAGAAGAATGAAATCATGGCATTTTTTTTGGTAAAGCGATAGAAATGGAGAACATAATGCTGAGTGAAATAAGCCAGTCTCAGAAAATCAATGGTAGTGTTTTCTCTCATATGTGGAAGCTGGAGCAAAATAGAGGAAAGAAGGAGGGGAGGATCGGATATCATAAAGATAAGGGGAAGATCAGTAGAGTAGAAGAAGATTGAGAGAGGCAGGTTGGGAAAGGGGAGGAAACATAGAATGTTTTTAAAAAGCATACTATGTATAACTAGAAAGAACCAATCAAAAATAAATAGATAAGCAAAAGGAATATCTGTAGAGGAAGGAGAAAAGGGAGGAACATGAACCAAAATCGAATTCCATGCATAAACGAATTTGTCCTGACAGACCCACTACTATGCATAACTATAATGGTTAAATAGAAAAAATGAAGAAGAATTAAATTTATAGGTGCAAGCCTTGTGCTCTTGATAACTGCCATTCTATCTGGAGTGAGATGAAATCTTAGCATAGTTTTTATTTGCATTTACCTGATTGCTAGAGAAGTTGAACACTTTTCATATATTTGTTGTCCATTTTTGTTTATTCTTTTGAAAAATATGAAAAAATATGAAAACTAGGCTGATGTTATCCCTAACCATAAACCCGGAGCAGGTAGGACAGGACTCATTCAGGAAGGGCCAGAATGTCAGACATCATGTCACTTAAAATATCCAGGACACAAAAATTCAAGTCCTGCTGTGCAAGGCCACACAGGATGACCAGCAATCACAGAGGGATAAACATGGTCCAAAACTACTATTGATCTTTATGATTTTTTTCCTAATAAACACTTCTACAGCATTCTTGGTGCATGTACTGTCTGGTAGTTTGCCTTTTATAAACACATAGCCACCTAAATCAATGAATGCCATTTTTGCTTTGGATATTTTTAAGTTAAAAAAAAAAAAGAAACTTTACTGATAGCAATTAAAGCTCCCTTTATCCCCTAACCAATCTTGTTTTCCCCTTATCCCTCACTTCCCACAGGCTGCCTCCATAAATTGGTTGCATATCTTTCTTATAGATGAAATCATAAGCCCTTTAAACCTTTGAGACACTCTTGGTTGAAATTAATAAAAAATACAATAATGTTACTTGATAAGGTATTTTGACAAGAAATGATTTTGACATTACTTACTTTGAGACTTCAAATTACTATTATGGCTAAAGTTATTCTCTAAAAACTAAGGAAGACAAGGTATATCAATCAAGCATGAGTTCAGCTGTGACATCATACCCTATTAATAGGTTTTTGTTTGCTGTTATTTAATATCAAATACATATAACTCTGAACCTTTCAAATACAGTGCCCCAAATCATGAAAAAACATTTGTATCAAGAAACTGCATTCATTTAATAATGTATGGGATACATTTATTAAAAGAAAATTTTGCTCACCAGTCTTTTTTTTAAGTTGTAGATGGATACAATATCTTTATTTTTTATTATTTATTTTTTTATGTGGTGCTGAGAATCAAACCCAGGGCCTCACATGTGCAAGGCAAGCACTCTACCACTGAGCCAAAACCCCAGCTCACTCACTAGTCTTAAATCATTAATTTGTGTGTGTGTGTGCATGCACACACACACACACACACACACACACACACACACACACACACAAACACTACTCCTCCAATACTCACACTTTGCTAAAAATGTTCAAACTATGGGAGTTTCAAATTCTGCTTGCAGAGTATACTGCTCAAAGAAAAAGACGGTTCTAATCAATTTACATCCAAACATAAAAAATAAAGCATTTTTCTCCCATACTCCAGTCTATATTTTAACTATACTAACTATAAATGCTTTCACTAAGAATATTGTTTTTATGTTTAAATAGTATTAACATAAATTTTGGCAGCTTCCTTAAATTTGCTTTTATCACTCAGCACTGCTCCCTAGATTTATTCCAAGTATGTCACATTGGCACATTAAGATACATATCATTTAAATTTCTGTATTATAGTAACACATGGGAAGATGCCACCTTTTGCTTATCTAAGTCTTCCACTGATGATCACTTCAATATAGAAATAATAAACATTGTTCATTGTTTTCACATTAGCACGTATTTCACATTATTACTAATTAATTAAACAAAGTCCTAGGAGATGCATACAATATAATCAGATGACATTTAAACATCTCTAAGGGTTATAGTCCTACTAGATAGGAGAACTATAACAATTGAGAATTTAATGACATGGTAAATAAATGAACTGAAGTAAATCAAGTGAAGCAGCAACATGGTCAGGAATACACACCCTGAGGTGAGAAACATAGGTAATATATAAGGAGAGCTTGGAAGACATATCTATGCGCCCACTACATCTGGAGGGCATTTACAATTTCAGTACAAAGCAGAGTTCAGTCCAGCAACAATGGGAGTTAGAAAAATCCTCTGAAGAATCCACAATTTCAAATCTCATTTCCTGGATAGCATCTCTATTTTCTTTTACAATATATTTATTTATTTTTAAAAAACAGCAACTTTATTTTATTTATTTATATGTAGTGATGAGAATCAAACCCAGTGTCTCACACATGCTTGGCAAGTGCTCTACCACTGAGCCACAACCCCACCCTTAATTTTTAATTTTTTAAAATTTTTTCTTTTTAGATACACATGAGAGTAGAGTGTATTTTGACATATTATAAATACACGGAGTATAATACACTCTAATTAGGATGCCATTCTTGCAGTTATACATGATGTGGAGTTTCACTGGTTGTGTAATCATATACGAACATAGGAAAGTTAAATCCAATTCATTCTACTGTCTTTCCTAGCCCCATCTCCCATCTTCATTCCCCTTTTTCTAATCCAAAAAACTCCTATTCTTCCCTGCCTTATTGTGTGTTAGCATCCAAATATCAGACAGAACATCCGGCCTTTGGTTCGTTGGGATCATTTATTTCAATTAGCATGCAGTCTCCAATTTCATCTAGTTGCTGGCAAATGCCATAATTTCTTCCTTATGAATATATTCCATTATGTATGTGTACCATTGTTTCTTTCTCCATTTATCTATTGAAAGGCACTTAGCTGGTTCCATAGTTTAGCTATTGTGAATTGAACTGCTATGAATATTGATGAGGGCACATCACTATATTTTACTGATTTAAAGTCCTTTGGGTATATGCCAAGGCATGGGATAATTGGGTCAAATGGTGGTTCCATTCCAAGTTTTCTGAGAAATCTCCATACTGCTTTCCAGAATGGTTTCACCAATTTGCAGTCCTACTAGTAACATATGAGTGAACCTTTCCCTCCACATCCTCATCAACATTTACTGTTACTTTTATTCTTGATAATTGCCATTCTGAAAAAAATATTGCCATCCTGATTGGAGTGAGAAGAAATCTGAGTAGTTTTAATTTGCATTTCTCTAATTGCTAGAGATATTGAACATGTTTTCATATATTTTTGACTATTCATATTTCTTCTTCTGTGAACTTCCTCTTCAGTTTCTTAGCCCACTTATTGATTGGATTATTATTATTTTGTGTGTATGTTAAATTTTTTGAGTTATTTATATATCCTGGAGATTAATGCTCTACCTGAGGTGCAGGTGGTAAAATTTCTCCCATTCAGTAAGCTTTCTCTTCATGTTCTTGTTTCTGCCGCAGTCTGGCTGGGCACAATTCAGGAGCCACTTGTCAAAAGAAACTAACTTTATTTTTAGAACTACAACCGTCAAACAAAACAGCTCCTCAGGGAAAAAACCCTCAGAGCCCAACTGCCACCACCGGCTTCCACAAGCCTCTCACCCCCACACCAGCCTCTCAACCTCCCACAATCCTCCTGCTCTTGAGGCCGATTGGCTGGGTTGCGTGGGCAGAGCCAAAGAAGTCCCCCAATGAGCAGCTCCATGGAGGAGCCAATCAGCTAGATGTTTCTGGGGCCGCTGTGAGCCAATCATCAGCTGGCAGTCTGAAGGGCAGGGAAACAGCCCAATGAACATCACAGCAGAGGAGCCAATCAGCTAGATGTTGCTGGGGCCACTGTGAGCCAATCATCATCCGGCAGCTGGAAGTTTGCTGGCAGCTAGAAGTTTGCTGGGGCCCCTTTGGCTGTGGCTCTCAACAGTTTCCTTTGCTGCAAAGAAGCTTATTAGTTTGACATCACCCCATTTATTGATTCTTGACTTTACTTCTTGTACTTCAGGAGTCTCGTTGAGGAAGTTGGTTCTTAAGCTGACACGATGGAGAGTTGGGCCTATTTTTTCTTCTAATAGGCACAGGGTCTCTTGTGTAATGCCTAGGTCCTTGATCCACATTGAGTTTTGTGCAGGGTGAGAGATCTAATTTTATTCTACTACATAAGGATTTCCAGTTTTCCCAGCACCATTTGTTGGAGAGGTTATATTTTCTCCAATGTATGTTTTTGGCGCCTTTGTTTGAGATAGCTGTATTAATGGGGGTATGTTTCTGTGTCTATTGTGTTCCATTGGTCTTCATATCTATTTTTGTGTCAATACCATGCCATGTTTGTTACTATAACTCTGTAGTAATATTTAATGTCTAGTATTGTAAGCATTCTGCATCATATTTCTCATTAAATATTGTTTTGGCTTCTCTGGGCCTCTTATTTTTTCCAAATGAAATTCTTGACTGCTTTTTCTATTTCTATAAAGAATGTCATTGCACTTTTAATAGGAATTGCATTAAATCTGTACACTGTATGGCCATCTTGACAATATTAATTCTGCCTATCCAAGAACATGGGGGATCGTTCCATCTTCTAAAGTCTTCTTTAGTTTCTTTCATTAGTGTTCTCCATTTGTCACTGTAGAGGTCTTTCACCTCTTTTGTTAGATTGATATCCAAGTCTTCTATTTTATTTTTGGGGGCTATTGTGAATGTGATAACTTTCCTAATTTCTCTCTCAGCTGATTCATTATTGGTATATAGAAACTCAATTAAATTATGGGTGTTAATTTTATATCCTACTACTTTGCTGAATTTGTTTATGATTTCTAGAAGCTTTCTGGTGTTTTTTTGGGGGGGGTATTTAAATATAGAATCGTGTCATTGGCAAATAGGCATAATTTGAGCTCTTCTTTTCCTATTTGTATTGCTTTAATAACTTTCTTTTGTGTAAGTGCACTTCCTAGGGTTTCAAGGATTATATTGAATATAAGTGGTAGAAGAGGACAGTCCAACCTTGTTCCAGTTTTTAGAGGGAATGCTTTCAATTTTTCTCCATTTAGAATGATGTTGGCTTTGGATTTAACATATACAGCTTCAAAGTTGAGGTATGTGTCTACTATCCCTAGATTTTTACTGTTTGAACAAGAATGCATGCTGTATTTTGTCCAATGCTTTTTTTGCATCTGCTGAGATAATCATGTGATTCTTGTCCTTAAGTCTATTGATGTGATGAATCAGGTTTGTTGATTTCTGAATGTTGAACCAACTTTGTAACCCCACTCGATCATGATGTACTATCTTTTACATATGTTTTTGTGTAAAATTTGCCAGTATTTTATTAAGAATTTTTGCATCTGCTGGACAGAGTGGTGCACACCTGTAATCCCAGCATCTTGGGAGGCTGAGGCAGAAGGATCTTGAGTTCAAAGCCAGTATCAATAATAGCAAGGTGCTAAGCAACTCAGTGAGATCCTGTCTCTAAATAAAATACAAAATAGGGCTGGGGATGTGGCTCAGTGGTTGAGTGCCCCTGAGTTCAATCCCAGTACCCCAACAGCCCCCTGCTAAAAAAAAAAAAAAAATTTGAATCTGTTTACTAGGGTTCCTGGTCTGAAGTTTTCTTTCCTTGATGTGTCCAAGTCTGACTTTGGCATCAGGGTCATAATAGCTCCATAAAATGAGTTTGGAAGGTTTCCTTCCTTTTCTATTTCATGGAATAATTGGAGGAATATTGATGTAGTTCTTTGAGGGTCTGATAGAACTCAGCTGAAAATACATGTGGTCCTGGGCCTTTCTTTGTTGACAGATTTTTGAGGGTGTCTTCAATTTCATTGCTTAAAATTACTCTGTTTAATTTTTCTACATCCTCCTGATTCAATTTGGGTAGGTCATATGATCTTCATCATTTTCTAATTTATTAGAGTACAGATTTTCAAAGTTGTTTCTGATTATTGTCTGAATTTTAGTAGTATCTATGGTGACATTTCCTTTTTCATGACCAATTTTAAAAATTTGAGTTTTCCCTCTCTTTTTCTTCTTTAGCATAGCTTAGAATTTATCAATTTTACTTATTTTTTCAAAAAACCAACTTTTTGTTTTGCTGAGTTTTTAATTTTTTTCCAATTTCATTAATTTTGGCTGTGATTTTAATTATTTCCTGTCTTCTGCTTTTGGTGTGTATTTGTTCTTATTTTTCTAGGGCTTTGAGATGTATTTGTTAACTTTCTATTCTTTTAATGAATGAAATCAATGCAATCATTTCTTCTCATAGAACCACCTTCATAGTGTCCCAGAGATTTTGATATGTTGTGTCATTATTCTCATTTACCTCTAAGTATTTTTAAATTTCATCCCTGATTTCTTCATATATCCATTATTCATTCAATAGCATATTATTTAGTCTCCAGGAGTTACAGTAGTTTTATTTCTTATTTTATCATTGATTTCTAATTTCATTCCCTTATGATCTGATAGAATGCAGGGTATCATCTTTATTTTGTTGTATTTGCTAAAAGTTGCTTTGTGACCTAAGGTATTGTCTATTTTAGAGGAGGATCCATGTGCTGCTGAGAAGAAACTGTATTTGTTTGTTGATGTATTTTTTAGTTCTGTAGTTTTTTTGTTTAGTTTTTGTTTCAAGGATCTATCCAGTGAGAGGAGTGTTAAAGTCACCCAGTATTATTGTGTTGTGTGTTTAATTCTTGAAATTGTTAAGTCTTTGTTTAATGTATGTAGATGCTCCATTGTTTGAGGCATAAATATTTACAATTGTTATGTCTTGTTGATGTAGAATTCTCTTGAACAGTATGAAATGTTCTTCTTTGTCCCTTCTGATTAACTTTTGTTGAAGTCTACTTTAACTGATATGAGTGCAGAAACCCTTGCTTGTTTACGAGATCCATGTGAATATTTTTTCCCATCCTTTTACCTTAAGTATGTCAATGTCTTTGAATATGAGGTGAATCTTTTGGAGATTCTTCGGTCCTGTTTTTTATATCCAATCATTGGATTGACGTGTTTAGGCCACTCACATTCAATGTTATTATTGAGAAATGATTTTTATTCTTTGTCATTTTGATTTATTTCTGGTTTTTAATTTGAATTAATTTCTCCTTTGATTATTCTTCTAGTGTAATTCCTCCCAATGCTGGTTTTCACTTTATTTTTCATTTCTTCTTCATAAAATATTTTATTGAGTTGGTTTTGTGGTTCAGACTTTCTAGTTGTGGATTCTTTTAATGTTTGTTTTTACTATCAAAGGTTTTTATTTCACCATCAATTCTAAAGCTTAATTTTGTAGGTTATAGTATTCTTGGTCAGCATCCATCTTCTCCCAGACCTCCTAGCTTTAAGGATCTAGGTTGAAAAATCAGCTGAAATCTAGATTGATTTCCCTATAAATGTGACCTGTCATTTTTCTATGGTAGCATTTAAAATTCTATCCTTATTCTGTATGTTACGCATTTTCATAATAATGTGCCTTGGTGTGGGTCTGCTGAAATTTTGTATATTTGGGTCCTATAAGCCTCCTGTATTTGATTTTCCATTTCATGCTTTAGATTTGGGAAAATTTCAGTTATTATTTCATTGAAAGATTTGGTTTGTATCTCTGAGTCTTTATCTATCTCAATAAATCTTAAATCTGATCTTTTCAGGTTATTCCATATTTCTGAGAAGTTCTGTTCATGTTCATGTTTTCTTAACATCTTTTCTCCATGGTCAATCTTGTTTTCAAGATTATATATTTTGTGTTCATTGCATGAAATTCTGTCTTCTAAGTGGTCTAGTCTGTTGGTGATGCTTTCAGTTGAATTTTTAATTTGATTTATTGATTCTTCCATTTTGAGGATTTCTGTTTTTTCCCCCAGAATCTCTATATTTATATTTTTATTGAAGCGACCTTTTGCTTCCTGTATTTTCTCCCTTACATTGTCCTTTACCTCACAGATCAATTTAATTATGAGCATTCTAAACTCATTTTCTTAACATTTCTTCCACTGTGGTGTCAATGGATTCTGTATTTTGGTTAATTTGGGTGATTTGTTCCCTTGCTTTTTCATGTTATTTGTGTGTTTAACCAACTAGCATTGGTTTTGAGGCAGTAGAGTTTCTACCCTGTGGACTTAATAATGTCCCAATTAATTAATTAATGAATTATTATTCTAGTACCTCACAGCTAAGCAAGAGACAGATACAAACAACAGCCAATGCAAATAACTTACATCATTAAACCAAACAGTTCTTGTTATGTAATCTACACTGTTGATTGTCACAATAATCAGAAATTATATCAACAGTTATTGCCCATGGTATAAACAGTAAGTTTTCAAAAAGATTTACACTTTCATGTAGTGGAAAGGGATAGAACAGAAGTGATGTAGGATGTGATGATTATGAGGGAGGAGGAGAGAAAATAGAAGCAAAACATTAAAGAAACAGTAAATCAACAGAGATTGACTGTTAGCAGAGGAAAAGAGAGAAGATTCAAGGGAAGCAGGTGAGAGGAAAAATATGTATAAAATAAAAATTAAATTAAAATAAAGATATAAAAGATATAAGAACAAAATTGATATATACTCATCAAACATGTTAGCCCTTTAAAATACTGACTCATGAAAAATAAGTGTAGGAAAAATAGAAATGAGAAAAAATAAACAGAGATGAATATGTGTAAGTAGCCAGTTAAAGATAGAGTGAATTAAGAGCAAAGATGAAGAAATGAGGCAGGGTAGAATAAGATTTCAATAGGTGAAGAGGGTAAATGAAGAAGCAATGTAGGATGTGTTTATTAGGGAGAAACAGGGGAGTAAAAGAATTAAAGGAAGAGTGAAAGTGAGAACAATAGAATTTGGCTGTTAAGAAACAAAGAGAAACAGAGTTGTGAAACAGACAATAAAAAATCAATCCAAAATATAGTAATCAAAATCCTAGCCCTCAAAAAAACAGAGCACAAAAAAATAACTGCCTTAAAGAAGTGCTAAAAATGAAAAAGCAGAAACAAATATACATGTGTATAAATGTATAAATGTTCATCATGTATGAATTAGTACAAATTCAAAAACAAAACAAAATAACAGAATAGTCAATGAGAGTATATGCACACTATCTATGCCAAACTGTCTTTACATTTCTCAGTTTCCCTTCACAGCAGGGTGGTGTAAGGAGCTGTGGAAAATACTTTTGGCTTCCCTTCCAGGGAATAGTTGCTGTTGGGTTCTATAAGTTAAGTTTCTCCAAGTGAAGCTCTCAGGGGCGGGGCTTAGGTCTCATACTGCTCCAGGTGTTTTATTGCTTGGGGAGTTATCGGGCCTTAATGAATCAATACACACCTGGGCCTGTACCCCACCACTCTCCCCAGGGCACCAGTCATGGGAAGGAGAGTCAGTACTATGCCCATCCTGTTGTTTGGAGATACTGGCCTTTTTGGCTTCCCAAGGTTTGTTTAGCACTGAGCTCAGTCACTCAGCCCATTCAGATTCTCCCTGGTTCTGCGCGCTGCCAGGTTCAAGGGAGCGGGGAGGGCAGGCTTTCTCCAGGCGTCTCTGATCTGTATTATCCCTAGGCAAAATGGTCTCTATGCCAAAAATTCTTTGTGACAGAGATTATCCTGATTTACTAGACTCATTTTAGATCTCACGGTTAGCGTCTGCTGGATTCATGTGACTCAGCCCTGAACTCAAGGATCTAAGTTCCTAGTGTGAGTTGGTGCTGTTGTCACATGCTTGGAGGTTCCAATGTCTTCAGCTTGGGTTCCCTGTGCACAGCAGGCAGACTCATGTGACTTTAGTGAACCAGTTTAATAAGCCAAATATTCTGGGTTCAGGGCAGGCTGGCCTTCTGCTCCTGGGACTCCCCACACCAAGACTTTCCTAGCACTTTTTAGTCTTTTCCAACCTTGTGTGTTAATTTTCCTTGTTCCTGCCAGAAGCTCAGCTCCATATCTATTCTTTATCCTTTTCTGATGTACCTACATTTCCCACTCTTCAAGGCTCTCTGTCCAATACTGAATATAGTGGAGTGCTTTTTTCATTCACCTCACAGAGAAGTAGTTTTCTAGCTACTTGAGTCCCGAGTCATGAAGCTGTGAAAAAAGCCTCTTCCTATTTATCTGCCATTTTGTCCTAGCATGTCTATCTCATATGTATCTCAGTTATCTGAGATAATAATTTCCAAAAGTACTTGTAATGTTATTCTTTTTTTATCCACAGAATAAGCATTTGTATAGAAATCATGTAGCAAATGAAAGAGGTAGTTTTGATAGTTTTAATATTTTGTGTTAAGAAATTTTTATATATTCATATTTTATTTATTATATATGAGAAATTTTCATATTAGATATTAACATTAAAATTTGATTTTTACACAAATTTGTAACTGAATATAGACTAGTAAATATAGATTTAAATTTATGTTAATTAACTTATAAAAAGCATTGGAACATTAGGGGCTGGGATTGTGCCTCAGAGGTAGAGTGCTCGCCTGCACGTGTGACAGCTTGGGTTTCATGCTCAGCACCACATAAAAATAAATAAGTAAAACAAAGATATTGTGTTTAACTACAACTAAAAAATAAACATTAAAAATAAAAAAGCATTGGAATATTAAAGAAAATTTAAAATTTGTCATATTTCAATTTTTTAATTTATGAAATTAATAAGACTACTTTAAATAATTAAGATTTGATTGTCTACAAAACAACTGAAGTACTTAAAATCCAATATTTAAAATTCCCCTTTTGCTCCTCCCTCCTCCTTCCACCTGATTTTCTTCCTCTAGTCCATGGGTCTCCTTCTATTTTATAAGATCCCCCCAGCCCACCCCTGCCAGTTTCCACATGCAAGAGAAAAATACAACCCTTTTTATTTGAATCTGGCCTATTTTTCTCAACATGATGCTCTCCAGTTCCATCCATTTTCCTGAAATGATATTTTTTAATTCATTTTTATGGCTGAATAAAATTACATTGTTTATATAAACCACATTAACAAAATTTAACTGTTTCAAAATCTCACTTAAAATGATTATTAAAATCTACATTACTAACTTGTAGAAAAAGTCAACCAATTTTTCACAATGATAAAATTGTAAAACAGGAATTCACAGAAAAGGAAAATACAATATCAAAAAATTTATGAAGCAACAGTCATTCTCACTGATAATGAAGAAATATGCAACTGAAATTACATAAGCTACTAGTTCACATTGATTGAATTGACAAAAATTAAAGTATTAGCCAATATCGAGTACTAGCAAAGCTATAGAGAATTAGAAACTCTGAGACAAGGGTAATGGGAATATATAAATTATAAGAGCCCTTTTTACTACCCCAAGTTCAGAGTTTGTGGACCAGTTCTTAGAGTTCTTGTGAAATAGAACCAAAAGAATCATGAAATTTAGAGAGAGAGAGAGAAAGAGAGAGAGAGAGAGAGAGAGAGAGAGAGAGAGAGAGAGAGAGAGAGAGAGAGATTGATTTAAGCCTTGAGGCTCCATTTAGGATTTGAGGGATATGAACAGAAAAAGAAAATAATGCTATGTAAACAGAAACAAATGTCTATTTCAGGAACATGTCTATTTCAGAAACAAATGTCTATTTCAGCAATATCTAAAACTATGGTTATATCATATAAAAATCTTTGAACATGTACAATAACCACTTTAGCTATACTTAACAATTACTAAGTCCTGACTGCATACTCAGCACAATTCTAATTTCTTACAGATAATGTTTATAATTTGTATGTTCAGCTATATTATTATTCTCAAAATCTATCTTTTACAAACCAAAAAAAATAAGGCTGACAGAAAATCTAAGCCTATTAGGTAGCAACTCTTGGAATCTATGTCCTTTCCATTACAGTACACTAAAGATACTTAAAAATGATATATCCATTGCATGTTACAAAGTTACAACTGAATAGATTAATAAAACACAAATTAAATTGAGTCTTACTCGGCCAGAGTCCAAAGCAGTAGGCATATTTCTCAGTTCATACACAGCAACCTGTCCATCACTGTCTCCCACTAGAAGACAATCTGTTTGTTTGGCAAAGAGAATAGTTGTGAACTTGATTCCAGGGTTAGCCACATTCACAATCAGAGGGTCCAAACTGTAATGAAACATTTTATTTAAAAATTCAGTTGTTATATTAAAATGGTATTTGTTAACATACAAACTAAGAAAAGTTCCATATTTCTTTTTTTTAACTTCATGTTAAAAAAACCCTCAAAAGCCAACAGGTGTTCTTGTGCACACCTATAATCTCAGTTACTAGGGAGGCTGAGGCAGGAGGATCTCAAGTTCAGAGCCACACCTTAGCAACTTAGTAAGGCCCTAAAAAATTTATCAAGAACCTATTTAAAAATAAAAAGAGCTGGGAATGTGGTTCAGTAGCTAAGCAACCCTGTGTTCAATCCTGGTACTAAAATAAACAAACAATAACAACAAAAAGCCTGTTTTTCCAAACTCAAAATAACTATTTCACACTCCTTAATCAGAATGTTCTTTGGATTCAACACTGCAACAGGATTCCTGACAAAAATTCCAGCCTGCCAAACTGTCCAGCAGACTACAAACTTGCTAGAACCCATGAATGTTTGAGTCAATTCCTTAAGGTACATCTAACTCAATATAGATATGGAGATGAAGATAAGTGATTGAGACAAAGGCAATCATTCTGCTGGTTCTGCTTCTCTAGAGTGCCTTGACTAACACAACTTATTAAATAACAGTTATAATTAACAGAGGAATGTATTAATCCAAATGAATCTCTGGAACATAAGAGGACATTCTGAACAGGACCTTTTTCTTGTGTTGGTCATTAAAAACAATCCATTCATGCCTTCAAAAAGAGAACAGAAGTAGCTTCTAAATAAGTGTTGTCCTGGGAACCATAGTTTTACCAGAAAAATTAAAATCTGAGCTTAGAGCATTTAAATTGCTACTTTTTAATGTTAGTTATCTCCTACTCAAAAGTAATTAATTTTGTTATGTAGTCCTTGATTTTTGGTTGATACTGATTTATACAACAAATTATGACAAAAATTTTAAGTTATTGAATTATTAACTTCTAGAAAATTGTTACTATTAAGAATAGACTCACTGAATAAGATTATTTGAACAAAATATACTTTCCTGCTCCTTCTGCTAATTTCCATAAAAACTTATGACACTTTCTAATGGAAATAGCAACATTAAACTTTTCATTCCAGCATGTAAAAATTTTCATATTACGAAGAATAGATGGATCTAGATGACCTTCTATTATCCTTGGTGTAACATCTTAAACAAAAAAAAATTAAGTACATATCCTTTTTGAAGAGTTTTGAAATAAGGTAAGAGAATAAATAAATATTGCAAAAATAATTATTTTGTCTCCTTTCTTTATATTATTGCAGAAAATCCTTAGTTAGAAATGTAAGCATGCTATGTATGATATGGCAAAATAAATCTATTGTCATGTATATCTAAAAAGAACAAATTTTTAAAAATGGGAAAATGAATTAAGTATGCCTCCCTGGGTTCTCCTACAAACTAAGCAATGAATAGAATTTAAGGTAGTTATGATAATCTATATCAGCCTGTAAAAGTTTGAGAAAATGAGTAAACTATTTTCATTCAGATGCTTTAAAAATACATGTTATAAGTAATCAATGTTAATATCATATCTTGACACATATCTTTATTCATAAAGGACTCGTGTGAAGTAAATTATTATTATTTGTTTTAAAGTAACTATAATATTCTTTAACTGATGTCAAAACTATCAGGTACCAATTAGTTTAAACAGCTTTAAGAAAACATTAACTTACGTGCTAATGTGAAGGTCCCAAATCTCCACTCTGCTTTCATTAGCAGCTGCAAATATATAGGATGATTTTGGAGACCAGGCAACATCATAAACAACGTGAGTAGTTGGATAAAAACTCAAAAATGGTTTGAGATTCTCCTGATGCCATATCATAACACCCCAATCTGCAGAACAGCTTAAGAATACATCGTGACAAAATGGGTTCCATGTTACTTTATACACTGGGCCCTAGGAACAGAAAATTAAATACATTGGCAAATAATACTTAATATCTTACATTTAAAACTTGACTGGCAAATTAAAAATACTAAGATTTCTAGCATATTCAACATCATCCATTATTGCATGGGTATTATTTAAGCTGAGAAGAATAATATCATAAATTTAATCCTCCCTTAATTAGTCCATATAGAGATGTAAAAATACAGTGGTATCATTAAATATTAATATATTATACTTTCTTTAAGAAAATAACAAGTAGTATTAAGAAAATCAAGAAATGAAGGAGAAAAGGAAAGAAATGTGAATTGAAAAATGATAAATATATAGATTAGGTATGGGCAAGAGACAGTTTTACTTTGGGATCAATATAGTATCATAAGTCTTTTAGAAACGAACAGTGTCACTTCCATAACTTGCAAGAAAAAAAAAATCAATGATAACAAGAAGTCAAATAAAATATATCACACATTATTGGTGCTTTTTAAGAAAGCACTTAATTCAAGCTACTATTTTTACTACAAATTGTAAATTTATTGCATGTTAAATATACTATATGTAATACTATTTTTGCAAAAATACTATAAAATAAATTTCCCATACCTATTATAATTAAACTAACCTTATGTCCTCTGTAGGTTTCTAGGTATTGTTCATTATATGAACAAGAACACTTGTGAATATGACCTTCTTCAGTGCCAGCCAAATAGATATTTGTGTCCTACAACACAAGAAATCAAAATGTATTGACCTGTGATATATTAGTGAGTGTGCTACAGATAGAAGGTGGGACAATTCAGGGTCTATTGAAATCAATTAAAAAACCAAAATAATATTGAATATAGTTGTCTATTGCCTTTTTCTTTCTGTTATATATTTATAATAATGAAATTACTGGAAATATTACAGCACAAAAGAAAAAATATATATATCCTGTACTAGAATAGAGGATATTACTTAAATATCCTGTTTAAAAATTACATGGAGATAGGGAAGAGAGTGGGAGGGAAAGGGAGGGGGAAGGGGATTAGCAAGGATGGTGGAATGTGATAATCATCATTATACAAAGTACATGTATGAAGATTTGAATTGGGTGTCAACATACCTTATATATAAACAGAGATACGAAAAATTGTGATATATATGTGTACTAAAAATTGTAATGCAAAAAAAGTACATGTATAATGGCATAAAAAATTACATGGAAAAACTTTGACTTAAATAAGGAAAAGACTTTTCAATGTTTAGATTTGCCTAATGATAGAGCTAACAATCTAGGGAAATGATAACTGCTTTTTTCACTGGAGATAGTCAAAAGAAAAGAGATAACTTAACCATAAATATTTATGTATACAATGTTGAAGAAATTTTA
This sequence comes from Ictidomys tridecemlineatus, assembly GCF_052094955.1. Lineage (NCBI taxonomy): Eukaryota > Metazoa > Chordata > Mammalia > Rodentia > Sciuridae > Ictidomys > Ictidomys tridecemlineatus. The sequence continues at coordinate 52,352,397 of NC_135487.1, forward strand.
ATTACTGGGAATGAGAGGTTGAAGCAGATGGCATCTCAGACTTCTTGAACACTAAACATGTATGCTCAATAGGGATTTAAAACATCTGTGCATAGTGGGTCATGAAAAGTCTTTAAAAAGGCTGAAAGTCAATACTCAACGTACTGGCTATACAGAGTTATGGTCATAGACCAACAACATTGTCATCATGTGGGAGCACTTCTGACCTGCAAATTCTCAGGCTTTACCCCAGACCTACTAACCAGAATCTGCATCTTAAAAAGATTCCCAAGTGATTTGTATGTACATTAAAATTTGATACACATGCAGTAGTATATGTAAGTATTTAAAACTGCAAGGTCAGTGTCAAAAGGTCAATTGCCTAGTACATAAACTCTGAAATCTCATGCAAGAGGTTTATTGAGGAGTGGTCTCAGAAACAGCCTCCAAGAGGGAAACAGGACTAGTCAAAGATTTAGGTTGAACTACAACTGAAGCTGAAGTTACAACAGACAGATCAGTATAACCTGTAAGAAGTTCTAGGAAGGCCCTTAAGGGACAAGAGTACTGCCTTTAACTGGGCATGATGATGCAACACTTGTCATCCCAGCAATTTGACAGGCTGAGGCAAGAGAATCACAAGTTCATACTGGGCTTAGCAACTCAGCAAGACTTGTCTCAAAAGTAAAATATAAAAAGGGCTGGGATACAGAGCACCCCTGGGTTCAATCCCCAATACTTCAACAAACAAACAAAAACAAAAAAGCCATAAACTTGGTGGCTTAAGAGTCCTGCCATAAAGCAAGAAGGCCAGATGTTTTATATTCTCCCCCTTCCAGAAACCAATCAAGCAAGATAATATACTCAACTTTAACCATAATAAATAATGAAACTAAATGTAAGTGATTTTAACATAATAATTAAAAGGCAGAGGTTTTAAGATTCTATAAAATAAACAAGATTCAACTATATGCTGTCTACATAAAATATATTTTAAGTGCAAAAACACAAATAGTTTTAAAAAAGTGATAGGAAATGAAAATCATGCTAACACATAATGCTAGTTAAAAATCTGGAATGGCTACATTACTATCAGACTAAGTGAATCTCATAATAAATAGCATAATAGTTATAAATAAGTTCATATTTATAAGAGAGTTAGTTAATCAAAAAGGCATACCAATCCTAAACATGTTTGTGCATACCTAATAACAAAGCTTTATGATGCAAAAAAACAAAATAGAATTGCAAGGAAAAATAGACAAATTAATGATTATGTTTAGAGAGTTTCTTTCCTCTTTCCCAGTCACTGATTGAAAAGTAGGAACAAAATCAGCAGGGAGATAGTAAATTTGAACAACACTATCAACCAACTTAATTTGATTGACATTTTTAAAACACTTCACCCAACAATAGCAGAACACATATTTTTGTCAAGTGCACAGGAATAATTGCCAATAAAGGCCACAGTCTGAAGTTTATAACATATCTGAGTTCAAAAGGATCCAATTCAGAAAAAGTATATTCTCTGATTATGGCGGGTTGGAATTAGAAAGCAATAACAAAATGACTTTTGGAAAATCATCAGATACTTAGAAACTAACATATCTTTAAATAACATATCCATTAAAGAAGAAATAAAAAGAGAAATTAGAAAGTATTTCACATAGAATGAAAATGAAAATATAAAAAGTCAGAATTTGTGGGGTGCTGCTGAAGTGGTACTTAGCCTATATTAGAAAATAAAGAAAAGTTGCAAATCAATGACCTCAGGTTTAATCTTAAAAAACTAGAAAAACAAGAGTAAATTAAAACTAAATAGAAAGAAGAAAGGAAATTATCAAGATAAGAGTGGAAAACAATATGTACAGAACAGAAAAACAACAGTGAAACTCAGTTAAATCAAAACTTGGTTCTATAATATCAATAAAATTAGTAAAATTTGAGTTGAATGTGATGGTATGATTCTATCCTTCTATATACACACTATGGGAGGTTGAGGTAGAAGAACCACCAGAGCTGAGGGGTTGGAGACCAGCCTGGACAACATAACACAGTGAGATCCCCAGCTTGAAAAAGAAAAGCTGATGAATTTCTAGACAGATTGATCAGGAAAAAGAGAAGGAAGATGAAAATGAAAATATAACATGTTAGAATCTATAGGGTAATCAGAAAATTACTAATATTAGGAATTAGTTGGCATTACTACATATTCTTCAGTTATTAGAGACCAAGGGAATATTATTATGCCAATAAATAAATAGGCAAATTCCTTAAAACACACACATTCCTAAAAGTCACTCAGAAATAAACAGATAACCATAACAATTAAGATTTTGAATTTATAATTTAAAATTTCCCTATAAAGAAAATTCCAGGCCCACATGACTGATTAATGCAATAAAATATAATAAAGAAATTATGCTATTTTATGCTAAACCTTTTTTAAAAAAGAATTCGGTGGGGCCAATATTACCGTGATATCAAAATCAAACACATAAAAATAAAACTTCATACCCATTTTTTTAATAAAGATACAAAAATTTCACAACAAATTTTAGCATATTGAATCAAACAGTATATTTAAAGGGTTATAAGTCATGATCAACTGGGTTTTATTCCAGGAATAAACATTCAAAAACAATAATTAATGTAATTCATCATATTAACAAGCTTAAGAAGAAAAAATTTATATATTAACATCTGAATAGAAACAGAAAAAGCATTTATCAAAATCCAATATCCATTCCTCATAAAAATTCTCCACAAACTAGTAATGTAATGGAAATTCTACAACATGATTAACTGCATCTACAAAAAGCCTTCAGTAGGTTTTATACTTTAACAGTAAAGGACTCAATGCTTTTCCCTTAAGATCAGGAATAAGACAAGATTGTGTCTGTTTTCCTCACCTCTATTCATTATTGTATGGGGAGGTTCTAAGCAGTGTAATCATGCAAGAAAACAGAAATAAAAGGCAACAAGATTAGAAAGGAAGAAGAAAAACTGTCTTTATTTTCAGACCACATGATCATCTGGAATTCCTTAGCAAATGGCATTTCTAACACACCAGACTAGGGTCTCTCATCCCAGCACTATTTACATTCTGGGTCAGATAATTTTTTATTTGGGTAGTTGCTGGTAAAAGGAGGAGGCTGGTTATTGGTACATTGTAGGATATTTAGCAGCATCCCTGTTCTCTGCCCAGTAGATGCCAGTAATTCTTCTTTATCTTCACTCAGCAAGCTTTAACCACCAAAAATTTGTCCAGACAATGACAAAAGTCCCCTGGAAGAAAAATCCCCCTCTCCTTGCTCATGTTGAGAACTACTGTTTTCTAGAGTCAAAGTGAAGCTGTATTACAGGATTTGTGAATGAAGTCAGTAAGAAGATGGCTACAGTATAAAAGTGAAAAATAAAAAAGGCCTGAACTATATTCACAATAGTAGCCTTGATCTGGAAAAGAAGGGACAGTAAGATTTAAATATTGTTTGAACAATAGGGTAGAATAGAGAAAGAGCTCAATTTTTGTTTGCATAGTGAAGTAGAGGTGTTACTAAAAAGATGATCATATTACATGTAACAGAAAACATGGGATTTGTTTTCTGAGAAATCAAAAGTGTCTGAATTTTCTGATCCCTAAGTACTTAGAGATAAGAAGAATTGGAAAAAAAAAGTAGAACTTTATTAAATATGCTCTGATTTGACTCTGGTCTTGACAGACATGAATTCAAGAGATCTTCCTAATTCCCCAGTCCTGAAAGTGGTTACTCCCACTGAAATGCAGAGCACTATATAGATTTGGGTTGCATAAGCATAACAGAGTAGCAGAATGGCCAATAGGGGCAAGATAGGACATTGTTAATCACACACTTGTAAAGAGAATCCTTCCATAGTTTCTCAGAAATGCACACCTCTCCTCTATCTGGAAAAGGAGGTAAGGGGCATAGTATATATAGCCAACTAGAATATGCCATTCCACCTAGGGTTGACAGCTATATCCATGTTTATTTTTTCATGTACAAAGCACAATATTTATTAGAATGTCAACATTTTGTCTTATTTTATATCTTAATATATTTCAATTATTGGAAATTGTTATATGCAATAGTCAACAATGGGTTGAAACAATTCACCTTGGGATGAAAAGCAAAACACATTCCAGGAGCCTGTCGAGATATCAAAGCTTCACCTTTCTTCTCTTTTTCCCCTCCTTTCTTGTTGATGCCACCAGTAGTTCGTCTCAATCGCATCAAGTCTTTATTTAAGGAAAAAATATAATTTGTCATTAATCACATGAAAAATAGTTCAAGCATCATGTGTATCTTCTCCACAATATTATTTCTGTCATCTTTTGCATGTGATTAGGGTAAAATTAGCAAAAATTAGAACAATGAGCAAACACAGTTTTATTATTACTAGTTCATTAGGATATTTTAATTCCATACATTTCAAAACAAAGATAATGCAATGTTTATATCTTAATATATTTCAAAATATATTAATATATACATATATTTATATATGAATCACATATATGTATATATTATATATGACATATACTATTTATATACTATATTATGCTAAAAATATATGTGTATTTATTTTATATATATATTACCATGACAGTCCAATCCTTTTCGTATAACCCATTTGGAGATTCTTCCATCTGCTGATATAGAAACTAGGATTTCTCTTTTGTCATCACCTGTTGTTCCTCGATCTTGTTCTATCCACTGTAGTTGCCATACAGGTCCCAAATGTTTTCGAGGTGATTCACTAAAACAGGAAAATGTCAAATATAGGCTCATCATCATCATTTTTTAAAAATTATAACTAATTTATGAATGTAATGCAAAAATCGCATGTAATATCAGCAAATGAGCTACAGACATTCATCAACATTCAATGAGATTTATTCTGAGAGCTTCAAGGTAGAATAAGGTAGTAGGATAAAATAGTCTTGTAAAGATTTTTTATCTATGTGTATTAATGGTACAGGATAACAGATTTATTGTAGCCTAATCTTACATGCATATAACATAATTTGGTCAATTTCACTCCCCAAATATTCTCCTGACCCTCTTTTCCTCTTTCCCCTTGGTGTGCATCATCCATCCTAAAGGTTGCCCTTCTACTCTCATGATGTTCTTTCTCTCTTTTTCCTCCTCCTTCCCATAGGAGAGAAAACATGATACTTTTCTGAGCTCGACTTATTTTGTCATCTTTATGGTCTCAAATTCTGTCCATTTTTTCATAAATGGCATAATTTTGTTCTTTGTGTGAGAAAAATACTTCATTCTATATAGATACCACATTGTATCATTCATCCATTGACAGGCACCTTAGCTGATTCCATGGCTTAGCTTTTGTGAATTGTGCTGTGATAAACTCAGGTATGCAGGTGTCTCTATAGTGTGCCAACTTTAATTCCTTCAAGTGTATACCCAGGACTGGTACAGCTAGATCTCCTGGTAGTTCTATTTTTCAGTTTCTTGAGGAAACTATTTTCCATAGTAACTGTACTAATTTACATCCCCATGGACAGTGAGTGATGGATCCTTTTTCCTCACATCCTCACCAGCATCTAATACTATTTGAATTCTTGATGATTGATTGCCGTTTTCGCTAGGGCCAGATGAAATTGTATTATTTACTTCTAGTTTCCTTATTTAGTTTTTGTTTGGAAGATCTATCCAGTAGTGAGAGAGGTGGGTTAAAGTCACGCAGTATTATTATATTGTGGTGTATCTGACTCTTGAAATTGAGAAGAGTTTGTTTGATGTACATAGACTCCATTGTTTGGGGCTTAAATATTTATGATTGTTATGTCCTGCTTATATATACTCCTCTTAAGAGGTATGAAATGTCCTTATTTGTCTCTTCTGATTAACTTTGGTTAATCTGAGATGAGAATCGAAAACCCTGATTGTTCAGGCAGTCCATATGATTGATAAGTTTTTTTCCCATCCTTTCACCTCAGCCTGTGCATCCACTCAGCCCATGAGGTGAGTCTCTTGAAGGCAGCATATTTTTTGGTCTTGCTTTTTAATCCAATCTGCCGACCTATGTCTTTTGATGATGAGTTAAGGCTGTTCACATTCAAGATTATTACTGAGATATGATTTGTATTCCCTGTCATTTTGATTTATTTCTGGTTTTTGGATTTATCTTAGCTTCTCATTTGGTTGAATGTCCCTTTAGTGTATATCCTCCCTTTGCTGATTTTCACTTTTTTTTTTTCAATTCATTCTCATGGAATATTTTGTCAATAATACTCTGTAGTGTAGGCTTTCTAGTTGTGAATTCTTTTAATTTTAGTTGATCATGGAAGGTTTTGATTTCATCTTCAAATCTGAAACAATTTTGCTAGATATAAAATTCTTGGTTGGTATCCATTTTCTTTCAAAGCTTGAAAAATATTATTCCAGGACCTCCTAGCTTTGAGGGTCTGGGTTGAGAAATCAGATGAGATCCAAATTGGTTTTCCCATAAGTAATTTGATTTTTTTTCCTCTCACAGCCTTTAATATTTTACCTTTATTTTCTGTAACTCATTCTCATTATAATGTGTCTTAGTTTGAGAGCCACAGCCAAAGGGGCTCCAGCAAACTTCCAGCTGCCAGCAAACTTCCAGCTGTCGGCTGATGATTGGCTCACAGCGGTCCCAGCATCATCTAGCTGATTGGCTCCTCTGCGGTGATGTTCATTGGGCTGTTTCCCTGCCCTTCAGACTGCCAGCTGATGATTGGCTCACAGCGGCCCCAGCAACATCTAGCTGATTGGCTCCTCCACGGAGGTGCTCATTGGGGGACTTCTTTGGCTCCGCTCACAAAACCCAGCCAATCGGCCTCAAGAGCAGGAGCATTGTGGGAGGTGGAGAGGCTGGTGTGGGGGAGAGGCTTTGTGGAAGCCGGTGGTGGCAGTTGGGCTCTGAGGGTTTTTTCCTGAGGAGCTGTTTTGCTTGGCGTTTGTAGTTCTAAAAATAAAGTTAGTTTCTTTTGACAAGTGACTCCTGAATTGTGCCCAGCCAGACTGCGGCATCTTGGTGTGGATCTGCTGTAATTTTGTACACTTGGGGTCTTGTAAACCTCTTGTATTTGATTTTCCATTCCATTCTTTGGGAATTTTTCAGCTATTATATCATTGAGAAGAGTGTGCATTGTTTGGTTTGTATCTCTGCTCCTTCATCTATTCCGATGATTCTTAAATTTGGTCTTTTCATTTATCCCATAATTCTTGGATGTTCTGTTCATGGTATCTTATCATCTTCTCTGCATGGTGAACTCTACTTTCAATATTATATATTTTGTCTTCATTGTCTGAGGTTCTGTCTTCTAAGTAGTCCAGTCTGTTGGTGAGGCTTTCTATTGAATTTATAATTTGGCTTACTGATTCCTTCATTTAGAAGATTTCTGCTTGTTTTTTTTTTTTTCACAATCTCTAACCCTTTATTGAAGTGGCCTTTCACTTCCTGTATTTTTTCTTTGATTTCACTCATTATACTATCCTTTACTTCACATATCAGTTTAACTATGTACAATCTGAACTCCTTTTTGGACATTTCTTCTACTATGTTATCAGTGGCTTCTGTTGTTGAAACATCTTGATTTGTTTGGGGCACTTTATACCCTTGAGTTTTCATGTTGTTAGTGTATTTTCCCAACTAGAAGTATGGATCTAAGGCAGCATAAACTCAATAGTGTCCGTAAAGGTTTCTAGCACTTCGCTTTTAATGGTGAGAACAATATTAACAGCACCCAGTCTACATGATATACAGCCTTAATCTTAATAGCTCCCACTAAGGTATCTACTGCTTTCTTGTATCTACAGTACAAACAGAAAATTTGTTAAAATGGTTTACAATTTCAAATGCTGGATGAGAGAACAGAGGTAGTGTAGTATTTGAAATTCGTGAGGGAGGAAGAAAAAAATCTAGAAGTAAAAATTCACAGGAAGAGTGCAAGAGAAGCTGACAGAGATTGGAGAAAATTTGGAAAGAAAATCCAAGAAAATAGACAAGAGAGAGGAAGAATATGAGCACAGAGAAAAAATTAAAGACATTAGAATACAACAAAAATGCAAAACACCATTCTTATATCATTGTCCTCCACACACTGATGCATAAAAAACATCCTGTTCCAAATATGGTAGAGAGATTAGCAAATAAAAAAATAAAATAAAATAAATCTTGCTGGAAAGTTGAACTGTCTCTGTCAGTGTTCAACAGTTTCTCAGCCCTGTCTCTGACATCTTTCAGGATTACCAAACCCAGATCAGCTCTTGTAAACCCAGTCTCTATCCCACCAATCTGGGCTTCAGATACCTCAGGCTCAGCCATGCTGCAGTCCCAAAATCTCAATGCTGCTCCTACTGCAGAGAGACCACTAGGGATACACTCATGCAAAGGAGCAACTCCAAGATGGAGCAGCAAGACAAAGGCAACCAGTACTCTCAGCAGGATGATCCCAGGCTCCTCAAACCCATAGGCATCCCCACTCTAGACCTGCAGGTCCTGGTTGGAGTTCCCAGTCAGAGGCTCTTGTGGTGGTAAACCTGTTGGCACCTGGGCCTCATGCCCTGGCTAGTGTCCCCAAATGGGTGCAGCCACATGCAACCAAACCTGGAGTCTCCTCCAAAGCAGTCCTCTAGACCATGGTAGCAGTGATAGTGGCAGTGGTTGTTGGAAGCAGCTAGCAAGTCAAAAGCAGTGGTGGCTACAGCTGCAACTGCCGCTGTGGGGACAGCATCACCAGGCAATATCTGGAGATCAGCAGCAGTGTTGGCTTCAGTTGCATCTGGGACAACAGTGTCTTCTGTGGAAGCAGTATCCAGAAAGAAAACCTCCAGGCAACCTCAGGCTGGCAGTAGCAGAATCAGAGGCAGCAGCAATGGCTGTAGTGGTACAGGTGGAAGTTGATTGACAGAAGATTTCCAGTTCAGCGGCAGAGACCCCGGAGGTAGCAATGGAAGTAGTGTCTGAGGTAACTGAGCCAACCAAGGCTGTGCCCAGAGAAGAGACCTTCTGGAATGGCAGCAGTGTCTGTGGGGCAGCAGCGTCTGCGGCAGTGGCCCATCATCATCATCTTTTAAAGGACTTCAAGTGTAAGTGATAAGAGCAGCTCCCTAGAGTATTGTGACCTACTTATATAATGATGTTTTTATTGTATTTCAAAAAACAGGAAAGACAATCAATTTGCCCTAATATGCACTAATGTTTTTCAGTAAGGAAAATTTTACTGGCTTATAATTATATTCGCTATCCCTTAACAGGAATACAAAAGCAAAGATTGTATTTTATTACTCCATACATTAGCTCCTTCTCAGTTTAGTTGTGTAAATTCTGACTTTTACTTTATTTTAGACACATTGACTATAAGTGTCTTATTTTTTATAAACTATTTTTCATAGCTTAAATCAATTAGTCATTTAAATAATTTTCAAGTAAATAATTCTTGCAATATTTTGCTTTCTTGCTATGTTTCAAGATTGCCCACTGTGGTTCTCTTTATGGTTGATACCTGACTGTTTCTGCAAAATTAAAATCACGTTTCAGATTGCTGACTTCTATCAGAGTAATGGGGTGCTCTATTCCTAGTACTTATTCCCTTGATTTTGTTATATAAACCTCCCAATACAACAGTTTGGAACTTTTTAAAAATCAAAAGTGCCTTTTGAACATTTGTAAAAATTATGGATCCTATTCCTAGACACAAGCATAAAGTTCCATTCTTACAAAATTATGAAAATAATTTCAAAGTTAAGGGTAAAAACCTTTGCTTTAATGACAATTTCCCATTCTAACTAAGTTATTCAAACATTATTACAAGTATACCACTCCATTTTTAGGTTGTACTTGTCTAGTAAAAAACCTAACCAATTTGAAAAATTTTCATCTTCAACTTTCTCATTTTTTCAACATAACTCACTCATTCATCATTCATTTACTTTCTGCTGTTCCATGCCTGATATTCTGTGACATACTGAGACTACAAAGGTAAGACTCAATCCTTACAATTGAGGAGTTTATACATAATCTTGGGAAGTCTATCTGTCTGTCTATCTATCTATCTATCTATCTATCTATCTATCTATCTATCAATCTATTTACAAATAATGTGTATACAGTGTGACACGGGCCATAATGAAGATATGTATAGTACACACAGAAGGAAAGAATGAGAAGCCTTCCTGGAGAAGATGGCCTGAAGCAATTGTTTAAGAATAACAATAAATTGTTAGGCTGAAATAAATTTGTTGGTGAGGTGAGAGAGAAAAAGATGAAGGAGATAATTGAAATAGGAAACAGAAATACAGATGGAGAGCATGAAGAAGTATTACATGTTTCAGAAATAACAATAGAAATTTCAATAACACAAATATTCACTTAAAACTAAATAACATTAGAGTAAGTCTTCCTGAAAAAGTATGTATTGTATATTTACCTAATTCTTATATTCTCACCTACTATCCAGAATTGGAACATCTGTGTTGCTCTGTACATTATAAACTGCAATTGTGCCATTGTGATAGCCAACTGCTAGCAGGTTAGGTGTTTCAATTGAAAAATCCACAGCAGTAACTCCATATGGACTCTGATAAATGCGTTCTGGCCACTGAATAAAGAAATAATTACATTTTAAACTTGTTTTCATAGATGATAGATAGTAAGGCAAGATATGATGGTGGCAGAGACTAATCTGGTAGCAGTAGGGAGGTGAAAAAAATCAGTCCACATTCAGTTACTCCTGTCTTCCTGACTCTATTATAGATAAAAATAAAATAGTTTTATTTTTATCAAAGTATGAATCAATCGTACTTGATATCTTTAATAAATGCATCACTGGATTCTATAATACTATAGTATTTTGGTATTCTTTCAGCAGGATTACCATGAGCATCACATATCTACCTTCTTATGGAAACATATAATGGGTAACAAATCATCTAGCATATATTTCTGTATTCCAGTATTTATTTTAGACTTGTGTTACCTATTATATCTAACATAGAAAAATACACCAAAACATTCTAATTTGCTCTGCTGTACAAGTCCATCCAGTGTAATTTAAATTCTTTCCTCTTTCTAACCACACATGTGAAAAAGAAGACAAATTACTGATAAATTCTCTGTGGATCTTTCCATATTTAGAACAATTTGCTTTTTTCTTTTATGCTATATAAGCCTAGTGTCCTGACAGACTGGAGTTATTTAGAAAAAACTAACCACTTTTTATATACTCTTTAAACACTTCTCTAAATTTTCCACTCTGCATTTCAGTTGCTTTTTATTTATTTTGTACTGGGGATTGAATACAGGGTACTCTACTACAGAGCTACTGAGCTACTCACATTTTCATTTTCTTATTTTGAGACAGAGTATTGCTAAATTGCTAAAACTGGCCTTAAATTTGCAATCTCCTATCTCATCCTCCTGAATAAATGGGATTTCAAACGTGTGCCACCTCTCCCAGTTTAGATTTCAGTTTGGAATTAAAACTAAAGTAACAGACTGACTAGGCCTTTTTAGAAAAATAGATTACCATGATTCTTACTTATTCTCTTTTAAAATTAATGACAATAAGAAAGTCAACTTATTTTATATCTATTGAGGATAGCAGAGGTCATGTCATAAAGACCGATTCATAATGTTAAGAAACAATTAAGTCTAAAAAGAAATGTTTAATTTTTTAAGAATTTTCATTTGTATATTCATTCTTCTTTATAATTAGCTGTGATTATATAATTAATACTGGTTCAATTATGCATCATCAGATCTAACAGCATATATAAGATGCTCAATAAATATTTATTAAATAAATTCATGAATGAATTCCCTTTACCCTGTATAATCAAAAACATATTTTAATTATTATGGAGATAAACCAATGAAAATGAAGAAAAAAATCCTAACAAAAACTTTATGAGAATTTTGTCAACATTTAAATAATTAAACATGATTATTATTTCTGTTTGGGTTACCATGGGATTCTTTATTGACCAGCAGCAAGCCAATCCTCTTTTTTGCTCTTGAAATCCAAAGTGCCCATACCCCACAGCCAAAAGGTCCTAAAAAACAAATAAAATATAGATTTAAAATAAGACAGGGTAGGAATGTAGCTTAGTGATAGAGCACTTGCCTAGCATATGTGAGGCTCTGCGCTCAATACCTAGCCCAGCAAAAAATAAAAAATAAAATTAAAATTAAAAATTTCAAAAATATTTGGAAATATATAAAAATATCTATTAATGAACTATCTTATACAATGCTGGCAAAACTTTTTGATTGCAGAAAAAATACCAGTAGAATATCTGTTTTCACCCTGTCCCTCCATTTTCCTAAGTAAATAAAATCAATCAGTATAATCCTCATTTTTGGGCTAAAGAATAAATATCTACAAAGAACTAATTGGTGATTTCAGTGGTGCAATCAGTACTTAAAAGAACTCATTGCTAACAAGAACTCTTACATATTGACATAATCTTCCCAAGACTGTTAAAGACATTTGTGTTAAAGGCAGATGCTATGGAATGAACGTTTCCCCCACAAAATTCATATATTGAAGCCTTAACTTCCAATAAAATTGACTTTGAAGATAGGGCTTTTTGAAGGCATCAGAGCTCTGTCTTTTCCACGTAAGGATACACTGAGAAGGAGGATGGAAGAAATTCACTGGGAATAAAATCAGTCAACACTCTGATCTTAGACTTCCAGACTCCAGAACTGACAGAAATACATTACTGTTGTTTAAGATGCATAGTTTATGGCATTTTGTTATGGCAGTCCAAGCTGACTAATATGGCAGGTCAGTTCAAAAATGCATATGTAAACAAATATGGACAAAAGTCCAATGACTGACCAAACCCAGATAATCAGAATAACTTGATTTTTAAAATATTATATTTTCTGGTAACCACCCAACTTTAAAAACCAATGTCATCTCTCCACAATTCCCTCTGTCTTAAGACTGTCTTCAGAATTACCCTTTCATCAGACATTAATAAACCCCTTGTCATCTCTTTGAGATTCTATATAGGCACTACTCTAAGAAGCATTCTCAGTACCAAAGAGACTCTCTTTCGTACTCCCACAGCATTATTTAATTTTTTTAACCAAAGCATATGGAAAAGTATTCTATGGGCACACTCTATGTGTAACTCAATTACTGCTGCACCTTAACAGACTGCCAGCAGAGTGACTGTCTAATAAATATCTGCAGAATAAATTAATAAATATTATATGCCATATAATGTACCATATCTAATATATTTCTTTTTAGTTTCATTCCAAATAATTTAATCCCAATAGCAATGAATTAATTTTGAAAATGCAAGATTATTCATTTACTGAAAATGTTTCATACATCTTTATTAAAGACTGCTATTAAAGTAGTAAATCCCATTTATTTATAAGATGTCCCAAAATGTGGTTTTATGAAGACAAATCTGTAGCAAGCCTACTTTATTTTATTAAAAATAATAAACATAATAAAATGATGTGTCATTTAGGTTTCAATACAAATAATTATACATAAATGACAACTATTACATTTGCACACCTAACCTGATAAAATGTGTTAATGAAGTAATAAGACTAATTCTTCTTTTATTTTCAATTTGTTCATTTTAGTTAAACATGACAGTAGAATGCATTTTCACATATCATATATACATGGAGTATAACTTCCCATTCCTGTGGTTGTACATGATGTGGAGTTACACTGGTCACGTATTCATATGTGAACACAGGAAAGTTATGTCTGATTCATTCTGTTGTTTTTAATCTGCCCTTCCTTCCCACCATTCACCCCTGTCCAATCCAGTAACCCCCTTTCTTCCCTTCCTCACTGCCTATTATGAGTCAGCATCTGCATATCAGAGAGAACATTTGGCCTTAGCATGATAGTATCCAGTTACATCCATTTATTGGCAAATTCCATAATTTCATTTTTTTATGGTTGAGTAATATTTCATTGTGTATATATACCACATTTTTCTTTATCCATTCATCTATTAAAGGGCACCTAGGTTGATTCCATAATTTAGCTAATGTGATTTGAGATGCAATGAACACTGATGTGGCCACATCACTACAGTATGCTGATTTTAAATCCTTTGAATTTATGTCAAGGAGTGGGATAATTGTGTCAAATGGTGGTTCCATTCCAGGTTTTCTGAGCAATCTCCATACTGCTTTCTAGAGTGGTTTCACCAATTTGTATTCCCACCAGCAATATATGGGTGACCTTTTTTCACCACATCTTCACCAGCATTTATTGTTACTTGTATTCTTGATAATTGCCATTCTGATTGGAATGAAATGAAATCTCAGTGTCGTTTTAATTTGCATTTTTCTAATTGCTAGTGATGTTGAAAATCTTTTTCATATATTTGTGGACTGATTATATTTGTTCTACTATGAAGTGCCTGTTCAGTTCTTTAGCCCATTTACTGATTGGGTTATTTGGTTTTTTTGGTGTTAAGATTTTTGAGTTCTTCATATATCCTGAAGATTAATACTCTACCTGAGGTGCAGGTGGCAAAGATTTTCTCACACTGTGTAGGCTCTCTCTTCATGTCCTGATTGTTTCCTCTACTTGAAGAAACTTTTTAGTCTGACACATCTCATTGATTCTTGATTTTATTTCTTACACTTCAAGAGTCTTATTGAGGAAGTTGGTTCCTAAGCAGATATGATAAAAAGTTGGGCCTACTTTTTCTTCTAGAGGGCACAGGGTCTCTTTTCTAATGTGTAGGTCCATGAAGCATGTTGTTTTGTGCAGGGTGAGAAATAGAGGTCTAATTTCATTTTATTACAAATGTATTTCCAGATTTCCCAGCACCATTTGTTGAAGAGGCTATCTATTCTTCAATGCATATGTATGGACCCTTTGTTTAGTATGAGATAACGGTATTTATGTGGATTTCTCTCTATGTTTTCTGTTCTGTATTATAGTCTTCATGTCTGTTTTAGTGCCAATACCATGCTGTTTTTGTTACTATATGTTTGTAGTATAATTTAAGGTCTGGTATTATAAAGCCTCCTACTTCACTTCTCTTGCAAAGCATAACTTTGGCTATTCTGGGCCTCTTATTTTTTCCAAATGAATTTCATGACTGCTTTTTCTATTCCTATGAAAAACATCATCAGTACCTGAATAGGAATTGCTGTAAATTTGTATAGCACTTTTGGTAGTATGGCCATTTTAACAATATTAATATTGCCTAACCAAGAGTATGGGAGATATTTCCATCTTCTAAGGTCTTCTTCAATTTCTTTCTTTAGCATTCTCTAGTTTTCATTGTAGAGGTCTTATACCTCTTTTGTAATTTTGATTCCCAAATATTTTATTTTCTTTGAGGCTATTGTGAATGGAATAGTTTTCCTAATTTCTTTTTCAGTAGATTCATCATTGATGTATAGGAAAGCAATTCATTTATGGGTGTGAATTTTATATCCTGCTACTTTGCTAAATTAATTTATGAGATCTATAAGTTTTCTGGGGCAATTTTTTTGGGGGTTGTTCTAAATATAAGCATGTTGTCACTAAATAGGGATAGTTTAACTCTTCTTTTCCTATTTGTATCCCTTTTACTTCTTCTCTCTAATTGCTCTGGTTAGAGTTTGAAGGAAGTTGTGAAAGAGGGCATCCCTGCTTTGTTTCAGTTTTTAGAGGGAACGCTTTCAATTTTTCTCCATTTAGAATGACATTTGCTTTGTTTTACCATATATAGCTTTTACAATGTTGAGATATGTTCCTACTATTCCTAATTTTTCTAGTGTTTTGAAAACAAGTGGATGCTGTATTTTGTCCAATGCTTTTTTCTGCATCTATTAAGAAAATCATGTGATTCTTGTCTTTTAAGTCTATGGATGTGATGAATTACATTCATTGATTTCTGTATGTTGAACCAACTTTTCATCCCTTGGATGAACCCCTCTGGATCATGGTGCACTATCTTTTAAATATGTTTTTGTATAAAATTTACCAATATTTTATTAAGAATTTTTGCATCTATGTTCACCATGGATACTGATGTGAAGTTATTTATTCTTGATGTGTCTTTGTCTGCTTTTGGTATTAGGGGGCTTCATAGAATGAGTTGGGAAAGGTTCCCTTCTTTTCTATTTCATAGAATAATTTGAGGAATGTTGGTGTAAATTCTTCTTTGAAGGTCTGGTAGAACTCAGTTGAGAATCCATGTGGTCCTGGGATTTTCATTGTTGATAGACTTTTGATGATGTCTTCAATTTCATTGCTTGCAATTTATCTGTTTAGATGTTCGATGTTCTCCTGATTCAATTTGGGTAGGTCATATGTCTACAGAAATTTGTCAATGTCTCCAAGATCTTATATTTTATTAGAATTTAAGTTTTCAAAACAAGTTCTGAATGTAGTCTGTATTTCAGTAGTGTCTGTTGTGTTATTTCCCTTTGTATCACAAATTTTAGTAATCTGAGTATTCTATTTCTCTTTGTTAGCTTGGCTAAGGGTTTATTAATTTTATTCATTTTTTCAAAGAACAAACTTTTTGTTTTGTCTATTTTTTGGATTTTTTTTTGTTTTAATTTCATTGATTTCAGATGTAGTTTTCATTATTTCCTGTCTTCTATTGCTTCTGGTATTTATTTGTTCTTCTTTTTCTAGAGCTTTGAGATGTAATGTTAGGTTATTTATTTGTTGACTTTTTATTCTTTTAATGAATGAGCTCAATGCAATCAATTTTCTTCTTAGTATTGCCTTCATAGTGTTCCAGATTTTTGATATATTATATCACTATTCTCATCTCTAAGTATTTTTAAAATTTCATCCCTGATTTCTTCACATTTCCACTGGTCATTTAATAGTGTATTATTTAGTTTCCAGTTGTTAAGAGTAACTTTTATTTCTTATTTTATCATTCATTTCTAATTTCATTCCCTTATGATCTGACAAAATGCAGGTATTATCTCTATTTTGTTGTATTTGCTAAGAGTTGCTTTGTGACCTAAAGTATGATCTGTTTTAGAGAAGGATCCATGTACTGCTGAGAAGAAAGTGTATTTGGTTGTTGATGTATGAACTATTCTATGTTATATCTGTATAAATTATTGATTGTATTTTTTTTGGGGGGGGTACAGGGATAGAACAATTGAGGGACACTTGCCCAGTGAGCCACATTCCCACACCCTATTTTATATTTTATTTAGAGACACAGTCTCACTGAGTTGCTTAGTGCCTTGCTTTTGCTGAGGCTGGCTTTGAACTTGAGATCCTCCTGTCTCAGCCTCCTGGCTGCTGGAATTAAAGGTATGTGCCAACATACCCGGCATTGATTGTATTTTTTAGTTCTATAGTTTCTTTGTTTAGTTCTTGTTTGAAGGATCTATCCAGTGGTGAGAGAGGGGTATTGAAGTCACCCAGTATTAATGTGTTGTGATTTGTTTGATTCTTGAAATAGTGAAGGGTTTCTTTGATGTATATACATGCTCCATTATTTGGGGCATAAATATTTAATATTGTTATGTCTTGTTGATGTAGAATTCCCTTGAACAGTACGAAATGTTCTTGTCAATCTTCAAATGTCCTTCTTCAAGCCAATTAACTTTGGTTTGATGTTCACTTTATGAGGACAGAAATCCTTGATGTGAATGATAAGATCTATATGAATGATAGGTTTTTTCCCATCCTTTTACCTTAACTCTGTGGATGCTTTGAACACAAGTTGTCTTTTGTAGACAGCATATTGTTCGTTTTTCTTTTTTTAATCCAATCTTCATGTCTTTGGTCAACGTTTAGGCCATTTACATTCAATGTTATTATTGAGAAATAATTTTTATTCCCTGTTATTTTGATTTATTTCTGATTTTTAATTTGATTAGTTTCTCCTTTGACTATTCTTCTAGAATAGTTCCTCCCAATGCTGGTTTCCCCTTTTTTCATTTCTTCTTCATGAAATATCTTATTGAGTATGTTTTGTACTCCAGGCTTTCCAGTTCTGAATTCAATTTTAACTAACTCTTGTTCATTATGGAAGGTTTTATTTCATCATCAATTCCAAAGCTTAGTTTTGCTGAGTATAGTATTGTTGGCTGGCTTCCATGTTCTCTCAGACCTTGATATGTTATTCCAAGGCTTCCTAGCTTTGAGGGTCTGGGTTTAAAGATCAGTTGAGATCCAGACTGATTTCCCTCTAAATGTGACCTGTCATTTTTCTCTCGCAGCATTTAAGATTCTATCTTTATTCTGTATGTTAGATATTTTCAAAGTAATGTGCCTTGGTGTGGGTCTGTATATTTGGGGTCATGTAAGCTTTCTGTATTTGATTTTCCATTTCATTCTTTAGATTTGGAAATTTTTGTCTTATTTCAATGAAAAGATTGTACATTCCTTTTGTTTTTTATCTCTGAGCTTTCTCTATCCCAATAAATCTTAAATTTGGTCTTTTCAATTTATTCCATATTACTTGAAGTTTTAATTTGGTTTATTGATTCCTTCATTTCAAAGATTTCTGTTTTTTTCCCCAGAATGTCTTTCTTGAAGTCATCCTTCACTTCTAGTATTTTCTCTCTAATTTCACTCCTTATACCATCCTTTGTTTCACGTATCAGTTTAACTATGTAGATTCTAAACTCCCTCTCTGACATTTCTTCCACTGTGTTGCCAATGAATTCTGTTACTGGAGTATATTGGTTTGTTTGGGGCAATTTATTCCCTTGCTTTTTCATCTAACAGTATGAATCTAAGGCAATAGAGTTTTTAACCCTGTGGATTAGAATGTCACTGAAGGTTTCCAGTACCTCACTGTTTAGGGAGAGTCAAATAACAGCAATAACCAATTCAAACAATATATTGCATTAAATCAAATAGTTCCTTCTATGACATCCACAATGTTAATTATAATAATAAACAAATGATATGATCAGTTATTGCCTACAATAAAACAGCAAGTTTGCAAAATGGTTTACAATTTCAAATGTTGGACAGGGAGAGAAGAGAAGTGATATATAGGATGTGATGATTATGAGGGAGGAGAGAAAATAGAAGTAAAAAGATTAAAGAAAGAATGAAAGAGAATAACAGATTGGCTGATAGTGGAAGAAAAGGAGAAAAAGAATAAAGAAAAACACATAAGAGAAAAATATAAAGTGAAGTATTAAAAATTAAAAATAAATCAAAATAACAGAATGTAAAACAAAACTAAGACATTACTAATCAAATATCCTAGTCCCCCAAAAATTCATTCATGAAAAATAACTGGCTTCAAAAATGCTAGAAATGAGAAAAAAAATCAAGTATGAGTATACATAAATATTCATGTAGCATTAAAGTCACAATTGAAAAGAGAAAAAGAATTTTAAAAAAATTCTTGATGATTAAAAAAGAACAAAATCATGACATTTGCAGGTAAATGGATGACAATGAAGAAGATAATGCTAAGTGAAGTTAGCCAATCCCCAAAAAAACAAATGCCAAATGTTTTCTCTGATATAAGGAGGTTGACTCATAGTGGAGTAGGGAGGGAGAGCATGGGAGGATTAGATTAATTCTAGATAGGGAAGAGGGGTGGAAAGGAAATGGAGGGGGCAGGAAAGTAGCAAGGATGGTGCAATGTGATGGTCATCATTATACAAAGTACATGTATGAAGACTTGAATTGGGTGTCAACATACTTTGTGTTCAAACAGAGATATGAAAAATTGTGGTATATATGTGTATTAAGAATTGTAATGCAAAAAAGTACATGTTCAAAGACATAAATTGGCATGAACATACTTTATATAATAGATATGAAAAACTGTGCTTTATATGTGTAATAAGAATTGTAATACATTCTACTGCTGTCATGTATTTATATATAAAAAAATCAATAATAAAAAAATCTTGATGAAAAGTTAAAGAATCTTTCCATTGAATTTCAAAACTTTCTCAGCTTCTTTTCGTAGCGGGGTATGGTGGGGTCTTCTGAAGCATGATACTTCACCCTGGGGATGTTGAAGTGAGAGAGGTAAACCCATAGATGGAATTCCTGGAGGCAGGGTTTAGGCTTAGGTGAGCTCCAGGTTCTTCACTGAATGCTAATTGGTCTGGATAGTTTAAATCAGTGCACCTCCAGTGCCCAGGACTTTGCTGGTCCCTGTCGAAGACTGGATCCCAGGGATCTCCCTGGGTTTCACTCAAGTCATAGAGGAGCTAATTCTGAATTCCTTATATCACCTGTGGACCCCTTGTTTCCTGGTCTTGGGTTCAGTCTTCAAACTCAATTTATCCTGCCGCCACCTTTCCAAAATCCTGGCCAGATATGTCTCTCCAAGAAGGTCCTACAAACCATCAGATTGGTGGGGAAGGGATAGAGCCAGGTGGATTTCCTCAACCATTTGTCCTCTATATAAACCTCTCTCCATGTCTGATTTTCTCCTGATAAGTTAAGCACACTCTTTGTTGTGTAATGTTTGCTTACTGGGCCTGTATTTCAGGCGAAACTCAGGTTTGCAAGAAATTGGCTCTTTTAGCTGCCAGTATCCATGCATGTGCTGCAAAATCATTCCTTCCTTTGTCCTCTGCATGCCGTGGGGAGAGATGGTGGTTTCTTTCCCCCACAACGATATTGTGCACTGCGCCTTTCAGTTTAAGACAATTTCCTTGATCTCTAAATGCTCCATACCTAGACATGCCTCAGGTCTCCTAAAAGTGCAGGTTCCTATAATTGCCTTATCCCTCCACTTTGCTCATGGAGGGACCACTGTGGATATTGCTTGCTGCTTGGTCATGGCAGTGGCTGAGCTGCTGGGGATTTCTTCCTTATTTTATTATATCCAACCTCTTGAGTCCCCGATCTGCTTTGAATGTCTAGTTTTAAATTCCAGTGAAGTCCACCACCCTGCTTTTTTTGTTCACCCACCTTGATGAGAAGCTGCCTTTCTGCTTTTTTGGTTTCACATCATGAAAAAGCTAGGAATGCGATCTCCTTTATTCCGCTATCTTGAAAACCACCATAAGGCACAATTCAGGATAGCTAAACTGTGGAATCAACCTAGTGCCCTTCAATAGATGAATGGATAAAAAAAAATGTGGCATATATAGACAATAGAATATTAATCAGCAATAAAAGAGAATAAAATCATGGCATTTGCAGGTAAATGGATAGAGTTGGAAGAGATAATGCTAAGTGAAGTTATCCAAAAAACCAAATGCTAAATGTTTTCTCTGATATAAGGAGAATGATTCATAGTGGGGTAGGGAGAGGAAGCATGGGGAGGAATAGATAAACTCTAGATAGGGCAGAGGAGTGGGAGGGGAAAAGAGGGGGCATGGGGTTAGAAATGATAGTAAAATGTGATGGACATTATTATCCAAAGTACATCTATGAAGACATGAATTAATGTCAATATACTTTGTATACAACCAGAGATATGAAAAATTGTGCTCTATATGTGTAATAAGAATTGTAATGCATTCTACTGTCATATATAAATAAATTAATTAAAAAAGCAAAACATCATAAGGTTAATTCTTAAACATATGTAATACAATGTAATTCTAAAAAAAAAATAGTTTTGACCACTTTAAAAACACACTATCTCAAAGATAGTGTTATTCTCCAAAAGGTTTCTGAAATTGCTAAATTCTAAAATTTAGATTTAGAAATGGGAAATGTCTTCAGAATGAGTTTATAAACTCCAGGAGGAAATTGGCTTTGTTATTCTATAATTATTTCTTCTTTACAAGCAAACATACCATTTCTGAGCTTGATTCAGCTTGTTTGTTTGTTTGTTTTAAAAGGATTTTTGGCAGTGCAATAGTTAAGGGTGAGAACTTGGTGCCAGGTTATCTGTTTAGATTCTGACTGTTTCATTTAATAGTTGTGATCATTGGGTAAGTTGTTTAAACTTTTTGTATCTCAGTTTCCTCATCAACATAATGAAGAAAACAATAATACCTAAAAGTGTTAACACAGGTGTAACACAACACTGTCTGGTTTATACTGTTTAAGTGTTTGCTAATATTAGTAGTAATAGCATTTAAAGGAATCTCAAAATTATTTTGCCTATTTGCAGAGTCATTGGATTGAAGTATATACTTCTAAATATCACTATGAGGAGAATCTGAATTTTGTTACATGAGTTTTGGTATATGTTAAAATTAATCAACTATATATTACTTTCTAGCATGTGTCTTAGTATCTGAAATGAATTGAGAATACCATGTCCCAAGTACATGTCCTAAAATAAAAATGATAATGTTTTATATATATGTATGTAAACACACACACACACACGTACACACACACACACACACACACACACACACACACACATGATCTTGTAACTGTTTTTATTTTCCCTTTTAGAAATATGAAATAGTTTTAGGGACATTCTAAAATTGAGGAATAATTTTAATTAATTGCCTCATAGAGGAAAAAAGTCTTCATTACTAGAATTTGACAGTTGTCCTTAAATCCTAGAGATGGAATTATTAAATATTTGATAACTTACTGTATTTGTTTTATTCCAGGCAAGGCTGCTTATGTTAAGGCCTTTGGTTAAGTCACAGGAAAAAGACCAAAGTCGTTCCAAATTGGCTGGTTCTCCAACTATTTCTTCTATTTCTTCCTCCTCCTCCTTAACTTCTTCCTCTACTTCTTCAAGTTTTTCACCTTCTAAAACCTCTTTAGGCTCTTCAGGTTCAAGTTCTAAAATAAAATAGAAACCTCATTGTATTCTATACCTTTAGGGGGCCTTCCAAAGTCTCCAAACAGGATATCTATCTGACACTTAGAATTTAAGCACCATAGATCTACTAGATCATATGACCAAAGTGATAGGGTACTTTGAATAATAGCCTGGATCTGTTGCAGTCTCCGGTTGTTCTGGGTCCTACTGAAAACTAGCAGTTTTATTGACCACTCAGTAAATGGGCCAGGCTAGAACATCCAGATTAGGAATACACTGCCTCCATTGTGCCTCCTGCTTTTCTTTTTGGTTGGAAAGGGACCAGGTACAAAAACTTCACCTTAGAAGGTATAGCTCAACTTATCCCACCAAGGGATTCCTAGAAATTCCACTGAGATAGAAGTTACCTTTTTCTATCAAATTTATTTCCCACTCTGTGATGTGCAAATGTCTCACCATAGGTTTAATACTTGTTTACTAGGTCCAACTAGTATAATATTATCAATGAAATGGACCAGTCTTGTGAAAGTGAAAGACCGTGTATATTAAATTATGACACAGGGCTGAAGAACTGATATATCATGGAGATAAGATAGTAAAGGTATATAGCTTCCAACATTTTTTGTCACAGAAATTGAGAAGAGAAAAAGGAGCATTGCCTTATCAATAGTTATACATGATATATGAAGAAGACATATTAGTTTACTCAGACTACGAAGTTCTATCTGGAGTGCCAGTTTCCCTTGGAGTTACCACCTAGATTAAGTTGATAATAATTCACTGTGATTCTCCAAGATTCATGTTTTCTACATAAGCCAAATGCATGAGTCAAATGAGAGATATGGTGGGAACCCACATCCCTGCATATTTCACGTGTTTTGCAGTAGCTCTAACCTCTACAATCACTCCGGGAATGTTTCATTGCTTTTGGTTTACTATCATTACCATCCAAACTTTGTAGCTTACATTAACATTCATTCTTGGCGTTACATATTCTATGAATCTTGACAAATGTATAATGACATTTATCCTCCATTATAGTATCATACTGAACAGTTTCACTGCTCTGAAGGTTTTCTATGCTCTACTTTCACCCTTTCCTGCCCCCTTACCCCTGGCAAGCATTAATCTTTTCACTCATTCCATAATTTTGCCTTTTCTCAACGTAATGCAGTTGGAATCATGCAGTTCTTGGCCTTTTCAGATTGACTTCATTTGCATTTAAGTTTCCTCCATGTCTTTCATAGCTTGATAATCTATCACTGAATAGTATTCCAATATCTTAATGTACCACAGTATATTTTTCCATTTATTCCTGAAGGACATCCTTGATTGCTTCCAAGTTTTGGTAATTATGAATAAAGCTCCTATAAACATCCAAGTTCAGGTTTTATATGCAAACAAACATTTTAAGTCATTTGCATAAATACCAAGGAGAAATAGTTACATTGTATGGTAAGAATATTCCACCAGCAATGAATGAGAGTTCTTCCACACCTTCAACATCATTTTGTATTGTCAGTGTTTTGAGTTTGGCCATTCTAATAAGTGTATAGTGGTTTCTCATTTTTGTTTTAATTTGCAATTCCCTAATGACATATTTTATATGCACAATTGCCATATGTGTATCTTCTTTGGTTAAATATCTCTTCAAATTTTTTATTTATTTTTAAATCATGTTTTTTATTCCCTGATTGTTGGGTTCTAATAAATTTTCCTATATTTTGCACAATTGTCACTTACCAGCTATGGTTTTTTCCCCACACTTTATTGGTGCTACTATAGTTGTACATAATGGTGGGATCTGTCTACACATTTGTACATGCACATTATATAATTTGGCCAATATCTTTCTCCAGCTATACTTCTTCCCCTCAGCTATGTCTTTTGCACATATTTTCTTCGGTGATTTGTTTTCTTATTTTCTTAATGGTATATTTCACAGAACAGAGGTTCTTAATTTTTACAAGGTCCAGCTTATCAACTATTCCTTTGATTTGTTTGTTTCTTTGATGTTTTATTTAAAAAAATCATTTCATTTGGGCATGGTGCTACATGCCTGTAATGCCAGTGACTCAAGAGGCTGAAGCAGGAGAAACTGAAGTTCAAGGCCAGCCTCAACAAATTAGCAGAGACCTTGTCTTTAAAAAAAAAAAAAAAAATTCTAGAGATGTAGCTTAGTGGCAAAGTACCTGTGGGTTCAATCTCCAGTTCCAAAAAACAATAAATAAATAAATAAATGAAATGTCATTGCAATACCCAAGGCCATTAAGGGTTTTCCCTGTTATTTTCCAGTAATTTTATGATTTATGTTTTGAGCCCGTAATCCATTTGAGTAAATTTTTGTGAAAGTTTGAAGATCTGTGTCTAGATTCACTTTTTTTTTTGCCAAGTCTAGTTGCTCCAACACCACTTGTTAAAGAGACTATCTTTTCTCTGTTATATTGCCTCAGTTCTCCAACATTGTTACTCTCCTTTGGTATTGAATATTCTAAGTATTCTAGGTCTTTTAAAAGTCCTCCCTCCCACTTTCTTAGTGACCCTTTTATCTGTTTCCACTGACTTATTTTTCTTGTAGTTATAGGTCACATTTTCCTCCTTCTTCATGTTACTAATAATTTTTATTGATGTTGTTTGTTGTGTTATAAAGCTGATGCATGGATTTTTTTTTCTTTAAAAAGTGTTTAAGTTAATTTGGACAAGTAGTTAACTTACTTTTAGGTTAGAATTCTATTTTATGGCCTTTTAAAAAGATTGTTGGAGAGTTTAGACTAGACTTAACTCTGGGGCTAGTCAAGCCTTATTGTTAAAGCGTCATCCTCTAGATATCTATTGAATGCCTCAGTTATGCAACAAGGTCTCTCTGTGGCTACTCAAAACTCAATATGTATCTCTCCATCTGGTGTGAACTTTGATACTTGTACCTCATAATTGTTCTTTGCTTGACTTTATAGTGTTTTATTCTAAATGTATAGTTTAGGTTGCAGTCAAAGATTCAATGGCAGCTTTTTGCAGTATTTTATCTGCTATAGCTCCCTCTTCTCTGATTCTCTATCCACAAATTCCAGTCCTCCCAGCTTCCCTGACCTCTAGTCTATGTCTTATCATATAAGCAAAATCACAACACTGTACTATGGTTCCCATTCCTGCATGTGGTCTCATAACTGTCTATATTCTAATTAAAACTAGAAGTACTATTTCACTTTTTAAAAAAGATCAATGATGGGCTTCAAATTACTATGGTAGGCTTTTAATTATTATGCATTAATCATAGTAAACTTGCCTTCCTACCATAAACAAATAAAAAAACCCCTGGATGTGACATCTGTTGTAAATGTTTTTAGGCACTGAACAATAGATAATGCAGGACTGTGAACTACATGGTAAAGCTCATTTTAGCATAGGAACAATTTCCTGATCACAGAGCTGGGAAGTGCTTTAGGATGGTGGAGAACACAGTAATACCAGGGGATTTTCTGAGTATGAGCCCATTACTGTGCTTCTTTTGTAATGAAGTTAATTCCTTGGTCAGAAACAAAGCTATGTATCAATAATATGACAGTACAAAAGTTGGTCTGTAAGACCATAGACCATAGTTTTGGTACAAGCATACTGGTAGAAGGGAAATCCATATTTAAAGTAAGCATCTATTCCAGTAAATACAAAACAGCAAGATGGCCATGGTTCTATAAAATCATCCTGTCACCAGGTAGAAGACTGTGGAATGGCTCCATATTGAGAACTACATTGGTCTCTGCTGCTGGCAAATCAATGATTCAGCACTGATAACAACCAGGTTGACTTTAGTGAGCATAGGCCCATGTTGATGAGCCCATGCATAGCTCTGCCACTATGGCCACTTTTTTCATGAGTCCACTGGATGAAGAAAGGAGTGGCTGGAGAAAGAGACTTAATAGTATCCACAGTATGGGTCATACTATCCACCTGATATGAATTCTTCTTCTGTTGACAGCACCCTTTGATGAACATTAATATATGACATAAATATCTTCACATCCTTTGCCCATTTAGAGTGGTCCATCCACATAACTCTTTGCCAAATTTTTTCATCACTAGTTTCCTAATCATGGTCTTTTCAAATCATTGACTCTAGCAAGTGAATCAGTTTACAATCACACACCTGGATATTTCTCTTTTTAAGCAATGTGTACAATCAGGTGTACTGCTTGAAGTTCTGCCCACTGAGAATATTTTCCTTCGCTAGTGTCTTAAGAAATGTACCAGAAAAGGGCTTTAGTACTGCAGCTGTCTACTTTCAAGTGGTGTCTGTAAACCTATTCCTAGTCCTCTTTTCCTCTGTCAACTGATTATAAGATGAAACCATAGATTCAGAATGAAAGAGAGAAGACTCTCTAGCAGAAGTAAGAACTATGGGCATTTGGGCCACTTCTTCAAGTATCTTACTTGTACCTTCAGGAACTGCTTGGGCCCTAACACTTCCATTTGATGATGGAGTACTACTGTGCATGCCCAACTTCATGGCTTGGTGAGTAAGATAACACCAGTCTATGATAGTAGCTCAGGTCATATGGTAATTTGATGGCACATGGTCAAGTATTCAGTTTCCATAAAGGCCTAGTTATAGGTAAATGGCTGCCTCTCAAAATTATAAAGGCATGTCCTATGATTAAAGCATTATTATTATTATTATCTGCCACTGATACCTCAAGTACCACTGGATATGCTTGATCTTATATGATCCAAGTGGCAAAGGAGTTTGTATACAGCATTCTTCTCTTCTGAGCCCCCAAGTTAGCAACATGAGGGTCACTCAGTAAATGGGCCAGAGTGAAGCATTCAAACAAGAAATGTGTTCTCTCCAAAATCCTAATAGACCCACTAGTTATTATATCTAGGCAACTTATCTTTGTTGACTGTAGGAGAAGCCAAATGCAGCAACTTGTCTTTGAACTTAGAAGTGATATCTTTACATGCTCTATACCACCTAAACCACTATTAATTTCACTAAGGTAGAAAACTCCTGAATTTTAGTTGGATTTTCTATCCTCTGAAATGAAAATGTTTACCAAAAAGTCTAGAGTAGTTGCTATTTCTCACTCACTAGGTCAATCGGGATAATATAATAAATTCAATGGAGCAGTATAATATCTTTTGAAAGGGAAAGGCAACAAGACACATAACTTACTGTGAAGTAAATTAGGACATATGGTTAGAGAGTATACTCCTGAGGCGGGACAGTGAAAGGATACTGGCCTTGCCATTCAGAAAGGTTTAGCACAAGCATTAGCTCTTGCCAGCTGAAAGCAAACAGCTCCTGGGTGGCTTTATAGATAGATGTGCTTTAAAAGTCATTTTTCAGATAAACAGCTGCTTACCAGATACTAGGAAATGTGTCACTTTGTTCAAACAGTGAAACTACATCTGGTACAGCAACTATAAATGGAGTCAACATAGTTCAGCTTATAATGCACTATCATTCTCCAAAATTCATCTATCTTCTGCACAGGTTAAACAGAAAAGTTGAATGGAGATGTGATGAAATCATCACCCTCACATCTTTCAAATCCTTGACAGACTAATCTGTGCAATCCCTCCAAGGATGAGTACTGTTTTCAATTTATTAAGAGAGAAGCAGTATAATCCTTCCATTTGGTCTTTTCCACAGTAA
The DNA here is from genome assembly GCF_052094955.1 of Ictidomys tridecemlineatus. Classification (NCBI taxonomy): domain Eukaryota; kingdom Metazoa; phylum Chordata; class Mammalia; order Rodentia; family Sciuridae; genus Ictidomys; species Ictidomys tridecemlineatus. The sequence continues at coordinate 52,380,678 of NC_135487.1, forward strand.
TAGCATTGACTCCAAAGGTTAGGGAATCAATGGGGGGATTCTATCAGCTGCTAAATATGTTGATTCAAATTATGTATTCTCAATCTGGGAAAATAATCACAGGATGAGTTCAGGAACCCACTGGAACCTACAGAGTCAGACTTAAGCTAAAACTCCATGGATCACTGAAACTACATAAGCCCCTTTTCTGACTGCAAGGCCTCAATGACATTTTAAGTCTCCTGGAATCAGGCATACCAGATCCAGTGTCCAGTAGTCTGAAAGGTCTGATTATTCTCTTTTCCTCAATACATAGGTATTCCCTTTGAGGCAGGCAGGGAGAAATATTAACATATTAATATATAGCTAATCCATAAATAAGTTTATAAGTATAAATTCATGGTAGTATACCAGGGCCATTCCTTAAGGGAACCTGGTCTCTCTTTCATTCAAAGGGTTCTGGGTCTATAAATTGGCTTAAATCTGGGAATTGATTGAGGGGTGATAAATCTATTTTTATGATTCAAGTGAGACACATTTTACCTGGAAGTTTTCTGCTTACAAGATCAAGTAAGAATTTAGTAGGCTTTCTATTTATTTTACTTCTAGGAACACCATGATTAACTAGCCAATGCCAAAGATCTACAGAAATCAGACTGCTCTGATTATGGATTTGTCTCTGCTATTCTTTACAGTAACTAAGCCACCTTGCCTTTGATGGTTGAATGCCACCATTTGGCCCTGCTACCTTAGGATTCAATTATTCCCATTGCCTTTAAATTTTCTAATTGAGTGATTTTGATTCCCACTGTTAAGTTTTGGCATACAGAGAGAGAAACCACAAATCACTTTAATGATGTGGGACTCCCCATACAAATCTGTTTCTCAAATTCATGAAAGATATGTGAACCCTCCTAGCATGGATGACTAGATTTTAAGTGAGAAGTTCACTCTAGCATTCCAATCTCTCCTTTTCTACATGACACCAAGGGAGACTGAGCATCTCACTCATGATGGGTCAACTTTTAAACAAACCAAGAGGGTAACCTAGCAGAGCTCTAACTCCCTATGTTGCAACTTTAAGTTAAGAATATCTGCTTGGTAGGCCCATATTAATAAATTTAGCCTGATCCAACTTTATGTTTTTTTACACCATTATCATACTTGTAATTACCATTTTACACCATTATCATACTTGTAATATCTATTCTTATATCTATCCCCCAGAATTTTGCTTATATAAATTAGAAAATTCAAGGAGCTCTTGTAGTGCATCACCTCATGAGTCATACTTTTTATCTCATCTTTAGGGACCTGCTGAGACTTGAATGTGATTATAGATCTAGAAGCAAAAAAGGGTGGTGGGTGTATGTCTTAAGGAGAATCAGTATTGTCTTGCCTGGGAACTGGCTAAAGGGAGGCAGACAATGAAGTTTATTTCCTCATACATGTCACTAAATTCCTTACCACTGTGGTTTGGAATGCCACCCATTGAAGGGTGGAGAAAACATTTCTACTGGCAAAATTCATCGGAATTTAGGAGCTCACTGTCCCCAGCTTCATTATATTACACAAATCCTCATCTCAACTTTCAGGATCCTGTTGGTTCCCAAAGATGCCCTCACATTAACAGGAGATATCCTGTGAGGCTGAGAGCTCAATTTCATTATAATTCAGCCAATCACTTTATGAAAGCTTATGTTTGATTTTCATTAGTTTTAACCCTGTGATTATAGGAGAGAAGATTCTCCTTAAGGGAATATTTAGACGGTCAAAGGTTATTTTTGTGGTGCTTGGTCCAGGAATTAAAATCCTCAAGTTCATCCTTTCTTTCCATTCCTTTGTCTAGGGACATTAGGCACAATCAACCAAAGTTATCATATTCCTTCACTTTCCACAAATGTTATAAAATATCATATAAAGAGTCACTAAGTTCCTTCCTCTTATAAGTGTTTGATTAGGAGTATCCAATGCAGATATTTTGTGTATCTCTTATAAACAGTTAATGCTATGGACTATTAATGCTTTCTATACTCTTTGAGATAGAATTCTTAGCATTGTTAAATCTTATCAGGTTAGACACCTAATTTTAAATCTGATAAGATTAGAGAACAAATTTCAGAAACTCTAAAGTGAATTAAGGAAATTAATCCTTAAAATTCTGTTCTCTAAAGCTGCTCTTTGTACCAAAATCTGAATTAGACAGCATTCTCCTGAGAGGCATAACCAATAGAACTGATGAATAGATGGATTAAAAAAAAACTTATTAGGGGAATTGAGTCCTATAATTATGTAGATTGAGAGATTCTAAGAGGTTGTTTGTAAGCTGAAGACAAAGGGAAGCCAGTACTGTGGCTCAGTCCTAATCTGAAAAAGCTCAGAACTAGGAAAGTCAGTGGTGTAATTCTCAGTCAGAAGCCAAAGGCCTAATAACCCAGAGACCTGCTAGCACAAATCCTAGAGTCCAAAAGTCATAGAACCTAAAGTTCTAATGTCCAAGGGCAGGAGAAGAAGGGTATACAAGCTCCAGGAGTAAGAGAGGGGATGTAGAGAAAATTTTACTTTTACCCTGCCTTTTTTTTTTTTGGTACTGGGGTGTGGGGAGCCATTTCTGACACGTGATTGGGTGGCTCCCGTTAAGGGTCTGAAGCGTTCTGGCTGTGTCGGAACTTTCCCGGCCCTTTCCTGATGAGACAGCCCATCCGTGTAGGAGTGTGCCTGACCACTGACCCAATCACTGACCCTGACCTTGGAGTGCAGTCCCCGCTCAACCTTCATTGGATGAAATTCTCCCCTGAATCTCTTGTTCCCTAATAAAAAGCTACTCCCAGGCTGTTCAATCTCTCTTTCTCCTGCTAGCCCTGAGTAATCCTTGCTGCCCTGCTGGGCGGTTAGAGGAGGGAACCAGAGAGGGGAGCCATCTTAGACTTGGCAATGGAAATAAGATAACTGAATCTGTGTTTTATTTCGATCTCATCTAGCTAACTTTTATGCCAAGAACCTCATTAATGAAACCATTGAGCTGGCCGCATGGTGGACTGGGGGATTAAACTCACTGAGCAATGTCTCCAGCCCTAGTTTGTATTTTATTTAGAGACAGGGTGTCAGTTGCTTAGTGCCTCCCTGTTGCTGAGGCTGGCTTTGAACTTGAGATCCTCCTGCCTCAGCTTCCCAAGCCGCTGGGATTACAGGCAAGTGCCACCATGCCCGGCCTTACTCTGCCTTTTTGTTCCATCTGAGCCTTCACGCAATTGGATAGTACCTACCCTCATTGGGTGATGGAAGATATTCCCTACTTGGTCCACTGTTTCAAATGCCAATCTTTTCTGGAAACACTCTTACAGACATACTCATAATACTTTACCAATTATTTGGGTAACCTTTAATCCAGTCAAGTTGACACCAAAAAGTAATCATCACAGATAGCATTCAGGAGATAAAAGTCTGAATGTACCTAATGTCAAGGCTCCAGGATATACAGAGTAAAACTGATAAATGTAGAGGAACCAACACAGATAATCCGTAATCCTAGTTGGGGCCCCCCCACCCAGGTGCTGGGAAATAACCTAGGCCCTCACACTATGCTATACCCCTATCCCCAAGATTTTAATACTATACTTGCCTTAACTGATAGGTCAACACACACTCAATAAAGACAAAGTTAAAAAAAAAAAAACTATCAACCAATTTGATATAATTAAAGAACATCATGCCAAATAACAAAAGAAAACAGAATATTCATAAAATTCTGAGGCATAAAGTCTCTTATATTTTAAAACACAGAAATCATATAAAATTGCCATTAACAGTGTTAAATTAGAAAATAAATAGTTAAAAATTATTTAAAATTTAAAACATACTTCTCGGGCTAGGGCGGTTGTAGCTCAGTGGTAGAGCACTTGTGTAGCATGTGTGAGGCACTGGGTTTAATCCTTAACACCACATAAAAATAAACAAATGAAATCATTCTGTCCATTTACAACTACAAAAGTAATTTTTTAAAAAACCACACATACACTTCTAATCTCTTGGCTCAAAGAAAAATCCACATGTGAAATTAAAAATTATTTTGAATTGGGGGCTGGGGATGTGGCTCAAGCGGTAGCGCGCTTGCCTGGCATGCGTGCGGCCCGGGTTCCATCCTCAGCACCACATACAAACAAAGATGTTGTGTCTGCCGAAACTAGAAAATAAGTATTAAAAAATTCTCTCTCTCTCTCTTTAACTCTTTCTTTAAAAAAATTATTTTGAATTAAATAATAATAAAAAACACAACATATCAAAATTTGTGGTATATAATTGGTAGAGTACTTACAGAGAAATTTACAGTATTAAATGTCTATGTTAGACAAGAAGAAAAATGTGAAGTTAATGACCTAAACTTCTACCACATTAAACTATAAGAAGAAGAGTAAATTGAATACAATGTATATAAAAACATTTTTTAAATGGAAGAAACTTCTTAAAAACATAATTTAGGAAAATCAAGAAAGCAAACCAATGATCCACAGATGGATTAGTAAATATCCAATTAGATTAATAAAAAAATCACTGTTACAAAAATCAAGAATGAAATAGAAGCTATAATTATTATATCTTATAGATAATTATGAAATATAATTTAAGGAGATAATATTATGAATCTATTTATTAAAATATATTTAGCAAAACAGACAAAATGAACAAATTCCTTACAAGTTACCAAAATGAACACTGATAGAAATAGAAATCTGTTAAAACAAATTAAAAAAAAAGAAAGAAAAACAACAACAAAAAAGAAATAGAAATAGAAATCTGAATAACCCTATATCCAACAAATACACTATATTTGTAATATTAAAACTTCCCACAAAGAAAAATAAATAGCCTAATGCTTTCACTAGTAATTTTACCCAATGGTCAAAGAATATTATAAAGATTACAGAATTTGAAAAAGTGAATGAAGGAAGATTTTCAAAACTCATAAGCTCATCATAAAATTCATGATACATTAGTTCTTTAAAAGAAAATTACAGAAAAATATATGTAGGAGCATGTCACAAAAATTCTTAAGTATTAAAGAATAACTGAATCCATCAATATGTAAAAAGGATAATACATCATAACCAAGTGAGGATTAAGTACAGGAATTCAGTTTGCTTTAACTTTTGTTAAATCACTCAATGTAATTAACCAAATGGACAAACTGAATAACTAAAAGGTCACTTTAATAGAAGTAGAAGAAAAAAATAATAGATGAGAACTTTGGACAACACTCAATAACCATTTATCTTAAAATTGTCTAGCAAAGTAGAAAGAGAAATAAACTTACTGAAACTAATAAAAAGCATTTCTAAAATTCTATAATTAACAACATATTCAACAATTAAATATTGAATGTTTTCTCCCTAATGTTCTCACCATGAGTATTCGGCATTTTACTGGAAATCCTACTCAGTGCAATAAGTTAGCCAATCCCAAAAAGCCAAATGCTAAATGATTTCTCTGATATAAGGAGACTGATTCATAGTGGGATAAGGAGGAGGGGCATGGAAGGAATAGACACTCTAGATACAGCAAAGGGGTGGGAGAGGAAGGGAGGGGGAATGGGGATAAAAAAAGATGGTGGAATGAGATGGATATCATTACCCTAAGTACATGATGAAGACATTAATGGTGTGACTCTATTTTATATACAACCATAGATATGAAAAATTGTGCTCTATATGTGTAATATGAATTGTAATGCATTCTGCTGTCATACATAAAAAATTAGAATAAAAAAGAAAGATAGAAGGCTAAAATATTGATAAATAAAATCATATTTGCAAATAATATAATAAAAATACCCTGATTATCTACTATATATTGCTTATAAATATACATACATATATATTTATAAAATAGAAATCCTAAAGAAGCCACAAAAATAAAATAATAGACTTAATAAGAAAACTCTTTAAGAATGCAAGTGGAAAGCCAATAAACAACATCAATGATTTCTATATACTAGCATGAAACAATTATAAAATTAAGTTTTAAAAAACAATAACATTCAAAACATCAAAGGCTAAAATTTTAAAAGATAATGGGAGACATTGAAAATATTTTTAATTGCTGATATTTACAAATTCTTACCTAAATAATATGATCATAGATGAAATGAATGTTGAAACAATGATCATAGATTAAAATACTAAATATTATTAGGCTGTCAATTCTTTCCATCGATTCAAGATTCTATGTAACCTAAATCAAAATCTTTGCCAAGTTTCTAGTAGAAATTGGCAAACTGATCCATAAAACATATATGGTATAAAAAGCAACTAGAATAGTCAAGGTCATGTAGTAAAAGTTTTACAGGAGTACTCTAACTGAAATTTACTATAAAGCTACAGTAAACAATATAGTGTATTGCTATAGAATAAAAAATAGCAAGAAATGGAGTGCAGAAATAAACTTACATGGTAATGTGATTTTGGAACAAGTGTCAAATAAATTAATGGGGGAATACAAATACTGTTTTAAAAGTTATGCTAATGGTATTGGCATCAATACAGACATGAAGACCACTGGAACTAAATGAAAGATACAAAGACAAATTCACATCCTAACCATCTTTGATAAAGGTGACAAAAATATATCTTGGAGAAAATATGGGTCTTTTTAACAAATGATGCTGTGAAGACTGAATAGCTATATGTAGAAAAATGAAATTAGACTCCACTCTCTCACCCTGCACAAAACTCAAATAAAAGTGGATTGAAGTCTTCGAAATTAAATCAGAAACTTTACAACTGCAAGAATAAAACATAGGGTCAACACTCCATCATATAGGTGCTGGCACTGATTTTCTTAACAAGACCATCAAAGTGTAAGAAATAAAATTGAGAATCAATAAGTGGGATGCCATCAAACTAAAAAGCTTCTGCACCGGCAAAGAAAGTGATTAAGAGTGTTTAGAGAGAGCCTACAGAATGAGACAAAATCTTGGCTAGCTACTACTCCAATAGGAGATTAACATCCAGAATATACAAAGAACTCAATTAAAAAAGATCAATAAATGGGCAAAAGAACTAAACAGAAACTTCTCAAAAGAACACAAATAGCCACAAATATATGAAGAAATTTTCAGTATCTCTAGCAATCAGGAAAATACAAATCAAAGTTATACTAAGATTTCATCTCATTCCGTCAGAATGGCAATGATCAAGAATATATGCTGGCTAGGTTTTGGGAAAAGTTACATTTGTACATTGTCAGTGGGAAAGGCTTGTACAATCTCTCTAGAAAGCAGCATAAAGATTCCTCAAAGAACTAGAGATGAAATCACCATATGACCTAGCTATCCTACTCTCTGGTATTTTCCTAAAAGATCTAAAACTAGCATACTACAGCAACACAGCCATGTCAATGTTTATAGCAGCATAGTTCACAATAACTAAATTATGAAATCAATCCAGATGCATATCAATAGATGAATATAATAAAAAACTATGGTCCACATATACAACAGAATTCTACTCAGCCATAAAAAAAGAATGAAATTATGGTATTTTCTAGTAGATCGATGAAAATAGAAAATATAATGCTAAGGGAAATAAGCCAAACTCAGAAATGCAAAGGTTAAATGTTTTCTCTTATATGCAGAATCTAATGCTAAAAAAAGGAAAGGGGAAGGGAAGGATAGAATAATATAAAGAACCAACCAAATATAACTTATTAGACAAGTGAAAGGAACTCAAATAGAATCGAAGAAGAAAAATAAGAGAGGGGAGGGAGGATGAGAGGAAAAAGTAGGGGATAATGGACTGAAATCCATTTCCATGCATTTATGAGTTGGGATAAACCCAACTACTAAGTATCACTATAAAGTTCAAATTAATAAATCTGAAAAAATTGTAAAATTATGCTGAAAGAACTGCATCGGGGGGGGGGGAGAGAGACAGACTGACTTGAAATTTATCTTACTCTGCTCACAAAAATTAATCAAAATAGATAATGTGACAGTAATTTATCTTACCATAACTATTTCACTATATATGTATCTCATAGTATGTTGTATATCTTAAATATATACAATGAAATTCATTAAGAATAAAAACATTAAAAATCAGAATACATAATAGACATAATCATAAAAGCTAAAACTATACAGCTTTTTAGGAAAAAGCCTAAAAGGAAATCACTACAACCCTGGGGCAAGGAAAGATTTTTTTAGAGAGGTCATGGAAAGAATTAACTTAAAAAATAATAGATTATATTTTATCAAAATTAAAACCTGCTCATCATGAGATTTTTTTTCAGCTACCCCTAGCCTGATCAAGAGATATAAAAAAATAATATATTGATAAGCCAGAGAGTTAGAGAAAATATTTGTAATATATGTATGTACTGGCAAAGAGTTTATATGCAAAATATATAAAAGTAAGCTTCAACAACATGATCTTTAAAGAGACAATTTTACAGTGGGCAAAAGCTTGGATTAAACATTAAACAAAAGATATATAAATGACCAAAATTAACCACATAAACAAATACTCAATATTATTTGTCTTCAGGACAACATTAAAAAGATTGCCAGTCAAGCCTGGTGTTGTGGCACATGCTGGTGATTCCATGATGCAGAAAGCTGAAGTAGGAGGATCAAGAGTTTGAGACTTGTCTCAGTAACCTCTCTCAAAATAAAATGGGTTAGGAATGTTACTTAATGGAAGAGCATCCCTGGATTGTTCCATCTCCAGTCCTAAATATGGCGAAAAAAAATTACGAGCATCAGGTGTTATGAAGAATGTGGAGCAACAGGGATTCTTACACACAGCTTGTGAGAATGAAAGATGGTATAATTCTTTGGAAAAGTATTTCATAGTTTATTAAGAATACATCTACCCAATGACCCAATAATTTCTAAGTATTTGTACAAGAGAAATTAAAAGCTATCTACCAAAAGACTCATACAAAAACACGCATAGTAGCTTTATACATAATAGCCTCAAACTGAAAGCAACACAGACATCCAGCAAAAGGAGCAACAAAGTGTTATGGTATATTCATACACTGGAACACCACTGAGAAAAGAAACAAATTAATTATACACACATCAACCTAGATAAATCTCAAAAATATTGATGTTAAGTAAAAGAAATCGGATTCAAAAGAATAACTACTATTCAAATCCATTAATTTATATGGTATGCCAGAATAGAGAAAGTTAACTTGCAGTGACAGAAATCAGGTCAATTCCTGACTGAAAGCAGGTAAACCTTATTTAGAAGCACAAGGTAATCTTCAGGATTGGTGAATATGTTGTATGTGTTGATTAGGGTGTTGGTTATTCAAGTTCATAATCTTCAAATGTATAAAAAATACAGTTAAAATATATACATTTCACTGAATAATTTTCACTGAAAATATTTTTTACTGTATTTTGTTGGGATAAACCTGACTACTAAGTATCACTAAATGTATTTAAAGGAGTGATAAATCAAAATTCTTGCTTTATAAATTCAGTATTTAGAGTACTCTACATTGCAATCACACAACTTTTTAAATACAGGATGAAAATTTACATATATAATGAAAATTTTAAAATATCAACCTAAGGTGAGAGAGAAACATAGTTTTTCAATATTTTTTCTACAAGTATCCAGGTAAAATGGTTACAACCATTTGTTATACATATTATTTTATAGCCCAACCTTTTGATGTAACCATATGTAAGATTAACTTTGCCTTGAAGGATCAAGAAAAATTTCATGAAGGAATTTGTTGTAATCCATATTTGAATACAATAGGCAAAGATGAGGCAGAGTCAAGGGTGGATTGCCAAGCAAATTCCAACTAAATGTCTTAAGGCAGGAAAGCTTAGGTTCTATTTGGGGATTACCCAGTAAGTCTAGGATAGCTAAATTTAGGGTCTCTAAAGTAATACCAAGATATAAAGTAGTCTCTGGCATCATTGAAGGCATCTTTTGAATGGTAAACTCTGAGGTTTGGAGTTTATTCTAGGCAATAGGAATGTATTGAAGATTTTTGAGTAATCAATTTCCATGTCATGTTCAGGATATATCTGCAAGGCAGGATGCCATAGCAGAAACAGGAACTGAATGCTTAACTTAATTACTTAAATGTAACCTTAAAAAGTTTCTAAAGGTTTCATTTTCTTCATTCTCATATTGAAAGACTGAATATGATAAATCTCTACATTTTTAAAAGATATTCTAGGGGCTGTGGTATAGGTAGCTCAGTTGTAGAGTGTTTGCCTAGCATGCACAGTGCCTTGGTTCAAAGCCCAGCACCACCAAAAATAAAAAATTAAATATTCTGTGAATATATGAGATGGGATTGTAGCAACGAGAACAGGAAGAATGCCCCTGAAATAAAACTAGGAAGTGGTAATAAAAGTCAAAAACTGAAAAGTATCAATGGCAATGGAAAAGGGAGACTGAACATGAGAGATACTGTGAAAGTAAGAAACTAATTGAATGCAGAAATATAAAGAGCCAAAGATGCTTCTTAGAAAGGTTTTTTGGCAGGTTTTTTTTTTTTTTTTGGAATAGACTCTCCTTAGTTATACTTGACAATAGAATATATTGTGATAAAATTATACAATTTGTATAATTTTATCACAATAAAATATATTGTGATAAAATTATACAAATATGGAATATATTTTATTCTGATTCGGACCCCATTCGGCATGATAGTGGGATTTACTTAGGTATTTTCATGTGTACACAGGAAAATCAAGTTAGATTTATTCTATTGCCTTTCATATTCCTATTTCCTTTCCTTTCTTTTATATCTCTTTGTCTAATATAAAAAAATTCTCTTCTTCCCCTCCCACCCTTTATTGTGGTTTAACTTCTACATATCAGTGAAAACATTTGACCTTTGATTATTTGGGACTGGTTTATTTCACTTAGCATGATAGTCTCCATATCCAACCATTTACTGGCAAATGTCATAAAGTCATTCTTATTTATGGCTGAGTAATATTCTATTGCGTATATGTACCACAATTTCTTTATCCATTCTTCTGTTGATGGGCATCTATGTTGATTATAAAGCTTAACCATATGTGAATTGTGCTGCTATAAAGATTGATGTGACTGTAGCATGATGATTTTAAATCCTTTGGATATATGCCAAGGAGTAGGATAACTGGGTCAAATGGTGGTTCCAGTCCTAGTTTTTTGAGGAATGTCCATACTGCTTTCTAGCATGATTTGCACCAATCCGAAGTCCCACAAACAATGTACGAGTATTCCCTTTCTGCAGAACCCAACATTTGTTGTTACCTGTATTCTTTCTGGGGAATGCCAACATTTGTTGTTACTTGTATTCTTGATAGTTTTCATTCTGACTGGAGTGAGATAAAAAATCAATGTAGTTTTATTTTGCATTTCTCTAGTTACTAGAGAAGTTAAACATTTTTCATATATTTGTTGACTATTTGTACTTCTCTTTTGAGAAAGGTCTGTTCAGTTCCTTATACATGCTTATGAAGTTTTGAATCTAAGACAACCTTCTGTTGGTTCCCTAACCTGGACTTCACTGCTACTTACATGTTTAGTATTGAAAACTGTATAAACATGTCCTCTAATAAGTAACAACCCAGCTTGGAGATTAGATTTAGAAATATGTAAAAATACCTTTTAAATTTCTTAAGTTATCTGAGTTTATCTAAACATAATCATTTTTTAAAAATACCTTTTAAAATAGGAAGTTGACGATAAGCTGCAAGTTTGGGTTGAAATATATTTTCCATTAGAACACGTTCCATGAAAAATAAATCTTGATGAAATTTATCAGATTTTAATATTGCATCTGAGTGGTCCTCTTCATCATCATGGATTTTAGACATAATTACATTTTCTATATCCATAAGAGAACTAGCTTCACTACCTGCAAAATACAAACATGATACAATAATAAAATATCTAAATAATACTAGATGGTTCACACATTCTAAAAATTCAAAAATGACATGTTGTCATATCAATTTGTTTTCCTCCAGTTTCCAACAACTTTAACAGACATTTATTAAAATGTTTTCTGAATAAATAAATGCAATATAAACATATATTGACTTGTTTGGACTTCTTAACCATAAAAAAAAAAAGCTGTTTTTCAAAAGGGAAGTAATGATAACCTCCTGAAATAATGTGTATCTGCCTTCATGTGTTTTCTGTTGTTATATCATAATGCCATAAACTGGGAAATTTATAAAGAAAATAAACTTATTTCTTACAATTCTGAATGCTGTTAAGTTCAAGTTTGAGAAGCTTCACCTATAGAGGGTATTTTTTTACTGTTTCATGACATGACAGAAGGCATCACATGGCCAGAGACAGGAAGCATGCACTCAGGTCTGCCTTCAATCTCCTATACAGCCACTAATCCTACCATTGGGGCCCCACCCTTATGATCTCATCTAACTCTAATTATCTACCAAAGGCCAAACTTCCAAATAACATTAATATGGATTTCAGGATTATGTTTCCAACAACTGAACTTGGGGTGATACATTAAAACTTCTTAACACTGAAGTAAAATTATCAGTCTTTATATAATAAAATTCTGACTTGATGATTGTTTTATGGAAACACTACACTTCTGTAGTAGTTTTTTATTACTGCTATAAAAAAATACAGTGACTTAAAACAAGGCAAATTTACTGTCTTCTAGTTCAGTAGATTAGAGGTCTGAACCAAAACCAAGGAGTTGATATAAACAATGTTCATTTTGGAAACTCAAGAGAAATATTTGTTTCCTGGACTATTTCAGCTCCTTAGAGGTTTCCCACAACCTCTCCTCCATGTTCAAACACAGAAACATTGCATATTAGACCTTCTTTTGTCAGTACATCTCTGTCCCAGACCAAGCTAAGAAAGGTCCTCCAGTTTTAAGTACTCACAAGTTTAGGTTGGGCCCAATTAGTTTAGATAAGATAATCTCCCCAGCTGAAGATCCTATTGTAATCACCTTTGAAAAAACTTTTTTTTTTTTTTATCATGTAAGGTAATCCTCTTACCATGTAAGGTACTCTTGAGACTCCAGGGATTGGAATGCGTACAAATTTGGGGGACCATAATTCTGCCTACTACTCTGTTTAATAAACTCTTAAACAGAATGAAGGAAGCTGGGTGTGGTGGTGCTTGCCTGTAATCTCAGTGACTCAGGAGGCTAAGGCAGGAGGATTGGAAGTTCAAATCCAGCCTCAGCAACTTATCGAGGCACTAAGCAATTTAGCAAGGCCCTGTCTCTTAAAAAACAAACAAACAAACAAACAAAAAGAAAAACATAAAAAGGGCTGGCAGTTATTACTACTTCTGTGAAAACTTTACCCTATTCCACCTGCTAAATTCAACTAAAAACACTGGAAATTTTATATGTAATAAAAAATAAGGACACCCCTTGAAGGGAAGAAAGAATAGGGGAAAACAAGTAGGAGGATACTTGAGAAGCAAGGAATGATACGGTGGTGAATTCCTGGGGTATTCTTTTTGTTTCATACATTCCCAAGCCAGCAATTTGGAAACGCCATGGGGCATAGACAAAAATGCCCACAGAAGCCTATTCCCTTTATCCAAAGGACCAGAAAAGGAACATCCATGAAAGAGAGATTTTAGATGAAAATCATTTTACTCCAGCCAAACACTACAAAAACAAAACAACTTTGTCAGTATGAAAGTCTAGGCTCCCACTTCGCCTTGGTGGCTTGGAAGAGGTTTTATTTGTTTTGTAACAAAGTACCTCAATCCTCTGACCTCCTACTATGTGCAGTATCAGAGAAAGCACAATAAAGTCAGGATAATCATCTCCACCAAACATAAACAAAGTATCAGAAAAGAACAGTTGGGGAGCCTAGAATTCTACACTCATCTGGAAGTAACAAATTTTCCCTTCCCCACCCTGCTGGAGTAATCAGTGTTGGACTAATGGATAATCAGAATTTTTATCACTGCCCAGCAGTAATGAACACAACCTCCATTCTGTAGTGTCAATGGAGGCCACATGTGACTCTGTAATAAGACAATCCTATACTTGCTAGCCACAAGGTATCAATGGAACTCAGAGCATCCATTACTACTCAGCAGTGATGAGGATATCAGAGGAAACCAAGTAGGATATCTGGACTTCCATTCCCAACTTAGTAGAAATCAGGCAATGACTCATATTTTCCCCTGCTAGCATAGTGTCCAAAAAAAAAAGCCTAGTAAAATGGAAAGTTTTAAAAAGATCTGAATCCTAACACAATACATGAAATACCCAGGTATCAATTGAAAGACATTCACTATACCAAGAACCAAAAAAATCTCAACTTGAATTAAAAAACAAACAAACAAAAAAGAATAGATACTAACACTGAGAGATGGTAGATTTTATCTGTTAAAAAATCAAAATGGCATCATAAAAATGCCTCAACAGTATTTATGAACATACTTGAAGCATACAAAAATTAGGAAGTATCATCAAAGGAATAGAGCATCTTAGCAAATAAAGAGAATCAAATGGAAAATTTATAAATGAAAAAATACAATGAACAAAACCTCAAGTCAGGGACTCAACAAGTCAGGGGCTCAACAAGTCAGGGGTTCAACAACAGAATGGAGAGAAGTAGAGGGACAAAAATCAATAAACTTGAAGAAAGTATAATAGAAACAATCTAATTTTTAAAACAGAGAAAATAGTGTGAGAAAAGTGAACAGAGATTCAGGGACTTGTGGGACTGTAACAAAAGGTATAACATTATCATTGGCATTTTAGAAGAGGAGAAAGAAGGTATGATGGAAAAAGTACCTGAACAAATGATAGCTGAAAACTTTCAAAATTTGGCAAATAACAACAAAAGATTAAAGAAACTAAATGAAGCTGAAGGAGAATAAACCCAAAGAAATATACACAAGAAACATCATATTGAAACTATTGAAAATAGAAGGAAAAAATCTAGGGAGCAGTGAAAAAGGAATTATATCTTATCTATAGAGGGAAAATAATTTCAGTAGCAGTAGGGTCTTTATCAGAAACCAGAGATGCTAGAAGCAAGTAGCCCACATTCTTTTAATGTTGAATGAAAAGAGCTGTCAACCCAGAATTCTACACTCAGTGAAAATATTCTATAAAAATAAGGGAAAATTAAGATATTCTTAGACTGCAGAATACTAAGAGAATGTCTCTCCCCCCCACCAAAGAGAAAAAAAATCCCAAGAATAGCTAAAGAAATTCCCCTAAATAGGAAGAAAATGTGATAAAAAGGAATTTTGGAGCATCAGAAAGGAGAAAAAGGACAATGGGGAGAATTAAATAAAATATAACTTCCTACTTTTGAGATGTTTATGATTGAAGAAAAATTACATTGTCTGATGTAGTTCTACATCTAAATATCTAAATGTTTCAATATCTAAATATTTAGAAATATTTAAGACAAATAGGGAATTATGAAACACTGTAATGGGAGATAAGGTTTCCTGGAACTGTTAAAATGTTGGCATCAGTAGACTATGATAAGTTATTTGTATAGAGTGCAATATGTAGAGTAAATCCTCAAAAAGTTACAGAGATAAACTAAATACATACATACATATATATATATGTCTTTATGTATTAGAGTAGAATCATAAAAAATATTGAGTAAACAGCAAGAAGTTATTAAAAAGATAAAGAAGAAACAAAGAGAGTAAAAAAACCCAAACAAACAGTAGCCAATTTTCTGAGTAATATATAAATAAATGTTAAATATAAATTATATTTACAACTCAAAGGCAGAAATCAGCAAATACAGGATTAAAAACATGACTCAAATATATGATGTCTATAAGAAATTTATTTCAAATATGTAATATAGGTAAATTGAAAGTAAAAGGATGGAAAAAATAATCTATCCGGCAATCATTATCAAAAACAAAGTAGGAGAGGCTATACCATTATATGCAACAGACTTCATAGCAAAGAAAATTACCAGAAACACATAACAATATTATATAATGACTGCAACAAAAAGATATAGTGATCATAAATGTTTCTATAGAAAAAAGTAAGACTGTAAATTAGGTAAGGCAAATACCATTAGAACAGAAAGGAGAAACAAATCCAAAATTCAATAAACTAAAAAGATAGTAAATTAGCAATAAAATACACAAACCCAACAACATCATTAGCTTTAAAAAAAAATCTTAATTACTCTCTACCCAAAGCCCATAGAATACACATCCTGAACCATAAAACAAATCTTACAACATGTAAAAGAAGATAAGTCATACTAGGTTCAAAGAAGAGAGATCAAAATGTGTTTTTTAATCATAATGGAATCAAATGAGAAATCAATAGTGGTAAGATAAAAGGAAAATCTCCTAAAACTTGGGATTTAAAAAACCACCCCAGATAATCTATGGATCAAAAAAGGAAGTTGTAAGGAAAATAAAAAATAAATAAATTTAATGAAATGAAACCACAACATATCCAAATTTGTGGAACACAGACATAGCAGCGCTAAAAGGAAAATTTGTCACATTAAATGAATATATTAGAAAACAGAATAATCAATAATCTAAACTCCTTAATCAATAACAAAGTCAAAAGAAGAAGAAGAAGAGCAAAATAAACTAAAAGCAATCAAAAAGAAAGACATAGAAAATATAATATCAGAAATAAATTAATATGGAGGTGAAAAAAAATAGAGAAAGTCAAACAGAGAGGATCAATAAAATTAACAATCCTAGCAAAACTGACAAAGAACAAACTGCTAAAATCAGGAATAAAATAGGAGATGCTATACCCCCTGCCAAAATTAAAAGGAGCAGGGGAGCCCAGGCACAGCGTAGGCCTGGGTCCACCCCTGACCACCAACGCCTGGGAGCCCAGGTCTAACCCACTTCCATCTTGAGACAACTATAGCCATCCCCATAGCCTTTCCCACGCCTTTATCTTGGGAAAATAGATAGGGCCTAGAAGCAGCTGCAGCTTGGAGAAGGCATCCCAAAGCCAGTGTAAGGCCCACCCTTTCAGCCCCATCTCTGAAAGATGTTGCATCCATCTTGGCGCACCTCCACTGTTGTCTCAAGTTACCTCCTGCTATTGCCACCACCACCTATAGTTGCAGTAGTATCCATCCTGGGATATAGGCAGGAAGCCCAATACCAAGGTGAGGTACAAATAATCTGAGGTACAAATAAACTGACATAAATGGAATATTTCAATCTTCAATGTGGAAATACATTTTCTTCTCAATAACATATGGATCCGGGGGCTGGGGATGTGGCTCAAGCGGTAGCGCGCTCGCCTAGCATGCGTGCGGCCCGGGTTCGATCCTCAGCAGCACCACATACCAACAAAGATGTTGTGTCTGCCGAGAACTAAGAAAAAATAAATAAATGTTAAAATTCTCTCTCTCTCTCTCTGTCCCCCTCTCTCACTCTCTCTTTAAAAAAAAAAAAAAAAACATATGGATCCTTCTCTAAAAAAGACCATATATTATGCGACAAAGCAACTCTTAGCAAATATAAAAAAGTAGAGATACTATCTTGCATTCTATTGGATCATAATGGCATGAAATTAGAAATCAAAAAATAGAAGCTACTCCAACACCTGGAGACTAAATAGTATGCTACTAAATGAATAACAGGTTTTGAAAGACATGAGGAAGAATATTAAAAAATTCTTAGAGGTGAAAAGGAACACAGATACAACGTATCAAAATCTCTGGGACACTATGAAGGCAGTACTAAGAGGAAAGATTATTTCATGGAGTTCATTCCTTAAAAGAAGAAAAAGTCAGGCTGGGGATGTGGCTCAGCTGATAGAGTGCTTGCCCAGCATGCACAAAACCCTGAGTTCAGTCCCCAGCACCAAACGAAGAAGAAAGAAGAAGGGAGAAGAAGAAGAAGAAAAAAGTCAACAATTAAATGACTTAACACTACATTTCAAAGCCCTAGAAAAAGAACAAATCAACACCAAAAGCTATAGAAGACAGGAAAAATTAAAATCAGACAAAAGAAACAATTAAAAAAAATTGACAAAACAAAAAGTTGGGTCTTTGATAAAATAAATAAAATTGACAAACCCTTGGCCATGCTAATGAAGAGAAGGAAAGAGAAAACTCAAATTACTAACATGTGATGAAAAAGGAAATATCACAGCAGACACTTCAGAAATACAGAAGATAATTAGAAATTACTTTGAAAACTTCTACTCCAATAAAATAGAAAATATCAAAGGCATCGACAAATTTCTAGAGTCATATGATTTGTCCAAATTGAATCAGGATGATATACACAATTTAAAAAGATCAATTTCAAGCGATGAAATAGAAGACACCATCAGAAGCCTACCAACCAAGACAAAGTCCAGAACCAGAAGGACACACAGCTGAATTCTACAAGACCTTTAAAGAAGAATACCAGTTTATCATAGCCATATGATCATCTGAAGAGATGCAGAAAAAGCATTCAACAAAAGAGCACCACTTCATGTTCAAAACACTAGAAAAACTAGGGATAACAGAAACATATCTAAACATTATAAAGGCTTTCTATGCTAAGCCCCAGGCTAACATCATTGTAAATGGAGAAAAATTAAAAGCATTCCCTCCAAAAACTGGAACAAGACAGGGATGCCCTCTGTTACCATTTCTATTTAACATAGTTCCTGAAACACTGGCCAGAGCAATTAGAAAGATGAAGGTTACGGATAGAAAAAAGAACAACTCAAATTGGCACTAGATGCCAACGGTATAATTCTATACCTAGAATACCCAAAAAATTCCACCAGAAAACTTCTAGAACTAGTAAAGAATTCAGCAAAGTAGCAGGATATAAACTCAACATCCATAAATCAAAGGCCTTTCTGTATATCATTGATAAGTTCTCTGAAAGGGAAATAAGGAAAACTACTCCATTTACAATAGCCTCAAAAAGACATAAAATACTTGGGAATCAACTTTGCAAAAGAGGAGAAAGACCTCTCAACGAAAACTACAATATGCTAAAGAAAGAAATTAAAGAAGACCTTAGATGATGGAAAGATCTACCTTGTTCTTGGATAGGCAGAATTAATATTGTCAAAATGACCATACAGTGTACAGATTTAATACAATTCAATCAAAATCCCAATGACAAGCCTCATAGAAATAGAAAAAATAGTCATGAAATTCATCTGGAAAAATAAGAGACCCAGAATAGCTAAAGCAATCCTCAGCAAGAAAAGTGAAGCAGGTAGTATAAGTCTAACAAGCCTTAAACTATACTACAGAGCAACAATAACAAAAACAGCATGGTATTGGCACCAAAATAGACTAGTAGACCAATGTTACAGAATAGAGGACACAGAGACTAACCCACAAAATTACAATTATATTATATTAGACATAGGTGCTAAAAACATACATTGGGGAAAAATGACCTCTTCAACAAATGGTGCTGGGAAAACAGTAAATCCATATACAACAAAATGAAACTAAACTCATATTTCTTACCATACACAAAACTTAACTCAAAATGGATCAAGGACCTAGGAATTAAACCAGAGACTCTGTGTCTAACAGAAAAAAATAAGTAGGCCCTAATCTTCATCATGTAGGATTAGACCCCAACTTCCTTAATAAGGCTCCTATAGCGCAAGAATTAAAACCAAGAATCATTAAATGGGATGGAATCAAACTACAGAGTTTCTTCTCAGCAAAAGAAACAATCTGTGAGGTGAAGAACCTACATACTGGGAGCAAATTTTTACCCCTCACACATCAGATAGAGCAGTAATCTCTAGGGTATATAAAGAACTCAAAAAGCTAAATAGAAAAAAAAAAAAAACACAAATAACCCAATCAATAAATGGGCCAAGGACCTAAACAGACACTTCTCAGAAGGAGATATACAATCAACCAACAAACAACCCAATCAACAAATGGGCAAGACTTGAACAGACACTTCTCACATACAATCAATCAACAAATATATGAAAAAATGCTCATCATCTCTAGCAATCAAAGAAATGCAAATCAAAACTACTCTAAGATATCATCTCACTGCAGTCAGAATGGCACCTATTATGAAGACAAACAACAATAAGTGTTGGCAAGGATGTGAGAAAAAGGTACAATCATACATTGCTGGTGGTACTACAAATTGGTGCAGCCAATATGGAAAGCAGTCTGGAGATTCCTTAGAAATCTGAGAATGGAACCACCATTTGACCCAGTTATCCCTCTCCTCGGACTATACCTAAAGGACTTAAAAACAGCATACTACAGGGACACAGCCACATCAATGTTTATAGCAGCACAATTCACAATAGCTAAACTGTGGAGCCAACTTAGATGCCCACTTCAGTGGATAAATGGATAAAAAAAAATGTGGCATATATACACAATGGAATTTTACTCAGCAATAAAAGAGAATAAAATCATGGCTTTGGAGAAGATAATGCTAAGTGAAGTCAGCAAATCCCCAAAAAAGAAATGCTGAATGTTTTCTCTGATATAAAGAGGCTGATTCATAGTGGGGTAGGCAGGGCAAGCATGAGAGAAATAAATGAATTATAGATAGGGTAGAGGGGTGGGAGGGGAAGGGAGGAGGCAGGAAATTAGCAAGGATGGTGGAATATAATGGATACCATTATCCAGAGACACGAATTGGGTGTCAATCTACTTTATATACAAACAGAGATATGAAAAATTGTGGTATATATGTGTAATGAGAACTGTAATGCAAAAAAAAGTACATGTATAAAGACATGAATTGGCGTGAACACACTTTATGTACAAAGATATAAAAAACTGGGCTCTATATGTGTAATAAGAATTTTAATGCATTCTGCTGTTGTGTATTTTAAAAATAAAATCAATTAAATTAAAAAAAGATGATGACTATTAAAAAAATACAACTGTTTCTTTTTCTGAAATTCTTTCCTTCCTTGTTCTCTGGGAAACCTACAAATAATTCACTATAAATAATTATGATTAAAACATAGTTAAAATCTACATGAATATAAATGTGATTAAAGAAACAAAAGAATATAGGTCATATACTAGAAATTTAGATTTAAATAAAAGACTAAACAAGATAAAAAGACCAAATTTAAAGATCTTAAGGATCTAAAATCTCTTAAGGAAATATAGTCAATTATAAAGTAGCTGTTTTCTAGAATTTATCAATTTTCTTTAAACTTCATGTTTAAAACTATTTACTAACTTACTGAACTTTCAAATATTACATGTGTCTTTGGATCAAAATCAGTGAAAGTGAAAAAAGTTTAATTATGAAAATTTGTCAGAACTTACAAAAACTCTGTGAGGTTATAGTTATTCTGAAATAAAGACTATTCCTTAAATTTAGTAATATAATTTTATAAAGACTCTGCAGGAGAGATAGATAAAATCAGGTTAATCACAAAATATTTGCGAGTGGATGGCAGGCATAACGATCTATGTCTGAAATCCCAGGTATTCAGGAGGCAAGAGGATTGCCTCCATAATTTAGCAAGAACCTGTTTCAAAAATAAAATAAAAAGTGTAGCTCAGTGGCTTCACTGGCTTCAATCCCTTGTACTGCTAAATAAGTTTAACAAGAAGAACAAAGGAATTTAACAAACTCTTTACAACTGGACATAGTAAAAACTTTTCCATGTTTGCAAATATGCTAGGAAAGTTACAATTTTATGTACTTAATCACAACATTTTATCTTAAAACTTAGAATACTAAAAGCTAAATTGTAATGCAGGGTTTCTTAGCCCTGCATTAGGGACTTCTTTGTTGTAGGGGCTGTCCCGAATACTCAAAAAATTTTAGCAGACCCTTGTCATCCACCCACAAGATGCTCTGAAATGTCTCCAGACATTTCCAATGTACCTGTGGAAATAAAATCACCTGCAGTTGAGAGTCACATTAATGTATTGCTGTTTTAAATGGGTTTTGATTAAAACATAGTTAAATATATATATAATAGAACTCATGTGTGTGAAAGAGTGTGAGACCAAGAAAAGAGGCCATGAGAAAGAACTTTGAAAATTCTGCAGATATCTAGAATTCAAAGCAGTGTGAAAGAATAATAGCATTATTACAGAGTAAAAGCTTTCTGTTCCATCAGAAAGAAAACTTTGCCATTGTTAAAAAACAATTTAAAATGTCATGTAAAAGCATCACTCAAAAAACTGAAATAAATAAAATCTTACTTTTCCCTATGGTACTTTGTACCGGCTCTTGATCCCAATCTTTAGGACGTACATTTGCTTTACTATCTGATTTAATTGCAGATTGTTTTGATGATAAAGATGAAAGTTCTAGAGCATTGTATGAATCAAACAAATCCCAGGTAGTGGCCATCATGCCTAAAGAGAAAGAAAGGAAAAATTATTTGAAATCAAAACTATTGTATCGGATTTACACAAAATCAGTCATAGCAAAATCTAAGAATATCTAGTACTTTTTTTTTTTAAATCACTGTTTTTATAATAATGGCAGAAAGTAAATAAAGATGACAAATTCATGAGGCCACCTCAAGAGATCCTCTGTCATCACACTATTAGCATATACAAATACCTTAGTGCTTTAGGGATAGCTCCAAATTATCCTTACTGTAATTTCTGATCTCCACACCTCTTTTCCTTTTTCAAGCTTATATGTTATAATATCAGCAGTCTGTTATTATGGGTCCACTTAGTGATATGGACCTGGATAATAACATGATAAGATTTTTATATTCTTACATATCATGGTCAACACATACATATTATAGTCTCCAGATCTGTTTATTTGAAAAGAAATGATTCCATTTTTATCCAGTAAAAATTTCTTATATTCCTATTAATGTGAAAGGTTATACTTGTTGAGAAAATGACAAATTCTGTTTTCAAGAAATTTGGAGAGCGGGGCTGGAGATGTGGCTCAAGCGGTAGCGCGCTCGCTTGGCATGCGTGCGGCCCGGGTTCGATCCTCAGCACCACATACCAACAAAGATGTTGTGTCCGCCGAGAACTAAAAATAAATATTAAAAAATTCTCTCTCTCTCTCTCCCTCCTCTCTCACTCTCTCTTTAAAAAAAAAAAATTTGGAGAGTAGTAGGGTTATTATCTCTTTTTAAACCTTGTTTAAGTTTGTTAAATTTGTTCATATCATCTAAAAATAACAATAGTCCCCAAACAAAAACTGGGCATATTACTAATCTTCAAATAATAATAATAATTTAAAAGTTGCAACCCCTTTCACTGCTGATTTATACCACTTTTTAGCAATTATTTTGTCAGTGATCACAAACAATATATTTCTAAATGTTAAACTTCCTAACTTTCAGTTAAATCATGGTGTTTTAATAAAATAATTCTTTTCCTTAAAAATTAAAAATAGAATCTAAACTCAATAAATGCAGTTACTTCATTGCTAGAACTATTGTTTTCCTAATATGAAATGAAGGAGCTTTGGTATCTAATGTTTTCTTTTTTTTCTTTTCTTTTTTTTTTTTTTAAAGAGAGAGTGAGAGAGGGGGGAGAGAGAAAGAGAGAGAGAGAGAGAGAGAGAGAGAGAGAGAGAGAGAGAGAGAATTTTTAATATTTATTTTTTTTAGTTCTCGGCGGACACAACATCTTTGTTGGTATGTGGTGCTGAGGATAGAACCCGGGCCGCACACATGCCAGGCGAGCTCCCTACTGCTTGAGCCACATCCCCAGCCCTCATATCTAATGTTTTCAATAAGTAAGAATACTAACTCAAAATTTCATAATTTTCTATCTTAATGAAATTTTTTAATAGCATCTAATGAGTAATACAAAGAATAAATATTACTATATTTTAATGAATTGGAAAGAGTACAATTTCTATGTTTATAAAGAGATCTAAGAAAGAAATTATATCCATGAATATTGAATTACTTTTTTTTTTTTTTTTTGGTAACCTTTAACTGAAAGTGTGGTAAGCTCAGTATGTAGGAATATATTGTTACACAGTCATTAATAATATAATTGCTACACAAATAAATATACATATTACAAATTAGAATGTTAAGATATTAGGGTGATTTAAAACTTTTTTATTTGAAGACAACAAATTACTGCTAATTTTAGTTTGAACATAATTACTTTTCTTAGTTTAAATAAGTTTAACAGAAAACCTCCAACCCATCAAACTATAAGTTAAATATTTTCATTTTTATATATCAAATATATATACCTCAATGATAAATAAATTTATGTCTCAAAAAATATATTTACATATCTCAATAAAGCTGTTAAAAAATAAAATCTCAAGCTACAAGCCCTAATATTATGTTCAAGAAGAGTAATAAATAAAAAAAGACTGCATTTTCCAATTTTATAGTTATATATTATTAAAGCTCTTAATTTAACTGGTAACAGAAAAAAAGTAGTTTAAATTATACTTTTTTTTTTTTTCAGCATTTCTGGGTTGGTCTAAGATATTTCCAGTGGGAAATGGGTTGTGATAGGAGAGTGTCCAGGAGCTTTAAACAATTAAGGGTGTTCTATTTGTTAGGCTGGCTAGTAAAGCACATGGAATCAATTCTTTCTTTACACTATACACTTCTATTAGTGGTAGTATTTCACAATAAATGTTTTTTAAGTATTAAATACATTAGTTACACTAAATATTTCAAATACAACCAAGTAAATAGTAAGGTTTAATCATACAATAAAAGCATATCTCTTCTCTGCCTGATTTTGAATGAAACTCCAAGATAGATGCACAAAATAAATGGAGATCAAAATATTACCTTCATTACTGGTAAGGGTGATTGAAAAATGTGGTCTTAAATCTACAACTAAACAGATTAAATACTTCTTTACTTCAGAATGTATGGAATAAATACTAACTAGCATAGCTAGATACGCAATAACCTGTTCAGCAGGGGTGAGATCAGAATGCAAGCCTTCTGGAAGTGAAAAATCATAACTAAAAAATTTGGAAGTGGTCGAGCTTTAATTCATTTTCCTAAAAATTTCGTTATCATATTAGTCATTTTTCCTTTCTTAGGAATGAATGAATAAAGTACACAGAGAGGTCTGAAATTATTAATTTAGCTGAATTACTTCTGTAAAGATTCACTTAATGTGAGAATGACTTTCCCCTGACAATATACATATAGCAAATTCTGGTAAAGGTGGTTGTTCAAATAACTGAATTTCTTCAATTTATCTAAAGACACCTAATAGAAAGGAGATCAGGAACTAAATTAAGAGCAGTAATGGCAAGCTATATACAGAGAAAAATCCAGGTAGATAACACTGTGTGAGGGGTGGTGGGGGGGTGTCTTTCACTCCATTAATATTATATATTACATAGATTGATTTCCATATGTTGACCCCCTCTTGTATCAGTGGGATAAACACTACCTGACCATACTGTATAATCCACTTAATATGCTGCTGAACTGAGTTTATTTATACTTCGTTAAGGATATTTACATCCATAATAATAATGAACATTGGTCTGTAGTTTTCTTTTATTTCAATTTCTTTATCTGACTTTGGCATCAGAATAATGCTGGTCTCATGAGTTTCAAAATGTTCCGTTCCTTTTATTACCTTCTCATTTTTTAAAAGATTTGTATTAAATCTTCTATAAATGATTCATAGAATTCACCTGTAAAATCTTTGAAAGGAGGTTTTTGGTTACTAATTCAAGCTCTTATTGTTTTAGTAAGCTTTAGCATCACTGTGACCAAACTACCTGACAAGAACAACTTAGAGGAGGAAAAATTTATTTTTCCATATGGGTATCAGAGGTCTCAGTCCATAGAGGCTCCATTCCTCTGGGTCCAAGGTTGAGGCCGAGTATGAACTCACTAGGTTCCAGCTCTCATAATCCAATTACTATATATCTGAACACTTCTGCACGAACACAAGACACTGGGGAATGTCTTATATCCAAACTATTAAATCTGTCATGCATCTGTTGAGATTTTCTATTTCTCCTTGAGTCAGTTTTGGCACTTTGTGTGTGTCTAGGAATTTGTCCATTTTATTTAGTTATCTAATTTATTGGCATACAATTGTTCGTAGTATTATATTATAATTCATTTTGTTTGGGGAAGGTCAGGAATCCCACTTTCACTTCTGATTCTGGTAATCTGAATCATTTCTCCATTTTTGGGTAGTCAATCTTGCAAAAGTTTTGTTAATTTTGTCTATCTTTTCAGACTACCAACTTTTTTTATTTACTAGTTCTGAAATCTTCTTATCTCCACTCTAAACTTTATTATTCCCTTCCTTGTGCTAGCTTTTGTATCTTTACATCTTAAGGTATAAAGTTAGGTTACTGGTCTAACCCAGACCTCACACTTGCTAGGCAAACATTCTACAATGAGCTATATCAGCTATAAATTTCGCCCTAAGCATTGCTTTCACTGCAGTCCATAAGTTCTAGCATATGGTATTCTCATTTTTATTTGTCTAAAAGTATTTTTCAACTTCTCTTGTATTTTATTCTTTAACTTACCAGTTATTTAAGAATATGCTGTTGATTTCTACATAATTGTGAACTTTCCACTTTTCCATCCATTATAGATTTTTAGTTTCATTACACTATGGTCAGAAAAGTTCTCCAGATGATTTCAAAATTTAAAATTTTATAAACTCATGTTTTGTGTCTTAATATAATGGTCTATCTTAATGTTGCATGTAAACTTGAGAAAAATATGTATTTTGCTGTTTAGAGGTTGAGTATTCTGTGTATGTTTGTTATTCTAGTTAGTTTATATTGCCATTAAAATCCTATATTTTCCTACTGATCTTGTTCATTGTTCATAATTGGCAGTGGTATATTGAAACTATTATTGTAAAATTGTTGATTTTATCCTCCAACTGTGTCCATTCTTGCTTTGTATCTTTTGGGTTTTTCTTGTTAGGTGTATGTGTTTATAATTGCAATATCTTCTTTATAGATGTTTTTGTTTCTTATAACAATTTTTCTAAAGACTCTTGCATAATACTAGTATAACTGTCTTAACTTTCTTTTGGTTTCTATTGGCACCCTTTCGCATATACTTGTGTCATTGGATCTAAAAACCCTACTCCTTACACAGCTCCATCCCACCACTTTATGTTGTTTTCAAAATTATGTTTACACATTATATGCCCATTAACATAGTCTTATAATTATTGTTTTTTTTTTTGGAGAGTGGGTACTGGGGATTGAACTCAGGGGCAGTCAACCACTGAGTCCTTTATGAGTCACTTTTCTATTATTGCTTTCAAGATTTTTCTCTTTGTCTTTTGACAGTTTAATTATCTAGTGTTTCTACCTGGATGTCATTGTTTATCCTTCTTATAGTTTGTTGACCCTCTTGGAAGTGCAGATTTATGTCTTTTATCAAATTTGAAAAGACTCTGGTCATTTCTTCTTCAAACATTCTTTGCATCCTTTATCTCCTTCCTCTCTGAGAGTGACATTATGTATATATAGCCATGCTTATGGTATCTCATGGGTCCCTCAGGTGTTGCTCACTTTTATTTTTTTCTTTCTGCTACACAGGTTAGAATTTTTAAATTGATCTATCTTTAAGAATCAATGATTATTTCACCATCTTGCTCAAATCTACTATTGAAAATTCCAGTTTTTCCAGTTCAGTTATTATACTTTCAATCTCCAGAATAATTCTTTTTACAATTTCTTTTTATTGATATTCTTTATTTGTTCATACATCATTCTCTTCACTTAGTTTAGATGTTTGTCCATAGTTTCATTTAGCTCTATTAACATATCAAATGTAATTGATCTAAATTTTTGTTTAGTAAGTCCCATCTCTGTTTCCTCATGGAAAGTTTGTTAATTTACTCTTTAAATCAGCCACATTTTCTTGTTTCCTTGTATCTTTTATAATTTCTTGTTTAAAACTGAAAAATTATTATTTTAATTCCAGAAACCAGATTCTTTTGTGGGGGGAGTGGTACCAGGGACTGAACTCAGGGACACATGACCACTAAGTAACATCCCCAGCCCTATTTTGTATTTTATTTAGAGGCAGTGTCTCACTGAGTTGTGTAGTGCTTTGCCGTTGCTGAGGCTGGCTTTAGACTTGTGATCTTCTGCCTCAGCCTCCCAAGCCACTGGATTAGAGGTGTGTTGCCACTGTGCCCTGCCAGAAATCAGATTCTTTATGCTTTTTGTTTTTAATAGTTTTCTGAGGATAATAATTCTTTGCTTAGCAAATTTTAAAAACAAAAATTTTGTAAAATTCTGTGTTCGCTGTCTTCTGTTCTCTCAGAACTCTTTGTTCTTTAGCTTGTGGTAAGCTACTGTCCTATCAAAAATTTCCTTGAATTTCTAGATCTCCCCTCAACCTCCTCTCTCTCTCTCAAAAAAAAAAAAAAAAAAAAAAAAGCTTTTTAACTAAAAAAAGAAGGAAAAGAAAAAAAAAGAAAATAAATCAATTCCCAATCTTTGCAGATATGCTCTCTGTATTGCGACTTTCCTTCAGTGTGTGGCCAAGCTATTTATAACTTTTCCTTAGCCTTCACTTCCTGTGCCTACTGAGCCTAGAAGTCAGTTAAAGGTAAAGACTTAGGATCTTCTCATATTCTTTTGGAGAATGTATTCTACCCAAAGCATGTACGAAACTTTTCAAATTCCCCTGTATTTCCAGGCCTTACGCAATACTCTAATTTCCAAAACAAACTCATCCATACACTTTCCTTCACAGGGTTTGAGATATCCCTTGTTTGGTTAAGTTGTATACTCTTGCCACAAGCAGCAGTGAGTTTTTTATGACAACTTCTCCAGAGTCTCTTTTCTGAAATACTAGTATACTCATATAATTTTCTTTTGGTTACTTCTGACATATTTTAATACGTATTTGTGTCATTGTATATGTTTATTTTTCTTAAAATGTTTTAGCTGTGAACGGATAATTATGAGTATAATGCATTCTACTATTGTCATATATGTAAGAAAAAATAAATAAAAATAAAAAGTAAAAAAAAAAAAGAATATTTTTGAAGAATACCTATGTACAGCTGCTTTATTGCTTGATAGAGTTTTGAGTTTGGTGAAAAAAAGAAAACTGCTTTGTCTCAGTCCTTCAGGTAACCCCAAGACAATTAAAGAAAACAAACTTAATTCTTTGAGATAAGATTCCCTTCGAGAATAAGATAGGCCAAGATCTCACACTGCAAAGGTGGGTTACTGCCTTTAATACTACCACTATGCGGGGTATGGTGGCACACATCTTTGATCCCAGCTACACGTGAGGCTGGAGGACGTGGATCATAAGTTTGAGCAACTTAGCAATTGCTTGTCTCAAAAAATAAAAAGAAACTTGGGATGTAGCTCAATAGTAGAGTACCCCTGAGTTCAATTCTTTGCACAAACACACACAAAAAGACCACCACTTTAGAGGGAGTGAGGAAAAATAAGTGAAGATGCCACAAAAATTTCCTAACAATGTTAAACGGCTTTTGTCGTTTATTGCTAAGAGTTAATGGGGTGCTTTTAATAAATCTTTTATGTTACCTACAATTTACTTCTTTAGAACTCACTTTTCCTTCAACATTTTAATGTCACAATTTTGAAAGATCTAGCAAAGTTTTGAAGGAATTTAAAGCTAGTACCAATGTATTTCATTACGTAAGTTCTCGGATTAGCTTTCTGAATACTTCCTTTATTGCATATTAAGTTGCTTTTTTCTTGATTCAGCTCTTGCTTGGTTGCTATAGACTTCTGACTATTTTCTAGAGTTCTGACAACAGTTCCATTTTTTTTTTTTTTTTTTTTTTGGTGGTGCCAGGGATTGAACCCAGGGCCTTGTACATGCGAGACAAGCACTCTGCCAATTGAGCTATATCCCCAACCCCAAGAATTCATTTTTTCTCTTTTTTTTTTTTTTGACATTTCTTTGGAGAAACATATTGCTGGAACCACCTATTCTGCCATCTTTGCTAATGTCTCATAAGACTATTTGTCAGTTAATGCTCTTGAGGTATCTGCTATGGTCTAGAATAGCCTCAAAAGCCTATGTGTTAAAGGATTGGTAACCAGCATATGGCACTATTGGGAAGTGGTGCAAACTTTGGAAGGTGGGACCTACTGGAAGGAGTTTAGTCAGTCAGAATGTTCTTGAAGGAGATATTGGGATGCTTGGTCTCTCCTTTGTATTTTGCTTTTTGTCTGCCATGAGGTGAACAGAGCTCTCCTTCCACATGATCCTAACACCATAGGCCCAAAACACCAGCGCCAGGTGATTTTATATACATATATGTATGTATCCAAAATAAATCTTTCTTACTTATAAGTTAATAATCTCAGGCATTTGTCACAACAGCAAAAAGCTGATTAATAAAGTCCTAAATAGATATTAATATTTCATACAAATAATGATCTCTTGGTTTTCTCCTTAAGAATATTAATGTTCCACCAGGCACCGTGGCACATTCCTATAATCCCAGTGACTCGGGAGGCTGAGGCAGGAGAATCATGAGTTCAAAGCCAGCCTCATCAAAAGTGAGGCACTAAGCAACTCAGTGGGACCCTATCTCTAAATAAAATACAAAGTAGGGCTGGGATGTTACTCAGTGGTTGAGTGCCCCTGAGTTCAATCCCCAGTACCCCACCCCCACAAAAACAAAGAATATTAATGTTCTATATCTGTTCTTGTCTTACCACCAAAGTTGAAAATGCCAATACAAATGAAAGATTACTATAATAGTGGTATGCTTTTCTGGTTCCTATATTTCCATGGGGATTATCTCAGTTAATGTTGAAACAAAATGTTTACTTTTTATTTCAAATATTTTATCAAGAAAGATCCTACTATGTCTTTACAGATAACTATATCAAGACTGAATCTGAATATTTTAAATGCTTTTTATTTTTTTGTAAGAGATATTAATCTTCTGCCCTCAGTACTTGCTAGGAGCCACAGAAAAAGTATTATGATACATGGCACCTTTGGTTTAGGTGACTGCCAGCTAGTCATTGAGATGATTTGATTATGTTAAGATTTACATTCATATGGAAATTGGACTCCTGCTGTTCACCTCGCCTGCTACAGGACTCATGTTACAGGACTCCCGGAGAGTTCCCATTGGTTGGGGAAGGATAGTAGGAGGGTATTTCCGGGGGAGGTCCGGCCCCCGGTTCCAGTAGACGCAGCCACGTGTGTGGACCAGCTTGCTAGCGGGGCGCACACGGGTCACTGGCAGCCTTTTTAAAATAAAACTTTGTTTCTGCTCGAGCGGCTTGTGATTCTGTGCCCAGCCGGGTTGCGGCAAGTACTCCTCATTCTAAGGTTTTCAAAGCCAGACTGGCATATACACCATTAGTACTCTGATCTTCAGGCCTTCAAACCATACTGTCAGTTTTCCTGGGTTTACAAATAATAATTCATGGTACTTCTCAACCTCCATAACCATATAAGCCAATACCTTATAAAAAAAATCTTTTTATACAGATATATGTTACTTAAAAACAGTTACAAATTAAGAAAGTTATGATATCATTAGATAATATAATCTAATTCAATTACCATCATATATGTGGTCCATCACTGATTGAAACATGGTTAGCACTGCATGACTATGTGTGTACATGTGTGTGTGTGCACCTTATTGATTCCACTTCTCTAAAGAATCCTGCCCAATGTACACATATTATAAATTACTCTCATATTTATGGATTAAGCCTCTAAGAAGATCCTTGATGTGGGCTATATTAGGGGGGTTAGGGATTATTCTTTGGTAAAAACTTTCCCATTACTTCAATTATCAAGTAAAATTCAGTCATTTTTTGAGCAGTTTTGATAATTTTGAGTTCTATAAAGAATGATTCTTTCCTTTATTTTTAAATCTATTAATAAAAGTAGCATCAAAGAACTCCTTAATCATAAATCCTAGAATTAGACTTAGCAAATACAGCTTAATAGCTACAGACCTCTCCATGTTGAGTAATCTCTCTTTAAAATTTGTAGCCTGGATGGCGAGGATGTGGAGAAAAGGGTACTCTTGTACATTGCTGGTGGGACTGCAAATTGGTACGGCCAATTTGGAAAGCAGTTTGGAGATTCCTGGGAAAGCTGGGAATGGAACCACCACTTGACCCTGCTATTCCCCTTCTCGGACTATTCCCTGAAGACCTTAAAAGAGCATGCTACAGGGATGCTGCCATATCGATGTTCATAGCAGCACAATTCACAATAGCTAGACTGTGGAACCAACCCAGATGCCCTTCAATAGATGAATGGATAAAAAAAATGTGGCATCTATACACAATGGAGTACTATGCAGCAATAAAAAATGACAAAATCATAGAATTTGCAGGGAAATGGATGGCACTAGAGCAGATTATGCTTAGTGAAGCTAGTCAATCCCTAAAAAACAAATACCAAATGTCTTCTTTGATATAATGAGAGCAACTATGAACAGAGCAAGGAGGAAGAGCAGGAAGAAAAGACTAACATTTAACAGAGTCATGAGATGGGAGGGAAAGGGAGAGAAAAGTGAAATTGCATGGAAATGAAGGGAGACCCTCACTGCTATACAAAATTACATATAAGAGGTTGTGAGGGGAATGGGAAAATAAACAAGGAGAGTAATGAATTACAGTAGATGGGGTAGAGAGAGAAGAAGGGAGGGGAGGGGAGGGGAGGGGGGATAGTAGGGGATAGGAAAGGTAGCAGAATACAGCAATTACTAATTGGGCATTATGTAAAATTGTGAATGTATAACCGATGTGATTCTGCAATCTGCATTTGGGGTAAAATTGGGAGTTCATAACCCACTTCAATCTAATGTATGAAATATGATATGTCAAGAGCTTTGTAATGTTGTGAACAACCAATAAAAAAAAAATAAAAAATTAAAAAAAAAAATAAGAAAAAATAAATAAATAAATAAATAAATAAAATTTGTAGCCTGGAGAAGCCAATCTGAATCATATTTTCTGCTGCCTGCAGGGTACTAGGAAAGGGAAAGCAAGGAATCATGCATATCCACATTTCTACTCCCTAACTGATCAATTAGGTAAGTCACACCTTTATTCCTAGGTAGAAATAAGTAAGAGAATAACAGTGGAGATGAACACACTCATTTATACTCTCTCAAATAAAAGAAAATATTAGGAATAGGGAATAAATGCTCCCACCTCTAAGACAGATTAGGCAAGATACACATGTTTGCCTCATCTATTTCTACAAATGATTTAATAATTTTTGTTTCTCTAGGTGTAACACTAATTCATTAATAAAAATGTTTTTATTAAAAACTGATTAAATGTTTTTGCTAGAAGTTCATTTTAATCTTTTAAAAATTAGTTTATAGTTTTGTTGAGTAGTAAAGGCAGTTAAGATCATCTGTAACCTTCATTATAAGTATTCCTTTGGTCATACAGGAATGTTCTATATCTGTTCTTGTCTTACCACAAAAGTTGAAAATGCCAATACAATGATGAAAGATTACTGTAATAGTGGTATGCCTTTCTGGTTCCTATATTTCCATGGGATTATCTCAGTTAATATTGAAATGAAATGTTTACTTTTTATATACATATTTTTGGCTATAAAATATTCTCAAGGATATTAATTTGTAAAAATTGAGAGAGTAAATGCAGTCATTAAGAACATAGGCTCTGGAGTAAGAACAAATTAGCTAATTTTTTTTTTTTTTGCCTATTTCCTCATCTACAAAATGTGCAATAATAATAGTGCCTAACATATAGAGTTGTGAGAATTAAACCAGATAACATACATGAAGGGCCTAAAATAATGTCTAGAACATTTAAAATGTTAATTGTGGTAGATATTCTTTGTGACATACTAAAAAATAAATTTATAAATCTTTCATGAACAACTGAAGAATACAGAATACTATGATAGAGTATACAAAAAATCAAGATTGAGTTATGTTATTCAAATCTATATCTTTATTACTTGTTACCTTATTTTTCAAATTCTGAAAACTATAGATCAAAGTACATAATTATTACTGTGAATTCTCCAAATTATTCTATTTTTGCTGTCTATATTTCAACATTTATTTGTTGATTGTCAGACTCAAGGAGCATATACTAAAACATAGTAGTTTATCAAGGAGAATAAAACAAATTACCTTTGTCTTCTGTTATGATTTTATCACACTGAACATCTTTATTCTTTGGTGCACCATTAAAAGTCTGCATCATCCTTTCAACATATAAGTCATTGCCTAATCTGTTTTTACAAAGGCTTTCATAATTCTTATTTCCTTGGCTGTAAATAATAAAGTAAAACCAACTCATTAATAAAAATCAATTATAACTGCACATATTCTCTATGTATGTCACCATTCTCCATTTATGTCCTCAGCATCTAGACCTAGGATTTGTTACTTCTGTTTATTCTTATTCATAATGAATTATTTCTTTATTGGTTTGATGCATTTTTACTTGATATTATTATCATTAATGTGGCTATACCAAAAAGTGAAGTCAGAGTTCAAAAATATTCTTCGGAAAAGATTGACTTCCAAAGGATGCTTTTACACTGTACCTCTCAACATCTGGACTACTTTCAGTATCCACCAGTAATATACTAGCACTATTTCTATAGAGGTTTTAATAAGTTCTCTATAGAACTTTAATGTAAATATATAAAGTTATATACTCCTTCAAAATACTACTTTTGTGACATCCTCAAAGCATATTTTCAGAATTGGTCAGTTCTTAGAACTTTTTTACAAATTTCATTATTTTTTTTTGCTCTGAGGAATTTAGAAATGTGTTTTCTAACTTCCAAATGCATATATGTGAATGTCTTTTAATTGTGGCTTATATTACTGTTGTTGTTGTTGTTTTTCTTACTGTACTGCATTGTCAGAGAATTTAATCTATTTGATTCTACTTCTTTAAAATTTTTGAGATCTTGTTTCATGGATGTTCCATGTTCTCAAAAAGAATATGTTCTCTAACTATTGAGGGCAGAGGTATGTTAAGTGCAGAGGTCATTAAGATTTTGTTCAAATTTTCTGCATATATACTACTTTATTTCCTGGTTGACCTATCAATGATTAAGAGAAGTGGTAAAATCTTCTATGTGTAATGATACTTATCAGGTTTCCAATTTTGTTCTCTATATATTGAGATTATTTTATTAGGAGTATTTAAGTTTATGCTTATACCTTTATACTATTGAGTGACCTTTGCCTCTGATAGGTGTTGTCAGTTTGTTTCTTTGAAGTGATAAAAGTTTTTTTTTCTATATTTTTCTTCTGTTTTAAAAATATCCTCTTTGTATTTGGTATTCTGGAGTAGTACAATGCACTGAATGTTTTTTATAGCTTTCTTATTTATTCCTATTTCTGTGAAATGGTGTCTCTCAATAGTTGAGAAAGTCATTATGACTCTGAGTACCTCTATTTAATTCTGTTTTGCTCTTTCTGACTGTATTAGACATATATCAGACCATTTTATTCTACTATAAACATAAACATATTTTAACTTTTTTATACTTTGTTATTTTGTATAATTTATCCACATCTATTTTCTAATTTATTAAATCTCTAATCAATTATGCTTACCATGTTGCTGTTTATTTTCAACAATCATATAAATATACCTTATTATAAAGTTCTTTTTCCAAACATGAGTCATAAATTTGATAGTTTCTTAATGTTAATGATGTTTTAACTCTTGCTTAAATATTTCACACATATATTATATATCTGATAACATCATTATCCATAGCCCTCAGTGTCTAGATCTAGGATTTGTTACTTCTGTTTATTCTTATTTGTAATAAATTGTTTCTTTATTGGTTTGATGTATTTTTACCAAATTCAATCTGAGGAAACAGTAAGAGCCTGAATGGGGTACGCTTTCCTCCACAGATTTGTGTTTGCTTCTGAAAACAGCCAGCATTCCTAGTAATTTAGGATCTCTTAAGATAATTTAGGTGCTTTTCTCTCTCCTTTATTTTCAAAGAGATAGAGTCTCACTGTGTTGCTCAAGCAGCCCTGTACTCCTAAGCTAGGTTGTTTTTATTTCTTTTCTTTTTGTTAATTTTGGGGATTGAACCCAGAGCCTCATTATTCTAAGCATACATCTACTATCGAGCTACATCCTCAGGCCCCTTTTTTGGGGGTCCTAGGTACACTTTCCCTTACTTTGTATAAGCCGGTAAAACTATGTTATTCATGACCTAATTCTATTAAACTTTAGAGTCCAAATAATTTTATAATTTTTTATACTTTGGGGAGGGCAATGTCCTAAAATTATTTTAGCAATAGATTTTATAGCATTATGAATCACATTTAAATGACATTTGGGATGAAATAATCTGAATAATTGTATTAATACTCTCTCTATATAGACTATATTAATTTCAGACAGAAAAGACTTCAGAGCAAGAAAAAAAAACAGAGATAAAAAAGGGCATTACAAAATCATAAAAGAGCCAATTCTCCAAGAACATACAATAATATGTTTGCGTCTAACAATACAGCATCAAAATATATGAGACAAGAATTAATAGTGTATTTATACTCATTAATAAAGAGAAATAAAAAAACCTGCTTCAATAGAGTAAACTCCTTTACTTCCCCCAAAATATTTTCCTTTAAGTCTTAAATATAAAAATGTCAGTTCTTTCTTTTTAATTTATGTGTGCATAAAATATAGTTAAAATCTATACTGAGACTTCTTTATTGCCTTTATTTTTGTCTTAGAAAGTCACATAATTTTTTAAGTTTAGTTAATTGACAAATAATATGCACAAATATATGGGCAAAATGTAGTGCTTTGATTAATATATATATATATATTACTTAATCTGATTTTGTTTGGTAAAATCAGAGTAAGTAGTATATCTGTCATATCAAACATTTATTATGTCTTTGTGGTGAGAACATTCAAAATCTTCTCATCCAGCTATCTGGAAATACACATTGTTAATTATAGTCACCCTACTGTACAACAGAACACCTTGTACCTATTGATTAACATCTCCTCTATCACCTTCAAAAGTTCACCTGATTATTAAATATGGTAAAACCATGGATTTTTCCTCTATGAAAATTTACATATAATATAAACCTAATTTCACAGGGCACATACAGTTAGTGTACATTCAGAAATCCCCCAACGACCCTTCATAGAAACAAGGTACAGAACCCCTGCTTTAGCATCTGACATATAGAAGCAATGTAGACAGTTGAACTATACATACATTACTTTCTCAGCTTCTTCAGATTCTACAGAGATCGTAACTGTTGGCAAGTCAAAAAATCGTAGCATTTCTGACTCTGTAAGTATTATCTCTATATTCTTCTCAAGGTCTTCTTTTGTTATAGTTGTTTCAGGCACTGCCCTCATAACTCGTAAATCTGAAATACATAATAAAAATCATTAACTAATTCATATTTTTATTTTGCATTTTTTCCTAATTGTCAAAATATATGATGAGTCATATGTTGCAGGTGAAGCTTATATGATAAAGGAACAGCCCATGTTTTGAAATATAGTATATTCCACTTCTCTGAAACCAAACTGCATCTTACAGCCCATAAAGTGTCTTCTTTGCTGACTGTAGCTATCAAGCCTAGACTAATCTTATATCCAGTCATAACTAACTCCAAGGAAATCCCCATTATAACTGTTCCACAATATTAACAGGGATTCTGCGCTGACTGACTATTGGTACTACTCTTGCAGAATGTGGGCATAAGTTTACTTGGGGGGATATAGCATGTAACCCTTCTGTAAGCCCTGAAGTTAATTTCTAGTCTATATCTACAACGATCTTCTTATTGTCTTTTGATTTAGATTATAGATAACCTCAAATCATCTTCGATAGGAGCTTCAAAGCTTCTTCAATAGAAGTTCTCATTGACTATATCAATTAAAAAGGCTCAAGATTATTTTGAAAATGATTGGCAAAAAACATTTAGGACAGTCAGAAGTCTAAGATTTATGGAAAATTTTACTGAGGATAGAGTTTTGGGGCTGAGTGAATTTGGAATTGGTTATGTAGACAAAAAAGAGGCATGACATGGCATTATGTTGGAGTTTAATATATTCATTTAATCAAAGAGTGTAAAGAAGGAATCCTTAGGACTTCAGGATGAATAAAGCTTGAAAAACTTTAGGAAACTAAGAACATACAGTTTCCAGAGAACTTAATCTCTTCGAGAGAAGGCCCATAGACTTAGAAAAACATATTCTTAATAACCTAAAAAAATTTATTTTTTAAAAATATAAACCAATCACAAAAATTTGGAATGGCTTAACAAATTATACTCTTCTACGAAAACTAAATAGTAGTTGAATGTAATTTTCAAAATCATGAAAATATATTTGTGATAGAACACAGAAAAGTCTGGAGGAGTAATCAGAGAGGGTGCACCCCAAAGCAGATGTCAACAACACACCTGCCTAAACTTCCAGAAGGTCTCCATTCTTACAGACCTATAAAGAAAGTACGTCACTTAGGCGCCAGCACAGTAGGCACAGTGTTGAAATCCCCTAAATGGCCTAAGTCATAGGGAACTACACTAAGAACTCTATTTGGAATTGAACTCAACACTACACACAAACTGACAGACATGGTCAAGAGAAGGCTGCTTATTTAAAGAGGGCCTTCATCTTAAAGTGAAAGAAGGTTCCATTCCAACAAATGCATTAATCTCAACATAGAAACAGAAGAAATATGAAAAACAAAATAAGGCTTATCTGAAAGTTAAGTACTCCCTAGAAACTGATTCCAAAGAACTGTAGGACAAAGAATTCAAAAGATTAATTTTTAAAATAATCAATGTATTCAAAGAGTATATGAATAAATAACTGAATGAATTAAGAAAGACAATGAATTATGAAAGAGCAATTCAATAAGAGATATAGATTCTAAAAAAGAACCAAACACAAATCTTGGAAAACACTCAGTTGGAAGCCTCATCAATGGATTAGATAAAAAAAAAATAATAAAGAATATCAGGATTTGAAAATAAGCTCATCACATTTAGAGAATAATAGAGAAAATAGAAAACAACTGTGAACAGAGCATACAAGATCTCTGGGACAACATTAAAAAATCAACCATACAACTCATACAATTTGATGAGTAAGTCAAACTACAGGCTAATGATACAGAAAACCTATTCAATGAAATAACATCAGAAAAATTCCAAGTTTGGGAATTACATGGACATCTAGGTATTGTAGTCATTTAGAACATAAAACTGACAAGACCAGAAAACAATCTTCATGACATATTACAGTTAAACTGCCAAAAGAATAGAACAAAGAAAGAATGTTAAAAGCAACGAGTATGAAGTCAGTTGTAAAGATCAAGCCATCAGAATAACTGCAGAATCTCACAACAGAAATTCAAAAGGGCAAGGCATGGAATGATATGGCTTAATAGCCCTGAAAGAAAATAACTACCAACCTAAATTACTAAATCTAGATTTTTATGGTTTGGATATGAGGTGTCTCCCAAAACCTCCTGTAAATGTAGGCATATTCACAGGTAAAATTATTAGACTATGAGCGCTCTAATCTCATCAGTTCATCCTACTTTAAATGCTAACTATAGACTAGTATGGCGTAGCTGGAAAAGGCATCTCACAGGAATAGAGGGCATGATCTGGAAGGGTGCATCTTCCATGTGACCCCCGCCTCCCCTTTCTTCTCCTGAGCCTGCCATGAGCTAAGGAGCTTTCCTCCACTGGGCCCTTCCCCCATGATATGCTGCCTCAACTTGGGTCCACAGCAATGGAATCAGTCATCTACAGATTGAAACCTATGAAATCATGAGCCCCAAATAAACTTTTCCTCCTTTATTTGTTCTTTTGGTCACAGCAATGGAAAAGATTAATAAAACACAGCTGTTGTCCTTCAGATTCAAAGAAATAAACTCACCAAGATAAACATAAAATAAAAGGATTCATGACCACTAAATGGACATTACAGAAGATGCTTAAAGGAATCAGATAAGGAAGCAAGGTAAACATAACCACGACAGCATGGTAAAGAATAAAGCTTACTAGATGAGTAGGTAAACAAATGAGAAGCAAGAAAGAATCAAACAAAACTATTTCAATAAACCATTCATTCACTGAGGCCATCTAAAGAAAAACTGCATAAAATGCAGTTTGAGCCCTACCTTACAAATAAAATTAAAAGCATCCCTAATAATAAACTTCCTTCTGGTTATGCAACGAAACAATGGTTCTCAAACTTTAGCATGAATAAGAATCATTGAAGGACTTATTTAAGGTTTTACTAAATTTTTTTAAAAAATCAATAAATTTCTTATTTTAGAGTAGTTTCAGATGTATAGAAAAGTTGCAAGAAGGATGTTGGAATGTAATGAACATCATTATACAAAGTACATATATGAAGACTTGAATTGGATGTCAACATACTTTACATACAAACAGAGATTTGAAAAAACAATTACATTAATTGTAATGCAAAAAAATACAAAGTACATGTATAAAGGCATAAATTGGCGAGAACATACTTTATATACAGAGATATGAAAAATTGTGCTCTATATGTGTAATAAGAATTGTAATAAATTCCACTGCTGTTGTGTATTTAAAAAATAATAAAACCAATAAAAGATGAAAAAAGAAAAGTTGCAAGAATATTAGAGTTCCTGTATACCCTGCATTGAGTTTTCCTTTTTTAATACTATCTATCATATTTAATACAACTAAAGAAACTATATGGATACTTCATTATCATCTAAAGTCCATATTTTATTCCAAGTTTCTTAGTTTTTAACTGTCATTTTTCTCCTTCAGAATCTCCTCCAAGATATGTAACATTATATATAGCCATCGTGTCCCCTTAGATTCCTCTAACTGTAACAGTTTCTCAGACTTGTTTTTGATAACTGAGTTTTGAGGAATACTGGTCATACATATATTTTGGAAAATGTGCTTCAGTTTCGATTTGCTTGATATTAAACACAGTAATGGGCTTTTCTAGAGGAAGACTACTGAGGTAAACTGTCATTCTAATCAGATGTGTAGGGTACATGTTATTAACATGACTTATCACTTATTAACCTTAACAACCAGGCTGAAGTACCATTTTGTCAGGTTTTTCTGCTTTAAAGTTCTTCTTCTCCTCCCCACTATATATACTGTACTCTTTTAGAAGTAAGTCAAAATGAAAAGTTCCACCTTCTTGAGGAAGGAATGTCTACATTATTTATCTAGAAATCTTCTGTAAAACTGATAAAATCAGCATACTGTAGCAATATAGCCATCTCAATGTTTATAGCAGCACAATTCACAATTTAGTCAAATTATGAATTCAACAATATGCCCATCAATAGACAAATGGATTTAAAAATTGTGGTACGTACACAAAATGGAGAACAACTTTTTTTTTTTAGTTGTAGATGAACACAATACCTTTATTTTATTTATTTATTTTTATGTGGTGCTGAGGATTGAATCCAATGTGTCACCCATGCTAAGCAAGTGCTCCAGCACTGAGCCACAGCCCCAGCCCACGAACATCTTGCTGAGTAAAATAAGCCAGTTTCAGAAAATCAAGGGTTGAATATTTTATCTCATATGTAGAAGCAAAATAAAGGAGAGGAGGAGGGGAGGAGGGGAGGATTGGTATCATAAAGACATAGGGAAGATCAGAGAGAAGAAGATGGAGGAGAGGAGGGATGAGAAAGGGGGAGGAAATGCAGAATGAATTTTTTAAAATAAAAAATGTGCTATGTGAATATGTAAATATACCATAGAAATTTCACCTTTATGTGTAAGTAGAAAGAAACAATCAAAAATAAACAGATGAGCAAAAAAGAAGATCAGGAGAATGGGAAGAAGAGAGAAAAATTAATTAAAATTGAATTGCATGCATATATGAATTTGTTAAGATGAACCCAACCAACTACTATGTTGTTAACTATAACGCTTTAATAAAAAAGAAAGAAAAAAGAATTCTTCCATAAAGATTAGTCTAATCTGTGTCTTTTATTCATTCATTTATATCAGTATGGATTCATAGTGTTTATTTTAGTGATGGATCCAATGTTTATTATTTGTTGGTTATTTGAGATAAAAAGAAATATGGAAATGATTTCTAATAGCTACCACAGATACCATGGGAGTATCTATCTACCTATTTATAAATATAATTAAGACATGGAAGGATTCTATAATGGTATCAGATTGTGACAAAATAATTTAATAGCTTTAAAAATGTATGAAAACCTCATTGAAGGAGTTTTGGGAAAGGTATGAACAGAAATATCAGTGGAAATGAGTAGACACTGTACAATTAAAGACAGTAGTATTTTCATTACCTGTTAAACTAGATAGTCTTTCTCGTCTAAAGGATGGTTCTTCTAAGTCTTCTGCTATTGATTCAGTTGTTGATATACTTGACTTAGAAATGGTACTGCTTCCTATAACTGATCTTTAGCAATATTAATAACATTGACATTTAATAACATTACTCATTTATTTAAATGTTCTTATGGACAATATATAAATTAGAATATATTACCAGAAGGGAGAAATCAAATATACTATAATCATATCAACAATATAAGTCAAAATAAGTTGATAAATTAACTTTTAAAATACTAAGTTGATTTTTTATCTTCTTTAGATAAAAAGTAATTCAAAATATATTTTAGAATAACACATGCCAGATGTATGTTTAAACAAATTCAATGTATTCCCAATGTATTTAGGACAAAAATCCAAAATATAACCTACAATCTCAGCCTCTTCATCTCTATTCTCTCTCTTGCCTTAAGATTATTTTATTGCTTGTCTGTTTCTCAATCTTATAGAGCTCATCAGAGCCTCACCCTGAAGTATTTATCCTTTCATTTTTCACCTCCTTTCTGCTCATTATTCAAATTCTATCATAAAAATGTGATTTGTTCAATTTATAAAGATCCTCCCAAAACTAAATAAAAAACACATCTATGTACTCAGCAGGAGATCAATGGAAGAATCCAGAAATAATTTTCTTAAACATATGAACTTAACACCATTCCATGATATCATACAAATTTTATTTTTTATTTATAGTTTTCAACTGCCCACTTAAAGAGTGGGTCAACTTTATTGGAACATTCTTTTGTTTTACCTTGCTTTCCCATGACTTTCATTGGCAAACTTGGGGGCAGTCTCTAGAGCAGTAATTTGTTCTGTATTCAAAAATAAACTAGAAATCAAACCCTAGCAGAATAAGGAATTTCATGGGCAAGGGAGCAAAATGGAAAGCCACTCCCCTTCCCATAAAAATATAGCATAAAAGAAGCTGAAGAAGATAAGGAAAAGTATATAATGAGAATTTGCAATCAATTCTGTGTGATGTTAGCTCCTTATTTTGGTTCCCCAGGTATTCTTAAGTAAAATCTACATACTTTTTACAAACCTTTTCTTTTTTGGGGGGTTTACCGGGGATTGAACTCAGGGCACTTGACCCCAGGGCCATATCCCCAGCACAATTTTGCATTGTACTTAGCGACAGGGTCTTTCAGGGTTGCTTAGCACCTCACTTTTGCTGAGGCAGGTTTGAACTCAAAATCCTACTACCTCAGTCTCCCAAGGTGCTGGGATTACAGGAGTGCTCTATAGCACCCGGCTCATAAACATTTTAATGTGAGAGTGCAGGAAGTCAAATCATTCAGAGTTCTGCATCTAATTAAAACATAAGCAACATAGAGAAGGCACACTAGGAAAATAGGCTTTAGCTGAGAAACTAGAGACAACTGCTATCTAAGTTATATATACGAGATTTAAATAAAAAGACAATATATATATATAAGGAGGAAGAATAGAACAATACCTTGTAAACTGCCCTAACATACTAGGATTTACTGTATTCTGATACAGGCTATAGGAAGAAATAAATTCCGATCCAAGTGATCCTTCTTGTGATGTCAGTAGTTTACTTGGTTTTGCTGTACCAACAT
The DNA here is from genome assembly GCF_052094955.1 of Ictidomys tridecemlineatus. Taxonomy (NCBI): domain Eukaryota; kingdom Metazoa; phylum Chordata; class Mammalia; order Rodentia; family Sciuridae; genus Ictidomys; species Ictidomys tridecemlineatus. Next base: position 52,424,502 of record NC_135487.1, read on the forward strand.
GTGGGTCTGGACAATAAAGAGGTCGGGGAGTAACATCAATTCCATTTGCATCAAACACCTGTAGAAAATAGTATTTTAAAATTAAATAATTTAAAATGATGGGATTTCTAAATAATAGGACTTAGAAAATAGAAACAACTCTACTATAAAAAAAGTTCATAGGATAAGATAAAACAATAATAGAAAATTTTATACACAAAATTTCTTAACTAGGCATATATTTTTTAAAATCTATGTTTTATCTATATATAATAAATAAGCTATGCATTACTTAATAATGAGGATATATTCTGAGAAGTGTTAAGTGGATTTTGTCATTGTTCAAAATACAGTAGTTACCTAAACCCAGATGGTATAGTGAATTACTCAATGTGGCCTCTCAGTGCAATCAAGAAACAGTATAAACACAAAACATATGAGGCTGTGCTGGCATAATAGCCATGCTGTTTTACAGCAAACTTTGAAAAATAATTATAAAAAGTATTTAGCATAGTAAATACACAAACCAGTAACACACTTATTATATTTTGTACTATACATAACTGTGGCACAATTGTAGGTTTGTTTACATCAGTATCACCACAAACACCTAAGTAATGCTTTGCACTAAAATGTTACTATGGCTATGATATCAGCAGGTGATAGGAATTTTTCAGTTCCACTACAATCTTACCAATCATTGTCATAAATGCTGTCATTGACTCTTACATTGGTATGCAGCACATGATGACATTAATTGCGAGAAATAAGAAAGGTAGAAAGATATCCAGTTGTTAATATTTTAGCCTATTTAATTATTGTATATACAGGCTTTAAAAATTCATTATTTTAAGTTAATATTTTATTCTCGATTTCTTACATATTTCTGGCTAATTTTTAATTCTTTTAATCATAAAATTTTAAATACAAATATGTAATTAAAATAGAACTGCACACTTAAATAAAGTAAATATCTTGTAATCAGAACTAACATAAAATATTAGAACCCTGATAGCAACTCCAGAAACCACTCCCTAGTCTTAAACCCTTCCAGATTATAGCATTGTCTCTCGATGATGATAATCATTAACTTAAAATTCTGTCTTCTTTTTGTTGTTTTATGGTGTGCTTCCTTAAACAATATATTTTCTAAAACCCATGTTGAAGTAAAATATACAGTACACCCATAAATTTACAGCTGACTTTTCAACAGAACACACACATAACCAGCATACAGATTCATAAACACAAAATTACTTTATCACTCTGCTACATCACCTGTATTTTCTATTTTGAGAAGGATCTCACCAAGTTATTGAGACTGGCTTTCAACTTATGATCCTTCTGTCTCAGACTAGCAAGTTGCTGGGATTACAACCATGTACATTACTCCCGGGCGAATCCTTGTTATTTTTAGCCTTTAATATTTTTGTATAAATTTTAGAATTATCTTGATAAATGTATAAAAAATACAGATTTTGATTGAACTGGCAAAAGATCTGTGAATCAAAATTTTCACATAATCTACATACTTAAACATGACCTTTCTATGCATGAAAATAACCTCTCTATTCTTTGGATCCCAATAAAAATATTTAGTGTAAAAAACATTGGTATGTGCATCTTTTGTTATACTCTTACACAATTACTTGATACATTTTTGTGCTATTACAAATATTACTCAAAATATCTGATTTTTAACTATTTGTTGCTTGCATGCAAATTCATATAAATATGTTTTTGCTTTGTTTTTAAGTCTGATATCCAATAAACATTAATAATTCACTAGGTGACTTTAAATTTTATATGTAGATAATTCAGTAATCTACAAATACTCAATATTTTGCTTCTTTCTTTCCAGTTTTTACTTTCATTTCTTTTTGATGACAAATTGAACTAAGACTTCCAAAAATGTTGGATAGAAGTGGCATTTTCCCCCCCAGATGTCTCCCCATTTGATACAATCATTTCTGTAGGACTTAACAGATACCCTAAATTCTATTAAGGAAGTTCCTCTTGATACTCAGTTTTTTAAAATTTTTGTGTAAATCATGAATATTCAATATTACCAGATATTCTGTATTGAGATAACCATATGCTTTTCTTTTTTTTTCCTTCCCCCTTTAAGCTATCAATGTGTTGAATTACATTCTGGATTTTTGAATGTGAAACCAATCTTGATTTCTTGGTATAAATCCAAGTTCCTTATGGTATATTATGCATTTTTGTTGTTATTAAATAGCATTTGCTATTATTTTATTGGCATATTATTTTCTTCATCTATGTTTGCATAGATGAATTATTATGAGAATATGGTTGCATTCATAGTTTAATGTCAAAGTAACACTACCCTTATAAAATGAGTTTTGAAGTACATCCACATTTTGTGTTCTGTTTTCATCCATATATCTTGGCATGTATCACAAGTAAAGCCATCTGGGCCTAGAATTATCTTTGAAAGAAGGTTTTCAAATTACTCATAAAATTTCTCTAATAGCTTCCACTTTTAAAGAATTTTTCCATTTTATCTAATTTTTAAAGTTCAAATTGGAATAAAATTACATGTAATATGCACTAATTAATTCTTTCAATAGCTTTTAATATATATGATTGAGTGAGTTTGAGTATTTTCACAGATAAGTGCAACTATCACCACAATTAATTCCAAACATTTTTATCACTTCAAGAAGCCCTATATCCTTTAATTATGACCCCTTAACCCTTGTCTGTCTCCTAGTCCTAGGCCAGCACTAATATACTTCAGGTCCCTATAGATTTCATATTCTGGACTTTGATATGAGTAGATTAATACACCATGGAATATTTTGTCACTGGTTGTCTCAATTATCATGTTTTCAAGATTCATCCATTTTGTGATATACGTCAGTGTTTTATTCCTTTTCCTGCCTGAATAATAATCTATCATACAGATATATTACAGTTGCTTAGCCATTTTTTCATTGAAGGACCATTTCCATATTTTGGCTATTATGAATAATGCTACTACAAACATTTATATACAACTTTGTTTGGGAACACTTTAATTTTTCATGGGGTATATATACCTAAGAGTTGGGCCCTAAGGTAAGTAAGACTGTTTAAACTTTTAAGGAACATTAAAGAAAACACACTTTTCAAAATTAATCAAATCATTTTACATTCCCACCCACAGTGTATGAGGGTTCTGATCTTCAAATCCTTACCAACCAATGTTATCTTACTCTAATTACAGCATCCTGGTGGGTGTGAGTTGGTTATAATTATGATTTGAATTTCTGATGATTAATATTAAGCAACTTTTCACATACTTTGTGACCATTTGTGCTTGCCTTGGAGAAATGAGCAATTAGATTATATACCCAATTTTTAATCATGTTATTTGTCTTTATTGATGAGTGGCTAGTGTTCTTACATATTTTAGATAAAAGTCTATGTACCTATCCTGCCTCCATCTGTAGTTCAGCTCCGAGCTACTGTCCCTCTGTAAACATTACAATTCAAGACCAAGATTTTGCTGTCTATCCCTATGGAGGTGGCTGGCATTCTCCCATGAATGTGTATTACTTGTTTTACCCCAAAAGCTTCACTTTCAAGGTAGCTAACATTCTCCTTTACACTCTCAAGATGGCCAGCATTCTCCCTTGAATGTGGATCCACTTTCTTAAACAAACCGGTCTTTAACTGGCACATGCTAAAATTTTTTTGTCACATATTCCAAGGACCTCTTATCTTGAGTTGAGGTCCTCCTCTCTGGAACTCCTCTGGTGATAACCACACCACCTTTACTGTCTTAATCATGGTTTTACTTTGGTGAACAAATTTATAATAGCTACTTTGAAATCTTTTTGGTTAAATCTGACCATCTGATCCCTCTCACTGGCAGTTTCTGTTGTCTGCTTTTTCTTGTGCATGGTTTGTGCTTTCTGTACTTCTGTGGAAAACTGGAGATTTTAGATGATGTATTATAGTAACTCTGGGTATTGATACCTCCCTTCTCTTCAGAGCCTGATATTATTATTATCTTATTTGTTTAGTGATTGGTTGAATTATTTTATTGAAGCCTATATTCCTAGTATGGATTAACTATCCATTAAAAGATGATATTGAAGTCCTAGTTTACTGAGATTATAACCTTATTTGGAAACTGAGTCTTTGCAGATTTAATCAAGTCCAAATCATTGGAGTAAGCACTAACCCAACGGCTCAACGACTGTTGCCCTTAAAAGGGGACATTTGAACAGATATACACAGAGGGACAACAAAAAAAAACAACACATGGGGATAATGTGATGTGTGATGTTATTGGAGTGATGCCTCCACATGGAAAGGAATACCTGGAACTACTAGAACCTAGAAGTGAAACATGAAACAAATCGTACCATTCAGACAGCACACCTTGATTTCAAATTTCTGACTCCCAGAACTAAGAGACAATAAACTTCAATTATTTTTTAACAATTTCTTGTCCCTTGTTAAGGCCTAGAAAACTAATATCCCTCATCTCATTTCATAGCCCTTTGCTGTTGATTCTCAGTGAGATGGTATAGTTTGGGTGGGCTCACAAACCTCTGGGAATGTTCTGACAGCATTAAGGTTCTGTTCCCCTCTTTCCCTGTCCACCCTCAGTTATTATTTTCAACAATGCCCTAGGGCATAAATGCCCTACAAATTAATCCAATCATGAAGTCTGATTTATCAAATTTGTCTTTAAAAGACTGTAATTTTAATGTCCCATCTAAAAAATCATTTTCTGATACATTCAAAGTTAAATATTATGCACTTTTCTATATATGCTATGTTTTGATTAAATGTTTTAAAGTCTTTTGTTATGAGACAATTCTGATAATTAATTTGATGACATTTTCAAGAGTACATTGCTGAGGAGAGTAGATGACAGTAGTATATTAGCTATAATTAACAACAGATAATTCTTAATGTCCTAAGTAGACTTTTCTTATTCTACTACAATATTCCTATTATTCATAGTGAGTTACAGGAGCCATTTGCTAGTATTATGCTGTAAGGAATGTTATGGAGTAAAAATTTTAATCAAATCAATATTTCAATATTTGAAGTGATCAGTTGATTATTCTAAAATTCCAATAGTTTTACATGATATCATTTTAAAATAAACCCAGAATTCTCAAGAATATTACCTGTATTGTCTTAATGTTGGGAATATTCAATTTTTCTATTGATCTCATTTCAGGTGGAATAAGTAAGTTTCTTGATACAGTCAGTTTGCTTTGATTTGAACCAATATATCCTTTGTTTGGAGCTTTTCCTGTGGCATTAAAGCTAATAGACCTCCTTGGTAATAGTGAGGCATTATTCCTATATCAGGAAAAGACAATACAAGGATCCATGATTGAAAAGAAAAATCAATACAAACAAAAAAGGTACACTTTCATTTATAAACATGAATAATCTAACCATATAACATGAAATAAATAGCTGCTTGAGAGATTATTTTGCATAAGCATAGTTCTAGAGAGTTTATATACACTATGTGACTTTTCTCCTCACAACAACTCTAAAAAGTTGCTGTTAACTTTTTTTCTGGGGTGTGTGTGTGCAAGGGTGGAACCCTGGGGGTACTTTATTACTGAGTAGATCCCTAGTCCATTTATTTTTATTTTGAGACAGAGTCTTAGTAAATTCCTGAAGCTGGCCTCCAACTTAACATTCTTATGCCTCAACCTCCCAAATTGCTAGGATTATAGGCATGCAACCATGTGCACTATTAACAGTTTATGTAAAATCACAGAGGCTTAAATAGGGAAAATTTTCTTACAAGAGTTGAGATTTGACACAGGATGTAAGATTCAAAGGCTATACTGACTTTTGTGAGTCTTATATTCTTACTTACAAAACAGGGATTATAATAGTATCTAACTCACAGTTTCTTATGAGTAAATGAATTAACTTTGGTATTATGGTTAAGAAGTGTCTGGCACCCAGAAAGCACAAACACTCTGCAGTTACACAGGCAGATTTAAACAGAAAAGAATATCATGTTCCCATCTGAACAAATAATGATTTTTGGAAAATTTTTTTTAGTTCTAGTTGGACACAATACCTTTATCTATTTTTATGTAATGCTGAGGATCAAACCCAGTGTCTCACATATGCTAGGCAAGTACTCTACAGCTGAGCCCCAGCCCCAAATAATGTTTGATTTTTATTAAGAAAAGTTATAATCTAAATATTTGTGTCTGAAAGAAAGAATTTTACTTTTGGATTTACTCTATAAATTCCTAAAAATAGAACCTACTTTCTATTCTTTCTAGTGTTCTGTACTATAGTTTTCTATAAAATGAGGATGATCTTCCCTTAGCTTATAAAAAGGAAATATGCTGCCAAAGAAAACATTTTAATAATACTTTTAATTTTTAATCATAAAAGATCAAACAAGAATAAAATATCTTTAAATGACAATTATCAATTCAGTTTTCATATTTATTTTCTTCACAGCATTGTTATTACTATTTGACATTTTGTTTCTTGTTTTCCACTCTTCTTAGAATGTAGGCACATTCAGGGTAGAAACTGTCATACTCATTGCTATGTTCCTAGCACACAGCCTAGGGCCTAATATATCATAGGCGCTAAACACATACTTTTTAAATTAATGTGAAAATGAATTCCATTTGCACACTATTTCAAACATGTTCAAGTATCCTACCCTATTTCGTTTCTAAAGGACTATACTATCCTGACAATACAAATAAAAGGTTTCAATTATGTAAAAACTCCTTCATATCTTTTCTCTACCTGCTTAAAATTCTGCTTCCTGCAAACTCATCAATATATTCTTATCTTTTTTCCTCATTCAATAAGAGTTGATATTCTATAAGACTAATATTTCTAATATTTTTATCTATGTTTTGAAATGTATCTCTTCTAAGGAACTCTTCTCCATGAGTTAATCCCAAGTCTTTTAATCGTATTATTTCCCCATGAACATGCTTCAATCATCTCATCTTTTCTTTAGCTATGCCTTCCTCTACCTATTAATAAATCTCTTCTCCCTTTCATAGTTCAGTTTTCTAAAATATTAGCCAATAATACTGTCTCTTTTTCTTTCTTTTTTTTTTTTTCTGTGATGCTGGGGATCAAACCTAGGGCTGCATGCATCCTGGGCAAGTGCTTTACCACTGAGCTTCATGTCCCACCCTGTCTATCTATTTTTTGCTTCTCTTATCTAGTTCCATTTTTTCATTAATATCATCCATTCCTTCAAATTGTTGAATCCAAGGCACTCTTCACCTTTGTAGCATCTGACAGTTGACTATTTCCCTTTATGAAAAATTGACTTCTCAAATTGGTTTCTATGACACCAGTTTCTTATTCTTTAACCTCCTTGAGACCTCTGATCTTCCATTTTCTACTAATTAATCTTTTAGATTTCTCTTCATTTCTAGCTAATTCAGAAATCTATAATACGTCAGTAGAATCATTCCTTTCTTGCTACCGTCAAGTCATAAGTTTCTTTCTCCTTAACTTTTTGCCCTAAAGTCCTTTTTACAAAGTCCAGTACTCAGGGCTGAACTCGTAGCTCAGTGGTAGCTCAGTGGTAGAGCGCTTGCCTGGCACATGTGAGGCACTAGTTTCAATCCCCAACACTACATAAAAATAAAGAAAGAAAATAAAATTATTGTGCCCAACTACCAAAATAAATAGACAAATAGATACATAGATAAATAAATATATAAAAGATGCAAAATCCAGTCCTCATGTTCTATTTTTCCTTTAATTAACTCCTCTTTCATATATTACAACAGGCTTGAACCTCAGCAATCTATTTTCTCATTATATACACCATACCTAGTTTCAGTGGCCATGTATATTCTACTGTCTAATACCATCACTTCTGTCTCTCTTCTTCCATCCTCTGAAGATTTTTTACCTTGAACCATGGGTGCTCTCTCTCCAATATTATCCCTGCCATAATTATTGAGTATTTCAATATCCATGAAGCTAATCCTTCTACTACCGTAGCTTATTAGAAAACTTACATAAATGATGTTATATTGCTACTTTAACCACTTACCCTAATGATCAATATGCTTGACCTTGTCTTTAGAAAAGTCAATGCTTACTTCCTATTTTTTCAGTTTAAACACTCTCTTAAACCACAACATCAACAATCCTTCAACTTTATTATGATCTTTAAGTCCAGATGCTACCATCTTATGTACCTCTATGTATCTCTTTTCTCTTGATCTTAAAAGTTATCATAATTGATAGTTAATTATTATAATCATTCCTTTCTTACATTCTCATCCCCCTTTCCCTTCTTTTATGTCATAACACTTGCTGGTAAAACCAAAACCATGGTGAATTCCAATCATGCTCTTACTTTAACCTTGCACCTATGTATTAACCATGTTTCTAGCTTCTATAAATCTGATGTTTAAAAATGTGCCCTACATGTACAAGTCAGACATAGCTTGTTCTGGACAATATGGAAATATGCCTAAGTTACTGTGCCTTGGTTTCCTGCCTCCCTCATATCTCCCAGCCCCAGAAGTCCTCCTCTTAGGAGGGGATTTTTCAAATACACATCGATCAACAGTAAGTCCACACTCCTGACAACCTCTTTTGAAATCCCACATTCTGGACAACAATACTTGTTCCAATCACTCCACTGTCAAGTGTCAGCCCAATAGATAGCCTCTATGCTTCAAAAACAACTAAAATTATTCAAAGTAGCCAATCCTGTTTATACTGTCTTACCCATTCCTTCTGGAAGAAACCAAAAGAAAAGCTCTTATTCACAGTAAACCTCCCCATACCTACCCTCAACACTAAAGCAAATAATCATTTCAATATTCTTATCTTACTTATTAGCAGCATTTAATCTAGCTGTTCCTTTTTTTTTTTTTTTTAAACTTGGATTGTGGGACACTCCCTTTACCTGGTTTTCCTCTTAGTTTTTCTGTAGCCTTCATCATTAAACTTCTCTTTTCTTTCTATATTCATAGCCTAATGAACTCATTCAATGCTATGACTTAAATGCCACTATGTGAAAATGAATCCGTAATACATAACTCTAACCCATATACCTACCTGCCTACTTGACATCTATAAAGGAAATTTAGCAAGTCCAAAACTGATTTCCTGGTGTTAACCACCACTACCATTTCATCCTTTTCAGGAAATTTACTTCTTATAGTCCTTCCCATTTTTTTTTAAAGGATATTCTGTTCTCCCAGGTTCTTAGGTGAAAAAAAGTAAAAAATATCCAGAATCCACTCAATTATCATCATCTTTATTGCCACTATCCTGGTCCAAACACAATCTTATCTTTTTTGAATTACTGCAGTGCTCTTTTAACTGTCTTTTTACTTTACCTGGATCCCCTGAAATCTATTCTCCACACAACCTTTTAAAAGCACAAGCAAGATCAATTCAATTCTTATTATAACTTGTGACATATAAAATAGTCATATTTCACAAGAAAACTTAAATCCCAAAAGGACAATTGAAATACCCAAATTTAATCAAGAACTCATAGGCCATGTGTTTGAGCAAATTTCTTAGTCTGTTTCTTTACTTCTCTGTAAATTAAGGTTAATAACAATACCTAATTCAGAGTTAGGGTGATCATTAGTTTTATTTCTAAGGTACAATGAGTAGATAAAAATTATAAAATAAAAATGTAAAGACTCAAAGAGAAGGTAATAGGGTCAAGGGAAAAAACTGGAGAGAGAAAGAAGAACCAGACAGGAGGCATTCAGGCAGGCAATAAATGAACCAGTAAAGTCCAAGGTTAAGTGTGGTGAGCCTTTTCAGTGGACAGTGGCCGCCATTACAAGATGGCGCCGGCTTCCGCCGTGGTCTGAGACAAACAACTCCTTATTAGGGAGAGTTGGCACGTCACTGTTTAACACCCTATGAGAAAGGTCCACGTGGCGGCTTTGCATTGGGGCTTGGTGTGCTTTATTAAGTGTGGGAGGCGCAAGCGGAGAGAGAATGCTTGAAGACATGTCTGAGTAAAGGCCTGAATAAACTGCTGAGAGAAGATTCCTGAGTCCTGTCTTCCTTGCGGGCAAGGGGTCACGACAGTTAAGGAAATTTAAAAAAATCTTCAGGAGGATAATTATTATCAAATGCTCAGAGAGATGGAAAGAAAGATTGAATCTGGTGACCTTTGAAATCTTTAGGTTATGATTTAGGTTATAATCCTTTGAGTAGTTTCTAAAAAGCAATAATGACAACAGATAAGAATTAAGGAGTGAACAGACTTTCTTTTGGTTTCCAGTCCAATATGTAAAGCCCTTGAAAGTCATCTTTTTTATTTTTGGTGGTACTGAGGATTGAACCAAGGGGTGCTCTACCACTGAGCTACAACCCAAGATGTTTGTTTTCTACTTTCGTTTAGGTCCACCAGAAAATTGAGATCATAGGGAAAAGAACTACCTTGAAAATTAAAGAGGTAGGTGAAAACAGAATAGCAGTGTACAGAAAGCAAAAACTGCCAATGGAATAAGTAGTGGTAGGAAAACTTAAAGGACAATTTACTAATTACTGAAGACTGAGTGCAGACTACCTTGAGAGATAAAAACTGGGGATCCAGCATTATGGAGGGGCCCACACTTTCATTTTCACCTCCATAAGTTCACCAAGTTCTCCGGATGAAAATCAGAGACAAATTCCCTCAGGGTTCTCGCAGATGGATGGAGAGTAATAATTCTGAAATACACACAAAATGTATTTCATTTCTGTTCTCCTTAACAAGGCCCATCTTCAAGGAAACTATTTTAAGAACTTAACCACTTTGGGTTTTACAACAGCATATACTGGATGCAGGAAAAGAAAATACCCAATTCTAGCCTGGCACGGTGGCATACGCCTGTAATCCCAGCAGCTCTGGAGGCTGAGGCAGGAGTATCATGAGTTCAAGGCCAGCCTCAGCAAAAGTGAGGCACTAAGAAACTCAGTAAGACCCTCTCTCAAAATATACCCAACTCTGATACCTATTAGTTATCTTGTCCCAATTAAAGAGAAGAAAAAAATGCTAAAAAACACTCATAAAGTTTACACCTCAGGGATAAAGGCCCACTAAAAGATTTAGTTGTTGGATTATAGAATACATCCCCTTCTCCCTAAATCTTGCCACCACCACACCTGGGCTCTGTTAATAGGACTAAATTAATTACCACTAAAGAACTACAAGGCTCAAACTCCACTTAAGAAGGAGGCTCTATCTACTATGGTAATAAAAATGGCATGCTATTGGCACCAAAACAGACCCATGGTACAGAGTAGAAGACACAAAGACAAACCCACATAAACACAGTTATCTCTTACTAGACAAAGGAGCCATAAACACACACTGGAGAAAAGATAGACTCTTCAACAAATGATGCTAGCAAAACTGGAAATCCATATGTAACAAAATGAAATTTGCAAAAAACTCAAAAGTTGATTAAGGACCTAAGCATTAGACAAGAGATCCTGAGCCTACTAGAAGAAAAAGTAGGTCCAACTCTCCATTATGTCACCTTAGGAACCAACTTCCTCAACAAGACTCCTAAAGTGCAAGAAGTAAAATCAAGAATAAATAAATGGAATGGTATCAAACTGAAAAGATTTTTCACAGCAAAGGAAACAATCAAGAAGGTGAACAGAGAGCCTACAAAATGGGAGAAAATCTTTGTCACCTGCACCTTAAATAGAGCATTAATCTCTAGGATATACAAAGAACACAAAAACTTAACACAAAAAAATCAAATAACCCAATCAATAAATGAGCTAAGGAACTGAACAGGCACCGTCAACAAATACATGAAAAAATGTTCAAAAGCACAAGTATTTAGAGAATCGTAAAATGTAAAACTACACTGAGATTTCATCTCACTCCAGTCAGAATGGCAATTATCAAGAATATAAGTAACAATACATGTTGTCCAGGATGTGGGGGAAAAAGGTATATTTATACATTGCTGGTGGGACTGCAAAATGGTACAACCACTCTGGAAAGCAGTATGGAGATCACTCAGAAAACTTGGAATGAAACCAACATTTGACTCAACTATCCCACTCCTTGGCATACACCCAAAGGACTTCAAATCAGCATACAACAGTGATGCACCCACATCAATGTTTATAGCAGCATACTTCACAATAGCTGAGCTCTGGAACCAACTGGGTGCCCTTCAACAGATGAATGGATAAAGAAAATGTGGTATACATTCACAATGGAATATTATTACTCAGACATAAAGAAAATTGAAATTACAGCATTTGCTAATAAATGGATGGAACTAGAGACTGTCATGTTAAATGAAATAAGCCAATTCCCAAAAACCAACGGTCAAATGTTCTCTCTGATATGCAGATGCTAATACACAACATGGAGGCAAGGGAGAAAAGAACAGAAGTTTACTGGTTCAGATAAAGGTGAATGAGGGAAGGGAGGGAGGGAGGATGGGAATTAAAAAGACAGTAGAATGAATCAGACATAACTTTTCCACGTTCATATATATACATGAACAGTTTAACTCCACATCATGTATAATCAAAAGAATGTAAAGTATACTCCATGTATGTATGTCAAAATACACTCGACTGTTATGTATATCTTAAAAGGAAGGAGGCTCTAAGGAAACTTAAACAAACAGAAGAGATAAAACCAAGAACACTAGAAGAAACTAAAGCTTTCCACAAACAGTAAATATAAAGTCACAGCCACACAAAAATAAAAACTCACACTGAAGGCCTATTTATCTCAGTTCATGTTACACCATACAATATGTTCTATTTTCAACAGAAAATTGTAAGGCATATCAAAAGGAAAAAAAAATTGTGTGAAGAGACAAAATAAGCATTAGAACCAGACTCAGATACAGCAGAAATATTAGAACGGTTCAACTAGATTTAAAATAACTTTCCTGAATATGGTAAGGAATCTAATCTAACAGGTGAATAATATCCAAGACAAATGGGCAATGCAAATAGATGAAAATACTAATACAGAATTGAAAGGAAATATGAACATATAGGGAATCAGAATAAAGGAACTAGGCAGTGTTAGCACAAAAGGACCAGGCAAGGTGCAAACTTCACAGATCATCAAAAGCCTTTATTCAGGAACACAGAATGAAGCCACTGATGGACCCACTTTCCTGGCAGAAAATAAGCCACTGGCCAAAGGAGGAATCTAGGCTCCAGTATATAGATTACACTGAGAGGTGACTTAATTAATAAACATGTCAGTTTGGGCACTCAGGAATTTGGTTTTTTGTTGTTGTTTTTACTGGGCAAAGTAGGGTCTGGGGTAAACGGTCAGCATCTGGGATTTGTTTTTACTGGGCACGATAGAGGGTTGGAGGGTCAGCGGCAGCATCTGAAAGGAATTATTTTGGGAGAGATCAATACTTAAGTCTCTTCTCAGGGGCTGTCCTTCCAGGTTTGATGGACACCTTCTCCCCAGGGCTTGTTTTGTCACTGGGAAAGAATGTATTGTGAAAGGATCAATGCTATCAGTATGGCTTTCTTTTTCACTCCTTTTTCCAGGGTCATACTATCTTGGGGTTTGTCACTTCTCATATCTAATAGGCATAAAAATGAAATAAAGGTGTTAAAGAAAGAGCCAGTGGTTATTTTTTCCATAATGAGAGATTTGTCCAATATTATTAAGCCAATGGGAAGGATCTAATTCAGGAGAAACTGAATTGAGAAAGTGGAAAATTAATAAATGCTTTGAGAGATTCTTTACAACTTCAGGATTAAATCCTAAAAGGAGGAAAAGGAGAACTAATACATCAGGTCAAGCCAACAGATTGCAAACTTTATTTCTTTTTAAATTATATAATATGGCAATACAGCTACCTCAAAAAGATTACATTGCTTCCCATTCTATCCCATCCTTTCTTTAATAATTAATTTATTATTAATTTGTCATTATTTAAGAAATTCCCAAGGGAATTTTCCTAACACTCTCAGCCACTAGAGAGCTGTATAACTTTTAATTCACTTTGAGATTTTCAAACCTAAAGGTGGAAACAAAAACCAGACAAAATGAACAGTAACCAATTACTTAAGTACATCTTTACACATTCCTTTGTTTAATCAATAAATATTTACGAAGCATGTTCTTTAGGCTAAAAGACACATCAGGGAACAAAACAAAAATCTGTCCTCATTGAGTTTCATTACTTGTGAAGGCAAATTAATAAGCAGGTATATAACTATAGGGATAAATTTTATGGAAAAAATAAAGGGTGAGGGATCAAAATGCTGGATGTATTATTTTATGGATGGTGATATCTGGAAAAAAATGAGTTAAAGAGATTATTTTGGAGCATAATATTCCAAAGAATGGTAAATGTAGACAAGCACAAATACGAATAACGTGCCTGATGTGTTGTGTAACAAAGCATGCTGAGAGTAAATTACCCAAATAGCACCCTGTAAGAATGTGAGCATTTACTCTAGTAAAATATGAAAAAACTTGAGGAAGACAAATCACAATGACAACTTTATGGAGGGTGCTGGGAAAAAGATTAGACACCATAATATGACAATGAGTTATATGATACTGCTAGTCTCAACTTATTTTGCAGGTAAAAATCATTGATTTATTGAGGTATAAGAGAGAAGTCCAAGGTACTCCAGAGTTTTTCACCTCAGAAACTGCCAAGTGGAATTCACCATTTACTAAAGTGGGAAAAACTTGCAAAAGAAGGATTTGGGTTTTGAATATAAATTTTGAGATGTCTTATAATTTCTAAGTGCAGATGTTTCCTTTTTCTTGGGAGGTCTTGGATAGAGCTAAAACTTGTGAATTACCCTTATCAGTGATTTTAAAAGGCATAAGGCAGTAGTGAAGAGAACAGGTTAAGGAATGACCCAGCAACACTCTTGATGTTCAGTTATGGGACAGGTGAGCAGATCCCAGTTAAGTATTTTAAAAGAAGTAGCCATGAACCAGGGGAATATCTAGGGAAGAGAGAAAACAAAATGAAGTATTTCAAAACTCAAGAAGTGATCAATAAGATCAGAGCTGCTAATGGGTCAGTTAAGAACAAAAGTGTAAACTGGCTACTGTGTTTGGCTGGATGGCTATTGTTGACTTTCACAAAAAGGCCTTTTTTGGTGGAGTGGTAGGATGGACAAAAGCCAGAGTACCATATTCAAAGGTGAACAGAAGGTTCTCTTCCAAGAACTTTCAACAAGTTGCGATGAAAAAAAGATCAATTGCGCTGAAGAAGATTGGAGAAAGGGATGTTGAAGGTTTGTGAAGAGAGAACAAAAGTGATCTGGAAGTGCCAGAGAGATAAATAAACTGGGGAACTTCAGTGGAATTTAGTGAGCAGCCCAAAGGAACCATTTCAAGTTACAAGCGAGATAAGTCAGCAGAATTTTAAGGCAGGATAGTTAAAAAACAAAATCATCTAGTATCAAGCAGAGCAATGTTTAATCTGAGGTTCCAGAAGCTGATGAACCTGAGCATGTGAGCAGAGCATAGAAGCATCAAACCAGAATGTAGATGGGGGGGGCGCCCCCAAACTCTAAGTACTAGGAGGACAAGTGGTCCCAAACAAAACCAGGTCTTCTCAGAGCAAGCAGAGCACTATTGGTTTTTAAAAGGCTGCTCCAGGCGAGAGAAGGAACCACTGCCGCCTGGGAGGGCTGCTGACCATACCCAGATGCAGTAAAATGACCCCTTTCCAAATCTAGGGAGAGTATCTAGAAGGGCTCCCTCGGCTGCCCACGGGAATTGAATACGATTTTCGCGCCGGAACTTACGGCGAGAGGTTTGGCTGCTTGCGGCTGTTTGTCGGAGAAACGGGCATGGTGGCGACGGGTTTGGGAGTTGTCGACCACCCCTTTCCAGGCTGCTTCTGGAGTCCCCAGTTCCCCAACCCGGGGCGTTAGCGGGTAGCGCCGAGGCTCAGAAATGTTTGCCGGGCGCCATGGAGACGGTGGAGCCCTGGCTCAACAAGCGGCCGCGCGGTTGGCTGGCGGCTCGAGGCCGAGGAGGAGGGCGGAGGCGGAGGGGAGGGCAGAGGGTTGGTGGAGCAGGAGGAAGCTCCGGACGACGACTGGAAGGAGGAGGCGGGCGGCCCGGGCCCCAGGCCCCTCCCAGGCTCTGAGTCTCCCGGCTGCAGGCGGATGGATGGGGCTTCTTCAGGCGGTGGTGGCAGCAGCGAAGGTGGCGGCGGCGGCAGCGGCAGCGGCTGTAAGTGCAGCCTCTATACACCATCTCTCCCCTCTCACTCCTCTTGGGATGAGGGGCTCCTGAGGTGTCCTCAGTCCCCATTTTCTCCCTCCCCTCCCCCACTGCAGAGTACCGCCCGGAAGACTCTTAACTTCCGGGGAGGGGCTGCCAGAGAACGCGCCTGGTCGCGGGCCGAGCGGAGGCGCCGGCCACCGGAGGCGCATGCGCAACTCCCTGCCTCCGCCCACCCCCTCCGCGCCCGATCTTTCTGCTTCGCGGTGGCGGCAGCGCGGGTCTCCCTGGCGTCCACGGCGCGCTGGGAATCCGCTGCGGAGTGAGTTTGCCTCGCCCCGGTTGCTCCAGCCCCTTTTACCAGTCGGTCCTCGATCCTGGTCGGGTTGGGGTCAAATGACCACTCCCCTGTGGCTCCACCCCTTTCCCCTGTGTTTCCCCAAATGTGTCCGGCCCTGGGAGGCTCCCTCCGAAACACTGCAACCCTTGTGGTAGCGGGGTCCTGGGCCAACCTGCCCTTTCTAAGGGAGCAGAGGAGGGAAGAGACTGCAAAGATGGGATCGCCGTAAGGAAGCTAGGCGTGCTTGCTTCCTTTGGTGATGTTTCAGCTTATAACGGAGAGGTCCCTGGCCTGGAACGCATCTCTGGTCCTTGCATGCTGTGTGACCTTGGGCGAGTCGCTATCCTTCTCTGGGCTTCAATTTTCCCCATTTAGCGCTCCTCCCCACAACGCTAAAACTGTAATTTTGCAGGAAAACTTATCGCAATTTTATGACCAGTCTAAGGCTGCTTAGCACACCCGACCCCGAGTTGACCGAACCTTCTTTCTTAACTCGTGGGTGAAATACGGCGACCTATTTATTGGGTTACTTTTATTCCTTTACTGTTGGTTACAAATTGCATTAATTTTTTCCCAAAATTGTACTGGGATACTTGACCTAGTTCCCAGTAATGTTTTTAAAAATTTGAGACAGAATGGTGCTCTTGGGATAAAAATTGTTTCTGACTCTTTGCTACTGAGGCTCTCTTTCCTTTAATCCAGATGGTGTGGTGGCTCGATTCTCCCAGTGCCTGGCTGAGTTTCGGACGTGGTTAAGAACCAACTGGTTGAGGTTCAATGCAGACAAGACGGATGTGATGCTGGTAGGCAAGGGCACACTTGGAGATGAAGGGAGGGAAAATCCAAACTCCCTCAAATATTATAAATATTACGTTACTTTTCTGTATGTTCCAGTGTTTGAGAACTACTAACAGGCCAATAACTTCCAGAATTTGGGTGAGATACTTAACATCAGCGATGTATAAAATCTTAACATATTAGTTTGTAATATACTGATGAAATAGGGCCACTGGATAAAGCCACCTGATAAGAATTATGAAAAGAAAACCAGAACTGTTCTCTGAAGAACCAAAGGCTATATAAGTGTTTGGGGTGTTAATAATAAAAAAAAAAACTAACAAAAGTATGATGCTTATTGTTGCATAGATATAGGCTTCCAAATGTAATACGTTACTGCTTTTGCAACCTGCATTCTGCCTACTAATGTGAAGGTAAATCTAAAATGTTATTTAAGAAAACAAGTTTTAATAGTTTACAAAACAATCTCAAAAGGACTTGGACCCTGAAAATTATTAGATACAGAATTTGTTTTTAGGATTTTCGATGTGTTGTGTTCACCTATTTCAGTATATCAGCCCCGGAGTTAAAATTGTAACTAGTCTTTCCTTGGTGCATTTTGAGAGCTTCCTTTTTGACTTGCATGAACATGTTCCCATAGTATAGGTGTATACATTTCTTGTATTTGAATCAGGAGTTGGTCCTGAATAAAAGGCATAAAATTGTCAGATGAGTTTTTTTTTATGGGTTAGTTTAAGGTTGAGGTAAATTTGTGACCCTAAATGCATCTGTCAGTAGCAATATAATATCTTAAGGGGTTCATGTGTGTTTGTGTGTATGTATGCATTTTATAGTTTCTGAAATTGTTGAATAACTTTTGAATGGAGGATTCAGTAAGTTGCTCAAAAACATTTCCCAATATAATAATAATTGTGAGTAGCTTAATGTGGTAGAAAATTAGTATTTGCTTAAAAACAAGGAGAGAGTAAGAGCAAAAGAGGCATTTATTTAGACTTTCTGTAGGAATTTTTTTGTTTGGGGATATAAACCATAATACTCACATAAATTTGGAATTAGTCACAATTTTTTGACTTGTACAGTTCTAACAGAGCTGCCATTTTGGCTGGAATTAATAATATACAGTACAATAATTTTGAACAAGTCATAGTTAACAATGATTTTTCTCACGCTTTTAGCTTTATTATGTCCTGTTTGTAGCTCACTTAATAGCAATAGGATTTAAAGATATAGTTTTGTTAAACTAAATCAATGACTGTTGGCATTTGAATACAAAAAAGATATCTGTTGAATTAATACAAAGTACCAAAGAACTAAGGGTAATAGATAAAAATGACTAAGTCAGATTCTGGCTTAATAAACAGAAGAATGTTTCAAAATTTGAACTTTTTTTGAAAACAGCAGTCACTTCATGAGATATGGTGAATCACAGGAGGTGTTTAAACATAAGCAGAAAAGCCTGGTAGTAGAAGCATTCTGAGGAATTCCTATGCCAAAGTATAAAGAAATTGACTAAAAAACCTATAAAGTCCCATCCAACACTAAGATTGTATGACCAGTGAATAGTTAGTTCTTACGTATTTTATACTGAAGAGGTTAAGCAAGAGTTTTGAGAAAGACTTTTTTCCTTAAAGAAGCTCTGTAAAGAGTAAAATGAGTGAAAGTAACTGAATTCCATAGTGATGTGTTACCTATAACTTAGAGTACTAGAACTTTTTCTCCTTCCTTTAGATTGACTAAACCTACATTTATAGGAAAAAAATGTAGAGGGAATTTTTTTTCCTAAATAACAATGCCATTTAAAGTTAATAGCATTGATAAAGAAATATTAAACTTAAAAGTTGTTTAATAGCAAGGTAAATATCCATTTAAAAATGTCTTAGATCCAATTTCCTAACTTCCAGTATTCATTTCAGTCCTTAACAGGACCTGATCCCTTGTTCTTTATTCCAATTGGGATTTTTGTATATGGTTGAACTGAAGAATCAAAGAATTAATGGACTAAAGCAAGCAAGTTATTTCTGTGCCTTGTATTTTAACAATGCTTTAGTCTTTCCCTTGATAGCCAGCTCAATTTCATATATTAACTTTCATGTTTTAATGGAAAACTTTCCCTAAACTTTCTGGTATATAAAACCTAAGTTTCCTCTACCTCTAGGCCTTTTGTTGTTTTTATCTGTACCCACCTCAGGGCCAGGCACATACATTGTTTTTTGCCTTTAGCTTTTTTCATCAAGTGTATCAAGAAAATGGTTTATTAACTGACATTTCTAAAAAGTCATTTTACTTTCAGACCAAAATTTAAAAATTCAACAGGGTAACTCATAGAAACTATATATCTATGCTAAAATATTTATTCTCTCAAAAGAATCCTCAAAAAAAACACTTTTATATATTTTCTTAAAGATAAATGGAAATACTGTACAGTACAGTTAATGGTAAAAATTGTTTGTAGACTTGGGAACTTTAAAGTTTTCCTTTCTCTTCTTTCCCTTGCTTTTCTTTCAGTAGAAAATGTGCATCAGATGTTTATGTTTAATTGGTTTACAGACTGTCTGTGGACTCTTTTCCTGTCAAATTACCAGGTAATGTCCTTTCACTTAGCAGCTACTTCATATACCTGTAAATGCAGTTTATTCATGCACAAATTATTGGACATAAGAGTTTCAAGTTAATATTGTCTTTGGAAATATTTAGGAAAATGCTTGATAGAGCCTAGAATTTTAAGGGAACACAAATAATTTTAAAAACAGTGTCCCCCATATTGCATTGTAAATGTTTAAAAAAATTGTGTATGTACACATTTATGCAATATATTATAGTCTCACATTATTTAGAAGAAATGAATAATTTTCATTTAATTATTTGATTTTTTGGTACTAACTTTTGTTGAAACTGCATTAAGAATCCTTAAAGATGGGGGGTGGATAAAAAAGTGTCTTTTGAATAAGTCTTTTTAAATTCCTGGTTTAGTAAAGTATTAGTGTCCACCTTAATAGTGCCTTGGTATTGGCTAGTATCTACTTTAGTAATGGAAGTGAAACAAGTTTGTTACTTTGAAATCATTGGCTCTGGCAGTCATCAGTATTGGTATCAAGGCCAACTGGCAGCTCTAGGCCAATACATTAAAACTTTCAAATCGCAGGCATTGCAAACAAGTAGGTTCTTCCATGCAGTCAAGTAGATTATTTATGTCAATCAAAGAACGACTTCTCATTATTTTACATTTAAAATTTTTGTTTAGTTGTGCAAAAATTCTATCATTGATGTATGTTGCTACTGGCGTCATACAGTGTGTGAAGAAAAACAAATGAAATTTGAGGATGGCAGACTACTTAACAATCCCTTTTCTTACTCTTTGCTCTGCCCCTTCTAAATTGAGGCAGGATCTCAAGTTCAAAGCTGGCCTCAGCAAAAGGGAGGCGCTAAGCAACTCAGTGAGACCCTGTCTCTAAATAAAATACAGAATAGGTCTGGGGATGTGGCTCAGTGGTCCAGTGCCCCTGAATTATTCAATCCCCAGTACAAAAAAAAAAAAATTTTTTTTGGATGTGGGATGTTAATTTCCTGTCGGGAATCACCGAGAAATATTTGTAAAGGGATAACCGCTTTACAGTTCGTGCCGCTGTTGCATCCCAGCAACATCCGTTCTCCAGCATTCAAAAATGACCGACTTGTAAAATAGAACGTATTTTCCACTGCTTTGTAAATGCTGGACGGGGCTCTGGTACCTTCTCGCGCCCTCTCTGCCCAAGATGCGCGGGCTCCCGTCGCAGGTCCTTTGGGGCGGGCGCCTGGGGCCGAGATGCCCAACTTCCCCACACCCACCTTGGCCCCGCCTCGTCCGCGCTCTACCAGGAGGGCTGGCCGCGGGGCCGCGCGCGCGTTCTCGCGTCCCTGCTCCGCGCGTGCTAGCTGGCCTTTTCCCTCCAGTCCAGCCCAGCCGGGGCGCCGCGAGGGGGCGGAGTGGGGTGTGGTGGGCGCGCTCGGGCGGCTCCTGCGCGTTCCCGCCGAGGCAGCGGCGGCGGGAGCGGCAGAGGCGGCGGCGGCGGCCGGAGTCCCGTTGCTGAGTCTCACATCCGGGTTCTGGCCGTGACCCAGCCGCGGCCGCCGCGGAGATGTGACCCGGCAGTACGGCAAATATGGCGGAGGTAAGGGAGCGAGCTCCCCCTCCCTGTCCCGGAGCCGGGCGCCCCCGGGCCCTGGCCGGGGAGGAGTGGAGTGGGCCTGGCCAGGAGAGGCCCAGCCCTGCTGGCGCCACTGCCCACCTGTTGTCCGGAACAGGCCGCGCTCTGGGCGGGAGCTTTCCCTGGAACTTAGTTGGGATGGGTCCGGGGGTAGGAGAAAGCGGAGACGTAGTTGGACTTCGGGGCCAGTTTGAAGGGCTGGGTGCTACGCAGTAGTGCAGGGCGAGGGGGAGGGGGCGCTGGTCTGGGAAGGGGTGCCTGTGGCGCAACTTCGCCGGCCGGTGCCAGGGCCGGAGAGGAGCCGCTGCTTCCTCTTGCGAAGTTTCTTCCCTCCCTAACCGAGATGCTGTTGCGCCCTTCCGCGTCACCCCCACCCGTTTGCTGCTGACACCCATTCCCTGTTGGTGGAGAAAAGGCTGAACGGCCTTTAATTCTCCTAGTAAAGATAAAATGAGCGTGGAGAAAATCACGTTCCCAATTCTGCCTTTCAAACTAGGGGAATCTCCCCATTTCTCCGAAGAGTTAACAACTCCCTCCCCCGCCTTTCAACATACACACCGCCGCCGCCAGGTAGAACCTCTGGAGTTGCTTTTCTACCCTTCAACTTAACTCCCTTCACCGTTTAGCACACCCCCCCAAAACCAAATCAAAGCTACTTATTTTCCTTCTGATTTTTGTTTTCTTAAGAAATCCCCCCCCCTTACTTGTCTTTGCTCATTTTCTAGTAAACAAGTTTCCAAAGCCCCTTTCTGCTATGTTAGATTGGTTTGCATATTTGGAACACGAAATTGATGACAAACAACCACTTGTTGGTTTATAATTAATTGGAACTTCGTATATGCTATTAAAAATCCAAATTTTGTGTCTCGTTTAAGGTTTTCAACATAGGGAAGTTTTGTGATTTGTTTGTTTTGTTTACTTTTTTTCCCACCCATGTGAGAATTTCGTTACTCTTTATCCCTGAGTTCCCAGTCATGTATTTGGACTTGTGTGTCTCCTTGAAAAGCCACTCAACATTTGGTTAATATGGCATTACTCTTGTTAGAATTACCGTATTCATTTTTAGAGACACCTAAAAATAAATTCAGGAAGTAGGTAATTTTATTTGTCCTTTAGCCCCCAATTTTTAACTCCTTTATTTGCTAACTAAAATCAGTCGTATTTTTGTCAATACCATAATACCCTTTTTAGACCTTGGAATACAGAAAAACGGTTAGATTATGTAGCTTTTTTTAGGTACCTAAAGGTTTGTTTTCTGGAAGCTCTTAGGATGTTATTTCTACTTGTCTTATGGAAACTAGATTTATATCTATGTCCGGGAGTATTTGCTGTTAAAGAAGGAAGAGGTTTTATTGTACCATGACTTTGTGCCGCTAGTACTCTTTTAAAAAACAATATTTCTGGTGTATATCTAAATTTAGATCTTATATTTTCATTTCTTTGGCTTTTTATGGTTAAAAAAATGCGTTTCAGAGCACAGGAGTTGGAAAGCATAGTCGTTTCTGTTTCACTTAAATGTGACTGGATTTAATCTAGTAGTCTGATGGTTTTTACCTAGATTTTAGAAAGCAGTGAGGATTGTATTGTGTATTTTGCTTGATACGTAGAGAAGGAGTAGTAATGCAGCAATGGACCTCCTTTCGGTGGGTTTTCATTAGATAAGTAAAATTGTGTTAAGGAAGTAGTGTTTCTTCCCTTGTGGTGCTCAATGTTTGAGCTTTAAGTTGTGTGATCATAATCCAAGATAGGTTACTAAGGAAGAAAAATAACTTTATATGAAAATACATTGAAATTTGATTTTTTAAAAAAAGTCATCTAGAAATTTTACTGCCCGGTGTACTGAAAACATGTTTATTAACATCTTGTTTCAGAAATTAAAGATGGTTTCATTAATGTAAGAGAAATAGTATTTGGAGTCACCTATCATTTCCTAATATTTTCTAGTATATGCTTTTTATTACAAAGTGTATATTTTTCTTAAATATTTCATTGTTTGGAGAATGGAACTCTCATGTTTTCAGGAACACATGGATGGTTCAATTTCAAGAAGAAAAAATGATTTTATTTTCAGTGTATTTATTTAATGACTTGATATCTTTAAATCATTTTTTATATTCTTCAGTTACTTGTAGATGGTTTTATTTATTGTGACTTTAAAGGAAAAGTAGAAGAACCTTGGTGTGTCCTATTAAACAATCTAAAATAGATGAAGAGGTAAAAAGTAAAAATGATTTAAATTTTTTGGTCTCAGTAATTCAGTAATTGAGCTGGGGGTGTAGCTCAGGGGTAGAGAGCTAGAATAGCATGGAAGACCATAGGTTCTATCACCAGTACTGCCATAAACAAACAAAAACAAAACCCTCAAACTTCAGTAATTGTGATGATTTTTTAAAGACTGTTGGTTTTAAAAGATTAAATGAATGAGAAATGCTTTGTTTATAGCATCCTTTTACTTTTTGTATGAGCTCTCAGATTTATTCTTTGTGATACATGTGGTAAAATAATTCATATACTGAACTGTTGTGCTTTTGATTAAGTAGACCTGAGTATTGATGTTAACTTAAGAAATAACAGTGCAGAGCAGCAGTAAGCAGTTAAATCTTCGGGGGGAAAACAGTTATTGAAGAAACATGTCTCCAGAGGAAAATGTAGGTTTTATGCTTCTGGGTTTTCTTTTTGTTGTTGTTTCCTACATAAGAGAATGACCCTGATTTTTAAGAAAATATTTTAATTCTTGAATTCAAATTATTTTAGATGTACTAAATATGCTAATTATTCATAATTTTGATCTAATCATCCTAATTGAATCCATAATAGGAAATATGTATTTAATGGTTTAAATTGTATTAGTATTAAAAACACTTAATATACTCAGAAAAAAATGGTAAATGCTCCCTTTCTTAGCACTTTTTAGTAAATTTCACTTTGCTTATTCCTTAAAATTATTTACCATCCTTTTAAAAGGAGGCTCTCCTTGTCACACTTAAAGGAAATTAAAGGGTAGTTACAGTTTTATGAAGGCACTGAGAGAGAAAAAAAAAGAGGAAGAAATAGTTGATCCTTAGGGTTTTATAAGGAATGTGTTATAGGGACCTTGGGAATGAACAATTTGTCATTTATTTTCAAAGTTTATAAACATGTAAGGGACTTTCTTCTCAAGGAAAAAAAAGCTTCAGCACAGTGCAAGACCTGCTCTTTTTAATTTTTTCTTCTTTTATCCTATGTCACATTTCTATAATAAAATGAAAAAAATAATGAATTTAATACTGCTAAGTATTTTAATATTTTTAAAGATGGTACATGAACTATTCACTCACTATTTATTTCTTTTAAAAATACTCCTTAGTACTTTTTTTTAAGAGTACTTGGATTTTGTGCTTCAAGGAAATAGGATCATGACAGTGTGTGAATTTCTACTGTTAGCAAAACTTGTTCCACTGCAATGGATTTAAGCCTTAAATAATTCTATATTCTGGTGTTTATTTGTTTGTTTATTTATTTATTTATTTATTTATTTATTTTTAGTTTATACTTCAAAAAAAATTAAGGTTTTATCCAAAGTAGGCATGAGCACCAATGCATCAGAGTCCTAAAAAGCTTAGTTTAGTAGAAGTATGAGAGTTGAAATACCTGAAAACTTAAAGGTTTGGTGGGACAAAGAAAGAAGTGAATCACTGGAACTGGGGTTGTGGCTCAGTGATAGAGTGCTTGCCTCACATGTGTGAGGAGGCACTGGATTCTTAGCACTGCATATAAATAAATGAATGAAATAAAGGTCCCTTAACAACTGGGGGAAAAAAAAGAAGTAGTAGTGAATTATTTTAAGATAATTCTGGAGGGACTAATCAGTTTCTCAAATAATTTAGAAATAAACACTTCTATTGAATCTTAAGGGCACCGAATCCCACCCCCTTACATATAATATGAATAGTAAACAGCTTCATAGGAATTTCTTGATTGATGTTCAGATCAGAAGATTTGCAAATGGTTTCAACGTTTATTGCAGTAATTAAGCTGTTCACTGCTAGGGGTCTATTCTGTTGAGCTTATTTTGTGGCTTAGAAGTATGACTGTTATATTTTGTAGATAAGCAGTTTGTGAAGTAGCACCCTAAAATAACTTTTTGCAAATTGAGGTTATCTTTTCCTTATAGTTCTAGATTCAAAACAAAATTATTCAGAAGAGAAAATATGTTCATTCATTTAGCTAAATACTCTTTAGTGGTATTACACATTTCAAACAATTCATAATAAAAGTAAGAAACTTGGGTCTTGAAAATTGAAATGATCTAAATTTTTCATCATAGAGAAAGTGGAACTTGAGCAGAGTTTATACAGTTTTTCCTAAGTCATACAGTTAGTCTGGCACAGTTAAGAGTAGAACACACCAACAATAAAAATAAATAAATAAATATAAAAACTCAGACAAAAAAAAAAAGAGTAGAACTCAGCCTTCTGCATTCCTAATGCTTATTTTCCATAATATCATTCTATCCTCCAAATTATTCTTATTGTTGTAAATTTATTAATTTTAATTCCAAAACATACTTAACTGTTTTATACCCTAGCATTTCTGAAAGTAACAGCAAAGTATGGGACATAATTTTGTATGGCAGGAGAGGGTACTAAGCCCTGGGCATAGTATCCCTGCAACTTTTATCCAAGAAGAGGGTCCCAAACTCCTTCTGACCTCTCTCCTTAATTGCTTTGAGAATCCGATTTAGCCTCTATAACTTCAGGAGATGTTGGCTACACTTAAAGAAATGGTGATGGAATTGGTTTGAGGGGGGGAAGTTTTGTTCACTTATTTGCATGGAAAATAAGCTTTTGATTGGCTGAAATAAAAGAGCCTAGGAATACTTCCTGACTATACTACCTTAATTTTTTTTTTTTGTAAAAATGTTAATAGTCTAGCCTTTTTCTAGAATCAATCTTTTATCTCCAGATTACAGTTTTCTGTTGCATGAAACACTTCCCACCATTTTCCACCATGTTCTAGAAAAGTGAAAAGAAATATTTGAATAATTAGGAGGCATTGAGTATTTTTGTTATTACTGTTAGTAACTTTATCAACTAAATTTTAAATATACTGGCAAGGATAACATGCTATACAAAAGTTAATAGAGCACTTTTTTCATTTGAGTTAGCATACTAATTACCTTTAGGTTTGTCTTTCCAGTATTGTTTCCCATCTCTGATAAAACAAGTATATATGCACCAAAAAATTTTCAAAATTATAACTTTGAAAAAATAGTACCAAGTACTAGGTTTTCTTAAAAATTGAAAAGAGAAGAAAATGAAAATGGTTTATAATTCAACAAAAGAGATTGGAAAATTCCAAGAGAACAGAAAAACGTAAAGTGAAAAAAGCCTCTTCTCCCTAATTTATCCCCTAGAAAAAGCTATTATGAACAAATTCTTATGTATCTTTTTGAGGAAAAAAATTTATGCATATTCTAGCCCAGTTTGTTGCACATTCTACATTTTTTAAATCTTAATTTTCTTAGCATTTGTTTCTCTTTCAACACAAACCTATCTGTCTCATCCTTTTTAATGATTTTATGGTGTCCCATGGTTTGAAGGAGCTATATATTATTTTGAACTAGTTAAAAAGTTAAAATGGATTTTGGTTTTCCCCCAACTTTTTGCTTAGAACAACATTGTGGTAATGAATGATATACATATATCTGAATGTACTGTTTTAGGTATATCACAAGGGAAAGTTCATGTTGGCAAAATGATGTCAAAAATTGTTGAGCTAACTCCTTTCTACCAGTAAGGTCTAAGTGCATTTTAAATATTCTTAAACCACAATTTAAAAATTTTTCAGCTTACACTCATATTTTGATCTTTTTCTGAAACCAAGTGTTTCTATAAGCACTTGTTTACGTTTAATTTTTTGTTTGTTTTAATTTTCCCCCTCTCTTACCCCTTTCTAATTTGCTGTAGTAATTGTAATTGGTGCAAGTTTTCTTGGAGGGTATTGTTAGATAGAGATATCACTTCCTAAAAGACATAGGTTACAGTCCGGTAAGACAGATGTCAACTCTGTTCACATTTTAAACGTGCTTTGAACTGATAAAAACCATTTTAGAAGGAAATAGAAAGTAAGGGGAAAGATAAAAAAGTTAGCAAAAAATTATGAGGTTCTTTCTCTGGAAGGTATAAAAAGAACTCTGAGGTGTCAGAGGTTGTAGGCTTCATGTCTGACTTCATTACCACAGTGGAACCTTTATCTCATTTTATATCCCTGGGTTTACTAATCTATAAAATAAGGTAATGTTAGATTTACGGTTATGATCAAGAAACTATGCCTTTGAAAATGTGTAGCATTATGTAAATATAAATTAGTTCTATATTTTTTCATAGCTAAATAAAAATTGCCCTCATTCCACCCTGAAACTTCCCATATTATAATATAAGCTCACATTTTATCTTGAAAGATAATCATTTTGTCAGTTGAACAATGTAATGTTCACAGTATGAACTGTTTTCAGATGCTAGTTTTAGAAGCTCATTTTTTATTTAATTGGATATAGACAACTTGCAAGAAACTAATCTCATTCCTGTCTCCTAAACTGACACAATAAAATTTTATTTTGGATGTAAAATACTAAAATGTATATGGATACTAAATATGGGCAAACCATTCTGCCTTTTGCTCTTCCGTGCTAATCAATGCTTGACACATTACATTGACAATGATCACATTACCTCTGACGTAATGTGATCATTGATGTAATCTTTGAACTTTGTGTGCTTTGCTCTATGTGGGCTATACTTACAAATGCTACCAGTTCTCTAAATATTTGGTATCTGAAAAAGTGGAAAATATTTGGAACCTTTTCAGAACTTTAAAGTGGTAACTATTGACCAATAAAATAATGATCATTTAGGGTTGGTGAGGCCTCTTGTAGATACCATTTGCAATTCAGCATCCCTAGAATTATTCTAGGTAGTGTCAGTAAAAACATACCCTTCAATTTTAGTAATTTGTTTTTAATCAGAAAGCCTTTTTATCATAAGACTGTCAAATGAGATAATTATTGGAGTGTAAATTAAAACTAAATATTTGCTTAAGAACTATTTCTCTTAAGTTTCTAATTCATAAGTAATGCATATTTTTCTTGTTTGTCATATAAATTTTGTTCTAAAAATTCTCTAAAAAAAAAAAAAACAGCATTGCAGGTGTGATGGTACACTCCTTATAATCCCAGTAGCTGGGAGGCTGAAGCATGAGGATCACAAGTTCAAAAGTCAGTCTCAGCAACTTAGTCAGACCCTACACAACTCAGTGAGATCCTGTCTCTAAATAAAATACAAAAAAAAATGGTCTGGGATGTGGTTCAGTGGTTAAGTACCCCTGAGTTCAATACCCAGTACTAAAAAAGAAAAGAAAACCAACATTGTAAGACTACTCCCTATGGTAGTGAACAATCTGATGAAGGTGGTCAATAATGTTGCTGTAGCCTTGTATGGAGATTGGGTTTATACTTGGAAAATAAAATTTAACTGCATGAAACATGAGTGAATTAATATTTTAAAATATTAGTTTGCTGTGTAATAATTGTGATGGTTAAAACCATTTCAAGTCGTAGCTGTGCCCCAAAAGATGTTAAGGAAGCTAGAAATCTTTTTTGTGGTTACATTACTCTCTTCATGTCACCCCCACTCTTCAGGAGTATTTAATTGGAGGAAAAAAGCATTATATTGACTGTTCCAGCAGAGTAACTTTTAAATAATTGTAGTGTTGTGGCATTGGAAATAAAATACTAGATATTGTTATTTTTTCTTAGATAATGCTATAAGAAAGAACCATTCCAAGAATTGATAGGGAAAAAAATAGGACCTTTGAAAAAGTGTGCCCCAAGAACCCAAGTCACCATGAAATTTAGAATGCCATACTTAAAATAGTACACTGTATACAATTTTCAAAATGGAACTTAAAACATTTTATAGGAATTTGTCTTTGACCCTAGCTTTTGAAAAATTAAGCATCATTTTCCTAATTTCTTTTTCTTCTTGCCTCTCTCTATCCCATTACTTAGCAGAAGCAAAGAATATTGCAGTATCCCTATCATTCTATTGCTAGTGCTTTTGGCCTTCCTCCCTGTCTGTCTTCTAATGGACGTGAAATAGGTACCTCTGAATGAATTGGCAAAGTTTTATTTATAAATTTATGTCATTTAAACATCTTTTACTGAATTTGTCTTGTAGGAATTGTAGATAAAACTTGTTTATAGTTGTAAATTAACAATTGAGGTAAAATACAACCACATACTTACTGACATGTGGTAACATTACTAAAATAAGTTCCTACAAATTTTCATCTTCATGTTTTCCAGTTGCTTGTGGTTAAATTTATGAGAGATAGAATGGTACAATAGAGGAATCTTGCAGTCTCCCCTTAGATAACCTACCCTTTCTAGTCTTTAGTTTGAATGGTTACTAATTCTGTGATAACTTTTAAGAAATAATTATTTTTTGTTAAAGTTAGCCTATACTTCACATAACATTTTTAATTCTTTCCTTTTTCTTTCTTACAACATAATTTTTATTTATAATGATGCCTTTAAGTCATTTCTGCCTCCATTTTCACAGTTCATTTTTTTTTAAAGCCATAGACTAGTTTGATAGCAAACTTTGCATAGTTTTTTCTTTATTGGAAAGACAAAATGTATTTCAGAAAATTCCAAGATCTAAAATCACGCCTCTTAATCCACATGTTATGAGGCCCACTTTTGCTTTTAAAATCTGAATGAATTTCATTATTATTATCTTCTTTCTAGATTCAGTAGTATTCTAGATTTTTCTCTATGCTTAAATATAATAGAAAGTAAAGGGTTATGTTGAAGGTTTTAGTTTATTTTAAAACAATTCAGACATTAAAGCTTACCATAGTTTTTGGTGTGATGTTTGTCATCAGATGCTTCCTATATTGTTTGGGAAGATGTGCTATACAAAAATGCTAATTTGTCTTTTTTTCTCCCCCTCTTCAGCCATCTGTTGAGTCTTCAAGTCCAGGTAAGTATTTTCTATATTTTTTTATGATCTATAATTGCCTAACATTTGTCCTATTAGTTGCATAAAGGCTAGAGGAGTTAGACTGTCATCTGACTTGCTTTTTTTCTGAATGCTTCTTTTCTCTGGGGAAAAAGAAATGGATGAAATGTTTCACTGCCCATGAAAGTACAGGTGAGGCTGCCGTGGGTTTGTCCTCATGACTATTTTTGGGTCCTCTTCCTCCCTCCCCCTCCTTTCCTCTTTTTCATTGATGAATTGATGAATTTTTATTATGATTTCAAGTTGTTATTTGAATTGAAGCATATGCAAAGTGTATGCTTTAAAGGGGAATCAATTAGGTTAGACATTTATTTGTGTAGGACATTCAGAATGTTTCATTTGAGAAAAAAACTTATTAACATATTTATTGGGGCAGGAAAATAGAGTAAAAAAAAGATTCAAGAATTGAATAGTATTGTAAGTTAAGGAAGCAATTCTTAAATTTGAGTAGGATCAAGTTTTATTCTCTGACCTTTCATCTAGAATTTTTTATTTTCCCTCAGATACAGTTCTTTTATTCCTATCTTAAAGGTGTAAACTTGTGATCAATTAGGGTCACAGATTTTTTTGTTTGGTCACTGTAGTGGTGTTTAGAAATTAGAATATTTTATATAAAATCTAAATTTAAGATTTAGGGTTCTCATGATCTCAGTATCTTTGGTGCTTCTGGGTACAGCATTCATATTGAAATTCAGGAGCAGGAAGGAAAGAGTCAGGTACTAGTCTTTTTGCCTTAGTGTCCAGGGACTTTACCAAGTCATGGGTTATTTGGATTAAGGAGCATCCCTATGTAGAAGAGTGTGAAAGGGAGCCTTCTGAGGCCTGGTAATGTTTTATTTAAAACACATCTCACATATATTTAATATTTAGATATGAGATACATTCCACATTATTCCATATTATTGTAGCAATCACCTTTCTGTGTCTTTAGTTTTAGGAAGAAAGCTTTTTTTAGAAATGCTTAAAATAATGGTCCAGGGCCTTTTCATGAATAAAAATCATTATATACGGTACGGTTGGACTAGATTACTTCCGGAACCCTTGTAAATAACTAGAGTGCTCAGTTTACAGTTGATTTTGTCTTTATTTCAACTGAAAGCATTTTACTTTTTCTAACATGCTTTGTGACGTTTCTGAAACTCAAGGATATTTTTAGCTTTCTGGTTTATAGATATGTTCTGGATGGGTTGAAATTGGAAGTAATCTGACCTCATATAAGTATTATATCATCATATCTTTTTTAGAAACTGATCATTTTCATTGCAAAAAATAGGTTCTAGTGTTCATTAATATTTAGACTGTTTAGATTTTTTTTAATCAGTTTTGAGGCATTAAGCAGCAAGTGCATAAATATATAAAAATAACTTCTCCAAAACTAAACTCAGTTTGCATCAGCCTGGGCAGAACAGAAAGAATAATGGAGATTAAAGAACACAAATATCTTTAATCACCTTTGCTACTTGTTGAATACTTATATATGTAGATTATTTTATTTTTTAGATTGTTTTCTGACTGAGGAAAATATTTAGAGTTAGACAATGTTTTTTAATATCAGGCTTCTGCAAAAAAATAATGTTTGTTGTAAATAATGCTAGTAGAGAATTAACAAAAGTTAATGGAGAAAATCAAGAATTAGAAGCCCCATGTTAAAAAAAAAAAAATTGGTCCATGGCAAAAGACTGTGCCCTTTATAGCATGCATACTTTGGAATCAATGTTAATAATTATAATCACATGACCATACTAAATAGTTTGTTCAAGACTTCAGCCAATGTAACCTGTAAACCAAAGTGGAGGTACAATGAAAAGCTTTACCTATGACACTAGTAGCCATTAGAATCTTTGAAAAGGCATAAACTACCTTTTATGCAGTAAGATGGCATTTTGCGATAAAGCTGTGATATTTGCCTTAACACTGAAGGAAATTTTTATGTATACAACGCACTAGACTCCCTACTCCTAAGAATTTATTATTGTGGTATCCTCCCCGATCTTCACCCCCGGTCCTGTAAACAGCCTAATGATGGACCTAGCAATTGACAGAAAGGAATAGGATGATTAGTTAGTTAGGATGATTAGTTACCTAAAAAACAAGGTAAAAAGTCAGATAAAACAAAACAGTCAGATTAAAGCTAGAAAAACAACAGAAATTGAAAGTTAATAAGTTAACAGAAAAAAGTGCAGTGTGTATGTGGGCAAGAATTTGGAATGAAACGGGAGAAATTCACCTACACTTTGTTATTTAATGTAGTGAGGCAGTGAAATGTCTTACTTGGCTTTACAGATGAGGACAAAAAATAGGGACTTCTGGTAAGTTAAATAGTACTTGTGATTTGATACTGTGTATTCATGGCTTGAGGTTTGTTTGTTTTTAGTTGGTAAGAGAGTAACGAATAGTTAGGAATTAGTGTGATTATTTTTTATAATACGTGCATTTAAGAATTATGTTATGATTAGGATAATGTACAAAGAAATGGTATGAGGTTTGGGTTTTTTTAAGGGTTGTTTCTGCCTATAAAGGAGAAGAAAAGTAGAGCATCATCTGTAGAAAGACTTAATTATTGATTGCTGTGTATCTCGGAAGATTCCTGTGTGAACTGAAAGTTTCCTTTGAAAACTTGGAAAAAAGAGATAACAATTAAGACAAAAGTCTACATCTAAATTAATCATTCTTAAATTGTGCTCCTATGGAAACCCTCACTCACTGTTAGGATGCCCTTCTAAATGTATGCCAAGTTTTTCTTAATTCCAGTAGAAATTAAGATGGTATGCTTTTCTAGGTTTTTTGTAATTCTAAAACTGATAATCATTAATAACTCATTTTTATATATGATTTGGCTAACAGTTATATATTTAGTAATTCATATTTAATACCATTTTTTTAAATGCTCCTCTGAGCACACTGCCTTCTGACCTGGCTTGCGATTCACTCATCTTAGTAATAGGCTGTTCTTAAGTACTCTTTGAAGCAGGATACTTAAGGACTTACATAAGGCATGGAGTGCAGTACAAACATAGGAATTGGAATTAGACACAGGATTCAGATTCCATCTTTGCCACCTACAGTCTCTATGAGTTCTGGGGTGCTACTTAAATTCTCTAAACCTAAAATCTTTTTTTTTTTTTTCCTCCTTTTAAATGGTGTGACGATACCTACTTGATAAAATTGTTTGAAGATTAGTGAGGTACTGTATGTGAAGTGCCTGAGCATACTATCTGGCAATACTAAGCAGAAAAAAATGGTTCTTATTTTTTAAAAATTTGGAAGGTGACTGAAGAGCTCTGGGCTTTTGGTATTTTCTTATCCTTAGTAGTCTGGCTTTCAAAAGTCAACCTGTATGTCTCTTTGTTTTATTTAATAGTTCTCTTATTAGAGAGAAAAAGGATTAGTACATCTGTTAATATAACTTTGAACAGTTTAAATTGATGTTAAGTAATGCTTTTTCAAACTTAAGTCCAGGGTTGGCAATGGTCAAATTTGTTGATTAATTTATAGAAACTATAATTCCCAGCCTTTACAGTCTACCATTACAAAGATTGACCCTATTGAGTCTAGCAAAATTCCCTAATCACCAATATAAAAATGGACAGGCTTCCAAAATAGTTACCCTAGACTATATTTAATGGTTTCAAAGAGAGTTTTTGTATGCAATTTTAATAAATTTTGCTTTTATCTGTCTTTGAGGAATTTCAGAACAAAATCAACTTAGTAAGTTAAAGTCACCTACTCAAATATTAGAATGTGTTCTCAGGAAGTGCTGATAGAAGAATACTTGAGTTCATCTATTTTCACTATACTATATTGTGTCCCAGGTAATTCAATGATACGGATACATTCCAGATAAATGTGTCATTGAAGAGTGTGTATACATAAACCTAGGTGGTATAGTCTACTACACACCTAAACTGTATGCTGTAGGCACCATTGTATATGCAGCCTGTCATTGACCAAAGGTCTTCATGCAGCAGATAAGTATATTCAAATGACTGTTTATTTCACATTACAATGTATTCTTCTCAGGGGCCAGAGGGATCCTTACTCATTGCTCATTGAGTCTATCAAACAGTATTTAAATGGTTAAGATTGTGAGTTTTTTTACACCCAAAGTCATTTTTAATTGATATGGTCAATTTATTCTTTACAACTTAAGCTTCACAATCAGAAGATTACAGCACAGTTTTTAAAGCTATAAATATTTACCCTCCCTCAATTTTGCAGTTGTAACTGAACCTATAGGAGTAAAAACAGGTCAAACTCTAAACCCTTAGAAGAGTGTTTTATGTAGGACTGGGGATGTAGCTCAACAGTAAAGCTCTCTCCTAGAAGAGTTTTGGGTGTGTGTGTGTGAGTGTGTGTGTGATAATGAATAAGTTCAGGAATTTTAAAAAGCAGTAATATTTACTGTTATAACTTTCTATGATAATTTTTTTACTTATATGTGGCTTCAATAATGTATGTACACTAAATTAATAAGATATACCTAATTTGGTTTACCATATTTTTTAAAATATTCTTTACCAGGAGGTTCAGCAACATCAGATGACCATGAATTTGATCCATCAGCTGACATGCTGGTTCATGATTTTGATGATGAACGAACATTAGAAGAGGAAGAAATGATGGAAGGAGAAACAAACTTCAGTTCTGAAATAGAGGATCTTGCAAGGGTAAATAATATTAAGAGCTAGAAGATGAAGCAGTTATAACTTTTTTGTGGAGAGAGAAAACATTGAAATTTTGATGCTTTGGTTTCGGGGAATATCATTTGATCATAGGTGGAATATTTGAAGTTTGAAATTAAATAGTGTTTAAAAAATAGTTTTATTATGTGAAATAATAGAATTCAGTAGTGAATTTGGTAAGGGGTCACAGGGCTGGGTCAAAATGGATTATAAAGTAAAACAATTCTAAATTTCCTCTTACATTTCTACTACTTTTCCCCAGTTACTATACCTTTTATTTACTTCCCTTCAAAGCCAAAATATTTTAAGAATTGTCATCATCTCCCATTTACTGCATAAAGTGTTCTGAATTGTTCTGTCCCTTCCTATCAAGGTGACCCTTGACATTAATTGTTATATTCTTTATTATATTCACTTTTCTCTGTCTACCTCACTTTTTCTCAGTGCTAATAAATGCAGTTTACTGTTCCCTTCTTCTACTTGAATTCTGGAGTACCCCACTTTACTTTTTTCTATCCATTCTCTCCCCCTCGCACCATTGACTGTCTTGAAGACTCTTTCCTTTAGCCAAGATTTAAATGTTTGCATTTCTTGATTTTCAGTTCTGGAACTTGTGTTTTTTCCCTCCTGTTTCTAACTAGATAAATGCACCTCAAAGTATAGTTGTGAGGGTCAGCTGCATCATCAGAGTTGTCATATACTTATATTTTTTTTAATATTTTTTATCTATCTATCTGTCTATTTATGTATGTGTTTATTTGGTGCTGAGGATTTAGGCAAGCACTTTACCACTGAACCACAATCCTGGTCCATAGATTTATTTTTTTAAAACAACAGATTCCTCTGCCTCTCTCCAGGCATATGAAATCAGGATCTCTGGGAATGGGATTCAGATCTTCAATGTCATTAAGCAGGTTTGAATTGTGTGCACAACAAATTTTGAAAATCTTATCAACCTGTTTTTGTATATGTTCAGTTTTTCTACATTGCTAGTATTAAATTATTCCCTGTCTCCAATTTGTTCATCCAACTTGGCATGTCTGCTTGTATATTTCAACAGACATCCCTAAATTTTAAATATCCAAGCAAGAACTGTTGATTGTTTTCTCTGTGACTGTTCCTTCCCTACTTCTCTATCTCTGAAACATACTATTACTGTTTACCCTTTTGTTTAAGTCAGAAACTAGGGAGTTAGCTTCTTTCTCTCCCAATATCAAATTTCTAAATAAGCGTATCATTTCTACCCACAAAAATATTTCTTGTCTGATTCTTTTGTTCCCTCTCTTCCCAGGTTGCAGTCATTTCTATCCTAGATTATTACTATAGCTTCTTAACTGGTTTTCCATTTCCTCTTTTACTGTCTTGCTCCTACTATATTTCTTCCCAGCAGCCATGATGATCTTTTGAAAATGTAGTTGAGTTTATTTCAACCTCCTGACTTCCTGTTGTTCCTAAAGAAAATTCAACCTGTGCAAGGCTATCTGAATGATAAGATTTCTCATCCATATACTGCATTGCCCCTGTTATTGCTATTTCATAACCATACTAGCTGCTTTGTTCTTGGATTTTCCAGTTTCTCCCTGCTTTGAAACTTTTTCAGCAAATAAACACTCTGGAAGATATTTTCAAAGGCTAGCTGCTATGGATTTGTTGTTGCTCCTACAGAATGGTCTTTCCTATTCCTCAATTAGTGTTATTTTTTGTTTGGTTGGTTTTAACCACTTTAGTATCCTATTCAATGCTTTTTTAAAATCCTAACTCAATTTTTAAATTTTTATTTAATTTATTATTTGTAACCTCCACGAATTTAGTGAGGAGAAGGGACCTGTCAGTTTTATTCACCAGTGTAATTCATGGTACATAGCAGTGTGATCACTCCAAAAAAAAAAAAAGAATGAATGACTACATAAATCAATCTGGCATGCTCTATAATATGATCTGCTTATACTCCATGTTAAAAAGAACATTAGATAAATGACAGTGCCAACTTTTAAGGATTTGGAATATATAGTATGGAAAAATGACTGTTTTTACTTTCATAGTAATAATGACTATGTTTCAGAATTTTAGTTTGAAGCTGGCATGATAGTATATACCGGTAATTCCAGTGACTCAGGAGGCTGAGGCAGGAGAATTGAAAGTTCAACGCTAGCCTCAGCAATCTATCAAGGCCCTAAGCAACCTATCAAGACCCTGGCTCAAAATAAAAAGTGCTAGGAATGTAGCTTAGTGGTAAAGCACCTCTAGGTTCAATCCCTGGTACAAAAAAAAAAAAAAAATTAAGAGCTTATAAAGAAATTCTCTTGCCATTTAGGCAAGTCTTATTAGATAGTACCATTTTGGATCATTTAGTGATTAGAGCTGACTTAATCCATAGTGCCTAAGCAATTTAATAATTTAATTATTTTGAGCCAGAGAAGAATATCGGTCTTGGTGGCAGTGGTGTATATTGGTTATCACAAAACCTTTCAAGAATTGATTAAAAGCACATTAAAAACTTAGAAGTCTTCTTTAGATAGCATTAGACAGGGATAATTTGCTTGGAATCAAAACCTAGGTGAACATCAAGGGAAACAATTGATTTATGAAATGCATGTTGTGAATGGTACTGAGGATTAAACCCTAGGCCTTATGCATGCTAGGCAAGCACTCTACCAAGAGATCCATCTCCAAACAAATTTGTATATTTGGGGTCAGGGGACAATTAATTTATCACTCAGTAGCTTCATATATTTCTGAAATGGAAAGGCAGTTATTTTCAATTGTTTGCCTATAGTCACAGAAACTTTAGCTATATTTTCAAATAATCTATCATGGGGTAAAAGGCATAGGCATAGGAGGGACATGTTATATTTTCCATATTATCACATTCTGTGTTAGTACAGTTTGTAATAATTTATGAGGTGGAATGATGGTTTGCTTCTATTTCAGAGAATGGGCTATTAACATTTACTTAGTATAAAATTGTTAATGGGTCCTACTGATATTATAGGTATATCATTATCTTTCCCTATTTCTCTATTTCACATTTCTATCTCCTCTTAGTCCCCCCAAATTTGCTTTCAAATAATCCCTCTTTAGGAAATAGTAATTAAAATAGAATTATTTATAAAAGTTAGAAAAAGTAACAAAAAAGACAATGGAACCAATCCTTTTATTTCACCCAGTCTTATTCCTTCTCACATTCTTC
This sequence comes from Ictidomys tridecemlineatus, assembly GCF_052094955.1. Taxonomy (NCBI): domain Eukaryota; kingdom Metazoa; phylum Chordata; class Mammalia; order Rodentia; family Sciuridae; genus Ictidomys; species Ictidomys tridecemlineatus. The sequence continues at coordinate 52,462,920 of NC_135487.1, forward strand.
TTTTAACTTTTCTCAAAAACCATTGAAATCTTAGGTTTAAGAGTATCACCAGTGCTTTCGTAGGTAATCTGAAGCTAAGGTGTTTGAGGGCTAGTATGTTATATTTCCTATAGTTATAAAGTTGTTAGGTATGAATCAAACCAAATTTGTTTTTGTTCTTATTTTTAAAAAATGCACAAGATTTTATGTTGATTACATTTGCTTTTATAGAAACAAAATGTTAATTACATTAGAAAGTGACAGTGTATTTTTCACCTGACATTGGTTGCATGTAATGATTTTATGAAGTAATTGTGAACAAACTCCTAATAATTCGTTCATAAAGTGACTGTAACTGCATAGTATGGCTTTAAGTTTGATTTGAATTCTAACTTTTTAGTGGAAACTGTTGATAGAAGCAGCTTTGATTTGTACTATTATAATTGTATGTATATAGTCAACATTAAAGGTATTTTAATTAAATAAATTTAGTATTTAAATGTTTTAATGGGGGCTAGGATTGTAGCTCAGTGATATAGCACTTGCCTAGCATGTATGAGGCCCTGGGTTTGATCCTCAGCACCACATTAAGATAAATAAAATAAAAAAGGTATTGTATCTATCTATAACTACAAAAAAAAATTTTAAATGTTTTAATAGATATAAATAGGTTAGAATTTATTTGTAGTGATAGTAGGAAGAATATCAAAATCATTCCCAGAGTAAAGAAACTTCATTTGCCATGAATTTAGCAGTTCTCAAGTTTACCTTTGTTTTCTAAATACTCTTAAAATTCAGAGATTAGTAATTGGGCACAATTACAGCACTACATTTGGGAAAAGAAAGGTCAGGATTATCTGTATCTTTATGCATTTAGATATATTTTTGGAAAAAAATCACACTTTAGCAATATTAATATTTAATATATATTTTTTTTACATTTGGCATGTTCCCAATGAATCTCCAGAGCTGGAGAATAAAAATTAAAATGTAAGAGATTGAGATTTTTCTTGAAGTATACATACAACTGAATTATATAAATACAAAAGAAAGCCCATCGAAGGGATTATAAAGAGTTCATTGCCTTCATCCCTTCATAGTTTACCTTCTAACCAAGCCCCAACCCCAAGAGGTTGATTACCTTAGGAACCATCTCTCTAATCTGAATGTCGTCCCTTAGGTCTTCCTGGCTGGAAATAAGGTTCTTTCCTTCTTTCTCCTCTCTTCATAAGCATTTATGGTTTTGTCCAATTTGGTACAGTAGATATAAGAGGAGTCTACCCACTTAATGGCCCTAACATCTAGGCTAGCTAGCATCTGTTGCCACATACAATAATTTCTTAATGACTAACCCTTTGGTGCAAGAGAGAAATCATCTCTTTTTCAGCCAGATGATTGACAACACTACAGCCTTATTGCTGATGTGTTTGATGACTTTACCCTATCATCTTACACGTGGAACAGATTCATTTTAGATATTTTGTCTTTTTAAAAAGTCTATATTTTTACCTTTATTTGTCTTCCCTTTAGCTTATGCAGATATGATTGCCCCCTTTTTGTTTCAGTGCTTAGATAGCTTATTTTCTTAAAGCACAATATATAAGTAAATGCATAGTCTTATATTTTTGTTCACTTGTATTATGCCCATTTTCACTGTTCCTCATAATCTATTAACCTAATACTTTTTATCTTCATACTACATCAGGGTAATGTGCACTTACCACATTAGGTTTCCAGGAATCCAGGAAGGCAATATATATACATATATAAGTAAGTGAGTTAGCTGCCTGGGTTCATAATTCAGCTGCACTCCTTAATCAGCATGGTGACTTGGGATTAACATTGTTAAGATTCAGTTGTTATTATAAAGACAATATATCTAAAGCACTTGGCTCAATATCTGGCACATGATGACCTCTAAATAAATCTTAATTTCAAAGCTATCTGTGACCCACAGCTATGATCTACTGTGTTCCCTCTTTGTACCCCCTTTTCTATTCTGTTAATATTTGTATGAATGGGGATAAAACACTGCTAGGTTATTCTGATGTTCCAATTTAAATTGAAAGCCCCTTCCTTAGTCACCTGGTAGAATGCAGACTTGAATAACATGAGAAGTCTTCTAAAACAGGTAACTAACAGCTCCTAATACAGTAACGTACTGTTGTTTGAATTTATTCATCAGTTTTGTTTTTTCCCAAGAGGGAAATAACAATATTTGCTGTATAGGATAGCATTACTGTGCATAGCATCAAAACCTGTGGAGTACAAAGACAGAAAGAAATCCATCTAGAATTAACTGCCAAAATGAAGAATTTGGCATAAGACCCAAGGGATTTCATTAAGGGTAACCAGACCTTGGGGGCTCCAGGGACACCAAGATATATTTTCTTTGCTTCTACTTTTCTGATTTTCCTTTTTCGTATCAACTTTTGTCACCTGGTGCTGTCAGTTTCTAAATCTCCCAGATTCACTGCTTGTGACAGTTGTCTTTCTTTAACTGGCATCATTACAGAAGCAAACCATGAAGCGCCAGTTATCTGGGTCATACTGTGTCTGCCTACTACCGAGTAAGGTTTACTTCTATTTACAAACCAAGGAAAACTAGAGAAAAAAACAAATCTGTTCACAGTTGAATCATGGATGACAATCTGAACATTCTCAACTTGGTTATTGAAAAAAAGGACAGAAGGACATGTCTGGACTGATAAATATTGCTGTACATTGTTGCCTGGGGTCTAAAAGAGCTAGGAGAAACCTATGAACTTTTCAGTCTGTCTGAAGATGATGGCCATCATATGTTGTCAGACACTCCGTAAACAAAGAATGTATGAAATTCAGTACCAAATCATCCAAGAGTTAACATCTTGTTACCTGCACACAAATACTGATGAATTGCTCTAAGTAAACAGTGTGCTAAGAAATGTAAGAAAGAGTATACAGTATATAATAAATGTTCGAGAGAATGAAGGAAGTTAAAGAAAAACAAGAGGAACTGATTGTCAAGAGACGCAGACTGTTCTAAGAGATTCTACTTCTGAGTCCAGTCAAAAATAAGAATTGTATACTATCCCTCTGCAGGTTTTTTTATGTTTTTCTGTTTATCTTATATACACACATACACATATACAAACAGACAGTTCTTTTCATTGAGATGTTTGTACATATTTATGGGGTACATTATGGTCATTCAGTAGATGTGTACAGTATATCATAATCAAATCACGACAGTAAGCATTTCCTTCTCTTAAGCCAGTTGTCATTTTTGTGTGTTGGGAATTCATGCTGTCCTAATCATTTTGAAATATATGTGATTGTTTTAACAAGTAGGTACCCTACTGTGTTAAGGAAGAAACAAAAATAATTTCTATATTTTGATTTGGGGCCCTTATATCCCCTTCTCTGTATCTAATGACCATTATTTCTTTCTGTCCTTATTAATCTCCACAAATGAAAATTTGCATATTTCTCTTAATTGACTGAATAATGACCTCTAATTCCATACTTGTTGCAGTAAATGAGAAGATCTCATTCTTTTTTATGTTCAAATAGTATTCTATAAATATTTCTCATCTTTATCCATTCATCCATTGAAGGATATCTGGGCTGATTGTATATTTTGATTATTGTGAATGGTACATGGGGTGGCAATGAACATGAGTGTGCAGATATCTTTTTGATATGATTTCATCTCCTTAGGATATATACCCAGTGGTAGAGCTGCTGAGTTATATGGTAGTTCTTTTTTTAGATTTTTAAGGAACCTGCATACTGATTTCCATAATGGCTATACTAATTTACATTCCCACGAACAGTGTATGTCTTCCCTTCTCTTTTTGATGATAGCCCTTCAGACTGGGGTAAGATGATATCTCATTGTGGTTTTTGATTTGCAGTTCTCTGGTGATCAGTGAAATTGAGTTAAAAACAATATTTCTAATTTAACAGTAACAATAAAACATCATACCTCAAAAAAGTTCTTGAGTATAACACTTCCTTTAAGAATCTAAGTAACCCTAGAGAAACTAGGTTAAAAACAAAAATACCAATCCTAACTTTATCTATAACTGATCTTTCAGTAATGTGTAGCTATTTGAAATTAATTTCTTTTTGCTAGTTTCTGTAAAGTGTATCTGTTGTAATCAAGTTGACCTGATTTTTCATTTTTGTTTCTGTTGCCACTTCCTGTCTTTTTTCTGTCACAGCTCTATACTGTTTTCTTCTAATTCAAATAGTTCTCCTTCAAGTGCACTATACGGAGGCCACTTTTCACCCTTTCTGGTTCTTCACTTAGTCAATATTGGAAGGATTGCTAAATTTTTCTTTGAGAAATGAATTTTTATGCAGTGAGTCACACTATCTTTGCATGCAATAGGGAAAATTTTTGATGAGATCATGGATGTCAGACATTCTTTGTTCTTCATAGTGGAATATTCAGTTAGTATATAATCTTTTGTAGGGTAACAAAATGGTGATAAGCATTATTAAAGAAAATATTCAAGCCTTACTACTTTCACTGGAAAGGCTGATTAGCTGATACCTTATGCTAGACCTCTGAGATTAGTGATTCTCAAGGTGGTCCCATACTAATACCAGCAGTATTACCTGGGACTTTTAAAAAAGAAAGATTCTTAGACACCTCATCTAAGTCCTATTAGGTTAGAGACTTGGGTGAGGCCTAGCATCCTGTTTTAATAAGCCTTCAAGGTGGTTTTACTTCTTGTGAATACGAACAACAATAGAGAACTGGAGGATATTTATTTGATAATCTATATCTTAGAGTAAATCAAGTGTTTTATTCTAGTCTAGAAGATGAGTTCAAAGTAGAGCACTGCCACTTAAGTAGTTGTGTTGTCTCTCAAAATATGTTAATTCAGTTTTAAAAATTTGAAGGTAGTTGGGCACAGTGCTGTGTACACCTGTAATCCCAACTATTTGGGAGGTTGTGATAAGAAATGTGAGTTCAAGATAGTGAGACTTCATCTTGAATTTTAAAACATGAATAAAAATTAGGGGAAATAGTAACATACATTTGGATGGTTTTGAGGATAAGCTAAATGTGGAACAAGATCTTCATGAATTCTTAAAGCCTATATAAATCTTAGTTGCAAACCACTCTACTAGTCGTTCCTGCATTGGCTTTTATTCATACTAGTGGCATTAGTGACTCTTGTTCATAGTAGTAACTTAGGTACTGAACCTGCTTCTAATTTGGGGTGCAAGGTGAGTTTAATATTATATGAGGTGGGATTAGGAGGTCTGGGTATTACAATAAAGTTTTTATCTCAGTGCACTCTGTCTCTGCTTGTTTTCCTCATTTGCAAATAAAGGTAGCAAACACTCCTTCTAGGTTTTGTTTTGTTTTTTTTTAAGATTATCTAATGAGATTGTGTAATGTTCTGACTGCTTAAGAGAGAGAAGGTAAAATCAAAGCATGTATCATAGCTTCCTGGAACATAAGACATACTTGATAACTATTTATTATTGTGTATAAATATTGTGTATATATCTTTCTTTTCTTTCTTCCTCTTGATTTTGAAGTTCTGTTTTACTAAGTACTGACTCCTGATTTGCCAGTTTCAATGTCCTTATACAAGATCCTTGGAACATGGGCCAGATCTGCATAGACCAGATCATTGAACACCTCAAACACTATATGCTATACATAACCATAGTATAAAAGTTGTCAGTTAAGTATGTCAGCTGGTCATTTCAGCTGGAGTGGCAATATCTTACATTATAGTTACCACTTTTCAGGTTATACCTTCTGCAAATCCTTGGTTTCTCTTTCAGATTCAGGATTACAAATTGGTTTCCATTTACAATGGGAAATAGAAGTATCAATTGGTATTTTTTTCCTGTAACAAATTTTCAAATTATAAGCCAGATATGGCTATATACCTGAAATCCCAGCATATTGGGAGGTTGAGACAGGAGGATTGCAAGTTTGAGGTTAGCCTTAGCAAATTAGTGATGTCTTCAACAACTTAGTGAGACCCTGTCTCAAAATAAAAAAATAAAAGGTTAAAGCACCACTAGGTTCAATCCCTAGTACACAACCCCCCAAAAGAAAGAGTTTCAAATTATAATTGTTAGATTACTTACTGAGTGTGGATTCCTGATGATGGGGGTTAATTTTTGTTATCTGTGTGATAATATCAGGTTTTATTTTACATTCTGACATACTCATTGTCTCTGAGCAATGTATTCAACACATGGGTTTAACTGATTTCTTTCCATAAGTAAGGCACAAAATGCTGGGGAAATATAAAACATGTCTTATTTCACAAGTACCATTTTTCTGAGATTTAAACTGACCAACACTTCTGTTTTTGCTCGTTGTGTGTGTGTGTGGTATTTAAATAATTAGGATTAAACTTTTTATAATCATAATTTTGTCATGTTATCCTGATACTTATATCACTTCATTACTGATTAGAGTTGAGCACCTTCTACAGAAAATTGGCATCATTTCACTGAATAAGGATATATCTGTTTCATCCACAGAAGGTTTGTTTGTTGGGAGGATTAAAGAAGGTTTCTGGCTGAGGCACCATTGTGTACTGATAAGTTTATGGACTTTTTGAGTTAGCCAATTTAAATCTGGCTCCATGATGTGTAACTTGTGATTTTGAAGGAAATGTTTACCTGTATTCTTTTATCTATGAAATGGAGATAATGTAAGAGTTCCATAACATAGATGGCAAGGATTGCTCAAGTAAATGATTCTGGATTAGGATAGCCATGTATTTGTTATGTAACTAATATATTCACTATCGTTCCTGCATATGTTATCACTATTTTTCAGTGATTTGGTTGGAATTATAATTGATGAGGTTTATAGGAATATTTAAAAAGACTTTAGGATCTAGGCTTTAGAAATATTTTAACTTTTATTATTTGAAAATTCTTGATGTTATCTTTTGTATACTTGTTGTATAGTCTACAAATAAGAATCACCAATTTCAGAAACTTACTTTTATTTTGGTTTATTTAGGAAGGCGACATGCCAATTCATGAACTTCTCAGTCTTTATGGTTATGATAGTACTGTTCGACTACCTGAAGAAGATGAGGAGGAAGAAGAGGAAGAAGAGGAGGGTGAAGATGATGAAGATGCTGATAATGACGACAACAGTGGCTGCAGTGGGGAAAATAAGGTAAGGTTATACACTGTACAGTATTTGCCTTCTTATTGGTAGAGGATATATGTTCTAAGATCCTTAATAGATGACTGAAACAAAAATACAAAGCTCTTTGAGGTTTGTAAATTAGGTATAGTAAGAGATTGAATGTTAAATTTTAAAATATTATGGAAATTTATAATATAATAATAAACAGCAATTTGGTCATTGTCATCTCACATTTCTTTTCAGTACCTTTTCTCAATCATATATGAGCTTACATAATTTTTTTTTATGTTACTGCTTTTAAGTAATAAAGCAAAATTGGCAATGTGTGTTCATTTTTCTGTTTTTGTTTTTTAATATAATCTTAATGTAAGAAGAGGTTCACAATTGCCATAGGAAGTTTCTTTACCCTTCAGTCAGGTCTGTTGGCACACACTGGTAATCCCAGCAAATTGAGAGGCTGAGGCTGGAGGATCACAAATTTGAGGCCAGCCTCAACAATTTAACAAGATCCTAGCTCAAAAAAATAAAATTAAATTTAAAAAAATCAAAAATAAATAGAAAGGGCTAGGATGTAGCTCAGTGGTAGAGTAACCCTGAGTTCAATGCCCAGTATTGCCCCCCCCAAAAAAAAAGTCAGTTTCTGCATTCTTCACCCAATTTCCCTTAATTTATGTTAAATAAAGATTAATTGAAACTGAGAAATCACTGATATAGTACTGTTAACCGTAGACTATTTGAATTTCGCCAATTTTTCTACTAATTTTCTTTTTCTTATCCCAAGGGCCAAACCACAGCATCATGTTGCTATTAAAACAAACTTTGAACACCATGGTGTTCCATCTGCAGTGCAGCTATATTCTTTACATCTTAAATAAATTTATTATTTCATAGGAAGAGAATATAAAGGATTCATCAGGTCAGGAGGATGAAACTCAGTCTTCCAATGATGATCCATCACAATCTGTTGCTTCTCAAGATGCCCAGGAAATAATTCGCCCACGTCGATGTAAATATTTTGATACAAGTATGTGTATATAATTTATAAATTATATAGTTGGAATATAATTTTTACTATTTTAAACATTACCTGTGATTCTAATGTGTCTTTCACTATTCTGTTTGAATTCATTTATTCTGATATCTATTTCAAAATTAAATGGAGTTTATTGTAGATTCTTTGTTTAACAATGTTAAGGCCCTTTTGTCAGTAACTATATAGTAATTATTATATATCATGTACTACCTCATTGGATGTGTTCCTTTTATTTCTTGTATTCTTTCTCTTAGTTTTCCTTTTGTCTCAGCCTTTTTTAGGTATACTCATGTATCACTTAGCAAATGACATGCATTCTTTTTTTTTCCTGTTTTTTATTGGTGCATTATAATAGTTCATAATGATGGGATTTGTTATTACATATTCATATATGCACACAATGTAACAAGATAATTTTGGCCAGTATCATTTCCCAACAACTAGAATATGTTCTGAGAAATGTATTATTAGGTAATTTCTTGGTTGTGAGAACATAAAGAGTGTACTTAGATGAACTAAGTGACTACATCATCATATACTCTTATGGGACCACCATAATATATGCAGTCTGTTGTTGACTTAAAGGTCATTATGCAGAGCATGAGTACATTGCTTTGTCTACCCTTGTGGCTCCCAGGTCTAAAGAAGTGGTTGATCTTGAGGTAGAAACATATTTGTATGTTTCATCTAAGTCCACCATGTTTCATTGTAAGTCCACATTACTCTAGAAGATAGCTTTTTGATAAGAATAAGTCAGCTCCCAATATTATAAGATTGTTTATGGTCTAAATTTCAGTACTTTAAAAAGGAAGAAAATTGTGTGAAGAAAAATAACCTCATGAAATGTTGTAAGGAAATATCTAAATTAAACATGGCTACTACTTTAGGTGATTGTTACACATTTAATTTAGAAGTGAACTTAGTACTGCTAATTATAATTTTTGTGAAATAATAATTGTGAGTTTTTAATCAAAGATGGTCCAAGTGAAAGTGTTAGTGCAAGAAGATATTAGTTACTGAAATAATTGTTAATTTTCTTTAAGGAAAATGTTGTTTTTCCCTTAAGTTAAATCAAGATCCACTTGCCAATGTTTGATTAAAAGTAGAATGCTAAGTGGCTACTCTGCCTCTTTGAACAATATTTATTTCAAACTTCTAATCTGGTATTTCAGTTATGATAGATATGTAGAAACTATACATATACCTCCTATCTTAGCTTCTCCATGGCAGGCTTACGTTATTTTTATGTGTAATATCTTTTTGAACATTGTGTGCCATTTTAGATTTGAGAAAATACTGACACTTTAATAATTTTCCTATTTTTTACCCTTTTGTGTAAATGCATTCTTACTCCCAAATGTAAACAAACAACAGCTTGCCAGTTCTGAATAAAATGGAGGTTGGGAGTATTGAGGTCTTTCAGATATAACCCTTATTGCACATGTTCCACCTATTGCACTAATTTTGTAGTAAATAAATTAGTTTTCCAAGAGCACTGTTTGGAAACCACTATTTTATCTAGACTCTAAGAAATTGAGATAATGTAATTTATTCCATCACAAAGATGTTGGTAGCAGAATGAGGATTAGAAGCAAATTATCTTGACTCTAAATCAGTTTTCCAGAAGTCTTTATAGGAAATAATTTCCTGAGAATATATTTGTCCTAAAAAGTTATGGTTTTTTTTTTTTTATTTGCTTTTTATTTGTTTATTTTGGTGAGAGAGCAATATTGATTAAAAATATCTTGGCCTAACACAGCATATGCCTTTTAACATATCTAAATTTTTATGTTAAATGTAAAATTATTTTAAAGACACATAGATGTAGACAGAATAACTAACCATTTTATACTATTGTTATTTATTCTAGATAGTGAAATAGAAGAAGAGTCTGAAGAAGATGAGGATTATATTCCATCAGAAGACTGGAAAAAGGTAAATAGAACCATATTTTCCCAAAACTTAGATAAATCAATATTTAAAAAGCCAAATGTAATTGTTCTTTTATTTTGATAAAATTGATGTGTCAGCCTTTTGTGACAGGTAAGCGTTTGGTAAATGTTCAAATTTCCATTTAAAATGGTCAGATAATCTTCTTTTGGTACTAGGGATTTGTATTAGTGAGGGTTCTCTACAGGAACAGAATTGACAGGAAATAGATGGGTGGATGGGGGTGTGTGTATGTGTGTAATAACCACATATATGTGATTATGAAGAGGAGTAGTAGGGATTTGTATTAGGGTTGTCTAGAAGAATAGAACCAACAGGACGTTTATTTATTTATTTATAATCATATATATGTGAGTATAAAAGGGAGATATATTAGATTGACTTACACAGCCAGAAGCTGGGTAGTCCCTCAGAAGAGTGAAGGAACTAGAGTTTGATGTCACAGCAGCAATCAAGAAGTTATTCAAGAAGAATCAAGCTTGCATCTGCTGCTGCTTCCTTGTTCTTCCAACTTTTGTTCCCATCCAAGCCCTTCAACTTTTAGTTGGTACTACATACTTTGGGTGGGTCACCAGTTCACTGTTCCACATGCTAATCATTTGTAGAAACACTCTCATCAACACCCAGAATCTAATCAAGTTTACAATTCAGATATTAACTCTTACAGAATTGAACCCAGGAATACTTTATCCCTGAGCTACATCCCTATCCTTTTTATTTTGAGACAGTGTCTCACTAAATTGGCCAGGCTGGCCTCAAACTTGCTATCCTCCTGCCTCACCTTTGCTGGGATTACAGGTATGAGTGCATGGGCCACCATTCCTAACATTTTAGGTCTTCTTTGTTTTTGTTTTTTGTTGAGTCATACGCAGGATTGAACCCAGGACCTTGCACATGCTAGGCAAGCACTCTACCAGTGAGCTACATCCCCAGCCCTTATCTTTTATAAAATAAAATGATAATATGGGGGAAAAAAATGGACTGTGCTAAGCAAGTCAGTACTAAAAAACCAATTTTAGACATCAAAATTTCTGAACTAATCCTGAACTGATGCCTAATTAGGCTCTTATTGCCCTGTAATAAATATCACATATGACTTTTTAAAGGTATATATATTGGAAAACAACTGTGGGAACTTTGATATTTGTTAAATAAATGTTGACAGTTTAAATTGCAAAATTTTCATTCTGTATCATTTTATAAAAGGAAAACTCTCAGAATGATTGAATTTAATGTTATTTGTAATTGATAAGGCTATTATGTAAAGAAACATTTGGCTTCTGTATATACACAAATAAGTCAATCTCTAAAAGGAATCTAAAGTAGTTTTTATTTACAGGATATATATATTATTATATAATTAGCCATAATGTTAAAGAATTAATTTTAAATTGTTGCAGAGAAGTTGACCTCTTAAGAAAATCTATCAAATGTTACATGGACTTGGTTAAAATCATTTACATAGAAGAAATGACGTAATTCTTGTTGAAATAGAGGACCTTGTTCATAGATTATCTTGTTGAAAGATATTTGCTTGATATATCCTCTTTTATTTTTTAAAAAAGAATCTAGTTGACTTTTTTGGTTTTCGTCTTCCTGGGTTTGATTATAAATTTAATGCATGAACTATGAAAAGTCAAGATTCTTAAATCAGTTAATACTTTCAAGCCATTTCCATGTTTTTGGTTAGATTTTTTTTTCTCTAGAAAAAAATCTTTTTTTAAAAAAAAAGAGCTGATCCTTTTGATGATTAAAATAGGGAAACATTTTAGAGTTTCTGTTGGAAAGAGGGAAGTAGTCAGATGTGCTTGGATTGTCCCACCTAAAAATTCTTGCTTCAGCCAGAATTGATCTAATTATAGGTTTTCAAAGGGACATTTCTCATAGACATAGACACATATTGTATCTGTTAGCAAAGGTATAGAGGCTAGATAACTTTGAGTAATTATTGGTGTCTGAAGAGTTGGAAAAGCATAGATTGTGCATTCAGAAAGTGACTGAATACCTGTAATTTGCATAGATATTAAGAACTTTTCTCCAGAAGCTTAGTGTTTTGCTTCAGGAATGGAGGAACATCCTTTGGAACATGTTATATAAGTACATAGATTAAGTGTTAAATTGAATGAAAGCAACAAAAAAGATGTAAAAGAAAAGATATCACTGGAGGCTAGAATGCTCAAGGGCAATTATCCTAGCATGTTTTAATTAACTGGAGTGAGTGATGGAACTGAAGACAAAAAACAAGGATCATAAAAATTACTACCTATTGGAACTAGTGTAGTTAATGAAGAACAGAAGTTTAGAAAGGGAGAACTTAGGAGAGGTGAAACCTTTGTTATTGGGGGGTTATTTCTTCCTCAGGAAAAATTACATAATAAAGCAGGCTATAGCAAATGTAGATCATTTCTTTCAGTATAATTTTGTTATAGCAAATAATGTCAAGATTGAGAGATTTGTTTTTTAAAGGTATATAAGATGAAGTTGGATTTTAATAGAACTAGGGTAATAGAATAGCTTTTAGGTCAAACCTGAGTTAAGTTGTAGCTATAGAACTTACTAATTCTGTGTTCCTGAAGAAATTCCTTTTAGCTTCATCTGTTCATAGATTATTTGAGAATAACAATGACAGCCTTATGGGGCTTGATGGAGAGTAAATGAAAGTTACATATAAGATATCTGGCACATAATGACTTCAAATGCAATTTCCCTTCTTTTCTATATTACTACAGAACAAAGTAGGTGAAAAGAAATATTCTGAACTTAGTAGACAAAAGGAAGTGTGGTGTTTTCATACTAGCTCAGCTATTCCCAATCATGGCTTCATGTTAAGAGTCACTTGGAAAACTTTTAAACACCACCAGGGCCTTTATCCATATATTATTTAATTGGTCTAGAACAGATCCAAGCATTGATATTTTTACAAGCACTGCCAGGGTTGATAACTTGACTATTCTTTGGTGACTAAAGTATTCATGGGTGACTAAAGTTAAAAGTAGGTACAGGGAATGACAATAAAAAACTCTCTTAATAGCGGGGGAAAAAGAGAATTCCTATATAATTGCAGAGAAAATTTTGTTCTATACAGTATTCTTTCTAGAAAACTAATCATAAGAAAGACTGGTTTTCCTCTATAGGTACCATAATAACTATTACATACAGTATGTTTTTGGAGTTAAAATAGGTAAAATGAAGTTCTAACATCAGTGGGATAACAATAACAGGAAAGAACTTTTCAAATCCTAAGAGATAAGTAACTTCCTAAACCATGATTTTGTGTCTGTCCTGCCCTAGACTTTATTTTGAAAATGTCAATTAGTTTGTTTCCATCATTTTGCCACGATCCAGGGCCTTGTGCATGCTAGGCAGGCACTCTAAACTGAGCTATATCTTCAACTCTGGTTCCCATGAGTTGTGAAATCTCATTAGTGTTGATTTTCAGTTGCCTTTCTGAATAGCCAGTTTCACCTAATCTGATAGGACTATATAGATTTGATTACCAGATTTCCTGTGATAATTTAATTCTGATTCTATGGAAGTTCTTTTAAATTTTATATTGATTTAATAAAAGTTAGACACTAACCTGCTTATCCATTTAGTTTGGAGTTTGATCCATTTGGTCTCAACAGAGCTTTATACAAAACTTTTGTATTACTTCCGTAACCCTAAAGCTCTGCTTCCCAGAATTAAGTTTATCTCCGAATCACCTAGAGAGTGTTAAGATACTGAGTTCTATCACCAGCATTTCTGGTTCAGTAGCTATGACATAGGACGCAAGCATTTGGGTTGCCAACATTTCCCAGGGAATGCTGATCATGCTCCTGAAACAAATACCATATTTTAAGACCACTATCTTAAATATAGATACTCTTGAAGAAATGCTGTACTTTCAGGTGTTTTGTGATTATCTGATTAATTGAATATAGAATTCACTTTTCATTTTTTATTCATTGTCTACATTGCATTTCAACCCATTGTTATTGCTAATATATTCATCCAATCATATCCAAGCTCTTATCTATTATTAACTCATTCATCCTCACAATACTGCATTGAGGTAATTAATTGGTTGTATCTGTGTTTTATGACAGAGAAACCAAGGAGAGCTTACTCAAGAAGATGGTTAAGCTAGAAAATTAATATAAAATCTATGTTACTAGCTCTGACTATTGTTTTATGTTATTTTTAAAATAGGAGATTATGGTGGGCTCCATGTTTCAAGCAGAAATTCCAGTTGGCATTTGTAGATACAAAGAAAATGAAAAAGGTGAGTTAGTACTGAACTTACATAGCTGCTTAATCTGTTAAGGTGATGAACTGTTATTTTATATTTAAAAAGAGCTAAGAACTTGACAGCCTACTAAATAACCTCATTGGTTTATGAATGAGAGCCCTGTATTATATTAAGAACTATAATCTGCTGTTTTCTAGTTTTGCCCATATAAGTCTAGCAAAACAAAAAGTGAATGCTTTTTTGTTTTTAAGTAACTTAAAGCATCCCAACTGTTTATTTTTTAAAACAAAAATTTTAGAAAGAAATTTAATATTTTAAATGCTCTAACTTTATCTTTTTTAACCTTATGAAGGAAACACATAAACATTTATTTTAAATTTAGTCTTTTAAAACAGGCTACTTTGTATCAAAGGTTTAAAAATAAACTGGAGAGTAAACAACTGTTTTTGGTTTTTGTTTTTAAAAAAAGCTTATTTGCTTTTGAAACTTATGTTACTGAAAAAGATGACTTTGGTATTTGTGTTTTTAAAATGATTCGCAAATACAATTTATTTTCTTAATGAGCTCATATACAGTGTAACGTTTCTCAAAACTTGACATTTTTCTTCATTTGTTTTTAGTCTTTTCCACATTTCACCTTTATGTACAGAACTCTTTAGAGTTAGGAAGTCTTTTGTCAGTTTATTTTCTTTTGCTTATTTTCTTTCCCTCCAAAAACTTATTTTATGTTTTAAAAATATATATACCCTCAAAGCAGTCAAGGAAACACCAGAGGCCAGTAAATTTTTGTGACATAAATTTTGTTTTGATAGGCCACTTAAATGTTTACCACTTTCATTCACTTTTCAAATTCTGGTAACATATAGGACTTGTTATATGTTGAAATTCTGTGCATATATTCTGAGAACATGTTTTAATTGTGTGCAGAAATGAATCATCCATTGGCTTTTATATTTACTTTTTTTTTAATTTTTTTTTTTTAGTTGTAGTTGGACACAATACCTGTATTTATTTATTTTTATGTGGTGCTGAGAATCGAACCCAGGGCCTCACACATGCTAATCAAGCACTCTACCGTTGAGCCACAATCCCAGCCCTATTTACTTTTTATTTTTTAATTTAAATATATATGCTTTACTTGTGTAGTGGTTAGTACCATGGATTTCTTTTCTTTTTTTTTTTTTTTTTTGTTGTTGTTGTTTGTTTGTTTGTTTTCCCCTGCAAATAAATGAAGAACTGAAAATTCAACCTTTGTTCCTTTTTAAAATGTGGCTAATTTTGGCTTCGTGTTTTCAATTTTAACACTATTTTCAAAGCAGATACACATGATTCTTTTTCAGGAAAAGATATGGTTTATGAAGCACTCTCATTTTAAGAGTTTGAACATATTGGAATTTGCATGGAAGATTAGACTTAGGAGAGTCACCTTCTTTTGGAGGGGTCACTGGGCCTTTCCTCAGATGCCAAGTTCTGAAAATGCAGGCTTTTATCAGAATGCCCAGAATTTGTCTTCATTTATGGTACCTCTGTATACAATCTGAACCCAGGAAATCATTTTGTAAAGTATCCTATACAATTAGAAATAAAACTTGTCAAAAAGGTAGTGTTAACTAGTGCATTCTTATGGAAAAAAATTGTAGGATATTTTTTAAAAAATTGTAGGATATTTTTCATTTTTAATATAGAGATTATATGACAGATCAGCAGTCACTTTTTTTTTTTTTTTTTTTTTTTTTTTGCTACTAGAATTGAACACAGGGATGCTTTTAACACTGAGGTAGCCCTAGTTCTTTTAGCATTTTATTTCAAGATAGAGTCTCACTAAGTTGTTGAGGCTGGCTTTGAACTTGCAAGCCTTCTGCATCAGCCTTCCCTAGTCTCTGGAATTACAGGTGTGCACCACCATGCCTGGCAGAATTCTCCTTTTCATCAGTATCAGAAAACCACTCTCTTGATTATCCTGGAGGGTTACTGACACATTTTTTCCTCTCTGCCCTTGGATATTCTTTCTAATAGAAACACTTAGACATTTGTTAGTTTCAGTCATATTTCATGCATGCTTCTT
This sequence comes from Ictidomys tridecemlineatus, assembly GCF_052094955.1. Taxonomy (NCBI): domain Eukaryota; kingdom Metazoa; phylum Chordata; class Mammalia; order Rodentia; family Sciuridae; genus Ictidomys; species Ictidomys tridecemlineatus. The sequence continues at coordinate 52,479,310 of NC_135487.1, forward strand.
TGAACCTGTATATATTTTGGTTACAAAATCTCCTTAGCTACCATTAAAATTTTCTTACATTTATGTAAATTATAATTTATACTCAACACAGTATATAGTCATCCCTTGCTATATGTGGGTATTGGTTTCAGGACACCCCCTCACCCTGACCTTGTGGATACCAAACTCTGCAGATGCTTGAGTACCTTATATAAAATGTCATAGATTTTGCATTTATCATATGCACATCTTCCTATATGCTTTAAAATTATCTCTGGATTACTTCCAGATACCTAATATAATGTCATTGCATTTAACCAGATATATCAAGAAGAAAAGGTTTGTACATACTCGGTACAGTTTTTTTTTAATTCCAAATATTTTCAATTCATAGTTGGCCAAATCCACAGGTGCAAAACCTGCAAATATGGAGGGCCAACTATATTATAACCATTTGTTTATCCATCTGTGTATCCTTATTGCTAATTAGTTGATTTTTACTACATAGGCACTTAGTAAAACATTTGGTATGTAAATTAATAATTGGGTACAGAATGGTATTATCAGAACTGGATATGTAGTTTGTAATTTCGATCAGTACCCAGCTATTTGGCCTTAGATACATTATTTATTTTTCTCCTTATCTATAAAATTATAACAGTAATATGTATTTATAGAGTTTTGTGAATTACAGGTGAAATTTACTGTAGAACAAGCTCGTAAGTGCTTCGTAAGTGGCATTATTAGTCTTATACATTATGTTTAGTTTTTACCAGCCAGTCTTCAGAAAGCATCAGTTGACATTTGATACCCTTTTGCCTGCCAGTGACAAAAATCCAGCTCAATTATTTTAAAATTACTGGGTTACTTTACTGGAAATCTTTGCTGATCTGGTTTTAAACACAACTGGATTTAGGGAGCTCTTATGCTCCCTTTTTAATTTATTGTCAGGTAGTCTAAGATGCCTGTTGGGAGCTTTTACTTAAAGCATGAGAGCCAGCAAAAATGAGATTACCTCATCCCCTGGAACTCCAACAGAAGTCCTGGAAAGATCCCCTATTGACTTAGCTTGAGTCGTGTACCTGACCAGAGGAAATCACTATAACCAGAGATGAGTTTATACTCTAGTTTGCCCTTGCGTGTCGCTCATTTATCTGTTCCTGGGACTCTTGGAGGGTATTATAAGCCCTATCCAGACCGTAAGAGAAAAGGTTTAATTCTGAAAGAAATGAAAAAATATCCTACCGTTCATAAGGTATTTTTCAGTTATGCTTTATGGTTTCTCCCACATGCTAAACTGAATAAACACTGTGGTTTTGTGATAAGACCAGATAAAGAATAATGTTAAACAATCTACGTTGTACAGGACAGCCCCTCACTACTAAGTACTATCGAACTAAAAAAAAAAAAAAAATGTCAGTGCCAAAATTGAAAAACTTGGACTAGATAAATTGAAAATGATGGACTGTTTAGGAAAGTGGAAAAGACCAGGGAAAGGAACATTCATTATGTTTTCATACTTACATGACAACTTTTAGATGGCCAGGAATTATTAAGTAGTGAGTAAAAAAGGACCATGTAAATTGTATCTAAATAACATTGTGTGAATTATTTTTCTGTGTTGGTTTTTGAGATGGATCTCACTGTTTCATTGTCAGGCTGAATTCATGGGCTAAAGTGATCCTCTGCCTAAGCCTCTTGAGTAATTGGAACTACATACAGGTTGCTCTGTACATCTGGCTCTTATTTTTATTTCTTAAGTAACTGAACTAGAATAGTGAATAAATGCATTACTCTTAATTGATACAAGTTGAATATACCTTTTTCAAACTGCTTGGGACAGAAGTATTTCAGATTTCAGAGCATTTTGGATTTTGGATTTTCCAATTTGGTATGCTCAACCTATACTAGGATTGTTAAAAAGGCAGTTTATTAAACCTGTTGGAAAAAGTTACATAACTTAAAGGCCATGTCAGTTAATCATTATTGTTACATTTTAAAAATGTGATTTCTGCTGTGTACCCCATTATTACACCAAAGTACTGGTTCTAGATCAGCATTTTCATCCCTAGCTATTATATTGGATTAGATAGAATTTTTACTTACACATTAAAAATGAAATACTTTTAGTGATACTGGCAGTTAATAAGTAGACATTTATTCATTGAAAATTAGTATCCTAGATGGTGAAAGTTCGTTTATAGTTTTGTAGTGGTGGTCTGTCAGTTTCCTATGTCATTTTATTTTTTTTCATTCTCAGGTTAGAATGCATAGTAACCCCCTCTAGTTTCTTGCATGCAGTCCCTGCTATCCCAGCCACACATGGTGGATTTTGTGAAATTATTTCAAAGATCCATTTTGCTTATTTAACAGGCTTAATTTGATTACCATCAATTTTTCAAATTGTATTGGGGAAAATAAAATACCTGAAATGAGACATGTCAGTGCCTTGCTGAGTGTGGTCTGTAGACCAGCACCATCAGAATCATCTGTGAATTCATAAGAAATGCAGAATCTGGGGGTCCTATTTTATACCTACAGAGTCAGACTCTTTAACAGACAGCAGGAGTACTTCCTCAACTTGCCTCAACTTACTAGTGAATTCTTGCCTTCTGAATTCAGTCATTTTATGATCATATGAGATCGTGTTTTCTAGTAATATAGTTGCATATATTTGTGCTTGCCTTTTAAAAGTTCTGTTTAGATGTGGCAGTTGATTTAGAATGAAATAGTTTCAGAAGATTGTGTCACATTTCAGTGATTAAGATATTAAAATCAGCAGGCTTATGTCATTTAATGTAATTATGATGAAGAGTAATTTTTTTTCCATTCTTTTGATGGTTTTTTGTTCCCATCTTATTATACATATAGACATTATTTCTCTTTTGATCTTTGCTATGTTTTATCATAAGAGTGGAGTTTTGAATTTTTAGTCATTTCATAACACATTTCATTAAAGGCTCCTATTGCCTATGTTTTATTGAATCTGTTGTCAGAGCTTACATATTTTATTTAAGTGTAAATTTAATAAGAAGATCATATGGTCTGTGTCTGGAATCAGTAAAGGTTTATTCTCTCTGTAAATGTCATTTGTTCTTGCCTTATGGTCATTATTGAGTTCACTGTAATTGTGTAAATGAAGTATATTATTCAAAGGTTTTTGAAATTCATCAGGGCTAGCCTATTGTGTTTAGCCACAATTCCAAGAGTCTGACTTTTGTGATTTGGTGCCATCTGGTGATGGCAAGTTTTCCACTTGACTTAAGTAAGACTATATTTATATTCCATGACCCCAAAATATTGGTAGTGATAACAGAAACATCTTCCAGGTGGTTTGTGTTTATATCACAGGCCTAAATGGGATGATCTAGCTGGGAGAGCACTTGAGACTCAGGGACCCAACTTTCTGAAATAGCCTTGTCCACCCCCAGAATAAAAGTAATCTATATTGTGCTGTTTCTGAAGAACAGACTTAAGAAGAGAACAGAAATCAAGAGCAGTACTCCAGATTCACTCTTGTAGGAATTTTTTATATTTATCATTTAGAGTTTAACTAGAATTATAGCAGCCGGTTAGAAAAAGAATGATGTTTTTTAAGGAAAAATTTCTAGATACCATCCTTTGTACTTTAAGGAAGAGTATCTATTTTGGGGAACACAAAAAAAGTAGAAAATTTTAAGGAAATATATGTGTTGTTGGAAGACAAGGTAATTTATGTGGAACCACTTAAAATATTTCTTGGTACATAGGGGATAATTAGCTGTTAATTCCTTTTCATAATATAAAATTATTGATGTTAAATTTTCTCTCTCAAGTGGGCTCCTTATATGTCTGGAATTTTAATAGGTTTTTTTTTTTTTTTTTTTTAGGAGAGAGAGAGGGGGAAAGAGAGAGAGAATTTTAATATTTATTTTTTAGTTATCAGCGGACACAACATCTTTGTATGTGGTGCTGAGGATCGAACCCGGGCCTCACGCATGCCAGGCGAGCGCGCTACCGCTTGAGCCACATCCCGAGCCCATGTCTGGAATTTTAAATGACAAAAACCATTTAAAATCTAATAAAAACTGTCTACAACTCTACTTCCCCTCTAACTGTTGTGCTGTATCTTCACCCTCACAACCAAACTCTTCTTTAAGAATTTTCTGCTTTATTTCTTCACTTTCCATTCACTCTTCAGACTGCTCCATTGTGGCTTCTGTTTTCACCTCAGTACAGAAACAGTTTACCTCCTTGATAATAAATCTAGTAACTTTTTCAGTTTTCATCCTGGTTGTTCAGTAAGATTTAATCAGTCTTTGAAACCACCGTTTGAAACACTCTTCTCTTGGCTCCTAAGATGCCCTATTCTTTATAATCTGTGTTATGACTGTTCCTTCTTAATTTTCTGTTTTCAACTTTTTTTGGTAGATACTTTTTATTATTTTATATGAATGTAAGTTGACATGTAGAATTCATTTTTCTCATTTTGTTCAAAATAAAATTCGAAAATGCTGTCTTCTCATAACTCCAGTGTTTTCAACTTCTTGACATTTAAAATTCCAATAGTCTGTTTTAGGTCATCCTTCTATTTTTTGAATTTTGATGAAATTTTGGCTTTAATCTTAACAGTGGAAACAATGATAAAACAGATTTTTTTAAATTATGACTTTTATGGAAGTGATATGTATACATTATAATACGTTGTTGATAGTTGTAGAAAAATATGAAAGTGACAGTAAAAAATATTGCTCCAAATCTCACCACCAAAAAATAACCAGTGTTAACATTTGCTGAGCATTTTTCTGACATTGTTTCAAAAATATAATCACGGCTAACATCCATTGAGCTCTCATACATTAGAACGGTTTTAAAGTGCTTTAAATTCTTATACCTTCACAAGATAGAGTTATAGTTATCCCACAGATAAGAGGAAGTAACTTGCCTCGGGTCATATAAGTAGTAAGTGGTGGAGGCAGAATTCAAATGAAGAGAGCTTTGGAATTTGGGAAACTTAAGGAAGGTCAGATTATATCTGAAGGGCCCATAAAACAGTTCCTTATCTCTGTGTAGAATGCTTAATTCAAGTTGGCTGTAAATATTACCCAAGAAAGAAGTGAAGACAAGTAGTAAGACCACATTTTACTTTTTAGTTTTCAGCATTTTGCTCTTAAGTACAAGCTATTTATTCAATCATATGTTTCAATACAAACTCATCAATTTTGGGCAGTTTTCATTGACATTTTATTTTATTAATTTAGTATATGAAAATGATGATCAGCTCCTGTGGGACCCTGAGTACCTACCAGAAGATAAAGTAATTGTATTTCTTAAGGATGCATCTAGAAGAACAGGTGATGAGAAAGGTGTAGAAGCAATTCCTGAAGGATCTCACATAAAAGACAATGAACAGGTACATGAATAAGAAACAACTTTAGAATTTTTCCCAAATAAGTTAGCCATACACATTTATAAATGTAAATGTTTTTCATCTCATTTCATTGTTGTTAATTGTATCCCCCAAAACTCCTATATTATTATTAACAGGGAATCTGAGGTTATAATCAGTGTAAGACTTTACCATACTTATTACATTGGAATGATTTCAACTCGAATTAAAAAAAAACTTAATGTTTTATTTTGCCTGTACGTACTTTTGATACACTTTTAAAAATACCTTTGCCTATCCCTGAGAATCTGGATATTATCAAGTTAGGATACTCATTTGAGATATTTATATACGTGGTAAGACCAGCACCTACTATATCTTTTTTATCATTGTTTTTTTTTTCCTTTTTTAATTTCTAAATTCCTAGGGTTCTATGGCTTCAAATTAAGAGTACTTATATATTCTACTCTACCCATTTAGAATATCAACACTAACTTCATGTTCATTTTTCTTTGGCGCTATGTTGCATTCACTAAAACTATTCAGAAAAGATAGATAACTACTGGAAAAGTCTTTAAGAAATTATAGCAGTGAACTGAACTGTTCATAGTCTGGATCATACATCAAGTTTTATTTTTCTAGGCTTTATATGAATTGGTTAAATGTAATTTTGATACAGAAGAAGCATTGAGAAGATTAAGATTTAATGTAAAAGCAGCTAGAGGTAAGCATAAATGTTAAATTTTTATTTGTTTTAATGATTTGGCAGAAATTTTAAAATTTAGCTCTTCAAGTTTACCTAAATATATCCTAAACTTAATAATACTGATTTTTCCGGATTTAATAAATATTTACACAACATCGGTGTTAAAGAAGGCCTTATGGGAATGGGATTAAGTCAGTCTTTTCTTTTTTATAGGGAGGGAGAAAAGCCCATTTAAGTGAAAAATATAAAAAATATAATGCCTTATAATTTCAGAATATATTTGTAAATATTTTATTATTTATTGGTAATATTCATGTGAGCTAAATAATATAACAAATGTTGCCTTCACTTTAAAATTGTGAGACTTAGATCTCTTGACTAAAAGTAACTTGGCTAAAATAACTCATAAGTAATGAAGTCATAACTAAAATGCAGATTTTACTGTAGATCTGGCGTTCACCTTTACTTACCTATAGTTAAGTAACAAGTGAGAGATACTTATTTATTCAACAAAAATTTGAGGGCCTTCTGCATTCTGAGGGTATAATTTTTGAACCAAAGTCTCTGCCTTCATGATACCTAGCAGCCTAGAGAGAGAAATAGTTATGATGAGTTCTTCCAAGAAGAATTGGGGGTGCTATTATGATCTATTGTAGGTAGCTCCGTGGAAGAATGCTTGCCTAGCATGTATGAGGTGCTAGGTTCAATCCTCAGCACCACATAAAAATAAAATAAACATATTGTATTCATCTACAACTTACAAGAAAAAAATCTGTTGTAGTTGGACTTAACCTAGTTGAAGAGAAAGTAGGATTTTAGAGGAGGCTTCCAGAACAAAATATTTTTTCTGGCATGTAAAAGAATTGTCTAGGTGAAAGAGGGGGATAAGTATTACGTCAATTGCAGGGAGTAATTCTTAACCAACCTGTTACCATGCACAGTGTCTGAAGTAAGAAATAACTTAGTAAATTTAAGCAATTGAAAGTGGATAATACAGTTGGATCAAGAAGAAGTAAGGAGAAAGTTGAGGCTGGAGAGATAGAGACCAAATCATTCAAAATTTTATTAAAATCAGGAGTTTTTGTCACTTTATCTTCTCTAATGATCTATACTAGAGCTAGGGAATAAAGTATTTCCCTCATTTTTTACCAGAAAGTTAGATTTATATTTGCAGTTTTGTTTGCGATGTGCAACATTTGAAACAATATTACTTACCAGTCCCCGACCCCCTTCCCTTTTTGTCAGAGGAATTATCTGTTTGGACAGAGGAAGAATGTAGAAATTTTGAACAAGGGCTGAAGGCCTATGGAAAAGATTTTCATTTGATTCAGGCTAATAAAGTAAGTAATGATGCATATTCTCATTTTTACATAAAGAAAGAGTTTAACCCAAATAATTATATTATCTTAATTTGCTGTATTTTCTTATGCTAAAGTTTTTATAATGAATATTATAATTTTGTAAACCTCTTGACATAAATTTGCCAAGTGACTGTTTTAGTGCATATTATTGGAAGTATTTGAGAATTGAACTCAAGTATGTCAACCAATTTCTGGTTGTGGTGTTTGTGTGTAATGCAGTTACTGACAGCTGTTTTCTGGCAAGATGTGTGTGTGTCTCTCTCTCTCTCTCTCTCTCTCTCTCTCTCTCTCTCTCTCTCTCTCTGTCTCTCTCTCTCTCTCTCTCTCTCTCTCTGTCTCTCTGTCTCTCTGTCTCTGTCTCTGTCTCACTGGGAATTGAATCCAGGTCCTCACAAAAATTCTCTGCCACTGAGCTACATCTCCAGCTCTTGTTAAAAGATGTTTTAAGGAGGGTCTTTTAAATAATTTTGAAATTTTGAAGCACTTTTAACATGACATTCTTGACAATTAAAATATTTATTACATTTGCATAATTCCTGAGTGGTTTAAAAATCACATTATGTGGGGCTGGGGATGTGGCTCAAGCAGTAGCGTGCTCGCCTAGCGTGCGTGCGACCCGGGTTCGATCCTCAGCACCACATACAAACGAAGATGTTGTGTCCACCAAGAACTAAGAAAAAATAAATAAATATTAAAATTCTCTCTCTCTGTCCCCCTCTCTCTCACTCTCTCTTTAAAAAAAAAAATCACATTATGTTTTAATGTTTCAGAGGCATCTATTTATGGTGATGATAAATTATCACCATAAACACCATAAATAGTTTTATTTAGCATGATTATTTATCATTCTATATTGATAATATAGTCTCTCTCTCCAAAGAATTTCATAATTACTTGCAAATTTGGGGGTTTAATTATTGCAACTGAATTCAGGTATGATTTTTAATAATACCTACCCAGTGATAGTATAGGAAAATAAGTTGTTTCTGTGGGAGATTAGGACAGACAAAATAAAGACTCAGAATTTAAATATAGGAAATTAATCTCTAAGCTTATGAACATCATATTATTTTTAGCAAATTCAAGAAGCTTAGCTATACATATTTTCTTTTATATGGTAGCTTGTGTAGGACCATGTTGAAAGTGCCTAGCCTTATGGCTGAAACTCTAAAATAGTCTTTTACTATAGTCCTCTTTTTTTATGCTTCTGTGATCAGGTAGTGTTCACTTGATTTGTTTCACAACATATTTAACATTAATTAGTTCATGTTCACTAAAAAAGATTTACTTACAAATTCTATTAGTTTATTTTTCTTAATCTTGATATACATTAATTAGTTCATTCCCAATTACCTTGTGTTTTGGTAATTAGCAGACTATGTAATAAAAGAGAATTTTTGAGTCTTAGCATTTAGGATAACTTAAAGATAGATACAGTTGGTATCAAAAGATGTATGACCCTAATGTGTCCAGATCATCTGATAATCTCAAATATTATCAACACTCGAGGAAAGGACTATATTGTGCTAATGATTGGCTGTTTGTGTGTTTCTGATTTTTTTTTAACCCATTACTTCATGGATGAAAGGGACATTTCTGATCAGATTTTTCTACTATTTCTGCTTGAATTCAAATACTATTAATCAAACGATGCTAGATTACCTGTAGAGGGCATCCCTAAAATGGTAACTGATGTAACTAGCAGAAGCACCAACCCCTACCTATACAATATCTTTTTTTTTTTTTTTAAAGGAGTAAGAACTTCCTAGGTGGCTTGAAACTATGAGCCAAAAAAGTCTTAATATTAAGTCTCATCAAGAATAACATCTTGTTTCTTTATAAAACATTTGATAAGATGATCTTTTAATGTTATAGAAGTCATCTGACATATGTACTAGTTACTTCAGTGAACAAAAGGAGGACAGTAATTCCCTGAGGAAGAATAATGGTTCATTGAAAATATCAGGACTTTATTTTTATACTTGGAATCAAACTTCAGATCTTAATCATAATCTGTTATGAAGGCTTATTTTGTTGAAGTTTTTTGACTTGGCTTAAATCTGAGAAATAAGATTCTTTTCGAGGCAAAAAAAACTTAAGAGGTTGATTTTTTTTTTTTTTTTAATTTTAATCCTCATACTGCTTTCATTCTCAAGAGAAAAATGGTTCAAAGTTGTCAAGTGTAAGCAGAGAGGAAGAAAATGTATATTGGATAAGGAAAGGTATCATCAGTTGTCTGCTTCAGGATCAGAAATTTTATGGGTTAAACAAACACTAATTCATATTCCCCAAGCAAAATGATGACAAAGGAGATTTTGTCAGTATCATTTGTTAATCCCCACAAATCTTGAACATTATATGAGAGGGGATCCATTCATTTACACACATAGGTACAGCACAGTAAGGCACAGGAGTGACTTAGTAAACAAAGCATAAGCATAATTATAATCACTTTTATCACACTGGCATATCCTCAGACTTTTTAGAAGGTAAATTGAATTAGTCTGGATTATTGTTGGGGCTAGCAATAGAATCTTTTGAAAGAGATTAAAGGTAGATTCCCTATGTGCTTTATCAGTATAGAAGTATTTTTAAACAGTTCATAATTCATTTTTCACCTAAATGCCATTTCCAGACATTTTCAATAAAAGAGCATTTACTTTGTAGTAAATTATTAGGATGGTGGGGTAGCCTTTAAAAAGTAGAATGTTAAATATCTGAAGATCAGTTGCCAATGTGTTAATTCTCTTAATAGAAGCTTAGAAAGAAGGTATCAACATAGTTGCTGCAGTATTTTATTTCATATGTACTATAATAGATCAGTTAAAGATAAGTTTATTTTCAGACTTCAAATGTTTTTCATGGAATAACTAATAAGAAGTAGATGATTCTTTAAAAATGGGTTTGTTTGTTACAGGTACGAACAAGATCAGTTGGTGAATGTGTAGCATTCTATTACATGTGGAAAAAATCGGAACGTTATGACTTTTTTGCCCAGCAAACGCGATTTGGAAAAAAGAAATATAACCTTCATCCTGGTGTAACGTGAGTTAATTTTTTCCTTTAAGGCAAAAAAAAAAAAAAATTTTTTTTTCTTTTTACTTTTCTAGCACTTTCTTAAAAGTGTAATGGTTTTTAGACTCTTACTTTTGTAATAAAATTACATTAGTTTAAATTTTTACCTTTATAGGGCATTTATACTTTTCAGTGTCGTATAAAAGATTGTAAGCCACATCTCATATTATTCGAAACAGCAAATCTATCATTAAAGCAAAGTTTAGAGTGTATATTTTTGTTTTGTACCCCTGAGAAAAATATATCAGAACAACTGTGGAAAAGTGTGTTATTATACAGTTTTAATCCCTAATAATTCTTTGAGAGCAGTGGAAATAGGAAAAGTTTTGTTTTATAAAACTAGGTGATATGACTAATAGAGGCCCTTTAAAGAAGAAGGAAAATTAATATTTTTCCTTGTCCAGTCTTTTTTGATCCCAGGAACCAAAATAAGATTTGAATATGATGTTCTAAAAAGGGAAAAGTAAAGGCATATAATAAATCCGGTCAAATTGCATCCTCTTTTTTGCTACCAACTTTTTATAGAAGAGAGAAAATGCACATAGTGACTTTCTTTTTCCTAGCTGTCCTGAATCTTTAAGAGAATATTTAATCATCCAGCTCTAGCTTTCTCCCAATGACATAGATATAGGTTGTTGAATGTACTCTATGCAAAATGTTTTGTTATACCTAATATAGTTCTTGTGCATCAAATTCTTTCAGCCTCATTCAGTCTGGCTTTGGAATAAAACATACATTCTACCACCTTTAGAAACAAGTAATTGTTAAAAGTATATACAAAGTACAAAGAGTATTGAACTCTTTTTTTTTTTTTAGTTGTATGTGGAACACAGTACCTTTATTTTATTTATTTTTATGTGTGATGAGGACCAAACCTCACACATGCTAGGCAAGCATTTTACCGCTGAGCCACAACCCCAGCCCAAGTACTGAACTCTTCATCTCATGCAAATCATTGTTTTAAAATATCAATGAATTGTCATGGCAGAATTAACTTTATATGATACTGACCTTGATTATTCCCTAATGTTTGCAGAATATAAAATAATGCAAAGCTAGGGCTTGATTTGATCAATACTCATCAATAAAGATGTTCTTAATTAAGGCTGTCAAAATAATTGATTTTCAAAGATCTGCTTTACATGTATATTTGATTGTGTTTTTTAAACTCCTAGGCTGTACTTTCTTGGTTGCATTAAATTGTAGGTATGTGTCTCTCTTGGTCACTTCCTTGGAGGATCCAATATTCAAAAGCCCAAAAGCAAAATAGTTTAAAAAGGAATAAATGAGTATAATTGGCTCTTGGAAATCATGAGACCATGGACTGTGTACTTCATCCCTTGTTATTCAAAGCTGGTGATTGGGTGTAATTTTATGTAAGCAGCATTCCAGCGTTACTACTTAAGTGTTATTGAAATAAAATTTTTATGGGTTATTCATTGGTAGTATACATGCATTATGATATAGGACTAAATATATCTCTCCAGTAGGCAGCGTATATCTTAAAATTTTAGTCTCAGTTTTCAACTATTCTGTAGGGAAAAATAATAGTAACATCTTTCATTTTTTTCACCCATTTCAGAAATAATGTTCACACATGAACTACAGTCAATCTGTCATCATCAGCAGTAAGAACATAAGAGTTGTCATTCTGGGTCAGACTCATGGTTCATCCAGTTTTCTCTTTGAGAAAGCATCACCAAGGGAAGTGTTGTGGGCTGGCTTAGTTGGTCCTCTGTGATGTCAAGCTCAACAGGTTAGGTAGGGATGTACCACCAAACATACTAGTTTCTATAATAATCTCTCCATAGTTTATGAAAACTTTTTGAAGATACTTATATCTAATAAGCTTGAATCCTGCTTAAGTATTCTGGGATGCAGTAAGCATAGTAACCCATATCTTATGTTTTCTCAGGCTATAAGAGTTAACAGTGGTACCTTATTGAAATGGTATGATGTGAACAAATGTGTTTTTTCCCTTAGGCCAGATTACCATGGTTTTGTAGACATCAGTTATAACTCCTCTGGGTCTTTTATAATGCTTTTTTAAAACAGAAAGAACCATAATTTATTTTTAAGTAAGATTCATCCTTTTTAGCTGTACAGTCTTCAATAAGAAGCAGTAACCAAACCATACATGATTTTTCAGATAGGAAGAAATTGTGGAGGTTTGTTTGTTTGTAAGTGTAGAGAAATTTTTCTGGTTTGCTTCCATTTTCTATTAAAACTTGCATTTTAAATGCTGTATTAAAACATGAAATTACTGCCTATAGGGAAAAATTTGTGAGTTTTTCTTAACCTTTATAAGTTCAAACTCTGTAGTTCAGAACACATTATCCTGAAAGTTATTTATTTTTCCATTAAATTGTTATCTTTCATTTGTTTAAAACAATGAAGCATGTTTGCTACTTTTCTATCTACAAATAGTTTTTTGAAAGATCTAGCCACACACAAATTTGAGATTTCATTCATCTTTAGAAAATGACGATCATTGTTCTTTATATCATTGCCATATTCAGAAATTTTAAATAATTTTGATACCTAACAACTCTAGCTTCCTTTTGGCTTTTAACATCCTTTATTTTTCATTCCCACTAAGCTATATTCATTTTCACCCTTCTTAATCATGTATCTTCTGTTCTCTTAGCCTTAATTTCTGACATCGCATTGGTATTCATCAAACTCATTTCCATTTCTTTGTACTTCAGATTACTTATGTCATTGTTCTGTAATTATAATCTTCATTTATAAATGAGGAAAATAATGCCCCAAAATGATTAGTCATAGTGATATATGTTTCTATGATATACATTGGCTTTATGCCTCAGACTATTTGAATCATCTTGAGGTTGGATACGACCTTCCTCTATTTATGATAGCCTCATAACCCAGGTGGCAGTGGTCATAATATAGTTTAAGTTTATAGCTACAATTAATAGTATATTGTAGAATATTTCCATGAAATTTCATAAAAGTCCTAAGAGGTTTAACTGTTTCCTTCTTACATTCTTAATTTATTGCAAAGTTCTAAGAGACTCATTTACTTTTAAGGAATTTTAAAATAAGTAAGTATTTATTGAATTTATTGATGCAGTGGTAAACAAAATAGACTAAAGCTCCTGCCCTTGGGTAATTATATCTTAGTACAGGAATAAGCAAACATTTTTATGTAAAGAGATAGAAAATAAATATCTTAAGCTCTGCAGATCTTAAGGTCTCTGTCACAACTACCCAGCTCTGTTGTCATTGCATGAAAACATTCATAGACATTAATATGTGTGGCTACATGCCGATAAAACTTAACAGATGGCTAGCCCACAGGACATAGTTTGCTGACCTTTATCTTTTACAAAACATTTTCAAACATACCTAATAGAACAACCATGTGTTAGGTAGGACAGGTATAACTTATCTGCATTTTATAGGTAAAGACACTAACCCTCAAAGAGACAAGTATTTAAGCCCAGATCTTCTCACCCTAACCCAGTGTCACTTACCACAACTATGTAGTTACGAATAACACAGGGAAGAATTGCGCTCATCTTAAAAGTTACTGACAGTATAAAAATCCACTGATAAGCCTGAGAACTTAGCTTATTATAGCTCAGATTTCACAGAAAGGTAATAACAGAAGGTATTTAGAAAGATTTTTGGAGATGGTCAGTCCTCTTCATTGTGTCCCAGTTTATCTTCCTTGTGCCTTTAGGAGCTTTAAAATCCAGCTTTTGTTCAGAACTTATTTTGTGTTCCTGATGACAGCATCCTGATCTCTTCACTTGCAGATGCTTCAGTTTTAGTTGGGCCACCCTAAGCACTTGCCTACAAATTTAAGTTTTTAAACTTCCCATGGGTCTTTAAATTTTGCTAGTTTAAAGCCTTTATGCATTTTCCCTATAAACATGTAACCAAAAGAGACTTCATTTAAATGTTTAGATCCTGGTGCAAGATATGAGGCATTAGATTTAATGGAAGTGAAAATTAGGATATTTTTGTTAATGAAAACTTGAAAATTTAACCTCATCTAATGTAAATTTTAAATATTTTTATTGTAAGAAAATAATTGTATTATTATTTAACTTAATTTTAAAGGGACTACATGGATCGGCTTCTGGATGAAAGTGAAAGTGCTGCTTCAAGTCGAGCACCATCCCCTCCCCCAATTGCCTCAAACAGTAGTAACAGCCAGTCTGAGAAAGAAGATGGCACTGTAAGCAATAGTAACCAAAATGGTAAGTAAAACTGATAAAACATTTCTATTCCTTCATGGTGAGGGACACTTTTCTTTCAGTAGTTCAAGAAACTCAGTTTGTGTTTTTGCCAGACTTCCAAAGCAGAGAGTGAAAATTTTTAAGTAACGTATGAAACATATATAATGTCAGCATACATGTATTTTAAAAGACATAGAATACATAGTAATTGGAAAGAGGTTCTCATTAACATTCCTAAAAAATAAATTTACTAAAGCATACTACCAACAATGTCCATTTCTTTTTAAGAAATTTGTTTTCAGTAGCATCTCTTATCTAGATGAGATGATGCCTGGATATAAGTATTGGTGTTAACTTCTAAACCAGAATTACAGGCATTTCACATCAAGATTATAATTATTTATAAAATACCTTGAATGTTTGTATCATTTAAGTTCTGTAAGCCTATAAAGAAAAAAAATAGGTAATAAGGGCAGTGCTTTGACTATTTAATAGCATAATAACCTTGAAGATTTTCTTCAGTATCTCATGATACATTAATCCCTTTGTGCATTCAGGTTGAGTGCATTTTTGAGCTAGGGAAAGTAGAATATTTTCTTTGAACCAGAATGTAATATGCTGAATATTTTTCAGGTAATTAAACTTTAATTATCTCTTGTGGTGGGTCCTGTATTTACTTCCTATCACCAAAATATGAATTCCATTTTGCCATCAATTCTAGTATGATCTTTCTGTCATTCCTTACTTTTATTAGAATAATTATCCTTTAACTTTTCTTAACCTATTGTGGAGGAATTTGTATTTACTTTTAGCACTTTTTTTAAGTGTACGTTTGGACACTGCAACATTAAATTTTTACAAAACGGATTATTTAAATCCCCTTAGATAAATATAGTGTGTGATCTTTTAAAGCACAAAACCGATAGATTTTATTAAGAATAAAAAAGTTATGGCATCTTGATTTTATATGGCTGTAGAAAATTTTAAGCTTCTATAATAATAACCATTGATTTTGTTTTTACATAAATTTAGAAAGTCAGCCCTTTTGCTAAGTCTGGATAGTTTATGTGTATCTCTTTGGTTCAGCTTATTTAGGCTATTAGATCCAGTGCCTCTATTTTTTTTTTTTCTTTTTTTTTTTCTTTTTTTTTTTTTGTACCAGGGATTGAACCGCTGAACCATATCCCCAGTCCATTTTTTATGTTTTATTTAGAGACAGGGTTTCACTAAGTTCCTGAGGCTGGGTTTGAACTCCAGTCTTCCTGCTTCATCCTCCCAAGCCTTCAATGCCTCTTTGTTGTCATATAATACCTAGTATTCTTTTAATATATGCCAAAATTTGTGAGGTGCAGTGGCACACACACGTAATCCCAGCAACTTGGGAAGCCAAGGTAGGAGGATCACAAGTTTGAGGCCAACCTCAACAACTGAAGACACTCTCAAAATAAAAAATACAAAGGGCTGGTGATGTAGTTCAGTGATAAAGTACCCCTGGGTTCAATCCTTAGCACAAAATGAAGGGAAAAAAATTAACATGCCAAATTCTATTCTTTGTTTTTTACATTTATTAACTTAACTTGATTTTTACAAGGTATGTTGTAAAGTAAACCTGTTCTGATCCTCATTGAGTATGTGTGATGAAAATGAGGTATAGAGAGTGTAGGGAGTTGGCCTAACATCACACAACTAGTAAGTAACGGAGCCAAAATTTAGATCATATCTACTTTGCTTCTTTGAAAAAAAAAAAAAGGTATTTTGCAGTAGCTGTTTATAATAGTTTACAAATTTAACTTTTTTGTACTAGCAATTTTATTTATCTTTCTTTCTACTTAGGGGTGTCATCTAATGGACCAGGTGAAATATTAAACAAAGAAGAAATAAAAGTTGAAGGATTACATGTCAATGGACCAACAGGTGGAAATAAGAAACCACTTCATGCAGACATGGATACTAATGGTTATGAAACAGATAACCTAACCACTGATCCAAAACTTGCCCATATGACTGCAAGAAATGAAAATGATTTGGATGAAAAAAGTGAGAGACCTGCCAAAAGGCGAAGGGTAAACAGCAATGGAAAAGAAAGTCCAGGTTCTTCTGAATTTTTCCAAGAAGCAATATCACATGGAAAATTTGAAGAACTTGAAAACACAGATGACTAAATTTTAGGCCTATTTTACTTTATTTGGAAAAATTCTGGTGTGACTAAAATTTTCAGGGTTGATGGGTTACCTTAAAAATTTTTTATTTCCTACAAGCAATTGGTTAAAATTTGAAAATTTAAATTGAATCCTAACTTTTTAGGAAATAAGATTTTATAATTCTACCTCTTTTCAAGATCTTTTTCTTCACAACTATCAGACCCTTTCAAGGATATAAAAATAATTTAGCAAATTTGAATGAAGTAAAGATATCAGTACCTTTTCATTTTATGTATTAATCATAAAATCTCACTATAAGATAATTTTAGTTTCATATGGAGGAATACCAGGAAAGAAAGGAAAAAAATAATAAGTTTAGAGTTCTGCTTAACATCAATTTTTCTGAGTTTCTTGAAATATCCTTGTAACAGGCATTGTTTCTTCATATAAATTGAGTATCATTATTAAGGGAACCCTTATGAATCCTGAAAGTTATGCTAGCATGATTTTTTTATATATAGAAGTTTAAAATAAACCAAGTCAGGTTTGTATATGTAAAATTGTTGACATCAATGATGTCTTTCCATATTCTTATCTGGGCTTAAGAAATACATTCTGTATTTTTCCAGATTCTTTGTAGCCTTTGAAAGATTTTTACAGTACATATGTCTTGACTGAGCTGTCCTTTCTTAATACAAAAAAGCTTGTATAATTTTCTTAACTTGTACAGTTGGTAAACTTTTATGAAAGGAATTGATATCCTGAGTCTGTCAGCTTTCATTTTATTTTGCTAAGGTTTTTCTAATGAATTTTTAAGTGTTTATGTAGTTAACTAAGTCCTGTTTCTTATCCAGGTGGCAAAAGCCTTCATTAAGAATAGTGAAAATTTGGTTTTTTTCAAATTTCTTCTATGGAAAAATAATTTGAGAATTCTGAAATTAAGCATGATGCTTAGATTGCACAGTTTGTTTTTTATTTGCTATAATTTTCAAAGTTATTTTTTAAGTAAAACAAAGGTTTAATGTCAGCTTAAATGTGTCATGCTGACTAGACTCCTGTTTAGTTATTTTTATATGCATTATAAAGTTTCCCAGTTTTGCATTAAATCAATAGAGGGGAAAAGGTTAAGTGATATTAATATATTGGCACACAAGGAGTAACTGTTGATTTTATGAGAAAAATGATGGAGTTTGAAGAATTTTCAGACCTTTGCAATATAAGCCAGTTTCCAGATTTGATAATGTTTTTCCAGAATGAAAATAAGATATATAGATAAAACCATTTCTCTGTGTGATGACAAATGGGATTATCCATCTGCATAGTCATGTAAGGGTGCCATTTTATTTTTAGTGCAAAATTCTTGTTAAGAAAATGTAGTTTTATACAGCTAATAGACCAACCTATATCCAGACTTTTATAAAAGATTATTATCTATTCTTTTCTCACACAGACATATCCCCAAATGCTTCTTCCAGTTCATTTTTAGCCATCAGTTCAAGAAGCCAATGCCTTTTAAAAATAAATCTTCAGTAGTCTTCTTTTTAATGACTCAATTGTCTAATGCAACTGAGTAGAGGTTTGCACTGAGAAATTGTCATTTAGGCCTTACCCTCCCACACAAAGTGTTAACATTTGTTCACACTGCTTCCTTTCACCAATATGAACAACTTTTTTCCCCAAACAGTGTTTAAAGCCACTTTACAACACTTGATGTCATATAATGTACATTCACTGTTGTTACATAAATATACAAGTAAATCAAGTTTTGGGTAGAAGTGTCAAGAAGCAATGAATTTTTTGTTGTTTTTGTTTGTTTTTACCTAAAACATTAATTTATCCAGAATGATGGTAGTTTTAGCAGATGGTCACAATCCATTTTTAAACCAGATTTTATGAAATGAATCCAAAGCCTCCTAGCTCTTCGTCAAAGATGGTCTTTAGAATAGCAATCCTGTGCTTTTTTAAATGGTTGCAATATTAAGATGCCATTTCACCCTTTTTAAAAGATACATTTTGTTTGCTGGTTTGTGAAGTTCTTACAAATTTATTATAGGAATGTTTTAAGTAAATTCTCAGGCATGATTACAAATGCAGCACATGTATAAATGTTAGGAAAATTTTACTTTTCTTGTCTTTTTAAAATATGCATAATGAACATTCCACTATTATAATACATAATGTTCAGCTTTTATTAAATATTTAATTGTATTTTGTGTTTATACAGGCATTTCACACTTCTTTATAACACAGCCACTATAATTTGATAAGTCATTACACTATTTAAAAATTTTTAGTAATATCATGAATTTAATTTGCTTAAGATTTAGTACATTTCATAACTCTTGAACTCTTTGACAAACTGCATTGGGAAAAGAAGCCTTTGTTAGTAGTTACTATCTCCCTACCCTACTCCCACCCCAGCAAAGCACTATCAGTTTCATTTGGTATTGTTTTATGATGTTTTCAGATAGAGTTCAGAATCTGCAACTCAGTTCAACACAAATATGTTGAGCTTTAAAATGTATTTGAAGTAATATTTAAATAGGCATTTAAAATTATGAATTAGATGTTTTTAAATTTATGCATAGTAATTTTGCACTGTAAAATATTTACCTTCTCCCATTCCCTTCTGTCATTTCTGAATATGCTTATTAAAATATTTTTTTAACATATTTGTGTACATAATGCTGTGTGAATGATTTTCATTAGGTTTTAGTTACAGATTTTTAAATCTATATGATGATGCACATTATTTTACAATGCAAATATTTACAATCTCTTTCTTCCACTCCTATGCTTATTGCACCAAGTAGTTTTTCAATGGTTCTTCTTTTCTTTTACCTGATACTGGGTGATATATTTTTGTCCCCACCCACCCACCCAGAGATCCTTTAGTCCTAGAACTTCCATTCACCCTGTATCTCTTTCTCTGGACTATATAATTAAAAATAATTTATTCATTTCTTTTGCAGTGGAGTTCACATCATATAATATTTTGCAAAATAAAACTTGTTTCTTCACAATATTTGCTTTGCTATCAGTGGATAATTGAGTGGGAACTTTGAATAAGTGGAGATTGGCAAACTTCCATGGCAGTAGTTAGATGTGTGCTGATGTGCCGAGGGATTAAATACCAAATCAGAAATTTCTAAGGTTTTCCCAGCTATTATTCATAACATCAAAAATGCCACTGTAGAACATCATCAGGAGGAATAGGAATTTCCAGATTTTAATCTTCTGTCTCACTGAAAAGGACTTTTTCTAATACATGTTTACTGTAAACTTCTTTATTATGCATTCTTAAGATTGTCTGGATCTGGGGCTGGAGTTGTGGCTCATGGGTAGACCACTCGCCTAGCACGTTGAGGCCCTGGGTTCGATCCTCAGCACTACATAAAAATAAATAAAATAAAGGTATTGTGTCAACTACAACTAAAAAATACTTATTAAAAAAAAAAAAAGATTGGATCTGCTGGCTGTAGTGTCTTACACCTGTAATCTCAGCAACTCTGAAGCCGATGAGCCCTTCCTTGGATTATAAATTCAAGGCCAGCATCAGTAATTTAGTGAGGTACTGGACAATTTAGATGCTGTCTCAAAAAAGGAGGGGGGGGGGACTTGAGACTGTAGCTCAGTAGTACTAAAGTACCCCTGAATTTAATCCCTAATACTATCCCCCAATTCCCCCCCCCCATTTTTTTTTTTTTTTGTGTGTGTGTGTGTGTTTTGTGTAAATCGTTAGGCATGGAGTTTTTCCCTTTCTGAATATGATGTTTTCTCATAGCTTGTCTATATACTGGCACATATGACTTATTTGGGTTGTATAAGGTACTTTAAATATTTTTTTTTTCTGAATAAGAAGTAGTTTGAATATACTTTTAAAGACTGAAGGAAGGTTCATATTTAAATGCTAGCAGTGACAAGTTTTCTTTGTGTTTACCTTATTATCCTGCATATATTTGGGCTTGTAAAGAAGAAAAGAGATCTAGGCCCTGAATTGGGAATGGTTTCTTCCAGAAACTGAACATCAAGCAGATTATATAAGAGTGATCTGAACCATTTTAAATTCCTGATCAGGCTAGGGTTAGAGTAAGAATTTATTCAAAATAGGAACTCTTCAGTACGTTAGTCCTGAGCTTGTCACCAGCTGAGCACTATTCTTGTCACTAGTTGGTCTTTTGCCAAGTGAACATGAAAAACCAGTTCTGGTATAAGGAGCTAATAGTGATACCAGTCATTCAGAGTATGCTCTTTTGAATTTATTATTTTAAAAATACTGTATCAGGCATGTGTGAGGCCCTGGCTTCTATCCCCAGTTCCACAAAAACAAAAAATACCTCCATTACGTCCCTCTGAGCATATGTACATACATATTTTACATGATGGAAATTTATTTGGGTGGCTGCTGGTCATGACCTTTCGAACAGCCTAAATTGGAAGCTTCATGAGCTGCTTTGCTGTATGGTGTCTCTGCTGTTATTTGCATTTGCCTCTAGTGTTTAAGTGACAGTTGTTTGCATTTTAAAAAGCATTAATACCTGCAAAATTCATAGGTGGCTAGTGCAAGTACCAAGCCAAAGAGAATGAATGACACAGCTTACTGTTGTGTCAGATATACCTGTGGTTGAAAAGAGCAGGATGACCCCATTTTTTGTGAAATGGACATATTTTTTCCATTACATATGCATAGGGAAATAAGTCATATGCCAAAAGCAATAGTTACTTCCAAATTGTGGAATTACTGTGGTCAAACACCCTTAGTCTTCTGTTACAGCATATGTCACAGATGCCCTTTTGGTTTTACAGAATTCTTTTCCCTATCTGGCAGTATGCCTCTTGAAAACAAAGCATCTGCTCATCAAACAAGTTAGATTTTTCAATTGACCTGTGAACATTTGTCTCACCTGCTCTAAAAGGCAAGCAAGCCTACCTTTGGTATTTCCCTGTGCCTTTGAGAATAAATCCTGAGCTGTACTTTGTATTGCCCCCATTTCTTCTCACTTGCACTGAGAATAAAAGGGTATTTTATTCTACTTAACTGTACATGGCAATACATTTTGACAAATCATACATAAATGGAGTATACTTTCCCATTCGTCTGGTTGTACATGATGCAGAGTTCCACAGGCCATGTAAACATATATGCACATAGGGTGGTAATAGCCAATTCATTCTATTATTATTACCCCCATACCTCCTACCCCCTTTTAACTTCCCTCTAATTCAAAGTATCTATTCTTCCCTACCCACCCTTCTCCTCCCATTGGGAATTAGCATCTGCATGTCAGAGAAAACATTGGCCTTTGGTTTGGGGGGATTGGCTTATTTGACTTAGCATAATATTCTCCAGTTCCATCCATTTATTGGCAAGTGCCATGATTTCATTCTTCTTCTACCATTGTGTGTATATACCACAATTTGTTTATCCATTCATCTGTTGAAGGGCACCTAGGTTAGCTCCATAGTTTAGCTATTGTGAATTGAACTGCTATAAACACTGATGTGGCCGTGTCACTGTAACATGCTGATTTTATTTAATATGCTGATTTTAATATGCTGAGTATAAAATGAGAAGTGGGATAGCTGGGTCAAATAGTGGTTCCATTCCAAGTTTTTCTGAGCAATCTCCATACTGTTTTCCAGAGTGGTTGTTCCAATTTGCAGTCCCGTCAGCAGTGTTTGAGTGTGCCTTTAAAAGGTGCATTTTCATCTAGGCACAGTAGTAGTTACCCCATTGCTGGTAAAGCAACTTTTTTTGGAAGTTTAGAAAACCTTTCTTTCCTTAGATGGCTCTCAGAGTAACAGCACCTCACATTGGTTGTGTGCTTCTATACATCACCCCCTAGATTACACACAGGTCCAAGTCCAGTTCTGTGGCTTGAATAATAAGACTAGTATTCAAGTGGGGACAATCTGTTTAAATCTTTTAGAGATTTTATTTCTTGTTACAAATTTGAAAAGTGTTTCTGAACCACTGTCATTTTCTGTCCATGTTGATGTTCATGAGGTAGATCCTGTAGCCAGCGGAGAAAGCAATATAATTTAATGCTTTGAGCCAAGCTAATGTCTGTTAGTACTTCTAAATACTCTTCTTTGCAAACTCCTCCAAGCCTGGCCTTGCATTTCCTTATCTCCAATAATACCTCATACTGTGTTCCAACCAAAGGAGTGCCTAAAATATGTGTTTTGTTCCTCCTGTTCAACCTACAGTCTTCATTCCTTCATTTCTTTCTTCCTCCCTCTCCCTCCCTTTCTTTCTTTGTTGCCAGTACTGGGGGTTGAATCCAAGGGTATTCTACAACCTACATTCTCGACCCTTTTGAGACAGAGTCTTACACTAAGTTGTCCAGGCTGGCCTCAAACATGTATCCTCCTCCCTCTGCCTCCTGAGTCACTGAGATTACAGGTGTGTGCTGCAATGCCCAGCATTTACAGGCTTTTTATTTTGTCATACCATCCTTTTTTTTTTTTTAATCTCCACTCATCCACATTCAGCCATGTTTAAGATATCTGATAAGATATTGTGGTAAACAAAACCACTAAACTTAGTAAAATAAGGATGATACCTGCCAGGCCAGTATCACATAGCTTTTAAGACTATGAGATGACACAGAGGAAATCTCTTGTCCCTGTGAGCACTGGATAAAGGTAATAGGACAGGTCTACAATCTCTTATCTAAAAAATTCTGGTCTTATCCTGTGACCAGAATTTTTTAGAGAAGAAATTTTTTAAAATAACAACAGCAAGATGTCTGAAACAGAACCCTATGGTCAAACACGCTTAGGTCCACGCTAAAATATATTTACACAAATTTCAGATCAGACTTTGATGTCAAACATAGGCAACAACCCAAGAAGGCAACTTTGTTTTCAGAGCCCTGTGTATTTTCATAATTGCAAACTTTTAGTAGCTGTTTTAGTCAGCTTTCTGTTGCTGTGATCAAAATACCTAATAACGATTTACAAGAGGAAAAGCTTATTTGGGGCTCATGCTTTCAGAGGTGCAATTCGTAGTCAGCTAGCTGACTCCATTGTTCTGGGCCAGAGAGAGGCAGAAGAATGAAAGTTGCTCAATTCATGGCTATCAGAAGCAGAGACAGAGCAAGGATCCAGGGACAAAATATATTCCCCAAGAGCAGTCCCCCAATGACCTACTTCCTCTAGCCATGCGCCTTCTGCCTACAGCTACCACCCAGTAGTCCATTCGAATTATCAATCCATTTAATTGACTAGACCCACATATTTACAGCTCTCATAATCTCATCATTTCACCTCTGAACATTTACTTGCATTGTCACGTGAGCGCTCTGTTTTGGAACAGCTCATACCAAAACCATAAAAGTAGCCTCCAAATTTCTGCTAGCATTCAGTTGGCAATTTCTTGGAACTATCTTTACTTTCTATGTGAGTGACAAAGAGGTAAGAAAACTAGCAGGTGTACTTAGACATGTACAGCAGCTACAACAGAATCTTGCACTCTCTGACCCTTCTGCAGGGCCAACAGGAATCCTGTAAACAGCCTGTGAAGTTGAGATGTGGGCCTCTGGAGCCCCATAGCAGTCCTTTCATTTTATAGAAGGGAAAAATCAAGGCCTAAAATGGGAAAACAGCCTTGTCCAATGTTCAATAACCTTAGATTCAGCTTCTTAGACACTCAAATCCCCCTATCGTTTTCCTTCCCAGCACTTAATAGTTTATATGTATTCATGGCTAGGGACATGTGCTCAGCCCTTGCCCAATAGGTACCTATGGCAAGGGAACGGGGTACCATTAGCAGCTCTGTCACTGTGGCTATGCAGTTCAGTCTTCATCCTAAAATGGCAGCTCTCTCGAGTCATTTGGCTAGATGAGCTGTGGAAGAGTCATTTCCTCAAAAGGAACATGTGCTAGTCAGAGAAGGATAATTACGGAGATAAAACATGGCAAAGGTCTACATTATTAAGTGGTCACTGTTACAAGCACTGTGCTGAACACGTGTATCTAAACCAATCTTCACAACAGTGTTTCCAAATGAGGAAAACTGAGCTATGAGAAGTTGAAAAATTCTTTCCAGTGATCTGAATTTTGTTCACCTATTTTCCTAAGTCTTTGTGTTCACATAAGTGTATTGTAGGATAGAAAACCTGCTGCTTGCAATCAAACCACTCTCCTAGCTCTTTCCCCACAAGTCAGTCCTAGAGAAAGGAAATTCCCTCAAGATGGGTGCAGGGGAAGATGAACATAAATCAGTATGCTCTGAGAATAGGGATGTGAACCTCACTCTATTGAGAAATAAGAGGAATGGGGTGCAAGACAGGCTGGACTCCAGGCCACTGAACTTCAGTTATAGAAACTACTACCCAGGCCAAAATTGAGAATCTGCAGTGCTGTTTGTCTTCAAAGGACACCTCAGGGTCCATTGCTATGGAGTTCAACAGTGACTACAATGGAATGAAGACAACAAAGTCCCTCTTGTATTTTCCAGGGACCAGACTATTTCCCTGGATCTTGTATAACTTTAGGGAAGGACTGAAATTGAACCCCCTGTTAGGTGGCCCACATTGGGGACTCAGATTTAATTTGATTTATAAAAATAAGTAATATGACATTTTTTTTCATAAACATTACATTTCCCTGCTTGTTTTAAGCAGCTTCATCATCACTTAAAAACGGAAAAAAAAAAAAAAAAAAACAGACTTGTCACCTGTTAATTCTACCTCAGAAAAGAATTTAAATCCTTTTTGTCTTTTGTGCTTTCACGACTACACTTTAGGACTTCTCGCTTGGAAAGCAGCCTTTTCTATCTGGGACACTTAGTTCCAGTCCTGCCCTTCCATGCTCCCCACCCCCACCCTGTAGCACTCAGCATTCCTGGTGATTCTGTTACAATGCAGATCTGATCTAGAACAGTTCCTCAACTTAGTCACACAGGTAGCCAGAGAGCCAAATCTTCCTGGCAGATTTTTGTTGTTGTTGTTGTTGTTTTATTTCAATTCCTTTGAACAGGTGTGCAACCATAAATCCTACCACTCACTCACTATTGTATTTATTGACTGCACTCATTTGGACCCACACTCCTGCCTGCCCCTGTGAGGCATTTAACCTTTCCAATCTCTGACTTCAGTGTACAACCCAAATACTGTGTCTGGTTTAATCTTTCTAAAATGCAAGTGAGGATCTGTTTCATTCTTGCTGTTTTCAAAAAAATGTAGCTTTTAACCAACTACTGTTTAGAATTTTCATTAAGCAAATATTATAGTGTATCAGCGTGCTAAGCACTGTTCTAGGTGTTGGGGGTAACCCAAAGAACAACCAGACTCAAATCTCTGCCTTCATAAAGCTTAAATTTGGTTAGAGACAAGTGCTATGGAGATAATGCAAGGGAGGGAGGAGAAAAGGGATTGTGGCAAAAGCAGGTTGCCATTTCACTTGGTGTGTGTGTGTGTGTGTGTGTGATATGAAACCCAGGCCAAGGGCAATTGTTTTTCTGCCAGTGCTGGGGATGGAACTTGGTCTCATGAATGCTAGGCAAGTGTTCTACACTAAGCTAAACTTACCAGGCTGGTCAGGAAAGACCCCCAGCAAGGAGAGCGTGCACCCTAAAGACACCAAGGGAGGATGCATTCCAGACAGGGAGAAGTAGGTAGTAGAGGCCCCAGAACATTGGGTTATCTCCTCCAATACCTTCTCAAATTTTAGTTTTACTTCAGGAATCACCTCAAATGCCATTTCCATAGGAAAGAATGAAATTCTCCCATATGTTCTTAGATATAGCTCAGATACACATTCATGATTTTTGCATCATTTGTAAACATCATCCTCAAAAATATTCACTGAAAAAATAAATAAGGATAAGCTAACATAAGACATTCTTAAATAAATCCTACTATCGAATTCTTTTAACATAGGAATGTAACCTGGAATGTACTCTAAGGAAAGGGTTTTGGAATCAAAGTCCGGATTTAAATTTCTCGGGTGAAGCTGAACAAATCTCTTAGCCTGTTTAATCCCTCTGTATTTCAGTAAACTAGAGTAAGGACCAAATACCGCAAAAAGCATGTTTTAGGGCTAACCCAGTGAAAGAACATAGTTGGCCCTCCTTCCCTCTAAGCAAACGATTTATGCCCTAAGGACAACTATTGCCACAAGAGGGCGCCATGAAAACATCTGGAAAGGAATGGCTGCCTTTTCCGATTCAACCAATTGCCACTTTATGCTTAAGCTTTACATCTATGGGGTAGGAACACTAAATGAATGGCATCTGATAAGCATGTAACAGTGAAGAGCTTGGTAACATTAAGCCTACTAAAGGTGCACTAGAAGAATTAAGAATCTGGCATGATTTGTGAAGAACAAAGATGTATGAAGTCAGTGAAGTCAGACTGATAAGGTTTGAGTTTCACAACACAAAGACAACTGTACCTCCCTGAACTTTATCTATAAAATGTGGTTGTGACTTGATGGATGGATGGACAAATGGATAAACTTCCCACTCGCGCCTTCCCAAACTATGGGTACTTGGCAACTGCCCACCTCTGGTGGGTACATAACATTACCAGCTCTGTTCTGCTCTTCTCAGCAGTGCTTTGTCTAGTGTTCCCCCATAAATTGCTTTACAAGAAACCAGCAAAGGCTAAATGGAAAAAAAAAAATGTATCCTTAACAAATTAGAAACAAAAGTCAAACTAGAGATTTTTAAAAGTTGATTGAAATGCATGCCTTTAGAACAATCTCTTCAACAGAAGTGAGTATATCCACATGCAAAAGCGTAAAGTAGGGCCCCTACTTGACACCACATACAAAACTTAAAATGTATCCAAGACCTAAACATAAGACCCAAAGTTACAAAAATCTTAGAACAAAACATGAAAAGCTTCATGACACAGGGTTTAGCAATGATTTCTTGGTTATGCTACCAAAAGCACAAACAAGTAAAAGTAGATAAAATGGACTACATCAAAATCTGTGCATCAAAGGATATAATCAACAGTGAAAAGGCAACTTATGGAATGGGAAGCGTTTGCAAATAATATATCTGATTAGGGGCTTAAATGTAGAATATTTATAGATCTACTACTCAACAAAGAATCAGTCTGATCAAAAAATAGAAAAAGGCTTTGAATAGACATCTCTTCAAAGAAGATATATAAATATCCAACAAACATATCAAAAGATGTTCAACATCACTAATCCTCTGGGAAATACAATCAAAATCATAATGAGATTATCATCTCACACCCATAAGGATCAGTACTGTCTAAAAAGCAGGAAGTAACAAGTGTTAAAATGTGGAGAAGTCAGAACCCTTATGCAATTGGTGAGAATGTAAAATGGTTGTTTCTCAAAAAAGTAAAAATAAAATTACTACATGATCCAGCAATTCCAGTTCTAGGAACATATCCAAAAGAACTGAAAGTGGGATCTTGAAAAGATTTTTGAAGACCCATGTTCATAGAAATATTATTCACAATAGCCAAGAGGTAACCCAAGTATCCATCAACAGGTAAACAAAATATTACTCAGCTTTAAAAGAGAAGGAAAATTTGACGTGTGCTATGTGGATAACTCTTCAGTACACTATACTAAGGGAAACAAACCAGTCACAAAAATACTATTATATGAGTTCACTTACATATGGTACAGAGTGGTCAAGTTCAGAGAAATAGTGTTAGTTATCAAGTCTAGGGGAAGGAGAAAATGGGAAGTTTTTGTTTAATGGATATAGTTTCAGTTTAGCAAGTGAAAAAATTCTGGAGAGTAGTTGCACAACAATGTGCATATACTTAACACTGGTGAACTACACACTTGAAGTGGTGAAGATAGTTTTTTTTAATTGCCTTTATGTGCTCCGCCCTCTGACAGGCCTTAATGTATGTCTGCTCTGTTGAGTCCACCTGTGCTAAAATGATTCTCCTTGCAGAGCATATTTTATTTGAGTTATTAATTAATAAAGCTGCTCAGAGGCTAAGAAACCTGATTATGTAAATGAAATATCCTGAAAGCAGGTTATCATTTCTTCAAATTCACCACAGTTATGTCAAAGACACTGGATATTTAATAATATGTACAATTTTTCAAAGCATTAGTAGGGGGAAAATTATTTTTCCTGTTACTAGTCTCAATCAACTAACTGGATGCTATCCCTCTTAAATATGAGTAGACTTCTGGCTCTTGATTATCCTCTTTACACATTTAGAAAGAAATCTTAATGCATGTTTTCAGGAAAAAGTATTTATTTGACACCATTACAAAAATATTTAGGTACATAATTTTCATGTTTACGTCACCTGATTTACATAACTCAATCCTCAGAACCTTTTAAAAACACTAAATAAATCGGTCAATAGAATCTATATTGAAAAAATATTATGAAAGGCTAACATTTTTAGACAAAAATTAGTTGATCATCAGCATGAGAAAGAAAATATTTGTGAACAAAATAATTTCTAAAAACAGTTTTCTGAAACAATAAATCTAGCCAGTAGATTTCTTTTTAAAAAGTATTTTTAATTATAAACAAAGCTAAAAAACAAAACATACAAACAATGACATCAAAACAAACACCAAAGCATCCTGACACTAAAAACTGGAAGACGGGTTTAGAAAACAGAGGTACGAGCGCCAGGGATGCACATATGCCAACAGCTCATGCCTGGGAGCAGAGGCAGCACACAGTCAAGGGCATTCATTCTGAGAAGGGAAGGAAGACCGTCTGGCCGTAGAGTTAAGTGACAAACTGAGGAAGTTTTAACTGAATTACCATTATGAAATGTAATGATCTTCCTCTGATATAGAAAATAGCTTTCCTTTTTTGAAATTTACCATCATACTATGAAAGTAACTTTTTTTTTTTTTTTAAACAGAATCACCTGCATCACACAATGGTTACAATTATATCAAGCAGCTATTTAAAAAAGAAAAGACAGTGAACAGAAATAGGTAACTAAACATTCCAAGGTCAGGAAATACATTGTCTAGGCCTCTTTCATTTAAGGAGCACAAATTAAGAACCTTGTTTTGCCTATAATCCCATCATGAAATAGGGACAGTAGCCACATTTTCTATGTGCCTAATAGGTACTAGACACTGCATTAAGTTATTTCATATTTATTATCTCATTTATTATAAACATTTTTCCTCAGGGAGGGAAAAATCAATTACAGCCTTTTTCGTTAGCAGGAAACAGTACTACATAATTATGGGGAAGCAAGAACATTAGCAGCTGAGGAAGAAGAACCCAGGCTATGCACAGAATTCTCAAAGTTGTCTTATCTCAAACTTAGAAGACTGATTTGATTTACAAAAGACCTCTCAGATTAAAAAGTTGCTTTCCTCTATGGGAAGGGCACCATAGTACAGTGACCTGGTAACTGTGCATGCAGCTCTAGTTCACAAATCATTGACTCCTTTTATCTGTTTCCCCTCTCAATTTGGGTCCAGGCCACCACCTTCAGCTAAAGAATTGTATACTCCTTGACAGCGAGACCCATGTCCTATTCATCCATTCCCCCACGCTTAGCAAAATGCTTGATATACAACAGCTTTTAATCAAATATTCACCCACTGAACAAGCCCATGATTAAAAAAAAAGCAAAGGCAGCCCCAAAGCCTTAGGTACTCTTCCAAGCCAATCAAATGTGAAATTCCATTATTTGGGTGAAGAACCTACCTCAGCTTTATCAATTGAAATCTCCCATGGATTTCTGATATGATAGGATTACAGAAAATTTGCCAATGCATTTTTTTTTCATCTAAATGCAAGATGGATGTTACAAACGACTAACTCATAGTTGACAGCCACATGCAGCAATTAAAATTAAGTGACATGGTAGCAATGTGCAGTCTAGGCAACCAGGATTATTCTAATCTATGTCACATTTACTACAAGCAGATTGGCCAGAGGACTTCACCTTCATTAACTCAAGGAGAGGAGCCATTAGCTCCTTTCAGAATTCTCAACATAGTTCATCTGTCTTAGTGGGCAAACTAAGGATTTAACTCTATACTGCCTCTTATCCTTTCAGAAGGGAGTTAATAGGTCAAAGCATTTTTGCTCATCAACCTTGGAACAAAATCCAGACATTCTGAGAGACACCAGATTATTGAGCAAATGTCTACACTGTATTATACCAGAAAACCACAAGCTCCAAAAAGTGGCCAGCCACTCTATTCAATCTCAAACTTACCCATGCCACTCTATCTTATCTTGAAATGGTGGCAATAGCTGAAGGAGGTCTCTCAAAATCAGAACACAGACAGAGCAGAAGCTGTAAAATGCTGTACCTGCTCCTGTCAGTCAGAAGGTTCAACACAGTCAGGGGCTCTGAGGTAGTACATTCCATGAGCTCTACTTATACATGATTTTCTCAAATTAACCTGGAAAAGAGACAGACTTCTAAGGGAACCTGATCCTCAAGAAGCAGTTCAATCCCTGGAGGAGTTCTAGTCTTGACATATCCAAAGGGCTTTCTAATAACAAAGTTACCTCCTTCACGTGGCTGACAGAAGGAACAGAATTATTCAAATTATCTCTAGCTAAGCTATTGCATCGAAGCAAAACCAGACAGTTATAGGCAACATTCATAGCCTAAACTACATATCAACTGAGATCAGCCTGGAGGTTGAATAAAGGCTCCATGATAGAGGGTACCCTGTCCTTCTCCCTAATTTGCAAAGTCCATTTCTTTCTGACACCAAATTCAGTCAAGCACTTGCCTCTTTGAAAGAATTCAAGCTAACTCAGTTGGCATCCCTGTTTCCTTACGGAAAGGCTGTTAAATCAAATGGAGCATGGTTTAATGGAAAAAATGTGGAGTTTGATTTATAAACAAGTCATCTATTTTCTCTGATTCCTGTTTGTCTAATAAGTAAAATAGAGATAAATAAGACACAATATTCTTGCACTAGAATTTTTTTAGTTCAGATGATCCTGGAAAAAAGTGAGCCTATGGTGGGGTTCAATATAATTTTACAAATAGAAAAAAATCAAAATTTTCCTGGTCTCCTGTTGAGACACCAAAATATTAATAGTTTTAGGTCAACAGAGCCCAGTAGTTTCCAAACTCAAACAGAAACTAGTGTGTACAGTAGGGCAAAGGTACCAGCTTCTGGTACAGACTGTACTACCAGCCTGACAAACACACTCCTCTCCAGTCAATGGATGTCTCTGAGCCAAGCCATAGAACTGTGTTTAACACTTCCCCACGAGGCAATTCAGGCAATGTTCCTTCACAGGTCCTGTCCCAGGATGCAGCAGACAGAGCATCTAGGTGGGTAGACCCAAGGAGAGGTACGTTCATGCCATTTAAAAAGGAAGGAATGCTGACACTGCCAAAGAAAGGTCCAGCCCTGACAATACAAAAATCCCAACCAGCTTTTCCTCTCAAACCAGTCATTCACAAATGTGGGACCTCATCATACTGATCTGAGAAGTAAAAATAGAAACCAAACTCAGAGGCGGCAGGCATAGGGAAAGAGGTGGTGATCACCTTGCCTGTCTGCCATCCTTGTAGACAAGGGGTCAGTCCTGAGCTGAGCTGGTTTACACAATGCAGCTTTTCACCTCAATGTCACATTGCAGCATTTGGACTCACACTGTGTGGGATAGGTAGGGCAGGTATTTTAACCCCATTTACACATCTGCAGTTTCTGAGAGGTGAAACAACTTACTCATAATCCCAAAATCTTCTGAATGATCTAAGAACTAAATTCTCCATCTTACCCTTTAGTCACTAAGGCAGGAAGGAGATCTTCCAATTACTTCCCCAAATGGTGTCCAGCACTTAGCACAATGCCTGACACATACACTCAGTACATTGTAGTTGGATGAATGAATGAGTCAAATAGATGAGTAAAGAGTACAATGCCTACTTCCTCCATCCCTTCATTATCCCATTCTACATAACAGAGAGGGAACAACATTTTAAAGGAATCACTCTGCTCATCCCATCAGTTCTCAAGAAAGTGAACATGGAAAGCAATACATTCCAAAAAAACATGTATTTTTTTTTAGTACCAAAGTTGCTATCTTTGGCAAATATGATATTTATGAAGACAATGCAATCAATAAGAAATAAAATTCAAAGAAATTTCAGATCGGCTGCATTTCTGGCAAAAGAAAGATCAAACTACTCCAGACACAGCAATGATTTGAATGATAAGGCTCCAGTAGGAGCACATTATATATGCAGCTCTCAGGGACCCCTGGATATCAAACTATGGAATAAAATATTTTCGAAACACTGATGTTTCACTGTCAGAACAGAAGAAAAATAAATTAAAAAGCCCAGTACATTTTCCAGTTTGATATAAATTAATTCAAACAATATATTTAAAATAGAGTCAATTATAAGTTTCTCTCATAAAATTTCAAAAGGCAGCAATCAATCCTTGGATTGTACAAGTGCAAAAGGAATGGCATTTTCTCGTAATCATCTTGGCATCTGCCAGAGTTCTGAGTTGATTAGAAACTTGGGCACATGCAGTTGGAGCAGTCCTCTGGTCACACTGCTCCTTTCCCCTTCATGTCCAGCTTGTTACTGGCCTCTGACTGTTTGCTCAGCTGCTCCTCAGTGAAAGTGATGTACGAGTACACCAGGCTCCCAGCAATACTGCAAAACAGAAAACCACCATGAGGCAAGGAGGAAGGGGAAAAAAGATGAAGGAAAGAATATTTATAACAGCAAAAAAAAAAAAAAAAGATAAAAAATAAGTGTTCCACAGTAGGAAATTACATAAATTCATATAATCAAACACTATGCCATTAAAATTACCTAAAATAAAAACAGGCAATGACATCTTAAGTGAGAAAGAATTCTATAAAACATTGATCCTATTTTATTTCAGTGAGCATGAGTATATGCACAATCTGCATCCGAGCAGAAAGTCTGGAAGGAACACACCAAGAATAGTGGTTACATCTGGATGGTGAAATTAGAGTGATTTTTCTTTTTTTCCTGCTAAAACAAGTTCATAGTAGCAAACTTCTCACCTTAGCCCTCAGCCTGTGACAGTTCCTGGTACACTGGTCTGTCCATCAGAAGGGTTCACTCTTTGTTTTATCTAATCTAGGGCCTTGCATATGCTAGGCAAATGCTCTAGCACTGAGCTATACCCCCCACTCCAGGTTCACTCTTTGAGGATAGTGATTATTCTATAAATTTTCTGTGAGGACCTCAAATCCACTCAGGATCTATAACCTCCTTTACCGATCACTAAGCTAAAAGCAAGTAGAAAGAGCCCAAAGATCAGCATTTCCAGCCTGCCCTGTCCTGCTCTTCAATGAGGGCTGCTACCCAGGGTTCTCTTAGATCTCCAGCCAGCTGGGTGTCTGGGCTGGGATCTGCTTTCATATTTTTCTGCCATGGGTTTGGCCCTCATCTTCTGCCTGACCACAAGGTTCGTAAACATGCTGCTGATTTGAAAATCATTCTCTTTTCCTCTGAGCTTTGACATCCCAGCCCCAGGCCAGCTACTCACAGTGAGAGAGCCTGTCTCCTGCTCCCACAGAAAGGAAATGAGGCACTGGCATTTTACTGCTCATGCTTACATAAAACTATCCATTCTCTGAAAAACGTCAACCAGTCATACACAAAGTCTTCTCCAAGCCAACCTTCACAATCAGTTTCTCATCTGAGCCTAACAGCACACAGTAATAAATCAAATTGTTACTAATTATTAAAGTCTATTATGTGTCACGCATTTTACATTCATTCCCTGCTGTTGCAATATTCCTCCAAGGTATAATATCCCTGCAAAGTACCTATTATATAGACGAGGAAACTGAATCCTAGAGTCATAAGAAGCTTGCTCAGCATCACAAACCATCTAATGATGGACCAGAATAAAGCCCAGGTCAATCCTTCTCCACTGTAGTCGCTGCCTACTTGATGGCTCCTATCCATTGATATTGCACTTACTTGTTCTCAATTGTCCTCATCATCCTGTAAACTTCTCAAGGCCTTATTCCTTAAGCTCTACAACATTTCTTACACAGGACCTGGCACTTTGAAGTGACACAGTAAGTAATTGCTGAACTGAATGTCCTTTATCAGTCAAAAACTGGCCTGGTGGGCCCAATCCTGAGAGTGCCAGTGTTCACAGCGCTTCCTCTTTTCCTTCATATGGTAACTTTTTTTTTCCATTTTATTGTTTCCAAATTTGATCTAACTCTTCTGGAAACCATTTGTTTTTCTAGTGTATCAAGTTGATGATTTGCCTGACAGCTGGGCTGGGATTCATGGAGATGGCTTACTGAAGTTTTTACCTCTAAAGGTAAAAATTCTTGGAGGGCCATACTGGTATCCACATGACAGTCAATTCTCCTTTGCCTCCAAACAAAGAAGAAGGGCTGCTCCTTTATTCCTTCATTCCTTCCCATAATAACCTAAAAATAATACTCTGTTATTTTTTCCTTTCAAGACAATCTTTGATGTTCATATTGAGCCCAATTCACCTGACTAGAAACACTGGGAAATACAGAGCAGAAGAAGACAAAAGAATGTCCTGAAATTTATTCCAGCCCAGTCCTATTCATGCTCCCAGACCCTATTCTAGTAGCACAGTCAGTATAATGAGAAAAAAAACGTGGACTCTAGGGTTAGGTCTTAGTTCAAATCCTACTAGCTCTGAGACCCTGGAAAAATTAATCTGAGATTCCATTCCTGTATTAATCTAAAGAATGCTATTATCTATCTAGGCTAGTTTGAGGATTAAATAGGATTAAACCCATAAAGAATCTAAACCTACTTCTGACACAGTAAGTAATCAGGAAATAGCATCCTCTTTTTCTCCCACCTTCCCTGCCAGCCCTAACACAGACCAGAGAGGAAATGTATTGTTAACAAAAGATAGTCCATCCCAGTGGCTCTCAGCGGCTCGGGAGGCAGAGGCAGGAATATCATGAGTTCCCTAGCCCCAGAAACTTAGCAAGGCACTTAGCAATTCAGTGAGATCCTGTCTTTAAATAAAATTTTAAAAAGTGCTGGGGATGTGGCTCAGAGGTTAAGCTTCCCGGGCTCA
Source organism: Ictidomys tridecemlineatus (assembly GCF_052094955.1). Lineage (NCBI taxonomy): Eukaryota > Metazoa > Chordata > Mammalia > Rodentia > Sciuridae > Ictidomys > Ictidomys tridecemlineatus. Next base: position 52,515,147 of record NC_135487.1, read on the forward strand.
ATTCTCACTACCAAAAAAACAAACAAACAAACAAACAAAAAGATAGTCCATTCAAGCTCTTATTAAACAAATAAATGGCCGAGCATGTGGTTCAGTGGTAGAGTGTGTCTGGCACATGCAAGGCCCTGATCTCCAGCAAGGCGGGAGGTGTGTGTGTATAGTACAGGGAAGCACAACTATATAAAGTAGATAGCTTACAAAGAAATTTGCTTAGCATAATTCTAGAGGCTAGAAAAAACCAACATCAAGGCAAATTCTGTATTTGGTGAGGAACATCTTCCTGGGTCAGATGGTGCCTTCCTACCTTGTCCTTTAATACAGGAAGTGGGGTGGGTCTTTAAGGAATCTCATTTAAGAGAGCTCCAACTCCATGACCCAATCACCCCAAGGCCTCACTCCTAATACCATCACCTTGAGAGTTACAACTTAAACACGAATTTTGGAGGAACACAAACATTCAGTCCATACCAAGGAGACTTGGCAAGATGCAAAAGGAGAGTCACATTGTGCCATATAGTTATTCAAATAACCAGAGCAAAATCAAAGCACAGAACCTACTGGTCCTAACTCTGAAGCTCAAAGAACAAAGAACAGTTGTCTATTCAATTTTCACAAATTCCAACTTGAGGCAACAACAATAGATTTTTTTTTTTTTTTTTTTTTTAGTACCAGGAATTTAACTGAGGGGTGCTTAACCACTGAGCCACATCCCCAACTCTAATTTTTTTGAGACAGGGTCTCACTTAAGTTGCTGAAGCTGGCTTTGAACTTGAGATCCTACTGTCTCTGCCTCCCAAAAGCACTGGGATTACAGGTGTGTGCCACTATGCCCACAACGAAAGATTTCTTATTTCATCTTTATTCCTGACTTGATTATTACCAAATATTTACATTTACAGAAACAGAAATTCATGAATCACTTGAAGAGGACTAAATACTCATCAATAAGTATATTATGTGTCAAGCAGCAATGAATTAATATTTTGTAACGGAATTTTAAATTGCTCTCCAGTAGCATTGGGAAAAAGAGATGGAAGAAGAGGCAAAAGAAGATAGGGGAAAACCTAGATATTAGGTGGGGTGGGAACCTGTATCTGAATCGCTACCAAAGTCTAAATCACAATCTTCTACTATTGCCAATTCATTTTCTATTGGCTCCTCAAATGTTCACTTCAGTGTTGAGAACTATCAGTAGAATTTATATATTAGACCTTCTTAAATATTCATTAAATTAAAAAAATCTCAGAACTGATCAACAAGATTTTTAAAAAATTCATGTTAAAAATAAGGTACAATCACTACAAATCTTTTTTGAAATCCAAGCCATTTTCCACCTGCATAATATTCAAACCACAGACCTACCAAGCTGCTGTGGCAGAAACCTCTGGGAGATGCTTGGAAGAAAAAAGACAAAGCTACAATTTCCTATAAACACAGGTCTAATCAGAACACTGTGAGTCTGACTGCGTAGTGCCGAGTTGGCTTTATCTGCTCTGAATCTATTAAATATGATGACTCTACATCATTTATTCTAATCTACTTCTGATCTTTCAAAGCAATGCAAACAGCCTACCTCTTCTAGACTGAGTCATGAAAATACTAGCTTTCAATAGTTAAGATGTCTGTTATACAAATAACGTATAGTAAAAATGTCTTCAATGGACCGACCCCATAGCCAGATAACAAGACTGAAGTCCAAGCTTGTCTTCATCTCATCTTAACCACTAACATGCTTGTTAATATGTCTAGGCAGATGGCTCTGCCTCCTAGATTAAGCCTTGCCTTCTACGTATAAAACATGCCAAGCCACATCAAAATCTAGGAACCAAAAGGTTCGATTCCCGCTATTTCTAAGAAACACAATTTCTGCCATATAAATGAAACTGGGTGTCTAGAAATCACATTCCTACAGTGACCAGGGATCCCATCTCAATGTCCATACAGCACTGTGAGGAGCCCTTTCCTATCTTCCTTCTCATCAGCTAAACAAAGCAGAGCTGCATTGTTGCGCTCTTTTATCACCATTCAGAGCTTTCAAAACTGAACAGAAACAGAAGAAACACAAAAGTTGAGTAAAAAGCATCTAACTATAGACTCTGCTGCTATAAAGCTGTAACATTTTGCAAATTATTTAACTCCTCAGAGCCTTACTTCCTTCATCTGTGAAATGAAGATTATAATAACATTCTTGTAGGCCGGGTACAGTGAGCATGCCTGTAATCCCAGCAGCTCAGGAGACTGAAGGCAGGAGAAGTCAAAGCCAGCCTCAGCAACTTGGCGAGGCCCTAAGCAACTTGACGAGAACAAAAATAAAAAATAAAAGAAGCTGGAGATGCAACTCAGTGTTTAAGTGCCTCTGGGATCAATCCCTAGTACCAAAAAATAAATAAATAAAAATAAAAAACATCCTTGCAGGACTAACATCAAATTGTTAATATAATTATTAATAGAATTAGTATTTTACTTACTATATAACATGCAATTAATCAGTTAACACATAACTAATGCATTAAATTTTACACTTAAATTATATATGGGACAATAAATCATTTCAAAAAGCATACAGTAGCCATCCAACAGGGGTAAAAGACAAATGCTAGGCCTGGTGCAGTGGTGCACACCTTTTAATCCCAGCAGTTTGGGAGGCTGAAGCAGAAAGATCACAAGTTCAAAGACTGCCTCAGCAACAGTGAGGCACTAAGCAATTCAGTGAAACCCTGTCTCTAAATAAAATACAAAATAGAAGTATGGTTGTGGTCAAGTGCCCCTGAGTTTAATACCAGGTTCCCACCCCCCACACAAAAAATGTCAAATGCTAAGATATATCAGGGGCCAACACTACCAAAGGTCAAAAAGAAGATAGAAGTTCTGATATCTGCTGTTTCTTTGTACAGCTTGGCACTCACCCACTCACAACATCAGGGAGGAGTCCCAAGTATAACAGGGCCTTCCTGGTTTGGGTCATCCTGACAAGGCCTTAACTGTACTACAAACAGCCAAGCCTCAACCACCTATTATCCACAGTTTATTATTAATAACTCTCAGAGTGTCTTCCTATTTAGGAGCTCATTCTCCCTGTTAGGAGACATTTGTGGTCTCTCATACTTGGGTGCCAATCTACTTTTACAAAATTACCTTTTGGAAACCAGTCTCAGTCAAGCCACATTGGTATGCCTACTGCCCACCCTACCCCACACCTGCTTTTCCAGCTCCATGCTTTTTTTTGTTCAGCCAGTATTTAAGAAATGGAATACCCATCCTTCTCTTTCCATATCTCTTAATCCTGCCTTCTCATCAAATATCCTTTCTTCTATGACATTTTCCAAGCAGCTTTGTAAGATTTTATTTTCTGAGACCACACAATCTGTATTACTGATGCCAGCTATTCTGTGACATTTAATGTGATGATAGTTATGAAAGCTCTTTGGAGAGATTGTACAAAAAGTGGTTACTGCTGTCAATGCCACGTAAGTGCTTAATGTTACCATAAATGCAGCATGATCCCTATATAAATGAAAGTTATTGCCAATTAACATAATTATTCCACATTTCTCCTATTCCTTCAGGGTAATCTCAACATAGTGGCTAAAACTAAGTCAGATCATATCACTTGTTCAAACTTCTCCAACATCTATCTATCAAAAATCATTTTGTAATGACTAAAAAGGTCTGCCCTAATCTACTCGTCTAACTCATGGTTCTCATGGTCCTATCTCCTTTTACTCATTCCACGCCAGCCACATTAGTCTCCTTGTTTCTAGAATATTCCAGGAACATTCCCACTTCAGGGTCTTTTCACTTACTCTTCCATCCAGAATCAGCATGGTTCATTACCTCAATTCCTTTAGGTCTTTACATGAAATCTAGTTTTCTCAGTAGGTGCTCCCCACTCCCAAAAATTTCCTTAACTCACTTCCTCCCTTTATTTTTCTTTATTATTATTTATCTCCAACTAACCAAGCATGTATTTCACTCATTTATCTTTATTTTGTCTCCACCTTTAGAAGGAAAACTCTATGAGGGCAAAAATTTTAATTTGTTTTTAGTGTAGCGCTATTCTCATTGCCTAAAAGAATGTCTGGTTGTGTGGGAGGCATCTACCAAGCATGTGCTGATAAACAGTGGGTTCCTGGGTAGATTACAAACTCCCAAAATGAAATTCATCTTTGGTTTTGCCAGGCACTAAGCAATCACTTCCTTTAACATATGTACAGAATGGGTTCACAGCTGACTTTTACCCTGCCTGCCAAGAGAGAGAGAAAAGAGCAGTAGTAAGGCAGGAGGTAAGCAAGATTTCAGAAATGTCTGAAATCCAGAGGAGCCGTTATAAACCCTCATCTTGTGTCCCCTCTGCTTCTTACTATAGTAGCTTCATGACCTCAGGCAAGTTATTACACCTCTCTGAGGCCCAGTTTCATTCTGATGTGAAGTAGGAGATGAGTTCATGAAATGAAAAGGGGGCTGTCATATACCAGGTGTTCAACAAACAGTAATAACTCCCTGTTGTCTTCCCAGGTGCCTAGTAATATCATTTCTATACTAAAATAACTGTTGATCTTTGCACAGACTTTAAAAATAAAAGTGCTTTCATTACAGAAGTCTGGCCAGAATAGGAACCATTCCATCTGCCTAGGAGTTTTTGAAGTTTGCCCAGGAATAAATTTTTTAAAAGCCAAAAATATTTGCAAACCCTGTTGTGATGTTTCACAGCCCTTGACAAGGATATTATTTTCTTTATTAACTGGTAAGAGTTGGGCAAATGCTCTCTTTCAGATCAGAATTCTATTAAGGTTCCATGTGTATACACAAGTTCGTGGAAGACTGCACGACAGAAAAGTCAAGGAAAAAAAAAAGTCTGAATACTTGTTTCCTATCAATTCCTTCTGTTTGGGTGTTTTGGAAGAAGTTTCTTAGACTTTCAGGAACAGTCCTTTTTTTGCTCTTTTGACATCTTGAGACAAAAGTATTTCCATTATTTTCTTCCTTGCTTCTGTGTTCTTCTTTCTTTACTCTTAAAAACCCATAAATATGGGTGAAAGACCCCCATCAGAACTACAAGAATACATGCTATGTGTTTTCCACATGTAGACAAACTTCCTTCAAATTCTTGAATCTCTTGCAAAAGAACCTCAGACCTCCTGACCATCTAACATACCTCCCTCAGAATATCCTAGGGACTCACTCAAAGAAGCTGAGTGGCAGAACTAAGAAAGACAAGTCTAGCTCAAGCCCCACATTTTAGAGATGGGAAAACTGACATCAAGAAAACTGAATCATAGATAGGTAGTGGCGTATGAGCAACAAAACACAAGATTTTTTTTTTTTGCTATATTTCAGTTCAACTCTATTCTGTTATGAACTTAACATTAACTAAGGAGTTAGCTTTCCTCCCTATGACCTACTCAAAAGTACAAGGTCTTCCAGTGAGAAGACTGGTAAGTGTTACATCAGCAGCAACTAACTGATGACACAAAACAAATCCTTTTCTATTTCCAAATGAGCAAGCCACTGAGGAAAGAAGAACTTATGAAGAAGCTCTTCAGGAGAAGGCTGAAACCAGAACAGACTATAAGTATGGAATTATTCAAGAAGAAAAGCCCTAGCACTAAGAAGCCACACAGACTTCTAAAGAAACAGGCAAAAGAGTCCAAAATGAGAACGCTAAGCTCAGTAGCTAGACCAAAGTCCTGGGAAGCAACTCTACAGCTGTATTCTGAGCTGCACCATGTCCCATCCAGAGACTGTGGAGACAGTAAATTGGTTTTTGTTACAAAAAAGGTACCTGGTTTAAGAGCACATAACTAATGTGGTTCACATTATGAAGGGATATAAAAATAATATTAATTCATTCATCTATCTACTATTTACTAACAATATTGAGGTTAACAATGAAGACTCAGAAGACTCATAGACAAATTGGTTCACATTATGAAGGGATATAAAAATAATATTAATTCATTCATCTATCTACTATTTACTAACAATATTGAGGTTAACAATGAAGACTCAGAAGACTCATGGACAAATCTCTTAACAGCTGGGTAATGCAGGGTAAATTTCCTAGTTTCTCTGTGAAACGGAAGTTACAGTACCTATCTCACAGGGCCATTAACAAACTGGGACTTTATCTAAACTCTGTAATTTTGTTTGTCAAAAAAGACGGTTAATGAAAAGCCCCAAACTGGGAAAAAATCTTTGCAAATCATATATTTGATAAAGGATTTGTAACTACAATACACGCAGAACTGTAAAAACTTAAGAAGAAAAAATATATACCAAATTTTGGAAATGGGGAAATATCATTTTACCAACAAAAGAATATATAGACTGCAAATTAGCACATGAAATGATACTCAGCAACATCAGTCATTAGGGAAATAATTAAAATCATAAAGAGATACCCTTATAGGCCTATTATAATTGTTAAAATTTAAAAAACTGAACAACAACAACAATAAAACCCTTCGGATAATCTCAAAGGTCAACACAGGAGCAGCTGGGACTCTAATACATTGCTGGAGGCTGTGCAAAATGGCCCTGCCACTTGGAAAACAGTTTGGGAATTTCTTATAAAGTTAAACGTATTTACACTACAACCCTGAAATTTTGCTCCTAAGCATTTATCCCATTAAAATTAAAACTTATATACACACCTTTCTAAGTAAATGTCTATAGCAACTAACATATAATAGCTAAAAACTGCAAACAGCTCAATGTCTTTCAAATGTTGAAAGGATAAAGTGGAATTTCCATTCAATAGGACAGTACTCAGCAATAAAAATGATACATGCAAAAACATAGATGGAGAGCTGCAGCAGTAGCTCAGTGGTAGAGCGCTTGGCTCGCATGTTTGAAACCCTGGGTTCTATCCTCAGCACCACATAAAAATAAATAAATAAAAATAAAGTTATTGTGCCCATCCACAACTTAAAAAGAAAAAAAAAAAGGAAACTTGTGTGCAGTACACTAGCTAAAAGAGCAATACATGTGAAAGAGCAGCTCAGGAGTTCAAAAGCCAGCCTCAGCAAAAGCTAGGCTCTAAGCAATTCAGTGTGACCATGTCTCTAAATAAAAACAAAAAACAGGACTGGGGATGTGGCTCAGTAGTCAAACATGCCTGAATTCAATCTCAGGTATTTAAAATTAAAAAAAAAAAAGCTATAAACATATCATTTACATAACATTGTGGAAACCATAGAGACAGAAAACACCTTCACTGGGATCTCAGGGGAGTGGGAGGGGCTAAATGAAAAAGGGCAAGAGGAGATTTTGGAGGGCAATAGATTGTTTTGTTTCTTGATTGTGGTGGTGGTTATAGGAGAGTATACATTTGTCAAAACCCAGTATAGTACACTTTTGCTATATTTAATCATACATTATAATTTTTTAATGGTAGAAAAAGAATCATAAAAAAAGGTGAGTTCCAGACAATCTAAGAATGCGAAGCTGTGAGGATGATAATGTTCTCTGGAAAGGCAGCATTATTCTTTTTTTTTTTTTTTATTGGTTGTTCAAAACATTACAAAGCTCTTGACATATCATATTTCATACATTAGATTCAAGTTGGTTATGAACTCCCAATTTTACCCCATATACAGATTGCAGAATCACATCGGTTACACATCCACATTTTTACATAATGCCCTATTAGTAACTGTTGTATTCTGCTACCTTTCCTATCCTCTACTATTCAAGCCTAAGTCACAGGCCGTGGCCCAGACTTGGATGGAGTACAGAAACATGTTCCCTCTTCATTCTATTCATTCCCCATCCTCTCTGCTTTTTTTTTTTTTTTTAGGCTTGGCAGAGCCCTTAGGATCCTGTCACTTGGAAAAAGGACTTTAGGAGAATTGGAAACAGGAATCTCAATATAGCTCAGATCAGGAAAAAAAAAAAAAAAAAACAAACACCACCACCACGACCCATAACAAAAACCCTCCCTAAATCACAGAATCAACATTGGATTAAGCCTGAAAAGATACTAAGCCTCCTATCTCTAGCACCTGAATCATACCAGAGAGGGCTCTTCAAAAACTTTTCTTAAAAAAGCAAAAATACTAGGAAGGGTGCAGGGGAGCAAGATATGTCCATGTGTAATCATAGGTTATTTTAAGAATACAGTTCTATTAGTGATTTTCTTCAAAGCACAGTCTGTCAATATTAACTGACATCATTTTCAAACAAAGTGAAATCTAATAAGTAGCTCCTGTAAATATGGGATTTGTTTGTTTATTTTGGGCACTGAAGATTGAGCCCTGGGGCACTTAACCACTGAACCACATCCACAGCCCCTTTTTTGGGGGGGGTGAGAGGGACAGGGTCTCGATAAATTACAGAGGCTGGCTTTGAACTTGCAATTCTCCTGTCTCAGCCTCCTGAGTTGTTGAGATTACAAGTGTGCCCCACTATGCCTAGCTGTTAAGTTTGGTTTATATATTAAATATGAAAAAAGTATCTACAATCTCTGATTCTGCTTACTGACTAGTGGAAGAAAACTAAAAGAAAGGTAAGCAATGAAGTCATAATTTTCATTTTGAAGAGAAAAAGTGGGGATATATTAGATAATATACTTTCCTTGCCAAAAGCTAATGAACACATTATAATGGAAATATTTAAATAGGAATCAGGATACCTAAATTAAAATGCCAACTCTGCAAAGAATTTGAGTGCTAATTGGCTGAATAAAGCATATTATATATCTCCCTAGCCTTGTAATAAAATGGGGATTAAAGAGAGATATGGAACTTTAAAATTTATTACAAATGAAATGTGAAAGCAATTAGAAATTACTAAAAATGTCAAGAATACCATTGACATCATTGTCATATAGTCTAATAAAATGGTACCACTTAAAAAACTTGAACCAAGACTATATAATTAACCAGAACTACCTGTTACAATAACTCCACTAGAACAATTTTCAAGATGTTCCTTTTGATACATATTACAAGATTCATGTTATAATATTTCAACACTTTCAGATACCCAGGAGGTTTTCTTTAAATAACCTGAAATGTGAAAAAAGATAACCTAACTTTTATTTATTTACTTCTTTATTTTATAGCTTTATTGAGATATGATTAATACATTAAAAAACTGTATACTATTTATTTATTTAATAGTTTTACTGAGGTGTTAGTGATACGTAAATGCCTACATCTTTCAATTATTTATTTTGTAGCTTTATGTATATAAAACCTACATACATTTAATGAATACAAATTTATGATATACATACACCTCTGATACTATCACCAAATCAAGGTAGTGAACATCTCCATCAGTTCTAAAAGTGCCCTGTGTGCCTTTGCCTTTTTATTTTCTTTTTGTAGTAAGAATACTGAACATGAGATCTTCCCTCTTAATAAAATTTTAAGTGTCCAACACTACATTAATATAGGTACTACAATGTCAATACATATCTACGATTGATAACTTCATACCCACTGAACATCTCCTCCTCATTCTCCCTCCTCCCATTTCCTGACAACCATCATCCTAAAAACATCCTAAAAACAGTCAAACAAGTGGAGTCATGCATTATTTGTCCTTCCATGACTGACTTATTTCACTGAGCATGATGTCTTTCAGGTCCATCCAGGATAATGGAAATGATAGGATTTTCTTGGTTTAAGGCTGAATACTATTTCATTTCACATTTTTAAAATCTATGTATCAGAGAAAATTTGGGTTGTTTCCATATCTTAGCTACTTATGAATAATTTTTCTATGAGATCCTGATTTCAATTCTTGTGGATGTATGCCCAGGAGTGGAAGTGCTAGGTCATATGGCATTTCTACTTTTAATGTTTTGAGGATCCTCCATACTGTTTTCCATGGCAACTGAACATTTCCACCCATATTCTGTGGATTCCAATTTCTCCATACCACTGCTAACACTAGTCTTTTGTTTTTTGATAGTAGCCATTCTTAAAGGTATGAGATGGTACTACACTGTAGTTTTGATCTGTGTTTCTCTGATATTGGTGATGTTAAGCACTTTTTCCTATACCTGCCAGTCATTTGTATGTCTTCTTTGAAGACTGTCTTTGCCCAATTTTTAATCAGGTTATGTTTTTGCTATTGAGTTATGTGGATTTCTTAAGTATTTTGGAAATTAACCCTTTATCAGCTACATGGTTTGCTAAGTCTTTTGTCCCATTCTGTGGGTAGCTTTATCTCTCTGCTGTCTCCTTTACTGTGCCAAAGCTTTTTCATTTAATGTAGTCCCAATTATCTATTTTTGCCTGTGCTTTTGATGCCAGATCCATGAACTCAAGACCAAGGTCATGAAGTACTATCCTTATTCTTTTAGGGATTTTACAGTTCCAGGTCTTATGCTTAAGTCTTTAAACCAATTTGAGTTGATTTCTGTATATAGTGTAAGATAAGAGAGTGATTTCATTATTTTGCATGTGGATATACAATTTTGCCAACACCATTTATTGAAAGCATTATCCTCTCCCCACTGTATGTTCTTGGCATCTTTGTCAAAAATCAATTGATCACAAATATGTGGTTTAATTTCTGGGTTCTCTATTTTGTTCGCCCAGAAGGCTTTACGCCAGAACTCTATTTATTAAATTATTTCAGCTTAGTAATAAATTCTGAAATCAGGAAATATGGTACCTCTATCTTATTCTTTCTCAAGACAGCTTAGGCTGTTCTTGGGTCTTTTGATACTCTGTATGAATTTTAGGACTTTTTTCTATTCTGTAAGAAATGCCATTTGGATTTGATGGGAATAGCACTTAAATCTGTGCACTGCTTTGAGTAGTATGGGCATTTTAACAATATTAAGTCTTGAAGAAAGAATATACAATATCTTTCCAATAGCGCATGGGGGGTGGGGGGGTCTTTGATTTTTTTATCAATGTACCATAGTTTTCAGTGTGTAATAAATATTTTGCTTTCTTGGTTAAATTTATTTATAAATATTTCATTCTTGATGCTATTTTAAATAAAATTGTTTTCTTAATTTCTTTTTCAGGTGGTTTAATATATAGAAATACAACAGTTTTTTGTATATTGATACCTAACCTTTCTATCTTACAGGAGATTTGAGTGGCAGAGATCTGAAACAGAAGTTCTTACTTCATTTTGGCCATTATATCATTTATTTCAAGGAAGACAAAAAGAAAACCAACTCATCCCTGAGTTGAGTCTATATTTGTGTCACATGATCCTTTAATTCAGATTTTTAAAAATGAAATTCAGGGTACACTCAGAACAGATTCTCCATTTTACCCCATCCCTGACCCTTCCTCATATATATTCATGAAATATTAAGACCGATATTAAGGAGTGAATGGGTACTTTACATTTATCATTGTTTCACTCTAATACCTCTAAAGAAATAGTTATTCTCATTCCCAACATATAAGAAAACAAACTCAGAAGGGATAAACAATTTGCTCAAAGTCACAAAGAAGGTAAGCATCAATGCAATTCCAATCAAGGTCTCAAACTCAACCTCTTAAAATATTCATTCTTCAGTTATCTATATACTATACCAATCTTCCTACCAACCCCTGATCCTTCAAATAACAAATGATTTTTCCTCTAAAAGACAGACAACAACAGTGGCAAATTACATGTCAGGGAAAGGCCAAAAATGATTTATTAACCTGTTATTAATATTAGTATTAATTTTCATATTGATTCATCAGGAAGATAGAATAGTTATTATCATTGGTTACATTTTAAGAACTAAAAGATAAAAGAAATTAAACAATTTGCTGTATGTTAAAAAGATATTACCTATACTACTAGAGATCCTTACAGTTCCCAAAGTGCTTATTTACCAATCCATACAGAATTCAGAAAGCAATTATTCATTAAGCAACTATCAGGACTCATCCTAGAAGCTTGAAAAACATCAGTGAACAATAAAAGCAGAGATTTCTATCCTCATGGAACTTACATTCTAGCAGGGGAGACAGATATAGTAAATACAAGTAAGCAAATTATATATGATATTAGATGGTGATGCTCTGGAAAAGATAAGTAGAAGAGGCAGGGTAAAAGGATGTTAAAAGAAAGAACATTGCGCTTTAAAATAAGCTGGTCAGTGTGGATTTACTTGAGAAGGTAACATTTGGGCAAAAATTTACAGACATAAAGGAATAAGGCATGCAAATGTTCCAGGCAGAAGAAAAATCTAGTCCAGCAGCCATAAAGAGAGAGCATGCTCAACATTCTAGAGAACAACAAGAGGTTTAAGTGGATGAAGTGGAGTAAGAGAGAAGGTAAGAAAGTTAGAGAGGTAAAGAGGGGACAGATCTTACAGGATCTAGTAAGGACTTAGAAAGCTAAGGTAGTTATTGGGAGAATTGAAAGAATGATCTAATTACCTTTGATAAGCCTACACTGACTATTCTGTTGAGAATTGACTGGGAAGAGGAAGGTTCATTAGTCAAACCAGGTATACAAGTATTTAACACTAGGGTAAAAATCTAGACCAGAGATGCTGAGGTTAAATGATGATGAAAGTAATGCAGAAGGTGTGAAGTGATCCTTTGCTGAAGATAAAGCCAACAAAATTTGCTAACACACTGGACATTGGATACAAGATAGGAAAGTCAAAGATAACTCCAAAGTTTTTGAATTGAGCATCTAGAAGGATAGCATCTCCAACAACCAAGATGATAGAGACAGTGGGTGGAGGAGAAGTGGAGGAAATAAAAGTTTTGGACAGGTCAGCTAGATATGTCAAGTAGGCTGTTAAACAAATTTAATTTTAGAACAGGGGTCTGTCCCAAATATAAACGTGATAATTTTTAGGCATATAACTAACATTTAAAACCGTGAAATTCAAATTGCCAAAACTAGAAATGATTTTTCATAAATACCTGAACTGATAAAGATTAAGTAAGATCTAAAGAAAGTTACTGATATATACAAATCAATTGTAACAGGGCTGGTATTCTTTTTTTTTTTTTTTTTTTTTTAGTTACAGATGGACACAATATCTTTATTTATTTATATGTGGTGCTGAGGATCGAATCCTGTGCCTCACACGTGCAAGGCAAATCTCTACCACTGATCCACAACCCTAGCCCAAGAAGTGGAATTCTTTAGCTCTTAATTTTTGAGAATGCTTCACTGCCAGCTAGTATAATTAAACAACTGTCCTTTGAAAGCTAAATAAAGGAAGTTTACCTACCAGAAAAGATTTCCTAAATACTGTGCACAGAATATGAAATTATTTTCTCCCTTTTTCTCAAAAAGCATTATGTAGAGACATTAAATATCTAGCACAATATAAGCATTCCATAAATATTATTTAATAAGTAAATAAATTTGCCATTAAATAACACAAGCTTACTGTGACATTATTTTTAGTATCTAAACCCTATTTGTCAATGAGGTTATATTTAATTAAACATTTTTATTTACCTGATATTTAAGCCAATGAAATTTGTCCATGTGAAAATATAATCTCCACCAAAGACCATTCCAATGTAAGTTATTAATATATTCTAAAAAGAAAAAAAGTGATATATTGTTACATAGGTTTAACCAAGTTTTTTAAATGTACATATAAACTCATCCATGCTGTGACCTTAAATACCCTTAAAATACAAAAACAAACAAACAGTAACAACATAAACCCATTAACCCTAAAGTGAGTGTAGTATGAACAAGGACACCAGTAAGAAGTCAATGACATTAACCTGTTCCCAAATTATTTCTCCAGAAGTAAATGCTTGTAGATCATTAACAAGATTATCAAACTTTCCCTGCCTTGTGGGATGGCTGACAGATGGCTTTTTACTCTGATTGGGATAACTACTGATTATGAGAGAAAGAATAAAGAATGAAAGAATGCTAACATGCAAACATCTTTCCTCTTCTTTTAAAAAGGAAAAAGGGGATGATGGGAACTTTGCCAACATGAAGACTATTATTAGAGAAATTTTCCTTGCTATCTTCAATAACACATTGGGAAGTCATTTTGAAGTATTATATCTAAAATCACTTCTGACACTCCTAGGTATAAACATCCAGCTCTCTTTAATTATCTTCAGATTAAAAAAGCAGAAAATGACTTTCTAAAGTTTAAACTATCATTCAATTCCTTTCAAATATTCCTTCTTTTATATTCATAAGTTACTGCTTCCCTCTCTTTTGAAACTACCATAAACTGTCAATGTAGCAACATTCCTGGATCAGGCCTAAAGGCCAGGACTTGGTTATAGCTTGGTGGTAGACTGCTTGCCTAGCTAAGGCAATCGGTGCAATCTTCAGTAGTGAAAAAAACAAAAACTAAAAACAAAACTTCGAAATAACTTTCGAAAGAGTGCTCTTTCAGAAAGCATTCAAAATTACACCAGCTCTTCTAGGTCTAAGGACAGTGACAGCAAGTTACCTTACAGCAGGGTTTTTTTTTTTTTTTTCTTGAATTTGTAGATAGACATCAGGACTTTATTTTATTTGTTTATTTTTATGTGTGCTAAGGATCAAACCCAGTGCATCAGACCAAGCGCTAAGCCACTGATCTACAGCCCCAGGCCTAGAGCAGATTTTGTTACTGAAGGATAAAATATATGTATTTTGTAATAGTAAACTAGGCCAATAGGTATGCTGGAAAAGTAAATAACAGGACCTCTCTTTGAATACAAAGATCCAGGGAGAAAGTGAATTAATTTGCATAAACTGTCCAGGAAACTTCAGAAAGGAGGGGGGCCTACCAAGAGCACAACTTGCTGCTCAAAATCAGAAAAGTTGTAGGTATATATTAGGGTATCTTAAGCAATATTTGCTATCAGGAGGACACCAACCTCCCCCAGACAGAATGTTACAGGAAGCACAGAAGAGTATACTGTGAGCTCAAAACTAAGACTGTAATTCTCCAACTTTAGTGTATCTGAGAATTACCTGGAAACCTTGTTAAAAATGAAGATTTCCAGGTTATACTCTACAGATTGTGATTTAGTTTATCTGCAGTAGGCCTGGGGATTCCTTTTTTAACCAGAAATACTAAGTGATTTTCCTATCACACCTCACCAAAGAGAAATGAGGAATCTGACAGAGGGTTTGTGAAGTTGGGATCCTTAAGAACAGAAAGAAGCTTAAAGCCTCCTGAAAGAACAGCTGAGCAGAAAAGCTAGTAAAAGAAAAGCAGAAAAGTTAATGAAAGAAGCACCACTGTAGCTTTGGTAGATTCTAACTCCCATCTATTAGCTCTCCTTCAACAGTGAGACCATGCAGCAGTGAGGAACAAAAGCAATTAATCCGGTAATACAGTTTTTCCCTCAAAGGTCTGAAATAAATCTGCTCCCTTGGGACTGAGTAAATCCTTGGTTACTTAATTATATCAAAAGAATATATCAAAATTATATCAAAAGTATACCAAAAGAAAATTATGGACACACATTAGGTATCACTGTGTGTGTATCCCATGTTCACAACAGTCAAGTACACACTAAGAAATTCCAAGCAAGTCATTTAATTATTTAAACCAAACATAGGCTTTCCTACCCCATCCTTCTCCTTAGCTAAAACATGGTACCAAATGCCCTATCTCCTATGTTCTAACTGCTCTTATTCTAAAGATACAAGCCATCCACTTTGCTCTTGAAGCATCACTATACAAAACCAAAACACAGCAGAGAGCTATTTTGAGGGGCTAAAACTATCTCAGTCAGCCCAGTCCCTTGTCTTTAGCTTTCTGGGAGAATTCACACAAGTGACTTGTTATAGCTTAATTTAGAATTCTATTCATGTCAAACACTCTAATTTCATGATTTGAAGCTACAGACTTAGGAAATTATAACCCAATCTGATTTCTAACAGGAGATTGGGCAGGCCTCATTCCACTGGGGGTGCAGAACACCAGGGATGGGCCCCACTCCACTGGGGGCATGTTTTACTTAGTAGTCAGTAAAAATGTTACCTCTACTGATGACTATTGAAGCATCAGAAAGGAAGCCACCAAAGTAACCATCCTCTTCTTCCCAAATGATCATGGACTTACCTCTCTGTCTTGTCTTTTTTAGAAAGTAAACCCACTTGGCTAATTCAGATATGCCATGACCTCCTTGATTTTAAAGAGCTAGAATCACAAAGTCAGATGAAAGAGGCCTCAGGCTTCAGTGAACTTTAGCTCAATACTCAAGTCAACTTGGCTCTCTTGGCTGAAGACAAATGAGACTCCCTCAAATAAAACAGTTCAGGAGGAAGCAACATTACTGAAAATGTCAGACACAATTTTTAAAAGCGGGTCATATAAGGTCTGGCTCAGTCATAGGAAAAGCACCCTTGATTAGCTTTTGGCCAACACCTCTTCACATAGAACACCAGAACTCAGTGAAACAGAGCAGTTCTTGCTTCGGTTAATGGGATGGGCCTATCACTACTAAGCTATTCATCTGCCCTGTCACAAATAGCCTAAATTTTCTTTCTTCCTCTACTCTAAGATAATACATTTTCCTTTTCCCGCACTCCTCAGAGCTAAGTTGCCTGCAAGCAGACCAGGCCCTTCCTGAATTCTTAAGGACTGTTAGAAATGCAACACAACCCATCAAAACTAATAAGAGAGAACAGGAAATAAGGATTATGGGACTTAAGAACATAAAAAGATTATTATTTTAGAGGATCAATAATCAAAAAAAGCACATACAAAAAGATACCAGTATTTTTTTTCAACTTACCTTAATACAGCCAACTATTGTAGTTGTAAGAGCAGAATTATACTGAGTGCAGAGCACTGTGGCATACATCAAGATGAACCTAGGGTGAAGAAGGAAAAGGCACATCATAATGAAGACCCAGTGCTTACTTTAAAATAATCTCTAGCCAAGAGAAAATAGTCAGTGTTGGCCATGCTAGCTCATTCTGGTCACCGAGCAACTGTGAGCTTTCTTCACCTCACTGTTGTTACACTGAAGCTTCAGATTTTTTAAGACTTCTAAAGAGAAACACACATCCAATTCCTGTCCTGGTGTTTTTTTGATCCACTCAACAAAACCATGAAACTTATAATGATGAGTATTCTTTAGCAATCATGCTTCCTACTATCTCACCTAAGCTAGACAGAAAGCTCAGATCTCACAATCCTAGCTCACTTGTATACCTCTTATGAGGACAATGTGACCTCTGGACAGGATGAAGGCAAGAGGGATTCTTAAGGATGGAAGAAAATCAAACTGGAACTACTTTAAGAGGGGATACAGGCTCCCTCAATAACTAAGTAGCAGCACTTGGAAATCCTAGGTTTCCACTGAGGCTTTTGAGCTGACTTAATCCTAGGGAAGCATGTCATTATATTCTGAAGCACCTGCTCACTATGTCCAGTCACAGATAGCTGACTGGCTAAGGGAAGGACACATTATAGAAACATGAAAGTGAGGAGAGCTTCATGTTTGCAGATACTCTTTGCCTTTTACATCTTCTCTTCTAGACAGAAGACAACATGGTAGAGAGAAGTCAATTACCCCCAAAGTCAAATGCAGCCTTGCCATCTACTGCTTATGCAAACTTTGATAATTAATTTTTGAGCCTGCTTTCTCATAGGTAAGAGAACAACAACATGTGTCAAACTGTCAATGTATAGATAAAATAATGCATACTGAAATATAATGATGCTTATTATAGACAAGGCCAATGGATAAATATCAGCTCTTTTCTTCCTCTAACATGACTTTGGGATCAATTCAGCAGCCTTAAGAGCACACTCCCAGGTGGTACTATGAGACCACTTGAGTCTGGAATTGATTATCCTAAGCTGACACACTCAGGAGCCCAAACAGATACTGGGAAATGAGGCAAATGAACTCCTGAACAAATTTCTCTAATCTATGTCTCTAGGAAAACTACCTGCTAACAAGGTGATAAACACTCACCCCATCACACAGGAGAGGGTGAACTGTAGAAGAAAGAGGGTGTCGGCCCAACCTTCAAACTCCATTGCCTGTAATACGCAAGGAAGCATTAGATTTTAGAGCAGGCCCTCAGAAGGAGCTCATTCATTCATTAATGAAAATCCTTTTATGTGTGTACCCCCAACATGCACATACACACATGCACGTGCGCGCGCGCGCGCGCGCGAGCACGCACACACACACACACACACACACACACACACACACACACACAGGCATGCATTTCCCTGCATCACTCCCAGGATAGAGTGATGTTCAAGTTTCAAATATATCAAACTGAACCAACAAAAATTTTTAAAAGACATCCTACTTTCTAAAATGTAATGTGGGGAGATTTTATACTTCTCCCTACTGGTGCAAAGAAATATCTATTTTCTTAAGGCACACATCCACATCTGGCTAAACTCAGCTATTCTCCCAGATGGCTGTTAATGTACTAGCGTTAAAGGTTTTCTCCAACATTAAAACACATTTCTAGCCAGGTGCAGTGGCGCACACCTGTAATCCCAGCAGCTAGGGAGGCAAAGGCAGGAGGATTGTGAGTTCAAAGCCAGCCTCAGCAATTTAGTGAAGCACTAAGCAACTCAGTGAGACCTTGTCTCTAATAGAATACAAAACAGGGTTAGGGATGTGGTCAAGCACCCCTGAATTCAATCCCAGGTACCTCCTCCCCACCTCAAAAAAATTTCCTCCTTGGCAGTATGTGAAAACTCAAGTATAGAAGTAATTATACAAATACACCTAAGGTCTACTCCGGGAGATTTATTGTTCATATATATATGACATGATATAATATCATATATATCATCACACACACACACACACACATATATGCACACACCACAATTTGTTTAGTCAAGAATCAATGGACTTTTATTTGGACTGTTTCTAAAATTGTTATTATAAATAAAGCTGCAATTAACCTTGGAGTAAAAGTCTATTAACACATTATTATTTGCCTTTGGTAAATATCTAGGACATTAGATTGCTAGTTCTTTTGGTAAATTTATCCTTAATTTTATAAGATAAACTTTTTTCTTATAAACTGTGAACTTTTTTCCAAAGTAGCTACATAATTATATATTCTCCCCAGCACTGTATGAGAGCTCTCACCATTGTACATGTTCATCAATATTTAGAATTCCCAGAGGCTATTCTGGTCAGTGACGTGTGGCATTTCAGAATTCTAACTTGTTTCCCTAATGACTAACAAGGATCGGGTATCTTTTAATGTGCTTATCTGACATCAGTATTTCTTTTTTTATAGTCTACCCAAATCTTTTGCCAAATTTTAATTAAAAGTCTTCTGATGATTAAGTTTTAAGTTTTTTTTATACATTCTTGATGAATATCTTTAATCATGTACATCTGGTACACACAAACATGCATGGATGACCTAAGAGTAAAAAATAATCAGAATTATATAGCAAAAACCTTAAATAAATCTCTCTATACTCTATATACAGGAGTTCCTTCCCTCCTTAATCTCCCATGCTAACGGAGCACGACTCTGACATGTATTAAGTCAGGCCTTGGGGCACTATGCTAAAGAGGATTTAATTAGGTCTGCTCATAATGAAATAGAAAACTACAGCAATAAATAATACTGCCTAATATTTGTGGAGTGCTTCTGAATAGATCATGTCATTTGAGTCCCATGATCACCCTCTAAGATGAAAAAGCCAAGTCATATTATCCCCAGAAGACATCAAAAGACTAACTAACTTTAGGTCAAATAGCTAATATATTAGACTCAAATCTACACATTCCAAGTCCATGGCTCTTTACAACGAACATTAAATTTTATTCAGGAAAAATGCCCCAAATATATACTGCATAGCCCCCACCCTTGGGGACATAGTAACTATTCTGTAGAATATTAAAATAAATCTTATGGCCATTATTCTATTTATACGATTCAAAAACAGAAAAATAATTCTCAGAGGATTTATTTTCCCCATTTCCCTAAGTATTTGGCCTATGTCTGAAGAAAGCCAGTCTATGGCACAAGTAGCCTGCTGCATTCCTCTACTTTACCATAAGAATAGATCTTTGACAGCAACAATATCAGCAGCAGCCATTTGAAAGTACAGCTGAATGACAAATATGACCCATTTAGTCACCTCAAGAGCCCACCCTCCCTGCCATCTACCATAAGGACAGCATTAAGAAAGCAATAAAAGCTACCACTTATTACAAGCTTCCTATGTGCCAGACTCAGAAATATTCAGTAACTTTTCCAAAATTATTCAGCTAGTAAGAGCTTGTTCAGCTCCACAGCCTACAGTCCTTCTATCTATACTTCTGGGAAACAACACAAGTTTTTCTACTCAATGGCTGCTCTTATCAGATCTGTGAGTCAAAAGCAGGAGTTCTACTTGTAACTCTGCATTAACTTTCTGTGAGGTCATAATAAAGTCATTTAACCTCTATGAGCCCTTGTCTATATTACAAAGGTAGAAAACAATCTGCTCCTTCTGCTTTTTGTTAGAAACAACTGGGAGAATAAAATATGATATATAAATTATATAAATATACACAGAATTTATAAACAGAAGAGATTATTTACTTAAGCTTCCACCACTACCATTATTAACTCATGGTGGTAGATTTGCAGGGAAGAAAAAAATTTTTTTAAGGTTCTGGGGACTGAACCCAGGGCCATACACATGCTAGGCAAGTGCTCTACTATTAAGCAACACCCACAGCCCCAACAGGCAAACCTTTTTATTTTCCCTATGATAGGAGATACAGAAGGCACAACGATCATGTACTTTTTTTAATCAGGAAAAATAAAATGTTTAAACAAAACTTCTGCCTCTAGAGAAAACTCTGATAAAGAGTCACTGTGACGAGAATGACCTGACTGGTCATTCTGTGCATAACACAGAACTAAATAGGACTCTGCTACAAGCTCCATGATCTGCAATCTTGGCTAAGTGGTGGCTGTGGTTACAGACTGAACATACAAAGATGCTTTCTTAGGCTTCCTTCTGTTTTGAATGAAGTCTCCACCTCTACAGGTGCTGGTGGTATCATGTAATTCCACGGGTCAAAACCTCCAGGAGTGAAAAAGTGTCATACAATCAAAGGGCAAAGGTTATATGGACCTACCATGTTCTGTGTAAGATTTTTAGTCAAATAAAAATATTTAAAACAAAAAAGGTTAACTATAAAATTTGTTCTTTACTTGCTTAGATAAAGGAAATTAAAAGATTTAGGGAGTATCTGAGTAAGATTAAGCACTAAAATGACATACAATAATAAAACTAAAATCTAGTCCAGGAATGCAATCAGATTTTGTCTTTTTTTTTTTTTTTTTGGTACCAGGGATTGATCTGAGGGGCACTCAACCACTGAGCCACATCCCCAACCCTATTTTGTATTTTATTTAGAGACAAGGTCTCACTAAGTTGCTTAGCACCTCGCTTTTGCTGAGGCTAGCTTTGAACTCACCATCCTCCTGTCTCAGCCTCCAGAGAACACTGGGATTATAGGCATGAACCACTGTGCCCTCAAGATTTTTTCTTTTGTACCAGCTCTAATTGATTAATTCTGGCTGTCTGAACCACTGTAGTGGGAAACATTCTGAGGCTAAACATTCAAATAGTCACAGTATTTTCCTTTCAAAAAGGAAAGTACTGTGACTATTTGTCCTTGTCCATAAGAGCACAGGATAATATCTGCACTGATTCACCACTCCTGATCTAAAGAGAAACATGGAATAATTTCATTGTGCATTTCAATCTTAAGTGCAACCCCACTTCCAGGGAAACTTGATAAACAAAAAGTCAATAACTTATTTTATATGCAAACTAAAATCTGAAGTATAAATGAGACATTTTCTGTGTTTTGATTTCTCCCTGCTTACCTTGAAAAATCTTAACAAACAATTTAGGCTTTCTATACTCTATATAGAACATCATGGTAAAAAGGTTGTAAATGATGTAAATCTATTTTGAAATTTCTTTCTCTTAAAAAAAAAACTATTGAGAAAAAAATGTGGCCTTTTCTAAAAGTAAACTGCTAGGAAACTTGCTAAGGCAGAACAAAGATAATGTTAGTGGTGCAAATGATCTGCCATAGTTCTCTCCCTGCCTTGGGAAAGTCAGGTGAGTTCCCAGAATCAGTGGTGCTGGGTTACCCACCTTGATACTATTATAACCATTTTCTACCTCTCCTGCTCTGCCCCTTCTCCTAGCTTAAATGAGAATATGAGCCCAGATATTTTCACTATCTCGCTGCTCACTACGCTCTGCCACCAATATAAAACCTATGTATGATGACAAAACTACACTTACTAAACTTACTAACCAAGTTTCTTGCTCCTCTTGAAAAGTCACATCCTCAAAAATAAAAATGACTAATAACAAGAGTAGTCACCCTGGACAGGCTACCCCAGTAGCCTAAAACTTTTTCATAATTTAAACAGCAGTGCTTCATAAGAGACACTTCCAGACAGATGATTTGTGTGGCAACTTTTCTTGTCATTCCCCTAAGCCATGGAATATAACTAGTGATATAATGAAGACATTATACAATGTCCCAGTGCCTACAGTACTGGCCTTGTGAGATTCACAGCAAGAGGTCTGTTCTTCCATTCCTACGTGAGAATACCTAGCAGAGTGTGCTGCCAAAAAGCAGAGCTCCAACTCCTGTGACTCTGAATCACTGGCTTTGTGCTGCAAACATTCCCTTTTGGAGGCAGCAACTAATGAATTTAAACACAATCTGTCCTGACACTTTGGAAAGTCATTAGTGAAGTGATGTCCACTCCACCTCTACCTATATTAATCAGATATCTTTTATTAACAGTAAGCTTGTCTTCATATAATGTGTAGGGACTTTTTAAAATATTTTAGAAGATTTGTATTTTAAAAACATTAAGTACTGAAATATTGGTTCTTTGGTTCAAGGTAAATGCAAGACTTGCAAACCTTGAATAAACTTTTAAAACACAAACATACACACACACATACACACATACAACCAGACTAGTTTCTGAGAATGCTTTTCCAAGGCTTTCCCTTGTACTATGTGCTCACTGGGATGCATTGTTCAATTGGAACTTGCCTTTTAATCTTTAAGGTAATTTAGTTTTTTCATCCTTAACCTCCAATTCTTCCTTAAAGATTGTATCAATCCTGTCAAATACCTCTCTGGACCCTTCAGAGCCTCTTGTTGGATTCTTGCCCTAGCAGAGGAAAATTTTTCTTCCTTTGCCTACTTAGGTTAATAGTGAGACTTTGAGAAAAATAATTCAAATCTGATTTTGCTTTAGTTTGCATCCAGGTCAAGAATCTGCAACTCTAAAAATGCAAACAAATAAATTTGTTCTATCTTTCCCAGTTATTTTTGAAGTTAGGATTCATCACAGAATATTCATCATTTATTCTAAAAAAATAATATTTTTCTAATTGTTCACTTTATAAAGTACAGTTTTTAAATACCTTCACATGATTCTACAATAAAAACAATTCAGAAAAATGAAGAGTTTGGAAGTGTCCCTTCATTCTTTTCTATATACCTATTCCCACACACAAACACAAAAATTGATGGTTACTTTATTAGTTTCATATATAATTTTTCCAGTTCCTTTATTGAAATAAGTGAATAAACTATGTGTGTCTTATTTTTCATTTCATTTTACTCAAAGAAAGCCTACCCTTTGCACCATGCTTTTACATTTAACCACTCATCATGGAGATCTTTTCATTCAATACAAAGAGAGCTTCCATGCAATAAGTGGCCTAAGCTCAGGAGAGCCAGGAGTCCCACGGATGAAAGCAGTTGATCAGCATTGATTATCTGGGAGCACTAGATTCAGGCCAGCTGGGAGGACAGCAGCCTAGTAGTGTCCACACCAATATGACTTTTACTGCTCATAAATTCTGTCTCTTCCCAGAAAAGGACCTACTTTGAGAACATTTTATCCCAACCTCTCCATTTTATACATGACAAAGCAGAATGGGAGAGCAGAAGGACTTATCCAAAATCAGCTAGTGCATGGGGACAGACCTGGAGGTTGCTGGTTTTCTGCACGTAGGCCCAAATTTCTCTTCATTGTTCCACTTATATCACTAGCTTTTAAGAACTTGTTACTACTTGGAGAGTAAATTTCAATTTCCTATGTCTAGCACTGGTTCTAATTTAGAAGGAAACAGGGTGTGGTATAATGAGAAGAGTGACAGCACCAGTCTTACAATCAGGAAATCTGGGAAATCTAGACCTGGGTCCTCTCTAGCCCCTATTTTCTCACTTATGAAATAAAAGGTTTGAACCAGATGCTCTCCAAGGCCTCTCCGAGTCTTACACTTCTATCTTCTAACAACACTTGCATCTATGCCTATGCTCACGCTTAGTTCTGCCCGGAATACACCTTTCATTTCTCCTCTTCCACCTTTCTCAAGGTCCACCTTGGCTTTCCCTGATATGTACCCATTCAGAAAATGCTAAGAGCTCATTTCTCAGGATTCAGAACATGCTTTTTTCCTCAACCTAGATCTAGATTATAGATTACTTCCTCTCCAAAAAGCCACAAATTGGTTTCTCAATCCATTCAGTTCATATCTGCTTAAATGAATTTTGTAAAGATACCTTTCTTAGCTAACTTACTAAAAACAGCACTTCCCTTCATTCTCCTCATGCTCTACTTCTCTTCATTGCTCTTAGTATATAATTTATGTGTAGTTTATCTCACCCCACTGGAATCCAAGCACAATTAAAGCAAAGACCTTGGTCTTTGTTTTTTTTTTTTTTTTTTTTACTTTTCAATTCTTAGAAGAGCATCTGACACATAATAAGCATTTAATGTGGTCTTTGAAAGAACAGTGATTGTTTGTAAATAATTAATGACAAG
Source organism: Ictidomys tridecemlineatus (assembly GCF_052094955.1). Lineage (NCBI taxonomy): Eukaryota > Metazoa > Chordata > Mammalia > Rodentia > Sciuridae > Ictidomys > Ictidomys tridecemlineatus. The sequence goes on from NC_135487.1 coordinate 52,539,891, forward strand.
GACAAGTTGCTGACTACTTCTAATACTACTCTTTTAACCACCACTGAATTGTTTCTCACATTTGAAGGCTTGTCCTACAAGAAGTACCTGCATGAAGTCCCAAATGGAAAATGTAAATCAGGGACAGCAGATGGTTTTGGGAGATACATGTACTCAGGCAAAAAGCAAGGGTTCTGGAGTCAGACCGGTTCTAGTTCTGAACCTTGCCAACTGGGCTTGAGCATGTTTCTAGCATCTGAAAAACAGATAACAACCTACTACAAAGGTATATAACAAAGATCAGGGGAAATTATTTATGTTGAAGTATCTTGTCAGGTAGAAGGCATCATACCAAATAGGTAAAGTATACTAACGGCCAGAAACAGTCTTAAATTGTTTTTTGGCAACAGCCTCATTTTAAAATGTATGCATAAACACTCATGTTTGTCCAAATGTACATATGCACATGTAGGAAGAAAAGCACACTGACAATCTGACAATGAATCAGACTCTTAGAAGAACATCTGACACATAATAAGCACTTAATATGTTCTTTGAAAGAACAGAGAAAACTCTTACCTTACCATATATCCCATTCTTTAATGCAAACCCTTTTAGATAAGGTTTCAGACAAACAAACCACTGTCTACTGTGAAAATCAATCCTCCAGTGGAAAAACTAAACCTCAGACCTCTTGTAGAACACTATGAGCCTCCTGGACACCTTGGGTTATGTAGGCTTCCACCTACTACATACAGACTGTTTTAAATAAAAAAATAATCACTCAACCACCTTTGTAAGTTTTGTCTCTAAAACAAGCCCCAAAACAGACTAACACTGCTTATTGCATTTGGTGGTTAAGAAAACAAGAACTGGGCTGGGATTGTGGCTCAGTGGTAGAGTACCTGCCAGCACTCATACATACATGGCCAGTTCATACATGGCCAGTTCCATGGTTCTGGGCCTGAGGTGAGGCAGAACATCATGGCAGAAGAGTACAGTGGTGGGAAACAGCTCAGGAGTGGTCAAGAGGAAGAGCTCCTATACAAGGAAAAAAGAAAAGCCCCCAAGGCAAGGCACACCCCCAGTGACCCACCTCCTCCAGTCACACCCTACCTGCCTACAGTTACAGAATCACTGCTATTTCGAAGAATATATATTAAGTGCTTATTATGTAACAGATGCTCTTCTAAGAATTGAAAAGGAAAAAAAAAAAGATCAAACCCAGTGTGAGGTACTGGGTTCGATTCTCAGCACCACATAATAAATAAATAAATAAACAAACAAATAAATAAAGGCATTGTGTCCATCTATGACTAAAAAAACATTAAACAAAAAAGAAAACAAGAACTACCTCATTAAACAACAATTATTGATACTTAACTCACACCATTTCCTTCCTAACCTGAATACTCATAGTACTTACTAATAGGCATGCACTTTGATATTGTCTCATACCTAGGCTTTTGGGGGATACCTTACATCTAAACCGTAAGGAGTATGTTGCTCTTAGAATGGCAAGTCTGCTCCCTAATAAGATGGTACGGTCTTTAAAGACGATACCATTTTATTGCAGCTTCTTTTTTCTTATTTTCTGAGTCTAACACAGTGAGATATACAATAGTCTTTAACTATATGAGAATGTTGAGATGGAGAAGATGTTAAGGAAAGAATGTTTAGAAAAAGAGCATGGGATTGTAAGAAAGCCAATATCCATTTGTACCACAATAAATATTTTATTAGTAATAAGAATGAGAATAAACATTTATACAAAATCCAAAATAATGATGGAGTTTCACTATAAAACAATGAGTTCAATTTCTAAAATTAGTTTATCATTCTAACTGGAAAATATTTAAATGAACTGACATTCTTCAAAATCATTATTCTTCTAAAATAAACCTTTCTTGACTTTGCCTGGCACTTTTATTGGAAAAACAAAAGACTATTATTCAAAATTCTACTCTTCTGCTTAGAAATAGAAGAAAAGAATAACAGGAAATCTAGATCTAACATAGGTGACAAAGCAAATTTTCACACAATGAATAAACATTCTTAACTATACTAAAGCATTTCAAAATGAATGTGAGTTACTGAATTTCAAAATGTGCAAATTATAACTTTTTACATAAATTGTCATCATTCTGGAATGAAGAAATGTCTCCTTTGGTCAATTTTTTCAGTAGCTACAAGCTATTGGTCAAAGTTTTAATATAATGAAAATTCTGTCTTTGCTAGGTCCTTAGAATACCTAACCATATTAATTCTTCCAACTTTCTCATATACAAATTGGCCTAGAGAAAAGGAACCATCTTGCCTTTAGGGGCTGGTCATTTTACATCATATTCTTACTCCAAAGAGTAAAGGGTGCTTCAGTCAGGGTCTTGCTAGGAGGAAGCAGACCACTGTGGAAAGACCCTAGTCTTTGCTATAAGGCTTGGGTTTAAATTCTGATCCTACAACCCCCCATCCCCCTACCCTATACCCCTTACCCCTTAGTATGGCTTTGGTACTTTCTCTGAACCTCTGTTTACATTAGTAAACTAGAGATAATGTAAACTTTCTAAGCTATTATGTTATATATAGAAAGCAACTTACAGATAATACAGATTCAAAAAATGCTAGTTTTTCCTACCATTTTCTTCACAGTCACAGAAATTTACTCATCACAACTGGTCAGAGCAGTTAGCTCTATTTCCTACTTGAGGGCCATTTCTAGATCTTCTAGTACCCAGGTCACATCATAGAACTTTACACATCTATTCAAAATGATATGTGCCAATTATTTAAAAGAAAGAGGTCTTATGTAACTATGTTTCATAAATTATCAGTATCCTGTCTTTGTTTCAAGAACAAGTTTTCAATAGTCTAACTGCTTTCAAAAACCTTTTATTTCAGCCTTCACTGATCTGTGGGCATCATCACTATCTTAAGAATGAATGAGTAATAAGTATTTGATGAAGTACTAGCCAGAGGGATTATCAGAAAGAATCTGGGACAGAAATCCTTGGTAGGATTCTAAATTTCAATTTGATTTGCAAAATGTTATAAATTCTAACAATAGGGAATTAACTTTTTCCCTAGGAATATAGGTTTATTTTAGAGAAAAATTCTTCTCTAGATTTACTTTAGTACTCTATTTTGGATTTACTTAACTAAACATTTGCAGAAATTGGTTACCAACATTAGTTTCTATTTATATGGTCATGGCACCACATAGTAATAAGTATCTCCTAAGGAAAAAAAAACAACTTGGAATTTAAGCCAGATGACAATTGTCAGAGAAACAAAATTCTAGTGATGCCTAGAATCTTGCTTAGGGTTAGGGTTAGGGTTAGGGTTAGGATAGTTTGCTAAGATTCCTATTTTATAGTTTAATAAAAATGTAAAAATTCCCTTCCTCTATTCTGGCATATATGAAAAGGACACTAGTTAGCATGTACTATTTTTATGCTGACAAGAGCTATTTTGAGGCACCTTAGTACTCTCCAGCACTTATGCCAAGAAGGAAGTTAGCATGACATAAGTAAACTAAAGAGTAAATTCTCAGTGTGTGGTTACTTAATAAGCACATTTCTTTTTAACAACCCCACAGTCTATTTTTTTTGGTCAAAAACAATAAAGTAATTCATCAACATAGCCATTTAACCATAATTAGAAAGTCCTACCTTTTGTGCATCTCCTGTGAAATATGCAATGGCGAGGGTGGGCAGAATCATGAACAGTGCGTTGTAATAGAGGAGACCATATTTCCCCAGCTCCTAGAATAATAATAATAATAATAATAATAATAATGATGATGATGATGATGATGATGATGTATGATTTCGTGTGACTTTCTTAAGTTAAAAAGGCTTTAATTTCAACAGATGCATTCTAGTCTGAAATGCAGCACTAAGCTTTATGCTGTATGATTCACTTTCACAGGACCAGGATTATAAGTAGTCCTGAAATTATAGGTAATAAAATTTATGATTTATTTAAAGTATCTCCATGTTGGCCATACTAGGATAAACCAAATAATTAATTGTTTATGGTCACAAGTAAAACTGAAAAGTGGACCTCATTTTGCATGGCAGCAAGCAAAATGCCATAGAGAAACAAAGCAATCTTTAAGAATAGGTGCCCAGTCAGCCAGAGACATGTGCTATCCAGGAATGGAGGATGTATATAGAAGCAAACAAATGATTCACATCATTCATATAACTGACAAATAACAAAAATAGAAATGCCAAAACTGTTTTCTTTTCACATTTTAACTGTTTTGAGTACTTTTTAAAATATTTTTTAGTTGTAGATGGACACAATGCTTTTATTTATTTATTTATTTTTATGCAGTGCTGAGGATCAAACCCAGTGCCTCACAAGTACTAGCCAAGTGCTCTACCACTGAGCCACAACCTCAGCCCTGTTTTCAGTATCTTTCTTCCCGACTCCTGAATTTTTTTTTTTGTTGTTGTTACTGAGGATTGAATCCAGAGGTGCTTTACCATTGAGCTACACCCTCATAGTTTATTATTTTTTTTATTTTAAGACCAGGTCTCACTAAGTTGCTGAGGCTAGTCTTAAACCTGTGATTCTCCTCCTCAGACTCCTGAGCTGCTGGGATTACAGGCATGTACTACCATGCCTAACTCTCCCAAACTTCTTAAACACAGTTCACCAACTAAATTTTACTTAGGACATCATCATAAACACACATTACTATAGCATGTTCTCATACAGTGCTGCCCTTAATGCTGTTTAATTGCTCCTGTGCTATTTTTTTCATCAGTATTTGTGTCTGTTTCAGAGTTTTTCTTTCTGTTTCTCTTGTTGCAGATTATCTTTTACACTACTGGCAAGCCTTTGCCTCTAAACAGAACGCCACTTTAGTTTGCCGATTGTAATCCATGAAATGAAAAGCAGATCAATGAGCTTAAAAGTTCTAACGTAAATAAGTTCTAAGTCATTTCTAAGTGAGGAACTAAATGTCTCTCCTAGGAGTAAAATACTCTGAACTTTTTTTTTCCCCTTAGGTTCTAGGATGTATTCTAGACTGCACTGTTCAAAAATAGTAGCCACTAGCCACATGTAGCTATTTAAAGTTAATTATAATTACATAAAGCTTCCAATTCAGTTCCTCAATTATATCTGTCACTTTTTAAATGCTCAATATCCACATATGTCTCGTGGCTATTAGTAAAAAACAGCAGAGAGAGATAAAGAAGACTTCCAACATCAAAAGAAATTCTATTGGACAGCATTGCTTCAGACAATTGAAGCTGCTGGATAAATGTTTTAATTAGTATTTATTCTCCAAAGCAGTAAGTGGATTAAAAGGAAACACACACACACACACCAGAGTAAGACCAAACTTCTATCTGCTCTCTTTACTTAATAAAGGCAAAAATGTTTACTAGCATCTTCCTTTGAAATGCAATCATCATACAGTCATCAGGCAAATAAATGAAGGATGAGACATAAAAGGCATACTTAGGGAAAATGTATAGGAAAAAAATCTATACTGTCCCTAGTTCTTCAAGGATATATTTTTTTTAAATTCTCTGAGAATAATGAATGGGATAATCACACAATCTGTAATTCTCTGGAGGAGAAGGCAAAGCCCTGGCCAAAAGGATTCCAACTCAATACTATTATAACTATTGAACAGGATATTTATATTTATTTATCATCTGAATTTCAAAAAAAGACCTGAAGTAATTTCAGAAATATTGTAAGTATAATATAGCAGAGTAAGAACTAAGCAGAACAGGGGATTGTGGCTCAGCAGTAGAGCACTCGCCTAGCATGTGCAAGGCCCTGGGTTCAATTCTCAGCACCACATAAAAATAAATAAAAAAAATAAAGATATTGTATCCAACTACAACTAAAAAAATAAATATTAAAGAAAAGAACTAAGCAGAAAAGGTCATCTGACTGAAGATAAAACACGGGTAGAAAATAAGATAAAACCATCATCAGTTATAAGACTAAATTATGAGATAAAAACATACCAGCTGCTCAGGAAAAACTATGGTGACATCTAAGATAAAAATCTCATATGGGTACTCACCTAGGATACATTATGAAATCAAGAACAACTCCTTCAAAAACAACCCTATGATGCAGCAAGCTGAATTCTATATACCTGTTTTTTACTGTAATACAACCTCATAATGTATCAAAAGAATTGTGGGTCAAATACTCAGCTTTCTGATGGTCTGGCTTGATCTGAAAATAAATTTAATGTTTGCATACTCAAAGTATATAGCGAACAAACAAAAAATATTCTGAAATGCCTTCATGTCCATGCCACCAATAGAAGGCAAAGAGCTGGATGTACAAAGGTCATGTATGAGATCCAAGCCAGGAAACTCAGCAGTACCCCTCAGGGAGAGAAACTAATGCTTCCTCAGGATTCCTACCATTTGTCGGGCAAGTACACAAAGGTCATCCTGTTCTGCAAGCGCCTTCCAACACTCACTTCCCTTCAAGATTGCCCAAAGGCTTCAGGATATTTCTCTTGTTACAGGTCCCTTACCAAGTATCTTCAGAACAGAGCCATGAGCATTTATGACATTTTTCTCTATGAACTTTGTAACCTTCCTACCCCGCTCTAAGTCAATATTCCCATAATCCCTTCCCAAAAGCCATTAATAAAACCTAATTGCTAATTTAAAAACTTTCTTATGTGAACACCAGAATATAGGCATTTACCCTCAGAGAACCCCCATGTCTCTCCCATCCCTTCTAAGTATTTTTCTTTATTCCATACTTTTTACCCTGATGAATTGCTATTACCATTCCCAACATCAGTAAATATCTAATAAAGAAGTTTTAGATAGCTACCTACTTTTGAATCTAATTTTTGTTTTACGTATGCACCATTTGCTGCTGTCAGTACATCGTTTATCAGAATAAAAACATATCCTTCCAGATCAAATGCCAAGTCAGAGCTGCAAAACATAAGCAAAACTTTAAGAATAAGTTAGATTTAAAGAACATGCATTTAATTTTTAATAGGTCTGAACTACAATATTTGCAAGAACATTTCTTTTCCAACTAAATGAACACTAGGTTATTTTATCAGCTACTAGTATTTCTTGAGTCCTGGTCACAGTTGGCAATTCCATACTCAACAGGGATTATTTTAGAAACAAAAACACTAATGCTTAAACACATCATAAGGAATAATCAATTATGCCAGTTAATAGTAAACTGTTCTGAATTCAAAGTCAGACCAAATCAGGCAGAAGGCATCACTTTCACAAATAAGGAAATCAAAAGTTCTTAACATAACATTTTTCAAAAAGTTCACGCAAAAGATGGGACTAACTTCCACAGGTAGTTGGGCAGAATTTCTGAAGTATGGATCACAGTAAGTTGTGAGAGGGCACATAGTAGGAACTCAAATACTTACTCAATGAGGTAAAACTAGTAAGACTGGGGAAATTGAAAATCTCTGCTACTTAATAGGGTAGTAAGCACAAGATAAGAAATCTGTAAATTTAATAGAATAAATGAATAATCTAAGCAAAGTATGCCTTCAGCATACTTTAGCACCCCAGCCAAAATGGTGGCCTCACATTCTATGACTTTGCAGAGACACGACAATGCTTGTAGCTGAACTTCTAAATGGAACCAAAACCTGAGGAGCTGCATACTGCTGCAGTTTCAGACAGGACTAGCCTAATGCACAACCCTAATCCAAGCATCTGGCAACACTCTAACTTCAGGTTCTCTTCTTCTCCATCTTTTTCACAAGCCAAAGGTTCTAATTAAGCAGGGCTAGTTAGAAACCCTCCTCAAAGCTTTCTGCAGGCCAAAGTGAGTCCTGAATAAACCTGTTGTACAATTTTGGATCTCACTGGCTTCAAGGAAATGCTTCAAAATGTTCAGAGGTTAGCAGAACACCTTTAAAAAGAAAGGCAGAAACCTAGTGTAGAATTTTTCTCCAAGGAAACAAATACAACATTTGGCTATAAAACCAAATTCTGGTAACAAATTTTGCCACCCTCTCTTTTTTAGAATGAAATTTCACTTGGAGATGTAAGATAAAATAGAATTTAAATTATACTTCCCCCAGTTACACCACAGGGATATGATGAAAGTAAATGAGCATCCATTGGAATACCCAGATGAAAATGTATGTCAGGTAGAATCTGTGACATCCGTAAATCCATATATGCATGCCCAGGGCTGAGTAAAATGTATCAGGCTTCTAGTGATCATTTTCATTTTCTGTCTTTGGGTATACATTTTCCCCATGTAATTTTTTTTCTTTATTTATTTTTAAACTGCAGCAAAATAATCATGTATATTTTGGGTATTTGTGTGATAATTCTATACATACACAATGTGTAATGATCAAATCGGAACAATTAGCATAGTCATCTCCTTAAACATTTATCATTGCTTTGTATTTTCCTCATACACTTTAAAACTAGAACTTTTATAAAAAGGGGGAATGTTCCAGTAATCTAATAAGACTAAGTAATGACATCTGTAATGTATCTTAAGTGAGGCCAAATAAAGCAATAATATTAGTCATTATTCCATAAGTCAAGGTATTCATTGTCATTTGCCTCACCTCACAAAAGAGCAGACACCATTTTCTTTAAAAATTTGCAAAGTAAAAGAATGCCACATGGTTTATGAAATCGCATAGGCTCTGAATTCAGGCACACATTCAAACTCCAGCATTTATTAGCAGTGTGACCTTGAGCAAGTATAGAACTTTAAGTTTCCTTTAACTATAAAGTAGGAAAATTATACCCATAGCATTCAGCACTATGAAGAATACATAAATAATGTGAAAATATTTTGAATGCTGAATGCTGAAAATATTTTGTGGCACACAGTATGTACTCAGTAAGTACAGGAGAATAACAAATCCTAAATTACATGAATTTAAGAATCCCAAAAATTTGAATTTTGCCAGCCTTGACCTTAACACAGCCAAAGATTTAACTTCTGAAGAAGACACGACTTTTACTTAGGCTACAAAAAAATTATTCTGATTGGTAATTGATCATTCACTATCAAAATGTATTGACAATTTTTAATATACTATCTATAGGCCCTCATCTTACCTGGCAGCTACAAAGGCTCCAATAATCATTGCAAATACGGTCATCTGAATACCCCAAGAAAAAGTCTTCCTACAAAATAAGATAATTAAAAAAATATATATAAGTGACTTTATTATTTGTACAGACATATTTCATAACAGGCAAAAAAACCATAAACAATTGTATTTTAAATATTTCCAAGGAACTGGATATTTAAAAGAATCTCATTGATGAAGCAAAAACTCAATTTGCTATGTAATTAATTGCAGTCATTCTTCTTATTCTTACCATTTGTTATTGAGTTGGCATTTTTGTAAGTAAGGATTTTTATAAGTAGGAAACACACATTTTCAGTAAAAGATATAAATGCTATTTAAAACCTAGAACTGTGATTCTGAACCAGCTTCACTCAGTGGCAGCAGTAGACAACAGAAACTGTAGAAAATTAAAACTCAAGTTCAGATAGGTTTCCAACTCGTTTAACCTTCCCAACTACTGCTCCCACAAACTATCAATTTGATGGCAAGGAAAGAATTTAAACTTCTCAAGAGCTGAAGTAGAACCAAGACAAATAATTTTAATATCTCACATATGCTGGGCACCTATTCAAGGTGCTTTAAGTTGTTTAAAGAGAAGATGTATTAGAAATTTTGCTCACTTGAGTAAAACTCCTTCAGCAAACATTGTAAACAGGATGGAGAACCTTCTTAAAACTGTAAACATTGGTAAGCTGCAAAAACAAAGATGATTAGGTAAAATAAAGTTCAATTCATTTTTTTAACCAAGATTTTTCAAATTGGTAATTTAAAATAATGCTAATCATTTCCTTTCCTATGGAAATTCCATGCTGATTAACTTCTGATTAAATTAAATCCTTACTTCTCTCTAGAAATAAATGATTTAAAAAGCTAAAAAAGTTGCTTTTAAAAAACTACTAAAAGTGAGAAACATTAACTATACAATGGAAAAAATCATACATCATAAATAATACATGTATTTTTAAATTTTACTTTGCTAAGTATACAAACATCCTGATATACAGATGTTAGTCTTTAATGTAAAAGGGCCTATATCACCTTTCTTCACTAGACCACTCCAAAACACCTAGGAAAATCTTACCCCATAAAGCATTCCTTGCTTGTCCTTTTGTGAAAGTCTTCCATTAAATTCCTAGAGCAATTTGCTTGCACTAATAAACATATGGTTATTTCTGAATATGTCTTATCTCACTACAAAGTGCCTTATATTTAGCTGGCAAACAAAGGTAGGGGATGGATGGATGGATGGATGGATGGCAGGCAATGGATGAAAAAAAAGCAAACTATAAGCAGCATTTCACAGCAGACCTTCATTTCTTTCCAAGTGGGGTAATGAGATGGAAAAGAATGCCCCACCCATGATAATAAATCTGTCTCACTTGGAACTCTCCCCAGAGATACCCCTGGCCATCCTGTCAGGTTACTTGCTTTAAAAAAAGGAGGAAATGAAAAATGATATGCCACTGATTCTCAAGAGATCTCACTACTCATGATTATCCAAAATGCCAGAGCTTCAGCTCATGTGGAAGTAGTGGAGCCATGGGTTTCTGTCAAACTATTTTCCTATGGGTGTCTGTGGAACATCACAAACCACAAAGGGGAGAAGCCAGGAACTGGAAGGTTAGAGGGTAATAGACAATGTAGTCAGAGAGAGCTACTGCTTCTTTCTAAAAGTAAAGATGCTGCCTCTATAATTACATGGAAGTGGGTAAGATATTAATCATATTTGTTATCAGGGTTCCATCTCATTTTAACTATTTCATGTGAGAAGAAAAACTGAAAGTTCTCATTTCCATCCTTTTTTGCTGTTTGGAATCTGCCTAAAATATAGTACTAATTAACTATATTAATGAAGAGAAATCCCAGAAGCCTTTTATCTCTCACTACTGCAGGTCTGGGAAAATAATGAAAATCCCCTATCATAGCATTTTATAACATTTTAAATACCTCTAACATCAAAATGAGACAGGATAAAGCAACTATTCTTTCTCTTCAAAAGAAATGAGCTTACACTAAAGCCTTCAGTGCAACCTTCATTATTTAGTAACAAAAACTTTCTAGTCCTTCCATTTTTTCCAGAATCAGTAACAATGCATTAAGTATTTGACATTTACGTACAACTTTAAGAACACATTATATTAACCTCACTAGTAAAATAAAGTTATCCATACTTCAGTTTCTTTGTGCTGAACAGTCCCGTGATTTGGTTCCCAAAATATAGTAGAGGTAGTGGAAACGTCTAGAAAATTTAAAAAGGGATAACAAAACTCAATAATAAAGATAGCTAAAACAAAGTCCTTTCAAACAGAAACAGTTTTGCTTTTATGATCAAATTCTTTCCACTTGAAACTTAAGATTACTTCTCATAAACAATTCTGAGCCCCAGGAAACACCCAAACAATATTAACTATTCTCTGAGACACAACACTAAACTGGCAGAAAGCAAGGGAGGAAGACAGGGAAGAAAAGAAATATGAATATGATTGACCAATGTAGGACAGAAACACTATTTGCTTTAAAATATGATAATGTATTAGCACATGGCTCTAATATCAGCAGAAAAAGGCAGGCATTTTATCTTGATGTGGAGTCAAGCAGAGGTAGACAGAAGAACATGAAAATAAACCCAAGAATAATGAATGCAGGATACACTGGCTAAATTAGATGGATATAGAAACTGCAGAACTATTGCACTCCCAACAAGTGAGCATTAATTAAAACAAAAAAGATTCCTGGGGTTTTTTGCTTCCTTAATTTTACAGAGACTGTGAACTTCTCTAACACAGATTACTGCATTTATTCTTTAACTTCATAACATGTGCTCTATCTAGAGGTGGATTTCGTTACAGTTTTTAAATATGCAAGGCTGGGAATAAAAAAAAATACAGTGACTCCTTCTCATAAAACAAAGTACTACTTTTTTAAAAAAAAAAAATCTTTTACCTTTCGAGGTACATTTCTGTCAAAGTCGGGAAACTTGACTACTCTGAATGCCTTTCCCACCCAGAGAACTGCCACTGTAGCCACCATCTGTAAACAGAGAACACAGATGCACTGTTCTACATATAAAGACACACAGAGAAGTTCTGACAACATAAAACCATGTAATGCTGAAGATTCCAACTAACCTGGCCAAGTCCAACACATAGCGAGGAGGGAAATCTATAAAAAGGGCAAAGAAAGAAAGAAAAAGGTCAGAAAACCCAAACATAGCTCTCTGAATTCAACTTTTGCACCGACAATCTTAAAATGTCTTTTGATACAAATCCACACCAACGTCTGTCCTTTATTCAAATAAAAATCTTATGAGAAAAAAAAAATCCTGTCGGTTATGAGGCCATACCGCTGATTTTATAGCCTCGGGCGGCCACTTGTCTCATCTTGTCCGATTCTACAATTTCGGTAGGCTGCCTGCAACGGATTTTTCAAGGAAGTTAAGAAACAGATCTTTTCAACGGTTTCACACCTTAAAAAAAAGCTTCTGCTCCAAGTCCCCGTGACAGCAGCAAAATAATCGTAAATGGGCGTGAAGATGCGCACGTCCCCAGAGACTGTCAGCAGCGCGGGGACAGGCTGCGCGGAGGAAGGAGCGCATCTCACGCTCACTTCCCCGCAGGCAAGCACAGGGCCCCTAAAGTCACCAAGCAACTTTGCTCCAGGCAACGAAAGGCAGGATGTTCAGGGAGGGCGCTGCACCCAGGGCATGGCAGACACTGCCGAAGGCGGCCCGGAGCGCGCGGCTGTCTGGAGCTCCACGTGCGGAGCCGGACCCCCAGCCCCGGCCGGCGCGGCCCCGCCGCCACCCTCCCCCGGATCCCGCCCAACTTTACTCTGCTTCAACTTTGGCAACCAAAGTCCAGGGAGCCTGCGCCGCCGCCCGCTCCTCCTCGCGGCCTCGGCCGGCGCCGCCGCGGCCCTACCTGTAGTTGGTGAGCACGCTCTTGTTCACCACCACGATCAGGAAGGAGCTCACGCCGTAGAAGCCGGCGGCCAGCAGCTTCAGGAACACGGTCAGCGTTTCGGCCGACGCCATCCCCAGCTCCTCCTCATCTCTGTGTGTGGAGGATTTCGCGGGGGCTTCTCCTTTAACCCGAGCATGCTGACGTCTATGGACTTCCGCCATGGCTGCGGCGGCGGCGCGGGCCTGGGAGGGGAGCGGCGGGCGGGCCTGGCGGCGGAGCCTAGCGGCGCGGGGGTTTGCGGCCGCGGCTTGCGGGGAACTCGCGGGGTCGGGGCCTGCGGATCGCGCCGACAGCACGCTCGCCGGCTCCGCTGCCTGCACAGCCGCCGCGCGTCCCCGCCCAGGGGCAGGGAAAGCCGGGTTCACACCCTCGGGGACTTTGCTCCCACATTGTGCAATGCAGGGTTAGAGGGGAGTGGACGCCAGGCTTGGCCAGGGCAGGGGCTACGGAGGACCTGGAGAAGGGGCAGCGACGACCCCGAGCCCGGCGCTCAGAGGCAGAAGCCACTCGGGGGCACTGGAGTACCAAGCGGCCCTGGATGAAAGCTACACAGTGGGCCTGCGCCTGCGCAGGAGCACGTGCAGGGGTCTCTGCGGGCCGTGTACCTGGAATGTGCGAGGCGGGCCGCCCGGGCTAGCCGCCGTATTCTCCAGATTACTGCCGCAAAGAGAGTGCCGACCCCTCGCTGTAACAGGTGGCAGGCTGAGTAGTGATGGTTTGTTGAGTCTAGACTCAATTTGAATGTGGTTTGCTTTGTGGAGGTGGTATGGGTGTTTTTGTTTTTATCTCTCTTACAAGGGATCCAAGCCATTTTAAAACTATCAGATGTCACTAAACAGTAAGCACACAACAGACATTTCATTCTGCAAGGCCTCAGACTTCTCATACTTTCTAAACTCAGAATACACTGAAGCAATTCTTTCTCTGAAGATTTGAGGAGGAATTTTTTTTTTAAGAAAGATGTTGACATATCCAAAAAAGTAGCAAGATAATCAAGCCCCTTGGGAATTGATAAAAGTGTAAGGTGTTTGCAGTCTAAAAGACTTCAGTTGCAATTCTAGAATTTCTTAAAATGTCCCCTGCTCCCAGCTGCGTGTTTTGGGGTCAGTTAGATAACCTCTCTAAACCTGCATCTTCCCTTCTCTATGACATACATATTTCTGGCACAGAGCTTGTTTTCAATACATAGTAACATCATTATGGAACAGTAGCAAAGAAATCACATTTTGTTCACATCTAATTTTAATAATAGGAAAGAACTTCAAATTGGTTTCCCTGAATGCTAGATCTGTGTGTGTTTTGTTTCCTTTTTCACTATTTTCCAAACTGGTAAAATATACATAACAAATGTATCACTTAATCACTTTTACTGGCATTAAGTACATTTGCATTGTTGTGTAACCATCACCATAAAATCCATCCTCGAACTTTTTCACCATCGCTGACAGAAATAATCATCCCCATTCTCCACTCCTTCCCTCCCCCTGGTAGCCTACTCTGTGTACCTCAAATAAGTGGAGTCATGCAGCATTTGTCCCTTTGTCACTAGCTTGTTTGACTTATTGTAATGTGTTCAAGCTTCATCCATGTTGTAGCATATTCAAAATTGTAAGTACAGACACCCAGCATGAAGTTCTTAACACGGCCTTCAAAGGCCTAGGTGCTATGGCTCCTGTCCACATCTCCAGAGGCACTAGCCACATTTCCCTCCTAAGCTGCAGCTAAATCAGCAGCAGGGGTTCCTGCTTTGTATCTTTACTGCCATTTTTCTCTTATTTCCCCCACCCCAGTGAAGAACTGTCTCCTGATAAACTCTTACGTCTCCTTCTGTATTTGGCAAAACATTACCCCTTCTCTGGGTAGCCTTCCTTCATACTTCCCCTCACCTCATCTTTGTTGAGGGCAACAGCCCAGTCCTGATGACGCATGGCATCTTTGCCAGAAAGGAGTGGTTGAGAGGTGTCACCAGCAAGCCATTGAGATGATGATGGTTATGTTAAGCTGTGCATTCAATTGTATATTAGACCCCTGCTGTCTACCTTGGCTTGCTACTTTGGAGTTCTTGCAGGGTTGGTTGGGGAAGTGCAGGAGGAGGGATTTCCAGAGAAGGGATTTCCCGTTGGTGTGCGGTGTGTGGTGTGTCCCAGAGAAGGCCGCATTCGGGGCGTTCTCGGGAGTTCGAAAATAAAGTTTGTTCCTGCTTGAGTGGCTTGTGATTTGTGCCCAGCCAGACTGAGGCACATCTTTATCAGAATTGTTATCTCTCCTTCATGGCCCTCCTGTTCCATCTTTGTATACCCCATTTATATATTGCCTCACTCTGTCCATGCTGCTATAACAAAAGGCCTGCAACAGGGTAAATTATAAAGAACAAAACTGTTTCTCACAATTCTAGAAGTAAATCCAAGACACTGGCAGGTTGGGTGTGTCTGGTGAGAGCTGACCTCTGCTTCTGAGATGGTGCATCCTCAGCAGCTGAAGAACACCATGCCCTCAGATGACAGGGAGGTCAAGGTCAAAAAAAGTTAAATACTGTGTGAAGACTCTTCTAATGCATCATCACATTGAGGGCAAAGCCCTCATGACTCAATCCCCTCCTAAAGGCTTCTTAAGACTATCACATTGGCAGTTAAGGCTTGACTATAAATTCTGGAACAGACATTCAGAATGTAGCATAGAGGCTCTGGATTGCATGTTTATGTGTCATTCTCTTCCACTAGACAGAGAACTGCTTGAGAACAGCAGCTGGCCAGGGCATCTACCATGGTTCAGATGTTTTAGTTGGATGAATCAATGAATGGTAGCTTTATAACTAGCAAAAAGGAAAAAGACCAAATCTCTTCCTTGAATTCTAGCAGCAGCAGAAAAATGACTAGAATGTTATATTTTGAATGTATATATTTTGTAAAAAGGATAAGTAACTGCTCATAATAAAAGTAAATATGTCCACATATATGAATATATGTTTACACACATATTCTTGTACATTTTTTTAACATAGAACTAAGGCAGAACACTGATTCTCAAGCCAGGCTTTGCTTCTGATACTAGTTTTGTGACTTTGGGAAAGTTATTAGACATCACTGTGCTTCAGTTTCCTCCTCCATAAAGTGATGATAACAATAATATCCACTGTTAGGATTATGGTGAGAATTAAATGAGTTAATAAATGTAAAGTGTCTAAAACACAGTAAAATACTTTACAAGTGTTATTATAATAACAATGATTACTGTTATTATTATTATCATCATTGCTATCATGCATACCTTTCTCTTTTCACTTATGATTCCTTGAGGAACAGGCAGACATGACTCTCTTCCTTATTCTCTTCTAAAAACTTCAAAGTATCCCATTACCTAGATGATCATAATTTATATAACCTTTCTTATGGATATTTAAGTTATTGCCAATTTCTCAGTTTATAAACCATCCTTGTCCATTCAACTTTGCGCAGTGGAAGTTTCTAGATGTAGAATTGCTTAATCAAAGGCTACCTTTTTAAAAATTAATAAAATCAAGAAATCAATCTCCAAAGAAGTTGCACTAATTTTATAGTACCACTAACACTACATAAAAATAAAACTTGTTTTTAAAGTCAGAAGGCATCAACAGTGGGGAAAAAATATGAAAGAGGCCAGATAATAGTTCTTCAAGTTCTACCCTGTGGAGATAAAAATCACATAACAAATTTGTGCAATAAATCAATTGCGATTATACAAAATGAAAATAATCTCCTAAGAGCACTGATCCAGGTAACACCTATTATTTTTCTCATGTGACTACATTATTTATTGACAAATATTTGTTAAAACCTACCACAGGCCAAGAACTACATTTGATTTTCTCAACGCCAGTAATGATTGGGTTGCAATGAGCCCTCTGTAAAATACTGTGTCATCTAAAAGAGTCAAACATTCTTAGTAGGTGCCCAAGAATATAAGGTGGATTGCCATACTCTAACAGGATTTTGTCCCTTTTGTACATTATAGGTACTTACACTATTGGTTAATTTTTGGTATTTTAAGCACTCAGACCTGTTTACTAACCTGAGTAACTATAAATGGAGATCCACACATTATTTAGAAACTGCCTTAAATGTTCTTACTGAGCTAAATCTACTCTATTTGGAAAGGCCAACTTTATGGATTGATCAATTTTAGATCTAGCTAGATAGAATTACTTGCAGAAAATCTTTGTAATTCAATCATGTCTTTTTTAAAAAAATAAAAATCCATCATGTTTCTTCATCAGGGAAAATTGTTTCTCTACACTATTTTTTAAACATAACTCATATTATTTCTTTTTCTCTGCCCCTCTTCCTTTCAGTTGTAAACATGGAGTTTGAAGTCCTTGTATTTCGTGCCTATCTTGGTGCCTGGTATGGCATTTGTGATGAGTCATCATTGACTGTGGCTTCAACAGATTGGGCCACTTGCTCTTGTCCTGGCATTCTCATAGGCCATTTAAGGTTCACTTTCATTCACCAGCTTTATGTTTCGATGCCAGCCTAGATCAATGACCTGCTGTGCTGTACTACTGGTGACTTTATAGTCAGAAAGCAAAGGTCATACAGGTTCTCTATTTAAATTATGCTGTTAAAATTCTGAGGCCCAAAGAACGTGGGAAGAGTGTGAAGCTTCTCTGCACTGCCTCATACTTCTCTAGTTGGGCTGGGAGAAATGAACCTGTTGATCACTTATGGTGGGCCTGGCGATGTATTACTCATATAATTCATTTTCACATCTTGTCCTTACTGTCGCAATGGGCAAAGTTGTGACTTATGCAGTTCTGGGAGAGAAATAAAAAATATCCACATGCTTCTGCCCTTTTCAATGCTTTATTCACTCAGATCACTCAATATGATCTCACTCTATAGGTTCTTAATCAAGAAAATGGCAATTCTTAATGCTAGGCATATTAGACATATAGACATAGTTCACAGCAAACAATTCTAGATTAATTTTAAGCACAGCAAACACTTAGTCATGACAGACATTCCTTCTGCATGCTAAGCTCAAGTATCAGATCAAAAGTCTCAAACCTTAGGCTCTAAGTCCAGCAGCTGCACACTCACTCAGAAGGTGGTGATCAGATAAGGAACCAAGGCAGGCTTCTCCTGGGGTGAAGCTGACAGCTGGCTGAGGAGGCAGTCATAGGGAGAAGTCCTTTACTCACCAGAGTCAAGAGGCTGCTACAGAGTTTGAGAGCAGTGAGAACAATGCAGAAGATCAGGAAGATGAGAAGAGTTGGGATATCAGTCTAGACCCTCATCAGGCTCTCAGCCTTGTGTGCATCAGTGTTAGTTAGCTGAGTGTCTGTTCATTTGCTCCATCATTTATACTAAATTTGGGGGCTTCTGACCATCCCTTCAATCCCTGTCAGCTGCTACCAGATTTTTCAGTGACATCATTCGTCCTGAGGTTAAAGCATCTGGTCTGGTGGTCCCCACATTGATTTTTCTTGCTTCTCACTCTTATCAGGGATAGGGCAACAAGCCAGAGGCTTCACTCTTGAGTTTATCAGGGTGGGAAGAAGTGAATTATTTGTCTGAGGGCCATACTGGAGGGCTCCATAAGTGTGCCTGGTGAGACTGCAGGTTTCAAACTGAAGTTTTAAAATGGAGTTGCTTAGGCTCAGGCCTAAGGCCATCCTTATATTTACCCCTCTAGGAAGTAGGCATGGTAAAAAATGTGTAAACATGAAAATAGGGGCTGAGAAGCATATACTAGATCTCTCAGCTCTAAGTGACTGGGTACAGATTTGCCCTGAGGTCTATTCAGCACTGGGTCTGTACTCTTTTCCTAAACAATCCTGCGTCATTTGGGGCAGGTGGACAGAGCTGCTTTTTAAAGACGTTTTGGCAATGTCGATACTTCCTTTGATTGTGATTAGTGGTTTTCAACACTATAAAGAAGAATAACTAGGATAAAAGAATAGCAGTCTATGGAAGACATGATCTGTAATGACTCATTCACAAATATACCAGATACTAAGTTAGGCATTGGCAATATGAAGACACGTCAAACTCAGTATGTTTATATCTGACCTTTAAACAAATCTCTTCCCAGTCAGCTGCTTTTTCTATCTCCAGTCTTGGTAAACTGACCTCACTGTCTACCTATGTAAGCTATTAAACATCACTGAGCTTCAGTTTCCTATAACTACTCCCTAATAAGTCTTCAATCCCCACCAAACTAGTTTTGCCCATCCCACTGCACTGAAGTTGCTCACTCCTAAGTCACCCAGGACTATTGTGGAGCTAAAACCTCAGTGGACACTCTTGGTCTCTTGCTTGACTCCTCCATGACACTATAAACCCTTCCCTTAACTTCTGGGCCACTCTGCTGCCAGGAAGTCCTCCTGGTTCTTGGGCTGCTCCTTTTCATTCTGCTTTAGTGTCCCCTCCTTTTTGACCAGATCTTTTAAGTTTCACATTCCTCAATCTCGAGTATTTTCATCCTATTGTATTTCATTCCATGGTTTCAATTATGATTTGTTGTTTTGCCAGTGCTTCCCAGATCCATGTCATTTGTGTTCTTTTGAACTCCAAATTAATAATTCCACCTGTCTCCTGAATATCTTCAACATGTCTAAAACTAAGGTCATCATTATCCCTTTAAACCTAGCATCCTGCTTCTCCTCTATTGATCTGTATTACGCTCAGAAAATATCAGCTGAAATCCTGGCTGGCTTAGCCATCCAAAATACTTCCCATTGATCAGATCTAAACAAAATTTAATCCAAGTGTTCAATCAGTTGATTCCCATTTATATGGGAATATTAATATGATCAAGATCTCTGTGACCTATATTATGGCAGAGAGAGGAGATTTGGTATAATCTTAAATAAGACTATGATAATATCCTGCTAGCCCTTATATATAAGAGGTAAACTGCTTTTAGTTGGTTATACAAATCAATATAGAGAGAAAGCATTTTCCATGTTAAAGTGTCTGAGTATTTCTATGACTAAGTATCAGGAAATGTAATTTTGATTTGCCCCAGTAAAAATACAAGTTGATAATCACTTATCAAAAATGTGTGGGACCAGCAGTGTTTCATATTTCAGATTTTTTTTTTCCAGATTAGGGATGCTCAATCTGTAGTACATTTGAAACCTCAACTACAATTGGAGTTACCTCCTGATTAAGTTTAGAATCATGTTTGCTCAGGTTTGCCTTCAGCATTGGACAGACATGGGAACGTGAGAGCTGTTACCACTCACTCATCTTTCAATGCTTTCATGATGGTATTAATCCACAGTTCCTTTATATACATGATAATTCTTTCTGTTTACTGTCCTGATAAGGAAGAAGTTTCAGAGGCTTCCTCTTTCTACGATCATGGTCTTTATACCATAAGTGAAAGAGTCGATGTCAGGATTTTGTCAATTGTCAAGTATACCTATTATGTAAAATATATCAACATATCTCTGTTCTAATTATACATTTAAAAATGGCAGCTGGGTGTGGTGGCACACACTTGTAATCACAGCTACTTGGGGGGCTGAGGCAGAAGGATCACAAACTCAAGCCCAGCCTGGGAAATTTAGCCAGATCCTGTCAAAAAAAGAAGAAGAAAAAAGTGCAGGAATGGGGCATGGAGAAATAATCACATGGACCTGCTGAACACATTATTTCAAATTTAGTCTAAGATTCTAATTATCACCTAACCCACCTAACCCATTTCTTTAGTCTGAATGTTTATGTCTTCCACCCCAAAATTTCTATGTTGAAATCCAGTCTCCAAAGTGATAATATTAGGAGGTACTTCTAAGAGCATCCTTTGCAAGTGATTAGATCATGGGAGCAAGACCCCCATGAATGAGATTAGTGCTGTTACCGCTCTTGACCGGTGACTTGCTTCCCCAATGTTGAAGAATAACTAACACCAAAGAAGCACGCCGAGGCAAGGTCAGAGTATAAATTAGAAGTTTATTAAAGGACAGCAGAAAAGACTTCTCCGGGAGGAAGAAGGGGACCCAAAAGGTGGAATCCATGGAAGTGCGGTTGTCTCCCCTTTTTATAGTTTTGGGGATGGAATGTAGGTCGGAAGGTCTGAGGGGTGGGACACTTCTTTGTGATGGGCTATCTTTAAGTTTGCTGGGGGCTGTCATTAACACTTCTTTGAGGTGGACTTTGGCCTAGGGCCTTTTTGGAACTTCATTAACATTCCATGAGTTGTGCTGTTTTCCCTGAGTCATTCTCAGCATGGCCTCCATTTTAGATTTCACTCCATATTAGACTTAATTTATCTAACTACACTGACTACCTAACTTTAAATCTGGCTTCAGTGCCATTATAAAAGAGGCCAGAGAGACCCCCTCACCCCTTCCATCATCTGATGATACAGCCAGAAGGCACCAACTATTAACCAGATAGTGGGTCCTCACCAGGCACCACATCTGCCTGTGTGTTGATTTTGGACTCATTACTCCAGAGCTGTAAGAAATAAGATTTTGTTGTTTATAAGCTACCCAGTTAATAGTATTTTATTATAACGGCCAGAACAGACTAAGATATCCAAGTAAACCCCCAATTAGACCCCAGGACTGTAGGTGTCCAGTAAATAGTATCAGTTAGCCAGTGTTTGAAAATCCCCAATAGGCCATTTCCTTTTCCTCAGTACTATACACAGTTACCCTGGTAAATGACTACAAATTCCTTTGGGGAGGGCTTGGAGGAAGATATACAGTATACATTTGTGGCTATTATCCTCATAGATAGTTGAACTCCCCTTAAATCCATGGGATTCTCTTCTGTAAGTAGGCTGAGTTCTGAAAATTGAGGAAAAGACCATGACTCTCAATTTCAGAGACTTGGGTCAGGTATTTTTGCTATCAGGCCTTTTTTTTCCTATTATGTAGATTAAGCACCATTTTAGTAGGCTGCCTGTCTTTTTCATTCTAAGAGAAATTATAATTGATTAACTACTGCCGAGAGTTCTGTGGGCCAAAACACTATGTTACTGTTTTCCTTTTATGGTAAATATGCCCTACAGCACCTTTGATGGTTAAAGTACTGCTACTTGCACCAGAACTTCTTTATTAAATTTGAGAGCCCATCTCAATGGTGAAATTTCCCATCACAATTGACGGCTACAACAGAATTCTAAATGATTTATATGTTCCATACAGAAACATGCTTCTTGATATGGTAGAGATGGGAGGATCCTCTGGATTCTTTTAAGGATGTGGTTGAAGAATGGGTATGGAGATGACTCCTGACAGATATATTCCAACATCCTGTCTCTTTAAATCTTGAGATTTCTTCCTCTACTTTAAAATAGGAAATTCTGGTATCTGAGCCTCATTAAACACAGGCCACTGTTGCCCAAATCTTAGTCAACCAAAAATTAAATTGTTAGAATATTTCCATCTGGAAGAACTAACACATTAATTTCCAAACCTCTGGTAAGTACAGTCTTGTCAATATATTTGACCCAATTCAGTGTCATATTTCATCTTCCTTAAATTCCTATACATATTCCCCAAGTTTACACTGATGTAAATTAGGAAAATTATATAATTTTTTGGCTCAAGAACTACTTTCCCTGGATTAGATTTTGTACTTATTCCCTGGTATATGCTGATATCTGATTCTAGTTATGGGTATAGTGGATACAGTTTTCAAGTAAAAGAAGGTTAATTTCCTCAGACACAGGAAGATAAGTTGCCACACTGTCAGAAGCTCAAAGTAACTTGAGAATTCAAAATTCTCAACTCTTTCGAAGTCTAAACACATGTGATCCTACTCCAAGTTTTAAGATCCTTTTTCTTCCAATTTTCCTAACTTCTACATGAGAAACCTGGCAAAGTTGTCAATCAGCTGATGTTGTGAATTCTGTAAACTGGACAATTAAAGTATTGTTCATTTCTTTACAATACTAACCCTGTGGCTACAAGAAGAGGGAGATTCTTTAGGGCTACCATAAAGTCTCTCTGGTTCTCTGATGAGATTTTACAGACAGTGTAAGGGCCTGAACTTGTTACTTTCTTTCTGTAAATATTTTATTGCACTCAAAATTCTATCCCACTCCACAGTCCCATAGTAATTATAATTGCTAATGGCCAAATGCAGTAGGCACATGTTCCTGAGGCATTTAATTCAGTGGGCACTTCAACACAGTCAATTGCAGGTGATAATTTAATTAATCATGATACTTCTACATAACATGGATTACTAGCATTCATTTCCCTTTAGCAAGGAGCTCAGCATGACACTCAAGCTTAAGGACAAAAACAAAATAATTCTAAGTCCTATTTCTAAGGTATGTTTCCTGGGACAAATATGTATATGAATCAGGGTCCAGTTGAGATACAAAAATCCACACAGGTTTTTGCATTGCAGAGAATTTAACAGAGAAGTTAACAGGTGTTAACTAGGTAAATGAAAGGTTGAAAAGAAACTTTCCAAAATAGAAAAAACCCTAACACATTATAGAGAAGAGAAGAGAGAGCAAAAGAAAGAGGCTGGAATTTTTAAATCTTAGAAACTTAAAGGAGGAAGCCCAATAGCTAAAACTCAGACCTCAGAGGAAGTCATGCAATTCTACTGATACTGGAGTCTTTGAGTTAAGGTCTGGGTGACAGACCTTTGAAGAGAGCATCATATGACTGGTCCTGTTGTTCTGGTGGGGGAAGGGTGTGATGAGGCTGTTTGGAAAATGCAAAAAAAAAAAAAAACAAAAAAAAAACGCTGCAACCTGCATTCAGCTACAGCTATAGGAAGGACTTTGCTCAGCTTAAGTGAAGAATAATAGCTGTCAGGAAGCAGATAAGAGCCTTTCCTTCTTTCTCCTCCAGCTTTGCAGCCCCTTTCTACTGTCACCTATGACAGAATGTAACATAGATCCAGCCAGCCAAGCAGGCATTATGATTTTCAAAAACGCAAACAGCAGCTTCACAAAAACAGGATACATAAGATTAGGTTTGTAACTGAGAGACAATAACTTAATATTTGTTTTAATAAAAATTACCTCCATCTGCCAATCTGCTTACCTTAGAAACCTAGTAGTCATTTTCAGGGCCTCTCTCTTCTCACCTGCTTATATAAGCTCCTAAATATCTCTCAAGTCTGAATGCAGTGACATCAGCATCATCCTTCATCGAGACTACCACAATGGCATTCCAACTAGCCTCCAGTCTAGAAGACTGTTTCCCCTCCAAATTTTCCTTTATACAGCAGCCACACTGACAGTGAGTGATTCTGCAAAAATGCAGATCTGATTAGGATAAAATCTATCTCCTGATTTATTTCACTACACTCTCATTTTGGCTCCCCCTTCTCTGCTTATCCTTGACATTCTTTAGTTCCTCAAAACACATCCTCTCATTTCTGTAGGTTTGTCCCTGCTTAATACTTGACATATAGATTAATCTCCCATTCCTACAAACTCTATATCCCACCTCTGGCTAACTATTTCTGGTCGTCAATAAGATAAATAATACTCAGTAAGTATTGTCACTAATCCTAGACACCATTTCTATATGCCCTTACGAGGCATAACAACTTGAGTCACTAACATGTTCTTTTTCTCCCTTATGCTTTCCCCCCATTCACATTCAGACCACAATGCACAGGTAACTGTTATCCCAGATGGTTGCTATTAGAATGTATTTATGCTATTCACAGTATTTATGCTGTGAATTTTTAGATTCTGCACTTAAAGTCCAATAGTCAACCACCATTCTACTTTATGCTTTTCTGAGTTTGACTACTTTGGATACCTCATGTAAGTAGAATCATACAGTATTTGTCCTTCTGTGACTGACTTATTCCATTTACTATAATGTTCTCAGGATTCATCTATGTTGTAGCTTAGGACAAGGTTTCCTTCTTTTTTAAGGCCAGATAATATTCCATTCCATTGTAGTAAGCACATACCACATTTTTTTTGCCATTCACTTATATATAGACGGTAACTGATTACTCCTCTTGACTGTTGTAAATAATGTTGCCAGGGAACATCAGAGTGCATATATCTCATTAAGAGCCTATGTGAGGGGGGAAAAAAAAGAAATGTGTCACATTAGATTGGGTAGAGAGAAGTGATGGGAGGGGAGGGGAGGGGAAGCGGGGATAGGAAGGGCACCAGAATAAAATAGACACTAGTATTGCTGTATGTATATAAGTGTCTGTATAACCAATATGATTCTGCAACCTGTACACTCAGAAAAATGAAAAATTATACCACATTTGATTCAAATGTATGATATGTCAAGATCATTGTATTGTCATGCACAACTAATAAAAAAATCCTTTCTTCTACCTATTTTGAGATTGTATTGAGATTTCTTTCATTGCTTCTAAAATTAGAAAATTATACTTCATAATAAATAAAATAAATATTTACTTCTATTTCACTATAAAAAAAGAGCCTATGTTCAATTCTTTTGGATATTTATGTTCAAAAGTGGGATTTCTGGATGATATGGTGATTCTAATTTTAGTTCTTTGAGGAAATGCTATACTTGTCTACAGTAGCTGCACCATTTTAATCCTCACCAATGATAGAGCACAATGGTTCTAATTTTCTATATTCTTTTAAAAAATGTATATTTTAGTTGTAGATGGACACAATACCTTTATTTTATTTATTTATTTATGTGTGCTGAGGATCAAAACCAGTGCCTCACATGTGCTAGGCAAGTGTACTACCACTGAGCCACAACCCCAGTCCTCAATTTTTTATATTCTTGTCAACAATTGCTATTTTCTGCTTCATTGATAGCAATTATCCTAACAAATGTGAGATGACATTTTTTATTGTGGTTTCAGCTTACACTTCCCTGATGATTGGTGATGTTGAGTATGTTTGCATATACCTGTGGACCATTTGTATGTATTCTTTGGAGAAATGTCTGTTCAGTCCTTTTGCCCATATTTTAAATCGGGTTGTTGGTGTTATTGTTATTATTTTGCTATTGAATTATGAGAGTTCCAAATACCTTTTGGATATTAACCCCTTATCAAATTTATATAGCTTGTAAAAATGATCTCCCTTTCCATAGTTTGCCTTTTACTGAGCTACTTGTCTTCTTTGCTACGTAAAAGCCTTTTTTTGGTATGAGTAGTCCCATTTATCTATTTTTGTTTTTAAACCTGTTTTTGGCATCAGAACCAAGAAATTTTTATCAAGAGCACTAGTGGGAGGGGCTGGGTTGTGGCTCAGTGGTAGAGCGCTTGCCTCTCATGCATGAGACCTGAGTTCAATCCTCACTGCCACATAAAAATAAATAAATAAATAAAAATAAAGATTTAAAAACAAACAAACAAAAAAGAGCACTCGTGGGGATTTTTCTTTATGTTTTCTTTTTAGGATTTTTATGGTTTGGGGACTTAACTAATCCATTTTGAGTTGATTTTTGTGAATGGTCTAAGATAAGGGTTTCGTTTCATTTTTTTCCACGTGTATATCCAGTTTTCCTAGCATCATTTGTTGAAGAAACTATCCATTATACATTGTGTAGTTTTGGACCCTTATCAAAGACCATTTGATCATATACATGTTGTGTTCTCTTGTCTGTGTCTTTATGCCAGTACCACAGTGTTTTGATTATCATAGGTTTGTAATATGCTTTGAAATCAATATGCATGGGGCCTCTCCAGCTTTGCTCTTCTCTCTCATGACTCTTTTGGGTTTTTCAGGATCCATATGAATTTTATGATTATCTTTTCCATTTCTAAAAAAATAAAAATAAAAATGCCAGTGAGATTTTCATAAGAATGGCACTGAATCTATGGATTGTTTTAGGTAGTATGGACATTGTAACAACATTAAGTCTTCCAATCCATGAATGTTAGATGTCTCTCCATTTATTTATGTCTTCTTCCATTTTTCTCAGTGACATTTTGTAGTTTTCAGTGCTAAGTGTTTTGCCTTCTTGCCTAAGTTTATTCCTATCTATTTCATTCTTTCTTGGTGGGGAGAGGCATGATGGAAATTGAACCCAGGGCCTCATGCAACCTAAGGATGAATACCACCATGGAGCAAAACACACTAGCCCCCCTTTTTTTGGTGCTAATATAAGTGAGATTATTTTTAAATTTCTTTTTTAGGCAGCTCATTGCTAAACTATAGAACTGCAACTGATTTTTATAGATTGAAGTTTTTTAATCCTGCAAACTTGTAGAATTTATTAGTTCTCATAATGTTTAAAGGAATTTTAGTTTGGGTTTTTTTTTT
The DNA here is from genome assembly GCF_052094955.1 of Ictidomys tridecemlineatus. Lineage (NCBI taxonomy): Eukaryota > Metazoa > Chordata > Mammalia > Rodentia > Sciuridae > Ictidomys > Ictidomys tridecemlineatus. The sequence goes on from NC_135487.1 coordinate 52,567,110, forward strand.
AATATACCTTTATTTTATTTATTTATTTTTATATGGTGCTAAGGATCGAACCCAGTACCTCGCATGTGCTAGGCGAGTGCTCTACCGCTGAGCCACAACCCCATCCCCAGGAATTTTAGTTTTTAATGGGCATTTCAGACTATGTCATTTGCAAACATGTAATTTTACTTTGTGGGAAGTTTCATTCATTTAGAAGTACTAGTATTGCCATTTTCTTAGCTGTCTTCTATCTGGCCTATAACATTTTTGTCCCTCTTTTCCTCTCTTTCTTCTTTTGTGTGTTTTTATTTTTTCTTTTGTTTTGTAGTGCACACTATGATTTCTTTCTTTTTCTTTTTGTGTATTTTCTATAAGTATTTTTTTTTTGTGGTTACAGTGGGGCTTATATAAAACATACAACAATCTATTTTAAACTGATAACCACTTAACAACAGTTTTGCATATGAAAATTTCACTCTTTGACTTCTCTTCCCCTTCATACTTTGTGTTATCAATGTCACAAATGACATCTTTTTCTTCCCCTGTGGTGCTGGAGATTGAAACCAGGGCCCTACACATCCTAGGCAAGTGGTATATCCCCAGCCCTCACAAATTATATCTCTTTATTATAATATCTATTAACATTTTATAGTCATAATTTTTAACTTTTATACCAAAGTCAGAAGTGTTTTGTGCACCACAATTCCAATACTATGGTATTCTATATTCAAATATATGTTTACCTTGGCCAGCAAGCTTTATGCTTTCACATTAGCATGTTATTGCTTTGCATCTTCATTTAAACGTTAAAAATTCCCTCTAACATTTCTTGTAAAGCAGATCTCATGGTGATTAACTTTTTCAGCTTTTGTTTATTGGGCAGTCTTAATTTCTCCTGGATTTTTGAAAGACAGTTTTGCCAAATATACTATCCTTTTTGGCAGGTTTCCCCCCCACTCCCCCAATGCTTTAAATATGTTATTCTACTCCCTCTGGCCTGTAAGATTTTTCCCTGAAAAATCCACTAATAGTCTTCTGGCAACTCACTTGTTCTCTTGCCCTATTCAACATTCTCTGTCTTTGCCTTTTGATATTTTATTATAATGTCCTTTCCCAGATTCGAGAAGTTTGGGGCCATTATTTTTTCAAATAAACTTTGTGCCTCTTTCTCTCTTTACCTTTTGAAAGCTCCATAAGGCATACATTGGTCCACTTGGTAGTTTTCCATCCCTGCTTTAGGCTTTCTTGACTCATTTTCATTTTTTTTCTTTTTTGTTGCTCTGACTGGATAATTTCAAGTGATCTGCCTTTGATTTTGTTGATTTTTTCTGCTACTTGAACCTCTCTAGTGAATTTTTCAATTTGGTTGTTGTATTCTTCAGCTCCAAAATTTGTTTGGTTCTTTTAATTATTTTCTGTTTTTATCATTTTGATTATAAATTTTTTTCCTGTACTCATGAACATCTTTATAATAGTTATTTTAAATTCTTTGTCATATTTTTTTGAGGATTTCATTAAAGTTAGCTTCTGGACATTTATTTGCACCTTTGATCAGATCATTGGAAAAAATAGCAACCTCTTCCAGTCTTTCTAAACTGAATTTGTATAGTGAAAAACCTTCCCCAATTAGCCCATCTAGAAATTCTGAGGACCTCTCAAGACTTTTTCTGCATATGCTCTTCTTAGAATTATACATGTACATTCCCAAAAAGAGAGATCTGCTAGTTTCCTTCCTTCCTTCCTTCCTTCCTTCCTTCCTTCCTTCCTTCCTTCCTTCCTTCCTTCCTTCCTTCTCTTGATCTATCTATTATCTGTCTGTAATACTACTATTAGTTCTCTACAGCTCCTGAAAGTCACTCAATTTTGTTCTTAGTGTACCCCCAAATTTCTAAAACATACTGGATCCCATTGATGACCCAAGTCAGATGAAACATAAACTAGACCCTTGGATGGTCCCCTGAGAGACAGAACATTGGATATACCCTTCACTCTTTCCCCTCTCTCCACAGGAAATGCTGCTGAATATATACCCTTTATCTGCTATTCTGTGGGTCCTCTAGAATAGCAGCAAAACACCCACCTCTTCTTTGTTTCCAATGCCCCTCTATAATATACTGGATTCTGTCCACGCTCTGACACAGGAGAGGCAGAAAACTAGTACCACAAAAGATGAGAACAGGGCTGGGATTGTGGTAGAGCACTTGCCTAGCATATGTGAGGCACTGGATTCGATTCTCAGTACCACATACCAATAAATAAATAAAATTTTAAAAAAAATTTTAAAAAAGATGACAACATTGGATACATGCTAATTCTTTCTCTCTTTTGGAAGAATAGATTTTCTCTCACTTGTTCTGTACTTATCCAGGTATTATGAAGGTATTATGTGAGTCAGTAAATGCTGGTCCATCTAATGTCAAATTGATATTTCCTTTAGGATAGGAGAAAGTCTAGGACTTCCTATTGCCCTATCTTGTTGACATCATCACTTTCTAGTGATTAGAGTTTAGATATGTCATCAAAAACACATTCCATAAAATTTAAAAAAAATCAATAAATTGGATTTTATTCAAATTCAAAGCTTTCTTTTTGCAATAACATTAAGAAAATTATAAGGCAAATCACATACAGGGGAAATACTTACAAATCACATATGTCAACAGATTTTTGCTCCAAATATATAAGAAGTTTTTACTACTCAATAAGAAAAAAATATAAGCAATTAAAAATGCGGAAAATATCTGAACAAACACCTCACCAAAGAAAATGTACAGATGAAAAATGCATACATGAAAAGATGTTCAATGTGTGTCTTCAGGAAAATTATGTGAAAACCACAATGAGATACCACTACACACATTACAGTGTGTGTCCATAAATCCTTGATATTTCTTTCTCAAGGGAATAGAGTTTAATTTCTTACCCTTGAGTGTATGCTGGTCTTAGTTACTTTAACAAATATTCTGACAAAGCATGGAAAAATAAAATAATAACTTTATATTAGAGAACATGGCAGACACCACCTTAACCAAGTGTCACCAGTGAGTGAAGTCATGTTATTGACCTATTCTCACCGCTATAATGAGAATGCACACTTCTGTGGTTCCCTTCTCTAAAGCTCATAACCTTCATCTAATAATAAGAAAGAAAAATCAGACAAACTCAATTTGGGAACCTACTGGTTCCTACTATGAAATCTACTATGAGCATGCTGCTGTCACATATAAAGAAAGAAAGAATTAGAGAAAGAAAGAAAAGAAAGAAAGAAAGAAAGATCTACTGTGAAACACAAGGTAATAAAAAATAAGGAATGACAGCTCAGAGGACAAGTATGAGGCATGCTGACTAAATTCAATGTGTTATGCTGAATCCAGATGAGAAAAAAACACATTTTTGAAAAGCTAGTAAAATTCAAATAAAAATCTTAGTTTTTTTTTTTTAAGTGGTTTTCATTGACCAACCTATTTAAAATGTTGCAGGTTCCTAGATTCTCTGTCCTCTAATCCTACCTTGTAGTCTTAGTTTTGCCAGTTTTCTAAAAGATTTTAGAAAAATCTTTTTTTAGTTGTAGATGGACACAATGCCTTTATTATTTATTTATTTTTGTGTAATGCCGAGGATTAAACCCAGTGCATATGTGCGAGGCAAGCACTCTGCTGCTGAGCCACAATCCCAGCCCAGGTTTGCCAGTTCTTGACTATGTTATTTTTGTTTATTTTATGTGTCTTCCCAATAAAATATTAGCTCCATAAGCAGAAGTCAATGTAAGGTTTATAAGACTTGAAGTTTTGGGGAGCCCTTTTTAAGAAAAAAAATAAAACTATAAATGAAGAACTGTAGAGAGCAGATGAGCCCCAGGTCATCGCTGATCCTGTGGTGTTGGCAAAAGCCAAACCTGGGAAACATTCCTTGCCAAAAGGCGAGGATTTTGACAGCCTTGACACTGGCTCTGATGCTAATAGTTATCCGATGTTCCAGTACAAGAGGCTTCCTGGGTGCAGCAGGGTAATAGCAGGATGTTCTTAGCACTGTGATGGTAGGATAGCTGCAAAAATGTTTCTAGCTTTGTAACTTTTTAATGCACAAAAAAAAACTCTTGATAAAACTCACAAGCCTTGAATAATTTACAATGCTCATATAGTTAAACTTCCTGATTATGAGACCCTATATAATAAACTTGCAGAGCTAGTTCTGGGTCACTGTTTCTCCATCAGAGTGCAGTGTCCCACCTGGTCCCAGCTTTGCTTAAAAATTTCTCTGTGTTTTCTTTGTCTCTGTGTTTTTCTCCATCTCCTGTTGCCCCTACTTGAGATTCTTTTTTGATGCCACACAGATCATGGTAAAGTATAAAACTTACTGTCTATTCACAGGGAATCAGGACTAAGACATTTTAAGAATGTGACAAGTAGCAGAAAATTAACATTAATTTTATTAATTTTCTGTCTTCAGCTATATATATATATATATATATATTACCTCTGTATATGATAGTAATTCTGTAATATAGTTCTCATAAATTGATTGAAAAATAACTCATTTTCTCTTTTATTGCTTTGCTAGTTTATTTTTATTATCAATACTTGGGATTTATAAAACATGCATCTTCACACTTAACAGACTCACTGAAGTATAGCTACAAATCTGTGTTCTACAAACACAGGAATTCTGATGACTTCTATTTTGCATAGTTCCTATGAAAAAAATAAGAATACAACATATCTTTCACTGTATATACATTTTTAGCATATTTTCAACAAGCAAGAACTTATTCTAAGTATTGATGAAACCTCAGTTCTTTGCTTGTAGCTGTATTGGTGATGAAAATGTGTTTTACAGCTAGCTTCCAACTTCCAACTTTCAAATCTTGTTTCTGCTTCTAGCCACAAACTTCACAGTGGCCACCACAGGACACATTTTGTTTCATGTTATGTCCTCTGAACTTGTAGCATTGTGTCCTGCAGTAGACAGCACAATAGGCAGTAGTAGTATTCTTGGAAGCCATTAATTAAATGCCTCTGTATAGATGTGGTTGCATGCCACCTCTATAGATCCAGGTTAGATTTATTCTTAATGCAGCTTATAGCCACCCTATAACTAGAATTCCTAAAATATCTTTTGCCATTTAAATATCATCTACTAAAAAGGCAAGGGCAGAAATATTGGAGTGGAAAGGGACAGCATCTTAACCACTTGCAAATAAGATATCTTCTATATGTTTTTTAAAATTTGTAAAATACATAAGACAGGTAAATATATTTTGCTAATGCCCCTTATGGGGTCTAAGAAAAAGTTAATGCAAGTGAGGAACCATGAAATTAAGTTCCATTGTTATCTTCATCCACGTCCCTAAGAGTGGGGAACTCAGTTTTTGCTCACAGCTCTATTTTCAGTACATAGAACAGAAGGTATACACTGTATGTATGTTAAATTAATGAATGAATAACAAAAGGAGGGAAGGAACAAAGGAAGGAACAAAGGAAGGAAGGAAGAAAAAGGAGAAGGAAAGAAAGGAAGGAGGAAGGGAGAGAGAGATAGAGAAGTGGAATAATTCTTCACACATTCTGGATTATAGAAGCATGAAATAGTTTCTCCATACTTAGAGAAAAATAACTACCATTAGAGTAATTTCCAAGGAAGGACATTGCATTGAGCCAAACAAGACAGTGTAGGACTCTAAACCATTACAAGTATTAGAATAACATGTCGATACAAGGAGGTGATGTATAAACCTATTTTTTTTCTTTTCTTTTCTTTTCTTTTTTTTTTTTTTTTTTGCAGGATCAAGGATTGACTCCAGGGCTTTGTGCATGGTAGGCAAGTGTTACACCACTGCACCGCAGGCTCAGACCCTGGATAAATCTACTTTGAACTCAGAGAAAAGAACTGTGAAATGGCTCAGGAGAAGGAAGTCCTGGGTAGAAATTTGGGTAGAGTCAAATGAGCAAAATAAAATTAAGATTGAAATTAAAATTAAGATTGTCCAAGTAGACATTGCTAAAAATGTTAGCGGTATTATAGACTTTGGTGATCTTGGAAAGATCAATGCTATTGATAAATAATATAGCTGGGTGTCCACATTAGCTCATCAATTCTACTTAGGGTTTGTATTCAATAGTAGCATACCAGTATGGCCACCCTATAACTAGAATATTGAAATATTTCTATAAAAATGGGGGAAAAAAAGTAATTTCCCCAAGTCCTCCAAGACTTGACCTACTACCATGGTCACTCTGGTCCCTTCTGTGGAATCTGCCAGACCTCATCATACACCAGCAACCAAAGGAATAAGTCTAAGAGTGACAACATATTATAGTCATAGTTTATTCTGATTGGCTGATGTCTGTTCTGAGTTCCTTGTAGAACCATTTGCATAGAATCTCCAGTGCTGTTCCGCAGTTAATAAAGGTGCATGGAAGAAATCGTGAACTGAGGGGAAGCCTAGTCTCACTTTCCTAGTACCCTGTGGGTTAACCCACAGGGTAGACCACTTGTACTCTCTAGAGTCGAACATTCCCAGGGTAAAGCATTGGGTAGGTAGCCAGCTTTCCCACAAAGCTACCAGAGGGCAGAAGCCAAGTCTGTTTTGTCACCATTACATTCCCAGCAGGTAGCTCAGTGATGGCACATAGTAAGCACTCAATAAACATTTTTTTTAATTGAAAATTTAATAGCAAAGAAGAAAAGGGTTTAATCTTAAAAGTCTAAACCTAGAAAGATCATCCAAAATCTTAGGAAAAAAATCAACAGGTGGGGAACCTAAGGTTTGAAGAGGTTGAAGGTCTTTACCAAATGAACATGAGTTAACAGAACTGGTTGTTGAACCCTGGCCTCTTATACTCTTATATCTTCATTCATAGTGTGTGTGTGTGTGTGTGTGTGTGTGTGTGCACGCTTTTGTTTTTGTTCTTGTTTTTGTTTACTTAGCTTCCTCTCTTAGCTCTAGGTAGACAGGTAACCCAGTTTGAATTTCTCACAGAATGAAGAAATTCACTAATATTTATCATCCCCATGAGAATGGGAAATTTTAAGTAAACTCCAGAATTACATGCAGAAGTGATCTCATACAACAGTTGCAATTGGTGCTGTTTTGCTTCTCTTCTGGCAACTGGTGGGCAGGTTGAGGTCAAGAGATTGATGAGAGTGGGAGAGTTTGGGATGGCCACAGGGACTGAATATATGAGGGGGAGTCAACAGGAGTTAAATAAGATTGCTGAGGGCTGGGAGAACAGGGCTAAAGTCAAATGGTTCCTACCCAGCAGGACAGATGTGTTTTCTCTGCAATGTCATCAACAACAAATAATTATCCAGCCCCAAGTATTAATAATGCTGAGTTTTAAAAGCCCTGCCCTGGAAACATTCTAAGTGTTTCAGAGTCACATGTGGCTGGCAGCTACTCTACTAAGCAGCGGTGATACCGATAATTCTATCACTGCTGATAGAAACTCTATTAGACAACTCTAGTCTGGAAGATTTACAAGACCCTTTTTTGTCTCTAAGGTCACAAGCAAAACAATGAAAGAAAAGAGGGAAAAAAAAGCAAAAATTATAAGGATGCCAGGAGAAAAGAAAGAAAACTGTCTCTGAAGCACCAATTACTTGGAACCACTAAACAGGTAGTTCACATCTGAAACGGAGAGCCCATATTTTGGTTCTAGACATATTGTTCACAGAAAGTGCAGCATTTGGATCAAATGAACTATTGTCTCTCAATAGGCCCGTTGACAAATTAAAGGCCACCTTGGAGGCTACCATTGCACACTACTTGTCTGACGAGTCCTTTTCTTCTTTCTTGTGGTCTCACTGTTAAAGCTGTACAGGCACAGCCCGATCGATGTCTTTTCTGGGCAGAGAATGTCCACAATAAAGGTGTTCCTTAAGAGTAAAATAAGCAGTAAATAGGATTTACAATTAATATTATTTCCTTGGCTTTAATTATGAGTGGTTTTAGTTTTCCCTTTGGGTTCCTGAAATAAAACACTCTTTTATTCACACCACACCTGCGTCCAACTCTGGGCACCTGACTCCCAGAGAAAGATGAACTGTTCCTGGTGTCACTGAACATCTGAATGGCTTCCGGGAGAAGAGAAATGTGTAAAAACATTATCCAGTACTTAGAGATAGGAGAGGTGATTACTGAATGCATTGCAGTGGAATGCTGGGAATTATCTGATGGGATAGCTGGTGGATTAATTAAGTCTAAGACTATTTAGAAGAGGTTAACTCATAGAAAACCAATAATAATGCAAAGAGTACCTGCCCATAGCAATGCAAATGAAATTATCTGTAGAGATAGCATTGATTTCCTTCCAGCAGAAAAGATAGCCCCAAAGTTTTCAACTTATCACCTTTACGGTATTGACCAGCTTCGCATTCGTTAGCATATTCACTTTAGCATTTTTTTTTTTTTGGCTGCCTTGACTATTTAAATGTCCTCATATTTTCTTTCAAACTAGTTTAGCATCTCTTTATTAATGAATGGGTTGAATAAAAGTGTTCAGTTTATATTTCTATGAGAGTCAAGCTCCACTTTTGAAAATTATACTTAAAAGAAATCTAACTGGGTCAGGTATTGTTTCTGGATCAAGCACAGTGGATCAAGTGGGGTTAGTGGAAGCCACAGTTTTATGACATATGACAATGAGAACTTCCTGACAGTTTGTGCTCAATATCTTCTGGTTCACCTTCAAATCGATTTGTCATGCTAGGGAGAACAGAATTAATTTATATGAATCACTTCACTGGACTCACTTAACCCAGGGTTGGGACTAAAATGAGGCAGGAGAGGCACCTAGACACAGAAGGGGGCATTTACTTGCAGGCTTGACCTTGTTGTTGCTAAGCACCTTCTTACAATTTGTGCCCTTTCTTGCCTCACTGTAAATCCCAACTTTTGGTTGCTTTTAGCCAATGAGATACACCACAGGCTTAAGAGGGCAAGAGGAAATTAGGGTTCAGGAATTATTAGCTAAGCTTCCTTCCCAAGGCGTTACCATGGGCTGGCATCACATCCTGCTCTATTTGGATTCTGTGAATCCCTACTTCCTTTCAGCCCATAGGCTACGAGATGACTAGGGCTGGGGGACGACAGGAACCCTCACAATAGCCTCTTATTAAATTATTCTCAAATTATCCATTTGATTGTATCACCCGATTCCTGTCTGGTGTCTTTTAGTGAGGCCTGAAAGTAGCACAGGCTGCTTTGAAAACAGTGCCTGCTCCATTCCAGAGGTATTCTAGCCAAGGCTTCAGGGACACTGCTGAGAAGAAGCTCTCTGCTCCAGGAAAAGGCAAAATCATTTTTCCTATGATTTCTAAATACAGAGGCTGCAGAGTTCAATTAAAAGCTATAGAGTGTGAGTGTGTGTGTGTGTGGGGGGGTAGAGACAAGGAAAAAGAAGAGTTAAGTCAAGAGAAATCCATTGCCTTGTTATCATATTCATAGTAAAGCCAGGTGTGTTAATGTTAACTAGGACATTTACATTAATAAAAGTGCTGGAATTGAGAGATTTTGCTGGATCAAACTTATCAAAAAGAATTTTTGATGTGACTATCTGGCTGTGCACTCCAACTAAAGTTTAATAAATTTTATTATGCTCAGGTATAGATTTGATTTGCTTATGCCAAGGACCAATTACTTAATTCAACTGGAAGAAAAATTTCCAGATGTGCTGCATATAATTTGACAAAGATAGTAAAATGTCATATCAAATTTTAACTATGTGATGTTCTCAGAGAAAGTGTTCTTTGTGAGTAGATAACACTTGCTAAATGTCCATTATTCATGCAGGAACAAGTAGGGATTTAGACTGAACCAAGCTGGAGCAGGCATGGAAATGGGTGAAGATGGGCCAGGGCACTAGAATCTGAGTTCCATGAGAGTGTGGCTCAGAAAGCAAGGCAAGATTGATGACTTGCAAACAGTTTGAGTTGCTGTAGCAGTTTCCCCTGCCACCCAATCCACATTCATTCTGGGCCTGTACCTGTGCCAGGTGCAAAGAATTCAAAGGTTCTAAAATACAAATCTGCCCTATGAGTCTTTCCCAATCCTGGCAGCATTGATTTTTTAAATCTTAAATGCTATGTGATAGAATCAGAGAAAGTACATTGAAAGAAATGTATTAGGATTTGTGATGGCTCATTTTGGTTGTCAGCTTGACTAAATTTGAGGAATACCTAGAAAAGTAGTAAAGCATTTGTCAGTGTGTATCTGTGAGGGTGTTTCCAGAGAAGACTGGCATGTGGGTCAGCAAACTGAGTGGGGAAAACTGGCCCTATATGCAGGTGGCATTGTCCAGTAGGTTGGAGGTCCAGACAGAATGAAAATGTGGAAGAAGAAAGTTCAATTATGCAACTGAGCTTGAACTTTCTTGAGTGGGTGCATTTTTTTTTTCCTGCTGCTATCATCCATGGACATCAAAGTTAGATTCTTTAGCCTTTGAATACAGATTTGCTCAGTGGCAGATTTGCTCCAATATCTCTTCAAAGGGCTTTCCAGACCATCATTCTGACTGGAGCTGCCTTATTGGCCCATTTTGTGCTAAGGCTCCCAGCTTCTTGGACTGAGCTGCTAGTGGGTTTCCCTGGCTCTCCAGCCTGCAGAGGGTTACTGGGGGACTACTCAGCCTCTGATCATGTAAGTGAATCCAACAAATCCACTCTTATAACTACATATATTCTATCAGTTCTGTTCCTCTGAAGAACCCTAACAGAGTCTGAGGAGGCTTAAGAAAATAATGCCTATCTTCCCTGCTCAAATTTGAAGGCAACTGATAGATGTAGCAGGTAGATTGATGGCAATCATAACAGAGTTTAAGCTGTTTGACAGCATGGCTTAGTTTTGAGAGAAAAATAGACTCAAGTAGGACTGTTCTGCTTCTTGGTCCCCAATTGTAAGATCGCTCATCCAACGTAACATGTGAGTCTCCAGAATACACACGTTTACCAAGGATTGCTGCTCCTTTTGAATTAGGGCAAAAAGAGAAAAGAATCAATTCCCTTCTGCTTATAGTCTTTTAATGGATGAGTCTTATCCAATCAAGAAACTTGGGCAGACTGCTAATACCTCTAATCAGGTTTCACACCCCTAATGAGGAGAAGTAATGGGTGAGGTAGGAGATCATTGGTGCTATTATAAGGAAGACTACACAGGAAAACTAGAGAGGTAGGGAATAAGTGTTCTTTATTCGTTTTTCCTTACTTACTATGCATAATTATTAATTTTATGGTAAATCAGATGAGTTCCTATCATTTCCTTTCATATTAGGAAAGTTATGCTTCCACTTTTATGAGACTGTCGCAGTACCTTAGTGACCATAGACCTGTGCGTGGTAGAAGATAGACGTCTTGCCTACTGTGGGCTGGGGCTATAGAAATGTTAAAGGAAAAACTTTAGACAATTTAGATTTTAGCACGGTTTGAGAAAGAATGATCAATGAATCAGGCAGCACTTTAGAATCAGATGTTCAGAGATCTCTGCCCAGCAGTGTGAGCAGTGAGCTTTTATAGGCTGAATATAGAAGCAAAGTAGAGAACTCACATGAGTAGTTACAACTAGCCATCTATTTGGGCTTGGTGTGATGAGGCATTTGCCTTATTGGGTATGGGGTGATGCGTTGGCTGCCCGTGTTGCTGAAACTCTCTCCTGTGATTGGCTGAAACGCAGCTATTTGTCACATTCCTAAATTGGGTTCCAGTTTATTTATATACTGGGTTAGGCTGCCATTAGTTAGGAACTCAAAGCATGGAAACAACCTCAGGCTAATGGCCTCCTGCTTATTTAACAGAAATAAGCAGACCACAGTCCCCCAGTGAGGCATCTGGGAGAAAACTCATGGATCCCTGACAGCTTTTCATGAGTTTAGTGGTTTCTTTTTGGCCTCCAGAACATTTACACAGAATCCAAGGCAACCTTCCAGCGAGGTGATCCACAGATCCAAACTGGCCAGCTAGGCAATGTACAGTACCATCTGCATTGCTGCCTGTGACTCAGACTAGCCTTTGAGGACATGTTCAGATGTCATTGTAGAATAGAATCCAAGTCTGATCTTGACCCCAATGCTTGAAAGCCCCAGCAGCTACGGAAGAGAAGATAGATTCAAGCTGAAGGTAGAAGAGAAAGGTGCCGAAGTTAAAGGTGCCGAAGTTAGGTTGCCACCTTCTCAGAATCCCCTGCTCCCAGTTATGAAGTTACTTTAATGAAGAATCCTCAAGCCAAATGTAATTTTAAGTTACTGCAATACTTTCTTAAAGGATGAAGCTCAGAAGCACCTGCCCAAACTTCCAGAACAGTTTAACTAATACTGTGGGCTAAAGTCTGAATACTATCGATACGTGAAACATTTAATTTAGTAAAAAAAATTGGACACTTCTGAGAATATCTTTTAAGAAGTTATACTTACATTAAGAGCAGCCTAAGGGGAAAAGGCGGGAAAAGGAAGGGAATTTTTATTGAATGCTGCAATGCTCAAAATACTAGGTATTATTTAATCCTGAAAATACTCAAATTGTAATAAAGTACTGTTGTCCCCATCTTAAGATGGAGATAAAATAAATTGAGACTGAAGATCATTTTATTTCGTTTGTCCAAATTCACACCTGTCTGCCCTATCCCAAGGCTCACTCACACTTCTCTCTGCCGCTGTCTCGGAAAAACTGCCATCATCCCTTGTACCATTAACTCTGTGTTCTCCTCCCTGTTGTTCTTATTGTTGCTACTTACGAAGAGTTTGTGACCCGGCAGGGGACTCGGGAAACTGCTCTGCTTTGTCCTGACTCTAAAGGAGGGAAGTCAAGGGGAGAATGGATGACAATTAGAACAGAACAGAGGGAAAAAGAAAAGTGACTCATGACTGAGCTGCAGCCGCTCTCCCACCTCCGCAGCCAGTAACGGGAAGAAAGGAGGCGGCGACAGCTCTGCCCCACCTCCTCCTACGCCCGCGACCTCCTCCCCCGGGAAATTCTCAAAGGCTCCGGAAACCTTCCCCTAAATGCTTCTAATCCAACCAGCTTCTCATGTACTAAAAGTGAAGATTTTTAAAAAGTCTTTTCTTACTCAGCTTTCTCTTTTTAATTATTGGAATTATATAATTATTGCTTTTTACCATTTTTACTTAAACTCTCTGGGATAAAATGATAAATTAAAAGTCTTTTGTGGGTTAACCTTGGAATTTATCACTTTTTTCCCCCATATTTTTGTTTTTTTTTCCACGTTGGGGATCGAACCCAAGTCTTTGCACATGCTAGGCAAGTGCTCTACTGCCCCGCCCCGCAAGATTATTTTTATGTAAAATACATTCTGAATTCCAAAGAAATGAATTACAAATGAACTTTTGAAATGCAACTTGTTTCTTTACATATATATATTTAGTTTTAGGTGGACACAATATTTTGTTTTTATGTGGTGCTGAGAGTCGAACCCAGTTCCTCATGCATGCCAGGCGAGCAGGCTATCACTTGAGCCATATCCCTACCCCGCAACTTGTTTCTAAGATGAATTCTGCCTTTATATTGTTTGATATAATGAGAAGTTAATGAGAAATAAATAAAATGTAATGTCAAGATATATTTTATAGGCTTCACTATCAAAATTATGTAACTTACAACTAAGAATACGTTCTTCTTTTAAATTATTTACCAATTCATTTTTTAAAAATCAAATTTACACTTGGAAAAAGCACTATATAGTAGTGAAGTTCCAATATCTCTGACAAAAAAAGTTACTCAGAATTTTACAAAACCCTTTTAATTGTATACATTGTTAATGTGATACTATTTATCCATGGTTCTCTAAAATGCTGATAAGGATTAATTCCACAGTGATAAATTAAAGGTATGTTTGTCTCATTTGATATTCAATTATAGAACAAGCTTATTGGCTTCCAACAGCAAATATCTGGTTAGTGCATGCCATTCTTGGTCTTGAATCAGACTTTACTGTAGGAATGCTAATGACTGATCAATCTAATTGAGATAGTAAAAAGTCATGGACTAGTCCCTCTAATTGATAATTATTTCCCAGTGTCCTATTATTTACTAGAAAATGTTGATTTTTCTCCATTGGACCACTGTCGATTTGTAACTCCAGTTTCTATGCCTTGCTTTCTTGAGCCATTCATTAGAATATTAGAATTTGGATTCCTTTTATCATCTTGAAACTTGGTTATTTGCTTCTTGTTACCAAAATACTACTGTACAAATGACATCTTTGGAGGCCTTTAATCATCTTTTGACAACTTTAACAAATCATCCAACGGTGTTACGTCACTTATTTTATGAACTTCCAATATTTTTTTCGAAGGCTTTGAGTAGTCTTTAATAGGTGAGGCAGTGAATTTGTGTGTGTGCACCGGCTTCACTGTAGAAAGAATTCTTTCAAATTTGTGAGTTTTATCACTCTTTTCTCGAATAACAGGTTTATCGAGATAGCCCACACACTTTTTTGTGAAATGGGAAAAAGTCGGTGAGATAGTATAACTTCTACTCCAAAGTCTGTCTTTTGATGGCTGATCACAAGTATTCTTCACTGTTTTTTGGTCCACTCTCAAAGATGTGGCTTGTTTATCTTTTTCAAATGTTATATGTGTAGTTCTTTGGGGTTCTGAAAAGGTAATCACTTCGTTGCCAATAAAAGATTTGAGCATCGCACAGTTTCTTTCCAAAACAAAATTTGTTCTTTTATGAGGGTAAAGTTTTTCGTTTTGCCAAAGATGGGCAGAAAGTCCATTTTTTGTGAAAAGTAACATTTGAATATATTTTTTATCATGGAAAATTATGGGATTTGTGTCCTTTTGTTCCTGAGAATTAAAGGAAAGAATACTTAGTCATAAGTCTATTGAGGTAAAAAAGCTACAAATATTTTAAATATGAAAATAAAATTTTCATATAGGATAGAGCATTGGGATGGTATTTTTTAAGTTTATGTCTTCTGTAATTTAAAAAGCATACCAAAAAATGATTATGTAAAAAAAAATCATAAGAGACATAACTGATTGTAAACCAAAATTACAAACACCGGGTTATTCTAGTACAAATTCAAAAAGTTAAAAATTATCTGATAATGGTTATATCTATTGTAAACCAATACTTAGCATACTAAAAATATGTAACATATATTTGTGGAATAAAATAGCCAAAATAATAGGTTGACTTAAAGACAGACTTTTTACCATAATAATGGTGAAATCTGTTTGTATGATTTGCAATTTTAAATTTTCCCCTCAATTCCTTTTTTAGCTTTCATATTCTCTGTCTTGTCCTAAGTAAAAAGTTTTAACTCCAAAGAAATTGGTCAAATACATATATTATCAGTATTCATTTGGCAAATGTAAGTCAATGATTGTTACTTTTTCTTTAAGGCTGTAATTAGTGAAATAAGAAATTAAATTCAAGCCTGTCTCAGAGACTAAGACAGGAAGATCATGAGTTCAGAGCCAGCCTCAGCAAAAGCAAGGCACTAAGCAACTCAATGAGACCCTGTCTCTAAATAAGATACAAAAATAGGGCTGGGAATATGGCTCAATAGTTAAGTGTCCCTGAGTTCAATTCCTGGTCTCCCCTGCCCAAAAAAAGTGAAATTAAATTCATCTTTTATGAGTGCTTTTAGTATGAAAGGTACATTGATGTCTATGATTACTAGAAAAAAATATTTAGTTTTGTGATCACAAGTTTTCCTATTTAGCCACAGTAGTGAAAGTCTCTTATATTTTTGATCTGCCCAACACCTTAGGGAATTTCCTACCTTACAGGTCTATGTGTCCTTGGGTGAAACAGAAACTATCTTAGGCAGCCTTTCTGGGGCTTGAGCACAGGCATTTGATATAGGCTCTGCCAATCAGATATACCTAGGAGAGTCTTCAGTTCAGAAAAAGGAGGCAGTGTGAAAAATTGCAGACTGTGGAAACTATTCTAATGAGGGTGGTAGAGGCCATATCTAGCTTTGAGAGGCATCAAGAGCAAAGGCCTTAGAAAGTGTAATCCCTTGAGCATCAGTTGGGAACTGATCTGTACAATAGCAAGGGCCCCAGTGGAGCATTCTAGAGCTATACTTGAGTGATTCCTGACTAGATAACTTTTATGACAGGTTATCTTTTTAACTTTCTCCGAAGTTCATAGTATTAGTATTTATTAAATAATAGTAGATATTACCACTTGAGAAGTTTCTATCTTTGCTGGACTAATGTCCACTATTTTGGCATTTGGATTTTTCAGTTCATCCTCAAAACACAAGGGGAGCAAGGTGTTCTTTCTTACTGAACAGTGGTCACTCAATGGATCACTTGTGATTGGCTTCTTTTCTTTTGTACTGAAATCATTCGTTGCTGGAGGATACTTCCTTCTGAAAATGAACACAAGTTCAAGGAATGGTTTATTGGATTGATTTCAGGTTTTCGGTTCTTGTCTGCCTCTGCTTATCCCTATACAAGTCACTGACGACATCTCCAATTCCTGTTCCATAGACTTTCAACCAGATAAGATCATCAGTCTGGTTTGTAGGAGAAAACAGCAAAGCAGAGGTGGCAGCAAGACAGTCTTTTGTGGGACTTTGAGGTGGGAACGGAATGTATTGTGTAGGTTGAGGAGAGCATACAAGTAGAGAATTCTTAGCCACACCCTTTAGTGAGAATTTTAGAGAAGCTTTGCAGGGTAGATTCATGTCAACATAAGGTGACTTAAATTTTGTTAGGAGGATGAAATAAGCATAAAGAGGATTCCAGGTCTTCCTTGGTTCACTCAGGATGTGGATAGTGATTTTAGGCTAGTCACAAGGGCTTATTATTGCAGGATGGAGGTGACCTGCAGCAAAGGTTTGACAAAGGTGAAGTATAGATAGTCTCGTGGAAAGAGAACCAGCCTGGAGGGCATGACAGAGACTCAGAGGGCCTCCCACACCAGTGAGAATCAAGAATGGGCCATAGCCAAGCTCAGAGAGAACTCGCCATGGGTTTCATGAATCCTGGGGTTGCCAATCCTGATAGCAGCACAGGTACATTGGTCAGGTATATTTTCCTCATTCTCAGAATTCACTGAGCCCCTCACCTGTATAATCCTCAGATATTAACTTGGAAAGAAACAGAAGAATGAGTTAAACCTCAAGAGACTATTCATTATTGCTCTAAACAGAGTTTAAATACATTGGATTAATAGGACTTTTTTAAATTATAGAGGTTTAGAGGCTCCTGAGAAAGAAAGATCAGAACTTGATGGAAAAAAATAAAGAAGCTACTTTTTTTTCACATCCATGTTATAGTGTAATTAAATTCATCTCTCTACTACAAAAACATAACTCTGTTCCTTCTGCTCATTTTTTTCAGGGCTTCCTCACCAGCTAACTTTGCTCCAAGTCTGGAGCCTATGAGCTGAGTAGCGTTGGACCATTCACTGGATGGCACTATATGGAACTAAATGTTGAAAATAAGCTAAAATAAATTCATTGTGGTCAATTATAAAATAAAAGGAAAAACTCATATCCTACTAGAAACATCACTGAACTGAATAGAATGTTAAAAATTTTAAAGTAAATTACCTCTTATTTACATCATCTTCTAAGAAACCAATTGACTCCAATGATTTTCTAGAATTTTTTTCGATTTGAGCTGAAATTATAAAAGATTTTCATAAAAGACACACATATATTATGGCATTTAGAAAATATTTGTATAAAATATTTTACAACTTAAAATAACATGAGAGCACCTGATCTGCAGTAGCTACTCAATAAGTAAGTTCTATCTTGAGTGAACAAGAAAGAACTGGAAAAGACAGATGGAGGCTTTAATATTTAATTAAGGCAGATGGAACACACATGTGATGATGTCCAAAGAGAGATGTCTTGCAGAAGGAAGCTTTCCTAAATTTTCAGGCCTGGCTTGTGTGTCAAATCATTATTAACCAATAAGAAGCCTCATATGGTTAAACACTATTGCTGTGGAGAGAAGTCATTTAGCAGCTATTGAACAGATCTTGCCACCTGGCATAAAGGAAGTGCCCAAGGCTGAACCTTCCAAATATGCCAGATGACCACCACAGCATTTTTCTGCTTTCCCAAGTGTTCTCTGATACACATGTTGTTAGCAACATATTAAGCATTTTCCTGTCCTCTGGTCGTTGATATTCTAGTGCAGTGCTTCCTAAACTTTCCACATCATGGCAAACATTCTGATGACTACTATTTGTATAGTACACCTGGATATACACTTGAGTAGACCTGTGTGGCAGGCTGTCACAGGGCCAACTGAACAGCCTGAGGGCTGAAGAATCAATATTTTAACATACATGTTTTAGAACTCCCTCAAAAGAATTACTCCTTTCACTCTAGCAATCCAGTGGGTAGAGCATCACACTCCAGAAGACCCCACCTAAAACTGCTGAGAAGAGAAGCTGAGAATATTTTCAACTCCAACGGAAAGAATTCTATAACTTTTCCTTAGTTCTTTTTTACTGTTTAATTGTGACCTTAATGGCACATGAACATTTATACAGTTTCAATTTCTTTTTCTACTTCTCATTTCTAGCATTTTTGAGGCCAGTTATTTTACATGGATTAGTTTTTGTGAACTAGGATTTTTGACTAGCATATTTTAGTTTTGTTTTGTATTCCTTATTTTAATTTTTAATTAAAAAATTTTCTCCTACTGTTTTGCTTGATTCTTTTCTTCTGCCAACAGTCAATCTCTATTTTTCTCTTTCACTCTTCCTTTAATATTGACTTCTGTCTTCTCTCTTCCTCCTTCCTAATCATTACATCCTATATCACTTCTGTTTTCTCTTTGTCTATTATTTGAAAATGTAAACCCTTTTTGCAAACTTGCTGTTTTTAATTATGGGCAATAACTGATCATATTATTTCTGTTTATTGTGATAATTAACATTGTAGACATCATAGCAGGAACTATTTGGCTTAATGCTGTAAATTATTTGCATTGGTTTTTGTTATTACTTGTCTCCCCCTAAACAGTGAGATACTGGAAAGCTTCAGGGATACTATAAGTCCACAGGGTAAAAACTCTACTCAGATCCATACTGTTAGATAGGTAGACATACAAACAACATGAAAAAGCAAGGGAACAAATCACCCCAAGAAAACAAAGAAACTCCAATAATAGAATCCATTGACACCACAGTGGAAGAAATGTCAGAGTAGGAGTTTAGAATGTACACGGTTTAAACTGACCTGCAAAGTAAAGGATGATGTAAGAGAGCAAATACAGAGAGCAAAAGATCAGTTCAATAAAGAGATAGAGAGTGTGAAAAAACAAACAGAAATCCTTGAAATGAAGGAAACAAATATTCAATAGAAATCATCACTTATAGACTAGGCAACTTGGAAGACAGAACCTCAGGCAATGAAGACAAAATATATAATATTGAACATAGAGTTGACCACAGAGAGAAGATGTTAAGAAACAATGAAAAGAACTTCCAAGAATTATGGGATAATATGAAAGGGCCAAATTTAAGATTTATCAGGATAGGTCAAGGCATAGAGATATAAACCAAAGGAATGCCCAATCTTTTCAATGAAATAATACCAGAAAATTTCCCAAATCTAAAGAATAAAATAGAATATCAAATATAAGAGGCTTATAGGACCCCAAATGTGCAAAATTACAATACACTCACATCAAGGCCCAGTATAATGAGAATGTCTAGCATACAGAGTAAGTATAGAATTTTAAAGGCTGTAAGGAAAAAAAAAATATATCAGATTACAGATTGGTGGAAACCATTACAGATCTCAGCTGATTTCTCAATCTAGACCCTCCAATCTAGGAGGTCCTGGAACAACATATACAACTCTCTGAAAGAAAATGGATACCAACCAAGAATCCTATATCCAGCAAAATTAAGCTTCAGATTTGAAGATGTAATTAAAACCTTCCATGATAAACAAAAATTAAGAGAATTTTCAACCAGAGAGCCTGAAGTTCATAATATTCTCAACAAAATACTCCATGAAGATGAAATGAAAAAAAAAAAAGTGAAAACCAGCAAAGGGAGGAACAATACTAAAGGAATAGTCAATCAAAGGAGAAACTAAGTCAAATTAAAAACTAGAAATAATCCAAAATGACTTGGAATACAAATCATATCTCAATAATAACATTGAACATTAATGGCCTAAGCTCATCAATCACAGACTAGCAGATTGGATTAAAAAAACAAGACCCAATAATATGCTGTCTCCAAGAGACTCACCTAATAGGCAAAGACACCCTCAGACCGAAGGTCACAGGATGGAAAAAAAAAAATATCCCTCACATGGAGTCATTTATTTTTCTGGATCATATTACTTCAGCTATATTCAGACTCAGAGACAAAATCCTCCTAACTTAGAGGAGCAAGGTGTTGAAAGGAAAATTGAAGAAGAGACAGGAGGCTAGTTCCTAGGAACCATAAAAATAATCATAGGGAAATTTATTTCTGTGAACTGTGTATTTAGTGAAACCTTTCCTGACTCTAAGGTGATGGTGGCAACGGGTAACTCTGTCCATTTGCATGTGAGGTGTCATTTGGATTTCATTTTTTTTAATCTCTTTTTTTTTTGGATAAGCAATTCAGTTTCAGGAGGAATTTAGTCAAAGAAAGGTCTCGCAGCCCATGGGCCATTTGATGGAATCATTTCGACATTGCATACATCCAAAAATGATTCCTGGGAAATAGTTTCCTGTCTCTTCTTGTTGTCAACTTTCCTTTCAATACCTTGCTTCTCTATATTAGGAAGATTTTGCCTCTGAGTCTGAATACATTTGGAGTAATATTCATGATCCAGAGAAAAAAATGACTAGTCATGGCCATCACATTTCTCTCAAAATGCTGCCAACATAGACTTGGAATACTGTTTGACTTGCAATGAGGAAAGAAATTCCACAGGAAGGGTTTCTGTCCTTCTGCAGCCCATCGTTGTCGGACCCAAGGTGAGTGTGTGCTTGTAGTCTTTGTGATGATGCTGGAGGACAAGTAATGAGAATGTTTTCTACTGGTTCTTTTAGTGTTGTTTCTTTGCCCCATGAAAAGGAGTTGCTCACTGACATAGGAATATTCTTTTGATTTGCTTCGTATTGTAATATGTGGCAGATTTTCTTTGTGTCTAGAATAAACCGCTTTAGAGTACTTTCAATCTAATAAACTTTCCTTCTTTTTGTGATTCATTTTGGCCACGATAAACTTGTATTTATTTTTTTCAAATTTCCCTGAAGTCTTAATTTTGAACTTAGATTTTTTAAAAAAAAATTTTTTAAAAATGCTTTTATACAATGATTCGAGAAATTTTTTAGACATCTGCTTCCTAAAAGAGTAGAACATCCTGCCACTGCTCTTAGAGACAACAATTTTCTTCAGGGGAGAATAGAGTCTTTTCCAGCTTGAAGGAGTAAATCTTGAATGATCTAAGCTTGTGCTTTTCAAAATGTGATGTGAGTTACCCATTTATGTTTTGTGAAGTCAACTTAGTAAGTTGGCTAATTAGCCTTTGAAAAACATGAAATTGAATAAAGTATAATAGGATGTCTCACATAAATCCTTATCAATAACCGTACAAAACACAGAAATATTGCAATCAAGTTCAACTAACAGAAAGAAAGAGAGATAATTTGGATTCCATAAACCTGAGTCTTCTAGCATATAGCAGAATATCTAGATCTAATTTATATATCTCTCTATATATGAGTGTAATATTAAAAGATACTTCTTGTCAGGCTTACTGGTTACACTCATGTAATCCCAGAGATTCTGGAGGCTGAGGAAGGAGGATCATAAGTTAGATGACAGTCTCAGAAATATAGCAAGACCTTGTTTCAAAATAAGAAATAAAAGGGCCAGGGCTGTAGCACAGTGGTAGAGCACTCACTTAGCACATGTGAGGTATTGTGCTGAAAGCCATAGCCAAGAGGAAGGACGCATGGCCTCTTGGGTTGAAAAGTGAGGCCAGCAAGCCACTGAGATGATACTGATTATGTTAAGATGTGCATTCAATTGGAGATTAGACCCCTGCTGTCTGCCTGGGGGGGTGGGGCCTGCTACTTTGGAGCTCTCGAGGGACTCCTGGAGAGTTCCCATTGGTTGGGGAAGTGTGGTAGGAGGGAATTCCGGAGGAGGGATTTCCTGTTGGTGTAGTATGTCCCGAGAGAACGCCGCCGCGTGCGTGGTTCGCGGGAGAATTCCCGGGGAGAGTGTGGAGTGTGCTGGTGGAGTTCAGAAATAAAGTTTGTTCCTGCTTCAGTGGCTCGTGATTTGTGCCCAGCCAGACTGCGGCAGTATTGGGTTCGATCTTAAACACTACATAAAATTAAAATAAAAGTTTTTTTTTTTTTTTTAATGGTAGGCATTTTTTAAAAAATAAAAATAAATTAAAAATAAAAAGAGCTGGGGTATTGCTCAATGGTAGAGTATCCCTGGGATCAATCTCCATTACTGAAAAAATAAAAGAATTTCTTACTGTGGGTCATTTTAAAAGCTGGAAAAAATTATTTAAGCTAATGATTACTTGTTGGTTTAGATATGTGTTGAGAGCCACAGCCAAAGGGGCCCCAGCAAACTTCTAGCTGCCAGCAAACTTCCAGCTGCCGGCTGATGATTGGCTCACAGTGGCCCCAGCAACATCTAGCTGATTGGCTCCTCTGCGGTGATGTTCATTGGGCTGTTTCCCTGCCCTTCAGACTGCCAGCTGACGATTGGCTCACAGCAGCCCCAGCAACATCTAGCTGATTGGCTCCTCTGCGGTGATGTTCATTGGGCTGTTTCCCTGCCCTTCAGACTGCCAGCTGATGATTGGCTCACAGCGGCCCCAGCAACATCTAGCTGATTGGCTCCTCCACGGAGCTGCTCATTGGGGGACTTCTTTGGCTCTGCCCAAGCAACCCAGCCAATCGGCCTCAAGAGCAGGAGGATTGTGGGAGGTTGGGAGGCTGGTGTGGGGGTGAGAGGCTTGTGGAAGCCGGTGGTGGCAGTTGGGCTCTGAGGGTTTTTTCCCTGAGGAGCTGTTTTGTTTGGCGTTTGTAGTTCTAAAAATAAAGTTAGTTTCTTTTGACAAGTGGCTCCTGAATTGTGCCCAGCCAGACTGCAGCAATATGGATACGTGAGGCTATTGTAGCCAAGGAGACATAATGGAAAGTCTTCTTTGGGGGAACTTGTTTGTTTGTTTCATTCTTACAAAGGGATAAAAAAAAACTTTTCTCTTTTTCAATGGATGTTATTATCCACACAGTTATCTAGAATATCAACTTTATCAACTTTAAGAAGGTCTAAGCAATTTAGTGAAACCTTGTCTCAAAATAAAAAATAAAAAGTGCTGGGCCTGTGGCTTAGTGGTTAATGCCCCTGAGTTCAACCCCAGAACACAAAAACAAAAACAAAACAGAATGGTCCATGAGCAGTGGTTCACACCTGGAGGACAATTAACGAGAATATTTTTTACTGGTTCTTCTAGTGTTGTTCCTTTCTCCTAGGAAAAGAAATTGCTGAAATTTGGAATATTCTTTTGAGTTGTTTTGTATTGTAATATGTGGCAGCCTCCTAGTGGCTCAGGAGGCTGAGGCAGGAGGATGGCAAGTTCAAAGCCAGACTCAGCCAAAGTGAGGCATTAAGCAACTCGGTGACTCCCTGTTTCTAAATAAAATATAAAATAGGGCTGGGGATGTGGCTCAGTAGCCAAGTGTCCCTGAGTTCAATCCCTGGTACCCCCATAAAAAGAAACAAACAAAACCCAGAATGAATCAATGAATAATAAATAAAATCACAAAGGAGTTAGAAGACTAGAAGGCTAGAAAGATTCTGTATGCTATATGTCATACCAAGTAATCTGGACTTTATCATTTTTGTATTAGAAAGTCTTGAAATGTTCCTAAATCATGACATATATGGTAGTATGATCAAAGATTGATATTCTTTAGTAAAGGATTTTCTTAATGCTTGTATTCCAAATTTAGATGCATTTAACTTTCAGTTATTTCAATAGTAGCATGCAATTTGTATACCTTTGAAAGTAGGGTCTCTTCCCTTTGTATAAGCATTAGATTGATTGCTGGATATAGGAGAAAAGATTGAAGAATTCAATGATCTTCTATATCCTTGTCTATTCTGTGAATGTAGAAGATGCAAGGGCTCTTCATTTTCTGCCTAAATATTGGGAAAATTAAAAGCTATCTTAGAAATTATTTCTTCCCATGTGTCTATTGATACATAGTTTCATTTGATTATTCATTTACCTCATTCACATTCCAAGTCTCTAATTATAACAGCTATCTGGTTCTTTAAATATTTTCAAATATAATATTTTTTTCAGTCTCAAAAACTCCTCTGAGATGGACATTATCACAGTATCATTCTTTTTTAGTAACTTTTATTTCCTTTGTCTTAAAACTTAGCCTTTATATTAACACAAATTTATTTCTACAAATGTAAACAAACATCTAAAGTTCAAATACTAAAGAAAAAAAATTCTCTGCTTTAATAGAAATGTACTCTTACCACATAGAGTAGATACTTCAGAAGAGTTCTGAATAGAGAAAAAACAACTAGAAAAAAAAATTCAGCTTTTCCAAAATTAGTTTCAAAGATTATATATATATATATATATATATATATATATATATATATATATATTTAAATTACAGATACCTAATAGACACAGTAGTGCGTGTCTGTTATTCCAAAAATTTGTGAGGCTGAGGCAGGAGGATTGCAAGTTTCAGGTCAGCCTCAGCAACTTAGTAAGACTGTCAGTAACTTAGTGAGACACTCTCTCAAAATTAAAAATAAAAAAGGGCTAAGGGGTATAGCTGCATGGTAGAGGGACCCTGGGGTTAAATCTGCAGTATCAAAAACAAAAATAAAACAACGGGTACCTAGATATCCAAGATAGACATATGCATACATAATACAAAGTGCATAATTTGTGATTCTCAATAGATAAACCAATCAATTATTTGGGAACTACATTTTTTTTCATACTAGACATAGAAAGGGTTTTAGTTCTGATTAATATGAAATAAAATAAGGTATACGACAGAAATCGAGGCCATAAAGAGGTCACATTCTTATTGGATAAATATGATTAATATACATAAATTAATAGTAAGTGATGCAATAGAGTAATATCATCAAGAACTAAACCAATGAACAAAACCTGTAGCTGAGGAACAGTTAAAAGAGAGGGATATCAATAAAGGCTGGAACAGACAGAAAAGATTTCATAGAAATGGGAGAATTTAATGCTAAGATTTGAAAATGATGGCATTTCAGGAGAGGTCAACAACATAAGCCTGGATAGTCCATAAGATGGTTAGGAAAACAGCATATTCCGAGCAGAAGGCATTTATTATTGATTGAGTGTAAAGGTAAGTTTGAGTAGATAAGAAGGAGAATTATGAGATAGATAAAATATATGTTTTGAAAGACAAATGAAACAAGTGTATTATAAAGAAAAATTATCAAAATTGTCTTTAGAAGTAGAAAATTGGAGCATACCAATAATTCTTAAAAGAAATGCAAAGAAATTTCAAATAATTATCTCTACAAAGTAGTTTAAAAGAACAACCAGGCCCTCCAAAAACCAAGGAAATTTCTTTACCATTAGACCCACCTTATAACAAATGCTAAGGGAGTCCTACATCTGAAAGTTCCCAAATGATAAACTACCATCATTAAAAACACACAATAGTATAAAACACATAATAGTATAAAACTCAGAGGTACAGAAAATACACAAATAAAAAATAGAAGGAGTGGCTGGGCTCAGTGGCAGAGCACTTGCCTAGCATGTGTAAGGCATTGGGTTCAATCCTCAGCACCACTTAAAAATAAATTTTAAAAAAAGTTATTGTGTCCATCTACAACTAAAAATAGTTTTTTAAAAATAGAGGTAGTAATACCTTGTTACCACAGAAAGCCACCAAACCACAACAATAAGAGAAAGAAAGAAGCAAAGGAGACACAATATAATCCCAAATCAATTAACGAAATGATGGGAGTGAGTTCTTACTTATCAATAACAACCATGAATTAAATGCATTAAATTTCCCATCTAAAAGATATATACTGATTCAACTATATGCTGTCTATAAGAAATTCACTTTACTGGTAAAGACACACATAGACTGAAATGAATGGATGGACAATGATGTTCTACACAAATGGAAACCCACAGTGATTAGGAGTAGCTATACTTTTATATCAGAAAAAAATTTAAGTCAAAAGCCATAAAGAGAGACAAAAAAGAAAATTACATAGTGATAAACAGAGTAATTTATAAAGAGATATAACAATTACATATGCATTCAATACCAGAACATCCAAATACATGAAGCAAAGACTATCATATCTAAAGGGAAACATGGACTCCAATACAGTAAGTACAGTAACAGTTGCGACTTCAACACTCCACTTTCAAAAACAGTCAGATGTAGAAAATCACAAAGAAACATCAGGGATAAAATATACCGTAGAACAAATGACTTGACAGATATCTACAGAATATCCATTCAATAGCTGCAGAATACATTCTTCTCATCAGCATATGAAACATTCTACATAGGATGGATCATATGTTAGACCACAAAATAAGTCTCAATAAATTTAGGAAAATCCAAATTATCTCACCTATCTTCTCTGACCACAATGGAATAAAACTAGGAATCAACAGTAAAAGAAACTTTGGAAACTACAAATGTACAGAAATTAAATAACATGCTACTGAATGACCCAATGGTCAATGAAGAAATTTAAAATGGAAATTAAAAAAAATTCTTCTTGAAACAAATTAAAATAAAAATACAACATATTAGAACTTATGGAATATATCAGAGCAGTACTAAGAAGGAAGTTTAAAGAAAAAAAAAAGGCCTACATCAAAAAAGTAGAGAGTCTGGGTACTAGCTCAGTTGTAAAAACACATTATACCCCCCAAAAAAATTAGTCAAAGGAAAGAATATACTAAAAATCAACAAAATTATAAGTTAATTCTTTTGAAATCAACAAAGCTAAAGCTAGACTAAGGGCAAAATACTCAAATAAATACAATCAGAGTTGAAAAAAGAGACTTTACAATTATATTACTTACAGAAATACAGAGGATCATAAGGACCTACTGTGAGCAACTATACATAAGAAAATGGAAAGTCTTAAAGAAGTGGATAAATTCCTGGTCACATACAATGTACCAAGGCAGAGAGAAGAAATTTTCTTAGAGAGAAAATCTAAGCAGACAAATAATGAGTAACAGGATTATAGTAGTAATAAAAAGTCTCCGTCCAGAGAAAAGTTCAGTACCTGATGGCTTCACTGCTGAATTCTACCAAACTTTTAAAGAGAACTACTAAATGAATTTGGAGAGGGAACTCCTCCAAATTTATTCTATGAGTGTGGCATTATCTTGACACCAAAACAAGACAAAGACACAACAACAAAAGGAAACTACACGTCAATATCTCTCATAAACAAGGATGTAAAAGTCCTCAACAAAATACTAGCAAACTGGGTTTAATAGCATTTTAAAAAGACTGTACACCATGAACAAATGGAATTTTTCCCAGGTATGCAAAGACAGTTCAACATAGTCAAATCAATAAACATGATTCATTTCATTGATAGAATGAAGGGTAAAAATCAAATGATCATTTCAGTAGATGAAGAAGCAGCTTTTGGTAAAACGCAACATTTATTTGTTTAATATTTATGTTTTAGAAGTAGTTGAACACAGTACTTTGTTTACTTTTTTATGTGGTGCTGAGGATCCAACCCAGGGTCTCGCACATGCTAAAGGAACGCTTTACCGCTAAGCCACAACCTCAGCCCCACCCCCAACATCTTTTTATGATAGAGTTTCAACAGCATGTACAGCCAGAGGAATGAGAAGTTGTGGTCCATTTGTGTACAATGTGTCAAAATGCATTCTACTGTCATGTATGACTAATTAGAACAAATTAAAAATTAAAAAGACTTTCAACAAATTAGATATAGGAAAAAATATACCTCAATGCAATAAAGTCCATATAAATGACAAACTGACAGCTAACATCATACTCAATAGGGAAAACTTGGAAGTTTTTCTCCTGAGATCTGGAATAAATCTAGGATACCCACTTTCATCACTCTTGCTCAACATAGTGCTGGAATTCTCATGAGAGCTATCAGGCAATAAAAAGAAATAAAGAAGGAAGTCAAATTGTTCTCATATGCAGATGGCATGATCTTATATACAGAAAAACCTAAAGATGTGACCAAAAAAATTGTTAGAACCAATAAATTCAGTAAAGGGGTAGGATAAAAATTCAATTTATAAAAACTAGTAATATTTCTATATAAATCATTAATGAACTAGCTGAAAAAGAAATCAAGAAAGCAATTCTATTTACAGTCACTACAAAAAAAAACTTAAAATGAAACACCTTGGAATAAATTTAACCAAGAGGATAAAGAAATTGAAAAACATTCATACACACAAATGGAAAGACATCTAATGTTTATGAATTGGAAGACCTAATATTGTTAAAATGTCCAAACTAGCAAAAGCAATCCACAAACTCGCTGCTATCCCTATCCCAATTCTGATGGTATTATTCACAGAAAGAGAAAACAATGGAAAACTTTTATGGAGCCACAAAAGACCCCAAATAACCAAAGCAACCCTAAACAAAAAGAACAAAGCTGGAGGCATCACAACACCTGACTTCAAAACATATTACAAAGTTATTGTCATCAAATCCTATTGGCATTGTACTAGTGAAAAAACAGACACACCAACCAAGAACCCAGAAATAAATCCACAAATTGACAGTCAAGTGAGTTCCAACAAAGGTACCAAGAACATATGTTGCAAAAAAGACTCCAATAAATAGTGCTGGGGAAACAGAATATCCATGTGCAGAAGAATAGAATTAAACCCCAACCTTTCACCATATATAAATATCAACTCAAAGAGGACAAAAGACTTAGATGTAAGACATGAAACTACTAGAAGAAAATGCAGGAAAAACACGTTAGGCTATTGATAGGGGCAAAGATTTTTTGAATAAGACCTGAAAAGCACAGGCAGCAAAATTAAAAAACAGACAAATGGTATCATATAAACTAAAATGCTTATGCATAGCAAAGAAAGCAATCACCAGAATGAGGAGACAGATTACAAGATGAGAGATAATATTTGCAAATTAGTCATCTGAAAAAGAATTAATATTCAGAATACATAAGGAACTCAAATAACTCAATAGCAAATGGACATGTGAAAGGTTCTCCATAAGTCAGGGAAATGCAAATTGAAACCACCTTGAGATATCATTGGTTATTATTAAAAAAAAAAAAACAAGAAAATTCTGATAAGGATGCAGAGAAAGGGGAACTCTTGGATACTCTTGGTGGGAAAGCAAATTACTACAGACATTATGTAAAACAGCATGGTTTCCTCAAAAAACTAATAGAACTACCACATGATTCAACAATCCCACTATTGGTTATATATTTTTTAAAAAAATCAGGAAGCTGAAGAGATTTCTGCACTCTCATGTTTATCACAGGACTACTCAGAATAGGCAAGATATGGAATTAACTGAGATGTTCACTGATGGGTGAATGCATAAAGAAAATGTGGTCTAGATATACAATGGAATATTATTCAGCCATAGAATAGAATGAAAACCCTTCCTTTGTGGCAACATAGATGGAGCTGAAGGATATCAATGTTAAGTAAAATAAGCCATACACAGAAGACAAACACTACATATTATCACTTGTATGTGGAAGTTAAAAAAGTGGGTCTCACAAAAGTAGAGAGTATAATATTGTCCACGAGAGGCTGAGAAGGGGAGGGGAAGGGAAAACAGAGAAAGGCTAGTTAAACAGGTAATAAAAGAAATTCAGTTAGTGCTCAGTAGTAAAGCACTTGCCTAGCATGCCCAAAGCCCTGGGTTTCAATCCTCAGTACCCAAACCCAAATACAGTTAGATAGGAAGATTAAGTTCTAATGTTCTATAGCATAGTTGGGTGACTATAGCTAATAATAATTTATCAGACATTTCAAAATGCCTAGAAGAGAGAATTTTGAATGTTTTCAACACAAAGAAACAATAAATGTTTGAGGCATTGGATATGCTATACCTTGATTTGATATTACACCTTATATATGTGCATCAAAATCACACACAGTAATCAATAAACTTGTAGTTATATATGCCAATTAAAAATTAGAAAATTACCAGACCCAATATATATTTCAATAAAAATTAAAGAAGAAACCATTGAGGAACCAAGGCCTTAGGGAATCAGCATGCTTGTGGATTAGGGGAACGGGTGAAAGTGTAAACTTTAAAGGGGCGAGTGCTTCTGAGTTAATACTACATTGGACCATGCTGTTTACAGCCACACCCTACTAAGACCTCTTTACAATTATGGCAAAGCAATAAAAAAGTCAGTCTATAATAAAAGGAAAGCAGGGAGGTGTGCATTTTTGGAAAGGGAGGGGACAGAGGGGCTTGGGGGTGGGTCAGGCAGATATCAGTATATGAGAGAGATTTCAAAAAGATTTCTCACAGACAGATAATTGAAACTTCAAGTAAGCATAGCAGTAGAGTCAATAAAAAAAAGTATGCTGTTTTCCTGATGAGATCTGGAGCAACTCCAGGCTTAGAGGTGGCAGATATTAAAGGCGAGAATGAGAAAAAAGTTATAAAGAGACAAGTTAACTAAAATGCTGTCTATATATAAATTTCTGAGCCATTTGCTCCTTCCTCCATTTTTCAGTTACCCTATCCGACATGCAAAGTTACAGGAAATTGCATTTAATTAATCCCAGGCTAAAATAAAGAACACCCTTCTCTAAACTTGCTGCTAGTGTAGATTTTAGACCTCAACAGTCAGCTCTTCATGTTGACTTCTGAAAGGAGGGCTACCAGACAAACCACCCGCTCTCTACCATCTTAGCCTAAAGTAAAGAAAGGCCACAGAGAACTCTCATATACCCAGAAGAGTTAACTTTTCAACCCTGGGGAGAGGATTACATATAAAATTGATGGCAGCTTCCTAGAAAACTTAACCTTTTTTTTTTTTTTTTTTTTTTTTTAGTACCAGGGATTGAACCCAGGAGTGCTTAATCACTGAGTCCCATCTCCAGCTCCCTTTTTATATTTTATTTAGAGACAGGGTCTTGCTGAATTTCTTAGGGCCTCACTAAGTTTCTGAGGCTGGTTTTGAACTTGAGATCCTCCCGCCTCAGCCTCCTGAGCTGCTGGGATTACAGGCATGCACCACCACGCCCGGCTGCATTCTTAAATATGAACAAATGAACAGTGTTTTAGTCTACCTGAGCTGATATAATAAAATGCCTTAAATGGGGTAATTTCTAAATAATAGAAATTTTGATTCTCAATATTGGAGGCTGGCAAGTCTAAGATCAAGTTGCTAGGAGATCTGGTGTCTGATACAGCCTTGCTTTCTGATCCATCCACAGATTTTTGCTTCCTTGCTATGTCCTCATGGGATGGGAAGAACAAACAGCTCCCTCACTCCTCTTTAATTCCCTAATCCCATTTATGATGACTCCTAAAAATCCTATTCTTAATATCATCTCATTGCAAGTTTCAACACATGAATTTTGAGAGGATACATTCAGACTATAACAAACAAATCTGACAAAAATCAGCAACTTCAAAGATACATATGATAAATGAAAACCCTGAAACTGGAGGAAATAGGTAGTTTAAAAAAAAACAGATAAGAATTTAAGAAAATAAACTTCAATATATTTAACATTTTTTTAAAGAGAGTGAGAGAGAGAGAAAGAGAGATAATTTTTTAATATTTATTTTTTAGTTTTCGGCGGACACAACATCTTTGTTTGTATGTGGTGCTGAGAATCGAACCCGGGGCCGCATGCATGCCAGGTGAGTACGCTACCGCTTGAGCCACATCCCCAGCCATATTTAACATTTTTTTGAGAACAAATGTGACAAGAATCTATAGGGGAAAATAATCACCAAGAATATGAAAGAAACATTGGAAATTTAAAATATGATTGCTGAAAAAATAAATAAAATAAAAAATTAAAATATGATTGCTGAACAAAAATTCAATAAGAAGATATGAAGAAATAACTGAGGAAAATTCTCATATTAAAGGAAAAATTTTCAAAGAGACAAAAAAATAGAACTAGGAGTTGCGATGCACACCTGTAATCTCAGTGACCCAGCAGGCTGAGGCAGGAGGATTGCCAATTGTGAGCCAAGCCTCAGGCAATTTTGTGAGATCCTATCTCAAAATAAAAAATAAAAAGGAATGGGGATGTGTCTCAGTGGCAAAGCACCTCTGAAGTTAATTCCCAGTACTTTATGGGAAAAAAAAAAGAAAAAAAACCCAATAAAACAATACAGAGTTATCAGTGCAAGAAGACTAATATCAGATTATCAGAGGACAGAGAAAATAGTGGAGTGGAAACTGAAATAATAGAAAGAAATGGGGAGGGCACTTAGTAAAGACATTTGGCTTTAAGGCAGAGTCTACTGAACATTTAACAGAATAAAATGAAATAAAATTTCCATACCTAGGCACATCCTGAAGACATTTCAGAGCAATGTTATTAACGAAAAGGTCCTACAGTTTGTTTTTTTTAAAATTGATACAAAGATTGAGAACTTCTAATAATATTAAATTATACAGCACAGTGGAATGTTGTCTTTGAAATGTTGCAAAAAATGATTTTGAATCTCTAATTCTACTCAGCCAAATTACGAATCAAGTATGTGTGAAAAATAAAGACGTTCAGCTATTCATGTGCCATTTCTAGGGAAGATTATTGACAATGTATTCTAGAAAAATAAAAGCAAAACCCAACATGAAATAAAAAGACATAGGATTCTAGAATCTGGGAACTACACCAGGATTGGAATGAGCCTGGTGACAGTGACAGAGGAGGCTTAAGAGAAATGGGCCAGGTTTAGAATGAGAAGTCACCAGTCACCAAGAACAGTTCCTCCAAGAAGACTGGAGTGGGTGCCACTCAGTGGAGAGGATGAGTAAGACACTTGATCATATCCACACACGATGATAAGAAAGTGGCAGGCTTCTTTTCTGGAAGCCGAGTTTCTTAGTGGTCAAGAGCAGGAATTGGACTGCTGGGTTCTCTTGATTCTGTTCGCTATGTTGTTTATCTTCTTTGTACCTCTGCTCATTTATAAGTAGGGATAATAGTACTTGATTTGGTTGTTGAGGGTGTGAATTTTATTTTAATATAATTGACACACACCTAAGTACCATTGGTATTTTCCATTGGTATCACCATTCTCCACAAGAAAAAGAGAAGTGAGCAGAAATTCCAGCAGTAGAAAACACAAAGGTGAACAACACAGGTGTGGTCCAAATACGAGGGAAACTAAAACACGGCAACTTTTTGAGTAACGAATGGAGACTAAGAGAGCCTCTTGTTTTTGTCTTGTACCCACTGAAAAGAAAGGTTATCCTAACACAGCCTTACTTGGTTCTAAGATGAATGATTATTTAAAATGTCATAATAATAGACATGCTGTTGACAGCATTTTGGCTTTTAGAATTAACCTACTTATTGCAAAGTGAAATGTAATCCTTGACCTAAAAAAAGCAAAAATATTACTTAATATTCTTGATCTGAGGAACGGGGTGTGGAGGAGAGTGGGAGGAAAGGATAGGACTGCTACAATCTTCATCTTATATGGGGGGAATCAGGTGCTAGTGATTATAGAGGATAAAAAAGAAAAAAAAACAGATACATATTTCAATTTAGAAAAGTTAACAATAGAACCAGCAAAAAAGGTAACTACCAAATATGCAGAAGAGGCACAAGAGGTGAAATAGGAAGTAGTGTAAATAAGTTAATTCATAATCTTTTTATTGATTATTCAGTAGCTATGTTTAAAGGTGATAATTTTTTAAAAAAGCAGTAGAGGGGCTGGGGATGTGGCTCAAGCGGTAGCGCGCTCGCCTGGCATGAGTGCGGCCCGGGTTCGATCCTCAGCACCACATACAAAACAAAGATGTTGTGTCTGCCAAAAACTAAAAAATAAATATTAAAAAAATTCTCTCTCTCCCCCTCTCTCTCTCTCACTCTATCTTAAAAAAAAATAAAAAACAAAAAAATTAAAAAAGCAGTGAAACTTATTTTTTATAAATGTGGAACTAATCATAAGAAATAAAGCCCATAAAGATTAAACATGTCTGCCTCTGACAGAGGAAATGAGAGAGAAGCAAGGATGGAGAGGCTGTGTGGCCTTCTTAGCCTTTCTGTACAATTTAATTTTTAATATTGTATGGACTGTTTATTTCTTAATGAAAATGTTACATGTTCTGTATAAGATGCTAGCAAATTTATTACAATGAGCACACTGATTTGTGATGTGATCAAATAAATTTTAATTAATCATGAACCTAAATAACCTAAGTAGGTGAGGATAAAACTGATCATTTGGATGGTGGACACTGCTAGTGTTTTTTAAAATTATAAAATATAGGAGTATGTGACAAAATATAATGGTTATTAATTATGGTTACTGGGTATGTCTATCTTCATATTTCTTTCTCCATATCAGCAATCATCAGAGTTAATAATAAATAAATAAATACCTAAAACACTCTTTTAAGTGATTTTTCCCTTATTGATTCTCTGGATTAATTTCTCTCTCTAGTCCCCTAGATACAACCTGGTGAATAATGCCCCAGGGCACGCTCAACACCTAAGGCTAGCTAGTTACTTTTCAGTGTGGCCATGAAAACGTCACTCAATGATCATCAAGAATTAATATTCTAGTTACCTGGGAGGCTGAAGCAGCAGTATGACAAGTTTGAGGCCAGCCTCAGCAACAAAGAGAGACCATAAGAAACTTAGTGTGTCCCTGTCTCAAAATAAAAAAACTGAATAAATAAATAGAAAAACTGGGGATGTAGCTGAGTGGTATAGCTGGGTTCAATCCCCAGTGCCAAACACAAACAAAACCTCAAACTAACAAAAAAAGAGTCAATAGTGTTGATTCTAAACCTATTTATGGTAATGGTTATTATAATTATATAATTTTATTTAAGTTGAGAGTGCTCAAAAACATCATCTTGGCTACACATTAAAAGATTAACAAACAGATATAAAATTTTCATATTACAAATTTAAATAAAATGTTTAAGTTATGCATGTATATGTTTTAAGAAATTATATATTTTCTTTTCTGTTGTTCCCACACATAAAGTTTTATATAATATCAGAGATAAAATCACTTTATATCCTTATGCTTTTGAATTCTAAAATTCATTTGATTCCAGAATCTGTAGAAGCATTTATATGATAATTAGGGCTAGTTCAAATTTCTATTACGTAGCAGTAAGTATACAAATTATACCTACCTCCGTTGTATTCTTAAGATAATGAAGGAATTTAACAGATCTTGGTTTTAGATTTTCTTGTACTGGTTCTAAAGAAATCCAAACACAAATGACATTTTCATGCTTATCTTCTTGGAAAAAGTGAATTTTTAAATAAAATAGAATTATATGTGCTATTCAAAAGAATCCTTTGGTTAATCCTTTTGAAAAGAAAAGTATTCCCCCTCAATCTACACTTTTCTGCTCCCAATTATGAGTTTTATTAATCTAGTTTCTTGTTATTTTTGTCGCAGTACTGGGGATTGTACCTAAGACCTCACACATGTTAGATAAGTGTGCCACCACTAAGCTATATCACCAGTCCTGGATTTTCTTAAAGTAAGCATAGTGTAAAAGTGAAGCATACAGACTTTGAATTTAGCCTCACTACATCCAAATCACACCAATTTTGTGAGTTCTACCACCTTAGAAAAGTTACTTAACCTCTCTGAGTGTTACTTTCCTCAGCTGTTCAATGATGGTCCGAGAATTCGATGAGATGATAGATATAACAATATGGAGTCTGATATCCATTAAATTAAGAGCTATTTATTGATCAGCTGCCCTATGCCAGGTGCTGGTGCTGGATCCTGGAATTGTGTTCTTACCCAGTGATGCACTCATTTTAGTGGGTAACAGAAAATAAATAAGCAAAAAACCAAAGGATGAAATAATTATAAATTGAAAGACATGCTGTGACAACAATAAACACATTTTGGTAAACAAAAATGATAGAGGGATAGACAAGAGAGTTTCTCCTAGAAGATGCTATCTACTGACATTAGCAAATGAGGAGTAGCTGTGGAGCTACAGAGCAAGAGTGCGCATGAAAATCAAAGAAAGATCAATAAAGTAAAGTAAAGGGACCAGAGGGAGGGAAGAGGGGAAATACTGGGGAATTATATTAACCAAATTATATTGCTACATTGTGGGCAGGTATGTAACAACAAATCCCACCATTACGTACAACTCTAAGGCACCAATAAAAAATTATATATATATATATATATATATATATAATTATATGAAAAAATATATATATATGAAAAAAAGAGTGAATGTGTCTGGGCAGAGAGGAGCAGGAAAGTCACTTCTTTGTGACAACCTGGCAGTTATATGGAAAGGAGGCTGGAATGTGTAGTGGGGTAAAAGGCAAGGAGGCAGGGGGAGAAGTTGAATGCATCGGTGAAGGACACAAGACTCAGTAAGTTCACAAGACTATTTTATAAAAAGTACAGACTCCATCCAAAGGGCAGTGAGAAGCCATGGAAAAGGCTTTAAACAGAGATCCTGAACAGACTTTAAAAAGATCACTCTGGTTTTAGAAAAGAAAATACATTATAAATTTCTACTACCATTACAGAGCGTCAGCCAATTAGTACCAGCCCCCTTATTGAAGGCAACTGAAAAATTTGGATGAGATATTTTTTAAAAATCTAAAGAGCATCAAAGAGCTAAAAGGTATAAGGGAACGTCTGATCCTAAATCTAGAAGAAGGTAAGAATTCAGATATGTAAGCCCAGCAGGGAAAGCCCTTTCTGAACTGAAGGTATTTGTGATAAGAAGCTCGGGTCTTGAAAGGCACATGAATTGAGATCAAAAGCCAACCAAAGCCCTGAAATGGAATATTTGATTTATTCTTCTGTTTGTCACCTCTCCCCAAAACGTCACATACATTCATTTTACCTGGGATCCCAGAGGGTTACAACGTTAATTCAGAACAGACAAGCTTGCTGATAG
The DNA here is from genome assembly GCF_052094955.1 of Ictidomys tridecemlineatus. Lineage (NCBI taxonomy): Eukaryota > Metazoa > Chordata > Mammalia > Rodentia > Sciuridae > Ictidomys > Ictidomys tridecemlineatus. The sequence continues at coordinate 52,604,187 of NC_135487.1, forward strand.
AGTTGAAGCTAGTGCTTCTGCCATTTATGTGTTTCAGGGAAATTAAAGCCTTATATGTGGATTATGATAAGTATTCATAAGTATTGCCTCTAGATACCTTGCAGAAATAGTAAAAACATCTTCTCTGCAATAAGATATCATCATCCTAATTCTTAATTTTTCCTGTATATAATTTTCTGAATAGTGACCAGCACACATTCAAAGATCATAATGCAAACAGGAAAATATAACATTATAAGAGTGAACCATCGGAAATAATAGGCAATGATGAAACAGACCATTGATGATTTTAGTTTCCAGGCAGGGAGCAAGAGATCAGAATGTCTACTATGTTTAAAAAGTAAGAGACAACCCTGAAATAGACATAAAAGTAAATTTTAAAACCATAAAAGTAACATAGCAGATGTGAAAAATATACATTCCTATTTTTTCTTCTAACATATTTTAAAATTTTATATACCTTTTCACCTTAAATAATAGATCTGGTTCAGTAACAGATGAAAATGGAAACATAGAATATAGGTCTGAAGAAAGAATTAGGAACTCATTGAAGAAAGATAAAAAAGAGGGAAAATGCAGACAGAAGAGGATAAAAATCTAATATATATCTTATCACTATTCTAGAAGGAGAGGATAAGAATAAAGCATTGAACATGATTTTTGGAGAAACATGGATGAGGATTTTCCAGAACTGGTGAAGAAAACATTACACAGATTTACAAAGTTCAGTGACCCTTAAGCAATATGAATAGAGACAAATCGATCCCTGGACATATCATAGTCAAAATACATAAAAGCAAGAAAAGATAAAACCTTAAAAGAGAAATGGTAAGTAGACTGAATTACCAATGACAGGAATGAAAGTCAGAAGGTACTAGAAGGAAATTTGCAACATGCGGAAAAGAAAACAACTTCCAACCTAGAAGGTCTGTACTGAAGAAAATATTCTTCCAGAATGAAAGTGAGATAAAGAATTTTTGGAAAAAACAAAAATTGAGAGTGCTTACCACGAGATGACGGTAAAATTCCAAAGGAGGAATTTAAGACAAAAAAGAATGCCAGATGTAGACAGAGAAGTAAAAATATAAGTCAACAAAGACTTTGTAATAATAATAATGATAGTGTCTTATGTGCTTAAAATATAGAATATTAAAATATACAACAGTAAGAGCAGAAAAGTTAGGAAAGGAGTAAAATAATTTGCATTCAGACAATGGAATATGAAACCAAACCATGAAAACGGAAAAAAGTTTATCTTAAAAGGTTGCACAATGTATAATTCCAACCATGTGATATTCTAGAAAAAGGGGAAACTGTCAAGATAAGTGGTGAGAGGGGTTTGGGGTGGGGGTGGGGAGGGATGGATAGGCAGAATGCCAAGAAGTTTAGGGCAGTGAACTGCTGCTCAGCATGATGAATGGTGAATAATGTCATTGTATGTTTGTCCAAACCCATAGTACTTTAACACCAACAGTGAACCCTAATGTTAAATGAAGATATGGGGGATAGTGCTGTGCCACACTACACTCAGGTGACAGCAAATTTAATCCTCTATGGAGCCATATTGTTAATAGGGGAGGGTAAGTTGGGGAGAGGCAGGAAGTATATAGGAACTCTGTGCTTCCCACACGATTTCACTGTGAACCCAAACCTGCTCTAAAAAATAAGGTGCATTTAACAAAAATTCAATGGAAACAAAAAAACTACATGAAAATTACCTTCCTATCCTTGTAAAATTATTAATATTGACAAGGGTTTTCTAATGTACTTCAAAATACTATTAATAGTGTCTGTGTTTTTAATAAATACAATATTAAAATGCATAATAGTAATAGTAGACAGAGAGCAGTAAAATAATTTAAGGGTTCTGTCCAGAGGAGGTAATATTAGATTCTGAAAAAGTGCATATTTGTAATTTCTAGTGTGATCATTTAAAGAATAGAAACAGAGTACATATATAACTTTCACACTAATATAAGGGAAAAGTGAAATTTTAAAAATCAATTCTAAAGACAACATAAGAGAATAGAAAAAGAAGCAGAGAATAAACAGGGTGTACAGAAATAAGATGGAAGATTTAAATTTAAAGATATCAGTAATTACATTAAGGATAATGTTCCATTCCAAAGAAAATGAGATTAGGTTTCTTTCAATTTAACAACATGATGTTTGCAAGAGATAAATTTAGACCACAATATTATACAAAGTGGTAATAAAATGATTTTTTTAAAAAAGGCATACCATGCCAATGCTAGCTAGAAGAAAGGTGAGATAACTGTGGTAACACTGATTAACAAAGCAGTCATATAATGAAAAAGGGTTCAATTCACTGGAAATATATAATAATTCTAAATTTTGTAAAACAAGGCAAAATTTGACAGCATTATAGGAAAAACAAGTCCGAAATTTTTCAGTTATTGACAGAAAAAGCAAGCAGAAAAATTTACCAATGATGTAGAAGAACTGAAAATCAGAGCAAACAAATTTGATCTAAAAGACATAGGTAGAACACTCTACCCACTGCAAAATATACATTATTTCCCAGCATCTATAGTGCATTTACAATGAACTTGGTGGTCATGCTAGTGCTAATTCTGTAGGAATAAAATTACATGGAGTGTAACCTCTACCCATGTGCAATTGTGCTAGAAAGCAACAATAAAAAAGATAAATAGAAAAGTTCATATAATTTGAATTAAAACATATACTTGTAACTACTTAATAGATCAAAAAAGAAATAATAATGGGAATTTTAAAATAGTCATGGTTCTCTGGGAAACATTACTCTGCCAGATGGCAAAGCTTATTTTAAGAGACAAACATTAATGTTGTGTGGTACTGATTCAGAAATGGACCAATAATCTAATGACACAGAGTAACAAGCCCAGAACACAATCCACGAGTGTTAGGAAGAGAACAGCCTTCTTAATAACAAGCTGAGATAACTGGCTATCCATAGAAAAAAAATTAATCAGACCCCTACCTACTCAAAATTTATTTTCAAATCATTTAACTATAAAAATAAGATAATCTCTTTACAATCACAAAGGATAGAAGGACTTCCTAATTATAGTACAAAAAGTATTAGTCATATAGGTAAAGATTCAGTATATTTGAACTTATTAGTGTGAATAAATTTCTGTTCATCAAAAGGACACAATAGGGTGCTTGCTTGGGCAGCACATACACTAAAAGTAGAACAATACAGAGAAGATTAGCATGATCCCTGTGCAAGGATAACACACAAATTTGTGAAGCATTCCATATTTTTTATAAAGACACAAATGGGTGTAAATATACTTTGTGTACAACCAGAGACATGAAAAATTATGTTCTATATATGTAATAAGAATTGTAACGCATTCCGCCGTCATATATATATATATATATATATATAAATAATAATAAAAAGTAAAAATAAATAAAATGCCTGTATTTTCTATTTAAGAAAAAGGACATAATAGGGGGCTGGGAATATAGCACAGTGGTAGAGTGCTTGCCTGCCATATGAGAGGCCCTGGGTTCAATCCTAGCACCACACATTCTCTCTCTCTCTCTCTCTCTCTCTCTCTCTCACACACACACACACACACACACACACAGGGAAAAGACACCACATAAAGAGGAAAAGGAAAACCCACAGAGAAAGAAAAGATATTCATAATACATGAAACCAACAAAAACTAGTAACCAGAATATACAAAGGAATAAATAGTAGACAAAAATTGAATTTTTGTAAGTAGGCAACATGTTTTTAATTTTTATTTTTCCCACATCTTTTTTGGCACATTATAGTTATACATACTGATGGGTTTTTTTTGTTACATATTCCTACATGCACACAACACACAATATATCAATATAATTTGACCAATATTCCCCAACACTTCCCCTCTTCTTCCTCACCTCCCACCCCTGAGTCCCTTTTCTCTACTGATCTTCCTGTGATTTTCATGAGATCCCCACCACTCACTTTTATTTTCTTTTTTCCTCTCTAGCTTCCACACATGAATGTAAACATATGATTCCTAATCTTCCAAAAATTGAATTTTACAGTTAGCTTAAAACCTGGATGGTTTCTAAAAGTATAAATTTAATTGATCAATAGTCTATGAAAAAGGTGTCTATCTTATTAGTAATCATAAAATGCAAATTAAACCACAATGACATGCTATTATTATACATGACCAGATAGGTAAAATTTGAAATTGGCAATTTCAAGTGTCAATAAATAATCAGAGCAAAAAAAAAAATCTCAAAAATCTGGTAGGAGAATGAATTGGTACAAACACTTTGGAAAGTTTGCTCTTATTTTTTATAGTTAAAGATAAGCATACCCAGTAATATGCTCTTGAGAAACAGTAGAATATATAAATATGAATGTTCATTTTCACATGGTAATTGCTGAAAATTGAGAACCCTAAATTCAACAGTGGATGGATAAATTGTGAAATATTCACACAACAGAATATTCTACAGCAATGAAAATAAAAGAACTACACATCCACGCCTAATCCCAGTCACTCAGGAGGTTGAGGAAAGAGAATCTCAAGTTTGAGGCCAGCCTCCACAATGTAGCATGACACTGCCTCAGGATAAAAAAATAAAAAGGCTGAGGATGTAGATCAGTGGTAGAGCACCCGTGGGTTCAATCTCCAGCACCACAAAAAATAACCAAAACCAAAACTATAATAATACAAATGACCTTATGAAGACAAGGCTAAGAAAAAGAAAATATAAATAAAAACATAGTGTATGATAACATTATATATAGTTTTTTTGAAACCAGAAAAATCAGGCACACTATATTCTTCAGACAAACACACAGAGGGTAAGAATATAAAGAAAATGAAGGAAGTGATTTCCTAAGAAGGTAATGGGAACCCTTTAGGGAAAAGGGAGGGAGAAATTATCTGGAAAAGGTCAAGATGTTGGCAATATTCTATTTCTTGATCTGGTTTCTTGTTATGTAAGTGTTGGTTTTTTACAATGGCTATTATACTTTACATTTTGATGTTATATGCACTTTTTGGTCTGTTATTTCTTAATTTATAATGGTTTAACAAGAAAGAAGGAAACTGATTAGAAAAAGGGCAAGAATGAAAGATGTACCAGTTGGCAAACTACTGTGGTTGTTTGCATAAATACAAGGTGATGATGGCTTGGATTACGATGGTGGTACAGAAGTAATGAAAAGATATGAATTCAAGATAAGTCAGAATGGAAAAGACTGGATTTCGGCGGCGAGAAAAAGGGGAATCACAGGTGGCTTCTGTTTCAGGCCTGAGGATACTGGAGGAAGGGGTGGGGAGAAAAGGTTAGGAGTAATGATTGGGATATGGAATTGTGTGTCTTGTTCTAGGCATTAAGTTTAAGATGCCCGTGAAAGATTTATCTAGAGGTATCATTTATGTTGTTTAATATAGGCATGGCATAAACGAAGGATTTAATAGCATCTCTATGCTATTTTAAAACATTAAGACTGGATATGATCACCTGAACACAGTGTAGAAACAGAGGCAGGCTCAGGACTAGCTCTGATTAAATGCACCTACATAACATAACAGAAAAATTTAAAAAAAAAAGAGAGAGAGACGTTATGAGATAGCAGGAAAACAGACGTGGGTCCCAAAATCTCCAAGATGAAAGTGAAGGAGGAGGGAGCCATCAACCAACTATATCAGTATGGAGAGGTGGAAGAAAATGGGAACAAAGAGATATCCTTGGGATTTAGCAACGTGGAGATCATTGGTAATCTTAGGCAGTGTAGTTTCAGAAGTGAAGGCAGGAAACTGAATTAAATAGGTTGAAGTTTAACAGGAATTGAGCAAGTAGCCCACTGTGGTGGCACAAGCTTAGAATCTCAGCTACTCAGAAGGCTGAGGCAGGAGGATGCAAGTTAGAGGCCAGCTTGGGCAATTTGAGACCACTTGTCTCAAAACAAAAAGGTGCTGTAGATGCCATGGTGCATGCCTGTAATCCCAGCAACTTGGGAAACAAAGGCAGGAGGGTTGAAAATTCAGAGTAAGACCCTAAGTGACTTAGTAAGACTGTGTCTCAAAATTTTAAGTTTTTTAAGAGGGCTCAGTGATTAAGCACCCTGGATTCAATCCCAGATACCAAAAAACAAAAAGCAAAACAAACAAATCTGGGGATGATATCCAGTGGTAGAGCCCCTGCCTAGCATGCATGAAGGCCTGGGTTCAGTCCCCAATAGCAACAAAACTAAACAAAACAAACGAACAACAACATGACAACAACAAAAAACAGGAAATAAAGGCAGTGTGTATAAATAAATCTTTTGCATTTAGATTATAAAATATAATACAGAAATGAGGCAGTGTGGGCAAAGTAGAGACAAGGGGCCTTAGTCAAGGAGACTGAGGACAATGATGTCAGTGAATGGCTGTTTGATAATGGCAGAGAAAGTAAACCAAAGGCAACATCACACATTCAAATTCTCTGAGGGTCTGTACTGCTGGTTCGTAGTTCACTGATTCCCCAAATTTCTAATCCTGAAAGTAAGTTTCTATTAAGCAAGCTGTCTCTTATTAAGCAAAACTGATTATTTTAAGTTAAGCAAGTTGATTTTCATTTAACCATAACAAGGAAACTCCTAGGGTTACGCTGAAAGGAAACTTCAAGTGTCTGCTATCCTCGTAGAAGAAAGAAATACTAAAGATAGACATAAAAAAATATATTCATGAATTATGAATTGTATAAATTGTCCATTGTGATATTTAACATCTGTTCGTTAAATTCTTTATTGCTCATACCCTGCTTTCAACAGAGACATTAAATTATCAAGAACTTTGAAAACATACAATAATATATAGTAAATATTTAAAGCACCCATTAGCAAATCAAAGGAGAAGGAAACATGTTATACAAAACATTACCTTTAACTTACTTTCTTTTTTTTAATATCTATTTTTTTAGTTTTAGGTGGACACAATATCTTTATTTTATTTTTATGTGGTGCTGAGGATTGAACCCAGTGCCTCACACATGCTAGAAGAGCACTCTACCACTTGAGCCACAGCCCCAGCCCTTGACTTACTTTCTTGATTTTTTATGTTTGTTGGAACAGATTGTGATCTTAAATTTAACTTTTCAAAATCACTCTTTCTGGGTTCAGGTTCAATTTTGAAATAGACACATCTGGAAGACATAAAAAACAAATCTAAATTAAAAGAATCAGAAAATTTATAAAACAAATCTAAAAAACAAGTTTTGAGAAATATGTGAAGTTCCAGTTATATAAATTTAGATATTACACTAATACTATTATAATAAAAAGTAGAAAAGATTGAGCAGGAGCTGAAAATACTACTGTTAATCATTTGAAACAGAGGGGACAAGAACCCCACTGTTGTGATAGGGTTAAGGGCAGTCCAAGGACACTCACTCTCCACAAGCTAACTAACCTTTTCAGAAAACTATGCTGCAAATTAGTCCCATGAGAAATTGGGGGCATTGCAGACCTGAATTAAAGTGGTGGGACACAGAGTTAGGGACAGTCCACATACCAGAATGGTCAATCAGATAGGATCACAGCATTTATGTACTGTAGACAGAATGTCCCTCCTCTAAATTTAACTGGTCTGTTCCTTTAAAATTTTGTATTTTATTTTAAGTGCTTATTCAATGTCACTGGAAAATACTTCTACGATTGTGCGGTACTCTAGTGAGAATGGGCATATCCTGACTCTAACTGAAATGGGAATGGGTCAAGTGTCCCACCCTGAGAATGATGCTGGCTCTACAGATGTCTCTCAACTTACGAGAGGGTTATGTCCTAATAAATCCATAGTGAAATGAAAATACTGTAAGTAAAAAATGCATTCACGGCCTTGGTGATGGGTAGAAGCTGGAAGAATTTCAAAATGCATGCTGGAAAACAGCTGATGTTGCCATGAAGGGTCTCACCCTTTTTAACTGAGGTGCTGACAGCACTGTATCCCACCTGTCCATGCACTCTAAGAGGTCTGTGGTGGGAGTGGCAGACTTGGTGCTTTTCTGAATTGCTTCTGGGCCCTTCTTCTCTTGCTTGAAGAATAGAGTATGTTTTACTCATGTTTATAGCAGCACAATTCACAATAGCCAAACTATGAAACTAGCCTAGGTGTCCATCAATGAATAAATGGATAAAGAAAGCGTGATGTGTACAAACAATGGAGTTTTATTCAGCCATAAATAAAAATGAAATTAGAGCATTTTCAGGAAAATGGATGAAACTTGAGACCATTATGTTAAGGGAAATAAGTGAAACTCATATGTTTTCTCTCTTATGTGGAAACTATAGAGAAAAAAGGAAAATGAGAGTAGGTGTGGATCTCCTAAATATCAAAGGGAAATCAGTAGAGGAAAGAGATCAAGGGGTGGGAGGTGAGGGAAGTGCTGGGGAGTGATACTGACTAAATTATATTGTTATGTTGTATGCATGTATGAATATGCAACAACAAATCCCATCAATATGTACAATTATAATGCACCAATAAAAAAATTGGAAAAAAAAAGAATAGTGCATGTTTGCAGCTGAGTATCTATACAGATGTCTCTCAACTTATGAGAGAGTTATGTCATAGTATCTATGTTCCAAACAGCTCTACAGTCTGGCCCTAGAGGGTCTGGGAATTTTAACAGTCATTAAAAAAATTTTAAAAAACAATCAAAAATTTTTATTTTTTTCCCCATTTTCTCTGTTTTCTTTTGTCACAGCTGATAGTTTTTTTCTGCTTTATAATTTCATCTTTACTCTTGACTTCTGTTGAAATCTAATTAGGTCCATGTTTGTTCATAACCACATTCATCTTATTATCCAATGGTCAGTCTACACAAACCAAGTGTTCTCTTCTAAATGTGCTTTTTCACATTTGGAACATGGGCAAATTGAAACTTTTCCAAATATTTAAGTTATTATTCCTTTTTGCTTAATTCTATCTTCAATTCATTATCTCTTCTTGTGTTTTACTGTATGGGTCAAGAGAACCAACCCCACTTAAAAATTTCTCCATCTAAATACACAATTTTATTGTTCACAAGCTCTACATGCCACAAAATACTAGAACACACACAATTCAGCCAAGTTCTCTGCCACTATTTGTAACAAGCACCACCATATAATTTCAAAAGTTGAAAGTAATTTACTGTTTTTTTTTCTCTTTTCACATGTGGTTTGCTGTTTTCTTGCCTTAAAAATGAAAATGAAATATATTACTAATTTTATTTCCTTTCCTTTGTAATCAGTTTTTTCTGCTCTTAGAATTAAGTGATTTTTATCATAACTTTAGCATCTTGGTGACCCTTTTGATCTGAAAATTCAACTCTGTCTTTAAAAGAAGAGCATTTTTTTCCCCTAATATTTCTTGGATCATTCCTTAACCATCTATTTTTCTCTCTTCTGATTTGTGTATACAGTATATACACATTTACATATTGAGTACACTGAAACTGTGATACATGTCTCTTTTCAATTGATAAGGTATTTTTTTGCAAGATTCTGCCTTGATTTAATCTTCTAAAGTACCTATCCACTTTTCATTTGCATTTTATTTTCAATTTCCCCATTTAGTTTGTGATAAAGGTTTACTTTTTAATCTCCTTTTTCTCTCTGATGATTTGTCCTTAAGACACATATTTTCTAAAGCTTTCTTCTGTTCTTCCCATTAAATTTGCTTCATGAGGAGTCACCTGTTCTAAATGTTTGGTTCCATCTCCCTCCTTCAAATGAGTCTCCTTAAATGACTTGGTGATTTCTCTTTGGCCACTCTTTCCTGTGAGGGTGGATTCCTCTGACACCTCTGAAGCTCCAGTTATTTGGGACTCTAATTGGGCAGTAAGATATAAGAGCCTCATGTAATGAATCACTGGCCACACAGGTGTCATCTAGGATCTCTTGATGAAGAAAATGAGAAATGAAGAAGTCTACAGCAATGGTTCTCAAACCACTAGCTGTATATTAGAATTACCCAGAGGGCTTTGAAAAACACACAGACTAACAGTTCATGATCTCAGGGGTTGGGGGACTGGGCACATTTTTAAAAAGCTCTCAAGTGATTCTAATGAGCAGCTACTATGAGAAGCCCTGCCCTAGACTCCCCAGTTTCTTCACTGTATGGGCTAATGGGAATCCTCTTCCAGCTCCTCAGAGAAGAGAACACGTTCAATGGGTACTGAAACTCTCTCTAAAGAGAGTTGGAGGAGGTAAAGCCCTTCACTTCCCAGAATCCTTGAGGCTTAAAGGAACCTGTACCCATGTAACTGAGGAACTCTGTTGGTCATAGCAAGTTAGGCATAAATCTCTCACATAAGTGCTCCACTTTTTTTTCACACTTCCTGTTCCCACCCTATTCCATTTAACTATTAAATCACATGTTATCAAAGATATTAAAATTTTTTGCCTTAATTATCAAGAATATAAGCGATAATAAGTATTGGAAAGGATGTGGGGGAAAAGGCACACTCGTACATTGTTGGTGGGACTGCAGATTGGTGCAACCACTCTGGAAGGCAGTATGGAGATTGCTCAGAAAACCTGGAATGGAACCACCATTTGACCCTACTCCTGGGTTTATACCCAACGTATTTAAAGTCAGGATACTACAGTGACACAGACACATCAATGTTTATAGCAGCTCAATTCACAATACCTAAACTATGGAACCAACCTAGATGCCCTTCATAGATGAATGGATAAAGAAAATGGGGTACATATACACAATGAATATTATTCAGCCTTAAAGAAAAATGAAATTGAAATTTACAGGTAAATGGACGGAACTAGAGAATATCATGCTAAGTGAAATAAGCCAATGCCCCCAAACCCAAAGCCGAATGTTTTCTCTGATAAGTGGATGCTGATCTATGGGGGGGGGGGCGGGGTAGGGAAGAATGAAGGAACTTTGGATTGTGAAAAGGGGAAAGGGTGGGGCTGTGGGGATTGGAAGGACGGTAGAATGAGACAGAGTTTATTATCCTATACACATGTATGATTACACTACTGGTGTGACTCTGCACCATGAACAGCCAGAAGAATGACAAGTTATGCTCCATTTGTGTACAATATGTCAAAATGCATTTGGCTGTCACGTATAACTAATTAGTATAAATTAAAAAACAAAAATAGAAAAAAAAATCCTAATCTGCTCCCCAATTTTCCCTTCAATAAAGTTAGGACCTAAAAGGAGTTTTATCAAAAAGCAAAAGAAATTTTTATGTTTTTCATAATTCAAAAATATTAATTTCTTCAGAAATACTCAAATATTATAACAAAAGCATAAAATATTAAAAAAAGAAAAGTTTGCCTCTTGTAAACATGGCTTAAGTGTATTTCCTTACTGTCTTATTTTTAAAGATTAGTATGTATGATTGTATATTGGAAAAACTAAGTTTTAATTTTATTGTTGTGCTATTTTTTTTGTGCCTACCATGTGTAGGCAATAAATTTTAAATTTTTCACATACATTAACATATTTAATTCTCATGAAGTCCCTATGGAATTTATGTTATTACTATCCCCTCCTGTAAAATAGGAAAGTGAAGCATAGAGAAGTTATATAACTTGCCCTGCATCGTAAAGCTAATAGAAAGCAAAGCTAGTATACAAACCTGACGACGAGTCTGTAAACTTCACCATCTTAATCTTTATACCAGGTTAATATCACTCAGATTACATGATGTCTATTGAATTAGGAGAACAATTTGGCTCATTAAAGTTCACTAATGGGCTGGGGGTAAAGCACAGTAGTAGACTGCCTTCCTAGCATGTGTGAGGCCCTTGGTTGGATTCCCAGTAGCACAAGGGGAAAACAAAAATCTACATAGACTGCAATTGTATCCTCAATTCATGTTTTGTTGTTGTTTTCAACATTTTTTTAATTATCTATGGACCTCCATTTTCCTCACTTATTTATATGTAGTGCTGAGAATCAAATCCAGCACCCCACATGTGTGAAGCAAGCACTTTACCACTGAGCCACAACCCCAGCCCTTATATGTTTTTTAAAAATATTTTTTTAGATATTGATGGACCTTATTTTATTCATTTATTTATATGTGGTGCTGAGAATCGAACCTAGTGCCTCACACATGCTAGGCAAGTGCTCTACCACTGAGCCACAACTCCAGCCCCCTTTATTCATATTTAATTATTTTTTCCATACATGAGTTTCTCTTCTTGTTAAAAAAAATGAATTCACACAACAAAACCATATATACTGTGTGTATACACACATGACTTTTGTCCTTCCCTAGTTCCCTACTTCCATTCTATGAATTTTTTTCTGTGAATTATTAAAATATCACATCTTAATAGGGACAGTTCTATAAATGATTTTGAAGTAAAGTTATTGGCTTGTCTACCTAAAACAAAGTAGTAATGTAAGACATTTGTGATAAAATTAAATTATGTAAATCATTGTCATTAACTTGTGCGAGGAACAAACTGCTTTCTTCTAACTTACTGCTTCACAATGGGGACATGTTTTATTATTCTAGTAAATCACAAATTAAAAATATCTGAATGAGCTGTATTTTGTGCTGTTATCAGAATGCTAAAAAGCAAAAAAATAAGTAATACAGTTTTCCATATCATGTTTTATGATAGACTGGGAGTTGTTTGTCCAACTTTCTTCCAGATACCTTCACCTGAATTCCCCACAGGCATCTTAAAACTTAACAAATCCAAAATAAAATCCAGCTCTTCTCACCTTAATCCTCCTACTCACCCAAGATAGAGCTGCTTCTATCCACATATTCTCTACAAAGCACTATGATGCATGCACCTGGGCATCAAGCCCAGGTTTGAGGTCATCCTATTGAATTAGATGGTGATAAAGAGAATGGGCTCTGAAATCAGACTACCAGGCTTTAAATCCTTCCCCTTGCTAGTTGTGTGACATTGGAAGTTATTTAACCTAACACATGGATTTTTTATCTGTAAAACTGTAATTCCCACATTGGATTGTGACATAAAATAAATGAGATAAGAACAGTATCAACACTACCACCAATATCCAGTTGACCTGGTTTGATTCTATTTCTTTATACTTCTTTTCAGGCTCTCTACATTTCTGATGCTTGGAAAAATTACAGAGCATTACACATGTACATATGCTAGCGAAAGACCAGGTATGACATGATTAGGCTATCCATTGTTAAGTACACAAAGAAACTGCCTTATTTAGTTTTCTAGGCAGGCATTTTCTTGTAATATATTAATTAAAGTTTAAAATAAATCCTGACATTAATTTGGAGAAATGTCACTGACTAACTTTCTTTAAAAATTCAGAATTGTGTCTGGGGATGTAGTTCAGTGGTAGGGTTTGCCTAGTATGTGAGAAGTACTGGGTTCCATTCCAAGCACTGTGGAAAAAAAAAGTATTTAAAAAAATAAATAAAACCAAAAATTCATAATTGAAATTACCATCTATGCTAGTGAAATATCATACAAATATTTTATAAGCTGGGAATCTTCAAATAGTAATCTAGTATATCTTAACTCATAATTATTATAAAATATATCATATGACAAAGTTTTCATGTTATATACATTGCATAATTTAATACAAATATAAAGCAATGCTTCCAACCTTCAAACTGAAAGTTTGAGGTCGTTATGATAGTTACTTTTTTGATTTTTTAACGTCACGTGACTTATCTTCCATGGTCTTTGATGCTGTCCTCGATGCGGATTGAAGGGTAGCACTACCCTCTTCAAATTCTGAATGATAATCAAATGTCAGGGGTAAAGTATTTTCTGTTCCTATATACTGAAGCTTGTTTTTCTGCAACAAAACCAAAGTGACAACAAATAATTACTTTTCCTAGAGGGAATATCCTGTTTGGATAGGTCAAAAATTCATCTCACTTTACACACACACACACACACACACACACAATGCATGTGGCAGGCAATAATGAGAGAATATACAGATTGAAAACTGGGGTCTTGTGCCCCAACTTTTATGCCTTTGTTGTGTGACCTGAACAAGCTCTTCCCACCTATAAAATGAGGGTACTGGACGAGATGACCACTCAGACTCCCTTCTAATGCTAACATTGAGATTACAAGGAAAGACTTGTCTATGACATTTAGCAAAGACAATGTCTTTAAAGCAACTTGGAGAGACCCTGTCTGAAAATGAAAAATAAAAAGAGCTGGGGACGTGGTTTGGTGGAAAAGCACCTCTGGGCTTAATCCCCAAGACCAAAAAAAAAAAAAAAAAAATCATTAAAATATAAAATATTTACACAGATGGACTGAAGAGAAAAGAAAAACAAATATAACTAAAGAGTGAGTTAAGGAGATGGAAGTTATCTCTAAAAAATTCTCTCAGGGTACAGCATAGAGGAATAAAGGTAAAACTTTTGAAGGGAAAGTTAAAGAAATGGTGGCAAATGCTGGTGATCCCAGCTACTCTGGAGGCTGAAGCAGGAAGACTGCAAGCTCAAGCCTAGTCTGGGCAACTTAGCAAGGCTCCATCTCAAAAGTAAAAATGGCTGTGGATGTAGCTGAGTGGTAGAGCATCCCTGTTTCCATCTGGGTACAGAGGTGCGGAGCCGGGTCGGGGGGTGGCGGGGGTGGGGGGCGATTAGGGAAGGAAAGCAGAAAAAGAAAGTCAAAAGATAGAGGGAGCTTCTGCATCTGCCCATGAAGGATTAAGTGCTATAGTAATTAAACTCCTACTGTAAACAACCAGAAAATCAGGCAGAATATATGAAAACTACCTTCTTCAGCAGGAATGAATCCTGGAAAGAAGAAAAAACAAATGAGGTGAATGCTGCAATAGCCCAGATTACTTCCTAGAGCAATTTCTGGGCTGAGGTTCAGGGAAGGGGAACCCAATGGGTCTGGGGGAATTCAAACCAAATTTTCTGGCCTTGCTGTTGTTAAGTTCAGGTGAAAGACAGCAGCAGTGGTCGTATTTTGGGGTATTAACTCCAGAGAAATGAAAACTTAAATTTATACAAAAACTTGTATAAAACTTGTATAAAAACATTCATAGCAGCTTTATTTTATTTTTACCAGTCTTATTTTTTTGTAGCCAAATCCTGACAAGAACCCAAATGACCTTCAATGGATACATTATTGAAACTGTTCCTCCATATAATGGAATACTACTCAGCAATAAAATTTGCATGTTATTTAAAATAACAAAGCTATGGATTCATGCAAAAATCTTGGTGAACTTCAAAGTCCATTATGTTTAGTGAAAAAGGCACTCTCAGAACTTTACATATCGGATGATTCTATTTGTATTACATTTTCAAAATTACAAAATTGTGGAGATGGAAAACAAATCAGTGATTGCTTTTCACGGATAGAGATGGTGAATGCAGTGGATAAAAGAAGTAGCATGAGAGTGTTGTGTACAGTGACAGAAAAGGGCTGGATTTTGATTGTGGTGGTTACACACATCTGTAAATGGAATAATACTGCATGAAACTATACATACACACACACACACACACATACAAATTCATGCTGGTCAAAAAATGAATAAACTGAAGGTAAAAACTGAAGAAAATCTGTAGTCCTGTTGACAGACATCAGGTATCAACGTCTTGGTTTTAATATTGTACCATAACTGTATAAGATGTCATCATTGTAGGTAACTTGGATAAAAGGTACGCTGGATTGCCTATACTGTTTTTGTAACTGCAAAAACTGGGTCTACAATATTTTTAAGTTTAAAAAATATTAAAAAAACAAATACCAGAGTGATTTATGTATTAGCTAATTTTCGTGTTAAAAAATAGATAAAATCTACTTTTATGTATGTAGGTGTCTATGTGTCTGTGTATTCTTATTCTAAATACATATAAATTTATATGCAAAGATAAATGTCTTTATGTCTATCTTTATAAGAGTACATAAAAAGATATGAATGAACAAACTCTAATTGTCAAAATGTATTTGCCTCTGATGAGTGGATTATAGGAAAGAGGCCAAAGACTACTAATTAACTTCTCTTTATTTAATTTCTTTATGTCTACTTTTCTTTATGCATCTCTATGCAGTTTAACTTGTTCCAAAGATATGTTTTATACTTACAATTTTAAAATAATAAAAGTTTTAAAATATGATCATATAGTGTGTATAGTGTGTGTGAGTGTGTGTGTGTGTGTGTGTGTGTGTGTGTATTTTTTTTATGGTGCTAGGGATTGAACCCAGGGACTTGTACTTGGGGAGGCAAGCACTCTACCAGCTGAGTTATATATATCATCAGCCCCAGTATATAATTTTAAAAGAATTTCCAGAAAACCAAAATTTAATTGTTCCTTTATGTCCCAAACTGGGTTTTGAGAACCATATTCTCTTTTATATTTTTCTTGAATTCTATGAGTCTTGCCTATTTATAGTTTACTTCAATTATTTCTGTAAGTTTTAATTATTTCTAATTTGGTAACTATCCCAAATGTTCTCTTCCTTTTAACATGCCCAAACTAAATAACTCAGCATATGTTTAACACGTTGGTAAGAACTATAGCAGTAGTCACATTTAATGTTCAGCAGCACAGAATTTTTAAGCAGGTGTGATATATACCATAACCTACTGTAGCAGCTGTCTGGAGGTTTTCTTGTACAGTTAATGAATTCTTTTTATTATCCACTTAGATGATTCTTTCACCTAATGTAATGATTTGCTTTTTACAAATTAGTTTATATTTTCAGATTAATGTATCATTAACTAAAAATCAAAATTATTATTATTTGAAATGTTAATTTTTTAATATATTTTTTTTAGTTGTAGATGGACATATACCTTTATTTATTTTTATGTGGAGCGGAGGATCAAACCCCATGCCTCATGCATGCTAGGCAAGCGCTCTACCACTGAGCCACAACCACAGCCCCTTGAAATGTTCATTTTTTAATGATTAAATTGAATTTAGCTTTCACTTTACAGACCTTTATTCTTCTGTTCATGAGTATCTTTGCTTGCTTATCCAGGAGTTCTAACTTCTGTAAGACTCTTTCTGCCATTGTCAGTAAATTCCTACTTAAAAAGGAAGAGAAGAAAAAAATCTCCGAATCAATTCAAATTTAAACATGCAACTGATTAGACATAAGAGATGACTCATCTTTACATTACTATTTACATAACTGATAGAATTCATGGAATAAATCATAGAATTATACATGTATCCACATTTTTTCAGAAGGTCACATGATCAGCACTCCCACATATGTGTGGGTCCCAGGAATTTCCATATTTAAGAGGAAGTTGAGTTGGAGAAACTTTAAGATTATTATATGAGAACTAGACATGACTCAGGCTTGAAGTAAGGACATGTGGCTTGATTTATGTCTATTTTATTTTGCCATGATATAATTTTAATAAAACTAAATGCAGGGTTCACATTTATATAGTTCACTGCATTTAAATTAAATTGGTCTGTGATCCAAGACTGTTAATATAGCATTTAGTCACACAGAAGGCATAGCAACTAAGCTGGATAGTCCCACTGTGGCAATAATTCATATTTCTGGTTAATTAATATTGCTGAAAATACCATCCGGGGTCAAGCAGTTTATATTAGAGGTTTGGTAAGTTATTTCAACATGAATACCTTGTCTAATTTAGTCCTGTTTTCAGATGTGAAAACAGAAGGCCACAAAGTACCTTCTTGGTGCAAGACAAATATCTTGGGGTAGAGTGGAAGCAAGAATCCAGGAAGGGTAGCTTCAAACTCCCTTTATTTATTTTAAAAATTTGAGCATTTGACTATTCATTTCATAAATCTTTTCTCAGTGAGTTCAACAGGCTCCAGTGGCATTTAAGTGTAAACATTATATGGGTCACAGAAAGTACTGAACTCATCAATGTTTTATTATTATTATTATTATTATTATTATTATTATTATTATTTGTTATGGGAGAAAATACTTCTGGTGTTTCCAATGGTCTGCAGACAAAGTTGGTCAAGTTATTGCCAAACATATTTCACCTGACCTTTGTTTGCTGGTTACTGAGAGAATGACTATTGCCTAAGCTAAGGGACCAAACTCCTAGGACTGCTGAACCGATTATTCATTGATAGGAGATACAGAATTGCTCCTAGGAGTCATTGTACTAAGAATAACTTACTTAATCCTCGATGAAAGTAAGGACATAACTTAGATAACTACCATTAATTGAAGCATATTTTTCTAGACTTTTAAACTAGACATACAATTAGCAATTCTTTCTAATTCTAATGCTAGTTTACATATAAAAAGCTATTTCCCCCTGAACTTATGGCATGAATTTAAACAAAGCCTGCTAAGTTAATATGAATTACAGAATTGAACTCATTAATGTTTTTAGTGTACATACTTATCTTCTTCCTAGCTCAAAAAAAAAAAACTATTTCTCCCATATTGTATGTGATTCAGTCAATATCACTTGGAGACAATTATGCATGAAAGAAAGATTCAAGCTCACATTATTTTGTACTTGATTTCTTTCAGTTCTTTCAACACTCTTTCCTTAACACACATTGCACCACGTATAAATTCTTAAAGCTTCTGATAGTACCTTTCTCCTTCCTGTCCCAGCATGCTCTCTGCCACCTTGCTATATCCACTTGCTTCATCTCATGATGTAATTTCATGTGTATTAGGGGTTTTTTTATTGCTATAACAAAATATCAGAGGCTAAGTACTTCATAAAGAAAAGAGGTGTGTGTAGCTTACAATTTTGGAGACTCAAAGTTCAAGATCAAGCAGCCCCTTTTTTTGGCCTGAAGTGAGGCCTCGTGGCAGATGATATTACAATGGTGGAAGTGTAAGACAGTCATTGTAGCACGGCAAGACACAAAGCCTTTAGAAAGCAGGGAGGGCCAGTTTTGCTCTTTTATATCAACCCTCTCATGAGAAATAACCAGAGTTCCTGGAGAACTGTACTAACTCCCTCTGAGGGTAGGACCTCCTGTGATCTAGTTACTTCCCACTAGGCTCCATGTCTTAAAGGCTCTATCACCTCACACATAGCTAGGCTCAGGAACAAATTCCTAACATGTGAGCCTTTGGAGGACATCCTAAACTATATCCAAACCATAGCATGAATGTGACAAAGAATTTATGCAAAGAAATTCTATTCTGTGGGTAGATAGCTTGCCTTATTATGACCTACATAACCAGAGATGTATCTGGGCAAGGGAAGATGCAGGATAAAGGTGTTAGGCACATGTGAGTTCCTTGGACTCTGAGCCTCCTACAGGAAAGCAGGGGAAGATTTTAGAGAAGAATAATAGATTACTTTAACATTACATATTTTTTTCTTTTTAAGGCCCAGGAACCAATCCTTTTGTGCCCTAAGGTATTTTAGTTTCTTTGTTTCCCCTGTGTGTGAATTCAAGGGGATAAGACGCCTCTATTCCTCAGTACAATTGCTTTCATGGGAATCAAAGATGTCTACCTCTCAGTAAGAGACAGAAAGGTAAGTAACCAGAAAGACCAGCAAATTGAAGCGAATGGGCTTCCCAGTTTAGGGAAGGTAAAAATTATATGAAGGACAACTGCGGCACACTGCTTACTTGTGGTAAGGAACAGAAAGCAGGTCATTTTAGAGTAAGATGTCCTATGTCTCTTACTTTTAGAGTCCTCCCATCTTCAAACTCACATCACACACTTTAAAATGTTCCATGTCATCCAGTTTTATATATATGGGATCCTATGATATGGAAAAATGTTTATGGTTTTGTTTAAAAATCATTTTTCTATGAGTGAATTATTTGGCTATGATATGAATTCTGGAAAATCACTACACGTATCACAAAATTTTTAAATTGAGGAAAACTAACCAATTATTTTTGAGTGTCAATAAAAATTTTATGAATACTAAATTTGTTAGTGAAACTAATAGAATATGATTCACTTTGAAGTCTTACACTTTGGAACCAAAACTTTTTCTTCCATTTTGCACAGTTTCATGGATCTTTGGCAATGTGCCAATCGTGCCTGATAAATGGTCTGGGAGAAGGTGGAGGTGAGGAAACACCAGAAATTAACTTTCTTGCTTTTCTCAATAAACCAAGGGTACAAAAGGCCTATTATAATTTAATGAATACTTTTTTCAATTTTTAATATTTTTTAATATATTTTTTAGAGAGAAAGAATCCTTAATATTTATTTTTTAGTTTTTGGTGGACACAACATCTTTGTTTGTATGTGGTGCTGAGGATTGAACCCGGGCCGCACGCATGCCAGGCGAGCACGCTACCGCTTGAACCACATCCCCAGCCCAATTTTTAATATTTTTATTGACTTTAAATTTTAAAACAAAATCCAGTTTGAATCACAAAATTCAGTTGCAATCATGACTGGAAATAAAATGTTTACAATATATTTCTAAAGCTATTATTTTCTGTAATAATAAGACGTTTAACAGCATAGCATGATGTGAAGTTTTCATTCCAATGGTTTAAATATTTTCTTAGGATGAATTACATTTTTAAAAAATTTAACACCATTTCATTGAACTGTACAAAACCAAAAACATATTTTTAAAAGACTTGCCAAACATCATTCATGAGTGTGTTTTCAAAAACAGCTCTACAGTGTGCAGGTGAAGCCGAGAGCTGTTTCTACCTTCTGGAAGGTGGAAACCTTTAGGAAGTGATCTGAAAAGGCTTCACCTTCACCATCAAGAAGAGCAGATTTGGGAATTTTTCCCCCCCAAAACTGTTTATACTTGATCCTGGTGGAGTACTGATACACACAGAACCCCGCCTGCCACATTTAATCAGAATCTGATCCACCTGATTCTGTGTAATGCTAAAGCTACCGGGTAAAGAACTAAGGTGAGAAACAGTATGGATATTTAGGAATGAACTCTAGAGGGCATGACTTCTAAAGGGGATCTATTATTTTATATCAGTAAAGAGGTGTTACTGAAACATAATCTCTCCAATATATGAACCTATTTTAAATGATACTTCAACTAGCAATAAGTTCCATTACATACTGTGGCCTAAAATAGTTTTTTAGAAAAAAGAGTTACTTTGTTATTCCACTTCTCATAATATCCATGCTGAGTATTTTCATATATCATCCAAGTACTGAGCTTTTTCATATTTCCAATGAGGTCAAACCTTTTATACTTTTGACTAATAAAGACTTATTTTCTATGTTGGACACATTTGGTTATTCACCAAAGCCTCTTGATTGGTAATGCAATGGACCCCGAGTCCTTGTAAATGATTAATATAAATATATAAAAAACTATAAGAGATTGATTTTGCTAGACTTTGAAAAACCTCATTTGCATTCCAAAACCAAACCTTAATGAGAGACCAAAGGGGCTGGAGATGTGGCTCAAGCGGTAGTGCGCTCTCCTGGCATGCGTGCGGCCCGGGTTCGATCCTCAGCACCACATACAAACAAAGATGTTGTGTCCACCGAGAACTATGCTAAGGGCCATTGCCAAGTAGGAATGACGCATCGAAATTTCCTTGCCAGCGTACCCCATGTTGCTTAGAGGAAGGACTTGTGGAAATGGACTTGCCTTGGACATTCCCTGTGACATTGCATGTATGTTTGAGAAAGGTGACCCTGCTCAAGGACCAGGGTGGATCCAGGTTTAGGGTGTATCCTGCAGGTTTTAGGGAGTATACCCCTCCTTGGGTTTAGGGCGTTCCCGATTTAGAACAATCTGGATTTAGGGCGGTTCCAGGTTTAAGGTTATTCCTGCTAGGAATAGGGCATATCCTGCTGCCTGAGTTCCCATTGAGTTCTCGTGGAATTCAGAAAGTATTTGGGATTCAAAGCCTGGTGGATGGGCTGGGAATGTGGCTCAGGCGGTAGCACGCTCGTCTGGCATGCGTGCGGCCCGGGTTCGATCCTCAGCACCTCATACCAACAAAAGATGTTGTGTCCGCCGAGAACTAAGAAATAAATATTAAAAATTCTCTCTCTCTCTCTCTCTCTCTCTCTCTCCTCTCTCACTCTCTCTTTAAAAAAAAAAAAAAAGCCTGGTGGAATACGTGAATTTTGAGGGCAGAACTTGGATTTCCTCAGAACGTGTTTGTAGAGGGCCGGTGTGAGTTCGGGAATAAAGAATTGCTGTTTGAATCTATAAAGCTGTGAGTGGCTCGTGATCTTGTGCCCAGCCAGACTGCGGCATTTGGTGGTCTGTACTCGGAACGTCTGAAACTTGGAGGTAAGTGAAATTGCTCACCCCTGAGGGAAGGCGAGAGAATGGGTGACCATTTCAAAAAACAATGTGTTCTTGTTTTGATTTATTTCGTTTTTGTTTTAAGCTGCCTATCCCTAGAAATTTCTCAGGCAAACTGGGAAAAATGGTTGGCTAAAGGTTTGAAGTTTGTCGGCCCTGAGGAAGAGAAAATTGATATAACGATTTTTTTATTCCGTTTTTGTTTCATTCAGTTTCGGTTTTGTTTTGTGCTATCTTATTGGGTTGCGTTATCTTTATAGTAGATTAGAAATTAGTAAAAAACAAACCAGAAAGGTGTTAAGTAAATTGTTAGAGGTTCAGACCATGGAGAAAGACATTTTAGATCAAGCAAAAGAGAAGGTCTCTTGAGCTAGTCAGACAGAGGAAGAAAATTTAAAGGAAAAGGGGTTATTAGGAAAAAGGCCACAACAGGAGGCTGTTACTAACTCCATTTTATCACCAGAGGGCATAATTCAACCAACAGCCCCACCGATGGAGACAGCTGAGTGGCCCTCAAACCCCATAGTTGATAAATGGGATCCTGAGACAGGACCTCAAAGATTAGGAGGGCAGTGAATTCACCGTGCTTTAGATTTTAAAACAATGAAGCAGTTAAAGGAGGCTGTAACAACCTATGGTCCCCAAGCTCCCTTCACGGTAAGCATGGTCGAGTCCATTACTAACTTGGACATGACGCCAGCAGATTGGGCTAGCATGTGTAAATCTGTGCTAAATGGAGGACAATATTTGTTATGGAAGGTTGCCAATGAGGAATTTTGCACGGGGACAGCTAGGCGAAATGCAGCAGCCAGTTACCCTCAAAGAAATCTAGATATGTTGTTAGGAAAAGGACCTTATGAGGGTCAATGGCAACAAATTGAATATGATCCTGCTATATATGCACAAATTGCTGCAGACGCAGTTAGGGCATGGAAGACTTTACAAGGACATGGAGATTTACAAGGTCAGCTATCTAAGGTAATACAGAGAGCTAATGAACCTTATGCTGACTTTGTAGATAGGCTTATTCAAACAGCTGCCAGAATTTTTGGGGATACAGATCAAGCAATGCCATTAATAAAACAACTGGCTTATGACCAATCAAATCGTTGCTGCAGAGAGGTTATTAGACCATGGAGACATGAAGATTTAAACACATATATTAAATTATGTAGAGATATTAATGAACAAGGGCAAGTCTTGGCAGCTGCAGTACAACAGGCTTTAGATGCCAGGCCAAAAACATGCTATAATTGTGAACAAACAGGACATTTTAAATTCTCTCTCTCTCTTTAAAAAAAAATGAGAGACCAAAGTCCATGTTGGCAAGTTAATGAATACTTTTCTGCTCTTTCTTTGAATTGGTGTAACTTTGGCTAATATTGGTTTCTCTGTAAACAGTCACATCTTCCTGCCTTCTCTGAAGTTTACTTGTGTCTTCAACTTGTTGCTTCTTCCTCAGTTCACCCCTTAAATATTGGTGCTCATAAGGGCTTGACTATCTTTCTCATCCTTCCATAAATTCTTGGAAAATAACCTCTCAAGACCTATGGCTTCATCTACTGCCACCTGTATTCAAACAAAATCTCCCTTCTGAATTCCAAACCAACACCGCCAGCTAACTTATATCTCCCATAGGAACTGCAACTGCAGATTTCAGAGTAAACTTCCCCTGTTGTTTTTATCCCCCAACCAAAAATCTCTTCCAATCTTCATTATCACGTTAGCATCTCTTAGATTTCTAGCTCATACTCTTAGGTGTCATAATGATTCTCAACCTTGGTTACACTGCAGAATAAACCAAGAAACCTCCAAGGAATAGCGATTCCCAGTTGCCACCCCAGACCTTCTCAGTTAGAATAGATTGAAGTGAAGACTGGTGATCGTTTTTAATGCTGTTGAAATGCAGCTCTTCTCAAAAAAAAAACAGAATTTGGTCCTCACTTTACTGGAAAACTCTTTTACTCCCACCCCACCTAAATGTGTATATGCTACACCTTAAATACCTTTTTAGCTCTTCTGTTCTTACCCATTTACATTGCTACTGCCTCCATTTGTAACTTCTTTCCTGGATTATTGCATAGCTTAAAAATTTGTCTTTATGTGCTCGCTTCAGCAGCACATATACTAAAATTGGAACGATATAGAGAAGATTAGCATGTCCCCTGCGCAAGGATGACATGCAAATTCGTGAAACGTTCCATATTTTTAATGAATTCTAATGCATTCTGTTGTTACATATAACAAATTAAAATAAAAAGATAACATTCATATATTTTTAAAAAATTGTCTTTACATTGGATCCATTCTATTCTCCATTCTATTCTTCACATCTGTATTACTTTTTTAAAAAATATATATATAATCATATGCCTTTCTGCTTAGAGCTCCAAGTCCTCCAACTGCTTTCAAAACAAATTTTAGGCCACGTGCAATAGCACACACCTGTATTCTCAGCTACTTGGGAGGCTGAGACAGGAGGATCATAAATTCAAGGACAGTCTGGGTTGTTTAGGGAGACCCTTTCTCAAAACAAAAAAATATAAAGGGCTGGGAATATATTTCCATGATAGAGTACTCCTGGGTTCAACTTCCTATATTACAAAGCAACCACCCCCCAACCCCCACCCCCGCCAAAAAACAAACAAACAAACAAATATCAAGGTCTTAATTTATCATATGAGGTTTATAGTCTGGCCTCTGGCTAAGTCTTTAACCTAACCTGCTTGTTGTTGAAATAAACTTGATAACTCTATCACAATGAAATGAACAACCTGTGGTTCCTCAAATGTTGTACCTCTCTTTATTTGTTCCTTTACTTTTTACACTTACCTAATCTAACTAAATATTTCATATACTTGTCTCCTCTTATGTATTTCTTGAAGGTAGGAACCTAATTTATCTTCATATTTAAGTGTACCTAACAACTTAAATAAATGAGTTAACTTCAGTCACAGAAGAAATACACAAGTATAAATGCTATTGCTGCTTTCAGCCTACATTCAAGCTTTTAGTTTACTTCATGAGTATGTACAAATCTTTGACAGTCCTATCAAGATTCTTCTGGATAAAGCCATAACTTAAAGAAGAGACAGGTGGATGAAGAGGAGGAGGAAGAGGAGGAGGAGAGGAAAAGGAGAAAATTGGTTGAAGGAAAATAAGAATTAAAGGAATAGATCTCATATTTAAAAGCAAGATAGCAAACATTGATTCTTCCCAACTTTCAAACTTAGAAAGGCAGCCTAGTATCCTGCTTAAGGACATGGTCTCTAGATTTAAACTGCTTGCACTGATTCCTTAACTCTATCACGTAACAGCTGTGTGAATGTAGTGAGTTGTGTTTAACTTGCTGTGTTGTCCATCTATAAAATAGAAATAATAAAAGTTCTTCACAGGATTGTTATGAGGTTCAATTGTGCAAATATAGATGGCAACATGTAAGTGTTTGATAGAATAAATGATCTAAGTGATGATATACTTACCAGTTAGAGATAAAATGGGATTTCCTTCCTATAAATGCTGCAAAATGCATGTTCTCCAGTTGTATACCATTTTATGTTTTTCTGCCATACCCTCCACCATGCAGTCAACAATGGTCTCCATATGTCTGCCTACTTGTTTCCTTCTCAATATAATTCTTCAATTATACCTCTACAAAATCACTTTGGAACTTAGGAAACATTAAGAATTTTAAGCACTTTGGTATCTTGTATTATAATCCAACAAAAATTTAAGAGCTTCTGTATAATGTCATCTAATTAGATTGTTTCCTTCCCTAACTTCCTCCTGGTTTCATTTTGAATTTTTTTTTAAATTATTATTTAAGAGTGAGCCAAAACTAAAACTCATGATCTATAAAACCCAAGGGTAGAACTTGAATCAATAGGAACTATTTAGGAAAATTGCCCAATCATTACAATGTCTCCATACCCCCACCCCTGAAAAAAAATTAGTTTTGTATTCAGTAGATCTAATTATCCCCTTTCAACTGATATAGTAACTGAGGTGGGACAGATGATCTCACTTAAAGAATTCTCACTGAAGCGTTCTTACATGTTCTTACAATTAGGGTGCAATGCTTCCATCTAGAATACAGGATTCTTATGTGGTCATAGAATCCTACCTCATAGAATCTCAGGGCTAGACACGTGCACAGTCTGTCACATAGACTGCATGGACACAAAGAGGACCAGACCTTTCCGATCCTGGCTTTGATTTCCATTGTCATTGTTCCATGTCTAATCTTCAGCTTTCTGGTTTTCTTCCCCTGGACTACTGCATCTTCTAATTTGCTTACCCCTAAAGTTCCTCCGCATCCTTCAAATGTTGATCCTTCAAAATGCCATGGGTGCAAATGCCATCGGTGCTGTCTTAAATAGGATCAGATCTAGCTCTAGTGTGCAAATCTTGGGTTGCTCCCTATTAGTTGCAGAGTGATCCCCCAAATCTTCAGAAGACATATGAGGCCATTCAAGAAAAGACAGCCTAAGATCTGGCTCAATTCCCCTTTCCAATGATCTCCCATCACAGCGTTTTGTCTTCCACCGTATTCTATCCTCCTTCCCTGGACATTCCCTGCCCCTTTTCCCACCATGTGCTGTACTCATGCTTTTTCTTCCACTCAGAATGTTCTCTCTTCCTGACTTCCAGTCGCAAGCCTACTCTATCAAATCCTGGTGTAAAGGTGTCCTCTTAAGAACTCTACTTGGCGTCTACTCATTCCTTGCCCTGTTTCTTGTGAGCTCCTGTTGCACTCTGTCCCCCATTGCCACACGTAGCATACACTGTTTCATGTTAAAGAGATTCACTCTTTGACACATCTCTTCTCCACTGTCTTGAAGCTCATTTAAAGCAAGAATTGGGTTACCCACCTCTGAATGCTCAGCGCCAGGCAGAGCATTTTAGAACTATCTGAATCTGAAAAATGACATTTTAATTTGGAGATGTCCCTGAATATAACATTTTAGGGATAAACATTCCTATTTATCTGTAATGAACAATGTTCTTTCATGATTTACTAGATACAGGATGAAATATGAAACAGTGAATTATTACACAATGTGGTTCTTGCCAAATCTGAACTCAGTAAAACTGTTTTGAAAGGAAACTCAGATTTATGTTCTTAATTACTGGATCAGCAATGACCATTTCTTGAGGGAAAAAATATAGTGAAATAGAGAACTTGCCAATTAGGACCCAATAAATTTCCAAAATCACTCTTGTAGTAAATCAAAGGTCTGTCCACATTGGACTTATTTCAGCATCAACATATTAGCACAACAGAAGATGAGTCATTACTAAAATAATACAGCTTTTTAAAACCTACTTTTAGGGACACTATTTTATTTTAACAGTGTGCACCTTGGGGACTGAAAAGAAAAAGAAACAAAACCCAGGGTTGTCAATATAATAAGCTCCCTTGAGAAGGCTTCTTCAGCAAGTTCTCAATGTCTCCTCTTAATAATTCAGAGAAACCAAAAAAATCTCTAAACTCACAAACTGAAGAGCAGAAGTGAGCAATTATCTAGAAAATGGAGACATTCAAATTTACTTTCATTTTATGGCTTTATCAGTTTAAACATTTATTCCTTGAGGACAAGGCCCCTGTCTTGTGTTTTTATCTGACAGTCTCCTAATCACTATCCTGAGACCACAGTAAGTTCTCATTTCATTTCCTAATGGTTAATTTTTTACTCCATAATGAAAAAAGTGGTGAATTCCTGCACTTCATATTCGAAGTGCAGACAAAAAGGTATCTTCTTTTCTTTTAAATCTAAAATGTTGATAAATGGTCCATGTTATAGACTGAATTATATTCCCATCCAGCTCATATGATGAAGCCCTAACCTCTAGTTCCTTAGAATGTGATTGTATTTGGAAAGTCATCTTGAAAGAGGTCAAGCTAAAATAACATTGTTATGGTAGGCCCTGGTCCTTATGACTGGTGTCATGTAAGAAGAGATTAGGGTGGGAGACAATACACAAAGACCTTGTGAAGACAGAGAAGGCAGCCACCTGCAAGCCACAGACAGAGATCTGGGAAGAAGTAGCCCTGCCCATACCTTAATGGGTTTTCAGCCTCCAGTTTTGTGAATATACACATTTCTGTTATTTACCTCACAGCCTTTATGACCTGCAAACTAAGGTAGCCATCAAATAGGGAGAATTAGTTAAAAATTTTGTTGTAAAGAGTTGCAACTATAAACCTGGTCCATATACTCAGAGAGTAGCCTACATTTTCTTGGCCCTTTTTTGTTATAAGAGAAATGGGGAGAAAGCTTACTCTTCATTTTTAACCTTTACTACAAATTGTCACCAATTTGAGGTTAAAAGAGAAGTTTCCAAAGGGAGGGGAAAATCAAAGAATTTTAAAAGTATGGTATACATGCTTTGGTAATATTGTGAGCAACCAATCAGATAAGGATTCAATGAATTAATTGGCCAACTCGAGATCACACCATAATTACCAACCACAAGAGTGATGAACTCCTGCCAACCATTCCAAGTACTTTCTGTCTTGAGCAAGTTGGGAATGCATCAATTATGCGCCCTTGAGGGCATCTCCCACGTCTCTCCCCGCCCCCAGTTCCCGTTCACCGCCTCCCCCCCCCCTTCAGAAAGTAGGGAGCACAAGTCGAAACACTTTATGCTGCAAATGATTAAATGGGAAGCCAACATCCGGGACAAAATTGAGGCAGCTCGGTAATGTTAAGAACAGGCGAAGGGGTTTTCTATCTGCCCCCCTCCCTCAGTCCCATGCTCACCCCTCCCAGGTTCACGCCGCGCCTCCCCATCCGCGCTCTGCCCCAGACCCTCCTGCCGGGAGGGGGCGGAAAGAGCCTCTCCTACCTCCCTACAAATGTTCACCTCCAGCTTTTCCAAACAAACTGCGCGTCACTTCCTCGGATGGCTCGGAACTCCCCGCCGCGCTGATCCAAAACAACGCGTCCTGTGTCCATAGAAACAGTGTCCAGAGCGCGTCCCCTCTGGAAAAGTCTTGAGACGTTTGCCCACACACTTTTGTCACTAGAGGCCAAAGTGATTCACCAAATACTTACGGGCCTAAAGCCCATTATGCTGAAGGAGTGGAAAGAAGAGAGGTCAGGAAGAGAGAAGAGCAAGGGAGAAGAACTGAGGGGCAGTTAACGTTGCTCCTCTCTATTGTCACTTCTTCTTCCTCTTGTATTTTCCTGGAAAGGCAGAATTTCAAAAAGAAGAGTAAATATACAGCTTGCAGGTTCGAATGGAGGTCGATAGCCTATTTTTGAATGGCTGATAGGATATTTTTTTTTCATGACTGAGGAAGTGAAAAAAGAATAGATCTTATTCACAAGGCCAGGAAAGCACCTATTCTAATTAGTATGATATAAATTGTATGGGTGGGCATGTGCTCAAGTGATAGCGTGCTCGCCTGGCATGCATGCGGCCCGGGTTGGATCCTCAGCACCACATACAAACAAAGATGTTGTGTCTGCCGAGAACTAAAAAATAAATATTAAAATTCTCTAAATAAATAAATAAATTGTATAGCAGGTGTGGGGACACACACACACACACACACACACACACACACACACACCCCGCAGAATCATAATACAAAACGGACTGACTTGAAAACACTTCCTATTTTATCAACAATATCAGGAAATTTCTATAAAATATTGGTTACATTTTTTACTCAAGAGTTATCTTGGTAAGCATTTTAAGAATATACCTTGTCTGATTCATCAAAATAAAAAAAAAAAAGAAAGAAAGAAAAATAGCATTAATTACTAAAAGATAAGTCAGTGCTAGTGGCAATGCCAGAAACTTGGCAAAAAAAAAAAAAAAGTGTGTTTGTGGATCTGTAGTAATCAAAATTTGACAGGGCTGGGAATGTTGAGGCCCTGATTCTGGGAATTCAACAGATGAGATTGGGCCACTTGCCCCCAAAAACAAACAGGAAAAGTAATTGTGAAAAGCATAAAAGAAACTTTAATCAGTATAGTTATCCTGGGAGACAAGGGAAACTGTGTCCTTATCTCTGTTATTCAGGAGCTGACTATGACTTTGAGATCTTGTAGAAAGGAGAATAAGGTCAAGGATTGGGTGTTTGCACAGTTGGAGGCTTTTCTTCACAGCTGCTGATGCAGATGATATTGGTCAGATGATCTTCTCAGTAGTGGTCTCCATCTTTATCTCAGGATTTGGCTATCAGGCTCTTTGGCTATCAGGCTCTCTTTATGAGAAAGTTACTGTTGCCTTGGACAACAGTAGTTTTGACTCTTGCCACAAGATATTTATCCATCAGACTTGTTATTCTGGAATTTAAAGTGACTCAGACTATAGGAAACAGATATAAAATGGAGGCAAAGATGCCAAGTCTTTAAACCTGCTTTTAGTTACCTATCAGACATTTGTAGGCAAAAGTGAAAAGTTTAAGTCTTTGTTTCAGGTTCAATCCCTTTCTCTCTCTCTCTCTCTCTCTCTCTCTCTCTCTCTCTCTCTCTCTCTCTCCCTCCCTCCCTCCCTCCCTCCCTCTCTCTCTCTCTCCCTCCCTCCCTCCCTCCCTCTCTCTCTCTCTCTCTCTCTCTCATACACACACACACACACACACACAAATTTGTGCTACAAGTTGCTAGTCATAATGCATAAAAAAACAATGGAATCAGTTTATTTCACATATTTAATGTATAAAAATACAATAATAAAAAGTATAAGGTAGTTTGATTCTATAAATTTAAAAAAACTATATTCATTTAAGAACAATAATTTGTACAGAATCGTAACTACAATGTACTTGATTGTGGTAATTTGCCTAAGATTATTATGCCTTCAGCTCATAAATTGATACAGAGATGAAATTAACCTCTTCTTTTTTTTCCTTCCTTCCTTACTTTCTTCCTTTATTTCTTTTATACCAGGGATTAAGCTCAGGGGTGCTTAACTATTGAGACATAACCTCAGACCTTTTTTTATTTTTTAATTTTGAGACAGGGTCTCACTAAGTTGCTTAGGGCCTCACTAAGTTGCTAAGGCTGGCTTTGATCTTGTGATCCTCCAGCCTCTGCCTCCAGAGCTTCTGGTATTACAGACATGTACCACTGCACCTGGCGAAATTAGCTTTTTAAAGAAAAATTAAGGTAAAAATGTTAGCTACTCATCACTCTGTAGTCAGTAAAATTTATAAAGCATGAATCTTATATAAAAATCTTAGAATATTGTCATTTTCTTAGTGAATATTTATGGAATACCTACTATGTGCCAGATATTTGGCTAAAAAATTTTTAAAAAATAATATGACACTAGACATCTATCTGCTTTCTCAAAACTATTTCTGTACCACCATGGCCACCTTTGTGGAGCTCAGCACCAAAGCCAAAATGCCCATTTTGGGTCTGGGCACCTGAAGTCTACTCCAGTCAAAATCAAAGAAGGTGTGAAGGTGGACACTGATGCAGAATATCTCCAGATAGATTGTATATGCATCTATTAGAATGAGAATGAGGTGGGAGGAGCCATTCAAGGTCCAAGAGAAGATTATATAATAGGAAGACCTCTTCATTCTTAGAAAGTTGTGGTATACCTTCTTTGAGAGAAACCTCCGAAAGGAAGCCTGTCAGAAGAACTGGACTGTCTGAACATCTTTCTTATTCACTGGCCACAGGGATTTCAGCCTGAGAAGAAGTTATTCCCCAAAGATGATAAGGCAATAGCCTCATCAGTATATTAACATTCTTGGATGCCTGGAAGGTCGTGGTAAATGAGGGATTGGTTATAGCCCTTGGTGTCTTCTACTTCAATCACTTTCATCTTGAGCAAGCCTGGACTCAGACCTGAACCAGTGACTAATCAGGTGGTGTGTCACCCATATTTCACCCAGGAGAAACTGATCCAGTACTGCCACTCCCAGGGCATTGCTGTATCAGTCTAGGACCCCCTGTGCTCTCCAGATAGACCTTGGCCCAAGCCAAAATACCCTCCACTTCTGGAGAATCCTGGTTAAAGAGATTGTCACAAAGCACACACACACACACACACACACACACACACACAATTCCCTGGCCCAGATTCTGATTCTGATCTTGTTCTAGATCCAGAGGCATATGATAAAGATTCTCAAGTCTGTGACATGGACATGCTTTGTTCAGAACTTTCAGGTCATTGACTTCAAATTGAGTGATGAGGAGATGGCATCATTGTCAGCTTCAACAGAAACCAGAGGGTCTGTGTCCTGGCTGACCGGGCTTATTTGGTGGAATATCCCTTCAATATCAAATACTGCAGCTCAACTTCCTGAGGGGATTATTTGGTGGATTTTTCTCTTCACTGAAGTGGATATGGCTCCCCCTGAGCCCTAGTTTAGCTAAGCTTATGTGAAATACTGTGTCCAACCTTGTCGTAGTTCAGAATCTAGGCAAGGTTTCTTTTTAAATTTTTTATTGGTGTATTATAATTATACATAATAGTTGGATTTGTACATGCACATAAGTTGTTCAATCTCTTTCCTTATGCCATCCCTTCCCCCTTTCTTCCTCCCCCTAGGCAAGGTTTTATTTAGATCCACGTTAAACCAAGAGAACACTATCACAGGGAAGTATGACTCAAATGAGCAAATGACAATTTCTTCCACTTAATTTTGATCTGATCAAATGTTAAACATCCGGAACTCTGATAACACTACAAAGATTAAAAGAATTTTAAAAAGATAATAAAAATTAATAATATCTCATTTCAGCCTTCATTTTCACTAATCCTTAATCCCCAACTAGTACCTATGGAAAAGGTGTTTTATCTTTAGTTTTAGAAATCATTGTCACAGGAGAAGAGATATCTCCAAAGAAGGGCCTGAGAAGGGATACTTGATTCAGGACCAGTAGGGTTCTTGGCATATGCCATGGGAAAGAATTTAGCATATGTCAAAGGTGTAAACACATCTTATTTAAGATGATAAAGACATTATCAAGGAAGAAAAAGGACCATCTCCAGAGGGAGACACAGCAGCCTGATGGTGTGAGATGGTGCTGGAGTTGGGTCTAGAGGTGAAGCCATGGCAGAGTTACACAATGTTGTCAGTGCTCTCTGTGCTTGCATACTGCCCTCATGTTACAAGGGCAAGGGTAAAGGGCACTTCCTTTGAGACTTAGCACCTCTCCCTTGTCTCAAATTCCTATCTCGAATGCACAGAAATTGTGATTTGCCAAACATCATTCAATTACTAAGTATTAATATAACATGCTATTTTCTCCTTAATAAAAAAAACATTGGTAGAATGTACACAAAAATAATTGAAATGAATTCTTTTTTAACTACTTTAAACACCTCAATTAAACTCAATAGGTTATCTACTAAATGATTTCATGAACTTATTTTAGAAAAATACTGGATAAAGGAGCCTAATGGATGTTTCATTTAGAAAGCATACAGAGTCCTTAAAATATAAGCTTTTTTTTTTTTCTGTCAGAAGGCAAAGAAAGTCAAATCCTACTTTGAGGAAAACTACAAAGGCCAACTACAAAGCTGGAGGGCATGCTTCTCAAGACTGTCATTACTTCTGCCACCAAGTTCAGGATTCTCAAACCCTGACTAGAGCCCTCAGGTTTGACAATTCACCAGAAAGACTCACAGAAATCACTGAAAGCTATTATATTTAGGATTATAGTTAATTGCATAAAAGGACACAAATGAGAATCAGCCAAGGGAGGAGGCTCACAGGGCAAAGATCATTGAGTGTGCAGAAGAAGTACCAAGCACGGAGTTTCCCTCAGGCTCCTTTGGTGGAGTCAGGACAACTGGCTGTCTTAGAATTGTCATGCGACCAGGGAAACTCACCTGAAGGTTACCAAAGTTTTTAGTGGGATTTCATCACAAAGTCCTGATTAGTTGATTCCTCACATGGTTAATGAGTTTCTAGGTT
This sequence comes from Ictidomys tridecemlineatus, assembly GCF_052094955.1. Classification (NCBI taxonomy): domain Eukaryota; kingdom Metazoa; phylum Chordata; class Mammalia; order Rodentia; family Sciuridae; genus Ictidomys; species Ictidomys tridecemlineatus. The sequence goes on from NC_135487.1 coordinate 52,638,246, forward strand.
GACTGATATCATGTGACCAAAGCCCTCACCTTAAGTCACACTATTCATCTTTCTGCAGTGGCCAGTCCCCTCCCTAAGATTGTGCAGGTGTGGTCGGCTCCCCACCCTGAATTACACTGCTAGGCTATTGTGTGTGACTCAAGGTGCCCTGCAGACAAAGATCTTCCTGTCAGGCTCAACAACCCCAGGGCCCAGTTTACTTCCCAAAAGCCAGAGTAAAGGTCAAACTTTCTCTCTGGGCAAGAGATTCTATTCTACAAATTCTTTACTAAACGTCTAGTTCATAACCCAATTGAGTCAAATGTATGAAAGATGATATATCATGAGCTTTGTAATGTTTTGAACAACCAATAAAAAATATAAAAAAACAAACAAACAACAACAACAAAAATCTTCTATATGTGGTCCACCATTTAGTAGCTCAGAATGGTGAAAACCCCCACTTTCTGCCCTCTCTGAAGAAGGCAGTTTATTTTGCCCTTTCCCCACAGAGATTATGAGGTCTGGGAGAAGTGACAATATTCTTCAGCTTTCAGATTGTCCCTTTCACACCTTTATTTGCTTTTTATTTTAAAAAAGTCACCTCTTGTGAGGTTCAAACTAACCATCTCCTCACACCTACTTTATAACAAATTCCAGTCATTTCCACTTTCACAGACCTGGGAACTTCCTCAGTTTGAGTAGAATAAAATGCATAAAAAATACAATGCGCTCTTACTTTTATAGACCCTCCCACCACTTGATGGCAGTATACTAAAGTTTAGATGGTTGAAATTTTAGAAATTTAAAAATAGGAATAACTTGAAATGACACCAAATAGCTCTGATCAAAGCTGCAAAGCAACTCCCCCCGGATGTGCCCCTTTCCAGTCAGAGGGTCAGCTACTGTTACTATGTTGTAGGTTTTCAGAAATACCCTTTATTGAGCTGGGTTGGAGTCATGTGGTCGTAGACAGCAAGTGTGAGGCCCACCGTCAACAGTAAAAGTACTTTGCTTCTCCCCAATCTAGAATGAACCTATTATAGATTCATGCAATTGCTACTATGGAGCAGGAAACCACTGGATTAATACTTAACCACTTTACTTTGTATGTGTCTTTATTTTTTGCTGCTCCTGCGGCCTGATTTGTATCTTTCGCATTAGCATTCCTTATAGAAACAGGAAGATCTTTCTTTTAGTAAGAGAAGAGTTGCTTTCCTAACTCAATGCTGACCAAAAAAAAAAAAAAAAAATTGATTCTAAATGCTGATAATTATAACCTGATTTTTTTCCACTTCAGTTATGTTTGCATTTCTTCTTAAGCTACTGATAATGATTGATTGATTTATTATTATTTGTACTGGGGATTGAACCCAGGGACACCTTACCACTGAGCCACATCCCCAGACCTTTTTTATTTTACTTTATTTATTTTGAGGCAGGGTGTTGCCAAGTTGCTTAAGGCCTCATTAAGTTGCTGAGGCTGGCCTTGAACTTGTGAAACTTATGCCTCAGTCTCCCAAGCCACTGGGATTACAGGTGTGCCACTGTGCCCTGCTTAATAATGATTTATTTTAAAACTATGAACTAAATTCAATCAGAATTTAATATCAAATAGTATTATTATCATTGAACTAAAGGAAAAAATAAATATTGGTAAGTTGTTACTAATTATTAAATGATTAATGCTCTCTCAAACTCCCCTTCTTATTCCTTTTGGTTTCCTCCTACTGATTTGGTTATGATAGGAACAGAGAGATGCACATGTTGGGAACATGAAGTTAAGGGAATAATTCTATAAAATGGGCCCACTGTACTGACCCCACATTCTTTTTTTCAAGAAGCAAGTTACCTATAGCCTGCCTGGCTTAAGAAGACAGGTTATGTCAGATTCCTCAGCAAACTACCTGTGATCTATAGGAGAAATGAAGGCCCAAAATAATGTTGATAAAAGGAACCCAGGGGGAGACTTTTGTGACCCTTTCACAGACCAGATCTTAAACTCAAGAGAGATGAGGATAATTTCTCCTAAGTATAAAATATGTAAGAATTTATGGTAAAGAATCCAACTAAAATCAGTCAACACTGGTCAAAGTGACCTAGAGTTATCCTGGCAGTAGAGACTTTAAAGCCTGATGTCATCCTGCTGTCAGTCAAAAGTCAAGAGGTGGACCTGGGTGGGACTCTCTGGAAACTTCTCTGGGATCCCCAATAAAACTGGAGTGCAGTGTCTGGGGTTGTGGCTCAGTGGTAAAGCGCCTTCCTGGCATGTGTGAGGCCCTGGGTTTGATCCTCAGCACCACAAAAAAACAAATAAATAAATAAAGCTCTTGTGTCCATCTACAGCTACAAAACAAAACAACAACAACAACAAAAAAAAAACTGGAGTGCAGGAAAGACACACTGTCCCCCTCCTCTCTAAGAGAACCCACTCTCTCCCTTGACAATGTCCCCTTTCCCTTTTCCTATCTCCTCAATAAACTCATGCCTGTTATTTTGATTGACATGTCTGAAATCTTTCTGACTTGATCACAAGAATCAGGGTTTCAAGGCTGGAGGTGTCTTCGTGGTGCCTCAGTCTCCTGGAAGGGCCCAGCCCTGTAACAAGTATATCTATGTGGACTCATTTTTCCCCTCTCACTTTTTTCCCCCCTCTCACTTTTTAAATGTTGGTATTTTCTAGGGTTCCATCCTCAAAATTCTTTTTCCTTGAACTTATTCACCTACCCAAGGTGACCTTGCCCATGGCCAAGTTTCAAAGCATCACCTGTTTGTTGATGATTCCTGGGTTTAAGCTCTTGGCCCCCACCAGTCTCCCAAACTCCATTTTTTTCTTGTGACTGCCTAGGAAGGGTCTTCCCTGGAGGTCCCACAGACGTTGCAAACTCAACATGGCTGCACATTCACTTCTCCTCCCTAAACTTGTTCCATCCCCCTCCTTTTTCCCTTTTCATGTCGCATTCAGAATGAAATATTGGAATCATCTTAAGATGGCTAATAATAACATAAAATATTAAGTGCCTACCATCCTAGGAACTCAGTATTTTATAGACATTTAATTTTATTTAATTTTCAAAAGAAGTCTATTAAGAGAAGATGACGGTTAATATCATTTACAAATGAGGAAACAGACATTTGCCCATAGCTACAGAGCTAGTGAGATACTGATGTGACTCCATTTTTAAGAAACTAGCCTCTACCTCAGAGCAAAGCCTGTCCACGGAAGGGGGCGTGACCCTTGTCCTTGGAAAAACCCACAGAGCACTCCTAAGCACACACCCACCCTGCTAAGTTGTTTATCTACAAATAATAGGAGAGATCTGCTGCTCCAGGTGTCCCTGATTCAGTCAGGCTAGATGAGGACCCATAGCAACCCCCCAGCAACTACAAATCAGCATGAGACAGGGAAAATACCTGGAATGCCAGATGACCCCCAGTAGTTTATGGTGGTTGATAACATGTTGGGAAACCATGTAGTTTAGCACGTACACCCCTCATGGCTTAAAACCAATCAGTTCAAATGAATCACCCCTACCCAACTTGTTCCCGCCAGTGAATGTGCTAATCAATGTTAAGAGTTGTTGTTTGATTTTCCTGCGGTATGGAATGATTTGCTGTGTGATGTTGTGACATATACAGTATCCCCCCAAATACCTATAAAATCTCCCTGAACAAAGGACCGGGACTCACTCCCTGGAACCGCTGCATCAGAACGGTTGTGAGTCCAGGCTCGAGCTTGCAATAAAGACTCTTGTGTGATTGCATCGGATTCAGCTTCTGGAGGTCTGTTGGGGTCCCACTAGTCAGTACAGGAACTGAGATTTAAACCCAGACAGCATGTTTCAGAGTCTGTACTGTTAATCTACACTATTAATGAGAACAGCATCAAATATTCATATATTTCTAAACATTTTCTCATCTCTCTTGCAATCACGCTAGGACCGTTCCTCTAGTTTTGGACAGGGAAATGGGAATGGAAGTGACACTGTCTCTTCCAGGACAAAGCAGTTAAGAAATGCTACTCCTCTCACACTCCCCGCTCCCCTTAGTTAGAGTGTCAGGGAGGAAACAATTTCCTCTTAACCCTCATAAGTCCATAGTCAGGACAGAGCCCTGTAATAAAAGGAGAGATTAATAAGAGAAGAACAAACCACTTTATTGCAAGTGTGCAGTGCACCTCGCACAAGAGCAACCTCAATGAAAGGCAACTCAGAACAGTGGCTCAGAACTCTGCCTTATACAGTGTCTTCCACAGAGAACAATGAGGAGAAGTGACAAACAAGGGAAAACAGTTTTAAGTCTCCAGAGGTGGACACCATGGGCAGGTAGACTTAGGAAGGTAAACCAAGGGAGAAAGCTTGACTGCCATCTCTGAGCTAAGTGAGAGTCATTCCAGCTGATTAATTTCTACCCTTCCAGGTAGAGACGGGAGGAGGGGACTCCTTGCAAGCTTATGTTCTGCTTTTAAGGAAATTGAGGGAGGGCAGACGGCTTTTCTGCCCCAAAATCTTTGTGTCAGTTGGGGTTGACATGTTCTGGTTTCCTATGGTGGCATCCTTAGAGGACAAGAATTCCAAGCAGATAGCTTTAAATGAAAGAGACTGCATTAGAAAGAAAAAGAAATAGAAAAAAAAAAAAAAGCCTTGAGGTTAAGCCCAAGAGAGTTCAGAGTTTCTTGTGACCACAGAGTAGCTTCACCTATCCTAACCAAGCACTATGCCAAAAAAATATCTCTTCTCCTTCACTGTCCATATCCAACCAATCACCAAATCTTCTCATTCCTCTTTTATTCTTTTTTCCCTTCTGTCATTGTGCATTACCTTAGTCTAAGCCCTAACAAATTCTCAGTTGGGACCCCTACCCACATCTTCTAAATAACTGAACTTCCCCCAGTCTCAGCTACCACCAATCCATAAACCACAGTATAGCTAGAGTGAGCTTTCTAAAATAATTTTCTATTACTATCCTGTCCTTAAGAGTTCTAAAAGGCTTTCCATCCCCCACCATAATATCCAACTGTCCAAGTGAGCTACAAAATCCTTGACAAGTTTGGTATAGTAAACTATTTCATGGTCCACTCTCCTCAACCCAACTTTCATCCCATTTGGGTCCCTAAATGCACTGTATTATGCTTTCTACTATGCTGCTTCTTCTGAGAATGCCTCTTCTTACCTAATGTGCTGGGTGAATATTCATATGCATCTTTTGAAACTCAAGTTAGTTGTTGCCCTTTAGGAAAAAAATCTTCTTTCACACCCTGTTCCCTCTCTTCTGTGCTCTCACACCCCACCCACCTCTTTTCTAGCTCTGACACTACTGTATTGTGGTTGTGTGTTCCTATGTCTGCTCATTTCAATGACTATGTCATGTTCCTTTTAATATCTTCTCTACTGTGCACGGTGTCTGCTACACATTGCATAAACATCTGCTCAATGAATTAATGAATACATGAATAAGTGAATAATATTTTTAGCTTTAATGTGTTTTCCAGATTGCCTGTTGGGAAAACAGAATCAATATAGCTACAAAGCTGCATTCTCTGGCCATGGTAGCTGGTTTATAAAGGTGGCTCCCAATGAGCCATGCCTCCAGGTAGTCACACCTTTGTATAACACATTCCCACTGCTGACCCTCACCTCAGGTCACTATAGAAGCTATTATCATGAACTGTGCTGACCTCTTTCATTTCAGAGTCCCACAGAGAGCATAGTGAAATAGTCTTTCATATTTACTCACATTTTTATTGTACCCATTTCTAGGACTTAGGTGACTCCACAGGGGCTGGGCCAGAGTGGTAAACAGATTGTAATAGTTCCATATCCATAGCCATTACTTATCCTTTATCCTAGCTCATTATCCTTAAAGCATACTTCTGTGCAATGACAATCCCTTGCCCTGGATTGAGGATTTTTCAAGGAAGCTCCAAGGTCTTTCATATAAACAAATCCTAGGATATGAACCACCAACAGACTCTCAGATGTATCCAGAGAAGCCGGAAAACTAAATGTTCAACATGCCCACACTCTAGGCTAGAGGTATTTACTATCTTTTTTGTTTTCGTTGTTCTAATCAGTTATACATGACAGTAGAAAGCTCTTTGATTCATTGAACACAAATGGAGCAGATTTTTTCACTTCTCTGGTTGTACATAAAGTAGGATATCTACTATCTTTATCAGTGCAGAATACTTCTCCCCTTCCCACCTTCATCTGCTAACAGCTACTCCCCACCTTGGGGAAATTGTTCTTCCCACTTTCCAATTAGTTGTGATGGGAATGCTGATTATGTATATCACCCTACTCTGGTCCATAGGGATAGGAACAGGATCTTGTTCTGGTCAATCATAGCACCTCATCTCTAGAGAAAGGGATTGTTCTAAAGGGTGATTAAGTCTCCAAGATAGATCATTCTGATCCTTCTCTGAGATATTTTCAAGGGACTCTTTCTTTTCTGAGGCATAGAATGAGAAAGTTGTAATCCTGGGCTTTCATGGACAAAACACTTGGAGGAGACAATGAAGTTTAGCGGAAAAGGTACAAATGGTGCCAAGTCCTGGTCACATGAGACCTGAAGTTCCTCTCCCTGAAGCAACTGAAGTTATCTGCTCCCCTCAGAAATTCTACCAATTCCATAACAGACCCCATTCTTCTTCCATTTGTTCCCACTTTTTACTTGGTCTGAGTTGGATTTTTGTCAGTTGTAATGAAAAAAATCTGACTGTTGTAAAGACAAGCACATTAAAATAGTGAAATCTTTTTTCTTATTTTTTACTCATAAGACTCTAATATTCAAAATGGGAGAATGACAAAATATCGAAAGCTGCAGTTGCAGCATATTTAAGGAGTTATCCAGTAAGAAATCACCGTGCTATACATAGCTTCCAGTACTGTGATCTAACGAGGTTAAGAAACTCTTCAAGAAAAGGAAATTAGAGTTTTAGAGTTTTAAAATAATGGAATAAATTTATAAAAACATGCGCTTTATTGAGGTTAAATGACAATTTTAGAAATCTCAGCTTTGCCAGGTGCGATGGTACATGCCTGGGAGGTGGAAGCCAGTGGATCACAAGTTCAGTGTCAGCCTCAGCCACTTAACAAGACAATGTCTCAAAATAAAAAAATTAAAAGGGCTGGGATGGTGGCTCCATGGTAAAAGCAACCCTGGGTTCAATCCTTGGTATGGGGGGAAAAGTTTCAGGTTTGCTGTTTTCTCTTGCAACTTCAATTTGAAATCTGGGAATTTGAAGAAGAGAACATATCTAAATTGTTTTCATCCACAAAAGAAGTGATACCTGATATAAAATGAAGTAGTGACATTCTTTGAAAAAATATATATACTGAATAATAATATAATTCTCTTGTGCTCTGAACTTAATGATGCTTTATTGTTTTTTAGAGTGAAACATGAACAAACATTTAACTTTAATATATTGAAATATTCTTTAACAGCAAATATTATTTAACAACTAATCAATATTAATAAGAAAATCTGAGCAAAATATAAAGGTTCTTATATATGAGGCTGTAGTAAGGACCATGCAGGAAATATGTCAGATAAGTCTGAAGAAGACAAATTAAATTCATCATTCAAGATTTACTCGATGAAATGAGAAAGCAGCAATTTAACAACCTAATTTATACTATAAATTGCCTTTACACATGTTTACAAATGTGACCATTTTGGCTCCAATTATGTGAGGAAAAATAAAGCACATGGGAGAAATATTCTGAAAAAGATAATCAGCTACTAACTGTTAATAACTCTTCCTCATTATAATCATGGAGTCATACCTGAAAATTGTGAATGATGAAAATTACATTCAAGTTTTTGTTGCTTAAGCTGTACTGTAATAGAATTTAACAATGATCTATATGGACACCACTACTGTCTGAAATATTAAATGGAAATGCTCACATTAATTACTAGAAGATTCTCCCGAGAGAAATAGTTGACAAAACAAATAACTGCTTCCCCCAACCCCCAACAGAATTTTGGTCTGGTCTCAAGTATAGTGCTAAAGACTTCAATGTTATACTTTTTTTGCTTATGTAAACTTCTGCTCCATTTCACTTGAGCTTTTTTCCATTTCATAATGCATTCAATTTTTAGTGTGGACAGGAGAAAAGCATTGAACTCAAGGTAGAAATTTTGCCCTATTTCACATTATCCCCATAACCAAAAAACTAACATTGAGCACTTCTGTGCCAGACTCTTCAATGTACATTTTATAAATGTAATCATGTTTAATTTATACACCTATATGGTTTATATTATTATCCACCTTTGACAGAAGAAAACTGATAACGAAAAAGATTGGTGACTTGTCTAAAGGCATTCAACCTGTAAATGGCCAAGCTGAATTTAACCTCAGATAGAGCTAGCTCTGGAATGTTTCTCTCAACCATGGGCTGTTTCACAGATTAAAAAAAAAAAAGTTTAAAAATTTAAATAATGGCCTACTTTTATAGAAACAGCAATTAGAAAAGGAGATGTTAACTTGGAGTGTTTAAGGATACTCTTTGAAGAGAGTATATGGGCAAAATGGTATTGTTTCAGTGAAACTTGTCAAGTTGTAAAATTAACATGCATTAACAATTATAATTTAAAAATAAAAATTAAAACGAAAAGGACAGTGTTTACTCATATGTGCATTTCCTAAAGTATTCTATCACATGTTGTACACATAATAAACATTCAGCAAATTTGTGTGCAACTGAAGTAGTCCCACACCCCTGTCTATATTTCTAGCAGCTAGAGAGATTGAGGCAGGAGCAAAGCCAGTCTTAGCAATTTAGTGAGGCCCTAAACAAATCAGCAAGACTCTGTCTCTAAAGAACAAGTAAAAAAGAGTTGGGATTGTGGTTCAGTGGTTAAATGTCCCTGTGTTCAATCCCTGGGTACCAAAAAAAAAAAAAAAAAAACCCAAAACAAAACAAAAAAGGAACTGTTATGGTCCATCATGCTGAGTTCTATTTTTCTTTTTAATCTGTGAAAATATTTTGAACATTAAGAAATACTTCAAAGTATTTTCCCCTATGGATTGGTGAGAAGTGAGTGGAAGAAAATTTTATTTCTTCTATTATTTCTACATTTATAGCAATTGTTACAAAATTTTCATTAAAACCAATAATAATGATAATAATAATAAAAGTAAATGATACTAAGTTTTATTATTAATAATAATTGTTATTAGTGCATTTCTAGTATGGTCTTTTCTTTGAATCACTTAAAGTTGAATGTCTATTTTGAAAAAAGATGGAAGAAGAGAAAAGGGGAGGTCAATGGGAGAAAAACTTTCTTCTCCACTTAGAGTTGAGTTTGCATTGGTGAAGTGCGCGCATCACTAGACCTGTCAATAATTATCTTCAGCTGCATCATAGTCTACAGTTGTCTAGGAAGGAGCCTCCTAGGCATGTCCCTTCCCTTAAATTTTTCCTAATCTTTTAATGAATTCAATGTTTTAAAATATTTTAAGATTATCACATGTAATGTAATAATCCTTAAAAAGAGATATTATAAAAAAGTAAAAATAATCATACTTCCATAATCCAAAGAAAACAACTATTAATATTTTAGTATTTTTTTTCTACATACAGTTTTTGTTTGGCTTTCATAGTTGAGCTCTAGTCCTGGAGTCTTGCAAATGTTTTCCTTGCGTATCTTTAAAAAAAAAAAAAAAAGCTTTTAAAACTAAATACTCCCTTGCATATTTAAATATTCATTACTAGCTAGGCAAGGTGATACACTCCTATAATCTCCGTGGCTTGGGAGGCAGAGGAAGGAGGATCTTGAGTTCAAAGCCAGCCTTAGTAACAACGAGGTCCTAAGCAGCTCAATGAGAGACCGTGTCTCTAAATAAAATACAAAATAGGACTGGGGATGTGGCTCGGTTGTTGAGTGCCTCTGAGTTCAATCTCTGGTACCAAATAAATAAATAAATAAATAAATATTCATTTCTAAAATATTAAATGATTCTAAATAAAGTTCCTTCTTTTTAAATGCCACTGAAATTATTGAACATTTTATCAGATGAAATAAATAAAAATCATGCCATCATATGAACACTCCATAATATGATTTGATACAATAGTCTCTAATTACATTGTTGAATAAAGTATACTGAATCTGAAATAAATTAGTAAAATTTTACAACGAATTCTGCATAACACATCTAGAAAGAATGTGATTAGTCCATCAAAAATCCAACTTACTTTTAAAATGGTAAATATAAGTCATCCATGCTCTTCTGATGCCCTAGATTCAAACCATGCAAAAATAGGCCCAAATATCCTCTGAATTCTCTAAAATCCAGACTACTCAATCATGGGCTGAAACAGAAGTCTTTCAGTGAACTTCAACTTTCTAAAGCATACATATGTAAGGTGGGGAAAGTCTAGAGGCCTGGTAAGTTTAACGCGTCCTGATTAACTACCCAAGGAGGCCTGGTTAGAACTAATGTTAAGGTTTATCCAATTTTGGTAGCCTGGAGCCATTATACACAGGGCGTGGCACAGTGCGGAGAGCTGAGCCTGAATGATACTCCACCTCATGATTGAAAGAATGACTCCTGTGAATGTAGGCTCATTCTCTGAGAAATCAAATGTAAGAAAGGACATGTGTGAAAGTCGAAAATCAGGAAATGGACCCCTTTTTAATTTGAGCAGTCTCCAAGTTCTGGAGTTGTCCATGGATGGTTTTGAATTCACATCCACTTCTTGGACTTCTTGTCTGGAGTTCTTGTCTTAGGAAACAGGGCAAAGTCAGTCTTTCCCGCACACCTTACAGGAAGTGTGTGTTTGTGTGTGTGTGTGTGTGGAGGGGGTGATTCAGTCTTCGTGGTGCCCTTCCCTTCCACAGAGCTGAAGGGGCTAGAAGGTACTTGCAGCTAAGAATTGAGTAGCTGCATTTGGGTAGTACTACCCTTTGGATGAGTCAAAAGATTGACAGTATTTTATACTCTTTAAAGAATCTACATAACTTTTTATGAGTAATAGGGTTATCAGTTCAGTGGTTGAGAAAATTAATAAGATAAAGTCACACCTCATTTATCAGGCATATTTAAAAAATGAAGGAAAGAATCCTCGAGATAATTAATGCTTAACAACTTTTTCCCAACGGTGGGAAATGCTAGTTGTAATTTTCCTAATACATGCTAAAATAAGCACATAGCTGTTAAATGAATCTAGCACAATAATTTCAATATTTTTGATTAAAAAATTTTTGAAATGTACAATATTTTCCACATAGCTGTTAAATTAATTTAGGACAATAATTTCAATATTTTTGATAAAAATTTTTGAAATGTATTTTCTGTAACCTTCCTAATTAAAACAATGCAACTCAAGTTGCACTTTTCTTTCTTATTCAGAGTTGACTACTGAACAGTATAGGGCAGGCCCAGACAGTGAACAGGGCACCCTTGGCAAAGCAAAGTGGGTGTGGCAGGGATGCACACGCCCAGTGAAGGATGAGAGGGTAGCAGGATTGGCGAGTGAAAGAGGGATGACAAATCTAGTTCACAGTTGTGTCAATTCAGATCGGAGGAACAGGAAAGGAAAGGCCTGCATTACTGACCCAGATTAGAGGAGCTCTGCCCTACAGGCATCACCATTCAGAGATGAAGCTTACAAAAGTGTGGACCTGAGGCTGCCATCTATTCTTCTCTTCTTTCTTAAGTTTTTTTTTTTTTTTTTATCTTTCCATGAGCATTTTGTTGTTTTGAATTGTAATTTTCAGATAGACTCTTTTTTTTTTCAGTTGAACAATTGTTTTTTGTTTGTTTGTTCCATTCCAGTTAAATATCATAAACACTGGCTGGCACCCCTGTGGCTCAGTGAGCTGGTATTGGTGCAGGAGGAGGCTGGATGTGCTTGGATTTGAATTGTCACTTCACAGATTGGGTCTCAAGTCAATATCAATTCTCCATCAGTTAGACAAGGGTTAACTCAGATAGACTCTTCTTTGCCACTTCAGGGTCCTTGGTAGCTGTTAACATTACCCTCTAAGTCATAGTCCTAGGAACAGGGTATATGCTTATGGTTTGAATGTGAGGTGTCTTCTGAAAGCTCACATGTGAGAGAGTGCAAGAAGGTTCAGAGAAGTGATTGGGTTACAAGTGCCTTAACCCAGTGAATTAATCACTTTATGGGATTAACTGAGTGGTAACTGAAGGCAGGTAGGGTGTGGCTGGAGGAGGTGGGCATTGGGGGTGTAGCTATGGAGTATATATTTATATTTGGCAAGTGGTGTCTTTCTCTCTCTCTCTCTCTCTCTCTCTACTTTTTGATCATCATGTGAGTTGCTTCCCTCTGCCACATTCTCCCATCATGATGTTTAGCCTCAACTCAAGCCCTGAGGAATGGAGCAGGCCTTCTATGGACTAAGATCTCTGAAACCATGAACCTCTAAATAAACCTTTTCTTCTTTACAGTTGTTCTGGTTGGGTCCTTTAGTCACAGCAGAGAAAAAAGTTGACTAAAGCAGGGTGTCCACATGGAGAAGAGCCTCAATGAGTGTATAAGCCCTTTGCCCTTTGACAACAGAAGGGCAGGGTGGTCCACTCGGTTACCTAAGCAAGTCTTCACTTCTCTTGCACAAGCAATCTATAGTATATTATATAGAGAAAAAGAGTTCCCCACTTAAGGATTGAGCCCTGAGAACCATACGTAGGAATTTCCTTAAGTAGGTCATGAGGAGTGGCTCATTGTATGTGTCCATTCATAATCACAGGGGGCTTTTCATCTCACCCTCAATTCATAGGGACCCATCCATGCTGTTGCCTTTCCCTGAGTTTTTTAAAAAAGAAATTGGGAGGAAGAAGCCACTTTCTTACCTAGACATTTATGAGATAGATTTTCATTCTGCTAAGAATTGAGGAATTGTTTGAAAACATAGCACCTGTTAATTGATGTAGGAAAACCAAAGGCCCTTCTGCCTTCTCTAGCAACTGCCTTGGCAATGACAATTCTGTCCTCTTGGTTTGATTTATGACTATCCAAAAAACGAGGACGGATATGTGTCTTTTTTGAGGCAGGGTGAGAGGATTGTTCCAGCCACACTTTGTCTGTTGTGGCATAGTAGGTCCATTTAAATCGGGACACCTGTTTGGTATCCAAGTATAGAGAGAGACTAGGCTGCCCCATAGCATTCAACCTACCAGGAATGGTGCACAGATGTGGAAGGTGTCTTCCCTGAGCACACCTAGGCATTAGAGATTTCCCTGTGGCCACTGCAGGTAACTGTTGTCATCTTCTCTGCTTCAAAACCAATTCATCCAACCCCAGCCAGATATCAAATGTTTATTATTGATTTCCCCATTCATGCAGAAATTCTTGATCCCTAAAGTACAACATTTTAAGTCTCCCAAATCAGGTCTCTGTAATGGGATTTGCATATTTGGTGTGCCTCCCAAGGGATGGCTTGAGAGTTTTACACACTGTAATATTCAAGTTCTGAGTGTTGGGAGGATATAGCTCAGTTGATAGAGTGCTTGCCTTACATGCACAAAGCACTGGGTTCCATCCCCAGCACCAAAGGAAAAAGAAAATACAACAGATTCTGTCCCCTAATAAAATAAATTCCAAAAAACAGTGGTTTTTTTTTTTCAATATTGAGGATAGAACCCAGGGGCACCTTACCACTGAATTATATCCACAGCCCTCTTTTTTATTTAATTTTTAAATCTGAGACAGGGTCTTATTAGGTTACCAAGGCTGGCCTCAAACTTGAGATCCTTCTGCTCAGCTTCCCAAGTAGCTGAGATTACAGGTTGTGGTACCATGCTAGGCTAAAGAAACAGTAATTTAAGTAAGATTATTGTGCCTACTATACAAGCACAAATTCAGGATGAGTTTCCTAGACCTCTTCTCTAGCCAGATTATGAGCCCTAAAACCAGGGTCATTTAAAAAAGGGTAGAGTGGCCATGTCACTTCCCAAACATAAATATGGTAGGTTTCCCACCTCTATTTAGAGTTAGCGATTTACTAAATTATAATTCAGGGATTCAACAGGCCCTTCCTTGTTTGTCTTATTATCCACATGGCTTCTAGGTCCTGAGGCAAGTTAGATTCCTCCAGGCCTGCTCCCCCAAGAGTAGACCACTATTTCTAGGCAACAGCTAAAGTTCCAGATCTTGGTGTCCAGTTGTTCTTAAACCAGGAGAGCCTAACTCGACCCACTTCAAGGAGCCCTGCTATGGAATAAATGTTTGTGTAAGCTTCTCAAGACCATCATGTCTGAAACCAAATTCATTCTCTTCCTCAATTAATGTCACTATCTGGTGACTAAAAGTAGCCACCAGAGATGTTCTGTGTGTGCTCCTGCATCCCTGGTTCTTGGGCTATTATTCCCATATTGAGCACCACTGCCCATGCCATCTGCTTCCACGTGGCACTGCCTTTGTTTCCCTTTGCTTCAAACCCCAATCAGCTCTTAAATTTCATCAGACTCCTGATGGGTCTGTTCACTTTTTTTTTTTGGTGGTGGTGCTGGGAATTGAACCCAAGATCTTGTACATGCAAGGCAAGCACTCTACCAACTGAGCTCTATCTCCAGACCCTGCTTTTGTTTCTTTTCTTTTTTCAATCAGTGCTAGGGATTAAACCCAGGGCTAGCATACCCTATCACTGAGCTATATTCAAGCCCTTTTAAAATTTTATTTTGAAACAGGGTCTTGCTAAGTTGCTGAATCTGGCCTCTAACCTGAGATCCTCCTGTATCAGTCTCCTGAGTAGCTGAGATTACAGCCCTGTGCCACCTGCTAGGGGCTGTTCATCTTTAATCACTTCTCCACACAGTAATTAGAAATATCTTTCTAAAGCCCCATCTGACCATGTTATTTCTCTGGGTAACAAGCTTTGCTACTTCTTCTTAGCCTTCAGGATAAAGTTTAAACTGTTTAATAGAAACACAAAACTATTTCATGCTGCCATTGAATTAATTTTCTAGTTTAAATCCTGTCCTCCTAAACCTGGAGAAACAACTTGCCCATCCTCAAACATCTACATCACTTGTACTGTCTGTTTCCCTATATCTCCTTGGAAAAAATAATAACTAATCATGAATTCCCAACTGACACTCATTTCTACTGTGTGGTCTTCAAAGACACCTTTTTCCATAGGTTTTAGTGGTTCTCAACCTGACCACTTATTGTAATCTTCTGGGGGGCTTTGAAGAAATACCCATGCTCAGCCTCTATCCACAGAAATTCAGATTTCATTGTCCAGAATGAGTCCAAACATAGGAACATTTTAAATGTTCTCCTAAAGCGATCTAATGTACAGGGTTCTAAAGACATAAAAATTGAAAAGACAGCATGGAGTTTCCTACTTCAAGAGAGTTATTGTAGAGAAAACACATAAATGAATTGTCATTTACAATAGAATGGGGTACATAGAGTAAAAAACAAATGCATGCAAAACATATTGAGGAATTGGAAAGAAAGGTCTGACAAGAAAGGACCCTGGTAATGCTTCGTAAAAATCAACCAAATATTTGGTAAATATTTATTTGCTATGGAATCTTGTCAAATTATGAACAATGATTCAAAGGTACTGATCTGTAAGTTAATCGACAGAAACAATACAGTAAAGGAGCTTCTGTGTAGTTAGTGGCCCCTGAAGGTGTTTTGTATAAGACACCCAAAGCACAAACAACAAAAGCAAAAATAAATAAGTGGAACTAAATCAAATCCAAAAACTGCTGCTCAGCAAAGGAAACACTTAACAAAATGAAAAAAAATGTGTGAAACTGGAGAAAATAGTTTTAAACTATTCATCTGGCAAGGAGTTGATATCCAAAATATCCAAAGAACTCAAATAAATCAATAGCAAACAAAACAAAACAAATAATCCACTTTTAAAAATGGGCAAATGGTAACAAAAACAGCATGGTATTGGCACCAAAACAGACATGTAGACCAACGGAATAGAATAGAAGACACAGAGATAAAACCACATAAATATAGTTACATTAAAGGTGCCAAAAACATTCACTGGAGAAAAGATAGCTTATTCCCAAATGGTGCTGGGAAAATTGGAAATCCATATGTAACAAAATGAAATTAAATCTCAATTTCTCATCCTGCACAAAACTCAATTAAAAGTGGATCAAAGACTTATGCACTAAGCCAGGAGCAGTGGCACATGCCTGTAATCCCAGCAACTTGGGAGGCTGAGAAAGGAGGATCATGAATTCAAAGCCAGCCTCAGCAATTTAGCAAGGTCTTAAGCAACTCAGTGAGACCCTATCTCTAA
This sequence comes from Ictidomys tridecemlineatus, assembly GCF_052094955.1. Taxonomy (NCBI): domain Eukaryota; kingdom Metazoa; phylum Chordata; class Mammalia; order Rodentia; family Sciuridae; genus Ictidomys; species Ictidomys tridecemlineatus. Next base: position 52,654,479 of record NC_135487.1, read on the forward strand.
ATAAAGTGTGTGTGTGTGTGTGTGTGTGTGTGTGTGTGTGTGTGTGTGTATATATATATATATATATATATATATATGACTGGGAATGTTGCTCAGTGGTTAAGTACCCCTGGGTTCAATTCCCAGTACCCCCCCAAAAAAAAAGACTTAGGCACTGAAACAAAGACCTTGTGACTAATAGAAGAAAAAGTAGGCCTACATCTTCACCATGTCAGCATAGGATCTAATTTCCTTAACAAGATTCCTAAAGCACAAGAAGTAAAATCTAGAATCAACAAATGGGATTGATTCAAACTAGAAAGCTTATCTTCTCAGTAGAAGAAATAATAAAAATATATTAAGAGAGCCTACAGAATGGGAGAAAATCTTTACCACATGCACCTCAGATACAGCATTAATCTCCAGGGTATATAAAAAACTTAACATCAAAAAAAAAACCCAAAAACCAAAACCAAATAACCCAATCAATAAGTGGGCTAAGGAACTGAACAGATATTTCATAGAAGAAATATAATTAATCAGCAAATATATGAAAAAATGTTCAACATCTCTAGTTATTAGAGAAATGCAAATCAAAACTAAGATTTCATCTCATTTCAGTCAGAATGGCAATCATCAAGAATACAAGCAACAATAAATGTTGGTGAGGATGTGGGGAAAAGGGCACATTCATACACTGCTAGTGGGACTGCAAATTGATGCAACCATTATTGAAAGTGGTGTGGAGATTCCTCAGAAAATTTGGAATGGAATTACCATTTGACCCAGCTATTCCATGCCTTGGTTTATACCCCCAAAGACTTAAAATCAGCATATTTTAAGTGATGTAGCCATGTCGATATTTATAGCAGCTCAATTCACAATAGCTAAACTATGGAACAAACTTAGGAGCTCTTCAACAGATGAATGGATAAATAAACTGGAGTATATATACACAGTGGAATAGTAATCAGCTTTAAAGAAGAGTGAAATTATGGCATTTGCCAGTAAATTGATGGAGCTGGAGAATATCATGCTAAATTAAATAAGCCAATCCAAAAAATCCAAAGGCTGAATGTTTTCTCTGAGATTCGGACATTAATTCACAATAAGGGATGGGGTTAGGGAAGAGTAGAGTTTAGATTAGGTAGAGGGGAGTAAAGGGAGAGGAGAGGATATTGGGGTAGGAAGGATAGTAGAATGAAACAGACATTATTACCCTATGTGCATATAAAACTACATGACCAGTGTGATTCTACATCTTATACAACCAGAAGAATGAGAAGTTATATTCCACTTATGTATGATGTGTCAAAATGAATTCTACTATCATGCATGACTAATTAGGACAAATTTAAAAAAATAAAGAAACAACAACAACAACAAAAACCTCAACAAATACCCACCCCCATGGGCAAATTGGACTGCTGGACTGCATAGACATTTTTCTGAAGAAGACATGGCCTATAGATTGGCAATGGAGGTGTAGCTCAGTGATAGATAGTTAGCATGCTCAAAGCCCTGAGTTTAATTCCCAGTCACACACACACAGACACACACACACAGGTAGTGAAGAACAAAGGGCGAACAGGTACATGAAAGGGTACTCATGTCACTAATCAGCAGACAATATCAACCAGGATCACAGTGAGATATTATCTCAGACAGTTAGAATGAATATTATCAAAAAGATAAGAGTGTTATTTAGGGTGCAGAGAAAAGGAAATCCTTACACACTGTTGATGGGAATGTGAAGTAGTCCCATCATAACGAAGAAAAGTATGGAAGAACATTAAAAATAGAACATTAAAAATAGAACTAACATATGTCCCAGTAACCCCTCCTCTGGGCATGTACTCAAAAAGAAATGAAATCAGCACTACAGAGAGATCCACAACGCACACCCATGATCATTGCAGCGGTATTCATAACAGCCAAGGTGTGGTCCGGTGATGAATAAATGGATAAAGAAATTATGTTTTATTTGTGTGTGTATGTGTATTCACACACACATATTATTCAGACTTTTAAAAAGGAGCTTCTTGACGGGAGCAGTGGCACATGCCAGCCTCAGCAGCTTAGCGAGGCCCTCAGGAACCTGTTTCAAAGTAAAAATGTAAGAAGGGCTGGAGATATGTGGCTCAGTGGTTAAGCTCCCCTATGTTCACTCTCCAGTTTAAAAAAAAAAAAAATGAAGCTTCTCCATTTGTTTCAACATAGATGAACTCCTAGGACATGCTAAGTGAAATAAGTCAAATCAAGACAGATAAATAGTGCATGATCTCACTTATAAGTGGAATCTAAAAGTGGAGAATTCATAAAAACAGAGAGTAGAAAGGTGGTTACTAGAGGAAGAGGGGGTGGGAAGGACAGACACCTGTTAGAGGGGAAAAAAAAATTCCAGTTTTAAGATGAATAACCCAAGGGGATCTAATACATAGCATGGTGACTATAGTTAACAATTCTGAAATGTATACTTAAGGTTTGTGTATGTATCAAAAGCGAACAAAATGAGGTGATATGTGTGTTAATTAACTTAGTTGTGGCAATTCTTTTCCTGAATGTATGTATATTGAATCATTTTGTACACTATACAATATAGAATCTTATTTGTCAATTTTACCTCCAAGCTGGAAAAAGTTTTATAAAGAAAATTTTTATCATTCATATCAATGCTCATTACAAATTAAAACCAAGTATCATAATGACAATGTCAATAATTTTGACAAATTAAGCATCAGTATTTGTTCTACTTCTTAGATGAGACAATTTTAAATCAAGTTGAGAAAAAAAGTACTGACAAAGCAGTTCACTTTCAGTAATCTGGGTTTTCCCAAATAGTGACATGCGAGCCAGTCATTTCAAAATGGACAGCTTGAGTTCCTCTTCAAGAATCAGAAATGTAGGTCAGGGCTCTGCTGACTTTTCCATTTGCCTCATAGCTGAAGGTTTGAAGTGATCATTGACAGGCAGGCGCTGGGGCAAGAAGACTCGCACAGCCAAGGAGAGCAGCAGGCCAGCTCTGAAGTGGAAGTATGTGCTTCATGCAGGTTGAGAGGTGAAGACACACGAATCCTCCAAATGCTTAAAGGTAGTTCTATTTCCTTCTGGAAACACACAGAAGGAAAGACACTTTCTTTTATAAATTCCCATGTTAAGCTGATTCTGTAATGGTTTTTAATATCACATCACTTTTTAATCATTAATATTCAAATAATCTATTAGGTGAGTAGTTAACTTCTAACCAGAAATCTTTAGGTCTTCTTTTGCCTCTTATTTATCAAGAAAAGCTCTATTCTAACATATTATGAAAGGGATATCTACATTCCTAAGCCGTAGGAATGCTTGTTCTTAAATATGTTATCATTGTATTTTATGTTTTCTCATGAGCCATGAATTGTGCTTTGAAGTTACTATTTCACGTGTTAAGACTCAAGTTTCTCAAAACAGATAAAAACATAATCACTGAATAATGTTGCATTTTAAGTAACTGAATTATCCACTAAGGTCAACTGGATAGCATAACTCGGGCTGTGAACTAATGGCAGTCTGGTTTTTCCATAACTTGTTTCTTTTGAGCTCCGCAGATGGAAAGCTCTATTAGTTTAACTGGTGGCAGGCATGTCTGCCTTTGGCTCCTTTCATTTTTCCTTATTTTGTATCCTTTTTCTTTGGGAGTTCTGAGATTTTTAAAAATTTTTTCCAAGTTGTGCTCATCAAAGACTGACATTTCTAGAGCATGGTAGGTGCCTAACGCCAGTCAGGAGAAGAATTAATCATCAGAAATTAGAGCAGAAAGAACTGTCTGATGAGAGACTAGATTAGGAGGAACTGTCTTTTAATAAGAGTCAAAGGTCCTTCTAATTCGTAGTGATTTTTGAAGGGCATCAAATTCCACCCTTTGGCTTTACTCCTCTACCTCTTACAGTGCTCCTCACATACCGTATATAACATGTATTTGCCCTGTTTCTTCCTTCCCTTCCTCCCACTCTTCCCTGCCTCCCTCCATTCCTCCTTTTCTTTCCTATCAAAGATTCCCATGAAAGACAATAGTTGTTAGGGAAATGTAAAGCTTTCTTATTCATTAAAATATTACAACTTAAACATTTTTCATCTCTATTTTTTTTCCCAGAGAAAGGAAAACAGCTTTTTCTTGCTTTTGGGCATGAATCAGGTCACAATTCAATTGGACGTGGTAATAGCTCTCCACTTGCTCTTCACCTGCTGCCATGGAGGTACAGTATTTGGCACATCTTTTGTTCAACAAATAGGTTATCAAGTGATTGTTATTTTCAGTTATTCTGCCAGACTCATTGAAGAATATGAAAATTATCAAATTAGGAAAATTATATATACATAAAATATATAGAGAACAAAATAAAAGTGGTCTAACCTTCCTCCAAGTGCAGGATTTCTTTTCTAAATATCCCTAATGAACAGCCCGTGATGTTAAATAGGAGGCTATTATGTGAGTGGGCATATTCTATTTTTTAATTCTAATATATTATTTTATTATAACTGTTATATGACCAATCAAGTGTTTGAATTTAATTCAATTCTATGAACCATTTATTGATGGTCACTTTGTGTCAGGCTCTTGTGGTAGTCTTTCATTCCTCACAAAACCCATGCAGTCCTACTATGTGCTATTATTATTCCTGTCTCCTAATCCACACAAACTTCTGGTCTTCTTCAGGAGACCAGAGTCCTATGAGACAGGCATAGGTGATCTTGAGGAATCCAGGAAGGGGATCTTCAGAAGTTCAGCAGGGCAACAGTTGGCACTTGGAAGTTTCTCTTAGGAATAATAGTGTCTTGGGCAAGTGGCAAGGATTTAGTTACTGGGTGACAACACCAAGGCAGAGTTCTTGGCCTTGAATGAAGTTTTGCTGACCCGATTATTCAAAGTAATGACCTCAACTATAGGTTGGGACACAATTATGTTGGAGCTATAGATGTAACCCCATCAACAGAACTAGATGCCCCCACTCACCCAGCAGGATGACATTAGACACTTCCAGAGTCAGATGGACAGCTATCTTAGAAGATTTGGAGAAGATACAACACCTGCTCTTTCTCGGCTTCTTGAAATAGGCAAACAAGAAGTAGAATTTCTTTTTATACATTCAAGTGATAAGTAAAGAACATAGAGAACAATTTTCTGATTTCCATTTAAATGTTATTAATTTCTCTAATAACCTTATTTAAAAGATAAATTGACATTTTTGTATAACTTATCCAATCAATGTTGACTTCTGTGGATCACTGGATTCTTTTTTTTCTTCCATATTCTGTCCTTTTTTGGGGGGAGCGGGGTACTGGGGATTGAATTCAGGGGTACCTGATCACTGAGCCACATCCCCAGCCCTATTTTGTATTTTATTTAGAGACAGAGTTTCACTGAATTGCTTATCTCCTCGCTTTTGCTGAGGCTGGCTTTGAACTTGTGATCCTCCTTCCTCAGCCTTCCGAGCCGCTGGGATTACAGGTGTGTGTGCACGCCACTGAGCCCAGCAACCATTGGTCATTTTGAAATATGGAACTTGTGCACCACTATCCCTGGCTTTTTCCCCCATATTCTGAAAAACCATTGATTTACTAATTCACTCCTGAATGTTGTGAAACCCAATGGTCCTGTGTTTCTGGGGTTTTTCTTTCTTCCATTTTATGAAAATGAGGGCATCTGGCTAAATCTGAAGTTTTTAAGAGTTCTGACATTTTTAATGTATTCTCAACATGGTTTCATGGTACTATGAACACATTTCTTTAAGGTGCTGTTGTCTAAACTTGAATTTTTAAATTTACTTAAGGTAGTCAGATATTTCCTTAAAACTTCTTCTGCATGTCTTTGGTTTCAATTCCCTATTGATGAAAGAATTTTTTTTGGCAGGGTGGGATACCGGGGATTGAACTCAGGGACACTCGATTACTGAGCCATATCCCCAGCCCTATTTTGTATTCTATTAGAGACAGGGTCTCTCTGAGTTGCTTAGCACCTCACTAAATTGCTGAGGCTGGCTTTGAACTAGTTATCCTCTTGCCTCTGCCTCCCAAGCCAATGTGATTACAGGAGGGCGCCACTGTGCCTGGCCCTGATGACAGAATTATTTTTTCTCACTACTTCAACATTTGAATATTTATAATGTGTATGTAAATATTTATTTCACAAATGTAAATAGTCAACTACATTTATATTATATAACAAGTTCATTCTTTAAGCTTTGTGTTCTAAGGATAAAGGTCTTTTAAAATCAAACATTGACCTTTAATTATCACTCTTTTGATAAATTTAAAGAGATTTTAATGCAGTATTTCAGGAAAAGCTGATAATAAATTTCACAGAATCTCTGCTGTTTTTCTTGATATGAATTTCATTTCAGTAATATTGCATTTCATTGTCATTTGACTCTATAAAAACTACCTTACTCTTTGTGTGTGTGTGTGTGTGTGTGTGTGTGTGTGTGTGCTGGGGATCTGTCCAGGCCTTGAGCATGCTAGGCAAGTGTTCCACCACTGAGTTACACCCCAAACCAATGACTTTACTTAGTTTTGATTACAAAAGTCATATGTTCATTATGTAATTTTTAAGATGCAGATATATACAATTTTAAGATGAAAAAAATCAGAGGTTATTGTTGTTAATATATTAGTGCATTTCTCTAATTCACACATTTATTTACTTATTTTTAACATTGAGTCTATATTAAATATGTTGTTTTGCAACCTTCTTTTTAATTTAACAATATATTGTGAACATTTTGCATATTATTAAATTAAAAATAAATGTTATATGGTTATTAAGCACTGAATTTTTATCATTTGCAAGAATATGGTTTTAATCATCATATTCATAATTTGCTGATAAAAAATAGCTTTTATCTATAAAAAGAACAAGAGACTGGTTGAGTAGCTTTAGAATGGGGTTCAGATTCTGTAGTGCCCAGTGTTTATTCTAATCTTACTTTTAAAAAGTGATACAGCTTTGGGGCCGGTGTTGTGACTCTGTGGTAGAGCACTTGCCTAGCATGCGTGAGGCACTGGGTTCGCTCCCAGCACCACATAAAAATAAAAAACAAAATAAAATAAAGGTATTTTTGTCCATCTACAACTAAAATATATTTTTAAAATGTGACATAGCTTCAAAATGCCTCAGTTCTTCATGATAAAACAGGGGAGCTCATTTGATTTGCTCTTTATAGAGAAGCCAAAGGACTAGCTGTAGTCTTATGTCATGCTGCTGAACACCAACAGGAGCACAGGGAATAAACTAATTGACAAAAGTATTTTCCAATAGAAATCACTTAACTAGGGAAAAATAAATTTAAAGTGCAATAGCATATTCTTCTGGGTCTCTTGTAATATTTCTTGTACAGCTAATTTATTATTTTATCTGTTTGTTTTCAGGAATTACAAATATACGCTGCTCTGGCCACCTCTGGGTAGAGCCAGCCACGGTTGTTAAGATGGGTGTAAATATCTCTATATATTGCCAAGCAGCCATTAAGAACTGCCAACCAAGGAGACTTAATTTTTATAAAAATGGCATAAAAGAAAGATCTCCAATCACAAGGATTAACAACACAAGAGCTCGGCTTTGGTACAAAAACTTTCTGGACCCACATGCATCTATGTACTGCACTGCTGAATGTCCTGGACGTGTTCAAGAGACACTGATATGTGGAGAAGATGTTTTTTCTGGGTGTAAGTGTTGGGGCACATTCACGAACAAACCCAAACTAGTCTAATAATGCACTGGTAATTGCTAGGCTTCTCTGAAAACAGGCAAATTGACATAGTTCACCTCTTAGATGGGCTTAATACTGGAGCTTTTAATGCAAACATCTCCAGGGTCAGGTTAGAGAACTGTAAGTTAAGGATGCTGGTGGGATCTGTGCGGAGAAGACGGCCTGTGGACTGGGTACGACCCTTGCCAGATCCAGCCTTCATGGGGGTCCAGTATGCCTAGATCTTTTGACTCTCCAAAGGAAGGCAAAAATATGAATGTTTAATACAAACTCTCCAAATTTTAAAATATTGAGAAAGCATTCAAAACACAATGATTTTCACCACCAGCCTGGCCAGATAGGGCATATGTGAAAGTTAGTGCCTCAGATTTAAAATGTTCCCCTTTTCATCTTTTTCTCACTTATGCTTTTCATTCATTTCCAAGCTAACATAAATACCCTTGAAGAAGATACCATTCAAATATTTTGAGGCCAAGATTCACAAACTAGCCTTGTGTTATTATCATATTCCTTATATTCTGTGTAACCTTGGGCAATTTGCTTAACCATATGAACTTCAGTTGCTTGTCTGTAAGATGAAGGTAATTTTACTAGCTGTGTTAAGGGCTAAATTTCAATAATTTACTTAAATGCATATTATAAAATTTACGTAAACACCAGTGCCTAAATCCTTAAAAATGTGCCTTGGGGTGGGGGGATACCAGAAATTGAACTCAGGGGCACTCACCCACTGAGCCGCATCCCCAGCTCTATTTTGTATTTTTTTTAATATTTATTTTTTACTTGTAGTTGGACACAATACCTTTATTTATCTAGTTATTTTTATGTGGTGCTGAGGATCAAACCCAGGGCCTTGCATGTGCTAGGTGAGCGCTCTACCACTGAGCCACAACCCCAGCCCCCTATTTTGTGTTTTATTTAGAGACAGGATCTCAGTAAGTCGCTTAGTGCCTTTCAGTTGCTGAGGCTGGCTTTGAACTCGAGATCCTTCTGCCTCCACCTCCTGAGCAGCTGAGATTATGCTACCATGCCCAGCAAAAATGTGACTTTTTGATATAATGTAGGTAGTAGCTCATACAACCCCCTGCTTCAAATCCCATTACCCCTATGGTGAATCACTGTTTGTTGCTGTGATTATTAAGAAAAAATTTAGTCAAGTTAATCTGAAAAATATATGCCAATTTAAGTTGTGTTCATTAGTATTCTAAAAGTTTTGAAGTTACTGCAGTAAGATGAGCTGACTTATATAATTATATAATACTTTGTTCTTGGTTCTACTATTATGAAGGATACATCCGATCAGCAGTGTTTTAATCCAGACATTTTCTATAGAGAATGTTGCCCATTGTCAGTGAAAAATAAGGGCTTTGGGGGTTTTGCCATGTTCCTATCCTCCATGCTTTTGAGAATCAGATCTGAGTTCTTGCTTTCTCCTACCCTCTGCTCGCTCTTCAGCTAACAAGAGCCAGACAAGTGGCCTCCATGTGAGGTCATTGCAGAGTACCAATATGGCCTCCACTGCAGCTGCCCGAAAAGCAGGAGGCTTCTTCATTCTGTAATGAAGCCATTGAGCTGCTTAACTCTGGGCAGCGATCTTGCCTGCTTCTCAAATGAGAACTATGGGAAAACATGCAGAAGAATTGAGGAAGGGAAGTTTTGGAATCAAATATTGAAGATGGTAAATATATGCCTTAAACTAATGCCTCGCACATGTGAAGTTTGCCCTAAATTGTGGAAATTAAACCACAGGCAGATACTTTATCTGAGGTATGAAATCTCTTTAGCTTGTCCACATCCTCAGGAAACATAATCAACCCTCAATGCTTCAATACTTCACTGTCTATCCTTTGCAGGGCAGGTGTACAAGGTGTACAATTTCTTCAGAGGACAAGAAAGCAACTTCCACAGTTATGGGAAAGAGTTGGTTTTTAGTTCAGGCTAGAGGGAGGAAAAAAGGATGTAAACAAGTGTCACCTCTGTTAAAAGACAAAATTTCAACAAATATAGTTTTTTTTTAAGATCTAATTGGCTTTTGTGATTCATGAAACAGAGCAGGAGCTCATTCTATAAAACAGAAAGGTGCTCCACTGGGTGTGACAAAACAATTGATTTTTTTATAAAGTGGGAACAAGAAAGCAGAACAAAAAAGGCACGGGGTTGGTTACTATCCTATTACTTCAGATTACTTTCCTCCTAAAGGTTAAAGTGCAGGGAACTTCCTGTCCTGCTTGTTCAGGTTGACTGGGCCTTTTCAGATTGGTTACTGTGAGTCTTCTGTTTTCAGGAAAAAAACTGATCGCTAGGGGGTTGGCCTGATGCCTTAAAGTTTCAGTTGGATTGTGTGGCACTTAGCACAAGGTCACTCCATTTTGGTTTGGTTTGCTGGGGCTTTGTGTGGGAGCTTAATCCAAAACAACGGCCTCTTACAAATTTAATTTAGCACCCCCATTCCTGTGTGGGCAGTTTGTGTGACACATTCTCTTAATCACCCCACTAGTCTTGGCTAAGGGGCCTCTGCCCCAAACCCTGGGCACTGTTTCAGGTCAGAGAAGGCCTCCCTTCCCGATGATGACCTGTTTCTACACTTTCATTCTCTGCTGATGGCTCTTTAGAGAGAGGACATCACTCTTTCCATTCATTTCACTGGGGGGTTATAGCTCCTTACATAGATCTCTGGTTATGAGCACGAAAGCACAACTACCAGGTAAGAATTTACAAAAGGCCCTGGATTGAAGCTGAATGTGCTCTTAGGCTCTGCATTCTTAGCAAACAAAACTTCCTATTTAAGTAGGTCAGAATAAGACTTTTGAGGGTTTTGTGGCATTCTAGAAATCACGTTGCTTTCACTAAACTATTTGAACACAGGATATTCATCCTGGGAGCTTTACTATGTCAATTTATCATTACTGTTTTGAACAAAATGATAGAATGCACTTTTTTTGAATGAAGACAAACCATAAAAGATAGAAGACAAGTGAGTCATTGCTTTCCTTGAAAGGACATCCACCTATATTTAAAAGTTTCTCTAGTGTATAATTTGTGAAATACAAACTATCACAATTTCCATCATAAGCCATGATCTTAAACACTTAGATTCTTATCTGTGATGAAATGCACACATATTATGGAAACTTTGTTCTAACAGAGCCATACCAATCAGAGAATTAAAAAGTTAATGAGATGTCTTTTCATTTAAAAATACCAAACCATATACAGTCGTCTCCACTTAATCATTTATTTAAAATTTTAGGCATCTTTGACTGAGATTGTCACTTTTACTTCTTGTTATGGACAAAGAAACTCATTTTTACCCAATAAAAACCCTGGAATATTCATGTTTAACATTACTATTAGGTATGAATCAAAACTGTACATCAGGCCTGGCCTGTGCCCTCCTTGAATAGGGAATTGCAGGGTACTTTTTCTTTTTCTTTTTTTGGCAGTGCTGGGGATGGAACCCAGGGACCTCTGCATGTTAGGCAAGTGCTCTATCACCCCCAGACCTCTTCATTTTAATGGCTTTCATTGATATTTTATTAATCAAGTAATACACTTCATAGAATAAACTTCACTGAGTACTTTCTATGCTTTAAAATGTGCTCAATGCTAGAAATGCAAAGAGGGAAATCAGAGACCCTGCTTTCAAAAGGAAAGGATCTTTGGCTAGGCTCTGAATGAATAAGATTCTGGTTGGTGATCAGTGACTGTCCAGATAATAGAGAACAGGTGGGATTAATTGGAAAGAGCATTTAGGCCGTCTCTTATGTATTTCAGGATATTCTCTAGAATCTGATTGAACAGCAGATCTGTATTCTTGGTTATTGAATAACCTGGCAATAAGATTTAGCAATCAGCAGATGTGACTCTCATTACTATACTCATAGGCTGTCTATATGTCGCTTCACATTATCAAAAGCTGGGCTTATTTTTATATGTATAGAGTTGCCTTTTGCAAAGTTAATTAACCACCGGGCATTTATAATCCTGAGCATTCTCTTCATATAGAATGCTGTGGAGACACATAGTCCACAAAATGACATTTGTCTTTTGTGATTGCCCAATCAATGACATTCTGTATCTGAAAGCAGAGGAAATTATTGTAATCAACAAGGAATCACACTGCAAGCAATGTTAAGAATAAGTTATGTTTCCATACCTACTTCCTTTAAAGCTCAAAAAGAACGGAAAGATTTAGTTACCCTACTTGGAACCCAATTTCTCCTCACTGTAATTCAATGTTACAACTCACCTGAATGTTTTGAAGTACTTTGGTATGCTCCTAACAGTTTTTTAAAACTGTAACATCAATTGCATTCATATAGAAAGTTAAAAAAATTTAGATTAGCAAAAACAGAAATACTTATCATCTCCATAATCCCATAATTTTACCAATAACATAATCTCTCTTTAATGATTTGGAACATGTTTTTTGAGTTTCAATCTTTTTCTCTTTCAAATGAAATCACTATATGAACTATTTTGCAACATGCTTTCTTACTTTATCATATGGTCATTGTGTAACACAGAAGTTGAATTTCAGGTAGGTTCTTTGTCTTGTGAATTTGAAGAATGAAATCCATGGACACAAGGGTGAGAGCAAAGTACAGGATGTATTAGAGTAAGAGAAAGCAGAGCTCCTGAAGAGGGAGGGGTGCCAATGGGTGTCTGTTATCTAGGGATTTTTATGGACTTGATCTGTCCCTGTAGGTGATTGGTGGGACATAGGATTTTGGACAGAGGGGCCAATCAACTCTTTTTCTATTTTGTCTTCTTCAGCAAATTTGGAGAAAAGTGATTTCTAAGCCTTAATCAGCACAAGTGTGGGGGTGGGGTCTGTTGGAGCAAGAGGAAGTACTTTTGGAGATAGGTAATATCTAAAGCTGTTAAGAAACTGTCCTCGTGGCTAGGAATAACTGGGGTAAGAAGCTTAATTTCTCAATTCTCTCTTCCTCCTTTTCTTCTCTTAGACCCTTTTTCTGACTGATTATGGGTTGCTTATCTTTCTGTTTCAATCACTTAATCAATATATTTCTAATGTCTCCCAAAGGTTCAATCCTTAAATTGTCATTTACATCATTATTTTTGGATGTATTTTTAGGAATATACTATAGCTTATTTATCCCTGTGTTGGAGTATTAATGTAGTTTCCAATACTTTAGGGGCATATATTTTTTTAACCAAATGTTTTTATACATTGGTGAATAATTCATTAAAAGCGCATTCCCTAGATATTCTTTCCATTTTTAAAGATTGTGATATGTGAAGTGCCTCCATAAAGATTGTACCAATTTGTACTCTCACTAGAAGAGCATTAGAAGATTTCCCTGAGTCCATCCCAACACTGTGTATTTACATATTTCAAAATCCTTGCCAGTTGGATAGATCTAAATGATATCTATTATTGTTTTGATTTGCAATGAGGATAGAATTCATATATTTTTATTACTTTATAAGTAACATTCTTGGTAGATGGCTTGCAGGTAAAATGAAAGAGTACACTTGTATTTAAATCTTTGGATATAACTTCAAGTGTACAAGTCTCTATCTTTATTTTTTATGGTTCCCCCAATCTTCCATTTGTCTTGTGCTCTCTGGATAATCAAGTACCCCAGACGGTATTTCCCATGTAGCCACAAACTGAGAGCCATATTTGAAAAGTGGGTATATGATTAGCACTCAATATTTCCATACTTCTTTTTTTTTAAACTTGATCTTGGTTACTTATTATTGGATGATACAATTGAAAATTCCAAATGCCATTCTGTAGTTGTTGGAAATGTATAGGCTTCAGAGGGCTGAAGGGCTGAAAAGGTGGCATCAGAACTGGCATTTTTTCCCATCCCTTGGGTTTAGTTTTTCCCTTGTTGGCTTCATTCTTAAGCAGACTTAAGGCAGCTAAAGGACTGTCCACTAAGACAAGATTGCCACCGGCAACTCAGCTCACCTGTTACTCACACAGCAATTTTAAGGCCACTGGGAAGAAAGCTGAACAGAGGTGAATGTAAGAGGAATGGAGAGTGTGCGAGAGAGAGAGGTGGGGGGTGAGATCTGTGAATACTGAACTATTTAAAAACTCTTTTTGATGTGGTCTTGGTGGCAAAACACACATAGCATAAATGTACATTTTTAGCATGTTTAAGCACCTCTTTTATAATGGTTTAAAAAAAAAAAAAGACCCTTGGAGAATTCTGATTGATCCCTGGAGTCATGTGCTCATTTCCAAGGGCATTCTCATATTAGCCAGCCTAGGTCAAGGTTTTGAGACATGAAATACATTCACATTGTTTTGCAACCATTACCCCACTCTCTTCAGAACTCTCTTCTTGCAAACTGAAACTCTTTCTCCATTAAACAGTAGCTCCCCGTTCTCCCTACCCCAGCCCCTGGATACCTCCATTCTGCTTCTTGTTTCTAATAGTTTGCTCTTCTAGATCTCTCATGTAAGTGGAATCATAAGGCGATTCTTCATTTCTGACTTTTTATTTTATTAATGTTATGTCTTCAAGTTTCATCCATGTTGCAGCATGTGTTGAAATTCCCTTCTTTTTACAGTTCAGTATTATGCCATGATATGAACACTGAACTTTTAAAGCAAGTGGGGGTATATGTCCCAGAGGGGGAGATAAGCTGCTTAAGTAGCAGGGAAAAAAAAATTGCAAAGAGCCCTTCCACAAGAGCCTAAGAACAGAGGTTTCAAGGAAGGGGTTACCAAAATGTCAAGTGCTACAGAGGTCAAGTTCAATAACAACTGACAAGAGAGAATGAGATTTGGGGAAATAGAGTCATTATTGACCTTGGCAACAGTGATTTTAATAGAATTGTGTGAGCTGAGTCCTGATTATTTGGGGCTCAAGAGTAAATGGGAAATGAAGAATAATGGACTGTTTTCAGATGTTTTGCTGTGAAGAGGAGGAGACAGATACAGTGGTAACTGAAGGAATATAGAACTTGGGAGAAGATTTTTTTTAGTGGACAAGGATTGGGGTGAATTTGACCTTGTTGGTATTGCCAAAGGAGCGGAGAACATAGTACAGGAAGAAGAGAAGCAATGTTTGATGGCAGAGTGGATTGCAAGGTGAGGAGGATGAAATGAGGAGCAGAGAGGTGCTCAGTGTTGGCTGGCCCAGTTTCCAAAATAAAACAGACAGTTCATCAGCTAACTACTTTGCAAAGAACTTTATGTTTCTTGTGGATGCTCCCAAGTGATATATTTTGTTGCAGATCCACCAGATGCTCCCAAGGAGGTCACCTGTGTCATTTATGAATATTCAGGCAACATGACTTGTACATGGAATACTGGGAATCTCACCTACATAGACACAAAATATGTGGTCTACTTGAAGAGGTAGGTTCCTTCTGAGGGGGTTCACATGTGCAGTTCCACTCCATTCAACCTGCCTTCTGCCTGCAGCAGAGATTCAAGAAATCAACTTCAATCATTAAACATATGCTCTGATTATCCCCATCTTCCTAATTATGATCAAGGAAACTAACAACACCTGTCTTGGGCCATTCATATTTTAATATCTCTGTGGGGCAGTGTATACTCTGACTTTTCTATCCTTTTTATTCATTGGTAGATAACTGGTAAATAGCACCTAATGGTGTAGCTCAGCACAGCTTTAAATTGGCTTCAATCCTAGCCCCATTCTCCTTTTAGGATTAGGACAATTTATTCAGTTCTCAAATTTGCTGATTTTTTTTTTTTTTTTTTTTTTTGGTACTGGGACTTAAACCCAGGGGCACTCAACCACTGACCTCAGCCCTATTTTGTATTTTATTTAGAGACAGGTCTCACTGAGTTGCTTAGGGCCTCACTAAGTTGCTAAGGCTGGCTTTGAACTCATAATCCTCCTGCTTCAGCCTCTGAGCTGCTGGAATTGCAGGTATGCATCCCTGCACCTAGTACTGATTCTTCAACATGGGATTCAAGTAGAACCTAATGCGTGGGTTTGTTCTAATTATATAAATGGCATTTGGCTTTTAAAGTATGTACACGAGGCCACATTCATAGTTGGCACTAGATTCACAGATGTTTTTGTCCCCACGACAAAAACTGGGCCAACTAGTACTGAGACGCTACCCAGAGGAATTCCAAACAGTTTCCCCCAAAAGAAAGGGAATGTCAATTCAGCCCCTGCAGGTTCTTGACACACATTGCAGAAGGAAATTTCAGGACATATGAAAAGAGGCACAAACAGAGAATTATTCAGGGAAACAAGCAATAGAGCAGGATGCGTGCTCGAGGGGAGAGGGACTACGGGCACTTGGGGTTCAGACGTGCTTTTGTGGTCTCAGGCTTCCTTTTTTAGAGGAAACTTTGTAAATGGTAAGCATGCATAGTACTGGGGTGGAGTCAGCTTAATGAGCTTGACTCTCTAGATCATGGAGCACAGAGCTGGGTATGGTGGTCTGTTTCTTCTCAGAATCTTTAGGTTGACATGATCTAGTTAAGAGTGCTTGGACGTTCCCTTATCATGGGTTTTTAACAGCATCTTTCTCTAGGCTTCTTTTAGTCTAAAAATATATCCTGCAAGCTAACAAGACACATTAGCACTAATTAACTGGACTTAGAATACTCTAAGATTTATTGGACTTTTTAAGTATTCTGGCCTGGAGGAAAAACAGGCCTGGGAGTGAAGGTGAGGACCTTTGTGGAATTTTTAGATTTAAATGACAGTCCCTCGTCCCTTCCCTGTTTGTCTCTGTTCTACCTATCCTTATATCTTCTATCCTACCTCAGTAGTAACCCCCAAATATGAATTTAGTGTCAGTGCAGGCCAATCAGTTTTTCTTAGGGGTGTCCAGAGCATAGGATTTTCAGTTTTAAAACTTGGAAAGTTTTGTGGGCAAACTGGGGAGAAGTTGGTAACCTTAACCATGTTTCTTGTTTTATTTATTTATTTTTAAAGAAGCAATGCCTTCTGTAGTGAATTCAAAGTATTAGTAATCCTCAAACTTTTCATGAGCTACTTATTTTTTAAAGGACTTACTGGACCCTTACTATGTGCCAAGTACTGGGGCCAAGAGCTTTATATCCATGACCTCATTTAATCCCCTATACAACCTTGTGAGATACATACAATTATTTTTCCCACTTTTATAGACAAGGTACCGAGACTTAGAGAAGTTAGGTGATATGTACAGACCCAGGCAGCCACAGAGAGGGGCAAATGGGAATTGAAACTGGGCCACCTGATGGCCTCCTTCCTGTCTTAGCGTGTTTCTGCTCAAAGGATGTGGGAGACCAGATCAAGGGCATGTTTTAGAGATGCTACCAGGTCTCACCATTAGAGAAGAGAATAACCTTCGAATCTTATTCCCTCTGTGTGTGTCTAGCTCTCTCCTGTTAGGTACGCAGAATAATTTTAACTAAATGAAAAATAAAAAGGAACACCTCTTCAAGAAATTCTGGGTAAAACCTGGACAGATTGTATAAATACATTACTAAGCCTGGGATTACCAACTGTTTGCCATGGGCAGGAAGCTCCTGCTTTTTATTCTGAGCAGGGGCTAAACAGGATGGTCAGATGTCAAAGAAACCGTGAAACCCTGGGATCAGAAGTAGACAGCAGTGATGGATAACATACAATGTGCTAAGTACTATACTCCATGTTTGTGTCTTCAATTCTCAGCTCTGCCTTGTGCGGAAACTCTTGTTCTCATTTTATAAGTAGCTTGGAGAGTAGACATTGCCCCTCCAAAGTCGTTTGGCTAAGAAGTAGGGGAGCTGGAATTCTAACAGTTGTCTCTCTGGCTCTACAGTCTGATACTTAACCTGGATCCTTGCTTTAATGCAAAGCAGTTGCTCTGAGATGCAAAGAAGTCAGGAGGACAAGAAAACTAGAGTCTCATTACCAAGTTAATTTTAGAAATGTGAAAATGAGAGGTTCCTGAGGGCAAACCCCATACTTTAAGCTCACAGAAAAGCTAGGTAATAGCAGACTAACAGAGAAAGCTTGGTAACTTAAGGACTTTTACTGTTTTATGGAAACTGGATGTATCTCACGGACTTCCTGATCTTCTTGTTCTTCTTTCCTTCCATTTTGCTCTCTTTCTCTATCTTCTATCTTATATAACAGCTTTATTAAGTATAATTCACCTACCACACAATCCACCTTATTTTAAGTATACTATTCAATGATTTTTGTTAAATCACAATGCAAAGAAAAGACCACGAACTCCAATTTTAAATCAAATTAAAACAAGCTTGTAATTCTGGCCGGGACTGTCTCTCCCGAAATCCTTGGGTTAGAGAACAGTACCCCAGCTCTCTAGGAGCATAGTTTTATAGCACAAAAAGTTACACAAAGGGGGGGGTTGCCTTGAGAACTTACAGATAACAGGATTTTTACAAGTATAATTCAAAGGCAGATAGTAGGTTAATGATCTAAATGATTCAGCATTTCAAGGTAGGGAGTAAATTTAGATCCCCACACCGGAATTTATGAAGTGCTGCTAAGGTTTCAGAGAGGGTTGTTATCTGGTCAGGGAAAGCCAGTCATGGGTGAGTTCAAGGCATGGGCAGGCATTCCAAGCGAGTTTAGAAATCGCAGTAATTTATAGTAAAACAGAAATTAACTTTTCATGACTTTGTGACAAGATGGCTCCCAATCTTATGGTGGAATTAGGCTGGGTTCATCAACTTTAGCAAATTCCTAGAGTTGTGCAACTATCACCACAGTTGATTTTAGAACATTTTCGTCATGCCAAAAAGAAACCCCATGCCCATTAGCAGTCACTTCTTATTTCTCCACAATCCTCCCAGCACCTGGCAACTACTATTTTGTTTGTTTGTTTGTTTCTGTGGATTTGTCTACTCTGGATACTTCATGTGAAAGGAATCCTACGGTAGATGGTCTTTAGTGACTGGCTTCTTCACTTAGCACAGTGTTTTCAAGGTTCATCCATGTGCAGCACGTGTCAGTACTTCAGTCCTTTTACAGCTGAATAATGTTCCATTCTAGAGTTTTATCACATTATGTTTATCCATTCATTAGTTGATGAGCATTGGATTATTTCCACACTCTGGCTACGTGAATAACATTCTATTAACATTTATACAAACATGTTTTCATTTCTCTTGGGCATATACTGAGGCATAGAATTTCTGTGTGTATATATTAACTGTTAGGGGAACTTCCAGAATGTTTTCTAAAGGAGCTGCAATATTTTACCTTCCCACTAACAATGTTTGGGGGAGGGGGTGTTCCAAAATCTCCATGCCTTTGCCAATGCTTGTTATTATCTTATTGGTTATTGTCATCCTATTAGGTACAGGTTAGTCAACTTTTTGTCACTGTGACCAAAATACCTGTCAAGGACAGCTTAGAGGGCTGGGGCTGTAGCTCAGTGGCAGAGCACTTGCCTCTCATGGTTGAGGCACTGAGTTCGATCCTCAGCACCATGTAAAAGTAAACAAAATAAAAGCATGCTGTCTTATCTACAACTAAAATAAAATAAAATCAAAGCTTAGGGGACGAAAAGTTTATTTTAGGCTCATCCTTTCAAAGGTTTCAGTAGAAGGTGGGCCAACTCTGGACCCCATGGCAGAAGGGCCTGGCTGGGAATAGCTTTTCAGCTCAAGGAGGCCAGGAAGCAGAGAGAAAGGAGAAGCCAGAGGAATAAGATATAATCCCCAAGGGCATAGTCCCAGAAATCTACCTCCTCTTGCCACACCCCATCTGCTTACAGTTACCACCCAGTATTGTAGTCCTTTCAAATTATTAATTTATCAAATGGATAAATCACTGATTAGATCAGAGCTCCCATAATTAATCATTTCACCTCTGAACATTATTAACAAAGGAAATTTTTGGCGAGACACCTCATATCCAAACCATAACAGGCTAATATTCTGGCAAACCCCACTCACCTGCCTTCTCAGGTTCCTGATAATAGAATTGCATTGTAAATTTGTGAGAGACATATCACAACTTGAGATAATATATTCATTAGACAAAATTTCAAACTTGTTAATCACCACCTAATTTCTATATAGTATCATTGAAATAGTCTCTGAGTGTTTTATGACTATTAATTATGTATTTCTTTGAGATCTTTTAATGCTTCAAAATTATATGTGTTTAAATTATTTGCCCATGGCTTTTGAAGGACACATCTATTTTATAAAGAATACCCATAGTAGTTATGAGTACTGAGGCTGTTTCAGACTCAAAAAGTCACTCAAAAAGTATATGAAGTATAGATTTACAGAAGAGAATGCATTCAGAAATAACCATGGGAAAGAGCACCAGTTAGAGTTTTATATTTTATTTCTAGTTTAGGTATCTTTTATGATGCAAATATCATAAAACCCCAGTGCAGTGCATTAGTTAGCTTTCAATTTCTGCAACAAATCTTGATATAATCAACTTGTAAGGAGAAAAGTTTATTTGGGCTCACAGTTTCAGAGGTTCCCGACCATGACCAATTAACCCTGTGGCTCCAGGCCTGTTCTGAGGCAGCAGCATATCATAGTGGAAGCATATGACAGAGCAAAACTGCTCACCTCGTTACCTCATCTCTTTCTCCTTACCCCTTCTGCCATGTGAGGATACATATATTTTT
The DNA here is from genome assembly GCF_052094955.1 of Ictidomys tridecemlineatus. Classification (NCBI taxonomy): domain Eukaryota; kingdom Metazoa; phylum Chordata; class Mammalia; order Rodentia; family Sciuridae; genus Ictidomys; species Ictidomys tridecemlineatus. The sequence continues at coordinate 52,674,773 of NC_135487.1, forward strand.
GTAGAATAATTAGCTACCTAATAACTGGAAATAAACATTTCTTACATTTCCCCCTTCACTGTCTAGTTAAATAAGTATAAGAAAAAGTCATATGTATTTTTTAAATTATCTATTCCACTGTCTTTCTATAAATTCAATAGTACAGGTTGAACATTTCTAATTTGAAAATCGAAAATCTGACATGCTCCAAAATCTGAAACTTTCAACATTCCAACATAATATCTCAAGTGGGAAATTCCACATCATGAAAATTTGTTTCATGTACAAAATAATTTTTTAAAAATTGTATAAAATTACCTTCAGTTGTATACACAAAAGTTTTATGAAATATAAATGAATTTCATGTTTAGACTTGGGTCCCTTAGCCAAGATATCCTATATATATATACACAAATATTCTAAAATATGAAAAAATTCACAAATCCAATACTTCCAGTTCTAAGCATTTTGGGTAAGGCGTGTTCAACCTGTAAACTGTAACTGAACTCTGACAAACCTAACCAAATTTTGAATTGATGGAGTCCAGATTAATGAGATTTTATCATATTTTAAAGAATGGGAAAAATTATCATAAGAATGAACATTTTCCTCCAGCATATTAAAAGCATGAGTTCCTGTAAGCACAGACAAATCAGAAAAGGAAACACACATCTATTCATCTTCCAATTAATGAAAAACAAACTCATGAGTTGAAAGCAACTAGAGAAAGAAAAAGTCAATTTCATTAGCAAACTACCAAGAAGATCTTTTCTCTCAAGGAAAAAGTTGACTTAGAATGAATGTTGTGGTTAAGGTAGTTGGTACAGTATCAGGTCAAAGGCTCTCCCAGATCCTGGGGTGCTGGGGTATTTTCCACTTGGGCAGGTAGGGAGAGATCAGCATTGGCAAGGTTTCACTTCCAACTTGTGTGGTTCTGTGTTCCCGTAAGGTCACATAGAGAAACCTGTCACCTTAGCCCACACACTGGTTTCACCCAGTGGCATACAAGTGGGGATCCCTCTTTGGCAGCAAAGGGGCCATCAGGGCCTCCTGGTGTTGGGTTGAAGTGTTAAGTAGAAGAATTACATCTATGTTGCTTCAAGAGCTTTCTCCCCACCATCCAGCTTCTTTGTGGTGGCTTTATCAGATACAGCCGCATGGCTATTCCCATACCTTCCTCTTCCTCTTGTTTGCTGAGTAGTCAGGGGTGGTGATAGAAAGAAATTAAACTTGCTTATTGGCGTCTACCTCCTGCTCTCCCACTATCCTCAGCAGCTTCATGTACGTGTGCTCTTTCTTTATCTTAGGAATTCATGCAGTGTCTCCTGCAGTGCCTTCTACTTGATAAATATTTTTTTTTTGCACAGAAATGAATGGATGACACTCCATTCTGTTCCATGCAAGTCAGTTTAGCAAATATTCATTTAATATTTCATGTCTTCCTGGCACCATGTTAAACTGTAGAGACAAAAACAAAAGACAAAGCAAAACAAACAAACAAAAAAAAGATACACACCATCTCTGTGCTTGACAAGCTTATACATTTTTACAAGGCCACCAATGGGGGAATTTCAGGTACCATGGAAGACCAATAGGGCAAATATTTTTAGATTAGATGCCATTTTATTTACTTTCTAATTTTTAACTTTCTTTCTTTCTTTTTTTTTTTTTTTTTTTTGTATCAGGAATTGGGGCTTAACTATGAAGCTACCTTCCCAACCCTTTTTATTTTTTATTTTGAGACAGGGTTTTGCCAAGTTGCTGAGGCTGGCCTGGAACTTGTGATCCTCCTTCCTCAGCCTCCAAGTCACTGGAACTACAAGCATGTGTTACCATGCCTGGCTTAGATTGGATATCATTTTAGACCCTTAAATTCAGTTGCCTACTCTACCAGTTCATAAGGGCTGCTTATAGTTGCCACATCTTCTTCTCCGCATATTTATTTCTAACAAGCAGAATTCTTAGATATGATCCCAAACATTTATAAGACTGTGGTGTTAGGTTTCAGTAATTCTTTCAGGATTCAATAAGCAGTTCATATTTTAAAATCCATTTCCTCACCAATTATGAGCCCAGAGAGCTGAGACTGTAGAAAAATACAACTTTGTTCCTTTTTGTAACCACTAATCTCAACTGGGTCCAGAGAGCAGCACACTAGTCTTCTACATTTCACTGCCCAAGTCAAGCCCCAGCTAAGCCAGACAATCTTCCCTTCTTTAACCTCTATTGATGATTTGCTTCCTATTTTACTGAGAAAATGAGACCAATGAGAAATACCACAACTTCCCTCATCTATGTAAACTCTGACATCTGTACCCACAGACTTAATCTTTTGTTCTGTTACTCTGGATAAACCATCCTTGTGGTTCCTCCCCACTTGTGTACTGGATCTGCCTACTGGAGGACATTGCTCCAACCATTTTCCTCTTTTGTCTGCATCATTACCTTCTCTATCTTGACTGGGTCATTCCCATCAGCTTTTGAGCATCTACAGCATCTACTCTTTGGAAAAATGCAATATTCCCTAAATGCCTCCCCAACACCATACTATTTCTCTGCTTCCTTTTATGACAGAAATCCTCCAAAGAGCTGTCTCTACTGTCTCCATTTTGTCCCCTCTCATTCTTTCTTTGGTCCTTTCTCACCTTCATTCACCACTCCACTGAAATAGCTCTTATCAAAGTTGCTAAGGTTGGGGCTGGAGTTGTGGCTTAGTGGTAGAGCACTTGCTTAGCACACAGAGACTCTGGGTTTGATCCTCAGCACCACATAAATAAATATTGTGTCAATCTACAACTAAAAAAAATCTTTTTTAAGTCACTAAGGGTTTCTGCATTGCCAAACCCAATGGTATATTCATACCCTTATCTCATCTACCAGGAGCACTTACCTTGGCTCTTCACTTTCTTTTGGCTTTCATAGCACCTGCTCCCTTTTGCTTCTTCTTGCTGAGTGCTTTTTGTCAGTCTCTTTTTCTGATTCCTCTTCATTTCCAGTAAAGTAATAAAAGACCCAGAGCTCTGCCCTAGGACCTCCTATTATCTTTATCTACATTCATTACTTTAAATATCTCATCCAAATTTATGGCATAAAACTCCCCAATTTATATGTCCAGTCCAAATATCTCTCCTGGGCTACAGCTGCTATATATCTTAACATCTCTTTTAGCATTTCCTCTTAGGCATTCAAAAGGTATCACAAAGTTACCATTTTCTAAACCAAACACCAGTTTCCTCTCCCCAGATTTGCTGATTCCATCTTAGTAAACCACATGTCTATCCTTAGCATTATTTATATAAAAATGATTGGAGTCCTCCTGGATTTCTATCTTGCCTTTCATCTAATTGAGCACCATAATCTTGTGGATCTACCTTGTAGATATCTGACATCTTCTCACCACTGGACTGCAGTCTTAGGCCAAGCCGTGTCACCTCTCACCCAGTCAATCCAGGAGCTTCCTAACTGGTTCCTTATTCTCTGCCTTGTCCTATGTAGTTCCTTTGTTACTGATTTTTGAGCCCAAAGACTGCATTCTTTTTCTTTCGAGGAATTGTAGAGTCAATGAGAAGACTGAGAATCACTGAGCAGTGAAAGAGACTTTTATTCTTGGTCAAGAATAGGAGAAGTAGAAGATAAACTTGAAAATCAACTTCTCCCTGCTCATGGCCAGAAGGTTATATCAACAGGGTAAAAGAAATGAGGAACAGAGACAGGTTAATAGGGTGGAGGACTATTCATGTATTTTATTGTAATAAAGTTAGAGATTGTCAAGGGGTCACTTTGGCAGCCATCTTAGATCCAACCTGTTTTGGCCAGCCCACCAGAAGCGGAACTGACCTTCAGGCATGCTGTCCTCAAAGAGGGCAGAGTTAGGGTGGGCAGAGTTAGGTCGTCTAGGCAGTAGAAGACAAAGGCTGGTAACACCTTATTCACAAGTAGATAATCTTTTTTATAGGCATCTAAGATCTTATCACCCTTATCACCCTTCTCCTTGGAACATCTCTTTTCAGAAATCAAAGCCAGAATACTTCCTTGTCTCTACATGCCTTTTAAATACCTCCCTCCTGGAGAATTCTTTGTTCTCATGTCTAATCCCTTTCCCGCTCCCTCCATCTGAAACCTCATCGACCTCTTTTGGTATTCCTTGAGCAGGCCAAGCAAAGGTCCTGCCTCACCGTGTTGCGGAAAGCTCGGTCCTTGTCCTCAGTGCCAATCCAATAATGAAGATACAGTTTTGAGAAAAAAGGAAAAAGAAAGTTTACTGCTTTGCTAGCAAAGGAGAAACAGGGGACTCCTACCCCAAAGACTGTGATTCTGCCCATTAGTAGAAATAAGGGGCTTTTATAACAGGTGACTCAAAGGCTACATTCCGTGTGTTCCCTGTTGGAGTTGTGATTCACTTGTTAATTTGGGAGATAGATATTCATTTCTGAGATCTTCTGGTGCCGTCCCCAAAGTCTGGATAATTTCATTCCTAAGGTGGTTGTGTACTCAGGGACAGATAACTCTGCCTAGAATAGGGAAGAAAGGTAATCCTGTTTCCCCTGAGATTTAGGGGGTGGGGGGGCGGAGATTAGGGAGGAGCAGGAAGAGAGGAAGAGAAAGAAACATGTCCGTTTTCATAATAAGTTGCAGTGGCAGAGCAGCAAGGGCTATGTTCAAGGCATAAGGTGGGACACTGTAAAGAGGGCCCTTGACTATTACCTAAAATGCCCTTCCTCCCAAGAGCCACAGTGTTTGTTCCTTTACTGATCTAATGTCACTTTCTCAAACGGGCCTTACCTCTTCTCCCTAAATATATAAATCCACACCCTTACCCCCAGAACTTTCTAGCACCTTTATTTGGCCTTATTTTTCTTCAGAACATTTACCATCTCAGAGTATCTTATACATATTTGTTTCACCAGAATGTGTACTTCATGAGAATTGCAACTTCATCTGTTTTGTTTTTGTTTTGTTTTTTTTGTAGCCCCCGTGTATAAAGATGTCCTTGGAATATAGTTAGTGTTAGATAAATGTGTGTTGAATGAGTGATTAACTATAAACAGATGATGTTATTCATCACTATTGCCATAATTTGACAGTGTTTATTGAAAATTATTAATTAGGATCAGGGCTAGGTGCATGGGGAATATCTGAAAACCAAATCAATTCCCTTCAAAGAGTAATCTGCTATGCATTAGCACACATACACAGAAAGAAATAGAGAAATTTAAAAACTTTTCTGTGAGTCATTTTTTTTTTTTTTTTGTCACCATGACAAAATACCTGAGAAAAACAGCTTAGAGAAGGAAAGAGTTATTTTGGCTCTTGGGTCAGAGGTTTCCGATCCATGGCCAACTGGATCCATTGCTATAGGCCATATAGCAGAGCTGCTTACCTCATGGCATGGGTAGGAGTGGGGGTGGGATGCAAGCACCAGGAACAAGATAGAACCTTCCAGGGCATGTCCCCACTGAGCTACTTCCTCCAACTAGGCCCACCTTCTATAGTTTCCATCATCTCTTAATAATGTCAGCAAATTAATCCATCAGTAGATTAATCCACTGATGAGGTTAGAGTTCCCCTGTGAGCCACTCACTTCTCTGAAGTTTCTCCTCTGAACACTGCTGCATGGAGAACCAAGCCTTCAACACGTAAGCCTTTGGGAAATATTCCAGATCTAAACCACAACAACTTTGTGATGTATAGTTCTGTGAGCAATCAAGGACAAACCAGAGTGTTCTTTCCTACTTTCTACTCCCAGCACAATGTTTTGACACCACATCTGTAGTGGAGGAGGCTTCTTTCCTTATACCAACTCTCTCCCCAGCAGAGCCAGGTGGGTGTTCTCCAATTCCATTTTGACACCACCTATGTTGGAGATAACACCAGATCATTCCCAGAAGGCTGATGCCCCCACTTCAGATGCCAGTCAAAAGCCCCGAGTCCTGACCTGTGCTTTTTTTTTTTTTTTTTTTGGTACCAGGGATTAAACTCAGGGGCACTTAACCACTGAGTCACATCCCCAGCCCTATAGGCCATATAGCAGAGCTGCTCACCTCATGGCATCACCCCACTCCTCCCCATGCCATGAGGTGAGCAGCTCTGCTATATGGCCTATAGCAATGGTCTCACTGAGTTGCTTAGGACCTCTCTCTTGCTGAGGCTGGCTTTGAACTCATGATCCTCTTGCCTCCCAAGTCACTGGGATTACAGGTGTGCACCACTGCACCTGGCTTTGACCTATGCTTTTGACTGGCTAAAAATCAGGGTTTCCAGGATACCCTCCTCAGCTTTAATTTATTATTGTGACTTACAGAACTCAGGGTCATGCTTTACTTAATATCCTTTACTATTATAAAAGTATTACAAAGGATATGGATGAATAGCCACATGGAAAAGATGCAATAAAGATATCTGAGAAGGTATATGGAAGCTCCACCGTTGGCCTTTGGTTATCTACTTGGCCATTGGTTATCTACGGAGCCTTCAGCCCTGCTCCCTTCCCCAGAGGTGGGAGGTATGGAGGGGTTGCTGAAAGCTCCAGCCTCTCATCTTTGATGTCCCTTGGTGGGTCCCCTATCCCTGCCCCCATAACCAGCCTCCCTCCTGAAGCTGCCCAGGAGCACCCTCTTCAGTCATCTCATTAGCACACAGGAAGACACTTATTACTTTAGAAATCTCAAGGGTTTCAGGAGCTATGTTCCAGAAACCAAGCCGAGATCAAATATGCACAGTATTTACCACATCACAATATCATGATAGTTCTAAGGTATAATCCGTCATTATTAGAGTCTTGGAGTCTTCAATTAAAACACTGCTTTGTGGTCTAGGTGCTAACATGGGGAAGAATTTAAAAGCAGAATTAAATCACCTAGTAACCGAAGTTAATGTCAATTTGAGAATACATTTCCATTTTGACTTGAAGTCTTCATATGTGTGATAAAAGAATTAGCCACAAACCAATTAAGAACATGGATGTGGTTTTTCTCTAACTGGAAAATATTCAAAGGTGCCCCACTTACCTATTACCCATAGTTGTCATTTCCTTATTTTCACATTTGAATTCTTATTTAATATAAGGTTAGCATATCTTCTAATAAGTTCTCTGTTAGTGGGGCCTAGCAGCCATTTGAACCTAAGTCTGTCTTTAAAACCGAAGCCCTGTTAGTGTATTTATGCTCCCTTTTATTTCATAAAGAATACAAGGCAGTTATATAAACAAGGCATAATTTAATTTTATTTTGTGGAATAGGGTTCTCTATCACTGAGCTATATCCCCTCCTTTTTATTTTTTTATTTTGAGATAGGGTTTCACTAAGGCTGGCCTTCAACTTGTGACCCTCCTGCCTCAGCCTCCTGGCTGGGATTACAGGTGTGCACCATTATACCCAGCCATAGTTTAACTTTAGATACAAACAATAGCCTTCTGCTCCTTGCTTTTTTTTCTCATTTACTCATTTATTCAGGATAACAACAACGCTACTCTATCATCCTTATTTTACAGATGATTAAACTGAAGTGTATAGTGGTTAAGTAACTTGCCCCAAGTCCTACAACTTATCAAAGGGCCTAGCAGGCATTTGAAATTAGGGCTATCTCTAAAACCCAAGCCCTATGTTTTTAATTACCATGATATGTCTTTCTTATTACCCCATGGCATTGGTAGTCACCTCACTGCTGGTGTGAGGAAAGAGGCAGTACTGGAAAATGCACTTGAACTTGACTTAAGGGCACAAGAATAGTTGTTGTACCTGCAAGTATGTAGCCCCTTCCCAAACCCAAAGGACTGTCAACCTGAGAGGTTGTCTTGCTCCTCTATAGATAAAGATTGATTTAATTTCTGAAGCATTTTAATTCATAGATGACTTTGTTGGTGGTAGCCTAAGGCAAAAATGTCATTTGAATTCTGAAAGATGTAAGTGGCTGGGAGACTGTGGGGCTGAAGAAATTTGAGATTACTGAAAAGAACACAGTAGTAACAGGACCCAGAGTGGAAGGAACCCTAGGGATGAGATGATAGTGATTTTCAAGTTTATCTTCCCCACAGATCTTATCAAGCCAGTCTCCTGGGACAGAGAACAATTGACAGTGTTAGGTAAAGAAATAGGGTTGGAGCTGCTTCCGTCCCACAAACACCATAATTAGAACAATACAAAGACCATGCACAGTTCTGGGGACCAAAATGGAGCAAATTAAATTCCATTCATGTATGATTTTGTCAAAATAAGCCCAACTATTATGTATAGCTATAATTCAATAATAAAAACATTTTTAAAAAATAAAAAAAAGAAGACCAAAAAAAAAGGACCATGCACAGGACCTGTGATCAAAGATGATATGCAAATTTGTGAAATATTTCCACTCATTAAAAGTAAGAATTTAGGATACTCAGTTTTCACTGTTTTTCAAATTCCAAGGCCATTTTTCTTCTAAATTAGTATATATGTATAATTAGATTTCACAGAGTAATACAATTAGAAGTCTATAAATAATGTGTCAAATGGATAATATAAAGCCTAAACTATCACCATAGCTCCCCAAACAGGCAGGAAAGATAAAATAAGAATATTTTGAAGCATGCTTACCCTTCTTGGTAACTGGTTGGCTCTTACAAGTAACAGAAAGTTATTAAGAATGGTGACGTAAGAAATAAGGACAGCATGAATTTTCCACGGATGAAGAAACTGGCAACAGGTATTGATTTGCAAGAAAAAATAACAGAGTTGGTTAATATACTCTAGTTCTGGTCCCAGTCCTCCTAGTCAGAACACAGATATGTGAGAGCCATGTATGTGGAATAGACTCGGAATGTTGCGGGGGGGTGGGGGGTGGGGGGGTCAGAAGAGAGGGGAACCCAGATGAAGGGTTGCAGGGACAAGAAGTCACTAAGTGAGAAAAAGATGGAGGAGCTTAAACCCGGAAGACCGAGTTCACACAGCTGGGGGCAGTATGAATGTGAAGTAATCAGGAGGGACAAATACTAAAATCATGACTCAGAGAATTTCAGTGTTGGAAAGGATGCCATGTTAAGAGTGATCTCTTGGGAAAAGCAAAATTCACAGCAAAAGGATTAAAGACCAAGTAGAAGTGATAACTTGGATGTAGTTACCTAAGATATAAAAACTGAATAAGAAGTTTAAGAAGAGGAAATCTAAAGAGTTGGTAGTTGAAAAGTTTCAAGAAATGTAAATAAAGGAAGTTCACTGAAAACATTTTCATGCTACAAATGGATCTGATTATAGACAAGAGTTGTTGGGGTTTTTTTGAGTCTGAGGGGGCCCAACATTTAATCTCTGCAGACATCCCTTATGAGTTCTAAATCAACTGAGAAAAAAAACAAGGAATAAGCAGATGAAACTCAACATATTAAAACATTTCACTTAAAATATTGGATTTAATAGTTAAATAATTTATTTCAAATATCCAAATAATTTGGAATACTTAAATATTGAATGATATCTATTGCCAAGAACTGTGAAGTCTTCTCTTCCTGGTTCAGCTTGGGTATGTGGCCACAGTGAGCTTTCTAATACTGATCCTCCTAAAATAGACAGGTTTACCTTGTCCCCATCACAGTCTTGCTCCTCTATTCTTCCAGAGATGGGAGAAGCAGACCAGAGCAGCCCATCCCCAGGGTGGCTCCCAAGAGAAGGAGAGAGGAAGGGACTGAGCGGCACATGCCTGGTGGGTCTCCATCCCTGAAGAGGCTGAGTAGAGTTACTCCCATCTCCCAGAGGCAGGGAGGAGACCAGGTGGGGCCGGGGTTTAAGGACAATTGATCATCACAGAAAACACAGAAGGAGAGAAGAAACAATTTTCCAGCACTCTCTTTTCCACTGCTTGACCTCGTATCCCCTAAAAATATCATGTGATTGTTTGGGAGTAGAGATTTTAAAACAGGTTCAAACTTTCTGTCCAAAGACAGTGTCAGTTAATCTAATTTTAAATTTTAGCCTGAATGTATAACATGTGGAATTTCCAAGTTGAAATGGCCCGTTAGAGATCTTCAGTCATTCAATTATATACTTAAGATATAATTTGAAATGACATTTAATATTTATCTCTACCCTCTATTCTTTTTATTTTATTTATTCTTTTTAGTTGTACATGAAAATAGAATGTATTTTGATATAGAATACATACATGGAGAGTAACTTCCTATCCTTGTAGTTCCCATTCCCATTCTTCCAATGATGTAGAGTTACACCATTTTTGAACATGGAAAAGTCATCCTCACCCTTCACCCTACTCCTGGCAGAAATGTCTGACTTCAGAATCCCTTTACTGAACCCGTGCAACCCTTGCTCCAAGGGACAGCTCTTCTATTCCAAGCCATGTCAGGACTGACTTGATCGATGGGCACAGTAGGCACACTACCTGTGCCTCACATGCTCTTTGGGAGTCCATGAAAATATTTAATTTCCTTTAAAATCGAAAGAGAAAAATGAACTGTTAGGTTAAATGTTTTAATATATAATAATAATATATTTGTCTATATCGACAGTTTTAAAATAATAATCTGTGAATATAAGCATGTGTATGTATGCATGTATACATGTATATATGTGTATTTATATGTATTTTATATATTTCTATTTACACAGACTTTTTTTAATGGAGAAAAAAAGGTCTTATGAAGGCCAAAGTGTTTAGATCCAAATGAAGTCATAACGTGGCCCTTGCCAGATTTGAATTTGTTTTTAAAAATTCAGAAAATGAAATCAAATTTGCTTAATATCAGTAAAAGATTATATATCTGAAAGCAGATTTTAAAGGGTGGCATCAAAAACTTTGGGATGTGGGATGGAGCCCCAGGACTACCTGCCCAAAAAAAAAAAATCTGAAAAAATGAGTTCAAACTGAATAGAAGTTGGTGATTTTTTTTCTTCTTTTTTTCAAGTTTAGAGACAGAAGAAGAGCAACAGTATCTTGCCACAAACTGTATTAACATCTCCATGGACTCACTGCAAGCAGGCAGGCAGTATTTGGTTTGGGTTCAAGCTGCAAATGCATTAGGCGCGGAGGAGTCAGAACCACTCCAGATCCATCTGGATGATATAGGTAAAGAATAAGCAATCCATAGTGTCTTTAATAACAGACAACTACTTGTGCTGACCTAGTCAATGAAGTCTAGATCTGAAAGAAGATTCTGCATATCGTGATGGATAAAATAGAAATCATCCGTAATTCCTCCCCAAAGCAACTTGGAGATGAAAGTTGCCAACAGCAAGCCAACCATGCTGTTATACACCCTTCCTGTCTGGTTTCTGCTTAGGTGTATGTGCTTACAGTTCACATACATGTATGTGAATTGTGCTTACAGTTCTATTGGGAACTTCCTTTTTCCAAGTGTTCTTCTAAGGGCCAGGGACAGTAAGATAGACAAGGAATGTGCTCTGTAATAATTTGCAATCTACCAAGGAGGAGAAACAAGGATTACAATAAATTATGATGTGTCTTATATTGTGAGAAGTACAGCATACTAGGAAGTCATACTCTACACACTATCTGGGGCTTACCTGGGGGATTTTGTTTTCATCTTTACATATTATAAAATACAATGACAATTACAGCAAATTTTATAGACATCCATAAGCTGACAGTCAGATATAACAAATGTTAGAATGTTTTGCTTCAGATAATTTTAGATCCTACTTCTTTTACATAAAATATATAATAAACATTTCTATCAACTTCATCTACAATATTATTTTTAGTGTTGTCTGAGTGTAGCATAGTTTAATCCTTTCTTGTGGAGGCTTATGGTTTTTTCAATTTTTTACCATTATAAACTATATTACCATGAATACCTTGTTGCTAAATTTTTACATGATTCTTTATTATTTTCTAAAGATAGATTCCAAAAAGTGGGGCTGGGGTTGTGTCTCAGTGATAAAGTGCTTGCCTAGCACATGTGAGACACTGGGTGCAATCCTCAGCACCACATAAAAATAACTAACTAAATAAATAAAAGTATGGAAAAGCATACAGTACTTATACATTAAAAAAATTCAAAAAATAATCATCCTTAAGCTTCTTACGATTATACCCAAGTCCTAAAATCAGAATGCAGAGTATCAAGTATGAATTGCTCTGCCTTTAAAGATCCTAGCACTAATGATTCCTGTGGTTATTAAGGATAACTTCAATAAGCTAACACTTACTGAGCATCTCCTCATGTGCTAATTGCTTTTACATCCTATTTTGTAGAAGATATTATAATTCATACATAAGGAAAGCAAGGCTTGGTGGCATTAAAAATTTTTAGACTACAGAGCTAGGGAATGCTTAATTCCAATCTTCTTGAATCCTGTCCTTAGACTTTATGATAATTATTTTTAAAAAATCATAATGTGTCTTAAAACTTTCCTGCTGAATGGCCTATGGGATGGGAAGCCTTCTCTTAGGGTACCACACAGGTAGATTCTCTTTGGGCATGACTGCAGTCTTCTATAGCAAGTAATATCTCAACTTCTCAACTAACCACAACAAGCTCAGATAACTAGATTGTCTAAGAATCTGTCCCATGCGCTGAATACTGGATTTGACTATGGGGATGAACAACAGAGCCATTTCTTTGTATATTCTTGGAGTTGTAGTTCTCTTGACCATGATCTACATGTTTTTGCAAGTTTGCATTTTGAGGTAGAATGCAATAATATATCCTTTTTTTGAAAGCAGATTCCTCTTGATGGATTAATGAAGTAGAAAGGCTGTTATGTCTGGTGCCCTTTTTAGGAATAATTATAGCCAGTAAATGATAATTCTAAATTATGACCAGGAGTAGTATTACTGTTGTTGTTATCATTTTGATCTTAATATCATCTCACCTGTTTATTGAACACCTATTGTGTTTCACACACTTAACATACATATCATATTTAATTTTGGAAACAAGCATATATGATAGTACTGTCCCATTTTATAGATGAGGAGAAGTGATAAAAATTTCTCCCTAGGCCAATTTCTCAATTCCTAAGATTTTGTTTCCTTTTCTAGTGATTCCTTCTGCATCCATCATCTCAAGAGCTGAAACTATAAATGCTACAGTAGCCAAGACCATAATTCACTGGAATAGTGAAACAACAATTGAAAAGGTTTCCTGTGAAATGAGACATAAGGCTACAACAAACCAAACTTGGAATGTAAGCTAAATTTTCATTATTCTTTAGCATGTGAGTGAATGGTTTAAAAGAAAAGCCACCTCCCAGTATTCACAGTGGACTTATGAGTGATTTATTTTACATTTTCTGATTATTTGTGTGGTTTTCAAACTACTCTAGTTTTTGTTTTTGTGTGGTTTGGTTTGGATTTTTTGGTACTGGGGATTGAACCCAGAGGTGCTTTCCTACTGAGCTATATCCCCAGCCTTTTTAAATTTTATTTTGAGACAGGTTCTCAATAAGTTGCTGAGGCTGGCCTCAAGTTTGTCATCCTCCTGCCTCAGCCACTGGAGTCACTGGGATTATAGTGCTATCTCACTGGGCTCAAGCCACTCTAGCTTTAATAATGATTGCCATATGCTTCCAGAGAGCTATTTCCTGAAAAAGATCCTCATCCCTTTTGTAAATTGCTAAACAAACCAAATACCCAACCAAAGAGGGATCTAATTTTAGCTCTTTGTAATTAATTCACTGTCTCTTAGGGTGAAATTTACATCAATGATCCTGGATATAAAATTTAAATATTCTATGCTAAAATCTGATAGGCATCCAGGAAAATTAAAAATTGTTCAGAATGGAGAACTTAGACTTAAGGATCTCTCTCTCTCTCTCTCTCTCTCTCTCTCTCTCTCTCTCTCAATATTTTTTAGTTGTAAATGGATCTTTTAATTAATTAATTAATTAGTTAATTAATTAATTAATATGCAGTGCTGAGTATCGAACCCAGGGCCTCACACATGCCAGGCAAGTGCTTTATCACTGAGCCACAAATCCAGCCCCAAGAATGTCTCTTTTTAAATAAAAAATGTACAATTCATAGTGTAAAACTCATTACTAATACAGGCCTCAGCCTTGGATTAACTTAAAACAAAAACTGAATATCTAGAAAACAAACTATTCTTCAGTACCAAGTGCAAATTTATAAAGTGGGGAGAAGCACAGATATAAGCTTCCTTAATAAAATCATATGTGACAGCACCAATATAATTAAAACTCACTAATTTGAACTTGTATGAATTAGAGGAAAGTTCCAATTTTGGTGTATTCAAAAAGAATGACATTTCATTATTTTCAAATATAATAAATTGCCATTCAGTCCAAAAAAAAAAAAAATAAGGGATGGAGTTATGGCTTTGAAAGAGTTCTGTATCAGCTTTGGGTAACCAGTTTTCAGGCAGTGAAATAAAATGATGTGTAGTTAACACCAAAGCATTCATAAAACACAATTCAGTTTTAATTTGGTCATTAGCATGACCTCAAGCCTTCTACCATCTTTAGCTTCATCATTTTGAACATTATTTTTGCTGTAGTGTGATATATTTTTTAAGTGTCAAGAAGATAGGGGTAAAACTATATAATTTCATGATATATCCCAAAGATACCTGTTTAGAAATAAACTCCTGATGTCCACGATTGCTTAAATCCTCCAAGTGAACTTTTTAGTTTTTGGCATTATGACTGCTGAGTTTATGTTCTGCATCATTTGATCAATGAAGAAGTGAAGATCCTACTGGATTCCTATTACATCTGTGGAATTTAGGTAAATCTCAAAACTACCTGCACCAAATTCTTGAGTCTTAGATTTTGAGTTAATAAGATGTTACTCATTTAGGACTTTAGAAATCATGGTCAGAAGACGCTTCTGAGTATCTTAATCTCATTTTTTTTCTATAAATAAGAGGAGGTAATAGACTATCAGGCTGTTCAAAGTCAAGCTAAGTTTTCCAAACTGACAGTCAGTAGCTAAGTGTTTCTCACAGACCCTACATCCCTTTAGGCACAAAGGAATATTTGGAAAATAAAAGGACGGGTTTCAATCCATATTTCATCCCTCCTACCATGCTTCTTCTAAATACTACTGCCACAGGAAAAGAGAATTTACCATTTCTTAGTAGATTCCCCAAATCATTTCAGCAATAGCCAGGAGGAAGCTTTGTTCTGCACTTAATAGCATTAATACTTCTGGGTTTTGCATGAAGTGTTGTCTTTGACTCCTTGATGGAGGGATAGAAAAGCCAGAGCCAAAAGAAGTGAGAGGACTCAAAGGACTGCAGGTCCCTCGTCTACCTCAGCTCTTCGGTGACATTGCTTCCTGTCAGATATTGCTGGAGGGCTGTTCTTTACCTTCCAGTGACAGGCGGCTGTCTCTGAAAAGCCTTGTGGCTGAGATCACAAGCTCTGCAGTTCAAAGCCTGGCTCTGCTGCTTTGTAGTTGTGCAACCTTGAGAAGCTCCTTATCCACCCTGTGCCTCGTTATTCCCATGTGTGAAATGGGGATAAGAAAAGCCCCTACCTGGTATGGATGTGTGTGGTGTGGTGAGGTGGGGTGGGGTGGGGGTGGGGGACCAAATGGTGTAGGGAACTAGTTCAGAATAGAATAGGGTCAATATTCAGTGCCTGCTAGCTGTTATTTTTACTCTTTATCGTAACCTGCAGAGGTTAGCCTTGCTACAAAAGTGCTAGTGCCAAGCAATCTGTCTGAAAAAGCAGGGTACTGAAGGTATTTTCCACCTCTTTAAAGTTAAGCTGCTTACCCTGAGGTCTCAAAAGGAACCTGCCAGTCCTTCCTGTAATCCTGCAAGGCTCAGGCTGCCAGGCAGAAGTTTGATCTACTGGTTTGATGACTTGGTTCCAATCCAAGTCAAAGCCTCAGATTTCATCCTTGCAGATTGAACTGCATTTGAGGGAAACATTTACAAACATCTTGCCCCATCTTATTAGTCTTGGCCCTTTCTTTCTTTTTTTTTAATATTTTATATTTATATGGTGCTGAGGATCTAACCCAGTGCCTCACACATGCTAGGTGAATGCTCTACCTCTTGAGCCACAACCCCAGCCCAGAGTCTTGGCCCTTTCTTGACTTCTCAAGTAGTGTAGCTGAGACTAAGCTGGAGTATGTAATGAAGATTCAAGTAAAGTTTCAGAAATAGCAAAAGGAAAATAAGCATCTCTGAGAAAAACTAGCTACTGTGCAATCTAGATTACAAAATAAGACCAGCTCCTAAAATTAGGAGGCTCTGTTCAGTCTAACTCAAGCTTTTTTTGTGTGCAGTAGATCTCACCTTGGCAATCACAGCAAGGAGCTCCCTCCTACATATCTACCTTCCCAGTCTGTAGGATAGGGAAAGCAGTTTCCGTAAATAGAGGCTTTTATTTAAATCCTGTCTTCTGGGTTCTGATTATGTTTAAGAACAATTGTCCTACATAGGTGTTTTATACCAGGACTGATTATCCTCTTCAAAAGGAAGTTATGCATGTATATGTGATCCTTACCTTTGGGTCTTGAAGAAAACAACACAGTCAGCCTCTCCTACAAGAAATGCATGCACAGTAGCAGTGAAGCCATCTTGCGTCACCTAAAGGTATCCTATAAATTGCACAGTTAAACAAAGCCGTCTCCACATTTGTTAATCAGCTGACAATCAATACTGGACCCCAGTACAAGCTACAAAATTTTAGGAGATCTGCTTTCCACCAATTAAATACCTAAGTTTTAGTACTTTAGTACTAAAAAAAGTACTTTAGTACTTTTCTCCCGGGTTTTCATTATTTCTTAAATTGCATATCAGTCATCTACTGCTACAATAATGGATAGCAAACTGCCACAAAAACTGAAGAGACACACAACAGTAAGCATTTGTTCCTCTCTGTCATGGGGTCCAGCCTGGCGAGGTTGAGCTTCACTGATATGGGACATGTGTTTGCAGGTCAGCTGGCTTGCTCACATGGAAATTCTCTTCCACCATGTATACCAAGGATGCCACTTATCCTAAGTTGAGTCCTGCTCTCCAAGAACTCTTCCATGACAATTGGGTTTTCTCCAAGTCCTCCTCCTGGGACCAGTGGGCTAGCCTGGGCATGCTCTTCTCATGGTGATGGCAGAGGGCAAGAGCACCTGAGCCCAATCACTGCTTTGCCTTTCAGTCCTCTATTTAAGCCCGGGTTCAGTGTAAGAGCACACTCAAGCCATGAGGCCATGTGACAAAGACAGAGGTAACCCACAGGGAAAAGGCCTGGGCCATCACAGAAATCTCCCTCTGGAGAACGTTGTCCACATTCTCTCTACCCTGCTGGAAACAGCTGCTGTGAGGACACCACTATCTTTAAAAGACTGAGAATCTTGGCAGTGCTCACCCTGCACTAGCTCTTGACTCTATTGACTACCTGCTCCTTGGGCATGTCATGCCACTGGCTTATCAGGAAGGTCTTTGTTCCCTAACCATATCTCTAGCTGCCCTTTCCTTTGTAAACCCTCTTCTCTGCCAACTCCCTAAGCATGAACACTCCCTTTGAGATAGGAACTTGGGGATACAGAAAAAGAAAGGTATGCTGAATCCCAAAAGAGAAGCACCTATGAACCTTTGGAATGCAGGAAATGCCCATGAATCTTTGAAACTCAAAGGAGGCAACTCATGAGAAACCTAACTCACATCCTTGGCTTATGTCCTTGGACCTCATCTGGAGGACAATATGCAAGGAAGTACAGGGAAGACTGGTGATATTGTGTGACTACCCTGAATCTACGTCTAGTTCAATCCCTAGCTATGTTCCTTTATAAATAGTAACACCCCAGACCAGGGCATTGCTACCTGGCTCCTTGGAGCTGGCTTGCATTTTCCCTTGAACATGTATTACTTGCTTTGTCCCAAAAGATGTCTCACTCTTCAGATAGTCCAAATTCTCCCTTGAATGTGTATCTGCTTTCCTAAATAGATTTGTCTGCTTCTGACTGGCATTCGCTGAAATTCTCTTCCACCATGTACACCAAGGATGCCACTTATCCTAAGTTGAGTCCTGCTCTCCAAGAACTCTTCCATAACACTTCTATGCCTACAGTCTCTCTCTCACTTTGTAGCTCTTTTCACCCCATCCCCGGGCCTCTGCCACACCTATAGGCTGGAACTTGGAGCCCAACCAGCTCTCAGAACATCAAACCTACACTTGTAACCTGTCGGTTATTTTTATGGTCTGTCTCGCTGCACCTAAGCTCCTGTCAAGATGAGCTCATAAGCAGTAATCCACGCTCACTTCCCTGTCCCTATTTCAGGAGCATTTGCCACATGGTATATACTTTTATATAATGTTTATATATTTATGTCCTTGTGCTTAATCTGTGAGCTCCTCTGGGTGTGGGTTTATCCTAACCATTTTTGTATTGCTGTTTATTTTTATAATGTTAAGTCCATATGGATAGTATTCTACATATTAGCTATTACTGTTATTTGCCTTTAATCTGCCTAACCTCGGTAATAGTAAGGCAGGGAGTCTAGATTATAAATTTAAGTAAATGGATTAGTGATGACTGGATTATTATTATCTAATTAAGACAGACCAGGCTATTGATAAACTTTGTATTCAAGGGCCAAACAGTAAAATTTTAGTTTTCACAGGACATAAGGTTTCTGTCCTAACTCGTCATCTCTGTTTGTATAGCCTGAAAGCACTCTCAGATAATATATAAATGATTGAACATAACTGTATTCCAATATGATTTTATTTTTGGAAACTACAATCTGAATTTTATATAATTTCTATGCATCATGGAATATTCTTTTCATTTTTTTCAACCATTTAAAAATGTAAAAACCATTCTTAGCACAGGCTGCACAAAATCAAGTATTGATTCTTTTCCTGGAAGGGTTGATAGAACTGTACACAGATTGCAAAGGATCAAACCCTTGACTTTTGCTTTTCCAAATGCTTTTGCTATATTACTCAGCCTCAAAGAAAAATGAAATTATAGCATTTGCTGGTAAATGAATAGAACTGGAGAATATCATGCTAAGTGAAATAAGCCAATACCAAAAAACCAAAGGCCAGATGTTTTCTCTGATATGTGGATGCTAATTCACAATAAGGGGGAAGGAGCAAGGGAACAATAAAGGTACTTTAGATTACATAGAAGAGAGCGAAGGCAGGGGAGGGGTATGTGGGCAGGAGGGACAGTAGAATGAATCAAACATTATTACCCTATATACATATGACTACATGACATTATGCTGCATTTATGTATGATATATCAAAATGCATTCTACTGTCATGTATAATTAATTAAAACATATTTTTTTAAAGAGAGAGAGAGAGGGAGAGAGAGAGAGAGAGAGAGAGAGAGAGAGAGAGAGAGAGAGAATTTTAATATTTATTTTTTAGTTATTGGCGGACACAACATCTTTGTATGTGGTGCTGAGGATCGAACCCGGGCTGCACGCATGCCAGGCGAGCGCGCTACCACTTGAGCCACATCCCCAGCCCTTAAAACATATTTTTAAAAATAGATGGGGGAAAAAGTTTTTGCTAGTATAAATAGAAGATTTGGAAGAACATGTGATTAGTCACAGCTAAATTTCCCAGTCACCACCCTGCTTCTCTCCTCACCAAACCCTGTATTAAAATAATTTGTCAGTGAGATGGGAAGATTAGAGATGAGGGGAAGAAGGAAGAAACCAAGAACCAGACACTGGTGGGCTACTGAGGAGGGCCCTGTACCCTGAGCCATGTCCTAAGTCTGTACTCATGGGAGGTAGACTATAGAACTTTCTGGGTAGGTTGGAGATGCTTCTTACCCTACCAAGAATGTTCTCAGGAACTTAGATGCAACCCTAAGAAAAGATGTGCTTCAAACTGATGGAAGCAAAGTTTCAGTACTCTCCAATCTTCAGAAATGAGGCTGTAAATAGAAATGAACTGTTGTTAAAAAATGAAGTTACATTTCCTGTGCTCTTGAGGTAGACCCTCTACACAGACACTGATGAGGTCTAGTTCTCTCGATGATCATTTTGGCCTCTTGAGGCATCATCTCTCCTTTGCAAGTCCCTAAGCAGTTACCTGATTTGCCTCATTATAGAAACAGCTGGTAACAGTTGTGTAAAATTCTTTCTCATTTATCTTGAAATCTATAAAAACAAATTCAAATTTATAAAGGTAGAGACAAAAACAGTTGTTCCCAGGGCAGGAATGGAGGGATGGGAGGATTAGAGTTCAGAGGATACTAAGTATCAGAGATGAAGGATGAAGAAAGAAGTGTCTAGAGACTTACTACAGAACACGAGGACTGTGGATAATAAAATTGTATTGTACATGAGATGTGTGCCATCTGAGTCAGTTTTGGCTGTTCCTGCCACAAAAACAAGAAAAATGGATAACAATGTGAGATGATGAATATGTTAATTTGTTTTACTATAGGCTTTTTATTATGTGAAACATCCCATCGTATCATGTATACTTTACATATACACCGTAATATTTATTTTTAAAGAATTCTTTCTATTTGGAATTCTTATTGTACTTAAGGGCATTTCTTTTCTTCAGGAAGACTTACCTAAAAACAAAATAGTAAGTGACATATTGGAGAATCACGACTCCTTCACAAGAGTAGCTGGTCCCAAGCAGAGCGCATTTGAAAGTCAAATCTTCAGCATAGTTCAAATCTCTCTTGGATCCCAGGAGACCCCATGTTCCAGGCATATTTGTACAACAGACAATTCTGAGGGCCAGGAGTTATGGAAACTTGAATGATCTCTTTCAGGGAACCCGGCATCCTCAAAACATATTTTCATGAATTTTACATTTTCAATGCATTACAAGTTTTAAAGATTGACGTTAAGATTGGGTTTTGAAAGAAGAATCCCTGAGTGAGGTTGATAACCAAGCTTTCATCTTTTCTTCCTTTTTCAATTGTGTGTTTATTTTTTATCCTGATGGTTTTAACTTTCTCTTTCATGAGGCTCTAGCAACTGTTTTCTCTTGTGATTGCATAAATGCATTTCTAGACATATTTTATGTCTGCCTTTCAATCATGCCTCACTTTTTTCAGTAAACCACTTACTATAGCACACTGAAAATTCTCTGCAAATGCCTTGGCTCCTCTCTCCCAGCAGAAACAACTGGTTCGGGGGTCATATTTTTCATTATGTTCTATTGGTGGTTGTAATGCCCCAGAAAAAAAAAAAACAATTGTAAATCTATTACTCAGGTATTTTGTTTCTTATTTCCATTGGATTTTTCTAATTCAGCATTCTCAAATGTTTCTCTCTCTTTTCTCATACACACACATACACATGCACATACACTAGGTCTTCCAGAATTTGCATAAATCTGCAATAAGGGCCAATTTAATAGCTTAGCTTATGAGTAACCTTTTTTTTTCTAAAAGTAATCATGAGCAAGTGAAATTATCTCATCATTTAAAAAACTCCTGATCTAAATAATTAAATTAGGGCAGTTTCAAAAGCTATCAGGTCCTTCATCCCCCCCTCCTCATTAAAATCACGTATTCCAATATTTAAAATGTATTACATTTTGGACTTTCTTGAAATTTAGGAGGAGCCTATATAGAAAGAGAGTTGTTGAACACATGCAATGTTAATTTCACTCTTAATGTTTAAAATACATATTTGATTATATATATTTTATATAAAATGCTTCATCCTTTGTTTTCCCAGGGTCTAGAAGAGTCCTGGAATACAGTAGGGGCTGTCCTGGAATACAGCTCCATACATTGCTGCTAAGTGGAATAACTGTTTTAAAAGCACACGATATATATCATCTGGTTATTATTGCACATCTATTTCAGATTAAAGAATTTGACACCAACTTCACATATGTACAAAAATCAGAATTCTACTTGGAGCCAAACATTAAGTATGTATTTCAAGTGAGATGTCAAGCAACAGGTAAAAAGTACTGGCAACCCTGGAGTTCACCCTTTTTTTATAAAACACCTGAAACAGGTGAGTGTACTTACATATTTAATTCTTCAAGTCTCTTCTTCTGTCCTTCGATTCTTTTCTAAGTGCATACACTTTTTCTGCTTAACTTCTACCAAAATTGACAAAATATTCCAGGTAAGTGGTAAATCATTC
This sequence comes from Ictidomys tridecemlineatus, assembly GCF_052094955.1. Taxonomy (NCBI): domain Eukaryota; kingdom Metazoa; phylum Chordata; class Mammalia; order Rodentia; family Sciuridae; genus Ictidomys; species Ictidomys tridecemlineatus. Next base: position 52,696,761 of record NC_135487.1, read on the forward strand.
TTTTGCTTTGACAGCAAATTACAAATTGGTTCTTGAATATTCCTGGGCATAAGAACTAACTAGGGGCACTTGTTTAAGAAGGTGTTAATAATCCCTGCACCCCAAAGAGTTTGATCCACAAGTAGTGGGTGGGAGGTTCTCACAGATCAGAATTTCTTACAAACACTGGGTGATTGCAAAGCATGTAATTATCTAAGATCTTATTTTGAAAAACATTAAGAATTAAAAATATATATTCTTCTAAAAGAGACACAAATCAAATAATATCAATATAAGTATTGATAAATACTACTATATGCAAAGCAATTGGGAGATAAAGCACTTAAACGTGGGATTAATTAGTTCTCAACAAGGTCTAGATGATCCTTAGAAATTTTCCTATTCCAAAGATTATTAGTTTAATTTCATATACATTTATTCATGTCACTCAATAACAATTTGTAATTAAATGGAGTTTAATGGTAGCAAATAATAAAATAAATCTATTATAGTTGTTGTAATAGTCCTTAATGTCCCCATAAACTGAAGCTGTCTCCCTACTGTAGGTAGTTTATATGTCAGGTTACAATGTTTCTTTTCAGAAATGAAGGACTGGCTAGGCTTGATCGTGCACCTGTAATCCCAGCAGCTCAGGAGACTGAGTCAAGAAAATCACAATTTAATAAACCAGCCTCAGCACTTAGTGAGGCCCTAAGCAATTTATCAAGGGACTCTGTCTCAAAAAATATAAATAAATAAATAAATAAATAAATAGGGCCCAAGCCCCTCTGGGTTCAATCCCTGGTACCCCCCCCAAAAAAGGCTTTAATTATAATCACAGTACTGTTAACATCATCTTTATTTAACGTCTTGTAATTGTGTTTTATATTTTCAAAGCACTTTGACATACATTATAAATATTCATGGCTGCCAAATAAGTAGAGGGAGCCAAGAGCCAAAGTAACCAAAGAGTTCTTTTGGCGCCCCCTAATGCCCAGATGATAAAAATACAGAAATACATTATCAATGGAATTATTTTCAATAATGAATTATCAGTTCTCTCTTTTGAAAGTTAATTTATAACTTCAAGTATTCTGTTTTGAGTTGATATTTCTAAGAATTCTTACAACTTTAGATACCAACTTATATAATTTAGTTGGTAATTTAATATTTTTAAGTGAAATCAAGAATTATTTAGCAAGATTATTCAAAATGATAACTAACATTTACTTACCACTTACAAAGTACTACTGTATATAAGCTTGTTTGATTTTTACATCAACCATGTAATTAACACCATTTTACAAATGCAAAAACTGAGGCATGGCTTGCTAAATAGCATGATAGCACCTAATTACTCAAACACTTTGTGTTCTCCCCACCACCCCTCAGCAGCCTCATCAGATTTTTCAGCACATACATCAAAGTGAAAGGGAAAACAATATGAATATTCTACAAGTTCAGTAAAAGACTGCAAATGTTTTTCTTTAAGGATAAAATTTTCAATTGGAGATACAAGAGACTAAGAATACCAAAGCTACCCTACAACAATCTAAACTTAAAATCCTTTGTTTCCTAAGAATAAAAATCACTCAAGGGGTAAAATTAAATATCCCTGAAAACTTTCATTCATCCAAGTTCTGCGTGTTGGCTGAGGGGAACCATAGTTATTCTCTTGACACAATCTCTTTCTAAGACATATTAAATTAGAAACAGTGAAAATGTGTCAGGGAAAGTACAAATATTAAATCTTTTTAAAAACATTTCTTTTCTGTTTGTAAAAGCAATGCAAGTCTATCATAATATACAGCTTAGAAGTACCTGCTATTTACATTTTAATGAATTTAATACTAACTTTTTTCTATGCACCTATTTTTTAATGGTTGGTGCTATGGTGTATATACTGTTTTGTATACTGATTTGCTCACTTAATTCACCTTGTAGAGTTTTTAAAACCCTATTTAATGGCTGCACAGCATTCTAGTTTTTTAATGTACTATGATTCATTTAATCATTTCTTTATTTAAACAATATCTAGGTTTTTTATTTTCAATAAACTTCTTTGAATAGATTTGCATATAAACTCCCATTTCTCTTGGTCTAAAGAAATTTTTGAATTAAGAGTTAAGCACGTTTTGAGATGTTGATGCATGCTACCAATGGCTTTTTAGCACATCTTTAGTAGTGATTGGTTTTTACAAAAAGATATCCATGGAAAGGCAGTTATCCACTTATTCATGAAGGACTCATTTAGCCTCTGCTACATGCCAGGCACTTCCTAGGTGCTTGGGAACCTCAACAAACAAAGGAGACAAAGATCCCTGACTTGAAGAAGTCTCATTCTAAAGAAGACAGAAAATGAAAATCAAGCATAATAATTGCATAAGTTACATAGCATTATAAATAAAAACACAAATTGAAGCAGTAGGAACCAAACTTCACATCTGACGTATAAATTGCCTTATGATTGAAAAACACTAAAAAGAAATAGTTCCTATATTACTTTAGTTGACCAATTTCTTTGAGAATGAGGCTTTTTTTACCAACCAAATGTTCCCAGTAATAAAGTTTATTTGTGAAGAAATGCAATCCAGACGGTAACGTTTCCTCCATGCAGTAATTTCCTGTTTTATTCTCTAAGATTCTTATTTGCAAATCAATGATTTGATTCATCTCAATACAGCATGTTTTCAAAATTACATCCAGCTAGGAGAGCAGGACAAATTCTGAAGGAGGAATGACTTGTTCTGCAGCCCCTGCATTCTTCTGTATTGCTTTCCTTCTGGAAAAAGATTTATTTATTTATTTTTTATTTTTTGGTCTTTAAAACCTGGTCTCAAGCTGGGGATGTAACTCAGTGGTAAAGCACTTGCCTATCATGGCAAAATCTTTGTGTTTGATACACAGTAATATTTAAAAAAGAAAGAGAGACCAAAAAATACCTGTAATTGTGATTACTTGGGAGTCTGAGGTAGAATTGCAAATTCGAGGGCAGCCTAGGCAGTTTTTGAAGATCTTGTCTCAAAAGAAAAAAGAAAAAGGGTTGGGAATGCAGCTTAGTGGCAGAGGTCCCTCAGTTCAATTCTCAGGGAGGGGGAGTAAATTTAAAAGCATATGTACAGCTATAATGCACCAATAAAAAAATGTAGGGGAAAAAAAGCAAAATTTTGGTTTCAGGAAGAAACCAAATGGGGCTGGGGTTGTAGCTCAGGGTAGAGCTCTTCCCTAGCACATATGGTGCACTGGGTTCCATCCTCAGCACCACATAAGAAAAAAAAAAAAGTATTGTGTCCATCCACAACTAAAAAAATAATATAAAAATAAAAAAAACCAAACCAGTCATTTATAGTAAGAGTAAAATAACTTACAAGACTTAATGTCTTTTCCTTCCTCAAAGTATTTGATCTTTAATGGAAAACAAAATCTTATAACTAAAGAAGAAAAAGAGAATCAATCCCTTAGACCATCAGGTTTTAGCAAACACACAGAAAAGGTTTCTCTGGGTTAGACATCCATTTTATTCTATCCTGGTTTAACAACAAGAGGCCAATTTAAGTGATGGACTGGACTCCAGGTATCTCCAAGACAATAAATTATAATAGCAAACATTTATTGGATGCTAACTATGTACTGGGCATCATGATAAGTAATTTATGTGTGGCTTGCTGTTTACCACTGCAATCCTATAAAAGGATTGTAATTATTATTCCTTGGTACGGAGGAAGGTAGTTGAGACCTGAGAAATTTTACCAAACCTGTAAAGCTGGTAGACAGTGAAGCCACGGTATAACTCAGTCTGTGGGACTCCAGCACCCACATCATTTATAGCCCTGCTGGTCACCTTCCTAAGAGATCTAGGAAGGTTCTATGTCAACCCCACCCAAACCACCTAACCAAATCCTCCCCTACACATTACCTAATAATTAAACTATGCCAACAGAACTTCACTTCTAATGTAGGATTTGTTATGAAAAATGCAGAAACATGAGAAAAGAATCTCAAGATGTTATCAGCTATTTCTACTTTGTCGAGAATACATGTGGAAGCAGCTCTGGGTTGAGGCATTGAGAATGAAGCACAGGACTCCAGGAACTTTGAATCAGGCACGGGAAGGAAAATTAGATGAGGATGTAGTAGAGGTGAAGAGAAGGTGACCTTGACCATGACAAGATTGCCACAGGCAATTCACCCTGTGGTTTTCTATCTGGTCCTGGTCCAGTAAAATATCTAGAACATAGTGTTTCTGAGGGTGGGAGCCATGGGCCCTCTGCATTATAATACCTGTAAGCTTGCTTAAAATGCAGATTCCTGGGCCTCTTACCAAGTGACACTTTTTCAGGAAAGTGTACGAACCACTGTTCTAGAAGTTAGACACACCATATAAGAGGGAAGAGAGTATCTTACAGATAATGCAGGGTACAGGCAGGAAAGGTGGATCCAAATGGGGAGGTCTGGTTGCCCAACTCATCCCCTTGGAAATAATGGACACTCAGGAAGCAGAAAAATTTGGTCATGTGAGAATCTAAGGTAATTATCTCTGCTGCCAACTGGCCACTTCTCTCTTCCCTGTTTTTCCTGAGTCTCTATCACCGCTGCTCACCTCAACAGAGCAGGATCATCAGAGGAACAGAATTGTGGGTCAGCTGCTCCAGTTAACCAGTGGTAAAATGACCTCTTTAGCCTACACCCTGCCCTGCCTCTTCAGGTGAGGCTGCAGCTGATCCTGAGGACCATGAAGAGCTGCTGCAGGTGGAGCTTCTAACCCACCAACCTGTCAGCCACTCTAAAAATCCCTGGGGTCTTGAAGTAGCGCAGAAGATGCCCCAAAGGGGAAAAGATTCTTTTGTCAGTGCATAGAAAACCAACACTGAGAATGTGAAAGTCAACTCCCTAAACTCACCATAACCAAAGATAAAAAGGTGAAACAACCACTTCTAGGTAGGAGTGGTTTTCAATTCTGCACTGTAACACAGAACCCTTTGTAATGGGGGAAAAAAAAAGGGTACTGGCCTTTGATCCCTTTAATAAGTCTCAGGCCTGAGGGAAGGGCATTCACATTTCATAATGACTAATTAGCTTGCTTGAATTGCAAGTTGCAGAAGTTTCCCAGAGAAATCATAGTATGCTTTTTTTTTTTTTTTTTTGACAATTTTCCAGAGGAGGGCAAGTAGGAGCAGAGCTATATGCCACATTGTACTTTGTTCTCATCAAAGTACTGGTTGCTGCTTAGCAGTGACTCTTGAAAGCTCTCATTAATACTTCAGGAGTGTTTGTGGCTAGAAGAGAAAAACCAAATATTATGTCAGTGGAACAAAATAGCGGTGATATTAAATACAATACAAATTTGATGGTGGCACATGAAGTGTTTTTCAAAAGTGCTGTTATTCATAATGAGAAGTTTGGTGATTCATTCATATGGAGATGAACAATAAATTTATAGATTCTTTCTTTACATATTTAATTTTTGCAGAACTGGGGGTTGAACCCAGGGACTCTCTACCACTGAGCTACATCCACAGCTTTTTTTTATGTTTTGCTTTTGAGACCTTTTGTCCAAGATTGGCATAATATGTAGTTCTTGGTTGCTAAACGTGTTAAATAGACACACATTGTTTCCTGAAATACTAATACATTGAGACTTTACATTTGGGTTTTATTTAAATTTCTTTGGATCCTGAATCTAATAAATCACCAAGCTTCTGAGACTAAAAAACAACTCAGAAGAGTTCCACAATTTCTCTGAGGTTTGCCATCTGTTCATAGAAGATAAAGATTAAGCTTTTCCATGATGAAGTAGTAACCTCCTGTTTTAGGTTCCTATTGTTGTGGTACCAAATTATCACAAACTGAATAGTTTAAAACAGCAAAATTGTATTATCCTGTAGTTCATAGAAATCCAAAATCAGTATCACAGGACTAAAATTGAGGTGTGAACAGGGCTGTGTTTCTTCTGGAAGTTCTAAGGCTGCTTGCATTTGTTGGCTTGTGGCCCCATCCTCCACCTTCAATGTGACAGGTGCAGCATCTTTCAGTCTCTTTCTCTGACTCTCATCCTTCTGCCTCCTTCTTACAAGGATACTTGTTATTTCATTCAATCTACCCATATAGCCTAGGATAGTGACCCCATTCTAAGTCCTTCATGCCAGATAAGGTAGCCAATTCATAGTTTTCAGGGTTTAGGATATGGACATCTTAAAGAGGCCATGATTTGTTCTACCACATCTCACCAATCCATCCACCACTGACAATTGCACTTTTGACTAGCCAGAGGTGATTTGGTGCAAGCAAAAAAAAAAAAAAAAAAAAAATCAACTCTGCTTATCTTAAGCAGAAAGGGAATCATTGGAAAGACAGCTGAAAATCAGTAGAAAGGCTGGTGAAAAGGGCATGAGGAGATGCATGTGTGAGCAGGAGCCAGAATAAGTCTAGGAGGAACCTGGTGAGAACCCTACAGCTGGCACATGTGCCTGCCCTGTGTTGTAAAGCCCACTGCTGCTGCTGTCACCAGCCCCTGGATATGGCTATAGCTACTGCATACATATTGGGTACTATGTGGTTTCCTGAAGCTGCATGTTACCTATCTACATTCAAAGTCTGGGAGTTGAGGGAGCTGGCTTCTGACTAGCTAGCCTTAGGTCATCTGCTTAAGCTATTTGCCAGCTGTGCAGAGAGGGAGTATCTATTTCCCCAAGACTTCTGAAGAGAAAAGCCCTACTTGCCTCTGACCTATGTTAGAATGTCCACAAGGAAGTAAGTCCTGGTGTTGGGCAAATCAAAAAATGGCAAATATTTATCAGACTCTTTGGACTCAGGAATTAGGACAAGCATTGCTGGAGAGCAGGGCTGTACTTTTGAAAGATCTTTGACTACTGGTAGGTGTGGAAGGCTCCCCATTCTCACACATTGAGTTGTGCTACACCTCAGCATCAGGCCCTCATCTATATATGGTCCATACCACTGAGGGAAATTTTCCGGTTGATTGCTGCTTTTTACCTTTTCCTCCTTTTATTCTTTGCCTTAGTAATATAACTGCCATCTGTACATTTTGTACCCCCTTCTCTCTGAAGATAAAAAGAGCTCACAGCCTAGGAATATATGAATGAAGATAGTCCCTTGGATATTTCTCTGCACACCTTAATATATATATATATGGTTGACATAATCCATTCATCTCCTCCATGATTCACTGTTTTCGACTTGTTTTTCAAGGTGTGGTAATGAGTGTGTTGCTGACATTTCATTTTCTCTGCCCTGGGCTTCTGGTGCCTACTTGATAAGTGTGACCACTGTCTGAACAAATAATGGTGAATTCCAACCACAGGGCTAAACTGGTCTGGCCTGGAGAAATTGCTGTTTTCTTAAATACTGTGGTACAGTAGAGCACCCAAAGAAAAAGATTAGAGAGAAGCCAGAAAGAGATGTTTGTATTTAACAAAAGTAGGATGGGAGCAAAAAACTCCAATGATTTTGAAAACACACCCTTTGTCTTTAATTATTATTTTATTTTTACTATGATTCCTCTTCTTGAACATCTAGAATCTTCTGAAAGAAAGTCTTAAAAAGATCCATGTCTTATTTCTAATCAAAGCATTTATGAGGCAGGCCTTGATTACCATGGCTTTGACACAAGGTTGGCAAAGACATAGGTAAATAAAGAAACCTCTTAGGTGTTAAGACTCTTTGGCCCAGTAATTTTACTTTTAAAAGTATGCCCTAAGGAAATAATCCAAGATATGGAAATCAAGAGATGTGGAAAGGAAGTTTATGTACAACGATATTTATCCTAAAGCTAATCATAATAGTAAGAATTTGAAAACAATCTGTAAGTCTCACAATAGCAATAACTAATGCTTATTAGGGTTTTAATTGATATAAAACATGGTACTGAGTTGCTAGATATGTACTATCTAATTAAATCTTAAATGTGAAGCACTGCTATTATCCAATTTTACAAATGAGGAAACTGAGTCATAGAAGGGTTAAACAATTTGCCAGAACCATACTCCTCCAACTAGTGGATGCAGGACTTTGACCTAGTTTCATTTGAGTTCACAGTTGGTGTTTGAAACTACCATGGTGTACAGTTTCTCAGTATGACTATAACTGAATAAACTCAGTATAAACGTGATAAAATCTCAAATATCCCTAATAATATTAATAATAATGATAATGATAATGTCTCAATTTAAAAATTTTTTCTTAGTTGTAGATGGACCTTTTATTTATTTATTTTTATGTGTTGCTGAGGATCAAACCCAGTGCTTCACACATGCTAGGCAAGAGTTCTATCACTGAGCTACAGCCCCAGCCCTCAAACAATTTTTAATAAAATAAGGAAATGTTGAATGAAAAAGGCAGAGCACAACATTTATTAACGAGTATGATCTCCACCAGGGTACAGATACACACAAAAAAAATTCTGTTAACAAATATTAAAAATGATTACTTCTAGTTGGAGAATAAAAATAAAGTTGTTTAATGCATCTCCATACTTTTCTATATTTTTGAGCATCCTATAATTAGCACATATTACTTGTACAATCAAACAGTTGATTTTTGGGAAGAAAATAATCCTGGGCTGAAGATTCAAAGAATCAGTGCTAACTGGGTTAGCCCAGAATTGTAGCCCACAGTGGTGGGGTCTGGAGCCCCAGAGGCCAGCAGCTCTACCCGCCATGAGTGGCCCCAGAAGAGCAATGCTAAGCTCCAGCCTGGGAAGGTTGCTTGGAGGGCTGACTGTGCACCACACCCTGAGCTATCCTGCTGCAGAACCCAGGTTATTAATTAAAGGGACTAGCGACCAGAACAAACTACATGTCAGAACAAATGGGAATTTCCATTCTTCAACCTCTACCTCAGTGACATCAGGCAAGTTACTTACCGTGAGTTTTTGTTTTCTCATCCATAAAATGAGACAATAGCATTATCTACATGATTGAGTTGCTATGAAAATTAAATGAGAGTCAGCATGTAAAGAATAATATGTTACCTAGAACATAATTAGTACTCATTAAATGGTTGCTTCAAAAGGATAACAAATCACACTTTGCCCCTCACTAGACAGAGAGAAAAGCCATGGAGATGATCTGGCATTGCCTCTAAGAAATAAATGTAATTCATTATTACTAAAACCAGGTCCTTTTGAATGGATTTGATTAATTTAGCCTGGTATCTGTTGGGCTAAAGAATATAGTTATGATATGCTTTAAGTTTTAAGAAACTACATGTCTTGTTTGAAACCACTCTAAATTCCCTTCAAACACATTGTCTTCTATAAGGCTAACTTTAAAGTTCAATATCAGTGCATATAAACCATATAAAAAATTTTCCCAGATTCCCCAAATTAGAGACGAGGTAGGTTTTCTGAGTACACTCCTGTGAAAGTAATGGGCATATTTAACTTCCTGTGGCATAAATAGAATTGTCCCAATTGTGACCTTAACACTGCACATACTACACAAATAATGAAAATATCTCCGGGTTTTTCTAGCACTTTAGAAAATATCCTGACCATTACAGCTGATATGTATTTCAGTTGTAAAGGAATCTTTTTGTGTATGTGTGTGCATGCTCCTGGGCACATCATTTTTGGGAATGCTTTCATCATATGTTAAAATGTTTGAAAATACTATAAAATAACTGACAAACTGAGGATATGAAAGTATTTTCTTTTTCTCTCCTTTTTTCTTGTTAAAAGTATTTCTCTCTGTTATAAATTTTGCTTTTTAATGAAAAATGTTAAGTATAATTTAAAAAGAAATGACCTAGCCACTTGGTGGCAGTATGCCACGAAGAATACGGTCTCTGGCTTTGTTTCAGTCCCATGATTAAAAATTTTGTTATTGACTTGATTTTGTCTCTGATAATCTTGTTTACAAGTTATGTTACTTCATATATCTGATTCTTTGTAAAATTACCCTCTGATAATTAAGCACCTCTTTTAAGTAACTTTAATTTAATCTAATTTAAATGAATGCATCTGGTTGATTTGAAAGTCTGATAGCAAATAGACCCTAAAGGAAGATTGCATTTATTCTTTATTAGGGCTAATAAAGCCCTAGTCAGATGTGAAAATTATTTTTTATATGATGCCAAATAATAACTAAATGAAGTTTCAATGCCAAATAATCACCTGTAATTTATAAAGCAGAATTATATTCAACTGAATTGAGAACCAACAACACTATTTATCACTTTTAAATAAAAATGCAAATTTTAAAATAACAAAAGTTAAAATAAAAATAATTCTGCAACCTATAAACATAGGTTGCAGAATTATTTTTGTTTTATTTATATGTTTATGGGCTGCCAACTTGAAAATCTTGTTGCATTTTAAGGTATTATTTCTACTGTTAAAATTTCAAATTAAGGCAAATACACACTCCAGCTTGTGCTCTCCGAGAATGAACATTGGCTTGTTAACCGGAGATTTAGATGCGTGAACCTGGCTGCCCACGGTTAGGGTACAACCTTAACCCTTCAGAGTTTGATGGAGCCCTACACCAGGGAGAAAAAGAAATTTAGTAAAGTATTGAGAAGCCATATTCACAGGAAACACTTTCCTTTTGCTGTAGAGAAGCCAGAATAAAAACACAGGAAAGAACTTTTGGCTTTTACAATGTTTTCATCTTCTAAAATTCCCTGCCCTATTGTTCTTAGAGAACAGCCCTTCAATAGAACTTGTTCCTGCACCCAAATTAGACTTTCTCAAAAATTTCCAAAAACCCATAGGAATTTTTTCACTAAAAAATGTATGCTCTATTTCTCAAAGAAAAATCTTGTGGGCCACATAGCTTATTATATAATCCTGTGATATCTCAGTGACAGTTAAGGATACCTTAAGTTGTGATTCCTGCCTGGACCAAGAAGAATATTTTGAAAAGAAAAATGTGAATACTGACTGAGTAAATAAGGGCTTGAGGGGATCCTGGAGATGCAGAACTTAAAACCATCTTCAGAAATGTCTTCTGATAACTGATAGAATTGTGTCCTTGAAGTCACCTCTGGCAGCTTCTAAGTATCAGAAAGGGCCGGACTGGCAAGATCTCTCTGGGACTCTTGTGTTCTGACTTAAAGTGAGTTAGCTGCCAAGACTGTTCACCCATTCCTGATTGGAGGCCTTCATTAACAAGCCTCAGACAGCCCTCATGACTAGGCAGGGCCGGCCAGGATCCTTGCCATTGGGAAAGGAGCAGAGAGGAGTCATTAATGACATTCCACCCCTGTGTTACAACCCCAAAGTGTCTGCTAATCAAAACTGAGCTTCTTGTGGGAAGCCAAGAGGGGGCGAACAGCTTCCCAAAGATTGCACAAAGGCCCAAAGTGACACATCTCCAAGGCCCTTAAGGAAATTTAAACCTTATTGCATCATCTATTGGAAGGAATCAAGTAGAAACCAATTATTGTGCATTTTTCTGGCTCAGTGAAATAAAGCTCCTAGTTATTTGTTGCCTAGAAGCCTCATGAAATTAGTGGACACACCCTGAAATTTCACAAACCCTCAGCGGTTTTTAATTGTCCTTGCAATATTTCCTCCTTGGAGATTTACCAAATTAAATAAAAAAAAAAGAGAAAAGACACACTTGCAGGCCATTGCTTTTATTCCACCCTTCAAGCCTATGAAGGTTACTGGTTGACTTTAATCATCTCTGAGCAAGGGAAGAGAGTCTCTGAAGACACGGAGCCACCTGAGTGCTCTTTTCTTGATGTTCTTTTCTTTTTAAGTCCCCCAGGTCACACCAAAATCTTTTCAGCGTGATACTCGGAATTCTGACCTTCTCATTTCTTCCACCTTAAAAGGACACCTTACTTCTGGTAAGAAAATAACACGGAGGCTTTTCTCAGAGTCTTCAGTAACCACCCATTTTAACCCCCACACTGAAAAATTCACATGGCAGGCATGAGTTTCTGGGCAATAAGATATGCCATATGCTTTCTATAGAAAAATACTCGGCAAAGTACGAAAATATGTTTAAAATTAAAGTAAAGGAGAGGCTTAGGTGGATTTTGCCAACTTTTACAGTGAGTTGAACAGATTTTCATCTCAGTAGGTAGGTGCTGGGTCTCAAGTCCCAAAAACTTCTAAAAATATGCCACTCTCTGTCTACCATGTGCTAGGAGTTTTATATACATCATCTTTTCAATCTTCAAAACAATCTGGTGAGATAAGTGTTATGGATCTATTTTGTAAATGATGAAAACCAAAGCTCTGAGGGATGGAGGAATGAGTCCAAGGTCACACAGCTGCTAAGGGACAGATAAAAATTCAAATACTGTTCTTTTAAATCCTGAAATCTGTGCTCTTCCTCATACCCAAGTAGCTCCCATTTAATTTGTTGATATGACTGGGTATGTTTCTGCTGATGAGCATAATTAAATGTTTTAGGCATGAGAAAATATTAGATTAGGTTGTGTAATGGGTGCTTTAAAATATTTTAAAATATCAGATTAAATAAAATATTTAAAAATATTAGATTAGGTTGTGTAATAGGTACTTTAAGTAGCTTTTGCATTGCTATAACCAAAATGCCCAACAAGAATGACTTAGAGGAGGAAAATATATTTGGGGTTCATAGTTTCGAAGTTCTCAGTTCATAGATGGCCTACTCCATTGCTCTGAGCCTAAGATAAGGCTTGGGAGAAGGACCTAGGAGAGGTAAGTTGCTCCCTCCCAAGGCACGCCCCCATTGACACACCCTAGCCATGTCCTGCCTGCCTATAGTTTACACCCAGTCTGTTCATTCAAACTAGTATGGAGTGATTAGGTTACAGCTCTCACAATCCAATCATTTTTTACCTCTGAACATTTCTGCAGTAACACAGGCACTACTGGAGGACACCTCACATCTAAACTGTAACCATGGGCAAGTGAAACTCTAAATATAAGTTTCAGACTGAAAAACTTTGGCATGACTGTTTCAACATGGTAGACCATTTGTCTCTTTGCATAGAGATCTGACTGGACCCGTGTAAGAACTTCTACAGCTTCTGTTGACATTCCTTGCACCTTCATTGATTCATTCAATAAATATTCAGTAAACAACTCTTAAGTGCCAGGTATTAGTTTGAGTGATGGGAAATTAGTAGTGAAAAAAGAAGAAGAAGAGGAAGAATATCAAAGCCCCCAATCTTCGTGGAGCTTCCATTCTAGATAGAGGAGAAAAATAACCAACAAAAACAACAAGAAAACCAGGTGGTGGCTAAGTGTTACAAAGAAACACCAGACAGGGTGAAGGCACCCTGAATTTGTAGATGCAAATCAGTCATGAGCCAAGTGTTCAAGATCAGTGCAGATTCCTAATTATGGATGTCTATAAAGACATGCAACTTGATAATTTTGTTAGAATTGTGGAGGCCAAGAACTCAAGGCAGTTCTACTAGATAGATATGAAAATCCCTATTTTATGGAAGAGGGAACCTGAGCCTCAACATGTTTACAATTATGCCCCACAGTCCCAGAACTGGTAAATGGCAGAGTTCAACTCAGCTCTTGGTTTCTCCTCCCCACTTCTTAGACCCCTTCTTCCAGCATCATGATAATTGGGGAGTTCTCAATCCAAGGAACTCGGCAGTCCATAATCCCTTTAGTGGCTTGAAATATTCATCCACGGATCTTTAGCTCTGGGAAAACACCAGTGTCCTATTCCATTGGGATTTGAAGATAAAGCTACACAGGTGCCTGCTTGCCAATTGGGTTTAAGAGAGAAGCTGGTCAGTCTGGAGATCCCAAAAGGCATAGCAAACACAGAAGAGCAATAACTAGGGTGGGGGCAATATAGTATGTGTTTCCTGGTTTGTATTTGAAAAGAGGTAGTGAGGGAGGACAGAGGACCACGGGGAGGCCAAAACCCAGCATGGCTCTAGAGAAAAGTCCAATCTAAGTCATGTCTCAGCTACCTTCTATATTTGAATATCAGGTTTTCTCATGTACTAGGGAGAAAAATGTGATAAGTGTGGTGGGTAACACATGCTGAATAAGTTATTTTAATTATTTAAAGGAAATTAACTCAATGCCAAAATGCAAGAACAGCATTGTTTCTAAAATAAGTATAGGACTATAGCAATGTTGATTTTTTTTTCTTATGCCATCTATTGTTCTAGGTAGAGTGAATGTCCTTTCTCAGCAGGAAAAATTTCATAAAGAATGACGAGAAGTTGCACACAGATTTTCTGTCTCACATAAAAGGTTAAAAAACAAAACAAAACACAAACAATCCCAGTTGTGATGGTGGCCAGCATTAGACCTTGTCACAGGCAATTGGGAATTCTCACCTGTGTCAAACAAACCAAATGAGGTTCATTACTAAATGTTTTTAAATGAAATATGCATGCACAAGCTGACCACATCTGCTGGAGATGCACTTCTACAAACCTGCGGATACCAGAGACATCAGTCCAATTTTCCCAAACCAATAAGGCTGTTTCCTGGAGTCTTGTCATGCATTCTGAAAGAGCAGTCGCTTCATAGCCCAAGGCATAGGTGGTCTTTGCCTCCGCTTTTCCTCTTCCTTTGAGAATAGTGACCTTCACTTTGAACAGAGTAGAGAGAACAATACTGCTGGCATCAGATGAACGCTAATGCTCAGTTAAAATTATTTTTCTTTCCTTTCATTAGACAACAGGCAAGACATTGGACTTTTATCGGGCATGGTCTTCCTTGCTGTTATGTTGTCAATTCTCTCTTTGATTGGGATATTTAACAGATCGCTCCGAACTGGGTAGGTTTTTGTAGTTTCTGTGTTCTAATTTAGGCCATATATATGTGCTATCAAAATGTTGTCAATTCAGTTATTTACTAGAAAAACCCATTAACCTTTTTACTCAGCAAAAGGAAAATTAAAGGTCCAATGCTTAGTGCCAAGCTCTTTTCAAATACCGTTCATTTAATCCTCACAATGACCTACCAAAAAGCATCATGGCCCATTTTTCAGAAGACCTGAACAAGGCTGAGAGGTTTCCTTTGCCTGGGGTCATAGAGCACTAGGCCAGGAGTCCAGCTAGACAGCGTTGACATCCACATCTGTGCTCCCACCCCCATAGCCTTTCCATGGCACCCCAAGCAATCCACAGCACCTGGATTCCTCTGAGTAACCATGATAGCAAACCTTGAATTCTAACCAAAGAAATCAGCTGAATCAGTGTGGAAAGAAGTATAGATGTTTGCATTTGTCACTTTGTTATTAGTAGTGTTAGTGGTGAGGGATCCAGCCCCTTCTTCTTGATTCTTTCAATCTGTCTCCCTACTATATGGTGTTAGTGGAGATCTGTGCCTAGTTATTGAAATTTTGAGATTATTGTGAGATTTTGAGAAAAGCAAGGTCTTTGGTCCTCTCAGTTTTACTGGATGCCTTGAGTATCTCTAATGTGTTCATAGACAGGTCGTTTCACGTGGCAGTTTCCCAGTATATCCAATTACGCACAGATGTTGACACATAGGAGCATTCTTTGCCAAATTGGCACTGAGTTTCTCTTTCTTGTCATCACTTGCTTCGTGAAATAATCGTTCTTTAAAACTTGTTATCAAAATGCAGTAGAAAGATTTTAAGTGAGCTATTCTAAATAAAATATATTGACTTCTTATTTGCATATCTTTTCCCTTAGAATTTAAGTAATATTTCAAAATTTAAATTACACATTAATGAGCATATCCGTAATACCCTGACAAGGTGGGCAACTAATGTGGAACTTCATTTTAGGTAGTTTTAAAATATGCTTGATCATAAAGCCCCTTGAAATCTAATCCTAATTTCAAAGTAATGCTGCATAAAGATTCTAAATTTTGTGTTCTTATCCAAAGATGTCCTACTTAGTTTGAAATTTTAAATAACTTTAGGTTTACTATTAAAAATAACCTAAAAACTGGAGCTGGGATTGTAGGTCAGCGGTATAGCATTGCCTAGCATTTGTGAGGCACTGGGTTCAATTCTCAGAACTGCATATAAATAAAGAAATAAATAAAGGCCCATCAACAAGTCAAGTTAAAAAAAAGCTAAAATTAACTGTGGGTTGGTAATGACTAATAAGGAAATTCTTGATTAACCTAATTAGTTTAATAAGTACACTTTTTTAAAAGATAAAAGAAACAAAGATAATTTCAATATAGCTATTTTACATATGAGCAGTTACTGATAATTTATATAATAACCCATTATTTATGGGCTGAGGTTGTGGCTCAGTGATAGAGCACTTGCCTATCATGTGTGAGGCACTGGGTTCGATCCCCGTTACAACATAAAAAATAAACAAATAAAATAAAGATATTTTTTAAAAACCACATTATTTATAAAATCCCTACATCAGAAACAGACCTGGACAACAGAAGACAAAACATTTTAAACATAATGAAACCAAAACTAAGTAAATATATATAAATACATTCTCACTGTATCAATGTGCTATATAAAAACTTTACCCCAATAACAAGAATTTACTAGTTTGATTGAATTTTAAATATAGAAGGTGTAAAAAAACTGGATCATAAAACATTGTATAAATATATGTAAAGCAATCATTTTTACCCCAAAGTCCAAGATCGAACAGGGCTTGCTTGTGGCATTCATGCAGCCATTTTGGTTGTTACTTAATAAAAAGTTTTAGAGAATCTGCTTAAGACAGATAACCAAGTCCTATCTGTTGTTTACAGGTCCTTGTTAACATGTAAAAATAAGCCTGAGATGAGTTTAGTCTCTTCCATGTTTCTGGTGAAACTTTTCCACCCTATAGATTTGAGTTTTCAATATGTGAATTGTTTTAAGCTCAATGGCATCACCAAGAATAAGTTGGAGGGGCAGGAAGCTCTCTCTTCTTTCCATCAACTCATCCCTAGGATACTTAATAAGCACATAGTCTACGTGAAAACCAGTGCTCACTATGCCACATAGTTGTTCCCTTGCCTCCTACTCCAACCAAGTAAAGAAAATTTGAAGGCCTCATAATTGCCTCAATAGTATTTGGAATAATTACAAAATTTAGATTAAGGGAGCTTGAATTATAGGTTTTTTTTAATGTAACAGTCTTTTCTTTTGTATTTAATAGTTATGGTTGCCTTAGAAAGTTCTACAAAATATCCGTCACTTTTTCAAACTTTCCCACCCACATGATCTGCTTAGAGTGGTTTGCTGTGTTTAACATGTGTGTGGTTTCTCCCTGTTCTCTTGAATCTAATGTGTTTTGAAATGTTCCTGCTCATTAGAAAGAAGCAGAACAATAGAGACCAGAGGAATACCTGAAAAGATACTGAGTCAGCTTTCCCTTAACTTTAAGAGATGAAAACCTTTGTCCCTGTATCAGGGAGTCTGATTTTTATGATACATTCCATTCTAGTTGACTACCTCATCTCCTATGATTGCCTGCACCAATCAGAAAGTAAAATGCTGCTTCTAATATGTCATGTTTGATTTTTTTTAGAATTAAAAGAAAAATCTTATTGCTGATACCAAAGTGGCTTTATGAAGATATACCGAATGTGGAAAACAGTAATGTTGTGAAAATGCTTCAGGTAACCAAACACCATCAAATAAAGACAATTGGGCAATTGGGACCAAGAGTGGGGTCTCATGATTAGAGTAGAATTTCCATTCAAATATGTGGCTCCACATATTAACATAATTGCACATGTCTAAAGAAACAAAATCGTACATCTTTCAAATTCTACTTAAAAGAGATGAAGGAATAGGATTAGGGAAGAAAAGAAGAAAGAAACCATACTATTCAAGAGAGAAATGTGAAGTGGAAGAGTGTGGGTCAGGTACTGATGTCATTAGACCAAGAAACTGGCAGATGTCTTTAGGTGCAAAGGATGGAGGGAAGAAAACTCAATGGAATGAGCTTCAAAGACTCAAAGAGGCTTCTGTTTCACATGAGGTAGAGAAGTGGTGGGGCCGATGGAGGACACCCCTTTCTATTTTAAACCCAGGGGAATATGAGCAATTAACATGAGGGGCCTGGAGGATGGTGTCCCCAGGGGGTAGGCAGGTTTCCATTTCAGCAAAGAGAAGAGTGTGCACCAGGAAGACTGAGGATAGGGCTTTGCTGGCCGTGGAAGAGGGAGAGGGTCTCTGTGTGTTTCTAGCCATCTACTCAGCTAGCCAGGGCCTCGAAGCCCTGTCAGTGGGCCAGACATGTCATCCAAGCGTTACAGTGCAGGGATGCACATGCAGTGACACATGAGCCCACATGGGTGACAGGAAACACACAGAGACGAGAAGGAGATTCTGAGGAGAAAGCGAGAGCATTCTAAGCAGAGGTGACAATGTGAGCAAAAGTACAGAGGTAAAACCAGCATGTCAGGTAGGAGAAGGTCATATTTGTCAAGCAAATCAGCGTGGCTCTGTTTGCAGCTCTGGTGAGCCCATTCATCGACTCTTTCCCCCAGCTCACATCATTTGAACAAGAGGTTCCTAGCCTAAACCTAAAAAAAGTTTTTAACGTTTTAAAACCACCTGCCACAGAATGAAGTTCAACTGCCGTAACACAAAACCTGTGAGGTGACCCCAGTCCCCATCCCAGCCATATTCCAGTCACTCCTCACATCAAGCTTTTCCATTAAGCAACACCCAACTGCTGCTCTTGCCCAAACCTGGTTCTCTGAGGAGGCAAGGCATGAAGAAAACCTGAACAACACTTCACATAGCTTTATTTGAGATCCTCTCCTTTGCCAAACTCCTGTCCTACTCTGGGCTCCTGGAATTAGAGGGGAAACCTGGTTTGCTTCAGGTGAGTTCTGGGTTGCTGCTCAAGAGATTAAGGAGTGGTCTGCTCAGAGCTGTCATGACAGAATGCATAGACGGATGGGTTTAAACACCAAGCATTTGTTCTCACAGTTCTATAGACTGGCAAGTCCACGATAAAGGTGCCAGGCACCTGAGTTCCTGCTGAGGGTTTCCTTGCCCTCCTCACCTGGCAGAGAGACCATCTTTCTCATGTCTCTTGTTCATGAATCCCATTCATGAGGTCTCCACCCCCATGACTCGCTGACTTCCCAAAGGCCCCCACTTTCAAATCACATCACTTTGGCTTCAACATATGAACGGGGGTGGTGGGGTTGGCACAAATGCTCAGTCTGTGATAGATGGAACTAATTTTATAATTGTGTTGGCTAGAGATATTTGCCCTGGGAGGCTGGCACTCAACTGGAAGGTCTCAAGTCCTTCCCTCAAAAGTCAGCAGGCTGAAACCTTCACCCACCTTCCTGATGGTCCCACATACCTGAATTGTGAGTGGCTGTGCACCCGGAGAGCCTCAGCACAGGCACACACCACAGCCTCACTCTCAATACGTGAACAAAATAGGAGTCTCTCCCCTTTCTTTTATTTAAACAACAAAGTGGCTTTTTTCCCCCTTGTAGTAGGGCTCCATAATATTAAGAACTATTCCTATGTATTCCAAAGCCCTACGTTAATATGCCAGTTAATCAGCAAGTCCCTTCTTCCTCTTTAAAACTTTTAAACTGAGAAATATGTTAAGAGGCACGGATTATTATTTTTTTTTCTTCCTTTCTTTCTGTCACCTCTTGGGGAGGATTTCATAAGGATTTGGAAGCAAGTAAGAGAACAAAAGACAAAAGGAGGAAATCATACAGGAAGATAAACAATATGAGAAAAGGGAGGGAGAGAGGTTGAGGGAAAGAACATTCCAGAGCTTATTCAATTATTCAGCTGGCTCCTTTTAATTTTTTTTTTTTTTTTTGTAAAATAAAACCATGTCTTCCCCCCCCCCTCCTTAGGAAAAAAGTGAACGTGTGACTAGCAATTTCAGCGAACAGGTCCTTTATGTGGATCCCATGATTACAGAAATAAGGGAACTCCTTTTCCTGGGAGAGCACAAGCGCAGGGATTGCGAGAAGGAAAATACAGAGTTCCTGGAGACAAGAGAAGGCCTGCCAAAGTCACTGTTCACCAGCAATCCCATTGTGTACCTTCCTGACCTCCACACTGGATATAAACCCCAGATTTCAAATTTTCTCCCCGAGGAACAACACCTTAGCAATAGCGATGAACAGGACTTCTCAACCCCTACCCAAGTCGATTCCTTGGACCTGGAAAGGAATATGAGATTAAAAAAATATCCTAACTTTGGTTTTTCTGGGTCAAGTATGAATTCGCTGAGCAACACGCTGGTTCTGGAAGAATTAAGCCTCATTTTAAATCAGGGAGAATGCAGCAGTCCTCCTGACCTACAAAACCCAGCGGAGGGGGAAACCAGCATGTTTTTGGAAAACAAGTCACCCAGTGATCCCGTTCTGGAACAGACCCTGCTGCCTGATGAATTCGTTTCCTGTTTGGGGATCGTGGATGAGGAGGAGTTGCCATCCATCAACTCTTATTTTCCACAAAATATCTTGGAAAATCACATCAATAGGATTTCATTCTTGGAAAAGTAAGTGGGGTGGTCAGAATCCATGTGGGAGACCTGTCCTGCAGTAGCAAGTTGGAGCCTTCCTCGACTGAAATTTAATTCTTCCTCAAAGGCACAAAGGTAGTACCTGCCTGATGGCCACACACAAAAAAAGCAGCATTATTAGGGATATCACTGTGGGTTATTTTTTTAAAAAATGTCAACTATTTCCTCTTTATATTTTCCTTTAGGGAAAGGTGTAGAACAGCTCTTTTGTAAGAAGAAAGGATAAATAATACAAAAGATGTGGTCGTGAAATAAATTCGGGAAAACTTCTCTAAAATTAAAACGTGATTCACTTGCAAGGGGGAAAAGCAGGTTTAGTTTTCAATTGATCACTTAAAATTCTCTTGCGTATATATAGATATAGCTCCACACAACAAAATTAATAAAACCAAAGAAACAGAGGAACAGTGTGTTGGCATATTTGTTATATGGTTTTCCCCACTACTTTGAATTCAGGTATTAGAGATCTGATCTTCACATAGTGTGTTCTGGACTAAAAGAATTGTATAGGAATGATGATGGAAACCATGAAGGTATATTTTTCATTCAAGTTTGGGTGGTGGCATTGTTTTTCTGTGGCATAGTTAATGTATTATTTACACTATAGCAGAATCCATGAGGTGTATCAGATGCAGAATCACCAGGATACATTTTTTAATCAAATATATATTAGACATGCCAGAAAATGATTGTTAAATGATATGTGTCCAAATCTGGAATGGCAAACACTGGTCATACTTGCCATTGCCCCCTATTATATATCTCCTGCAGACATCCTGAGCTGATCACTACATACCTACTTTACTTCCTCCAAAATAAAACATTACTACTCACAGTGTAAAAAAGCTTATCCCATGCTGTGAAGTTCTGTTGTTTATCCTAAAACATATAGGTACAAATATGTTACCCTTTACATGTTCTAAAAGGAATATATTTTATATCATATATACATATACCTATATATGATATCACTAATAAAATGCTATTGTTTAATATCTTAACTTGTAAGTTATCACATGCCTTTGCTTTACTCTTCTCCAAAGGGAGAATCATAATGAAGCAAGTTGGGGTACTATTTTTTTGTACTGGGTATTGAACCCAGGGGTGCTTTACCACTGAGCTACATTCCCAGTCCTTTTTATTTTTTTATTTTGAGACAGGATCTTGCTAAGTTGTCGAGGCTGGCCTCAAATTGATGATCCTCCTGTCACAGCCTCCCAAATCTCTAGAATTACAAGCGTGTACTCCTTCTTCTGGCTAATATTCGTCTTTGATGTTTACCAGTCCTGATGAAAATATTGGATAACATGTGAAAAAAATTTTCATTGTGTTTCACCAAAATTGTTATCTAATGCATATCAAAGCACCTTTTGTGATGCTTCAAGGATGACAGCATTATTTGATCTTCAGCACATGCTTCCACCGCACGCAGCAAGCATCTCCTTGAGTTCTTCTTGGTGCCCCGGGAGTGGGAAGGGAGCTGCTATCCTTTCTGTGGTGTCCCTCACAAGCACCTTGCTATTCACATGGAGGAAGCACATCTGATTCCATCTTTGCTTTAGACCCTTTTGTTCCAGATGGACTGGAAATTGAGGTTATTACTCCAATTCACGGGGAAATTTTCAGTTGCTTTATCACAATGCAATCTTAGTGTGGTCAGCTTTTCCATCGATGTGACCAAAAGACCTGACAAGAACAGTTTCAGAGAAGGAAAAGTTTATTTGGGGGCTCATGATTTCGGAGGTCTCAGTCCATAAACAGCTGGCTTCATTTCCTGGGGTTTGAGTTAAGGCTGAACATCATAGCACAGGAGTGTGGTGGAGAAAGCAGATCAAGACATCACACCAGGAAGCAGAGAGAGACTGAGCTCAGCTCACCAAATATAGACCCCAAAGGCACGCATACCCTCAGTCACCCACTTCTCCAGCCATACCCCACTTGATTTCAGTCACTACATAGTTAATTCCTGTCAGGGGATTATTTCACTGATTGAGTTGAAACTCTCACAACCCAATCATTTCTCCTCTAAAGCTTCTTGCATTGTCTCACACATGAGCTTTTGGGGGACACCTAATATCTAACCTTGACACTTGGCAAAGAATCAAGGGGTTTCTTTCTATAATTCTTTTATTTAACAAGAATTCATTGAACTAGTGAATGCCCAACTATGTGGAATTCACCTTGGGGACATGGAGGTTATCAAAACCAGCCAAGTCCCTAGAGCCTTGGGGCTTATATCCTAGGGACGAGACAAAGTGAGGACAAGTCCTTGCTCTCAGGAGCTTGTGTGGAGGTAGGGAATGGAAAGAGGCCAGAAAACACAAGAAGGTGAACGCCAGAAAATAAGTGTGGTGTAGAGAGGTAAGATGGGGTAATGTGATGGAAGGTGACCAGGTGGCCGCTTTATAGCGGTTGGTCAGGAAAGAGCTCTCTCTGGAATTGACGTTGACCTTGCAGTCTGAACCTCAGGAGCCAGTATGTGAAAATCAGCTTGCTACTAACAAGTCCCTGAGGATAAATTGAGTGGCTAATGCCTTTCCTTGTTTCCCTCCTCGACTTTCACCTCCTACCTTTGCCTTCCTCAGCCAGAATTTTCTGTAGATGCTGGGGACAGGTGTGAGTCTCTTCCTCTTCCCATTTTGCTCTTGGGCCTGTTATTAACTTTCTTTCTGTAAGTATCGCAACGTTAGTAGGTTGCTGAGTTCTAAAGGGGCATGTTCTGTCTATTGGTGTGTGTTAAGGAGAAAGAGGAAGAGAAAAACCCTCTCATGGTACCATTCAGCAAGAGGAAAGGGAGAGGAATACAAAGAGAGACAGATTAATACTTAGGAAAGTTGGAACAAAATGGAGAGTCCCTGTTTGGACCAAGACCGTTGGGAAATATCCAGCTTCCTCCTCTTCTGCCAGCTTCTTGTCCTCTATCTTCTTTTTCAACAGGAGAGGCACCAGTGAAGTTGAGTTTGGGGGTGTATCCTTGGAGTACGTATATATATATATATGTGTGTGTGTGTGTGTGTGTGTGTGTGTGTGTGTGTGTGTGTGTGTGTGCACTTTATTTTTTAAATGACAATTTTTTAAAAACCAGAGTTAGAAATAAATATTGAAAATATGAGAAGGTGCATGCATTTTGGGACACAGCTATCAGGTGACGCTGTCCCCTTATCCCAGTGTGTCCCCAGGTTCTTCTTTTGTTATATTTTTTGTCATCTTGCCTTTGACATAGAGACAGCACATGACTTTGCCACAGGGCAGATATTTTTCAAAAATAAATTTTAGCTTTGGATCCCCTTTCCCCCAAACACAAGGAGTTGCAGAATCTTCCAATGTAGAGCAGGCATAGACAAATCTCCTGCTGAAACAGGGATGTTGGAGGCCCAGTCCAGGGCCTCTCCTTTACCCCACCTCTTCTGAAGCAGCATGAAAATTCGTTGCTGAGGCTGCTTTTCCATCCCAGGTCCTGGCCCAGCCTCAAGAAGCTTAGGCCTCTGAACTGAGCCTCATTCTTCATCTCAGCCTCCAGAGTGCCAACCCAGGCCACAGATAACCAGAATGCCCCCAAACCTGCCTGGACCCTGAATGATGAGGTGGAAAGGGACTTCCTCCCAGAGACTATTAGCAGAGGCCAAACTGTGTGCAATAATGACCTTGCTTCTCCCCAGTTACTTTATCATAGATATCTGGGCTTTGTTCAAGTTTATGTTCTTTTTGAGATCAGTAGGAATGAAATATTGTGTTGAGACCATAATTAGGTTTTATAAACCCAGAAATTGTCGATTCCTGCTGCTGTTTATCTCCTTAGGAAGTAATTATACCCATTATAGGAGTTTATGTTTTAATGGGAAATGTTACCCACTTGGCAGACACTATTGATTTAAAAATAAAAGAAGTGATTAAAAACAATTTATGATTCTCTCTTGGGTAAAAAGCATGAAACCAATATAAAATAATTGGATTCTGATTCATAGAATGGATTGTGCACAACTGTCGAGGATGCCATAGTTAAAGCAAAATTATAAGGGACTCTAACAAAGACTCAATAGAATGTCATTATGTCTCTTTCCCACGGCTAAGATTACACTATTAAATCCCAATTAATGTTTCATGTTAGGGCTGTATTAGCCATTTTTCTAATTCAGTTTTCAACTTCATTTAGGATAACCATTGAATATCTTTTATATACAGAAGCTCCATCAATTTTCTGAAGATGCATTTTCTTTTTGCTTATGGTTGGGAATACAAATTATTATCTAAATTATCATAATTAGCATTTAGCAATAATTTAAGAACTTAATCTCAAATAACCCATTTTTATTTGGGTCAGGAAGAGTATTCTGACCTAGTTTCATGAGAGGAGAAACAAAACCAAAACCAAAAATGCCCCACAGAGCTAAGCAGCAGCACAGGTGAAACGCAGTTCTTTCCCAAGACCATTGTTTTAAAAATTCAAGCAAAACAAAGTGCTGTCTCTAACCATAAAGGCATACCTAAAATTAGTGACTCTGTTTGAGAACAGGAAGGAAATCATAAATAGTCAAACACTGGAACCAAAGTGTGAGATAGGAAGTCAATAAACCTTACTGTTTTCTTTCTGTTCACATCCTGCCTGAGAATTTTATTAGAAGAGCATAAGAAAGAAATAATCTAATAGTGAATTAAAGAGAAAGTGCTTTTACTTTTAAGCTACATAGTAATTCATGCAAATAGATTTTTCAGTGATCAAAGTAATACCCATGTGAATGGAGTGAAAAGTGACAATTTCATTTTACATCCCTACTTCCCAATCTCTGTCTTCAAAAATTAGTGATGCTCAACAAGCTGGTGTTTTTTCTTTCTGATTTTTTAATTTAAATGATGAAAATATAGTACTGTTCTGTGACTTGCTATTTTTATCCTAAGAGTGTATCTTGGAAATCCTTGTGAAGATTTATTCTGTGTCGATTTACTTTGTTCTTTTAAACAGTTGCATAGTATTCCATACAGCATGCAATGTGTTTACCTATTCTATGAATGGACGTTTAGGTTGTTACTAACTTTTCACTATTACACCCATTCCTGTAATAAATCCTCTTCTATATATCATTAGACATATATGTAGATTTTATAAGGTGTGAGAGTGTGGAGAAAACAGTTGCCTACATGTAGACTTGCTGAGTCAAGAAATAATAACTTACATTTTGGTAAATATCAATTTTTTTCTCCAAAAAGATTTTGCCTATATTATCTGTATTTAAAATGTTTGTCAGTGTGGTGGGTACTTGTTTGCATTTGTGGGGGGGCGGGGGGGGACATAAAGTGGAACATTTTCTTATATGTTCATTACTCTTTTGTATTCCTTGTTTTTTATTCACCTTTGGCCATTTTTCTGTTGTGAACTGTTTTCTTAGTTGTTTGCAGGAGAGCTTTATATATAATCTTTTCAGTTATGTAAGCTCCAAATAATTTTTCCCAGCCTGTTTTTTTCTTTATTTTCTTTTGCTATATAAAAAAAAAGCTTTAAAGTCATACATAGAAAATCTATTTATATTTTTCTTTTATGATTTCTGGGCTACATATCACATTTGGTTTTCTCTCTATCTATTTATTTACTTCCTTACTTATTTATTTTGAGATGGGATCTTGCTATGTTGCTCAGTCTGATCTCAGGCCATTCTCCTGCCTCAGCCTCCCAACAAACTAATCATGGCGCAGGAGTGTGGTGGAGAAAGCATGTACCACCACATCCACCAAAAGTATATTTTTAAGCTAAAATATTTAGTGGTAATATCAAGCAATGGGACTTGTGGGCATTACACACCAACAGATTAGAATCCCACTTCTCAGACTCTGGCTGTAAACCCTGAATCTGTTCAAGTTTCAAGTTCTGCCTTTAAAAAGGGTCATTAGTTGAGAGGATTAAACAATATCACATATGAAAGAAAGCACATGTAGAGTACTTGACCCATAGCAAGCAGGGAAGGGATCCGATGCAGGAAGGAAAGGGATCTGATGCAGGAAGGGAAGGAACAGGAAATCTGAGAGCCGAGGCTGAGAACGTCAGCTGATGGATGAGTGGCTGAGCTGAGAAGATGCACTGAGAGGGCTGCAAGAATCTGGAGACCCACACTGCAAGGCAGCTCAGGGCCGCCCCTGTCCACCTATCAAAGAACGCCAACCTGAATTTCTCCTTGCATTCCTGATCCTTGGTTTTGGAGTGTTCCTTGGGATTTCATAGTAAATATGCAAAATTTGCTATCCATATGATAATGGTAAATGACACTTATTTCAAACCACTTTTTATCTAGATTTAAGCAAAGTTCAGCACTCATTTCACTTTGGTATTTAATGTAGATTTATTTTATCTTAATTGCTGAAATTGGAAATCACTTGTATTTCATCAAATGAAGAGATTAGGATTTTTAAGAAACTGCCAGCTGCCGAGCATTTGCAGGTTCATTTTCTTTCTTTAATATTCATTGCACGTTCTATTCGATTTGTTACTTTGGAGATTACATTTGATTGCACAGAGGCAACATATGCAACCTTGTGAGGGATGGGAAGGCGCATGCTGATGCCCAGAGCACTGCAGAAAAGCAATTTTAATGCAAACAACAAACCCCAGAAATGTTCTGCAAGCACAATAGACGACAGATTCAACCCATCCTCCATGCGGTAACAAAACAGTGATTTCCAGAAGCGCTCTATAAACCTTTGTGCTGTCTTTCCCATTTTCATTTCTTTTGTTTTGCTCAAAAGTAGAAATTCCTATCTGGCAAAATAAGTTCCAGAAAAGAACACAGTACTACAAATATAATCAACATTGCCAATACATGGACTAAGTAGCTTTTTCCCCTTAGGAGCTTGGATTAAGGTCAAACAGGGTTTTGAATTTCAAATTGACCGCAGGCCCAGTGTGTGGTGCTGGGCAGTGTCACTGGGGTCCCCCAAGCTTTCCTCATCCTACTTTCCCCATCAGGGGAGCCCTGCTGCAGAAGATTTCCCCAAGCTGATGACTCTTTTTTTTTTATAATCTTCTTTAAATATTTTTAACTTTTTAATTCTAATTTGTTACATATGACAGCAGCAGAATGCATTTCAATTCATATTACACAGAGCACATTTTTTCATATCTCTGGTTGTATACAAAATATATTCACACCAAATGGTGTCTTCATACATGTACTTTGGATAATGATGTCCATCTCATTCCATCATCATTTCTAACCCCATGCCCCTCCCTTCCACTCCCAACTCTCTTCCTTATCTAGAGTTCCTCTAATCCTCCCATGCTCCTCCTCTATACCCCACTATGAATCAGCCTTCTTATATCAGACAAAATATTTGGCATTTGGTTTTTTAGGATTGGCTAACTTCACTTAGCATTATCTTCTCTAATTCCATCCATTTACCTGCAAATGCCATGATTTTATTCTCTTTTATTGCTGAGTAATATTCCATTGTGTATAGATGCCACATTTTTTAATCTATTCATCTACTGAAGGGCATCTAGGTTGGTTCCACTGTTTAGCTATTGTGAATTATGCTTCTATAAACATTGATGTGGCTGTGTCCCTCTAGTATGCTGTTTTTAAGTCCTTTGGATATAGACCCAGGAGAGGGATAGCTGGTCAAATGGTGGTTTCATTCCCAGTTTTCCAAGGAATCTCTATACTGCTTTCCATATTGATTGCACCAATTTGCAGTCCCACCAGCAAATGTATGAGTGTGCCTTTTTCCCCACATCCTCACCAACACTTATTGTTGTTTGTATTCATAATAGCTGCCATTCTGACTGCAGTGAGATGAAATCTTAGTTTTGATTTTCGTTTCTCTAATTGATAAATATGATGATCATTTTTTCATATATTTGTTGACTGTTTGTATTTCACCTTCTGACAAGTATCTGTTTAGTCCCTGGCCCTTTTATTGATTGGGTTATTTTTTTTCTTGGTGTTTAGCTTTTTGAGTTCTTTATATTTGTTTTT
The DNA here is from genome assembly GCF_052094955.1 of Ictidomys tridecemlineatus. Classification (NCBI taxonomy): domain Eukaryota; kingdom Metazoa; phylum Chordata; class Mammalia; order Rodentia; family Sciuridae; genus Ictidomys; species Ictidomys tridecemlineatus. The sequence continues at coordinate 52,725,101 of NC_135487.1, forward strand.
ATATTTGTTTTCTTGGTGTTTAGCTTTTTGAGCACTAGATTGTTGAGAGCCACAGCCGAAGGGGCCCCAGCAAACTTTCAGACTGCCAGCTGATGATTGGCTCACAGCGGCCCCAGCAACTTCTAGCTGATTGGCTCCTCTGCAGTGATGCTCATTGAGCTGTTTCCCGGCCCTTTCAGGCCATGGAGCTGCTCATTGGGGGACTTTTTTTGGCTCTGCCCACGCAACCCATCCAATCAGCCTCAAGAGCAGGAGGATTGTGGGAGGTTGAGAGGCTTGTGGGAAGCCGGTGGTGGCAGTTGGGCTCTGAAGGTTTTCCTGAGGAGCTGTTTTGTTTGGCGTGTGTGGTTCAAAAAATAAAGTTCATTTCTTTTGACAAGTGGCTCCTGAATTGTGCCCAGCCAGACTGCGGCACTAGATTATGCTCTATCTCATGTGTGAGGGGTAAAAATTTGCTCCCAAGATGTAGGCTCTCTATTCACCTCACAGATTATTTCTTTTGCTGAGAAGAAACTTTTTAGTTTGACTCCATCCCACTTATTGATTCTTGGTTTTAATTCTTGCTCTTTAGGAGTTGTATTAAGGAAGTTGAGGCCTAATCCTACATGATGGAGATTAGGGTCAATTTTTTTCTATTAGAAGCAGAGTCTCTGGTTTAATTCCTAGGTCCTTGATCCACTTTTAGTTGAGTTTTGTGCATGGTGAGAGTTAGGGGTTTAATTTCATTTTGTTGCATATGAATTTACAGTTTCCCGAGCACCATTTGTTGAAAAGGCTATCTTTTCTCAAATGTGTGTTTTTTGGTGCCTTTGTCTAATATAAGATAATTGTAATTTTGTGGATTAGTTTCTGTGTCCTCTATTCTGCACCATTGGTCCACATGTCTGTTTTGGTGCCAACATGGTGCTGTTTTTGTTACTATTGCTCTGTAGTATAGTTTAAGGTCTGGTCTAGTGATGCCACCTGCTTCACTCTTCCTGCTAAGGATTGCTTTAGCTATTCTGGGTCTCTTATTTTTCCAGATGAATTTTATGATTGCTTTTTCTATTTCTATGAGGAATACCATTGGGATTTTGATTGGAATTAATTGCATTAAATCTGTATAGTGCATTTGGAAGTATGGTCATTTTGATAATATTAATTCTGCCTATCTAAGAGCAAGGTAGATCTTTCCAACTTCTAAAGTCTTCTTTGATTTCTTTCTTTAGGGTTCTGTAGTTTTCATTGTAGAGGTCTTTCACCTCTTTTGTTAATTCCCAAGTATTTTATTTCTTTTTTGAGGCTATTGTAAATGGTGTAGTTTTCCTCATTTCCCTTTCAGAGGATTTGTCACTGATATTCAGAAATGTCTTTGATTTATGGGTGTTGATTTTATATCCTGCTACTTTGCTGAATTCACTTACTAATTCTAGAAGTTTTCTGATGAAACTTTTTGGGTCTTCTAGGTATAGAATCATATCATCTACAAATACTGCTAATTTGAGTTCTTCTTTTCCTATCTGTATTCCTTTAATTTATTTTGTCTAATTGCTCTGGCCAGTGTTTTAAGAACTATGTTAAATAGAAGTGTCTTATTCCAGTTTTTAGAGGGGATGCCTTCAATTTTTCTCTATTTAGAATGATTTTAGCCTGGGGTTTAGTGTAAATAGCCTTTACGATGTTGAGATATGTTCCTGTTATCCCTAATTTTTCTATAGTGTTTTGAACATGAAGGAGTGCTGTATTTTGTTGGATGCTTTTTCTGCATCTATTGAGATGATCATATGATTCTTATCTTTAAGTGTACTGATGTGATGAATTACATTTATTGATTTCCATATGTTGAACCAACCTACCATCCCTGGGATGAACTCCAGTTGATCATTGTGCACAATCTTTTTGAAATATTTTTGTATTTGATTTGCCAGAATTTTATTGAGAATTTTAGCATCTATGTTCATTAGAGATATTGGTCTAAAGTTTTCTTTCTTTGCTATGTTTTTACCTGGTTTTGGAATCAGGGTGATATTGTTCTCATAGAAAGAGTTTGGAAGTGCTCCCTGTTTTTTTCATTTCCTGAAATAAATTAAAGAGTATTGGTATTAGTTCTTCTTTAAAGGTCTTGTAGAATTCGGCTGTGTGTCCATCTGGTCCCTGGCTTTTCTTGGTAGGTAGGCTTCTGATGGCATCTTCTATTTTATCGTTTGATATCAGTCGGTTTAAATTGTGTGTATCATCCTGATTCAATTTGGGAAAATCATATGGCTTAAGAATTAAATATCGATGCCTTTGATATTTTCCTTTTATTGGAGTACAAGTTTTCAAAATAATTTCTAATTATCTAAGCTAATGACTCTTTCCTCCTTGCAATACTTTCTTCCCTCCAGGGACCTCACAGGCCAGGACCCCTTTCTCTGCCAATCATTCTCAATCTCCTTTTATGGCTTCTTCATAGTTCCTACTCACTGAAACGATGAAGGCCCCACAGTACTCCCTTGGTGATCTTGCCCATTCTCGTGGCTTTAAATGCAACCCACACATTATGAAAACAGGTTAGCCCAGCCTCTATGTCAAGCTCCAGACTCATCCATTCAACAGTCTCCTTGACATCTTCATTCATACATCATCAAGCGTGTAAGATTTAACCTCACACATGTCCCTGTAGGGGACAAAAAAAAAATGGTTCTCCACCACCCTTTCCACCCTTTCATTTCCTCGTCTGGGCTGTGAATTAGATTGACACAAGGCAGATTAAGAGGGGAAAAGACATTAGACAACAGATGTACATATGGGAGTCCCACAAAACAGGAGGCTGGAGGAAGGATTCAGTGCGTGAAAGTTCCCTAGCACCCTGAAAGGAAGAGGGACTTGGGATTTCTGGGGGATGATGGCAATTCAAGCCATGGGAGGAGAGCAGAAATTAATGATAAATAAAAGTTGTCATGAAGATAAAAAGCTTCTTAGGTGATAAAAAAAATTGTTTGGGTGCAGCCTTGACAAGAATAGTTGGCAGCCTGTGAGGAATCTAGTCTGGGTGCCTTACTAATCTTTAGTCTCTTCTGTCCTCGGGCAGACAAGGGGAGCTCTGAGAACACCTGTGGCTGCATCTGCTGTCCCCCAAGAGTCCCCAGTTCAAAGCCCTCATTACGACACAGCATCATATTTTGAGCATCATAGTTCCTAAACTCCTTCATCCTCATCTCAGAAAATAGTATTTCCACTTTTCCAGTTGCTCAAAAATCTTGGAGTCTTTCTTGACTTTTTCTCTCACTTCTCACATCTTCTCTGTCAGGAAAACCTCTCCATCATACCTTCAAAATATACTCAGAAATTGGATTATGTCTTACCATCTCAATGCAACCACCCTCATTCAAACACCGCAGCTCCTGCCTGAGGGACTGTGAAAGCCTCCAGAGGTCAATCTTCAACAGAGTCACCGAATGATCCCATTGAAAACCTGCCAGTGATGTCTATCTCACACACAATAGGAGTTCCACCACTACAGCAACCTATGAGACCTCCCTGGTTTACCTCCTTGGTTTTCCATCCCAGGTTCCTCCCATCAGCTCCAACTACGTTGACCACAGGGGACGTGCCATTTCCCTCCTGAAATGTACTTCCCCAGGGTTTTGCATAGCTCACCAGAATGCAGCCTTCAGTAACTGCTGCTGCCCCGCCATCCAGGCCTTCCCAGGCCTCTCTAAAATTGCAAGCCTCCTCCACTCTCATTATTCCAGTCCCCCTCAGCTTCTCCTTTCTTTGCAGCAACACTACCTTCTCAAACACAATATGCTGCATACCCACTAACATTGTTCATTGTCACCCCTACAATATAAGATCCAGGAGGCAGGAGTTTTGTCTGCTTTGTTCTGTTAAAAAAAAATCCCCAAGTTTAACTATAGATCTAATTGGATTTTGAATTATTACTCATGAATAGGGACTGCCTCCATTGTGCGAAATGGAATGAGAGTTCCACCAGGTAGGTAAAACAGTGGGTTCAATGGGTTTCGTAAGGCAGGAACAAGGATACAGAATAGGGGGGGGAAACTGATTGGTTAACACTAGGTTATTTTAGATCATTTTTTGTAAGGGTTAAAGCAGACTTAGATATCAGACTTCAGGCCTCCCTTAAAGTTTGGGTTTGATGATGTGGCATTTAACTGAGTGACTCCATCTTGGTTTGGTCTGATCTGCGGGGGCCAGTGTAGGAGCTCAGTCCAAATCAAGGCCTCCCATAATTTATTTTTAACAGTTCCCTGAAAATATTTAATGCCTTTCATCTAAGTATTGACAAATGTTGTTGAAAGAATGAATGAATGATAAACTATGGCCCCATCTGCTAATTCTATCTGCTACCCATGAGAAGGAAACAATATTCATGAAGGCATCAAAAAGCTTTCAGACCTCAGTGTGCGTTATGGTTTGCAGGTGAGGGTGTGCTCCCAAAGCTCCCATGTGAGACAATGCAAGAAGATTTGAAGGAGAGATGATTGGGCTATAGCCTTAACCTAATCAGTGAATTGATCCCTGATGGGATTAACTGAGTGGTAGCTGGAGGCAGGTGGGCTGTGACTGGAGAAAGTGGTTCCTTGGGGGCGTGGCATGGGGTATATATTTGAATCTAGTAAGTGGAGTCTTTCTCTCTGCTTCCTGGTCATCATGTGAGCTGCTTCCTTCTGCCATGATATTCTGCCTCACCTCAAGCCCTGAGGAATGGAGCCTGCTGTCTGTGGATTGAGACCTCTGAAACCATGAGCCCCCAAATAAACTTTTCCTTCTCTACAATTGTCCTGCTCACGTCCTTTAGTCACAGAAGCAAAAAAGCTGATGGAAGCAGTATGTTTTCTGAAGCTCTTTCATAACACTGCATTATTTTATCATCACTGTTGCTTTTCCCTAAACTGCCACTGTATAATTGATAAGAAAGCAATGACCTAATGTATATAATTTTCTTCTCAGCAATGCAGTCTTCTTTTATCTCTTTAGATCATTTCAACATGACACTCATTCTCAACTACTTTTTTTTTTTTTTTTTTGCTTTTGGCTGAAACCCTTCTTCAAATGGCTTCATATGGCACAGTTAATAATACCTCCATGAGCAAACAATATTCCTCATTTTGGGGGGAGCAAATCTATCTGCCACACTAATTAGATAGCTCTCTGGTGGATAATCAGGGACAGACAGTGTAATAGTGCAGCTTGTTAAAGAAAATGGCCAAACAGGTATAATTGCCTTCCAGAACATTAATTAAAGAACTTACTTTAAAAAAAAAAAAAAACAGTTGAATTCTAAAAGGACATTCTTTTTTTTTTAAGAGAGAAAGAGAATTTTTTAATATTTATTTTTTAGTTATCGGCGGACACAACATCTTGGTTTGTATGTGGTGCTGAGGATCGAACCCGGGCGGCACGCATGCCAGGCGAGCGCGCTACCGCTTGAGCCACATCCCCAGCCCCTAAAAGGACATTCTTGTACCTAATAGGAAACTTGGCATAAGGAAATGTATTGCTTACAGATAATTTCTGTTTTTGTTTCTGTTTTTGGTGCTGGTGATCGAATCTGTGCTTTCCCATGTGCTAGGTCCCCAAATTACAGATGATTTTATTGGTAACAGTCAAGAGGAGATAATCCACAAGGATTCCTTTTATTACATATTACTGTTTTAAATGCCTTCTAATTTTATTTTGATGCAGCCTGTTCATTTTCTGAATGAAGCTGCGGTTGGCTTGGTGATGTGTGCAGGGCATTCTGGGGACAAAACATCTCTCTGACTCCCAGACCAGGCTCTGTTACAACCCACACTCAATTAACCACTTAGAAACCCATCAGCGGTTCTCATCCTACTTGAATGTTCAAATTACTAAGATACCTTTTTAAAGAACAACTTAAAAACACCAAACTACGATAACCAAAGTACGAAAGCCTGAGCCCCACTGTCAGGCCCGAAGGTACTTTTTAAAAGCTCATCAGGTTTTTTTGTTTGTTTTTTTAATGCACTGCCAGGGTGGGCAACCACCAACTTGCTTGCTCCTCCTTGTTTAAAAAAAGTAAAATTAAACTTAAAAAATGGAGCCTTCACTCTAGTCCATTATGATTTTTCACCCCCAGTGCTTTCATCACCTCTTTTCCTCGGGGATAATAGATGCCAATCAGTAGGAGCTCCCCCTTTTTGGTACAGGGATTGAACCCAGGAACACTTTTACCATTGAGCCACACCCCCAGCCCTTTTTATCTTTTTTTTTTTTTTTTTTTTTGAGGCAGGGTCTTGCTACATTGCTTAGGGTCTCTAAGTTGCTGAGGCTGGCCTTGAAGTTGTGGTCCTCCTGCCTCCTCCTCCCAACCCACTGGGGTTACAGGTATGAGCCACCTCACCTGGGGAGGAGGAGCCCTCTTACCCCACCACAAGGCAATCTACAAGCTTATCTTCACCTTTCTTCTTCTTTACTTCCATAACACAAAAGAGGAATGCCTCTCCCCTGCCAGGCTAAAATCTCTCCACCTGGCCCTGGACCCTCTCCTGCTCTGGTGTCTCTTCAGAGACTGGCTATGGTTATGTGTATGCCACACTTGTTTCCAGCATTTTCCATTGACTGGCTCAAAACAACCATGGCAGCGACGAATTGTCCATTCCCACTTTCTTTCTAACAGAACTACTGTGTTACTGATGGCAGCCAAGTGCCCAAAAGGCATATGGCCCAGCCTCCCTTGCAGCAAAGGTGGTCAAGCGACTAAGTTCTGTTCACGGAGATGTGCATAGAAATGGTTAGAGGGTTTCCAAGGAGTCCTTCTAAGAGGAGTATGGACAATGAAATAAATATCATCTCTTCTCCCTTCCTCTTTCCTGCTGACTAGGAAAGGACCTGACAGCTGGAGCTTCAGCAGTCGTCTGAGCCCACAAGGCAATCTGGAGTAGAAGTCATGCAGTGAGGAGGGTGGAACAGAAAGACAGACGGAGCCCATGTCCCTGATGATTTGAGGAGCTGCCCCAGAGATGACTTATCTCAACTTCTTTGAACTGAAACAAGCATTTTGGGGTTGTTAGTTTTCTGGAACAGATTCTCTCTATTTTGCCCAAGTGGCCTCAAACTCCTGGGCTTAAGCAATCCCCCTGCCTCAGCCTCCAGAGTAGCTGGATGACAGGCATGCACCCTAATGCCCAGATGCCACGGATGCTTATAAATCACTGTTATTGGAAGTCTTGCTATTTGTATTTGAATCAGTCTTAGTGGTAATAGGTAAACAAGTACATTTTACAGAGAAGGGAAGGAGTATGCCTCTCCAGTGCTTACGGCAGTCAGCTCAGCACTTCATCACAAAATGTCATAGGTTGGTGGCTTAGACAACGATTTTCCAGAAGCTGGAAGTCCAACATGAAGGTGCTGCAAGTATTGGTGTCTGAGGCCTCTCCTCCTGGCGAGTAGATGACCATCTCCTTGCTGTGTCCTCACATGGCCTTCCTCCGTGCTTATGAGGAGAAAGGGAATAATGAGAGGAAGAAGGACAACTCTGATGTCTCATCTTCTTCTTAGAAGGTCACCAGTCTTTTCAGATTAGGGCCTCACCCTTATATTCTCACTTAAAGTTAATTCCCTCCCTTAGGACCCTCTCCAAATACCTTACATTGGAGGTTAGGGTTCCACATATGGATTTGGGGACACATTCCATCCATAATATTGTTCATCTATTCTCTCCCTAGTTCCTCTTCTCTCTCTCTCTCTCTCTCTCTCTCTCTCTCTCTCTCTCTCTTACTGAGGATTGAACCCAGGGGTGCTCTATCACTAAACTACATTCCTAAACCTATTTTTTAATTTTTATTTTGAGACAGGATATCTCACTAAATTGCCCAAGTTGGCCTTAAACTTGTGATCCTTCTGCCTTGGCCTCCCAGGAAGTGGCTGGCATCATAGGTTTGTGTTACTACACCCTACCCTAGTCCCTCTTTTCTAGGGACTGCTCTTACTTCCTGTCTACATGATCATCAGTGTCACCCCAATCAGCCAGCTGCACTCAGCTGGTACACACAGGTAACATATATACCCTGCTCCCTGCTAGGTCACTCAAAGGCCTTTCCAGGACCTGCTTCTGGAAACCCCAGTAGAGTCGAGCATATACACTTGACACATGCTGGACCAAGAAAAACCTTTATTGTGGTTTGGATGTGAGGTATCCCTCAAAAGCTCATGTGTGAGACAATGCAAGAAGGTTCAGAGGAGAAATGATTGGGTTGTGAGAGCCTTAACCCAATCAGTAAATTAATCCAGATAGGGATTAACTGAAGTGCTAGGGTGTGGCTAGAGGAGGTGGGATTGGGGCGTGGCTATGGGGAATATATTTCTTTCTAAAAAGTAAAGACACCTCTCTGCTCTCTTATCATGTGAGCTGTTTCCCTCTGCCACATTCTTTCTCCATGATGTTCAGCCTCACCTTGAGGAATGGAGCCAGCCTTCTATGGACTCAGACCTCTGAAACCATGAGCCAAATAAACTTTTCCTCCCCTAAAATTTTCTGGTCAGATCTTTTAGTCACAGCAGTGAAAAAGTTGACTAAAACGGCCTTTTCATCAGAATTTGGGAATGAGATCTGAGAAAGAGAGGCTGACTCTCTCCAGTGACGGAATATTCAATACCTGGTTTAGAATCTGTTGCTTTTCTCCATGTGGCCAGAATAAAAGGATGGGTCTGCAGTCAGAGCAAAAGAATAAACAGTAAACAGAAAAGGGAAAAGAGGAGAGTTGGAACGATAGTCTTAAATGCATTGAGTCCCTGGCTTTGTTAATAAGATTCAATCACAGTCATGATGGATGGTTCGTGAAAAACTTATCATTCAGTCTTTATTCTTAAGCTACTTATACTTGGGCTTCTCCTATTTATGATTGTGAATCTTAACTAATACCACTCCCTAGAATTAAAATGCAAAGGTTTTTATCTTTTTTAAGTGTCCCAGATGTGTTCCGCTACATGATTTTAATGATTAGCCATGACTTAACAGTATTTGTTTTATCCATTCATTTATCTGAAATTATAAATTCCTTTATCTGAAATCTGAAATTGAAAAGGGACATCTTCACAAAAAGATGCTGTTTTTAGCAAAGTGTTGCTGAGGGTAAACCTCTAGTCATCCTGATGACTCTTTCTTTCATCAAACCTCTTTGCAGTGGTAGACGGAAGAATTGACAATAAATACAATTCAACTTGAAGAAAGCACCACACTTTCACAAGATCACATTATCCACTCTTATGCACTCCACCTGGAAACCTAAAATAGAACTAAAGGTTCAGTGTTTTTACTTTTATAAATGATAGTATTTGCCATATTTTAATCTCAACAATTTTCCTGGATAAAGGCATTTGATATCATTTAAGAGGAACAACACTCTAAACTACATGTCTGAATTTCAGAGAATGAGTAAAGTAAGGCTAACCAAAATGTACAAGCAAATCCATTCAAACTTCCTTCCTATGGCTGCATAAGCAAAGCTCTTCTGCATGGTACCAAGTTTGAGGAGATGGATCATAGAAAAGAGGAAGCACCTTCAAAAGGGTCGGCACAGAAACCAGATTACTCTGTTATAAAACTAGGGAAGAAATGACCCAAGTGTCAGCTCCCACATCTGCTGTGAATAGGCTTCAGGGGTACCAGGTGTCATAGCTGTTAACACACAAACCCCACAAACTAAATATCAGTGCACAGATGGAAGAAAATACATCTGCCATAAATGGGCTGCACAAATTGTTACTGAGTTCTTCTCATTCATTATTTAATCTTCCTCACAATCTGCAAGGTGGGAGTTATCAGCACCATTTTGCAGCTCAGGATACTGAGTCAGAGATATGATGCCCCTTGCCTAGCATCACCAGTCAGCAGTGGAGCTGGCTTTTGAGCATAGGTCTCCTCCCTCCCACTGAACATGACCAACATGGCACCCGGCACCCATCAGTGCCAGGAATCCCTCAAACCAGGGGAGTCGCTGCTTCAACTATTGGTTTGAATTGCCCTGCAAGCCTGGAAACTAATAGCAGTTACACCAAGAGGGTATGAAAGTCAGCAGGTGTGTGTGATAGGGCATTGGGAAAGGCACCCCTGCTACACACATTTGGATTCAGCCATCTACACAGTAGACCATCTGAAAACAAGGATTCACCACTGAATGCAACATGTGATACTGGACCGAGTCCTATGCCTGGGTGAGTGTGACAGATTTTCTCCCAAGAATATTATTGGGACACTCAACAAAATTTTAATATTTTAGATCATAAAAGGAAATGTGCTATCAATGTCAAATTTCCTACATTTGAGATCTTTACTCTGAATCTTTAAAGGCACATCTTTTTTTAATGCTTTTATGAGTCCATTATAGTCATCCATTATAGTTGAGCTCATTTTGACATAATTATACATGAATAGAATTTAATTTGTTCCATTTCAGTCTCCAGGTCTCCTCTTTCCCTTCTATCCTCCCTTACCCAGTACTCTTCCCTAACCTACTGATTTTTCTTCTATTTGTTAATTTTTTGAATTGATGCTATATATATATAAAATTCACTGTGGTACATTTAGACATGTACATAGCAAAATTTTGTCAAGGTCATTCTTCATTTCTTCCTCCCATTCTTCCTCACTCTCCCTCAAACTCCTACTCCACAGATCTTCCCTCTATCCTTATATTAGATGCCCTCCACACTGTTTTCCCCCCCTTACTTTACTCTAGCTACTGTATATGACAGAAAGCATTCAACCCTTGACTTTATGATCTGGTTTATTTCACTTAGCATGATGTTCTCCAGCTCTATCTATTTACCAGCAGATGCCATAATTTCATTCTTCTTTATGGCTGAATAAAACTCCATTGTGCATATAGACCACATTTTCTTAAACCATTCTTCTGTTGAAGGGCATCTGACCTGGTTCCATAACTTGGCTGTAGTGAATTTTGCTGCTATAAACATTGATGTATCTTTATCACTATAGTATGCTAATTTTAGTTCTTTTGAAAAAATTCCAAGGAGTGGGATAGCTGAGTCACACAGTGGTTCCATACCTAGCCTTTTGAGAAATCTACATACTACCTTCCAGAGTGGTTGCATTGATTTTCAGCCCCACCAACAATGTACAAGATACCCTTTCCCTCCCAGCATTTATTTATAAGCTTGATGATTGTAAAGGTATATCTTTTTTTATGTCTTTCTTAACATGAAAACACTCTGAAATATTACAGCTAAAGTGCCATAATACAAACAAGCAACCTGTCTCAGAGTTTAGCAGAAAAATTATATGGAGGAGGAAAGAGAATGAGAATAAAACAATTGGACAAAATGTTAAAAGTAGATAATCTGGTGAAATATATTTGGAAATTCTTTGTATGATTTTCACATTTGTTCTGGAAATCTGAACTGCTTCAAAATATGACATTAATAGAAAAAGAGCTCTAGGCTTAGACCCAGGAGTCCTGGTTTCAGGTTCAAATTTCCTATTATCCATCTAAGTGATGTTTGTTCTTTCATATAACCTCTCTGTACCACATCTCTCTTTCATCAAAAAATAAGAGTTATTTGTTTTAAATGTGGATTGGCATTCCATTATACACACAAGCCTCAAATATCCCAGTCCTCTTCACTGGGTGGTTCCGTGGTAGGGGACAGACAAGGCAAGACACTGAAGACAGCAGGAAACAGATTTATTTGGCGGCAGCCAGGTTCAGAGGGCAAAGCTTTCGCTGTAATCAATCAATTCCCCTGAACTCTGAGTTCAGATGGTTTCAGAACTTTATACCCAGTGTGTAAGGGGAGGAGCTCAGAAGTTCACAATCTGCAGAAGTTCACACAAAAGCAGCTTTTTCTTTCACTGTTCTGGGCAAGTTAACCCTTCAAGGACAATACCTGAGAAGGAGAGAGCTTCTTCTCCCCTTTCTTCCCTCCCACTGCCAGCTGTTACCATGGAGCCCAATTGGTAACATCTTATCTTTGAAATGTAAACATATCTGTGAAGCTCAGGCCCAAGGCCAGAGGCCTCAAAGGATGTGTCTTTCTTATCACAAGTTGCATTTGCAAACACATTTCCACAAACTATTATATATATTGTTGTTATACTAGATAGTCCACAAATGTATGTGAAAAACTAGTTAAGGAGTGTTCAGCATTTGGAGTGCTGATCTCTTCCAAGCCCCTGGCCAAGTAAAATAGAGTAACAGGAAATAGGAAGCTTAACTTCATTGAACTCTTTTGTAGAGATTCTTTTGCTGATAGTCCTAAGATCAATTATGGTAAAGATTTCTGGAGAAGCTTAATTAAGATTTTCTGTGGAGGAGGGGGTTCCTCTACAGTTTCGGCTTCTTTCCTGTTAAAAACAGTGCTGCAGTGAACAGCTGTTTCCATGTTCTCTTATGCTCATGTGGAAATATATCACAGGCATCAATGTGGGTAAGCTCAAAAATAGAACATTGGGCTGGGGCTGTATGTAGCTCAGTGGTAGAGCACTTGCCTCAATCCTGTGAGGCACTGGGTTTGATCCTCAGCACCACATAAAAATAAATAGATATTGTATCCATCTACAACTAAAAAAAATTTAAAAAAAAATAAACATTGAGTGGAAGAGCACACCACAAAATAAAATATTTAATGGAATTTTATTTATGTAATATTTTCAGATACTTTAAAAAGTTCATAAATTTACAGTGGAGTTGTTGGGTGTGTGGGAGACCTCTTGCCTTTTGGGTATCTAAGGGATAATTGGGCCAATCCTGAGTAGAGAATTTTATCAATTTTTGGGGTTTGATCTCCGGAGTTAGACTGAGGGTGTCCAAATTGTTGAAGAGGGCATTTGAGAGGGGAGTCGGTGCCCCCCATGGGCTATGAGGAAGGGTATGCTATGTTGACTGGAGAGGGGTCCTAGTGGAGCCAAATATCAGAATGAGACCTCAGAGGGATGATTCGGTTGTCACCAATATCCGCCAGTGAGGGAACTCGGAGGGCCGTGGCAGCTATGGGTCACCAGGTTTAGAGGGGAGCAGAAGACCCAAGCTCGAGGAGGTGGGGGGGGGGGCGGGGGCTGCCAGTTCTCAAGCCGGCCAAGACCCATAAGGAAGGGGAAAGGCTCCAAGAGGACCACTGTGACCGTGAAGGTCTGGGTGGGGTGTATTCCTCCCCGTGGGACACTACAGGGGCTGCTGGATGACAGATGGCCAGTTCCCTATTACCATGCCTCAGTGGGTTTAGGAGAGGGAGACGCACCAATTTATAGACAGATGGTGGATGCAAAGGAGGCCATCGAGAAGATGGGTGCAGGTTGGTCTCCACTCAGGTGGTGATCTACGGTAGGATGGGGGTCCTGCTTAAAGGCATTGAGCCACAGCGCCAATGAAAGGCGAGTGACTCCCCTGAGACGAGATTCAACCAAGAGATTTGATTGGGGGGCTGCTGGAAGGGGAAGAAAAGGAGAGGAAGAGAGCAGCTTCATCTTAAGAAGGGTTGCTTTGGGGGATGTGGCAGGTGCTGATTGGCAGGGTGACTCAGGAACCGGCAAGCAGACACTGTGTCCTGTGGGGATTGGTCAAGAAAACTATTGACTTTGGCGCCCTTTGGCTTGGAACCCTTCGGAGAGGAGGGGAAGGGTAAGGGATTACGTGATGCTCTTCTCAAGAGACGGAAACTTAGCTTCAGCGGGGAGAAACCCAGTGGGGAAAATAAAACCCAAAGGCAGGGTCTCCCACACACGCAACAGGAGTGATATTTACCAACTTGATCATACAGCTAACTTCTGGGCAGGGAGGGAACAGAAGGGCTGAGGTGAGCATTAGTTGTACCTGTAATGTTTATGTCTTGGAGGGGGCTTAAAGAGAGAAATCCACAGTAAAAAGGGGTTCAGTAAAGAACCTTGAAAGTTCCCTCCAGCTCTAATGGTCTACCTTCTAGTTAGATTTGTTAGCCTGTTTATGAGTGTGTGGACACTTGAACAGAAGTCAACAAGCACATACAAAATTCTTTATGCAGCGTGTTGGAGCTGCCTCCAGGATGGTCAGAGATGAATGAAACACCAGTTGGACTGCTTTGAGGAAAAAGGACTCGGAGTTGTGTTTTTTTGTTTTTTTTTAAAGACTTGGTTAATCCTTGAGATAATAGTATTTAAGTTACAATTAAAGGAGATGATGAACACAGGTGGGAAAAGCTGGCTTTGGTTGGAGATGTGCTTTTAGCCATGTATTCCTGATAAAAACAGGAGCTTTCCATTCTTAGCTCATTGGCTCAGAGAATGGCCTGAAGGAAGTGACATCCCAGAAAGAAACATATTATTGCACATTGGAATCGACTGGTTCTCCATAAGTAGCTAGGATTGAATTGCATATGCTGCCATAGCAGAAAATCATATAGAAATAGAAAATATATTTTTAAAAATCAAGAACTGGTATCATTTAAATTAAAAAAAAATTAGAAATTTGGTAGTATCTGCAACTTGATATCCAAACTGGATAATTAAAGCAAAAGTTCATCTAGTGATACATATACTCTTGTGACAAAACATCTACCTCTGAGAGTCACTTTCTGTAAATATGAACAGAAGAGGGGTTTATCCATCAGGGCTCTTTTGGTACCAAAGAACAGAAATTCTGATTCAAATGAACTCAAATGAAACAAGCAAATCCAAAGATAGACTTCACCTCAAGCTATGCTTTGAGCAAGAACTCGGACAACGGCACCAAGACTGTCTCTCTCTATCTCTTGGGCTTTCTTCTGCAATGTAAACATCATTTCCAGACTTCACATGATGGCCACAAATCTAGTCTCAGGCTTCCTTTGCTGTTCCAGTTCCATGGAAAAAGAGATGGTCTCAGCTAAGTAGTTCCTACACAAACTCTAATATTTACGTTGCTTGGCATAATCTGAGTCTCATGCTTGTTCCTGGACTAATTAATCACTGTTTCCAGGGAATGCATGGCTCTCATTGGCCAAGTCAAATCACAAGCCTCTCAGAGGAGTCAACAGTGGAGTTATCTCTACTCTGCACAAACTTCTCAAACTTTGATATGCATCCAGATTGTCCAGGAGAACTTTGAAAATGCAGATTCTGAATCAGTAGGTCTAGACTAGGCCCAAAGAGTCTGCATTTACAACAATCCTTTCAGCACATGTTGTGAAAATTCTTTATACAGGACCTTGAGCTACCTACAGCATGACCAAATGAGACTCCCAGGGAGTCTGCTCAAGTGCTAAGGATTGCAAATGTTCTCAGTTGCAGGCTGGACCCGTTACCTAGTATGAAGGCCTAGTGCCAAGTGAGCCTCTTGTGCAAAAATTGAGAATTTCAAGAAAAAGCATCAAATTAATGCTCAGCATTTCACAGCAGAGCATTAAACCAAGCACAGGGGTCTTCTCAGCCTATGGCCAGTTCAACTTCACAGCTCACATGGCCATGAAGCCTTATGCTTTGCTGTATCTGAGTTGGGTCAAAGCAGGATTACTCTGCACAGTATGGGAAAATCAAACCCTCTGGGTCCTTCTCCCAGACAGATCCAGCAGAAGCGCCAGTGATTGGCCTATTGTGGAGCCCATGTCTTATCAGGAGAGGCCTGAAATGCTTCCTCCTCTTCCCTCAATTGCTGCTGATTCTGCCCCCATATTAGGTGAGATATTCTAGTGTGTCCCCAAAGCCACATTTACAATCACATCACTTAGCACATGGCATTTCTGTTAACTAGTCTCTTTGTCCTCCTTCCTGGCTTATTAGTTAGGGGAAGATGGGGCAGTCTGTCTTGCTTTCCTTCGTGACCTTTTCACAGTGCCTGGGATAAGGTTTCACATGTATCTATTAGCCAAGTAGACAATTATGGTAATAGTGAGCATTTTGGGCATTCTGGTGGGTAAGGAGTGGTATCTTACTATGGTTTCAATTTGCATTTCTTTCATGACTAATGAAGTACAGCACCTTTTCCTGTATTTTTTTGGCCTCCTGAATACCCTCTGTATTCATGGGCTGGGGTTGCCATAACAAAGCTCTACCACAAACTGGGTAACTTCAACAGTAGAAATTTATTTTCTCACAGTTCTGGAAGCTGAAAGTCTGAGATCAAGGTGTGGGAGGGTTGGTTCTTCTTAGATCTCTCTGTTTGACAGGCAGATGGGTGGCTGTGTTCTCCCTGTGTCCTCACGTGGGCTTCTAGGCACTTCTGTGTCCTGGTATGCTCTTATAAAGACACTGGTCATACTGAATCAGGGTCTATCCTAATGTTCACATTTTAACTTAATTGCTTCTTTAAAGACTTTATCTTCAAACAGGGCCACATTCTGAGGTATTGGGGGTTGGAACTTTTAACATATGAATTTTAGGGGGTCATGATTCAGCCCATAATACAATCTTTCTGCAGAAATGTCTGTTCAGGTCTCTTGCTTGTTTTTCTTTTGAGTTATCTGCTAATAGGAACTCCTTATCTATCTTGGATTCAAGCTCTTTGTTGTTGGTTAAATATGTTACAAATACCTTTCCACTCTCCCAATGGTATTTGCTAATGTATTGGAGTCCCTGATTTTAATGTGGTCCAATTTTCTTTTATAGTAACCATAAATGCATTTATGCATTTATTTACTGTTTGGAAAATCTTTACTTCCTCCAAGGTCATGATATTTCTCTTATGTTATCTTTGAAAAGCATTATTTGTTATACAGTTCATATTTAGACATACAGCTCACTTGAAATTTCTTTGTATGTATGGTATAAGGAAGAGATCAATATATAGTTTTCCATACCTATATTTAATTGACCTAACACCAATCATTGGGAAAAAAAAATCTTTTCCTCTTTGCTCTTGTATTTGATGTCTAAACTTTCTGGATGAAATTTTCATAATATTGAGCCTTTAAATATATAATCTTCTTTGTATTTATCTTTCTTCAGTCTGTGGCTTGATATCTCTTATTATTTTTGGAAAACTATCAGAAATGATCTCTCCAAATGTTGCTTCTGTCCTCTTCTCCCTTTGTGGACTCTAGTTTCATGTTAGAACTTTTTATTGTGTCACATATGTCCCTTCATTCTTTCATCATTTGTCCATCTGGATATATTCCTCTGGCCTATATTCCAGTTTACTTATTTTACCTTAGGTTAGGTCCCTTCTAATCCCCTATTAATGCAATCCTTTATGTTCTGGCTTTGTAATTGTATTTTGTAGAACTTCCATTTGATTTGTTTTTATAGATTTCAGTTCTCTGCCCCAAATTTTTTTATCTTGTATTTGAATTCTTAAAAACAAATTTCTTCAGTTCTAAAAGAACTAAAAAATCACATAGTTACTTTTAAATCCATATCTAAAGACTCCAGTAATTATATCTTCTAGGCTTCTGCTTTCATTTTCTTTTAAGTTTGGGTCGATTCTTATTTTTACAGGTCTCAATAAGTTCTACTGAGCTCTCATCCTTGCATATGAA
Organism: Ictidomys tridecemlineatus; assembly: GCF_052094955.1. Classification (NCBI taxonomy): domain Eukaryota; kingdom Metazoa; phylum Chordata; class Mammalia; order Rodentia; family Sciuridae; genus Ictidomys; species Ictidomys tridecemlineatus. The sequence goes on from NC_135487.1 coordinate 52,742,492, forward strand.
AAATTACAAAGGCAATTTCAGGCTCTGTCTACTATTTTTTTTTCTCCAGACAGGACTGAATTTCGTTTCTGGCAGGAAGTTGAACTAGAGGTGGACTGTTAATGCCATCTGGGTCTGAACAACCCAGCCCTAGGCCCATTTCTTGTGAAGTCTAGTCTCATTCACACTTACCCCCAGGATGAAGCCCTGTGGCCCAGCTGAGAGCCTCTAGTATTTAGCTTCATTTCTTTGTGCCCACAGCTCAGGGGAGTCTCAGCTCCTCAGCCACACATTTATGAGATATCTGAGGGGAAAGAGAATCCAAAAGCCAGGCTCATATCTAAGATTTCTTTTCTTTCCAAGTCTTGGTCCTGCAGGTTCTCACTGTCTTCCCCAATCATCTGTCAGTCAAGTTTGGATGCGAAAATATGAAATCAGAATCAGCTTCTCAGATACCGACTTTCTCAGGACACACAGACTGGTCCGCTTGTCTTTTGTTTTTGGTTTGTTTTTAATTTTTTTATTTGCTCTTTTTAGATATTATGGCAGAGTGTATTTTGACATATTATACGTATGTGGAGTAGAATGAATCGGACATAACTTTCCGAGGTTCATATGTGAATACATCACCAGCAAAACTCCACTTTAAGAATGGAATCCTAATTAGAGTAAATTATACTCAGGTGTCTTTTGAATGCCTCTTACTACTCCCTCTTGGTTTTCTCTAACAGGCGGGAGTCTACCTAGGGACAAACATGCCTTTCTATAGTTTAGATTTTTTTTTTTTTTTTTGGCACAGGGATTGAACCCAGGGGCACTTGACCACTGAGCCACATCCCCAGCCCTATTTATTTATTTTTTTTTTAATTTAGAGACAGAGCCTCACTGAGTTGTTTAGCACCTTGCTAAACAACTTTTGTTGAGGCTGGCTTTGAGCTTAGATCCTCCTGCCTCAGCCTCCCAAGCAACTGGGATTACAGGTGTGCACCATCATGCTAGGCTATAATTTAGATCTTAAATGTCCCCCCAAAGGCTCAGGGATGAGAGGCTTGGTTCCAAAGTGATACCATAGGGAGGCAGTAGGACTTTTAAGAGGTGGGACTTACAGAAGGTCTTTAGGTCATTGGGGGCATGATTTTGAAGGGGACTGTGGGAACCTGGTCTCTTCCCTCCTCTCTTGTTTTTGTTCCTTGACATGTGACACAAGCAGTTTTACTTTGTCACACACTACCCCCATGATTTCTTGCGTCACTACAGGCCTAAAAGCAATGGGTCTGCCGAATCATGGACTGGAACCTATGAAACCATGAGCCAAAACAAACCTTTTCTCTTCATAAGTTAATTATCTCAGGTATTTTTGTTATCACGACAGAAAGCTGACTCTCTCATACTTAAAAATATGTCCTCTGAAGAGTTATTGCTTTGAAGACATTTTCCCCATGACTTCTCCGCCAAATCTGTATGTTTTAAGTTAGACCAAGAGCTCTGTCTTAAAGCTGGGTTGTTGGACAGAGCTCAGCTAACAGCATGAATACACCTGTGAGCAGCCTGGTGTGAGAATTCTGCACAACAGCAGCTTGGAGAGTGACTTCATTGGGGGAAGTCACCCCTAAACTTGGGCCCACCTGAATCTCAGAATGTAGCCTTATTGGGGAAGAGGGTCCTTCAGATATAATTATTAAGATGAGGCCATACCATAGTGGGACCTCAACCTGATGACAGGTGTCTTTATAGGAAAGCCACATAGGGACACAGGCATAGATCAGATGGAGCCATAAGCCAATGAGAACCAAGGGCTGGTAACTGAGAGCCAACAGAAACTGGGAAGAGAAAAACGATTTTCCCCTGAAGTCTTCAGAGGGACTTCAGATATTAAATGTCCCCCCAAAGGGACTTTGAATCCAGACTTCTGGCCTCTGGAACCATGAGAGAATCGTTTCTGTCATTTGAAGCCACACAATTTGTGGCAATTTGTTATGGCAGCTGTAGGAATGACTACAAACTTAATCATAACTTCTGTCCTTTATAGTATTAAAGCTGAGACACTGTCTGGATGTAACCAAGGGTTTAATTTATAGAGGTGACCAAGTGACCACATGCAGAAGTCAGTGCCATTGAATGCTTTACTCCTCACATTTCCCAAGAGATGGGGTATAGCACCACACAGAGCCTCATGGACGGGTGCCAGAGGGTGCCAGAGTTGGTTAGGAGGCTGAAAAGGAGCAAGGGAAGAGCATAACCCAGAACCTTTGTGTGGTTCCATGAGAATCAATGGGTGAAGCATGGTAGATAAGGCAGAACAGGCTTAGGATGGGACAGTCTGAATAATTTTATTGGGTTTGGGTTACTGAGATGGTTTCTAGTTGACCAGTACCTTTCCCTGGGATGATTTAAGGCAGGGGAAATCCTGGCTTCGTGGGTGAGGGTTGGATACAGAGGTTCATTGGGGATGTGGGGACTTTGGTCTGTGTGTGAAAGACATGTTCAAAGGCAAGTCCTTTACCATTTCTAGGATTAGCTAGCCTTGGAGGAACAGTCTCTCCCTCAGTCCCAGGATGTCAACCATGTGTTATACAGAAAATAACACAGTCAATACAGACATGCAGGGAGAAGCAGAAGTAGTGGAAAGAATATGAAATGCTTTTTTTTTTTCCCAGAGCCACATTTCTTGAAAGAATAACTCACATTTCATGTTCTCCTCTCATCATTTCTCACGTACTACTTGGCTTTCTCCCTCTCCTCCTGATGCCAGATCCAGCCTGTACTTGAATTTCTGTCACCTTCCCCAGGAGTCCTTTCCTTTCCACCTGCTCTACATGGTAGAATTGGTCTCATGTGCATCGATGCTCTTTTTGTACCTGATAGAAACTTGGATCCAACACCTTAAATATTTCATTGCAAACATTTGCCTAAGTGTGTACTCCCTCTACTAGAATGCACACTACCGGACCATGAATTTTGTCATTGATGTTTAAATTGTTTCCATCCTTGATGTTTAGAATGGAACAGGGAGTGAGTTCCCAGTAAATCTCGTTTAAATGATGTACGTGGATGAAGGTTCTTGTCTGAAGCAAAACTGTCTTCTTGCTCCTTGACTGCCAAGGACACCTCCTCCTTCATCCTCACTGGTCTTTCTCTTCCTGTTTGCCCCCTTCCTCTTATAGCTTCTTATCAATCTCACTTTTTTTTTTTTTAGGTCCATTAAAGGCTATTGTTTCTAAGGGTTCCAATAAGTTTATAAAATGTTCCTGAGTGTGATTTCACCCATTTTCATATTTTCAGTCACCATGCTATGCAGATGACTTCCACCTCTGTGTGTCTAGGCCAGATCACTCCTCAGAGTTTCAGGCCATGTCGTCATCCACCTAGGAGACATCCCTACCTCACAGCCCCACACTGCTGCACACTCCACACATACAAAGCTGAACTCATTATTTTCCTCGTGGAACATGATTCTCCTTCAAGTTTCTTAATATTCTTCCTTGAGGCATTATGCTTTTCAGTTCCAGAGTGACTTACTTTAAAAAGAGGATTATGTCAATATTTTTCAGTCCCTCAGTCGTTCTCTATATCAAACTCTCAAAGCTAATTGCATGATTACATGGACAAGAAACTACTGGAGTAATTAGGTGGAAGGGTGTGTTAGTTTTCTGCTAATATAACAAATGCCTGAATTATCAGCTTATAAAGAGAAAAGGTTTCTTCTATTTTGACAAAGTCTCTTGTTCTCAACCTCCCCTCCTTGATGATGAGGATATTACTTTCCTTCTGGCATAGAAAGGACATCTTCCATATGGGGTTTTGTCTCCTGCTTTCAGGAAGAAAAATGGAGAGTCAGAATATGCTTCTTGTTCCTGGTGTTTTTTTTTTAATGTCTATAACTAAATATATATGAATCCTTATTCCACAGAAATTACTCAAAACTCCCCTAAGCTCAACTGCACATCGACTCTCTCTTGCTTCTTTCTATACAATCCCTGTCTCCATGCATCATCTTTCTCTATACCTCTTTGGGCATGCAAAGTTCCTGTCCATCCTCACAGACCTAGCTAAGCTATCTGTGTCATGCTGATTTTGATTTTGTGAGAATGATTCCCTGATCTCAAGAAATCATATCTCTTTGGATTAATTCTGCAGCAGTGTGTAATTTATTTATTTGTTTATTTTGTTTGTTTGTTTTGGTACTTGGGCTTGATTGAGCCCAGGGCCTCACACATGCTAGGCAAACACTGTACCACCGAGCCACATCCCCAGGCCAGTACTTACATTTTATAACTGTTAAAAATACTGAGGTACCACAAGAAATCAAACTTGTGCTTGAGAGTGGGTAGGCAAGGCAAAGAAGGACCTTTTACTTCTGCCAGAACGCTGTGCTACAGAACCTGCCTAGCAAACTTACTGTGGGTGCGCAGTGCGCAGCTCTGCCCTTCACCTTGATTGGAGGACTCCGGGTACAATCTAGGCGATTGGCTAATTTTAAAATTAGGGCGGGCATAGGGAAGGGCTATAATTAAAATGACTGCAAATGGCTCCAATTAAGGTTGAATACTATATTCTGAAAATGGACCGCCAGACTTTCTATTTCTCACATAACTTACTCTTGCATATGCCATGCTGGTTTTAGACATGAAATGTCCACACATATTGACATTCTCTGCCATTGGCACTGTTAGCTGAATGAATGGTTGTACAGCTAAACAAATGTCACAGATGGGCTTTAGGAAGATTAAATTGGCTAGAGAGTGATCAGGAGTATAGTACAAAGGCAATGAATTCTAAACTGGGATACTAGTAGTGACAACAGAAATACTAAGCATATCAAGATGAAAAGGTTAAAAGGAAGTTTAGAAGAAAAAAAAACCCAATTCTAAATCAATTTTGTTCAATTATATTGTTAAAATCCAAAAATAAGAACATTTACTGTGGGGAAAAAAATGTACATATACTCATTCACAAAACCTTTTTTTCATATTAAATTGGGAGATTCCTTTCTTAAACATCCTCCATTCAAATTTACAGATCTGTACTTTACAGTTAAGAGATTGGATGGCTTGAAGAAGGGTGGTACCATGTCCCAACCCATGAACATCTTAAAAACCAGCTGGATTAGTGAAGTAGAGGGTGGTGGGAGTTTTGAGAATACCAAGGAGTTATCCCAGCCACATGTCTAGCAAATGAATCTCGACTTCTTTACACACAGGCCCTATCAAAATGAAACTGATCAGGACATGGAATGGGTATATGCAAAGGAAATTTGTAACTCTAAAAGGCTTTTTTTTTTTTTTTTTTTTTGGTGGTGGTGCTGGGGATTGAGCCCAGAGCCTTACACATGCTAGGCAAGTGTTGTACTCTGAGTTACATCCCCAACCCATCTAAAAGGCCAATTCAAATTATAAGCCTGAACAAGCTTTGTCCCATGTGAAACTGTATCCTTATATAAATATAGTCATTCTACTTTCCAATTCCCAGAAACTATGACTGTGTTAAGTGACATGAAAAATAGAATTAAGGGGCTGGGGCTGGGGCTCAGCAGTAGAGCATTTGCCTGGCATTTGTGAGGCACTGGGTTCAATTCTCAGCCCCACATATAAATAAATAAATTAAATAAAGATCTATCAACAATTAAAAAAAATAGAATTAAGGTTTCAGGTGGAATTAAGGTTGCTAATCAATTGACTTTGAGATGGATTATCCAGAGGAGCTGCAAGGAGCTGAAGACAACCCAGAAACCCATCAATACCAGTTATTTAAACATTTAAAGCTCATTGGTTAAGCAATTCTGGGTTAAATCCTGGTACCAAAACACACACACACACACACACACACACACACACACACACACAAACACATAGCACATAATTGGCTAACTAAAAGTAGCAATAATGTTTTATAGAACTTAACAACGTATGAAAGTAAATATATAAAAATAGCACAAAACTATATGAATAAATGTGTACTCTTGCAAAATTATTTGATTATATATGAATTCGTACAAAACTATTTGAAGATAGACTAATGTATTAATAACACATATTTGCAAACTATCAGACACAAGAAAAGATGTTGCAAGATATACAGTTTAAAAACACAAAATGAATGCCATATGTCATCTGTTTGGTAAAAATTACAGAAGAAGTGGTGTTTACTATCAGTGGTTATGTGGCATGCTGGTGGGAGTGTGGGTTACAACCTGGCATAATCCATTTTAGTGAAGAGACTCCTACCCTTGATCCAACAAGGCACTGGTGAGATCCTGCTACACACAGGTAAGAGCACCATATATTTATGCATATGTATATGCAAGAATATTTTGATTTTGGTGAGTATTTGCATTGTTTGGAACTGGAAAAAAACCTGAAAACCTATATGTAAGAGAATGGTTGACTAAATCCTAGTACATACATCATATAGAATACTTATTGCCATTGCACTCTATGTAGCTATAGAATACATTGTGTAGAATACTTGTAGAGTTCTAGTTATTGTCCATGTTAATGCAACGAAGTTTATTATGTGGTAAAGGAAAAGACACATGTATAGATAGACACAGAGATACAATAGCTCCATCTGTTTACATATAGAATATTTATATATTCTATATTACTTAAATATGGAAAACCTATATGCTTTCGTGTATCTGGAAAGGCATAAAGAGAGATAGGAGGAAAATTGTTGAAATTTGGTGCTACTTATAGTGTTTGGTAGAAGGGGGTGCTTAAATGAGTTTCTCCCTGTATTCAATTTAGCTGAGGTCCTACAGGCCCAAATCAAAACACTTTAGCATGTGTCTCACACAGATAGTAGTGCTTTGTAACAGTGACATCTGGTGCCTCACGTTGTCCTCCTGTTTTAAGCAGAACATTCATTATCCCTGTTCCACCGTTTCACATGCTGGGTGGAGGATGGGGTGCAGGTAACAAGTGTGTTTTAGTTTTTGGTCATGGACAGGAGAGCCCTGTCTGACCAGGAAGTTACCACAGCTCATTGTTCATAAAGCCTGGCTCTGAGCTGGAGTCAGTGACTGAACTGGACTCTGGATGGTCTCATGTGGGAAATCAGAGAGAATTTACTATGGTTAAGAAACGTGAAGCAAAGGAATAGTTGGGGTCTAGGAGAGTGGAATGCAGAAAAGGATGTTAATGCTGACCAAAAACCCACATCCCATAGTACTCTTCACACTTGCACTGAGATGTGAGATGGGGGAGGGAGAGAGAAAATGGGAGATATAGCCCACGGGTAGGGTGCTTGTGTTTCCTAGAACTAGTATTTCCTAGAAAAGGCCTAGCATGTGTGAGGCCCTGGGTTTGATTCCAGCACCACAAAAGCAAAAAAAAAAAAAAAAAAGAATACATGTACAATTTTACTATTTTTGAGAAATTTTACTATTTGTGAATTGCTCTCCTCTTTGTTAACCTACCCAAGTTTTGTATCACCAACAGTTCTACCTTAATGGCCAGATAACTGTCATTGGGTCACAAGATCCCTGAATCCCATAACACCTGTGTTTCCACTGAGCTGCTGAGAGGGGCAGAGCCAGTTTGTGAACCAAGTTCTTATGGTGCAGGAACCTGTGTCGGTGTTTAAAATATGTCTCAATCTCTCAGTTTACTCTTTACCCTTTATTTTTATTTAGCAGGGCCTGTGGCAATCTAAAAACCTTTTGCAAATGCATTGTTCCTCTCTAAGACATGACATTTTCCATGTGGCTTGTCCATCTATAAGCGGTGTCTATGCCTGCTCAAAGTCCATTGAGAATGGACATTAGATTCTGTTTTGAGAATATTGGGGGTTCACCAGAATCTAAGAATCTAACTTGATATGTATCTGAACCTTTTCAATGCACAATAAGTATATTTAAAGAGTTATACTGATATCCTTTAACACTTTGGAATGATGAATCAAATTAATAAGTCAGTGAAAACTGTTGAAAAATTAAACTTGCAGAAAATGAGGCAGGAGGAATGAACAATTACTCTTGGATGTAGTCCCTTCGTTGTAAGTAAAAGGTTAAAATTATGTTAACTTCTTGCCAAGTTTCATTGGTAGCAGCACTCATCTAATGCTGAAATCTCTCTGGCCACCACCTCTTACTATTTATCCTAAGTGACATTTAGGCAGGATACATCTCAGTTACTCAGAGAACAGTGTGAGTAAGTCTTTTCAAGGTGGTTAGTATCAACAATGAGCCAAAGTAGACCTTTAAAGGGGTGGAAATGGAAACCGACCTAGTATTTCCTAGAAAAGGCTCTGTCACTGTCACTGTGGTTATTCGCGTCACTGAATTTTTGATTTGCAAAGGCCTTCATCTGTGCAGAAGCCTGTATCCACCCATAGGCTTAAAAATCATCACCCCAACAATCACAGTTGACATTTTGGTTTATGGGATCTGGCTCTCTTGTTTCGCCAGGACTTCTTTGCTGCCTTTGTTCTTCAGAAAGTGCAGAACCAAGAGCTGCTTTTTGTTTTATTTTTTTGTTTTCTTGGATTTTGTGGTTGTTTTTTTTGGGGGGGAGAGTGGCTGTTGGTTGTTCTTCCTCACTAGACAGGCAACCACAGGCCATCTCTATGTCTTACTCAAAGTCCTGAGGAAGAAAAGGAATAGAATGGAAAGAGGAAATTAAAGAGGTCTTTACAGATGGAAGGGTCACTGATTTACACCAACTATATACAATTTTCCAATTGTTTTTTTAAGTTGTAGATGGACACAACACCTTCATTTTATTTATTCATTTTTATGTGGTGCTAAGGATTGATCCTAGTCCCTCACACATGCTAAGCAAGTGCTCTACCTCTGAGCCATAATGCCAGCCCTCCAATTACCTTTTAACTGTTCAAAGTTTTGAAGATTCAACAATACCAAACTTTGATCAAAGAGAACAAGGTATCTCCACAAAAAGTCAATTCAGTTTAATAAATGTGTATTGAGCTACCTGTCCCGTACCACTCATGCACCAGATGATGGAGATAAGGGAGTAAGCAAGACACATGGGATCCTTGTGCTCATGGAGCTTATAATCCAGGCAGCATTCAGTATAAGAGAACTACTATTAACAGTAACACGAATGTTCCCTCAACATGAACCCTACGTGGAATGGTCTGAAGGCATGACAGTTCTTCTAATAATATTTACATAAGATTGGTTATCTTCTGACTTCTTGAAAAAAAGAGAACCAAAGAAGCCTATCATTGTTATCTGAATCTTATTGTATTCTCATAATTATTTACTGTGCTTGCTTAAAAATCAGAGTCCAGTCCTGCTCCAGTATCTCTCATCTGTCCCCCACAGAGAAAATGCCTCAGATGTATTTGGAACACCATCTAGTGTCTGACTGAGCAATTTTGTAAGATGCTGCAGATAAAACTTAGTAGAGCAGGGATCTTTTATCATTTTAGATTATGTACTCCTCCTATTAAAAAAAAAAGGTTTTTAAGAATATATCCTACATATGCATGAATATACATACACATCTGAATATGGTCATACATAAAAATATAAATTAAAACTAAAAATAACATGGAATAAAATATATGTTTGAATAATTACTTTATAAACAAAATAAAAGGCTTTCTTCTCCCTTAAAATAATTGAAAAAGAACCTAATCCATAAATTATGCAAACTCATTATTAACCTTTGGCTCCCATAATCTTATTCTGATTTCAATCAGTTGTTCTTTCTAAATAATCAGAAGCCATGCCTAATTGTGTTTTTGTTTGTTTGTTTGTTTGTTTAACAAGGGTTCAAAATCCACTGAACTGCTCAATTAAAAGTCTAGATTTCAAGAGGTATGTGAGATTGGACTCACTACTATAAAAGTTATTAAAAACAAATCAAAGTAGGTTAATAATGTTAGCCTCTAGGAATAACATTGCCGTTGATCCTATATAGCTAGGCTAAGTGAATCAATGAGCAAGCTCATTTTTTCACATTAAAAATTGAGTCCTTTGCACACAAGTAAATAACATACTATGATAAATATTTATTACAATAAATTGTACTTCATTTAACTCTAGATAACACAAATGTCATACCATTGTAATCATGTAATTGTGTTAGATACGTATATATTCTTTCAGTGAATGGTGTGCAAGTTTTTGTATTTTTCTTTGTTTTGATTGTTTACTAAAATGTAGTCTTATTTCTATTAAACAAAATTTGGCCAAAACAAGAAAAAAAATATTGAAACAAGAGAGTAAATTGTTTCCAAGGGTTTTTTTTTCCCTTTTTTCTCCCTCCCCACTTTTCTTGTTCCTTCTTTTCTTTCTTTCTTTCTTTCTTTTTTTTTTTTTTTTGTACTGGGGATTGAACCCAGGAGCACTTTTACCACTGAGCTACAACCCCAGTGCTTTTTACTTATTCATTTCTTTTTTTATTTTAAGAGGGTCTCCCTAAATTACTTAGGGCCTCCCTGAATCGCTGAGGCTGACCTGGAACCACTATCTCCTGCCTTAGCCTCTAGGATTACAGGGATTATAGGTGGGCACCACTGCACCCAATGTTCCAAGATTTTTTAAGCTTTCTTTTTTGTAAGTGGCAAGCTGAGATAATTATCAGCAAGAAAAAACACAATGGCAAGGTTTTGAAATACTTGGACTTTTTTTCCCCCTTTTATCGGTTCTTTTTAGTTATGTATAACATTAGGATTCATTTTGACCTAAGTTTAAAGTCATGGAATATAATTAATTATACTAACTCAGTTCCCAGGACTTCCCCTTTCCCTTCCCTCTAGTTTACTGATCTTTTGCATATTTACCTATAGTTTTTTTTAAAAAAAATTAGTATCTTGTGGAAGTACATGATGGTGAGATTTACTGTGGTATATTCACACGTGGTACATAGGAAAGTTAGATCAGATTCATTCCACTGTCTTTCCCAATCCCATCCTTCCTTCCTTCTGCCTCATTCCTCTTCTTCTACTCCACTGATCTTTCTTCTGTTTTTATCCCCCCCCCACTCTTATTTTGGAGTAGCTTTCACATGTTAGAGAACATTCAATCTTTGACTTTTGGGGACTGCCTTATAAACTACTTTTTAAAAAATGTTCTTTTTAGAACCTACAAAATGAGAGAAAATCTTTGACAACTGCACCTCAGCTAGAGTATTAATCTCCATATATATATATATATATATATATATATATATATATATATATAGAGAGAGAGAGAGAGAGAGAGAGAGAGAGAGAGAGAGAGAGATACTCAAAAAACTTAGCACCAAAAAAAAAAGACACAATAACCCAGTCAATAAATGGGCAAAGAAACAGAATAGACACTTCACAGAAGAAGAAATATGATTGGTTAACAAATATATGAAAAAAAGTTCAACATCCTTAGTAATTAGAGAAATGCAAATTAAAACTACACTGAGATTTCATCTCACTCCATTCAGAATAGCAATTACCAAGAACACAAGTAATTAATAAATGGTAGGTACACTCATATATTGCTGGTGTGACTGTAGAGTGGGGTGCAATCACTCTGGAAGGCAGTATGGAGATTCCTCAGAAAACTTGGAATGAAAAAAAAAAAAAAAGAAAAGAAAACTTGGAATGGACCATCATATGACCTAGTTATCCCACTCCTCGGTATATGACTTAAAATCAACATACTACAGTGATGCAACTGCATCAATGTTTATAGCAGCTCAATTCACAATAGCTAAACTTTGAACCAACTTTCAACAGATGAATGGATAAAGAAAATGTGATATATATACACAACGGAATATTCCTCGGCCATGAAGAAGAATAAAATTATGGTCTTTGTTGGAACTGGAGATTCATGCTAAGTGAAATAAGCCAACCCCAAAAAACCAAGAGCTGAATTTCTCCCTGATAGAGAATGCTAACAACAATGAGGGGTAGGGGAGGGGAATAAAAATACTTTGACTTAGACAAAGGGAAATGAAGGGAAGGGAGGGGGGTATGGGAATAGGAAAGACAGAATGAATTGGTCTTTTCTATGTTCAATATGAAAACACAACCAGTGTAACTCCACATCATGTGCAACCACAAGAATGGGAAGTTATACTCCATGTATGTATAATACATTTTACTGTCATGTATATCTAAAAAGAACAAATAAAATTTAAAAAATAAAAATAATAAAGGTGCTGAAGTTGTGACTCAGTGGCAGAGCGCTTGCCTAGCACATGTGAGGCCCTGGGTTCGATCCTCAGCACCACATACAAATGAATAAATAAAATAAATGTATTGTGTCCAACTACAAAACAAATATTTTTTAAAAATTTTAACAACAACAAAAAATATTCTCTTTAGCTGAGTGCAGTGGCACACACCTTTAATCTTAGCTTCTCAGGAGGCTGAGATAGGAGGATCATAAGTTCAAAGCTATCCTCAGCAACTTAGTGAAATCCTAAGTAACTTAGCAAGACTCTGTCGAAAAATCAAAAAAGGGGAGGGTGCTGGGGATGTGGCTCAGTGGTTAAGCACACCTGGATTTAATACCAAATAAATAAAAAATATTCTATTTATAACATCTTCTCACTTGGTGTTAATATAACCTGAAAGGGCAAAAAAAGAACCAGTGAGTTTGGGGGATTTTCAAAACTATTTTTATAAAAAATTTCTTAGATACATTACAGAGGTAAATAATGTATTCTTGAGAATTACATATCATCACAGAAAAACTTAGCAAGTTTAGAATATTTGGGTTTTTTTCCATGTAGGTGGACATAATAACTTGATTTTATTCATGTGGTGCTGAGGATGGAATCCAGTATACCTCACACATGTTAGGCAAGTGCTCTACCACTGAGCTACAACCCTATCCCCAATAACTAACTTTTAACCAACTCTTTTAAATTTTGTTACAAATGATTTTCACAATAATGTACCATCTTGTTACAAAGTAGTATTGATTCCATAATTTGAAAGTTACTTGTTTCAAGTTATTTACATAGACAAATTACTGAAGAATGTAAACTACAGTATGTCAAAATATCATAATGTACACTGTCAATCATAAGACATACATGTTCATATTTAAGGTCTCCTAAATTACAGGAGGTCTTAAGCTACTGCCTGAGCAGTACGGTGAGGCCATTGTCCTTAGGTTAGGCAGGGCAAGTTCAGCAAACCCAGACTGGACTCAGTAGTTTGGAAGAATACTCCAGAGACAATGGGGTTGGGTGTGGGGAGCTACTGTTTTAAGAAATGCTGCCTAGTAGTAACACTCTCCAGTCACTGTGGATGGCACTGAGTGAAACAAGTGGTCAGGAGTGATGGGCTCTAAAAGTGAATATATATCAAGAAAATTTTTACAAATTTATTTGATTTAGCTATGCCTTTCTTTCGAATGTACATGAACAATGGATAATAAACAGGGGGGTCTAAATAAACCTAAAAAGAATATTTCAATAAATATTACAATTTTAAAAGGTTCTTAGTGATGAGAAAATGTTGTGCCATAATTGATGAGACAGTTCTTCTAATTTCTTACCTGTACATGATGGTTATGTTTTATGACCAATCAATTCCCAGATTCAATGAAATAATGTTGCAAGGGGCACCGCTGCCACTCCCTGAATTGTGTCCCTCTTCAGAACCGCACTACTATTTATGGCTGGTGTCAAGTTAACTCTTAAAGGTTAATTTATTTCTTGTTCTTTTTTTTATTTTTAAAAATTTTTAAAAAATTTTTATTTTTTATTTATTTTAATTAGTTACACATGACAGTACAATGATCTTGACATATCATACATTTGAATCAAATGGGGTATAAGTTCTCATTTTTCTGAGTGTACAGGTTGCAGAATCACATTGGTTATACAGACATGTATAAACATACAGCAATACTAGTGTCTATTTATTCTGCGGCCCTTGCTATCCCTCTTTCCCCTCCCTTCCCCTCCCATCACTTCTCTCTACCCAATCTGATGTGACACACTTCTTTTTTTTTCCCTCACATCTTCCTACATGTAATCTGTATAACAATGAGGGTCTCCTTCCATCTTTCATGCAATTCCCCTTCTCCCTCCCTTTCCCTCCCATCTCTCTTCCCTATTTAGTGGTAATCTTCTTTTCATGTTCTTCCTCCCTATCTCATTTTGAGTTACCCCCTTATATCAGAGAAGACATTCCGCCTTTGTTTTTTAGGGATTGGCTAACTTCACCTAGCATAATCTGCTCTAATGCCATCCATTTCCCTGCAAATGCTATGACCTTGTTATTTTTTAGTGCTGAGCAATATTCCATGGTGTATAAACGCCACTTTTTTAATCCATTCATCCATTGAAGGGCATCTAGGTTGGTTCCACAGTCTAGCTATTGTGAATTGTGCTTCTATAAACACTGATGTGGCTGTGTCCCTGTAGTATGCTGTTTTTAGGTCTTTAGGGTATAGTCCGAGAAGGGGAATAGCTGGGTCAAATGGTGGTTCCACTCACAACTTTCCAATGAATCATGCATTTTATCTGATCATAATGGAATGAAATTGGAAATCAACGGTAAAATAAGGAAGAAAAATTCCTACATCACTTGGAGAACGAACAATATGCTACTGAATGAACCATGGGTCACAGAAGACATCAAGGAGGAAATTAAAAAAAAATATTAGAGATAAATGAAAACAAACACAGAAACCACATATTGTGTTGGGACATTATGAAAGGAATATTGAGAGGAAAATTCATTGCATGGAGTTCATTCCTCAAAAAAAAGAAAAAGCCAACAAATCAATGATCTCACACTACATATCAAAGCCCTAGAAAAAGAAGAGCAAATCAACAGCAAATGCAGTAGAAGGCAAGAAATAATTAAAATCAGAGCTGAAATCAATGAAATCGAAATAAAAGAAACAATTGAAAAAAAATTGACAAAGCTAATTTCTTTCTTAATTGTTTGAAAGCAGATACAGATGAAAGTTCTAACTCCCTCATCCCAGTGGGTGGTCTTGCCATCCGCTGGCTCTAGACCAGGGCGCTAGGGGGAGGTAAGAGCTGGGCGGTCCTGAGAGCTTAGAGGAAGAACACCGCGGGCAAACTTCTCTGGAGGAGTAAGTGCCGCCAACAGTGCCACTGCTCCCAGGCGGTGGGAGCCCAGAGCCAGAGTGTCTCCTTTATCCCATCTTGCTGCGCGCTGACTCGGTGAGTCAATCTGCGCTGTCTCATGACACAGGCTGTATTACCCACATTTTTAATGCAGTGTGCAGAGAGAATTACTTTGCTCAAGGCGACACACGCACAGCCCACAAGTGGCAGAATCCCCCGCCTCCTCTCGGACAGCGAGCGGGGACCCCAGGTCCGGGCTGCACGCCCCGCAGCTGGACTATTCAGCAACTTTCCTTCTGATAGGTGGCCGCGGCCATCGCTGCCACCCAGTGCCCCCACTGGGAGGCTTGGTGGCCCCCACAGCCTGAGAGCCGGAGCTGGCACCAAAGACAACGGCGGGAGACACGTGAGACCCACAGCCCGGACCGCCGGGTCTGCGCCGGAGCTGGCCACTGCTAGAGCACAGAGGGAGCGCGGTGAGTACCCAGGGAGTGGCTTGCGGGTGGAGAAGGCGAGGGGGATCCCAGGTCCAGTCCAAGCCGGGTATCTAAATACCCTGGCTTCTGGGCTTGCTTCTCCCCAGGGGATTTGGGTGGCATTCTCGCTTATGGCCCTAATCCTTTGAGCACTGAGTTCCCTCATGGGGGCTGGTTTAAAGTTTGGCTACAGGGAGAAGGGGCTCTCAGACTGAGCCTCTGAGGCATTTGCTGGGACAGGGCACAGAGCAGTAGTGCACTCCAAAGCTTGAAGCAGAGGACTCCCTTCAGGGGCCAGCCTTACTCCATCCCCACAGGCATGACTCGATGCTTTGTAAGGAATTTCATATCTACACAATTCGATCTAGGTTTTACAATTACTAACCCAAATACAAGATTTTCCCAAGTATGTCTGAAGAACAAGGAATAGTCAGTCTTTTTTTTTTTTTTAACTCTGGTTAATTGTTATAATCTGCTAAATACGTGCCCTATGTGGAAGAGCTTCTACTGGTCCCTGACCCTTGGGTATACATTGCTATCCTATATAATAATTCTTTAAAAACCCAGTGAAGGGGCTACTGGTATTCCCATTTTGCAGATGTGGAAACTTGTGCACACAGATAGTGAATTCCAAACTTTGTGTTCCTTTGACTTGTAACTCTGGTTCATAACATTATATCTATACCCGCATGAGCACACAAATACTATATTCACTTTCTCCATTTACAAAGAATGTACACTACTACCCTATTTCTCTGTGCAATTCAGAACTGAGAGAACTATAATGTCTAAAAGCTGATCCTCTCTTCCCCCATTCCAATGCAAAATTCTCTGTTCATTACTATCATTCATTAGGCACAGCAAGCCCTGGGAGAGTTTGCAAAGTGCTGTTATTGTGTGTCACAGTTGTTGAATATCATCATGGTTAGGTAGGACAGTAAATTTCCAAATGCTGCAGATTCTGTTCTTAGTATTCATTCTTAGAATGAATTTTAGTATGAAAAAACAATTTTCTAAAGCACAGGTGTGGGTTTTAAAGGAGAAGAATCCTCATGCAGTAAATGTTGCATATCATTTCTCAATGTGACTTTATTTTTTAATTACTGCACGTGCTTTGTTTTCTAGCATATCATTTCTCACCCTTATAATTGCACTCACAGCACTGCTGTCAACACTTACATATAAATTTGTGCAAACTACCCTGGAAAGAAAGTCAAATCCGGGCCTGGGATTGTGGCTCGGTGGTAGAGCACTTGCCTAGCACGGGCAGGACCCGGGTTCAATCCTCAGCACCACATAAAAATAAAGGCATTGTGTGTGTCCATCTACACCTAAAAAATAAATATTAAAAAAAAAAAAGAAAGTCAAATCCCCCAAGAAGTCTTGGATAGTTTAGTCTTGGAAGTTTCTAGCACTCTCTACTAGAACTTGTGGCTAACAATGTTTGTCCTTGTTGTTTTCAAATACAAATATGTATTGAATGTCTATCATACTCAATTCATTTGCTGGACACTAGTAAATGTAAAGAAATATAAGACTCAGTTTCTGTCCTTGAGGAGTTAGAATAGGCATTTGGCATGAAGTCAGAGAATTGGAATCTCTTCAGAGTAAAACAGATGAATGGGTCAAGAGCAGGGCTGTTTAAGTTAATTCTAACAATGTGCTTGAAAATTTAGTGATATTGTCCTTTTCCTTATCATCATCATAATAACAATGATAATTATTGAGCTCTCACTATGTGCCAGGCACTATGCTGAGAGCTTCCCAAGTAAGCCTTGAAATAATCCTGTGAAGCAGATGCTAATTTTATTCCCTTTTTACGATGAGGAAATTTAGGCTGAGTGATTACATGACTGTCACAAGCCACACAGCTAGAATTATGAGAGCTGAGACCTGAATGTCCTGACCAGGTCCTCTGCTCATCTCATTTCTACCCCAGTTGCTCAGCAGGCTCTTGTGGAAGTTAGGACTGGGATGATGGGAGTGTACATGGTTCAATTCATCTTCATGTGGGTCTCTTTGTGGCATCAGCATGGAGCACTGTGGGTTGCTGAGAATAAATGAGGAGTGTGAGCCAATTCGCACAGTATTTAGATGGACAGAAAGGGAAAGCTGGTGAGATCAGCAAACATCAAGAGTGAATTTTCAACCCAGGCATGGTAGTACATGCCTATAATCCCAGCAGTTCAGGAGGCTGAGGCAGGAGGTTCGCAATTTCAAAGCCAGCCTCAGTAACTTAGCAAGACTCTGTGTCAAAAGAAAAAATAGAAAAGGGCTGGGGATGTCAGTGGTAAAACCCCTCTGGGTTCAATCTCTAGTAAACACTCCTCCTCCCCTCAAAAAAAAGTGAATTTTCAAAGGGAATTGAGAGGAAGGGAGGAAGAAAGGTCATGGGAAGTACTGGGGAATAAAATCTACTAAATTATGCTATGTCCATTTACAAATACACCACAGTGAATCCCACTTTAAAAAAAAGTTTTCATTTCTCAGGTGATCATGGAGTAAAAAGAGAAGCATGGCATATTGTTCTAATCTAACTCTGAATTTATTCCTAGTTTTCTATGTTATCTTGGTCACCTTGCAGATTTTTCCCCCTGTAGTATAGTAAACCAAATGTTAATAACTGAGTTATAAACTCTATATTGTGATAAATTAATAATAAAGATCAGAAAAGATGACTAAGATTAGAAATATTGGGCTGAAGATTTAGCTCCAAAGTAGAGCATTAGCTTAGCACATGCAAGACTCAGGGTTCTATCCTTCAGCACTGCAAAAAAAAAAAAAAAAGAGAGAGAGAGAGAATATTAATTAACAATCATTTTGCAATGATATGCAGGAAAAGAAACACATTAAGTAAACATCAAGCAGAGATGTTGAGATATGCAGAAACTTCAGCTGAATTCCTAATTTATATAAGAAACCTTGTGGGGTGGTCATTAATCTTAGCTTTTTTGCTTGATTTTTTACCCCCTTCCCAAGTGTGCTTCCAGTTATCTTATGATAATTATGCAACTCCTGCAAAACTCTCGAAACAATGCAACTATAATATGCTTCAATATTTTTAAATGTTTTAGTACATTATAGTTAGACATAATATTGGAATTTATTTTGACATAATTATGCATGCATGAAATATAATTTGGTCAACTGGTATGATGGCACATTCCTGTAATCCCGACAACTTGGGAGGCTGAGGCAGGAGAATTGCAAGTTCAAAGCCAACCTGAGCAATTTAGTGAGGCCCTAAGAAACTTAACAAGACCCTGTCTCAAAATGAAAAAGGGCTAGCAATGTGGCTCAGTAGTTAAGTGCCCCTGGGTTCAATACCTGGTATAATAATAATAATAATAATAATAATAATAATAATAATAAAAGAAATATAATTTGTCTCATTTCAGTCCCCAGCACTTTTCCCTTTTTCTCCTCCCCCTGTTCTCCTTTCTCTATTCTACTGGTTTTTCTTCCTCTTGTTATTTTTTAAATTGGTGCTTCATAGGTATATATAAAGGTGGTATTCACTGTGGCATATTCATATGTGTGCATAGTATAATTTATCCAATTTCATTCCATGGTGCTTAAATATTTTTAATGCTGCATAGTGCTTTATGAAAAGACAGAGATTGATATTACAAAGTTGATGTTACTATTCTTCATTAGGCACAACAAGCCCTGGGAGAGAGTTTGAAAAGTGCTGTTATGTGTGTCAGGTCTTGTGGAATATCATCTTGGTTAGATAGGACAATAAATTTCCAAATGCTGCAAACTCTGATCTTAGTATTCATTCTTAGAATGAATTTTAGTATGAAAAAAATTTTCTAAAGCACAGGTGTGAGTTTTAAAGGAGACAAAACTTTCCTGAATTTCACAATACCAGAGATCCAAAGGTCAATTTCTTAGCAAGACCGTACAATGCCATAATCTACAAATAAACAGAGGCTGTCAGAAGAGAGCACTTTCCAATAAAGAAGGAAAGTAATGGAAGAGATTTAATTTTTTTCAATAAGTATTGATTGCTTTGTGTTATTTGTTTTGATTTGAGATGTTGCCAAACTGGCCTTGAACTCCTGGGCTTAAGCAATTCTCCTGCCTCAGCGTCCCTGAGCACACACCATTTTTAAAGCAAGAAAAGGTAGCTCTGAAATGCAAAGTTACTTTCCTGACACAGGTAGAAGTGGAAGAACCAGGGATGGCACCACGTCTTACATCCCAAAACGCCATGCTTTTTCCAGTACATCATCCTGCCTGGTAGGAGATGGCTTATGTTATCTATAGTTCTATAAAAATGCAGAGAGGGAAAATTGAGGAGGCTGGATTTTGAAAATTTGTTTGAACAAGTGCTGGGAAAGCTAATCAGAGGGAAAAAAAAGAACACATCAAATACTATCAGTTGATTTGAAAGTGCCTTGTTTAAGACTCTCTGTCTTGCTTCTTTTTTTTCTTTCTTTTCCTCTTATTGATCTGTTGGAGGGATGCTTGTTCATTTTCTAAGGTAGCTCACAGTAAGTACCAAGAATTCAGTGATGAGTTGGGGCAGGATAAGATTCCTTAATTTATTTCAAATATGATTTGTTTATACACAAGATTTCAGGAGCCTATCAATTATGTCAAGTGTGATTTATCCAAAATGGAAATAAAGAAAAATAGAATTGACAGAAAGAACATTACAGCAAGCCAGAAAAGAAGGCAGAAAAGGGTAAGGGAACTACTTGTAAGAAAAATGATAAAGAGATATGAAGAGGTAAAGGAGAAAACATGCTAAAATTAAAAAAAAAAAGTTTAAAAGTCTCCTAAATTTGAGCAAGAAAGAAATTTTCTGTCCTTGGGTAAAATTAAAAAGAAACCTCAGAACTACAAACACTTACCAGTGAGATAAGAGAAAACTTAAGGGGGAGCCCCAGCAGCTACAAAGAACTCAGCTGGGAGTGGGACTGGGATTGTGGCTCAGCGGTAGAGCGCTTGCCTAGCATGGGTGCGACCTGGGTTTGATTCTCAGCACCACATAAAAAATAAAAAATAAAAAATAAAGGCATTGTGTTATGTCCATCTACAAAAAAAAAAAAAAAGATTCTCTCTCTCTCTCTCTTAAAAAAAAAAATCAGCTCGAGTCAACCATGTTTGGACCACTGGATAGAGGGGGAGGTAGAGGTAGTTGATGTGGTATTGCTTTCCTTCCCTTTTAAACCATTTCACCTACCATGAAAGGGCAGAATTGATGATGAAGCCTGACAGACCAGCTTTTGCCCATGTTATGGCTTGTTAGATTTTCCACCACATGGTGGGCTCAGAAAAATAAGAAGGAGATAATGCTTCAGTCAGAAGACTGTTTTTTTTCATAACCTAGATCAAGAAAAGCCATAGAGAGATGCATAGCTCAGTGACCAAGCTGTGAATTAGCTACTAGGCAGGTTTGATTTGTTCTGTCCCTAAATTGCAATAGATAATGAGATGTTTACATATTATATAGTGTACAGGGTTTTGTTGCTTGATCCTTTTTTGAAGGAAGTGGATATCAAATGATAAAAAAAAAATGTTCTGAAGATTAATGCCTTAGGCATAGTAAATGATTTACCTGAGGGGTATCACAAAGATTGTGTGTAATTTTCAGAGTCCCAGAATGTAATAGATCAACAGAATATCACATTAGTATTAGTGGTCGCTTGAAGATTAGCATTATTTGTCTTTTGCAGCCATTATTGCTGCTAAGAAGCAGCCTCCCATGCTAGAAGCAATACTGGATTAGAAATTTGGGGATCTAAATTCTGATGTGGATTCGGCTATCAAGGAGATCTTAGACAAATACCCTCTTTTCTCTAGGCGTCCATTATCCATCTGTAAAATGGGGAAGGTGGAATAGATGACCTCCAAAGTGCAGCTTTATAATGATCTATCACCAGTAAACCATATCTGTACGTAACTTTGCAAACAAGAAGGGACGAATTTTGTTCCCTGCCTCCCTGAGTCTACTGGTCATTAGCAGCTTAGCAGCTTGCATCTGTGAGAGAGCCAGACTTGCTGCATGATCAGAACAATCATTTGGTAGTTCTGTGGTAGCCCAGACAGAAATATCAGTTATGGGGAGTGAAAAAGACAGCAGAGGCTAGTGGGTGCCATCTAACCTCTGAGGTCCCTTCTTTATTGCCTAACATACATTTTCCCCCTACTCTAACAAATCATCCGAGTACACTGAAAGTCATAAGTGATTTAGGAAAGAAATGCTAAGCAGGACTCAGGAGAAAATGGGAAGTGACCTCAGTAGAGACTATACTCTGTGGCAAATATTCGCAGGGGTCCATGACACTGGCACCGTAGTCCAGGCCGTGTCATTATGTCTGTTGCAGGATTGAGGAAAGGGTGCCTTCACAGCTGGTAGCACACAGTGGGATGAGACTTGCTGCCATTTTCCCATGAACTTAACATGGTGGTACAAAAGCAAACTAACTTGCAAGCACAAAGCATTCCTGCTCACGTGAAATTTTCATCCGTGGGGGAAAAAAAAAAAAAAAAAACACAAGAATTGTGTTGTTTTGTTTTCCTAGCCATGAGCAGACAGTTTTGAAACAGCTGCATGGCTGCATGTTCTGTGCTTCTGCGGGAGCACGGTGTGTGTGGGTTCAGGGGGTGTGGGTTAGGGGGTTGCCGCCGCCCTCCTGCCACTTGGTGTGGTTCCCACCCACCCCCACCCTCTGTGACATTGTTTTCACTGTCTGGAAACTGTCACAACTTGAGTGATGAGTCAATGACATGGCACACTCTTTGATTCTCTGATTCAAGTTAGAGTTGTAGTATTAATATCGACCTATAGGCAGGCTGTATGAAAGATGTTTACTGTTGATAGCAGGTTTCATTTTATTGGAAGATACCTCATTTACTTGAAGGTCTTTGGGGCTTCTGAGCTTCTCATAAATGGAGTTGTTTTCACGTGGGATTCACATAAAATTAGCAAATATGTGTTTGTATCAATGTACTATGTAAACTCCAAATTACCATTTTATCTGTTTCTTACATATGTTTATATTAAATACTACATGCATTTAATACTACCTTACATATATTATAAATGGTATGTCTTAAGCTATTTAATATATAGGAAATTTGAGTATATAAATACATATTTATATATTGAATATATAAATACATATTTCAAATATGAATACATCCATTTTAAATCCTTATATTGACCATTTAAATATTTTACTGTTTAGGAAATGCTATAACTTCACAAATTGAAATGCATATAGTGCTATTTATATTATCCTTTATAATTAGGAAGCAAAAATGTTTAATTTCTATGTATCTGTTCATTCAGCCATCTTCTAGTACAATATATAACTTCCTTTATGCCAATATGGCAGCTAAGTTGGCTATGGAGGGACAGAAAATTTCCCTTCTTCCTCTTAGAGTCTCAGTTGGGTTCAAGAATTAAATTGATATATAAGAGGTTAACAGGAGAAAAGCATACAAATTAATTTAGCAAGTTTCATGTGGCATGGGAGGCCTTATAAATAAATAAAGAAGCAGTTAGTCAGTTACTTATACACTGAATTGGACAAAGAATAGCAAACTCTGAAAATTTGACCAAATTATGTGGGATATTTAAAAGATAAGTTATTCTAAGCAAGGTCTGTACCATGTTCTCTCAGTCTCAACTTCTCATCCTTAAAGATAAGGATGTTGCCTATCTTTCTAGCATGAAGAGAATGTCTTTCATATGGTAATTTCATCTGCTTTAAAAAAAAATAGTATGAAGGTCAAAGTGATCTTCTTGCACCTGAGGTTTTCAAATGTCTTCAGCCTAAATAGCTAGTATTCCATCCAGGCTGGTATATTTTAACCTCTTCACCAAACCAAAAATTTATTAATAATGCCAATCATAATGTAGTGTAGTAAAATTTAATGTGGTTTAATTAGTTTAATTCCATTAAACTAAACTAGAAGTAAACTAGATGAACACAGAAAACTCACATAAGTTTCATCCAGGTCAGCACTATGTGCCCCACACTGTGGCATCTGCCCCTGAGGAGCTTGCAAGATAATGGAGGGACAGACACCTAAATCAATTAGTTCTGCTTAATATAGCAGGTGCTAAGACAGGAGGCGGGAGATTTCAGTCTCACCTGAAGACATAAGTATGGCTTCCTGAGGTCTGACCGTGTGTTTTAGTCAGCTTTTTTGCTGCTGTGACTGGCAGAACATCATGGGGGAAGAGTGTGGCAGAAGGAAGAGGCTCACATGGTGATCAGAAAGCAGAGAGAGAGAGACACTCGACTCTCCAGATACAAAATATATTCCCCAACACCACATTCCCCCTCTTCCCACTCCTCTAGCCACACCCCACCACTTCAGTTATCACAGTTAATCCCTATCAGGGGATTAATTCATTGATAGGGCTAAGACTCTCACAACCCAATCATTTTTCCTCTGCACCTTCTTGTGTTGTCTTACACGAGAGCTTTTGGGGGACACCTCACATCCGAACCATAACCCCTGTGACTTAAAATAACACCACCTCCCATGTCCACTGCTATGTCTGAGGTAACATTACCATCCTTTTACCAAGGTCTCTGCAGTTGTTCTCATTGGTCTGCCTGCGTCTACTCTGGTCCCCACACTTGGAGTCCAGAGTCATGTGTGTATGTGTCCTATAGAATCCATATCCTGTAGCACTCTCAACTAAATAAAGAAGTAAAACCACTAATTAAGCACCAGTGGTTTCCTATAGATTTGAGAGAGTAGTCTCCCTTTCACGTCAAACAAGCCCTGGCAGAACTGGCTCCTTCTACTTCATGTCAAACATCCCCACTGTTCCTTTCTCAGCCAGCCTGTCCTTATTTCTAATTCTTACCTCTGCCTCCAGGCTCCACACTCACACCTCTCTCTCTCTCTCTCTCTCTCTCTCTCTCTCTCTCTCTCTCTCTCTCCTCTTCTGAAACTCACTTGGCCAGTACCACTGTTAATTGAAGCTTCACTTCTTAGAAACACTTTTTATGACCAGATTCTTTCTTCTCAGTTCTCTCTCCTCTTCCCATCTGAACTGATGTGTTACTGATCTCTTTGTCTCTGTACTCCAAAATATTGTTTACATCAGTACCAATTCCCACCTATCTCGTTCTGTATCCCAAGCCCCTGACCTTTAGCAGTGGCTCCATACCTATGTGTTGAATGAATGAGTGAACAAAGGTGTCTGAATTGAGTTTGGATGATTAGAACTCGTCGTTTAAGAATGCTGAGAAGGTGAGGCGAACAGCATGACCAAAAGTCACAGAGACGTGACTATGAGGCATGAGATGCTGGGGGGGGGGGGGCACTATAATCTCTGTGTCACCAGACACTAGAGTATTGGCAAAGAGTGGTGGTGAATGTGGAAGACAGGAATTAGCTCCTAGAGGCCCCTGTACGCCACAACTTTTTATTCCAGAAAGGGGAAACCAGTAGATTTTGATTTTGATCTGATTCTCAAACATTTTAAACCAGAAACACATTTTATGGTGTCTGTAAACTGAGATCCAGTCAAAGCTTTTGGAGGCTGTGGGATCTCTCAGTTCCTATTTCCTTCCTCCAGCGGGGGAGGTTCTCCCGTCATCACTGTCTGCCCAGTTCTTCCTTCCTGTTATACTTCTAAGGACTTGTGCAATTAGAGTGGATCCACTTGGGTAATCCAAGATAATCAGCTGTCTCAAGGTCCTGAACTTTAATCACATGTCCAAAGTTCCTTTGACAGGTAAAATAAATACCCACAGGTTCTGGGGAGTAGGGCGTGGAACCTTTTGTTGAGCTGTTATTCTGCCACAAGGATGTTTACAGAGATTTTTTTGTAGCTCATTTTCCTTTTTCTCCCTTCTTCCTTTCAGTAGATATTTATTGGTACTACTATTTTCCCGAGTTAAGTGCTGGTATATAGCATGAGCAAGACATTCAAAATTCCTGCTCTCCTCATGGCTGATATTCTAATACAGAAGATAGATGACAAGCAAGTAATTAAAGAAACAAAGTAGCTGCTGTAGATTGTTCCATGAAATCAACTTTAAAAAGTTGATAAGAAGCAAAAAGATGGGGAAGACCACTTTGGTCAGGGAGGGTCTGGGCAAGGGAGGGATAGGTGGTCAGGGAGGGGCTCTGATGCTATCTGAAATCTGAAGGATGTAAGTCAATTGGCAGAAGAAGAGGATTCTGGCAGGGTGCATGGAAGGGCACGGTCGCCCAGGCAGCAAAGAGCTTGTGTTAGTTAAGGAAGATTCTAAAGGCTAGTGTGAAGGGAGCAGAGTGAGCCAGGCAAAAAGCAGAGTGGATTATGGTAGCAAGGTGGGGAGAGGGGGCCTGGGGATGTAGCTCAGTTAGTAGAGTGCTTGTTTCATATGCACAAGGCCCTGGGTTCAATCCCCAGCGCTACCAAAAAAAAAAAAAAAAAAAAGAGAGAGAGAGAAGAAAGAAAAAACATGGGGAGCAGGGACACATTGGAGGTTTTTAAATGGTGTTGGTTGTAATGGGTAACATGATCAAATTTATGTTTCTAAAAGGTAATTGGCTACCTAAGAGTAAGGATGGACTGGAGAGATGTGTTAGAGGGCTCCTGTATTCTAGGGGAGAGATGTCAAAGTAGATTGGATTAAAATGGAGACAGTCAACATGCAGAGAAGTGGATTGAACTGTAATGTGTTTTTGAGGTTCAGTTGATAGATCCTGTGATGGTTTAATCGAAGAGGATGACAAAAAGAGTGGAACCAAAGATGACTTCTAAGTTTTTAGCATGGATGACATTTGCTGAAATAGAACAAGCTGAGGGATGAACTGATTTGAAGAAGGGAGGCAAAACTTTGACTTGAACTTAGTATTGGGAAGACTATTTTATATCCAATAGGTGAAGCCAAGGAAACGAACATGAAACCAAAGCTCAGGGAGCAATCTGATTGCAGATCTACATTTGACAGTCTTTAGCTCATAGATGCTATCCAGAGGAGCTCCCCTAGGGAGAAAGTAGAAAGAGGGGGGAAAAAAGTATATATGTATAATCCTGAGTGTGCTGAGGTTCTCCACAGCTAAAAATCAGGAGGAAGAAGAGCAGGCAGAGAGACTGCTGAGGAAATGCCAACATTGCTAGGGTGTGACCTGCTCGATAACTAGGTGATAGGTGGAGGAGTTCAAGAGGCATTTTTCTAGAATCCCACCAGGGCAGGAATGTTGTGCCTCTAGTGCTTAACATGGTACCCGGTACCTGAAAGATGGCCATCAATACTGGGTACCTGGTACCTGAGAGATGGCCATCAATACTGGGTACCTGGTACCTGAGAGATGGCCATCCATACTGGGTACCTGGTACCTGAAAGATGGCCATCCATACTGGGTACCTGGTACCTGAAAGATGGCCATCCATACTGGGTACCTGGTACCTGAAAGATGGCCATCCATACTGGGTACCTGGTACCTGAAAGATGGCTATCAATCTGGATGAGTCAGTGATGCTTTCTGAGACTCTCCTAAATATTCTGGCACATTTTCTAGGCCTGAGGATAAGAGGTGAGCATTTGTGTTGGCAACTTCCCAGAGGACTGATATCACAGAACTTTGCAGCCTACATTATGAATTTGAGGCCCACTTTTATAAGAACTTAGAGAATTTGTTAAGATGAGTAGAGTCATTTCTTAAGTTTGAATTGAGAACAGATCAGAAATCAACAGCTTACATTTTCTGAACCATTCAAAGTAAAAACATTCTCCTGGCATGATGGTGCATACTCGTGATCCCAGTGACTCAGGAGGTAGAAGCAGGGGAATCTCAAGTTTGAGGCCAACCTAGAAAATTTAGCAAACGCTGTCTCCAAATAAAATTAAAGGAAGAAAGGACTGGGAATGTAGATCAGTAGCATAGCATTTGCCTATCATGTTCAAGGTCCCAGGATCAATCCCCAGCAAGTAAGGATAAAATAAAATAAGTCACAATAAACAAATGAACAAGTAAAATTGAGCTTCTCTAGAAAACCCAAACAACCCCCTTTAGACTGCTGAAATCCCTTTCTTATTTCAAAGAAATCAATCTTTTACTAAGTTCCTGGATGGTTATGAGCATTT
This sequence comes from Ictidomys tridecemlineatus, assembly GCF_052094955.1. Lineage (NCBI taxonomy): Eukaryota > Metazoa > Chordata > Mammalia > Rodentia > Sciuridae > Ictidomys > Ictidomys tridecemlineatus. The sequence goes on from NC_135487.1 coordinate 52,770,017, forward strand.
TTTTTTTTTTTTTGGATGGTGGTGGTGGTGGCGGGTACTAGAAATTGAACCCAGAGATGCTTTATCACTGAACTACATCCCTGGTCCTTTTTACTTTTTGTTTTGAGATAGAGTCTTGCCAAGTTGTTGAGGCTGGCCTCAAACTTGCAATCCTCCTGCCTCTGCCTCCTGAGTTGCTGGGATGACAGGTGTGTGCCACTATGCCTGGTTCATGAGCCTTTTTTTCTTCTACTGTCGTTTTGAATCACATGACTAGATTAGAAATTCTCTCTAGTCAAACTTTATTCCATTTAACGATGATGATGATGATGCAACCCTGTTTGGAAAATAAACAAGTTTTGTGTGAGACTCAGGTTACATAACTTGCACCTAGTCTCAAAGTATTTAAACCCAGTTCTAAGGGACTCCAAAGTTCAGTGCTATGGTCTGAGTGTTTATGCACCCCATGTATTCATATAAAACACTAACACCCAAAGTGATGTTATTAGGAGGTGGGGCTTTGGGGTGATTAGGTCACAGGGCTAAACACACATGTTTGGGGTCTCTTATAAGAGACCCAAGCAAGCAGTCTTGGGTGGAGTCTTTCAGTGGAGGCTTTATATCACTGAAATTCAGGGTGAATCTTTGTTTCTGAGGTTTTTACCTTGTGAGGACACAACTGGAAAGCACCATCTCTAAACTGAAAAGTGTGTCCTCAGCAGACAGTGGACCTTCTGGCACCTCTATCTTGGACTTTTCAGCCTCTAGAACCAAGAACAATAGATCTCTGTTGTGTAAAAGGAGCCAGTCTTCGGTCTCCTGTCATAACAGGTGGAGCCCACTAAGATGGCAAGCTCCCTCTCCAACCCTTGCTGACCCCAAGAAGCTTCCCTAAGATGAGGTTGTTAAGTGGTTGAGATTTTCAGCTTACTAATTTTGAAGGTAGACTTGATTTTTAAAAATAGCACGCAAAATCCTTTTTAATTTTTTTTTTTATAGTTGCAGACGGACAGCATGCCTTTATTTTATTTGTTTATTTTTCTGTGGTACTAGGGATTGAACCCAGTGCCTCCCACATGCTAGGCCAGGGCTCTGTCACCAAGCGACAGCATCAGCCCCGGCAAGCAAAATCTTAACAAAATGCTGATAAATGAAGTGATGCTTTAAGTTATTCTGAATGTATTTGACATGAATGAATTTGTCTTCTTTTACAAGGAAAAGCACAGGATTGAATTGCAGAGTCGACTGTTGATGGCACGTACTCTTGGAGGATGCTCTTTGGAACTTGTTTTTTTAACCATGTGGCTGTTGATTAAAGCACACGTTGGTAAGATACGTCTAGAAGTTTCTATTTGGAAAGATTTGTGTTTTAAATTCTCAGTCACAGATGACCTGCGTGTTTATTGTAAATGTACTGGTAACGGTCTTTTATAAGTCAGTCTTTTGTCATTTAAATGGATAAGTCTGATTCTGTGTTATATATAAGCAGTATATATTTTATTCGATTTATTCCAATGATGAATGGAAGAGTCCAATCATATCATTTTCTTTTTAAAAAGTAGTTAGGTAACCCGGCTAGGAAACTCAACTGGTCTTCCTATATTTATGATTTACTTTACAGTATATTTTAACAGAGGGGATTTATGGATAAATTAGTTATGCTGAAAAAAATGGCTGACATTTTCTCTGCTTTTTTAATAAGAGTTTATTTTCAGCTTTCTGGCATATTAGAATCAAAGAAGATCAAAGAAACCAAGACCAAACATACAAATAAGATTTAAGAAAAAGAGAGACTCTATTTTAGCTTTGCAAATAAAAATAAAAAGAATTTTCAGTATTTTCTTTACTTGATTTAAATAAGTTCTTGCTGGGGTTGTGGCTCAGTGGTAGAGCACTTGCCTAGCATGCATGAGGCACTGGATTCGATTCCCAGCACCACATAAAAAACTAAATAAACAAAATAAACGTATTGTGTCCATCTACAATTAAAACTATTTTTTAAAAAAAGTTCTTTACCAGTTCCTATTTATGGTAGTTGACCCAAGCATTCTTACAATTACTTAAAAAAAAAAAAGACAATTTTCAATGGAGGCTTTATATCATCCCTGAAAATTCAGAGTGAATCTTTGTTTCTGAGGTTTTTAAATTGAACCTTGTCAATGATAAGCCTCTTGAGGAAAGCAAATAACCTCCATGTTTTAATAAGCATTTAATGTGGCATCTGGAATGTAGTAAACAGTATGGAGAACTCTGTTAAGAAGAGGAATGCATTCATGAAGTTTATATTAGCTATTTCAGGTAAAAGTTCATCCACTCCAGGGTCTTACATCTTGAAGAAATATCAAAATATAGCATGGTAACACTCACTTTCCATCTTTGATGCCAACTCCTAACACACCAGAGCCTTTGAATGTTTTCTCTTTGTTATAAAATAATGTTGCAGATTACACATATTTTATACCACAAATATAGCAAGAGAAGAATTATTCCTAAATATGACCCTAAAGTTTGCAATAGTCTTTTAAACCTGTCTTTTTTCTCTCTCTCAGTATGAGTATTGAAGTAAGCATTATAAATCACAAATAGTGATGAAAACAAATGCAATTTATTCTGGGAAGCCTTCTTTAGTAATCTGAAATTTTTACATGCACGAGATGCTGGGTTTTCCTGGAACTGTGTTCCTGAATGTTCTTCCAATTCTACTTTCTCACCATCCTCCTATTTGTAGTTTTGATTATAGTATTGCTGTTTTGAGAAGGATGAATGTTTTAATTTAAATACAGTTAGACTTTAATATGGTTGCTTTCTGCTCTCTTGTGCATCACCAATACTGCTAGAGTGATATAGTTTATTTATATTCCTGTAATCTGTTAGGTTTAATTTTATCCTGCTTTTGGGATTGCAGCAACCCTCCATTTTGAAATGGGCCTGTTATTGTCAATCAAGTATTGCTTTTGTATCTTATTGCAGATGTGTGCACGAAAGGAGATGTTACTGTGAAGCCCTCTGATATAATTTCACATGGATCAACTGTCAATATTTCATGTTCCTTGAAACCCAAACAAGATTGTTTACCCTCTTCCAGATTGAACACATTGGTCCTCTACAAGATAGACAAAAAGATTGGTCACTACCCAGGTCGCTCCATCAGTATTCAAGTCTCAGATCTTTCCCTTGGTTCAACCTTGTTTCGCTGCAGACTTGCCTGTGGGAGAAGTTATGAGACTCCAGTATGTGGGGCAGAGATCCTTGTTGGTGGTGAGCATTCCTTTCTGAGTTCCTAAAAATAGGTGATCTTTTGGTGTATGTCATGTGTTAAGCAGAATCCCAACACAGGAAAGAATTCTTTCTTCTCTGAAATATTTTATCTTGATGCCAATATAAACATCTTGATGTGAGAAGTCTAGAAATCAGTAGATTCAGGGGTCTTATTTGATAAGATGCTCCTTCTCTGTCTTTTCCTCCTCCTTTTTTCTTACTTTCCCTTCCTATCTACCTCTCCCTCTTTCTCTCCTCTGTGTCTGACCATTAAGACCATTTATTTACCTATAGTCCTTAGACTCTAATGGTAGGAAAATGGATTTCTGCAGTTGGGTCTTCGTGCCTTCTTGACTTATGAACATTTGCTCAAAGCTGCAACCTCCAAAATACAGGAAAGATGTATCTGGTTCACCTTAGCAACTCAGGTGGATGACACATGGCGTAGCACCTCTTCCCTCTTCATTTAGTACCTACAACGTGGTCCTTCCATCCATGCTCACCCCTGACACTGGTCATTGTACTTATCAGAGGTTAAAAGAAAACCATGATCATACTTACAACCTTTTACTGGAATCTCTAGAAAATTGCCTGAAGCAAATCTGACATGCTAACACTTCAAAGGGGAAGGGGAGTTTTTCAGTCTCAGGTAGGCAAGAATGAGGAACAGAGCCAGAAAATGAGTAAAAGCAAATACTATTTATGTGTCACTTAACAATGGGGATAATTCTGAGAAATCGGTCATTTGTTGATTTCATCATTAAGCCAATATATATAGTCACATAGAGTAAGATGGGTACAAACAACATCATTAGGCAATACAATCTCATGGATCACTATCATATATGTGGCCCACCATTAATCAAAATATCATTGTGCAGTGGTGCATAAGGGCACAAGGTAGTGATATTCCTGAACTGACCATAGCTTCAACAGAAAATACATCTGGTTGTGGTCACTTAGGGACATCACCAGAAAGTGCATATGGAAATACAGTGACAAGGGAAAGAAAGAAGAAATTAACTGTCTCCGATTGGTCTAAGTTTACCTCATAGGACATCAACTCCCCTGCACTTCTGGCTCTCATTGCTTTCCTCCAGGAAGCTGCTGAGAGGAAAGAACTGAGATGTGACAGCTGGCATCTGCTGCATGAGTTACAGGCACAGGGTGAGCCAGCAAACACTTAGCTGCAGTTTGCAGCTACTCAGGTCCAGTGGGGAAAGCTAGTGAGTATGCATGGACTTTGAATGATTCCATGGCACTTGTGCCTCAGGGATTTCAGGGAAGCTCTGGAGTGGCAGGTGAGAGGCATGAGACTAGGAATTGCTGTAGCAGGCTGGATGACCCAGCTTGAGGGACACGGCCCATGTCATAAAGGCAGTGATACAGAGCTCAGTGAGATTTCCCATAAAGGTGGAAACCTCTTCTCTGTGACCTATGAGGATATGATTGCTGCCAGGCAATTTCCTGGAGAGCCATCAGAAGCCTTGAGCAGATGACCAAGCAAATGGCCAGGCAGATCTCTGGTGGAGAGGAGGCATAAACTAAGTTCAGTACTTCTCTTCCAGTTCGGGACCACCTGTTCAAAACATATATGTATTGACCATGTGTTCTCACCATTGACAGTCTGCAGTAGAAGGTCCATCTGTGGGCTTTGAATCCCAGCCCTACTATGAACCATGCACCGCTACACAACTTAAATTCCATGAGTCTCAGTTCCTCTATCTGTGTTATAAAGATAATAATGCCTACTTTGTAGGATGGTTGCAGTGATTGTATGACCCTTATATGCAAAGTGCTTACTCCAATGCCAGGCACATAAAGGCACTTAAGTGACTTGCACTAGGGTCACAGTTCCATCCAGTTGCACTCTTCTTCTTCATGCATGCATCATGCTGGGTAGCTGTGCATTGACCATAGATGAAATTATATCTTTTCTCAAAAAACACCCTTGGAACCAGGCGTGGTGGTGCACGCCTGTAATCCCAACAACTTGGGAGGCTGAGGCAGGAGGATCGACAGTTCAAAGTCAGCCTCACCAACTTAGCAAGGCCTTAGCAACTCAGTGAGACCTTGTCTCTAGTAAAATATTAAAAAGGGCTGGGGATGTGGCCCAGTGGTTAAGCACCCTTGGGTTCAAACCTCCATACCAACAAAAAAAACAAAAACCACCATTGGAGGATTAAGGTGTCACTCAGTGATAGAGCCCTTCTCTAGCAGGCATAAGGCCCTGGGTTCAATCACCAACACTGGAGGGAAAAAAAAATAAAAGGAAAAGAAAAAACCATTGTTTCTTACCTCCCTTCCCTCAGAGCATCTGTCACACAAATAACTTACCAGATAGAGTTGCATATTTGCGTTAGATGTTCTCAGCCCTGCAATATCAATTCCAGATGTCTACAGTAGTACTGGCATTTTCTTCTTTTTTGTAGACCTACAACAGCTCTGACAGTACCTTTCGGATGTACTTAGCGATTTCATTCCACTTCATAGCTGTGCTCTCATAGATTAGAGTGCTGAAAACCTTTTTCATGTTTTACTTTTCCAGCCAGTGTATGGGAACATATGTATGTGACAGTTTGCAGCATCAGAAGGTCTAGGGAGGTGGTAAAGAGTATCTCTCATGGTTCAGTTAAGTTTGGTGGTGCTGCCGAATGTTGCTTGTGCAATGCTCAAGTGTAAACCACACAATCAAATGGCTGCTCTTTGGGCAAGTTTAGCACTTTTGAGAAGAAGGATTGACTGGAAGTGACACCTTACTCTGGGTATGCAAGTCATTCCAAGAAAAGACACAGTGAATTTTGGTTTCACTCAATATAGTCAGCTCATGCTATCTGGTGAGGGAGTAAGCAGCCTATTTTCTTTTTGTGGTAAGGGGTAGGCCATTGTATGTTGCATATCCTCAGGGGTCTATCATCAGGTTTTTCAGAACTAGGAATAGGCAAACCGTCTTTAAGCATTTTCTTCCCAGTTCTTTCTCATGCTTTGGCTTCTCTACTGCCCAGGATTCATTCAAATTGTGTAGAAACTAAGCAATCAGTGAACAAGCTTAACCTCAGAAGATTGAACTTAGAAAATGAAGATAATAAATAAAAGACCATGGGTTCTTGCTTTGTCTGTTGATATTTCTGAAAGCTGTTTTTTCTAAAACTTTGTTTCCCATATGAAGTAGGGTTTTAAAAAATAATAATTACCCTAAACTTCATGACATCGTCTTCTATGGTGAGTTCTACTGTAAGTTCATGGGAGTTCAGAGACTTTGATGGCTGCTTTTTCCTTGGCATCAGTTATTATATATTTATATCAAGGAGAATTTTGTCCAGTTTCCCCTGGAAAGACAGTCCTGGGCTAAGGGACATTTTTGATTACATAATCCACTGAACTCACATTGGAAATGTTGACTTACTCTATGGGTGAAAGTCGTTGTCTTTAAGATGAGTTTCCTCTTTTATAGGAAGGGTAGGAGTTGATTATTTATTACGTAAAGTGCCACGTTCTTTATCTTACTGGCTCACCAAAAGACTCGAGGTCTTTAAGGGCAAAAATGGCAACTGGACACAAGTATTTGCTTTCTCTTCCCCTGAAATAAAGCCAAGATGCTATTAAGTTTTCCAATAGCACATCTCCTCAAGGTCAAAAAGGATGGGAGGGGAGACACACCAAAACTAAAATTTTGAAGTTGGAAAGGAGATGGACCAATGATAACAATTAGCCTACAGGTAACCAGGAGAAAATTTGTAAAATTTGCAGACACCATTTTCGGGGAAAGACTCAGAAATTGACACCATGTACTTTTGGAAGGGAAAGTAAAAGTAGGGTTAAAAATAGAAGATTTGACTGTAAATCTATTTGAAAAGTGCTTTGGGTACCAGAGTCCTTCCCAGCTTCATGCAGCCAGATAGGTGCTGCTTGCAGCACTGGAGCCTGGAGGCTGGGGTTGGCGGGGGTGGCTGCTGGATTAAAAGACTCAGCCTGAAAAGCACATCAATGAAAGGCATATTGGCATACAGCTTTCTTCAAGCCTGAACCCTCCTTCAGACAGATTTAAAAATCTTTTTTCCTAGGAAATCTGACCAGGCCAAGAGAAAATGCCTGAAAACATTGACAACAAAGTTTCTTCCCCTAAATCCAGTGAAACCCAGAGTCATCAAATTCCCCCTCTGAACACAGAGCTGCAATCTACAATGCAGTGTCCCACTCATGTATGTGGGCAAAAATACCAGGATCGGAGGAAGACATCTAACAAGGACAGAAACCAAAACAAACTTATGGAACAAAGCATAAAAAAAGAGGAAGAGATAGCATGTAATCAGAAGTGGTAAAAACTATCCTTAATATCCCTAGCAAATTAAGAGAGAATATTGTGTACAAAACAAAGACAGGATGCTATAAGAAGGAAATATACAGAAAACGCTCCCCTAAAATTAAAAAAAAAAAAAGATAAGAGCAAGGAAACCCTTTGAGGTTGTCTCTTCCTAGATAGTAGAACAAAAAGATCAAGAGATAAAATATAAAATAAGAAAACGTAACTTATGAAAATTATAGACTTTACTTTCCGAAAGAGAAAGAGAGGAAGGAATCATCAGAAAAATAGTGCAGGAAAGTTTCCCAAACTGAAAGAGAAGAGTTCCCAGAATGTATGAACCCTTTGAGAATCAATCAAGAAGGATGTATGAAAATAGATCCCCAGTAAGTGCATCCTTGTGAAAATCCAGCATAATAGAGCCAAAAAGAAGACTCTATACTTTCCAAAGAGGAAAAATAGACTCTATACAATATCAGAAATGACTCAAGGCCACAGAGAACAGCAGCAAACTGGAACATGGAAGAAAATAAAGCCCTGCCATCAGAGTACTGAGTGATAATTTCCTTTCAACTTAGAATCCTCCATCAGGCCAAAGCAGCAGTCTACCTGAAGACAGAATGAAAACATTTTAAACCACGCTCAAACTATTTCCTTCCACACACCCTTTTTTAGAAAACTGTCGGAGGACACACTCCACCAACACAAGTAATTAGGTCAAGAAAGAAGAAGGCATAGAAGTCCCAATGCATCTGAATATTTGAAGTGATTCAGATAACTGGCCCGAGAGTTGTATTAATAAGGAAACAAATAGAAAAACAAGATAATGAATTACTAATTCCAAGGCAAAAAGTTAATAGTATTCCAAATGGCTCAGACATGAGTAATGTGTATAGATGTATATGTACATTGTATATATAAACACATACTGTATATTCATGAATATATACATATTTATTTATTTATTTATTTTTATAATTTTTTTTGAGAGAGAGAGAGAGAGAGAGAGAGAGAGAGAGAATTTTCTTTAATATTTTTTTTTAGTTTTCGGCGGACACAACATTTTCATTTGTTTGTGGTGCTGAGGATCGAACCCCGGGCCGCACGCATGCCAGACGAGCACGCTACCACTTGAGCCACATCCCCAGCCCATGAATATATATTTATGTAGTATATACACATATCTGTATACATAATATTTACATTTATGTGTCTAGGTATACACATAAGCATAAACATATATATTTATATTTTATATACAAGCATACATTTTTATATACACTGAATGCGTGTATATATATAATACGTATGCATATATATAAGAAAAAGTCTGTTATTTTAGGAAAAGAGTTTTTTATTTTAGTAAATAAAGCTATATGCCCCTTTAAAACAAAACTGAAGCCCTGAGATGGTAACTTGTCCAAGGTCACATGGACATTACTGTGCCATGTCTTTGGGTGCTAGGGACAAAAATGATGTTTATTTCATCAATCACATCTTTTGAAGAGGCAGGCACTATCTAGGGCTTCCATAGTATGCTTCTTTTATCTCTCCCAAAAGAACATCTATCTACATGTGGGTCTCAGTAATTAGGGAAGAGTGGGATGATGGGGTAAAGTGTTTTCTCTTACCTCCATTGAGTCTGAGAAGCTCCAATTTTGAGTCCTATCTTTGACTAGAAAATGACTTCATTTAAAAATACCTTCCTTGCAGTAGAAGGAACCATGCTTGTCTTATACACCTTTGTATTTTCACAGCTAACATTGTGCCTGGCCCGTGGAAGGTCCTCAGAGAGAATCTTTTATGTACATAAAGAATTAATTTGTAAATGTACATAAAGTGCTTCAAGCAATGTAGTGCAGAAATTAGATACGGGTAGTGTATCATGACTAGTGCAAGTGGGTAGAGGTCTTTGCAACCAGTTTCATGTTAGTGGAGAAAGATAGTCCTAATTTTCATAGGTTTCTAATATTGAATCCGCACCACTCTAGTAATATTAGCTTATCATCACCAGGAGAAGTACAGCTGGAAGTGGATGTTCACCTGTTAAGCAAAATGGTGGAACCTGGGATAAAAGGCTTGGACATGTCCGCCACCACTGGGCTAGAGCCCTGATCCTGCCATTTCATGATTTTTTTTTAAGAGAGAGAGAGAGAACACACTTTTTAGTATTTATTTTTTAGTTTTCGGTGGACACAACATCTTTATATGGTGCTGAGGATGGAACCCAGCGCCCCACGCTTGCCAGGCGAGCACACTACCACTTGAGCCATATCTCCAGCCCCCATTTCATAATTTTGCTGACTTGAGCCAGATAGTCCACCTAAGTCTTAGTTTCCTCTTTTATAAAATGAGGATGGTAATATTCAGATGGGGTAGATTTGAACTTGACAGAAACCGGCTTTATCTGGATTTGTGAGACTTGGGGGAGATATTATCATCTTGTTGGCAAATAATAGCATTGTGATTGATATTTCAAATATGATGTCTTAACTCTTTCTTTCCTTTCTTTCTTTCTTTTTTTTTTCTTTTTTTTGTTTAAAGTTGCTCCAGAGCGGCCTCAAAACTTAACTTGTACACAGAAGGGAGAACATGGGACTGTGGCCTGTACCTGGGAGAAAGGACAAGAGACTTACATATATACTAAGTTCACTTTACAGTGAGTGAGATTGTGGTTTTTGTTGCTGTTTGTTTGTTTGTTTTTGCCACCTGCATGGGGGTGATGCTCTACCACTGAGCTACATCTCCAGCTCATGACTGCTCTTGCAGTGGTTTTGTAGGTCCTCTCTTAGATGACATTTAGCAACATCACCAGTTTTATGATATTGCCAGGAGAAGCAGCAACAGATACCTCAAGACAATTAAATGCTCAAAAATAAAATTCTATCATTCATCAATTAAAATTGTTGCAAACATCTTGTTTGCAACCTAACATCTTGGGTCTGAATTCTAACTCAGAGGTTTTGTTAGGGAACCCAAGGCCAAGTTAGGGGTGTACTTCCTGCTCAAATATGGTTAGACTGACTATAAAATACCTTTCTTCTCCTTTGGAGTCACAGACTCTTAGGGCCATGATGTATAAATAGACACTTCCTTTTGGTAGCTTCTCATTATCTTAGAGGAATTTCTTTTTAAAGCAGAATTGGCTGATGTGAGAGAGTCCACAAAAGAAGAGAGGCTGAGGAGATTCCATTTTTTGGAGTAGGTTCCATATTCCTTTCCAAGACCCATTTGGTCTGCACTGTGCCTGAGTGAGTTGGAGATGAGGAAAGACAGTGGGGCCAGGTCTCTGGTCTGTCCACTGCTCTGCTGGGAGCTGTCACTTTTGTGCAGTCTATGCTGAGGTGACCACAGATCCTTTGGATGATGGTTGTAACTTCTTGGGGGGAACCAAGATGATGGCTAGGGTTTGGGGAATTCTGGCAGTGTAGACACATACACTCATCTACATAAATATCCAGAAAGGGAAAAAAAAAGTTTTACCAATGAAGAGAGAAAACAGAAATGTGGGAATAGAACATAAATATTCCTATAGTGTATACCCTAACAATAAGACTGACCTGAAAAGATTGTCTAAAATTTTGTATGTTTGAACCTTTTTATCTTTTGAACAGAACACATAAAGTATCTTGGTAAACACAATTTTATTCTGTTTGTAGGTTAAATGGACCAAAAAATTTAACACAGAAGAAGCACTGCAGTAATTGTAATTGTTTGGACCTTGGAATCAGGTTATCCCCCGAGTTATCTGAATCCAGTTTCATGGCCACAGTTACTGCCACCAACAGTCTTGGAAGTTCTTCTTCATTTCCATCTACATTCACATTTCTGGACATAGGTACGTTTTATTTCACTTTTTATAGGTGTGATTCACTGGAACATGGAAATCATTTTTTTAAAATCACTCAAATCTTCTGTGGATAGCTCTTTGGACAGAGGTCGATGGAAGTGGTCAGCAGTGCCTTCACCAAGCATAGGTAAAAGACAGAAGTTACTTTATTCAAGTGTAAGGGCCACATGCCTATGATCATGTAGAGATGGCTATGCCAAATGGGATCTTTTTATTGTCTTTACTAGAGAAATGGGTCCCTGACTTCAAACCCCATGAAAGTACCTATTGCAGTAATGCCATCAACTGAAAAGAGGGTCCCAGGAGCTCATTCAGGAAACTCTGGGGAGGCCCTTCTAGGCAGAGGTTTCTTTTTATCTCTATGGCTATTCCCACTGTTCGGATTGGCTACAAGTAGACGGGCTGGACGAGAGCAAACTACAAATAAGATTTATCAAAATATAAATGCATCTTGTTCTGAGAATACTTAGCTTCTACTCTCCTCATCAGTGTGGTTACTGGCATAAGCCAGTCCCAGCATGTATCTGAGCAAATATCATTGGCCCAGTTCAATCAGAGGCAGTTCTCAGGCATCCCAAGTTCTAACCATCCCAGGTGGGACTGGGCTTCTGGCCTGTCTGAATCTCCACCTCACTCTTCTCTGTTCCCAGGGCACCTCTTTGCATAAATGCTGCTAACCATGAGTCTGATCACAGACATTGACCATGAACTTTCCTTCATACTTCTCCCCATCCCACTTCCCATCACTTTACACAAATCATTCATCTCTTTTGTTTGTTTGTTTGTTTTAAGACAGAGCTTGACTAATTTGCCAAGGTTGACCTTGAACTTGAGATTCTCCTGCTTCAGTCTTCCAAGTCACTGGGAGTACAGGCATGCACCACTGTACCGGGCTTCAAGACCATTCATCTCTAAGCTACCCTCTCTCTCCCTGTTCTTTCCTCTCTCCCTCCATCTCATTGCTATAAATTTTTCTACCAGCATTCTTCCTCCTTAAGTAACCACCACTAGCTACGCCTGTCTTCTTAGTCACGGAATCTTTCAGGTTTGGAACATTGGTTTTCCTTTAATCATTGGATTAAATGGAGTTGATACATGCACTACTTGCCAAAAATGAAGTTTAAATTCGGAGAAATCAACTTTATTTTTTTATAGTTTGCGTCAGTACATAAGGCAATTTCTGATCATGGAGCCTGAATCACACTTTTTTGTTTGTTCTGGTTATTAGTGAGGCCTCTTCCTCCATGGGACATCAGAATCAAATGTTCAAATGCTTTGGGGAGCAGATGTACCCTTCGATGGAGAGATGAGGGGTGGGTGCTACTCAGTCGTCTCAGATATCGGCCCAGTAACAGCAAGTCCTGGAATATGGTAATGATCTTCAAGGGGAAGGGAGAAAACATTACAGTGTTCTTAGTATCCCTGAACAAACCTCTGTCTTATCATATCAGCAAAATATGGAGTTTAAGAATATTTAGGGGGTGAGGTATGATTCAGTGGTAAAATACTTGCTTAGCATATGAGAGGCCCCTGGTTCAATCCCCAGTACCACAAAGGAAAAAACAAAAAAAGAATATTTAGCCTGAGAGTACACACCTGTGATCTATCAGAAAGTCATGTGCATCTCTATTAACAAACATCTGGGTCATGGTTATGAATGTTTTTTAAGCCACAGGAATTTATAAACCAATGTTAATTTTCTGCAATTTACTTTTAGTAAAGAATTTATTTCTCTTTGTTCTTTCATTCCCTAATCAATATTACTTTTTAACATTTTTAAAAAACATATTAGAAAGAGGAATAACTAGGCAATGTCCACAGAGGCTTATGTGAAACTAACTAGTATGAAGAGAAGGCCTACAATTTGATATAATATTAGGCATTACATTTTTTGCAATAAAAATGATAGAATTATGTTTTCTTCCAGAATTTTTTCAAAAGATAATGATTTATAATATTAACAGTGGTATCAGTTTCATATATAGCTGATACCCAAAAGATATAAAATAATTAAAATTTTTTTGAAGCCAGTTCTGTGTCTGTGTTAAAACATTTTATCACATACCAATTTTACCCAAATAAAAAATGATCTCTAGTGTAGAAATTTCTACAGGGCTTTTTGAAAATGAAAGTTTTGAATTGTTAGTCATTTTCTAGCTAACTTCAGGATCTTCCTGGGAATTTGAATAGATAAGTTCTTAGTTCCCAGAGATTTCATTTTTGTTTTTTAAATGGGAAGCTATTATTCAAGATTCAGGTCATGTATGTTCAGTAATGCAGTCATAAAAAGGGTCATCTGGCCTGGCTTCTTTTTTTATGTTAAAATTCTTTATGTAATTTAGTATTAACCATCACTTTAAAAAATTTTGCCAGGTACAGTGTCACACACCTGTAATCCCGGATACTCGGGGGACTGAGGCAGGAGGATTGTAAATTCAAAGCCAGACTCAGCAATTTAGTGAGGCCATAAGCTACTTAGCAAGACCCTGTCTCAAAATAAAACACAAAAAGGGCTGGGGATGTGGTTCAGAGGATAAGCACACTTGGGCTCAATCCCTGTGTTTTAGTCAGCTTTTTCTTTTCTTTTCTTTTTTTTTATTGTTGGTGTTTCAAAACATTACACAGTTCTTAATACATCATCTTTCACAGTTTGATTCAAGTGGGTTATGAACTCCCAACTTTACCCCGTATACAGATTGCTGTATCACATCAGTTACCCTTCCATTGATTGACATATTGCTTTTCTAGTGTCTGATGTATTCTGCTGTCAGTCCTATTCTCTACTATCCCCCCTCCCCTCCCCTCCCCTCCCCTTTTCTCTCTCTACCCCTTCTACCGTAAATCATTTCTTCCATTTGTATTATCTTGTCTTACCCCTCCTTTCCTCTTATATATCATTCTCACTCCCTTTCCCTCCCACCTCTCATCCCTGTTTAATGTAAATCTTCTTCTCAAGCTCTTCGTCCTTACCCTGTCCTTGTTTACTCCCCTTATATCAAAGGGGTCATTTGGTATTTGTTTTTTAACGATTGACTAGCTTCACTTAGCATAATCTGCTCTAATGCCATCCATTTCCCTCCAAATTCTATGATTTAGTCAGCTTTTTCACCACTGCAACTAAAAGACCTGATCAGCTCATTTGTAGAGGAGGAAAAGCTTATTTGGGGGTTCACAGTTTCACAGGTCTCAAGCCACAGACAGCAGAATCCATTCCTCAGAGCTCCAGGTGAGGCAGAACAACATGGCTGAAGAGTGTGGCAGAGAGAAGCAGCTCACATGATGATCAGAAAGCAAGGAGAGTGACTATACTCCAGATAGAAAATTTATACCCCAAGGCCACACCCCCAGGGACCACTTCCAACGACACCTTACCTGCATTCAATTACCACTCAGTTAATTTGATTAAGGCTCTTATAATCATTTCTCACATGAACTTTTGGGAGACATCTAATATCTAAACCATAACACACACACACACACACAAAAAAAAAAAAAAAAAAAAAACTTATTTGCTGTTTGTCCCACCATTGCAAAATTCTGTTCTTCAGCAAGATTAACTTGCTAGTTTCCAAAAATGAGTAAGAATATGTGCTCTCTGTCACTAGACACTGGGGAGGGCCAGGGGCAAGGGGAGTTCAATAAGGGCATCATTTCTTCTGATTCTTCTCTAACCCAGTAGGATGACTATTGCTTAAAAAAAAAAATCTATGATATATTTCACATGACTCAAAAAGAAGATTGCTGAATTCCAAACACCTAAAAATGATTAATGTTTGAAAGGATGTACATGCTTATTACCCTGATTAGATTATTACAGATTGTAGACAAGTATTAACATAATATACAAATATTATTTCTCAATTTGCAAAATCTTGTCCGATTCAAGGTTAATGTCACAAATGCCAGAGGAAGACATGACTTGCTGGATCTGAAACCACTTACAGAATATGAATTTCAGATTTCCTCCAAGCTACATCTTTTTAAAGGAAGCTGGAGTGATTGGAGCCAATCACAGACAGCGCACACACCTGAGGGAGAAGGTATGTGTTCGAGGGAAAAGGAGGGAGAGAAGGAAAACATGGGAAGAGGAGGCATGATGATTCCCTTGGAGTAGAATCTCTGAGGCACTTGTACTGAATCAGAAAATATGATTGCATTAACTAACAGGTCAATTTTGGGGCTGTGCTGGGGCTCAGTGGTGCACACTTACCTGATATGTGTAAGGCAGTGGGTTCGATTCTCAGCATATATAAATAAATAAAAATAAAGATCTATCAACAACTAAAAAACATTTTTTAAAAAGTAAATTTTGATATTAGCTTAAGTGTCCAGAGACAGCGATGTTTATATTGCTAGGAAATTTTTAACATTAGGCAAGTCCTGTTTGCCACTGTCCCATAGGCTACAAGTCTATGACTCGGTAATGTTGGGTTAGACTTATATCTATTTCTCCTCCTATTTTAGTAACTCTGTTATTCCACAAAGCTGTACCCAGTAATTAACCTCATTCCTTTATAGTTAACCTTGATACATTTTATCTTTTTGATCCTCTGAAAATTGAAATGACCCCTATGAGCCATACTAAAAGCTTGAAAGAAGGTAGGCTCAGAAGACATAATATTCTAAAATAAAATGTAATATCTAGCAATTCTTCCTCCTCCAAATATACAGTGCAGCACTTTTTCAAGCCTTTGATCTTTAGTGCTCAGATAAGCACCACCACACCACCCACAGCTGGGAAAAACACAGCAAATGTATTTTTTCGGTCTATTAGACTTTTCTTTTGGGTGATTATTGGAGAAGCAATTTTTTTGAAGTGTAAGCAAACATCTTTTTGAAGAAAAAATTGCCTACATAAAATTTATGTCAATATTACAAGTTTGGGGGCTGGGGTTGTGGCTCAGTGGTATAGCGCTTGCTTAGTACTTGTGATGCATTGAGTTTGATCCTCAGCACCACATAAAAATAAATAAATAAAATAAAGGTATTGTGTCCACCTACAACTTAAAAAAATTTTTAATAATATTACAAATCTTTGAAGATACAAGAAATTATCATCTAATTATTCGTTTTTGAAAGTACTCAATTACCTGACACAGTGGCACATGCCTTTGATCCCAGTGACTTGGGAAGCTGAAGCAGGAGGATTCAAGGCCAAGCCTCAGCAACTTAATGCCACCCTGTCTCAGAATAAAAAATAAAAACGGTTGGGGATGTACATCAGTGGTAAAACACCCCTGGGCTCAATTTCCAGTGACAAAAAAAAAGAAAAAGAAAAAGCATCATTCAATTAGTGATATAGTATAGAATTTTTCCTAATTTATGTAAATTTGGCTCAGAGGAAAATTATTGGTATATAGTCCATTGTTTATTATCTGGAGCTTTCATGATTTTGGGGGTGGGGTGTGATATCGGGGATTGAACTCAGGGGCACTCGACCACCAAGCCACATCCCCAGCCTTTGTATTGTATTTAGAGACAGGGTCCCACTGAGTTGCTTAGCGCCTCTCTTTGCTCTTTCATGATATTAACGTGAGAAAACCTAAATGCTTGTTTGTGAGACTCGTGGATATGTGTACATGTCAAATAGACTTGTGATCATGTTGCACTAGTTTTCTTCGAGCCCCTGATGGCTTTTTGGTAACTGATGACACTTAGTGATGGTGCTCCGATGGCATTCAAGGTCTGACAGGGGATCTATTAACAGAATACTATACCTAATATATAATTTGTGGAATAATCTTAGTCTTCTTTTCTTCTTATACTAAGTACATTTCTTCTGTTTAAAGATATTTTTAAATTAATTCATCCAACAAATGATCATTAATTACCTCTCATTTTCTGAAAAGAAATCTTGTGGTGTTGGTCTTGATCGGAGAGTTATGAAAAGATTTTTCTGTTCTTATTTTTTGAAAGCATTTATCTCTTCAGTTAAAACTTCAAGGCAGGATGGTATGACTCTTATATCCTAAATCATAAACCATTATCATGTCCAGGAGCAGCACCTGGTCCCAGTGGTGAGGCTGCCAGTGGCAGTGAGCTGAACCCAGGTGGCCCCTTATCAAAGTCACTGCAGGCATTCATAGAGAAACCGAGCTCTGAGACACAGGCTCACCAAGCTCCTCGGCTTCCTTTCCACATCTGAATCTCCCTTTTCTGTGTTCAATCTTTCTGGGGGTTGTCGTAGGGTCTCTGTTCTTGCCCCAAGCCGCGTGGTTTTCGGCCCTTACCACAGTTTCTGTATCGGTTTCTTTATGAAACACCAATTGATGTAAACCTAAAAGGTGTGAATTTTTTTTTAACACTTCTTCCTTTTAACCCTTTAAATGTGTACTCATATATAACTTGGCATTAAAAAAAATTACTAGTAAGCTTTTTTTTAGGTACTCTCAAAAACTGTGAATGATTGCAACCTTGAATTCCCCAAATGGAGAGGAACCTACTGTCTCTTGGTGACCAGAGCAGCTCCTTACTTCATTTCAGCAGGATGAGGGGGTTCTTCACTCCATATGGACCTTTCTTTTGTTAGTAAGCATTCAAGGTCTAATGGCCTTCCAGGAGAAATGACCACTAAGAAAAGGGTAGAAATAAAGAAACCACTTTCCTGTATTCAAGAGAACAATTCCCAAATCAATACCCATCAGAGACAGACCTGATACTGGGAAGTGAACAACTGTATTTCCCTTCCAAGGGAGAACATTCTGGAATCTGGGCTTTGAGGTGTTCAGACAAACATGAGAATATGCTAGGTGCTGGGGAAGGTGATCCCTCATCATTCAGAACACCCAGTAGAAGTCTCCACAACGATGAATAAGGTGTTCTTTAGAACATCTTGCCAGTATGTTTCTTTCTGTTCATTCTCCATTTTTTAAAGTCTTATTTACATGTTTGGCATTAATCAACTCTATTAAGGACAATTAACAAAGCAGATCTAGATAGTAAATATTTTCAGTTTCATGGGCCATATAGTCTCTGTCACAACTACTAAACTTTGCTGCTGTAGTGTGCAAGCCATTATTGACACTGTCAACAAAGAGACCCAGCTGGGTTTCAATAAAACTTTATTCGTGGACACTGGCATTTGAAATATTACATAACTTTGTCACTAAAAATGATCCCTTTTGGGTTGGTGGTGTGGCTTAGTGGTAGAGCACTTGCCTGGCATGTGTGAGGCACTGGGTTCGATCCTCAGCACCACAGAGGAAAATAAATAAAGTTATCTACAACTAAAAATATATATATAAAAGATTCCTCTTTTGGTATTTTTCAACCATTTAAAAGTGTAAAAACATTATTAGTTTGCTATTATACAAAAATGGATATCAGGTTGGCTTTATTTAGCCCATGGACCATAAGCATGTCAACCCCTAAACTAACTATAACCAAACTGGTCGGCATCTTACTTGTCTCTTTGCCTAATGCTTGAAGGGCACAAGAATGAATGGTTCTTGACCTTTCTGAAGTGACTAACGTGCAAAATTTTTTGCTGGAGGCAAAGATCCCTACTCCCTTTTCTTCAGTTCTTTGAGTCTCCTCTCAGATTAGCACCTATCCTGGAAGAGTGAACACTTTTGCTCAGTTTTTTGACCAGATGGTGACCACCCCAATAGAAAGCAATGTTTGTTCACGAATCCCTCTAAACAGAAACCACTGGAGAGAATGTATGCTTTTCTGCATGGTCAATAGAATATGTATGCCTCAGGAACTATGCCAGGTACTAGGACATAATGGCAACCAGTCAGAATTTTAGGCTGAAGCAATGACAGTTTATCTTGGAAGGCCAGGGAAAGATTCCCAGGGGAGGTAACACCAAGATAAAATGCAAAATCCAAAGGGAATCTGGTGGTTTTCCTCCCTACGATGAACTAAATATTTATATCCCCACAAAAAATTCCTATGTGGAAGACCTAACCCCTGTTGTAATGGTATTAGAATGTGGGACCCTTGGGAAGTAGTTAGATCTTGAGGGTGGCGCCCTCATAAATGGTACAGTGCCCTTAGAAGAAAAGGAAACAACAGCTCACACTCTCTCTGTTTGCCGTATGAGGATACAGCAGGCAGAGGGCTCTCACCAGACACCAGAGCTCATAGAACTGTGACCTTGGACTTCCTCCCTCCAAAACGGTGAGAAATAGATATATGTTGTTTAAGCCAGTCAGTTTGTAGCATTTTTGTCATAGTAGCCAAAACGGGTTTAGTCACTCCATCTAGAACATAAATCCGACAGGCTCATGGCAGTAGGGAAAGGGAGCTATTTCCTCCATGAAATACTTGATTCTCTTCAGTCTCATGTTCCAACCACCTATTTCTTCATCTCTTCACTTAAATGTCAGTGATATCCCAAACCACAAGTAGCCTCAATAAAGACTTACGTTTTTCCTCCAAAGTGAGATGTTTCCAAAGTGCTTCTGCTTCAGTCTTTCCCACCTCAGTAAACCATCACCTTCCTCGTCATGAAAGTCTCTTTTGCACATGGCACCTCTATCCCAGGTTGTGTGTTTGCCCTCCTCACATATAGCTCCCACAAATACGCCCTTCACTTGTTTATGAGCTTGATAAATTTATATACTATATGTAATCTGCAATTCACTTTTCTCCTTCAGTGCTCTAGCACAAAGCCCTCATTGACTGTAGTATGGAAGAAATGATGTGGGTGAACTAGGACACTTGATTTCCTCACCATCTTCTCATGTTCAATAGCGTCTCCAAATAAAGTCTTTGCATGATAAATCCGAAAGAAAGAAAGAGAGAGGGGAGGGAGGAAAAGAAAAGAAAAGAAAAGAAAAGAAAAGGAACACTCCCTGGACTTGTAATCTGGATGTTAAAAGGTTGTATTTCTTGAAGAAGGGGGAAAAAGATGGAGGAAATACTCAAATATATCCAATGCTGCTGCTAAGCCCCAAGAAATAACAGAAGACATGACTGTGAGATTTGGCAACATGGCCAGCCAGGAGCTGTGCCTGTAGCATGGCGGAGGAATCTCAGCTATTATGGGGTGAGAGCAAATGTGAAGTAAGGGAATGAAGGAAGCAACAATTCGCAGTTCTTTTCAGAAAGTTCTATGAAAGGGAAGAGATGTGAGGTGGCATTGGGTATCAAGTAATTCTGGGTTTTGGGCTGGGGTTGTGGCTCAGTGGTAGAGTGCTCACCTTGCATATGTGAGGCACTGGGTTCGATTCTCAGCACCACATAAAAATAAAATAAAGGTGTTGTGTCCATCTACAACTAAAATAAATTTAAAAAAGAAAAAAAGAAATTCTGGTTTTGTTTTTAGGCTCCGAGATAATGCAGTGCACTTGCAAGGGAAAAATAAGGGCCCAGCAGACAGGGAGAATGAATGATACAGGGAAGTGGGGAATAGATGTAGGAGAGAGGTCCTTGATTGAAACAAGAGGCGGGGATTCAGAGCTCTGGTTAAGGATTTGGATGGGGACGGAAGTAAAATGCTCCAACCTTGTAACAGTGGGAATGTTGGGTTGTTGATGGGGAAGTTGTGTTTTCTCTTTTTCTTTTTCTTTTCTCTCTCTCTCTTTTTTTTTTTTTTTTGTACTAGGAAATGAACCCAGAATGTACTGCTCTATCACTGAGTTACATCCCAGCCCTTTTCATTTATTTATTTGTTTGTTTATTTATTTATTTTTTGAGGCAGAGTCTCACTAACTTGCCCAGGCTAGCCTCGAACTTGCAATTCTTGTGCCTTAGCTTCCCTAGTGGCAGTTTGAAAATTCTCCTGATGGAGGAGATGAGGGAATTCCTCTCTGATTGTTTTCCTTCATTCAGTGAAGCCAGAGGCAGTCATGAGTTGAGAGAAATAGATGATTACAAGTGGGCAGGTGAGGGTACTGACAATACCAGCCCTTGGGAACAACCCTCATGTACACAGTGAGCCACCAAGAATAATGACAGGAAAGAGGTAGAAAGGGAGAGAGTGAACCAGTGCTAAGTCATCAGGCAAGAGAGACTTCACAGGCAGCTCAGCAGGTGACAGTGTCTGAAGGTGTGGATCTACTTCTAAACCCTTGTCTACTCAAGTAACTGGAAGACCTGATTGAACTGAGTATTAGAATCGAGATGTTAGATGAGTCATCACATCCCAAAAAGTGGACATCAAGGAACCAAGAAGATAAACAGCTTACCTCTGGGTTGCCTGCCCTGAGCATCATTTGAACCAGGATGAGACAAAAACCCTTTGTTCCCTCTGCATTCGCATTGTTCTTGATCTCTCCACTTTCCCTGGCTGGGAAATTCCTGCAGAGCAACTTCTGTACTCCCTGTGATTGGGTTTCCTGTGTCCAGGCTTCCTGCACTGGTCTCAACTTCAGATATGGATGCTAATCTCAAAAGCAGCATGCGGCTTGGCTCTGATTTGTTTACTACCTAAACCGATTCTTAGAATCCTAGAATCTCAGCATTGCAGAATGAACTCTCAAGGTCATGACCCATTTGGGCTGGTCTCCTGATTAATATAGGAGCCCCTCTCTTTTCACTTAGATAGCTTTCTCCTCATTCAGTCCTCTTGCTTTCCCCTTTACACAGAAGGTAGTTTCATCTCAGAAAGGCTGACTTCCATTTCTCATATTTGTATTTTTAGTCATTTTTACCCATTTGTGTTGAATTCACTTGATGGCCTTGGCCTTTGACTTTCTTTTTCTCGATTGTCTGTAATAGTTTTTTCTGTCTTTTGTTAGACAACACTGAGGTTAGAACTTTAAGTGATTTTGTGACAGTTGAATGTCAAAGGATTCTTCTCACTATTAGCCTTTATGTTGCCTTAAGCAGCAGAGATTTGACACCCCTGATCATAAAATTTTACACTTTGAAACTCAGAGAGATTCAACTAATGATTTCTCTCCCGTGGAGGCATACACCACAGGTGGGCGCCTTTAAAATTTCAGTTTCACTGCAATTTATTCTGGGAAGAGAGTGTCATTCTAGAGTTTGATTCTTTGCTCTGTAATAATCTATTACATTGGGGATCTTTAATGAGGCAATGAACATTTCTTTTAAATTTGTTACCAGTATGTAATGAAATGAAGGCATTTACTGCTATGAGCAAGTCAGTTGACTTGATTTGATGCTGAGCACACTTAATCCTAATTACATAGTTAAAGTCTAGACTGTCGAGTTTGCAGAATGTTCATATCTTTGCACAATATAGTGGACTGTCATGGGTCAGTGGGGCCTTTGGAGAAGCCAGAGCTAGGGGCTCAACTCTCCTCTTTGCCATTTACCAGCTAAATGTTTTTTGTTTTGTTTTGTTTTTTTGTTTTCTTTTTGAGACGCTTAATCACTGAGCCAAATCCTTAATCAGTTTTATGTTTTATTTTGAAACATTGAGACAGGGCCTCGCTAAGTTGCCGAGGCTGGCTTTGAACTTGCAATCCTCCTGTCTCAGCCTCCCAGGCTGCTGGGATTACAGGTGTGTACCACCATGCCCAACTTCTAAGCCTTTTGTAAACCATCTGTCCTCAGCCTCCTTGTCCTCAGATGAACAGCAGTATGCTCCGTTCCCACCCCCTGTGCTGTGTGAGAATCAGATGAGATATGGGCATGAACTGCCAGAGCATTAGCTGGCTCTAATGAGGTGGTAATGTATTCAAGGTCAGGTTCCCTTTCTTCAATGGCCTATAATGTTTTCCTTTTGTCATCTAGACTAGGAGGTAGAGGGCCCAGGTTTGATTTCTGGAATGCTCTTCATAATCCTGAGGAACTGAGAGTGTTTTCAGAATGGTTAGTGGAAGCTTACCTCTTACCTCTCAGTCCTCACCACAGGGGTAAATATTATCACTGATGGGAAGATGGAGGGACCAAAAGTCTTTAGCAAAGAGCAGAGGTGGGTATTTAGAAAACACAAAAAGTGAAGAGGATGAGAGAATCAGAAAAAGGAAGTGACAAAAGAATATCCAGACAACAGGCCCTCCTGAAGGGGGTGGGAGGATTCTAGAGAAATCGTAAACTTTCTCAGAGCCAGGCCACTGCGTGATACAGAGCCAAGGCTGAGAACTACTGTGGGATCAGCGGTCTTGTGTTCAAAGCCTCCCTTCTCTGATTATTGGTTCTGGGGTCTGGAACAAATTTCTTAAGATTTAAGCACTTCAGTTTTCAAATAAAGAAAATGGCGAAAGCTGAATCTGCTGAGAGCTTACCATGTGCCAGCTCTCTCCATTTAGATTCTCAAGACAGCCCCATGTGAGGTACAGAATTATCTTCCTCTCTCGACATGGGAAAACTGGCTGAAGGACACAGTTAGTGCTTATTTAAGAGCTGTAGGTAGCCTGGCTCTGGAGCTCACACATGAACCAATACACCAACCTGCATCATGGGGTGTAGGGATGTTACTGAAAGCTCAGTCCTTGTACCCTAAGCCAACCCAATAATGAGGATACGGTTTTGAGAAAAAGGAAAAAGAAGGCTTATTGCTTTGTTAGAAAAGGAGGAACACAGGAGACTCCTGTCCCAAAGGCTATGATTCTGCCATCAGCAGGAACAGGGACTTTTTAAAGAGGGGATTCAAAGGCTACATTCCACCTGTTCTCTGTTGGATTTGTAATTCACTTGCTAATTTGGAAGGTAGTCATTTCTGAGATCTTCTAGTGCCATTCCCAAAGTCTAGATTACCGCGTTCCTATGGTGGGTGTTGTACTCAAGGACAGATAACTCTGCCTAGGATGAGGAAGAAAGGTAATCCTATTTCCCCTGAGATTAGGGAGAAGTAGGGAGAGAGGAAGAGAAAGAAACAGGTCTATTTTAAAAATAAGTTGCAGGGGCTATGTTCAAAGCATAAAGTGGACCATTGTTAGAGGAAGGATGTGAGATGGATATGTAAATAGGCTCCCTTTCCCTTTTGCTCTTCTTCTCTCCTTGACTGCTTATCTTCTGTTATCCAGAGTAAAACTTAATTTTCTAGAAATTCCACCTGGTTAAATGGAGCTTTCTGCTACAGAAGGAATCCCAAAGTAGCCTCACATTAAATACACTCTAAGTTTCACTGTTAAAGAAGTTGGCACAGTGGCACACGCTTGTAATTCCAGTGGCTTGGGAGGCTGAAGCAGAAGGATCACAAGTTTGAAACTTGTGATCAGCAATTTAGCTAAGCAACTCAGTAAGACATTGTCTGTAAATATAAAAAGGAGTAGGGATGTGTCTCAGTGGTTAAGCATCCCCAGTACCAAAAAAATAAATAAATAAAAGGAAGTTGGGTTGGTACAACCAAAGCCTATTTTCAGGCATTGTTTCTATTGATTCCACTCCTGGCTGTAAATCAAATCAAAGCAAATCTAGTAACATGACAGTAGAGGAAATAAAACTACTTCACCTACCAATCGCCCACACAAATTGATTGTTCACTTTTTTCCAGTATGCTTGACTTTCTCAAATGAAATTAGACCATATTTGACCATTGTCCTATGGATAGATGGTTATTTCTTCTACCAGTTCCATAATATTGCCTAATTTGTTCATGTTTATTTATCATTTAACAATTACTGGGCAACTGTTACATCCTAAACCTGTACTGGGTACTGGGAATTTTAAGATAAATGAGATAGTCCTTCCTTTCAAGTAGATCATTGTCTAATGATCAAAAACCAAATAACTAAACTACAGCATTGTTAAGCTCGAATTCGGGACTCCCAAAAGACCACCAGAGACCAAGATCAATGTAAGCAGCAAAGAGGTGTTTATTGTGAGCTAGCTCGGTCCTCCCCACACACACAGCAACTGGTGACGCTGAGAGGCCCCGAGCCCAGGGTTTGCAGCAGTTTTATACACTCTTTGGAGAAGGCAGGGACTTCACATACACCATAGCATCTCTTAGCAAATCATCACACACCGCGGGAAAATCATAAAACAACTCTAAAACATGATTAGCACATTCACTGGTGGGAACAAGTTGGGTAAGGGTGATTGGTTAGTACAAGAGGGGGATTCGTTTGAACTGATTGATTTAAGTCATGAGGGGAGTACCTGCTGAACTACGTGTTTTTCCAACATGTTATCAACCACCATAAACTACTGGGAGGGTCACCTGGCATCCCAGGTATTTTCCTGGTCTCATGCTGATTGGTGGCTTCTAGGGGGTTGCTGTGGGTCCCCACCTAGTCTGACTGAGTCAGGGACACCTGGCTCAGCAGATCTCTCCTGTCATTTGTAGATAAACAATTAGGTGGGAATGTGCCTAGGACAAGGGTCCTCTTTCCAAGGACA
The DNA here is from genome assembly GCF_052094955.1 of Ictidomys tridecemlineatus. Taxonomy (NCBI): domain Eukaryota; kingdom Metazoa; phylum Chordata; class Mammalia; order Rodentia; family Sciuridae; genus Ictidomys; species Ictidomys tridecemlineatus. The sequence continues at coordinate 52,795,612 of NC_135487.1, forward strand.
AGGGTCACGCCCCCTTCCTTAGACAGCTTTGCTCTGAAGTAGAGGCTGGTTTTTCAGCATAAGTGAGGATTGGAGATAAATATAAGGCTTATCATTTGCATCTGTGTTTTTACAATATCTAAAAATGCTTTTTCCTTATGTCTTTATTTTTCTATTGAGACCTCTTTCTATATTTCAATTAAAAAATCACTACACATACTTCCTTTGAGTTTTTTAAATTAAACTCTTATGTACCAGTGAAACATGTATTAATACATATTATGGGAAACTTAGAAATGAATTTCCCCCTCATCTTTTTTAAAAAAAATTGTTTTTGAAGTAACCTCCTTTTTTTCCTGATTTTTTGACCAAAGAAATACTTGTTTGTTGTTCAATGAAAGAAAAAGAAGATACTGTTTTACAAAGAAATTGACATTATTCTATAATCCTTGACTTTTAAAGGTTTTTTATTGTGCAAATATTTATGAAAATTCATTTTTCCCCCCTTTCAAATCAGAACCTACTGGGACCTTAGATGTCTGGTACATGAAACAGGCCGTGGACTTCGATAGACAACAAATTTCTCTTTTCTGGAAGGTAAGTTTTCAGTTTCAAATTTAAACTCAAGGAGATTATATATTTGAGTGATTATATGTTTTCAAGGCAGAAAAATACCTTTTTTTTTTTTTTCTGTCGTGGCTTTGATATGAGGCTTCAAAGCCTGTGTAGGAGCTCACTTTCTCAGACTTGGCTCTGATCCCTGCTGCAGTGCTCTTACCTGCCAGATGAGGAGGGGGGCTCCAGCCTAGGCCCTCCTTCCAGCCACCTGAGCCTTTCCTCATCCCACTTTCCAGTGGATCAAGGTCCTTCCATTCCTGGCATTTCCACCCTCTCACCTCAACTATGCTGTCTCTTTTAACTCTTATTATCAAAGCTCGTTCCTTGTCCCCGATGCCAATCCAATAATGAGGATATGGTTTGGAGAAAAGGGGAAAAGAAGGCTATGATCCTATCCAGCAGGAACAGGGGGCTTCTAAAGAGGTGACTCAGAGGCTACATTTCCTATGTTCTCTGTTGGAGTTGCAATTCACTTGTTAATTGGGAGACAGTCATTTCTGAGATCTGATACCATCCACCAACCAAGTCTGGATTACTTCCGTTCCTATGGTGGGTGTTGTACTCATGGACAGATAACTCTGCCTAGGATGAGGAAGAAAGGTAATCCTGTTTCCCCTGAGATTAGGGAGGAGCAGGGAGAGAGGAAGAGAAAGAAACAGGTCCATTTGAAAAAATGAGTCACAGTGGCAGAGCAGCAAGGGCTAGGTTCACAGTATAAAGGGGACCACTGTTACCTCTGTCCCCCTCCTTTACATAAGGGTGTCCAGCAGTGACCATGGTAACTTTACTCAAGATTTGGTAAATAGAGAAAGCTGTGGTGTGGATATTTAGGAATGTGTTTTCTATAGTCATTGAAAGAGAGAGGGTGTAAAGAAAGCTGCCCTACCTCCAGAGTGTGTGTATTAGTAGAAAATAACACGAATAGGAAGAGAAAGTAGCACTTCCTCGATGGACGTAAAACAGGGATAGATGGAGCCACCTTCCAGAACACAGTAAGCCCTTACGGGGTAGAATGAGAGTTTCACCAAGTGCCGGAAGCCACCATTGCAGGTCCATTCAGTCCTCACAAAACCCTGTGAGGTGCTAACATCCACCTCGCAGATAAGAAAACCAAGCCTCAGGAAGAGGAAGTTCTTGCCCAGTGTCACCCACTAACGACAGGGCTGGGAGCTCCTTGGCTACTTCATGGTATTTTTTTTGTTGAAAGAAAATGCTATGTGAATTGAGCTACTGCTAGGCATGCTCAAAAGAAAAGGTCTCCTAGTGCGAGCGTATATCTTCCAGTCAAGGGCAAACAAACAGTTTTGGAATTAGGAACCCCATATGATGTCCTCCATTGGGTTTGAGAGTTGCAGTCTTCTTCAATTTTAAGAAATGATCTTGCCCTTTCCCTCCCTCCCTCCCTCTCCCCCACCCTCTCTCCTTCTCCTTCTCAGTCTGGTGTTCTAAAAATAGCCTAGTGACTCACGATCAAGCTCTTCCCTTTGAAACTAACTCTGCAGCTCAACATTTATTTTAAAATAAATCTGCTTTTTAATAGGAAGAAAATTCTCAAAGCAGGGCATGCAGAGAAGCCACAATTTGCAGTAGAAAATAGCTCAATTTGTTGGCTGTTGGTTTTCATTTTCACAAGGAAGGAACTGGTTAACACCTAAATTTCTCCTCCAAAAAAAAAAAAAATGTCCTCAGCAGTGATCTGAAAGAGACTTTGTGAATCCTATTTCGTGTCTCTCTACTCAAGGGTTCCTCTCAGCAGAAAGAGAGTAATGGTAATGGAATCTGTAAAGCCAACAAGACTAGTGTGGGGTCAATCAATGAGGGGACACAAATGGTTAGAAACCATAGAGCAGGGAGGGGCTCCAAGGTAAAACCAGGTGTTACTACAGCATGCCTGGGTGCTTCTTGGGGTGTCAGAGACTACAGACCAGGCATCACCATGGCGGTCTGAAAGCCAAACCAGAGGCAAGTCAAAGTAAATGCCTGTTAACCACAAGTCCTGCTCAGCAAATGTACACATGCAAAAGCTTCTGAGTTACTCACTTTGGCCTTGTCCTCATCCTCACTAGTTTCTAGAGAGACCTTGGAACTTAAAGAGTCTTCAATGCCCTTTGAGTCTACCCTTCCTCTTGTTGTAAATACCACCGCTTCTACTTCTGCCAGGACAGACAGAAGTCGCTGCTGCCCGCCCCCCAACACACACACAAGCACCTCTTACCATCATAAAATTCTTTCTTTTATGTAACCAGAATGTGGGCCTGAGAAGGGTGACCGGGACTGAATCTGGCCTATGTTAGAAACTAAAAGGTCAATACTAGAAGTGTCTGTGATTGACACCAGATGTAGTCATCAAAAAGCTGGATCCAGTCCTAGCTTTTGCAGGGCCATTATAGGATTAAGTCCTTTTCTGTCAAATCCTGGGCTTGTCCAGTGTTGTGGAGGGAGGGATGAAAACAATGCCTAGAGAAACTGGGATGAGCAGTCTTGCTTTGGACCACAGACCTCTAGAGCCACAGGGATGCCATCCTCTCCACCCCACACACACACTCATTTTTATAAATGTGGAAGCTGAGGTTTCAAGAGGGTTCTCCAATGAGAGGCCTTGGGGTAACATGGCCCTGTTGCAGGAGACATAAATCACTGTCCCTCTTTGTGAACCCAGCCTGTCCCCCCCTTTTCCTATTGGGGGTTCCTCATGCCACACTCAGATAGGCCTGGGGATTCAAGGAGGTGATGCTGAGGCACAAGGAAGTCATCTGATGTCAGCCCAGAAAAAAAAAAAAAATGTTACAGCTAGGTTAGACGCTTTGTGGTGGGCCCAAGTCATCCCTCGCTGAGCAAAGACGTAGTGTGCTGGGGTTTTCCTTCTTTGAGCAACACTGGGAAACCAAACACAGGGGCCACCCCACAATGTCAGAGAGAAGCACAATGGAAGCCCCAAGTAAAACCCCACAAGCCTGTGACAAAGAGCACGTTCCTCACGTCAGGGGACATGTGAGATGACCTTTCACTTTTGTAGGATGTTTACATTAGAGGAGAACTCTTCATGCTGAGGGGATGCAGCGCCTTGGGGGGTGTGCATGGCTGGGTGTATGTGTTGCATACGTGTGAATGCATGTGAGTTTTGTACGTGAGCGGGATGAGTCTGTGCAATACAAATCCATGTGAGGGTGAGGGTGTCACTGAGTGTGTGTGTGTGAACATGTGTGTGTAAGGGTGTGAGACTTGTGCATGTGACTAAGTGAGGATGGCAGCGTGCATGTGAGTGTTGGAAGGTGTGTATTTGTGGGTAGGGTGGACAAGTGTGGTACGAGCGTGTGAATGTGAGCAGGCCCGTGTGTGAGGGTGGGCATGTGTGAGTGTGTGGGTGTGTTGAGGGTGAAGGGACCTTTGCTTTGTTGTGATGGTTTCCACACCGTTACTCATTTCCTCATACCTTGGTTTTTCCTGAAAGCTCCATTTCTTTAAAACTATCCTGTACTTTTTTGAATCAGCTATTTTTAAGAGAAAAGGTATTTTCTAGGTTAAAGCCAAAAAGTACAACCTAATGTATGAAATGAAATGAAAATACCTGGGCACTGTTAAAACAACAGATGCAGTAGCAGGTAGGAGATGGTGCTCTGTCCCAAGCAGCCCAGTGTCCCGGGAGAGCCCTTCACAGGCTCAGCAAGCCCTCCCTCCAGTCCCCCTGGCTCCTCCTGGGCGGTTCCTCTTCATTTCCTTTGCTTTGGTGAAACCTTTCAATCCCTGCACACTTTCAATTCCAGCACACTTTTCTTTCAGTTAAGATAGCACGTATCCTTTAAAAAGAAAGTTATCTTCAATGTATATGGATGGTGGCTGAAAAAGTATGACTATGGGTTAAAGCCACATTAACCTTTAGCGTTTCCTCTTAATTTCTTCGGTCTTGATCATACCAAGCCATAAACCTTTTGAAATGATGGTGGAGATATGGAAGAGAAATAGCCACGCACAAAGGAAGCTGAATTCTTTCATGTGTTCTTTCAAACCAGTAAATATATCAAAGTTCCTCTTTAGTACTAAACTCATGCTGTGTGGCAGGGATATGAAAGTGGAAAAGACCCATCCAGTCCTTAGGTCCTGGAATTCACAGTCCAGTGCAAGGATTGGAATGGGAGCAGGATGACAAGGACACCAGGAGTGTTGAGCAGGAGTTTAGAGATCAGCTGGAGGAGTGACGGTGGGCTTGCCTGGAAGAGCAGGGAACAGGTGAGAAGTTGGGGAGTCCCTCCGTAAGGGATAGCAGAGCTGAATGCTGAAGGACAGGCTCTCCACAGGAGGGTGTGAGAACGTTTGTCAGGGACTGTGGATTCATGATGGAAAGCATCGCTTTAGCGAAGCTCTGTTCCACAGAACTATAAAGCAAGCCACCGTTAAAAGCCACGAGTGATTTAAAATTGTCTTGTGAGCCACATTTTTAAAAAGTAAAAAAGAAACAGGTGAAATTAATTTTAAATCATATACTTTAACCCTATATACCCAGAATGTCCTCATTTCAAAATGTGATCACAGCCAGGTGTGATTACAAACCTGTAATCCCAGCATCTCAGGAGGCTGAGGCAGGAAGGAGGATCAAGAGTTCAAAGTCAGCCTCAGCAAAAGTAAGGCACTAAGCAACTCAGTGACACCCTGTCTCAAAATAAATAAATAAATAAATAAATACAAAATAGGTCTGGGGATGTAGTTCAGTGGCCAAGTGCCCCTGAGTTCAATCCCCAGTACCCCCATCAAAATGTAATTGCTATTTAAAATGATTGGGATATTTTACAGTCTTTTTTCTTTTTCTCCTAAGTCTTCAAAAACTGTGTATCAGCACAGTACAGAAGTTCAGAGCTCCCCACCTGGCAGAGAGGCAGCACCGCTTGGTTTATTTCAAGGGCTTCCTCTTGGTACTGCATACCTCCAGAGTTCTTCCACAAGCAATAGGGAGAGAGTTAGGGAAACTCTTGTTCCAAAGATGGGGGAGAGATTTGTTATTTTTCATTCACCTGTTCAACGGGCAACTTGTTTTAATAAATAGTGACCCTCAAAGGCAAAATGAAAGTAAGGATAGCAAACCCCAGGTCCCAAGTCACAGCACAGCCTCAGAGACACTTTTTCAAGATATTCCTTTGTCTTTTGTCCTAGTGCTCTCTGTCACATGAAGAATACTCCAGCCTATATCACAGTGCCCTGGGGGGATGCCTTCTTTGGCTTCCTCATCTGAAAGAGACTTAGTGCAAGTGGAAATTACTATCTGGAACTTGATTTATATTGACATGGGACCAAAAGTCCATTGAAAATCCCTAGGGAAGATTGTCTACCAGGTGCTGAAACCCTGTTATAATTACATGAGGTTTCCAACCTCAGAATCAATCTCTTAATACAAAAGCAGCAGATGGCAACATTTTGATGATTTTGTTGTAGTGTTCGACTCCATCTCCTTTCCTTTCCAGTCCTGGTCCCATCACAGACTGGCACAGCATTTCCAAAGATATTTTTGGAAAGAAAAGAGTTGCCTTGCCTTGCTTGCTAGTCGCACGTGTTATGCCAGCTGGACCATTGGGAATTTTGGTTAGAGAGCAGAATGTGTCCAGGGACAAAAAACAAGAGGGTGGGTAGGAGGGAGAACAGAAGATTAGAAGCAGAGATGGAAGAGGAGTTAAAGTTTGACTCTCACGAAGACTTCCTTTATTTTCCTGTTTTTTTCTAGCTACAAAACAAGATAGAAGTCATTATGCCAGGGCAACTGCTGTGAGGTGTCACTGGGTTCAGTCAGTTCAGTCCTGCAGAGGATCTGAAGAGTCTACCCAGTGCTAGCAAGGTCCCACTGTTGAGAATTGTAGACAGAGCTGTGTTACCTGGGTTCAAGGTCCAGCTTCCCTACCTACTGGTCATGTGTTCTTGAACAAGGTATTTAACCTCTCTGGGCTTTACTTTCCTTGTGAGTAAAGTGTGGAGAATAATGGAATAGACCACATGAGGTTGTTGTAAAGATTAATAAGATCATTGTGAAAAGTGTGCACTAAGTCACTGTGGGGTGCAAATGTTGTACATGACCCGAGAGTACAAAGATGACCTGACAGACTGGGGGAGACGGAGTCGTGGATGAGAGATTTCAATGTCATAATTTCAAAAGCAGTGTGTAGTTGGTGTGCGCCTGTAGTCCCAACTGGAGGAGGCTGAGGTAGGAGAATTGCTTGAACCCAGGAGTTCAAGGCCAGCTTAGGCAACATAGTCTCAAAAAGAAAGGGAGGAAGGGAGGGAGAAAGAGAAAAACTTCAAGTGACTTTGGACTGGGGCTGCTGAAGGTAGTCATGAATTCCAAAATGAAGGCACCCGAGTTTAAACTCACAAATTAAATGTACTTTGAAATCAACTACATCACATTGGTAAACCTTCCATATAGAACTGCAGGTGAAGCCAAGAGTCAAGATGGCCTGGGTCTCTGGAGATTAGTAGAGGGTGGAGTAGTGCCAATTGTGATGATGTTGCATTACTTCAGAGTAACCAAGAGAAGGGAACTCACCGAGTGTCTCTGTCTTCTCATTTGTCATGTGCATTCTTTGGAACAGGTTATTTCCCTTCTAACTCATGGATGGGAATTATCGTCATTTTAAAAATAATAAAGTTGAGGCTCAAATAGGTAAAATAACCTGCCCAATGTGAACAGTGGTAGAGAGCTAATGTAGCATGTGTGAGGTCCTGGGTTCAATCCCCAGCACCACAAAAAAAAAAAAAAAAACAACAAAAAACCACGAAGTCAGCAATATAAGCGGTGACTAATGTGTTCAAATCCCCCTAACTTTCTAAGGAGCATTGATTATAGCCACTCTTCTTTGATGTTGGTTAAGCTTAACAGATTTTTTCCCCTTATTATTTGCATCAGAAGTTCTGAAGTAAAGTGTTACTTTAGGACAATTCCATTAGGTGTAAGTCCTAAGAAGAAATGCTTCGTCGATTCACAGAGACCCCTTTTCTTCAACAGACCTTTGTTTATTTTTGTTTTGTAGTGCTGAGGATCAAACCCAGGGCCTCATGCATGCTAGGCAAGTGCTCTACCAGTGAGCTGCATCCCAGCCCCAGAGTTTTAATAAAATATATATATTATTACTGCCAGAGATGGCACTAGAGTTTCCAGTACTAGATACCACCAGGGTGTCATAGTCTCAACTGTGTTGAGTTCTGTCTTGTCATGGATTTCATTCACCACGTTATCTCTGATGCTGGAAGCCTTTTCAGGCAGTGTAACTCTCACAGCAGCTTATTGAGGGAGCTGTTCACTCTCCACTTCTCAAACCTTATTCAGAAAGAGTTTCCATGCTGTTTCATTCATTTCCCACAGGACAGGATGGAGCAGAAACAAAACTGAAGGGGACAAACAATAGGAAAGCTTATCCTTTTTTTTTTTTTTCATACTCTCACCAACAGAAAAGAATGAGGATAACAGAAGGAACAGTGGCCTGAGAGTCACACTCAGCACTGCCAGAGATGGCACAAGGGTTTCCAGGACTAGACACCACCAGGGATGTAGCACATTTGGGTAGCTGAGTTCTGCCTCACATCCACTAGAGGGCGCTCTGCAATCTCACATGCCTTCCTTGTGGGGAGTATTTGACTTCTGAGCTCTAAACCTCAGCATCCTCATCAGAATGGGGAGTAGTAAGGGCTAAATGTGACAATAGAGGTAAAACTCCCAACACATGGTTTACTAACAAATGTTATTTTCTCCCCGTCACGCAAATAAGCAGCACTAGAGTATAAATATGTTCACCTGGGAAGACTTGTCAGCTGGCTGCTCAGGACTGCAGGACTTCTGGGTTCACAGCTTGTCTCCTTGTGACTCAGAGCCTGCTGGTCCAGAAAAGAATTATGGACCCCTACCCTTCCCAAATTTCTGAACTCATGCCCAATGTTGATGTTGTATGTCAGAACATATCACAACCCCACAATTAGAGAAGCAGCTTTGCAACATCCTGCTAGGAAAGGTGACTGGGGATTCCAGTTATGCAACATGGCAGACTGCACCTGTCACTCCATTGTCTCAGGCTTAAGGAGCAGCATGTCATAGTAGAGGGAATACTGAAATTGAGCGCCCTAAATTCAATCATCCCTTCTCCATCTATCCCTTGAGCAGCCTTAAGCAAGTCATTTCATTTCACTGAGTCCCTGTTTCTGTGTTTATAAAATACAGTGTTGAATTCATTGTTAATCTATAGAAACTCTTCCAGTTTGGTGGTTACACAAAGATATTCCATTCCATCTGGGCCAGGCATGATCCAGGAATGATGATCCAGGAATTATATACATTATTTACAAATATTATGTTGCGTTTCTTTTTCAAAAACAAATGAGTTATACTGTTTTCAGAGGCTTTGGGAGACTAAGTGCCCACTTGGCTAAATACCTGTTTTCCTATTGGCTTATTGAGATTTTTGTTCCATGGACCCTATAGGACCAGTTTGGTTAAGGAGATCAATTACCCAAGAGAGGTAATCTTTATCTCCAGACTTGAGCTTGACATTTTATGTGAGCCATATTTATATAATGCCATATGTATTGCCATATGTATGGCCCCAGGATGCCATATTTACTTGTCTACTACTTCCACTCCACCCCAACCTATTCATAATCTTTTTAACTCTAAAATATGAGAAATAGAGGAGAAATGCAAGGGTCTGTGCCCTTTACTATTCTCTGAAAACTTCACAATCCTTCTGAGTCCTACCTCTATTGACTAGAAGGCTGTGATCAGCTGGGTTTTCATGGCTGTCACTATGAAAGCTCAATGGACCCGAGATGACATTTACCCCCTTCTTTCAGCATTTTACCATTTAATCAAATGAGATTTCTGGGGTGTCTATGAAGGACAGTGAAAGAGTGACAAAGTTTGGTTTGCAAGGTGCTTTTTTTTTTTCCTTCCAAATTAGTGCTCTGTTTACTTAGTTGTTAGAGTAGAACTGAAGCCTTTTGGGTTCCTGGCAAGAATGGGGAATTTTGTGAGCTTGGTTAACTCTTGTAAAGTGCCTTGGTGAGATAATGTGGGGCAGGGAGGAGGTAATACACTTACCTCTGGACTTACAGAGAAGAAACAGGGAAGGATAGCTGAGGGAATGGTCTTTCCTAACAAGCTTTTGCTTTAATTTATGTTATTTTTCTTCCTTGACAATGGGCATGTTTATTAATGACAGTTTAGAATATAGTACTTTAGAAAGCACTTGCTTATTTTAATCTGCACAGCCAGCCTATGACTTCAGCTGTGATGGATATCTGAAATGCTAACTGTGGAGAAAGACTAAATGTTCATCCACTGGGTTCCCGGGCAACATGGCGCTTACCTGGTGCAGACCAAGGCTTGAGATCCAGGATTGAGCCTCATGGACACAAAAGGGTCCCAGAACAAATCTGTATTAATCATGCTCCCAGAAATGGAAATATAAAAGTTGGATGCTCATGGATTCATCCGCAGGGAGAATACAGCTGTTGGGCCAACCAGAAGGCTTGACTCAGCAAATTGGAACATTCTCTCCCAGTATGCTAATTGTTTTAGAAACCAAATTATAATCAGAAGGCTGATTTATTCACTTAAAGTGACAAGTACAAATTTTAAGTGAACCAGACATTCATGTTGCCTATTCTGTCCTGACAGACAATCTTCATAGGAAACCAAATTATTAGATTTCTTGCTGATCAGGGAACCTGAGTGAGGGGCATTCTCCAATCCTAGATGTGTCTTTCAGCAGAGGTAGCTGGAGACCCCCCACTTACAGAAGGGATACTTATGCCAAGAAACTACCACTTATCCCTGGCAAGCCAAGCCTTCCTTGCCCTATGCTAGGCAGGGATAGGCACTGCCAATGTTAGGCTTGACAACTCTCCCATGTTCTATGCTTCTGCTTTCCATGGTCCTTGTCCAAACAGGGGTACAATACAAATAATTAGTTTTCTGCTTACTTCCTGGGATTGCTCCCAAATGATCTCAATTGGAATTTTTGCAGTTCCAAAACTTGTTAGTCACATATTTACGAACAGTTTCTTCATTTCCTAGCACAGATGGCTAATTCAATTCACTAAGTATAGATTTTACTGGTTTAGCTCTTGAAAGTCTTGTGTTTGGTGTTTTGAGCAGGATGATACTTTCTTATATAAAAAGTTAGACGTGTATGGATGTGTATGTTTCATAAATTAGCAACAGAGACCCACAATTGCTAAGAGCCTCATCCAGGGTCCATGTGATTGACAGAACTGGAGTTCAGATTCAGTTCTTCTGAGTTCATTCTTGTTCGATGGGATGGATAAAGTTGTTTACCATTAGTTCATTTCATTTTGATGCAAGAAAGGAAAATTGCTGTGTTCTGAAGAATTATTTTTTTAAAGATACTGATTTTTTTTTCTTAAATGGCAGTTGTGATGATAGGTCATTGCATGAAGTGTACAGTGGAGATGAAGAGATACACATGAAAAGGTCACTCAGATTTGGCTGCCTGCAGCAGGAGCCAAGAGGACCAGGCACACAGCATTCAGAGATCTTAATCTGAGAGTTAATAGTACATGGATGTGTTTTGTTGCAGAATCTGAGTGTATCAGAGACAAGAGGGAAAATCCTTCACTATCAGGTGACTTTGCAAGAAGTGACAGGGAAGAAAATCACACTACAGAACATCACAGGACACAACTTCTGGACCTGGGTTATTCCCAGAACTGGGATTTGGACTGTAGCTGTGTCTGCAGCCAATTCAAAAGGCAGTTCCCTGCCCACTCGCATTAATATAACAGACCTGTGTGGCTCAGGTAAGGTACCAGATTTTCTTTACTATTACCTGTGGGAAACTATGTCTTCCTTATCTCTTCTTTCCTGCAGGCCTGACATGAGTAGCCACAAGTTTAGGCTTTAAGTTAACAGCCATCTCTTCCAATCAGCCTCTGAGTGGTTTGGGCAAGTGAATTAGCACCTCTGCTCTTCAATTTCCTCCTCTCTAAAATAGGAATTCTATTAATGGGTTGGGCAAGTCATTGGGAGCCTCCATACATAGCAAGTGCTCAGTAAATGTTAATTGAGGAAATATTAGTGACACTAAATTAAATGCTAACAATTTCCAATTAGACTAATACAGAAACAAAAATAATATATAATATTGTTTTATAAGAAATATTTTATACTTATGTCCAAAACATTTCAAAACCAATAATATTTAAATGAAGTTCTGACTGTAATGAAATTATGGTAAGATCTTGTTACGCTCCATCTCTTCCTTACACAAATTTTAGTGCGTATCCAATTTTCTTCATCAAAAAACTCCCAACTTTATGTAGAGTCTCACACTTATAGTCATCTTCTCTGAAAATAATTTCTCAAGATAAAAAATCCCATGATTTGCTAAAAAAATAGATACTTCTCAAGATGTGCTTGTAAAAGGATTTCATGTCAAGATTATTGGCCTAACTTCAAAAAAAATTTGCCTACATAGAATAAAACTCGATAATTAGATCCGCTCTCAAAATTTACTGTAATAATTCTATGCATGTGTAAGTCTAGCAATCATCATTTCAAAGAAGTTTCTACCAAAACATTATTTGATGTAGACTGTTAAATCCTTATTACACATCTTTTCAGTCGTGTGAGGAAAACATAGGATAATGGCGTAGATGAAGACGACTAGAAGAAAGTACAAGTAGACACTGAAATAACTTTGAGTTGGCATGAGGCAGGAATCACTCTTAGGAGATAAGAATGATTCTTACAAAAGGCGTGACTACAGTGACTTATTTGTTCTCTCACACGAAAGGAGTTCAGAGATAGATAGACCAGGGTGGTGTGAGAGCTTTGTGACATCAGGACTCTGGGCTCCACTTTTTTACCCTCAGCCAAGCTTGGCTTTGATCCTCAAGATGGAATTGGTCCAAGATGGTTTCTAGATCTCTAGCTGTTTCCCTGTAGGCAGCAGAGAGAAGAAAGAGAGAAGGGCTCAGACTCACTCTTGAGCTGTGCCCCATGTCACACAGCAGGGCTTGCCCCTGTTGGCCTTCATGGGTCACCTGGCTGTACCCAACTACAAAAGGGGGCTCAGAGCTATCTTTTAGGCAGCAATGTTCTCTCGTTAAAGAAAATGAGGGGAAGGTGTCTAGTAGGCTGTTGGTCTTCTCTGCCTGGTGTGGAGAGGCACCTAAACAGAAACCTTGAAGGAAAAAGCAGATTAACTTTGACTTTAATGCATAGGAAGAAAAAATTTTTTAAAAAAAAGATACTAAAAGATAGCTAAAAGATAGCTCTGAGCCCCCTTTTGTAGTTGGGTAAATAAAGTTCAACAAGTAAATAGCAACTGAAGGAAAATACATAGTACATTTTTAGCATAAATAGAGTTGATATCTATATATTTTTAAAATATCTATAGCTAGGTAGATATCTATATATCTATATATATTTTTTCAAATATATAAGCTATCAGGGGATATAAACACTCTAAAAAGAAAAGCTTTCTTTTTTCTAAAAAGAAAGCTGAGTGCTATGGTATGGAATCCCAGTGACCCAGGGAGCTGAGGCCTTGAACCCAGGAGAATTGCAAGTTCAAGGCCAGCTTCAGCAGTTTAGTGAGGCCCTAGGCAACTTAGTAAGACCCTGTCTCAAAATTTTAAAAAAAAATTTTTTAAAAAGGGACAGGATGTGGCTCAGTGGTAAAGTGCCCCTTTGTTCAATACCTGGTACCAAAAATAAATAAATAAATAAAAGGAGCCAATAAAGATATGAAAAATATAAATAGTTTAACTAGCAATCAATGAGAGGAAAATCATGAGGAACCAGCTGGGTGGAGTGACATATGCCTGTAATCCCAGTGACTCAGGAGCTGAAGCAGCAGGATCACAAGTTCAAGTCCAATTTCAACAACTTAGAGAGGCCCGAAGCAATTTAGTGAGACTCTGTCTCAAAATAAAAAAGGACTAGAGATGTAACTGAGGGTAAAACACTCCTGGATACCAAACAAACAAGAAAAATCATGAGAAACCAAATCAGACTGACAGAGTAAACAGAATCAGTGTACCCTATCTTGGTGAGATATAAGGAACAGGTACTCTTGTATGCTATTGGTAGGTGTGTAAAGTGATTCAACATTCCGGAAAGCAACTCAACCATTTATAATGAAATTTAAATATGAACATATTTCTTGTCCAGCAAATAATCAGATAAGTGTTTAAAATGTAAGTACAAAGACATTTGTGGGAAAATTGTTTGAAGTAGCAAAACACTATAAATGACCTAAATGTATAATGGTAGAGAATGAACTGGTTAAATACACCTTGATGCTTATCTACCTTAATTCCACAAAAGCATTAAAGTAATACTGTAACTATATTTGGGGGGGATGGATGGATACCAGGGATTGAACTCAGTGGCACTTGAACACTGAGCTACATCCCTAGCCCTATTTTGTATTTTATTTAGAGACAGGGTCTTGCTGAGTAGCTTAGCACCTCACTTTTGCAGAGGCTGGCTTTGAACTCATGATCCTCCTGTCTTAGCCTCTCTAGTCGCTGGGATTACAGGAGTGTGCCACCATACCCAGCTGTAACTATATTTTTATTGACATGCAAAGATGTACATTGTAAGTGACCAAGGAGATTTTCAAAAGTATACATAAAATAATGTCACTTAAAATGTATATTTACATGAGTATATAACTTTTGCATAGTAAAAGGAAAATCTAATAGAAGATAAGAAAATGCTTACAGAGGGTCATTCTTGCATCATGGGATTACAGGTGACTTTTCTTCCCTTTTGCTTTTTATATTTAATTTTTTTCCTTCCCAGGGTAAGTATTGCTCATGCAATTTTAAAAGTCAATGCTGTGATACTGAACTGACGTTTTCAAAATGTAATATATTAGAATACCTTACTTTCCAAATCTCATTGCAGATGATCCTCCAGGTTATAAACCTGATAAATGTAATGGTCCCATTCTAGGGTCCTTATTGAAATTTGGTGACAACTTCCCAAAGTGACACATTTCCTCATGTTAGAGTGCACCTCTGCTTTATTTCCTCAACAGTCATTTACTGAGTATATATTATATAAGGTAAATTAAATTCAGCCATAGGTTAAAAAAAAAAACAAAACACCAAATGCAAGGTCGAGGTTCTCAAGGTACCTTTACCCAAGTAGAAGAAGAGATGGATGTAAAAACAAGTTAACTGTAGTCAGTATAAGTGTGAGATCGGAGCCATGCACAGGAGTGCTAGAAACAAAGAACCAAAGCATGGCTTACCGAGTAGAAGAGGTAAACTGGTGTTAGCCAGGTAAGTGAGCGCAGGTGTGTGAGTGTGAGCGTTTTTATAAAGTGAGAATTGAGCAAGCTTTAAGTTTAAAGGAAGAACTAGCAGTGGGGGAGAATAAGTAAAATTTGTTTGATATTGCAGAGACCTAGTGCCTGTGCTCAAGAGCTCCTGAACACAGTATCTTTATTTTCTTTATTTTTATGTGGTGCTGAGGATCGAACCCAGTGCCTCACACGTTCCAGGCAAGCGCTCTGCCACTGAGCCACAACCCCAGCAAGCTCCTGAAATTATAGGAGTCAGAGGTTGGTACATTCATAAATGGGCCTAGCAGTTAGAGCAACAGCCCACCTCCTCATGAAAAGCAGTGCTTGCCATAAAAGCACTGACAGGTTCTGGGGGTGCCTTGCATGAATCAGGAATCTGGGAACAGGTGCATCACTACTGGGTCTCTAGACTGTAGCTTTTGCCCTGAAACTTCCTAAATTTACCTGGAGAACCATGAGCTACAGTTAAGCTTTTGTTCCTCTCCCCAGAGAAAAAGAACAACTCTGCCCATCAATCCAAGACAATAAAACATACTCCCTAATGAAAAACCAAAATAGGCAGTAACAATAATATTTTAAAGCCCAATAAAAATAGTTGATAAAACCTAAACAAGAAAAAGAGATAGATAAACCTCTGATCAAATCAACTGGATGAAAGAGAGAGAGGGAGAGGGGCAAATAAAACATTGGTAAACATATTTTCCCCTGGCAAACTTTACAATCTAGATGAAATAAATAACATTGTGAAAAATGCAAAATGTTAAAATTAGTACCAGAAGAAACTTTTTAAAAGCTTAATTGTAGCCAGGTACTGTGGTGCATGCCTGTAGCTACTTGGGAGGCTGAGGCTGGAGGATCATGAGGTTGAGGCCAGCCTGGGTAACATAGCAACTTCCAATCTTAAATAAATAAATAAACAAATAACCAGAAAGAAAAAAAAATCCCTGAACTATAATCCTTTAAAATGTTATTGTAACCATTTAAAATGTTGAAATAAGATTTTAAAACTTATTTGTTGGGCTGGGGATGTGGCTCAAGCAGTAGCACGCTCGCCTGGCATGCATGTGGCCCAGGTTTGATCCTCAGCACCACATACAAACAAAGATGTTGTGTCTGCCAAAAACTAAAAAAAAAAATAAATAAATATTTTTTAAAAATTTTAAATAAATAAAAATAAAAACTTATTTGTACCTCCATGCTCTCAAAATAAAAAATAAATAAATAAAACCCAGGCCCAACAGTTTTATAACTGGACCCCCCAAAAAAACGCCTATGTTATTCAAGTTGTTACAGAAAATAGAAAATAAGGAAAGCTGTTCAACCTATTTTATGGGGCTAATTTAATTTTGATAGTAAAAACAGATAAAAACGGTATAAGAGAAATTTTTGGCTAGATCACTTGTCAGCTTTGACACATCGATACATAACCTAAATGAATTATTAGCAATTTGAATCCAATACATGTATTAAAAATTCATGCCAATAATTCCAGTTCCCAGTAGATCATATAAAACACTTAGACGTCATTACTCTTTCCTAACACAGGTAAAAAGATGAACAAACTGAAAAAAATCAACAATTATTTGATCCACCAGAGAAGTCAAGTCACAGAAGGAATCACTGCCCCCAGAATTGAAAAGACAGACAGGCAAGCACCTAAGGGAGGTGGGAGGGACTGAGAAGCATTTTCACAGTTCACAGTACAGGGACACAGGCTCACTAACAGACTGAGACCTAATCACAGGTCTACAGAATGCTTCCCTGCTCTACATCTTGCCACCTTACTAAATGTCCACTCATGCAGTTTCATCTATTTGGTACATTATATGTGACCTTCACCAAAAAAAAAAAAAAAAGAAAAGAAAGAAAGAAAGAAAAGAAAAAGAAAAAATACAAGGCATACTAAAATACACAAACAAACAAAACCACAGTTTTGAGAAGAGCAAGCATCAGAACCTTACTTGGATACAGCACAGAGGGTGGAATTATCAGACCTGGAATTTAAAACAACTATGATTCATATACTAAATATTTTAATGGATAAAGGAGAAAACACACAAGAGGAGATCAGTAATATAATCAAA
The DNA here is from genome assembly GCF_052094955.1 of Ictidomys tridecemlineatus. Lineage (NCBI taxonomy): Eukaryota > Metazoa > Chordata > Mammalia > Rodentia > Sciuridae > Ictidomys > Ictidomys tridecemlineatus. Next base: position 52,812,602 of record NC_135487.1, read on the forward strand.
CAGATGGAAATTCTAAGAAAGAATCAAAAAGAAATGTTAGAGATCAAAAACACTGTAGTCAAAACGAAGGATGTCTTTGATGGACTTATTAGTACACAGGACATGACTGAGGAAGGAATCTCTTAGTGTGAAGATATTACATTAGAAACTTCTAATCTGAACAGTAAATTTAAAAAAAGCTAACAAGCAAAAAAAAAAAACACATTACACAAAAACAGTGGAATGGCTACAAAATGTGAAAGATACCCAAAATAATAAAAATACTAGAAGGGGAAAAAAGAACCAAATATATATTGAAAATGCAATGATGAAAAATTTTCAAGTTACGTCAGAAATCAAACATGTATAAAAGAACACCAAATAGGATAAATGCTTTAAGAAACAAAGACAGAACTAGGGATGTAGCTCAGTTGGTAGAGTGCCTGACTCACATGCCTAAGACCCTGGGTTCAATACAGAGCACCACAAAAAAAAAAAAAGAAAGAAAGAAAGAAAGAAAAAACCCATCACAACTTATATCTAGGCATATCATTAGAACTGCAGAATATTTAAAATAAAATTTGGAAGAAGCCAGCAGGGGAAAATCCTTACTTATAGGGACTCAAATCTAAGAATCACATCAAACTTCTAAGAAATCACATAAGCAAGAAGAAAGTAAAATATCAAAAAGTATTGAGAGGAGGCAGGGGAACCCAATAACCTAAAATTCTGAACCCTGTAAAATTATCCATCAAAATTGAAGAAGAAATAAGATTTTGCAGTGTTCTTTTTCTTCAAACAATTGAAGGAATTTGTAACCAGTAGACCTGCCTTTGCAAGAAAGGCTAAATGAAGTTCTTCAGAGAGAAGAAAAATTGTTTAAAGTAGAAACTGAAATTTACTTTTTTTTTTTAAAGGAAGAACATCAGAGAAGGAATAAATAATGGTAGAATTCAAACTTTATTCTTATTTTTAATTGATCCTTAGCTCTTTATTCAAAATAACAGTAGCAACAATATATTATTGTATGTGTGTGTGTGTATGTGTGTATGTGTGTGCTTATGCATGTTTATATGTAAGTAAAATGAATGGCAGCAATAAGACAGGTGACAGAGAAGGAATTAGGATTATTTTGTTGTTATAAGATACTTGCACTATCCACAAAGCAGTAGAGTGTTATTTGAAAGTGAACTTGAATTAGTTCTAAATTACATTGCAAACAATAGGGCAAGCATTAAATATAGTTTAAAAAGAAGTATAATGGATATGTTCTAAAATGAAAGCATATAAAATAATTGGTAAAAAACATAAAAGTCTGGAAAACAAGAAAGGAAGGAACAAAGTACAGGGTGAAAGGTAGGAAAGAGTAGCAAATATGATAGATATTAATCCAACTATATCAATAATCACTTTGAACATCGATGACATAAATACACCCATTAAAAACAGAGATTATTAGAGTGAATTAAAAACCAGACTTAGTTTGTGGTTTTTTTGTTTTGTCTACAGGAAACCCTTTAAACATACATATATAGCTTAAAGGTAAAGAGATGGCAAAAGATATAACATGTTAACACTAATCAAAAGAAAGCTGGAGTAGCTGCTGTATTAGCACACTGCAGAGCAAAGAAGTTATCAGTGACAAAGGGGTCATGACAGAATGACAAAGGAGTCAGTTTTCCAAGAAGACAAAACAATTTTAAGGTGTATAAAGCCCAACAACAGGGAATCAAAATACATGAGGCGAAAACTGATAGAACTGCATGGAGATATTTAAATCCACTATTATAGCTGTAGACTTAACACCTGATCAGCAGAAATGGAAGATCCTGAAGACAGAAAGCCACCAAGGACATAGTTGACCTCGACAATACCACCAGTCAACCAAAGATAATGGACATCTGTAGGCTACTTCATCTAACAACAGCAGGATACATATTCTTCTCATGTTCATATTCAATAAGATAGGCCAAATTCTGGCCATAGCATGTATCTTCATGAATTTTAAAAAATAGAAATCACACAATGTCTGCTGTCACCACAACAAAATTAAACTAGAAGTCAATTACAAAAAGATAACTGTGAAATTCAAAATACTTGGGGATTAAACAAAAGAATTATAAATAATGTGCATCAATGAAAAATCTCAAGAGAAACTTAAAAATATTTTCAACTAAATGAGAATGAAAATAAAAATGAAAACACAATTTAACAAATTTTATGGGATAAGGTGAAAGCATAGAGGAAAATGTATAGCATTAAAAGCATTTATTAGAAAAAAAAAAAGAAAGATCTAAAATTGATCATCTACACTTCCACTTCAGGAAACTAGAAAAAGGGAAACTGGAAGAGTAAGCTGGGCACTATAGTCAGAATGGCAATTACCAAGAATACAAGCAACAATAAATGTTGCTAAGGAAGTAGGGGGAAAGGTACACTCAAGCATTGCAGGTGGGACTGCAAATTGGTGCAACCACTTTGGAAAGCAGTATGGAGACTTCTTTAAAAACTTGGAATGGAACCATCATTTGACCCAATTATCCTACTCCTTGGCTTATACCCAAAGGACTTAAAATCAGCATACTACACTGATGCAGCCACATCAATGTTTATAGCAGCTCAATTCACAATAGCTAAACTATGGAACCAACCTAGGTGCTGTTCAACAGGTGAATGGGTAAAGAAAATGTGTTATATGTGCACATGGACTATTACCATATGGATTCAGTCATAAAGGAGAATGAAATTATGTCATTTGCTGACAAATGGATGGAACTAGAGACCATTATGCTAAGTGAAATAAGCCAATCCTAAAAAACCAAAGGTTGAATGTTCTTTCTGATATGTAGATGCTAACTGACAATAAATGGGGCCAGTAGCGGGGGGATTAGAGGTTCACTGGATTAGACAAAGGGGAACAAAGGGAAGGGAGAAGGTATGGGAACAGGGAACATAGTAGAATGAATCAATTACACGACCAATGAAACTCCACATCATGTTCAACCACAAGAATGGGAAGTTATACTCCATGTATGTATGAAATATCAAAATACATTCTACTGTTATGTATAACTAAAAAGAACAAATAAAAAATTAAAGATTAAGCTGGGAGTAAGCAAAGAAAGAAAAAATATCAACAAAACTAGAAGCTAGTACTTAGGAAAGATCAATAAAAGTAATGAATCTGTAGCCAGAACAAATAAAACAGTGGGGTATATGCAAATTAACAACTTCAGAAATAAAAGGGGGTTATCACTATCAATCCCATCAATACCAAAGGATGAACAAGTGATTAGAAAGGCAAAGACCTTAACTTTTCATAAAAATCAGCTTAAAGTGCATCATAGACTTAACTGTAGAAGGAAAACTATAGCCAGGCACGGTGGCGCATGCCTGTAATCCCAGCAGCTTGGGAGGCTGAAACAGGAGGATCAGGAGTTCAAAAGCCAGCCTCAGCAACTTATTGAGACCCTAAGCAACTCAACCCTATCTCTAAGTAAAATAGAAAGAAAGGCTGGGATGCGGCTCAGTGGTAAACACCCCTGGGTTCAATCCCAGTACCAAAAAAGAAAACATGCTCAAAATCACATGTCATTAGAAAATTACAAATTAAAGCAATAATAAATATCACTGTTGGGAAAAAACTCAAAATACTGAAACATGAAATGTCAGCAAGGATGTGGAGCAACAAAGACCTACTCATTACTGATGGGAATGCAAAATGGTACAGACTCTTTGAAAGATAGTTCGGCAGTTGCTTACAAAACGAAACATTCTTATCATATGATTCAATAATCATACTTTTCAGTATTTCTCCAAATGAGTTCAAAACTTATGTCCACTAAAATACCTGCATGTGAATATTTACAGCAGTTTTGTTCCTAACTTCCCAAACTTGGAAGAAACCAAGATACATTTGGTAGGTGAATGGAGAAATAAATAAATAGTGGTACTTCTAGACAATTAACTATTATTCTGGAGTTAAAAAAAACTCTCAAGCCAGGAGAAGATATGGAGGAACCCTAAATATCTGTTACTGAGTCATATTAGTCTATTTTCCATTGCTGTAACAAAAATACCTGAGGCTAGATAATATACAAAGGAAAAGAGATTATTTTTTTTTTAAAGAAAGAGAGAGAGAATTGTTCATATTTATTTTTTAGTTCTCGGTGGACACAACATCTTTGTTTGTATGTGGTGCTGAGGATCGAACCCGGGCCGCACGCATGCCAGGCGAGCACGCTACCGCTTGAGCCACATCCCCAGCCCCGAAAAGAGATTATTTAGTTCACAATTTTGAAGATTTGCTCAGCTATGATGAGGGCCACCTTGGCTCTGTCACAATGATAACATTGTGAAGGGGGTACATATAAGGGGAGGATCACATGGCAAGAAAGGAAGCCAGAGGGTGATCTGGGGTCAGGCTTGCTCTTTTACAACAACTCACTCTTGTGAGAATTAACTCTGTCCTGGAAACCAGCATTATCTCTGGCAAGGGCAGGACCTGCAATGACCACTAGACCCCAACCCTAGACCCCAACCCTCCCACTAGACCCCAGCCCTAAAGGTCATCACCTCTCAATACTGCCACACTAGGGACCAAGCCCCCAACATGTGAACTTTTGGGGGACAAGCCACATCCAAATCATGACATAAATGAAAGAAACAAATTTGAAAAGGCTCTATGCTGTGTGATTCCAACTATGTGATATTCTGGAAAAGGCAAAACTATGCAGAAAGTAAAAAGATCAGTTGTTGCAAAGGTTGTGGGGGAGGGAAGATAAATACGTGTAACACAGAGGGTTTTTAGTGCCGGGAAATAATTCTAAATGAGGCTGTGATGAAGAATACATGTCATTATGCATTTGTCAAAGCCCATGGGATGTATAATACCAAAAGCGAAGTCTTAATGTAGACTATGGACTTCGGGCAATAACGATGTGTCAATGTATGTTTGACATTTGCAACAAACAGACTCCTCCCATCCCAGAGCTGGAGAGAGGAGGTGGCTGTTCATATGTGGAGGGGTGGGAAGTAGATGAGAAATCCTATTTCGCTCATTTTCATTGTGAACCTAAAACTGTTGCTAAAATTCACTTAAAAAAAAAAAAGGAAAGAAATTGGGCCGGGGTTGTAGCTCAGTGATAGAGTACTCGCCTAGTATGCATAAGGCACTGGGTTTGTTCCTCAGCACCACACAAATATAAAATAAAGATATTGTGTCCACCTAAAATTAAAAAATACTAAAAGGCTCTTGTTCTTATTAAAAAAGAGAGAGAGAGAGAGAGAAAGAAAGAAAAGTACAGAATTATCAAGTAGGGTTAATCCCAGGAATACAGGATGATTAATAATAGAAAAATATGTCAATGTAATTTATCACATTAATACCCCCCCCAAAAAAGGATATGCTATTACCAGATGTAGAAGATATATTTAGTTAAAAAAGCCTTTAGGGAGCTGGGAGCATAGCTCAGCAGCAGTGTACTTGCCTGTCACGTACAAGGCCCTGGGTTCAAATCTTAGCACCATAAACCAAGCAAAACCATCAATTGTAAATTAACAGGATTTTTTTGTAAAAATAAAAGCTTTTTAAAAACTAATACAACAGACACTAGTATGGCAATATGTAAATCAATGGAAGTGTAACTGATGTGATTCTGCAATCTGTATACGGGGTACACTTGAATCAAAGTGTGAAATATGATATATCAAGAACTATGTAATGTTTTGAACAATCAACAATAAAAAAAAATAAAACTAGTAAAAAAAATAAAAACTAATGAATAAAACATTTTAGCTTTTTAAAAGATTCTCTACCAAAAGCTTGAGGATACCTCGTCTTGATGAAGAGATAAAGGCATACCTGTAATCCCAGCTACTTGGGAAGCTGAGACAGGAGGTTGCACGTTCAAGGACAGTCAGGGCAACATCGTGAGACCCTGTCTCAAATAACAAAGCTGGGATGGGGTTGTGGCTCAGTGGTAGAGCACTTACCTGGCATGTATGAGACACGGGATTAGATTCTCAGCACTGCATATAAATAAATAAATAAAGGTCCATCAACAGCTAAAAAAAAATTTTTTTTTAAATAACAAAGGGCTTGGGATATAGCTCAGTGGTAAAGTGCTTATCTAGGTTGTACAAGGCCTTGGATTAAATCCTAGTATTACCAAAAAAGAAAAATAAGAGGTACAAGCACATTCTCTTTAAAATTAGCAACAACATAAAAACAAAGAAGGAAACAAGATTTAATAGGAGGGTTTGAAGGAAGTGATATCTTAAGTGTGCAGCTAATAAGATTATTTACATGTAACATTCAGCAAGGCCAGGAAACAAATTATTAATGCTAATTAGAGAGTGTAGCAAGTTTGCCAGAAATAAGAATAACACACACAGGTCATTAATAGTAGAAGAACTAATGGAAAATTAAATGCCACTTAAATAACAAACTAAAAGTATAAAGTGTCTAGGAATTAATCTAATGAAGAATATACAAACACTTTAAGAAGGAATTTTTAGGGCTGGGATTGTGGCTCAGTGGTAGAGCGCTTGTCTAGCATGCGTGAGGCACTGGGTTCGATCCCGGCACCACATAAGAATAAACAAAGGTGTTATGTCCATCTACAACTAAAAAAAAAAAAATTTAAAAAAGAAGGAATTTTTAAAACTCCATTAAAAGATATCAAAGAAAGGCAGGGTATGGTATCCTGAGCCTAGAGTCCCAGCTACATGGGTGGTAGGGACGAGAGAATCAGGAGTTCAAGGCCACCCTGGGCAACACACGGACAACAGAGTAAGACCATATCTAAATACACACACACACACATACACACACACACACACACAACACACACACACACACATCAGAGGAGATCTGAATAACTTCATCAAAATAGCATATTTATGAATGGGATGATTTAATATTTTAATAGTATCAAGTATCCCTAAGTTAAACTATAACTTAGTGTTTGATAAGTATGGGATGCCAAATGATATTTGGAAAAATTAACTCACTGTGTAGATTAATATTAAAGTAGAGCTGGGCTATAGCTCAATTGTAGAGCACCAATCTAGAATGCACAAGGCCCTGGGTTCAATCCCCAGCACTGCAAAGTAAATAAATATGATAATAATAATAATAATAATAATAAATATATTCCCTTTAAAAATATAACCCCTTGGCCCAGCAGCTCAGGAGGCTGAGACAGGAGGATTATGAGTTCAAGTCCAGCCTCAGCAACTGCAAGGTACTAAGCAACTCAGTGAGACCCTGTCTCTAAATAAAACACAATCCAGGGGTGGGGATGTGGCTCAGTGGTCAAGTACCCCTGAGTTCAATCCCTGGTACCATAAAATAAATAAATAAATAACCCCTTGGATGGATTTGAACTAAAAGTCTCAATGTAAAAAGATAAAACTAAAAAAAAATATAAATATAAATATAAATAAAAGCCAAGAGGACAAAACATAACTGAGTATATTTATGACTGTAGAGGGGAGGATTTTATAAATAAGACTCAAAATGCCCAAACCATGGATAAATTTACCAACATCAATGTAGCTCTATATGTGGGACAAACACATGATAAAGTTATCAGAAAATTAACAGACTGGAGTAAAAGTGTTGAAAACCGATAAATGAATAATACTTAGAACATAAAAGCTATTTCTGCCAATCAGAGAAAACAGGAAACTCAACAGAAAAAAATGAGTGACATTTATGAATAGGCAGTTAAAGAAGGACAAAGTTGAACAGTGAGTAATTGGTGAAGAAAAGCTCAGCTTCACAAAAAATCAGAAAAATGAAAAGAACACCATCAAGTATTATTTTACACATTTCAAATTGGCAAAAATTAGGAAATCCAAATATCAAGGGTTGATGGAAGAATGAGAACCCTCATGTTAATCTTGTTGGAGCATCAAATGACTATATATATATGTTTGTGGAGCTGGGAGTCAAATCCAGGGCCTTTGTGTATGCGGGGCAAGTGCACTACCACTGAGCTAAATCCCCAACTCAACTGGCTATTTTACAGATTGACCTCAATTCACTTAGTATTAAGTGAAATTGTATGTGAATTAACTCTACAGCTGTGCACAAATATCCAGAAATGCACAGCTGCCCAAGAGGTCATGTAAGAGATCGTTTCCTGCATCCCTGTCTGTACTGGCCAAGAGCAGGAAGGAACCTCCAGTGGTCACTTGGAGACTGGACAAGGAAAGGGTTTAGGCAGCTGTTTGAAGGAAAGAGCTGGATTTCCATATAGCAGCATAATAGATATGTCCGAGAAACATAATAGATATGTCCATAGAGCAGCATAATAGATATGTCCGAGTGAAAACACGTTAGAAAAAGCCTTAGATGAAAGAGCTCTCAATAATCTAATATGTTCATGAAAACACAACACACAAGCACAAATCCACACTAATTTTCAAGGACACATCTAGAATCATATGGTATTACATTCCCTAGAATAGGCACTTGGGGCACACAGGAGTGGAAAGAGGAATGAAGCACAAGGAGGATAATAACTCTACATATAATTCCACGCCATCTTTGCAAGAGCTGGCAGTGCTAATTCTCCACAGTCTGAGAAGTAGAGAGACCCTAAATCTGCGGTGCTGAAGTCCTTAAAGAGAGATTGGGCAGGGCGTGGTGGCCTGTAATGCACATGCCTGTAACCCCAGCAGCTCAGGAGACTGAGGCAGGAGCATCAAGAGTTCAAAGCCAGCAACTTAGCAAGGCCCTAAGCAACTTAGCAAGACTTTGTTCAAAATAAAATATAAAAGGAGCTGGGGATGTGGCTTACTGGTTGAGTGCCCCTGAGTTCAATCCCTGGTACTCCCCCCCAAAAAAAGAGCAAGAGATTGGTTCTTCCTAAAACTTGGCTGGGATGAGCTGTTGTGTTTTTCTACCTTTATCCATTCTGATTTTGTCCTGCTTCTTTTTCCCTTCTAAAGGATTGCTGGCTCCTCACCAGGTCTCTGCATATTCGGAGGATGTGGGTGGCATTGTGGTGACCTGGCAGGCCCCCGAGAAAGCTGCCTCAGCGGTTCAGCAGTACGTGGTGGAATGGAGGGCGCTCCATCTCGTGGGGAGCACACAACCTCCTCCAAGCTGGCTGTGGGTGCCCCCCTACAATATGTCAGCTCTGATTTCAGGTACTGAATCGTTCACTTTCACCTTAGCAAGCTACCAAGTTCACATTTGTTTGGGGAAGCTGCAGACCAGGATCCAGAACCTTGCCTTCAATGACATGATAACCCAAGATGACAATGGATAGTGACAACCTAAGTCCATCAAGAAAGCACTGCAGAATACACCACCAGAATCATAAAAGGTCAATGTGTTGACTAAAAAAACCTGATATTTATGGAAAAATCGTACCCCTAGCACAGTGCCTAAGAAGATGAATGTACTTAAACCCAAAGATCATGCTAAGAGCTAAGCAGACCTGTCAGTGTGATAGGTACTTTTACCTTTGAATTTTTTTTTTGGTAGAAAAAGGAAAAAAGAAGGTTTATTGCTTTGCTAGCAAAGGAGAAACACAGGGACTCCTATCCCAAATGCTGTGATTCTGCCCATCAGCAGGAACCGTGGGTTTTTGAAGAGGTGATTCAAAGACTACACTCCACATGTTCTCTGTTGGAGTTAAAATCCACTTGTTAATTTGGGAGACAGTCATTTCCGAGATCTTCTGGTACTATCCCCAAAATCTGGATTATTTCATTCCTAGGATGGGTGAGTGCTCAAGGACAGATAACTCTGTCTAGGATGGGGAAGAAATTCCTTTGGAAATTTGTTCAACTCAAAACAATCATGCAGATGAACAGTCTTTATTTTGAATCCATCATACAGATGAGAAAGGGGATCTTTCATTTCCTATTCTGCTACTTATCATTGCTGTGATAATAAATCCAGAATTGTCTGTATGATAACGGGTGTCCCTATTCCTCAAGTTCTGAAGGTGTCAGTGGTTAGAATCAAGTGAGAGAAAACATCTGAAAATACATTTACATGTTTGAACAGAACTTGGTTGATTAGTTATTTCAAGTACAGCCTAGTGATTCTAAGTTCTGGGTCTGCAGCTACACTACCTGAGTCTGAATCCTAGCTCATGTCACAAATAGCTATGTGATCTAGGGCAAATTACTTAACTTGTGTGCCTCAGTTTCCTCATCTGAAAAATGAGCACAGTATTACTTCATTGGATTGTTGTGAGAGCTAACTGAATTAACATGGAAAATGTTTTGAATGGGGCCCAACATACATTAAGTACACAATAATTTAGCTATCATAATGTTACTACTAAATGTTCAGACCTAAGAGTTTAATAGGTCTGCAGGCTCTAAATCCCATATTTTCATTGCACCATGACAATCATTACACCTGTCTAGGAGGATGTTGTACACCCTTCTTAAGGACCCAAGATTTGTATGATAAAATAAACAGGGCACAGAGTATAATGATACATGAGCTGGTCCTTAACTGTGTGCCCCTTTTATAGTCTGGCTGCCTAAACTTCTAGTAGGTTAAGTTTTAATCATCACCCTTAAAGAGAACACTGCATATATAATCCAGCAAACTTCCAAAGAAAGGTGAGCAAGTCATTGGGAGACTAAAACTTCAAATCCATTTAGCCTATAGAAGAGAATTCTAGGTATGTGGGTGGGTGGGGGGAAGGGGCTGGTTGATGGTATGGCTGTTGCTTCTTTTAAACAAGTATGGGCATAAAATTGTCTCAGTTAATCAGGTGGCTAAGCAAGGAGGACCACTTGAGCCCAGGAATTGGAGGCTAAACTAGACACCATGGTGAGGCCCTGTCTCAAAACAACAAAACAAAAAGTGTGTTTCTTTTGCTGTCCCTGGAGAACAAGCCTAAATCCCAAATGGAAATTAAAAGAAGACAGGTATCAATTTTGAGAAGCAACTTTGATGGTCTCTAATAGGACAATCAATTACCTCTCAAGGCATCATCCCAAGTTTTTGCAGTAGAACCAATTCTCTTTCAGGACTGTTCTGCCTATCAAATCAGACAGAACCGTGGATAGAAAAAGCATTCACTGAACTGTGAAATTGTAAGCTGTTATTACAAACTATATCAGGACTCATCATGGTGGACAGTTTGAACTATTTGCCCCATAGTTCCTTCTTTGGAAATCCTCTGATTCTTTACAAACACCATGAAATAGATGACAATACAGAATGTTTTATGCACTTAGTAAGATAAGTGTTGTTAAGCTCTTTAGAATCATGCACTTGAACAAAATCAACATACTAATGAGTAAAACGACTTTATTAAAATAGTTTTGCTGCTTGGAAGCACTTGTTTAGCTATCAGTGTATGTCGATGTTAGATTCTAGAAATATACACTTGAAATATTAAGTAATTTATACTTGCCATGAATTTTAACGGGCCTTCTCCAGTCGGTAAGATCCCCCATTGCCAGTGGTCGCACACCAAAACCTGTTCCCAGTTTCAGACTGGGGCCAGAGTTGAGTGTTCAGAATACGACCTGATGCCTAGATTGTAGGTTGGTGGGGCCAAAGCTGGGTGAAAATGCTTCTGACCATGTGAACATTCCTTTTACAAATATACAGTACAGTGCCTGGAAATGGGGGCCGGGCTGGTCTAACATCTAGATGAATTGGTTCCCTCTTCTGCCTGCTCCCATCTCACTTCCTTCTCTCTCACACTTGAGAGGTGAAATTAGCTTTCTGCAGAAAAACCACTTAAGAGATGGCTTTTAAACATGGACTGGGGCCTTGGCTCAAGGGTACCAGGTGTGTATGTATGTGTGGAAGTGGTGGGGCCACACTGTAGCAAGGAAATTAAAAGAAGATGGGCGGGGGGACTAAATGAAGGTCTTAGGAGTAGGGACTTTTTCCATTGAAGGTTCTTAAAATGTGAGGCAGATGTGATTAGGGAACGTTCAGACAGAATCAGTCAGAAAAATTGAACAGAACCAGGGAACAAGCCTTGCTGGAGTTCTACTGTCTTTGGAAAGGGTAACACAGCTGAGTTATGAAGCCCCATGTTTTCCCTCCTCCACTAAGGGTGGCCCATTCACAGGAAGAAACCCACAACATCTGATGTGGCAGTTCCCAAGGCTGCTGCCCTGACTCAGCATGGAACCTAGAACCTAGTGAGCTCTTCTGGAATTACCAGATCTCCATCTGGCATACTCGCTGGCACCTTCCATGACTAAAGGTAGAACAGCCAGGTACTGGGAGCAGAAAGCCACACCAGAACCTTCCCAGATGAAATATGATTCCATATCCTCTGTGGCCCTTTGAACTTCTTAGTCTGGATGCCACCCACAGATAATCTTTGGATTATGGGACTAGGGCTGTCAAAGGTTCTTTTCTCCATTTCCTTTGGTTCACAAATTGGAATTGGAAATTGCCCATGGCCTGCTTTGCAATTTGGGATCTCTTCTGACAGGACTGGTTGCTTTGTGTGCTGCCTACTTACTGGAACATTTAGGGACAATGGATTTTTATAAAAACACATCCAATTTAGTAAATTATTCTATCATGTAGAATTCCTCTGCTCCCCCAAAGAAGACCTTGAACTTCAATCAATTGTCAGTGTAAGGAACTCTAGCAATCTATCAGCAGAGCATTAAGCAATATTGGAGAGTTCTTACTTTGACCTCCTGCTACTATAGTTACCTAGCAGGGATTATCTCTCTTTTTTCTTTCAAATTTCATTTGGAATTTGAAGATATATCATGGGCAGAATATATGGGGGCAAGGGTTTTTTTGTTTGTTTCTTGTTTGTTTGTTTGTTTACAGGCAGCAGAACTCTTGAGATTAGTGGAAATAGGAGTTTGGGGAAGGAAGAGGAACTTGCCAATAAGCTTCATGACTGACAGTAAAGGGCAGTGTGGCTCTTTAAAAGCTGGGAAGGAGCATTAGCATTCCTGGGACTCATCCAAATCTCCAGGCTGTGAAGCAACTTGGAGACCTAAGTGGAACAAGGGAGGGGAGGCCAGGCAGGAGCAAGGGGTCGGGTTGCACTGAGAGTGCCCTGGTTAGTCATCCCCACTGTGCCATCTGGAGCCACCCTCTCAGATCCTGATAAGCATCGTGGAATTAGAAAAGCTACTCAGGTGCTGTGCCTGCAAAATGCCAGCCTCACTTTCTTGTAAACAACAAATGATTTCTTTGTAGAAGTCAGAGGTTTTTTCCTTCAAGGTGAGTTGTTAGTTTGTTTTGCCCCTGACATGTACACCCTCCCCAAGTCAGTCTGCATGTGTTTGTATTCCTTGTTGGAACCTGATTGGATTTGTCTCTTTAGTCATGACAATCTTGTTTGTATGAAGAGACAGGTTGATTGGTTGATTTGTTTCATTCTTGGAAGTTGGGAGCATTGATTTCTAAAAGCGGGCATCATGGCAAATAGGATGCTGAGAATTTGTAACTCAGGTCATCCCTTTATTCTCAGTCCAGACTGTCCTTGAACCATCTTCAAACTAAGGCAAGAAATGCCCTGGATGAAGATATTAAAATGGCTCCCCGAGTGACCCACCAGGCAATAGCACACCTATTCTAAGAACTCTCTTTTCCTTGCAGAGAATATAAAGCCCTACGTCTGTTATGAGATCCGAGTACATGCCCTGTCCAGGGATCAAGGAGGATGCAGCTCCATCTGGGGTAGCTCCAAGTACAAAGGTGAACCTTGGGACCTTTTGCCAAATTTCACTTCACTTTTAGATTTGGAGGGTGACAGAAGTCTCCTATGTCCTTCTTTCCAGCACCACTGAAAGGCCCCCACATCAATGCCATCGTGGAGGAAAAGGGAAGCATCTTAATTTCATGGAACCATATTCCAGTCCAGGAGCAAATGGGCTGCATCCTCCACTACAGGATATACTGGAAGGAGAGGGACTCAAGCTCCCAGCCAGGGCTCTGTGGTAAGTGTGAGGACCATGTGCTGTGGGGTCTCCTGTTTGGATATGGGGAAAACACAAGTTTGGGCATGTGTGTGTCCACACACAGTGCTGGCACCATGCCTGGTGCCTGGTAAGGACTCCATAAGTATTTGTGCAATGAATTCAATTAAGACAAAAGTCATCCTGTGCCAAGCAAATTGTAAGACTACAGAAATGAAGTAAACTAGGTTCTCAAGGTGCCTGTTCATAGGCAGGGAGAGCATTTCAAAAAGCAATCTAGGCCTTTTAATACTAACTCTGTAGGCCCTTGAGGTTTGTGAACAACACATTTGGAGAACTTTTTTTTTTTTTTTTTTGTAACAGGGATTGCACCCAAGGGTGTTTAACCACTGAGCCATATCCCCAACATTAATTTTTAATTTTTTACTTTAAGAGAGGGTCTTGCTAATTTGCTTAGAGCTTCACTAAGTTGCTGAGGCTGGCTTTGATCTCACGATTCTCCTGCCTCAATCTCCCAAGTGGCTGGGATTACAGGTGTGCACCACTGCACCTGGCAACATTTGGAGAATTTATAAATCCTCACATTTGCAATTGCCACCATAGCACATTACTTTCTCCTTAAAATGAATAAATTACAATACTGTAAGCCTTTATGACCCATAATCATTCTATAACTATAAAGCCAAAGCAATTAAAATAAATTCTGGCTGCAGCATTATCTCAAATGATTTCATGAAACACTACTCATTCATGTAACTGCTTTAACTCACTTCCAAGATTTGATGTTCCAATCTTTGATTTAATCAGAGCTCCTTTTTTTCCCCTTGGCTTCTTCATTTCATAAACAATTGGCTTTCTTTCAGGAGCATTTATCATAAAGAAAGAACATTTTTATTCATTCATGAGCATTATTAGGTCCAAGAAAAATGTAATAAAGCTATCCTGAGAGGTAGATGACAGAAGCCCACCAACAGGAGTGACTTTTTCCTAAGGGATTGTCTTATCTCTTGATCTTAGAAGATCTGCAGTATTGCTTCTCCAAAAGTGCGACTTCCAAAGCTAGTTAATTTTTATTATATAAATATATGTGCACATGTTAAAAAGTTCAAGTAGTTCAGAAAGATATAAAATGAAAATTCTCTCTTTCTTTGCATTTGAATTGTTAGCAGTTCTTTGTTCTTAAAAAACAAAAGTAATGCAAATACAAGAATATATTTAGAATCTGTTCTATATTTTGATCTACACTTTGTTTTACCATTCAATACAGACCTTTTGCTCCATGAATTTTGCCTCATTTATTTTTTAACAGCACCATAATATTCCATTATAAAATCTTACAGTCATTTGTTTATCTAATCCACCATTGATAAACAGAATATATCACCAAACAGAACTGCTTCCCACTGACCCCTCGGGGTGTCAGTTCTGAAACACATCCCAAGAGGTGACCCCAAGAGGTCAATTGACTTCTTCATGGGCCATTTGGAATTCTTCATGTGAAATTTGACCCCAAAAGTGATTTTCATTTTGACAGAGTTTAAACTGAGATGCCTGTTTACAACCATGGTCAGTTGGCTCTTGAAGCCATTCTTATAGATATCAAAGGAAATATCTATCTTATTTTGCTGCAAATTGGATGAACCTAAAGTCTATGTAAGATTATTTTAAAAGGGAAGAGAGCAAATTCAATTCATTGTTCCATTTCATACCATTTTAGGTTATACTTTCACTTAATTTACTAAACACTTATTGATGATGTTCCCTTCAGAGATGTCAGTGGGGAGAGAGAGGGAAAAAGATATGTAATATAACTGCTATGATTGAGAACTGACAACAGCTTATTGCATTTGGCAAACAGAAATCATTTGTGAATTCATGAGAGTAGTTTCTGGACGGCAGTAGTAGGTAGAGGAGACAGGAGGAAAACACCAGCAAAGAGGAGCATCACAATAGAAAGCAAGGGTGGTGCTCTGAGAAGCAAGAGGCTCCATCTCCCTTATCTTGGCACCATTAACCAGGCTGCAGTCCTAAGGCACATGTAAGTGTTAGGAGCCCAAAGCAAAGGATGCTTAGTCCTCCTGGACAGGAAAGGGGAGAGAGAACTGGGCCTAAGCCGTCTGCATGTTATTAATCCCATAGAAGATTCTAGTACACAGCCTCTCCCACTTAGGATCCATTACACGTCACTACCACTGAATGGTCCCTGCTAATAGACTCCAAGAGTTCAAGGGCAGAAGTCATGGCAATTTTCTCACCACTGTCATCTCTACCTAGAATATACCCAGATACACAGTAGGTGCTTAATCAAAATGGTATTTCTTGGATAACAAATGGGTGAACACTTCCCTATCCTCTATTACACCCAGTGAGGATTCTTAGGTAAAAACTTATTTTTAATAAGTTAATACAGCTATTTTACCTGGTCCACTTGACTCTCCTACCCACTGCCTTTCTGTTGATTGACAACAATCACATCTTTGCTAAACTGTTGCCTTTATTATTGATCAATCTGAGTTTAAGGTTTCGCATGGCTGAAGCTTTACTGGCCCACTTTATCCCTGCCAGGGATCACAGCCCAGAGGCAGCAGAACCAGTCTTTCCTGCTTGACTCCTGTCTCCCATTACACAACTCAGCCTATTCTGCCAACCAAACTGCTGACTCCACCACCCTCTTCTCTGTTCCCCCATAGAGTTGCTATTTTTGTTCTTCAAATATACATGTGTGAATAAACTTTATAAGCCATGCAAACCATACAGATCCCATCCCTTCTGTTCCAACATCTCATTTCACTCCTAGAGCTCAGGGTACCCTCACACAGTTGGATGGTTGTCTCCCCAATGCCTGCTGATGTTTTGGTGCAGAAAGATGAGCGGAAGCTCTTTCTAAAATTAATCTTTTAATCTTCTGATTTAGGAATAGAGAAAGGGTGTGTGTGTGTGTGTATGTGTGTGTGTGTGTGTGTGTGTGTGTGTGTGTGTGAGAGAGAGAGAGAGAGAGAGAGAGAGAGAGAGAGAGAGAGTGAGTTAGAGTTCAATCATAATACAGCTTAATTCTATGCAAGCAATTTCACCAAGCTACTAGTAGACTTGGGAATTTTCCACAAGATACTTTTCCCAACAGGATGGTAAAATATAAAAGTCACTCTGAGAGTCACAGCTGTGAAATGATCTGCTCAGGCCTCGGCACTTTGGGTTGAATGGAAAGGACACACAGGGCTCCATCTTGCTAGCTACCCATGAAAAACAGGACTGTGGAAGGCATCAGTTTTTTCCTTTAGATGGTGAACTCTTTGAGGTTGGTTCTGTGCTCTGTATGGTCAGTGCCTTGCCAGCCAGTCAACAAATACCCACGAGTGTTGAAATCATTGCAGCATGCAGAGTGTCTTCGGATTTGCCCAGGAGTTTGTGAGCCAGTTTGTGACAGTCCTAGTTTTCACTTCCACCCCCGCAGGCACCGGCATCTGAATGTGCCAGCCTCTCCTTCTGCTCCAGCGCTGGCCTTAAGGTTACACACCTCCCCAGCTTTTGAGAGTTCACCCCAAAACCCTCACCCTGCAGAATACTGGAGATGATTGCCTGCTTTCTAAAAGCTACCAACACTCATGTTTCTTGGGGGAGAAAAACAGCATGGGTGCATTGCTCAGAAAACAAAATCTTCCCTGCAGAGAAACTGCAGGGGTGTTGAGAGCATAAGGAATTAGAAATCTGGGTGTATAGCTACCAAATCTAACCTCAGTACCATTGCTCTAGTTGTTAATGATTGATTTCATGACTGACTGAAGCAGACCGTCATGTTAAGCCCTGTAAGCTCAGGATCCAGAGCCTACAAAAATGTACGAAATCACAATTTTAAAATGTTAAGTAAATGTCTATTCTATCTTTTGTGAGTACTGGGGATTGAATACAGGGGTGCTTCACCACTGAGCTACATGCTCAGTCTTTTATTTTTTTAACTTTTTATTTGCGAGAAGGTCTTGCTAAATTGCTGATCTCAAACTTGTGATACTCCTGCCTCAGTCTCCCAAATTTGCTGGGATTACAGGCATGTGCTACCACACCTGCCAGGTTTCTGTTCTTGCGACTAAAAGGCTCAGGGGTCACTCCAGTTGAACTGGGCTGACTGGGCTGCGCAAAATATCCACACAAGAGACACAAATACCTTTTTGTTTGGGGTCACAGTGACGGCTCCTCTGACCTTAAGGGTCCACAGGAAGAGGAAGAGAGAGAGCAAGAGCACACGCTGACCCCTTTTATTGAGGAGAAGCTATTCAAATGAGGCAAGGGGTCAGTTTCAGGGAGCTGAATCTATCTTCATGATGTCCACTGTCAGCAGGTTGACTGACACCTGGGTAGGCCACACCCAAGGGCACAAGAGAAGGGGACACACACACAAGGTACTTCCATGGAAGATTCTATCCTAAACAGGGCAAGGAGTTGGTTATATTACAAAGGAACAGGTGAGCATAGCTTCACCCATGGGGCTGTAGCAAGACACACCATGCACTAGACCCAGACCCTCGAACCCAAGAAGAGTGGGGAAAGCTCTGCCACATTTCTGTGACTGAACACCTCAGCAACCAGCCGAGGAGTGTGACTCAGTCACGCGCAAGGTTAGTCTTCCACAACACCTGTTTCATTAATTGCTAAATGTAGCTGCTTTAAAAATTTCCTTTTCTAGAAAACAACTTGTATACTTACTTTTCTCCTTTAGAATTCTCAAATGTACCTGATAAATGCTAGAAACACTAAAAATACTACAGCTAAATTATTTCAAAGACAAAAAATGGCAAAAAAAATGTGTAAGATTTTACCACAAAAAAAAGGTAATATTTAGTTTGTTTGGTACACTGTGGAGTGAGACCTTCATAAATGACAGTTATAGGCCCTACTAAAATATTAAGCCCTGATGAATTAGGACAATTTTAAAATGACAATGTATTTTTCCCTTTTAAATTAAATGAAGCATTAAACAATAAAAATGAGTGAAAGCCCACACTGAACAATTTCCTTTAATACATGCTTTTCTTCTTTCTTTGCCTTTCAGAAATTCCTTATAGCCTCTCTCAAAATTCATATCTAATAAACAGCCTGCAGCCCAGAGTGACATACATCCTGTGGATGACAGCTCTGACGGCAGCTGGTGAAAGTCCCCAGGGAAATGAAAGGGAATTTTCTCCACAAGGTAAGAGATGACTTTAAAGATGGTGAGTCCACCCTGTAGTCTTTCAAGTGTACACTCCCACTGCATGCCACATCGAAAACATCAAAATTTCCTTAATTCTGTAATTCCTTTCTTGCTGCCATACCTTTTCACTTGCTGTTGCCTCCAAACAGGAGTGCCCTCCCCCTCCACTGTCTGCTTAAATACAGTGTCAATTCATTTTCCAAAACTCAGCAGACATGTTTCCTCCTCCAGGAAGCATTCTCAAAAGCACCTCGATCTTCCCTTCCCTTTACCCATACTCAGACTTCTCCTTCCAGTAGGCAGGGACTGACATCTGTTTATCTCTGAACTCAAGGTCTAGAGTGGTCCCTAATACATATTCACTAAACATCTGTTCAAAGGAAGAAAGTCACATGAGCAATAATAGTAGCACTTATTGCATATGAGGTAGTTATTATGTAATAATCATTCTGAAAAGTGCTGTTACTGTAACAAAGTACCATAAACTGAGTGCTTCAACCAACAAAAATGTATTGTCTCACAGTTCTAGAGGCAAAAAGTCCAAGATCAAGGGGTCAGCAGGGTGTGTTCCATCTGGGGGCTGTGGGAGGAGATCTGTGCTTGGCCTTTCAGAGCTTCTGGAGTTTACAGACCATCATTGATGTTCATTGGCCTGTAGATCTCTGCTTTCATCTTGTATTCTCCCAATTTTCATCATGTATTCTTTCATCTTGTAATGTATTTCATCTTTTTCATCTTGTATTCTCCAATTTTCCTCCTTTTTATAAGGACACCAGTCATTGGATTAAGGGCTCATCCTTCCAGTACTTACCTTAACTAGTAATATCTGCAGTGGCTCTATTTTCAAATAAGATCACGTTTTCAGGTAGGACTTCAACTATGAAGTTTAAGGGTAAACAATTCAAACTATAATACATACTTTAGCTAATTTATTCTTACCAAACTTACATGGCTATACATGGCCCATATTTCCAAACACTTAATATGAAATATATTTTAAAATGTGAGGGAATTGTACTAGTGAGAGAACTAAGATGTGGAAAGATTATCCAACAACAGAGATGGTAAGTGGCAGAACTACGAACGAAACTCAGATCTTAGTTCCTTCAGGTTAAATTTGAGTGTATGAGTAAGTGACCCAGCTAATATGGGCTTCTCTCCACCTGCTAAGTCATACTGTTCTCTCTGGCAGTGCTCATTTGCTTCTGCTCTAAGCATACAACAAGCTGTTCTTGCTTTATGACATACAGCATCAAGTTGATCATTTCAGGACTTTGTTGTTCTGTCAGGAAATTCTCCTTTGAAAAACTATCAAGCCTTCTTCTCATCTTCCTAGTTCTCCTATGAATGATGAGGTGTGAATAATTAATGTGGACTAAAGACCCATCATCTCTCTATTGGTGGTTTCTCCTAACTTGTCCCATCAGCCCAGAAAGGAAGGCAGATGATGAAGAAATGGCAGATCATGCAGATTGTATTGGGTGGAGAAAGGCTGCCTCCTTAACTCCCGAATTCAGCCTTGTTAGCACATGGCCTAAGGGAACTCTGCCTCTGCTCCTGTGGCTCCTTCTTTCTCCTATCCCTTGCTGACATTCCATCTCTGGTTGAAATTCATCAGTAGTTCTCCAGGAGCCATCAAGCTAGAATTCAATTTCTTGGTCACCAGGTCCTACCTGGTCCTGTTAGCCATCTAGCTCTATCCTTTGCCGTACATCTCATCATTCCTATGATAAAGTAAGACCAGACTACCTGCACCTGCTTGAAAGTGCTGCACTCTTCCTCCTTCCAAGACTTCGCCTGTTTCCTGGTCTGGTCTGGCTTTAACTTGTCCACTTAGCTGATTCCTATTCATCTTCTAAATTCTAAACTTTTGACATCATGCCATTTCAAAACCCTCCTCAGCTCCCACAGTGAGGCAGTTTCCTATGTTGTTCTCTGCTACACTGCCCATGAATACTGTGAATGCACATATCCCATGACATTATAAGTTGATGGCTTACATGTTTACACAGCTGTCTTCTGTACTGTATTCACAACTTTGTAAGACAGCAGAGCCCATGTTCTATTTATCTTTGCACCTCAGCACCTACTAAGAAGGCCTGATACGTGGTTAGCACTCAGTAAATGTTGGGTGAATTAATAAATAATTTCAATAGATAGTGAAATGCTCTCATTCTTTTCATAGGAAAAACAAGCATAATTTCAAAGATTCTCAGATAGATAGAGGGCTTATCCAATGGTTTGGTAAAATTAGTAGCTACCATTTCTTGAGGGCCTCGGATATTCAATATATTTCCATATGCTTTAAATACACCATCTCTAATCTTCATAACCACCTGGAAGGTAGACATCATCAATCACATTTTACAGATCAAGTAACTGAGGTCTGCAGATCACACATCTGTTAGTAGCAGAGCTGGATTAAAACTTGGAGCTCCTTTTTCCCTAACCAAATGCAAAAAAATGGCTTGACCTTGTTCCTGAGCCCAACCGCCCAAGAGCTGTGAGTAGGGCCCAGAGAATTCACGCAAAAAGTAAAGTTCTATTTATAGGTCAGTATTTTGAAATGTTCATTGAAAATAACCGTAATAGGATTTTCTAACTTTTTAGGTAAAGCCAGTTGGAACATGTTTATGACGCCAAGCATTTGCATTGCCATCATCATGGTGGGTGTTTTCTCATTACGGTACTTCCGGCAAAAGTGAGTTGGTTAGACCTATTTGGTAAATGTATTTTTAAAATAATAATATCTGTTACTGCTATGGGTCAGGCAAACAGACATACTCATACATTGCTGGTGGCAGAATAAATTTATTCACCGTTTTTAGACAACAGTATGTGTTGAGTTTTAAAAAGTGTACCTATGCTCTAGCAATTCCTACCTAGGTATTTATATTTAAATATATCATAGATATATGCAGATAGTTAGTGGAAATTGTTTACTGAAATATTGTTCATAAAGAAAATATTTAAATAACCTAATTTCCCACTCTAATGGGATTGGTTAACTAAATCACAACATATTGCATATTATAACATATTATGCATCCATTACAGATGATGTAGAAGCTGGGCATGGTGGTACACACTTGTAGTTCCAGCTACTCTGGAGGCTGAAATGGGAGAATCATTTGAGCCCATAGATTTCAGACCAGCCTGAGTAACATACCAAGATCCCATATTTAAAAAAAAAAAAAAAAAAAAGATGATATAGAAGAAAATTAAATGCTATTTGTTATATTATACTTTTTAAAGCAGTTTGCAAGACAAATATACATATATTAATTTCTTAGAAATAGTGCGTACACACACATACATATGAAAGATATATAAATTGGTCATACATAATATAAAAGTCAAAATATGCAGGGCATGATGACACATGCCTGTAATCCCAATTACTTAGGAGGCCAAGTTAGGAAGATTACAAATTCAAGACCAGCCTGGGAAACTCATTAAGTCCCTGTCTCAAAAAATAAAATAAAATAAAATGGACTGGGTGCATAGTTCAGTGGTAGAGCACCATTAGGTTCAATTCCCAGTCTTGCATATACACACTTTCTCCCCCAGGTTAAAGAAATAAGCTTAAGTAAAGGGCTAATATGGTGGCTCCAGTCACCAGGGACCTAGCCATCTTCTGTTTTTCTGCTACACTGTCATGATGTAACTTCCATCCTCAAGTTCACCTCATGGTCCAGTAGTTGGCATCATAACTAGAAAGTGGTCTTTAAGTTGGGTGTACTGTTAGTCCACTAAATGAGGGTACTCTTCCTAGGAAATAGGGGAAAATAGATGGTGGGAGGCAATTAATGTTCTACCCCAAAGATATATAACACAATATTAATAGAGGTTGTATCTGGGAATAAAATCAAAGGTAATTTTAGTATTTTTCTATTTAACTATAATTTCTGAAGTTTCCTTAGTAAACATACATTATTTTGTAAAGAAAAATATTTAGTTTGTTATTTGATACAAAGCTTTCTTCAAATCCCAAGTAAAGAAATAGAAATAGTCAAAGTAAAACTAGCTCAACATTATTGTGCTAGCCATTGAACTTCTCTGGAAGGCTTTAGTTTATTGAAGATCTAATGTGTGATAAATATGTCAAAGCAGTGCTCTTTTAGGTATACTTTGAAAAAGTTTAACGCAAAAGTCAACTAGGATCACATATAGGCTCTTCATGGAAATAGTAGATATCAGGGTGAAGGCTAAACTGCTGTTTAAAAAAAAATCAGGAAAACTCAAATACAGTGTTTTAATTTTAATTATTCCTTCCATATACCAGTTCTTAGGAAAATCATCCAGGCTGGCAGCCAGCTCTGTTCCAATCACTTGGGAACCTAATTTTCTTCCATTTTATTGGCCAATCATTCCTTGGCTATTGCCCCCAGTTGCCTTTATACCAGACTACAGATATCTGATCATATTTCTTTGGAGAAAAACACTTTTCTTTGTGTCATATGACAATATCTCTCACTTTAAAAAGTTAAAAAATTATAGAGACCTTTCTTTGTCAAAGTTCATTAAAGCTAAATCTTTGAAAATGTTTCATATTGGTCTTAAAATTTTCAAAAAATAGGCAAAATATTTAAGTCACATGCAATTATACGGTTTTTTTGGAGTTTTTTTCCTTCTATATCATTAAAGACTTGTATTTCTTCTGATCACCAAGTACAAACATTGCTAACATACTTAAGTTCAAGCTATTTATACCTTATTGTATCCTGAGTATTTTTTTAACTTTTAGTGTAGTAATTTATTAATCATCTTAAATTCTTTGTAAATATTCTGATTAGCTCAATAATAAGTTCCCAAAGGATACAGGATCAGGTACCCTTACTTTCTGTCTATCCCCAGCATGAAGCACTATGATGATCACGTATTTAGGAGCTTAGTCAATGTTTGTTGAATAAATACATGACTGGATAGTGAGAGATTGCTAAAAATCACATTGAGGAAAAATTTCATAGTTGATTTAGCAACCCCTAAGTGGCTGTATGGTGACTCTTTATCATCGATCTGAATTTCACAGGAAACTACTCCATTATCTTTGTCCTTGAGGGTTTATATTTTACTCTTTGTATACTAAAGCAACCCCCACACCAAAATCACTACACTGGAAACCTGTGTTTCCTTGCCATTGTATGTGCTTAACCAAATGTCATTGTTTTCTCATCTATAGGGCATTTGTTCTCCTTTCATTACTCAGACCTCAATGGTGTAGCAGAGACATTCCAGACCCAGCAAACAGCACTTGGGCCAAGAAATATCCCATCATGGAGGTAAGGCATAAAGTCTCAGAAGTCAGTCAATGGGTTGCTAGTGATGACCACATCTAAGGTTCCTATTGTAGTTACAGGGAACCCTGAGATCCTATGGGTAAGCCGATGTCATTCAAGCTGAGTTACCACTGTTATGTCTGTTTTCTTCCTGAACTGAAGAGCAACCTATGCAACAAAACACTAAAAGAACCATAGTGTTCTATTCCTCTATAGGTCTTACATTCCCTTCCTCAACTCATCTTATTTCAAAAGAAATAAGAAATATTTTTTTTCCATTTACTGAATACTAGTCTGAGCACTGACTCATCCAAATTCAAGATAATTGAAGCTTTTGACTTTCCCAATCCTGACTGAACATAGAACAGATAAATAAAAGCAATACTATTTTGGTTTTGGCAGGAAGCCAGTAAGCTATTCCATTGTGCAAAGAAATGGTTTTAAAGGAGAGGTTGCTCAGCTGGCAGGCGAGAGGGCCAAGGGCAGTGAAGGGAGCTGCCACTGTTGCTCAGTAAAAGGAGGTGAGAACAGCTCACAGGGCAGGATGGGCCATTGTTAATGGAAGGCCTGGAAATAGAAGGCATCTGTATTATGGAGCAAGACTGTGCATTTAAGAGGAGCAATAGGTGAGGGAAGGAACGTGCCAATATCCTTCCCATTGCCCAGGGTATTGACAATCTCAGACTCCCTTTCTCACTCTTTACTTAAGCCCATCTTCTCCAAGATTCTTTTCTTTAATCACCCAGTGCCGCCTTCTGTCATCCATACCCTTCCTCAGCCAGAAGCCCATTACTACCAGACTCTGCTTTGGGAAGGAGCTGATCCCAGCTATCTCTGCTTTAGGAATTCAAGTCACTGCAGTTTAGTGCCTTTGGAATCTGGCCAGAGGTCAGCTTCTGCCACTACAATGTGTGAGACTCTTGAACAACTTACTCTACTATCCCAGCCTAGCTTCATCCTCTGTACAATAGGAATGAACAATACCTCCTTTGTATACTGCTGAGAGGACTAAATAATGTGAAGCACAAAGGTCATACAAAGCAAAGATCATTTACTCTCCTCCTGGGAAAACGCATATTTTATGACTCCTCTCTATCAAAGGATTTGTCCCTATTAAGTCACAACAGTGATAATGACAGAAATATGTATACAAATATTTATAAATATATATAATGTACCATATATAATTATACTATGTTATATATTCAGTATATTTATATATAGTATAGTATATATAATATCATTTATTTATACTATATATTTTAAAAATGTATACTATATAGCACATATATTTATTCTACTATAACAATATATAATAGCAATAAACATATTTCATATGTATTTCTATATCATATATATGAATTTCTATAACATCCAATGTGTATTTCTAATATAGAATACATTATATATAGTATATAAATATGAATACTGTATACTACATATAGTATACTACATAATAAGTAAGCATATTGTATATAGAATTTACTTATATGTATTTATATAATGTATATTTATATATTACTTTCTATGTGCCAGGCACTTTTAAAATTATTATTATTATTATCATCTAAGTTGCTTATAGTCTCACTAAGTTGCTGTGGCTGGTTTTGAATTTGTTATCCTCCTGCCTAAGCCTCCCAAGACAGGCACTTTTAAAACATTGCATACATTAACATTTAATCCACATAGAGTTTTAAGAAGTTGTGCTAAACTGGGCTCAGTAGCCCATGACTGTAATCTCTACTTGGGAGACTAAGGAAGGAAAATATCAAGTTTGAGATCAGCCTCAGCAACTTAGTGAGACCTGTCCCAAAATAAAATAAATAAAATAAATTGGGGATGTAGCTCAGTGGTACAGAACCCCAAGGTTCAATCCCCAGTACTATTAAAAAATAAATAAACAATAAGAGGTTGTGCTATTATTATCCTCATTTTTCAGATGAGGAAAATGAGGCACAGAGAAAGAATCAAGTAACTAGTGCAACATTAGTTAGCTAATAGAGGATGATACTAGATTCACATACAAGCAATATGTCCTGTCCACCATCACACTGTACATCCCAACAGAGCTTTAAGCATAGGGTGAGGGAAGTGTTTCTATTGGTCCAAACCTCTGAGCTGAGCAGACTAGCCCTCACTTGGTGGTAATCTTGCAATGATCCATGGAAACACTCTATAGCCATGAGGCCTTAGAAGGATGTCCCTGCTGGTATTAGAGGGATTCAAGTGTCAGGAGTTGAAACAGATGAAGCTGAAATTCTCTTCCAATGCTGAGATTTTAAGGTGTTAAAAGCCTAAAACAGCACAGGGGAAGTAGCTCTGGGTCAGTTGCAGACAACTGCCTTCAAACTGTAGCTTTAGCATCAGGACCTCTGCCTGCCTATGCACAGGTAATATAGGGGATACAGAGTCATAAGCTTATAACAAATGCTAAGAAAAATGTGTACAGTGTTAGAGAAAGTAAAGTAGGAAGAAGGTAAAGAAAGGATACAAATGCCCAAAGTTGTGTAGCATAAGTCCACTCATTGCAGCATTATAAGTAAAAGCAAAAAAACCGGATATGTGTGTCTAAAATTCTTTGACATCCTTGAAAGCAAAAACAGTGGTCTAAAGTGAGTTCTAATCTGTATGAAAGGAAGGAAATTTGTACACATACCTATATGCCTGCAATAGGTATACAGGATATTTCTGGAAGCCTACATATGATATATAGGAAACCAATAATGGCAGTTGTATCTGGGGGAGAATGTTGGAAGTATGAGGGCCATTTTATTTTCATTAAATATTCCTTTTGAACCTAAAAAAAAAAGTTTTAGAAAACTATGCTCATATACTTATTTGCAAAAATAACCAGTGAAGCTGGGCACAGTGGTGCATGCCTATAATTCCAGTGGCTGGGGAGGCTGAGACAGGAAAATTGTGAGTTCAAAACCAGCCTTAGCATGGTAAGGCACTTAGCAATTTAGTGAGACCCCATTTTTAAGTAGAATACAAAATAGGGCTGGAGATGTGGCTCAGTGGTTGAGTGCCCCTGAGTTCAATCCCCAGTACCCCCTGCCAAAAAAAAAAAAATGAAATTAGAAACTTTTAAAACTTTAGGTAGCTTAAACATGGCATCCAAGAGGAAAACCTTGAAGCAGTCTCAGAATGGCATATGGCTTGACCCTTGAAGTCGGTAGACTATTTTTAAGGAGTCATATTGCCCTCCTGGTGCCTGCTGAAGGCAGACTGCAGAAATACAAGGGAGTGTTTTTCACTTCCACAAAATGTGCTCTGAGCTCTCCGGCCTCACATCCCCCTACCAGTTCTTATGTGAGTGAAAAAAAATCATGTGCCTTAAAGCTCTGAAGAAAAAGGCCAAATCATAAAAGGGATCACTGGGATAGTATCCAGCTTGTAAAAGCTTAAAATAGTGTCCATGAGGTTTCTGAACCAATGAAGGCTTAAAGAGGCCTTCCCTTCCAGGGCTTGGCCCAAGGGCCTACTCTGTGAAAGCTCTGAGGAGCAACTTCTCTGAGTATTGCCAAGGATTTAATGGAGGCAAAGTGAACACCTCACCTTGTGAAAATAACCAGCCCTTTCCACACCCTGCCTAATCTCTCCCACATCTGTAGTAGCAGCACTTTGGCAGCTCTGCTTCCCACAGCTGCCAGCCATGTTCCAAGCCAGATCAACATTCGAAGGCCAGTTTGGGTAGTGAGCAGAGAAGAGGAAACTTCTAAGAGAAGCACACACATGCCCCTTCTAGCTCTTGTGAGGGACCTTCGTGGAAACCTAACAGCCCCATCACTCACTTTCTTGATCTTTGCCATGCACAAGGCAAAGGTGGCAACATCAGAGGCCAATAGATAAATTGTATTCTCTTGCACAATTTGTCATTTGACAAATGAGAAAACTGAGACCCAGACAGGTTGATCAAGTTTATCCAGGCTAGTTGTTGGAGTTGGGACTAGTCCTCAGGGTTTGCCCTGTCCCAAGGCTATTTTTATTTTTTGTCATTCTACTCCTCCTTTAATACATGGTCTCTATGAGCAAATGGCTTGCAGACATGTAAAAGGAGGAAGAAAAAAGTGGTAGTACAAAGCATCATGTGTCAAGAAACTAACTTGTGGTTTTCTCACTCACGTAGGAATCCTATATAAGGAATGGCCAAAAAGGGTTTCATGGAAAGGGAAAGGGCCAAGAAAGCACAGTGGAGCAAATATTAACAGGGTGAATTGTCTTGGTAGCACTACAAAAATGTCTTAAGTAAGTCTGGACCATGGCTGAAAGAGCAACCTGAGAAGGGAAACAGGGAGAAGTAGAGGAAGAAGCAGGAACTCATGGTCAGGCTGAAGTGTGTATATGTAAATAAGTGTGTATATGTCAATAATTGGAACTCTGCTTTAGAAAAATCAGGCAGTTCATGTGTAGGATACTTTTTAGGATGTAAAGATAGTCCAAATAAAGCCTGGCAAAAGAAATATTTGTGAAGTGCCTAGGACTTGGATTCAGGAATGGGCAGAGTTCAGAAAGGAAAGAGATATGACACTGAAGAGCTAGTAACCAACAGGATACTGAGAAAGAGAAATTCATTATTACTTATGAAAATTGTTTGCTAATTTTTATCTGTTACAAACAAAATTAGCTAAAGGAAAAAAGAACAGAAAACTTCCAGAAAAGCTATTCAAGTGGTCTTTCTTGAAAGCAAATCTGACAAGGATATTATCTTGCCTGACCAATGTTAACTGCTTTCAGTAGTTCCATCAAAGACCAAACCCTTTAAGCATCCCTTACAAGGCCCTCTACGATGTGACCCTCTCCTATTTCCAAAGCCTCAGTTTTCCAATAAGAAGAAATAACTAGCAGGTTCCAGAATATGTCAGTCCTCTTTGCCTACCACTTCATCCTTGGGACATACTCCACATCTCTCAGAACTCAGCTCTAGCATCACTTCAGTCACCACCCCTTGACAGAAAATAGGCTCAACCTTTCCTTTGTACTCACTGGCCCTGGAGGAAAACAGGTAGGATAGCTCATTCCCATTAGAAGAAACAGCCAGGCTGAAGGCTGATCCAGGTAGTGACTCACCTACTGGGGGTTGAGGGAGAAGTCTCTGGCTCCTGCCTACCTGACCGATGTTAACTGCTTTGCTTTCCTTACCTCTGAAAATTAAGGGTCTACAGTGTTCCACTTGGGGCTGAGGTAGTCCAGGTTGTGAGGCCTCTGAAAACCCTATATAGAAATAAGAGCTGCTTCTTCATTCCTTCTCCCAGGAGAAGACACAGCTGCCCTTGGACAAGCTCCAGATATCCTGGTCCACTCCTGAAGAGCCTGAGCCGCTGGTCATCAATGAAGTTCTCCATCAAATGACTCCAGTCTTCAGACATCCCCATTGCCTCAAGTGGCCAGTAAGGGGACAAGGAGTCCAAGGTTACTTTACGTCTAAGGAAGACACAGTGTACAGTGCCTCCAGCCCTTTATCTTCCAGAGCTCTCAAAGCTGAGACAAGACAGCTAGTGGATCTGTATAAGGTGCTGGAGAGCAAGGACACTGGCTCAAAGGCAGGAAAAATAACCAGCCCTTTGACAGTTCTCCCAGGGGACTACCTTCCCAGCCATGAGGGCTACTTACCCTCCAACATTGATGATCTCCCTTCACATGAGGTTCCTCTCGCTGACCAATTGGAAGAACTGGAGCCTCAGCACATCTCACTTTCTGTTTTCATGTCAAGTTCCCTTCACCCACTCAACTTCTCCTGTGGTGAAAAGCTGACTCTAGATCAGTTAAAGATGGGGTGTGACTCCCTCATTCTCTAAATGGTCAGGCTCCAAGCCTGAAAAGTCTGTGTCCTCAATCAGCATAGCATGCCCCATTTACCCAGCCCTTACTCCAGTTGTCATAATCCTTGGTAGCATCAGTTCTGGCTGCAGCTAGAGGGTGGTCCTGCCAGCTTTCTTCAAAGCCTAAAGGTTACATGTGGACCTAGAATTCCAGACCTGAGTTCCTGACAACTGTCTTGGCTATGCTAATAAGAAAGGGAAAAGGGGGAAAGGAGTAGAAACCAAACTCTCAGTAGTAATTTGAGTCCAAAGGATCATTCAAGCACCTACTATTTATAAAACACCACCAGGCTTTATCCTCTATATCAGTTGGAAATTTTTTTTTGCCAACACTGTCCAATACAGTATACACTAGCTACGTTGACTGTTAACCACCTGAAGTGTCTAGTGTGACTCAAGAATTGATTTTTTGGGGGGGAGGGGGTGCTGAGGATTGAACCCAGGACCTTGTGCATGCAAGGCAAGCACTCTACCAACTAAGCTATATCCCCAGCCCAAGAACTGAATTTTGATTATAATCAAACTACTATATGTGGCTAGTGGCTACTGCATTGGATAGTACAACTCTAGATGGTGAATACACTAATGAGTATTTTAAGGAGCCTTCAAAACAAGTCAACATAGTTTTATAGATGCTGACACAAAAAATACCGGTAAACACCAATATAAAAGGGCCTCCAAAATGTTCACAACTATCAATTATTCCTACTTTTCCTAGTTCTGCTTGTTTCATTTTACCTGTGCCTTTTCAGTGAAATCAAGGCAGAATGGTGTAGAGCTACTTAAACCCACCATGGGACCTTAGGTAAGCCAGCCTCTGGATCTCTTGTAAAGGGCTTTGACCCCTAGTTTCCTCTTCTTTTTGCTGCAGCAAGTACTGCCTTCAGGACCAGGGCTATCTCTGGGACTAAGACCTCAACCCCAAGTGTTGCACTTTGAACCTTTTCCGAAAGTACAGCAGAAAAGTCCATGAACCTTTTTATTAAATCCCCAACAAGCCTGAGCGAAAGCTTTACCCACTCCCAATGACTAACACTGGAGCTGAGGGAGCTTCTTATAATCAATTCATTTGTTCAACTCATTTCTTCTCACAAGGTTCTATTCTTTTAAGTCACCTGATACAGTTGTTTCCTGTCCCAGTACCACTACAAAGGCTTATTTCCCTCTTTCTAGCCTACAGAACTCATGGATGTTTAAATTAAACATCTTTATTATTAAAGGCTAATGGGTGAACCTTTATGAATCAAACACACTCTCAAACAGAAAGTTCTTCTCTTCTAAAAAAAAGATAAGCAATTTTACCAACTGACCAACTGATGGATCTTTACGACTTTTACCAGAATGTTTCCAATAGATTAAAATTAAAACCTTATGAAACACAATGTTTGCCAAAAGAGCTTCCTTATTAATAAAGCACTCATATGGATTAAGAGAAATGCTAACACTTTAAAGAAAAACTGGACTATGAGTAGGCAAACCATAAAGTACATATTAATACCCAATAAACATGAAAAAGTCACCCTGAATCAAAGAAATGCAAATTAAATATTATTAAATGATATTTCACACTTATCAGATTAGCAAAGATTACTTTAAAAATTAGCCAGGTATTAATCAGAGAAACTGGTGTGTTAGCAGTTTTCTGGAGGGCAGCTGGGCAATATTCAATACAATTTGAACAAACAGCTGGGCATGGTGATGCACGTTTGTAATCCCAGCTACTCTGGAGCTGAGAAAGGCCAGCCTAAGCAATTTAGGGAGATCCTATATCAAAATAAAATTGAAAAGGACTAGAGATAGAGCTTGGTGGCAAACACTTGCCTGACATGTGCAAGAAGACCCTGGGCTCAATCTTTAAAACCATTAAAAAAAAATTGAAATAGAATATGTAACTTTATTCCTATCAACGTAGCCTAGAGAACAGTATAAATATCCTAATGTGAATGCAGGATTCCTCAATAGCATTGATGAAAATAGGTGTGAGCCTCAATCACCCTTTGGTAAGAATCAGATTCCACTAGTTTTGACACTCCGTTACTTTAAAGTCTATGTAAAACAAAAATGCTAATTAAACTGTAATATGGCATTATTTTCAAAGATACTTTCTTTTTGGTGGAGGGGCAGTGCTGGAGATCTAACCCAGGACATCCTGCATGCATGCAAGTGCTCTACCACTGAGCTATATCCCCAACCCTCCTTTTTTTAAATTTTTGAGAAAGGGATTCAACCTAAATCACCCAGGCTGGCCTGGAACTTGTGATCCTTCCTCAACTTCTGGAGTAGCTGGGATCAGAGGCTTGGGGGGGGGGGGTGTTTACCACACCCAACCATTAAACCATTTATTTAGTTTAAAAAAAAAAAGAATCAAGACTACATTTGACTCAATTTTGTGGCTTGGGAATTGTTGAAATGCAAATAAACATCTTTCTTTTATGCTAATTGGCTCCATACTTTGCTAGTAGTCACTTTTTATTTACAAATGTCAAAATGTTCTAAAGTAGGTTCTTCTCAGACTTCAATCAAATCTCTAAAAAATCTATTATGAGCTGCCAGTCCTTTTGAGTCAATTCAGGTCAATTTTTGCACTTGGGATTAAAGCCAGGGGCACTACTCTACCACTCAGCTACATCCCTAGCCCATTTTTATACCTTTTTTTGAGATGGGGTCTTGCTGTTACAGAGGCTGACCTTGAATTTATCAACCTCCTGCCTCAACCCCAGAATGGCTGGGATTTACAGGTGTGTACCACTGTGCTGGCTTCAGGCCACTTCTCAACTTTCCCAACTTCAAGGAACTCTATATGCTTGTCAGGTGAGATTCAAAATACCTTCACTTTCTAATGCTAGGCATTTTGCCACCTATTAGGTAATAGGAACCAAGGAAACATTATAAAGGGAATTACAAGATCCTCCAAGAATAAACTTTCTCAAGGACCCAGAAATTTCACTGGAAAAGCTTAAAACATCCACAATCCTAACATTTGCATAATTGGAAGAAAATTATCAAAACTCACTTATTAAAATCCCAACTCACTTGTTATCTAATGTAATCATCACTTTACCAAGTTAGTATATACTGTACCTCCCTGCACATTAGCACCAAGAAGTGAACTTCATAACCTAAAGATATTTTCTTGTGGCCCAAACTGAGGATCAATCAAGGAGACTCCCTTTCCCACCTCCCATCTCTCAAGGTAAAAATAGGAATTCCCAAAATTTCATTTAGAAACAGAAATCTTACTTTATTTATTCCATCACAAAAGGGAGCAAAAGACCATCTGCCTTCTTTTCACAACACTGTGGAAAACACTTGTTTCCTAAGTTATTCTCAACCCCATACTATAATTCAATTTGATCAGATTCTGTCCAATCCTTGTAAACAGAGCCAACTCCCACCCTCTGTGATCTATGGCAGGGTAACTTACAAGAAGCTGTGCACAGCTTTTTAAAATATTATATCCACTTTTTACTTGCTTGTAATAGAGGAAAAATAATTAGCAAGGATGTTTAGTAAGTCATTCCTCCAGCTAGAGGGAGTCTTCATTTCAAAGTTTTCTCTAAAAATCTGAGGTTACTTTTAAAGTTTAACAACCCTAGATTGATAAACCTGAAAAAGGAAACATCCCCAATGCCCTATAAGGGACATACTAATTATGTTCTTCAATCAACAGGTTATTGGCAATTTTCCCTTAATAAACGTTTTTTCTTGAAGAGAACTTCTCAGATGTTGTATTTTTCAATTAGCTACACAGCATCAAAAGTACTTCTTCCTTCAACAGGACTTCCAGCTCTAGCAAGACTCAAGATGCAAGGGATCAGTACAACTGCTATAAAAAAATAATGTGGATTTTGACATATAGTGACCAAGTGCCACTTAATCTTCAAGATACAGTATACTGTAATGAACAAAATACAGTGATGTGAAGCATATAATATACTTGTTAGGTAGGATTATGATTTTTCCCCCATGGCTAGTAGTCAGTAAACATCTAACTTAAAAAATGGTTTTATCGAATCCAGGCCTGTACATTGTTCAGAAGATCCTAATCTAGCCTTAGTACCTAAGTAGTGCCTTCATCAATGCATATACTACAAAATGGAACACAAAATCAAGTTGAAGCCAAATTGTTTAGTTTTAAAGGAAGTTGTTTTACCACAAAAGAAAAAAAAAAAGTCCTTGTAAATTTAATTAGAAATTCCGAATTCCCAGGGGAAATGGACAATTATCTACCTCCTAACAGTTGTTATATGTGAATCATGAAAGCCCAAACACTTTTGGCCATGTAATGGGGGAAAATAAAAACATTCATCTTCTTGGATGAATTTTGTGATTTCTAAAATAATCCAGCAATGTTAATATTCGGATAAACATTTAACATGCACTTGTCTAAGTATTATCACATGGCTGATCAACATGTGTGATTACAACCCAGGTGTAAAATGAATTCAATATGCAGAGTTCCCAAAATAAAACAAAAATTTTCTGACATTACTCATTAGCTAATAGAATATTTAGTCCCAATCTGATTTCAGGCAAATGGCAAGAATCAGGTACCACAATTGAAGTGATACAGTATAAAACCATAGAATTGTCCAAAGCAACTTCCCGTTTTCTTCTAACATCAGAATCCTGAATATCAGCCCTTTACTCAACATTTCCACACCAGTAACAGGTAATAAAGGCCACAAGGTCAATTCACAGTAGTTGTCTCAGACCTGGTTCACATGGTATGAACCAATCATCTACAGCTTGTCTTCCACATACAAAACCTACGAATTATCTATGCAAATGCAATAGGAACTGCCATACCCTCCCACATGGGCAGCAAAAGAGATGTTACTGACTTGAAACCTAATAACTTAAGAAAACTGCAAATTACCAACTTTCAGCTGTCACTTCTCACCTTTTCCTTCTATTTAAAAGTGGACTCTCAGTTACTTAGTACGTATCACAAACGCTATAAAAATTTCGCCTCGTTTTATTGAGAGGATGACATCCAGGGATGCTCAACTATTGACCTACATCCCCAGTCCTTTTTACTTTTTGAGTCTTCCCAAGTTGCCAGGCTGACCTTTTAACTTGCAATCCTTTTGCCTTAGCCTCCCAAGTGACTAGGAATATAGGCAGGTATGCCACCATGTCAGGCAGAAAAACTGTTATGAGAAATCATTTAATTTGGTGACAGGTTATTTTTGTTTTTTGCCTATGTAAGATATGCATAATTCTTATAGAAAAACTGATTAGCGACACCTGAGCATTGATATGAGCACTACTGTCAAACCTCATGGTATTGTGATAACTTTTATAGCAGATCCATACATTTAAGTTGCTAGACAATTTTTATTTGAAGAAACAAAATCGGCCTTAAAAAGCTATCAGGTTAACTCATCCCTTTCCTGATTATAGCATCAAAGTATGAATTTATTTCATAACTTCCTGTGAGGTAGGATCTAGCTTGTACCTTGAACTGTTTTATTTTCAAAGAGCTCTTAGATGCTGACTTGGAAGAAACAACTTGAGTAAGAATACAGCACACACTTTATGGAAAAGGCTACACAAAGGCTTTGTGGACTACCAACATTTTTGTGCTTTTTTTTTTTTTTTTTTGCTTTTAACCATTCAATACTATTAAAAACCATTCTTAGCTCAGGAATGCAGTGATAAGAGTGCAGCCTAGTATTTCTAAGGCCCTGGGTTCAAGTGCCAGCACCACAAAAAAAGAAAAACAAAAACTCAGGAATGTAAAAAACAGACCACAGGCTAAAGTTTGCTGATAGATTTAGATATAGCACTTAAAGCTTCTTATGCACAGGTTATAACCTTGTTTCACTATATTCTTGGATTTAATTCCTCCACCTGACTTATTAATCCTCAAACTTCAAAACCAATTAGGGTCTCAGGTTCAAAGAATCATGCCCAAGGTAAATGGTACCTCCCAACCCACACAGCTAAGCAAAAAGTAACCACCCAAATTTCTTACAGCTGCCATTATCTCTGACAGACTGGGGATGTAGCTCAGTACTAGTGTTTGGCATGTGTGCAGCTCTGGGTTCAATCCCCAACATTGAAAAACAAATGACAAAGCCCTAATAAATTTGTCTTGCAAATTATGTTGATAGATTATTACTAGACTGGAAAAGTTTAATCAGGTACTATTTTACTGCCTTTGCTACTAGGCACAGGCTTGCCAAAAAGATAATAATCAAGTTTCTGGGCTCTCAGTAAACTTGGATATGGCATTCAGTAGGGTTTAACAATCACTTGTACATCAATCTCATTATTACTACAAATGTTCAAATTAGAATATATTTTCTAAGCACTTTCTCTAGAAAGCAGAACTGTATATCAGCTGAAGGTTGGGACAGATGTCCTTTTAAGGTACCTGCATAATCTTACCTTTCAGTCAACGTCAGGATCTATCGACTTCACATTTCTCCTTTTTAACTTTAATACCTGTTGGTTTCTTCCACCAGCTAGTGCTCTTAAAAAGTCATTTTTAAAATTCAATACACAGGATTTAGACTTTGTATGCAACTACCTATTAATACTTTTCTATTTCAGTGCAATCTCTAGCAATTAGAAAAATAACAATGAATACTTAATATTCTCCCTCCAAACCCATACCAAAAATAAGCCCCAAATATATTTACAACCCTGGAAATGATGTCTTACTTCCATTTTTAAAAAATAAAACTGAATAAAGGTACTAAATGTACACTGTCTTGTGACACATTTTAAGAGCTTAAATAACTCAAGTCTTAAAATAGTATTCAACTAGTAAACCATACCCCCAGTCATTTCAGTACACTTGTAAATGTCTTTAAAAGCTTCAGTTCTCGATATTATTTTCATTTAAAAGCATCAAGATAAAAATTCACCAAAACATCAGTCACACTATTTAAGGAACCTATACCCAGTTAGCCATTGAAAACTAGCATTATGATATTCAGTGGAAACCTGATTTTCTAAGAGAAATGAAAATTGTCACATAAACCCTTGAAATTCATTTTACCTGAACTTAAACTTTCCCAATTTTGTCACTGTTGGGGATCTCTCTCAAATAAGTTTATCAAATAAAAACCGCACATAATACCTAAATGTAATACTTTTAAAACTTAAATGAGCATTACATCTTGAGGGTATGAAGAGGTCAGAAACTGGGAAACACATGACAATGAGGGCTCCTATTTGGTTGCTTTTATAACTTTTTAAGAAGTGAGCATGAAAATAAATCTTTATTTTCAGTTATTACCCACGAATAAGAGAAAGTTAGGTTCACAGTTTTAGCTATTGACACAAAGTGAACTAGGAGGCAAATTCACATCCATCAGACACAACTAATGGATCAACTTTTTCAAGTTTAGGCTATCTTGAAAGCTTGCAACATACCAGATATTGCTGTGTGTTTTCTAGTGACAATGGCTGACAGCAAATGGAACTTGAAGTGTTTTTGAATAACAGGTGTTTTCTATAATATGTTGCTGGAAATCAAGAGATTTATAAACATGTTCAGAAGAGTTGAATCCTTAAAGTCTAAACACACTGATTTAAGAGTGTGTATGTTACAATTTCAAAAGGAGTCAATAATCCATATGGACTAAATTAATACTTGCCTCTGGGTAGCAGGCCTTTTTGTAAATATAAAATTATATTAGACATTAGCACCAGTGCAGAACATGCTCAGCATCATAAGATCCAAAACACCAGCACAAGTTTATCCATCACTAAAAAACAATTACCTCTTACTAAGATGTCAAGACTAGTAGGTAGATTGATACATCCAATCCAAACGAATAACTTTTGTATTGTACAATCTTTTTTTCAGAAGTATAAGTGAAAACCAATCAACTACATAGCAGACATGTTAAATTTAAAATCTCCAATATTTTAAAAACTGGACCTTACCAGAGGTAGAAAATAACTGACAAGTGACAGAAGTTAAAACTTTAAATAAAATTCCTTCCCTGTTTAATCAATAAATGTGGCAGAATAAAAAAAAAAAATCCTACAAAACCTGTTTATTGATCATTCTATCCATGTGTTTAGTAAGTGGTGATGCTCCTGTTCAAGGAATCCATTAATTACCTAATTT
Organism: Ictidomys tridecemlineatus; assembly: GCF_052094955.1. NCBI lineage: Eukaryota > Metazoa > Chordata > Mammalia > Rodentia > Sciuridae > Ictidomys > Ictidomys tridecemlineatus. The sequence continues at coordinate 52,850,858 of NC_135487.1, forward strand.
TCTAATAAAGGAAGAGAGAAAAGATATTTATCACCTTCTCTGGAACAAATATTCATCTATCAATTTAAGACCAAATAGTAACAATATAGGAAATCATTAACAGTTAAAGATTTTTGGCTTATGTTTTATGGATGGTGCTGCTGTTCCAACCTTATAAAGTAAAGCTGTCTGCATTCCAAATTTCAAAAATTGAAGACTCTCCCCATCTCACCATACTAACCAGTGCCCTTTGGTTTCTTCAGAACAAGAAAGGTTAAAAGGGTTGTTGATTACAGATGTAACATTCTGATTTGGGGACCTATCAAACAAAAATCATAGCAAGTGCCAGACACTTATTTTACAGAAGTCTAAACATTACCCATTAGAGCAAATCAACTTATTCCACTCACCCTGTTGGAGGGGGGTAGAAATTCTATATCCATAACACTTGACAGGATGTGTTTATCAACACTAAGTAGATCAAACAATGTCCACAAATAAAGTGTCTAGCTTGACTTTTAAAATGGGAAAAGTCACATATTTCAAAAGTAAATATAGTTGAAATTGTGAATCGGGTATAATTTGAACCTAATGAACCATGCAGGAAGCGAGGGTTAATAAACCAATGTGCTTTGAATTTGTTCAAGTACTGATATTTCTGTATATAAAGATTTAGCATATATAACAGCTATTATGAGAAGTGAAAAAAGATTTTTCCCCAAAAATGAAAATATTAAAACTAAGTTAAAATACATAAAGTAGTTAGTATTCCACACAGCATAAAATTCGACAAATCAAAGTTTACATGTCCCAGCTGACCATGTGTGAAAATGCAAAGCAGGTATTAAAACTGATATTATGTCCAATATTTAAAACCAGTTTGTAATTGGGGGAACATCTAAATCCTTAATTAAAAAACACAAATGAAGTGAAAGCTTTAAACTGGTACACACTGTTCACACCTATATTTCAAGTTTGGAAATGCATATTTGCAAGCAGCAATACAAAAGTATTCATGAAGAATGCATAATCTCTGAAAATTATGAAAACATCCCTGCTACCAATACATTTCTAAATACAAAACTGACTACCATATTTGTTACTTCTGTGTAGCAAGAGAAGTTCATTTTCAAAACAGATAAAATTCAGTCTTTAGGTGTGAATGGTATGAATGACAGTCTTTTTTTTTTTTTTTTTTTTTTTAAATTTCTTAGTCGTTTGGGATCCTTAAGCATGCAAAAGCTTTGAACAGGAGGGTCCACAAAGGAACCAGGGTTGTCTTATGGCATCCAGTTAAGCCAGAGCTGGGAATGCCTCTGGGTCATCCACATCAGGGGCAGAAGCACTCGACTGAAAAAGAAATAAACCAAGATTAACAAAACCAATTTGTAATTGGGAGAACATCTAAATCCTTAATCAAAAAACACAAATAAAGTGAAGAAAGCTTTCACTGGCATACACTGTTCACAACTATATTTCAAGTTTGGAATAAAAATCCCCTAGTAACAGCATGGATTGTTTTAAATTATAGGTCTATTTAGATGGGATATGGACTTTTTTTTTTTTTTTTGCGCTTTGTTCTTTACTATTCTTGTATTTTTTCCACTTGCTCAAGTAAAAAAGCATCAATATGAAAGCTGGTCAAGAAACCAATTAGCTGCTGGGAATCACAGTGCACACCTCTAATTCCAGCATCTCAGGAAAGTAAGGCAAGAGAATTGCATGTTTAGTCCAGCCCTGGCAACTTAGCAAGACCTTGTCTGGGGTGTATATAGCTCAATGATAGGATCCCTAGTTCAATCCCAGTCCTCGAGCCTCCCCCACCCCCAAAATCAATTAGCAATCTTTAAGCAGCACATTCATCAATGCTGGAAGGGGGCTCAACTGCTATTTACAACCTAAAGTACAAATAACAACAAATGTAAAAATAATTCACAGGGCCATATATAACACATTTGTCTTTAAAAAGAAAGTGTCAGAGGAAAAAAAATAAACTTCAATAGATTATCATTGATAACTATAATATAGTTATCATTATAATTAAGCACTGACAAAATCAATATGATCTTTTTTTTAAAAGCAGGTGCTGAAAATTCAGGAAGGTTACTTACAACCTTCTGAACCATAAGGCAAAAGTGTTCCAAAGATTACCTCTAATATTTTTTGCATCAGGCAGATCTGACCCAATTACCTGGGATCTACAAATTATTTAAGAATTTGTTTTATGCAAGGTACTAAAGAGATTACAAAAGCACAAAAATATATCTCAGCTCACAGAACAGTTTAGTAAGAAATAAAAAACAAAAAAAAGTCTTACAATCATGTGCTATACATAAACTGTACAATGAACACCAATGTGATATTAGTTGCTGAGATCTAAAAAGCAGTACAAAATTACTAAAGAAAACAAACATATTTCAGGTAGACCTCAGCAAATGCTTACAATCAATTTGATTCCCTGTACCTCAATTTCCTCCATGAGGATGTTACCACAGTAACAACTAAATGAAATATATAAAAAGCCTCACATAACACTATGACTAGCCCCTACTAAGAACTCAGTACAGTGTGGGGTTGGGGATATAGCTCAGTTGGTAGAGTGCTTGCCTTGTATGCATAAGGCCCTAGGTTCAATTCCTAGCAACAACAACGAAAAAAGTAAGTACTTTAAACAAAAAAATAATTTGAAATGTTGACTCTTGAAAGCATGTGAACTTCTTTTTCTACTTCTTCCGATATTCCAAAAAGGACCCAGCCAGTGATTTACTAGAAAAGGTCCTTACATTATTTGAAAGGGATAGTCTTTAAGATTACCTTGTCAGTCCTGCTGCCACGGTTTGGGCGTCCACCACGCCCACGCCCACCTCGTCCTCCCCTGCCACCACGTCCTGGGCGGCCTAGATCTCCAAAATTGATCTCCAGCTGAGATGTTATGTCATTTGCTGGCTTCCGGAAATGATGGTCCATAACCGAATCTTCAGCGTGAGCCTAATAAATGTTAAGGAAGAGTCACTGGGTAATGCATAAGAAAGTCATGTTGGAAATTTTTCTGAGTAATGAGCTTTCTTCTAAAAACGCTAGCTCTACAACCTGTACTTTGTGTGATCACCATCTCTTAGGTTTGTTAGCTTTGCACTCAGCAAAAGTTGATTTCATAGTAAGAATTCCCTTCATTTTATCTTATATTTCCATGTAAGCTGGAAAGCTATAAACTCAAGTGAAATACTAAACAAGAGGGGAACCCTGAAATGCTGTGCACACAAAAAAACCCCACATCTTAAAGGTACCAAAGGAACTTTCTTAAAAATGAAGTGTTTGTAATATCCAGATTTTCTTTCATATATGAGAAAAAGGTTAAAAGGAAAAAAAAATCTTTATAATGCTTACCACCTCATTTCTTGTATGTTTGGGATGTACGGGGCTTCAATCTTCTAACTAGAAGTTTACTTTCCCCCCGCAAATATACATATAATTTATACCTTTTTCTGAAGGGACTATGAGCATTTTGTTCTTTCTAACCAACTTAAATATCCTGTCAAAAACCACGCTTTTAAAGTACAAATTTTTGTTTTGCATCCATGCTTTCATCATTGATACTCAAATGTCATCTCTATTCCACACAATATAAAGGCAATAGAAGGTTCTTTTAATATTAAAGGAACCAAAAAGAAATGTAAATCCACAAAACACTAGCAAATTAAAAGTCAAATCTTTTTAAATGCTTGCTATTTCAAATCAATGGTATCAATGCATTCATTAACAGAGCTTTTCTCTTTCTTTCTTAAGTTTCTGGAAAATAGAACCAAATAACTGGTGGCTACAGCAGAAAAAGTTTGTATGTTCAAGGGACATCTCTAACTTCTTAAGACAATTACTAGAATAGGAAAAAAAAATCTAGCAGTTTTCTAGAGCATTTAGAGAATCATAACAAGAAATAGTACCCTTAAGTTCTATCAGTAACACAATAACTCAGCTCTCCATTTCTACAGCCATGTTCCCCCCCCCACCTCACATTTGTCATGAAGACACATAAAAGTATTATATACAACATTACAACATTCTTTTTTTTTTAATTTTTAACATTTTATTTTTTAGTTTTCGGCGGACACAACATCTTTCTTTGTCTGTGGTGCTGAGGATCGCAAGCATACCAAGCAAGCGCGCTACCGCTTGAGCCACATCCCCAGCCCTATATACAATATTCTTGAAGGCCAAAATATTCAAGAACGGTAAGGCTAGGCCTGATTCACAAAGACTAATTCAAAGACACAAACACTTAGGAGTGACTTAATGTATATTAAGTTTCAAAGTTATTCATTACCAATTTCACATTTTATAATTTTTAGAAATGTCAAATCTTACCTTATACAATTTGGTAGTCCCCCAATCCACAGGGGATAATACATCCCAAGACCAACTACTAGGGATTGCCTGAACTACAGATAGTACCAAATCCTACAAATATTGTTTTTTCCTATACGCAGGCTACTGAATGACTAGAACGTAGTGTACACACTGTGGGTACACACGACAAAGGGATGATTTACATCCCTGGAACAAGAGTTAAAAAGCGTGAGATTCCATCATACTACTCAGAAAGAATGAATGAAATTTACATTTGATTGTGTATTTCTGGAAATAAAGCAGAGGTAAGGAGGCACTACTGTAGTTATATTAAAATATAACTAGCCTAATGTCCATGATATGCATGAAACTGTAGGATATTAATGAAATTACCTAAAATTACAATTAGAGTTGTATGGGGAAAAGACCAGTTGGGACACCCAAAAGATAAGAATAGGTAAACCTCTTTTTTTTAATATTTATTTTTTAGGTGTAGTTAGACACAGTGCCTTTATTTTACTTATTTATTTTTATGTGGTGCTGAGGATCGAACCCAGATCCTCACGTGTGCTAGTCAAGCACTCTACTGCTGAACTACAACCCCAGCCCCAAGAATAGGGAGTTCAGTAATTGGTTCACATGAACACTCTCCTTTAAGGTATGTCCATGGTTCTTGAAAAAGATATTTTTATACTGTTCTACTCAAATACAATTTTATCTGTAAGATTTTTTTTAAAAAAGTGCTGTAATAATGCAAATTTTTTTCTATAAGACTTGACAATGTCTTCATTTATTCATTTTATGATGTTAAAAATCATTTTTTCTCTAAACTTAAAATACACTGGTATTTTAAACCTCAATATTATTCATGTTTCTCAAGCTTGTCTCATTGTCATTTTTATGTTTAATAAAGATCTTACTAAGGACTTGGTAGGCAGAGGGGCTTAATGGTAGAGGTTGTTTGGCCTGTGACGCCCTAAATTCAATCCCCAGCACTAAAAGTAAATTTTTAAAGTCTTACTGAATTCTTTTTTATTATGGGTTGCTGATGCCTTCATAAAACTTTAAAGCTTACTTTGGATTTCTGGTAGTCAGATTTATGACACAAATATGAATAAATGTCAAAAGGTTAAAAGTTAATAGAGAAAAGAATTTAGAAGAAATAATGTAGTATTTTGGCCAATATCCCATACTTAGACAAACCTTAATAGGATGTACACTGGGACAATTCCTGTAAGAACACGCCCCAAAGCTTGAACAGAAGCTACCAAATGTGACTTTCTAAAATATTTTCATTAGTTTCCATGTTTCTCAAAGAAAAAAGGAAACTCATAAATTGATCATTTGATCTTCATAAGAGATCATCTTCAATAAAGAGCAGCATTTGTAGCATTTACTGAGAGTTCTAACCATTACACATGCACAGCCAGACAATCTTAAAAGGTTATTAGCCAGGCACGTTGGTACATACCTATATTCCCAGCTACTTGGGAGGTGGCAGGATTGCCAAATTCAAGGCCCGTCTTATCATCTTAGCAAAACACTATCTCAAAACACACACTTGGGGGGCACACACCCCCCACCCTCCCTCCAGATATAGGTCAATGGTAGAATGCCCCCAGGTTCAATATCCAGTTCTAACAAAGAAAGAACAAATGAAGCCACTTATTTTTTAGGTTAAACTATAAGAAAATGCCAATGTTTCAATTAAACTACAGCTTTAAGAAGAAGAAATATTTTTTTAAAAACACTGTCAGGGCTGAGTTGTGCCTCAGTGGTAAAGTGCTTGCCTCGCATGTGTGAGGCACTGGGTTTGATTCTCAGCACCACATATAAATAAAATACAGGTCCACTGACAACTAACAAAATATTTTTAAAAACCACCAAGTCATTCAATAAGCCATTAAGAGATTTTTAGAAAAAATACTACCATATTAAATTCAATTATGGATTAATAAACGAACTAAATTTTTTATAGCAAAGTAATTTAGTTTCCTTTTTGAGCAAGTTATCTGTCCCAAATGATCCGATGTAAAGCTTTTGCAAAAAATATTTTCCATATGAAATTTAATGTGAAAACTATAAACAGTTCAAATCACATCTGAATATTTTCAAACATCACAAATTTTAATTTTACCTCTTCACTCTTTGATTTATGAAGAACAAATCCCTTCTTCCATTGCCCATCAGCACCTTCATTTGGTTTTCGGATATTAAATTCTACTTTTGCACGGTCTTTATTTTGAATAGCCTTCCATTCATCCAAAGTCATCTCTTTTGGACCCTCTTCCTTAACTTCTTCAACTTCGTTTTCCCTGTGAAAAGATGTTTAAATTTTATACCTGGTAGACAATTGGCGTAATTTTTACTAAAATACCTCAAATATATTATAAGGAAATTAATAATGACTGGTTACTAATCTTTTAGAGAAAAATTATCATATCCAAGGGCAAAGGTATTAGTTTTTCTATGTAATCCAATGACTAACATAACATGACAGAGACCAAGAATTCAGTGTTCGTTGATAAGCATAAGTATCTGAGGATTATACAATATATCTTCATATACTTTTTATTTTGGGCGGTATGGAGCGGGGGCTAACTGGTGATTGGACCCAGTGACACTTTACCTCTAGGCTATCCATAATCATCTTCTTTTTTAATCTTTTTTTTTTTTAAAGAGGGACAGAATGCCTTTATTTATTTTATGCACTGCTAAGATTCAAACCCAGTGCCTCAAGTGTTAGGCACTCTGCCCCAGCCCCCTAATCATTTTTATTTTGAGACAGGGTCTAAACTGCTAAGACTGGCCTCAAACTTGCAATCCTCCAGCCTCAATCTCCCAATCTGCTTGTATCAAAGTTGTGCATGACATGCTCAGCTCTTCATAAACTCTTAAATGATTTCTTATCAGTAACACAATCTTAAATTGGCCTTATTATTCCTTACACTTCTTTAAAACTATACCCTTTGATATGGTTAAAATATCTTCTCCTAAAATGTGTTTTCATTTTCCATAATTCCCCACAATATATAACTCAAAACGGGTTATGATCGAAGATGCACAGTAAGACACCAGACTTCACATTGTGCAATATAAAAGAAATGTTTCTCTTTATTCTAGCAACCTGTACTCAAGGCAAAGTAAAACAAAAGTTTCCACAAATCCCAAAATCTACTCCAACTTTTCAAACCAACCTGAATATGGAACAGAAGACTTAAGTTTCACTGGTTATCAAACTGTTCATAAAACTGTTCAATATTTAATACCAAATTAGTTATTTTCAAATGTAATTCTCAGGTTATAACTATTTTATTGTTAGCCTTTCCTCTTTTTTTTTTTTTTTTTTTTTTTTACAAAGCACTAGAAATCCATTATTTTAGTCTAATCTCAAATTTCCAATTGTCATCAAACAACTTGTTTGCTATTTTGGGAACCTAGCGTCTTTCCAAAGATAGCAAGTGATTTAGTTAGCCTTAGTACTCAAATTTCTCTCCTAAAGCCACTCTTTGCTTTTATACAAACCCCATTTTAAAACTTCCTAGAAGTTTATACATAACTGGATGGGATCTTGGGCACAAAGTTCAAGTTTGTCAGTTTACTCCAAAGACTGAGGCAGGAGGATCATGAGTTCAAAGCCAGCTTCAGCAACTTAGTGAGGCTCTAGGCAACTCAGCAAGACTCAAATACAAAAAAGGGCTGGGGATGTGGCTCTCTGGCTTAGTGGTTAAGTGCCCCAGGTTCAATCCCCATACCAAATACATACATATATACAAACCAGTTCTGGTCCTTAATTGTGACACAGCCAAGGTCAGAATTTAGCATACCTTTGATCACTGTAAGAATCAAATGAGAACCAAACAGAAGCTCTGGAAACTATGAGTTAGGATGTACTTATTAAATTTACATTTCCATATGCAAAGCACAATACCATATTCAATTTCTCCCCTACTCTAGAGTAAGAGTAGACCTAGCAGCTTGGGAGGCTACAACAGGAGCATCTCAAATTCAAATCCAGCCTCAGCAGCTCAGTGAGGCCCCAAGCAACTTGGTGGCTCAATGATTAAGCACCCCTGGGTTCAATCCTTGGTACCTTTTTTTTTTATTATTAGAATAAGAGTAGAGACTGCTCTGACGTGATCATTATTTTCTTTACATCAATGATCGCCGATTTCATTCCTGGGTCCTGAGTTAAGGATTGTCTCCAATACCCTACTGATGCATCATTTCCTCCTGGAAAATAGTTACGATCTTTGTGGATCACTCAAAGTGAATTGATCACAAGCTCTTTATTAAAGCAATTGTTGTGCTGAATAATGTTACACTGAGTTCATCTAACTTAAATTACTATTTCATTGTTTACCACACAAAATTATGATTCCACATAGTTTCAAATAAATATTACTCCAAGTGCAAAACTTCCTAACATCACATGCATTTTTATCTACTCTCTCCAACAGTAAACAACTTTTCCTTATGCCAACAGGCCCAGGGAATATAATGAACAGAGCAATTTTCTTCCTGGAAAAAGGAAAAATGTAGAATGGGCATCCTTTCACTGATTGATTTGGATGTTGTCTCTGAACACAGAACCACTGACCTACATAAAAAGACACAGAGCCTATGAAACAGAGCAAAGAACTAAAAAGTGAATCCATATATTTAGAACCAACTGATTTTTGACAGATGCCAAGAATATACACTGGAAAAAGGACAATCATTTCAATTAATAGTGCTGGAAAAACAGTCTAGGAAGACAGGAAAATGAAACTGGATCCCCAATCACAAAAACCAATTCAAAATGGATCAAAGACTTAAGTGGAAGAAATACTTCAGGGAATTGGCACAGAGCTTTTTTGGAATGACCCCAAAAGCGCAGGCAATAGAAACAAAAAATTGGCAAATGGAATTACATTAAACTAAACAGCTTCTACACAGCAAAGGAAGCAACCAAAGTGAAGAGACAACCTACAGAATGGAAGAAAATATTTACAATATTTGCAAACTATTTGCCTAACAAAGGATTAGCAAGAATGCATACCGTACTCAATTCGATATCAAAATATTCGATATCAAAATAACACATAATCTGATCAAAAACATGGGAAAATGATATTAACAGACATTTCTTCAAAGATATACAAATGGACAAGTTATGAAAAAATGCCAACCATCATTAATCATCTGTAAAATGAAAATCAAAAGCACAATGAGACATGATATCTCACCCTAGTTAGAAGAGCTATTATCAAGAAGATTAAAAACTGGGCTGGGGTTATGGCTTAGTGGTAGAGCACTTGCCTAGTACACTTGAGGCACCGGGTTTGATTCTCAGCACCACATGTATATAAACAACAATTAATTTAAAAAGACAAAAATTTTAAAATGCTGGTGAAGATGCAGAGAAAAGAGAACTCGCACACAGTTAGTGGAAATTTAAATTGGTACAACTTTAATGGAAAGCAGTCCCCAAAAGAAAGAATGGTTATGTACCTAAAGAAAAATATAATTGGTAAGTCAAAGAGACACCTGAACCCCATGTTTATTGCAGCACTATTCAAAGCAACCAAGACATACTATCAACCAATGTGTCCACTGATGGAAAAAAGAATAAACAAACTGTGGTATATAAACACACAATCAAATATTATTCAACCATAAAAAGAATGAAATCCTATTTTTGCAGTTAACATTGATGGAACTGGAGGACTTACAAATAAAGCAGACTGTTAATACTACACAGAATCCCATAAATACATAAAATTATTACATATCAACTAAACATTTTCAGGAAAAAAAACTGACCAAAATAATCTATAGTCCAAGACTTTAAATCACAACTTACTAAAACAAATGACTAGAATATAACTTATCCTTGGACTGATAAAAAGTTTTAGGAAGGTAAATTCTTTTTTTTTTTTTTCCGATACTGGGGATTAAAGCCTGGGCCACCTAACCACTGAGCCACATCCCTATCCACTACCTCCTTTTTTATATTTTATTTAGAGACAAAGTCTAGTTGTTAAGGACCTCACTAAATTGCTAATGCTGGCTTTGAACTCATAATCCTGCTTCAGCCTCCCACACCATTGGTATTATAATTGTGTGACACTGTGCCCAGCTATGGAGGTAAATTATTTCTATCAGGAAAACTTTAATCTTAAAACAACTCTCACCCTTGAAAAAACAAAAACTTTAAAATTATACAACTGTAAAATGTCAAAATTACTTCAGACTTAAGTACTATGAGTTCCTATTACCCCAACAATTCACACTAACTTTTAAAAATCCCCTGCTTTAGCTTCTAGTTTTACCTACTCAATGTTTTAGAACAACTACCACTTAGAATTAAAACATTTCTATCAAATTAGATAATTACAGATGCACAGCACCTTATTCCTATTTTTCCATTATCAGGTTACAATAGATCTTTTTTTTTTCCTTTGGTTAGGATTAGTAGGTTTCACTAAAATATATACACTCCTTATGACAATGGTATTTAACTAATCAAATGGAAGTTACCATTAAGATATCCCATTTTCAAACCATTAGAGCCAACATTACATGTAGGTGTAAAGCACTATTTTAAATATTATTTGATGAGAGGACAACAAAAATATTTTTATCAAAGAAGCATTAAATAACAGTATTAGATCTGAGTTACCTTATTGGTTAACCAGACTGATTTCAAAGTTATATAGCATTACCACCTCATACAAAATCACTTACTTATTTTCAGTATCTGCCACTGGATGTTCTTCACCTTCAGGTGTTTCCTCAGTCGCATTTGATTGATCCAAGTCACTGCAATTATAAGATATTTGTTTCTGAATGTATTTGGGGGACTCTCTAAGGAAAGAAAGAAAAAGAAAAGCATCTAGGTCCATTTACATGTAGTTGAAAGAGTTTGCGTACAATAACAAAAATTTCTACATTAAGTTTTCCTGCTAAAATTCTCTACTAGAGAAAAACAATATAAACCACTGGTTAAGTTAGTTCACATACTTTTAAATCAAAGTTTTATTGGCTTATCATTTTTTTAAGTATTAAAGTCCAATAGTTAGAATAGAACTTATTAAACTCAAAGAAATTAGAACATCCAAATAATTCCAATGAAAAGCTATATATTCATACAAAAAATCAGTAACATACTGATGTGTAGAAAAATTGGTCATTCAATATAGTATAACCCAAACTATCCCATAAGACATTATCTTATTTAATAATAGTTGAGACTAGAGCATACATTCTATCTCAAACAAAATTTAATACACGTATAGTTATCTCTAGAAAACTTGTTTTAAACTTGCATCTAGTAAAGGATCAGTTTTATTGAAATTTTTAAAAATCAGAATACCAACGTTAATTCATCTTTGACAGTTCCCCAGTTGTGAGATCCGCTACCTCCACGTTTATCCTCATGCTTCAGGCCACTGTAATGTGAAAAAGAACTAACAAAACTGAGTTAACATAATAATCTTTAGTTTTAGAAATTCAAATTTTATTTTGTATTAAATTAACACATTAAAATGTAAAAATGAAATAATAACCAATATAAGACTTACGATCTATCACTTCCACTATGCCTATCAAATTCACGTTTGCCACGAGAATCAAATCCATCTCCTCGACCCATTCCACGTCCGCGGCCTCCTCGACCCCTTCCAAGACCACCACGACCTCGGATGGGTCGGTCAATAATTGGTCTACAATACAAATTTTAAAAGTATACCTTTGAGGTTTCAAGAAAAAGGAATAGGAGAAAAAAAGCTCAAAAATACAGAACATGCTTACTGGCTCATAACCCAACAGCTAAATACATACTTCAGAAAATTTAAGTGTATTTCTAAACATGTGAACTGTGAAAACCCTCTCCCAACAAATTATTTTAGCATTTTGTAAAACACTACCAGTGCATATACCTTTTCATTTTTATTCACTGTATCGAACCTGCTATTCACCAATACACTTAAAATACATACAACCTACATATCAAGTAATTTGTTTTACTAGGAGCAATTAACCAACAGTATTATTCTTTTAAAAACACCTAGGAAGAGTAAGGGGGGAAAAAAGATCTAAGTTTCAAGTGTTATCCAAAGGTCTAAGTATAACAATCCTCACATTCAAGATGTTCTCTGGAAAAAATGACAGAAATAATCAGTAACACTGCTTGCTACCTGGAAATTATGCCCAATTTATAGCTTCACGTTAAGATGCAAACATAGCCAACAAAACGTGAAGAGACTTTCTTTTAAAATCTTACCTATCAACTGAAAATTCACCTCCTTCACCCTTTTCTTCAAGTGGCTTATCAAATCTCCTTTCACGAGGCGGTCGCCTTTCTAGTCTTCTATCAATTATTTTCCCTTCACCCTGAAGTTGTTGATCAGGTCTTCTTCCAACACGTCTTATTCCTAAAAGGACAAATAACCAGCAGAAACAAATTATCTTTGCAAAAACAAAATTTAAGCCAAGGCCATTAAAAAGGCAAACACTGGGCATCCCCAATGTATAACAAAGTACTTTAAGGAAATTCCTACTTATTTTTTAACTTAAATCTAGTTTGCCACCCCCAGCAAGCATTTTCTATAATGCCTTAGAAGTCATTTGGACAGCCATTACTCTTTCCAAAATGTCAGTCTCTTAATAAAAAATATTAGGTTGGGGGTATAGTTCAGGGTGAGGCACTTGCAAAAGTATCTTCCCCACCCCCCCAAAGAATCAGGAAATAAAACAAAAACAAAACACTTTAAGCAATATATATAAAAAAAATAGGGAGAATAAGGGTGTAGCTCAGTGATACAGCATGTGTTAGCATGTACAAGGTCCTAGGATCAGCACGTACACACGGAGAGGAAACTTATGGCACTAAATGACAGCTGAAGGACTTACTGATTTTTCCCATTACCACTGTTTTCCTGTTAATATCTGATGTCCATAGCCCAATAAGGAAACAAATATGAATTACTGATGGCCTTAGGAATAAATAGATGATGGTTAAATACATGACTAAAATTTCAGGTATGGTGTAATTCCCAAGTCAGTTCTGACAAAGTCAAAAATAAGCTGAGAAACGGATTTTACAAGATCTTAAATTACTTCACGTTGATTCTTTCGAAGAAAGTAAAATACCATCACTATATATCCAATTGCTCACATGCCTGTAACTAGAACAAAACTGCAATTATCTATTTTTTTTTTAAATAAAACTTTAAGCTTCAATCCCTGAAAACTCTCAGGACAAACCACAAATACAGACCTTACACCAAAACATTTAAATGAATTTCATCAGAAGTATAATGGTTGGGGCGGAGCTATGCAACTAGTCCTTATAATGATATCCAAGCCAAACACACCCAAATGAACAATGACTGGCTTCCCCACCCAACATTCAGCATTAGTCCTACAAAAATCTAAAAAACTTATTGCCAACACAAAAAATAAACTCATCTAACGAAATGATTGATTTTTAAAAAAATGTAAGCTTCATCTGATGTACTTATCTCTACTCACAAATTAAATGCACTAGATTCCACACTTTTTATTACACACACATACCATACACCAAAAGCCTACACTACACTCAGTGAGTGACTTTCTACTTCATCAATTCTCAATTTCTTCAAATGCACAAAGAACAAACTCTAAAATTTGCATAAGACAAACATTAAACAATTCTATAAAGTACATCTAGAATTGTGATCAAATCAGAGTACCTTAGGGATTTTTAATAGAGATTTTGTTTACAGGTCTGTCTCTCCTCAATAACAGAATACTGACAGGTGAAAGGTTTTGAAAATGAGTATTTGTCATCCAACATTTTCCCTACATTTATAAGCTTGTGTTTTATCCAACTTCAGGTTAAGACTGCAAGTGCTCTGAGATACTCAGGAAAATATTGATAGCTAATATGAAATAGTTTTCCCAAGAAAGAATGTCAAAATCAATCCTCCTTATAAATTTACAAAATAATTTCCTATAATTGCAACATGAAATAAGAACTCATTTCATGGATGTGCTTCATGGTCAAAACAACTTAAGTACTTAAATCATGTTTCATGCTTTGAACATTTAAAATGAACACATTCATCAGGTGCACCTTTGATTTGTTTTAGACTCATTTTTTTCATGTAATTTCTTTGAATTAGTGTGATCAAGGATCAGCATAGTGTAATTAATCACACAAGCCAGAGTTCCTTAACACTGGAATTAAATGCTTTATTCAACTGTGATAAGACTGCCATAAAGCTTAATTGGCTGAATAGATACTTGGCCTAAGTGGTGTATACATGCTTTCTAATACTACAACTTAAGCCTTCTTCTCTCCAGTCTATAATTTTAACACAGGAATTTTTCTTTCCTTCTATTCACCACCTAGATCTAGATTTTTTTCATTCCAATCCCCACAAAAGACCATTTAAAAAATATTCTAAGAGATACCTAGCACAAGCTAATGAGAAACAACCACTTTCAGGAGCACGTGGCAGCAAGGAGTAATTTCAACTTTCAACATATAAAGGCAATTCTAAAGATTCCTGAAATCTACTTGTTACTGATCATACTCGATTTTTTTCTTATCCCCAACTGTTTTGCTCTTTTTCATTCACAAGAAACTAGTAAGGAGGAAGAATGCAAAAATTACAACCCTGTAAAACTCAGTGCCCTGGAACTACTACTAACTGCCTGCAAAATCCTGACCATGCTTCACGCACATGTTGAGGAAAAGCTGCACTCTAAAGAGGTGTGCAGCGGAAAGGTTTGACAGCCTCTGCACTTTCACCCACGAGGTCCAGACCCAGTCAGACCATTTGAAATGGTGAGTGCACATTCGGGAGAATGGATCTTGACACGAGGGCAAGCCTCAAGATTTCCTGCAATAACCAGTCTTCATTCAGCATTCTGCTTAAGCGAGTGTAGCCAAATTCCTCTCTCCAATAGTATAATTCATTGAAGCAACTTATAATAATATTGTACGAGTTAAAGCAGAGGAGGGGAACAATAAAGCACAGATGGCACCTCAAACAGCATCTTACTTCACAATATCTAGTAGCCTTGAGGACAGAAGGGGCTCAAGTAGAAACTATGAGCCCCAGCTTTCTATGGGGGTACCCTGCGCCATCATGGGACAAGATGGCAGGGCAGGATCCTAAAGCAGAGATCAGGACTTCACAGGAGCACGCTGAGAAAGAGTTCTGCCCAGGAAGCAGCTGTGGATCCCAAGCTTCTCAGCAACTGCAAGAGGCTGCTAAAAAGCGGCTGGCTTCCCCTCACTCAGCCCATGCGCTCGCCCGCCAAGGAATCCGGCGGGAAGGCGTCAGCCCCGCAGCACCCGAGCTCGCACGCTCCCTGCTCCCAGTCAGGGGCGGGAAGGGGGTGGCTCCGCGAACCTTGCAGGCGGCGGCGTGAACTTGGGACTACCAAGCTCCCAGCACCTTCGCAGGACCTGGCTTTTGTCGCGTGGGGAAAACGTGGAGAAATCGGCGGCAAAGTCTCTCGCGGAGCCTCAGAGCTCCAGAAGCAAGTGGCAGTCCCCTCTCTCCTACCCTCTACCTCGGAACTCCCCACCTCCTACTCCGGCTTTACCTTCTTTCTTAAGAGCCACGGGCGGCTGCGTCTCCTCTTTCTTGTCAGCCACGCCAACGTTGGGGGGCAGTGGGTTCTTGCGGTCTTTCTGGGACTCTTTACGCAGCTGTTTGCCTGCCGCGTTGGAGTTGGTCTGGGCCGCGGCCTGAGCTGCGCTCTTGGCCCCAGGTCCCCCAACGCCGCCCCCGCCGGCTTCTTTTTTCTTGTTCTCTGCTGCTTTCAGCACCTCGAAGGGGTCCGATTCATCATCAAATAACTGGTCGAATCGGTTGGTGACCACGCAGCCGAAGCCTTCCTGTAGGTGCCCAGGCATGATGGTGGCTCGGCGGCGCGTTCCTCCACGGATTGCAGCGGGCCGCGCCGAGCCAAGAGCGCCTGCTTCAGCTCTTCCCACAAGATGGCCGGGCCGAGAGAGGGGGGCCGTCTTCTCTTCCGGCGCCAGGCACGCATCCGGGAGCGGCCAGCGTCGCAAGGCACTATGGGGCACGTAGGCCGGAGTCGTTTCTCTTGAGGTGGCTACCCGCGCAGGGACTACAATTCCCAGTGTGCACAGCTCGATAGCTCTTCGCGCGCGCCTGAGAGGCGGGATCTCGCAGTGCGAGTGAAGCGTGCGAGCTAGAGGAGAAGCTTGGTGGTGGGCGGAGTCCTGCCACCTGCTCTTGTCACTCTTAAACTCGCTAGGTCTTTAGTTACCCTGAGAACAGGAAAACGTGACGGCACATTTTGTTCACGAAAGTGCTCTGTCTTTGGTTTCACTCGCCCTGCCTCTAACCCAGGGCTAACTTTCTCCACCTCTGCGGGAGGGTCAAGGTGACTCCCAGACCTCACTACAGAGACTCGCAAACTTCCGGGGGAGGGGGTGCTGCACCGGCTTCCCTAAGGCTGCGCCCGGTCTGCCGCGAGTGCCTAACTACTCTGGTGCTGAAGTCCTTCGTTAGCACTCCATAACGAATTCATGCTCTTCTGTTTAATGTTAGGCGGAATACTGCGCTTCTTCTCTCGGGGACATGAACGCGGGTGCAGAAATAACCAAAAAAACAAGTGGAACTATCACATGGAAGTGTTGCGCGCCTTTCCCGGGCATTGCGACCGCTGCTTAAGAGCTGTTAAGCTTTGATAGTGCAGCACTAGGAGCTGTGCAAACCTCCAAAGAAGTGTGTAGATTCACTAGAATCATTCCAATTAATCGGTCTTTAGTATCCTGTAAGTCAAGGCTTATAGGTGGCCGTCGTGTTCGTAAATTGTACTCAAGATATGTTTTAGAGCATCTTGGGTGTACGCGTGAGGGGAAGAAAATACGTTCAAAATTCAGTTAATAATGAATTGGTATTGGTAGTAGTTAAGAATATTAAATCCCACTAAGACATTACAGTGACAAGGCTTATTCAAGCATATTTGATAACACTGTAAATGTTTAAATATGTGGTAATTGTAAAGCCTTTTTCCCTTGACATAAAATACAATAGAAAATGCATCTCTTGAAGTGACAGGTGCTAGGAATAGTTTAATCTCAACGTCTTGTTAGGAAAGTAGTTGCCTCCTTTTCACAGGTGATGGAACAATTTCAGAGGTAAAATGACTTACCAAGTTCAGACTTCTATATGTGCTGGTGCCAGGCATTAACTAACTCCACTATGAGAGTGTTGGCATCAACCCTTGAATCCAGTCTTTGCCCTGATAGAAGTTAGACAGTTACTGAATTTCCAGCATCTAATAAGGTTTCCTGTCAGGGTATTTTACATGGGTGAATGTAATATTATCAAATACTGAGATTTTAAATCAATTCCTTAAAAAGAAGGCAGTCACATTACATAAAAAATATCCTCAAGTATCCTATTTCCTATTTTTCTTGCCTCTCTATCCTCCCCAACTTCTCAAAGTTGTTTATTTCCCTGTTGTCTCAGTTCCTCCCACATTCACCCCCATCCCCCCCTCCCTTCCATGCCTCTGGTTTTTGTGACTCTAACCAAGAGATAATGGAGCTCTTATCCTTGTACTTCCCAAGTTTTGAAAATAGTTCAAGTGCAGTTTGGAAGCTCTCCATACTTCAGCAGCTTTGATTTTTTTTTTTTTTTTTTTTTTTTTTTTTGGTGTTGGATGGTGGTTACCAGGAATTGAACCCAGTGGTGCTTAACCACTGAGCAATATCCTCAGCCCTTTTTATTTTGAGATAGAGTCTTGCTAAGTTGCTTAAGACCTTACTAAATTACTGAGGTTGTCTTTGAACCTTCAATCCATCTGCCTCAGCCTCTTGAGATACTGAGACTATAGGTGTGTGCCACCTCATTGGGCTACATCAGCAGCTTTGAGGTATCTGCCACAAGAACAATATTAATAACTAATCTTGATATTTTACCATGGTCTTAGTGCAGTTTACATGTGTGACCTCGTTTAATCTTCACATCAACTCTATGAGAAAGGTGTTTTTATTCCCATTTTAAGGCAAGAAAAATGAAGCCCCAAAAGCTGAGTATCTTACCCACTATACTACAGTGTGGGGAGTGGGAAGAGCCGGTATGTAGTCATTTTTTTTTCTCCATTAAAGATCACTGGTTTCCCAGACAGATCCTCATGACCAACAAGCGTCATTATACTAAGAAATACGCAGTTCCCAAGGAGAATTGTCTAGCTATGAATTTATGAATCTCACTTATGATTCTCAGAGAATTTACCTATTAAGATAACTTTAAAATGTTATGAGTAAACATTTGTGGAAAAGGGGAGAATCTTGTAAGAAACTTTCTACCCTTCTCTCTTCCTGAATTTTGACTAGTCCAGAAAAGTTTTTAAAAGTCTATTTTAAAGTACAAATGAAGGTTAAGATGGTAAGTCTTTTATATCTTACAATTATTTTATAACTATTTTCACTAGTATTTCCTTAAAAAAAATTATAGTGGTAGGTAGAAAGAATGCCTTTATTTTACTTGTTTATTTTGATGTGGTGCTGAGGATGGAACCCAGTGCCACACACTGCTACTGAGCTAAAGCCCCAGCCCCTAATATTTTCTTTTTCCTAAGAAACAAAAATAGTCTTTAGGGCTGGAGATGTAGTTCAATGGTAGAGTTCTTGCCTAGCATGAATGAGGTCCTGGGTCTGACCTCCAGCACCAAAATACACGTGCATATCTATAGTCTTTAAAAATATTTAAAACTTTTACCACTGTCAGTAGGAAAATATTGGTGGAATGATCCTCAAAGGAGGAACAGAGACTTCCTGGAAGACTCTTATTCAAATTAAAAGCATGATTTGTAAAACAGCAAATTTGTTATAACACTGATTAAAAAATGTGACCTAAAATATCAGCTCTGTAGGAGTGCTTGAATCACATCATGTTCTTTGAAAAATACTCCTGCATCTTCACAGTATTATCTGTAGCAATCCTTTCTAAAGACTGTTCTAGCAATAAATGCTGAAAACTATCCAAATACCTTGATTAAATATCCAATACAGTTGTCCGATGTTAGCAAAACTGAGAAATAGAATATTATATATCTTTCCAGCCCTCACTTGCTTTAAGGATGCCAATACTCAATTCTCAGCCACATTGCAATCTTATGTTCATGCATTTTTAAATAATCAATGCTCTATTGTTACTATATGTAATAACTAAAAACTATTATAAGCTCTGTTCTAGACACTGTGCTGTATGTATATGCCTTATTCCTTTAATCTTCAGAATAATAATTATAAAATAAATAGTAGTACTACTTCTGTCCTTTTACCAGATAGGCAAACAGAGGTTAATACCTCTCCCAAATTCACCTTGACTAAAATCTAGGCAGTCAGTTTTTGTAGCGTGGGCACCCAATCTCAAGGGATATAGTCTTTCATCCTTATGTTGCTGCATATGTAGCAAAATAAAATTATTATTTTGTTCTTAACACTTTGGAGATATTAGAGACAACTGTCACATAAAAGTAAATAAGAGACGTTTTTAGTGTACTTGTAATATATAATGCATTTTGAAAACAAAACAAATAAAGGTGGTTCATGTGAAGAAAAGGGCAAATCCTCTGAGGATGGAATGCTAAGTATAACATTGCAGGTCTGGGCTCTTGCTAAAGTTAGAACATCAAAGATAAAAATAGAAATACACACTCCCTAATTTGCTACCTACTACTTTGAAGAGTGAGCCTCTTGATTTTTAACATCTAGTCCTTTTTTCTTACATTATCCTCTTTAAACAAACCAACAAAAACTAATCTTTAAAAAAAGAAAAAATAAAAACAGATTTATTGAGATATAATTTATAAGCCATTCAATTCGCCCATCTAAAGGGTACTATTCATAGTTTTTAGTATATTCACAGAGTTGCCTAATGATCACAGCTATCTAACTTTGGAACATTTTTATCATCCCCAAAAGAAATCCATACTCATTAGCAGTCACTTTTTATTCCCTCCATCCCCAGCCCTAGGCAACCACTAATGTACTTTCTTTCTCATATATTTAGCTGTTCTGCACATTTCATATAAATAGAAGCATACAATGTGTGGTCTTCTACTGCTGACTTCTTTCACTTTCCATAATGTTTTCAAGATTCATGCATGATGTAGTCTGAATCAATATTACATTCTTTCTTAAAGCTGAATAACATTCTATTGCATGAGTAAACTACATTTTGGAAATTTGGATATTTATATTTGGGCTATCATGAATAATACTATTATGAATATTTGCTTATAGGTTTTGTGTGGGCATGTGTTCACTTCTCTTGAATCTATGTTGAGAATGGAATTGCTGGTTCATGAGATAATGCCAAACTCCATTATTAACATGTTGAGGAACTGGCCAACTGTTTTCCAAAAAGGCTGCACCATTTAACAATTCCATCAACAATTATGAGGGTTCCAATTTCTTCATATCCTTACCAGCACTTATTATTGTCTGTGTTTTTTATTATAGCCATCCTAGTGGGTGTAAAGTCATATCTCATTGTGTTTTGGATTTTCACTTCCCTAATAATAATGATGGAACATCTTTTCACCTGCTTATTGGTCCTTTTTACATATTCTTTGGAGAAATGTATATTCAGATTCTTTACCTTTTAAAAACTGTTATATTTTTTAACTATTATGTTGTAAGAGCTCTTTGTATATTCTAGATGCATGTCCTTATAATATATGATTTGCAAGTATTTTCTCCCATTCTGTGGGGTGGATTTTTACTTTTTCTTTCCTTGTTTTTTTTTTTAAGTCAGACTCTCTTTTATTTAAAAAATTATTCACAAAACACCCATTTATGGATTTAGCTTTGTCAAAAAGCTGAAAGTGGTGTTTGAAATTCCATTCTTACATTTAAAATAATATAGAATGCTTTGTTAATTTGCATGTCATCCTCACACAGGACCATGCTAATCTCTGTATTGTTCCAGTTTTAATGTATGTCCTGCTAAAGTGAACACTGACTTTTTGCCTTTGCAGCATAAAAGTTTCAAATTTGATGTGATTTCTTTTTTTGTTCTTGTTTTTTTTGACTTCTGCTGTATCAATGTACACAAATTGCTCGTCACCCCCTGTTTAGTTTGCTGTAGCCGGACTGCGGCAGTTTTTGTATTTTGCAATACTAGGATTAAACCCAGGATTGCTCACTGAGCTATGTTCCCAGCCCCCTTTTTATTTTTTATTCTGAGATGGGGTCCTGTTAAGCTGTCCAGGATGGCTTTGAACTTGGGATCCTCCCATCTCTACTAACCAAATCACTGGAATTAGGGCCACGGTGCTCTACTTAATTTGTTGTGATCTTTGTGATAAAGTTCAACTTCTCTGTTTTTCTTTTGTCACTTGTGCTCCTGTTGTTATATCTAACAAGACTTTGTCTAACTCATGTTTACAAAGATTTGATTGTTTCTTTTAAAAGTTTTATATACTTTTTTTTAATGGTCTTAAGTTTTAACAGTTAGGCCTATAATCAATTTTAAATGAATTTTTGTGTTAGTGTATTTTCCTCCTCTGTAATTTAAATTTTGAGTTTGTCAAATCCAAAAGAAATACTGAAGAGTAAAAAAAGAAAAGATAGTTATTATTCATTTTATTCTTTTTCTTAAAACATTTTAATTTGGATATTACATATATGTCAAGTTTTTAAGTTTAAATATATCCAAAGATGTTCTATGTGTATCTGTATAAACCATTATGAAAATAGATAATATATTTCACATTACTGTTTATTCATTCTAATAGTAATTTGAAAAGCCATTATTTGAAAGCCATTATTATTGTTTAATGGTTATTTAATTCAACAATGTTGAGCATTGTTCTGGGCACTGCAGATTCTGTTTTTAACAAACCAAGCAAGGCACCTGTTTTCATGGAGATTACAAGCTGGTTGAGAGAAACAAGATGTAAACAAATAAATACTTCAACAGAATAATTTTCAGAGAGTAGTAAGTACTATTGAGGTGTAATGTGAAGAGTGGACAACGTTTTTGGATATTTTGGTGAGAAAGCCCACTGAGCTGAGGCCTGAATCTGGAGAAGAAACCCATCTTTGCAAAGATTTAAAGAAAAAGCAGAGAAAAACAAACAAACAAAAACAGCAAGCAGGAAAGCATGATGTAGGAAGGAGTTAATAGGTTCCAAGACACAAAACCAAACCAAAAATCTCTTCATGTCTCTAGCCAAGTGACAGTAAGCTTGGGGAGGTGAGCTGGGGAACACAAAGGTACTTAAGTCTGTGCTTTCATTTGCTTCCGGTTTTTCTATCAAAGAAGATCCTTCAGCTAACATGGTAATCGAGTTGAAAATTTAAACCAAGAAACTATTCGGTAACCAAAATTTTCATGCATTATTCTAAAAGAAGCCAGATCAGCTACATTCTTAAAGCTCTAAGCTAATATCTTAGATTTACTGTTTTTTTTTTTTTAAACTAAGAGTTCCCTTTTTGTACTTTGCTCTTAGCTTCTGTGAAGTGAATTAGAGGTAATAATACGAAACAAAAATTGCTGGCAGAAGCTGTCTTTATGGTGATTTTATATGCAGAACATGCCCAGATGATGTCCTGAAAACTGAAGAGTTGAGAGAAATAATTATAAGCACAATTGTCATAGCCATTATCTCCATAGCTCTGACTAATCTTCAGAAGCTACTGCTCTTGATTACTGGCCAGAATCTCTTAGGTTTCTGCTGCTTCCTGAGGAAACAACTGGTAAGGGTAGAGAAGATGGAGCCTCTATGGTAGACATTCATCGTGGAAACTTTGGAGCAGATTGTGTGCATGCAGAGATCTCAGGTCAAGCAGAGATACAGGAGTGAGGGTTACAAGGGTTCACTGCCCACCATCATCCCAGGCAATTTCTCCTTTTGAGTCCTTCTGTGTAGAAACTGGGTTTTATACACTTTAACTAGAGGTCTCCTACTTCCTAGAACTTGCATGCCAAATTTGAGCATATTTCCAGGATAGAAATTATCCTCAGAAGAATCTAACAGCAATTGTACAGAAAAATAAAGTAGATTAGTGTTTGCCTGGTGCTGTGGAGGGAAAATGATGAAGAATGACCAGTGATTGCTAATAGGTATGGGGCTTCTTTTTGGAACAAAGAGAATGTTCTAAAATCAGATTGTAGTGTTGGTTGTACAACTCCTTGAGTACATTAAAAAACATTGAATTGTAAACTCTAAATGGGTGAATTGTAGGAATATGAATTCTATCTTAATGGAAGTTTTTTTAGAAAACAAAAATTATCTGGTACATTTAAAAGACTAAGAACTACCTGCTCTTCAGCATGAATTTCCTCTCCATGTCTTATTTTCTTTCTTTTATTTTTTTTTACATTTTCAGTGTTATTTTTATTAGAGTTTATAGTTTACATAGTAGTTGAGTTCATCCCAACAAAATCATACATGCATGAAATTCCCTCTTTTCCATCCTGTCCTACCCCTCCTCCTCTATTTTCCCCTCCTATTCTCCTGGACTTCTTTTCACCTGTCTATTTATTTACATTTGATTGATTCTTTTTACTTATACATAAAGGTGCAATTCCCTGTGGTATATTTATTATATGCATATAACAGGAATTTTAAAGAATTCATTCTTCATTGCCACCATGTCTTATTTTCTAATCTCAGAATATTTATAGTTACCTCATACTGAGCACTTATTATGGGCCAGACACTATATTAGGCACTTTATATATAATTAATCATAACAAACTATGAAGGAGCATATTATCCACTCTAAACATGAAGACAACTAATGGCAGGCTAGATTTGAATTCAGTTGCAAGGAGCTCCAAAAACTCTTGTTCTTTCAACCATGCTATAGTACAATAGTACCCCCATCCATAGTTAGCCTCTGAAAATTTTATTTCTGTGGTTTCAGTTACTGTCCATTAACTGCAGTCTGAAAATATTAAGTGAAAAATTCTGGAAATAAACAATGCATAAATTTAAAATTGCACAGTTTTGAGTAGTGTGATGAAATCTGATGCTCTCCTGCTCTGTCCCATCCAGGATACGAATCATGTCCAGCATATCCACACTATCCATGCTACCTGCCCATTAGTCCTTAGCAGTCATTTGACCTATCAGGTTGTCACAGTATCGCAATACTCACACATAGGGTTTAGTATTATCCACAGTTTCAGGCATTCACTGGGATCTTGAAAGGTATCCACTGTGGATAAGTGTGTGTGTGTGTGTGTGTGTGTGTGTGTGTGCACGTGCGCATGTATATATACTTCTGAAACTTCCAACAGAATAGCTACAAAGATATAACTTTTGAAGACAATGTAGGGTATTATTTCCCTTTCATGCCAGTCTAATAAATCATTACTTTCCAATACTTCTTCTTCCTGTTATTTCCCAAATGTCTGTCTCCTCTTCATCCCTGTGACCAGCACTCCAATATAGGACTTCATTTCTCACCAGGAATATTACTGTAACTAGAGCCCTGGTGTCAGATCTCATTTGATCTGGATTATTTGATCATATTATTCCTTTAGGTAAAGTCTTTCATGGTTTCCCACTACATTTAAGGACAAAATCCAAAAATCCTTTGCAAAGCCCTGAATGCCTACAACAAGCTGGTGCCTTTTTCTTTCCAGCCTCCTCATCCTCTTCCTACCCCTGCCTCTTGCATCCTAATCCTCAAATCATCAGGATGCTCACTCTACCCCTTTCTTCTTCTGCATGTGCCCAGTGCACATACTCATGCCCCAGACCCTTTATGTATCTGACAACACATTCTGTTCTAGTACTTTAATGTGGCAAATTCCTTTTCAGTCAGCAGGTCTCACCTTGGCTTCTTGTGAGAAGCCTGCCCAGTGCTCTGAAATTACTTCCTTCTACCTCAATCATATTACTTATCATATTTTACAATGCCATGTTTGTTTCTCTATCTCTAGTAGTTTGTAAATATTTGCAATGGGGGTATTTTGTTTAGCTATTATACCCTCCATGCCTAGTGCTTAGCACATAAAAAATATCTATTGAAGGAATGAAGTTTCTCTATATTCTAGCTAGATTCGATTATAAGTCCTTTTGTTTTCAGTGCTTAGTATGCATCTTTTTTCTAAATATTTCTTCAGTTTTATCTTGTTCTTACTGAGCATTTACTATATGCCAAGCAGTATGTTAAGTATTTCATATGAATTAACAAATTTGAAACTCATAATAACTATTTCAGGTCACTGCTATCATTAACCCATTTTACACGTGAGACCCAAGACACAGAAATGTTAAATAACAAGTTGAATAACACTGAGGAGGTAATTGGCAAAGCTACGGTTCAAATAAAGCAATTTGGTTTCTGCACTTTTGGTACTGTGCCATACTACCTGTGTGTCTGTGAGTGCTTGCCAAATGAAGGAATGAATAAATAGGATCCTTCCCAATGTCTGTGGGTGTAGAACTGTGAGCCTATTTAAGGAGGGAGGTAGAAGACACACTCCGATCTGTAATGTACTTAATATCTCATAGGAGTAATGTCGTAGGTTTCACTGGAATAACTGATATACTATGGATCCTACTATGGAGGTGCCAGCTGCAGAGGATGAACTTGACTTGCCCATGGTGCTAGGGAATAAAGACTCTCAGACCATCACCCTACTCTACAAGCATGTGGCTTAGGGAGCATATTTCTTAATGTGTCCAAGCTTTAGTTTCCTTTTCTATTTTATAGGAATGTAATTGTTAGGAATCTCTTAGGACTATGCATATTCAGTCAGTTTACAAAGCAGAGTTTGCAGTTTAGTGCTCCAAAGAGGAAATATAAGCAGGAAAATGTTTTTTTTTCCCCCCGCCTTGGGGAGATGCAGTAGAGCCAAGAGATCCTGTCAGGGTTTTGAGAAAAGCTGCCATTACCCTTTCCAAATAAATATGAGGAGGGAGGAGAATGGTCCAAGTGTAAGCTAGTTCTGCTATTTCTTAGCAAATTGGGGAAATCAGATAGGAAACACTAAAAGGAAATGTTGGAGACACCACACAAGCAACCACCTTAAGGATTCTCCACAGCTCATTAAGAGGTACCAGACCATATACTTACAGTTAGAAAACACCTCTCTTTTGAAGAATTTAAGCAGATTTAAAATTGGAACCTTTCTAGCCCAAGGACATTCCAAATTCTATGAACAATTTTTAATCTTTCTTCCTTTCCCTCAATCATTGTTTTCCTCTAGCTATAAACTTTCCCCTACAAACTTTTTTTTTTAATGTGCTAGGAAAATCCTTGAGTTCTGTTGTTTATTTTGATAGGAAACAGCTAAAAATGAAAGTAAATGAAAACAGAAATACTCATTCCCACAGGGGCTGGGGATAGAGCTCAGTTGGTAGAGTGCTTGCCTTGCATGCACATGCGCAAGGCCCTGGGTTCAATCCCCAGCACCTCAAAAAAAAAAAAAAAAAAAAAAGAAATACTCAGTCCCCTTGGCTGCATTCCAAGAAAGATGCCAAATGTCAGAGGTCTTGCTGAAAGCTATCCCTGATCTTCTAGCCAGCAACAATCTAAACATTGGATGGCTTTAGGAACTCTTCCCAGCGAAGTTCTATAAGCAGAACTGATGGTAAAATATTAGAGTCTTAAGCTTCCAAATCATTCACTAATGAGCCTCGGGTCATAGATCACATGCAATGGATTCAGAAATGTGACTGTTCATTTCTCTGGGAAATGAACATATATTACAATGGGGAAGCACAGATCCTGGTCCCACCAACTTGGTGACTTTGCACTAATTGCTTATACTCACCAAACTACTGTTGTCTCTAATATTAGGAATAAAAAGTCCTCACCTCACAAAGTTGTGGTAACAATGACAAGTTCTTTGGCTGAGGGTGTAGCTTAGTGTTAGAACGCTTTCCTGGCGTGTACAAAACCCTGGGTCTCCTAGTATGCATAAAGCCCTGGGTTTCATTCTCAGCATGAAAAGAAAAGAAAAGAAAAGAAAAAGAGGAAGTTCCTGACACATTGAAAATACCTACTCAGTAAATGTTAGTTACCACTAGTACTAGTCCTGACAGCCCTGAATATCTATCCAGAAACCAATACCTTGTTTTGTGGTTTCTAGTACAGAGTTTCTGGACACGCCACCCTTAGATTGTTTCCATTGTGTTTACAACAGTCAGTTACCCAAGAAAATCGGGCAAGTTTAATAACTCAACCGTGAGTTTCCAAGGCAAAGTAAAAGTGACTCCCTGAAAGGAAATGATTTGAATAGAAGACAAATGATACACTTATTAATAAGAGTACCTATCACCTTCTGAGCACCTAATACATCATCCCACTGAATCATCACATAGCAGTTATGGGACTATCATTAATCCTATTTTATTAATAAAGAAACTGGGGTTCTTAGATCCTTATGTACATAATAAGTGGTGGAGCTGAGATTTATTCCTGGGCTATCAAACTCCAAACCTTCTTCTCTTTGCAGTCTTAGAGCTGAAATTTTCAAAATTTAGCAAGGTAGCCTAGAAAAGCTCAATATTTTTCTTAACATGGCCCTGTGGCAAATGCTCAAAAAGCAATTCCTCTCAGTACCCTCTGACCTTACCTGGTGATCAAGAGTCCTTGTTAAGCACACTTATCATAGGTACATGCTTGGTTTGAAGAGATTCTGAGAGAGACTTATTTTTAATTATATTAGAAGGAACCCAAAAGACAGAGATAATACCTTGCATCTGTCTTATCTACCCACACATGGTGATGCTAATGGGGCAGAGCTTGCAAAGAACTCCAAGAGGGACACAGTTCCAATCAAAGCAATCATGTGCCCCAAATACTCCTGTGGCAGAAACTATTTTCCAAAGATAAACACAGTAATAGTCATCCCACATGTTCTGTTGCAATGTGATCTTGCAATTCCCCCATCAGGAGGTGGAGTAATACACAGGTTTGTTGGTTCAATTTAGCCATACCACATGTGTATGTATTTCAAAACAACATATTATTATACATAATAAATGCATTTACATTTTGTCACCTGAAAAAAAGAGGTGGAGTCTGTTTTTCTTATCCTTGAATCTGGGCTGGTCTTCATGACTTATTTGATCCATAGAATTTGTTGCAAGTGAGGTTATGGGTCTTCTGAGGTGAGGTCAGGCACAACACATCAGCTTTTGCTTTGGACTTTTGGACTATTCACTCTTGAGAGATTCTTTCTGTGAAGCCCAAGTCACATGTACATAAACCATATGAGGAAACTCCATGTGACAACCACAGTGGAGCTCCCAATCCACAACAAGGTTCAGCTGCCAGCCTAGTGAGTTGCATTTTCTAAAAAGTGAAGAAGATTCTACAAACTACATCCAAGACTTGAATATGCATCCTGGGCTAAAATCTTAGAGCAGCATGCTAAAGAGGAAGAACTGACTCCTCCACTAGGATCTTACATTGATTTGGTAAGAATAAATCATGGTAGACATAGGGATTGGCACAAAATGCATATTCAAGAAATACCTCCTTTATCAGTTAATCATATTTCTTTTTTTTTTTAATGGAGTTACCACAAATTTCATAAGGAATAACAAAACATTCCATTAGTTCCACAAAGGAAAAAAAAAGAGGTCAGTCACAAGATAGGAGAGTTGGGAGATTTTTATTTAATTGACAACTCTCAGTACAAATACTTGGTAAAAGTCAGAAGGAATAGGCCACTCAGCCAAACTTCTTGTTGTGTATACATTTGAGCAGAGGATTGATCCCACAGATTTTAACATTTTTTCTAAATGCCTCTTTAGCATTTTCCTGGGTAGGATCTGTGCATCAGTACTGTGGGAATGTTCTGATTATCTGTTGTTGCATAACAAACTACTCCCAAATTTAGTGAATTACCTAGCACAGTGGAGTGAAAAAAATGGATTTTAGTGATATTGCTTTGTGATTTGCTAGCAGAAAAACTTTGGGCAAGTTACATAACCTCTATCAACCACAACCCATTCCGCACAGGCATGATGTAGTTAAACAGAAACCCCGAGGTCAATTGGCTGTGTTCAGTCCCCAGAGAACCAGAGCAGGTGGTTCCTCTGCCAGGGAGACAATTGCAGTGAGAGGCAGGAAGCAACCAAAAGGGAAAAGATCTTTGAATAAGAGAAGAGTTTTCCAGGCAGCAACTGGCCCAGGGGATGACCTTTTTTCCAACAGACTGTAGACACAGAGATCCTAACTGCTCATCCTTCCCCCATGGGTTGGAAAAGAGTCACTGACTTTTAGATCCTTGGGAGGGATTTTGACTTTGAGGGAGAGTCATGGCTCCCAATATATGTGGGTCTGTTTTGTTACTATTAGGTCCAGAAACAAAACATAAGGGTAATATAAATCTCAATAACAGAAAATAGGTAGCATAGGGAAAGCACATGCTTGAAGGTCCCAACTTGAGCTTCAGAGATATACGGTGTGCAGTTGGCAGATCAGCATTAAAATATGAAAGCAAAATATGCAGGGACAGCCTGGAGGCTGGACCAGAGCTGCTGAAGAGCTTGTGACGAAGTCCTCCTGTTGAAAGCCCTCCTGAGTATGAGTAGACACTTTTTGTGTTTGTTTGTTTGTTTTTGGTACCAAGAATTGAACTCAAGGGCACTTAACCATTGAGCCACATCCCTAGTCCTTTTTATTTTTTATTTTGAGACAGAGTGTTGCTAAATTGCTTAGGGCCTCACTAAGTTGCTGAGGCTGGCCTTCAACTTGCAATTCTCCTGCCTCAGCCTCAGCTGGGATTACTGGCTTGTGCCACCTTGCCTGGTATGGTAGATGAAAAACCAGCGCCCCCACCTCAGAGCAAAGCCTGTCCAAGGAAGGAGGCATGACCCTTGTCCTTGGAAAGACCCACAGAGCACTCCTAGGCACATACCCTTATCTACAAATAACAGGAGAGATCTGCTGAGCCAGCAACCCCCTAGCAGCCACCAATCAGCATGAGACAGGGAAATACCTGGGATGCCAGATGACCCTCCCAGTAGTTTATGGTGGTTGATAACATGTTGGGAAACCATGTAGTTCAGCACATACTCCCCTCATAGCTTAAACCAATAAGTTCAAATGAATCCCCCTCTTGTACTAACCAATTACCCTTACCCAACTTGTTCCCACCAGTGAATGTGCTAATCATGTTTTAGAGTTGTTTTATGATTTTCCCGCGGTGTGTGATGATTTGCTAAGAGATGCTATGATGTATGTGAAGTCCCTGCCTTCCCCAAAGAGTGTATAAAACTGCTGCAAACCCTGGGCTCGGGGCCTCTCAGCGTCACCAGTTGTGTGCGCGCGGAAGACAGAGCTAACTCGCAATGAACACATCTTTGCTGCTTACATCGAACTTGGTCTCTGGTGGTCTTTTGGGGGTTCCGAATTTGAGCATAACATAGACTTTTGACATTAGCCCCAAATGAGGTTATATGTTTGCCTGTCCTTGAGATATATTGAAAGAAGACTATGTTCACCATGCAATTTGAAACTTGTGTTTCACTGTAATTCTAACCACTTGGGTGGCTGAAGCAGGAGGATTGCAAGTTTGAATTCAAACTCAGCAATTTAGCAAGGCCCTAAGCAACTTAGGGAGATGGCGTTTGAAAAGAAAAAATAAAGAGGCCTGGATCTATAGCTCAGAGGTAAAGCACCCCCAGTAGCAAAAACAAAACAAAACAAAACAAAACAAGCAAACAAACTTGTTTGTGTTCCACTATGGAACTACCACCTGCAATGAGTTAGCAATTAATATTTTTTAAAATATTAATATGTTTAATAGATCAATCTCTAATAAATTTGTATATAAACACATATGTTGCTTTTATTTTATGTTAACAAAACTGTAAACCAAAATATAACCACTACCACAGTATTGGTAGTGGTTACATTTTGGCTTATTATTTTTACTATTTTTAGCACTAGTATTTACTAGTCAGTGTAGATAGATTCTCAAAACCCATTCTTGGGGCTGGGAATATGGCTCAATGGTAAAGCACTTGCCTAGCATGTGCAAGACTTGAGTTCAATCCTCACTACCAAAACAAACAAAACAACCCCAAACCCATACTTGACCCGGGCTTCTATCAGGCTGTGAGAGAAGGTAGATGAAAGCTAGGTTCAAAATCAAGAGAGTAAAAATAAATGATTGAAGACATGACATCACAGGTGCCAGTCCCTGGTTGAATTTCTCCAGAATCAGAGATGGGATGTGAAGATGCTAGCAGCATTTGTGTGTTTGGAGGCTCCTACTCTGTGAACCTCAGTTTTCAACTTTTTAAGGGGAAAATGTTAGACTTTATCATCTGTTTTCCTACTTTAACATTTTTATATCTATATATCTCTCTATATTTATCTATAATATATTTATATCTATCTATATCTATATCTATCTATCTATCTATCTCTCTCTCTCTCTATATATATATATATATATATATTTTTTTTTTTTTAATAACTGAGGTGAGAGAAAGGTTGTCCCCAATCCTCATCCCAAATCTTGGAGGGCAGAGTTTCATAGATTGTTTTTCAGATTAAAGAAAGATAACATAGGCATATGAAGTATATAGCACCCCAATGTAGTACAGAGAAGACCCACAATTGTAATCAAACCTTATTTCAGTGGTGAAACACATGAAAATTCATGCTAAGTGGGAAATAATCGCTATACATAGCCATGTACCACATGAGCTCAGTTCAGGTTTTGCTACTAAGTGAATTCAGGTCATGTTAGGTCTTGCCCCAGACTGAGTTAAAACAAAATGAGAATCACCAACCAACTTTCAGTTTTTAGAACTTTTCAAAGATTCCTGAGTTATGCAGTTAACTCCTACCTTCTATTAAATGAAATTTGTTCCTAAGTTGTTGGTGTTGGTTTGCCTTGCTGTTGCAAGTTTTTCTGATCATTTTTCTTTATTTCTTCATCCATATTAAGCTTCAAGGTAAGAGAAGGCCTGTACAGAAAGGAATTATAAAACTTGTTTTCCACAACAAGTATATCATTGTTTTTGTTCATCACTTTTTTTGTGGGGACAAACACGGAGCATGGGGGTCCCTAGGTAAGCACTCCACCACTGCGCTATATCCCAGACCAGATAGTGCATTATTTTAAAATACCAAACACCAGTATATTGGTTAGTGTGTTTTGTTTTTTTTTAAACCTGAAATTGAATCTTTTGATTTTTTCAGATGTAGCCAAAGAATTATACACTGTATTGAAATGAGTCAAATAAAAGTGTACTTTTAAAAACTGTCCTGACCACATCCCTCCCCTGTTTAAAAACTCCTCCAAGGCAAGTCAGCCTTGTTTTAAATTTCCATTTCCCAGGTTTCCAGAGAGGGTTAGCAGCTTTTCTCATGTTTATTAGGCATTTGTCTCCCCCTACCCCAAACCCATTTCTTTCTGAGGGGATCCTTTCAGAATGCAGGTGGGGGTGGACAGAAAGTGTGGTAAGTGGAGGTGACCCAGCGGGTAGTGGCAGAATCTGGAGAGGAGGTGGGGAGAGAGAAGAGGAAGGAGAGGAAAGAAGCAGGTCTGGTTCCACCCCACCCCCATCTCCCCAGCCTAGCCCACTCTTTCTTACAGCTGTCTCCCTTGCCACTTTGTCTCCCAGGGTCAGAGTCATTTTCTCAGGCTGACTCTATTAAGGTCCTTGGATCACTTATTTTAAATGGGTCCTTCCCCACAGGGCAGAGACTTTCCACCCCGGGGAGCAGAGCTTCAGGGGTAGATTAGGCCCAGCCCAAGCCCCTGCTCTTCTCCCATAGGGAGGGATATCTGAGGATGGTGATGGCAATCTGACCCAAGCACCAGCACATTCAAGAACTGGCACTTGTCATTCACGTGCTAGTCAAACAAACAGAATCCCAATGGGAAAAATCAGCAGCTTTACTCCAGTTTATTGGACGTCTTAGTGAGTCCCCCAGTCTCCTGGACTGTCTTCTCTAATCTCTATGAGTAAAAAAACACGAACTTTGAAGTCAGGCTGAGACACCTTGAAGGAGATATTTGCTCTCTTTGATCCTTAGTTTTCTCATCTATAAAATGTATATTTAAAAATACTTGCTGCTAGAAAATCCACCAGCAAGGAGCCAGGTCAAGAATGCAGCCTGCTGAATACAGTGCAGATGTATATAGAAAATGCTTAAATGCTTAAAGTTATTTCCTTCTTCTTCTTCTTCTTCTTCTTCTTTTTTTTTTTTTTTTTCTTACAGAACTTGTGGCATCAACAAACTGAGGGAGAAGTTATAGCAAGAAGACAAAGTGGGGAAGAGATCTTGGGCCTGAAGAGAAAGTTGAGGTACCTTTTTTGAGACATGAAATATGTTGGAAGGGGAGAAAAGGATAATTTAGGATTTAATTGCTTCCTCCTATTTATCCGACACTTTAGATACAACCCTTGCTTTTTATCTTATTTCTGTTGCCTTAACAAGTCTTCTCACCGAAGAGAGCCACAGCAATTGAGTATCCTCTTTTTGATTTTCCCTAAAGGCAATGGGGCATGAGGTCAGTGGTTAGTGATCAGGTTAAAGGAGATAGACTTTCTAGTCCTGGCTCAGCCCCAATTGTATGCCCACAGACACATGTGAATGCCTCCATTTGATCACCAGTAAAATGGTAAAATCCTACTTAAGTCACAGGGTCATTATGGTACTCACAAAAATTGGGGGGGGGGTCACTTCTCATGTGCTAGATACTGTGTTAGATTTGGGAGATAGAGAAGTAATAAAACCAAATCCTGCCCTTTTAGACATTGCATTCTAATGTGAGAGAGAGTGAATAAACCAAGAAATGTAAATATGGCAGGTGGTGACTAGAGCTATAGAGAAAAATAAAGCCAAGTAAAAGATTTAGATTGAGGGAGAGGTTATATGGGGTAGGAGGAATTCTCTGAAAAACCTCCATAATTTGATGCCCTCTGAGTAGAGTCTGAGTAAGAGTCAAGAGTCAAGAGCTGTTTTGAGATTTCAATGAAGTGATGCAGATAAACTCTTAGCACAGTACCTGGAGGATGCTGAGCAATGTTAACTGTTTATATTAATCCAGAAGGCATTCTGTATGATTGTGGAGAAGGTTACGTGTTGGTAAAAATCTTTTAGTTCCACCTAAGATTTTCCTAAGCGATCCTTAACTACTAAAAAGGAGACGGCGATGGCTTAGGGGACTTGGCATCCGCACAATTCATTGCTGGCAATGAAATGCTGGTTCTATGAGCAAAAGTACTCTGTCTTAGGAAGGAGTTCAGGGACTCCAAGATGGCAGAGGCAGGGTACAAGAAAAATGCAGATGGAGGACGAGACAGGGAGATGAGTCATCATGTCCCATTACCATGACAACTCCTGATACTGAGGACTTATTGCCCATAACTCCCACCACAAGTTCCATATTTTTAAAATGACCAATGGTGGCTGGGTGCAGTGGTGCACACCTGTAATCCCAGTGGCTCAGGAGGCTGAGGATGGTGAGTTCAAAGTCAGCCTCAGCAACTTAGCAAGGGCCTAAGTAATTCAAAAATATAAAAATATATAAAAAAGGGTTGGGATTGGGGCTGGAGATGTGGCTCAAGCGGTAGCGCGCTCGCCTGGCATGCGTGCGGCCTGGGTTCGATCCTCAGCACAACATACAAACAAAGATCTTGTGTCTACCGAGAACTAAAAAATAAATATTAAAAAATTCTCTCTCTCTCTCTCTCTCTCTCTCTTTAAAAAAAAAAAAAAGAGTGTATAGCTCAGTAGTAAAGCACCCCTAGGTTCAATACCCAGTACTGTCTTAAAAAAAAAAGTGTCAAAGGATGCTCTATAATATAGACTTCAGATTCATGTTCTCTGTAACAAATATTCCCAACTCTGAAGTTGGCATGTGCATTGAACTATTCCCCATCATCAACAATAATAATGGTGATGATGACATTAATTATGCTGTTTATTAGGTTTATAAATGCTTTTTTCACGAAGACCTCAAGTGTTTTATGGACATGACCTAATTCACCCTCACAACTTCCCCAAAGACAGGTCTACCATTTAATATATGAGGAAACTGAGGCATAAAGAAGCTAAGTAACAGCTTCAGGGTCAAGCAATTATCTAGGCAACTCTGATCTGGATCTCAGACTCTAATTTTCAGGTCAGCTCCCTTTCTGCCTTCCTCATTGTCTCTGGGCTGCAGAGATGACACAGTGTATGCAATGAAAGGCATCCGTGTTGCTAGGTGTCAGAACAGCCTGCCCTCTGCTCATCACATGGTCCATAATCAGTACATGCTGGTTTTTAAAAATATTCTTTAGGAAGCCAGGTGCAATGGTGCACACCTGTAATCCCAGCAACTTGGGAAGCTGAGTTAGGAGGATCTTAAATTCCAGGCCAGCCTCAGAAATGTAGTGAGATTGTTTCAAAAAAAAAAAAAAAAAAGGCAGGGGATGTGGCTTGCTGATAGAGCACCCCTGGGTTCAATCTCCAGTACTGGGGATGGGGGTGGGGTGGGGGTGAGGGGGGTGGGGTGGGGGTGAGGGGGGTGGGGTGGGGTGGGGGGGTGTTCTTTAAGAAGGGTCTTCTTGGGCTGGGGCTGTAGCTCAGTGGCAAAGCACTTGCCTAGCATGCATGAGGCACTGGGTTCCATCCTCAGCACCACATAAAAATTAACAAATAAAATAAAGGCATTCTGTCCATCTATAGCTACAAAAAAAAAATTAAAAATTAAAAAAAAGAAGGGTCTTCTTTAGTACTACCAAAATATTAACTATGTAGCACACTTTTCTTTCTGATAGTCACCCTCATGCTTAAAAGTCAAGATGGTATAAACAATACAAACCTTGGTAGGTGAGAGTGGCCCGGGTTTGAAATGCACACATGGTGGAATAGATATTTGGTTTTTCTCAGTGAAAGCCAATGGGAAAAGAGCAAGGAAACTCATTTTGGGTGGTCACTTTCTCTAGGCTAGGCCATTGACATACATGATATGTTATTCTATTCAACAAAATTTCTCAGGAAAAAAATTAACAAATTAGGGAACAAGCTATCTAAATGTTAAGCAGTTTATCTAATGGAACATAGCTAGTAAATGATAAAGCTGGAATTCAACCCCATGTCTATGTGATATCTAAGTTTCCTCAGCTTCCCAAAGGCCAAATAGCCAATTCATATCATCTCAAATTATGTGCAGTGTGATGATCTAGTGTGAGTCATGTATGACCCATTTCTTCCTTTGCATAAAATAGTAGAAAAAATTAAAATTATATAAAGTCATCAAGTGAAATTTGAACAATTCAATCTTTTGCTATTTTTAAATCTTCCTTTTAAAATGTTAATAAGTTAGTATATGCAGCAAAAATTTGGAATTTTGGAAGTTCCAAAATTTTAAGGATCTATTCTATCCCTGTACTCATCAATATGGATAATTGATGGCTTCCTAGGTAAACATTTCAGTGCCCCTCTTTTTCTTATGTGGATGATAGCAGATATCTCTGGAGACCTGAGGAAGGCCTGAAATCTGGACAACAATATCAAGTCCTTCTCAGGTAATGTCATGTAGTAAAATGTTACCAACTTTGGAAAGAACTTTACTTATAATTCAATCATTTATATCATTCAAACTGTCATATGATTATGCCAGCAATTAAGTTATGTGTACCTCAAGCATGCATACCAAATGCTGTACTAAGATACAAATTCAAAAACACCATAGAGGGTCTGGGCTGTAGCTCAATGGTATAATGCTTACCTATCATGTGCTAGGTCCTGAGTTCAATCCCCAGCATCACCAAAACAAAAACAAAACAAAACAAAAATTAAAAATAAGTGAATGAATAAGTGAATGATAAAAAAATTATAGACAAATCAAAATAGAATTGTCACAATGGTTCAAGTAACTCATACAAAAGTATGGAAAAGAAAACGAAGAAGAGAAAATAAAAACAGCAAACCTAAGACCCAACCCATCAATGATTATATTCAATGTCAGTGGTCTAAATATACCAATCAAAAGACATATGTTGGAAGAGTGAATTTAAAAATACAATCCAACAACATATTGTCTATAAGAAACTCACTTCAGGGGCTGGGGATGTGGCTCAAGCAGTAGCGAGCTCACCTGGAATGCGTGCGGCCCGGGTTTGGTCCTCAGCACCACATACAAAGATG
This sequence comes from Ictidomys tridecemlineatus, assembly GCF_052094955.1. NCBI lineage: Eukaryota > Metazoa > Chordata > Mammalia > Rodentia > Sciuridae > Ictidomys > Ictidomys tridecemlineatus. The sequence continues at coordinate 52,888,293 of NC_135487.1, forward strand.
TTTGTGTCCGCCGAAAACTAAAAAATAAATATTAAAAAATTCTCTCTCTCTCTTTCTCTCTCTCTTTAAAAAAAGAAAAAGAAAAAAGAAACTCACTTCAAATATAACAATACAGGCAAGTTGAAAGTAAAAGGGTAGAAAAATATATATTGTGCAAACATTAACCAAAAGCAAACATAAATGGCCATATTAAGATAAGACAGAGCCCAGAACAAATAAAATTACTGAAGAGAGGGACAATATATAATGGTAAAAGGGACTCTATACCAAGAAGACGTAGCAATTCTAGATACGTATGCAGTAAATGACGGATCTGCAAAATATATGAAGCACAACGGCTAAAACTGATAAGGGAAATAGACAAATTCACAACTATAATTGGAAATGTCACTATACCTCTCTTAACAATCAATAAAACAAGTAGAAAAAGTTTAGCAAGGAATGTAATGAATTTAGCCAGAAACATTGGACTGGTGTGGGGCCTCTTTCTCCCACATGTAAAGGTAGAAAGCCAAGTTTCTCAGAGAGTGAAAGATAGCCCCTGGGTGAAGATTCAAAACCTTCTTCATTCAGTGAATTGTCCTAACAATGCCCATTGGGCCCCTTCCCAGTCACTTTCCAAAGAAAATGACTCCTGCCTCCATCTCCAAGTTAAAAAAAAAAAAATGGCTACATTCTTATAGAAATGATGGCACATTCAGCCATCATTTGTATAAGTTCATCACTGCTTAGAAATGCAGAAAACATGCTGTTTTCTGTTTTTTTTTTTTTTTTTTAGTCCTTAAGTGGGCTTTCTTTATGACAGGCTCCATTGACAATTTACCTGGTTTAAAGGAATTTATGGATACCTGGTGTTTGGGAATATGTTTCAAAAAGATCTGCACGGTCTTTCTATACGTTGAGTTGTGTTTCTCCAAAATTCATGTTGAATTCCTACATTTCACAACAATGTCAACTGACATGGCTTTGAGAAGGCCTGAAGCAGAACCACCAGATAGAGAGGAAGCTCTGGGTGCTGCCGTGTTCTGCTGATGTGAATGTGGCTGAGAGGCCTAAGCAGAAATTTGCCGGGTTCCACTCAGAAAACAGGGCTCAAGTACCTATAGGCAGATGCAATCTTTTCAGTGCTTAAGCACTCAGAGATTTTCTTATCCCTAGACTGGGATACCACACCAGGAAAAGGGAAGACCCCAAATTAATTGACAAAATCATGAATTAAGAAGATGTCCACTGACTAGAAGCAGCCGGACTAGATTTAGATGAAGTTTCTTCTATGAAGTAGGAAGAAGGCTGGGGTGGAAATAAAAGTCAGTTGATTGATAGGCCAAAAAAAAAAAAAAAAAAAGGAAGAATATTGAACTGAGCAATACCATCAACCAACAGGATCTAATGGACATTTATAGAATATTCCATCCCACAACAACAAAATACACATGCTTTTCAAGTGTCTGTGGATTAAGTATCAAGATAGACCATATCCTGGGCCATATGACAAATCTTAACAAATTTAAAAGAAAGAAATCTTACAGGATGTATTCTCTAACCACAATGAAACCAAATTAGAACAATAGAAATATAAGATGAAAATCACATGAACAATATCCATAGAAGTAATTCACTTCCATATAAATAATTCCTGGATCAAAAAGGAAGTATCCACAGAAATTTTTTTAAAAATGCATTGAAATAAGTGAAAATACATGGGGAGTTGTGGTGCACGCCTGTAATCCCAGAAGCTCGGGTGGCTGAGGCAGGAGGATCTCAAGTTCAAAGGATTGTGAGTTCAAAGCCAGCCTCAGTAAAAGCAAGGTGCTAAGCAACTCAGTGATATCCTGTCTCTAAATAAAATGCAAAATAGGGCTGGGGATGTGGCTCAGTGGTCGAGTGCCCCTGAGTTCTATCCCTGGCACTACCACCCCCAAAGAAAGAAGTGAAAGTACAGAATATCAATATTTGTGTGATGTTCTCTGAATCCCCTAGCATTTTACATATTTCTTTAGCAAGGCACACTTTCTGTTTTAAAACTGCTTTCTCTACATCTTTTTTCTTTCTTAGATTGATTGTAGATGGTGTCTTACCTGTTTGTCCACACCAGTGCTCAGCAAAATCACTGGAGCAATTTAATGACTGAACAGAGAGAACTACTTAGTTAAGTAAAAATGATACCAAACCAATTCCTGTATGGAGTTGGAAAGTGCTCATGGTGAAGCAGTTCCAGGTGGACCCTCACACAGTGGGGCCATGGGGAAGCCCTCATTCTGAACAGCCACTTGTTTGTCTCACAGGAGAGCCTGATTGGACATACAGCTTCGGGAAGTGGCATTTCCCAAAGAGCAATGAAAGCAGAGAAAAATTAATACAAGTAATTCTGTATCTCTATCCTCAGTAAAAATAATTTTTTCAGTTAGTTAATTTCCTTATTCATCTGCCTCAACTCACCAACTTTTCCTGCACTTTCCTCTTTTTTCATTCTATCTGTACAGCCATAAAAATCCAAGTTCAGAAGGATCAGAAAAGTTTAGTACAGCCTCCCATTCAATGACTAGATACCCTGTAGTCAGTACAGGGTGGAGTTGCAAGCTTGTTTTAGAATGATTCAATTCAGAGCCCTCTGGGAAGAACATTAGAACAAATCAAAATATAAGGTATAAGCTCAGCAACTAAAGAAATTACCTAAGAGAGCCTGTGAACCCCCAAACAAGTATTTGTCCTAAACACATAAAGGTAGGCTAGTCTTGAAAACATAGATGTTGTCAAAAGTTGCGAACATGTTCCAAAAGGCAAGCATGCTAAAATCTGCTAATAGTTTTGCATGTTGTGAGGCTGGTTCTAGTTCTAGATAATAAAACCCCTAACTTCACAGTTTTTACACCCTATTTCCAGGTTTCTGTAGATATGTTTAAATTTTATTTTTGTTTATTTGTTTTGGCTTTTTTTTTTTTTTGATACTAGGGATTGAACCCAGAAGGGTTTACCTCGGAGCTATATCCCCAGCCTTTTTTTATTTTGAGACAGGGTCTCACTAGGTTGTTTAGCTGAAGCTGGCTTTGAACTTGAGATCCTCCTGCCTCAGCCTCCTGAGTGGCAGGGATTACAGGTGTGCACTACTGTTCCTGCCTAAATATTGCTCTTTTCCTTCACTGTTTATAATCCAGCCAGCAGGTGACATGTCCTGTGTACTATGTGGTCATATTTCTCAGTGGGTGTGAGCACAAGGCTTTTTGGATTTCATATGTGTCTCTCATGAGCTTGGTAAATTGGTTTCTTAGCGTCTGAACATCTCTTGGTAGACTTGTAATTCGATTTATGAGCCTTCAACAGGGATAAACCTTACTATAAATCCAGTGACTATATCCGAGTGATGCCACCATATTGTGTTTTCTCTAGATAATCAGCAGCTTGCCCTTCCCAAATAATGTAGGACATTACCCCAGGACTTTGCATTCAATGACCACATCCTGACCACAGGTCATACTGACCGAGAGTGAACTCCGTCTGCCTGAGCTTGCACGTTCTGTTTGTCTGTCTCTTTCACAAGAAAAATAACATACAATTTTTATGACATACCTGAGGCATGGGCCTCTGAGACTGCCTGTTTCAGTTTTGGGTTCCGGTAGAAATGCTAAAATTCACCTCCTTTCCCTTTTCTTCTCATTAATCCTCCTTCATTCTGCTCTTTGGGACAGTGCTGAGAAAATTTAAGCTTTGGTTTTGTTACGCCAACATTAAACTAAGAAAAGCAAACTAAAAGAATGTTGGATAGAGTCAGATTGGATAAAATTAAGTAAGTTTTTTTTTTTTTAAAGCAAACTAAAATGAAATAAAATAACCACATGGTCACAGCAACAGCAGTATCTCTGTACTTTTATATTTCTTTTATTATTAAAAAGCAAGAAAGATACAGACCCAGATGACATCACCCCTGTTGAAAACCTCAGTAGAGGAGCATCCCAGGGAGTCAGAGCCTGCAGGGAGCTGGGGCTGTGAGTCAGCAGCAGCTAGGGCCCCCTCCAAGTAGACCATAATAACTGGAGTTATTAAGGTCTACTTAGTATCAAGTGCCTCTCTTGGGATTCTGCATTAAGAACGAAAAAGACCAGTGGGACTCGTTTGTCAAGATCCTAAAACTAGGATTTTCCAGGTTGCACAAACCACAGTAAGAATCTGTGGCATCAACAGTAGGAAGAGTGACAGGTCTACGGCTCTTGGTCTACGGTGGTAACTATTAGATAATGTGCCACCAAAGCAGGACAGTAATGTCACATATCCAGCCAGGAAACAAAGCTCTTCCCTAAGTCTTTTTTTTTTTTTTTTTTTTTTTTAAAGAGAGAGTGAGAGAGAGAGGGGGGCACAGAGAGAGAGAGAGAGAATTTTAACATTTATTTTTTCTTAATTCTCGGCGGACACAACATCATTGTTGGTATGTGGTGCTGCTGGGGATCGAACCCGGGCCGCACGCATGCTAGGCGAGCGCGCTACCGCTTGAGCCACATCCCCAGCCCTTCCCTAAGTCTTAAGGTGTACATTTGTCTCAAGTTATAGCCCCAGCATTGTGTGGAAGTTGTGTTTGTAGACATTAAAGTGTTTAAGTCTTTGGAAGGTTGTGGGTAAGTTAATAAAAAAACACGGACTCTGGATCTCAAATGTTCCAAGTAGCTGTTTGATAGGTGATGATTAAAAACCCTTAGGTTCCTCAAATAAGTGAGTCAACTTCTTCTACATTTGAATTTTCTCCCCCTCAACTACTAATTCCTATTGAAATGCTGAACAACACATCTGGAGGCTAACCATAGATAAGCATTTCACTGTGGGTCCTAGAATCATTATGATAATGGGCACAAGATGACCACCAAGCCTCCCACACTGAACACTTCTCCCAGTTCTGTCCCTAGCCTTGTGACCTCTGGGTTATTCCTCGAGACATCTTCTTCCGAGTCGCTCAGGATGAAAAACAGGCCGAGTTTCCTCCACTTCCTCTTCTCCTAACATCCTGTTAATTTTACTTAGAAACATTTTTTTGTATCCACTGCCTCTTCTCCCTACCTGCTACCAATACTCTTCCTTTCCCATGAAGCATTTCAATAGCTTATAGGCTAAAAAAAAGAGATCACTTGTTAATAGCTTTTATCTCTGGGTGAGAGATTAAGAGACACTTTTACGTTTTCAGCTGTACATTTATACAGCCTTTCAAACTTTTGACTAGCATCAATTGCCTTTGAGAGGGAAACAAAAAAAAAATTAAATAAAAAAGAACATAGGAGAGGCACATGCTATTCAGAGAGGCCCCTTTGATGTGATGGGACAAGGATGGGATAGGAAGATTTGAGAACAAACATTTCTGTGAGTTTTTCACACGTGACATAAGCCAGAACCAAACTTTAGTTCCCCTGATGGTTAAAGTGGCACAACTGTCTTCTATAAATAGTCAGAAAAACTCAGTCTGGATTCTTGTACAATATCATCTGACAGATGAGATGGAAAAGGTATGTTAGAGGACTGAGAGAAAGAAAAGAGAGTAAGGGAATGAGGGAGAGAGAGGAAGTGCTGAACTACTCATAAGATGAATTAATTTTCAGAAGGGCATAGTGTCAGAGCTTAGCCATAGAACTATCTCTTTCCAGGACTCACTGGCTCACGGGAACACAGTCAGTGGGTCTTCCTGGCCCCTCCCTTTCGCATATTGCAGGTGCTATTTATGGATTGTCAGGGTAAACCCCCTGCCCCAGGGGTCCAGACCCAAGGGGAGAGGTTCTGTGCTTTGTGACACGCTCTTCTGAGGCTTAACAACTGCAGGGTTTTAAGAAGCAATGTTAACAAGGCAAGGAACAGAGTAGCACAGAGACTCCTGGGAATAAGAGCTTTCATCACTTCCTGTTGGACCCAGGCTGGACATGCACCACACTAGCTTCTCATGAGCCCACAGCCCAAAGGCTAAGTGGACTTGAGAGGCCACTTTGGGCTGGGAGTCAGTCTCCTCTTGGTTCATCTTCCCTGCAATTAGTGCTTGTGGGGACTCTGGGATTAGGCCACAGGCTTGGGTTTGCTTCTGTGGTCAAATGAGTTGCTGGGTATGGAGAAGGTCCTGGAAGCTTGTACCAAGCGTGCCTTTATTAATGAGTACCTGCCCCAGCAAGAGCACATGGATTATTTTTAGAATAAGCAAGGAACTAAAAAAACAAGACACGCTCAATAAACGTCTGCTGAATGACTAGCAGAATATGGGGGTTAAAAGCATAGCTGTGGGGGTGGCCACCATGGGATTCAAGTCATACTTAGCTGTATGACCTTTGTAAAGTTTAAGCTTTCTAAGTAAGAACACCTGATTTCTAGTCCCGACTGACTCTAGCTTAATTAGTGAGTAGACAAGTCATTTAACTTCTCTGAATCTCAGTGTTCTCATCCATAAAGTGGGATAATTATACCTGCCTTGTCTACCTTACAAGGTTGGGATCAAATGAGATAATGTCATAAAAGCCCTTTATAAATTAGAATATACTAGACAAATGCAAGCTATTATTATGGTTAATTCTAGTGACTAGTGAATAATAAACTGGTGGAACCAACAACTCCATTGTCACCAACCCAAATCTTATAGAGCAATTTCCCAATTCCACCCACTCTACCTTCTAGGCACTTCCACCTCCCTCCTCCTACGACTTCAGTGAAAGACAAGAGAAAGAGCAGCACGATAATTTTCCCTCATTAACTTTCTCAATCAGAGCCCTGTGAAGATAAAACCAAAAGAAAAGAAAAATGTACAGAGTGTTTACTCTTTCTTCCACATCAGCTTTTTATCTCCCCCACCCCCACACTTCTTATTTTATTCATTTGTTTGATGCTCTTAGTCTGCAATATTTTCACGCTGCCATATGGGCATGAATCAGCAGGTTGGGTCCTGGTCCCTGTCCTGCCACAGTTGGCTATTGAGTACACGTGAGTTGCATTCCTCCATGGCCCTCAGTTTCTTCCTTTGTGAATCAGGGATTATAGTGGATGAAGTAGGTCCCATCCAGTCCTGGGTCTATAATTCTTCTGGAGTTGGGAGTCCCTGGCCCTTTTCACTCCAGACCACTATCTTTAACTTTTTTGGTAATGGATGTGTGTAATTTATGCTAGAATGAGATTAAGGACAAAAGAAAACGTCATTTGGTAATCATAGAAAGTATACCTACTAAGCTGCTTTCTAAATTCTCCCAATCTCATGTTCACTGGAGGTTTATTATTATCAACCATAATAATAAATGAACAAAGAAACAAAATAAGAAGTATGCGGGGGGATAAAAAGCTGATGTAGATGTTCCCTTTTTGGGCTGGGGATGTAGCACAGTGGCAGTGCCTTTCTAGCATGTGCAAAGCTTTGGGTTCAATTCCCAGCACTGGAAAAGAAAGAAAAAAAAAGAAAGAAAGAAATGCTCTTTTTATTATTTTATTAATTTATTTGTGACACTGGAGTCTTGTGCATGCTTGGCGAGGGCCTTACCCATGAGCTACCCCTCCAGTCCAAGGCCCTTTGTTAAAGAGGTGAAAGCTGAAGTTGGGAGGTAGGAGTGAATTTGGATTGAGAAACTAGATTAAATCCTCAGCTCCATTTATATTTTCTATAACTTTGGGCAAGGTAATTAGCTCTACTCTCAGTTTCCTCATCTTTAGAGCAGAGCTAACGCCTACCTTATTTACTTCATAGGTTGTAGTCAGGAGTAAAAAGCATTGCTTAATATAAAAGTGACTTGTCGTCATTATTTATAACACAACAGGGACTGATTCTAGAATCTGAGGACACAACAGGACACTTGGATTCATGCAGACTGAAACCAAAAATAGAATCACAATTGCACTGAGCCTAGAATAAAAGCACTGCTAGCTGGCCGCCCATCCTTCCCTTCTCCACAGCAAACTCTTCCCAGGACCTTTGTGTTGAGTTAGTTGTTGAACATTCCCATCCTCAGATGATTCAGACTTGCTTTCTTTGAAATGGTTCAGATGTCCAACGCACATCTATCACTGTATTTAGAAACCTCTAAGCTTAGACACAGAATTTGGAACTGCTTTCTGCAGCTGAGCTCCATAGATTCAAGGCACAACTGCCAGCTACCTCTCATTGCAAGCTGGCTTGATCCAATTGCACTTATAGTGACAAAATATAGGCCAACAGTAGGGATGCACATTGGCTGGGGTAGGTCAGCTCACAGACTTGAAGAAGACTAGCTAGGGCAAGTCACTTCACCAGTCAGCATAATTACCCTTAATGGGCTTAGAGCTGTCTGTCTAGGGGAAGAGAACATTTGAGAGTCTGTGAACATGTTTTCCTCTTCTCACTCCACACTCTCTCTCCTGGGAGAACTCATCCATTCCCAGCTTTTTCTGATGATCTTACAATCTCTTTCTTCAACCTTGATATTTCCTCTGTTGTTGGAGTGATCATCTGTGAACTGCTGGTCTCATTTGGATGTTCCATAGACTCCTCAAAATCAACAGGTCCCAGGTTGATGTCCTCACTTGTATCCACAAACCAGCTTCTCCTCCGTTTCCAACCAATGATCTCTATGTTAGTGACTGGCATGTCCTCCACCCAATTGTGTCAACGAAGGGATGGTCTTTGACGTCTACCTCCTACTGCCAATCTTTCATCAAGCCTTAGCAGCTCAACCTTCTAATATCACTAGAATTCATCTTCTCTCCATCATCTTTTGCTGCCACTAGTCAACTTCAGACTGTGATTATCTTTTGCTGAATTATTGCAAGAGCCTCCCAACTGGTTTTCTTACTTCCAATCCTGCCCCTGCTCCCCACCATCCACCCATCTTCCACAACAGGGATATTCTGAAGTCTGCAAGTCTGATCATGCCACAGTTCCTTTGCTTAAATGTTTAGATAGCTTTCCAGTGCTCAGAGAAGGAAATACAAGCTCCTTACACGGTCTTCTAGGTCCTGCATTATCTGTTGAGCTTACTTCTTTGGCTTCATCTCTCACCACTCCCTGCCTTTCATCCATGTTCTTGTCCCCGTGACTCCCAATCCTGGCCACACAATAAAGCCACCTGGGAAGCTCTTAAACCAGCCCCAAGGCTGGGTTCTGTCCAAGACCCAATTAAGTGGGAATCTCTGGCAGTGGACTGAACCAGGCTGTTTCTTAGTCCTTGCAAAGCACTCGGCACACATTCCCCTTTTATCCTTTGCACAGGTTCTTGGCTTTGGTTGAAACACTTGTTTAACCTGATTTCTCCTCCTGCCACCTGGCTGACACATTCCTCTTTAAGCCTTAGCTGGGACCTTTTGTTGTCCTCTGAGTCACCCTCCCAAGCCTTGTGCTCCAGGTCTGAGTTAAGTGTCCTCTTCCATGTGCTTCCAGAGAGATGACTCTGCACTCTTCCTTTGGAAGTGGCACTATCGCACTGTTCTACCCTTGTCTACTAGACCTGAAGCAGGCTTGCTTCCCTCACTCCTGTATCCTCTGCCCCCAGAACAGTGTCTGGTACCTAGCATGTGCTCAGACTACTGGTGGAAAATATTGATTTGTTTTATAAAGTCCTAGACTTGCCAATCTCTTCTGATACCCATTTCTGAGTTTGTTCATTGATCCATCCATAAGTTTTTCTAACAAATTCTGTTATGTGATAAATACTAACCTTTCACGGATGAACTTGGAATTTCTCAAATGAAAAATTCCACACCATTGGGCCCTGAGACATACCCAAAGGGAGGCTGAGCAAGGGTCTCACAATTTCAGTTTCTCTGGGTCACAGAACCACATCCAGAAGCCCTATAGGCAACTTCCTCTGTCTATGTTCCCTTTTAGGGAACAAGGCCAGGAATTATTCATGATCATTTCCAAGGATTACCTCTCCAGGTGCCTGAAACCTTGAACAAAAGAGGCAAAAAATCCTAAGACATTATGAAAACCCCTGATTTGATGACCCCTAAAGGGCAGAATCTGGCTTCTGAAGCATATACGAGTAAAAATCCAGGTGAACATCACCCTGACCCATCCTGCTCAAGAAACTGCTACCCCCCACCCCACCAATTTAGAGGACCCTCGTGGGCAACCATAGACTGGTGAGTGGCACCTATTGCACTTCCCAGGGATCTCAGGGAGCCCCGGAAGCTCCCAGCTCTTTTCCAACTTGCACCAAGCTGGTGCTACCTGTCAGAAGTCTATCACCACCAAGAAAATGGGGGGAGATCTCAATTTTACTTTATATAAATGAACCCAGGACAAAAAAAATAGCCAAAAAAGGAAGGAAAGAAAAGGAAAGAAGAAAAAATGGGAGCGAGACGGTGATAAGAAGAAAAATTGACAATAATTGTGATAGTAATAGGACTGGCTAATTTACTGAGTACTAATAATGTGCCAGGAATGTATTAATCTCTCTAAATCCTCCCCAACTCCAGTCACTTGTGTGACTAAACTCCTGGATTCTTAGTCACTATGACAAAAATCTGTGCAGATGATCAAGTGGAGAGAAAGCTCAGGGCTGGGGGGTTTGGGATGAGTGGAGCAATTGATCGTGGAGGTGGGCTAAAGGAAGCTCAAAAGATATGGAGGTTTTGAAGAAAACAGTGAATCCAAGCTGGAGATGGTTGAGTGGGAGTCCTCTAACAGGATGATTAAGTCTAGAATGTGGCTCTGCTGTACCTGGAGGATGTGGGAAGGAGTTGGGAAGGAATCAGGTGCCATCAAAGTAGATGATGAAGCTGCGAAGATGGCAAGCGGGAAGAGTGGGAGATCAGAGTTTTACTGTTCCTGTCTACAGTGGGTTCTGAGCTGCGCTGTGTGTTAGGCAGCTCTCTAGATTCTGTGGATACAGCAGTGCAAAGGACAGAGACAGTGCGGGGATCCTGGAGTGTCCTGTAAATGCCGGAAAGCAAAAAGTGTAGGCAGATGACGGAGTGAGTACCTGGGTGGTTCAGGAGGCCTCCTTGAGAAGGTGACGTTACAGTGAGTAGGACAGGCAAGGAGCCGGCCAGGTGAAAATCAGGAGGACAGCTGGGGCAGAGACCTTAGTGGGAACAAACCTGGGAGGAAAGAGACTCAGGGCTGGGGTCACTGGACATACTCGACAGCCCAAGGGTGAATCGAGTGAGGTTTAAGAAGTGGGCGGAGACTGGATCATCTTATTATCCACATTGGTTGTCTGGTTTTTAATCTTAGGACGATGGAAAGCTAGAAAAGGTTTTAATCAGGGCTGGGGATGTGGCTCAAGCAGTAGCGTGCTTGCCTGGCATGCGTGGTGCCCAGGTTCGATCCTCAGCACCGCATACAAAGATGTGTGTCCGCCGAGAACTAAAAAATAAATATTAAAACAAAATTTTAAAAAAAGGTTTTAATCAGAGGAGAGATGATCTGAAGTGTGTTTCTGTGTTGGTGCTTAGGAAAGTTATCATAACGGTGGAGTGGCAATGGGTTAGAGAAATAAACCATCTTTCACAAGGAGTTTAGTTTGGTTTTCTCAGATCTCGTAGAATGCTTTTCCAAGGATCAACACCAAAGGTCAAGAGTAATCTGAGGAGTCTGCTCTCTGTGGTTGTTTGTGAGAAAGTCAGAGAGAGGCACCAAACCAAACCTCTTATTACAGAGGAGAGGGTGTGTGTGTTTTCCTTTCCACTGAAAAACAACAGCAGAAGAAATATACTTGTTTGAATCTCTCCCTATAAAGGATGTGCCACCCACTGTTTCTCTCCCCCCAAAATATCTGCAGTCCCTTGCCTAGAATCTTGATCCTTCTAATAGTCTCACAAGTGAATCCCTGCCTAGGTTCCTAAGCTGATTTCCTGAGGGTTGAAAGGCCCCTTTCCTGTCATAGTTATTAGCTGACTGACTTCATTTTCTTTTCCTGCCCCCTCATCACTAAGGCAACACGAGGAGTGGGGGCCACTTCCCTAGATCATATCACCCTCTCCCCAGTCCGTGGATTCTCCCTCTGTGGCCTCTGTTCCTCCTGCTCCTTTGGGGTCTGGTCCGTAGTGTTCATTTTCACCAGATTTCATCTGGACAACATACCTGGGTGGAAGAGGGGGTGACTGGGTTAGGGCAGCCCATGGGTATATCTTTGCACCCCAGGCAACCACTGCTCTGGTTTTCCAAGTCTAGGGTACGGCGGGCTATATCTGGTCCCAGCCTGGTTGCTATAAATAACACACCAAAGAGTTACCAGCAGGAAATGTGCATGTTTGGGAGCATGGAGTCAGCCTTTCCTGACTCTTCCTTTAGCTCTGGTTGACGTGACACTGTGCTGAAAGTCGTGGTACAAGAGTGGCTCATGCTAAGTGAGGACAGGCTATGTGCCTGGCTCTGTACCAGGATCTCTACAGGCCCGTCCTACAGGGTGCTTATAATTTTCCTATAGAGAAGGGATTATCTCCACTTTTATGGAAGAGGCTCTATGGAGTTGAGTAACCAGTCTGCCTAAAGTAATAGAGATGGGAATCTAACACAGGTTGCCGGGCTCCAAAGCCCCAACAGCTTAACCAAGACTTGCCTACCATGACCTTAACTTTCATCTCTCCCCACAATATATGTAGAAATTGAGTTTATTGCCTGATTTAATTTATTTCAGGATCACATTTACAAATATTTTCCCACTTTGGACTCAATTATTCATGCCAATGTATGCAGGAGGTTCTGATTGATGATGTCAAGTCCAAGGCCCTGGATTTTATCCAAATGGCCCTGTTTTCTCCATTAATAGTCTTTAAAGTGCCACATGTGAAACTGTTAGTGTTTGGAATTAAAGATGTAATGTCAAAATTTAACTGGTTTTTTTTCCAGATATATATTTTTTTGCATCAAATAAGTATTTTACTATTGAACAAGAAGAAAGAAAGTGTAAAGGAAAAAATGGAATAAGGAGAAAAAGAGGGGAAAAAAAGAATTAGTTTAGACTTGTCACTGTCTAAGCTAACACATTTTCTGTGCAGTCACAAAGACCGTGATCACATAGAGCACCTCTACATTTGAATTCCTACCTGGCTGAAGGCTGAGTTTCTATATCGGTAGCACATGGTTGGCCTTGCTAGAGCACAGATGGAATATAGCAAAGATCAAGGAGGTGACTCAAGTGTTCTAGGGTACCAAAGAGTGCCTATATTTGGCTGCTTCAGATTATAGGAGATGAAGCATGTCACACATTCATTCCCTTCTGAGGCGTGAGATCATTTTTAGTGGGACCCATATTTTAGAGAATGGAAAAGAATACTGGTGTTATGATTCAATGCAGTTCCTGAGGAAACACATGGAATTTTTTTGGCCATGTATTCTCAGCTTTTTGGTTCATTTGGCATATCTCCATGCTAAACTTAAAAGCAAATGTCAAACATAATTATCATATATGTAGAAATTCACCTTCCAGGGACTTATGTTCCTTGTCTGGAAAATGAAATGGTACACCAGATGTTCCCTAGAGGGTTTTCCAGAGTCCCTGTTCTCTGGTTATGTATTTTAGACATTATATTCCTTTTTTTTTTTTACAACATACTAAAATAGTATAAACAGGTTAATATCCAGTCTCTAATTTCCCAACCTGTAAATTGGATGTCTAAGGGCCTAGGTTACCTGAGGCTAAATAAAAAGGATGGGTTATATTCTCAGATACTTGAATTGTGGCCTTCGACATAAGCCCCATGTCCATGCAGTAGCAACAAATGCCCCATGTCACAGAAGAAAGGATTATTTCCTACCCTTGAACTTTATGTAAGAGAAGGGATGAAAATGAGGTATTATACCAAAATGAACTATGGTGTTCCTGCAGTTCTACATGTTAAAAAAATTTTTTTCTTTTAGCTGTTGATGGACCTTTATTTTATTCATTTATATATGGTGCTGAGGCTCGAACCCAGTGCCTCACACAGGCTAGGCAAGTGCTCTACCACTGAGCCACAACCCCAGCCCTGTTATGTTACTTTTTGTGCTTTTTTTTTCCATTTTTGTTTTTTTAAACCAAATAGTCTATAAATGACACTTAGTTAGGTCTCGTTTATTTTAAAAGTCATGTCCCTTTGCAAATAAGCTTTCCAATGCTTAAGTGTGTTTGAGGTGATATTTAATGACAGAGCCATGCAGTGGCTAAGAGAAGTCTTAGATCTTTGCTCTGACACTTAATTAGCTATGTAAACTCGAGCAAGTTCTTTAACCTCTCCAACTGCTCATCTATGAAATGGAGATATTAACAGTTCTCTCCTTCCTCTGCCCTTCTTCTCCTCCACCTTCCTTCCTTCCTTCCTTCTTTCCTTCTACAAATACTATGGAGCACTTGCAATGTGCATCCCAAGCCTCTGGAAATAAATATGGCAGTGAACAAAGACAAAGTCCTTTTTCTTTTTTTCTCCCCCTCCCTCCTTACTGGGATTGAATGCAAAGGCCCTGAACCTCTGGGCTATATCCCCAGCCCTTTTAATTTTATTTTGAGACAGGATCTCTCAAAGTTATTGAGGCTGGCCTCAAACTTGAGATCCTCCTGCCTTAGCCTTCTGAGTCACTAGGATTACAGGTGTGCACTGCCACACCTGGCAAAGTTCTTTCTCATAAATATCTAGTCTAGTAGAAGGAAACAGAAAACAAATAAATAAATATGTGAATGGTAGGTCACATGTGCCATGAGCAAAAACAAGGTGAGGGATGGAGGAATGTGGGGGGAATGTGAGGGATGGGGTATGTGAGGGATGGGGGGATGTGAAGTATAATGGGATGTGAGGCATGGGGAATAGAGAGAGAAAACAATGGAAAAGATGTGAGAGGTAGAGAGATGGAGGGATGTGAGGGATGGGGGATGGATAGATGGAGGGATGTGAGGTTTAGAGGAATAGAAGGATGTGAGGAATGGAGTGATAGAGGGATTAGAGATAGAAGAATAGATGGAGAAAGGAATGGATAGATGGAATTGTGATGTGAGGGATGGAGGGATGTGAGGAATGGAGGGAAACTATTTAGAAGGAGTGGCCAAAGAAGGCCCTCAGGAGAGGGGAGACATCTGAGCTGAGAGTTGATTGGAGCCCATGAAAGGGAATTTCAGATTAGGGGAAGCTCAGGTGCTGCGGCTCTCAAACACGAGGTATGCTCTAAGTGCATGTTTGAGGAGGAGTCAGAGGCCCACAGGAGCCAGGATATGTAGCTCATATAGTCTTTAGATGTCACTGTAAATGAGCCGGGAAGTCACTGGAGTTTTGAGCCTGAGGGTAATGACTTGATGGATGTGTGTGGGGAAATAAAATCTACCTTCCAGGTTGTTTCCACAGGTGAACTGACTCTGTGTGAAGGACTGACTTCTCAGGCGTGTGATGAGATTGGCATGAGTTCACGAGGCAGTGAATGAGAAGTGCTTAGCCGGGGGCTAGCCGTGAACTGCACTCAAGGGGTAGATCATTTTATTTTGCTATTAGTGAAGTTGATACTCTGTCAGTAAGTTCTGCATAGGTAACAGGACACCTGTCCTGAGGCCACGGAAACAGGGAGCAAAACCCGACATTTCTTGAGCATCTGCTCTGTGGCAGGCCTGAACATGTTTAGTCCAGATGCAAAATAGAACAAAGCAGGACGTTTGGAGGAAGGGAAAACAATCATGTACCAGTCTTGTCATGGTGCCTAGAACTCATCACAACTTTGAGCTGAGGCCACTCGGAAAGTCTACATTTTAATTTGGTATAGGCCCATCCGGCTCTATTCAACTGTTTTCACTGTGATGTGATTTCATGGATCAGATTAACTAACTAGAGACTCCAGTGACTCTAGTCTGATGTCCAGCTCAGTTACTAACTAGCTGTGTGGCTTCCGGCAAGGCACTTAACTTCCCTGTGTCGGGGGGTTTCCCAATCTGTACTTTAAGGATGATAGTGACAATTATCTCTCAGGGTTTCTGTGAGCTAAAGTGATGCAATGCGTATAATTTTTTTTTTAATCAAACATAAATATGTTATTTGTACAATTGAGTTAATTCATCTTCCAACCAGAAGATCTTTGAAGAGTGGAATGCAGGACTGGCAAGTTTCCAAGAAGAAGCAAAAGGTGAAAATGTTATGGCACACAGGAAAAGGCAGGGAAGGGAGGGAAAAGCCTCTCTTTAAGTCTTCGGCCAGGGGACAGAGACAGGGAGTCCAAGAGTTACAAAGCCAGGTTCCAACTGCTTCTCCATTTTGCCAGAGACCCTTTCTGCCAAAATAACATCTCCATCCTTGGGTACCTAGGTATGGAACAGGCCTTTGATTCTCTAAAGGAAAACAGTGTCCATCTATGCTGTATAGCTGCACCTTGCTTTAAGCCCATCTGATGAAATCAGGTTAGAAATGTAAAGAAGGGAATCATGGTGTGAAGAGGGCCTTTGGAGCTCATCTATTCAAATAGATGAGGAACTTTTTGCCCAGAAAACTTAAAAGACTTGCTCAGGGCCAGGTGCAGTGGCACATGCTTGTAATCCCAGCAGTTTGAGAGAATCACAAGTTCAAAGCCAGCTTCAGCAACGGGGAGGTATTAGCAACTCAGTGAGACCCAGTCTCTAAATAAAATACAATAGGGCTGCGGATGTGGCTCAGTGGTTGAGTACCCCTGAGTTCAATCCCTGGTGCCAAAACAAAACAAAACAAACAAACAAAAAAGTCAGTGCTTAGGGTAACACTGATAGTTAATGATATAGCAGGAACCAAAAACAGCCTTCTTTGTTTCTGAACCAATATTAGTTCTACCCTTCCTTTTCTGTCTCTGCCCAAAAGGTAAACAAATAGGTAGAGATTTACTTGTCAAAAAGAGTCACAGTAGAATTACTTTTAAATGGCTAGTTGTCCATTAGAAATAGAATGTGAGCCACATGTCATTTTAAGTTTTCTAGTGGCCACATTTGAAGATGTAAAAAGAAACAGGCAAAAATTACTTTAAATATATATACTAGCCCAATATATTCTAAATACCAGTTCAACACAAAAAAAATATTTAAATCCTGGTATATATTTCACACTATGGAGCATGGCAATTTGGATCAGGTATGTTACACATAGTCAAAAGCCAGGTTTAAGTGGCTACCATGCTGGACAGTGTAGTTCCAGAACATTAAGATGTTCTAGGATTGATTGTTTTAATATAGTTTAATTTTCTCCTATAGTTTAATGTTTTAAAAGTCCACTTAAACTCAACTTTCTAAAAGCATACATATAACATGCAATGAGGAACAAACATCTATAATTATGTTTCATTCCTCATTTAATCAATTCTTCATTTAATCATTCAGCAAAAACATTTATTGAACATTTCCTGTATGCCAGACACGGAGGACATAAAAATGAATGTGATAGGCAATGTCGTTACCCTAATGGAACTTATTTTGGCTCAGGAAAGACAGGAGATAAATAAGTAAACTAATAAAGGAAGCAAGAGAATTTCAGATAGGGATAAACGCTGAGAAGATCATAAAGCCAAACCATGTCATCAGAATGAAATGTAGGAAGCAAGGCCTCCTACTAGAGTTTGGATGGTCTGAGAGGTGTTATTTGAGCTAAGCCTAAATGACAAGAAGGTACTAGCCACAAAAATACTTCAAGATAAGCACTTTCAGGAGTGGGAACAGCTGGTAAGATTATGCTAAAATATGTTTTTCAAAAAATTGAGAACCCTGGGTTCGATTGCTAGAACTTGAAAGAAAGAAAGAAAAAGTAAAAAAAAAAAAAATCCAGTTTTTAAAAAAGTTTGAAATTCTCACAGGGGAAGCAAAATATTCGACTGATTCAGCAAGAATTTTTTTTTATCTTTATGCTGCAGGGTGATGAACCACAGGGATTCAAATAATGAGATGGGCCATATAAGGAGTTCAAACAAATAGAACCAGGAAAACAGATGAAGTGGGAACAAGACAGACACAAAATAATGCTAGGAAAAGAATTATTTCTGGATTATTATATACCTATTTATAGAATTTTAGGTTTTATTGATTTATTGGAGAACTTTAATTCTAGATGTAGAGTCTTCACAGAATTTATTATAGTACTTCCAAATTGGAGAGATTAAAATATATTTAAAACAATGGCATGTTTTGCAATCATCAATACAGAGATTAGCTTGCATACATAGAAAAATAACATTGACCCCTCCTTACACCATACACAAAAAATTAGCTCGAAATGGATCATGCACCTCAATGTAAAAGCTAAAACCATAAATTTCTTAAAAGAAAATATAAGAATAAATGTTTTTGAACTTGCACTCTACAGAGCCTTCTTAGATATGGCACCAACAACACAAGCAACACAAGAAAAAAATTGACAAATTAGACTTTCTCAAAATTAAAGACTTGGGGCCAAGTGCAGTGGTGTGCACCTGCAGTTAAAGCTACTTGGAAGACTTGAGTCCAGGAGTTTGGGGCCAGCCTGGGCAACACAGCAAGATTCCATATCAAAATAAATGAATGAATAAACAAAATAAAAAAAAACTTGTGTGTTTCAATGGACACCATCAAGTCAACAGAAAGACAACCTACAGAATGAAAGCATATTTTCAAAGCGTTTATCTGATAAGACATATACAGAATATTTTAAAAACAAACCTCTTGCAACTCAGAAATAAAAGCATAGCATCAAAAGGTTCTGAATCAACATTTCACAGAAGTCGATATGAGAATGGCTAATAAGCATATTGAAAACATAATCAACGTCATTAGGCAAATGCAAATCCAAACCACAGTGAGATATCACTTCACACCCACAAGCATAAGTATCATCAAAAAGTCAGATAATAATAAGCGCTGACAAAGATGTGTACAAACTGAAACCTTCATGTACTGCTGGTGGGAATATAAAATAGTTCAATCATTTTGGAAAACAGTTTGGCATTTCCATGAAAGTTTAAACACAGCATTACCCATGTAACCTAAAATTCTTCTCCTAGGTATACATGTGGGAAAAATAAAAACAGCCTTTTACACAATAGTATTATTCATAATAGTTAAAAAGTGGAAAAAACTCAAATGTTCCTCAACTGACAAATGGATATAGTATATATCTATATAATACAATATTATTTGTCAATAAAAAGAAACAAAATACTGAAGCATGTTACAATATGGATGAACCCTGATAAAATTATGCTAAGTGAAAGAAGATAGGTATAAAAGATGACAGTTGATGTAATTCTATTTCTATGAAATGTCCAGAATAGACAAATCTATGAGTTAGAAAATAGATTAGTGGCTGCCTAGGGCTGTGGGTGGGATGTGTGTGAGAATGGGGAGTGATTGCTAATGGATATGAGGCTTCTTTGTGGGGTGATGAGAATGTTCTGAAGCTGATTATGGTGAGAGCTGCTCAACCCTAAAAGCTAAAAACCTTTGGATTTCTTACTTACGTGGGGAAATTGTATAGTATATGAATTATGTGTCAATACAACTGCCCAAAATCCATCTGTATAAAATACATGTTAATGGAAGAATATGAAATGTAAATGAATCTGAATATGTAAGAATGATTTGGAGGGCTGGGATTGTGGCTAAGAGGTAGAGTACTCGCCTAACATGCATAAGGCACTGAGTTCAATTCTTAGCACCACATAAAAATAAAATAAAGGTATGTATCCACCTCTAATTAAAAAATAAATTTAAAAAAGAGTGATTTGGAATTGTATATTATAAGATGTGTTTATATTATTTGGAGAAGAGATAAAAAGCTTTGACATTCATTCCAGCAAGACATTCACAAAGTTGTCTTTGGATGGTGGACTTCGGTTGTTATTTTTCCCCCTATTAATAAGTAGATTTACTTTTCTTTCCCCCGAGAATATTTGTTCACTTTCTTCTTTTTCTTTCTTTTTTTTAGATATACTTTTATAATGGGAGAAATATTTCTTAATGAGAGAAATGAGGAAGCTTTATTTTCAAAGTAGCCCTTAAGTATAATCCTCATTAGTTGTGGCCAAACAGAAAGCAACTGAAGAGTTTCAACAGCCATTTTGCAGAAAACAAAGTCTAACTGAGACCGAAAATGATATTTTCCACACTCCCTGCTACCTCCTGTTCCTCCCCACCTCACAACCATAAAAGAAAATGATTCAGGAAGTCCTGAGCAAGGGAAACCGGAAATGAACTGTGTTGACATGTGGCAGCCTCCTGCCCTGGACAGATGCTGCCATGAGACTTGAGAGTGAGAAGGGAAAGAGGGAAGTCTATGCCCCCACAGAAGGAGGAGAGGAGTTGAGGTCTATGCTGGGTTCAGGGAGAAGTTGTTCTTTCCTGACCACTACCATATACAGTCGGCCATATATATCCACGGGCTGTCCATCAGCAGAGTCAATCAACTGTGGATCGAAACTGTAACTAGGCCCATCAGTACATGGTGGTGTCTATACTGAAAATATACAGACTGTTTTTTTTTTCCTTGCCATTATTCCCTAAACGATGCAGTATAACAACTATGGACATGGCATTCCATTTTGTTAAGTATTATAAGTAAGTTAAAGATAATTTAAAGTACATTGGAGGACATGCATAAACTACATAGAAATATTGCACAGTGTTCTATGAGGCACTTGAGCATCTGTGGATTTAGGTGTCCGCTGGGGGTCCCCCATGGACACTAAGGGACCAGTGTGCTTATCTCTGTTGGGAAAACCAGCTTTTTCTTCTTACCTTCCAAGAGGAGGAGCTGGGGCCAGGCACACCACACAGATGGGGTTACACTTTCCATTTGGCCTCTCTCCAGGGCAGCCACTTGTCCATCTTTATCTCAGACGAAGAGCTTTGACAAAACCTTGGCCCCATTTGGAAATCTGCTTTCCCTGCCTCTCCCAATCCAAATGAATTTGAAATTGTTAATCTGACATTTTTCCTCTAAGGGAAAGGACCTCTGGAGACAGCCCTGAGGCCGTCTGCTTGGCATCCACTGCTTCCTGCCCCCCAACACTCATGATCCGAAGTCCAGCGTAGGGATCAAGAGAGACCTACAGGGCAGTCTCTGGGGGAATGGTTGCAGGATGTGGGACTGCTGAGTCTGGACATGAGGAAATTCAGGGAGATTCTGAGATTTTGTTTCAAAGACCAATTAATATGGGAAAATTTATTTTGGAATGTTTCAGAGAAAATTGGAACCAATGTGGAGAAGTTCCAAGAAAACAAATTGCCTTAACATCAAAAAGAAATTTTAATATAATTTTCCAGGATGCAACAGGATCCACAGTTGGGAAAGTGAGTTCTATCCCAGTATATCCATGTAAGAAGTTTGTTTCAGATGCCATCAATCAGAAAGGGAAAAAAAAAAAATCTTCAGTAAGTATATACAGTTCTTATATGTTAGACATTGTTCTATATGTTTTATGTATACTAAATCCTGGAATATTCATTGCCTTCTGAAATAAATGTACTATCATCTTTAATTTACAGAGGAGCAAAATAAGGCCCAGAGAGGTCCAGTAACCCAGGCCACATTATGACTCAAATCCAGATAGTCTGGTTCCAAAATCCATGCACTTAACTATTGTAGTGATGTTACATTTCTCATAATATTGTAAGCTATGACTGCAGGCTCCTGCCTACATGTCAAATGACAGGGCCCCAGGAGTCACAACCTCCTGTATGAGGCACAAGTCACCATCTGGTAAAGCATCTTCTCTCTCCATGAGGTCTCTGCTGTCAATACTGCCCCGCTGCCTCTGCCAACTGCACTCATCATGAGGATACTAACAAACAACTGCACCCAGTCCTTGTGCTCCCAGTCCCTTTGTTTTGCTGGGTTCTAGTAGAGTCACGGAGAGTGGTCCAGCTTCTGTTCCCTGTTTTGTCATATGAGTCCCCCCAACAAAACAATACTTTTGCCCAGAGTTCGCCATCTCTCAACTACAAGATAGATCAACCAACTACGGGTTCTCATCTCCCTGGTTCCAGAGTTCAAAGACAGTCCCACAGTTGCAATTAGGCCACATGATAATATATCCCCTCTCAGTCACCTTATTCCTCTTTCAACTGATCCCTAACAACCAAAATAACTTAACAATCCCAAACTCCTCTCTCTCCTCCGGCCACAAAACACAGAATTCCTGTACCAAGCAAAGACAAAACTCTGAAGAAATGTTGCCTAGCTTCTCTCCGCCCCCTGCTGCCCAAAGGACCTGTGGTGTCACCTGCCAGCGGAAGCCGAGAGCTGCTGGTCTTGGGTCTGGGGAAGACACTACAGCAGGCTGGAGCCTGGAAAGAGTAGTAGGGTCTCTTCAATCCTAAAATGTTAGAATCTTGTATCCTGATTGGTTTCATAGGAATGGAGTTGGTTCCAGAAATGGTTGCTTAAACAGCTCCCATTCAGTTTGTTTAGCAAATAGCAAACTATCTCCAGGTAGAATTCTCTTAGCCATTTCTAGAGTCTACTTCATTTATGAAAGGAAAAGAGTGAAGTAACTGGGCAACAGCTAACCGCTTTATCCACTAAGTTGTTTCCTTGCAGGAGAATTCCAAAGATGAAATTCCCATGAGTCTACCCTGGTCTCTCACACTCTGCAGGAGAGTAAAAATAGTGAGGATTCATTTAACTTGTGAATGTCTCCATATTAAACAGGGGGACCACTTTTATGATTAATGTGAGGGATTTAGGGCATTTTTGGAAGCGTCTGTGATTACCTTTGGCTGAAATGGAGGAGAGAGAGGACAAGTGTGAGGCCCCCTTAGGGTGGCCATGAAGAAAGAGGGAGGCAGCTGGCTTCAGGATGGCCTACAGCAACCCTTGCCTCCTGGTATTCACATCTGCATCTCATCTGTCTCCACCTGGAATCCATGTTTGTCCAAATGACCAATAAAACAGGCAAAAGTGACAGTGTGCAAGTTGCTAGGCTAGGCCTTAGCTTTCCTTAGTGTCACTTGGATCACTGGCATGCTGGGAAGGACATTCAGGTGGCTCTGTGGAGAGGCCCATGGAGAGGACCTGAGGCCTTCTGCCAAGACCCACACCTGCTCATCAGCTGAGCAAGGGAGCTACATCAAGAGCTGATCTTCAACTCCAGAGAGCTCTCAGATGACTGCAGCCCCAGCTGGTAACTTTACCACTTCATAAGAGATCCTGACCTAAAACAGCCCAGTCAGGTTCTCCCTGACTTATGGAAATTGCAATAGAAACTGTTCATTCAAGTCACTACATTTTGAGACACTTTCCAATACAGCAATTGATAATTAATGCAAAGAGCAAGTCTGTTTATGCCAAGAGCTCCCTAGCACAGACACCTGTGTGCACCATATCCTTGGGGAACCAGAAAAGCAGCTTCCTTACCCTATTGACAAACTAGACCCATAGGCCAAATATGACTCTCTGTGTACTCTGTCTGCACATGTTATTTGCGTACATACTGGCTATAGCTGATTTCCTGCTACAATGACGGAGCTGAGTAGTGGTGACAGAGACTGGAGGGCTCACAGAGCTGAAAACATTGACTATTCAGTCATTTGCAGAAAAGACTTGCCAATATCTGTGTTATAAGAATTAAACGTTTGGGGCTGGAGTTGTGGCTCAGTGGTAGAGCGCTTGCCTCGCACACATGAGGCACTGGGTTCGATCCTCAGCACCACATAAAAATAAATAAATAAAGATATGGTGTCCATCGACAGCTAAAAAATTTAAAAATAATAAAAAATAAAAAAGAATTAAATGTCTCTCCCACACCCTGGTGGACACAATCTCCACATAAGGAGGGCTTCTTCATCCACCTGACTCCTCCTCATCCTTCAAGCTCCAATCAGATGTCTCCTCCTTTAACCCTGCCTTCCTTTCCTCCCTTGAAATTGGCTTGCACACAACCTTCCTGCCTTCCCTCAAGCTAAGCAAATTCTAAGAGCAATTTTTCATACCTTTTTCATATTTCTAACCAATTGTATGGTGAGGTTTATATAGTGTCTTTTCCCCCACTGGACTATGAGCTCTTGAAGGGCAAGAACTCTGTGTTATGCATTTTATAACTTTAGAGTAATACGGTCTACCCTCTGTATTCATGAGTTCCACATCTGTGGGTTTAGGCAACCACCCATCAAAAACATTCAAAAATTGTATTGGTACAAGAACAGATTTTTTTTTCCTTGTCTTTCCCTAAGCAATACAGTGTAACAACTACATGACATTTACATTGTATTAGGTTTGATAAGTAATGTAGAGCAGGTCTAAAGTATAAGGGAGGCTGGGTATTGTGGTGCACCCCTGGAACCCCAGTGACTTGGGAGGCTGAAACATGAGGATCTCAAGATCAAGGCCCGTGTGGGCAACTTAAGTGAGACCCTGTCTCAAAAGAAAACTAAAAAAAAAAAAAAGGGCTGGGAGCATACCTCAGTTGTAGAGCGCCCTCTGGGTTCCATCTCCAGTACCACAACCACAAAAAAGCGCAAGGGCAAGTGTGAGTAGATTGTGTGCCGACAGTAGACCACTTTATGTAAAGGACTTGAGATTCTATAGACTTTGGCATCTATCTACACGGGGTCCTGGAACCCCATGTATGTCAAAGGAGGACCGTATACCCTTTTTATTGGTCACTAATGCTTATTGACATTTTTTTTTTTTTAAATTGACACTAGGGTATACAGAACAAAAGACTGAGTCCTTGCTTTCAGGGATCTGGCATGGAAATGAAAAGCAAACACTTATTAGGATCCAGCTGTATACACAAGTCTCACCGTGAACATATTTGCCATAATCGCATAAGCATCCGCAAAATAAAAATGATTTCAATAGTTTCATAGTAGTAACTATGAGTCAGGTACAGTTCTAAGTGAGCACTTACATAGATTATAATTTACTTAATCTCTGCAGAGTACTAAAGGGAAGGTCCTACAATTATTTCCATTCTGCAGAGGATATAGAGACTCAATGAGGTCAAGAAACTTACCAGGGTCATGGAGCTGAAAAGTATTGAATGAAAATCAGAGACACTGTTTAGTTGACTCAGAAACAACACAAGATCAAGGAATTGGGGGTGATGTTCTTCCTTTCTCTTTGAACATTAAGTGGATGGTTTCTGTCAAGCTGGAAATTCCTGCTCCAGAGGCTCTCTGCTGACTTGGACTGTGCTTGGCATTTTATTTCTAAGGATTGCCTTCTGGGAGATTCTGCTGTTTTAATGACTGCGTAAGCCTGGCTTCCTCCTTGAATTACACCACTTGCCACTTTGATGTCCTCCTGAGTTGTCAGTTTTACTTTCCCTGAGTGCCAAGGGGCAGGGAAGAACATTCAACAGTGAAGTTATTCCCCTGCCCCCAACTGTGTTTTGATATTTTTTTTCTTTCCAAGGTCAATAGGACTATGCATTGTCTGTAGCTGGGAATGGCAGCATGAGGCCAGTGCCTTGCTTCTGACATCTCTTATCTCTAGCTGTGATCTCAGCTGTGGATTAGCCTGTTTAAACCTTGGGTGCCAGGGAATGAATGGATTTAAAGAGTGTGCGGTGATTAAAGTTGCTGGTTCTGGCTAACAAGCAAATGACAACCCACAAAACCCAAGTCCATTGCTCCCCGTGGTGTGAATCACCTGATTCTATTCTACTTTTCTTTCTAGGAATGAAGACTTCAGGGCTCCAAAGCCAATCCCTCTTAAGAACACCGCACCCCAACCCCTTGTCTACTCTTTTCAGATTGCTCATTTGCACTTCATTCAACTGCCTCCTAAAAGATGCAGGTGTTTGGTGGTGAGAACAGGAGAAACCCCTGCTGCAGACAGTGACAGGTGCTGAAAGCAGTGGCCCCTTCACAGAGAAAGGCACAGAGTGAAGTGATGAGAAGCAGGTGCCCAAGTGGGCAGGAGAGGGGAACACCAGCGTGTCCAACATGTTTCCAACACTTTCATGATGCAGCAGGTGCTGACTGAGCTAACAACATCCCAGGCGTTGGTTGCCTCCGGGCCCTGGAGTTTACAATAGTGAGGAAGATAGATGGGACTCCGGCCCTCCTGGAGAGTGGGGGGAGACTGAGTAGCAAACGACAGAAAGTGATATGATTATAAATTATGGAAAGTGTGGATAGGAAATGACACATGCCATTATAAAGAATATTCCAGGGAGGTGGAATAAGATGGGACATTTATTTTATTTCGAAGGGAATAATCAGAGATTCTGTAAAGATGTAGATGATTGGGCTTTAAAGCCTAGTTTAAAGCCTAACTTTAATTTTTAACATGTTATTTAATTGTTCTGGGACTTTGTTTCCTCATCTATAAGATAGGGCTTTTTTTTTTTTTAAATTATCTACCTCATAAGATGGTCAAGAGAATTTAACTAGTTATGTCTTAGAGCTGTGTCCAGCATGCACGTTCAATGTCACCTTGCTTTCATTGCACTTCAGCTGCTGCACCCACAGCCGCATCTGGTGGTGGCGAGGATGGGGTGCTCTCCCTGGAGTCCAGGCATCGCCTTGATTACACAATTCCTTGTAGAACCACGTTGATGCCCAGCCCTGTGCTGCACACTTCACTTGTATTATTTCCTTTGAACCTCCCGATAATCTTACAATCTTACGAAGCAGGTATTTTATCTCCACATTATAGATGCAGAAACTCAGGCTTTTTAAAGACCGACTTACCCAATACCATGATGTCACTGCTGTTTCTAGACCCATGTCTGAGCCTCTGATTCACTCTGTTGGGCAAGACCTGGAAATATACATCCCACCTCCTCCTCCACTTAGCATTTCTGATGAGGGAGGCCCGTCCTGTACTCTCAGTGATCTCTAAGGCTCTCTCTGGTGCAGAGACAGTGGAGATGAGAAAGTGCATATATGTAGGGCGCACAGTTCAGTGAAGAAGACAACTGAATATGAATATAAAAACATTAAGTGATTTTATAAGTGAATTAACTCAGTTCATGTCATTGGTTCTCTGATATATAGTCATCCTCTAACAAGCACACTGGGACTAAAAAATGGTTCCCAAGTGTTCTGCATTATGTAACTTGAATCCACAATTTCTCATTCACAATTCCAAAATAAAATAGAAATGCTATAAAAACCAAAATTCTTTTTTTCTTTCTTTATTTGGTGCTGGGAACCAAACCCAGGACCTTGCACATGCTAGCCACACCCACAACTTTAAGCTTCTTCTATTTTTTTTCCCTTTTCTCCCCCTTTGGAATATGGTCTCAGTATGTTGCCCAGGTTGGTCTTGAACTCTTGCACTCAAACTACTTTCCCACCCCGGCCTCCCAAATGTTGGGACTATAGCCATGCGTCACCATACTCTGCTTAAAATTCTTTTCTCTTGATGCTGTAACTCACATGGCATCAAACCTTACCTGAACTGAAGTAAGGTTATTTCCAGATGTTATTTAAGCCACTTGCTGTAAATATTTATGCACACATATCAATTTGCTTGATTACAAGGCTGTATTAATTATCTATTGTTGCATAACAAAGTACTCCAAAACTTTAGTGCCTTAAAAACAACAAACATTTATTATCTCACAATTTTTGTGGGTCAGGAATTCAGAATCGGCTCAGTTGAGTGGTTTTATCTCAGAGTCTCTCATGTGGTTGCAGTCAAGAGGTAGCCAGACGGTGATCATCTGAAGGCTTGGCCAGGGTAGGGGTTGGCTCTTGCAAGAGGGCTCATTGGTAGCAGGAGGAAGCTCCAAGCCCTTTATGAACTGGCATCTAAAGCTTCACAGTGTCACTGTGCTTTATCCTGCTTCTTAGAAGGGCATCACCAAGTTCAGTCTGCACTTAAGAAGAGGAGAGTTAGAAAAGGAACAGCAAAAAATTTGTGGATGAATTTTAACACTGCCCCAGCAGAGCTACTCGTACTTCCCTGAGGCTATTCTTTCATCTACAACATAGAGAATGATATCACTATGTGAAAGAACTTAATAAAGATTACTGAAGAGTTAGGAACTGCTTTTCGCACCAGGGGTTTGGAGAAAAGGTGGTGTTTCTGTAGTTTCTTGATATACTTGCAGAGGGGTTTTGACCACTTTAAATAAACTAAAGAAACAGAATGTTTTAGAATATTTAGAATATTTTTTAAGCTGGAAGGAACCTCAAGGATTATCCAGCAATTAGATCCTAGTGTCATCTCCTTCACTCTATGGATGAGTAACTTGTGACTCAGAGGGAAATAAGAAAGATTTACCAACAGGCATCCTATGTTTCAGATACCATGCCTGGTGCTTTTGCTGTATTATTTTAGGAAAATTTTCCAGCATATCCTTTACTATCCTTGTTTTATTGGTGAGGAAAAAAAGAATCAGAGAGGCAAGAAGTGTCCCAAATCAGATGGTTACTGTGTTCTGGAGACAAGGTTAACACTCGAATCTCCCAAAGGCCTGCCAGAGCTCCATCTAACGCCACCATTATGACCCCCCAAGAAGAGGCAGTAGAGCAGGCTGAGACCAGGGACCCAATAAATCTCTGAGCATCCAGGTGAAGGAAAGCTATTCTGTCCATACATTCAGGGTTCTTCCCAAATCTATCTCCCTCACCCCTGTTTCCTCAACAGTGTCAAACTTGAGATTCTTTGGTCAGTAGATAAAAAACCCTGAAGTTGTAGAAGGCAGCATCCCACCGCCTGTTGCTTTATCCTCAAAGTGGAGTTGTGAATTTCAAGCTTTGTGGGTGCTGCTCAATGACACCCCTATTTCTTGTGCCACCAGCACATATTCAAGCCCCTATTATGAATGACATTTATCAAATATTATTATCATAATAATATTTTTCACAAATAATAAGGCTACTATATGATAGGTGCTTTTCTGAGTGTTTTACCCTCACAACAGTCTTTTGATCATTGTCATTGTTCATAGAGCCATCTGAGGCACAAAGAAGTTAAGTAACTTTCTCAGGCTCAAACAGCTGGAAGACAATAGAGCCAGGACTGGGCAGTTGGACTCCAGAACCACCACCTCACACATGTATTCAGGACACATTTGTCAGAAACTGTTCTGTGCAGGGCACTGTAGATGCTGTAAATGTAACAATGGATAACAGCAAGCTCTCCACTCTCAAGGAGTTCACCAATTAATGGAAGGAGATGAACTGTATACAATAAGAGAAATAAGTATCACATGTACTATTATAGAAGGAAAGAAAGATAACAGAGGCAACAGTGCAGGAGAACTTGGAAATAGTGTTACAAAGGGTGTCACAGAGAATGTCAAGAAGATTGTAGAGGTGAGTTTTAGGTTAAGTCTTACAGGACGAGTTGCCCAGAAAAATCCTATACTGCATGATCCTATCTAAATTAAATGTCCAGAATAGGAGCACCCAAAGGGACAGAAAGCAGGGGCTGAGGCAGGGAAATGGGGAGTGATTGTTTAGCAGGTACAGATTTATTTGTGGGGGGGGGTGATGAAATGTCTTGGAGTTAGATAGCAGTGATGGTTGCAGAAGATCGTGAATATTTTGAATGTTAATGGAAGTGATGGAATTGTACATTTAAAGTGGATAAAATGAAGAAACGTATGTTATGTGGATTTTTTTTTTTTAACCTCAACTGGAAAAAAAAAATGAGCTGATGCCTATCAGGCACAGACATGGAGGCATGGAGTTGGGATGTGATCAGAGGTGGGGAGACGGTTTCAGGTAGAGAAAGTGAGTCTGGGGAAGCTTTGAGCTAGTTAAGAATGATGGGTGCTGTAATGATTGGTCCAGTTACAGTGGGTGAGGCCCAGGTCTCAGAGAAACCAAGTAGGAATCAGAGGCAGGCAGGGCCTCCAGCCATTTCCAGTAGTTCAGATGCTATGCTGAGAGCATGGACACTATGACAATTTGCCACGTGGCAGCAGTGTGCTCAGGTGTGCTTTTTAAGAAAGATCAAGGTGATCCTCTTATGAAGGAGGGGAACATTTGCAGAAGTGTATGGGGACAATAAGGAAATTATTGTAACAACCTAGGTGATGAACAGTAAGGAGCTGCTTTGTGACCATTACCCCATGCTGAAGAGCAGGATTTGTCCTTTTTGTTTGTGAATTTCATTCATTCATTTATTTAAAAATTCCTTCAGTGAACAAACTTGGTTTTCTATTCTGTGCCAGGCCCATTATGTGCTGGTGTGAGGATACATCTGTGAACTGCACAAGACTCTGGTCCCCCTGGAGCAGGCAGTCTGGCCAGGCAGGCAAACAGTAAACTCAGTGGCACAACTGATGAGTTACAATTGTGATAGGTGCAATAGAGAGACAAGGTCAGGCTGGGGGCCCTGCCTGTAATCCCAGCAACTCAGGAGGCTGAAGCAAGAGGACCCCAAGATTGAGGCCAGTCTTGGCAACTTAGTGAGACCCTCACTAAGCAAATTAGCAAGACTCTGTGTTAAATTTTTAAAAATAAAAAGGGCTAGCTCAGTAGTAGAGTTCCCTTGGGTTCAATCCCCAGTATTAAATAAGTAAATATATATACAAATAAAATAAAGACAGACAGAAAAGGTCAAAGGGCTAGCTCCTGTTGTGCCTAGCACACTGCCCTGAAGTCAGACAGCCCTAGATCCAAAACCTACTTCTTCGGCCACTCAGGTGAGAGGCCTTGAGCAAGATTCTCAAATCCTTCATGCTTTAGTTCCTCAGGTGAAAATGTGGGTATCAGCAGGCCCTGCCCAGAGGGGAGGGAGTAGGATTAAACTTAATGCTGGGGACAGAAGTGTCTACCAGTGCCTTGTAGGTCCCAGAGGCTCAAGAGAGTCAGCTGACTCTTCCACTTGGTGGCACAATAAATCCTGGTGTGGTAGAATGGTCTTGTTGAATCATCAGTTCCTGGCAACAGGACAGGAGCCCCTGCAAGATGCTGATGTGCCGCATAGAAAGCGGCCAACTGACCCATGGAGATGCTTTTTAGGAAACGTTCATTTGGGGGTTAGCAGGCCTGCCTGAGCGTCCACTGCATCCTTATGTTCTCACCCCTGTCAGGCATGTAGGAAACAACCCTGTTTTGGTATCTCCTGAGAGTTCCTCCCCAAGTGAATGATATTCCATGACATATTATAAAATATCCATTTTTTTGACCTTCAGAGGTCAATGTGTCTGTATTTCTTGTAACTACCATGGAATTTATACCCAGCCAGATCTTTACCTTGCAAAGTTCAGGCTTGGTCACAAATTCTCTTACACACTAATATCTTCATCCCACAGTCAGGGATTGAACACTTCCATGTGCCCCTGACTGTGCTGGGTGTTGGGATTATAATACAGAAAAGAATAAGAGCTATTCTAGGCTCAAAGTAGTCCATGGACCGCTTTTAGAAGAGTGCCTGACTTATGAGATGTGGTTCCCACCTGTCACTCATTGTTGTGGTGGCTGTTGTCGTTGTCCCCATTCGGCAGTGCGTGAAACTGAAATCGGCTGACATCACTCAGAGTCCAAACATATGCTGGGCAAATTTCCAAGGAAGCCCCCAAAGTGGTTTGGGTTTCCATCCGAGTAGAGTGAATAGGTAAAAAGTGGTAGATTCACACAATGGGGTGCTGCGGCCCAGAGAGAAGCATGGATGGCAGCACACAGGGTGTGGGTGAGCAGAAGGCTGCATCCTTGTTTTTTTCTGCTGGGGCTTCTCCAGCAGATGGCTGCCTGTGGGAACGGAGACTGAAAGACACAGAAGAATGGCCTGCTTGGCATCTGTCCCTCCTTCCTGATCCAGGAGGCTGGAAAGGTAAAATCCACCTTTCTCAACCTCCTTCACTGGTATTGGGAGTGGTGAGAGTCCACCATTCAGATGTACTCACAGGAGACTCAAAGTTAGAGGGAAGTAGGGACCAGGATGGAGTTGCCCAAGTTTTCATGTTGCCAATGCAGAGCTGGCACAGATCCTGGTAGCTCCTGGTCCTGGCTCAAGGTTAAGGTGATGAGAGCTTGGCGTCAGCAGTTGTTGTTGTTGGTGGTGTTCTGCTGGTACCACTCCTGGGGGCCTAGCCTAGAGCCCCTCCCCAACACCTTCCATGTATTTGGGGACCATTTCTTTTCATCTTTTTCTGCTCAACCTAACTAGAGCTGTTTTTTTCCTGCCATTTTTAAAATCAAATTTCAATGTGAAATCTTCTAGTTTGTAGATATGAATTTGGACAAGGCAGCACATCTTTCTGAGCCTTACTTTTCCTCACTTATGAAACAATTTCTGAAATCACTTTCTATAGTGCAGGATTGCATAGATGCCACATAGCAGCTGCTATAGACAGAAAACTGCATGGATTTTTGTAGAACCCGAATTCAAATCCTGATAATTCCAGCTATGTAACCATTTAAACCTTTCTAAACCTTTGGGAAATGCAGCTGATAAAGTATCGAGGAATGCATGGTCTTTCAATGTTTAGGTGAGGGCACAAGAGCTAATATACAGAAAGATGCCCAGAACAAAGCTCTTCTGGCACATAGTAGGCTCTTTTCAAATGTTAATTCCCTTTCTTCTCTCTTCTCCAATTCATGGTAGATAAGGAGGAAAGTTGGAAAGAAACAAATTAGGTAAACAGTTATAAAGGATGCAATTGCACAACCAGCCACTGCTTCCTGATAGGAGATGGACACATTTTTCTCTCCAGAATACAAGAGATAAAGTTATCTGTACCATTTCACTGGGTGTGGCTGTGTGCACTGGAGACTATTCTTTTCACACCAATTTCCTGCCACTAACTGTCCTTTCTTCTGCCACTGGACTCATAGTTTTGCTCTGTTTCATAAGATAACATTGTTACTCTGGGTCCCTGAGGACTGCCAAGTGAGATAGGAGTGGACTGGGACTGAGGACGTCCTTTGAAAGCCTGGAGAAAGTGTTAGTGAGGTGGAAAAGCAGAGGAAATGGTGATGCTGGACACCCTGGTTTGCTGAAGGAGTTGTAGGAGCCTGGTGTTGTGTATGGAAGAGTGTGGTCAGGTACAGATGGGAGAGAGTGGGGAGCTACAGCAATGCTGATAGAATAGGGGAAATAGTGGCTAGCTCCAAATTACATTTCAGCCATTCTTTCTGGGGCATGTGCTGCTTGGCGAGAGAAGTAATCGATGGAATCCACTGAGAAGCCTTATAGAAGCCATGGATAAACATTTATGTTGGGTTCTGCGTCCTGGGTGCTCCTGTAAGCATTAGAGGGAAGGACAGTGATTTGTTTTGTAATTTTGCTTTGGTTTTTTAGCTCCTACAACCTAGTGATGGTGACTGGTCCATGTGACTGACATACCATCTGTAATTTATTAGAGACAAGACATCTCCTGGGGAGACCAGGCTGCTTAGCCAACATTTGTTGAGTGCCTGCTATATTCCTGTGCCCTGCTAGAACCTGAGGGTATGGAGATAACCCCTTGGTCCCCGCACACAGGGCACTTACGTTCCAGAGGCAGAGGCAGAGGCAGAAGCAGGCCTTCTACTGATAGTAACTGCATATCTGCTCTGTTCCTGCATTGCTACCTTCTGGGGACATAATGGGGAACATTATCGGGCTCCTGCTCTTCATGATCTTATAGGTTGGTGGAACTGTGGGTGGAGAAGGAGATGTCAGAGGGCTGGCTATTGCAATATGGGGGGTTTCAAGCTAGGGTGGGTAGAAGCACTAGGTGCTACAGAATGTGAGGGCAGTGGGGGGTTGGGGGAGCTGTCCCAAAGGGAAGTATTGGCATAAGAAGGGATGAGAGGGAATTATCCAGGTGCCCGGTGTGGGGGTGGGGGGTTGGGGGTGAGGGGGTTAGAGTATGTGTGTGATTTAGTCACTGAGGGTGGGAAGAGGGTACATGGGGCAGAGAAAGCTGGCACAAAAAAGGGCCTGGGGGCTGAGAGACAGGCTGAGTTCAGCAGGGCTGGAGGGCAGGGTTAGCCAGAGGGAGTGGTGAGAAAGGAAGCTTGAAGCAAGTTGGGGCTGGATCTTGCAAAAACTTGTTTCTCATGCTAAGTAAAGAACTTGAACTCCATTCTGAAGGCAATGGTAAATCAGGCAGGTTTAGATTTAAATCTAAATCTTAAACTTTAGATTGAATTAATTTATTCCAAAAGCATTTTTTTTGATTATTAACTGTGTATACATTCGTTTTTATACTAGATTCTGGAAATCTGATGGTTTGCAAAAATGTTCTTTCCAGGTAGATTTCATGATCTAATGAGAGAGATAAATGAAATAGACTAATTATTTTTTTAAAATAATAGTGTGGGGCTGGGGATGTGGCTCAAGCGGTAGCGCACTCGCCTGGCATGCGTGCGGCCCGGGTTCAATCCTCAGCACCACATACAAAGAAAGATGTTGTGTCCGCCAAAAACTAGAAAATAAATATTAAAATTCTTTCTCTCTCTCTTTAAAAATAAATAAACAAATAAAGCTATTGTGTCCACCTACAATTTAAAAAAAATAAAAATAAAATAATAGTGTGTTAAGGTAATATTCTCATAATTGAAATGCCTTTAAAAATCATTATTCTTTAAATAGTCACACCAGTAAATATACAGCCATGATGCAGGGCATGTGGTGTGGTGGGTGCTCTGAGGACACTGGAGGTAAAGTCCCATAATAAAGGCTGATGGTAATAGTCACACGGTTGGCAAGTGCTTGCTGTGCAGCTATAGTCATGCTTCATGATGAATATGCCATTTCATCTTCAAAGTAATCAGATGAATGTGTATTATCTCCACATAGGAATGTATAGCTGCCTCCAAAGCCTGTACAGCTCACAGGTGTTGATTACCACCTTTTGGTATCAGCATCTGTAATAGACTGAATAATGTCCCCTTATCCCCAATATGTCCATATCCTAATCCCTGAAACCTGTGAATGTCACATTACAGGGCAAAAAGGATTTGGAAGATGTGATCAAATCAAGGACCCTGAGATGGAGAAATGAGGCTGGGTTCAGCAGGTGAGTCCAAAATAATCACAAGCATTCTTACGAGTGAGGCAGTTGAGTCAGGGAGAGAAAGGGAAGGGGAACAGCAGAAGGGAAGTGGAGGTTGGGGGTGATGTGCTCTGAAGAAGGAAGAAGGGGCCACAAGTTGGAAAGGGCAAAAAAATGGATTCTTCCTTAGAGCCTTCAAAAGCAGTGCCCCTCTGCCAATACCTTGACTCTAGCCCCTACAAACCATTTCCATCTTCTGACCTCTACAACCGTAAGAGAATAAGTTAAACCATTAAATATCTATGCTATTTTGTTATAGAGGCAACAGCAAATTGATAAAGAAGCTCTTGGGGGTAACTACCTCACAATACCTGGATCAAAAATCCACATCAATTCATGTGGTGTTTTCATATAGGAACACAGAAAAATTATGTTGGATTCATTCACTGTCCGTCTTTCCTTTTCCTGAATCCCACCATCATGACATCCACAAGAACAGGTTCCTACCTAGAATAAGATATATTCCATGCTTGTATAATTATATCCAAATGGATTCTTCTGTCACGTTTAACTAAAAAAAACCCCACATAGAATGTCCCGCTTTGTGTTAAAAGAGGGCAGACTGAGTGTTTGAGATGTTTCAGAAGATCTCCAGCAGGGGGCATGAGTTTGCAAGCCAAAGGAGAATGGGAGGGGATGGGAGAGCCCTTTGCAAGTAAAGAGATCAGCAGAAACAAAGCACAGGGGGAGGGACCTGTGAGACACCACTCCCCCCTGGGGGAGGGTGGAAACAGGATAGCAGTCTGGGTTTGCTAAACTGTGGGGCACATCAGTGGGGCCTAGTATAAATGAGGACTGGATATTCTGGCTGCAATCAGGTCATGAAGCCTGACTCTAGAGTGTATGAGTCTCACTGACAAAGAAGGGAAGAGGCATTTGAGGATTTTGAGCACTAA
Organism: Ictidomys tridecemlineatus; assembly: GCF_052094955.1. NCBI lineage: Eukaryota > Metazoa > Chordata > Mammalia > Rodentia > Sciuridae > Ictidomys > Ictidomys tridecemlineatus. The sequence goes on from NC_135487.1 coordinate 52,923,936, forward strand.
AATGACATAAGCATACAATGTTCAATGAAGAATTCTCTCTATGGTTGGGAGTGGTGAGACAATGGGCAAGGAAACCAGTTCTGAGGCTTTCCCTGGAGTCCACCCAACACAATGCAAGTCTGAACTAGGCTGGTAGCAGTGAGAAGGGAAACAGGAGGCTCCCTGCTACAAATAACACCGAGATAAACATTCTGGCACACCAGCAGTTCTCAAAGCATGGCCTGCGACCTCTGCAGTGTCATTGGGCCACTTTCACAGAGTCCTCAAGGTCAGAACTGCATTTTATTCTCATCCTCTCACAGTGCACAGTGGAGTTTTTCAGAAGTTGCATGATGTGTGTAATCATTATGAACTCAATGCAAAAAGAAAAGTCAGTGCTCTTCTACCAAAACAGACATTAATGAGATTTAAAAATATATATATGCTTTAAATTTTTTTTTCCACAAAAGTGCTATGTATACTAATACATAATGACTTCACATTCTTTTTTCCAGTACTAGGGATGGAATTCAGGACCCTTCATATGCTATGCAAGCACTTTCTACCACTGATCTACATCCCCAGCCTGTTTTATTTTTACTTTGAGAAAGGTTCTTATTAAGTTGCGGAGGCTGGCCCCAAACTTGGGATCATCCTGCTTTAGCCTCCTGAGTAGGGTGCACCACTGTGCCTAGCCAACATTGCTATTTTTAGATGGGCATATATTTTAACATTTGTCAGTAGTAATTTCTAGGATAGTAAATATTGATAAATAGATAGAAATGACCTTTGGAATCTTCAATAACTTCTCAGGAATATAAGGAGGTTGTGGGACCAAAAGGTTGGTATCTGCTCTGGCACACAAATCTTGAGGCATGTTGCTGTTTAATTGAAAAGAGTTCCTACACTTTAATAAGGGATCAGTTGTTTTTTAAACCTGCAATGGGCAAAGCAGATGCCATCTTTCCCAATTCACAGTTGAAGCTCAGCAAGCTCTCAGGACACACACAGGTATAATTCTCCGGGAAGAGAATAAGAGCAGAAGGCTTTGCATTTGCCCCTAGATCCTGGACTTTCCCCAGCATCCTGTGAAAAGGAGATCTGGGGAGGATCATCAGGCTGCCATTCCCGGGCTTCTGCTGCTCCAGGCTGGTGCTTCCCAATCTTTGCTCAGAGCTCCCTCTGCAGGCTGAGAGCCAGCTCTGCACCAGTCTTGCCTAACCTTCCTACTGCTCCTTCAGAATTTTTAGCCTGGGAGGAGTTTAAAGCTCAAGGCTGCTTGATACCTTCCAGCATTTGATGTGCAGCTAGTAGAAGCTCCATTTCTACAGGAAGAGCATGTAGAAGAGAGAAGCAGGATGTTTAAGTAGAAAAACCACTAAAGTGACCTGAATCTTGGTCCAGGGTTGGTTCACAAGTAGGAATGGGGTCCTTTGACCCAACTCTGGGTTTCAGTTATTCAGGAGGAAGAGAGCCCACAGATATCTAGCCACAAGGATTCTTTGAGCTCTGACAGCCTGCGGTTTTAGGTGTGAATAGTCCCACATCTCACTCCAGGGGAGGGACTTGGGTAAGGGCTCTCTGCATTCATAGGTTTGGCTCATTCTGAATCTGACTTTAGCTTGGGTCTTTGCAGTTATAACACTTACTGATTCTGTCCTTTAGCAAGTGCATTTTTGAAGACGTCTCCACAGTTCATCCAGTGATTAAGCATAAACTAATAAGCTGGCTTTGACTGAAATGTGTCAGGCAAGAGCCATACATGTATGCTTTTTATTTAATCCACATCATAAAGGTAGGTAGTGTCATTATTCTTATTTTACGGAGGAGAAAACTGAGGCCCAGAAAGCTGAAATAAATGGCCAATATCATATAGCAACTGTATAACAGAACCAGAGCTCAAAATGAAGAAGTTTGGCTCCACAGCCAAAACACTGCACAAAGCCCTGATTTTAAGAGTTTGCATTTTTTTGAGGCGTTGCTGTGTCTTGGAGCTTTACATACATTATCTCATTTAGTACAGTGACTCTATACAAGTAAGTATTATCTTTTGGTTTTATAGGGACACTTATTCTCAGGTCATCCAGCTATTAAGTGACAGAACTGAGATTTGATCCTGGGACTCCAAAGCCGGTGCTTTTTGTTATTAGTCAGAGCCATTTTGTGCCAGGAAAAGAGAAAGATGACCAACAGAGTCTCAAGGAACTTTTACAATGTCCGTGTGGGATAATAATAGTTGTTGACATTTACTGAGCTCTGTTCTAAATCTTTACATCTATGAACTCAATTAATCCTCACAACAACCCAATGAGATAGATTGGATTATTACCCCATTTTGCAGATGAAGAAAGCACAATATGGGGAACAAAGCTAAAGAAATTGTTGGAAGAGTTGGAATTCAAACCCAGAAAGCCTGGCCCCCTTACCTGTGTTTTTAGGGTTGAGAGAGACTGAGGAGAGGAAGCCTTGCCTGTAAACGGATCCCAAGATAGAAAGGAAGGTGTCACCCTGGACCCTGTTCCTCTCCAGCCCAGATGTTCAGCAGCCTTCCAAGACTGCTACACTTGAAAATCAGACCTTGACCTCAAATCTAAGGACTAAAGGAGGAGTCTAGCACATTTCCCCAATTAATTCTCTAAAAGTCTCTTGCCAATAATCCCATCATTCTCTCCCCCTAACACAACCTTCTCTGATTGACACTTCTTTGGTGCTGGAGAACTATGTTAAGACAGATTCAGAGATGTTGTCCTGCCCAGCATCAGAAAAAAGTGACATGATATCCACCATGTTTTGAAAAGGGGTAAACAGCAACATGTGCCATGTGTCTACTATCTCTGGAGTGGGTTCTGTTCTAAGAAGGGTAAGGTACTGGGTCCTGAGAGCCGGTGCCAACAGTGCCAATAGGAATGCACAGGTCCAAGGAGGCCACTGTGGCTGAGAACATGGGGGTTCTTGGGAAAAGAAGGCACATACTGAGTCAAACTGGCCAGGCTTACAAAAAACAGAATTCCAGATGTGTTAGCTTCTCGTCACTGTGACCAAAATACTGACAAGAACCAATTGAAGAAAAGTTTATTTAGTTTCAGAGATGCAGTCCATGGTCAGCTGACTCCATTGCTCTGGGTCCAAGGTGAGGAAGAACATAACGACAGAAGGGCATGGCAGAGGGAAGATCCTCAGTTAGTTCATGACAGCCAGGAAGCAGAAAGAAAATGCAAGGAGCCAGGGACAAAATCTATAATCCTCAAGGCATGACCCTAGTGACCCACTTCTTCAAGCCATGGCCCACCTGCCTATGGCTTACCACCCAGTAGTCCATTCAAACTGTTAATTCACCAGATGGAGTAACTCACCACTTAGATCCCAGCTCTCATAATCACTTCACATCTTGCATTGACACATGAGCTTCAGGGGGGAAGGGGAAGGAATACCACCTATCCAAACTGTAAACACCAGATAAGAGTCACTCGTGTGGGGCACCCAAGTGGCAGGGCCCTGGAGGAAAAGCAAGGAGCTAATGATTTCTTGGTCCCAAAGCCACGGCAGGCAAGCCTTAAGTCCCAGGATGGGACAAAGCAAAGACCAACCATGTGCACCAGCTAGGGATTTTCTTAAGCTACCAAGTTTGCTCCTCAGGAAATACAAAGCAATACTGTCTTTTAATTGGGTAGGATAGGGTTCTGGGATAACGTGAGTGTGAACGACATCATGAGGAGACAGCAGGTGGAAGAGAGGTCATTTGGGAATAGTAGCAGTGGCCTTGTTGAGTGAGCCTAAATGCAACAGGGTAACGAGTAGTAAGGATGTGACCATCTCATGGAAGCCTCGGTGGGAATGGTGTGGCCCTTGAAAGAGCCTGCATCCTGGGAACTGAAACCTCATGCCAACCTCTCACTGACCCTCACCTCTGCTTTCATGTACATGTGCTTTGCTCCATCCTTTCCCTGAAAACTTCCTTCACATCTTTCTTTGTTAGTCTACTTGTTGGAAGGAGATGATCCCTGGCTCCCATGTTCTCTTGCCATGTTTCTAACCACAGAACTCAAGTAGATGTTGGTTCTAATTTTGGGAATCATGAATTTTATTGACCTATTTCTTATCAGTTGTCTACATTGGGTAACGAAAAGCCAGGAAGGCTGTACCAACACGTGTTGAAGGCTCATTCATTCCCAGGGATGTGGGATGGGGTCAGGATATTCCTGGGAACAGGGATTAAGAATTGGCTATGGGAGGGGGGCTGGAGTTGTGGCGCTTGCCTGGCATGTTGAGGCCCCTTGGCACAACATATGAATAAATAAAAGATCTATTGACAACTAAAATTTGTGTGTGTGTGTGTGTGTGTGTATAAAGAATTGGTTTGTGGGCCATGAAAATGCCCTATGTGGAACTGGAATTATTCAGAATTTGGCATTTATTCATCTAGCAACAGTATCCCTACCCTTGATTTTTTTTTACTGGGGTAACCCACTATATTGAATTCATAAGATCTTTCTTATCTACATGGTTTAGATGATAGAATCTGTTATATATATTCTCAAAATAACATTAAAAAAAAAAGTAGAGAAGGAATCCAGAAGGGCATTAGATATGTGAGGATGAGCTCAACCTTATTTGTAATCAGAGAAATGCAATTGAAAACCAAGATGCAATATGATTACATACCTACCAGATTCATAAAAATTTAAAAGCCTGAAAATTTTAAGAGTTGAAAAAAATATGGAACAATAGGAATAATTCTCAAAACTGCTGATAGGTAACAAATTGGCAGAACCAGAAAACTGCTAATCTGCTTTACATCCAAGAGGGCCATCAGCATAGAACACACAAGGTCACCATGTCCTCTCCAATAGTGCAGTGAAGTAGCTTGCTTTAGAAAACTACTTATGCCAGGGGTGGTGGTGCATGCCTATAATCCCAGTGGCTGGGAGACTGAGGCAGGAGGATCATGAGTTCAAAGCCAGCCTCAGCAATGGCAAGGCGCTAAGCAATCCTGTTTCTAGATAAAATACAAAATAGCTCTAAATAAAATACAAAAAAAGTGTTGAGGTTGTGGCTCAGTGTTCAAGTGCCCCTGGGTTCAATCCCCCAGTACAAAATAATAATAATAATAATAATAATAATAATAGAGAGGAGGAGTTCTCTCTCCTATATGTAAGGGCACATGAAGGAGACAACAGTCTGCAAATGAGGAAGAGGGCTTTCACCAGACCCCAAATCTGCCAGCATCTTGCAGCCTCCAGAATTGTGAGAAATTAATGTCTGTTCTTTAAGCCATGCATTATATGGGATTTCATTATAGAAGCCCAAACTAAAGCAAGACCCAACCCATAAACAATCCCATGCCCATCAAAACTAAAATGGAAAGACAAACCTCTGTGCATTGGTAATGGGATGCCAGACAGCAAAGAAAATGGACCAATCAGTTACCGCATAATACAGATATGGCTGTATCTATACACATAATGAGGCTGGGATTGGGGAAAGGCTCACTGAGGTTCCTTGGGGGCTAGTGGTATTCTATTTCTTGATTTGGGTAGTGCTCACAGGGACCTTTGTGTTCTAATTTTTCATTAAGATATATATTTTATGTACCCTTCTGTATTTCTGTTATATATTTAAAGAATAAAAAGGGGTGGGTGTCAAAGTGGGAGTTTATGAGTGTGATCATACATATTTTATAGTCCTCTCTTCTAGAACCCAGCTAAAAATGTGTATGCATATTTTCCATAGACTCACAAGGCCAGGAGGGTGGGAGGAAAAGACGGATGAACAAGTAGCAAACAGCTCAGCAGACCCAGAGAAGCAGAATCCTAAATTGGCAACGAGAGAAGCTGAGAACAAACTTTATTTTCAACACAGAATCTTGAAAAAGCTCAGGGATTTGTGGTACTTGGAGTGTCGGGAAATAGGGTTAAGTACATGTTAATGTAAGAAAGATTTGTTGACAGCTGCTTAAGATCCTTACGTTCCCTCCCTCTCTGTCCAGGGCTGTTGGATTACTGTAGCTTCCTTCTTTAAGGAAGGGTGGAAGTTTATTTTCTAAAGAAGGCCAAACATGGGGTTTCTGGATCTGCAGCCCAGGGCACAGGTGAGGATAGGGCACCAAAACAGTCACAGAAGGACTATTGACGTGGAATGTTGAGGCCCTTGCCCCGTACTCCTACCACAAGTCCCAAAAAGTTGCCTGCCATTTATATCTGGCAATGGGAAGAATCCCTTCTGGGAAATCTGACCATCCCAAATGAAAAGAACTGAAGATATGGATTCCAGGAGCTTCCTATCAAATGGCCCAGGCAGAAACCCAAAGAGTGAAACCCAAGGTCAACAAAACCACACCCAGAACTCCCAGCTAGCTTTTGTTCCCTTAATCTCTCAATCTCTCTCTCCTTTGCCAAGAGAGTGTGCATTGACTTTATCTGCTAGAAAAGCTTTGTTATGGAGGCTTTCAAACGCAATCAGAAGAGAGCCTGGGGTAGTGGACCCCCAGCGAACATGCTCAGCCTCAACAACCACCAAACCTTGCAAGTGTGTTTCTCCTCTGCCCTTGTCTACCCGGCAGCTCTCACTCCATGCTATTATGAACAAATTCTCAGACCTCAGATTTTTTTCCTCTGTAAATATTTCACTATGAATTTTTAAAATGTAAAGACATTGCATTTAAAATATAAACACAAATATTACTCTCAACCTAAAAAAATTACTTTTCATCATCATATAACCTAGTTGATATTCGTGTGGCCTTTATTTTTCTCTGAATGTTTCCCCCGTGCAGTTTTGTTAACTTAAACTGTGATTTTGAAACCAATTTCGCAACCAATCTGGAAAGCAGTATGGAGATTCCTTAGAAAGCTTGGAATGGAACCACCATTTGACCCAGCTATCTCACTACCCTAAAGACTTAAAAACGCATACTACAGTAACACAGCCACTTCAATGTTTATAGCAGCACAGTTCACAATTGCTAAAAGGTGGGAGCAACCTAGATGCCCTTCAGTAGATGAATGGATAAAGAAAATGTGGTATATATACACAATGGAATATTACTCAGCAATAAAAGAGAATAAAATTATGGCATTTTCAGGTATATGGATGGAGTTGAGGAATAACATGCTAAGCGAAATAAGTCAATCTCAAAAAACCAGGGCCTAATGTTTTCTCTGATAAGCAGATGCTAATCCTTATGGAGGGGGGTGCGTGGGATAAGTGGAGGAACTTTGGATGGGGCAAAGAGGAGGGGGGAAGGGACAAAGAGGTAGGGAAGATGGTGGAATGAGATGGACATTATTACCCTAGGTAGATGTATGATTGCATGAATGGTGTGACTGTGTATTTCATACACAACCAGAGAAGTGAAAAATTCTGCTCCATTTGTGTACAATAAATCAAAGAGCTTTCTACTGTCACATATAAATGATTAGAACTAATAAATTTTTAAAAAAAGATTTAGGACTTGATTGATATGCTTTCGGAATATTTATTTATTTATTTATTAGGTACTGGGAATTGAACTCAGGGGCACTTGACCAGTGAGCCCCATCCTCAGCCCTATTCTATATTTCATTTAGAGACAGGGTCTCACTGAGTTGCTCAGCGACTCGCCACTGCTGAGACTGCCTTTGAACTTGCAGATCCTCCTGTCTCAAGCCTCCAGAGCTGCTGAGATTACAGGCGTGTGTGCCACTGTGCCCAGCTCTGAATATTTTTTTGAATCTCTAAAATCCCATTTCTATTTATTTGCTTGTTTATTTATTTATTTATTGGGATTGAACCCAGGGGTGCTTTACCACTGAGATATACCTGCAGCCCCTGTTTTCTGAGATAGGTGCCAGGGCTGGCCTGGAACTTGTGAGCTTCCTGCCTCAGTTTCCCATATTGCTGGGACTACAAGCATGTGCCATCATGCTTGATTTAATATGTAGTTTTAAATTTCCTTTTTCAATTTCAAGAAAGTTTTCTGCATTTTGGTCTTTACTTTTTTGTTTCATTGCTTTGTTTTTTTTTTCTTTAGAATATTTATTGTATGTAGATTGAACATTCTTTGTCTATTTTCTTGATTTCTTTCCTGCCAGTCCTTTTTCTCTTTCCTCTTCTCTTTTTGGTTTGTAATGTGTTTACTATTTTTCATTTTCTATTTCTCTCCAATTTCTCTCGATACATTTTGCATTTGGTTTTCTCATTCTCGTCTTCCTTGTAGTTAGCCTTCATTCCTGAGATGATTTTTCTTTTATTTCTAGTTCTTTTTCTGAACTTTCAAATTTTTCTTTTCAATCTTCCTTCTCCTGAATCATTCTATTTTTTTTTCGTGTTTTCACTCTGACTTATGTTGTTTTTCATAATTTCCATGACTTTTTTTTTTTTTAAATCTAATTTGGGGCTTATTTTGAAGTATTAGATTTCAGTTTTCAGTGTTCAGTGGTTTCTTGATGTTCTTCCATTGTTTGTGATGATATAATTTGGTTATTCTCTTTTTTCTTATAACAGTGTTGTTGTATTTGATCACGATCCTTCCCTATAGCCTTTTTTTTTGGAAACGAGTTTCCCTCTACTTTTAGAAGGGAGCCATGACAATAGAGCTTTTCTACCTGACCCCCCTCATTGGGGTGGAACTTTCTCCCGTGTCTTCCCCTCAATAAAAAGGGGTTTCAGAAGGTCCTCTTCCTCTTTTTTGTCTACCTCCCTTGTGAGAACTGGAGGATCCCAAGAAAAAGGAATTTTCTCTGTCTGGGTGTGGTTATTTTGTGCCAGCCCAGTTCACCTGGAGTGACTCTGAATGACTTAGCCATGTGTCGCAACAAGTGGAACTGTTTTCTTAATTTCATTTTCAGATTTGGTAAAGCTTTGTTTATAATTTTGCATTCTTGTAGCTCTTTCATAGATTCCATTGTTTTTCTTAAATAATCATATATATGATCACAATGGTGTCCTACTTTCCAATCTAGATATTTTATTTATTTTTCTTACTTGATTACACTGCTTAGAACGTCCAGTAAAATGTTGAATAGAAGTGATGAAAATGGACATTTCTGTCTTGTTCTAGATCTCATGGATAAAGCATTCAGTCTTTCATTATGAGTTATGACGTTAATGTAAGTTTTCATAGATGCCTTTTATCAAATTGAGAATGTTTTATTACATTCCTAGTTTGCTGAGAATTTTTCAAAATCAAGAATGACTGCTGGAATTTTTGAGAATGCTTGGATTAGACAAAGGAGAATGAAGGGGAGGGATGGGGTATGGGAATAGGAAAGACAGTAGAATGAATTGGACAGAACTCTCCTATGCTCAAATATGCATACATGACCAGAATAATTCCACATCATGTACAACCATAAGAATTGGAAGTCATACTCCATGTATGTATAATATGACAAAATACACTCCACTGTCATGTATATCTAAAAAGAACAAATAAAAAATAAAGTGGAAAAAAGAATGCTTTATTCTATTTAAATTGAGATAAATATGTATTTTTATCTTTTAAGTTGTTAATATGGGGAGATATATTGATTAATTTTCAAATATTGCCTTCCTATTTATTTGCAATGCTTGGGATAGAATCCAGGGCTTCACTAACATTAGAAGTATTTGATTACTTCTAACCCCACAACCCCTGATTTTCAAATGTCATACCAGCCCTTCATTTCTGAAATTAAACCCTAGCTAGTCACAATATACTATCCTTTTAGCATATTGTTGTATTTGATGTGTTAAAACTTTGTTTAACACTTCTTGTGTATCATTATAAATATTGATTTGTGGGTTTTTTCCACCTATAATGTCTTTGTATTAGTTCATTCTGACTGTTGTAATGGAATATCATGAACTGAGTAGCTTACAAAAAACAAAAAACAAAAAAACAATAGAGCTTTTCTAGGTTCCTGGGTGTAGAGCGCCCTCTTTTGTTGATAGGTTCCTGGGTGTAGAGCGCCCTCTTTTGTTGATTTCACAAAGTAGTTTTTGGAATATGACCACGTGCTTTCTAAGCTCCTCCTCCTTGCTGCCCTTCCCACCTTGGACCTCTTCTTTTGTTTGCCTGCAAAATGCTCCTTCGTTGAGCAGATTGAATTTGAGCCTTCAGTTTGGGATTTTTCTCCTCAGTGTGGGGCTTTGCCCTTGAAAAATGTGTTGGTTGGTTGGTCTTGAGAATTCATAGGGCCCATGGACACTCCAGCATGGCCAGGTCTTCCCATGGTCTCCTCTGCTCACCCAGGACTGGGGCCTTTCCTCAAACTTCAAGGGACTCATGGAACTTTCCAGTAGGTTCCTTTGGTGATCTGGGGTCCTACAGTTAGGGATTCACCTTTCCCCCATTCCTTCCCCCACAGCTTCTGACATCCTGGGGGCCATGCAGGTATTGATAGCTGGTTCCCATCCTTCACATTCTGGAGCTCTAGGAGATCCCGCCTGCCAAGTCTGGTAGGTGCCACCCATGGGATTTTGCTAAGCTAGTTGCTGAGAATATTTTATGGTAGAATTTAAGGCTATTCCAACAACTGCTGTGCCACCGAATTGTCCAATTTGGTAAAAATTATAGAATTGTACCTTGAACATGGGTAAATTTTATGATAAGTAATTTATACCTCAGTAAAGTTTTAAAAAAGATTGTCATCTTTTACTATTTATGAACTTTGACATTGTCCCAGAGCCCTCCTTGCCCCTAATCATGTCAATAACTAATGGGGATTGCCAGTCTTCCCCCACAACCCACACTGCAGGGGACAAGGGGAAGTCTCCAGTACTGTGAGTGGAACTGGGCAGTGCAGTATGATGGGAAGCCACTCTTGCTGTGTCTGTGGGGCTGAGATATTATGCATGGGGTGCTGACCCGCCACACCCTGCCTATTGACCCCACAGCCCTGTGAGCCACAGCCTGTTCTGCACTAGCTTGGCCCTCTCCATTTCTAACAGGAAAGACCAGAGCAAACAGAGAAAAGGCCACTGGGAGGAAACAGAAATATTCAGAGAGAGGAAACACAAATCTATTAAAAGTCTCTTTCTGGGGCATGGAGATATAGCTCAGCTTGGAGCGTGCTTGCCTCTCATGTTCAAAGCCCTGGGTTCAATCCTCAGCACCTCCCCTCCCCTCCAAAAAAATATATAAAAGTCTCTCTCAAACTTTTCCATCCTTTCCTATTTTGTTTCATTTAGATTTGCTTTGTAAAAAATACATTGCAGGCACGATGGCACACACCTGTAATCCTAGCGGCTCAAGAGGCTGAGGCAGGAGGATCAAAAGTTCAAAGCCAGCCTCAGTAAAAACGAGGCACTAAAAACGCAGTGAGACCCTATCTCTCTATAAAATACAAAATAGGGCTGGGGATGTGACTTCGTGGTTGAGTGCCCCTGAGTTCAATTCCCGGTACTGCCCCCTACCCCCCCAAAAAAAAACTCATTGATGTGGACCCAAATAGATGGCTCTCTTCTTTTTTTTTTTTTTCTTCCTTGTGGTTCTGGGCATGAGGAGGTCACCTGCAGGAATGATTCCACCAAGTGGCCACTTTTGCACAGCCAGCAGGATCAGTCACCGCTGTTTACCTCACTGATCTGCTTTTGTAACTCTTGCTGATTGATAGGAAACCAAAATCTACCATGTGAAAAACAACAAATGTCAAATAAGACAAGCAGAGCTGCATGACTTGGCATCAATCACAGCAATGTACTTTGTCGTCATATTATAAGAGAGGTGAATCCTGGACCAATGGCAAGGGACAGTTCAGCCTAGTGGTTAAGCACTGGGAGCCAGAGTGAGAATGATTTTATTAGAATCCCTTTTCTCCACTTATTAGCTGTATGGAGTTGAGCATGTCCTTTATCATCTGAGCCTCCTCTTCCCTGCCCTGTTGCTTAGTTTGGAGGATTAAATGAGATAATACACATAAAGGATTTAGAGTGGTGACAGGCATCAGTGAACCTGGACCAGGTCTCCAAAACTGTGAGTTCACCTCTAGATCTTCTGCTGAGAAAGAAAAGCATCCATCCTTGACTGTGGTCAGGGCTCTGGGTGGCAGACTTGTTCTTTACAAGAGTTGGAAGAGTCCACAGAGTTGGTGCAAAATAGCATTTCAAGGAAACGTCTGCAGGGGGCAGAACTGCAATGGAGAAACAACTGTCATGAACTGTCCCACACAATTGCGTTCATAAGCTATTTTCACTGAAACAACTCTTCAGTTAAAAACAAAAAAAACTTGCACAGTGTGACCAAATGTTTCATGGAGACCATTGCTGACCGTGTGGATACGGTCATTCTGTGCTGCAGACACACACCTTTTGTCAGACAGGAGCCTGGTTTGGGGTGAGGCCATCCAAGCTGCCCGCTTAGAAAGCAAACCAGAAAGGACAGGGAAAGCAGCCGGAGGCCTTCTGCAGGCTGCTGTGTTAAAAGTTGCTGTCTCTGCAGGTCATTTTGATCTTGCAGGCATGGAACATTCGGGCTCTCTTTGCAAAAACCTTTTTCAGAGCTCATATTGCTGATGTACTGCCACTCTACAGAGGAGGTGAACAAAGGAATTTGGCCGGACATCCGGATGGGACATACGCGATGCCCCTCCCCCCCCACATGCCCAGCCACACTCTCCACCTGCCTCCTGAACCAGCTCTCCCTCCAACCTTTAGATCAGTGAATGACGTCACCATTACTGAGTCACAGCGTTAAAAATCTGGGTGTCCTGGTCCTCCTCGCTGTCCTGCTCTTCCCTGCCTGCTTGGCCCTGAGAGTGAAATCTTATGGACCCTCTCCCAGGAGCACCCAGGGCTCCTCATTCTCTCCATCACCAACTGAATGTTCAGAATCACTCTCCCTTTAATCTTGGCAATGCCCTCTGAATGGACATGAGCCTCTAGCTACCTGCATCCCACCACTTCTCCACAGTACTGCAGAGCATCTTTCTGAAAACTAGACGTACATTCCTCTAAAACTTTGGTGACATTATCACTAAAGAAAGGAGGGGAAGTCAGGTGCAGTGGCACAGGCTTGTAATCCTGGTTCCTGGGGAGACTAAGGCAAGGGGATCACAAGTTCAAGTTCAGCCTGGGCCACTGAGTGACACTGACTCAAAATAAATAAATAAATAAATAAATAAATAAATAAATAAATAAATAAATAAATAAACAAACAAACAAACAAACTTAAAAGGGCTGGAGATATAACTTATATAACACAGAGTACCTCTGTGTTCCCAGTTTGAAAAACAAACAAAAGGAAGGAGGGAAGAAAGGGAGTATATGTACTAGGAAACATAGCTGTCTTTATCACATGCAAAATGAGCCCCACGCTGTGTGAAACAATTTACATAAATCTCTCAATATTGCCTTCAACAATGCAGACAGAAACCTATTTCAGTGCTATTCTCTTTCCTCTAGGAAGCCTTTACTCGTCCAATTTCCTTCTTCAGCAGTAGCTAGAGATCTTTATTCAATAACTTGAGAAGTTTCCTTGTGGAAAACATTCTTACTGCTCCTACGAACAAATAAGAAAGGCTCAGAGAGGTGAAGTAACTTACCAAAAGTTACATAGTAAGGGATGAAGTCTTAATGTTATCACAGGCCTCATGTTTAACCACTAAGACTAAAACAATGATGAATTACAATGTCCCCCTTAGAAACCCTTGTGCTAATAGGAGAGTTGAATGTAAACAAATAACTCCTTTAAACCATGATACTTGTCATTAAGTTGGTAGATATTCAGTTGTTTTCCTGGCCTTCTCTAGACATCTCAAGTTAGCATTTGTACTATATCACCATAGTCTCACAATCTTCAGATCTAAATATTTCCTTAAAAATAGTAGAAAATACTATAGAGTTGGGAAACGGACCCAGTGGAATGATTGTCCCCCACCCAGCTCTGCTTCTGAGCTCCATATTGCACCTGCACACAGTATAGGGCCTATTGATCCTGCTTTTGGAATCATGAGCCAACTCTGACAAGCTCTGACCTTGAATCTCTGAGCTCACAGAGTTGCAAAGGATTCTCCTTTAGTGGAGTGATGGTAGGAATTATGGCAGGTCGTATCAGCAAGCAATTCAGAACTATCCAACAGTTCTTCTGTTTCAGGAAAAAAAATAATCTAAAAAAAAGCTGTGGGTTACTCAATGGGCCCTGGCCTTCATTTCTGCAGGGAGCACAGTGTGGGTATGTCTTAGACACTGGCTTCTCCTCCCTTCTCTCACTACTTCCTTTCTCCCTTATTTCCTTGCTTCTCTCTCCCTCTGAATCTCACTTTCCCTTTGCCTTCTTCCTCAAATTAGTATTCAGCTCCTATTTCTTCGGGTTCAGTGCCGGGAGCTGAGATATGGGGATAAAATAGACAGAGACCCTGTACCTAGAGAGACATTTCCACCAGGGCAGAGAAGAACAAGAACTTCAGGGTTTCAGTGGATCCGTCATAATTCCAGCTCCACTGTTTACTAGCTGTGTGATCTTGACAAGCCCTTAACCTCTGAGGGGCTTTGTTTCCCCACCTGTAAGAAGACAGTGTCACCCTGGAATTGTGTGGGTACAATGAGAGGAATATGTGTTAGGCCTTCACAATAGTGTCTGACACATCACAATATCATGGACATATTTACAGGTTGAGTATCCCTTATCTGAAATTCTTGGCAGATTTTGAATTTTTTGAATTTTGGAATGTCTGCATACACACAATGAGATATTGTGGAGACAGGAACTAAATATAAACACAAAATTCATCTATGTTTCGTATACATCTTACATACACAACCTGAAGGCAATTTATACAATATTCTTAGTCCTCTTGTGTTTTGGATTGCTACCATCATATGAGGTTGGGTGTGGAATTTTTCACTTGTGACATCATATCAGCACTCAAAAAGTATTGAATTTGGGGGCATTTCTGACTTTAAATTCTTCCTTTAGGGATGTTCAACCTGTACTGTAATCACTTTCATATAGTATGGTACAGTGCTGGAAACTATTCTGATTACTTGTATTTCCCCAAGACAATCACACAATATGTTAAGAGATACCTGGCGCATAGTAACCTCTCAATCAATAAAGCTATTAATCATCATAATTGCTGTTGCAGTTTGAATGGAAAATTCTGGATTATTTTAGGTAAACTGATATTTATTTCCTCATGGCTCAAGTGTAAGGAATGTGTTAACGGAAGATGCATATTGTGTGTGACTGTGAATGTGTATGTGGATATGTGTGGTGTGGGCATGTGTGTTGGGATGAGTAGACAGGGAGTCAGATTCAACATTATCCATGAGGAAGCAAATATTTTAAATTATTCTTGGACTGAGTATTTCCATTTCTATTTGTCAGACCATTTCTTTTAGAGGTACTGTTAGGAAATTCTTACTCTAGGGACTTTATTTTCTTTTTATAAAGTTAAGTAATCATATGTGTGTTTAAAGTAGGTCAACAAAAAGGAGTTGTCTGGTTTTGCTGTCAAAGCAACTCTGTCTCTATTGTCATTTGCATGCCTTTTAAATTAAAAGTCCCTTCCAAAATCATGGAGCAAGAACTGCACACTAGTGCCTAAAATTGCTGAATTATTCATGCTACCAAATGTCAAAAACGGCATGTCATGAACATATGCAGATAAAAAGATGACACATGTCCACGTTTTCTGTGAAAACAGGTGGGGCCAGAACCCCCGATATTAATTCAGGAATACTGCTCAGGGCCTGGTGGGACCCTGGAGCCTGCCTGAACCAAGGGCTGAAAGTAAACCATGCTGTTTGTGAGCCTGGCAGCCTGGTCCACGTTCAAATTCCAGCTGCAACACTTGCTAAATGTCTTGGTCAAGTTTCTTAACTCTTTTGAGCCTCAGTTTCTTTGCACATTAGAAGAAATAACACAATCCTACAATCTCTTATCTCTAATCCCCAAACCCCAAAGCTATGAAAAGTGACATCATCCTTAACTTCTTTGGCAGCGACTCTGATTGACCTGAATTTATTTGGCCATAAAGTCTTGTCCTGAGCTGGACACAAGGCTTTTAATGGTCCCCCGCTCCCCCTCCCCCTTTTTTTTAATTGGACATGAATGTACATTTTTTACTATGGAATTAAATTATGAAAGTATTAGTTAGGGTGTACAAAATATATGTAGTATTTGCAATATATTATTTCTCTAAAATCTAAAAATTCCTGAATTTCAAAACCCATCTGGTGGAAGGCTGAGATGGGAGAATTGCAAGTTCCAGGTCAGCCTGGGAACTTAGTGAGACACCATCTCAGAATAAAAAAAATAAAAAGGGCTGGGGATGGGTTGGAGCTGGGGCTCAGTGGTGGAGCGCTTGCCTGACACGTGTGAGGCACTGGGTTCGATCCTCAGCAGCACATAAAAATAAAAAAATAAAAGGCATCGTGTCTATAACAAACAAACAAACAAATTATTATTATTTTTTTTTTTTTTTATTTTTTTTTTTTATGTTTCTTTTTTTTTTTTTTTATTGATTGTTCAAAACATTACAGAGCTCAAGACATATCATCTTTCATACATTCGACTCAATTGAGATTTGAACTCCCCAAATACATAATACAGACTCACTTCTGTTACATACTCACGTTTTTACATAATGGCATATTAGTGACTGTTGTATTCTGCTACCTTTCCTATCCCCTACTATCCCCCCTCCCCTCCCCTCCCCTCCCATCTTCCCTCTCTACCTCCTCTGCTGTTGTTCAGTTCTCTCCCCTTTTTTCCCCCCACCCCCTTTCCCCTCATAACCTCTTATAATTTTGTGTATCACTGAAGGTCTCCTACCATTTCCATATGTTTTCCCTTCTCTCTTCCTTTCTCTCCCCCCATTCGTCTTAGTTTACTGGTAGTCTTTTCCTCATGCTCTTCCTTCCTGTTCTATTCTTAGTGGCTCTCTTTATATCAAAGAAGACATTTGACATTTGTTTTTTAGGGCTTGGCTAGCTTCACTTAGCATAATCTGCTCTAATGCCATCCATTTCCCTGCAAATTCTATGATTTTGTCGTTTCTTAGTGCTGCATAATACTCCATTGTGTATAGCTGCCACAATTTTTTTATCCACTCGTCTATTGAAGGGCATCTAGGTTGGTTCCACAGTCTAGCTATTGTGAATTGTGCTGCTATAATCATTGATGTGGCCGTATCCGTATAGTGTGCTCTTTTAAGGTCCTCAGGGAATAGTCCAAGAAGGGCAATAGCTGGGTCAAATGGTGGATCCATTCCCAGCTTTCCCAGGAATCTCCATACTGCTTTCCAAATTGGCCTCACCATTTTGCAGTCCCACCAGCAGTGAACAAGTGTGCCCTTTTCCCCACATCCTCGCCAACACTTATTGTTGTTTGACTTCATAATGGCTGCCAATCTTACAGGAGTGAAATGGTATCTTAGGGTGGTTTTGATTTGCATTTCTCTGATTGCTAGAGATGGTGAGCATTTTCTCATGTGCTTGTGGATTGATTGTATGTCCTCCTCTGAGAAGTGTCTGTTCAGGTCCTTGGCCCATTTGTTGATTGGATTATTTGTTATCTTATTGTTTAATTTTTTGAGTTCTTTGTACATTCTGGATATTAGGGCTCTATCTGAGGTGTGAGGGGTAAAAATTTGTTCCCAGGATGTAGGCTCTCTATTTACCTCTTTTACTGTTTCTCTTGCTGAGAAAAAACTTTTTAGTTTAAGTAGGTCCCATTTGTTTATTCTTGTTATTAACTCTTGGGCTACGGGCGTTCTATTAAGGAATTTGGAGCCCGACCCCACAATATGTAGATCATAGCCAACTTTTCCTTCTATCAGACGCAGTGTCTCTGTTTTTATATCTAGCTCCTTGATCCATTTTGAGTTAACTTTTGTGGCTGGCGAGAGAAAGGGATTCAATTTCATTTTGTTGCATATGGATTTCCAATTTTCCCAACACCATTTATTGAAGATGCTATCCTTCCTCCATTGCATGTTTTTAGCCCCTTTATCAAATATAAGATAGTTGTAACTTTGTGGATTAGTCTCTGTGTCCTCTATTCTGTACCATTGGTCCACCTGCCTGTTTTGGTACCAGTACCATGCTGTTTTTGTTACTATTGCTTTATAGTACAGTTTGAGCTCTGGTATCGCTATACCTCCAGATTCACACTTCCTGCTTAGAATTGCTTTTGCTATTCTGGGTCTTTTGTTTTTCCATATGAATTTCATGATTGCTTTATCTATTTCTACAAGAAATGTCTTTGGGATTCTGATTGGCATCGCATTAAACCTGTAGAGAACTTTGGGTAGTATCGCCATTTTGATGATGTTAGTTCTGCCTATCCATGAACAGGGTACATTTTTCCATCTTCTGAGATCTTCTTCTATCTCTCTCTTTAAGGTTCTGTAGTTTTCATTGTATAAATCTTTCACCTCTTTTGTTAGGTTGATTCCCAAGTATCTTATTTTCTTTGAGGATATTGTGAATGGAGTGGTTTTCCTTATTTCCATTTCAGAGGTTTTGTTGCTGATATACAGGAATGCCTTTGATTTGTGTGTGTTGATTTTATATCCTGCCACTTTGCTGAATTCATTTATTAACTCTAGCAGCTTCTTTGTAGATCCTTTTGGGTCTGTTAAGTAAATTATCATGTCATCTGCAAATAGCGATAATTTAATTTCTTCTTTTCCTATTTTTATGCCTTTAATTTCTTTTGTCTGTCTAATTGCTCTGGCTAGTACTTCGAGAACTAAATTTTTAAATTATTAAAAAAAAAAAAAAAAAAGGGCTGAGGATGTGGCTCAGTGATTGAGCACCCCTGGGTTCAATCCCAGAACCAAAAAACAACAAAAAAGTCTGGCCCTGAGGATTTCTGATCATGGACTGCGGACATACACTTTCCTCACAGGATTGTGATGATGGCATGACATGCCCCATGGGAACACCTGGCCCCATTCCATGCTGCTTCCCTTCCCTTTCTCCTACCAGATCTTTTCTCAGTGCAACTTCTCACTTGAGGCCTGCTCAGGGGCTGCTGAAGTTTTTTTCTGCCCCAAACGCCCCTGTGGCGGTTTGCCTGGTTTGCTTGCTGGTCTGAAAACTCCTTCAGGGTAAGAACTGTGTCCCATTGTTGAGTGGCACAAAGACCAGGCTTGAAAAACACTTTAAAGATGAATCTAGTCATCCATTATCAGGTCTCCACTAGACCTCATGGTCTCCTGGTTCCCTCTCAGGTAGGGCTGCACCCTGACAGCAGGGATTTACTGCTGTGTGTACAAAAGAAAAGGCGGGGAGTCTTGGAGGAGCCAGCAGGAGACTGCTGTCCTGGGGAGGCAGTGGCGGGAACTCCCAACAGCCAGGGTTGCCTGGCACTGTCCTGGTTTATGTCTAACTGCCGCAGGATAATCATTAACCCTCACTTTTACTCTTCCGCTCTGAAATTTAGATCCTAAATCATGTGAAATCCTACATAAGGAGCCCTGGGAGAAGTCTCAGGGAGCAAGGATGTGTGTGTGTGTGTGTGTGGGGGGGTCTTCTTTAAAAAGGGAGAAGCCAGTAGGCATAAGAGGTAGAGGAGACAGAGGTGAGGTTGCTAGCAACAAATTTAATTCCCTAATAGTGATAAGAGCATGGATTTAGAGTCAGACAGATGCAGGGTCCAATCCCAGGTCTGTAACTTATCAACTGGATAATGTAACACAGTATGTTGAAAGAAGGCCCCCAACAAAAGACATCCTAGCCTCAGGAACCTCTGAGAGTGACCTTATTTGCAAAACAGTCCTTGTAGATATAATTAAGTTAAGGATCTTGAGATGAGATCACTTTGGATCATCCTGGTGGGCCCAGGCCCACCCCAGAGGTGAGAGGAGGAGGGGATGACTACATAAGACAGAGAGACAAGACTGACGCAGCCATCCATCAAGCGATGCCTGGAGCCACCAGACACTGGGAGAGGCAGGAGGGGCTGAGTCTCCCCCTGAGCCTTCGGAGTCAGCGTGATTTAGAATTTCTAGCCTCCAGAACTGAGAGAGAATAAATTCCTATTGTTTTAAATCACCAAGTTGGTGGCAGCTTGTTATGTCAAGTCTAGGAGAATGGTACACCCTGGGTGAGTTTTTACCCCGTTGTTGTGAGCCTCAGTTACCTCATCTGAAAATGGGGATAAGATTTGGACCTGCCTTATAGGGCGGTGGCTTTGAGGAGTAATAGAAATTAAATATGCAAATTGCACCACACCAAGTTGTTCCTTAGTAGACGGAAACCCTGTTATGAAGGAGGTTGAACAGAAATCGTGAAATATGAGATTTATCCAGCAGATGGCAGAAGATGGACTTGCAAAGAGGACTTCATGAAGTTTACTGTCTTCCAACGAAGCGTCAGAGCGGAAGTGGCCTTCCTGGCTCACCAAGTGACAGAGACTAACCTACCACCCTCTCAGCTGTGCTGTGCAGAACTGAACTGATTCTGTCTTCCTTTAGCCATTGTGCACAAGGACAATGGAGGACATATAGAGTATGATGAGACAGAAAATATCTGGGTTCTGGGCCTGGCTCTGTCATCACGCTGGGACTCAGTTTTCCCACCTGCGAAAAAATGATAAGATGAAAAAAAGCGAGCACACCCTGTGCTAGAAGACTGTTGTGAGACGTGATGTATGAAACTGCTGGGCAAACAAGATGTCATATGGCTCAAAAGTGGCCCAGGAGGGATTAATTCATGGATTGCTTCTGCAGGAGCCCCAGGGTCATGGTGGATTTGTTCATTTGTTTATTTACTGAGCAAATGTTAAGCCAGGACCTGTGCTAGGCCTGGCAAAAAAGGGTTCACATTTGAGAAGTTCACGTTTCTAGTTCGGGTGAACAAGTGCATGGGGTCTGGTTTTTCTCTCAGATACTAGAATAACTTTCCAACTTAGCTTGAAAAACGCATTAGAATGAACAGTACCCTTGCTAATTAATATTTCCTTTTCAATTTATTTTTTAAAATTCCACTCTGTAAAAACCAACTATTTTTATTAAGTGAAAAAGGAAAATTGCAAGACAGAATGAACAGAAGAATCTACCACATTTTTTTTCTTACAAAAAGCTGGAAGAATACAATCTCATAGTGTTGAGAGTATATTGAATCCAGGGGCACTTTACCACTGAGCTATATTCTGGTCTATCTATCTAAATATATATATTTAATTTTGATAACAATCTTGCTAAGTTGCAGAGGCTTACCTTGATGAACTTGAGATCCTCCTGCCTTAGCTTCCAGAGTTGCTTGGTTTACAGGCAGGTGCCACTATGCCCAGCTTTACCTGGCTAACTCAATCACTCTGCACTAATGATGGAGTCAGTCATGTTCTTTTTTAGAAGAAAATTAAAAGGAAGAGGAAAGTCCATCTTGTTCTTTGTACTTTTGTAAAGAAGTCATCTAACCGGAAGTGATCCACACTGTTTTAAAGTCCTCCTCTTTAAAGTGGGTTACAAACATTAACTCAGCAACCCCTAGGGGTCATATAAGAGGCTGGTGAGTCAGAAGCAAGTGCCAGTCTATAGGTGCTGTGTCCTAGCTGTGGTAACACCCCTAACAGGTGCTCAAGGCTTTGCAGTGTTCAAAGGGCTTTCTCCTGGATTATTTAGTGTAACCTCTCTGTGACCTCTGTGTCACTTGTAGGTCAATCCTGCAAGTTCTGTGTTACAGATGAGGGAATAAAGATTCTGGAAAGTGAAATGACAAGTCCAAGCTGGTCAGTGGCAGAGTTTAATGTCACTTATATGTCAATGACTGCCCAGCACAGAAAATATAATCACTAATGTCATCTTCCCATGCTACACCCTGGGGGTGGGGGAGTGGGAAGAGCAATCAGTCTTTCTGTCTAATCATAGCTTTCCTTCATCCTTCCCTTCTGCCCTTCCTTCTTTTTTCCTCCCTCTTTTTTAAAAAATTTTTTAATATTTATTTTTTAGTTTTCGGTGGACACAACATCTTTGTATGTGGTGCTGAGGATCGAACCCGGGCCTCACGCATGCCTGGCGAGCACACTACTGCTTGAGCCACATCCCCAGCCATTTCCTCCCTTTTTCTACTCCATTTGGAAAAAAGAAGAGGAGAGGAAGAAGATCTTGCCAGAGAGGTAAACAGATAATCCCCATTGGGGCAGCCTAGTTTTATGCAAATTTACATTATGCTTCAGATTTAAAGCAGTGTGGTAGAAATATATTGATCATGGACCATTTCTGTGCAAATATTAAAGAAAGGAGAAGCTTCCTGAATTGTATATGAGTTGAGCTGCATAACTTACTGGCTGGCAGTCAGCATTCACCCTTTTGCCACATGGGAGTACCGGCCTGGTAAATAGACAGCTGTCAGGGCCTCAGGTTTTCAGGGACTCCTCCTCCCTGTCCCACACTGACCCCATGCCACTCTATTTGGCATGACAAGGGAACAACGAGGCACCCAACTCAGCTGGAGTAGAGAAGGATGAAGAAGTGGCACTAGGAGGTGACATATAAACTGAGCCCTGAATCCTGAATGAGATATAGTCAGGATGCCCTTCTCTACCCAGCCTGCTGTCTCTGCTTTTGCAGGCCAGCCACGAGGTCTAGGACAGATGCAGAAGGTACTAGGTCAGCCTCTCTCTCCCCTGGTCAGGATGAGGTGCCCATTCTTAATACCTTACCCTCTTTACTCTGCTTAAAATGACCATTAACACAGCTGTCTCCCTCACCAAAGTGATTCCCTTGAGGGAGAATCTGGACTTGTTTTCTTTCAAACCCTGTGTCTGGTGAATGGTATATAGCAGCTTCTCAATAATTTATTTATTTTTCTGTTTAAAAACATTTTAATATGGTCAGGCATGGTGGTACATACCTGTAGTCCCAGAGGCTTGGGAGGCTGAGGCCGAAGGATCATGAGTTTAAAGCCAGACTCAGGGGGCTGGGGATGTGGCTCAAGTGGTAGCGCGCTCGCCTGGCATGCGTGCGGCCCGGGTTCGATCCTCAGCACCACATACAAACAAAGATGTTGTGCCTGCCGAAAACTAAAAATAAATAAATAAATATTAAAAAAAAAAAAGCCAGACTCAGCAACTTAGTGTGATTCTGTCTCTAAATAAAATACAACAAAAGGTTGGGGATGTGGCTCAGTGATTAAGTGCCCCTAGGTTCAATCCCCCATACCAAAAATAAAATTAAAAAATGATAATATGGGGGATTTCTGGGGTCAGAGATCAATGGTAGAAGACTTCCTTAGGAGTACAAGGCCCTGTGTTTGATTCCCAGCACTAACACCAGCATGCACACACATAAAAAAAATTAATGTGGAAAATTTCTAATATATTCAAACAATATAATGAACCCTGTTGTGCTTATTAGTATCTAACTTCAGTAGCTACCAACTCATGACCAATCATCTTTCCTTTCTACTTTCCATTTACCCTCACTCCCTCATCCCATTATTTCAAAATTAATATTATAAATAAGTACATAAGTGTGAATATTGTAAGAAAAAAATTAAATGCCAGTCTTCTCTCGCCACCTTTAAAATGCCAGGGTGGGCAGGGTGGACAGAGTGGAGGGGAAGAACATTTTTCCAGAGGTCTAAGGCTTCTATGGAACAAGTCCTTATGATGAGAAAAACTGAGAAGGGAAGGTGGAGGACTACTGATGATTATGTGCCAAGCACTGTGCATTATGCTTCTATTTTGTCCTCCTAGGAGGTACAGGTATTATTATCCTACCTTAAAGATACAGCTCGAAGATGGAGTCCTGTACCTATGGCAGAGGTGGGAATTGGATTGGAATCCAATCCCTTGAGGCCTCAAGATCTGGGTCCTCAACCCAGATGACGATGCACTCAGTCCTCACAACATCTGCCCAAGGCCTGAGGCTTCTAAAGACACTTCCTGGGCTGCTGGCTCCTGCCTTCCTCCTGTTGTACCTGAGCCCAGCTAATTTCCCTGGGCCCTGGGGACATGCCCTGTAGGTTACTCCAACCCTGGGAAGAGGAAGGGTTTCCATGCCCAGGATGCCAAAGGGGAATTAAGTTCCTTATTAAAAAGAAGGTCATTTCTTTCCTTTTTAAGTCCCTAGGAAATGACAGCTAGGAGTCCTGAAGAACTTGTAAATCAATTCATAAGGGGTTAAACAATAAAATGCACTCACGGTGGTTGGACTAAGGCATTTGTGTGAAAGATCCAAGAGATTGTGTTTAAATGTATTTTTGAGTAGATGAGACTGGATTGGATCGTGACAATAAGGGAGTAATCAAAGCCCTAATTGTTTTAAGAGCAAGAGGTCCACATTTTAAGAAAAGGAAATTGGCCAGTGCTGGAGCATGACACGTCTCAGGCGCAAACACTGGCCCTGACTGGCCAGGCGAGCAGACTTGGCAAGCAGACCTGAGCTGGGAGGCTCCCAGGACGCTCCCAGGAGGCAAAGCAGCCCTACAGGACAAGAACTCCCGAGGCAGCTCAGTGAGGGATATGTCCTAGGCTTAGCCCTTGCCCTGGGTCCTTGCTCACCAATTCTCTTCTGTATAATTTGGCTTGTTGGGTATTTGTTTTTCAACAGGGAGAGAACAAGTTGCTCTGGCCACTGTGAACTTCCAGTAATCTTGAGAGTTGATTTTTCCTCATTATAAATGAGTAAACTGGCTTTCTGACTATAACTTAACTTTTGTAGTCATTTGCCTTCAGGGAGGGAACGATCCAATCTCCCCGCTAGACTGAGCTTCTCTCTGCCAGCTTTCTTTGTCAGTTAGTGAATGGGTATCGTGTGTAGCAGGCTCTTGTGTGTGCCACATCCAGCTGCCAAGGGAAGAAGGATCCAGATAGAGAATGCCAGCAACGTCAGGCCTCTGTGGGGTGAGAGAGCAGGCCTTAAAAAAAAAAAAAAAAAGAGAGAGAGAGAGAGCAGGCCTTGCACAAGGAGAAGTCATCCAGGCAATGAATACCACTTCCCCAGGTTCCTAGGGAGAGATCTGGGTTCTGAACCACAGTGCTGTGAGGGCCTTAACACAGAGACCTGAAACCTTTTGTGCTCCAAAGGAACTAGTCAGGATCCCTTCACCCCGAAGCAGGTTTTTCCAGCTCATCTGAGAAGCATCCCTGTTTTGTTCCCATTGGCATGAGACAAAGAAATTCACAGAAGCAAAACTCTGCCATGTGGCTCCTTCCTTCAAGATCTTTTGATAGCTCCTTACTACCTATAGCATGAAGTCCAAACCCATGAGCCAGACTTACACTCATGGTAGGAAAACTAAAAAGATTATTGCTACACTATTTCATCAAACCAAACCCTCTAGTAACTGAAAGGTGTACTTTATTTGAAGTGCTAAAAAGCACCGTCAAATGAACTGTGACGGGCTGGGGATGTGGCTCAAGAGGTAGCGCGCTTGCCTGGCATGCGTGTGGCCCGGGTTTGGTCCTCAGCACCACATACAAACAAAGATGTTGTGTCCACCGAAAACTAAAATAAATAAATAAATAAATATTTTTTTAAAAAATGAACTGTGACATCTCATAGATTATAATGCACATCCAATTTCAGATAGATTAAAATATGGAACATAATGAATCTTAAGGTCACCAAAATGTGGTATTTAAAGCAAAAGCTGAAAGCTGTGGTTTTTCCCTCTTAGAGGAGAAACACTTTTTTTTTTTTTTTTTTGATACTCGGTATTGAATCTAGGGACACTTCACCATTGAGCTATATCCCAGCCATTTTTATTTTTTATTTTTGAGACAGGGTCCCACTAAGTTGCTTAGGGCCTTACTAAGTTGCCAAACTCAAATTTGTAATCCTCCTGCCTCAGCCTCCCAAGTTGCTGGGATTACAGGTATGCACCACCGTTCAAAATTCATTTTGGACAAAAAGAATTCTGTTATTTAGGAAAAGAGTGCAAATAATAGTGAGTTATTCACACAAAATACCACTGTGTTGTTGTTATTGTACTTATTGTTATTATTATTATTATTATTTTAGAAGGTCTAGCCTAATGTTCTAGGTCTGAATAATTGAAAGTAAGAAAGAGAGAGAGATTAATTCAGCATAAGGTAACAGGACCTCAGCCCTCAGCTGTCTTTGACTGCTAGGACAGGGGGACTGAGAGCAACTTGATCCAGGTTCTTGGATCAAGTGGGTGAGACCAAGTCAGTCCAGGCCTCCATGGAGTTTATAAGATGACAGAAGAGATACATTAAGCAATTATATAATTACAATGGTGGTAAACACTAAAAGGACAAGTACATGATACTTTGAGGATAATCAACAGGGAACCTGAGAATACCAGAAAGTTTCTCAGGGAAAGTGGTGTTTGAGCAGAGCAAAAGGAGAAATTCTAGGAAGGGTAGGTGGAGAGGTAAGGGGAGCAGTTTCCTGCAGAGGCATGGCCAGAATGCCCAGTGGAAGCCCTTCAGACAACGGTTGTCTGCTCAGAAGGGCCTACCAGCTAGGCAACTGTCCCAGGACTTGTGTGCAACAGAGAAAGCAGTTCAAATCCTAGATATTGTGAAGTTCGCCTGCCATAAAAAAAGAGTGGAGCAGGAAGAACTGAGAAAAAGTCCTGGTGGTGTCTTCCAGGAAATGACCTTGAAAGTTCTGACCTGCTGAATCTGTCTTGGTCATTGCTGGGCTCCCACACCCAGAACAGTACCTGGCACACTCTAAGAGCAAATCAATTATTTGCTGTGGATGAATAGAATCATCAAGTGGGGTGGGGCTGGGGCAGGTGTGGTGACTTCAAGGCATCCTAGGTTGACACCCACTAAACTGGAAAGAGCTTTCCAGTTCACAGAAAACGTAAAGGAGGCATTTAACTTTCACGGCCATTAACTACAGTTATTAAGTAGTTGGTCTTGATAATTCTAAAAATTCTTCTGGCAATAAATGTCCTCCACCTGTAAGTGGTCCAGCTTGAAGCCCAGATGCAATGATACTGGCATTCTTTGCCCAGGCAGGGTCGACCACGCT
This sequence comes from Ictidomys tridecemlineatus, assembly GCF_052094955.1. NCBI lineage: Eukaryota > Metazoa > Chordata > Mammalia > Rodentia > Sciuridae > Ictidomys > Ictidomys tridecemlineatus. The sequence continues at coordinate 52,950,776 of NC_135487.1, forward strand.
GAAAACCTCAGAAGGCAGAGAATGTGTCCTTCCCTTTCCAGTGGCTGCTTCCCTTGTTCAGAGGTCGGGTCATCATGACCTCTGGTCAGGGATGTTAAATCAGGAAAGAGGCATAGTCCAACTCCAAAGAAGATGATTCTATTGATTAGGAAAATACTTTGATGGACTCTTGATTGACAGAAGATTTCATCTCCTTTTCCATCTTTTATTATTATTTTAAACATAAGAGAGAATGTTCATTGTCTGAAATATAAAATGCAAGAAATCAGTTAAAGTCATCTATCATCCCACATACCAAAACTAACTAATATTTATATTTAGGTGTATTTCTTTGTGCTGGGGATTGAAACTAGGGCCTTGCATATACTATACAGATGCTCTAATCCTGAACCTGTTACAGCTCCAGCCTTATGTGTACTTCTTGCATACTTTTTCTCTCCAGGTATACTTGATATGTGTATTCTGGTACACACACACACACATACATGCACGTGTGCGGGCGGCCTTAAATAAATAAGATTGAATAGTACATATCAATTTGCAACTAATTTAAATGTTCTGAAATTTATTTTAAGCACCTTTCTATGTCAGTGGATATGCATTCACATCACTCTTGTAAATTCTGGCCTGATCTGGTATTGCAGCCTCTAGATTTTTCCATCTTCAATTTCTTCCCACCCTTGACCGCATTAGTTCTCCTGAGGCAAAAACTTTTGACCATGTTACTCTCCTGTTAAACCCCTTCAAAAGTTTTTCCACACCTTGTCTTCTGTAGATAAAGTCCAAAATATTTCAGTCAAATATTTGACTTCAACTTGATTTTCCACTTTCATCTCCCACTACTTTCCCAGATGTACTTGATGCACTAGTAAACACCTGATGTTTCCCAAGGTACTTTCTATGCCTCTGACCTCTGCTCAAGTTATTCCCTTCCACCTGGAATGCCATTCCCATCAGACTTCCCAGCTGCTGGAACCTCATGCCCCCTTCAAGGAATCAATCAGTTATCACCTTCTTCAGAAAGCCTCATTCTCTCTAGCAAATGAGCCAGGAACTAAGCCAAGTTTTTTTATGTAAGGAAAAAAGGTAATTTATCACTCTTTGCAATCACTTAAAACATGCTTTGCTTCTCTGAATGTGTGTGAACTCATGTACACACTCTCACACACATTATGGCAAATTGTGCAAAGGAAGATTCGTGTTACAGGGCAGACTTAGAATTTAGTTTTTTCTCTCTTTTTTTTGTTGTTTTTAGGTATACATGACAGTATAGTACAGACTTAATTTAGGACTTCACTCCCTCTAATGCTTTTTTCATTTACAAAAATTATTTATATATGTCTACAAATCCACAGATACACTGTGTGTGTGTATGCACATTCATGTATATAGTATATAAAAGTGTTCTCACAATTTATTTCCTGGAGGCTGACATTTCTAAGGTACCAGGTAATCTTACAGTGTGTATAGTTTTCAGGTGACCATGACATTTCATTAGGGATCTTGCAGGGAAAAGGCACCTGAGTCATGCCCTACATAAATCTGCCAGAATTGGGCTCCTCCTTGGTTGTGTACCATAAAATAGACAAATAGTTCTTAATAAATCCACGGAGCTTACCTAATTCAGCTTGGGGACTGTGAGACTTGACAACTAGATGAACGTAGGAAGGTGTGCTGGTTGGGGGCAATCTCACAGTGAACCAGCTCGATTTCCCAGATTAGTTCTTCTAGCCCAGCATTAGCATTCCAGGGCCAGACTCTCTTTTCTGCCTGAGAAATTAGATTTCCTCTGCTTCTTGAGTCAATTTTGTAGGTACCCAGCGTTTCAAAGCTTCAAACATGGCAAGGAGGGGGTTTTGCCTGAAGTCTTTTATCCAAGAGGAGCTTAGAGTTCTACAGTGCTCCTGTTAGCAGTTGGCTTGTTTAAGGGTTCTCAGGATGAAAACATGCAGTTCTCTTCCTCTACCTGAGGCTGTCTTGCCAAATTGCTTGACTGATCTTTATTTGCTGCTGATCTGGTCAGCTCCCAGCCCAACAGGGAAGAATCAGTGTGGGCACACAAGATCATTCTGGGTTCCCCCTGAGCTTTCATTGTTGATTGACAGTGTCATGAAGACTCTTCCTGGACTCTGGCTCCTGTCACACTTAAAACTCTCTTTTCACTCTCCCTAAGTGATCTCATCCACACCCTGGCTTTTAATGCCACCTACATGATGACGACTCCCACCTGCATACCTCCACTTCAGCTCCGTCATCTGAGCCCATGTATCCAACCACCTACTTATCATCACTATCTAGATGCTGGCATCACAACCTCAACATACTTAAAATGAATTCATCAGTTGCCTTCTCGACTGGCTCCTCCCTGTGGGTTCCTACCCAGAAGATGACAGCACCTGCCACCTGCATACTCAGGATTTCCAGGAGGGAAATATCATCTTCTTTTTTATATCTCCTCTTCCTTTCACCTCCCTGTACTCCATCCTGCTGCATAACTGGATAATCTTTGAGTTCAGCCAATCCAACGACCTCCTAAAAAGTCTTCACTTTTGTTCTTTGCTCTTCACTTTCACCATCAAACTTCAAGACACCCCAGTCTCTCTCCTAGACTGCTACAAAAGCCTTCTTCCTGGTTTTGTGAAATCTATAAATTTGGCACAGGAGGCAGTATTAACACCATTCTTGTTCTGTTCAATCTTTGCAACAGCCAACTCAATAGACTATCACAGAACATCGCCAGGATACTCTGGTTTTCAGCCTCAAGTTGGAAATCGGGGTTTTAATGCCCTGACTCAGAAAGCCTGCTGGATGCTTCCGCTAGAGTAAAAATTCCCCATTTGGCCTCTCTAAGGCGAGCCTGACAAGTGGTCTTCCTGGGAATGAATTTAATTTTTTTAAAAATTTTTAGTTGAGATGGACACAATACCTTTATTTGACTTATTTATGTGGTGCTGAGGATTGAACCCAGTGCCCCACGCATGTAAGGCAAGTGCTCTACCACTGAACCACAACCCCAGCCCTTCTCAATACTTTAAAATCCACTTGTCCTATATCCTGTCAATGGTCTTGGAGTGAGAATGACCCAGGCATCTGGGATCCTAAGGTTGAGCACACCAGCTAGAGGCATATGGATTTTAACAGGCACTGAAATAAAAAATTAAAAATTTTAAAATAAGAAATTTTAAAAAATTCAAACCCTTGACCGCAGTTCACTTTTCCTTGTGTGACCTCGGCCCACACCCTCCTCTTCAATGTCACCCAGTGTCACTCTGCCTTGTTGCTCTGTCCTCTTTTGTGCTTGCTACACAGGGCTTATCCAGTTCATTAGTACTGTGGATGGACAGAGCTCCTTCCTATCATAGTGGTTGTATCCTCTTGCCTGGCTAATTTGCATTTATCTTTTAGGTGGCAGCTTTAATGTCTTCTCCAGAGGAAAATGTTTTGGACCCTTGCCACCGGATCAGAGTGATTACACATGGCAACGCTGTGCTCCTTCTTGCTCTGCCACCCCAGTGGCTGCCGTCTGACCAATGTGTTTAATATGTTTCCCCTGCTACTTTGTAAGCTCATAAAGTCAGGATTAGCATCTTTTGTATGATCATGTCTTCCAGCACCCAACACAAAACCTGGCATTCAGTGAGTGTCCAATATGTATTGTGAAATGAATAAAAGATGTCCTAAATCTAGATCTTTCCAACATAGACGAACACATTAGTAATTTCTGTTGGTGTTATTCCAGCTTTGAGTGACTCTAGCTTTGCTTGTTGCTTGACCATTGATCAGTTCTACTTTTTCATAGAACGTACCATAAGCATTTGCTGTAACGGGGGTATGGGGGGATGTTGCACTGAGTACTGGAAATCAAAGTTGAATTGAAACTCCTCCTGCCCAGAGGAGTTTACCAACTAAGCATATTTTTTTAATGGTTTATATTTTTATGGAAAATGCAGATAATGGGAGATTTGTGGATTTTCATATAGACAAAAACTTTATGTTACACTCAGTGAGATCATTCACCCAAGCATAGGCAGAGTGTCAGAGAAAGGGTTATGGGTCTTCTTGGCTGAGCCACTGTGGCGATGGCCAGGTTATTAGGGACAGAGTACAGCCCAGGGTCAGGAGGACTGGGCTGACTCATCCAGTGAGGAGAGCAACCGGGAGCCAGGCCAGGTCAGGTTAGCAGCCTAGGATTCACCTGCAGAAGAAGCAAACCTAGAGCACCTTGGGCACTTGGTGGGTCATACACCTGGCTGCCTCCAGTGAGATCACTCTGGCCACACGAGACCCACTTGCCTTCTATGTCCAGGCTCATGGCTTGCCAGCAAGGGTGTGCCAGGGACTCCAGGCAAAAGATTGAGCAATTAGCCTCCTCAGGAAGAGCTGGATTTGCATCTGGCACACTTGGACACTCGAAACTCTGTGTGATTCTAAGCAAGTTAGGTTTTATGAAACTCCCTTTCCTCTAGTAAAAAAAAGACAAGAAAGCCTGTCATTCATTGTGGAGATGAAGTAACGTGGTTGGTGCTTCGCTAGAATGGATTTTCTTTAGTTGATTGTTCACTTTTGCCACTAGGACACAGGTGTGGATTTTGCTTTGGTGGCCTTATTCTCTCCTTTCCTTAGGGCCTGGACCTCTCATGACCTGCCCCACATTCTTTCTCCAGTCTTGAAAACCTCCTGCAGAATGAGTAGGCTCATCCCGTGCTGTGGAGGGAAATCTGGAACCTAGAAAGCACTCCATAAGTATTGGAGATATAAATGGTCAGATAGATGGAGAAACAGAGGGAGAAAGAAATATTTAAAGGCTTCTGTTGCTGAGTGTGATGGTGCATGCCTGTTCTCCCAGCAACTCAGAAGGCTGAGGCAAGTTCAAGGCCTGCCTCAGCAATTGAGAGAGACACTGACTCAAAAAAAAAAAAAAAAGAAGAAGAAGATGAAGAAGAAGAAGATGAAGAAGAAGAAGAAGAAGAAGAAGAAGAAGAAGAAGAAGAAGAAGAAGAAGAAGAAGAAGAAGTAGTTGTTTAAAAGGACTGAGGATATATTTCAGTGGTAGGACGCTGCTGCATTCAATCCCCAGTACCAAAAATAAATTAAAAATTAAAAAGGGCTTCTACTACCACCACAGTAGCTATGACCAACACTGACATCATCAAAGTGGGGCTTTTTTTCTTTGGTACTAGGAACTGAACCCAGGAGCACTTAACCCATGAGCCACATCCACTGCCCCTTTTTATTTTTTATTTTAAGACAGGATTTCAGCTTAGGCTGGCTTTGAACCTTTGATCCACCTGCCTCAGTCTCCTGAGTTACTGGGACTACAGGCATGTGCCACTGCACCAGGCCATAGAGGGGCTTTTTAACTCAGCCCCACAACTGTCAGGGACTACTTTGTTTTCAAGTCACCTTGCCCAAGGCCACAACCCTTCCTGGGGTGACCCACAATTAATGATCACTCCCCGAGCATGTCTGGTCCTCTCCACTGAGCTCTGATAACTCTGGAAGGCCAGGCTACCTCCTGAAACAAAAATTTTATGTTACACTCTGGGCTCTCTGGGCTCTCTGGGTTTGACTGAGGCTGTCTGGGGATCTGCCCTGGACTTGAGTCTCCCTGTCTACCTCTTCTTCTCCCTTCTTCTCCTTTCTACAAGTGCTGAAGGCTAGGCACTCCCTGATAAATACCCTGCACCCTAAACCCCCATTGCAGAGTTCTGGGGGATTAACCTGCAATGTGTTGTCTGAAAGGTCCATCAGGCACAGCTGGGTAGAAAGCTAAGCTAGCAAGGACCCCTGCCTTCTCAGACTTACAATCTAGTAAAGAAGACTCAATATAGTCACTGCTGTGAGGATGCTAAAGAAAAGAAAGGGTTAGCTGAGAGTTCACAGTTTTGGAGATGAGGCCTCAGGGTCCAGAGAGGCATCCCTGAGCAGGGACCAGTAAGCTGACTTTATAGAATGAATAAGAAGGCATAGATGGGGGTACAGCCCACCCTAGGAGAGGGGACCCCACTCAGTAGTTTAATGTGTTGGAGCAACTGAAAAGCAAGGTGTGGGGAGTCTGAGGCAGCAAAATATTATCTAGGAAAGAGTTTTATTTTGTGGATTCCTTTTCTTTGCCTGAACCTATCATTCTGAATTCTTACCTTCCTTATCTTCCTGCTGGTTCTCAGATAACCAGAGCTCACTTGGGCTCTGTTTCTGTTCAGACCTGCTACTTTTCTAACATCTACCTTTACCAACTCTTTTCCCCTTCAAACTTGTCTGTTTTGTGCCCCTTTGGCTCTCCTTAGACTTCTTTAGTGATTCCAAAAAAAAATGAATGACAGTATGTGCCCCTCCTCACACCATCTGGTTTCCAAGGAACTTTGACGCAATAACTTGGTTGCAGGTGTGTGAAAGGATTATGCAGAGAGGAAACTGGGGAGGCAGAGGCCCCAGCTAAGGGGAAAAAGGAAAGGTTTTGCTGAAATACCACGCCAAGTGGGTGAGAACAGGAGCCAGGTCCTGGCAGCAGGGAGAGGGACCAGAACCAGGAAGCAGATCAAATCAGAGGCCCAATTACTGGACTCCTGGAAAGTAGAGTGTGAAGGCCCAGTCAGCTGGAAGGTGGTTGATCAGTGGTTAAAGGACTTTTATAGTCCTGCCCCAGCTTCCCTTGGGACCTGCAGCCCAAGGCACAGGGGCCCAGACAGTGTGAGTAATGCAGAGAAGGGTGGCATGGGAGGACCTGGGGTGGGAGGAAGGAGAGGGAGGGGAGGGCAGGCACACGGGAGAAGGGAGGTTTCTGGAGCCAGGAACCACACCTGTCTACATCTTTTAAAGCTTTATCACCTTTGCAAGTTAAGCAGTTTCATTTCCACCAAGATTAGAGAGTAAGTGTGAGCAATTGGATAAATAGTGCCTAATTTACAACTCCCAAAGGAAGTGTGACAGAATCACCCTGAACTTCATCCTACCCATAAAATATCTTGGTCATAATTGCCTTCTTTGTATTTTAGAATTTTGAATATATATATTTTTTGTTATTTTGTATGCACAGTTTTGAAAGGATATTGTAACATTTATCTTGCAAGCGTTCAGTTCAATGACCTTTTCTCACTGGGCAGATCTCTCCTTCCCTTCTGCTGCAGTGGCCAGGCCAAGAGGTGTCTGTTTAATCTGCAGACCCATCCTTCTGTGCTCCTGTGTTTCCAGCCTCTGCAGCAACTAGTCCCCCTTCAACTTTCAGCTGAAAAATGCTACTTTCTCCAGGAGGCCTTCCAACCCCCAGGGGTTCTGCAGGGTTGCTTTGGGCTTCCCTACTGTAGGTGTCCTTAGCACACTCTGTTGTAATCATGGCCTGCTTGGCTCCATGTTTTTATGATTGCCTTGTGACCCCATGGATGGGCTGTGAAGTCAAGACAGAGTGCTGGGACTGGAACTTTTGGTTTTGTTTCGTGTATTTCAGGATCTTTTTCTATGTTGTATTTGAATATTAATAAAATCACTTTTGCAGGGTTGGTGGTGTAGATCAGCAGTACAGGGCTTGCCTAGCAAGTGCAAGGCCCTGAGTTCAATCCCCAGCAATACAAAATAATAATAATAATAATAATAATAATAATAATAATAATAATAATAGGGTTTGCTCTTTAACTTTGTCATGTTTCTCTTTATCATATATACTAAGATGAATAGTCTTCGGAAACTTTCATTTCCATTATATACACGTGTGTGTGTGTGTGTGTGTGTGTGTGTGTTTGTACAATGGTGAAGAAAATAGACATAGGCCTAGACATTTTGAAACATATGGTGTGGAGCAGTGTTTAGCTTCCAACTTTTATTTTTTTATTTTTATTTTTTTAAAGAGAGAGTGAGAGAGGGGGACAGAGAGAGAGAGAGAATTTTAACATTTATTTATTTTTTTTCTTAGTTCTCGGCGGACACAACATTTTTGTTGGTATGTGGTGCTGCTGAGGATCAAACCCGGGCCGCACGCATGCTAGGCGAGCGCGCTACCGCTTGAGCCACATCCCAGCCCCCTATCTTCCAACTTTTAAACTGTCACCTTTGGTAAGAAGATCCTTTATTATGCAGCACAGTATAGTCAGCCCTCTGCCTCTGTGGATTCTATATCTAACCATGGATGGAAAATATTTTTAAAAATTTTATCTGTGCTGAATATATATATTTTTTCTTGTCATTATTCCCTAAACAGTATAATATAACAACTATTTACATAGCAATTACATTGTATTAAGTACTATAAGTAATTTAGAGATGATTTAAAGTATACAGGGGATGTTAGGATGTATGCAAATACTATGTCATTTTATATTCAGGAACTCAAGCATTTGTGGGTTTTTATATTCTTAGGGGGTGCTTGAACCAGCTCCCATGGATTCCAAAGGACAATTCCATGGATGTAGACCACAGAAATTTCAAAGCATATTTCATATATGATTTTATTTTGATGTGATGTGACATAGATAGTATTCAATCATTTTAGATATGAGGAAATGGAGAGTGAACAAGGAGGTGATGTGTCAAAGGCCACACAGCTCATACCGTTTGAGCTCAGGACCTGAATACAAGGCCTTGTACTCTTCCGCACTTATGTATTTTATATACCTACACACAGAGAGCCAAAGTATGACAACTTTTAATAGCTAATCAATATAGTTAGAATTGTGATTTATTATAAACAACATGGTTCAAGATCTAACCACACCACTGTGGCATAAGCGGTTGTATGCTGCTCTAGAACTTGGGCATGCGATGTGTAGAATTTGGCGAACAGTACATGAGGTGTAAGTCAATTTTTGTGTCCACCAAGGAAAGCTCATTATTTTGATTTTGACTCCAGAAGGAGGGAAGTGATTATCACAGGCTCCTCTAAGAACACTGTATTTCATTCTGGGCAGCGCAATTGGTCACTAAAGGAAAAGAAAAGCTTATATAGAAGAAAATTCCATGAGAAGTGAGAGGGCTCGCAGCCATGCGTTCAGGACAAGCTGGAAGAAGAGGCCTGCAGAGGCTGAAGGTGGGGTGGAGTGGAGGTCTCTAAACACATGAAGGGCTAATGTTGGGGCTTGGACTTTGCTTCCCGCTGAGCAATTTCCAAGTGGTAAAATTGTAGTAGATCTTCGTGGCATTTTTGATGGCTGCATTTCTTTCTTCTGGATACTGAACCCAGGTGTTGCTTAGGGAGCAGCCCCTCCCCTACTCTTAGTCCCTGCCATCTGTTTGGGTGGGCTGACTTTGTCCCTTAACCCCTGTAAATGTAAGACTCTGACCTCAGCTAATTGGCATAGCCCATTCTCTGTGTCTCAATGATTAGTTCAAGAATCAGCTTGTGGCTCCAACTAGTTCAATGAGAAAAAAATTTCAACTCTGATATAGAATGGCCCGTCCAAGGAGTCCCAGCCATGGGATTTAGAGAACAATGATGCTGCTGGCAACCACTATGGAGAGAGATTAGTGAGAGTGAAGTCAAGACAGAGCCAAGAGAAGGGGAGGAATTATGCACCATGCTCTCCTCTGAAGTCCCTGGAACCAGTTGTGTCTGTTGGCTTCTGGATACTTTCATCAGGTAAACCAATATGTTGCAGATTTGTTTTCAGAAAGTGGACTGTGCAGTGGGGTTTGAGATGCAGGTTATTTAATAAGTCAACACTTGAGGAAGGGAGAGAAAGGGAGCAGGAGATGCAGAGGGATGACTCAAGCCCAGGGCAGGTTCTCAGACAGCCAGAGAACCCAGAGGGCCTTGAAGGTGGCATGGCCTTCCAGTGTTATCAGAGGTGAGTGGAGATGACCAGGCATTTATACTCTGGCAGCAATCTCTTGGTACCTGTGGCTTGATATGGATAGGCTGCAGCAGCAAAAGATTCCAGAAAAGGTTGACAGTTTCTCATGCAGTTCTCCAATTGCTGGAGCTGAGAACCTTTAATGGGTATGCTCTAAGTGGCACATAAGGGTTCACTACACAATATATTCCTTATTTATTCATTGATTTTTTTTTGTCACCAGCAACTGAATAAATCCTTCAGTTATATGGTAAGGGAACATTTTCTAAAGTTCAGAGCTGTCCATAGATGAAAGGGGCTGCCTCGATAGGTAGTGAGCATCCCATCATCAGAGGTGTATGAGTAGAGCCTGGCAGACCACTTTGGAATGGATGACCTTGCAGATGAGGATCCCATGACTTCACATCTTCTGGAAGATAAAGCCTAAAGAAATTCTGATCACTCCACTGGACTGACATGTGAGCACACAAGGGCATCCAGAGCATCCCAGCTAAGGATTCTTCCAACTAATGAAAGACACTTGAATGTCATTAGGAGGGATCCGAAAAGAATCTTGCTGACTGTGCCAGAGGCAAGAGAGGTCTCAGCTGCTACAACCCAAGAGGGCCAGTTAGGCTGAGTTAATGCTGTCTTGGAGTCTCTTCAGTCCAGACCTCTTCCTTCTCTGTCTGCCCAGAAATCTCGTGTTGCTGTGTCTCTCACTGAATCAGCCTTCTCCAACTGCATGTTCCCTTCTGCTCTTTAATACCAAGACCCTTGGCCTCATATGCCCTCTGGCCTTCCCTTCCAAGGACATGAGATGGAGTCTCCCCACCCTGTGTCTGGGCCCTTGCTCCCCTAAGCTCTGGGATTCCAATGCCTGCCAGTCTGGTGGTGGATCTTCTAGTCTCTGCTTTGGCTCTCTCTGACTTGGGTGTGTCTCTAGCCACAGGGTCTCAGGTTCAGCTGAGTGTTGTCACTTTGGGGCAGAGAGAAGAGCAGGCAGATTGTATGTTTCGTGAGGAAAGGGCCCTGGATCAGTGTCTAGAAAAACCTGAGCTTAAGCCCCAGCAGGCTTGGTCACTCACAGGGATCACTCTGCATGTCAGAGCCCCAATCTCTTCATCTATAAGGGAAGGAATCTCTGCCCTGCCTCACAAAGTCATGCAGGGGATCATCACAATCCTGGCTGTTCCATGTGCCGAGCATTCAGCTTAACACTTGACTGTCCTTCTTGATCCCCTCTACGTAACACTTGGAAGATGACACTTTCCCCCTGACTTTACAGATGAGGAAACAGAGGATCCAGGGAGGCTAAGTAACTTACCCAAGATTATACAATAGGACTAAATTTGAACCTTGGTCTGCCAACTGTAAAATTCTTGCCATTTATGTTCTTCACTATAAAATTAGGAACACGGAAATCTTTTACAATGGCAAGAAGTTTTTTCTGCACATCAGAATTTATTACTATTTTTAAATCATCCCTGGTTCTCTTTGGGTCTCAGAGGTACAAGGACTGTCAGATAAGGGGTGGTGCTGGAGAGCCATCTTGAGTTTGTAGTCCTTCCCATCTCTAATTTCTTCATTCTCTGGAAATGTTCACCATGGATTGAACACTTGAACCAGGAGCTTGATTTTGAGATCAACTTTGAGGTAAAAAGTTCAGTTGGGATCAAAATGACTCGTGTCGTTGCACTGTTCAAATCTACCTGCAAGATGTGGTCTAGCTCCTGCAGGCACCAGAGTCTGTGCTCCATGTGCAGGGGTCCCTGACTGCCTCTAGGATCCCTTCAGTACCCCCACCCCAGGAGCCCGAGCAGATGCTGGGAGAATGTTCCCCATCATCCAAGCAACAGAAGGATCACAGGTGTGTTGACAGAGACCCACCACTCCAAGTGGCTGCACATCCCGGAGTCTCCAGAGCACAAAATTCCATGGTGGATCTACAGAGACATCACACCAAGAAAGGAGCTGCCCAGAACATGAGTGCTGTTGCTGCAGCCAACTATTAGACAAGGAAAAATGGAAGGCAAAATATTGAAAGCCAACTATCCCCTCACGGAATTCAGCTCAAGATGTGAAGAGTTCCTAGCTTGTCCTATTGAAATCAAAACCAAGAATCACAAATTACAAACATAAAAAGTCCTATTGTACCAGAAGGCAAATTATAAAGGGCCTAGACTTTCTCAGTTATATGAATATGTTCACTGGGTTCTCTTTAGACCCAGATAATGTTTTTGTTTTTGTTTTTAATTTGAGAGTTTTTATTTACCCAAGAAATTTGTTTTAATTGATGTAAATTTAAGTCAGCTGGGGAGTAGATGGGGTAGATCTTGGCAAGTGCTGGCAGTGAATAACCAGATGGTGGCGCCAGAGAGGCAAGAGTGCAGAGGACAGGATAGTGAAAGGTCCCTGAAATCTGGTCTTCAGTTTCCAAGTGCCATTTCATTTGCTGGGTGTTCTGCATTCCTCAGATGTCAGCAGCCTGGCTGCTCTTGTTCCTCACGGTCTAATGACATGTCCTGGGATTTGTCCTAACTGGTCACCCAGAGTCCACCAGGAAGTGAGAGCAGATATCCCCCACTGAGGAGAGACACATATTCCCTTTGGAAAGACAAACAAGGTCACACAGTAGGCCTCTGACACACCTGCTGCTCCTTCCTGTTCACAGGTTTGTCTCCTGCTCTGCATTTAGGGCAAACATTTGTGGAAGGCTTATACTGGCCCAGGTAGAATCAGAATGCTTCTACTTGTATCAACCCATAACTTCCTAAAATGACATACCAGAGCTGCAGGTGCTTCAATATTTGATCCCCCTCATCTCTGACTAGAAGTAGAGAATCACCTGTTTATGATGCAATAATTTGTATTGTGTATTGTGCCAGAATATAATACTGATATTATCTATTTTCTCTGGGTACCATGAGATATATATATATAAAACTGTGAAACATGCCCCCACTGAATCTTTGCAATAACTGTGGATTATTTGCTATGAACATCCCCACATTACACATCAGAAAATGGAAGCACCAAGGGGTTGCTTTATTGGAACAACGTAAGAAGAAGTAGGAACACAGATAGCCTCCCTCTAGAATTCCCGTGCTTTTGACCTTAGACCAGTTCTCAACCCTGGCTGCGTATGAGATCCCAAGGAACTTAAAAAAAAAAGTACCAAAGCCAAGAAATTGTCACTGCCAAGAGAAGCCTCAGGAGACATGATCCTCTCAATGGAATCCTGGGACAGGAAGAGGACATTAGAGAAAAAAACGAGGAAATCTAAATGAAGTGTGACTTTCACTAATAATAATCAGTATGAGTCCCTTATTTGTGACACATGAACCACACTGATGTAAGAGGTTAATATCTGGGGAAAGTAGGTGTGGAATATGCAGGAACTGGACTCTGAACTACCTCTATAGTACTTCTGTAAATCTAAAAGTGTTCTACAGTAAAAAGTTAAAAAAAAAAAATGCTGGCCATGCCTCATGACAATTAACCAGAGTCTGTGGAGGTCAGAATTTTAAAAAGTGTTCGCCTGGCCTCCCTGAGGGAGATGCTCAGCGCCATTAGCGGGGGGTCTGGTCTCATTCATTTTCATACCCGAGCACCTAGCAAATCCTGTCAGTGCACATTTGATAAGTGAGGGAACAAATAGGTACTGAACGAGCATTTTGACCTTTCCTCAATTAAACTTGGTTAATCACCTCTAAAGAGAATAAATGAAAACATTTACTGTTGCCAGGCAACCAGCCTGCCAATGGGTACTGGTTATTGTGATGAGAGAGCTTGGTGCCACCACTAGAAGGACAACAGGAAGCTGTGCCTGTCCTCAAGGCATCTCCTGTGAAGGATCTTCAGGTGCCACTCTGGTGGCAGTGGTTAGGCTGCAGGGTCTGAAATCAGAGGGTCTAAGTTCAAGTCTCAGTTCCTCCATTTGTGACCAGCTTTATGATCCTGGGCTCGTGGGAACCACAGGGGAACAAAGGGCCACGTGAAATTGAAGCAGAAACTGGCCCTGTTGCTGTGGGAAGCAGAAGCCGGGTGTGGAAACCTGAGAGAAGAAATGGCTCATATGGGGCATATTGTGGATCTTCCTTTCATTGAGTGTCCTTCTACCAAATGGAGTTCCTGTCATTGACACTGCACCTGGGTCCCAGTTGGAAATTACCTGGTACAGGGACAGGAGCTGAGGCTGTTCTTAGCAGAACAGCTGGGATCCTGGCTGGGCCATGAGCTTGGGAAGGGAGGAAGGAGGAAAAAGAATTTGGGTCTGGGCCCCTGAGGAGGTGGACTTCTCCTAGCCCGCTGGGTTCTGCAGGGCCCAGAGCTGCCTTCGTGCAGAGTGGAGAGGTGAGAGAATAGTCACCACCAATGCTGTTCACAGAGGGCCAAATCTGCAACAGGAGTTTCCCTCAGTGCTTTATTTCCTAGGGATCATTTAGTGCCCACAACATCCACATGAACTGATCATTCTCTTTTTATCATTCCCATTTTATTGATGACAGTTAAAATTGAGGCCTGGAGTTAGATAACTCATCCGAGGTCACACAGCTAATAAATGGCAAGACCAGGTTCCAACTCAAGATTGTCTGGCTGAGTGTGAGCCTCTAGCCACTACCTTACACCCTGGTAAAGGGGATACAGCCTGGTTTTGCAGGAAAAGCATCTACTTCAGAATCAGGCAGAGAGAGGATCTAATCTGGTTCTGCACCCGTGGATTTGGCATTTAAACTTCCTTTCTGTAAAGTGGAAACCATAACAGGGTTGTTCTGAGGTTGTTCTCTTTCCCTTCCTCCATCTCTAGGCTTTTCTCCCATTCTCCTCTACCCATTTTATTTTACATTTCCGTACCTTTGTATTTCCTCCCCCCCTGCTGTGTGTGTGTGTGTGTGTGTGTGTGAGTGTGCGCCCGCACGTGCTGGTATGCTGTTGGAGATTGAACCCAGTGCCTCATACATACCAGGCAAGTGCTCTATCACTGAGCTACATCCCTAGCCCTGAATGAAGTCTTCAAAAAACTACAGCCAGGCTCAGTGACACACACCTGTAATCCTAGCGGTTTGGGAGGCTGAGGCAGGAGGATTGTGAGTCCAAAGCCAGCCTCATCAACAGCAAGGCACTAAGCAATTCAGTGAGACCCTGTCTCTAAATAAAATACAAAGTACGGCTGGGGATGTGACTCAGTGGTCAAGTTGCCCCTGAGTTCAATCCTGGGCACCCCACCACCCCCCCAAAAAAACCCACTACATATATATATTAAGTATGTGGACATATACTGCATACATAATGTATGTATTCATGTCTATGTAATTCATATATTACATCACATGTGTAATTCATATATATGAATTCATAAATACACATATTCATTCATACATATCTGTGTATGTATATGTGTGTGTGTATGTACATGTGTGTGTGTATGTATATGTGTGTGTGTGTGTGTGTGTGTGTGTGTGTGTGTGTGTATGAACAGGTCAAAGGAGACCAGGCAGGCTTCTTGGAGGACACTGCATTGGAGGGAAGGTTGGGTGAGGTGGAGGGCACCAGCTGGTGACATGGACAAGACCTGAAGGAAGGGAGCAGAGGGGCCAGCCTCATGCTCTTGGTTAAATGCATCTCTGGAGGGCCTGATGAGCCGCAGCGTGGAAAGGAACAGGACCAGTTGCCCCACCTGTCATCTCCTTTGATCATCTTGACAACCTATATTATTATGTACATTTTACAGGGAGATTAAGTCACTTGCCCTAAACCACATGGTTAAGGAAGAGAGGCGCCAAGTTACGGCTGGTGCCACACAGTCTTCCACCCAGAATATATAAGGTGAGGGGGCCTGCCCATGTGGAAAGAGGGGTCAAGAAGACAGCAATGCTGGGTTTTAGTACGAAATGTCTTTTGTAATGAGTTTAAATGAGATCATGCATTTAAAAATCTTTGTGAGGTGCTGTGCAAAAGGAAGATGTGTCAGAACCCAGAATAAAATTGTAACTACCTACATTTCAGAACAGCGTCTAGTGCAATTATGCAAACCCTGCAGGTCTAGAGACTTCCTGAGAACTGGTGGTAGAAGCACATGCCTGGACTTTGGCATCAGGCAGACCTGCGTTCTAATCCTCTGATAGCATGCTGCCTGAGCATGCCCTTTCTCTGGGCCTCAGAGACATTGAATCCCCTGTGCTCCAGGGTCTCTGCTGGCACTACAGGTGAGGCTCTGGTCTACCCTCACCAGACAGCCCAGCTGGACTCGTTCATCTTCAAGTTGGCCTGTAGTGACTCCAAAGGCAGCCTATGGTCTCGGGATCACAAGCATTATCATGACTTAAAAAAAAAAAAAAAAAAACTCAATTATTCAACTTATTATGAGTAGTATTATAAATTCAGAAAATAGGGACAAACGAAAAGAAGACTAGAAAGTCTAAAAAATTCAAGGTTGCTAAAAACTATAATTATGAATATAAAGTTGGTCTAGACCCAGACACTCTTAATTTCTTGGTGGTTAGCACTACAAATTTTTGATTAAACAAAATCCTGATCCTTTCTTTTTCTATAATCTTCCCTCATTTTAAATATAAAAGATATGCATGATGCATAGAAATTGGTTTTAATAATTCTGGCTGGATTCAGGTAACCAATCAAAACAGTTTTTTAGGGCTGGGGTTGTGGCTCAACGGTAGAGCGCTTGCCTAGCATGTATGAGACCCTGGGTTTGATCCTCAGCACCACATGAAAATAAATAAAATAAAAGTACTGTGTCCAACTACAACTAAAAAATAAATATTAAAAAAACCCAGTTTTTTAGTTTTTAATTTTATTTTTGGTACCAGGAATTAAACTCAGGGGTACTTTACCACTGAGCTACATCCTAACCCTTTGCATTTTTTATTATGAGGCTGGCCTCAAACTTATGGTCCTCCTGTCTCAGCCTCCTGAGTCTCTGTGATGACAGGGGTGCGCCATGGCACTAGCAATTTTTTTAAATTAGTTGAGCATTTTTTGTCAATATCAATTATTCCATTGTTATGATACCTGCCAAATAGAAAGTGAAAAGCCCATTTGATTACATAACTATGCTCAGTACTCTGCCACCTTTTTTTAAAAAAGTCAAATATAAATCTGGCTAATTAAAATTGATCTTACTTTTTAGTTTCAGGAGATATAGTTGCTAGTCTCAATTTATACTGCTTTAAGATTAGGTCACTCTTGATGCAATATTCTGTTTAAAAAAAAAAAAAACTGACTTAAGGCAGCACTTTTGGGAGGGGGTATCTGGTGTATCAAACCAGCAGACCAAGTTGTCAATGACTGCCTAGAGTGTTCTGCCCAGGGTTGGAATTCAACAGCTGTCTCCCCTTCCTGCCATAATGATCCAGCTCAGTCAATCAGATTAGCTCAGCTGGGGGAGGAATGCATTGTCAGGGCAGAGTTGACTGGGGTTAGGTAATGTATCAGGAGTTGCACGAGGCACTTGGTTGCCCAAGCTCTCTCATTCTTGGCCCCCGCGGATCAGTCAGGAAAAGCAAGGGTCTGCTGTGGTAACAACCCCTCTCTCCTAGTCTCCGTGGTAAAAATATATTTCTCACTTGAAGCTACCCCTGTGGGCAGGTGAACTCTGCTCATTCCTGTCCCTAAGGATCCCAGGCAGAAAAGACTTCATTGCAACCCACAGTTATAATAAATGTGGTAAATTCTTAAATCTTGCTTCTGGAAGGGCAATAGGCAACGTCCACTCTCGTTTTATTGGACAAAGCAAGTCCTAGGGTTACACTTAACTTCAAAGCAGGTGGAGGAAATGGAATCCTGCTAGGTGATAGCCATTTCACCACTAAGCTATGTGACCTTAGATACAAGGGTCATGCTCTGTCAGCCTCAGCCTCGGCATGTATAAAATGAGGGCTTCCCTGGTCTCTATATTCTGTCATTCAGAGCTGTGATGAGGAAACTCTGGAGTCAGCTTACCTGTGCTCATGCTTAACTAAGTCACATACTGCCTGCATATCCCTAGGCAAGTCATTTAATGTCTTCGGGACCTCAGTTTCCTTACCTGTAAGATGGGGATGAGAAGAGCGCCCCAGCTCATAGAGTTGAGGAGGTTTAATGTGTGTGTTCTGAAGTTACATAGAACACATCAGGTGCTTAGAGCACAGCTCCGTGTGGCCAGTGCTTTACATGTGTTAGTGTTAATACTCAGACATCCAGTTTGCCATTTAAATTATAAATATATTCATGATCTTCCCTATTCCTCCCCTTCAGTATTGGGGATGGAACCCAGGGACTACATCTGATGTACCACTGAGCTACATCCCCAGACCTTCTTATTTTTTATTTAGAGACTGGGTCTTACTAAGTTGCTCAGGCTGGCCTCAAACTCACCATCCTCCTCCTCAGCCTCCAAAAAGGCTGGGTAGCAGGTATGTGCCACTGCACCTAAGGAAGGCTCTAATGAGGACTGAGGAAGGACACAGATGCAAATCCACATTGCAAAGGATAGGCTACCCCTAAGGAGGCATGATCAGAGGAGGTGGCGTTTTCATAGGACTTGGATCTCTCTTTGCTGTCTTTGTTGAGCCCCAGGATGTGCTGGGGCCTACGTGGATGCTTTCACAATGACCCTGAGAGGGGGTCTCATAGATGAGGAATTTCAGAGCACCAGGTCCACAGAAGGTGAGTGGTAGGGCTTGTGCAGCACACAGACCTGGGGACCATCTGCCTCGCAGGAGAGTGCTTGCTCTTCCCTGATGTTGGGCTTCCAAGAACCACCTCCCATCCTGCAATCTGCTGATCTGTCTACTAGAATAAAGCTCCTCAAAGAAAAGCGTTCCTCTCAATTCTTCGTGTTCCTTCCTTGCCAGGACCACAGCAGTGACACTGTGGGTTGGCCATTAGGAAGATGGGGAGAAGAAGAGAGTTTAGCCAAACCAGAGTGTCTTGACAAGCAACATCTCTTCCCGGCTGATAACCTTTGGAACGTCCCTTCTTCTCCCAGGTTTTTCTGTTCCTTGCCATTAAATCAGTTCCACAGCCCTGTCTATCCACCAAGACTCCGTGACTCCCAGTCTCCAGACACTTACAGCTTAATAGATACATGTTGACTGGGCAAGAAGACATGGCCACACTTAAAAGGCTACTTAAAATCCAGGTTAGGCCATTTGCCTTTTTTTTTTTTTTCTTTTTGATACACTTCAAAGTCAGAGAAGAAAAGATCATATCTGACATTAAACATCTTTCTTCATGTGAGCACAAATTTTCCATTTGCCTCTGGCTCTGTCAAAATAAAAAAATAAATAAAATAAAAAAGGAGGGGGTGGATTGGGGAGGAGAAGTAGAAATACAGCCAAAATGTGGATCTCAGGAGCCCTCATGAACCGTGTCCAGAGGAGATTTCCCAAAGTCAAGGCCCTTGGTGGTTAAGATAGCAGACCCTGCAGACACTCGCCCAGGAGGAAAGTTCCCTTGAGACAATGTCATGGGGTCATGCCCTTCCAACTTGTCCAGGCAAAATGCACACAGTGCCAACACAATGGGGGTGTGTGGGGTGGCAGGGGGGCATTGTAAACAAGTCCTTCCTGCAGATATGAGCCTGCAGAAACACACTTTGGGAGCCGCTGGCCAGGGGAAGGGGACGTGCCACTCAGCCCAGGAGCAATTGACAATGCCACAGCAAGTTGGCTCGCTCTGCTGGTGAGCAAGGAAGACTGCGCTAGATTCAGGCCCACCCAGAGGCTGCCAGTTCCAGCTCACAGTTTTTCCTTCCCTCGTATAATAGCTAGTGCTATCAAGCACCTTCCAGGTGTGGTAACAGCTCAGCCCTGGTGAGTAGCTAAGTGTTTGGTGTTTTTGTTGTTGTTGTGTGATTGTTTTTGTTTTTCTTTAAAAATCCCCATTCTTTTCATTTCATATCACCCTGCTGAAGCAAGGCCTGTTCTCTTTCCCATTCTGCAGAGAGGACCCTGAAGCTCAGTGACATCCTTGGCTATGGTCACACTGCTAGGAAGTGACATGTTCAGTATCTAACCCATGACCTGACTCCAAGTCCATTCCTGAGGTTTCTTTCTCGCCCCAGGGACAGTGCTATCCTGCCTGTCGCCTCCACAAGGAGGATCCCAGGACGCTGGGCTGGCCTGGGGTTGCCTACCCAGGCTGGATGGAGACGTGCACACACGGCACCTTGTCTCCTGGAAACCTTTGGCAGCCCCGGCTTTCCGTGGGCTGAGTCACTGCAGTGCAGCCAGTGTTCTTAGCTGGAACCATCATAGGAAAGTGTCTGGAAACTCCCCCAGGTCTTATCAGCAAAGAATTTGCTGAAGACAATTCAACCACATTCCTCGGCTTTCTCAGACCTCACCTTGCCCTGGGAGGATGAGAAAGGCTGGGAAGGATGAGAGTGAAAACAGGAAGAGCTTCTGGTGCCAGCTCAGGGAACTGGAAGCCTTGAAAACACACTCCTGATAACAGCTGGCCTGTAAGGGCCCAAGGACAATGCCCTGATGTACTCCTTGGAGGGCTTACCAATGCCTGCCCCACGCCACTCAATCCAACCTGACAGCTGGCCCTGAGTGCCTGTGTACACAAGGAACTGGTGGCTCAAAAGCCCAGTCATCAAAGCTATGTTACACAGATTTGGACTCAAAGTTCAGATCTGCTGCTTAGTGGCTATGTGACCTTGGGAAGGTCATTCAACCTCCTTGAGTTTCACTTTCCTGGCATTTATCAAAACTTACTCATTTATTGTGAGGATTAAATGAGAAAATAGATAAGCTCAGCAGAGTGGGACACACCATAAGCACTCAAGCTATTATTATTATTATTATTATGAAGTATAAAATAACCATGTCACACATTCGTGAATTCAGTTCAGATCCAACACATTTGTGGAGCACAGGGTACATCTTAGGAACTGGGCTTGGCTCTGGGAGAGGTGGAAAGACAGATAACGATCTCTGCCTTCAAGGAGCTTACAGGACACAGTTCGTTAGCAATTTCTTACTATAATATGAGGAAATGTGCCAACAGAGGGTTTCTATATTTAAAGGTTGTGACAGGAGCAGAGAATAGAGACACGTGAAAAGGGTCTGCACAGATATCTGGAGAAGGTGAAGCCACAGCTGGTACCAAAGGGGAGTGGGACTGTGCCAGCTACAGGGAGGAAGGTTGGAGACAAAGGTGGCAAGAGGTGACACTGGAGCAAACGCTGATCAAGGGCCTGTGCAGAGGCCCTGCATTGCCCAACATAAGGCATGAGCTGAAGGCCGAAGGAGTGGAGGTGGAGTGAGGAGTTGTGGGTGGAATGGTCCAGGACAAAAGGATTGGGAACTTGGCATAGAAGAGCTGCTTCAAGAGGGATGCACTCATCTTTCTGGGTATTCACATTGGGCAAGTCTTACTGCCTTGGGGAAATTCAATTTCCTCATCAGGAAGAGACATAACACTAGCTACCAACTCCATGCATAAAAACCATGGTGTTGGCTCAGCAGCAGGTGTGTGTGTGGCTGTCTCTTGCTCAGCAGGCTGCCTCAGGTGCAGCCAAGACTTTTGGGCACTCCAAAGGAGCACCTCGGTGAGAACTCGAGGCATGCCAGGAACCGTGATGACCACTCTGAATCCTGCCCCGTGAGCCCTCTCAGTAGAGGAGCTGAGCATGATGTGAGCTCAGGTGGGTCCAGATGGATGGGGTTCCCAGTACTCGAAACCCCCAGCCAACCTGGAGGAGATGCTCACCCAACAAACAGGGACATGGAATTTACCCAAGGCCCTGCTGCAGGACAGGCACCCAGCTGGAATGGGAACCCAGACTTGTGTGCCCTGAGCACCGAGTTCTTAACCGCCGTGCTATTACCTCCACTCATAAACCATGTTCTTTCAAAACACCGTAATTGCTGAACTCTGATTCATTCCCAAACAGAGCAATTAGTCTTCCCTGTCTTAAACTCACTAATTCTTCTTCCACACAATGGGCCCGGCGTTCCATCTTGGACTATGACGCCCATATTTAGAATACTTCAAATATTGTCCCGGGAATAGACTGTAAACAGAGAGAGGCGAGCAGAGGGGGAGGAGAGGAAGGGAGGGCAGCTGGACCAGGCAGCAGCCGTCAGCACCTGTCCTCTGGGACTGCAGCCCAGGGCAATCTCAGGCTCTCTGCCCCCGTCACCCTGCTTCTGTCCAGAGCCTGAGGAGGAGGGGGCAACCAGACTCAAATCCCTGGCAAGCTCACCCCACCGATGCTGGGGTGGAACGGCCGCTGTGAGATGGGTTTGAGAGGGGCACTGAGCTGAGCAGGGAGCAGATGGCATCAGGACCTTTGATTTCTTGTTCAAAGCACATTTTAGATCAGCAGCACACTGACGAGCTGACGTGGGGCTGGTGGCCCACAGGAAGGATGGATTGGATGCCTGCTCGGCGACAGGCAGGCGTGTGACACAAGGGGAAGGTATTATTTACTCCCGGGAAACAGGTGCTACCCGGGACGCACAGTCCTCTCTGGCCTGACTTCTCTGCCCACATGTCCCAGCCCTTCTCAGAGGCAGCTCCTTCCAACACCCCACACAGCCGCAGCCCTGGGTTCTGCTTCCTTCTCGGCCCTTGGCAGCACAGAGCTCGCAGGCGCCTGGCCGATGCTCTGGGGGGTGGGGCGGCTCCTGCCCGGGGCATGGCCTTGCTAGGATCAGCTCATTTTACATGAGCGAGTGGCACAGATGTCAGGTGATAACAGCATTTCGGCCCCAGTTAACCTGCAACTGCCCTGTGCGTGCCCACTCAGATGCAGCAGGAAGCAGCAAAGGGGTCCCTGCAGACTGGCAAGTCCACCTCTGGGAAAACGCCCTGGCCCTGGACCACTGTCAACGTGTCAGTGAGAGGGAGACAAATGACCATGCAGGCCGGCTCCACGCACCACCAGCTGGCCTGTCCCTCCCTGATTGTGTGCTATTTCCTTAACGTTCTGGTCAGTGAATGTGCAAGAGAAAAGGTTTGGACTTTCTGTTGACTCACAAAACAACACAGACGGCAGCTAAGACATGTCTTTGCACAGTGTGATTAAGGACAAATAGAGAGGGGAAGAGTGTGTGCAGAAGTCCTGCCTGGCTCGGAGCAGAGCTTGTGCTGTGTTCCCCTGTGCTGCGTTCTTTCTGAACCCGTGACGCTCACAACGTGCTCATGCTGACCGCAAGCCAGCTCCACAGCCCAGCGATGCAGAGAGAGAAAAGTGCTCTCGACCTGGCAGTGGAGGAAAAACAAACACACGGCCCCGGGTCACTGGGAGGCAGCCACATGCTGCAGGGTTTACAGGAGGACTCGGTTGCACATGGCTGAGGAGCTTGGGAGAAGACCGCTGCCTAGGTTCCCGGTGAGACCCTCATCCTGTCTTCTGGACCACAGGAAATTGCATCTTCACCAGAATCTTGCCTCCAAGGTTACTCCCCCTCTAAGGAACACTGCAAGCTGCTGCCAAAGGAGTCTAACTGGAGAACTGACATAGTCTTCCATTCACCCAAAACCCCTTACAGGCCACCATTACTCCAGGATGAAGGCTAACATCACCCATCATCATCCAACCCCACCCCTACCCCAGCCTCATCTCTCAAGACTCATTTTTTCCCCACTACTTTTACTTCACTGCTCATGAACTTGGTCATTTCTCTTTCCTTAGATGGCTTCCTCAGGAACTCCTACTCATCCTTCAAAACCCACCTTCCACATAACTGCCCCCGAGTATCAGTCATGCTATCTGACGTGTTATTTTTCTATTCTTGTCCTTGTTTCATTATTTGGATTATAATGATTTAATTTCTTGTTAATGTCTGTCACAAGACTGGAATTTCTTAGGGTAAGGTTCTTATATAATTCAAAACCATATCCTTGGCATCTAGCCCCGTGCCTGGCAGTTAGTCATACTTCACAAAATCCTTAGTGCTCATATCTGTCCTCTAGGTCCTCCTCTGCAATCCTTGTTCCCTCTTCCAAAGCCTCTCTTACCCACCACCCACCCAAAACGCCTGGTCCCAGGAAAGTAATCTGAGCTCTTCCAAAGATTCGATTTGAACTTGATCTGATTTGTTCTCTGTCTCTCGCTGGCCACCCGGCCCTCACTAGAGTATGAAGGGTCTCTTCAATCTGGTAGACTAGAGAAAGTCAAACACGGGAGAGAAGGATTCATCTCATCTGCTCCTCCGGTGTCTCCGAAGTGCTTCCTCCTTCGGTATCACAGCAACCCAGTGAACAAGGTGCTTTCACTTCCGTTCTACAGAATAGGACTCCAGGGCTCAGAGACAGCCTGTGACCGTCCCATGGTCACTAAAGTTGACAAGTGGTGGAGCCAGGATTTCAACCCGCACTGTCTGACTCCACGGGGCTTTCACCGTTTTCAGGAAGGTGGAGTGAAAGTCTGTGGAGTTGGGGTTGGAGATGCTTCCTAATTATCCTCCCTACAGAAAATGAAACCCCATGGTCCTAGTTATTTCCCCACCTGAGAAGTCTCAGGCTGAAGTTTCCCTTCGAGCAGGGGCTCCTGTCCTTCATCAAGCCCAGACTGACCTCCCTCACTGTGTCACCTAGCTAGGGATGCATGCCACATTGCACCAATTCCCAGTTCTAGTTTCTTTTTTTCCCCCTGTGGTGCTGAGGATCAAACCCAGAGCCTCATACATGCTCGGCAGGTGCTCTACGACTGAGCCACATCCCCAGGCTTTTATCATTTTTGTTTTGAGTCAGGGTCTCCCTGCACTTCTGAGGCTGGCCTGGAATCTGCCATCTCCTGCCTCAGCCTCGGGGCTCTCTGGGATTGCAGAAGTGCACCACCAGGCCCAGCATGTTCTAGTTTCCTGGGTGTGCATCTTTTCACCTCAAACTTGAGAGTGGGAAACAGGCACAGGGCCCTAGGCAGGGTTTAGGGCAATGTCAGGCACATGGCAAGCAGCCAACCTAAGTCCTTTTGTTGCAAAGACATGGATTGAGGCACAGAGGCAGAGTCCCCACTCTCACCTCCAATGCCTTTTCTGATTGGGGGCAAGTCACTTCCCTTTCCTTGGACTTTGATCTCCTTATCTCTAAAGTAAGACGTTTGAACTAGAAGGATCTCCATATCTGATATTCACATAAAGTTTACTATGTGCTAGGAATTGTTCTAAGTGCTTGACATGTACTAACTCATTTAGTTCTCACAACTACCCTCGGAGGCAGATACTCTCATGATCTCATTTTATAGACACAGGAAACCAAAGCACAGAGAGGTTCAATCACTTTCCCCAGGCCACACAGCTAAGAAGTAGCCTGGATTCAAAGCCAAGCAATCTGTTTCCAGAGTCCATGCTCTAACCATTGTACAGTACCTCCTCCTTAGTTTTCTTTTTAAGATAGATATACTATCTTTGTTCATTCTACAACCACAAACTGACCTTCTACTCTCTGGTTCTTCAATCGGGGTCTCCATGGTGTGGTAGAGACAGGGAGCTGAATAATTGGATCAACCTGGGTGTCCTGCTGGAGGCCTGGGCTGGCGATGGCACAGGCACACCTGTCACACGTGTCCCCCAAAGTGGCCCTAAATTGGGTTTTTGGATTTTCCAATTTCCTGTTTTATATGGACTCACATTCTGTAACGTGAAGTTCTTTGGCAGGAATTGGAACTTGGCACCTCTGCTCTGAGATCAGCCCAGTCCTGCCTTCTGTGGAGTAAGAAGTCTGTCCCCCACAGTTCAGGCTTCATTCAGGGGACACCATCATGGGCCTCCAGGTACCCCTGACCTCACAGCTCTGCAGCACCCTTCACAGGACTCACAACTCCACATGTACGTCCCGGTCACCCTCCTCCCTGGTCCCCACCCAACCAGGCCCCCCCCCCTGCAATCCTTCTGGCTCATCACACAGTCCACCAGTCCACCTCCGTGAGGCCGCTCCCGCCTCCCCCCACCAGATGGGATCACTCTCTCCTAACCCTTCCCCGCAGAGTTCAAGTTCCTAGCAGGCAAGAACACGTTTTTATAGGCGACTTCCAAAGCATGCAAAGAAGCAGTTCCTGGCACAGAGGAGAAACTCTGAGGCACAGTAGAAAGTGCACGGACTTGGCTGTGAAGCCCCAGTTTCAGCCTCCCTTGCCTCTATCTGATCCTGCCATGATGCACGAAAAGTCATTAAAATACTTTGGGTGTTTGTTTCTTTGGATCACCACAGAATAGCAAGCAGTCTTGAGAAGGTCTAAGCAGGTCACATCGGACACCCACCGCCACTCTCATTGTTCTGTTTCCTTCTCTGTGCGTGTGACTCACTCTTGTGGAAGCAAACATGCCGTAAATATCAGTTTTGTAACCTTTTTGGTAAAACACTAGTTTTATGAATAGGGTCCTCATGATACAACTCTTTTTTATAGGAAAATTTTTTAAAAAAATATGTATTGAGGAATAATTTACACTCAACAAATGTACCCATTTTAAATGTGTGGTCTGATGAATGTTGGCAACTGTATGCATTCACTGAACCCCTACCACCATTACAATGTAGAATATTTCAACCATCCCCAAGAGTTCCTGGATGCTCCTTTGAAGTCAGTCTCCTACCACCCTTGGACCCAGGAAACCACTGATCTACATACACCCTTTTTCTTATTCCCCCTGTGGTACAGGGGCTTGACCTTGCCCATGCCAGGCAAATGCTCTACCACCGAACCACACCCCCAGAACCTAGAGCCCAATCTTCAGTACCCACATAATAGTCCATCGATGGCATTTCCTTATTTTTGTGGTCAGATCCTAATTGTTGAACATAGGATGACGTTTCATTTTTCCCTATAATAAATGACAATCCAATGAGCCATCTTTGGTCAGACCTCTAATTATTTCCTTGGGATAAATGCCCAGATTTGGAATTGTTGGATCAAGGGGCAGGCACAAATTTTAAGGTTGATGGTAAATATTTGTGCAAGTTACTTTTAATCTCCCTGAGTCTCGGTTTCCTCATTTGTAAAATAGGGATTAGAAATTCCAACCTCAAGGAGTGGTGAGGATTACATGAGGGAAGAAACAAGACACTTTGACTAACTAGCAAACCATCCACAAATACTTAGGACGCTGACTAGGAGGGTGAGCCTCAGGTCAGGTGCAGCTGGGTTTGAATAAGCCTCTGCCTCTTTTCTGGCTGTTGACCTTGAGTGAGCTATGCTTGGCAGCTCTCAATCTGTGCATTGTGAAGTGGGAATGGCAGTTCCATCTCCCCAGGGTTGTCATCAGGGCAGTACAATACCCCATGTAAAGAGCTTAGAATAACTCCTGGCTCATAGCTGCTCAATCATTTGCAGTTATTAGTTCCGGTCAGGGTTCTTGCTTATAAATAAACAAACAGACACCAATCTCTTTAACTTAAGGAGCATAGGAATGTTCTGGAAGGATATTGGGTAGCTCATGGAGTCAACAGGAAGGCTGCAACCAGGTGTGGAAAATGGGCAGGTTCCAGGGTAGACAGGGCAGCTGAGAACACAGCCCAGTCCTTGCCCCCAGAGCTGTTGGCCTGCCCCAGGGTGCACTGCTGATCCTGGAGCCTTGTTTCTGAGGTTGCCACTGCATACCTACAAGTGTGGTTGTGATCATTCTGGGATACCCTGTGTCTCTATGGCATTTGCTTCCAGATAGAAGCATCCAAATGTCTGAGTCCAGCACACAGGCCACAGCTCTGCTTGACAGCTTATGGATGAAAAGCTGCTGCTTTCTTTCAGCTCCTACAGACAGAGGAGGGCCCTTGCCTCTTCCCAAGACCTGCACCATCAGGGAATCACCTAAGATAGGAAATGATGGGCTCAGGCACCAGATAGAAAAATGACTGGGGTCTACTTTGCCTTTATTTTTAATATTGCAATGAGTGAATGCATATGGAGTGGATTGCACTTATTCTGCAAATACATGCTAAATGCTATAGGGCAAAATGTTGAAGAGACTTCTTTTTTTTTTTTTTAAAGAGAGTGAGAGAGGAGAGAGAGAGAGAGAGAGAATTTTTGATGTTTTATTGTTTAGTTCTCGGCGGACACAACATCTTTGTTGGTATGTGGTGCTGAGGATCGAACCCCGGCCGCACGCATGTCAGGCGAGCGCGCTACCGCTTGAGCCACATCCCCAGCCCCTGAAAAGACTTCTTCATGTATGCTTTGATAGAAGGTATATCAAGTTTGTACACTGAGATGGTGTCATCCTTTCTTCCTGTGAAAATAGTCCATACAACCTTCTGGGGTATGTGTGTATGTGTGTGTGAGTGTGAGAGAGAGAAGGAGGGAGGGAGGGAGGAGGGGGGATGCCTGGCATAGAGAAGGCAGAGAGAAAAGGTAGCATCTGTGATTTGCTGAAAAAGAACACTCGTGATATCAAATCCATAAGTTTTTTTTCCTGTTGTTTTGATCTGACATGATTTTTTATTAGGAGGAGTCCAGAAAGTAGAATGAGGAGGCCAGTCCAGCTGGCCACAGCCCAGGGTAATGTGAGGGATGCTTGGATTTCCTGGGGAATCAGGTGGACACAGTCAACTGCTGTTATTTTTTCCTTCTGTTATTTATTTAAGCTATGATTTATTGAGTACTTAATCACATTGCCTTATTTAATTCTTGCCATCACTCAGTGATGAGGGAAGCTCAGAAGACATCTTATTTTTTCATTCAGGTCATAGAGATCCTGAATGAAAATTTGAGGATGTGAAGTAGAATTTGCCTAGCTTTGAATTCAGGCATTTAGCTGCAAGTGCAGCAAAGCAAACAGCATGTACATGGCTGCAGGAGCTGGGGACAGGACCACGGTGTAGACAGACCTGCGGGCTGTTGGACGTAGCAATGGGACCAAAGGTGGGACGTGGCTTTTCTGGGAGCCAAGCTCTCCAAAAGTCAGCCCAGGCATCCTGAGAAGATTCCCAGGGCCCCAAGCTCAGAGAGGAGGAGCTCATCATAGATATTGAAAAACTTTTATTTTTTCTTTAAAAACTTATATAAAAACTTATTATAAAAAGTATATATCTACTTAGAAAAAAATCTGAAGTTTTCTACTTAGCCCTACCTCTCTCCCCCATCATTCCAGGCAACTGACATTATCAGCTTTTACATATCCTTCCAGAGTTCTTCCTGTACATTCAGACCTATGAGGAAGCATTCAGAGGTTCCTCTATGTATAACGTAATTTTTATCATACTAAGTGCATTGTTTTACCATTAATTTGCTCACAATTCATTTTGGGGAATCTTTCCATGATGATACACGTAGTTTACATCATTTTTAACAGTTGCATAATTTTCCATAATGTGACTATTGTATGAATAGACCATAATTTACTGAACTATCATCTCTTAAAGATTTGGCTTGCTTTGCTATTATAAACAATGTTGCAACCGCCCACAAACGATTCTTGAGCTTCTGATGGTAAATGTAGATTAATGGTGTGTATAAATGTGGCATCCTATTGCTGTGATTGGCAGGTTTCCCTCTGGAGAAAATGGTGGGTTTCACTTAGCTCAGGTTCTCCTCCATAAGCCACACCTGACAGCCCTCTCTTTTCAAGATGGTCACCTTTGCTCTCTGCACACTGCAGTCATTGCTCTTGTGATTCTGAAGTGTTATTATTTATACTCATGCTTTTTCCACCAGGTTGTGGATTCTATGAAAGTAGGGGTTGTACTTTCTGAGGTTGCAGCCCAATGCCGGGCATGTGGTAGGATCCACAAATATTTGTAAGATTAAGTAGAATCCATGTACTTAGCACTCCACCAACCCTCTCACTGGTTGATAAAGCATGATTACTCTTTCTCCTTCTTGCACTAAATCACACACATACATAGACCAACAACCCACAACGTAGCACAGAGAAACCAAATCCTCCTGTAAAATATTCAAATTCATTAATGATTAGAAAAGACGAGGATAATGTCCTTTTTTTCTCTTTGTCTGAAGAAGAGTGGCTGCTTACTCTCTGTATTAATTTCTGGGGGCTGCCTACTGTAACCAAGTACCGCACACTGGGGGGCTCAAACAACAGGGGTTTCTTGTCTACATCTTGGGAGGCTGGCAGTCTGAGATTGAGCTTTGGGAGGGGAGGAGGATCTGTTCCAGGCCAATCCTCTGCAGCTTGCAGATGGCCCTCTCCTCCCGGTGTCTCTTCCCTCTGTGCCTGTCTGTATCTAAGCTTCCATTTCTTATAAGACACCAGTCATACTGGACAGGGGCCCACCCTAAAGACTTCATTTTAACTTGATTATGTCTCTGAAGACCCCATCTTGAATGGGGGCACATTCCAAGTTGCTGATGCTTAGAACTTCAGCGTATGAATTTTGGGGAGAGACACAATTCAAGCTACAGCACTCTGAAAAATCATTTTAAAAAAAAATCACATCCAGGCCTGGATACAGTGGCACACACCTGTAATTCCAGCAACTAGGGAAGCTGAGACAGGAAGATTCCAAGTTTGAGGTTAGCCTCAGCAACTTGGCAAGATCCTCAGCAACTTAGCAAGACCCAATCTCGAAATAAAAAATAAAAAGGGCTAGGGATGTGGCTCCGTGGAGTGGCATGCCTCAGTCCAATCCCCAGTAAAAAAAAAAAAAAAAAAAAAAAAAAAAAAATCATGTTAGCAGGAATTATGAAAATAAAAAAGAAAGGTCTTTGGGTCTGTGACTCACAGTGTACAAGGTTGGTGAGACATTCCCCCCTCACAGCAGGAAGTGGAGGATGAGCCACCCTTCTCCTGTTCTGACAACAGCGTCTGGAGTCCAAGTTCACTCCTGACAGTAGCAGGTGCTCTTCTCCCTGCTAATTACACTGCTGGACTGCTACTCCCTGGGGCCTTTAAATACCTCTCTGATGATGTGGCATCTGAACTCCCGGGCTGATAAGTGTCTAGTTTCACTAGAGCTTGGTTCTCCAGGTACTTTTTCAATTTAGGATAAATGCAACAGCTTACCTATGCGTCATTCCTCCATACTTTATTTGGATGAGGCTCTGTGATGGAGCCCAGCTTTGTTCAAGGCAGACTCCTGCCCTAAGCCTGGTTTGTGAGCCCTCCTCTGTAGTCCCATCCTCCTTGGATTTTTCTGACCCAGCTCCAAAGCAGATGTGATTGTCACCCTATTCATCTGTTTCTCCCACTGGCCTGTCATCACTCTGTCTTGTCCACTGTGTCCCCTTAACTGTTGACACGGGGACAGCTGATCCTTCTGGACTAATCGGCAAATCCCAAACTGCTTGTGCCAGAAACCTGCCTCCCGAGACAGGTATGGTTTTGGCAAACTGGGTCAACTGTGAGGAAAGGGGGGGGCACTAGGGAGAAATTTGGGGCACAGAGAGGGAGTTGGTTGAGGGCTTCCCATGAGGGAATGCGGTTGGGAGTTTGAAGAGGAGAAAGCTGGTGGAAATAGAAGCATATGGCTCCCCAAAGGGGCCAATGGACCCATCCAGACACCTATTCATCTACTCACGCATTCACTCATTCCCTCGCTCCATGGCTATTTCCAAGCATCTGCTACGTGGCAGTCGTTATACCAGGCACTAGGAACGACAAGGCAACCAAACAAGGTACCTGTCTTCATGGTGATGACACTTCAGTGTGGACACAAACAAAAGGCACATATAAAGGGCTGGGGCTGTAGTTCAGTGGCAGAGCACTTGCCAAGCTAGTGTGAGGCACTGAACTTGATGCTTAGCACCACATTAAAAAATGAATAAATAAAACAAAGCCATGCTGTTCATATACAACCTCAAAAAATAAAATAAAAAGGCAAAGAAAGGAACTCGCAAATACGCGCTCCGTGAAGACACCTGAAACAGGGAGGTCGCTCTTTTGGAGGGGACGAGAAGCAAGGCTCCTGAGGAAAAAATATTTTTTATTTACGTGGGAGAAAAAGCCACATAGCTACTTGGGGAAGGGTATGCCAGCCATGAGGGAGAAATAAACCAGGGCCCAAGACAAGAATGGACCAGCGAGGATGGACATGGGAGAAGCCACTGAGGTGGCAGCAAAGGAAGTTGGCATCAAATGAGGACAACTTGAAGGCCCAACTCTTCTAGTCGTGCTTTCTATTTACTTTTTTTTTTTTCCTTTTGGTACTGGGGATTGAACCCAAGGGCACTCAACCACTGAACTACATCATCTCCAGCCTTTTTTTTTTTTTTTTTTTTTTTGGTATTTTATTTAGAGACCAGCTCTCACTGAGTTGCTCAGGCCCTCAGTAAGTTGCTGAGGCTGGCGTTGAACTCACAATCCTCCTGCCTCAGGCTCCCAGACTGCTGAAATTATAGGTATGCACCACCATGCCCAACACTCTATTTATTTTTTGTAGCTAACATTTATTGAGAGCTTAGTTGGGATGTGTAGATTGAGCATCCATAATCCAAAAACCCAAACTCCAAATTCTTCCAAAATCTGAGAATTCTTTCTTATTTTTTTTTTTTTTTAAGTGCAGACACTCAAAACACTTTGGATTTTTCAAGCATTTTAGATTTAGGATTTTCTGACTGGGAATGGTGGTGAATCAGTAAAATCTGTGCTGATATTATCTCTGAAATCGGGTACTCTTCTCTTCCCAAGCATTTCAGATGAGGGAGCCTCAACCTGTATAAACTCATTTATTTCTCACAAAACACTATCAGGTAGGTATTCTTATCATCCCTATATGATAAGTGAAGAGAATGAGGCACAGGGATTAACTTTGCCCAAGCACACAGCTGGTAGGTGATAGAGCCTAGATCCGTGTTCCAAGCACAATGCTGTCCTTGGATTAGAGTCTTTGTTTGGAGCAGCAATAAGCCGCCCCTGACCTGCACCTCCCCTGGTGGTCCACAGAGCAGCCAGGATCCATCCCCTCCCTCTGCAAAGGTACATTGACCTCCATGTGTGCACAGAGCTGGGGGCTCAGGAGAGTCATGCTGGGAAGACAGGTGAGAAAGAAGACCATTTCTGAATGGTTAGATCTACAAAAGAGAGAAGCACAAGAAGTCATGAGGACACAGAGGAGGGCCACACATCCACCCCTGGGGAGAAAGGTGACCTGGAATGAGGTCATCCTAGGGTCCAGGGCAGCAGGCACCAATCAGCCTTTCTCCAGCTCCTCTCTCACTGGGAGAGCCTGGCCTGTGGCACAGACCACTGCTGTCCCAGCCTTTTCTACTTTCCACTGTCCATTCATCACCGATCACTTTCTTCCTGCCCTCACCCCCATCCCCACCCCAGCTGGGATCTCAAATGTTGGAATAACTCAAATGTCGTTCCTCTCCCCAAAGGAGAGGAGCCCTGGAGAGCTGCGGAAGTTTTGATGGATGTGTGTGAGGATTTATTCACCGGCTGGGCCAGGATTTGGGATGGGACAGCACCTTTTACAACACTCCCCCTTCCCCAAGTCACAGCAGGAGGGCAGCTGTGGCAGGGTGATGAGGGGGTGGGGGAGAGCCATGCCTACTCCTGGAGCTGGCCCTGGGAGGGAGAACAGCAGGCTGGCAGGAAGGAGCCTGGAGGCCTTGGAAGCACAAGAAAGGACAAACCAACAGCTGAGTGCAGGAAGACCCCCACAGCCTGGCCAGCCCCCAGGCCTTCTCTGCCAACGGTAAATCCTGGGGGGCTGCAGCCCACAAACTCTGGCCCTTACTTTCTTCCTCAAAGGGGAGAAAAAAAATAAGAGGTGAGGAAGTGGCTTGCTCTTAGAAGACTGTTACAGTTTCAAAGGGAAAAAAAAGGAGTTGTTTTTGATGTCTACCCAGAGATAGAGCCAGGTCCCAGGGGGCTGAATTTGTGGTTCCAGTAAAAAAGAGCAATGTTGACATGGAATTCTTGGATTGGCCTCATTTCGTTAAATACAAGCTGCCAAAACCAAATGGGAAATGAAGTTCAGCAGAGAAGTATGTGCTGACTCCCCCCACCCCCACCCCCACCCCCACCCCCACCCCCCAAACTTGGCTTCTATCGCCAATCAGCACACCACTTAGGGTCCCTAACCAAAGCTCTAGCATCAGGGAATTTTGCTGGCAGGACCCCAAGTTCACAGGACATGCAGTTTGCTCCTGATGGACTGTCTCTCAGCAGGGCCAGCCTGAGCTCAGGGCCTTGTCGCTTTTCAAACTTTCCTTCTATAGAGGGAGAAAAAAGGACGAGACAGAGTGATGATTGCAACCAGACCAGCTGTCCTAATTAGGGGTTCCAGAACCTGGCTATCTCTAGGGAAGTCTCAGACTTCCAGTTCCTACTGATTGTGTAAGAGTGGTGCCTTAGGAGTCCACTTCCTACAGGCTGAATCCGGGGCTTAAGCCAGGTTCTTGTGCGTCAATCACTGAAGGCAAAGATCAGTTCCACTCCTATTTTACCACCTACCGGCTCTGTGGCCTCGAATGACTTGCTTAACCTCTCTGCGTCTTGGTTCTCTTGGCTATTAAACAGAGACAAAATCTGTGCATTATTAGTTTCCCTAAGAGGATTAAATAAGAACATGTGTACAAAGCTAAGGCATGGTGTTCATTCATAGGACCATCTGATAAATTGTGACCATTTAAAATCATTTTTATTATTAATATCAGTCAGCACATGTTCTTTTGATTATAATAAGCTAAAATAAAAATGAAGAATCCAACTAGTTCAAGAAAAAAGTGATGGTGGCAGGAGGGGTGGTAGGTTACTTATAAGAATGCAAATGATCTTGTGAGGTGTGGGACAGGGGGTCTGGGGATGGGAATCAGGAGCTGAAAACCTGGAACTAAGATTCCTTACTCTCTAACCTAATGTGTCTTCCAGACCAACCTGTCCAATAGGACCACCTGGGATGACCAAAATGTTCTATGCTGGCACAGTAGAACTGAAGAACGGAATTTTAATTTCTTTTTTAAAATATACTTAGTTGTCAATGAACTTTATTTATTTATGCATGGTGCTGAGAATTGAACCCAGTGCCTCACACATGCCAGGCAAGTGCTCTACCAGGGAGCCCCAGCCCCAGCCCTTAATTTCTAATATTATATACATAAATTTAAGCACATTCACTAACTTCAGTCTATTCATGGAAATGCTTATGTAAATAGGATTAAATCAGTACCCGTGGCTACTACACTGTCCAGCACAGTTCCAGACCTTTCTTTTCTCACTCTCCTCCTGCCTTAATTGTCTCACTTCATAAGCTCAGAGCCAGACTTTCTGGGTTTGGGTTCCATTTCCTCAGAGAGTGATTTGATGAATTTTTCAGGCCAGTCTATGTAGAACACATTTTGGGGTCAGGGAATTACTTCCAGGCCATGGGGGTTATGATGTTTTCTACGTTTTACACTCTTTCAACAAGAGCTGGGTGGGGATTCTTCCAGGAGAGGCTGAGTGGGGCAGGCAACTCTAAGTCATTGTGCACTTTTTTTTTTTTTTTTTTTTTGGTACTGGGGATCGAACCCAGAGGCACTTTACCACGGAGCCACATTCCCAGCCCTTTTTATTGTTTATTTTGATTGCTAAGGCTGGCCTCAAACTCGTGATCCTCAGTCTGCCTCAGTCTCCCAAGTTGCTGTGATAATAGGTACGTCCCATCAGTCCTGGCAACCACCATGGTTTTTACCTCAGGAGAGCAGTGACCCAGTGATTGCCCTCGTTGATGGGGTTTGGCCCAGGAACTGGAGCGCTAAGGACAGGAAGTACGACCGTGCCTTTCCTCAGCTTCTGCGGTGACTCAAGCCCTGTTTGCGAGAAAGCCCAAAGATCCTATGCTACCCAGTGAATCTGGGGGAAGCAGATAAGGCATGATCCATAGTCCACCTGGGTGCCCCGGGGCCCACATCTGAGCTCATGGGTGCTCCCACTTCAGCTGATGATGACAAGCCCCTGGAGAAAACATGGGGTTGAAAAGGGATGTTTTTGTTTTCCTCCAGATTTCTGCAGGCGCTTTCAGAGAGAACAATGGCAGACCTGGAGACTGTGTCATCGTGGGCTACTGGGTCACCCTGTTGATTGAGCCTGACACGGCTTCCCGCTCTAGCAACTGACCAGCGCCGGCAAACAGCTGGTATGTCTAGTCTTTGTTTTTGAGGCCTTTTAATTGGATTGCCCGATTCTATGAATCAATGGGTTGTTTAACTTATTAATCAAACATCAAATATTATTAAAGGGACAGCTACATGCCCCAAACTGTGCTTGGCTTTGCGAAGAGATCAAAATAGGATTCTCCTCAAACTCGGGAGTGAAACAGTTCTCATTGGCTGTGGCGAGGAAGAGGAGGACAGAGTCAGAGCAAGAGGAGAGAGCTCCCTCACCCAGTGTCCACTCCCTGCCTCCCCCAGCCCGAATCCACCTGCCACATAGCAGCCACAGCGACTGCTCACGTCCACAACGAAACCCTTTAATGACTTCCCATCAGACACAGAATGATATATCAGCTTTCACCTGAAATACCGCTGCACTGCACCCTGGCACCTCCCTGACCCTGTGTCCTTGGACTTTCCCCCTGACTCAGCCTGCCATGGCCACCCTGGCCTTTGGCAGCTTCTCTACACCAAGCCCCATCTCACATTTGCACTGGCAGGTGCTGCCCCCCAGAGTGTCCTTTTCCTAGATTTTTTTTTATATGGTTGGCTCTTATTGTCCACGACACTTTCCTGATCATTCCAATGGCAAGTCTCTCCCCTGTCCCTCTGGATCAGGCCCACCTTGCTCTTCTTCCTCGTAGTGCCACAGTTTTTCTGGCTAACGTCTTATAGGTGGTGGCAGGATGGTTTTTACTTCCCAAGTACCACTTAACTTGGACTTTGTCTTGTTCACCTTATATATTTTCAACTTCTAGAACTGCACAATGCACAGACAGGTCCTCAGTTAAGGGTTAGTGAATGATTGACATCATGAGGGGATTGACAGGTATTTCAGAGTCATTTGACAAAGATCCAGGGTTGCATGCCATGTTGAGTTGTATGATCTAGATTTTTGTTTTTGAGCAGACCCAAGGAATTAGCCCTCTAACTTCCCTGAGTACAGGCTTTGGGTCTTTGGGGGTCCCAGTGTCCTCTGTTGTAAAATGGTGATGTCTCTTTCCCAGACTGATGCGGCTATTCAAAAGTGTGCCTAATTCGTTCTTTTAAAGTGCATTAGGGGGGCTGGGAATGTGGCTCAGGCGGTAGCGCGCTCGTCTGGCATGCGTGCGGCCCAGGTTTGATCCTCAGCACCACATACCAACAAAGATGTTGTGTTCACCGAGAACTAAGAAATAAATATTAAAAAAATTCTCTCTCTCTCTCTCTCTCTCTCTCTCTCTCTCTCTCTCTCTCTCTCTCTCTCTCTCCCCCTCTCTCACTCTCTCTTTAAAAGAAAAAAAATAAATAATTAAAGTGCATTAGGAAGACTAATTCTGGGGTGAGAACAAATCCTGATAGCCTGGACTCTCTCTTGGATATCTAGTTGCTTCCCCAACTTTTAACAGTGGGATGTTTTTCTGGCTCCTCCAACTAAGCATGTGAAACTGAGCCCAGTATCGTGTATACACCTCCCCAAGCCAGCTCCCCATCCTGTTCCCTGCCTCCATGAACAGCACAGTTGTCCTCCCAGCAGAACAGCCAGGAACCCAGGCCTGATTCTCAATGCCCCTTTCCCACTTTGTCTTCAGGTTGAGTTAGTTGTTCTACCTGCTGTCCAAATCTGTCCTCACCTCTGTCCATCTTACAACTACCATTTCCCAGGTCTCCTTTATGACTTGTTTAGATGACTGAAACAGCCTCCTGACTAACCTCCTTTCCTCTGTTCTTTCCTATTTCCAACCCATCCTCCATCCCACAAACATCACCCATTAAAATTTGAGTTCCATCATCTTTCCTTCCATGGGTCCCTGTTGTCCCTGAAAGTCAGAACTCCTTAACCTGGCTTGTGAGCCCTTAGCCTTGCTTATGTCACCAGCCTCGCTTCTAGAAACTTCTCCTCCCACTCCCTCCTCAGCTTCTTTGGGTTCCCCCCAACTCTATGTGCTCCTCTCATCCTCATCACTGATACCCATGCTTTACTCTCTGCCCAGAACATTCTTTCTCTACTCTTAGCCTAAGCATTTACTAGTTCCTTCAGTCTTTCCTACATCAAGGCTTCAGGTGTCCAGGTACAAGATAGGTGTTCCTACTCAGTGTACCATAAATAATTGTCCAACTAGTGCTGCTACTACTGTTAATGAGCAAAGAAAGTTGTTATGCTATAAGATAGCCACCCAGGACTTTTGACATAAGTATTTATATTTCTTTCTCATATTACAGACTGGAATTGGGGGCTGGGTGGGAGGTTATGTCTCCTTCTGTATTCTTATTTTACCACCCTCAGGGTGTGGCCCTTGTCACCATGGTCCCAGAGGGCTCACCACCACACCTAACATCCTGGATGGCATTAGAAGGAGAAGTGAAGAGAAAGTCCCTTCTCCTCCCACTTTAAGGGCATCTCCTGAGATAAAGCAGAGGAGAACAGAGAGGTCAACTTGCCAATATTTATGGCTAATGTTTATGACTAAATAAATGCTCTTTGCATTTGATCCTCTCAACTACCCTATGGAAATACTGTTAT
Organism: Ictidomys tridecemlineatus; assembly: GCF_052094955.1. Classification (NCBI taxonomy): domain Eukaryota; kingdom Metazoa; phylum Chordata; class Mammalia; order Rodentia; family Sciuridae; genus Ictidomys; species Ictidomys tridecemlineatus. Next base: position 52,989,027 of record NC_135487.1, read on the forward strand.
TATCTACCCCACCCTCATTTTTAAGTAGATGATGTTTTATCAACAAGCCAACATTGCAAGTCTGAGAACTAATGTGAAGGGCAGCTAGCTTGGGCTCACCATGTGATGGCAACCCTTTCTTAGAAAGGTTTTCATGTGATATGCACATGACTTTCATGTTTGCTAACAAACACCAAGGAATTCCAGCACTTTGTGTTTTGTATAGCTGTTTTTTTTTTAACTTGATTTTATGTGATCCAAGTTGTATAAAGAGTCAAGCAGCTCTACATATTTTGGTTTTTAAAAAATGATGATTACCTTGATGTTCCCTACTCCATCCCCACACACCAGGCAATTCCCACAGGCCAGAGAACACCACCTTCAGTGCGTTAGCTGACTCCCTGCTGTCTAGCACTATGTTCTCAGCCCCATGCTTCGACAGCTACTTTGTGATTTCGGTTTTAAGCAAGGCTTTGTACTATGGAGGATAAGGATTAAGCTTTGTCATCGATCTACCACCCATGTTCAACACACACACACACACACACACACACTATGCACATACACTCTGCACATACATTCTACACATGCACACATTCATATCCTGCACACACACATCCTATATCCACACAACCCTGCACCCACCTACACACATGCCTTACACACATTACACCCACACACACTGCACACAACACAATTGCTGCACACATACATAAATACACACTCTGCACCCAACCACATACTCCCTATACATATCCTATGACCACACACCCTAAACCCACACACTCACACACACACATTCTATACCCCCACCCTACTCTCACACACCCTGCACACACACACATCCTACCCACACACACACACACACACATACCACACAAACACATACCCTATACCCACACATATGCCTCCCTTTTCTGTTCTCTTAGTATAGATAAAACTTAATTTTTGCCAGATCCCTATATTCACTGCTGTATATTCTAGCCTGTTATTTTTTTTAACTTTACCTGCATAATTTTTTGTTGCCTCTGAAATAATTTTCTTAAAGTCTGCTTCATATTCTGTGCATTTACATCTAATTCCACCTCCCACATGTCTGCCCTTGCATGCTTTCCAAATATGTACACCAACTATATTTAGTTGGTATTCTATCAATTTCATCTTCTTGAAGCAATATCTCTGGGATCTTCTAATCAGCTTAGATCTGGACAGGTGGCCTCTGTGCCTGGTGCACAGCTGTCACCGGGCTCCCTGGCTCTCTCTTAGGTTGGAACTCCTTATTTCTGGGTCCCTTGCTCTCCTCTTGCTTGGATTGTTCTTTCATTTTGGAGCGTGGGAAAGAGGACATGGGAAGGTTTTGTTTGTTTGTTTTGACCATCTGTGCACATGTTTAACCTGCCATCCTAGCCTCATGCACGAAGCAACCGAAGTTCAGGATTATTCAGCAAATCGAAAGTCTTTTAGTTGGTTCAGGAGGCTGCTTCTCCTACAGGCCCCCCATCACACTGTTTCCCCCTGCATCTTCCCTGTTGAGCCTTAAACTCCTTCAGAACAAGATGGAGTCTATCTGGTTCCCTTATGTATCTCTGGAGGCAGGTCCATCCTGGGCACCAGGCTGATGTTTCCTAAGTGAAACCACTGGGTCTGATTCTGCAAAACCTGGCTTATTACACACATCAACATTTTGTTCCCAGCCTCCCAAACGCAGATGATCTGTACTTGCTGTAATTATTTCCCTCCCCCGCTGCTTCAGGTTCGTCATCTTAGGAGACAGATGGTCGTCTGTCTACACCTGAAAGAGCTCAAAAAAAATTCCATAGGAAGGTCTTGCTTTCACTCCTGAGTCACAGCACATTCATCCAAAGTTTATTTTTGTGAGATACACAATGGTATAATCACAAAATATTTTTTTTACTAAAAGAATAACTTTAGTGAAGGCAATGCTGTATTATGACTTTTTTTTCCTGTTTTTAGGGGACCTCATGGAAACTTAATAGAACAAAGGATTTATTTTTATTAGGTTAAATCCGTGTATAGGGCCCTGTTTGCTTGCTGCCCATTAAGTATGAACATCTCAACTTGAAAAAAAAAAACATAACAACATTCTAATTAATAAAAAAAAAAAAAAACCTGAAACAGATCCCTTTAGCGGGTGACTCTGTATTATGTTAAAACCTAATGTAACAAACACAGCTCCAGAGCCCTCCCCAGAACCCAAACCTACCACAACTAAAAATAGCACTTGGTCTTTCCCTGAGACTCAAAAACAGGAACAGCACGACTTGTTTGCCTCATTAGGAGCTCTGCACAGGGATCCAGCCCCTCTTGCAGCCTGGCTCCTACACACTTGAGCAAATTCTAATCAGCTGATTATATATCTAACAGGTCCAACCATAGGAAGCAAATTCTGCACAAACATGGCTGTCCCGGGTCTTCAAACAATGACTGTTCACCCAGGGGCTCAGGAAAGGGAATAATAACCAGAACTATCACTCAAGGGAGGCCTCAGTACGTTTCCAGGTTCTGTGGGCATAGAGCTGGGTACTCTATGTATGTTAACCCCTTCAGTACTCACCAGCTGGGAGGATGTCCTATTATCCTTGCTTTGTGGATTAAAGAACTGAGGCCTCAGGAAAGAAAAGAACTTGCCCACACTAACCCAAGATGGTGTAAGCATGGTACCCAAACCCAGCTGGGTTTGACTCTAATGAGCATCACACCAAATTATCTTATCTATACCTCTGTGGTGCCTGGCCAGGTGAGTTTGCTTCACCCAGAAGTAGAGGGTGATGGAGGAATGCACTCTGATTTCTATGGGCCCATGAGGATAAAGGCAGGAATGACACACTGTCAGAGTTGAGAGGGATGTGGAGATCCTCAGTCTTACAGCATCTCTCCTGCTGCAGATCTGACAAGCTCCCACCCAACTCCATGAGAAAATCACAGACAAAGGCTTTGGAGTTTATTAGGCCTCCTGTCTTAGCTTCCCCATTCATTAATTTCAAAATATTAGACAATAGCCCGGTGCAATGGTGCACACCTGTCATCCCAGTAATTCGGGAGAAGGATCGTGAGTTCAAAGCCAGACTCAGCAATTTAGTGAGGCCCTAAGCAACTCATTGAGACCCTGTCTCTAAATAAAATACAAAAATGGGCTGAGGATGTGGCTTGGTGGTTAAGCATCCCAGGCTTCAATCCCTGCTACAAAAACAAAACAATTAGACAACACTGATAGTAAGATACAGGTGACTAGTGCTCTCCATGTGCTGAGCATGAACAAACACTTCTCTCTGCATGGTCCCTGCAATCCTAATGACAGCCCTAGAGAGCACATCATTGCCATCATTTTGCAGAGGAAGACCCCAATGCTTGGGATAGTAAATAAAGCACCAGCTAACTGTGCCAGACAAACCCATGGCTTCTCTGGAATTATATATCCCTGACTCAGATGCCAATTTTTACTGTATGGCTCTGGGCCAGTTTCTTACTCCTCTGATTCTGTTTCTGCTCCACTAAATGGGGATAATTATACAAAATTGGCAAGATTGTTGTGAGGATGAAATGAGACAACCTTTTGCAATAGGCATCTAATAATAGTTCCTTGAACCTTTCCCCTTTCTAAAAGAGCTCAGTCCATTCTTAGTTCAAATTATTTGAAAGACCTTTTAATATTACATCTGAAAATTTTGTCTTGATTGCATGGGCCTCCTCTCATGCAAGAATCTAGCTAAGGAGAGATTCTGCATTTTGGAGCATGGAGTACTTAGTTTATAATTCATTCATTCTACAAGTATGTTTTGAGTGCTAGGTATTCTAGGCTAGTGACAGTGACATGTAGCTTAGTGGGGAGAAAGAGCGTTGGGGTGGAGGTTAGAGGCAGATTCCAAGTAAGACATTCAAATATCTTAAACAAATAAGTATTCAAATATCAGGTTGCATTTTTTTCTTCAATAACTCTGAAGAACATTGATCTCAAGATAGTGTGATAGCAAATAACATGGGTGTGGTGGTGATGGTGGTGGGTGAGGCTTTAGGCGGAATGGTGAGGAAAGGCTTCTCTGAGGATGTGACATAGGCTGAGACTCAGGAAGGATCCTTCCAAGCAGAGGTCTACAGGAAGAAGCTATAGCAAAGGCCCCATGATAGAGACAACCTTCCAAGTCTAGAGGACAAAGGAGGTGAGCATGAGTGGTGCAGGGTAAGTGGGAGGGGAGGAGACAGTGGACAGGGCAAGCTAGAACAAGAATTATGGTTTTTCTTCTAAGTCAGGTGGGAAGACATAAGGAAGAAGGTGACATGGAATACTCGACTCTTTTCAGAGATAATCCTGGCAGGTGTATGGAGAACAGTGTGGAGGGCAGGAGCCGGGGGATGGGGAGAGAGTCTAATTAGAAGCCTTTTTCAGGTCTCCAGGCACAAAATGCTGGGGACTTGGTTGGGGGATGCAAGTGAAGGCATCAGTAAAAAGTGAATGGATTCTGGAGAGCAGTTGCTGATGGGGACAAAGGAAGGAAGGAAATCAGGTCACTCCAAGGTTTCAGGTTGGAACAACTCAGTGAGTGATGATGTCACTTTTTTTTTTTTAAATCAGGGAACCTGGTGGTATTCATGCTGGCAGGGGAATGGAGTCAAGCTTGCATCATGTTAAGTTTGGTTCAGCCATGTGAAGGTATCAATGAGGCAGCTGGATGGAGTTGGGAAATCGACTGAGAGGCCATGACTGGAAGTGTAATTTGGGAATCATAGGTTTAAATTGGCATTGAAACTGTGGGACTAAATTAGATCACAAAGGAAAGAATGAAGGTATTCTAGAATAGAGAATTCCAATATTTAAAGTCAAAGAGGAGAAAGATCCAGCAGAGGAAATAAAGAAGGATCTGCCAGGGAGGTAGGGTAGGGCCAAGACAGTTTGACATCTGATGTCCCAGATGTCAAAAGAAAAAAAAAAAAATCTTCCCAGAAGGAGAGTCAGCCATATTTGAAATGCAGCTGTGAAGTTCTGGTAAGAATGACAAAGTGACCATTGGAGGCCACTGGCCACTTTCCCAAGAGGCATCACTGCAGAGAAGGAGAGACAAGCTCAGAAAGAACCAGTGGGGACGAGAACAGGCAAGGAAGAGCAGGAGGCAGCCCTAGACAACCGCTCACCATGTTGGTCAGGAAAGGAAACGGAGCTTTAGACCAGCAGTGAGAGGGGAATATGGGGCTGAGCAACGTTCACTCATTTCTGGTTTGGCTCTGCTTCATGTTTGTGGTGCTGGGGGTGGAAGCCAGAGGAGAGAGAAGGTGTGAACAGTAGTAGAGAGGAGAAGTCAAGATAGTGGAGAAGTGTCGCAAGGCAGAGGGAAGTGTGCACTAGGGATTTGAGACCATGAAGGTAACAGGAACCCAATCCTGGTAGTCAGAGGATTCTGTAAGAACACACAGCTGCTTGGGTACAGATGAGAGAGCTGCAAAGTTGGAGCTTGGCAGGGAAGTTTGTTGGAGGTGGGTTGCAGAACTGTCTCTAAGAAAAAACTGTAAGACGGCGCGGTGGCACCCTCCTGTAATTCCAGTGGCTCAGGTGGCTGAGGCAGGAGGATCGAAAGTTCAAAGCCAGCCCCGCAATTTAAGGAGGCCTAAAGCAACTTAGTAAGACCCTGTCTCAAAATGAAAAAAAAAATAAGAAGGGCTGGGGATGTAGCTCAGAGGTAAAGTGACTCTGGGTTCAATTTCCAGTACCCCCCCTCCAAAAAAAAAAGTATCTCTAAGCTGAGATGAAAGTGTGTTGACTGATGAGAACACAGCCGGTTGATAGAGTTGCAGGTCTCCCTGAGGTTGGAAACATACTGGGCTGGAGGAACAGAGAGAGTGAGCTGGAAGCAGAGACTGGGATGCTTGCGATTGCAATTTGAGAGATGGTACATTTAATGGGAATCCATTATGGAAGGTTGAGAGCAAGGACCAGGACAGCTGGAGGTGGGCTGGGGAAACCAACAGCATTCGTATCAGTGAATTGAAGAACAAGGAGCCAGGATATCAGCTGGATCAGCCTCCTGAGTTTTGAAGTAGCCAAGAATGGTGGCAGTGGAAGGAAACAAGGGGATGTTAGGGGTCACCAGTGAAAGGAGAAAAACAGGGTGGGCAGGAGGGGGGCAGCCACCTGAGGAGACTGATGGGGAAATAAAGTCTGTGACATAAAAATAAAAGGAAGGGGAACTGAAGGAGAAGAGAGTCAAAGGCTTGGAATGCAATAGGAAATGAGGCACACACCAATCCTGTCACATGGCACAGGGGCATGGTATGAGGGGAAAATAAGGGGACCTGTTTTTACATAGCTGAAGCAGAAGCAAGTTTTTTTTTGTTTGTTTGTTTGTTTTAGAGAGAGTGAGGAGAAGGAGAGAGAGAAAGAATTTTAATATTTTATTTTTTAGTTCTCGGCGGACACAACATCTTTGTTGGTATGTGGTGCTGAGGATGGAACCCCGGCCGCACACATGCCAGGCGAGCGCGCTACCGCTTGAGCCACATCCCCAGCCCGAGAAGCAAGTTTTATAGCAAATCTCAGCACTAGTCAGTGCAAGGAGTAAGCAAACATTCAGAGAAGGGGTTGAGGACAGAGGAGGGGAAGCTGCTGATAGGACAGGTGAGCGATAGGCCAGATTAATGGTGTGCAGAGCTCCCTTGGGGCTGAGGGCTGGGGCGATGGTGTATGACTTGGGAGAGAGGCTTGACCTTCTAGAGGTGACTGAGGTGAAAAGGGTGATGGGAAATGATAGGATCAGTGTTGATGATCTCATAAGGATCTGGTTTTGTTGCAGGAAAAATTTAAATAAATCTGTTCCTTTCACTTTAATTAAAACCCTTTAATAGCTTTTCACTGCTGTTGGATCAAGGCCAGACTCCTTAGCATCTTGAACAATGTCAGGCCTGGCTGGTCCCTCTGGCCTCTGAGCCTTTCCTCAGAGTCCGCCAAGGCATCCAACTGAAGGCGACGTATTTCCTGGTCTCTTGACATTTCAGGCAGTGTGGCACAGTGACTAAATACGGAGATCTTGCTTCCAGATGATCTGGGTTTGAATCCTGGTTCTTTAACTTTCCACTATGTGATGTTGGACAAGGTATTTCACAGCTCTGTGCCTCAGTTTTCTCACATGAAAGATGGGGCCTATAATAGTACATACCTTCAAGGATTGTATAGATGCCACAGCATGCAGATCACTGTCACCTGGGCTACTTGTAATTATTATTCCCTCCACATGTCATTCCTTTGGCCTAGAATACTTAGGCCAACCTTGCTTCCCCCAAACTCACCCTCCCCTCCACCTACCTCCTTCAAGAGTCCCCTGAGACATCTGCAGAAAGCTTTCCCTGGTGACCCCCAGTGGAATCACAGGCTCCATGGCTGTGGCCTGGTGGATGCCTGATCCACCATGACAATGATTCTTGCCTGTCAGGGCATGCCATTCTTCTTAGTACACAGCAGGTACTTATAAGTGTTTGTTGAATGAGACACTGAGTGGGCAACTCCTCCAGGGGAGGGGGCTCCAGGATGACAGAGTGAGTGGATCTGTAGACATTGGTGGGGCACAGGAAACAAGGCTTCTTACCCACATCAGCCTTGGCCTGGACACCTTCCCCTGTCTAGGTGCAGAACTAGCTTACCCTAGGGGGACTTTGCTGCTTCTATGGCTTCTTTTAAAAAATGGGATTTGGGCTTAAAAGAAAAAAAAGATTCTAATCCAGAAAAATATGAAAATCATTGGTCCAGGTACTCTGTGAACTCTCCTCTAGCTCAGGAGCTGGCACTAAGCTCAGCAGCACCCAGCCTTTGAGTACAAAGACCCTGAGGAATAGCATTTGTTCTTTTAGGACGGATTGATTCAGATATTGACCGAAGTTTGAACCACCCAACCAAAATAAGTTTTGTTCATCTGTAAGCATGTAAAACACAGTGCATGGTTTTGTGAAACTAGGTTTTCAGCTCATGAACCCCATTTACCGCACAAGCACACATGGATTCAGACCTGCCCGCAATGTTCTTAGATGGCCCCAGGGCAGTGCCCGGTGCTGGGAACCAGGAGTCAGCCCTGTCCTGAGGTTCTAAAGACTGCAGTTTTCTATTCTCCAAAGCAGAACAAAAGCCTAAGGCCAATTCCAAGGCCTGGTTGTGAGAATATTAGTTGCCTCTAAAATTTTGGCCCAGACGGAACACCTCCATCTGACCTCTGAGGCCGCTGAGGTGCCGCCTGCCGCCTGCCGCCCTGGCAATGGCTTGTTGCAACAGGCCTGGAAGGGAGCAGAACCACCGCAGCCCAAGTGCAGACAGGCGCCGTCTGAGCCAGGGTCAGGTTTCTGTTACAGAGGAGGAGAGCTTGGGGAGAAAGCGACCACTAAGAGCAGCACCTGGGATGATAAAAACCCCAACGGTCTCAGCCGTCGTGTTGGTTTAACAACTGGCTGCTTTTCGATACACATCAGTCGCCTCCAGCGGAGGGAGGCAGATGGGCCAGGTGAAGGCATACGTCCAATCCCCCTCACCTTGCTACCTGGAGCTAAGCTGTGATGAAAGCAGGACTTGAACCAATTCTGCCAGACTTGTGTTTGTTAGCCAGTTAGGTGCAAAAAAACCGCGATCAGTTCTTTCAAGTGTGTGGGGTAAGAGCAGAGAGCCCTGTAAGGAGCCTGCAGGGGGCAAAGAGCCCACCCCAGGTCCAGGTCAAGTACAGAAAATTGGTGGGAAGAGGTGGGATCACAGACCCAGGGTGGGGGGGTCTCAGGATCTCCAGGGTTGCCCTGGGGGCACATGGCTGCCCAATTTGCTGGTTCTCAAGTCTTGTTTGTCAAGAAAGCTGCACCTTGGAGCCCCTTCTCCAGCATGAATAATTATTTTTGACATCGTTGATGATAATTAACAAAAACCCTAGTGTAGATTTCTGTATCTGAAAAGCGTAAGCAATCTTTCTAAAGTGTGGATTTCTGAGGGGGAGCACTTTGAATAGTACCTAACTGCCCTGAGGGCGGAGATGAAAGTGAAGGTAGACACACGTTTTATGCTTTTTACAAAGGCCTATTTTTAAGCAAATTGTCAGGCATGCAAAATGGTGTGAACACAAAGATGAAAGGAGCCAAGGCACTCCCGGCCCAATGGGTTTGTTCACTCATTTATTTATCTATTCACATGGGCGGTGCTGGAAGACAGTATCCAGGCTGTGCCAGGCTGTGTTCTAAGACTTGAGATCAGAGTGGGGGAGCAGGAAATAAAGCCCTTGCCATTCTGGAGTTTCAATTCCATTAGGAGAGGCTGGTGATCAATAAAACAATAAATAAATTGGCTACTGTCTGGTGAAGCTGGCCCCTATAGGAAAAACACAGCTGTACCAGGGACTAGCACATCTCTGTTCAGTAGAAACATAATGAAAGCCACGTATGTAATTTTAAATTAAATGAGATAATATATGCAAAAACACCAGGTAGTCCTAGCAGCCCATTTTAAAAGGGTGAAGAGAAACAGTTATAATTAATTTTATTGAAATATTTTATTTAACTTAATACCGTTATGCTCGAATTTGGGACCCCCAAAAGACCACCAGAGACCAAGATCCATGTAAGCAGCAAAGAGGTGTTTATGGCGAGCTAGCTCGGTCCGGTCCTCCGCAGCACACAGCACCTGGTGATGCTGAGAGACCCCGAGCCCAGGGTTTGCAGCAGTTTTATACACTCTTTGGGGAAGGCAGGGACTTCACATACATCATAGCATCTCTTAGCAAATCATCACATACCTCGGGAAAATCATAAAACAAGTCTAAAACAAGATTAGCACATTCACTGGCGGAAACAAGTTGGGTAGGGGTGATTGGTTACTACAGAGGGGGATGCGTTTGAACTGATTGGTTTAAGCCAAGAGGGGAATACGTGCTGAACTACATGGTTTCCCAACATGTTATCAACCACCATAAACTACTGGGAGTGTCATCTGGCATCCCAGGTATTTCCCTGTCTCATGCTGATTGGTGGCTGCTAGGTGGTTGCGATGGGTCCCCACCTAGCCTGACTTGAGTCAGGGACACTTGGTACAGCAGATCTCTCCTGTTATTTGTAGATAAACAACTTAGCAGGGTGAGAATGTGCCTAGGAGTGCTCTGTGGGTCTTTCCAAGAACAACGGTCATGCGCCTTCCTTGGACAGGCTTTGCTCTGAGGTAGAGGTTGGTTTTTCAATACAGTATATTCAAAATTATATTTCAATTGTATATATATATATATATATATATACATACACATACAATTATTAGTGACATATTTTATATTATTTTTTGAACAAAGTCTTTGAAATTTATTCTTACCACACTTACAATTGATCTTAGTTTGGACTACCCACATTTCAAGTGCTCAATGGCACAAGTGACCAGAGGATACTTATATTGGTCAGCACAGAGTTGGCAAGTGAAAGGACAACGGTTGTTTTTTAAGTAGTGTGGCCAGAGATTGTGTGTCTGAGGAGAAGACTCTCACATGCAGACTGAAGTGAAGTTCTGCAGCCAAACTTAGCGTAGCTGGAGAAGACAGACTATCAAGAACAAAGGCTGTGAAGTAGGAATGAGTATGGTGAAACAGATAAACAACCAGAAGACCAATTGTGACTCAACTGGCAGGTGCCTTTCGTCCCTCACCTTTCTCCTTGGAAGGCAGATACAGAGCCTGGAGTGCAACAGCCATTTTTTAACCCTGAGGAAAAGCCTAGGCTCTGGAGTGAGACTGTCCCAGTCAAATCCCCGGTCTGCCTTTGCTATTTCATTGCTTCTCAAACTGTATAATCATGGGAACAACTGTTTCATCCTATTTCAGAACAATATCTTTGAAGTCAAAACCAAGGGAATTAATCTTAGAGAATGAAATAAAAAGAAACAAACATATAAAATATAAGATCCACTTAAAAAAAAACTTTATTCAACAGACTAAAAAAAAAATGTTGTCTATCAAATTTCTACAAAACACTTAAACTCATTTGTCATGCTCATTTTGTGTCAGGCCACTGACAAGGACAACACTTCTGCTAGCAGAGTTGGAAATTTCATAGGTTAATTTTTAACCCATCTAAGCCTTGGTATCCTTATTTGCAAATGAAGTTGATATTAGTACCTCTCATGCTCTTTTCTCTATGGATTAAACAAAATAGCCCATGTAAAAGCAAGCTTAGCATTGTCAGTAAATGTTAGCTATTACTAGTTACCACATGCTTATCCCCACAATTTGCTGCATGCAAGCCCTGTTAAGAATAGGGACAACTGTGGCCAGCTCTCTATGGTGCCTGGAGAGCAGATAGTCAATAAATAACTGCAGAATTCTTTTTTTTTTTTTTTTAATATTTTTTAGTTGAAGTTGTCAATGATCCTTTATTTTATTCATTTATTTTATGTGGTATGAGGAATCCAGTGCCTCACAAATGCTAGGCAAGAACTCCACCACTGAGCTACATCTCCTGCCTCATAACTGCAGAATTCTTTGAAAAAAAGAAATGCTTTGAAATCTTCAGGTGAAAGGCATTTGGAAATAACAACCCTCACCCTTTTCTTTCATTCATTCGTTCATTCTTCACTCAGTGTAACATAAGGAAATGAATAGCAGTTTTGGATAAAGACTAAGTTCAAATCTAATTTCTTCCACTCATTAGTTTCAGCAAGTCACTTTAGCTCTTTGAACTTCAGTTTTAACATCTGAAAAACACATAATAGTCACCCCGAGTGAGGATTAAATGAGATAATACATGCAAAACACTAGGTAGTCCATAAATGGAAGCCCTTGTTCCTGCTCTGCAGAGTGCCAGTTAATGCAGATCACTGTACTAGGCACTGACTAGGATGGAGGCCTGGAATTTCAGGCTGGGTGAGCATTCCTGAACCTTTTCTTGGCAGCACTGGAAGATCAGGCATCTGGTAGCAAACGGGCACCAGTGTTTGACAGAGACATACAAATGGAGCCTCACCCATCAGGCTCTGCTCTTGCCCCACCCTGCCTGGAGGCCAAACACTCCCAAGGACTGTGGGTGGTGAGAGGTATCTGCTTTGAAGTCAGCAATTGCACCCAAAGTCCTCTTTGCCTTTAAAACAGCCCAAATCTAACCCTGACAATAAACCTTCCTGTGTGGCCTGCCACACTAGATAAAATCTGACAGTGCTCCCTACTTTCGGGGGACCCAAGGTGCAGAGACCCTTTTTTATAATGCAAATTCTTGAGGGAGATCTTAGGGCACTTGGGTCATTATACCCCTTAACTCTCTCAAGTTTATGTGCCACACTATTTCACTTGACACAACACTTCTCAGATGTAGATTATTTTTTTTTATTAGATTATTTTTAAAATTGTGGTAAAATACTCTTCACATAAAGTTTACCATCTTAACCATTTGAAAGTGCACAGTTCATTGTGAACGGAGCTGATGGTAAGTATATTCACTGTCATGACCATCCATCTCCAAAACTCTTTGCATCTTGCAAAACTGAAACCTGCTTTTTAAACCACAACTTGTCTTTCTCCAATTCCAACAGCCCCTCGCAATCACCACTCTGCTTTCTGTTTATGAATCCAACAACTCTAGGTCCCTCCTGTAAGTGGAAACGTGTAATATTTGTCCTTTTGTGACTGGTCATACAGGGCATCAGAGTGTCCAGGGTAAAGGGCAGCACCAGGTCTGGGAGGGTCCATCAGAAGCTTAATGTCTGCAAAATTCATCCATAGTGTAGCATATATCAGAATTTCCTTCCTTTATAAGGCTCCATACTATTGCACTGTATGTATACACCATCTTTGGTTTATTCATTCATCCATTGACAGACACTTAGGTTGCTTTTCTTTTGGCTATTGCAAATGATGCCTCTATGAACATGGGTGTATAAATATTTCTTTGAGAAACTGCTTTCAAATCTTTTGAGTATATATGCAGAAGTTCAATTGCTGGATCATAGTAATTCTATTTTTTTTTTTAATGTTTCAAAAGTCCACTACACTGTTTTCCATAGTGGCTGCATCATTTTACATCCCCAGTAACAGGGTTCAGGGACCCCAGCTCCTCCTCATCCTCACCAATACTAGTTTTTTTTTTTTTTTTTTTTTTTAATAGTAGCCATTCATTTGGGAGCGAGGTGGATATCTCATTTCAGTTTTGGGTTTATGGTTTATTGATTTTTAGTCATCACTTTACAGAAGAGGGAACTGCAACTTAGAAACAGGAGGTAACTTGCTCAAGACCACCCAGCTGATCTGAAGAGTGCAGCCTGCATGCTCTGTCCCACTCTTAAGGCAGTTCTGCAGCTGAGCAGCCTCAGAATGTGGCCCCTCCTGCATCCAAGCACTTCTGCCCCATGTCTCCAGCCAGGCTTGTTCCACTTATGGCCTTCTATAAGTGTCCATCAAGGCAGCGTGGTGGAAAGGGTGAGTGCCAGAGCCCTGGAGCCTTTCCTGTGTTCTGAGCTAGTGGGGTGACTCAGCCACTCACTGGCTGTCAGATGGAGTGGAGTGAAGTCACATGACTCTGCTTTGCCTCATATTCTTCAACAGAAAAAAAAGTGCTTGGTAAGAGCTCCCACCTTGAAGGGTTTGCTGTGAGAATGCGTGGGAGCACATGCAACGAGACTGCAGCACAGGCCCCTGCACACAAAGAGTCTCAGGGAACATGGGGCCTCAGAGTGTCCAGGGTAAAGGGCAGCAGCAGGCCTGGGAGAGTCCATCAGAAGCCCAGGTCAGTGTCCTTGCCCTCCTGCAGCTCATGGCCCAGTGGGGGAGACAGAGGTTAACCAAATATTTACACCAACCTGGGCTCAGTGGCAGTGCTGAGAAGTACTGAGAAGTGCCCGGTGAGAACCAGTTTTTCAATCTCTGGGAACAGACTCTTCCCCTATATTCATTCCTGCCAGGCTTTCGTTTATATAAAAGGCAAAACAGTACCTCTGGCCCTATATATGGAATTGAAGAAAGGTCAGAAGTCTTGCTTTAGCATTTATGCTTTTAAAAAAAATTTTTTTTAATTGAACATGAACACATTACCTTTGTTTTACTAATTTTTTTATTTTATGTAGTGCTGAGGATCAAACCCAGTGCCTCACATGTGCAAGGCAAGTGCTCTACCACTGAGCCACAACCCCAGCCCCCCCTTTTTTTTTTAACTTGAGATCCAACCCAGGGGTGCTTTCCTACTGAGCTACAGCCCTTTCTTAATAGGCTTTTTTTTAAATAATTTGTCATTGTAGATGGACACAATACCTTTATCTAATTTATTTATTTATATGTGGTGCTGAGGATCCAACCCAGGGCCTCATGCATGCAAGGCAAGTGCTTTACCACTGAGCCACAACCTCAACCTCAGCCCCAGCCTTTTTTTATTTTTTTATTTTGAGACAGGGTTTTGCTAAGAAGCTGAGGCTGGTTTTGAACTTAGAGCCTCCTGCCTCAGCTTCCCAAGTCACTGGGATTACAAGTGTGCGCCATTGCGCCTGGCCTGAATTTATACTTTAAAATTCTCAACTCCTCCTTGGCTAATTCAGGGTACTCTAAACTAATACTCCCCCATGATTCTTAGAGTAAAAAACTGTGAGCTGTGATTTTTTTTTTCCATTTTTAAAAAACACTCAAGTACTACCTTTTAATAGAAACAAGGTATCAAGGGAGGATTTAAGTTTATGGAGACTCTTCCCCGCACACACCAGCTCTGTGAGGGCAGAACCATATCTGTGTGGCCCAGCTTTGCACACTCAGTCGCGCAGTGCCATCTCCCCTGGCCATAGGAAAAAGTGCAATAGTTGTGCTTGAAACAAAAGCATTCAGTTCAACGAATATTTCAAGCACCTATTATATGCATGGCAGTACTCATACTGATTAACATTAATCAAAATATCCATTTATTTTGGTACAAGTCCCCAACATAAATCTAAGCCTTACAAGTATTACCATCTTAGGGCAAATGAAGAACCTAGAAATGGAGGAATGAGGATTTGGACCTAGGTCCCCGTGCCATTCATACTGTTCTACTTGTTTGACCTCTGACCTCTGTCCATTGACCTTTCCCTTCTGTCAATTAGCTTATAGAGGTGTGTGCATCCCCCCCCACACACACCCTGCCCCTCCATTCATTGAAGTATTGCTGCAGGCTGGACGGCGGGGGCCGCGTGAGCCTTGGCTCCGCTTCTGCCCGCTGCTGTTTTCACCTGCTGCCTTCCTGCTGGGCGCTTTCGCGGGTCGCTGTCAGTGCACGCCGGCTTGCGATGCTGCAATCCGGCTGAGCACAAAAACACAAGCCAGATGGAACTGAAACAAAGTTTTATTTTGTGAGAGGCCGTGTGCGTCCCCCTAACAAGCCGGTCCACACACCCACACACGTGTGTCCCTACCGGACCCGGGGAGCTCCACTTCCCCCGGAACACCCTCCTACCATCCTTCCCCAACCAATGGGAACTCTCCAGGAGTCTTGTAACTTGAGTCCCCAAATGGGCCTAAGTGAACAGTAGGAGCCCAATTTCCATATGAATGTAATACTTTGCAGTGGCTCCTAGCAAAGTATCACAGAATTCTAGGGCTGGAGGAAAATGTGGGAGATTCTTCTCCCGGTGCTGAAGGCTTGGGTGGAATTTGCCGCAGCCCCTCCCAGGACCTCTAACTAGCCCTTTGCTAAGTACAAGGCGCAGAATCTGCCCCGCCTGCCCGCCTGCCTACCCGCCTGCAGTCATTGCTGGCCTTGCTAATTAGTTCCTCTTTCATCTACTGAGCTCCAAGAGCTTTTCCCCATATTAGCTTGTTAATCCTAGCCCCATCCTCTGATGCAGATGACAAGCATAATTAGTCCTAGTCAGGAGACAAAACAGAGCCAGGAGACAGTGGCAGAGCCAGAGGAAAAACACTGGATAGCTTATTCCTCCTTCTCTCCTGGCTCGCCTCTCTTGCTGAAAGAAATGTTTTCAGCTTTGCCTTGGATTGGCTCTGCCTGCCTTTTGGTATTCCAATTCTGAAAATATAGTGTAGTCAGTTTGAATGTTAATGCACAAATTCAGGCGCACAAACATATCATGTTGCTTGCTTTGCAACCATCAGCTCAGCTCAATCTAATGTGGACGCTCCATTCTCTAGGCTGAGGCAAGAGTTGATCTCAGCCTTGATGGATGCTAACTGTATTTACCCCATGCCTCCCGAAGCAACATCATTTCTAGGGTCCTTAAGTAGAGAAAAAGTCCTCAGCTTTTGCTGCAGTTGTGGATTCACACTTCAGGGCCAGGGCTCTACTGCAGGAGAATTCAGCCTTGCTTGGTCGGTGTCCATGGCCACTCCACAATGCAATGAGGAAGTAAGGTTTGGGTCCTGCTTGGTGGCACCCTCAAACTTTTGTCACCTCTTGACCTCAGAGAATCCATACCTCCCATAGAGGACTCTCTCCTACCCTCCAGGACCTACTGACCATCTCCTTATTAAATTGGCTCTTACAAAAGCCTGAAAAGAAATTGTCTCCTAGAACCTTAGGTTCTGAAGATGCCCTGGAGGAAGAGGAAACAGGGTCCTTGAGGATCCTCTGGAGATGTGCGTGTCAGTGTAGGAGAGGACAAAACCCCAGACCTCATGCTCTTTTTAATTCTACAGCAGAGAAAACAGAACACAGTTAACATCCCTTAAGTTTCCACACTATCCAAGCAGCGTTCTCAATGAGGAAATAAGGTGTGTTAGTTTGCTAGGTATCACAAAAAAGTACCGCAAACTAGGTGGCTTAATATCTCCCAATGCAGGAGGCCAGAAATCAAGATTGAGGTGTTGGACAGGCTTGCTTTCCCCTGAGGCCTCTCTCCCAGGCTTGCTGACAGCCTCCCTTCTCTCTGTGTGTCCTCACGTGACCTTTTCTGTGCACACATGCATCCTCGGTGTCTCTTCCTTTTCTTATAAACACACCAGTTGTGTTGGATTAGAGCCCACCCTGAAGGCCTCATTTAACTTAATCGCTTCTTTAAAGACGGCACCTCCAAATACATTACATTCTAAGGTTCTGGGAGTTACAAATGGGGAGGGGCACAGTTCCCCTCCTAACACAAAAGTTGACTGTATTTTATTTTTAAAAAAACTCACCAGTCTACCCCTTTGCCTTTGGTAAACAGTAACCACTTTCTCCCAGGCTTTGGAGTCCATAGATCTGGATTCCAATTCCTGCTAGGTGACATTAGGCAAATTATTTAGAGTCTCTGGGCTTCAGTAGCCTCACCTGTAAAAATGGAGATAATGCTAGTGTAACCAGAAGGTGCTGCAGGGATCCGATGAGATCTTTTTGGTAGAACACTTAGCACCCATGAGGAAACATAGTAAGTGCTCCAAAATGAAAGCTGTCCCCTCCCAGCCTCCCTGTTCATTCCAAATCGAGTCTTTGTACAGAGGTAGCAATCTCCCTGATGCTTCAAGCTTGGGATGGGGTCATCTTGATATTTCCCCAATCATGATGCTTAGCATACTGTACTGTGAAGTTCAGCTAAAGTATCTCTGTGTTTGGAAATGACCAAGAAGCAGATACCAGACTCACTCTTTCCTCACAGCTGACGGTTGAATGAGCATTTGATTATTATTGACTGCTAGGCAAATGTTCTAGGGGAGGATGGAGGTGGGGTTGTGGGGAAGCAGGGAAGCCTCTGAGCAGGGTGTCTCCACCTTGGCTCTCCACATTTGTGCCAGATATTTCTTTGTTGTGGGCATGGTCTGTGCACTGAAGGAGCCTCAGCAGCAGCCCTGGCCTCTAGTCACTAGATGCTGGTGGCACCTGCTCAGCTGCAACCACTAGTAATGCATCCAGACATGGCCAAATATGCGCTGGGGGACAAAGTAGCCCCAACTAAGAATCACTAAGTTAGAGGGATTCTAGGGCTTACGTCAGTGGTTCTCAAACTAATATGCATTGGAACCTCCTGCATTAGAATCTCAGAAGCACAGGTGGCTAGGCCTCATCTCCAGGATTCCTGATTCACTTTGTCTAGGGTGGAGCCTGAGAACTTAGGTTTCTAACTCATTCCAGGTGTTGCTGGTCCAAGGCCACTTTGGAACCACTGCCTTAAAAGAGCCACAAAGCTCTGAGCAAGAATGTCTTAATGAAATTCAGATCCGTGTGCTGAGTACTTCTTGGCCAGAGACAAGAATGGTAGAGTCAACAGGTATCCCACAGGCTAGGGTTCTTGAGGGATTTACACCAGATCTCCCTAACTGTGTGCATCCAGGGGACTACAGGGATGGAGAGAGATGGAGAGAGAGTGACCAAGTGGGGTCAGCCGGTGAGTCCGTCCGGAAAGACACCACTGGGTGTGGGCAAGAACCTAGAGAGCTGCACCCCACCCCCACCAGCCTTACCCACAGAGAGGCCCATGTTCACTGCTAACATTTACTCAGTTAAATTTACACATTCTTCTGGGTGCTTATGAAGGACATCACAGGAAAAAAAATCCTTGCCATCCTGGAGCTTAGATGCTGATGCAGTTGGACAGGAAATATGCAGTGTAACAAATTAGAAAGCAATATGTTCTACTGAAAAAAATAAATTGAACTAGAACCGGAGGTGGGAAGTGGTTAGTTGTGGGGTGCAGGTAAATATTTAACAACTGGCTTTATAGGAGGAATAAACATGACAGATTGTAAACTATGAATCAGACATCATTAAATGTGAGATTGGGAAAAAAGTACACAGCATTATACAGTATTTTTACCAGACAGACAATGAATGTAAATAATCTTGAGTATAGATAATAATAAAATGTAAAGTCATAGGGAAACTAGGAGTTTTGAGTATTTTTAATCTTGGCTTCCAATTTAATTATAAGTTTACATAACTTAATTTTTATTAATGGCTTGGCTTATAAAGTGGACCACAAATTTCCTGAAAATTTAATAATTGGCTCTAGTGAGCTGAGACTCTCTGGTGGGTAGAGAAGGCTTTGTTGAGAAAGAAAATTTGAATAGAAACCTGAAAGAGGTGAGGGACTGAGATGTGGGAATGTCTGAGAACAAGTGCTCTGCTTCTTTCCTGGGAAAAACAGCATCCAGGACTGGGGTGTTCATACTTAGGCCTGATACATGCTGTCCCCTGAGCCTGGGCAATCTCTGTCTCCTGTCACCTAGCACCACTCCCACAAATAACCTCTTGAGTAGAATTCCTTATTTTTCTAGGCCTCCTTAAATCTCTTTTTGCAAAAAGAGGTGGCTATGATGGTGGTATGAATATACAAATGACCGCAAGGAAACCTATGGTGTCCCTCCCTGAACCCACGTTAAACCCAGTTGTCGGCCCTTTCCATTACTGTTCTGTTTCTCTGTCCATATCTGCCTCCCTCCGGCCACCTACGGAGCCCCTTTTCAGGTGTATGAAAATGCCCACTTCTTAGCTGATGTTCATAGGTGCTTGGTTATTTGATGAGTCAGCACTAATCTGAACTGGGATGGTGTAAGATATGAGTGGGACTTAGTGATGGTCCTTCTGTTGGGTGAAGTCCCTTAGCTGGGTCCCCTCTGCAGAGGTGACCTTGTTAGCATGGCTACTTGCTCCCTGTTCTGCATAGGTGAGGTGAAGAAGAGCCAGGCCAGGGCCACAGCTCATGGACCACCATCCCCAGCCATCTGGGGGGCTCTATGTAGGTCTCTGACTTAATCCTCATGGCAACCCTGCCGTGGGAAGGGGGTGTTCTTATCCCCATTTTACCTCTGAGGAAAATGAGGCTCAGAGAGGCCAGCCCAGCCCAGCCAAGGTCATGGGTGGTGACCAAGCTTTCACTTTGCTGCATAGGGTGAGTGAGAACTGGTTTCAGGAGTGAGGAAGTCAGATGTGTAGAACATTAACTGTAATCCTACCAGGTGGTGTGGATAAGTGCTCTTTAGAACTGCCACCAGACCTGGGAGGCGGAGGAAGAGACCAGCCGTTTCCTCTGGGGCAGGCAGGCAGGCAGGGAGCACGTGTGCACCACGCAGCCCAGCTCTGACTGCAAGTGGGAAGGGGGTGTCTGTGTGCTCTGGGTCCTCCTGTTGGGAACACAAGTGTTCATTGGACCCCAGGAGAGAAGTTTTCCATGAGGCTGGCTCAGGATCTCTCCCAACTGCCCTGGGCCAGTATCATTTATTCATTATTTATTCACCCAAACAAGCTGGGATAATGCTTTTTTAAATATTAACTTATTTTCCCTCCTTTCCTGGTATCTTTTCCTGAGGCGACAGACTGGTCCGGTCCCAGGCCTCAGGGGAGGAAGGGATCAGGAAAAGGTGCGGAGAGCCTGCAGCTGCCTTCTGGGCTTGGCTTTCCGAAACCAAAACGACCGAATCCACAAGGGAACTGAGAGGATTGGGGTATCCCCCAAATGTCTAGGGAAATACGGTAAAGACAGAGAAACATCCAGCTGGGTTTGGGGAGGTAGCAGGGAAAGTTAATAAAAGCAGGGCAAGATGGTCTTAGAACAAGAGCCCCAGGGGCTGCAGCTCCTCAGAAAGCTTTGGGGAATCCAGGGGCAGGGGTGCAGGGGTGCTGTACCTCCTTCTCACGCAGAGTTTGAAGGAAGCAGGAGACTGCAGGAGGGGGTGACTGCAGGGATAAAGCTGAGAGAGAGGGCAGGGTGGAGAGGGAGAGAGGCGCTCATGTTCCAGCCTGGTACAGAGGGTGCAGAGGATCTTGAGTCCTGGTGAGACAGGGAGGTGGTAGAGAGTCCTCTGGGTCTCAGGGGCTTTGGGGCTGGAATGAAGCCTGTGGAGGTCTTACTAGAAGCCTGGGCAGATCCATGAAATAAGAACCACCACCACCCCCCCATCTCCTCCCCAAAAGAACTAGCTCCCATGCGCTTGAGTCTGGTCCAACATGGTTCTCTGAAATTTACCACAATCCTGGGAAAAGGAAGAAAGAAACCCCAAATTGACAGTCCTTAGTTTCTGTCACCCTGGGAGTATAGTGGCCCAAAGTAAATATTAAGTCCAGTTATAGAGTCATAAACTGCAGAAAATATTTAATGAGCCCAGAAGATTCTAGGCACCATGCTAGGTACTGGGGGTAGGCCTGGTAGTAAAAAAAAAAAAAAAAAAAAAAAGAGTAAAATTTCTGCCTATTTCTGAATTAGCAGTGATGGCAGCCTCGGCTTCCATCCTCTGTGCACACAGTGGTAAGCACTGGTGTTTATTAGGCACTTATTTTGTGCTAATCCTTGCATCAAGAGGATCCTTTGTCCCATTTTAGGCAGGTTACTGGGGTTAGGAGACATTAAGCAGTTTGTGCAAGACCACACAGCCAGTAATTTCCCCAGGACCACACAGCCAGTATATGGCAGAGTTGGGACTCAAACCTACAAGGCTGTTACAGGCTGAATTGTGTCTCCCTCACCACCACCTTCCAAATATACTCAAGTCCTAACCCTGATATCTTCTGAATGTGACCTTATTTGGAAAAAGGATCTCTGCAGACAATAAAGTAAGATGAGGTCATTGGGGTGGGCCCTAATGCAATATAACTGTGTCCTTATGAAAAGGGGAAATTTGAACGTGGAGACAGACATGCACGCAGGGAGAACACCACAGGAAGATGAAAGCAGAGATCCGGGTGATGCACCTACAAGCCAAGGAATGCCAAAGATGCCAACAAACCACAGAAGCTGGGAGAGCGACAGGCAACAGATTCTGCCTCCCAGACTTCAGAGGGGGCCAAATCCTGCCAACACTTTGATTTCTGACTTCAAGCCTCCGGAACTGTGAGACAATGAATTTCTGATGTTTGAGCCACCCAATTTGTGGTGCTTTGTTAGGGCCCTCTAGGACACCAACACTGTGGCTGGCTCAAGAGCTTTGTGACTTTCGCCACCAAGTTACACAGCCCTTCTGCTAAACCCTGATTCCACAGAACAGAAGCTGGATTCCACAGAACAGAAGCTGTCTCTCTTCTTTGCTGTATTAACTCTTCTTATTCCCTCCCCATTCCTTTGCAGTATTTTCTCCATATTTTCAGTTGAGGCCGTATCTACTCTTTCTTATCAAATACCTAACTCAAATGTCCTGTGATTCTTCCTCCCCGGGGCACTGGGAATTCCAGCAACATCACTTAACGCTCAGATCTCCAGAGTGCGGCTCCTGCCATTCCCTGACTGAAACCATCTCTCCTGTTCACCAATGAACAGCTGGTAAATCTCAACAATTCTTCAGGTCAGCTTTTCTGTGTTTCTCCCCTAGCATCTGCTGCATTAAAATATTTTCGTTTTTTCAGAGTGGGAATCATTGTTGGAAACAGACACACCTGTTCTCTTTAGTACCAAACACTTTGTGGATGCACAGACACAGGTGCTTCAAAATGTCCCCACCTTCCAAGATAACTGCACCTGTAGACTTCAACCTGGAGTTCCTCACCACTTCTTTCCCTTTGGTTTTTATTTTGAACTTGCTTTCCCTTAGGGGGGAAAAATATCTTCAAACAACTCTACACTTGGCATAGATCTATCATCTTAGCAGTTTTTTCAATCCAGGCAAGAAAACCTTATCCCACTTCCTTCCTTTCCCCTTCCTGTATTTAAACAAGGCTTGGTCATCTCCCGGAGCCAGCTCAGCAGAGACGAGTGGGCTGGGTGAGCATTTTATTTTGGCATTGGAGGATGGTGTTGGTTGGAGCCTTCTCCTATCCCTATGCTGTAAAAGAACACGAATGGAACAACAACATGCAGCTTTAGGCCATGGATCCCTTCCAGTTCCAGATTAAGGCAAAAGGCCCATTTCTCCAGAATCAGAGCACTGGCCGGCTCCCTGAGAGCAGAGAGCGGGGAACAAGGACGTTGATGTCTGCTGTGGCCCAGTGGGACATTGGCCCTTGATGGTCCCAGGGATTTAGAGGAGCTGCTGGCCTGTTCCTGTGTAAGAGCTATGCTGAGAACTCTTTATTTTGGGGAAAAACAAAAATGCATGAGCAGGCTGGCGATATAGCTCAGTTGGTAGAGTGCTTGCCTCGCATGCACAAGGCCCTGGGTTTTATCTCCAGCACTGAGGGAAAAAAAAAAAAAATGCATGAGAAAACCTCAATCTGGACAGATTTCCTTCAATAGTCCACTGACATACATCTCTCCTTAATGACTTTCTGCCTCCAACCTTAGAAAGTGAAGGCCTCTCTGTGCTGCTGTGCTGCTGTGGGCTGCTTCCCTGGGCAGCCTCAGAGACCCTGGATTTTACAGGAGTTGACTGTCCAAGGAGAAAGGTGACTTAAATCATCCCTTCTCATGCACCAACAAAGTCCAAGGGGCCCACAGGCACAATTGAATCTAGAAAATATTTTTGTAGCTCCTATGGCATGTTTAAAGCATGGGCTAGCTCTGGGCTAGTGGGAGACTGTCTTTCATGTTTGTTTTATACTTCTTTATCAAACAGGAAACACTCGATGCTGATATAACAATAAGACTCTAAAGCACAGGGCTTTTCATAAGACAGAAATTCAGCTGGCTTCATGCACTAGTACAAAGGCAGGTAGTCTGATGGGGTGGTCCTGCCACGTGCATATACCATCCTACACAGGGTCTTCACCAACCTCTGCATTCCAGTCCAGGGTAAAGGAGAAACCAAATGTTTGTCCAAAATTCCACTTGCATCCCCTTAGCCAAAAAATGGTAATAAGGCTGCCTCTAATCGCAAGAGATTGGAAAGTGTCATCTCTAGTGAAGTGTCTCTTCAATTCTATTATTGAAGAAGAAATATTTTTAAGACTTTTTCTATTGGCCACATTATAATTATATGTAATAGTGAGATTCTTTTTTACATAGGCATACATGCACAAAATATAGCAATATAATTTAATTCCCTACTGTCTCTTATTTCCCTCTCCTTCCCCATCCTCTTGACCCCCATCCTCTACTGTATGGGTCTCCCTTCTATTTTCATGAGATTCACCCCATATTTTTCCCCTTTTTCTGTCTAGCTTTCACATGTAAGAGAAAACATACAACTTTTAACTTTCTGAGTGTGACTTATTTTGTTAATATAATGTTCTCAAATTCCATTCATTTTCCTGTAAATGACATAATCTCTTTCTTTTAACAACAGAATAAAACTCCATTGTGTATATATGCCACATTTTCTTCATCTGCTCATCCATCGATGGTCACCTAGGCTGGGTATGTATGTACCACTATATTATGCTGGCTTTAATTCTTTAGGATAAATACCAAGGAGTGGTATAACTGGATTTGTTTGGTGCTTCCATTTCTAGTCTTTCAAGGAAACTCCATGCTGATTTGCATAGTGGTTGTATGATTTACAGTCCTATCACAGTGTAAAAGTCTTCCTTTCCCCCTACATCCTCTCCGGCATTTATTATTATTTGTATTCTCCATGACTGCCATTCTAACTAGAGAAAAATGAAATCTTGTGTATTTTTATTTTCATTTTCCTAGTTGCTAAAGATGTTGGTGTTTTCATATATTTGTTGGTCATTTGTCATATATATTGGGTTATTTGGTGGGAAGTTTTTTGAGTTCTTCATAATTCCGGATATTAACCTTCTGTTGGAAGAACAGTTAGCAAAGATTTTCTCCCATTATAGGTTCTCCCTTCACGTTCTTGTTTCTTTTGCTGTGTAGAAGTTTTTCAGTTTGGTGCCCACCCCATTTGTTAATCCTTGACATTATT
Organism: Ictidomys tridecemlineatus; assembly: GCF_052094955.1. Lineage (NCBI taxonomy): Eukaryota > Metazoa > Chordata > Mammalia > Rodentia > Sciuridae > Ictidomys > Ictidomys tridecemlineatus. The sequence continues at coordinate 53,013,611 of NC_135487.1, forward strand.
TCCTGAGCTTTAGGAATCCTACTGAGGAAGGCATTGCCTGTGCCCAGATGTCTCAGTGTTGACCCTACATCGCTGAAGAAGAGATATCAATGGACATGTGCTGCTCTCTGACACCTTTTCTTTCACCCATTCACTATCATTTACTATGTGCCAGTCATTTACTGGCACAGTTATTTACTGTGTGCCAGCCGTGTGTGCCAGCCATGTGTTTGGCACTGTTTTTACTCGATTGCTTAAAGTCATCCTATTTTTGTTCACATACACCTAGTTAAAGCCACATTGTGCTGTATTCTTCAAAAGCAGCTTAGATATGATAGCATTTGGGGAAGGAAAGACTCATCCTGATTAGAAGGATCCATCCATTTGTTCACACATTTAATGGGCACTGTGGTAGGCAGCCTCTGAGATTGCCCTGGTGATCTTACCTCGTGGTAGTCACAGCTTTGAGCAACCCTCATCCCTTGTGTGTGTGCTGAATCTTGTGACTCACCTTTAGTAACAGAATACAACAAAAAGTGTTGGAATGTCACTTCTGGGGTTAGGTTACAAAATGACTGTGACTTCTACCCCTCTCTCTCCCTCTCCCTCCCACTCGTCTCCTTCCTCCCCTTCAATCTGGGGGAAATCCAGCTGCCATGTATTGAGTACCAGTATGGAGAAGCTCATGTCACATGTAAATAATGTCTTCCTTCAACAGCCAGCAGGGGCCTAAGGCCTGCCCGCACCCTTGTGATTGAGACTGGAAGTAGATTTTCTGAGGCCAGCCCACAGCCACAGGAGCTCCTCCCACGGTTGACTCTTGAGATGACTGCAGCCTGACAGACACCTTGGTCAGCAGCCTTATGAGAGACCCTGAGTCATGATCACCCACCCAAGCTGCACTTGAACCTGATTTTGGACCTACAGAAACTAGGAGATTACAGCTAGTGCTGTCATAAGCTCTAGGGGGTTTTTGTTTTGGTTTTTTCCCTTAGTTGTAGGTGGGCACAATATCTTTATTTTATTTATTTATATTAATATGTGGTGCTGAGGATGGAACCCAATGCCTCACACGTGCTAGGCGAGAGCTCTACCGCTGAGCCACAACCCCAGCCCTGAGCCCTAGGTTTTGATGTAATCTGTTACACAGCAATAGATGTTTGGTACAAGTACCTGCTCTTTCAGGTAGTAGGTGAGGCCATAAGAATGTGGAAGATGAGTGATGTGTCAGTGTGGGGAGATGGAAAGAGAGATACATAGGCAAAGACCGTACTTCCAGGGGAAGGTGGTAAGGGTAGAGGTGGGTGTGCAGAGTGGGAAAAAGGAAGGGCTCTGTATCCAGACAAGGACCAGAGATGAAGAGACCACACTGGAGACCACACTCCCAAGGAAAATTGAGGAAAAAAAGTCATTCCATGGAGAGGGGACAGCATGAGGAATGCCTGGCCGGGTTATGGGGGTGTCTGCTTGGGAACAGAGCTCTGTATTTTGTGTATAAAGCAAGAGGTGAAGGAAGAGGCTGAGAAGTGACCGGAAACCAGTCTCATGCCAGTCATATTTTTTAAAAAAATAATATTATGACATCCTGCTTTGAGTGAAAGGAGGTACAAACAAAAGAGCTAGTAAAGGCACCAGCATGTTCTCAACAGTCCACTGCCTGAATTTTAAGAAGCCAAATTCAATTACCTGTACAAGTGTAATTTGTTTCATTGTTTTTGCTCATAAAATTTGAACTGGGAGGAGTTGTCACATTTCCATGAATAATTGTGGTTCCACCTGAGAAACCACTCAGGTGATGTTTGATGCATTTACAAGTGGGAAATTGGCTCTTCTTGCTTTAGGATTTTACAAATCTGTATTTTGAACCTCTAAGGAGAGGTTTAGACAGAACTCTTTCTTTCTTTTCTTCCTCTCTCCTCCTCCCTCCTCCCTTCCTGTTTTTCAGAATGTCCCATAATATTTCTAGGTGCTAAGCTTTATCTTTGCCAGGGATGGAAAGAAAACAAAAGCCTTGTTTCCCCCCCTCCTCACCACCCCCAGGAGGATTAGCCCTCAAGATTTGTAAACTGGTTCGGGAAGGCTCTCTGGGCCATTACTGCTCACGAGCAAGTCTAGTGACTCAGCCGACTGCAATATTATTTGAAACAAGATGACTACGAAACTATGCTTGTGGATAGGGTTGGTCCAGAAAAGGAAGAAACAAAAACAATGAAATTAACTTTTAAAATTAAAATGTTTTATGATACCACTTCAAAATTATTTTCTGCATCTGGAACCCATAATTATTAACATGAAGTAACCACCAGGTGCCCCTCGTCTCTGGACCACACAACTACTTGATCTGGGGTGTATGCATGTGCTCATGATGGAGGGGGCAGGGGCTGTGAGGAGACTGTGTCGACCCTACTGGGGGCTTCCCACTCCCTTTTCAAATTTAACCATGCACCTTCTCAGATCCTGAAGAAGCTATTCCCTCCTCTGTCCCCCATACAAGAATGGCTGTGCCTCCGTCACTACCTGCACAAATGATACTTAGACATTATCAGCTGAAAAGGCAAAAGCATTGACCAATCAGAATGGGCATAGTGCTGGAGGAGTATTCTGGAACCTCTCTTCCATGCCAGCTGTTATCCCTTGAGGAGGGAGATATGGGGGTTCCAAGGGAGGGACTGATTGGTAAGAAGTTCCTTAGGAGCTCAGGGACTCTCTGGGGGCTCCGATTTATACAGGCAGAGCAGTGTTTTAACCTCTGTCTTCCCCACCAGACAGTGGGCAGTTTGAGGGTAGGATGCCATCTGCCTCTCCTTCTTTACTAACCCATCCATCCATGGTAGCTTACTGAATATTTGCTGTGCAAAAGTGAAATATACCAGTGTATTTAGACATTCGGTATTCTTGGCTCCACCTCGACTTAGACACTGTGCTAAACAATTTAAAGCAAGTTAGGAGTTGGCTTTTACCCTGGATGAGTTTTCAGACAGTTACTAAACCCTGGTGGAAACTGTCTTCTTCCCCTTGGTATCCCAGCGTCTGGTACAGGGCTTGGCTCCGAGCAGACAGTAAACTCTTGTTGATTAACTGTAACTTCACGTGTCTGGGCTAGAGGAGTTGCTTCAGACTGGTCACTCATCGTCTTGCCTTCCAAATCTGCCAGCCCAGCAAACCCAGTCCTGCAGAATCACTCCCAGAGATCCAACACACTGTTACGGTTAGCCAAGGAACAAAAGCCACTGGGAAAATAACGCATCGATTTTCATTTGGCTGTTTCCAAAGAAACTGGAGTATATTAAAATAAGGTCACCGTTGTCCCAATCAGATCATCTTTTCAAAGGAATTACAGGGTGGTGAGCCAACAGCGACCACATACACCTTTGCAGTCATCAGAACCAGTGTTCTCGACACTGAAAGCAAAATCAAGTAAACAAGGTCGTGCTGTGGACTTCCTTGACCCAGACTTTCAGGAAGGAGCTGACACAGTGCCCAGACCAGCGCTCACCCACATTGCTCCAAAGCCAAACAGACTCCTGTTTTCCCAGCTGTGTGATGCACAACTGCACAAGCCACTTGCCAGAAAACAAGGGCGAGAAAGAAAATAGCCTGTGCAGACCAGGCAAGGAAAGAATTGCTTCAGCTGGCCTTTGTTTTCTTTTCTTTTCTTTCTTGCTTTTTTTTTTTTTTTTTTTTTTTTTTTTGTATTTTCATCCTGTATCAAGATGTGTGAAGTTGGAGAAAGTTAGATCTGTGACTCTTAGTTGATGAAAAGGAAACAAAAGTTTTGGTTTTTGTTTTCTTTTAGAAATCTGGACCACGTTATTCCTCCTTCTGTGACTTCCTACTACATAATCTTCAAAACCCTTGGTGTCACTTCCAGGTCCTTTAAAACCTGTATGTGAGGTTTGGCCACGTCCGTTCCATCTCCTCTTACTTGAAGCTGTTCTTGCCGGGCTGCTGTACTTCATGTGCTTTCTTGGCTGCGTACTTTTGTTCATGCTGTTCTTTCAGCATGGAATGCCCTTTCTTGCCTTGATCTCTAGTGGAATTCCAATCCACTTTTTTTTTTTTTTTTTTTTTAGGGCTGGGGATCAAACCCAGGGCCTTGCACATACATGCTTAGCCCTTGGTCTACCACCTGCAGTTCTCCAACTCTGCTTTTAAGAACAGTTCAAAAGGGTTTTTCTCACTGTCACTCACCTCGTAGCAAAATCTGCTGCTCCTTCGTCTGGCTCCACAGCACAGGTGTGTTTGCACTGGTTCCCCGCATCATTCATTCATTTATCAGCAGTAAGCATTGTCTTTGCACTTTGCACCAGATACTCTGTTAGTCCTGGGGATCTTAGTGTAAAATCTGAGTGAGGGATCCAGACAAGTCAATGAATTGCAACAGGGAAAAGTTGGATTTTCTTCTGATCAAGTTAGGCAGAGGGTGCTTTAGAAGGTTGCGTACCCCAGCCTGGTTGGTGGGAGAGGATCTGAAAGGCTTCTTGGAGGAGGCAGCACCTGAACAATCTAAAGGTTAAGGAGATTTTCTGTCTATCTCCTTTCTTGGCAGAGCACTCTTTGGAGAAAAAGGTCGACCACAGACCATACCAAATCAGGTTATTTATTCTACACGTGTTTATTGAGCTCTTGACTAGGAGACAGACACTGGTATGCCTAAAGACAGTTTGGGAACTGGGGAGTAGCCATCAGGAGGGAGAGTAATGAATAAAGGAAATATTAGAGGAAATCAAGGATGAGTTCCAGGCTTCCGGCTGTGGATAGTGGATCAAAGCCCCATGTGCAGATGTTCAGGTTGTGGACTCTACAAGGCAAGGCCACTCAGGGGGAAGGGCGAATAAAACAGGGATGCATCTTCCTCCTGACACCACGTATGACACTTTGTTTATGCTGCTGGGATACACTAGAGTGGAGAGAATTGTATGGTTGTTTTGTCTTTTTTTTTTAAAGCAGTTCTTCTGTTCTGTCTTGATTGATTCAGGAAGTCCACTTTCCTGCTATCTACATCCGGTTCCTTGTTTTCAGACATCAAAAAACCACTGTGAATCATTCATGTCTTCCCCACATCTCTTCCAGGTTTGGGCCATTTGAACAGTTCTACCAGAGATTCTAGGATTTCTGCCTTAAGTGAAGCTTAAACACGAGTGGGGAAACCGAATAATTTATTCAGTCATTAATATCGATTATTAATCAACAATGGGGCTATTGATAAAATGGCATTAATAAAATTAAGGGTGTATCATTATTAAGTTAATAACCAAAGGTTGTTTTTGTTAGTAGGATTATTTCAAGTTATAATTTAATCATCTCATAATCGTGGTAATGCCATTTTAACCTGGAATTTTATCTTCCCGACTTTTATCACAGCTTTCCCTTTATATAGTGAACGATTTCACGTAAGCAGGAATTTCGATCACCAAATAGTCTTTGTTAAAACAAATAATCCTTTTTCAAAATCTTTACTATATCCTTAATATTTCCTAAATAATTCCCTCCTTAAAATTTGGCTCTCTTCAAAACATTCTGTAGGTTACCATTTGACTTTCTGGTTCATTAGAAAGATACATAAATGTTAAAAATAAATGAACTCCTTTAAACTGTTTCTGAGTATTTTAAATAAAATCAGCTTTTTGAGGGGGCTGGGGTTGTGGCTCTGTGGTAGAGCACTTGCGTAGCGGGCATGAGGCACTGGGTTTGATTCTTAGCACTACATATAAACAACAAATAAGTAAAGATCCATCAATAACTAATACAACATATTTTTAAAAATCAGTTTTCATTATTCTTGACTTCTATTCTTTGAGTTTCCCATTTCTTTCTAGAACGGCTGGGCCCCAGTGGTTATATCTCACAATGGTAGAGTCTGCAAGTCACCTGAGACCAAAAGCTAATCTGTCACCCCTTCCACTGCCTAGGGTCCTCACCCTGCCTCCCTGGCAAGATTTAATTTGCTTTTAGTGGTGAGTTCTCTGTTTGTTCTCCCCAACCCACCCCTTCTCTTATTTTGTCCTCCAAATATATCTCTTTGAAACTATTCGATTGTGGAGTGAAGTATCATCTTATGCACACAGTTTGATGAAATCTTAACAGATCAACAACTTGGGATTATTCTAAGCCTCCATTTTGTGACTAGAGAGACACGAGGTAAAGCTTACTCTTGCGTTATCTGTGGGTAAAGTTATATGTGTACATGTAGGATATTCAACGGTCGGTAGTGAGTGTATCTGGCTGTTTAAAAAAGAACAGTGGTTATTGGTAAAAGCACCATTTCCATAACATCATTTGTAATTACTTATCATTTTTATCTGTTCACGAAAACAAATTGTCTTAAGGCAGTCATCTCCAATATTTTGCTATACTCCTCAAAAAAAAATCTGAAAACTATATACCCCTCATCAATTTTTTTTTATTCTAATTTGTTATATATGACAGCAGAATGCATCGCAATTCATATTACACAGACAAAGCACTTTTTTTTCATATCTCTGGTTGTACACAAAGTATATTCACACCATTTGTGTCTTCATACACATACTTAGGGTAAGGATGTCCATATTATCCACCCTCATTTCTACCCCCACGCCCTCTTCCTTCCCCTCCCAACCCTTTGCCCTATCTAGAGTTCATCTAATCCTCATCTCTTTTTAAAGTAAACATCTAAAAAGTTTCATGGTAAGTTTAAATAGTTGCAAAGGATATAATTTCTGACTTAATTGACATTAAAGCTTTTCTTTTCTCAGAACACCTATTAATACCTGAAACAGAATCACTGTTCTTGGAATACTTCCTGGGAAAGCTACCTAAGAGGTTCATTTAATAAGTTTTAATTAGCCCCCCCCCCATTAGATAATAAAATGTAGAGCTGTGATCTGAAGGTTGTGAGAGAATGGATATGATTGTGGGGGTGCAGGGGTGGGGGTGGGGTGGGGATGTGGTAGCTATTCCTCTTGATGGTGCTTGTTCACACAGCAGAGATCCCCACAAATACTGCTGAAGACCAATAAGGAGATGCTGCTTGTCTCTCACAGCAAAAAATACTGGGCAGATAGTCCTGGACCAAACGAGTAGCTCAACCAGATCAACAGGTGCCCAGCTCTGTCTGGGCTGCCGTATCATCATCCTGAGTCCCTGATGCCAGGCGGCTACTTGGCCTTCGGTTCCAGGCAGGGAGAGAGCAGAAGCTCTGGCTATTTGGAAAAATCAGGCTTCTAGTTACATCTCATTGGCCAGCACTGGGTTTTGTGAGCACCCCTAGCTGCAGAGGATCTGGGAGTTTGAGTATTTCCTTTTTCACCCTCTCTAGTCAAAGGAAAGCAAAGCAAAAGGTGTTTGAGAATAGATTTTGGATGAATCTATTTACAGGATCTGTCCCATCCTCCTGCCCTGAGCCAGGCATCTTATCTATTATAACAGTCCTGTGGAATTGGTTTATTATCCCTATTTTCAGACAAAGAAATGAAAGCTCACTGAGCTTCAAGGCAACGGATGAGACACGATCACTACCTTGTGATGAGAGTGGGGCTGGAACCGGTTCTTCTGACACTGAAGCCTGTCCTTCATCTCTAACCACAACAGAGATGGGGACTTTCTGCTTTACTTCCTGGTTCATTCCTCCCTTCCTGGAGCCAGACAGACCTAAGCACTTCTGCTGGGTGTGAGACTCCCAAACAAGCACCAAGATTAGAGGAGTGGGCTGGGGGCGGAGGGGGGGGTGAGGGACTGAACACGGGGGATGTGGCAAGAATAGGCCACAGGATGGAAGGCAAGGAAGGAAGCAGCAGCCTTGGGCTGGAAGGTGGGAGGGACACTGGGCTCAATCTCTGACTCGGAGCCTGGGGGTTTGGGTCATCTTAACTCCACAGGCTTTAGTTTCCCCACCCTGTTCTTCCATGTGACAGGAGACGATGCTGGGACCTGAGACGGCAGGACTGTGACCTGGTGGGAAGGGGGTGTGGTCACTTCTCTGGCAGCTTCCCAGTGCTCTGGAGGCTGTCCGTCAGCCGTCTCTGTGTGCAGAACCCAGCTTGGACTCACCCCTGACACTGGACACCTTTCCTGCCCCTTCCCTCCACCTACCACTGACTTAAATACACCTTTACTCCCCAGGGACTCTGAGCTGATGTGGCCTGCTCAGTCAGGAACCAAGGAGCAAGGGCAGCCCAGACACTCCACCCATGGCACAGACTTCCAGAAACTTCCAGAATTCAACTGCTTCTCACCCCTGTAACCATCCTGGTCCAAACTACCATCATTTCCCACTTAGATGGCTGTAGCCGCCTTCTGTCTGTTCTGCCTGTGCCCCTACACTCTTCCCCACAGAGCATCCAGCGTGATCACATTAAGGCCTCAAACAGGACTTGATGACTCTCTGGAGCTCCCTTTTCCCCTCAGAGTTTTACAAATGGCTTTTAAGACCCTACACAGTCTGTAGGCTCTCCCTTTCCTTTCCCTGCCCCTCTTCCACTACCTGTCTATCTTTATTTTCTTTATTTCTGCCTCCTCAGAACATCTGCATGCCTCAGGGTCTTTGCATGAATTGTTTACTCTGCTGAGACCACTCTTTAAAATATCCAAATGGCTCCCATCTCTCCTTTAAGACTTTGGCCTACTCTGATTGCCTTGTTTAAAAAACGCCACCTTCTCTGTTCCCTCCCAACATTGCCAGCAGATGTTACCTAGATCTGCTTTTTTCCATGGCATTGATCACATTTGAAGAGTGTATATAACTTATTTATTTGTCATTTATTATGCTTATAAACTGACTTCTACCATCTGGCAGATACAATAATACTTAACATATAGTCCATATGCCCCCTCAGATTTCTTAGTCCCTTTGTCATTAGGTGAAGCCCTGTGATGAGTTCTGGGAGAAACTGTCATTTCCTAGCTGGGGCACTGACAACGTTATGGGAAGTTCTTCAGTGCCTCTTTCGGTTCCTCCACCAGTGGAGGAGCAGAAACCAAGGAACCTCAGATTGAGATGGTGAAGCCTCCTGGGCCTTTGAGTTACCACATTGGGGACAATTGCCCCAAGAAACTTAATGGACTTTGTGCAAAAAATTAACGGACTTTGTGCAATCAACCAATAAATAAAGCATTGTTTTGAAAAGCCACTGATATTTTGCAGTCATTTATTAACACAACATAAATTAGTCTCTCCTGACTAATATGCCCCATCCAGACATAAAGTCTAAAACAGGAGGGTTTTCATCCATTTTGTTCTTTGATATTTTCTGAGCAGCTGGATCAGTGCCTGGCACATAATAGTCCCTCAGTAAATTTGTTGAAAAAATGCATAGACATCTGGGCACAGGTCAGCATCCTGACCCAGTCTGGGTTTTCACTTCCTCTGCAGTGTAACCATCCCTGTATCATTCTCAGTTACTTGCATAAGACCTTGCACATTGTTGATACTCAGTAAATACCAAAGAGCAACAACCAAGTGCTAGCCCAAATGCTGTCTTGTAGGTAGGGCCTGGTTTGCAAGCTCCAAGGAGAGGGAAATTCCAATTCAGATCCTCCTATGACCACAGCATGTTTCATCAAGCAAATTAAGTCCCTTTTGCCTGATTTTCCTTAGCTCTTGACTCTGACCTAAAACCTGACCCATTCCACAACTCTCTCCCTTTCTGACTACCCATGTCCTGCCCAAGGCAATCCTCATGTCTACACAGCTGCATTATTTCCAATTTCCTACTTGCTGTCCACACCACAGGCTAATATTACAGGTCCCCATCACCACAGTTCTACTGACCATCATCTTGCTGATGGTACCCAAGGCTTCCTGATTGCCAAACCCAGAGGGATTTCTCATGGAATGTGATGTATTGACAAGCACTCTCCTTGTCACTTGCTACCACTGATCCCAGGGTCCCATGCTTTCCAGGATCTTCCCCCATCTCCCTGGCCATTCCTGTGCTTCATTGGGCCCCTCTTCCTCTGCCTACTCCTACATCCCCCAGGGTACTGTCAGCCCACCACTCTGTGTGTCCAACACACTTCCCTGCAGTTTTCAACCACCTCCTGGATACTGAGGTTTCCCAGAACCTTTCCAAGCTCCAACCTCTCTCCAGAACTCTAGGTGACTTACACATCTACCGATGAGGCAGGCTCACTTGGGTGTCCTAGGGCTAAGATGCTTCTCGTGTGCCCTCCCACATACTCGTGGCCTCGCCTCTGAGTCCCACAGCAGCTCTATCAAGCAGCTCTTCTCTGGCTTTGACTCAGTTTGCACTTCAGCAAGTGGCTTATGCTTGACCCTGAGCTTTGATGTCCCTGGACATTTATTCATTCCTTCTAGATACCCCAGAAAGTACCCAGCACCTGTGCATAAGCAACCTAGGTATAAGGCAAGAAGTTGGGGGTCTGCTACTCTATGGTGTGTAAGAACCAGTAGACAATCATTTATCCCTCTATCTCTTGAGTGGACATGCCAAGTGCAATAGAAATACCCCTCAGGATGTCCCAGGGAATCCAGTGCCAGTGTCCCATGGCAGAGGTCAACTCCATACTCATCTTTTATTAGCTTTCCATCCTTCCTTATTTACCTCCTTGATCCCTCCTTTCCATCCTTCCTTGGGGGTCACCTTCCACATAAAGGACCCATAGGTAAATCTCTGCCTGGGTCTTGTTAATGTTTGGGAGAATTTCCTCCAGGTCAACACTTCTTCCTCGCTCTTAGCCTACTCAGTCATCAAAGCTAGAAAACCGGAGACTCTTCCTTGACTCCTCTCTCTTCCTCCTCTTGACCTTGTCAGTCCTGAATCTGCCCTTCTACACCCTCCTGAAACTGTAGTTTAAACCCTTATCATCTCACCTAAGCCTCTGCCTTCTCTCGGCATTGGCTTCTCCTCCAGCCCTCTCAAATCCATCCTATATCCAACCACCAGCATGAAATACCTGAAGCACAAATCTTGCCATAGCATGTCTTTACTTAATCCCCACCAAGGGCTCCATAGGAGAGATAAAACCAAGCACTTCATTAAACCTCAGGGCCTTACCAGAAAAGAAATGCTTACCTTGAAGGGATCTTTTATTTGTTCCCCTAAAGAGCATCCCAAACAGCTGTTATGCAGACCAAGTTGGCAGGGCTGCTCTCCGAGGTCTTCCAATCAGTCTTTCTGGGCTGATGGCTTCATAAGACACAGATTACAGGACAGAGAGCATGAGGACTGGAAAGATCTCTGGAGGTAGGGTCAGAATCCTGGGTACCAGGCCTGCTCCAATATGTTAGCTGTGAGTGAGTGCCTGGCTAAATTCTTTAGTTACTGCATTCAAAAGTGGGAAATACCATCTAACTGCCACAGGGTGTGTGAAGTGCACATAATGGTAAGAGTGAGGATGGAAAAGATGGCTAACATTAATTGAGCACTTACCACTGGAGACATGGACATAGAGGAAGGTACTTTGTAAGCAGGTCATGGGTCAGCTACTACCTGGGTAATGCTCTCTGAGAAAGTCATTTCCCGTGCCTTGACCTCAGTCTCACCCTGAAAGCAATGGGGTTGAACTACTTCAGAGCTTTTGGACTGGATGGTCAATGATATCCTTCCCTGCAATAAAACTCTGGGTTTATGAGCTAGCACACCAGGGCAATTGCACACCCCAAAGTGGGCTGAGCCTCCATCTCTTTCCGCTCTGACGTGTTCACTAGGATGGACAGGGCATCTTGAAGGTGACCTCACTGGTCCTTGCACCAGCCTACTTCCCCTGTGAACTGGAGAGAAAAGAACTGTGTCCTGAGCCAGAAAGTAAGAGATGCTCTGTCTCTTGCACTTTATTTTATTTATTTATTTTTTTTGGTCTGCCACACAGTAACAATGAGAGCAATTCTGTCCAAAAAAGCAATCAAGCTTTTTGGCAACAGCTGAGCTTTTCAAATTCATGGAATTTACTGTCACATCATTGCCAAATTGGACAGATTCTTATCAGAGCCAGGTCAAATCTAGGTCAAGCCCAAGGCCCATTGTCTCCCTGCAGGATGTCTGACCCTCTAGCATGGCTCTTCACACCTACCTGGGCACCTGGTCACAGGGATGCAGGCACTGATACTCAGATCCCTCACTTTCTGTCTCTAACTTGGCACCTGTGCTGAAATTGAAGGATTGTGTTTTATTTGTTAATTTGCTTCTTCCCATCCTCCAATACCTTATTATTATTCCCAGTTTGAGTGAAAATGTGATGAAATAAATATATTCTGGATATCTTCTCCTGTCACTACTGAAACTTGCACTTTCCATTGGTTACTAGTCTCTTTTCCTAGCTGATCCTGTTTACATGATTTTTAATACCCACCCCTCTACTTTCCATATAATGGAGGTAGTCAAAATAAAAAGTCTAAAAGTAGATCTGAACTGAAAGACAACTTATTTGATCATAGTGACAGTAGTCAAAAAGCATTCATGCCAAAAAAGCCATGAATCTGGACAGTGATTGTCCCTGTATTTCTTCCTGCTGTCATTTGAAAATATCAAACCATAAGTTTGATATATTGGAAATAATCCTGGGTGACAGTGTTGGGAAGTGGAGCCTAGTAACTGGTAAAGACGGCACTGCATCATGAGTGGACTAGTGTTGGGATCATGGGATTAGGTTAGTTACTGTGAGTGGGCTTGTTCCCCAGGTGAGTTCAGCCCTTTCTTGTCCCCTTGCTTGTCTTAGCACCCTCTTGTCCTGCTTCCTACCATGGAATATGCACCACCAAGGCCCTCACCAGACACCTGCACCTTGATATTGAACTTCCCAGCTTCCAGAACTGTGAGGATTAAATTAATTTTTAAGATAAATTACCCAGTCTGTGATATTCTGTTACGGTGACATGAAACAGACTAAGACTCTTGTAAGGCTGAGGGCTTGTGAAGGGGGTACCCAGGTAGGTTTCCTGAGAGGGGAGGGCTAAGGGCAGAGAATCCAGGGCACTTGGCCTTCATCCATTCTTTGCCTCTTGCTGCCCTTTGGTAGGATGAGAGAAAGATGGGACAGAAGAAAAGATTTGCCACCTCCAATTTATTTTCATCACTCTCATGGCCTATGTGCACTAACAGATTACATTTCAAAGTATTACATATTCCACAGACAATTGCTGAGTGCACACTAAGTATGTGTCAGGTTCTGTATTAAACACTGGAGATATATAATTCTAGGCAGCCTAGTCCTTGCTGTTCATGATTTTCATAACCAAGTACATTTGCTGTATCAATCAGATGTGGAACATGTCAAATGAGTTCTGTAGAATAAGGTCCACTTGGGTCTCATTTATAGCATCATTCCTGGTATGATGAAATAATTGTTTGGACAATTAGTGTTAGTCTTCCCTCTTCGACTAAAAGTCTCAAAAGGACAAGGATGTCATTATGACCCCAACCCTTAGCACAATACCTAGCCTGTGAGTAGGGGCTCATTAAATAGTCCTGAAGATGGAAAGAAGGGATGAGAAAGGGAGGAGAGGGAAGGAGAAGATAGGATAAAATAGAAAGGAGAGAGAGGGTTGGGGTTGTGACTTAGCCGTAGAGTGTTCACCTAGCATGTGAGGCACTGGGTTCAATCCTCAGCACCACATAAATAAATAAAGGTATTGTGACCATCTACAACTAAAAAAAAAAAAAGAGAGAGAGAGAGAGAATGAGAGGGAGGGGGAGGCAGGGGGAGGGGAAGAGAAAGGTAGATTAGACCCTGGAAGAAGGGTGAAGGGATGCTGTGAATGAGATCAGGGCTTGTGGAGGGAAGTGGTTAAAAGTAAGAGGAGGCCCGCCTCTGGCCCTGGGCTGTACCGGAAGGGAGCTGTTTCATCTGGGAATTTCTGTGGCAGAATGTCTGGAGGCTGCCCTGCAGCCCGGTGTCCTCTGACCCAGGCTGGGAGGCATCCTGACTCCTCAGAAAACCACACCTCTGGCTGGAACCGGCTGCGACTGGGGAAGCCTAGACCTGTGACGGGAACTGAGCCAAGTCGAGCTGAGGACTAGAGTGAAACTTCTAGTGTGTTACTCTAAAGAGCTGCAGGGAGAGGCCTGGTGCCAAGGACAAGCCCCACCGATGCCTGTTTTGGAGGCAGCCCTAGAGCCCTCACAAAGATGTGTTTTACCTTGGCTAACTGACCTCCGTGAACTGTCTGTCACTATCCTTCACGTTTTCTTGTCCTTAGCAATAATAGCAGCAAAATTCCACCTTTCTCACTGTTTCTTAGATCCCTTCTATTTCAAATTGAACTTTGATCTTACTTATTAAAACCACCTTTTTTCAAACAAAGATTGCGATGGATCATCTGAAAATCACAAGTGCATTTATAGGGGAAATTCTGGATACAATAGTACCTATGGAGGAGATGCTGCGTCCCTGGCCTCACGCTATGTGCAATATTTCATCTGGTCTTTGAAACCCCCCTGTGACGGGGCTGGGATGTGGCTCAAGCGGTAGCGCGCTCGCCTAGCATGCGTGCGGCCCGGGTTCGATCCTCAGCAGCACCACATACCAACAAAGATGTGTCCGCCGAGAACTAAGAAAAAATAAATAAATGTTAAAATTCTCTCTCTCTCTCTGTCCCCCTCTCTCACTTTCTCTAAAAAAAAAAAAAAAAAAAAAAAAAAAAAAAAGAAACCCCCCTGTGAGGCAGGTGCTGTAATCCCCCATCGACAGGGAAGGAAAGGAGACCCAGCTAGCTGAAGACACCTCTTTGTAGTCTCTAGCCACATATGGTGGAAACAGGACCAGGGTCTAACACTAGGTCAGGCCCAACTCTCCAACCCCCACCAGGCCAGAGTGAGGCAGGCAGGTAGGCCCAATGGCAGTGAGCTGTGGATTTAGATGAAACATGGACAAATGATTTCCATAACAATAGTGAAATCTAGTGTTAAAGCTACCTTCTTTATTTTTGACAAGTGATTCTCATTTTTCCACCTCCTATAAAATTTCATTTACATTAAAAGTGAATTTTTCAAAGAAAACTGTTCAGTAAGTAACAATGCAGTGGATAGAAAAGAAAGAAGAGTGAAGACAGACACAGGTGACCATCTGTGAACCCTGTGGCCAACCCCAAGGCCATCTTTGATCTCTGTGGTTAGATTCAGTGATGCTGTCACAGAGTGCCAATCCTCATGGGACATGCAAATGGAGGGGGCTCATTGCATTCCACTGGGCCTCTCACCAATGTGTGTGTCTGCCTGGTCTCTAGGTCACAGCTGTGCTTGTCTTGATAGGATAAACACCAGGAATTAGGTTCAAGGTGATTTGGCAAAGGTCAGGAAAGAAATGCCTTCAGCTGCTTCTAGCACAGGACACCCCAGGGCTTGTTGGGAAGGAATCCCAAAGATAAAGACCCCTCTGTCCTCAGCACAGGACCTGGGACGTGCCAGGAGCCACAATAGGATCTGTGCACAGGCAGCAAGAGACAGGTTTCGGGGAGGGAAGGTTTTGTTGTGCCGACCAGGAGGCTGCAGGCTGGGAGATTTTCTGCTGTGTCACTGTGAAGGTCACCTCCTTCAGGCCCATGTGCCTCTAATTCTGACCTTTAT
The DNA here is from genome assembly GCF_052094955.1 of Ictidomys tridecemlineatus. Taxonomy (NCBI): domain Eukaryota; kingdom Metazoa; phylum Chordata; class Mammalia; order Rodentia; family Sciuridae; genus Ictidomys; species Ictidomys tridecemlineatus. The sequence continues at coordinate 53,029,093 of NC_135487.1, forward strand.
TCCTTCTGTGAGCACGAGGCCTCACACCTGCCAGGCACTCATTGAACCTGTTCTGCATTCATTCCCCTGTCTTGCACCTGGCAGAGGACATGGTATACAGAGGACCATGGTCAGGGTTGATCAGGCGCCCAGCTCTGCTCCTCCACTACCCAACACTGGATTGGCAGCAATCTACTTCCCAATGATTGCTGGAACTTTCTTTTACATCACCCACTTTTCCCAGGGCCATTCCCTGAGTGAATGAATAATCAGGTTCCAGGTCAGTAAGGCTCTAACCAGTTCTTGGAGGAGAAATTATAAATCCACCTTTTGAGGTATCCCTGCTGTCTCTCTGCCTCTCCCCATCAATAGCTGACTAGGTGGGAACACTTTGCATGCAGTCTACTCACAGGCAACCATCCTCTGATGTTAAATATTGTTAGGTAATAATATTTAACAACAGGTCAATAATGCTGAGTTATCAGGTTTACTAATTTGAAAGTTGTAGGCTCCTTGCGTTTGTGTTCTAAGCAAGGAAAAGTTAAAGGTCTGAACAAAAGTTTAAATAAATCTTTCCTGCTACTATAATAAAGAGCATTATGCTTGAGGATGGGGTTTTGAAGACTCAATTTCTACTCCACCAATTAGCCAGTGACAATCTATGCAAATTGCCTCTCTGAGTCCCCTTCATTTGCAGCTGTGAGTGCAAGGTCTCTTTTTTTTTTTTTTTTAATTTTTTTTTTTTCTTAAAGAGAGAGTGAGAGAGGAAAGAGAGAGAGAGAATTTTTAATATTTATTTTTTAGTTCTCGGCAGACACACATCTTTGTTGGTATGTGGTGCTGAGGATCGAACCCGGGCTGCACGCATGCCAGGCGAACGCGCTACCGCTTGAGCCACATCCCCAGCCCAAGAGGGCGACTGCCTCCCCGTCGGGGAATCGAACCCCGGCCTCCCGCGTGACAGGCGGGGATACTCACCACTATACTAACGAGGACGGCGGCCAGGTCTCTTAACTCTCATAGAACAGAGATTTTTCGCAGCTCATGCCGATAACGATAACGGGGTTCTAATAAGGCCTGGAAGGGAGGAAGGCATCTCAGGCAAAACTGACAGGAGGAGCCATTCTGAGGGGAACTTCAGAAGCTGGAACCAGATCCCAGGGCTGCACATTTAGGTCTTTTCTCTAGTGCCCACTCCCCATGGACTCACCTGCTCTTGGTTTGTCTGTCTCCTTGTGAAATAGTTGGTCTCCCTCATCCAGGATCTTTTTTCTACCTCTGTTACTACTTTCTTGTGCCTTGGTCTTGCTCACACTTTCAACACTCAGAGCAAACAGTCCTCTCTGGCTTCTCGATTTTTCAGCTTTGGTTTCTATAATAAACTGATTTCCTCTATAGATTCCAACTTGAAATTTCTAAAAGTAAGAATCTATTTGGACCAAACTTTTTGTCTTACAATACCATGCAAACCGCTGACTGGTCTGTGGATGGGTTGCTGTTGGGCCCAAAGTCAGAGGTGTATGTGTGTGTGTGTGTGTGTGTGTGTGTGTGTGTGTGTGTGTGTGTGTGTTTGTGTGTGTACAACCACAATGGGAAAATCAAAGTCACACGGACCAACTACATTCCATTGAGTGGCGGCAATCCTTCTCTTACAAGGGATGTCAGCGATGGCAATTGATACATATGATTTAACAAACATTTCATAAGCTTCTTGTGAAGACAAAATGAGATAAAACCTGCAAAAGACTTATCAGAGAACTGGAACACGTAGTAAGTTTTCAAAAAACATGATAGCTATCCCTTGTCTTCTTATTAAGTGATTGTTATTGTTGTCATTATTGCAATCTACCACCAGAGCAGATGTGTTTCCATAGGTACAGAGCGATGTGTAGATCACTATAGAAGATTCACTGGGAGTTTATTTTCTTAACACATTTAGTATAGTTCGCTAAAGAGAGGGAGCAGGAGTGGGAGGCAGAGCTCTGCATGTACAACATCAAGGAATAAAAAACTCCCAGAAGAAAATTCTAAGAGTTCCTCTAAAAGTTATCTTTTAAAACCACAAACAGGATCCTGTAAGTCTATCTAAACCCTTAATGACTTCCCATTTTTCTTAAATAAAACCAAAAATTCTTCATAAGGCCTTTGTGGTTTGCTCCCAAGTTTTGGGTGCTACAGCCACATGGGATGGCTTCCAGGACCCCAGAGCACTTGTTTGCCCTCTACAGGGGGGCCCACAACAAGCTATTCTGCTGAGGACACCCTTCACTCTTCCCCAACCCTTTTCTTAGTGAACTTCTACTCATCCTTAGGCTCCCCTAGCACAGAATCAAATGTGTATTCTTTGGGCCATTGTTCCACTAGTAGGACTAACTGATTCATGTCCCCATCTCTGAATTCACACGGGGACGGTACCATGTCTATTGTTGCTCACCTTTGTGTCCCTGAAGCCTAGAGTTCCTAAAAGGTGCAGGTACTTGAAAAAATACCTGTTGAGTAAATAAACCCGTGATAATTTGGCTATCAAATGCCAGTAAGTTATTGCCTCAGAGGCTGTGACAATGGAAGGTAAAAAAATGCTTTATACCTTTTTTAAAATTAAAAAAGGCACATGCAAAGTTCACCCAGTTTGACTCTCATCTATGCCCAAAGGAAATACCAACACATTTTAGAATAACTGCTATTATATAGGGCACACTCATTGACCGTAATGCAATAAATTTAGAAATTAACAAATGGGGAGCCAAGAAAAATCTATACTCCTGAAATATAAAACACACTTCTGAAGTTCTTCTGGTTTAAAGAGGAAGTAAACTACTAGGAACTGGACCACAATAAAGTAGCACACATCAAAGCCAATGGGGCATGGCCAAAGCAATTTTCAGAAGAAAACTCTAGTCTTACATTTATCTATTAAAATACAAAAAGGATTGAGAAGGAAAACAAAATAGGGACAAGAACCTAGTAAGAAATGAATTAATTACTATAGAAGCAGAAATAAATGAAATGGGGGAAACTCAGCAAAATAGACCAAAAGAACCACAGACTTGTTTTTTTTTTTTTTAAATAAGGTAAAAACACTTTTAGATTAAAAAATTAGTTTAAAAAAAGAAAATGCTTCATACACAATGTGAGTGAAAAGGAATATATGCAATTAAAGGATAACTTTTACGGAGGGTGGGTACTGGGGATTGAAGCCAGGGGCAATTAACCACTGAGCCACATCCCCAGCTCTTTTTTATATTTAGAGACAGGGTCTTGCTGATTTGCTTAGGGTCTAGCTAAGTTGCTGAGGCTGGCTTTGAACTCACAGTCCACCTGCCTTAGCCTCCCAAGCTGCTGGGATTATAGGTATGCACCATCATGCCCACCTAAGTGAAGTTAACCAATCCCAAAAAAACAAATGCCAAATGTTTTCTCTGATACAAGGAAGCAGATTCATAGTGGGGTAGGGAGGGGGAGCATGGGAGAATTAGATGAACTCTAGATAGGGCAGAGAGGTGGGAGGAGAAGGGAGGGGGTATGAGGTTAGAAATGATGGTGGAACGTGATGCTCATCATTATCCAAAGCACATGTATGCAGACATGAGTTGGTGTGAATATACTTTGTATACAACCAGATATATGAAAATTGTGCTTTATATGTGTAATATGAATTGTAATGCATTCTGCTGTCATATATAAATTTTTTTAATTAATAAAAAAATAAAAGTGACATTATATAACTTTATACTGGTAAATTTGAGACCCAGATAAAAGGGATGATATCTTAAGAAAATAGAATAAACCAAAATTAATAAAGTAATTAATAAAGAAGCATAAAACATTAATAAAGTAATAACAACAAAAGAAATTGAACTATTGGCTAAAAATGTACCTCCATCCAGCCTGTGCTCAAAGCTTATAAGCAATTTCTCCAAAATCAGAAGAATCAATAATAGGTTTATGACCTTCATTGTAGAGAAGGCTTTCTTAAACAAGTCATAAAAACAAAAAGCCATAAAGAATAAGCAGAGTAAAATTAAATTTTACCTATGACAAATATATTGTTAACACAATGAAAAACCATGTCTAGTTTAAAACATCTGCATTTGTATATATATATGCATACATGTGTACACATGCATACACACACACACACACACATGCAAACACATGCAAAAGAATAGTACTCTGGTGCTGTGTACTGGATTGTGTCCTCCCCACCATGTGCATATCTTGAAGCCCAAACCTCCAGTGTTTGGAGATGAGGCTTCAAGGAGGTAATTAAGGTTAAAAGAGATCAGAAGGAAGAGATTAATCCCACAGGATTAGTAGCCTTATAAGAAGAGGTAGTTTTCATTCTCTTCTTGCACACATCAAGGAAAGACCATGAGAGGGCACAACAAGAAGATAGCATCGGACCCCCAGGGAAGAGCTCACACCAGATGCTGAGCTACAGGAACCTTGGTCTTGGACTCCTAGCTTCGGACTCTGAGGAATTAATTCTTACAGTTTAAGCCATTCAGGTTATGGTATCTTGTTATGGCAGCCTGAGCTAAGACACCTGAATATATAAATCCATAAGAAAAATGAAGAAAGAAAACCAGACCTCATCCCCCCCATAAAAGGGGTCAAAGATATGAACAGAATATTTACAGAATAGATATGGTCAACAAATCAAAGGAAAAAAATATTGCCGAACAAACTAAATACCCTTCTAACAGCTATCAGATCGACAAACCTTAAGTTTGATGATCTTTAGAATTATCAGGGGTGAGGAGAAATGGTGTCAATTGGTAATAGTGACTTTGAGGTAAATATGGGACTCTTCAAATATGAAGAATGTGTATAATCTAAAATTCCACAATTCCATTCCTCTATAGCTATTCCTAGAAAATATCAGGCATATGCAACATGTTCACCATTATTTATGAAAGCAAAATTTTTGAAAAGATGATCATTGGTGCTGGCAACATGGTCAGTCAGTGGTCTGGGTGCTAAAGGGGCTAAGTGGCAGGCTATGGAGGATGACAAAGGGTTGCTGGATTGGGGTGAGGTAAGTTGCTCCAATGAAAGGTTCAAGTTAACTCCCTGAGAGAGGATAGCCAGGAAGCAATGTCCAGGCCACGTTGTGGCCAGGTCTCCATAGGAACTAAGCTGAGGTTGAATCATGCAAGGGACTCACTAGAAATGCTGGCCAAATCCAGAGATGATCAGCCTAAGACTTCAGCTGCTAATGCCTTTAGGTTGAGTAATAAGTGGGGGAACAAGAAATATCACCCTAGAAACCAGGTGTGGGACAGGACATGGACCCCAAGGACTCTGCCTCTTTCATTGATCCAGGAAGCAGCAATGGCTACACCATCCTCTTATACACAGATACCAACCATCTCAGGAGGAAACCAAGGGCAGGAAAAGGCTGAGAGAGTGTTAGCTAAGACACATGGTCACCCTCTAAGAGGAACTGCTCACATGACCAGATTAAATTGCTTTTCAAATCAGATTGGCTCTTGACCACATCTTTCCTCCCACTCACCGACGGATACCATTTGGTGAGGAAGACCAGATCAACATAGAAACGATATATTTGTTCAAATATCTGAATTATGAAGTAAGTACATTTTGTGATCAGGCTACCTTCTGCTTTTTATTTTTCCTTCCTGAAGGTGCATGATGAAATCTCAACATTCAAAGAGAGAAGACATTAAGTTTTTTCAAGAAGCAAAATACTGATTTCATAAAAAAAATTAATTGGAGAAAACTCCTGGACTTCAAAAGTGGGCCCCAAAGAGGATGATGAGCCTTTACTCGAAGAGCCACATCTCAAGAAGTGGGGCACGGGTCCACAGGCTGGAAGGCCTGCAATCCCCAGGAGGCCAGCCCTGGTGTGGACAGCAGGCCGGGGAGCACAGAAAGTCTTGTACTGATTTCAGTATTTTTTTTTAATTGGTTGTTCAAAACATTACAAAGCTCTTGACATATCATATTTCATACATTAGATTCAAGTGGGTTATGAACTCCCATTTTTACCCCAAATACAGATTGCAGAATCACATTGGTTACACATCTGCATTTTTACATAATGCCATATTAGTGACTGTTGTATTCTGCTACCTTTCCTATCCTCTACTATCCCCCTTCCCTCCCCTCTGATTTCAGTATTCTTTGTGGTTATGATCAGCACCACATTGACTAACGAAAGGAGAATTTCAAAATGAACATGAACAACTTCTGCTCTGAATGAAATAAAATAACAATGATAATATAATAATAAAGACACTTAAAATCATGATTAGTGCACATCTTCTATGCATTTACCGTATTTCACCTTCACTTTTATCTTATAAAGATAGGTATGATTATTTTTCCTCATTTTACAAATGGGGAAACTGAGGCTCAGGATGGTTCGTTTGCAGTTCTGGCTATGTATTTATCTCACCTCAGTATACATTTGCCCCTCCTCACACCAAGTGTTAGAGTCTACTCTCTCTCCTGTTGAGTCTTGGCTCTCCTGTGGCTGCTCTCAACAACAACAAAAAAATCAACTGCAAGTGATTTGTATCCATTTTTGCTTACTTTGAAGGACATGGGTAATTTCCATTTTCTTTCTCTTGGAAGTCAGTTGCCAAGTTAAGAAGCCTGATTAACCTGTTGAGAGAGAAAGGCCACATGGAGAGAAGGGTCCAGGTTTTATAAGATATTAGGAAGAAAGAGGGAAAGGCCCAGCTAGCCCCTAGCGATTCCAGCTACTCCCCTTGATACACGACATCTGTGTGAGGCCTTAGATTCACCAGAACCCCAGCCAAGCTCACTGAAGAGTGCAGCATGGGAGTGGCCCCAGCTGACACCAGGCAGAGCACAAGAATTGACCCCGTAGATCCACAGAATTTCAGCGAATCATAACAGAGTCACTGTCTCAAGCCATTAAGTTTTGGAATGTTTTGTTATGTAGCAATAAATATCTGAAACAAGAAGTTAGAAGCTTGCCCCAGGTCATCCAAGTAACAGAGCCAGGACTTGGGGCCAGGTCTTCGTTGACCACACTGACCATGCTCTGAAGAGCTGCATGACCAGCCTATAAATCCTTAAACCTACAGACATTATTATAAGAGATCTACTAAATCACAGAATGTGAGAACTGAGGGAGGGGTAAGGATGGACAGAAGAGGCACAGCAAGGGTGCAGACAGGCTTCTTCTAGGAACTTGAGGTGGGGGGACAACTTTTACCCATGATTTTATTGAGGATATTTGATGCAATTTTCTAGGAACTCTGAGGGACTCAGAATCGAATGCAACAGGGCACTTGATCTCAGGACAGCATCTTAATTAGGAGAAGAAAAGTGCATAAAAATAACACCATAATGGGCTGGCGGTGTAGCTCAGTAGTAGAGCACTTCCCTGAATGTGTGAGGCACTGGGTTCCAACCTCAGCACCACATAAAGATAAGTAAATAAAAATAACACCATAATACAAAGTGCACAACCACTATAAAAGATCGTTGGGTGGTTCCCCAAAATGTTAAAAATAGAACTATCATGTGATCCAGCAATTCTACTTGGAGAAAACAAAACTGCTGACACAGATATTTGTAGGCCCATCTCATTGCAGTACTCTTCACAACAGAGTGACAAGCAAAATGTGTAACAGCACTCAGCCTTTAAAGGAAAGGAAGTTTCCATATTTGCTACAACTTGAGTGAACCATGAGGGCATTATGCCAAGTGGAATAAGCCAGTCACAGAAGAACAAAGAACTGCGATGCCTCTCCTGTAACCAGGGACTGAAGGGCAGGAGGCAGAGAAGGTGATTGTGCAGAGGCACAGAGTTTGCTTGAGATGACAAAAGAGTTCTGAAAGTGGTTAGTGTTGCACATCCATGTTTGTGTGTATTTAATGCCACCAAACTAACCATAAGCTTTAAAATAGTTAAAATGGACAGGGGAGTGAAGGATCAAATGTGTAGGAGGAAACTTGCAGAGGTGATGGACATGTTGTTCTGATTGTTGTGATAGTTCTGTGGGAGCATACATATGCAAAAGCATATTAAAATGTGCATTTTCAAAAAATATTTAAAATGATAAATGTTATGGGATGCATTTTGGTGCATTATAAATATACATAATAGTGGGATTCATTATGCCATATTCATACATATACATAACATTTGACCAATGTTATTCCCCAGCACCTTCTCTTTCCCTCTCCTCCTCCCTCTCCTTGATCCACTTACTCTACAGATTTCCCTTTTATCATTATCATTATTATTTAGTTAGTGCATTATAATTTTGTATATATACTATATATATATGCAAGATTCATTGTAGTATGTTCATACATAGGCATAGCATATTTAGTAGAATTCATATGTGGTATATATGTTTTACTACAATAAAAAAGAAATGAACTAACATTAAGGAAAATAAAACATCAAAACCAACAACACTACACAAGGCAGAGATATGAAGGGAATGAAGCCTGGCAGGGAGCAATATTGAGGGTGCACTGAGGCCTAGGCCCTGATGGGGCTCTTTCTGGCCCCCATATCATGCAGTCTTCCTGACAGCCCAGGAAGGGGAGCAGTATCACCCAGGGGATACAGGGAGGTAAGTTTATGGATTTAATTGCCCACACACTAATCATATTCAATTACAAATTGCTTTAAAATTTTCAGATAAAGTCAACTGTGACAAATCCAGAATGGGTATTTAAAGAAATCTAGAGATATTAAGGAGTGGTAGGGAGGGGGTTGGTGCTGGGTTAACAATGTTTGAAAATTAACTCCATAGAGGAAAATAATGTCCCTGAACAAAATTTCTTTTAAACCTTGGTCATTTTAGAAATGATAAACATTTAAACATTTTAAAACTATGAATTTAAAGAAAAAAATAAAGCTATGCATAATTTCACCCCCACTATCTCATTCTTAATATTTTAGTTCACATTTTTCTAGCCTTTCTTCTCTGTATACATAAATCCGTATTTTTCCCTCTGGAAAACATATACCATGTATATTTTATATCCTAGTTTTTCATAAATCTTAATATATAAAGAAAATATTTTCTGGGGCTGGGGATGTGGCTCAATCGGTAGCACGCTCACTTAGCATGCGTGCGGCCCGGGTTCGATCCTCAGCAGCACCACATACCAACAAAGATGTTGTGTCCGCCGAGAACTAAGAAAAAATAAATAAATGTTAAAATTCTCTCTCTCTCTCTCTCTCTCTCTCTCTCTCTCTCTCTCTCCCTCCCCCCCCTTTCTCCCCCTCTCTCACTCTCTCTTTAAAAAAAAAAAAAGAAAATATTTTCTTCTATCATTAAATATCCTTTAAAACTTGATTTGTAATGATTTGCCTTATATGGATGGGCCCAGATTTTACCATACATTTCTTATTTAACATTTAGAGATTTCTTTTTCTCTGTCTTTTAAATAACATTGCAATGACTGCCAATGTACACAAACCTTTGACCATATCTCTGATTATTTCCTTGGGATAGATTCCTAGAATTATATGAAATGTTTTAATGCCACTGTCAGAGACATTAAAAAAAAAAAAAAAAAAAAAGGGTCTATAGAGGCCTTGATTCTGAACCAGAGTGACAAGTATATTATTGTATGTGGACATGTACCTTTGGGTTGTGCTCTTAAAAATTATTTCTGTCTCTTGTGGCCTCCAATACTTCAGATAAAGAAACACATAACTTATTTATAGTTCAGCCAAGTAAATAATTTATCTATATTTCAGACCAATAAATCATCATGCACTGTTTTATCTCAGCACCTCGCATTGCCTGGCTCTTAGCTAGTTCAATAAGTATTTGGTGCATGGATGTCTATGCAATGAAATCTTTCAAAAATAAAGTGACTTTCAACTTAGTGACCTAAGGCTGAAAATGTGAGATTCTGATGAGTTCCCACCACTGGGCACTACCCAAGCCCAGATGGCTGCATGTACATCTTCTGCACAGCAGTGGCAAGCACCACTATAATGATTGCAAGCTGGGGAACAATCTCAGGGGTCAGAGCAAAGCTTGTTTGGTGTCTAACACAACTGCTCTGAGCCAGGGGAGTGCTGAGCCTGTTAGGCAGCAGTGTGGGTGGCTGTCCTTCCTCCGCCTTCCTCCAGTTGTGCTCACACGGCCTAATTTGCTATTGTCTGTTTTGTGTCAGTAGAGCCCTGGGGAGAGCAAGAATCTGCCCAGAAGTGTAAAACCACCCATTCTATGAAAGGAGCATCTTCAAAACGAGCACATTCAATGAGCTGACTGGAGATCTCAAAGAGAATACCCAGATAGGGCAAAATATGAAAATAAAATAAAATAAAAGGCGGGGGGCATCTGATTGGGCATCCTAAATCATTCACTTTCTTCCATCAAAAGAGCTCCTTTTTCTGTAATTTGCTGCCTTCACAGACCCTGGCCCAGGTGTTCTTCTTTCCTCAGAGTTTGCAAAGCTCACTTCTGGGGAAAAGGTCCTGTCCTTTTGAACGTGAATGTGATGGGTGAATGTGATCAGGAAACAAAGTATGTCACGAGGAATGATGGAAAGAGAGGGCATGGAGATCAAGGGACCCTGAGACCCAGTCTTAAGTCTTTATGAGTGACCTTGGTCAAGTCACTGAGCTCATGTATTCATCCAACTAACATTTGAGTGTTCATGATATACTAGAGCAGTACCATTCAAGAGAAGTAAAAGGCCAAGCCTCACCTGCAATTTAGAATTCTCTAATAGCCAACTTTAAAAAGATGGTAAAAGAAACTGTTGTAGGGACAGACAAGGCAAGGCACCAAAGATAGCAAGAAATAGTTTTACTTGGCTGCAGCCAGATTCAGAGGACACAACTTTTGCTGTAATCAATTAATCCCCTGAACCCTGAGTTCAGGTAGTTTCAGAACTTTATACCCAGCATGTAAGGGGGAAGGGCTCAGAAGTTCACAGTCTGCAGAAGTTCACATAAAAGCAGCTTTTTCTTTCACTGTTCTGGGCAAGTTAACCCTTCAAGAACAACTCTTGAGAAGGGGAGAGCTTCTTCTCCCCTTTCTTTCCTCCCCCTGCCAGCTGTTACCATGAACCCCAATTGGTAACTTCTCTTATCTTAAAAATGTAGACATCTCTGTGAAGCCCAGCTCAAGGCCAGAGGACTTGTTTGCACATTTCTACAAACTACTATACTGGATACGTTTGTGAAAAACTAGTAAGGGGGTGTCTAGCACCTAGAGTGCTGATCTCTTCCCGGCCAGTGGCCAAGTAAGATAGGGCAACATGAAAATAGTCAGTTTATCTACATTGAACTCTTTTGCATAGACTCTTTTGCTGAGTCTATGCAAAATCAGCCATGTTGAAGATTTCTGAGAAGCCCAGTTAAGACTTTTCTGTGGAGAAAGGGAGTACCACTACAAAACAGGTAAGATTATTTTTTAATAATATATTTTTTATTAACCCAATATGTTCAAAATTTTACCATTTCAACAGGTATTTAATATACAAATTCCTCAGGTCATTTTTTTTAACATTCTCCTTTTCATACTAAGTCTTGAGAATTCAATATATATTTTATACTTTGAACATATCTGAATTCAGATAATACATTTTCACCAGAAATAGTGGAATTATATTTAGGCTTTGTAAAATTAATGGCTGAAAATAGATTCAAATACCTGAATTATTACAAGCATATTTAAAAGTTTTCCAATGACTGAATAAGATTTTAAAAATTCAGTTCTTCCATCTCATTAGCCACATTTCACGTGCTCAGTAGCCACATGTGGCTCATGACCACTATACTAGACTGCTCCCTTCTAGAGTTCAGGACAAAAACCCAGTTACACATTGAACCCTGTCCTTTAGTATTTTAATCCAGTAGAAAACTTGGGCAAAGAAACCAACAACTGCAACATAAGAAGTCTTCTTATTGAATGCAGCGAGGACTACAGGAGGTTTGTGAGTTAATTTTTAGCCAGTTCAGTGCATGAGAGGAGTCGTAAAAATGGTATCTACATAAACATTTTAAAATAAAGGTACATTCAACTTATGGGGTATGACCAATGGATTCTCTCTGATGAAGGGTGTACTGATTGGAATTTTGATTCGCCTTCCTTGCATAAGTCAGATTCACTATGCAGGAATAATAATTTTCAAGAAATAGAGAATGAACTCAGAGTTGTACCTGCAGGCCTCAATCAGGGGCTGGCTAGAGTCAGTAGAGGAGCCACACGGGAGGGGCCAATAGTGATGACAAAATGACAGATACCATTCACTGCCTGCTCAGCCACCATTCCCCTCCCTTCTTTGCCAAAGAGAACTCTGGTTTTATTAAAATATAAATAGGATCCTTGACCATAAGGAAGCCAGTTGTGGTCTACTCAAGCCAGGGAAGAATTACAATTGACTTAAATCTCAGGAATTGGCTAGGAGTTGGCATATGACTCTGTTCTGGCCAGTGAGATATCAGGGTAAATCTGTTGGAGTGCTCTGGCAAAGACTTCCTTCCTAGAGCTCACAAGTAGAACATCTTTGACCTTTGTCCCTCTCTTTATGCGCGGAATACAATTCTATGGGACGCTGTAGCTGCCATCTTGTGATCATGAGGATATTAGCCCATGATACACAAATTATCCCACTGCAGATGGTGGAGTCAATTGAGTATTAGCCTGAGCTCCTGTTGACATACGTGGGCAGCTTTAACGACTGTGGACTCCTTATGTGAGAAGAGTAAACATCATTAACAACTACTACTAATAATCACAATAGCTTGGTTAAGTTACTGCTAACCAAGCACCCCATTACTGGATGCTGAATGCATCCTAATCCTATATTCTTATTCAACAGAGCACAGAATGCACCAATCAGGTCTGTACCATGGTGAGGGAAACATCTGAAACACATCCTAATAACCCTACAACCCAAAGCTAGGTGTTTACCATTACCTTCTTTTTCTTTTTGTACTGGGAATTGAACCCAGGGAATCTTAACCATTGAGCCACACCCCTAGCCCCTTTTTAAATATTTTATTTAGAAACAGACTTTCTGAGTTGCTTAGGGCCTCACTAAGTTGCTGAGGCTGGCTTTGAACTTGCGAATATCCTGCCTCAGCCTCCTTAGCCATTGGGATTACAGGTGTGCCCCACTGTACCCCACTGCCAATGCTTTCTTATCTGTCTATCACTGGAGGCCATGAGAGAGAGCAAAGAAGCCCCTTGTTGATTTTAATTTGAGACAGCTATTCTACAGTTTGTCATTATAAGAACCCAGTAAATCACTAAGTGCAAGAATTGTCTTTTCATTTACAATCTTACCTACTTATCAGGGTCCCTTTGAGGCCTTCTTCTCCATGGACCCTCTGTGATCCAGCCAACCTGCAGAGATGCTGGCTCCTGAGGACCCACAGTACTGACTTAATTGATACTTAAACACATACTGTCTTGCAGCACCTTTTGTTTCTTTATCCCAACTTGTTACATGGGTAGCTATCTTGCACAGGCTCTATGGGCCTCTTCTCCCCTGGCATCTAGCACAGGGCAGGCACCAGGCTAATGTTAGGTCAGTGAAAGAATGGAACTGCAAATCCAGAGATTCTTACCCTTTTGATCCTGGAGTGGTATTTACCTTAAGTAGCATGTGAACCAGTGATGCATTGCTATTACTGGATCACACAGACTCAAGTTCTACTGCTGTTTTGGAAGCAAGATGTGCTCCAATTTCCTAAGACCTCTATCAATTTTGGCATCATGGTATTCTTAACCACTTGACTGATGCTCTAAGGCCCCCCATCACTACCATTGCTTTTTCCAATATTGCAAAGAACTTATTCTAAGTCTCTCTACACTCCTTTCTTAAAGATTCTCCCTCCTCACATTTCTGCCACCTAGAGACAAGCATACTTCAAATATTTCCCGGGAACTCTCTTCTACTCTCCCCTCCACCTCCCCATCTGGACAGTCTCGGAAGGTCTGGGCAGAGAGGGAAGGTCTGACCACAGTGCCTATGGTTGGTCAGTCCAAAACGGGACCATCACAAGCGTGGGGTGTTCCGCCCGGGGCAGCCAAGAATCAAAACAGCCTAATTCCCCGGAGGAGTGCTGACGGTACAAACACAGGAAGCCGGGGGCCCACACCAGCTTCTAGAGGCAAACAGAAGGAATGGAAGGTCAGCAGCTTTGCAGAAGCTGGAACCAAGTGGAAGAAAACTGAACTGGAGGGTCCTGGCATTTCCAAGATAACCTTGGTAGGGGCTTTGTTTCCCACACCCTGTCCCCCTGGCACACACAGAAGGGAGAGCGAAAGGACACATCCTGGTACATCTTTTTTTCTCTCCACAGTCCTGCATCTTTTTCAGTTAACTTTGTCTGATTATTCTATTTATTAAACAGGTAATTCCCTGGCCACCCTCTGAGGACTGGGCTGCCCCAGTGACACCTGGCCATTTGCCCAGCTGCCTGCACATTTGCAAGTGAAGGACACCATCAGTTTGAATGCTTCAAGGTTCCAGAAGGATGGTGGCCTCCCTAGGTGGCCTGCCTGCTGGAGTGCCTCTAATACTCCTGCAAATGAGGGGAGGTTAAAGAGAGAGAGAGAGAGAGAGAGAGAGAGAGAGAGAGAGAGAGAGAAGCAATAAAGTGTGGACAGCAAAATGCTAGTGTAAGAGGCTGCTTAGAAAAACAAACAGATCTATATCTAGCCCTAGAGCAGCAGCAGTGTGCAGAGGGTGGTCAAAAGCCCAGTGAAGCAAGTAAAAGATAACAGACAGTAAGCAGCAGGCAGCAACTGACAGATTTCTCAGAGAAGGCAGGAGGTTGCCTGAGCAATTATCCAGGGATAAAGCTGAGACCCACTGAGAAATGAAAAGAGATGGAATGGTGCCAGCAAAGACGGAGGCTCGGGAGAGGGGGCATCAGCAGGAACAAGGAACAAAGCTTCATATTTGCCACAAGACACCAGATAAAGGAAGTTCCATATCAGTAAGACAGATTGGGTCATCTAGGGGGAAGAGAGGAGGGGGAAGGGAATGGATGTTTCAGGACAATTGCTTTTAAAACTTCTGATTTTTTTTTTTTTTTAAACTCAGATGAGCTCAAAATGAGATCACTGGGGATGGCTGTTTCAGCCCACAGCTGCCATAGTTAAATAGGAAGGTCAAGAATTTCTGGAAGTGCAAAGTCACCCCACTGAGTCATTAAGGGGACTCCCAGAGGTCTTAAGCATCTGTTACTAGTGACCCCAGATTGGGCTCCTGACTACAGTGTCCCAGCAATGGTGCAGGCACAAAGAGAGGATTCTGGTTCCTGAGTGCAGCATAGAAGACTTGATCTGTAAGAGAAGTTTTGAGTGGTGAGGAAGACAGTGGGTCTGGTGCTAGAGAGGGCTCTTGGCAAGGGCGGGCCCACAGGAGCATTGTGATTGACTTGATGAGTAGATATCGGAGCCTGTGGATGCCACAGCCATCCACCTTATTTTTAGCAGGGAACCTCTGCAAGCGCTGGGGTTTGTTTAGGTATGCAGTTCTCAGCACTTCTTTGGCATTTACCTCCCTCTCCTCCCTTGACCTTCTGCCACATCCTCTGGCCCATTTCCAAACCTGGATCATTTTCATGATCCACTTTTTTTCACCTTGTCCTGAAGACCCAAGCCCATCACATGACCCAACCCACCACCTATCTATTCTTCTGGGTCCTGGCAGACATCTGTGTAGCCTTCAAATTATTTTTTTTTTCTTTTGTCCTTTCTGACACACTTGTCACAAACTTTCTGAAGTGAAAATTCCCTGCCCCCACCCTTTTTTTTAAAATAAAAAGAAGTTCCTTCTACTTCTACCCCCTCTCCTCTAACACACACACTGACACCCAATCATGACCTAGGACCATCGATTCTCCCATCATCTCCCAATTACCTTCTTCTTAACAGCTGCTGTGAATCTTCCCCTTCCTTGGACACCAACCTGGTTTGCTCCTCCACTGTCCTCACACCCAACCCCACTCCTGTCAGCGGATCATAACACCCCGACTTCAGGAACTAGGTCATCGGACATCTTTTCCTTTTCACAGTCCTGGGCTTTTGCCTCCCTCTCCCTCACACTGGCTCCTCCTCAGCCTCGTACTGTGTGCAGTACATTCCCTCCGGGTGTCCCCATTCCTGACCATTCCCTTTTCTCGCCTTCCTTTGCATGAAAAAAGTTTTTGGCGCTAACTGTGGTTCAGATCACCTGGAGAGCCTTAAACAGTTGTAGGTAGAGCCCAAAGAATTGAAAACAGGATCTCAAAGAGATGTCTGTGCACTGGATTCATAGTGGCATTATCCCAGTAATAACCAAAAGGTGGAAGCAACCCATGTGGGTGCATCAATAGATAAATGGATGAACTAAATATGGTATGTCCAAATGATGGAATATTATTCAGTCTTTAAAAGGAAGGAAATTGTGATACATTCTACAACATGGATAAAATGATATGAGACTGGCTAGACCTGTGGCTTTCTCTGCCATGTGGAATAGGCCACAGTGTTTGGCGTATCCGGGGCCCTTGGGAACAGATCTTTTCTTCTCCCTTCCCATTAGGTTCTGGCAAATGAAGTGCTAAGAGACGTGATGAAAATGACTCCTTAAAAAAGACCCTTCAAAATTCTCCTTATCCTCTCCCTTTCTCCTCCCCTCCCTTGGCATCCACAGAAGCTCCAGCTCTGGATGGATCAGCCACAGGTAGAAGGGTCTCCTGACCAGGACTGGTCTTGCTGTGAATGAAAAATAAACTTTTATTGGGTTAAAGCACTGAGAACTGGGGGGTTTTCTGTTGCAGAGGCTGGTTTTCTCTGTCTCTGTCCACTCACTCATTCAACACTTTTTAAAATACTGATTGTGTCTGTGATTGTGTCCTCATCACCTTCTTTTCTCTTTAGAACCCCAACTGGGGATCATCCTCCTGGAACTTGGTCACAGGGCTTCTTGCTGGCCTGTCCACTCTCTTCATCCACCTCCTGTCCTCACTTACATAAACAAAGGCATTTCACAGTTTTGTCCTTGGTTTCTCTTCCTAACCCTTCTGTGTCCATGAAAGGAGCAGGAGCAGGGGTGGGAGGGGAGAGCCTTGCACAGCAGTGCAGATCAGGCACTTGTGGAAGGAGAGAGGGAAGGAAGGAAGCTTGGATAGGAGGAGCCCCAGGCTGCCATGAACCTCTGAGAAAGTGTGGGCCAGGCTGCTGGGCTCCCAGGCAGAGTACTTGCTAGAAGACTTTAGCGTGGACACAATGACCTGGCTCTAGTGGCTTTGCCATGCTGACATTGGCTGGGAGCAGCCCAGAGAAGAGTGTCACTTTGGTGTGCCTACAGAGACCCAGAGACGTCAGAGGGGCAACAGCTGCTGGCTGTCAGCCACCCTGCTCCTCCCATCCAGTTCTCTCAGAAGAGACCCAGAGTGCACTCCCATGGCTGCCACTTCTGTCTACTCGCCCTCTCAATTGCACTATTTCTTCTCCTGGGACGCTCATTAGTTCCAGCGTGTCCATTGACATTCGATATCCTGGGAGCCCTAAGTGTGAGACTCAGACCATCTGCAGGAGCGCACTTTGTATGCGTGGCTCAGCTCAAGCTTTGCCTTCTCTGAGAAGCTCTTCTCTCCCTTGCTCCCACTTGTGTACCTACTGCCACAGTCTTTTTTTTTTTTTTAAATATGAAATCCCCTTTCCCGGATGGTTTGTGAGCATTGTAAACATGTTTATCTTGGCATCCCTGCAGCCTGATGCAAACGAAACATACAATAGGTGCTCAGTTGTTCACTGAAAGAACTATAAAACATTATTGGGCTAAGCATGTAGAGTGTGGAAAACTCAACAGACTGAGAGCAAAGAAGATGCATGCAAGTCCTCACTCCAAACACTTACTAGCTCATGAACTTGAGCAAGACACTGAGCATCAGTGTCCCTCACTGTTTTGTCTGTAAAAAGGAAGTGGCCTTCATGATGTACCCACTGTGATGTAGGCATTTCATACACAATGGCTCTCTTAATAGGAGTTACCGTCCCACCCCAGTAATGAGATTATTGTGAAGATCAGCAAAAACACTGGATGGGAAAGCAGTGGAGCTTTCACCAAGCTCTGTAAGAAATGATTTTTTACCACCTCTGTGCACACAGATTCCAAATCTTCATTTTTTGCCCTGACTTATGTTGCAAGTCCCAGGCTGAACACCAGATGAAAGACTCCCCTTGCTCACAACAAACTGCTCAGCAAACACCATCCTCTAGTCTCTGGTTCCTCCATGAGCAGATCTAGCCCATTTTCCTGGGCCTGGTCCTATGCTGCTTTCTCTTAAGGCAGGCCCTCTGCAGGGTCAAAAAGGGCAAGCCTGCACTGGCCCCAAACGAGCCTTTTTTCACAGTTGCCCTGTGCTTCAGGAAAGCTCCATCCCCCTCTATGTCTCAAAAGTTTGCCTTACTTAAAAGCCAAGTTCAGATCCCATTCACCCGAAGTGATCTCTTTTAACTGCGAGGAGTGCTACCTCGTATTACTAATATTGCTACGATTACTTGCATCTAGTTTTAAAACTGCCAGGGTTTGTATCTATTGATTCTACCATTTACTAGTTGTCTGACTTTGAGAAAATTAACCTCTCTACATTTCAGTTTAATCATCTGTAAAATTGGCACCTCACAGGGTTCTAACAGAAATAAGAAATAATATTTCAGATGAAATAATGAGTTAACCTACTTAACACTGCGATTGGCACTGTTCCCACACAACCAGAAGAGAGCCTGTACTGCAATGGCCTCCATTTGACAGAGAACACAACTCTTTGCACACCAAATGTAGCACGCAATTAACAAGACATTTTCACGTGGTGAGTTCATTTTACTGAGTTCTGACAATGTGCGGGCACTGTTGGCCACTTTATCTATATTATTTATTTCTCATGATGGTACAACCCCCCCCCCCCGCATTTTCAAAACAAAGAAACAAGATCCAGGAAGTAAGCAATTTGTCTTAAGTCATAACTTTTATTTCACTCTATGAACTTCAAATTCAATTCCAAATTCTGTATATTGACAATTCACCTCACATCTCCTTACTGTGTGTCTTATCAATCTAATTGCAGGTGACCTGAGGGCAGTGCCTGTCTGCATCTGCTTTCCAAAGCCTGTCTCCCAAGCACTGTAATAAATACACTGTGATTGAAAGACTAGTTCATTCCTCATTTGTTGAGTGCCTACGATGTCAGATAGAAAGGTAAAAACCCACATTAAATTATAAGTTAAAAATGCTACTATAGTGCTGGTACATAGGAGCCTAGCAAATTCAGGAACCAAGGGGAAGTTCTGAGATAATATTTGCATTGTAAACCTCTCTTGACTGTTTTTACAATAAACATTTTACAACTTCTTGTTTTCTGTGTATTATGACTTGAAGATTTTTCTCCTTTGCTAAATTAATAAATGTTAATATTTTGTCTCATTAAAAAAATGCTACCATAGTAAATCACATACTATAGTGTATATGCCTACACACATGTAATCTATATCATAGTACAGAATAGCACAGAGGAGATGCACAACCAAAGGAGTCCTCAGTGGATGGATTCCACACACTGCAAACAGCACTATGTACAAATGCTCAGAACAAAAACTGTTCAAGAAAACATTCTGTGTAGCAATGGCCTAGCTAAAAACATAAGATTAGCAAGCAAAACTTGCAGAATTAGCCCTCCCTCACCCTTCACGGGTTGCAAAATGCTGTAAACAGATCTCTAGCAATGTTTTCGAGGGCAGATCCAGGACAAGGAGTCTGCCAGGAAGACAGCTGCCTCCTCGGATGACTCTTACTCATTACCTACTGACGGAGCACTTCTCCCCAGACCGCAGCCACAGGAGTCCATGACCCTCTGCCAAAGAAGGCCCAGAGTGTAGCTGCAGTGGGCACACCAGATAGAAGGAAGGGGTGTTGAAAACCAGGCACTAGGCACATGCTCCCCTGTGGAGTCCTCACTACACTCTCTGGATGTTCATTTCAAACACTCCTTGCTGGGCACTGTGGTGCATGACTGTAATCCCAGCAATTCCTAGGCAGAGACAGGAGGGGCACAAGTTCAAGGCCAGTCTCCAAAATTTAGCAAGACCCTCAGCAATTTGGTGAGATTCCTTCTCAAAAGAAAATTTTAAAAAGGGCTAGGGGTAGGTGGCTCAGTGGTAGAGGGCCCTGGGTTAAATCCCCAGTACCACAAAATAAATAAATAAACAAACAAACAAACAAAAATCAAATAAGGAAATAAAGCTCCTCAAACCAATCTTCCCAGTTCCACTTCCGAAGGGCTTAACCATACTGCAATGAGAAAAGAGAATTTTTCAGAGGGAAATTACTTCATCTTACCGCCACTAAATTCCTAAGCCTCACTGAATCTGACCTTATTCCCTCTTGTTACTAGGGAGGAAGAGTCCTGTCCACAATCAGAGGCAGAGAGATAGAGAGATACCTCTACACTGCAAACAACTATTAAACTAACAAACACTTTGGAGCCCTGAAAATGATTAAAATCAGGCCTTGGGGAGCTTTACTCATGAAAACTTGACCATACCAAAAGAAGAGCAAGTCTGTGGCCTTTGTTTATGGCCCCCTGGACAGGGGCAACAAGTGTTCCTATAAACATGTCACAAAAGCAAAAAGCCCACAGGTTCATCTGCTGCAGATGGTCATCTTCACTTGAGCAGGGCAGTCAAACTGTTAACATGAGGGAATTTCAGAAGTGAGATCCACCAAAGGGCTGATATAATACAATTTCCACTTAGTACTGGATGTGTGCTCACCTATGTGTGCATTCTAGTGAAAACAAAAAGTTTGTAGAAACTTGCGAACTTCTTACCCTTGAACACATTCCTCACCCCATAGGCACCTCAGTAGAGTGAAAGTCTTACTGGCTGGAGGTGTCTGAGTATAGCCTCTGGCCCCTTACCAGTGCAGGGGAGACCCCAGCGAGCCAAGTACTTTTCTGCCAAGATGGGAAAAAAAAAAAAAGGTGAGCACAGACATTAGTGGCTACACCCCCTAGGAAAGGCAGATTTTCCAGTTTTGAGGGCAGACAAGTTAGTTACTGACTGAGACAAAAAAAAAAAAATCATAAGAAGAATAAAACAGAATCCCAAAATAACTAAACATTATTTAGGATATTTTCTTTTTAAACTAAAAAAAAAGAAAAAATTAGAAAAGAATGACCCACAACTCAGAAAATGAAAACAAGTCAATAAAAACTGATTTTAAATGACCCCAGATGTTGGATTCAAGAAAATAAGATTTCAAATCAGCTTTAAAATATAAGTTTGTCTAAGTAATTTTAAAATGTGTATGATCAAAAAAAAAATAAGGTCAAACAAATTTGGGGACTTTGCCAAAGAAACCGACCTTATAAAAAAAAGATACAAATGAAAATTCTAGAGCTGAAGACTAATATACTGAAATGAAAAATTTATTAGTTGAGCCCAAAGACACAAATCTCATCCAATTAATTTTTCACTTTGGATCTGGTGTGTTTTCCTCCCTAGAAGTTTCATTTGGGTCTTTGACACATTTTAAAATTCTCTATCAGAAGAAAATTGGTGAGTTTATAAAAAAAAAATTTTAGATTTACACAGATTACAAACCTAAAGAAGATAAAGAAAGAAAGTATGAAGAAAAACGAACAGAATTCAGAGACCCATGCAGGATTACATGAAACAGTATATCCCGCATCTAGCCTAAACCCTAGAAGAAAAAGAACCCAGAAGGAACACAAAACGCATCTGTCAGAAAACATTGAATTGGCATATTCAGGTGCTAAAAGAAAAACCTGAAAATCAAGAATTGTATATCCAGGCTGTTTTTGAGAAATCATTAAAATAAAATAAATGCAATAAAAGCGAAACAACAACAATTCCAAATATACTAAAACTGAAGGGGTTCGTTGCTAGCATATCCATACTACAAGAAAAGCCCAAGAGAGAACCCGGATCCACAAGAAGGAATGAAAAGCACTAGTATGTTTACCAATCATAAGCACAAATATGAAATATTATACTCATGTGTGTATTTTCTCTTTTATTCTCTTAATTTCTTTGAAAGACATGACTCTTTAAGGCAAATTATATACCACTATATTGTGATGTTTACAACATAGATATGACCCTAATAACACAAAAGGGAGGAAAGTGCTACTGAAGTTCCTATATTTTATCAGAAGTATATTAGAATTTACTTGAGTTGGATTGAGATAAGTTAAAGATGCATATTGTATCATTAGAGGAACTACCAAAAGATGAGGCAAAGAATATAGTTATAAGGACAAAAGAGGAATGAATATGAACAACAAAAAAATAACTTTTTAGAATAAAAATGGTTAAGATGGAACAGAGGAACAAGCAGAAATAAGGATGGAAGGAAGAAAACACTCAACTCTACCCAACCAGATAGATAGATCTTATGCAAATGTGAATATAAATCCCATCGGAGATTGTCAGACTGATAAAAATAAAAATAAAAGCAAAACCCAATACACAGTTTCCACCAGAGAGGTACTTTAAGTTCAAAGACACAAATTTCATGCAACAATTTTTTCGCTTTGAATCTGTTTTTTTTTTTTTTGAGAGAGAGAGAGAGAGAGAATTTTCATATTTATTTTTTAGTTTTTTCGGAGGACACAACATCTTTGTTTGTATATGGTGCTGAGGATTGAACCTGGGCCGCATGCATGCCAGGTGAGCGCGCTACTGCTTGAGCCATATCCCCAGCCCTGAATCTGGTATTTTTTGTCTCTAGAAGATCTATTTGGATCTTTTGCATATTTTCAAATTATCTCCTCATTATAGTGGTAATTTCTTTGACCCTCTGAATACATGGAGCATATTTATAATAGCAATTTTAATGTTCTTATCCACCAGTGTCATACTTGATACCATTTCTGTGCCTGTTTCTAACGTGTGGTTTTTATCAGTGTTCTGGGCCATTATTGCCCTGCTTGTTTTCATGCCTTATGGTTCTTTATTTGTTTTCAATCAGATACTGGGCATTGTGAATTGAAGCTGCTGGTTGCTAGATTTCCTTGTATTCTTTTAGTACTGTTATACTTTTTTTCTGGCACACAGTTGAATTATTTGGATCACAGTTGGATCCTTTCAAGCTTGCTTTTAAGTTTTATTATTTTGGGGTTCATGGCAACCTTTTGTAAGGCTTTGGGCCCACTGCTAAGGTGTTTTACTTTTAAGGTTCCTAATTGATGCTCCCTATATGGTGAGATCTTCCACTCCAATCTCTGGAGACAAGAACACCTCCCAGCCCTGCATGATGTTCAGGAAGTGTTCTGCCTACTCACTTCAGATAGATCTTTCCCTGACTTTAGGTAATTCCCTCACGTAAAACAAGAATAAGTTCTCAGTCAAGACATGAAGGGGATCCCTGGGCAGAGAGCCAGAACTCTCCAAGCAGCTCTCCTAGAACAGTCCTCTGTGCATAAATTGTGGTTGCCCTGTTCTCTCCTCACTTCGATCTCTACTCCCTCCACTCAACAAGACCCCTAGGCTCTACTTGAGGTCCCCTTTACTATGCCACTGCCTGGAACTCCTTACAGAGGGTAAGCTGGTGCAAATACAGAGTTCACCTGTTCACAGTCCTACTCTGCCTGCGTCCAGTTTATGAGAATCACTGTTTCATTATTTTCTAGTTGTTTCAGGTAGAAGGGTAAATCTACAGTTTCAATATCTTGACCAGAAGCCGAAGTTTCAATTTCTTTGCTTTTAAGAAAGACCTAAAAAAAATATAGCCAGGTGCATTGGTACACACCTGGAATCTCAGCAACTCAGAAGGCTGAGGCAGGAGAATCACAAGTTTAAGGCCAACCTGGACAACTTAATGAGAACTTATCTCAAAATAAAAATAAATATAGAAAGAGCTAGGGATGTAGCTCAGTAGCAGGGCTATAGCTACCACTTTACTATGTACAGTAAAGAATATTATGAGTACTTTTTCAATGATTTTATTTCTCCACTCAAAGCAATATTTATAAGGTTAATTTTTATTGTTCTGGGCAACTGTATTTCATGCATTTTCACTGTTATCTCATCTTGCATTATGTGAGTATATCAACACTTCCTTATTCTTTCTTCTCTCAGTGTTCGGGTTGTTTTAGCTTTGTGCTATCGTGAACAAAATTAATGCTCCTAGAAGCATTCTCATACACGTCTCTTAGTTGGTATGTGCAAGCATTTTTCTAGGGCATATTCCCAGAAGTAATGATACTGAATTTTAGGGTAGAAAATATCCACATTATAGGTTTATGCCTTCATTTTCATTTTTCAACTTACAAGACTACTTTAAATTCCTTCTCACCAGCTGAGGGTCTTTGCACAAACCATTTCACTTGCCTGAAACACTTTTTCTATTTGCCAATTACAAGTTAGTCCTTGGCATTCTTTAGACATCAGCCTGATGTCACCTTCTTAAGGCAAATTATATAACACTATATGGTGATGTTTACAACATAGATATGACACTAATAACACAAAAGGGAGGAAAGTGCTACTGAAGTTAAGTTCCTATATATCTGGGTCATGAGAGGGGATACATTATTTCACCATAAAATCTCTGACTGCCTATGTGAGAGCAGGTTGCCACCTGTTAGAGTTTGATTCTGGTTTGTCCCCTCAAACTCATGCAAGAGTTTAATCCCCAAAGTCTTATTTTAATAGTATTAAAACAGTAGGAACTTAATCCAACTCTGGTATTTAGAGTTGGGTTCTTTGGGAATGATATGAGGTCATTAGGGTGGAGCCCCTACTACTGAATCCTGGTGGCTTTATAAAGAGAGGAGAGAGAACACACAGACACAGAGCTGTATAGGTACTCCTGCCAAGATGTAATGCAGCCTAAGTGGGCCCTTACGAGAACCTTCACAATGCTCTTTGGATCGTGCACCTCCAGAACTGTAAGCTAAAATAAACCTCTTTTCTCTATGAAGTAGCCTGACTCAGGTATTTCTTCATACTAATGGAAAGCTGATTAACACATTGCCCCACCCCCCACCTTTTTTTTTCATCATAGCACCAAGTTCATTTGTTGAACTTTCATAAAGTTTATGAGGGTAGGAACAGTGCCTATCTTGTTGAATGTTATTTATTTAAGGCCTAATTCAATGCCAAGGATGTAGTAAGCATTTAAAAAAATATTCTCTGAATAAATAAGCAAACTAATAAATACGTTATTATAACTATTATACAAATAAGCATAGAGAGTTTCAGAATGCATTGTGTAACACAGAAATTGACACAGATAGTGGCTGAAAAAGCCAGGATTTGAATAACAGTTTTCCAGGTTTTGGATAACAGTTACAAAGTAACATTACTTTCCAATAGTTGTGAAGGTGCTCTCTCTATTTCTGGGAGCTGTTTAACCTCTAGTGTTTCAGCACTTTGGGAAATTTCTTGAGCAGAAACTGACTAGAATCCATCCATGAGCTATTGGGTACCTCTTATTCTAGCGTGTAAAACATAGATACTTTTTATAGATTATTGCCATACCATAGGAGGGCTTCTGTGTAGAGTGGGGAAGGGGAACAGTTGGATACATTTCACCATAAAATCTGAACTATTCCACTGACTTGTGATCAAACTTATTTATGCTTTAAATAAAAAACAGAATAAGGGGCTGGAGATATAGCTCACTTGGTAGAGTGCTTGCCCTGCATGCACAAGGCCATGGGTTCAATCCCCGGCATCACACACACAAAAAAGAGTTGTTATGAATTCCTTGAACATGAGATCTGTGTCCTTACATCCTAGAGTCTTGGATGTCTAGCAGAGGAACTTAGAATGAATATCCAAGACTTAGTCAATAAGTGAAAAGTAGCAGAATCTGGGTCATGAGAGGGGACACATTATTTCACCATATAGGCAAAAAAAAAAAAAAAAGCCACTGAGATTATATGCTTGTTTTTCATATAATATACATATATCTAAATGATGTGAAATGATAGAGTGAGGTTAATAACACTTACCTCATAAAGTTATTGTGAAGGTCATGTGATCCTAAAGACTGTTTGAAACTGCCTCTGGCACATGCTTTCAGTGCTCAGTAAATGAGAGTTAGTTGCTATTGTCATCATCGCTTTCATCATGCTCATCACCATCATTTTGGTAATTTGAGTAATGCACTCTAAAGGTCATGTCATGGAACTGGAGAGCTAATGTTTCTGATAGTACAGAAAGTATTTTTTCCTATGCATTTGCTATGGCCTCTCTTTTCTATTCAAACAATAGGATAATTGTAAAGTAATGACAAACTTGATTGATCTGCTATGATAGTAATTAATGCCTTTTGCATAGTTACAAAAACAACAATATTAATCCCATTCCAAGGTCACGGAGCACAGGCGGTCTTCAATGATTAAAATAAAAAAGATTCAGAGAAAGCTTCAAGAGAGGAAGGAGTACTGTCTTGTACAATAACTGGGGAGGAAGCAGGTAGATCTGTGGTTGCATCCTAGCTCCTTCCCCTTTCATAGGACTCTTAAGGCTAGATATATTTGTGAGCAGCAGTTTCTTCATTAACAAAGTGGAAACATACCCTATCAAGATTCCTGTACATACCCAATAATATAATCTCTGCTAAATTGCCCAAGAGAGAGCCTAGCATAAAATACTGAAAAACAAAAGAAAGGTGGTCTTAGCTTTCCTTACCAAACTTCTTGAATATTCTAGAGTCTTGGGGGAAAGAAGCTAAAATAAAAATACTTTGTGAGAATAAGGGGCAGCTAGATGGCAGTGGGAGAGTCTTATTTGGGGCCCAGGAGGTATTCCAGTTTTTTTAAGAACATGAATTAAGTAAACAATAAATAATGAAACAGCAAAGGAGGAAGAATTCCTGAATATCCTCTCTGATTTTTTTTTTATTTCCATTTCTTGTCTTTCTAATGTACCTTCTTTTTATAGTACAGATGTTTTTGAAACAAATGTTCAGGTAACATGAACTCACAAATTAAGAATTGAGTATTGAAAGCTATAATAAAGGTATCACGTTGGCATAAATCTTTACAGGTTATGCATGTTTGTAAGATTAATAGGTTCTGTGAGGCTTCATTTCTTCATTAACTCACATTAATTAAGGACCAACTATACATTAAGAACTGTGCTAGTGGGCTGGGGTTGTAGCTCAGTGGTAGAGCACTTGTCCAGCATGTTTGATTCTCAGCATCACATATAAATAAATAGATAGATAGATAGATAGATAGATAGATAATAAAGTTCCAATGACAACTAAAAAAATATTAAAGAAAAAGAAATAACTGTGCCAGGTTTGAGTAATGCAAAGTATCAACAGTTCAAGTTGTTTGTGCTTTAAAACCTTTCCTATTACCCTAGCCCTACTAATGTGACTGTGCACGAATATTTACACAAAGACAAAACTCTTTCATGCTGATCTATGACCATTGCCAGCCTTTATAATGATAGGAAGTCAGAGGGGAGGAGGGATGCCAGAGACTACAAGGACAAAGCAGATAAACCCATAAGAAAGAGGGAAATGAAGTACAAATTTTAATTTTAGTGCCAAAATCTTCATTGATTCTCTTAATTGTTTTTGGTAAAATCCACTTTCAGACTTTTCACTTACAACAATTAAAATGTCAATGTCAATTACTTCAGTTTTCTTTCTGGTACATAAGAGAAACTCAAGTGTTGCTTGGACTGAGTGCTTAAGGTACACAAACTGTCCTACATTCTGTGTACGAATCTCATGCACAGATCACACCAGATTTTCTTACTTTCAAATTCTCTGTGTCCCATCTTCATAGTTATTATCAATTAATTTTTACTTGCCATACTGTTTGCCTTGCTCCATGCTATCTTAAACCAAACCTTGGAATTAAGGGAAAAACAAAAAAAAAACAATATTTGTCTTTGGCTATTACACAAATGTATTGAGAAAAAAGCCTCGCTCAGTATATTCTTTTAGAAATGGGTTCTCTCAAGTTTATTTGACCAGTGACAGTTAAGATAGTGACTGCAATAAGAGATACCATTTTACAGGATTTTAATTGATTTTCTTAAAAAGAATAATAATTCTGGGTATTTATTTTTTGTAATAGCTCCAATTTCTGAGTCCTTTCCACCTAGTAACAAATAAAAGACCTATTAGAAAGAGTTCTCAAAATACATCTCAATATACTTATATCTATGAACATTGCAATCTATTCCTTCCCACCATTTTCTTACTGTTCGATTTGTAAGCAGCAGGATAGTTAAAGTTCAGAGAGCCCCTGGAAGTCTTTCTTCTGGGATACATCCAAGTCAGAGTGTGAAACGATATGGCTGCATCAATTATTAACACCACTTTAGTCCTCGGTTTGAAACTGCAGCGTGGAGCAGACTGTTCCACTGTGTAAGCCACACCAGGGGAGCATGTTAACTCCCTTGGACACTGCTCCTAACTCTTTCAGCACTTAGCACAGTGCCTCTGAGCACAATTAGCTCTGTTATACATGTTTTATTTGCTGGGTTCAGGTCATTTGGATGCTATTTGATATTCTAAATCATTAATAGGTGAAGTGGGGTTCATAGTCAGCTCAATCCAACAAGCATTTATGGAGCACCTACTATGTAATATGATCATGTCACTTCTGTGCTTAAAAATCTTTTACTTATTCCCCATCATTTTCAGGATAAAATCCAAGCTTCCTACTGCAGATATGAGGCCCTACCTAATCCATCAATAATGGCAGATAAGTTGATGTGAAGTTTCCCACTCTCCCCTTCTGCTCCCACAATAAATGGAAACTAATGGATGCCATCTTTACACCTATTGAGGCTGGACATGGCTTCAGAATCCTCAATACAATGCTTCAGGAGTGAGATCCATTTGCCATTCCTGCCTGCCTCTCTCTAGCCTCCAGAATATCACTTGCTCCAGTTGCATAGAACATGTAGTTCCCTATGCAAGACTTATATGTATGCACTTTGCATATGTACCCTCTTCATAGAGTATGTTTAGCTTACTCTTACCCCTCGTCCATGTTTAGCTTACTCTTAAATACCCTGCACAATTTGCATCAAAGTTCATCTCCACAGGCTGATTTGAATGTCTTTCTTCTGTGCTTTGGAAGAAACTGGCATGTTGGCCTTTTATCACACTTGGCCATGATTGTTAATTGCTCATTCTTCTCCCTCATCCCTTGAGAACAAAGGTAGTATCTTCTTCTACTTTGTATCTCAGGCAGCAAGCACAGAGTCTGGCATATAGTAGGCATTTAATAAATTTCTGGGAATAAATGTTCTAGTCACTGTAGCAGGTTCTGGGAACACAAGAAAGAACAATGTCCAAAACCAAGTAACATTTATTCAACACTTCCTGTATGCCAGGCACTATTGTTCTATGTACTTTACATGGCTATAACTTATTTAAACTTTACAGAACCAACCCTTCAAGGTAGAATCTGTGATTATTCTCCTTTGGTTAAGTAAGGAGATTAAGAAACAGAGAGGTCAAGTTACTTCTCCAGGGTCACATCAGCCAGATAGTCTTGTTCCAAAATTCCTAACCAATTACACTCCACCTCCTGGACTTTGCATGAACCCTGTCCCCAAGGAGTTCAAAATCTGACCGAAGGAGAAAAGCAGGTAAGGAGATTAACACCACAGAGCATGGAAGGTCTATAGTAGACACACACATGCACCATAAAGGGGTAGAGGGCATGAATGTGGTGGGAGGTGGAGGCACCATGTTCAGGGAAACTGTAGCTGAAGAAGTGGCATTCAGATTAGGTTGGAAGGAAAGGGGCTTTGGAAATGAAGTGAAGGGAAAGATATGCCAGTCAGAGAGAAAAGGGCAAACAACACACAGACGAGTAAGGCAACGTCAAGTTTGGGCACCAGAACTGGCTATCTAATTTGCAAGGTCCAGTGCAAAATGGAGATGTTGGATACTTTGTGCACAGATTATGAAAAATTTCACAATAGTGTTAGCAAAGCAGTGAATCAACAGGGAGCCCTTCTAAGCTCAGGCTCTTGTGCAACAGCACAGGTGTCACACCCATAAAGCCAGACCTGATAGGCACCATAAATGCTTCAACATCGCTGGAACAAGAAGTACCTGGGGAAGAAAGACTTTATGAGGCAGGAAATGACACTGGTGAGATCGGCAGAGTCCAAACCAAGCTAAATAGCCTGGACTTTGTCCCATAGCTAACAAGAAGCCCGAGAAGGGTTCTCAGCAATGATGTAACCTGATGGGATTAGTTTGCAAGAAGAAACTTCTGGCAGTGCTACTGGGAGTAGACTGGAGGGTAAGAGAGAAAAACCGGGGAAGAGCATAGCAGCAGAGGCAACTGCCTGGCCCAGAGAAGCTAAAACTTGAACTTGACCTTTTCATCAGGGAAAAAAGGTAGATTTGTGAAATGAGTAGGTGGTGTGACTTGCCAAGTTAACACTCAAGGTACATGAGGAGTCCAGGAGGAAAGAGGCATGGACCAAAGGTTTCATCAGGCTGTGAAGTTCAAGGGAGATCATCATCATTTTGCTAAAGCCTGTCAGATGAGTTTAAAGCAGTGCTTGATATAATTAATTATTTAGCATCAGTTGCATCATTTTTATCAGACACATACCCATCCTGGAGAAGGTTAAAACGCAAAATGCAAGAAGTGAAACTGTTGCATAGATTTCCATTTCTGTAACTCCCACAAGCAAAGAAGCACATCAAGAGTCTATTTATTTATTCTTGATCTCCTTCCAAAAAACCATGGCTCTTTGGGTCACTTGAGTTTTTCCCATGAAAAAGAAAGAAACGATCCCTACACCCTTCGGATGAGATTTCTCAATTACCAAGTTGTTCCCAGGAAGCTTCTAGAGTTCTTTTTGGTTTACTAGCCTTTGGAAGTTCAAGGTAAATATGGCAGTTATCTGCTTTATTTACATGGAAACAGTAAATGTCTAGATCCAGGGAGGCTGACAATGGTTCACACAGCTAACCCTCAGATGGTGTATTCTTTTCTGTTTAGTTTTCCAAAGGTCAGTCTATTTGTGGACACTCTTACTCACGCTAACTTTCCTTTCACCTCTTTGCTAATAAAATTTAAGGAACTACCCAGGTGTGCTGGCACATGCCTATGTGTTATAGAGGCTGATACAGGAGGATCTCAACTTCAAACCTGAACCCTGTCTCAAAATAAAAAATAAGGGCTGGGGATGTGGTTCAAGCGGTAACGCGCTCACCTGGCATGCGCGAGGGCGCTGGGTTGGATCTTCAGCACCACATAAAAATAAAATAAAAATGTTGTGATCACCGAAAACTAAAATAATAATAATAATAATAATAAATATTTTAAAAAAATCTCTCATAAATAAATAATAAAAAGGGTTGGGGAAGTAGCTCAATGGTAGAGTGCTTGCTCAGCACGTGCAAAAAGTTCAGCATTCAATTACCAGTACAGGAGTGGGAAAAAAGAAACAGAATATCAACATGCACAAATTTAAACAAAGTATGGATCTGAAGAGACTCATCTTCATTAAATCATGTTAAAGATCACGAGCCTTCACATCAGACAGATGAGGTTCATACCGATACGATGGTACACCAATTCAACCTCCTTCACCTTCAGTTACCTTGGGTGGAAAATGGGACTTAAGTCTGCACTGTAAGATGATTAGAGGCCTGAGTGAGCTCACAGTTGTGTAAAACAGTCATCCTGAACTGGGGTCCTGAGTAACCTGGGTTTACTTTTGATAAGAGAATTAAATGATATATAACACCTTTATAACTCTCCCATTTCAACTGGTTGGTGAGTGGGTTTCTTCCTTTGGGCATAGCCCTGTAGAAAAATCATTAATGGTCCCAGCTTCAGAACACCAATAAATCAGCACACCCATGGTCAGCTCCCAGGACACCACCAACAGCCCTGGGAAACTCGAATCTCCATCCCTCAGACAACTGGGGAGCTCTTCGCTTTCTTTCCTCCCAAATTGCTTTCACTTTCATATTCAGTGCTTCCGTAATTTCCTCAAAAATCTCTGAAGACTTCCCCAATTGATTGGATCCCCTACTGTAAATTCTCATAGCAGCTTGCCCTGTTTCTTTGTAGAATGAACCACAATTATAATTGAATACATAACTTTCTAATTAATTATTTTAAGTGCATCTCCAAGGTCAACTCCATGGGATCTCTTGTCTCACTTGTCACTATAAACACAGCATCTGGTACACTCCCTTGCAGACAGTAGATGCTTAACAACTACATGCGACTAAATGAACAGATAGATGCTGGGCCCTACTTAATTGATTTGGATCAATAAGTATATTACTCATAGGTACAAATGCCATAGGTTATTCTACTCGATTCATAGGTGCACTCTTCAGACTGAAGATTCATTTTCATGCACAGGACATTTGTGATTGATAATCGACATACAACATAATCAAATTGCTTTTATCAAGGTGGGAATGGATTTGAACAGATCCAGCCACACCCCTTCCCTTAATTTTTGTGTTCAATGGTATTCATTTATGACTTGGTGAGATTAATGACTATCACTCAAAGATGCCATGTCTTCTTGGAATGGACAAGTAAGAAAGGGAAGAGAGTGAAATAAACACTTTCCAGATCCAATGAAGTAGGACCATTAAGTTTGCCTCTAGAATGGAGTCTGTCTGAGAATAACATTCCTGAGTCTAAGATTTCTAACAATGGAACCAACAAGTTGGGTGGGGGCAACTTAATCAAGAAACTACAACGTGGAAGATACTGAATCCAATGACATTGATATGATCCTCCAATGATAGTTGAAAAACTGAGGTTCAGAGATGTTAAGCAAACGTTCCAAGGTCAGAAAGCTCAGATCCATAATAAAGACCACTGATCGACAGAGGGTATAAAGAAAATACTGGGAAATGGCAAGGAAGAAAATATAGGGTAACTAGAGAATGACAGGATGAGTCTAGCACACTTAGGCCCAAGGACAGCCTCCTTTCTCCAAGAAATTACAATTCTAACAGTTGGCTGTGTGACTCAGCCTGCCCTCCTCATACGCATTCCATTCCACTTAAAAGGCAAAGATGCCAGGTACATGAGGGTTTGAGAAGTAGAAAAAAGGAATTGCCATCTTAGAACTACAGCGATCAGTAATCACCTTAGTAGGAATGAGCTATCAGACACTGGGAAAAAATATGAGGGCTAGTGGAAAAAAGGGAGGAGCATCCGCAGGAGGAAGAAAAGGCACCTAAGAGAACAGGTGGGGGCACCAAATAAAATTCCTTCCAGGTTACTGTTTTGCCCAGCACCAGCCATCCCAATCACCACCTTTGTCCCTCCAGCATGCAACAGATGTCTAATCCTCACCAAAACTCAACCTTGAGCTGAGTTTGTTGTGCATAATAATCTGAAAGAGAAAAAAAAATTAAAATGATCTACCATCCACCAAGTTAGAGTCACTTTTGAGGCTTCTACTTGTTATTCATCACTGCCTATCACTTGCTGAGGCTTTGTCCCACCTCCGTCAATGCTTTCAGGCCTAGGAAGGTCCCTTTTCTTGGCTCCCTCACAGTGCTATGCTACCTGCCTCTTAACAACGGTTGATGTCAGATACTAGCTCCATGAGGTCAGGGACCAAGTCGATTATTTCACCATTATGTCTCCAGAGTTTAGCACAATCCCATGGCACATAGTAAGAGTTCAATAAATATTTGTGGGAAGAATAAATAAATATTTGTTGACTAACTGAGTAGTGTCACTTATTCAGTCTGCAAATATTTATTGAGTCAGGGCCCCGTGCTAGGTGCTGTGTAAGGCACCTGAGATACAGTAAGCAAGACAAACAATCCCTGACCTCTTAGAGCTCATAGTCTAGTATCTGCTCCCCTTTTTCTACCGCAATGTGGTAAGAAATCTAAGATTGTATAGCATCTTACACAATTGTAACTTTCTGAGTTCTCTGCAGCTGTATGACTTGACCCTTAAACACTTGTTCCTAAGCTATCTCTGTCTTATTGTTTTTATCTCCTCACCAGCAAGACAAAAATCCTTGAAGGCAGGAAATGGTTTCGACATTTTGTGTTTGTCCTCAGTCTACACAGAAGCTTCTTTTATTTTATTTATTTATTTACTTTAGTCATAATTTATTTTTATTAATAGAAAATAAACACTTTTTCCAGTTTCAAAGTTGCTATACTTAAAGTTCCTAATTTTTTTAAAAAAAAATGAATTTAAAATTAATCACCTAATAATCCTACTTTGACTAAGACAATGAAACTGTGGCTTAAAAAAAAAAAAAAAACTATTCAGACATTTGCTTATAGGGCTTTGGGAATTTGTTCTTAGAGTGTCTGGGAACCATCCTGTCTGCTAAGTACAGGAACTGCTGAGCTGCCTGAGAAAGCCTATCTGGGACAGCCAATGGGAAGTGAAGCAACCATCACCAGAGGAGTCAGTGTTACCTTCAGCAAGGTAACTCCGAGTATACAACAGTCCCCTCCCTACACTTCAGCTCAGGAGGGACATGCTTCTAAGCACTGAGGTATGAGTAGTCAGGCTATTATTTGCTGTTAGAATTGATCTTTCAGCTAATGATAGTAAATCTCTGGCAAAGATGCAATTGGTTCTTTTTAAAAAATTTATTTATTTATTCTAATTTTCTTATTTCTATATGACAACAGAATGCATTACATCTTATTACCCCCTAGAGCAGAATTTTTCATATCTCTGGTTGTATACAAAGTATATTCACACCAATTCGTGTCTTCATACCTGCACTTTGGATAATAATGATCATCACATTCCACCATCATTTCTAACTCCATGCCCTCTCCCTTCCCCTCCTACTCCTCTGCCCTACCTAGAGTTTGTCTGTTCCTCCCATGTAATTGGTTCTTAATGTCTGTCATTTTAGGAAATTCTGTAAATAATTTAGATTTAGTTTACTCAGAAATTACACATGTTTAATAAGGGTTCACTGCTTTGGCAGAATAAAGGTCTGCCAGTGTAGTGTCCTTATAAACTATACACAATGTGTTGGCAAATCATACTCTTACACCATACTTTAAAATACTGCATTACTTAAACAAGTATTTTTACAAAACGTCTATCATTTGAAGCAGCTGATGAAACTAATCCAAAGTATGAAAAGGGATATTCACTCTCACTTAAGCTATGTTGCTTTAAAAACTTTAAAAACCATGTACCTTTTAAGCCTTTCAAGGAGAGGTAACAGGCCCCACGCCTCCTTCTTTACTGTGAAATTCCAATTGGGGTTGGGCCAGAAATTAGCACTGTCAGACTTCAGCAAAGTTCACAGAAGTGTTAAGTCTTTTAAGCAAAAGAATGTCTATTGCCTGTCTCTATGCATCCATGAGAAGTCATGATCATCAGAATTTCCTAAAAAACACAAAGACAAGTCTATATACTTAATCAGACGTCAAAGGAATGAGGTGGACTATTTTGTCAGAATTTCTACTGCCTTCTTTCTATATTCTGTTCCATCAATGTGAGTAAAGTGGACTTTCGTGAGAGAACAGTATTTGATTGCCAGGACCTCTTTGGGGCATTTCTTCCTAAGTGGAATCCACAACAGATACCCAAGTGGGGGTGATAATACAAAAGATACTCTTTCCAGCTCAGAAGGAGTTGATGAAGCCCATACATGCATTCAAGAAGCTCAAGCTGTGGGTAGTGGCTAATCTGCTCATCCAGAATCGACACTGTAGACCGCAGCAGCGTTTTCCTGTACAGCTCCAAAAGTTCTGAATAGGATTTATAGGATCCAATGGCCCAAAGATAAAATGAATGGGAATAGTTACAGAGGCAAGAGCCCCCACCCAGCATCCTCTACACGTCTGATTGATGTAAGAGACTGTCAATCACCAAGTTCCTGTCATTGTTTCCAATCCCTGCCAATATATCCTACAGCTCATTCTCGGAGGATTGAGTGTATGGTCCAAAGACTGGGGTAAAACCTCGAGAAAATACAAAGAAGTCCATCAACCTCGTGAAGATGGGTGACAGCACACCTCCAACTTTAAGTAGTTTTTGGAGAAGAAGAGGCCGATGAGTCTTAGAAAAGATACCTCCATTTGACAGACAGAGACTCTTTATGGTAAGCTGGCTGGATCCATTTTGTTTGCACCTATACAGCAGCTCCTTAGCAACAATGTCTCCACACTCGTGAGACAACAGGTTGAGTCCTATTATAGCGCCTCCATGATGCTGGCCTGCTCAAATATGGAATAGTGGTGTGGTCTCCATTTGTTACTGAAGCCAAAGCCTAAGAATTCAAGGGCAATCATTGGATGAAACCTCAGAGTCAAACCTTCCCAAATCTTATACCAGTCATAGCTGGAAGTTGGAAAGCCATGTAAAAGCACATTATCTCAGGACTGCCAACTACAACCACAGAGTCCTAGTAGAAGATGTGCAATCCCATATAGGTGAAAAACATGTCAGAAGTCTTCCATGAGTGCAGAGTAGGAGAGAGCTGAGGGGGTGGGATGTGCAGGTATGCGGCCAGCAGAGGCACAGCCAGTAGCCCCTCCTGGATTCACTCCCTCAGCCTGACTCAGGTAAGACCTGGGCTACAGGACTCCATGTTTGCAGGACCGGGCACGCATGTGCTCCAAAAATTTCTTTTAAAAAACCATGTTGTTTATCAAAAAGTGACCCATGCTTATCCATGCTGATAGAAATCAGAATAGAGGTTGCTTGTGGGATGTGACAATTGAGTGGACAGGGGCCAGAGGGATCTTTCTGGAGTGATGGAGATGTTATATATCTTTCTGGTGGTATATCATTATTGGGTTATATCTTGATTGGGCTTGGTATTATGAATGGGTTACACCAGTATATACATTTGTCAAAATGCAGATGATAGAGCTGGCCATGTGGTGCCACCTGTGATATCAGCTTCTTGGGAAGCTAAAGCAGGAGGATCTCAAGTTAGAGATAGCCTGGGCAGCTTAGTGAGACTCTGTCTCAAAATTTTAAAAAATTTTTAAAAGTTGGGGATGATGAAACTCAGTGGTAGAGTACCCCTGGGTTCAATCCCCAACACTGCAAAAAACAAACTAACAAAAAATTCCAGTTCAGGTCATGCATTTAAGATCTGTGTGCTTCGCTGAAGATAAATTTTTTTTTTTTTTTTTTTTTTGCACCAGGGATTGAACTCAGGGGCACTCAACTACCTGTGATCCCATTACTCGAAGAGAAACATTTCAATATAGGTCCCCACACAGGAAGGATTCATGCAGAATATAGTGCCTTTTGACTTTTTATAAACAGTATACTAAGAACATACATAAAAGGCTCTTTATAATTGCCTTTTAAGGGATTAATTTGATAAACTAGATAAAAATCAGGATCCTCCATTAGTTGCCAAAGCTCATGGAGCCTGAGATGTCCCAGTACTGTCACTGTCAACAGCACTTCTTGAAGGTGAGACACCCTCCCTAAAGAGCTTCCTAGACCGAGAGCCATCCTCAGGCTATGGCGCTAATATTGCTAAATCTTAACTACCAAATTATCACTAACAGTACATCTTCAGGCTGATACCAAATTTACGATCAGCTTCTGTTTTTGAGAACATTCTAGTGACTAAGTACTCCAAGCATCACCTAGGAATTCATTCTTCTGTCCCCTCTGATTATATTAAACTGTTAGAAGATCCAATTTATAGCATGTTACTATTATATTTATTGTTTAATTTGTACAGATTCTAATGCAATACAGGGTCCTACATAATTGTATGGCTAGACTGTTGTGATCCATAACCTCATAAACTCACCACAGCCTGAGATCATACAGGCAAATCTCACATTTATATCAGAAATTCAGACCACATCAAATTTAAGACAGAATAATTGAAGTCAACAAAGCCACAGCCCATCTCCATTGCTAAATCCAGCTCCACAAGAAGACAACATGTAGGTGAATATTTAGTGGTTTCTTTGTTTCCTAATGTGGGTACATAGCCTCAGACAGGAGAATTATTTGAAACTACCCAGAAAATCAGAAAAGCAAGGACGAGAAGCAAAGATCTGTGAGAAAGAGAAATGTCTTTAGCTTTACACTTTTGGCAAGCGATAAAAGGCAGCTTTAGTGACAGCAGCCAGATGGAGATCAAATGACAACTGTGAGTTCATAATGGTCTCCAGCACTCTGGCAAGCACAGGGGCAGTAGGGGAAGTGGGAGGGGTCAGTTTTACTGGTACTACAAGCCAATCTGGTGCACATCAGCGTTATCTGACGTCAGCTAAAACCAGTTCTGAGGCACTGCTGCCTCGGGACCAGCTGCTAAATGCTGAAAGCACCCTGGCCTGCCTCTGTGTGTGCCCTGAGCTCCTGCCTATGACATTTACAGGACGCTACCAGTTAATTTATGCTCCCCGCAGCAGGAAGGATCCAGATGTTGAGGCTGCAGTTGCTGATTTGAAAGGAGTTCACAAATACAGGAAGCTCTCAGAGGATAAAAGAAAACATAAGGGTATTCTACAGTGAATTTGAGAAACTCATTGTTCTCTATTTTAAAATGCACACATGAGAAGTGTTTGAATAACATCAAGCCCGTTCCTTAGCACACAGAAATACATCATTCCACATTATCAAAACCTAAAGATCTAAAGTGCACAAACGGGGAAGTTCGATTGTAGAGTAGGAACATGTATATTGGGTTTATCTGGGGTTGCACTAACATTCAGAGGAATTTTTCACAGTAGGTGAGGGCTTTTGTCATCAGTAACAATGGCCCAAATGTTAAAGAAAATAATAATAAATGCAATATTTTGCTTAGATGAAGGAGTTAAGAACAAATAATTGTAGAAGGGAATTGGAAAATGAGTGTCATATAACTAACATTGATGGCATCCTACTATATACACTGTGTACTTTAAGTGCTGTATGAATATTCATTATCTCATTTAATATTCATAATGAACTTACAGCTTTTGACAGGAAATCGACGAAGTCAGGTTTCTTGCCCAAACCTGACTTGAGTCACGTTCTGAACACTACACTGATGTCATGTGAACTGAAGTTGTTCTGGAGGAAGATTATAGGTGGTTAAGGATGTGAGATCCTGGCGCAGCCACTTAACTGTGGGTCCTTTGAGCCAGGAGTTTGCTTAACCTCACCAAAAGGCTTCAGCCTACTTAGCAATGAAAAACGATAGTAGCCTCATGGATTATTGTAAGAGTCTCGTGATGTCATATAAATAAAAATTTGCTCATAGTGCCAAGCATATGATAAGTATTTAACAAATTAGTTGTTGATATTAATGGGTAACAAGCATAATCAGAGAGAGTTTTTAAAGAAGCTGTCAGGCTCTGAAGCTATTACAATGGTGGTGATGGCACAACTTCTTAATCTTTCAAAACATCCTGGAAACCAATTCACTATTGCACACATTTTACAAGAAAGTCTTCTCAACGGTGCCCATGGGTTGAAGTTTTGACATCTCTGGTTGTTGACAACTATGCTAATATGTGTTTTAGGTTAAGAGGATAACCTTATTGATAAAAACTTACAAAAGAATGAAGGGAAACACCCATGTCATGGATGACAAGAAGTAACCTGAGAAAAAACTAAATCACAGCATTGTAAAAGCCTCGCATTAAGGGCTCCCCACAGCTAGAACCAAAGAAATGAGGATTGCCTTCAGACTGAAGGCAAGTTTAGCTTCAGGATCACAGATGGACTTGTTTTGATAGTTTACATAAAAGACGTAAATCCAAACTTACAAAGTGGAGTAGAGGGTCCAGTTGCTAAGGATAATTAGAGACATGCCAAATTAACCAAACTTAATT
Source organism: Ictidomys tridecemlineatus (assembly GCF_052094955.1). Classification (NCBI taxonomy): domain Eukaryota; kingdom Metazoa; phylum Chordata; class Mammalia; order Rodentia; family Sciuridae; genus Ictidomys; species Ictidomys tridecemlineatus. Next base: position 53,068,813 of record NC_135487.1, read on the forward strand.
CAAATAGTCATTAAACAATCACCCCACCTGGTTTTCAGTCGTTTTACCATCTGTTGTAGCTGTTTCTTCTCAGATGGGAGAGTTCCCTCTCGCTCCCAGGTGTGACCTGTTTATTAGGACTCAGTGCCAAATCATACTGCAGAGCATTTGGTAACCAGACAATGTATTGAGGTTAACACGGCAAGTTCTAACAACCACAGCTGACCTGTGGGGATGGACTGAAATTTTTGAAAGCTCAGATCAAAGCCGAAGAAAAGGAACTGTGTTTTTAATTCCTTAGATACAGTCTCTGGTGATTGAATTCTTCAGGGCCAAGAAAATAACTTTTGTGGTAAGGTAAGTATTATAGGTTTGTCTAGTGACTGCAGAAAATCATAGAATAATAACAGAATTTAAAAAAATTATTAAGTCAAGAGTGTCAGAGGTAGAATTGACTGAGAGCATAACCTTTTCCATTTCCAGTCATAACCAGAGTGTGTCTCAGGGGCTACAGGTGAGTTGGGGTCAGACCTGCAGACTTCTGCCCTGACCCCCACTCCCAGAAGGCTGCTTCAGCCACACCTGGCCTTCTATCCATCTACATGTGAGGAGTATGCCTTCTATGTCTTTTGGGAAAAGGGAATTTTTCTTTCAAAAAAATAAATGCTTACAAATATTTGGCAAATGAGGAAACCAAGGAATAGAGAAGGTAACCAACCTACCTCAAGTGACACATCATTCAAGCCACATTCCTGGAGAGACATCAAACTAGATTTATCATAGTTGACTATGTATGCAAAGTAGCTATCTACAACTTATTTTACAGCATAATTTCAAAACTTCCTTAAATACAAACCAGATATAAGATATAAACAACCAACTAGGGATGGATAGAGTTACTTTGGATTAGATAGAGGGGAATAAAGGGAGGGAAGGGGGCATGGGGGGAGGAAGGAGAGGAGAATGAATCGGACATTACTACCCTATGTGCATATGTGATTACACGGCCAGTGGGATTCTACATCATGTACAACCAGAAGAATGTATTTATGTATGCTGTGTCAAAATGCATTCTACTGTCATATATAACTAATCAGAACACATTTTAAAAAGATCTAAACGACCAAATAAGTCTATAAACAGACCTTAGTATTTGATGCCTTCCCAAACAGAGAGGACAGCTTGCCAAGGCTGAAGCTCCAGCTGAGAAAGCAAAAATCCCTGACACTTTTCTGCTTAGTGGCCAATGATACTAATAAGATTTCCCCTTCCTATATCTTAAGGGGATGAGTTGGAACATATGGCAAAAATCTGTGCAGGTCAATGACAGAATGCTAAGCACAATCCATCACTTTGCCACAAACTGATGGGGTCTATGAAGCTCAAATGTCGGGTGTCCATAATGGACAGCCAGGAAACAGACCACTCACTGTGGTCTTTGCTTACTAAAAAGGAGGCTGCTTTGGACCTTTACAATATAAAGTCATGGGGTGGCCAGAAGAGTGCTGTCAGATAAACGTGGCTGTGGCCATCTTCTGAGACCAATCCTCCAGAAAAAAGGGCTCCAAAAGACCACGTCCTAGGCCCTCTTCAAAAGATCACAGTCTCCTAGGGATTAATCTTAAAGTATCCTGTTTTAATATTTAATATCTTCCAGACCTTGAGCCCAACATTTCATTGCCAAAGTAAAGCAGGACCAAAGAGAAATAGATGCATGCATATTATTCACAGGACAAAAGAAATCTTATAAGCAATTCCAAAGTATAAGCTTTACTGACGGAAATTTCCAGTTAATAAAGATTAAATGCTTACAAGTGCTAAAGCCAGAGAGAGAGAGAGCTTAAAGTTCAAATAGCAGTAAAGAATGCTCTAATTTTCCTTTACTCCTTATTTCTTTTGTTTCAACCTCCTAAGTACTTCTCGATTTGCTTGTCTTCATCTTCATTGTGCTTCTTGCAGGTTTTCCACTATAATAAAGCAATTTTTATTCTATAAAATCTCCCAATCCAAAAATCAGCTTCATAAAACCTTTTAAGGTTGCTTTTCCTCATCATTATCATCTCTTTATGCTACACTGAAAGAACAAGCCTTGAACCTTGGCAATTAAGCACCATTTAATCTATTGGGTTTTATATGTGTGTGTACAATACAGACAAGTAGAGATCACAAATTCTTAGTTTACAAAATGGACCGGTTCATAGCTCCTGGAAAAATATAAGACAAAGGTTTGGGTGGGGTGGAGGGTGTATGAAAAATAAAGTGCAGATAAGGGTCAAAAACCTCTGTGATTAAAAAATATGAGCAGCAGATAAAATATATATATACATAAGCAGCAGAATAGAATTCTATCAAGATATCTTCCTTTCTAATATGTGAAAAGAGATCAGAAGGTTTATGGCCCTATGTTCTTGTTTATTCATTACATCTTTAAATACGTATATTTATTCCTTCAGCAATATCTGATTAAACAAATATTTACTAAGGGTCTATTCTATGTAAGGCACTGTTCTGGTCACTTAGAGTTTGATTAATCAGTGAACAAAAAAAAAAAATCCTATCCCATTGAACTTATACTTGAGGGCTTAGGGTGGGCAGGAGAGGAGAGTCAGATAACAAATACATATAACTAAAAAAATATATGTGAGAGGGTGATCAGTGGCATGATTTTAAAAAGAGAGAGAATGGGGTTTGGGGGTTCAATAGTGCCACAGAGTAGAGGAGTTACAACTTAAGAGTGGACAGGATAAGCCTCATTCTGAAGAGAACTGGAAGGGAGTAAACAGTGTGGGCATCAGAAGAGAGAATATTCCAGGCATGCAATCAGTACAAAGGCCCTAAGGCTAAATGCGACCCATGCAACCAGAGAGGAAGGAGTGAAACCTATTTGCTGCCTCTGCTACAAGGGTGGGGATGAGGGGAACTACATAAGCTACATGCCTCTGCAGATGAGAAAACCCATTTTAGTGTTAGCAGCTAATCACAGTAGGGGATGCTTCCTGGTGTCAGCTCTGAGGGTTGCAGCCAGCGCCAGCGAAGCCAGATTCTTCTCCACTCCACTACTATTCAGTGATCTATTACAGCTTTTATGGCTGGCTATGCCCTCCAGGGTTACAGCAGACCCCACAGCAGCTCACTGCCAATTTCTTTCTGGGTTCTTGTCTTGCAAATTTGAAGAATAAAAGCCATAGATAATAACCAAAGGCAAAAGTGAAATGAATAGGATTTATTTAAGTGAGAAGAAAAAAGATAGAACTCTGGCAAGGCAAGAGGGGACCGGATAGCAGGTTGCCACTTAAATGTACTAGTCCAGGAGCTTATATAACTACTGGGTAGGGGCACTGATCAATATCTATGCTAATCAGGTCTTGGAAAAGTACCAACACTATTGGTCAAAATCTATGCTAATCGAGTCTTGGAAAAGTATTAATGCTATTGGTTTGGCCCGAGACCTTCTAATTGGTTGTGCCCTATTAACCCTTGAGTTTAAATTTTCCTGTAAACTCCATTCGGGTGCACCCCTACTTCCATTCCCCATCTCCCTACCCCACTACCACCCCCTGCTCTGGGACAAAGGCTTGGCTGGAATGTTTGGAATGTTTCTATAGATTTCATGGAGTGGTCTTCAAATTTGAAAAAAAAATCTTAATTGGAGTCCATTGTACACCCTATCTTATTTATGAGCATAGGGCAGTAAAAGATAACTCATCTGGGTAGGAATCAGATTTATATATATCTATCTATTTACAAAATACATTTCACTTTAAATGTACTATTTGATGGGTTTTTACTATATTCAGAAAGTTGTACAATTATCACCACTATCAATATTAGAACAGTTTCATCACAAGAAACAGATTTTACAGGGTGTTTTACACTACAGGAAGGACTTTGGATTTTACCGAGTGAGTGAAAAGAGTTGCTGTCACTTTAGCAGCTAGAGGTGAAGGGACAAAGGACAAAAGCAGAGAAACCAGTTGTTACATTCATCCAGGTGGAACATGATGGTGGTGAGAAAAGGTTGAATGATTTTACATTTTGAAGTAAAGCCAATAGGATTTACTGATGGGCTGGATGTGGGTTGCAAGAGAAAAGAGTCAAGAAGAACACCTAGGTTTGATTGTTGGTGGAACTGCAAGGTAGTAAAACCACTCAGGAAAGCAGTGTGGAGATTTCTCAAAAAACTAGGAATGGAACCACCATATGATCCAGCTACCCCATTCCACAGTATATATCCAAAAGCTCTAAATTCAGCATCCCATAGGGATACAGTTGCATCAATGTTTACAGCAGCACAATTCACAATATCCAAGCTATGGAACCAACAATAGATGAATGAATAAAGAAAATATTCACTTCATGGTATATATACACCATGGAGTATTAGCCAGAAGGAAGAATAAAATTATGTCATTTGCTAGTGAATAGACGGAACTGGAGACTATCATGCTAAGTGAAGCAAGCTAGACTCAGAAAGGTAAAGGTTGAATGTTTTCTCTGATATTCAGAAGCTAGTCCAAAATAATGGGGGAATAGAGAGGAAAAAGAGGGGTAGATTCCATTATAATAGAAGATCAGTGGACTAACTATCTAGAAGAAGACTGAGGGGAAGGGAGAAGGGATGGGATAAGGTAAGAACAGTGGAAGGAATCTGACCTAACTTTCCTATGTACATATATGAATACACCACAGTGAATCTCACCATCATGTTTATATCCACAAGACACTAACAAAACAAAAACCCTAAAAGTAAATAGCAGAACGATCAGTAGAGTAGAAGGAAGGGAATAGGAGGGAAGGGAAAGGGAAAATACTGGGGACGGAATTAAAGCAAATTATATTCCATGCTTGTATAATTGTGTCAAAATGAATCCTAATGTTCTGTATAACTAAAAAAAGAACCAACTTTTAAAAAAACATAATAATACACAGGTTTGAGGCCAAACAAGGGGAAGAATGAAGTTACAATTGACCTATAGTAGGGCAATAAGGAAGATTTAGGACAATAAAGAAGACATCTTTTGTCATTTTAAGTTGGAGATGCTTATTGTACACTCACACAAAGACCATGAGTAAGCTCTGAGGTTCAGAAGAGATGACTGACCTGGTTGGAAATACATTTGGGAGTCATCAGCATATAAATATTTAAGGACATGAGATCAGAAGAAGTCACCAAGAGAGTGAGTGAGGATATAGAGAAGAAGTCCAAGGACTGAGCTGTTAAGAGGTTAGGAAGAAGGAAACTTTGCAAAAGCAGGGCACAGTGGTATGTGCCTATAATCCCAGCTACTAAGCAGGCTGAGACAGGAGGATCACAAGTTTGAGGCCAGCCTGGGCAACTTCATGAGATCCTGTCTCAAAATAAAAAGGACTGAATATGTAGTAGTTCAGTGGTAGAGCACCCCTGGGTTCAATCCCCAGTACCACTAAATAAAAAAAAAAAAAAAAAAAAAAAGGAAAAGAAAACTTTGCAAGGAAATTGATGAGTAAGTAGAATCACCTAGAATCACCACCTCTATTTCAAAGATCGTAAACTCAGAAACCTAGTCAAGCAAGGTGCAGGAACAAAACCAATGGCTGAATACCGACTCAGACCACCTGCTTTTCTCACCAGTAATTAATCTATGCAGCAAAGACTTTCAGAACATTCCTCCTGTGATGGAAGCCTTCTGATGCACACTTTCCAGCTGGGAGATGGTGAGACAGGATAAAGAACTCTTAAAGAAATCCTCCTCATCTAACACCACCACTGGCTGGGCCCTGTGTGGCTGGTGAAATGCAAATGCCTGGTGGCAGCACAAGATACTGACCCAAAGTTCCAAATGACACCATGAGTCCACTACCAGCGACTCTTAATAGTCAAAGAGAATTTCCTTACGGTAAAGATTTCACACACAAAAAGATGGCACTAGGGGTAATATATTAGTTTTTAACAATAGGTGACAACTTGCCGTAACATGGTAGCTTAAAGTAACATGTATTTGTTATCTCACAATTTCTGTCCATCAGAAGTCTGGGCATGGCTTAGCTGGATTCTTTTCTAGGGATCTCAGAAGGCTAAAAACCCATATTGGCCAGGCTGCATTACCATCTGAAGGCTTGACTAGGGAAGGATCTGTTCCTAAGTTTCTTTGAGTTGTTAGAAAATTTCATTTCCTTGCACAAGCTGTATTTGCTTCTTTCAAGCCAACAGTGGAGAAATGGATCCAGTCTCTTCAGAGAAGGACTAGTTCTTTTCTGAAGGCCTCACCTGTAGAAAGTCAGGCCTGTCTAGAGTAATGTCCCTTTCTTTAAATGAGAGTCAACTGATTAGGGACCCTAATCACACCTACAAAGTCCTTTCACCTTTGCAACGAAATGCAGTATGATCATGGGTAGCCCAGCACCACTGCCACATTCTGTTGTGAAAGCAAGAGAAGACAGGGTGGATTATGCAGAGTGTAATACAAGGCACTGGAGATCATCAAGGTCATATTAGAATTTTGCCTACCACAGTGAAGGTCTAAGAACCTAAACCTTCATGTTAAATTCAAAGGGAAGTATTGACCCTAAAAAAAAAGGGCACATTTTTTTGGGTAGCAGTAATATTGTTTGAATAATCCTCTTTGGGTAACACTGAGAGACATTCACAGGCCTGCTTTGAGAAAATCACATCACCAGATCAATACAAACAAATAGATAAAACAACAATATCAAGAAATCAGCAACCTTATAATTTATCAATGAAATATAATTCCTGAAAGGTGGTAAATCCATCTGTCAGTCAGAGGTAGTGGCACACAACTGTAATCCCAATAACTCGGGAGACCGAGGCAGGAGGATCACAAGTTTGAGGCCAGCCTGAACATTTTAGTGAGATCCATCTCAAAATAACATAGAAAAAGGGCTGGAGATGTATCTCAGTGGTAGAATACTTCAGCATAGATGAGTTCCTGGATTCAATCCTCAGAATTGCAAAAAATCAAAAAACTATTCTAGTGATCTTATCTTTCTCCTCCCCTCTTCCCCGCCCCCCCCCCCATGGTACTGGGGATTAAATCCAGGGCCTGTCCTATGCTAAAGTATTCTACCACTGAGATACATCTCCAGCCCTTTTTCTATTTTGTTCTGCTACGTGATCTCACTATGTTTCCCATGCTGGCCTGGAACTTTTAATTCTCTTGCCTCAATCTCCCTAATACTAGTAGTGTTTACAGATGTGCCATCACACTCCACTTGATCTTATCCTTTAATGTGAAAAATGATCTAATACTGATATAACAAACATTTATTTTGATGTTAAAGAATTCAGTACTCTTTGAGAAAAAGAAACATTAATTCTCTATTATAGAACCAGTAGTAAAATGTATATATGATAAGAGTGAAGAACATACAAAAATATTTTTAATATGAAAAGTAGGTAGCAGTGCTAAAATAAGTTGTTTTGGTGTGTGTGTTGGGGGGCACTGGGGATTGAACTCAGGAGCACCCTACCACTTAGCCACATCCCAAGCCCTTTTTATTTTGAGACAGGGTCTCACTAAGTTGCCGAGGCTGGCCTTGAACTTGTGATGCTTGTGCCTCAGACTCCTGAGAGGCCTACTGCACCACACCCACAGATTTAACAATTCCCATATGAGTTACATATTTCCATATGAGTTCCAAATATAGCCATTTGGCATTCTTAAAAGGACTAAGTACAATGTTACTATAGGCCTGTGTACTTGTAGCACCTGGAGCTACCTGGAATAGTTTTTAAAATGACTTATTGGAGTTATACTGATTATAAAGCTCTATTTATCTACCTATCTAGCTATTATACTGATTTAGAGAAATTTCTGATTTATCACTAAACACCAACTCCTCCCAGGACTAATAACATAAATGATCTATGACCACTCTAATATATAACTGCAATTTGTGTAGCTAAATGCAGTTCCTACTTCCACCCATGAGGCCAATTTGGGAGAATCACAGATGAAATATTCTGGGTAAACTTAGCAGTGAGGTAAAATAATATAACATATCCGAGTCACAAGTATGACAAATGAATATTTTTGAATACTGGGAGACTAAGATTATCTCACAGAGAAAACTCCACAACACTTGAACAAATAACTTTCCCATGTGGCAAAATATAGCATGCAGAGGCTAAAATTATATTCCTGCCATTTTATCACACATTTTTACTGCATATAGTGACTTTGGGGGCACTGTTAGGACTGTATTTTCATTTGAATTGGTGTAAACAATACATGAGTTCTACTGTCCCACAGCTTCCATTCAGATGACTAAAGTCATGGGACTTTCAGCATAGCTAGCTGATGACAGTGGATCCTACTTTGTCCCAAAATTCAGTTCAAGCATGGCCATACGAATTAGATTCTAAGCTCTTTACAGGCAAAAAACAGGAATTGTACAGTTCTTGGTATATAATAGGACATCAAAAAGTATTTTTGAACTAATGTTTAAGGTGGAATATTAGAATTCACTCAATTCACAGGGCTGTAGGATTCTGAGATCTCTCAACTTTCAGATTCTATTCAACCCAATAAACAAATGTGTCTTTGCTAAATGCAGGAAATGTGCTAGTTGCTAAGGACACCCAACTGATAAGTCAGTCCTTGCTGTCAAGAGACTCACATGGGCCTGCTGTGGTGTTACATGCCTATAATCCCAGTGACTTTGGAGGCTGAGAGGTGGATCATAAGTTTGAGGCCAGCCTGGGCAACTTAGTGAGAAACTATCTCAAAAAATTCGGGGCTAGGGGCTAGGGATGTAGCCCAGTTCCCCTGGGTTCAATCCCAGTACCACCAAATAAATTAATCAATTAATCATAATTTTAAAAAATAAAGTATGATCAGTTAAAAGGGCTAGGGTATAACTCTGTAGTAGAGTGCCCCTGGGTCCAACTCCCAGTACTGGGGGAAAAAAAAAAAAAAAAGCAAGAAAAGAAAAGAAACTCATGTCATCTTGCAGTCATACTTCCTTCTAAAGAACCTCTAAGAAATGGGTACTGGATAGACCCTTGGAGTTCCATAGAACACATTTCAATAATCTCCAGATGTTGACTCAGGCCAGATTGTGTAATTCAGGTTTTATCTGCAAAACTGAAAATGTTTCAATACCTACCTAAATTTCCATGTTGAAGATTTTTTTGTTGTTTTGTTTTTTGTTTTGCAATGCTGACAATTGAACCCAGGAACTCAACAGATGCTAGGAAAACATTCCATCACTAAACTATGTCCCAATGTTGAGGAGCTCTTTAACAAAGACATCTCATATAAGGATTTAAAGCATGGATACAAAATACACAGCACCCATGGGTGAATCAAGCACTGATGATGACCACTCCTTTACTTAAATATTGTTCCTTTTTAGAAATTGTGCAAAGTGGCAGCTAAAATAAGTGAACCAGAAAACCAATCTATTACTTTTCATTTATAGTAAATAAGATCAAAGGAGCTGGAGAATATTTTTTCTAGAATGATAAAAACATAGGGTCACAAAATTCCCATGTACCTTTGCAAAATTTACTCTGTGACCTGTAACAGTGCAGAGACCCTTATAATGTAAGCACTGTTTTGAATGCAAGCATATCGGAGGCATTCTCACCACTTGAGTAACTCCAGTAGGTTTATGAAATGTTTTTGCATGTATTGCATAAAGTCATAAAACAAAGGAAGGGAGTTTTGAACTATTCAGTGAAATCTGTACATTAAAGTTTGTTTTTAAGAAACATGTAACTCCTGCTTGCAGTTATAAAGGTCTGCTTTCCACCTACAGGTTGCCATTATCTCAAAGGTGAAATTTTAGCATATGACTAAAATGTCCTATAGCCACAGCTTCATGATTCAGCATCTGACATCAATAATTCACAGTGAGATCACAGACTCTGTGGAAGATAGTGACATACTCACTTGTCTTATGAAAAAAAGCTCAGGGCATATCTAGAGCATTTTGAATTTAGATTGTGGCTGGTTGTGTGGGTGTCAGATATTTGTCTCTCTGCTGTTGTGCATGCAAAGGACCCTTCTGTGGGAAAGGCACTTTGAGAAAGGTGAAATTAGGTTGTCAGGCTGAGATTCTCACAGGTGGTCATCAGCTCCCCACAGATACACAAGCTAGGTCAGGGATTCCCAGAGCTACACACTGCTGATGGGAAGCCTTTTTGCTTTCTGCAGAAAAGATTCCAACTTGGTTCCCTGCCATCACTAAACACAAACGTGTTGGTTTTTCTTTTTTGAGCTTCCAACCCTTGCAACTTTCCAAAAATAAATCAAACCAGCCATCAGGGCACCGAAATAATACTACTACTAATAAGCAGGTTTGCCTAGACTTATATAAACAAAATTTCTGAGGTAACTAACCTTTGCCCAGGAGGTCTGGACATACTTTTTTTTTTTTTTAATATAACTTGCTTACTAATAATTACTAGACTTGGGTGCATTCGCCCTGGGAATAGATTTTAATAACAACCTCTTAAAACAAAAGATATGAAACAATAATTTTTAAATGTGCACCAACTAGAAAAACAATCCGCAGGCTGCTGCAGCCGAAACTGAAATCACCTCCCGCCACCGCAACGTCCCTCACTCCAGATGGCCCCCCACCAACCGGATAAGAGAACCAGCTCCGGACCCCGCCTTCCCGGTTTCTGCACCGCCCGCGTCCCCTCGGATCGCCTCCCTCTTAGCTCCGCCTTTTTCCGCTCCTCTCAGCTGGGCTCCAAGAACAGGGGTCAAATTGCCGAAGCAGTCTAATTTGCATGGACCAATGACCGCACCGTATGCAAATGAGACTGGACGTGGTTGGCTGAGGATTGGCAGGATAACTCCGGCGAGCCAGGGCCTTTGTCCTCCAGTGGCTGTGAGGCAGCTGCGGTAGAGGCGTCGTGGTACACTTCTAGGCTAGGGCCCGCAAGCGACGGGGCGAGCCAGCAAGCGGGGCGGGAAGGGAGCACGGCGCAGCAGCGGCGGGCGCTGGTGGAGGAGCCCGGGAGGGCGAGGGGCGGTCGGACTGCGTCGGATCGGAGCGCGCTACAGGAAGCCTGAGAGCGAGTGCAGAGAGCTGGCGCCCGCGCGCCCACGGTGGCCGGAGCAGCCCGCACGCCGCGCTCTCTGTGAGGGACTTGCAGTTGCAATATGACTTTGGAAGAATTCTCGGCTGGAGAGCAAAAGACCGAAAGGTAAGTCCGCCTGCTGGCTTCTCCGGCCCTAGTCCTCTCGCCCTCCCCGCGCGCTTCAGGGCAGCTGGGCTGTGGGAGATTTGCAGGGGAGCAAGCGGAAAAGTTTGTCTAGGGCACCTCCTGCCCTCGCTCCCTCGGGGATCCTCGAGGGTCACCCGTCAACGGAAAGCACCCCGCCAGGGCCTTGCGAAGTCAGAAGCGGCTTCCGCGGCAGACAGGCTGTAGTCATGACCCCCGGGGAGGGTGACGGGGCACTCTCGGGGATTCTCACGGGACACCCGGCCTCCGGGCGTGAGAGGGGTCATGAGGGGTGATGCGGCCGGGGCAGTCCGGGTTTGCAGAAAGCCCGAATGCCCTGGCCCTCGGAAGAGAGGGTCTTGGTGCAGGGGGAGAGGTCGGCTATGGCCCGAGGGCTCACAGGTCCCCTTACTTTTGCTCACCCATAGGATGGACAAGGTGGGCGATGCCCTGGAGGAAGTGCTCAGCAAAGCCCTGAGTCAGCGTACCATCACAGTCGGGGTGTACGAGGCGGCGAAGCTGCTCAACGTGTAAGTGGGGGCGAGCCTTAGCTATCCCCTCTTGGGACCCCTTCCCACCCCATCCCGTGGAGGTCGCCTCCGGGATGCCCCTCACCGTGCAGCACCCCTCTGTGATTTGCATCTGCTGCGCGCTGCCTGCCCCGGGCTGGTAGCCCCAGGCCGGAGGTGATCCTGGGATCCGGCAGGGGTTGCGGGTGCCCATGCGGGTCGGGGGAACCTCAGCATTTACCCGCTTTGCCCATTGCCTGCAGCGACCCGGATAATGTGGTTCTGTGCCTGCTGGCGGCAGACGAGGACGACGACAGGGATGTGGCTCTGCAGATCCACTTCACTCTGATCCAGGCGTTCTGCTGTGAGAACGACATTAACATCCTGCGCGTCAGCAACCCGGGCCGGCTGGCAGAGCTCCTGCTGCTGGAGACCGACGGGAGCCCAGCTGCAAGCGAGGGCGCAGCGCAGCCTCCGGACCTGCACTGCGTGCTGGTTACGGTAAGGAAGTAGGAGACTGCGACCAAGTTGGGGCTAGAACCCTGAAAGGAAGCGAGCTCGGGCTGAGTGATAGGCTGCAGACCTGTATGGGTGGGGGTTAAGAGCGTGGCTGCCTTTGCCCCACTAAGTGTGTTGGACTTTCAGCCGAGAGGTACTAGTTTCATCATCAGGATTTTCTCGGGTACAGAACAAGTCTAAGCACGTTGGCTGGTGCCAACAGCGGAAGAGATCCCTGTGAGTCAGCAGTCAGCCGGGCTACTCCCTACCTACATCTGCACTACCTCGCGTGACTAATTCCTTTAGCAGGGCAGATTAGATAAAGCCAAATAAATTCCTGGCTCACCCCTCATTAAGAAGTCAGCTTCGTTCTCTGCCAGTCAAAGCTAAAAATAGAAATGGTGTAGGAGACTGACCTTATTAATTCCCTAGAAATACATTAAGAGGCTCAAGTGGAATTTTTTTTTCTTTGCAATCTTGCAATTTTTAAATGCAGTCCCACCTCCCCACTCTCATAAAGCCTTTGGAGGGTAGACAAGATGATTTTAGAAGTAATTGTGCTGGTTTGACTGTCTTCTGAATTTTTCTCCTTTTTGACTGGTCTAGGGAAGTGCAGCCTCAGTTATTTTGCTGCTTTTGAAAAGTGCTACTCATTATCTTTTGGAAGATAACAGGTGGCAATTCCAGTTAGCTGGTGTGCAGCTCTCATCTCATTGTACACACAGCATGGAAATACTTTTCAAAATGGTTACACTGAAGGCTCAGCCAGGGTACAAGTATGGGAAGGCAACCCTGTGAATGATCCTCTCATGCAAAACTGAATAGATATGCAAACATATATTTGTGGCTCATTATGAGTTTCATGTGTTTCGACTTTGCAGAGTACAGTTTGATAGATAATATTTTTAGTCGTTTTATAGGAAACCCAACTACTTAGAAGAATTTATATTGTTTCTGCATATAACTTGGCTCCATGTCATGTAGCCAAAATATAGAATGTTCAGGTATCTTCCTTTCACCAGTAGTGTAATTATTAGCTAATGCTGATAATTTTTATGGGAAATTAATTTTTCTAAATTTGTTCCTAGAATCCACATTCATCACAATGGAAGGATCCTGCCTTAAGTCAACTTATTTGTTTCTGCCGAGAAAGTCGCTACATGGATCAGTGGGTTCCAGTGATTAATCTCCCTGAACGGTGATGGCATCTGAATGAAAATAACTAAACCAAATTGCACTGAAGTTTTGAAATACCTTTGTAGTTACTCAAGCAGTTACTCCCTACACTGATGCAAGGATTACAGAAACTGATGTCAAGGGGCTGAGTGAGTTCAACTACATGTTCTGGGGGCCCAGAGATAGATGACTTTGCAGATGGAAAGAGGTGAAAATGAAGAAACAAGCTGTGTTGAAACAAATAAAAGTCAAAAGGAACAAAAATTACAGAGAACCACGTGGGAAGGAAAACTATGTATTAATTTAGGATGGTTGAGTTACATTAAAATAAACCAAATATGCTTTGTTAAAGTTTAAATGTGCAGCAGTAGTTTGGGTATTTTGGTTTATATTCCCTCCCTCAAGTTAAAAAAAAAAAACTGAAAGGGTTAATCATATTTTAAAACCATATTTTATTGTATTTTGATGAGATGTTAAATTCTCAAAAGTTTTATTATAATTGTACTAAGTTATTTTATGACATGAAAGGTTATTTATGCTATAAATTTTTTGAAACAATACCTACAATAAACTGATGTGGAATAATTGCATCATTTCTCAGTGTGTTCTTCTGTCTTTTGTTAGCTTGGACTTTATTAACAGATATTTGCTGATGCCTTGCTCTACACTAGGTCAGGAAACATGTAATTTAAGAAGAATTGGAGTTGGGGTTAGAAAAAAGAAATGGTTACATATTCAGCTTGCCAGCTGAGATGCAGCTCAGTGGTAGACCACTTGCTTAGCATGCACCAGACCTTGGGTTCAATCCTCAGCACTGCAAACCAAAAACCCGTGGTGAGATTCAACTTGCAGAATCTGAAAAATTATAGCTTATTAATGTTAGTGCTAAATTGTGTACAAAATGTGGAAGCAGAGAGGAATTACCCAAAGCTACCTGCAAGATGAGTGAAGTTTTTATTGAGGACAATCATTTTTATTTGGGTCTTAAAAAGTTTCATTTCTCTTAAGTAGGAGAAAGGGATATTACTAGCGGCCGCATTAGTTTATGCAAAGGTGTGGAGGCTTAAAACATCACAACCTGTTCCAGGGAACATAAAGTGACTCTGTGTGCCTCTGGTATAGACAGATAAGGGAGAGATAGTTGAAAAGGTAGGTGGAGATTAGGCCCAGACTGAAGGCATTCTACGTCACCCGTTTGCATATAGCCTTCTGTAAATGAGCAGCCTGCAGACAGCTTCATGAACTAAGTGGCACAGTCAGCACTGGAAGATAACATTGGACTGTGAGAGACCGCTCTGGGTTGAATGGCTGGAGGTAAAAGGGCTGATTAGGAAGTGACTACCAGTCCAAGGCTGTGCACTTAGCAGAACCTTATTTAGGGAATGAAGTGGCCTGGTAGCATGGCAGTGCCCTTAGCCTATTCCTAGGGTTTTGTACCCTCCAGCTGAATATTCACAACAGTTTTTAAGGGGACTGGTTAAATTATGTCAATTGGGAAAGATGGCAGAGAGGAAAGAAGTGAAAGAAATGAAAGAAATGAAAGCTTTCAGCAGAACAATCATCTTTTAGTTGGCACAGTCACTTGATAATTAACTGCAACAATCTCCTATAGACAGAGCCAAAGAAAGCAAAAATGCTTACTGAGGCGAGGCCTAGCATAACTTCAGTCCTCAGGGTTTTTCTATGTTTACTTCTCAAACCATACCCTCCCAAGCTCCCCTCCATCAGTCTCCCATCATTATCATGACTCTGTATGATAGTAATAGGAAAAACAGTAGAGAAAAACCAATAGCAACAATAACAAAGAAAAAAAACACTCTTAAGTTCCTGCATATCTTAGAACAGATTCATAAAGAGCCTTTCACCTTTCACCTGCAGAACATAGGTGTTTCTGCTTTTTTTCTATCTGCTAGAATTCCAATGGGCTTGTTCAGCCAAAGCAAAATCCAAACCATAATTGGAATTTAATCTTTTCATATTACAAGAAAATTGAGAGCAGTGAGTTTGAAACAGCATTTTTTTTTTTTTGCATTCCCATCAGAGTAAGTATTTTCAATCTTTTTTTCACTACTATGTGTGATTAAAAACCCTTCTGCAAAGATGAGTGAATTAAACTCGGTAGGCAGAGTAGAGAAAAGCAACTTTGGTGGAAGGAGCCTGGATAGCAGGCAACCTGGGTTGGTCCTTCTCCATTCTGTTCTTCTTTGTAAAATAGAGATAAAAATGACCTGTCTTGCAGGTCATTTACTAAAACTCGAGGGCAGGAACTAATATTTGGTTCGTGGTTGTAGGCCAGTGGTTAACACACATGCATGGCAGCAATAGGTGCTGAATGATATTTGTTAAATAAATGACCAGAAATGAGTGCAGGGCTGGGGATATGTGGCTCAGTGGTAGAGCATATGGTTAGCAAGAGTGAGCCCTGTGTTCAATTCCTAGCACCACAAAAAGAAAGAAAAATGACAAAGAATAAGAATGAGTGCTAACTACTGGCATATAATAGTTGGTCAATAGAAGGTGTCATATTAAAACCCAGATGATAGTAACAGGAAAACATTTTAGACTTCAGAGACATTTGTCTGTTGCTTATAATGTACACACATATATTATTATTAAAAAGAAGTCTTGAATCTTCATCCTAAATTCTATGGCTTAGGGATATGAAATAATAGCACACATTCCTCAGATTGCCTTGTTTGTAGATAATCTCAACAATTTACGCAATGCTACTATTTTGAGTTTTGTTTCATTGTTATTCTTTCCTGAACATAATAAAAAGTTAACATAGCATTGAAAAATCCAATCATTAAAGAGTTAGTTATACATAAGTACACAATTGCTTGGACAGCATCTGCCTCTAATTAATGCCAATATTTATTCTTCAGTTGTTGCTTGAAAAATCCTTAAACTTATTTACCTTAAGCCAGGTGGAAATGTTACAAGAACAAAAATCCCCTCATCTACCTAAGGTGTCTTGTATGTTGAAAAGTGGAAAATACCTGTTCCCCCCACCCCCACTGGCAATTTAACCTCAGTGTCATAGATAGCATTCCCTCCTCCTTTCCACAATTAACTAAGGGCCTCAGTAAGTCAAACTTCTATAAGAAAGGGCCTATGAAAGTAGCTAATCTCCTGTTATCTACTATTCCCAAATAAAGAAAAAAAAAAGATTATTTGTAGGAAGCAGCTATTAGTATGCTATCAATTAGAAGCTTTTTTTTTTTTAGTGAATCTTTTTTGTAGATGGACACAACACAATGCCTTTATTTTTATGTGGTGCTGAGAATCGAACTTGGGTTGCGCCCATGCTAGGGGAGCGCTCTACCACTGAGCCACAATCCCAGCCCAATTAGAAGCTTTTTCAAAGCATATTTTGAGTTAGCTTACTATAATCCTTATGAAATAATTATCTCCTTTATTTTCAATTATAAGCGTTAAATTTTTCTTTCAAATGAATAGAACCCAATGGCATGATTTAACTCATGCCAATGTCTCTAAGTTGAGAGATAAATTTCTTAAAAAAAAACAAAAAACAATCCTTATTAAACATCAGAACTTCTGTGAAAATGTTGTATTCATATAAACCACCAAGAAAGAGTGAGCGTTCACTATGGACAAGGGACTAAGCTGGTTAAGTTGAAGTCTAGGAAAAAATCAGGTATATGCTGACTTCAGGGAGCTCACAGTCTAGAGAAACAAGGTGTTAAGTATATTGACACACACAATATACTAAAGCAGAATATGCCCCCCCCCACCAAAAAAAAGGAGACCAATAGAATCTTTAGGGAAGTTCAAAGGGTAGAAATCTCCAGGGTATAGAGGGATGGAAGGGAGCAAAAGTTATAAGTTTTGTGCATTGAAAATTGCACAAAAATACTTGATTGTTTGAATATGATTTTGCTATGTGCTATAGAGATTATTACTAAGATCCAGACTATGGGAGCACTTGCCGTTAAGTTTATAATCTATAGGGTAATCAGGATAAGCACATTCGTTCCTTTAATGCTCTTTACTAAATGCCTATCATGTACTTTGAGCTGTGTTAGGTCCCAGGCTATAAAAGATGAAGAAGCAGCTGCCTTCAAGGATGTGCACAATTTAGTAGAGATGCCTGATACCTGTAAAATTGGGTGATGAGTGATAATAGGTGATAAGTGATATACTTAAGACCTAAGTGTTCTTGGGTCAAGGAGTGTTTTCTAGGTCCAGTGAGACATGAAAGGTGAAGAGACTTGCCAGAGGACAGTGAAGGGCATTTACTCAGGAGGAGGAACTGCAGCTCAAGGCATGCTTTAAGGCTGGCTTCTGGGGATGAGAACAATAATATAGGTTTATGCTGAGCACTGATCTAAGTACTTTACCTATGGCCACTTACCAGCACTTTCAACAATTCTATGAAGTAGATACTATGAATGTCTCCATTTTGAAGGTGAAAAGACTCATATTCAGAGAGAGTAATTTTGCCCAGAGTCATACTGAATAGGAAGTGGCAAAGCTAGATGTAGTATTGTCCTTCAATGATGGGTGACAATGTGGGGAAAATGGCAGGAGCCTAACTATGACTTTGCTGCAAGCCAAAGTTTTTTCTAGTAGGCAATAAAAAGCAATTAAAAATAACTCATTGGGTTGCAGTATAACGCAGTAGTAGAGTATTTGCCTAGTGTGAGCAAAGTCCTAGATTTGGTCCCCAGTACCATGGAGGGCGAAAAAAAAAAAAGATTTAGAAATTACTAGTGGTCAATTGGGCATGATGATGCATGCCTACAATCCCAGCAACTCAGGAAGCTGAGGTAGGAGGATTACAAATCTGAGGCCAGCCTCTGCAATTCAGCAAGACCCTCAGAAATTTAGTAAAGTCCTTTCCCAAAAAGAAAATATTAAAAGAGTTGGGAATATAGCTTGGTAGTAATGTGCCCCTGGGCTCAATCCCCAGTACAAAAAAAAAAAAAAAAAAACCCACCAAAAACCTGAGAAAGGATGTTATCACCATAAAGAGAGAGCCAGAAAAAGATGACACTGTGACACACAAAGTCCTAACGTGAGTGTGGAAATGGGTAGCCAAGAAAAATCTGGCTCACTTAATATTTAGCAATTTTTTAAACATAATTCTTTTTTTAATATTTTTTAGTTGTAGTTGGACACAACACCTTTATTTATTCATTTATTTATTTATTTATACGTGGTGCTGAGGATCAAACCCAGGGCCTCCTGCTGAGCCACAGCCCCAGCCCTTAGCAATTTTTTTAAAATATCAGATTTAACATTTAAATATGCTGTAGCCATGGCTGGAGCTGTGAAGAAGCTCCTCCCTTTTAGACTAGGATTTCTTATTTGCCACAGGCCTCAGCCTTCTCTAGAGTCAATTCTAGCTTACTAAACTCAAGTAGTCTTTCCTCCCTAAACTTTTGGGCAACTATGGTCTGCCTTTTGCCTCAATATTTAAAACTCTTGGGCTTGGAGTCCACCTGCGTCAAAAGACGCGCCTTGTACTATCAGAACTTCTCAAACTGCTAATGCAAACAAGGTCCTGGGGTGCTGGCTAAAATACAATTTTTCAAAACCCTTCCCAGAAGTCTCAGATTAAGTGGGGCCTAGATAAGGCTTAGAGTTTCTTTAAGTGCTTCGGGTAAGTCTTGCTATCAGGAAAGTTTGAGGAACACCTCACGATTTCCCTGAGTTTCTGTACCTGCAGATGCAGCTCAGCCACTTTCCAAGTCCTAGGAGGGAGAAGGGAGGGAGCAGCATTCTCTCCTTGATGTCAGCACCCCGAGGAGCTGAGGAATGAATGTACCTTCCTCTGCAAATTGCAGAGATTCCCAGGGAAGATGTGTAGCAGAACCATATGCCACCTGGAGACAGGGTTAAAATTTACTAGTTTACTAAAGTGATTGCAACAGAAGTTACAGGAACCACAAAAGGCAGGGAAGTTCACAAACCTAAAGGCTCTTACCTCCACCTTGAATGGATCCATCAAAAGACCTATTTGCACCAGCACAGTGCTGGGCAGTGGGAAGATGAGGAAGAAATAATTGGCATAACAAATGGTTGTACTGGTATTATTGTACAGGCATACTGCTGGGTGTCAGGAAGGTAGCAGGTACTAGGAAGTGAGAGGGTTCCCATTTTTCTTAGATCCTCTAGTACAGTGTACTTTTCACAATTATTAACTCATTTTTTTTCCTGCTAAAGCAAGTGAGGCTCATAGAAGTCAAGAGACATCTCCAAGATTCTTGGGCAAGGAAGTAGAAAAACAGAATTTTCCTGTGAACTCAATCCTCTTTATACTGAAGCTGTCTCTAAAAGGCCAACCAGACAGCAGAGGTTGCCTGGGGAGGATGAAACTAATTGAATCTAATCTTTTACTTAACCCTGATAAGCAGGACCAAGCCTCAGGAAAACTAAAGGAGATGAAAAGCTGGGTGGAGAGCATTCTAAGAATTGTTCTGGTATCGTAGATCAGATCACTGGGAAAAGGGATCTTCAGAGCGTTTTTTATGCTAAATAAAATCTTTTTCTAGAATTAATACTCTGAGAAAAGAATTTATTCAGAAAAGCAGCAAATTTACATGACTCTATCACCATATTGCAATCATGTTTCAATCTTTGAAATAAGCACTCAGCGACAAGAGGCTGGCTTGAAGAGTCTTCTGATTTCACTTTGCTTTTTTGTGTGACTATGAAGGTCTGGGCTGGCAAAAGAAAGAGGAAGAGCAGAAGAGGTGAGATAGTGGGGTTTGGGAGCCAGAAAGACCTGGTCTGGGATCCTGGAAAAGTTAACATAACTTCTCTAAGCTTTACTTCTATAAAGGGGGTGGGGGTGTTATGATGATGAAAACAGTATATTGAAAACACTCAGCCCAGTTCCTAGGAACAATACGCGTAATCTAATAACAATTACATTTCCCATGAGTTGGTAATTTTCTATGTATGCGTGTATATTTTCTATGCAATTATTCTAAATTTGCAAATTAGAGAGTTATTTAAATAAAAAAAAGAACTACTCTGCCCCCTCATCCTCCACAAGCTGCATAGCCCAACTTAACTAAATGCAACATCCAATTACATTATGTTAATTTTCACTAATCTGGCTTCACCTTTCAGGGAACTCAACTCAGTTCTGCATCCCTTACTTGGACTCTTAGTAGTTCTGTTCAGAATCTAGGGCTGAGAACATGCTGCCTGCTAAGCACTGAGCTGCAGCCTGCTCCCTACAGATGACTATGCCTGGTGTCTGCCCGTAGTCTTGGATGTGGGCACAGGAAGCTGACAGACAGACAAGTTTCAAGCCAGTTTAGTGTCATGGCATGTCTGGGCATGCACGGTGGTTGTGTGTGCGCACCTGCGCATGCGGAGTGCAGGATGGAGGTCAGGGAGCCTTCCAGGAAAGGGAGATGCTTGACTTGAGTCCTGAAGCATGATTAGGAGTTCAGGGGAGAAGGGCATGGTCCACATGGGTCTCATTCTGTGTTGTTGACTAGAGGATTAGGTGTGAAGGGAGTGGAGACTTGTCAGCTAAAAAGGTGGACAGAGACAAATCACAGAGGACCTTGTGTGTTCTTCCGAGGAGTGTAGACTTTGCCCTGTTGGCAATGAGGAGGAGGTTCCGAGGATTTTTATGTAGAATAAAATGTTCAATTCTGAGTGTACTGTGGCTAGCTTTTCTCAGATGGATTCAATTGCCCAGGACACAGCGTCCTGGAAGGGATCTGAGGCTAATGTAAAGAGACATTTATTTATTGTTGCTCTCTGTCCTGTTCCTCTCCCTCTTCCTTCTGCTAACTTCTTTCTTCCCATCCTCTTACTCCAGTCTCAAGGGTAGATTTGTCATGTCTGGCCTATCCCCCTGCCTTGGTGATTGAGATGGATATACAACTTCAGCTGGCCAATCAGAGACCTCCCTGGGACTTTTCTTTTTTTCTTTTTTTCTTTTTTAAAGAGAGAGTGAGAGAGGAGAGAGAGAGAGAGAGAGAATTTTTAATATTTATTTTTTTCAGTTCTCGGCGGACACAACATGTTGGTATGTGGTGCTGAGGATTGAACCCGGGTCGCATGCATACCAGGTAAGCGCGCTACCGCTTGAGCCACATCCCCAGCCCACCCCTGGGACTTTTCTGCTACACAGATTCTCTTCTGGTGTTGCCCAGCTGATGGCTATGTCTATGCTGGCAGTCATCTTACCTACCAGAAATTAAGCCTGTTAAAGAAAGAGGGGCAGAGGGGCTGGGGTTGTGGCTCAGCGGTGGAACGCTCACCTAGCATGTGCAAGCCCCTGGGTTTGATCCTAAGCACCACATAAAAATAAATAAATAGATAGATAGATAGATAGATTAAATAAATAAAAGAATGGCAGAGAAGAGACTAGAAAGCAGAGCTCCCAAATCCACCTCTACCTGAAGTTGGTCTAGGTTTTCAGTTCTGTGCTTAAACTAGTTTCATTTGCAACCAAAAGAAGATCTGTAATCAGGGAGGAGAGCTTTCTGGAATGTGGAATTTTAGTGCTAAAACTGGGACAGTTCCAAGTAAACGGAGCCAGGGGCAAATATAGAGACTGCAGCCTAGATGGAAGGCTTTTGCAGTTGTCCAGTTAAGGAAGGACACATGTCCAACTTGTTGCATTTGTTTAAGAAATAAGGGGATGGATTTGAGTTTTGGGGAAATCAAATAGGCATGTGTTAGATCAGTATAAGAAATGAGAGATAATTCTTGAATGCTTCTCAGGCTTCCAGTTTGGGTAACTTAGTGACCATAATGCTACCAATGAAATTTTCGAGAGCCAGGCACAGTGGTGCAGGTTTATAATCCCAGAGACTCAGAAACCTGAAGCAGGAGGATCACAAGTTCTAGGCCAGTCGGGGCAACTTAGTCAGATCCTATCTCAAGATAAAATAAAAATGGCTGGGAATCTAGCTCAGTGGTAATGTGCCCTTGGATTCAGTCCCTAGAACTAGAGGAAAAAAAAAAAAATAGAGAGGAGATGGATTTAGTCTTGGACTTACTATGCTGTTTCAGAGTCTTGCATGACTGTTAAAAATGTCCACCAGGCAACAGACAAGTTTGATGTTTGGACAAGAGATTGGGGCTAGATGTTTAGATGATGTCATGGAAGCTAATGGAAAAGAATGGTGAGTTTATGGAAGAGGATGATTCATATTGTTGAAGGGGTCCGTGAGGCAGGGACTGAAAGACTTCATTGAATTTAGAAAATAGTAGTTCACTGGTCATTCAGCTGTGAGATAAGTTTCATTACAACAGTGGAGGCAAAAGCCAGATTATAGTTCCTTGAGAGGATGGGAAAGGAGACCACATATAGGGAAAAAAAAAAAATTAGGGCTGGGGCTATAGCTCAGTAGTAGAGCGCTTGCCTGGCAGGTGTGAGGCAATGGGTTTGATCCTCAGCACTACATAAAAGTAAATAAATAAAGATGTGTGTCCATCTACAATTTAAAATTTTTTATTTGTTCTTTTTAGCTATACATGACAGTAGAATGTACTTTGACATATCATACGCACCTGGAGTATGACTTCTGGTTTTGATGGTTGTACATGACGTGGGGTTACCCTGGTCGTGTATTCATATGTGAACATAGGAAAGTTAGGTGCAATTCATTCTTTCCCACCCCCACTCCCTCCTTCCCCTTCATTCCCTTTTGTCTAATCCAGTGAACTTCTATTCTCCGCCCCACCCCCACCCATACACACACACTGAAAAATTCTAATAAAAGGTCAGAAGAGAGGGGGATCAGTGAAGAGCTGGAGGGCTTGGACTTGACTGGGAGGGACCCCTCAACCTGTGAGCCTGATGGCAGGTGGCTGTGATGGAGGTGTGGGGATGTGGGGAAGCAGGAGGTTTTAAGAATTCACGTCAGATGGCATGTGTGTGCATGGGTGTGTATGTGTGTGTGTGTGTTCTGGTGTAGAAGACAGGGATACTTGGAGGGTGACAAAAGTTTAGATTGGAGGAGTTGAACAAACTCTAACCAAAAAAAATTATGGAATATCTGTTAGGATCCAGCAGGGATTAGAAATACTACCACCACTTTTCCTCAGCTATAATTTATTCTCCGTGTTCATTCTAATTATCTTCCTGATAACAAAGGTTATCATGTTAAGACTCTGCTTAAAATCTCTACCCGCACCATATAATTCAACGCAAACTACTGATTTGACCCAACCTTCCTTTGCAACCTCATCAACATTGCATATCTCCTCTGTAAAGATCTCTGTTGTCATGACACCCTGGCTTTTTGAGAATTTAGTATTTTTTTTTTTTTGTATATACTATTTTCATGCTGAGATTATTCTTCATCAACAAACTCCTATTCATCCTTCAAAACCCAATTGATATTTTACCTCTTCTGTAAAATCCTTTCTGACTCATTCAGGCAGAGCAACATCTTATCATAGCATCTGCCACATTTCATAGTAATTTATGTTTTCCTCCTACAGCCCACTCCCCTTATTCCCATCCAGACTACTCTGAGAGCTCCTGTCTTCACTGGGTTTATCCTGGGACACACCTACACAGTGCTAATAGGAGCTACTATACTCCTAGTCACAGCTCAACAAACAAAAGAATTTCTCTTTGTCCCTTCTAAAATCCAAAGGCCCCGTCATTCACATTACCAAGTGTGCTGTTTGTCTTTTGAAGTTATGTTTCACAAACTTATAAGATGCTGATACTTTAGTTTCCTGAAGAACTTTCCTCATTTAATTCTGTAAGTTACAACATGTTGATAGTCAACTTTCTACAATTCATTTTTCCTTAAAAGATCTTCCCCAGGACTGAGGGTGTAGCTCAGTGGTAGAGCGCTGGCCGAGCATGCACAAGGCCCTGGGTTCAATCTCCAGCACTGAAAAAAATAAAATTCTTTCCAGTCCTGCTGAGAAGTCAGTAGCTGAAGTATCAGGAAATGATTCTTTAAATATCTTTTAAATACCTCTAATTACACACAGCAAACCCACATACCCTTCTCTGACTTCATACCCTGGACTTTGGTTTTTCTCCTGATTTTCAATTCAATGAGGAAAATGTGAAATGGCTTACAATAGAGATGAAAAAAAGAAAAAAAGAAAAAAAAAACCCAAACTGAAAAACGAGTTGTTCTCCCTCCTCAGATTTATGTAGAAATTTAGAATTGCAAGAAACATTAAGTATCACCTAGACTGAATCCTTATTAATAGACAAGGAAGCAAAACTGGAAGTCTTGAATGTCCTCAGGTCACACAGAAAATCAGTGGCAATTGGACCAGAACATATATTTCCTATTTTTAAGGTACATTAGTGCCCCTTTGTCCAAGGTTTCAATCAAGGTTAGAAAATATTAAATGGAAAATTCCAGAAATAAGCAGTTTATAATTTCATTTTTATTTTAGTATTAATATTTGCACTGTAAGCACCTTGTTTTATTATTAATTGCTATTATGAATCTCTTACTGTGCCTAACATGAATTTATAATAGATATTTATGTATAGAAAAAACATTTTAAATAGAGGGTTTGGTATTATCTGTAGTTCAGGAAACCACTGGGGTCTTGGAACATATCTGCCAGACACAAAAGGGGGACTGTATGTTTTCTTTCTCTTAAATCATACTGACTATGATGAAAGATTCAGGTTTCTTGGAAAAGCATATATGCTTTTGGATCTCTCCAAAAGAGATTCTCTTTCCTTGTGTGTAAAGTAGGGATAATAATAGTAGCTCCCTCCTGGATTTGTGGTGAGACTTACATGAGTTAATAGATGCAAAATGCTAAACACAGTACCTGGTCATAGTTAATGCCTGGAGTACATTACTGTTTATTTTTACTAGTAAACACATTACTTTTTTTTTTGGTCCTTGGAATTGAACCCAGGGGCACTTAACCACCGAGCCACATCCTTAGCCCTTTTTATTTTGAGACAGAGTTTCATTAAGTTGCTGAGGGCCATGCTAAATTGCTGAGGCTGACTTTGAACTTGCAATCCTGCCTTAGCCTCTCAGTTCCTGGGATTATAGGCATGTGCCTGGCCCAAGATATTACGTTCTTGATTATGAAAAAACTTGATTATTAAAGAACTTGTTTGTTCAACTTACCTTACTTGATTGATTTTAAACTTTCCAAAGTTATTTCATTTTTTTCCTCCCTATTCAAATCATGCATGAAGACAACCAATGGGAATCTGGCCGATATATACACAGGTGTATGAACTTAGGATCTACATTTTTTAATTGTAGAATCGGGCACAACTTTATTTCTCTGAGCATGTTAAAATCACATCACATTGATTTCTCTTTGTTTAACAGCTGTGGGGCTTCAATGAGTGGTCACATGCAAAATGCCTGCCTGGTGTCTGGACTTCACTCCAACGCCTTGCGCAAATGTCTATGAATATCGACAGGTTGTACAGCCCATATTGAAATGTCGCCAGAAGCACATTTAGAACAAATCATTTCTAATGCACTGGCTATGAGGAAAGCTTTCAAAGTTAAACATAGAAATGTGAACCTGTGCATTCTAATGGGCAATTCTTGGGTACTGTTCTCAGAAGGGATGTTGGTTTTCTGATATAATGTAAGGCTTCTATATAATTTTTGTCTCATTTAAGTACAAGCTGTACTATTTATGTTTAAAAGAAAATGTTTATTAGTTTCCTTTTTATTTAAGTCCATCTTAGGCAGAAACTTATCACAACTTGTACTAGTTCTAGATTTTTTCTTTTCCTTCTTTAGTTTGGCAGTACTGACGATTGAACCCAGGGCACTCTAGCATTGGGCTAAATCCCAAGTCCTTTTTATTTTTTAATTTGAGGCAAGGTCTTGCTAAGTTGCTGAGAGTGGACTCAAACTTATGATCCTCCTGCCTCATCCTCCTGAGTCTCTGGTACTATAGGCACGCACCATCCTATCTGGCTTCTAGTTTTTTTTTAATATATATATATATTTTTAATATATATATTTTTTTAGCTTACTAGTTGTATATATAAAATTATACAACTAGTAAGCTAAAAAAAAATAATCTATGGTTGGAAGTATAGCTTAGTGGTAGAGTGTGTACTTAGCATGCATTTAGCATGCATATAGTCCTGGGTTAAATTCCCAACACACACATATAGACACATACTTGTGTATTACCTAAATCTTACATGCCAATTTTAAGAATGTCCCTACTTGGATCCTAGGGAACACTACTGACCCAGTTTGTCAGTACCTGGCTCAGAGGAAGTACTATTTCTACATTTGTTCTAGGAGTGACTGTTTCATCCCTGTTCCAGACACAAATATGTGAATCCACAGGGCCCTTATTATTTTACATGGTTAATATCCTCTAGGATCAGAGATGTAAGCTCTCCTAGTGAATGAATCTCTCCCTCTTATCACTAAGCAGTATGCATATGTGTGTGTATACAGAAGTGGGGCAGAGGGTGGGGAGTAATGAGTTGAGAGGCCAGAAGTAGCAACTTGCACATAATGTCTAGCTGCAAATTTCTCAGACTATCAAGACTGGCATCATATTATCATGTATCTCAATCATTTCAGTTTCTTGCTTCCAAAACAGTATAGACTGTTTGGAAGGAATTAGAGGGTATAAGGATGCTTCATATATAATATTCTCAATGATGCCTGAAACTTTGCTATGAATTCCCATTCCTTTGTGTTGAGCATTGTTTGCTCCTCCATAGTTCTCTTTTATTGTGCCAATGGTCTACAGATTGATATATTAAGTTACCAGTACTTTTACCATAAATTTATTTGGACTGTACTTTCCTCCAGGGAAAAGAAAAAATTTGGTTCTGAAAAAAATGACAGATGAAGTGAGGGTTCCTTGGATTATAGCTCATGTTTGCCCAGGGCTGGCTGATAGCTAAATGGCCTTAATAGATTTGAATGGCTCAGATAAGAGGACAGCCATTGGAGTAACAGAAGGTTCATCTGAAGGCAAAGGTCATTTGCTTCTTGCAGTGGGAAAGGGTGGAGTAGCAGGTAGAGCCAAGTTTTGCAAGTCAGCTACAGGAGAAGGCTATGCCAGGTTGTACAGATGGCTGAAGCTGACAGTGGGACCAGGTCTTAAAAACATGGTCAGAGCTTAAGCTAAAAGACAGCAAAGGTGGGCATGGACAAGGAGGGAAAAGGACTAAAAGACTGTCTACTTGGTCCCCCCAAAAGGCTTATAGTGCTACCCATACACTTATTTGTCACTGACCTTGCCAATGAAAAGTTATGATGATCCATGTCCACAAGAGTTGAAAGGCTATATGACAGGAGTCACAACACTAAGCAGCCATCTCTACCTGCTGGCTTATTTCTTACTTGTAACATTAAGGCAGTGCACATTTCACCTGCCGTATTTCCTTACACACCTCTGCCATCTCATCACCATCCATCCCCCTTTTTGTTTTTGGAACTGGGGATTAAACCCAGTGATGCTCTACCACTAAGCTACATGCTGCCACTATTTATTTTTTATTTTGAGACAAGGTCTTGTTAAGCTGCCCAGACTGACCTTTTTCTTGCAATCCTCCTGTCCCAGTCTCCTGATTACACCAGAGGCCCCGCCCCTGGCTTCTATCTTTCTAAAAACTTTTCTATCCAATCCTATCCACCACCCCCAATACAGTTGTCTTCTACTCTTAAGAATTTGGTCAGAACTGATGAGAGTGCTTGTAAAAATTGTTGCCTAGTTCTCATAAACATAGTATATAAATTCTTCTTCAGTCCTTTACTAGAATGGGTTGAGTGACCATCTTTTGTTTATACTTTTTTTTTTCTTTTTTACAGTAGTGGAGATTGCACCCAGGGTACTCTACCATTAAGCTACACTCACAGTCCTTTTTATTTTGATATAGGGTCTGGCTAAATTGCCCAGACTGGCCTTGAACTTGTGATCCTCCTTTCCTGAGTAGCTGGGATTACAGGCCTGAGTTGCTGTGCCCACCTGTTGCCACTCTTTGCACGAGTGTACTGGTTCTCAGAGATGGGCTGTCTTTCTAGCTTGATCAGTTCATGATCTGGTGCTCTTTGGCTGCCTCCCTTTTCTTTCCTTTTTGGAAGATGTTGCCTTCCCTTTCTCTGTGGGAAACCCAGCCCAGGGGGAAGGTCAGAGGAGGAGGCAGGGCACCTTCTGCAAGCAGTTGGTGAATATGAGTCACCAGAAGTCTAATGACCTTTCCATTTGTTATCAGTTTCCATGGTCACAGCTGGGTCTCAGGATGGGAAACAGCCTTCCAGGCATGAGGAATCACAGCTTCACTCTTAACAACCTCTTCGGCCTCCTTGTTGCTTACTGGATAGGTAGTATATGGGAGACCTTCTGCACACTAGCTTGTGGCCACTTTTGCCTCTTATCTCCCAAGATTTCATGCCAATGCACACAGTGTTTCTTCTGCCTCTCTCAAGCCCCAGTTCATAATGCCCTCCCTTGGAAGCCTTCTCAGAAGGCTCTCTGGTTTGGAGCTGGTCCCTCTTTCTCTTGGGCTCTCAGCACCTGTGCTCACGAGTCCCGGCACTTCTCAGATGGCGCTGTCATGAGTGTGTGTGTGTGTCTGTCAATCCAACCCTCTTTGCTCCAGACTCATGTTCTTGGGTTGCTGTGAGTCTTGTTTGTCTTCATGTCACCAGCCTGACCCACATCCCAACAGGTGTTCAAAAAAATTAACTGAATGAATGAAGAGAAAAGGTCTTTTATTAATATTGAGCAAACACCAGCAAAACGATGCGAGGCACTGACTCAGTAAAGAAAGCAACAGTGCTTTTTAATGAACTTTCTTTCAAATCTGTGAACATGCTAGCTGTGAAGTAAATGCTTTTATTCTTTCCACAGAACATATTTTAAACAATGATCACAGTGTTAAGGTTAATAAAATGCTGGACAGATGAGTAGCCAAAGAACGTTACAAAACAACACAATCTCACCAACAATATATCAAATGCAAATTTACTGAGACATCAAGAAAATAGCTAGAAACATCATTACAGTAAAACTAGGGGGAAAAGCACTGTATAACAAAAAGGCCTTTCATAAGCTATCAAGGGAGCACACGTTATAGACAAACCCAGTTTCTATTTGAAGTAGCGTGTAGCACCAACACATTGGCAGGACCAGCAGAGGGGCAGTGGTGTTGAACCAAGGCATCTGGGACAGGAAGGGATCTCAGGGGTTGTCTGCTGCCAGCCCCTTGTTTTACAAATGGGAAAATGGAGGCCCAGAGAGATGAACTGCCTTGTCCAAAGTAAGATGATAACAGGATAGGCTAGAAAATGACTGAGGGCTAAAATACAGGCCCCGACTTTAGGTCAGTGCTCTATTTTGATATACTTAGATAACTCTATTTGATTTAAGGTATCTTTTCCTATTGATCTATTATCATGAAATAAATAGATCAGTACAATTCATACTATACTCTGGTATTACGTTCATTTCACCAAGAAACGCCTGACATGTATGGTTGTTATTTACTTCTTGGGCCTGTATATATCTTAAATAAAAATTCAGAGGAATCAGAGGGTACTATCTTAGTTATAAATTGGTTGAAAAGTCAGCATCTGAAGAGAAAATTGGCACTTCTTCCACTATGAAAATTGCCTCAAAATTACCGAATTGTTGGTACAAAGTTGTTTGTTTTTTTTTCCTGATAGTTTAAAGATTAGTAAAATAGACACATAGTCCAAACATGGAGCCTGCAAAAAGCAGGCCTTTCCTTTAAAAAGTAAGGTACTTTTCACTTTAATAAGGTAAGGAATTTAAAAACCTGAAATTTTTCTTAGAAAAGGAAAAAAGTATTTAGTCACAACCCATAAATTGTGAACCACCTTATATAGAAAGTATTTCTCTATTAAAAAAAAAAAGTGTTTTTGTAAAATATTTTGGAATCTTATGTTTGGCCTAGCCTATCTTGCCATGGTGATGAGACCTCAACTGGACAGATTTATGATGAACTAATGAAAATATAGGAATGAAAAAGGAACAAGATCACTGTTCACAGAAGCAGCATTACAGACAAAGTATATTGAGTGTATTTAAATAGTTCAATGGGAATGAAGCCAAGAAGCTGCCTGTATATATTTAAGTGTGTCATTACAGTGGTAGCAGAAAAAAATAACACACATTGGCATCTACCATTATCACAAACCAACTGCTGGAGACGGTTTAACTGTGGCTTCACAAGTAGAACAGACCCGATAAATAAAAGTGACTTCTGCATATCATATATATGTATACATATATTATATTTTCCTCACATAGTTATCTAGTTATAAGTAAATCAACATGTGGTTACAATTTCCCCCCCTCTTGTGTCAGCATCAAAGGACAATTTGATTCCATTTTCTTTTTTATGAGCATGCCCTACACCTGTTTAGGAAATTACATGACATTGATACTCATAGCCTTTATTCTATCTGACTGGTAAAAATAAAATGAAATCTCCTGGGAACTCAAGCCCATTTCTTACTATAACAAACAAATTAACAAATATATAGCAAAACATGCTTGTTTACCGTTAGGCAAAAGACTGTTTTAATGCTAAAGAATAAACTATGCTGGCTGCTAATAATGTGCACAAAATGGTATAATAAGAGTGATTTCATGAAAAGATTCTGTAGTAAGCTGTGTTATAAATATTTAAAGAAACATGTTAAAAATTAGAGTGAAAATAAACTCAGTGTTCTGAAACTATCCGTAGAAAAATATACTTATAAAAAAAAGAATGTCTCATTAAGTGAAGCATAAGATGTGAAGTTGTTGTCTTAGTGTACATTTCCAATTTCACCTTTTGAAAGGCAAAAGCTTTCTCTCCTATGCAGGTGCCTGTAATTTACTTGGGACTGAGTATTTCACAGAACCAAGCAGTAGGTGACAAAAGGTTGAGGGCAGTGCCGTGACTTTCACAGGGTCAGTTCACAGTGCTGAGTAACAGGACTGTATTTGCTCACCCACCACCAATGAGCATGATGTTCAAGCCCAGAGCATTGGATTTTAAAAGGCTATGCTTTTCAGGGCAGATTGTACATAAGTAAGGAAATCATCGTAAATAATTCTTTCTCAGGGTTGAATCCTCTGTGATTAAGTTTTTAACCCTTTATTAGTAGTTCTTTTTAATGAGCTGAAAGTGGACTAAAGTGTCATATCCTCAGTATTAGTATCCCCTAATTAAAAAGGAGCCTTCCTTCCTCTCTGATAAAGTCATGATGCCCCTTTGGCCAGGAGATGCATGCCTTTGGCTTCCCCATGGACATCTTGAGGACATATGTCCTATCTTCTCAGAGGAAGGCTGAGAAACTCCATGTCCAGCAGCTGGGACCCTATGGTCCAAGGAGTGTACCGCTGAGTCCAAGCCCCTCCTGGGAAGCTTGCAGTTTCCCTTGGAGGGTCTGTGGACAGGCAGGGTTGAAACTGCAGACATCTGAGGAGAGCATGAGTCCTGACACCTTAATGTTTTAAGTCTATTTCTTTCCCACCAAGTCTCATCTTTCTGGGTCTGGGGAGGGGAATGTCACCTCTGAAAATACTCTAGCAGCAGAGGGAGAATACAGGGGAGGCTAATGGAGAGGAAGAGGGGGACAAATTGCAAAGCTGGCCTGAGAAGAGCAGTTGGTTTTTACATGTTTCTGCTCCCCCTGGTCAGGCTCACTGATCACTCTCTTATTTTAATCACCGGGGCAGAAATTTCAGAGGTGTCTTCCCCAGGAAAGCACAGCTGCTACAGTCCTCCTCCAAGGGTCCCCTCCCCTTTTCTAGACTCAAGATGGCCGAAGCCCAAAAGGGTCCCTATGAATTAATACCTTATCAAAGAGCTTTCAGTTCAGTTTCAGTTTTTAATTGGCATGGTTCATCATCACCTAAGAGGTCCAGCAAGTTTCAAGAGAGGAGAGATGACATATCACCTGATCACAATGAATACAATCTTTAGGATGCTTTTTCTTTATTTTTTGCACAATAACTATATGAAAAGAATTTTTATTCTACCTACACAGCTCAAGATAAATACAACTTCTGGAGTTGAGGAACTGCTGTTACATGGAGAGGGGAGCTTTGATGAGGAAATAAGCTTTGATATGTGTACATACGAAGATATACATATACAAAATACACCCCTTTCCCTTGTACACTATACAGGTTGGCACAAACCTTATTAAGAGCAGAATATGATATAAAGGTTTCAGGACTGAAGTTATTCTTGGCATTTTAATTTGACAGGTGCTTAGACATTTTAAGTCTTAACATATCTGAATCAACTGAATACATGAAATATATAATTGTGTTTTTAAGAAGGCCCAGGCCAACTCTCCTTAAACAATAACCCAAAGAAATACCATAGTTATCAAATGGAAAACAAAGATTGTTATTCTGTATTAAATCAGTAAAGGGTATTTTAAAGAAAGGGCAACTTGGAAAATAAAGACTTTAGAGTCCATTATTCCAAGAGAAGAGCATTTTAGTTATTAGCAGTGGTTACCAAATAAGCTGGAGGCAAATCTCTTCAAGGAGCCGCTCAGGATTTGCTTTGTTGGGAAGAGGCGAGGAACGGTTCCATTCTTCCACTATAAGATGATGCAGGTTTTCTTATCCTTAAAAGGGTTTTCTGAAGTCGGTATGCCTGTCAGCAAAGGGTCACTCCTGGCGTGCTCCTCACAGTAGGACATGAGGTCTGCAGAGGCCTTTGAGACCTGAGGAGACAAACCAAAGCAACAAATAAGGACGAAAATCCTTTATTCAGAACCCTCCAGAGTGTACTGAACGCTAAGCCATGGGGTGGAGACTGATTCAAACAGGATAAGCAGCCTTAGACATCATTCTCATACAACTAGTCAAGTGCAAAGGGATATGGTTCCTGGCAGGGATGGTTTTCCCTAGCCAAGTGATCAGACAAGCTGGCATGGTTGTCCCTACACGTGAGCACTGAGAATACCACACCAGCCAGCTAGTTGGTATTCCTGCCAAAATACTTAATCTGATCAGCAAAGGAGCATAACCCAAGTAGGGGTGATTTTGAAAAATGAGTGGACTGGGTTCTTAAAAAATGGATCACGTGTTAGATATTACTATTAGAAATGCAAATAAGTTTCAACTGGCTTACAGAAAAAATTATATGTGTGGATAGGGGGGGATGATATAAGCAAACATGCTGAAATGTTAAGAACTGGCAAATTCTGGTGAAGAGATTATGAATGTTTAGTGTTACAAGTCTTCTTTAGTTTTGAAATTTTTCAGAATCAAAATTGTGGGATCTATCAGGGAAGGAAAAGTTTGTGAATCAAGGGAAGGTTCTATCAGTTCTTATCCAGGTAAAAACAGATTGGAAGCAGAACAGAACTGAATTATTGGCTTGAAGCCAGAACTCTGAAGCCAAGTTGTAGAGCTTCAATATTTACTGTCAGAGGGCTGGGGATGTTGCTCAGTGGTGAGTGCTGGCTTAGTATGTGTGAAGCCCTAGGTTCTGTCCCTCGAATGGGGGCAGGCAGAATAAAAGGAAAGATTTATTGTTATCTATTAGGTTTGGGGAGATACAAAGGGCAAAACCAGCATAGGAAAATGCTGTGCCCCTCTCCAGCTTAAGTTAGGCTTGGAATATGTCATACCCTGTTTTCAGAAACCTGGGTGGAAGACCCCAGGTAATAATCAGGTCAGGCACCCAGGCCACTGAGTGTGGTGGAGCTGGCTCTACGGAGCTCTGCACTGGCAGCCTGCTGCTTTGAGGACAGGTGACCATATCCAGTTCAGAGGAATTTATCAGGTGACTGCTTCTGTTCCTAGGAAACAGCCTTAGTCACCACATTCCAGGGTTCTCACTGCCGAGTCCTCTCTTGGAACCAAGCAGGGAAAGACTTCAAAGTCATGTGATCTAAGAAATGCATTCCAGCTCCTCAGTGGGACCTGCCTTCATCCTGGGGGTAGAAAATGGTCACCAAAAGGTGCACATTTAAAAAGCTATGTTTTCCTAAAAGGAAGACCCCGATTGTTGACTTTAAGGCACCCTCAGATACACTGATACCCTAGAACACTTGATAAACTCCAGATGGATGAGGAGGGTATTTTAGAAATCCCCCTGAAACCCCTCCCTGTCCCAATTTAGAACACAGCAATCATAAGACTTGACCCCTTTCATTTAGGGAAGGCAGGTCCTCTGCAAATCCTGTGCAGGATTTTGTAAACAGGGGTCAACTCAGACTCTGATTCCACATTTTTTTTTTTTAATGAGGCCTGGGCTAGGTAGGTAATAAAAATTAATATTGTGAGGCCCTTGACCTGCTCTAGGAAAATCCTGGAAGCAAGTTGGATTAAATGGCACCCTCTTCTCTGACTCATTTCCCAGTCTTGGAAGAGCAGCAGGGACCACAGCAGGCATGATTCTGTCCCTTGGGCTCCTTACCTTTATCCTTTCAATGGA
Organism: Ictidomys tridecemlineatus; assembly: GCF_052094955.1. Classification (NCBI taxonomy): domain Eukaryota; kingdom Metazoa; phylum Chordata; class Mammalia; order Rodentia; family Sciuridae; genus Ictidomys; species Ictidomys tridecemlineatus. The sequence goes on from NC_135487.1 coordinate 53,103,521, forward strand.
AGCTTCTAGTCTCAGCTGCTGCACGGTTCTCCTCGCCTGGGCTATGTTGTTGGTGCTTGCTGTTTTGCTGGACATCTTCAATGGTTGTTCTTCCCTGAAATCTGAAAAAAAATTTTTTTCAAATAGTGAATAACATTCATCTTTAGGTTATTTAAACATTCATAGAAAATGTGTGTTACTTGAAGGAAAATGGATGCATCTGCCCATCAGCACAGCCTCTTCGAGGCAGTTACTAAAATGCCCTGAGCAATCCCAGTGGTGGCTTAGATGTTCCAGCTTGTCATCCATTTGAGTGTCAACATAAATTTTTGGTTTGCAGAAACCCAGAGCAGCAGTTTAATCAATGAAACCCAACATATAGCATAAGGGCGGCCTTTTAAAGAATTTTCTAGGAAGAAACAAATATCAATATTTGCAGTAGTTAAGGGGCCTTTGGCCACCAGAGGCCACGTTACATGTCAATTTAATACAACTACTACATACTCTAACAGAAACTGAGTTTATTTCTTTTGAGTTCTCTTACCCAACTATTAGGCTGATGCAAGTCCTGGCAAGAGAAAACAGTGAGAAGGCCTCTCCAGAGACCTCTGCACAAAATCACATTTTCAGGTGCTATCAATATGTGCAAATGTTTCCAGAATGTTAGGCAGGTAAGCAGTCTTTATTCAAGAAAAAGTGGTAAACTTTTGGCTGAAAGACTCAATGACAGATCCACAGTAAATGTCAACTGAGACGCATGAGCAGCTGGAAGTCTGAAATAATCAATGAAGCTTTATCATTCCTTCCTTTGACATCTCTCTGGCCTCATCCTGGTGGCCAAGGGTTTGCTAATCCTATTATCTTCCCCTTCCCTATATGTTTGGCTGGGATTGACTCTCCTCTTTTTGTCTGAGCCCTTGAGTTCCAGGCTGCTCTGTTGTCCTCTCCCCAGATACCTGATGTTAAACAATGGAAACAGGCTGGCCTTTGAGCTTTGACCTGCCTGGTTTCTAGTGGCACATTTCATGAGGAAGGCAGGCCTGGGACAAGAGCTGCCTTGTGCCCCTGCCATATATGGTTAAGTTTTCTCTTGGCATGATGGTGAATGGAGGAAAAGACAGAGCTGGCAGGCCTAGCAGCAGTGTGGTAGTTTATGACTCACAGGAGCAGGTGGACAGTAGGTGTGTCTTGCCGGCACTAGGCAAGGGCTCAGCAGTCTTAGGACGCTGTGGCGCCAGCAGCAAACCCAGGCTGACTCAACCTCAGCAGGACCTGCAGCTGCAGGAAGGCTTAGACCAGTCAGGCTGCAAAAAACATCAGCAAGCTACAGGCTCCATGCTGTCCACCACGTGGGCATTATGGTACTCCAACACTGAGTTTCACCAGATTATGATGTCCTCAAGGACTAAGTTCAAGGATCTCTGAGGTTGCACCCTCTGAGGTTGGAGGAAGCACTGGGTCAGGTGCACAAATAAAACTGCTTTTAATTGGGTGCAAAACTTTGAAATCAGCTTCACATTCCTGGGACTGCACCCTGCCTCTGCCACTTCCCAGACAGGTGGAAGTGGGCAGACTGTTTCACGTTCATGAGCCCAAGATTTTTTGAGGTTGTTGTTTTGTTTTTGCATACTCAGGGCTGCTCTTCCACTGAGCTACATCTACAGCCCCCCCCCTTTTTTTTTCTGGGACAGGGTCATGCTACGTTGCCCAGGCTGCTCTTGAACTTGTGATTCTCCTGCCTCATTACATGCATGTGCCACCATGCTCAAGTTTTCTCAGTTGTAACATAAAAATACTACTAATCACCACAAAATGCTTTCTGGGATTCATTCACTGATGCATACCAAAGGGTTAGCACAGGACCAAGCCACTCTCATTAAATGCAACTGCTATTATTTTAGCCTGGGGGGGGGGTCATACAGACCATGAATTGGAATTCCTTTACCTGACTGTTCTGCCCACCTCTCCTCAATTCTGGTCACTGAGTGTCAAGGGTTTTGACTGAGTGGGTCTAGGTAGGGCTTCAGGGATCAGCTCTTTTTTGATTCTGCCCCCAGGCACTTCTGCCACACTCTAGTATCAAGGTAAGACACAAAGGTTGGTGATAGCCAACAGAGGATTGCCACAGGGAAAAAGAAGCCCTAACAGTACAGGAAATTGGGAGGAGGACGCATGTGGCAGGGCAGGGTGGCCTTGCCTTGTCCTGGCCTTGGGCAACCTCAGTTCAACACATTCCTGGACTAGCTGTCTCTTCCTCAGACTCCTCAGTACTGCTGCCCCACCCAAGGAGAGGCCTCAGATCTCCTCCTCGGGGGTGTTACCCACCCCACCCAGCCACCTGGCCTAGCCCCTTTCTATGCTCCCAGGCCAGCATCTGAAATGAACGTAAGGTTGTGGGCAACCTCACCCCAAACAGTGCCCAGTGCCCAGTGAGTTGGTTGCAAATTTCATTCCCCTGCAACACATTGATCTGGGTTGCCCCTCCAGTTGGTGGCTGTTCTCAGCCTCCAGAATGTGAACATGACACCTTTTCTGAGTGGCCTGTGGTTTCCAGGCTGCACCCTCAGGATTTTCTAAATGTACTGCTTGCGTGAGAACAATGCCAAGCATTCTCCTCAACCTCCAGGGCACAAACTTTCCAAGGCCTGAGCAAGTTTTCCTGTAACTGCAAACAGGTCACACAGATGGGACCTTGACCAGTCACTGCTCCCACCCCGTGTGACCATAAGCAAATAGTCCACAGTCAGGCTATATTTATAAAAAGCCTGGGTAGGTCCCTCTCAAAGTGGTGAGAAAGCTGGCACCTAGAATACGGGGGACTTTTTCCCTTCTCGACTGAATTTTAATCAGGATTTAAAACAGCAAGCTAGTAAGAAGAACAAAATATAACAGAAAAAAGATAAAAACAGTTAGCAATCCCCAATTCATGCTTGCCAGCTCTGGCTTTATGCAGTGTTCTGACGTCTGCTCTGCCCTGCTTCTTCACTGTGGGGCCTTCTCACTCTCACAGCTCCCTGCTGCCTTCCACTGGGGAATCTTGCAGGTCCCAGGCTTTGCAAAGTCCATGCAAGACCATTTATTTATTTATTTATTTATCTATTCATTCATTCATTCATTTTAAAAGATCACTTGAGCCCAGGAGTTCCACGGCAGACATGACAAATACAGCCAGTAACTCCTGGGTTCTAGTGATCCTCCTGCCTCAGTCTCAGATTCAGCCTCTGAGCAGGTGGGAACTAGTATGTGACACTTTTTATTTTTGGCAGGGGGAGGGGGTATGAGGGATTGAACCCATGGGCAATAAACCACAGAGCCACAACCCCAGTTCTTTTTATTATTTAAGACAGAGTCTGCTAACTTTCTTAGGGTCTCTCTAAGTTGCTGAGTCTGTCTCAAACTTGCAATCTTCCTGCCTCAGCCTCCCAAATTGCTGGGATTGATTATAGGTGTGTCACCACGCCCAGCTGGAAAACATTTTTAAATGAGTGCTACTGGTACTTGGTATAGCAAGCAAAGAATAAATGGGTAGAATGGACACAGCTTCTGCCCTCACAGAGACATTAGACAAAGAGGATCCTTTCCTTTTGTGCTTCAGGAAGAGCCCAATCCTGCCACTGCTCTCTGCTCCTCTCAGGCTCCCACTCAATCTTTTCCTGAAAGTTCCTTCCCCTGCGCTGGTAAATGAATAACTGATTAAAGTTTTGGAGATGGGAGATTTTTTTTATAGCATCACAAAGTTATTAAACACAAACAGCTTCCTACTGAATATCATACAGCAATAGCTTCAAAAGTCAGTTAAATGGGGGTATTTATGGGCAATCCTAGAGAACACTGTAAACTGGGCCACTGGAAAATAATATAATCTCTGACTATCACTTTGTTCCTATGGAGAAATCAGATCAAAATTATATTGTTTCAAGTTGGGGAGCCTCTTCCAGGGACTCTTGAGTTTCCTGGCTGAGCTACCTGGCCTCAAGGCAGGGCTCCTATTGTTTCACTCCTGAGAGGCAAGGTGCTCTCAGTGCTTTGCTCTGCCTTAACAGCTGGGCTGTGGCAGAACAAGACCAAGGACTGGGCAGGCTATCTCCAACTGTCTTGGCACCATCAGAGGGCTTGCTCTGGTCTTTTCAATGGCAAGGATGTCTGTTGTTTGTGCTATTAATGCTACCCATTTGGTTTCCTTACATCAAGAACAGCTTCCAAGGTAGACACCAATGTCTATATGGAGGCTGAGAGTACACAGGCTGCATCATTCTAGGACCACTCATTGGAATCCTGAATGGGGCATTACTATCCATCCTTGTTTTACAGATGAGGCAACTGAGGTTAGAAAAACTAACCTTGTAATCCTTTTCTCTTCTGAAGCCACCCCTTCTGGAGAGGGATCAAATTCCAACTAAATCCAAGGAAAGAGAGCAATTCCAATGAAATCTATTCATACTCAGGGTATCACTAAATGTTCCACAATGTGGCTCTTAGTCAGGAGTGGCTGACACTCATTGACTTGGAACAGTGGGCCTGCTGACCACCTTGTGTTTATGTGACACCCCTCCTGGACAGAAGGCACCTTGTTTATCTATCTGGTGCCTGCAGAGCAGTCTTCCCCTCTCCTGTGCACCAGCTGGGCAAGGGCTGAAGTCAGCATCTGGGGTCCCAAGTGTTCCATTCTACCCAGAAGGGTCAAGGCCTGCGTGAGCTTGTGCAGACCACCATCTGGTGAAACTCTGGCTAACTCTTCTGTAGCCTTATTTTCAGTTGCATGTAAGGGTAACAGATTTGAATAAACATATGTAGTATTTAGCTAGTCAAATCATTTGCATTGGTTTTAATGCTGTGGTTCATCTGAATTCTCCGGTTCCTAGAAATTCCCAGGAACAAGATGTCCCATTAGGGAAATATGGACATTTTAATCTTTGTTTGTGGGGGGGCCTAAAGCTGGGAGAGAAGGGTGGGGATGGAAAGTGTCACCAAGCACGCTTTGGGAGGAAGGCCCCAGGGAGCCCCAGGGCCATCATGGCCTGGCCACTAACTGAACCACTGGAGCGAAGCCAACTTTCATGAGCAAACATACCCCTGTGGCTGTAATGAAAGAGCAGCTTAAAAAAAAAAAAAAAAAAAAGCCACAGGCTTCTATTTCCTTTCTGATCTTGCCTTCAACTTCTAATGCCTTCCTCCAGCTCTCTGTCTGCCCTCTTCTGTAAAAAGGGGGATAAAAAGACCCATCTCACAGGGCTGTCAGAAGGAGGCAGGAGCACTGCTCAGTGCACTGGGCATACTCATGTGTTTACCAAATGCTGCTCCCTGGGCTCCTCCCTATGGAGGGAAACAAGCAGAAGATCAAGATTACTCTCCAACTTCAAGGCTGTGTGACCAGGTAGCAATGGCTTTCTAACATGGCTTTGGTGGGAACGGGGGGAGTGCAGAGCAGGCTGTTGAGAAACTTCTGTTCTCATGAGCACTTATTATTCCTATCAGAGTCTGCAAGCCAAAGCCAGACTGCAGATGTTTTTAGTTGGGCCACACACACAGAGTTAGCTCTTGTGTGTGTGTGTGTGTGTGTGTGTGTGTGTGTGTGTCTGAACTTTAAATTGATGTCGATAGTTAAGAAATCGAGAGATTTTACTTTTAAAGGAAGATTGAAACAAACCTGGATCTGAGTAGTGGCTTCCCTCTCAACATATGCTGGTGCACCTGTGGAGCCCCCAAATTTGAACCCGTAACTCTGTCTTTACACTGCGGCTTGGATAGCTAGTTCCAGGGACACGTCAAGGATCAGCCAGGGGATGTGGTCTCGCTCTTGCTACTTCCCTGCTCTAAGGCCCTAGGCAAGACTTGGAAACAATTTAAACCTCAATTTTCTCATGGAAATGAACAGAATAATAATACTTTCATATTTCAAAGGACTGTTAAAAGTATCAGATAAAGTAAGTGTGTGGGATGTAATCCTAGCTTCTCAGGAAGCTGAGGCAGGAGGATCACAAGTTCGAGGACAGCCTGGGCAACTTAGTTGAGACCCTGTCTCAAAATAAAAAGCACTGGACTGTAGCTCAGTGTCAGAGTACCCTGGGTTCAATCATTAGTACCAAACAAAACGAAATAAAAAAAAACCAACAACAAACAAACCCCCAAACAAAAGCAAACAAAAAGTCTGTGGGCTGCTAGGAATGTAGCTCAGTAACAATGCATACCTAGCATTCGAGAGGCCCTGGGTTCAATCCCTGGCATGGCAAAAGAGAAAAAAAAGTCGATCACTACAATAAATATAAGGAATATGTTTTTCTGCCTGTTTAGCACCTGCATCTTCTTATTATATACCATGCAACCTGCAACAAGCTCTTACAAACCCTAATGGGCTGGCCCTAGGCAGCAGCCCCATCCTATTCCTAGCATGGCCTATGGACTGTAGGGCTGGAAAGTGAAAAAAGACATCTCCAGGGCCATGAGAAGAACTGTGCCCGCCTTCCCCCATTTCATATGCTGAAGTTCTAAACCCCTAGTACCTCAGAATCTGTATCTGGTGACAGGGTCTTTAAAGAGGAATTAAGATAAAAAGAGATCTTGAAGATGGACCCTAACCTAGTATGGCTGGTATAAGATGGGGAAATCTGACATACAGGGGTACAGGGGGAAGATTAGGAGAAGATGGCTATCCACAAGCCAAGGAGAAAGGCTCAGGAAAAGCAAACCCTACCAGCACTTTGACCTCAGGTTTCTAGACTCCAGAAACATGGGAAAATAAATTGCTGTTGCTTAAGCCCTGAGCCTGTGGTAGCTGGCTATGGTGTCCTTCGCACTTGAATACACCCAGGTTCTCCGGCTGCCAGGGCGCTGGAAATTCTGCCAATTAACATATTCTGATAGGTGGGAGTGACAGGAAGATTGATTTCTGCTAACAAGCAGGGTGGTGAGCTAGTTACTGGGTGTGGATGCAGGGACATCCTAGCCATCTGCAACCAGGTAGAGAAAGGATGAGAGTCCCCGTGGCTGTGGCAGCCTCCTGGTTCTGCACTCTCCACTGGGTCCTGGGGGCCAGTTCTATTGTGCTGGCAGTCCCTCCTAGGGACTCTGAGAACTTGCTCCTCCAGACCTCAGGTGATTAGGCAAGCACCCAACCCCTGTATTAAGCCCATTCCACTGAAACTGCCAAGAGCGCTTTCTGTTTGCTGTAACTGAACCATGAACAACATGCAACTGCTAATCTGCTGTTTGTAAACTGCAAATAACTTGCAGATATTAGCTATGCTATTATTGCCATACCATCACTGCTGAACACCCCAAACTCTAGGACTCAAAGGAGGGAGTAGTAAGACATAAATTCTCTCTAAGCCAGACCACAGTAGCAGGCTGTGAGGTCAATAGTGGTGGAACCTGTGACCAGCCGCAGGTCCTACTCATTCTGCACAGTTCTGAGAGCAAAGGGCAGAAAGAGCAAGCTGCTGGTTATGGGGGAGGAGACTGAGAGAGAGAGGGGAGGAAAGGCTGCATGGAGCTTTAGAAAACGTGGTCTGTAAAGGGGAAAGAGATGGCTAGAGCTCAGCTAAGAGAAATTTACATAGAATCAACAGAATGGAAAATAAAACTGCTCTCACAAGGCTCCAGCTCATCCTGTAAGAGCAGCAGGCTTTTGAGTTCTGTATCTAGTACCCTACATTAGTAGCATTTTACCTGCCTTCCAGGGTGCATCTCTCTGAATAATAATGAGACAGATAAGTTAAATAATGATTAATTTTGATGACAGCCACCATTTACTGAGTACTTAGTCTTTGCCAGGTGAGTAAATTCCATGCATTTAGTTCTTACAATAACTCTGGGAGATACATTCTTTTATTGTGTCTGTTTTATAGAAGCAGCAGAGAGGTTAAAAAATAAACAAATAAAATAAAGGTATTGTGTTCATCTACAACTACAAAATATTCATGCTTAGAATCACACTGGTTTACATGGTATAGCTGGGGCTCTGGCTGACCTTACTCTCAAGATCACAGTCACCACCCGTCTCTGAACAGAAAGAACACAAGGAAGGAGTGGGGAGAAAGCAGGGGCAGGTGCCAGTCAAAATCTCTTATCGGAAAATACTGTGCTCTATTTAGGGGCTGTGGCTCACTTAGAGAGGTGGTCCCCACACACTGCCAGCAGGAAGTGAAGCACTAAGCAACCTCACAAGGTGGAAGTCAAGAAGAATAGGCTGTTCTTAGTTAAAAGAACAAATGCCCCAGATTCCAGGTAAGGCTTTTGCTAAAGACACAAGATGATCCTATCATCCTCAGAGCCCCAGAGAAGCTTTGGCAGGGAGCCATGAGAATGTGCCAAACCAAGTAATAAATCCAGAAGGAGAGGTTGCTACAGAACCTGGGCAATGAGTTCTTAACTTCACTGTGTATCCAGAACACTTGGAGCACTTGCTTAAAAAACCTGATTCAGGGGCTGGGGCTGCAGCTCAGTGGCAGAGCACATGTGAAGCACTGGATTCAATTCTTAGTACCAAAATAAATAAAACAAAGGCATGCTGTTCATCTACAAATACAAACAAAACAAAACAAAACAACCAAAGAAAACCTTGATTCAATAGGTCTAGGGCTCAAGAAGCTGCTTTTATAAACTTCTTAGGTGACCCTGACAGTTTCTGCTTCCAGAGGCTGCCTGTGTTTATTTCTATCTGGGAATTAAAACAGGTCATTGTTAAAGCTCTGAACAAACCCTGAAAAATTTGCGTTTGGATTACCTTAACCTACAGGATTAAGCCTCCTTCAGCTTGAAATCACTGTAACTATTTAATATATTTCTTTGCTACAAAAGTCTAAATTTGTTTTCTTAATAGCCACTTCCTTCTGGAAAGTGTCCAGAAGCTAGACATCCCTGCTCTTGCCATGTCTGGTGATATCCCCCTGCTACCACTCTCACTATTTCTGACCAGGTACCCATAGGGCTCACTCCTGGGGCTCTGAAAGTAGCAGAGTCAACAAGGGCTTTTACAGTCAGATAAATACAAACTGTGGCTAGTTACTTATGACTTCAAGGTGCTTTACTTCTCTGAGCCTCATCTGTAAAACAGGAAGGGATAATACTGGTAAATACCTTGAAGGGTTGCTTCCAGGAGGAACTGAGGGATGCAAGTAAATTAGCACTTGCCTGACACACACTGGTCCTCAGAGGAGGGAGAGGAAGCTCTCTCTACCCTATGACTTTAGCTGTGACCAATGCACTTCACCTTTACTTCAGTCCAAATAGTAGACCATTTAAATTTACACTTGAATGGTTCACAGTCACAGGTGAAATACCACTGTCTATCCCTTCTTGAGTGACATCTGTGACATCTCCATTGTCTTGGTCACTGGAGCATCCTTTGGTCTCAACCCTCCTTCTAACTTCTCATATCAAGAGCTAACTAATAAAAATACAAGCCACATGTATGATTTAAAAGTTTTCACTGGCGACATGAAAAGAAAAATAGAAAAAAAGTAAAATTAAGTTTAATACGAACAGAATTGACAGGTATTCCTTATAATAATTATTGTAGTTTACATTTTTGAATACCCAATGTGTATTTTTCACTCACAGTGCATCCCAATCTGGATGTCCCAATTGGAGTACTTCACAGACCTGGTGTTTACTGGACACAACAGTGTCTGCTACGATAGACAGTACAAACTTACATTCTGGAACTTTCCAAATTTCAGACTCTGACTCTGAAAAACTATGTTTTAATTTCCCCATTTTCCCGGCTTCTATTTTATCCAGTCTTTGCTCCCAGGACCTTGAGCCAGGGATGCTGGCCTCAGCTTGCTACAGCTCTCCAGGCCCTAATCTTCTTCCAGTACATTTTCTTCTGACCCTTTGCTCAGATACCACTTTCAGCTTATTCTTTTGAAAAGTTGGCTCAAACAAGTTCCTGGGATTTCTCAGGATTCCCTAAGAGAAGTCCAAAGGGACTTCCCTAAAAGAAGTCCAAAGCTTTACCCTCAAGATCCTAATGCTTCTGCTACCATAATAAAAATCCTAATCATAAAAGGAGCTTATTTCTACTTAGAGCTTGCTAAATGCCACATACCAGCCTGTATGCTAGATATTATCAGTCTAGTATCCTTCTAGATCCTCACAATGGTCCTGAGGCAGGTACTATTTTCACCCCCATTTTACAAATGAAGAAACCAAGGCAGAGTGAAGTTAAGTATGCCTAGTGCCAAACAGCTGGCGAGCTGCTGGACTGGGGTTTAAGCACTGTTAGTTTGACTGCAGAAACCAGACCTGGAGCGTCTACTTCTTTCTGACTGCAGAGATAGGTTGCATCGGCAGGCCCTGGTTTCAGGGGCTGCCCTTTCAAGTCCCACCTGTGATCCCCCTCCCAAGCTCTCTCCACTTGCTTCTCTTGGCTTAAATTCTCTTGTTTTAGGCTCCAGTTCACATTTTTATCTCTTGTAAGGAAGGTCTCTCTAACTACTTTTGCTTATGGTGACTAATTCCCTTTATGAATTCCTGCTATGTATATATAATTCAAGGGTTCAAGGACACCTGAGGACTTACCTATGCAAAAAAAGGGTAGTCATGGGGAGGTGTGCCTGAATACCCTAAAATTATATGCAAAATTTGGGGTGTGTTAACCTGAGGAGAGGATTAATAGCTGTTATCAAGCTCTCAAGAAAGGCTTATAACACCATTTATTTCAGTGCTTCCAACTAGTCTTCCAACTAAACTTTTAGCTCTGTAATACAGCAACTACATTTATTCCTTACTATGTGCCAGCTACTGTATCAAGTACTCTACACAGATATTTAATACTCTCTGGAAACATAAGAGGTTGACTTTGTCATACTTCAAAACTCAGAAGGTTACACAATTTGCCCAAGATCACATAGCTATTGGTGGCAGGAACAGGACTTTAATTCAGATTTCCCCAACTTCAAAGCCATGTCCTAATCAAGATGTGGTATCTTAATGCCATCTTCTCTCTTATATGGACTAATTCAGAAAATGAGGCCTCAATAAATATGTGGGTTAGATTAAGACATGTGATGTGGCAACCAACACATCAGCTAGCAAGTGAACCTACCACCTGGGGGTGTTTATGAGTCCAGTGTTTGTTTTCTTAGAAACAAGATATACCTTGCTGCTCCTTGCCACAGGTATTCTGCAAAGTACTGACTGTTCTGAGCCAATGGATACCCACCTGCTTGGTTCCCTGCATAGTTCTGAGAAGTCTGGGTGGAGTTCCTGGGGTTCCCACACTTGCTTAGGGTCAATTACTAATTCTGAATTTTTACCTCCAGCATGGATTGGCCACTTGTGTGGTACCCAGGTTCCGAGAGCTACACTGCATTTTACCTGCATACTGTACCACAAACAGGTTTCCAACTGTTGAAAGTGGGCCCACAAGGAGGTACCCTCTGAGGTTGACCTACAGAGGTGTAGGACACAGCCTCTTCCGTGCTGTGCTAGACCAGAATCCAGCCATGCATAGAGATGTATATTTACAGTCAACACTGAGAATGACAGTTACAAACAAGCTTTACTCTCTACTTAGTGTTGTAAGACTGACTGAGGAAAGATTTGCTTATATCTGCATGGCTGGCTCAAGATGGCCTGATGTCTCATATGTTTACCTAATGACTGAATAAAGGAATGAATGAATGCAATCACTACTTAATATTTAAAACAAAAACTAAAGGAAACATCATCAATGGATTTTTTTTTGGCTAAAGTCTGTGTTAAGGGCTTTATGTAAAATTATTTTATTTACTTTTCACAATGCCCCTAAAAAAATATTACTCTTACTTCATTAATTAGCTTTCAAATGTTAATGAAGGAATAAGTATACAGTAAACATTTTAAACAGTCTGAAAGGGTCTTCAACACAAACTAGTTCCCCTTGAACTCTAGCCTTTCTCAGGCAATTGCTGTTATCAGTTTCTCACATTTCCTTCTGAGGATATCCCATTCATATACAGACATGTTTATGCATGTATCTGTTTTAAAAAATGCAAATGGGAGCATGTTAAATGCGTTGCATGTGTGTGCTTTATTCTAACACTGTATTTTGGAGATTGGGTTAAAGGTAGTATGTAATAATGCCTATTTTTCAAACAGGGATGCTGAAGCTCTACAGATATCCAGATAATAAATGCCAAGGCTGAAATGAAGCCTGGTGCCCCTAATTACTTCTCATATTGCATCCTTCCTGCATCTCCCAGAAGCTTCCTGAGGCCAGAGAAGAAGTGGGTATGACCAGGGATGCAAAAGACAAAACCCTGTCCTAAAAGGACCTGTGCACTACTTTTGGGGACAGAACTACAATATGAAGTGAAGAAATTTCTAAACAATATAAAAATGTACCCAGGACATGTTTCACTATACTCCAAAGTGCCAGACATTTGTGAAAGGAAAGAGCCACAAGACACCGCACCCCACCCCCGCGCCCCTCAAACACTAGGAAATTCTCTGGCACAGTGGCTCCTCTGCCTATGGTCTATACCAGCAGCGGCAACCTCAGGATCACTGAGGATTTCTTCGAAATGCAACTTTTCAGAGGTCAGCCCAGATCTACAGAACCAGAAATGGGTTGGGCCCAGGCTATCAGTATTCTAACAAGACCCGGGGTGATTCTGATGCTCCCTAAAACTTAAGAACCACAGTGCCAGAGGAAGTGACTTCTGAGTTTTTTTTTTTTTTAAGTTGTAAAGAGGAGAAGAGTCCAGCATTCAATAAATTAACACTCACTCTAGATAAATCAAGCTTGATCCATATTCCCCACATTATCCTAGGGTTAAGCTGAGAGTCGGGATACAAAGACACAGAGGCTGTGTCCTGAGGAAGTGGAAGAGATGTAAGACCAAGCTGCCTAAGCCAGGAGGCAGAACATCCACAGGCTGGGTTGAGGTCTCCTCCTCTTCCCTGTGACAAAGTGCTCTGTGGCCCTTTTGATACCTAAACCTAGAAAACCTACACCTTCCTTCCCATCTATGTGAACTGGGTTTCCTCCCCATCAGCTTTCCTGAAGGACCTGCCTTCAACCCTCTATGACCGCCTTGGCTGAGCAGGGCTAGAGGTTTTCTGCACGGGGACCCCTCACCCTGGATGTTGTCCACATTTAGCAATTCTGTCCCCACATCTGGTGAAATGATAAAACAGAACAGAGATCTTTAGGATTCTGGCCTCACATTAAACAGGGGGCATGCTTTATAATATGGCTAAGCAGACAGGAGGTGGTCTCCTATGTGTGCACTTATATAAAAGCAGAAAACCCAAATGTTTAATGGGATGGATGTAAATAAGCCAACCCACAAATGAGGCTTCATCACTTTGGATTAGAAGCAACAGTTGCCACTGCCCTGCTTTGAGTGGTGCCGCCTTCTTGAAGGAGCAGGAGAAATGATTCAGAGAGGAACAGACTGGAAAGTCCTGAAGAAAGCTCTTGTAGCTCACTGGCATTTACAGCCGCAGGCTGGGGCTAGAGCTGAGGCTGGGGCTGGAGCTGAGGCTGGGGCTGGAGCTGGGCATTGTCAACAATGAACGTGGAGTACTGACTGGTGGTGGAAGGGCTTATGATTAAGTCCTGAATATAAATAAGCAGTGTAAGTGGGCCAATAAAAAATCCAAAGATAGGAATCAGGAACCCAGAGAGGGGTGGTCAGTGAGGGCTGCAGCAGGCAGAGAAGCCTGATGCTGATACAGGTCCGAACTGAATTATTCCCGGGAGGGTGGAAACTATAGGTGGGTGAAGAGAAGGAGAGAATTTCAGAATGATTATTGAGGGATTGAGGGGAGCAGTAGAGTGAGGATTTAAGTGGCTTTCTAATATAAAATGGGAGCCACCAAAAGTTTCTGGGCAGAGTGACAGGGGTAAGTGGAGGGCTGAGGGCAAAATGATTGAGCAACCTCAGGCAAAGAGGACTAGAAGCGAGAGACTGGGAAAGACAGGGCAGACTGTACCCATGGAAGGCCTGGAAGACGGCAACTTGATCACGTCTGGGTGTCAGATGGAACTGGGTGCAAATCTGAGCTCTGCCACTTAGTATAATAGGATGTTAAGTCATTTATGGTCCCTGAACTCCCATGTGCCCATCTGCAAAATAAGACAGAGTTTCTTCCTCTTAGGACTGTAATGATTAAATGAAAAAATACAGAAAAGAGCTGGCAGTGGAAAAAACTCAGTACCTATCACTATCGGGAGTTACAGCATGAGAATGCACACAGAGACAACTGGAATGCAAAAAAAAAAAAAAATTGCTTGCAAGAGATATGAAAAAGTAAGAATGAATCAGACTTTGTTCACAGGGATGAACAGGGAGTGACAGCACAAAGATGGCTGTGGGTGAGCACAGGAAAGAGAGAGAGCAGAGTGCAGCTGTGGGCCCTGGGCCTTCCTCAGAGGAACAGGCTCAAGTGGGGTATCTTAAGAGGAGCACATCAGGGACAAGGAAACATTCAGCCTGGGCAACACTGTCACAAAAGCTAGAGGACGGGGTGGTGGGGGGTGTTAGGGAGGAAGAGGGGCTAATGTTGTATAAATATGTTTAGTTAAAAATGTATTGTGCATGTTAGATGAGCACACTCCAAACTGTACTTACTGCTAGGTGATAACAATGTTAGGGAATTTTGGTGCTGCTTTTTATGTACTCCTGCAGTTAAAAGCTTTAGGTTTTCTTTTTTTCTTTTTTTTTTTTTTGGTAATAATAGATGATACTTACACAGCACTTAGGCTTGCCAAGTATTGTTCTAAGGGTTTTACAGATAAACTTACTTATTCCTCAAAACAATGCTATGAGGTTGTTACTATTGTTCTTCCCAGCTTAGAATTGAGGGAGGTACCACTCAGAAGACAGCCAAGGTCAGGGAAGAGGTCAGGGAGGACTACATAGGTGGAGCACTCAGACCAGCACCCGGCTCCACAGCCTGTGCTCTCAACTGTGTGTGACACTTTTATGATTATAACCAAACAGCAAACATCCCATGATTGTCATTTACCACACTAGGAGGAGGGGTTTATGGGAATAAAGGAAGTAGAGAACAAAAACTAGTTCACTGGACTTGGTGAGTGGGGAATTGCCACCTGGTGGCTGGGGACTTCTGCATGAGTAGTTTACACAGTGTGAAGGGAATGCAGGTCAAATAATAAAGAACTGAAGAGAAAACTTAACTCAGGGACACACCAGCAGTAGGGATAGGAATGTATTTAAAGAAGTGTGGCAGTGCAGTGAAGACAAGGAACTGGACAGAACTATTGTTGGCATTAGAACATTTATATATATATTTGTTATTAGGAATAGAGCCCAGGGCACTTTACCACTAAGCTACATCCCTAGTCCTTTTTACCTTTTATTTTGAGACAGGTTCTCACTAAATTGATGTGGCTAGACTCAAACTTGTGATCCTTCTGCCTCAGCCTACGAAGTTGGGATCATAGGCATGTGCCACTGCACATGGCTAGCACTGGAGCAAAAGGTATCAACTGCCAAAGAGTACGTACTGACCACTTGAACAGGAAAAACGAATAGATGGTGACAGAAACTACGAATGGAGAGAGTGTAGGTGGGGATATAGATGGTGCAAGACAAGCTATGAGTTAGTTGTTGAAACTGGGTGGCTTCAATAGTTAAGCTGCATGAGGTTCATCCTACTTTTGGATATGACTGAAAAATTTAAGAATAAAAAGTTAAAAGAAAATTTTTATGGGCTGGGGATGTGGCTCAAGTGGTAGCGCGCTCGCCTGGCATACGTGCGGACCGGGTTCGATCCTCAGCACCACATACAAACAAAGATGTTGTGCCCACCAAAAACTAAAAAATAAAATAAAATTCTCTCTCTCTCTCTCTTAAAAAAAAAAAGAAAATTTTTGTGATCCTAAATAATATATGACATGACAATCACTGACATTATCAGCTGAGAATCTGTCATTAAAGAATGATAGATATGTACATTAATGATTACCTAATTTCCTTCTCCAGATCAGCTCTAACCAGTATGCCCAGTGTCCATAGTGCAGTGGACTAACTTTTGAGGAGGCACAGATGGGACTATAAGCTGCGATCTAGGACCACTGTCCATTTCACACGGTGCTTAACTCTGGGTCACAGATACCCAAGGATACCTTGCCAGGAAGCATTACTTCCCACAGACATCTACAAAAATGAGAGGCAACACTGTGGTCCAGATACCCACCACTTGACATGCCAAAATGCAGAATAGGAAACTTCATCTCACGTTCTCCCATGAACCTATGGCCAAGACACATCTGGATATGAGGAGGAGCATTCCAGGTAATAGCAGGGGAGCATTCTCTGGGTTTGATAGTACCTAAATATGTATTTTCAAAGAAAAGGGAATGAATACAAGAGGTTCCCAAGTTGACTTCTTGTAGTTTTAACTAATTTTCTATTAAATTGATTAGAATTCTACCTCTGAAATCAAACAACTTCTATTTTTTTAGTGTTACTTGAAAAATGGAATGGGAAACAAGGGTGAGTCGCTGAAGGTTCAAACATCATCATCATCAGCAGCAGCAGAGTGATTTAAATAATGTGACACCTAAAAGGCACGCTTCTACTTTGGTTCATTGAATTCTGTACAATTTCTGAATGTCTCCAGTTCATCTAAAGGAATGATATAAAATTTCTCAGAAATATAAATTAATGCAAATTCATTAATATTTTTCTTTAAATGAGGTGTAGAATATTTAAGAAAGACTGTTGAGACAAACAAATCATGACAAAATATCTTCACTTGGAACAGCTGGAGAAATGACACCAATTTAAATATGTAGCAGGTTACTACAAACAACTTGCTAAGTAAGTTTTGTACACTTCACCTCAATAATTTCACAAAATACAGTGCAGGATTTCCACCTGCAAACGACAAAAAAAAAAAAAAAAAAATTTCTATGGCTTTTTTTAATCCTGATTTCCCAGGCCAGACCTAGTTAAGGTATTCTACTCCAGACTGTAAGTTCCAAGAGTCTACTTTACAGGCTGAGGCAGGAGGATCCTACTTTTTGTAATAATTGATATTTACTTCACCCCCTTTCCTTAAGCTTCATACTCTACCTGATAGTGGTTCATAGAGGGCAGGTACCCCACATTACACAGTTCTTTGTATCTTCCACATGAACTACATATAGGAAGACTATATGCTGATTTACTCATTATGGACACAAGTCTTCATAATTCAGGAAATGGACAATATAGTCCTACAGTTGGGCACACAGCAGAAACTCAATAAACAATTCAATCAAATGATAGCACAGTATTTCAGGTGAGTGGTGATAAAAGTCTGAACCCAGTGTATGAAAATCAGAATTTCTGAAATAAACTGAGATTATGTCACATTACAAAAGGATTCCTTCAGAGAAGAGTTTTCCAAATGCATTACCTACCAGGCAAAAAGGTTAAGTTAGATAAACTAATTATTAGCTCTGATTCTAATTAAGTATCAAGTAGGAACTATAATAACCATCTCTAAATTAAAACGTAAAATTTTTGTGCATCTGCTTGTGTGTCTTGAGCATAGTTCAACTTCAGCTTCCAAAGCATAATACCAGTGAGCAGGGCGTGATAGTGCACATCCATAATCCCTAGTAGCAGGGAGGCTGAGGCAGGGGGATTCCAAATTCAAAGCCAGTTTCAGCAACTTAGGAAGATGCTCAGGAACTTAGCAAGATCCTGTCTCAAAAAATAAAAATGGCTTGGTATGTAGTTCAGTGATAAAGTGCTTCTGGGTTCAATCCCCAGTACCAAACCAAATCAAACAAAAGTATAATTCTAGTGCACACACTTTCATCACCCTGTACACTTGAATGGGAGTGTGATATCAACTTTGAGTTTAGGATACCTGGTATCTTTGGGTTCAGTAGCAGCTCTTTCTTTGGTTTCTGTCCCTGGTGGCAGTTTCCTTCTTGTATTAAAGACCAATATAGGAAAATATGTTTCTGAAGCTGCAAGCTCTGGAAGGAAAGAAGTGTTCCAAATCTCTTCTTTGCTTAAATCTGCTTGTGTAGGTCAAGCACTTAGGGTGGAGAGAAGTGGGCTGCTTCCCTGGGCTAATTCATCTCACAAGCAGCATTGGGCACATATTTTCAAGTAAATTCTAACAGTGAATACAACAAATTAAGGCTTTTAACTTACTCATGTCCTTAATTGTAAAGTCCATCAAACTTTTCTAACACTGAAGGGGTCCAGGGATTAAGCTCCTAAGAAAGACCACAGGAGATCAACATTTGGTTGTCTGTAACCAAACAGGAGTTTCAGAAGGTTGAAGCAGATTCTGTCTTCAGGATATTTTCAGAAGTGCATGAGATTTTTTTTTTAATTATGTGAAGATTTATTCTATAATATATGTATGTATGTATTTTTTGCAGTACTGGGGATTGAACCAAGGGTGATTTACCACTGAGCTACACCCTTAATCCTTATTTTATTTTATTTTTTTATAATTTTGAGACAAGATCTCACTAAGTTGCTGAGACTACAGGCATGCGCTACCACCCCTGGCTATGAGATTCTTTTATGCCCAGTGAAAATCAGGATAAATGACATGTGTTTATATAATACCAGAAATTGTATAAGATTATAAGAATCTGCATGGAATTCTTACAATCAGCCATTACCTGTCAGTGTAAACATTTACAAATGAACAGACCTAGGGTTCACATGGTCCCTGCATGCTTATGCTCTTAGAGACTGGAGGGATTGACAGCTGAAAACTATTGCTAGCTGAGATTTGGGTACACATACCTAGCTGTCATATATAGTTGCTGCCACGTTAGTATGCCACTTCCACCTTTACCCAATGTAGAACCCTGCTATCCTATTTGCAATGTGGCAAGCCTGATAAAATAATAATGCCATCAAAAGTATTAAAAAGTGCTTTTTCAAACACCATCTTATACAGGGTCAATTAATTATTTTATTTATTTTTATTTCTATTTATGGATTGTGTGAACCTCTTGAATTTAGCATGTAAATTTATGTGATTGGTACTTTTGCAGATAATTGAAAAAAAATCTTTCTGCCTCAAGAGACCCTCATTTCTTAATAGTCTATCAAGTGCTTCCTCTCTTATATATTTAGTGCATTTTCAGTTTTAATAATTTCATGTGGATTTCAAACAGAGATTCCCCACCCCCTTTTCTTTTAAATGGAATCTTATTTGCTATGGTTTGGATATGGTTTGAGTGTGACACCAAAGGTTCGTGTGCTGGAAGTTTGGTCCCCAGTGTGGCAGTGTTGAGAAGCAGTGGGATCCTAGTGGAAGATGATCAGGTCACTGGGGACTGGGGGGGGAGCCGGGGGAGCCCCCCCCCCCCCCCCCCCCCGCCCAAGGGATTACTGGAGTTCCCACAGGATCCTAGTTAGTTCCCTTGAGAGCAGGCTGTTATCAGAGTACAGCCGGCCCCTGAATCTCTCCGGTTTCCTGTCTCACCATGGGACATTCTTCTGCACTCATTCTTGCCACTGTGCCATCTACCATGAGTTCCACCCAATACTGGACTATCAGCCTCCAAAACTGACCTAAATAAACTTCTTTATAAGGTACACGGCCTCATGTATTTTGTTATAGAACAGAAAACAGATTAATATAGCAATTTATATTTCCCTAGAAGCAGATTATACCTGCACTCAAAAGGTATAGCAACATGAAAGACAAAAAGCACCAACAGAACAAATACCAGATGGCTTCCTAAGAGGAATGCCTTCTAGACTCACCTGGGCATCTCTTTCAATGTACCAGGGCCTAACCTCATGCCATACCTCCAGAATCAGAGTTTCAGGGATAGAACCTGGCCAAGGTACATTCTGGAAAATCCCCAGGTGACTCTGATGTGTACTCTTGGTTAAGAGCCTCAGGACTAGAACGTGACTGGACTGCTCAGTCACAAGGATGAGGCCTCCTGACTGTTCTGCCTGGTAGAGGAGCTAGTCCCTTCCCTTTCTGGGCCTCAGTTTCCTCTCCCTAACAGAGAAGAGTAACGGAGACACTCTGCGCCACTTTTTGGCTTCCCTCTGAATAGCCCTTTCTTTCCTGTTCTTTGCACTACTCAAACCACTGGTGTAAGATTCCTAATGATCAAGGTGGGGACTGAGTGTCACTAAATGAACTGCAGAGGTGATTCCAACAGTGGTGGCTATTGCCAACAGAATTATGCTGTGGGGTGATGTGCAGGGGTCAGCAATGAGTTAATGCCTTGGAAGAATTAACAACTGGGGACCGGCTTACACGGGGAGTGGGGCATTTTCCTTACCAGGGAGTTCTAAGATAGGTGAGTGTTAAGGAAAGAAACTAGTGCTAATGGATGTTTGGGTAGGAGGAACCATGCCCACAAATACAGTAAGCTCTTTTAGCTAGAGTGTTCTGGGAAGGGTATCAGAGCAAACTGAAATTTCTGGATGAGTTACCACTGTTGCTAATTTTCAAAGATGACAGCACATGCCTATAGAACCCAGAACCCCGAACAATTACAGAGAAGACACTCTGCTAAACTTCCTATTTCCAGATAAAACTGAAGCTTTGAACTTGTCCACTTTTTCATGCTGACATGGCTAAACCAGCCTGTCCTGATTTCTGGTCCAGACCTCCCTTGGGTCCATCTTCAGGTTTCAAACTGGCTCTGTACTGTCTCTTCCCTGCTCTGTCTTTAAGTACAGCTGACCTTGAAGATTTGGCCCAGCACCCGATTTTCCTGTTTCTCTCCTCTCCTCCACTCCCATTTTTTGCAGATGATTCTTGCATCTGTCTCTGGCCCCAGACCCACGCCTTCATCCAGAGAGCTTGCAAGTTTCTTGGATGCCAAGGTTCATACACTTCTTATTCCCAGTGCCCTTGAACTCAAAAGGCCAGAAGTCCTCCTCTGGATTCAACCCACCTCTCTCTTCAAATAAAACTTTCATTACAGTTATCTAGACTCAAACTTCAGCTGTGCTTCTGGGACCATCACCATGCCCCATCACATTCAAAGGGCCTCTAGCCCTGTCAGTTCCATTTTTCTCAGCACCTCAGTCTGCAGTCCCCCACCAGCAGCCTTTGAATCAGGCTCCTGCTCCATAAGTGTTTGGAGATGATGGCAACAACTTTAGTGTTTTCAGTTCCCTGGAGCTGTCCTCTAAGGCTTTTCAGCCTGTCACACTGATGGCCAAAGCGAACCTGAGACATGAGCAGGCCACCCTGGTGGATGTGGGGTGCGCGTGAGAAGCCTGGAGCAGGACCACTAGCTCACCTTCCCTTTCTCCCTGGGGCAGCCTGCGGGACTCTGCAGACAACCAGGGCCTCTGAAACAACTGAAACCACTGCTGAAAGCCACCAAAGCCACCACAGCCAGATACATCCTCCTAAAATTCAGCTCTGATGGTATTATAACCCTCAGAAACACCAGTGTGTTGGTGGATATGCAAATTATGTGGGCAGAATGTTTATATGTTGCTTCTCTAGTCCAGGTGTGTCCCTGACAGGAAGGTGCCCCTATATGTAGCAGAAGACAGCAGCACCGTTACACTCTTACCCCAGATGGAGGCTGCCCAAATGGCCAAATAGGAGTCGCTCCACAGACTACTACTCAGAGAACAGCAAAGAATGAGGTTCCACGGCAGTTCGGATGAGTCTCATGCACTCTGGGGTGCATGAATAGGCCAGACACCGGAGTCAAAATGGAGCACAGTCCACGTGGTTCTAGCTGCATCCAGCACTGCCACAGGTGAAACTAATCTGTGTCATCAGACGGCAAGACATGGACAGTGGTGCCCTCGAAGAGCAGGGTGGCAAGGCCATGAGGGTGTGCTTCACTTGTGAATCAATCATCCCACTGATGACCATGGTCCTGTTCTGTCTGCTGTCATACTTCAGCAAAAAGTTTAAAACCAACCAACTAACCATCCAGGGCCCCACTAACAGCTGGGCTGAAAGCAACTGTCACCGTGGCCCAGAAGCCCTTCTTGATATGGCTGCGAGCCAGCCTCAAGGCCTTCACTGTTCTCACTCCAGGGCTTCTTTACCCTTCAAGAATCCAGGCATCTGCTGTGAAATGTGGTGCTGTGGACATTCCGGGGAGAGGCATGCCCAGCATTCCACAGCATTCATAGGATTTTCAAAGCCTCTCCACAATCCTGAGCAGGAAAAGAACAATTGCTTGACTTGCTGTTCCTCAGTTGATCCCTGAAATTTAACTCTATGACTTGCTCTTATACCTATTTTTTCCCCCAGAAAGTCTTCCCCTTTTAATCCCCTGTTGGGATTCTCCCCTTGCTTCTAGGTTACATTAGGTTACTTCTACCCCAAGTCTCTGCTGGCTCTCCAAAAAACCCAATCTCCCTCCCCGACAACTACTCATCAGGGGTCTGCTCCGATTTATTGGTAGGCACTGAGGATGTACAGTGAATCCTAATCTCTGCTCACACGGAACTCTCTACCAGTAGGGGAAACAGAAGGATCGCAGATAATTTTAATCAAAAAAGCAGCATCAAGAGAGAGATAGGTAAGTCCAGGGAGATTCAGAAAAAGCAGAGATTCCTCATGGCTGTGGAAAATCTGGGCAGACTTCAAGGACGAGTGGCACTGCCTATGGAATTTAGAGCTAGGTGGGAAGGACACTCTTAAGTGGAGAGGTGAAGACTAGCACTGTGAAAGCCCGGAAACTGTGCAGGGAAGGGGGGGTTCCCCTAAGCAGAGACAATTGAAGAAGAGGAGGTAGAAGGGGCACAGGTGGGAGTGAACCAGTCAGCTGCAGGCTCAGGAGGTTGAATTTTATGCTGTAGGCAACTGAAAGCCACAGAAAACTTTAAAGCAGGGCATGATGTGTTCAGGGATATGCCTCAATCTCTCAAATGAACTGAGATGATCCCTGCTTTGGAGGTTCTAAAACACACTGCTGTGCCTGTGGTTCCTCCCTGGCCCTTTCTTCATAACATGGCCACCTACCACTTTGTTTGCTTGCACACTCTGCCCAACTTAAGTGAAAGACAAGAATGGTTCTAATGCTAGCACACTGTCTTACAAATAGCAGCCCTCAATAAATATTTAACAAATGAATGTGCAATGGTCACGTAAAACTGTTTCTGAATGAATGAAGAAATTGGGTGAGAAAGCACAAAATAATTAAAAAAAAAAACACTTAGTCTAATACAAACAAAGCTAGATGAGTGCAAGGGTTCCTTCAACCTTCAGATCCTGTGTGGACACCAAGATGCTCACTATTCAGAGTGACTGACATGGAGAGGAAGAGACGGCAATGGTAACTCAAGTGCCTTAAGATTATGGGGAAGTGCGTGTCATGGGTGGTGTCCAGGCCAGGAATGGTATATCAAGAGTCCTGTTCAATGCTCAGCACCTGGAACAGGAACGAAAGAAGAGTCCAGCCTCACTGTGACTCTGTTGTCTGATGACTGGTGGGATCTGGGAAGGAAGAGAGAGAAACTGTTCAACCTCTCAGGTTGAACTTCTGTATTTTTACCTTTTTTAAAAAGAGGGAATGAAGTGCTTTGCATGCTGCAAAGAAAGGGGCTCCACCTCTCAATCAAGAAAGAACAGAACACTCCGCTGGGAGAGAGGCTCACTCTCTCCCAGGTCCACACGGGGTGTGCAGGCTCCAGAGCTTGCTGCAGCTAATAACCATGTTTGCCATGCTATTTTTTCTTTGTACATCACCACCTTTTACTTTTGAAGCTCTTTCACTTATATTATCATACCTCAAACCACCCTGTAATTAAGTTACTCTGTCCAGCTGGCACTTAAAGAGATCTGATAACTTGCCCAAGATCCCTCAAACTAGGAAAAGAACCCAGGTTCCTGACTCTCAGACCAGGCTCCTCCACTGGATCTCACAGTTTCTAGGGAAGTAACTTTCGTGGATGTGGCAAGGACTCCCCAGAGGTGACCCAGAGATAGGTACTGCCTGTCTGGAAGTTATGCCCACTTGTATTTGAGTATGGGATGGGCCCCTCCATTTGGTGCAGGCCTGGGTGATCATGTGCTTTATCCTGGCCAAGGGCAACGTGTGGAAGCTGAAGCTTGGAGGATGTGAGCAGCTGGTGTGGCTTACCCAAAGGAGGGAGGGAGGGCGTGGGAAAGGAAAAGCAGAACTTAGCACCATTTGTGACTGCAGCTCTCCAAAACTACACCCTGCATGGCCTAGTTTAACATGTACCCTGCAGTGCTGACTGCGACTGGAATTCCCTTTTTCTAGTCTAAGTTTCCTTTTTACTGCAAAGCCTTCCAGGCGGTCGGGCAGCAACACCCATTACTAGCCATTACAATTTAGTCTAGCCCTATTTTTGGAGCCAGCTCAGGGTGTTTGTCTCTTTTTTCTTTTAAACAACAAAAGAAGTGCATTGCAAAATTCAAACTATATGCACATGACTAGAATAAAAAGTTAAAACTTTCTTTTCATTTCACACCAAAGGGGTAATTATGGTCAATAGTCTTTTTCTTTCCTGCCACACCTACTGACCTTTACACACACACACATACAAACACACACTTCATACACATGTATATGATTTTTTAAACAAATAGGATATTTGCATAAAATTCTGCAAACTTCATTTTTCATTTAACAATAAACATATCATGTGTAACCAACCTTGCTGGTATATTTTCCTAATTTTAATTTCTCATTTTGGGCCGTTTATAATGTATAGAAAAAGCAGTGCAGCATAGGAAATACCTAGTGTCAATTTTGAAAATTAATAAATTGTTACAATTGATCCCCTCCCCAGACTTTCTAGGAGTCCGTGTAGGTCCAGCTTCAGAACATGCAGGGAGGGGACCAGCAAAACCTAACCCACATGATATCTGCTTGGTACAGAATTTCACAACAAGTGGCCCAAACAGGCTTGGTACTTAGAGACCAGCACTTAGAAGCTGAGCCTGAAAAACTGTTAAGGCTCCTCCTCTAGTGTCCAATCCACTGGGGGGAGATTTTAGGAGAGTTGTAGGTGACAGGCAGAGGCAGGTTCCATGAGAGTGCAATGCTTTGACAGCTTCCCCATTTTAAAACCCAGGAGTCAATGGTTTGCAAGGGCAGTTGCCTTGTGCAAACAGGGAACTTAGGTTCCTTTTTTGCAGAGCATGTTCTCTGCAGATTCTGTGGGCCACCCACATGGTGTGGCTAACCCTGATAACTATCCTCTGTCCCAGGAGGAGTACATGCTAATCCTGGCTCAAGGGCAGAGACCTACTGCCTAGATCTGAATCCAGGTCTGGGCTGCTATCTGGAGCAACCAGATGGGGAGGGGCAGAGGGTACAGGGCAGCTAGAGAGAGCACTAGGGAAAAGGGGTGAGGGCATACTGCCTTCTCTGAAATGTTTTTTCAAGATCTATGAAACAGCATTTTGGCTATGCCAAGAGCCCATGGGTAGCAAATGTTTTGATTCCTTCTGCTGCCTTTAGAACATGGAGTACTTCTGTGTGCAGGAACCGTTTAGTCCTTTAGATGCACTGAATAATTTAGTCCTCACAATTGCCTGGTGAGTGCATGCTATAATATTTTCCTGTTTTACAGATGGGGAAAAGAAGGTACAGGAAGTCATGTGATTTACCTAGTGAGTAGCAGACATAAGATTTGAACTCAGTACTGTAGCTCCAAAGCCATGCACTTAAGGATCACACATCTTTTTAGACTGGTGTGGTGATCTCAAAATGTATTATGTTTAGAAGTAAGGTTCCATGTTATTTCCATTATGGAAAGCCCTAGTTCAAATAAAGATAAGTGGGCTTCTTTCATACAATATTCTGAGGGTCTCTTCTACACTGGGATACATTCATAATCTGCAAGAGACATATGATTTACAGCATTTCCCCAAATTATTTGAGCATGGAAATGTTTTCCTAGCAATTTCTCATGAGATTAGTAGTTTTGCTGACCACACTGAGTAAATGCTGGCAAAGGGAGTTGTTAGGAATAGGGCTGATTCTTGCCATTTAATTGTGTGATTCTTGAAACTGTTTAATTGGAGCCTGTCTCCTCATCTGGGGCAGGAGAGGAATGTGGTCCTGGTACCTCACCACACTGTTTAAAGATGAAATACATACACATTAAGTTCTTAAGCTATGCAGTGCTCTGGCTGTGAGCAGTGGCACACACCTGTAATTCCAGTGGCTTGGGAGTCTGAGACAGAAGGATCCGAAGTTCAAGGTTAGCCTCAGCAACTTAGCAAGACTCTAATTTAGAAAGATCCTGTCTCAAAATAAAAAATAAAAAGGGCTGCAGATGGGAAACTCTTCTGATTATAAAGAATATAAAATAATTTAAGAACAAAGAAATGAGACTTCAATTTAAAAAAATCAGAGAATCACTGCAATACTATAACCTCTGAGTGATCATTACCCATAGCAGTTTCTGTCAGAAAAACATGCAAAATCCTCACAAAGAAAACAACCCTGAAGCACTGCAGAGTACATTACCATTCTAAGGAAATGAGGAACAGGGAAACATTCTAAAAAAAACTACTTCTGACAAAAAAGTTTCTTTGCAAAGTGTGTCCTCTAGTGTGGTATTAGAGGCAGACAGAGGACAGGACCAATTTCCTGAGTGCTGACAAGTGGGACGGAAAGGGTCAGGTCGTGCCCACACACTAGAGATGGGGAAGATCTACACTAACTTTCTCGGGGGAGAATTCTCATCACCGAACTGAAAATGGCTTGGCATCAGCAGGACACCTTCCTGTTCCCTGTTCCTGTCTTACAGTGACTCATGCATCTGTGTTCGTTTCAATTTCAGCGGCTGTGGGAGAGGAGCTGAAGGACTGTGTTGTCAGGAACTCTGACTCCATAAAGGCACCCTCCCACAACACAGTGCTCTTTCCGTCACGCCTGCCAAACATGTGAGAATGGACAAAACACAAAACAAAAACTCCATGAGTAGAAGTCAGGGAGAAGGCTGCAGCGGGCAGCCATGGCAGCTACTGTGTAAGCTGGGGGCCGCCCTGCTAGGGGACCCACCCTGGCACCTAAGGCCCTGTGCTCAGTGGACTGGAGCAGCTCTGCACTAGGGGCCTGTTTCCTGTTGTGCAACTATGTAAATGAACCCCGTGCTGGGGAGGGCTGGCTGCACCCAGTGGCAGGAATATGTGAATGGTAGAGCAGTAGGGCTCAGGGCAGCTCTCAAAGCCTGCAGGCTCACACGCTGGATGCCACCCCCAGGAACATGGCCCTTATCTCTGCCAGGGAACCTATCCATATGGTAAGAACAGACAATTCCCTGGCAAGCACAATCTGGCAAAGGTGGAGCCAGCAACCTCAGGAAATGGGGGTGGGGGGTGGGGAGTGTAATGAATTGGAAGATGATTGAAACCTAGGGGACTGAACTTCAGGATGAACTCAAAATGGTTTCCCTGGGCCATTTCTGCAAACAGCCTGTTTCCTTACGTGTAAAACGAAAGGGGCTCCTCTCTGTTTCAGGGCAGGAACCAAATGTGGATGATTTCCAATGTTTACACCAATACTGAAAAGGAAGGGTCTTATTCTCCATTTTGCAGATGTGTAAACTGAGGCTTGGAGGAATGAGCATGGTCAATGTCCGTTCGGGTACAAGTCATAGAGCCAAGATATGAACAAAAAACTGTGGGTACTGTGCCCCCTTCTGAAATTTTACATAGACGTCTAAGTTCTAAAGTGATGTTTACAACTAAAATTAATTCTTACTTTTCAGATACACAGCATTGCTAAGTTGGTAAATTATCTACTTCAAATTAAAAACCTTACTTTCATCAATCCTTCTTGGACTACTTGTTCTTTTGCCATTACCAAATGGACATGTTCTTAGGGGACTGCAAAAGGGTTTTGAAATTAGCTAAAGCGTCTAATTATAATTCTCATCTTAAATTGTTAACAAAATAAAATCACTAAAACAAGTCTGTGACCAAATATAAATTAGTTGCATTTATTGGTCTCAGGAAAGTTGTACCAAGACAGAACAGGTACAGGATGGTGAGAAGCACTCTGGGCCCAAGGTCAAGAGACCTGGGGTCTGTCTACCTAGGCCCTCAAATTAGGTTTCTACAAACCACCTGTCCCTGTCCTGTGTTCTTCCTGCATCAGTAAAACAAAGAGCTTAGATCAGATCAGTGTCTCTCACCCACTTTAATATAAAGATGCTTTTTTTAGGGGGTGGGAGGACTAGAAATTGAACCCAGGGCCTTCCATATTTGAGGCAAGTACCGTGGAGCCACATTTTAGCCCACGAAGATGCTTTCAAAGTACAAATTCTTACTAGATTCTGCTCCTTCAAAGACAGTTGTACTTTTGAAGCCTATGGGTTATAAGAATATATAATGACAAAAAACTCACATAAATGTTCTCCTACTAATTGGAACAAACTTTTCATATACTTGAACAAGAGTAGTGCCTTTATGTTTAAGACATTATTATTCAATTTATTGTCAATGTGTAGTCTCCATAAAAATTCCCTCACCCTTTACAATAAATTACCCATTCCCCTTCCCATTCTTTGCATATATACAGTGAACCTTTGCATTAAATGGCCTTAAAAGGTTCTTTTCAGTATCGGGCTTTGATTTTATCACAAGCCAAATACTTCTAAGAAATGTCATACTAACTTTCCATTTTGTGTTCAGAAATTTTTCAGTTAGTGATTCTGTTATGCAGCAAACCACACCCATTGTACAATGACGACAGATTTATTCTTAAATATACGTTTTACAAAGACACACACAATGCCTGTGCTAGGTATACACAGATGAATAAAGTAGACCAGATTACTGGTCTACATCAAGTCTTTCACATGATTCCTGAGTCCTCCTCTCTGTTTTATCTCTAGTTTCAACCTCTCTTTGGAGTTCTGATTCATAATCTTCATGTGTCTGCTCAACATCTCTACTTGGATATCCAAATTTATCTCAAACTTCTTGTGTGTAAAGCAAACCTCGGGATCTTTTCCCTTCCATGCTTGCCAAAACCTAAAATCCTTCTTTCAATGGCATTCCCCATCTCTGAAATGGCAACATCATTCACCCAAATGCTTAGGTATAAAAGACTCTCTTTCCTGTTTGTGATATTCTTGCCCAGGTGGCATCTACAGATACTTGATTATGGGGACCAGAATTATTTTAATGCAACCTAAGTTTATTAAACACCTACTATTCTCAGGTGAGGCACTAGGGATGCAGCAGAGGGGGCCAACATCACACAGGTAATGAAGGATGGTGTGGTACTGTATGGGGATGTGATCACTGTTGAGAAATCACAGAGCAAAGGGGCTCTCCCTGGTCTAGGTGGAGTTGTGGAAATGGTGTCCAAGATCTCTACCTTTAAAGGCAGAAGCCTCTTTGAAGTCTTCCATTTGGAAGGTTAATATTATTTCCTAATGATGTGCTCCCATAACTTAAATTACCTGACAGATGAACATCAGGGTAAAGGAAGTATTATGCTTCTACTCCTACACACCAGGTAAATCAGTGCTGGGCATGAACCAGACAAGATGAGTTCAGATATTCAGAGAACAAATGAACTGCTTACTCTAAGCCTAACCGTGACACAAAAGCCATTTTTCACTCCCCTTTCAAAATGCATAAAAATTGGGGGTTAGGAGGTGTAGCTTGGTGACAGAGCACCTGCCAAGCATTCTTGGGGTCCTGGGTTCAGTCCCCAGCATCACAAACAAAACAATAGACCAAAAAATGTTCATATCCTTTGACTCAAAAATCCTAACTCAGGGAATTCATTCTAAGGAAATAATTCAAAGTATGTGTGGGAAGATATTCACTGAAAAATTATTTATTAAAAATTAAAAAATGAGCCAGGCATGGCAGCACACACTTGTAATCCCAGGGACTGAGGAGGAGCACTGGTTTGAAGCCAATCTTAGCAATTTAGCAAGATAAAAATTTTAAAAAATTAAAAATACAAATAAAAAAGGGCTGTGATATAGCTCAGTGGTAGAGCAACCCTGGATTCAATCCCTAGTACTTAAAAAAAAAAAAAAAAAAAATATATATATATATATAATCTCTCTCTCTCTCTCTCTCTCTCTCTCTCACACACACACACACACACACACACACACATAGGGAAGAAAAACAAAAATTCATGCCAGCTGGATGGTAAAACACTGAAGGTATAATATTGAGGACTGTATTGCTATATAAAACATGCTTAGCAACACAGTGAATCCCGTACCATGTACATCCATGAGAATGGGACTCTAACTAGAATAAGTTATATTTCATGCTTATGTAATTATATTGAAATGGATTCTGCTGTCATATATAACCAAAAAAAAGAGAACCAATAAAAAGTGTTATATAAAATTTACATATGAAATGGACAGAGGGCAAAACATACAAAAATGAAGTTCATTTCCTAGACATGTCTATGAATATTCTTTTACAATTGTTGTTTGAACAATAAAAAATGTAACATGGATATATTTTGTCCTAACTCACATGGAACATGGGTCTGTAAATTATAGCCACTGAGCCAAATCTATTCCAGTGTCAATTTTTTTAAATAAAGTTTTATTAGAACACTGACATGCCCACTGGCTTAAGTATTATTATCCATGGCTGCTTTTGCTCTCCAATGGTAGAGGCAAGTAGTTGAGAGAGCAGATAGTTCACTAAGCTTACCATATTTACTAACTGGTCCTATGCAGAACAAGTTTACAACCCCTGATCAAGAGTAAGGAAAGATCATGGTTAATTCCCTAAGCTTACCACATCCGTAACTGCTATGGACTGAATGTTTATGCCTTTTCAAAATTCATACATTAAAATCCTAACTGCTGAAGATAGTATTAGGAGATGGTGATTAAATCTCTTCATGAATGGGACTAATGCCCTTATAAAATCAGCCCAAGGGAACTCACTGGCCCCTACCACAGAATGAGGACACAGTCAGAGAACGCATTGTGTAAGTGGAGGCAGCCCTCAAAAGACACTGAATCTGTCAGAGCCTTAATCTTGGACATTGTAAGCTCTGGAACTGTGAGCAAGAAACTTTTGTTGCTTCTAAGACACCTAGTTATGATATTTTTGTTATAATAATCTGTACAGACTAAGACAATAACTTAGCAGATACTCCATGAATATGTATGAATGAACAGGAATTTATCTATATTTTATACCATTTAATGGTATAAAATATAGATATTTTCTTCTTTTTTTTTTTGGTGGTGCTAGGGATCAAACACAAGACCTCATGCATGTGAGATAAGTGCTCTACCACAGAGCTATACCTTCAATTCCTTCCTACTTGTTCTTAAACACACACACACACACACACACACACAAACACACACACACAGAATAAAACAACTACCACTCCAAATAACTCTCTCCACAGTTTCTATTTCAATTTGGATAAGAAGGTCATACATTAATCAAAAAGCTTATTATCTAAATTGAACCCCAGTTCATTTTTATATAATATAGACCTGGAGAGGAGACAGAAATGCTTCTTATGTTAAGGACTACTGCTGAGAACTGAAATACATTTCTTATAAGTGTTTTGTTTGTTTGCTTGCTTTTGAAAGCTTCTCTGGCCTTCAGGAAGAATAAACAGTCAGAGGTCCTGGCTCTTCCTACGTTGAACACCTGAACTTCACAGCCATCACCTTCCTATGTAAGGTCACCAACACATGCAGACAAGGTGGACTTCTCTTTCAAACCATTCCTTGTTGCACCACAAGAATGCATTGAGCTGGGTGTGGTGGTGCACACCTGTAATCCCAGCAGCTCAGGAGGCTGAGGCAGGAGGATCACAAGTTCAAAGTCGGTCTTAGCAACTTAGTGAGGCCCAAAGCAACTTAGTGAGCCTTGTTTCAAAATAAAAAATAAAAAGGACTGGGGTTGTGGCTTAGTGGTTGAGTGCCCCTGTATTCAATCCCTAGTATTAAAAAAAAAGAAAAAAAAGAACACATTGACCCTGAGGTTTATAGTATTCAATCCAAAGTCCTTAAGGAGTACTTGTGCCCTTAGCTGCCTGTCATCTGTTTCCTTTGCTTGTTGATAGGGGAAGACTGAAGGCTACCAAGCAGGGCCCAGAGCTCATTCCCAGATTATCATAATCACAAAGAGAAACTGACGACCAAAGCTGGGCTCTGGCATTGTTAGAGACTGCAACAACTGAACAAAGTGTGTGACATTAGAATTAACTAAAAATTCTATGTAACTTGGGACACTGCTGAAAATTGGATCAAGGAAGTAAAGTCCAAGTCAAAAGTCAGCGATTGAAAGGCTGGAGTTGGCTGGCAGACTTGTTTTATGTGGCCTGTAGAGAATTAAAAAAAAAAAGCTTTCACATAAAAATCCAGATTTCTGGCTTTCCAGAGAGCACATTCCCACGTGACTGCTGGGCTGAGGCTGAGTGGCAGTAGTGCCTTAGGAGAGGATGGCTTCCCTCCCTATATGCAATACTTGCTGGACCTTCAGGCCTCTCAAGTTGTCACCCTGAGCAAGTCATCTTCAAACAGGCAATGATGCCAAGGACAAGCTTAGGAATCAAAGTGCCAAGACTGAATTTCAGTCCTTTCTGCCTCTCTACTTGGAGGTGGCACAGATGAGGATGAGGCAGAGGACTCTAACACTCTTTCAGAAATGACTCAAATAGGGTTCGTAAAATTTACAGAAAGACAGTCTGCCACAATATGCACTAAATAATACTAGGAAACATTTTATTCTCATGACCTTAGTCTCTGCTGATTCACCCTCACAAGCTCATTCATTAAAATTCAGTGAAGGGCTGGGATGTAGCTCAGTGGCAAAGCGTCTGCCTTGCATTCGCAAAGCCCTGGGTTCGACCCCCAGTTCCAAAAAAAAAAGACAAAAAAAAAAAAAAGAACCCCACTAAAATTCAGTGAACATCATTGGCAAATTATGCCATCTGATTGGTCTCTACATCAAAGAGTGCAACTTTCCACTCTTGGGAAGGTACAACGATTTTTAGTGGTACATAGACATATCTTTATTTTAATAGAAAAAAACAGTTTTAATGTTTGTTGATAAAAAAAGATAATTACATACGGAATCAGTGGCTTTATGAATGATAGTTAATTTAAATTAGATTGAGTGATTAGATTAGGCTGCTTCATTAGAAGAGTAAAGTGTAAATTGTTTATCTATTTATGAGGAAGAATAAAGGTATCCAGCTGCCTGGTACAAATTTTATAATAAACACTGGATTTACTAACAACACTGGATTTACTAACAACTTGGGGGTGAAGTCCCCAAGTTACCTTACTGGATTTATAGCCTAAAAGGGAAGAAGAACAGCTGGGTGAGAATGAAATGTTTTAAAGAAT
This sequence comes from Ictidomys tridecemlineatus, assembly GCF_052094955.1. Classification (NCBI taxonomy): domain Eukaryota; kingdom Metazoa; phylum Chordata; class Mammalia; order Rodentia; family Sciuridae; genus Ictidomys; species Ictidomys tridecemlineatus. The sequence continues at coordinate 53,136,730 of NC_135487.1, forward strand.
CTAAATTTTGAATTCACAGCATCAAGATTTACTGTGTTCTGAACTTAGTACCTGAAGCAGAAGCAAAGTGGGTAGGCAAAACATCATCAAAACTAAACAGAACCAATAAACAAACAAAAAACCAAAAACACTGTCATGTGGTTTAAAAAATAAAACAAAACAACAACAATAACAACAAAAAACTGAAACAGGACAAAACACAATACATTTTTGTTAACACATAATAAAAACGACACCTGATTCAGGCACAAGTGTTTCTATGCAGCAAACGATAGAGATTTTTATCTGCTGCTGACACAAAGGCAAAAGGAAATAGTGGCACCCAGATGAAGCTGGGTGAGATAAGAATGGTGACAACCCAGTAGGCCTCTGCAGAGAGGGATTCCTTGCCAGGTGAGGCCCTGGGGAAATAAAACCGTTTATTTAGTTTTACCCTTGTCTGCCTAGGTTTGAACTTGTTTCCTGACTCCCTCCCCACCAAAAAAGCCCTGACTAAATGAATGATCTATTTTTAAAACTTAAAAAAACACATCATGTACAATCTCAAGAATGGGATTATAATTAGAATCAGTTTTACTCCGTGGATGTATAATATGTCAAGATACACTCTACAAAAACAAATTAAAAAACTTCAAAAAAATTCAAAGAATGATTGATACAGGCTTATGTAATGCTTAAGATAGTTCTATATTTCTATTCATCAATAAACTGAATTCCATGCACATAGAAACACGAGAGGCAGAAGAGTCATCCAGATCTTTTCAAGTATATTTGTCCCTCAGAGACTTAGAACATCAGTCAGATGCTAAACAACTGTCTGGAAATATATCAAAGTAGAGAAAACGGTATTTAACTGTCAGTAGAGTACTGAAAATGGTAAGTAGAAATAACATAGTAAGCCATTCCAAGTGTGTGTGTGTGTGTGTGTGTGTGTGTGTGTGTGTGTGTGTGTGAGAGAGAGAGAGAGAGAGAGAGAGAGAGAGAGAGAGAACACATGCAAGAACAAGCAATAGACAGACACAGATCCCTAAAGAACACTGCTTGAATGGTAATAAATAATACCAAAGACAATGAAGCCTTCATTGGGTGCTTCCTATGTACTAGGCACTGTGCTAAGTGCTATACCAGGACACCCCATCTCATCCCATGCATACCTTGCCAGGGGTCTACTGTTATTCCCATATGATACATGGAGAAACTAAGGCAAGAAGAAATGAAGTCAGCTGGAGCTAGCAAATCACAGAGGTAGACTAATCCTTAATCTTTGCTCTTAAATGCTGGCTCCTCAGCTACTTTCTAAGCAAGACATGCTGGGCTAAAGAGAACTTGTACTACCAACTGCTGCAGAGGCGCCTAGAACCTGAATTCAAATTCTCAGGTGATCAAGGAAAGGCAGGGGCTACCCCTCATGCTCCTCCACACTGTGTCCAGGCTCTTCTCTAAATAATTGGTTTTCAGATATGCAAAGAATGTCAGTGAGGAGTGCCAATTTGTAGTCTGCCCAGAGAGCCAACATATCTTAATCTAGCTCTATGGAAACGGACAGAGACAAGGCACCATTCCAGAATTACCAGTGTGTGGCTACTACTCTTCCGGCAACTGCTAGGAGGACTCAGGTGTTTCTTTGAGGGACTCTGCACGTGCCACCTCCGTGCAGCTCCATCTCAGCCCTACATGTGCATGTGTAAGCTCCCTGTTTCAGAGGGGAGGAGGAAGCTTCAACCATCAGTGCCAAATTACACACCTATTAAGGAATAGATCCAGAATTTGAATCTAGGCCTCTATAGCTTCAAATCTTCTGTCCCTATTAGCATATCACCTAAGGGAGTGTGTGATCTTGTTTAAACCAACAGCCAAGGTCAGTGGCTAAGTTCATAGATTGGAGCCAGCCTGTCTGTGTTTGACTAGCTCTGCCACCTACCTGCTGTGTGACTGAGGGCAAGTCACTTATTTTCCCTGTGTCTTTCTACAACTGAAAGCTGAGAATAATAATTATATCTACCCTATTGGTACAATTACTATTCATCTAGGAATGAATGCTTTAATACTTGTGAAGTGTTTAGAATGGTGCTTGACACATAGTCAAGCATATTTATCTTAGTATGCAAAAAATATATAAAACTTTTTCTTATACACAGATGGCAAACAAAGCAGAGTAATGATATATTTATCAATGGAAAAATATGTATAAATCAGTTCCTGCAGTGGCCAATGTAGCAAGCCCATCACAAATATGGGCTGTGGGACCTGGTAACTTTCCATCTAAACTGCTGAACTAAAGAACACATTGGAAAAGGGTCACTGGCTGTAGTCTCAGAACTGATGTGAATTGGCCACACCACCTGGAGAAGGTATTTCACTCCTCCAGGCCTGTTTCCTCCCATGGTAAAACTTCATGACAAGACAGCAAGGCACAGGGAAGGAAAGGGCTCAGAATAGGAGCCCAAGGCCCCTGGGGTCCAGTTTTCCCACACATGAATTTTATAATTGCTTCATGAGTTTCAATCTCCACTCTTCTAAAGTGGAGAAAAGTATGCCAGGGTTGGGGGCAAATAAGAAGGTGACTGTAAGAGTCCCTCTACAAACAGGGCTTTCTATTGCCTGTGGCTGGGTGGCAGGATATTAATAAACATTTGCGAAAATGATCTGCAGCACGTCCCACTATCCAAAGTAACTTCCTTCATTTGTTTATTACTAGTCTCTCTAGAATCTAAGATCCTTAAAAGCAGGGATGTCTTGATAAAAAGTCAGCACCTAATCAATATTTTTGGACTGAGTGGCAAGTAGGAATACACAGATCAGCCAGAAAATAACTCAAGTTACTGGGGGAGCTAATGAACTGATGGGGAGGCTAATGAAAGCCCAAAGTAGTAAGAAATAGACAAGAAGATCCATAGGGCTAGAGCCATTCTTATCACCTAGATTCTAGATTCTTTTCTTTAGGGAGGTGGTTTGGGTGGGGAAAACACAGTGAAGATACTATAAAGTGGCTAAATTAACATACTCAGCAGGTACAGACTTTCTAAAGCTGAATACCAACCGGGATAATTAAAGGCTAGAGTCTTCTCCTTTTTTAAATTGACTCCCCTATAAACTACCTGCTGACAAAGGCATAATTAAGTTGGTTCTTCTAAGAATATACCAGGGAACTTTTCTCCTTCATTCCTAATGTTTTTAAAAAGCCCACATTCCCCCTCCCTAAACTCAATGAGCACTTAAATCACCAGAACTAAAAGCAAAGTTACAAGATAGTTTTAATTTTTTAAAAATTAAACCTCTTACATCCCTTTTTTTTCCAGTAACCAATTCTTCAGAGCCTCAGAAGTGACCGAGGCTGGGATGGGGGTGAGGGCACTGGCAGGCAAGCAGCTGCCCAGGGGAAGAGGTGGTCATATCAACTCTTCACTGAGGGATAGAGAGGTGCCTAGGAGCCTCCCCACTGTGCATCCACTGGGGGGGGGGAGGGTGAGAATCTGCAATTTTTTGAAACTTTTCTAAAAATAGGGAGTCTAGCTTAAATATGCCAGTTGATGTTTGATTTTTAAAATATATGCAAAAAATCATGCTGAAAACCCAGTGAGTACTGCTAAGTAATTCAAGGAGGGTACAATTCTATTTTGATTCTAAGGTTCTAAAACATGTATTCTCTTAGAATCTGAAGAAAGGTTAAACAGAGATAAAAGAAAGGTGGCGGAGCTCACGTAGAAGGCTTAAATTTCAGTTTGGAAATATAGTTTCTTTTGGTGTGCTCTCATTCCTCCCAAATGAATAGAAGAAAATTGGTGCATTTCAACTAAGTTACTCCTACCTTACCTGATGTCATTTCTGGATCCAACCTTCATGCATACAACACCGCAAATAATTCCCAACAGGCAGCTTTGAAAGCCTAAAGAATCTTCTGAGCATGGGGTGTTACAGGCTGGGTCTTTGGGATAAGAGTGTTCAAGTCTCCCTCCTTAGGCATCAGTCACAACCAGAATTTATTGCCAGAAAGGTGTGCTATGATGGATATTCATTGGTGAAGATTAATTTCAGATGAACTTGGGCATATGATGACACTAGGTTGGGTGGGTAGCAATATAAGAAGCAAGTATTAATACTCTCTGCTCTGGATAAGAAGACTGAAGGACTTCAAATGCTTGATTTTACATGCTAACTTTAGCAACACAACTTTTAGATAATCTCTAAAGATCTGGATGTGTGTATGTGTGTGTGTGTGTGTGTGCAGCATCACGTGTGGACCATGAAAGTCACCATCTCTCCCCCTCTCCCCGGAACAAACACCCACAAACTGATGGGGATGCTCTGGAGGTTGAACTGGCTACTTCAATTGTCCAGGAATGTTCGCTATGCAAACCATGTGGCTCTGGGTGCCAAGGCAGAGATATGGTAGGACTTGAGGCTGCTGGCTGTAAGGAAAAGGATGTCGGCGCATAGTTCTGTTCTCTGGGGCAAAGTGGGAACCTGCAGAGTGGCTGAAATGTTTCATTATCCTAATCTGCAAAGGACAAATAATTACAGAACTTGCCACATCAGAATAAGAGACTGTTAGTTTGCAGGGAAGGGAGGAGGGACAGCTGAGGGATAAAGAATCTTCCTTTTAGGGGGATTTCTTTCTTTCTTTCTTTTCTTTCCCTCCCTCCCTCCCTCCCTCCCTTCCTTCTTTCCTTCCTTCCTTTCTTTTTTAAATGAAGGGAACATGCAAAGCAGGTTACAATTCACTTTACAATTCATTTTAAAGGATTCTTCTGCTTGCAAAAATGTTTCTTCTGAAAAGGTTATGTCCTGGGCACTTAAGTGTTTGGTTAGGATCAGTAAGAAATTCCGGGCTTTCCAGAGGCTGCTGGCAGAGAAGCCTGGGTGTCAGGAGGCAGGCTACCAAAGATCAATCAGATGGAAAAGTCAGAGGAGGCCACTGGGAAGATGCAATTAGCTTTATGGAAATCTGTGCAGCCCCCCCCCCCCTTCAGGGAGACATAAAAAGGTATAGGATTTTCAGCAGAAATACAAATAGGGCACAAGCAGCAGAGCTAGGGCTTGGGGGCAGCTAGGAGAGTGGTGCAGGAAGAAGTGCAGTAACCCCTCCTTGGGGTGGCAGCTGTTTTCTCTGCACCCTCTGAGAGTCCTGAAATAATTAATATGCATTGCCATTCTTGTTTTTCCAGTGGTGATTTCACCCCGTCCCTACAGAAACTCAGGAATAAATGTCCTGGTTTTGTTCTCTGCAAGGCAAAACACTCCCCCCAAACAAGGGAGCTGAGCATACTGCAGAAAACCTGTGAGATAGGACAGGCTTGCAGAGTGCAAATCATTAACATTTTACTTTGGAAGGCAGGATTGCCCTTTCCTGCTGACTCTCACACTTCCTTTACGTGATCCTGTCCGGTCCTGGTTTTCTCCCATTCACTTCCACACATTCTTCCCTAGCACTTGCAGAGTGCAGAAGAGCCTCTCCCTCACAGCCGGCCAATTCGACACTTCCCTCACAAACCCTCCTTTTTCAAAATAAATTCATCTCAGACTTATTTTTCCAAGGCCTCACCCTCTTCCTACTCTCCTGGGCGGGGCAGGGCAGGGAGCTCTACTTCTTCCCAAGGAGGTGAGGAAAATAAAAGCACAAGTAAAATCTATAGAAAATGGTAAATAAAAAGGTGCCTGAGAAGAACAGTCTCATGATTCTGTTTGGGTTTATGTCCTGTTTTTGTCATTTGTGAGTGGTGAAGCTATAGACAGGTTACTTAACTTTCAAATCTGCAAAATGGAACTTTTAATTAGGGCAAAATTATTATTTTAGGATAATATTATTGCAAGTTTTTTGAGTAATGTAAAATCCCTTCCAGGGCTATAAGGTAAGCTAGGTGAGAAAAAGTATAGGGCGTGCTTCCAGGACTTGGAACACAGTAACATTCTTGGCTATTGATGATGATGATGATGATATAAGCCCTTTGGACAAAAATGCCATCCTTTCCCTAAGTGCATATGAAGAGGTTTCAATACTTCTAAAAGCGAAATTAACAGTATCCTAAAGAAGGGTGCAGATGCAATTACTTGCTGATTGCAGCTACAGGGGAGCACTTCTCAGAAGTCAGTGTGCACAACAGAGCAAAGAACTTATTTTAGGAGCTTCCAGTCAGGCCAGACTGGTTGATCCAGATGCCTTACCTGGCTGCAGCTCAGCCACACCCCCCTCTCCAGCAGGCTGTCAGCATTCCCAGTGGGATGCACCACAGCCCCACATTCAGGAATTTTACCCCCAACTGGTCTCTCTTGCCAATTTCCTCTCTCCTTTTTGGTGAACTCAAAGCTTGCTGGGAATGAAAGCAACAGCTCAGCCTCACAAATAAGGCAAGGGCTCTGCTCCTCTGGTACTGAGTCACCGGTTAAGGCCTGTCTCCTTTTGCAGACTCTCCCAGAAAATTACACAAAAACACATCAAGTCCGGCTCCAAATCCTAGGCTCTCAGAGGCTCTGATTCATCAGGGCGTGCTTTAGAGCTAGCAATTGAGACAGGAGGGACCCATCGCCCAGCCTGCCGAGAGCCTTGGTCTTCCTTAAAAAACTACAGAAGAAAGAAAAGCCTGCACCTTTCCTAATAAGGTAATGCCACATGCCAGTTGTGGTTTTGAGTTGCTTGGCACGCTGGGATCATATGACAGTCACTGCAGCCACAGCTTCACGCTTGTGCTCGGCTCTACAGGAAGAATGAGAAAGAGTCTTTGGTGTGCCTCTGGGGATTACAAATGAATAGGGAGCATGCTCCGCGGGTGGAACCCCGCATTTTCTTGATTAACCACACTTGCCTCACATCTCTCCTTCATGCTGCTGCCCGCAGGACTCCTGCTTTGTAGGTTCAGGCATCGTAAAAGTTCTCAGGTTGCTTTGTAGGCAGGTTTTCTCTCTCCAACTAGGGGCACGCTTCTGGAGGGCAGAAACCCTCCTTTATTTCCTTTGTTTCTCCCTGCTATGCTTATCATGGCCTAATCCACCCAGCAGTTACTCAATAATCGCTTGATGACAGACTAGTGCTGAGAATTCTACAGACCAGTAGGTGATCACTTTATATCATTAGCCCCCAACTTATAAATCGGCAGGGTTTCAAAAGTGGGTTTCAAAGAAGGTCCTTACTGAGCATGTTTTCCCATAGAAACAGTGTTATAACTGGGGCTTAGGTTTCCAGGCCACTCAGTTCTCAGAATATCCTCTGCATATTTATATACATTCTTATTGGGCTCTATCATTTGTCTCAGACTCCCGTCAGACTGGCAGTGCTAAGTTACAGAATCATCAGGAAGCATCCAGATGCAATCAATCGCTTACTGATCACAGCCCCTGGGAAGCTCTTCTCAGAATACAGCATGCACAACAGAACAAGGGGTTTGTTTTAGGAGTCTGCAGACTACAGAATACATTTTAGTTCTTTAAATTTACTTTAATGATCCACTGTAATTACAGCAACATTAATTTGCAGAGATTTTCCTTTATTAGTTGTATTTTCATGGTTTATGAGATTACATGTAGTGTCAGGTAATAATCTACACATTAGGCCAGGCATAGGTTGTGCATACCTGTAATCTCAGGGGCTCAGGAGGCTAAGGCAGGAGGATTGCAAGTTCAAAGCCTGCCTCAGCAATTTAAGTAAGTAACTTAGCAAGACACTGTATCAAAATAAAAAAAAAAAAACAACTATAAAGGGCGGGGATATGGCTCAGTGGTTAAGGGCCCCGGGGTTTAATCCCTTGTACAAAAAGGAAAAAAAAATCTACACATTAGGTACTTAAAAATAACACTGAAGAGGCAGAGTAAGGAATTATTTTTGCTCATCATATAAAAAAAAAGATGCATGTACTTTTGTTTTTCCTTTTGTAGTAAAAATATTTTTCAACAGTTTTTAACTTCAGTTATTATTCAAGCTACTCAAGATTTTCCCAACCACTTACACACATATGTGCACATGTACATATATACCAACTCACATTCTACCTAGTTCCAAAAAGATTTGTAGTAAAAATCAAAACTCAGGTACTAAATATATGTGTATGAATATATTCCACTAAGTATCTAAATATCCATATGCAAATGCATATATTCTTCTAAATAAATGATAGACATCAGCTTTACAACTAAAAGCATAGTGGTTCAATAGTACGACAGAATCTTCAGGACACCTTGTCACTTTGGTGCAGGAATACTGTTTAATCATTTGCTTTTGGGAATAGCACTACCCAGTATCTATGGGGGAAAGCTTTTGGTGGCTTAGAAAGAAGGACAAATACCCTCATCTGCATGGCCCATAAATAATGAGGACAGTCTGGGGTCTTTGTGCCCAGTTTCTTCAGAGCCTGCAAAATGGCAGCTCCAGCGGGCACTGTTCATTGTCCAGGGTGGGTGCCCAGATAAGGGCTTCTGGTTTGTACCATGAGGACCAAAATACATATACACAAAAACCATGTTGTACTTCTCCCCTATAACAACTTCCTGATGCTTAGGTAACCTGAAGAGCCACACCTTGGCCCTATTCCCATTCAATGGTATTCTGAAAAGAGAAATGTAACTTATTTACAGCATGACAAACAAGATGTCTCTTGTCATCTCTAAAATTGGTAGAAAGTGTTATCAGGTGGACACCGCAGAAGAGCCCAAACCAAACAAGCCAACAGGATCCCCTGCCAAACCTAAGCTCCCAAACACACACGCAAAATGAAATGTGACTCCCTGCCCCCATATTTTGGAGTTCAAAGCTGCCTTTCTAACCCAAAACAGCACTGACTGGATACAACAGAGATGTCAGGTTCATGACTATGAAGCGTGACAAGTACCAGTGTTTTGTATCATATCTGCCTTTCAGCAAGTTATTATCCAGACAAGAAAGAGCAGTCTCCTCCCTCCTCCATTGCACATCTTGGTAACTCCACATGGCTCATCCTTGATTGACTGGGATGACCCTTTAATGAGAAGTTCTGGATAACAGGATATTCTTGTTAGCAACATTTTGCTTGGATCAGCTCCTTTGGAGAGTCTAATATATATTCCCTTGTTTTCCTATCACTGGAAGAAATATAACTGAATCAGCATAGCAATTAATTACCCTGCATTCATCTTTGCTTGGTGATTCAGGATGTTATTTTGCTTCTAGGGCAGAGTAGAAGGGCAGCTGTCTAGAGGTAGCAAGTATTCCAGACTGGTTTCAGTATATCTGTGTTCCAACAGACAGTTTGCAAATATGATTGCTAACTTTGTCTATAAAAACTGTCAGTGTATAGGGGTTTGGGGTTCTAGGTTGCATGCAGTCAAATCCCAGTTAGTTGAAGTATTATTCTAATTTCAGGGTGACAGACCTGTGGTGTGTAGCTGCCTCTTCCCTTCCTGTTACCTTAGTAGACATCAGTAATACATCACAGTGCTCTTTCCTGTTGAGCGGAGGTGAGTTAACGAACACCTCTTTTCAACTCCCAACTCTAATACAACTTGAAAACAGTGAACTAGTCCTGTTTTTAACTGATTTCCTACTCTTCAATTTCTTACCTTAGTGCAACTGACAGTTAACTAAAGTATCATTATTTTAGTGACATTCTTTATATTCTTCTCAGCTAATCCCTTCAATAATCTGAGTTAGAACAAATAATATGAGCTAGAGCATTCATCGCCAGTCGCTGTCATTATGTGCCACATATTGTTAGATATTAATTGCCATAATATGTCCCTGTATCTTTAGAAAAATCCTAAGGCAGAGAAAGGCAGCTGGAATCTGATCTGTACTATAGCTTCCACAACTTTCCCTAACAACCCCCAGGCTGAGCCACAGGTCAGCCACCACTGCACTTTGTTCGTCCACAATGGTCTGTTGATGTGACTGTATTTCCTACTCAACTTCTGAGGGCAAAACCTGTGTCTTACTCACCTGTGGATGCTCAGCACTGGAAATACTGCAGAATACAAAGTGGGTGTTGTGTAAATATGTTGAAAGAATTTTGTTTTTAAAGCTGTGTTTTCAAATAGGCTCTGAGTTTCAACTCATGCTCTACAATGAACAGATGAACTGTGACAATGGCTACCACTGGAGGCTATTTTCATCAAAAGCTAAGTGTGCTGGGCATGTGAGCCAGGAGGCAGGCTGGGGCCAGGGTACCCCCCAGTGACTTGAGCAAGCCTGTTCTTGGCACCCAAATGCCTCAGAGCACGGCAAGTGTCAAGGCTGCTGGGTTCTGTTGCTGCCTTCATGCTGTGTCTTTATATATATTTTGTGCCTTTCTCTGCCTCTCTCATAGAATTGTGCTCTATACCCCTAGCACTTAGGAAAGTGCTTGGTTAGTGGTGAATGAGAATCCTCTAAAGGGATCTGTGGTAAACAAGAGCACTGGCCTGAGACGGAGAACCCACAGCTACTTCCAGAAGTGCCTCGAATGCCTCTGGCAGGTTCAGCATGTCTGTGGCAGCACTTGTCAACGGGAGCCTGCCCCAGCAGGACAGGTAGCGGGTGTTCATTGTGACAGTGTATGTAAGCAAGCTGCCAACTTAAAAGCAGGTGCTTATTTTCCTCTCTGTGAGGCTGCTGTACCCAGGGCAGGTGCAGTCACTCTAGCGTGTCCCCTTGACCTCTCCTCTAGTGCTCCCTGTGTGTCCCATTTTACGTACGATGACTTACCGTCCCTGCCTGGGCCAGGAAAGGTGTGACCTCTCTGCCTCTGCCTCCAGCATTTGCTGTCCCTCTCTCCTCACCACCATCTCTGAACAAGTTCTCAGGGACTAAGTATGACCTCTCAGCAAGGCCCAGGGCTCTGCATGGCTCATTCCTCATCACCTCTTTAGCTGGTTTCTGACCCGCCCTCCTCCCACACACTGAGCTCGATCTTGCACCTGAACTCATCAATCCTGTCCTCACCACAGACTGCTGTGCTCAGGGAGTGGCATGCTCTGCCATCCAGGCAGCTGCCCAAGTCAGACCCCTGGGTTCATTCTGGAAAGGCCTTTCTTTCATGGTGCCCCTTCTGTCATCTCCAGGTCTTGCCTACTTTACCTCCTTAGTTGCTCTCAAATTGGTATGCTTTTATCTCCACTGTCACTGCCTTGGCTGAGACTGAGCAGCCCCCACGACTCACGATAGCTTCCCTACCTTCCAGAATGGCCCTCTCCAATCTCTTCTCAGGCCAGAGTGTCTTTCTAAAGACAGTCTGCGTCTCTCCCTTTTAAAAACTTCTTCCATAACATGGTCATCACTTCTTCCAGGAAGCCTTGCTGGGGGCACCTGTGCTTCCCTCCCTGGAACAATGGCCATGCTTGCTGGGCTTCTCCAGCAGCAGCAAACTCTGCAAGGGCCCTGAATAATGCAAGGATTTTCATGATTCCCTCCATGGCAGGCACTCTAGCTTGCTACTTGACAGACATCTCTCACATTTCCCCTTTGCATGACACTCTTTTGTCCTTTGATTCAGGTAAATCCAGATGAGTCTGTCCATATAAGTGGCCCCAGCCTGACTGTCAGGGATGAGCTCAGGAATGGGCATGTGTTCAAGTTTTGACAAATGAGACAGGGTGTGGGGAGTCAACTGGGGGCTTTCAGAGTTTCTTCATTTTAAAAAGAGATGCCCCGCAAGTAGTTCCTTGTCTGCCTTGGCATTGGTATGAAGGCTTGGGATGCCTGCAACCCACAAGGAGGGCAGGATGATGCTTGGAGGATGGCGCAACAGATGAAAAGAACTTGTAGTCTATGAGCTACTCAGTAAACAGGAGTGAACTTCTACACATGAACTTCCTTTTATATGAGAAGATAAGTCCCCTTTTGGTTTAAGCCATTTGGAGTTGGATTTTCTGTTACTTGTATCTCAAACAGAGACACTGGGGTACAAATCTTGTTTCTTCTATGGACTGTGGGTTTAGGAGGGCAGGTCTGCATTGAATACATCCTTGTCTCTTCCAGAGACTGGGGCTTATCTCACTTTTGTGATTGAATGATGGGCCACCACTGTTTTCATTTTGGGTCCCACTGCCCTCAAAGGGAGCCTTCTTTGAGGGGCTTATTTAGTTTATTTATTATTTTAAAATTCAATATAGGCAGAAATACAAACAATATAAAAGCCCCATGGTCCCTGCTAGGGGGAAAAACCTACCTTACACATCCTTACATGCCTTACTGTACTAAGCACATGCTTGTGCAAAATGCATACTCAAAATGTTTGCTAAATGAATAATTTAATTTGCCTTTGATGAGTCAAGAGCACTTAAGACTTTTATAATGTCCTAGGGTCATAACGATGAACAGTAATCATCAACAAATTGTGCTAAATATAACCTGGTCCTAGGACATCCCTAGTGGTAAGGTTCTGTTTGTTTATGTGACAGCCTTGATACACCAAGATGCGAAAGCTTTAAATAGAACAAGCAGAACGGTGTATCATACAGTGGGGCAAAACTGGATGTGCACTAAAGGCCTACCTTGTTTGTACAGGCCCTGGGGCTCTAACACTGACCAGACAGACCCACTGTCCTCAAGGGGTTGAGTCCAGGGCCTGTAGGGAAGCAAAACAACTTCAAAACAATGTGATCATGTCCAACGAGGAAGGTAAAAGGTACACCAGGGATCCCAGGGATCCCAACTCCAGACTTGGGAAAGGCCTCCCAGGGGAACATGCACACTGCATCTGTACACAAAGGGGAAACTCATCAACCTAACAGAGGAGAAGAAAGAAATAAAAAGGAGAGCGCCAAAATCAGTTTTATAAAAAGCTCATTCTGGCAGCATTTGGGGTAAGAGAGAAAAGGCTGAAGGCTGGGAAACCCAGGCACTGCCACAGAGATTCATTGTGGAGCATCAGGGTCTTCTCAGGAAAGAAACAGGCTCATGACAAATGATACCAGACATGGGTCCCCGAGAGCACACGGCTGTGGCTGCTGCCCAAAAGTCACGGATCTGGGTACCAATCACCCATCTTCTGGGTTCAGGACTGCAGTGGATTTGAGTTGGAAGCACATGATAGAATACAGTGGTTGTCGATTTTCTTTTTGCTTGCATGATACTTTGTTGAATGAAATATGGGTCCCCAAGATGCTAGAGAGTGCTGAGAAGTCCGAGAACTACTAGCGATGGCTCAGGTTAACAGAAAATGCCAACAGAGTGGTGGGCAGGGTGTTGTAAAAACCAGCCTCAGGGCTCAGAATCTCTTTCAAAGAGGCACAGTGGCTCTCGCTGAATCTCGTGAGAGAGAGGATGTGTGCACGTGTACGTACATGTGTGATGTGGAGCCCTGCCTTCTTATTCATCCCATCCCACAGCCACGTAAGCACAGGAATGGGTCTGGTCCAGGCATAGCCACAAAATGCTCTGTGACCAGCTCAAGTGGCCATGCCTCTTCGACCCTCAGTTTCTTCATGAGTCCCACCAATGACTGGGCCTCACAACCTCTGAAGTCAAATAACTGGACTGCAGGGTCTCTGCATTGGAGGCTTATGATTCTCTGGACCAGAGTTTCTCAGCCTGTATGCCTTGCTGACAGAGCTCTAGGTGATCGGGCGGGGCCTGGGCAGCCCAGAGTCTCTAGCCACAGGCATCTTCCTCCATCTGACAGTATGACTTCTCTAAGCATGCGATCATGAGGAAACAGGTGGCCAGAATGAGAAAGGATCATGAGGAACAGGTGGTCAGAACGAGAAAGGAAAACATCCACAACAGCCCAGAGTCCTCCTCAGTCTATCACCTTCCATTACTCAAGTGTCCACTAGCTTTCTAATGACAAGGTAAACAAGCAGCTTCTAACTGCATACTTGTGGGGGGCGGAGGGTGGTGAGCAAGGAGAGGCACGGATGGCAGGTGACAAGAAGGAGGGCTGACAAGACCATGACAAACAGGAGCCTTTCCACCCAGGTGCTCAACCTCACGTCTCCTGCTTTCTTAAGGACTTTGCTTTACCAACTGAATATCACCTTCCTTCCCAAAGTGCCAGACTGTCCCTCCATCTCCTTGGACAGGTGGCATTTGGAAACAGTCTTGCTTTCAGGAAAGTTCAGTATCAAAGACACTGCTTTCCCTGAGAATGCTGAGCCTGGGTCTTCAAGATGCTAGAGAGGGCTGAGAAGTCTGAGAACTACTAGTGATGGCTCAGGTCACAGAAAATGCCAACAGAGTGGTGGGCAGGGTGTTGTAAAAACCAGCCTCAGGGCTCAGAATCTCAAGTCTGATGAGGAAGTTCTGGTCTAGCTTTGTTTGGGCTTCCTATTACAGCAACATATTAAAAAGAACAAGTACCCAAATCCCTGGGACTGAATTATGTACCTAAGGAATGATTAACGCAGCCTGAGTCCTGCTTTCCCTCCTCAGACTGCAGTAACACTAGTCTGGTAACAGTGGCCAGCTCACCAACCTGGCAGTGGGTGGGTTCCTGCAGTCGTCATGGCCCCTGGCACTGGCCTGGTGTCAGAACCTGGAAGCCCTTCACGGGGGCACACACTAGTGGTGCCACACTATAGGGCTGCACTGAAAATCCTCAGTCCTGACTTTTAGAGGCTATAGAGATGGACACAATTGTTGTCTAATTTGTTTGAACAAACAAACCCAAGAAATGTCTGCCAGAAAAATATGAAGCAAGTAAAGTGAGCTAAGATGCTCCCTGTAGAAGTGTTTCCTGAAAACACTGGCCATGATGACAGGCTTTTCCTGACTGCTCTGAGGGAAACGTGCCTTATTACTTAACAAAAAGTTTGGAGTGAATTTTAGTACACAGGATGGCATATGTAACCCATAATATTAAAGGAGGCAGGCAAAGGTGTGGTTTTGAGTGGGAGGAGTATTAGGCCCACACAGTCCCTCCTCAGTGAGTCTTCTCTGTTGGCTAATTATAGTCTCTTTAACTATTCCCTTTGATAAACATTTATAAAGTACCTACTGCATACAAAGAACTGTGGCAAGCGGTACAGCACAATGATTTTAAAAATGTGCTTTAGCATTAGGTGGGTCTGGTTTTGTATTCTGATTTGTCTACTCTTTCCTTAAATGTCCTCTACAAAGCTATTTAACCTCTCTAAACCTCAGTTTTCTCACCAGTAAAATGAAGGTAGTAATAGTTCCTGCCTCTTGGTTACTATGAGAATGGTACTTAAGGCTCCTAGAATAATGTCTGACCTATAGTAAGTACTCGATACCTGTTGGCTATTATTATAATCTTTCTGTACCTCAAATTCCTCATCTACAAAATGGGTACAATAACCAACCATACCAACCTCCAAGGGCCACTGTGAGAATTAAATGGATGAATGCATGTGAGTGTTTAGCATAACAGCTTGCACATACTAAGTGTGTAACAAAAACTAGTAGTTGTTATTTCTAGAGGAGTCTCCTCAAATTATTTTTAAAAATAAGATATCCAGATGTGAATGAAGGCTCAAGCAACAAAGAAATCTTTTCCTTGAAAACTTTCAATAAGGGACATTTTGTGACAATGTCTATTCTCTCTCTCTCTACCCCTTGTCCTAGTGGTGTACAAAACACTATGCCTTGTGCTGACTACAATCCACAGTGACCCTCCTCGAAGCTCTGATGTCCCTGTAATATTCTAGGTTGCCCCTTAACGTGGGACCGAGGAAGCATCCACTCTACTATTTAAGGCACTATTAAGAACATGGTTTTGTGAAACAGGGAGCGAGGCACACAGCTTGCTAGCTCTGGCATTTGGCTTGGCAGGGAACAGAAAAGCTGTTTCACAGTATCAAATACCAGAATTAGCCATGGCAGCCACCAGCTGTGTGGAGCCCTTTTTTCATTATGGCCAATTGCTGAGCGAAGTGCACCATTTCCCGCAGCAAGAGTCTTGTGAAGTTGGTGTCTGAGGTCCTAGTGAGCAGAGCTGTGGGCCATAATCTATGCTTGGCTCCAAAGTCCACATGTGCAACTCCTGTCCTCTGCCTCCCCAGGGGCCCAGCCAGCTCACTCAGGACAATCACTCCCCAACACTCTCAATAGGGCAATCTGTTCAAGGCTTCCCCCCTCCCTTTGTTTCCTTCTTTGATATTTGACCAACCACGACACCTAGTGGCCACTCTGCGCAAACACAGGTCTCCTCAAAAGGCTGGCATACTTAGTGCTGGGGCCTGGACCTGAAGGAGCACAGTCAAGGTTAGGAAATTGAGGTACAGGGAAATGAAGCAATTCTCTAAAATTGAAGCCAAGAGGGAATCGTGTAGAAAACCAGGACCTTGGAGTTAGAGCACTTGTTAAAGTCACACTTTGCCTATGTCCTAGCTGCAGGAGGACACTTACTCCATTTGTTTGACAAGCATGGACTGAGCACCTACATCAGGCACCATGCCAGATGGTGGGAACATAATAAGCAAGAAGGACAAGTCCTTACCCTCACAGTCAAACAAGAGGAAAAGATAAACAGGGAGTTGCTGGTAACTATGCCAGCTCATGTGTACTAAGGACTCACTCTGCCGCCAGACTCAGCCTGCGGTACACTAACTCACCTCCTCTTCAAAACAATTCTACAAGGGACAGTGATTACTAGTTTTGCTTTAAAAATGAGAGGGAGAATATTTAATTATGGGTAATAAACTTAGGGCTCTTATGCCTTTCAAAGTCTAAGTTTCTATAAATGAGGTTAATGGGCTAGACACTAAAAGATTTCTTTTTTAAAATTATGTTTTCCTAATTTTTCCCCCCTTTCCTTTTTGCAGTGCTGGGGATGGAACCCAAGGCTACATAAATGCCAGGCAAACACTCTGCCACTGGGCTATATCCTCATCCTGACACTAAAAAGTTCTCAAAGTCTCATTACAGCTCAGTTTCTTTTCACTTTTGGATCTTTGGAGTGGAGCTAGGATTGGAAACCAGGTCTGACCACAAGTCTCCTGCTGGTCAGTGTTTGTGGACAACGACTGGCAGTTACTGAATGCTCACTACATGCTGGGCTGTGCTCTGCACTGACATCAGCTCATGCAATCTTGCTAACAATGCACAAGATAACTTTAAAATGGTTAAGGAGGTCCAAAGATAAATGAAAAGGATTCCAACCCAACCCAGTTGTGGGATTCTTTTTTTTTTTTTAAATATATTTTTAGTTGACAACGAACCTTTTATATATTTATATGTGGTGCTGAGAATTGAATCCAGTGCCTCACACATGCTAGGCAAGCACTTTACCATTGAGCTACAACTCCAGTCCCCAGTTGTGGGATTCTTAACAACTGTTTTACCTCTGTTTGATTTAGTAATGTGGTAGATTAAAAAACTTATATATGGGGTCCTTAGGCTCTCAAAACAGAAATGGATAGCAGGTCTCAGTGAATAGTTCAAAGATAATGTAAGTCCCAGGAAACAAGGAGCACACTGCTCAACAACATTGCTTTGGGGGTGACTCTGAATCTCCAGATACACAGAGAGACAAACATGCAAACATACAAACACACACCTGGATCCTGCAAAACCAACTGGTTTATTTATGATTCCAAATGAATAAAACACATCCCAGCAGTTCCACTGAATACATAAGAGATAGCAAACTCTCCAAATGGGGTAGTATGGACACCCCCTCATTCCATCCTTTCTATGTCACATTGGTGTTCTGAGGCAGGAGTAAATCAGGTCAACTCCTACAGTGATTCTATAATCATTGAAGAGATCTATAAATTTATAGATTATAGAATTTATAATCTACAGCTTTTATAATCTATAGTTTTTATAACTGAATCTACAATAGTATGTAAATTCATAATTTATATATACATTTACAATTTATGAAATTTATGATCTATAGATTACAGAATCAGTGATCCCATAATCACTGGGGGAGGGGGGTGGCAGGGAGGAAGGCTCTTGGGACAAGATATGCCCTTTAAGTGCATGCCTGCAATGACCTACTTCCTCCCACAGGTTCCACTTCCTAAAGTCTCTGTCACCTTCCAATCTCCATTAAGCTATGAATATATAAATGGATTAATTCATTCATGAAGTCAGGACCTCATGATCTAGATACCTCCCAAGGTCCCACCTCTTGACAGTGCTGGACTGGGACCAAGCCGTCAACACACGAGTCTCTGTGGATACGTAAAATCCAAACAATAACAGTGTATGTATGTGCAGACATACATACATATGTGGCTTCCTTCTGCTAGAACAGAGTGCATGGTGGTGAGACTAAGATACTCTCAGGGCTTCTGTGAGATTTTTTTTTTCCTCCTGTTTTTCAAGAAGTACATGCTATTAGAGAAAATGTATAAAATACATTAAAGTGAATGAAAAATAAAAAAAATTGACTTGTGGCTCTATTTTCTTCTAATCTTTTCTTTTTAATTTTTTTTGTTTGTTTTAGATGGACACAATATCTTTATTTTACATTTATGGGGTGCTGAGGATCGAACCCAGTGCCTCGTGCATGCTAGGTGAGCACTCTACCACTAAGCCACAACCCCAGCCCTCTTCTAATCTTTTCTACATGAGTTTCTAAGGTAGTTAAAATGATGCTTGGCTATACAATTTTATTCTTTGCTCCTCTTCAGCAAAAATTTACCCCTATGGATGATAAATTCTTTATACACATTGTGCTTTAAAACTTTTCTTTCTCTCTTTCTTTCTTTTTTTTTTTTTTAAATTTTGAGATAGTCTTACTATGTTGCTCAGGCTCAAGTGATTCTCTATCACAGCCTCCCAAGGGGCTAGGGTAACACAGCACCTGGCTTAGAATGTATTTTGACCTAATTTTCAATTTAGAAGAACTGCAAAAATAATACAAAGAAGTCTCTGATACCCTTCAGCCAGATTTGGATCCCTCCAATGTCGACATTTCACTGTGTTTACTTTAACACCACCTAATCCTTGGGGCACAGGCAAGGGAAAGAGACAGGCAGGCCAGGCACCGTGGCACATACCTTTAATTCCAGCAACCTGGGAGGCTGAGGCAGGAGGATTGCAACTTCGAAGCCAGCTTCAGCAACTTAGGCCCTAAGCAATTTAGTGAGACCCCGACTTAAAATAAAAAATTAAAATAAAACGGGCTGGGGATGTGGCTCAGTGGTAAAAGCACCCCTGGGTTCACTCCCCAGAAACACACACACACACAGACTGACAGACACGATGTTGCTTTACTCCCAAATACTTTAGTGTACATTTCCTATGAATAAGGGGTTCTTTTATATAACCATACTACAATTAGTCTAATCAGGAAATTAACACTGATATAGTACTATTACCTAATCTAGAACCTTAAAAGATTTTGCTAATTGTCCAAATAAATGTCCTTTACAGCAAAAGAATATCCTAAATTATACATTCTGTTCAACTGTCATTTCTCTTTAGCCTTCTTTAACCTGGGGCACTCTGAGTCTTTGTATTTCAAAAATATTGATTTTTTTTTTTTAAGAATAAGGGCTAGTTATTTTGTAGAATGCTCCTCAATCTGGGTTTGTTAATATGATTTTTCCTGATGAGTACAAGGTACACTTTACGCCGGGGAATATGCGTTAGTTTTAATTACTGTAATGAGGTTCCACTTTACATAGGCACTTTCTCATTGTAGAATCTTGGATTGTTTTTGCTATAATTCTAAATGAACTCCTTATCAACTACCTATTAGCTTTTTTATAATAATTTCTATAATAATAATTTTCTTTCTTTAAAAAGATTTAAGGCTGTTGATATTTTATTAACAACTTTTTAATAAAAAGCTATCACACTATAGTCCAACAAAGGATGAGCGTCTAGTTTACCCCAGGGTACCTAGCCTTGCATACTGACACACACTAAAATACATTTTAATTTGGAAAGAAAATACTGTATTGTTACTTTAATGGATTTTGTTTTAAGCTATGGTTATAAAAAGGGCTGTTCCTACCACAGCCCTGCGCATATCCATTTGCTTGTACTGTTATTCACACGTTTATTCACTCATTAGGTAAACATCCATTGAGTGTCCACTCCGGACCAGTGTGCTAGGTATGAGATGAGGAGCTCACGTAGAGACAGAACAAGGAAATATGAAATATGGTAAGAGATCTGAAATTGAGAGTCACCAAAGGGAGTGCTCAGGGAAACAGAGAAGAGTCTGGTTGAGAAAGACAAATGAGCTCCTCAAACTGGGAGCATGGGAGCATGAGTTGGGGCCTTGGTGCCCTCTTCAGTTTCATCTTACAGCACTCTGTGCTCTGGTATCCATAAGTTCCATATCTGTGGATTCAGCCAACCACAGATCAGAAATATTAAAAAAAAATGTAACAAGTCCCATCATTATGTGCAACTATAATGCACCAATAAAAAGTGTAGAAAGAAAGAAAAAATATTCAGAAAAAAATCCCCTTTGTCTGTACTGAACTATATTATTCTGGAAATGATACAGCCTAACAACTATGTACACAGTACTTGTATTTTATAAGATATTAAAAATAATTTAGAGTAGATTTGAAGTACACAGAAGGATGCATATAGGTTATGTGTACATCCAACTCGAGCATCTGTGGATTTTGGTATCTGCATACACTGGAGTTCTGGAATCAATATACAATGGGTATTGAGGGACAACCATACTTACCACAAAATTCCATCAAAATGTCTGCAAAACATCCCAGAATAAAAATACTAACCCGATTCAGACCTGTCCTAGGTATCCATTTCCAAGGTCTGCCCTTTCTCTCCTTCCAGTCTATCCTAGTTAGCAGAGTCAAAACTTCAGCATGTTGCAATTTGCAAATAATAATGAAAGCTTGAAAATGCTCTGAAATTAAAGGGAATTTACATACCATTATCAGCCTTGCAATTACCTGACATCAAGGGACCATTAATGAATCAGGCTGTCTCAACATTATGATAATGGCTACTTTCAACAGAAGAAACAGGGGACAGGTAAGGTAATGAATGGCTCTACGTGTGTGTACTTGTGCGCATGTGCATGTGTATTCTTTTCTAAATAACAGAAGTGGCAGCTGTGGACATAGGCAAGAAGATGGGTGTTCACAAAGAAAATTTGGACTCTGGCCCAGTAGGGATTCCAGTTCTCTGGGGCCCACAATCACCTCTGGACTTTATCAGAGTGAGTCCAGGGGCAAAAGGAGAAGAAACTCCTAGGAACCTGTCTTGGGAGAAACACATTCCTTCTGCCTCAAGTAAAGCCTGTTAGGAAAATTGGTTCCAAATACTTGGGGCAAAAAACAAACACATGATACTGTGAAGAAAAAAAAAAAAAGACCAAACCCTTTTTCTTTTGCAAAAGATAAAATTTTAATTTTGCATGAGATCCAAACTTTTAGTTTACATGAAATGAATTAAATTAGTCGAGATAAGAAACTAATAATTATTAGAAGCCTCTTTTAAATACTGAAAAAATAATTTGTAATAACCTATGAAATATGTGAAGATGATTTTTCTTTATAAGAAAAATCAGTGTCCAATAAGCAATTAATCTGATATATGAATAACATCACTCTCATAATGCCATGCTCGAAGATATTAAGTGCAACTTGGTGCTCTTGAGAGCACAGAAAGAAAACAAACCACTAAAATCACCACTAATATAATTGATTGCATCTTTCACTTACAAGATGAAGATCCTGAACATGAAGACAATAAACATATTCATCCAGGGATGGGAAATACAACTTGGTGAACAAAAGACAGTAGATGAGATTTTTATTATGAAGCCTCTATTTGTAGGGGACACAATAGATGCTAAATAATTGGGTCAAATCTAGCAAATAAAAGCAACTGAATAATTAACAAAGGTTTAATAAAAGTTGTCAGGATAAGATCATGGTTTAACAATGAAATATGTGAGAAGGTTGTTATATTTCAACTGTTATCTTTCTGATTTGATTTGCATTTTTCTTTACAAAATACACGCAAAAAATGTAGGACATAAAAGTCAAATGCCTATTAACTAGTTAACCTTACTATGACTGGAAGTTACTTGCTAGCAGTTGTTGGCTGCAAATGTTAAATGAACTGACACAAACAATTTAAACTAGCAAGGTCTATATCAGAAAATTTCAATGTGGGCAACACAGTTGAAGTTTATAATTTAGAACTTCTAACATATTCAGGTTGTGGTTGAAAATTTCTCTTTGCTGGTTGGTTTTAAGTCTCTGCTACAATCTCAAGGAGGGAAAGGAAGCTCAAGACTAGTGAGGCTGTGCTACAACTAGCATTGGTGGTTGAGGCTTTGCAAAAACATCCACTGCAGGTTTAGTGGTTATGAGCTTTAAACGTGGGGGCATTTAAACCATTTTACTCTTTTCAGGTATAAAGGAGTAAGTTTAGAGTAATTGTTTTAAGGTGGAAGGTGGAAGGCAAAAAAGAAAGAAAAGAGCTTATCACAGTCTGACAAACTTTTCCAGATGAGAGAAGAGAGGAAGCCATTTTAAACAATTCCTCTAGTTTTCCTCCAGGGGGCGAAGTTGTCCAGCATTTCACTGAAAATTCATTTTCACACTTCGAAATGGCATAGTGCTGCAAAGATATTCCTATACAAGGGGCTCTCCCTTGTTTTTTAATTTCTTTTTTAGTTATAGATGGACACAATGACTTTATTTATTTTATGTGATGCTGAGGATGGAATCCAGTGCCTCACCCGTGCTAAGTGAGTGCCCTACCACTGAGCCACAACCTCAGTCAGCCCCCTCTCATTTCTTCTTAATACAGTTCACTCTGACTGATTAGCAAAGCACTCCAGCTCTTTTGAGGTAAGCAACACATTAAGGGTTAAGAGTGAGCAGGACACTATCAGCACAGTTCTGTGGGCCAGCCTGCCTGTTCTCCTAAAACCTGAAGTCAGAGCTATGGTTTTGCCAAAGTTGATACAGTTTCAAAGTTTTTTTTTTTTTTTTTTTTTAAAGGAGAATTTTTCCACTGGATGTTTTTCAGCCTGCTGATGCCTCACCCTGGCTCCCTCCTTCCCTGCCTCCTCTGTAAGGCCTCTCTCAGGGCAACCACAAAGCTGCTGGAGGTCTGGGCTCTCTGGACTTCCCTTCCTGCAGGAATGGTGGGACCTTTCCACTTCGTGGAGGTGTCTCGTGGCCAGGAAGGGGCCCAGATAGCAGTTTCACCCTGGGTCTCCTTTTCCCTTCACTTGAAGGTTAGGAGTCCCCAGTGGAAACTCAGGTTGAGCCGCAGAAAGGGCACACACAAGGCTAAAGCCTGTTCTCAAGAGAGAAACACATGCTAGCTTCATTGACTAGGTGGCCACACAAGACAGCAGAGGAAAGGCCTGGAGGGTGTGCCAATCAACTCTCCCTCACCCAGGCACAGATCCAGTTTTTGTGGGTTCTGAGCTTATACAATTTTGAGAGTCCTCTTTATATCAAGAATACAAAATAGGAGTACCACATTAGCTACAGGGAATGAGAAGGAGCTGCTGCCACTGCAAGACTCTGAAAGCTCAGCTTCACAACTGCCATTAGCTCCTGGTAGGCTCTGATGGTTGAGGAACAAGTTGGCAAGGAGCTCCCACAAACCTTGTCCACAAAAGAGCAAATATGGCTTCTCAAAGGCCTTGTGGCTCAGCCATGCCTCAGGGAATAAAGGAGCTTGGGAATAAAGCTGAGGAGCTTGGGAATAAAGCTTGCAAGGCAGCCAGCAGCCCAACATCTATTTCCTCCAGCCCCGAGAGCATGGCAGATGCTCATCAGACACTCACTGATCAGCCAACTGAAGCAGCCCTGCTGATTGCACAGACCTGTCCTTCCCCTTAAGGCTGCACCATTCCTTTCTGCCTGACTAGCCATGTTTCATATAAAAAAATACTAGTCCCAGGAAGGGGTGAGAGTCATGTCCAACGTAAGTGCTCACCAGGATAATTCATTCACCCCAAGTGCCTAGGCCTGGGTAACACTACTACAAAAATTAGTGGAATAAATAATGATGTAGTCCTCGCTCACACATTTGTACCTGGCACTGTGTGGGCACAAAGTCTGGGAGACACAGTGGGACTGGAGCTCCACACTCTTGGGACTGTCCCCTGTATGGAGACAAATCCTGGAGAGGAACTACAGAAGGGAGCATCTGCAGTGCCATGTGAAGGCATGCACCTCCTCGCTCAGCACCCCAGCTCTGCCGTGGCCTGGCTCTCCACACCTGCCAGGCCCTGCCTTCTTTCCCTTGTCCACCTATGGGAGGTGATGGCGCCTTCTCAGACCTCTTTGGGCTGCACAAAGGTGCCACCTACATGGGTCTTTATTAAAACAGCAAAATAAACTAATGTGAGTTTAGAGCATTTCACTCAGTGTAGCCACGATCACACAATTTCACAATTCTTGTAAAAATAATAAATTTCTCCTAATCTGGAGGCAAAAATCTTAACAGTGTAATGAAGTGAGGCCTAAAAAAAATGGGAAGTTGTTTAATTTGATTAATGTAGCTTATTTTCATATGTGCTACAGTTTATGTATTTATAAGTAAATCAACTACTAAATTTTTTTCTTGAACAAAACAGTGAGAACAATTCTTATATGTGAGAATGTCTTCATGGAGTCACTTACCCCAAGGAAAATAGTTTTCTGCAAATTCTTTACTGGTAAAATGGAGATACTTCTTTGATGGGAAATTGAGGGCCATCATTACTTGGGTGCTTACTGCATGCCACATTTACACTGCCCCCTTCAAACAGACTATTTCTCTTAATTCTCTCAACAACACTATGCAGTACCATCCCCATTTAATGCAGAATTAAGGCTTTAAGAGGTAGGTGACCTGTCCAAGACCTGCAGGTATTCTGTGATAGATTTGGGGCTCCGCTGTTGAGCTCAGGTCCTACCACGCTGCCTCTGCCACCAAAACATCTAAAATAAAGAAGTAATGAGCTTTATGAGGCAGGCAAATGCATATAATTTGATTTTCTCTCAAATTACTATTTGACTTAAAAAAAAAAACCTGTTGCTGGAGAACTGGGTTCTTTTTTAGGGCTTTAAATGTTTTAAGTATTCTCTGGGCATGGTGGCGCATGCCTGTAATCCCAGTGGCTTGGGAGGTGAGGCAGGAGGATCACGAGTTCAAAGGCAGCCTCAACAACTCAGCAAGGTACTAAGCAACTCAGTGAGACCCTGTCTCTAAATAAAATACAAAAAAGGGCTGGAGATGTGGCTTAGTAGTTGAGTCCCCCCGAGTTCAGTCCCCGGTACCAAAAAATAAATTAAAAATTTTTTGAAAAATGATTTAAGAAGTTGTGAAAGGGCTGGGGATATAGCTCAGTGGGTAGAGTGCCTGGCTCTCATGCACAAGGTCCTGGGTTTAATCCCCAGCATGACACACACTAAAAGCGGGGGAGGGGGAGAAGAGAAAGAAATTATGAAAATAGTCAAATGCAAATAACAATAGATAACAATCTATTGAACACATCCTGAATGACAGGCCACTATGCTGAGTTCATTATGTGCAATATTTCCTTTAATACTGCTATCTTGTGAGGAAAATGGCCTTATCTCTGTTTCTCTTTAATAGATGAGGAATCCAGGCTCAGAGAGGCTAAGCCATCTGTTTAAAGTGTTTCAGTAGCTGAGGAAAGATCTTAACCCTAGTCTATCTGCCTACAGTATTTCACTTCCCTGTTGTAAAATGTAGGTAAACAGAAAACATATTTTAGTTCATAGCCTGTTAGCTATTTCATATTTGCATACAGACCTTTGAGTGGCCAAATGGAAACTACTCTGTTCTGAGGCCAAGAGAAGACAGGTGAGTCATCCAAGGGGAGTTCAGTTGTGCTTTCTGAGCCCTCTGACTCCAACATCATCTAGGCACAAGGCCCATGTGATAGGTCTATGGGAAGGGAAATGAGGGAGGGGAGAGCTATATCCTGCCATCTTTCCAAACAGCCAGTACAAAACCATCATTCTCATCTATATATTTGCTCAGTCTTGCCAAGGGAATCAGTCCATGATGGAAAGCATTTTATACACTAATCTTAGATCATTGTCCCAGAGGGACTCCAACTTTAGCTGACCCAAGTATCTTGCTAGCATGTATCATTTACTCATCCGCATTCTGCCTTCATTATGGGTGGGGGACCTAAACACAGAGAGTGACCTAATTGTTTCAGGATCCAACATCATAGTGGCTCAACTTGCAAATGACAAAGGAGGGCATGCTGTCAGAGGCTGAGTTCACAGTACTGCAGCCAGAGAAGGCAGAAAACTGATGACTCCAAAGAACATTTGAACATTAAAGGAAAGCTTCAAAAAATGTGAAAGGTCTTTGGATTGAGATGGGGCACATTCTGCAAAGCTTGAGGTTTTTGCAGAGTTCAGAAACTATTCACAGAGCCCTGATCCAAATGCCCTCATGAAGCACAGCAAATCAGCCCTGAGATCAAGAGAAACTATGTCAGGGTCCTGAGCATGAGGAACGGTGACTGAGCACAGCTACCAAATACACACTAGCTTTCTGTGGAGGTCATATCAAGTACACTCTGGCATGCAGGTAGAGAAAACCTACCCAGAGACACAGATCAAAGGCTTCTCCATGGTCTCAGAGAACAGGGTATTTGAGTCTCACTTTGGAACCCTCCCACCTAGGCCCATATTCTCAGATGAGGAGCATGAGTTCAGAAACTCTGCGTGCGCACGGGCACCCAAACACACAAACACACCCCTTCTGACCCCTCAAACTTTACTGGAAGTTAGTTGGCTTAGAAGAAATGTCACCTTTCCAACAACTTCAAGCTGTCTGAAAATCCAATGGATTTGGACTGGAGAGGGAGGAAGAGAGGGAGAGGGAGAGAAGAGAGGGGAAGGAGGGAGAGTAAGCGCCCTCATGCCTGGACAGGTTTCAAGCAAAGGATGAAGAACCACTCTCAGGCACTGGAGAGGAGTTTCTTGTACTGACTGGGTCAGGGGTTAAGAGTTAACAAATGCTAAAGTGGAAGTTTCCACTGTAGTATCAGGATGAGACTGATGGGAAATTCCAAAGAAAGGGCTCGGACCATTACATGGAAATTTCTAAGAAGTCAACCTAGCTGGCTCTAGGACCCATAAGAAGGCTACAAACTGTCATGACAGTGGAAAGAGAAGAGGATTCTGTGAGAAAGATTCCTTGGAAATGCTCAGATTCCTAGGACCCAGGTGGGTGAGCTTTGACCTTCCCTGTCAGGCCCAGAGGCAGGGGTCTGACCTGTCTCCCCCAGGTAGCTCCAGGGTGAAATGTGCGGGAGGCCACAAAGTCTACAGAAGACAGCAGAGGAGAAGCCTTCCTTCCCTCCCTTGCTGGGGGCTAAAGGAAGACAAACACCCTGTGCACCTGGATGTAGCCCCAGGCTCCTCAGAACAGGTGCTACCTGGAGGCCTGGGCTTGAGAGTAAAAGGACACCAAAAGAGGGCCTCTTGGAAACCAGATGCTGAGGAAGGAGAAGAGGCAATTCCCAGTTCTAGGAGGCCCAGAGAGAAAGGTCCAGCAGCAGGTGGTCCTGGAGAAAGCCAGAGTGAAAGCCAGGGGAGAAAGAGGTGCAGGTTGAGAAGGATGAGGGGCAGGCGTGACAGTGCAGTCAGGAAGGACCTGCACCCTCTCTCTCCCCCACCACCTGAAGTCTGGTCCCGGATGGAAAGCAGCCTTCCCTCAGAATGAATACTGTTTATAGACTAGAGCACATCACAGATTCCCAAAACAACACATGTGCAGGTGTACTCAGGGCAGGGGGTAGGGAGGAGTGACTTTAAGTGGCCTCAGGACTTTTCACTACCTAAAAGTAGCCTGGAAATGGGGAAAACACACCTGACTGAATAAAGCTGGAAGGAATAGAGGCAGACAAGAATCAAACTGGGGCTTAATTATGGCCCATGAGCATGTCTTACAGTGTACTGGTTAGAGTTTACCTTGCTAAGCCTTGACTGTGTGCCACGTATCAGGCTGAGGACTGCACAGATATTACCTAATTCAGCATCCTTAACAACTCCATGTGACAGGTATTATGGTCCCTTTGACAGACATAGAAACTGTGGTTCAGAGAGGTTAGGCAACTTGCCCAGAGTCACACAGGTAGATAAGCAGAGGGATCAGAACATGTACTCAACCTTATCTGACATCTAATCCTGAATTTAGTGTTCTTCCAGACAAGCAGAGAATCCCGTAGAATGTCTGTGACTGAATCAAGCCAAGGAATTGAGTCCTGCTCATTCTTCTCCTCAGAAAAGAATGAACTAGAAAACCAAAGAGCAGAGTTTGAGACCCACTGATCCTAGTGGTCTCCTCTAACACTGAGCTTCTATGATTCTATCACCTATGGGTGGGAAGGTGGGGAAAGGGGGCCCTTAATAATAGGCAGGGGTGAGAAGAAAAGAGTTAAGTATCCTGTATTCCCAGAGAAGCAGCTGGAAGGAGCTGGTTCCACCAGAGGGTAGTATAAAGGACCAGGTTCTCAGGATTAGAGCCCTGTATATAAATAAGTAGTTCAGATAATGCACATAGGATGCTTGGCAGAGTCTGGCATTAGGTAAATTGTAACTGTGACTGTGAAAAGTTTACATATGTCTGAACACCTCAACATATAATTTAATGTAACATGCTCAGACACTGACATCACCGTGTCTGTTCCATCAGTCACTGTGTTTATCGTGGACACTAAACTTCACTAGTGGAGCCAAGACCTGAGACGAATGCCTAAGACCAAGCCAGCCAAATTTAAAACAGCCAGAGAAAGTGGAGCAATAGAGCTTCAGCAGCAGGGGAGCGGAGTCCAAGGAAGAAATGATGGAAAGAAAGCCTGATTCCTTTCTGAAGTCAAAATGGCAAGCACATACATGCATAATTTTATAAATAATTATAGAAGGTTTGAAATACACAAAAACCCAATCACTGTCTCCAGGTTAAGAATGACCCCTGTAGATCTTCAGGCTACAGCCTGAGATCCTCAGGCCGAGCTGCCTACCAGACCCTGCAGTGGGGCGGGCCGTCACTCATCCCGGGCACATGCTCACGGCTGATTTTCTGATCATGACATCAAACTTGAAACAGTCTTTCAATGCCACCAAGGCTGAACCTAATTTTCAACTTTTCAGGTTTAATGGATTCCAAATTAACAATTTCTGGTACATGGAAATTTTATCTGTTTGGCATTCTTTTTCTTTCCTTCTAGTAACAAAATCCCTCCTTTTTTTTCACAGGGAACCTCCTCTATGTGATGCTGGTGGGATCTGCCCTCTCATGGGACACAGGAACATGCCTGAATCAAAGAGATACTGGCCACACTGATTCAGACAGGCAACCATCAATCAAGATGACTCCTTGGTATTATTGTTATGACTATGGCAAAGAGTTGCTTTTCACTGGGGTTTAAAGCTATGAGAATGGTGGCTGCTGCTGACAGGTACCTCTGCCACTATGATGAGGGACAGCAAATATGAGAACACAGCTGATGAAGTTAAACAGAAGAGCAGGGGAGAGAGAACAGAATGGCCCGATTATATCTCTTGAGCCACTGAATAGTTGTGCCTAAAGCCAGGGCAGCATGAACACACCAGTCACCTAAGTCAAAAAACAAGCTTAAGCTGGAGTTTATCCATTACAACCAAAATAATTCAAACTAATAAGCCTGATCTAAAGGAAAATAAAGTCCTGAAGGAAATTCCCCTTCATAGATAGTCCTTTTGGAATTCTGGACTTCTCTCTGAAAATAAACCTGACTTAATTAAAATTCCTTCTTCCTATGACATTACTGCAAAAAGTCCAGGCTAACCATATACCACCCTCTGCACCAACGGTTCATCTTAACAGTGCTGCCTCCAAGTAGATGCCACCTTCCGCAATGTATATGAAAGTCAGTCCTAGAGAAGAGACCTTGCAGTGGGCAATGGTAGCACAGTTTATAGCTGATTACCCTCAAAACACACTTGCAGTCAAGTCCCACAAGCTTCTCAAACTGCCCTCAAGAGGTACTGAACACGTCAGTGTAAGAAATGGCCTAGAGTTGTGGGGTCCAAAAACAAGGATACATATGGTGCAAAGGAAGAAGGTTGTACAGGTCAAAACACACAGAGGCAGTGTCAACTCTGCACGGAGAAGCCATTCTGCAAATGGCAGCATAAGCTAGAAGAATCGGGAGTTGCGAGAAACAGAAGGCCCAGAGTATTGTCAGGAAGGTTGTCTATTATTCTTTTGGAATAAGGATAGTAAGTGAAATGTCAACCCAGGTGCCAAACCTGGACCACAGCCAAGTGCCAAGGTTTGGCATCAAGTGTGATGACAATCTGTGAAGTCTATCAGAAGCAGGACAGAGAAAGCAGGGATATGAATATATGAACTTGTTATTCTAATTGAAATTATTAAGTTTTGTCCTGGGGTTAAGCAAGGCCAGTGGAGAAACATACAGCTGGCCTGGAAGTTTCTCCTGCACTATACTTGAGTGTCACATCAATTGTCTCCACTGAGAGCAGGCCTAATTATTCTCCCTACTGTAGGGACTCTGTGTTACCCTTTGCACTATCATGTTTATGAGCATTCTGTAGAATCTCCTGGAGTCTTAAATCACAATTAACCTTGCTTCTTGTGAGTAATGAATGTGCTTTTTCTCTCCTCCTAGCCACTATAAATTGCTAATTGTGTGAGTTCTCCTTTTGGTACTGACTGTGCAGAAGACCAGGGACAAGACTGGGACTTGCTACCAAATGAAGAGGCTCCCATCACATACTGGGACCTAATTTTATTTCTGACTTCATCCTACTTGTTTTTCCCCATACATTTCCTTCCTTATTTATTTTTCTGAATCTCATTACGTTATATGACTATTTAAAAGACACCTGAAAAATCTTTGGCAGAGGACAGGCACATAGTCTAGATCAATGGCAATCAAAATGTAAAACACACGGAGTCACAAACACGAGTGGAGGACAATTTCACAAACGCTATTATGGAGGTCATTAGAGGGAAGCTCCAACTCAGCAGTCTGAGGGTGGTGGGCCAGGTATATCCCTCAGCCAAACTGCCATGTCAGCAAACATCCTAGTCCTCTCCTCCTCTTCCTGCTCTCTGGCTTATCGCCTGCATGCTCCACCCTTGCTTGAGTAGCTGGGCACTCTCAGGTGCATCCCCAGGCACCCATACCTACCCTCTCTTCTGGGTTGCCCTCCCTTTCTTAAGTCCTCCACCAAATCAAAGGTCTCACACCTCTGTAGGACCTTGTACTTGCCTGTAAGTTGTCAATGACCGATACAAAAAAAAAGCCCTTCCTTTCTCAGGAACCAGTATATTTTAACAAGGAATTTTGAAGAGTTAAAAAAACCACTGGAATAATTCACTAATAGTGAATACACTGTAAAAAATGGTATAGATGCAAGTGAACAGGGCAATTTGCCTGTATATCTCAAGTAATCTATGTATAGCTGTTAGACCAGTACCTGACATACTGTACACAAAAGAATAATTATTACTACTGCTGCTTTGATTATTAATCCCACCATTCCCTCCGTTACCACTCAACCACTCTGCCTATTCCTACACTTCCAGCATGCATGTAACTGTCTTTTTCTTAACACTGGCTAGAGATCCACAATCAACTAATGCTATGTTAATTACATTTTATGGTTTATAAAGCATTTTATATACATTGTACTTTTTGATCTTCCTAGTAATCATCAAGCTAAATATTATTCCCATTTTGTAGCTGGGGAAACTGGGAGGTTGATTTGTAAGCTCAGGGAGGTTGACTTGTAAGGTCCTAGAACCAGGCTCAAAGCCAGGTTTTGCATAAATTTCTTGTTTTCCCCATAACAAGCTGCCAACCGCACAGCATCACATCAGAATTATGTGAGGGCTTTAAGATTCCTGGGGTCCACTTAACAAATGTGGATGACCCAGAGGAAGGACTATGAGTCTATATATTTCAACAGGTGCCCCATGTGATTCTGATGAGCTGCTGGTCCATGGTGCTTCTGGCTGACTGTGTACCTGCTGAAGTCTCAGTTCTGTGCGAGGTATCACGAGGAAGACACACGTGACCTTCTTGAAGAACTAACAAAGCAACTGAGGAAGTAAGACTAGCCAAGGTAAAAGAAGAGTGAACCACTGATGATAAGGCTCAGTTCTGAAAGAGGTCAGAGTGAATGAGATCATAGACGTCAGGAGTAAGACCGCATTACAGAGGAGGGAAGATTCTATGGGGCCTCACAAAATGGGAAGGATTTCTAAGTGGAGAAAGAATAATCAAAATGAGATGCCCTCAAGAGAGATGATGAACAGATTAGTCTGGCAAGAATAAAGGGGCCGGTAGGAGGTGAGCAACAGAGTGGAGAAGCCAGAGAGAGGAGCCCAGGTTGGTGTGATGAATGGCAAGGAGAAAGGCAGGGATGGCTTCTGAGCACAGGAACATTTTAAAATATAAACTGAAGGACAACTGGTGTGGCAGTACTATGCAGAATGAAGGGAGGCCTGAAGGGTAAACACCTGGATTGGGAGGATCACCTAGGAACCTGCTGAACTGACTGTGTGCCAGATGGCAAACGATAAGATGGGTTATAGGGCACGGACCACCAGAATGAGAAGGGATGGGCTGGGAGACAGGAGTCTAACCTGAGACCTCTCTCTGTCTATGCGCTTCTAAATTTTACAAAGCTGTTTTCATATGACACAGAAACATGATGGTAGGTGGCAAAAGTGACTACAGTTTTCTTCTCCTCCCTGCAACCAGGCTCCTTGCATTGTGATTCTGCACAACTCTCATCAAAAGGAGAGCCTATAGCTACAGCTATTGAATCCAGGCTAGACACAGAGCTTGCTTCAGCAAACAGAAAGCCTCAGAAGCACTGCGGTGCCTGTTCTGAACCTCAGCCTCAAGATATATGTGCCTGTCTCTCAACACCCTGCCCAATCACCAACTGAGCAAACTAAGAGTATCGTGAAGGGCGATGAGGCAGGTGGTTTAGCCATTTTTATCACTTCAGCTGGGTTTCAATGTGAATCCCAGAAACAAAGGCTGGCTGACCTGGACCTGACACAAGAGTTTTTAGCTGAAATCAGACAAATCACAACTGAGTCCAGCCCAAATCAATAACCAGCCACAGAATTAGGAGATACATAAATGACTGCTATTTTGAGTAAGTAAATTTTGGGGTGGTTTGTTATGCAACAAAAACTAACTCATATACACCATAGTAGTACAGCTGTATTATCAGGAACTGATGCCCCAAGAAGCCCCCAAAACTTCTCCACTTAAAAAGCACATTAATAGCCGGGCATGTTGGTGCATGTC
Organism: Ictidomys tridecemlineatus; assembly: GCF_052094955.1. Taxonomy (NCBI): domain Eukaryota; kingdom Metazoa; phylum Chordata; class Mammalia; order Rodentia; family Sciuridae; genus Ictidomys; species Ictidomys tridecemlineatus. The sequence continues at coordinate 53,169,858 of NC_135487.1, forward strand.
TGTAATCACAGTGGCTCAGGAGGCTGAGGCAGGAGGATTGCAAGTTCAAAGTCAGCCTCAGCAAAAGTGAGGCGGTTAAGCAACCCAGTAAGACCCTGTCTCTAAATAAAATACAAAATGAGGTTGGGGATGTGATTCAGGGGTCAAGTACCTTGAGTTCAATCCCTGGTATCCCTCCCCGCCATTACTTTCCTAGCTCTAAAGGATGTTTTCTACCACTGCCAAACTTTTAACACAACAATCACATTTAGGTGAGATGATAGATGATTAAAAAAAAAAAAAAAAAAGCAATAGGAGTACAGCCCTAATATCTATCTTGGAGCTTGTGAGCCAATTTTCATTACAACACACTGCAAGGAACTGTCTGAATTCCTTGGCTAAAGAAACACTTTGTTATTTTGGATACTGCTTGAAATAAGCAGACCATCAACAGACGCCTGGAAATAGTTTCATTACCAAAAGAAAAAAAAAGTCTTTATTTTAATGGTATTTGGCATATTCATGAATCTCTTTCCTGCCCATGTTCTTAGCAAAAGAACATGGGTTGCTGTTTAAGGCAAGAAAACATTGTAAATCATTTGGGAAAGAAAAAAAACGTGCAAATAAATAGACATCTAGTCATAGTACTGGTTGGGATCCTTCTAACTTAGAAGTGTGAATGCCATTTCAAAAATAATGTCATATGGTCACTTAGTTTTAATAATGAAAGAGAACTTACCAGTAAGAACTTGTGTGGTCCAATGTTTTCAGGTTTTTAATGGTAGGACGAATCTGAAATAGAATTAAACAAAACATTCCATAAGTCAGTCACACTTGGAAAGAGTGAGCTTTCAATCCCAAGTGACTGCCATGATTTTGAGTATTTATTCTTTTAGTTAAAGATTAACAAAGCTTTTTCTGGCTCTAAATGGAATAGGGAGTGTTTTTTCGCCTACGTATTTCAACTTCCTGAACAGAGAGCATTCTCTCATCTACTTTAGGGAGTGCTGGAAGTCTGAGGCCGTATAACTATAAATGGTAGTGTTTTCATCCAAACCCCTCCAAGTCAGTGAAATCCTTACTGCTGCTCTTGCCTTGGTCCCTCAGCTGCCTTCGGCTAAGACCAAGACATGGCTACCTCTGTGGAACCAACCAACCAACTACTGGTCCACACCAGGCTTTCCAATGGTGGCCACCTGATCATGTAAAAACACACAAGGTTGTGTCTTATTGGTAACAGTGAACTTCAGGTAGTGCTGCTCAACAGAAATAATAATGCCAGCCACATATACAATACGAAATGTTCCAGCTGCCACATTAAATAAAAGAAACAGGTGAAATTAATTTTAATAACATATTTGATACAGCTTAATTTATCCAGAATATTATCATTTCAACATATAACCAATATAAAAATTGAGATATTTTACATCTTTTTTTTCAATAAATTTTACTGTGTATATTTTAGGTTTAGAACGTTTCATGTGATATAGATAGTAAGATGGTTAGTATTGTGAAGATGATTGACATTTCTATTATCTCACATACTTTGTGACAAGAGTAGCAAAAAATCTTACTTAATAAAAGTCCCCAATACAATGGGATTTTGTCACCTGCAGTCCTCATGTTCTACATTACATCTCTAGACTTGCTCTTCCTGCAAATCTGCTACCTTATGCATATCTGCTACATCTCCCCACATCCTCCCCTGCCTCTATTTTGCATACCAAATCTTTAAGAACCAGTCCATCTTGACTGAGGCTGGCCACTCAGGCTAGTAGCTCCACACTAGACAGCATAAGTTTAGGGAATATGTTCTTGGCCTTCAGGTACTGGGCAAGGCTCCAAAGCAAATCCAGCACACATGGAGATTTTATTCACCTGTTTTCCTTCTCCTAGTAATCCATCATTACCCCATTTTATGGTGTCATTTTAATAAAAGTCATAAAGCAGTGACAGCAAATACTTATACAGCACTCCTACATGCCAGGGCCTGTTCTTGTTCCTGTTACCTCAGTTAATCCTCACAAAAACTTATGAAGTACATCATCATTCCCACTTTGTGCTGAGGAAACTGAGGCACACAGAGATTAAGTCCCTTACCCGAGGTTATAAGGTGGTAACAGAGTTTCCCTCTAGAGCATACTCATAGCCACTATGCACTCAATTAAATTTGAACAGCTCAAAATAAGATCATTACTTTCGGTTTTAATTATAACCACAACTGATCCAAAGTCTGCTCTCATGATAACACGGTTAGATAACAGCAGTGACAGTAGATGGAAGAGGTACTGGCTGTGCTGGCAAATTAAATTAAAAACCAACCTGGAGTGGGAGCATGAAAACCACAGGTAGGCCTGGGGTCAGACAGATTGTGATAGACGACGGGGCCTGTTTGGATGACTAGGGTAGAAGGAGGGAGCGTAAGGTATGCTCTCTAGAAACACTTGTCTTTGTGGCCTGTCAGAGGGAAGGGCCTATACCTTTCATTAGACTCTCCAAGGGGTCTGAAAAATAGCAACCCCTGCATTAGTCTCAGCAGTTCAGGCAGAAGAATCAAGTGGACAAGAATTAAGAAAACACATCCTGTGTGCTAGGTGCTGTGTCCCATGCTTATAGTTTCAGTGACTCAGAAGATTGAAACAGCAGGATTCCAAGTTCAAGGTCAGCCTGGGCAACTCAGAGAGATCCTGTCTCAAAATAAAAAGGGCTGGGGTGTAGCTCAGTGTGTCCCTGGGTTCAATTCTCAGTACATAAAACAAAAAAAGCAAATATATCCTCTTTCACCTTATTAATCCACAGGCCTCCCTCAACCCCCAAAATCAAACTCAGTGAGCAAACTCAGATCCACACAGGCACTCCATGCCTAAATCATACTGGAAGGAGGTTGGTCAATTGGTCAGTGATTGATGCTGCAGAATCACAGGCCATGAGCTCAGCATGCTGCAGAATATTGCCACCCAGCTCATACAGTGAGCAATGAACCTGATGAAAACCCCTCCATGGCCTCCTCTGGGCTTTAGAGTCCAATCCAAGCTCCTCGACCTGTCTAAAAAAGTTCCCATGACCTCGTGCCTGCCCCACATTGAAGCGCTCCTCACGGGTATCTTGGCCACCTAGAATCATTAACAGGGTTCTAAACGCCCCCCACCCCCCATCCTCCTCGGAGTCTTTGAGGATTCTGTTCTTTCTGTCAAATGTCCTTTCTCTATAGCATCAGGTTACCTTCATGCTTTGGTTCAAAAGTTACCACCCCTGGGAAGCCTTGTGAACTACCCAGTTGGCCTAGGGACAACCTTGTGGTAACGGAAGCAAGTAGTATTCATTCAGTTCAGTTGACAGTTGTGTGGTACTACTGCTGATAACAATAAAAGCTGGTCTTTATGGAGCTATGTCTAAGCTTTACAAACTCCTTTAATCCTTTTAGAAATCCTATGAAGTAGATTTTATTGCTCCATTTAGCAGGTGAGCAAACTGAGGTACAGAAGTTAATTCAGTAGCCTACAGTCATAGGCTTATAAGTGGCAGGGCCAGATCATGAGCCCAGACAGTTTGGTTCAGAGCCTGCACTCTTCATAGCTATATTGTACTTGCCATCAACTAGGTTCCACAGCTTCTATACTACTCGCCCTCATGCTTCCTGTTATTTCAAGTAATTCTTATGTTTCAGTTTTTCATGTACTGGTTTCTCTGCTCACTTATTTATAGAATCCCTGATGGTTGAGAATCATTCTTTTAACTCACCTTTGTCTCTCCAAGACCTAGCAAAGTGTTTAGTGTATAGTAGATGCTCAATAAAGGTGCACACAGGGAAACACTGGAACAGCACAGGAAGGATGGGAGACAGGGCTACAAACTGGGCTGAATAAAAACACACCATGGGGGCTGGCATTGTGGCTCAGTGGTAGCACGCTCACCTAGCAAGCGTGAGGCCCTGGGTTCGATCCTCAGCATCACATACAAACAAATAAAGATATTGTGTCCAACTACAACAAAAAGAATATAAAAAAAAAAAGATTAAAGATGCATATTCTTTAAAAAAAAAAAACAAAAACACCAGGGTAAAGAGCCTCTGAATGTGAACTTTAACAAACAAGACTTAACCTCATCTTTTAAACGCAGCCATTGCCAAGGAGATAATCACCCAGTAATGAAGGAAAAAGAAGTAACTCAAAGCTTGTCAGACTTGATCATGTCTTCACTGAGTTCATCAGCTCATTCTACTTTGCATGGAGATCTTAAGTAATAGCATGCCAATGGTTCTGGCTGGTCAGAGTGGGAGAACGCCAGAAAAGACACATATTGAAAAATCTCCTTTGGCTGCCTGGACATGGCTTGGATATCTCTGCTCTAATATTCTATGGTATGTTTCTTTCCATTACTTTCTAAATTCCTCTTAGATGACTATGAAAAGTGACCTTGTAGGAGGACACTCTTCTCTTTCTCTAAATAGTGGAAAAGACAAAAGTTTCAAGATCTGGGACAGATAAAGACCTTGAGAGAGAGAGAGAAGAGCACCTTCTAGCTCACATCAGAGATTGTATACCAAGGCTGTAGCCAAGTCCACCTCTCACAGATACATGAAATCAGTCATAACATTCACTATTCCATGGCCTCCAGAATATAAGACACCATGCATCCAGACTATAAGATATCCATGCGCTAGTTTCTTGTATACATGGATATCAGCATCATCTTGTCATTAACAATCAAATTCTAAATCTATAGTTTGACTCTAGCTAGCTCATCTCCTTCCCTGATGGTAATAAATAACAACATTAATTTGCTAGTATTGAGAGCTTTACTGAATGCAAATAACGTGCTGTGCACAGTGTAGATGTTGGAGATACAACAGTGAATAAGGTTAAAAAATTGGTTTTCTTTTTGCTTAAGCAACTGGGTCAATGATGACTTCACTTGCTCAAGAAGAGAAACAGGTTGAGTGAGGAAGAAAATCTAGAACTCTGATTTGACCTGGTTAACTCTGAGACATCCAAGGGGAGATGACCCGGAAGCACTAAGAAGTCTAGAACTGTACTGTCCAATAGAGACTAGTACCTATGGTTATTTAAATTTAAATTGAGTACAATTAAAAACTCACTTCCTCATTTACATGAGCCACATTTCAAGTGGTCAAGTAGCCACCGAAGAGGCTTCTATGTGGAGTGACATAGGTTTTTTTCCATCATTGTAAAAGTTCTACTAACCAGGGCTTATCTATAACATACATGACAACCTTTTGGATTCCTTTATTACTATAAAGTTTACTGAACTATAAAATTGGAGCCCTGGAAGATCTTAGTTTACATGGCAATTCGATTCTGATTTGCTTGAATATATTTGTTTCAAATCTAACTTAAATTCTCAAGGACAATAGACACTGTAGGCAGAAGTGCATGAACACTGGATCAACAGACCTTGCTTCTGGCTTGTCTTCTCTACCAGGGCAAGTAATTTAATTTATGTGTGCTTCCATTTCCCCACCAACAAAGTCAAGAGTGACCCTGAATGGACTCTGTGGAGATGCTGGAGAATGTTTCCAACTCTGGAGATACCTCCACTGTCAGGTCTATTTGTTTTCACACGTAAATTCTGATATAATGTTATTTCAAATGGCAAAACAGTTGTAAAAGGGGTTTTGATGCACATAAAGAACCCTACTGTAGTAATAAATGATATATGCTCCACCAAGGTGAGATCAAGCTGAAAAAAAAAAAAAAAAGAAAAAGAAAAACCAAACTTATACTTAAGTCTATCAGAGAAATCTATTATTAGCTGTTGGCAAGTATAATGACTTTATAAAGCAATGCTATATGTGTCAAAGAGACACAAATTAAGTCCTGAGCTCCAAAGCTAAAAGACAGCAGGAAGCAAAATGCTGACATTTTGCCCTGTTGTGCAAAGGCTCTGTCCTAGGGATGGCACACCCAAGAGGGGGAACTGGCCTACTTTCACCAAGTGGAAACCACCCCGTAGCTCCTGGCTGGAAAGCTGGTCTGGGCTGTTCCTCAGGACTCTTCTACCTGGTCAGGATTCTTAATGCACAGACTAAAATTCTGTTCTTAATTGAGGATCTGGCAGTGTATGTTCTCAACTAATGTGTGGATGAGTTGAAGAGTAGGGAAGGAATTCTGATAATGCCAAATTCAGTGTGAAATCTTAAAAAAAAAACCACGCACACATATATTTCCATTTTTTTACACTTTAAGAGACTATATTAAAAGTCAAGAGTAAACAATATATTATTACACTCAACTTATCTTTTCCCCCATGTTTCTACTCAAAGGGCAGTAGCACTTTTAAAAGTATGGCAAGCTTCTTTGGAATTTACTTGTATTCCTACCATGTTAGTGCTGATATCTATTTTTGCCTATTACTTTTGATAGACATATGTGTTTTTATGTGATTTTGTCTGCAGATTATATGCCACTGGTAATAAACCTAGTACAGGTTTTGCAGGTAGATTGTTCTAGGGTGAATAATGAATCCTCAGCTAACAAGCTGCTCTTGGGCAATTGAACTCTAAGCCTCAATTTTCTAAAGTGTAAAATGGACTAGTAATACCTTTTATATATTAGTTGCTATAAAGATTAAAAAGAAAAAAGTCAGCATGTACTGCCAAACTCCATGAATGATGGCTACTATTTTTCTTATTTCACTTTAAATTTTAAATGTTTTTGTATGTATTTCTACACCTATTCAAAGTCTTTCATGTTGAAAAGCCACAATTTACTAAATCACCCTCCTAATGCTGAATATTTAAGTTACTTCTAGTTATTATAAATACAATCACACTGGGCTTTAGCTGTTTCATTCCTTTCTCTTATTTTTGTAGCTCCCTTGAATTCTTAGCAGTAGAATTACTTTTTTTTTTTTTGTTTTTTTCAAAGGGGTTTTTACTAATAATAATATCAACAAAATAATGAACAGTTCCTAAGATCTTGATATTTTATACATAAAATGGTATTGTTAAGGTGACATCTATCTTGCTTTTCTAAGATAATTAGTATAAATATTTTTCATGTTATTTATTCATAGTTTGTTACCTTGAAAAATAATGTTTACATTTTTTGTTCATTCATGGACTAGAGTCTTGATATTATAAATTTGAATGACTTCTTTATAGTCCATGATCATCCACAATTAATATGTGTATTTGCTACAAATGCATTCCTCAAACTTTTGCAATTTTTATATAAACATCTTTTAATTTATATGCTATTTAATAAATAATATGCAATTGCCACATTTTGTTTAAACCTCATGAGCTATGGCATTGATTACTGGCAAACCATATGGCTTTTGATTTGCTTCTCAAAGTCCATTTACATCCACTTTGACTTTCATAGCAAGCCTTGTGAGGGAGCTGGGGAGTATGACAATGCTCAATGAACATCAGAGGAAACTGGGATACAGACCAGTCTGATGTCTTGGGCAGGGTCCCTGAATGCTGGATTTGGCCAAGACCATCTTTGGAGTCTCTTTTTCTTTTTCTTTCTTTCTTTCTTTTTTTTTTTTTTTAAAGAGAGAGTGAGAGAGGTGGGGGCGGGGAGAGAGAGAGAGAGAGAGAGAGAGAGAGAGAGAGAGAGAGAGAGAGAGAGAGAATTTTTAATATTTATTTTTTAGTTATCACAACATCTTTGTTTGTATGTGGTGCTGAGGATCGAACCTGGGCCGCACGCATGCCAGGCGAGCGCGCTACCGCTTGAGCCACATCCTCAGCCCCAGGAGTCTCTTTTTCTTGAACCATAGGATTCTTGTGAAAGGAAGCTTGTGAGGTCAAATGATTTTGTGCAAAATGGATTATTATTCAGAGTACCAATTCTATAGCATTTTTTTATTGGAAATGCCTTTACACAAAGCATCAGAGAACCAACAGGTTTGCTGCCCTGAAGGCTCAAGAAAAGTTAGAATTTAGTAAATCTACAAAAATGATGGCTTACATAATGAATCACCCTTATGCACCTTTTTAAGCAAGCAAAATAATTTAAATACCTTCAGACCTAAATTAAATTTTCCTTTATTATTTAAAAAAAATTCTGGATGAAAGCCATGTCTTCTCCCAAGGATTCCCTCATCCTTAGGCTCAGTGAAACCATTCTTCTCCTGAATTTAGACTTTTCTACTTTTTACCTTTTATCACAGATATTTCAGAATATGTTGTATTTCTTAAGTAGATGATAAGTACCCAAGACATCATTTTTATTTGTAGTTGTATTTCTTAAATTATCAAGCACCCTACACCAATTCAGCATTGGAGGGGGAAGGGAGGAGAGTTTTATATATAAGAGCCATTTAAAGAAAAAGCAGAGTCTGGTTAAAATAAAAGCATTGAAAGCACTGTGGTATAAGTTGTTTTAACTATGTGCTCTTTGCAATATCACTCCATTTTTTGGCAAGCACCTCATCATGACACAGTTCTGGTGCATTCTTAGGCCAGAAGTCTGCATTAGCTAAACCACACAACCTGTATTAAAGAACATCCAAATGTTTCCAACCTTGAAAAATCTTTAAAATTCTGCAGAAATATCTGTTTATGCTTTTATTTGAAAGTTCCAATATAACTCATTCCTCAAAAATCCAGTCTTGGTCAGCATCTGGAAAAAACTCATAAAAAATTGAAATAAGCTGTTTCCTAATATTAGGAAAATTCACAGGAAGTGATTAATGTTAACTAAGGAGAAAGAAAAATAATCTGGATCAAATTATAAAACAAAGACATTTAAAATTCATAATTTAATACAGTACAGTCTGTGAGCCACCAGATCTTCAGAAGTGAGGGGAAGATTACATATCTTATTGAAATATTTGTCACTATAGAATTTTGTTATTTCTGTGTATGTGGTGCTGGAGATTGAATCCTGGTCCTTGTATTTGCTAGGCAAGCATTCCACCATCGAGCTACATTTTTAGTCCTTTTATTTTATGACAATGGTTCATTAGGTTATAGAGGCTGATCTCCAATTTGCTATTCTCTTGTCTCAGCCTCCCAAGGAGCCTGGTTAGAAATAATTTTATTCCATGTATATACAAATATACATAACATTGATGCCCCACCTACATAATACACTCTTAGGTCCTACACTTTCCCACTGATGTTTATGTAACCCTTATCTGTTGAGCTGGCCATTTCAAGTATTTTCATAAAGTTCCCAATGCCTTACAGGACAAGCTAAGACCTAACTACTCTGGATGGTGGTCCCTGAATGGAGAGGGCTGAGTCTTTTGAGAAAAATCTAGTGTGTTTTGTATCTCAAGAAGAACTGGATGAACAGTGACCAATAGCCACAAGGCAAGATTACACGGCAAGACCAAAGCAAACTGTAGAAGAAGGAGGTTTGTGGCTTGTTGGTTCTTCCACCACCCTGCTCCATTATCTACTATGTGCCTGGTAGAGTACATGGTGCTGGGGGATACACAGAGAACAATATAATGCCCCTCTTCCTCAAGAAGACTACAATAAGTCATACAGATAACTAAAAAAGCAATTACATCTAGTGGCATATAATCTAACAGTTAGCACAAAGAGTGTGAGAATACAGAGGACACCTCACCTATATATGGGATGATCATGGAAGGCTTCCATGAGGAAGCAATATCAACACTAAAACGTGAACAGGATTAACAGAGAAGAGGAAAAGGGTCTCTATGCACCCTGAGGGCTGCAAGGAGCGTAGAGTGTGGGGGAAAAGTTCCCAATGGGAGACAGGCCTTACCACAGGAAGTAACAGTCAGGCAAAGCCTAAGCAGGTAACTGTATAGTGAGAACCACGGGACCAATGGGAAGAATCCAGAATTGACAAGAGGGAAGAGTTAGAGTCTCTTTAGGTAAGAGGCCTCCTGAGGGCAAGAAAACATGCTGCTTCACAGTTATAACCTCAAGGAAGACAATGCTGGTCCCAAGTCCACGGAAAAACCAATAAGCTACCCAACCCAGCAGATGGGAACAGTGAGCGCACCTCATCACAAATGCAGGAGGAGAGGGAGTTATCTCCATTTTTAGGTAAGTTGCTCATTTGAGAAAACAGTACAATATTCCTTTCTGCTAAATGAACCTGATTCTGAACTGGGAACCAATTCATCTTAGCTTGCCTGGGATTTTTCCAGTTTTAGCCCTGAAAGTCCCCCATCCCAGGAATCCCCTCCAGTGTCACATCAGCCAAAATGGCTGGTTATCTAACTCTTGAGTTTGTAAAGTGCAAGAAGTGGGCAATAAGATGTGTGATCTAGGTATTTGTGTAGGAACTGGGGTGTTAAGTGTGACCCCCACAATGCTCAACCTAGGCTCACCTGGACCCTTTGAGCTATGGAATCCTCTGGAACAGCTTGGAGGCCGCTCTGGGACTTCACCATCATCTGCAGTAATCCATACTGAATAATACTTGCAAAGCATCAGACTAGTAATTACTATCTCTCATACTCAAGAATTACATAGTTAATGCCTTTAGAAAACATCAATTAGCCAGAGGAGTGTTGTCATTAACTGAGAGTTAACCAAATCTCTTTCAACTTTAGCTTTTGACATTGAAAAATTTTCCTAAAATAAATTAGTCTACTTAGATATAGAAAGCAAATGTACTTTCATATATCTTGGTTAACTAGGGACCTTATAATGCTTCACTCGCTGCAATGGCTTAGAGTCTTACTTTCAAGAGTTATAAAAATTTTAAAAGGCAACAAGAACACATTACAGTTTCCAATCAATAGTCACAAGAGGATAACACTTTATGACAATATTTGACAGGCAGAAGGTGGCTGATAAATCTTCATCAAATAAGTGGTAGTGGAAAACTGAGACACACAGAATCACAGAAGAGAATATGAGTGGGACTGTAGATGAGACGCAGGCTGGACTGGATGGAGTGTTCCTTCAAGGCTGTGGACTAAGGCAATGGAACTCAGCTGCTGCTCACAGTCCTTGTTTGAAAAAAGGAAGCAAGAGCTTCAAGAATTAATTCCCCTTTCCTACAACAGGGATAATGACTGGAGGCAACGTGGCTTTCAGTCAGCAGAAGATCCAGGAAGACTTCAAGCTGATCTGTGCCAAGGGCCTACCAGTCATCCTTGACTCCAAAAGCACCCCAGGAAGCTGAGCCAAGGTCATCCAGGCCTCATGCTGTTTGGCGAGAATCACAGGATGGATGAACACATGAGCCTTAGGATCTTTCTCTGACAAAAAGCAATCGTATCCAACACATTTTGTTAGTTCTTGGTGAAAAAGTATTTTTGAAATCCAACCACACTTGAATAGAGCTATTTAAGAAAAATCTAAAATTATAAAAAAAAGGGCTATATTTTTATTAGCTTCAAAAATGGGGGAAAATCTGAGAAATATTTAGCAGTATTTCCCACTGGTAATATATGTCATAGTTATGTTTTCCTCTAAAACTTCCAATTTTATTGGTGTATTCTGGGTAACAGATTTTGCTATCTGTTCAAAATAATCATTTTGCCCATGTGGCTTAGTCCTCTAATCACATCCCTTTTTCTCATGACACACTTTCCATCAGACATCAAGATAGAGAGAGTCATCACAGAAATATTCAGGTCATTTCCAGAACACAGAGTGAGGCCGCATGAGCAGGGCAGGATGCAGCAGAGGGCACTGTCCCATCCAGGCCAGGCAAACAAGCCATGGAAGGTTTTGTTTTCGCTCGGCCAGATCTCTTCCTCTGACAGGGAAGAGGCGACCTCCCGGGTAAGGCAGTGAGCAACGTCCACCATGATCCATGTTCACATGAGAAGCAGGTGGGCTGAAAAACATCCCACCCTGATCTGGGTTCTCTGACTCAACTGAAGGTTTAGTCTTCAACTACAGCCACCAAAACATGGTGGAACACTGACTGTTTTTTTGTTGGTTTTTTTTTTTTGTTTTTTTTGATTGGTCACTGAAAACAATCAAAGGAGTAGGTAAGATACAGCAATTCCAAGGCTTTGTTCATGTTTTCCTCCTATATCATAATTAAGAGAGCCACAGCTTATTAACATTAACAGAGAACCCAGCTGTGTTCAATATGACCTCAAGGCCAAAATTCAACAGGAGGAGAACTGCACACCAGTACCACCCACCTGTTCCTGCACCTACCTGTGCTGCCTGGGGAAAGTGTCGATTGTACCGTTAGACGTTCTCATGGGCCTTCCCATTTTACATACATTTTGAATTACGTAGAAATCTGTGGACCATGCTTTGGGGGAGTATAAAAGCATATTTTTACTGTACCAGAAAAGAACAACAAATATCCAGAGCTAAAAACAAAACAAAAACTGTCACCCAGCATATATTGGGAGGGGATTTAAAGATGGCTGGGGCAATCAGCATTCTGTGAAACTAGCCACTTCCATGCTCAACCCTTCTCTTAGGGGTCTCCTATTTCTCATTTGTTTGTGTATCAGTGTTGACAACTTGATTATAAGGGCCTCTGATTGCATGGGCTATACTTTATTTATGTATTGTTTTCCTTCCTATAAAAATTAGCTCTTTGACACACCAGAGGTTTTCAATAAATGGGTTGGGGGTAGCCCTAGATGTGCTTATTTTATTTCTAATTATCTATAACTAAAATGTTCACAGTGGCTTAGGTAACAGAACAGTTAGTTCTGAAACTAGGCTACGTGACTGGGGATGTTGCTCAGTAGTAGAGCACTTGCGTAGCATTCATGAGGCACTACAAATAAATAATAAAATTAACAGAAATATAGCTGCTATTTATCTTCTATTGTCAGAGCTGGCTTTCATTCCTGTGAATGTGTCTCTCTCAGTTCCAGGAAGAGCTGTGGATGCTGATGATATCAGACAGTCTTTCTTAACCTTTTAAGACTCATACACCCATTTTTGATAACCATAAAAACTTTATCCCTACCCAGATTCTGGTACACCCTTGCCTTGCCTTCTTGGGAAACTAATCTGCATTCTCAGGCTTCTTTGCTCAACACTCTCTTCTCCCCCACATCTGATGACTCTCCAATCTCTGTCTCTAGTCCCAGTCTTCTCTTTGAACTCCAGATCTGACGGACTTGTAATTCATCCCTTATCAGGCCTCTCAAATATAACAATGGACACACCCAAATGCTCATCATCTCCCCAAGCTGCTCCTCTCCTGGGCTCCCCAGCAGAGGGATACCACAAGGCTCTGCCCTTCCAAGCCCAACTTCTCATTGCATCTTTGTTTCACTTTTCACCAATTCCACATCCAGTCAATCTATCTATCAGCAAATCCTGTCAGCCCTGTGTCCAATACACCTCCTGAATCCAACCATGTCTCAACACGGCCTCTGCTCCCTGCTGGTCTGAGCCGCAGCACCTCTTGCCTAGATGCAACAGAAGACCCCTAGATTCTGGGCCGCCTTCTGGCTCACTGCCTCAGGATGACTCCACGAAGCAGGGGAAGGTCAGTCATTTACTTTACTCCCCTGCTCAGAACTCCAGTTCCCTTAGCACACCACTGAAGCCTACCCCAGGGCCCACAGGCCCCCATAGGAACTGGCTCCACTCACTCTACATAGCCATACTGATCCCCAATTCTCTGCCTCAGGGCCTTGACACGTGTTCTTTCTCCTGCTTGAACTTCTTACCACAGATTCAGAGGCCTGCCAACTCCCAGCCTCCCTGCCTACAGGCTTGGGGTCTAGCCGCCTCTCTTCAGAAGGGCCCTACTCTGTCCTCCCTTGCCCTGCTTTGCTCTTCTTCACAGCACTTAGCACTTCCTGGCACTCTATTTTCTATGTATTGAGTGATGAGGCCTCCCCTTCACTGGAATGTAAACTCCATGAGAAAAGGTCGTTGTTTGCTCCCTGCTGTGCCCCCAGTGCCTGAGGCAAGCCTGACACAGACTAGGCATTCAATATATTTTTTTTCTATTCCTGAATGAATGCATATTCTTAACTGGCTAGAAATATTTTGTTGAACTTGATTTTCTGTTGTTTGTATTATGAAAATAAATATTTCCTCTTCTCCCAAGTGAATTGTAAAATAATGTGTGATTGTTAAAATACACACACTTCCCCTGTGGTCTGTCATCTGCCCTCTCCAAAACACCCCACTGTGCCCTATGCCACCCCCTGCCTTGAAAATCAATGGTGTGATGGTTGAATGCATAGAAAACTGTGATTGTACCTAAATTTTTGCTAAGCATCTGGCACTTTCTGTGGTTTTTCTCTTACTAAAAACTTCAAGCTTTGTTACCCTTAAAAAAATACTCACAGAACCAAGCCAAGAAGGTCCTGTCTGCCTTATATATGTAATAGTGGAGTTTCTTTCAGTTATTTCTGAATATAGCTGGCTCAGAGTTCAATGCCGAGTGGTCAGGCTACACTACTTTTGTTGCATGATTCCATGCAACAAGAGCACAGAAAGTACTGTTTTAAGAAAACTCCTCAGAGGGGACACAGAAGTGTTTATAAATCCGTTCTGCCAGGATTCTCCAATACATTGGGTTTTCTGGCTACTTGGCCAATATGGGTGCTTTTCAGAGGAGTAGTGTTTTCCTTCATGAATGATCCCCATTAATCATGATGCATTCAGTGGCAGTGTTAGCCTCAAGAGGCAGCCATCCTCCCAGTCTTCTGCCTTCTTTCCTGGGACACAATGAATGTCACTCCACAAGACTACCATCTCTCTCCATGAATTTTGCCTTTCCTGTGCTTGGCTTCTTAGCAAGCCTCAGCATCAGAGAGTTCAGTCAACTGGTTATTGTCTACTGTCTCCTTTCTCCTTTTCTTAAAACATAATCTTTCTGCAGCTATCTTATAAGCAAGACTTTGGAATTCTTGCAGAAAAACAAGATATTCTTAGTCATGAATTTTTGAGAAATAATTCAGACATAGTACAGTTCAAGAATCTGGTCAAGTTCTAACATCAGAGAGAACACAAATAGAAAACACTGATGAGTATCAGTTCTGCCCTTTGACCTCCTCAATTAAAATAAAATGCAATAAATCATATGCAACTTGATGAACTTTTACTTACACATGTAACTATTCCTTTAGAGCTTAAAAGTTTCTATGTGACATGGAATTCTATATAATCGTTTAGGAATTTAAGTTGTTGGGTGGTTTGTACAAAAGAGAAAAATGGTAGATATGGATTATGAAGGAAGCATTTTGTTATCCAAGTCAAAAGCTCTCCCCAAAACACTTTCATTTCTTTCTTTAAATCACAAATCTGGATTCCTATAATGTGTGTGTAATTTAACTCTGGACTGCAGTCTTTGCATCCTTCTCGGCTGTGGAATGGTTTCCTTTCTTCTTCCATTTTCTGAACACCGAACATGGCAGAGCCACCAACACTGAACATCCCCAAATTCCTGTACTCTTCTGCAAAGCATCCCTGCCAGCCCTCCAGCCTGCCCCCTCCTCTAGCCTCCCCAAACACTGTTTTACATTTTTTTTCTCTTCACTCAGCTTGGTTGAGGAAGTATTTTGTTAGCAGTCCTTTGGCTGGTTTCAGCATACAGTTTTTGGCATTAGTCGGGGTTGGAGCATTTCAGAGGCCCAGCACTAACCCAAGAAAATATTTCCCTATTTGACTTTCACTCCTCTATTCTTTTGCCATCTCCAAAAGGGGGGCGGAGCAGACAAAACTCCCATACACCACAGACAGACACACAGCCACGAAAACATTTCTACTCAGCTTAAAGCTAACAGAATCCAAAAATCGAGTCCCTTATTACAGATATCAAAATCTTACAAGTAAATTATACCTGATGAACTTTAATGTTTTGACTTTCTCTTTTACTCCTGATTTGTGTGAAAATGTGAGAATACTACGACTGGCCATCTAGCAGACAGTCCTCAACACTGCCCTGCTAATAGTCCAGGTTTGCTGGAGTGAGCTGAGAACTCAGGAAGGGTGGAGCCCTACCCAAGGAGGCCCAGGGGCAATGTATGGAGGATACTGGGAAAAGGTTTCCTTTCCTCACTGAAGACAGGGGCACAGTGACAGGAGCCTCCTGTGTTCTCCACATTGAAGCTGGGTCATAAGGCACACAACTGTGAAAATCATAGGTGACCACAAGAAAGCAAGTCTAAAATTTAACAACTTAACACAACCAAGAGGGTGGATAGAAAGGGTAAGAAGAGCATAGGTCTTCAATGGCAAATAGCAGAAGTGTTTCCTCTTCCAGAGTTTCTGAAGATGTGGAGAAAACCCTTAGGGTTACAATTCATCTGCTTTGCTTTTCTGTTATTTATAGGCTTCATAAATAGGAGGGGACAAAAGATGGGCTTATGCCTTCTTAATTTGGTCTCCTCTGACTTAGAAGTAGAAAATTTTGCTTAGCAAACATTTGGCTAATGGAGAAAATATGAGTTACTCTTTTTTAATTAAAAAATATTAGTACAGGCTGGAGATGTGGCTCAAGTGGTAGCGCGCTCGCCTGGCATGCATGCGACCCGGGTTCGATCCTCAGCACCACATACAAACAAAGATGCTGTGTCCGCCAAAAACTAAAAAAAATAAATATTAAAAAGAAACAGCCTCAGGCATTTAAAAAATATTAGTACATGATAATTATAATTATTTACCCTTGAAGTTTTTTATATTTATCACAGGCCCACAGTCTTCCTCAATCCAGAGTTGTCACTCTACCCATTCATATCTAACCACTCTTCCACAAATCAAGAAAAAAACAATTTTTTTTCCTGCTAACAACCAACTGTTGGTACATTATCCTATGCTTGGTTCTGTACTTGGCACTGGGGATACAAACAGCCTAGAGGACAGAAAATACTATATCCAAATTAGAGATAAAGAGACTGAAGATCAGAGGATTTAAACATTTTTCCCTCAAACAAAAGTCTACAGCAGAGTTAGAATTCAAAACTAGAACCATCTGAATTCATGAACCTGTGCTTTTAACTACACTGAGCAACTTCAAACACTATCCATCATTTTTTCCACCTAATTCAGAAATAATAAAAACTGTATTGCTTTCTAATAGTCTACAATTCTGACTGCCCCTAACTTCACCATCTGCAGTAAGGTAGCTACCATGTGTCATTTCTGGACATTTGATGTCCCTAGAATGTAGGCCTACTTTTACCCAGAAATCTGACCAACTGTGCCTATGGGGCAGCAGAGCCACCATGACAACCTTCATGCCCACAGCTTCATCTTGCATCTACTGGCTGCTGTATGCACCCAGGGACTTTTCTACCTTGCTCACCAGAGCCTGTACACTCCTGGCATATTGCAAGTCCTCCATGCACTACATGTCTTCTTTTTTTCCTCAATACTGAGAAATGAACCTAGGGGCATTCTACTCCTGAGTTCCATCACCAGCCTTTTAAAATTTTCTTTCTTTCTTTTTTTTTGAGATGGTCTGGCTTAGCTGCCCAGGCTGGCCTCAAACTTGCAATCCTCCTGCCTCAGGCTTCTGAGTATCTGGGATTATAGGTGTGCACCACCATGCCCACTCCTACATACATATCTGCTGACTAAATGTGTGAAGCAAAATTAAGCCAAAGAATAAGATGCTGTCTCAGGAAATCCTGAATGCCAGCTCTTGAAACTCTTAATTTAATGAGTTGATGTCACTTCAAAGACCTTGGCAGAGAGTCCCATTCCAGAAGGTGTTTAGTAACTTGCTGACTAAGCTCTCTGTACACAATGTTTATAGCAAATATGCTCCTAACTGAGAAACCCTGGAAACAACCCAAATGTCTAGTATTTGGATGAAAAGTTAAGCCAATGACCACTTAAGAGTGCAGGGGTTTATTTTATGGCCATCACAAGAGAAGGATGAGAACTGTGAGACCCAGGAAAAGGGCAACACAAACAAGGTTACATGTAGAGACACACCACCAGAGAGGATGACAAATTGATCCCCTCTACGCAAAAAATTGCACACGGAAATCAGCATTAGAATGTGCACATGGGCTAGACTATTACTTGTCATAAGCGTTCAATAAGTGTCCAGAACTTAATAAGACATTGACAACTGGCTCTTCTTTCTACTGTTTTGTTTCTGCAGCTTCTGTATTAGTAATATTGTGAACTTTTAAAAAATGCATGTTCACAATTTAACATGCGACCAAGTTTGAAAAAACACCTTCTTCGTGCACATCATGAACATGAATGCTTCTTGACAAAAGATGTCCATTTATTTGCCAAGCTAAATATATAAATTATTCTCAGAATCTGAAGGTCACAATCAGTGAATGATGAGGGTATGTGGAAAGCCTGGTATATGACTCCCACTTCAGATTCAGATGACCTGGCCTATGTTCCACAGGGCCAGCATTCCATGCTAAAATTGACACACTCAGGAAGCTTTCTGCCTGAAACCTGCATTTCTACATCCCCCTTTGACTAACTCTGATTGTTCCAGTATTTCTGAACTTGGGTGTACCTCTCTCAAGTAACAGTAACAACAATGGGTACCACTTGCTGATATTTACCACATGTCGATCATGTCTGTAAGCACTTCCCTATGAATCCCAATTCAATCTTGTTTTGTAGAATAATTCCAAATATCGAGTATATGGCACACAGCAGGCACTCAATAAATTTATCTTTGCTAGAAGCATTATACTTCAGTTCATGTAAATGTCATGTCCACACTACAAGGGAGATGTTGATGTTATAATTACCAACATCTTATAGATGGGGTACAGAGAGGTAAGGGCAATTGCTTACCGTAAGCTAACCTTTTATGAAGGTGGAGAGAAATGAGTTAGTTAGCTTCCTGAATTAGTTAGCACACTGAATTTCAAATCCTAGCTCATGCTCACCTGGAATATTATACCTTTCTAAGTTAAAAACCAGTGGATAAAATACAAAAAGTCAGGCTTACTAGAGTATGTTCTAAAAGTATTTTTCTACTCAGACCTACCCCATCCTGCCATGAAGACCCAAGACTCTGAAAGGTGCTAGGAGCCACTGCAAAGTATTACATTCATATGGAAATTGGGCTCCTACTGTTCATTTAGGCCCATTTGGGGACTCAAGTTACAAGACTCCTGGAGAGTTCCCATTGGTTGGGGAAGGATGGTAGGAGGGTGTTCCGGGGGAAGTGGAGCCCCCCGTGTCCGGTAGGGACACACGTGTGTGGGTGTGTGTGGACCGGCTTGTTAGGGGGACGCACACGGCCTCTCACAAAATAAAACTTTGTTTCAGTTCCATCTGGCTTGTGTTTTTGTGCTCAGCCGGATTGCAGCATCGCAAGCCGGCGTGCACTGACAGCGACCCGCGAAAGCGCCCAGCAGGAAGGCAGCAGGTGAAAACAGCAGCGGGCAGAAGCGGAGCCAAGGCTCACGCGGCCCCCGCCGTCCAGCCTGCAGCATTTTGGTGGCCCGTACGGGGAACGCCCAAAATTTATAGGTGAGTGATATCGCTCGCCCCTAAGGAAAGGCGACAGAATGGGTATTTTTGTTTTGATTTATTCTGCTTTTATTTCAGGCTCTCTAGCCTTACAATTTTTTCAGGCGAATTGGGAAAAATGGTTGGCTCAAGGTTTTAAGTTATTCGGCCCTGAGAAAGAAAAAATTGATATAATCATTTTTCTCCTCTCCGTTTCTGTTTCATTCTGTTTTGGCTTTCTTCTATCCTACCTTATTGGGTTACGTTACCTTTATAGTAGATTAGAATCTAGTAAAAAACAAACCGAAAGACTGTTAAGTAAATTGTTAGAGGTCCAGGCTATGGCAGAAAACTTATTAGGTCAAGCAAAACAAAAGGTCCCTCAAGCTAGTCAGACAGAAGAAAAATTGAAGAAGGCAAGCTTAGGGAAAAAACGACCCTCAGATAGGGAGGCTAGTACTAACTCCGTTCCATCACCAGAGGGCGTAATTCAACCAACAGCTTCACCTGTAGCTGAGCAGCCCTCAGTTTCCATAGGTGATGAACAGAATCCTGAGGCAGGACCCCAAAAGTTAGCATGCCCTGTAGTTGAGCGGGGAGAAGAAAGGGAACGAGTTTACCGTGCCTTAGATTTCAAAATAGTAAAGCAATTAAAGGAAGCTGTACAAACCTACGGACCTGCCGCTCCCTTTACTGTCAGAATGGTCGAATCTATTACCAGCTGGGACTTAACACCAGAAGATTGGGCTAGCGTGTGTCACTCTGTGCTAAATGGAGGACAATATTTATTATGGAAAATTGCCAATGAGGAATTTTGCAGGGAGACAGCTAGGCGAAATGCAGCAGCAGGTTATCCTGAAAGAGATTCTCAAATGCTATTGGGGAAAGGACCTTATGAGGGTCAGAGGCAACAGATTAGATATGATCCTGGCGTATACGCTCAGATCACTATGAATGCAATTAAGGCATGGAAAACTTTGAAGGGACAAGGGGATTTACAAGGTCAACTATCTAAGATAACACAAGGAGTTAATGAGCCCTACGCTGACTTTGTAGCTAGACTTATTGAAACAGCCTCTAAGACATTTGAAAATACAGAACAGGCAATGCCATTTATAAAACAACTGGCTTATGACCAAGCAAATCGTTGCTGCAAAGAGGTCATTAGACCGTGGAAACATGGAGATTTAAACACATATATTAAATTATGTAGCGACATTGATGAACAAGGACAAGTCATGGCAGCTGAAGTAAAACAGGCTTTAGATACCAAACCAAAAACATGCTATAATTGCAATCAGAAAGGACATTTTAAAAGAAATTGCCCCATAGGAGGAGGGTTTAACAAAGCTAGGTATCAAAGGAGTAGAATCCCGGGTATTTGCCCACGATGCCATAGAGGGAGACATTGGGCTAATGAATGCCGTTCTCAAACCACCATAGAGGGTATTCCGTTATCAAAAAATGGACAAAGACCAAGTGTCTACCCACAATATCGTGGAGAAAGGTATCAGGCCCCGTTGTCAAAAAACGAATTGGAGGGCCCAATGCCCCGGGGCCCAAAGCCACAAATATACGGGGCAATGGAGGAACCCAGCAGCACCATCAAGGTAGTGCCCAGGACGCACTATCCATCAGATCCCTCATCAGACAAACTAGAGGGAGCGCAGGGTTGGACATCTGTGCCTCTGCCAGAGCAGTATTAACTCCAGAGATGGGAGTTCAAATCATTCCCACAGGAATAAAAGGACCTCTTCCCCAAGGAACAGTAGGCTTATTATTAGGACGCAGTTCTTCTACACTAAAAGGACTTATGATAAGTCCTGGGGTAATTGATCCCGATTATGAGGGTGAAATAAAAATTATAGCCAGTTCTCCAAGAGGTATATCCGTAATTTCATCAGGAGATAGAATAGCACAGTTATTAATAATACCCAGCCTACATGATGAATTTTCCAGTTGTAATGTAGAAAGAGGTTCCAAGGGATTAGGCTCCACAGGTGTAGATTGGGCTATGCTTTCTTTAAATTTAGATTCTCGCCCAATGCTAAAATTAAATATTCAAGGACATGATTTTAATGGGCTGCTGGACACAGGTGCTGACCTCAGCATCATATCTCGTCAGGAATGGCCAAAGCACTGGCCATTGCAACAAGCCACTCAAACGCTTCGAGGCCTAGGAGTGGCAACTAACCCCCATAGAAGTGCTATGGTATTAGATTGGAGGGATCCTGAAGGATGTGAAGGAACTATACAGCCTTATGTATTGGACCATCTTCCCATAAATTTATGGGGACGGGATGTCCTAGATCAATTAGGATTGACATTAACAAATAACGTCAATTCTAACGCGCCCACTAGTAGGGCTAAACAAGGCTTTAGAAAAGAAAAAGGATTAAGGAAACAAGATCAAGATATGATAGCACCAATTCAAATAGATCAAGAAATAAATAAACATGGATTGGGTTTTCAAAAAGGGCCACTGAGACAATCAAAATTACATGGAAATCAGAAAGACCAGTGTGGGTTCCTCAGTGGCCCCTGACTAAAGAAAAGATACAAGTAGCCCACGATCTGGTCAAACAACAATTAGCGGAAGGACATTTACAACCTTCCGTATCTCCCCATAATACTCCCATTTTTGTCATTAAAAAGAAATCTGGTAAATGGAGATTATTACAAGATTTAAGAGCCATTAATAATGAGATGGTTATTATGGGACCTGCTCAATCAGGGATTCCCCAATTGTCTGCTTTACCAAAAACCTGGCATGTGTTAACTATAGATATTAAGGATTGTTTCTTTTCAATTCCAATTCATCCCGAGGATAGTCCACATTTTGCATTTACTATCCCTGCACTAAATCATGAAGGTCCTGATCAGAGATATGAGTGGAAAGTTTTACCCCAGGGGATGGCGAACAGCCCGACTATGTGTCAAATTTATGTTAATAAAGCAATCCAGCCACTTAGAAATCAAAATCCTGAACTACAAATATTTCACTATATGGATGATGTGTTATTAGCACATAAAGATAAGAACACATTGCTAGAATGTTATGCCACACTTACAAACTTACTAAAAAATTATAATCTAGACATAGCAATAGATAAAGTACAATTAAATTTTCCAATTAATTATTTAGGAGTTTTATTATCCTCAACCATGGTCCGTCCACCAAAAATTCAAATACGAGTAGATCAACTCAAATCACTTAATGACTTTCAAAAATTATTGGGAGACATAAACTGGATAAGGCCTTACCTAGGCATACCAACAGGAGAATTAGGACCCTTATTTGATATCCTAAAAGGTCCATCAGATCCAAATTCACCCCGCATGTTAACGCCTGAAGCAAGAAAGGCATTAAAAATCATTGAAACATATATGGAAAATATGCATTTGGATAGAATTGATATAAGTTTGCCTTTATTATTTATTGTACTACCAACAAAAAATATTCCTACAGGAGTATTTTGGCAAGAAGGTCCATTATTGTGGATACATTTATCGTATTCCCCTAATACTATTCTTACTAGATATCCTGAGGCTGTAGGACAATTAATACTCAAAGGGATAAAAGCAGCGAAGGGAGTGTTTGGGATTTCTCCCAATAAAATTATTACTCCATATACTATGGATCAAATTGATGAGTTAGCTAATGAGTTAAATACTTGGGCAATAATCATGTGTAAATCTAGTGTCTCATTTGATAATCACTTGCCATCTAATCCCTTGTTGTCCTTTTGGTCTAAGCATCCTGTAGTTTTTCCTAAAATGACAAAAAAAAACCCTATCATGAATGCTCCAAATATATTCACTGATGGGTCAAACAATGGTACAGCAGCGGTAGTTACCCCTGATCAAACTTTTACATTTTTAGTACCCAAACAATCAGCTCAAAAGGTAGAGCTCAATGCAGTATTACAAGCTTTTATGATGTTCAAAGATTCTGTATTTAATTTATTCTCTGATAGCCAGTATGTAGTTAATGCTATAGCATCCCTTGAAGATGCTGGTAGGATTTCTCCTTCCTCTACTGTTTTCTCTTTGTTTTCTGCTATACAAACTCTAATCTGGGACAGAAAAGATCCATTCTTTATTGGACATATCAGGGCACATACAGGGTTGCCTGGAGCCCTTAGTTTGGGTAATGAACTAGCAGATAAATCTACACATGACATACATATTTTCTCCACAATAGAAGAAGCTATAAATTTTCATAAAAGGTTCCATGTCAATGCTAATACCTTACAAAAACGTTTTAAAATAACTAAGGAACAAGCCAGACATATAATAAAACAATGTCAAAATTGTGTGACATTTTTACCACAAGTTAATCTTGGAGTCAATCCTAGAGGACTGATACCTAACCATATTTGGCAGATGGACGTTACACACTTGCCAGAATTTGGAAAATTAAAATATTTACATGTTACAGTTGATACTTCTTCTGGATTTTTAATGGGCTCCCTTCATGCCGGAGAAAAAACTAAAGATGTTATAGCTCATTGCTTACAAAATTTTGCCACTGTGGGTGTTCCTAAACAGTTAAAAACTGATAACGCTCCTGGTTATACGTCTAACTCTTTTAAACAATTTTGCTCATCATTTGGCATTACTCATATAACAGGAATCCCATACAATCCACAGGGTCAAGGCATAGTTGAAAGAGCTCATCAAACTATTAAAATGTACTTATTAAAACAAAAGGAAGGAATTGGAAAAGGGTATATATCCCCCAAAGATAAACTTAAAATAACCCTTTTTACTCTAAACTTTCTAAATTTGGATTCATCAGGACTTAGTGCTGCGGAAAGACATATGTATCCGAAAAATGTACATAAGCCTAAGGTACTTTGGAAAGATATTCTAACAGGACAATGGAAAGGTCCGGACCCAGTAATAGTCTGGAGTCGGGGCTCCGTCTGTGTTTTTCCACAGGAGGAACAGCAACCAATTTGGATTCCAGAGAGATTAACTAAAACAATTTCTACAGAAAAAGAAGATGATTTGACTCAAATCCATAACAGCTGATATCCAGAGCTCCAGCTTGGCTATTCTTACATCTACAACAGTGATTTACCACGGTGCCTTTTTCAATATCTATTTTATTATTACATTTTTCCCACATCATAAGGTTCTATTTTATTTATTTATTTATTTTCTCTTTCTTTTTGAGCTCATACAAACCTAGGTTAATGTTTTTCTGATCAGTTTTATTTTTTGACTGTGTTTTATTTTTTTTTAACTGTAAAGTTTTTAAACATTGCAATGGAGATTTCACCTAGGTATAGCTACAAGGCCTTTATTTACTATTGTCTTATATGTTCTATGTTATGTATGCACTGTTTTGTGTTGTATGTCTGTATGTGTGTATGTCCATATTTCATTTATAAGGAGCGCTCATGTATAAATAGATATAAATGGATCCAAAAAAAAAAAAAATCACGTGACTTATATGGTTTAATTTAAATTAGGTAAACAGCTGTTATAAATTTTGCTTTTAAAGGTGGTTAACAGATCTGTTTGTTTACTTTCACCTTTCCTTTTCATTATATTTAACAATTCTGTTCAAGATAATGTCTCTTTAGCACCATGGCCAGAATTCCCATCTCCATCCCAATGCCGGCGAAGACTAAGATAAAACCAAACTACAACTTCTATGATAGCTATCACAGTAAACTATATAAACTGATACATCAATCAATATAACTCAATAAGTATCCTCAATCAAGGACTTAATTTACTTTGGGAGAAAATGGACATATTGACAGACTCCTCCACTTTGAACTGCTCAATCAAGGACTTAATTTACTTTGGGAGGAAATGGACATATTGATAGACTCCTCCACTTTGAACTGCTTACACAACTTGCCTGGACTATGTATCACCTGTATGCATTGTGCTCTATTTGTTGATACAGTGAATTATGGTAGTGCTGAAATATCTTAGCTGCTGTGTCACCAGTGTTACTGTTCTTCCTAAGGAGCCGTCAATTGGCTTGGTGTCGTGGCATTTCTGTATCTTCCTCCCTTCTACTAGTGATGGTCTAAAACTTGGGGGCCAACAGAGGTGAGGCAAGAACCTCACCCCCCCACTGGCACCAAGGTTAAATTTGGGGGCCAACAGAGGTGAGGCAAGAACCTCACCCCCCCACTGGTGCTTAGGCCTATCCACAAGCATGGCTATGCTAGACCGGTAGTCAGTGACGGGTTGATCTGATTACAGTGGATTCAACCTAAGACAGGAAACTGACGTGTAAAAGTCAGTTCTCCCATGACGGGTAAGAACCACATGTTAAATTGGACAACCTACCAGGCACGGTCCCTAGCCACATTGCCATTGCTTAATTAAACAGAAGGGGGCAGATGCTAGGAGCCACTGCAAAGTATTACATTCATATGGAAATTGGGCTCCTACTGTTCATTTAGGCCCATTTGGGGACTCAAGTTACAAGACTCCTGGAGAGTTCCCATTGGTTGGGGAAGGATGGTAGGAGGGTGTTCCGGGGGAAGTGGAGCCCCCCGTGTCCGGTAGGGACACACGTGTGTGGGTGTGTGTGGACCGGCTTGTTAGGGGGACGCACACGGCCTCTCACAAAATAAAACTTTGTTTCAGTTCCATCTGGCTTGTGTTTTTGTGCTCAGCCGGATTGCAGCATCGCAAGCCGGCGTGCACTGACAGCGACCCGCGAAAGCGCCCAGCAGGAAGGCAGCAGGTGAAAACAGCAGCGGGCAGAAGCGGAGCCAAGGCTCACGCGGCCCCCGCCGTCCAGCCTGCAGCAGAAAGGTAGAGACTCCACCTCTTTACTGCAGAGGAAGGAGGAAGCACTCCCCTAAAATAAATGTCCACTGGAAGGAGGAAGCACTCACCTAAAATGTCCCCATAAGTACAGACAAGTCCTGTCACACCTTACTAACTTCACCTCTTCCAATAAGAACCCCTAGACATCCCCCCCCACAAAACACACACATACACACTAGCCAACTTCCATTTACCTTTCTTTACCTTAAACTCTCATGGAAAGAAAGAGACTTCTAGGGTTGGGGTTGTGGCTCAGTAGAAAAGCACTTGTCCAGAACATGTGAAACACTGGGTTCAACCCCAGCACTGCATACAAATAAATAAAATAAAGGTACTGTGTCAATCTACAACTAAAAAATACAAAAACAAGAAAAAGAAGGGAAAGACTTCCTTGGGTGACAAGTACCGAAGGTTTACGGTAAGGATACAGATGACAATTAGGGCCCTGCCCAGATCAAAAATGCAGCCAAGAACTGAGAAGCCAAGGTGGCACTAGGACTGGAGTCTGCTCTCCAGCCTGCAGCAGGAGCCTGGATCCCACACTGATGATGACCCAGCCTTCCTTTCTCTGCTTTCACTAATGTCTGTCTTAGGTTTCCCTCTTCTCCAAGTTTCTCCTCCCTGGGTTCTTGCCTAGTGACCTCTTTGTGACTGTGAGCACTTGCTCACTCTCTGCACCCTGGCTGTTTTCACCTTCATATAAAGAGGTCATAGTTGAAATCCATATATAGAATCTGACTGAACACATGGTGCCAGGGCTTTAACCTGGGCTGAGCCAATTCAGGGCAGACCAGGCTGCTTGTCAGCTTATGGCTCCCTTGGAGTCGAGGGCTCTTCTTGACCCAATCAGCCTTGGCTAAGGAAGAAAAGTAAGGATAGAAGAAATCATACTAGTTAGGGGCAGGGCCACAGTTCTTCCTGAACAGTGCAAGGTTGCTTCCCGCAGCAGAAAACAAACCTTTTTAGAAGCCTCTTCTAAAAAAGCCAAAACTCAGTTTCTCCTCTACTGTCACTGAACAATCAACCTAGAAGACTACTACAGACAAAAATGTACATGGGTTTCCCTCACACCCCAAGCAAGAATTCCACAGTGGACACCAGGTGGGTATCTTTTAATTCATTTTAATTCTAACACTCTGCCTGGATAGAGTCAGATCCCCCAAGATGAAGGCTCAGTCCCCAAGACTTCAGATGGCACTCAAAAGCCCCAGGTTGTTTACCTGTGCTTCTGACCAAACAGCTAAAAATCAGATTCCCATCCCTACCCCTTGGCTTCTATTGAGTACCTTATAGAAATCAGGGAAATACAACATTTATCGGTTAATTATAAAGGACATAATAAAGGACATTGAGGAACAGTGGATGAAGAGATGGACAGGGCAGGTGTGGGAAGGGCCACAGGCTTCCATACCCTCTCTAGAGGTGTCACCCTTCAGGAACCTCCATGTGTTCAACTACCTGGAAGTTCTCTGAACCCTGTCCTTTGGGGTTTTATGGAGGCTTCATTACATAGGTGTGACTGATTAAAATCATTGGCCAACTTAACCTTTAGCTCCTCTCCTCCCCCAGGAGGTCTGGGAGTGGGCCTGGAAGTTCTGACCCTCTAATCCTGCCTTGGATTTTTTGGTGATCAACCCCCACCATGAAGTCATCTAAGGGCTACCATCCAAAGATCAACTTAAAAGCATATAAAAACGTACATGATCTGGAATATTTCAAGGATTTTAGCCCTTTCTAAAAGCCTGGAAACAAAATGAAAGACCAAAAATAGGGCTACAGGCATAGGGGCACACTTGTTGGTCTCTCTGGAGAACTTCATTTGGGTAAGTACTTAACAATACTATGCATCCCAGGCTCGGTCACAGACAGCAGAGCACTGTGTAATATTCTGCAATTGCTTCTCGCCTATATGTCTGACTTTATACCTTTATATACTAATCTGGTGGTACCACTGATCCCAGAATACACTGATGTTCATGCACCAACTTCATTAGAGGACTTACCTTTCATTAATATATGCCAGTGACTACAGGTGTTTACACAGAGTGCTAACATAACAATTCTCTAACCTTTGGGCTCAGGACTTTTAACATTTCCAAAAGTTGAGAATCCCAAAGGGCTTTTTGTTTATTTGAATTCATCTATTGATATACAAGTAACTGAAATTGAAAAATATTGAATGCATCAAAAATATAATAAACAGTAAATCCATTAGATTTTAACAAAAATATTTTGTGAAAAACGGTATTTCACAAATGAAACAAATTTGTTTCCACTTTTTAAAACAAACTTCCACAAATTTGTTTTAAAAACTGTCCCACATTTAAAAAAAATTTCTTTAATGTCAAGTTTCTTTGCAAATTTCCTTAATAGAAGATAACTGGAATCTTATTTCTGTTTCAAAATTCATCTGTGTGTATGATACTGGAGATTGTACCCAGGAGCATTCTACCACTGAACTACATCCCCAGACATCATCATCATCATCTTATTATTATTATTATATTTTATTTTGACACAGGGTCTCACTAAGTTACCCAGGCTAGCCTCAAACTTGTGATCCTCCTGAGTTGCTGGGATTACAGGTATTGCCACTGTACCCAGCTCTAAGTCCAATTTGTTGTGCTATGTTGTTTTGGTTGTAGTATATAAGGAGAGTCTGGCCTCATACAGATAGATGTACATGGAAAGTCTTTTCAGATAACTGTAGATATTACTCTTTGATACTATACCAATACTTAACAAGCAGTACTTTTTTTTAACCGCACCCACCCTCTGTTTGTGTGTGTGTGTGTGTGTGTGTGTGTTAATGTTAAGTTGTAAGCGTGTGCTAAACATTCTGGATATGTTACTCTTAATTCCCCTAGTCTGTGGCCTGCCTATTAATTTTCCTAAAACTACCTTTTGATAAGCATAAGTTTTCAAGTACAATGAACTAAAATACATAAAATCACAGTTATTGTGAGCAGTATATAAAAAATGCGTACAAAGCAATGAGTACAGTTCTTAGCTCAATAAATATTAGCCACAAAAAAAGCAAGGGGAGAGAGGGAAGGAGAAAGAATGAGGTAGGGGAGAAGGAGGGAGGGAGGAAGATGTGTGTCTGACCTGTTTTCTCCTATTGCTTTTCCATATTAGCCAGATGAGGGACGAAGAGCGGAGAGGGACAGAGGAGGAAAAATGGCAATGGGAGGGAAATGTTTGTGGAATGAGAGTAAAGCTGGGCAGTGTCTCAGAGAAAATCAATCTATGAGCCCTGCTTGTGGTTTCCTAACCAGAGAATAAGAAAGAAGCCTCCTGTCACTCCAGGTTTCAAGCCTAGGTGACCATGAGAATGAGTTATCTGAAGGTGCCCACAGAGCATCCGGATGGAGGTGCCAAGGAGGCTGGTACTGTGGTGCCAGAGAGGTGTTTCCACAAAGATGTGGAAGTCTGCTGCAGAGAAGGGATGGACAAGTGGAAGGGTCCAGGGTGGCAGATCAATACCTGCGTGGGAGACGTGGCACTGTAAATGAGGGCAGATGGAAAAGCAAAGGAAGAAAACAGGTCAGAGACGCAAAAAGGAAGCACCTGTGGCAAGTTTCCAAACCCCAGTTGGCCAAACACGTTTAGGTTCCACCCATTTCTAGCCTGCCACTCCTGTCATTCTGCCAAACCTGGGGTCTGAGGCTTTCCCTCTGCATCAGCCTATGCATGTCCTGTTTTCACTCCTCTCCCCCAGAACTAGTTTCTCAAAAAGTGGCGCATATGGCACTTTTTAAAAAGACCATCTTTATGATATTATGGTAAAACACAACAAAACAACAATCATTAGGAAGAGCAATGTCACGGTGGTATCTCTGAAGCCCTGGGCTGCATCAGGACTATGGGGCCTCTTGCCAGGCTACCTGTGTCTATGGCCCTGCCTGCTGCATTTCCCTACCTGCCACAACACTCCCCTCTACCCCAGAGCTCACTCACCCCCAGGGCTCTCACTGGACTTTGTTCCTTCTGCTACCCACTCTTTGGTCTGTTTCCTGCTACAGAACTAGGAGTCTTTCACTCCCTGTACATCTCTGCACCAAGCAGGTGTTCAGCCCTATTGTGTGGTTGAGTGGTTCAGGAAAGCAGATAGGGAAGGAAAAGCAGTACACAGAAGGTGGGAACAGGCTAGCCAGAGAAGCCAACGAGGAGGGGGCGGTTTAAGAAAATAAGCTTCACCAAGAGAAGATGTAGCGAACTATAGTGTACATTCCCACTGGGAAGGACACTGCCTCCACTAGCAGGCAGGGAAGAGGTTTGTGGGGGAAGTGACTAAAAAAAATTCTTTGTTATTCCAATGGTTCACGAACCTCCAAAGCGCTAGCCTATTCAACAACATTTTATTCCTTAATGTTTACTTATCTCATTAGGGAGAAAATTTTAATTTAAGTTAATTAAATTTGTCTACTCAAATTTATATTAGTTTTCTTTTCTATGTGGCAATAATGAAAAACTGGCTGAGAGGCAGATCTAGGGGAAGGTGATTCAGTGACAGGCGTGAGAGGGCCAGGAGGACTGAATGGAGACAGCAGAGAGGCAGCGGTGCCAGGACTTCTTGGGCAAGCCTCCAGAATCACAAGAAGCTTGTGCTTCCTGTCAGGCTCTGTGTTAAGTGCTTTGCATGCATTATTTTACTTTTATTCTCACAATGACCTTAGGAAGTAATATTTCCTCTACAGATGCTTAGAGAATATAGGTAACTTCTCCAAGGACCCACAGTGGTAAAGGATGCAAGATGAGGACTTAGCCAAGTCTGACACATGGGCCAGGTGCACTGACCATAACTATGAGCGGACCTGGCAGGCCTGGACACATCTACTGAATTAGGGGAAGAGGTGTCTGCTACACAGTGAGTATATCAGGTAAACATTTGAATGAAAGAGCAGAGGAGCAAGAGGAAGCAACTGATGGGTAAGGCAACAGGACAGCATGTAGTCCAGGAGGCAGGTCTGGCCTTGGCAAGCAACAGAGAAAGAAGAGATTGGGAAGCTGGTTAAGAGTTGTAAGCAGGTGAAGTGGGCAGAGCCTCAGTAGACAGGGGCACGGAAGAAACCTCATGGGGACTCAATCAACACAAGAGCATTGCTTTCCCCAACAGCCTTCTTGAATTAAAAACCTATGAATTAACATTGTGCCTCCCCATCTCCCACTGCTCTCAAAAAACAAAGGAACCAGACACAGTGCTTTAGTGAAATAATTCTTTCCATCCCTTGCCTGAGGCAATTCCAAAAAATTCCTCCTGCTTATGACTTCATACCTGTCAGCATGTCACAACACAATACCTTCCTCACGTGTTTGTGGTGATGCTGTTGTAAACAAACTTACTGAGCTGCCAGGCATATAAAAGTACGGCACACACACTTGTATGTACAAATGACTATGGCACTAGTTTATGTATTTACTATAGTATTTTTTATTATTATTTTACACTAGTTTTTTTTTCCACTGTTACAGTCCCAGATAGGCCTTAGGGAAGTATTTCAGAAGGCCTTGTTATCACAGGAGAGGACAGTTTGTGTCTATTACCACTCCTGCCTGTTATTGTCACATCTCCCAGTGGGATAAGATGGGGAGGAGGTGGAAGACAGAGATACTGATGGTCCTGACCCCATATAGTCCTAGTGTGTTTGTGTCATAGTTTATATTTTTGTATAGCTGTGTATGTTTGAGTTTTAAGCTAAATGTTATAAATCAAAAGGCTAAAACTAAGTTTTAAAAAGTTATAGAAAGCTAAAGTTAATTTATTA
This sequence comes from Ictidomys tridecemlineatus, assembly GCF_052094955.1. Classification (NCBI taxonomy): domain Eukaryota; kingdom Metazoa; phylum Chordata; class Mammalia; order Rodentia; family Sciuridae; genus Ictidomys; species Ictidomys tridecemlineatus. The sequence continues at coordinate 53,201,709 of NC_135487.1, forward strand.
TTGAATAAAGAAAAGTATTTTTATATAAATTCAGAGTAGCCAGAGCACACTGATTAAAAGTCTACATAGTGTCCAGTGATGTCCTCAGTATTCACACTCACTCAACCAACTCATCCAGAGCAACTCTCATCCTATAAGCTCCACTGTATCTGCTCCATGAATGTGTACAGTTTTTTACCTTTGATGCCACATTTTTATTGTACCCTTTCTACATTTAGATTTACCTAAGTACACCAACAGCACTGGGTTACAACTGCCTACAGGATTCAGTTTGTTAATATGCTGTGCCAGTCTGTAGCCTATGAGCAACAGAGTGTACCATATATCCAAGGTATGTAGTAGGGTGTACTATTTTGGGCTTTGTTAAGCATACTCTATGGTGTTCACACTACAAAACTGCTTAATGAAGTATTTCTCAGAATGTATTCCTGTCATATGCATGACTGTACACTAGTAATCACCTTAAATGTCAAGGATCTAAAAATATACTAATTGTAATTAAATTAGAAATGGATGATATACCAACTAAAAGAGTTTGTCAGAGTGGATTAAAAAAAAAATAGTCAATCAAGCTTTGTTTATAATAAACTCTCCTTAAATGTAAAGACATATATAGATTAAAAGTAAAGAGATGGAGAAAGATATATCATGCTAAAAATAACCAAAAGAAAGTGGGAATAACTAATATTAATTTCATACAGAAGAACATCAAGACAAAGAAAATTATCAGGCATAAAAGAGGGGCATTACATATTAATAAAGGGGTCAATTCTCTAAGAAAACTAGCAACCCGCAGGCTGGGGTTGTGGCTCAGTGGTAGAGCTCTTGCCTAGCATGTGCAAGGTGCTGGGTTCGATCCTCAGCACCACATAAAAATAAACAAATAAAATAAAGGTATTGTGTCCAACTACAACTAAAAAAAATATTAAAAATGTAGCAACCCTTGATGTTACCCACCTAACAACAGAGCATCAAAATACATGAGGCAAAATAGAACTGAAAGAAGAAATAGATGAATCTATATTATATTTGGAGACTTTCACACCACTCTATCAGCCATGGAGAGACACAGCAGGCAGGAAGTCAATAAATACACAGTTGAACTCAACAGTACCATCAATTTACTGGATATAATAACATCTACAGACTACTTCATCTGACAGCAGGTTACACATTTTTTCAAGCTCATATGGAACATAATGTCCACATACCAGGACATTAAAAACGCCTTAATATGCCTGATATAGCATATGCCTATAATCTCAGTGACTTGGAAGACTGAAGCAGGAAAATTGCAAGTGTGAGGCTAATCTCAGCAATTTAGCAAGACCCTGTCTTAAAAGGAAAAAAAGAAAAAGGGGTGTATGTACAGCTTAGAGGCAGAGCACTCCTGAGTTTAATCCCCAGTACTAACCAACCAACAACACCTTAATACCTAAGAAATAGAAATCATATACAAGACCTGATCTCAGAACACAATGCAATTAAATTAGAAATTATTAAAGAAAGACAGCTAGAAAATTTGGAGAGTAAATAACACTATAGACAAGGGTCGAAGAAATCTCAAGAGAAATTTATAATTTGAACTAAATGAAAATGAAAATCCAACTTATCAAAATTTGTGGGATGCAGCAAAAATAGTGCTTTTTAGTGGGAAACTTAAGCACTAAATGCATCTTAGAAAATAAGAAACCTCTAAAATCAACAATTTAAGTTTCTGCCCTTAGAAAGTATAAAAAGAGCAAATTAAATTCAAATTAAGCAGAAAAAAATTAGAGCAGAAATAAGAGAAATTGAAAACAGGAAATCAATAATGAAAAATCAATTAAACTAAAAGTTGTTTAAAATGAAGCCTCTGGCAGGAATAACTATGGAAAAAAGAACAAATTATTATTAGAAATGAAAGGACTAGGCATGGCGGCACATGCCTGTAATCCCAGCAGCTTGGGAGGCTGAGGAAGGAGGATCACAAGTTCAAAGCCAGCCTCAGCAATTTATCAAGGCCTTAAACAACTGAGACCCTGTCTCAAAATTAAAAATTAAGGGAAAGGGCTGGGGATGTGAACCAGTGGTAAAGTGTCACTGGGTTCAGTTCTCCGTATAAAAAAATAAAGAAAAGTAACAAAGGAGAATTTTCTACAGATCTCATGGACTTTAAAAGAATACTAAAGGAATCTTATGCACAATTCCTAGTTCATAAACTTGATAACCTACAAGAGATGGATCAATTCCTTAAAAAAGACAATCCACTAAAATTCACAGAATAAAACAATGTAAGTAGGACTGTTTCTATTAACAAAAGTGAATCAATAATTTAAAACTGTCCTTAAAAGAAAATATCAGGCTCACACGGTTTCACTGGTGAAGTCTTCCAAACATTTAAGGGTTAAATTATACAAATTCTCTAGAATCTGAGAAGACAGTAGCAGAGAGAATACTTCTTAACTTTTAAAACCAGATAAATAACATGACTAGATTCAGACTAATAACTCTCATGAACAGAAAGATGTAAGAATCCTCAACAAAATAATAGCAAGTTGAATCCAACTTTGTGTAAAAAGAATGATACAAATAGGATAGAGTAAGCAAAGTGGGTCAAAATTTCAAAATCAACTAATGAAATCCATCATATTAAAAGGCTAAAAGAGAATAATCACATGATCGTATCAACAGAAAGGCACTTGGAAAAATTCAATACTCAGTCATGATAAAAGTTTCCCTCAGTAAACTAGAGGGAAACTTCCTCAACTTGATTTTAAAAAAAATCTATAAAACTTTCACAACTAAAATCCTTTTTAATGATAAGTAACTTATAGCTTTCCTGTTAAGACCAACACGTTACACTGGAAGTCCTAACTAATACAATAAGAAAAGGCATTTAAAGATATGCAGACACAGTAGGAAAAAACAAAACATGTTCATTGATGATAGAATAAGCTATACAGAAATCTGAAGGAAAAAAAAAAAAACTGACCAAGGGGGAGGAAAAAACCTTCTGGAACTAACAATCTAAGTCAACTGTTTTCTTATATACCAGCATTGGACAAGTGGAATTTGAAATTAAAATGTTATCATCTACATTAACAACCCCTCAAAACGAAATACTCAGGTATAAACTTAATAATATGTACAAGAACTATGAGAAAATCAACAAAATTCTGATGAAATATACTTAATAATGAAACAAATGGAGAGATACTCCATGCTCACAGACAGGAAAACCATGTTGTCAACATGGCAATGCAACTGCATTCAAATGCAACAGCAATCAAAATCCCAGCAAATTTCAAAGATATCAACAAACTGATTCTACAGTTTTATATGGTGAAGCAAAAAACCCAAAAAGGCCAAATCACTATTGAAGAACAAAAAATCTGGAGGACAGACACTACCTGACTTGACTCAGTATAAAGCCACAGTAATCAAAACAGGGTGGTACCGGCAAAAGAACAAAGAGATCAATGGGATGGTACAGAATCAGAAATAGACCCACATAAATAGAGTTGACTGATCTTTGACAAAGGAGCAAAGGCAGTAAAATAGTGTAAAGAAAGCCTTTTCAACAAAAAGTGCCAGAACTGAACATCCACATGTAAAAAGAGAAACAAAGAAGAGCATCTAGACATAGACTTTACAGTCTTCACAAAAATTAGCTAAAATTGATCACAGGCCTAAATGTAAAATGCAAAGCTATAAAACTCCTAGAGGGTGGTAAAGGAGAACAGATGAACTTGGGCGTGGCAAAATTTTTAGATACAATCAAGGGCATAATCATGAAAGAGAAAATTGATAAGCTAAACTTCATTAAAATGAAAAACTCCTGCTCTGCCAAAGACAATGTCTAGAGAATGAGAAGATAAGCCAAAGACTGAGACGACATAATTGCAAGAGAAATTTCTGATAAAGAATTGTTATAAAAAAAATAAAGAATTCTTAAAGCTAAATAATATGAAAACAAACTTATTTTAAAATGGGCAAAAGACCTAAGGAGACAGCTCACTAAGGAACATAAAGATGGCCAAAAAAGCATATGAGAAAATGTTCGATATTATATGACATCAGGGAATAATAAATTTTAAAAAGGAGATACCATTACACACCTATCAGAATGGCTCAAATCCAAACAATGACAAACAAAATGGTGGTGAGGATGTCGTACAATAGGAACTCTCATTGCTGGCAGAAATGCAAAATGGTATAGTCCATACTCTAAAAGATAGATCATTAGTTTCTTATAAAATTAAATACAGTCTTACCATAATTCAGCAATGATGCTCTTTGGTATTTATTCAAACAAACTAAAAACTTATGTCTACACAAACACTTGCACATGTCAAGATTTATCATTTACTATAGGAGCTTTATTCAATAATTACCCTAAAACAACCAAGATGTTCTTTATTAGGTGAAAATACATATTATACTAGTAGAAGAAGCCACTCTGAAAAGGCTGCATGATATGATTAAAACCATTAGACTTTCTAGAAAAGGCAAAACTACTGAGACAGTAAAAATATCAGAGGTTGAAGGGTGAGAGGGAAGGATGAACAGAGCACAGAGAATTTTTAGTCAAGGGAAACTATTATTATACAGGATACTAAAATGCTGAAGAGGAGAATATATGTTCATTAATTTGTTAAAATGTACAATACTGAGAGTGAACTCAAATGTAAACTATGGACTTGGGGTGAGAAGGATGTATCAGTGTTAAGTTCATCAATTGTAACAAATGTACCACTCTGGTACAGGTGGTTGAGGCATGCAGAAACAGCAGATATATGAACTCTTTGTACTCTTTGCTGAATTTTGCTGGAAACCTAAAAGTACACCAAAATATAAAGTTTAGTAATTAAAGCTAAAAAGAAAAAAGAAAAGAAAAGGTATTGGTCTGTGGGACATCCACGCTGCGGGCAATGCCTGCTTTACACCCAGATGTAATTAATCTGACCCAATGCCTCACCTTGGAATACAGACTGGGAACCATTTGTCTACAACAGAGACAAGTGAGGTTCAAATTCCTGTTCTGTCATGACCAGCAGTGTGATGACAGGTAAGCTATTAAAACTCTGAATGGCTGTTACCTCCTTTTTTCCCATCTGACATAACAAGTATTTAATATTATCTCTGTTCACTAGAATCAATTGTTCAGTTTGTAATCAGTGGCCCCTGGACCAGCAACCTGAGCATCATCTGGGAGCAGGCTGGAATTTTTCAACCTGCAACTTAGACATACTACAACCACCCCAGGGGAGGATACAGAGATTTATGCTTTTGCAGCCCACCAAGAGCTCTGACACACCTAGAACATTCTCAAGAACCACACTCTAGAGCAGCGGTTTTCAACTTTTTGTTTGTTTATTTTTAAGCAGCGGAATTGTCCCTGCAACAGGGATCTTCTTCAGAAGATTGAAGTGTAAAACATGTTAATTAGATTGTACTGGGTAGGAAGAGCTTGACGTGTGCCCTCAGGATCTGACTGTTTCCTGCTGTCACCTTAGGGACAGAGAACAGTTTCTGTGACATTGTTGCAGATGCTACAATTCTTGGTGGCACCATTGAAAGAATTAAAAGACTTAACAGTAAACCATAATTAAAAGGCAAACTCAATAAAACAAAACATACAAGAAAACACAACTTTCTGGAGCTCCCAAGGGGCATCCAGTTAAGCCACTTCACAATGGGTCACATTCCAAGGTCATTCTCCAGCATGGCATCACTGGCCCATGAAAAATATCTTATGCACTTGGGGCAAATTTATCAAAAGCACCAATGTAGCTATCTTCCTGGGCCTGGCCCCAGATTGCTGTTATACTGCCTGCAACCCAGAGCAAGTGGTGACCCACCCTACATCAGGTCAGAAGACCTACTTTCTGGTGTGGTGGGCACAGGTGACTCTCTTGGTTTGGCAATAATAAAATTACCTTTTATGTCTTGTCACAATTTGGTAGTATATTCCTGAAAGGAGTTGAGGTTCATTTGTGAGCTGTGACATGCCAGCTGAAAGCCATGGTCTAGGAATAAAGTTTGAAAATGATGGACATAGAGGTTCTAACCAAGGAGATAACTGTGAGAGGGTTTTGATTACTAAAGATCACACATTACAGATACTCAAAGAGGGATGCACAGAGAATATAAAGAGAGCAAAAGGAAAAACATGAGAATGGAGTTACACTGTTCCCAGAGAGCAGGTCCACTTGGTTTTTGAGATGAGCCAGCTGGCTGTGGAGTGATGGGAGTACCTAAAGATTATTCTGAAAACCAGCACTCATGCTCAAATCAGTCACCCTCCATCAGCATCCTGTCTCCAGCTCATACTTCATGTGGACGAGTTGTGAATGTCCCGCCCTGACCATGAGCATCACCTTGGCACAGCAAGTCCATCTAAGTGCAACATCTCAGAGAAAGGAAAACCCATCCCCAATTAGTACCACAGTCAAAAGCATTTCAAGATACTGAAGACTATATTTTTTTAAAAAAGCAAGCTTGCAAAAGGAGTTCCTCTCATGATTTCCTAGTTTGTCCCCTCCCAACATCTCAGAGGGGCAGAACAGGTTTTAACTTCAGCTGACATGAGGCAACTGAGGCAGGACAGGCTATGTACCATGCCAAAGGTCACCTTGAAGATCAGTGGAAAGCCAGGTCTAGTCACAAAGCAGCAGATAAGGCCTCAGAGAAATATCTACTCCACCTCTGGTTTTGCAGAGGAACCACCTTTCACCTAGAGGGGAGGGAAGGTGTGGTGGGCACAGGTGACTCTCCTGGTTTGGCAGGAGCCACTGGAAATGAAAATCTCTCACCTGGTGGCAATGAGGTAAGTAGGATGTAAGAACAGGCCTTGCTCTCCTCAATGTCCAATATGGTAGTCACTAGCCTAATGTGGCTACATAAATGTGAATTTTAGTTAATTAAAATGAAATAAAGCAAAACATTCAACTTCTCAGTTACACTATTCATATCTCACTGCTCAAGAGCCATATGTGGCTGGCTCCTAAACTGGGCAGGATGAACACTTCCATCCCTGCAGAGAGTTCTTTTGCACAGAGCTGCTAAAGCCTGCAACTTTTATGACAAGGATGTGGTTACTGGAACAGGCAACCAGACTTGGAATCCAGAGACCTGGATACCCCATGCAGCAGCTCTGTGAACTGAGGAGAATCTCTGGACCTCTGATTCCTCAACTGTAAGAAGGAAGTTGTTGGCTGCATAATCACAATGGCCCTTTCAGCTGAACATCCCAGAATTCTAACCCTGATCTTCACAAAGCAGACTCTAGAGTCTACCTGCCCCTTCTTTAGGACTTCAGGTTGGGCCCTTGATCAAATTGCATCAAAAGAACCAAGCCCCTGGACTTCACTCTTTCCTGTAGAAATACTGTTACTGGATCCAAATTAAACACTGTGCTTCTAATTACCTGAAGGGTTAAGATAAAAAATAATCCCTAAATGCTCACTACAAAGACTACAGATCCTAAAGAAGCAGTTCCCAGTGTTCCTCCCATCAGAACCTACATGATAAAATTTGTTGCATTTTAGGGCCAGAAAAACAGGTGTCTTTTACCAGAAATGGTTGTTTCCTTTGGACACAGAGTGAAAACAACATGGCTTATTATGACTTGGGGCATCAATTAATGCCTAAGCATGTGGTGGACCCTTTTCCCGCAATGATGGAACACTCACACCTCCAGGGTGCCTAGCTTTATCTCCACCCTACAGAAAACATATCTTCCTCAGAGGCCACATTAACACATCTTGGAAGTAGAGTTAAAATAAGAACATATTTTAAAAAATGAACAGTTCAGTGACCTTCCCACTGTACTGAACTGGAGAAACATAAACGTGGAGTACAGTGCAAACAAAAACCACAAACCTAGAATTACTGAACTGAAAAGAATTATTTACCCTGGAAGAATTCACCAAAGGCTGGATTGTGACAACTTCAGCATCCTCCCCCACCCCCATTATCTCTAACTTCTCCAATTAAATAATTAAGCTTCAATTAATTAAAATAACAATAGCAAGCATTTATGGAGTACCTAGTCTACTGAGTGACAGGCACCGCTGCTCTAAGCACTTTCTTAATTTACACCTCACAATAACCCCAGGAGGAAGACACTGTGATCTCTTTTTCAGAAAAGACACTGAGGCATTGAAAGGTTAAGGAACTTATTCGAGGTCACACAAGCAGCAAGTGGGAGAGATGAAATTTAAATCCTGCCAGTCAGGTTTCTGCTCTGCTACTACATGAGCCCCCTTTTTAAAACTAACAACAAACATTTTCAGAAACATTGTTAAAAAAACATGTGTATAAACACACACACATATGCTTATTAGCAAACACCAGATTTTGCCCCTAGCACCCTTCTAGATTCTAGAGAATGCCAACCCTTCAATTCTGTCACTTTTCCAATATTTTCTCTAAAACTTCCTCAGCATTGTTTCCTGCGGAAATAACCAAAAAAACCTTCCTGCGATGTAACCATCAATTGAAGGCATATTAGGATCAGCAAAATTTTTCCTACCTTACCTACCGTATTTAGCAAGGGCAAGTCCCCCCAAATAAAAAGACAACTGAGCTGGGGACTGACAACGCCAGTCTTTGCAGCTATTATGAGGCAGGTTAAAAATGAATTTGCATGAGTGGCTGCTGGGCTCCTCATAAACACCGTACCTGCCAGGGAATAATCCCACTTTCTCTTTCCTACACTTTGCATCTTTGCTCATCTCCACTGAGCCTCTGGTTCAACAACACTTCATGTGCTTATATATGTTTATCCAGACTATCTTCTATGAACAATAAAAGAAAACAAGTCTTTTAAAGGTGCTGGGGAGTGGGAGAAGAAAACAACACTAAGTTTTGTGTATTTTTTTAGTCTGAGGAGGATGGATGGGGTAGTCAAATGGGCATAGATCTCAATTCTGGCTTTACTTCCCATGAGTTGTACAGCATTGAGTAAGTTACTGAACCACTTTAAGTTGTAGTTTTCTCTTCTATAAAATGACCTAACTTCCTTGTTTTGGATGGACTGTGATACATGATCAAGAGTAGGCATAAAAAATGATACTTCCCTCTCTTTCCCAAAACCAAAGTTGTAAAAGGTTAGCCCAAAACCAAGTTGCACTCTTGAGATCTCATTTTTATTTGGTTTGCGACCATAAATGCTCCTAAGGAACTGACTCTCAGGTGCTTCTGGAAGGTATTACCATACAAAAGCTTCTAGCTCTCAAGGGGGAATGGAGAAATATACATGGATCAAAAATTCAATACAAATAAAACCTTTCTTCAAAAAAAACCTGCATTTGTATCTAGAAAAACAAAGCCACAAATTGTTTCTATGAGTGCAAATGTTGCAAGTTGCCCTCCCTCATAATTTTTCTTTTTCTAAATCTCAGATAAAAATAAAACATACTGCTGGACATCAAAGAAAATTAATGTTGACCATGAAAGCCACTTCTAGTCAAAACTTGAAAGTCTACATAGGCCCCGCCCTCAAAAATAACAATCTGCTCCCAGGCTCCATAGCAGAACATGGCCATGAGTATGTCTTATGTCCTGGAATCCCAAAATTCCAATTTCTTAGGAAAGCAGTCCATCTAGCAAGACTGCCTCAGAGAGAGGCCTCAGCCAAGACCCCTTTGTACTGTGCCCCTTTTCCGGAGAGGTACTGTGCTATTACACTACAGGTTACTACTGGGTCAAAAAGGGAAAGGAGGTGGTCCTTCTCCCAGGACAGCTTTTTTGTTTCACCTAACAGAACACACCAATAATTGGCTTGTAAGTAAGAAGAATCTGTGTTGCCAGGAAGCAGCTCTATGGTTTGACAAGAATTTGTGCTCACAGATTTCTTCCAAACCCTATAAATGGATGAGGAAAACTGATTCAGAATTATGAGACTCCTCAGCACCCAGGCCTGACTTCCCTCCCAAGTGTTATCCACAGGAACAGCCTGACTAACCTCAGCAGCAAGGGTACCTCCAGGACTCCCAACCTGACCTGCCATTTTGACAGGAGCCCAATGCCCTTGGAGCACACAGGAGAGGCTGGCTCCAAAGGCCCAGTGCTCAGCATTTCAAAATTGCTCCCCATGATGCTAGCATGCAAAAATGTTTGAGAAGTGCTGCTCTGGTCACTTCTGACTTCTGGGATCCTACAGGAGCACTACATCCTGCTCCTTCAGAGAATTGTGTCAACTTTTCTTCTAATGAAAGAAGAAGAGGAACAAAATCAAAACTGTTCACTTTTGTTCAAGTCAGCAAAGCTCAAGGTCAGAGTCCTTCAAATGAATTCATCCCTTTGCCCTCCTACATAATAAAGATTACACTTTACACCTAGTCTGAGTGTTTAGCGCACAAGAACGTGCACCTGAACTGGGTAAAGGATCCTGGTTCCAAAGGAAAGGAAACGCACCACAATGCTGTGGGCAGTCGCTGGGGCAGGGTGATCAGCTTAGCAGAACCACTGCCCTGGAGATATCCTTAAGGAGCCATCAGTTCCCCACCCCCTGACTTCCCAGGCTTCTCCCCCTTGACAGGCCCCGCCCTCTAGAATTAGTTACAAATTACTCCTTCTTGGTGGCAGATCCTCCCCACAAACTTCCACTCTCTTGGCCTCCAGGTTCCTGGCCCAGCCCCACCTCCACCACCATGTTTCCAGGTAGGCCCTCAGGCTCAGGTGTGACTCATGAATATCTGCAGGGCAGCAGGAAGTGAAAGGGTGGGGAAAGAGGGGGTGTGTTCTCCCGCCAGGCCCTGGCCTGGCTCCTGCACACTCAGCCCTCCAGGGTCAGCCAGCAGGTGATAAGAGGTTAAGTCCAGCAGCAACCCACAGTCCCCCAGTCACAGGTAGACTCCACCAGGCTGTAGAAACCAGGAAAATAAGAGGTCTGGGGTGCTAGTGCCACCACTGCCATCTACTGGCTCTGTAACCTTGGGCAAGTAACAGAAGCCATCTAGAACCAGCCTGTTTCCCCATCTGTAAGATGGAAATTTAAGGTTTGACCAGACTCATCACGAAGTTTTCTGAAAAGTACAAAGTTCTCAAAGTTGGATCATTCAATTTAAAACATACTTTCTAGACGCAAGTCTTCGATGAGCTAGATACTGCCCATAAAGATGAAAAAATGTCACTGAATCCAAGGGGTAAAACACATTCTAGAAGGAAGACAAATATATAGTAGATAAAACTACAAAATCCAATATAATATAAGTGTGCTGGCTGAATAGCTTGTTACAGGAATGCCAGACAAGGGAAAATTTAAATATTCCCAGAGAAGGCAATAAAGGAAAAACAGCACAGTTATGCCAGGTGACATTATAGGGCATTTATGTAGGTGCTCACATAAGCACACTGTACATACCACCTCCCCTGAGCCTCAAGACATTCTGGGGAGGTAGGCAAGTACTGCTATTCCAATTTTTCAAATGAAGAATCCCAAGTTCAGAGAAGCAATCACTCAAAGTCACGTGGCTAGTGAGTGGCAGAGCTGGGCTTTGGCCATGGCTGGGCTTGACTCCAAGGAATGGATCTTAATCTTTAGACACAAGCCTTTCCCTCAGTGGTGAAACCATTCCAGATTGCCCCTGCCAAGGCAAAGCTAGGCTCCACCCTCCTCTGTTCACACTGCCCTTTAACCTATTATACTGTCAATGTTTGTTACATGTCTATGTCCCCCCATTAGCTTGGTGGTCCTTAGGGCAGCAACAGGAGGCAGAAAATTAAATGGTATTTAATAAATGTTTTCTTAATGGACAAAAAAAAATGAAGTTATGACAGATATTGGGGGATAGGCAGAAGTTCACTGGATAGTTTAAGAGAAACATTCTTGAAAGTAAAGGTAATACTTTACCCAACTTTATGCCCCCAGAATCTTGTGCTCACAGGTGCATAATAAATGTATAATGAACTCAAGGCAAAGGAACCGTGTGAATCACAGAACCAGTAGGCAGGGACAGAGAATTGCTCCTCAAAGTAATCATGGGAAAAGAACTACCTTTTAATTTCCAACTCATCACGGAAGAATAGGTTTGTAAAATGCAATAAAAATGAACCACAAGCCAGGCACAATGGCACACACCTGTAATCCCACAGCTTGGGAGGTTGAGGTAGGAGGATCTCAAATTGGCAAGGCCCTTGTGAGACCCTGTCTCAAAATAAAAAATAAAAAGGGCTGGGGATATGGCTCAGTGATAAAGTGCCCCTTGGTTCAATTCCAGTAACAAAAAAGAAAAGATGAGCTTAAGTGTGCCATAAGAGACAGTGAGGGTTTCTGTATTCCAAGTGCTATTCTGAGTGCCTCCACCTATTAACCCTTTCAATTTTACAACCTATCTGTGGAGCAGGTGCTACTGTCTACTACTGCCCTCATTTTAGGGATGGTGAAACAGACCCAGAGCAGGTAAAAATGTTTCCAAGGTTCCAAGCTGGTAAACAATGTGGCCAGGGCTGAATCTAGGCAGCAAGAACTCTGAACTACTAGACTGGCAAGCTTTTGGGTACCTGTTGACAGCTTTCAACCAGGAAGTGACCGATTCAGATCTGTTTAAGGGAAGTCAGCCAGGTAGCAGTATAGAGGGTAGAGGTCAGTGAGGAAACAGGGCAGGGGGGAGACACAGACAGGTTAGGAAGGGCTGCAGCAGGCTTTGATGGGGTAGAGGGGTTGAGCTGAAAGGAGGTGAAGCAGAGGAGGAAGGAGATTCAGATGACTCAGTTGTTCAGAGCCTGGAATCCTGGTAGAAGGGAAAGGTCCTAAACTGAGAACAGGAAGAAAAGCAAACAGTTGTTTTTTGTTTTTTTTTTTAAATATATACTAATAAATAAATAAATATATGTTTTATTTTTATTTATGTATATATGTGTGTTGTAGATAGATACAACATCTTTATTTTAATCATTTACTTTTATGTGGTGCTGAGGATGGAACCCATTGCCTCCCATGTGCTAGGCAAGCAAAGCGTTCTACCACTGAGCTACAATCCCAGCCCCAAAAAGTAAACAGGTTTTGAAGGAAGATGAGATCCGTTTTCAACAATGTCTACCTGAATTTGAAGAGCCTAAGATAGATAATCTAGGATCTACAGTTGTCTTGAGAAAATTCTAGATTGTGATTCTGGAGTGGTTTATTGAGTTCAAGTAACTCCTTTTCTTTTTTTTTTAACCCCAGTTCTGCCAGGCCACTTTCCTCCTCTTCCCCTTTCTCCTTTGCCCTGGTTAGACTTAAATTAGTTTTAAAAGTAGGAGTTCCCACCCCTAAACCTTCCCCGATTTGAAAACGGCGCACAGGACACACCCAGGACATTATATTTCCAGCCTGCTATAGCTAGCTTATTTGCAAAAATAAAGCAGATTTCTCTGCAAAGTCTTGTTTGCATTTTCATTAAACCTAAGTCTTTACAATGGCCTACATGATGGAGCCCCTCCCACTTCTACCTCAAGGGTCTCTTTTTGTGCTCAAACATACTAAGCTCATTCCTAGCTTGGACAGTTCAAATGTCACATCTGCAGAGAGGTCTTTGGGGCTATTTCTCCTCTCAAACTCCCATATTCAGTGTCTTCACAGGACTTACCCTACCTCAATCAGTCTCATTCATGTGGTTTCGCTCTAGGAACCTGGAGTATCTTGTTCAAAGCTGCATCCCCACAGAGTAGGCAACCTTCATTTGTTGAATGAAGAAAGTTCATTTTGGTGTTTATTAAAAACTGAAGGAAAAAAAGGCTGAAGAGACAGGGTCTTTGTCCACAAGAGCTAAAATGTCTATCAGCAAAGAAACATCCAAGCACAGGAGAGAATCACAGATACTGTGATTCTTTTTGTCCCCTCCCCTTCCAGCGCCACTTCCTCCAGCTTACCTGGAGGACACCTTTCCTGTTGCACTTTTCATATGGTATTAGCAGGAGGGGTGGGGGGGACAAAGACAGACAACACAGTACCATAAAAAGAGCAACAACTCAGAGTCGGACATACTTGGATTCAAAGCAGGATGCCACCTCCTTGATTACTGTGCACAATAATCAACCCCTGAACCTGCTTCCTCCCCTACAAACAGAGCTAGCACTTCCTACTCACGGCTACTATAGGGAGTGAGAAAGTGCATGTAAAGGTGTTAGCACATGTCAGTACAGAGCTGGCACTCAAGGAGTACCCATCAGCATCACTACCATCAAATTTACTGCCAGCACACTATACTCTCTCAATTAGGGTTTGACAAATGCATAACTGTGAAATAATTTCAGTTGAGATTAAAGGTGATGCGGGGTATGTACCATGCTGATCATAATGTCAATTATAATTACAATAATAGTTAACCCTGAGCACTTATTAACATGCCAAGAGCTTTATATACATCAGTAGCTCTTTTATTCCTAAAATAAAGACAGACAGTACTTAATCAATACTAAGAAGCATAGTTTGCTCACATTTTATCATCCCGGATACTGGGATAACTGTCCGTGGTAGGCAGAATGCCCACCTCTCAAAAGATGTCCAAATCCTAATTCCTGGAACCTGTGAATATTACATGTTAAAGGACAAAAGAATTTTTACATTATGTAATTAAGGTTACAGACCTTATATAGGAGGAGTAACTTATAGGGGAGCCAATCCAATCAATATAATCAAATGAGCCCTTATAAACAGAGAATTTTCTCTGGCTAGGGGCATAGACATATAATAGAAGAAAGGACCTTAAAGAGATTTAAAGCATGAGGAAAATCTGCCACTCTGTTGCTGGCTCTGAGATGAAAAGTCTAGGGGCAAGGACTAGAGAGAAAGATCTCTAAGAGATAAAGGTGCCCCCCAGATCAGACCCCAAAGAATGTGCCTCTGTAGGTAGAATTAAAGTCTACCTACAACCTAAGGAAGCCTAGAAATAAATTCCTTCCAAGGCTTCCAATAAGGCCCAGCTGGCTGACACTTTTTCAGCATTATAAAACCCAGAGGAGACAAACAAGCCAAACCCACCCTACATTTTGACCCAACACACTGTGAATTAATACATTTGGATTGTCTTAAGCTGCTAAGTTTGTGATAATTTGTTACAGCAGCCACAGAAAATGAATGCACTCCTATCATTGATGTTTGTTATAGTTTAATCAGCAGCATTTTTTCCTCTTGTGGCACAGAAAATAACAGCATATCTCATAATTGATGACATCTTAGATATGTTGAAATACAGTGTTATTTTTTCTGTTTTTCAAATGGTCAGAAGATCCAAGTGGTCAGGTGATGCCTAGGTGATTCAAGCTCTAAACCACCATAAATGCTTCCAGAGAGCTCCCAAGGGTTAGTGTATCCTGCCAAAAGGCCAAGGAAAGGCTAACACAAACTTCCCAGGCCAATGTCTGACACAGGGTCCCTAATGCAGCTGAATCCAGTTGGGTCCAGAAGGTACTTCAGGAGCATCTAAGCCACATGGATCTGGTACCCAAAGGTGCTGGTATCCTTCTATATACTGGGGATAGAACACTAGACCAAGGCAGTGTCCTTATGGCTGATGCCATACTGGAGAAGATCAACACCATACAACAGATCAAGATAAATGCTAGAAGAAAAACAAAGTATTGGAAGATCTTTACACCAAACTTTACAAAAGAACCCACATATTCAGGAGCTGAAAAGACATAGAGCTCTGGGCTGGGAGATCTGCTCCTTTCTATGGGACCTTCCAAGGGCCATCACTGTTAGTGGTATAACTCTGAGAAAGAGTTTGTTGTTGTGGGTTTATTAGTTTGCTTTTGGTTTTTACTTTTTTAGATGCAGATGTAGGCCGACTTTATACACTACTGCCTTCGGAATTTCTAAAAATAAAAAGACTACAGCTATTCTTTTCACCAAATCATAATGTCCCTCTCTTTCAATGGAACTCTATCTTCAAAAAATAAAAGTTAATTTTATATTGAAATGACACCCCAAGAGCCTAACTAAAGAGCGGCTCAAAAAGCAAGTCACAATTTCAATCCTACTCCCTTCCTGGAATACTGAGCTCTGGCCTGTCTTCTTATGCTATATTTTTACTTTCATCTTCCCTTTTACCTTGGAAATAAAATGTCTCTCTGACAGTGGAATCAAAGAAAAAACCAGAAGTCCAATTCAGGGAGTAAACAAAAAAAAAGTCTGACATGTATTAACACTTCTGGAGATACACATAAATGGAAAATTCTACACTTCTTAAAAGATTGTATGGCCTTAAAATATACTACAGAGCCATAGTAATAAAAACGGCATAGTAATGGCACCAAAACAGACTTGTAGACCAATCATACAGAATACAGGACACAGAAACAAGCCCACTTAAATATGGTTATATCATACTAGACAAAGGTGCCAAAAAATTCACTGAAGAAAAGATTGCCTTTTCAACAAATGGTGCTGGCAAAACTGGAAATCCATATGTAGCAAATTGAAATTAAACCTCTATCTCTCACTCTGCACAAAAATCAACTCAAAGTGGATCAAAGGCTTAGGCACTAGAACAGAGACCCCGTGCCTAACAGAGGAAAAAATAGGCTCAAATCTTCACCATGTTGGCCTAGGATTTGACTTAACAAGACTCCTAAAGCACAGGAAGTAAAATCAAGAGAATCAATAAATAGGATGGATTCAAATTTAAAAGCTTCTTCTCAGCAAAGGAAACAATTGATAAAGTGAGAAAAGAGCCTACAGATTGGGAGAAAATCTTTACCACATGCACCTCTGAAATGGCATTAATCTCTAGGATATATATAGAACTCAAAAAACTTAACACCACCAAATAAATGAATAAAGAGCCCAATCAATAAATGGGCTAAGGAACTGAACAGACACTTCGCAGAAGAAGACATACAATCCATCAACAAATATATGGAAAATGTTCAACATCTCTAGCAATTAGAGAAATGCAAATCAAAATTACTACAAGATTTCATCTCACTGCTGTCAGAATGGCAATCATTAAGAATACAGGCAACAATAAATGTTGGTGAGGATGTGGTGAAAAAGGCACACTTATAAATTGCTGGTGGAACTGCAAATTGGTACAACCACTATGGAAAGCAGTGTGGAGATTCCTCAGAAAATTGGATATGGAACCACCATTTGACCCAGCTATCCCACTCCTTGGTCTATACCCAAAGGACTTAAAATCAGCACACTATAGTCACACAGCCTCATCAATGTTTACAGCAGCTTAAGTCACAATAGACAGACTATGGAACCAACCTAGGTGTCCCTCAATAGATGAATGGATAAATAAAATGTGGTAATATACTCAATGGAATATTACTCAGCTTTAAAGAAGAGTAAATGGTTGGAGTTGGAGAATATCATGCTAAGCCAAATAAGCCAATCCCACAAAACCAAAGGCCGAATGTTTTCTAATATTCGAATTCTAATTCACAATAAGGTGGGGGCACTAGGGAAGAATAGCATTACCTTAGATTAGGTAGAGGGAAGATGTGGGGGTAGGAAAGAAAGTAGAATGAAATAGACATTAAGTATTACTGTATGTATATATGTGACTACATGACCAATATGATTCTGCAACATGTACACTCAGAAAAATGAGAAATTATATCCCATCTATGTATATCAAAGTGCATAAATGCATTCTACTGTCATGTATGACTAATTAAAACAAATTAAAAAGAAAAGATTATGTGGGAAATTTCATTGGAATTTACATCTCCTCAATCTCTATTTTGCTTATTTTTTAAAAGGGGAAGAAATTCTAGACTAGAAGATCATCTTCATTATGATTTTGGAGAAGCCCCAGTTTAAAAATTCCATTTGCCGAAAACTACTCATAATTCAGACATTAGCAACGGTCATAAAACCCTACTTTATACTTCTCTTGATTCTGCACTATTTGGCAGCCTACTCTACACTTAGGCCAAAGGAAGCATCACATTCTAAAGTCAGTATTTAAGAGATTCTGACAGGGATACATGCAAGAGGAAAGATCAATAAAGACTTACAAGGTGGACCTATTATCCCAGACCATGATCAAGAAAAGATGGACAAATGGTCCCAAACCTCCACTTTACTTGTAATAAGAAAAACTTTAAACATTCTAAAGTGCCATTTTATATCAACCAGATTAGCAAAACCAAAAAGTCCTGCAGAGGGGACTTGGTCCATGGTACACAGCACAATGAAAACAACTGCACTGTTGAAAAAGGGAGATCTCTACCTGTTGAGAGATATCTCCAGGACATGCTGTTAATTTTTAAAAAAGCAAGGCAGAGAACATCCATATAAATATTGCCATCTTTTATGAAAGAATGGGAAATAATATAAAACATGTTCTTATTGGCTTGCATTTACATGTTGCTTGTCACACACAGTATGGATAAGGTGTGGAGGGGGATGGGACAGAAACAATATTTTTCAGTGTTTTCCTTTTATATATGGGTGGTGAGATTTGGGGGAGGAACCAGATAAATATATTGCTTGTATTTTAAAATGAAGAGGTTTTATAGCTCTTTTCCCAAGGGGAATGAATAGGCTATAAGAGTTCTGCTCAGGAGAAGGGGTCTGGAAGACTGAGTGTGTAGGCAGGTAAGGTCTCATGTGAAAGTCAGTGAGCAGAAAAAGCTCAGTCCAGAGTTCAGGAGGTGAGCACAATGAACGTGGACAGGGTGATTTCTGCCTTGCTGGGTGTGGGTGGCCTAAAGCCCCTGATATTTATTACACCCAGAAGGAAGTCAAGAACAGCAGGTGAACTGGAGGCAAAGGTAGAAACACTCCCAGGCAGGGCGCCAGGAGCATTTATGTACTCTCGGGATGTAGATAGTAATGACTGAAGCATGCTGCTCATCAAATACGAACCTTGAAAAAGAGGGCAAAGCATGTACTGAATATTCAATTCTGGAGATATTCCTGAAAAGTTGAAACTCCTGAAATCTTATAAAATCAAATCATACTGAAAACGCAATAGGTGAGTTTGCTATTTAAAGAAATTCCATAGGGAATCCTTGGAATTCACCTTCTGCTATTTTTGCTTTGGGAATCCAAGTTCGCTTGAAGAAGGGTACATTTAACCAGATTAAATATGAAAGTGTTCACGTTTCTAATCCTGCTGGCTGTTTTCACAAGGTGTAGTCTCTCCATAAAACAGCAGAAGGCCAAAGTCCAAAGTTCAGGACAGCCCCTTTATCCTCAGCACCACCGCCTTAGCGGTCACACTCACCCAACAGGGCTCATCCCACCTGCTGTGCAAATGCTTCTCCGGAGAGAAACCGGGAAGATGAAGCTGATTCTGATAGTAGGCTTGCTAAAGGACCAGCCTGAAAGAGAAAGCAAGTATGCAGTGCCAGCTGAATTTTCTATTTTAGCTTCTGGTGGCTTTGGCAACAAGGATCCCCACTTCTTACCTAAACTAGAAAAAAATCTTTTTCCAAAATGTGGCATTTCAAAGGCACTTTCAGCCAATGTCACTTGCATCCCATCCCAAGGAGGAAGGCCCATAGTTGGTCAGTAAATAACAGGAATCCCTTTCCATATCCCCAGGAGTTACTACTACTCTATTCCCTGTACCAGACAGACTTCGTCAGAGGTGCAGGGTACTTTGGCATGGATCAGATGATACTGAGCATGTTTCTGTTCAATTAATAGTAAACAATGTCAACAACACCCTGAATACTGCTCTTTACCTGCCCCTCAAGGAATGAGGAACTAAAGAGAAAGAAGTCCATCAGAATAGAAAACTCTAGATAGGGCAGAGGGGTGGGAAAAGAAGGGAGGGGACATGGGGTTAGAAATGATGGTGGAATGCGATAGACATTATTATCCAAAGTACACATATGAAGACATGAATCAGGGTGTATATACTTTGTATACAACCAGAGATATGAAAATTTGTGCTGTGTAAGTAATAAGAATTGTAATGCATTCCGCTATCATATATAAAGAAAAAAATTCATTAAAAAAAAAGAAGTCCATCAGAGGACAGCCGATCATGACTTATATCCACATGAAGTCCTGTATTCTAATGTGCAGGCCATGGCCTAATAATTCAAAAGATTTCATTAGTCTAGATATATTCAGACTCCTAGTCTATTGGTTTTGACACCTTTTCAGTTTGCCTGAGATTTTGGTTGAATCAACCCGGGTGATGGTTTTATCTCCATAAGGTCTTGGTAAGCCTCAATAAACTCCAAACATAGTTTGGATTTTTATTCCTTTTTATATCCTCAGATTTAGCTCACACTGGAATTTCATAGGCTTCATTTTGAATCTTCATTTGAGAAGAGGCCTCATACTTCTCCTCTGCAATTTCTCCGCAGAAAGCAGACAAAATTTGAGGTCACCATAAGCTTGGAATCAGAGTCAAAATGTCCCAGTGGGGGCTAAGGGTTTAGTGTCCAGTGGTCAGGGATATCTTGGCTGGCAGCATCTGCAGCTAAATAAAAGCCCGATTATTCTGCACCAGTGAAGATAAGATACCACCCCCAACGGGTTCATGTGGGTTTACCCACAGCCATTTTGAATGAAGGCAATTCTCTATACAGAGAATTCAAGTGAAGACATGGCAACCAATTCAGACACACTCCAGTGAGTATCTGTGACCACGCCAACTCAAGTATAACCAGGGCTTACACTTCTCTCCTCCCTCAATCAAAGGGAATTCTGTGTCAATTATACCACCTTGCCTTCAAAGGGAAAGGTAGCCTATTTCTATAAGGAAGCACACAGAATATGTGAGCCTTCTGACCCCCAGCTCCCACATTACCTATTTACAATCAATGAAGGAAAAGTGCAAAAGATTCTTAGCAACCGATTCACTCACACCTTAAAAAAAAAATTCCTTTAGCTATTAATCCTCCAGCAGAGCTGAAATATCAAAAGTCTAAATAGTCTGTAACACTCCAGCTTTTATTATAATCTTCTGAAATGCAGACCCATTAAAAGAAGACAAAAACCTTCCTTGTCCCAGGATGGCAACCAGACACTCATAACTAAGCACTTTTACGATACCCAATATAACCTGACATGATAAACCAAACATTTAAGTGACACTAGAAATGATTTTCAAGAGAGACTTGGCAGTAAATGGGAGTAATCCAGTTACAAGTTGCCTTCAGTCAAATCACCTCCACTCTCTTCTCTGGCTCCAAGCTACATACTTAAGACTGTACTGTCCTTCCTAAGAAAGAAGCGAAGAGAGAGTTCAGGACCTTTTGGCAGGTGCTGGTTCTTGATTTTCAAGAGAGACTTGGCAGTAAATGGGAGTAATCCAGTTACAAGTTGCCTTCAGTCAAATCACCTCCACTCTCTTCTCTGGCTCCAAGCTACATACTTAAGACTGTACTGTCCTTCCTAAGAAAGAAGCGAAGAGAGAGTTCAGGACCTTTTGGCAGGTGCTGGTTCTAGAGAAGGACTTAGCAGGCCGGTTCTCTCAGGACCTTTCAAACCTCCTCTGGGAGTACAGGGATAGGAAAGGCAGACTTCACAGGTCACCAAAGCACTGGGTGTCTGTATTTATTTCAGGCCTGCTGAGTCTCACAGCCATTTTGGAGACACTGACTGTGATGGCTGAAGAGGGGTGAAGCTGATGGGAGGCCCTGATGATTCTCCTCTGATGGTTCTTTTCTCTCTTAGAAGGAGCCATCTCCTGTTTTTCTTGATCGGATTTATAACTTTTCAATGGAACTGCCTCCATAAAGCCCTTTTCACTCCCAGATCTAGCTGGATACACATCCATTGTGGCTCTTGGCAGAGCATTTAGTGAGGAGATGTGGAGGCAAAATGACACTGGGGCAAATTCTGTCCCTGCCCCTTGAGCAAGGTTGGGGATTTGAGGGATCCTCAGACTCCTCATCTGGGTCTTTGTGAGACCTCGGTGAGATCCTGCAGGAAAGACTGTGTTGTAATTACTTTTTATCTATGGAACGTTCCTGTTAACCTAAGTGCACGATGTCTTCCTCAGTACTGCAGTCCAGGTGTCTGATAAGACCGAAGGTGCTGTACAAATGCAGCTAGTCACTGCACATCTGGATCTGCAAAGGGCACCTTCCATAAGTCAAGGTCAGTGGACTTGGCCTGGGCCTGCATGCAGATTCTTATTAACGACTGATGGACTTTTCCAATATCTCTTATGAAGACAAACCTGCCGCTTCTGAAAGGATTCCCTTATACTGCGACATAATTCTCACTGCAGAGGTTTTGATATTAAATTTGAGAACCTTAAAGTGCCATGAAATTTGATGTTTTTTTTCTAAAACAATAACAAAACCCTGCTATTAATGTCAGAATTTGTTTTCAGTAACTATTATACAAATGGACTATCATTGTATGTACTCCCTGATTGTGGGCAAATAGGATAAATTGGAGTGGACATAATCCTGTCACCCATTTGTATTTTCTTCAAGGCTTTTAAAAATGCACAGTTAAGAATTTTAAGCTGGCTGTAATAATGCACTAAAACTTGCACACTGCCTTCCCCCATTTAATCTATAACAGACTTCATGCATTACTGATTTTAAAAGTTTCTGAAAAGAAAGAGAATGGAATTGAGATCTAGAAGAATTAATTTGAATAATTAAGATTGCAATCCATTTCATATTTAAAAGACACAATGATATTGTGTAATTACTTTATGTTCTCTAATTTTCAAATGATATTTGGCAGGACTTTTGATTACTGAGACTTTAAAAATTTTTTGGAAAATGTTATAATTTCATATAGCTTTCATAATTTCTTTTATAATTTCTTCTTTAATAAATATATTCATGCTCATTATATAATAACATTCAAAAAACAATTTAATGTTAATATTCATTGAACATTGACTAAATGCCCAGCACTGTTCTAAATATTCTGTATAGATTAACTCATTTAATTCCTCACAACACCTCAACGAAGCATAGAGAGATTAAGTAACTTGTCCACAGCATGCACATCTACAAGTATGAGCCAGGAATCTGTCATTATATTTTGATGTTCTAGGAGTACAAGCAATCAATAATTTATTCAATCAAGACATCCACTGCTTCAGAGCATAGTGTCACAAGTAAGAAACAGTTCATACTAACACCGTACCCTTTATAGTTATGTGAAATTATTATAAACCAACATCTCTCTGTCCCTGTGGAACAATTAGTAAAATTAGAAGTCATCTGTGGCATGAGCTAAGATTCCAATCAGACCAATTCTGTGTGCCTGATGTGCACTAAGGAAACACACACACACACACACACACACACACACACACACACACAGAAGCTTGAAAGGGTTTGTTTTAAAGATGGAAGCATTTTTAAAATTTTGCAAATTTTAGCAAATGATTCAGTGATGCGATGAGTAGAATCCCTGAATTAACTGAACATCCATGCTCACAAAAATTTTAAAATAAAACAAATGCTCACAAACAATCCTAACACTTCTAGTGGCTTATCTGTTGGCCTTGCATATCAGTACATGTAAAAGCAAATAACCGGATACCCTTAGGTCACATTTTTTTATACTTAAATTAAAAATCATACATGGTTAAAGACAAATACTTCTTCTGTTCCTGGTTTAATTTCCTGTAAAAGGCTAATAAACACAACTATTTGAAATAAAAAGTCTTTTTAAATTTAAAAGATAATTAATGAAATGTTTCTGATTGGCCCTAAAAATACCATGCAACTGTAACTTCAGCTCTAAAAACATATTAAAATTATTAACCCTTCAATAATAATTATTCATACTGCTGTGGTAGAAGCATGACAAACACATACACATACTTGAACACATAAAAAACAGGTACCTTCTTTAGAATTTCTATCTAGCACTTCTGGAAGGTTCGGGCTGCCATCTTATAATTTAACCATCAGCTTGCTCATTAAGCTAACTAACACATCTAATATTTTGAACATTTATTGTAGGTTAGGTACAAAGTGTTTTCTGAAAATAGTGTCATACATTTATTAAAATTCTAGAGGTAGAGGCCACTACTATCCCTGTTTTATAAATTAGACAAAAATTGCTAAATAACTAATATTTTTATCCAAGTCTGTCTAACACCAAAGCCCATACCCCAAACCTCTGTTAAACTGCTTATCTTCTCAATTAAGGTTCAGAAAAATTTATTTGGCTTCTACAACTTACCTTTGTATGTTCAACTTAATCTGAAATAAGACAAAAAAACAAAGAAACAAATCCACCTAATGAAAATCTAACACAGCAAATGACATAATATAAATCTGATTTTTTTATTGCTAGACAGAAAAGGTATTTAACGTAAAAAAAAAAAAAAACTAAATTGGTATTAGTTAACCATTTCCTCAAATTTTTTAACCATGAAGACTTTTGCTGTCACAACTTGACAAACAACCATGTACTCTAACAAGTGACAATACAAACCCAAGACCACAAATCTAATTGTTGGAGAGCTAGTCTTTCAAATAAGATTGCGGCTTTCTACACAGAATTTTTTTGTCTCTTGTGAAACAGATTCACATTTCTATATATTTCTACACAAAATCATGCCCAGAGCCCCCTACCTAATAAATTACTTGGGCTACATACAAATGCATTGTTTATAAGGCCTAAAGACACAGTAGTTAGACTGTTCTGCATTTTTTTTTTCTGGACTTAAACCAGAGCTGTATGGTGCTGATTAACTGTTAAGGAAGGTGAAGGGACAGAACGGAACGTTTGATCCAAAAGTCCTCTTGTCATTTAAGTCTTTACAATGTTTGATTACCTTTAAAAATTGTGTGTGTGAACCGCAAGTTTGTTTATTGGAAAAGGGCCTTGCTAATCTACATAGTTTGGTTTAAAATAAAACAAACCAACCCTAGCTCCTTATTTGAAAGTGATTGTTTTGGCAATAGTAAAATTCAATCCCGTCATCCTAACGCTGCCTGCCTTCCTGGTTCTGCTGGGGGAGGGCCGGGATCCGGTGGTAATTTACATTGAGAGCCGAGAAGCAGCAGCAGTGGTGCAACGTGGTGACTAGCACTTTAAAAACAAGGCCAAACTCTGCTTTTGCCATAGAGAACACACAGACACAGACCCTGCCTCTGACAACATCCGAAAGATTCATTATAGACAATCTATTCAGGCGAAGCTTCAACTGCCCCAGGAAATATAAACAGTGTCCGCAGAGACAGCGGTGGGGAGAGGAAATCACTGATGGAAAGGAAGCTAATCATGTGGAGTTTGTCCAACTCCACCAAGTCTAATAAATTCCGGATTTGTTTCCACTCGGAGCAGCCATTAAACGTGCGCTGGCACGTGGGCGCAGGGGACCTGCCTTCTCACTCCGGGGGTTTGGCCATTCCTTCCCGGTCCCCTGGTTTGTATACAGCCACGCCCGCACAGGATGACCACACGATGACAGGCCTCTTCAGGTCCCTCATTCCGATTTCCAGTTGTCCAAAGTTTCACTCCAACCGCGTGAGTTCAACGAGAATCACGCTTCCCTTTTCGGAAGTTATGAATGGTTTAAGTCAAGTTTACGAGATACACAAGGCAAGGGACAAAAGAGTGTCCGGAGACGTTAGTGACCGCGTTTCAAAATTAGTTTTAATGATATGCCTAATTAAAATGAAAAGTCACCCTGATCGACGAAGGAAGTGTCCGGGCAAGGCTTAAAAAAAAAAAAAAAACATTCTAGACTCTAGTCTGAACTTTGACCTTTCTCCTGACCACCTACAAATACAGTCTGCAAAAGGGCAGCCTCCGGGTCCCCGGCGGGGTGTGTCATCAGGGTTCCCCTCTCGGTGACCCGCTATTTACCCGCTAGACCCCCGAGGCTGCGCTCCTACCGGCCTGTCGCAAGAAAGCGAGGAAGAAAAGTAGGGAAGAGGGCGTGGCGTGCGTGGCGCCCCCCGACCCCAGCCTCTAGCTCAGCCGGGCCCCACCACCAGCACCGCTGGGGACAGTGGGGGCCTCCGCAACCCGCGCGGGGCGCGCCGCGGGAGTCAGGAGAAAGCGAGCGAGAAGGGGGGATCGTTCTTCCCTCTCCCCCAACCCGCCGGCCCTGGCCCCTGCCCCTGAGACCCCGCTACCCGCGCGCTCCGGCCGCCGCCCGTCGAGGGCGCGCGCCGCCGGTCTCCGGGTCTCACTGTCCCTTGCCCTCCCTCCTCCACCCCCTTCTCCGGCGCTCAATGCCCCGACCAGTCCCCGCCCTCCGGGACACTCTTCCCTCCTTCCTTCCTTCCTTCCTCCGTTCCCTCCCTCCATCTCGCTTCCCAGCACCCGAACTCGCGGGCCGCCGCCCCGAGCTGCGCCCCAGACCCTACAGGGACCGACTGGGCACCCGCGCCCGCCGCCGGGCGCTCACTCGCCTTCCTGAGCGCTGGCCCCGCCGCCACCACCACCGCCGCCGCTGCCGGGGACTCGGTCTCTAAGGGCTCCTGGAGACGGCAGCGACCTCTCCTCCTCCCGCTCCTCTGGGCGCCGGCTCCGCCTCGCTCGGGGTGGGCGGGGCGGACGGCCCGACGGGCGGGGCGGCTGCTAGGACTCCTTCCCCCCGGCTCCCCGCCCTCCCTCCGCCCGGACGCCCGCGCGGTGCCGCGCTTCGGCCGCCCTGCGCGCGTCGGGTCCCGGCCCCCGGCGGGGAGACGTCGCGAGTGGGCGAAGCTCGTTAGTGTCTGGGCGCCCTTGGCCATCCCCACTCCCCCGAATTTTACCCGAAGACCTGGACTTAGATTCGGGAGCCTCCACTTCGCCACCGGCGAACGCTGGCCTCTCTGACTCCTTGCAAGTTTCCTCCGCGTGTGAACGCCTCGCCAGCCCTTATGGCAGCGGGTCCCCTGGGCTGCGAAGACAAACGCTGCCAAACCCCTACACAAAAGTTAGGCTCTGATCCAAAAATGTCTGAGGAAAAGAGCCTCGGTAACATTTAAAGGGCCCTGGGGCCACGGAGAGATTTTGTTTCCCAGAAGCAGAGGTATGACCAGATTGTTAAATTCGAAGTACATCCGCCCATCATGAGGTTTTCCCCCTCCACCTCCCCGCAACCGCATGAAATTTGTGTTTCCGAATGCCCAGAACTTGGCAGCGTTCTGCGTAATGAATTAATTGGATTTGGTTGGCCTTTTCTGGATGGATTCGGGGTTGGGTAGATTGAAGAGCCACTTTCGCTTCCAGAGACTTCATACTCATTCATACCGCCTTTTCAAAAATAGAATTGAGCACCTGCTTCATTCCAAGTATGGTGCTGAAGGTGATGGGGAGCTAACAATCTGACAGGAGGCTTGCTCTCAAAAAGCTTCAAGCCCCCAAGCAAGTGGAGCACTCATGTAATTCTAGCAGCTCAGGAGGCTGAGGCAGGAGGATCACACTTTAGACCCAGCCTCAAAATAAAAGGACTGGAGATATAGCTCAGTGGTAGAGTGCTCCTGGGTTGAATTCTCAGTATTTACAAATAAAATAAAGCTTGTGAATCTGGACAGAATAAAGAAGGTGAATGTACAGAAATTTACTATTTTACTACTCAGTAGATTGCTTGAGTATCTCTAGGTATCTTCCTTCTTGTTTGACGGGGTGGATAAAAGAGAAAGTGAGGCCTAAGTGTGGGCAGAGTCCATGCTTGGAGTCGAAAAGCATTGGTGAAGGCTGTAAGTGTTGAGTTTCACCAGCTGAAGAGAAGTGGACCCCAGGGAAACTGGGCTCCAAGAACTGCTCTAATGACATTATCTTCACTCCTGCTTTCCCTTTGACCGACCCCTACTCAAGTATCAGTTTTTGTGAAATCATTTGGATAGGATGCAGAAGGAACAACCATACATTTCCTCTCCCTGCTATAGTTGTTGCCTTTTTTCCAGGAGTATGGTCTTAGCAACCTGTGAATAGCTGGGTTGTTGGGGTGGGAGTCATAGCTTGCCAGAGAAGCCCTTTATTCCCTGCTTTGTACAACATTAGGAAACACTTGCCTGATTCAGATACTGATAATTTGAAGGATTCACCCTAAACAGAATAGCCTGACAACCAGAATTGACTCTGATGGCCCTACCACAAATTTCCTTTTCTAGTACACTATAGTTTATTAAGTGCTTTCATGTACTTAATTTTATTCTTCTTTCATTAATCTCTTAAAAAATCCAGAAGCTGAGGTGCAAGAGCTAAGTGGCTTATTGAAGGTTTTCTAGTTCAGTGCTATTCAAAAGTATGGTCACAGACTAGCAATGGTCTGTAAACTGTCATGCAAAGGGAACAGATATTGAAAATGAGCCGGTAGAAACTTCTATAGCAGTTATGCCTGATGAATCGTTTAATCATTAAAAAACATGGACTTTTATTTTTGTATGTTGGTTTATTTCATAAGTATCATCCTTCAACAAACTTGAAAATAAAATGCATTTGACCCTCCCTATGGGTTCTGCATCTGCAGATTCTAATCCTCAGATTCAGCTCACTGCAGATTAAAACTATTTGAGAAAAAAAAACTGAGTTAGTACTGAACAAGTACAGCCTTTTTTCTTGTCATTACTCCCTTTACAATATAGTATAACAACTATTAATGTAGCATTTACATTGTTTTAGATATTATGAGTAATCTAGAGATGATTAAAGTATACAGAAGGATGTGCATAGGGTATATGCAAATACTAAGTCATTTTATTTGAGACTTCGTTGACCTCAGATTTTGGTATCCATAGGATGTAGTGGTGGGAAGATGGTCCTAGAACCATTCCCAAGTGGGTATTGAGGAACAATTGCACTACAGATAGTTGGAAAATCCCTGATCGAATTAGTTGAAAGGCAAGAATAGTCAGAGCTAACATTTAACCAGTACTTCCTGCATGGCAGATATTGCTTTAAGTGCTTTATATGTATTAAATTATTTAATCCCCCTAACAACCCTGGCAGGTAGGCTGGAAAAGTTAAATGAAACAGTCAGAAAGTGGCAGAGCTAGGATTTAGACCCAGGGCACCTGGCTCTACATTTTGTACTTTTACTGATGGCCTTGGATCCAGTGTACTTTCTCTGCTGATATTCCCCAAACTTCAGTGACTCACATTTCATCTTTATATCACTGGATCTCCTACTTTTTATTTACATTTTTTGTTGAATCACTTTTGTTACTTCTTACATTTATTACCTGTGTAGTTAGTAATTCTACCCATGATATCATGAGTTGATAATCAAGTACTCTAGTTCATGTTAAAGTACATGATTAACTCCAGCAGTATCTGCCAGTGATGGTCATATTCCCTGTGATCCTTTTCCAACTTCATACATACTGGTTCCATATGTGTTTCCTGCCTACCAGCATCTGCATCTGGTGGTCAGAGTACCACATTCAGCTGCAGGATTTGCTTTGCCCGCACACAGAACAACTGGAAATGGTTGGTAATTAATGTCCTCTATTCTCACACTTGGCTTTTAACCAATGACAGACTAGCGTGGGGGTAAAAATACTCCAACTCTTTTGCAACAAATTTGGACAATTCTCAGTTGAATCAACACTGACAACAGAAGTCCCTCGCTATGTGGTGGGGCTAAATTCCTCTTTCCTCTATGGGACTTTCATATCACATCCTTGCTTAGCTTCTTCCTCTTCCCAGTTCCAGTTCTTACTCCCATACCAATTTTTCCTGGTAATATGTCCTAATCAGGAACTGCAACATGAATGGGGGGGGGGGGGTGTGTGTGCTAATACATAATGAAAAATCTTCACAAATTAATTAAGAATTTCAAAATGGCAGCAACCATTTATTAAACCAAGCATAGGGCTCTATATGACTCCACAGGTATGTGTGTAACTCTGGAAGTCACACATTAGTGAAGCCAACCTGTATTCTAATAAATCGTTTTCGCTTGTGTCCTCATCTCAAGGTCTGCTTCTGGGCAATCCCAAGCTAAAATAGTCACTATTGAAGTAAAAATAAGCCTCGCCAGTTACCAAAAACCATCCGTGTAACATACTGGCGACCATCATTTCATACTGTAAGAGGCCCACCTTATAGGAGGATGTGTTATGCCAACTCATACATAGAGAGACTTGGTCACAGAAAGATGTATAGTAATTGAGAATGGTCTAAGTTAATGAGATGAGGCGTCAGAAAAAATCTGAGTTTCAGTCCCAATTCTGACAGGGATAGAAGTGTGAATCTGGTTGGTATCTTACAACTGAGTTTCCTGGAATCATGCATTTTGTGGGAAGGTTTACTGGTACGTGATTAAAAGACACACAGGTAAGAAAGTGAAGGTGACAAACTGTGTGGAACGATAAACTACCTCTAAATGTGGGGACAGCTGAGGCCTCAGTTGGGCCTACAGCCCAGTGGGGGACTAACGTACAGTCACTCTTCAGAGTTGGTTCAAATTGAGTCCAGAGACTTGGACCTTTATATTTCCATATCCTACCTTTGCCCAGAAAAGGTAAACCTTTGGCAAAGCAGTTCCCCAGGGCAGGACTCAGTGATGGACCCCTGGGAGTGCTCAGAGGCCAGTATTCCCAACAGCTGGAGAATAGCTGGGGCAGCCTTGAGCAGGGACCTGAGATAAGCTTCTCAGCATACACTACAGGCTGGTTATCTCCTGAATCTCATTTGGTTTCTAGTCACTCACACAGGAATAGCAGCTCAATGTTGGAGGGCCTGAACTTGGTCTTCTCTGTGGCACTGGGGCAATTATTAGTTGTACTTTCCCTTCCTGATATTGAATGCTTATTTAATTTCCTATTTTTTTCCTCCAGACTTCTTTTACATTATTTCCTTCCCTTTATATGTTCTTGCTCTATATGTTCCACCCTCTCCTTCACTTGAAATAAACAAATGAATGAATCAGTTGCCTTATGAAGAAGTAGCAGTAGAATGGAGGAAAATTTGGGCTTTATGAGATGAGGTTTTGGGGATTAAATCCTGGCTTTGTCATTAGCAAACTGGTGAATTTGGGACAATCACTTGACCTTACTGCAACTGTGCTTGTCTTTAAATGAAAGGATTGCAAAAGAATGGTTTCTAAAGTCCCAATTCTATGAAAATCACGTTTATAAATGAAGTGGCTTTCTTCATTACACATCTCTCACAAAGCAAGCAAGAAAATGATTTAACATCTCAGGCCAGCCAAATTTTAAAATTAATTGCAATTCATGCATGAATATAATGTGAACTTTTATTCACTATTCAATAACAACATCCTAACAAAAGTATCAGAAAGAGATCATGAGGAAATAGGTATCCACAGACTTCAGAACAATTTATATGGGGTAGCTGCTTTGCTTCCTGGGTATTTTACTTGTCCTGTTGCATATGGCCACGCTCTGTCTGAACCTGTCCTGGAGAGCTACCTTTTTGTGAGTAGGATACCTGTGCAAGTGTGTTCACAAACTGGTTTTTCTGCTCAGTCAGAG
The DNA here is from genome assembly GCF_052094955.1 of Ictidomys tridecemlineatus. Lineage (NCBI taxonomy): Eukaryota > Metazoa > Chordata > Mammalia > Rodentia > Sciuridae > Ictidomys > Ictidomys tridecemlineatus. Next base: position 53,232,969 of record NC_135487.1, read on the forward strand.
GCTGCCATATTCCCATGAAGAAGTCAGGTCAGGAAGAAGCACCCATAGCCTTGGAAATCCCCAGGTAACCTGTTGAAACAGGTATTACCACAGGCAGGAACTTTGACCAAAACTGTGGCTATGGATCTGAAGGAAATTTAACAGTGTTCCATCCTCAGATGTGTAGAAGTCAACAGAGCCCTGGGTGGAAATGGTTCAAAAAGGAGACATTGACTCAAGGTAGTTGATTACTAACTCAGTATGAGTTTTCTGGTTCATTACCAAGCCACATCTCCCCCATATGCAGATCAGAAGTCCCCAGATACTGTTATATAAGGTCAATTACATGGGCTCAATAGTTAGCAAATTTCCCATCATTGGAAGTATTCCACCAGTGGTCAGTTAAAAAGTAGAGATGTAGAGGGTACGAGGAACCACCCTAAATCCCCATCACAGGAGGTATGGTACCTCCATCCATAGTACTTTGTGAAAAAAATATGGATCTAAATATATTCACACGAAAACATACCCTGAATGTATTTTTAAGCATAGAAAGCAGGTTATAGAACAGCATGTAAAGAATTTCCAATTCATGCTTTAAAAAATACACATAGGCACACACAAATTTCTTTATGAATATATCTGCAATGATAATTAGCAATATATTAAAAGTGACTTTCTTAGGGTGGTGAGATTTCAGGTAACCAATGTTTTATAGTGCATTATTTTTTAAAACAGTGAACGTATAGCTTTTCTATGAATCATTTTTTAATGTTTTAAGTGTATCCTTTTTAATATTATACAATGAAGAAAAAAGGAATTAGTAAACCAGGAATTAGGGAACCATGACCTGAAGACCAGAGGACCACATATTTTTATAAATAAAGTTTTATTGGAACATAGCCACATCATTCATTGACCTATTGTGTATGGGTGTTTTCACTTTAGAATGGTAGGGTTGAATAGCTGTGATGGAGTTATGGCTTGCAAAACCTAACATATAATATTTATTTCTTCCTTTAGGGGAAAAGCATGGCAATCCCTGTGTGGACAATTGAGCTAAAAAACATTATTGGTATGGCAAATTGCAACTTAGTTTTCACCAATTCTTCAGATTTCAGTGTATCTCAGTTTCAATTTTTTTAAAAAATATAGTCTGTATATTTTAAAGTAGCTCCCAGTTCTGGATAATGATTATAATAACAAAGTGATAATACCAGTATTTTGGTAGGTAACGTCTATAGTATTCTCCTTCTTCCTCCCACTTCTTTCCAACCTATTGTTTCTCTCCTTCTTTTCTTTCTCCTGTTCTTCCTGTCTGTCTCATTCTTCTAATGAGATAGAGTTTGTCCTTAGATGCTGTTCCACGTGAAAGAGGACAGGGGTGGGGCTGGGGGATTGAGGTTCACCTCTCTTTCTGGCTTGGGTCTGTCCAAGATAAAATGATTGAAGAAGTCAGGAACAAAATTATGCTGGGGAAGTAGGATGGCAGCCTAAAAATTAGACCCAGACCTGGGGAACACCAAACAGGGGAGAGGAGGGAAGGTGTCAGGCCCCAGAGGAAAGATTATAAATTGGTTGGAGCCTATCTTCTCTCTCCCCATTCCTCCAGCACACCCTTCTTATGTGATCCATCTACCTCCAGATGCACAGAGTAGGTTCAGGGATTTTTCTCCTTCACAGTCAGTGGTACCCGGCCTCAAAGTTCCCTACTTGCAGAACTCACAAGAGTAAGCATAACTGATGCCAATCTGAGCAACGCCAGGTCCTTGCTCATTTACAGAACTCAGCCAGAAAAGCTGGATATTGGCCCTGATTTAAAATCTACTCAGATGCTAAGTAATTAAATATATCCATAGAAACATTCTCTTCATCAACCACTCACCTCAGACCTTCCCTAAAGAAAATATAGGCCCTTGCAGTGTTAGAAAGGGAAGCAGCCTGTGAGATAATGATTAGATTATTGGTTCATCTATTGCCTGTGCTATTGGATTTTGACTCATGCAGTCAACTATGTGGACTGGTTAGTAAGTAGAGATGGGAATGGAAAGTATTTATTCTGGTGCTATGATAACAGATCTGTTTTTTTATTTTGCTTTGGATTTTGGTGAGAATGGAACGTACCAAGCTTTCAATCTCTGTGACTTCCAGTGACACAGTTCCCAAAATATCTAAAATGGGTGTTTTTTTTTCCTGAATATAGACGAATTTCAGAAAATGTGATTAAAGAGCTATTTTTTTTAACATTCCAATATTACGCAAGTACTGATACATAAGGACTATTGTTGGTATTTCTCAGTTATCTCAGGTTTTGCTTTGTTTTTTTTCTTTTTCTTTCTTTCTTTTCTTTTTTTTTCTTTCTTTCTTTCTTTTTTTTTTTTTTGTGATACTGGAGATTAAATTCAGGAGCTCACACATGCTAGGCAAGTGTTCAACCACTGAGCTACATCACCAGTCACAACTCCCTGACACCCTTTTTGAGGACAGGGACTTGCTAAATTGCTGAGACTGGCTTTGAAATTGCAACCCTCTTGTTTCAGCCTCCTGAGTAACTGAGATTATCTGGGTGTGCCACCATGCCTGTCTCAATATTTTAAAAATAAAAATTTGGGCTAGGTGTGGTGGCATACGCCTGTAATCCCAGCAGCTTGGGAGGCTGAGGCAGCAGGAGGATCATAAGTTCAAAGCTAGTCTCTGCAAAAGTGAGGTGCTAAGCAACTCAGTGAGACCCTGTCTCTGAATAAAATACAAAGTAAGGCTGGGGATGTGGCTCAGTTGTTGAGCAACCCTGAGTTCAATTTCCAGTACCCCCCTAAAATTAAAAAAAAATTTAAATAAAAATTTGGATCATTTCTGTCTCAGACTACCCTGAAAGTATATACCACATTAAAATTTTGAAGATAATAAAGGTGACTTAGTTTAAAGAATGTTCTGACCACATTTCTCTCCCATTTAAACCCTGCTCTTATTATTTTCCCTCCTAGTTCCTGGATTGCTAGGAAGGTTGAATACCTTATGTTGAATCATCATCTATAGTCCCCATGCCAATTTGGACATGGATCTCCTTATGGAGGTCTCTGATGGATTGGGCTGGATATTTCTATTAAAACAAACAAACAAATAAACAAACCTTGAGCTTTATTCTGGAAGATGGTTAAAAGAAACATAAATCCTTTTGGGTCTGGCTTTTAAGATTTATTTGGCAGGATTGTAATGGTTGTCATTTTAGGCCTAATTTTCCCTCTATAGAAATAAAACCTGTGTGCCTACCCAATGCTCCATAAATCTTTGAGATTTTGCAACTGGCTGCTGAGAAAAGACACTATTCCTGTGTGAGTGTCAGGCATTGTTACTTCTAATTCTTGCAAACAGCTTTATCTCCAGTGTTAGGTAGTTACTTTATCTGCCGGAGCTCATCTTCACTCTTCATATGCATCCTCTTATTCAAGGGGAGCTTTTAGTCTTTGGGTTCTCTTTCTGCACAACTCCCTTCTTCCTGGATCTCTGTTCTGTGAATTCTAATCATTTTGATCTCCACTTTCATCTCCATCTCCTCTTATAGTTTGGATCTGGAACGTCCCCCAAAGACTTGTGCATTGAAGACTTGGTCCCCAATGCAACAATGTTCAGAGGTGGGGCTTTTGGGAAGTGAGGACCTTGAGGGGTGTGACATTGGTCACTTTGTTCAAACTACTCTGTTTGTCCATAAATCTGACAGATATCTTGATGGATTAGGTCACATTTTGGAATCTACCTGGAATTCAGGAACCTGGCAGTAATAATCTTCCTTTTGACCCTGATTCTTAATCTAATTGGCTCAAATTTCTTTACAAATATTATATGTCTCATAACAGAGTTGCCATCCTGGTCTCTTTTCTTGGACTAGTAACTCTGGGCTCCATGTTTAGTTCTTCTGTTCTCCAGAAGCATGTTTATTCTTCCTTCCTTAAGGAGAAATCTAGGAACAATCTCTAGCAACACCCTTAAATATTTAGTGTCCTAAGATGGACTTAACAATTTAACAATGTAAAGTACTTTTAAAATGTAAAGTATTTTTAAAAATGCATTTATAATATAACAATTAAAGTACAATTTAAAAATTGTACTGGATAACTGCAAAAGTCTTTTTTACTTGAATCTCCAAAACGATCCACCAGGGTGCAGGAAAACATGTTAGAAATCATAACTGCATTTATTTATTTTTTTCTTTTCATTTTGTTAGTACAGTAGTTCTGATATACAATTTAGAAATAAAAGCACATATATTGGGATTACATGCTTCGCATCCTTACTAATGTAGTACATAATAAAAATGCTTCTAGATGACAGATCTAGTCTCCCAATCCCCTGTAGGTAAGATGGGCTTGCTCTTTCTTTCCGCTAACAAACAAAATCATCTCAGGTTTTATTATAAGAAAACAACTTTTATAGTAAGCTAAAATTGGAAAGAATGGAGTTTATCTATGTATAGGCAGTACTCAGTCCACAGCTGTAAATGATCCCACCTCTTGTGTAGCACTTTCTAATTTTACAATGCACTGAACTTACCTATAGGCTTTTGATTTCAGAAGAATACAATGTCTACTCTCCACTAAGATATGTGTATATTTAGTTATTTGTGGAGCCTGTTAGCTCTACCTAACCACTGAACCACCAATTAAACAGTGGACCTAGAATAATAAGTACAAGGCCATGCACATTCACAGGCTCCATCAGTATATACTGACAGACTGAATTACTGAAGAGATATGGATACAATGAACTGTAGATATGTTAAGTTATTTACCAAAAAGTAGTTTGCCAAAGTAGTAATTGAGTAAAAATTAAGCTACAACATATTAGTGTGTGTGTGTGTGTGTGTGTATGTGTGTGTGAGCATGTATGTGTGTGTGTGTGTGTGTGTATGTGTGTGTGTGTAAGGATGGGTACAAAATACACTAGGTGTCAGACATGTAAATGAAAAAAAAAAACAAAACATTTTGAAAGAGGAACCTCTGGCTCTAGCCTGCCACTAGATCAAGTAGATTGGAAATGAACTATCCAGTTGAGCCATTCCTGAATCAAGTAGATTGGAAATGAACTATCTAGTTGAGCCATTCCTGAATTTCTAAACACACATGCACTAATGAACAAAGTAATAATATCATTGTAATATTTAAGCTTGGGGATAGCAGACGTGGGAGTTGTAGACATCATTTGAGTACCTGGATCCAACTCTCTGTTAACACTCTTTAAACTTGGAAGCTTTACCTAACCATATTTCTCCATTAGTGACTTGTACTGGTTACATCTGGATAAGGACCTTTCTTAATTAGTTAATCCATTTTTTTCTACTTAAAATCTTTATTCTTATTCTTGCTCCATACCTTTCCTGTCCACAGACAAAAATTCTAGTTCTGATGTGTATATTTTTATTTGCATCTGTTTTATGATATGTATCAAGTGTTAACATTTTCCCTTCTCTCCTTCCCTTAAGGTTGATTAACATGTACCAAGTTATGGTTAGACAGGAGAAAGAAGTTTTGGTGTGCTATTGCACAGTAAGATGACTATAGATAATGATATTGATTGTATATGGTTCTTTCTAGAAAGCTAGAAAATGGATTTTGAATGTTTTCAACATAAAGAAATGATAGATGTTTGAGGAGATAGATACACTTACCTTGATTTGAATATATAGTATATATGTGTCAAAATGTCACATGGGAGAACATAAATATGCACAATACATATCAGTTAAAAGTAATAAAGTAGGCTGGGTGTGGTGGCACATGCCTGTAATCTCAGAGGCCTGGGAGGCTGAGGCAGGAGGATTACAAATTCAAAGCCAGCCTCAGCAATGATGAGGCACTAAGCAACTCAGTGAGACCTTGTCTCTAAATAAAATGCAAAATAGGGCTGGGGATGTGTCTCAGTGGTTGAGTGCCCCTGAGTTCAATCCCCAGTACCAAAAAAAAAAAAAAAAAAATTCCTGTCTAAATGGTATACATTCTAATAGCGCTTATTTTTATTGACAGTTGTTTTGATTTCTAGATATTTTAAAAATTGCTATTATCCTTGGAATGCTGCTTTCTTCACCCTCACAATCCCACACACACATTTTATTTTTTAATAGTAAAATCCAAGTCTTCAAATCTACTTTAGACTAGTAATTATATTTTTAGAGTTTTTCCTGTTCCTTTAATTGTATTTTTAATTTAGTTTGTTTTCTATTTTTAGTTTTAAAATATTTTTTTGGTACTGGAGATTGAACCTGGGGGCATTTTATCACCAAGATATATTCCAGTCTTTTATTTCTTTTTATTTTTATTTGCAGATAGAGTCTTGCTAAGTTGCTGAGGCTGGTTTCAAGCTTGTACTTCTCTGCCTCAACCTCTGAGCCCAACTTTTTTTTCTTTCTCTCTTTTATAAATTCATTTTCATCTGTGTCTTTCATGTTAGTTGCTTTTCTCAAATGTCCATTAATGCCTGACTGATTCTGATTGGAACCTCTGTGTGTACAGGGCTCCCTGACGTGATGGCAATAGGTAAGGTAAATTTGGCTGTATTGTCTGCAGAACTCTGGTTTCTATATGTCTGTTGGGCTAGTCAGATTAGCTCACCCCCTTGGGCTTGGGGAAGGATTCAACTCTGACTACTGGTATTCCAGGAACCTCGAGGTCTCCTGGTGGCTTTTTGTTTTAAATCTAGCTGTTTACTCAATCTCCTTGTTTTTTGTGAGGAAAATAAGGAGATTGAGTACCTGTACCTTTGACTTGTGTCCACACTGTCTAGATGCTTAATCTTCATTCATTCAACAAACATTTATCAAGTATCCCCTTAGAATATTATCCTAGGAACAATTCTAAATGCTTGGGGACCCACCAGCAAACAAAATGGATGAATCACTCTGCTCACCTGGGCCTGCATTCTAGTAGGAACACATCTCTACTGTTTGGCCAGAGTGAGGGCTGGGGCTAACTGGCTGCAAAAGGAAATGGCAGGATCTGGAGGTTCAACGGCTCCTTAAAAAGATTTCCAACCAATCCTCCTATTTTCAGCCTTACCCTATATCCCGATCTTCAAAGGTGCTTTTGCCTTGGATTTCTGAGCCTGTCTGGATTCTGGTGCAATGAATTAGCTTGCTTTTATTGGTGTTCTCCTTACCCTTCAACGGACATTTGGATTCAGCTTTCTTTGTTTTGCTAAGCCAGTTCTTCTTGAATGAGCATCTATTTTTCCTCTGTTGTTCCCTCTAGTCTTGCATTTTTCTTGTTTTTAAAGGCTTACACTTTTTCTCTTTTTTCATTTAATATTGGCTTGATAGGCTTAGGAAGCAGTGGAGACACTCCTGTGATCAATCAGTTTTATTTAATCATGTACCAGCAACTTTCCACACAGGCACAAAGTGCTTGCTTAACAGGTAAAAATGGTGCCAGCCTGGATGGTGGCAGTATCAAGTTCTAATTTTCAGATAGTCACGTCTTTGTAAAGCTCTATTGCTTGAATTTAGAATGAGATCACAGAAAGATACATATGCAGCCATGTCTCCGGGCCTCATTATCATGGCTCATTTTCTTCCTTTTCTCCCTATCCCCTTCTCCCTCCTCCATCTCCCTCCCTCCCTTTCTCTCCTTAGAATATGTCTTATTTAACTTCTCCTTCTAATAACATTGTTTTCCTTTTTTTTTTTTACTTTCTATTATTGACTTTCACGTTTTTTCTTCATTGATATCTACAAAAAAGAAAGTATTTTGGATTAAATTCTGAGTCATTGCATATATGTATTTATAAAAGAAGCTTTTTAAGGAGTTGGAGGAAAATAACATTAAGCCTTATCTGTATTCAAGAAATAGTTCTAAGAATTTTTACTTATTACCTTATGAAATCTTTGCCACTGCCCTATGAAGTGGGTATTGTCTCCATCTCATGGATAAGATATCAGGTCCCACTACCTTATTTGTTTGTTTATTTGTTTTTGGTAACAGGGATTGAACCCAGGGGTGCTTAATCACTGAGCCACACTCCCAGCCCCCTTTTCACTAAGTCCTTAGGGCTTTACTAAGTTGCTGAGGTTGGTCTTGAACTTGTGATCTTCCTGCCTCAGACTTCCAAGTCTCTGGGAGTACAGGTGTCCACCACTGTGCCCAGCCCCACTATCTTATTTGACAAATGAAAGATAACAAGAGTAAAAACTTGCCTAAAGTCTTACAGAAAATTAGCAAATTTAGAAGACACAGTCTTCAACCCTCAGTGTGCATGGGGATGCCAAAATCCTCAGATGGTCAAATAAAATAGTGTAGTATTTCTATAATCTAAGCATATTCTCCAGTATATATTGATTGTCTCTAGATTATTTATAATGCCTAAAACAATGTAAATGCTTTGTAAATAGTTGCTATACTGTGTTGTTTCGGGAATAATGATAAGAAAAAAAGTCTCTGCATGTTCAGTATGGATGCAATTAAAAAAAAAAATTCTGTTTTGATCAGCAGGGGGCTGAACTCCCTGATGAGGAAGCTGCAGTTCTGGAGGCTGACTGCATTCATGAAACAAATCCGGTTTATTTATTAGAAGAGTCTCACGTATTTCTTGCTAGGAGTTAGAAGTAGAGTTTGATGCCTTAAACCTCCAAAGTCCAATACTGAAGGAGCCAATCAAGAGCCAATTAAAAGCCAATTAAAAGACAAGGAACTAGATTTATTTCATAGACTAATAGAGCTTATCTATTCTCCTGAGTGTGCAAACCTCACAGAGTTTTCTCCTCTCAGTGGAGGAGTGGAGATGGCTGAGTCTAGAATGTCCTAACCTGGACATGTTCAGGCTATTTGATGGAGGGTACTAACCGGCCAGGTAGTGGGGAAGGGCTGGCTGGCCTCACCCACACTGTTGCAGCCCAGCCTGCTGGACCAAGAGCAGGAGCTCCAAGAGACAGCCTGTGCCCAGGATGTGATTCCCTTGGGGGCTGGGGGTTAGGAAGGGGAGATGGCCCACTGCACACAGGCATGTGAATTAGAAGAGGATACAGGAAACAGACCAGCTGCCATTATAAAGTGGCCAATATGACCCACTGGGATGTTAGGTATGTACATGCAGGAAATAGGAGGTCCACCTGAACTGCTTGTGACTAGATGACTTTGTTCCTTGTTTTGTGTGTTTTTCAGTTTCCTGCAATGCACACATTCACTTTTTAAAAATAAAAGCTCTTAAAAAGAAGAAGAATCTAGCCCTAGTCACTGGAATTAGCACCTGCTGGCTCCTCCCTGGGGCATTGTCATGGGGTCTTAGAGAAATATGAGTAGAAATTTTCTCTCCTGGAAGCTGGATGGAAGTATCCTTTTTTCTATGAGCTGATATGGAAATATGGGAAGAAAATATTGTTTATCTTCTTTTTTAGTAGATTTTATTTAGATTTTACAATGCTAATATTTTATTTTGAAACAGATGAAGAAAAAAAGTTAATATTTTAAACATTTCTTGTAGCTGGTTCTGTATTCCAAATTCAAAACAATTTCTTTTACTACCACTCACAGTAATACACATATTGAATTTTAAAATACCAATCATGATGCACTGTGGTTATTTTTTTCTTCTGTTTTATCTTTTAAATTGATGCTGGTGTCAACCCGCTCCAAGGGTGTCCTGACTCACTAATGGGTCGATGACCTTCAACTTGAAAAAACATTGGTCTAGGAGTTTGTTGACACAATCTTGGATGAAAGGACTGTTCTTGGTTGCAAAACACTTCAGTGGCCCTCTGGTTACAGATAAGGCAAAAATTAGGGTCTAGATCAGACAGGAGTAGTTGAGACAAAAACATGCTGTTTAGTAAAATTGCAAAGGATAATACAATTTAAAAGATATTCTCCTTGGGTAAAGATTATTCTGAAGTAGTTTTACTTTTATTTCCCAGGATGTGGTGGACAAGGTTGGAGAAATGACAGAGTGCCCGAGATGCAGCATGAGGGAGAGAGGGACTGAGGGAAGAGGGAGAAGAGGGAAGACTTTAATCTGGGCAGAAGTGGCCCTGGAGCATGGGTCCAACAACAGTGGTAGCAACCATGCCTGGGGACTAGTCCATGGCTATGAAGTGCTTGTGTCTGACACTGTGCTTCATGAGATTTCCATGTGCCCTGTCAGAATGACCTCAGACACCCTCGAGTCTTCATTGAGGTTGTTTCATCATGACGATTCAGCATGAGAGAAGGGAAGGGAAGGGAAGAAAAAGTCAAGGCAAACCAATTGAGAGACTAAGCCATGGAGAGACTAGACCCACTGTTTGTAAGAAGCATCACAGAAAAATGTAGTATATTCTTTTTCTGGTTTCCCCCAAGAGTAACATTTTGCAAAACTACAGCATAGTATAAAAAACTGGCATTGAGACAGACAAGACAGAGCACATCTACATCATCACAAGAATTCCCAGTCTTGTGTCCTTTTATAGCCACATGCCCTGAAGTCCTGAGCCCCTGGCAGCTATTTATCTGTTCTCCATGTCTAGAATTTTGTCATTTCAAAAGTTGTTATATAAATGGCATCATAAATTATATAAACTTTTGGGAGTAGATTTTTGTTTTGAACTCAGAATAAATGCCTGGAGATCCATCCAAGTTTTTGCATGTACTAATAGTTCATTTTTTTGTTGTTGTTGTGTACTATTGTTTGTTTAACCATTTACCATTTGAAGGATGCATGGACTCTTCTCATTTTGGGATTATTGTCATTAAGTGCCTATAAACATTTGTGTACACATTTCTATATGAACATAAGTTTTCATTTCTCTGGGATAAATGCTCAAGAGTGCATTACTGGGTTTGGTAGTTGTGTGTTGGAGTTTTGAGAAACTATCCACTATTTTCCAGACTGATTGTTCCATATTAGATAACCACCAGCAATGTGTGAGTGAGATAGTTTCTTGGCATCATCAATAGCATTTGATGTTGTCACTATTTTTTATTTTAGTTGTTCTGACAAGAGTGTAGTCATATCTCATTCTATTCTAAATTTGTACTTCCCTAAAGGATAGTAAAATTGAACATCTTCTCGCAAGCTTATTTGCTATCTGTATATCCTCTTTGGTGAAGTGACAACCAGTATTTTTAATCAACTGCAAGCTAACAATATAAGGTAATATTAACAATAATATTAGTAATAATATTGGTCACAATTGTAAGCTAGCTTTCTTCCTTTTTTTTTTTAAAAAAAATCTTATATATAATACTCTATGCTGTGTGCTAGGGATGCAAAGGTACATTGAAGAGACATGGCTCTTTCCCTCAGGAAACTTAAAATCTTGAAATGGATGAAGAATTGGAAAACTTAAAACACATACATACACACAAATGTATTTAAAACAAATACAAAAAAAGAATATATTCTGAAATAATAAAAATATTGGACATTTAATATACATTTGAGATTAACGTATTATTTCCAGTTACCTGAAAAATGAGTAGATAATTTTCAAGCACAGTGGCGTCCAGAGCAACAGCCTGAGTGAGCAGCATATGAGAAGTCCTGAGGCAGGAAAAAACTTGGGGTGTTGTAGAAACCCAAAGAAGACTGGTATACAGTGAGAATGGAAGAGCAATGTGAGCTGTGTAGACGAGTTTAGCAATATAGTCGGGGCCCAGTTCTAAAACAGAAAAATTGTATCAATCCAAGCAAGAGATGGTAGTTTGAACCACCAAACAGGTGAAGAGAGAATCAGATGGCTTTGAGGTATATTTTAGAGGTAGAATTGATAGGACATGATGAGGGAACTGTATGGAGTTTGTGGAGGGAATGGAGATGTCAGGTATGGCTCCCAGATGTCTTAATTAAACAACGTGGTTGATAGAGCTGACGTGACTAGGCTGGTGAAAACAAGAGGACTTGATTTGTGTGGAGGGTGACAGGCAGTGGATAGCCGTATGTTATTTTTAGATGAATGAAAATTCTGAAGCATGGTCTTTGTCCACAAAGAGAAGGAGTCCCATTAATTGAAAAGTACAAAGAAGGACCCTACAATGGAAGCTGAAATAGTTGACTAAACAAGAACAACTCAGGTTCAGGGTACATCACCCTTCCCTTGTTTTAATTTTTTTTTTTTTTCCCCATAGTTACTTTTTTAAAAGTGTGACTGGGTATCCAGCAGATGGCAACATTTCTTTATAAAAGCCTAGATTTAGAAGCCATACCTTCTCAGCAACATCAATGTGGTTCTTGTGGGGCACACAGCCAGAGTTTAGTCAGAACTAAACTCTGGGAGCAGCCCATCTGCTGAGTTTTTCTAGTAATACGAGCAGGTGGAGGCAGCTTTATGAGCAAGGTCCTTCTTTGGCCCCTTACAAGGAGCCTAATTTGGGCTAGTCCATTTGTGCATGCATGATCTGAGACTGGGTGCTTCATATTATGAAACGTCCCTCAGTCCTTCAGTGTTAGCGCCAGAGATGCACTAGGAGCCTTGTTAACCTCTCTGAACCGTTTTCTTCATCTGTAGAATGTTGTGTATATCTTACTACCAAACTCATGGGGTCAGTGTAAGTGTGAAATTACACAATATGTGCTTATTAATGTTCCTAGCACAGTCCTGGGATAAAATAAACACTTAATACATAGTCGTATTATTATATTATTCCCACAATGGCCCTTATTCCTTTCTCCGGGCCCCAAGACTCTACTCTTCACCAGCCTCCGTTGTGGGAAGCTTTCCAGTCATCATTACCTAAGTAGAGCTTGTGAGTCATGCAAGATGGTGGCTGTCTTTCAGGTTCTCTTGAGCTTTGCTCTTGGCAGGTGCTTCTCCTGGATAATCCATTCTCCATTTCTGCATTTACACAAGATGGAGTCCTTCTGCAATTGACTTGTCTGATTGGACAGGCAAGCCATGAAGATGGAGGGAGAGAAAGCTCCTGCATGGAATGCAAATGCCAGAAGATCAGCCTCTTCCTAACACACTGCACTGAATTCAATTACTCTCTGTTCCGTTGCTTTCCCTAATCTACTGAAACACGCACCGTTGCTATCTGTTATAATCATATGTTCCTAGTCTCCCAGGTGGGAGAGGGCCAAGAGCTCATTTTGTTTGGAGCTTGACACAGAATATATGATTATATGCATATAGCTCAGATTTGTCTGGGGAAGAAGTCTAATTGATGCCAGTGCCTGTGATTCAGCCTCAGGGAATATTTTTACAGCAAGGTCAGCCAGCTTCCCCCGCTGTATATATTTGCTCCCTTTCCTACTTGCTCAGGCCACCAGATGCTTCATTTTCTTTAATAAAAGCCCAAAATATTTGTGTGCTTTAAAATATGCTTTCTGAAATGTTGCCAACTAATACTATTATTATCTAATAAAATTGCCTCTCGGCTTCTTCCTACATTGTTTGAGGGTTTTTCTGGGGCTCGGTAATAAGAGCTTTATGAGAAGTAGATAGTTAGGAAATGTATCTTTATCATGGAAGGAAGGAAAAATTTTGTTGGGTCTTTAATCCATTTTGCAGGTAGCAAAAATAAAATCATATTTTCAGTCCATGTGAAGGATTGCTAAAGGGCAAAGTGTGAAAAAATGTGTCCAGTTAGAGAGCAGGTTCTCACTCTTCCTCACATGTGTATCGTGCATCTTAGTGTATGGTGCAGCTCAGTGTTTGGTGCACAGTATTTCACTAGCTTCTCATGTGAATCTTGTGTTGTAGGAAGAGTGATTGCCTACATTCTCTTTGAGTAATATTTTTAAGGTTAGGTAACTTAGTTCACTTAGCATATATTTATTGCAAGCACATTATGTGCTGGCTACTGTTGGAAGCAGAGAAGGATGGTCCTGTCCTAATGTAGTTTACATTCTAGTGGGGGACAAACACATACAGAAAAAATATATAGTATGCCAAATAGTGATCAGAGGCACGGAGAATTGGAAAGGGGATTGCATGTGAATGTGTGTTTGGAGGAGCGTTGCAATTTTAAATGTGGAAGTTAGGGAGGGGCTAATTAAAATGATGACATTTTGGTTAAGACCTGAAAATGAGGAAGGAAAATGTATTTAGAGAAAAGAACATTTCAGCAAGAGGCAAGAGCAATTGCAAAACATTGGTAGAGGATCAGAATACAGTGAATGAATAAGAGAGTCAAGTGATAAGGTTTGGGAAGGTTAGAAACAAGACTGTGGGAAGTCTTAGGGGCCATCCCAACATTTTGAGGAGTGATCATGATATGATTTAGAATTTTCAAAGGGTTACTCAAGGAATTGTGTTGAAATTAGAACATGGGAAGGCAAAGGCAGAATTGGGGAGACCAACTATAAAGCTATTACAATAATCCAGTAGAGATGAGGTTGACTTGGACCAGGCTCATGGTGGTGGAGGTGTAAGAGATGGTCAGGCCTGGAGCCAATAGGATTTCCTGACAGATCAGCTGTAGGGTATGAGAGAGAAAGGAGCCAATAATGAATGCACAGTTCCTGGCAAGATGGAGCTACTGTTTCCTGGAATTGAGAAGACTATGGTAGGGTGGGCTTGGCCGAGGGAAGGCAAGGGATTAGATTTAGACAGGATAAATTTGAACCTTGAATTAGGCATCTCAATGGAGATATTGAGACTTCAGTTGGATATGTAAGTCTGAGGATTTATTCTGGCTGAATAAATATATTTGGCAGTCTTCAGTGTACAGATATTTTTTAAAACCTTGTGATTGGATAGATTCATCAAAGATGTAAGTATAGACAGGGCAGCACTTAAGAGTGGTTGAGAGGAAAAGTCTAGCAAAGGTGAAGGACCAGCCAGTGAGGAGGAGGAAAGCCATGAATATGTTATTTCCTCCAAGTTATTATGAAGACAGTATTTCATGGAGAAACTGTGACCAAGTGGGTCAAAAGCTGCTGACAGTTCATGTACAATGAAGACTGAAAATGGCCATTGGATTAGCCATTGGATTTAGCTTAGTACGTGTCCCAGTTATTCTCTCCCATAGCAGTCTGTTTTCTTCATCTGCCTCCTTCACTGGTCACTGTTTGAGAGCAGGGACCAGGACTGTTTGGGGGCATAGTGCCTGGAATTTATCTTTTTTTTTTTTTTTTTGTGCTACATGGCACTCATCTCCTCTTCCCTTCCTTCCTAACAGAATCTCAGATTTCTCATAAAATTACATCTCTTCTCTTAAGCATGGCAAATTCAGTGTTATGGAAGCCCAAAGGGGCAGATGCTGCAGCCCTGGACTCCTGCACCTGGGGGCAAGCTCCATCCAGCCCAAAGTCCAGAGAGGAGGTGGAGTACCAGCAAGGCTGTCCTGAGCCTCTCCCGGTGAGAGGTCTTGGTGCTCCTCAGGTTCATTGCTGAGTGCCCCCCTCCACCCCACCCGGCCTCACGCATCCTCTTTTTACTTCTCTGAGCCCTTAATACCTTTCTAGTAAATCCCCTTTTGCTCAAGTTAATCAGGGCCAGTTCTTGCTCTTTTCAACCTGAGGGGGAAAAAAAAAATCGAAATCTCAACACCAAAGCACTCAATAAATATTTGTCGAAAGATTGGAAAAGTATGGTTTTCATTTCACAAATGAAAAGTCTGAAGTTCAAAGAACCTGGGCCTCTTGTTTAAGGCCACGCGCCTCCCACATTCCATCAATTCCTGGATGCACAATTTTCATATACTCAGATCTTTGAAATCCATGCATGTTACAATTGGTGGCATCCTACAGTTAATTGGCAGTATTTTTCTCCTTTTAGAAGCATGTTTTAACAAATGCTGTGTTTTGTGTTAGCTTTACTCCAATGAAATATGGTAGTGAGTGTCAGAGTCAGGATTCAAACAGCTCAAAAGCCTATATGTCTTTTATCCCCCAGGGAGTTTACTATCTGTTTGGAGAAAAACAGTAAGTAAAAAAGTCCACAAACCCCCTTTCTGACTTAGGAGCGCTGCAGAAATGCTGAATGGAGACCATTCTTAGCATGAGGATCCAGCAGTAAAGGTGGGACAACCTGCCTGCTTCAAGGGCTTACATTTTATTGAGGGGAGATAAACCATAAACAAGATGAAAATATTTAGATGTGTATGTACACACACTTGTGAGAAACATGACAGAAGGAAAAAAAAAACATTAAAAATTTTAGAGAATCGAGTGTTGAAGTGGAGGTTGCTATCTCAAACAGAATGGCCTGGAAAGTCCTGTGGATCTTATGAATCTCTAGGTGGAAGTGCTCCAGGGAGAGGAAACAGTGAATGGAAAGTTCTAGAACAGGAACATGCATGGCAAGTCTAAGGTATTTATGTCCACAGCAGAGTGGTGGGGGCAAGGCAGTAGCAGATGCACCTGGGGACATCCGCAGGGCCTGGACGTGCAGGTCTGGTTAGCACTACAAGGATTTGGGATTTCATTCCAAATGGAGGACTAGCCTTTGGAGAGATCTGCATAAAGGTGAGGGAATGAGGAATAGATGGGGCCTGATCTTCCAGGAGCTGGAATGTTGCCTTAAATAGTTGGAATATAATTCTCTAATGTTCATAGAATTTTCATTTCTGAATCACATTGAGGAGGAAATCTACCCTAATGAATAAGTTTTTTTTTTTAAACATGTGAGCAGCACAGAGAGACCCCCACTTAGAACAGATGTAATGAAGTGATAGTTTGTTTCAACAGAAGCAGGCTATGGAAGGTCATGCTTCCTCCACTCTGCCTTTGGTTGTCAAGGAGATACCTCTGGAGACCTCTTCTTTTGTATCTAAATGTCACTGTGTAGCACTTAGATTTTTCATGTTCTCCTTTTATTATGTTATTGTAAAGTTCACCTTGTAATTTTGCTCAGGAGTTAACAATTTCATCAGGATGAGACTATTCACTGCAAACTGCATTTTCCAATATTCTGATTGTTTGTCTTTCTCCATCTTTCTGAGGCTGGTTTACAGGAGGGGGCTGAACCTGAAAAATGCATGTCTCTAGGAAGGTCCTGAAGGTCAGACAGGTTGCAAGAAGCAGGTTCATTCTGAGAAGAAGATGGCAAAGTGGTGAATTGATGAATCTAGTTATAGAAAAATATATGGTGCTGTGTTGTTTTCAGATAGTCCATTTTTTTTCAGCTGCTAATAAGACATTCTTACATTCATTTTACAGAAGGGGAAATTAAGATTCAGAGGCAAAGAGAAATAACCAGGTATTTGTTAGCCCTGGAGCTAATTTCTTCTAATTTTTATTTTATATTTTGGTACCGGGATTGGTACTGAGCTACATCCCCATTTCCTTTTTTTAAATTTTTTTTTTGTTGTTAATTTTGAGGTAGGGTCTCAGTAAGTGACTGAGGCTGGCCTTGAACTTGCCATTTTCCTGTCTCAGCCTCCCAAGTTGCTGGGATTACAGATGTGTGCCATGATTCCTGGCTCATGTAGCTTTTTAAAATTTTGTTTTATTTTTTATTTTTTTAGTTAAAATGGACAAAATATTTATTTTTATATGGTGCCAAGGATTGATCCCAATGCCTCACACATGCAAGGCAGGTGCTGTACCATTGAGCTACAGCCCCAGCCCCTCATGTAGTTTTTTTAGTGTATTTTCTACAATATTACACTTTTAAAAATAATTTATTTATTTATTTATTTTTATGTGGTGCTGAGGATCCAAACCAGGACCTCACTCCTGCTAGGCCAGCGCTCTTCCACTGAGCCACAACCCCAGCCCTACAATATTACACTTTTTCAAAGATGACAGTCAGAGGTTAATTAATTTGCTCACTTATTTGTTCAGCAAGCTTTTACACTGAATGCTTTCTGTGAGCTGCATGCCATTCAAGGCACTGGTAATATCAAGGTGAGTGAGAAAAATTTGTCAGCTGCTCCATCTTGTGCCCACCCAGATGTTACAGTTGGTTGTTAGCTGAATGTTGATGCAGAATCCTGTATCTATCAGAGTTGGCCCTTTAGATGAAAATCTGTTCATTATCCCTGGCTTAGGTGTACACGGTTCAGAGACCAAGTGTGCTGACTCCTAATGAGTTCTCCCTTTGAGAGGAAATTGAGATTTTTCAATAAGCTCCAGACTGAAAGGCCTGGGACAACTGATCTTCAGATTAAGATGGTTACGGATATTGTTGGCCAGGGAGCAGCAGCCTCTTCTCAAAGTGTTGTTTCGCAAACTATTTAACAATACTAGTATTTGTTCCAGCTTATTTAAGTTATGTGACTTAAATCACATGCTTCTATACCATCACGCACAATTAAGAGTGAACGATGTGTCCTACTATCATTTCTTATCAGCACAGGGGAAGAAACAGGTGATTTCTTTGGGCTCTATGCAGTGCTTGCTCACAGCATTCACACTAAGATCTTGCCATGGCCTGTCCTTAGGATATCCATCAGCTAGCAAGTCGCTCTTGAACATTTTTAACTGAGAACAGAATGGAGCTTTTGTATCACAATATCTTTCCAAAAGCTCTGTCAGTAACCAACATATTCAAAGAACAGTTATACTATTTGTGCTCTTGTCTATACATCTTAATTATTCGAGTCTTCTAGGGCTCACCCAAATCAGACAGAGGAAATTAATGAGATGTAGTGTGATGTTTAGACAGATCAAATAAAAATGTCAGACACAGACAGATCACACTGCATTATCTGATTTTTTGTCTTCAGCTTCTGCTTTTTAATATGCACAGTGTGGATATATGTGTTATCAAGAGAGGCCTATCTCTTCTGTGCTGTGCAGCTTTTTGAGTGGTCCATTTAGAAGTTTCATATGTGACAAATAGGCACCCATTATTTTGGGTTTGGGGCATAACAATTTTATCAGCTGGGTAAGGCTGCTTCATGGGGGAAATTGATTTTGAGGGAAGATGACTGCTGAACTCTTGGAACTTTGGAAGACAAGGAGTTATGATTACAAACTCTACCCTGAAGTCTGGTTAGATAGAGACACTGAAGAAAGGCAGAGAGTTCACCTTAGATTCAGGGAAGGGGAGGGTTATCAGGTTCCTAAAATAAAATCAACTCAATGAATAAGGGATATCTGGGCTGATGACCTAGGATCAAGACTCTAAGTTGTGAGATATGACTGGTTTCTATACAACCCATCATTCATACCATAAGCTTTTCTAAACCAGCTACTTGGTCAGAATGAAATGAATGAAGGAAAGGATTCCTGAGATTTAGGGTCTCATCTGAAAGACCTGTGACCTCAGGATCCAAGTGAGGAGGCAAGTGTCAGAAGGACCGGGCAGAACTGGTCCCATGACAATGACTGGTAGAAGACTTCGCAGCCTTAGATCCTTCCAGCAATTTTTCTTTCAGCCAGGTATAGAGAGTGGGTCTAATGTTTTTGCCATTGCATTGTGTAAGCAGCAGGAAGATCGTTGGATGAATGAGAGTTGAGGGTAACCCAAAAGACTGCTTCTTGTTAATAGGGAATGGGAGTGTTTGGGTATTCAAGTATTAATTCCAGCAACTTGGGAGGCAGGAGGATCACAGGTTAGAGGGCAGCTTGGGCAATTTAGGGAGACTCTGTCTTAGAAATAAAAAGGGTGATGGTATAGTTCAGTGGTAGAGTGCCCCTGGGTTCAATCCCTAGTACCAAAATAAAAAATAAAATAAAATAAGACAAAATAAAATGAAAGAGTATTTAAATAAGAAAGGTGGTACAGGCTAGGGATATAATTATATAATTCAGGGGTAGAACACTCACTGAGCATGCATGAGGCCCTGGATTAAATCCCCAGCACTGCAAAAACAAGAAAAGAGATGTTTGGAGTTGGAGAATATCATGCTAAGTGAAATAAGCCAGTCCCACAAAACAAAAGGTCGAATGTTTTCTCTAATATGCAGACACCAATTCACAATAAGGCGACTGCGGGGGTGTGGGGGTGTAGGGATCGGGGGGCACTAGGGAAGAATAGCATTACCTTAGATTAGGTAGAGCCAAGTGATGGGAGAGAAGGGGAGGAGATGTGGGGCTAGGAAAGATAGTAGGATGAAACAGACATTATTACTATATGTATATATGTGACTACATGATCAATATGATTCTGCAACTTGTATATTCAGGAAAAATGAGAAATTATATCCCATCTATGTATGATATATCAAAGTCATAAATGCATTCTACTGTCATGTATAACTAATTAAAACAAAAAAAATTTAAAAAAAGGTTGATTTGCCTATATTTGTGGAAAAAGAGCCCTGAATATCTGCATCACAGACCAGTCATCTCCTCGAGTTGAGTCCCTTAGTCACTGAGATATAGGCCACACCATCCTTATCATAAAGAAGTAACTGCCTATTGGGAGAACACCAGGAACTTTGCTGAGCGCCTGCTAGAAAAAGCCCAGGGGAGAAGTTTATAGTCCTGAGAAAATGCAGAGTGGTCAGCAGGGTGTTTAGAGGAAGAAAGGAAGAGAAGAGTACCCTTCAGGTGGTAGAAGATGTTACTTTATTTTGAATCTCCAAGGCATTACATGGAAAGTGCCTATTAAAGATTGTGATTAAATTTTGGAATTCCTGAATACACCAGAATCTTCTCTTATAGGAGGGACATGCAGGACCTGACACTGCAGAGTTCTGGCGTACAGGAGGACCCTGTTAACTTTTGGATATCTCCATGGACATGGTCTAAGGTTCTAACTTAGGCAGGGAGAAGGCTCTTCAGGGCTACGTGAAAGCCATGAAGTACTGGAGCACACCAAGATGGTTTGAGTAATGAAATTATAACTCTGGGGAGGAGGGACAATTTGAACTTTGTTCAAGGGGGTATACTCCCAGATTAATAGTTTTGGGGTGTTGTTTTAAATTCACATCATGCTAAATCCTTGCTCTAAGGGGTTGGGTCACAGCCATTCAATTAACTAATCAGATGTAATCAACTTACCCCTCACCACTATCCTATGAAGCACGTTCTATCATTGCCCTCCATGTTCACTTGTGCTCCCTGGGGTTCCCAGGCTAGACCTGACCTGCTCCCCACTCAGGGTTTTTGCCTCATTGCTTTTTTCAGGATGCCCACGTGTCTCACTCCCTCTCCTTCTTGAGGTCTTTCCTCCAAATCTTTCTTCTCAGCGAGCCTTCTCTGCCCCCCACCCCTATTTAAAGTCACACTCTATTCTCCTGCCCTGCCTGATTCCTCTTCATGACCCTTATTACCTTATTTATTGTTCTTTCTTTGTTTAACTGTCCAGGTTCAAAATGGATTTTGTTTCCTTTCACTACTGTTTCCAGGGATCATATTAAACACACTGAGCGCTTGCTCTTGTGCAGCCCACAGATGCCAGCAGAGGCACCGTGGCAAGCTGCTAGAGAGCCTCTGTTCTACTGGGCATCACCCATACCATTGCTGGGTTATGGAAAATCCAGAGAATCATGGGTCTGAGGTTGGGGCAGATGTGAAGTTGAGGTTGAGGGTAGAGAGTTTCTTAACAACAGAGCACATATGCTCCCTGACTTACTGTGGGGTTATGTCCCCAAACCCATTGTAAGGTGAAACTATCCTTAGTTGAAAATGCATTGAATACACCTAACCTACCAACATTGTAGCTCAGCCACACAGTACGCTGTAGTGTCGGTTGTTTCCCCTCATGATGGCATGGCTGACTGGGAGCTGTGACTCACTGCCATGGCCCAGCATCACAAGAGAGTGTCACATCGGACACTGCTGGCTTGGAAAAAGAAAAAAAATTTAAAATTGACCACCAAGTCCATTTTCTACTGAACGCATATCACTTTCACACCATTGCAAAGTCAAAATATGGCTAAATTGAAACATCATAAGTCGGGGACCATCTGTACTTGTCTTTTTTTGTATGAATATCCAGTGCCTAGAATTATGATCTCACATAATAAGTGTTGGTTGAATAAATGAACTCCCATTTTATAGATAAGGAAGCTAAGTCCCAGAGAATTAGGTGACATGTTCAAAGACACAGCTAGTAGATGACAGAGCCAGGCATGAGTCCAGTTCTTGCTCCAGTCTGGCCCTAGAACCTCTGCTCTGAACTGTGGGGCTCTGCTGTCACAGGATGTCCAGACAGAAGGATAGAAAGAGAGGAGGCTGCATTCCAGACCTGACATATCATCCTTACCATATTTTTTTTTAAGCCCTTCTAGCTTCCTTAAGTGTTGCCTAGGACAAGGTAGGGGGTTTATATAATAAAACAATCATTTTCTAAAAAGTTGGAAATAAAGTCGGCCAAATTTTTGATTTGCCTCTTTGTCTTATGACTGTGAGCAGCTACTAGGAGAATCCAGATACAGAATACAGCAATGGGAACATTAAAAATATGTTTCCTAAAGATAATAATAATAGCAATATGATATCACATATAGCAGAATAATGACCTTCCAAAGATGCCCTTGCCTTAGTGACTAGGACCTGTGAACAGGTTACCTTGTGTGGCAAAAGGGAGTAAGCAGGGGTGGTTAAATTGGGGATGTTGAGATAGGGAACTGTCCAGGATCCTCTGGGTGGGTTCAGTCTCATTGTAATTCTAAGGGTCCTTAGAGAGTTAGATGTGAAGCTGCTGGCTTCGGGGTTGGAGGAAGCCATGGAATGTATGTAGTCTAGATGCCGGAAAAGACCAGGAAATGGACTCTCCTCTCCAGGCTCCATCAAAGAAAGTGGCCCTGCCCAATCTTGGCTCCATCCCAGTGAGACCTGGGCCAGGCTTCTCACCTGCAGAACTGTGTTTAAGCTGCCAAGTTTGTGGTAATTTACTACAGCATCAATAAAAAACTAATGCACCACATCAAGGAAAATTCAAAGTGTTAAATTATCAAAATGTTAAAAAGACCCAACTCTTACTTTCAATTGAAACCATTCAAAATGATTGTATATAGAACACCACTGTAATTACTGAAACGTTTTTAATTGATGTACTTATTGGTTTTGAATAAATCTTTCTAGGCTTTTTGCAAACAGCATTATTTTCATAATTATCATGGAAGATAAATCAAAAAAAGGGAAATTTTGCTGCATCAATTTGTGAATCCATTTTTATTAAATCAAGCAGCTTATCATATATGTTAGACTTCATGTGAGAGGGAAAAGATCATTGCAAGATTTGGAGCTTCAGGGTTCCATCACAAAGCTACTCAGTCTCAACACTGTTGTTTCTTCCACCATAAAGATCCTTATGTCTCTTCCTTCCTTTCCCTGAACAACTTCAGACTCCATCACTTCACAGCTGGATAGATAAAATGGAAGTCCAGCTGGCCAAACTGGCTCCTGCCTGTCCAGATCCACCCCTCTATAAAATATCTTCTCCATCAGTCTCTTTGCTTTGCAAAAACACCTAAGCTCTTTTCATTGGCCACAGTAGAGATGCTTAGTCCTTGGCAGGACCTGAGTAGTGGGGAGGGGTTGTAGGTTGCAAGTGACTTGTATGTATACAGAAATGATGTTTGAGGTTTGTAGATTGTTATTTTATTAAAAATAAAATCAGGAGCTGGGGTTGTGGCTCCGTGGTAGAGCGCTTGCCTAGCATGGGTGAGGCACTAGGTTCCATCCTGAGCACCACATAAAATAAATAAATAAAAATAAAGGCATTGTGTCTACCTACAACTAAAAAAATAAAATAAAATAAAATAAAAATTAAAAAAACCCTGAGGGACAGGCTTTTTCCTGGATATTCATGTGTAGTAACCATTTATTAGGCACCTAATCCTATAATGGGAACAGGGAATACTGGGGATTCAAGGGAGTATGAGAAAGACCAGATCACATTTCAGTGTGGGGACACTACACATACATTGAAATAAGCAAGAAATATCTGGTAGTGTTAAAGTCATGTAAAAAAAAAATAGACAGGGTGAAGTACTAGAATGACCAGTGAAGAGACGTCTGCACTCCCATGTTCATGGAAGTGCTATTCACAACAAAAGAAATAGCCTAAGTGTCCATCAACAGGAATATGGATAAAGAAAGTGTGGCATATATACACATAATGGAATATCATTCAGCCATAAAAAGAATAAATTCTGTCATTTGTGGCAATATGGATGAACTTGGAAGTCATTATGTCAAGTGAAATAAGTTAGAAATGGAAAGACAAATTTGACGTGTTCTCACTCATGTGTGGAAGCCAAGTAAAATGATTTCATATAAATAGAAAATGGAAGAGTGGTTACCAGAATCTGGGAAGGGAAGGAAGGGTAGATAGAGAGAAGTTGGTGACTGAGTACAAAATATAGTTGGATAGGAAAAATAAGTTCTAGTGTTTGATAGCAAAACTGCGTGACTACAGTTAATGATAATTTATTACATATTCCAAAATGACTTGAAGAAAGAATTTTGAATGTGCCCAGCACAAAGAAATGATCCATGTTCGAGGTAATAGATATGCTGATTACCCTGATTGGATCATTGACTGTACTATATAAATATTATTATAAAAATGATTCTTTAAAAATTAGTGGAGGTGCAAGGAGTTTCCCAATGAAACAGATTACATTTGGTCTTCATCTCTTCCCTCTCCTTGCTTTTTATCTTGCTTTTTAATCTTACTTTTTAATTGATGATAGCGTCCAAGAGCCATATATCCCACTTTATATATCTTAAGGAACAATAATTAGATTTTTGTTAGCCAAAATATTTTTGTTCTGAATAACATTGTTATTTTGGGTCAAAACATGCCCTGGCCTATAGTATCCTGACATTGCCGGTTGGGAATGAGAGGAAGGGGATCCTGGGTGTTGACTGACTTGAACCTGGCAAGGACACAGGCTCTATAACTTTCTCAGAAGATCCCTGACCCCTCAGAGAGGCTCCTCTACCTCTCCTTAGTGACTTAGCCCATTCCCTTGTAGTGGGCCTGGGAATAGGTTACTTTCAGAAAGGGAGTTTTGCCCTCCGTGGATGGGCAGGTTTCCTAGGCTCTCTATTCTGCCTCCTTCTGGCCTTTTCTGTGCTTCAGGGAAACGAGCATCTTTACCCTTATGGGGGCCAGTTAGGAAGGTTTAGCATGGCAGCAGCTTCAAGGTTAGCTGAAGCTGCTGTGCTTCCACCTCCCCAACCCCAGCGGTCTCTGGGAGCCCAGGTCTGATGGAACTGTTGCAGGATGCCCCTAGTAGGTGACTCAGAGTGGATTGGGCCAAGGTGGGATTTTTCCCCTCCCCACAGTGCACTGAAATTGGAAGGGGTGAAGGGAGAGGGAGCCACCCTGCTGAATTCTGTCTGGCATTCCCCACTTGTGCAAAATAGGACCTCTGAGGGTGAGGCAGCCTCTGCTTGGGTTTAGTGGTAAGATAAACCTGGAGGAGAAAGCACAGTTGTCCCATTGAATTATTTGAGCCCAAAACTACTGAAATAACTTGTTTTTTTTTTTTTTGACTTTTTGTCAAATAAACTTGTTTTGTTTATTTGTAAAATGGAAAAAAAATAATTATCAGTTGAGATTTAAAATAATGACTGGTGTAACTTTGGACTGAGTGGTTGGAGAGAGGGAGGAGGTTCCATTTGAACTAGTATCTGTATAGGCCTGGACTGAGCGCTCCAGGAGGAGAGAAGTGCAGGAGTCTCAGGTGGGTGAGGTCCTGACATATTTAAGCAACAGAGCAAAGGAAGAAGCATGTGGTCGGAAGGTAGAGCACAGGGGTAACAAAAGCAAAGATGGAATCTCAGAGAATACTGAGTTTTAATCCTCCTTTTGAGGTGAGAGAAGGCTAAAAGCTTAGGACTGGTATTGTAGCTCAGTGATGGAACACTTGCCTAAATAAATAAGTAAAATAAAGGTCTATCAACAACTAAAAAAAAAAAAAAAAGAAGGCTCAAAGTTTAAATCAGGGAGCTGACATATAACCATGTTTGTATTGAAAAGCTCACTTTGGCTTCTGTGAGATGAAGGATGACTGTGGGATCCAGTAGAGGCCATTGCTATGACCCAGGCAAAAGACTGTGGTGGCTGGACTAGGGTGGTAATGATGGAGGTAAGGAAGAGTATGCAGATGAATCCAGAGCATAGTTTGCATTTGTGACTGACAAGACTTGCCAGTGGATTGGAGATGGAGGAGGAGGCACAGACAATGACTTCCAGTTTTCGGGGCTTGATTCATTGGTGTGGTCAGTGATAGTTTTACTAAGATGAGGAAACTCAAAATTATCATTATGAATATCTGGTAATATAATGTCCTTTCTTGATTTATGAGGCTTCCAGGGCAATTTGCGCTTGCCTAATATTGTACAACACTGCTAGGCTTTGAAAGACTTGTTCTATTTTTTAATAATTTTATAATGTCTCCCTTTTTGTCAGGATTCCCACCATCAATTTCCTCTTTCATCCAAAATCTGTCATGGGCTAGGAAACCAAACACAAATGTTAGTTAAAATTGTTTGTAAAACAAGGGTAAAGAGGATCAGAATGGAGGGATGACAAACTCCCCATCAGTAAGAGAGATGCCTGCATTCTGTTTTGTGGACTTTTTGACAAATATTGCTTCAAAGCATTTTTTTTTTTTTTGTTTAGTTTGTGGAAGATGCTGCTGAGTACGCGCTCTCTGGACACATGGAGAGTTACTGAGCTTCAGGTTGTGTGCTGGAGAGTAGACCATCTGCTTTCCCAGAGTTCTCTGCCATCAGCTCAGCCGGCCTGCTACAGTCACTATGTTTGGCCCAATATCATTGCCGCGTACCTGCTGCTAGGTAAAAGCTGATTATTTGTCTCAATTCTTGTTACTGTCTTTTTACCCTGTTGTTGGTCTTGCACACATACGTCGTTTTTGTGCCTGTATCTTTGCCTTTTGCTGCTCTGCCTGTCTTCCCTGATAACCCTATCCATATAGAACTGTGACTCTTAATTTTTTTTTTCCAATTCTTAAGCCTGCTGGGAGATGTATTTCATTCCTGGACCAATCTGAAAACAGAGACTGTACTATTCATACTAAAACTGCTTTTACTCCTAAGAGTAAGCTGAACACTCATGTGCCAAGCCTTGTGATTAAAAATACCACACAGACCACACTAAATTCTGATGGCTATCCAATGAGATGGGCATTGTTATGCAGTTTTTGAAAATGATGTAACTGAAGCACAGAGAAGACAGGTTATTTTCCATAGGTCCCAAAGCTAGCTAGTGAGGATAGAGTGAGGATTAGAATCCAGGGTGACTGAAAAGTCCCTGCTCTTCATTATCATAACATAACTGCCTTCTGCAGACTGACACATAAACCTGAGGGCCCTTCCTTGATTGAACTGGGGGTAATTTTCCATCTGTACCCCTTTTCCCCTTTGTTGATGTCCTTCCATGGTGAGCCCAGAGTCATTCCCTGTCACGGTCACATGCTCTTTTCTTCAGATTTGCTAGAGAGCCAGATGCCTATTCTAGGGGGACAATTTATATTTTCAATTAACTCCAAACTTTATAGATGGTAAGACAGCATCTTAAAGAGCACACTGGTTAACTAAGATTTCATGGCAGGTGTCCTGGTTCCTGAATAAAGGTACAGAGCTTGTAATTTGATCAAGATCATGTAGCTATTTTATGCTAAGCCCTGGATTTCGACCCACGTCTGGTTGATTTCGGTGTGGCCTCTTAATTAATTTCTGGGAACTGTCTCCCAAATGGCTCTAGCTTTGGGGCTGGCAGGCTTCCTATTTGACATGCGGCCTTCTGCTTCTACTTCATTTCCCTGTAAATAAATGTCCCCAGATGAGTTCTCATGGTAATGGAATTTTTAAGATACATTTCCATCCTCTCATCCACTCCCTTGAAACAATATAACTGATCAACTGTTTTTGTTCATCTTACTTTAGAACACATTCAATCTTTCTCTGGTTTTGGATTTGTACTCTGAAATGCTTATTTTGTTCAATTCGTGTCTTGAAATATATTTTTTGATCAAAATATATGACTGTCTTAGGAAAAGGGGTCTTTTTCCTAATAAAATCAAGTCATGCAGTTTCTTTTTTTTTTTTTTTAAAGAGAGAGTGAGAGAGGAGGGAGACAGAGATAGAGAGAGAATCTTTAATATTTATTTTTTAGTTCTCGGCAGACACAACATCTTTGTTGGTATGTGGTGCTGAGGATCGAACCCGGGCCGCACTCATGCCAGGCAAGCGCGCTACCGCTTGAGCCACATCCCCAGCCCCTCATGCAGTTTCTATGATAAAATTTCTTGAGTATTCTGAACTACACCATAGGTCATGTGTAACGTGTCATCGAACAACTTAACCACACGAATGCTCAAAACTAAGACAAAAAGTTGTAAAGGCCAATTTAGTGGAAAACATAAAAGAGGGTGTTAGAAATTTAAAAAAAAAAAAAACATTGGTCCATACTCTGAGCTGACTTGTACCTGTGAGAGCCACCTTCAGAGGAATTACTAGCTTATGGGCAGCTTCAGATTCAGAATTTAATTGTAAGCTTGCTCACCAGACACCTGCTGTGTAACTGGCGCTGTCTCGGGCTGGGCGTGCAGAACTTAATAGGACACAATCCTCATCCTCAAGGACTTTAGAGTCCAGCAGGAGAGACACCATGGCAGGTAAATACATAGCTACCTGGCACAATAAGTGTACCAGCAGAGACATCCACAATCTGAACCTTGCTCCCTGGTACCTTGCTCCCTACCACCTCAGTCTTTTATGGATATATTTTCCAGGATCCTTTGAACTTGATTATTTTTTCAGTAAAATAGAAATCAAAGTTTTGTTGTTATACAGATAAATTAGATTAACTGAAAAGGATCATTTTTTATTACAACTTTTTTTTTTTTGGATTGGCAAGAAATAGAATTTGTATCTTGTTACATAATTCATTTCATTTATAAAATATATAACACACTTACCTGGAATCACTTCTGTAGTGGTACCCAAATTTTATTCTTTGTAAGAATCTCCTCAGGGCCTTCTTAAAAATTTATCCTCCTGAGACCCCCAACTTAATCTGTAAGATACAGATTCACTGGGTGAATAGGGCCCAGAAATCTGTATTTTAAACAAAGTGTCCCAGGAATCCTGATGCTTTGAGATTGGGGAGAACAGAGCCCTCTATGTCACGGTAGGCTGTTGGCTGTGCCAATCTCAAAATTCCACTGATCTACTCCGATCCCTGTGTCTGGAGGGTGTCTGGTTTTCCAGACTCTGTTGTCAAGTGGTTCACAGTTGGTTTTGGATAGTGGGAGACACTGGTGGAAGACTGAGGGGGAGGACAATGGAAGGGGCTGTGTCTGCTGGGAGTGGCTAGGTCAGCTAAACAAGCCCACCATGATGCTTCCACTCCCACCTTGTGTGCCTGTCTCCTGGGACCAGTAGCTCCAGCCCTTCCCCATTAAGTTAAATGTTATTGTTAACTTTGGGGTCGCCTCACTATGAGGCTGTCAATGCTCCTCTCCAATCTCTGAGAATCCCTTTCCCGTTTCTTTCCAGGTCAGCATGATTTCCAAAGGTTAGCCCTTGCCTGTCTGTATCTTTAGTAGGAGGCTACCCCATGCATCTGGAGCCCATGTCATACGGTCTTAGAATGAACGTTCCCTCTGGGAATAGACCTTAATCACTGACTGACTAATATAAATACCCAAATCCCCTCACTCCTTGGCCAGGATAATTCCTCATCCACAATATTCTTTGCTCTCCCCAATGAACTGCTTGCACTTGAGACTTGGTTTCAGAGCCTGCTTCTTGGGAAGCCAAGCTGAGATACTCACTGCACCTGCACCAGCATCTAGGATGTACCTTCACTTTGGAGACCTTTAATTGTGGGGGCCTGCTCATGATAACCTGGTCTTGTCTCTATGCAGCTCTGGGTTTTTCCAAATTGTGTGCTCCAGTATCCAGTATGCAGAATAGTGTTGTCTTCTGGGGACCTTACCAAATTCCTTTGACAGAGCCTGGAAAATAAAGGATGTGTTTCCAAGCAGAAGGCTTTAGTTTACTTTATTCTGAGTGGAACACATATACTTGGGCCACACATTTAAGTTTAATTTATGGAATTGAAGCTAGCATTCTCTTGTCCTTCCTGTTCCCATTCGATCCTTTCTCCTCCCCTTCTTTTATTGATGAGGTACCCACCTTCCTGGTCTCTATTTTTTGGTGTTTAGTTTTACAATAATATACTGATTGAATAATCTTTTGTTTGAGACAAAAGCATCTTTAAAAATTTATATTGGAGGCCCGACCATCTTTTAAAATTTGTACTAGTGGCTTTCTTGTCTCTGAGCTGTTCCCAATTCTTCCAAAATGCTCCAGCTAGTCATAGTCAAGCGAGGTTGCTCATATCCAAGCCTTAAGTGATATATCTTTGTCATCTTTTAATATGCCTCTAGTTCCTCATAAACCTTTGGAAGCCTTGGATCAATGGAAATAGCATAGAACTAAAAAGAAAGAGACCCTAATTTTACTCATGAGAAACCCAAACCTCATTAAAGTGAATTGGAGGTAGGACTTCCAATAATGCAGAGGGAAGAAGTAGACAAATATCTCCCCAAAACAATTGGAAAAAAATTGTTCAAAACAACCATTTCAGAGTTCTGGAACAAACAACAAATTGAGAAACATTTGAAATACTGCTGAACTATGAGCAAGGACAATGGGAGTCTGTGGCATTCTTGTTTAGGGCTAGTTCGTACCCCTGGCCCAGATCTGTTGGCACAATAGTGTTACCAGGGTGGGGTTGCTCGTGGAAACAAGTAGTTTGGCTTCCAGGGGGGTTTGACTTGATCTGGAGTGGAGGGCACTGTCACTAAAATTAGAAAACTCAGGAATACATAGGAAGAGCTCTCAGCCTTCGTCATCTGGGGTTAGGGCCCGAAATCCAACAGGGAGACCTTGGGTATTAGATTGGCTCCCCACTCATCACCATATGACTGAGAGGACTGTATGTGCAGGAAGTCCCAGTGGCACCTAGTGGAAAGAAAAATCCAGAGCACCCTTGAAATGTACCTGAACTTTGTATGCACAATAGTCAGTCCACACTCAGGTCCATCAGAATTGGTGGAAGTCTTGCTGGTTGAAGGTTTGAGCATCTTCTGGCCAATCACAGGCTGACTTCCAAGATCAGCCAGTGATCAGTCAAAAGATATAGATAGGGGGCACCCCCTTTAAAAAAATAAAGTAAAAAAAAATAGAAATAAGAATTAAAAATTACTACACAGAGACAACAGTGGCTATATACTGCATAGGAGAGAAATTCTACAGATTAAGTACAGGCAAGTTCAAAGCAGAGTAAAACAATATTTCAGAGAAATAAACCAGAATGCAGAGTTACTGTGATATATAATATATTTTAGTGGGTTTATTTTGTTTGTTTTTATTTTATGTTTTTTGGTGCTGTAGATTGAACCCAGGAGTGCTTAACCTCTGAGCTATATCCACAGCCCTTTTTATTTTTTATTTTTGAGACAGGGTCTCACTAAGTTACCTAGGGCCTTGAAAAGTTGCTGAGGCTGGCTTTGTCCTTGTGATTCTTCTACCTCAGCCTCCCAAGCTGCTGGGATTACAAGTAAATGTCACTGCACCCAGTACTGCAATATATTTTGATAATTTTTGATAAATATTCAATTCAAAAAGTAATTATGAGACATGTAGATAACAGAAAATATTACAGTTATTCAGGGAAAGCACCATCAATATAAACCATCTCTAAGTAGATTCCGATGTTGAATTCAGCAAAGAAGACTTCAAAGCAGCTATTATAAATATGTTCAAACAAGTAAAAAAAAAAAGACATATAAAAGATTAAAGAAAATATGATAAAATGATTTGGAAAATAGGGGATCTCAATCAGTAAATAGAAATGATTAAAAAAAAAAAACAAAGAGAAATCTAGAGTTTAAAAGTACAATAACCGAAACACAAAATTCACTAAGTGGGATTAAAAGCAGATTTAGTATTACAGAATAAAGAGTCAGGTAACTTGAAGATAGATAAAAATTATCCAATCTGGAAAAATGGAGAAGAAAGACTGAAGAAAGCCAGGCACTGTGGTGTGTTGCCAGAGGGCTTGTGAAGGAAGGACTTGGCAGTACATTTGAAGAATCCAAGATCAGATCATCCAACAATATAAACAATACTTTCAACAATACAAACAAAATGGGATTTTATTTTCTGCACAATGAACTTTTCCTATTTTCTTCTGCCTATTTTCATAACAGATCATTTTGAGATTTTTAAACAATTCTGAAGCGCAGCTTTGCTTTAGAAAGATGTCTTTTTTTCTTTAGTGCTTACAAAAATAAGGAGAATAGGCAGAAGTGTCATTTTTTTTCTAAAAAACAAACAAAACCTCCCCCCTATTTATAACATATGTTTGTCACCAAGGGATCATAAAGTAGCCACCAAATGTAGGCCCAGTTTCGTTCACAACAAGATCTTGTAGAAACACATTTTTTCATCTTCTCTGTGGTTTGTAATATCCTACTTATGAAAATTTAAAGCCGTTAAGCAACTTTTGAAACTAAATCGGTTAAAAGAAAGGTAATTTAATTCAGATTTCAGAACCCTTCGAAATGAAAGGCTGTGATGGAGAAATATTAAGAAAGTTACAGAATACCAAACTGTCACAGTATTATTATTTAAAATATCTCAACAAAATAAAATAAAAAACTATGGAAAACACAAAAGGCAAATCAGAGTCATTGGTTTAGTACCTTTCCTGAGTCTCTTGTTTTTAAGAATTAAATTTAACGAAGGACATTTCAAAATGGACCCAAAGGCCTTACACCTTTCGTGCTGCCCTGAGGATACATTTAAGACAAAAGGCTACACTCACTGAAAAGTCCCAGAGCTTTGCAAGACTGAATTGCCCATGTCACTGCCGGGAGGTCACTGTCATTGCCCACATCACTGTAGATTGAACTCAGGGGTGCTTAACCTCTGAGCTACATCCATAGCCCTTTTTATTTTGAGACAGGGTCTCACAAAGTTACCTAGGGCCTTGATAAGTTGCTGAGTCTGGCTTTGTTCTTGTGATTTTCCTACCTCAGCCTCCTAAACTGCTGGTATTACAAGTGTAAGGGTGTGTGTGTGTGGGGGGGGCAGGTATCTGAGCCACTGTAGCACAGGATTGTGCTTTGTTTTGGTTTTGGTGCTGGGGGTGGCACCCAGGGCCTTATACATGCTAGGTGAGTGCTGTTCCACTGGGCTACACTCCCCCGTCCTGTGGAAGTTCTTCTGGAACTACCAGCTTTATCTTGACTTGCCACAATACAACATACAGCACTGTACACCCAATGAAGATGAACAGTTTCAGTCATTATTAAACAGCATACTTCTAAGTTGCTCTGGACACTGCGTACATTAAATTGTGGTAACCTAATACCGAAACAAACACTAATGTTGTAAAAATCTTACATAATCAGGGGTGGGTAGGCAGGTCATTTTAATCTTTTAAATCTCACAGTTCTATGAAAAAGCTTCAACATATGAACTCATTAGATTCTAATAAAATGAAGTAGAAAAGTGTGATTATGAGTTAGTATTCGGATATGAGCATTCTTATTTCAAAAAAGTGGTTGTTTCCTTGATCCTAAAATAAGATTGTCCCCTGGAATGTTTCTACTTTTCCACTAATTTCAACCCTATGTATGTGTAAGTGCAATACACATATGCATGCTTGCAGGCAATTAAGCATTTCATTTGAAAATTAATTAAGTTAAGGATAAAGACTGTTGGAATTTGAAATTTTGTTTTTTATTTCTAAAGTACTAGTTTACTTGCTGAGCTTTATACTGTTAGGGCACTAAATATTATGGGCCACATTTTCTGTGAAAAATATAGGAAAACCTTTTTCCACTGATTTTTATAACCATTCTTGCATCATCTCAAAGAGAGATGCCAAAGATCTGCCGAACTGTATGTCCCCCTTGATCATGATGAAATCTCAGTTGCTCTCTAATTTCAAAAAAATTTTCCAAAGCTGATAATCATGTATTTTCTTAAAAGTTCAGAGATGAAATTATGGCTCTAAACACCAAAACTACGACATTAACATCCCTATTAATTATTTAATAGTATAAGTGTCCCATTACGCAGGTAGGGAAACTGAGACACAAACAGATACTTTTTTTTTTTTTTTTAAAGAGTTGTCTAAGGTTAGACAGGGAAGCCAAGATCATACAGTTAGAACTGCAGAGGGAGCATGAGATTGAACTTTGCTTGGGATGTTACATTTAACTCACCTGTCCTGTTTACATCACACCCATCTTGTCCAATCTCTGGCAAACCCTTTAAAGAATCCACTTGAAAGATGCCATTTGCCACCCAGCTTCTCTGATCATGTGAAAAAAAACCCCAAAAAACTAGCCAGTTTATATAACAACAACAAAACGAATCCTGCTAGGCGTGGTGTTTCTTGAGTACCTAACTACTTGGAAGGAAGCAGAAGGATCAAGTTCAAGGTCAGTCCTAGCAACTTAGTGATGCATGAGCTTGTCTCAAAATAAAAAGAACTGGGGATGTAGCTCAGTGGTAGAGCGCTCCTGGCTTCAATCCCCAGTACTGCAGGAAGAAACAAACACAAAAGAGAATGCCACATATCGTATTGTATACAATTAGCAAGTTTCAATTATAGTACTTTGGTGCCCTTTTCAGAAAAAAAAAAAAAAAACTCAAAACTTACAAAGGTAACTATTAGCATTTAAAATTTTACATTGTAGCAGGAAAGTTCGAATCAACAGATCAGGTGTAATCACTTAACTTCTTGACTGACTTCATGCCTTAGGAATACATCTGTCCCTCCAAGCTTATGCTCCAATTCTACAGGGTGTTTTCCAGTGAGACAGCTGCACAGTGACTGTTCTTTTTAAAACATCCCAGACTAGGTCCATTTCTCAAGTTATAATATTGTGCTTTTTCACTTTCCATTTTTTAAAGTTTATTTCTTGTTGTACAGAGGAAACCAATACTTCTACTACTGACAGATACACAGCATTGCTTTGCTCCTTGGCACCCTGAAAGATGATTGGATTCTTGTTTATTGGTACTAAAATCTTGTCTTGTGGTTACCTTCATTCCCATGAAGCTTGGCTATCCAACTGGCGGTGAAGCTTCTCTAAAGTGTATCTCTTCTGCCTTGAGCAGTCTTATTTTTTAATTTTAATTTTAATTTTAATTTTTGGCGTTTCCCCAATGGCTGTTGAATTTATTTGCTCAATCAATAATGGTCCTGGCAAAAATTAGTTCACCAACACTGAGACAGTTGTAACGAGACACTGATTTTAAAAACCCATGATACCGTTGTAGAAATCAGAGTTCACACCAACAGAAGAAACCTTCAGTATTGCCAGCAAATACAAAATGAACGTAAGATGTCGGACAGAACAGCAAGAAGGCTTTTATACATTTATATTTGACACCTGACCATATTTCAGTCACCATAATATCTTCTCTCCAGATTTAAAAAAATAATATGCTGATTTCTATAACAAAGCTTTTTTTTTTTTTTCCCTACAAAAATCAAATAATGGCTGACAAGTCACAACAGTGCAATAGGTAGAGGATAAAAACCTCTCACAATTGAATCCTCCACAGGAGCTATTATTTCGTCTTTAGAGTTATCTGACAATATCCCCCATTTTTTTTTTTTGCAACACTAAGTTGTCTTAACCTCATGTTTGACTTTAAGTTTCTTCCTACATCAGTTTTTTTTTTTAAAGAGAGAGTGAGAGAGAGAGGGGGACAGAGAGAGAGAGAGAGAATTTTAATATTTATTTATTTTTTCTTAGTTCTTGGCGGACACAACATCTTCGTTTGTATGTGGTGCTGAGGATTGAACCCGGGCCTCACGCATGCCAGGCGAGCGCGCTACCGCTTGAGCCACATCCCCAGCCCCTTCCTGCAACAGTTTTAATGCAGTATCTCCACCTGTGGAAGTCCATGGTGTAGAAGATTCTGGAACAGTGTCAACCAAATCTGAATCCACAGATGCTTTCATGGTCAACTGTTTACTGTATAAATCATTTGGTTTGCAAAATAGACGTACTCAAAGATACAGAAAGGCACTGGGTTTCCTTCAGGCCTTGAAATCAAGAGTTCAGACATCATGTCTGGATATTTCCACAATTTCTCCAGGCGAGACTGCATAGTAATATCTTATAATCATTGATTAAAAGCTGCAAGACTCTGGGGACACCACCTGTCCTTCTGTTTCTGATGTTTTTGTTCTTCCCTCTTTGTCATTTATATCAGAAACTGGAATAAGATGAGCAATGCACAGAGGACAACTTCCATAATGATCTCACATTGCGAAAATAACATCTCTGTGCATTATTACAAGCAGGCGGCATGCTTGGGTGCTTCCTTCATTAAATTTTTATCTCGCTACCCAGTCTGGGCTGTCATCTTGTTCCTGAAGAGTGTCTACACCATCATATAAGTTCTGTCACCATCAGAATGTGTTGACAGATCAACGCGGTGACGCAGGGGCTTCATCCTTAATGGTACAGTGCTTACCAATTCGCTTTTATGGGCCAGGAGCTGGTAAGTTTCAACAACAAAGGGCTGGCAATTCTCGAATTTGCAATTTCCTGCAATGGTGCACCTCGTGTGTTCATTTCCAAGATTTGAGCCATGGAATTTCTTTAAATTGTTTTCAGCAAAAATGTGGTTTACAAGACCCATTCCTTTGCAAAGTAAAAGTAAGAGTATACCTTGGATGAAAACAGAGGCCAGTTCTACTAGTAACAAAAGCATCTCTGCTCCTGTCATTCAAATTTGATAGCACAGCTCACTTCGTTTCTCCATGTTTCTGATGGCTTGAATATTGTGCGGTTTGTATGTTGGCACTGAAGTCACATCACTGGTCATGATGCCAGCACTTTCCTGACCTAGTGCTGAGGCTGAAAGTCCAAGGTCGGGTGGCTCCATGGAGCCTCATGGAGGAAGAAGTCCTGGTGGGGATATATGGGAGGAGGAGAGAGACCATGGTGAAGGGGGAAGGCAGAGAGGCAGAGGTGGCTGCAGGAGGCTGGTGTTTGTTGATTTTTTTGAGTTAAGAAATCCTAGAGGCTACAGAAATTTCAATTTGCTTCCAGAGCACAGAGTGGAGTCACAGAACTTTAAAGTTCTTTGAACTTCCAGAGAGGTTAGGTCAAGCAGTCAGGATTTCTGCTCTCAGTCTCTTCCTCTCAGAAAATGAGTGTATTCTGTCAGTGTCTGTATTAGTCTTTTCCTTAGGTCGACTAATCTTAAAAATCCACACACATGGGGCTGGGGTTGTGGCTCAGTGGTAGAGCACTTGCCTTGCATGTGTGAGGCACTGGGTTCGATCCTCAGCACCACATAAAAATAAATAAAGATATTGCATAC
The DNA here is from genome assembly GCF_052094955.1 of Ictidomys tridecemlineatus. Lineage (NCBI taxonomy): Eukaryota > Metazoa > Chordata > Mammalia > Rodentia > Sciuridae > Ictidomys > Ictidomys tridecemlineatus. The sequence continues at coordinate 53,270,097 of NC_135487.1, forward strand.
ATCTACAATCTAAAAAAAATTGAAAAAATTTCACATACATTTGGGGATAATGATCAACACCTCCTGCCTGTATCACCACTGGCCCACACAGGCCAGCTGCCCATCACCATTCCATCCTTTTCTTTCACATACACTCTCCTACCTACTACACATCTGTGCAGACTGGAAGGTCTCAGATCTTCATGTGACCCCAGAGAGATAGACAGGAATGTAACTATGTATCCCAGCTCTCACACTGTGTCAGAAGAGGGACTATGACATTCACTGAGGGGTATTCAATAGTTCTGTCCCTCTTCTCTGCTCAGCCAGCCCCTTCTTTTGTATCCTGTGACCTCTTCCCATGGTCACCCATTTCTCTCAACTGTTTCCTTAGTTCCCTCCATGGGGAGAGGAGTCAGTTGGAGTGGTTAGAGTCCAGCACAGCTGGCTGTGCTCTACTGACTAGTGGGCAGGTTTACTGTGTCTTCACATGCATGGGTCTCTCACCTTCCTCTTCCCTTCCTCGCAGCAGGATGCAATGGCAGGTTCTAGATGACTCTGTTGGCTTACTCTCTCAACTTTCTTCCTGCTTATGCTCAGTCCCTTAGAGTGTTAAGATGGACATGAGGGGCCCTAGGCTCCACTGTGGTCTTTACCAGAGCACTGCGGTCAAGTGGTTAAATTTGTTCACACTAGGAATACTTGGTAGTTTAAATTTTACTTATTCCTCCTTTTGTGGACAGCTCCTTCAGAACAGAAGATAAGCTGAGCAGGATTTGGGCATTGCTGGGTGCTTGGCTATAATATCAGCAATTTCGCACCCTAACCTTGTGGGTGCTGGCAATGGAGTAGTGTATCAGTTAGTGGTCCATGCAGGAAAGAGAGACACTGTATGTATCTTATGTAAAAACTATTCTCATGCAGAAAATGAGATATTAGTAAAAATAATGGAAGGGTGGGGGAGAAAAAGCCTCACTCCCAGAATAACAACTCCTCATCCCTGTGGAAGTTACCACTTCTCAGGCCACTCCTGGAAATATTAAGTAGGAACATGTGAGAAATAGACAATCCTGGTGGTCCATTTTCAGAATACAGTATTTTGCTTTTTTTTTTTTTTGTACAGGGATTAAAGTCAGGGGCACTCAATAACTGAGCCACATCCCCAGATGTAGCTCACATCTTTATTTATTTTATATTTTATTTAGAGATAGGGTCTCACTGAGTAGTTTAGCGCCTTGCTGTTACTGAGGCTGACTTTGAACTTGCAATTCTCCTGTTTCAGCCTTCCAAGCTGCTGGGATTTCAGGCCTGCACCACCATATACAGCCAGTATTTAGCTTTAAAAGTAAAATGATCTCGGATGTAAGAAAGGCAGCTGGAGGGGAGAACAGAATGAAAAGTTCCAAGCAGTTAGCACCAGAGTGTAAAAATTCACAGTCCCTTGATGAACAGAATGTGAGAAGGAAAGGTCCCCCCACCTGACCAACAGAGATAATAAACTGTGTATGTGCCAAAAGGCACTCAATCCCAGGGGACTTTCCTGCCACCAGAGAACAAAGGGAGGGGGACAACTAAAGGTATATTTCTTTAAACAACCCTGTAGGAGACAGTGAAATCTAGGTGATGTTCAGGAAGATTGTGCACCCCATAGTATTCAGCCATGAAGAACTGGGGAAGGATCTTGGGCTCTAGGGGATAAAACACTGGTTGTATCCAGACTGTGGGTCTGTGACCACCAGCTACCTGATCTTGCAAGACCAATATTAAAGTAAAGCCCCTCTTTTTGCTGTTCCTAATGTCTCTTAGTCCATTCTTTGGGCTTGGAAAAGTGAGCGTGTTTCTCACAGAACAGAACTCAACACCCTACAGTCAAGGACCCTGCACTGAACCATATAAATCTTTTCTTTATATATATATATATATATATATATATATATATATATATATATATATATATAAGTTGTAGATGGACACAACATCTTTATTTTGTTTATTTATTTTTGGTGCTGAGGCTTGAACCCAGTGCCTCGCACATGCAAGGCAAGCGCTCCATTGCTGACCCACAACCCCAGCCTCCCCAAATTATCTGAATCTTGACTCCAGGAAGTCATGTCAAGAGGCTCACATCCCCACTGTCTCTATTACAAATGGCTCTATAGCCTAGTAAGGTGGAGGATACACAGCAATCTTGCTGTAGAAAACCTCTAACATTGATTAGGAGAAAACAAAGGGGGATGGCGATAGTCCCGAGCTCCATTTCTACCATTTACATCTTGCACTTGTGCATCTATTTGGTGAGACATAATTTGCATCTGCACTTGAGCTGTGAAGGAATCTAGAAATGCAGGTTTCTAAGCTTTCCAACTTCTGCAGTATGGATAGGTCGGAGGAGGAAGGGAGGTGAGGAAGCAGAGGACGGACTTAATCCATCAATCACCATAAGGAGTCCATGAAGGGACTGTGTGTATGTTATTTTGTACTTAAAAATTTGTACTTCATTAACTGTTACATGCTCAGGAACAACCTGGAAAATAGTGGAAAGTGTAAGAAATGTAAAGAATATCAGATATTGTTTACAAGGAGTTGAAAACGCAGCGTAGCACTGTGTGAAGGGCTGGGAGCAGACCTGGGGTGGCGAGAAGGTATAACAGGACAAGAAACTGTCTTCTTCAGGAGAGACTCCATTCCTGTCTCTCTTCTAACATTCACACTCTCCTTTTCCAGAAATTTGGCATGTACTGGCCCCATTTTCCAAGACCAAGAATGTGGAAAAAAAACGACTCGATAGATCTTCCTATCCCTGAGATTCCTCCATTTTGTAATTAGAAATTATCATTTCAAGTATACTAAATACCACAAAGTTATTAACACCTAAGTATGTATCTTCATTGAGTATGTCATTTTCTGATATTTAATAATTCTGAGCCTCAATATCTTGAGTCATATGCTTTGTACTTGAAAATCATGCTTAAATAAAGCTTGAGATTTAAAAACCACCAAACAAACAAAAATAATATTGAAGGAATTTGGAACAGGTGAGAAAGACAGAAAAATCTGGCCCAGAGAGTCTTGGAAGCAATTGGCACAGATGCAGTGGTGGAAGCCTGTTGAATTTTAAGGGGTCATTAGACCACATTCCTCTTCCTTTGACTTAAGAATCGACAGAAGAATGAATAAAGATGCCAACATATGCAGACCAATATATCTGTTCCATTACTATCAAATCTTGCCTAGTGAATGTGGCTTGGATCTGTTGCTATAACTGGGTTTCCTAAAACTCTCCTTTTTGGTTTGAAATTACTTATGTCATTCCCAAGGCCCAGGTTAAGCTTAGCATATAGGAGAGAGCTGAGTGAGTATATGATTCCCACAGGTTGATATGAAAAGAGATGAGAGAAACCACATGGGAACCACGGGTTTTAACATTTTAACCTCTTCCTGTAAATAACTGTGTTAAAATGGATGGCAATCCCGTGGGTGGTCAGTAAGATATCAACACAAGTGTTGTTGGGGACTTCCTAGAAGTCTTTCTAAGGGGAGGGTAACTCAGCTTTGATGATTACCCCTTTGCTCTTGTTTCCTTTTATCTTCCTGCTGCCTAAGAATGTGGACATGATGACTGGTGCACCCAGCTGCCATTTTGGATCATGAAGTGATCTTGAGGACACAAGATATCTGCTGAGGATGACAGAGCAAAAAGATACATACTTAGGTGTTAATAACTTTGTGGTATTTCTTTAGTATACTTGAAATGATAATTTCTGATTTTCTTTGACCTGGTTGAGAAATAAATTTTTAGCATTTTTTAGCCAGCTGCCATTTTGGTTTCAGTTATATAGATCCAATACAGTCCTACCTGGAAACAGGATATTGTGAAAGCTTGTGCGCAGTCTCCGTGGTGAGTGAGGATTAGAACTAACCAGAGTAGTAACCTGGTAGAGGTCTTCATGGGCTGGGGCCTCAGCTGAGTGACTCATGAACCCACAAAGTAGGTACTTCTTCCTCCCCTGGTAACCTGGAAACAAGAAGAGACAGACATGGATTCTTCAAGGATTTGGAGCCAATCAGGCAGATGTCTCAGGATGATACAGCGCAGCCCATTGTCTAGCCATCATCTGTGGAATTCAGTCTGCCTACCATTTACCCTCGTCTCCAGGTCGATATGTTATCCTGGCTGATGACATTATGTATTTCATTAAATTACATTTCTTTCTCTGGCACCAGTGAATACAAAACCACAATGTCTTTAAAAACATATCCAGCACTCATGTCCCAAGTTTGTTCTTTTCTTCTTCAGCATCACATCCCTGAAAGCTATAGAAAAATCACTTATTTTGACAGGAATGATCTTTTTGTGCGACACTAATTGAAATGTTGTTCATGTTCAGCAGATGTCTGAACAGAAAATGTCCAATTTAATTTGTTAGTGCCTTCCCAAAAGGCACTGCTCACTTCGGGGATGTTTGGCTAGACATCATTCAGTTCCATTCACTTAATTGGAGATTCATTCACTGTATTTTTGTTGAGGCTCTGGTTCATGCATTTCTCTTAACATGGCTCTCTGGCCGCCCTGTTTTAATCAGCCATCGGACCCTTTTGTATTTCTTTCCAGCAACTTTCACATAACCTGACTATTTTTTGATAAAGGAGCTGAACTTGTTGTTCCTCTTGGTTTGGTTGTCTTAGCAGACTTCAAGCTGATCCGCTGGGGTCAGTTGAGTGAACAGAATCATCCCCCCTCAAACAAGCCCCCCCACTGCCTGGTCTTCCTTCATGCCAATAACTTCACTTCCATTCCACTCCATGGTCACACCTGGTCCTTAACATTGTCATTACTTGGAGACCTCTCACTGCCTGATCACAACTTCCTGAACATTTACCCGTAGACCCACAAACCCATCCAAAAACCCTCTTCAAGAATCTCACACCTTCAGGCTTCACTTTCTTTCCTTTGCAGCCTGTTTCCTCAAATTCTAAGACTTTGAGCCCAATAATGTCAGCATCCTCCATCATCTCTCAGTGGAGAGGTTACTTAGCTGCTTTTGCGGGTGGAGTACAGCTTGTGACTAGGCTAACCAAGGTGAGACAAGGTAGTAAAGTTGAGACCTCATCCCAGAGAAACTTGATGCTTAGCAAATGCTGAATGCTCATCACCTCAGCTTCCAGGCATGGGAGAAAGCTTGGCCTCCCCAGGAAAAGAACAATCAACTTAACCATTGGCAATGCTTTGGCTAAGTGTTCCCAAAATGCCATGTGTTGAAGACTTGGTCCCCAGACCATGGTGACCATTAGTAGGTGAGGCTAGTGGAAGTTAGGACATTGGGGGCGTGACCTTGAAGGGGATTTTGAAAGCTTGGCCCCTCCGTGCCCTCTCTCTTTTGCTTCCTGGTTGCCATGAGGTGAACAGCTTCGGTCCAGCATGCACTCCTCGCCATGAGGTTTTGCCTTGCCACAGGCCCAAAAGCAACTGGGCCAACAGACCACAGACCGAACCCTCCAAATCTGTGAGCCAAAATTAACATTTTCTCTTTTTAATCGATCATTTCAGGTATTTTGTTATGGTAATGAAAAGCTGACTAACATACAATCTACTCTATTCTCCTATATACAATTTAAAAAAAAAGCTACTTAATGATTTAAATCATTAGTTGTAGATCCCCGGGTGATTCACGTATTAGAATGAACTGACAAGAACTTTAAAGATCTTTTGGAAAAAGTAGGAAAGAATGGAAGGATATATAGGAAAAAATAGAAAATAGACACTTTTGAAATATGAAGGAAAACCAAATGAAATTTTAGAACTGAAGATACAACATCTGAAAGAAAGAATAAATTGAACTGGTCTAACAGCAAAATGTGAACTGCAGAAAAAGGGATCAGTGAATTTGAAGATGAACAACAGAAAGAATAATACATAGAAAAAAATCTCTACTGTGTCAGTAATGTATGGGACAATGGTCAGTGTTCTAACAAAGTGTAATTAGAGTCCTCAAAATAGAAAGAATAGTGAGAAAATGGGACAAAAATTAGTTAAAAAAATATGGCCATTTTTCCCTCAAATTTAATAGAAAAAATATTCATCAAATCCATACATTTTATCCCAGGCAGGATTAAATATGGAGAAAAAAACATACCTACATACATCAGAAAAAAAAATAGAAGAGAAAAATAGGAAATAAGAATGATAGCAGAATCGGGTACAGTGGTGCACACCTGTAATACCAGTGACTTGGGGGCTAAGGCAGGAGGATTTAGAGTTCAAAGCCAGCTTCAACAACTTAAGCAAGGCCCTCAGCAACTTAGCCAGATCCTGTCTCTAGATAAAATACAAAAACGGGCTGGGGATGTGGCTCAGTGATTAAGTGCCCCTGGTTCAATTCCTGGTACTAAAAAAAGAAAAGAAAAAGAAAAAAAAATAAAAAAAGAATGATAGCAGACTTATTAAAGATAATGCCTACCCAAATGATATTTTCAAAGTGCTGAAATGCAATTAGGCAATAAAAATGTAAAAAACAAAAACAAAAACAAAACAAAATTAGAAAATTGGAGGAGAAAAAATTGTATTCACAGATGACAAGACTGTATGTATAAAATATGCAAAGGAACCTACAAAATAGCAACAACAATAACAAACACTTATTAACTCCATTAAGTGAATTCACCATGGTAGCAGAATACAAGATTAATGTGCAAATATTAATTGAATTTCCATGCTTAGATAATGAAAGAAACATGTCATTTGCAGTAGCATAAAACATCCAAGAATGTATTCAAAGAAACATGTCTAAGACCTATACAATAAAAACCACAAAACACCAAAGTCAATTAAAAAAGACCTAAATAAATGCTGGTGAAAGAGTGGGTAGGAACCAAGAGGGAGATGATGGGTGGAGATAGAATTTTGGGGTTATTGCTACCGTCTGTCCTAGGGACATTTAGGAAATTCTTCATACATTAAAAAAGTTTTCACTTGGTGCTTTAGGGGTCTTGAGAGAGAGGGGTGAGCTCGAGGGCTTACAAGACTAGAAATTCTGACCAACTGCCAGCCTCAGTCCCAAATTCTCATTTCTGAGTAAGGACTAGAACTGTTTTCTTTCAAAATTGATAAGCCTTTGGGAGTGGATGATCCATCAATTTAGCCAACCAGCTGTCCAACATATATCTTCTGTTTTCTTTTGGTTCATTTGATAGGGGAGCAGAGAAGAGCTTAGTTTATGTCTACTCAAAGATCATGGCCATGACTGCTGGTAGTGTAGGAACTAAAGACTTCCTATTTGTTATTTTTAAATTAATTTTTATTGGCGCATTATAATTATACACAATAGAGGAATTCACTGTGACACATTCATATATGCACATAGGTTGGTCAATTTCTTTCTTACTTTCTTCTTCTTTTTTTTTTTTTTTGAAAAGCAGGAAAGGAACTTGAATTAGTGTAGCTACACCTGGAAGAAAAGGGGTCCACATTGGAGCCCCAACTTCCAGGGGCTGACAATAACTGAGGCTTTTACAGAAAGGCAGTGAGGGCAAGGGCTGGGAGTTGGCACAGCTGGAGGCTTTTCACAGCTGCCAGGGCAGGGGATCTTGATCAGGTGTGGTCTGTCCATCATTCTCGGAATAAGAAAGTTACTATTGCCTGAGGGACTTTAACTCATCACAAGATATTTATCAGAGCAGTCCTTGATCCTGGAATCTAAGGTGACTTGGAGTAAAGGAGTCGGGATGCAAAATGGAGGCAGAGAGGCCAAGTCATTAATCCTGCTTTTAGCCACCCAATGGACTTTGGCAGGCAAAGTGAAAAGTCCAAATCCTTGTTCTAATTCCTCCCTGTCTTTTGTCCATTTTTCAATCTTCAGGGAATTATGGCTTTGGAGGTTGCTGGGCTTGGTGATAAACTAGTCTTTACACAAGGACTGAAACATAGAGGTGAAAAAGCGTCAGATGCTTAAGCCTAGAAGTAGAAGTACCGTCATAAATTTGTGAAGCAGAAAACAAAAGGAGTCTAAGTCAGAAGATACCTAACTAAGTAGTTAGTGGTTCTTTCTTGTAGTGGTTCTTTCTTGTTTTAAATAGCTCTGTGAATATAGATTACTAGAAAACATATTTAGGATCAGAAAAAAAAAATAATAACCTTTTACTTGTTCTATCTAAGCAGAGGCTGGACACAATGGCTCATGTTGTAATCCCAGAGGCTCGGGAGGCTGAGGCAGGAGGATGGAAAGTTCAAAGCCAGCCTCAGCAACTTAGCAAGGCCCTAAGCAACATAGTGAGACCCTGTCTCTAAATTAAAAAAATAAAAAATAAAAAGGGCTAGGGATGTGGCTCAGTGGTTAAGCACCCCTGGATTTAATCCCTGGTACCAAAAACAAAAAAACAAAAAACAAACAAACAAACAAAAAAAAACAGAGGACACTTGTTTGAACTATGAGTCCTGCTTTCCATGGGGAGGTTCTTCAGGTAGAGAGCTTTCCTGGTAGAGGGCTTCAGGGTTAGGCAATCATGCATAGGAACCCCATTTTCATAAGGTTTAGGCTTTTCTTAGTTTTGGTAGGGCTGACACAAGAGCACATCTTCAGTTATATTTAAAGGACCACTGTGTTTCCCCTTTAATGGTCTATGCATGACAGCTCTTTGCCTTTTCTTCCACACTTGTATTAGTACTTTTGTCTTCGGTTATATCTCTCTGCATAGTGATAAAGACCAAATAGGTGATCCCTATCTCGGCCAAAAATCAACCTCTTTCCTTCCTACTGTAAAGGTTCACTGAAGCTCTGCAGGAGTTACTTTTAAGAACTTTTGAGGAGACTCTCGGATCCTTCAGAATTTGGTCAATTTTGTTCCCTAGTACCTCCCTTTTCCCTCTACTCTCCCTCCTTCTAGTCCCCTCATCTACTGGTCTGCCTTCTATTTTCATGAGATGCCCCCCTACACACTTTTTTTTCCCCTTTCTTTTTCTCTCTAGCTTCCACACATGAGAGAAAGCGTAAGATCCTTGACTTTTTAAGTCTGGCTTACTTAGCTTAACATAATGCTGTAAAGTTCCATCTGTTTTTCTGCAAATGACATAATTTCATTCTGTTTTATGGCTAAATAAAACTCCATTGTGTACATATACCACATTTTCTTTTCCATTCATCTACTCATGGACACCTAGGCTGGTTATGTAACTTGGTTACTGTGAATTACGCTGCTATAAACATGGGTGTGCGTGTATCACTATGGTATGCTGACTTTAATTCTTTTGGATAAATACCAAGGAGTGGTGTATCTGGGTCATATGGTGGTTCCATTCCTAGTCTCTCTCTCTCTCTCTCTCTCTCTCTCTCTCTCTCTGTCTCTCTCTCTTTCTCTTGGTACTGGAGGTTAAACCCAAGGCATTTTACCACTGAGCTACATCCCCACTTTTTTATTGTTGTTGTTTTGAGATTTGATAAATTGCGGTTGAACTTGAGCTTGAACCAGCCTCCCGGGTCACTAGGATTACAGGCATGTACCACCACCCTGGGCCATTCCTGGTCTTTGAGGAACCTTTATACTAATTTCCATAGTAGTTGTACTAATTTACAATCATATTAGCAGTGTAAAAGTATTCCTTTTCCCCATGTCCTTGCCAGAATTTATTATTTGTATTCTTGATGATTATCATTCTAACGAGTTAGATGAAATTTCAATGTAGTTTTGATTTTCATTTCCCTGATTGCTAAAGATGTTGAACATTTTTTTTCCCATAGATTTGTTGGCCATTTGTATTTAAGATTTCTTAAAGAACTGTTACCAAAATTCTGTTTCTTTTGCTATCTGCCATTTCTGAAAGCTGACATTGTACCAATGACCTCTGATCCTTTTGGGTTGAGACTTTATTCCCTGTCATTCTGCAAGTTTTTCTATCATGATGAATGTGTTGATTTCATATTAATAAAGAGTATCTATTTACAAATATTTACAGAAAACTATTGAGATCACTGGTATTCACAGAAAAGTTATTATGTTTGAAACACTTGATTTAATATTTAAAATTATTTGAATACTATGATTTCCGCCTACTTAATCACTTCTGTGGTTCACAATTTAAACCTTCAAAATGATATACGATAAAATACCTCTCTGTTATCCTTATTAGTTATCTAGACTGTAACCTTTCTCAGAAGGTAGTACTGTTTGTGTGTGTGTGTGTGTGTATCTTCAAACATATTCTGTGCACTGAACGCTACACACACACACACACACACACACACACACATGCATTATTTCTCTCTCTCTTTTTTTAAAGTTGGAAGCATTTTTATCTACCTTTTCTAAAAACAATTAACAATACTTTCTTGCCCCACAGTATTGCACAAAGAGCTTCCTCAACTCCTTTTAAAACAACTCTCACATTCTTTATCTTACTGAAAATAGTGGGGAGTGGATTAGGAATGATCTACTCTTGCTTTCCTTGTGTGGCAATGAGCAAGGTTAATAAACTTATTTGCTGATGCACAGTGAGGGTGTGTCAGAGCTGAACTAGGAAACTAACCTTCAACTCCATGTCCATTGTTCACTTCTTGGACCGCCTGTCTGTGAAATCGATCCAATGCTTTCTGAATAACAAGCCATCTGGATGTTTACATTTAGTGGCACTGTTGCCCCAGCCCAGTGTCTCACTAAATATAGTTGCTCTATAAATGTTTGTTGAGTGGAAAAGACTTGCTTAATTCATAACCCTGAGTGATGACTCACATTTTCATCATCAATCTCTCCTGTTTCCTAGGAGATGTATCTTTGGCGTATGTGGTAATGGAAATGCTAGGCATGAGTGCAAATACAGAATGTCCTGGTTCCAGCCAAGTGCAAATTGTTTAGCAAGCTGGGAAAATTTACACGGTCCTCCCAATAAGAACGCTAGTGAGTCAGATAGCATCCTTTCTTCTCCCCAGGGGCCTCTGGCCTGTAAATTCTGCTTCTCAGAAATAGCATCTTTAATCTCCAGTTTTTCCCTCTTATGACTCCTGTGTTTATTGTACAGAAAAGGGTAAAGGAAATAGACTGTGACTTGCTTCTAAGACTTCTTTTTCAGAACTCTACAAAATGTGTTTGCTTCCTTGGAAAGCAATTCACTTAGTTGTGTGTTTGTGCAAATGTATGTGTTAAGATGTGTGAATCTCATGTTTATTGTGAACACATTCTCCCACATGATAAAAGAGGCCCAGCTTCATAATTTTGAGTGTTCTATATCATTCAGTTTGTTTTGCATGCGATGATTAAGGGATACTTCTCATTTAGATTGCACTCAATTAGCTTTTTTTGGGAAGCTTGTTTTTTTCTCCCAGAAATTTTCACTGATAACTAAAGGATATAAATGCTCAGAGAAAAATCAGGTCAACAAAGCTTGAAAACTTTATTTGATACATGAATGATCTAATCTCCAAGCAAGTAACCTTTATTAATTATTTCTAATTTAATCCTAGAGGACAAACTCTGAATAATTTGAATACTTCAAAATTAGTTGGTCTATGATCCAGCTTATAAACAATTCTGATTTCTTCACAACAACACTCTGAAATATATATTATAGCTCCATGTTATAGATAGGAATGCGGACACTAAAGGGGTTGAAGAAGCTTGTTCAAGGTTGAGTTGAAATGTGAATGCAGGCATCCCAACTCTTAAACACTATGCTATAATGCCTCTATCTCCAGGAGAGGGAAAACGGAGGACTCTTCCAAAGGCACCACATCTCGGCTCTTGTGATATCTGCTTTGGCTGAAAGTGTGTACTTAGGATAGGTGAGCCATGATAAGCTTATATTCAGTGTTCTAAAATGTGAGCAAGATATGAAAATATATGGATGCTTGTTTGCATAGTGGAATAGGAGGGATATGACCATGTGGGCCTTGTCCACCACTGGTCCAGGGATCTTCAAGGGAGAGAACTTAAGAGGAAAAACTGTTTAAGGAGGCATACTTGAATATAAACAGAGGATCATGATTGGGCAAAAAGTGCAATAAGAGGTTTCCTACTCATGCTTCAGTTTGTTCTGTTCTTTCCTCTGGGAAATTTTTGCCTAAGACCTGGAAAAGGAAGTGGAAACAAAATATAATTGCTTTTTAGGTGAGAAGTGTTTCTCCACTTCTCTGCTCAAAGTGGCCACATTGTAGAAGGATGGAGCCACAGGAGCTTGGTCAGAGAACCAAACCTTCCTGGTCCACCTCCCAGGAGCTGCAATACAGGCACGAGTGATCCTGGAAGTCATTGATAGGTGTGCGAGAGATGCCTCAATCTGGACTTCTACTATGAACGTTGCAAGGAGAAGCTCAGTGACAGAAAAGCACAGTGGCCCTGAGACCTGGAATGTGAGCAGGTGGAGGTGTCTGCTCAAGCCCCTTTACAGTCTCCTAATCTCAGAAACCACAGGTTCAGCCAGGGAACTACTGCTTGGTTCCATGTTCCTACTTTCCCTCCAGACTGACAAAGGAGGGGAATTTGATGTGCACGTATTTTTTTTTATGAGGTGAACAAAGCACTGAACTATGTCAAGAAGGGAGAAAAACCAATGCAGTGTTTTTAAAGCACATGCAAAACGTTTTTATGCTTTTCAACACAAGTTTGTGACATAGGACATTGTAATCTATTTGCAATATAAGAAAACCTGTGCTAGAAACTCACTTAGTTATCAAAATTCACTCCCACTTGCGATTGGAAGTATAAGTTGATAGTAGCACACTTAATTGTCTTTGTCCTTTTAGTTTTTACCCTGAGGACTATGGGCACTTACATGATGCGAAGGATCATAGTGTTCTTGTGATGATATCCGAGAAAGAAATGATCTGGATGCCTCCAAACACCTTACATACAATTTACGCAGCCTGCAAATCACAATTTGACTCCTTGTAATTTGTTATAGTTCATAAAGCACTTTCACATAATTACCTCATTTAATCTTCAGAGAAACCTAGGTAAGGTAGGAGGCAAGATTATAAAAACACTTACACATCAAACCATTTGAATGAGTTTCCTTTTGTTAAAATTGACATGTAAGAGGTGAAATGGCACATCTCAGATCACATGGAAGGGACAGAGCGAAACTGGATCTGCACTCTATTCTAAACCCACACCGACCAATGTGCGGCCCATGGCCACGTGTGGCTCCTGTGCACTTGAGATGTCATTAGTATCAATCTTTTATTTTATTTAGATTATTTAAATTTAAATAACAATATATAGCCAGTGGGAACCACATTGGAGGGCATAGGTAGATGCTATGCTTTGGGGGCAGCCCTAAAAGTGAGTATGTTAGTGGGTATCTTGGCAAAAGAATGTGGGGGCAAGAGAAATGGATGAGAGATCTGTTTTCAAAGCTGTCCAGAGGGTCTGTCTGAATATAGCAGTTACAAGTTTCAAGAAGGATGGGCCACATGGCCAGGCAGCTAGAAAATAAGGGCTAGGGAGGGAAGTTGTTACGGCCCAGATAAGGACAAGGATGATCATCACCATATTCAGGAAGGGAAAAGCCCATGTCCAGAAGCCTGTGCTAAGAACAGGCTCTATCTCAGTATCTCCTTATGGTGCCCTTGCAAACGAATTCCATCAATAGGTCAAATAGTGTAAGGGTTTTCATAATCTTGCTTTCTGCCCTTTGGGTAAACCTAATCTTTACTCCATAGGAAATGTATCTCTGGGGAGAGATGGGCAACTATCAGAGATGACAGGGAAAAGGTAAAGTACAAGAGAAATCATCTGCATGCTAGAGGAGCAACCACCTGCCCTGAGTTCTTTGCTTCCATAATATCAGGCACAAATTTTACTTCAGAAAGAGAGGAAAGCGGTCCAGAAACTCTGCTTCATTCTCCTGCTTGCAGCTGGAAGACTGGCTGCTATATTCCTGGTCACCATGGAGACAATTCCAGGGAAGGTCACCTTCCTTCCTCTGCTCAGTACCATCCAGCAAGGCAGAGGGGAAAGAGGCAAACACTGGCCAAGTGGAGGAGGGGCAGCAGAAAAACCAGAGACCAGGGTGGGGGGAGAGGAGAAGGAGAGGGAACAGCAACGGGCCCCAAGGAAGGCAGGGGTTTCCAGCTCAGTGGTATCTGAAATGTTTAAAAATTCTGGGGAATCAAGAGAATATTATCCTATGAAGTTCATGCTCACTCCTGTTTCAGACTTTTCTTCCTTAAGCTTGCACAAACAATTGAGCTCAATTCAACACGTTCATGTTATTAGCCAGGCCCTGTGCTCGACCCCAAAAGGACACATATGAATTAGACAAAATCCCAGTCTGCCAGGAAGGAGACAGGTGGTGTGTGGCTATCTACTAGAAAGCAAAGAGAACATGGTGGGAGCAAAGCGGGACCCCAATAAAGCATCAGGGAAGTCTATATAGAAGGGTGCATGCTCTGCCTGAAGGCATAATAGAAGAATTCCATTAGGCTTTTTTTTTTTTTTTCAGTCAAGAACATTCTTAGAAGGGAGATAAAGTGGAGAAAGGCCCAGAGATATGGAGGTGCCCTTGGTGCCCAAGGATAGTGGAGTCCAGGGTGGCTGAGATGTGGAAGAAATTAGGGTGTGAAAGGAAAAGGGAGCAGTGGGCTGTGGAGCAGGGGATGCTGATTGTGGCCAGGTTTGAAGATGCTCTGGATGTCACGCCAACTTCATGAGCAAAAATTCCTGGCAAAATATGAGCAAACAGCAAACAAGCTTTGGAAGTTAGAGTCAGTTCATAACCTCAGACAGATTTAGAGGTTCCTCTGCCCTGGAGCTAGGTGTTTACATTTTGAAGGGTTGTCAATATGTGGGAGAACTTCCCCACTCTTCCCAGAGAGGGCTTGTTTGTGTGAGAGAGCAAAGGTTCTCTACCTCTCTGTGGTGGAGAGGGGGCGGCCAGGCAGCAGATCCTACATAAACTCTCACGTTCAAAATTTAGGTGTCCCTTCCTATGGGACAGACTCCCTGCCTCTGCAAGCAGTGTGAACATCTGTCCTTCTCACATCATCACACGAGGGTAAACGGAGCACGGGGAATCAGTAATGTTATTGCTGTAAGTAAATAATTGGTCTGATCCCTGATCCAGAAACTTTGCATTTGCTCTTGAGATAAAATTAATATAGATAAATATCTATAATTTCCATTATAGTTGTTTTCCAGCCTTTAGAAAAATGCTGGCCCAGGAGTAGATAAGCACCACAGGCAACATCACGCAGATGGCAGATGCAGAACCACAGCCAGACACCGGTTCTGGCTCCCTGTCATCTGAGCACTGTATTCATGGTCATCTTCTCAGCTACTATGACAAAACCAACCATATGGTGTTAAACCGATGTCTGTAGAGAGAAGGCAGCACAAACTGAACAAAGTGTTTATTACTGCAAGTTTCTTGAAGATGAATCAAGAAAACCCTAAGGGTAGTCTTGGCAGCTATTACTTACAGAGGCATGGGGGAGGCCAAGCTCTAGCTTCAGAATTGTGATTATTTAACACGCACAACCAACCCCTGTGGGTTTCTTTAGGGGTGGCTATGGGACTGAGTTCTGCCAAGCAAAGTGTGAACAGAAGTCTGATGGAGGTATCTGGTTCTGTTTTTCTTGCTATTAAAAAGACACACAGAGCCAGGCATGGTGCTGCCTGTAACCCTGGTGACTCAGGACACTGAGGCTGGAGGACGACAAGTTCAAAGCCAGCCTGGGCAACTTGATGAGACCCTGTCTTAAAAAAGAAAAAGGACTGGGAATGTAGCTCCGTGCGGGAGCTCCTCTGGATTCAATCTCCACTACCACACACATACCTACACACACACAAGAGTCACGTGTCTGAAAAGTCTCCAAACTATATGATTCCATCTATATAACATTATAGAAAAGGCAACACTATGGAGAAAGTTATTAAAAAAAAAAAACAAACCAAAAACCCAGAAATTTCCAGGAATTGAGGGAGAGAAAGACGAGCACAAAGCATTTTTAGGGCAGCAAAACTACTCTATGACACTGTAATGGTGACAAAATACATTTGTCAAAACCCGCAGAATGTATAAGAGTGAATCCTAATATCACCTAACGTGTTTGGTAATGGCATGTCAGTGTGGGTTCGCTGATTGTAACAAACATACCTCTCTGGTGCAGGATGAGACCAGGGGTCTGTGTATGTGAAGGACAGGAAGTCTATTAGGAACCCTCTCTTTTTTGACTCAATTTTTCTGTGAATCTATTTAATGCTCTCCACTTTCTGCTGCTACTTCCTCCCTCAAGGCACTCTTCAACCCTGGAGTTTGATTCTTGTTTGTAACCCTCATTTTGGGTGACCAATTCATTCACTGGCTCAGAGCTTTCCCAGTTTTAACACTGCAAGTCCCACATCCTGGGTACCTCCTCAGTCCCAAGCAACAGAGTATAGTTGATCACCACTTCACACAATCTACTGTGGCAAAAAACATCACATCCTATATAAAATCCCATAGACACATTTAAAAAAATATATTTTTTAATTGTAGATGGACATGATACCTTTATTTTATTTATTTATTTTTATGTATTGCTAAGGATTGAACCCAATGCCTCACAAGTGCTAGGCGAGCACTCTGCCACTGAGCTACAACTCCAGCCCTCCCATAGACACTTTTAGGCAAGATCTTATTTGGTCCTTTTGAAGGCTGATACTGTCCACCACTCCTTCCTGGCTCCTAAGACTGCTCTACTCTGGTTCTCCTTCTGCATCCTGCTTATTCCTTCTCATAAGTTCCTCTTTGTCTTTTCTCCCTTTGTTTGCCTGAGGCTTGGACCTCACTGCTTACTAATTCTATGTCCTGAGAGGATCTCATTCACTCTGTGACTTAACTTCTCATCTCCACAATTGCAATCCAGCCATCCTTATCTTAGAATAAGACCTCCATAGTCAGTGCTTCTGGATGCCTCAAATAAAAATTTGGAGTGCAGACTGATGGACTGGATGAATGAACAGTCCCTCTTTGGAGGTTGTTGAAAAGCTTGTTCATGTCTGTATTTATGATCATGCTGGGAGATACACAAATATGAATAATACATGTTCTCTAGCCTTGAAGTATCATATTCTCTCTAATAGCAGGGAAGTCTGATTATTTTCCAACTTCCACTGCCTCAAGATAGAAAGTAACTTCAGTGAGGTGTGAGGAGGGCAACAAGGAGTTCAGAAGAGGAAAAGTTTATTTCTGGCCAGGAAAAAATCAAGATCACTTCAGAGTTGGGTAGATAAGCTGGGACATGAAGTTGAGACATGCAGTGATGATATGAAGTCCACTCCAGATGATGGCATTTATGTGCACAAATGCAGAGACAAGGCAGCTTAGGAATTTGTTCCTTGTGCTGTCTGGGGTGTATGTGTATCCACACCTGTGGATAGACCCTCACAAATTAAGTTGGTAAATTAGAAACTGCTCAAATTACTACTCAGCCCAATTAACAAGGAATACTAATAGCTTAGAGTGTTTTTTTCAAAGGGCTTGATGACCTTCATGACCACCAGGATCCCCTCAATGAGCAAACTTCAGTTGGAAGGAAGCAAATTTCCATGGGTCTGATGCCACAGTCCTAGTGCTCTCTAGTTTGCCCCTCTGCTCTGAGACCAACAGGCTTGTGACATTAGGGACAAACAGTCTGAGAAAAGTAGCTGAGTTGATGACTGTTGCATAAAAGAAAAAACAAACAAACAACAAAATAACAAAACCCAACAACAACCAGGGAAGCACACGATAGGATAGAGAGAGGCACTGGAAAAGGAGTCAGATCAGCCTTGGACACCTCAGCTCCAGTCTTTCTTTCTTTTTAAAAATTCTTTGGAGTTCATTTTTCTATTCTAGAACTTTTTTTTCCTTGGTGCATTATAATTATACATAATAATGGGGTTCATTTTGCCATAACCATTCATGCAGATAATATTCATTTGATCCATCTCATTCCCCAGTACCTTCCCTTTCCCTCCCACTCTCTCTCTCCCAATCTGCTTGCTTTATTCTCCTGATCTCCCTTCTATTATTATTATTATTATTATTATTTTACTAAGTGCATTATATAGGGATGTAGGTGTGTGTGTGTGTGTGTGTGTGTGTGCGCGCGTGTGTATGATTCATTTTGATTTATTTATATATGGACAAGGCATAAGTTGGTAGATTTCATTCCCCAGTACTTCCATGCCCTCCCATCCACCTTCCTCTGCTCCAATGGTATGGTCTTCCTTCTATTTTCATGAGACCCTCCCCCCCCCTTTTTTTAACCTCACCGCCCCAATGCCTTGGTTTCCGCATATGAAATAAAACATTTTACTCTTGACTTCAAGTCTCTTCTTGAAGACAATTTCTTCCTATCTTGTATGGGGTTGTGCTGTTTTATGGTTCCTTCTGGGATTCAAACGAGATAACAAATGTGAACAGCTTTTACAAAACAAAAACTGATACATATTGTGAAGTATGAAGATAGGAGTTGAGGGATATAAAGAGAACACTGAGTTTCAAAAGAGAAATGTCCATAAACCATTGGAATCAGAACAAACAACTCTTGAGCAACCAGCCCGTGTCCTTGCACCCACATCCTCGCCCGCAGTTTGCTGATCAACTGAGAAAGCAACAAAACCTCAAGATACTGGTAACCACGGGGCATCTGGAGGAACCACTCCTTTAGGGAGTATATACGTCAAAGACTTGTCCAAAAAATGACCCTAGCCTTATTATAATAGTAAGACACACGCGCCTGGGTGGAGACCTAAGACGCTAAAGAGATATGTAGAAGAAGCAGGATTTGAACATATGAGGGCAATGCGCAAGCGCAAGGAAGATTGACATGCTTGTGTAACCCCAGCCTGACTCCGCCTCTAGTTCTGTCTCCTCACTGCTGTCTATGAATGTTAAAATCCCCGACCAAGGAGAGGCGACTCAGTGTCTCTCTGAGATCACCACACCTTCATTCTAAGGGTGTACTACTTTTCTCTTTATAAAGTAAGAATCTCTTACTCTGTTACTTGATCAAGAACCTGGAAGGTCCAAATAGAGGTCTCTGTCCTTGGAGACTTCCTTGGACCCTTGTGGTCACATTATTTGTTATTACTATGCATTTCCCTCCCCTTTTAATGACACCTTTGTCTATAGAGATTGTGGCCATTTGAAAGGAAAGTAAAAGTACAGCATTTATAACTTTATAACTAACCATGGGTTCAGACAAGTCCCAGACAGCTGCAGTAGCATCTGCTTGTGATTTTAACACCAGCAGCAGAATCTCCCACTGGGAGAAGAATAAGACGCTGTGTACGTTTTTCTTTCCAGATCCTGTACAGCCCACCTAGTGACTGAGGAAATGAGAGCTATAGGTGTTCCTTACACAATGGGGAGTGCTCCTCTTTGATTAAAAACAACCCTCACCGTCTGCCTTCTACCCAACTGTGATGGTATTATTTGTGGCTGAAGTTTTCACATGGGTGAGCCATTCCACATCCCAGTCCTCCATTCCAGTGACATTTCCTCCATGCCACACCTGCCGCCCACCTCCTGGTCACTTTCTACATCTGATCAGCAACAGAAAATGAACCACTTCTAGTATACAGATCTCAGGCACCCACTCTCCTACCATTCTGCAATCTTTTCAGCTCATTTTCTCTGGCACCCCCACTTAAAAAATTCTAGGACTTCTATAAGATCTCTAGTTCATTGTTGCACCCATCATTTTTCCTCCTTCTGCATGTTTTTTTAATTTTTTGATATGTTAAATATACATATAAATATAAAATCTAACTTCTTCAATTTAGATTTGGAAGCCATCATTGTCCCCAATCCTTTTCAACTATCCCTAATACTTTTGCCTCATTCCTTCCAAGGTATTCTCCCCCAAGAAACCTCGATATTTTTCCTGCATTGCTGAGATTTAGCTGGGACATTCCAAGATAGCAGTAGCAGGGTTTTCAACTGGCACAAGACCTGGCACATCTAAATGTCTTCAAAGGTGGATTTACTGTGAAGCTGATGAAGAGGAAGCTTCGTGATTCCTCACTTGCATACCATCTTTCAAAGACCCTAGCCCCATGTTTATAAGGCTATGTTAGATATTATTTTAAAGCGGTGAGATGACATTGAAAATTTTGTTTTCTTAAATAAGCCCCCAAGTTATATAAGCTTTGGGCTCCACAAAACCAGGTTACCCATGCCAGGTGTTAGTTATTTTGAACATTACTGGGACCATCACCCCAAACATCTAGACATCAAACCTACTTGTGGCTGGTACAATCAGCCTCCGCTTATGTTCCTCACATCTGCTTTTCTGCTGGGCTTCTCCTCAAGTCTCACTAGGCTCCCTCCAGCCATACTCATTAAAATATATAACCTCTTACCTCCACCCATCCACCTTTTCCTGCCCCTTGGTTGCTTTTTTAATGATACTGCAAAATGTGTTTCTTTTGTTCTTCCATTAACTTGTTTTTCATCTATATCTTCCATGCAACTGTGTTCTCTGCAGGTACCAGAATGGGTTCTATATGTTTGCTGTTGTGTCCCCAGCACCCAACACATAAATTAATTATGAATGACACAGACTGTCTGGGGCTGTCAGTGAGACCCTGTTGCTGAGGGAATAGTCTGTGGTGACGAGCCCTTGGGTTTGGGCACTGGAATTCTTCCTCCTTGGCTGCTACTTCTCTCAGCTCCTTCTCTGTGTCCAGTCTCTCTGGGCTCTGACAATTGTCCTCTATAATAGGGGCTATACCAGGGAAAAAGACACCACAGTGTGACTACCGGAGGGTGCACTACTTTATTAACCTCTAGACTATTGAACACAGCATGCAAAAGTATATAAATTTTCATGCATATGCATGTAAATGTTAATTACATGAGATTTATGTTCTGAATGCCTGGAGCTGGAAATATGGTAACCGTAATCAAGGATTCCCTGAGGGAAGTGATGCTGACAGCCTGCCTGCGACGCCAGGGATTCCAGGTGTGTTTGTGAAGAAACCGTTATGTAAGAGCAGCTGCTTTTTATTCCCATCATAAGTTATTGTCAATAAACATCTCCCGAACCTCTTTTATGAACAGAGCACTGTGTTAGTCCTATTTCCTGCCTTTACCTGCCCACTCTAATTTCCATTTGCACAATGCACATTTTCCAAAACACTTCCATATGCATTAGCTCATTCAATTCTCAGAATAATTCTGAGGAAGAAGGAATATGATCAGCTCCTTTTACAGACAAGGAAACTGAAGGCATTCAGAAACAACAAGCACATGATATGTAGTAGTATCCCCCTAACCAAGGTTCCAATTTCCAAGGCTTCAGTTACTACAGTCTACCACGGCCTAAACATAATAAATGGAAAATTCCAGAAATTAAAAAAAAAACGTAAGTGTTAAATTCTGAGCAATGTGATAAAATCTTAATCAACTCCCTTTCATGTCCCTCATATGAATCATCACTTTGTCCCGGGTATCTGCACGGTATATACCACCCACTTATTAGTCACTTAGAAGCCATTTCAATTACCATATTGATTGTTGTGGTATGTAGTGCTTGTGTTCAACTTGCCTTTATATTCCTTAATGTCCCTAAAATCCAAGAGTAGTGATGCTGGCAATTCAGATTTGCCAAAGAGAAGTTGTGAAGTTCTTTCTTTAAGTGAAACTTCTTAATCAGTAGAGAAAAAAAAAAAGGTGTGCTGAGGTAGCTGCAATGTATGGTAAATTGTCCCTGTTAATCTCTTACTGTGCCTAGTTTAAATTAAATGCTATCATTGGTAAGTATGCATAAGAAGAAACAGAATATATCCAGGGTTTGGTACTATCTGCAGCTGCAGGCATCCACTGAGGGTCTTTGAACATATTTCCCCCATCATAAGGGTGGTCTTTCTTTGACAAAGCCAATGCCTGCAGCGCGTGCTCCAGGTTGAACCCTATAACCTTGTGATGTGTTGCAGGAAGGCAGCACAGAGCGAAGGGAAAGGCCAGGCCTGGGATTCCAGACATCTGTTTGGTCCCTGTTATTCTCCAGGCTGCCTGTGATGCATCACTACCTTTTAGATGTTTGTCTCCCTGTCTAAACAAAGCTATTGAACTAGTCGGTGGTCCTCCACCTGGGCTGCACATTAGGATCCCTGGGGGATATTTTTTAGAAATCCCCATGCCCAAACCACACCTTGGAGTAATTAAATCCAATCTCTGGAGCTGAGAGACTTGAATCAATGCCTACCCCACCCCCTTTTTCCTATGCTCTCTGGACATAACAAAATGCAGCCACGTCTGAGAATCTTGGCTCTGAACTAAATCATCCCTTGAATTTTTCAATATATTGTAAACTTCCATCTGAAGACTATTTGTCGCCTATGATCAAAGTAGACGTTCCCTAATTGAGCTGTTCCTATCCACCAAAGGCCATTAAAATTGTTTAACCATGTTTCTTCCAATTACAAGTGACTACAAAATTCATTTTGATATGTGATAATTATTAATATCCTACTAATAGCTCAGAATACTAAGGTGCACTGAAAAATATTCCTTTCAGGGTTCACCTTGAAAAAAAATGAAAATAATTTGATCTCTCTGAGCTGTCTGGTTGCTGTACATACATAGCCAAGGAAACAGACAGCACCTCCTAGCAACATACTCTCAGATGGAAGAATGGCCATTTTCATCCGACTGTCTTGTTTTGGGGTTCAGCTCTATAATTACTATTCTGTTCATCATACATTGTGTATAGAGGTAAGAAGAAAGGGCTTGGCACATATGTTTAATATCTTTCAGATGTTTGAAAGAGTCAAATGGAAAAAAACAAGACCATGAAAATATAAAATACAGCAGAATACAATATACAAAAGCCAGAAAGGAAAGATAAATACATTCAAATGAAATGGAAGAAGATACCCTAGACTAAAACTCAAAGAAAATTACAGAGTGGGAGGAAATATCCACAGCATACCGAACAAATCACAAATGTGAAATATGTAAAAAAAGTCTTATAAATCAACAAGCCAAGGACAAATAGCCCCAAATAAAAATAAATGAGAACTGGCGAGGTAATTCACAGAAGAAAGAAAAATAGCCAGTGTTAAAAGATTCAAAAACACGCTCAGCCTCACTAGTAATCAGGGGAAAATCAACTAAAATAATAACAGGACATCATTTTTCACATAGGAGATTGGCACAAAATGTAAGAAGATTGATAACAGCAGGTTTTCCTGAGGAGTAGCAAAAGACCTACACCTTGTACACTGTTGGTGACGATATAAATCGAAAAAAGCCTTTTTGGAGGACAATTTGGAACATCTAATAAAACTTTTTAAATTCAAATTGCCTTCCGCCCATCAATTCCAATTCTCGTCTCCTCTGACGAATGACTTGTGCGTCCACAGGAAGGCAGGTGCATATATGGTCAACGCCATGCTGTGTATACCAGGGAAAAACTAGGCAAAGACTTGGAGAGAGCCATCAAATGCTTATTCTGAACCCCAGGAGGGCCGGTGTGGGTGGTCCGAATGGAGGGCTTTCTCTGTATTATTTAATTTCTTTTTTTCTCCTTTGGATGAAATTGACTTGAGGATAGTGTCTAATTCATAAAGTTGTATTAGATGAACAAATATATATATATATATCAATCATTCACTGAATGTCCTATATAGCTCAAATAAATGCCAATGGTAGTATTTTTGTCCTCTTTAGCCATAAAGAGCAGATTATGATCAGTGCCTGTTAGCAAGGATGTCATTTGCCCCTGCTCTGCCATTGTGGTAGAAGAACTAAGACTCCTGTCCCGGCTTTTGGGTGGTCCTGTCTATCAGTCACTTCCTCCCTTATTCAACCATGATGATCACTGAAGTTTACTTTTCTGTGTCAGGATGACAGAACCCAGGTGCTTTCTCAAGTCCTGAGGTGGAGAGCACCCTCTTGGGAGATGTGCACACCTCAGCTATCATGCTTAGTAATAATGCTTGCTGACTACTAGGTCAATTCTCAAAGGAAACATAACTTCCCTTCCGGGAAGACCCCAGGGCCTGATAGATATGAGTGGTGCATTGAAGGGGAGAGGAGAAGGGTGGAGGAGCATCACACACTGTTTCAGATAAATTCTTGTCACCTGTCTGTAGAGTTTTTTCAGGGTCTTAAGTGAATGTACACTTAGCCTTGGAAGAATTTAACTGGCAACCACAAGAAAAATGTGTTTCAGTACATTTATTTTTCCTCAACACACTCATGAGGCAATGGCAGAGGGTGGGAGAGGTGCTTATTTTAGACTTGGTGAATGAACTGCCCCCAAAAGGGAATTATACGGAGGTGTCTGGTAGAGAATCAGTGCTTGGGGGAAACAGGGAGGAAGCAGAGAGAAATGGACTCCGTGTCATGTGTAGCACCTTACTGGAGCCTTGTTCACATTTTCCTTACTACATGCTTCTTCCAATGTACTCTTTCTTCTTCTTCCTCCTCTTGCTCCTCTTCTTTTTAGTCTTCTTCAACTTCAGATTTACAAGTAAAAAAAAAACAAAACAAAAAAACCTTATCTATTTTCCTCCTTGACACTCTCTGGCAGAAAACTGCTTCATTTTTTTTAATATATATTTTTTTAGTTGTAAATAGATCTTTTACTTTATTTATTTATTTATTTCTATGCGGTGCTGAGGATCAAACCCTGGGCCTCACGCATGTCTGGCAAGTGCTCTACCACTGAGCCATAATCCCAGCCCCCTGCTTTATTTTTATGTCTTTCACTCAGAGCACTGCTCTGACTTGGATGAGGCTTTTCTCCCATCACCTTTTTCTGAATTGGACTGAACTGACTTCTCTTCTACTCTCACCCTTAAGGAGGTTTGCCCAGGGACTTGGTCCTCTTTTCCTGCATTTCTTCTCCTCCTCTCTATTAGAGAATCTCACATGCTCTAATTCTCATTTCTGTGCAAAGGTGCAAGGCCTTCATGATACCTTGCAGACTCCACACTCTTCTGCCTCTGACCTCCGAGGCTCTTATTTCCAGCTCCGTCTCCCTGGGCTCCCACTGAAGTGGACAAGGGAGCATCCTCTGTTGCTCTCTTTCAGTGTAAACCTTACCAGATCGAATGCAGTCCCGTTGGGGACCTTCCTGGGCAGTGAGTTCCTCTACTCTGAATTCCTGTGGCATTTACTGTCTACTCCACTGAATCAGCTTCACCAGCTAGGTTGTCAGAAGGGCTGTGATAACTGTTGGAGGTGCTGACAGAGGAAGCTGTCTGTGGGTGTTCAGATAAACATATTTATCTTCTGGGGAGGATCAAGAAACGGTTTCTCCCTTCACAGGCTTTTAGAGTCCAGGGAAGAAAACACAGATTTAGCCACATGTGTTTCCTATAGCCAAAGCCTTTGGTTGAATTGAATGGTTGAAAGTATTATCATTTTGTCTTTTAGGGACGATCTCACCTAACTCCTGAAATAGCATGACTCAGAACATTTGGTGGGATAATAGGTATGCAATATCTTAATCAGAACAAATTTTAATTAATTCCTTGAAGAAATTAGTATCATGGGAAAATTCCTTATTGGCATAATAGCAAATATTGGACAAATAACCATCATAAAATCATATTAAAATATAGACTTAACAGGAAATGCTCAATAACACATGTTTCATATTAAATATGCCAACCAGTTAAACACTGAGCCATCTCAGTTTCTAAAACGCAGTCACTTTGCTTGCTATAACTGCCACCCTAATACTCCTAACAGTTGGACCTACTTCCAAAAGCTCAGGTTTCCAATTTCCTTAGTTGTTCTAACTCTACTATATGTGTTGATTTAGATTCTCTCCAAATCTATTCTGGAAGCAGCTGTATCAAGCTTTTATGTTATCCTTGCCCATGAGATGGCTCCAAGCATTCAGGCTGAGCAGAAAATGTTCCCTGAATTTAGAAGTACATTTCTCTTTACCACCTAGATGTTATTGGCCACTTTTCAAGCTCTCTCTCCCTTTGGTTCCAAACTTAAAAATCTTCGCACACTCTTTTAAAAAGGTCATTTCACCAGTTGGGAGTCTTCCATTTCTGATCAGTCTTAGATGTAGTCACTCTCTTTTTCCCCTTCATTTCAGATTCCTCTTGGGCGATTCTTTTGTCTAATCAGTTTCAAAGCTCTACACACAGAGTTCTTATACAATGGTCTCCTTCCATGAAAATCACTCTTGTTCTCTCCCAAATGTTATTCTTCCTGCATCGGAACTCCTCAGGACATTCTGATTCTCTCCTGGTGCTTATCACTTTCTGTCTCTGTTTAGGATTGCACAACTCCATAGCCGATAACCCTGGTGTATTATAAATTCTTTAACAGCAGGATCTGTGACTGACTCATAGTTCTATTTGTCACAGTACCTTATACAATGTCTGGCTTGTAATAGGCACTCAAAAAATTTTTGTTGACTGAATTAGTGATGGATGGATGGACAGACAGAAGGAAAAACTTTGGCCTAAAATTCATTACAGAAAATTCTATCTGCATATATCACTATAAGGAACTTGTCTTTCTTGGACATGTTCCTTGAATTTTATCTGAGCAAAAAGGATTTTTTTATTCCAACTTTTATTGTTCATCTATTAGTTTCTTTGGAGTATCATTTTCTAAATTGAGACTCAGTTTCAACAGCATGCATACACAATTGGAGACAATGGGTCATTACTATTCAGGGTCTATTTTGTATCAGGTACCATGCCAGGCACTTTCTATATCTTACTTCTGATCTTCACAACAACTTTGTGTGGTAACATTGTTATTTTTATTTATAGATACAGACAAAAAAACAAACTCAAAACTACTTACCTGAGTCAGAGGCTGTGGGTACCAACCCACGTCTGTCTGGTTCTAAAGTCTTTTTTAATATATATGTCAGTTCCCCTTCAGTATGAAGGATCATTTGAAATGAGGATTTATCTAAAACGAGACATGGACTTGGAAGATTTAGTACACAATCACAGTTCTCAGAGATCTTTCAGTCTATCTGGGAAGGAAAAAAAAATCTCATTGCTTCTGCCATCATATTGCAAATATTTGTATAATGCTTTATAATTCACCAAGGGCGTCCTCCTGATTTCAGTACCCCAGGAAGTGTTTTAGAGCTGGGCTTACTAAGGGATATAAAGGTATATGCAACCAGAGGGGGGAAATGCTGAAGGAGCAGTTAACCATGATGGATGGGGAAACACAGAGGAAGGGGCAGTGGAGCTGAGTCTTGAAGGAGGACAATTTCTATAGCAGAAGAGACAGCAGCATGATGGATGGTACATGGCCATGCTGCAGCCTCACCTCCCTCTTATCCAACCTCCCCTCTGCAGCCAGAGTGAGCTTTGTAAAACACAAGACTCTTGCTTCCTGGCTTACAAGGTTTGGGTGACTCCCACGCCCCTGGGATAGAATCCCAGCTCCCTGGGGTGATTTGGGAAACTGCAGTCCTCACACACCATTGTTCTCACCATTTTCACCTCCTATTGGACAGGTGCTATGCTTCCTTCAAAAACACCAAGCCCTCTCTTCCCTTGGAGCTTTTATTCAGAATCATATTTATTGAATGTCCTTCAGTTCCTTGCCCTCCTACCTTTCTGCCAGTGTTTCTTTATTCCTTTGGGATTTGGTTAACCATCCCCTCTGTTCTTGGGGCACCGTGTGCTGGCCTCCATCATAACTGACATCTCTGCCACTGAAATAGCCTCTTTTGTGAGACTTCCTGAATCTCCTAGATGACAAACAACTGGAGGGCAAAGAATGCCTTGTTCACTATGCACACAACACTTAGTGTATTATAAGTGATCAATAAGTATTTGTTGAATGAATAAAGGAAGCTGCTTCCGTCTATTGAGGGTGCTGATCTACGCTTAGGGATAACACTGGTTTTCATAGTGAATGCAAGAGAAAGATCTTAAAGTAACCAGTATGTCAAAAGTGCAGGACTTAAGCAATTTTGCAATAAATCTATTCCAACCCAGGTCTGTCTGGCTCCAAAGTCTTTTTCAATATATCTGTCAGTGTCCCTTCAACATGAAAGACCATTTGAAATGAGGATTTATTTAGAATATGACATAGACTTGGAAATGGAGCTGTTCCTGCCTACTGAGGTTGCTCCTCTGACCTTAGGAATAACACTCGTTTTCATAGTGAATGTATGAGGAAGATCTTAAAGTAATCCATATGTTGAAAGTGCACGACTCATGCAATTTTGCTACAAATCTATTTTATTTGTGTCTTCCATGTTTCTATGCATTTATTTAATAGAACTTTTTCTACCCTAGCCCCTGGATAAAAATGTGGATAGTCAAAAACAAAACAAAACAAAAGATGGGGGAAAATGTGGACAATCTTTTCTAGTTATCCTTGATTTTTCTAAATCAACTCAATTTAGTAGTAAGAGAATCAGCAGCCAAGAATCTTTCAGCTGGACTGCTATGATAAGCTTCTAAATGCCCCCCACCCCCATCCCCACCAGTGTGTCTTTCTGACTTGCTAGAGGACAGGTGAAGTTATTTCCACACACACACACAAAAATTGTATTGGCTTCCAACCACCTGCAGAATCTCATCCAAATTTTTTTTTAGGGGGGTGGGTACTTGGGATTGAACCCAGAGGGGCACTTAACCACTGAACCATATCCCCAGCCCTTTCTATTTTTAAATTTTTATACAGGGTTACACTCAGTTGCTTAGGGCCTCACAAAATTACTGAGGCTGGCTTTGAATTTGCAATCCTCCTGCCTCAGCCTCCTGAGCCACTGAGCATATCCAAATTCTTAACCTGGCATCCAACAGTCTCCATGATCTGACTCCAGTCCATTCATTCAGATTTACCTTTCATCAATTCATATAATCTGTGCTATCAAATTTCTCAGAGTTCCCTGAACATGCTTTTATTATTCCATCAGTCTGGATGCTTGATCTCCTTATTTGTCTACTAAGTCAGACTGTCTTCTGAGGTCTGATTCAGATGCCACCTTCTCTGGGAGGTCTTGCATAGTTCCCCAGATGGAATTTCTAAGTCATTTCTCAGTATCCCCAAAGCTGCAGTGGGACTTTAAAGCAAGATCCCTGATTCTCACTCCAATTAAACATATAATTTGTGAGTGTCTAGTTGTATTAAGCATTAGCTATTGGCTTCTGCCATGCAGGGGTCTTATGGGGGTGTGTTAAGCAGAAAATGAAGATCTGTGGATTGGTAAATTGTGGATACTTTCAGAAGAAATAGGAAGTGATTCCCCCTGCCATTTTGGAGGGTAGTGAAGGATATTCTGGGTGGGTCGTTAGGGGACAAAGTCAGGACACTGAGGATGATAGCTGACTAAGGGAATCGCCATTTCCTCTCATCAAAGTCTATCCCTGGAACCCCTGGGTTTCAATAAAAGCAAGAGAGGACAGGACTCAGTTGGCAATGTATTCCCAATAATGCGATGGTCTGCTGAACCCAGAAAAGCTAAAAATGATGATCAAGTTGTGTTGGTTTACATGTAATTTCCTAAGCAAGAGGAACACAATAGTGTTGGTAGAAGTATAACTGCAGTAGCAAAGAAAAAACCCTCAGCTTGGATGCTACATCAAAAGAAGACTGTTCATCATATTTTGGGAAAATTAAATGTGAGACCTACATTTGGGGATTGTTTCCTGGAGAGGTACACCCTGTGCCTCACAAGTGCACCTTGCACATGTTGTGGCAGATTGCCTGTCCTCCTGTACCTACCTCAGTGGCAGTTCAATTGCTTTGTCTTGTGTCTGAGCGAGCAGTTTGTACTTTTTGTTCTAGGCATCTGTAATGCTGTCTTTGTTAGTGCTTTGTACATTTGAGGTACTTGACGACTCCATTGTTAATGAAGGACTGGCCTTTGAACTGCTGATCTAGCCGAGCAGCATTCCAGGTGTTTCTGCCACTCACAGCTAAGCTCAAGTCTAACTAGGACAATACCTAGAAAAAAAATCTTGCACATGTACAAGAATAGCCATAATATGATTGCTCATTACAAAAACAACTAAGGAAGTGCCCAAATGTCCATCAAAAATTGAATGGATGCCTTTTTTCCTGTAAATTCATATAGTATCATACACAGAAATGAAAATGAACATATAAAATATGGCTAAATCTAAAAAATATATATTAAGCAAAATAGAATATGGAAGAATACAGATAGAATAATTACAGGTGTGATATAAAGTTCAAACACGGGCAAAAATATATTATCTTGGGATACTAGATATAATAGGAAGTACAAGTTTTCAAGAGCAAAAGAGAATGAATACTACAAAGTTCAGCAGGTTGACCACCTATGGATGGAGAAGGAGAGGACTTCAGAGATACTGGAATTCATATTGATGAAACTCTGGGAAGGCATGTGGCAAGTATGTTTCCTCCTTTACTCTAAACTGGATCAATATGCATACATCATCTTTGCATTTCAGGGTATATTTCTTAATTTTAAAGATTTTTCCATTGCCTTCTGAAGAGACCTGTCACTGTTTGCTTGTTCACCTTGTCTCTGTAATGACAGCCTTAAAGCATCTTAGAAAACCAGCAGAGGTAGAAGTAAACTTAGTCTACTCAGGCTACTCCAAGTATTGGGTGAGGAAGACAGCTAGCTCCAAAGAGAAAGAACAAAAGCAAACAATGCTTATGTGAAGCATGTTACCTACTCATACGCATCACTTTCTATCTGTCACCACTCAATCAGATTCTACTTTTCTTTAAGTTAGTGCCAAGATCCCTTTCTGATAGAAAGCAGAAATACATTAATTCTTCAAAAGTTTGTTAAGTACCCACTGTGTTGTATGTCGCTCCTTGCACTGCAGATACCAGCATGAACAATATAGACACAGCACAAAGAACCTCAAGTGCTTAACATGATGCTTTGAGTATAGGAGTACAGTGAGGCGACCATTCTTAATAACACTACAATAGACTGAAAACCTTGAAGCTTTGAGGCATCGAATATCAAAATCCCCCCAAGACAGTTTTCCCTACCTTTAAAGGTTTACCTCTGAAATAGTATGTTTGAGTAAATTATTTAATTCTACAGGATCAAAAAATATTAGACTTTTGGGCTAGGGTTGTAGCTCAGTGGTAAAGAGCTGGTCTTGTGTGTGAGGTACTGGTTTCAATCCTCAGCCCCACATAAAAGTAAATAAATAAAAAAAAATGTGTGTCCATTTACAACTAAAATATATTTTTCAAACATATTAGAATTTTAGTGGCTTTAAGCAATAGTGTATTTGTTGTTCATGTGTCTTCTGCTTTGATCCAGGGCTGCTTTTTAGTGAGCAGCTCAGGATTTCCGGCATTTTGTGCGTGACATATTTCAAGGCTTGCTCCTACAATGACCACGGCAGGCTGGGGAAAAACTAGCTGCGGAGTCTTCAGTTACACTGTGTGGGCTAAAGCAAGTTACATGCCTCCTTTTAACATCAAGGGGCCTGGAAAAGGGCAATTCTAAGGAGTCTATAAGGAGTGGGGACCAAATAGCAGTGAATAGTGGCTCATCCTTGGGTAGTCTCATTAAGGAACACATGACAAAGTGCTCTCAAACAATCACCCCCCAGCCCTACCTCCATTTAAGATCTGAACAACCCTACAAGGAAGTTATTATTTCATCTTTCCAGATGAGAAAGTATCCCTTGCTTACCTAAGATCACTTTTATTATAAGAGGTAGAGAAAGAACTCAAGTCCTGTGCTTAACAATAGTAATGTTTTATTGCCTCTTTCATATCGCACGTAAAGGAGTGAATCATGATTATTATTCATGCTCTGCTTTTAAGCTCCTAAACATTAGCATAATAAGAGTCATACATCTTATGCCTGGAGATGTTCATTATTCAGAGCAATAATCATCAGCTCCGATTGGCTCCCCTATACATATTGTACACTTCATTATATAGAGGACCATTATTCAACTGGTTTATCAGTGCTTACACTCCCAATTTCTTTTTCCAAAAGTTTTAAAATGCTGAGAATTACAAACTGCCTTAGTAACTTCCATAATACTTTCTCTCCCAGTTCAACTGTTCGCTAGACAACCATTAGTCGGCATGGTAGGCTGAAAAATGATCCCTCAAAGATGTCCATGCCTTAATTCCTTAGACCTATGAGTATATTATCTTATATGGAAAAAGGGATTTTGAAGGCGCAATAAATTCAAGGATTTTGACTCAGGAAATCTATCCTGGATTATCAGGATGGGCTCAAGTGTCTTAAAAAAAAAAAAAGAGGAAGATCATGGTCAAAAAAGGAGGTCATTGCAGAAGCAGAGCACGTGGAGATAGTGGAAAGGACGTGAGTCAAGGAATGCAGAGGATCTCCAGAGATTGGAGAAGTCCAGTAAATGAATTCTCCCCTAGAGTCTCCAGGGGCATCCGCCCTGCCAATGTCTTGGTATCAGCTCTGTAGGCCCCCGTTTCAGACTTCAGATCTCTAAAGCTGTCTGATAATACATCATTATTGTTTTTAGTGGCAGCTTGTGGTAATCTGATACAGGGAACAACAGGAAATGAATACTATAGGCCAACAGAAAAAGCAGAATCATGTAGCAGAGTTACACCTCGCCCACGGCCCTCCTGGGCCCCCCCTCAGGAGATGACTTCTCCCCATATGAGTGTCCTCAAAATTTCCTTATTGGTTTCCTTGTATCATCATTTGTTCCTTCTGTCTACTTTTTATTACCTATCACAGCACAGAGCTTTGAGAATAAAAGAGTATTTTGACTCCTGTTAGAAATAATTGCAAGATACCTCCTCTCGTCCATTTTGGAAGAAGATAGGGTGGAGACTTAAATTGGGGAAATAAGCAAGATGGAGAAGAAGTCGCATGGGGCTTAGGAACCAGATAGAGTTGAACTTGATTGAACCTCTACTGGGCACCAGAAAATGTAAGGTGTGGCCCCTTTTCAGGCGCCGATTTGAATAAAAAGGACCGTTAAAAAGACAACTGGAGAATTTGTCATGTTTCAAATGTAATTACCCATATAAATTATGCTGTCATACTTTGTCATTTTGACCATATTTTTAGAGATGTGTATTCAAGTATAGAGAGATGAAAAGACATGCTATCTGGGCTTTGCTTTAAAATCCTATAGGAGAAGGGAGTACGGATGGACAAAACGATGTGACAAAACCTTCATCATCATTGACTTTTCTGACTTTTTCTTACTTTTTCATAGGGAGCAAATAAAAATAAAAGAACTAGCTCAGTCTTGTTAATGGAAAGATTTCAGTAAAAAATAAAGGTAATAAATAAAGGCTCTGTTCCTTTGAAAATTCTAGGTCCTTGCAGAGCTCAGGGGATGGCAGGTGAAATCAATACAAGTGTCCTTATGACTAAGCCTCTCTCCAAATTGCTCCCCTAGGGGGTTAGGTTCTTCTTATAGATTACGACAGCACTGACATTTTCGAAAAGAAAAATAGGCTCACCAAACACTTAATATGCTGGACTTGTTGCTGGCACATACTAAGAGAGAATCACAAAAACCGATAGCACAGTCTCAAGTCTTTCCGGAAGGCATCCTGTCCTTATTCTTAGAATTTGGAAATCATCTAAAGCCCAGAAGAAAAATAACACTGCTTAGAAATTTTGACCCCTAGCAGGTCATGGCTGCTTAGTTTTTCTTCCAAAAGAGATAGGTAAAAGTAATATGTGTTGTTTGCTGTGCTGCTCTCTCTCTGCTATACCACCACCGGCCCAGGTGGGAGGACAGCGTTGGCTGCCCTGTGGTCTGTTTTCTGGTAGCTGTTTCCCAGTTTGGGGAAATTTTAGGGCAGGTACAGCCAAGAGGGTAACAATTTCCATGCTGAAAAGGTCACCTGTAAGTGCCTCTCAGCCTCAGCAGCAGGGCTGATTTCCTCCTGATTAGTATTGTAATTTCAGAGGAAATTAGAACGAAGGAGTACTATATTCTGTGTTGCTGATAAGAACAGTTTTTACCTCTACATGCAGAGCTAGAGGTATAATATGGCAAAATGTTTATAATGAATTAAGTGAACGCAGTAGCTCGTCATAGAAACCCATAGACACTGTCACAAAGCCAGTGATGTGTGTGATTACCTGAGCATTAAGTTTATTTCAAACACTTTTTGAATGCAATAGGCACTACCACATGCAATAGGCAGTACCACAAATCCCAAGAAGGAAGAACTGATGCCTACCCTCAGAGAGCTAAATGTCTGGTCTTAGTTTTTATTTTTCAAAGATCAGTATGCAGAGTACCATAAAATCCAATTTTACCTTTTCCCGGAGGGACTTTGTGACCCCCTCCCCTAGTTCTGCTCATTGCCATATATTATATCTTCCACCCATGTGTGTAGGACAGGTGATCCTATCAAGGCTAAAGAATCACCTGGAGGCACATTTCCCCACACCTGACATCTGCCTCTTGAAGAAAGTGTTCTTTTGGTCTAATCCATACCTTTCCCTTCTCTTAAACATCCACATTTCTCACTAGCAGATTTGTGTCTTCCAGACTTTCTCCAATAAAGAAACCCATCCCACTTAGTGTTTTTCAGACTTACTTGACCTCAGAACGATTTTCACCAAATAGCTTTTTTGTGTGTGTGTTTTGCAAAACATACTTTGAACAATCAATTCAGAGGCACCTTAAACCATTAGAATTATTGGCTCTGCTCTGAATTCAGCTGAAGAGGAATGTGTCCAAATAAGAACTACTTTTGCTGCCTTCTCTGACCTCTGATCTATTTAAAGCTGCAATCTAAAAGACCCCAAAATCTTATAAGATCTTATGATTTTCTTGTTATTCAGCTTTATTCAGGTTAAAGATAATCGTACGCTTGACTTACCTGAAGTTCTAATTAAAAATAAATTAAATGTTAAAATTAAAAAAGTTGAGCAGGGTTAGTTGTGTTGCACCATTGCTTGGGGCAGGGGAGGGATATGATGGCCATGTTTTCTATTCATCTATTCTAAACAGAAATAGTGTTTCCTGGGTTTGTGTGACATAGACAATCTGAAGATTTCCTGTCCTTGGGAAGGCTGATACTGTGAGTGGAGGAATTTGTCATCTCTGGCGTGTAATACAGTGTCTGATGCATAGTAGGTACTTGATAAATTAATTAGCAAGGAGCAAGATTAATGAAGAGATGAGTGAATAGCTTCAGGTACCATGTTCATTCAATACCTATTCTTTGGGGAAAGCAATAGATCAATGAGGTTAAGGAGAACTACCTATAATATGGCACCTAAGAAGTAGTACCTCAGCTGGAAGAATTTGAGAAATGGAAGAATTCTCTGGCCTTTCCCTGAAGCAGACCACTAGACTCCTATGTGAGAGGTGCCTTCCCTATGCCCAGAGCAAAGAAACACCTTATTTTCAAAGATAAGAGAGATGATGAGAAGAATCTGAATAGGCCTTGCTAAAAATTTCACAATTTACTATTCTTAGCTCAGACTTTAATCCTAAAATATTCTCCCATAACTGTTGTTCTTCATCAAACCTTGTATAAAAATGTTCAGATCTAAGCACTTCTTCTTGACTTCATTTCCCCACAGGGGGCTCCTGTGTCATGTATATTAAATAATTTCTTATGCTTATCTCTTGTTAGCCTGTCTGTCTAGTAGTGGCCCCAGCCAGGAACTTAAAAGTGTAGAAAGATTTTTTTTCCCTTCCCTATCAGGCAAAGCTAGGTAAAGATAAGCTACAGCTGAACACCAGTAATCACCAGATATACCATACTGTGGTCATGGCTTGGGATGCAGGACTTAGTCACAAATCAGGCCCACAGAAGGACATAATGGCCAAACATACTTCTCCAGACATTTAGGTTGACTCCTAAAGTTAAACTTATGTTTTCAGATGAAAGAGTGCAGTCAAGAAAGATTCTCAGATGTGGTTTCATGGCACTTTTGCCATAAAATATAAGGAAGCTAACACACAATAAGAGATGAGAGGGGAAGAATAGGTATTCAGTAGATTAGACAAAGGGAAATGAAGGGAATGGAGGTAGAATAGGATAAGGAAAGATAGTGAAAGAATCCAAAATAATTTTCCTGTGTGCATAAAATATAAATACACCATAGTGAACCCCACTGTCTTATACCATAGAATGGGGTCTTAAGCAGAATAAGATATATTCCAAGCTTGTATAATTATGTCAAAATAAATTCTAGTGTCATGTAGAATTAAAAAAGCCAATAAAAATTTTAAAAAGCCAATAAAATAAAAATGTATAACTATGGGTAAGTGGCAGAAAGATCAATAGAAAGAAGGGAACAGAGGTTGGGGGTAGGGAAGGGGAAGGAGATGTACTAGGAACAGAATTAAAACAAGATATATTCCATGCTTTTATAATTATATCAAAATGGGTTCTATTTTCATGTATAACCAAAAAGAACCAATAAAAACAATTAAAAAAATGAAACTGAAAAAATTTTTTAAAAACCCACAGAATGTAATGGGTCATATACATTTAGCCATATAAAAGAATAAGATTTCTTTCTGTCTTTGCAGTCTTTAGCAGATTATCTGTGATGTGTGTCACATTCTAGTTTAATACTTCTTCAGTAATGAAATTTTTTACTTTCTCTTATGCCTTGGTGGAGAGTTCTCCTAGGTTGGGAGCAGATTTTTAATTACATTCTCCTACAGGGCCAGAGTGAGGATGAAGCCAGGGTGTTTGCCCTCCTCTGCTTTGAGTGGTATCTCTGCCAGTGGTTTAGCTTCCACCCGACAGACTTTCCCACCATGGTCTCAGATTCCCCAAGTACCATTGGCATCAGGATTTTGGTTGGCCCCATTTGTCCTCTTTGTTCTTTTACCCCTAATGTTGTCTGCAACTTCATATTGAGGCTAATATCTGGATGGTCTCATGGCCTCCTCTTTGGTTTCAACTGTCCTAACTAACACTGTTATATGAAGGTGAGCTATGATAAGTTAACAATGATCTAGAGGAGCCATCTCAGAAAATACCAAAGGACAAGTAGTTAAAAAATATAAAAAAATAAAATGAAATATAATCATATACTTGTTTCACCCAAAAAAAATGTAGAGGAAAAAAAAAGGGGGGCACATACACAAAAATAATGAAAGGTTGGACAAAATGAAAGCAAATGGTAGACTTAAATACCACTACATTAAATATTATATAAAATGTAAATTGGCTAAGTGCTTCCATTAGCCCAGAGACTGTCAGACTAGATTAAAAGAGAAACAGTATAGTTGAAAATGTGTAAATGGAAAAAGGACTATAATGCACACACGAAGCACAGGCGATATGAGTGCTATGGTAAGATCAGTTAGTAAATGGAGAAGATGGGATTCAAACCCAGAGCATCGGTTATAACTCTCCAGTGTTTCCCTCAATCATAATAAGAATGAAACTTAGTTTATAATCGTATAAAAAACAAGATATTTTCGTTGATTCCAATCTCACTTGGCTGTTTTCTATGTCAGTAAAAAAAAATGCTACTGATTAAACTCTGACATGTCATCAACTATGCACTCTAATTTCAGAGATGTTCAATGTCATCAGAGATGTTAAATGTGAAAAAATTGTGCATGTTAAGAGTCAAGAAAGTGATACCCCAAAACGAGGCACTATGGACTTCCAATTGAGAGTACCTGAGGTGCAGCAAATTCAGGGAAAAATTTTGTTCAAATTTCCCTTATCTACCTAAAGGCCAGAACAGCCAAAGAGGAATGCAATTGCTTCAAATCTTCTTACTGAAATTTCATTACCCAAGGAAGATTAAACTCGTGTCCCAGGGAAAGACTGAAACTCAGACACCATCCCTGGAGCCTAGAGGAATTTTGTACCAGTCATTGTCCGTTCCCTGGGCTCATTCATTTCCCCTAAAGCCCATTTATTGCTCCTCTAAAATCGTCTACAGCCTCTCCCTCTACTTCCTTCTCCCCCATGAAGAGGGAATTTAAGCCTCAACCATCTGGCCCTTCTTTGAATTTTATAGTTTGTGTGGATCCCAGGCACAAATGCATGTGAATAAATTTGCTTGTCTTTTCTCTTGTTAATCTGCCTATTGTCTGTTTGTTTCAGTTGGGAAAACTTCAGAGGTAACATTCAAACATCCTACAGATGAAATATGGGAAATATTCTCTCTTTTTTTAGGGGAGGAAAACTTTATTTTTGTCTCATAGTTTCAGATAGGCTGACTTCATTGCTCTGACCCTGAGGCAAGGCAGAAAGAACATCATGGTAGAAGGATATGGCAGAGGACGGCTGCTCAGGTCATGAGAGATAGGAGGCAGAAACACACACACACACACACCACACACACATACACACACACACACACACACACACAGATGCCAGGGACAAAATATTGATCCAAAGGCACACCCCAGTGACCTACTTCCTCTGGCCACACCCTACCTACCTACAATTACCCCAGTTAATCTATTCATGTGGATTAATTCACCATTTAGGTCACAGTTCTCATAATCTAATTTTTTCATCTCTGAACATTCTTTTTTTTTCCTGATTAGTTATACATGACGGCAGAATGCATTTCAACTCATTGTGTACAAATGGAGCACAACTTCTCATTGTTCACGATGCAGAGTCACACCATTCATGCAATCATACATGTACATGGGGTAATAATGTCTGTCCCATTCCACCATCCTTCCCACCCCACTTCCCACCTCACGTCCCTCTGCCTAATCAAAAGTTCCTTTATTTTTCCCTAGTAACTCCTCTCCCCCATTATGGATCAGCATCCACATATCAGAGAAAACATTTTGCCTTTGGTTTTTTTGGGGGATTGGCTTATTTCACTTAGCATGATATTCTCCAACTTCATCCATTTATCTGCAAATGCTATAATTTCATTCTTTAAGGCTGAGTAATATTCCATTGTGTATATACACCGCATTTTCTTTATCCATTCATCTGTTGAAGGGCATCAAGTTTGGTTCCGCAGTTTAGCTATTGTGAATCGAGCTGCTATAAACATTGGTGGCTGCATTATTGTAGTATGCTGATTTTAAGTCCTTTGGGTATAGACCAAGGAGTGGGATAGCTGGGTCAAATGGTGATTCCATTCCAAGTTTTCTAAGGAATCCCCATACTACTTTCCAGAATGATTGCACCAATTTGCGATCCCATCCCATACAATACGATTGTGTTTCCCCCCCCCCTCCCCATATCCTTGCCAACACTATTGTTGCTGCATTCTTGATAATTGCCATTCTGACTGGAGTGAGATGAATTCTTAGGGTAGTTTTGATTTGCATTTCTCTAATTGCTACATATGTTGAACATTTTTTCATATATTTGTTGATCAATTGTATATCTTCTGTGGAGTGTCTGTTCAGTTCCTTTGCCCATTTATTAATTGGATGATGATGATGATGATGATGATGATTTGGTGTTAAGTTTTTTGAGTTCTTTATATATCCTGGAGATTAGTGCTGTATTTGAGGTACGTGTGGTAAAGATTTTCTCCCATTCTATAGGCTCTCTCTTCACATTATTGATTGTTTCCTTTGCTGAGGAGAAGCTTTTTAGTTTGAATCCATTCTATTTATTGATTCTTTTTTTAAAAAAATATTTAATTGATTTTATTTTTAAATACATGACAATTCTTATTACCCATATAGAGCACAATTTTTCATATCTCTTTATATAAAATATGTTCATACCAACTCATGTCTTCATACATGTACTTTGGATAATGTCTATCACATTCCATCATCATTGCTAATCTCCTGCTCCCTCCCTTCTCCTCCCACCCCTCTGCCCTATCTAGGGTTCATCTAGGGTTCTATCTAGGGTTCTACTAGGTACTCCTCCTCCCTACCCCATTATGGGTCAATCAGTTTATATCAGAGAAAACATTTGGCATTTGTTTTTTGAGGATTGGCTAACTTCACTTAGCATTATTTTCTCCAACGCCATCCATTTACCTGCAAATGCCATGATCTTATTATCTTTTATTGCTAAGTAATATTCCATTGTGTATATATGCCACACTTTTTTTTAAATCCATTTATTTACTGAGGGGCATCTAGGTTGGTTCCATAGTTTAGCTACTGAGAATTGTGCTGCTATAAACATTGATGTGGCTGTGTCCCTGTAGTGTGCTGTTTTTAAGTCCTTTGGGTATAGACCGTGGAGTGGGATAGCTGGGTCAAATGTTGGTTCCATTTCCAGTTTTCCAAGAAATCTCTATACTGCTTCCCATATTGGCTGCACCAATTTGCAGTCCCACCAGCAATGTATGAGTGTGTCTTTTCCCCCACATCCTCACCAACACTTATTGCTGTTTGTCTTCATAATAGCTACCATTCTGACTGGAGTGAGATGATATCTTAGAGTAGTTTTGATTTGTATTACTCTAATTGTGAGAGATAATGAACATTTTTTCATATATTTGTTAATTGCTTGTATATCCTCTTCTGAGAAGTGTCTGTTCATGTATATTTGGCCCATTTATTGATTGGGTTATTTGTGGGGTTTTTTTGGTGCTTAGGTTTTTGAGTTCTTTATATACCCTAGAGATTAGTGCTCTGATGTGTGAGGGGAAAAATTTGATTCTTAATTATATTTCTTATGCTTTAGTAGTCTTGTCAAGGAAGTCAGGTCCTAAGCTGACATGATGAAGATTAAGTGGAGGGAAGCAATTAAATATAAAATCTTAAATATAAAATCTCTGGTCTAATTCTTAGGCCCTTGATCCAGTTCGAGTTGAGTTTTATGAAGGGTGAGAGATAGGAGCTTAATTTCATTTTGCTGCATATAGATTTCCAGTTTTCCCAGCACCATTTGTTTTAAGAGGCTATCCTTTCTCCAATGTATATTTTTGGCAACTTTGTCTAATATGAGATAACTGTATTAATGTGGGTTGGTCTCTGTGTCCTGTATTCTGTACCACTGGTCTACAATTCTATTTTGGTGCCGATACCATGGTGTTTTTGTTGCTATTGCTCTGTAGTATAGTTTAAGCTTTAGTATTGTGATGCCTCCTACTTTACTCTTCTTGCTAAGAATTGCTTTGGTTATTCTGGGTCTTTTATTTTTCCAAATGAATTTCATGATTTTTTTCCTATTTCTATGAAGAATGACATTTGGGATTTTAATAAGAATTGCATTAAATCTGTATAATGCTTTTGTTAGCATGGCCATTTTGACAGTATTAATTCTGCCTATCCAAGAATATGGGAGATCTTTCCATCTTCTAAGGTCTTCTTCAATTCCTTTCTTTAGTGTTCTGTAGTTTTCATTGTAGAGGTCTTTCACCTCTTTTGTTAGGTCAGTTCCCAAGTATTTTATTTACTTATTTATCTATTTATTTTTGAAGCTATTGCGAATGGGGTAGTTTTCCCAATTTTTCTTTCAGAGGTTCATCACTGATGTGTAGAAATGCATTTGATTTATGGGTGTTGATTTTATATTCCGTTACTTTGTTGGAGAAGTATTCTCTTCTTAATAATTCAAATTAATTTTTGTCTGTGTGATCAAACTTAAATGGACCAGTGAAATGCAATCTCTGCTCTTCTTGAAGTTGTGGAGGACAAAGCAATTAAACATAAAATCTTAAAGATGACGAACTTGCCTGCTCATAGTTCTAGAGGCCCAGAAGTCCATAATTCAGATGTTGGCATGATGTTCCTTCAGAGGCCTGTCGGGGAGGGTCCTTCCTTGCCTCTTACAGCTCCAGGTAGCCTAAGGGGTTCCTAGACTTAAAGGGTACGTAATTCTAATTTCTGTCTTCACATATCTTCTCTTAGTGTTTGTGTCTTTCTCCCTTATAAGGACATAAGTCATTTGGATTAGGGTCCACCATCATCCATGTGATCTCATTCCAACTTGATTTCCTTTGCAAAGGCCCTATTGCCAGTGGGGGGGAAAACACGTGTTTTTCTTTTTCTTTTTTTTTTTATTGGTTGCTCAAAGCATTACAATGCTCTTGACATATCATATTTCATACATTTGATTCAAGTGGGTTATGAACTCCCATTTTTACCACGTGTACAGATTGCAGATTCACATTGGTCACACATCCATGTTTATACCTACTGCCATACTAGTGTCTGTTGTATTCTGCTGCCTTTCCTATCCCCTTCCTATCCCCCCTCCCCTCCCCTCCCCTCCCATTTTCTCTCTCTACCCCATCTACTGTAATTCATTTCTCTTTTTTTTTTCTCTTTCCCCTCACATCCTCTTATATGTAATTTTGTATAACAATGAGGGTCTCCTTCCATTTCCATGCAATTTCCCTTCTCTCCCCCATTTTCCCTCCCCCCTCTCGTCCCAAACACATGTTTTTCTATTAACCATTTTAGGTTGTCTGTGGCCCCTGTAACAAAAGATTCACAAGAGAACATCACATAAATGTATCTAACGTAGACTTTACATAACACAAGAGGCTTCATTCCGAAATGAAGACCCAGAGAAACAAAGTGCAACCAGAGTCTCTCAGGTAGTAGGCTGGATGAAAAGCGGACAGTTGTGGAGAGATATGATGGCGTGGAAAGAAGGAGGTGAATGTCATCTGGAAGAAACTTAGCAGAGACTGCTTGTTCAGATTCCTTTCTGTGTCCCTTCATCTTTAGAGACAAGAATGCTCATTTCCTTTGGGAATAGGGAGGATGCCTATTGCAGGAGGTTCTTTTGACCTGTTTAGGGAAGGTCAGAAACTCCTTCCAAAGTTTCAAGACCTGCATCAACTGGAAAAGGGCTGGTGAAGGTTCAGGCTACTTTTCACTTGGGCCATTTTCTCAAATTGCTTCAATTTAAAATATTTTAAATATGCCAAGGTATCATATTTTGGGTTAGTGTGTGTGTCCTGAACGTCATTATTCCAAGCCAGGTCATGTTTATAGGTAATGGAGGTTAGAAGTTCAGTATATCTTTCCGGAGATAAAAGTTAATACACAATAGTTTCCAAGACACACACACACACACACACACACACACACACACACACACACGCACTCATTTATTGAGAAATGGGGAATAGAGAATGGTGTCCTGTCCTCCCGCAATGCCCTTGAAATGTCATTACTCCCATCAAAATTGGTGACACTCTTCCTTTAGTGTTTGGGACACAGGGATTTTGCTGGGACTATCTAGAATCCAGAAGGCATCCGTCACCTTAAAGGTCCTATATTGTCACTTTTTAGCTTCCAGGAGGCACAGGCTAGGTCCCTTTCCTTGTGGCTCTTGCACACTGTGTGACATTCCTTTGTTCTAGGAGACATAGACCTCTCTATCCCCAGCCTTCCTTCTCATCTACCGTAGGCTGTGTCCTTATCAGGGGCCACAGACAACCTTCTCCTTTGATGATTATCTGGGACAAATTGACGACGCTCCTGGGGATAGGTTTTCAGGGGATTTTGCCTCAGCCTTGCCAGGCTCTTCCCCAGGGGCAATTAGCACAGAACTAACTATCTATCTGAATATCAGGACAAGGAGGCAATCACAGATGACAGATTGATGATATCAAAATTGTACCCCCAATTGCACAAGAATTAAATCGAATAAAAAGAGAATGTCTTCAATTAACAAGTTTAGACAACAGCACCCATCAGAAGAGGGATTGCTCTCTCCTCTCACACAGAAGCAAATTCTTCTTTGCTTGCCCCAAATCACCGGCTATGCATTAATAGCACCTGTGGATGTTCAGCTCAAAGAACCGGTTAATCCAGCATTTCTTCCCCACCACTTCTTTTCTTCCTCCTCCTAAGAATTAGTTTTTCTGTCTTTTTTTTTTTTTCTCCTGGTATTCACTCCACACAAACCGGTATGCTTTATGGCAAACCATCCCTTTATTACACGAACACATCATCTCCTTTTTCCAGGGCTTTTTCTCTCTCTAACCTAATTATATCATGAAATTCTCTTTCTTCAGACTTGTCAGGAGCTCAAAAGTGGCCCTAATTACAAATGATGGGCATAAGGACACTCTAATGACACACTTAGAGCTAGGAGAACAAGAGTCGTTAAGTGTTCTGGGAAAGTGAGGACATTAGACTT
Organism: Ictidomys tridecemlineatus; assembly: GCF_052094955.1. Classification (NCBI taxonomy): domain Eukaryota; kingdom Metazoa; phylum Chordata; class Mammalia; order Rodentia; family Sciuridae; genus Ictidomys; species Ictidomys tridecemlineatus. The sequence continues at coordinate 53,313,958 of NC_135487.1, forward strand.
AACATAACCGTCACTTGCAAAGTCCTTCAAAGTCCTCAGAAGTCTCCTTCAGGATCACTGGGAAAGTTTCTGTATACCTCTCTGTCTTTCTCTAATCATGTCTGACCCTCTTCAAGTAGCATTGTGCGAGTTGAGACAATTTAAGTATTCACCCATACCGCTTTATCTCTGGGAAAGACTTTGGAGATATTTTATGCTGAGGGAGCTATGACTCAGAAGAAGTTACTTGCTGAAGATTACATGGCTAATCAGTGATGAAGGGTTTGTGCTAGGCCTCCCCCCCTTCTTTCCTCTCTCTCTCTCTCAGTGTTCATGTTGGCTTATGCTCTGATGATTCATTTTGCTGTCTGTTTGGCCAGTAAGTCCATCTACTCATTCCGTTGATATTCACTGAGCTTCTACTATGTGCCAGCCACTGTTTTCAGTCCTACCAGACATATAGAGGTGACTAAGGCAGACGCAGTTCCTGCTCCTGCTGAGGTGACATCCCTTCTAGAAAAGCACAAAGAAAAACATAAAAAATTCAATGACCCGCCACCATGGTACATGCCTGTAATTCCAGAGGCAGAGAGGTAGGAGGGTTACAAGTTTTAGGCCAGCTTCACCAACTTAGTGAAACCCTGTCTCAAAATAAAAAGTAAAAAGGACTGGGGATGTAACTTAGTGGTAGAGCATCTCTGGATTCAATCCCCAGTGCAGAACAAAAAAAGAAAGAAAGAAAGAAAAGAAATTGAAAATTCAAAGCAGTGTTTGCCCTGAAAGTTGATAGGTCGGTAATGGAAGCACTCAATACTGCTTACCTGGAACAACCTCTCAAGTAAGTGAAATTTACATGCGGGCATTTTAGCCAGTTTCAGTGTTAAATGATATCTATGGGTTACTCCAAGAACAATGCAAAATGTATTGTGACTGGCAAAGATGTAACTTAGGAAATGTTGGAACACAGTTCGTTTTGCAAGAAGAGAATAAAATTTGTATTCTGAAGTGTTCCCCCATTATAATTCCACCATAATCACAACAGAAAAGAATGGTCAACAATATAGAAAATGACCTGGAATTCTCAAGAAGACACATAAGCAATATACCCTCAGATGTGAGTACATTCAGATTCTAACTAGCAACAGAGCAGACATTCAGAATTTCCATGTACTTGTGATTTTCCTGTATTTATTTCTGTTATTCATTTTGAATTTAATTTCACTGTGGTCAAAGAATATATTTTATATTATATCTATTCTTTTACATTTATTGAGTAGTTGTAATGGTCCACATTTGGTCTATTCTGGAAAGCATTCTATGTGCACTGGAGATAATATTCTGTTCTTATTGGATGCAGTGTTCTATAAATATCTGTTAAATCTAATTGGTTTATAGTCTTCTTTGAGTCTTCTATATTCTTCCTGATCCTCTGTCAGTTTTTCTCTCCATTATTTGAAGTGGGGTGTTGAAGCTTACAACTATTATTGTTGAAAAGCCTATTTCTCTCTTTAGTTTGGTCAACTTTTGTTTCATGCACCATGGTGCTCTGAGATTAGGTGCATATATATGTTTGTCATCATTTATCCCAATGAGTTGACCTTTTCATAATTGTAACATGTACTTCTTAGCTGGATGTAGAGGTGCAGGCCTGCAATCTCAGCAATGTGGGAAGCTGAGGCAGAAGGATTGCAAGTTTGAGGCCAGACTGGACAATTTAATGAGATCCTGTCTCAAAAAGGACTGGGGGCCTGGGGCTGTGGCTCAGCCAGTAATGCACTTGCCTGGCATGCGTAAGGCACTGGGTTGGATTCTCACCACCACATATAAATGAATAAAGGTCTATTAACAGCTTTAAAAAAAAAAAAAGGACTGGGGATGTAGCTCGGTGGTAGAGCACCCCTGGGTTTTATCCCAAATTAAAAAAAAAAAATTCTCTATCTCTAGTAGCATTCTTTGTCATTTATTTTGTCTTATATTAGTACAGCCACCTCAGATTTCTTATGGCTGATGTTTGTATGTCTTTTTCTATCCTTTCTCTTTCAACTATTTGTATCTTTGAATCCAAACTGTGTTTCCTGTGAACATATAGATGGATATTTTTTATGCAGTCTGACAGTCTATGCTCTGATTAAATTGCTTCATGCATTCACATTTGAAGCTACTCTTGATATGATTGAATTTTCATTGACCATTTACTTTATATTTTATATATGTCTCATATTTTTATGTCTATTTTTCTATTGCTACTTTTTAAATATTAATATTATAATATTTTTAATATTAGAAAATATTAAACAAATATTTTCTACTGTAGCTTTTATATTTTTTGAATGATTTTAAAAAATTTTTTTTTCTTTTTTCTTTTTTCTTTTTTTAAATTTTTTATTGTTGATCGTTCAAAACATTACATAGTTCTTAATATATCATATTTCACAGTTTGATTTAAGTGGGTTATGAACTCCCATTTTTACCCCGTATACAGATTGCTGTATCACACCAGTTACACTTCCATTGATTTACATATTGCCATTCTATTTTTCTATTGCTGCTTTTTTAATATTAATATTATAATATTTTTAATACTTAGAAAATATTAAACAAATATTTTCTACTGTAGCTTTTATATTTTTTGGATGATTTAAAAAAATTTTTTTTTCTTACTGTTTGTTCTAGGGCTTAGCATATGCATCTTATTAAAATTAGTTTTAGGTTTACACTAATTTAATTCAGTGAAATATAGATAGGTTACTCTTACATAGCTTTATTTTCTTTCTTCCTTTTTGTTGCATTATTTAAAATAATATTACATTTATAACCTATAAACCTAATAATAGTTATATTTATTACTTTATATGACTTTATGGCTCTTAAAAAAGCTGGGAGAGGAAGGAGAATTAGGAAATATTTTTAATATTTTTAGTTTTTGTTATATTTACCCTTTTATTTATCATTTCTGGTCCTCTTCATTTGTTCTTGTGGGTGGATTCAATTTACCATCTGGAGTCATTTCCTTCACTTAATGAGTTTAATGTGAATTTTCAGGACAGCTTTAGGACTTGTAATGTATTATACATGAGAACTTAGAAAAGCAACTAACATTTATGAACGACTAACTGTGATGTAGATTGCATCCGATGCTTTATATATGTTTAGTATTTAATTCTCAAAGTACTTCTTTGACTTGGACATTTAACAGATGAGGAAACTAAAGCTTTAGGAGATAATACAGATCTTTTCCAATCATCTTTACTACTTTCATTTCATTATATATGTCTTAATCTCTCTCATGTTTGCGCATCAGCACGTGACAATTATTCTGCCTGGAATTTGCTTCTCTATTGCAGTCTTCAGGACTGAGCTCAACTGCCATCCCCCTGAGAAGCATGAGACATGCCTGTCTCTGTCCATGGGGCAATTGTAATGGTCTGTCATAGGTCAGGGGAAATATGGAAAATTAAAGTGCATTCAGAGTAGCTGCTCAATAAATACTTGTTGAATCAAACCATATTATAGATGTTAGCTCAACTGTATGTTTGTCAAGACGGTCTTCTCTGCAAGTGATAGAAACAATTCAAACTGGGAAAAAAGCAGAGCTCATGGGTTCTTACACTGAAAAGGTAGCTGGCTTTACTTGTGGTCACCTTTTGTGCTCAGCTGGTATTCAGAGTAAAATTGGTGAATGCCCTCTCTTCCTCTAGCCTTAGCTCTGTTTTTCTCTGACTTAGCTTCACTATTACATGAGTCTCCCCACCAAGATAAAAGGGGAATCATAGGTAGCATCAAAGCGTTGGTAGATTTCTCATTGGCAGAGCTTGGGTTCTATTGAACCCAAGGTATTCACCCCTGGCCAATTATGTGGCCAAGGGAGTGATTTGTTTTTGTGGATGAGGTCTAGTATTCACCTCTCTCCAAAGCACATGCACTAAAAGAAGAGAAGAAAATGCTTCTTAAAGGAAATGTTAGGGTGTAGGATTATAAGAAGAAATAACTGTCAGCTATGCTCTATCAGCAGGATACTCCTGAGTGTCAGGAATCAAATCTTTCTTTTCTCAACTCCTTGGACCTAGTACATATGAGGCATTGAGCATATGTTGAAGGGTTGAAATATATGTGTGTGTGTGTTTGCGTGTGTGTGTGTATGTGTGTGTGTGTGTGTGTGGACTAAATCAGGCTTTCTGCTACACAAAGCTGGAAAAAGAGCAGGATGAATCTTAAGCATTAGGGAAAGCACTGCACTACTAATCATGATGTGTCCTCCTTCCCCTCTTCTTCTCTTTTTCTCTTCTTCTCTTCATCCCTCTTCCTTCTTCTTCCTCTCTCTCTCTCTCTCCAATAATAATATCATAAAAGTTGATCCGATTCAAGATTCAGCATAAACAAAGCAAATGATATTCTAGGAACAAAGTGGAGAACCTTGCTCCTAGGAGGATATAGGTCTGGCTCTAATAGAATTGGGGAGAGATAAACCAGAAGACTTTCATATAAAGCCGAATGGTACATTACAGGATTTTATAATAGAGACTAGAAGATTTCCCTGTGAATTAAAGGCAAGATGGGTGGCATATGAAAACTGTTTTCAGAATCTTTGGAGTAGGAAAAAAATAAAAGAAATAAGCTTATATTGCTTAGGGGGGACTAGATTGAGACTTCTGGAGATAGATTTCAGCTCAAAATAGTGAAGAATTCTCTTTAACCATTAGAGTCTGACCAATGAGCTGTGTGTGGTTATGATAGTAACATCCTTTTTTTTTTTTTTTTTTTTTTGGCTTTAGTTTCTCAGAAATTGACCCTGAGACAGGGATTTGAATGCCAATAGCTTATTTGGGAGGTGAAGCGGGATTGTGAAGAGAAGAGGTACAGAGAAGTGAGAAAATTTAAAAAGACCACTTTATCAAGCCAGCCACTATGGAGGAACCTCCAGAAGCATCATGGAATATGCAACTTGTGAAGCCATTCAACTGAAGAGACAAGGGGCAGAGGCAATTACACACTGGCCCTGATAGTCATTCATCTAGGGCTGCTCCCAGGGAGATTTTGTTCCCTGACACTCCCAGCCTACCTCTTGGGTTGCAAAGCAAGCATCAACAGCAGGAGAGGTGAAATGTGGATGCTGGCCCAGGAAGTCAGGTTGGAACACACTGAAGTGGTAGGGGTCAGGGGTCTGCATGGGGAGGATACTGACAGCACCTACTACGTATTTGTTAAGTACTTTGCTATGTACCCAACACTTGTCACACACCCTATTTTCTCCTCAGTTCAATCCAATCAAGTAAATATTATTTTACTTATAGATGATGAAACCAAGGTGTTGAGAAGACAGGTAACTGATGTTGCAGCTCAGAGGAGACAAAGTTTAAGGTCAAAACCCAGTCTGTTTCACTCTAAATCACAATTATTTTATAATGTCACTGTTTTAGTCAGGCTGGTCTAGAGAGGCAGAACTGATAGACTCCACAGATATATGGAAAGGGATTTATGAGGAAATTGGCTCACTTGATTATAGAGGCTGAGAAGTCCCACGAGAAGCCTTCTTCTGCAAGCTGGAGACCCAGGGACGTCAGTAGCATGGCTCAGTTCATGTCTGAAGATCTCAGAACCAGAGGAGTTGATGGTAACTCTCAGTCCGAAGCCTGAAAGCTAGGAGGCCACTGGTGTGAATTCCGAGTTGAAAGAATAGAGAACGCAGAGTTCTGACATCCAACGGCAGGAGAGAAAGGGTGTCCTTGCTCCAGGAGAGAAAAAAAGAATTTACCATTCCTCTGCCTTTTGTTCTATTGGAGTGCCCAACTGGTTGGATGGTGCCCGCCTACATTGAAGGCAGATCTTCCCTACTTGTCTACCCACTCACAAACCAATCTCCTCTGGAAACACCCTCACAGTCACATCTAGGGCAATGCCAATCAGCTTAGTCAAACATGAAATCACCCAGATTTTCCTTTCTGCAGAAGTGGGATGAGCTTTCTGAGTTTACTAAAGAACTAGGAATAAATTAATGCTTTACAGATGAGTATCTCTTAATTCAGTGCAGTTGACACCCCCAATGAAGCCTCACAGTCACCCTCCTGCCAATCTCAGGCATCAGATACAATGACAATCCTGTGGAAATGTTGTAGGGAGTTTAGGGTTCAGGGCTGTGAATTCATGCTACCCCAATTGAACAGCCACAAAAGAGCAGCCTGAAGGCCACGTGTGAGCAGAAGCTTGAGAGACAAATTTTCTTTCCCTGAAGGGCAAAAGAAAGGTGACAGGAAGCAGTCTGACGATGCTGGTGAGCTGGTTCTGTGTGTACATCAGTTTTGGGACTTTGGGATGCCAGTTCTTGGAGATTTCCTTCTGAGCTTGTGCTTATGGAGCCCAAAAAGGACACAGGAAAGTCTGAGTGTTGACAGAATGGAGTGCAATCCTGGTGGACAAGGGCTCAGAGAGTTCAGTGGGATACAGGGTGGGACTCTGTGCCTTCCTATACCAAGGCCCCCTATGAAAAGGACTTAACTGCTGCCCCAGAACTAAGTTTGTGGCTTCCCCTGGGCACTGCACGGGGGAGTTCCTACCTGGCTATAGTTCATCAGTCCTAAAAAACAGATCTGGTCACTTGCAGCTGTACTAAGTGGAAATTCATGATCACCCAAAGCTTGTGCATTGATCTTATTTGGAGGCACAGTTCCTTGCAGGTATATTCAAATTAGGATGGGGGTCATCTTGAATTAGGGTGGATTTTACTTCATGACTGGCATCTTTATAATATGAGAGAACTTCAGACATAGAGGTTTAGAGAGGGAAGAGGACCATGTGAAGTCAGAGGCAGTTACAGAACCCCAAACCAAGAGATGCCCAGAATCCCTGGCCATCATGAGAAGCTAGAGGGGCAAGGAAGGATTCTTTGCTAGAAGGATTTTGATTTCCAACTTCAAGCCTCCTGAACTGTGGAGAGGAATAAATTTCTGTTGTTTTCAATAACCCAGTTGTGTAAATTTTTTATGTTTTTTTTTTTTAATTGAAACGCAGGCCATAGCTATAGGACAAAAACTTCTCTGAGCTTGGGTTCCTTCCTTTATGAAATGAGCACGAGGCAGATACCTAATTAGGTTTTCTAAAGCCCCGGGGCTCTCAGTACACAAGTTCCCTTCTAGAAGATGCAGAGGGAAGAGGCCCTCCCCCTCCCCCGCCCCCCCATCGTGCACGTCTCTGGGCCATTGTCAACGCTGTGTGAATAGCCGGCAGCTCCTGAGAAAATTAGCTGCACTCTGCCGGTGTGAACATTTCTCTTTTCACTGCTGCAGCTCCCTTCTGGCTCTCTTTCCAGACAGAGAGAGGCGTCTGGGGGCACCAATTGCTCCTGGAAGCCAGGCCGGTTTTAGCTAGTGATAAATGGCTTGCTGCCCCAGGAGTGCTGCTGTCTGACGTCAGAGACGCCGGATCGCTAATTAAGGGGCTACTGTGTTTACAGGAAGACGGGAAATAAATATCAAGACCGCAGCACTCCAGCTGCTGTTTCACAGACCCGAGGCCAATGATGACGCCTTTTATCTGGGGGTGGCTGGGCAGACAGCTCAGAGCCACCCACGTTCCTCACGTGGCTGTGGCAAGTGAGGCTAGGTGCCAAGGGGTCATCTCCCTCACCAACTCTGTTCTCTCAGCTCTTCCGTCTTTTCTCTACTTGTACTTTGTTATGGGGTAAGGGGGAGGGGCGGGGTGTGTGGAGGGAAGAAATCAAGAAAATCCTATTTAGTTAAATTGACACATTTAGAAAGAAGCCACGTTTCCATTCCCTAGCTGACTGCTCACAATCCTCAGCAATCCTGCTGTTGGTATTTGGAAATGATAAATCAGCCTTTCTAAGCAGGTACTAAGAAGCTGCTGCTTGCATTTTGGAGGGACAGGAAATTAAAGAGCCTTGGTGACTGCGGTGGTGGTGGTGGTGGTGGTGGTGGTGGTGTGGGCCATCAGCTTGGACTCCCACCCTGGCCCTATGTCAGATAGTCGCTATGGTAGGAGAAAGCAAATGAAGGGGCAGAAGAGAGGGTTCAAGGGGGATATTAGGCATCTACATTAATGTCAAAGGTCCAGACACATCCCATCTAGGATTGACAATTGCAACATTGGAATTGACTGGCAGAGTATCTGCTTGTGTTGGCTACAAATCAAAACCTCATGTCTTTCTATCAGACACTCAGTCAGGAGTTTAAATAGCTAGAAGGGTCAAAAGGACTGAACCTTCGCACTATGATCCTGACCTGTAGTTCTTAATTCTGGAAGTCTTTTGTGGCACTCCAACCCTTGGCTATCCAACACAGAGCCTCAGGTCCAAAGGCATACGGGAAAAGAAAGTGCTGGGGGTGCAGGATGTGGCACCCCCAGGGAAAAGCAGCTCTTCCCAGGGCAGAGTCCTGCTAAAGGGGCTCTGATTAGGAAAGCAATCTGGCAGCTTATTTGGATTCAACTGAATCAAACTAACAAATTAGTTGCAGAAATGTTTCCAAAAATGTTTCCACTTTTTTTTTATGTAGGACTGAAAACTCAGCAAGAATTAAAATGATAACCATTTATTAAGCTGCTACATGCCTGCAAGTCTGCATATATTTTGCATATTTTTAACAATAGCCCAGCAATATAGGTGTGATTGCTTCTACTGGAGAGGTGAGGAAACTGAGGCTCAGAGATGCTAATTCAGGTGCCCAAGAGTACACCATGAGAAAGTAGAAGCCCTTCAAAAAATTCAACTTGATACCATGTTCCATCATCTTTGCTTTCTCAGTGTTCCAGATATCACCTTTTTATTATGTTCATAATACAGTGGTTAAGGATTTAGGCAGTGGGGTGGCTCATCCCTATTCCTTGACAACTGGGGCCTCAGCTAGGGTAACCCCCGCCCCTCGAACTGCAGCTAGCTGAGATAGTTCTCTTGGGGCAAGTCTGGGGTTTCAGTTCTGACCCTCCTGGGTTCTTTCATTTGTATCCATAAGGCATTTGCTGATATTCAAAATGGTTCTCCCCACATGTCTGGTGCTTGGGTTTGGGTGTCTGGAATAGCATCTCTTTCCACAGAGGGTCTCCAAACTTGGCTAGCTCAAGTTTCTGGGTAGCACAGGAGTCTCCAGACATTTTACACGGTGGCTGATTAGCTTCCCAAGATGGACAAGAAGAGATAGGAAATGGTAACTGCCAGTTTTCTCAAGTTCTTACCCAACAATTGGCAAAGTATCACTTTGGCCACCATATTACTTTGGCCAAATGAGTCACAGGACCTGTGCAGACTCACTATTGCCTCACCGGGTGCTTTGTGAACATAATTGCTCCTGACCAGAGCCTTGCATCTGAGACGCTCTTTCCCTCAAATTACAGTGTTTTTGATGATAATGATGATGCCTCCGGTTTTTGTCTGGCTCTTTAGATTTACAAAGATCTCCTAACTATTTCCCTTATTTGAGCCTCACAAAAAGACTTCGAAGCAAGCAGAACAGGTTGTGCAATCCTCACTTTAGAAAACTAAGCTTTCAAAAAGCATAAAGGCTCACCCAGGGTAAAGGGTGGAAAACCCAGCGCTCCTGGCTGCCCAAAGCGCCTCTCACCCTGCTTGAGAGCTCTTGCGGCTGTTCTTCTCTGCTGTGAATATGCTCTGCTTTGTCCTAGGCTATTATTCTGCAACTTAAAAAAAGAAAAAAGTTTCCAAAGGGCTTTCAAAATAATATCTCTGGTAATAAAATAGGATTGGAAACAATAATTTCATTTTACTGATTTTAATGATAAAATTATGTTTTACATTTACTAAAGTTAAACATGTGTGGTTTTTTTTTTGTCAAAGTGAAATTCACATAAGATTTAAGTTTTAATTAACCATTTTTACATGTACATCTCAGTGGCCTTTAGTACTTTTACAGTGTTGTACAACCTTCACTTCTATCTAGTGCCAAAACATTTTCATCACCATCAAAGTCCTGCATTCTATAAGATTTATTTACTCTCACCCAATACTTGGAATCCAAGTCCGTTGCAGGTAATTATAAAACCAGGTTTTATTAAAAATGAAAAAAAATCTCTGTTTTCAGATTCAGGCTGACCTGGATTTAAATCACGGCTCTTCAATTTTCTAGCCATGTGGGTTTCAGCAAGGTATTTAACAAAACCTATTTCCCTGTTCCTCTTACAGGGAATAATGATGCCTATTTAGAAGGGAAGTCGTGAGGACTGGGGAGATAATGGATTTCAAGCACCTCTTACCGGGCATGGTTCTTAGTGGTTGCCTAAATGAAAGTAGTTGTTATTCATGGTATTAATGACCAGAGATGAGTTATAGGACCCTAGGAAAACCATCATAACCCTCTGAGCCTCAGATTCCCATATGAAAATTGAAATTATGGGCCTAACTTCTTTCTAAGCTCTGATACTTAAGAGGATAAAATATCTTACAGGTCTATCCTCCTTCCCTGTCTTTAAAAAGCCTCCTGCCATATTCCTTCTTCTCCCACCCCCCCCCTCTCTCTGTCTGTCTCTCTCTCTCTCTCACTCATACACACACCCACACCTCATGTACACAAATCTTATTTCTCATCATCCTGATCAGACTGACATTATTTTTGAACAGCTGTATTTGACATACAGTAAATGGAGCATGTTTTAAGGGTATAGTTTAGGTTCTGACATAGAGATGCCCGGTAAGACCTTCTCCACACAATCAAGACGATGAAGGTGTAACCACCCCAAAAGTTTCTTATTGTCCTTTTTGTAATTGTCTCTCCCATCGCTTCCCAACAATCACTAGATGTTTGTGGTGTCCTTATATTTGTACTTGGTTATCCGGCATCTACAGACACATGGGTCCATTAGGACAAGACTATATGCTTTGCTCATTCTTGTAACTTCGGCAACCAGTACAAGACAGGAAAACAGTAGATGCTAAAAAAAAAACACTTGTTCAATGGATGAATAGCCCCTTTGTGCTTTATTTTCCCAATGCAGCAATGCTTTAGCTTTTTCCTCTGAGTGCTGTGGTCATGGATGCCAAGAAAGAGAGTTCTGGGTTGGAGTGGTTGGGAATGCTTCACAGGGGAAGAAATTGCTTTGAGGTTCTGATAATGAAAAGGGCTGGTTGAGGAAGGCAGAGCTAAGGACTTGAGCAGAGGCCAGGATGTGATCTGGGAAAAATGAGAAAGTAAGGAACAGATCAGAGGCACTGAGGTGACTGACATGTGTGACAAGTGACAAGGAGCTGCAGGACGCTGGAGTGTTTCTGAAAAACGAAAACAAAATTAAAAACAAAGCAGGAGCGGCTCATCCCTTGGCTAAGAATGATTAAGACATTGGATTTTATTCTCTTTTATTGCTGAGTAATATTCCATTGTGTATAAATGTCATATTTTTTAATCCATTCATCTACTGAAGGGCATTAAGTTTGGTTCCACAGTTTAGCTATTGTGAATTGTGCTGCTATAAACATTGATGTGGCTGTGTCCCTGTAGTGTGCTGTTTTTCAGTCCTTTGGGTATAGATCGAGGAGTGGGATAACTGGGTCAAGTGGTGGTTCCATTCCCAATTTTCCAAAGAAATCTCCATACTGCTTTTCATATTTGCAGTCCCACCAGCAGTGTATGAGTGTACCTTTTCCCCCACATCCTCTCCAACACTTGTTGATCGTATTCATAATAGCTGCCATTCTGACTGGAGTGAGATGAAATCTTAGAGTGGTTTTGATTTGCATTTATCTAATTGCTGTGATGGTAAACATTTTTTTCATATATTTGTTTTTTGATTGTGTATCATCTTCTGAGAAGTGTCTGTTTGGGTCCTTGGCCCATTTATTGATTGGGTTATTTGTTTTTTTGGTGTTTAGCTTTTTGAGTTCTTTATACATCCTAGAGATTAGTGCTCTATCTGATGTGTGAGCGGTAAAACTTTGCTCCCAAGATGTAGGCTCTCTGTTCACCTCAAAGATTGCTGAGAAGAAACTTTTTAGTTTGAATCTATCCCATTTACTGATTCTTGATTTTAATTCTTGCACTATAGTTGTGGTATTTGCAGGTAAATGGATGGAGTTGGAGGAGATAATGCTAAGTGAAGTTATCCAATCCCCAAAAACCAAATGCCTAATGTTTTCTCTGATATAAGGAGGCTGATTCTTAGTGGGGTAGGGATGGGGAGCATGGGAGGAATAGATGAACTCTAGATAGGGCAGAGGGGTGGGAGGGGAAGGGAGGGGGCAGGGGGTTAGAAATGATGGTGGAATGTGATGGTCATCATTATCTAAAGTACATGTATGAAGACACAAATTGGTGTGAATATACTTTGCATTCAAAAAGAGATATGAAGAATTGTGTTCTATATGTGTAATATAATTGTAATGCATTCCGATATCATATATAAATTTAAAAAATTAATAAAAAAATAAATGCAATAAAAACATTGGAAATCAGGATGGGCATGGAAGTTTAAGATGAGATAAATAGTCTCATAATTCAGATGAACACAATGAAGCTCCCGTGGTAGATTAGTGGGAAAGGCAGAAAAATCTATTTCTTCATTCCTCATCTGGCTTCATTTATTCTTCTTTTAATATTTATTTAATTAAATTATTTTTGGGGAGTGGTTACTGGGGATTGCACTCAGAGGTGCTTAACCACTGAGCCAAATCCTCAGCCCTTATTATACTTATTATTTGGAGACAGGGTCTCACTGAGTTGCTGAAGGCCTCACTAAGTTGCTGAGGCTGGCTCTGAACTTGCAATCCTCCTGCCTCAGCCTTTCAAGCTGCTGGGATTATAGGTGTGTGCCACTGTGCCCAGCTATTTAATTTATTGAACTTTAGCAAAAGTAAGCACTGTACTAGGCACTATGATTACAGAGAAGAAAAATATAGTTCCTGGGGTCAAAGAACTTAAGATATAGTCAGAGAAGGATAAATTATGTACTGATAATAAAATATCATGGGCTTGGCAATTCTAGCTAGCTACTCTAGACCTTGGATTCCTGAGAATGAAGGCTTCCCAGGGAGAGAGGTCCCTGATGTGTACTGTAGGTTGGGAGAGGAGAGAGCAGCAGGCAGGAGGACCCGAGCATTCAGGCATGAGAAACAGCCAATGCAAAGAAACACCTAACAGGTCCTGGAACTTCAATTATTCAGGATGGTGGAGGGAAGGGTGGGTGTGGAGTTCTGGTGGTAGAGGCTGGGGAGGCCCAGACATGGAGGGTGGGGAGACGGTCTCTCTATGGGGTGACCTTTCTAAACTGAAAATCTGACCACTCACTTGTCTGCTTCAATTTTTTTAACAGCTCCTTATTTCCCAAAAGATCAGGTCCAATAGGAAAGGCAGCAAATACAACAGACATGAGTATGTCAATATGTAAATCAATGCAAGTGTAACTGATGTGATTCTGCAATCTGTATATGGGGTAAAAATGGGAGTTCATAACCCATTTGAATCAAAGTGTGAAATATGATATATCAAGAACTATGTAATGTTTTGAACAACTAACAATAAAAAAAAATCAGGTCCAATCTGGGTTTGCCCCACAAAGTACTCCAAAATCTCAGACTTGCCCCCTTTCCCAGAATTTTTACTCCTTCTCACCTTAGGTTAAGATCCAGCTATATAGCCACTATCTGTTCTGCTCAAGCACCAAGATTTTCAGTCTCTGCTCCTTTGTACTTGTTCTGCCCTCTTTCTCGGGTGACTGTGTCTTTCCTTTTGTGGGTGGTCTCCTCTTCTTCAGTTCTCTGAGACTCAGCTCAAGCCTCTTCCCCCATCAGAAGCCCTTTCTGACTGCCCTAGACAGGGGGCACTGCGATTTAGGCAGTGCTCCTACTGAATCTGGTTTCTATCTCAGTACAAGCCTTGGCAATGCTGTTCCACAGTTGTGTCTGCTTCTTATTTATTAGTTGAGGGCTTCTTGAGGTCAAAGATCCTGCTTTCTCATCTTTGGAAATCCAAACCTCCCTGGGTATTACCCCAGGCCAGTGGAAGGGACTCTGGGGGTTGCCCAGGAATCTGGGTGTTTAACATGTGCCCGTCTAGTGAATCCAGCCACTGGGGCCTGATGGACGCAGGAGGAGAGCGCCTAAGAGCCCAGTTCTTCCTGTCCCTGGTGTCATCAGCTGGATTGTCTCACCAACATTCATATGCTAAAGTCTCAACCTCAGAGACTGCATTCAGAGGAGGAAACTTTGAAGAGACGATAAAGTTAAAATGAGGTCTTCATTTAAAATGGTTCTTCATTTGACAGATATCTGTATGAAAAGAGAAAATTTGGACACACACACACACCAAAACCAACCAATCAACCAACCAATCAACCATCCAACCAACCAACCAAACAAACAAACAATAAAACCACCAGAGATATACCCCCAAAGGCAAAGATTAGTGAGGATATAGGAGGAAGGCACGGCCTCAGAGCCAAGGAGAGAGATCTCAGGGGAGAACAAACCTGCCAGTCCCTGACCTTGGACTTCTAGCCCCTAGAACTATAAGGAAATAAACTTCTGATGTTTGGGATGTGGTCGTTTGTCCTGAAAACCTTAGCAAACCAGTCACCATTCTAGCTCTGCACCATAGTCTGATATTCTTGGGATTTGGTCTGTACCTATTGAAGGCATTCATTTTCTGATACAAAGAGATAGTTATGAGATTTCTCAAGATGTGCTGCTTGTAAAGGGATTCATTTTGAGAGACATGTTTGGGGTCGCTGGGCTGCGGAGAGAGTGAGGGTAATTCAGCCATCCATTCATGCATATTCTCCTCCCCAGCTACACTCAGGATATAAAAAACCATCTGTCGGATGAGGGCCCCGTCGGTTACCATGGTGAGGCAGAGCAGAGCCGGGGAGACTGGGGTGTGTGTCTCTGTCTCCGACACTTGAGCCCAATGAAATGTCAGCCTGGTTTGTGTTCATTTCAGACAATATTTTTATCCATCTTTTTTTTTTTTCTTTTTAATGGCTAACTCATTTTACAGACTTGTATAGATCCTGTTCTCATCACAGGGTGTTTTCACCTACAGATAAAAAGCTCTTTGAGAACAAGGACTATTGTTCTTCCTATTGTCTTCCCTCCTCTGGCCTCTCGCCTTTCCTCCCCCACCTCTGTCTGTTACAGAGGTGATATTCAAAAATATTTGATGAGTTGAATTGAATTAATTAACCTTTGAAGAAACTCTTGTTTTGTGTATGCTTCTGATTTTAAAAAACACTGACAATTAATTTCATTGGAAGTATCTTAGTTAATTTAAGTGGCAAGTTCTAATGTTTGGTATATAGCTTCAGCAAGACTGAGACAGACATGTGATCAAGGCACAGGGGCTCTTGCCAGACACTGAGTACATGGACAGGACTTGAGAGCAAGGTCTCTGGACTTGATTGGACCTAGATTCACTTCTAGGGTCTGCTGTCAACTCCTTGTGTAACTTAGGGTCAGAGGCTTTATTTCTCTGTCTCTTTCATCATCCTCAAAGTGGGAATCCTAATCATGCCTGCTTCATAAGTTTCCTGTGAAGCTTAATGGAGATAGTGCAGGTAAAGCCCTGTATCTGCCACACAGTGAATTCTCCAGAAGCTTAAGCTGTGGTAACAACACTATTACGAGTTTTCATTTCAGTTCTGTTCCCATTTCTGCAAGTTTGGGCACAAGTGTTCCTGATTTCTAACATTCCAGGAAATGTTCCCTCTCATCAAGGTCATGTCTGGGGGCAGGTGTGGACAGCCATAGACCTTCACCTCCTCCTAGGCCATCTGTGGACTTCCCTCCATAATCACAGCACAACTGAAACTTCCAGAGGCAGAAATGTTGGGGGAAGGTAAACAGCTGAGTCTGGAGAGGTTTCTAAGGACAGGGACCTGACAGCCAAGGTGTCGGGGAGATCTGACTCAGACCAGCCTGGCTCAGACACAGAAGGAAGCCGAACTGGGTGGAGAGGGTGGCCTTATCAGCATGTGCAGTGCAAGACTTTGGGAAGAATCATCCAAGGAGGTGGAGAGGGGGAATGGGGGAAAATGAGGAGGTGGGGAGTGGATGGCAGGGTAGGTGTGGGGACAGCCGACTTTGCCCCTCTGTGAGCTTAGTCCACTTTTTCTCTCCTTCCTTTCTTTCTGAAACTTAAAGAGAACATCATGTGATCCAACAATCCTCCTACTGGGTGTACATCTAAAGGAAGTGGAATCAATATATTGAAGAGACTTCTGCACTCCCATGTTTATTGCAATACTGTTCAAACAGAAAAGATATAGAGTCAAACCAAGTGTCCACTGATGGCTGAATGGATAAGGAAAAACAAATATATATATAAAATTATATTATATAAAATATAACTCAGTCTTTAAAAAGAAGGCAATCCTGTGACAATGTGCATGATCCTGGTAGGCATTATATTAAGATAAATAAACCAGGCACAGAAAGATAAATACTGTGTTATCTCACTTATGTGGGGAATCTAATAAAGTTGAAATCAGAAGCAGAGAGTAGAACCAAGGTTACGGGGGTGGGAGGGAGTTCTGGGGAAGATGTTGGTCAAAGAATACAAAATTTCTATTAGACAGTAGAAATAAGTTCAAGAGATCAATTGTACATCGTGGTGACTACAGTTAATTACAGTGCTCCTTTTCTTCTTCTTCCTCTTCTCCTCCTCATCCTTCTACTGGGGATTAAATCCAGGGGTGCTTTTCTACTAAGTTATATTTCCAACCCTTTTAATTTTTAATTTTGAGACAGGATCTCGCTAAGTCGCTTAGGACCTTGCTAAGATACTGAGGCTGGCCTAGAACTTGAGATCATCCTGCTTCAGCATCCTTAGTTGCTGGGATTACAGGCCTGTAAGACTACCATTTTTATTGGCCATAACAATGTTTCTTATACTTGAAAATCACTAAAAGAGAAGATTTTTTGTGTGTGTTCTCACCACAAGAAAAGCTTATGAAATAACAGATGTTAGTAAGCTTGGTTTAGCCGTTCCACAATTTACATCTATTTCAAAACATCATGTTGTATATCATAAATTTATGTATATATATAATTTTTATGTATCAATTAAAACATTTTAAATTAACTAATTTTAAAAAAATAAGTAAATGAACTAATTTTAAAAAAATTTGGTTCACACTTGTAATCCCAGTGGCTTGGAAGGCTGAGGCAGGAAGATCATGAGTTCAAAGCCAGCCTCAGCAAAAGTGAGGCAGTAAGCAACTCAGTGAGACCCTGTCTCTAAATAAAATACAAAATAGGGCTTGTGATGTATACCAGTGGCTTAGGAGGCTGAGTGAGGCAAGAGGATTACAAGTTCAAAGCCAGCCTCAGCAATTCAGCAAGGCCTTGAACACTTTAGAGAGACACTGCCTTAAAATAAAAAATTAAAACAGAGCTGAGGATTTGGCGCAGTGTTTAAGTGCCCCTAGCTTCAATTCCCAGTACCACAAAAAAAAAAAAAAAAAAAAAAGCAGTTTAGGATTAGAAGGCTAACTGACATGTCACTTATTTGCTGCATTACCTTGAGTAATCAAGCTGAGGTCTTTCTGTCTCAGGGTTTTCATGGCTGCTGGCCTCTCTTCTGGATGATTTTCTAGCCCTTTGTCTGACTTCTGGTCAACCTCCAGGTGATGACTTCTTATAGGACTTTTCTCAAGCAAACCCACTGTTCTCTACATTGTGGATTGAACTATTCCACTCTTCATAAGAATCTCACAGTACTTTAGCAGTATTCACACACTCACTGATTTTACCTTGTCTTTTCATTGGGCTCTAAGCTCCAGAAGGGAATAACCTAGTCTGGTTTCTTGTCTACACTGCACTTACTTCTGAGTAGAGGGTCTGGCAGAGGCTGGGGCTCAACCAACATTTTTAGGATGGTAGCTAAGTGAATGCAGTTGTTATTAACACAAAGAGTCCCTTTATTGTGGTATAAATCTATAGTTAGAGATCTTGTTATCTGTTACAGAGAGCCTCATATTCCCCCATTCTCCACTAGATAAACTGTACCCAAATACTATTCTATGAAACAAAAGTATGTTACAATGTTAAAAGACAAAAAGTCTTTCAAACAAGCTTAAAAAATGCTATAAAGTGTACCCCTCCACACCTGCTACCCTCTGGTCTCACAAAGTGCATTGGTTGAATAAAGGCTCTGAGAAGTTCTGCAATTTAGAAATCTATATTTGGTTAACCTATTGCCCATGGAACTATTTTCTTATACTATCCACAGATACCTCTTGGTACGGATAATTTGGAAACCCATGAATTAGACTATAAACTTTTTGAAGTCAAGAGCCAAGTCTTGTAAATATTGGCATCTCCTCAGTAAGCAATATTACACATACCACCATTGATTAGTATGCATACATTGATAATCTGTTGTAGTATTTCTCTCCCCATTTTTTTTCTTATTTTCTTTGGTTTATTTTCAAAAGAGCAAAGACCTGATTGCAGCTCAATGTAATTGCCTGTAAATCACAGTGGATTTATTTCCCTTTTTGCCCAGATTAAACCATGGTAGTTTGTAATGATTTATTTGATAAATATGATAGAATTTGATAAATATGATAGAATCCTGGGATTGATTCTAATCCAAGTTCTGTCATTCTCTAGCTCTGTGACCTCAAGCAATTTACCAATTTTGGGTTGACTAGGAGCACTAAATTTCTGCCTCCAAACTCCTTTCTTCCATATTCTTCTACTTCTCCAAAAATGGCACCATCATCAACCTATTTGCTCCAGCTAGAAATGGCACCATTCTGAATTCCTTTCTTTCTTACTTCAACTCCCAGCCAACCCTTTAGCAATATCTATTGATTCCACCACTGAAATACACTCTATGTCAAGGCCACCCAGCTCTTTCCACATCCTTTTTTTTTTTTTTTTTTTTTTGCCTGGGGGAGCCAACCATCACCTTTTGCCTTAGCTAAAGATCTCTTTGCTGGCTGCTTGCTACTTTTCTTTTGTCCCCCTCCCACTACAATCTATCTACCACTGTGTCACCCAGAGTGATCTGCTGATGTAAATGTAAATTAGACCCTGCAGTCCTCTACTTAAAGCTCTTTGGCTCTTATATTGCATTCAGAAAAAAAAAAAAATCCAAACTCTTCATGAGGGTCTCTGGGTCCCTGTTGACCTTTGCTCTTTGTTGTGCGCTTTCTCTCTGCTTCCCTGAGATGAACTGTCCCCCTTTTCCCCAGGCAATCCAACAAGTTTCTGTTGCCTTGGAGTCCTGGCACACACCAAGGGCTCTGCCTGCAACACTGGCCCACCCATTTCTATTTTTCTTTAACTCTGGGTCTCAGCTTCAGTCTTATTCCCAGAAAGACCTCATCATGCTATTCAAAGTGGTACTTCACTCTTCCTTTGGTTTTTCTCTACCTCTGTGACTTGTTTATTTCTTATAGAGCACTTTAGCACTATTGATCGTCATTTTCTCTGTTGTCTTTTGTTTGTGTCCCCTAGTGGAACATAACCTCAACAAGTGAAAGACGATGTTTTTTTCTGAGATTCCCAAGGGTTAGTGGAATATTACAAATACACAGGAGTTCCAATTAAAAAAAAATAAAACTTTTTATTTCTTCAACCTGAAAAATATTATTTTGTCTTATGCATACATTTAAATTCATTCTAAGGAATAAATTTATGCTCAGAAGATTTGTCAGTCTTTTCCATGTGTTAAGCATGGTGCTAGTAAATGTGATAAATCTAGAAAAGTGCTTCCTGGTGGACAAAAGAGGGGAATCTTGGCTTTGAAGTCAGAAAGACCTAGGTACAACCAGCTGTGTTCAACACTCACATGGTTTTTAAATATTCCTTCCTTGGCTCCTCCCCTCAAAAGGAAAACCCCAAATCTTAGCTGCCCTGCTCACATGTTGCCAGTCCCATTTCCTGTATCCCTATGAGTAATGATTTACTTCTATTTTCCACTAAACTCAGTGCTATTGATAATTACTCGGGAGGATTGTCTTTAAATACAAGCGTATATTTGATCACAACAATCATCAAACATAAACAATTAATTCAAAAAGTGTTGGGTGTGCTGGAGCACTCCAACCAGCATTTAATGCTCACTAATTAAACACTACAAGCAAATCACACAATCCCAGGGCAACCACGAGTCCCAAAATACTTCCAATGCCACGTGACTTCTCTTAGTCAAAGAGCAGACATTGTGGTTGTCTGGTGGTTCTCTTCAGCTGATGGTAGGACATCAGGGGATAGTGGAGTTGATCTAGGGACAGACAGACAGCAAGGTGGCCAGTCTCACTGATGTCCTTGGAGTAGCCTCGTTAATGTGGCAGGACAAGAAATTTAAATATAGTTCCAAATGGGTGGTGTAGGTTGGTGATTGGTTACACCCAGTGAAAGTCCATGTCCATCGGTTATGTCCAGTGAGATGCTGTAATTGCAACGGGGCATGTTCTTTGCACATGTCCACGGAGCTGTGCTCCCTTTTGATTGTAACCAGTCAGTGTTAAGTGTGCCTATGGCTAGTGCCCTTACAGCTCCTTATCAATTGCAACCAGATATGACTAAGCATGCCTATGGCTGCCGTTCCTTATGGCCAGCAACTCAGTGAGTCCCAGCATGTCTCAGCATGTCTGTGGCAGATGCTCCTTACACTCCCAAGGACCATTTCTGTCATGCATGCTGTTATCTTCCTGCACATATTGAATTGGAAGGTTTAAAGCTTCATATACTGCCTTGAAATCTTTGAGCCTCCCCAGAGCCTCCAAGGCCTAACTGTGAGTTAAGCATGGTGCTAGTAAATGTGATAAACCTAGCAAAGTGCTTCCTGCTCTCACTAGTGTGTACCCCATCCCATGGGAAATTCTCTCTTCTCAGCCAGCGGAACTCACCTGGTCCTCAATCTAATGTGTTTTACCTACCTACCAGTCTATAGAATTATTCAAACTAGCCAATCACTCTTGTTACTGTAATACCTGTCTCCTACAGCTTCTGAGTATTCTTTCTGCTGAGTGCATGCCATGTGGCCTCACACAGCATGCAATGCCTCCTACCCCAGGCTGCTGGTACATGCGATTAATAAACTACTGACAGCTCATCTGTCCTATGTCAGATGTCCGGTGTTTGGCCATCCTCAGAGCCCTAAGACAAGACTCCCTCCCACAACAACGGGGTAAAGAGGGCTTAACGAAATACATTACACACACACACACACACACACACACACACACACACACTCACACCCCAAGTCCATAGGGAAAAGTTATAACCCTCAAGAGTTTATTATTGAAATAGACTCCTGTTATAGCAGATTAATATAAGAAAAACAAGTTTAATAACAAGCATATTTTATATAGACTTGGGAGACACTCAGAAAACAAATAGTTCTCAAAGAGGTGGCTCTGAATTCCAGCTTGTACAGCATCTTCAACAAAGAAGAGTAAAGTTTTAAAAAAGTGACAAGACAAAGGAAAAGGAATTTGAATTTCTACAAGGAGGCCTCCTAGGGAAAAGCAGATAAGTGCCCGTTAGGAAAACGTGTTAGTATAAATTCCTCTCCTGTCACCTCAAGGCCAGTAAGGATGGAAAGCTGTCATCAGTGGTTAACCTTTGTTCTCTATGATTAAGAGGAAGAGCAGGATGTCTTTTGGCTTTGTGAATCTGTATCCCACTTTTAATCAAACAGAGGGAGGGCAGAGCTCTCCCCTTCATCAGTCAGATGCTTAATGGTGTTTATGGAAAAACAACCCCAATGATTCTCAGTCTTGGGTGTCTCCCTGAGTTAGGAATATAACTTCACAAAAAAAAGTACCTGCTAAGCTTCACCCTTGTTGCTGTCATTCAGTGGGCCTGGAGTGGGGCCCAGAGGCAGTGTGTGTGTGTGTGTGTGTGTGTGTGTGTGTGTGTGTGTTTAACTCCAAAGTGCATTTTGGTGCCCATGTGAGACTGAGATCAATTAATTCTGTATTTTGCTTAAGATGCTGTGGCAGATCAGAAGAGCTTCCCAAAAGGTTAAGATTGATAAGATGAAGACGAGTAAGAAGAAGATGAAGGCTGGGGCTAGTGGGAGGTGGGGAACCTTTAGGAAGCAGGGCCTTGTAGAAGGAAGTCAGGTCATTGGGAGCTGTCCTTGAAGGCAATATGGGGACCTCAGCTCCTTCTTCTTTCTCTGGAGGGACTTTATATTTTCAATTCTGGGGAAAGAGGGAGGTGCGATGGTATTGTGTTGGTAGAAGCCAGGGATGTTTCTAAACATACTAAAATGCACAGAATATCCCCCCCCAATAATTATCTAGTCCCAAATGCCAATAGGAATGAGGTTGAGAAACATGCCCAATTATTTTTATATGTGAGCATAAATTACTGATTTGGAAGAGAGAAAGCCAGCAGCTGAGTTACAGAACATGGCCATGTATCCAGGCAAGAGGTGATGGTGTGTTAGACTAGCATAGTAGTCATGGAAATAGGGAAGTATTGGGATTTTAAATCTATTTTGAAGATAAAACGGATAGGACTTTGAGATGGATTTTATGTGTAAAGAGAGGAGGGTGTCAAGGACAACTGTCAAGTTGCTGTAATGATTTACTAGGTAGATGGAGAGGCAGTTACTGAAATGGAGACTTCCAAAGGAATAAAAGATAATATTTACATAGATTTTATTTATTGTGAGTTCCAGTCCATTAACTCATTTTATACAACAGTATGGTGAGTGTTAGCAACACTTTCCTTTTACAGATGAGAAGGAAGGGGTATAGAAAGGTCAAGTACCTTGCTCAAGATGATGTAACCAAGTATAAGTGAGTTTTCAATTAAAGTCAAATTCCAATGTCTGTGTGCTTAACTGCTACGTGGCTCCAACTTTTGAAAGAGCAGATTTGGGAAGAAAGATCATATCTCTTTCCATGTCCTCAGATCCTTCCCTTCTAAGAGCAAGAGTACATAATTAATGACTGCAGTACTGTTTTGCAAATATTCTGAACTCTTTTTCTGTGATACTTTCATTATATCCACAAGGAGAAATCCTTTAACTTTATTTGATTTATATATATATATATATATATATATATATATATATATATATATATATATATATATATATTTTTTTTTTAATTTTATTTTTCCTCTTGAACCCTGGGTGCTGAACACTGCTGAGAAGCCCATAGAACTTTGGTAACAGCTGATTATGAAGTCATAACTATCATTACCTACAGAACTCTCAACAATGGGTCATCCCTGGATCTCAAGTGAGCCTTGTGCCCTACACCCCCATTGACTTCTCCAGCTTTACTCTGTTCTAGTCTTCTGCTCCATTCCTTACTCCTGCTCTTTTCTGTGGATAACCCTGCACCACATCTTATCCAGAAAATTTAACCCAGTGGTTATATTTATAACCTATCCCAGTGGTTATATCTATAAATCTATCCATATTTCCCTTCATGGGCTTCTTGCATTTCCCAATTAGTAGAAAAGGTATCACCAATCCCAAGTAAGGTGAATCCATCCCCATCTCATGATCAAGATTCCTTCTTATTTGGCCTTCTTCATGGACCATTCTAACCCTCTCCTAATCCTTTAATTTCTCTGGCATGTTCAGCACCTGCCCAGCATTTAAGGTACTTAACCCTGTGTTGGATGTGCGCAAATAACTCTTCTTATTATGGCTTTTGGAAAGTTGGCATCAAATGTAAAAGAATATTCAACGTATCCTGGCAAACTTGAATCACAAACATTTTCAGCTCTTTGTGTACAAGGCAATTTAAAATTTTAACCTGTGTCTTTAAGTGCATTTATACCATGAAAGCTGATTTTCCAATACCAAAGCAGTCATTTGAGAAAAATTCTTTCAGAAAATATCCAATCATATTTCTTTCTCAGAAAGAATAATTTATACAACCACAAGGAGGAAAATGCCAGAAGTTCCATGCCTCTAAGCTTAGGTCTACTTTCATGTTGTATCTTCCCCAAGTCCTGGTATCTAATGAAATGTAATTGTGCAGGAGGTCAAGTGTGGAGGAAAAGCAAAGGGAAAAATTCCACTTGGAGAGATGGAGGGAGGAGTCTACTTTCATATTTCTTAAGGAGGGTGTGTTCTTTTCTTTCATTTTTCTCAATCATTGAAAAAGTCTTATTGAGCCCCTCCCAAGAAGCAGGCACTAAAAAAACACGAATGCAAAAGTTACCTTAAAAACTAGTGGGATCCAGTACCTTTATAGATCATCAACACAGATTCACAATCCCTTGGTTATGGTTCTAAAGTACAAAGGACTTGGAAAATCAAAAGCTTTTTCAGAAGTTTAAACTTCATGTTTGACAGCAAATCTGGCCAGACTGATTCGAAGCAACTTATAGACCTTATTCCAATTATTTAAACACATGCCATATTGTTGGAAAAAACGCATTAAATTTATAGCCTGCTTCCCTAGACCCAATGGGGGTGTTAGGAATATGAAAATTCTGAATTTTGAAGTGCTTCTGGCTGCAAGAATTTTCATGTATGGATTACATGCCCAAATAAAGAGACCAGGGTAAGGAACAAAACATTTATGGAGTATCTCACTGAATATCAAAACCCATGTCAATTGCTTTATTATGTTAGATCTCAGGACAGGCCAGAGAGGTAGACATTGTTATCTCATTTTACAAATCAGGAAGCTGGGCTTCTACTAGCTTAAACAACTTGTGCAAAGAGAGGCAGAGCCAGGAGTGAAACTCATTTGATACATGCATTAAACCATTTAGGAGTGCTTAAGAGAGATAATTTGTGTCTGAATGGTTGGTTACTATTATGGTTTGGATCTTAAATGTCCCCCAAAAGGCCATGGGTTGAAGTCTTGGTCACCAGCCTGTAGCTCTATGGGAAGTGGTAAAACTTTTAAAAGGAGGAGCCTAATGGAAGAAAGTCAGGTGATTGGGGGTGTGCCCTTGAAGGGGATATTTGAACACTGCTCCCCCATTGCTTCCTGGCTATCATGAGGTAAGAAACTTTGCTCCACCACACAACTCCCTGCTATGGTGTTTTGCCTCACCACAGCCCAAAGACAACAGGGCCAAGTGACCATGGTTTAAAAACCCTGAAACCATGAGCCAACCAAATTTTTCCTCAGTTATTTTGCCCTAACAATGGAAAGCTGAGTGACACAGTCACTAACCAAAATTTTATCATAAAAGTAACGAAAAAGAGCCATATAGGCTCACATTTAAAAAAAAAAAAGTTGGAGAAAAAACAGACATTCATATCACTTTGGGGGGTCCACATCAAAAGGAGGCGGAATTTGAGCTGATTCTTGGAATCAGCAATCATTTTGCTTATGAGCTGGTAAGCATGTTTAGTCTTCTCTGCTTGATGGAAAACAGACTCTTGAAGTGGTTTTCTGGCATCTGTTCTGATGTTTCCCCCTAGGATTCTTCCTTGCCGTGCTCCGAGAGGAGATTGAGCTGGGGCTCATGGCTATGTGTGGGCCTTTTCCCTCTGGGGTTAGGTATGGGGCTTTAGGTTTAGGACCTGAATATTGTGTCTAGCTGCACAGAATTTGAGGTTCCGTTTTCAGGTCGCCAAAGAGGTGACCCTGGGGATCTCATAAAATATAGTTATTTGAGTAGGAAGCTTATTTTTGTCCTGTATATGATTGTACATCATTGTCTTTTCAGAAGTCTTAGAGCAAAGGAAAAGATTTGTCTGGCTTTTTGGGGCTTAAAGGGCCTTCTATCCATAGGGACTTCCTGAACACTGGCTTTTTTTTTTTTTTTAACCCCTGAGGAATGAAATATGCTTTTACCAGAAGTTTCTCTGGTGGAACTTCTGTTTATCACCTGGAAGCGGCCTGCAAATTGCAAGATGTGACTCATCGTGTGGGATGGCAGAATTTTATTAGTATTTCCGTAGTGCATTTAGGTGAAAGGATATTGTCTTCTGAGATGTTTCATGAGATAGGGGGACAAACAGGGAAGCCAAGATTAAGGTTATAATCACAGAACTGGAAAGAGTTTTCAATATATCAGTGCTACTCTGGGGTACTCTCATATAGTGCTGGGCAGACTCAGTCTGACACGCTGGCTATTCTAGATAGACCACCAATGAGGATATGACCATCTTATCCTCCATCTTACCCTCAGCTCTGAGGGAAATGAACTATATTATCTTTAAGGTTCCTACTAGCCACATATTACTTTGTGTTTATGACTCAAAGTTTTTAATTTCACACTTAAAATTTAATATATAAAGCCAAGGCAAGCTACAATTTTTTATTTCCACTGGGAGCCAGAGAGAGGAAATTAGGAAGATGAAATGTCAGAAGAGCATCCAGTGTTGTCTCTGTGACAGGAGAATCAGACAACTGGAGTTAAAGCAGGTTTACACCCTGTTCAAGCTGACCACACTCTAAGGAGCAGCCCTAATCTCTAATGAATCTAATAAGCCCACCCTGTGATGCACCTGCTTCCTCTGCCAGCCTGGGACAGAGTCAGCATTAGGTTTTGGCTGCCTGCCTAGGGATAATTATCACCTGGGTAATTAGAGATTGGCCCTCCATGTGCACCTGTAATGGAAAAATTATGGGGCGTCTTGTTTCAGAGCTGACATCAAGAGGAGCCCCATTCCACCCCTGGCTTCTTCTGTTCCCGCCGCAGGTCTGTTCTGTCCAACAGTAAATGTTAGTTCATAACAACAGCCGAGAGCCAACATGGTGTCTTTGTGGCTCAGCATTTTACCTCTTTGGGCTCAAGACCTTGCAAATATTCTGTGTTCTTTCACAGTCGGAGGTAGGATGGGATATTGAATTGCAAAGTGACTCTGAAAGCTCAAGAGTGTATGTTATTGTGTTTAGAATTTCATTTGAAAGTCATAAAACTATGTAAATAATACCATGCTTATTTAACCTCAGGGTCTGTTTGATCCGATCACAGGAGCAGCTAGTGCATTTAAAAAAAAAACAAAAACGCTTCTAAAATGAATCTACTTATTCTCCAAATATATACAGATCGCCTTCGTGTGCTAAGGCAGTGCTAGGAAACTATGATTGCTGAGGTGAGCTTTCTGTTCTCAAGGGGATGATAGCATTAAGGGGAGACAGAGATAAATAATTATCATACAAAATGATACAAGGTACTGGTCCTGTGACAGTGGAGGGGATAAAGTATTTTGGAGACACAAGGGAAGAAACAATAGATGGATTACCTGAAGGGTGTAAGTGTGCTTGTACATAAGAAGTTTGCCTGAGTAGAGGCAAAGATACAGGCTTAAAACATAAGTATGCACTTATTAGATGGCAAGTGCAGGGATGAGATTCTCTAATATCAGGCACAGGAGAACAGAAGGCCAAGCCACAGAATTTGTCTTGTAGTGGTAAGTGCAGAAGAGAAGTCCATTCATTTGCAAAGGATTATTCATCCCCTACCATGTTTCTGGTGCCATGAGAGGCTGTGCCCTGGCAGCACTTCCAAGCAAAATATGCCAGCTCATCATTGGCCTGCCTTGACCACTCTAACTAGAGTATATGCATCTGTTCCCCCACACTGTCATCTCGCCCTGCTTTATTTTTCATAAAACCTCAAAATCTCTACCAGGACACAATAGTTGTTTATCTGTTCATCTTCCACTAGAGTACAAATTTTATGGAGTGAGGATGTCAGGGCAGGGCTGGTTCCATGGCTGTGCGACCTGTGCAGTTGAATAGGGTCTGACGCTCAGAAGGGCCTTGGTGCTTTATTTAAAAACCTCTTCTGTTGATTCTTCTGGATACTCTTCATGATTTTATCTTTGAACTTGTATGTATAAGTGAAGCCCAGTGTAACAATGGAGTATTCACAGAGAAGATGAACAGGGAAGATCCACAGGATGGCTGCCTGCACATTAGTGGGTTTAGCAGCAATGCTCACATGTGCTGTTGACCAAGCCAATGATGTGCCTGTGTGTACCATGGGGAAGGCCAGGGTGCCATGGTGCCCCAGGGCAGTGTTGAAGGCTACCTCCAAGCTTGGATTGGCAGGGATGACAGTAATGTAAGTAGCAGAAGCAGCAATAGGCTAGGGCAGTAAAAATGAGAAGAGTCTCTATAGAGGGCAGTTCCAGGACTCCTTCTGGTGAGTGACTGACAGGGGAGTTATTGTAATTCTTTAGAGTTTGGAGTCCATGATTTTAAAAACCACTGCAATATTACAAAATAAATATTCATAAACTTTGAAATCAAAATTAATAAAAGATTGCTGTATTTGAGAGAAAAGAATATCATTATCATAGGAAGCTTCAGATGAACCAGTTATTAACAAGGAAGACAATTTTAAAATTGACTTTTCTTTATAATTGAAAATACAGTGATAGAATGCATAAACAAGCATTTTGAATTCTATACAAATCATAAAGCTAAATTCAGTTTTTTAGAGAACCTTCATAAATGAAAGAAAGTCAGAGGAAATAATTAAATATGATTGCATAAATTTACATTTAAAATTAAATGTAACATATATGAAACTCATTTGTCTGTATAGTTAAATCCTTCTAGAAAAAATTTTTATAAAAATTATTAGATCTAGATGAAATAAAAGTTATATTTCAAAATAATTGTCTGAAATTTATACCAATGTTGTCATAGCTTACAAAATACTCTTAACAGCTCCAGTGATAGCTATACCAGCAGAGAAATACTTCTTGAAATAAAAAAAAATTATCAAAAGGTGTTTGCAATCTCACATTTGTTAAAAATGATTGATGTCTCTTCAATTACATTTCTTTGAAATGAAGTTGCTAAAATTATAAATTTTGATGACCTAACTGATTTGCAAGAAAATGAGCTAGTTAAAAATCTTATGATCAATCAAGGTAGAACATTAATATAATATTACTCATTGTATTAGATAAAAGTATGAAGTCAGAAATATCATTTTTCAATATGTAAGTTTATATTGTTACTTATAAATTACCATTAACCTGATTATATTTTATAATAAAATAATTTCAAAGGAAAAAAAATTATATTCAGCACCTTAACAACACCTTTTAAATGCTTTCTGAATACCTTGCCCCCACCTCTTTATTTTGTCAGGCCTCACAGATTCTGTAGTTGGCTTTTTATTTTTTCCCCGTGGCACTGAGGATTGAGTCCAGGACCCCCCACACGTTAGGGTAGTGCTCTAACAGTCAGCCATATCCAGGTCTCTGTAGCTGGCTTTGAGTCAAGGTCCTGGCAGAAAACAGAATGTAACTCCAGTGATTCAAAAGACATAAGGGGATATAGACAAAATGGGCAGAGTCAGCAATAAGGACTGTTGGAAGAGCAAAGACTAGCAGTGTTAGGGAGGTATCACCACTATATAGGAGCAAGGAGAGTGTTCTAGACCTCAGGGAGAGTTGGTCACCTAATAGTTACATGTGGTCTAGAGGGAAACTACCATGAATAGAATCCATGAGCCAAAGCCCTGGGAGGGAAGGAAAGAAATGCCTTAACTCCGTACCTCTCGACTTCCATTCTGCTGCTATGCCTTCTATTGGTCAAACCCTACCAAAATCTAGAAGGACAGGGAGCCATGGTGTGAAGTCTGCAAGGAGACAGCCTCTTGGAGCACAGCTCAGGAGAGCAGAGAAGGAATTGCTCTGTGGTGTGTGTGTGTGTGTGTGTGTGTGTGGTGTGTGTGTGTATGCGTGCGTGCTTCTATGTTGCAAACAGAAAAGAAGAACTTTTGTCTTTTAAATCGACTGCTGTATCTTCATTATCTAGAACAGTGCCCGGCATATAGTGAGTGTTAAAAAATGTCTGTTGACTGAGAAAAAAAGAAAGAAAACCTCACATCTGATTTGGTAGTACTAAAAGTTTCCCATAGGTCATCATTTCCTTTTTTCTCATCCCTTTCATCAATGCTTTGCTATTAGTGCACTCTCTCCCTTAGGCAGACTCTGCCAGAGGACCTCTGAAGCCTGAGATGCCAGGCCTGCCTCATACACATCTACTTTGTAAAGAAAGAAGTCCTAAAGACTCAGCTCTCTTCTTAAACTCCAAGAGTGTGGGCAGTACCCTTGGGGTGATTTCAGTCCTAGTATCTTAGCCATGATGGATTGGACCAGAACAATATGTCATTGTGTAACAAGAAGTCTCCCGAAAGACCCCAGCAGAATGCACTCCAGCAGAAGCACTCCATATTGAGAGATGGCTGGTCCGTCCAACCCTTTTTTGGGGGAAGCCGACTTGTGAAGAGGAAGTGAATCTTTCCTTACTCTTCCATGCCCTGCACCCTGGACTAGAAATTGGAAAGAAAGGTACTAACATTTGTGAAAACTACTATGTGCCAGGGATTTTGTAGCTGTGAGAAGCCACAACCATGTTGTATCAATGATGTGACAACCGGTAAGGACAATAGACCATTTGGCTAAACACAGCCAAGTAAAAAGATAAAAAGGATTTCACTGATGTGATTGTTGAGTTGCTGAGCCAATGTTGTGTGTGTTGGCAATCACCTATTTCACATTTTATTGTCATATGAAAAACATATTTGGTGCAGTGAAGGTTAGATGGGTATTCTATTACAAGCAGAATTCCTAATGCATATGCGATTTGCTGTCTTAATCTGATTCTTTTTTTTTTTTTCTTTCTCTTCTCTTTTTATTTGCCATTGGCACCCATGGATAATGAATGGAGCTGGAGAGGTATTTGGCCCAACAACTTCATAGGAAATGATCTTGGGGAAAAGGTGGCCAAAAATTTTCTAGTTGAGAAGAAATGTGCACTTTAAAGATTTGATACATTGCGCTTTTTTCTTTTTTTAACTTCAAGTTGTTTGAACCAATCTGCTTCTCATGAATAGCATAAAAGATGAGCCCTTTTCTGGCATTATGGCCAACACTGGTTATTAGCATAATAACAATATATTTCTCAATCTGACATGCCAAAAGTATTTAATTTCCAATTTATGTTTCTTTTAAAATTTAATTGTGTAATAGTATATTTTACACATTTCTCACTCAAGTTATGAATATCAGTTTTAGTTTTCTTGTGTATGAGTGGATTTTTTCTGTGTTAAATTGACCATGTACACTTATACCTTTTAAAATTATGGCATTTCATTGACTTTATGACATCATTGATTATAGAACACACCATTGTTTCATATACCATCAAATAATTCAAACAATACCATCCTTTGCTATTAAAGCGTTACGCACCTACTTCTTATTTTATTTGGCAGAGCTTACCTGATTATAGAGATATTAAAATATAAAACATATGCATCCTAGAATTAACAAAATACAGTCAGTACCTACTCATGGTCTCATCTTTTCCTATTATACATTCTTCTACTTACTGAACTTTTTGGTAATTTATTATAGATATGTTCCTCTGTTTATCATTTCACTTAGCATTTTGAATCATGTTGTTTTAAAAAACATTTGAGTTTATACTTTTATGAAGTAAAATCTATCAATCTTTTTACTTTTTTTGTCTTGTCCTATGATGTAATGTTTACCAAGGTATTTTCCATTCTTACACTCTTAAAGTTTTATATAAATTGCTTCTAATATTTTTGTTATTTTACCTTTTAACTTTACATTTGTCTATAATTCGTTTCTCTATATGAAGTTTCAATTTTTATTTTTTCAAATAGTTATCTGTACATGCACCATTTATTAAATTAGCCTTCATTTAATTCCCACTGACCTGAAATACTATCTTTGTATTTCTTCATTATGTCTACACAAATGTATCTACCTATAATTTAATATTCTATCTCTATGTTCTGACATTAGTGTCACATTGTCTAAATTAGGATTGCTTTATAAAATGTTCTAACACTGTTTATTTTTTTCTAAGATTTTTCTCTTTTGAAAAAATATATATTTTATTTATTTTTTTAAATTATTTCTTACTAACATCACAATAGAGAAGTGCATTACATTCTTAGTTTTTTTGCATTGCAATTCTTAATACACCTTTATTTTAAGGACCCCCAAATCAGAATGTTTTATAATGCAAAAAAGAGTTAAATCAAAATTTAATGGGCAACACTTAAAATTTTATTTTTAATAATGTCTTATAGCCATAGCACCTTAGATTCAATAAATCATGGTGCATGAAAATGCTTATCTACCCTTTTTTATCTTTTTCAATATTTTGGCTCTCCTTCTCTGTTTACTCTTTTGGATTAATATTAGACTCGCTTTGTCAAAATATTTTGCAACTTAATGAAATTTGAGGTAAATTTCCTGATTGATTTAGGGAGAATTGTTATCTTTGAAATATTAAATATTTTTATCTGAATACATGGTTGTTTCTCCATTTATTAAATTCTTCTTTTACTATCACCAGTAAAGTTTCAGAGATTTTTTTCAAATAGCTTTTACGCATTTCTCTCTCAAGTAATGAATATCAGTTTTAGTTTGTCGGGTATGTGTGCAGTTATGAGTGGAGTTTTTCTGTGTTATATTGTGAGATGAATGTTGCTATTTCATGACAAGCTACTGATCTTTATTTTTTGTAGCAACTTGAGTTTGTCTGGGGAACTTGGATGTCACATACATACACACTCACAAATAAATTGGGAAAAAGAAGGTTTTTATAATCATCTCCCTCCCCTCCAAAATGATTAGATAACAGGAAAAGAAGATTAATAGAATGTACAAATGTTCATTTTAGTCATTAATTTGGATCATCATGCCAACCAACATTTTGGGGGACCTATATGTGAATCTATAAAGTGGATGGCTGGGTCCATTCAGGCTGGTAATAGCAAAATACCATAAACTGGCAAGTTAATAAACAAAAAGCTTTGATTTCTTATGATTCTGGGGGCTGGGAGTTTCAGGTCAAGGCACCAGCAGATCTGGTTTGGATTTGGTGAGGCTCTACTTCCTGGTTCACAGACAGGGTTTTCTCACTGTGTTCTTGCGTGGTAGGAGGGTCAAGGCAACTCTCTGGAATTTCTTTTATAAGGGCATTAATCCATTCATGAAGGCTCTGCTCCATGACCTAGTAACTCTCCAAAGCACCTCCACTAATACCCTCACATTGGTGGTTAGGCTTCAGCGTGGGAACTTGTGGGGACACCAACATTCAGACGACAGGAGCCTCATGTGGGTGCCTTCTTGGTACTGCAGGGCCCTGGGCCCTGGGCCTGTCTCAGAACACAGGGGAGATCCTGCAGGCAACACTCTCAGGCTACACTTCTTTGGCTGTAATTAAAGTGATGATTTAAAGACCAAATTATTCTGAGGTTTCTTACTGCCCTAACATTCTAGGGACTACTAACGAGTAATAAAATTGATGATAAAATTTATATCCTCTTTGGCCTGCCTGTTCTTAGTGAGTGAAAAGAAATGTTAAAATGCAGGATTCCAGAGAAGGCGCCAGGAAAACAGGATGCTTATACATTATGTAAACTCAATACCCACCCCCAAATATCTGAAGATGCTGGACAAAGTGACATAGCAGAAAACTGTCTTCAGATGACAGGAACAATCATGTTTGATGTCAGCTTCTGCTTGACAGCTCTTTCTGCGCCAGAAAGATATATCTATTATAATATATAAAGGACATGGACATGGTATCCCACTGATTCTATATTGATGCCTCTAACCATTGCCTTATAAAAAACAGAATCAGAAAGCAGATACAGCAGAGTAGAAGCATGAGAGCAGGTTGTTTCTTCACTAAGTAACTATTTATTGATCATGTATCTGTTCAACACCAAGAACATACTAGACACTCTTTGAGCCTACTTGTGGATCAGATGTCGTCATTCTTCTCCAGTTGGATGACAGATTATGTAAGCAAACACTTGTGCAAAGGATTTAGGTGGGGACCCAAGACAGAGTTTAATTCTGCAAAGATACCCAGGAAAAGCATAGAATAGCTGAGCCTGCTTCCATTTTGAAAGGCAGAAGATGGAGAAGGATATGCCCATATAGATTAGCAAGGGCAGAAGGTAAGGGGCATGACCTGGAGAGGCTGTAAGTCTAAGGCAGTGGTTTGAGAGGGCAATATGTGACCCACAGAGGTGGGCACAGAAGAAAAATATTAGAGGCATATTTAATCCATGTTAAAATATTTTGGAAGGCTGTGTCAGGCTTTTGAGTACCAGAGAGCTATGGACAGATTTGTGTTTAAGAAAGATCATTCTATGCGTGAAACTCGGATAATTTGGGTAAGTGTGAGAGTTGAGGCAAGAAACTGATCAGGAGAGAACTGCAAAAGTCTAGGTGAGAATTCATCAGAACTGGCATGAAAAAAATACAAGAATTAGCCTGTTTATGAGATAGTAAATAAGTTCTCTGCATGGCATAACAAAATACTACAAAGTTGGCAGCTTAAAATGGTACTCACTTATTAGCTCACAATTCTTTAGGTCAGAAAACTGGGCTGGATAGGATGTGATCTCTGGAGAGGGTCATACAGCATTGAAATCCAAGTGGAACCAGGGCTGCAGTTCTTATTTGGGACTGGGGATCCTTTCACAATCTTTTTCAAGTTGTTGGCAAAATTTACTTCCTTGCAGCCATAGAACTGAGATCACAGTTGTCCTGCTAGCTATGAGGTGGTGGCCGCTCTTAGCTTCTGGGAGCCATCCCTCTCCACCTACAGTTCACTACAGGGGTGCTAGTTATCTTCAAGGTAACTGGATTCTATCTCTCCAACTTTCCTTTTTACAACCAGCCTGAATAAACTCTCTGCTTTTAAATGACTATGTATTTACATTAGAACTATCCATGTAACTCCCTTTTCTTCAAATCAGCTGTGCTGTATTACCTAACCTCATGATGGGAATGAAATTTATTACATTCCCAGTTGAGGGATTATGCATGGCATGGACATGGTGAGAAATCTTGGGTGTCATCTTAGAATTCTACCTATCACTTACGGTACAAAATGTCAACAATATCAAAAGCAACAACTGGACTGGATACAAATCCAGTTCCTAACTGCATAAAGGGAAAAGGAAAAAAACCAAGCAATTTTTGTGGCTGGTTGGTATAGTTTATTAAGACTGGGAGTATGACAGAGTTCTGCTTTGGACTTGTTGAGGTTGGTGTGTCTGTGGGCCAAATACATCCTGTGGTGCAAGAGACCGTGAATTAGGAATACCGAACAACTGGGGAAGAAATATAAGATTTTTAGTCATTAGCAGACAGATGTTGGCAGCTTAAAATGGTACTCACTTATTAGCTCACAATTCTGTAGGTCAGAAAACTGGGCTGGATAGGATGTGATCTCTGGAGAGAACCAGTCAAGACATGGGGCTGGATGAACTTGACTTATTTTAATTGTGCAATCTCCTCCGAACTCAAGTTCACAATTTCTCTGAGCAGATCTAGGCTTTTCAGTTTTATGTGCAGAATGTCTTCCATATAGGATGTACTCAAAGCTGCTTTGGATGAATGGATTGTTGAGAGCACACGGGGAAAACATGCCAAGTGAAACACCAAGGCCAGGGGCAGTATCCTGGGCCATGTTAGTGCTTACGGAATGAGCAAAAGATGAAGAATCCACAAAGGGGCTCAGCAGGGTCAAGAGGAGGAAAATCAGGAAAGCCAGGTCCCCAAAAGACAGGAGAAGGGCCTCAGGAGGAAAACCTGATATATAAATTGCATTGAACATTTTATTAACAATTCCTTTCTGCCAATTAATGTGCATGGAGGGAGGTTATTTAATCCCTAATTCTACACAGTAGGTGCTTTTCTTATACAGAAGAGGAAACTGGGTCTCAGATTTGCCCTGGATCCCACAGTTGGTCAAAAGGAGAGATGAACTTTAAATTCTGGATATATGATCTCAGAGCCTCCTTAACACAAAATGATACAGCTCTTCCCTTCTTTTCTCATTGTGCTGAAGAGCAATTCCTCCTAACTGGGAGAAACAGAAAACCCAGTAGAAGAGATAGCATTCGGTTCTTGATAGATTGGCAACAGAGACGGGGAAACCCAATGGGTTTTCCTAGATTTAGCAAAAAAAAAACAAAAAACAAAAAAACACACATGTCACAAGTTAATTTTGGTCATCAGATGATGTTTTTGGTTTTGTTTTAATGTAAACATGTCCCCATTCTATAGCATGCTCCAATTAGGCTAGAATCTTCACCCTCCTATATGACTTTTTACTTTTATAATTCCTAGATCATGCTGTTCACCTTTATGAAACACTCTACCTTTCCTTTTTGCCAATCTTAATGCTATCCCTCAAAACTCACCCTTTATCCCTTGCCCAGCATTCCCACCCACAAAATGTCATTTAGAAAACCTACAAGGTCATAGCTGTCCTTGTTTCATTTCAAATCAGCCTTGCAAGTGAGCACACTGTGCATTATTACAACCCCTTGTGCACCTGAGAAAACTGAAGCTGAGATCCAAATTCAACAGATCATCCATTCACATAATGGCGACTCTGGAGCCTTAAGGCAGCAACTTTTATTCTTTTTCTGTTAATCCACGCTGAGCTTAATTTCATCTTTCCATTTTTATTCTCAGCTCCCAGGAACCTCTCCCACTTTTTGACCTCTCATTTTGGCTCCTGATTTAAACTTTCCTCTTATTATTCAAAATGTGTTGTCCTGTCAGGTACAGTGGTGTACACCTGTAATCCTAGCTACTCAGGAGGCTGAGGCAGGAGGATCACAATTTTGAGACCAGCCTCTAAGCAACTTTGTGAGAACCTATCTCAAAAAAAATAGAAAATAAAAATAATAAATAGGTAAATAAGTAAATAGAGTTGGGGAGGTAGATTAGTGGTAAAATTCCCTGAGTTCAATCCTTAGCACCATCTCCAATAAATATATGTATGTCTCATTTCTGCAAAAATTTATATTCTCCCAAGATAGGAATCTACCATGTACAACTTTTGCACCTACACATCAAACATATCCAGATTGAACTGAAGAACTTTACCAAAAAAATCCTGCCAAATGGGTGTAGAAAAGCTATCAGGTCTGAACAAACCTCAAACTGCCAATGAGTTCTTGGCAAAGTGAGTTACCAACACTTGTGATCATTATTACTTTTTTTTCCCATAGAATACCCCAAATTGCCTGCTTCCAATGTGTGGCCAAAATAGTCTTCCCTAATATCTCTAGCTTTGAAGTACACATTCCAATCTATCACAGAAATATCCAGAACAAATAGCCAGGGAATAGGCTAATTTTCTTTTTTATTTTATTTTTCAGTTGTAGATGGACACAATACCTTTATCTTATTCACTTATTTTTATATGGTGCTGAGGATCAAACCCAGCGCCTCATATGTGCCAGGCAAGCGCTCCACCTCTGAGCTACAACTCCAGCCCCTGGGCTAATTTTCTTAATGGTGTAAGTCTTTCTCATATTGTTCATTCAAAGACTTAGGGTGACACCTGCAATATGCTAGGTTTGTTTTAGGCAGTGGAGATCAAAGATGAAAGAGTCATGTTCCTTCTGTTCAATGAATTGAGACGATTCCATTTTATGCAGATACCAGGGTACAAAGCACAACAGATAAATGCTGCTGGAGTTGAGAGGTGAGAGACATTTAACTGCAACTTAGAAGAAGAGAAAGTATAACTTAAATTTTTAACCTTGATTTTGCTCTAAAATTCACACAGCCCATCCTGATACATTAATTATGTGAATTGTAGCTTCAGAATAATTACTATGATTATCTGAAGAATTTTAAAAAGGACTAAATGCTAATGTGAAAAAATGACACACTCAACAAGAGGCATTAGAGGAAGCTGTTAAGTACGATGGGGAAGGTGAAGAGTTCCCACCCCCTCCTGTCTTAAGTTCCTCTACTCCAGTGGGAAACAGCACACATAGCACTCTCTCATTCCAGCCATTATTCTTTCCCTTATAGGCATCTTACAGTATGACTCTCTCCCTTTCTCCTCTTTCCTCTCCTCCTTAGATTACAGATATGTCTGTCTCTCCTGTTTTATTTATCGTCATATTCTTCAGTAACCACTCTTCTTAATTTATTTCTTGAAACTTCTTTCTTTTGCACCATTCCCACCAGCCAGGAAAATGTAATTATAATTTGGCAATTGGTGTTCAATGAATGAATATTGGCTAGAATCCCTCGGTTACACAATAATATACTTTACATGGGTTTATCATTATAGTGTCAGTTTTAGAGTTCTCATGTACAGTACGGTGACTATAGTTAATAATATTGTACTATATACTTGAAATTTGCTAAGAGAGTAGATTTTAAGTGTTCTTACCACATGCACCAAAGTGGTAACTATGAGAGATGATGGAGATGTTAATTTGTTTGACCATACATTATATTAAAACCTCAATTCATATGTCAATTAATTTTTTAAAGGAGGACCTATTGATTGTTAAACTTTGTTAACATAGGGCTCAGAACTCAACATAACCCTATAATAAGACAAATAGCCACTGTCTCCTCCAGTTAGCAATCCCATTGAGATCCCTGACCTAACTCCTCAAAAAGCAACCCAGACTTTCCCCCCCTGGCAGGCAGACTCATTCTCTGACCTTGCAACCCATGAGTGCTGGTGGCACAGAGAATAGCCATCCCACTGCCATAGTTCTTAATGCTCATGTCCTTAGTAATTGGATTATGTTAGAGGAGAGTTGCCAATTATTATAGAAAACAGACATTGTCCTATTTGGTTCTATTATAATCTATCACTATGTCAAATACCCTGAAGGAAGAGATGTCCTAACCAGCTCTGAACAGGTCGATTTAGACCCAGACATCCTCCAGCAGTTCTTGCAAGTATCTCCTCCCATTTATTGAGCCTCATTATTGCATTTGATAGGCCAGGGAACATTGCTCTAAACAGATTAGGAGTATTAGCTCGCACATGAGTCTGTCCCAGGTGCCACCATGTATTAGATTGAAGCACTGTGTAACCCCAATAAAATTCGTAATGTAATAATGATTATAAGAACAGAAACAAGGGTCTCACAAATAATGATTCATTAAGATCCTGTTCTATTCTAAATGTTTGGTACTGAAGGCTCAGGGATTTAGGATTCTCAAATCCTTTAATTTTGGGAAACTCTACAAGTGGCAAGCCTTACTTCAACAGGCCATTTGATCACTACTTATTCCTGATGCCATTCCAAATTATGACTACAGCTCCTCCAGTCACCATGCCAACTACTGCTACACCCCAAGGCCCTCCTTTCACAGCCCCAGTAAATCTCAACCCCCTTCTTTGACCTTCACGTATGGTGCTCCCTGTCCCTTGTCCCCATGAGAGATCCAGCAGTCACTGGACACACTGGTCATCCTCATATATTTCATTGGTGGTATATTGATTTCCATATAATTCTCAATTTTTCACCACTCCCATTGATGCTGGATCCCAGCTCACCTGATTTCCTGTGAAACTTTACAAATTTAAAGGGGAAAACTCTTAAAATGGGTGCCGCTGGATTAGGATCAAAGAACACGAACATTTTGAGAATATATTGATGCTCAGACTTCACATATCACAATTAGAATCTCTCATGTTTCAGCTTGTGCCAAGGCCCCAATCTATGAAATAACTGACGAAATTGCTCACATTTCTCAAATAATTATTGATGGCCCCTACCTGCCATCACAAATTGCATTTACTTAATAATAATTAATATTTAGATAGGCCTATTCCTGAATAGCCCTTTCCAGAATTCTCCTGCCAACACCACTATTACAGATGTCCCCAGGTATCACTGAACAGGGTACACACTTTACTGCTGATTCATATCAGGAGGACTCTACTTACGACAATGTTTGGAACTCCCATTTTTCCTATCATTCACAGGCATCAACCCTAATAGTCAAAATGGTTTACTGAGGGACATTTCTCTTAAAATTACAAAATGGATAACTTTTCCCCAAATGGGTTCTTTGCTCACTGCCTTGGTTAATCTGAAACTTCGACTTTTAGTTCCTAAGACACACTACCACAATGTAAAAAGAGCTCTTCTCTCACCTACCTTATCATCACAAAAGAGGGCAGTTTTTAATCTATATAGTAATCTAGAACATCCAAGTAGAAGCCCCCTTCCCACTTACTTACACCTGCATTCTGCCACCCCCGTTTCAATCCTAGCACAATGCACAATGGATTGGCTTCTGGATCACTGGTGGATAACAGAATGGAACCCACTAAAAATTGGGTTGCTTTGTTCCCAAACAGGTAATTCTATGTGCCCAAAAGTGTTATGCTAATATATATATATCCTTTTCTGATATGAGGTTTTAGAAGTCAGCTAATTGGAGGTCCCTCTTTGTAGGGGATGAAAATCTTGGTGCCTTGTCTCACACCTATAACTGGGTGGATCTTCCAGGGAGCAAAAGAAGATTTAAAATTAGTTTCCAATGAATTTTCTGAGTAGGATGCCTCTGGCTTCACCTCATTATGATTATATGGAATTGGGGACTACTGCAGGATTCAGGATGAGGAGGCCCATGACTATCATCATAATAAACAGGTATCCCCAGCAGGTCAAGTCCTACATGCCAAAAACTTAAAAAAAAAATTACCACAGAACATTCTGGCTTGGCCTGACTCTGCCTCGTTTTGCTAAAAGCAAGTTCTGGGATTCTACTACTCTAGCTCAATGTCAAATACCACGGGATCCTTTGTACATACACAGTCACCCCATTTGTTTGAAGCAGTAAATCCACAGAGTTCCCAGAAGATGTTATTCCAGGGTAATTAAAGTTTCCATATCCTTATCTCCTTGTGCCTAGACATTAATAACCATGATTTAACCAGCCCCTCTTGTATATGTGTATTGAAATATCACACCCATAGAATGTGTTAAAAATTATTTTTTAATGTTTAAGAAGCTATAAATGTTACCCTGATTGGATCAATACACATTGTATGCATGTATCAAATCATAACACTGTACCCAAACACTTACATAACCAAAATAAAATTTTAAAATAATAAGCCAATACTTTGGTAGTGGTGTGAAAAATAAGAGTAATGACAAGATAGTCTACATAAATATCCATCATAAAAATTAAGGAGAAATAGAAAGAATTAGATTAAGGTAGTAACAGAGATGACGAAAAAGAAGAAATGAATCTGAGAAAATTTATATGGTAGAATAAAAAAGTTCAAAATTTATTGAAGTAGAGAAGGGGAAAGAAAGGAGGGGCATCGAGCCTGTTACATTTGGATGAAGATAACAATAATCAAGATTCATAGCAGAGGGGCTGGGATTGTGGCTCAGTGGTAGAGTGCTTGCCATGCATGTGTGAGGACTGGGTTTGATCCTCAGCACCACATAAAAATAAATAAATAAAATAAAGGCATTGTGTCCATTTATAATGAAAAATATTTTTTTTAAAAAAAGATTCATAGCAGAGAAAGAAAGTGAGTCTCCTTTTGGAAATAATGATTACATTAAAAGGAGAAATAAACTATCATGTTAATATTTTTAGAAACAAAAACATTTACTA
This sequence comes from Ictidomys tridecemlineatus, assembly GCF_052094955.1. Lineage (NCBI taxonomy): Eukaryota > Metazoa > Chordata > Mammalia > Rodentia > Sciuridae > Ictidomys > Ictidomys tridecemlineatus. The sequence continues at coordinate 53,355,231 of NC_135487.1, forward strand.
TTTTCTTCTAAATAAAACAACTTTTCAAAGCAATCCCTATACACTCATAGGCATAGTTACTGCATAATTCCTAGAGACAAAGGTATACTTATCTTCAGTCAAATTTAAAATAATTCCTCAAGTATAAATCTTTACTTCAAGATCTTAGGGCTTATCTAAGGCTCATATTAGGAATCTTTCACTCTAACCTCACTAGGGACCTCACAGGTACTATCCAAAAGTCAATAGCAGTTAACGGCAAATACAATGACAGTCATCTCCAGAATGATGACCTCAACTAATAGACTAAGGCATCTCAGATGATAGCCTCAGCTCAGGAGACCAAGGCATCCCAAATGGTAACTTCAGCATATCCCAAACTCCCAGCATCAATACTGGGAATCCAAGATGTTGACTCAATTCTAAACTGAAACTTGCCACATAAGATTCTGCTACCTGATCCTCTCACTTCTCTCATATCTAACCATGATTCTAACACTCTGTCTGTATCCCCTATAACTTCTCAATTTCACATTCTTTTCTCTTGCCTCCTGGTTTGCTAACTAAGTTTTATTCTATTCTGGCTCTTTGCTTTCTGCTTCCAACCTAGCTTATGGCAATGTCACAATGGCTATTAATACTGCTTAATTACAGATCCCATCCACCCTGCTTATATAAGTCTCTGTGACTCCATACTGTCTCCTACACAATGTGAGACTATATTGCAAGAAGCTATGGGGCTGGGGTTGTGGTTCAGCAGTAGAGCACTTGCCTCACACATATGAAGCACTGGGTTTGATCCTCAGCACTACATGAAAATAAATAAATAAATTATATATATACAAAAGAAGCTAATGCCAATACCCTTCACCCTATTTAGATTTGTGCTAAGCTGCTCTTTCCATCTTCATAGTGTTTCCTCTTGGTGTAAATAAGCATCCTTCAAATTAACTTACCTAGTTCCACTAGTCTGATCCCTGAATTGGACAGCTAGTCTAAAACTGGAATTGGGATCCCCATGCATGCCAACATAGAAATCTAACACAACACCACCTGCCGTGTGAATCAGTTGGAATCTGGTACCATAATTGTCCCTATATCTGCCCTCACCTCATACCCCACCATGACTTCTCCAACCTCATCATCTCTGATTTCCCATCTTCTGAATGCTCTTCCTTCACTTTCCACTATTCCTGGCTACCAACTCCACTCCTTATTTTACTCAACCTGATGGACGGTATCTATGAAACAGTATGAGAGAATGTCACCTGAGAGGTAAACCTTCAGCGATGCTGGGCCTCCTATGAGGTGCCCAAGCCTGAAAGACTACTTAGATGACAAATTTCCACCCATTTGAGGTCTGTGATATTCATTATAACTACATGGTATCCTTTCCAGTCACCTGCTGTCCCTAGTGATTTCCCCCAGCTCTTTTTTTTTTTTTTTTACCTCCCTGGGGTTCAATTACACTTTCCCTCAAGGGCCCCTTCCCCTTCCCCACTTCTCCTACCAATCAATATTACATACACTGATATCTCCTATTTTTCTCTCTCCCCATTGGAGCTCATGCAGCCCTCACATTGTCCATGTTGATTGAAATTTGCCTACCAGAAACTACACCTCTGTGACCTTGGGGCTTTTTGGTTCTCCTGTGGCACTGCTCAACTCTCTTGTCACATCAAACAGCCCAAGACTTAGATGAATGAGGGAGAAATCTCCCTAGTTCCTAGGTACCTGATAACAGGTTGACCTTAGGCAACTTTAGATGACATTTCTGGCATCTCAGAGTTTGTGCCTTGATGGAAACCTCTCTCTGCACACAAGAACCCAGGAATAATCTCCAGAATAGTTCAAAGATGATACAACAAAACAAAAGAGTCCAGGACATTCCCTGTACTCCACAGATTTCCTCTTGGGGCTTCTCCATCCACCTGTGGTAAGATGATGATGAGGAGGATGATGGTGATGAGGATGAGGATTTTTTTTTGTGTGGGGGGATGGCTTTGTAAGTGTGGTCTCTCTTAAGTACAAGTACAGCAAACCTAGGAGGTTGCATGGTAATCCAAATATCATGGATGAATTCGGGACAACAAGAGTTAGAAATAAGGAAAGAAATCCAGATGCACTGCTTGACATTTGCTTTAGTGCCAGTACTCTAAGTCTCGTCTCCCACTCTGTGTCTGTCAACTGATGTACACACTCTCACTCCTGCCCTTTAGCTCACATGCTATTCTATGACCTCTTTAATCCTCAGGACTGTGGTTCTTTTGCTAGCAGTAGGATTTCTCCTTTATAAAAGGCTCTTGTGTTCAGTGGCCTCTTTCCTTTGGCCCTTCTCTGGGAGATCCATTCCCCCTTACCACTTGCCTTGGGATCTCTCTATGAACATCAAAAACTTTTCTTTGATTGCTCCAAGGGACTTCAGGCTAATGTGTTTTAACATCCAAAACTAATGTTGGGATGAGGCTTTGCTATGGTGGAATGGAGTTGCGTGCGCGCGCATGTGTGCGCGCGCGCGCGCGCACACACACACACACACACACACAGACACACACACACACACACACACACACACACACAAATATACATACACACATAGTTGTTTTACTGATGAGGAAATTAAGGAACTCTGAAGCCATTCTGGGGGATTAGACCTTACCTGAAAGTTAACTATAATGTGACCATTCCTCTTGGGAGCAAAATTTGCTTATGATAAATCTAAGTCTGAAAATCTTTGGTGTATGATGGGATACCAAACAAAACATTTCTCTGTCAAATGACATCTTAGAACAAGATTAACAAGGGAAGCTTTTACACCTCCTAGAAGTGGGGTGGGTTGGGCTGGAGTTTGTGTTTAGCCCTGCAGCTCTCATGGCCTCCCAGAAGGTCATTCTGACCCCTAATCACTGTGGGTCTAAATTCTTGTGATCAGTTTGTATGACCTATACCTCATGGAGAAAGTGCTTCCACTTTCTCACTCCTTGCCAAATGGTTTCTTGAATAACCAAGTACATAATAAAACAGCACTTGTCAGAAAACTCATATGATGACAACACCCTGGAATTCAGGGGAAGCAGAGAAGAAGGACAATATTGCTTAATCTTTGCTACTGCAAAGTTCTCTAAAATGCATCAGTGTGCTTTCCTGCAAACAGGTCAGTATGGTAAATATGATTGATGGTCTCTTAGTACTGTCATGGTACTAAGTAGCCCCATTACTCATTTCTGTTTCATTTTTGATGTTAGAGGACCTTGGGATAATGAAGTAGTATGTATGGACTCCAGCAAATACCGTGAAATGGTAAAATAATGATGAAACTCCTGTCCTGAGCATGTAAGTATTTCTGACAAATTACAAGCATTATCTCTCTTTTTCTTTCTCCCTTTTTAAAATGGGTTTAATAACTTATCAATTATTAAATTTGTTACTTATTAAAAACGTAACCTACAGTTCTATAATGGCAAGGTTTTATTTTATTTTAATTTTATTTTATTTTTATTTGTGATTGCAATTATACATAATAATGAGGTTCATTGTTATATTCATACGTGCACATAACATAATTTGATCAATCTTATTCCTAAGTACCTTCCCTTCACTCCCTTCCTCCTATTCCTGATTTGCTTGCTCTACTCTACTCATCTCCCTTCTATTATTATTTTAATTAGAGCATTATAATTATGTGTGTGTGTGTGCAGAATTCATTATCCATACATTATCTCTCAAAACCTTATAATAACTCCAAAGTAACCACTATCGTCATTCCCCAGTTTGCAGAAAAGGAAAGTGGGGGTCAGTTTCAAGGTTATTTTGCTAGCAAAAGCTGGTTTTCAAGTGCATGTCACACTCCAAGTCCTAAATTATAAGCAATTTCTTTCTTTTCTTTCATGTCTCCAAGAGGCAAAATTGTTCCCCCTTCCCCCAACTACGTCCATGTTCTCATCTCCAGCACCTGGGAATATGTTTATTTAGAATGTAAGAGATGTTGCAGATGTAATGAAGGTAAAAATCTTGTGATGGAGAGATTATTTTTAGGATTTTCTAGTGGGTTTAATGTCATCACAAGGAGATAGGAGATTTGGAGTTAAAGAAAGAAATGTGACAATGCGGGTAGAGACTGGACTAATAGAGATGGCAGCCAAGGAAGGTGCACAGTCACCAGAGGCTGAAAAGTCGAAGAATAGATTGTCCCCTAGGACCTTCAGAAGGAACACAGGCCTGCTGATACCTGGTCAGAGGTACTGTGGTTGAGAAATATGTATGCCTTCTTTATTCTTTCTTTCTACAGCAACATGGGAAACCATGTGTTAATAGTGGCAGACCATATAGCAGAAGAGATCTTGCTCCATTTCTGCTAATGTAATCTTTTATGAACAAGAAATAAACTTCCATTGTATAATTTGAAACTTGGAGATTTATCTGTTATAGCAGCTGGTGTTAACCTCCACCAAACTCTATGAAGTGCAGCCTTATGAAGTATTTCTTGTGTTTATTGGTAGTGAAACTAGGGCTCAGAGTGATGAAATAACTTGACCAACTTCATAAATTTAAAAGTGACAAAGGTAGAATTCTGACTCCAAAGACCATTGTATTTCTGTGACACGACACAATATTATTTATAAAACTACTGCTCAATTGTCTGTTGAACAAGTCCATTTTTTTAAAAAGTCTCTGAATCATAGATATTAATCCTGGAAGGCACTCAACAGGTTATTTTCCATAAATCTCTTTAGTACTTCAAAGATTTTAAAAAGGGGGGGGGAAGCCCCAAAATACCAGATAGCTTGCCCATGCCGTGGGATATAGCCAGGATAGAATGAAGCTCCTTTTCCATTAACCAATTGCTTTTTTTTTTAAAGTTGTTGTTCCAATTGCTATTTTAATTAAACTGCTTTAAAAGTTGATGTCACAACATGCACATACATATCATTAAATGCTATATCTCATTTTGTCTTAAACTTGAATTCTTTAAGTTAATTTATTTATGTATTCTAATTAGACATATGTGACAACAGAATGCATTTTGATTCACTGTACACAATTGCAGCACAACTTTTCATTTCTCAGTTGTACACGATGTAGCATTGTACCATATAGGTACTTAGGGTCCAACTGTTCTTATGTGTGACTTTGCTTTTCATAAATTGTTTTCAAATATTTTGGTATAATATTATTCATGACCATCAAGGTAGAATTTTTTCTTTAGAATGAAAAATGACAAAAACTAAACTGTATTTAGAAAAACTGACACATTGAAAAATATATCCACCAACTGTATGTAGATATGCCATATATATGCACATATATATGCACACACACACACACATACATATATATATATATATATATATATATATATATATAATGTGTTCCTTATTCTATTCTTTGTCTCTTATTCTATTAAGACTGAAATATCTTCATGTTGTAAATATAAAAGTGGCAAAAATCCTGAACAGATGGAGAATTAAAAGAATGAACTGAGGATTCCACATCTTGGCAAGTCTGGAAACACACTCCACTACAGTAAACATATTTTTAGGAAACAAATAATGGCAACCCACATGTCTATGGCTCACCAGATTCTCTAGTTTGGCTCACTTATTCTCTGAGTACAGCTGGACTTCTTTTCAAGAAACAGATAATTCCCAATCTTTGAAGCCTAGAGATGAATTTCAGAATTGAATTCCAGAGAACTGGGTAAACCTTTAAAACTACCCTTAGGATTTTACACGTGGGTGAGATTTTCTAGTTTCTTAGTTTTACATGGAAATTCTAGTACGGAACACTTTCTCCCCACACCTGCTATTTTTTAACTGATAACAGTTGTGAAATGGAGGTCTGAAATTCTGAACAATGTGCTGGGAGTGTCTGTCGGATTCACCATCCTTGTGAATCTCCATGATAAATTCTGATTTCAACTCAGTGTCTCAGCATCAAGGAATATTAAAACTGGAATGGAACTTGAGTGCCTAGAACGAAGAGTCTCTCCAATTTCCATTACCTGGGAATTATCCTTGAGCGCCAATTGCATATTAGTGGTGTTATTCATTTCTCAATGGCTTTTCTGAAAACTGATTTTGAGTTGATTCACTTTAAAAAATTAAGTGCTTTTTTGAGGCGTCATCTACATACTATAAGATTCACTTATTTTGGCCTAAATTCAATGATTTTTAGGGAATTTGCTGAGTTATTCAATTATACCCAAAGTTGGATTTTAAAACATTTCCGTTATACCTTTAAGATCCCTCCCTCATAGCTGGTGTGGTGGTGCACACCTGTAATCCCAGCAGTTTGGGAGGCTGAGGCAGGAGGATCACAAGTTCAAAGCCAGCCTCAGCAACTTAGCAAGTCCCTAAGCAGCTTAGCAAGACCTTGTTTCAAAATAAAAAGAATAAAGAACGGGCTGGGAATGATGCTCAGTGATTACGTACCCCTGGGTTAAATCCCTGGGAAGGAAGGAAGGAAGGAAGGAAGGAAGGAAGGAAGGAAGGAAGGAAGGAAGGAAGGAAGGAAGGAAGGAAAGAAAGAAGAAAAAGAAAAAAAAGAAAAAGGAAAAACAATCTCTTCCTCATGCCCATTTTCACATTCAGTTCCCATTTTCAACCCCAGACAATAATCTAATACCTATTGTTATGGCTTTGTTTTTTCAGTACATTTAACATAAATGGAATAATTCAATATGCATGATCTTCTGTGTCTGACTTCTTATATTTCCTTAGAGATGTCCATCAATCTTTTCAACCAAAAGTTGGGCTCTGGTCACTCCTGGGATGCTTGAAGGCAACCCACAGGTGAGTCTTCCTTACATGGTACTTGAATGTAGTTACACTATACCTGGTCCTTCCACTTGGCACAGGGGAAGAAACCTTGATCCTTCTTTAGGTTCGCTTACAGAAACCTTGATGCAATGAGTTTTAACTTCTTTTATGAAGTCAAATTCAACTCTCTTCTCAGCAAGATGACCTTTGCAGTGGGACCAGCTCAAAGGATTGTACACTGAAAGTTATAATATTGATTAAAGGAACAACAGAAGTCACAAATAAGCAAATCTTTCATGGTCACAGGTTAGAATAATTACCCACATATAGTTGGTATTAGGGATTTAATCAATGCAAGTTTGTGACCTATACTTAATAAGAAGTCTTCACTTGAAGAGAATAATCTTGTTCTCAAACTCCCATTTCAAATGGAGTTCAACCCATTCTCTATACCTACTATAGCATAGGGTAAGCACACCTTGAACCAATCAAGGTTAGCTAGGATTTTTTTCAACATATGTAAATCAATAAAAATGATACCTTACATTAAAAGAATGAAGAATAAAATAATCATATGATCATCTCAAAAATCTTGGTAAAATTCAACATCCTTTGATGAGATAAACTCTTGACAAACTTGGCATAGAAGGAATGTGTTTCAACATAATAAAGGCTAATACATGACTAGCCCACAGCTAACATAATAATTAGCAATGAAAACTTGAAAGCTCTTAGAATGGACACAAAACAAGTATATTCATTCTCACCACTGCTACTTAACATAATACCAGAAATCTTAGAACAATTAGGCAGGAAAAAGCAATATAAATAATCCGAATCAAAAAGGAAGAAAATAAATTGTCTGTTTGCAGATAACATAAATATATAAAGAAGACCCTAAAGATTTCATCAAAAATTGTTAGAACATAGAACCAATAAATGCAATAAAGTTGCAGAATATAAAATCAACCTTCCAAAATTAGTTGTGTCTCAATATATTAAGAATGAACTACATAAATAAAAAATTTAAAAAATCAATTCCATTTACAATATAATTAAATGCATAATATATTTATGAATTCATTTAATGGAAGAGTTGAAAACTCTGTACACTGAAAACTATAATATTGATTAAAGGAACAACAGAAGTGACAAATAAACAAATCTTTCATGATTACAGGTTAGAATAATCTTAAATTATTAAAATAGCCATACTACCCAAAGCAATCTACAGATTCAATGTGATATTTATCAAAATTCCAATCACATTTTCCACAGAAATAAAAAAAAGGCAATCCTAAAATTTGTATGGAACCACAAAAGCAAAAAAAACAAAACAAAAACCCCGAGTAGCTATAAAGTAGTCTTGAGAAAGAACTAATCTGGAAGCATCACACAGCATGATTTCAAACTCAACTACAAAACTATAATAATAATAATAAAGCATGGTAATGATTAGACCAATGGAACAGAATACAGAGCCCCAGAATAAACCCTGTATATATGGTCGACTGATCTTTGACATGGGCACCAAGAATACACAATGGACGAAAGGAAAAACTTTTCAATAAATGATCCTGGAAAAATTTGAATATCCACATTCAAAAGAATGAAATTAAATCCTTGCTTACAATAATCACAAAACTTAACTAAAAATGAATTGAAGACTTTGAATGTCAGATCTAAAACGGTGAGATTTTCAGAAGAAAACATAGGGAGAAACATCTTGACATTTCATTGGTCCTGACTATCATTTTATGGATATAACATCAAAACCACAGGCGACTAAGCTCAAAGCAAACAAGTTGGATGACATCAAAGAGCTTCTACACAGCAAGGGAAACAGTCACAAAATAACACACAAATAGAATATTAGTCAGTCATAAAAAAGAAGGAAGTACTGTCATTTGTGTCTACATACATGGGCCTGGAGAACATTATGCTAAGTGAAACAAACCCATACAGAAAGACAAAGCTGTATGATATCACTTATTTGTAAGAAAAAAAATTTTTTTTTTAAATCTAACTCAAAAGCAGAGAGTAGCAGATTACCAGAGCCTGGGAGATGGGGGAAATGGGGAGATCTTGGTCAGAGGCTACAGACTTTCACTTATAAGATGAACATGTTCTGTGTATCTAATGTGCAGCATGAGTGGCGATAGGTATGCTAATTTCATTATGTTAATCATTACACAATATATCAAATCATCACATTGTATACCCTAAATGTATATAATTTTATCAGTTTTTTTTAGACATACAGATGAAGGTTTATTTAGGAAAGCAGAGTTATATTCAAGGGAGGATGTGGGCCATCTCCAGAGGGAGAGACAGCACCCCCTGAGATGGGGTATTAATATTTATATCAGGATGGTTGCTAGGGACTAGACTAGAGGTGGAGCCAGGAAAGAATTAAACAATTTCATGCCAGTTGTGCTTGTTAATTACCCTTATGTTCCATTTTGCAATTATATATTTTTAAATAAATAAAACGTGATCACAAGAAAATTGTTTTTTAATGGCTAATGAAGAATGATGGATTCTTTCTGTGTCTGGGCTGGGCCAAAATCCCCATCTGGTCAGTGAGACACAGAAGATGCCCCTTCTGGGAAAACTCTCCTATGGATTCTTTGAAATTTCAGCTTTCTAACTGTGCTTTCCCTGGGAATAAAAAACTGATTTCCTGGACGTTGTCCTAAGGGTCATGGGAATAGCAAGTCACGTGACCTGGAGTGCATTGCTTATGCACCACAGTGATATCTGATGTCTTCAGACATGTGCCTTTCCTCTTTGACTCACAAAGCATCTTTGGTGGTGCTGGAGATAGAGCTCAGTAGTAAAGAACTTACCCGACATGCATGAGGCCCTGGGTTCAATTCCCAGGACTGGGGGAAATAAACTATTTGGTAAATGCTTTCTGGCAGTTCTTCAGGGATGCAAGAATTTTGCATTTAGCTGTGTAATGCAAGTATCCCTAGCTGTCCCTCACACCTTGGTTTCAGTTCTGAAACCTGACAAGACAACTGTATCCAATGTTTTTATTCTGAGCTGTAGTATCAAAGTGTAGTATCAAAGTGGGACTGCTTTGAATATTCTAATTCTTTTAAAACAATAAATACTGTGGGTCACACAGGTCCCTCAACTAAGCTTATTAAGGGAGATCAAAGAAAAAGAGGGTGAAGATGGCACATTTTTTTTTGAGGTTCATCCAGGTTGAGGCATGTATCAGTATTCCATTCCATTTCACAACTGAGTCGTATTATTACATGTATACTAATTATCCATTCATTAGCTGACATCTTGATTATTAATTCATCATTTGATGAGCACCAAGATTGTTTCACTTTTGGCTACTATGAACAAAGCTGTGAACATCCACAAGCAGGACTTTGTGTGCATATTAGTTTGATTTCTCTGGAATATATATTTGGAAACAGACTTATTAGGTCATAAAGTAAATTTAACTTTTTAAGAAATTTCCAAACCGATTTCCAGAGAGGCTGTACCGTTTTAAATTCCCATGAGCAATTATAATAATTCAGTTTCTCTGCATTCTCCCCATTTGAAGTTACTGCTATTTTTATTTTAGCCATTTTGGTAGGTGTATAATAATAAGTAATTGTGGTTTTAATTTGTATTTCCCTAGTGACTAATGATGCTGAACATCTTTTCATGTGATTATTTTCCATTTGTATATCTATTTTAGTAGATATCTGTTTATGTCTTTTGCTTATTTTCTAATTAGATTTTTTTTTAAATGCTGTGTTTTGAGAGTTCTTCATATAGTCTAGAGAGAAATACTTTTTCAGGTGATTTGTAAACTTTTTTTCTAGTCTGTGATTTTTCTTTTATCCTATTAATGTAGTTCATAGAAAAATAATTTATAAACTCATCTTGCAAGTTAGAGCTTTGACATACAAATTGGGATAAAATTAACTCCATAGCAATGTCCGATTACTCTAGCACCATGTTGAAAAGATTATTGGTCCTACATTGAATCATTTTACTTTTGCACTTTTGTTCAAAAGTCAGTTGGGTGCATTTGAGTGAGTTTCTTTCTGAGTTCTCTGTTGTATTTCATTGATCTATGAGCCTATCTTTCTCCCAGACCACACTGTCTTGGTTACTGTAGGTACATATGAAGCCTTGCTATGGAAAGGAATGATTCCTCACACTTCATTTTTTCCCCCAAAATTATTTTGGCCATTTTAAGGTCTTTACCTTCTCATATAAAATTTATAATAAGCTTCTCTTTGTCTATGAAACATGCTGATATTTTTATAGAAATTGAAATAAATCTACAGATCAATTTGCAGAACACGGGCATCTTTACCACATAAGTTTTCCCATCCGTACACAGTAAGTCTCCTGAGTTGTTTACATCCTCTTTGATTTCTTTCATCAGCACTTTATAGTCTGGAGCCTATCAGTCCTATTTATGTTCTGTTAGATTTATAGCTAAATATTTCATTTTCTTTGTAGCAATCATGTATATAATCTTCGTATAGTCTAAATAGAAAGAATTTCTCAGGTGATTTGTAAATACTTTTTCAAATAATTAGTATTATGTTTGTAATTTTAGTTTCCATATGTTCAGTGTTGGCATATAGAAATGCAGTTTGTTTTCTTGTGTTGTTTCTACAACCTTGCTAAATTCATTTTCTAGTACTAGGAGAGGTGTTTTTATTATTTTTTTTTGGTAGATTTCTTGAAATTTTTGATGTAGTAGTTTATGTTCTTTCCATCCTAGATGCCTTTTTTAAATTTTTATTTTTTAATTATTTTTATCATTATTATTTTTTCTATTATGCCACCTAAATCTCCAGTACTATATTGAATGACAATAGCAAGCGTAAACCACCTTGCTTGTTCCCAAACTGAGAAGGAAAGTATTCTGTACTTTACTATTAATGTTAGTTGATAGCGTGACAATTGTATGATTTTTTTTTTTATTAGCTGTTTAAGTCAGTTTTCTGTCGCTGTTACCAAAAGACCTGGCAAGAACAATTTTAGAGGGGGAAAGATTTATTTGACACTCTCAGTTTCAGAGGTATCAGTCCATTGACAGCCCACTCCATTGACCCGGGCCTGAGGTCAGGCAGATCACCATGGCAGAAGGTTGGGATGAAAGAAAGCAGCTCAGGACATGGCACCAGAAAACAGAGAGAGCTCTCACTTACCAGGAACAAAATATAAATCCCAAAGGCACACTCACAGTGACCTTCGGGTCTCCTCCAGCCACACCATACCTGCCTATAATTACCACTCAGTTAATCATTCAAGAGGATTAATGTACTGATTATTATGTTAAGGCTCTCATAAACCAATCATTTCACCTCTAAACTTTCTTGTATTGTCTCACACAATAGGGGATACCTCTTTTCTAATCTATAACATTAGTCTATTGCTGGGGGGGGGGTTACATTTGATCATTTTTCAGTATTGAACCAGTCTTACACACCTGGAATAAACCCTACTTTGCTTGTTTTATATTATTATTTTTATACATTGTTAGATTTGATTTTCTAATGTTTTAAATGGAATTCTTGCATCTAGGTTCATGAAAGTTATAGATTCATAATTTTGTTTTAAAAAATATTTTTTAGTTGTAGATGGACACAATCCCTTTATTTTATTTATTTTTTTTTTATGTGATGCTGAGGATTGATCCCAGTGCCTCACATATATGTCCTGAGCAAGTGTTCTACCACTGAGCTACAACCCCAACCTCCATAGGTCCTTTTTATTTGTACTATCTTTGTCTGATTTGGTGTCAAGGTAATACTGAACTCATAAAATAATTAAAGGGTTGCTTCCTTCTTTTGTTTTCTGTAACAAATTATATAAAATTATGTCAATTCTTTAAATATTTAGTAGCATTATCCAGTTAAATCTTATGGGCTAGGAAATTTATTTTACAGAAGTTTTTAAATTATAAATATGATTTTTTTATAGGTCTTGGGTGGCTATCCTCTCAATCTTGGGTTCAGTTTTGGAAGTTTTAGGATTTTGAGGAATTGGCCCATTTTCTCTAAGTTGTCATATTTATTATGCAAAATTATTGTATTTCCTCCTCTTCCTTCTACCTCTTTTTTATACGACACTGAGGATTGAACTCAAACACACTATAACATTGAGCTACATCCTCAGCTCTTTTTATTTTCTATTTTGAGATACAGTCTCCCTAAATTGTTGAGATTGTCATGGAGTTGAGATGTTCCTGCCTCAGCCTCCCAAGTGTCTGGGGTTACAGGTAGGTGCTACTGCTCCTAGCCATGATATACCTAGCCTAATTCTCTCTTTGGATCAGAAGCCAGCTTGTCACAAGTTATGAAGGATTCATTTCTGTTTTATGTAAAAATACTAGGATGTCTGTATAGCCTGACCATAAGTTGATGTTGTAAAGCTTCTTGGAATGCCTGCCCATGCCTTGAACTCACCCATGCCCAGTTTTCCCTGACCAGATAACAACCCTTTCCTAAACCTTAGTGACGCCTCATAAATCCTGGCCTTCTCTGGCCAGATAACAACCCTCTCTGAGGCTCTAACGACCTTCTAAATTCTGATGTCGGGGCCAGCAAAAATGTGAACTAACTTTTGTGTTATGCTCCTCAGAGTTTTGTTATCTGTAACCCCTCCCCGCTTTGTGTAACTTTTTGGACTATAAATCTGGGCTGCAAGAAAGCTGTGGGGCTGTCCTTGGCTGCCACGATTTTGTTGGGAAGGGCAGCCCAGCCTGTCGAAATAATAAGCTTGCTTTAATTTGATTTTAATTGGAGTCAGTGGTCTTTTTTTGTGCCGTAGTCTAACAGCCAACCTTATCATTAATTAAATGGCTGAAGGATCTCTAGTCATAGCCTCTTTCATTCTTGATATTGATGAGTTGCATTTTTTGCCTTTCACCTTTATCAGTTTTGATAGAGATTTATCAATATTACTGATTATTTCCAAAGAACTGGAGTTTTGTTTCATTTATTTCCTTTATTGTTTTCTTTTTTACAATTTCATTTATTTTTAGTCTTATCTTTATGGTGTTCTTTCTTTTGATCTTTTTGGACTTACTTTATTCTTCTATTTCTAGTTTCTTGAGATATGACCTTGGATTACTGGGTTGAGATCTTTTTTTCTTTTTAAATATTACTGTTGAATGCTACAAATCTCCCACTCAGTACTGCTTTAACTGCATCCCATAAATTTTCAACATGTTGTCTTATTTTCTTTCAACTCCTATTGTTTTTTTTTTCATACTTTCTCTTAGGTCCATCAAGTATGTTGTTTGATTTTCACAGGTTTTAATAATTTGCCATGTCTTTCTGTTATTGATGCATAGTTTCATCATTAAAGTGTGTCCTTCCTCATTTCACTCCTCCCCCCTCTCTTTTTCTCTTCTTCCTCCCTACTTATTTCCCCCATCTCTCTCTTATTCAGTCCCTCCCCCCAAATTGCAGACCTCTCCAATGCTTAGAGAAAATCGGGGAAACCACCTCAAGAACCAAGGTCCCTAGTCAATCCACCTTCTTTTCACCTTTCTGAGACCTTTTATGATTGTCCATTGAGTTCTTTTTAGGGTATTTAATTTCATTTACAGGGGAATGAACAGGGAAACATGCATCTATGTCATTTTACCATTGATTTTTGTGAATTGATTTTCCTTTCTCTTCTTTTTCTGAGACTCAGTACCCTTTTGCTTGGATGCACAAGGAACTCTGTCTCTTCCTTTTTTCTAAATTCTATTGACCTATCTTCAAAGTTCTGATTCTTTCTTCTGTGGGTTCAAATCTGCCATTGAACCTTCTCTCTTGAATTTTTAGTTTCTATTATTATACTTTCCAAGTTAAAAATTTTCATTTAAAAAATAATTTCCTTTTATTGGCATTCTCTGATCAATTGTCACCATACTTCAAGTCTTCATCATAATTTCCTTTAGTTTTTTGAAAATATTTACAAATACTGTTTTGAGGTCATTGCAAAGTCCAAAATCTGGGTCCTCAGAGAAGGATTTTATTATTTGTTTTTTTCCCCTATTAACAGATACTATTTTCCTATTTCTTTGAATGTTTTGTAATATTTTGTAGATAACTGGGTATTTAAAATAGTATTCTAACAATTCTGGATTCTAATTTCCTTAGGAATATTTGTTATGACTGTTTTTTGTTTATTTCTTTTTCAGTGAATTTTCTGAACTAATTCTGTGTAATGTGTTTCCTTCACACTATACAGTCTCTGATATCTCTGTTCAGTTGCTTTTTAAAAAAATCTTTAAAAATATTTAAGCTTAGCTTCCAGGGGTTTATCCCAGGTCAGTACAGCTCTGTGGCCAGTGGTTAAAAATTTTTGCTTGAATACCTTGAGCCAGTCCATTTTTTATACTTTGACTCCCTTTCTGGGTGAGAAGTATATAAATCACAGCTCAACCAGAGAAACACCACCAGTGAGAGATATATATTAAGAGATTTATTTCAAGAAATTAGCTTGAGCAAATGTGGAGACTGACTGAACAAGCCCAAATCTGAAAAGCAGGCCATCAGACTGGAAATTTAAGGCCTGGGCTAAAGCCCATATTGTCCACAAGGACAATTTCTTCTTCATCAGGGAAGCCTCAATTCTGTTCTTGTAAGTTGTCAATTGAAGGAATCAGGCCCACCCTGAAGATCTAGGATAATCTCTTTGATATGAAGTCAACCAATTAGCAACTTTAATGGAATCCATATAATATCGTCCAAACAATACCTAGAATAGCATTTTCTTGGATAACTGGGGAGTATACTTTAACTACATGGACACAATGACATCACAAGCAGCCATCCACAGATTCTAGCAAGGTAGATGTGATCGATCGTGCTTGTCTTGGATAGATACTTTCTTGTTGCTGGGTGGAGGGGAAGAGGAGCTGGAAACTCTTGCAATATTCAAATTAAAGCCATGTTAAGTGTTTAAATTAGCATAATAGCATTGGATTTGAAGAGGAGGGTGGATTACCATAAATATTTTAAAGTAAATGCTTATAAATAGATTTATATTAAAGTTTAAATTCAGTTACAAAACAATGTAATATTGGCGTATCAAGTAAAATTAATGTTCTATGTCAAATTTTATACTGTACTATGTTTACTGATCTTCTTAACCTTGTAAAGTTTCAATTTTCTTATTTGTACCTTTTGTACATCAAGAAAAAAGACAGGAAGGTTTTTTTTTTTTTTTTGGTTGTTGTTGTTGTTGTTGTTTTTTCCAATTTCTGACTCTAAGCTCAGGCTGAAAGCCTTAAATATCTGATTTGCCTTTCATTTATTTATCCCCATAGCTAGTATTTCCTCCAAAAATAAAGATCACAGAGAGTGAGGGGCAATACTCCGGAGGGTAAGCATATATCAATTTTTTTTAGGAGTCCACAGCAGTAACCTGCCTATAGGAAAGTGACTCTTATGGACACACACACACTCCTAGGGAGACATAAAGGCACACAGAGGCACAGCAGGAGGGAGGTGGCTTAGGATGCCTTAAGCTGCATTTATCAGTGGGAGTTCTGCTGTTGGCTGGATGCAGGAGTTGAAACTGTTTCCTGCACTGGCTTCTAGAGCCTGCTGTGGTTTACTGTAGTGAGTAGCTGGGCCATCATCCCAGACAAATGGATTCATGTGACTTGAATTTGAGTTTCCCAGTATGTTCTTTACATGGCCCTGGGATATGGCAACTGTAAGCTTGGGACACATCTTTCCTCAAGGACATATCACCAACTACCATTGACTTTAACCTGCTGAGTTTTATGCTGGTAATGTCCATCGAGACTGAGCCTGGAAAAATGGCCTCTATTATTACCTATGATTTGAATTGAACCTCTCTGTAGACTTATTGGTCCTAATCAGCAGAACTGGGAAGAGGACTTTCTTTGCCCCATTAGATTCAAGTCTACACCAGGAAATGCCTCAGCGAATAGATAAAGCCTTCCCTGTCCTGAACCTCTTTGGGACATAGCTTCACCTTCCTTAGAATCCCATGGGAGAGGAGATTTTTTTTTTTTTTTTTTTTTTGAGGGAAAGGGTTTCTGGGGATTGAACCCAGAGACACTTTACCACTGAGCCACATTCCCAGCCCTTTTAATTCTATTTTTAAAATTTTAAGACAAAGGGCTGGGGTTGTGGCTCAGTGGTAGACCACTTGCCTAGCATGTGTGAGGCACTGGGTTTGATCCTCAGCAGCACATATAAATAAATGAATAAAATAAAGATCCATCAACATCTAAAAAAATTAAAAAAAAAAAATTAAGACAGAGTCTCACTAAGTTGCTGAGGCTGGCATCAAACTTGAGAATCTCCTGCCTCAGCCTCCCAAGCCACTGGGATTACAGGCATGTGCCAACTCACCCAGGGAGAAGAGATATTTCTAAAGTTAAATATAGAGACAAAAAAAGAAAAGCCTAAGGCAGCGAATTTTTTAAAAACAATTCTCCTAGAATCTCTCTCTGCTCCAGTCCTGTGCCTCTATTTTCCATGGTCTTGATCCAAATCAATGTTTCCCTGTTGGCCGAGCCAGGGTGGCAGGGGGGCAGCCGCTGTCTCTCTAGAGGCCACCTTTCCCCAAGCCCTCACCTAACTGTGTAACTACATCTATTTGCTTGTGTTAGTGGAGAAATTGAGTTTCATAAATCATGGTGCAGTCCACATGAGCGCTAACATCAGATAAACTGCCTGGCAGCCTCCTGCAACAAATCATTGCTTGTTGCTGTGCTGCTCTGTGAGCCCCAGGGAACGATTCCATGGTGCAATAGCAAGCAGTCACGTGTCCTGGGGGCAGCCAGAGCCGCGGCTTTCACCTTCCGTGCCTTGGTGCAGGTCGAAGCTGTCATTTTAGAGGAATCCCTCCATCCATCACCAAACCCAGCTCAGCCACCCCTGGGAAGCCTTGCCTGGCCCCACCAAGACTCCTGTAGGAAAGAAGCATCGTGAACCATTTCCTTTCCTTGGCTTTAGTAGCATTTTTTTTTAATCATTGTTCTTCTAGTGTGATTGTTTTTTATTTATTGAACAGTAAACTGTAGGCAATGGGGAGCCAGGGAATGTTTCTGAGCAGGAGAGAAACCCAATTATATTTGTGCTTCTATCCGAGGACCCTGGTCCTTTTGGAAGATGAAGTCGTTGGGTGGAAAAACTGGCTGCTAAATCAACTGTAAAATGGTTCTAACAATATGAGAGCCTGTGAGGTTGGACCCAGCACAGGGGTGGGGGTGGGGTGTCAAAACAGAGACCATCTATGTGGATTCTAACGTGTTTGGTGTTTTTGTAATCTGAAAATGTGATTTAGATCTCTTAATCAGTACAACGGGGAAGGGCTGTCGTGTATGGATTGAATGACATCAGGCCTGTTGGGCCTGAAGCCTCACACAGAGCAGTCCCTTGGTAGCCCTCGTCACCCTGCCTCCTCCCCACAGCAGCCCCAGAGGGTGACGCGGAAGCAGAGCAGGACAGTGAAATTAACAGTCACTGATGAAAGACTGACCAAAGCTATGTAAGACAGCGGCCTGAGTGACCCCACCGCCTTACAGATGAATGGTTAATATATCTACTTGTCCAAGGTTAAAATTTTTATCAGGTACAGCGGGTGGACCAGTTCCTACATTGAAGAAGGTTGTTAAAATTCACAAAACAGAGAAATTGTTTAAGAGACAAGATCAATGATGGTTTCTGCACAAGGAAGTAGATGGATGACAAGGACAGGCTCTGGTGATGTTATGCCCAATGCCCTCCCTCCTTATGACACAGGAGGAAGCTCGGAGGCAGCATCGTCCAGCACACTCACCTGGGTGATGGCCTTGTGTCCCTCCCTGTCTGCTCTGTTCATGGCTGCTTCAATCCAGGGCGGACCAGAAGAGAGTCATCCCGACCTTGGCAACTCTTTTATGCTCTTGGAATCTTCACTTTTTGAAAAATTTGGAAATAATTGCCCTTGCCCTATAAGGTTTTTATTAGGATTGAGTCGGCAGGGACCTATCCTCTGGCATTATATACCCACCCTAAACCATTGGCTAAAGAGGGTTCTTTTTAAAACACTAACATGAACCTGCTGCTTAATCCTGAAGACAGCTTCCCATAACCTTTCAAAAGTTCACAATCCTCAGCATGACTTATAGGATCCAGCAAGCTCTGGCCCTATTTATTTGCCAACATGACCTTGCCTCATGCCTGCCTGGCTCTCTGGATCCCAGAAGTGTTGATCTTCTTGTAAGTTCACACGGATGCCAGGACCATCCTGATTGAAGAGAAGTGGGGGATATTTTGAAGTCAGAGCCTAGAAGTCTTGTTCACAAATTGGATGGCCAAGGTGAAGGACAGAGAGGAGGCAGCAGGGACAGCAAGGGAGAAAATCCTGAGAGAAATGGAGATTTCAGTGTCTGCTAAATTATCTCTTAGCTGCGCACAGTGGCTCACGCTTGTAAACCCAGTGACTCGGGAGGCTGAGGCAGGAAGATCACAAGTCCAAGGACGTCAGCCTGGGCAACTTAGCAATGCCCTATCGCAAAATAAAAAATAAATTGGGCTGAGGATGTAGCTCAGTGGCAGAATACTCCTGTGTTCAATCCCCAGTACTTAAAAAATAAAATTATTTTCTTGTGAAAGATTTACTGATCCTTAGCTCTGGCTGGTGCCTTATATTGGGTGCTCTAGAGTGACCTGCTACTCCTGTCCTAACACTCCAAACTCTTATCATTTGTTATTGTTTGTTCAAAATATTTCCCTCCACTAGATCTGAGGGGAGGAGCCCACTTGTCTTGTTTCATCCAGTTTCTCCAATGCTTTGCACAATGCCTGGCATATAATTGCCAAGGTCTCGGCTTGGCACAAGATTCAGGAGGCACCACACACCTTTGTAGGTTCAAACAGCAATTCTTAATTCCCGCTCTCACACCGCCTCCACACAGGTCCAGGGGCAATCTCGTTCTGCCGTCTGCCCGCACAATTCACCTACTCCACGAGGCTATCTCCAAATCCCATTTTAATCTCACGAGAACTCAACGGGAACAAGCAGCAGGAACACCCTAATCCCAGCAATAATCTTCAACCTCTAACTTCCCTAAAACCCATTACCTTAAACTGGCAACGCCTTAAACTCAAGGAGCCGGTTATTTCCTCAAACCTGATCAGCTCTAAACCCAGATCCGCCTTGGTCCTTGAGCAAGGTCACCTTATTAAAGCATGCATGCAATGTCCCATCAAATGTCCTCTAAGCAGCGTGGGGTACGCTTGGCAAGGAAATTTTGATGCGTCATTCCTACTTGGTAATGGCCCTTAGCATATAATAATGATAAATTCTAACATAATATTATAATAATCTAACATGTATATTATAACAAACAACACTTAAGGAGTACTTCCTGCGTGCCATATACTATTCTGAGTACTTTCCATGTTGAGTTTTCACAACATTCTCCTGAAATGGATGGTATGGTCATGTTTGACAGATATGCAAACTGAGACAGAGAGTAAGCAAATTTGCCTAAAGTCGAGGTTATGTGCATTAACCAAGTTCTTTTACAAACAATATGTTACTTGTGTTTCACATCACCACAGTGAAGTGTGTTATGATGTTATCAGTTTGTTATTGTGTTACCAGTTTCCAGATCTCAGGAAAGTGAGATGTCTGTACTGAAAAGTAGGAAGGCAGGATTTAAACACCCAGAACATGAGAAAGCCTGTATTAGCAGAAAACATAGTGCGTGGTGGTCGAGAGCATTTCCTCTGGGGCTAGGATGTCCTGGTTTAAAACCCATCTCTGTTACCTGCTAGCTATGTATCTGAGAGGGGATTGGCCAATTTACTTAAACTTCTTGGGCCTCAGTTCCCTCATCTGTTCATTATGGAACTTCAAGCAGTGCTGTTTTTATGAGGACCCGATGGGATTATGTTTATAAAGCTCATAGAATAGATGTAGATGGAAGGAACTAGTTTGCTATAGAAAATTGCAAAGAGAGAGGATTCTCCACGCCTCAAGTGTTCCCTATACACATTCATCCTGGACTAAGAGGCTAGACTCAAAGAATTGTTGGGGTTACAGTTGACAGTAATTGAATTCACTCCATCCTGCTCATCAAACAGATGAGCAAACAGGACATGGGATGAGGAAGAGACAGGGGAATCTCTTGGAGAAATGAGAGACCTTTTACATGTTGAAAGTTCTAAAAGATGATATATATAATATCCAGAGCCAGAAAATCAGGCATCTTTGGTGATTGAAAGAAAAACCTTCCCAATCATTTCTAAGACAACCTTTCACTTTTCTGTGATTTGAGGATCAAAGAGAATAGGGAATATTAAGCTGTTCACTTCTTTCTACTTTTATCCTCCTGCCAATCAGAAAAGAAGCCTAGGTAGCTTTGATTTTCTTTCTTTTTTTCTTTCTTTTTCCAGAACTCGGGTAGAAGTGTTAATGAAAAGTAAATTGGTCAAGTCTTAGCTTATCAGGGAGAGATAGAGAAAAGATAAGAATTCAGGATAATCAGGCCTGATTTTTGAAGCTGACTTAACATTAAGGTATCTGAAAACGAGGTCCTCCCATTTCTTTGAAGAGCCTTTGCGGAGTTGCATTCTTTTTGGTCAGGCAGTGAACTGAATGACATCACCCTTGGTCTCCACTCCCACAACATAAATGGTTACTCATCCAATTCCTCAGGAGTAACTGAGTAAATCTGCCTTCAAGAAAGAACTGTCCTGATCTGATACATAATCCAAGTCAAAATATTTGAAATACCATATGAAACTGTGGTCTGGCATAACCCACACCACTCAGGGATAGAAACTCGCACGCTGACGCAAAAATGTGCAATCCACTGGTACAATTTTTGCCGAGGGCTGGTGGATATGCAAATTACTGCAGTCTTTCCAGAAAGCAATTTGGAAATACAAATCAAGAGGTTTAAAAATGCTCCTACCCTTTCACTCAGTAATTTCAATTTTAGGAGTTGAACAGGGCTAAGGATGATGTACAGGTTGTTCCCTGAAACACTATTTGCAATGATGAAAACAAAATGGGAATGAAAGGAAATATCCAACCATCTGAAAATTGTATACATCATATCTCAACCAACAGAACATGTGATTGCCTAATGAAATATTTAATGACAAGGGAAAAACATTACCCAAATGAACAAAGATGGGGAAAACCTAGGGTCTCAAAGTACAAGCAATATAATTCCAATTTTGTCAGTTTTTCCCTCCTACCCTCCCTCTCTCCCTTCCTTCATTCCTTCCATCCATTCTTTATTTCTCAATCTATCTAGTGAAATTATGCCTAGAAAAATAACTGAAAATAAGTAAATAGTTACTAGTGCTTTTCTATATTGGTCTTATGGATGTTTTTCATCTTTATACTTTTCTGTACTTCCCAAATTTCCTATAGGGAGCATGTGCTGATTTATAATGAGGAAAACAGTTGGAATATCTTCTGCAGAAACAAAAACCAACACTGAGGGCTGGGGTTGTAACTCGGTGGTAGAACACTTGCCTAGCATGTATGAGGCACTGGGTTTGAATCTCAGGACTGCATATAAATAAATAAATAAATAAAGGTTCATTGACAACTAAAACAAACAACAACAACAACAACAAACTCTTATCTCTTTGAACTACAAAAACCTCCTCACTGCATATTCTCCTTCTTTTATCCTCTTCTCCCTGCAACCCACCCCCAGCCTCTGCCACTGGGGATTGAACCCAGGTCCTCATGCATGCAAGGATTCTACCACTGAGCTACATCTTCAGCCTTCTCTCTCCTTCAATTCTTCTACTACATTGTCTGCCATGTCAATTTTTCTGACCCACTCCTTTCACTGTATTATTCTTTGCCTTAAAAGATTTTCTGGCTCCTTACTGCATATGTAAATAACAGCTAAACTCCTTAACCTGAGCTTCCAGCCTTTGGTAGTCTGATCCTGGTGTACTATCTGTATAGTTTTTTAGTCATTTCTTTTCAAATTCCCATTCAACAGATATTTGTGAAGCACTGACTCTGGGTTAAGCTGGCTCCAGACTTCTATTTCATCTCTCCACATATTGCCTCTGTCCTTGACCAGTATCAGAGGTTTCCACTCTTCAAGCCTCTGTGTCTTCTTATGCTCCTCACTGGACCACCATCAGAAGCTTAGGGCATATCCACCATCTTCTCAGACACTTTTACTTCTCTCCCTAACAGAAGAGTACCCTTAGGGTACTCTCACCCCTTATTACTTTAGGTTTTCCATGTGTAGAATGAAAATTGTAGTTATAATATAAACTGTATATATTTTTGTAAAGATCAAAAGAGCTAATATGTGTACCATGCTTAGAACAGGATCTGACACAATTTAAGAGCTCAAGATAGGTTCCCTATTTGTGTTGGTGACTGTAAATCCCTTCATGGTAGGACCCCCTTGTCTCCTTTTACTTTAAAATTTCCATGGGACCTAATATTTGCTTTGTCTCTAGTTGGGTACTTAATAGATGATTGTTGAATAAATGCATAGGTTATGGTTTGGTCCTTTAAAGTCTCCCTTCCCCAGCTCATGTTTGAAAGCACTGTCCCCAATACAGCAAAGTTCAGAGTTGGGGATTTTAGACAATGATTAAATCATGGGGGCTGTAACCTCATTAGTGGATTAATCCATTAATGGATTAATAATTTGAATGGGTGGGAACTGTAAATAGGCAGGTCGTGGATGACAGAAGTAGGTCACTGGAGGCATGTCTTTGTCCTTTATCTTGTCCCTGGGTCCTCTCTTGCTCTCTGCTTCCCAACAGCCACGACATAAACAGATTTCTTCTACCTCACCCTTCCACCCTGATTTCTGGTTTACCTTAAGCCCACAGCAATGAAGTTGGCCAACCATGGAATGAACTTCTGAAATCATGAGCCCAGATAAACTTTTCCTTCTCTAAGTTGTTCTTGTCAGGTATTTTAGTAACAAAGAAAAAAAAAATTAGCACAGTATACACGAATGGCAGTTACTATGGACTGAATGCTTGTCTTCCTCTCAAATTCGTATGTTGAAATCTAATCCCCCAAGTGATGATAATTTGAGGTATAGCCTTTAGGAGGTGATTAGGTCACAAGAGTGAAGCCCTAGAGAATGAGATTAGTTTCTTCCTAACAGAGAACCCAGAGAGCTCCCAAGCCCTTTCTTCTGATAAAACAGCAGAAAATGGTAACGTAAGAGCCAGGAAGCAGGCACGAAATCTGCCAGGGTCTTGATCTTAGACTTCCCAGCCTTCAGAAATGTGAGAAATAAATTTCTGGGGTTTATAAGCCGTCCAGTTTAATGGTGTTCTGTTGTACCCAGAGCAGAGTATGACAATAGTTATATGGAGTCTTTATTGACCATTTCCCTCTCTTGGACACCCTGTGACTATGAATCATACCCATGTCACTCATGTACTCAATACCAATGCTAATCATTGTGATTATGGATGGACCCTGTGTTGTAGCTGTGCACAACACCAAATTTGTTCTGTTCCTGAAGTATTGTGGGGGTGGATATTTAATAATCCTGCTCACAGGTTTTTATACTGTTCTCATTTTTCAGTGGCAAATTGCAAAATAGCTACCTTACATTTTCCAACCTTACTAATTTTCTTGGCCAAAAGCCTGAAGAAAATTGCATTAAGCCGCCCACTTTAAGCCCACACATTGTACTATCCCAAATGAATGTCATTAACTGTGGCGAGCAGACTGCAGAGAGACTGCCTCTGCAACTCATTTGAGAATTAGAGAAAAGTAAACAAATGGTAAAAAATAACCAATTTATTTGAGTGTCCACAAGAACCAGGTACCATGATAACTCTTCGTACATTTATGCTGTTGAAAATATTAAATGCATTTCGAAGCTGTGTGAGCACCATCGGATCTATTTGTCCCTTTAAGCCTTGGCTTGGGTTTCCGGGTCCACACGATCCCCTGCCCATATACCTCTCCTGTTCTCAGCCCCATCTGTCAGCTGTCGGCTGGAAAATCCTTCCTGCATGTATAGAGTGGAGTTAATTATTTCCTGTACCCTCCCCCACCTGTTCTTCCTCTTATGTCTCCACCACTCACTGAGCTGCCCAAACCCGACACTTGGGAATCACCCTCCTATCTTCCTCTGTCTTGTCTGATCTATTGTCCTCAGTATAGTCCACAATCTTTTCAAAATGGAACCATGACTTTATCACTCACTGGTTTTTCAAACCCTCGGTAGCTTTCTGAACTCTGTCCATGCCATTCTTGGCCCCTGCTTCTTCTCCCAGCCTCATCTCTCCAATCCATAAACTTTTTCTCTGCACACTTGAAGTTTGTGCAGCACATGAGAGGTTTTCAAACGTGTGGGCTGAGGACCCATTGGATTCCCCATCAGGGTGTCTGAGATCAAAATATTTTCATAATAATACAAAGACATCATTCGTTTTTATCCATTTTTATTCTCTCATGGGTGTACAATAGCATTTCCTGAGATTATGTGATGTGTGATATTGCAACAAATTGAATACAAAATAGGTATGAGAATTCAGCTGTCTTCTATTAAGCCAGACACTGAAGACATTACAATACAAAGAAATGTAAACATGCTCCAGTTTCTCACCAAATATTTTTGATTTGGAAAAGCATATTTATTTTTCATAAAAGATATGCTATTTATGTTAGCACACAATAGGTTTATTATTTTAAACTAATAAATACATATTTTAGGGTTTTATTTTACAGTTTTTAAATTTTAATATAAAAATACTGAAATATTCCTACAAAAACAAAATCCTTTTGGGCTCCTCAATAATCTTTAACACTATAAAGGGGTCCTGACACCAAAAAGTTTGAGTTAGTGGAGCTAACTGCTTGAGTTAGTGGAACCATCTAGGGTATGACAAAGTATCATTCTCATTCTCTCTCTGTCCATTTGGACTTCTTTCTAACCACTATTTTTGACAGGGATGACTTCCCCAATAACCATAACATTTTTTTTTCCACTCCCCTTTGTCTGCTTAACTCAACATGAGTCGCCCCTCAGGGAAAAGCCTTCCTTTGAGCTCTGCAGAGCAGCTACAGGGCCCCCTTTACTGAAGGCCTCTTGTGTGCATGAAGAGGTAGGCATGGTGATAATGCATTTCCTACATTTTCTATTCCTCTAGGTTCGGAAGCGGCATGGAGGGCCAGGAAGGAGAAAAGAAAATAGTTTCTGTCCAGAGCTAAGGAAAATTAAGCTCAGTGAGGTTTAAGGAACCACTCAGGTCTCCCAGCTAAGGAGTGGCTCACTTGATGCAAATCTATTTCCCACTCTGTCTGTCTTGTACTTTAGTATGCCTGGTGCCCTGATGGAAAATGTTCAACATGGCCTTTCTAGGAGGAATGAGCTCTGTTTGTACTGTAAATTCTCCTTTGGTGACCAGCTTCAAGCTACCAAGATACCATAGATACACGGAGATGGGACAAGCAGTGGCATGCACATCGAGCTTCTCCACTGGGCAGAAATAAGACACAAAAAAACTCAGGAGCAGGGCTGATATAAATATAGTAAAATGATTAGGAATTATAGTGATGAATTCTGAGTATTTGGGATTTGAGTATATTTGCTTTAAATATAATTTATTTAATTGTAAATTTATCTACTCTAATTTTAAATATAATGACCACATTTAGTAGCTAGCTCACAAAACTCCTGAATTATTAACAACTGGCTCTTAGGCCTTAGCATTAACCATTGAACCAGATGCTCAGGTCCTACTTTAAATTTGATGACTTCACCTCTCTAGGCTGGACCAAAGCAATTGTGATTTTTACCAAGCCCCTCAGATTCTTCAGAAACAGACAGGATCGTCTGTTCATTCAATCATCTAATCCACATTAATTAAGGGCTTATCAGAAAGAAGAATGAAATTATAGCATTTGCCAGTAAATGGATGGAACTGGAGACTATCATGCTGAGTGAAATAAGCCAATCACCAAAGCCCAAAGGTAGAGTGTTCTCTCTGATATGCGGATGCAAACACACATTTAAGGGAAAGGGGAGGGAAGATTAAAAGTTCATTGAATTAGACAAAGGGGAATGAAGGGAAGGGAGTGGGGAGGGGAATAGGAAAGACAGTAGAATTAATCAGACATAACTTTCCTACGTTCATATACGAATGCACAACCAGTGAAACTCCACATCATATACAAACATAAAAATGAGATCCTAGTTAGAACAAGTGATACTCCATGTATGTATAATTTGTTAAAGTACACTCTACTGTCATATATATATAAAGAACAACGAAAAAAGAGTGAGAGACAAAAAAAAAGTGCCTTCAAACAGACACTACTTCAAAGTGCTGAGAAGATAATGCAAAACAAAACAAAAATGTCTCTGTTCTCAAGGAATTATGTTTAAGAGGGGAAAACTTTGCACAAACACAAAAGCAAAATATAGATATCATAAGCCATGTGCCATAGCCCAGACCTATAATCTCAGTAACTCAGGAAACAGAGGCAGGGGAATCATATGCTTGAGACCAACTTCAGCAAATTTGTAAGACTCTCTAGCAACTTAGTGATTCCCTGTCTCAAAATAAAATAATAAAATAAAATAAAATAAAAAGAGATTGGGGATGTGGCTCAGTGGTAAAGCACTCCTGGGTTCAATTACTAGGTAGCAAAACTCTGTAGAATATCCCTCTCCAGGTTAGGGGCCCATTTGGTATCTACTGTATACTCCAGGATTAGAACCTGTCTCCTCCTTCCTGTTGTGTTCTATGTCATGGCCTCTCCAGATTCCTGCCAGTCCTTGTGTAGAATTTCCAAGTCCTATGGAGACACCATCCTCTCCTGCTGCATTCTAGAGATGTAAGAAGGAATTTTTTTTTTTCTGATGCTTCCAAAAAATTGTTTGGTTTGTTACTGGGATCTGAGGTCCCAAGAAGCTTTTCTGCTTCAGTTGTGACAAAGTCAGCCATGAAGTGATCAGTTTCTCTCCATCAATAGGGTATTGCAATTCTGATAATATATTTAGTTCTTTCCTTTTTTTTTTTTTTTTTGATGGTGCTGGAGATTAAACCCAGATGCTCATGCATGTCAGGCAAAAGCTCTGTCACTGAGCACATTCCCCAACCCTTACTTCTTATTTTTTACCAGTGGAAAAATGTTGGTTACTTATTTTAACTTAAGAACAAAATCTGACTTAATATTTGTCAGGCATGTGCTCTCCCTTGGGGTAAGAGTATAGTCATGAAGCAGAGTACAGAGCTGTGCTCTGGGTTTATGGTGATAAGAGCAGGGTTTTTAGGCAAAGGTAGGTTTCAATCAGTTCTGTGCCTTACTAGGTCTGTGCCCTGGGAAGAGTCTTAACCTTTCTGAGTCTTAATTTCCTCTATAAAACATGGCTTAATTAACATGTGTTCATTCAGCACTACTAAGTTTGGACATGGTGGTAGACATTGGGGATGCGCTAGTCAGCAGAAGTCACATATGGCTTCACACTCATGGATCTTAGAGGCCATCAAGTTGGAAAATTGTCAAGCCAATGATGCCAGAGGAGAAGGACCAAGTATAATCAGATCTTACTATGGAAATATAACCCACAATGGACAACTAGGGAAAGCTGAACTGAAAAAAGGTTAAATTGAATTAGGCAAACAAGATGTAGGTCAGTGGGCTGTGAGAAAAAAGGAAAGTGTCTGGGTCTTCCCGTGGAGCTATGGTTTAAAACAGATCTGTTTTTGTAAGAGGTTTGATGAGATGTCCTGCCACTTTGTGGGTCAGGTGACAAAGAGTGCAGAGTTTGGGACAAATCAATTCTTCTCACTTCTGCATGAGACCCATGGCCTCTCTGAGATCCTCTGTTTTTCAGTGTTGTGAACAGTATAAAGTGTTTGGACTCTGCCATTGGGGGACTTAGTAAATCTGGAGAAACATGGCAGTGCTAAGTGACTTTGTAGTTGGTTGACCAGTTGTTTCGGGGAAAGGGAAATCTCAGAAATTCTTGGGTGACATGGGAGTGTCGAGTGCTATATTACAAGGTGAGGGTGAGAATGAGGACTTCTAATGATGTGTTGTCTCATGAATTTGAGAAAATCGAAAGGGGTAACCTGTGACTCTAGGAAAGTCATTCACAGAAGCAAAATCTCTAGCGGCTCAATCAGTGTTTGATAATAAACTGTCATCCAGAATATGATTCTGTTAACATTTTTATACCATCAAAATGAAATCATTTTACAAATATTAACTCATATGCTGCATGTAATGATGCCAACAATGAAGGTGTTTTCTATTGCTGTATAATAAATTAACCCAGACACAGCAGCTTACATAACACACATAGGATGTTTCACAGGCTCTGTGAAGCAAGAGTCTGGGGAATAATCTTCTAAGGTCATTCAGGTTGTTGGCAGAATTCATTTCCTTGCAGCAATGCAGCTTTAGCTGCCTGTTGACTGGGTATGTCCTCAGGTCTGAGTGGCTACTCCCAATTCCTCTCCATGTAGGTTTCTCCACCATGGCTGTTCATTTCACCAGGCTTGCAGGAGAGTCTCCAGTCTCACTGCAAGATGGAGTTTTATACAGTGTAACATAATTGCGGGAATGACATCCCCTTGCCTTTGTCCTATAAGTCACACTCAAGGGGAGAGGATTACACACAAATGAACACTAGGAGATGGGAATTCCTGGAGGTCACTTTATTGACATGCCTGGTTATGCTGTAAGGAAGGAACTTGTATTACAAATGAGGAAACCCGGGCCCTTGGCCAAGTTCATGAGGTTGGGAAGTAGGACAGCCTGACTTTGCTTACAGATGGTCTGAGCCCATAGCCCATGTTCCTGACCTCTGGAACTCTGTCTGGATTCCTCGTTTCAAAAACTTTGCAATTTCTTTCTCCCAAGTCGTTGGCATGTTCTATCTTCAAACAATAATACTGATGGTCTATGTTTCATTCATAGCTTGAAACACAGTTCACAGAGCACGGAAAAGTGCAGAAGACAATTGGGCCATCATTTTCCAGATATGAAACGGGTTTTGTGGGGATAGATCACACTAGTACTACAGAATAGAAATGGGGCGTCTGACTCCACTCTCACAACAGAGCTGTTATGAACACTGCTTTTTGAAAAAGCACGATATTTTGTATTCTAGATTGTAATGAAGGCATCACAAGATCACTGGATATTAAAGAGGTTCCTGTATTCTCTAGCCTGAGGTC
Source organism: Ictidomys tridecemlineatus (assembly GCF_052094955.1). NCBI lineage: Eukaryota > Metazoa > Chordata > Mammalia > Rodentia > Sciuridae > Ictidomys > Ictidomys tridecemlineatus. Next base: position 53,385,130 of record NC_135487.1, read on the forward strand.
TCCAGGCATAACTGGGCCCAAATAGAATTTTCTAATCAGTTTCCAATATTTAAAAAATTTTAGATTCTCAAAAACAACAACAACCACAACAACAAAAAACATGGACACTGGGCTCATATTCCCAATAGATCTAAGGAGAGGCTGCTGCCTGTAGCTAGGGCATAATTTCCCCATATTTCATCAGGCTATATTCCCTACTTGCTCATGGTAGGCCTTGGGTTTGAGATCTTCTCATTTTAAAGATTAAAATCAGTTGTCCACAGAAGTTTCCAGAGCCCCCACCCCCACCCCAGCTAGTTAAGAGTGGCAGAACTGTTATTAAAACTAGCACCTTAAGGAATGTCCCTACTATAGGGCAGTAGGCTCTATCATCCAGGTAGACATGGTCAAACAAGAGTTTCAAACAACTGAAGAACTGCCTTGTCCTCAAATAGCCTGGCCTCACAACACTGCTAAATTCATGTTTAAATTGCACTGGGAACAAATACATTTCACAATGTTCAGCTCCAGGTTGCAGAGAAAAACATACTAATAGAGAGCTGCAATTACAAGTAATTTCCCTCCAAATCCCAGTCTTTCTCTCCCACTCTGGATTAATGACTACCTTCACAAAGAGGCCACAAGAGCTTTCAGAGCAAAAAGAGTAACAGGAGGACATGCATTAACGTGGCAGGCTGGTTACCCCCATGCCTGTATGTAGAGCTTTTAGAAATGGAATTTTAAAAGATGTGCTTCTTCTGCAAATATCAGGTAAACATAATTTTCAAGAGTCCAGAGGCAGTGGGTGTTGGGTAGAAGGATATATGCATTAACCATGGAAGGCTTATCTAGGGCAGGTAAAGAGGGAATGAAAAACATCAATCTAATTCAACAAATGGGTTGAGGACTTACTGTGTGACAAGCATGATGGACAGTATCTTCATAGGGGTTACTCTATTGCATTTGTACAACTCACAAGGCCAGATAGCAAATAAAGAAAACATTAAATTCACATTTTCTGTCTCTGGACTCATTTTGGATCTGGGTGAGATCCCAGTTCTTGCAATCTCAACAGAGACCTTTGATTTACCTGTTCTGAACTTCCTCAGACTCTCATCTGTTAAATGTCATATGCTAGATGCTCAATACAGTTATGGTTGTTTTAAAATGAGACCATGTGTTTGCTCACTAAAATTTATATTAAATAAAGTGAAAAAGGAGTTGGATTGGTGCCAGAAGATTTGGATTCTAGTCTCTCCTGTTGAGACACATAAGGAAATTATCTGTTTTTTTTAAATAATTAAAAAGTATATACAGGTACACAGTGATATAATACAACCTATATTAAAGGGTAAAAAATGAAAAGTGGGCCTCCTTTCTTCACTAACTTACACTCCCCTCCTAGCAGCCAATAACTATTAATGACTAATTGAATACCCTTCAAGAAGAGTTTCCTAATATGTATGCATGACCCCCCACCCCCACACACTCACACACTCATTAACTCTCAAATGGAAGAAATTTTAAAATAAATCTTGGAGTGCTGGTCCATACTACCTCATTCTTTTAACAAAGCTGGAGTCCCTATTGATGGTGGTTCAGGCAATTTCTTTTATTAATAATAGTAATGGTTAATGTTTATGAATTGTTCATAATGTGCCAGGCACTATCCTAAGAATTTTCTGTGTTAACTTATTCCATACTTACAAAAATGCCATGTAGAAGTCTTAAAGATATCACATTTTACATCTCTATTTTATGCCTGGGGACAAGGATGCCTAGAGAATGTCAGTACCCGCCCAAGGTCACACAGTAATTGGTAGAGGTGAGATTCACACCCATGTAGATTGACAGCAAAGTGGAGAATGGGACTCATCTGACAACAACTGCCACATTCTGAGGTGCATTCCAATTCTTCTACGTATCTCTCTTGCTTAGAATTGTGAGCTTCTGGAAGCTGGGATTCTGTACCCCAGGGCTTGGCTCAGGGACTGGTCTATTGTCAACTGTTTAGAATGTTTGTGAATAAATTGCTGAAAATCAGGGAAGACATCAGGGAGATGGGTATTTTGTATCTGAGCTGGGCCTTAAATGGTGAATAAAATTTCAATAAATAGAAAGGGGAAGGAAAAGCCTCTTGAACAAATGAATAGCTAACACCATTGGTTGCTTACGAGGGAAGAAACGGTCCAGGCTGCTTTGGGGAATGGGTATGGAGTGATGTGCTCACAGAGGAGACTGAGAAAGAAATTTTGAGGCAGAATACGGGAGACACTAATGCTATTCTGCATTTGTGAGATCTTCTCCAGGCCACACCACTGCTCTAGAGGACAGAATCGATGAACACCTGTGAACTCACTTGTGCATATCCAAAACACTGGTGTCAAATAGTTACATTTATCGGATCTTGGATTGCAAGAAATTGTATTTATCTCCACACTAGGTTTATTTCCTCCACTTTTTTTTCACTTCTCAATGTTAAATGGATGACAGGTCTGAGGGTCAGTATCAGTAGTATGAAAAAACACACTATCAGTGCAGTGAGGATATTTTCAATTTTCATTTATTTTCAACCTTACCAACACCCTGAATTCAGTAAGTCTGACATATTTCTTTTTCCAAGCTCCAGGCCTGTAAGTCTAAGTTTATAGATGTAGCTTATAAATGTACCGTTTGAATTCATTTGTATGCCAACATACCTCAGAGGATTTGTTGCACTTCTATTAATCTTGAAATTCATGAAGTTCCTTGGACATCTGACAACACATCATATTTTAAATATATGCTACCATTTTTTCTAAGGCACTTGAGTGTTGATCCTGGCTAATGTATTTAATCAAATTCAAATTAGAAATCTGTTCCAACAGCCCCTCTTATAGATCAGCACTGCCTAACAGGAAAATGAAATGAGTCACAAAGATGAGTCACATACATATAATTCTAAATTTCCTGATAACCATATTAAAAAAGTAAAAAAGAAACACAAAGTAATTTTAATAATATTTTTATTTAACCCATGCCATTTATCATTTAGCATGTAGTGAATAGAAAAATGATGAGATGTTCTACAGTCATTCTTTTCATACTAAGTCCAGACTATATATTTATATTTAGAGCACATCATACTTCGAACCAGCCATGTTTCAAGTGCACAACAATCACATGAGGCTGGTGCTCTATGTTGGATAGTGCAAATAAAAGACTGTACATTCCACCTCCTCAGCAGTGTTAAAGGAGGCACATTATTCTCCACCCATCTCAGAAGCAGTCATGCAAACTTTCTCTCACCGGTGGATTTTGGGGGGTTGATCCTGAGAGATCATCTTGTCCAAATCTTTGGATTATGGTCAAGGGAGCCAAGATTCATGGAAGGGATGAGTCTGGATAGTTCAGCCATCCGTCTTCTTGTGTTGGCACAGGCTGCACCCCATGGAGTATGTCCATGGTGTTTAAAGAGGAGAGTCAGAGAAGATCTGAACTGAGAACCCAAAACAACCAACACAACCCCTCAGCTAACAGAGCTTATGAAACTGGATAATGTGAACTTGGAAGATGACAAGTTGTGAACTTGGAAACTGCTAAGGCATTCACCTATCTTCTCTTCTTCCTTGGTAACAAAACCCTGAACTCAGCAGGGCACACATCTGCTTAGAATAAAGATAGTATTTCCCAGCCTCCCTTGAAGCCAAGAGGAAGAAGGGCATGGGCTAACTCCTGACAGTGTGACGCAGGGGAGTGATGAGTGTGACCCCAAGGAAGTGTGCATGAAGGCGAAGAGCAGTGTTTTCTTTTTTTTCTTTCTCCCCCTCCTCCTTCTTAGGGACCACAATATGTGAATAATGGGTTGGAGTCTCAGCTACCATTTTGAATCACAAAGGAAAAGATAGAAAGTGGATCAAGAGACATGAGAGAAAGAATCTGGGTCCCTAAAACTTGGAGCACCATCTTGTCCCCAGGTAGACTAGTGATAGACTTCTTGCCTATGAGAGAGAAATAATCTTTTGTTTTGTCTAAGTCACTGCTATTTTAGATTTTTTTTTCTCTTACTTGTAGCTTAATCTATAGATCTTTACCCTCAATGTCTTCCTTATCTTACACCACATCTTTCTTTTGCTCCCTCCACAGGCTGGGAAAATTGCCCTTCTTGTGTCCCTGTGGCCTAACATAAGAACTACTATCATAATTACCTACCACACTGTGTTGTGATTATTTTGTACATGTTTTTAAATGTATTCATTGCATTCATATGCATTTATTGATCACTTGCAGCAAATTGCCCATTCTCTACTCAATATTAGCATTGCTCCTTCTCCATTCCTCTTTGTGACCCAGATTCCCTTTTCATAAATCATTCTGAGTAGGGTATCTGACAATAAGAGACTCTAACATAATGTTTAGAGGGATGAAAAGACAAAAAAAAAATCTATCCAAAGGGGCAGCATTTGAAAACAGGCAGCTGGAGTCACCAGTGGGAACCCTATACTTTAGGACTTTTTTTCAAGCAGCCCCTTGACTTTTGTTCTCCTAGCCCTTCAAACATCTGCATCCGATGGATTCCTTGAACTAAATCTCTCTAGATTCAAATTGTCTACACTAGTTTCTATTTGCTATCATTCCACCTATTATATGCAGTTATATAGAATTAGCCAGAAGGGTAATGAACCAGGAAAAAACATCCCGCACCTAATGGAACATCCTATCTTCTCTGAGACTGTTTCTTCCTTGTTTTTTCCCAGCCCCAGACACGGTGCCCGGCATATAATAGATTCTCAATAACTGTCCGTGAAATGAACTCTGGCTTAGATGGCCTAGAGTAGTCTTCTGAAGTTTAGATATAGTGAAACAAAGACCTAGACAGATGAAGTGGCTGGCCCATGAGCCCACAGCTTAGTAACAGCCAAGTGAGCATCAAATTCCCATCTCCAGATTCTTCAGTGCATGACTTTTTCTATGAGATTTCAGGGAGGAGAGAGCATTTGATGACAGTTTCAGGTTTCTGCAATCAAAGCTGGATGAATTGTTTTCTGCCACTTTTATAGAATTTAAGTGATTTTTAAAAGGGGAAAACAGAAGTAAAAATACTTAGAAACACTGGGAAATTGGGAGACACAGCAGGAGGAAACTTTTGCTCCAACTAGTAGCCGACCAGAGCAGTTCTCATTTTCCTACAGGTCAAACAATGCCTCTGCCCTGGAGACACAGGTGGCCTGGTGGCCATGGCATCAGTAGAGGTCTCACCATAAGCAGCCCAGTCTGGAAAATGGTCTCCAAGATTATGAGCTGAACTTTACCTTTCCTTGAAAACTGTATTGTATTCATTTGTTGCTCCTTATAGATGAAATTACTAAGGAAAATATTAACCTTTAAAAAGGGAAGGACATGGGGCTGGATTGTGGCTCAGTGGCAGAGCGCTTGCCTCTCAAGTATGAGGCACTGGGTACGATCCTTAGACCACATAAAAATAAATAAATGTATCGTGTTCATCTACAATTAAAAAATATATTTAAAAAAGGGAAGGATATGTTTTTAATATTGTAGGTAATGCTTAGTAACAAATAAGAATATTACAAGGTAGCAAATACTGGAGTTTAGGGGAAGAGGGAAAAGAGAAGTGGTGGGGTTAGGGTGAATAAGATCAAAGAAGAATACATACATGCATAGAAATGTCACTGTGAAACCTATTAATTTGTACAATTAATATAGTTGAACAATTGTAAATAAATTACTTACCTTAAGAAACAAGACATTTGTTTTGCAAAGATGGAAAGAGATGGAAAGACAATCTCGGAGATGGGAGAAGATATTTGAAAATCACATCTGAAAAAGGAGTAGGATACAGAATGTATAATGAACCCTCAAAACAGCTATAAAAACAAGCAATCCAATCCCAAAATGAGAAAAAAGCATATGCATTTCATTGAAGAAGATGTTATATATAGATGATAAATAAGCATATGAAAAGACATTCAATGTTATTAGATATTAGGAAATTAGAAACAATAAGATATAACTACACAATTATTGGAATTGCTAAAATTCAAACAAAAATAGTTATGACACCAAGAGTCAGTAAGGCTGCAGAGAAATTAGATCACTCACTCATTGCTGGTGAGAAAATAAAATGTTACAGCCACTCTGAAACAGTTCAGCAGCTTGTTATAAAACTAAACATGCAACTACTATATGACCTAGCAATGTACTCGAGGGCAATTATCCCAGAGAAATGAAACTTTATGTTCACATAAAACTTGTAGGTGAAAATTTATAGCAGTTTTATTTGTAATAGTCCAAAACCAAAAACAACCCAGATGTTCTTCAATGGATGAATGATTAGACAAACTATGGCACATCCATGCCACTCAAGGATAATAAGGAATGAATTATTGATGCACATATCATAGTGAGTGAATCTCAAGAGGATTATGCTCAGTTTAAAAGCCAAGCCACAAAGGTACATCTTCATGATCCCATTTGTATAACATTCTTGAGATGACAAAATTACAGATATGGCGGACAGATTAGTAGCTGCCAGTGTTTAGGGCCTAAGGTGCAGGTGGAAGGAGGTGGATATGACAGTAAAACAGCACAGGGGATTCTCATATTGATGGAATCCTTCTGCATCTTGACTGCAGTAGCAATAGCATGAACCAAATGTGATTGCCTAGAACTAAACACACACACATACACACACACACACACATATACAAGGACATATCAAACTGGTGATATTCTGACTAAGATTGCTAGGTTGTTTCAGCATCAATTTCTTGGTTGTGATATTTTACCGCAGATATTCAAGATGTTGCCACGGACAATTTAGAAATAACTTTGGAATAATTTTTTTAAATAAGAGGTTTAAATAGACCATAATTGTAAAATGTTTTATCTTCAGGAAACAGTCTGAAATGTAACAGATTTAACAAGTCTGGCAAGGAGAGGTGTGTGCCACGAAGTCATTATCAACTCCTACACAAGGAGGTTGGCCTTCTGGCCAAAATCCCAACTCAGAATTGTCAACTTTTACAAACTAAGCAATTTGAATCTTCCCACAGCCATAAATACAAATAATGCTCTTTTCTTTCACTGAAACTGACTTAAATTATCTTACTTGTGTTTTTCTTATAGTTCACAGAGTGTTTTCACAGCCTATTCCTTTCTTTCTAGCCACTCGATGGGGCAGACAGAGCAGAACTTTTCATCCCCCAAACATAGATGGGGAAACTGAGGCTGAGAGAAGTGACTTGCTCAGGCATGAGACTAAAAAATGGTGAAGTGAGGGGGTCAACTGTGAAATATGAACATTCCGATTCCCAACTGATGGTGCTCCTGGAAGATAGAAACAAAGTTTTATGACTCTCAGAGAGTTAGTCTAGGGAGGGGCCAATGCCAGCTGGACTGTGAGCCAAAAATTGAAGATCAGCATTGAGCCTGGTCAGAGAGCCAGGCCCAAACTTAACTTGAATATGAACTAGAGGCACTGGGTGAGAGAATTGCTTCTCATTTCCGGGAAAGGAAAACGTGGAGGCTTCTGATAGATTTTTGCATTTGTTGAGTCTTGAAGAATGCCTTCAATTTTGATATGTGACTCTGCCAAGTGGAGGAGAAATCCAGGCCGAGTGCTAAGAAAGACACAGACGTGAGAAGTAAGGGGTGGACTGGGTGGGAAAGAGAATGGAGTGGGGGATCCAGTGTCCACTCTCTTTCTGACCTTGGCAGCACTCGCAGTTGTGTTACCCTGACAATGCCCTGCCCCCACTTCTGGAACTCCAATAATATGAATGTTGGAACTTTGGTTACTGTCACACAGATATTGGAGACTCTGCATTTCTTTTTGTTCCATCTCCTTGCTGTTGTTCAGATTGGGTGAATTCTATTTATCAGTCCTCAAGTTCACTGAGTCTGTCTTCTATCATCTCCGCTCTTCTATTGGACCTATGAAGTAAGAATTTTCTTATAGTTAATCTATCTTTTAGTTCTGTAATTTCTATATGATTCTTTTTACAACATCTACTTCTATGCTGAGGCTTTCTTTTCTTTCTTTCTTTTTTTACTTGAAGAATTCATAATTTTTCTAAAATTCTCTTCAGATTATTCCAAAGTCTCATTTATCCTGGTATTTGTGCCTGTTGATTTCTCTTCTCATTCAAATTGTAATTTTCCTGGTTCTTGTTTTGATGAATGGTTTTCTATTGTATCCTAGCTATTTGCATTATTATGCCATAATACTCTCGATCCTATTTAATCTTTTTTTTTTAACCCAGTTTTCACTCTCTTAAGGTGTAGTTTAAGGACTAGGTGGGTATGAATTTTTTGCTTTCTGCTGCATTCCATCAATCACCTCAAGAAAAGTGGAGTGCTGACTAATTGGTGACTCTTTGCAGAAGGAGGGGGTAGAAGTTCAGCTCCCTCTCAATCCCATAGAATGCTTCCCAACAATAGTGAGCATGGAATTGCACTGCCTCATTGGAGTGTAATTATGCTCAGATCCCCAGTGACACTTAGTGATGGGATGGAAGGAGGGAGTGAAACACCAACTAGTTCCACCTTACTTAGCTTTATACATATTTGCTGATGCCAGGTGGGTTTGAAGCCTCTTCTCTCCACTGTGTCCTGCTGATATCCTTGGGCAGGGGGCGGGGAGGAGCACTGACTGGCTCTGCTTTATTCAGCTCTGGACAAGCATTGACTGAAAACAAGGGATTCAAAGCGTTAGCTCACTGCTCAGCCCCACTGACATCACCCTACTAACAGGAAAGAGGTGGAAGGGATCTGGGGTAGAGGATTTGCTTCCTGCTCTGTCCTGCTCCTAACAATACCAGAAGGGGAAATCAAAGCCATTTCTCCTGCTCCCATGGGGGCAGGGAAGGGTAGGGTGGAAGACTCTGGGAAGTGTGGAGAAGCAGAGGGGCTTTGCCATTGGTGTTTACCTAGAGTAGACAGATATTGCTAAGAAGGTGTCCTATTGTTAAACCACTCTTTTCTGGGTCCTTTGGTTTAGGGAAATGTGATTTTTCTTGTCTTTTATTTTTTGTCTGTGCCTGTTTGTGGTTTGGGCCTGGGGATGTTTATGGTGTCTTGTCCAGGATGTGTGAAGGACAGCAAGGAAACTCAGAAGTCACTGTCCTCCTGTTTCCTACAGTGAAGGCTTTCAGGCAGTTTACTTTTTTCTATCTTTAAGTATTTTTCTTTGCTTATTTGTTGTATTATATCCAGGATTCTTTTAGTTATGAGAGTGCATGGGAGGAATGGGTGTCCTGCCTGGAACCAGAAGTCTCTCTCAACTGCTAAATCTGAGCTACACTTTCTAATGCCTGCTTGTTCTTCATATTCTTCTAATTGTCTTTTACGTGTACTTTTTTCTTAAAAATCTCTTTCTCAGCATTGACTACTGTGCATCATGTCTCCTCCTATCTTTTGATCACTTCACAGTGTCCTTCACAGTTTCCTCTTTGTTAGTAGTTTTCTGAATACTTCTGCTCCTTAGGATTTTTCTCCTAAATTCTTTGATCTTGTCCCCTCTTCTCTTCCTCTCCAGCCTTGCCATCAGCTGTATGCTAACAACTCACAATTCATTCTCCAGTCCCTAATCCCAGTCCAGTTCCTACTGGAAACCTTTATCTGCCCATCCTATAAGCACCTTATAATTATGTTATCAAAAATGTAACTTACTGTTCATAGGGGCATGTGCAAATAGATATTCACTCAAATTGTCTCTCTTTTTCTGCACCTCTGGTCTTTGTTAATGACCCTATGACTCACCCAGGAATCCCATTTAGAAACATAGCAGTCATTTTAGTTTCTCCCTTTCTTCCAAATTCCAACACTTGATGAAGCTCCAGCCATTCTACCTGCTAAATAGTTATCAAATTTGTCCCTTTGTCTCCATGTCCTCTGGCAGTGATTAGAGCATTTACTCAAATCTCATTCCTGGAACATTCTGACAGTTATCTAATTTGCCTACCTGGCTTTCTTCAGGACCCTTTCCACAGAGGTCCCAGAGTGGTGGTGGTGTTTTGTTTTTTTTTTTTAAATACAGATATAATCAGGTCTGTCTCAATTCTTTGGTCATTTCCCATTACCTCTAAAGGATGAATGCTAAACTCTGTTCAGGCTCATCTTCTGCAATTTGCTTCATCCATTTCCGATAACATGCCATTATCTCTCAGGCTCACACATTTCGTCAGGACTTTGTTCACTGTTGTCTGCCGGAAACATTGCCCTTTCTTTTCCTCACCCACAGCACCCTGTTTAAGCCAGTACTAGACCTAATGATTTAGGAGGTTATATCATCTCTTTGGAGAAAACTTTTCCAACTCCTTGTGTAAGGTGCTTATGGTTCCTGTTTCTACAACACCCTAACCTTGTTGAATTGTTGATTTGTCTATTGGTCTCCCATACAATATTCTAGAGAAGGTCTGAGGAAGCTTGATCACCCGCCTTGTACAATACAAATGAGAAGTGAACTAATTCATCCTTTGACTAATCATCTTGGGAAGTACTCCCTCCCAGCAACCTATGGTTTGTGACTTCTACAGGATCCACTGTGCATGCTGCATAGATGGAGAAAAATCAAAACTTCGCTGAACATGAATACTTCTTTTCTTGCCAGTATTCCCCCATGGTACAGTATAACAACTACTTACCCGGCATTTACATTGTATTAGGTATTACAAGTAATCTAGAGAAAATTTAAAGCTTATAGGAAGATGTATGTAGGTGATGTGCAAATACTATGCTATTTACATATGAGACTTGAGCACCCATGAATTTTAGCACCTGTGGGGTGTGTGTTGGGATCCTGGAACCAATCTCCTGTTAATACTGAGGGATGAATGGCACTACAGTGGGTAAGAACACTGACTCTTATAGCAGAACACTTGGCTTCAATTCCTAGCTCTGTTGCTTGCTAGTTCTTTGACATTTATCAGTGTCCCCAACTGCAAAACAGGCATTAACAGTACCCATCTCATGGGGTTGTGAGGATTAAAGAATATAGTGTAGAACATGGAGAAAGATTACAGCAATGTTTTCTAGAATATAGAAACATTGGCATGTTGACTGTTAATATTTGGCATCTTAAAATTTTTATTCTTATTTTTATTAAGCATTATCTGTAATATTAAAAAATGTGTCCTTTTCAAAGGTTAGTATTTGCCACTCAAATCCTTAGTAATCCCTTTGTTCATCTATAAAGGGCAACAACTAATGCGATAGTTTTCAAGGAAAATTCTGGAAAATAGCCAAGTTTGAGTATTTTCTTTTAGAAATGGAGTTACTATATTAAGGGCTTTAGTTAAGAATTTTTTTTATAGAGTTCATAAAAACCAATGTGGTAGAGTCACTTAGGTAATTTCTAGTAGTTGAGAATAGTTGCTAAGAAAGTGAATGGGGAAAACCTTAAACAATCGATTATTTGAAAACAAGTCACTAAACAAATTTTCTAAGCTCAAAACTGTCACTCTGTGTATCTACTATGAAATAGATGTTTATAAGTCCTTCCCAACAGTGTGCTGCTTCCCATTATAGAGAATTATGTGTTTCTATTCAGAAATTGTTCAATAGCTATTCGATCAATAATAGTGTGAAAAAAATTCACAAGAGCATCTCTTTCACCTCCCCCACACTGGGAAAAAAAAAAGCTTACCAAAGATACGTGTATTCCCTCCAAAAATTTTATCCCAATGTAATTATTTCTAAAGCTCTCTTCTGCAGAAAATTTTCAAATCCCACCCATTCCCCCCTCCAACCCCCATCTTCCTCCCCATTCTCTATAGTCAATATTTCCTGAGCAAAGACTTTTGAGGCAACAGCACACTGAGGTTTGCTTTGCATCTGCTTCCTCTGAGACAGCAACACAGTGAGAATCTTCTTCAAGATGTTCTGGGTATCAGTCCAGGGAAGGTTTTGGATACAAAACAGCTTTGCCCTGCAGGGACCCCCTTCAACCCCTCCCTCTCCCAGTAGCTAATTCAAGAGGGCAGAGGCATTCATGTGTGAAGTTCTTATTAGAAACCTTTAACAGATGTGGTTTAAATTTTAATGCAATGATCACTTTTCTGTTGAGAAAGAAATTCTTACAGCCAGTTGCATACACGAAAAGCTTTATTAAGTCAAGGAATTTTTGCACACTTTTAAAATTGCTATGTAGTTTATCTGAACATTTGTAAATGACAATCAGCACATCTTTGAGGAGCAAGTTTCACTTCTACAATTTTCTCTGTTCCTAGTCTCAATGTTCAACTACAGAATGTTCATTTTTTCATGTTCAGTATATCCAGACTCACAGCAATTTGCCAAGGCTTTTGTTGCAAAACACATTTCTTAATGATTATATACACAATGGAAAGATATGATTAGGCATTTAGGGGACTTGAAATGTTTACAAATAATACACAATAACAGTTACAACAGTTACAGTCTTATTTTTAATACGTGGTGCTTCTTTTTATTTTTCCCTCCTCCTGCTCAAGTACCAATGCTTTCATAATTGAATTCTCTTGCCTGGGAAAAATAAAAGTTATCAACTTGTGTACATTTATTGATGTCTAGTTGTTACAGTCCAGGTCACAGCACAGAAATCAATGATGCACTTGGGACACATTACACTGGGATTAGTCCATGTTTTCTGCACACTACAGGATAAGAAGGTTAGGCTGCGGAGGTCGGGGCTCACATGACCATGTACTTGTCAAGCATCTTCTCGATGGCCCGGGTCATTCGGGATTTCTTCTCCAGGCAGGTAGTGGGCTTGTTGTTGTGGTACAGAAGCATGCGGAACAGCTCTTGGACGTTGATGTCTTCCTTGGCCGAGGTCTCCATGAAGGCGCAATTCCACTCCTGCGCGCAGGCAGCACCATCCGCCAGGGCCAGCTCTCTGGGGCCTTCATCATTTCTGTTGCCCACCAGCACAATAGGGAACTTATGCAGGTTGCTTCCTTTGATCTCGCGGATCAGCTCATAGAAGGGCTTCAGCTCCTCGAGGGTTTCCTTCCTGGTGACTGAGTAGACCAAGATAAAGGCATGGCCCCTGGCAATGGCCATGCGCTTCAGACCAGGATAGCGCTGGCCGCCGGTGGCATCGGTGATTTGCAGCACGCCCATGCGGCGCTGGCCGCCCACTAGCTGGCGATAGGTATCTTCAATCGTCGGCAAATATGAATCGCGAAAGGTGCCGCGCACCCACCTCTGTACCAAGGTGCTCTTGCCCACTCCAGCGGAGCCGACTACCACCACACGGAAATCTTTGACCTTTCGGTGTGGCAGAAAGATGCGAATTATCAGCAGGGCGGGCAGAAGCTGCAGGCGCTGCAGCACACGTTCCTTGAAGCCAAAGCAGGAATTGCCCATTGTTGCAACTTAGCCGCTGGTGGGAGAAGCCTAAGAAGGGGCAGGGGAGGGTGGGGAAAAGAGAAGTGGGGGGGAGGGGGGGAGAGGGAGAGAGGGAGGGAGAGAGAGAGAGAGAGAGAGAGAGAGAGAGAGAGAGAGAGAGAGAGAGAGAGAGAGGGGGGGGGAAAGAGAGAGAGAGATATGAGTGTCAGAAAGTCTAATCAGCTGCTCCACTGGGACCCTGGGGAAGGTTCACTCTGTGCCGTTTTGCACTCAGAAGTGCTCACTGCAGGAAGAAAATTCCCAGTCCTGTTTCGGGGGGCAAACAAACACATTATAAACGGGGACTTGGGTTGGTGTGGGCTGTCGGACCTGCAAGGAATATATAGCGGACCTATTTTGCACCTAAAGTGCAAAGATCTAGCTTTTGTTTTCTCCTTAAATTGTTTTACTTAATCCTTACCGTAGCTTTTGGAGAAACACTCAAACCTCAATTCCTCGACTGTAGGCGGAGCTGAGACAGCCGTGAAATATGCAGGTGACCGCTAGCATTCAGACCACTGCAAAGTGAAGTGCGCAGAGTCCAGCGAGGTACCTGGAGAGGCGCGCACACACCGCGAGGTCAGGTAGACCCCAGTGCGCCGTACTCACCGGTCAGAGAAAACGCGTGACGCCTTACTTTTCCGGTGGCTGGCCACACGCTCTCACACCCATTTTAATTCTCTCTCCCACTACACTACGCCACTCTCATTTCCCGAGCACGAAACTAGAGTCTGTAACAATGAACACTTGTTAAGTCTTTGGTATACGCGCGAGCATACTTATTTATCAAACCTTTCTTCTGTTTTAAAAATTGCTAGTTTCTCATTGCCAAATATGAGTGACACCAAACAGTCCAGTCGAGATGCGCCATCCAGGGTACGGTCGGTAGGAGGGCTGAAAGGGGTCGACCGGGACCTTAGGAGCTCGCAGAGGTCTGAAAGCCCAGTTTGGTACATTCCCAATCATTACAAAGGACATCTACGGATTGCGCCCACTCCCGGGACAACTCGCCAACTGATTACTACCCAGCAACAACCCAGGCTGGTTTGCCCGAAACACTTTACCTCCGAGTCCCCCCGCAAAAGCCCCGCAAAAAAAAAAAAAAAAAAAAAAAAAAGGAAAAAGGCGGAAAATACTTTACCTCTCCCCCAAGATTCCGACCAAGCAAGCTAGAGACAAATTTGCTCCTCAAGGAGGCGGATGCAGCAATTGGTTGGGTGCTCAGAGAAGCCCCGGAGAACCAGTGGTCCTGGTGGCTCCAGGAAAACACTGGAACAACTGTTGGATTCGGACGGAGCTTTGTACTAAAGCCAGAGGGGGCATAGGCTGGGAGGGTCCATTTGGCATACCGTGCTGGGGGGTGGAAACAGGAATGTGAGGGGCTAACTGAGCGGAGAGTCTCCGCAGCGTCCCCTACACCTGAATGGCTCATCCCATAGTTCACAGCGAGGCGTCAGTCAGCTTCTGTCAGCTTTTCGGTGTTGAGGGGGTCTCTATCATGGGGGAGGGGTCTGGAATAATTATGCATCAGATTTGAGGCCAGTTAAATTCCTTTTCACATGGTCCCTTCCATAAAGGATTTATAAATTAAAAAAATACTAATGAAATCAAAGAACTGCATGGAAAGACAATGCGTTCTTGAATTAAAAGACTCAATTTAGTAAAGATGTCGATTCTAAATTCATCTATAGGTTTAATGCAATTCTTGTCCAAATTCTCTGTGGGTCCTTTGTAGATGAGCTTTTTCTAAAATTTACGTGGTAAGGTTCAGTGCCTAGAATGATTAAAATACCTTGGGAAAAAGACGTAGGAACTATCACGGTATGTGACACTAAAGCTTACATTGTGTTAATAATCACGACAGTAATATTAGTGGAGGGATTCACAGATCAATAAGACAGAAGGCCCATAAAGAATTGGTTGGTCCATTCAAATATGTCTAACTTTCCACCAAGGTTGAAAGGCAATTCAATGCAGGAAGCAAGGAACTATAAGCAAGTGGTGCTTGGGAAATTGGACACCCATAGACAGAAAACGAAAAGAAAGAACCAAACAAAACCTAATCAACGAAACAAAACACCCTAAACGCTAAGTCATAACTACCCTAAATGCCAAACATAGTCTCTTATGCAAAAATTAACTAACTTGAAGTGAATAATGGATTCAAATGCAACGTGTAATGCTCACAACTGTTAGGGGAAAAAAGAAACAGAAAATCTTTGGTATCTAAGGCTGGACAGAAATTTTTTAGTTTTAAAACCAGTGGCATGTTCCAAATATTTTAAAATAAATCAGATTTCCCCAAATTAAAAACTTTTGCTATGTAAAAAGACTGCAAACATACCGAAAAGGAAAGGTATATACTAGGAAAAAAATATTTCCAAGCCACACATTTGGCACAGGACCGGTATCTAGAGTGAATAAAGAACTCCTAAAACTCAAAATTAAAAAAAAAAAAGAAATCCAACTAGATATTTCACTGAAGATAGATAGATGACAGAAAACTGTATGAGAAGCTTTTCAACATCATTAACCACTGCAGAAATGTGACTTAAAAACACGAGACCCTTTTGCGCGGTCGCCTCTACCACAGCCACGGAGCTAGGAGTGGATGGTGGCCCGCGAGGATCATCACAGACAACGTGGAGGCCTTTTCCGAGTTAGGCAAGTGCTACGTGCAGCGGCTGCAGCAGGGCGACTGGGCGGCAGGGCGGCAGGCACAGCAGCTGCGGGGCAAGGCGGTGGCGGTTACGCGCGCGGCAGCTGCAGCGGCGGCGGCGGCGGCAAGGATGGGGGGTGGGGTGGGAGCGCCGCGTGCTGCAGCCACTGGGGGCTGCGTCTTCGCTGCAGGTGCAGAGGACCGTAGTGGGATTGCCGCGCGCGGCTGCGCGTGGGTGGCAGAGGTGGGTTGCAGTGTGCCGCAGTGAGCCGTGTAACCGGTGGGGTGGTGGTCGCGCGGCAATGGCAGGATCCCGAGTTTCCCTCTGGTTTCCTGGAAGGTGGCCGACCGCCAACCTAGGGGCTGCAGAAACCGCAGAGGCAGAAGCTTGGAGGCTCCAGCACGTCCCTCTTCCTCTCAGCCTGAGCCAAGAGAAGCCAGGCGACCCCGGAAGGCTGAAGGGGGTTTGCCGCCTGAGAATGGAAATTCTCTTTACCAGGATACAGATGGTGCAAACATTTAGGAGCACAAAGTTATCATTGCTCGGTTGGATATTGCAAAGAAAACTACCATCCTTTATCAATTTTCTATGAATGAAATTGTATATGCAGCCTCTACAATAGGAAATAAGTAGAAGAGATCGTGATTAAATAATGCATATTTCCTAACGTGGGATATTGGTGGCCAAGAATCTCTTCCTTCTTCCTGAAACACATTAACAAGGAAAGTACACACCCAGGAAGAGAATTCTATGACTAGACAACTGTACAATATGTTAGGGCATGAGGACTACGGAAAGCCTGATTGCTGATTTTTTTTTATTACAAACAAGATGTATGACTAGCCGTAATCTGCCAGATTTTGAAGATAACTTCTATTGACCAGTGGCAAATCCAGGCATGCTCTGCTCTTAATGGTGAGGGATTATGCCAAGGACTTGAATGGATGATGTCACGATTTGAGATTAGATAATTTTTATGATGGCTTCTCATAGATTTTGCATAAACAAAGTGCTGGACTAAACCTGAAAGCTGCAAAAATTAATTGTTTAGATACATTTATAAGGTGCTTTAATTTTTTTTCTATAAGAAGAAAAATTCAGGCCACTTATTTGAAAACAAAGATGAAGTCTCACCTTCCAATTTGTTTTCTCCTTAGTTTCTTCCAAAGTACATTCATTGTTAAAGCTGTGATTGACATTTTTCCCTGTCGTGAGTCCCCTAGGACCTTGTAGAGCCTGTGGTAAGTACAAAGGGGGAAGCAGATGTTTTGAACTTTAAGAGCTTTATTATAGTTCAACCCTTCCTGTTGAATGTTCTTGCCTTTTTATATAAGTCAAAATACAATTCAGCACAGATAGTTTCCAATATTTTAAAATATGATGTTACTCACAAAAAAATAATTTGCTTAAGATTGTGTATTGTTTACACCTCAAGTTCAAGGAAATGGCTTTGATTCACATTTTAAAGAAAAGCAAATAATGCAAAAATTAATAATATTCTTAGTTACTACCCTAATGAGATAATTAGAGACATTAATGTTAACTGCCATTTTGTACTCCCTATATTTTCTGTATTGTACTAACACCCCTGCCCCCATCGTTGGGCTGCTTAAAAAAGAAAAAAGAGAAGGGGGGGATAGTAGGGGATAGGAAAGGTAGCAGAATACAACAGTCACTAATATGCTATTATGTAAAAATGTGAGTATGTAACAGATGTGATTCTGCAATCTGTATTTGGGGTAAAAATGGGAGTTCAAAACCCAATTGAGTCAAATGTATGAAAGATGATATATCATGAGCTCTGTAATGTTTTGAACAATCAATAAAAAAAAAGAAAAAAAAAAGAAAAAAGAAACAGGATAAAGCTTGACATTGTATACTGTCTAAGTCAAGTTTTTTCCCCATTGCTATGACCAAAATACTCTATTTTGTGTATCTTTCATGTCCTGAAAGTTTGAAGATTAAACCAAACTAGCATGTTTTAGAATAGTCAAAAAAAGAAATAACTATTGTTTAATGCCAGTCTTTTAAGTTTCATGAAGATTTTGGTAAGAAATAATAGTATATGTTGTAAGCATTGATAAAACTTTGAAAGTTCCTTTCTATAAAATATATAATTGTCAACATCTAAGTTTGTGCCAGTATTAATACTGGTTCTTTTGTGTTTTACATATGTTAAAATGTTCAAAATGCAAATATAACATTTAATATTTGTCAACATGTTTTTACAAAAGTGAATTCTAAATTACTAAATACACACACACAGATATTTGCTACACCCCATCAAAATGGCTAAAATAAAAAAAAATAGTGATAACATCAAAGCTGGTAAAAAAAAATTTGGAGAATTTGAATCACCTATACATTTCTAGGGAAAGTAAAAAGAGCCACTATAGAAAAAACACTATATGATAAAACTAAACATGCTAAATATACAATCCAGGAATTATACTCTTATTTAACCCCAAAGAGTAAAGACTTATATTCACACAGAAATCACATGCAATTTTTTTGCACATTACACATTACATTATACATTATTACATTATACAAAATAAAATTTTTTAGTGTGAATTTGTGTACAAATATTTTTAGCAGTTTAATTCATAGTAGTCTAATACTGAAAACAATTTGGTCATCCTTTTATGAGTGAATGGTAAAACAAACCATGGTTTATTAATATTTTAGAAGTCTACTCAGGGGAAAAATATTTATGAAACAACTTAGAAAATCTTAAAAAGAGAATTATGGGTAAAAAGCCATAACAAATTATTATATACTACAGCCTGGCATGGTGGTACACACCTGTAATCCCAGTGTCTCAGGAGACTTAGGCAAAAGGATCATGAGTGTAAAGCCAGCCACAGCAATTTAGTGATACCCTCAGTGACTTAGCAAGACCCTAACTCATAAAATAAAAAGGGCTGGGGATGTAGTTCTGTGGCAAAGCATCCCTGGGTTCAATCCCTAGTCCCTCCCCCCAAATATTATTTAATATATGATTTTGCTTATGTTACATTTTTGAAATGACAAAATCATAGAAATGATAGATACACTAGTAGTTGCCAAGGCTGAGAGGTAAGGATGGGGGCATGGGATGAGGTGTATATCTTTGTAAAAGCACAACATGAGAGATTCTTATGATGATAAAACTGTTGTGTATTTTGGCTGTAGTTGTATATACACAAGCCTTTATTTATGGTAAAATTCCATAGTAGTAAATACATTTACAAATGAGTAAAGGTAAAACTTGGGAAATCTGAGTAAGATCAGTAGATAAATGTTGACATCCTGATTGTGATATTTACTATAGTTTTTTAGTCAATACTAAAAGTATTGAAGTTACCAGGGGTCTCTTTGTATTAATTTTATAACTGTGTATTTTCAATGATCTAAAAATTTTTTTTAAAAAAGTTTAATTTTAAGAGCACTTAGAAAAAAAAAAATAACCCAACTTTGATGGTTCCCCACTACCTACTGAATTAAAGTTCCAACTCTTTAGTTTCCTAATCCCAGCTCCCCACAAATCCATTCCACCATCCCTTTCCAATCTTACCTTCCATAAACTTCTGCACATACTTGTTTAGTAGTTGGATATTTCTGGGAGTTTCCCATGTCTTCTTCTCCACCTAAGTTCATGCCATTCCTGCCGCCTCTTCCCTTCTTTGTCCCCAACCTTCCATCCACACACATCTGTGCTGCTATTCTAAAAGGCTGACCTCCAAAATAGCACCCGCAGCTGGAATAAATCCTCCTGCGCTCCCACTGTGCCTTTTCACCCTGCATTGCAACTATGTGTGTCATTATTTTTCCCACAAAGCTGTGAGCCTTTCTTGGGTAGCACTGAGATTCATTTATCTCTGATTCCCTCATAGATTGTAGTAAGTGTAGCAAGTGCCAGTGTGCAGCGCTTTGAGACAGCCATAATGGTGCGGGGAAACTCACATTCATTTCATCTGGAGTGTGGAAGTTGCTGAAGGAGAGCGTGGCTTCCAATACAGGCCTGGTTCCACCAGCTTTTCACAGTTTGACCGTTAACACCGGCAATTGCCTTGACTGCTAATAGGCATTATACTTGGCAAGTGCTGATGTATTAAGAAAACATATTCATTGTCAATACCTGGCACGTATTAAACACCCAGAAAATGTAGCTGTCATTTGGGGAACTAGTCTCCAGTTTCTGTCTGGTCACATACTAATGGTAAGACCTTGAAAGGAATTTCCTTGTACATTCTTTCTTTTTTCTGTAAAATGGGGATAAAAGTGTCTGTGTTTGAAATTTGAGTTATGTGTGTGAAAGCACTTCAGGAAGGTTAGAGCACAATATTCAAGCAGGGTTTGCTTATGGAATATGAATGGGCTAATGTTTCCTGGCATGTGGGCCATAAGCCAAGCATTGCTTTTATAATTTTACATATGTTAACTGTTTAGATTGTATTATGCTCCCATGAGGTAGAGATTATTACTATCTCTATTTTACGGCGAAGACTGGACATAGAGAAGTTAACAAAGGCCAGGAGGTCTAACCTTGAGCATTGCACACTGGACTGCTTTCTCGTGGACACTTCTGGGTCACCTTGAACCTTCACAATTATAATTTTGGGAGTCTGTTTTCTTTCTATTTCCCATCAGGTTCTTCCTATTCTTTCGTTTTAAGCTGTGTAGAAAAATAATGGCAGTTGTCTTTCCTATCCTTCACAAAGAGGTAAGTATATTCTTTACAATATTCAATTTCTGGGATCAGGGTAGCTTAAGAACCCCCTCCTTTATTCTGTTAAAGCATATTTTCCATTCTTTCCACCTCTGTTCCCAACCTGTCTGCTTTTTCCTAGTACCTTGCTGCTATAAATAGCTCCTTGCTAATAGAGGTATCACCTCCCATTCATACAGAAATGACACCATTAAATGTAACTCACCACATACATCCTCCTGCTTCATTTCTTTCCTCCCTCCATCCAAAGCTAACACCGTCGTCTGGAGCCCTGGATTGTTTTTCAGCCTGTGGTACTAGGGACCACCTGGATTGAAATCACTTGTGATACTTGTTAAACATAACCAGCCACATCTTCTAAATCAGGATCTGGAAGGAGGACATGGGGGTCTGCATCTTAATACCCCTCAGGTGAACTTGATGCAAAGGGAAACCTGAGACTACTCCTTTAGGACATGTATGATGAGTCCTCCCCTCTCCAAACCATGGCTTTGACTTCTCACTCTCAGATTCTTCCTCTTAGCTTTTAAATATACTCAAGTCCCTTTTATCCTAATAATAAAAGGTATTACTTCATAGGATTATGAGGACAAACAGTATTAACTTATGGAAGACACAATAGTGCCCAGTACATATAGTACATGTGCTGGTTATCTTTTTTCTTAGATTTTATTTTTTTTAAATTAACTTAAGTCCATGGTTTATTTACATTTCCTGAATTTTTGCCTAATGTCCCTTTTCTGTCGAGGCATCCCAACTATTACAACTATTACATTTAGTTGTCATGTCTTTACAGGCTTCTCTCGACTATGACCATTTCTCAGGTTTTCCTTGTTTTATGATGATTTTTGACAGTTCTGGGGAGCAGAGTTAAATGCATAGTAGGATATTTTTCTATTGCAATTCGTCTGATTTTTTTTTTTAAATTCATGATTACTCTGGGCTTGGGTGTGTAGCTCGCTGGTAAAGCACATGCCTAGCTTGTGTGAGTCACTGGGTTCCTTCCTCAGTACTTCAAAGAAACAAAACAAAACAAAACAAACAAACAAAAACATAATTAGACTGGGGTTGTGAGTCTTTGGGAAGAAGATCTCAGAGGTGAATTGCTATCTTAATTCTACCATATTCAGAGTATGTATTATCAACATGATTTATTGCTGTTAATGTTGATCTTGACCACCCAGCTGAGGTGTTCACCAGTTTCTCCCACTTTTAAATTAGACTTTTTCCTGCTTTCCATACTATTTGGAAGGATGTCACTAATTGCAACCCACTTTAAGAGTAAGAGTTTATGCTCTACTTTCTTTGAGGGCAGAGTTTCTACATAAAAGTTGTAAAAATAATTTGGAATTCTACTGCATTAAAGATTTATTTCCTCTTTCATTTATTAATTTATTCAACCATTTGATATGTTAGCATAGATTTATGGCTACCTATTTTATACTTTGGGTTATTATCAGTACTACTTTATTCGTGGGTAATGATTTGTTCAAATCGTTCCAGCTTTGGCCTTTGGGAGTCCTTTCAGCTGACACCTGCTCCGTTGACATATTCATATTCTCTCTCTCTCTCTCTCTTTTTTCCCTTTGACATATTCTCATTAGCAGGTTGGAGGGTTTTTTCCCCCTTTCTTTCTGGTACTGTCAGGTGCTCCAGATTCATCTTGTATATTTCCTACCACAGTTCTAGAATCAGGCATTTTTCTGGGTGCAATGACATGTTTAAAAATATTATTTTAAAAATATTGGGAATTGGCTATTGGGAAACCATTGCTTTTAGGCCTTCTCAGCTCACAGGGCCCTGTATATACAAATGTCTATAAATATTTTTACCTACATCTGTTTTAAGGTAAATCTGCATTCTTACTGATATAGTCAACCCTAATCCATTATCATATAGAATATTCTAGCCTCCTTCCCTTGCTCATTGGAAAATTTCCATTCCAACAGTGAGAAACTGGGTTCCTGCCTTCTGCCACATGTGTGCAATTGTCCATGTGCATGTGTGTGTGTGTGTGTATGTATGTATGTGCATGGATGTATGTGTGTATGTACCTGTGTGTATGTACGGATGCATATGTGCATGTTTGTGTGTTATGCATGTGCCTGAGTGTGTGTGTGTGTGTGTGTGTGTATATATATATATATATATATATATATATTCATACATACATACGTGCACACACATACGTAAATACAAAATATTCAAAATTGTTAACTGTGTGTTCATGGTAAACATCCTTATCAACTAGATTACAGAGTTAGTACACAGTTCCTTTGAGGTTGTCTTACATACTCTATTTATTTCCAAAGTTACTTAGGTCAGTATGTTACATAACCCCACTTCAGTGAGATTATGAAACAGATTCTCTTGTTGTTATTGAGCAAGAAATCACTACCCAACCTGCATAGAAATCAATATTATGACACAATTTTTTTTTTCAAAAAGAAAAGGTTTTATTGCATAGCCAGTGGGCAAGGAGGCCAGGAGCTATAAGCCAGATTTGCCTTCCTGATCAGTTGGCAGTGAGGGAATTTATAGGAAGGGAGAAGGGAGAGAGAAGTTATTTGTTTACTGGATGGCATACCTCTTCACAGGTGGCATGTCCTTTCTGGGAGGAGTTGTGTTCTGCCCTGGGGATTTTGAACTTGTGATGTCATTGTCAGCTGGTCTGGATTCTTCGGCTCTCATTCTTGAAAAGCCAGTTCCAAATTGTAAGAAACAGTGAAAGGCCTGGAGGCTTTTCCTGGAAGAGAACTTGAGAACTTTGTTATTTAATGAATTTATGTCCAGATGTGTACAGGTCTTAGCTCATTTCATTATTACAGTCTGCATTCTTTCTATAATTCCTCAACCTCCTTAGTTGCCTACATTAAGTTTCCCTCATTATGTTGTAAAATTCTGTATGTTTTGATAAAAGAATTAGTGTCATGTATCTATTACAGTATCAAACAATAATTTTACTGCTTTAAACACCTTCTTGGCAGGGTGGGAGTTGTGACTCAGAGATAGAGTTTTTGCCTAGCATGTGTGAGGTTTGATTCTCAGCACTGCATATAAAATAAAATAAAGGTCCATGGGCAACTAAAAAATATTTTTTTTAAAAAAAATCTGGGATTTCTAATAAGACCAAATTATAGCAAATCTAGTCTTGTGGATTTTTTCCCCTCAAGATGGAGAACTTTGCTCAGGACCTTGAACCTGCTTGGCAAGAGTTAAATGCATAGTAGGATATTCCTCTATTGCAATTGGTCTAATTTTTTTTTTTAATTCATGATTACTCTGGGCAGGGTGTGTAGCTTACTGGTAGAGCACATGCCTAGCTTGTGTGAGTGAGCTAAATCCCTAACCCCTATTATGCAGATAGATAGATTTATTTATTTAGTTAGTTTTGGGGTGTGTGTGTGTTTATTGTTTTGTGGATCTTAATTGTTTTTTTTTGCAGTTCTAGAATTGGGCTGCAGCCTGAACCAAAAATAGTTCAGAATGCCCCATCTAACCATATGGGCAGGTTATAGTTATAGCCATAGTACAGAAAATGGAGGTGACATACAGAGACAGTACAACTGGTTATAAGTTGCATCTGCCTTATTTGAATGTAGTTTCAAAAGTTAGCCATTGGTGATTGGCTGAATCTCTGGCTACTTGTTATAAGAGTAGGCTGCTGTTTATACATCAAGTTACGTTGCAGTTCACTTTTAGACAAAAAAAAATGTATGGATACATTTTTAAGCCAAACAATTCAATTTAATATCTTCTACCCATTTGTTCCTCCACTTTATCCCCAAACCCCTGACAATAGCTGATCTTTATACTGTGTGTATAGTTTTTGTCTCTTCAAGAATGTCAAATAGCCTTTATTGACAGGCTTTTCCACTTGGCAATATGCATTTACATTCTCTGATACTCTGTGGCTTGACGGTTTATTCATCCTTAAAATCTTTACATTTTAAGGATTTATTACTATTTGCTTATCCATTCACCTATTCAAGGACATCCTGATTGTTTCTAGTTTTGGACAATTATGCATAATGCCACAGCAAACATTCATGTGCAGTTTTTTGTGTGGATGTCTTTTCAATTCAATTAGGTAAATACCTAGAATAGTGATTATTGGATTATATGATAAGAGCATGTTGAGTTTTTATAAGAAACTGCCATACTATCTTCAGATTTGGCTATACTCTTTTGCACTCCCATCAGCAATGAGTAAGAGGTTCCTCTTGCTCTCCATTCTCTCAATCCTTAGTATTATCTTTTAAATTGTAGTGATTTGAAGAGGTGTGTAATGCAACATCGTTTTAATTTTGGAAATTCTTAATTATGTGTAATGTGCAACATCTCTTCTTACGCTTATTTGGTAGTGTATGTTATTTATTTATTTTTTGGTGAAGTGTCTCTTCAGATATTTTTCTCCATTTTTAGTTTAGTTGTTTATTTTCTTATTACCAAGTTTTAACAATTACTTGTATATTTTTAGGTATAAGTCATTTATCAAAGTGTGCTTTGCAAATATTTTTATCCCAGTTTGTGATTTGCTTTTCATTCTCTTAACCTTCTATTTCACAGGCTGGAGTTTTTAATTTTAATAAAGTCCAGTTCACCACATTTTTCTTTCATGAATTATATTTTGGAGTTGCGTCTAAAATTTAATTGCCAACACTCACCTGGATTTTTTCCTGTTATTTTCTAAGATTTTCATAGTTTTGAAGTTAAGTCTGTCTTTGATTCATATTAAGAGGTGAGTGTGTGTATGTGTGTGTGTGTGTGTGTGACTGTGTGTGTGTGTATGTGTGTGTGTGTGTGTGTGAGAGAGAGAGAGAGAGAGAGAGAGAGAGAGAGAGAGAGAGAGAGAGAGAGAAGAATGTGAGATCTGTGTCTGTATTCACTGGATTTTTTTTAAAAATGTGGATATCCAAATGTTCTAGCAAAATTTATTGAAAAACTATGTTTTGCACTAAATTGTCTTTGCTTCTTTGTCAAAGATCAGTTGCCTATTTGTGTTTATTTTTAGATTCATTATTCTGTTGCATTGATTTATTTATCCATTTTCTTTTGTTAGTACCATTCTGTGTCTATCACTTTAGCTGTATAGTAAGACTTTCTATATTTAATGTGTATATGGTGATGATCATTTTATGTAATTATTATAACAATTACATTGATTAATGCATAATGTCAACTTTGTTCTTTACATCTGTTTTTTTCTTTATTTTATTTGTCCTTTTTGGTTATACATTCCAATAGAGTTTATTTTCAAATATTTATACAAATGTGGACTATATCTTATTCTAATAAGGATCCCAGTCCTGTAGATGTACATGATGTAGAGATTCACTGTGATATACTATGTCTGTTTTTGTTTTGTTCTTCCATGTAAACTGGAGAATCAATTTCTTGATATCTCCAAAATTTCTCATATTTTGATTTGGACATGTTGAATCTACATATCTAGTGGAAAGAATTGACATTTTAACAATATTGAGTCTTCTAGTTCATGAACTTGAAATGCCATAGAATGCCTCTCCTTTTTCTTAAAATCCTCTTTAACTTCTGCCATCAAAGTTTTGTAGTTCGGTGTATGGAGATACTATACATTTTGTTAGATTTATACCTAGCTATGTCAAATATACCAAAATATTTTGATGCTAATGTGAATGATAGTTATTAATTTTAATTTATAATTGTTCATTATTAATATAAGGGAAAAATTGATTTTGCACATTAATTTTGTATCCTGTGACCTTGCTAAAGTCAATTATTAGTTTTATGGAGATTTATGTTAGTTAGTTCTTTGGAATTTCCTACAGAGACAATCATGTTATCTATGTCATCTACAAAAAAATCAGTTTCAGTTCTTCCTTCCCAGTGTGTATACCAATATTGACTAGGAGAGAGTAAGAAGAACATCCTTATCCTACTCCATATTTTAGAGGGAAAAAAAATCTAGGTTCTCACCCATAAATATGTCATTAGGTATAGATTTTTAAAGAATCAAACTGAAGAAATTTCTTTTATACGTAGTTGGCTGAGTGCTTCTGTTTTCTCACAAATCACCATGATTCATGGATTCTATCAAATATTTTTGTTAAATCGGTTGTTATGATAATATGATTTTCTCCTTTAACCTGTTGATAGAGTAGATTTAATTGATTGTTTCCTAAATTTAATTCTGCCTTACATACTTGTGATAGATCCTATTTGGCTGTGGTGTATAATTGTTTTTCTTATTGTTGGACTCAATCGTTATTATTTTATTGAGGATTTTGTCATCTATGATCATAAGTGGTGTTGGTCTGCAATGGTTTTTTCTTGTTTTTATTATAGTATGTTTTATTTCTAGCATTTCCTTTTTTATTTTTTCTTAGAATCTTGATCTCACTGCTTGTATTATCCTTCTATTCTTGAATATCATCTGTTTTTTCCACTAGAGCCTTTGACATATTAACCATATTTTTTGAACTCCCTATCTGATAATCCCCCAAAACTGTATCACATTTGAATCTGGTTCTGATGTTTGCTTCATTTCTTCAGATTATGTTTTTTCTTGTCTTTTAGTGTGCCTTGCATATTGTTGCTGTTGTTGTTGTTGAAAGCCGGATAAAATATATTGAGTAACTGAAACTAAGGCAATAGGTTTAGTATGAAATTATGTGTTTATTTGGCTATGCCTGAGGTTGTGTTTAATGTTTATGGCTGTAGGTACCAGAGGACCTCTAGCACCCTTGGTTTTTTTTTTGTTGTTGTTGTTTGCTTTTCCTTGCTGTTTGCTGTGTGTTTCCTTAAGAAATGCTTTAAAATCGCATTTAGTGCTATAATACACTGTTATTAATTAGGCAGCAGGGTATAGGAGAGGGAACAAAAATCCTAGAATCTTGTGTTTATATCTCAGTTTTTTAGTGGCCCTGAGTTCCTGGGCTTAAGAATAGTTTCAAGGCAAAGAAAAGACTTTTCTTCTCAACTCTTCTGCCCTCTACTCCAGTTCTTTCTTAGCTATGGAGTGCTGGTGTTGGTTCATTGCTGTTCCCCCAGGTAGACACAACTTTGGTAAAATTTCCCTGTGCTGGCCACAAACGTATTCTCCCTTTTTATTATTAACTTCAGCTTTATTTTTCACAAATAAGTCTTTAACTTTGTATGTGGCATTTAGTCTTCTTACATAATAAAGCAGGTTCCACATCACCATTGACCAATCAGATACACCTTTTGTAATGAAAAGAAGCGAATTGAGAGATATCTCCCCATTTGGTGGTGGACAGTTGGAGGGATGAGGAAAAGCTTCATAGAGAACATGCCATGCCATCTGGAGAGAACCTTCCAAGTAGAGGACACTGGGGGAAGGCATTCCAGACAAAAGAATGATGCCAAAAAGGCACAGAGCCAGAAAAGCATCTATGAATGAAACAGTAGTTGAGTTGGAATCCATCCTAGAATTCATCTGTGGTCTAATTACCTCATTTCCTAGGTGAGTAATTTGCCCAAGGTTACAAAGTGAGAAAATTGCAGAGCTGGGAGTCAAACCTGGGGAGAATGACTTCAGCATTTATTCTCCCCAGCCAGCCACAGAAGGAGGTTAGGATCTGCTCAGGGAGGTCCGCCAACCAGACACAGAACTGGGGCAAGGCCCTTCTCCTGCTATCCCAGCCCCTCTACCTGGCATTCTTGCATAGGTGTGCATCTTGAGACATCATTAATGCTCAGAAATCCTATAGGGATTTTAATGATGGAGTTGGCAGAGTCCTCTGGGGTCAAGGGTAAAATGATTCCATGGGAATAAAAAATCATATATCCTTGGGAATAGTGTAGCACTAATTATAGTTTTGAATAAGTTGCCAACATAATCTTCATAATTAAATTAGCCAGAATCCTTTGGGAAAAAAAATTTTTTTTTAATGATCAGGTATATTTAAGTGAATACTTCTGCCCTGGACTCAAGGGAATGCACCAACTAACTGAAGCTGCTCTCTCATTGAGCAGGATTGAATGGGAGAAGAGTCCAGCAGCAGGGGAGGATCTTTGTAGGGTGCTTATGTTAGAGCAGCATCATGTAGCAATTAGAAGATTAGATGTTCACATACCAACATGAATAGGAGTTAAAAACGTGGTTACTGAGAAGTAAGAAAATGGGCTATGCTGCAAGGCCTCTAAACCATATTACACATGTGTTGCAGGAAGGCATATGTATAATATCATATACACGTAAACACATTAGGAAAGTTGTCAGTGGGAGGCCAAGAAAGATCATCAGCTAAGCAGAATATACATATATTCTTAAATAAATCACGTGTGTGTGTGTGTGTGTGTGTGTGTGTGTGTGTGTGTGTGAGAGAGAGAGAGAGAGAGAGAGAGAGAGAGAGAGAGAGAGAGAGAGAGAGAAACAATAATAAGGGAAGCTTCCATAAATGATTCATTTCATTTTAGAAACTTTATCAACCTTTTGGTATATAGTAGGTAAACAATAAATATTTGCTGAATGAGAACTTTCACCTTTGACTTCCCTAAAGGTGAACATGACCTGCCAGGCAAAGAAAAAAACCTTTCTTCTCAGCACTTCTATCCTCTACTCCAGTTCTTTCTCAGCCACAATAGTTTATTAAAATGATTGGAAAGAGCTGCCTTGAAAGTGAGGGAGAATTATTAAAGACTAAAAATAATTATCCCCCTGAAAACAAGAGGCAAATTTCGCTCTTCTTTTAAGTAAAAGAGTTGAGTCTTCAAATCTGTTCTCTCTTGATTGTTTCTGTATGCATGGTGTTGTCACTGTAAATACTCACATTGTGTCATCATAGCAAATCTCTGGAAGTTATTTTGGAACATAATGTTATATGATCCTCATTTCACTGTTTTAAAGCAAAATCCTCTTTATACTAGTAAAATTAAACCCTGTAAGCCTGCTTTAAAAATATTTTATAATGGTTTTAGATTCACAAAATTATTGCACAGAAAATATAGAGAAATCTGGCATACCCCACACCCAGTGACCCTTATTATTAACACATTATTGTTGTACATTGTTCACCATTAATTCACCATTATAGATACATGATTATTAACTCAAATTTATACTTTATTCATATTTCCTCATTTTTTTCTAATATCCTCTATCTTGTGAGCCCAACCAGGATACCACTTTACATTTAGTGGTCATGTCTCCTTAGATTTCTCTTGGTTGGGACAGTTTTTTTTTAAATTGCCTTTTCTTTGATGACCTTGACACTTTTGAGGATTACTGGGCAGTATTTTGTAGGATGTGTTGTAATTGGGGTTTGTCTTATGTATTTCTCATGATCAGAGTGGAGTAATGGGTAGTAGGAGGAAGACCACAGAGGTCAATATCATTCTCCTCACATATCCTAGATTCATACAATTAATGCAACATCACTATTGATACTAAACTTAACCAACTGGTTGAGGTGTAGGGTTTGTGTTTTCTTTCACTATAACATTATTCTTCTTTTTTTACCTTTTGGTATTACATTTACAATTCTACTTTCAAATTTTAAGGCTAAAAATAAAATTCCAAAAGCCAGGGTTAACAATGAATATTTTCCAATGAACAAAAAGCATTCAAAAATCAAGAAGAAGGTTTCTCTCCCCAACATCAATAGTGGCATATATGTATCCTTCTGACTCATAAAGCTTATACAACAAATCTGGTCTGGTAAAGTCTTAAGTTGACAATATTCACAAAGTATTAATTTTGTTTTCCTGTGCAATATGGAGATGTGTGAATATTTGTAACTTTCCAATTGGTTTTGCACTGCATTGATACACAGTCTGTCCTTGCACATGGGGTAAGAATAACTCTAACATATTGCAGTAAGAATGTGAGAATTGAGCAGAAGGATAAACAAAGGACTATGTATGAGAATGTTGGAGGGAAGAACTATCTCAATACACAACTCAAGAACAGCTTCAGGGAAGGTATGAGTGTTATTTGAAGAGGTGAAAGAGGTCAAAGTGATAGCATATGAATTAGCACAGAACAAGAAAGGATGTGATTTAAAGGAAATGGAGAGGTCTAATGTGTGAAAGAATTGGGTATATAGAACTTGTGTGCCAGGTTGGGAGTTTGCTGTTTCTTCTGGAAGTGTGAATGTGGAGAAAATGACATTTTGGGGTAAGGAGAGTAATATGATCAAGTCTGAGTTTTCGAAAAATAACTGAGAACTGTCTGAAAGAAATTGAAGGATATGAGTTTGGAGGGGGAAAAAAAGATATTTTTAGAGTGTGAGCATCCCTAATCTGAAATCCAAAAATCCCAAACTGAAACTTTCAGAGCACAGGCATGACACCAAAAGGGGGTAAATCTCACATCTGACCTTGTTTGACAGGTGTCAGTCAAAATGCAGGTGTACTAAAAATTGTGCATAAGATCACTTTCAGGTTATGCACAAGGTATATAAGAAACATAAATGAATTTCATGTTTAGATTTTGGTCCCATCCCCAAGATATCTCATATCTATGTAGATATACCAAAATTTGAAAAAATCCGAAATGCTTCTGGTCCCAAGCATTTCAAATAAGGGACCCTTAACCTGTCTAAAAAGCTACCAAAGGACAAAGAATAAAAATGCTAATGGAAATAAATAAGAGAAGAAAAATTAAAGAGATATATAGAGGCAGAATCGATAGGACTGGGGGCCAGTACTATAGTAACAATAGCAGAGACTGGCAGGATGCTCACAATCTGTATCTTCTTTCTTGGCACACAACTGGACTGCATTTCCCAACCTCCCTTGCTTTGGGTGGAGCTGGGTAATTGAGTTCTGGTCAAATAAATTCTTGTGCATGGAAGTCAAGTATGCCACTTTTCAGCCTATTCTTTAGCCTCTCTTTTCCTTGCTCCATCGTGTGAGAATGGAGAGAACTTCCAAGACCACTCTGAGAACCATGCATTGAAGATGTCAGAACCATAAGACAAGAGAAGCTATGGTTCCTGAATTACTGCTAAGAGAATTCCCCAACCTGTATTAGACCTTCAGAAAAGTGAGATGTAAACTACTTTCCTATTGAGTTTGGGTCTATTTGCAACCTCAATATGGCTTAGGCTACTCTAACCAAGTTCAAAACTGACTCTTTGAAGTGGGAGCTCCCATAACAGAAAACTAAAGCATGTGACTTTCGCTTTGGGAGGAAACAAATATTGTACACTGAGAAGGCCAGAGAGCCCCTTTTGCTGTGGAAAAATATTTCTGGAGGAAATTATTTTACAGTCAGAGATCATGTGTGCTTGCTGTTATGGCTACTTTTAGTAAAATGTAATGAGAAAGAGATGTGTTTGGGTAAAAACTAGGGTGAACAGAAATGAGAGGAAAGAGAGAAAATCCAGAAGCCTTGGGCTTTGAGTAGAGTTGGAAGAGAAACTCCTTCTAGATGCTGAGTAGGCAGATATAAGATGAAGAAATTCAGAAAAGCCCATCAGACTCAGCTTGTGATAAAGACAAGTGAGGGTCCTGCCTTCCCACGTGCCCTATAACTTTACATTTGTGACAGGTGTGGGGTGATTATACAAAGATAGAAAACCTATCTAAGGACTATGTCCAGGAAAGATGATTCAGTGCATTAGTAACACAGGAAATTTATGGAAAACAAGTAGATCAAAAGGCTACTAATTTTTAAAGAAATTTTATTGCCAAGAAAACACTCATCAGCTTGGTCTAGAAAATTCTGTATTGTCAAGAATTTTTTTTTAAACCTCAGGAAGGAAACAAGTTGTGTATTGGAGAGCGTAATCTCTAATGCCCACATTCAATGTGGCCAAGTATGAAAATAGACAGGGAAGAACCTCCAAAAAACAGAACAAGGACCTCCCAGAGCAGTAAGGAAGACCATCCTGTGGAGCAGGATTCTGGGCTAACCAAGGATGTCCCCCAGCTGAAGGGAGAAAGTCAGCCAGGGGGATCCTGAAAGGCCAAAGCCCAGTGACCACAGTGGGCTTCACATTCTTTTTTTTTTTCTTATGAAGGTTTTATTGTGGTTATTTTATTCTTGCTTCATAATTGTGTACAATTATGGCATGGGGGCAGGGAGTATATAACTCTTCTGTCATTAATAAGTCACCAGACTAGAAAGCCCAGATCTGTACCTGATGAACAGAACTACTGATCAGTCATTGGTCCTGGACTTTTTTTTGGGGGGATGCTATGGCTGGACAGGATTTTGGGGGAGAGCTCAAGTGTGTTGTATAAGAAGCAGAGTAAAATGCTTTTTCATGACCATTAGGAAAGTTTTTTTAGAGGGTGACTAAGGACTATTGAGCCAGATTCTTTTTATGGTCACATTTCTGGACTGCACTTCCAGACTGTCTTAGAATTAGGTGAGGCTATTTGACTGAGTTCTGGTCATTGTGATGAGGTGGAATAATCTCTAAAATCCTGCACAAGAAATAAACTTCTGCCATTTTGAGTTATTACAATTTGGGGTGTGTTTGTTACCATAGCAGAACCTAGCCGATCCTAACAAATGCAATTGCTTTTATAGATTTTAAATATTTTGCTAAGTGCTCTTTGTATATTAACTTATTTAACCAACTAAACCAATCCAAGTAGATAGATCAAAGCGTGTTCCCCATTTTAGTCTGAGGATACTAAAAATGAGAGAAGCCTCAAATCATATTAATTATAAGATGGAGATGACATGTGAAAAATTATTTATCTCACCTCAGAGCCCAAACTGATCACTTCCTGGGGTTGCAGATACTTCATTTGCTACTTTGAAGCTGAGAAGACATGGAGATAATAATAGAATCCTGGAGTATTAGAGAAAATCCTGGAAGTCTCAGTGGGGGATGTATATGATGTATTGGAGATGTGGGTCAGTATGCAAAGGGTTAAGGTGTGCACAGGTGAGCATCCACAGAAAGTCTGCATGTGCCTGTGGCTCCAGAATACCTGATTTAAGGAGCTGAAGAGCATCCATGGTGTAAGGCTTGAACATCAGGCATAATACATTATGTTAGTTATGGAAAATGCTATTCTCTAAGAATGGGGTAAGGGAGGTATCAGAATGATGAGGGTCTGAATCCCACGGAAGCTAGCCCACATTGTTTTCCCATATTCTGGTAGTCAGTCCCAGCCTCACCTTTCCCAACTTCTCTCCCTATACTGGAGGCCTGTCTTAATCCAAACCCTGACACTTGTCCTTTCTCACCTCTGTGAGTGGCTTTGCAGCAGAGTGGTGAGCCTGTACTGAAGAGTCAAAGCCGAGTTTGGATCTGGGCTTGCAGTTGGCTATCTTTAGTACAATCCTGGGCAAGTCTGTAGTAATACATACCTATGAAAATTATGAGGGTTCAGGGAAATTTGTATAAAGTATTTAACATAGTATCTGGCCTATAACATGCAGGGAAAACTATATGTGAAACTACAATATTTCCATCTTCAAATAATGTCTGTTACATGGCTACCAACACCTGTAAGTGGTCAATGAATCCTTTGCAGACCATGTACTATAGCTTAGGGTATGGAAAATGTAGTCAACACATAGCCAATAGAGAGCACAGGAAAGAGCACTTGTAGAGGCCTGGAATCATAGGCAAAGGTTTCTGCAGGAAGCTGTGCTGAAATTTAGCTGTGTGTGTGAAGTCAGTTCATCCAGGTGGAAATGAGTGGGCAAAATGAAGACAAGAAAGCAGGGAGCACATGGATTTTATAATTTTTTTTTTTTTGGAATTGAATCAGGGACTCTTCACCAATAAGCCATATCCCTAGACTTTTTTATTTCTTCTTTTGTGGCAGGGTTTCACTAAGTTGCTAAGACTGGCCTTGAACTAGCAATCCCCCTGCCTCCGCCTTCCTGGTTGCAGATATTATAAGGATGCACCACTCCTCCTGACTGCAGTGTAATTTTGATTTTATGAATATAGGCACTTCCCAGGTGATCAGTGGGAGATATATTTGAAAATGTAGCTTGGGGAAAGATGATAAGGGTCTTGAAATCCAGGAAAGGGAACATCCTCCTTCCTTTCTCTTCCTCCTCCTCCTTTTTTCCCTTTACTTCTTTTTAGTATAACAACAGCAAAGATAAAAGCCTGCAGGAATCTGCCCTGTTACTAAACTGTGCTCACAGATTGAAAAGTTAACCCAATTTCAGCGTTCCACTCGTGGATGAGGAGCCTGTTGCCCTGCAGTGGAGTCTGGCCAGCCTGTGTCTCCCATGATAGAGATCTTCCAGGGCTGCAAACACTTAGGGTGAATCACAATGCCTTATGGCTCTGTGTTGTTGGAGATGCTTCAGTTTTAATAGCCAGTTATTCCTTCTCTGCTCCCTGATAAAGTCAAAATTATCAATGGGACCTGAAGGAAATATAGGGTATGAACCAACAAGACCTCAGCGGTGAGACACAGTGCCTGAAGGCCAGCAAGGCCTGAAGAGGAGATTTGTCTTCCTTGAACTACTTACTGTCTTCAAAGTTTTTAGGTCGTAAAATTTTGGGTAGGTAGGCTTTCTCCAAGGAGTGGCAAGTTTATTGTTTTATTACTAATTATAAACCACAGATAATTTCCCCTTTGTCTTCTCAATGTTGCTTATAAATTGTCACATCAACTATTACATTATTATTATAACTCATAGTGTAAGCACATAATTCTGTGAGACAAGTCTGATTAGGGCATTGCTGAATTTTTATTGATGCTTTATAATTATACATAATAGTGGGATTCATTGTCACATATTTGTACACGCACACAATATAACAATAGAATTTGATCTGTTTCCTTCTCCAGGATCTTGCCTTTCCCTCTCTTCTCCCTCCTCCTGGCCCCTTACTGATCTCCCTTCTGTTTTAGGAAATTATCCCACCTTTTAATTTTTATTTTTCATTTTTCCTTTCTAGCTTCCACCTATGAGAGGAAATACAATCCTTGACTTTCTGAGTTTGGCTTATTTTACTTAACATAAAGCATTCAAGTACCATCCATTTTCCTGAAAATGACAATTTTATTATTTTCTATACAAGAGTCTTGCCACCTATTTTTTTATTAGTGTATTCATAAGTATTTGGTATTGTTGCTACTAAAAAATGTATCTGTTTTTATTTTCTAATTTTTATTACTAGTATTGATTTTGTGTCTTGACCTTATAGACAGCAATCTTACTGAAGTCACTTATTATTTCAGTTAATTTAATTGTTAATTATTACGAACTTTTCTCTGTGTACAAACATAACATTTGGAAGCCATAATAGTTTTATCTCTTATTTTCCATTTCTAATCCCTTTGGTTTAATTTCTATATTGGTGAACTTGCCAGGATTTCCAGTAAAATGCTCTGAAGAACTGAACATGGCCAATTTACTCCTAGATTAGAAAGCTTTCAACACTTCACCATTTAATACAATGTTGTTTTTTTTTTAAGGTGGACCTTATAAAATTAAGGACATTCTATCTATTACCAGTTATTTAAAAATGTTTTTCTTGAATAGATGTCAAGTTTAAAGATTTTTTTATTCATTTGGATGTTTGAGATTATTATCTTCTGTAGTGTTGACATAGCAAATTACCTTCACCTTGTTTTTCTAATGTTAAACTAGTCTTGCACTTCTTGAAAATGTCCAGCTTGGTTTTTACCAGTTGCAACTTGAACATTCTGGAACCTGCCCCTTTGCAGCCTCAGCTGTAGGTTCTCAACCCCATCAGATGCAATACCCCCATTTTAAAATGTGTATTCATAATGCTCCCTTCTAGATCCTGAAAACAATTCTTCAGTAACCTAAATTTTTAGAAAATAATTCAGTATCCTGTTATGTAGAAAATAAGTAAATGGAAAATATTTTTTGATAAAATATGACATTTTTCCATTTGGAAATGCTCAGGCATGGCTTCTCCAGAGACAAGATGAAGTTGGCAGATGCTTCTCCTACTGTAATGAGTACATTTGTATGTAAGAGAAGCAAGACAATACTCAAAGGATATTTATTGTGGACACTTCTTATTTACATTTAGAGTTTTGAGATAAATGTGAAATGAGCATATTTGTGTGCATGCATAAATAGAATCAATGTACATTTGACAGCTGCAAATGCAAATTGACAAGGTATGCTGTGTCATAGACTCAAAGACCAGAAGTGGCATCAGCACTGATAATTGAGTATCTCCAAGTAGAGAACAGTCCTCGGGAAAATTATGAAACAAAGTGCAAGCCTCCTTCAATTTACACAAGAGGTATGTTCCTGAAAAATTCAGTACATATTAAAACCATGTATAGTATCTTTTATGAAAAATGGAATTTGGTACTAAGCTCAGGTGTACTAATTTTTACCTACAAAAATTTTGAACTGGATGTTTGAACCTTGGGACTCTCTCCCTCATTATAGAACATTAGCAGATTCGTTCCTTGTCTACCAAATCCCAATAGCACCCCAACCAGTTGTTGCAACAGTCAATTCCCCGACATCCCCCAAAATTTCCAACACCTCCCATGAGCACTGCTGTCCTTGCTTAGAACCTGGGCCTATTTTATCTTAAGACAGGGCTGCCTCCCTCACCCCTCACTTTCTCTTCCAAATTCTGTGAAAGGTATACTGGGGTATACTGCAAAGATTCCAAATGGGTGTCATTGAATCATGTCTATATTTATTTTTATTGTTATTTTTATTGTTGTTTTTTTTTTTACATGTGTTACCATCTTCTAAAAAAGATGTTTTGGTGAGCTACAAAGGGACACACTCATAGACAGGAGAGCAGATCTGATGGGGGAAGAAGTGAAGAGGAACAGGCAGACAGAATGGAGTTAGGGCTAGTCCTGTTACTTAAACTTCTGGGGCTTGTGCACTTGCTAAAGGGGAGATGTAATTCCAGTATCAGTTGAAAGAAGAATGCTTGATCCGTCGATGAGATAAAAAACAATTACTGTTGAGGCAAGAACATGGGCTCTGGGGCCAGTCTGCTTAGGTTCAACTTGGCTTCACTCTCACAGGCCTTAAGACCTTGAGTGAATCACTGTGTACTTCAGTCTCTTGCCTATAAACAAGAAAATAACAATACCTATAATATTTATTACATAGATCTATTGGGAGGATTAGATAAGTTAGTGTATGTGAAATGCTTAGAACAGTACACAGTAGGTACTGATAAGCATTATGGAAGTATTTGTCAAACACGTAAAAAATATTTAGCAGGGAAAACAGCTTTCCCTAGCAGTGTCTCTGAGTGACGTGGGATTCAGTTGCTCAGGTTGGAAGT
This sequence comes from Ictidomys tridecemlineatus, assembly GCF_052094955.1. Taxonomy (NCBI): domain Eukaryota; kingdom Metazoa; phylum Chordata; class Mammalia; order Rodentia; family Sciuridae; genus Ictidomys; species Ictidomys tridecemlineatus. Next base: position 53,423,031 of record NC_135487.1, read on the forward strand.
TCAAAGTAAACTTTGATGTTGAAATCTGGCTATGCTTTGCAGGAGACTGCAGGCAGAGTGTAAATCTAGTGACCAAGCTCATGTGGATGAGTTCGTTGAGTCCCCTGGTTCCTGACTGCTGCATTGTCTTATACCTCAAACTCCCATTTTTCTTCTAAGTACAGAGAACAAAGAATAAAATAAATCCATTGCAAGTGTCTCATAAACTCAAATCCTTGAAGAATATGCAACCTCAGAGTGAATTTCCTTTAAATAAGCCTCTAAATTTGGGTCAGGGGATGGAGGGGCCAGAATAAAGGTCTTGGCAAGAAATTAAAATTAAATTGTCTGAGCTGGCAAAGCTCTGCCATTTTCTAGTTGTGAGACTGTATTCAAAGTCTCCAAATCTCATTGTCCTCATTTGTAAAGTGGCGATGATAATGATCACTACCTCATGAATTGCTGGAAAGATGAAAAGAAATAATAGAAAGCGCCCAGCACAATGCCTGGGTCAAAGCAGGGGTCAGTAAATGTTAATTGCTGATGCTATTATTATTATTATTATTATTGCAGGCATCAGCAATCTATCATAAGAGAATTATTTTTCCTCACTCCCCAAAGAAATGAGGCCATATGTTTATGCACCCCAGCAATGTTTTATTTTGGTGAGTTCTTCTTCCACAAACCCCGTGATGTAGTGGAAGGGACGGTGACATCTGGAAAGATGGAATATGAAGTCTCAGTTCCTAAAGACTTGCACAGAAGCTGTGCAAGGAGATTGGGGATGTGAAGATAGGCCCAATCCTGCCACTTGCTCTAGTGTGTTGTCTTCCCTCTCTGACCCTTCAAAAAGTGTGTGTTTAGTGCCGAGAATGGGGTCCAGGAGAGGGCTTTCATGATTAAAGTGCTGGGTACTAAATGAAAAACTTTGAAATATTGTAGAAGTCTAGAAAAGCCACGAATTGGGGGTGAATATCCCCATGGTGAAAGTCCAGAAAGACTGGCAGCAAAGAGCTTTACAATCACATGCTTATAAACACACACACACTCTCTCTCTCTTTTACAAGGAAAATAGTAAAACACTATAGCTCAGTTATAGTGAGAAATACTGGACTCTGGGGGTGTAGTTCAGTAGAAGAGGGCTCATCTACTGTACAAGAAGCTCTGGATTTGAACCCCAGCCAAAGGAAGGAAGGAGGAAAGAAAGAAAGAGAGGAAAAGACTGGGAAATTTTAAAACATTTTTATATCCTTAAAAATCCAGTAACTTAGTATCTCCGTGTGACTGTCATTGGACAGACATGAACTCTTGCATTTTAATCGTCAATGGGACCTTGACATATGTGTGTAAGTGGCAATGCATGCCTTTTCACAGATGCTGGGAGCACAGAGGTGTGGATGACCCAGCTCCTGCTCTCTGGGAAGCCAGGACAGGCTGGGAGTGTCTGCCACTGGCCAGCCCTGTGCCTTGGGTACTCCACTCAGCACCCATCCCTGGGTTGGGAGGAGCGATTTTCCCTCCCCTTGATGCTTGCCAGGCTATTGCACTGGCCTTCCTTGGGGGACTTGGAAGTTGGTTCCCACCCATCCCTTACCTCCCTTTCACTTCTTCTTGAGGGAGGGTGTGGTTTTTCCTGGTGAGGGGGAGGATGCTCTCTTTTCTCTGGCTGGCTGTGCACAGGATGGAGACATGTTTTTGCACTGGTTTTGCTTTCCTGAGGGAAGACGAGTTGGATCCTAGCCCAGGGTCTGGAGGTCGATGTCTTTCTTCCTGCTCTCCAGAACTCATTGATTAGAGGCAGGCTGCCAACCCCTGCACATCTGTTCTGCAGGCCCAGTACTCCCCAGGTGTGGGTCCAGGCTTTGTCTGAATTGTGCCATTTTGAGGTCATTTGGTTGCATGTCCAGTTTAAGGGTTCCAACTCAACCACCAATAAACCTGCTGTATTCATCTCTATCTGACTATAAATATGACTATTTTTTCAGTTGGTTCAGCACCAGAAAAGTTCTATTACCCAGAAGAACTGGAAGGGACCTTAAAGGTAAGATTGCTTAAGCCCCTATTGTGCAGCTGAACGGTATGGCCTCTGCTGGCCCAGCTTCTCAGGCCCTCCCTAGGTCCTGGCAGCACAAGGACCTGAGAATCCCATACCTGCTGGATCACCTGCTGCTTCCAGCACTGTCCACACTCTGCACAGTTGGACTGGCTTTGCATAGCTGGAGGAACTGGCCCTGCATCCGACCTTACTGTGTTTCAACTCTGTCCAAGTGGATGCCTTACTTTCCATTGTTCTGGGCCGACTGCTTTCATTTACTTACTTTACTACATTTTCCCTGCCCCTGGTGCTGCTCCAATTCCTTTGCTTTGCTGAGGCGCTGTTCCTAGTGTCTTGAGATATGTTCCTCTTTTGGATTTTACCCCAGGAGACTGAACCTGAATGCAGATCTGCTGCCTCCCGGCCCACAGCTCTTTCTGCCCACCTGGGACAGGATACTTGCTGTGAATTACATGCCTGGACTTCTCTTAATGTCAGACTCTATTAAATAGAACAATAGTGTTATCTTATTGTGTGATGCAGAGATGGTTGCTAGGGAAACCAGTGGGGATATGCTTGATTTGTAAATCCTATAATTGCCCTAAATTAGCAGCAACTCATGCTCTTGTTTCAATAGGATTTGGACTGAGCCAACTGGGAGCAGGTGAGGAAGGAGGAACGGTCACAGGTTGGTTCCCATTGCAATCTGTTCATGCTTTGTGTAAAGTGTTTTTTTTCTCACTGTTTTGCCAAAAAAGCAAAAGGGATTAAAGAGTGAGCTAGAGGGAACACTGTGGTGCCCTTCTGATGCATCAGGACAGCTAGAAAGACAGAGCATACATAGCAGGCCCAATCTTCTTGTGAATTCAGATGGTAATAGCCAGTGACTGGAGGCAGTAGTGTTAGAAACTGATAGAAACAGATAAACATCTTCTAGAACTTTAGGTTTTACAATGAATTCAGAATTCTAAAATTACATTTCATAAGGGGCTAAAAACTCCAAACGAAAACAATCAAGATATTTGGGAAGTCCCATTCTCAGAGAAAAGCAAGTGATCTAATTGCAGGAGTGTTATGTCGGATGTGGAGGGGCCCCAGCTCTGTCCTGTCTAGTCTTTTTTTCATCCACATCAATTTTCAGAGGGTCACTTAACTCTCTGCTTGATCATTCCAATGATGAAAAATTCCCTCCTTCCCAAGGCAGCCCATTGGTTTTAAAGAAGTTCTGATTGTTAGGGTATCTGCCTTAGATGGAGCTAGAAAATGGGGTGCTGGGCTTGGAGGGGCACATCTCCTCTTTGAGGTAATTGACTAGGGGAGTTCACGGAGGTTTTATTTATTTTTCAATGTCTGAGACCGACCCTCCTCGGTCATAGTGCCTGTCCCCCAAGCAAGCCTCCCGCGCTCAAGGGCCCAGGACTATCCAGACAGTTGAGGAGTCCTAGCTTCAGGCAGAGGAGAGAAGCAGTTGGGGGGAAAAAAACCCTGAAATTCCTTGCTGTGGTGTTTGATTAAGAATAGAGAGAATGGCCTTTGTCTCTCAGAGCCCTGCAATGTTGGTCTCATTGTAATAAAGAACAAAATTAGCGTGCAGACCCTGTTGCCTAGGATAAATGTCATGTGAAACTCTTTTTTTAGACAACACGGTTTAGAGAATCATCATCACTGTCATTGTCCATGGGGGATGACTCAGTATTCCAGATGTATCCAGGTGCTCTAAGTCCCCAGGGGTCACAGTGCTCTTTTTTAGAAAAGCCAGTTTAATAAATGCAGCCGAACATCACAGAGGCTCTTGGCAGACACATCCCACTGGTGACTCATGTTGGTCTCCACAATCAATAAAACCTCCCAGGCCTTTTCTCCTTTGTCGATGGGTTATCGGATGCCCCTCAACCCAACTCTATAGGGCCTGCGGTGTCCAGGGCCTTTTTTAGCTCCCTGGTTACTTTTGCTGTCAAGTTCACAAGTTCCCCGCCAGCATTCTAAATGTCAGGATTGCAGGGATCACAGCCTGCTCTTTGGTACCTCTCCAGGCCGGTGAGTTCCATGGTCTGTTCATTACCTGTCAAAACTGACTTCATCTGCATGGTCCAGTTCTCTTCAGCTCTCATTTATCCAGACTAGCATGTTTAATGAAGCTAAACGTCTCATCTACCCTTTATCAATGTCTATTCTCTCTTTTCCAGTTTCTCGGCAGAAAAGTTGGAGGAAAGGCAGCAGCCAAGGGGTTCTGCTCCTTCTCTGGTCTGGTGAAGCCTTACAATTAGCCCATCATAACAGGAGTAGCAGGCTCAAGATTTTGGAAAAAGGCTTCTAAACCAAGCGTTTATATCTTTCATTGCACTTTTTACACCGTTCAGTATTTCTGAGTTTTGCGTTATTAATTATTTTAAGTCAGAGTTCCATGGCCACACGATTTGATAAATTCTGATTCAGTTCACTCTTGTGGAAAGCCAAGTTTTATATGCCACAAGGCCATAACCAAGTTTGCTTCACTGCATAAAAAGAATGCTGGAAAAAAATAAATAAATGGTCCTTAGCAGCAACTTTGCAGTTTCCAAACTAGAAAATGATGGAAGAAATCGCTGTTAGCGGGTCCTTGGCTCTCCACAAAGTCTAAATCATGAAGAAGGGATCCAGATTTTCTCTCTGAACTCTGCTCAGTTAGGAAACTAACTGCCTTATAAAACTAGAAAATATAAGGTCATTTCTCTCTCAGAATAATGAATGACCTTAAACTTAACATTGGTCACTACAGTCAAAGTTTGTTTTGTTGTTTTTTGGGTACTGGGGATCTAACCCAGGGGTGCTTTACCACTGAGCTACATCCCCAGCCCTTTTTTATTATTTTTATTTGGAGGCAGGGTCTCACTAAGTTGCTGAGGCTAGCCTTGAACTTGCGATCCTTCTGTCTCAGCCTCCAGAGTTGCTGGGATTACAGGCGTGCCTCACTGTGCCCAGCCAGTTAAAATTTTCATATGGAAAACCAAATACATGGCTCTGAAATTCCAGAATTCTTTGGTGCAGATTTGTGACTGGGAAGAATCATAGCTAAAAACATTAATAGTAACTCCCATAGCGATTTAAAATGTAGATACATCAACAGTACATGCACTCTTGAGTGGTTTATTAAAAGGCACTTAGAGCCATTCATAAGGAGGTAAACGGGAGTGCAAGCAGCCTGTTTTAATGGCCACAAGGGAGTCGGTGGTGAGTGCTGCTGGCACAATGCTGAGTCTGGGTGAGCAGGGGTGGCTGCAAGGGTAACTCAGGGAGTGGGCCTGGAAGACAAGGTCTTCTGCGTTCCTGAGTCTCTGTGTGGCTTCTACAGCTGGACTGTACCAAAAGGAAGTTTGAAGGATAAAGACAGCATTCCTGGAAAGAGGTAAAACAGCAGGCCCCAGTGGTTCTAAGTCGGGGACACCCCAAGGCAAGACGTGGGAAAGTGCCCTGTGGCTGGATTTGGTCCAAGAGGCAAAGCAGTCAAAACTCCTTTCCACAATGCATCTGCTGGGGCCTCCACAGTGTCGGATTTCAGTGCTCTCTCTGCTCCTTGCAGGGCTGCCCTCTTCCCGACCCCAGAGACACTGGCCTTACATGGATCTGTTCAATCTTTCTGTACCTCAGTTTCCTCACTGTCATATGAAAACAACAATGCCTACCTAGCTGGATAGCACAGGGGATGACTGAGGCAATAAACATTTCACTGTAACTCACTGCTCTAGGAAGGTTAAAAAAAATCAAAAAGCAGGTGAATTGCAAATCTCTCACATGCAAGGCACTTTCCTGTGTCATACTTTATCTCATTTAATCATCACGGTAAACCTGTAGAGCAGGTGCTATTTTATTACTGATGTTTTGCACAGAGGAAAATCAGACAAGTGCATAAGTGACCCAATCATGGCAGATCAGTGGACACGGCAGAACAGGGACTTGGACCCAGTCTGCCTGACCCCACAGGTCCAGGCTTTGAAGTGAATACAGTACAGAAGAGGGACACACTCCATTCTGCTCTGAAGCCATAGTCAACCTCTAGACCCCGTTTCCTGGGAGATGAACAGAATCATGGGACCAAAACCGTACTGACAGCATCCTTGCAGGCTGGGGTTCAAAGGGGATTTTGAAATTTTGGGAATCTTTAAAAACGGGTGCCATAATCCCTGTACACACATAACACTTGTGAACACGTAAACGCCTTTCCATTCTTTTTGTCCTGGCGATGGTGCTGTGCTGTGGGTGAGGCAGGTATCTCATGGGGGAGGAGGGGCCTGTCCAACATCACACCACACATCAGGACAGAAAACTAGCACTCTGAATGCCTGGACCTGAAAGGAGCATGCTCTCAGCTTATTGGAAAAAGTCTTGCTCAAGGACCTGGCTTCGAATCCTGCATTCTCCACTTCATGTCATCAGTCCAGGTTTGACTACCTCACTGCACCTCTTAGATTCCCAATGTCTCCATCTTTTAAAAGAGATCATGTATAAGCAGAAATATTAGTGCTTATATCTCAGAATTGTGCTGAGGACCAAATGAGGTCATTAGTAATATTAGTAACACCCACCACTGTCTCCCTCCTCCACCACCACACTTTCCTCTGAGGCAATCTGCCCACTACCCCTCCACACCCAGTCTTTTGGTCTTCACAAGAGCCCCTCTTTCTTCTCTACTGTGGTTGATTGCATTGGGCTCAATTGGGCAAACAATGCTGAATGGACTTACTTCCTCTTTTGTGAATTTTAACTAATTTGAAATTTTTAGAGCTTTATAGTTTTAATTAATTTAAATTTAAATAGCCACATGGCGCTAACTGCTACCATATTATATAATTTGAGTGTATATATATATATATATATATATATATATATATATATATATTTCTCTAGAGAAGGCAAAACAGAAGTCAAACAGCTGGAGGCAAGAGAATGGGGAGATTTTATTATAGTGGGAAAACTTAGCACACTAAAGAGACTATGGATAAACTCAGATAAAGGCCAAATAAATATGAAGGAAAGCAATGATAACTCTCAGCTGTATTCAAACACGGGTTGGGAGGTAGCATCGATTGTAAAGGCCAGATCTTTTCTGTTCTGCACATCTACACTGAAAAAAAAATCTACATTCAAGTGGGAACTGTTAAAGAGCACTTCTGGAACAATACAAACCAAAATAGTAGGACATACTTCTTGCTATAAAAATACAACTGATAAAACATACTTTTTATCTTATTCCTGGGCTTGCAAGAAGTTATGTGCTGTTTTTCCACGACCACCCTCATCCCCTACCAAAGAACTAAGCAATCACCAAAAAGTGCTTGTTAAATATAGGTAAGAGGCAGTTGCTATGGTTTAGATGTGGTTTGTTCACCAAGGGTTCAGGTGTGCAGGCTTCTCCTTCTGGGTGGCAGAGCTGAGGTGGTGGGATCTTTGAGAGCTGGAACTTACTGGGAGGTCACTGGGGGTGCTGCCCTCAGAAGGGATCCAGTAGGGGATCTCAGTTCTCATGGAGTGAGTTTTTTTTTTTCTTTATAATGTACCCTGCCTCCGGTGATTTATAAAAGAAATTGCACAAATACAACAGTGTCTCTCCTCTACAAAATGCTGATATTAAACTGTTGTCAAGAACTAAGTAAGAAGATGGAGAAATGAGGCCTGTGATACAAGCATGGGGCTAAAGTTATTCTTGGTGGGTAGCATCCTCTGGCTTTAATACAAAAAAGCAAGTGCATTTGCTCTCTGGAGAAGATTAAGATCATCAATATCAGAACTCTCAATAAAATGCAAACACACAAGAAAGTAAACCATTATGAGCAGAGATTGTAAAAATAAAATATATCAGATATGGAATCTAAGAACTCTAAATATTGAAGTAATCTTACTTAAAGTGCAAAATAATTTTGTGTGAAATTGAATATTAAGTCACAGGAAATAAAGCATCAAAAGTGAATGATAGGCTCAGAAAAAACCTTCAATGTAGCTTTTATATATGAAAAATGTTACTATTAAAATAAAACCTAAGAGCTAGGGCTGGGGCTCAGCAGTAGCACACTTGTCTGGCATGTGTGAGGCACTGGGTTCAATTCTCAGCACCGAATATAAATAAGTAAAAGAAGAATCTGGCATTGTTTAAAAAAATAAAATAAACCCAGTGGATGGGCTAAAAAGCAGAAAAAAAGTTATTAAAGTGAAGAGTTGAAGTTAAACAGAATGTAGTCCAAGGAGAAAAAAAGATGATAAAAAGATTAATAAATGATGATTACAGGTTCCAGGTAAAGATAGTAAATTAAGCATATAAATCTAATTTTTCAAAATCATTAAGGATTTTATTTTAAAATGACATAAACCACAGGGATAAGCAGACTACAAGAAGAGACCATAACAACAAACATCTGGAAAAGAGAAAGCAGGTGAACTCTTGATAACAGACTTAGAAAGACCAACCCTAATTGGATGAAGGAAATTGAGCCATTTCCTGTGGTAAAACAACACCAAGAAAGTAGAAGGATGAATATTAAAAAAAAAAAACATAAATGAGAGCAATAGGAATGAGAGACAGTTGAAGAGGAAGTATCAAAATATAGGTAAAAGACAGTTGCTATGGTTTAGATATTTAGACTTTCTTCTGTGTTTGGTTGCATTTTATTGAGAGTTCTGATATTGTTGATCTTAATATTCTTCAGAGAGCAAATAGTCTTCTTTGAAGACTTAAAAATGGATTAATCTCTGGCATATGAACAACAGGGCATGTCTACAGATCGGTAATGATTTTATATTTAAGATTAAACTTTAAAAAGATTTTAAACATAAAAATACTTGCATGCTACCTACTTTATGCATTAGGAGAGATATTTAAATTCCTACAAAAATATTGCATATAAAAATAACTAGACAAGACATAGAAAATCTGAATAGCTTTATAATTGGTTAAATAACTTCAAACAGTAATTCAAAATTAGATGTATATGCTTAATTTACTATTTTAGTTCAATTTTCTGCAAGGCAAATAAAAGGTTTGGATGATTTTATGGTATATAATTATCTCATTAAATAGAAGGGACAATATCCAAGATGACCCAAGGCATTGTGAAGACAAGGATGAAGTAATTTGCTTTTCTAGATCAAACAACTTACTGAAAAGCCAAAGTAATTAAAACAGTGTGTTATTGAAATCAGGATAATAAAGTCAGTCAATAGGACAAACTCGGAAGCCCAGAAAAAAATCTATATATTAATTATAATATATATATATAAATTATAATATATACATTAATTATAATATATTATTGTTGGAGAAATTGACATCATAGATTATAGGTCACAGTGGACCATCAATGAATAGTGCTGCTGTCCCTGGTTATCCACATATTAAAAATAAAGAAAATTCCTTATTCCCTCGAATATAAAAATTCATTTCCAATGGATTCAAATATTTAAAAAAAATATTTAAAAAATTTTTTAGTTGGGCTGAGGATGTGGCTCAAGCGGTAGCGCACTCGCCTGGTTCGATCCTCAGCACCACATACAAACAAAGATGTTGTGTCTGCCGAAAACTAAAAAATAAATATTAAAAAAAAATTTTTAGTTGTTGATGGACATAATACCTTTAATTAATTAATTAATCGATTAATTTATTTATTTTTATGGGGTGCCAAGGGTCGGATCCAGTGCCTGACACATGTGAGACAAACACTGTACCACTGAGCCACACACAACCCCAACCCCAACGAATTCAAATCTTAAATGTGGAAGGCAAAACTTTAAAACTTTTAGAAGAAATTTAGAATAAAAAATATTTTAAATAAAAAAAACTGAAAGAGAAAACATGAATTAACTCTGTTAATATTATCAAAAGATACCACTGAGAAAATGAAAATATATGCACCAAATTGGTGGAAGATATTTCTGATATAACCGACAAGGTATTGCTATCCAGAGTAGATATATCTTTTATTTAGCAAATTAATTAGGGTAATCCAATGAAAACTGGGAGAAGGATGAAAATGCACATTTTGCAGAAGAGGAAACATAAATGACAAGTAAACATATGGAAATATGTTGAATCTCATTAGGAATCAAGGAAAATAAACCATGGCAGTGAGATACTACTTTAGCAACACTATATTGAGAAAATTAAGATAATAGCAAATGTTTATGGAGAATGTGGATCAATAGGAATTTTTATACATTATGCTAAGCAATGAAATTTTTATAATCATTTTGCAAAATGATTTGGTGCTATATAGTAAAACTGAAAATTTGTAATCCCTCTGACCTCCCAATCCCTCTGACCTCCCAATTCCACTCTTCAATATATATTTAGAGAAACTCTTGTGCACATGCAATGGGAGAAACCTACAAGAAAGAGAAAATGAACCACAGCTGCCTGCATCAATCTGAACACATTTCATAAAATAATGTTGAATTTTCACGTGTAAACCGCATAATGTCTGACCTTTTGCTAACCTTCAAAAGGAACAAGGTGAAACAAGATCGTGTTTAAGCATTCATGAATATGTGATAACACATAAACACAAGGCAAAGAACCAAGTTCTGCAAAGTGACGATGTGGTATAGGGGAGAAAAACACAGATGGAAAGCTACTGGTAGTGTTTTAGTTCTTCAGCTGCTTTTTTTATTATTTTACTCAACATTCAATCACATAGATATGTATTACGTGTATTTTATATTATCAAATATTTTGTGTTTGTTTTACATGTATCAATTGTACATATTAACGGGGTGCAGTGTGCTACCTGCACACATGCACACAGTGTGCGCTGATCAAATCCCACCTCCCTCTGCTGCTTTCCACCCTCACATCATCACTATTCTACCTTCAGATTGACTCATGGAGCTTTTCTGAGCATCTGGGGAATATGAATGAACTTAGATCACTCAGCTCTAGAATGTTCTGTGGTCTCAGTTCAGAAACAGATGGAATGATTAAGGTTGGGGGCACAGGCCAGTCTGTGGAGAGCCAGAGAAAGGGCACAGGAGGCATGTTGGGTGTTGATTCTTGGATTTCCCTCCCTAGGGGGTGCAGCCCTGGGCCAAGCACTGGGTTTGTTTTCTCTTCCACGGAGGGAGGGGCTCGGTTATTGTCTTTGGTGGGGGGTGATTCAACCCTCCCATGAAGGCATTTGAGAAAGCATAAAGGAAGAATTTGGGGTTGTTACAGGGACCAGGGGACCCAGCTAATTAGTGGCAGCGGCCAAGGGCACTAAATGTTCTTCAATGTGGGAGACAGTTGTGCCCCAAATGCCCCTGGTGGGAAGCATTGCCTCTGGCAGCCCGAGGGACCTCTGTACTTCTCTGTGTCACCTGCACCTGGGTGATGGCGATGGTCCCTGCTGGGCTGTCCAAGCCTCACAAGCTTTCCGAAGCGGGCGGGTCTTCACCTAGTTCCTCGGTACGCGTGGCTGGTAGCCTTAACATAGGAACTTCAGGGCCACAGAAGCTGTGTTCTCTCATATGGCCTTCTTGGGAGCTAAGGATCCTTGCAGGAAGAAGATTCCGCCAATTCAGTTGAAGCGGACCGTTAGGGACAATTTGCACCCATGCTCTGGTAAAACAACGGGGGTAAAACACCAGCTTGATCCAGTTCTAGCTACATTCTCGGTGCAATTGCGCCCGCAGAGATTTGTCGTCCTGTGTAAAGCTGAGCAGTGCCCTCCTTGGGACGCTCAGGGGATTACAGGACTGGCTGTTCTGAGGAAATGCCTTGGCCACCAGGCGGACACACACTCTGACTGTGGCTTGAGCCCAGGGGGCCAGTGTCAGTACTGTGTGCCTGTGGGGAAAGGCAGCACAGTGGTGGGGGACACTGCTTAACCAAAGGGGTGAGATCATATTTTCAATCCCTACTCACTCTCTTGACTGGGATGCGCTTATACAGTCCACAAGCTATACAACCACACCGAGCAACCAAACCCTCTCACTCTTGACCAATTTGGTAATCTACATTTGCCTGCACTCCAGACCCCCAGAGCCTGTCTCCTCAAGGGTTCCTGGACCAACAGTATAAGGTGTGGGTCTCGTGTGCTTTCTGGCCTCTGGTTCTAAGGGATGCATCCAAGTGTGTGTAGGGGCCCCCAAGGCCTGATAATTCAGGCTTCCTTACCCTGGTCCCAATTTGCTTTTCTGCCCACCACATTCCAGACTCTCTTGTAGGCAGGCTACTATAGTTCTACTTCCCACATAGTGCTTGTGAAATTTCATCTCTATCCTCCCTCACGTCTTCCTTTATTCTCACTTTTTATCCATCTCCTTCAACATTTGACTCATTTCCTCTCCTCTCTCCTCCAGGAAGCCCTCTGAGATTTTGCCCCAGTTATAGAAATCAGTGAAAAGTACGACTGTGCCTCCCATGGGTCCACTGGCCATACAATTCATATATCGGGAAGCTTTGGTCCCTAGGATTATAAACTCCTTGAAGGCAGAAGCCTAGTTTGTGGAGACCTGGCCCCCATTTCCCTCCTCCTTCAGACCTCTCCTGCTAAGCAGCGACCATGGTAACAGTAGCTCCTTTCGCTGTCCTGTGGGAACAAAACAAACTATGGAAGAATAAGACATTTAAAAAACAAAGAGAACAAAGAATTTGGCTTCCTTCAAGATTGGCAGTGAGAGCCGCAGGACAAGTTGGTATCCAAATCTGTGGAACTGGTTTAGTTAGTTGGCGGTGAACTTGGCCTGGAATGTTCTGGCCCAGACTTAAAGAAAGTGCTTCACTCTGGATACAGTGGTCAGCCTGTGACCTACTGGAGTCCCACGGCAGGGAGTCCCACTAGCCCCTTGTCACATCCTGGGTCCATTCAGGCTCTAAGAACATAGAAGAACCTGTGTTCTCGCAGGTGGAAGCAGTTATGTTGGTTGGGTCAGATTTGTGAATTTAAGAAAGAGGTGGGCTGGAGTGTGCCTCGGTGGTAGCACATTTGCTTAGCATGTACAAAACCCTGCATTTCATTCCTAGCACTGGGCAGGGGGAGGGAGGGAGGGAGAGAGAGACAGATAGATACTTTTTTTAAATGTAAAAATAGGTAATTTATTTTATCATTGTAGAATATAACTTCCTTTTCTTCATTTATATATTTTTAAACTTTTTTAAAATTAATTTTTAAATTTATACATGACAGCAGAATGCATTACAATTCTTATTACACTATAGAGAGCACATTTTTTCATACCTCTGGTTGTATACAAAGTATATTCACACCAATTTGTGTGACTTCATACTTGTACTTTGGATGATAGTGTCCATCATATTCCATCATCATTTCTAACCCCATATTCCCTACCTTCCCCACCACCCCTCTGCCCTATCTAGAGTTCCTCTATTCCTCCCATGCTCCCCCTCCCTACCTCACTATGAGTTAGCCTCCTTATATCAGAGAAAACATTCGGCGTTTGGTTTTTTGGGATTGGCTAACTTCGCTGTTGATGGTTTGTTAAATCTTCCTAACGTTTGCAGAAGCCCTGGACTACTTGAAAACTCAAATCCACCACAACCCAGCATGACGAATATTTCAGAAAGTACCTAGATTAGGTCATCTTTGCTGAATTTTCCTAGTAACATGCTCTTTTCTCAGGAAACTGCCAAGACTCCTGTGTTCCAGGCATGGTTCTAGGTTTGGGACAAACAGCTGGGAATAAAGCAGATTGATATCCTGCCCTCATGAGCTTCCAGTCTAGCTCCTCACCCAGCACAGCCCCTACACTTTGGTGGGTGTTAGTCCATGACAGTGATGTCACAGGAGCTCCCAGGGTAGAGAAAACAGCAGACATTCTTTCTGCAATATCTCCTCCCATATCACTATTCCAAAGTGACATTGTGGCCCACAGCACAGCGTCACTTGGAACATGTTAGAATGCCTATCTCTGGCTCCTCTCCAGACCTTCAGAATGAGGCCTGCCCTTCAGAAACTGCACTTCCAAGATCCCCAGGTGAACCATACACAGGGGAAGGTTTGAAACCCTGCTCCATAAACCCAAGTTCCATGGGCTGTTCTGCAAGGGAAATGGAGCAGGATGATCCTAGGCACTGCAGAAATCGCACACCTGAGCTCCCCAGCAGGCTCAGAAAACTGGCATGTTGAAGACTGTGACGTCCTAGGAAAAGAAGCCCAGCACTTAAAACCCCATGTGCCTCGAACTTAGTCGGTGACAAACAATGACCAAGGATCAGTCAGTGGAGCCAGCATCCTGTGGGAGTCACCGTAAGAAAACCTGGAAAGGACCTTCTGGTGCTCACAGATTTGATTTGATCAGTTTCAATGGTTCTACATAAAGTGGGCCCTGGGATGATAACTAGTAGTTGTACTGAAGCATGGATTTGAATCATGCCTGCTGATGGGTTGGGATTCTGGACAAAGGCCCCAGGCTGGGGGTGAGGGTGGGGGTTGGAAGGATAAAGAGGACCTCTTTCTTAAATTCACAAATCTGACCCAACCAACATAACTGCTCCTTCCTTTTGCTGGGTTAGTCTCTGCTTATGACTGTGTCTGGGGCAATGTTCACTGGTCAACAAAACCACCCCATACTAATGAAAACCGGCCCTCACATATGAAATGCCATCATTGTGAAAACTGCTGGTTGGCTTGTGATGTGAGGATAGACCCAGGAGACTCTGAGTCCCAAGTGGAATGACCCTGGGAGAAATCCAGGAGACAACATCAGTCTTTCTTATTTGTCACGTAGGGAATTCAAGAAGATCTGGGCCCTATGTGCTCCACAGGTGTCAAAGACTGGTGAGGATGGTAGTGAAGACCACGATAGCTAGCATTTTGGGGGAGTTCATTGTGTGTCCAGGACTATCCAAACTCACATGTCCTTTACAACAGCTCTGACCTAAGTAGAGTAAGCCTCACTTTCACAGGTGAGGAAACAGGTATGGAGCTCATTCTTCACTTCCATCCCTGGTAGGCTGAGTGTGATTTGAGATCTAGGTGACAGGCATCTGGTAAAGACCAGACCACTCAAATGATAGAGTAGTCCCTGGGTCCCCTTCACCCTCCAGCCCTAAAGTGGACAGGAGTTAAATATGTGCCTCAGCAAACCTCTGTTCATCCTGCCGTGGGCTCATTCCTCCTGAGACCGTGCATTGCATGTCATTGAAGCTTCTTTGGGAAATGTCCATCCTGTCCTCAATTCGGGGGCGCCATGTCAGGATGAGGTGGTCATAAGTGAAAAGAGGTGGGCCTGGAGCTTGTGGGGCCAGGGTCAGGGTCTGATTTGCTCTCGGGCAGTTGTGCAATTGACTGCAAGTCGGACTGGACATGCCCCTGCAAGGCCTGGACTCTGCCAGAGCTGGGGTCCACAGCAGCCGTGTGGCCTTAGTTCCTTCTCACAAATGTTGGAATGATGAAACCTCTCTTCCCGTCCCCCGGAGTTACAGGCTCTGCCTGCTATGGGTGTGACAGGCTGGCACCTCAGGTCCAAGCTGGCTGACTGCTGCTCAGGACTCTTCTCTGGGGCTCCCTTAGGTTGTGGCTGCTCCAGGCTGGCAAATCTAGATGATGTGAGAGCTGTCCTGACCACCCCTCTCCAGGGACATGCAGAAGACCTCCCTCCCACTCTCACCAACACACTCTCCAGTACCCAAGAAGGAGGCTGGAATCCTTGCTGTGTGGTCAAATGAGACTTAGGGGTAAAATGTCCCTACTTCTTGGGAAGACCCTGCTCTGCTGTTCTTAGCCAAGTTGTCTCTGGGGCATGGAGGTGACTCATTTCATGTTCCCCTCACTTTATGACATTGCATAGGTGGTGGTGGTGAAGTCAGGCATGGATAGCCCACAGTGCTAGTTGTGTGACCCAGAGCAAATGACTTAACTTGTCTGATTTCAGCTTGCCCGTCTGTGAGTGGTGTGAATAACTACCTATGTCATGGGCTTGCTGGGAGGTGCTGGCATATAATCGAGTATTTCATAAGGAGTAGCTGTCACGACGGCCGTCACTTGGACATTGGTTACAAGAGGGAATTCTGGGCTGTATCATAACTGAACACTTTGAAAATTTGCCATTTACAAATTTCAACAAATTTCTTAAATTGTTTCCTAAAAAAATCAAATTTAAAATGCTTTCTCATAAATGATTTTGTATGAGGTTGGGAACATATGACTTTTTTTTTTTTCCGATTAACAAATAATAGGAATTAAGGGCTTTTAAAAAAAATTCCGAAGCCTCCCTCCTGCCTCCTGTGTTCCACTCCTCCTCGCTCTCCTGGCTGCAGCCCCTGGCACTAGTGTGACCCTCTCTGCAGGCAGGCAGGCTCTTCACCTCCCTTGGCAGCCAGTTCTCCCCAGAGCTGACTTGAAGTCCTCTTGCGGTAGTGTGTCCCTTTGCCCCAGAGCTCTCACCCAAACAGGGATGTAGCTTTGGTTTCAAAACTAACTTCCAGGTTGCCCCCTGCCCCCAAAGCTGAGCAAGAGAAGCAAGGACACAGGGGACCTCAAGACAGGGACTTGGAGCAGCAGCCAAGAGTCTGAGCCCCTCCTTGGCTTCCTCAACCCCTCCAGCCCAGGGGGTGGGACAAAGAGGACATGGACACTGATCAGTAGGCCCCTGTGCACACACTTCCCATGTATCAAATCCTCTGACCTCCCTAGAGCAGTGTTGTCCATATAATAATGATGCTGCATATACAATATTTTGGGGCAGGAAGAGAGATGTATCTGCCAGAACCCACTGGTGAACACAGTAGTTAAGAATGGGCGTTGAAAGTATGGTAAGCCAGCCTCAGATACTTCCCAGCTGGGTGGCCTTAGGGACATTGTTCAGTATCTCTGTGCCTTCATCTGTGATATGGGGGAAACAAATGGACCTACCTCCCAGGATTGACTTGAGGAATGAATGCATTGATGCATCTCAAGTTGATTAAAATAATCTGGCATATACACAGCAAAGACTCTGTTGGAAATTACAATTGTTGCCATTAAGTTCCACAAAGGCCTGGATATCTGTTTGGGTGACTAGTCTGGTAGAGATAGAGCTGCATTTGGCACTTCTTTATAGGAATTCCATAAATGTTGTTGGGCAGATGAAAGTGATTTCAACTGGACAAAAACCAGCTTTTGCGATGAAGCCATTACACGTTTTGGCCAGCAGAGGACAGCAAATAGCTACAGCTGACACTAATTCTGAGGTAGGGTGATTTTTAAATGTTAATTTTGAAGTTCAATCAGACTGTTCCTTGTGAATCAGCTGGTGGGGGTGAAAGACTTTGGTAGGACTGGCTCCAACCCTCCTGCTCACCTTTCTGTAGGTTAGAGTGAACTGCAGAGATTTCATCTCCCTACAAACCTTGGTTCAATTTTCTCTCAGAGATCCAATTTATTTTCAATTTCCTTTCTTCCCTTCCTTCCTCCTTCCTTCTTTCTTCCCCTCTCCTTCTTTCTCTAAATGCCTGTGTCTCCTATCCCATTTCCCACATACGCTCACTCTTCTGGATCAAGGCACTATACTGACTGCACCCCCAGATCTTAACTGCACCAAGCCACAAAATCTGAAGTGGTTAGCCCGGTACAGTGTTCTTTCCAACTGACTAGAGCTGATAAATGTGGTAGAATCAAACGAAAATCTGATTTGATACAGTTGGACCCAGTCCTTATAACTTGGCCAAGGTCACAAAGCATCTGTCCCAGAGGTTGAACACTAGCCACTCCTATGGCTCTGTCCAGGACACCAGGTCATCTCATTGTACTTTATCTTTTGCCCACAGGGGAGGCTCATGTGGTTTTGGTTTGGTTGTTAAATGTCCCCCTCATATATTGAAGACTTGGTCCTCAAGGCAGTAATATTCAGGGGTGGGGCTTTGGGCAGTGATTAGATCATAAGGGCTCTAACTTCAACAATGATTGATTCATAGATGGATTCATAATTTGAATGGAATATTGGGAGGTGGCGGAAACTATAGGAGGCAGGACCTAGTGAAAGGGAGTGGGTCCTTTGCTTCCCAGATGCCACCCAAGGTGAACAGCTCTGCTCCACCTTGCCCATCCCACCATGACGTTCTCCTTGCCACAGACCCGTAGAATGGAGCCAGCTGACCACGGACTGGAACCTCTGACACCAGAAGCCAAGATAAATCTTCCTCCTTTTAAGTTGTATTTCCTCAGGTATTTTGTCACAGCAAAGAACAACTGACTAATGCACGTGGTTCTCATTTATCATCCAGTTGATGTTGTCATCATCTTCTGGCCACGGATGCCTTTCTCCTGGTCTCTGGCACAGAGGAGCAGATAAGACTACTTGGTGAAGCAGCTCCCTGGGAGGTCCAGGGACAGTGGACAGGTAGCCATTGCTTCCTTCTTGTTCCTCAGCTCACTCAGTCCCCTGTCCATAGCTCTTGGGTTTCCTTCTCGTGCAATGCGTGTCCACCTGCCCCAATGGCACATCCTCTTGGCACTGATGAGCCACACTGAGAGTTTCCAGGGATCCCCTGGATGGCAAAACCCAGAGTTCTCTGCTTCTTGTCAGAAGGTGTGACCACCACTCGTGGCTGGAGTGACCTTCAGTGTCGGTGTCATAGCTGCTCTGGGGTCCCTGACTGCCCTGACATCCCCAATCTGCTTAAGATCTCATCTTCCCCAATTATGATCGAAAAATCATGCCGGGGTAACTACTTGTTAAAAGTATTTGATATTCCTAGTAAAAACAAAGTGAGTTAAAATAAAAACAAATAAAAAAAGGAAAGGTGTTCAACTAGAAAAATATTGGCCTATTATGTTAGATTATAGAAACTATAAAAGAAAACATTTAGGAGCCATTTACATTAAAATTAAAAGTTTCATACCGCAGGAAGCATCAAAAACAACATTAAAAGCAAGAGACAAATCGGAAAAGGTTTGGTTATGCATATAACTAAAGAGTTTACATATACAACCAAAGGATGGAGATCCTAAATTTAAAAAAAAATCAGAAGAAATCAGGTCATGAATCAGAATTGGCAACTTGAAAATATAAACTCACAGGAATATGGAGCACGTTCATCTCATTGGTAATGAAGTAAATGCAAAGTTCAACATTTTTTTTGGTCTCTTGAAGATGCAAATTTCTAAACTGCAGTGTCAGGCTTGCAGGTGGTGATGTTAAACATGTCCCCACAGACTTTGCCACTGTCACTGTAGTTGTGTATTACCTATTATGTCCTCTCCTCTCCCCTGACACCAGGAACCAAGATAAATCTTCCTCCTTTTGCTTTTCTCAGGTATTTTGTCATGGCAAAGAACAACTAACTAACTCAGGTGGTCCTCATTTATAATCCAGGTCAATCTACTCCATGATGATAGGGACACCTGTTTTATGATCGTCACGTACTTAGGATAGCAGCTGCTCCATAGTAGGATGCTTATAACACATCTGTAATCTATTGGATAATTGATCTTTAGCTCCAGTAACTCTACTCTTAGCAACTGATCTCATGGCAACAATCAAAAGATATCAAAAAAAAGAGACTGATATCCAATGATATTTTATTTCAACAAATGTTATGATCATCAACATTTGCAAACCACTTAAATGTCCTTCAATAAGGGATTAGTAATAAACAAACTATGACACATCCTTATTAGAGATGACAAATACAAAGCCTTTAAAACCATGTTGTAGAAGACAACTTAATTAATGGAAAGGTTTTCTAGATGTAGTATATACCATGAAGAGGGCAGGTTCCATGACACTTTCTAGAAATTAATTTTCTGTGAATATTATAATCTTATATATGCTGTATATGCATATATGCCTGAAAAAATATGCGAGAAGACAGTCTAACATTTAATACTATTTATCCATAGTTGGTGTGATGGTGAAGACCTTACAATTTTTGCTTTATTCTCATGTATTATAAAAAGTTTTATAATAAGATAGTCTTACATGGAAAAGCAGATAAAAACAATGCAGCTGAGGTCATCAGTCCCACCCATGTTACGCAGGCTGGCTACAGTTCCAAGCAGCTAACGGCTCAGAGGTGGCGTTCACCAATGAAGGGTAGGGATAGGTGGCTACCTTCCCTGGCTTCCTCTGTCCCAATGTCCCAATTCTGTATGGGTTTCTGGAGCTCCTCAGGCCCCCCAGGAGCACAGGTGGTGGATATCCTTTGGTGATGTCCTTTCTTTGCTATACTTTCTTGGCCTCTGGTCTCCATTCCTATGTTTCCTGGGATTGCTTTCTTGAACCACCTTAGTTGCACACAAATCCTTGTCTCAGAGAGTGCATTTAGGAGGATCCCAGGCTATTAAAACTCCTTCCCCTCCTCAGGAATGAACCCCTGTGTCAAACCTTCCACAAAGAAAGGAAGGGCTTCATCATGGCATTCCTGGTCAGGAGAGTCCTATGCTAGCTCTGGTCTTCTGTGCATTGCTGTGGAAAGAAGAACAGTGCAGTGGAAAGAGCTTATCTTGGCTGCTTCTGTCTGTGGCTCACTTTCAGTCTCTTGGCACCCCTAAGTTGAAGAGCAGCCCTGCTTCACTGGAAGAGTGGACAACCCCAAACTTGACTCATTGGACGGAAGGAATTTCCTGGAATCACTTTGCCCCACAAGGTGAGATCTGCAGAGCTGCACAATCAGCCAGTGCATGTGATAAGCTACACTACCACCACCCCCCCACACACACACACACAGATGTGATGCCAGCATGGGACTCAACAACAGAGCTGGATCAGGTATTGGAACAGGATATCACGAAGCATAGCCTTCTCTATGATTCTTAGAATCAGGTGAGGACTTTAAAGACCACCTAGTTCTAGAGGGGTGGGGGATAAGCAGCTTCCCCGAGGGCACCAGAGCAACTGAGGTAGAGGCAAGACTGCATGGACCTGTAATTATGAAGCAATGACAAATTCCTCAAATTCCAAAGTCTTGACTTTTGTCCTAAGGATTTGCTCAAGGATATTTGTCATTCTCCCCTTGGCCAGTAGAGGGCAGACACTTGCCATCATGAAAGTGAAGAGTGACCAGATAGATTGCTAGGCTGGAATAACATCTCCCAATAAGGTCAATTGGCTCTAATGAGAATTGCAACTCAAAACAAAATTCTTGACTTTTGTGCTGTAAACATGCTACTTAAGATAATGAGGTTTGGAGACGGAAGTATTCCTTTTAGTTGCAACGTTGCCTCTTCAATACATACAACTTTGGGCCAGTAGCTTCCCCTCTCTGAGCCTTATGTCCTTTGAAGTGTGATTTCCATTCTAACTGGGAGGAGGTGACACTAGGGGAAATGTGTAAGTTATAAAGTTACACATTGCAACACATACATATGCCCACTGCTGTAAGACTCCATTTTTTGTGTGTGTGCAGTGTGTGTGTTTGTGAGGGAGAGAGCTGGACTCAGGAGAGGTCCAGGCAAGGAAGGTTTTTCTGGTCTTAATGCGTATGTTTATAAATTCTCCAGCAATGCAAATTGGTTCATCTTTTACTTGGAAAGGATTTTACTATTTACACTATAAACCATCCTTATTTTAAAAGCTAAAGATAGAATTTTTCTATTGAACTTATGTGTGAGGGAAATAAAATCTAAAAGTAAATTCTACAATCAAGTTGAAATACAGAGAAAAAAGTATTGATACTATTAATTTTTAAATCTCTAAATGTGTGTTAGTGGTTACATTGGTCATGAGAAACACAAAAGTGGGATGTGGATATTTTTTAAGAATCCTGTGTCATTTTCTTAGGATACTGGATTCCACTACAGGAAGTAGTATTTTCACATGAATCCATTGCCAGCTGGAAAAACAGTGCATTCTGCATATCATACTTGGGGACAATGAGAAGCCAGAATGCAGTTCGCAGGTGAAGGGTTGAGATGTTGAGCTTGTGGAAGAGGAGACCCGAGTGAAACGTGGTCATTAGGAAGGGAGTTCAGTCAGGACTAAGGGGTAAAGTCACAAAGTAAAGGTCTGAACTCAGAACTGAAGGACATTCTTAATCTTAGAGGCTCACTGCACTGTCACAGGAGACAGGCAGATCCCCACCCAAGATGGCTCAACTCGTGCTTGGAAGTGTCCTCTGATGGGCTGCTGACGGTAGTCTCAGAAACCAGCTAATCCCCATGCAATAATGTCTCAAAAGCCATGGAAAGAGCTTGCAGAAGCCAGATGGTTCCCACAGTATGAAGGACCTTGGGACAAGAGGACAAAGGCCACCACCACGCTAACACAGGTGAGGTGGTCCAACCTTCCCTCTGGCATTTGTCTGAAACTCTCAAGCACCTGCCTGGACCCCAGGGATATGACTTCCAAGGGCTCCACCAGCTCACAGGATGGATTGAACTCAGGCATGAGAATCGTTGACGGCTTTATTTCAGTTCTGAGAAATGATTAAAGCCACCTGGGGGTCATGCATGGAATCACTTATTTCATTATGATGAACATTTTCTTCCCCTAAGGGGAGAACATAGGAAGAAGACAGAGTGAAAGCCCAATGAAATTAACCAGTGTAAAAACTGACTTTGTTTTCTTTCTAAAATAGCCATTGCATTTTACTGATTTGTTGATTTATTGATGAATTTTCTTATTTCTTTTAAAAGCAAATAATTGGAAAATTTTACACTTTTCAATAATATCGTTTAAAGCTATAGGAAAATTTTAATGATAATGTATATATCTAACACTGGCATATATAGCTAATAATTTTTTCCCTCTAACTTGATGGTCCTTAATAAAAGCTCTTTCTCACCTCTTAGGGAGTTTCTACCTCACTTTCCTTGATGGCAACTGGATGTGCTCTGTCCTCGGAGCTGAGGACTTATTTGATGGAACTTCAATACTTACTTCAGGTTTGTGGGAGAAAACAGGACACCCAGAGGGCCAGGCTGAACCCCTGTTCTTTTGACCTCCATCTTCTCTTCTACTGTCCATCTGTCATTTCTCCTGTCTCAGGATATAAGTATCCCCTTTATTCCCTCAGGGCTAAACCATATTGGGTCTGAACCCCAAGTCTCTGACTACCCTTGCGGCTTGTTACCTCCTCATGGTCTCCTCTCCTTCACGGTTGGACCTCAGCTCTCTGGTTAGCAAACTCGGTCCTGTTTTCTCCCAGACTAAAACCCTCAAGCCTTGCCTTTACTCTGGCTCCATCTTACTTCCTCCCTTTCCTGTGTAACCATCCACGGACTCTGTTCCACCTCTCCATCCAGCTTCTGCCCTTGTACCTTCAGAAGATCAAACACATCCCAAACCACCCAATCCAATAGGCTTAACTCAGTCTGCGGCTCAGGAGGTCCAATGCCGTTCTGTTTTCTTTGCTTTGTTTCTATGAATCTTTCCTTCTTCAGCGTCTTGGACACCCATTCTTCTGATGAATCTACCTCATTTTCTTTCTTTCCTATTGGGTGTGGCCCTGCCTGGCTTGCTACTCCCATGGGTGCTTTTCTTTGCTGCTCTGCTCCAAGTGCTCTCCTCACTCTTGCAGATAATGGGGGAGATGGCTTTTAAAACTCAGTTCAAATTCAAGCACCATCTTGCTTTTGGTACTAGATCTTTTCTGCTGTTTTCCCAGCTCAAAATGGAGTCCCCAGTCTTTGGAAACAGACTCCAATCTACCCTGTGAGCCCCAGCCATTTGGTCTGACTCCCTGCACAAGCTGAATGGCACAGGGTCATCACTCTCTGTCTCATAGTTTTGAAATAAGAGACAAAGACTTGAACTAGTTGGAAATGTTAGTATTCTAGAGGAAAGTCTATGAATTCCTGGTGTTGGGGCCCCATAGAGCTGTTCCCATTCCCATATATTTCTGGATAATTCAGCTCTTCTATGTATACTCCAGGAAAGTTCTAGTTAAGTTCACCTTTTTTACTAAGCTTGTTAGAGCTGGCCTCTAGTACTCGTGGACCCACTAACACTTCTCATCTAGGAATCTCTTATTTGGTCAGGGGCCCTACTATTCCTCACCCTTCGAGGGCTTGGAATTTGACTCTTGCTTTCTGTGAAGTCCAGGGTGCAGAACACCAACACAATGTCTCCTTTTTCTCCTCCTCGACTCTTGCCTGGTTTTAGTCTTTGTGACTTTTTTTTTTTTTTTTTTTTTTTTTGCTGGGCCTATCCAGCCTTTCCATGCTCTGATGGTGATTCTAACCATGTCACTTCTCGGCCTAAAACCCGAGACAGTCTCGTAACTCTTACCATGGCATTAAAAACACTGCCTCTTCTGATTCACAGGTGCACAGGGCCCTTCTTCTACTGTTGCACACCTATACGCCTGCCAGGCCCAGTGACCAATCTGAAGCAAACATTCTCTGTACTTCACCGTTTCAGTGATTTTTGAACTGCTGGTCCCTTTGCCTTTCCACCCTGACACAATCTGGCTTCTTCTTAAAGATACTCTCAGATCCTTGTTCCATTCCAGAGGACAGAGAGACACTCCCTCCATCTCTCTCCTCTGGGAGAGATCACTCTAGCATTTGAATTCCGTCTTCCCTGCTAGATTGGGAGGAGGGGCTACATGTGATTGCTGACACCATGCTGGTGATAAGTGGACGCTGAGTGCATTGGATCATGTACCATCGAATGCTCATCAGGTTAGAAAAAGGCCTGGAAGAATAGTCAAGGCCAAAGTATTTCCTGCTGTCACTGTTTCTCATGGGTTTAGCCAAAACCAGGGGCAAAGAAAGGGTAGGGGTCACTGGTGAGTGTATTAAACAGAATGTACCCCAGACCTTCAGGCAGCAGTATCTGAGAAAGAAGACACCATTGAAATTGCTTGTAGACTCCAGGAAGAACATACTTATGTGGATTTATAGTTGATAAAGTATTTCTGTATACATGAAATGATTTTTATTTTCACTGTAACCCTGTAATGTGGATATATTTTTATGGACATCAATTTGTAGGTGAAGAAACAGCTCGATCAGGTGCCTTGGGCAAAGTCACATGGTAGCAAATGATGGACCATCAACAGTTTGTTCTCTCTGCTATGCCATGTTGCCTCTCCAACAACAGCAATCAAATGTGATGACACAGGCTCTTGAGGCAGTAGGAATAAGATGTATGTGGATTGGAGCAGTGTCTACTTCTGAAGTGATGACTGTTCCCCATCCTTATTGACAATCTTTAAGAATTCCTTGCTGATCCAGTAAGGTGTTTTGGTTTGAATGTGAGTTGTTCCCCAAAAGCTCATGTACGAGACAATGCAAGAAGGTTTAGCGGAGAAATGATTGGGTTATGAGAGCCTTAACCCAATCAGTGATTTAATCCCCTGATGAGGATTAACTGAAGGCAGATAGGGTGTGGCTAGAGGAGGTAGGCATTGGGGGTGTGGCTTTGGAGTATATATATTGTATCTGGCGAGCAGAGTCTCTCTCTCTGATCTCTGATCATTATGTGAGCTGCTTCTGTTTGCCACACTCTTCTGCCAAGATGTTTAGCCTCAGCTTGAGCCCTGAGGAATGGAGCATGCTCTCTACGGATTGAGGAAAACTTGAGTCCCTGAATAAACTTTTCTTCCTCTACAATTGTGCTGATCAGGTCTTTTAGTTACAGCAGCAAAAAAATGGACTCAAACAGAAGGTGAGCTGCCTAGTATAGTAAATGTTAGTTATCTCATTTCCAGAATGGATGCTGTCCCTCAAATGCTTTGATTTGATGCAAAACATTTTAATTTTCTCCTCCCCCCCCCACTCCTCACTCCTAGATTCAATATGGAATTGAATCTGCTTTCACATACATGGGTCTGAGTAGGCAGAGGGTGTGCACATACATATATACATATACATACTGGTTTATTTAAATGATTGGATCTACACTTTTGGAGGCCGTTTGAAGCATCTTATCAAAAGAAAACACATTTTTAAGCAAGAGGTTAAAAAAGCTTTTCAGACCCAAAGGCCATTTAATACCATAAATCCTACTTGGGTAGTTTAGCAAACATTTTTTTAAAACCCACATCCAATGAACTGGTTAGTATTGGATAACACAGATTTGGTTTCAAAGCTGAAATGCCTCTGGTGGAATAGACCTTCTCATGAAATTCAATGATTTTATATTAAGCCATAAAAAATAGGGACACATATCTATTGACAACTTAAATATTAACTCAGTAGACTAGGCTACTTGGTGATATAAATAGGGGGAAAAAAAGTGGTCATGGATGAGGAGTGAGGCTATGGCAGCAGCATACTTTAAACTGCAAAGAATGTTAAATTCTATCCCAGAATCTAAAGCAGGAAAAAAAAAAGAGTCATATTCCACTCGATATAGACCCCATCCAGCCCAAACCATCCCCAAAGGAGCACACCCCCCCCAACACATGAGGTTTACTAACCACCTGCTACAGATGTTACTATGTCACTAATTAACAATGATCACAGAAAATGTGTCATAGCAAAGTTTTTGTTATCATACACAATGCATTAGTGGCTGCAGGAATTCTCCTCCAAAAGCTACCGCCAGAAGGCCATCCAAGAAATGTCCAAGTTGCTGGTCTAAGAAACTGCAGCCAAGAGGCATGAGGCAGCGTTTGTACACTGAGCTGTCTGGCAGGCTCCGCGCTCTAGTGAGAGGGCCTGCGTGTAGAGAGATGGTCCCAGTTGGGTGCTGTATTCTCTACTCCTGAGCCTCCTTGCGGGTGAGCTTGTAGATCTCGGTGGGCCCGTCCACGTGGGTGATGGTGGTGGTGAGCTGGAGTTCCTCCCCACTGTGGACGCCCAGATCACCTGAAACAGGGTTTGGGGTGTTAGAGGTGTTCAAGCAGGAAGGGGAAGCAAGCTGGGATTCATTTTCTGGAACTGCTTGGGCGCTGGTCCCCTTTCACATTCTGAACTCGTAGGCTAATGCCCCACCTTTTCATTTGGAATTTGCAGTATTTTTTTAAATATCATTTTTGGCTCTCAGAGAAGTCATTAATGATACATGAGTTAGCTCACTGCTGGTATTATTCATAGTAATTATTAACATTTAATGAGAGCTTACTTTGTGCATGATGCTCTTCTAAATGCTTTATGTGTGATCCTTTTTTTAAAAATGTTTTCATTAGTGCACTAGAGTTATGTATAACAGTAGTGGGGTTCATTTTTACATAATCATACATGCATGGAATATAATTTGCTCTGTTTCAGTCTGCAGTATTTCCTCTTTCCCTCTCCTCCTCCTTCCCCCATTCCCTTTTCTCTACTGGCTTCCTTCTATTTATTTATCATTTTTTAAAATTGAAACCCATAGATAAATGTGGGATTCATTGTGGCATATTCATTATATATATTATACACACACACACACACACACACAGCATAATTTGGTCAATTTCATTCTGTAGTTCCTTCCTTTTCTTGTTTTTCCTCCCTCCCTTCAATCCCCTTTCTCTCCCTCTATTTTTGTGGGATCCACCCCTGCTCTTTCCCTCCTTATTTTTCTCTAACTTTCATATATGAAAGAAACATTCCATTGGCTTTCCGAGTCTGGCTTATTTTACTTAGCATGATGTTCTCCAGATCCATCCCTTTACTGGCAAATGCCATAACTTCATGCCTTTTTATGGCTGAGTAAAACTCCATTGTGTATATATGGCACCAGGGATGGTTCCATAATTTGGCTATTGTGAATTGTGCTTCTATAAACATTAAGGTGCCTATATCATTACGTTATGCTGATTTTAGTTATTTTGGATAAATACTAAAGAGTGGAATAGCTGGGTCCTATGGTGGTTCCATTCTTAGTCTTTCTGTGGGATCTCCAAACCACTTTCCAAAGTGATTGTACTAATTTGCAGTCCCATCAACAATGTATACACCCCTACACATATCCTCGCCAGCATTTGTTATTATTTGTACTCTTGATGACTGCCATTCTAACTGGAATGAGATGAAATCTCAATGCATTTTTCTGATGGCTAGGGTTGTTGATCATTTTTTCATATGTCTGTTGGCCACTTGGATTTCTACTTGTGAGAAATCTCTGCTTTGTTCTTTTGCTCATTTATTAATTAAGTTGTTTTTTTGGGGGGTTGTGTTAATTTTTTTGAGTTCTTCATATATTCTGGATATTAATCCCCTGACAAAGATTTCCCATTCTGTAGATTCTCTCTTCATGCTCTTAATCATTTCCTTTGCTGTGCAGATTTTTTTATTTTTATTTAAATTTTTTTTTTTTTGGTACCAGGTATTGAACTCAGAGGCACTTGACCACAAGCCACATCCCCAGCCCCCAGTTGGCCCTCAGCCCTCTGGTGACCACACTCAGTCCAGTCTTCTCTCTTCCTTACATGAGTCCTGTCATTCCCTAGAGCCTGCTGACCTTAGAGGGCAAGGGCCAAATACTGGCTGCTTTTGCCTTAGTCCTTTTACCTCCTTGGTTTTGGTCTCCAAGTTTTGGTTTTAAATGCTTAAAAGGTCAGTTTCATTAGGCTTGAAGTGGTAGTAATGGGTTTGAATTTTTCATATTTACAATTTTACAATCATACCTTCTATTTATTTAGGGTCAGTATTAGTATAGGGAGTCAGTATTATATACTATCTGTCCTGTAGGTGATGGCTTATTATCGCAAATTAACTCAGATTGTGCTGTTAGAATTAGTGTTTCTGCAAACCACCAACAGGGAAAAGTTATAAAGTTTTACAAGGAAAATACAAAATGAAAATAAAATTAACAAGAGCAAACACTTAAATGAACCAAGAAACATAATTTGTATAACACTAATGTATCTTTGATATATCTATCTAGCATCTGCAAAATCTATAAATTTATCAACCACATATGAAAATCTTTGTTTTACTTTCTTTTAAAACTCTTTGACACCCTTTAAATACCTTTTATAATTTACCCAAATTTTTATTTAGTTTTTTTATTACAACCCTTTTAATTTTAGGATCACAGGACTCTTTCTAAGGATCTTTCTTTTGAATATAACATTAAGTGAGCTTAATTCTAGCCTACTGTGGGGCTATCAGGGATGAACGGCAGTGCCTTGTCTCAGGTGAGGTTGACCTTTTGACAGATCTTAATTAAAGTGCTTTACTTTTGAATTTGACCTTTGCCCTATTATATCATTCTATTGAAGAGTATCAGAATGGGTTCAATCCCCAGCACCACCAAAAAAAAAAAAAAAAAAAAAGTATAAGAAAACAAGGTTTTCTGAATTGCTTCCTGGGTCTATCTGAATTTCAGTTAGCATGATATAAATTACATCTGAAACATGAATCAAACAGAAAGACTAAAGGGTCTTAAACTTCCTTTTTTTGTGGAAAAAGTGGCAGAAGTGTTTCCATGTTCCACACTGTCAACCTTTAAACAAATCAGGTTCTCCTTAATAACTTTCCAAAAATACGTTTAAAATGCCCATCCCAATGTAAAGAGCAACATACAGATTTTATATGTAACATATTGACAACTGATTACCTTTATCTAGTAATAAAACATTAAATATCATAAAGAGATCGCCAACTAAATTTATTATTTTTATAAGTCTGAAAAAGGTTATCACTACAAACAGCTTTAGTTTGGAAAATATCAGCTTGGTAAAGTGCTCTCCTAAGCTTTACATTTTAAAAAACTTATATACTTGGAGAAAATGAATACATCTAATATACAAAGAAGCCAGAAATAATAGCATCATAATTTCACAGATGTCCTTATATTAACTTATTTTTAACTTTTAAAGTAAAATTTAGAATCTCTGATAAATTTAGGAAACAGTGTTAACGATTAGAAATAGACATCATCTGATGTACAAATGCATCTCATTTATATAACAATAAAAATGTATGTAGTTAAAGCAAACCAATGTCAGGTTTTTAAATGGCATTGTGGACATATTATATTTTAAAGTTCAGATACAAAGTATAAAGGAGAGCACTTATTGTTTACCTTGCCTATATTAAACCTACATAGTTTTCATTCTATAAACTTTTACATATATATTAAAGGTCTCAAATATACTGTAATAGCATAAAATAATTTTTGTTCATTTAATCAGACTTATAAAACAATCTTTAAAGACTTCAAAATAGTCAGATATAAAAGAATAATTATCTCTTTCAAGACTTAGTTTCCCCAAGTAATAGAACCTAATAGACACAAGAAATTATCTTGATAAATAAGAATAGATCAATGTCTTAAGAAAAATCTTGTTTTTAGAGAGAATTAGAATGTTTTATATCACTGCATTGAATTTTGACCTTAGAAAACTCTTAAATATATTTATTTGTGTTAATTATAGTTAACTACACATATAAATTTCTTAAGGTCTATTTTCATAAACCTTCTGCAACTTAATTAGACATTCTACAACTTGTTTACATCCTTAGTTTTTTCTTCCCTTTCTTATCTTGGACTTTAGGACAAAAATATTATTTTAATACTTTTTCATCTAAAACATTCCTTTTCTCTTTTAACCTCTAAAATATAGCCTCATATCTACAGTTTTTTACATCTTCTTTTCTTCAGATGCTGATTCTTAAGTTTATAACTTGAAACAATCCTTAACCATTTTTGGATTTAGGTAAATGTTTCCTTTTTAATGAAATGAAATACTTTCTTTATTTTTAGGCTTTTTCCAATCTAAACACAGATTAAATCTTGTATTATTATTTTTTTAAATAAAATTACAGCTGTTAAAGCTTTAACTCTTAGTAACTTTGCTTTTAGTTTAGGCCTGAAAGGAAGGCAGTCTTTAACTCTTTTTCCATTTACCAACAATTTATAGACCCTAATATAAACATATTATCTTATAAAACCAAGAGTACTTGAATTTATATCTAGTGGTTAATATCTTGGTATTTTAAAAAAAATTTTGTAGTTGTGTATGGACAACATACCTTTATTTTATTTGTTTTCTTTTTATGCTGTGTTGAGGGTGGAACCCACTGCCTTATACATGCTAGGCAAGCACACTGTCACTGAGCACAGACCCAGCCCTAAGGTTTTAGTATTTTAACTTGCAGATTAGTCTGATGTCTCTTCTAACAAACACATTTATAATGTTTATCCCACTTAAAATTAAACCTAATTTACCCATAAAAACCAAGGTATCACACAAGCATAGTTGACAATCTTGGTCATTTTCCTGTCAAAAGAAAAATCCTAAAAACCATGGACATTGTACTCTGAACATTTTTATAGACACCAACACTCTTGATTGCCAACGAACTATAAAAATGTGGGTTAGTAATTTCAAAGGTATCTTTTAAAGGAGAAGATTTCTATTAAAGCAATGGTTACGATGAGAATTACTCACTTTCCCAAATATCCAGTATAGAGAATGTAAAAATAAACACATGAATCAGCATGATTTTGGTTAAAGCAGAGGTTTCAGAATGCTTCTAGCCTTTCTAGTTGACAGCAGATGTACAACACAGACCAGTTCAGGTGGAGAAATGAGAGACTATAGAGACACTTTAGAGAAGGAGTGAGGGAGGACAGGAAAAGAGTTTGTCCTCATGATTTGGATTCATAGCAGAAGCTTAAAGATTCATGAAGTTGGCCATTACAGTACCTCAGGTCTGAATGTGGTGATTAATGGCGCAGCTTCCTTGACTGTGGCACCAAGGCTAGGTCCCTCCAACAAGCTGTCTCAGGTCAACCCTGTGTTTAAAGGACTGCTCAAGGCACTGGGAGACCAACCTCTCATAAGCACCTTCCCAGTGAGTGACTTAACCTCCTTCTGACCCAGAAATGGGGTATATTTGTCTAAGGGAGTCTCCTGTCTTTGGTGCTTTTATGACTAAGTATTCATCTTCTAAGGGAGAAAAGGGTGTTTGGCTAGGGAGAAGTGGGAAGTGTGTGTGTGTGGGGGGGGGGTAGAAATACACACATGAAACAGGGAGAAGAAAAATAGAAACACCATCCACTTAAGTCCTGTTGTGGCTTTAGTTTAAAGTGATACTCTTCCCCCATCTCTCTGGTCTCAAAGAGTCTGAAAGTTAATCATTTCAGTCAAGCCCTAGTTGCGATAAGCAGCCCTGATAAGAAATCACCTTGATATCTGTAGCAGGAGAGAGAAAGAACACGCATTTAAGCTTGGTATATGAATGGCGTGGATAGTATTACCTTAGGAGAAAGCTCAAGAAAAAGAAAGCCTATACCTACATGGGATTTCCAGTTTCCTTCCCTGTGCAATCATTTCTCATCTGGACAGAAAAGAAAAACCTTTGGGAGGTAGGGTGTCCCCTGAAGTTCACAAGCCTGTCATATCATCTTCCTTTCTTATGAAGCTGAGTCCCTACAAAGCAGGACAGAAGATCTCTTGAGTGTCCTCAGAAAGATCTGGGACCTGGTGCTGGCAGGCCATAGAGATCCCACCTCTCCTCCCTCCCCTGGAGCATGGTCTCTAGTATAGTTTAGGTATCACGGCAGGAATGCACACAGGGAGAGCAGGAACCCATCTATGCAAGGTCAGGAAGTGGCAAAGAAGTCCTGAAAGCTGCTGGTTAAGACTGAGAAATAAAGTTTAAATGGGGGATCACACAAAAATGATGGGGAGTGCCTCTTTACCTCAGATGTGACTTAACAGTTCCCACTGACTGAAGCCTGAGTGAGGTCCCATGGCATTCTGCTAGTCAGGAGATGATAAAGAGGAGAGGGTAAGAATAAGAGAAAAGAGGTCTTCTTATCCTCACCGAAAGACCCCAAATGGTGTAGAGGAAAAGTTCAGAAAAAGGCTGAATTGGGAAGGTAACTAGGAAAAAACAAACAAGAACCAGTTTCCTAATCAAGGCACCAAGATGTTGCAGAGACATTCGTCCGGGGAGCCCAAGAGAGGCAGACACAAAGGTCCTCACCTAATTTTTATGTGTCTTGCTTGAGAGGATTTCAGGCAAGACACAAGACTTAGTAAAAGAATAGCAGAGTTTATTAGAAGGGTGGAAAAAGAGAACACTCTCAAGGAGGAGAGTGGGTGGTCTCAGAGAAGGATGGTGTGCCTCTCCTGACCTTCATTTTATTGGAGGTCCCAGAAAAGTTTCCAGAGTCCTGCCCAAGTCCACCTCTTGACTTTTGACTGACAGAAGGATTACATCAACTTCGAAGTCCATGGTAAAAGTCCAAGGCAACTCCGGGTCATTTTGGCTCATGCTGACCAGTTCTAATTGGAACCTGTTCTGAAAGATTTCTAGGGAATTATCCTTATCTCCCTGAGGTCTGGAATCTGGTCTGTGTTAAGGTCACAGAAGTCCCCTTCTTCAGAGTCATGTCACAGGTTGGAGCCTTTTGGGTATTTCTCCTACAAATAACAGTTTTTTGTTTTTTTTTTTGCTGAGGAATATAACATATCCTATTGACTAAAGCCAGACAGGGTTTCAAGTAAATTGCTTTTTAACAGAAAGCATGTGGGGGCCAAAACAGTGGGTCCAATCCTTAGAATTGTTCCCTTAACCTCATGTTGCCACTGTTGATGTCCGTCTATTCCTTATCAAGGACAGCTTTATAGATGAAGGAGCTGGAGGTAAGTAAGGTCATTGACGGCTCCAGGTGGGAGGGCAGGCCCCTGAGACAGCCAGCAACCAGGCCCAAGGCACATCTGATTCCAAGGCACACAGTGGGCTTACAGCTGCACAACATGCCTCTGGGCTAGTGCATCTTTGCTGAGGCTAATTGACCAAGTAGCCTTGTCCACAGGCAGCAAGAGACTGGGCAAGTGACGGATCTAACAAGTTTAGAAACGTCAGGGGCTTTTTGAGTACCAAAACATACTCCAAATTTTCTTCTGTCCCTGGGGATGCCACAGCACCAGAGTCTTGAACTTATCCTTAGTGGATAGAGGGGCAGTAATGTGGCTATTCCTGTTAGCAGGAAAAAACTTTCTACAAGTTAAGCCCTTAAAAGTCTGCCATCTGCCATCAGAACGTAAACTAGTGAAAGGAAAATGGCAAATATTCAGAATCAATAATACCTGGTACATCGATGTGTGGGGGTGGCACGTGTACATGAATACTTGTAGATAGAGAAATAAAAAGTCAAACGTGTCTGGGCTATGCACACATGTTATGTTTTGGGACTGAAATCTTCCCTAGTTTCTAGCATAAAATAAACAAACAAGCTGGGATTCTGTATCATAATTTAGAAAAAGTCTTGACCCTACACTTAGGACTAATATCCTGGGCATCTGTGGATCCCAAGGTCTCAGGACCTTAGGGGTCACCCATATACCCTTCAGGGAAGCCACATGGTATTAGCTTTCCCTTGTAGACCTGTCTCTCAGTGTTGCACAGCAAAGTCTCTCCAATACTGTTAGGATTTGGCCAGAGAAGGTACTAAAGAGGTGGAGCCCAGCTTCCAGCACATCCAATGAATCTGTCCTTGAGCCAGAGACAGGTGCAAAGTAAAGCTGGGGAGAGACTTGACCCTGGTTACCGGGGACCAGATTTTCTCAGGTCACTAAAGTTGCATTCTTGCCAGTGCAATTTCTAGTTCATGCCTCCACCAAGCAGTTGAAGTACAAGCTTCCCACTTCTAGATCAAAGAAATCCAGGTCTAGATTTGCATACCTGGGTGAGCCATCAGAACCTCAAAGCCAGTCTCAGGATCTGCACGTCTGTGTGAGTCATCAGAGTTTCAGACAGTCCTGACCACCCCAGAAGCATTGTTTACCTAAGGAAACCCTTTCCCGAGACTTCCTAGAAAGAGACATGGACGTGGAATTCTGCCTGAAGACAAGATGTTGATTCTTTAAACCCCAAAATGTGATTCTAAACTGCAGATCTCAGAAAATATGTATGATTCTGCAGATCACTTGAAGAAACAGTGAAAATTGCTATGATGTTTTTTTATTGAACAGATAACTATATAATAGTCCTTATCACATGGCAGAAACAGATTTAAACAGTGCACAAACATTAGTGCATTAATCCTTGTCATTCTCATTCTGTTGGTGAAGAAACTGAGGCACAGAGAGGCTAAGTAACTTGCTCAAGGCCCCCGCTGATCAACAGTGATGTGAGATTCAAACTAGAGTGACTCGGCTCCAGGATCCACACTCTCAGCCTTCAGTTCTACCATCTCTTCCTAAATATTCAAGTTTCCAACAGCCAAGGAGACTGACAGTGAAGTATGAAGTCCTCGAGTGATATGTTACAGTTAGACATGTACAATAATTTGGATGAATGTGCAGTATATTAATTCTGTTTTTATATCTGATAAATTTTTAGCACACAAATCAGCGCACTGACAGGAGAGCTGTTATTTATGAGTATTTGCCATATGCACTGTGAGGGGCTTAGCATGCCCTGGATTTCCTTGTAAGATGGGAAGCCACTGAGGCGTAAGTAATTTCTCTAATGTGCTGGATGAGGACCCAGATCAATGGGACTCTGTGTAGCAAAATCTATGATTCTCCTGTGTGTTTATTGTACCTTGAAGGGCAACCTTACCCCTCAGGGTATCAATGTGGGCGTATGGCAGTAACTTAGAGGAGTGGGGATCCCTCCAGTTGTCTCCAAATCCCATCAACTCCTATTTCTGCCAAGGTCTTGCTCCATCTGTTAGTCTCCCTCCCTCTCTTGGCTTCTGATGCTCAGTGCACAGACATGCTCAAAGTCTCTTCCCATCTAAGACAAAAACGAAGCCCTTCTGAAAATGTGATATGCTTCCTACTGGGGAGAAAAAAGAGAAAGTATGAGAGAAAAAGAAAATAATTCTTCCCTTTGCAGTAACCCTCTCTGGTTATGCCATCAATTCATAACATTACAATGGAGGCTGCTTTTTCATAACCTTTGGGTATGGACCCAACCTCTGGCTCCCATTTCATCTCAAAGGACTGCAGAATTAGATGCACATCTGTAGTGTCACATGCACAGGTGTGTAGTGTTGCTTGGTTCTAACTGCCTGGAATGCCTGCTGAGGACCAAGAAACCCACACACACTGGGGTACAGCTTAAAACTGGCAGCATTTTACGACACACATTTTTGTATCTGTGGCCACTTCGATTAAAAAGAAGAAATGATGCTATACCCCCTCTCAGGTTGTTTCACAGATTCTGAGAGAGAACAAAGGTCTTCTAATGTCAATAATTCCTAATCCTATCCTCACAACCACGCAGGCAAACTAACAATCCTATTACCCAAGAGTGGAATTCCAGAGCACTCCCACAACATGAGTTTGACTATTTCTCAAGGTCATCCACAGTCTTTGCTGGAGCCAGGATTCCCAGCCATCTGTGTCTATCTCCAGAGCATATGTTCTCTCCATAACTGTATTCTTTTTTGGTGGAATTTTCCCTAGGCCCTCACCATTTTCTCTTCCATTCACCTCCAAAGTAAGCTTGAATGATAACTCTTTATAATGATGTCCCTGGTTCACAGCAAAATGAGAAAAACAAGAATGATGTGGTATTTGTAAAGCTTAATTATTTCTATGCAAAAGACTGCTCTTTCATGTTATGTTTCCCTACAGTTTAGGTATTAATATGATTAACATATTAAAAAATAAAATGCTGGGCAATATTATTTTTTACTTCAATTTTTTTTTCTTTTTTAAAGAAAAGAAATACGCAGCACAGCATCTAGTATGTAGTAAGTGTTGCAGGAAGCCCAGTTCTACCCTGCTCTGCCTGACTGGGACTATCCTAGCATATCAATACTAGTATTACCTGCCAGGATTTAGAGACAAACTCTCCTCTGGAGAGCAGGCATGGCTCAGCTTTGAGGATCCTTCCTGGGAGACAGTCACTTTGATGAGACAAGGTTTAGAGACCCTGGGTCCAGTCATCTCTTAATCCCTTTTAAACACAAGAGATAGTTATACCAGGCTACAGGGAGCCATTTCCAACAACCTCCAAAACATCTCCAGACACCCAATACCAGGATAAGACTCCAAGGTGAAGGACAAAATTAAACTTAGAAGTTTTGAGTAAAATCTCAGTGTCATAGACTGAATTGTGCCCCCTATGCAAAGTCACGTATTGACATCCTAACCCCTAACACCTCAGAATGTTGCTGTATTTGGTAACAGGGTGTTTAAAGAGGTAGTTAAGTAAAAAATGAAATAATTGGTATGAGCTCTCATCCAAAATGATTGGTATGCTTTGAAAGGAAGGGAACTGGAATACAGATACACTCCGAGGAAGACCACATGAGGACTTAGGAAGAAGGTGGCCATTTACAAGCCAAGGAGAGCTCTCAGAAGAAATCAATTTTGCTGACTCTGATCTTATCCTTTCAGCCTCCGGAATTATGAGAAAATAAATATCTGTTGTTTAAGTCACTAAGCCTGTGGTATTTGTTATAGCAGCCCTACCAAACTAATACATTTGGGAAGCAGAAAGTTCTCCTCAAGAAGGTGACTGAAGTGCCTGCCCCCAACGGGACAGGGTGACAGTAATTTTAAGACACAGAGAAGATGATTTTAAATGACAGAAGTATGAAAGTTCAGGTCACTGGTAGGACAACAGCCCTGAGAGAGGCAAGAAAAAGAAAGTACCTGACTACAAATAGCAGAGTAGGAGGTTCAGGCTGGCAAAGGACTGTCGCTTGGTTCCCACCTTCACTGGGAAATGGGAAAAGGCTGTTGAGAGCCACTTTAGAGTCTGGGTCCAGCCTTGGAGATAAGAACAATTCCATCACTGTTTGCAGACATCAAGGGAAAGCCAGGCTGGCCCAGGATGGATCATCGAACATAAACCAGGGGGTGACTGAAGTAAATGACAGACACTGTCAGGACCCACGGCTCAATCCAAGCATTTATGGAGGCAACAAAAGCTAAAGCCACTGCTCCTGTGAAACAAGCAGAAGCTTCCAGAAGTAATACTGGCAGCACGTGGTAGTTGGTGACCAAGACACGGGACCTGGGGATACTGCTGTGGCTTCCAGGAGCTTGAGTGCATCAGACATTAGACATTTTCACAGGCACAGAAACAGGAAGGCCCCAGTGGCGATTAGGGCATCTCTCGTTCCCTTCACGGTAGTCATTCAGTCAGGAATACAGTTTCCCATAATTCTTCCCAAACATTCTTGTCAAGAATTGTGTAGGCAAAAGAACACAAAAACCAAAGCTACAATCCAGAAATTTCTGACTTCATGACCTGCTCTTACTTTATTTTTTCCCCCCACAGGGATTAGTGACCTACTGAGTTAAACAGTTTTTCATGAGTACAGGGCATTGCTGTTGTACCCCTTGGGGTTGGTGCTTTTGCCCCAAAAAAGGGGTCAACATTAGCCCTCTGCAGTTCATTTCTGCCTGGGAAGATATCCAGAATGATTCATAAATGGTTATGGCAACAAGTAAAAAGAACAGCTTTAATGAAAGTCAGCAGCAGGGGGAAAATGTAAATGCTCCTCGAAGGAAAGAGAACCAGAATATCATCGTTGCATTTTTTAAAACGGTGTGTGTGTGTGTGTGTGTGTGACATACAGATGCACATACATGTACACACAAGATCATTACACACATACAGGCGTCCCTTGGTATCCATGGAGGGTTAGTTATCCAAATCTGTAAATACTGAAGTCCTTCATATAAAATGCCATAGTCTTTGCATAGAACTATGTAATCCCCCCTGAATACTTTATATCAGCTCTAGATTATTTATAATACCTCATACAATGTAAATGTCATGCTAAAGAGTTGCTATACTCTATTGTTTAAAAAGGAATGACCAGAAAAAGAAGTCTGTACATGTTTAGGACAGATGCTTTTTTTTTTTTTTTTAAAGGGTATATCTAATCTGTGGTTGGCTAAATCTGAAAATGTGGGACTCCAGGACACAGAGGGCCAGGTAAATGTGTGTGTGTGTGTGTGTGTGTGTGTGAGAGAGAGAGAGAGAGAGAGAGAGAGAGAGAGAGAGAGAGAGAGAGAGAGGAGAGAGAGGGAGAGAGAGGGAGAGAGGGAGAGAGAGATTCTATGTTCAACAATTCATGTGAATGTGTTGCACTGCTGTTGCTCTGGGATATCAGGCAACAGGAGGAGCCCCCCACACCTGCAGTAACTATCAGGAGTGAGCACACTGGCTTGCAGCTGTCCTGCCAGGTCCTGTATTTCAACATGCAGGTGAGGATACCTTGTCCCCAGATCAGGATAATGTCTCCCTAATAGTAAGGGCCCGCCCTGTCCCTCTATCTCATCCAACATAGCACAGTGCTAAGTACTGTGATGCTTGGTAGTTCATTTGTGAAGGGTCACTCTCTGATCCAGGCCGTGAAAGAGAAACAGAAACTCATGAGGGGAAGTGCTCTCTGGAAAGTGACCCTCCATTGAAATTGCTGCCCATTTTGTTCTTCTCCGTGCATTCCATGACCAAAGGAAGAAGCAAACATCTATTCCTTTCCAACCCATCTCCTCATGTTTCTTGGCATCTCTCCACCCCCCTAAACAAAAGAACACTCCTCTATAGTTCTTTCCCTTTTATAGACCCTTTGGCATCAGAAACTGTTTGTCAAGTTCCTGGAAATGGGTTTTCTCCCTAGCGATTCATCTAGGACCCATCTCATGAAGAAAAGAAGCACCACATGCCTGGGATTCACTCTCCATAGAAGAGATCTGAATTCTTGGCTCTGGGCCTTAGAAGTAAGTGCAGTGGGGGGTAGGGGTCGGGGGAAGCCCAAGCTAATTAAAAGGGAGCATGGGAAGGTTGGGGGAGTGAGAAAATACCATCCAGACTCCCAGGGGATTTTAAAATGCAGCATATCCTCTTGAGGGTTCATGTTTAGGTTTCTATGGAATATTCCCAAATATTTCCAAGGAGCTTCAGAATCTTGGCTAATGCTCCATAATTCTTCAGACACACTGTGTATCCTCGTGGCAGATGAAGAGGTAAAAAGGGAAGAAGAGCAGAGAAGGAAAGTGTTCAGAGAGCCTGACATGGAAGAGACCCTTCTGACTACATGAGGTCATGGTACCACATCAGAAAGCACAGGGTACAAGCTACAAGGGCTCAAGCTGTGAAGCTACCACTGGAAAACTGCGAAAGCACATGGCTTTTGTGTTTGTGATCAGCATGGAGTACCAAAGCAGTCTAACCACCAAAATGCTGGAAGAATGTTTTTTCCCCTGGAGCTCTGCTGGCATTTGAGGTAAGACAATTCTTTATTGCAAGAACCTATTTCTTTCATTGCGGGACATTTAGCATCTCTAGAATGTGGACACTAAGTGCCAGTGGCACATTCCAATCATAGTGACAATCCAAAGCAACCACAAATACTTCCAAACTCCCATCCGTGAAGGAATCCAGGGATATGGCCTCCTGTGGAGAACTAGTTTTTGAGCTTTCTTGGAAATAATGGCTCAAGCTGTCTTCAACAAAAAATCTTGATGAGGAAAAGATGGAGTTCTGATTCTCAGTTGTGAGCTTTAGAGCGTAGGTGGGCTGTTGTGAAGGGTGAGGGGTCTGATAGGATCCACCTAAAATCCCTGGCTTGGCAGGGCCATCAGCCTAACCAAGCTGGAGCCAGGCATTCTGGCTAGCATTTGGATACTCCTTACTTGTGACAGATATCATGCCCTGGGTTGTCACTCAGTGAAGAAAGTGCCTCCATACCCCTTCTTTTCTATCATGAAGAAAGAGAGGCACTGAATGTCATAGTTTAGAAGGACTTAAGAGAGACCACTTACTGTTGGGAGAAGTGGTGCACAGAGGGTTAAGAGGTTTGCCAGGGATCACACAATAAAAACAACCAGCAGAAGGGTTCATGTGCATGGAGAGCGGCAGCAAACAGTCAGTACTCAACCCCTGCAACCCATGAGTGCTAGAACACCATCCAGGAAGTGCAAGCACTGCTTTATGTGGAATTTCCCTGGAAGACAAGAACTTCGCCTACTTCAGTCAAGGCCAGGCCATGTGGTTTGCCAAAGTCTGACAGGATGACTATGAAATGAAATGAAGGTTCTTGTCTTCAAGCCCGGAATCTCTTCCTGTCATGTTGAAAGTCCATGTTCCAGAGGCTACACACCCCCACTTCCCATGCACAAGGTAAAAGCACTGAGTGCTAGCACTGGAATGGAAGCCGATGGCTGTCTAGCTTGCAAACCTTCTAGAAAGGCAGTTGGTCAAACTGAGAGCAGAACCGTGGGTAGAGAAGTGAAGCCTTTACTCTTACTCAGGATTTATAGCCAGAGATGGTACTAAAATGGTAACAAGTAGTCTTGACTCCAAATAGGTGAAGGTGTAGAAAGGAAGAGAAATCTCATGTCCAGGATGCTGTCACCTGGAAGTGGCCAGAAGAGTACAAAGACAGATGGTAGCTGAGGCTGCTCCACTACCCTGGGCCCCCAGAACAGAGGCCCTCTTCTCTGTCATCCTTTTTGTTTCTATCTATATGTCATTATCCTCTTTTCCTTTCTCTCATTCTCAAGATCATGGGCCCATGTGTGAAAAATAAAGGCTGATCTAGAACTCTTGCTTCTAAAATATCACTTCATTCAACATGTCTAAAGCATCTTTAAGAACCATCTCTACTGCCCTTTAGGAGTAAACACCGCAACAGGGGAGCAAAAAAGACCAGACAAATTCATCTCACGTCCACCCAGTTAAAATTGGACCCATGCTCCACAGGCTTGTTCCTCAGGATGCTGGTACCAAGTGACATTCTGTCAGGAGAAAGGACTCCAGGAACAAGTGATTTAATAGTTGAAAGAAATGCTGTTACCCCCACCTTGTCTAAAAAGACTTATATTACAAATTAATGTACTAAAGGCATTCAGATGACTTGCAGTGAAAACCTCATTAAAGCTGTTTAACCTAACTGCTGGTAGGTTTCTTAAACACACCAACATCCCATGTAACAACGTAACTCTATTCAGTGTAACTTGATGAATTCTAATTGGAGTGATCAGGAGGTTTCAAAGTGAAGGCAGCATTTTGGTAGGGCCCAAAAGATGGGTAGGGGTTTCATCAGGCCCAGATGAAGGCCCGATTCCTAAAAGTGAGGTCAACCCTCAGTACCGAGGGCTGCTGCTACCTTGTATTCTGCACCAAGATAGAGTTACACTCACTAGTGCATTTGAGAAAGTTCACCTTATGTTTGGGGAACAGCAAATATGTAGCTAAGGTAAAACAGAAGAATGAAGATAAAAGATAAAAGAAGGAATAAAGTTGGAGCTAAACAGCAAAGGATCTGTTAAATCAGTTATTACCAGGTCACCTATCCTAGGTTAACAGCACTGGCCTGGGAAGCAATAATCCCTATTCACTGCCATGGGCAGCTGAGAAATTCCTGACAAGTGCTTCTCTTCTGGTTTTTAGTTTCTTCATCTCTAAAATGATCAGAGAGGCTAAATACTCTAAGGTTCCTTTAGTATCATCATATCCAGGTTCTGTGATTATAAGATAGGAAAAGATAACACACAGCAGCACTGAAAGACAGCAAAGTTCTGGAGACAGGAGAAGGGCCACTGGTTTGAACATGTGTCAAAAAACAGTCTCGAAGGGCTGGAGGTATAGCTCAGTGGTGGAGCACTTGCCTAGAATGTGCAAGGCCTTGGGTTAAATCCCTAGTATGACAACAAGGAAAAAAAAAAAAAAGGAGCCAGAAAGAGAGAAAGAGAGAGCAACAAATCCCATAAACATTGAAGAAAACTGAGTGGGAAAAATAAGCCCATTCCATCTTCCACTCTCAGGGCCCAGACTTCCTCTACCTTATATTTTAGGATCTTTTCATGTTGGAAGAAAAAATGTAAACATTATTTCCAACAGTTAATTTTGCTGAAAAAAAATTGAGGAAAGCAAATTTGATTTTTTTTGTATTAAGCTAGAATAGAATAGAATGAAATATTCTCAATGCATTTTAGACATTAAGAAATGAGGACCTGAAGAACTTTCTGACTTGTGCTGGCTTTTGTTTTATGTGTCTAGAGTTCCTTGGGGTGCGCCTTCACTGTATCTCAGGATTAGAGGGACACTTGGAGGAAGGTGATGAACCCAGAGCTTTAGCCATTTAAATCCTGTAGAGACAGAAGCTGTGCTAAGGAGGCCAGGACTCACCATTGGACTGGTCTTCCCCATAGTTCTTATGGGACGGTGCATACAGGAACATCAAAGCAAAGACATAGAGGTTCCACATTCCATAGATGCCTGTGAAAAAGGCACTGCTCACTTGGACTGTGACACCGCCCCATTTCCAATGGCCTTCAGTCACCTGTGGAAAAGGAAAATGACATTCTCTTGGAACAAAGGAAAAAAAAAATCACACCAATCCAGAAACCAATCAACACAAAAACCAGGACTCTTTCACATATGGAAAAAGTCAAATGCCATGTAAATCCCCCTGTTTCAATGTGAATCATACCAGTGAAAACTGAGGGCTTACTATGCATCAGGCACAATGTCAGTGGTTTTTTTCCCTTGGCGTCATGTTAGCATCACCTGGGGAGTGTCCCTTCCTGCCAACAGCCATCTATTGTAATCTCTTAGTTAAAGAGCCTGTGTCTGAGCCTAACCCCTATCCACAATCATAATTCCTTCTCTGTAGACTTCCAGCTAGATGTAAACTCCCTGTAGGCACGTACCAACTCTGGTTTGCTTGCTGCCTATCCTCAGTGCCCAAAGTACCACAGGTGTGCCATGAACACAGGTCAATCCACATCCAGGCCATACCACTCACTAATAAGACAAGAGAGAGACGAAAGTTCTAAGCTTTAGTTTCCTTAAGTGTAAAATAAAAACCTGAAAGGTCATGGGGGAGAATTAAGTAAAAATACTTCTAGAAACTGCCTGGCAGACAATAAGCAATGTCTTATTTATGTATAAAATGTCACTCTAGGTAAGTCACCCACAAAGGTAATTATGAGGCCTTCATATGCTTTGCAATTCTGCAAGAGATGTTTTGAAGCTGCTTTTGTCTGTGTTAATGACTTGGTAATTGTTTTAAGAGTGGCCTGAAGACATATGGATTACACTAGGAACTATCAACAGAGCCATTGAGCTGAGTGACTAATAATTTGTACCAGCTCTTAAGATCACTGAAATGATTTTGACTGCTTCTCCTTGCTACAGGACTTGTAAATGGGAATCAAAGAAAGTACTGGATAAATGTTGCTGTGATAGTTCAATGAGCTTGAGTTATAAAAACCTTCTCTAGAAGTCACTTGTAAACTGTAAGATGGTGAGCTGGATCTAAATGTTAATGACTTGAACAAACAGGTTGATCTCACCTCCTATTTATGATACAATGAGCAGGCTTTCTGCAATGCTGTCTATGTTCCCTGTGACCCACTGGGGCTGTCGGCCTGGTGAAGTGTTAAGCACAGGCTTTACCTTTTAAAGACCTGGAGTGTCAGGGAACCAAGAAACAGCTCTGGTTTGCTTGCTGGTTTACCCAACTATAGACTTTAGTTTGGCCTTCATGATACATAACATAAATGTTCATTTTTATGACCCATAAACAAACCAATTCAATGAGGTCTTCTTTATTTTGGAAAATAATTCACTATATATAAAATATTCAGGAGTAGTTTTAGACAAAGAGGGATTTTATCACCATTTCTGATTTTAGGTCATATATCAGCATTCAAATTACTTAAGACCTCTTAGAAAGATCTCCGAATGTCACTCCTCTTACATTTAAGTCCAAAATATCCTAATTTACTAAAACCTATAGTACTTAGATCATCATATGATGATTTTTAATGCTTATAATGAAAGAGGAAAGGAAGCTTTAAGATATTTCCTGGAAATACATGGACACACTGTGCTAGCAGAGAGAACTCCCCTTCACAGGGTTAAGGAGAGGCCAGGCGGAAGGAGCTATAAGCAAGATGGGATATGGTTGTTTTCCTACTCTGTTAGAACAGTGAGCCCATCTGCAAGAGGAAGGGCCTGTAAGAGAGCCTACATCCTGTGTTACGAGTTGGGAACACCCAGTACTGACAACTTTAATGGAATTAATTCCTGCTAGGATCAGCATGACTGACCCCATCTTTGGAAGCACCAACTTGCATGCCTCATACTCAGTGATGCTCAACCGATGTTTGCTAAATGAATAGGGGTAGAAGTACAGGGATGTGCTAGGACACCAGGGCAACCACATGGAAGCAGAAAGTGGAGGTAGAAACAGCCACTCAAGAATCTCCTGACCAAAAAGTAAAAAGAAAATATTACAGTCTACAGTAAATCG
Organism: Ictidomys tridecemlineatus; assembly: GCF_052094955.1. Lineage (NCBI taxonomy): Eukaryota > Metazoa > Chordata > Mammalia > Rodentia > Sciuridae > Ictidomys > Ictidomys tridecemlineatus. The sequence goes on from NC_135487.1 coordinate 53,467,999, forward strand.
CAATAATTGCATTTCAGTGTGAGAGGAGATGAAGAGGGGTAACAAGTGTGAATTAATTTAAGTTATCACTCTCGGTCATACTCCTTTATTATCACTTAAAACAAGTGGTTAACACAGATAGAGCAAAGGTGATTCTTTAAATGCTTATGTATTAAATATATTAAATGTTCATGCCATCCCAGGCACTATATCAAGCATGTTAACACAGAAGTATCCTTGAGTCTGAATGCAACTCTGTGAAATGGGTAGGAAATGTTTCTACTCAACACAGGGGTAAACTATGGTACAGAGAGGTGTAGGTAGTATCCTACTCAAGACTGCCGAGTTACAGATCATGGGTCTGACTCCAGAATAAGGTGGTCTTAACCATCATGTGATACAAGGATAAGAATACTCTTGTAAATGGGGTCAGTCTCTGAAGGCATCCACTACTGTGTAAGGCCAAGTTTCTTTTGGAAATTCACTTTGCTGTTCTTTGTGTGTGTGTGTGTGTGTGTGTGTGTGTGTGTGTGTGTGTGTACGCGTGGGTGTGGGTGTGTGCATGTGTGTGTGTGTATCCTCATGCACACATGCACACACACACACTCACATAGGTTTGTAGATTCAAATTTGTATAGTAGCATATATCACTATATTCTAGATCAGTAATGTATATGATAAACTGGATATATATATATACAAAATATCATTTTACCTTAGAACCACAGAATGGATGCTCATACTATGAGGGCACATAGGAGCTTACTTAGTCTGAGGAGACAGCAGATTCATGTCCCCATCTCATGTTTCCTCTAGGACATGTACATTGTTTAGGATGCAGTTGGAGATTCACCAATCTGCTGAGTTTGTAATCTGTAAATACATTATTTCTGGCCATGGAAAAAGGCTGAACTGAAAAAATGAACTGTCGAGATAGTGCACCTCCACTGCTTAGAGACTGGAATGTGTTTTCCTCTTCTTCTGTTTTCTCTGAGTTACTCATGCCTGAGACATATTGGGCTCTGAGCACGTTCCCATCGGTATGAACCACAATTAGCAGCCATACCAGGGCAAGTTTTGTAGACCCAAATATTACTAATATTCTTCTCCCTTTTAGAGAGAAAAATCAGCTAGCCCAAATTATTATTATTATTATTAATTACATCCCCTTCTGTATAAGTCTTATTTCTAAAAGTTCCTGTTTTTCCTGATTTTACATCTCAACAATTTACTTTTGTGTGAAACCACCCAATTATATCCCTGGAGCCAAGTGAAGGTCAAATCCTTTACACCCAGTAGTCTTGACAACCAACATTCCACTTAACAAGATTTCCAAATCCCAGACACTGGCTCTCTTACCGGAAACGTCTCCTCTCTAAGTCACAGAATGAAGTGATCACACATACACACAAAAGAGATGGAGACAGGCTCTCTGGGAGTTTGCCGCATGTGGCCTGACCTGAATGTCAGGCACCTGGGGGTCCCCTCAGTGAAGGCCAGTGACCCTCTCCCCTGCATTGCACTTCTGTTCCCTACTGCCACCACCTCTGAATGGAACGCCTCTTTTTTTTTTTTTTTTTTCTAGAGGGAAGGGGCCAAAAGACCAGACTGCGATGTACCATCTCTTGGTTGCTATGACTGAGGCCATTAAAATGGCAGGCATTAAAAGACTGCACCTCAGTCCCCAGCTACAAAGCCTCAAGGTCACCGCATTCCACAGCTTCCCGTGGGTCTTTCATTCCCAGCCTCAGAGCTTCAATATCCTGGCGAGATCCCCTTGCATTATATTTCAGGGGGCTTAAATGCAAGCTCTCCCAGCAAGCCTGAGAGTATAATGGGGGTTTTAAAACATTCCTTTTACCTAGGGCTGGGATCCATTTCAAAAAGTTACCCAATAGGTTTTCTTTCAGGTGAGCTCATTGCTCTGACATTCCAAAATGACATTAGAAAATAAATCCTCTGATGACTATATTAATACAGTACCTGGGACACCGAGAGTTATGCTGGAAAACGTCTTAGATGTCTATAAATAAACCTTAAAAAAAAAAAAACCCAGCAGGAGGAATGTGAGGAGCTAATGGAATTCAAAAGACCTCATTGCTACCCCCTCAGAGTTGAAATCCACTCCGGGCCAACTATCGCAGTAGATATAAAAAGCCTGCCACAGGCTGGAGCCGGATACTGGGGCAATGGAATATTAATCTTTTTCTCCACAGAAAAGCCACAAAGTATGCTCCTTGGAAGATGGCCTCCGCTGCTTTAAAAAGTACACTAATTAAACATGTACAAGGTTAAAGTCTGGCAACATGCAAACAATTTAAGGATTAGTTCCCTCTTCACTTCAGGTAGAAGGAACTCTGCAGAGACAACGGTGAGATGTGGGGGTAGGGAGATGGACTCCAGGTTTCTAAAGTGGCAGGAGCATGCATCAGGACTGAAGTGCCCTTCCTTTCTGCCTTCCTGGGAGCAGAGAGTAGAAAGTGCCCTTCATTCCTTAGACCACTGAACTGGCAATTCTTCTTCCCCTCTCTCAGCCTGGTGGTCCTGGCCGGTTGTCACAGCCCACACTGAGGGACTAGAGGAAACAGAAACCGTTTGATCACATGAGGGAACTGGCCAAAGGAGGACTCAGGCCTCAGACACTCTGACTTGACTATGGGTGTTTGAGTTAGTTGAATAAAAAAACTCATTCAGACTTGGAAATAGTTTTACTGCATTCAGAGTGGAGAGCAAAATTTCCAAATTTTTATACACAAACACTTGGATACAAACATAGCACATTGCTGCAGGTCAAAGCAGATGGGGTGAATGGAACATAGGAGGACATACAGGTTATTTTATTTTTGGTAGCAGAGATTGAACCCTGAGTCATATTACCAGTGCTTTTTATTTTTATTTTTTAATTTTAAGACAGGATCTCACTAAGTTGCTTAGGGCCTCACTAAGTTGCTGAGGCTGATTTTGAACTTGTGATCCTCCTGCCTCACCTCCCAAGCTGCTGGGATCATAGTGCATCACTGGTTCTTAGCTTATTGTTTTATTTTAAACCACATGTACTTTAGTCTTTAGCAGAGCCAGCAACACTAACATCTCCCAGCAGTCATAGCCAACAGGATGCTGAGGCTCCTAATGTGGGGTTTCCTTGGATGGAATTCAAGGGGCCCAAGAACTGTGTTAAGAAAAAATTCCCAGCTGCATGGGGTGGTGCACACCTGTAATCCCAGTGGCTTGGGAGGCTGAGGCAGGAGGATCATGAGTTCAATTCCAGCCTCAGCAACTGTGAGGTGCTAAGCAACTCAGTGAGACCCTGTGTCTAAATAAAATACAAAATAGGGCTGAGGATGTGGCCCAGTTGTCGCAGTCTGGCTGGGCACAAATCACGAGCCACTCAAGCAGGAACAAACTTTATTTCTGAACTCCACCAGCACACTCCCCGGGAACTCTCCGGAATGCCACCCACGCGGCTCCTCCAGGAACACACCACACACCAACCGGAACTCCTACCACCGGAACTTCACCAACCAACGCGCACTCTTCAGGAATCCCCACAATCCCCACGAGAGCTCAACGGGAACTCAACGGGAACTCTGCGAGAACTCAAAAGCCATCATCTTAATGGCTCCCTGGCGTCACCTCTCAACCACTACTTCTGGCAAAAATGCCATGCGTCATCCCGACTCGGCTGTGGCCCTCAACACCCAGTGGTTGAATGTCCCTGAGTTTGATCCCTGGTACCTGCCCCCCAACCCCCCAAAATTCTCTATTTTCATCAGTCTGTCAATGAAAGCATTTCCTTCAATTACAAATGTAGTCAACAAACCCATATGGCATTAGTACTACCTATGAATCATCAATAGAAATCATGATATTGTCACATTATTTAGACTTTTTGAAGATACAGATCTGTAATATGCATAATCATAGGATATAAATATTTTGGATTTCAAAGGGAATGTATATTTATTTGAAATTTCCTTTGAAATCCAATTTTCTCTTTAAACTCATTTAGAAGCATTCTGAGAGACTCGTAGCCTTCACCAGGTTGCTATGGGAGTCCATTTGGAGTTCCTGTACTAGAAGAAACTTGATAGCAGAATGGAGTCAGTCTCATTCCTGTCCCACCAAATTTCTTTCTGTTGCCCCAACATAGGAATGACACGGCACTAGCAAAAGAATCAGAAGGACCAAGTTGTGCTCCCTGACTTGCATGTACTTCGGCAAGTCAGCCTTCCTGCCATTCACTGGCGGGCAGCTATTCATGCTTACTTAGGATGTGCCAGGGGCTCTGCTAATCACTTGGCAATGTTACTTCCTGTGATCCTTACAGCAACCTTCTGTGGGTGGTACTATTGTTTAATAAGATAAATTAAACCCCTGAACTGTTAAGGAACCCACCTACATTTCCACCCAGCTGGAAAATAGAATAAATGGGAAATGTCTCTAAAGCTCTTTGACTTCATATTCTGGAAAAAGTGGGATAATAGTTAGTACCCTAATTACCTCAAAGAGTTTTTCTGAAACTCAAATAAATATAATTTCAACTTAAACAGTACTTTCCACCTTCCAAGGCAAGTCACCACCAATATTCTAAAGTTACCATCATTATTGAAATTTTCAAGGATGCAAAATTTTGTGTTTGGAAAATAACCAGTGAAAAGATAGGGTTCTAGCAAGGGGACTTTTGAATAACATTTCACGTAGAAGTGGCTCTATAATTACGGAATGGCTGACAGATTATATAAGGATCTATGTTAATGCTACATAAGGATGCAATCAAATTAATACTTGCTTGTTAGTGTTGTGCTGCGGGGCTTGAAAAGTTTATTCTCCTAAATAAATGAAACATGGGCCCTTCAATCTGGTGCAGGCATTCAATTTACTTAGCATCTTTTAGCTCCTGCAAGGTCATACTAAAGGGATCATTCAGTTCATATGGCTAGGGGATGGATAACAAATCCCAGACTAGAGAGGTCCAAATAAACAAGGCTTGATCAGCTGGTCAGAATGATAGACTCTGCTTCTTTCTTCAGCAGCTCTAGAACTTTCTATGCAGTGTAGAGATATCTCTCCAAGGACACTCTCCTGGAACATCTCAGGGTCCACTTACCTGACTAACAATGAAGAAGATAACAGTCATGGCAGCACAGGCCAAAGTGATGAGCATGAGGAACTTGAACCTAAAAATTAGCCCCTGTTAGAAAAAAGAGTAAGAGAGGTTTACTATCTCATCAATCCTTTTCTCAATATATAAATCCAAGAAAATCTTTTTTATTGATACTGGGGATTGAATCCGGGGCACTCAACCATTGAGCCACATTCCCAGCCCTTTTTATATTTTGAGACAGGGTCTTGCTAAGTTGCTTAGGGCCTCACTAAGTTGCTGAGGCTGGCTTTGAACTCGTGATTCCCCCTGCCTCAGCTTCCTGAAGCACTGGGATTAAAGGCATGTACCACCACACCCACCTAAGAAAATCTATTTTTAAAAACTCTGTAAAGCTGGCCACAGTGGTACACACTGGTAATCCTAGTGACTTGGGAAGCTGAGGCAGGAGGATTGTAAATTCAAGACCTTCCCATATAACTTAGGGAAGGCCTGTTACAAAATAAAAATTAAAAAGGGTCAGGGATATAGCTCAGTGGTATAGCACCTCCAAGTTCAATCCCTAGTGAAGAAAGAAAGAAAGAAAGAAAGAAAGAAAGAAAGAGAGAGAGAGAGAGAGAGAGAGAAAGAAAGAAAGAAAGAAAGAAAGAAAGAAAGAAAGAAAGAAAGAAAGAAAGAAAGAAAGAAAGAAAGAAGGAAAGAAAGAAAGAACACGGTAAATCAAATCCCTAACAACAACAGTAAAATAATTTCACATATTAATATTTCTCATGCAGAGGTGAATGTGGCTGAGAAATTTCTTGGGCCAAACACTTCCTATGTTCTTATCTTTCATGAGACAGTGATACCAGAGCCTGGGAAGTTATATTCACAGCACGTCATGAGGCTGCTAATTTCCCTGCTAAGCTGGTTATGCTTCTCTGTAAGGGTTCAAAGTTACCAAGTTCAAGTTTTCTGTGGCTGTAATAAAATTCTGCTCCAGTGAACAAAAAGAAATATGCATATTAATCAACATGAAGTGGATTTGGTTGAATTTCCTCACATGTCACTACAACTCTGGAGACAGGCAAAGCCTCAGACAGTACCCATGGTTTCCTGAGAGCAGGATTTGGGGGAACTTGTGTTTCAGGAAGAGAGATACCTATTAATCAAGGGCTCTTAGGTGCAGATCCACTACACAAGTAAGCCTAGGGATTCTGTGGTTTCTGTGCCTCCTTCACAGAGGCATTAGTCCTGTATCTCCAGCCACTTAGGCATGAACCCACAGTGTCCTTGAAAAATCAAGAAGGCCTACATTAGACATTTGAGGATGTTAAGCATTTCTCTCAAATGAGAAATATAATCTATAAACAGATTATTGAACTCTTTCTGAGCATCTGCTGGATATTTTAGGGGAATGTGGATTCTGAGAGTCTAGGAAGCAGATCACTTGGGCTGAACCTATTTTAAGTTTAATTCTGGGCAAGGGAAAGTCTCACTCCAAGCCAAATCCCCATTTAATGACAGCTCACTTTCCCATCTAGTGTGCACCTGCATTCCATCCAAAGTTGAAGAACCTGTCAAACAAGTGTACACCTTATTGAGGAAGGAACATATTCATACCATGAATACCTTCAAGATCTAGATAGCTGGTCAGGTGTCTCTCATAGTACATTTACCTCAGAGCAACATTTGCCTTGAGCTCCTACATGAGAATCTCAGTGTGTACTGCAGAGTGAAGCCTTTCACCCTCCAGGGCTGTGTATTTATGCATCAAACAGAGATGATATTGAGTAGAGAAAAGAGTACCAGGTCCTGAAGAAGCCAAGAGAGAGCCGCTCACCTCATAGTGTAGCCGCCGGACCTTGCTCATGGCTGGCAGACTGGACTGCTTCCCACTGATGTTCCGGAACACCTGAAATACCATGAAGCACAGAAACAGGAAGTAGAGGCAGAGGCAGATCCCGGCCACAATGATGAAGGCCATCTGATGGTGTCCAGTAAAGGAAATAGTAGGTTCCTCACACTCAGGGGGCACAAACACTGCCCCCTGGTCTGTGGGTGATCCTCGTTTTATTTCTGGGAATTTAGGATATTTTAAGGGGGATAAAAATATTAAAATCTGGCATTCTAATGAGTGATGCCGAGGTTTTCTGACACAACAGCTTCAGAGAGGGGAGTGTTCAGATAGCTTTCTAAGCCAAGTCAGAAGAGAAGGTGTGCCCTGTTTATTAAAAATGTAGAATCTAATCTAGACCTACTGAATCAGAACGTGCCTTTCAACCAGTTCTCCAGGAAATACTAATGCATCATGATTTGGAAAAACCCTAATAGAGTGGTATTAGTTACTTCACACTAATCAGGTGAAAAGACATTTCATATGTCTGTACAAGGTCAAATGAAGATGCCCAGGTCTCACACTAGTTGTACGATAGACTCAGACTTCCCAGCTAGGAAACCAAGTGTGAGCATGTTTGGAACCCACTGGGCTGTCCTTGCGCTTCTAAGAGTGAGACTGAGATGTCCTACAACAGAGGGGAGGGAACAATAAGGGCAGGTACAGCAGCAACATCTGCCAGGGCCCCGGGAGTGGGACTGAAGTTCTGAGGTCAAACCAGAGGAGTAGTACAGTTCACAATCTTCTGTCACCACAGAAAATCTTCTCAAATGGGATGAAACTGAAGGATAGGTGGTGAAGGCTGGGAACAGGGGCAATATACTTTGAGACCCATTGGAGAGATTGAGACCTGCCATTAGAGCCAACCTGAGGACCACCAAGGCCTGGGGCAGCATGAGCTGGCTTGGAAGATGGGCGACCTGACTCCAGCTCCTCTCTACTGCACGCTCAAGCTGCCAATAGGTTTCAACAATTTGACAAGCATGAACTCAGCATTCATAGTTCACGAAATGGGACGCTTAATGCAGATTCTTCTTTCCTATGACCGTAAGACCTGGAATAAAGGGGATGAGGTTATTTGCTATAAGACTCGAATTCTTATTTACTTCCCTAAACTTTCATCTTATCAAAATAAAAAGGTTACACTAGAGGACATTATAACTATTCTACACATCATGCAGATAACATTTTTTGGTGACAAGGATGGTGGTGGAAGAGTAGAGCTCAACTCTCCCATCCCTAAGGTAATGATACTACCAATTCAGTTTGTTCACAAAATCCTTGTGACACTAAAAGGCCCCCGGAGTAGAACTGAAGTCCTCAGGTCAAACCAGAGGTGTAGCACAGTTCACAATCTGTACAGTTGCCAGACAAAGCACATTAATGGGAACGTGGCAAAATATTACCCATCAATAAAGGGTACAATCCCAGCCTTTCTCCCCATTCCAGAGGAGAATCTTTTTTTTTTTCCTTTCAGAGCACTAAACATATTATTATTCAGGAGATAAAATATTTAAATCCAGCATCCTTAAAGGGATAAGCTAAGACTGTCACTTCTGGCTTCACGAAGATGACTCAGACAGTTTAAGTGAACCAACCAGAAGCCTCAGCACTCTTCTGGAACTAATCACCTTAGCCTTATCTCCACTCCGTCTCAGAAATGAAGAGCAGCAGCGTGGTGTGCCAGCACACCAAGGTCACTGTCAGAAGCCTTGCACACAAGCGACTTCAGAAACTAGCTCTCCCACAGGGGCCCAGAGATGAACCTCTGTGGCTCCAGGGAAAAGCGAGTCACGCTTCAGTCTGCAGTAAACAGTGAATAATAGATAATTTAGACAGGCTGCAGTAAGACCTGCCGCTCTGATCCCTTTGCCATGGGGACAGGCACAACCTTCTCCCTTGGCCTGCTCTCGCCGGGCTTGAAAGCAAGCGGTAATTCTTCTCATTATTTGCCTTAATTGTGCTGTTATCATTGGTCTGGGGATCAAAGCTCTGGCCAAGCACATATGCAGAGCATCAACTGAGCCTTGGAAAATGATCTTGGGGACCAGGAGGCTGTGGGAAGAAATAAAACCCTGAGCCCATCAAGGAAGGATACAGCCAGCTCTGTTCCAACATCTGTAGTCCAGATACTGTAGAAGGGATTCGTGAGTTGTACTCCTCTACAAAACAAAAACAAAAAACGAGGTGGAAAGGCAAGACAATTAATACAAAGGCAAGGTGGAACTCTTTTTAGTTTTGCAGCTGGAAGGGTAGGAGCTGAATTCAGATTTAGAAACCTCATAGAGAGCTTAAAGTGAAACAGTCTAGCGGAATATAATCAGCGCAAACATTTTGTAACTCTAAACCTGTGACTTAGTCCCAGTGCTTTGTTTGGTGGGGGGATACTAGGGATTTGGTAACACCCAGGGGCACTTAAATACTGAGCCACATTCTTAGCCCTTTTAGACAGGGTCTTGCTGAGTTGCTTAGGCCCTTGCTAAGTTGCTGAAGCTGGCTTTGAACTCATGAGCCTCCTGCCTCAGTCTCCTGGGCTGCTGCAATGACAGACGTGTGCCACCAAATCTGGCTCTAGTCTCAGTCTTTCTCTGGGGATGTGAATATGTACAATGCTTTCACCCCAGAGGCTCCTCACCACCCTTCTCCCTTTCAAACACTCCTCCTAAAGATGGAGGTGTTCACAGGGATGCACAGTCAACTGAGTCCCACAGGTACCTACTCACCTCTCACACATGTCAAATATGAAGAGGCAGAAAGAGCCAACGGCGATTGGTCCAACTTGCTTCCAATACCCTGCAATGTGATTCCGCTCATGCTGATCCTGAGGGAAAGCAAATTAAGAAAGGAGATGAAGACTGGAGGAGAGCAAAGCCATTCTACAGGTGAGCCAGTCTTTCAGGACAGTCTTGCTGACCACCTGTTGTGCCATCCAGAGCCTCACTAGGGCTTAGGCATTGGAGAATCAAAACCTGTGTTCTGCAGGGCCTTGCTTCTGTTGGGGAGGCTGGCACAGGGTCAGACATTACGCAGCCCAGCCAGGAGGGCTCTGGTGATAATAAGAAAGAACATGTGCTCTGGGAGCACAGAGAAAGGCCTCGGGCCCTGGCAAGGGGAAACTTCTGTGGTCCAACAAAAGGACTCTTGGAATTAAATTCCTCTGTGACTAAAAACCTGTGTTATGAAGGAGGAGCACTCCCTGGAGGACAAAAGAAAAACATAAAGGCATCAAATTGGTTGAGGGAAGAGATCTCTTATGGTTAGAAAACTAGACATATTTTTTTCTCTGTCTTCATTAACACCAAGCATGAGTTCTCTTGACAGATACACCAAGACACTCAAAGAAAGAAAATGGGGGAGGGGGATGATGAATGAGAAAAATAGAGAAAGGCGAGACATATCTCCGTCTGCACGCTGGGACACAGAGGGGGCATCTACCCCAGAGCAGCTCATTCTAGAGTGCACCCAGCACTGCCCCCCAGGGTGAGCTCTTGTGTGGAGTCTGGCCAGGACAATGATCTCCCTCTCTTCTCACACTGCTCTCCCAAAGGGCAGCATGCTTCAGAGGGTTGATTTTTATGATCAAAACATAATGGAACCTCAAAGTCTCTCCTGTACAGGGACAGCTGGGTACTGACTCGTGGGGGCGGGTCCAACTGGCATATGTATGCCTTAGCCACAAGGTAAGGAAAGCACCATTCCTATTTTTATTCATGGTACCTCAATCCCTCTTGAAATATGATTTGACGTCTGTGCAAGGAGGTCAGTATTGCTGGGTAACAGGGGTCACTAGGTCACCTGGACCAACTGCCAGCTGGAGAAAGTCAGGCCCACATTCTTTAGTGGTTAATCTGTTCCTGGGGACAGGACAAGCACAGCTGAGACCAGAGGATGAGAAACAATACTAATCTTAGAATCTGCATGTCTTCTTCTCCTAAGGTACTTCTCCTAAGATACTCCTATTATCCCATTTAATTCTTACAGAAACCTAGGCAGTAGTAGGACTTGAAATCCCATTTTATAGAAGGGGAACCTGAGATTCCATGACTTGCCAAGGCCACTCGCCAGTCACAAGGTGAAGCAGGAATGTGACCCACAGGGTGGACTCTACAGCTCCCACCTGCAACCGCTACCTTATTCTGTCACAGTGGACCAGAGGCTGGGAGGTGGCTGCCAGCTCAGGATCCCACAAAGCCACCATGGCACAGATGTCTGTCCCTTCCTGGGGCAGGGGGCGGGAGTCACTCTTACCATCATGTGCTCGCCACAGAAGATGATCCAGAAGGAGAGAAGCATGGCGTAGAAGATGCCCTGTCGGATGTCACCAAACAAGAGCATCCAGGTCCAGTCAAACCCAATGGAAAACCACTCCACTGGGATATTGATGAAGGTCATGGAAATCCCCAGGGCAAAGATGACTCTGATGGCAAGAGAGTGTCGGAAAAGCCAGGTTATTCATGGAGGAGGCCAATTTTAAAAAATCTGAAGCTAGTTTTGAGAAGATTTTATATAAAAGTAACTAAAATGCTGCTTATTGGGATGGAAGCCATAGGATGGGTTTCCCAACTCCTCATCCCCAGTCTCCACACTGGATGCAAATGTCCTAAGTGGCACTCTGAGAGTCCAAAGGGCCACCCCAGCCTCTCTAGCTAACGGAACCTATCCCCGAACACCCACACTTATTTTACTACCCACCAGGTTAAGAGTCTCCTATAACTTGTTTTACCCCTTTGTGTTCTTGAGTGGGCCTCATCGACTAACTCCTCTTACCTATTTGGGATACCATTTACCCTGATCATTAAGAACACGCAGGATTGTGATCTCCTCGGCAATAATGGATTATGTAGCATATCTGTTTCAATAATAAATGACCCCAGACACATAGGAGACCTAAATTATTTGGGCTGTTTGGTTAGACTTAATTTTGCCTTTCCCCATCACTCTATTATCTTCCATTTCCCTATTAAAATGTCATCCTTATGTCACTGATTTATTCACACTTTATTCATACCCACGAAATATCTACATGGTTATTATGGACTGGGCATGGTGTTAGGGCTGCTGATACATTGAATAAGAATCTTTTATTTTTTTTTTTTAAACTCATGGAGATGCATTCAGAGGTGGAGCCAGAAAAAGAGGCGACTGAAACTGAGTATGGTAAGCAACATGGTAGCAGTCAAAACTGCTGCCAGGACTTGTCTCCGGCAGAGACCAACATTGGGTCAACAGTGAGGGAGGTGGAGGTGAGGCCGGGGGCAGAAGCTGGGTGGAGAAACAGAGGCCTGGAGGAGCTGAAGTATCCGAGGATCTCCAGATAGCCCATCTCAGTCAATAACTAGACACCGAGATCAGAGAAATAAAGAAGGATGAGCTCATGAAGCTACTTACACACCTCATTAGAGATTTGGAAATTTATCTTGAAGAGGCCAGGAACTCAACCAAAAGTTTCAACAACAGAGTGACATGATTCATTAGTTCAATACAATCTTATTAACCTCCTACGTTCCAGTCTTTACTCTGGGAACTGAGAATATAGTAGTGAGAAAAATTAGCAAGGATCCAGCTCTCACGATACTTGCATTCAGATGGGGTGAAGCAGGGAATATAGGAAGAAGAATGTAAGTAAATGGCAAATGTGCATTATGAAGAAAAATAAAACTAGATAACAGAACAGAAAGTGATGAAGGTGAGATTTTATATAAGGGAGACAAGAGAAAGCCTCTAAGATGAGAAACATCAGAGCAGGGCATGTGGAAAGAAGGAATTGAGCCACAAAAATACCTGGGGAAGGGTATTTCATTCAGATAAAGGGAACAGTAAGTGCAAAGGCCCTGGGGTGAGATCAAGCCAGGCATATTTGAGCACCATCAAGAGGACTAGAAAAAATAGGTGGTAAGATTAGAGGTGGTGAGAGTCCAGAACTTTAAGGAGTTTATAATAAGGGCAAAGGAGATGAAAAGCCAGCGGAGAGCTTTGAGAAGAGGAGTGATATGATCTGATTAACACTTAAAAGGGAGCCCTGAGGTTGCTGTGTGAATAGATTATAGGGAGGAAAAGGTTGGAAGCCAGGAGAGCAGTCGAGAATGAGTTTTCCAATATCCAGATGTGAAGTCATGGCAGGTTAGTCCGATTTCAATGGTGGTAGACGACATGGTGAGGTTTCCCAGTGGGCTGATATGGAATGTGAAAAAAATAAAAGAGAATAGAGGGTGATTCCTCCCATTTTGCTTGAGGGACTGAAAGAATTGAGTTGCCATTTACTAAAATGGGAAGAGTCGTGTTTGAAATAGGAGGAAATCAAATGTTGTTCTTCCATACATGTGACATCTTCAATGTAAGTGAAGATGGCTAAATCGATACCTGGGATATTTAGGTCTACCTTCAAGAGAGTCTGAGGTTGAAGACATAAATGAAGAGTCCGAGGGTCGATGAATTTTAAGACCATGAGATTAAATGGGGAAGAAGCTAGTGAAGGGAAGAGTCCAAGAGTTTGGAAAGATGGGAGGAAATAGTAATGGAGACCAGGTGACAGCTGACAAAGCACAGCAGCTAAGAGAAGGGTGGAGGAGGCTGGGTGAAGGGAGTGATCCATCATGTCAAATGCTGGTGATCAGTCAAGGACAGTGAGGATTGAAAAATGACATTTGGATTTTTAAATTTTTTTTTTGGATTAAACTCAGGAGCACTTAATCACTGAGCCACAAACCATGACCTTTTTTTAAAAAAAAAACATAGTTTATTTAGAGACAGGGTCTCACTGAGTTGCTTAGGATCTCACTAAATTCCTGAGGCTGACTTTGAACTCAAGATCCCCCTGCCTCAGCCTCCCCGAGCTGCTGGGATGACAGGCATGCACCACGGCACGCGGCATGACCTTTGGATTTGTAATATGGGGGTCACTAATGATCCAAAGAAAAGCAGTTTGCATGAAGTGGTGGGAACAAATCCAGACTGAAATGGGCTCATTCCAGAAAAGTAGAAGCAATATATGGACAAGAAAGTTGAGGATTCCTGATTTAGAGAGGAGCCAAAAAATGGTCTGGTGGCTTCAGAGGAAAGTGGGGAAAGATAGAGTTTTGTCAAAGAATGGGAGATGGCAGAGCATGTTTTTATATTAATGGAAATGGAAGAGAGAAAGGAATACATCTGCAAGAGGATCACACTACTGTGGAGGACAGGGGTTCGGCGTAGGAGCCTAGCAGCTCCTCCACATGAAAGAGAGAGGTATCTGATTCTGGTCACAGGAATGAAGAGCAAAGACAGAAATGTGAGAAAGGTAGAGCCCTTAGGATTTAATACTTTGCATTTGCAACGTGAAAGAGCAAATGGAGCCCAGGATGACTAATGTTCAAATCACTCTCCCCACAGCAGCTGCCTGACCCGGACCCCAGTGAGAACTGCAGCCTGGAAATCTCGGGAAGCCAGTGTTCCTTAAAAGTGTTCAGCTCTTACTTTTCCAGAAGCACTGGGGGTCTGGACATCATGGTGATCCTCCTCCAATACCACACCATGATGATGAAGATGCTGGGCGTCAGGAAGGTCTTCATGGCGAACCACACCTTGGTGAAGCCTCCATTTTGGTGGATTCCCTAGACAAGACCGATTTTAAAGGTGAATACATCTTAGTTCTCTCTCTCTCTCTCTCTCTCTCTCTCTGTCTCTCTCTCTCTCTCTCTCTCTCTCTCTCTCTCTCTCTCTTTTACCATCAAATACATTTTGGGGACAGATGAGTGGAAAGTTTTTCTGCTGAACTTTCAAGATCAAAAGTATTCATATTCACAGCATGTACTGCCCTCCTAACCCTCTGACCCCTCCTCAAGTATTGTAGAACTATATACTAAAAAGGATAAAAATGGGCCACGCTCTGCTGAGAGAATGATTAAGAATCATTTCATTGAAATGTTGGAGATATCCCACATGTCCAATAAGTTGAGATTGATAAAAAAATGCATTCAGATAAACCTCTGCAATGGAATGCTAAGCAGTATTGCAAAGCAGATTTATACTATATTCACAATATACTATTAAGTGAAGAGGAAAAAAAGCAAGAAACAAGAGTCAGTTAAGTGTGATCTCACTCTTTTACAAGGGAAGGATTTATATAAAATGTGCTCTATGTGTGTGAGTGGGAGAGTGTACATAGATGAGACAACCTTGAAGGAAATACATCAAAACTTCATAGTGATTATTTCTCCAGATGGTGGGATATTATAGGTGATTATTATGTACTTCTGTGTCCTGTACTCTGATTTCTACATTAGATATGTATCTCTTTATAACAGTTTTAGGGTTTTTTTTTAAAAAAAAATGTCCTCCTTGCTCCAGGTGCAACTATTTTCATGATTAAACACATAAACTGGAAAGGAACCTAAAACACCACTTGGGCTTGCAACATGAGACATGTTCATTTTTTTTTTCTTTTTTGCTTTTATCTTGGTGTTGTTCAATATGCAATCACGATCATATCATCATGATTTTATCACCATTATAATGATCTTGAGTGATCTGAAGCCCACTTAAAACCCTAAGTGAGCAGAATAATTGCATTGTTTTCCATTTCTGTAATCTCTCACACAAATCAATTTACTTCTCTGCCATTACAGGTATGCTATTATTCCCATTTCTCAGATGAGGCAACAGAGACAAGTGCAGTGTAGAGATGCCAAGAGTGAGATGGAGTTCCCTTCACACACACACACACACACACACACACACACACACACAAGAATTGGTGGTGTTCTTGGCCAGTGTTTTAGTGCCCCACCTGTTGGATCAATTACATTCACTCACCACCAACCGAATATCCTTTATCTCTCCAATCCCGACGTTGATTTTCTTCTTCTCATTCACAGGTAGCCGGATGTTTAGGAGGTAATACTTGTGAGCCACAGACCCGATTTCCATGAATGGCAAGACATCACACTCATAGTACCGGCCCTCATGCTCTGGGGTCTGAGGAAGAGCACAGGGTTTGAGGCAGGTCATTAGTTTCAAAGGACTGTGTCTGAATTCTCATACATGGGCCTTGCATCACCAATGTTAAAAAGCACATTAGCAGGGAACACTGGAGTCAAGGTTTCTACCCAGCTACGCCCACCTCAAAAATAAATATATCAGTCACCTTTATGGTAGAACCAAACACTTCAGGTAAAAAGCAGCAAACTCTCTCTTCACACCTTTCTCAGCTCTTCAATCCTTGGTAGAGTCTCACATCAGATCACTCTGAGGGTCTACCAAAGGCTAAGAGAGCTTTTCATTTGTGCCACATCATGGGAGACCTCTGAGGCTCTGTGGGACAGTCCACTCTTTAAACATTCTGGAAGAAGCCCTTGCTGAAGTCCATTACACTCTTTATGATGGCTGATTATTTTTATGGTGAAGTACAAGAAGCTGAAAATATCTTTTTTTTTTTATTGATCTGACAGGAAAAGAAGTAACCCAAAGAGCTTGTGGGATTTGGGGAAGACAGAAAGTCTAGAAAGGTAATAATGAGATTAGTTTGCTAGTGATGGCCACTCAGAATTTCCTCCCTCCCAAGCTTCCTGATAGACTAAGAGGCAAGATGGTAGAAGGGAGCTGAAATTTTAAAAAGAAAATAAGTCTGGTTTCTGGAAAAGACTTCTTGGATTTTCTGGGCAGCAATTTAAGAGAGGACTGCATGGCACACGGGTGTTGGGATTTCAGGAACAGGGCACAGCTTGCTTTTGAAAACTAAATTCTGCGCTACCTCTCCAGGCTCCTGGCTACGTGTGCCTGGAGAGAAGGGGGAGTAGGGGTCAAACGTGGGTGTGTAGAGGCAGGAGCTTCCGCGGGCAGGGACTGTCCCCTGGGTAAGGCAGAAGAAGGTCTGCCATCAACACTGGATTTATGTGCCAGCTTCCGTGTTTGCTTAGCACTTCCTGATCAAGGAAGTGCTACAGGGGAGACCTACTTTGTCATTCCTAAACCTGAGTTAATTCACAGGACCTCCAAAATCTGTCATAAAATTTCAGAGCAAAAGATCCACTTGAAAGTCAGAAGGAAGAAGATAGTAAGGAGTCTATAATCAGGCATGTGAAGGGTTCTGCCCTTCTGTGATCTTGATGGGTTCCTCACCAGACAGTCAGAACTTAGAGCACAAGAAACAGGCAGGGACACAGGCCACTCGTGGCCCATGTGGAGGGACAGCAGGCAAATACCTGTTTTAAATGCTTCTTCTTCCCTTCTCCACCCAATGCAGACATCACTAATCATTCATGATAATCACACTTCTAAGGTGTGGGGGACTCTTATTAGACACTATCAATTGAATTAAGTTGACAGATGAGATTAAGGAAAAAAAAATACAATAACTAAGTTCTGTGGAAAGAATTTTGCTTCTATTTCAAACTTTGGATGTAGGTTGGATAATTCTCTCTACAGAGATGGTATTTCCCTCCCCTCTAAGGCTTTCTCGCATACTTACAAATCAGGCAAGAATTGGGGCTCTGTTGGAACTACTAAAAATACATTATGGGCTCTAATTCAGCCTTAGATTAAGCTGCATTAAGGAAGCTGATTACCCTCTATGGTAACAGCAAGAGACAGTTTTCTGATGTGTCTCCAGTCAGGGTCTTATTTTATTTATAGAAATTAAGAATTTGAGGAGGAAGGTAACAAAACATATTTAGTATGATACCATTTGATGTGTGTCTTGCCCATAGTCTCCATTGGGCTGAGGACCCAGGGCTTTCAAGCCCAGTCACGCCATGTTGCCACCTCTGGTTCTGATGGGGAAGACACTGGAGTGTGGCAGAAAGAAAAAAAAAATGCCTGCCTTGGTGAGACCCAAATGCAGGAACTGTGCTCTGATGGGGACAGTGCTAAGCTGTAGGCCAGGGGGCTCCAATTCTAGTCCCGACCTTATCCCTGGCTGGGTACCCTGGGACACCCCACCTCATTTGGCCTCACTTTTCTCCAGGTAAAGCAAGAAATTCAAATAAGATGATCTCTGGGGTCACTGATTCCCTGCTGAGGGTCTCTGGGTATCAGTAATTCCCTGTTAACACAGAGAGGGCGACATTACCACCCATGAGACAAATTTACTCAAGTTCAGTCAGACCATAACATCTGGGCTTCTGGGAGCTGGTCTGCCTACCTATATTGGAGACAGATTCACTGTGTCCTGTTAGGGCTTTTCTTTCCACACTGAAGTTCTGTTTCTGCCAGTATTTAGGGCATTTAAGAAAAAAAAAAAAGATTCCTCTTTCTCCCTCTCCCTCTCCTTCCTCTAACCCTTCAGTTCTCCCCTAGCTCCAGCATGAGACTGGCTAATTAGGACAAATTACAGCAGGTGGAAACTTGACTCTTTTTTTTTTTTTTTAAAAAACTTCACAATCCACAAGGGACTGAAAAGCTTTCAAGCAATTTCTCATTTAATCTTCAGACTCAAGACTAAATTTCACTGCAATCAAAAAGCATGGATTTGATGATTCATTTCCTTCACACCTTTCAAGGTTTAATATCTTTCTCGAAAGGGATCAACACAGCCTAAAGATAATTAAGCAACTGTCATTAAGAAGCGGTAGCAGGGAAACACCCCTCCCCCCTCCCAGTGTGTAAGGAAAGTGAGAAATGACATTTCCCTTTTCTGAGGATGAAATTCCATATCCAAAGCCCTCTGGCTTATATTCAACCTGTCTCTCCTCGGAAAGATGCAATCAACTTGCAAGGACAGTGAGAAAGGTTTTAATTAATTTCCTCCATTGCATACAAAGATCCAAAAATTTTAGCTATTCCTCTTGCTAGCTTCCTCTGGGTTCTCTCTCATCATCTTTTACCTACCAATTGCCCCCAGGGCATTTTCAGAACAATTCCAGATGGCTGTTTTTTTTTTGTGTGTGTGGGGGTCTCCATATTTGGTGTTTAGCAGAGCCCTTGGTCCTATCACCTGAGATTTTGGTTCAGAAGATGCTATGGTCTGTCTGACCCTTCTAACACTCAAGCTGAAATTTAATTGTTGTTGGGAGGTAATTAGGTCTACAGGGCTCCATCCTCATGCATGGGTCAATTGTGGGAATGGGTTAGGTATTAGGTTGATCCTCTTGTTTTGGGCCCATTTTACCCCCTCTCTGTATCTCACATATGCTTACCTGTTTTCTGCCACATTTTGGTGCAGCACAAAAGTCTTTGCCAGACATCTGTGCCATGCCCATGGACTTCCCAGCCTCCAGAACTGTGAGTCAAATAAACTCCTCTTGTTCATAATTTACCCAGTCTGTGTTATGCTCTGCTATTAGCAGAAAATGCCCTCAAACAGTAGTTTTGATGTGTGGCCTGGGAATCTACATTTCTGACAGGCTTGCACTCGATATGGATACTATTGGTACTCAGTTGGCACTGTGTGTAGTTCTAGTCTATGAAGCTTGGAGGAGGAAGACTTTGTAAAAAGCCAAGTTAGGAAAGGCCACTGTTAGGAAAGGAGAAGGATGAAAAGATTAAAAGTGGAGGAGGAGCTTTATAAAGCTATCCAAGTCTTTCAGGAGCAGCTGATTTGAAGATTTCAAGTGAGAAAAGACATAACCAAGAATGTGCTTGGGTGGTGCCAAGTTTGGCCTCTGCTGTGCTTCATGCACAAAGAAAAGGTCAACATTGTTCACCTGAGGAGACATCAGAGCTCACTGGGCTGTTGATGCCCTTGAGGAATACGAGTAAGGGTAACTCTTTGTGGAGACTTTCAAAAGTGAGAGTCTTGGGGGAGGAGGAGACCTCAGGGCAGCACTTGACATTTGAAAAGGTCCCCAGCTAATTCTACTTTGGTCCTTAAACCATTGAGTCCCACTGTCCTTTGGTGCTTACTGACTCAATACCTGATAAGGAATCTAAGGTCTCTGTCCACAAGAAAAGGTCTCCCTACTCTCCATGTAGGACAATAATTTCTTTCCATGAGCGGTTAGATTTTTCTGGAAGCACTAGAGAAGGGGGATTCCTAAAGAAGGGTCAGATGACCAGGAGTTCTTAATGAAACTGAATTTACCCCCTTGGGTCCTTTGTCTATGGTGTCCTATGGGACTGTTGATCTTCATGCCTGCACATTAGCTGTGGTGGCACACAGGTGCATAAAAAACTATGTGGCAGACACCAGTACTGTTGCAATAGGAACAGAATCTCACCCCCTGAAATAATTGAGCCACATTCTTCAAACCCTTTCAGCTATGTTCCAAAGAACCAGTTGTTTTATGGAAGTATTTCTGGGAAACAACTAAAGCCTTTCAAACAGACATTCCTTCTGTTCTTTTCTCCTTTGTAAGGACATGAAATATCTACATTGCCCTTCTCTCTAAAAGAAAAAAAAAGACTAACGGTTAACCTTTGTGGCTCAAGCTTGCTAAAAAAAATGATGGACACATCTGTATCGTGTAAGCAAATACTTCCCTATACTTGGAGACTGAAGAGAAAGAAACTCCATCAACTTAGACATCAAGGTGTTTTACCTTGGGAGAGGTGAAGGTACATTTGAGTTTCCGTGGCACTCTCTCATGGGCCATTTCAGTCCATTCAGCAAACATGTCATCGCGGTATGCCAGGGACACATCCATGGAAACTTCTGCATTTTCTCCTACAAGTGAAAGGATGCACAATTCAGAAATGGCTTTTGGAAGAATAGTTTGAAAACACTTTAAAAAAATTCTTACAGGCTCTGCCATGAACACTGACAAGACCAAAGAGCTATGTTAGGTTCCTATCAAATTCCCAAACTGAAGACCTAAAAGTCATAGGATTAAATTCTAAGTAGGATTTTGTGTCCCCTCCCATAACCACTCTTCCAAAGTCAAGAGCTGCCACTTAAATGCTTCTAGAGAAAGGGGCCTCAGGCCTTCTGAGACAGTTCCAATAGTGAGATGATGACTCACAGTCAGAATTCATCCTCCTGTAACTTGTACTACTAGGGCTAAGTCTGCTCCTAGGAGCCATATGGAAGGTGAGGTTCTTCCTTCTTCCATAAAGAGTGCCTTAGGTATTTGAAACCCACACCTCCTCTTGCCTGTGTTTTCTCTCCTCTCTGAAAAACATGACCAAGATTTTCAATCACCCTACTTTGGTTTGCGTGTGGGTTGAGTCCGTCCCCCAAAGAACACCTGGTGTGACAGTGCTGAGGTGGTGGGGCCTTAAAGGAAGGTCGTTAGGTCAGGGGGGGGCTTCACCCTCAAGAATGGATTCATGTTGGTCTTACAGAGTGGTTTAAGTCTTGCAGAAGTTTTAGTTCCCTTAAGAACGAGTTGTTATAAAAAGGAGGGCCTGGGCCCTCCCCAGCCTCTTGATTCCTGACTCATCGAGGGATCTCCTCTTGCACGTACTCTCCCACCCCATGGTGACATGCTGACACCCCCATCTCGTCATGTAGGCAGAGTCTCTCACCAGAGGCTGAACAGGTGAGGCCCATCCAACCTTGAACTTCCAAAACTGTGAGTCAAATAAACTTCTTGCTTTATCTGTTATAGCAATAGAAAAGGGACGGAGACCCACTCTGAGCCATGTCTTATGTCCTTTCAGTGCTCTCCCCTGGACACACATGGGTCTGAAAGGTCCTTATTAAAACTAGACCCAAGAGGCTCTCGAATACAGGATCTGCTATTTATCTAACATTCAAAACCCCTTCTTTGTATGGTGGACAAAGTTAATGTAGAAGACAAAGGGTCTTTTCAAATTTAAGGACTTATACATGGACACAAATATACTAATGAGCACATGATTAAAAAACCAATGCTCAAATACTTCCATATCAGTAAGGACGGTGAATGGGTTTACCTCACTATTCTTCATTAAGGAGAGTAGGTTAGTTAAGAATTTCATCTATCCATTTTGTCTATTTTTTACTATGTTGAGCAAGTTCAAAAACAGAGAGGACTTTAATAAGAGAAAAACAAAACAAAAACAAAGCACGAACCACATTTCTAAAATGAGTAAGCCAGCTTCTACTGGGGTTAAGAGACTGGGATCAATTCTTGGCTCTGACTATTCAGCCTTTAAGTCAGTCTCCACATCTGGACTCCTGGACTCCATATCTGTAAAGTAATAGCAATACCCACCTCTAGGGTTGAATAAGAACTAAAGGAGATCAAGTGGGTGGAAGTGCTGAATGCTGCATGGTAAGCAGTAGGTGCTTAATAAATGTCTGCTGAACTCGAACACATACAAGTCACAAGGGCAGCAGATAAAAATAACTGCTAGCTGGAAAATTAGGGTTTTCCTATGAACTGGTCTACTGTGGCTGGAAGCTGAATCATTTCAATGATTTTATAGATGAGAAATAGATGAAGTAGGGTTTCCTGACAGCCAAAGCCTAAACTGCCACAGAGGGAATATTCTCGAAAAGTGTGCCAACATGTGTGAAGGAGCCCCAAGTCATTCAGAATTTGCAAGTGCCTGAGCTGTAGAAGGCAAGTGACAACAGGGTGGCTGAGGGAAGGTCCCCAGACAGAACAGCTGAGCCCTTGGTTCACCTTCATCTTCTCATCTCTGCACAGACCAAGAAGAGACTGGGCTTCAGGAAGCCAGGCAATGCAGAGACCTGGGCAAGAGTAAGAGTCTGTATAAGAAACAGTGACTCCCAATTGGCAAAAAGCAGTGCTCGGAGTTTGGATATGCCCTTGGCTAGGGGCCAGACTGGTTTCAACTGCTCCCTGCTTAGCAGCCTCAGTGATCAACAGGAAGAATTGGTTGGAGCTCCCCTTAGAGAGTCAAATACTAGGAAGGTACAAGCTCTTCACTTCTAACACCAGGATTAGGGAACTGGAAACTTTGGAGATGTTGAAGGGGCACTGGGAGAACCACGGGACTGGTGTACAGATCTAAAAGGCTGCAGAAGTTATCTGCTCCCGTGGGTATCAGCAGCAGTCCTGATAGAGTGCTCGGTGGGTCAGTGGGGATTCATAAGAACAGTATGGGTGGTAGACACAGTCAGGATGGGTCCTTAATCTGGGGCCCACCCTTTAAAGGGTTCTGCCTCTGTGTGGTTTTCTTCATCTGCGCCTGTCCTCACAGGATGCAGGGCTGGGAGGCTGGGGTGTCTGTACACAAGCAACAGGCCCCTCTCTGTGGGGTGGAGCCAGGGGGAAGAAAAGGGCCCAGGGTCCCACACTTCTAGTCAGTCACATTTTGACATAGAATGCCAAGGACTCCAAGAATCCCAAATGCAAACTTGGCCTTCTAGTTCATCGTGAAGGTAAATTGGAGAATGGAACATGTTAGCCTGATTGATCACTTTTAAATATTTAGACATATGGTGGACAGCCTTCTCTGACACTCGCAAGAGTGGGCCCCACAAATGTCGCTGGGGTCTGCTTAGGTCTCAGGGAGAGAGAAAAGAAGAAGGCCACATAGGCTTACTTCCTGGCCTGGCCCCAGCTCCAACCATTTAGTCAAATCTGTGGAGGATTCTCAAAGGAAAAACAAAAAAATTTTAAACACTATTTTAATGTACAATTACTTTATATTAAGCCCCAGTGGCTTCTGGGATTTCATTTAAATTACTTCATTCAATTTTCTTAATAACTCTATGACATGGACACGGTTATATCCTTTTAATGAATAAGTAAGGTGAGGTTCTCAGATATTAAGTAACTTGCATAGAGTCACGCTGCTGCTGGCAATACGGACAGACCCATTCAGAACTACCTCAAAAGACAACCCATCCATCATTTCAGTCCTCCCTCCTTTTTTAAAAAAATTTTGCAACAAGAGTATCCACAATGGTTGACTTGTTTGACTACAGAAACTGCTTTACTGTCTATATGTACTCTATAACATCAGGTGGTATGCATTGAATATATACAATAAATTTATTATTAAAGAGACAGTCCTCATTTTTGTATCACTAACTTGTGATAAAAGCCCCCCCACCCCAAATCAGTCACGAAATAATAGTATTTAGAGTCTTTAATAAAGAACAGTAGCTTCCAATGTTAGGTGCTAACACGTCTGAACTCCCTCCTTCAGTCTCACCTCCACCCTCTGAGGAGGAGGTTATATAAATTGCCCGAGTACACATGGCTAGTAAATGGAAGAGGCTGGACTTCCACTTCCATCTGGACCACTCCAGAGCCCCACTGCCCTCCAGTACCTTTGCTAGTAGAAAACAGTCACATTCAAAAGAAACGAAAGAGCTGAATGAGCATTCCTAGGAGAGCCACTCAACTCCCACCCAACACAGGTCAGAAACAGGCAGCATTCGTGAGAGGCAGCAAAGAAAGTTCAAAATCGAGTCTAGAATCCTCCAGTGGTGCTAACCTTTCCATAAAGGGCCAGAAAAGGATGACATGATCCAAAGAGCTCCGAGCTCCGGAAGGACGGAACTCCTGGAGTGTTCTGCCCCACAAGGGCCCGAGGTTGTAGGCAGACTTCTGAGTGGGAGGGGACCCTGACAGAGGAGGCAGCTGCCAACAGTTAGCTTCCCTCAACAACTGTCAGCTACCAGGCAGTCTTACCTGATCTTCTCATTTTTTAAAAGAGAGGCCAGAAATTCAGATTTTTATGAAACATCTTGCAATTTTTTTATTGTCAATAATTCACTAAAAATAAAATGGAACCAATCTCTGCATGGGTGACCTCAGGGTCACTCTGAGGAGGAGACATCAAGATCTCTTCAGGCTCCCCCACCCCACATCACCATTTTTTTTCCCCCATTTACCTCTCAGGTAAAGATCCCTCTAAAGCTTCCTACGACTGTCCGGTGAATTTCTGGCATGTTCTGCCTGATCCTCACTCACCATCTACGCACGCCCTGTGTCATCTGGAGTACAGGCATTATTAGTTTCTGTGTGAGGAATGGAAGCCAGAACTCAGAAAGCCCCCACCCGAGAACAACCCCCTCCAGTTTTCCAAGAATCCTGTGGTCTCAGAGCCTTCTGACATCTTTCATGGTGCACAGTAAAAATAGAAATAGAGTAAGAACACCCCGTTCCAGTGACCCTCCTGTCTCCCTCACTGGCCTGTCTGCTATCATCCCTGGATGGACACTCAGGTTTCTTCCCCATTAGAACAGGAGACTAGGACTTACTGTCTAGGATTGTGTGATCATTAAATTCATTATTGCATGAAAATTGCTTTGACTAGTAATGAAAACATCAAAGGTTAGGGTTTTGTTTGTTTGTTTTCCTGGTACTGGGAATTGAACTCTGGTGTGCTCTACCACTAAACTACATCCCCAGCTCTTTTTATTTTTATTGTGAGACCGGGTCCAAGGCTGGCCTGGAACTTGACTCAGCCTCCCAAGAGGCTGGGATTATAGGCAAGAGCCACCATGCCCAACTGTTGTTGTCATTTTATCAGAAAATGAGATTTTTATACCTATCTTTCACTCAAAATAGTTGCCAAATTTCAGCAACAGAAGTTCCCTCTATGAATTCAAACCTGGATCCAAAAAAAAAAAAAAAAACAACTCAGAAACAGGAAAATAATGGGCAGAGAAACCCAGCAAAGCTTTGTAGTCAGCTGCCTGAATCATTTTCTCTTCTGCTTCTGATGGACTTGGAAATAAGTTCATCTTTAATGACTACATTGAGTGTAATAAAACACCAGTTTCATGACTTCTGGGATACTGCGTGGGCAATACTTCCCCCTCACACCCTCTAGAGATAATGAAGGCCATGGATCCAATTTGAATTCCCTGGGAGAATCACAGAAAGGCCAGGGCTACATCTGGCACCCAGAGAACCTTCCCTATAAAATAAGGACACCGGTTATACCAGTTCCATGGGATAAAGGTGCAAGGTATCGCATAAGGCACTTATGGATTTGCAAATCCATGATTTTCCACATACCAGACCTGCAGTTTTGGTATCTAAGTCCTAGGTCGTATGGGCTGGGTAAGCTTCACCTATCTCAAATGGCTTTGGAGACATATTTTATTTGGTGGAAAATTTGTTCAGAATACTAGGAAGGGAAGTGTGGAAGGGCACTGTGGTTCACTACACTTACTATTTCCATCCTGTTATGGGGGCGGCACACTGACCTGAAGAAACCTGCACTCCAGGATTCTGTAGGAGCAGACGTAGCCCGCAGTGTCATTGCAGGCAGAAAGATCCACGCTTTTTCCATCCTGGGAATCAACTACCCAGTGTCCTTAGGGGGCCGCTACTAATTACACTGCCTTGCCCTGCCTGAGCAAATGGAAAGTCAGAGAGAAGAGCAAGGCCTTCATATAAGAAAAAAAAGTGGTAGGAAAACAAATAGCTAGGAAAGAGACGAGGCATCCCTGAGAAACCTAGGGCAGCTGCTTAACGTAAACACATGGTCCATGGAGTGGGAGGGAAGGTGACTGGTGGCCTCAGTGCAAGTCCCCAGAGTGTTCCTTACTTATGCTCCATGCACCTCTCCATGTCTGTAGTAGGTATTAAGCAGCCAGGACAGTACAAAGAGCTAAAGTTTTGAGGCAAACAGAGTTAGTTTTGAATTCTATGTTTATATCTGAACTATGTTGGATACATCTTAGTTTCCAACTTTGCAAGAAATAGAAATAGAAATAGAGGAACCTACTAGCTCTAAGGCTGTTGACCACCTGGCACGTAGCAAGTTCTTAAAAATACAAGTGCCCTTTCTGGCTAGTCCCAGGATGGGTATATTGTTGAGCAATTAAGTGAAAATAAAGTGGGGAAAGAGGAGGATAAATTATATTAGAATAGAGATAAAGAATTTTTTTATGGTTGTAAGAAGCTCTTAGATTACCATCGAAATCTTGACTTTCCTGGTCCCTTGCCCTGGGAAAAAAATTAAAGAGGTTTCAAAAAGGCTCATGTGCATTCCCACATTACATAGGGGAGCTGCCAGTCACAGAGTTTGTTTGGCTAACCT
Source organism: Ictidomys tridecemlineatus (assembly GCF_052094955.1). Classification (NCBI taxonomy): domain Eukaryota; kingdom Metazoa; phylum Chordata; class Mammalia; order Rodentia; family Sciuridae; genus Ictidomys; species Ictidomys tridecemlineatus. Next base: position 53,494,764 of record NC_135487.1, read on the forward strand.
CAGAAGGAGGCCTCACAGACCAGCCTCCTCCTGTTCTCCAGGAGACATATAATCTGGGGTTATTTATGCAGCATTCCTTCCCCAATCAAAAACTCTCTGACCTGGCTTGTATTTTCTTGACGCTTTCAATTAAGGAAATAACAAAACCAACCCTGTCCTGTATCCAAGGTTAGGTCTGGCCAAAATGGCCTCAGCTAATTATAAATTTGGCCCTGGCTGTGTTCTTAAGATGCCCTACAGGCCTGGGTGTGAGCAGTTAAACCAATGAATGAGTGCAATTATTTCACAAACCAGCCTAATAGTTTAGTTCATACTACTTCTCTCATCTTTCTCCATCATGACAAGCATTTGCATTGTGGAGAAATATTTTCCATGTATACAAAGACGTGTTTCTAAGCATCATCCAGTTCTCTTGCTATGTTCCATTGCATTATCTCCTAGTTGAAATCAGTTATCTGTCAATGAAACATGACTAGGGACAAAGGAAAACATTGTTCATAATAGGTCCTTTGCAAAATGATAGCACTTCTCAGCTAGAAAACATCAACTCATTCACGTTGTAACCAAGACTACTACTGCGTCAAGGCTGCACAACTGGAAAGGGTAACTGGAACATCACTTGTTCTATAACCAAATGAATATGGAAAAGCTACACCTGTTTGTGTTTATGAGGTTGTTGGTTAGATCTTTTCTCTGCTCCTCCACACACCTACCCAGAGGGACACCCATCTCCTCCTGGGATTCAAATCGCCCTCTCCAGTCCAGATTTCCCCTCCTAAGTTTTAAATCTATATGTTCACTTCCCACTGATATCTCCTTTCCCACGGTTCATAAAGCCATACCTCCCATTTGGATCAATTCTCTCTGCTAGGTGGCTTTCCAATTGATCTCCTTTCTCTTCATCAACATTCCCATTGTTCAGGCCACCATCATGTCCAGTCTTGAGGACCAAAACACTTTCCCATTCCTAATTTTCACAATGACATGAGAAAGCTGATTTCCAAAATACCTTGATCTAAAGTGAAAACTGCTTAAATGACATAATAGGCTAAGGTATGGCAGCTGTTGAGCACCTTGGTTTCATCAAATCCTATGAGATTTTTCTCTCCTTTCACTCAGGCTGTCCACCTCAAATACAGCTTCCATCCCCTCCAGCCTTGGAAGATGGCAAGAGCTCACCTCTGGAGACAGCCAGGCAGCCTGGGGTTGCAGTTACCTTGGTGCCTTGCAACACTGGGAAAGTCACTGAACTTCTTTATCTAAAAATGGAGGTAATGGTAAAGCCCATCACTGAAACCTGGGAGAAATAATCACAGTCACATATGCCAAGCACTCTGCAGAGGCTTGCCATACAATAAGCACTCAGTAAATGCCGGCTGCTATTCCAAGTTTACACCTGAGGTTACTACAATTGTTGCATTCAGGGTCTTTACTAGCACATCAGAGTTTTAAAACGTGTCCCCCTTTTGGGGGCTGGGGCTGTAGTTCAGTAGTAGAGTACCTGTCTAGCACCTAGGAGGCACTGGGTTCAATCCTCAGCACCACATAAAAATAAATAAAGATATTATGTCCATCTACAACCAAAAAATATTTTTTAAAAAGGTGTTCCCCTTCGAAAGAGTGAATAAGACTTCTTTGGGCTGCAGATAGTGCAAGGTATCCCCACAAGTCTAACTCCTGCTCATCTTCTAGAATTCTATGCAGATTCATTCCCTGCCTTTTCTCACTCATCAAAACTCAAAGCAGCTCCCCTCCTCTTGCTTCAACAGTGCTGTTTGCCCAGAATTCTACCACTTATCCTTCTTCAGTGTACATACCTATTTATTTGCAACTCAGTCTACATACCTCCCACAGATTGGAGGATGTTGATCTCCAGGGACTGCCTCAGTCTTGTTCATAGTTATATCTCCCATATCTTCATAAGAGATACTCATTAAGTATTTACCAAATTAATGAACAAACATTCTTTCTTTTTTTTTTTAAGAATAGTGGGAAGTTTGAGAAACTGAGGCTTTTTTAATATTTATTTTTGGTGTAGATGGACACGACGCAATGCATTTATTTTTATGTGGTGCTGAGGATCGAACCCGGGTCCTGCTCGGGCTAGGCGAGTGCTCTACCACTGAGCCACAATCCCAGCCCCTGAACAACATTCTTTTTCCTTCAAATATTCTTATAACACTAAATTTCCTGTCACTCTATCATCTCTGTACCAACCAGGGAGTTTGCTCTATTGTAGTGACATTACACTTTCTTCTCTACATCTACCCTTGCATAATCTCTCTCTCTCTCTCTCTCTCTCTCTCTCTCTCTCTCTCTCTCTCTCTCTCACACACACACACACACACACACACACACACACACACACACACACAGAGCTCAGTGAAAGAATTTTGCTCAAATTTAGCCCATGAATCCCAATGGTCCCAAAAAAGAACAATGTACTGGGATACATGGATGGAAGTGATTCTGAGGGAGGTGATGTCTCCTTTTCCCTTTTCCCTCCTGAACATGGGGATGTACTAGAGTTCTCCTTGAGAGGACCCAGGGGTTAAGAGAAGAGGTGGGATTCAATTCCAGGGGCTAGAAACCAATGACTTATCTGACCTAGTGCTGCTTTAGGGTTTGAGGCTTAAACAAGAAAAGGATAGACCTTTAATGTCTGCATTATGTCCCCCAGTCCATAGGGATCAGACACTAGAAGGGACTTCTGGTAAGAGATTCCACCAAATAAGCTGAAACCTCAAACACTGGATGGACTAAAGAACTCAATTCATTCTTTCTCTACCAAACATCTTTAAGCACCTCCTGGTTTTCACACACAGTTGTGGGGATAAAAAGACACGTAAGGAAAGTATCATTGTCCTCAAATTGTTCACAGTAAAATGGGAAAGGCAGGCATATTCATAAGGAAGTAGGCCGTTAATACTGCATTTGAAGTATCTAGAAAGTATACAGTTGGCACTAAGAGATCAAGAGTGCTGGGTAGGGGCTCCAGGAGTGCAGCGTAGAAGACATGACCTCCTGGATCACCTCATCCAGAAAGGGTGATGTTTACCTGTGAGTCAAAGGACTAGAGTTCACTAGGCAGCAAGCTATGAGAAGAAATGATGGATGGGAGAAGTGCATGTGTAAAAAGTCAGGTAAGCACAAACAGCAGGGAGCAGTCAGTTCAATACGGTGAGGAATGCGAGAGAAAGACTGGAGAGAATGTGAAGGATGGAGAGCAGGAATAGCCTGGGCACAAAAGAATGAAGTTTGCATGGCCTGCTGTGGCATTCAGTTTCAAATGTTTAAGCAAGATTTTGTCACCTATGTGAAAAGCAGACTGCAGGGCATGTGGGGGCAGAGGAAGGTAGTTAGAGAGCCATGGGGAGGCCTCCTGTACTCCAGTTCTCTGTGTGTTTAACATGATATTTTCTAAGAAATTTGTTTTCCAAGGAATTTGAACTCAACAGTGAGCCTATCTTTTTTTCTAACAAAGCAACAGAAATCAGAACCATCGAGAAACTGGCAAGTGTTAAAACACTGGAAAGCGAATGTGGCCACAGCTCTTTCTTATTTGACCATAATCAACACAAATGTGGAGAGAAAACAAATCTGACAGCCAAGGGAAGAAAACACACAGTGGGTGTCTTTGCTTTCTCCCCAGGACACCTTCGGTACACAGAGCATTTGGAATAGCTGATTTGATGGTTGTGAAAATCTACCTGCACCCCCCCCCCTCCTCTCTCTCTCTCTCTCTCTCTCTCTCTCTCTCTCTCTCTCTCTCTCTCTCTCTCTGAATGCAATTAGAGAAGAGAGCTTCGTTCACACTGAATCTAAAAATAGACGATGGCAGAGTTCACCGACTGACAGCTGCCTTCTCCTACAGCAACCAGGAAAGGAAAGGGATGGCTAATTTAACTTAACAACTTCCAAAACAAACAGTGCAGAAGGAGCACAGGATAAAGAGAAAACACAAAGGTCAGCTCTTCAAAGGGCTGGGGGAGGAATGGAGGGTCACTCTGTGGCAGTTTATTAGTCCTCCCAAAATTCTGATGAGACTGGTTAAGTACTCTGCCCAGATTTGCCCAGAGTCCTTTAGGCAAGAACTCAGGTGGGTGGAGCTGTTACAAGAATCCAGGCAAGACCAGGCAGAAGGGCCAGGACTTTCCCTAACTTTTTCATACATCACCTGGACACCCAGAGCTAAGAGTCATACTGTCTTTCTAGATAAGATAAATGTAAACTGTTTTAATTTTTTTCTCCTCCTCCACCATATCTAAATTACATTCTACCTAGCCTGCGGCATTAAAAAAGAAAGAAAGAAAACACTGATCCAGAAAATCAACATGGATCCTGCAGGGGGAGAGAGACCAGGTGTCTTAAAAAGAGTGAACCAGTTCTTTCTTTCTTCCCCTCAGTTCTAAAATGTTTTCAGTTTTCCTCTTCAGTCTGTCTTATCCAGGGAGGGGATTATGGTTAGGCTTCAAAAGAAACAAGGGAATGCTGTGGACAGGAAGCAGATTCTCTCCGCAGCTCTCCCACAGATCTGTTGCTGGCTCTCAGGGCCACAGCCAGCCAGCTAAATGTCAGTTCAGTGCACCCCAGCAGTCCCTCACCACACTACCTCCATCGCCCGGTGACTAAGCTGTTTCAACAGCTGTGTTATTGCTGGAGTGAGGCCAGTATTATTCACACAGAGCATTTGTCTCATATGGCTTATGGGGAGAATTACTGCACTCAGAATTTGGGGTTCTGTGGGCAAATAAGGTCCTTCCTTGATTAATCATCTGGGGCATTTCCTAAAGTTCTGATGGCAATGGGATAACATTCTGCTGCTACCCAGGCTTCTAGAAGATGGACAGATTCATAACATTACAAAGAGGACAAGAGAGGCATACGAATGTGAGGGAAAGGAGAATTATGGACAAGCATGACCCTTGGTTGAGCCATGGAAGATCTCTATTGCCCCTTCCTTGATAAAAGCTACCCACATCAACAGGAGTGGTAAGAAACACTTCCTTTCCATTCTTCCATTCCCTGTCTATCCCTTGAAATCCTTTCTCTGCACTTGCAGCTAATGTCAGCAACTCTTTGCCTCTGCTGACCTCTCCAGGCATCTCTCCACAGTCTTGCCCCTTAGCACCATCTGGGGCAGCACCCTGCCATGCACACCTTCCTTAGCCTGGGACTTCCCTCTCATGCCATTTATGTCCATATCACTCATGGATGTTCATGTCAATTGCTCAGCAAGTGGGTCCCGGTGGCTTGTCATCTCCTCTGCTACTCCACATTCCTAGCCTCTGACTCCACATTGAGTGCGGGAGGTAGGTGCTCCATTACTCACAGATGAATAAATCAACCCACACTCCCTTATGTTGAGGGGTGACAAGAGACAGGAAAAGGTGTTTCCTGTGGGCGGAGGGAATTTCTATTTCTAGTCCAACTACATCTGCTTTCAAGAGCACTATTAGGGACGCTGAAAGGTCAGAAAATAATCCAAAGAATTAATCAATGGGATGGCACTGAATTGAAAAGCTTCTGCATGGCAAAGGAAATAAGAGCATGAAGAGAGAACCTGCAGAATGGGAGAAAATCTTTGCCAGCAACTTTTCTGACAGAGGATTAATATCCAGAATATATAAAGAACTCAAAAACAAAAAACCAAAAAGAAACCCAGTCAAGAAATGGGCAAATGGGCTAAACAGATACTTCCAAAAGAAGAGATACAAGTGGCTTGCAAATATATGAAAAAAAATTTTTAACATCTCTAGCAATCAAGGAAAGGCAAACAACACTGAGATTTCATCTTACTCCAGGTAGAATGGCAATAATACAAATAATAAGTGCTGGAGAGGATGTGGTGGTGGGGGGGACGATACTTTTACACTGTTGGTGAGATTACAAATTAGTATAACCACTATGGAAATCAATTTGGATTTGTTCCTCAGCAGACCAGAAATGGAACCATTGTGTGATCCAGCTATTAGCATTTGTCCTAAGGAATTAAAGTCATCATGCTATACAGTACACGGATATCCACGTTTATAGCAGCACAATCCATAACAGCCAAGCTATGTAACTAGCCTAGGAGCCCATCAACTGATGAATGGTTGTAGCATACGTATGCAATGGAGTTTTGTTCAGCCATAAGAAAGAATGAAATTATATCACTTGGTAGGAAAATAGGTAGAACTTGAAAGCATTGTGAAGTGAAATAAGCCAATATCAGAAAATCAAGGGTCATATGCAGAAGCTAGAGAGTGAAAAGAGAAAAGAGGGGATCTCCTGAAAATAGAAGGGTAGCCATGGAAGAAGGGGACAAAGGGGAGGGAGGAAGGGAGATACTAGATGATGGAACCGACCGAATTATGTTGTTATACTATATGCTGGTGTGAGGATGTAACAACAAATTCCACTGTTATGTATAATTATGATGCACCAATAAAAATTATAAAGCATTCAAAAAGAAAAAAAAAAAAGAGCCCAATTACTGCTGTCCCTTCTAAGTTCTCACCAGGCACCAGCAGATACCACTTTTTGATATTGAATTGACCTGAGAAATGTGTGTTCCTATAAAGGCAGCATGGAATTCATTTAATTTATTTATTTACTATTTCGGAATTTTAAAAATAAATGAAACAATGATTCTTAGAAACTTGCCTTTTTGAGTGCAAGTTTCACCCGTACAGATGCTTGTCAGATAAAAACAATCTCGGGCAATCTCACAACAAGGAAACAAGACCGGTGGTCAGACTGCTAAAGTCTGAAAGAGACTAGTGGATTTGGTGGAGTCACAGCTCTAGCTTATGTGAGTGAGCCATGTGTTAGGAGAACTGCTGCTCCCTCTAGGAAGGCAGGTATTCATTGTACAAGGTAAGTCACTTTACACACTGTGTTCTTTCACTGAGTGTTGAAGTTGGATCCTGTGCTGATGAAAGTTCCTTTTTATTCTAATATCTTAAGAAAGTAGAAATCAAAACAACAGCAGCTGTCTAATTGCCTTCTCTACCTTTAAGGCACTGGGGCAAAAACAAAGAACTGTAAACCATTCCTGCCCTCAGGACACCTACAATGGCCTTGGAGTGATAAGGGACAAGAATTTGAAGTGAACAGTTAACAAATGCAAAAGTCCCACAGCACCAGGTACCTATCAGTACTTGAGGAAAAAAAAAAAATACTTTGTCATGACTATAAAAAGAGAAAAGTGGATTTCAACAGCCCCCCTCCCCTCAACCCCCAGAATATATTTCTGCTGTTGGCAAGGAAAGAAGAGAGGAGATAGAAAGTGCATGCAGGAAGAGCCACCTACTAGAAGGGATCCCGTCTGTCTCATGGAAAAGCTTTGTTTCTGACAAGTTTCGCAGAGGAAAAAGTAGGCTAGAACAAGCTTTTTATTTCCAACCCACCTTTTCTTCCTTCCCATGAATGAGGAGGGGATACAAATGAGAGCAGGCAGCCAGGGAGAAAAATAATATGGCTGGTGGATCCTGACCTCTTGGATTCCTGCCAACAGAGAAGCCCGAGAGGCAACATTTAATTGTGGAAAAACCAGCCTGGCTCTCCTCTTATCTTTTTTCCTCTGTGACTTAAACCCACAATTACTGGCAACCCCTGGATTCCGAGTCACTCAGCTGGTGGTGGCGCAGTGGCTGTGTCTGTAGCTAAAAAGCAACAGGGAGTGGGATTTTACCTGCCCGGAAGCCAGCCCAGGGAGAACATGGCCCTAACCCAGGTTTAGCACTGCTCCCATTAAAAAGTTCACAGATGTCCTCCCATCAGAATACCTCCAAGTGAGAAGTCCAGATAAGAAAAGAGAAATGTGATTTCCAGCTGCTGTATAATTCAAAGGACAAGCGATGAGTCTCCAATCCTGAATTCTACCTTTTCATTTCAACACTAGATATGTGATTCTCAATTCCTCTTCTTAAGGATTAAACTTCCAATTTCTTAGTCTGGCCATTAAGGCAACTCACTGATGGGGCCCCTCTGTCTCTCGGGAGCTTGGATTTTCTCTCTAATACGGACACTCATCTGCAGCCTAATGAATGGGTTCACTTTGCAGACAATGTGTTATTTTGCAGCATTTCATGGTGGAAAAACATGGGTCCTAATCCTGACTTTCTCACCTGAAAATCAGGTGACCTTGGACAAGTCACCTTTCATTTCAGTCTGCAGAGCTTTAAAATTTGTTCTCCAATAATGACCTCATAGAGAACAGGAGAGTTAACCTTGAACATCAATCGTTGAGCATGCATAAAAAATGCATTACAAAGGTTTCTTCCCTCAATCTGAATGCCTTTGCTAGAGTTTTTATCTCCATCCAGAAATGTTCCCATGTCCTCACTCATGTCTTATTCATTCCTTCTAGGTTGTCTCCAAAACATCTCTTCTCCCACTTGAATTATTACTCTATTCAAAACAGCTTACATGTTAATATGTTTACAGTCAAATATAACTAAATCATGCCCCATGGGCACATTTTCCTAAGGATGCTGGGAATTTCTCTAGTATTTTAAGATGTTCTTCAATTGCTTAATTGATCACAATACATAATTTGGAACTCATGGGGCATACCTAAACTATGAATGTGGAACTTCTACCTTTGGATTTAAAACTGAGTTCTATGGATAAGCTACAGGGCTTAGGGTGAAATTATCTCACCTAAACTAAATGCATGAATAAGGCCTATGCACATTTTTCTCCCATGTTTAAAGTCCTTGACCTGAAATTAATAACCACTGTCTTGAAGTAAAGAAGGACTGCGACCAGCATCCACCTGGGCCTTGTTCTGAATACGCATCCCTGCCACATGTTTCTGGGCTTTGTATGCTCTCTCTAGAGCTCATATTTATCTTTTATATTCAAGTCCAAGAATAATAACTACTCTTTTTGACTGAACATATACTATGTGCCAAGCACTTACAAGGTAACAGCTTTACATGTATTATTTCCAGTTTGATTCTTATAACCATTCTCTATAGGTAGCACTACTATTATCTCTATTCTGTAGATGAGGAAATGGGAGTTCACTGTAGTTTTAAAAACTTGCTTGCCAATGTCACATTATCTGTCAGTAGTAGGTCAAGGATTCAGCTCAAACCCTCTGGTTTGAAGTACTTAATCTCATGCTGTCATTGTTGCTCCAAGTTCCTTCAGTTCCGAACAAAATAAGGCTGCCTTTGGATTGTTTGTTTGCCTTTGTATAATATCGCAAATTCCTACATCACCTTTAAAACTCCATCCTTCAAGACTCAACTCAAAAATTACCTTTCTAGTGAGTTCATCATTTCTACTCTGTTTTCATAGAATACTTTGGGCACTGAAGGCATTAGACATGCTGGTACAATTTTTTTCTTTCTTTCTCTCTGAATTAGACTGTGAGCTCCTAGCTAATTATTCTGAAAATATCTTGAGTATTGACTGTGCCTGGGACAATGCTAAGTATGGGGACATAAAGATAAACAACATGCTGTTCCTGCACTCAAAAAATTCAGTCTTGCAGGACAGAGAGAACAAAGAAGGGCAATGGCATTTTTTGAAGCTATATTATAAGAGATAAGCGTTTATCTTTCTTTCTTAAATCCTAAGCAAAATGCTAGCCTGTAGAAATCCAATAAGTAACAATTGAATGAATGAATGAGGTTGGCAAAGGGGCTGAAGATGCAGGGACTTTTAAATTAAAGACCTACCATTCCATTATGAAAACTCTTTGAGATTATTTATATACTGACTCACCTAAAAAATGCTTCCTGTGTTGGTGTCTATGATACATTTTTTAATGTCAGACTAAAAATACACTTCCAGTACACCAACCCTGTCTGCCTACCCAAGGACTAGAAATGAACACAAGGTAACACACCACAGAATAAAAATACAAAAATGTCACTCATTCCAACTCCAACTCTAAGGCTCATCCAATAAAGAAGCATCGAATCTCACTGACCAGGGTCTTCTCAACAGGTTGACATTTGAAAGTGTCTAAAGTTCACTTATTTACAAAACCAAAGGGATACTTAGAACATTTTATAAAGCCAAAGAATCTTGAACAAGTCCTGGACTCTGAGCATCAGAGAGTTAAAAACAGATGGGAACTTAGGGGTTACCTAGACTAATTTCCCACTAAAACCAGGAAACCAGTTCCATAGCACTATCCCTAGACCCATGCAGGATCAAGTCTTAACATCATACACACTTATAACCCTTCTACTGCTCAGTTAGGAGTCTTTAGATAATCCTTTAACCTCCCCTATCTTCAGCTTTTTCATTTGGCCACAGAAAATTATTAACAAGATAAGAAGAAATAAAAACAAATTCTTCATCTGAGATTGGTTGGTTGCAAGCAACAGGATTTCACCTATTCTAGCTTAAGCAGAAATTAGCTAGAAGAATACTGGAGTATCTCAGGAAAAGCAAGGGCAAAATGTGCTGATGAGCTTGCGGGCACACACACACACAGAAAGCTGTCGGAGTAAAGTCATCTTCTGTGGTCCATCATAATTATGCCACATAGTCCTTCATCCTCACTTCCTTCTTTGCATCTGATTTCTCTCTGCCAGGCAACTTTCTCTGCCATTCTGTGCATATGGAAAAACTATGGCTGCCCTGGTGGGCCTCAGGACTGACCAGTTTAAGTGCTGATGGAAGTAGAGCATGAATTATTGAATCGCAATTTCTTACAAGAGAGAATGTGATTGATTCCCCTGGGGCAAGGGCCCATCCCTAGTCTGATTGATCAGCTGTGGCTGGAGACTGATCACACAGCTAGCTTGCCGGCTCAATATGGGTGATAGAACAATCAGGGAAAAGTTGAGCAACTTCTTCAAGAAAAGGGCATGAGCTAGAGCCAAAGCCAACAACTGGCAATGGAGACAACCACTAACATCTCTGGCACAGAAGTATTTTGTAAGGAAAGCACCACCCAGTGCAAGCTATCATTGTGGTCATCTAACGATCCTCATCAGTCACCTTCTGCTTGACCATCATTAGTGGCCGGGTTTTCACAACTTGTGGAGACCGTCATTTCATTGCTAAACACCTCCAACTATTAGAACTCTTGTCTACGTGACAGCAACTTTAAGATACTACATTTAAACAGTTGCAATCTTCCCCCAAATCTTACCTTTCATGAAGGCATAATCTAACTTGTGAGGTCAGGCCTAGGCTTTTCTTTGAAGTCCTAATATGAATAATGGTCAAAGCCAGAAAGAGATTTGTTGGACAACTGTTTGAAAAAACAACCTAGAGCAGAACAATTTAAAAAATCCCAGAATGTCTACTTTAAAGAATTACTACTACCTCTTTTACTAACACTGTTACTCCTAACTATAGAAAAAGAGGAACTAGAATCATCTAGCATTAATGCAGAAATTTGTAGGTAGATATTGGGAAAATGAGTTTTTTCCAATGTGGTCCTCACCACTTTCGCTAGTAGAATTCTGCCTTGCCTAACAAAGGATTTTCCTACCTTTACCTAACTTCCTTTTGCTTTGAAAAGCATAACCCAGAAAATAATTTTAATTCCTTTTTTTTCTTAACCAAAATAAAGGTGTGATTTCCTCATAAAAGAAACTCACAATAGCTATGTTATATGATTGGCTGGCATTTAAATATAGAAAAGAAGACCTAAAGTTAGAAGTTGAGGTAGAAACACAAATGCATCTTCTATATAGTAGGGGGTACCATTACACAATCTGCTGCTGATGGCTGCTCTTCTGTTCACATTATGAATGGCAATGATGTCACTAGGTTTCTATTTTAGTAACCAGGGTATACTTGTTATGGATGCAAAGAGAATCTCCTCTTTTATGTTCTAAACTCAGAGCAGGAAATGAGACAGGTGGGTGATCTGCAGCTGTGGCACTATAAACAGGACCAACCTACCATCTAGTCTAGATTCTAGACTGCACCACATTCCCTGAAGTACAGATGGGGAGGTTTTTAAAAACTGAAAAAAAATGCCATTTTAGAAAGACCAGTGCAACTTCTATCCAAGAATATGAGACTGCTGTTTGGTAGAAGACTAGGTGACCTGTACTGCCTGGAGCCAGCCCCCATCTGAACTCTTAATGTACAACCAGGAGATCCTGCTCTGGTTCCAGCCAACTGTGCCACGGTGGGCAAGTGTCACTCCCTGAATTAAAATGTTTCTTTATCTGGTAAATTAAAGGACTGGTCCTTTAACTTGGGCCAATCATTCATTTGAAAATCTGACAAAAGCCATAAACACTTTTACTCCAACAATGAGTATTAAAAAATAGGACCAAAATTTTACATAGAACATCAGGGGGCTCACATAGCTCTGAACTCCACCTATTGAACTGCCTGAAGATTACAAGCTCAAGAGCCCTATAACATTTCTGCCAGTGCTCAGAGCCACCTGCAATAAGACGGGTGATGTTTGCTAATTATTTCTAGACTGCTCAACATTATAAATGAGTGTTAAGATGCGACCTACCTTATGTAATCCACTTCCTAACGTAAAATTGATCAACAAGCCAATGGCTGACTGGAAAGAGTGGAAGGGACTGGATATACCAAACTATAAACATTACAGACCAGACGTCCCTTATCCAAAATGCTTGGGAGCAGAAGTGTTTTGAGATATATATAATTTAAAATGTTTTGTATGTTCATAAGGAGATATGAGGATGGGACCAAGTATAAACATAAAATTCATTTATGTTTCACATACACCTTATACCAGAGCCTAAGATCATTTCAGTCAATACTTTTAGTTACCTGTGTTTTAATTGGGATAAAAAAGGTCTGGTGCAAAACTCTCCACTTACAGTGTCATGTTGGCACTCAGAACTAAGTTTTGGATTTTGCATCATTTCTGATTTAAAATTTTCAGAACAGGGAAACTCAGGCTGTAATAAAAAATCCTGGAAAGATTTTGAAGGAGCTCTACTCTGCTTCTGGATTTAATTTCTTTATTCTTAAATAGATAATATAAAATCATTGAGCCAGACAGAGGTTCATAGTGATGCTAACAGACAGGGAGCTCTGTAGTGACTTTGTCTAAGTAATGTGCTTACAATAATCACACCCAGTGAAAACAAAGCCAAAGATTCCCAAGAGCCTGCCAATACCAACATGTTCACAATGGTCAATTCCAAAGGAAGAACTGTACACATGTGCTAGAAGATTCCCTCAAGGGAAAGATAATCCATGAGTGAGAGAGAACAAACATATCCCTAATCTTCTATATCCAAGGTTAAACATCAGTCTTTCCCATGATGTTAATTTCTTTCCATCTCAAGTCAATAAGACGGACACATACCAAGAAATCCTAGGTGCTAACCTTGGCTTGCAGGATGGGGGATTCACAATTTTATAGGAATCAAGAGATTGGTCATGAAGCCCATCTTGAACCCTGGTAACCACCTTCCCTTTTACCTAGTCCTGAAAAATATCCTATTCCATTTAAGTCTCTGAGATCCTTCTGGTATATTTTGAGCTTTTTCAGCTTATCTTTTTGGGGAGGATAGGAAAGGAGAGCAGAAGAAGCTGATTTTTTTTTTTTTATTTCTGCCTGTTGACTCTGACTGTGGTAACATGAAGAAATTTAAATGTAAGTTTTAAAATCTTGTGATACTGGCCTATGATGAAAATGATCCAATTAGAAATATATCTTATAAACAGAAACTGCAAGAGGCTCATGAATCAATCCCTCTTTGAGGAGGAGTGGAAGTAAAGGCTGGGTGAGTGAACTCAGGATTGCTTTTCTGTAGTTACTAAAACATGGAAATCCAATTGAATGACACTCCAGATGACCTGCTCCATCATAGTAGTACAGTTCCCCAGGTGTATGTCATTCCATATCCGTAAAGTTCTCCCAGAAGCATCAATAAACACAGAATTAAGAAGCTTGGCTAAAGGCCAAATATTACTTCCCGAAGGGATTCCTTGGCTTCCCTTCTTCTACAAACTCACCCCATCTTAGATAATGTGAGTTTATTTTTAATAATCAATAGATTATTTCTTTTTTATTTTATGATGGTCTTCCCTTGATATCTATCTAACACTCCATGACCAATGCACAATCACGGGATGCTTGGTCATCTAACTTGAAAACGTTTTGGTTAATTTTAATGTCATTCTAATTTTTTTTCACTAGAAATGCTTTTGGTTTGGAGAAAGAAAAATCACTTGCCACTTACAAAAATAATTCTACTGCTTCATTTAGTCATTCACAGTTACAAGAGACTGATACTGGATTGTAGTATCCAGCCCAGGGCTCAAGGCAAAACAGAATGCTTTCATTATGTAAGAACAGAATATGCCTGGCTTTGCCACCCATCATCACTTACCAGTATTTCTTTAGCCCGAGGGATTTTTAAACCCTTCAAAATTCCAAATTTTCTGTTCAAAACAGGTCCCTCTGTCACTCACTCTCTTTATAATTTGTTTCCATGGGGGTCTAACATTAATGTAATCATTTCATAAGATTTACATTAATCTCCATTCTTCTATTTCTACCTATGTGGAAACAGCATCAGATCCTACTGGTTGAAGGGCTGAGTCCCACAAAAACCACCCCACTTCAGATACCAGGAGCAAGCACATTGTGGCCAATGTGAGATATGTGACCTTTGGCCAACAATCCAGATTCCCAAGACCCTCTCCTTGGGTTGGACTAACTTGCGAGAGAATGGGACCCAAACAAACACTTTACTTACCACTTACCAGTTTATCATAAAGGATATTACAGAAGCTAGGATTTTTAAATCTTGTTTCCACACGACCTAAACAGGGTTTCATACAACTACAGGAACCTCTTCCAAGGGTGAGGCCCATTATTGGCTACTGGACATCAAGTCAAACCTCAGCCCCTCTCCTCCCCCGGGAGCCTGGAGGATAGGGCTGAAAGTCCCAACCCTCTATTATACTTTTTTTTCAAATGCATATTACTGTTTTGCATAATATGTACTCTCAAATATAATACACACATCACTTATATAAATTATCCTATATTGCTATTGCTGTCTTCCCAAAGATACCAGCCTGAGTAAATTCTGGAGTTGATGAAACAATGACCAGTTTTTATTGTGTGAGTGAATGTTTTTTAGATATCTAAGCTTTTGTTCAAATCTCAGATCCTAGCTAAAGCCAGAATCACCTTCAAATTGGATGATTAAAAATAATAAACATTTAGCCCCAAATAATCATAAGATATTTAAAATACATAGCCCTTAGATTATTTTATCTGTTCGATGACCCTTCAAAGGCAGGTAAAAACTCTTGACCAGCATGTATGGGAAGTCCCAGCTTTAATTCACAGCCCAAATAGGATATCTCCTCTTATTGTTTGAAATCTAATTTCATTTCATAGACTGACGGGAAAAGTTTGTTTTTCTAATTAAAGAGGTCCATTCCTGACTTCTTGCATGTGAGGTAATATCATTACAACTGAATCTTTGATGAAGAGGAAGCCATTCACATATAAAATGATCTTGTTTCTCACACTCTCATGCCTCATTTCTTGCTGTCAGAAAGGAATCCAAGTAATGGTAAAATATAAAAGTGAACAAGCAATCTCATGCATTCTTAACACAGAATCAGAGGAAAACTCAGACTTGTCTTAAGTATTATTAAAATTAAAATATCTGTATTCATACATTTATATCTATCAATGAAAAAAGACAATATCATTTTTCTGTCATTATAACAAAATAACAAAATACCCACAGCTTGGTACTTTAGAAAAAAAAAAAGAGGGTTATTTACCTCACAGTTTAGAAGAATGAGTCCCTAACTGGGCAACCCCATCTCTTTAGCCCCTGGTGAGGAAACCATTGGCTACATCCCAACATGGTGGAAAAACCGAAAAGGAAATAGGTATGTACAGAAGAGATACATGGTAAGACAGGAAATCAGAGGGAATCAGGAGCCAGGCTCACTCTCTTTATAATTTGTTTCCATGGGGGTCTAACATTAATGTAATCATTTCATAAGAATTACATTAATCTCCTCCAAGGGTGACGTCCCCAATGATATCACTCCCTACTAGGCCCCACCTCTTAAAGGTTCTACTACCCCTCAATACCCTACACAAGGAACCAAGCTTCCAACACATGAATATTCAAACTATACCTCATCTATAGCAAAGATAGTATGTATTTTGGAGCCTGAAGACATATTTGAGGGAGTAAAAAAAAAATAAGACTTCATATTTCATTTACATATAGAAATATTTTAATGAAAGCCTCACCACCATGGGAAATTTGTTATTTAGGTTTAACATTTGCTGAGAAGTCATTCATCTATAAAATTATTAATGTAGAATTATTTCCTAGTTTCTTGATTGGGATAAATGCTCAATACTTGGATTTAAAATCATTTTATTGATACATTTAAGCTGATAATTGTGAATACTGAGCTTTCAATACATTTCAAGTGAGTTGGGAGAATTCTGAAATACCTAATGCATTTATGGTGAACTGGTAAAAAATGAAATAGAAAAAGTGCTTGAGTTATTTCATACTATCAATGAAGTATCTTTAAAAATACAATTCTAGTTATAAAAAAAATTTCACTAAACATACTTAAGGACTTTTTTCCAAACTTCGGTGGTATAATTAAATTTTAGAAATGTATCATCAACTTCTAAAATTTCACATGAACTCACCTGAGGCTCTAGATTATTAACTAACTGATGCCAAATTCTAAAATTGAAATATAGGCCAGTCATTTTTAAAAACGCAAAAGGCAGAATGACAAAATCCTCCAATATTTTCCTCACAATCTAAAAGCAGAAGATGCTGCAAAATGCCTTCCCAAGAGTTAAACTTGGCTCTCAACAGTAGCCTGTCAGAGCAACAGGCGCGGCTGGAAAGTAGGACACATGACCTCAGGGTCAATTCTGAAATCTTAACCACAATTTTATTAGTATAGGCAATATATGAAACAACTGGGCCCAGAATCAATGTGTCAGTGTTAATGATTACTGAAATGTTATTTAAGTAACAAAAACCTTATTTCACATTAGGAAGGGGCAAGCACCTCAATCTTATGTTACTATTTTGGCAGAATGACACAATCCAAGAAATGTTTTCATCACAAAGCTGTGAGTTATGTGAATATAAACAACATACAAGCCTCCCACTGGGAGGTCACCATTTAACAAGGAGTCCTAGAAAATAAGTCAGTCGTGAGCACTGAGGTTGACAGAGTGGACATCACAGGCCAGTGATGAGGGGTGTTGGAGGAAGATGAAGGGTACTTAGGAGGGAATGGAGGAGGGGAATATAGAAAATACTTGGAGAGGCTCCAGGGGCACGTGAGTGAGAGTTAGGATGTCTCAAAGGATGAGTGGGTTTTCAATTGGAAGCCCTTCATTTATGGGAAGAAGGTTGTTGACAAATGAAGTAGGGCTGGGGTGTGACTCAGTGGGGAGTGCTTGCTGAGTACCTGGAAGCCCTGGACCAAGGTTTGATCCCTTGCAAAAGAAAAGAAAAAGGAAGAGAGCGCTAAGGTCACTATAATCAAAGCTGTGCATGGGGGACACTCTCTGAACATGGTCAAGGACACAGTTGGTATGTCCAGGTCAGCAGTGAGAGAGAAGGCCAGAATAGAAGGGCGCCGGATGCCGAGTCTTATTTGTTAGTTATTAAGGTTGTCTTGTACAGAGTAATGATAAAATTAAAATTATGTTTCTTTTATAAGTCTAATCTCACTAAGCAAAATATAGAAATTAAAATTGGTAAAGGGGATGAACTTCAGGAATGATCATTATAATAGTTACTTTTATTCTTTAATTTATAAATAATATGCACTAAGAACTTTACATAAATTAATTTATTCCTTAAGGAGGTGACTTGGTTAATTAGAAATTATTATCCATATTTTATAGATGACAAAATTGGCTCAGAGAGGTTCCATAACTTGCAGGGACTTAGACATTTTGCTGAGGGACTCCTGAGACCATTCTCTTAAAATGTAGATTCTACTACTCTACCTTGTTATCGAGATATAAATCAGGGAACATAAAACACCTTGTTTTTACATAATAATAGTAAAAAAATAATAAAATTAAAAATATAATAAAACCTTGTTTCCTTTGAAAAGTACACACTCAGAGAGACAGCTTCTCAGAAGGTTCTCCATGAGCCCATCTGGATTTCATGCCTTGTTAATCAGTCTCCTAGAGTGTGGGACGGCCTAACCAGTTCTTCTCTAACCAACAGAAGTGACGAATGGCCTCTCCTGAAACATGCTCCTCGTGTTCTCCTGGGTAGGAGTCCCTAAGGGAGGGCAGCTGCCATGCTGCCAGGCAGTCCCAGGGAGAGGCCAACACGGGGAGGAATAGGGGCCTACCAACAACCAATGGTGAGTGCAAAAGCAGATCCCCCCACCCAACAGAACCTGCGAGCCTTCTGATGAGACCACAGATGAGGACAACAGCTTGACCACAGCCTCAAGTGGAAGGCTGGGCCAGAGACTCTCAATTGAAGCTGTGTGTATCTTCCCGATCCCCGTTAAGGGTAGAGATCATAAATATTTACTGATTTTGAGCTCCTAAATTTTGGCTAATTTGTTACCCAGCACAAATAGAGCCAGTAGATAGCAATTATTTTAATTATTACAGAATAAACATTTTCCTTTATACTTGGAGCTAGGCATCTAAGAGATTATACCTGAAATAAACCATAAGCAACCATCCCAGGTAACAGACCTTTTTCATCAGGCAATCTATCTGTCTTGTCCTCCTAGAACTCCTGTTACAACCCTTGTTCTTCTTTTACTGAAGATGTTTTGGGGACTAGGAATACTAAATCCCAAACCTTGAGGTTTGCAAAATCATGAACAGACTCATCCTATGACACACTGCTTCCTTCCCAAAGCTAACACACTGCAGTGCATAATCCTTTTATTAAAGTACCCACATATTCTTTGTCATTCATAGCTTTATTGTCTTTTTTCCAGACACCCTCTCCCCTATTCCCTTACAAAAGTCATGTCTTATACAATCTTATATTCTTGGTACCTAGCACTTACCATATGGTTGGGACTTTGAGCAAGTCAACAGATAAGAAACGGGGAAACAATGGTTGAATGCTCTGGGTTCTTGTGTTAATCTGGGACTTCCTATTGGCCATTTCCTCCTATCTAGAATGCTCTTTTACTCACTTCCAAACTCAAGGCCAACTGTTTACAGGCTTCTCAAGACTCTCACCTGGAGAATGTCTGCTCACCTGCATGCACCACTGCCCCCACAGACACACAGCCTGCCCTTTCCTTGCACAAAGCCTTTTCTTTATGTTGCTACAGCCTCCCAGGATATACGTTGGTCACAGCACCCAGCACACATACTGTCATAATTGGATGTTTGTCATTTCCACTTTACCATAGCCCCTTGAAGAACAGATCCCCATTTGTGCCTGCATGTCCAGCCATCAGGGCAGTGCCTGGCCATAGTGGACCCTCAAGAACAGTTTGAAAAGGTAAATGAGAGATTGAAGGAATGGGAAAAAGAAAACTCTGCATTCTAGAAAAGTATCTCAGCATAATGTACTCATTTCAGATAAGATGTCAATCAGGTACATAAATTGCTCTAATTCCTAAACAGTGTAAACTGTATGTAACTGCATATCAAGATTACTGTTGATATAGAGAATCGTAATTTGTAAAAGTGCTTCAGTTTATGGATAGGCCCAGGCAGAGAAATTTTCTTTTTCTTTATTTTTTGATTGATTGATTGATTGTATCAAGGATTGAACTTAGGGGCACTTGACCACTGAACCACATCCCCAGCCCTATTTTGTGTATTTAGAGACAGGATCTCACTGAGTTGCTTAGCATCTCACTTTTGCTGAGGCTGGTTTTGAACTTGCTATCCTTCTGCCTCAGCCTTCTAAGCCACTGCACCCGACCAGAGCAATTTTCAACACACCTTTTCTCTTTGCCTTGCATCCCTAACCCTATTTCAGTAAAAAAAATGTTTTCTTCCTTTTCAATGTAAGATTCCCTACACCATCCCCAGATGCCAAACATGTCTCAGTCTTCAACAAATCAGTCAACTATCTCTTCCCCACAAAATGTTTAGGTATCCCATGCCCTCAGAGTCTTGAAATGCAACAGAACTAAAAAGATAAGCTGTTTTAGTGGGAAATGAGGCTCATGGATTGGCTTCCCCACATTGATAGTGATCTTTTTCTAAGGCCATGGCTTTACTCAAAGCCCTGTGGGAAAATTCCACTTAAAAACAAAGGACCTTTCCAAAGCCCTCCAGTCACTCTGTGTGGGTGAGTTCTTTCCTGGCACCAGAGAGGTGAGGAAGCTGCAAGTTAGGACAGCTTTCTGAATTAGGACCCTAGATCTTTCATTTTGTGATCTTTTGATATTGGGCAACCTCCCCAGTGCCTAAATGAGATAATAATAGGATCTATCTCTAGGACTCAATGGAGAAATTCAGTGCATTAATATAGGTAAAGTGCTCAGAAAGGGCCTCGAAGCAATTAGCAGACAATGATTACCAGATGCTGCTATAATCATCATCACCATCATCATCATCATGATGTTACCGTTATGAGGAGTATTCCCAAAGGGCTGGAAGAGAGTGCACTTACTGATCTGGTTGTTCAGCTTGAAGGCGATGTCCAGTTGTAGGATAAACAGCATGAATTGGAACCAAGGACTCATCTCCATGGAGGGGAGGGGAATGTGGACAGAAAACACAATATCATTGGCTTCAATTTCCCTTGGAATTGCTTCTTCGATGTCTCGGATCTTATCACACTGATTGGGTCCCCAGGGCATTAGCCATTTTGTCTTGTGATGGTTCTTACGGACGTCCACACATTTCACTGACATGTAAGACACCGCTGTGGTGGGCCCCGGAGCTGAAAAGACAATGATTTTCTGTTTTAGAAGACAAATATATTGAAGAGACCATTTCTAGTTAATGTTCTTTCCACTTCTGTCTTCTCTCTGGGTTTTGTACAGACTTCTACAACCTGAGATCAGTAATTCCCAGAAATCTCCCAAATCCAGGTGAGGTTCCTTCATCTACCTCCAGAAGGGCATAAAAGCATCCCCAACAGCCCCCACTATGTTTTCAATCACTGGCATTTAAAGCCTACATTTGTAAGCAATCTAATACAGTCACCTCCTCACTCCAAACCAATGTCACCAATACCCAAGGTAGCATATGATAAATAACGCCAGATGTATTACCAATCTGGTGTCAACTCCATGCTGTACCATTTCTAGCTATGCCACCACTATTCACATAGGAATTACTAACCTGTCTGTATAAATTTGTCCTGTTTAATTTTAAAGGGAAACACACACAAAGAGCATAAAATTGATATTAGCTATTATAATTTTTAAAAAAGTTTTTGTAGTTGTAGATGGACAGAATGCTTTTATTTGTATATGGTGTGGCAAGCACTTGGCCCCAGCCCTATTGTAAACATTTTTTCATATAATTAAAAAATTTTAATTACTGGTTGTAAAATAGTCAACCACTATTTTACACTAACTATTCCTTTATCCATTTGTAAAAGCTATCTATAAATAAGAATAATTATAATTTCTTGTTAATAATTTCTTCTAACTTTTCTATCTGCTATCTAAATTTGTTCATGGCATACTTCAATACATAAAAGTTCCACATTTTACAAAGAATCTCTCTTTCCCTTTATAATTTTGTTCATGTTTTTGTATTCAGAGATTAACTTCTAAATGCAATAAACAGCCAACTGTATTGAATTCTAGTTGCTTTTTACAATTTATTTTTAAATATTTAAGCAGTTGAATTTTATGGAATTTGCTTTGACATAAGGCATGGTGTGAGGTCTGGTTTTTTTCCATATATTAGACTACCAATTTGTGGGCTATCTCAATATCATTTTGAATCTTATAGGATTGATGGTTATGATTAGAATCAATATTTGCTAGAGTAACTAGTCTCGCCAACTCAAATTTATATATTTTTGTATTCAATTTATAAATTGATGTGGGAAGAATCAGTATCCTCTCCCATTATTTTCTTTTAAAAAATTTTTAGTGGTCAGTGAATCTTTATTTTTATTTATTTATAGGAGGTGCTGAGAATCTAACCCTCACACATGCTAAGCAAGCACTCTACCACTGCACTATGACCCCAACCCTCAACCAACATTTGGTCTTCCCATCCAAACAATACTTGCTTCTCCATTATCTGGAATCCGGTTTTGGATTTCCTTGAAAATATTTCATAGTTTTCTTCATGTGAGTCCTGATAGTACAGCATAATTTAAAAATATATCCATAAATTTTCCCTGAAATGTGATAGTGGAAGAAAAACATTAAAAAACATGGCTTATGAGTGTGGTTTAAATGTACTTAATTCTGTGCCTCTGATATTTGGCACACTTATGTTTGCAGATCTTTTCTCAGCAGAAATTATCTCTTATTTAATAGAATAAGAGACAGTAACTAGGACTACATAAAACAAAAGGACAATCTTATTAAGAGGCAAAAGTGCATCTTATCAATATTCTGCTCTATTTCTAATGCTCAAATCCATATATTTCTATCCCAAAATATCTATCCTAAAGTTAAATTCTGAGTAGTAAAATGTTATATGTGCAGAAAGTTGGGCTAAAGATAATTAAAACTTAATAGAAAAACTCATCACTACCAAAATACAGCTGAAAATCCATTAATACAGCAGGTTGACCATGCAACAGGGAGTCCACACTAACTCATGCTGGGGAAGTTTTTCTTCAAAACTCAAAACTGTACCACGAGGATGTTTTTACATCTAATCACCTAAAATCCATCATCTTCTCATCAGTCGAAACATGAGTCAATCAAACTTTGACTCAGCTAAATAACCCCTGACATTAGAAAGACCAAATGGCACATTTTACTGGACCCCTTTTTAATGTGGTTGGAAAAATAAACAGTGAGACAAAAGTCATGAATTCATGAATTCTATTTTTGGTGAACATACTCAAACTGACTATGTCTTGCAGAAAATAGTTACTACATTTTAATTTCTATTCTACCAAAATGAACATTTTTTTTTCAGTTCTTTCTCCCCCCACGTTGAAAAACAAGTCTCTCACTCCTCAGACTAAAATGAAAAATAACTACCCGGGTTCCTCAGCTAAGCTCCAAAACCACATTCCAAACTGAACAACAGAGAAGCTGAACACTTGACCCGCACAGAGGCTGCATTTTTAATGGCCTCAGTGAACGCTGCCTGTGTGGCAGCCTGCATTATTTTCATTCTTTCACTAGTCTGGTGTTTTTGCCATAAAGAAAAAAATCCTAGGAACACTAATATTTTCATAGAGATCATGGCAATGAACTTGGAGAAGCCTCAAGTGCATCATAAGCCAGACTGAGAGAATGACAAATATTTTTCTTCACTTGAATAAATTAGTCCTCCAGTCAAGTTTTTTTTCCTAGTTAAAAAAAAAAAGTCTTTGCTTTTTGCATGACTTAAAAATCTGAAGATAATTCAACATTTTCAATTTTTCTAGTAGTGCTCAAAAGAAAAAAATGCACGTATTGTTTGAGCAAGTAAACAGGCATCATAATTCAAACATGATTAGTGTTCCTCCAATAATATCTTTTCAATTCAACTTCCTTCTGCAACTAAAAGTGAATTCCCAGGTATTTCTTTATATAGAAAGCATTTAAAGTAAACAAAACTCAAAGCTTATGTTTCATAGCTGGTGGCCTACCAATAGAAGATGTTTTCATTAGTTTGTAGCTAAAACTGTAAACACACCAACCATAAAACTGTGTCCAATATCAAAAAAAGTTTGATCTGGCCTTAAAATTTTTTTAAGTGATTTTATTGTAAGAAAAGGAAAGAAATGCAGGAAGTTGAAATTACTGCAACCTTTGAACAAGCCTCAATCAACTGAGAGCTATTTGTAATGAAGGCCTTACTTAGTCACTAGTGTGGTTCTAGGGATTAATAGAGTTTGTGTACTTAAGAAGGGGCTGGATGGATTCAGGTCAACAAACTGAGTCATGTTTGCTCAGGTGAAAGCTAAAAATAACTACCCCTTGGTATTCCTAGGGTAGTAATACAGGATTGCCCAGCTGCCTCAGCACACATTATAAATGTCCCCTCTCCCATCTAGAGCATACAATTTAACTGAAAATAAGAGAACCAAAAGTTAACTTCTACATTAATATAATTTTGTAGACAGAGCAATTTGGCCAAAAATGAGTGTATCTGGTCACCATGAATTAGTTAACTTATGGTAGGCTAAGACAGCACTTGAGGGTATGCACGGAAGTTAGAAAATCACAAGCTACTCTGAAAACGCTGGCTCAGTTCTCATTACCATGTCAAACAGGCCATTTTTGTCTTTCTTTCTCTGTATTTCAACTCAATATTTTTTGGCCTCCACTTTTCCATTACAGTACTCAAAACTATAAAATGTGATACTATGCAACCTTTAACTTAAAAGTGATATGAAATCAGTAAGACTTCTGAGAAATTCAGAGATGTATGAAGATGTGCACAAACCCAACTAGACACCTCTTTGACGATTCAGCTGACTCTCAATTAGTACAAATGTTGCTACTTTCACTATGTCTTGAGTACCTACCTACTAAGTGTTAGATGCTGATAGGTATTGGAGTGAACTTATTGGACACCAGTGGTGTGGTACATAAAAATAATGAAGATGAGCAATTAATAAACAATTACAGAAAAAATAGAAATGTGGAAAACGCTGTATTTTACTATAATACTACCTGAGAAAGGGCAACAAGGGGTATTTGGGAACAAAGGGGAAATGAATACACTAGAATGAGACAAAAATTCCAGTCATCATTACAGTGTAACTCTGAATAAAAATGTAAGTGAACAATGACTAAACCTATACTTCTTTTGGAAGAATATTCATTGACTCCAGGCAGTTTCCTGTTATCTCAAATGGCTATCCAGTCTACAAATTACTATCTAGCCAACCACTACCGTTTTTTATGCTCAAAGGTGAGTCAACCTCAAATCATTAGCTCCTACTCTCTCCAGAACCCGCAATTTAAAAAGTTGGACAGAGACAAGACTCGGTTGCCTCCTAGAAAACTTAAAATAAAACTAAAACAACTCGCTAACATGACACATGGTCTCCATTGAAGCCAACACAGACTATTTATTTCTTTGCTTTATCATAAGTAACAAAGATGCTTTAGCAGTTACCTAGCAGTATTACCATTGTGCAGGCTCTGTGCTAACTAAAGATAGAGACAAATGACAGTCCCAGACGCCAAGCTGTTCACTGTCTAGTGTGGGAGGCTGAGAAGTCGGCAGAGAATTACATCCTGATTGAAAATTGCTCTGGCAGGGTTTACATAGGATCCTTTGGTTGTAAAAGGAGTTCGGGGTGGCTTGCATGACCTAGACTTGAAAGAGGGCAAGGGTCAGCTGAGGGAGGAAGGGGACCGCCTAGTAGGGAAGGCCCTGAGGAAGGGCACATGCCTGGGCACAGGAACCATGTTTTCTGCAGATGCTTGCATTTTGAGTATTGAATGTCAAAAAGAGGTCATTTAACAATCAAAAGAAGGACCACCTCTCCTTCCCTTGTCTGGTTTTTGCTCCTTACTTTTTCCAACCAGTGGCACAGCTCTACCAGAATGCCCTGGTTTCTACTACCAATAGTCTGCCTTCTGCTTTCTAGAGCACCATAAAGAGGGAATGGCATGTGACCCACATTTAACAAAGGATTCTTATTTGGGGGGATGCCTCCTTTTAAGGCACCTTTCCCAGAACTCTAGCTACCCACAGGCCAGGGGGAGATCTGCTGGGAGAAGGGGGAGCGAAGGGTGGTCTGGGTGGGAGTGGAAAATCTCCACCTCCTATTCCCCAACCGGCCCCTAGAGAGCCTTTGAAGTCTCAATCATCAGGTAATAACAGCCTTCCCCTAAATTAGAGGAAGAATGTCTGCCTGCTACAAAGATGATATGTAAAGATTAATCTTCTCTGGGATACAAGGGTAAGGAATGTGGAGAACAGACTAGTTTGGAAGGGTAATTCATGTTTACGAGCATTAATAAACACAACCCTGCAATTAAAAAATAAAGTAATGACTCCAGGTAAAATGGTCGAGGATTTAAGAAATCTTTTAAAGAATTATTTTTACGTTAGCATTTAGCTGACAAAGATGACAGCAAAACATTAATTTAAAAACATACAATTGCTAGAAGATACTTTCTTCTAATGAGACACAGAAAGGCTGATTTAACTTTTGAACCTAGTCTCAGTTAAAAATCTATCACTATCTCTGTACCCGAAAAATGTGAATGATTTATTTGTTTTTATAATTCATTTTATTTATTTTCAACCTTGTTTGACAGAAAATTGGGGGCTTCTAGAAGTAAATGTTACCCTTAATGAAAGAAATAATAATTGGGGATGATTTAAAAGAATAGAATTAATGGGGAAATATTTGGACTATTTCTGCATCTTTGAAAGTAGAAAACAAAAGTATCATCCAGATAATAGTAAGCCTCCAAAACTTCCACCTGAACTATGAAACCAAGTGACTCCATGTGTATAGCCAGTCCCTGGCTATAAAGAGAATTTGTAAGAAGTTAATAAAAAAAAGTATATGCCCAGATTGGATCTAAGCTTTGCTTATCTAAATATTTATGCTTCCTTAATGCAATGGGTACTTAGGTTTTTGGACAATTCCAGAGTTTGCTTAGGAAGTTTCGATGTGCAGCAAGGTAGGAGAGGTAAACCCGGAGACAGGGAGTATATGTGACAGAATTGAAAGAGACTAAATGAGCTTGTGTTATTTATGCAATTTTTATTCAAATGTCCCCCCAAGGCAGTCATTGAACATAAGTGAATCTTCAGCTTAATTTAGAAATTATTTTTTAAATGTTCCATTGAGTTCCCTCAGACATTCCTCATGCCTTTCTTAAACTCAAAAGCCTTAATCCTGGTTAAAAAAAGGAAGCATGTGGAATAGACTGCCACTTAAATAGTGGCCAGATCACATTTTCTGGTTGAGTTGTGAGGTCTCAGACGAGTAATGATTCTTTGAATCATTTCTGGATGTCGTTCATCCAGGAGCAATTTCTAAAATGATTCCCTAGTGTCCTCCATAGCATGTATCTAAATTATAGAACGTCTCATTAAAATGATGGCTTCAAAATTACAGCTAAAGAAACAGCAAATAATTATGTTAACCAGACTTGGTACTTAGGAAGGAACTGACTCAGTCTGTTCATTCCTTGATTGAAACTGCTCTGAAGTATTAATGGTCAGACACACATTCTGCCTTTGTCACATACTTTTGAGGATGAAATTCTCCTACAGTTTAACCTTATTGATTAAACATTATACTAGATTACTGAAGGAAATATTATTTCACGATTCGGTCTCAGTTACTGAAAACTCTTTAAGTGTGTCTACAGGGACTAAACCTGGAGAAGCAATTTCTGGAATTATAGTAGTTCTGTCCTCACATGTGAAAACAGGGTATACTAAGTGAAATGCAATTCATTCTTGCCAGCAATTTTTCAGCAAGTCATTAATTATGTTCACATCTGTTCTAGGAAAGCTAATGTTTCTCAATACAGCAGTACATTCCTCTACGCTAAACTACTACCACCAAAACACACACACACTCCCCCTGTAGAGAGCTGAATGCAAAGTAATGTATACTGTACACACAAAAGTGAAGCACATACTTAAAAATAGTTCTCTATGACATAAATTTGTGAATAAGTGACATAGACATTTTGAAAACAAATTTTTCAGAAACTGTAGCAAAACTTGTGTAATCCATCCCGACTTAAAAAAAAAACTGAAAAAACTATTACATCTAGATCTTAGGCAGAAGAGAATTTTAAATGGTTGGCCTGCAACCTCAATGGTTGTGAAACCAAAGATGTAACAACTTTGAAGAATAGAAGAATTCCTTTATATTTGTCAGAATCTCCACAGCAAACAAGCAGCACCACTTGGCTTATATTATTTGCCTGGCTTGGATCCCATGGAATTGAGAAGCATTGGAACCAAGGGGGAAAAGAAGTGAGAGTGCTTGAGGACACTGAGCCAAAGTCTTACATAGTATTTGAAATGCTGTGGTAAAGATGAAATAATTTTAGGCTCAAGATTGGTGCCAGTTTCTTTTTTCTTTTTGAAAAAATAATAAAATGCCCATAAAGGATCCTGCCAGAGGTTTACCATATAAAATCTGCCAAACATTAGACGTGCTAATGGGAGTAGCAATTCAGTGGCCTGAATTCAGATGAAAAAACTGACCCTCACCTTTGGTCTCCAGCAATAAAGAGAGGCTAGATCAAGAAGCCTCATAGAAGTACATCATATTACTAATTTTAAACTCTCTCCCTGAAAAATGCTTGAAATTACTGTTTCTCCACTCTAGAAATACTCAGAACAGCAAAAATTAAATACACATGAAGTGAACACAAAAGGCTTCCACAGAAAAACCAAATGGCTCATCCAATAACTGTTGCTCATTGCCCATTTTACTGTATTTTTGACTAAATTTTTGACTTTGTGCCAGTACTTCAAAATCAGCAACCTTTCAGCCAAAAAGCTGTGTGGAATGTAGCCAGGCCACCTATGGAAAGTGAATGATAGCATCTCATAATTTACTACCCAGGACTATGATCTCATCAGCCCAGCATGGCGGGCACAACAGCCTGTGTGTAGGAATTTCCTGGAGCCCCCTGTGGAGACCCACAAAGCTGCTCTGGAAGGCTATGGGCATAGGGGTGATAAAAGGTAGACAACTAGCTCTATTTCTTGAAGGAGTTTACCACCAGCACATTTTCTGGGTTGAAATATTCGTGTTAGGAAATCCTCAAATTAAATCTTCTAGGAGAAGCAACTGCGTTTTTTCTAAGTATAAATTTCCAAAAATTTGTTATTTATAATTTATTATCAGACATCTATTATTTATAAATTATGCACCTCCTACTTTTGTAACATTATCAACGTTAATAATAAGGATGAATACTAACGTTAAATGCACACTTTCACACATATTGATCATCTAATTCTCCTAGTACACAAGCCATTGTAACCGTCCACATTGTACATTCAGAGGGTTAATGGGTTCTGTCCCATCAGTAAACAACAGAGCTAAGACTAGAGCCCAGGTGTGACTTCATATTCAGGGTTCTTCCCAATACATTGTCTCTCAATTACCCATTTACTTATTAGCTCTCACTATTAACTCTTTCAAATTACCTGAGAGATAATGTGGAGAGCAGAGGGATGGATGAAGATGTGGCCATTGGAGCTTCCTGGAGCACTAACTGGCACAAAGGAACCAGCAGAATATGACACAGGGTCAGGGGCAGAGTGCTTTAAAATGGGCCATCAAGGGATGGTGGAATAACAGACTCCTGAAATTGTACTGAACTCATCTGAACCTAATGGACTTGCTCCCATGTTTCACTGGAGGCAAGAGTCTATTACAGAGCTGCACACAGTTTACGGATTTATTTTTCTCCATTTTCTGACCAGTTTCAGACAGACAGATAAAGGCAATCAAAGGCTGGGTGTGGTGGGGCATAGCTATAATCCCAGTTACTGGGGAGGCTGAAACAGGAAGACAGCAAGCTCTAGGCCAGCCTGTGCAACTTAATGAGATCCTGTGTCAAAAAATAAAAGGACTCGGGGCTGGAGATGTGGCTCAAGCGGTAGCGCGCTCACCTGGCATGCATGAGGCCCTGGGTTCTATCCCCAGCACCACATACAAACAAAGATGTTGTGTCCGCCAGAAACTAAAAAATAAATAAATAAATATTAAAAATTCTCTCTCTCAAAATAAAATAAAAATAAAAGGACTGGCGTATAAACCCCAGTACTTGGGGCAAGGATGGGGGTAGGGGGTATAGTAATGAAAGGAACAAAATCACAGAGTACTCAGAAAGGTCAAAAAAAAAATGGTGTAAGCCCAAGGGCAAGTTAGGTCTCTTCATGACTTTATCTGAAATTTCACAAATGCCAAGAATAATTGAATTGCCTTCCTTGATTCCTCAAAGAAAAGACAGGCCCTTATAAATGTCCTAGAACTGAAGGTAGAGGTAAAATTTAGATGTGATCTTCAGTTTTAACATCCACATTCACATCCACATTCTTAGGAGTTGTTTTAAAAAATTGAAATAACAAAATTAAATGAAGCCCACTATGCAAGTGTTAAGTATTTTAACATTTTTATCAGTTCTAGGTTCTAGTTCAAGTGCCATCTCTTTCATTCACTTTGTAAAATGCCTATAAATGTGCCAGCCCTGTGACCTTTTTTGTTTTTTCTTCAGTAATAAATGATTCTTGCTTCCCCTGGCACCAATATCACCTGGTGTGTTTTTATTATAGTCCTCTGTTTGCAAAAACAGCTTCTGAATCCTACAAAACTACAAGCTCCTAAAGGAGGGACCTTCTTTCTCCCTGTGGAAATAGCACAGAGGCTTAAACATGTAAGTCCTCCACCTCCAAACT
Source organism: Ictidomys tridecemlineatus (assembly GCF_052094955.1). Lineage (NCBI taxonomy): Eukaryota > Metazoa > Chordata > Mammalia > Rodentia > Sciuridae > Ictidomys > Ictidomys tridecemlineatus. Next base: position 53,525,194 of record NC_135487.1, read on the forward strand.
GAACTATTTATATTATAGGGTCTTTACGTATAAAAATATATCAACATTAACATGTGCTTGATTTACCTAACAAACTTTTATCAATCACCTATTTAGGCATCATTGCAATAATGCCTTAATGAATTAAATCCATGCCTGCCTATACCAATGTACAGTTAAGACTGACAATTGATCTGGATGTGGTGATGTGTGTCTGTTGTCCCAGTTACTCAGGAGGCTGAGGCAGGAGGGTGGACCACAAATTCTAGGCCAGCCTAGGCAATTTAGTGAGACCCTGTCTCAAAATAAAAAAGACTGGAGATGCAGATCAGAGGTAGAGCACCCCGGTGTACAATTCCCAGTACCATGAAAAGGAAGGAAGGAAGGAAAGAAGAAAAGGAGGGAGGGAGAAGGGAGGAAGAGACTGCTACTCAGGGATGGTTTGGGGAGAAGCCATGTTTGACTTTCATGCCAACATCCCAATAATACACATGTGTACCAGTGGAGGCCCACGTCCTACAAATAATTATGGTGGTTCTTGCAGAACTGTGTTGATCAACATAAAAAAATAAATTCTGAGGTCTGAAGATGGAAATAAATTTTTCCTAAACTATCACCCTAGTCTACAGGAAGAAAAAAAAAACATACACATCAAAAGAAATGAGACCTCAGGCAAACAAAAAGGGGTAATTTTTGAAAAGCCGCTCCCAAAGGGTTTGTGGTCAACATTCATATTACTAGAATATGTTTAGATAACAACTTTCTAGCAGTTCCCAGAAAATGAGGTTCTCAAAGTCAGGTCTAACACCTGTTTACCTTATTCTAATACTGCCCTGAGGGTTATAAGGCCCCACATGGATGGAAAACAAGTGTGTGTGTGTGTGTGTGTGTGTGTGTGTGTCTGTGTGTGTGTGTGAACAAGAAAAAATGTTCACATCTCAGCCTTAAATGTAATTCACTAATGGCTGTGTATTTAAGGATTTTATGACAAAATTCTTATTTTTGGGGGGGGGGTGATACTGGGGCAAAACCAGAGGCTTTTAACCACTGAGCCACATCCCTAGCCCACTTTTATATTTTATTTACAGACAGAGTCTCACTGAATTGCTTGGGGCCTAAGTTGCTGAGGCTGGCTTTGAACTTGCAGTCCTCCTGCCTCAGCCTCCAGAGTTTCTGAGATTACAGGTGTGAGAGTCACTGCCCCCCGCCAAAATCCTTATACTTAATAACACACATATAGAACACACTGGACATTTCTTTGACATTCTACAAACAAGCCCTATAAGAGGAAAAAAATCAAATGCCCCTCTCTAACAGCATCAATATCCTACTAACCAGGCTCAGAGAGAAATTTGGGCAAAGGAACATTCTGCTGCATTTACTCACCCAGCAGCTCCAAATGAGTTTTTCTGTCTGCATCAATAAATTACAGAGGTGAGTTCTCATTTGGTGAAGAAAAGCAATGTAAGAGTCTGGTGTTGAAGGAATGTGGAATGTAAGGAAGGTATCAGAAGTCTTGAGATGACACAGAGTTTCAGAAGAGTGACAATCACATTCTACCTTGTGCCCAGAGGGAAAAGTTATTTAGGAGGAACAATTTGCAAGCCCAGTGGATTCAGGTGGGATGGGAGGAATGGACTTCTTGTATGGGTAGAAGATGAGTGGTAACATCATTCACTGAGAGAGGAATTAAAGAAAAGCAATATGCTATGTCCCATAAAGAATTTGTAGAAGCTGGAGGTGTATAAAATTTGTATTAAAAAAGGAGCTTAAGATGTGTGAGTGGTACAGATACAAAATCAAATACATAAGTAACTCAGATGTGAAGAGGAGTTGGGTTTATACTAGGTAGTTCTAACATGGCAAGTTCTAAGGAAGGAAATCTGCAATCGAAAATTCAAACTGGTCCAAAGTTAACCAGACCAGTTGAAGAGGAGGCAAGCTGCCCCTGCCTCCAACAGCATGGAACACTTGCTGGGTGCAAAAAGATGCAGAGGGCATTGGAGCTCTGGATAGTGATGGAAAGGTAACCCTTAGGTGCTTTGCCATCACTGACATTCTATGAGTACTCTTTATTTATTTAGAGCTTTGATTCTGGGCCAGGTATTGGGCTGCTCTCCTGAACTTCAGCAAATTTGAGGATAAGAATCTTGGCAGGATCAATTAACCCAGAAATCAGGGTCACTGAGTTCATTGCCTCTTAACCAGACGAATTATTCAGCCAATCTTGGGCCTTAGTTTCCTCAACTATCAAAGGCAATATTTTAACTGTCAGACACATCTAGCAACTTCATGATTCTAAAGGGAATTTATGTACTACATATTATGATGAAAGTTAATCTTTCAAGTTATTAAAAAAGACTCTTAAATTGGGTCAATTTATACACCAAATCTCTGGCTGCCAAGCCATCACCATCTAGGTCCCTCCTCCCCTCACTATCCTTGCATATTCACATCTGTCAGAGGAGCAATTCTTAATGGTCCTGTCCTACCCTTGTCTGTTACTTTTGGGGTCTAAATGGGTTCTGAGTTTTCTATCAGCAATTGGTGAGATTGAACAGGTCTTCCAGAAAGCAAGGGCAAGCTATAGCCCGCTGTACATGGAAAATATCATATTGATGTGTTTGATACAGTGAAATGTGTCCCTATAATATTTACCACGAATGTGGCTCTAATCTAATCATAGTGAAAACAAAGGAAAAAAATAACAAGAAACTCCATTCCGGCCTCTAACCAATGGCCCTTATACTCACAGGCCAATACAACGCAAAGATACTCCAATACAATGAAATAATTTGGATCATGTCTAACCTGTGTTTTTTTTTTGGGGGGGGGGAATGGCAAAAATAAACCCAACAGAGCTAAGCCAATTCTTCAGAAGAAATAAAAATCATAGCATATACTGCCCTCAACCAAGAATTACTGACAAAATTTGCTAATGAAACACCAATTCATAAAATTCAATATGATTTTAATTTGAAGTACTGGGTTTCTAATGTGGTTCAAAATGTATCCAGATTACTCTTTACCAAAAAAAAAGTCATTAGAGAAAACAACAAATACAGTACAGTAAGGGAATTACTTTCACTGGAAAGGTTCTTTATGTTATCAAAGACATCTATAAAAACAGAAAGAAAAATTAAAAGCAAAAGCTCTAGACTCACGAAGAACTTGGGTTCAAATTGCAGCTCTGTCACTAGCAACTTAGTTGGCAACCTACTTGGCCATATAGAATGCAGTTTTCTCATATGTAAAATTATGCTAAGATTATCCACTTTATAAGTTCATGGTGAGGATAAAATAACTAAAATAAGTTGGAGAGGAAGGGAGGGGGCATGAGGTTATAAATGATGGTGAAATAGGATGATCATTATTATCCAAAGTACATGTATGAAGACATGAATTGGTGTGAATATACTTTGTATACAACCAGACATATGAAAAATTGTGCTGTATGTGTAATAAGAATTGTAATGCATTCTGCTGTCATATATATAAAAATAACTAAAATAAAAGGCTTATTATAGTATCTTGCACATTTTAGAACCTTAATAAACTATTGATAATGGCAATGCTGTCAGTAGATGAAGAAGAATAATCTGATAGGAGATGAAGACATACTCCCCAACAAATTATACAGTTCTCCCAGGCCCCTTGAATAGCTAATGCACATTTTTCCCTGAGAAATTCCTAAGGTTGGCTATGCAGTCTGTTATCTGGGGGACACAGATTTGGGCCTTGGTTTCCTCCTCACTGAAGTAGAATTCCAACATCTCTTTTGAGTTATCTTCACAATTTTAAAGTAATTATGATGGAGCATGGCAGAGGAAACCAGTTCCAGATATGGCCACCAGAACAGCTCTGCCCACCAGAGACAAAATATGTACCCCAAAGGCACATCCCCAATGACCCACCTCTTCTGGTCATACCTCTGCCTACAGCTAACACCCAGTTAATCCATATTGTTGGATTAAGCCATTGATTAAGTCATAATTCTCATAACCTAATAATTTCTTCTCTGAATGTTCTTGCATTGTCTCACACTGGAGCTTTGGGTACATCACATATCCAAACAACAATAGCCTCCTCTACAAATCACAAATGATAGTAACAGCTACCATTTGTTGGCAATTTCCTATGTGCCATGCCTTATGCTAGCCACTGAACTGATTTTTGCTCTTATACAGATGTAAGTGATAGATAATACTCGGAGATCTCCATTTATAGATGGGTAAAAAATAAAAATAACTTACCCAAGGTCACAGCCAATTTGTGACTAAACAGGGGATTGAACCTAATTCCATCCAAGTGCAGAGTCTCTCTTTGTCTTAAGCCACAGTATTTCTCCTAATGAGAAAAACTAATGCAGAGATACTTAAGAAATGCAAGAAATGCGTTTGCCATAAGTTACATGAGATAAAATGGAGAGTTAAATGTATAGACTATTATAAAGCTTGGTGTTCTCATATAAATCCAAGCAGCAGTATAGATGTCTTTGTTCTAAAGATACCAACAAGCTGATTTTTGAACTATGGATTTTCTACTTAAAACCAGAAAATGGTGGTTTTCTTTAAGTAGAAACAACAAGCAGTCGCTGGTTGCCATGGTAGCAGAGGTAAACTTAACCTTGGCTGCAAATCCAATCTCCAGGAAGGGATGGTGAGTATGATTAGGAGTCTAACCTAAACGAGGGATATATGACTGGGAGGAGAGAATGACATATTTATCTTTAATTAGCTGAAAAGCCATTATCTAACAGAAGGAAAGCACATGTTCTAGATTATTCCACAAGGAAAAGTCAGGATTCATGAGTGGAACATATAATGAAGTAATGGAAGCCAGTTTTCCACAGAATGATAAGAAAGAATATTTGCCCATCAAAGTGTTTCATCATCTTGAAAAAAAAAATTAAGCAAGTGACTTAAAGAGCAGCACATCACTGGAACAGGAAGGCGCTCACAAGGAGGTAGTCTCTGTTAGGAGACCCCAGTGTGGTAAGATTGGACTACACAAATCCTCAGGCCCCTTCGAAAACAAACAAACAAAAATTCTGTTTCTTTAAACTATTAGTAACATGTGGATTCCCTGTTGGAAAACAGATACCTGGAAGGGGGTGAAGAAGTCCCCCCTGGGCAGGAAGGGTCAGCAGCAGCTCATGACTGTAGGGAGAGATGAACTTGTCTTGTCTGGGAAGAAAATGCTATGAGGAGCCAGGAGCGGTAATCCATCCAGGGGTTTGGGGAGGCTGAGGCAGGAGGATCACAAGTTCAAAGCCAGCCTAAGCAATTTAACAGGTGCTAAGCAACTCAGTGAGACTCTGTCTCTAAATAAAATTCAAAAAAAGGGCTGGGGATGTGGCTCAGTGGTTAAGGACCCTGAGTTCAATCCCTGGAAACAAAAGAAAAGAAAACATCTCACCACTAGATTCAATGAATGGATAGGACCACGCAACTTCAAATTTCCTTCTTGGAAAACTGACCTGTGAATTTTCAGAGCCTATTCTGGAAAACTAACTTGTTGCAAAGTCAACCTCTAATAACCTCCCTTGCATAAGAGAGGTTCTGAAAGAATAACTGGTTTTCCTTAAAAAAAAAAAAACATCAAAACACTATATGGATTCATCTTTCCATATTAAATGTGAATTATACTTAAGAGAATTGTTCCTATCTCTTCATCTCCAGGGCATTCAAAGCATTTACAGTCTCATTATTTTACATAACACCCATTAAGTGGGTACCAAAGGTTATTATCCTCCTTTGATTTCTAAGAACGCAACTACAGAAAGATTAAACAAATCGCCCAAGGTTGCTCAGTAAGTTCAGATGCTTGGATTTTCCAATGTGTGCTTGTTTTAGGAACTTAGTGAAAAGTGACTAAAATCAGGTAAACTCATTAAAACTCCCAAATAGAGCAAATCCCATGAAAACTCATTCCTCTCAGTATAAATTGGCCACCACGTAGATCTTGGACAAGGGCAACCTACTAGCTCAGCACCATATTTGCAAGGAGCCCGATACCATAACTTAACTTGCTTTTGAATCACTTCTCAAGTGAAGTTGATTCTGTCTGGCTGCCCCTGGGAAAATTTTAACCCCTCGATTAGCTATTGCACAGTTGGTTTAACTCAGACGAGACAGTAGACCAAATAGTAGTGGTTTTAAAAATGCCTCCCCGTTCTGATTACAAAGGAGGCATGATTAACGAAGTTCCCTTTGTGTCCAAGCTCCATTCTGAGAGAAAGAGCTTTCCTCCCCCCTTTTATGATGGCTGAGTTTTTTCCTACTTGTCTCATCACCCACACAATCTGTTCACAGTCCCAACAGACAATCCAGCCAGTCTGTGGAGAGTTCCTAAAACATTTATGTCCTGAAAGCAGACAGGACGAGCAGGACCTCATCTCAACAAAGGACGATGGGACATTTGGCAGAAGAGTTCACAAAGGGAAATAAAGACAGAGGCCCTAAACTGAATGAATTTGCCCACAATGAGTGACACAATGCCAGCCCTTACAGGGACTTGTCAACCTTCTGGTCAATTTACAGCCACCTCCAGTCTTGGGTTGGAAAACTTTACTGCTTTTAGAAGAGAGGATTTTCAAAGAAATATAATTAAAAAGGTTATGGAAGTCCAATCAGTGCTGTAAGGATCCTTCACTTTCTCTAGAACTTTAAATATAAAAACAGCAAATTAGGCAATGAGTCTAATTCCAATTCAGGGAGTTGAAATAATGTACCTATAACACTTAGCACACTGCCTGGTGCATACTATGTACTCAAATATTATTACCTAATGCTTTCATCATTTGCTGCTGGTGTTTTGTCTTTTTTTTTACATGCCCTGCTTGTCTACTCTCTGAAAATCATTCCACCTTATCTGTCTTTGATCCATTGTAAAAGATAGGTGCTTCATATACATTATTTTCTTTAAGCTTACAGCTCTATAGTTGGTTATAGACACTGAAAGCATGCTTAGTCTGATGGTTGACAAGTGGCAGATTCCCTGATGGAGATCTAAACTCAATAATTTCACATACAGTGCTTTCTTTCCATGATACCACAGACGAGCAGGTTATCATGTCCTGTGTCTGTTGTTGTTTGGTACTGGGAATTGAACTTGGAGGTATTCTTCCACTGAACTATATCCCTTTTTACTTTTTATTTTCAGACAGGGTCTCACTAAGTTGCTGAGGCTGGACACAAGCTTGCAATCTTCCTGCTTCAGCCTCCAGAGTTGCTGGGATTATAGATATGTGCTACCATGTCTGGCACTTGTGCCTCTTTATATTCGCTAGAACTTAGCAGAGTGGTAAGATATACCATCTGAAATAAAATTTTAATCAGGAGTCCCTGGGTTTGATCCCTAACAGTGTATGCCAGGGGTTGGGGGTAGTTATCCTTTAAATGATCACCCATACTCTAAAAGTCTGTGTTAAACTCATTATTCAAAAATATCTTTCTATCCAATTTAAAACATGCTTAAAACTTTTAGTCTATTGCACCTATTTTATTTTATTAATCTTTTTTCGAATCAAACTTCAGTTGCACTAAAGGCAATCTCCATGTGTGTACCCCTTCTGTAGCTCACCGCTAACCCAGTTCAGGAACTGTAGTAACACATGCTGGCTCATTGCTTGTTCTGCCTCACAGCCTTCTGGATGATGTCCTATAGAAACCTCAAAAGAATCATCATGACATCTAATTAAATTTCCAACCATCCCCAGAAATACTGCTTGGCTTGGTCAGTTATTAAAGCTTCTCTTCTGTCTTCTAGAACCTCAATTCAGCTGCTGGGACATCCTGTGGCCATCCATCTCACAGACATCCAGCCCAACAGGAACATGTGGTGCAATGAGCTTTGCTTCAAAGTTGGCAGCCTAGCCAAGTTCCAGGAATTGTCACTAATGATCTGCACTAGCCACTTGGTGTTCAACAGAGGTCCCTGAACAGATTCATGCATACAAACATACACATACCATTTCAAATACTGCTCTAATTAGAAGTGCTGTGCTTCACAGAGGTTGGTTCTATAACTGATTTTATTTTTGTTACAGAAGACCTATCCAGATACAATGTCTGCAATACAGGTATGGCTTCCACCAAATTATCTTCAGACAGAAGACATAGTAAATGCCTCAGTCTCTTTTGGTTACAAGAAGCAGGAAACTGCTCCAAGATGCTTCAGCAAAAATCGATCCATCATCAATCAATCCATCAGTCAATAAGATGAAACTGAAAAAATGTCCAGAGTCTGAGTCTTCTAGTGGTTAATTTGAGAAATCAAATTATGTCAACAGATCTTACTTCTCTCCAGTCATTGAATTCTACCTTATATTTTATTAGCTTCATTCTCAGGTTTCACTGGAAGAACTCCAGCAGTTCCAGGTCATATTCTCAAGAGTTCATATTCAGTAAGAGAGAGAAGGTCCCTTCCTGGTAGCTTCCATACCTATCTCAGAATTCACTCTGATTAGATGAACTTGAGTCATGTGTCCGCTGTGGACAGCACTTGGCTTGGTCACATGCCTACCACTAAAACAGAAGTTAAAAAGTTTTGGAAGCCACTAGGACTGAGATAAGGAAAAGAAGTTTCCCAGAAAGATTATCCTGCTACTAAGACAGATAGGTTGAATAAATACTGGACAGATCCCCGTCCCTCCAAACTTGAAATCATCCTCACAAATAAACCCTCTCTCTTTTCTTAATATCCAAGATGTTGAACTATTATAATGATCAACTTTGAAAACAGGATATTAAAGGAAAGAACCAACCAAACAGGTTACCAAATGAAAGAGGTTCCTCCTTACAATTAAAGGAAAGCACCGGTTAAAAATAAAATGTTGTCGTACATTGGCAAAAATTTTAAAAATTTAAGCAATGACCAGTATTGGCCAAGAGGTAGGAAGGTAGACACTCCCAGACTGGGAGAGAGGCTTACTGGTGACTATCATTAATCATCAAAATCTTAAAAGATATATTCACAGAAATAAAATTGCAAAGGAAATAAGAATGTGAATAAAAACTACAAGGAAAGTTTTCCCAATTTTTTTTATAATAGCCTCCAAACTGGAAATATTTTAAAAACTCAAAAAGAGGAGATTAAGCAATTTAATCATGATATGTTTGCTATAGACATCATACCAACACCAAAAATGGCCTTCCAATGCATGTGTATTGCATCTTACTTAAGAAAGTCCAATGCTAAGGAATTACCAGTGACGAGATGAGAGCATCACTAACTAGCTAACCCTAGGAAATTAGCTTGCCCCTTGTCTCCCAGAGCTCTCTGGCTTCTCCTGTAAGATTTATTAAAAGTTCTAAAGAACCAGATTCTACCCAAGGAAAGAACAAAACATTTGGATATCCTCATCGGGCTACAATTTATCAAACAAATATGTAAAGAAACATTTAACCATTGCTCATGGAAGCAGCTGAGTGTTACATGGAGAGAGGTGAAGGGAATGGATCACAGACAGCATTTGCTTGTTCTAGAAGACTGCTCAAAAATGGAATGCAATGTTTGGTTAATAGACATGATTTCTGTAACAAATAACTTTATATTTTTGAAAAAAAAAAAAACAACACGTCTCTTCTTCTTCTTCAGCCTTTCACTGTGTAGCAATTAATCTTCAGAATCTCCAGTTCTTCCTCCCATAAACAAATCTACTGCCTTCCCAAACAAAACCTATTAACGCTTCATCTAGTTCCCATAACTTTAAAATGTGAATATCCCTGATGGACTGGCCTATCTTAGAGTGTTGTTGGTAAGATCAAATGAGATGATTTCTACCAAAGTACTTTGAAGAAGGATAAAAGCACTATACAAATGTGAGGTATCAGGAATATCAAATGCACTGCCTACATGTAACAGTCACCCGACAAAGCATCAGAGCGCCTGTGGCAAGCCTTTGGCTTCTCCATAACCTCCACGTTCTTTTCCTGCAGTCATTTCTCAAAACTGGATGCTCACTTGCAAAATCTCCCTGTACCAACAGAGCAGGTTCTTGCTAACTTTCAAATTGACTAACGAGATGTTAAAATATAGATAATTAAATAACGGGGGGAAATGCCAAAAATAACCCCAGAAGAAGACAGATGTGCCCGGCATAGACTAGAACCCTAAAATGGAGAAAGACTGCCCTGTGGACAAATATAGAGTTAATGGTTTTCCCGTCTCATTCAAGCCATGACAATGAAAAATCCTAAAAGATGTAAACTTCTGAAAATGAGTACTCTTTTAGAGTTAGCACACAGTACTCCTACTTGCAATATATTATACCACTCCAAATAACTTCTAAAAGGCAATCACTGCTAAAAAATATAATAGTAATTAAAAAGTTCTTTCTTAGTAGGACTGTGCCTCTATGCTATCCATTTGTATAGTATGTCTTCTATAGCTCCTCATTTTAAAGATTGTTAAAATTTTAAATAAAACATGGATGGGTCAATAATAAGTATGCCAAAGTTCTTCAATGCCCTTCTTTTTAAACCTCCACCCCAATTACATCCCTCCCTTGAGGATATTTACAATCCTCTATGACACATGCTCTGTACCTTCTTGGTTCAAGGAAAACACACCTACAGCATTTCAAATTAACTACTGACCCTTACTCTCACACTATAAACAAACCCTTTTCAAAATCTCAATTGCATTGTGTCCACATTGATTAAAGCTTGAAGCCTGGTGACCTCACGTGGTGTTAACTTCTCCCATGCACCAACAGCATTCTGCCTTTCTACTCAATTACCCCCTTTGGTGCCAGAGGATCGCTACCCAATGAACACACACAATGGACTTCTGCTTCATTACACTAACCAACAGCAGGATAGAAATAAGCAGAAGAGGAATAAACAAGCTAATTTATCATGAGGACAGAGCCAGCTTTCACCAGTCTCTCCATGGAAAACTTTAGTGGTTAACGGGAATATCAATAGTCTGGGGGTGATGTTTATGATATTACAGATTATAGACAAAAGCCACAACAGAACCTCACTGATTAAAGAATTTTGCAGATTAGCAGGTGTGAACACACACAAACCCTGCCTTAAAACTAGAAGGTCCTACATAAAAACCTGCTCAATAATTATTTGGGGACACACAACCCTGGGCTTTGGATAATGTGGACTGACACCCTGGTAATTTGCCCCAAGTGTTCAACCTAACTGTGGGGCCTCTGTTATTCATCTTGGTCAGGAGGGACCCAGCCTCTTTGTGTGAAGGATCTGGTTGCCCCCCTTCATTAGGCATGGCAAGGGCACAGCGGTTGATTAAATTAACAACTTTAGAGGGCTTCAGTCCCAGTTCCCAGACATTAGCACCATCATCCAGAACAAATTAAAAGCCTCACAGCAATTAAGCAGATTTTGGAAATGAATTTCCCATGGTTCAATGGCTCAATAGCAATCTTAAGTAGTAGAGAAGAGCCTAGAAGGCTAGAAGGAAAAGAAGAGGAACTGATGATTGATTTTCCAAAGTAAACACACAAACTGGTAGAAGCAGCACAAACAATAAACTTCTGAGCCTCTGTTAAGCAAGGCGTTTGCATTTCTTTTATATAAAATTGGAATATTCTGTCACCAAAGTTAAAGGGATAAGAATGTAGTGGAATTATTCTATTAAAATGGTGAATTTCAGAAGGATTTCTCCTCCTCTATTTTCTTTGTTTTTAATTACTTCATTGTAGTCTTGTTCAAAAATATAAATAGAGGGAACCAAAAATATCTGTTTCCATTCACTAGATTTTAAAGTCAAACAAGCAATCTTCCCTAACTCAGGCAGTGGAACCATCCACATCGCTTGGACTGGTTTTAACCAGTATTTAGAACAATGATGGGCCCATAGTAAAATAAAATAAAATAATAAAGTGTCATCATTTTAAAGGAGGGATTGCATAGTATCTTTTTTGCAAGTCTCTGTTTTCTCTCCATCTCTACCACCCATGCCCCTCACTCTGTGCCACCTCAGTGTCCTATCCCATTACTTGCACCTCTAGCTGGAAGGTCTGACAAGGAAAGAAGTCTAGCTTTCTCCTTGGCTTCTGCTTCCTTCTCTTTCAAGCTGACACATGTGTTTCTTACTCTGCTCCTGCCTGGCACCTCTGCCTGGCTCCACTTGTAGTGTCTCCTTGCTTGCAGGCACATATTCGACACAGCATGCTTCAGTACCATTTGGGCACCTGAAGGAATGTGTGGATGAATTCATTCCACCCACCAGATATGCAAGCTGAACACAATGGAATGCAGAGGTGGTTATGTGCACATATTACATTTTCTTGATATCAAGAGCATTTATAAAAGCTGACATCATAAACACACATTATTGGTCTCTAAGAACAACCATAAATAAATCTACAAAGTTCTTAGAAGGGAAACAGAAAAATGAGTTTTTCATTTTTTAAGAGTTCATAGTAAAATTACAGTCTTCTAAAAGAAGTTCCTTCAAAAGCCTTCATGCAGCCAAAGAAATATATTTGCTACTTAAAGATCATAAATCTCGAAATTTCCCTTATCCTTCAACATTTACATTTGAATAGTCAAAATTTGGAAATATGTGCACCAGTGGGTGTTCCCTTCCTCCCACTAAACTTCACCAACCAGCCACAGGCAATTCTCTGCTTTTATGGCCAAGTAAAGACTAAAATATATAGATCAGACATAGTAACAATTAGCACAACAGCAGGCAGAAGGAATGAATCCCTCTACTAGTGATCAGGAGGCTGGGTGTGAATCTTATTCCTTCGCCAGGTCTTCTCTGAGTCTTAGTTTTCACAACATATCAAAAGTTCCCTTTCCTACTCCAAAAGTTGTGCGACAATAATAAGCATTCACACCAAGAAGTGGGACTATCTTGAGTGGTCAAATGAAAATAAGAACCCTCTCCTCACTTAAATAGTAAAAGAATCGCCTGGAATTTAGCATTGCAAATTTTAGGGTAGAGCAGTTGAAGCATTGTAACTACCTCTGTGATAAGTCCAAAATGCAAGGCATTTATCTATGCTTTTCTTCAACAAATATTATTGGGTATTTATGTTGCACTGGTCGGGGATAACAACTCCAGATACTGGTGAGCACATCAGACCATTCTTGTTCTCATGTAGCTTACAGTTTTTTAAGAGGTTAGATTTTCATCATTATTTTTTGTTTCTCATATAGCACTAAATCTCTAGTTAATCTTGCAACAGTTGATATTTTAATAATTTTTTTTAGAGAGAGAGAGAGAGAGAGAGTTTTTTTTATATTTATTTCTTAGTTTTCGGCGGACACAACATCTTTGTTTGTATGTGGTGCTGGGGATCGAACCCGGGCCGCATGCATGCCAGGTGAGCACGCTACCGCTTGAGCCACATCCCCAGCCCAGTTGATATTTTATAAGCAAAAGATCATCAGTTTTTCCTCAAAGTTTGACTTTCAAAGGTCTTTGTCATGTATTTTATGTCTAGAAGGAAAAAAATTTCCCCAGTGGATAATGACTCCAATTTCATAATATTAAATAAAAGGACAACTGGGATTCACTTTGCAGCAGAGACAAAATAGATCTCTTCCACATAGTGAGTGATAATCATTTAAAAAATCTTGCTAGCATGGGTTTTCTATGCTATAAGTAGCCATAAACACAGGCTCAGAATTTAAAAAGGTGAAAGTTTAAGATTCAAAATCAGCTCCTTGGAAACTACCACTAACTAAAGGAAAAAGTAAATTAGTGACTCCAGTTTACCAAATAAGTGAATAATGTGCTTCTTGCACTATTGGTTTGCATAGATTATACCAATAGGAAGGTCATCAAGCAGGATGGCTAGGTTTCTATTTTGATCTAATCCATTAAGGGGCACAAATAATCTGTGATGGATCTAACAGACACAGAATGACTCAAAACTATCTATTAATATAGATATTAAAAAATTACTTAGTGGCAACTTCTAATTTAGGGAAGTGGCTCTCTTACACAGGCTGCTCTAATTAAGCAGGCACATATGAAGCACCTGACTTGTTCTCTCATTTTAATCCACAAACTCCCTGTGGAACAGATTTTTTAGATGAAGAAACTGAGGTTCCTGCATATAAATGCTTTTTCTAGGTTACAAAGCAAGTCTGATAACAAATAGACAAATCGGATTACTACCATTGATAAAATGACATTCCTGAAGTTAGAGATCTGATCACTCTGAATGGAAGGATTAGTAAGTTTTTCAATGAACCAAAACCATCATAGGGAAAACCTTCAGCCAACACTTTGCTGTGGAATGACTATATCCTAGGAATTCTATAATATGCCTAAGTCATCAATAGGTACTTATCAAAACTGCTGTAATCATCCTGCTTAGGGGGAAGAGTTCATAATGTCCCTGAACAGAGCTGATACAAATACCCTGTCCCATCCCAATCCAGAAACAAAACAAAACAAACAACAACAAAAAAAAACTGTCTCACATATATGCTAAACCTGGCTTTGTAAAAATCCCAATCATCCTGCTCATGGTCCTCCAAACCATATTTTCTTTCTTTCCCTTTTTTAACAAGTAGGTAGGGCAGGGGAAGAAGCTAATGACAGAAACTCCTTTGATAACTATAAAAAAAAAAGAAAGAAAGAAACAAATTCTAATTAAAAGATAACCTTAGTGTCCTGTTAGTTTAAAATTAATCTACAAATTGTCTATCCTGTTTTTGTGGATTTTTTTTTCCTCCTCTTTCATCAGTTACCACCCAGAAATACCATGTTCTCATACAGTGAAACTGTTTTGTTTAGGCGTGTTCAAAGAATGGAGCCGGGGATTTAACACTGGCAGGTTCATGCACCTGCAAATACTGTGAAATCAGGTGTGGGGGGGAGCCCCTCTGTGAAATCAAGGGTGTCACAGGTGCCTGTCATAGCCAACACCCCCCACACACACACACACACCAAAATCTTTCTCAGTAGAGATGTGACAACAAGCCCCCCCCCCCCCCCCCCGTGTAGTCTGTTCAAAGTCTCAGCAAAAATCTTATCTACAACTTCCTTAGCCCAGACACGCAGGGACTAATGCAGCAGGCTGGTTCACACAAGCCAGAACTAGCTCAAGATTACAGAGAAAAGAATGTGGGGACGTGTCCTTTCCACATTGGAGGATTCCACTCTGGGGCGAGTTACAGACTAAATGAGAGCAGATAAAACATATAAGAACCAGAGTAAAAAGAACCAGACCTCAAATGGCCTGAACTGCTTTGAGAGAGGGCTGGATTTAATAAACTATGGAACCCAACATTTTGGTTGTGATCACCTGAAGGCAAGCATGCTAAAGAGACTTGAAAGCCAAGATTTCATTTCAGCTAAATTAGACAGTGCAGAAGAACATAATATTTTCTGACTGTTGAATTTCAACCAAAAGAAAGGGGGGGCGGATTTACAGCATAGTGATTGCACCTCTCAAATCACACATATGTGCTTATCAGTTGCAATGGCTGAGGCCCTCAATGTTTTAAACCCTATTTTGGCAGATCTGAGTTTTCTGTTTGCAGTTACCTTCAGAGTTAAGAAAGGGCAGAGACAAAGGAAGAGGGATTTTGTGGCTTCTTTTATATATAAGTCAAACCCCCAAATGTAGAGTTATGTAACATTCCCTCAAATTCACAACTTCAGAATTATGCTTGCACAAACCTCCTCCAAAAGGACAAAAATCAGTCATAGATATTTAGTCAAGGAAGCTGCAGAATGATAAAAATCTTAAAACCAAACACATACATAAGGTCCATACTACACATCTGTTTTTCTTCCCCATATTACATGTCTGGGTTTTATTTTATTTCTTTTTTTTTTTTTTTTAAGTTTTAAATTTACAACATTCCCCCAAGCAGGAAGAAGGGAATGTACCACACCCTCAGCAAGCAAGGAAGGACTTCAGGGTTTTTGTTTTGTTTTGTTTTGATTTGATTTTTTAATTCCTTAGAGTCCTTTAAAATCCACATAGAATTTAGTAACACTGTTATTAGCTAAGAATCATAAGTATACAAAGACAAAAGGGAAAAGACGAAGTTTTTACTATTTTATTTTTCAGCACTGTAACAGAAAAGTCAATCAAGCTGTATGAAGCATTAGTTGGGAATTTTCTGCATATTAACTCCGTGAGAGCCTCAGACAGAAATCAGATGACCTCCAGGCAGAAACCCAGAAGGAGATGAACCTTTGGAGCACTGCTGGCATCAGGCCTGAGTCCAAACCATGGCTCAGCCTCTAATCCTGTGAACTCAGTTACTTCCCTTTCCTGGACTCTGAATCCTGCTAAAATGAGATGGAACAAGATGGTTTCAGAGGCCCTTTCATCTTTACAATTTAACACCGAGAAGCTCCACAGCTTCTATTCAGGCCAAACACCACCAAAGTGTACAGATTCAGAGGACCCACACAGCTGCACTCATGGAGAGTAACAAAACACACACCTTTATTAAAATCATATATAAAGCAAAAGCAATAGATAGACCCGAAGTAAAAGCAGGAGGGATTCTTTTGGGAGTTAAGTGTGCATGCTTTTGGAGAACAATTTGGTCTTATGTAATTTATTAGTTCCCTGCAATGATATTAATATCCACCTTTTTTTTTTTGGAAGACCCATAATGAGATGTTTGGATAAAACATCAGCATTTATATTAGAAAGCAGGATGCCCTCCATGAATTTCAAAACCAAACCTATTAATGCTTTGGGTCATTCTCATTCCTTCTACCTCCATAGATTCACCAACGTGGAGTGTTTGATAAAGTGGTGGTGACTTAAGGAAGGAAAAGAATAGATAACAAACAATGTCATGATCTTAAAGCAAAGAAGGCCAGAGAAAGAAAAGGAAGAGAAATGGGGTTTTGCAGATGGTGATACTCAAAAGTGATTTGGAGATCACAGCGCTGGTAGGCCTTGTTCAAGGAGATATCCCAACATGTGCCAAGTCCTTTGGGGTAGATTCTGGGAATATGTAATTTTCTGCAACCCTCCATGAGATGGAAGGCTCCTCCTTCCATGTCACTGTTGAGAAAGGGAGTCAAGGAAGTTTGGTGCCTTATTTGACATCATCAAGCCCACACTTTGCCTGCAGAGTCCCAGTCACATGACATTGTCTGGAGACCAGGAATTCTCCCTTTGGGAGGGATCCGCCAGGATGCAGGCAACAGTTAACTGCCTCCAATCAGCTTTCATGAACTTGGTGCTATCTAGGGCTTGGAGAAAACTGAGTCAACTATTTTCAGACCATTTACCTTTTTTCTAAAGAAAAATTGCAATGCCTAGCCAAAACAAAGGCTGGTGGCCATGGCCTTTTCTTTCAATTACTTCTGCTTTTTTGGAAATGTGTATCTGTAAAGCCCCTGAACTAACCCAGAGAATTAATCAGAAGTTTTAAGAAGATCCTATAATTCGTGTGAGGGATAAAAGAACACCATTTGACAAGGAATACTAAAAGAATGGAGTAAGTAGAGAAAGGGGGAGAAGAAATGTGCTTCAAGACCCAGGATATAAATAGGCATAGTGGATGGAAATACTAGCTCAGTTTGGGTGGGAGTGAGTGCCATCAGAAGTAGGTTTTAGACATTCTAGCCCAAGATGTGCCCTGAAAAGGTGTCCCTATGTTTGCCAAGGCCTTACTTTTCCTTTCTTGAGCCCATCTTCTGTCCACATCCGAGTTGCCCTCTGTTTTCTTCAATGGTTCCATCTAGACCTACTGTGTCTGCTAAAGCCAAAGGCCGTTCTATGGGTTTATGGTCTCAACAATTTTCTATTATAAAGGCCAGCCACCCTTAGCTGTGTGTAATACTTTCTTTTAGGGGGAGTTGGCTTGTGATGTTCTCAGGTTCAGCCTTCCCCAGCGTGGCCTGCAAGCCCCAGTCAACACTGACAATGGCTGGCATGGGGGTTATTAAGTATTAGGAGCTGGGATTGTTTGCTCAGAAAGTAACTAGGTCAATGATCAGTGATCATGCAGTGATGGGAGTGCTCGGCTGGAAGAGGGTGGGAGCAGAAGAAGGGTAGCCTGAGCTTTCATCTTCTATTTAATCTGTGTAGAATCATTTCATCACACTCACCCCTTTGTTTCCCATAGAAACTGAAGGGACAATGGGAGCAGAGCACCATTAGGCTTAAGAGCATGGCTTAGAATTCAATCAAGGATCAGGGGCTTGGGTCAGCCCTCTTACTATCTCTGTCACCTCAGAAATTTCCTTAAATGAACCTGAGATGCATCTGAAAATTGGAGAAAGTCATTGTAACTGCTTCTCTGGGTTGTTATAAGGATTAAGCAAATCAACACGGGTGAAAAGCTTTTTCACGTGTAAGTCCTTAAAGTGTCAAAGGTAGTGAGCCAAATATCCTGCTCCTGGTCAGACATCACCCTGGCCACTGCTTCTTCTCCCCTACAAGTTTCAATTACAGGTGGAATGTGGCCTTTGGATGTTAGTAAACAGTATTAGTAAATGGCTAAGAAATCTCAGTGCTTTTGAATTCTAAACATATGTGTTCCTCTTTTCTATAATTTAACAATTTTTTTACATTAGTCCTTTTATAAAAAGGAAAAGTCAGAAAACATTGTCCAACCTTCAGGTTTGAGAATTTCAGTACCCCAAGATCCTCCTTTCCTCTCCAATCCCCCTCTGAGCACTTTTGGACACATGTGCCACATCTGGCACATGTGTCCATTTAGTTCACCATCACACAACCTCAGAGAAGAAATGAGACCTATGTGAAGTAGATGTGACCCATTTCATTAAACGATGTTCCCTGTCTTCCATGCTCTCATAGTATCTCCGTAATTGAGAGTTGCAAATCTTTCAATGAAGAAAATCTCTCAGCATTTTCTCCCCTACAGAACAAGATGTATCTATTCATGGTGACAGCATGGCTGCTCCTGACAGCCTCTGGTCTGGGATGCCTTCGTTATTGTGCATGGGTGTGAACATAAACAAAAAATTGTCCTTTGGGAAAGAGAATTTTCAATTTTCAGCAAGAGGCTCCCCTCTCAACTGCTCCACCATCACGGCCAATCCAGACTCTCTGAAACCCTCTCTAGCCTCAGTTGATTCCTTCTCTTGTTTTCCTTTGAAAAAGTCCGGACTTATTATGTAACTACATAAACATGTTAAAACCACTAGCTAGGGAAAATAAAATCAAGTCATCTTCCTTAAAGTAGCAAATCTCAAAATACTTTATGGTTAATGAACTTGGCTGCTCAGACAATTGGATGATTCACACAATTATGGAGACAGGTTAGAACCTGTAATAAATCGGTTAGACTGGCATCTGCCAACTCTTCAGAAGGTGTCCTCCATTAGCCTTGGTGAGACTCTGCTTTGGTCTGTATAGCTGGACTCCATTTACCATCACAAATGAACCCTAACTAAGCTAGGCAATCTTTTACTAAATCTTTCTATACTCATATAGTAAAATGGGTATAAAAATACCAGTTTGGCTAGGGTTGTGGCTCAGTGGTAGAGTGCTCACCTAGCATGCATGAGGTACTGGGTTCAATCCTCAGCACCACATAAATGTAAAATAAAGATATTGTGTCCACCTAAAAAAACTTTAAAAAATATTTTAAAAATACCAATTTGACATGACTATTTGTGGATTATAATATACAAATTTTGGCAGACAGTCCACATTCAACACATGTTAAACTATATATATACACACATACACATATATATAATTTTATTCATATATTTATTTAAAGATAAAATATTAACATAATGATTTGATGGTATAATTAGCAGGGCTTCCAATTTCATATGTTTTCAAATTCTCAGTTAATTAGTGAAAATTATCTTAATGCTAGAAAACTTCAGCAAAAGACATCTTTTGCTGGTAAACTTAGATTAAAAGGGGCTCTTCCCTACCTTTGGCTCTTCCAACTTAACCAGTTTTTAAGGCCCTTCTTTTCTAACCCCAGTCAACATGCAGCTCTATCCTGAGCACACAGTAGGCCCTAATAAATACTTTGCATATTAGGTAAGTGGTACATATAAGCTTTAAGCAACCGACCTTCATAAAATCTCAACAAATCCTAAATCACTGTAGAATCACCCTGAGGAAGATAAGGTAAGACTCTTTCCACAGTCTGTATGATTTTTTTTAATTCAAAAGTCGTACTATTGTAAAATGTCAACTAGGTAGGGAAGGCTTTAAGTCCACACCTGTATTCCAGGCAGAGGACTTGAAAACTTCACAGGGCTACACATAATATTATGATCTCAAGGAACTGTTTCCTATTTTTGTAAGGAAAAGGAAAGTTCTAGAAGAAGTCTAGACAGGTAGTACTGAAAGAACACAGAGATGAAAGAGCTTTGAGACTGTTCACATAAGCATTATTTTACTGCAGCAGTCAAGACGATGCTTTAGCTTTTTAAAAGTCAAATAATGTTATTTTGATTACTATAAAAATTATCATTTTCAAAAAGAATGAATTTGTGAGCTTTCATAGCACTTTCACAAACTACATTAAATACCTAGTTACTAAAGAGAAAAAATGCATGGTTTAGTCAGATGAGAAATTTTATAAAATAAAAAACAGAATCAAATACAGAAATATGTGGACAAATATGAACCAAAAACCAATTAATTAGAGCTTTTCAAGATTCTCACCAGATACCTAAATACTACAGAATTACAACAGCATTGATGTACCGTGAATTTTTTTTAAATGCAACAAGCTTAAAATCAAATATACTGAGGAGTAAAACACATGCATTCTGAGTTAACTGTAATTTCATAATTCTGCAACTTCCAGATAAAGACCATCAATAGTTTTCACTTAACTATTTCAATATGTGCCATATAACTGAAAGGAGTAGATAAACCCATGTACCATTTGAGAAAAGTGATTTTACATGTGTGTGTATGCATGTATGCATGTGTTATATACATTATTTTCTCAAGTTTTACAAAACAAACAAAAAGCCAGTCACATAAGTGAAGTTTTTAAAAGAAACAGTGACCCTTCATAAAGAAATAATAGTTGGCATTTTTTTTATATTTATTTGGAGATTTAAGTGTGGAATCCTTCCATTCGTGGGTATGCTTGAAACAATGCAATAATTTTCTATTCATTCAGTTCCAATCTTCACACTCTGAACAGTCTTAGAACAGGTGGAACAGTGACCTGCTTTTTCAACCATCATATCCCCCAGACATGACTAATTTGAAACTGAGCAAATTGCTCATAATAGGTCAGGGATTCAAGTTCATGAGTTTTTAGTGGCTGCACTTTTGTTGAAGGGGACATGGTCTCCTTCCCCTCTTCCTTCCAACCCCTGAAGCTGCCTCTCCATGAACTAAATTCACCAAACATGAAAGCAAAGGAACATTATTTTAAAATTTTTTGCAAGCTTATTTTTCAGGAGGATCAAGATTAAGCTATTTCTTTTAAAATATCTTATTTTCCTTTAGGGGTTCTTAAAGTTTAAAATGAATTCTACATACCTGAAGAAACTAGTCACTTAAGAAGACTTCTGAATAAATAAGAAAACATTCAGATGCCTACTTTTACAGTGGCTCAAAGTTTTCACAAAAACATGATATATATCACTGAATTTAGAAACACCCTAAGTTCTATCATATAAGATATTGATTTCAGAGCCTTTTTACAAAATCCCATTCAATGTGTAGCAGTACATAGGTACTGGCATAAAGAAGAAGAAGAAGAAGAAAAAAAACCTAACACACAAAGCAAGCAACAGACAAACAAACTTAGGAAGAAGGTCACTGGGGTAAGAGTATATTTAATCTGGCTAAACCAAAACTCAACTCCTCATATTTGCTTTTATGGCTAATGTTTTTCTCCATCAATTCTAAAAGGCTGCACCAAACATCAGGCCAAATGTAACATAAAACTCTTGTGAATACTAAAAGAGTTATACAATTAGAACTTTAAAAATAAAGACCTTAAACTCATTTATCTACCAATGAGGACACAAGTCTATTGATTAACAGACTTGCTTGGTCACTTTGGGGCTCATGGTTTGTCACTACTGTTGGGGAATGATGGTTGTTTACTTTTGTGTTGTGTAGAACTGTGGGGTACCTTTCCAATCCAATCAGGTGCTTTGATGTTTAGACCCTCCCTTCCTAAGTTGCCACACATATTGTAGCCAGTTCAAAATGGACATTTTCTTTTCTCATTTGGCCTACTGCAGATATTTTAGAAAAAATACTCCACACCCAGGACACCTGACCCCGTTAGTAGCAGTGGCATTGAGCAGTGAAGTTCTCTTCTCACTGAGAACAGGAGATGGTTTCTGAACTTCACCTTGACTTTCCAGTTCTCAAACTGTTGAAAAAACTACTGATTCCACCTGTTCACTTTGCTGCATTTCTGTTCTGTGCTTGGTTTTGTCTACTTTCCAATTTAGGCAACTGGAGTGGGAAAACATATGGCTTACCTTTTGCTAATATTCATTTTCCAAGGGTCTTATACCATATTCAAGTTCCTAGATTGGTGTAAGAGCGAAAATAAATTACTACCCCAAAAGCAAGAGTAAAAGCTAAGACACCAATCAATGTGGGCTGGATCCAATCTGTTTGGACTGGGCATCAGAACTGGGACACAGACTTTGCAATTGAGAAAGGAGGAAAGCAGCAGTAAACTTCTACAATTTCCCGGAGAAATGTTATGCATCGATACTTTTCTTTTATAGGGCAAGTTAGAACTAAAGCAGTTTATTAATTGAGGTGAATCTACTTATGGTTAGAACCTGCCCCTGCCTTTTTTATATTGTCCAGTATGGTCACTAACCAGGTTCTATGGGGGAAAATAACTCTTGGCATTACTTATTGCAGACAAACCCTGCTTTGAACAAATAACTGTTCTGGCCCCATAGGAATTCTAATGCCCAACAAACACTCAAAGTGCCTTGGGATCTCCTCCACAGTAGTAAGATTCCAGAAATCAAACTAGTTTCAAAAGTGCCCAAGGAAACCTACTACATGGATAAAGAGCTCTCCAAGCCCAAGAGATCAGTTTTAGAAAAAGAAACACACACCAACAAACACCTGGAAACTATGTGTAATGGTTCGCTGCTTGTGCAAAAACCTCAAAGAGGATGAAGGTCAGACAGGGATAATAGGCCAATTTAATTCTGAAAGCACAAGGTGCAAGAAATTTTAATTATGGTCTGCCACTGAAATCACACAAGATCCAATGGCATCTAACTGCAACTGCTCATCAAGGGAGACAAGAGGTGTAATTGTAACCGCTGCATAATCACTGTGAGGGCACAGAGAAGGCTGTCTTCAGCTCCCAGCAGAGAAGGTATTAAGGGCCTCGAAAAATCCAATACAGGGAAACATGGAGATTGTAAGAAGCCAAACACAAAAGCCAAACCCGTGTGTGCAAGTGTGCGTGCGTGTGGTGTGACAGAGTGTTCCAGAAACAAAAAAGAAGCTGTTTAGCCCACATTGAAGATAGGAGCTTGGAAAACTCGGAGCCTTTTCCGCTTTGTGGATACGTGCACACAGAAAGGCACAGCTCCTCCAAGAACTTCACTCCTCCTGAAGCTTCTCCCACTCTCCTTTGTTTAAAATAATTAGCTCGGATGTAATAGTGATTAACAGGACCAGACTCCCGGTAATTTGCTCTCATCAAACCCGGGTCTGCAGACAAAACGCTACTCAGAAGGCTGAAGGTGTCCAAACCCCTGCAGCTCCTGCGGCGCGGCCGCCCGCGCCCTGAGGCAGTTCCTCCTCAAGTCGCGCCGGCTCCAGGAAAAAAGGACGCGCAGACAAACCCCTTCTGTGGACAGTCTCTACTAGACAAAGTTTTTAACAAAGCCTCGAAGTAAGGGAACTGAACCTCGCAACCGCGCCCGCTGCAAAGTTGGCGCTGAAGTTTGTGCCAGGATGTCCCAATCTTGAGAGGAAAGGGACGCGAGTGTGCCAAGAGGCGGGAGGATGGATGGTGATGGAGAGACAGTGAGAGAAAGTGAGGTTTTTTCAAGTGGATCGTGAGTGAGACGATCTTCCGAACCCGGAAGCCAATTTGGCCCCAAGAGGTCCGAGAGGTGCATGCCACCGGAGGTCTCCAGGACTGACGCCGTCGCCAGGGGCATTTAGGAGCTGTCACCTGCGGGGAGCCCTGGCGGGAGCGGAGACGCCCTCCTAGGCGCCAAGGGAGAGGGCTCCAGGCTCCAGACTCAAGGATCTCGGGACTCTAAGAAGTGGGGGAGGGGAAATTCTCGAGAGGACAGGAGGCCAAAAGCAACTTTTCCGATATGCTTTTCTCCTCTGACCTCTCCAACTTCCCGCTGGGTCAGCCGAAGACTCTTACGACCCACTCTTACCCCATCGCACCTCCCAGCCCGCGGTTCAAACCAGTCCCCCGCGGACTGTGGAGTGGGGGGGTGCAACGAGGAAGCAGAGAGCACAAACATTGGGGCCCGAAGTGCAAGCCTTCACCCCCTGAGACAACCAAATGCATTTACACATGCAACCACCGCAGCCTTGTAACAGAGCTCCGGGTTTGCGCTGGGCGCAGTTTCCCGACTCTTCTGTTGTTCCTAATAAAGTCGATTACGTTGCCCTCCCGGAGCTGATTGGAAGGAAACAGAGAGGAAAAGGGGGGAACGCGGGAAAAAGCAGGGGTGGGGGGAGCAATCAACTTTGTAACCCAGAGCTTCCTCGCGCGATCCGTCGCCATGCTTAAGATTCCCACCCCCGCACCCCCCTCCTGCCTTTCAAGTGGATACTGAAACTAGGCCAAAACTTTTTCCCCTCCTTTTCTCCAGCCACTAGACTGGATTGTGCCCCACAGAGCCCCATGGAGCTCTGCTTTCTTAAGCACAATAGCCGGACTAATTAGATCATAGAAGCAAGGCAGTGATACTGTAACAAGTAGCCCAAGAGGCAAAGAGGGAAGGGGCCCGAAAAGAGAGAAAGGGGGAAAAGTTTGCAGCTCTCGCACTTACCAATCAAGCCTCCCACCAGAAAGGCGATGATTTGGAACACAAGCAGAATCCCACCAACAATGCACAGCTTCTTGGTGCTCATGTTTTCTATAATTGCCCCAGCCATTTTTGCGCCCCCCCTTTTTCTTTTCTCCTTGAAATAAATGTTTTAGGGTGTGCTTTTTTTGCTCCTTTCCCTCTCACACTCCTTCCTCCCTCGCCTCCTTTCTGGGCGCTGCAAAACTTCAGGGGTGCGGGAGCGCAGAGATGATGGGACCCGGACCGAAGGCGCCCGCACGGATTCCCCCAGCGCAGCCGGATCGGGCTCCCCCAATGCCCGGAGCTGTGATTGTGGCCGCTCCGCCGCCTGTGGACGCTTAAAGGAGCAGGGAAGCGGATCACATGACGCCGCCTCCCTCCCTTTCTTCCTCCCTCCCTCTCGCGCTTCCTCCCTCCCTCCCTACCTCCCTCTCTTCTACTACCCCTTGCCCGCCAGTTCGTGGATCCGAGCTCAGGCCTGCGCTGGCGTCCCTCTCCCCGGTCTGGCTCGCAGCCTGTCCCGCCAAGGGCTGGTAGCTTGGTGGGTATATTGTTGTTGTTGTAGTTACATGGGCGCCCCTTACTCAACCGCTCACACGTTTCCTTTTCTGGCTCCTGAAGTGCGAGATTTAAATCACCCACGGACGCTTCGCAGACCTTCAACTAACATGCATTGACTTTAGGAAATGGTCCCCACCCCCACCCCCAACTGCTAGAACTCTCTTTAGGAAAAAAGAAGAGAATTTTTTTAAAAAGGAAATCAGTAGATGCTAAATCAGAACACAGAGATGTGGAATAAAGTCTTAGCTCAGCTTCCTTCTGCCTGGTCCCAGCCTCTGTTACTGGATATATACTCAGCTAAATTCCACCCTCGCTCCTTGTGGAACCTAGCATTCCAACGACCAACCGACCACTGTTTCTTACTCCACCCCTTGGGCTTCCAGAGTCTTAAAGAACATATGTTCTATTCCATCACAGTTTTAAACTGATTCCAAAACCAACTCCTCTAAAAAACCTCTGTAATTTTCCACACCACCTCCATGTTGTATCTCCAAGAACTGAACCCCCTACAATCCAATTTTGCGTTTACATTTTCGTGTGTAAACATATGTCTCCACCACTGAGCAGTAAATTCCTGGGGGATACAGACTGAGGCTCGTTCATCTTTGCACCACCCTTCCCCATGGTGCCTAACAAAATTCTAGCCCTGGTAGGTCCTCCATTAACTTGTGGATTGGATAATTGAAGGTGAAAGCAAGCCTAAAGCCTTTGCATTTTAAAAGCCTAAACAATCTTAGTTGGTTTAGAAGGTACATATACTAAGCTGCAGTGTTTGTTGCCTCTTTGTGAAGATATATTTGTATTTATACATAACTTCAAGGGAAAGGGGTGGGGTGGTCTTAAGAGATTTCCTGCTCTATCAAGTCTAAATTCCTGGCCCTGGTTTTTCTCTGTTTTATCAACTGTCTATTTGGCCAATACAACTCACATTACCCAGCAGTCCCTTCGGCTTGGTAAACACCCCTCGACACAAAAATGAGTTTCCACCACCAGGCTCCTTTCCCCTGTCCACACCCTCTTCCTGCCAGGAGGCTATTCCAAGTCTCTTTTCCTCTACTGTGTTCCTTAACTTTCATTGCCTTTATAGAAGATAACCATGTATGTCACATTTAATAAACTTGTTCCTTTCTACCTTCAGCTACTAGACTGGGTACTCCTTAAGATAAGTACATATTGTATATGTATAAAACCTCCACTCCTTGGACTCTAGCAGTTCTTCATAATTCTGAATCTTGGTTGCTATTTATTCAGACTTTGACTCAATACTTTATCTGAACAGTCACTCACTGAGCACTGAACATGTTCAGTGCTTGCTTTCCTTAGCATGCAAGGATACCAAAATTCCATGACTTGACTTTGTCCTGAAGAAACCCCAGTTTGGTTGTTATTCACTGAAGAGTGATTAAATATCTGTGCTTTGGACAATTCCATGTGCTTTCTAAAAGGTAAGAAGCAAGGGAAATTGTTGTTAACAGTAGAAGTTGGAAGTGTTTAGCAGCTCTCCAAACAGAGGTATACTATTGTGGGTGATTTGTCTTCCTTCTTTATCTTTCAAAAGTTTATATATATATAATTTTTTTTGATAGACTGTGTTCCAGGGTATCATAAAACAGAGAATCAAGTATACCCTTCTCACCTCTGGGGCTGGTTAACTCCATATTCTGTGCTCTTATCTCGGCAAGCTGCTGATTTCCACACATTTGAATAACAATGGTGCCTTTGGGTTAGAACCTCTTTTTAATACCAATGGCTTCTTAAAAAAATAAAGTTGAAAGGCTAGGGAAGTAGCTTAGAGTGCATGCCAGACCAGAGGTTAGGTCCCCACCTCCCCTCCCCCCAAAAGTAAAGTTGATAAGATTCAGTATCAAGATATATTCTCCATTTTATACTACATTTCACTGTTTAACAAGAGATGATGCCACATATACTCCAAGCAAGAATTGGATCCACAGGAAATGTCTTGGGTGGTTTAATTTATTTAAGATCAGTGAACTCAACTCATTTTTCTATCAACTACTACAACACTTCCCACCCACTCTGCTCTCAAATATACCTCTGTAGAGTAGCTGGCCTAACTTCTTAGGTTCCAATTTCCTTATCCAGAATTAAAGAAATAGTGTTGGGAGTTGCTCTTTCCCCATAAAGGTGGTCCCATATTTTAAAGGGGCACTTATTATGTAACATTTTTATTAAACAAAGATATTTCTAATTGCAAATCCATGCTTCTGACCTGTCTGGGATCACCAATATTGTCAAACTGTGTGAGGTCCTGACACCTGTCATATTATTCATCACATCGATGAACAATAACAATATCCCAAAGCACTGGAAGGTTGTGTATTTTAATTAAATGTCCTTGGAAGATCTCAGAAGCAGCCTCTGAACCAAGTTCTCTCTGCCTTTCTCATGCCTTGGAGTCTTTAGTTCCTCATTCTCCCCCAAAACAAGACCATAGAAACAAATTCCCTTCCCCAAGGTGGGTCATAGAAACCAGAACCCTTTTTCCCCAAAGCCAGGCATAAAAATATTACTCCAACTTTCTCTTGCTTTTTTGTGTGTAAATTACTGGCCATAAAAACATTAAGACCCTCATTCCACCAGGGTTCTGTCCCAAACCCCAGAGGAAAATGCTACTATTGAGAGATTGAGAGGAATCTGATCAGGGCTTGCTGGGCTTCCCCATTCTGTCTATGTCTGGTAGCTCAGTCCCTTTCGTCTAATTACATTTCTATATGGCTGCCCCTGCTTCATGGAACCTATGTTCAAAATCAAAGAGCTTCCTTAGTATCTTTGGTCTTTGGTCTGAGGGATCTGTGTCACTAAAATTTTGATTAAATGAATGTGCTATGCTTTTCTCTCATTAACTTGTCTTTTGTTATGGAATGTTATCTGTGACCCTTTATGGTGGGTAAGGAAAGGTATCACCCCATTCACCTCTAAAATCACCATGAATGTTTTTAAAAATTACAATTTCTGTTATGTTTTTGTAAATATTAAAAGTGACTATTGGACCTTCATTTATAGAGATGACAACACAGAAGAGCAGAAAGGAATATGAGCCTTTACCCAATTGAACCTAGATGTGGCCCAAACTCCTACCCTAGGCTTTGTGTGATCACAGCCATTACATAGTCACCTACCCGCTCTAAGGCTCAGTTTTCTCACCTATAAAATAGAGGCACTATTAGCATCTACCTTTTTATTTTTATGTTTAGGAAACAATAGGGGAATCAATGACTAATAAAACAACTGAGTAGATCATTCTCAGCTTTAAAATTTTGTCAAGTTATTAATATTTCTTAAAGCATGTTTTTTGGAGAAGTTTGGGGGTTAGCTTCACTGAACAAGAGTGCTAATGAGGACAAGATCTAGTATTAAAATCCAAGTGACACTAATTTTAACAGAAATATTTTATTCTAAGAACTTCTCCTAATCAGACATAGTGGTATACGCCTATAATCCCAACAACTCAGGATACTTAGTCAAGAGGATTGCAAATTCCAGGCCAGATATATACATAGGATGTGAACTAGGTATTGAACCCAAACATATATATATATATATTTGGGTTCAATACCTAGTTCTGCAGATAAATAATAAATAAAATAAAATCTGCTCCTAACTGCCAGGGAGATGCCTGTTTTGAGTCATCAGATAGATTACCCAGAGGCTGGAATAATCCAAGGGTACAGTGTAACTCTGCCAGCAGAAACTGACCATCCCTATTCCCCATTTCACTAGAATTAAATTGAATATCCTGACTTAATCATCAGTTTATTCAAAGTGTTTGACATGTAGAAAGGCATAATGACACCCGATGTATGTCTACTGAACGAGGAATAAATGAATGGACAAAGGAATCATCTAACTGAATGTAGTTACAATTCTCTCCCTCCCCTAATTCCAGTATAGAATTTACTGACTCTACTCTAACTGGCACCTATATACTGGGTTCTATTTTGTGCATATATCTACATATATGGTGCATTGTCACCCCAACTGGCTTAACAATTCCTTAAACGCAAGCAGAGTGTAGCCAGAGCCTTTGTTTTCCTCGCAGTCTCCACACCGTACCTTGCACAGAGGAAGGCTCAGTTCCTGGAGTTAAGAAAGGCTTCTCTGGGAGCCAGGAGCAGCATGTTATTATTGTCATTCCAGTAAATGTAATGTAGAGATCTAAAAGAATTGAATACACCTCCTTAAACACCTAATTTGCTTCCCAGAGGGACCTAACAAGAGCAATAATCCCACTCTGAGGCTTCTCATTCTCATAAATAGCTTTTGTTCATAAATGGCATCCCCATGGCTCCATGGTCCTTGGTATTTTCTTGTATTTAGTGCTTGTGAATATGAGCAGGAACCGTGGGTTCACACTCTATTATTCAGTGTCACTTTTCACTATACATATACATACACAACACACATTTGCGTATGTGTATGTGTGTCTTTTTTAAATTCACTGCTTCTTTTAAAATGATCTCACCACCCCACCCCACCCCTGAAACAGAACTGCCCCTCTCTCCCTTCTCTATGGGCCCCATAGTCTTTTCTTTCTCCTATAGTCTTAATTTGTGTGGAAACACAGACCATTCCTGCACTTCTGTTCATACACTAACCTCATATAGGAACTATTCAAATCCCAGGGCTGGGAATACCAACATTTCAACCTGATCCTCAGTTGAAATTGTTTCACAAACATCTGGTGGACTCCTCCCTTTTCAAACATAAGCCCACCCTGAAGATCTCCATTAATGTTTTCTTTCACATCCCATGTATAATTTCAGACATTAGGTTTATTAAATCCCAGCTTTATTTCTTACTGGTTGTAGAAATAAAGCTTAGGAAGATTACTTACCTTTTGAGTCTTACTTTTCAAATTTCTTTAAAAAAATAATGATAATACCAAACTCAGAGCTTATGAGGAGCATTAAACAAAATAATGTAAACAATTTCTAATACAGAGTGGGCACTCATCAAATGTGACAACTATTACAAGGGAGGAGGCTTCTGTTCCCAGAGAGCAAAACAAAACAAACCATAAAACCCGTAATTATAGTCTCTCTTATGAAATTGCCTCTTTGAACCCAGGCAACCTGGAAGGGCAGGTAAGAAACTTTATAGGTTTCCAGAAGCCTCTAGTGGGAGGGAGCCAACATGAAGTAGCCAGCCAGCCAGCCAGCCCCCTGTTGTTTCCCAGTCTTGCAAGACACTGCAGTGGAGAGCCAGGTGCATCCAGCATCTAAACCTTTCAGAATGTGTGTGCTGGGTTCCTGCTGCAGAGATGAGAGAAGGGCCTTTACTGTTCCTCAGTATTAGCCAGATAGTTGTCTGAGAAGAATGCCCCACCACGTGTCCTTGTGACTCCTTTCCCTCCACATCTCCCCTGTATTTCATCCTGGGCACAAGCTCTTTTCTGCTTTTCTCCATGCAAAGTAGCAGTAGGAAGAGACACACCTGCCCAGCATGGTGATCCTGTGATATGTCAACAATATCCTGCACCATGGCACAGAATTAGCACACAGATTTTATTGAATGAATTAATTACAAATGAAAAAAATGAAGAAGTTCCAGTCTCTGGTTGTCCAAGTGCTTGGGAAGGCCATTCATAGATGGCCAATGGCAAGAAGAGACTTACACGTAATTCCATTTCCACCCAACCCTAGGTAGGGTGAGAATAGACTCTGATTCAGGCCAAAACTCAATTCTTATCCCTTCAGCACCATTGCACATTAACTCAGATCACTAAATAGCTCAACATGAAGGACAATATCCCATCAAAACAATTTAGAATACCCAGTATGTTGGTATGTGACTAGTCCCAGAATTTGGAAGGCTGAGTTAGAAGGATTACTTGAGACCAGGAATTGGAGGTCAACCTAAACAATATACAAAGACCCCATCTCAAAGAAATAGAAGAAAACAAAAACAACAAAATGACTTAAGAATGTCTATATGTAAGGCCAGCATCCCATAAAAGCAGTTCAGTTTTTCTATGTGTAAGGTGGAAAAACAAAGATTATCTGAGAATAAAACACATGAAAGTCAAGGACCTCTCATGCTTCTACTTTGCATTATTTAAAAGAAACTGGAATGACTGCGAGTGAGGAAGGGCAGGTAATTCCCCAAATATCAGGTAAGTGGAAGCTAATAGCCCCTACTCATAATGCCAATAATTACAATGGTAACAGCAGTAATAACTTATGTTGTTTGCTTTCTAGGTACCATGAACTCTGTGGATGCTTTACATGTGCCCCTATCATTAATCCTTAGCACAATCCCATGAGGTGGGTATTATTTTTAGCATTCTCAAAAGGGTAAAGTTGGGGGGCTGGGGTTGTGGCTCAGTGGTAAAGTGCCTGTTTCACATGTGTGAGGCACTGGATTCCATCCTTAACATCACATAAAAAATAGTAAATAAATAAAATAAAGGTATTGTGTCCATCCACAACTAAAAAGTATATATATATATATATATATATATATATATATTTTTTTTTTTTTAAAGTTGGGTCAGAGATGTTGAGGAGTATTCCTTGGACTAAACTGCTAGTGAGTTAGGGAGCTGAGATTTTAAGATAGATGCAACACACCATTCAACAGTCTAATCACTCAATACAGTCTTTACTGATCCAGGAACCAATCTAGATGCTGGGGAAGAGCAGTAAGCCCAACAAGTCTTGCCTTCAACAAACCTACATTAGAAAGCCAGCATCATTATTATTACTATGACTACTACTACTACTGCTGCTGCTACTACTATTACTGTTATGTTTTATGTTTTTATCTCCTTTATGTCAGCTATGACATTGAAACCACGGAAAGAAAAAAAATCCAAAGAAAGAACCCTGCAGGGCCTTGGAAGTGAGGAGATGTCAAGTCCTTGGCATTCCCAGGCACGCCCTCCTGCATGAGCTCTCTGACACATTCATTCAGATGTCTCTTTCCTGCCAGTTCTGAGGCAAGCATTGTTTTAGTGTTTGTCGGCTTCTCCTTTGTTCCTACATTCAACTCTGGCCCCCTCCTCAGTACCTGACTCACCCAGAGCAACCTCCTCCCATTAATCTTTCTTTGCTGGTAAGATCTGCTGCTAAGGGCCAGTTCCAAGTTGAAGATCAATTTTCAAGTCAAATGACTCATGAGAATAATTGTTAAGCATAATTTCAGAGTGTATTGAGGACACTCTTGAAAAATACATGTTAGCAAAAGACATGTAGTGCATAAAAATTAATTTTGGCTTAGGTCGTCTGCAAGTTGATTCCTAAAATATTTTTG
This sequence comes from Ictidomys tridecemlineatus, assembly GCF_052094955.1. Taxonomy (NCBI): domain Eukaryota; kingdom Metazoa; phylum Chordata; class Mammalia; order Rodentia; family Sciuridae; genus Ictidomys; species Ictidomys tridecemlineatus. The sequence continues at coordinate 53,557,924 of NC_135487.1, forward strand.
TGTGGTTGTTTATTTTGTTGTCATGATGGAAATCTCTAATAAAGACCCTCTTTGTTGAAGAATTCAAGGTGTTTACAAATATTGTTCATCTTAATGTGATAATTTATGAAGGAAAATATTTCTCTATTTATGATATACATCTTATCTGATATCTGAAGCTGGAATTTGCTTGCTCTCTCTCTCTCTCTCTCTCTCTCTCTCTCTGTCGTGCAATACTGGTAGTTGAACTGAGGGGTGGTCTACTACTGAGCTATACCCTAGCCATTATTATTATTATTATTATTATTATTATTATTATTATTATTACTATTACTGTTATGTTTTATTTTGAGATAGATTCCCACTGAATTGTTCAGCTGGCTTCGGACTTGTGATCTTCCTGACTCAGCCTTCTGAGTAGCTAGGATTACGAGCATGTGCTATTGCCCTTGACTAAGCCTGAATTATTTGATAATGCTTCCTTTCATTTAGTTCATAAATATTTGTTGTGTTCTTACCATAAGCAGGTATCTGGCAAAATGCTGGGATACAGATTTTAAAAAAGGATAGTTATGCTCTTGCTCTCACACAGCTTATAATTACAAGTATGTGAAGGGTGGTAGTGTAATAAATCTATTAGCTGTGGATTAAGTCCTAGAGAATCACTGGTGTCAGAGCCAGGGGAGAGAACAGAGAGGAGAGAAAGGGAAAGTACAGAGTGCTGGAAACTCCCTGTTAGTTAAATATAGTATTAACATCAAAAGAAAAAAACTAATTTTTTTCCGTCTTCTCCCACAAGGGTATCTTGAATTCTGTTCATTTAAAATATCTCAGCAAATCTCCAAAGTACCACACGTTGTTGGACATATATCCATTAGTTTTTATTACTATTGTTTCTAAATTCATTGGACATGTCCTATATGCCAGGTGCTATTACATAAACATGGGAGTCAATACGAGAAGCAAGAACTAAGATTAAACAGATCTTGGTAGAACGCTGGTTCAACTGTGGACCAGCTCTGAGATCTTAGGCAAAAACAACCTCTCAGAGGCTCAGCTAAATCTCTTGTAAATGAAGACAATGGTATCTTCTCAGAAGCCATGTTGAGAACTGAATATATCCAGAGTTTAAAAGACTTAGAAAGTGTCAGACATTGGATAAGCCCTCAGTCGTGAGGAAGTGGTGGAGCAAGAGAAGTGAGATAATCTTAGAGATTAACCATTATTAAGAAAAATTGGATCCAATCCCCTCAACCTCTGCCCTCCCATCGCATCCTGCTAAGGGACTCTTTCCCTGGCCATGTTCCCCTCAATTGCAGTTTCCTGTTGTCTTTATAGACAACTCTGTCATTGAATCTCTTAGCAAGCTGTCTGTTGAAAGAATCAGATACTAAGTCTTCTGGACTGCTGTTGAAACCTTGTCTTTCAAATATGACACAAATGTTGAGGTACTTTACAGGCCTCCTACTCCAAAAGCTGATACAGTGAGTCCCTTGGAGAATCCTCATATAACCAATTTTCAGTGTCTCTTATGTCCCTTCACACATGCTATCCCATGTTGCAGTTACTGGAGCATTTGTCATATTTACTCCAGTAGACTGCACATTTTTTAGGATCAAGGGACTGCATTTTACTCAAAAGTCTTCTTATTTAATGTTAGTAGACTCTTCTAGATCTTTGCAGCTAAGCTTCCAGGCCTCTTCATATCCCTTTCTGAATGGATGTTCCATTTTGCTGGGGGGTGAAAATGTGGGAGCCAGAGGATGGGGACCATCAGGTATAAATGTTTTCATTCTCCAGACTGACCAGCACCTTTTCATTCCCTTTGCCTAAGGAAATAATGAACCACATTGGGCAAAGCATACATTAGACCTAGTAGAGAGCTGGCCATGTGCCTATTAGTTAAGTGTATGTGCTCTTTGACCACACACTTGGATTTGAACTTCTCTCTCTGTTAGGTACTGTCTGCATAACGTTGAGCAAGTCATTAAGCCTATCTGTAAGCCTGTCCGTCCCTTGATTTCTTATTCTGTTTAATGAGGACAATAATAATAATTCCTGCCTCCAAGGTAACAGTAAATATCAAGAGTTAGCATGTGAAAATCACTTGCAGACAGAGCACTTAGCACATGGTATGTACATATTCAGCAAATGTTTGCTATTATTATTCATTATCTTTCATCATCTTCTATGACTTTATTCTCAAGTCTTTCCCATTTTAAACAAGATCTTTTCTTTAGCACCAAATTCTTCTTAACATGTTGCCTTCATCAGCTTCTTTCTGCTATAATCAAACTTCTGAAAAAAACAGTTCCATTCAGTTGCTTTATAGCCTCACTTCCAGTCCTCTGCCTGACCATCTGCAGATAATCTAGATTTCAGACCCAACATTCCATTGCTCTGACAAGGTCACTAGTGATCTATTTGGTGATTATTTTTCTTGATGTCTTCAATATGCAATACTCCTTTTTGAGGAAAAATCCCCTCCCACCTCCTTGGCTTCTCTCATGGTTCTCCTACTATTTTTATAACACTCACTTCTCTCTGAAACTGGTCCCATTTCCTCTACCCCCTCCCTGAATGTTAATATTTCTGAGTATTCTCTCCTTTACCCCTTCCATTCTCATGGGGTCTGTAGGCAAAAATCAATATCTCCAGCACCAATCTCTTGCCTCAACTTCAGACTCAGAACCAATTTCTTTCTAAACTTCTCTGCCTAGGAAAACCATGTGTCTCCAAATCAAGTGCTCTCAACTCTCCAACCAGTGACTCAAGTTACATAGCTCAAAATCATTCTTGGTTCATGACCAGATTCTACCTCCTTTTCACAGTGAGCTGGCCTCCCCACTCCACCTTCACCTTTCTGCTCTCATCATCTCTCCTAGTTGGACTATCAGGTCTCCAATCTTTCTTACAATGGATAATCCAGTCTGTACAAGGTTTCCAAAGCATGATTGATATAAAACACTGATCTGTTTTCCTTATTTAACTGGTGCCAATCAACAAAGCCTACCTCACTGAGGATTCTAAGATCTTGATATTTTAGCAGACCTTTTGTTCCCAGATTCACCAAGGCACGTCTTTATCCTTATGGTGTGTAATTTACAATGTATGCCAGGTCTTTCTTCTTGTAACATAGTCCTTAGGATAGAACAGTTGACCTCAATGTGGGGTGCCACCAAGCTGTGATCCTAAGAGATTCCTCCTCTTGTATTATTATGTCAAAGTGCTGACTATCCAGTGACACAAGATGAAAACTATAAAATCATCCTAGACTTCTTTATGAATGCAGTCAATTATATTGAGCATATTATAAGTCAGGCTTCATAAACAATACATCAAAATAACAATAAACTCTTGTGCATACTACATCACAGTCACTGTTTCAAGAGAAAATATATAAATATATAAGATATAGAAATAAAATAGTATGATACCATATATCTCTTTTTTAATATTTACTTTTTAGTTGTAGTTGGACACAATATCTTTATTTTATTTATTTACATGTGGTGCTGAGGATTGAACCCAGAGCCTTACATGTGCTAGGTGAGTGCTTTACCTCTGAGCCACAACTCTAGCCCCCCTTCTTTCTTTCTTTCTTTTTTAATCTTTACTCTATATCTCACATAGTTGTGCTGAGGCTTAAATGTTTTAAATATACTCAATTATATATCACTTAGAACATTTATCCTCACCACAATCATTGAAATACATACTGTTGTTATTTTACTTTATAGATCATTACATTTTATACACTGGGGAAATATCAACTCAGAGAGGATTCATACCTCAAATCACACAGTTCATAAACACTGTGCTGAGCTTCAAACTCAATCAATGCATGATTGTATGATTTGGACCTAAAAATGTCCCCAAAAGAGCCCACATGTTAGGCAATACAGGAATGGTCAGAGTTTAACAGATTGGATTATGAGAGCTGTAACCTCATCAGGGGATTAATTTAATTGGAAGCATTAATAATCTGATTGGACTACTGAGTGGTAACTGTAGGCAGGTGGGGCATGACCAAAGAAAGTGGCTCACTGGGGATATGATCTTAGAAGAGACCCAGGACAATGACTTAATAGTTACATTCTTCTATCTTTGATTCTAATAGCAGAAATAATAACATATTTTAAGGTTTTCTATGTTCCAAGTACTGATTTAAATATATGTATAATTTCATTTAGTCCTCACTCCATTTTATATTGGATAAGCAATATTTTCCTTACAGATTATCTATACTTATAAGTTTTGCTTAATGAAAGCTAAACTAAAATTCAAATCAATGACCAAGAAAAATTTGGAAATGAATATTTACTCCAGAAGACTATGTATTTATTCTTCTAATAGACTTTTTAAAGAATTATTTGGAATTTTAGATTTCTCAATCATTTAACACAAAATTACAGGTAACTTTTCAATATAAGACAAGAGTGTCTGTTCATTTATCTGCCTACCTTTTTAAACAGATATTTATGGAGCACTCTCTTGATCTGTTTTCTGTTGTTATAATGAAATGCCTGAAACCAAGTAATTCAAAAAGAGCAGAAGTTTACTTGGCACATGGTACTGAAGTCTGGAGACTGCAAGAGTTTCTAGCAGTTGCCTGGCATCTGCTGAAGGCCTTCTTGCTGCATCATAAAATGGCAGAGGGCGTCAATGACAAGGCAGACTAAGGATGCTAGCTTGGGTCTCTCTTTCTTTACTTATAAAGGCAATTGTACCATCAGGGGAGCCTACCATCATGACCTCATTTAATCTCAATTGTCTCCAAAGGCCCTACTTCTAGATATCATTCACATATGAATTTGGGGATTAAGTTTCCAACACATTAACTTCTGGAGAACACTTTCAAACTGTAACAAGAACCTACTTTATAAAAGACACTGGATATGTCAGAGAATGGTTCACCCTCAAGAAATTAAAATTCTAGGGCTGGGATTACAGCTCAGTGGTAGACTGTGTGTACAGCATGCCTGATAGCTCTGGGTTCAATGTGAAACACTAATAAATAAATATGTAAACAAAGAAGTAAAGTCTAGAAAAGGAAAAGGATATTAAAACCAACGAACATAACAAAAGTATGCCAGGTAGAATTGCTGAGAGTTTAAGAGAACATACACTAGAACCAGACAGATTTTGCTCTAAGCCTGGCATTGACACTCACTTCCTATGTGACTATACAAAATTCATTTAAACTATTTATGCCTCATTTTTTTTCATAGTACCAATGTCATATGATGTCAGGACTTCAAGTTTATATATTAATGCAATCTTTTTTTGCATTACAATTCTTAATATACCTTTATGACTTAGATCTATGCCTGGGACATTATGACACTTTAGTGTAGCAGCTGTAATTAGCAGTAGTAGTAATAAGAGTAGTTGTTATATTAGTTGTAATTGTTGTATTAGAAAGCAGGAAAAAGGAAAGACTGTCTTATGTTGGAGAAAAGAAAGGATTTTAGATTAATCTTTAAAGAAAAAGATAACTTCTAAAAGTATTTAAAATTGCATAGGTATTTTCCAGATAGGCAAAATAAAAAGTAGAGGTGGATTTTAAAATCAGATAACAGTAATGTTAAAGAGCATACATCTGAGCCAGGTGTGGTGGCACACACCTGGAATACCAGTGGCTCATGAGGCTGAGGCAAGAGGATCACAAGTTCAAAGCCAGCAATTCAGCCAGTCTTAAGCAGCTTAGCAAGAACTGTCTCCAAATAAAACAAATAGATAAAAGGGGTTTGGAATGTGGTTCAGTGGTTAAGCCTCCCTGGGTTCTGTTCCTGAGAGAGAGAGAGAGAGAGAGAGAGAGAGAGAGAGAGAGAGAGAGAGAGAGAGAGAGAGACCAGACCAAGACTTCGCGCGCGTGAGCGAGCACGACACCATACATCTGTCTGAAGCATTGGGTGTGTCATTATGTCCCCAGCATATTACTTTGGAAACCTAAAGCCATATGAGATAGGAGCATAATAAGAGTGGAGAAATGATGTTCTCATTAAGATTACAGATCTTTGAAAACTATCATTTGAAATCATGTTTATTACTAGACTGGGAATAATGACACCTTCTCCTGTATTTGTATAACATCATTTCTATACAATTTTAAGATGCTATCTCAGTAATAGTCTCAACCTTGGAGGTCTGGCCAGTTATAATTATCACCATTTTCCATAAGGGAAAGCAGAGGTACAAGAAGGGAAGTAGACTCCAGGGTTGTTCAAAAAGTGTTGGTCCATCTAGAAATGAGACCCTAATTTACAGCTCAGTGAGGTGCTCGAAATAGCAAGATCGTGCTAACTCCACACCCTCCCCCTTTTCTTTCCTTGTTTTTAAGAAACACAGAGAAAAATGCTGTAACTGAACAGGTTAGAATAAAATTAAGATAATAGAAGTAGTGATGGGTCAAGTAGAAACTGTTGCATGAACCACGAGCCAGGTTTAGGGTGAGGAGTGGGGTGGGTGTGCTGAATGTAAGAGGGGCTGTTTTCCAGAAGGAAACATCATTTAGCTATTTAAATTTTTTGATTGCTGTTAACTTTCATACAGTAGAGTACACAAATACCATATTAGTGTGCTAGGGCTGCCATAACAAAATACCACACACAGGTGGCTTAAACAGTAGGAATTTATTTTCTCCCAGTTTGGAGGCTAGAAGTCCAAGATCCTGGTAAGTATTGCCACCTTGGAGTCCTCTGAGGGTTCTCTTCTTGGCTTGCAGGGGGCCACTTTCTTGCTTTCTATTCACTTAGTCTTTCCTGTGTCCCTTCTTTTTCTTATAACATTAGGACCTACCTCATTATCAAGGCTCTTCTAACTTAATCATTTTTAATAACCTTATTTTCCAACAGAGTCATATTCTGAGAGTTGGGAATTTAATATATGAATTTGGGTGAAGATACAATTTAGCCTGTAACAAATATACAAATAAGTTTAGAGCAAGATAGATCAATATATATCTTAAAAACCTTTTTCATGCTACCTCTTGTTTGATTAATCTTTCTTAATCTTGATATCTTAAAAATATACTAAAAATTCACTTTTTACATTTATCAACATTGATACATTTTTTCCTAGTTTTGAATTTTGTGTGCGTTGGTATCCTTTTGCATCTAGCATTTCTCTTTATCAAGATGTCTGTGAGATTTATCCATGTAGCATTATTTTATTTCATTTAATTGTACAAACATATCACAATTTATATGGTATTTGAATAGTTTGGAACTATTATGAAAAAGCCACCATAAGCATTCATGTATTTGTTGTTTAGTAGATAGACATACTCATTCCCTTCTGTTACCTATATATGTGTATTTATGTATGCAAAACTGGGCTACAGCTATATACATGTATTTAATGTTATTATATACTCTACAATAATTTTCAAAAAGTAGGCATGCCACCGTACACCCATTCTAGCAACTTAAGTTCCAGTCATTCCACATCTTTATCACCACTTAGCGTTATCAGTCTTTTTAATTTGAGCCATTCTGGTGAGGATGTATAGATTAACATTTTAAATTCATATTTCTCTCATGACTAATGCTGTTGATTTTTGGTCATTTAGGAATTCTTTTTTTTTTGTAAAATGTCTGTTCGAGTCTTTTTTCCATTTTAAAATTAGTTGTCTTTTCCCCTTACATATTTGTAAAAATTGTTTATGTATTTTGGATGCAGATTCTTTTTGAGGATTTGTATTGCAAATAGCATCTCTTGGTATAAGGCTTATCTTTTCTCTCTTTCTTAGTGTTTTTCATGAGAAGTTATCCCTAAGGATAATTAAGTCCAATGTATCAAACTTTCTTTTTATGATTTGTGTTGATCCATTTTTTTAAAAAAATCTTACTCCAGGTTCATGAAGATATTTCCCTGTTTATATCTTGAAAATTGATTGCTTTGCTTTCATTACAATTGATCCTGCTCATCTAAACTAAGTTTCTAATGTGCATATGACTTGACCCAGTGCCATTTCCTTTCCACTAATTAGCAGTGATGGCTATGTAGTAAATCAGGTGACTATATTTGTGAGGGTCTGCTTCTGAACTCTGTATTCTGTCACATCTGTTTATCTATCTCAATTTGTGCTAACACCAGACTGGCTATTTTAGCTTCATAGTAAGCTTTAATACTCAAAAGTCTTAAAATTTGTTTTTTCTTCAAAATTGTCTCATTTGTTTTAGATTCTTTGAATTTTATATACATTTTAGAATCATTTTGTCAATTTCCACAAAATTGTTCAAGTTTACTGTACAAGTTTACTATACAGTAAACTGGGATTTTGTGTGGGATTACAGTAAACTTGTACATCAATTTGTCAAGAATTGAAAATTGTACCAGTCATGATGATGCATGCTTGTAATCACAGCAACTTGGGGGGCTGAGGCAGAAGGCTCACAAGTTCAAGGCTAGCCTCAGCAACTTAGCAAGAACCTGCATGAAGGGGTGAAAAAAAGCTTGGGATTATAGCACAGTAATAAAAGACCCCAGTGTTTAATCCTCATAGCAAAAATAAGTAAACAAATAAGACACTTGAATGTGTTGAGCTAATAAATATTTCATTTCATTCATTGATTTGGGTATTTTTAAATTTCTCTTAACATGTTTTATCATTTTTATAAAAGAATTTTTACATGTACTTATTCTCAAATACTTGGATTTCTGGTGCCATATAAATGGTTTTTATTTATTTATTTATTTATTTTTTTAATATTTATTTTTCAGTGGCGGACACAACATCTTTGTTTGTATGTGGTGCTGAGGATCAAACCCGGGCCGCACGCATGCCAGGTGAGCGCGCTACCGCTTGAGCCACATCCCCAGCCCCCTAAATGGTTTTTAGAAATCTTTTCTAATTGTTTGGTATAAGTATATGAAAATAAAATTGACTTTGTATGTCCATGTTCTATCTTATGACCTTGTAAAAATGAAATTTTTCTTCTTGTAAATTCTTTTAATTTTTTACATGAACAATCATGTCACATATGAATAGTGGTAATTTTACTTCTTTCTTTTCAAACTTATGGCTTTTATTTTCCACTGTTTTGTTTTCTTGCCTAAGTATATGACTTAACTCCTTCAGTATGATGTAGAATCAAGGCATCCCCACTATTATTTGATATTTGGTTTGGAGATACTAGCCACGTATTGAAGGGAATAAAGCAAAAAGCAAGATCTGGGTGTGCAGCTCAGTGGTAGAGTGCTTACCTGCCACAAGAAACAGCTGTAAAAGCAGAAAACTTAGAAATATTTGTAATGGATTCAACTATAAACCTAAAATACAAATAATGTAAACAAAATTTATTTCAAACAATAAGATCATGAACCATGGATTGAATAGAAAAGTCAATTACTTTATTTCAGAATGATTATCAGAAAGTAGAATGAAAGGAAATATTCACAGTTACTATCAACAGTTGAAATTCTTAAAGTGAATACAGCAAGAAAACACAGAAATTTAAATTCCACTGAGCAAAAGTGTAGGTAAATAAATAAAAATATATCACTTATTTGGATAGACGATATTTAAGATTTAATATTTAATTTAATTTTAAGCCACTGGTTATCTTTGAATCAGTCTGAAATTTAATAAAATTCTAATAAAAATATAACCAAGAATTTGGTTTTTTTGAGACTTGAATTAAATAATGCTAAAATTCATGTGGGAGAATTACCACATAAGAAAAAATTCTGAAAGTGAAGAATCATAGGGTGGGCTGGGTGTTATCATTTGGGTATTTAAAATTTTTTTTTGCTGAACTCAGAGTAGATGAACAGATCAACAAGACAGGTCAAAGAATGCACAAATAATCTCAAATGTAGTAAATAAGACAAGTCAAATTCTTAATAAATAAAGAAAATATAGACTGAAATAAAAAATGTTGGCATGAATGGTTGAATGTTTGAAATGTATTTTCCTTCTATATTAAAATGTGAAAAAAGAAATCGTAAAATAACTAGAAGAATAATGGACACATGAAATAATTCTAATTTAAAATAATTTCATCATAGGAAAGGCCTTTCTCTCTGTATGCAAGTCTTCAGTTCATACAAGGAAAGGTGAATTCTTAAATTTATATCCTTAAATTTTTAAATTTTTGCAGCACATAGGATCAATTAACATTTTAAATTTGTATCAATTGTAAAACCCAAACTGATAATAAGGGTAAAAGGAAAGGCAAGAACATGTTGGGGGAAAAGAAATATTTGCAATAAATGTGACAAAGCATCCTTAATAAACAAAAAATTCTCATAAATAAGTAAATAAGATAGCCCAATAGAAAAAATAACCAAGGGAATTCACAGAAAAAATATTAATGGACCATTAACATATGAAAGAATATTCAACATATTCATATTTTAGAATATACAAATTAAAACAAGAATAAACTATCATTTTTTTCTAACCAATTAAAACACTGTTTATTTTTTTTAAATCTTTTTTAGTTACAGAGGGACAACAATAGCTTTGTTTATTAATGTATTTTTTATGTGGTGCTGAGAATCAAACCAGTGCCTCACACATCCTAGACAAGCACTCTTCCACTGAGCTACAACACCAGCCCCAACATTAAAAGTTTAGATAAGCCCAAGGCTGAAGGTAAAGAGACAGGTCTATGAAAATTGATAAATTCCTGTAAACCTTTTGCAGGTAATTCATCAATCTCTATCCAAAATACTAATGAGCATATCATTTAATCTTTGTCTTGAAAATTGCCTTACTCATAAACCTGGAAAAGTTTTTCAGAGACATATATATTGAAATTTTATAATTTTATCATAGTATTGCTTTTTATATGGATGTGGGCTAAAAAAAATGCCTCCCCCAAATTCATCATCCCCAGTACCTTAGATTGTGACAAAGTATTTGGAAATTAAGCTTTTTAAAGGTGATTAAATACTGGTACAATGGTGCACACCCATAATCCCAGCTATTTAGGAAGCTGAGGCGGGAAAATTGCAAGTTCAAGACCAGCCTGGACAATTTAGTGAAACCCTGTCTCCAAATAATAGATAAAAAGGGCTGGGGATGAAGTTTGGTGTGCAAGGACCTGGGTTCAATCCTCAATACCTAAAAAAATAAAAAGTGATTAAGATGAGACAGTTTAGGATGAGCCCTAATCCAATCTAAAACGTGTCCTCAGAGAAATGAGGATACCGAAGGCACCACAGGATTTGAGTGGACAGAAAAAACCCACATGAGGGGCTGGAGATGTGGCTCAAGCGGTAGCGCGCTCGCCTGGAATGCTTGCGGCCCGGGTTCGATCCTCAGCACCACATACCAACAAAGATGTTGTGTCCGCCGAGAACTAAAAAATAAATATTAAAAAATTCTCTCTCTCCTCTCTCACTCTCATAAAAAAAAAAAAAAAAAAAAAAAAAACCCCACATGAGCCCCAGGGAGAAGGCAGCAAGTCAAGGAGAGAGCTCTTGGAGAAACTAAACCTGTTACACCTTGATCTTGACATCCAGCCTTCAGAACCACAAGAATAAAATTTTATTGTTCAAGTCATCAGAACTGTGACATTTTGTTGCAGCAGTGTCCTAAAAAATTAATAGAAACAGTAAAAGTGTGAAGACAATGCTAACCAGTGGTTACAATGAGTAGGGAGGATGAAAGATGGGGAAATTTTATGTTTTACCTTATACTTACATATTCTGGTTTTTTTTTTAAAAATATTGAGTCTTACTACTACTGTAATAAACTCATTATAAGAAGTGGTAGAAAATTCTTGTTAATTGTTAAAGTCCCAGAAAAATGCCTAGAAATCTCTGAGACTGTATAGATTTCCTAATGTTTTCTCTAGATTTTATTTGTTATTTTTTTCATGATCTAGCTTTAAAACCAAATGCAGTTCATTTAGTCTCTTTTGTTTGGTTCAATTGCTGGTAATTTCAGCAGTATTTTCTTTCATGAAGCTTTGGGTTAATTCGATCTTCCTTCCAAAACTTGAGAAAGCATGTCTTTGTCCACTCAAGAACTGCATTGAGACATTTAGGGAAAAAATCCCTCAATTTAAAGTTGAGTTCTTTATTAATGGCTAGAGAAGTAGCCATGTTACAGTACAGACTGTAACATGGAACAAGTAATAATCATGTGGTTGTAGTAATGCTGTCTTTTAATTATATTCTAAGCCAGAAGAGCTAGGGATAAATACATAGTAGACAGCACTGTTATTGGGCAATGTTCCACTTGAAACACAAATCCACAACCCTTCTTCAAATCTCTTTAGAGACATGATTCTCAGATAACTAAGGGAATAGAAAAATACTGGAGTCACTAATTACTTGGTCTTACATGTTGGTGTAATTCTAATGCCAACATTTTCTTTTTCTTTATTAGGAGAACGTTACTGATGTCAAAGTAAAGATCACATTTTGGTTAACATGATGGTGGTGCGAGCTATTTAATAAATGAAAAAGGTGACATTTATCTCACACCTGCAAACTGTTAAGAATATCTTTAAGCAGAAAGGCTATAGAGAAGGAGTGGATGAGATGAAAACACAGAGACAGGATGCTTCCTAGGACTTCTCATCCTCAAACCTTCTAATTATTTGGTTTGCACTGGTCTGTGAACTTCACTGATGTTATAACCCAATTGAACAATTACTTCTCCTGTGGATCCCTTATGGGATCTTGAGCCTGTACTGGGTCCTGTGAGTGGAACAAAGGAAGTACATGATGTCTTGGAGGGCATTAGGAGTCACAGCAACAGAAGCTTCTGTCTGCCTTGAGCGGAGGGAGGCCTTCCTTACTATACCACTTCATCTCAGGAGCTGGAATTGCAGAGTGAAAGAACAAAGGAGGAAATGCCACATGGGCTTGATACAAGTTTTACAGACTATTACTTTAAAGGTCCATGTTTAGGATGCTTTAATTATATGGAGTTTCTCATTTGGTTATTCACTTTACTTAACCAGTATTTATTTGGTGCTTATTATATGTCAGTCATGTGCCAAACACTGGAAATGAATGACATAGCACATGGCCTTTCTGGTTCTCAGAAGCTCCCTAACAGATGATATTGATGACTAGATTGGACAAATCTTAAAAGGCAGCTGGAGCAGTCCTACATTCATGTGAAAATATATGTATATTTTCCCATAATGGATTGTTGAAACAATGTTGAGGAGCCATGAGCGTCTTTGTGTATATAAAAAAGCTTAACACAGAGTTAAGAAGAAGAACGTGAAGATGGGGGGGGGGGTCCCTTGCATTTGAATCCCAGTTGTGTAGCTACCTAAGTATGTGAATTTGATTAAGGTTTTATATCACAAATTTTCAGTTTCTTTAGCTGTAAACTGGTGTAACAAGCTTTAAATGAGCTTGTGACGTTTGAGTTTGTGGTTACAAGAATTGATTAGCTTATATACATGTGAAGAAAAATAGTGCCTGGTTCATCCTAAAAACTAGGATGCATTTACTCCCCCATCCTCCCTTTTTTTGGTACTGGGAATGGAACCCAGATCTCTTCCACTGAGCCACACTCCCAGATTTTTATTTTTTTTTTTTTTGAGACAGGGTCTTATTAAGTTGCTGCGGCTGGCCTGAAATTTGCAATCCTCCTGCCTCAGACTCCCAAATTGCTGAGATTATAGAAGTGCACCACCGTTCCTGACTATATTTATATTTAAATGTTTCAGACTTAAACATATATTTTCAGCTTCAACAATCAAAAAGAAAACTCTAATGTTAATTAATTAAAAGTAATAAATGTTTAGGCATCATTATAATTTAGAATTATGTCATCTAATCAATAGCAATTTGATTTCACTCATTCTCAAGAGGAGGATAGAGATTCATTTTAATATGTTTGGCATGACTTGGGGAAAAGCTTTCAATAGTTGAGTCTCTAGGAACCATAAAAATTATAAAACATTCCTGAGCACAGAAAAATAACTATTTTTTTAAAAAAAATGTTTATTCTTAAGTTTTAGGTGGACACAATATTTTCATTTTACATTTATGTGGTGTTGAGGATCAAACCCAGTGCCTCGTGCATGCTAGGCAAGCACTCTACCACTGAGCCACAACACCAGCCCCAGAAAAAAACTATTTATTGTCAGCCACTATGCTGTAATCTGACTAAATTGCTGAAGTGACTCTTATATGAATATACCAAATTCAAAGTATTTTGAAAATCAAGGTATGTGTGGCTATTTATAATTTGTATTTTTCCCATTTAAGGTGGATATATTCATGCATTTTATTGAAGAGATGTCAATATGTATGATAAATTTATTTATCTCCTTTCTCTTGGAAATAAATATATTCCCATAACTTTGGATTTGGCCATATAACTTGCTTTGGACAATGGAAAGTGAGTGGATTAAAGAGAGCAGAGGCTTTAAATGAGCTTGTGACGTTTGAGTTTGATTGTTTCTGACCTTCTTATCCTTTACCATGAGAAGTCCTGGTCCAGGGAATTGGTGATCCATGAGGAATGAGAAGAAATGCAGAATAGCCTCCCCCAAAAAGGTCTGATTCACTTGGGCTACAAGTCTATGAGTAAGAAAAACACATTATAGTTTTTGTAAACCACTGAATTTTGTTTTGTTTTGGATGTAAGGATTGAACTTTGGGCCTTGTGAATGCTAAGCACTCTCTCTGCCATAGTACCCCCAACCCCAAACTACTGAGTTTTAGAGTATTTTGTAGTGAGCAATTATTGATGCAATAGTTCACTAACACAATGTAATTGATTTTGAAATGCTTTCCCACACTGTTTTCAGGGTGTTGTGTAATATACTGTGTGGACATCATATTTCTTTTGTAAACATGCTATCTAAATTTTAAAATGAATTTGGTATTAAGGTCTTGGATAAGAAACTATAATTTTGTATTTTATATAATCCTTTAACACCTCAGTGTAATAGTGCCATATTTACAATGAGGTAATTGAGTCTCAGATGATTTAGATCACTTTCCCAAGTGTTTACCACTAGTAATTTCTAAAGCTAATATTTGATTTCAGGATTCTGACACAGAATTAATATTCTTAAACATTAGATTATGCTGCTTGTTTGTAAATGGTATTAATTAATTTCTAAAATAAACAACACTCAAAAACTCAAGATTTCATTGTATTCATGCCTAATATTTTTACTTAAATTTAAAAAAGCAATTTCTATCTCAAATTCCTGGGGAAAAAATTCATAAACACGTTGTGTTTGTTGAGTTAGTCTACAGAAGCTTTCTCCTAAGAATGAAACATTTAGAAAAAGGCTAGTTTGAAATAATCTATTCAACGGAAGAAATGTTAATTCCCTGACAGCTAACATGTTTTAACTGTTCCCTGTTTAGTGTTGGGTGTGGATAAACTGCTCATACTCAGAATTCACAGTAAAACTTTTGTCATGGAGGCAAATTTTCATTTGAGTCTCTTTGATAGATTTCAAGAATTAAACCTAAGAAGGCTGTTAGTATCTCCTTCAAGGGGTTTTTATTCACTCTGAGTTCCTCTGTCTAATGTTAGTCATTAAACTTCTTTAGAAATTACCTAATTGCAACCAGCCATGGTGGTGCATCACTGTAATTCCAGCATCTTGGGAGGATGAGACAGGAAGATTGCAAATTTGAAACCCCCTCAACAATTTAGCAAGACCCTGTCTCAAAATTAAAAAATAAAAGGACTGTGGATGTATGTGCTCAGTAATAAAATGCCCCTACGTTCAATCCCAGTAGCAAAAAACAAACAAACAAATAAACAAACAACAACAAATACCAAAAAACAATTATTCTGGTTGCTAAATATTAAAAGAAACAAATTATATTAATGGTTACATTACTATCTGAAAATTTGAAACTTACCTTGTTTCAATTAATGTGCCTAATTGTTTTCTGATCAGAATTTGACATTACAGTCTTCTTTAAATGGAAGTAAAGTTCATAAGACAAAATTAAAGAAAATTATGAATTTTAGCTTCCATTAGAGTTTTTCTGGCTCTTTCTAGGTTGAATAATTTGGTCTGGGATTCATTGCATCAGAGGCAGTTTCAATGCAACTTTATGAAAGTATACTGACTTTAGAATTAGGGTATTGTGCCAACAAAGATTCCATGAAAAATTCTAAGATCCAATGTATTTTGAATAGTAGAGGACAATAGCAAAGTAAATAAGCATTAATTCTTACATTTCACATTTCTTTGAAACTTTGCAAAGCAAAGGAATCGAAATTTTTGCACAAAATGAGCACTCTAGTTATAGGAATGCTTTTATAATATCTAATTCATTTTTCTCATTATAAAAATAATACAAAAAGTTAAAAATTGAAATCAAGAGAAAATAGTTAATCACTAAGAACCTCACACCTAAGATGTAAACGTGAATAAATATTTCAGTTAATTGTAGAAGAATAACTTGATAGGTTAGAATAATTTGAACCTTATACTTAAAACATTTGAGCTCTGACTAGGCTTTCAAGATATAGCAGCTTGAACATTTAATTGCTTTGATTCAGTCATGATAGACATGATTGAATTTGCTGAATTTCTTGTTTTTCTCGAACTTTGGTTTTTATGTCTATGGATCTGGTTTATACATGAGTAAATGACAAAAAATAATTTCTGAGTTTTCTGGTTTTCTCTTACTGTCTTTTCTTTATGTTTTATAAATAGAAGGACAATTATAGTGGCAAGAATGGACAGTATTTCTAATGTCTGTCTGAAGAAGTTAAGGAATCTTAGTTTTATTAATCACTATGTTTCAAAAGCCAAGAAAGAAAACCAATATGCCATGTCACAAATACCTTTCTTCAAAAACTGTGGACTCAAGTGCATAATCAAGAGAGCTTTTCAAGTCTAAACAGACAATGTAGATTTGGGGATATCTTCAAATGAATAGAAAGGAATAGATGTACTCATGTGTTTGTATGCTTTCTTAAAAATGAATGTCCAGAAGAGGGACAGATATACTACCTGTGATTGTGAGCAACAGAAGTTAGAATGTTAATGGCACCCACTGATTTACTTGTCCGTTTTTGTTTTTTGTTTTTTTTCCAGAGAAGGGAGCAGGAGAGGAATTGATGTATTTATTTGTTTGTTTTATAAGGCATCTCCAACCAGTAAATCCACATTTACAACAGTATCAACACTCAAGTGCAAGTTGATGCCATTTAGCAAACTTGTACATGAATGACATTTGGAGGGAGGGAGCTGAAAAATATTTTTACCCTTGATTTGAAATTTTCCACCAAAACAAAATGAAAATGTTTCAAGTTCACCCTACTCTCATTAGGAATGAATTGGCTTTTAATTTGATTTTTTTGTTGTTAATAAAAAGTTTCCTCTTAGCATCAGTATAACTATCTATCAGAAGAGATGCCAGACTTTGACCATTAGCTACGCTGTTAGTGAGTCCCACTGACTATCAGATGTTCTCAATTTGTTACTCTTCTTTCCAACATACTAAGGGCCTAAAGACTTTTCATATAAAGTTCAGAATTAAAAACAGAATAATTGAAGTCATAACAAAAACAGAAAAAAAGGCTATATTGCCTTTGAACTGAATCTGAGATCAAGAACAATGCCAGAAAATTCATGTGTATTTGTTGAGAAGAATCCTTTTGCTAATGCAAAAAATATATATATATATCCATAGGACATTTCCAATTTAAAGCCCATAGATTGCTAAGTCCATAAAGAATAATGAATGGTAAGTTTTATTCTACGATTTCTTATTGTCTTTCCCCAATTCTCAAAATCTTTTCATAAATCAAAATTTGTGGCTTTGTTAATGCTAACATCCATGGTGTATAATTTTGTTTATTCTTTTTTTAATTTAGGCGTCATTTAAGTAGTCTGGTGCACTGATAGCAGAGCCTTGAATTTTCTCTTGCTCAAAGGCTTAGAGCAGCAGTAGTGTTCATACACAGTGTCCCACTGATTTTCTTGACTCTGAGATTAATCATCCCAGTCACTATGAAGAAATTTAAGTGCTGAAGGCTAAGTGACACAGCATAGGCACAGGAAGTGGTGGGACTGAGTCTTGAAGACAGTGCTACTGTCTTTCAACATGCCAAAGACAACAGAGAACTTCTGAATGATTAGGAAATCATGTAGAAGACTTATGCTCCTCCTTTCCCCATGCCCCACCTGTAATGGCTTTTAGCTAGCAAACATGACTGTGGAAGCCAGTCTTTTGTGAAGAAATGAGTCAGGGTCACTACAGATATTATCAGCTTGGGCATCAGGGTTGGTCTGTGGAGAGGGAGGGAGAAATTGGTGCCATGTAGCCTACCCTGGTTTTGTGGTCCACCTCTTCTCTGGTGCTTGGCTCCAGGTGGCCCCAAAGTGTCCTCACCAAAGAATCTTCAGTCTTCAGTGATTGGGAATGGTTCTCCAGATCAACTTGCCTTTCCTTTTCTCTTAGTCCTACCAAAAAATATCACAAGAGACCACATCAATTTTGGAATTGTCAAAAGAACTATTGAAAATCTTCATAAGAAGATATACAAGAATAAACACAAGGGGCTGGGATTGTGGCTCAGCGGTAGAGTACTCCCCTGGGTTTGATCCTCGGCACCACATATAAATAAATAAATAAAATAAAGATATTGTGTTCAGTTACAACCAAAAAAATAAATATTAAGAAAAAGAAGAAACACAGGGGCTGGAGATATAGCTCAGTAGAGTGCTTGCCTCACATGCACAGGGCATGGGTTCAATCCCTAGCACCACAAAAAATAAAATAAACAAAAATCATTAGGATAGTGATAGTTACTCCTAGGGAGAGTAAAAAGTTTACTTTTAACCGCTTTTATGGTATTTAAAATTCTATGATTGTATATTATTTTGTGTTAAGTAGCATGACTACTTTAACATTTTTATTAGCTTTATCATCTATTTCTACCTTTTAACATTTTTTGTAAAAAAATATTACAAATTTATATGAAAATTTATAAATTTATATGAAAGGCAACACAGAGTGATAGAAACATCTGAAGTCAATTGATACAGATTTATGCCTCTCTTAATTACTTGCTGTGTGTCCTAAGATAAACCATGCCTCTCTGAGCCTCAGTTTCTTATGATAAGTGTATTAATAGTGCCTACATGTTCTCCCTAATCATCCACTAACAGATTAAATAATTTCTATGGGTGGCATGGTTGTTAGCAGTTCCCTAGCATCCATTCTTTTTATCCTTTACTAGAATTCCTAGCCGCAAAAGATAGTCCCCAGTGTTCCTTGTAGTCAGTGGGTTATGAGCAGAGGTGATGTATGTAATTTTTGGTTTGTGCCTTTAGAATAAAAAGTTTTTTCTTGAAATTTTCTCCCTTTCTGCTTGCTGAAATGCTTACTGAAGAGATGTATTGGTATCTACTTTCAGTCATGAGGAAGGCTAGAGATGGAGGGAATTTGGACTTTAATACTGTGTCACTGCCTTATTGTCCCATATTGTTAGAATATTATAAAGCTGGGCATAGTGGCACACACTTTTAAACCCAGTGGCTTGGGAGGAGAGGCAGGAGGATCACAAGTTCAAAGCCGGACTCAGCAACCCCTGTGTTAAAATAAAAAATAAAAATGAGCTGGGGATGTGACTCAGTGGTTGAGTGCCCCTGGGCTCAATCCCTAATACCAAATAAATAAATAAAATAAAATAAAGTTATATGAGAGATAAAAACACTTGCTATTTGAAACTACTTTTGATAAACTGGAACTTTATTTGCAGTAGAAATTTTCCTTTTACATGGAACTGCTTTTCTTTGTATTTAAACAAACACACGGTTCCATAGTAGGAAATCACAAGAAACTCTAAGCATATTTTAGTTATGATTGACAGCTTGCTCCTATGGTTGCTTGGTCACCAGGTATTTATTTGTGCACATTTGGCGGGGAGATATTGGGGATTGAACTCAGGGGCACTAGACCACTGAACCACATAGACAGGGTCTCACTGAGTAGCTTAGTGTCTTGATAAATTGCTGAGGCTGGCTTTGAAATCTCGATCTTCCTGCATCCACCTCTTGAGCCACTGGAATTACATGCATGCACCACTGTGCCCGGCCTGTGTATATGTTTTATTAAACCCACAGAACTGAGTGTTCTTTGAGTGAATGGCTCATGTCCAATTCATCTTTTTATCCACATAGCATCTTGCACAGAGCCTGGCACATTGCAGAAACCCAATGGATAAAATCATGGTCAATGCTCTTATGATAGAGAGATGGCACAGCTAGGTAAGTGAGATAAGGATCTGCCCTCTGGCTTTCCTGGATCTTATGACAAAGATGGGGGTTGTTGCCACCCAGTAAGTAAGACCACTAGGGTGGTAGCCACAGCAATTAATTCAAAGGTGAGCACTTGGCTGAAGCCCCGTCAATCAGAAACACTTGTTTTAGGATTTTTATTTAAAGTGCTGGTAAAGAGAAACAATTCTATTGGAGTTGTCTTGGATCTGCCAGCAGAAATTTTGCTATTAGAAGTGAAGAACCTGCTCAAGAATAGAAGCCTGCCCAGGGGAAAAAGCAGCAGGGAGAATGAGCAAGGCCAAATCCTAATGATGTAGTCTGAGCCTTGTGATCCAGCCCTACTCATAAATTTTTCAGTCAAGTAAGCTAATAAATTACTTTTTGGCTCAGTGCTGCTTTAGTTAATCCTAACTAATAAATAGCATATGTGTTCTATCACTAGACCAATCTCTATCTCAGTGTGTAGCCTTTAAGAATCATCCCATCCCTCTGGGCTACCTTTCTGAATATTGATAGTTGCATTTGGTGATTTCTCAGGTCCTTTCAGCTCTAATTTCCATAGTCTTTCTTCATGTATATATGAATCTGATAGTGAGAGCTAGGTGTTGTAGGAGATTTATGGCTTAATAAAATATGTTTGTTCTTCACTAATACAAATTCCAAAACAGCTATTTCTGATTGACAGGTGGCTCTCTTCCAAGTGAAGATATACAGGTGCAGACTCTGCCATCTTCAACCTGTGGCTTCCCAGGTCACCATGCTTACTGTCAGGAAGCCAAGGAAGCAGACAAGAAATCAAAGATGTATCACAAGGGAATGGGAAATTATTGGGTAGTTCTACAATCAGCACATATCACTTTGATTCATATTCTATTATCTGAAGCATGATCACATTTAGTTGCAAATTAGACTGGAAAATGCTTTGGGGAGAGTACAAATAAATTTGGTGAATAACTACTTAGCCTTTGCCATGGGAAGCTCTTGATCCTTCCCTAGTAGCTGAGTTCCAGATCTGTCTCTGATTCAAGTTGGTTAACTATTTGTGCTCCTTTTTATATCCCAGTTACTGTCCATAAAAGGCAATATGACTAAGATAAATCACTGGGTGTAGAAATGAGCAAGTTGAATAAGGGTAATAGGTTATTTAGCTTGTAAAAAAATACAGAAAGTAGGGCTGGGGGTGTAGTTCAGTGGTCTGACTAGGTAGAGGTCTTGATGAGCACATGAGAGGCCCTGTGTTCAATCTTCAGCACTGGGAAAAAAAATTCTGGTAGGAGTTCTTTTCCCATCTACTTCTAAGCTTGGCTTCTGTATTGTAGAGACAGAGGAAAGGTTAGACTTTTAGGCTATGTTAGCATTTGAAGGAGGAAAAGAGAAACAAAAACTCCAATCCCTGGCTTATCTAAAGAAACTTCCTTTCACCTCTCACTTTTCTAGGTGGTGGCACATTTAAAGCAGGAAGTCTATGCAACAAAACTGCAATCTCAAGATATGCTTTATAGTTTACTGAAATGAGAAATTCATCTTATTTGATTCCTTTTAATTTTCTTAAAAACTGTGTCTCACCCTAGTGAAACAAGCTAAGACCCACATTGAAAATTTTTCTCCCTGATGTGCAGTATTCAAGAAGTCATATACAGAAATGCATGACCCTGACCCCTCACCCCTTATTCCTCATTTTGTGCTATTTTATGCATTACCATATTTATGCCTCCTATAGAGGCTCTATGGTTTGGGACAGTATTGGGGTTTTTTCCTCACCTTCTTACATAATGCCTTTAAAAATTAAGCTCTAAGCTGTGTGGTCCTGCGTTAACATCTTCCGCATAACATTCCTCTCCAGACACACCCTACTGTCCTCTTGGAGGGCAGCTCCTGCTTAAACTGCAATACTATTGAGGTATTTTCCACAAATCCTATACCATCTGTCAGCTTCTACCACTTGTCCAAAGCAGTATTTGTATTTTTCTCTGCCTATCACATAACCCCTTTCCTCTCTTGTGGTAACAGATCTACTATGAAGAAGTAATCAAATGATTTAATCAGTGTTTTGGTCATATTAGAGTACTCAATCCAATCAATTACATACTTGCTTCATTTAAAGCAAAAAACATATGTAGAATAGACCAAGTTCACTTTACTAGAAAAATGTCTATTAAGTTTTATTGCATGCTACAGTCATGTCCAGAAGTTCCTGATTTATGCTTGGATTATCTTAGCAGTATTAATGACATGCTGTAAGTCAGAGGAAATGGTCCTCTAACAGTTTTTTTTTTCCCTACAGAAAGTCTATCTGAAGTTCACATTTTTAATGAGCTAACCAATCTTTAATTATTAGTGATTGGGTGAGTTTAATGTATGAAAAGCCAAGTGCCTTGAGAAGACCTGGCAAGATTTCTCTACCCAAGAGAGGTATATGGAGAGGTGGGGAAAGTGAAGTTTATCCTGTATCTTGAATGATGTTGAGCTCTAACCTGTTGAGCATTCTATTTTTTTTAAAGATTTTATTTATTTAGTTAGTTAGTTAGTTCTCAGTAGACACAACATCTTTGTTTGTATGTGGTGCTGAGGATCGAACCCGGGCCACACGCATGCAAGGCAAGCACGCTACCGCTTGAGCCACATCCCCAGCCCCGAGCATTCTATTTTTGAAAGTAGGACTAGGGTCAATAGTGACTGATTGTACAGTTCCCTAGTTATTTTATTTTATCTTATTCTATTCTATTTTATTTTATTCTGGAGATTAAACCCAGGGCCTCATGCATGTTAGGCAAGTGCTCTACCACTGAGCTACGAATCCTAGTCCTACCTCCCTGGTTATAATTGTGCACTACTTTTATTAACTACAATACCTGCAAAATCTCTTATTATTGCAGGTAATCTGATACTGGTTATTCATTACAACTGGTTATTCATTACAACTAGCTTCACTAGTACAATGATTAATGTTTCTTACTTCTGCCTGAAAATTGGCAGGTAAAATGAAAGAGAAAGAATATGAGATAGGTAACACCTGGACTTAAAGTCATACATTCCAGGTCACTGGGGCAGTCCTGGCTTTTACCTGGATTTACATGCACCTTGATTGTTAATAATGCCCCTTTCAGTTTCAGAAGTATGATCATTCTAACTAGATGAAATACAAAGAAATCTTGTTTAAAAGAGAGGATGCTGAATGTTCAAATGGGGTGGAGAAACTAGAAAATGTCATGCAATTTTCTTCACTGGAAGCGCCTAAAATTTCTTACTGAACACTCTGAGAAAATGTGTCATACCCAAGGGGCTGAACAATGAATTTCATTTCTGATGTACTTATAAATGGATAAAATTTGAAATCTATCCTGGATAAACTCTGAGGCATAGGGATATAAATTCATGTTAACTATGTCCAGAAGTTCCTGATTTGTGCTTGGATTATCTTAGGATTTGGCCTCCTGTCTTTCATAAAAGCTTAGTTCTGTTCTTCATTTCTGTTTACATTTATTTTTCTCAAACCATAGGCAGATGTCAGAGTCAACTCAGTGTCTCTACCATAGTCTCAGAGTCACTCCTAGTTACCTTTCATATCAGCAGCCTCTAAGAGCAAGTCACAGAGGACAGGCTGGGCACTGAAAACTGAAAATGGAATGCTATCAATGACCCTTGATTTTTTTTGGTGGTGCTGGGGATTGAACCCAGGGCCTTGTGCATGTGAGGCATGCGCTCTACCAACTGAGCTATATCCCCAGCCTCAACTACTTTTTGCTAAATTTATTTTCATAGGTTTCAAGCAGTATCTGGCCCATGCCTCTCCTTCTTGGTGTCCATTTTATTTATATTGTTTAATTATAAGCTCTCAGCTCCCTGTCTTTGTACTGCAGACTACACACTCTTTCTGAGGGTAACAATGCTTTCCCCCTCTTTATGGTAACCTGGCTGCCTGGCTAGAAGTTAAGGACAGTTGTCAGTACCCTTGAAACCAGATGTGGTCATCTTACTAAGTCTTTGATTGTTGTGAGCAGAAGATGCATATATTGTTCCTACATTATCTGCTTAAAGGAAACTTCTTGTCCTGAATTTGTCCTCTTTCCTCTTCCTGAAAATGGAATACAAACATGCCATCCATTCATCTTGGACCATGCAGATGATTATAGTGCCGTAGCTGTAGAGTGTTGTCTACCAGCATCAGCATTGCCTGGAAACTCTTAGGAAATGCAGAATCTTGGGTCAATTCCAGACCTACAGTATCAAAAGCTGCATTTCAGCAATCCTCTGGCTATTTGAACATACTTTGGAGAAGTACTGCCTTGAAAGGAACAACAGGGTAGAAGGATTCTAACTCTACTAGGTTTTTGAGCAGAGGTGTAAGTTTGCTTAGTCTGCCCACCTACAAACTATCATGAGAGAGACACAATAAATCCTATCTTATGCAAGCCATGGAGTTTTGAGACTTCTCTCTCTCTCTTTTTAAACCTCTACCCTTACTTAAATGGTTTTTATTCCTTATAATAGCAAATTTATGTTTTAAAATCTCTCCTAGAGTCTAGTGGAGGAAGAGATGGAAAGCATTTTATTTCCTTTCTAAACATTCTGGAGCATTCCCTCTACCCTTTAGAAAACTACCTAAATTTAACTTAGTCTATGTTGATTTATCTGGGCCTGGGAGAGTGGGGGGCGTGCTCTCACCCCATCCTTCTATCACTCTGCATATTCCAAGGATCATTTTCAGCCTCTTTGAGGATGCTAAGTTAAGAAGTCAATATAAATATTAAATGCAAAGTCTCTGGAGATGGTTCATTCGGTTTTTTTTTTTTCCAGAAGACCCAAATTCTAACTAGCAGCATTAATCAGATAGACCACACTGATTATAAAGTACCTTAGGGTATTCTTGCTCTCCTTTTAATTTACAGACTCTCACCCACTATTAAGTTTAACAACAACCATTTCTCCTTACTTTTTCTTTTTCATCTCTAGTTTGGTAAATGTGTCCTCTAGACTTGCAATTCCCTTACTTCAATCCAACAAATATTTACTTGCTGTCTCCTGAGGCATTATGTGCTAGGCATTATATTAGATGCTAGAAAAATAGTTGTAGATCTGCCCTCATATATAGCTTACAGTGACCATGTAATGACACACTTAAAGAATATAAAAAAATAAAAGTACTTAAAATATTTGTAATAATGTTTATTGACTGAACAAATGAAGAAAAATTGACCATTAGCCGCTTTCCCCATAAGGCTCCAGGGAGACGGGAACACCTTTATTTCTTCTTTTCTGCTTTTCTGTTTTGGGTTCATATTTGTCTATGTGTCTGTAGAAGATGGATAATTAACTACCTAAAAATAAGGGCTTGGAGCCTGTGGTTGGAAATGTAGCTCTGTGGTAGAGTGCTTGCTTGGCAGGCATGAGGCCCTGTATTCAATCCCTAATACTAAAGAAAAAAAAAAAAACCTCACAGGTAATGCATTTGGAAAAGGACTAGAAATGAAAATAGTTGCATTTTAGTAGAAATCTTAGGGATTACTTTATTCTGTTCTTTGTTTTTATTCTGTTCTTTGTTATTAAAATATTGGTTGCATAATACATTAAAATTGGGAATAAAAGAGCATTTTGGTGTGTTTGTGAGTGAATCTTCCCTATCACTTTCTTTCTCTCTCTTTTTTTTTCTTTCTTTCTTTTCTTTTTTCTTTCCTTTTTTTTTTCTTTTTGATACCAGGGATTAAACTCAAAGGCATTCAACCACTGAGCCACACCCCCAAGCCCTTTTTTTGTATTTTATTTAGAGACAGGAAAACTCTAATGGAAGCTAAAATTCATAATTTTCTTTAATTTTGTCTTATGAACTTTACTTCCATTTAAAGAAGACTGGAATGTCAAATTCTGATCAGAAAACAAAGAATTAGGCACATTGATTGAAACAAGGTAAGTTTCAAATTTTCAGATAGTAATGTAACCATTAATATAATTTGTTTCTTTTAATATTTAGCAACCAGAATAATTGTTTTTTGGTATTTGTTGTTGTTTGTTTATTTGTTTGTTTGGTTTTTGCTACTGGGATTGAACCTAGGGGCATTTTATTACTGAGCACATACATCCACAGAATTGGCCTTTTTCATACTACTACTGACCTTTCTTGAAAAGCCAGTGAAGAGGCCAAATAGTAGAGTGAGAGTTGATGAAATAAAGGGAAGCTGCTCTGGACAGGAGATAAAAGGTGTGTTAAGGTAAATAAGCTACCCTTAGGACAATTCTGAGACTGGGGTTCTGCCTAAGAAGACCAACTCTTTGAGGTTTTCATTGCTTCATAAGAAACTCATCAAAAACCTTGGTGGTTGAAAGCTACAAAAGTCACCTTTTGGCCTATGATTCTCCGGTGTGGGCAGGGCCTGAGGGGACAGTTCATCTCTGCTCCATGTGGTGATGGCTGGATAGCTCACCTGGGCTGGAAGATCTGAGGTGGCTTCACTCACAGATCTGGAGCTCCAATGAGGAGCAGAGAGGGAGCACCTCAGTGAAAAGAAAAACAAACAAACAAACAAACAAACAAAACCAGGTATTTTCACCCTCAGGGCACTTATTTTCTAAAAGTGGTTTTTAGTAAACAGAAAAAAACAAATTATTTCATTTTCAAAAGAGGATTTGCCAATGAGATCATCTAAGAGTGTTATCAGTTAAAAAAAAATTGCGTTAAATGAAAGAGATTCTGGCATTCTTTCCTTCAGTGAGGAATCTGAGTGAGCTTCACCCCTTGCGTCACCTATCTCAGCCCTCAAACTCCTTTGATCACTGAATCACAGCAACAAGTTTTTATGCAGATTCATAATTCATCATCTCAGAGATCTTCATGTCTCCCCATTCTTTTACTTTCGGGCAGAGTCTGAGAATATTGACCTCCCATGTTTCACCTCTGACCTTTCCTTTTATTCTTACCCTTCACACTTGAACACAAACACTATAAACTTAAGTTCAGTAAACATCCATTTGAGGCCGTCCATCTATCAGTTAGGGGATATCTTCTTTTTTTTTTTAAGAGACAGACAGAGAGAGACAGAGACAGAGAGAGAGATAATTTTTTAATATTTATTTTTTAGTTCTTGGCGGACACAACATCTTTGTTTGTATGTGGTGCTAAGGATCGAACCTGGGCCGCACGCATGCCAGGCGAGCGCGCTACCGCTTGAGCCAAATCTCCAGCCCCTAGGGGATATCTTCTATCGTGTCATGATTTCACCTGTCACTTTTTTGCTACTATTTTTCACTTTTTATAAAATTCGAAGGGAAAATTCAAATTACCTATTCAAATACTGAACAATAGTTTTGCACAAAGATGATGCTATTTAAACAGAGTCTATCCTTGCTCATTGGATGATGTGTGGAAGTCCAAAATTAGCTGACTACTTAGGAATGTCACTGTGTAAATGAAAACAGTTTCACACATTGAAATATTATAGAACATATGGAAATTTGAAATCTCCCTTTATGATAATAGCTCATTATCTTAAAATTTTCTCTCTTCAAGAAATTTGTGATCCTGGAGATTGAACTCAGGACTCTTCACATGCTAGGCAAATGTTCTATCAGTGATCTACTCACCCAGTCACTTGTAATCCTAAAATTCTTAACAATTCAGCTATGAAACTCAGACAGATATTTTAGAATGGCTGGTAACAGGAGAGAACAGCACAGCACAGAATGGATGTCAAATAAATGATCTGAGACCAAACTGATGGGTGGGGCAGGAAACAGGATGTCTTGATGAAGATGATGTACAGATGGTCCCCAATTTATGATGGTTTGAATTACTATTTTTGGACTTTATGACAGTGCTAAAGTGATTCGGGGAGACCCTACTTTGAACTTTGATCTTTTCCTAGGATAATTCTATGTAATATAGTACTCTCTTGCAATATTGCAGCAGTGGCAGGAAGCCACAACTGCCAGTCAGGCATATGATCATAAGGATAAACAACCAACACTCTATAGAATACTGTGTTGCTAAGCTCTGATGTTTGATAGGTTAATTTGTCGAATAAAATTTTAACTCACAAAATTTTTAACTTATGATGGGTTTATTGTGAAGTAATCCCATCATAAATTAAAGAGCATCTGTATTAGGTACTTAAAAATATTATCTCATTGAATCTTCAGGACAACATAATTTTACTGATTAGAACATACAATACAAGAATTCCTAAGGAACATTTTTATAGAGATATTATGGCTTGGTCCCCAATGTAACAGTGTTCAGAGGCATTTGAGAAGGGATTGAATTATAAGAGTTCTGACTTCATGAAAGGAATACTCCATTTATGGATTCATGGCTTACTGAGTTTTGAAGGAGGGGCTTTATTACAAAAGTGAACTCTCACTTTACTTTTTGGCCACCATGAGGTGAGGAGCTTTACTGTGTAAACCCCACCATAATAATCTGCCTCACTATAAGTCCAAAATGATAGGATCAAGTGACTATGGAATGAAAATTCTGAAATCATGAACCAAACTAAATCTTTCCTCCCTTTAAGTTGTTTATCTCAGGTATTTTATCATAGTGACAGAAAACTGACTAACACAGAACATTGGTATCAAGAATTGGGGCAATTATTGTGACTATGCATGAAAGTGTGGTTCAGAAGCCCTTTAAAACTGCTTTGTGGGAAAAGTTTAGAAAAATTTAGTGGAGTGGGCTAGTAAAAGACTAGAATGCTACAAGCAGAGCTTAATAGGTATTCTGGTGGGAACTCAGAATACTGATAGGAATATGCCAGTAAAGAATATGCTGGTGATGTTTCAGATGGAAAGAGAGATTGTTTTGGGAAATTAATTATAGGCAATTCATGCTACATTCTGGCAAAGAACTGTCTACATTTTGTCCATGCCCTGAGACTTTGTGTGAGGCTAAGTTTAAATTGATGGACTAATTAATCTGTGGAATTTCAATGCAGCACAGCATTCAAGTGATGGTATGAATATTACTGTTTTTAGTTAGATTTGCAAAAGAAGAGCTGGAAGATTTGAAAAACTTGAAATTTGGACAGAGAACAAGTGCATTTAAAGTTGTTCCCAACCAATATTTTGGGACCTTAGACTACTTCCCTCCCCTTTGCTAGCAAATCAATAAAACATTTTTTTCCATTTTTTTCCCTAAAAATCCTAAACACAGACACACTAAATAAATAAATAAAACTGTGGCCAAGGAGGGTGGCTGAAGGGAACAGAACAGTCAAAAGAAGCGGACATTAGGAAAGATGCTTTGAGAGCATCTCAGATTTTGGCCAGAGCCCAACATCCCAGGCTCAAGGGTATAAAAGTAGAAACTTGTTTGAAAGACTTTCTTTGAAGAAGAAAACACACCCTGCTTATACTGGGCCACCTAGGGAATGGTTCCCCTGGGGTTTGCTTCCCTGTGTTCAGCCATCAGACACTCAGAGGTTGCCACAGCCATGATCCAAGGGGGCCTGGCTATTGCTCCCTCTAGCAGGAAGGCATTATCTGTGTGGTGCTGGTGTTGAACATGCAGAGTGTAAGAGGTATGGCATTATGTAGGCTTCCACCAAGATTTCAAAGGAAAGCCTGGGAGGCCAGGCAGTAGTATTTGGTGGGGTAATAACCCCTGCAAGCAGCCCCTAACAGGGTAATGCATGAAGCTGTGAGAGTCAAGTTGAAACTTCATGAAGATTGCTGAAAGAGAGGCCGCAATGTGAAACATATGGAGGGAATCTGCAGAGTCAGCAGAGCCAACCACACAGAGTGACCACGTGGGCAGTAACCAGGAAGGCCATAGGAGTGGGGCTACCCAAGTTCTTGGGAGCCACAGTGTGTTCCAGATGCTTGACATGGAGATTTAGAATTTAATGTTTGCCTTGCTGTGTTGCAGATTTGCTGTCTTCCCATATTTCC
Organism: Ictidomys tridecemlineatus; assembly: GCF_052094955.1. NCBI lineage: Eukaryota > Metazoa > Chordata > Mammalia > Rodentia > Sciuridae > Ictidomys > Ictidomys tridecemlineatus. The sequence goes on from NC_135487.1 coordinate 53,587,980, forward strand.
TTTCTATGCCCTTATTTTCTCCTTTTGAAATGGGTACGATTACCCTGTGCTATTGTATCTTAGGAGAACATACATTGTTTTTTTGTTTTTATAGGGGCTCACATATTAAGAGCTTGCCACAGTCTCACAGACTTTGGACTTGGATTTTTGAGGAAAAGTGGACTTGTGAAGGCTATGGAGCCTCTTGGACCTCTTAAAGATGGACTGAATATTGAGACAGACATGAGCTTTAGGGGACTAGGGCTGTAATGTTATGTTAGGATCTCAAATATTCTACAAAGGCTCGTGTGTCAAAGGCTTCTTCCCTGTTGTAGCAGCATTCAAGGAATGGAGTGTTTGGGAGGTGATTGAATCAAAGGGCTTTAACCTCATGAATGGATTAATCTACTTATTGACTCATAACTTAACAGATTTTGGAGGAGATGTTTGTTAACTAAGTCTGTCCTTGCTTCCTGACCAACACGAGGTGAGCAGTTTTTGCTTGGCCAAGTGCTCACTACCATGAGGTTCTGCCTCACCACAGGTCTAAAACGTTCTGAAACCTGGAGACGAAATAAATCTTTTGTTTTTAAAAATTGTTTATCTCAGGCATTTTGTTACAGTGACAAAATCCAACCAACTCAAGACCTGTACTTAAAAAAAAAAAAAAAAAAGCCAGCTTGTCTACTTTAAAGCTCACAGTGGAAACATTTTCAGCAACAACAACAACAAAAAAATCACTCTGAATTCAGTTGAATTGGACATTTTCTAAGTCTTTTCAGCTTTTTTCACAAGGCTTGGAATTGGAAGATGCCATAAAGAAATGTACTTGGAATCAGAAATACCTGCTTTTTAAATCCTGACTCTGACAGTTCTTCAAGATAGAAAGGGTGATCCTATCACACATGAAGCCTATGGGTACCTCAGGGAAGGAAAAGTGCCTGGTGCAGAGGCTGCCCCCAAGTCCGTGTGAGTTGGACAAGGCAGGAAGTTGTTCCCACTCCATCTGAGGCTGGGAACAATAGAAGATGAACAATTATCCCATTCTGGTTCTTACATGTTCACAGGCTCAAAAAGAAGCTTGAAATAGTTTTCTAAATGAGGTTTGGGAATTCTTTGTGGATTTCAATTACCCATCCGATTGCTGGACTTCATTAGGACACATAATTGAAAACTGACTCTTTATAATAAGGGACAACAGGAATCTGCAGCTCCAGGGCAGTTAGTGTGGTATTACTCATTTTCCATTTTGTACAAACACCCTGCAGTCACTCCTCAAACACATAACCCCAGAAGCTGGGGAGAAAGAACTGAAAGTCTTCCTTTATGGTATTTCCTGTGGTCTCAGCCTGCATGGTAGATGCTGTTCCCGGCCAGGTTTTTACAATACGTGGACAAACATTGAGGACACAGAAGTCCTTGATAATGGTTTTCTTAAAACACCCATTCTCAGTGGAAGGCAATGTTGCCTCCAAAAATCTTACGGGGGTGAAAAAACATTTTAGATATTACAAATGTCATGGCCTGTCACAGTGCATAAAAAGATTCACAGTATATTGGTGGCAGTAAAATGTCATGGGAAGGGGATGATCAGGAAAAAAAAAAATGAAAATGCTTAGATACTGCTGCCTTTGGGAGAGCAAGAGGGCCCTGGTCTGGTTTTGACTCCAGGAAGAAGGCAGAAGACAGCTACTTTAGGTGCTACGTTCTCTGTAATGGCAATATGGATGGTTCTGGTTCATCATCATGGTGGCAAAAGAGGAGGATTCTGAACACAGGTGGCCTGGTTTGAAACCCAATTCAATTAGGTAGAGCTGCGTCATCTTGAGCTAGTTAACCAACATCTCTGTGCCTCTTCTTTTTTTAATCTATAAAATGATTATTGCAATAACTGATAATTACCTTTGTGAAAGAGCTCTGGTGTCACTTTATTTTTATCTTTTGGTACTGGGGATTGAACTCAGGGGCATTGGACCACTGAGCCACATCCCCAGCCCTATTTTATATTTTATTTAGAGACACGGTCTCACTGGGTTGCTTAGTGCCTCGCCATTGCTGAGAGTGGCTTTGAACTTGTGATCCTCCTGTCACAGCCTCCTAAGCCCCTGGGATTAGAGTCCTGCACTACCACGCAGGGCCTCCGATGTCATTTTATCCATAGTCTCCAAGTGATAAAATTCAGACCATGTACTTTAAAATACAGAATAGGCATAAATAGAACAGAAATAGAATATAGAAAAAACAGATGTAATATACATTCCCATGAAATGAAGAGTTCATGGTCGCTCATCTATGTTGATTTTAAAATTTTTAAATTACAAAATAATGCATATATACGCATTCCCTTTTGTCCTTCTTCCACCCCCAGTCTTACCATTAATCCTCCAACATTTATAAAGTTCTGTGAATGGCCAACTGGAATCCCTTGGATTCACTTCCACTGCCAGGCTATGGCCCAAAGGACCTGAGTCTTCTGTGAACGGCCGAGGACCTGATTGGCCTCAGGTAGGCTCTCTGCCCATGCAGTGGAATGAAGGAGACACTTTGTTTAGATAACAGGGGTCTCAAGACAATTGCTCCTGCTGGGAATGGCATGTTCCCTCTGGGGGGTGACCTTAAATCTTGGAATTAGGCTGAGAAGAGGAAGCAATGTGCTCTTCTCCCGCAGAGATCTGGAAAACAGAGCTGTAGTGTGCCCTACATGGTCTTAATTATGGCCTGAAAGAATTCCCACCCACACCCCCTGTCTTCCAGAGAGAGGAATTTACATATACACATATATTTCCTTTTTATTTTATTTTTAAAATTTATTTTTTAGTTATAAGTGGGCACAATATCTTTATTTTATTATTTTTAAAATTTTTACCTGGTGCTGAAGATGGAACCCAGTGTATCAAGCATGCTAGGTGAGAGCTCTACCATTGAGCCATGGCCCCAGCTCTCCTTTTTCTTTTATTATTCAAAAAGCAAAGCAAAGCAAAACAAAACAAAACCTCTAAATGTTTTGGTATGATCCACTAAGTAGTACTCACTGATGTTAATATGCCAGTAACAAAGGTATCTTTCAGTGCTTGGGGGTGGGGCAAGATCTGTTGATTGCTATCAGACACTGAGTCAAGTGAAAAATTGGTAGCTGAGGCATAAACAGGTAAAGGAACTTGACCTCTTATTTTTTTTTTCCTCGCCATTCAGAAAACATCATCAAGCCTTTTTGATGTTCTAAGTACTCTGTTGGTGCCTCAAAGAGTTTCTAATTTTTCATAACTAACAGGGGGAAGCACCGTAGTTAAAGTCACATTTTTATTTTGATAACTTGAAATCAGTGGAGAAGGCTGGCACCTCTAAACCAGAGTAAATGCTGGTCAGTTCTGGGTTTTCCATGCAAGTTGAAAGAAGAAAAGAATGACTTATTAAATCGGTTGCTCTATTCAAATGAACACTTGGGGTGCAAATGAAATGGGGTGGAAAGTAGGGAAGCTGAATGTATTAGTGAAACCCCACAGAGAAGGAGAACCCAGCTAACCAGGCACTTCTTTTGTGTTCCAGCTTTCCTCAGGCGGTTCCTAGCATTTGGTGTAACCTCTGCCATACAGCAGCACAGAACTTGGCAGGAGCCTGTCTCCAGCGACAGTAAACAAATTGTTGTCTGACTCCTTGTAGACAAAGTGTTTTGTTGTTATTTCCCTTCAGTACCTGGAGTATTATAAAAGCTACTTTAATTTGAATAAATGAACAAATGGAGGAAGGAACAGATGGATGGATTTCTCTAGAGTGATTCCCCTACACACGTAAACACAGGCTCACAGATTTCACATACCGGACAAAAATCACACAAATTCATCTACATTCTCCCAGACGTGCACACAGGTGACGGGTGTGCTCACCAACAAAGCCCTCCCTTCTCCAGTCCAGCCATCTCTGTGGTGAGCTCTTCCATTGCCACTCCTTGCCCACGCCTTTCTACCAGCTCAGTCCCCTCACTCATCCCACTCCTCCCCACTCCAAACCAACCCTCTCATCTGACACAGCTAAGGGACTAAATGACAAGCATCTATAATGTGCCTAGAAGAGCAGGAAGTTTGGAGAAAGCCCTGGTTTTTTGACTCAGCCTGGCTCTGGAAGAGACTTTGTTCGGCCTATATTTTCTAATGAGTGACTTATTTGGGGGGAATTTTAATCACAATAGGCTCCTAATAGATCCAGATGGCATTAAGAGGTGAGGATTGCTGAACTCCCTGAAGTTCAAACCCTATCAGGTGTGAAAGAAGCAGAGAGGAACTCACTTCATAGGGCCTTTGATGTCCCAGACATTCTTTCAGATGTTCAGATGAGGTGGCTCAGGTAATCACCATGAGAATGAGGGCTTGCACATAGGTGCTATTAGTCTCATTTTGCAAAAGAGGAAGCTGAGGCTGAGAATGGACAAAACTTGGCCAAGGCTATCAGCTAAGAATAAGTACTGCAGCTTAGGAATTATGCAACCCCTTGCTGGGACCTCAGGCCTGTGTTATCGCCCCTCTCTAATCCATATTCCTTCACTGAGTGTTTATTTGATGTCTATGGCATTCGCAAAATACTCTTTGAAAACATATTAGAATATGTATATAGAATATAAACAAAGGTATATACCATTATAAGATATCTGAAATAAATGCTTTAAAAGCAAAATTTCCTGAAGGTCAGGGGAGAAGAGCTCCCTACTGAAGGAAAAATAGCATTGAGCTGAAGGAAAAAATATAGCATTGACTTGGGCTTTGAATGTTATTTTTTCGAAGAGGAGATGATGCTGTCGGAGAGAGAAAAAGTTTTTCCTCTATCTTCTTAGGTGCATTCTTGGGGGAATGCACATTAAACTGGCAAAAGACAGATTTTATTCATGTACATACAATGTACATGAGAGTTCATAATTACTCAAGGAAACAGAATTTAGGGCTTAAATGTCATTTTAATGTGGAAGAAGAACACTTACAGGAGAATGAATGACTTTCAGAAAAAAATAATGGGCCTTTAGAAGTAGACAGCATGATATTCCAACTTATGGCATTTTTGGCATACTGAGTAATTTGAACTAAAGGACATCCCTGGATACAAAAGGCCCCAGAAGGAAAGGATCTCTGACCTTTTTCTATTCTCCTATCTCCTCCTTTTTTTCTTCCCAGAAGCAAGTCATAGTATTATCATTCCTCTTCCTCAAGCTAAGTCATAGAAACTGAAAGCAGGTCAAAAAACCTAGAAAGATCATTCTCCTTTCTCCCTTGAAGATTCTCATTCTAGAGGATACCTGCCCTAACTCTGGAAGGAAGGAACACAACCATGAGACCAAGAAGAATCTGAAAAGACAGAACTTGCTGTATTCTCCCTTTGGTCTACTACATTAGATCACACATTTTGTTCAGTCACATTTATAGATAACTGTCAATTCCCAGCCCCACCCCCTGAGCACACCCAGTGTTGGAAATGAACCTAGGGCCTCACACATACCAGGCAAGCACTCTACCACTCAGCCACATCCCCAACTCTTAGCTGTCCATTCTTCATTAAACCCATGTCTACAAATAGAGTTTCCCTGAGCCTTTATTTCTGAAACCTCCTATATCGTGTAAAATTTGATTAAATAAATTTGTTAGACTTTTCTCTTGTCAACCTGTCTTTTACGATAGAGTGAGAAGGAATCTATCAAACCTTTCTGCTCCTATAGGAGAACAGATGAGAAATGTTTGTTTAAGTGTGGAGCAGATTTCTAGAGTTTGATAACAGAGCCAAGCTCTCCATTTGCTCCTGGAGAGGGCAACTCGGTTCTCCTGTAAGGCTTTGTTTTATTGCAGATAAGATAGTTCAAGGGGAAAAAAGCATATTCTCAAATGCCTTCAACTTAGAATAACTTTTACTCAATAATGCATACTCTTGGCCCTTTCATGCAGAGAAAGGCAATCATATCCTAAAATTTACTAATGTCTTGTGAAAAATATTCCATGGCATTGCTTATCTTATGTGAAGTAGGATGCTTTGGCAAGGCACTTGGGACTCTGGCATTTGGAGAGTTGAGAGAGCCAACACTGGTTCTCCTTCTTCTGTCACCCTTCCCCCTCTGTTATCAGGTTAGGATTGGAGTCACAAATGATGATCAGCATATTGCTTGATTTTTACATTAATGATGTAAAGGTTTAGTTTTTTTAAATTTTATTTTCATAAAATAAGAGTGTTAAAAGTCTCTGCCATTAGAAATATTTGTGTGCCTACCTTCAACACCATAGGGCAATGTCTTTGGGTCTTCCTCAGGTTCTGACCTGAATGTAATATGTCTAGAAAGAGCAACAGGGCCATTTGAAATAAAATTCTTCAAGGGCTGCATCTAAACCTTATAATCTGGATAGACTTATCAAATGCAAACGGGTGATTGGATGTCAGAATGAATCTCTGGGTTCTAATCTCCAGAAGTTCGATCTTTGCCTGCAAATCTCAGGCTTCAAAGTGAAAAGATGAATTTGCTGAGAAGAAACACAGGTTTAGATTCTGCGCTTGGAAAATGAGGGCAGAAACACATCAAAAGGGGACCCCTGGTGTGAGAAGCATTAAAGATGAGTTTTTTTTTTTTCTGGAACTGTAAGACTCTGGAATTTTGATACATTTCACTGACACCCAGTGAGCCCTCGGGGTATGTAGAAGCAGTGCTTTTTACATGTCTTCAGTATCTTGGATTAATTTGGAGGAAAAAAAATGGTATAATTATTGCATTACAACATTTTTTGATTTAATAAAATTCAAGTAATCAGCCTAGTAAAAGTCTTAAAATAACCATTATAAATATGATTATTGATAATTTTTTCATGACTTATGAAAAGCCTTTTCACAGCTATTTCATTTGAAAGAAATATCAGTTCGGTATGTCCATTGAGAACCTGTAAATTGACAAGTGTAGAGAAACAGGTTAGCAAATGCTTGAAAATGGGTTTTGCAAATTAATCTTTTTTCCCAGTGCCAGTCTTTAAACATGAATTTGTAATAAAATCCTTTCTTGTAATAGTACAGAGTGAAGAAAATGAAGATATTTTACAGTAAAATGAAAATTTTAAATGGACTAAAAATACATAGTATGACCAGGAACAGTCATTACTAATCTCTAGGACATACTTGTGGAAATTGGAAGGAAGTTCTGTCTTCAGAATATACCTAATGACAGGTTCAGGAAACACTACCCCAAAATATGGCACCTTGGCAGTTGAGAAAACAGCAGAGGCCAAAAGGTCTCCTACACCTTCCCCGCCCCCCCCCTTCCCTGAAGCAGGCCATAAAACCAGGAAAGATCACTCTCTGACCTTCCCTTTTGGCCAAAAGACTCATGTGTTCTGCCTTATGCCCAAGGGAGGGAATATCTCACAGGATGCCAATCTGGCTTTGCCAAGTTTCCCCTAGTCAGTACCGTTAGAGCATACTCTTTTGTCTTCCATACCTTTTGACCACCTTTTGCATAATGGTCCATAAAAATACAAAGTTCCTCTTTTCTTTGAGTCTTCATTATTGAAATTTGCATTCTTTTCTCTTGTTAATTTGTCTCTTGTTACAGAAGCCTTAGCTATGAACCTGCTATGGATCAGACGAGGAGCTGCTTTCTCTCCCTACAGTAGCAAGGCTGCAGAGCATATGGCTTAGCAAGAGGGGCAAGGCTGGGATTCAGTTCCCATAACCTTTTCACTGGGCACCCTGGTATTTGATACAACCCACCCAACATTCTATGTCTACCCTGAAGGATGATATGAAAATATGCTGCCATTCATGTTAACAGCACACACACACAGGCGCACGCATGTATACACAAGCACACACTCCTACCTACACACAGACTATCTTTGCAAAGATACACAAGGAATTGGTGACATTGGTTGCTTCATGGGTAGGGAACTAGGGGAGAGGAGTGGGAAGGAGTCATCTCCTTGGAAATCCTTTGCTGTTTTTTGAATTAATTATTGTAATTAATTATTTTACTTTTAAAAAACAAAACAAAATAAGCAATTTAAAAGATCTTTTATTTTGAAGTAGAAAATAAATCAAATAACACACCTGAGTCTTAAAAAGCAAAGTCCTCTGTGAAGACTGACACCGTGTTTTGACTGTTGTAGGATCAGGAAAGGTTTTTCAAGGGAAATGGCATTGTGTGACAGTGTCTGGGCCTGAATAGGATTGGTGAATAGGCATTGGAAGCCTGAAGGAACCATTTCAAGAGGAGAGAAAATGGTGAGTGCAAAGGTCAAAGGTCAGCAAGGGGACCCACTGAGAGCTCAGTAGGACTATTTAGCTGCATAGTGGGTCTGCACAGGAGGGTAGAGGTGACTGTTGGTAGGAGTCTAGAGTCCTAATGTAGAAGACCTTGGTTTCTGGGCATATAAAGTTTGCACAGTAGACTTTTTAAAAATGAAATATTTTTAGCTGGAAATGACATCACATCTCTTCTGTACATTATAGTTTTAGGGTAAAAGGAAATATTAGAAAATAACAGTTCTTCCTAGATTAGCAAGTTTAGTTATCCGATGTGGTAGTCTTACCTTTTTATTTTCTAATTTTTTACACTAAGTAGAAATCTAAGAGTTATTAATTCAGCTTTCATAATTGACTTTTGAATGTAATAGAAGCAAAAAAATTTTAATCCCAACTTTGACAAACAAAAAGAAAAACTCAAATATAAGCTTTGGAGCTCAAGAAAACTCCAAACTAAAAAGGAGATGGGGACACACTTAATAATGATCAAAAAAGTTGAAACAAGAAAATAAGATATTTTGGATTACAGCTCAGAATGTAATTGATTTTGGTGCAAAGAAAATAAACTCCAAACCCTGAGATTACATATTTCTAAACTGTGGAAGTTACTCTCTCTTTTAAAACTTTTAAACATATTAATTTAAAATTTCATGAGCATAAATGCTTTTCATAGGTTATTATTAGAAAATGAACTATGGGTATCACATAAAGATTCTGGAGGAATAGAAAATGTATTTAAATTAAAATGAGAAGGCTTAAATTGGATGGATGTGAATGAAATGCTTCATAGAAGGTATCCATAGAAACCACTTAAAATAAAAAGAAATGTTAATTCTCTTTGTAAATTGATCTCCCAGAATCAAAATGAGCTTGGGATATTTAGTGTAGGTGGGAATACTCTTTGGCCTTATCTACATGAAACACACTAATTGACAATTATAATTTTTTGGCCATGGTCTCAGCTGATAGTCGCAACTAATTTGTGGCTGTATAGCTAATAAAATAGCTAAGATATACTGGCTCAACTTGTTGATCTAATCAGGTGTGTGATTGTAAGATCATAGTTGTAGTGCCCCAAACTTTCAGCAGTTTCTTGACAACACAAGAAATTAAATTGTAGCTACCATTCTTTTATGATTATAAAGCAATTTGGGGACAGCAGTAAAAATAATTTGTTAAAAAAATTTCCATTGAAAACTTCCTTCCCAGAGTTTCCATTTTCTATGTGCTTCCCAGGCGCATGCATAAGCAGATTTGTTTTACGCTGCTGCAGTCAAAATTGTTAGAAATCCAGTGTTCTCCTTCTGTTTATATGTAAGCTAGACATTTTCTAGTTGTTGCATTTCTTCTTTATTTCTTAATTTTCCTTTGTAATGATCACAGGTGATGTCCTGAGCTAGTGATCATTTCAGAAAATGCCACCTATTCATTATTATTAATTGTGATTGCTAACTGTAGTCTCCCCGAATCCTCTCATTATTAGTAGTTCTCTAATGAATCACTTTTGATGTCAACCACTTCATATTTAAGCCAATGCCATTCTTGATCTGCTGTTTGCAATGGTTCCAGGCATGCTCAGATATTCCAGCATCTAGAAATTGTTTATTCTATCAATAATTATAAAATGATTGGACCTACTAACATTTCCCATGGTGGAAATTAAACTAAGATATTTGAAAAATTTATTCTAAGATAATAATCAACTCAATAGATATTAACATGAATTTTTATGAAAAATAACTATACCATCCCAAATAAAAATTTAGTTAAAAGAGAGGCATTGTTTAACTTTTTGCAAATCTCTTTTGCTTGTAGCAACTGGATTCTCATATGTACTTCTGCACTGTTATCTGTTGTAGTACCTCACTTCAGAAAGTTTCTGGAAAACAGTGAAAAAGGCAGGAACATCATATTATTATTGTGAAAATAGTTTTGTCCTGAGAGGAAACTGGGAATCTCTTGGGGCTTCAATCATGTTTTGAAAATTCACTAGTGCACATCATGGTAAATATGCAAAATTATCACATGGTTATAGGACAACGTGATTTAGTTTCAGTCCTGAAACTAGACATCATCCCAGGATGATGTCTCCCCATGCCCCCACCCCCATCAAAGAAATCGAGGGGCAGTGATAGTTTATTGTTAGGTGGTTCCTAAGGTGCTTTCTCTTCAGGTCAAGAAATACTGAGAATTATGTTTCAAATTTAATAGCATTAATATCACCTTTTCTAATGACAATGAAAGCAATTTAGAGCTAAGAGACTCCTACTATATCATCTGGTGAAATATGAGACAGGGACCATAGTTAGTATAAAAAGAACTTTTAGGTGAGATAACTTCAGGTCTTACCTGTACAGCTAAAATGTTAAATAACATGGGGTAGGGTAGCAACTGAATTGTTTCCTTTTAAAAACGTTTTTCCCACTTGGTTACATTGAGTAGGCAGTCTCAGCTTCAATATACCCTAACTAAAGTGTAGTGTCTTTAACTGAATTGCGTATTTTCCATTTTAATATCAGGTTAGCCTGATCACTGAGCCATGGGCAGATAGGAGCAATGGGCTAGAATTTAATGCCATTGTTTTCTCATGATATTTACTTTAATTATTATCATCTAGCAAATAATTTTGTTTTTAAAAAATTTTTTTGTAGTTATAGATGGATAGAATGCCTTTATTTTATTTGTTTATTGTTATATGGTGCTGAGGATCAAACCCAGTGCCTCATGCATGCTAGGCAAGCGCTCCACCACTCAGCTCCAGCCCCAGCCCCTCATTGTGGTTTTTAATTTAATGAATTTTCATTTTACAACAAGTTATTCGGTTTTGAAAAGTGCACTGATTCAATAAAAAGTAGTTGCTTACCATAAAAGGTGTGAGTATATGGTAGAAGTAATGAAGTGAGTGATGGAAGTTTGATTTAATTCCCAAAGTTTTAGGTAGGGAAATCAATACATAGAGAAAATTGATTTGTTGGTACCTCCAAGGAACAATAAGGTATAGATAGTGAGAGACTTAAACTCTGGCCTCTTTACTCTCAATCCAGAGCCCTTCCTCCTACCATATAATGCTAATGTCAAAGAGCTAGCATTTTAACATCATGGCTTGCCCCTGAAGCCAAACAAACCGTGCTATAAACCCAGCACTTCTAGGCTTAGCTGTGTATGCTTGGGCAAGCTGCTTAATTCTAATCATTTTTTCTTCATTTTTTATATTGACATAATACCTATTTCATCTACTTAATATTTTGTCTGCATTAAATGAGATAGTATTTTAAATGATTTTCAATGGCTCCTGGTCCTCAAGAGGCACAGCTATTTTTTATTAGCTGAAATTACTTTTGGTGAACTACAGAGCATTTGGAGCAAAAGGATCTTTCTAGCCAAGGCTTGGCTCCAGTGTGTGAGAACTGCATCTGCCACTTGGATCCTTCCTTAATTAAAGGCTGGAAACCATTGCATTTCTCTGGAGGATCCTAACACGTCTCTGGTTGCAAGGAAGGGAGGAAAAAAGTGTTAACTAGGAAAGTTATAGAGCCAAGGTTAAAATAGCTGAGGAAGAAATTCTGGCCGCTGGTGTCTGGGATGCAAAGCCAAGCGTGTTTGCCTTTGTGAGCCCAGGAATGCTGCTGGTGAGTCTTGTTTGTTGTGGAAACTGACTCCATCAAAGTGAGTAGAATTAAAACGATCCATCAGAATAATAGTCAAGGCCGCATATGAGCTCCCCAGACAAAGCCTTGAACCTGAAGACTCCTACTGAGGACAGACAGCAGCTGAGAAGAAAAAAGTCTCTCTCAGAGGCAGACAAGTGCAGCTGGGAGATAAAGACCTAGGGTGGGAAAACCAGATGAGGGTTCTGTTTTGGTGAGGTGAGGGAATGCTTGTGTTCTTTAGGATTCTTGCAACACCAACGTTGTGGCTTTAAGGTGTCCGTTTTGAGAGTGAAGTGACTAGCAATAGAGCATTTGGGCTGGGGGAGACTGCTGATGGCATTGGAGATACTGTGATAATTACAATAATTGACCAGAGTTTTCTAAGGCTTGATATTGTGCCTCCCTCCATTTTACTTTCCAAATGTTGAAAAATTCTCATTCTGATTAAGTAGCATTAAGAGTCCCTAAGTAACCCCGCCCCCCTCCCCCCCCCCCCCCCGCATTATTTTGGTTTGTTTACTCAGTCTTTTTACTCTCAGCATGAGGATTGGTCAAACTTTGCAATTGTATCAAGAATGAGAAAAGCTTGAGACACAACTGCTGCTAAGTTAGGATGTCTAACTCCATCCTCCAAGGAACAATAAGATAGAAAGATTAGATAAGATCTAAAGAAGACTGGGTTTATACATTTTAGAGATGAGTCAGATGAGTCGATTGAGCTCCAGACACAGGTAGCAATTCACTCAATATTACCTTGTCAAGTTGTCTGTCTTTTACACCAACACCTTCCCCATTGTCATTAAAAAAAAAAAAAAAAAAAAAAAAAAAAAAAAAAAAAAAGGGCTCAAGCAGTAGCGAGCGAGCTCGCCTGGCATGCATGCGGCCCAGGTTCGATCCTCAGCACCACATACAAACAAAGATGTTGTGTCCCGATAACTAAAAAATAAAATATTAAAAATTCCTCTCTCTCTCTCTCTCTCTCTCTCTCTCTCTCTCTCTCTCTCTCTCTCTCTCTCTCTCCCTCTCTCACAGTCTCTTTAAAAACAAAAAATAAAAAACCCAAAGCCAAACCAAAACAAAATAAAAAACAGACTGGTAGCTTAGAGTACATGAGATAGTTTTACCTTTTGGGTATTTGCCATTTGAAATGCTACAGAGATGCCACTGGTTTTCTGTTTGTTTTTTTTTTTTTAAATAATAATGATTCTGCTTTTTTTTTCCCCCTTTGTGTATCTTGACTTTTTTTTTTTTTATCTCTGTCCCTCCCACAGTATACTTCTCTAGGGTGGGTAGATGTACTCTCCAGGGCAAGTAGATGCCAAGTAAGGCCTTTATAAAGATCACTAACACACCCAATAGTGTTTCCAATGAGAGAAGTCAATAAGCATAATATTTTATATTGAGTACTTTACAAATCATAAAGCACTTTTTAATCTGATCTTGCATTCACCCTGCACAGTTCTAAGAGGAAGGCAGAACAGTTATTATCATCCATTGTATGGATGCACTAAGTGAGACAGCTAGCCCAGCTACTTGCCTCAGGTCACAGTACCCTGGGGCAATCTGAGCAAAGATCAATTTAGGGCTTCAACTCCTACCAGTTAGGATGCAGCCGCTCTCACTGCCAGGAGAAATCGGAACCTGTGGGGAAGCTAGTGGATTCTCCAGGCCACATCCTCCGAGCCCCCGAACTTGGTAAAGATTTCAGGCAGTTTCTGCAAAAAGGCAGAGAAAGGAGATGGGGAGTGTCGAGGAATGCTCAGACAGTGTGGGGGAGGAGAAGGCAGGCTGGGTGTCTTGCATTGAAAAAGGATCAGCAGAAGCTCTGGACTGGAGCTTGCAGACTTCAGAGATAAAATCCCAGGGAGAGGCCCCTTCTTTTCCTTTCTGGGGGCTCCTGGCAGCTGGAAATGTTTGACTTTGTATTACTTTTTAAAAATTGGCCTTTCTGGACCACTTCTGCTGTGGAATGGTGAGAAGTTTGGGCTCACTTTGGCTCCAGACTCGGGGGTCCATGTGGTCTGGAGGTGAGGGAGAGCCGCTGGCTTCCTGCAGAGAAGCCTGGGGGAATTGCCAGGGAAAGTTGACCTTTGCATCAAAGCAATGAGAGACCCTGGGGGGGGGGGGCGCTGTTTGTCAGCCTTTCTCCTCACAGTCCAGGCTCTACTCTAACTAATTTCCTGCCCAGGCCCTAACCTATATCCCACTCTACCTCCAGGTCTCTCCTTTCCCAAACAATGGCTGAAGTGGGGAATGCAGGAAACGATGTCGGGCCCTCTGGATTTTTGTTTGTCTTTGGAAACCACTTATGGAGTCAGAATTGGGGCCCACAAATGTTGACCCTTCAGGAATGCCCACCACTCCCCCCCCCCTCCAGTCGAGTTACCAAATAAGGCCAATTCATTCTGTGGAATGTAGCAGCCCGGGCAATGATGATTGATACTGACAGCGAAGCTTTCATGTTGCAATATCCCCGGCCACCGACTGTGAGGCAAAGAGAAAGAACTCTCTGGAATTCACAACATTCCCCCTCCAATTAATCCCCAGCCTCCCCGCTGTGTGTGAATGGGTTGTGCTGGGGATTCGTAGCTCTGATGCTGGGGATTTGCTGATTCCTTTGAGCCCCCTGAGGAGAGGTGATAGGAGAGCAAATAATCAGCATGCAGCGCGGAAGGGATGCGATGAATTGGCTCGGCTGGGCCTGGCTTTACTATTTGTACACTTTTAGGCACCTCGGAAACTGGGTTTGCAGACAAAAACCTGAGGTGAGGGGCCCTCAACAACGCCCCCCCCCAGCAACCCCCCCACCCTCAGCTATTGAAGGCTGGGATTGCCGCTGTCTCTCCCACTAGTTTAAGATGGGAGCCTAGTCTCAGAAAGAGGGGCGGGGACTGTCCCAGACGAAGAAGTGACTGGAGCCCTGATCCTCTAATGAGAGCTAGCAGGCCTGGGCCTGGCCACCTCTCCCAGTCCTCAGTCACAGGCTCACCCAGACTGACTAGAGTCAGCACTGGAGTGAGCTACAGTTTCCAAGCTGCTTCCACTGCCTCTCAAATCCCTTTTTATTTTTCACCCTAGCCAGGGCTGCTGCTTCACCTCAAGTACACGTTGGCTTTGTGTTTTCAAAGCACTTGTGCCAGCTGTTGGGAGTGGGCCCTGCCTGGTTTTCCTACAACTCCTATGATAGTGCCTGATTAAAACCCAATAATGGTACCGGGCAGTTACGATTGCCAGGCACTGAGAGTTTATATGCATTGCCACATTTAATTTCACAGCCAGCTCTGAAGCACTAGTCATTATCAGCTTTATTTTTCAGAGAAGGAAAAAGAGGTTTAGGAACCAGAGTAGGGCCACAGACCCAGAAGTAGTAAGTAGGAAGTAAGTGGAGTCAGATTTCTTCTCACACCTCTGGTTCCCACACTTTACCTTCCTGTAGGCTTATTGTTTATGAGCGGGAATGTGTGCCTCAGAACTTCCTGCCCAATAGGTGGACCCTCAGTTCCCCTGCACACAGCAGCCAGGTTGTCTCCCTAAGAAACAGCCCCACAGGTCATTATCCTGCTTTAAACCCTTCAAATGGTCCTCCTAGTATAAGAAAATCCAAACTCAGCTCAGCACACAAGCCTTTTTATGATCAAACATAAAAGAATTAAATAAAGATGGAAGTGATAATCCTAGTAAATTTATAGAGGAGATTTCTGGATAAGCCATAACAGGAATGGAGTCCTGCTCTTCCAGACCCTTGAGTCTACCTTTGAGCCTGGCTCCAAAGGGCAGAAGAGCCGTAGGCTTGCGACGACTTTCTGGACCACACCAAGATTAATAAATAGGTATAGCAGAAGAGTACTTCCATTCTGAAAATGATGCTGTCTATCATGAAATGATGTATGAAAATCATTAAATCTAACCAAAGTTTCAAGTCGTCATCAATTTAAGGTGGACACCTGTGTGTTCAATTACCTATGAAAAACTTAAGAGGATAAGGCTGGGCGTGGTGGTGCTCACCTGAAATGCCAGCAGCTTGGGAAGCTGAGGCAGGAGGATGGCGAGTTCAAAGCCAGCCTCAGCAAAAGCGAGGTGCTAAGCAACTCAGTGAGACCCTGTCTCTAAATAAAATTCAAAATAGGGCCGGGATTGTGGCTCTGTGGGTGATTGAGTGCCCCTGAGTTCAATCCCCAGTAAAAAAAAGAAAAAAAAAAAGTAAAATACCGGCAGTCAATAATAGTCCATCATCTCTAAAATATATTTAGTAATTATACAATATTTTCAGCTTTCTAGGCACTTTAGCTTTCTGGAGCACCACTCACATTTTCTGCATGATCTCTTATTGAAATTTTACCCGTAAAACTTTTGTGCCATTTTTAAGAATTCTTTACAGGCATGGAGAACTATCTGTCTATGACCTTTGTCTATTTAAAGCAACTCTATTCTCCTATACCTGTTGGTGTCCCAGCTGATGAAGTTTATACCCTCATTCAGTTTAACTTTTCTTCCCGCAACTGGAACACATTTTTTTTTCTCTTTCCTTGGCAAGGAGCAGCCACCCTTAATCTTCCAACAGGCGTTAGGTGACTTATTTACATAAAGCACAGACAGAAGATTCTGCCCGTCTTTCCTTCTCTCTTCTTTCCTTCCTTCCTTCCTCCTTCCCTCCCTCCTGTCCTTCTTCTTTCCCTGGCAGTGGTTTTCAAACTTCAGGGGAAATCTTAAATTAAAACTTCAAATAGAAAACCATAAACAATGGGACAATAAAACCATTCTCTCCGTTGTAGGGAAACTAGAAGCAACTTTAAGGAATGTGTAAATCCCTCTGTGAAGACCATTGTTGAAATGGATTCATTTCCTCTTTGAGGAGACTGTGCAGGAGAAAATCTTTAATCTCTATGAGCTGGCTGTTTAGCTAAAGGAGGAAAATTAAGATTAGGACAGGATTGCTGATGGGACTGCATTTCAGAGTAACAGTGGAGAGCCAGAGAGCTTACACAGGTTGCCTCTTGAAGAGAATCACATTTTCTCTATTGATTAGGAAAATATCGTATACCTAATCAAACACCTAAAATACAATTTTATGTATTTTCTTTTATTTTTCTACTGGAGATTGAATCTAGGGTTGCTTAACCATGGAGCCACAGCTCTGGCCCTTTTTAAGATTTTTAGTTAGAAACAAGGTCTCATTAAATTGTTGAGGGCCTCACTAAGTTGCTAAGGCTGGCTTTGAACTTGAAATCCTTCTGCCTCAGTCTCCTGGGCCACTGGGATTAAAGGCATGTGTCACCATACAGGCTATATATTTCACTTTTCAAGAAGGCAAAATTATGTGGTTTAAATAATACTCGCTTTTTATTCAGAAATTTAAGTTTATTCAGAAATGTAAGTTTAATCTCAGCCATCCTTTTAGCAGATACAGGACTGGTATGAGAGTAAGCAATGTAACTTTTCCTAACCTCAAATTCTTCACCTATCAGTTGGATATAAAATCTTCCTCTAAGGTTTGCTGTGAAGCTTAAACACACATAACATACAAAATATCTATTACCTGGCAATATTTGTCACACAGTTGGCAGGTAACAGAAGGGAAATAATTACTATGAACAGACATTCTTCTACTTTTGGTGACAAAGAGGAGCACCTGGGTCAGATATGGCCTCCAGCTCTACAAATGCTGTTGACAATTCTTGTTGATGTGGAAATGGGGGATGGCACATGTTGAAGTGAAATGGATTTTGTAATCTATGGTCATACTTTGGATGACTTCTCAGAAATTCAAGTCTCTTATGTACCTAAGGAAATGAAAAAGCCAAACATTTTTGGCACCTGGCCTAATGGCCTAGATTCTTTTAGGTCAACATCATTTGTCCTCTTTGTCCACATTTAGTAGAGGTTAGGTCCTTTCTACACTGCTCCATCATGGACACTCCTCCCTGAGTTTGTAGAGCTCAGGACACAGAGGATAAGCATAACCATGATAATATTTATGGTAATGAGAGTCTGCACATTTGAAATTGAGATTCACGTAGTTTTTCATTTGTTCCGTAAATATTTGCTGAGCTCTGTGTACTGGAAATACATCTGCTTACTGCACTGGGATAGTGACAAGACAAATTTCTCCCCTGATGAGGGGTCACACAATACATAAATACAGAAATCAGAAAATTACAGATTGTGCTAAATGTGATGATGAAAGTACACATAATGTCATGATAGAGACTTGTAGGGGAACCTATTTCACACCGCAGTAGTTAAGGAAGTCTTCCTATAAGAAATGTTTTGAGTGAGAGCAGAAAGACCAAAGAGGAGTCAAGAGGAGCTCTCTAGGCCGAGTACCAGCAACCGGGGTAAATGAGTAAGAGCTCAGAAAGCTTTGAGAACCTCTAGAAAGCCCGCAGGACTGAGCACAGTGAAGGAAAGCAAGGAGGCAGAAGGCAGAGCCAGGTCACTCAGGCCTCTGTAACCACAATGAGATATTCAAAACTAATTTCTAAGTCTCTGGGAAACCAGTAAAGGCTTTGAAGTGTGTGAGTAATATGAACTGGTTTACATTTTCAAAAAGATCACTGAAGAGAGAATGAATGGGTGTAGACTAAGAGAGGGCAGTGGGAGACCAATGGGGTAGCATAAATTAAAATGGATGGTGGCTTAAAAGAGAGAGGACTGAAGAGACTCAGGATGCATTTTGGAGGCAGAGCTAAGAGGACTTGCTGATAGATTGAGGAGAATAACACAAGGAAATCTGTCTGGGTTTGGCCTTAGCAACTACATGGGTGGAACAATCATTTTTCAGAGAAGGGGAAGACTTCCATATGATTAGATGAGAAATGGGGTGTAGGGAGAATCAGATGTTCTGTTTTGGAAATGTTTAGGTTTGAGGTGTTTGCAAGACAGCCAAGTGATAAGAGGGCAGTTGGATTATGGAGGCAAGTCTAGGACTCAAAGAGGGCTAAGTCAGTGATAGAAACTTGAAAGTCTTCAGAAAATAGTTTGTATTTGAATCCAAAACAGTGAGTACAGGGAGGGGAAGAATAAAAGAAAACCCAGGACGTTTGGGATTTCCAAAGTCAAGAGGATTGTAGAGGAAAAGGAAATGGTAAAGGAAGACAGAAAGCCATGGCCTTGAGGTGAGAAAAAAATCCAAGCGATGGCTGTGGGGAAATTAAAACAAAACAAAACAAAACAAACAAACAAACAAAACAAATCCTGGAAGAAATGCATGCTGTAGGAATGAAGGAGTAATCAACTGTGTCAAAGGCTGCTGAGAATCCAGGCAATCCCCAAACCTCCTTAATGACAGTCAGTAGACCCCAAACCTCCTTAATGACAGTCAGTAGACCAATCAGGGAAGGCTGATCTCAGCAGTCTCTGAGTGCCAGATGGGCAATTTATTTAACATTTCTGAGTCTAGGTTTCGTTTCTTCATTTGTAAAATAAGGACAATGTATACCCTTCAGTCATTTGTAAATATTGGATAAGATACCCCCCAAAGAAATAGGGACACCAGTGTATATTAGGGTTGATGAAGAGTGGACAGCCACATACTGCACAAATGGTAACACACTGGGGAGAGCTCAGAAGACCAGTTCTTCAACTCTGTGTGCATCTTCAAGGATGAGGTTCCTTTCCTCCAGGAACGGGGTGGGCCCTTCTGAAATGAAGGTTTCATAACCTACTTCAGGAAGGTCAGCTAGGTTTTATGTCCTGTTGCAGAAGAAAAGAGTTAACAGGAAGCTGAGTGACCTTCCTGCTTCTCCTGTTCTCTCCAGTGCAAAGGTGTCATATTTTGGGTAGTGTGTCTAGAACCTCATCATCATCAACATCTTAATAAAAGGCCAATAAAGTGAAATAGTAGATTTTAGCTGTGACAACTGTGTCTCCTTATTGTGGTTCAATCTTGCATAGGAAACTATAGCTGACTCTTCAGAAAGAGCTGTAGTTGGTCTTTAGGGTCAGCAACAGCATCCTAGGTGTCTGCTTGTCCAGGAATCATGGCTAATTTCAGAAACTTTCTGCATAATTCTGTGGCTACTTTCACAGCTTGCAGCAGATGTGGGATCTGTGATTTATTACACCGCCAGCTTCTTTTGCGTGTGGCACATGGTTGGGGGGTAGGTGGGGACACCAAGCCAAAGCAAAATGCTGGCTTTCCTCAGAAGCCCTCTCCAACCCTTTCTACTGCATTTTGAGATTGCCACCGATGGCTCAGGGAATTTCATTTTTAGGTTTGTATTCTCAGTAAATGATATCTTCTTTCCTTCAGGATTTCTGGATCAATTGAGCCCTAGTGAATCATTTGTCTCAAAGGAATGCCATTGGTTCTGATAGAAAGCCCCAGGAGTGTAGATCTATAGCTTCCTAGTGTAGTCTTGCTTTCATTCTGGTTTTACTGGTAGGGAATAGAGGCCTTTAAAAAAAATATAATGAGTGGGCTGGGGATGTAGTTCAGTTGGTAGAGTGCTTGCTTTGCATGCACAAACCCCTGGGTTCAATCCCCAGTAAAATAAATAAATAAATAAATGAATAAATAACAAAAAACAATGATTGCATTTAGAAGAAAGGTTTTCCATTTGTTTCTCAACTTAGGTTAGGTGGCAGGTCTGATCAAGTACATTGATATCTTAGACCAACAGCTTTTATACATTTTATGTTTGTACTATTTTTAGCGGCATAACTTGAAAGGATTAAAAGACGTATGTAACAGTCACTACTGATCAGTCTAAACTTTGGAAAATAATACTGTCTTGTGCTCTAAATTGGTTTCAGTATTGCCGTAGTCTCTCAGCAACACTTTTGCTGTTTGATAGAATATCCACCACCCTAAAAACTCTTTCCTATAAATGCAGAAGACAATGAAGTGATCCAGGAAAGCACCTGCTTGTTTCTGACATAAGCCCTTTCTGTGAGTTTAGCTCTGCCTCACACCTTGTTGTACAATCCGTTGGGTGAGAAATTTAGGCAGGCAGGCATTGCTGTATAGAATGCCTTTAGTGATGCCCAACGCATTGGACATATTGACCAATAATTAGAAATATATCTAAGTTTTTCATAGGTATGCATGCTGGTCTGGAAAAACAGCCTAAGGTCACTCTGACTTTCACTGTTCTCTCTTGTTTTTCTCTTTTTGTAACTATCTTTAACTTCTGCTTTTACTAAGATTGTGTGTGTGTGTGTGTGTGTGTGTGTGTGTGTGTTATTTTCTAGGATAATAACTTTCCTTTCCTTTGGGTCAAATGAGTTCACAAAACTATACTATCACCCTCTCCCCTTCCTTACTTATTTATTTTACAAAATAATGGTATCTAAACACAACTCTGGTTCTCAGTAAAAGAATTCAGTTTTGAGAAACTGCGTTAGTGAAAAAAATGAA
Organism: Ictidomys tridecemlineatus; assembly: GCF_052094955.1. NCBI lineage: Eukaryota > Metazoa > Chordata > Mammalia > Rodentia > Sciuridae > Ictidomys > Ictidomys tridecemlineatus. Next base: position 53,609,220 of record NC_135487.1, read on the forward strand.
TTTGGATCTCATGATTCTCATTTGCTCTGTAACTGCCTGGTGTTGATCTGAACTCCCATTCCTTCCTGATCATGATACCTTCCTGTGAAAACAGGCAGTATGCAGAGTAGATGTAGTGCAGAGCACAGGGCTTAGTCTGTGTTAATTTCCTTTCATTTGTGGCCCTCTCTTCTCCTGGGAACTTCTCAGTATCTGGTAGTACCAATGCTGAAGGACTTCAGCTGAAGGACTTAGATAAGGTTTAAAGGACGGAAGAATTAGAAGTCAATCACCAAAAGTCATAGGCTGTCTTTTTAAAATGATAAAAAGATACATATTTGTTGGGAGTCCCCCCACTCCAAAGACTAACTTCCCCATCCCCCAAGAAGAGCCGTCCAATGGTGAGCCCTGCTGGCTTACATGATCCTTACCCACCAATCAGACTAGCCCTGCTGGCTCACATGATCCTTACCCACCAATCAGAAAACACCCCAGCCAACCATTAAACTGTCATAACTGTCAAACCACCCCTGGCTCTATAAATATGCAGAGCTGTTCCTTAATAAATGGGCATTTTCATCGACGGCTAACCTTGATCGTTCTTTCAATATTAACTTTGTCTTCATAGATGTTTAAATGTAACCCTCCGTTTATACCCCAAGATTAATTTTTCCCCCAAGGAGATGTTAGTAAGTCCATTTTTCTCCTGACTTAAATTTTCCTGACCTTAGACAGCAGGATAAAAGTTGGGAAAGTGGGTGACTTTGGAGCTGGTTATCCTTGGTATCAAGGGAGACTGTTACCTGATCTCATGGCACTTGCTTCTGAGAGACCATAAAAATAACTGCTACTCAAGTTAGACCTTCCAGAGGAGGAAGGGAATAGCATTTATCCATTGCTTGCAAATGTTGTTCCTAGGCCATTAATCCCTTTACACTTCTGGGTTGTATATATGTGGAGCCTAGCAGGTTTCATGTTATTTCATCCTTCAGCATTAACCGGAGCAAGAGGAAAAATGTGTATAGTGTGGGCACTTATAAAATACTGTTAGGGTTGCCTATGTGAAATTTTTCAGAAACCAAGAAATGTTTGTCCATGTAGGAGCTGTGGTACCATAACAAGTGTGACAATGACATAAACAGGTGAGGCCAAGAGAATCCAAAGAAGCATAAGTGGAATATGACACAGTCCACCCCTTACACTGTGCTTATCCACTCAGGAGCTCTGGCTGTCATATTACTTACTATAAATGACCTCTAATGTGTGTGTGTGTGCATGCAAACAGCACACTGTCACTTTATTCTTAAAAGGGAGACCTAATCAATCAGAGTTCCCTTCAAGGTAGTGACTAACTATAATCTCTGAAAAGATGTAAATCAAGAATGCCCAGTGTGAGGGTGGGTGCTTGTAATCCCAGCTGAGGCAGGAGGATAGAAAGTTCAAAGCCAGGCTCAGCAATTTAGCAAGACCCCAAGCAACTTAGAATGTGCCTGCCTCAAAATAAGTAAGTAAGTAAGTAAATAAATAAATAAATAGGACTGGGATGTGTCTCAGTGGTTAAGCACCCCTGGGTTAAATTCTCAGTAAGACTCAAGCTACAATTCCTATTGCTACAACTGATCCCAAGGCTACAAGAGATGTCTCTTACCTCCTTTCTTCACCCTCTATTCTGGAATCCCATCATCTTTAGGGGATTGATGTGGCTCCACCCCTTTGAAGGTATGTATCTATATTTGCTCATCAGACTCTGGTTGCTATGACTGATCCTTTGCTGGACATAACACATAACACTTCCAAGAGATACCTTGGTGAATTTCTGGGTTTCCGACACATTATTTTTTAAAAAATTCTTACAATTCTGGATTCTTTCTCATCAGTTGTCCCTGACGAGAAAGAAAACTTTTTCTTTATTTCTTGGTTTCTGGTATAAGGAACTCCAAGTGAACAGGTAATGCATAGTTTCAATTCAGTAGGAACCCTTCTGTGTTACTAGAAAAAGTATTCCTCCATTTCACTCTGCCACTTTATACCCCAGAACCAGATTCTTTAATCTTATAAAAATTGGGATAGTGAGGGATTTTGGAACTGGTTATCCTTACACTGTGAACCTCTACTCTAAGTTGGAAAGTACAAATTCTGTGAATTTTAAAAATGATGGTGAGAGAACCCAATTCTGTATTGACCCCATGATTTCAGATCCATCTATTCTTTCTGTTCAGGATAAAGCATCACTGTATATCAACTAGTTGTTAGGCCCTCTTCTACAGCTTAGAGACAAACAGCCAATTTGAGATGGTACCTTAGCTAAGCCTTTGATAGTGCTTTCTGCAAGGCAGCTTCTCTTGATGAAGGTGCACATAGAACAGTGGATTCTGTAGTTATGTATCCATTTTGGTACTTGCTTTGGCATGAATAGAGATCTAGGTCCAAGAAAGTGCCAAATAGAATACACCAGACATTATAAGCTGGTGGATAAGTGGTGCTGAGGGAGGTAAAACAACGTCATAAGTAGATTTCTATTCCAGCAAGATCAGATCACTACCCTTTTTTTGTGGTGGAAGTACTTGTAATTGACCTACTATTAAATAAGTTTGCCTCAAGGGATGATGTTAAATTGATGACTCAGAATTTTCTGAACCTGCAGGAAACCTGGACACTCACTAGTAGTGATATCAGTCTTGATGAAAGGAAGTCCACAGTGTTAGGTCCATCTAGTTAGTGTCTTCATGCTTGCCATGTGGCTATTCTATTAATTGGCTCATTTCATTGGGCCTGATTGCTCAGGATGGGGCAAACTGATGCCCACGGTATTCTGTTCTCTTAATTTTTGAGAGCCTCTTCTTCAGGGAATACTCTCCAATGAGCCCTAACGAGAGGCACAAAGATCCGCACACTTTGTGCAGATTAGTTTACATCCCCCTTCCCAAGAATTTCATGTCCTCAGTCTTTCAGTGTTTTTCCACTCTCCTCAACAACTAGCCAAGTCATTCACCACTTACAGGAAGTCTCTGTAGAGATACACCCCACATCTTATTTCATTAGAATTGAATGAGCAAGTGTGTTGCTAGCAACTCTGCCTACTGGGAGGATTTCCTTGTACCACTACCTGCTAGAGATGCACCTGAATGGGGTTGTAATGATAATTGCCCATTTAAAAAAGTCAGTGTCAATATAATTATGCCAATGCTTCTGTGACCCAAACCAAAGTTATTTCCTCATCTGAACAAGTTGGTTGAAGAAAACCCCTTATGCAATAATACATAGACTTGCATTTTAGAAGAAGCATCAGTGTGATAGGAACAGATGGCTTGGGAGTCTGAGTTACCTGTTTATGACATTTACTTGTGTCTTTTTGAATGCTTCAGGTCCCATCCCTAATGTATCATTTCCAAAAAAGATAAATTGTCCTGCTCAAATTTATGACACAGTGGATTAAATAATATCCAGCACATGATGGGCAGCTTAGTCAGCTAGCCCATGATGTCAGTACTCAGTTCCTCTCAAGGTCCAGTAGAATGCTAGGCATTTGATTTAAACACAAAGTTGTTCTTGGCTATAAAAATCATGGGCTTGCTCTCAAGCTCTAGGAGATTATGTGGCAACTCTTCATTTGGGGCTTGCCTGGTCCTCTATCCTACATCCCATCTGCCATTCTTCTATCTGCCATTCTTCCCATTAATATATAGCCAGAGTGGGAGGGCAGATGGGTCCATGGCCTCAACTTGGTGCCACCCCTTCTTTTTTTTGGGTCTTATGTGATAACTGGCAGCCTTCTGAGAAGTCACTTGATAAAGAGATTGAAGCAATATTTCTTTTTTTTTTCTTTAAACTTTTGGGAATTGAACCCAGGGCCTTGTGCATGCATAGGCAAGCACTCTACCAACTGAGCTATATCCCCAGCCCTTGAAGCAATATTTCTAAGTGTAGTGTATGCTATCTCCCAAACCCAAAGAAGCCAACTTAGCACTTAAAGTTACAAATTTTTAATCAATGTTAGGGGATGCAAGATACAATTTGTTCTTAGAGATATGTTGTCCAATAGAGTAGTCACTAGCCCGACATTTAGATTTAAATAACCATTTCTTTAAAAAAATTTCAAGGGGCTGGGGATGTGGCTCAAGCCGTAGCACACTCGCCTGGCATGAGGTGGGGCTCTGGGTTCGATCCTCAGCACCACATAAAAATAAAGATGTTGTGTCCACCAAAAACTAAAAAATAAATATTAAAAAATTCTCTCTCTCTAAAAAGTTTCAAGGAATATATATATATATATATATATATATATATATATATGTATGTATATATATTTCAAGGAATATATATATATGTATATATATTTCAAGGAATATATATATATGTATATATATTTCAAGGAATATATATATATTTATATATATTTCAAGGAATATATATATATATATATATTTCAAGGAATATATATATATATATATATATATATATATATATAATTTAGAGAGAGAGAGAGAATTCCTTCCTTTTCTTCTTCTCCTTCTTTTTATGGTCCTGGGATAAAACTCACATATTCTAGGCAAGCACCCTACCACTGAGCTGCAGTCCTAACCGTTTCCCAAGCTTTTTTGACTTCAGTAGATTGCAGAAGGACTGAATCTAAGCAGAAGATTTTTTTTCTGTCTTGTCTAAGGGAAACATGAGCTCTCCAATCAGGTTTTTGTGCAATTAAGTTTTGTCTCATGCAGTATGACTACAAATTCTCTTTGCATTTCAACAAAAAATGGAGTATCTTATCTAAAATCCAGGTTTGCTGTAGTGACTTTCCATACTTGGTTTTTCTTCCTTGGTTTCAGTGGACTCAGAAAAGCAGTTTTTTAAAAAAGAAAGTTTCCACATAGATCACAGATATTATTCATATTCAAAGAAACAGGGCTGACTTGAATTTTGTGGCAGACAGCAGAATCTCTGAATGCTGCAGTTCTATATTCCATCTGTACTTCATGAAAAGCAAGGATCATTGTCCCCAACAGAATGCAGCTAAATGGCAGCTGGAGCATGAATGGACAGGAAAAACACTCTCCTCCCTCTAATAACACCACTTCTGGCAGACAGGCGAGGTTCTCTTCTGAATGTGGGAAAGAGATGCTGTTATGATAAGAGTAATTATTAGACATTAGTTAAAATCCCATTTGGGGAGTGTTATATTGCTGCTACTTTAAAAGGTTTGCTAACCCTCCAAGTTTGAGGGAGAGATTAATTAGTGTCAATGAAGGATCTCCAACATAAAAACAAATTAAGCCCCCTTATCCAGCTTTGCCTGGGTGTCCTTGAGTTGCTTTTCCTTTGTGACAGGGACAGTGTTTGGTCTGATCTATTCTGATTGGAGAGAAGGAAAGGGAACTTACATTTTTGTAGGGTGTCTGATGTGCCAGACACCATGATAGGTACTTTAAAAGAAGGAGGCACCTTTGAACTAGGATTTCTCATTGTTCCCACCAGCCCACTGCAGAACATTTGCCAAAGTGAGGCATTTGTGCTCTAGGACTGTCTTTGTGACACAGATTGAATCATCTGTTTTGAGTGGCTCCTCCCAAACCACTCTGAATTATTTGGTTCCATTTCAAAAGAAAATGGGGAGTGGTGGTGGTGGGATTAGAAAACATTCTTTAGTTTGTTTCTCTTAAGTTCTTCCATGAATACTAAAAAGCATTTACTTCAGGCAGGGCTGGCTTGAAGGATATTTTTAAAATGTGGTATCAGGTCCAATTCTTATCTAAAAGAAGTACATTAATTTTTATCCTTTGTCTTGTTTCACTGACTTTAATATTTCCTCATCTCACCCATCAAATATTTGAACTCACAGCCCAGATTTTCTAAGATAAAGCTCATTTTGTGTACTGCAACTATTGTCAGTTTAGGCAAATCATTACATATGTACTTAAATGCATTTTGATCACTTTTTTATCCTTGTGTCATTCATTATATAAATAAATTCACATATCACAAAAAACTTACATTTTATACCTAATTTTATTTTCAGGAAATATGTACACCTATCACTCAAGTCTTTATCTGTCCCATTTATTTCAATAGATTTTGCTAGTAGTATAACCTTGGACAAATTATTTAAACCAGAGAGAAGGAGACTCTGTTTTTTTTTTTTTTTCATGAGAAAAAGGATAAGAGCCAGGTGTAGTGAGGCACACCTGTAATTCTAGTGATGTTAGAGACTGAGACAGGAGGATTACAAGTTTGAGACCAGCCTCAGCAACTTGTGAGGCCCTATCTCAAAATGAAAAATAAAAAGGGGGGCTGGAGATGTGGCTCAAGCGGTAGCGAGCGCGTGCGGCCCGGGTTCAATCCTCAGCACCACATACCAACAAAGATGTTGTGTCCGCCGAGAACTAAAAATAAATATTAAAAAAATTCTCTCTCTCTCTCTCTCTCTCTCTCTCTCTCTCTCTCTCTCTCTCTCTCTCTCTCTCTCTCTCTGTCTCACTCTCTCTTTAAAAAAATAAAATAAAATAAAAAGGGCTGGAGATGTATCATAGGGGTTAAGCTCTCCTGGGTTCAATCCCCAGCACAAAGAGAGAGAGAGAGAAAGAGAGGAGAGAATCATTTCATAAAGTTCCAATGAAGATCAAATGAGATCATATATAAAAGCTCTTAGGGACGTCGCCTTCAGCTCAAGATGGCATAACAGGGGGCCAGATTTGCTGTCCTGGCTGAAACAACAAAAAGCTGTTTAAACTATATGAAGTAATTATTTTAAAGACACCAGGCAACAGGCAACAAATAATAGTAATTCCTGACAGGAAACAGATGAGATGAGCCCTGTAACTTCACTAATTTACTGCTTTTAAGGGGCACAGAAGAGAAATCCAGGCAAAGCAACATCAGAGGAAAGAGTATTACCATGATGATAAAGAGGAAATTCCACCAAAGTGCACCACAATCCCAAACACATACAGACCTAATAACACAGCTTCAGAATTTATGAAGCAAAAACTGATAGAACTGCAGAAGAATCAGATCAATCCACCAATAGGAATGCTATAAAGGGTAACAAATGGAAAAAAGAATGAAGAACAACTAAACTGTATTTACTAGAGAGGAGATTTAGATAGTAGAGTAACTGTGGAAACTGAAAGGACTTGGATAGGGAGGAGGAAGTAGAGTACTGGTAGGTTCTGGCAGTGCTGTAAGAGCGCTGGCAAAGCCTGGGTGACCACGTGTGATATAACAGAACAGTTCATTAGGCAGTAGCATGCAGCATGTTTGGGGCGAGAGGTGCAAGATGCCTTCCATAAATTCCTCTGCCTGCCACAGCACTCCTCTGACTATTTTGTGAGATTGACTTACCTCCTGCTTGAACCAAATGCTCATCATAACCCAATTTTATCTGCGTAGCCACCCAAAAGGTCAGGCTAGGCTACAGAACCCATAGTCAGTACTGTAACACAGTAAACAATTCTTTTTTATGTGACAGTTCCCATGGATGTATACAGAAGCGTCTTGTTCCACATGGTCATTCAGGAACCCAGGCTCCTTTTGACTTTAATCTCTATTCTTCTCTCCATTTTCCAAATTCTGCCCTCTTACCTAGTGGGTGGGGAAGGAGAACTCAAAATTCATGAAAAGTTTCAATGTTTCAAGGCGAGATGTGGCACATGTCACGTAGGCTCATCTTCCATTGGCCGAAGTTCAGACACATAGTCTCAACTAACTGCAGGATGCGGTGCAGACATGTGCCTAGAAGAGAAGCAGGAAACTGGTCTTTGTAAACACCAGTGATCCTTCAACAGATGTTCCTATCTTGCCTATATATAGATACACTGAGAACTGTACTACGTTGTAGAACATTGAGTCTCACTCCCAATTTACTTTCTAAGTGAATTCAGTGGTTTTTATTACAGTAAATGTTCATGGAAAGAATCTAAACTGTAGTCAAACATGAATATTTTCTAACATCAGTGAGTGGAAATAAAGCATCACACAAAAATATAAAAAGGCTGAATACAGAGCTGGAAGCATAGCTCTGCAGTAGAGGGCCTGTTTGGCATGTGTGAGGCCCGAGAAGAAGAAGGCTTAATACATTCTCAAATTTCAGAGAGTTAGAGGGCCAAAGAAGCTTTCAAATAATCTAACTCAGTCTCCTAATGTGGGAGTTAGGTAAGTTGAGACTAAGAGAGGGCAAATTATATGTCCAAATATATGTAGATAATTAGTAAGAGGGCAGAGTTGAAATCTAATTGGTGTGACCTCTTGCTTTAAATACCAACAAAAATTTAACAAGTCTCCATGTTATGCCTTAAAAATGTACAGAAAAATCAGTTTAGAAATCCATTACGACTTTAAATTACATAGTCATAGAAAGGAATCTTGCTTTCATTTTTAATAGACATTACTATTTTAACTGAGGAAATGCCAAAAAGAATCTACCAGGGAAATGCCTGCTGCCCCTCGATTAATGAAGTGGATTTTTATAACAGTGGTGGTGAGTCTCCTTCTCTAGGAAAGAGTTGATCAATTTTTTTTTTACTTTCTTAATAATAAATTTAGATCAAGTCAGAAGTATGCCAGTGTATATCACCTTTGCTTTTGGAATAGCAATTCATTTTTCAGTACACACAGACTTGCTTTACAATAAATGTTCTGTTCTTTTCTAATTCTGATCTTTTTAAGTACTGCCTTTTCCGTCCTGATCTCCATTTTAATGCACTGTACAACACAATCTCACACTTAACTTGGATTTGATACTAGGGATTAAAGGATTCCATCTAAATGTCTTTTCCAGCAAATGACATTTACCCTCATTCTCAAAGTTTAATAGTTTAATAGAAACCTTTCTAGACAGTGTCACGTACTTGTCAATCACCTTAAAAAGTGTTGACATTTTCCTTTATCTGCAGAGCTAAGTAACTGAGAGCAGAGATTTATAGTCAGGCAGCTTAGGTTTGTGTCCTGGCTCTGACTCTTACCAGCGGTGTGACCTGAGGACATTGCTTAATTTCTCTGTTTTTTCAGTTTCCTCATTTTGTAAAATGAGAACAATCTTAGTATAATCCTCTTAAAGTAGTTGTGAAGATTAAAAGTTAATATGTATAAGGCACTTGGGACAGAGTCTTGTAGGTAATAATTACTTGGTGTATATTTAGTTCAAGGTGTCTACAGCCTACACTGTGGAGAGAGTTGGGGGAGGGGAGCTATTAATTCATGGAACACACACAGCATTTACCAACTAGTGATAAGTGACAGAAAGGAAAAGTACTAAGTGCTATTAGAGTGTTAACAGGGGAACCAGATTTAGCCTGGCATTGTATTATAGAATTCTTTACATTTTAGTTTCTCCTACTGATGTGTGAATTTTTTGAAAGCAAGAATCATGTCTTAATCTTCCTTATGTAACTGTCAGTAAGCACAGTATCTGGCGCATAGCAGGGGCTCCAGACTGCTTTGGAAAGAGAGATTAAAGGAAAGAAAGAAAAAATTCTACAGGTATCACCAGGAGAATACAAAGATATTGGAGGCGAGCTTCCGTAGGGGGCAGAGAATTATGCTCCCTGGTGCCCCTGCCACCTGCAGAGGCGCAGCCCCTCCTGCTCAGGGGTCAGCACCCCAGTGGTTCCTGCATTGCAGCTTAATGAGGATGTATCCATTTATGCATTAAGGCTCATTCACTTTGTTCAAAGCAGTCCCTCAGGTCTTCCCGGAGGACTGGTTTGCTTATTTTATACAGGATTTTTAGAATACTGCTGACATGTTTGATAATCAGGGAGTCTTTGGAAGGGGGCTGCTTATCTTGGGGAAAGGCAGTGAGCTATGTTTGAAGGCAAGTTTTCTTCCCGAGAGAGCTGAGCTGTTTGAAAACAGGCTGCCTTCAGCCTTGCCTGGAATCCTGCATGAAGGAGAGAAACACAGGTGCAGTACTGAGGGGTATTGCTATTCTCTTGGCTTGAGAGGTGAATGGATCCCACCTGAAAGGAACTGATCACTTTAGACAGAAAGAGGAGAAATGGCCAGGACCTTACCCCAGTCACACTGTGGCAAAGCCTGAAGACCTCAGACCTGTTGCTCCCAGTCTGACACACACTACACCATCACAAATGGGGATTTGAAAAGTTGGAACTGACTCTTAAAAACATGAATAAATTAGGAAAGAGAAAGAAGAGACTGAATTATTTGAATCTCTAATTTTAAATTGTTTTAACCTAGATGAAAGCTACTTCAAGAAAATGTGATCAAAATATTTATGATAATAAAATACCTGCATACACTTGCATGTCATTTATTACTTGCAAGGCATCACTCTGAGAGTTTTCTATTTATAAATTCATTTAACTTCCATAACAACTCGATGACTGAGGTCCTATTATTATTCCTATTTTGTACTGGAAGAAAGAGGCATGAAGGCTTAGGTACCTTGCCCAAGGTCACACATTTAGCAGAATGAAGAGATAGAATAAAGATTTAGTTAAGTCTTATTAAAGGAAGGATGGGTTATTATTGAATGCCTACCCTGTGCTAAATGCTTTGCATCTTTGTCAGGAAGTACTCCTTCACCTCTTTAATCTAGTCTCATTTGTAACCATGGGATGTGGAACTTTCAACATTATTCCATATGCTAAGAGGAGCAATTGGGATCAACCAGAGTCTTGTTTCCTTTGGGAAGCTCCATTTGCAATGTGCCAGAAATAGGATTGGTCACAGGCTCATAGTGGAAGGGCAGACCCTAACTTTGACTGAGACCCCAGGACAGAGGATAGGAAAGAAAAAGAAGATACATGGGAAAATACAAGGGCAAACGATGCGGATTGAAAGACAACCTGTTGGGAACAACAACCAAACAGTTTGCAGCATTCTCTGCATTGCAAGCATGCCTGCAACCCAACTATAAGGAAATTGGAGTCTTTCTGGTAAAGGTTGATATCTCCTTCCAGATGCTGTATTGAATAAAGGCAATACTTCATCTCATTCAACTCCAAAATAGCCCTCTGAGCTAAGTATTATGTTTACACAAATTGAAAGACCCCAGCCTCAAAGCCTTAAGCTTAATGTTAAGAAATATAACGTTTTGCTCTGCAGTCACAAGATGCTTCCTCCTAACCGCAACCCATGCCCCACACCCCCCATGTTGTAACCCATACGTTAATACCCTCATGTCAAAACCGCAAGATGTCCCAGACAGTTAAGAAACCACGAGATGTTCCAGAGGGGCAGACTTGAGCAAAAGAGGACAAAAATAGGAGCACATGGGTGGGGTCTCCAAACCCACTCTGCCCCCTGTGACCACTTTTAGGGGAGCTTGAGAGGGGGCCAATGAAATAGCTGATACTGTGCCAAGCTGTCATGGGGGGGCCAATGAAATAACTGTTACTGTGCTAAGTTGGAATCTTATCCCTTGCAACCTATAAAAATCCTGTAACCCCGAGCCCATGCATGCAAGCTGCCTAAGCCACGGCTGAGGTTCTGCTTTGCATCCATAGGCGCCTATGTGAATAAATTCCTCCTGCTGATTGCATCCAGTGACTCGCGTGTTCCATTCTGGGTTGGGGTCTCGGGGGTCTTTCATTTGGGGGCTCGTCCGGGATCACCGGAACGACCCAGACCCAAATCCGGAGGACACTCGACTTCACTGGGAGGTAAGCCGGCAAATACGAGCTCTCTGTCTCTATGTTTGTCTCTATGTTTAATGTCTTGCGCAGCGTCTGTATTCTGAAGTCTACGCGTAGCTCAGTATCTGAAGGCAGCTTGAGAAGGAGCTAATTTGAGGTTTAGCTCGGACTTCTCCCCTGCCACCCTGGGAGACGTCCCAGGGATCCGAAGGGTCCATTTTTTCGGGGCCCCCAGTGTTTCTGAAGGATACACTGTCTTTGTAGGCGAAAGAGAAGTACTAACTTCTCCCAAGCCATCTGAATTCGGTTTCTGCCGGCACCGCGCAGCGCTCGTCCCGTTCGGTCTCGTCTTTGTACTACTGTGTCTGTCTGTCTACTTTCTGTCTGAAAGAAATATGGGGAACACCCTAACTACCCCTTTGAGCCTTACTCTAGATCATTGGCAGGACGTCCAAAAGCGCGCAAACAACTTGTCCGTGACGGTCAAAAAGAAGAAATGGAAAACTCTCTGTGCCTCAGAATGGCCTACATTCAATACCAGCTGGCCTCCTGAAGGAACCTTTAACATTGATTCTATCTTACAGGTGAAGTCTCGAATCTTCATCCAAGGTCCTCAGGGATACCCTGATCAAATACCCTATATTATTACTTGGGAAGATTTAGCTTCCACGCCACCCTCCTGGGTAGCTCCTTTCTCTCCTCCTAAGTCTCCTTCTTCTTCTTCTCCCCTCGAGCCCTCTGCCCCTCTCCTTCCAGTTCCTCCTCTTCTACCCCCTCAAACCTCCCAACTTTACCCTGTTCTCGACAAATCTGAAACTTCAACTAAGCCAGGGGCAACACCAAAGAAGGTTTTGCCACCAGAAGACTCAGCCCTAATTGACCTGCTAGCTGATGAGCCTCCTCCTTATCAGCCCCAGCCCTTGCCAGCCCTTGGGTCCAATCCACCTTCCTCGGAGGAAGAAGAAGATGACCAAGAGGGTCCAACAGCCAGTGCTCCCCCAGATCCATCCCCCATGGTGGGACAGCTCCGAGGACGACGGGATCACACTGCACCAGGGGACACTTCTAGAGTTCTCCCCCTGCGGCAAATGGGGGGTCCCAATGGCCAATATCAGTATTGGCCATTCTCAGCCTCTGACCTTTATAACTGGAAAACTCATAATCCTTCCTTTGCTAAAGACCCTGTAGCTTTAACCTCTCTGATTGAATCTATTCTAATGACTCACCAGCCAAGGAGAAACAAAAAGTTCTTTTGGAAGCTCGCAAAAATGTACCAGGGGATGATGGGCGACCTACCCAACTCCCAAATTTGATTAACGAGGCTTTTCCTTTAACCCGGCCAAACTGGGACTATACCACTGAAGCAGGTAGGAACCACCTACGTCTCTATCGCCAGTTACTCATAGCGGGTCTCCAAGGAGCAGGGCGTCGGCCCATTAATTTGGCCCAGGTAAGACAAACTATTCAGGGAGCAGAGGAGAGCCCAACAGCATTTTTAGAAAGACTAAAGGAGGCATATCGGAGGTTCACACCCTTCGATCCTGATAGTGAGGATCAGAAAGAAAATGTCTCTATGACATTTATTTGGCAATCTGCCCCAGACATCAGAACTAAGTTGCAAAGACTGGATAATTTGCAGGATTTCTCTCTAACAGATTTGCTGAAGGAAGCAGAAAAGATATTTAACAAGAGAGAAACTCCAGAGGAACAAAAGAATAGAATCAGGAAGATGCAAGAAGAACAAGACCTTAAGCTTAGAGAAGAGTCAGACAAAAGGGAAAGAGAAAGTGATCGAAAGCGTAACAGGGAACTAAGCAAAATATTGGCCACTGTAGTTCAGGCAGGACGTCAGGGAGACAAAGTAAGTCAGGACAGGGAACGGAGCAGACCCCATGTAGACCGAGACCAATGTGCCTACTGTAAGGAAAAAGGACACTGGGTAAAAGACTGCCCAAAGAGACCCCCCAACCCTAGAAGAGGTGCAAATCGGGCCTCGCAGTTACTAGCATTAGATGAAGACTGAAGGAGTCAGGGCCAGGAGCTCCCCCCTGAGCCCCGGGTAACCCTACAAGTAGGGGAGCAACCTGTAACCTTCCTAGTGGATACGGGAGCCCAACACTCAGTGCTGACGCAAGCACCAGGACCCATAAGCCACAGAACAACATGGGTCCAAGGTGCCACCGGGAACAAACCATACCGATGGACTACCGAAAGAGAAGTACACCTTGCCACAGGTAAGGTTTCTCATTCGTTTCTACATGTGCCTGATTGTCCGTATCCACTACTAGGAAGAGACCTGTTAACCAAATTGAGGGCCCAAATTTATTTCAAGGACGGGGGTGTCTCTATTACCGGGCCAAACCAGACCCCCTTGCATGTATTGACTTTCAAACTAGAAGATGAATACAAACTTTTTGATAAGTCCTCACTACCTATTAAAAACATGGACTATTGGCTTAGTTCCTACCCGGAGGCCTGGGCAGAAACTGGAGGAATGGGAATAGCTAAACAACAACCTCCCATAGTCATACAGCTAAAAGCCACTGCAACTCCTATTAATATTAAACAATATCCTATGTCAAGGGAGGCCTACCAAGGCATCAAGCCGCATATCAAACGCCTCCTAGATCAAGGCATTCTAACATCTTGCCGGTCGCCCTGGAACACCCCGCTGCTACCGGTCAAAAAGCCAGGGACTAATGATTATCGACCGGTTCAGGACTTAAGGGAAGTTAACAAAAGGGTAGAAGACATTCACCCCACAGTGCCAAATCCCTACAATCTCCTCAGCACCTTGCCTCCGACCCATACCTGGTATACTGTTTTGGACCTAAAAGATGCCTTTTTCTGCCTAAGACTGTCTCCCCAAAGTCAGGCCCTTTTTGCATTCGAATGGAAAGATCCCGAGGAAAGGGTTTCTGGACAGCTGACTTGGACGAGACTACCACAAGGATTTAAAAACAGCCCAACGCTCTTTGATGAGGCTCTGCACCAGGACTTGGCTAAATTTCGGGTAAGACACCCTTCCTTAATTATGCTTCAATATGTGGATGATATCTTGTTGGCTGCAACCTCCAAAGAAGACTGCCTAACAGGTACGAAAGAATTGTTGCAAACCTTGGGACTACTGGGGTACAGGGCATCAGCAAAGAAGGCCCAAATCTGTCAGACAAAGGTTACCTATCTTGGCTATGAACTTTACGATGGTCGGCGCTGGCTGACAGCTGCCAGGAAAGAGACTATCTCAAATATACCAACTCCCCAGAGTCCCAAGCAGCTGCGGGAGTTTCTAGGAACCGCAGGTTTCTGCAGACTCTGGATTCCTGGGTTTGCTGAGATAGCAGCCCCCTTGTATCCACTGACTAAACCAGGTATTTCCTTTACCTGGACTGAGGAACATCAATTGGCATTTGAACAAATTAAATTGGCTCTTTTATCGGCCCCCGCCTTAGGTCTGCCAGACATTACCAAGCCTTTTGATCTGTTTATAGATGAAAAACAGGGTTATGCAAAAGGGGTTCTAACCCAAAAACTGGGACCCTGGAGGCGCCCTATAGCCTACCTGTCAAAGAAATTGGATCCAGTGGCAGCCGGATGGCCACCTTGCCTCCGGATGATAGCAGCTGTGGCTCTTCTGATTAAGGATGCCACCAAACTGACTTTGGGACAGCCATTAACCCTATTAACCCCTCATGCCATTGAAACCATAATTCGCCAGCCACCCGACCGCTGGATGTCAAATGCCCGGCTCACCCATTACCAGTCTTTGTTATTGGATACTGACCGGATCCAGTTCGGCCCCTTGGTGACATTAAATCCAGCAACCCTCCTGCCGCTCCCGGAAAAAGCAGATCCTCACAACTGCCAGCAGATTCTTGCAGAAACACAGGGGACCCGGCCAGACCTCACAGACCAACCAATGAAGGATGCAGAGCTAGTCTGGTATACAGATGGAAGCAGTTATCTGCTCAATGGAGAACGACGAGCAGGAGCGACCATCACCACTAAATCTGAGGTAATATGGGCGAGTGCGCTTCCGGGCGGGACGTCAGCTCAGCGGGCAGAACTGATAGCTCTGACTCAAGCCTTAAAGCTGGCAGAGGGGAAAAAGCTAAATGTATACACAGACAGCAGATATGCTTTTGCCACTGCTCATATACATGGGGAAATTTACAAGCGCCAAGGATTACTAACCTCAGAAGGAAAAGAAATCAAAAATAAGACTGAAATATTAGCTTTACTTAAAGCTTTATTTTTGCCTAAGAAATTAAGTATCATGCATTGTCCCGGCCATCAGAAAAAAGACACTCCAGAGGCCAAAGGGAACAGATTAGCAGATGAGACAGCCAAGAAAGCAGCTCTAGGGCCACAGCTCTTAATAATGACTCTATTGCCCCAACAAGTAGACCCACCGCATGCTAACCACGAAGAACAATGGGTCTATGAAGACAAGGACTTAAATGTCATACAGAGACTGGGGGCTACCTACAGCCCAGAGGACAATACCTGGAAATATCAAGGAAAGACTATCATGCCCCTTAAAGATGCAAAACAACTAGTGAAGTCCCTACACAGACTCACACACCTTGGAGCTAAAAAGATAAAAGAACTTTTAGACCGCGGGGAAGGTACTTTATATCTCCCAAACAGGGATCAACTTCTTCGCCAGACAGCAGAAAATTGTCAAGCATGTGCCCAGGTAAATGCTGGTAAAAACAAGATTGGAATCGGAATTCGAATAAAAGGGCATAAACCTGGAACCCATTGGGAAATAGACTTTACTGAAATCAAACCAGGTATGTATGGCTATAAGTATCTTCTAGTTTTTGTTGATACCTTCTCCGGATGGGCAGAAGCATTCCCGACTCGACATGAAACTGCTAAGGTGGTTGCAAAGAAATTATTAGAAGAGATTTTTCCCAGGTATGGGGTACCTGGGACAATTGGATCGGATAACGGGCCTGCCTTCGTTTCCCAGGTAAGTCAGATGGTGGCCAATATATTGGGGATCAATTGGAAATTACATTGTGCTTACAGACCCCAAAGTTCAGGACAGGTAGAAAGAATGAATAGAACTATTAAGGAGACCTTGACCAAATTAACGCTTGAAACTGGCACTAGAGACTGGGTACAGCTCCTGCCTTTAGCCTTATATCGGGCCCGAAATACCCCAGGCCCACAGGGACTAACCCCATTTGAGATTCTGTACGGTGCCCCACCACCTGCTGTTAACTTTTATGAAACTGAAACCTGTGCCTCCCTCGCCCCATCTATGCAGACTCATTTGCGTGCCTTGCAGCTGGTTCAGAACGAGGTCTGGAAGCCTTTAGCCGCAGCATACAAAGAGGAACTTAAAACCCCATCGCTGCCACATCCCTTCAAAGTCGGAGACACCGTCTGGGTACGCAGACACCAGAGCAAGAACCTTGAACCACGGTGGAAAGGACCCTACACTGTCCTGCTGACGACTCCTACTGCAGTCAAAGTGGACGGCATCTCTGCTTGGATCCACGCCTCTCATGTAAAGACTGCTCATCCACTGGAATCCACCAGCACCTCTTCAGGATGGAAATTGCAGCGCACTCAAAACCCGCTAAAGATAAGACTCACTCGCTGCTGACTTTATTCACTTTATGTCTAGCTCTCCCCATGTCAGCTGCCAGGCACCACTTGTATAACCCCCCGCACCCCCGAAAGTCCCAGACAGTTGGGGATCCTAGAAGCCGCAGTACAGCAAGATCTGAGGGCAATAGAAACCTCTGTAACTGCTTTAGAAAAATCTTTAACCTCCTTATCAGAGGTAATATTGCAAAATAGACGGGGTCTAGACTTATTGTTCTTAAAGGAAGGAGGGCTTTGTGCTGCCCTAAAAAAAAAAAAAATTGTTACTTTTACACAGATCATACAGGGGTAATAAGGGAATCCATGACAAAACTCAGAGAAAAGACTAGATGCACGGGAAAGATCCCTGCGGAGCTCTCAAAGTTGATTTGAAGGCTGGTTCAATAAGTCCCCATGGCTGACTACTCTATTATCTACTATAGCTGGACCCTTGATTATCTTGCTGTTGATTTTAATGTTTGGACCCTGTATTTTTAACAAATTGATGCAGTTTATAAAAGACAGGCTTTCTGTAGTACAAACCATGGTCCTTACCCAGCAATATCACTTGCTTCAACAACAGGCTGAATCTGAACCCGAACAGGCAGATCTATGGATATAAGATTATATCCCTGATAAAAGAAAAGGGGGGAATGAAAGACCCCAGCCTCAAAGCCTTAAGCTTAATGTTAAGAAATATAACGTTTTGCTCTGCAGTCACAAGATGCTTCCTCCTAACCGCAACCCATGCCCCACACCCCCCATGTTGTAACCCATACGTTAATACCCTCATGTCAAAACCGCAAGATGTCCCAGACAGTTAAGAAACCACGAGATGTTCCAGAGGGGCAGACTTGAGCAAAAGAGGACAAAAATAGGAGCACATGGGTGGGGTCTCCAAACCCACTCTGCCCCCTGTGACCACTTTTAGGGGAGCTTGAGAGGGGGCCAATGAAATAGCTGATACTGTGCCAAGCTGTCATGGGGGAGCCAATGAAATAACTGTTACTGTGCTAAGTTGGAATCTTATCCCTTGCAACCTATAAAAATCCTGTAACCCCGAGCCCATGCATGCAAGCTGCCTAAGCCACGGCTGAGGTTCTGCTTTGCATCCATAGGCGCCTATGTGAATAAATTCCTCCTGCTGATTGCATCCAGTGACTCGCGTGTTCCATTCTGGGTTGGGGTCTCGGGGGTCTTTCAAAATAAGTAGTCTGAGATTTAGATAGCATGCCCATCGTCAGACAGCTAGTGGAAGGCAGAGGAAAACTGAAGCCCACATCTGTGGTTTTGAAACCCATACCTTATCACCGCAGATGACAGTTAAATTATCCCAACCCATGAATGCCCTCCCTTTCCTCATAGGTTAGCTGAGTTAAGGTGTTTTATGTGTCCAAGTTCTCTCACCTTTTTGTGTCTCTGCATTTGTGCCACTGTTCTCTAGAGGAGACCAGGAAAATCAGGAGACCTTGCCAAATGCAAGGAAGGTGAATGACCGGCCATGCCAGATGGAGTCATGAAGGAGCACAGGAGTGCCAGTGAGTTCCCAGGGGCCCTTTTCATCACTGAGCCTCTCAGTAACACACCGTCAATACCATCCCGAAATAGAAGGCATCAAATAGCCCAGCCCTTGGCTCTGCCTTACCACCGAGGTGAGCAACCCAGGAAGCATTAGCACATTTTGCTTCTCTAGGAATAAATAGAACTGCAACTGTGTCCTTGAGTGTGTTAAACGATGCTAACTAGAAGGAGGGGTCAGGAGAGAGGTACGTGTGGTGGTTTATGGGCAGGAGATGAGAGAAACCACAGGGCTCATTTGCGCCGCACTAATGGGTCTGAAGTGAGGAGTCTGGATGCCAAGGGCGCTGCTGTCTTGAAATGAGAAGAACCGAGAACAAGGGAAGTCCATTAGTGTCATGTTTGTGTTTCTCCTCCTCTGATGCTGGATTCCAGGCTTACAGGGAGAAAAGACCAACACTTTCCATCCTCAAGAGCTTTGCCCATTAGTGTCAAATTATCCCAGTGGAGAGAAGGTAAAAAAAAAAAAAAAGCAGCAGTGTAAACGGAAATTCAGAAGCCTATGTGGTTGCCTCTCTGCTCTGCAGTAGCTCGGATGTCTAAGGCGATGAGTTGATAACTGGGGCAGGGGCGTGTTCCTTCACCTTCCACACCTAGGACTTCAGCAGGGGATCGCCTTACCTATAGAAGGTCTCACTAACTGAAAAGTCATCAAAACTGCAACATGACCTATAAATCAAGAGCTTCACCTACCTTAGCTCTGAGCCATCATTAATTTCACCAAAATTGCATTAATCCAAAAAATAAAAAATAATGCCATAAAAATAATATCTAATATTTCTAAGGGCCAGTTATTGTTTTAAGTGCTTACAAGTTCTAACCCACTTAGCTCTTATAGTAGTACCAAAGGTAGTCATATTTCCACTTTTAAATAAGAATTGAGGCATAGTGTTGTTTTAGTCAGTTTTATTTTTCTTTCTTTTTTCGTTTTTTTTTTTTTTTTTTTTGTGTGTGTGTGTGTGTGTGTGTTGGAACTAAAACACCTGACAAGAAAAATTTTAGAAGATGAGAAGTTTATTTGGGAGCTTATGGTTTTAGAGGTCTCAGTCCATAGAAGGCTGCCTCCATTCTTTGGGGCTCAAGAAGGGGCAGAACATCATGGTGGAAGAGTGTGGCAGAGGGAAATGGCTCACATATGATCAGGAAGGAGAGAGAGAGAGAGAGAGAGAGAGAGAGAGAGAGAGAGAGAGAGAGAGAGAGAGAGAAAGTCCACTTACTAGATAAAAATATACACCCCAAAGGCATGCCCCCAATAACCCACCTCTTCTAACTACACCCTAACTGCCTTTAGTTGCCACTCAGTTAATTCCTATTAAGGGATTAATTCACTGATTGGGTTAAGGCTCTCATAACCCAATCATTTCTCCTCTAAGCCTTCTTGCATTGTCTCACATATGAGCTTTTGGGGGATACTTCACATCTAAATCATAAAAAGTGTTTTATCATCTATTGTTATATAACAAAACTACTGCAATACTAGTGACCTGAAACATAGTCATGGCAACTAGCTCACATTTTTGAGGGGGCAGACATTAGGATAGTGCACAGCAGAGGTAGCTCTGCTCTGCTTCGTGAAGTCTAGGATGGAAGCTGGGATGACTTGAATAGCTGGGGCCTGGTCAGGTACCTGTCTCTATATGGTTTCTCTATATAACTAGCTTGAGCTCTCTCATAGTATGGTGGCCTCAGGGTAGTTGGATTTCTTCCATAGTGCCCAGAACAAGTGTTTCAAGTATTCTGAGTAGTTAGTAGCTGCAAAGTTTCTTATGAATAGCCTCAGGAGCCCCAGGTGACTTCTGCTGCATACAAGTTCCTAAGATTAGCCAATATTTAAGGGGAAGAAAATTCAATTCTATCTCTGAACTGGGGGTTTACTAATAAATTTAGAGTCATTTTAAATCTGTCATAGTAAATAATCAAGTCATATAGTTGGTGAGCTGAAAAAATCATTTTAAATCAGAAACTCTTAGCCATTAATTCATGTATTATTGAGACAAATCTAGTGGATGATACATATTCTGGTATTCACTTGTAATTCAGTGTTTAAAAATTCACATTTTATTCTAAAAGTGTAATATTTATTCCCTCTTTCCTTTTCTCAAATATTTGTTAAATACCAACTTTATGCCAGGCACTGTCCTGGGTGTTAGGGATAAAAAACAAACTAACCATTATCCCTGCTTTTATGTTTCATAGTCTAATGAGAGGTGACAAACATGTACTTAATTATTCTTCAATAAGATAAACTCCACATAAGAACTAATATGCAAACTGAGTACAGAACACCTAATTCTAATTTAGGGGTCTGGGAAAGCTTTCCAAAGGAATGGAAATAAGGTCTGAATTATAACAGAGTATTAAGAGGAACTTTCCAGGTAACATGGATTTGTGTCTCACTAAAATTCTTATGTTAAAGCCCCAACCCCAATGTGACTGTTTTTGGAGATGGGGCCTTGAAGGAAATCATTAATGATAAATGAGTCATAGGTTGGGAACCTTTTTAATTAAGATTAATGTCCTTCTAAGAAGAGACACCAGAGAGTGTATGTTCTCTGATATTTAGGGACACAGCACAAAGGTGGTCTTCTCTAAGGTCAAAAAGAGAGTCCTCATCAAAAACTGAATGGGGGCTGGGGATGTGGCTCAAGTGGTAGCGCTCGCCTGGCATGCGTGCGGCCCAGGTTCGATCCTCAGCACCACATACCAACAAAGATGTTGTGTCTGCTGAAAACTAAAAAATAATAAAAATTTCTAACAAAACAAAACAAAACAAAACCAAATGGGCTTCAACCAGATATTGGACTTCTAGCTTCCAGACCTGTGAGAAAATAAATTTGTTTAATCCATCCAGTTATGGCATTTTGTTATGAGAGCCCCATGCTAAGACAGTTAAGGAAGGGAAGGAGGAATATTCTAAAGAGAAGCACCAGTATACAGAAATGATAAGGGACATTAACCAAACCAAAAGGTCTGACAAGAACAACATAGAGGAGGAAACATTTATTTGGGGGCTCATGGTTTCAGAGGTCTCAGTTCATAGATGGTCTACTCCATTCTTTGGGGTTAAAGGTGAGGCAGAACGTCATGGTGGAAGAGCATGGTGGAGGAAAGCAGCTCAGGATATCGCACCAGGAAGGAGAGAGAAAGAGGGATAGATATATAGAGAGAGAAGTGGCAAAATATAAACACCAAAGGCACACCCCCAGTGACCTAGCTCCTGTAGCCACACCCTAACTGCCTACAGTTGTTAACACTCAGTTAATCCCTATCCATGGATCAATGCATTTTTAGGTTAAGGCTCTCATAACTCAATCATTTCACCTCTAAACTTTCTTGCATTGTCTCACACATGAGCTTTTGGGGGACAACTCATAGTGAAACCATAACAGACATAAAGGAACTCAGAATGTGCAAGAAGAGCCGCAGTGCATCAGGACTGGAGTAGTGTGTATTTCTAGGGGAACAGCGGGGAATAGACCAGAAAGATGCCTAAATGTGAGCTCTTGACCTCCTTGGATTTCTAAATCAATTACCTCCAGGGCTGCTTGATCTCTGGATTTCTCTTTATGTGAGGTAAATTTCCATATTGTTTGAACAACCTTGACATAAGTTTTCTATTCTTTCTGTTCAAAGGTATTGAATTATTTAGGGTGAATTCTAACTGCATGTCACAGCAATCCCAAAATAATTTTGATTTAAGCAACATAGAAATTTAATTATCTCTCAATAAAAAAGTACAGATGTTGGCAGTCCAGGGCTTTCCCATGATGAAATAGCCTGGAGTTCGTTTATCATATTTTTGTACCATTCTCAATAGATGCCTTTGGGATCATATTAACAGGTCCACTTCTTAGGTCTGCATTTCTATCAGGAAGCCATGAGGATACATAGCTTGTATGTCTTCCCTTTTTACAGATCTAGAAAGCATACACTTCTACTTGTATGCCACTGGTTAGAACTTAATCACCTGAGGCATTTGTAGATGCTTGAAAGGTTGTCTTTACTTTGTTACCTGTATACTTCCAGGTAATAATCTTTGGGCTTTTACTACAAAAGAGGAGAAGGAAAAAAATGAGAAATTATATCCCATCTGATTCAAATGTATGATATGTCAAGGTCATTGTACTGTCATGTGTAACTAATTAAAACAAATAAAAAAATTAAAAAAAAGAAGAGAAGGAATATTGAGGAATGCTTACCAGTCTATACTACCTGGAGAATCCCCAGAAATCATCTAGATAATGGTCTAGTTACTTGGGGGACAGTGAAGGGACATTGGAAATAGATCCCTAAAGAGGATTTTGTGGGCATACTTTGAGGTTAATTCTGGTGTAATAGGAATTTATTTTTTTTCTGTTTTAGTCAGCTTGAGAAGAACTGCTGTGACCAAAAGACCTGACAGAAACAATTAGAGGAGGAAACGTTTATTTTGGGGCCATGGTTTCAGAGGTCTAGTCTATAACATGGAGGTAGAAGAGCTGGTGGAGAAAAGCAGCTCAGGACACACACCAAGAAGCTGTGGGGTGGGGTGGGGTGGAGAGAAGAGAGAGGAGAGAGAGAGAGTGAGGGTGAGGGAAAGGGAGGAAGAAAGCACTCCACTCACCAAGGACAAAATATATACTCCAAAGGCAAGCCCCAAAGACCCACCTCCTGAAGCCATATCCTACCTGCCTATAGTTAACACCCAGTAAATCCCTAGCAGGGGATTAATTCACTGATTAAGTTAATGCTTTCATAATCCAATCATTTCACTTCAACCTTCTTGCATTGTCTCACAGTGAGCTTCTGAGGGACAGTTAATATCTAAACTATAAGTTTCTGACATGCAACAAGTTCCAGGAACTATGTTTCCAAGGCTGCTTTTCTAGAGTTTTATAAAAGGCTTTTCATCTTTGTCAATAAGGAAAAGAGAGAGAGTATTTTTGTCAGTGGCACATGCATCCTTGCTATTGTGTAGTCCTTCACAGTCTATACAGTGCTTCTATATCATGTAGCTCCCCCCAGCCCAGAAAGAATGAATGTGTATTAAAGAGTCACTGAGATCCTTCCCACCAAGGTGATGCCTTGAGGCAGTGGGGCCTTTGGGAAGTGATTAGGTCATGAGGTTGAAGTTGTTTATGTAAAAGAGACCCTAGAGGGCTAGATCACTCTCTTCTCCATGTGATACAAGTCCATGAGGATGTGAGCATTTGCCAGACGTCAGGTCTGCTGTCACCTTGATCTTGGCCTTCCTAGGCTCATTTCTTTTATTTACAAGGTATACAATTTATGGCATTTTATTAGAAAAGCTTGAACATACTAAGATATGCATTTATTAGCAATTTCATATGTTGTTTCTCAGAATTTATGTTAAATATTCATTTTTTATCAATATTACCAAAGAGATGAGATCTCCAAACACTGTGCAAAACACCGACCACTCTTCACTGTGAGAATGATTGCAAGGTGTTTGATCTTCACCTGATTTCCTCATTTGGACACTATGGATGCAGAATTTATATTCTGTATTTGTTCTTATCTCCTTTCCTCCTCCCTCCATACTTGTTAACCTGCTTTTATTTCTCTGTGCTTGCTGCAAAAAAGGGATTCTTCTAGTGAGAACAGTTCTTTTCTGGCAGGAATCTAAATTTCTTCCCCATAAATCCATGACACTTCTGTGTAATACCATTAAGCATGCCCCCTGAGAGCTTGGGGTCAGTTCCTATTTACCACGTCTCTCTCCCAATACAGTGCTCTTAGATGTCCTTATCTTATTTTGGAATAGTCAGAAGCCACCATGCCTTGCTACATCATTCACTTGGTTCACTTCAGGATTTTGTCTAGATCATACAGTGAGTCCTAACCAGACAAGAGAGAAACAGAGATGCAATGAGAAAAGAGTTCAAGGGACTTGTCTGGTCTTCAGAAGAACCTCAGATCCTGATGGCTTCTGTGCCCACATCAGACAGTGTAAATCTTGAAAACTTCATCCCCCTGCTAACTTTAAGCTAGTTCTTGCAACTAAAAAAACCTACCTGATTTCTAACCATTATTTCTTTTTTTACTTAATTTGTTTCTTGCAACACTCAGGTTAGAGACCTTAGAAGACTTTAAAAGATATTCCACAGCTATTAAATAATGGACCTGAGACTGGAAACAGATTCGGAGTGATATAGGCACATGTTCATGTACAGCAATGCAATTCCCAATAGCTAAATTATGGAACCAGCCAGGTTCTATAACATGCCTGTCAACAGATTAATTGATTAAGAAATGTGAATATATATACAATGGAATTTTACTCAACCATAAAAAAGAATAAAATTATGGTATTCACCAGTAAATAGATGGAACTGGATAGCATCATGCTAAGTTAAATAAATCAGACTCTGAATGTCAAGGGTCAAATGTCTTCTCTCATATGTAGAAGCTGAACCAAAATAAGGGGAAAAAAGGGAGGGTTCCATTAAAACAGAAGAAAAATAAGTGAAGTAGAGGAAAGGGACAGAGGGAGAAGGACAAGGGACAAGAAGAGGGAGGAATAGTGAAATGAGACTGATTGTACATAGTATGTATCAATATAAATATACCACAGGGGATTTCACCTTTATGTATATCTATAAAGCATCCATTAAAAAAAAACTATAGAGCTGGGGATGTGGCTCAAGCGGTAGCGCGCTCGCCTAGCATGCGTGCGGCCCGGGTTCGATCCTCAGCAGCACCACATACCAACAAAGATGTTGTGTCCGCCGAGAACTAAGAAAAAATAGATGTTAAAATTCTCTCTCTCTCTCTCTCTGTCCCCCTCTCTCTCTCTCACTCTCTCTTTAAAAAAAAAAAAACTATAAGTGAATAGAAGAAAGACCAGGAGAGTAGAGGAAGAGGAGTGGAGGGAGAGGGGAGGGGAGGGAAAAGCAAAGTACTAGGGACTAAAGTGGAGCAAATTATATTCCATGCATGTATGATTATTTCAAAATGAAACCCCATATTATGTATAACTATAATGCACCAGTAAAACATAAAGAGCCCAAATGCCCATGTGCTTGACTTCAAAATGCTGCACAGCTGTGAAAACACGGTGGAAGCAGAGCTCTAGGTGGCACTGTCAGCTGGAGAGCTGCAGCGGAGCTGGGCATGGCATATGTCTTGGAATTTCAGATCATTCCTTCCTGCATTTCTCTAATTCATTGGATTATCAAAGAAAACCTGTAGGTAGAGACACCAGAAGCATCTTTACCTTCCATTTTAAATGCAGAAATTGAGCTTCTAGAAGTTGACTTGTACAAGGTCACAGAACTAGGATGGTTTTGGTGGTGATTAGAATCGTGACTTTTTAAACACCCAACCCACATATTTTGACCATATTTGACTGTCAATAAGTGTTTTCAAATAGGAAGAAAGAAGAGAAGGAATGAAAGATGGAAAGGAGGAAGAGAAGCAAAAAAAGAGTCTCTTTTTCCAGCCTCAGTCCATGGTCAGTACTCCTTGAGCAATGACTCAGCACTGCTCAGCTCACATCCTTTCACCCTTGGACTCCACCCAGTCCATGCTTAGCAGTCCCCA
This sequence comes from Ictidomys tridecemlineatus, assembly GCF_052094955.1. Classification (NCBI taxonomy): domain Eukaryota; kingdom Metazoa; phylum Chordata; class Mammalia; order Rodentia; family Sciuridae; genus Ictidomys; species Ictidomys tridecemlineatus. The sequence goes on from NC_135487.1 coordinate 53,635,508, forward strand.
AGCTGATTTCTTAGAATACCTAAGGTCTCCATAATCCTGGTACTCAGTGACTCATCCTCTCTCCATCTGTTTATGTAACAAGTCTAACCACAGCCAATGTTGCTGATTACATGCTGGAAATGACCTAACAAGGTTTTATTTAATGATCTCCAGTCATTTCCATCTGGTCTGTGGTGGCTACACAGTCATTATTCATCAATGGAACTTTGCAAACACAAACACATATGTATGTATTAATAAAACCTCAATAATTCACACTAATTGGAGAGAAGGTCTATCTGAATTAACAAAAAATTAATTTTATTACGTTCAGGCTTATGATGTAATTAACCACCTAATGAGCATGTGGCTAGGTGGCAAGAGCACCGGAATGGGAGTCTTGTGAGCTTGACTTTGTTATGGAGAGAGATGAGGGAGAGATGCAGCCTAGATCTTACAAGATGGAACACTGAAGCTTGGTGGTCACAGCTGAGGGTCTGATTGTTAACTCTGTAAGTCCAGACACACAAAATTGTTGGTATAGCCTGAGTGATCCACTATGTATAGTTAAGACATGTCTAATTAAAATCAGTATATTATAGAGATACCTAGATACTTATATTTATCACAGAAGAATGCACAACAGCCAAGTCATGTAATCAGTCCTAGGTATACATCACTATATGAATAGACAAAAAAACCTGTGAAATAAATATACACAATGGAGTATTATTCAGTCACAGAAAAGGACAGAATTGTGCCATTTGCCGAAAAATTGATGGAACTTGATATTAAAAAAAGCTAGATTCAGAAAGACAAGTGTCATATGCTTTCTCTTATATATGGAATCTAGGGAGAAAACATGAAATAACAAGGAAAATATTAGAGAAGAGGAAGGGAATTGGGAGAGGAGAGGGTTAAGGAAGGCTATGGGGGTGGACATGATCAAATTATGTTATTTGAATGCATTAACAAATCACAACGATATCCATTATTTTGTATAATTAAAATGCACTAATTAAGACCATTATATAAAAGAAGACATGCTCAAGTGCATACAATAAGTAAATAGATGATGGTAAACAAAATTATTTGTGACTGAATCAAAAGTTAATGCTAATTTGTTAGTTTCATTTGAAAAAAAATCATCTTTCATGTGAACCAAATATATAGGCAGCATAAGTAGGCAGGTTTAGTGTTTTTTTTTTTTAAATAGGAATTGGAAATCCAAAGCAGAGTGAGACCTATTGAATTGGTTTAGGTGCTCAACCCTATTGCCAAAGTCTGGTTTTATTTATTTGTGAGTCTGTGGTGTGCGTGTATGCCTGTGTACAAGCTCATGCCTCGTCTCTGCCTTCTATGAGGTCAGGTTCACTCCAAGGCTGCTGTCTTCTCGTATGGGCAAAATGGCTGCATTGGGTATCCATCTGCATACCACAGAGGCCCAGATTGGAGCTGAACTGAGAGAGAGAGAGAGAGAGAGAGAAAGAGAGAGAGAGAGAGAGAGAGAGAAGAATGGAAAGATGGAAGGGAAAGAGTGAGAAGGAGAAAGTGGGGGTTCTGGACATTATGAAGGCAATGATACTGCTCTTATGTAGACCATTCTCAAAAAGATGCTGCAGAAGCATGGACTCAGTTTCCTGAGTCCACTATCATCCAGCTCAACATATCACATCTCTTAGACTGGGATGGAGGCAATATGGCCAATCCATGCTCTTTCATTGTCCTTTTCTAGTCTGAGGGCAGGTTGGCTTCCCTTTCCATTCTCTTCCTTTTGGACAATTACAATAAAGTTCATTAGACCATAGTTCTTGTTTCCCCCCTTAAACTGTACTTTAGTTACACATCACTGAAACCATATCCCAATGATCTTGAAGAGACTTGGAAACATCCATGTTTATTAGACTTGTAGGGTGGTTGACCTTTGTCCATGTATGTAGATTCTCACTGGTTTCCCTCTCTGTAAGGATTCTGGTCAACAAGTTCTGGGGACATGAAATTGACTTTGGATAGCCCTTTCTGTATAGAAGCTACTAAAATAAATATAAAAACGTATGTAGCATGCAATCACATTTTATCTAATCCCCAGAAGGTATTATTTTCATTTAGAAAGGTTAAGGATCTGGCCCAACTTCTCACAGCCTCTAGAAGTGGATCTTTTGCTTCCCACATATGCTACAGCCCCATGTGAAGTATGGATATTAGTTCTAGCTTTGCCATTGTCTACGTGTGTGGCCTTGATTTCTTCATCTGAGAAAATGACAGGGGTGGATTAGATGATCTTTAAGATTATGTCTAATTTTAAGATGTTAGGCATTTATGTAAGGAACTAACCTCTCATTTACTCTGCTTTTTTTTCTGAATAAAGCCAGGTATAATTAGTAATGTGCAATATGTAAATAAATGTGGCAAAGGGGCTTAAAACTTATACCTTCACGTGGTTTCAATATTGCTTTTGAAATTATCTTGAAAGCTAAAAGATGAGCTCCAACTCCACTGTGGTGTAATGTGGGTGCCAGGATCAGAGGTTGCCTTATCCTGGGGATGTATAGGATCTTCTCCTTTAAGAAGAGTGTTCCCTTCTCTGATTCTTCCTGTGGCTTTGATAGATGAAGGAAGAACCCTTAAGCATCTAAGTGGTCACTGAGTTGAAATACTGTTAACTAACTTTTAACAGGGTTTGCCTAAAAAAAAGAAAAGAGAGAGAGATGTGAATATTCTCAGCAGGAGTAAATCTCAGCAAACACCCAGGCATGGTTAGATTTACACTTGGGTAACAGTGGTTGTTCTGTTCTTTTCCTAGTAACCTCTACTTTCTCAGAAACAAAGTAAGGCAGTATCTATTAAGCCTCAATCCCTACTGTGCAGTATATACAGAGTCAAGTTCAAATATGTTCAGGGAGATTTTAAAATGCTACTTCCATATGTAAGCTAATTGGCTTAATTAAATTGTACTTGATCTGTCTTTTCTGCTACAAAACTGGTATAGTGCAATGAGACTGCAGCACAAAGCTGGTTGAAATCTCCGTTGTGGGCGGGGGATGTGGCTCAAATGATAGCGGGCTCGCCTGGCGTGCGTGCGGCCCGGGTTTGATCCTCAGTACCACATACAAACAAAGGTGTTGTGTCCGCAGAAAACTAAGAAATAAATATTAAAAAATTCTCTCTATCTCTTTTTTTTTTATATGAGTACACTATTTTTTTTTATTGGTTGTTCACAACATTACAAAGCTCTTGACATATCATACTTCGAACAATCAGTCACTAGTATGGCATTATGTAAAAATGTGAATGTGTAACCTATGTGATTCTGCAATCTGTATTTGGGGTAAAAATGGGAGTTCATAACTCACTTGAAACTATTGTTCTATCTCTTTTTTTAAAAAAAAAAAACAAACTCTGTTGTGCCAGCAGTTGTTAGTCATGTGACCTTTCATCTTGACGTTGCTGTGGTTGGTCTCCCATTCCAGCCTGTTTGTTTTTCACATCCTTCATTTCTTTCCTCATTAGGATCATGCTTTCCTCTATCTTATTGAACATATGAATTTTATTTATAAAAACGACTATAGTATTCTTGTTTATTAATTGTATTATCTGTAGCATTTCTGAATCTGTTTCTGTGAACTAATTTTTTTTTTCACCTTCTGGTTTTGTATCATTTCCCCCTGCTCTTTTGCAAGCCTGCTAATTTTGGTTTTTTCTTTGCAGTGCTGGAGATCAAAGTAAGGCCTTATGCATTCTAGGCAAGCCCTCTACTACTTAGCTGCATCTCCAGCCCTTGTTGGTTTTTTAAGTTAAGGTAGGATGATAAATCCAGTCCCCATTACCCTTTCATGGTTGGAAGCAGAAGTTGGCCTCCCTGCTTTATGAACTGTTGCTCTTCTGCTCACCCGCCGAGTGGGCCTAAGCAATTTATATAACCTCATAATCTTCAATTCCCTTGGCTGTAAAGTGGGAACTTATTATAATACTTATTTATAGTGAGGTTATTAAGAATTGAGTAAAATAATCCATATGGTGTAGTCTATTGCTTACCACATAACAACTAGTTAAAAAATTCTAGCAATGTTGATATTGATGCTTAGACAACATCTGTTTGTGCTGAACACAAAACCACAAATTTCTCAATGCCACAAGTTTTATGTCTATAAAACATCCAGGGTCATTCTTTACTGCTGAGTAGACCTAGGATCTATTATCTTTAGTTGATGGCCAGATCATACTCTCTGCTCTTGCAGATAAAGTTTTAATGGAACACGATCATGTCCATTTGTTTATGCATTTTCTATGGCTGCTTTTGTGTTACAGTTCCAGCACTGAACAGGCATGACAAATGTCACATGTCTCAGGAAGTTGAAAATATTTACTATCTGGCCCTCTCCAGAGAAATTTTGTCTCTCTCTAGAGATTGAACCAGAGTGATCCAAAAGATATTAGCAGATTCCTGCCCCTTTTTTCCTTTCCTGTCTTGGAGGATGGAGCTCTGAAGGGAACTGCTCAATCAGGACATAAATTGGGCTTCTCTGAGACAGCTAGGAGTCCATGAGATTCATTGCAGACCAAGACTTCTTTGGTCCATAACTACCTGGACTGACTCCATGTCAGAACCCCACTTTTACTCCCACCCAGGAATTCTGAGAGCCAGGTGAGTACCAAAGCGGCACAGAGCAGTTAAAAAGTCACAAAATTTGAGAAACTCTATGGGGTCTGCCTCTTTGGTTTTGGCTCATTTTCATTTTATAAAAGGATATTTAAATCCTCAATGGTAGTTCCTACATGGGATGCATTTAACTTCATGAAAAACTCAGGACAGTATCTTCATTTTTCCTTTTACTCTGGCAATCTCATACCTCTGTTCCTAGATTGACCTTTGAGAAGCACCCCTTCATCTGTTCTTTCTGGGTACTGGTCCACCTCCCTCTGGAGTTCCTGCACTCCAAGATCTGGTTTTGTGTTTATTGTTCATCTGGGTTCTGGTCCTGTTGCATCTCCCCAACCCACGTGCACTACTTCTGCATTGGTAATACTTGTTAGACTGATAACAATTGCTCCATGGCTGTTTTACTAACTTGTGCAGGAGAAATAATGTGATCACTGCCACATGCAGGAAAGCCTCCAAGTACCTTCAGAACTTTTGAAATTGATTTCATTTGAATTTTGTGTTGATATTTCTATGGATAGTTTTTCTTATTAAATGTTGGTCACAGGTGACTGTGGCCTTTTGTAGCCTATTTCATCTCCTCCTCTTCTGAACTCAGGGCCTGTTGCCTGATGCATAATCATAATGGAGGAGGATGGATCAGGGACTCCTGGGGATCTGGGAGTGCAGATCTAAGCTGTTACATAGAGGAACTTTCTTTGAAAGTCTCCTATTTCAGCTTTAAAATTTATATGATTGTGATATTCTATTCCATAATATACTGACTTGTTTAGTACAGTAATCTTTCAGTTATTTATCATAGAGATAAATGAAGAGTCTAAATGTACTTCTTGCATATCTTGGCTTCTAATCCTCCTGGATGCCGGTGCTCTGTAGCACACACACTATAGTTGAAGAAAACATATGATCTGCCCATTCAGCCTCATGCTCCTTGAGACAGGAGGCAAACAAGCTGGAAAGTTTTGCTATGGCAAAGGACAAAGAAGGGTGGCCAAGCAGACACAGATATGTTATCCAAGCCTGGCCCTGTGGCAGAGAGTTTTGCTAATCAAAGTGTGAGGACTTACAACATTAATATCACATGGGAGACTATTGGGCATGTGGAATCTAGTGCCTGCTCAGAACTTGAATTTAGTAAGACCTGTACAATATTTAGGTATAAACTAAAATTTGAAAAGTACTGACCTTTACAAATAAATCTTCACAAAATAAAATTTAAAACATGAAAAGATGTGCAATGTTACTAATCATTAGAAAAAATGCGAAAACACAGGGAAATGAAACAAATATGAGATACCCCTTTACACCCATTAGTGTAGCTGTTATAAACCAAACTAAGCAACCGAAAATGACAAATGTTAATTAGAATTTGAGAAATTGGAACCCTTGTGTGCATTGCTGGTGAAAATGTAAAATGTACAGCTATTGTGGGAATTGATAGGTGGTTCCTCAAAAAATTATATATTAACATTACCCTATGATCCAGAGATTCCACTTCAGGGTATATATTCCAAAGAACTGGAAGTGGAGACTCATATTTACATTATTCACAAGAGCCCCAAAGTAGAAATAACCCAAGTATTCACAGACACATGAATGGATATATAAAATGAGGTCGATGAAACGGTGTTCAGCTTTAGAAAGGAGTGAAATTCTGGTCTATATCACAGTATCCATGAATATTGAGGACGCTGTGCTAAGTGAAAGAACAAATGCTGTATGTTTTCAGTTTCATGCGTTATCTATAACAGTCAAACTCATACAGTTGAATTAGAATTGTGGTTAGTTGGGGCAGGGAGAAGGGAGACAGAGGGTTTATGATTTAATGGGCCTAAGTTTTTATTTGGAATAAGAGAGTTCTGGAGATGAATGGTGATGGTTGTACAACAATGTGAATAGACTCAGTGCTCCTCAAAGCACAGTTAAAACAGCCGATTGCATGTTATATATAATTCACAACAATAAAAAGTAATAATGAAAATAAAAGTAGATAATAAAGAAACTACAGAGTATAAAGATAATATTAATCACTTGAAATTTTTTTTCTTTTTTTTGGTACTGGAGATTTAATTCAGGGGCACTCAACCACTGAGCCACATCCCTAACCCTATTTTGTATTTTTATTTAGAGACTGGGTCTCACTGAATTGTTTAGTGCCTCGCTGTTGCTGGGGCTGGCTTTTAACTTGCAATCCTCCTATCTCAGATTCCTGAACTCCTGGGATTATAGGTGAACCACTGTGCCTAGCTAATCACTTGAAGTTTTTTTTTTTTTTTTAACTGAATTTATTTTTAAACAAGTTGAACTTGTAATATTTTAGAACATTTTAAATGCACAAATAATTTAAGATTTCAATAGCACCACTGAAATAGTAAAAGTGAAATAATTTGCAGTAAACTTGAATTTATTAATTTAATAAATTTAATATTATTGAATTTAATAAATATTGAATTTAATAAATTCAAGTTTACTGCAAATCATTTCACTTTTACTATTTTTTTTGCAAATTCACAACATCAACGAATCTCAATCAACACACCTATATCATTTACTTTTGTTTTTCCCTCATGGAAATTGTTGATATAACTAGATCAATTACTTTGTTTTTAAAAATATGGGAAGGCACTAAATTCATTCTTTCACACTTCATAACAGTTCACATAACAAGGTGGATCTACCTGAATATGATCATAGCATTTAACGTCTCTAAGAACAAAGAAAATTTACTGGAAGTTAAATTACCTGCTAGTTCATCTCTTTTTACTTCACACTGGTTGAAGAGATAATGAAATGGTTTCAACTACCTGAGTAAATAGCTTTACCCAGGTAAATGGATGGAGTTGGAGAAGTCAAATGTCTTCTCTGTTCCAAGGATGCTGATTTGTAATGGGGATGGGAGCGGCATCGGAGGATTAGAGGAACTCTAGTCAGGGCAAAGGGGAGAAAGGGGGCAAGGGGGCAAAAAAAAAAAAAAAAAAGCTGATGGAATGAGATGGACATCACCACCCCAAGTCCATGCATGAAGAGGACATGAATGGTGTCAATACCCTATGCATACAAGCAGAGACATAATAAATTGGGCTCTATGTGAGCCACATAAATTGCACTGCATTCTGCTGTCATGTATGACAAATTAGAATTAAAAAAAAATGCAAAAGGGAATTAAGTTCAGAGCTACTGCAAAAACATCAAACGCAGTGCATCCTGGGGAGGCCAGTGGAGCTGAGGGCCCTGTCTCACGTCCTGCAGAGGCCATCCACGTGATCCAGGCCCGTTCACCCATCATCGTCTTTGGGAGGAGAACCAGAAGAAACCACTCACCTTGATCTACCTACACTATGGCTGTAACCTTGAAGAGCACTGCAATTCGGTGCAGCCACTGGAGGCTGGCGCTGTGGGTGGCGCAGTTCCCGACCCTTCTAGGCCTTTCTGCCGGCTGCAGAGCCCGGTGGACGCCATTGCCGCCACGCCGTCGCCAGAGCCGAAGCTATTGCCTCATCTCCTCAGTAGGCTTATTATTATTATTATTATTATTTTCTATTTGGTTCTTTTATTTTTTTTTCACCCCTCATTTTACTTAATAGGCACCTCCCACCGCCGCTTAGCCCTTGGCCTTGTGTCCTTCCTGTGGTTCTTTCGTGGATTCCTTCGTGTCTGGTTTTACCACATGGGAGAGAGGAGTTGATGAGCTCTAAACTCTTTTTGCCCATGTAGGACTTTATTTCCCTCTCCTACTGAGAGTTGGTAGTGTTTCAAAGAGTTTGGGATAAAAATGGGAACTTGTGGCTGGGGTTGTGGCTCAGCTCAGGGGTAGAGCGCTCGCCTAGCACGTGGGAGGCTCTGGGTGTGATCCTCAGCACCACATAAAAATAGTAAAATAAAGGTATTGTGTCCATCTGCAACTAAAAAAATTTAAAAAATTTTTTTTAAATAAAAATAAAGGCATTGTGTCCAACTACAACGTTTGTGTGTGTGTGTGTGTGTGTGTGTGTGCGTGTGTGTGTGTGTGTGTGTGTGTGTGTATGAACTTGTGTTTTCTTACATTCTTAACTCGCGATAAATAAGTTCAGTAGAATAGCTCCACATCTTCGGATTTTCCTATATGTCTGCTGGGTTACTTAGGTAAAGGAGTTTATGTGATCAGATTCCTTTGTGAATACCTTTTGCTGTATATTTTGGGGGAAAATGGTCACCAACTGTTCTTGTTGGGTTGGGGTTTTGTTTTGTTTATATTGGGCTATGAGGCAATGTCTCAGGTTATGAACTAGAGTTTGAATAGTAATTTTTTTTTCATTAAAACTTGTGGGACTGAAAATTTTTGTTGCTGAAATGTTTGCTAAATTCTAAATATAGCATTTGTAAAAAGGTAAATGTGTTAAATATAAAAAGTTAATTTAGATAAACCAACAGACAGTGTGGCTCACTTGAAGTTTTAAAACTAGAAATAAATTATTAAGAATTTGATACATATTTTTCTGTCTCTCCTCCGCTTTTTTTGGGTGCTGGAGAGTGAACCCAGGTCCTCCCACATGCTAGGCAAGTTTTTACTATGGAGCTACCTCCCCAGCCCTATTTTGTCATTTTAACAGGTATGTTTGAATTTCTAACGACTAGGAAATCATGCTATTTTGTATTTTTAAAACAAGGGATGAGAATTCGCAATGTTGAGCACTGTATATGTCACTTTCATTAACTCAATTTCATCATCTTCAAAAACTACCATGAAGTAGGTTTCATATTCCCATTGTCCAGAAGAGGAAACTTAGAAAACAATCTCTGCACTATAGGGGAGGAGAAATCTTTTTTTTAAACACTTTGCTAGTTTACACCTTTGTAAACCTAGCAATGTGTTTTTTAAACACATTGCTAGGTTTACAAAGGCTAGATCAACAAGAGCAAAGTACACAAATTTATTTAATACAAGTTTTATGTGACACAGGAGTTTCTAAATTGAAGACCCAAAGAGACATGAAAACTTGTATTTTTTAATGATTTTTATGTTGAGTTCAAAGAAGAAGTGAGTAGTTGTGAAGTACGCTTGGATGAAGGGAGTACTTCCAGGGAGTAAATCCCTCCCGGGTACTTAACAAGGCCAATTTTTTCAGATTCTTCTCCTTAGCTCCCTGTCTTCAGAGAAAAGGTTGTTCCTCTCCTCTGAGTACAGAGAGGAACCTCTGGAATGAGGATCTTATAACCTGCTTCTGCCAGGAAGGATGAGGGGTAGGTGAGGAAGACCTTTTTTCTCCTGTTTTCTCAGATGCCAAGGCAACACACATTTGGAGATAGTGTGTCCTGAGACCCATTATGATCATAGAAATGCATTAGGATCATAGAAATGGCAATTCTTTTTTTTTTTTTTTTTTTTTTTTAAGTAAAATGGCAATTCTATGTGTTCACAAGACCCATCTTCTATTCAGGATTCTACAGCGTCTGTAGCATTGGGAGCCAGACTGGAGAATTCAGAGACTCAGTTTACATTTCATTTTGCAAAGCAGGAAATTTAGGCAGAGAGTGAGTGGTTTACATTTTATAAACTCCAATTCTCCATTTTTATAAATATGGGATATGGCTCTTAAGAGGGGCAGCAGCAAATTCTCCAGAGTGCCTTGGTGATGTGCCTGGGCACCTATAGCTCTTTAATAAAGCATGATAGATGGCCTGGAGCCAGCTGTCTCTTGGAATTGTACCCTCCTCTGGGCATAAGGCAAATCAAAGTGTTTTCTTTGCTCAAAAGTGCTGAGGACTTGGCTAATGCCAAACTGGAATGTTCTGTTTGTTTTGGTCCGGAGTCTTTCAGAAGATGGAGGTGGGGATGGGAGTGGCCAAGTACACCATATGGCAATCCTGCCAGCTAGTGGCCACAGGAGGTATGGACCTAAGCCCACCCTCCTCTGACTCAGAGTTCACCATCTTGCTTTAAACCTGGGAGGAAGAAAGGCCCAGAGAGAAATGATATGTCCAAGGTGTTGATGCCAAGGGCGTCAGCATTAGAATTCTGGATTTTAGATCACAGCTCTTCTAAGACATTAATTATGCACCTTCACAGCTACAACTATCATGAATAATCATTTCTACTTTGTACAGCAGTTCTTCAGTGGAGAAATTTTATTGATGAGCCCAGAGTGATATTACTTGTGGAAGTTTACACAGCCACGTGGGAATAAAACTGGGATCCACTCTAATGAGTTGAGTTCACTAAGGCCAGAGTATTAAGTCCTCTCAGTGTATTAGTAGATTAAACTATTTTTGTTTTTTCCAAAGTGTCCTCCAGAGACTAGGTAGACAGTTAATGCTTATTTTTGATAAGTACATATAGAAAAATATTGTCTGGATCCTGCTTAAACTGTTTAAGTTAAAAAAAACACCATAAAAGAAGTGCATTGAAGGAGTGACTGATAGAATTTAAAGACAATGACCCAATAATAAAAGACAGCTAAAGAAAACAAACTGCCTGAGTAACAGTATGGGAATACTTTGAAAAACCGTAAAAAATCTATTTGAGTCAGAATCTGAAAGTAGACTGTAGTCTGGGGAATTGTGAAATATATGCACTAGTTTGCGACCTGTTGCAAAGGACTTGGAAAAGGAATTTGTTCCTTCTCCTGAGAACTCAGAAGCAGTGGCAAAGGTTTGGGGGAATTTTAGCATACTGGAGCATAGTGTGGAAGTTAAATTTTTAAAACATCGTGCAGGATGGATTATAAAGGAATACGGTTTAAAAGGAGAGAATATGATTTATAATGGGAGAGGAAGGGATAGGGAGTATGTAATGTTAAGAGGGGTGTCTAGGGAGACAGAGGGCCACGACTTGGGGATATCTTGTTTGTTATAGACTAATAAAAATAGCAAAGTTTTAAGAATATGCCTTTATTTATTTATCAATTTATATATTTTTGCAGTACTGGGGATTGAAGCCAGGGGCACCCTACTACTGAGCCACATCCACAGCCCCCTCTCTCTTTTAAACATTTGTTTTTTAAATTTTACAGGGTCTTGCTAAGTTGCCCAGGCTGGCCTTGAACTTGCCATCCTCCAGCCTTAGCCTCTCCGAGTCACTACCAATCTATTCTTTGTCACTGGTACTGTCTACAATTAACCACCTACAAATGAAGGCAGTTTTTAAAAAAATTTTTAAAAATTTCTTACATACATGACAATAGTTTTTTTTTTTATTTCTTACATACATGACAATAGTGAAGGCAGTTTTTTAACCTCTCAGAATTTTCTTTCTAATTGTTGTTTAAGAGAGTTTCTTTGGATTTGACCTATTCTTGTCTTTGGATGTGAAGTTTAGAAGGGGAAGAAAAGATTCTGGAGCTCCCCTGGAGAGAGTAATAGACGGACCACACTAACCTTGAAAAGTGACCAGGTGGAGGATTAACTTTGAGTTCCCCACACAGAAACTAAGGGCTTCGCAGAACCTACCTCATGTACTTTTCAGGACAGCCTTGCAGAATGCCTATCAGGACCCTCCCATTTAATAATGAGGAAACAAGGACTCAAGAGAGCTGAAGGATTTTCCTGACATCATTAGTATGTAGAAGAGATGTGACGGAATTCAATCTGGCAAGCTCTGAATCCTGAGTTCTTTGTACTCTTATTGAGAAGTGGGAAACAGAGAAGTGGGAGAAGAGCAAAGATATGGAGACACATCCACAATTTTAGGATTGGGAGATTAAGAGAATGAAACTAAAGCAGGATGATGAAGTGGCGTATTGAAGAAAGATTTGGTTTTGCACATAACCATCTTAAGTGGATATTATGCAGATGGAGCTATCAAGTAGGCAGTTGCTATTATAAAAATGGGGCTTGGAGAATTTGGACCAAGAGAAGTACATTTTGGGGAAAATATATGAGAGGATATTGAGGGGTAAGACATAGAACAATGGCTCTCAATCCTTTGCCCTTAGTATTCCTTTGTCTGGTCAACTACTAAGAATAGTTCATTAAACCTATACATTGCTTACTTCTGAAATTTTCCACTTAACATTTTCCTTTATTTATTTATTTATTTATTTTTTAGTTGTAGTTGGACACACTTTTATTTATATGTGGTGCTGAGGATTGAACCCAGGGCCTTGCACGTGCTAAGCAAGCACTCTACCACTGAGCCAAAACCCCAGCCCCCAAAGAATAGTTCATTTTGTGGCTTTGCCACAGAGTCACAGAGTATGTCCATCTTAATTTATGCCATATAAGATGCACTGAACATAACCATGGAGGAAGGGCAAAGGGAAGAGATGGACATATTGCTCAAGAGAAAAAGATGGATTTCTCTAATATACTTGCCAAGAGGGAGTTTCCAAAACACGGTTCCAAAGAGCTAGTATTACTAGCAGCCCTCTCTATACAGAGGCAGTCTAGTGCCCCTCCCTCCTCCCTGCCCCCCTCTTTCTTTCTCTCTTCCTTTCTTTCCCTCTCCTTCCCTTCCCCCTCTCTTTCTTTGAATCCAGGGATACTTAACCACTGGGACACATCTCCAGCCATTTTATATTTTTATTTAGAGACAGGGTCTCACTGAATTGTTTAGGGCCTTGCTAATTTGCTGAGGCTAGCTTTGCACTCCAAATCCTCCTGCTTCGGCCTCCTATGCCTCAGTTACAGGTGTATGCCACTATGCCCAGCCAGTGCTACCATTTTGATGTATAATTTCCATATATTTATGAGTTATTTATAAACATATAAGCTTCCCAAGCCATGTTAGCAAGCTATGCACACAGTTCTGTCCCTTGCTTTTGTTCATAGCCTTTTCTTTTGGAGATTTCTTAATGTCAGTGTAGCAAGAACTGACTATTTCTGAGTTCTGCATAGTGTCTTAACTTTCATTCCAGAGGAAGTTCCCTTTAGAAGTATTACTGAAATATATTTATTGATTACAGTAACACTGCAACAAATGCCATCGTAGCAGTAATTTTAAATATGTGTGGATATATCTTATAAGGAATTATTAGAAGTGAATTTGCTGGGTAAATGGGTACAGTTTTTAAAATTTTACATATTTTCCATGTAATACCAAGGTTTTTGTTTATAAAAGATATAAACTGATTTTAGGAAGTAGAGCCAAATATGTGAAAGCCTTTTAGTTTTTTCCATCTGAGAGGTGAAAAATTGTATCTTAGAATTTTAATTTGACCATGACTTTCCCACCCAGGTTAGAAATTCTTTCTTAAATATTCTGACTTAGTAGGTCCAGAATGTGGCCTAAGCATCTGTATTCCTTAAACAGTTTTTACCAACATTGTAAACCACTGATACAGAAGACAAGAGAGAGAAGAATTAGATAAACTTAGAAAAGGTTCATATCAGCATTACAGTGGCATACATATCTACACAACAAAAAAGAAAGAAGATGAAGTTGGTGAGGTAGAAAGAGAACCAAGGGCTGCCAAAGGATCTGAGTTCTAAAACTGAAGGGTAAGTTGACAGGGTGTAATCCTGGGAGCAAGGCAAAGAAAACAAGACCTGAGGAAAACCCACCTAATAAGGAAGAACTGTAAAAAGATCCTATCCAAAAGAGCGCTAAGCAAAGAAGTGTGCCAAGGAGTACATTGTCATTCCATGTGAGGTTCATAGGTATTGGCAGGAAAAGTAGTTCCTTGGTTAAATATACTGGGAAAATTACTCCATATACTAACTTATTCTTTTGTTTTGCTTCTCTAAACTTTTTAGTTAGGAGATATGCATTGTACTGTTGTAAAAAGCTTGATTAGCTCTAAATTTTTGAAGAAACTACTGTTCTATAAAACCACATTTTCAGTAAAGTTTCAATACAGATTTTAACTTTATGTTTCATGATAGAAATCTGAATATGCTTGAAAATAGGAAGGAATCCAGGAAAACAGGAATATGAAGATTTAGAGGAAAGGTATCACTGTGCTATGGTATAGATGCAGTATACCCCAAAAACTCACAGGTAAGACAATGCAAGAAAGTTTGGAAGATAAATGATTGGGATATAGTTTTAACCTAATCAGTGAATTAATCCCTGATGGGATTAACTGAGGTGGTAACTGGAGGAAAGTGAGGTGTGGCTGGAGGAAGTGGTTCATTGGGGGCACACCTATGGTGTAGGTAATTTGGATCTGGTGAGTGGAGTCTCTCTCTGTTTTCTGATCCTCCTGTGAGCTGCTTCCCTCTGATATATTCATTCATGATGTTGAGCTCCCTAGGAATAGAGCTGGCTGTCTATGGATGGAGACCTCCTAAACTGTGAGCCTTAAATAAACTTTTTCTCTTCTACAGTTGTATTTTTTAGGTCTTTCAGTTACAAGAGCAAAAATTATGACTAAAACACACTGTAATTTTTACAAGGAATTAAAATAAAATTGAAAGAAAACTCTCTTCTAAAAAGAATAAAAGGAGTTCTATAGTTTCTTTGTTGAACTTTTTTTTTTTTGGAAGATCTAAGCAGTGGTGAAAGAGGTGTGTTAAAGTCAACCAGAATTATTGTGTTGTGGTATATTTGACTCTTGGACTGGAGAAGGTTTGTTTGATGGACATAGATGCTCCATTGTTTGGGGCATATATATTTATAATTGTTATGTCTTGTTGATGTATGGTTCCTTTAAACAGTATGAAATGTCCTTCTTTATCCTTTTTGATTAAGTGTGACTTGAAATCTACTTTATTTTATTTGAGGATGGAAACACCTGCTTATTTCTGCAATCCATGTGAGTTGTATGTTTTTTCCCTACCTTCCACCTTCACTCTGTGGATGTCTTTTCCTATGAGTTGAGTCTCCTGAAGGCAGCATATTGTTGGGTCTTCTTTTTAAAACCCAATCTGCCAGGCCATATATTATGCTACAAAGCAACTTTTAGTAAATATAAAAAAATAGAGACACTACCCTGTATACTATCACATCATAATGGAATGAAATTAGAAATCAATTATTCTCCAACACCTGGAGACTAAATAATATGCCAATGATTGAATAATGACTTGCAAAAGATATCAAAGAGGAGATTAAAAAACTCTTAGAGGTAAATGAAAACATTGATACAATACATTGAAATCTCTGGGACACTATGAAGGCAGTACTAAGAGGAAAGTTTATTGCATGGAGTTTATTCCTTTAAAAAGAAAAAGTCAACAAATAAATGACCTAAATTACATCTCAAAGCCCTAGAAAAAGAAGAATAAATAAACAGCAAAAGCAGTAGAAGGGAGGAAATAATTACAATTAAAATAATTAAAATCAGAGCTGAAATCAAGGAAATTGAAAAAAGAAACAAGTGAAAAAATTTACAAAACAAAATTTGGTTCTTTGAAAAACAATAAAATAGATAGGCCCTTAGCCTAATAACTCAAATTACTAACATCCATGATAAAAAAGAAAGTATCATGATGAATACTACAGAAATACAGAAGATAATTAGAAATTATTTTAAAATTTGTACTCCCTAAAATAGAAAATATTGAAGTCATTGACAAATTTCTAGAGTCATATGATTTGCCTAAACTGAATCAGGATGATATACACAGGTTAAACAGATTAATTTCAAGCAATGAAATAGAAGACGCCATCAGAAGCCTATCAACTAAGAAAAGCCCAGGACTAGAAGGATACACAGCTGAATTCTACAAGACCTTTAAAGAAGAGCTAATACCAATACTCTTCAATTTATTTCATGAAATAGAAAAAGAGAGAACACTTCCAAACTCATTCTATGATGCCAATATCACCCTGATTCCAAAACCAAAGACACATCAAAGAAAGAAAACTTCAGACCAATATCGCTAATGTACATAGATGCAAAAATTCTCAATAAAGTTCTGGAAAATTGAATACAAAAACATCAAAAAGATCATTCACCACGATCAAGTGGGGTTCATCCCAGGGATGCAAGGTTGGTTCAACATATGAAAGTCAGTAAATGTAATTCATCACATCAATAGACTTAAAGATAATAATCATATAATTATCTCAATAGATACAGAAAAATTATTCAACAAAATATAGCACTCCTTTATGTTCAAAACATTAGAAAAACTAGGGATAACAGGAACATATCTCAACATCGCGAAAGCTATCTATGTTAAGTCCCAGGCCAAAATCATTGTATATGGAGAAAAATCGAAAGCATTCCCTCTAATAACTGGAACAAGATAGAGATGCCCTCTTTCACCGATACTATTTAACAGAGTTCTTAAAACTACTTACTCTAGCCAGAGTAATTAGACAGACAAAAGAAATTAAAGGGATACACATAGGAAAAGAAGAAATTACTCTAGCCAGAGTAATTAGACAGACAAAAGAAATTAAAGGGATACACATAGGAAAAGAAGAAATTACTCTAGCCAGAGTAATTAGACAAAAGAAATTAAAGGGATACAGATAGGAAAAAGAAGAACTCAAAGTATCACTATTTGTGGATGATATGATTCTATAATTAGAAGATCCAAAAAATTCCACCAGAAACTTCTAGAGTTAATAATTGAATTTGGCAAAGTAGCAGAGTATAAAATCAACACTTATAAGTCAAAGGCATTTCTATATATCAGTGACAAATCCTCTGAAAGAGAAACTATAAAATTACCCCATTTATAATAGCCTCAAAAAAAAAAAAAGAAATCAACTTAATAAAAGAGGTGAAAGACGCTTACAAAGAAACTACAGAATGCTAAATAAAGAAATTAAAGAAGACCTTAGAAGATGGAAAGATCTCCCTTGTTCTTGGATAGGCAGAATTAATATTGTCAAAATGTACATACTACTAAAAGCACTAGATAGATTTAATGCAAGTCCAATCAAAATTCCATTGACATTCCTCATAGAAATAGAAAAATAAGTCATGCAATTTATCTGGAAAAATAAAAGACCCAGTATAGCTAAAGCAATCTACAACAAAAGGAAGAAAGCTGGTGGCATCACTAAACCAGAGTTTAAACTATACTACAGAGTAATACAACAAAAATGGCATGATATTGGCACCAAAAGAGACTTGTAGACCAATGGTACAGACTAGAGGACACAGAGACAAACCCACATAATTAATTATCTCAAACTAGACAAAGTCACCAAAAACATATATTGGAGAAAGGATAGCCTCGTTAACAAATGGTGCTGGGAAAACTGGAAATCCATATGCAGCAAAATGAAATTAAGCCTCTGTCTCTCACCATACACAAAACTCAACTCAGAGTGCATCAAGGACCTAGGAACTGAACCAGAGACCCTGCTCCTAATAGAGGAAAAAGAAGGCCAAATCTCCATCATATTGGATTAGGCCCCTACATCCTTAATAAGACTCCTATATCGTAAGAAATAAAATCAAGAATCAATAAATGAGATGGATTCAAACTAACAAGTTTCTTCTCAGCAAAATAAACAACCTGTGAGGTGAACAGAGGGCCTACATCTTGGGAGCAAATTTTTACCCCTCAGACATCAGATAGAGCACTAGTCTCTAGGGTATATAAAGAACTCAAAAAGCGAAACACCAAAAAAAAACAAAAACAAAAACAAAAACAAAAAACAACAAATAACCCAATCAATAAATGGGCCAAGGAATTGAACAGACACTTCTTAGTAGGTGATATACAATCAATCAAAAATATATGAAAAAATGTTGAACAAATAGCAATTAGAGAAATGCAAATCAAAACTACTCTAAGATTTCATCTCACTCCAGTCAGAATGGCAGCTATTAAGAATACGAACAACAATAAGTGTTGGCAAGGATTTGGGGAGAAAGACACACTCATACATTGCTGGTGGGACTGCAAGTTGGTGCAGCCAATATAGAAAGCAGCATGGAGATTCCTTGGAAAACTTGGAATGGAACCACCATTTGACCTAGCTGTCCCATTCCTTCTTCTAAACCCAAAGGATTTAAAAGCAGCATACTACAGGGACACAGCCACATCAATGTTTATTGCAGCACAATTCACAATAGCTAAACTGTGAAAGCAATCTAGATGCCCTTCAGTAGATGAATGTAGAAAGAAACTGTGGTATATATACACGATGGAATATTATTCAGCAATAAAAGAGAATAAAACCATGACATTTGCAGGTAAATGGATGGAGTTGGAGAATATAATGCTAAGTGAAGTAAGCCAATCCTCAAAAAACAAAGTCTGAATGTTTTCTCTGATATAAGAAGGCTTATTCATAGTGGGGTTGGGAGGGGGAGCATGGAAAGATTAGATGAACTCTAGATAGGGCAAAGGGGAGGGAGGGGAAGGACAGGAGTAGGGGGTATAAAAAAGATGGTGAATGAGATGGACATCATTACCTTAAATACATGTATGAAGACACGAATGATGTGAATATACTTTCTATATCACAAGAGATATGAAAAATTGTGCTCTATATATGTAATATGAATTGTAATGCATTCTGCTTCATATATAACACATTAGAATAAAAAAAAATTTAAAAAATGTCACTTCTTATTCAGTCCATTATAACATGGCATGCATTCAAAGGAAAATTAGTTGAGAGAAACAACAAAGCCAATTTCTAAGATGACTTGTGAGTCTAAATATTCTCAACTATGAAATGCAGAAAAAAGCAACAATTAGTCTTGTTAGATGGGAAGTGGTTACTGATGTTAGAGTCGAAGCACAAACATCTTCCAACTGCTGTTTCCATGGCATTGCACCTCTGACAAGTTGCATTGTTTGTTCTGAATACTGTTCAGTCTATCAGATACCTTTTGAGTGCTTTGCACCTGTCTCTGAGGTGTTTGGCCATTTGTTCCAGCCCTCACCACTGAGAAACCAGTGATGCGTCACAGGTACCAGTTCCACAGGAGAACAATGTGACATCTTTTTGCCTTATGCCCTCCCTGCATGCCTTTTACCTTCTGTTCTGTAAACACTGAGGTACAAGACTGCCCAGACATGCTCAGGGCTTGCGTGTGTACAACTCCAGTGTATACAGGGAAAGAATAAACCTTTAATCAACAGGAGATGGAGCCCATCTGGATGGACTGTTTGATGAAGCAGTTTTTCCACATTTCCTCTTGGTGAAAGGCTTTGTAAGCAGTGCGAATCAGTGGTGTTTAATACCAAGATGTGACCAGCTTGGTAATGCATCTTCTTATATTGGGCTTTCATTTTTACCCTGCCTCACTCTCCTTTTGCTGTCATGCTTGCTCTCTAGGCTGTATTTTAGAATAAAATATTCTTGACTTCTGGTTCTGCTTTCTGGGGACTTCAGGTTAAGGTAGTTATCAGTTGTTCAATGAATATTAAGAACTATGAGAAAGTCCAAAATGCATTCTTTGTTTATATTTTTATTTTAATATTTAGTATTCCCTAGTGTAATCTATTTTTACTTTCAATCATACCAATAAAGCCCACCCATAGTTTATTTGTATATCGTAAAGCATTTCCAGGTAGAAAAGGTCTGGCTAATTCACAAGACAATAAAGAGGACTGCACATTGGTTTCTGTCTACTCTAGATGTCAGTCTTCCCAGATCCCCATCAATACCACAGAAGTTCTTATTAAAATGAAAAAATTAACTTAGCCCACATTGTGTAACATGAATTAAACACAAACAACAACAACAACAACAACAACAACAACAACAAAATCTGCTTTATAGCAATCTGATGCCCTTTCCAGAGAATCTTTAAAAAAATACAAAATGAAATAAAATAAAACTTTGGATGTGTCTTATATTGCTTTGGCCCCATGTATTGAACCTATTTTTGCCAATAACCCATAGTCTAGACCTCTGCCAATACTTAGAGCTGGGTTTAAGTACCCCATCTTTAACACTGAGGCTATGATTTTCTTAAATGTTCATCACATCCTGCTTGTTGTTAATCTCAGCAATTATGTTCACCTCTAAAAGACAGTTATCCTTTATTTTCATTACCCAATATCTATTTGTCCTTTTGTTGCAAAGTTACCTGATTTTGAGAGGGGTGGGCATGTCTTTTAGCAATGAACTTCCTCTATGTAGGCCTCTGGCCCTAGGCTCCAAATCTATATTTCATCACCACACACACAAAAAAAATGCCTCAGAGTTGGGCATACACCTAAATCCAGATCATAAATGCTAAGGAGACTTGATTTTGAAATGTTTGGAAAGAGAATTTCCTCTTCTTCTAAACTAGGTCTTGCAGTGTTATCCTGAAGCTACCGGAAGTCACCATGCAAAAATTGAGATGAAGTTAGTGCAGGGGAAATGGATGAGAGTGATGGGTCCACTTCTGAGTGAGGCCATTGGTGAAGGTAGCCCTTCTTGTAGGTTTTACAGCTGCATAGCCAAGAAGTTACCTTTTTCTATTTAAGGTGGATTGAGTGGGGGCTTTTGAATCTCTTGCAGCCAGAAGATTTAGAATTGGTAAACCAATTCTGAACTCAGAGTCTTGTCCCATAACTTGATTCACTCTTGGCATTTTTAAAAATATATTTCTTAGTTATAGATGGACAGATTACCTTTATTTTATTTATTCATTTTTATGTGGTGCTGAGGATCAAACCTAGTGCCTCACACTTGCTAGGCAAGTGCTGTATCACTGAACCATAACCGCAGCCCCACATTTTTGGCATTTGTTATTTTAGTAAATGCTTCTATAAACCATCCAGTTAGGTCAGCTAGAAGTCTTGGAGTTATTGTGACAGCTTAATTTTTCACAAACCCCATACCTAATCTACCAATAGGTTTTAAACATTTTATCACTTATTTCTTATTTATTTATTTAAAGTACCATGGATTGAACTCAGAGGCACTTGATCACTGAGCTGCATCCTCAGCCCTATTTTGTATTTTATTTAGAGACAGGATTTCACTGAGTTGCTTAGCGCCTCACTTTTGTAGAGGCTGGCTTTGAACTTGAGATCCTCCTGCCTCAGCCTCCTGACCTTCTGGGATTACAGGCATGTGCTACTGCACCCAGCATACTTATTTCTTAAATCTACTTTATTCTATATTCAACATTCTAGTTCAAGATAGCTTCATCTTCCATCTGGGTGGCTGCTGCTGCTACTGCTGCTACTACTACTACTACTACAAAAATCACTTTTAAATATATCTGAACATTTTTTCATAAATTCTCTGATATATTCTCCATTCTTCACCGAGGATTTTTTCAAAGTATAAATCCAGTCATCTTAATTCTGATTTAAACCTTATAGTTATATTTAGGTTAATGAAAACACATGAGACCTGATTCTCAACCATCTCTTTAGTTTTAAGTGATAGTAAAAGTCCACACTCGCATCACTGAAACCACTGTACATGTTGATTCTTTTACCTGGAATGGCTCTCTCTTCTTTTCAGATCTCAGCTCCAAGCATTTTCTCCGAAGAACCTCCCCTGGATGCCATGATTATGTCAAATAATATTATTATAGCCTTTCCTATACCCATGTGCTTGGTTTAGATTCTGCCAAAAATTAGGAACCATTTTTTTCTTGATTACATTTCTATTCTTTTAGCATGAATGAGATGGTTAAGACAGAAACCAGTAAAATGAATTCATGAAATCTTTTTTTAGTCATTAAAAATAATGTTCAAATTATTCTTTGACATTACCTGCCCTGCAGTCTGTCTGACAGTGGCCTTCATTCCCAGAGAAGGGGTTGATGGAAGAAACATGTGGTCAAATGGTGAGTCAGTTCTTTCAAGAGGCTTTCTGTCTTATGACATAATCCCTTTCTTACATGATGACTTCTGCCATTAGGACCTCACCAGAGGCCAGATCAGTGAGCCACCTAACTGAACTTTCAGCCAAATAAAGCTCTTTTCATCATAGGTACCCATTCTCAGGTGTTTTATTATAGTAATAAAAAATGGACTAATTCATGGTTCTTTTGGCAAAAACCTTCTCCTGCCCATCTTTTGACATACCTATTGTGATTTCATTGTTTATGACTTTCAGAAGGATATGAACTAGGTATGACCAATAGCCTTGGGGCTGAGGCTTGCTTTCTTTTGGATAACTTTGCTGTTATCCATTCCTTCCTTCAAAGTTCCTTCCCTCAAGTTCTGGTAGCAAACCATGAGGCTCAGCAGACAAGAAATTAGCAAGCAAGGATTCAAGTTCTACTCTCTGCCCAATGGGGCCCCTCACCTACACAAGCCAGTGAAGGTTCATGCAACAAACTCTAATGTCCAGGAAGTTAAATCTGATCCCGAGAGAATTTTCACTATTCTTTGGCTCATTTTGATTTTTCTCTCTTTTCTCCTAGCAAGGGGATAGAGGCTAAGAAGGCAAATTGTTCTCAATTTGCTCAGATCTTTTTCTTTTGATCTTATACTGGTTAAGTTCTTCATCAAACTTGATCTAAGACATTTTGGAGTGGATATGGGGATAGCCAGAAAAGGAAAGAAGTGACAGCATTATATAGCTGTCTCTACTTAAACATGTCCCTTGCAAGGCAGGTGTAGTCTCTACCATGAATCTGAATTATGCAGTTTTAATAAGGTAAGAGTTGTAGTATGTTTTGAATAGTGCCCGGACACAGTAAGTAATCATTAATATTTGATATTATTTAACATTGATTATTAACATTTGGCTGAAAACAACAATTTTATTATGTAAAGATCTTATAATGTATACTTCTTGATACTCCAAGCAAAATTGACAATTTGTCAAGCAATTATTTTTCTCAAAATGGATAAAGAAAGCATTATATTTTATTTATAATTATAAAAAACCCCATAAAATTCTGATTTACTGGGAAATCCACAGGCATAGAATCAAGAGGTAGGGGTATGTTGGGAAACTATTTCAATGTCATCTGCTTGCTTTCTAGTGCTCTGCTTCCCTTTGAAATTTCTCCTTAGCCCCTTTGGAGTATCTCTAGCTCAGCAGTCAATGACTTTATGTGAAAATAATGAAAATAATGTAGAGCCCTCGGACAAAACAGTTTTTACTCTGTTTTGATCTGCATCAGCATGTGCATATCATATGAGTTGAGTCATTGTGGTTTCACTGGGTTGTAATTCCCAGGTCTTCACACTATCTGATGTCCATGTAACATGGCACTTTTCCCCCAGTTATCATAATGCTGTGAGTTAAAATGAGTGATCATTAAAATTCCATTGCAGGATAGTTCCATATCTTAAGTATTAAAATGAAAAAATTAACTTAGCCCACATTGTGTAACATGAATTACAGTATTTGTACTTCCAGATAATCTTTTATAGTAGGGATTAGCAAACTGCTGTCTATCCCCTGTTTACATAAATAAAGTTGTTTTATTTTTTTACCATAGCTATGCTTATTCATTTTGTGTTGTTGTTGACTGTTTTTGCACGATAGTGGCAGTTTAATAGTCATGATACAGATCACAGGGCCTGTATATACGTCTAAAATATTTTCTATCTACCATGTGATTATTTCTGCAAAAGAATGTCCACATCCAGGACCCACAGGGTAAGCTTCTCAGAACTTCGCTCAGGGGCAGATCTTTGGCTGTTTCTGAAGAGGAGTATAACTGTTTTCTAGATTATTCCTAATGGGTTATATAAGCAAGGTTTATATATAAGCACAATCAGTATTATGGAGAGACCTACCATCCTCTGTCCATGAATTCACTGCAACTTCCTTCCTAGGTATGACTTTTAGGACCCAGTTCTCTCCTACTTTGGGGGTATATTAAAGTGTCGCTATCAGTTTGAATGGGATGGAGAGAAGAGTGATTAGATTTTCCCTTTTATCTATACTTTGCCTGAAGTTCTGTAGTCAGCAGACTCTCCTCTCAGCTTTGGGGCTTAGCAATTATCCATGTTCTTTTTAATATTAATAGTCTGCATGGCAGGGGGCAGCTTTTGAAGTCTACCTGAATTTTGTAGCTGATAAAGTTCATCTATCCTTCACCTAAAAAAAAAAAAATTTGAGAATAGCCAACTTTGTCTCCTTCATGTTTTTAAACTTCTATTTCATAGTTTTCTTTTGTCTCTCTGGACAGTTGTTTTGCAGATTTTCTTTTAAATTTCTATTTTCCAGTTCACTAAATCTCTTCACTGCTGAGTCTAATTTTTTGTTTTTTAATTTTGTTTTTTTTCCTAGAATCTCTATTTGGCTTATTTTTATATCTAGCTGGTCAATTCTGATACTCTTTTGGTCCTTTGTCATATTGTCCAATACTCTTGTCTTTTAAAACATATTAGATATACTTTTTCAGTATTTTGGGGGCTTATTATTCTAATATCTACTGTAAACCGTCCCTTTTGCCATTTATTCTGTCTGCCAAGTTTTTCTTTCTTTCATTTGTTGTTGTTGTTGTTCTGGGGATTTTATTCAACTTTGATCCAACTTCCCATTCTAGTTTAGCTTTGGTTTTGTCTGTTCACTATCAGTGGCCCTTGGCACCTAGATTTTAGGTCACAAAGCAACAGCAAGTACCTTCAAGGAAAAGGGTGAGTCTAGTATAAACTTAATATTTGTACCATCTTTGAGTAAGTCCATTCCTTCCCATCAGCTCAGTTACATCTTAGAAAGCTTTTTGATTTTTTTTTCAGTGATCAGGATGTAGCTCAATGGTAGAGTTTGCCTAAGATTCTTGAGGCCCTGGGTTAAATCCCCAGCACCATAAAAAATTATTGCTTTAAAATATATTTTTCTTAGCTTTTTTGATGTGCTATACTAGAATGGGTTTCACTTGATGCTTATGTAGTTGCATTACCACAAATACTCATTCATTTAAAGGGCATTTTGTTTGCACTCACATTAATATCTTTCTTCTTTCTCCACATAATTTCTGGCTTCTTTCCTTTATTCTCCATTTTTCCCATTCTCAGCCTAACTCAAGTCTTCTGAACCTTACTTGTGGACTATTCAAGAACCTTGAGTGCATCCTCCACCCTTTACAATTCATCCTGAATGTGGTAGCCAGACCTAGCTTCTTCTCAATTTACTTAAATAAAGTAAACACAAACAGTTAATAATAGTACGGTCATAGAAAAAATCATCAGCAATCCAAGTAAGGGTAGTTACACTGGTACAGAAACTACATATGTAACACACACACACACACACACACACACACACACACACACACACACACACACACACGAGACAATCAGATAAGTACTATTCCAAAGCAGGTCCAAGGAATTAACTCAGATCAGATAAAGGAAAGATACAAGCTGACTGCATAGAAGAGGGGAGTTCTGGAGGCTTTACAGAGAAGATGGTCCCTCTATCAAATCTTGAAATAACAGCTATCCAAATAAAAATAGGTCAAGAGAAGGTAATCTGGGAGCAGAGACAGTATGTGCAAAGACCCTCATGCTTATGTTTATGTGTATAATAGCAAACACTTTAATAAAGCTGTAGCATAAGTTTTCCAGTAATCCCATGGAAGGAAAAATAGTTGAATTTGAATTTCTGTCTGCAGAAATACATAAGAGTAACACTTCCACAGTTCTTTCCTATATTTTATCATAGTTTACTAACCCAGCAGGTTGATATACAGGTAGTCTTATGTCTAAGGATTGCTTTATTAATCACCTTGTTCAAGACAAGTTTGATGTGATCTTCTTGGCCACATCTTTCTGAATGGCATGAGTCTCTTCTTGCATGCTTTCCTGGGCAGATAGGGTAGGATAGTTGCTAAGACCAGGCTCCCAGCTTTGCTTTTTATGGTAGACCATGGCCAGAACTGCTGTACTGAAGCTTCAAACAAGCAGGCTGGCAAAGTAAGAACAAAAATATAGAAATTGGGTTAGGGAACAATGACATAACCAGAGATTTTGAATCTAGAACCTAGTATTGAAATCTAAATAATGTGGTTTCTTCCCAAATGAAAAAGTAATAAAGGGAAAATTCACTGTTGTAAAACCTAGAAGCATATCATGTGAGGTGCTGAAACCCATCCACTTTAGCATGCTCCCTAGAGAAAAATAGCTGTCACCAGAACACTAAAGAAACTAATCTTCTTAGCTTGTTCTAATGCATACCACTTACTATTCCCCCCCACCTCTGTGTGTGTGTGTGTGTGGGGGGGGGTACTGGAAGTTGAACTCAACTGCACTCTACCACTGAGATACATCCCTAGCCCTTTTTATTTTTATTTTGAGACGAAGTCTTGCTGAGTCATCCAGGCTGGCCTTGAGTTACAATTCTCCTCTCTCAGCTTCCTTAATTAGCTGGAGTTACAGGTGTATGCCATTACTTGCTAGTCAATGCAATAGTAAAACAATAAAATAACATTATCTCAGAGTTAACAGTATTGACAATTTAGACCTTGACCAGCTTTTGCATACCTTAATCATTTACAAACCATGATTCACTCATCTGTAAAATTGGATTGATTAAGGATTAAATGAAAAAATGATTACAAAGCCTTTGAAGGGGCTAGTTCATAGGAAGGATGAATTAAGGTTTATATTACCATGTCACAGTCTCACGTGATCACCCACTCCATTAGTGCTACTTATTATGCAGAATTAAATTGTAATCATACCTATAATTTTTACTTTTTAATTGAGGCTGGAAAGTTTTGTGAATGGTCCAAGTTTTTCCTTCATAGATTTTTTTCCATTGTTTTATATCACTCAACTTCTCTATTGAAAATCTTTTCCTTCCATCTTCTCCATATTGGTTCATGGCTTTCCATCTTTCCATTAGATTTAACCAAAAGTCTTTCTTTTTCTTACATGCAAATCCAGCCATTACGTTTCCCTTTTGCACCCAGAGCCAAGCCACTCAGTGCATCTAGGCACCTCCTAATTGTTCTCCCTCTTCATGTCTATACTGCCATTTGGTTTATGCTCAACACAGGAAAATAATCTGTTAAAATAAAAAATTTATTCAATCCATCACTCCTTTGTTCAAACCATTAAATGATTTCCCATCTCAGTCAGAGTAAGTTCTCTTAATAGGGTCTTTGAAGCTATATATGACTTGAATTCTCCCTCATCTTCTATCCAACTCCCTGTTCACTACTCACATGGGCCTCCTTTCTACTCCTTGAAGGCATCGGCCAACTCTTAATTTGTGTCTTTGCACTTATTAATATGCCATTTGCATGCTTACTCTTTTCCTTAGGTCTTTATTCAATTTCCATCTTCTAATGTTTTTTTCCTGTAAATATTCAATATAGATATCCTGATTCATTTTTATTTCTTTATCCAAATTTCTACCTAATATTCTATCTTTTCTATTAGCAATTCTTATATGTTGACTATCCACTTCCAGTGGAATTTAAGTTCAAGGAAGGCAGAGATTATCTGACTCTGCTAATTACCCCGCTGTCACCTTTTCAGATGTTAAATAGTAGGCTTCCATTAAATATTTGTTGAGTGAATGAATTTGAGGTATGTAAACTGTTCTTGTTGTTTTCCTTAGAAAGACTTCTGGTGTATTTATTATGTGTCTCCCTTACAAAGCTGTGATTCAAACTGAATATTCCTGGTTTGCTTTTGAACACAACGTTAGGTTAGGGACATCATCTTCATTGATAGGACACAGGATTTCTTTTACTTAAGTTTGGAAATTAAGACTAAGCATCTCAATTGCCTTATTAAGATACTTGATATTCTTAGTTTTATCCATATTATGGCCTTTCATCAAAGTCTCCCTAGCCTGGTGTTTGTGCTATGGAATGTATGTCTGAGTTCAAAAGCATAACTTTATCTATATGCAAATGCTATTGCTTAGATGTGGCTTTTCATGATCATATTAAGTTCTGGTGCCCTTGTGTAACTACTGACCATTCCAGGCATATAGTCTTTGATCAACATATCTCTTGTACTCTACTCATCCAGTTGCAAAAACAGATATCTGCTTGCCCAACATTTCTCAAACTTGTTCCTTACCGAGATGAGGAAACTCAGAACCGGAAAATGAGTTGCTCCAGGTCTGCTAGAAAGTAGCAGATATGAATCTAGAGTTCTGGTTCAAGATCCTTCCAACTATTGCATAATACATTCAGTATTTCTGTATTGCTAAGCATAATATTTTGCAAGTCCTTAATAAACACTTTTATTATTGATTAATACACTTTGTCTTGACATCTCTGCAAAGTAAGTCTAATTTAGACCAGTGTCTCTCAATTGGGGCCAATTCTGTCTCCAGGGAACATTTGTCAATGTCTGGAAATATTTTGGATTTCAGGAAAGGGATATGTTACTAGTGTGGGTGGAGGTCGGAGATAGTGCTCAAAATCCTACAAAGCACAGAACAGGCCTCCCACAACAAAGAATTACCTGGCCACAAATATGCTGAGATTGAGAAATCCTGACTTAGAACTTTTATTATTGATTTATAAGTAGTTAAGAGAAGGTCTAAAAATGTACCCAAGCAAGCTGATTAGTTTTCCTCTTTGGTTTTCTTGTTAATGGTCCTAGCCTTTAAGTAAAATAAAAGAACACTTGAGTTATAAAACAGATACACAAATAAAACCTTGTCAGCCTTGCTCCTTTTAGTACCTCAGTTTCTTGTCCTTATACAGAGAGGTAAGAGCCAAGTAAAACCCATGCTCCTCAACCGGGATAAAGAAAATTGTACTCATTACATATTCATGTTTGCAATGGCATTCTTCACTTTAGAGATTCAGGGCACATCATTAATTAAAGCAATGAATTCCCTAGAAACAACACTAATTAAACCTCAAAATCAAAATAGCATAAAAAGAAAGATCTCATTTTTTACCTCATCCGAGCAGCTGAGAAAAATCATAGTTTCATCAAGTCACATGGGGAGGTATGGATTTTATCTAGGAGGTGACTGGCTACCTTCATTTATGCTTTTCTGGATGCTTATTCCAAAAATGTGCCATGACAGAGTTGCCAAGAAACAAATAGTGTGTTGGTAGTGGCAGTGCCCTCATTTCATGGTGTGTGCTTTATCTTCTGTAGAGAAGCATTTAGGAAGGCACAGATCCACAGTCAACACAGACGACCTTGGCCTGCTGCTTCTTTGCTTGGTACTTGGTGCCTAGGCAACCTCACAATTTAACCCGTACATATTTGCTCATTACTTCCAGGTTGCCATTTTTCTCTTATTCCAGTAACTATGCTGAATGCTTTGCAAGCTTGATCCTTTTACAAATCTTTCAACAAAGCTCATCCACATTTCTAGTCTATAAAAAATCAAGATTTAGAGAAGCGTGTGAATCTGGGGCTCAAACCCAAGTCTTACTGTTTGTTTCAGATTCCCATGTTCCTCATCTGAATTATTGCTCAACTTAATAGCTAGATTCCTTTGTCTTGCTTCTGTTCATTCAGGCTCCATTCTGAAACCAGAATAATCTTTCTAAAATGCAAGTTCAGTCAGGTATAATGGTGCATACCTGTAATTGCAGCTACTTGGGAGGCTGAGGCAGGAGGCTTACAAATTCAAGGCCAGCCTCGGCATCTAAGTGAGTCCCTGTCTCAAAAAAAAATTTAAGCAAGTAAAAAAATTAAAAATAAAATACAAAAAAGAACATCCCTGGGTTCAATCTGTAGTACTAAAAAAAAGAATTCAATTGAAGTATTAGCCATATTAAGTAGAAAGCAAGCTATACCTTCATATGTATGAACTAAACATTAGTTTGTAAAAAGAAAAAAAAGATAATGAACAATCCTAAATGCTTGTAGAATGATTTCCTACCTATATGACTAAAATACTTTTTTTTTTACATTTATCATTTATGCTTTTCAAGTGGATTTCATTAGGTTTGACCATCTTACTGTAGTGAAGTTTACCATTTCCCCATTTCCCTTGTCAAGAAAATATAAAAATTTTCTTTTTTCAGTGCTCTTAATCACCTCAAATCAAAGTTTATCCATTCCCTTTATCCTGAAAATTAAACATATATTCAGAGCAGACACGTGTTCATGTACCATAGGTTTCTCTCTGTCTCCTCGTTAGCTGATGTAAAGTCCACTGATGATTTGACCCATTTGACCCAGTCCCTCAGGAAATACTGCATTCAGGGACACATAGTCCTGAATTTCACTCTTTTAGTTGTCTATCTTAAAGGACAGAGAGGGGACTAGAGAGTAGCTCATGACAAATCATTAAAATCCTCCATTGTCTCCCATAGTGATCAATAACTTTCCCCCTAATTCATGCCATGCTACCTCTGTCCTCTCTCTTTTTTTCAGCTGCTTCTTGCTCTCTGTTTTCTTTTGTACCTAATCTGTCTGTGAGTTTGTGGTTCTCTTTGTTCTGTAGATAACCACTCTGCCAGCTTTTGTTCTTCCTGTACTTCCTACATTCTGGGACTCCATTACAGGAAATCTAGTAATAGTCTGCAACATCATTAATTTCATTTTGTTACATATGGATTTCAAGTTTTCTCAGCACCATTTGTTGAAGATGCTACCTTTTCTCCAATGCATTTTTTGGCACCTTTGTCTAATTTATATAAGATAATTGTAATTTTGAGGGCTAGCATTTCTGTACCGTTGGTCTACCAGTCTGTTTTGGTGTCAATACCATGCTGTTTTTGTTACTATTGCTCTGTAGTATAGTTAAAAATTTGGTATAGTGATGCCACCTGCTTCGCTCTTCCTGCTAAGGATTGCTTTAGCTATTCTGGGTCTCTAACTTCTATGTATGAGAGAAAAATATGACCTTGATCCTCTGAGTTTGGCTTTTTTTTCACTTAACATAATGGTCTCAGGTTCTATTAATTTTCCTGCAAATGGTATAATTTAATTTTTTATGGCTGGCTAAAACTCCATTATGCATATATATACCACATTTTATTTATTTATTCATTCAATGATGGACACCTAAGTTGATTCCATAATTTGGCTATTGTGAATTGTGCTCCCACAAACATGGACATTTTACTGGCTGTTTTAATAGTAACAAAATAGTAATTATACTGAGATTTACCATTATTGATTACATGCCATATGTCAGGCCTCTTAGTAAACTCTATGTTCTCTCACTTAATTTTCAGAATAAATCTATGAAATACAAATAATTTGAATATCCCTTATCTGAAATGCTTGGGACTAGCAGTGTTTTTAGTTTCTGATTTTTTTTTGGATATGGGAATATTTACATACACATAATGAGAACTCCTGGAGATAGGATCCAAGTTTAAACATAACATTTATTTGTTTCATATACACCTTATATGCATAGATAAAAGGTACTTTTATATATTATTTTAATAATATTATCCACAAAAAAAGGTTTCATGTAATGGAATTTTCCACTTGGTGTTTAATAAAGTTTCTGATTTTGGATCGAGGGTGTTCAACCTGGAGAAAAAAATATTATATATATATGTTTATATATATGTATGTATGTGTGTGTGTATATATATCACATATTAGAAAACAGAGGCTTAGAGCAATGAAGTAATTTACCATCACTCAGTAAATAGTAGACTCAAAATTCAAACCCAAGCCTTTTTTTCTCCAAGGGCTAATGCTTTTACTTACTGCCATCTGAGGCAGAATTTGACTGCATACCTCATTCTAGTTCATTCTATGTATTGTTCACCTTCTATTAAAGGAATTTTGATTGCTGCATACTGGGGCAAATCCAGGAACATAAAGTCAAACACTTTCCTACTTTCAGGAAGACTTTACCCTAGTGGGGAAAACAGAAAAGCAAATGAACTGCTGTCCTGCAGTACAAGAAAGTGTTTTCAGAGGAGTACATCAAAAGCAAAGTGTGTAAGGATGGTCAGGGAACATCTGCAGGATAGGCATGCCTCTGAGCTGCATGATAGAGGAGGAACAGATGGCAGGTAGACAGACTGCATGTGAAAGGACATGAAACATGATGAACTCAGAGACCAGTGAGATCAGACTGGAGGGAGGAGACCATGCAGGGGCTGCCAGAGGAAGCCCGAGATGCGCTCTGGTTCCAGGTTCTGCACAGCTGTTTGAACCATGCTGAGTGGTT
This sequence comes from Ictidomys tridecemlineatus, assembly GCF_052094955.1. Lineage (NCBI taxonomy): Eukaryota > Metazoa > Chordata > Mammalia > Rodentia > Sciuridae > Ictidomys > Ictidomys tridecemlineatus. Next base: position 53,667,919 of record NC_135487.1, read on the forward strand.
TGCATTGAACCCTGAAGGGGCTCAGAAGTTACCACTGAATTTTTATCAGAGAAATGACATAGTCAGGGATGATTTTTGGCGTGTTCTTCACTTGAATGGTATTTGTGACAAACAGAAAGGCAGGGTGGAACACTGGGTACAGAGCTGAGAGATTATAGGCAGGAACCCCACAAGGGAAACTGTTGTGATCCTGATGAATCGAGAAGAGAGCTGAAACTAGGGATCCTGGAAGAGAAAATGGAATGTGGAAAGGAGGAAAGGGGTGCACAAGACCTCAAATAGGTTCTCTTGATGGCCAGGCCAGGTCCTTTGCTCCACTGACACTTGGGGTTAGCCTCTTTCTCAGGGACTTTGTAACATGTATAATTGAAAAAGAAGAAAAAAGCTCAGTGTGAAAAGAAGTTAGCCAATCATATAATGCTGTTGGGAACATCTATTGGGAAAATAACATACCCATTCTGGAAAAAAGTATGGTGGATTTTTAAAGAACTATACACATTATTTACATAGAACTCAGCAATTGCATTCCTGGGCCAATTTATCTAAAAAAATTGTAAAAGATATTTCAATTGAAATGTAGCATTCACACAGTGATATGCCTAACATGTATGAAAAGTTTTTCACATGTTATTACCCATGTAACCAACAGGGAGCATATTGCTAGAACCTCAGAATTCTCCCCAGTGCTTCTTCTCAGTGTACACCTCCACAGAGATCATTGCCATTTTATTTCTATCATTATAATTTACTTTTGACTGTTCTTGAACTCAGTATAAATGAGGTCATAAAGTTTGTAGCACTAGTACTTTGTTCTTTTATTTTCCTGCACAGTATTCTAACATACAAATAAAGCACAATTTATCCATTTAAAAAAATGAATCCCAAAGAACTAGGACCTAGAAAGAGGAACAACCAAGGGATCCTGGTGAGGCCAAGGAGGAAGAGACATTCTTGTACTTTCTTTTTAGCCTTAAGCCATGTCCTTTTCTGTCTCTAAACTTCCCCTCCATCGTTTCACTTGCTCCTCCTTTTTCTGCCTCTACCACCCTAACAAACAGTACTCCATGGCTCCAAGTCTCAGGGGGCACAGAGCTAAATATTAAGCAGTGCTGAAACTGTAATAGAGTTTAACTTTAGAACACATTTAGAATGTTGTCATTGCTAAGCTGGGGCTTTAGCAAAAGATCCCTTCTTGACACAATGCCTGGGGGGGAAGGAGTAGACTCAGAAAAGCTCAGCTTTTCCTTCTACAAATATTCTTTAAGAGTCTAAGAACCATTTTAGAATAGTGAGTAGAAAAAAACCGCTTTCCCCCTCCTATTATATTCTCACAACACAGAATGCTTCTGTGACCACAGTCCCACAAAGCAAGCAAGCAGTTCTGCAGTGGACACCAGCCTAATGTCCTCTAACTGAATTTCATCTGACACCGTCTACCTGGAGGTAGCAGCAGGTTCTACAGTGGTGAGCTCAGTCCCACAAAACTGCCTTCACTCCAGATGTCAGTTCTGAGATAGGATTGAATAAAATAAGAATTAGGTAGAAAGGAGACAAAAGGAAGGAAAATGAGATTATAATTTAACCTGGAAGCCTTTGCTAAAGTTACTCACACCTTCACTCCCAAAGCTGATATCCCTCCCAGACTTGTAACTCCCAAATTTCTAGGATATCTATAAATCTTCACTCAGAATCTTAACTGCAGATTCACCCACTTTGGAAAATTTTTCTGTGCAGTGTTAAAACATCTATTTTTAAAATAGATTGAGCAAAGGGAGACACAAAAGCTATATATAGGGCACTTTACTAATGTTATCTATTGATCAGATAAAGGAGATATTGATTAAGGATCCTGAGAGATCCTGAGTCCAGCCAGACTACTATAAACCATTTTGTGATTGCCATACTGATGTTATCCTCACACACATTCTCAAGCTTACCTCTCAGCTAATTTCTTTTAAAAGAAGAGTCTAAGACTTCAAAAGTGCATGCCAATCTAAAGATAGCCCACATTTTCTTTCAATGCAAACTCTTCGTTTTTCTAATAAATCTCTGATTGTGCCTCTATCTGATGCATTTTGAAATTTTTTTCTGCAGTGTTTTTCAAGGATTCAATCATCCTGAGTTAATGTCTCCCTCTTCAGAACCTCCTCCATGACAATTCCAAGTCTGGGCCTCTGGAACTTCCAAGACTGGCTATAAGTTAGGGTTCTCATAACCATCCCCTTCCTTGGGTCTGACCATTTTGCCAGATCAGCTCATGGAATTCAGGGAAAGATTTTACTTACATTTGCCCACATTTTACAAAGCCTATTTTAAGTACATAAAACAACAGCCAGTTAAAGAGAAATCTGGAAGGGGTCCAAGTGCAGGGGCATCCTTCTGTCTTGGGTGTAAAAGCTTCCTAGCATTCAGCTGGGTTCTTGTTCACTAGCCTGGAAACTCCTAAACTCAGTTTATTTTAAGTTTGCATGGAGGCTTCATTATAGAGACATGTTGGATTGATTAAGTTGGTCACTGATGAATCAACTTAACTGTTAGCCGGTCTCCCCTCTCTAGGTTGTGGAGTTACAAGTTCCAGTCCTCCAATTTCCTGGTTGGTTCTGTAGGCAACCAATCCCCCAATATGAAGTTCTCTAGGGACTTTCCAAAGAACATCTCATAAACATAAACTTGTGTGGCTTAAAGGGATTGTTATAAGTAACAAAATAACTTTTATTGTTCTGGAATCTGTTATGGAGTTATGTGAATGACCAACGACTATAGATCAAGTGGGTTTTTTTTTTTTAGTTTTTAATTTATTTTAAAATAAAATATTTTAGTTTTTAATTGTGAATCTAGTTTTTGAACACTTTTTAATACCCTTAAAAATAAACAAGCAAACAGAAAGATCAAGTATCTTAACAAAAGATACTCTTATTGCTCTAGTCAATCAGAAAATAAAAAATTATAAGGAGCTGTGAGTCAGATATCAGGAAAAAACAACAACATATATGTTATATATTATCCCAAGTAGTCTGTTTTTCCCTTAATATGTCACTATAAGTTTGAACCGAGGCCTGTTGGTTGCGGTAATGCTAATGGCTTTTTGTTTACAATAGATCTAAAAGAAGAGTCTCAAATTATGCAACTTCCATTGCCAAAAGCTTTTGAGTGGGCTTTTGAGTAAAATGAAGAAAAATCACATATAAATTCACATTCATTTTCCAATGTAAATTGCCATTTTATTAAAAAATGGAGTTTATAACGGAATGATTATAATTTAAATTAATGAGCCCTCAAATAATACTTGGTATTGCCAATTATTTTTTAATATAATATGAAATCTCTGGGTTCATAAATAACATTCTCTTCCTATTCAGGAAAAGCCATGCTCAGCAATGTGTTATTCATGACTTAATTATTCTATAGATGCTTCATTCATATGCATGCAGATATATCTGGCAGCATTGCATTTTAATGAAGATGCTGAAAGGCAGCAGGCTATAATTTCTAACAGAGAATTCTGTCAAGACTGAACAATAGGAGCTCCTAAAGAGGGCTAGGAAATAGCATGGCCCAGAAAGAAAATTAAAAACCTATTTAAATATTTTAATTATAATCTTCATTAGGGAAAATTTGAAATCCTTTTGCACATGCAGAGCTTATACAGTTTAGGAGCTATTTTTGCTAGAGGAGGATAATGTTGAAGAAGGAGAATATTTTCAAGATTTCATCGGATGAAGTAGAGCCCCCTGTGGGGGAGCACAGGTCAGGCCTCTGCTTTTGTCCCCTGTGCCTCTTTTGCTTGACTTCTTGTTTTAGTCATATTTTTAACTTTTGTGACCAAAAGACCTGACAAGAACAATTTTAATGAGGAAAAGTTTATTTTGGGGCTCAAGATTTCAGAATTTTCAGATAGAAGGCTGGCTCCATTCCGCAGGACTCAAGGTGAGGCAGAACATCATGGTGTAAAGAGCCTGGTGGAGAAAAGTAGCTGAGAACATGATATCAGGAAGCAGAGACAGAGGGGAGCAGAGAGAGAGACACTCAGCTCAGCTCAAATCTTTATCCTAAAGACATTCCCCCAGGACCTACCTCCTCCAGCCACACCCTACCTGCCAATAGTTATCACTCAATTAATCCCTGTCAGGGTATTAATTCACTGATTGGGTTAAGGCTCTCATAACCCAATCATTTCACCTCTGATTATTCTTGCAGGACTCACACATGAGCTTTTGAGGGGACACCTAATAGTTAAATCATCAACTTTTTATTGAAGAAGTAGTGGGGCCAAAATAACCAATTAGATCAGTCTTGGAAGGGACAACGAGAGGAGGAAGGCAGGGAGTGAAGATTCTTTCAGGCTATCTTTGGTACCCAAAACGAATATATGAGGTTTAGGGATTTGGCACTGGCTGGCCACACCTCAAACTGCCATTCTTTGATCCCCCAGAAAGCTCAGTTTCCTAAAAATGATTTCTACTAGAGGAATTGCCACAATTTTATTATGGTTTCTCTCATTGTCATTCATATATAGAGAGAAATGTCAGAAAAATGGTAGAATTGTCAAGGTCATGTAGTGAAGCAGATCACATTTCTATTTATTCTGTTCTAGAATAAAAGCAAAGTAGAAATGTACTGCCAATGTTTACACATTTTAGGAGAGATAATAGTAATCAAGTGACAGGACATTAGGGACACTGTGGAAGATGTGGCATTATCTGGAAAGGTGAGGAACAAGAGACCCAGCTGCCCATGCACTAGCCTGGATTTCCACCTACTCCATTAACAATGTGCTTGGTAGGGTAACAAATGTTCTTTGTGTCTTCAGATCCAGTGCACACTTTGATATCTTCCTCCTGCTCCATCTCTCACTGTCATTCAATATATGGTAACTTCTGCTTCAAACATGCTTCTGACTTTTGAGATGCCATAGACTACTGATATTCTCCCTTGTTGTCTTTTTATTCCTTTCTTGCTCTTTTTTTAATGCTGACCTTTGATGAGCAGAATGTTTAATTTTTTATGTAGTTGAATTTTCAATCCTTTACTGTATTTTACATTTTAGACTAAAGAATTCTTCCTTTCCCCCAGTTCATGAAGTTTTTCTAATATGTCATAAATATTTAAAGGTTTCTATTTTACTGTCATATTTTGAGGTAGATCCAACCTTTTTTTCCTGTGTATAATCATTTGTCCCAGAATTACTAATCAACTAGTCCCTGCTTTACCAACCATCTGCAGATTCCATTCTGTTACACAGCAAGTAGCTATTTAACTATAGGACTGTGGATCACTTTTCTATTGCTGTATAACAAGTTACAAAAGATTTAGGATTTTAAACCAACATCCATTTGATACCTCTCATTTCTGCAGACCAGGCTTAGCTGGATCTCATAAATTTCTCACAAAGCCAAAATCAAGATGTTGGCTGGCTAGTGCTCTTATCTGGAGGTCTGGGGAATCATCTTGCTTTCCAACTCACTCAGGTTGTTGGCAGAATTCAATTCCTTGAAGCTATACACTGAAGTCTGTTGTTGGCTGTGAACCTGGGGACATTCTCAGCAACTCAGGACCATCCCCATTCCTTGGCATGGACTCCATCATCTCCAAAGCCAGCAGTGGCATGCCAGTCCCTCTACACAGGGTGTTTCCAATTCCTTCCTCTTTTCCCAGCCAGAAAACAGTCTTTGTTTTTAAAGAGCTTATGTGATCAAGTTAGAACTACTCAGATAATCTCCCCTTTTCCATAAAATATAGCATAATCAGATGAAGTATATTATTTTATCATATTCCACTCCCAATCAAAGGGGAGTGTATTGTGGAAGGACCAGGATCCTTGGGGATCATTCTTAGAATTCCACCTACCACAATCTGTGGGCTTTCCACACCATACCATTGGCTTATCACATTGCCAAGATCCATTCTTTTTAATCGAATTCTATCAAGAATTCCACTGAAGCTCAAAGTAGTTGTACACACCTGTAATCCCAGCTATCAGGGAAGGAGGAGAAAGGATTGTGAGTTTGAGGCCAGCCTGGACAATTTAGCGAGATCCTGTCCCCTCAAAAAAAAAAAAAAATTGAAATCCATTGACATTTGAACCAGAATTGCATTGGATATGTATTTAGCTTTGTCTTTCTGGTATTGAATCCATTTATTTAAAAAAATGAAATATTGCCCAATTTTAATTTTTTCAATAAGTCTTATACTTATTTCTCTTTTTTATGTCATAAGAAAATGTTACAGTGAACTCTGCTCTGAAGCAAAAGTTTGATTTTGAGGTGAGATTTCTGAATAGGAGTGCAAAGGCAAATCCTATCTTTCAAAAGCAAATAGAAAACCATACATGACCACTTCAGGATTTTTAGAAATCAACCAAAGACATTCATCTACTTGAAAAGGTAAATGTCAGTAAGAATAGCAATATTATTAGTAAGAATGTATTAAGAATAGCATGGCATTATATCCTGGGGTTCCTCCCTTTTCCCACCCCAGCTGTGCTGTCCAATGACTTACCAGAGCAGGGCAAGCTATGAGGACTGGCAGTCAGGCTCTTCACCAGAAGGTGCTGATTCACTTTGTAGTGCAGCACACATACTTAGGGGCCTTGTCAAAAATGGGAGTTTCAAAAAATCCAGGAATAATAGCAAATAATTTAAGAAGGGTGATATTGTGGATAGCCTGAGGTCCTAATATTGCTTGGGCAATCAACAGATTGATTTGAATTAAAAGTGAAATCTAAAGACTAAGATAGTGATTGTGGGCCTTCAGAAGTGTTAAGATGTCCCTGATGATTTGGAAGCCTCTGGTTATTATGAGTGTGAAGCCTTGAATATGCAGAAGGTGTGAACCAGGAGAGACTCACAGACTTCCCAAATTTTGATTGCATTTCTTAAACCCATACAGATTTGTTGGCAAACAGTTAAAGCCGAAGATGTATATGGACAATATCAAATCAATCTTTTATCAACCATTAAGCTAGGCAAACAGGCCTAAAAACAAAATGAACCAAAAAAAGAAAAAACCTGAGTGGAGCATCTGTGTTGTATACAAGTGGAGAGACAGACCATAAAATTCACCCAGGAAGTCTTTAAATAAACAAATCAACTATACTATCCCTGGAGGGGATAAGACTCCAGAGCTTCTATGATATATTACCTCAAATGTCCAATTTAAAAAATCTCCATGCAATAAAAACAGAAAAATGTGGCTATATATAGGGGAAAACATCAACTGAAACTGTCTCTGAGGGGCCAGTCATTGGTCTTAGCAAAGCAAGTCTTCAAAGCAATTACTATAAATGTTTAGATAAAGGAAATAATATTTGAGAACTAAAGGAAAATGAAACACTAGTGACTTATCAAATAGAGAATGTAAAGAGATAATGATTATTTTAAACCTCAAATTCTGAAGTTGAGAAGCATAATTATTGAAGTGAAAAATTCATTACAGCAGAAGTCAGCTAGCAAAATAGAGTGAATGAATGAAGAGTCAGGCTCAGTGGTAGAATGCTTCCTTTACAGGTGTGAGACCTTGGTTTTAATCCCCAGCACTGCTAAAAGAAATAAAAACAAACAAACAAAAAACAACTTCAAAAAAGAATGGATGAATGATATTGATGATAGACCAAGAATTATAAGAAATTACAGAATAAGAAAAATATGAGCACAGTCCCAGAGACTTGAATAACACTACCAAATAATCAAACATAAGTGTCTCAGAGTAAAGAAGAGAAAGGGAAAGAAAAAAATTTAAGAAATAATGGCTGATAAAACCTAAAATATATATAGTAAAAGACATCTGTATTAGTTTGACTAATAAAATACTATAGATTGGGTAGTTTAAGCAAAAAAAAACCAAACATTTATTTCTTGCAGTTTTAGAAGCTAGGAGGTCCAAGATTAAGGAGCTGTCAGATTTGGTTTCTGACCGAATCTGAAGGCCCTTCTCCTGGTTTATAAATGCCCATTGCATCGTGTCCTTACATAGTAGAAAGTAAGAAAGTGAGCTCTGATCACTCTTTCTCTTCTTATAAGAACACTATCCCATCACAGAGACCCCCCACCTTCACTAATATCATCACAATGGGAGGTAGGACCTCAGTGCATGAATATGTGGGGAGAGGGTACAAATAATTAGTCAATAATAACATTCAGTAAATGAGTTTAATGTTGAACTGGAAAAAATTAATATCATAAAAGTAGTAAAGGAGGAACATAGAAATAAAAATCAAGAGATTATTATAGATAAAAGTGGCAAAATTGCAGAAATAAATTCAAATAAGATTCAATGGAGCCTGTAATCTAGTGGCTTGGGAAGCTGAGGCAGGAGGATTGTAAGTTCAAAGCCAGCCTCAGAAAAAGTGAGGCTCTAAGCAATTCAGTGAGACCCTGTCTCTCAATAAATTTCAAAATGGGGCTGGGGATGTGTCTCAGTGGTCAACTGCCCCTGAGTTCAATCCCTGGTACAAAAAAAAAAATTCAATGAATACATAAGAAGTAAAAAGTAAAAGCATTAAATTCATGTATCGGAATGGACAAAACTAAACCTTACAATATGGTTTTTATGTTTTAGCTAAGTGGTGTCCCCCAAAAGCTCATGTGTGAGATAATGCAAGAAACTTAAAGATAAAATTATTGGATTATGAGAGCCTTAACCTAATCATGCATTAATCCACTGGGTAGTAACTATAGGCAGGTAACGTATTGCTGGAGGAAGTAAATCACTGGGAGTGTGTCTGAGGTTTATATTTTGTTTCTAGTGAGCAGAGCTCTCTTTGTTTCTGGTGGTCTTGTCCTGAGCTGCTTTTACCCACTGCACCTATCCACCATGTTGTTCTGCATCACATCAGGCTCAGAGAAAAGGAGTTGGCCATCTATGGACCGAGACCACAGAAGCCATGAATCCCAAATAAACTTCCTCCTTTAAAATTGTTCTTGTTAGGTCTTTTGATCACAGTGGCAAAAATAAGCTAACTAAAATACCAATTGCTGCTACAAATATTACAGGAACTCTCATTTATTGTTGGTGGGAATACAAAATAGTATAGATACTTTGGAATACAGTTCGGAAGTTTCTCACAAAATTAAACAAAATCTTTACCATATAATCCAGCAACTGTTCTCCTAGGTCTTTGCCTAACTGATTGGAAAACTTATCTGTATACAAAAATCTGCACATGAATATTTATAGTAGTTTTATTTATAATTACCAAAAAACTGGAAGTCCTTAGTGTGTCCTTCAGTAGGTTAATGGATAAACTGTGGTACATCCATAAAAGGTTACCTATGGAAAATAAGAGCATGGTAATGCCAAATGTATAGTTTTAACTGAAATAAGCCACTCTAAAAAGACTACATACTCTTTGATCTTATTATATGACAGTCTGGAAAAGGCAAAATGACAAAAATAGTAAAATGATCAGTGTTTTCCATGATTTGGTAGGAGGTGGTAGTAGGAAGAAAGGCTGAAAAGGTAAAGAACAGGGAATTTTTTAGGGTGCTAAAATGATCTTGCATGGTAATATAGTTGTGGATACGTGACACTGCATTTATCAAAACTTTATAGCAAGAAAGTGAGAATTAATTGTGCAAATGTAAATATATGATTTAGGAGGTTGAGGGAACTCCAGGATTGAATCCAAAATGTGATAAAATATTCTAATTGTACGTATTACAAATGAATGAAGCGACATCACTGAAGGGAGTGGTAAGAGGTGCTGATTTAGGTTACTTTGGAAATAAGTGGTGTCTTTAAAACTAACAACAAAAATAAACTGTGCATAAGTACTGTCTTTAGTTTATAAAGTTATTACCTATTGGGGTATAGCTTAACAATTATGATTCTGCTCTACATATATTTTGTGGAATCAAACAATGAAAGTAAATGGACGTCAGATGACAGGAGACATTTTTTCTAACTATTGGACAGGGAGTTTATAGATAAGCCAAGGTGGAGGCTAGAATGACTTGTGTGGTAATGGAATAGAGTAGAAGATTTTAGAATGAACTCAAGTTTAGCTTACTATTCATACAGATGTCTGTATATAAATGTGTATATGCATGAGTTAGTATGCATGTGTACATTTCCTTTCTCTACCAACTCAGCAGGACTGAAGGCCATGACACTTCAGTGCAGTGAGCATACCTCCTTCTCAGATCATGGTTTCTGATATCATTTTTCAATAAAAAAGCAGCAGGGCTCCTTGACGAAATAGCTGACACTAAGATTGGTGTAGGAAATATGAAAAGCAAGCTAGGAGAATCTTGTAGTGCCAGACAATAAGGAAGGTCTCAACAAACAATCCCTTCCTTGCCACAAAGTTGGCAAGGAAAAAGAAATGAAATGGACACTGCTGTTGTCAAAGGGACACAGAAGTGAAAGGAAAAATTCCCCAATAGCTGGAGCAATTTGAACAACAACAACAACAACAACAACAACAAAACAAATACAGCACTATTGGGTCATAATCCAAAGTATAAAATAAGTATCCATAAGCCCATACTAGTATAAATAAACAATTGAATACATAATAAAGGGAGAAAAAGGACAAACTTTCCATGCAGAAGAATTCCAAATACTTTACACAGACACTCTAACATAAAAGAGAAGGAGCATAACTCCCCATGCTTTAAGTGTGGGTAGAGAGTATAGTGATTTCTTTCAAAGATAGCATGGAAATGAGAAATAAAAGAATAACTTGCAGTAGAGAACTTGACAAACATTATTAGCTCAGTCAGCCGAGGAGGAGCTAGAGACAAACTATAATCCCCACAGGCATGTCCCCAGTGACCTCCTTCCTCTAGCCAAGCCCCATGTGCCTAATTACCACCCAGTAACCCATTCAAATTATCAATCCTTGATGCGAATTAATCCACTTGTTAGAGTGCAGCTCTCATAATCTAATAATTTCATCTCTGAACCTTCCTTTTGTCTAACATGAGCTTTGTGGGGGCACAACTCACATCCAAACCATAACAACCATAGAGGACATTATGCAGAATACCTGGTTAAACATTTCTCAATATATATGATAGATTATCAAAAGCAAGGGAAATCTGAGAAAATGTTGCTGTTGAGAATCATCTAAGCAGATGCAATGAGGAAGTATTATGTGGCACTCTGGAAGGGATCCTGGGACAGAAAGTGGACTTTAGAGGAAAAATGAGATTTGATTAAAGTACTGACTTTAGTTAATAATGTATTAATATAAAAACACCATAAAGTATTGGTTCACTAATTTTAAAAAAATTATATGCTATGTAAAGTATTAATAATAGGAAAAAACAGGAGGCAAACTATGCAGAAACTATACTACATTTCACAATTTTTTTTTTGTAAATCTAAAACTCTAAAAATACAGTTTAATTTTTAAAAGTAAGTGTATACATATGTATGTATATACATCTGTGTGTGCATGTGTGTGTGTGTGTTTATTATAAAATTGGAACCATAAAAAAGCCTTAGTAGCTATAAAAATATCATGCAAAATAGAATTTTAGACAAAAATATTGTTATGTCCATGTATAGGAATAATAATATTCAGCAATAAAAATATAAATTATAGTTGCATACATACTACAACATGGATGAACCTCAAGAACATGCTGTTGGGCATGGTGACTCAAACCTGTAATCCCAGAGGTCAGGAGGCTGAGGCAAGAAGATTGCAGGTTTGAGGCCAGCTTCAGCCACTCAGTGAGAACCTGTCTCAAAATAGAAAAATACAAAAACACAAACACAAACCAAAAATCTAAAAAAGGCCTAGGGATATAGGCCAGTGGTAAAGTGCCCTTGGGTATTCCCAATACCCTCCCCACACCCCAAATAAAACTACATTATGCTAAGTGAAATAAAGCCAGATGCAAAAGACCTCACTTTCTATGATTCTATTTTTATAAAATGTCATAAAAGGAAAATCTTTAGATATTCCTTTAGGATAAGGGTTAGTGGTTGCCTAAGCTTGGTAGTGAAAAAGTGTTTTGGCTATAGTTAGGTATGAAGGATCTTCATAGGATGTTGAAAATGTTGTAAAATGGGATATGATTAGGGTTCTGAATATTTCAAAATCTACTAGTTAATTTTAAATTTATTAAAAATCATTGCATTGCATAATTAATATGGGAAAATTTGGAGGAGAATGAAGTTTTGATATCTAAATTATATGTCAATAAAGCTGTTTAAAAATTAAAAATTCTTGTTATTCTCTAGATAAGCTAATGAATATAAAACAATAAACAAATACATTAGTTATTTTTAAAAATATATGTTGCCAGTGTACAAATAAATAGGTTTTTTTTTTTTAAATAAGGGATTGAACACAGGGGCACTTAACCACTGAGCCACATCCCCAATCCTTTTTTATTTTATTAGAGACAGACAGGGTCTCGTTGAGTTGCTTAGGGCCTCACTAAGTTGCTGAGGCTGGGTTTGAACTTGCAATCCTCCTGCTTCAGATTCCTGAGTCACTGGGATTACAGGTATGTGTCACTGTGCTCAGCATAAATAAATAGTCTTATAGGAACATTTTACTGGAAAGGCAACTAATTCCAGAGAAAACTAAAGAGAGTGTTCAATCTAAATAAATTTCATTAGTTAGCATTTTATCTCTGCAACAAAATACTCAAAAAAGCAACTTAGAGGAGGAAAGATTTATTTTGACTCAGGGTTGCAAAGCTTTTAGTCCATGGTGGACTGGCTCCATTGCTTTGGGACTAGAGAGACAGAACATCATGGCAGAAGGTGTGGTAGAGCAGAGTTGCTCACCTCATGGCTGCCAGGAAGCTGAGAGGGGGAGAGAGAAAGTGAGCGGGGAGAAAGAGTAAGCTCTAGGAAAGGGCTGGAGACAAATACAAGGCCCCAGTTACAGACTTCCTGCAACTAGACCTGCTGTCTACAGTTTTGGTCACCTCCCCCAAATACTATCAAATATGACTCCTTAATGAATTAATCAATTGATGGGGTCAGAGCCCTTATAATCCAAACACTCCTAAAACCTCCACCTCTGATCACTGATGTATTAGGGACCAAGCCTTCAAAACATGACTTCATAACTAAACAATGACATAATTGAAATATTTTTTTCTTCATTTGGAATTGTTTGCTCAAAGAAAGAGGGTTCTTCCTCACAGGGAATAAATTTACATAGACAGTCATCTTTCATTTAATTATTGTTTTATTGAGTTGAAAGATTTATCCAATACTTGGTCAAAAAATAAATGCTGTGATTTACTGGGGCTAAATCAGTAAAGGTGCAGTAACAGATAAAAAGAAGTGCTGCACACAGTATTATTGTTCAAATACACTTCTTCCCTTCCCTCAAATCTTATGGATCCCTTAAGCCCACTGATCTGGGGCTTGGCCTTCTGTGACTTGCTTTGGGCTCAGTGAGAAGAATGTATTATACTCAATCTTGGGCTTAGCTATGTGATTTGCTCTGGATAATGGGGTTGAACAGTCGTGGTGAAAGTCACCAAGCTAATCCCAATCCAGATCAACCCATTTCATAGCCAATCTTCACACCATGAGAAATAAACATTTATTATTATTTGCCAATAAGACTCAATAGTTGCTGATATTCATCAGGAGCTGACTGATAACAGGAAACATATAAAACATAAAAATTATTTTACTATAATTTTTCATCTGTATCTGATTTTATAATGCCTTAACATCTTCAAGCACTTCACATACTCAATGTCTAGCACCATACGAGGTACTAAGGCAATGATTAAAATGCACAGCCAGATGAGAAAATGGTCTTGTGTATCAGTGAAGGAATACTCAGTGGCTATTCTCCAGCTATGTAAGCAGGCTTTAGGTCTAATTTTGACAGCCAATCACTAGCAGAATATGTCTCTCTCCTTGGTGTTATCTACACGGAGAAAATATAGAGGAAAGAAAGAACTAAGCAGTTCTGTTGTTTTCAAAGAATTTGTATTATCCTGGTTGGCACCTCCATAGGAACTCTCTGGATGTTGAGATATTTATGTCCCTCTCTGGGAGATCTTGATTTCAGTCCAAAGAGCCTTATAAAAGAGATGGCTTTATCTTATAAATACTTGAATATTAATTAAAAACTTGAGAGAAAGAAAGATGAAACAAAGCAAAACAAGAACAAAAAACACCTCCCTGTTTGTATTTTCTGTGGTCTTTCATAATCTCTAGTGAGGTAGAATGTGGCACCTGCAGTTGGCAAAGTGCCATGGACCCTTCCAAAGTGCCTTTTGCAGGTGTGTAGATTGCCCTGGAGCTTATATTCACTATGGGGCACAAAGCTAACGTTTTTTTCATATTTTAAGTATTTTTTTTATTTCAGACTTACTTTATATACAGACATCATAAAAAATGCACAGACAATGGTGATTTTCTGAGGAATAGGAGAACATGTACAAATTCTGGCCAGGGCTGCATTATGGCTAACTCTATAGTGATAGCATTCAGCTTCTCCTTCATTACTTGTTTGAGGATTATGATGGCTTCTTTCCCTGTCATAGAATTGTGGTAAACTTCTTGCAAGGATCTCTGGGCACCCTCTGAAGCAGAACTAATTGCTTGAGCACCACATTATACAAAAGTCCCAGCTGAGTCCGTATGAAACAGCTGGAATCCTTCTTCACCAGCTCCTCCAAATAACAGTGCTACTCTAAAGAGATGAGACATGGCACCTGGGTCTGCATCTTCTTTTCCAAACTGTAGGGGGCCAGATTAGACACAAACTGGGTCACACTTTCCACCATCATTGTCTCATTGTAGGTAAACCAATGGTTCTCTGTCTCCACTCTGGCCTTATTGATTAAAGTCAGTAAGCAATTAGCCCACTCATAGCACAACCTATATGGGCATCAATATCTACAGTTTTCTCAATGCTGATAGGTTCCATGAGTGGAGAGGTAATTCTTTTCTTCACACTAGGCATATACCTTCTGATGTCTGGATCCCAATGGGATGCAGAACCAAGCTTGATAGCTTTAATGACATATTCCACTTGAAATAATAATAATCTTCCTTTAGGAGAAAAAGTATTCACCCCCCTGGGGAGGATGAGGGGAGGTGGCAGTGGCTGTGAGGGGATTCTGAGAACATACACAACTCCAACAGCAGTCAATTCAACCACACCACCATAGCACCTAAGGCCCCCTTCTGCTCCCAAATACCACAAATCTGATTTTTGATAAATGTGGAATAAATAACAGTTTGTAATATTATTTAAAAAATAATAGTCTCAAATGTAATAGAGAGCATGATGTGCAAAGTGTCTATTCGATACATTTTCTCCTTTATCTTCATTTTATAAATGGAGGGACTAGCCATAGTCTCCGATGTTTGTAGACCCTATTGGAAAACCAGGGACATCAGATTGTCCTGCTGCTGGAGCTGGCCAGGGATGTAGGAGAGAAACTATAGAGAAGAGGGAGTGGGTAGCTAGTGAGCAGGATAGGACCAGGTCTGGAAGGAAAGCTAAAGCCTGAGAAGCCTGAGCACTGGGTCTCTGGGGCCCTTGAGCTTCCTGTTGGGCAGAAACAAGTGTACAGCTGCTGGTGCCATCTCCCACCTCAGAGCCAGGGTTGGAGAGGGAGCAGGGACCACACAGGCCCCAAAGGAAAAATATGTGTGTGGGTGGGGGTGTGTGTGTGTATGTGTGTGTGTGTGTGTGTGTGTGTGTGTGTATGTGTGTTTCAGAGAGAGAGAGAGAGAGAGAGAGAGAGAGAGAGAGAGAGAGAGAGAGAGAGAGAACCATTTAAAATGTTACTAAGTTCTTTCTCCCTTTCTTCTCAGTATCAAGGGAGACATAAAAGTACCCCAAGAAATTAGGTGAGGATTGAATGGATGAGATAAAAATGTCCTTTTTTTTAGGCAAGAAAAAAGTTAAATAGCCATTTCTATAGTTCATGATAATGCAAATAAAAGCTCCTAGCCCAGGAGCTGGCTAGAGAGCTACATTATGTTAATACAGGGTTTTTAAAAAGCTATTTAATTTTAATTAATTAATTAATTATAATGCTGTAAGTGAATATTCTGCCCTGCTTTCTAAGAACTTAATTTGCTTTCCTCTCTGTTTCTCACTTTACAGTTGGGGAATTTCTGGCACCATTTGTTTGGATAAAACATGAAATTACTCTTTGTTGACTTCTGCAGGTGTTATGCAGATTTGCTTTCTCCTGAGGACAGGCTTGCTGTTCCTTAAAGGCTTTTCTTTCCCAAGGCCCAAGGGAAGCTCAAGTTTCAGGTTATTTTTCATTGACCTTAAAACAAGGGGCCTGAACTTTTGGGAGGGGGACCCAGCAACTTGACAACTCTAGGGTGTCTGAAGTTCCATCCCTCTTTGCTTCCAGAAGGACAGACCCGAAGTAGAAGGTCCTTACCAGTCTTGGATGATCACCTCAAAGTGGCCCACAGGTCCAACCTCGAGAACCCCGAAGTCCTCATGATGGGGCAATTGCACACACTCAATGATCTGCAGTGGTTGGCAGGTCCTCCAAGGGTCCTGTGAGCTACTGCTAGTCTGAACTGAGTTATAAGAAGGTTAAAATAATTGGCATTGTCATTTGTAATGTGAGCATGGAGGGAAAGAGGAACTATTCTGAGTTATTCTGTTTCCCATCACCATATAAGATGTTCTATCTCCAGAATTCAGTACATACTTTCCCTTCCATCTTCTCTGCTCCACTTAAAAAATCCTTTACCACCTTCAGGATTCAGCTCAGATGTCCCCTCCTATGAGCAGATATCCTTGACCCACTCAGCTGTAGTGAGGCACTGCTTCTTTGTATTCACATGGTGTTTGGCACTCATCTCTGTTGTGTATTCCTCTCACTGTAATATGATCCTTTCCTCTGTGCCCTTCCCTTAGATGAAAGATGTCTTAAGGGGTTGAGCTGAATTGTTGATTCCTTTCCACCACTCTAGCACTTTGCACAGAGGCTGGCATTGAGAAATTTTTAAATAAATATTTTAATAATGAGCAAAGAAATGACCAAAAGAAGAATGAAGAGAAGCCAGCATCAGAAGGAAACTTTAAAGTTCTTTCCACCTCATCTCTGCATCCTCCAGTTGGCCTGGTTTTCAGTAATACCCTTTGGGGAATTTATGCTGTTTTGAGTCCCATTTCTCCCTTTTAAACATTTATTCTATAGGTTAAAACATGCAGCTTTGAAAGTTGTCTTTGAAAGTGTAACCATTGTTTAGGTTGTAAGTAGGAGATCTTTCCATAGAAAGGGTTTCGGTAATACTATTACAGAGAGCAGTCTTTATAACAGTGCAAGTTTTTCCAAATGTTTTATAAGAAATTTGGGGAAGGAGATGGCCTGTAGGTCTCTCCAATTCTGTCTCTATGGTTCTACTTGTTGGCTTACAAAGAGTCAACATTATATTAGTCTGACTCAACATAAGCACTTCTGTTTTTTAAGTGCATTGGTGTATATCCTTCCTCCTATATTTGTTTGTTTGTTCTTTTCTTTGCCAGTGCTATGGATTGAACCTGGGGCCTAGGGCATGCTGGGCAAGTGCTCCACATCCCCAGCTACATATCCATCCCTGCCTCCTATATTTGTGATATTAAGTTCATTTTATACTTCCTTCTCTCTGAACAAAAATTTACAGAGATAAAGAGAGAGAGAGTATACATACGTCCCCCTGCAATGCATCTCTTGCACAACATTGATCCCCTTTCTCCTGGCACACAAACCTCCTTCTAGAAATATACTTGCTCCACGTGTGAGCCTTCCTTGAAAGGTAGTCTTGCCCTAAATTCAGCCTACTTCTTAGATAGCCTAGTGAAATCTTGATGTCCTATACCTGACAGGGTTAGTCTGGAAGTATTTCTTGTTTTATTTCTTTGTTTTAGCACAAAGGAATTGGGGGATGGGTGGGTAAGGCTTGTCCTCAGTGCACCCAGGCAGGCTGAATCTTCTGTGCTGTTTCATGATGTAATGTAATGTAATGTTTCTGACCCTTATGCACTTGAATATTTCCTCCATCCCCTTGAAAGTAGAGACTGGATCTTGTTCTCTCCTTATCCCCAACACCTCCTTAGCCGTGGATCTGACTTCTGGGATGCACTTGGTAAATGTGTTTTGAATGAGTGAAGAGGAGAAGGATAAGTTAATAGAAGGTGATGACAGTTGACCAAGGGAAGCCCTGGTAAACACAGTAAGACTGCTTTAACACCTATAGGGCTAGTGGAGGTGGAAGGGTAAGACACTGGAGATGTTTGGGCAGTCTCTGGGAACTAGGGTGGTGGGGAAGGGAAGAAGATAATGGAGTATAGCTAAGAGGCAAGACAGGTTAAAGGGGCAGGGAAATAGAACAGGGGAGCTCTGAATAACTATCACACTGGGCCCTTCCTCCTCACATTCCCTCAAGAACCTGCTCACTTTCTTGGGGTTCCCTTTGGAGTCCTTCCCTACTTGTTGCAATTCTGATGAGAAGACTCACTGTGCAGGGTGAAGAATTATAAGTGGGCTTAGAAGAGCAAATGAATGTAAAGTAAGGAATTCATTAAGCCAAGAAGTTTGAAGCTACATAGATATGCCAGGCTGTAGTGGGGCAGCCTCCTCCTGGGGTGGGCCTTAAAAATGACTATCTTTCCCCTATAAAATATGATAAAGTGGAAATAGCCTCAGAAAAGCCCTGCATTCTAGTTTTTCCAAGGTCTGCTGGTTTTGCTGAGGGTTAGCTAAACTAAGGGGAAGCCAAGATCTTTTCAAAATAAATGGCATTTGGGGGGTAGCTACTGTGCATTTTTAAAGAAGAGATGATGTGGACAAAGAGATGTGACCAGAGAAGTATGTTATTTCAGTGTTTGTCTAATTCTTATTTGTCAAAATGGCCAAGGGTCATATTCAACATACCACATTTTGTTTCTAAAACATAAATATTTTTAGGTAGTAAGGAATAAAAGTTGGAATGTGGACTTATTTTTGTTTAATTATGAAAATATTTTAGGACTTCTTAAATGTTCTCTAAAGACTGACAGTTAATTGTTGAGAGCCACAGCCAAAGGGGCCCCAGCAAACTTCCAGCTGCCAGCAAGCTTCAGACTGCCCCAGCAACATCTAGCTGATTGGCTCCTCTGCGGTGATGTTCATTGGGCTGTTTCCCTGCCCTTCAGACTGCCAGCTGATGATTGGCTCACAGCGGCCCCAGCAACATCTAGCTGATTGGCTCCTCCACGGAGCTGCTCATTGGGTGACTTCTTTGGCTCTGCCCACGCAACCCAGCCAATCAGCCACTTAGAAATCAAAATCCTGAACTACAAATATTTCACTATATGGATGATATGTTATTGGCACACAAAGCTAAAAACACATTGCTAGAATGTTATGCCACACTTACAAACTTATTAAAAAATTATAATCTAGAGATAGCAATAGATAAAGTACAATTAAATTTTCCAATTAATTATTTAGGAGTTCTATTATCCTCAACCATGGTCCGTCCACCAAAAATTCAAATACGAGTAGATCAACTCAAATCACTTAATGACTTTCAAAAGTTATTAGGAGACATAAATTGGATAAGGCCTTATCTAGGTATTCCAACAGGAGAATTGGGACCTTTATTTGATATCCTAAAAGGTCCATCAGATCCAAATTCACCCCGAATGTTAACGCCTGAAGCAAGAAAGGCATTAAAAATCATTGAAACATATATGGAAAATATGCATTTGGATAGAATTGATATAAGTTTGCCTTTATTATTTATTGTACTACCAACAAAAAATATTCCTACAGGAGTATTTTGGCAAGAAGGTCCATTATTATGGATACATTTATCTTATTCTCCTAACACTATTCTTACTAGATATCCTGAGGCTGTAGGACAATTAATACTCAAAGGAATAAAAACAGCAAAGGCAGTGTTTGGAATTTCTCCCCATAAAATTATTACTCCATATACTATGAATCAAATTGATGAATTAGCTAATGAGTTAAATACTTGGGCAATAATAATGTGCAAATCTAATGTTTCATTTGATAACCACTTACCATCTAATCCTTTATTGTCTTTTTGGTCATTGCATCCTGTAATTTTTCCAAAAATGACAAGAAAAACACCTATCATGAATGCTCCAAATATATTCACTGATGGGTCAAATAATGGTACAGCAGCAATAGTTACACCTGATCAAACTTTTACATTTTTAGTACCCAAACAATCAGCTCAAAAGGTAGAGCTTAATGCAGTATTACAAACTTTTGTGATGTTTAAAGATTCTGTATTTAATTTATTTTCTGATAGCCAGTATATAGTTAATGCTATAGTATCCCTTGAAGATGCTGGTAGGATTTCCCCTTCTTCTACTGTTTTCTCTTTGTTTTCCACTATACAAAGTTTAATCTGGGACAGAAAAGATCCATTCTTTATAGGACATATCAGGGCACATACAGGATTGCCTGGAGCCCTTAGTTTGGGCAATGATTTAGCAGATAAAACTACACGTGACATACATATTTTCTCTACACTAGAAGAAGCTATAAATTTTCATGAAAGATTCCATGTCAATGCTAATACTTTACAAAAGCGTTTTAAAATAACTAAGGAACAAGCTAGACAAATAATAAAACAATGTCAAAATTGTGTGACCTTTTTACCACAAGTTAATCTTGGAGTCAATCCTAGAGGATTGATGCCTAACCATATTTGGCAGATGGACGTCACACACTTGCCAGAATTTGGAAAATTAAAATATTTGCATGTTACAGTTGATACTTCTTCTGGATTTTTGATGGGCTCCCTTCATGCCGGCGAAAAAACTAAAGATGTTATAGCTCATTGCTTACAAAATTTTGCCACTGTGGGCATTCCAAAACAGTTAAAAACAGATAATGCCCCTGGTTATACGTCTACTTCTTTTAAACAATTTTGCTCATCATTTGGCATTACTCATATAACAGGAATCCCATACAATCCACAGGGACAAGGCATAGTTGAAAGAGCTCATCAAACTATTAAAATGTACTTATTAAAGCAAAAAGACGGAATTGGGAAGGGGTATATATTCCCCAAAGATAAACTTAAAATAACCCTTTTTACTCTAAACTTTTTAAATTTGGATTCATCAGGACTTAGTGCTGCAGAAAGGCATATGTGTCCAAAAAATGTACATAAGCCCAAGGTACTTTGGAAAGATATTCTAACAGGACAATGGAAGGGTCCTGACCCAGTAATTGTCTGGAATCGGGGGTCTGTTTGTGTGTTTCCACAGGAAGAACAGCAGCCGATTTGGATTCCAGAGAGATTAACCAAGGTTCTGACCCAGAACAGCAGCCGATTTGGATTCCAGAGAGATTAACCAAGGTTCTGACCCAGTGATTGTCTGGAGTCGGGGGCCTGTTTTTGTGTTTCCACAGGGAGAACAGCAGCCGATTTGGATTCCAGAGAGATTAACTAAAGCGATTTCTACAGACCAAAAAGAAGATGATTTAGCTCAAATCCATAATAGCTGATATCCAAAACTCCAATTTGGCTATCCTTACATCTGCGACAGAACCAGGATGCTTTTTTCAATATCTATTTTATTATTGCCCTTTCCCATATCATGAAGTTCTATTTTATTTTTTTGAGCTCATACAGACCTAGGTTAATGTTTTGCTGATCAGTTCTATTTTTTTTTGACTATAGAGTTTTTAAACATTGCAATAGAGATTTTACCTGTAAAAAGTTATAAGGCCTTTACTATTATGTTATGTGTTGTATGTATTATATTATGTGTGCACACTTGTGTTTTGTGTTATATGTTTGAATGTACGTATGTCCAATGTACGTATTTCCATATATCATATATGATGAGCGCTCATGAAAAGATGGATCCAAATATTTTTTTTTTTATTCACGTGATTTAAATGGTTTAATTTAAATTGGGTAAATAACTGTTAAGAATTGTTTTAATATGTAAACAAAAAAGGAGGTTAACAGATCTGTTTGTTTACTCTCACCTTTCGTTTTCATTATATTTAATAATTCTTTTCACTATAATGTAAATTGTTAAGAAAATTGTTTTCTTTTAGTGTCTTCTGGAATGTTACCTAATTTTTTCTTTAGCCATTATTGCCAGAATTTCTATCTTCATCCCAGTGCCGATGAAGATAATATAAATTGTTAAGAAAATTGTTTTCTTTTAGTGTCTTCTGGAATGTTACCTAATTTTTTCTTTAGTCATTATTGCCAGAATTCCTATCTTCATCCCTGTGCCGGTGAAAACAAAGATAAAACTAATCTACAGTTTCTGCAATAGCCATCACTGAACTGCTTACAGAACTTGCACTGAACTGCTTACAGAACTATGTGTCACTTGTATGCATTGTGAACTATCTGTTGGTGCAGCGACTTGTGGTAGTGTTGGGGTATTTTTGCTGATGATATCATCGGTGGTACAATTTTCCCAAAAGGAGCCGTCAATTGACTTGGTATATCTTCCTCCCTTCTGCTTGTCATGATCATTCAGCTAAAATTTGGGGGTCAACAGAGGTGAGGCAAAGAACCTCCCCCCCCCTCCCCCCCCCCCCCCCCCCCCCGCTGAGACCTCTCCACAGGTGTGTATACTGGACCGGTAGTCAATGACGGGTAAGATCCAATTACAATGGTACCAACCTAAGACAGGAGGCTGACGCCCTGAGGTCAGCTCATCCGAAGACAGGTAAGGACCATATGTAGTATTGGACAACCTAAGGCAGGCACGGTCCCTAAGCCACATGCTTGTTGTTTAAACAGAGAGGGGGAGATGTTGAGAGCCACAGCCAAAGGGGCCCCAGCAAACTTCCAGCTGCCAGCAAGCTTCAGACTGCCCCAGCAACATCTAGCTGATTGGCTCCTCTGCGGTGATGTTCATTGGGCTGTTTCCCTGCCCTTCAGACTGCCAGCTGATGATTGGCTCACAGCGGCCCCAGCAACATCTAGCTGATTGGCTCCTCCACGGAGCTGCTCATTGGGTGACTTCTTTGGCTCTGCCCACGCAACCCAGCCAATCGGCCTCAAGAGGAGGAGGATTGTGGGAGGTTGAGAGGCTGGTGTGGGAGAGAGAGGCTTGTGGAAGCCGGTGGTGGCAGTTGGGCTCTGAGGGTTTTTCCCTGGAGCTGTTTTGTTTGGCGTTTGTAGTTCTAAAAATAAAGTTAGTTTCTTTTTGACAAGTGGCTCCTGATTTGTGCCAAGCCAGACTTCGGCAGTTAATATTTAAAGTATTATTTTGATTCACTTAAATAAAATATAAAACTTGCCTAATGGGCAACATGAGGAACCCAAACTCTCCCTTGGGTTCCAGGTGGTGCCATCTGCATCTCTGTAACCAAGTGCTCTGCATATAGTAAGAGCTCAGTAAATATGTGATGAATGAGTGGGAAAGTGGAAATCCAGTGGTGTATGCAATCTGGCTCTTCTGCTCCATTTGGAAGCAGCTATTTGGTTAGGGCTCAATGGAACCTTGGCATTCTGATTTCTTTTGCTCTAGAAGCAGATAAAGTAAGAAGCCAGGTACACCTTAACATTATCTATTCTCAAATCTTGTCATTAACAATATATCTGTTTTATGAGAAAAATGTATGCTTGTGTTCACTCACATGTGTGTGTATTTGCAGAAGAGCCTTGCAGTATGATACCAGTTTTCTAAAAATTAACCATTTATGTTTTGCAATTAGTATTTTATAGTATCTTATGCAGTGGTAATCACTGCATCTAAGCAAATGGGTAGCTCCAAGATTCTGCAAGGCCATGATGATGTGAACTGAGCATATTAATTACAGTATCATTATGAATTTCCTCTGATTTTTTAAAAATTTATTTTTTATTAACATGCATAAATACTACACATTAAAGGAGTTTAATGTGCTATTTAACACATTCATACAGTATTTACTAATCAAATATAATCTCCCTTTTTCTCTTTATTTGCTTCTCCTGTTCCTTCTAGTTATCAGTATTTTTTTTTTTTTGTACCAGAAATTGAACCCGGGGGCGCTTAACCACTGAGCCACATCCCCAGCCCTTTTTATTTTTTATTTTGAAACAGTGTCTCCTGAGTTTCATAGAACCTTGCTAAATTGCTGAAGCTGGCCTCAAATTTGTGATCCCTGGTCTTAGCCTCCCAAACCACTGGGATTATAAGTGTGAGCTAGTTTTTAATCTTAACTTCCACATATGAAAGAGAACACGTAGTACATCTTGTTGTCCTGTGTCTGGCTTATTTCACTTAATGCAATGTCCTTCAGTGCCATCTATTTTGAGAATGAGAGGAATTCATTCTTCTTTATGGTTGAATAATATTCCATTGTGCATATATACACCACAATTTCTTTTTCTTTTCATCTGTTGATGGGCACCTATGTTGATTCCTCATCTTAACTTGGTCTTTTTTTTTGGTCTTTTTTTTTTAACTGTATACAGTAAGAAAACAGAAAGGAATGAAAGTTGCTGGTTGGCACTACTAATATATTTCTAGAGTATTTTCAGTTTAAGGCTATAATAGATTTCTAAGCTGACCCTCCATGATCTCTGTCCTCTGGGTTCATTCTTGTGATTATGTTGTTACTTGGCAAAGGGATTTCACAAAGGTTATGAGTTGCCTGACCTTAAGAAAAGGAGGGTTATACAAGAGGACCTAGCTATTTGAACAGTTTTCTCTGGATAGTTGGAGAAGCAGAAGTCATACGTTCAAAGCATGAGAGGAATTCAAGATGCCAATGATGTCTTGAAAATAGAGAGCTCCACAAGTTGAGACATGTGACTGATGGTGGGAGCTGGGAGTGACCCCCACCAACAGTAAGTGGATGGTACTACAGTACTTTAGTAGTACTTTAGTACTACAACCAGAAATAATTGGATTTGAGAAAGGGGTGTGTCAGGGGAATCTCATGAAGAGCACAGGGAAACTGGTACATTAGAAGAAAGGGGCCGGGGAAGGGAGGAGGGAAGGGAAAGGGGAAATTCTGGGGAACAATATTGACCAAATTATATAATTATGTATAATTATAATAATAATTTAAAAAGATATAACTGAATTTGGTCAACAGCTTGAAGAAAACTTCCAGCTAATATACAGCACCTCCAGCTTGGCTAATACCTTGATTTCAGTCTTTGTGATCCTAAGCAAAGGACCCAGCTAAATTGTGTGACTTCTGATCCAGGAAACTATAAGACAATACATATATGCTGCTTAAAGCTGCTAAGTTTGTGGCAATCAATTATTCAGCAATGGAAAAACAATACAGATTTCAGTACCTAAAAGTAGGATATTGCTATAATGGAAAAAGTATAGAAATGATTTGGAAATCAGGAAGGGGATACAGGATGGAAGAATTTAAAGGAACATGATGGAAGGAGATTAAATTGCCTCAAATTGATTGTTGGTTGAAATATGCACATTAAAGAAAAAGAGTTCAGTTGTTGACAAGTTTGAGGTATATATTGAGAAGCCAAAAGCTACTGGCAAGTAGGAAGGTGCTTACGTGGTTCTGTAAGTCAAGAGAAAAATCTGGGCTAGACAGGTGGGTACAATAACATTACTATTGGGGAAGGGAGTTTAAGTTATTGACAAGGGAGCAATTGGCATGATGAAATCAAGGCTGTTTATGTATAAAATTGAGATAATTTTTCATTGTAACTTTTCAGACAAACAGACTGGAGGCTTGTCAATCTATGACAGAGAGATATAGTCAGGCATTGCCATGGTCTTAAATATTTACATTCTCCTAAAATTCACACATTGAAATCCTATCCTCCAAAATGGTAGGTAGTATTTAGAGTTGGGGATGAGGTTTGTAATGAAGGCAGAACCTTTGTGAATAAATTCATATCCTTATAAAAAAAGCCCCGAAAGAGTTTGCCTTTACACCACTTCATGATCCAGAGTGAAGGTGCCCTTTATGAATCAGGAAATAAACTTCAAAAGACACTGGAAGTATTGGGTTTCTTGCCTCCAGATCTGTGAAGAATAAATTCTATCTTTCATAAGCTACTCAATCTACAGCATTTTTGTTGTAGTAGACCTAATGAGCTAAGATACATAGTATAAAAGTTAAGAAAGAATACATTTTCATGCAAAGGGTGCCCAACTATCTCACCTAAGGGATATGAGGTAAGTGTGGCTTCTTGGGTTTTCCCAGTATTTTACTGAACAACTGCTTAGGTTCATGGTGGTGGTGCTTTACCTATCCAGGATAAGGGACTGCTAGGTTACAGGGAGTTTACTGCAATACTTGTATTTCCAAATATGTCACCCCTAAACTCCAGTAGAATTACTTTAGTACTGAAAAATCTACATTTATCAAACTGCTTTTCCTGGATCTAGCTAGAATTGATTCCAGGTACAATTCCTTCACAAACCACTTGTGCCACCCTGCCACATTATCCTCAGTTTTAGAATGATGATTACTCATCTCATATATGCAGTGACATTGTAAGGGTAAGTAGTATGTAATCAGTTTAAGATCTTAGCATGGAAGCATAAGGCCTACCACCTAGTTCACAGAGTAGTCCTGGCAATTAAATGAGGTAAGGCATCAGTGAAGTGATTTAAGTGCTTAATACAATCCCTGGCATAAACGGAGAGCTCAGTCAGTGGCAGTTGTTATTGTTGTTAATTGCTATTACTTATTTGTTATTGCTATTGCTGTAACAACTCTTATTGCAAAAATAATAGAGTTGGAGTAACTGAATGAGAAATTTGGAAGGAGGATTACATATAGTCAGTGGAGTGTTTGAATTTAATATTTAAGAAATGGAATAGTTTCAAGTGATGGCAGAAGTACAGCAATCTAGGATGGGAGTCAGGGTTTGGGGGAAATTGGAGATGTTAGATGAAGGTCATTAGCACTAAGGATGCCAGAGGAGTCCTGGCTGGGAGTAGGTCATCCATGTGGCTATGGAACTCTCCCAGCATGACGGCATGACTTGAATTAGAAGAGCTGACATCTTTAATAAAAGAAGAAAATACCTGGGCTTTTGTTGGCAGGATTCCTATGCCTGGGAGTTTTTGGATTGTGTGGTATTAGCAGAACTGTTATACCTTTGGAGTTCTCAATACCCTCTAAGTTCAGGAAGTGATTGTGGAGGCCAGGTAGCAGGTGGCTGTTGGGGTAGTGTCTTTGGTCCTTAGCTAGCTGTCTGGAGTACATCTGATGTGCTTTTCCCATTCTTGCAGTCCAGGCAAACTGCTTTGGTTCAGGAAGACAGACCCCAAGCGCTACTTGACTGAACATCACAAAATCTGTTCTCATTCTAATTTAGAATGCAAAGACTCGTGTGGTGACTCATACATTTGAAAAGCTCAAATTAAGTAGGGTGATCTCAACGGTGATTCACTGATGAAAACTGGAAAGTGATTCATCTCTTTTATGTGCTCGTCCTTGGAAGTCACCAGGCTTGTCTTTCTTTGGAAGAACACGAAGAACTCATTGCACTCAAGGAAAGACACTGGGCCCTCCTGTGGTGGTATTTTAGTCATTACAAGGAGTCATTCACAACATTTCTTTTTTTTTAAAACAAGGTCATTTTCTTTAGTTACTTTTATTCTCATCTACAATCCATAAAATGCTCTTGTGCTGTAATGACTCATGCTAATAAATTAGGGAAGGGAATGATGCTTTTAGGCCAAAGGTGGTTGAATATTTGGTACAGATTCACTGTTCTGTAATCTCTAGGGACTACTGTATCTTCTTCAGTATCTATTTGTTATCAAGGAATAAGTTTTTCCTTAGAAAAACAGATGGGTTTAAATGAATTTTATAAGATACTTAGAGGAAATTCTTAAAAAAAAAAACTAGTTAAAAGTGAAGCTGACTTCTACTGTAACAAATAGAACCAAAGATTAATGATTCTTGTATGCCAGTAATAGCACTGTGTGGAGTTAAAAATCAATACTTAAAAGAAAAAGGAGGATCACACATTTGGACACATTAAGTATTTCGTTTTCATCTACTATGTGGCTAGCCACTGTGCTGACCATCAGGGAAGGTAGGAACACCTCTGAGCTTCCTGCCACCTTGTTTAACACTCACTGTAGCCCTTATAAATGGCCAATTCCAATGCAGCTGATAACCTGTAACCTCATCCCAGTTTTTAATGTTTATAGCTAACATTTATAATGGTCTTCTTTTTTCAAGAAGAACTGACTGGTTTTATCATGTTTTGACTCACTTAATCTTCACAAAACCCTAGAAGTACTTATTATTATTATTATTATTATCCCTGTTTCTATATATAAAGAAACTGAAGCATAGAGGCATTAAATGAATTATACAAGGTCACACAATACTGGAAAGGGAGTCAGGGTTCAAATCCAGACAGCCTGGCTCCAGAGGTCACCTCTATCATTCTCTGGGTGCCCCTCTGTGTCTTTCTTGCCTGATGTTGCATCCCTAGTCCTAGGTGTCTCGTCTGGCCGTTCAGATCTGCTGCTTAGACTCCTTTGCTTTATTATTCACATAGTTGTCATAATAATGTCTTAAAACCATTAGATCATGCTACTGTCTTCATCAATAAGCCCAGTGACTGTCCATCTCACTTAAAATCCACACTCCTTAAGGGTCCTGCATAATCTGGCCACTGCCTATGCAGTGACCTCATCTTTACTACTTTGCCTGGCTTGCTGCCTTCCAGCTCTATTATTCTACATCAGGGTTGCCCCTAGAACTTCACTGCTTCCTGCCTCAGAGACAGAGATATTCCTGATTCCTCTGCTGGAGAGATTCTTTCCCTGTCATTATGTTTGCTTCATTGCTGAAGTTTACATAATATCATCTTCTCACAAGGTCCTTTCCTGACCATCCTTTCTACTACAGCTCATCAATTCCCAGGCATGGGATTTCCCTTACCTCATCCTATAGCAATTAAGTCACGCTCTGAAATAATATTGCAGTATCACATTCATAATGGCAGGCAATTTAATGTTACTCATTAATTTTTGATTTTTGGCAGGTGCTGAGGATGAACCCAGGGCCTTGTGCACACTAGGTAAGTGCTTTACCACTAAGCCACGCTTTAACTGAGAACTATGCCTAACTTGTAGTAGGCACTCAAGAAATATTTGTTGAATGAATGCATACTTGTGTAAATTTTTTAATTTCTTCTTTTTAGTTATGCATGAGAGTAGAATATATTTTAACATATCGTACATACTTGGGATATAACTTCCCATTATTGTGACTGTACACGATATGGAGTTACATTGGCTATGAATTCACATATGAACATCCGAAAGTTATGTTTAATTCATCCTGCTGTCTTTCTCATTCCCATCTCTCCTTCCTTTCCCCTAACTACTTCCTGTTCAAACTGGTGAACTTCCACACCTACCCCTCTCCAGCCTATTGTGAGCCAGCATCCACAGATCATAGAAAATGTTCAGCCTTTAGTTTTTTGGGGATTGGCTTATTTCATTTAGCATTTATAGTCTCCAGTGCCATTCATTTACCAGAAAATATCATAATTTTATTCTTCTTTATGGCTGAGTAGTATTCCATAGTAGTTTATTTACCCCATTTTCTTTATCCATTCATCTGTTGGAGGACACCTATGCTGGTTCCATAGCTTAGCTATTGTGAATTGAAATACTATAAACATTGATGTGGCCATGTCATTGTAATATGCTGATTTTAAGTCCTTTGGGAATAAACTGAGGAGTGGGATAACTGGGTCAAATGGTGGTTCCATTCCAAGTTTTCTGAAGAATCTCTATACTGATTTCCAGAGTGGTTGCAACTAATTTTCAGTCCCACCAGCAATGTATGAGTGTACCTTTTCACCTACATCCTCACCAACATTTATTGTTGTATTCTTGATAATTGCCATTCTGACTGGTGTGAGATGAGATTTCAGTGTAGTTTTTTAGTTTGTATTTCTTTAATTGCTAGAGATGGTGAACATTTTTTTAAATATTTGTTGATAGATTCTATTTTCTTTTCTGTGAAGTGTCTGTTCAGTTCCTTTGCCCATTTATAGATTGGGTATTTGTTTGTGTGTGTGTGTGTGTGTGTGTGTGTGTGTTAAGTTTTTTTTGAGTTCTTTATATATCTTGGAGACTAATGCTGTATGTGAGGTGTGGTGGCAAATTTTTTCCCATTCTGTAGGTTCTCTGTTCATGTTCTTGACTGTTTCCTTTGCTGTAAAGAAGCCTTTTAGTTTGATGCCATCCCATTTGTTGGTTCTTGATTTTATTTCTTGTGCTTTCAGAGTCTGAGGAATTCGGTTCCTAAGTTGACATGATATCGAGTTGGACCTACTTTTTCTTATAGTAACTACAGGGTCCTGGGTCTAATGCTTAAGTCTTTAATTCACTTTAAGTTGAATTTGTGCAGGGTGAGAGAAAGGGATTCAATTTCATTCTATTGCAGGTAGATATCCAGTTTTCCCAGCACCATTATTGAAGAGGCTATCTTTTCTCCAATATATATTTTTGATGCCTTTGTCTAGTTTGAGATAACTACATTTATGTGGGCTTGTCTTTGTGTCTTCTGTTCTGTACCATTGGTTTTTGTTGAGAGCCACAGCCAAAGGGGCCCCAGCAAACTTCCAGCTGCCAGCAAACTTCCAGCTGCCGGTTGATGATTGGCTCACAGCGGCCCCAGCAACATCTAGCTGATTGGCTCCTCTGCAGTGATGTTCATTGGGCTGTTTCCCTTCCCTTTCAGACCACGGAGCTGCTCATTGGGGGACTTCTTTGGCTCTGCCCACGCGATCCAGCCAATCAGCCTCAAGAGCAGGAGGAGTGGGGGGAGGTGGAGAGGCTTGTGGGAAGCAGGTGGTGGCAGTTGGGCTCTGAAGGTTTTTCCTGAGGAGCTGTTTTGTTTGGCATGTGTGGTTCTAAAAATAAAGTTTGTTTCTTTTGACAAGTGGCTCCTGAATTGTGCCCAGCCAGACTGCGGCAGGTTTTGATGCCAATACTATGCTGTTTTTGTTACTGTAGTTCTATAGTATAATTTAAGGTCGGGTATTGTAATGCCTCTTGCTTCACTTTTCTCTCTAAGTGTTGCTTTGGCTATTCTCAGCCTCTTATTTTTCCCAGTGAATTTTATGATTGCTTTTTCTATTTCTATGAGGAATGTCAATGGAATTTTGATTGGAATTGAATTAAATCTGTATAATGCTTTTGGTAATATGGTCATTTTGACAATATTAATTTTTCCTATCCAAGAACAAGGGAGATCTTTCCATCTTCTAAGGTCTTCTTTAATTTCTTTCTTTAGCGTTCTGTAGTTTTCACTGTAGAGGTTTTTTTTCCACCTCTTTTGTTAGATTGATTCTCAAGTATTTTATTTTATTTAGGCTATTGTGAATGGGATAGTATTTCTAATTTCTCTTTCAGTTGATTCATCACTGATGTACAGGAACACAATTGATATATGGGTGTTAATTTTATAATCTGCAACCTTGCTGAATTCATTTATTATTTCTAGAAGTGTTCTGGTGGAGTTTTTTGGGTCTTCTAAATATAGAATGATGTCATCAGCAAATTGGGATAGTTTGAGTTCTTCTTTCCTATTCATATCCCTTAATTTCTTTCTTTGTCTAATAGCTTTGGCTAGAGTTTCCAGAATTATGTTGAATAGAAGTGATTAAAGAAAGAATCCCTGTTTTATTCCATTTTTTGGAGGGAATGCTTTCAATTTTTCTCCATTTAAAATGATGTTGGCCTTGGGTTTAACCTATGTAGCTCTTACAGTGTTAAGGTATATGACAATAATTTTTGAATGAGTGAATAAATGTGTTCAGTCTCAATGATAAAACACAGATAATTTTAATACAATGTGGAAAAGTTTATGGGTGCATAGAAGAGGGATTCCTAAGGATTTCTGGAGGGATGCTGCTGAGTTGAGTTTTGGCAAAAAGTCAGGAGTTATTTAGGCTAAGAATGGGTGGAAAGGATTTTCTGATAAAAGAAAATGAAATAAGTGGATTTATAGGTGTGAACTAAGTATTACATATAAGGATTCCAAGTAGTTGGGTGTTCTGGAACCTTAAAATATAAGGTATGAAGAGACAGAAAATTACCCTTGGAAATAATACAGGTAAGGGATACTCTTAAATATTGAAATTAAAAAATGCAAAAAGCTACAAAAATTAAACAAAATCTTATTGCACTTATAATGGAATGTATTAATAAAAATGATCATTCATTAGTATTCATTGTTTAGCCCAGATATTAAGAAGCATTGGTAGCATCAGACAGAGAAAGGGAAATAATGTCCTTATACCCATGGGCCACCATCCCAAGATGCAAGTGCATGCCTGGCTTGGCTGAGTTGGGATGATGAGGATTGGAGTAGTCGCACTTAGCAGTCCATGGATTACCCATGCCCCCAAATGTGGGCCCCACCACTGGGAGCTGTGGGGCTAACTCTCATTCCAGTTCTTATATCAGTGAGAAAAGAGAAATAGTTTAGTTTCTTGTTTGTTGTTTTCTCTTGCTGGATGAAAAACTTCTTGAGGGTACTTCGGCAATCTTCACTCTTGGCAGGAGTTCATAATCTTTGGTCTCTGAAACATCTGGTGAAATTTTCCTGCCAGCTATGCTAATTCCTAGCTATGAAACTAATGAAAGGAATTAATTTCTCTAACTCTGAAGCCTCTTCTCCTTCAAGGACGTCATTGAGTTAATGTGTGGCAACTAATGATATCATGAGGTAGCATTTCACCTGTTGGGAATTCTGCAATCACTGTATTTCAGTTCAGCAAATGTTTCCTGAGCACTGCTTTTTGATGGGTATTTGTATGAAGTGCTGAGGATATGACGTGAATAATGTAGGTCTGTTTAGAACCGCAGTGTAGTCTATATTCTGATGGGGAAGACAGATTGAATAAATAATCATGAACTAGCTATTTAAAGTCAGCTATGGGTGCACATACCAGGGTACCTGATATGGTCGAGAAGACAGGGATGTTCTTCTTGAAAAAGAGATGTCTTAGCCCAAACTTGAAGGTTAGATAGAAATTAGCCAGGTTGAGGGCAGGGTGTTGAGGTAGGGATGAGTCCTCCATTTAGACAGGGGTACAGACCTGCAGGTGTAAGAAAGCACATATGTTTGACAAACTACAAGTTGTCTGACATGATTGGACCAGAAAGAGCAAGGGGAAGTGATGACTAATGAGGCTGAAAGGGTCAAGAAGTGGCCAGATTTTGAGACATGTTATGGAGATGGGACAGTACCCTGTGGATGAATAGAAGTACCTAAAGGGTTTAAGCAGAAAGGTGACAGATATTTTTTCAAAATAAATTATTTTATATGTAGCAGATTGTTTGGAAACATAATAGTCAAAAACCAGGAAATAAGCAACCAGTGCTTCAGAGTTATCTAAATACATCTAATAAAGTTGCATACTGAGGTCTGTGACTTTTGTCTTACTCTTAAAGAATCCCTCTCTATTTTTTATGTTTAATTCCCATTTTGTTTACACAGTTGCAAAAGCTCTGCTGTCTCTCCTTTTTATGTTTTGTTGTCATTTCTCTCTTCTGCTTTTGTTTTCATTTTTTATGGTAAAATAGAAAACACTATACAGATGATCACTATTTAATTGAAACTGAAGGACAGTAGGAGTTAGCTAGATGAATAAATATTTATTCCTGTGTGAATAAAGTAATGAATGAGCCTATAGAATAGATAAAATATAAAGAAAAAGTTGAGTGAGAGTGGTCAGAATTGGCTACTGAAGAAGTCTATTTTATCTATTTATTTATTTTGTAGCATCAATTTTATTATAGATTTGTGAAAAGTAGATATTTGTTAAGAACCATCTCTGCTATCCCAGAAATATGGGAGAAGGGACAGAGAAGAGCAGGGCAGGGGCAAATGTCCCAGGAAAAAGTATCTGATGTCTCTTCCAGGTGGGGCAGAAGGGTTCCACTTACCTCCAGGTGTCTTAAGATGCCCTCCAGACTGGAGTATGTGGAAGGAGTCCAAGGCAGTCCGTTCTGACAGCTGTTCCACCTAAGTGAGATCTTGTCATCTGTTTGGTTTGCCTATTCCCCTGCTGTCCACTGTCACTGGAGCTGCTTTGTTTCTGAATCTTCTGCGTGTCTTTGCTCCTTTCATTGAAGGCACTTTGTTTCTGAGTCTAGGGCCTATCTTTTGGGCCAGCATACAACAGCCCATCCATAAGACACAGGCCACAATTCTCTGAGTCACCCCTTCAGACCTTCCTGTTACAGGAGCAGCCTGTGGTTCCACCGTGGGGTTTCTTGGTGAGGAGGGAGCTTTCCTCTGACAGCACACATTGAGAAGACTTGCTGCTCTCTGCCTCCCATCCACTGCTGCTCTACCAGGAGGCTGGCGGCAGGGCTGTAAGGACATGCTGGCGCCTCTGCTGGGAGTCGGGTGCTTTCCTGCAGCTTTAGAGGGGAATGATTGTAGGTTGGTTCTTCTGCTGCTCTTCTGCCCTGTCTGTTTGTTCTCTTCAGGCAACTGATGGTCATGCAGGCAAGAAGTGGAAGGAAGGCTCACTGGCACTCCTCTCTGGGTGAAGAGTGAAGCTGAAATCATCTGAGGGGCATGGCAAGGCCCAATCTTGTGCACAGACTTCATTTGAACTGTGCGGCCTGCTCCCTACAGATCCTGTTGCTGGAGCATAAGATATATAGTCCTCACCTCATCAAATTTTCTGCTCATCAAAGATACTATGGTTTTGTATAGGCCATAACCAGGTCAACCATGACCTTCATTATTGAGGAGTCTGGGTATTTGGGGATTGACTCACTTGAATGACTCAGTGACTGTTGCTCAGTCTCAGTGCCCCATGATTTTATCTACTGTGAGCCTCTGCATAGGGTCTATGATTAGTAATTGAGCAATAAGGCTTTGTATGTCAGTGGACATGTGAGAGGGAATGTCATACCTTGCAGGCAGGACTTGTTCCTTTAGCTACCCAAAGATGGTCCCATTAAATGAGAGGCACCCTGTGATCATAAAGTACAATAGGACACCCAGGCTCCAGATGTCCATGGGGCCATCATATTCATGCCACTGTTAGAGCTCTGGGACCCAGTATAAGACAGTGCCACAGATCATGTTCAGCTTCCATCCAGCTGTGAGCATGTGGCCCAGGCTGAAGTCATGGAGCTTGATTTTCTTTGGGCATCCACTAGGATGACCTCTGACTTCAGGTGTTTGTGTGTGATGCTGTTCTCAATGGCAGTAGCGCATGCTGCAGGTCATCTACTTGAACACTCTCTGGGTCTCCCCCTCTTATATGCCCATGGTCTCTGGGATGTGGTGCAGCAGCACTACACACTACCTGTGTGTTCCATGATGAGCAAACATTTCTAATGGTCTCAACAACTTGAAACAGTTGGATGCCATTAGGGTGTTCCACATCCTTCTTTATGTCCACCTCAGATAGAATGAGGGGCAAGTCCTGCTCTACCTTTCACGGGGATTTCACAGCCATCTCTGTCCCTGTGTGGATATGTTGGGCCAGTTTCACTTGGGAAAGCTGCCCGGCCCAATGTCACTCAGAACCTGATAATGCATGTGAGGGCATCCTTTATGAAGAATGTGGACTAGAGGCCCTGCCACACTCCATTAACTCCACTACTCTGACTGCCTTTGCTACACATTCAAAGCAGAAATAACAATAAAGGAGACTAGCTAAACAAACCAAACACCCAAATCAAAAAACTGATCCAAAGACCAAAACCAGAACCACCAAACCACCAAACCAGCTGTCTGTGAGTCGGAGAGGTCACCTCCAATGGCGACCTGTGCTTATGGACAATAACCCAACTGCAGCCAGGGATTTACATGGTCAGTGTTTGAAATTTGCTTACAATGGCTTCTTGTGATTCAGAGCAAGACATGGCCTTGTCATATTTGGATGTAGACCACAGTGTTTGTCTCACGCTGTGACCTCTAGTATCTTTTCCTCTTTACTAATAAGAAAAGGCTCCAGAAGCTTTTTGCTTCAGTGGATTATAGAGACTGTTATTTACTTGTTTAGAAATTAAAACCTGTAGATTTAAATGGCCCTTTCATTTCAAATCTGGAAATCTGTGATAACTTTTGCCTTTTAAAGATCTCATCATATCTGTACTCAAGGTATTCAGTTCCTTTTTCTTCCAACTCAGAATGAGTGGTGTCAAAACGATGACAGCCCTTCATTCACATCATGACACTGTAACAAAATGCTCTGTTCCCTAAGACAACTTAGGGATGTCATTAACATCTATGGGGCTGAGAGGAAGGTCACTTTCATCATAATTTTCCCATCAGGTCTTTATCGCATTTTTCACCAGAAACCCTGAAACTCAAAAGGCAGTGGGTTGGTATATTCGAAATGATGAAGGACAAGCCTGTCATCCAAGAATCCTATGGCCAGCTAAAGTGTCCTTTCCATGGCAGAGAGAAATGGAGATGTTCTTAGATGCCTCAGTCTCTTCATGCTACTGTATCAAAATACCTTAGGTTGGGTAATCTTTAACAACAGAAATGGATTTCTCATTGTTCTGGGGTCTGAGGAGCACTTTTTACTGGGGCATCAGAAATGAAACAGAACCTAGGAAGCACTTTGGTGGGATGAGATTAGGGCTAAAGAATTCAGGTGTCACAGGACAGGAGTGTGTTACTTCCCCCAGTGGAGTCCAGGGTTCAGGGGCTGCATAATGTGGAACCTGCTGATGGGAAACTTAGGGTGTGGCAGTCTGAGCCCAGAGATAAGGATGGGACACCTCAGTAAAGAAGTGGGGCTGCAGGATCCTGGCTGGTAGACTGGTGGTCTTGACTGTCCATACTGTAAGGGGAGAGGCTGGAGGTATAGGGCCAGGATGTACTTCCCAGGTGGGGACTTAAAGGGCACAGAGCAGGTAGAAGATGTGGCCTAAGTTTTAAGCTCTGAAGAACATGGTAGCTGATGGCATCTACAAAGACTTTAGGTAAAAAGGCCAGGGTGAGCTCAACCTGTGGTGGTTTTAATCAGAAACAATCTGGGAGTCAGGGTGGCAGCGGGGTTATGGCTTCAAGTGGCTCAGGAGGCACCAGGCTCTTTCCATCAGGTGGGAAGAGCAAGGCCAGGGTCCTACTTTTGCAGCCACCTGGGATCCAGTGTGCAGAATGCTCCATGGAGCCACAGGCAGATGTGAACCAGAAACACTTTCTTGAGAGTGACTGGATTTTTTGAAGTGTACTTTAGATATATTTTCATAAGATATTAAAAATCTTTCATCTAAAAGGAGTCCATTGCTATAACAATAATGACCAATGAAATCTATGAGAATTTGGGACAAAACCAAGTCACCACAATATGCGAGCTTTTAATTTAGGTGTCATTTTGGAAGAATGAAGAACAATTTATAGTTTCCCTACTTCAAAGGCTTATCACTAATATTGCTAATTTAATATTTTTCCCAAGGAAAATCACACTTGAAATTAGTCATATACTATACAATTTGCCTATTTTGATAATTAGAACTTTTAATGCTTGGTCAGGGAAAATTAAGGGTAATTAAGTAGACAGAGTTTGATAGCTATTTAAACCTAGTTCTTACCCAAGTTTTAAAATACACCTTAAAGTTGTGCTTTCCTAATTCTGTTGTTTGGTTTTTTTACTTTACTGGAGTACAGGCTATCTGCTCTGTGACTTCTAAAGTTTTTTTCATTTTAGAACTTGGGGACTGGAAAACAAAGGTGTTCTACTTTGATACAGGTCTATATAGAGCAAATGGAAGGATCCACAGATTTTGGAGGCAGATTACCTTGATCTGAGGTTTTTCTAGTTCTCGTCCCAGCTATAGAGTGAGGCACTTGCTCAGATTGGGCTTTTACACATTAGGAGTCAGTGTGCCTGGATTTTAATCTTGGATGTATCCTTCACATACCATTTGACCTTGGGAAACTTTTTAAATCTGATTTTCTCCACCAAGGATGATGATTAAGAACAAATATGAAAGACAGCCTCTGTTCCTACTGTCAGTGGTCGTCCCTATTGTGGTCATGGCGTAGTGGTACTCCAGCACTGTTAGCAGTGCTATCACCTCTACACTTCCAGCAGTGACCAAATGAATGACATCTGTCTTTTCTATGCAACAGAGCTGTGGTCAGAGGAAATACGTTGATATATAATCTAAATCAGAAATCACTGGGCAAATACTTGTGGTATCTTTGTATTTTTTCATTAGTTTTCTTTCCTTCTTTCCTTCCTTCCTTCCTCCCTTCTTCCATTCCTTTCGTCTAGAAAAGACTGCCATGTGCAGCGTCTCATTTGGATGTGTCTGGAATCCTGGAAGCTTGACCACTCTATCTTCTCCTATAAATGGACCTCCAGAGCTTGTTAGAAGGGCTTGCAGGGGAGCCTGGCTACTTTTATATACTCAACAAAAGAATGGTCCTCCTTCATCAGGGAAGGTCATCCTCTTCAACTGGGCATGCCGTTTTAGGAAGTCTGACATGAGTAATGAGGGAGGAAGAGGAAACTGGTCTAGCCAGCCAGGTAAGTTGAGTCAACCCTGTCAATCAATAGGTTGACAGATGTTGCAGCCAGATTACACTCTCATCCACTAATTTCTTTAATGCTTGAGATTATGACAGGTTTACTGGATATTTGGAGAATTATGAGAAGTATTTGTGTAATTCATCATTCACATGATTTCAAAAACATAATCACCCAGTTAATCTTTTTTTCCTGTTTAAAAATCAGTGACATTGGTAGGAAAGATGCTATTTATTTTGAATATTATCATATATAAAGAAAGTGGGCAGATTTCTAAAAATGTATGAAAAAGTCTTCTATCTAGGAAGACTCTTCTTTGATTTGGCTTTGTGTATACATCCTAAGGATAAGACACATATTAAAACTATTGTCATGGGTTTGCATCATTATACAAGTTGCTGCTTAGTTTCTCATAATATTTCCCTAAACATGTGCATTGTTTCCAAGGGTTTGGTATTATAAGATGTTCTCCTATGTATGTATGTATATATATATATATATATATATATATATATATATATATATTTGCAAAAATATAGTGAATAGTTTTGTAGATTCTCAGAAGTATGAATACTGGATTAAAGTATATGTATGTTTCCAATTTTACTAGAAACAAGTGTTTCACACAAAAGAATATCCAACAAGCACTTGAAAAGTTACTTAATATCATTGCTCATGTGGGAAATCCAAGTTAATATCACAACAAGATACTGCAACACCTCCAACAAAATGGTTAAAATTGAAAAGATTATCAGTACCAAAGGTTGGGAAGGATATAGGATATAGAGCAAATGGAACATTCATGCATTTTTTTGTACAAGTGTAAATTGGTGCAGCACTTTAGAAAACTCTTTTGAAATTTCTATTAAAGCTAAAGATATCCAACTCTATGACTTCAGCAATCTCAAGAGCAATGAATATGTATGTCCATCAAAGGACAGGCAAAAGGATTTTCACAAATAGTATTTTCTTCCTCCCCAAACTAGAAATTATCTAAATTTCTGTCAATGGGAAATTGAAAAACAGAGGAATATTCACATTGGAATGCTCTATAACATTAAAAACTCCTGATATACTCTTGGATTTAGAAGAATCTCACAGATAAGTTATCCAAGGAAACCAGATACAATTGCATAATTTATTTTACATGAAATTCAAGAACAGGCAAAATTAGTTTGTGATGATAGTGAAACAGAGCCTCTTTAAAAGCTCTGAATTGTTTAAGCTCTCAAACTTCCTTTTTCTGAGAATAGAAACTAAAATATTATCCTCTGATGCTGAGTGGGTACCAAGAAAGCTGAAATGTCTGTGTTCTCTGGCATTAATAGCCTAGCTAGATCCACAAATGTACACCTACTGGCTTTTATTTCTACAAATTGTAGCCACTTCTGTAAGACCTGTGAAGGAAAAAAACTTAGCTTCCTTTTCCAAAGTTTGATCAAAATGTACTAAATTCATTTTTAATTTTTACATTGTTCATTTATTTCTTATGTGTATGGGTGGACAAAATCAGCCAGGCAAGATGCAGGCAGTCTTTCTAGTTTGGCTGCTGCTAAAATAGGAGGTGTGTATCTTAATCCTGATGGTAGCTATGTAAGTTACATATATAAAAACATTAAATTTTGTAATTAACATCAGTGTATTTTACATGGATTAAAGTATAGATAATAAATTTTAATGAAAAAAGAAAAAGAGGAGGGAAAACAAATTTTACTATTGTTCAAAATTGTAATTTAGGACACTGTACAATTGCACATTCTTATTAACAGTAGAGTACTAATTTTTCTTGTGTTCACCAATGCTGGACTTTATTTGTCCTTTTATTCCCCTCCACTTTTTTTTGTTGTTTGGAATTTTCTTTATTTTACCTTTGGTATTTAAGGAGTATGTTTTCAGGTACAGAATACAAAAATCATAGTTCCTGTTTTTTAAAAACATATGGAAAAAAATTTAAAGATATACTCTCAGCAAACTGGGTGCAGTGGCACACACCTATAATCCCAGTGCCTCAGGAGGCTGAGGCAGGAGGATTGTGAATTCAAAGCCAGCCTCAGCAATGGTGAGGTGCTAAGCAACTCAGTGAGACCCTATAAAATACAAAATAGGGCTGTAAATGTAGCTCAGTTGTTGAGAGCCCCTATGTTTAATCCCTACTCCTCCCAAAATACTCTCAACAAACAATAATTATATATATTTATGGAGTACAAGTTATGTATTGATACAAGGAGAACTACAAATCATGCCCCAGCATCTATTTCCTACCAGCCACTTTCTACCTGCCTACAGTGCCCAGTTAATCCATATCAGTGGATTAATCCACTGATTAGGTTACAGGTCTGCTAGTATAATCATTTTATCTCTGAACATTCTTGTGTTGTCTCACACAGAATTTTTTTGGGGATACCTCCTATCTAAACCATAACATAAGCTTTTTTTGTTAATTTAAAAAATTTATTTATTTACTCTAATTTATTATTCATGATAGCAGAATGCAATTCAATTCGTAGTACACTTATAAAGCACAATTTTTCATGTCTCTGGTTGTTCACAAAGTAGAGTTACATCATTTGTGACTTTATACATGTACTTAGGATAATGATGTCCATCTCACTCCACCAACTTTCCTACCCCCATATCCCCTCTCTTCCTCTCCCTCCCCTCTGCCCTATCTAAAGTTCTTCCATTTCTCCTATGCTTCCCCCCATCCCCATTATGGATCAGCATGAACATATCAGAGAAAAGATTTAGCATTTGTTTTTTTGGGATTGGCTTACTTCACTTAGCATAATATTCTCCAACTCCATCCATTTGCCTGTAAATGCCATGATTTTATTCTTTTTTTAATGCTGAGTAATATTCCTTTATGTAAATAAACAACAGTTTCTTTATACATTCATCTACTGAAGAGCATCCTGGTTGGTTCCATAATTTAGCTATTGTGAATTGTGCTGCTATAAATATTAATGTGACTGTGTTACTGTTTTCAAATACTTTGGGTATAGACTGAAGAGTGGGATAGCTGGGTCAAATGGTGGTTCCATTTCCAGTTTTCCAAGGATTCTTCATACTGTTTTCCATTTTGGCTGCACTAATTTGCAGGCCCACCAGCAATGTATGAATGTGCCTTTCTCCCCACATCCTTGCCAACACTTACTATTGTTTGTATACTTAACAGCTGCCATTCTGACTGGAGTGAGATGAAATCTTAGAGTAGTTTTGATTTTCATTTCTCTAATTGCTAGAGATGTTGAACATTTTTTCATATATTTGTTGATCAATTGTATATCTTCTTCTGAGAAATCTCTGTTCAGTTCCTTGGCCCAATCTCATGTGCGTGTGGTAAAAATTTGCTCCCATTCTGTAGGCTCTTTATTCACCTCACTGATTGTTTCTTTTGCTGAGAAGAAGCTTTTTGGTTTGAATCCATCCTATGGATTCTTGATTTTATTTATTCCACTGTAGTATTCTTATTAAGGAGTAGCTGGCCAATACTTTCTCCTATTCTATAGGCTATCTCTTCACAGTCTTAATCATTTCCTTGCTATGCAGAACTTTTTAGTTTGATGGCATCCCACTAATTGATTCTTGGTTTTATTTCTTGCATATTGGGAATCTTATTGAGGAAGTTGGTACTAGCATATATATAATAGAGTGTTGACCCTATGTTTTCTTCTAGCAGTTGCAAGGTTCGTGGTCTAATTCCTTAGCCTTTGATCCACTTTTATTTGAGTTTTGTGCAGTGTAAGAGAAAGGGGTCTAATTTCATTTTTCTACAGATAGCTATCCAGTTTTTCCATCACCTTTTGTTAAAAAGCCTGTTTTTACTCCAAAATATATTTTTGACATCTTTGTCAAATATCAAATGGCTGTAGGTATCATGGATTTGTCTCTGTATCTTCTATTCTGTTCCATTGGTCTTCATGTTTTTGTTACTACAGCTCTACGGTATAATTTCAGATTAGGTATTATGATACCTCTTACTTTGCTTTACTTGCTTACTTGCTTAATATTGCTTTAGCTCTTCTGGGTCTCTTATTTCTTTTTTTCCCCATAGCTTTATTGAAACAAAACTGAAATACAATATTTGCACATATTTGTAGTATGTAATTTGATCAGATTTGACATGTATGTCAATATAAAAAGGAGTTCCATTACTTTTTTTAATTTGAAATCATGCAGACTGTGTTTTTTGCATGATTTATTATATTAGAAATAAATCACCTTAAGATATATAAAACCCCACTGCCACATGTCAATTGTTTCAAAAGTAAGTGGCATACTTATAAGAGGTTAAGGAAGAAAGCCCCCCAAAATTAAAAAGTGTTTTGAACTCAGTTATAACAAAAGCTTAAAATATCAGGACCTCTGGATGAAACACTACTCAGGTGAACATTTATAACTATCAGAAAGTAGCTAAAGTATCATTATTTTCAATTTCTGTAGAATAAAGGACAAAATTAGAGTAGGAGCAGAAATATATGAAATAAAGAAGAAATATTAGAGCTGAAATTTGATAAAAATCAAGGAACTCTAATTAAGACAACAGAAGAAACATAAAAATTAATGTCAATGGAAAGGAAACTATCAAAATAACCTTACAGATTCTAAAAATATATTAAGGTAATATTACAATTGTATGCCAACATATGTGATAGCTTACATAACATGGTCTATATTAGAAAAGTATCCATGTGTACTGAGAAGAAAGTGTATTTGCCCGTTAATGGAGGATATATTCTGGTTATGTCTGTTAAGTATAAATTATCAATTATATATTTTTTACTTTTATAGCTTTTGTTTTTTAGTTTTTGTTTGGAGGACCTATCCAGTGGTGACAGAGGCATGTAATGTTACTCAGTATTATTGTGTTGTGGTTTATTTGATTCTTGAAATTGAGAGGGGTTTGATGTACTTAGATGCTCCACTGTTTGGGCCATAAGTGTTTACAACTGGTATGTCTTTTGATGTTTAATTCCCCAGCAGTATGAACTGGTGCTCTTTGTCTCTTCTTCTGATTCACTTTGGCTTAAAGTCCACTTTATATAAGGATAGAAACCTCTGCTTGTTTATGCAATCCTTGTGAGAAATATGTTTTTTCCCATCTTTTCATCTTCAGTCCATGGATATTTTTGCCTGAGATG
The DNA here is from genome assembly GCF_052094955.1 of Ictidomys tridecemlineatus. Classification (NCBI taxonomy): domain Eukaryota; kingdom Metazoa; phylum Chordata; class Mammalia; order Rodentia; family Sciuridae; genus Ictidomys; species Ictidomys tridecemlineatus. The sequence continues at coordinate 53,711,445 of NC_135487.1, forward strand.
ACTCTCTTGGAGGCAGCATATTGTTGGGTCTTGTTGTTTAATCCAATCTTCCAGTCTCTGTCTTTTGATTGATGAGTTTAGGCCATTAATGTTCAAGGTTATTAAGATATTATTTGTATTCCCAATCATTTGGGTTTATTTTTAGTTTTTATTTTGAATTAGTGTATTGACTATTGCTTCAGTGTAATTCCTCCCTTTGCTGTTTTCACTTTTCTTAAAAAATTTCATCTTCATGGAATATTTTGTTGAAAATGTTCTGTAGTGCAGGCTTTCTAGCTGCAACTTCTTTTAACTTTTGTTTATCATGGAAGGTTTTTATTTCATTTCAAACCTGAAGCTTATTTTTTTTCCAGATATAGGATTCTTGGTTGGCATCCATTTTCTTTCAGAGCTTGGTATATTTTATTCCAGGACCTCCTAGCTTTGAGAGTCTGGGCTGAGAAATCAGCTGAGATCCAAATTGGTTTCCTCTTATACATACTCTGATATTTCTCTCTTGCTGCCTTTAAAATTCTATCCTTATTCTGTATATTAGGCATTTTTACTATAATGTGCCTTGGTGTGGGTCTGTTGTACTTTTGTACGTTTGGGGGCTTGTCTCTTGTATTTGATTTTATATTTCATTTTTTTAGGTTTGAGAAATTTTCTGATAGTATTTCATTGAAGAGATTGTGCATTCCTTTGGTTTATAACTCCATGCCTTCATCTATTCTGATAAATCTTAAATTTGGTCTTTTCATGTTATCCCATAGTTCTTGCTGTTCATTGTTACTTAACATGTTCTCTCCATGGTTGAGTCTATTTTCAAGATTGTATATTTTTGTCTTCATTGCCTGAGGTTTTGTCTTATAAGTGGTATAGTCTGTTGGTGATGCTTTCTATTGAATTTTTAGTTTGGCTTATTATTCCCTTCATTTCAAGGATTTCTGTTTGATTTGTTTTTCAGAATCTCTATCTCTTTGTTGAAGACATCTTTTGCTATCTGTATTTTCTCTTATATCATTCTTTTCTTTGCAGATCAGTTTAACTATGTACATTCTAAACTCCTTCTCTGAAATTTCTTCCACTGTGGTGTTGATGGATTCTATTATTGGAGTATCTTGGTTTGCTTGGGGTGATTTGTTCTTTTGCTTTTTCATGTTATTTGTGTGTATACCCATCTAACAGTATGAATCTGAGGCACTAGAGTTTCTACTCTGTGGACTTACAGTGTTCCTAAATCTTTCTAGTATCTTACTGTTTAGGGGGAGACAAGTAATAACAACAACCAATGCAATTACAGCATTAAACAAAATAGTTCCTACTATGACACCTACAATGTTAATTATCATGATAAACAGAAATGATATGATCAGTTATTATCTATAATTAAAACAGCAAGTTTGCAAAAGGCATTAAATTTTCAAATGGTGAACAGGGAGAGAACAGAAGTGATATAGGATGTGGTGATTATAAGGAAGGAGGAGAGAGGTAGAAGTGAAAGACTAAAGGAAGAGTGAAAGAAAGAACAATAGAGATTGGCTGTTAGCAGAAGAGAGAATCAAAAGAAATAGGATAAAAATACATATATAAGGAAAAATTTAAATAACAAAATAAAAATAAAAATAATATAAAAACAAAACTAAAATATACCAATCAAATGTCCTAGTTAACAAAACTTAATCCATGTAAAATAACTGGCTTCAAAAATGCTAGAGAAGAGAAGAAAAAAATAGGAAACTGTTTAAATGTCTATGTATCATTAAGATCACAATTAAACAGTGAAGAAGAAGAAAGGAAAAGAAAAGAAATCTTGATGAAAAGTTAATTCTTTCTGTTGGATTTTAAGGTATTCTAAACTTTTGTTCTCAGCAGTTTTAGGTGGGGTTGTCTGGAGTATTATGCTCTGCTATCTGGATTGCTGGAGTGAGAGAGGTAATCCCATAAGCAGAGTTCCTGGAGGTAGGTGGGTGCCAGATCTTTGTTGAATGTTAATTGGTCTGAAGATTTTAAATCAGTGCACCTCCATTACCCAGTACTTGCTGATCCTCTCTGAAGACTTTACCCCAAAGACCTCTCCTGAGTTCCATTCACATGGTGGGGGAGCCAATTCTTGGCCCCTACATACACCTTCAAACAGTTTCTCCCGCCCTTCCCCTTCCGAGTTCTGGGTCAGATGTGTCTTTCCCAGTCAGTCCTGCAAGCAGTCATATTGAAAGGGGAGAGGTAGAGAGGGTGGATTTCTAAGACCAGTTGTCCCTTGTGTAAAACTCTCTCCACATTTGGTTTATTTTCTGGTCACTTAAGTACACTTTATATGGTGCAGCAGTGTTTACTAGGACTGTATTTTGGGCCAAACTTTTGTTTGCCAGGAATTGGCCTCCTCAGCTGCTGGCACCCATGCAGTAGCTGCAGAATGGTTCTTTCCTTTGTCCTCCACATGCTTCCTGGAGATATGGCAGCTTCTTTCCCTGCACCTGGATATTGTGTAGCACATCTTTCAGGTTTGTAGGGCAATGTCCTTGATATCTAAATACTCCATAACCAGACACAGTTTCCTTTAATTCCCTTCTCCCTCCACTAGCTCATGGAGGTACCGCTCTGGCTGGTGATTTGTCCTTGGCCATGGCAGTGGCAGTGGCTGTGCCTCTGGGGATTTCTTCCTTATTTTATATGTCCAACCTCCTGAGTCCCCCATCTGCTTTGAATGTCCAGCTTTAAATTCCAGTAAAGTCCCCTGACTTTTATTTTCTTTTGTTGTTGTTGTTGTTCCCCCACCTTGCTGAGAAGTTGCCTGTCTGCTTTCTTGGTCTCACTCCACAGAGCAGTCAAAAAATCAACCTCCTCTATTCTCCCATCTTGAAAACCATCTGGGTCTCTTATTTCTATAAACGACTGTAAGAATTGTTTTTTTTTTTTAAATTTTGTGAAGAATGTCATTGGTATTTTGATGGAAATTGCATTGAATCTGAATATTGCTTTTGATAGTATGGCCATTTTGAGAATATTAATTCTGCCTATCTAAGAACATGGGATATCTTTCCATCTTCTTTCTTTAATTTCTTCAGTATTATTTTATGATCTTCATTGTACACCCATTTTCTTGATTAAATAAATTCCTAAGTATTATATTGCATTGTATTTATTTATTTACTTTTTGAGGTTATTGTGAATGGGATGCTTTTCTGGATTTCTTCCTTGGCTGAATCAAACTTGTAGTATTGATTTATGGGTGTTGATCTAATATTCTGCTACTTTGCTAAACTTATATAAGTTCTAGAAGTATTCTGGTGGAGTTTCTTTGGTCTTCAATATATAGGACCATGTCATCAGTAAACATAGATAGTTTGACTTCTTCTGTTCCTATTTGTATCCCTTGGATATTCCTTGGTGTCTGATCACTCTGGCTAATGTTTCAAGGACTTTAGTGACTAGGAATGGTGAGAGTGGACAGTCTTGTCTTGTTCCTGATTTTAGAGGCATTGCTTTTAGTTTTTCTTCATTCAATATGATGTTAGCTTCGGTTTATCATAAATGGCCTTTATGATGTTGAAGTAAGTTCCTTTGATCCCTAGCTTCTCCAGCATTTTTTAACATGAATGGGTGCTGAAGTTCATCAAAGATCTTTTTTGGCAACAGTTGAGATGATCATGAAATTCTTGTCCTTAATTCTGTTTTTTTAAATAATAAACTACATTTATTGATTTGCATTTGTTGAACCAAACTTGCATCCCTAGAATAAAACCTATTTGATCATGGTGTATTATCTTTTTGCTGTATTTTGAATGTGATTTGCTAAGGAGTTTTGCATCTATGTTAATCAGGAATATGGGTCTCCAGTTTTACTCCCTTGTGGCTGTCTGGTTTTGATATCATACTGGGTCATACTGGCTTCATAGAATGTATTTGGGAGTGTTCCCTCCTTTTCAATTTCATGTAATAATTTGAAAAAGACTCATGTTAGTTCTTCTATAAAGGTGTGGTAGAACACAGCTGAGAATTCATCTGGTTTTGGACTTTTCTATTTTGGAAGGTGTTAAATTACTATTTCAAATTCATTAGTTGATAATGGTCTGTTTAGGTTTCTATATCAACCTAATTCAATTTGGGCAGGTCATATATGTCTAGAAACTTGTCAATGTCTCCCAGATTTTACAGTTTATAGGAGAATAACATTTCAAAGTATGTTCTGATAATCCTCTGAATTTCAGAATAGTCTGTGGTAATATCTCCTTCTTCATTTTTAATCTTGTTGATCTGAGTCTTCTCATCTTTTTTTTTTTTTTTTGGTTAGTTTGGCCAAGGGTGTATCTTATTTATCTTTTCAAAGAACCAACTCTTTGTTGCATTAAGCCTATATATTGTTCTCTTATTCTCAATTTCATTAATTTTAGCTCTGATCTTAATTATTTCCTGTCTTCTACAGGTTTTGGAGGTTTTTTTTTCTTTTTTCTTTCTGTAAGGGCTTGAGATGGAGCCTAAGCTTATTTATTTGGGATCTATCTATTTTTTAATGTAGGCACTCAGTGGTATAAATTTCCTTTTAGAATTGCTTTCAGACTGTCCTGGAGATTTTGACATGTTCAGTTTCTGTTCTTGTTAATTTCTAAGAATTTCTTGATTTCTATTCTCATTTTTTCTGTGATCCATTATTCCATGTGTTTATGTGGTTCCTTTTACTTTTTTTTCTTGCTGTTGATTTCTAGTTTCATTTCAGTATAGTCTGATAGGATACATGAGATTGTATCAATTTTTTATTTGCTTTGTGGCCTAGAAGATGATCCATTTTGGAAAAATTTTCATGTCCTACTCTGAAACAGGTAATTTCAGCTGTTTTGGCATGGAATATACTATAGATGTCTGTTGGGTCTATTTGATTTATAGTGTTATTTTAGTTGGGTGTATCTTTATTGATTTTATGTTTTGATGTCTATTGGTAATAAGGGTGTATGAAATCACCCAGTATTATTGCATTTGGATCTATGTGGGATTTAATGTCATGGAGTATTTTTTTAAAATGTAATTGTGCTTGTTGATATTTGGGGCAAAATTTTTTCTATCATTATATCTTCTCGTTGGAATATTCCCTTTACTAGGATGTAGTGGACTTCTTTGTCTCTTCTGATTAATTTTTACTTGAAATCTGCTTTGTCAGATATGAGAAGAATTATTCCTGTTTGTTTTCATGGTCCTTATGTATGGAATATGTATATTTTTCTAAGCTTTTACCTTTAGCCTGTGGAAGTCTTTTTCTCTAAGATGAGTCTCTTATAAACAGCATATAGTTGGACCTCGGTTTTTTTATTTGTTTTACTAATTTGTATCTTTTAATTGGGGAGTTGAGGCAATTAATATTCAACATTAGCATGGATATGTTTTTGTGGTTTCCTGCCATTTTGATGTTTTGCCATATTTTATTCTGTTTTGAGTCTCATTTAGTGTGTTACTATTTTATTGAAACTTCTTTGCTCAGGAGCTTTGGGAACTGTTTTTTAGTTCCTCTGTGTATATCTTGGAGTATTCTTTGTAGTTCTGATTTGGTGTTCACAAATTCTTTTAGTTCATTCTTATCGTGGGTAGTTTTTATTTCCCCTTTAAATTTGAAAGTGAGCTTTGCTGAGTATTGTAACCTTGGCTGGCATTATTTTCTTTTAAGGTTTTGACTATCTCATTCTAGGTCCTTTTGATTTTAGGATCTGAACTGAGAAATCAGAAGTGAATCTTATTGGTTTGTCTCTAAATGTGATGCAATGTTTCTCTTTTTCAGTTTTTAATATTATTTTCTATATTAGGCATATTTATTATGATATATCTTGTTGAAATTCTCATTTGAATAGGTCTTTTTGGGGTCCTGTCTTCCTCCTGTATGTGGATTTCTATCTGATATGTGAAAAGTTTTCTGTAACCACCTCATTGAAAATGTTCTATATGATTTTAGTGTGTATCTCCATATTTTCTTCTATCTCAATGATTCTCAGGTTTGATCTTTTAGTGTTGTCTCTGAATTCTTTTGTATTCCAGTTTTGTTTAATCATTTTTTCCCTTTATTGCATTCTATGCACTAAAGATCATATACCCTGTCTTCATGGCTTAATGTTCTATCTTCAAGGCTGAGGTTCTCTTTTCTGTACATTTTAAGCTGTTAGTGATGCTTTCAAGTAAAATTTCAATTTGATTAGTTGTGTCTTTCATTTATAGAAGTTCTGCTTGGTTTCTTTTCACTATTTCTATTTCTTTACTATAGTGGTTTTGCCCATATGATCTTAAATATTGCAGTAGAATTAAATATATGCCTCTCATTTAACTTAGTATAGCTGATATTTTAGTTTTCTTGACCTAACAATATGAAATTACAAATTTGACAGCATTGGGTATTATCATGATTTAGAACATTTCATTATTTTATAAGTTGAATTTTTCAGAAAACAAGATACAACATAAATATAAAGATATAATTTTAAGGCCTGAAAAATGATATCTTTTATTCATTTTTCTCATTCACTTTAGGTAGAGTTATTATGGATTTTGTGAAGCAAGAGCTGTATATATTTCTAGCCTACTGGAGGAATATACAACTGTAAAGAATATAGAATCTCTGTTTCCCACTGGGCCAGTTTTTTTAGTTGTTTTTTTTTTGTGTGTGTTTGTGGTGCTGGAGATTGAACCCAGGGCCTTGTGCTTGTGCATGGGAGGCAAGCACTCTGCCAAATAAACTATATCCCTAGCCCCACTGGGCCAGTTTTGATAACAACTTCTATCAAAGAGGATAGGCTTATTGAAGACCTGAGAGGTCTGAACTTTTAGAAGGAGAAGAAAAAATAAGATTTCTTGCAAATGGGGTGCTCAGAATGATGAAAAACTAGAGCTACTTTTGCAGATACCAAATAATTATCACTTAGCATTTTAAAGATGAATTAGTTCTTGTAACCAGTTCTTGTTACCCATTATGTAGTGATAATAGATTAGGATCTAAATCTTATCCTTGTTAAGGAGTTAGGTTTCAGTGTGAAGGCAATGAACTTTGCAGATAAAATGCAAAATATTAAAATCATACATGGTATAAATCAATGTTATACATAGCTATTTCAAGATGAATGCAAAATAAACTAGGAATATGGAAAACAGGAGAAAGAATAAAGAAACAAGGGGTTGGGTTGTAGCTCAGTGGTAAAGTTCTTGCCTAGCACATATGAGGTACTGGGTTCGATCCTCAGCACCACTTAAAAATATATAAATAAAATAAAGTTTTTTAAAAGAAGGAAAAAAAGTGTTACATATTGAATGGAAAACATGTATATAATAAAAAAAAAACAAGGCAAAAACTACCTTTTTGTAGAAACTAATGAAGTTCATAAATTGTAGGTAAAAATTATTAATTCAAAAAGTGGGAAGTTGCCAGGGTTGATGGTACATGCCTGTGATCCCAGTGGCTCAGGAGGCTGAGGCAGGAGGATGGCAGGTTTGAAGTCAGCCTTAGTAATTTAATGAGGCTGTAAGCAACTTAGTGGTACTCTGTCATAAAATAAAAAATTAAAAAGGCTAAGAATGCAGTTTACTGGTTAATTATACTTGGGTTTTTTTGGATTGTGAAAACTATACTCCAATCAGTACATCCTATTTGAATTTACTGGATGGTAATTGTAGGCAGGTGAGGTGTGACTGGGGAAGGCAGGTTAATGGGGGGTGTGCCATGGAGGGGTTGATTTTCCTATGGCCTCTTACCCCCTCCCCACTCCCAGCTTCTTGGCTGCCACAAAATGTGCACTTTACTCTGCATTTTTGTTCCACCATGATGCTCTGCTTTACTTTGGGCCTAGACCAGTGGAGTCAGCTATCATGGGCTGAACCTCTGAAACTGTGAGCCCAAAGTAAACTTTTTCTTCTCTATTTTGTTCTTGTCAGGTATTTAGGTCACAGTGATGAAAACCTAACTAACACAGTTTACAGAGTCAAGGATTTTAAAAAGAGAATAATAGAACAAAAGCAACCTGGTTTATTTATTATAATGCAAGTTCGTTTTTTTATTTGAAAATTGATGGAATTTGTAAAGAGAATAGTAGAACAGAGCCAACCTGAGTTGATTTCCAATCATGCAAATTTGGTTTTCCTTTGAAAATCAATATTTATCACATCAACAGAATCTGGAAAACATGTCATATATCCCTACACACAGAAAATAATTTGATAACAATCAACATCCATTCATAATAAAAACTCTTAGGAAATCTGAAATAGTAGGAGAAATTCATTATCCAATAAGTATTTGCCAAAATGACCTGTTGAAAGCTATCTATCTGAGATAAGGAATAAGGTGAGAAGCTCATTTTCACTTTAGCTTTATAGTTATGATTCTAACCAATGTAATAAAGTAAGAAAAAAAGTATTGGAAATGAAGAAATAAATTATTATTTTAAGAGTTTTTAAGCATTTTGCTAAGTTATTTGAAGTACAAAAGATAAGATCAAAAAACAGGTGAAAAAGAAGATATGAGAGTTAAGGTTGAGACAAAATAGAGTCAGGATGATACTGTAGAAAACACATACTACAGCATTTTGCACACTTTCAATCATTGGGACACAGATCTGATTCTGACCTTTTTTAGCCACCAGTGGCAAAAGAAATTTCAATTCATTTAAAACAATTACACAAGATAAAAACATCTATTTAAGGAAACATAACCCTTTCTGATGCCAAAACCAGGGAATTTTTTTTCTTGATGGAAAAATATGTGTAACATATGTACTAGGTATGTGAGAATATAATTATTTACTAATGCATGGGCTTAAATTTTCATATATAATTTGATGCTTTGAATTGAAAAATTTCAAGTTTATACCCCAAGTTTTTTTCATCTGGAGTCAGTGATGGTATTGACAATTTGCATCTATTGAAGAAGCCAATAAACAGGTGAAAAATCTTTTTCACATTAAATTATAGATTTCTACCTGCCAAGGCTATGTAATATGATGGTCTTGTGTATAACCTGGAAGACCAAGAAAGGTCTTTCAGGAATTCAAGTCACATCTAGGTGTTAAACTGGCAAGGAACAAAAAGGGTGATTTTCTTTCTAAATATATTACTTAGAAATTTAATTAATCATTTCTATTAAAAATTGTGGTGCATTTATGACAACTATAGGTGAATAGACAATGTGGCAACAAAAGTTAAACTTACAGATAAGGAATACTTATTCCTTTTTATAAGAACATAAATAAAATATTAAATTGATAAATCAAGTAGAGACAAGTGAGTCATAAGTCTGATACATTTTCAAACTGATGTCAACTTCATGGAATTTGATGATTTCTGTCGAAATGTGATATGTGTCCTTAAACTGTTAATAATTCTATATATACAATTAAAAGAAAATGTAGACAGAACGGATTGAGGATCTGTGACTTCCTAGTTCCAGGATCCTTTAGCATTAAAGAAATAATTAATAGAAGGGAGTATTTTAAAATTATAAATCTTTTAAAAAATATTTTTTAGTTGTAGATGGACAAAATTAATTCTTTCTTTCTTTCTTTCTTTATTTATTTCTTTCTCTCGTTATTTCTCTCTCTCTTTTTTCTTTCCCTCCCTCCCTCCCTCCCTCCCTCCCTCCCTCCCTCCCTTCCTTCCTTCCTTCCTTCCTTCCTTCCTTCCTTGGATCAAACTCAGGACCTCACATGTGCTACGCAAGTGCTCTATCACTGAGCTATAACCCCAGTCCAAGAATTATGAATCTTAATCTTGATCTAGAAACTGTGCTCTTAGCCAATATAATGCAGTAATGATTAGTAGAGTAGTGAGAGGAATTGGAGATAAAGGAAAGGAAAAGAAGGAGAAAAGCAAAAGGGGAAGCAGGAGAGTAATTGAGAAATAACTGGAAGTAGCATTAGTAGAGTGATAGCAGCAGCTCAATATTGAGGAACCCAGAACTGGTGGTTATGAGTGAAGACTTTAGAGCCAGACTGCATTGGTCCAAATTCTACCTTTGATCCTAATAAGAAGTGAGACCTTTGGCAAGTCACAAAATCTCTTTATGTCTCAGCTTTCTCACCTATAAAACACAGCCTGGAGTTTTGGGTAGTAGCTCAGGGACAGAGTGCTTGCCTAGTATATGCAAGCTTCTAGGTTAAAAAAAAAATAATAGTGTGTGAATGTGTGTGGGGAAGAGATTGGGGAAGGATTAAATGATCAATACATGTAAAGTACTTAAAATAGATGCACTCTGTGTTGGCTGTCAATATTTATATAATTGCTATTATCCTTAAAAATAAGGAAATATGTGAGTGAGAAATCCTTTTCTCAACTTTAAATCCCTATCATAGGATCCTTTCTCAGGTTTTTGTGCTTCTTTTTGTCTATATCCTGGGATGCATTTTTCAGGGAAATCTGATTTTCTGACTCCATTTGCTACATGCCTCACCTATCTAAGTATATGATAAACTTCTCAAGAGCAGGGGTGACAACACATTGGAAATACTGAGCTTGGTACATGATGAGACAACCTAGGCTTGGTGCAACCAAAACATAAAAACTAATATCTCCCTTGATGCCTCCCACCTTGAAGCTTTGTAGGGGAAGTTTTCTCAGGCTGATGAGGAGGTTGGCCATCTAAATGGAAATTTATTTTTAAATTAAATTAACTTTTTTCTGGTATTAGGAATTGAACCCAGGGGTACTCTACCATTGAAGTGAATTTCCATCCCTGTTTATAATTGGAGATATTGTCCTGCTTAGTTGCCTAGGCTGGCCTTGAACTTGTGATCTCCCTGCCTTAGTCTTCCCAGTAGCTGGGATTATACTTATGAGCTACTGTACCTGGCCCATATGGGCACTTAGTGAAGGTCAGCAGCAAGGCATAGATGGCATATCTCTGGGCAGGTCCTTAATACTTAAGAAGGAAGAGTTGTAGTAGAGAAAGGAGATATTGGCATAAAGTGGTAATATATTTTCTGAGACTACATTTACTTGTTATAAAAATGCCAATTAAACTTCAGTTTCTGAGTTATACTTGACATACTTAAATGCTCAATAGACACGTGTAGATACTGATTGGACAACACAATATTGAATATTTCCATCATCACAGAAAGTTCTACTGGTCTAGACAATAGAGCATAAAGATTACTCAGTAAATGTTAGTGGAGCAAAAGGTTTCAATGAACCAAGAGTGTTCAACTGATCTACCCTGTAGTGAGTTTTTGAGAATCAAAAGCTCTCTTCAAGGGCTGGGGATGAGGCTCAAGTGGTAGCACGCTTGGCATGCATGTGGCCCGGGTTCGATCCTCAGCACCACATACAAACAAAGATGTTGTGTCTCACAGAAAAAAAAACTAAAAAAAATAAATAAATATTAAAATTCTCTCTCTCTCTCTCTCTCTCTCTCTCTCTCTCTCTCTCTCTCTCTCTCTCTCTTTTTTAAAAAAAGCTCTCTTCAAATGATGAATGATCTGGGCATTGAAGAGCTTTCATTTCCATTGTGCTTCCGTGGAGGATCTCTTGCTCCACAGATTCTTGAATCGCTGTTGTTGGTCATGTTTAGGTATGATGTGTCCTCTTGGCATACGTTCCTGCAGATAAGCAAACTTTTACCTTTTAACCTTATTTGTTTCTTTTCTTTTTTTTTTGTAAGAAAACTTTTGATTTCTCTGTTTCAAAACCCTTCTTGTGAGGTGAGTTTGTGTTAAGGAAACAATGTGAGGTGGGTTATCTGTGTGTGTGCATATGTGTGTTGGTGGTGATGGTGAGCAGAGTTGGTAGTCATGGGATTTGTAATTCACTTGCAGTGGTTTCCCAAACAACTTTCAATGAAAGACAAAACATACTTTCAATTAAAAAAGGTGACCTCACTTTTGCTGTGCCATCAGCCTGTTTCTTAAATTTTGTTTTTCTTTCAAAAAATTTTAAAATTGTAAATTTAAAAATTATAGTTGTATATATATTTCTTAAGTTTTTAATTTTTACATTACTGTAAATTGATCCATTAATTTACTCACATAATTTGGATCAGTGCCTGGCATTGGCCCCTTCTATTAGATTTACAGATGTCTATATATGCCATCTCATGATTCTTACCATAATCTTGGAAGACTGATAAAGCAGATATAATTATCCCAAATTTGCAGACAAACTGCAAATCAGAATATTCTTATCACTAGTTCACATCAGATTACATATTTTATGAGAAGCCAGACAAGGCCAGCATCTCCGGGTTTTTGACTCTTCCTCCTTTGTTCTCTGCTGCCTAATTTACTTTGAAGGGAGATGGAATTATCAAAACAATCATAGACATGAACTTGAGCTCATTTTAACTTCTTCTAGAACCTCTTAGGTACTAGCCCACATATGGGCTTTTTTTTTTTTGCCTCTCTTTTATCTTTGTTAATTTAGAACTTGTAGAGAATTTAGATGCAGTGAAAAATAATAGAAGGATAGACTTTGAAATCAGGTTTGAGTTCTAACCTATCCTCCACAACTTCCTAGGTGAGTATATTTGGGAAATTATTTAAATTACCTGAATTTCAATTTGCTCATTAAAAAAACAAAGAAGCAAATAAACAACTCATGAATATTGCCTACCTCACTCACCAGTATACTGTAACAACTATATGTATCTTGAAACCTATCAAATCCTTTATAAATGCAGTAGCTGTTCTCCTTCCTTAGAATTAAATTGTGAATGACAGATCTCAGTTAATGTTTGAGCACTCCACCTGCTATTAAAAGATCTTTTAGAATGTTCTTTTGCAATGAGTAAAAGTCTATTGAAATCAGTAAGTACTATTAAATACCTACCATGTGTGTTATGCAAAGCTCCTTGGAATGAAGCCTCTGTGACCCTAACTTTTGAAGCTTTCAATGTAGTCTGTCAACTAGTGAATAATACTATTTATTTAGAACCTAGGTGCCTGGCAGTATGTCAAAAATAATATACAGATGATTAAGATATGGCCTTTGTTTTTTAAGTATTTACTTTCTAGAGAAGAAAACAAGGTAGTTACCATGGTAATTCCAAAGCTAAAATCAGAGCAGTTCAACTCAGTTAGCTGAGCAGACAGTTGGACATGTTATAACGTCCTCCACTCCACAAATAAGTCTTCTAAGTGCAGCTTCCATTTCAAACAGACAATATATCATAACATTAGCATTCTACTTAGCATTTTAATATATTTTTAAATTTAAACTCCTGACAAATACCATAAACTATGTGATATCATTCCAATTTTGCAGAAGAATGTATTTGCAAAGGTCACAAGTTAATTAATAGAAGCTCTGGAGAGTGATCATAGGATAGTACTTTTTTTTTTTTTTTTTGGTACTGGGGAATGAACTCAAAGGCTCTCAAACAATGAGCCTCATCCCCAGATCCTTTTATTACTTTAAATTTCCCTTTCTTTCTTTCTTTCTTTCTTTCTTTCTTTCTTTCTTTCTTTCTTTCTTTCTTTCTTTCTTTCTTTCTTTCTTTCTTTCTTTCTTTCTTTCTTTCTTTCTTCTTTCTTTCTTCTTCCTTTCTCTCTTTCTCTCTTTCTCGACAGGGTCTCGCCAAGTTGCTGAGTCTGGCTTTGAACCTGTGATCCTCCTACCTCAGCCGTCCAAGCCACTGGAATTATAGGTGTGCATCACTGTGTCCAGTTAGGTTAGGACTATTTTGTGCTAGTTTTGAATAATAGTGGGAACACAGAGTGAAAAATAAGGAAAAATATCCAAAATAAAGGGACATAAACAGAATGGACTTCTGGATACTGAGGATAAATGTGTTCATGCCAGAAAAAAGTGGTGGATACCTTTGGAACAACTGAGAAGACCCTGCATGAGGATTCTGGATCTGATCTATTAGGACTGTAGTGAACCATGGTTGTTCTTCAACATATGGATCTAATTATTTGCATAGTTTCAGGCCAAGTCCAGCTCTTCTCTTTGTCATTAGAATTGGAATTATTGTCAAACTATTTTTAACAGAGGAATATAGAGGGATGATATTGTATTAGGATTCTGCCTCACAGCTATAAATCACCATTGAAAATTTCATAGAATAAAGAATTTGCATGCTAAATTTTTATAATGTATCTCTATTACTGGGTTAATAAACATATTGATGAGTCTTCTACTGCAGAACATGGTACGTATTTGCATTGGTTTGAATCTTGTCCTTCAGTAGTGTTTTTTTTTTCCCCAGCAATGGGGATTGAATCCAGGGGTGCTCTGCCATTGACCTACATCCCTAGTCCTTTATATTTTTATTTTGAGATAGGGTCTTGCTCAGTTGCTCAGACTGGCCTTGAAGTTGTGATCCTCCTGCTTCAGCCTCCCAAGTTGCTGGGATTACAGGCATGCACTCCTACACCCAGTTTAGAAGTACTTTTTCAATCGACATTTTGAATAACATAATTCTTCAATTCACATTCATTTGAAAGAAAAAATACTAGAGAGAGACCCAGGTATGTTCTGTCCAGTTTCCCCCAACTCGTAACATTTTGCAAAACTGCAACCCATTAGCACAACCAGAATATTAGTGTTGATACCTATTTCTTTCAAATTTGTTTAAATTTACTTGTACTCATGTGTGCATGTATGTGGGCATTTAATTAAATATAGTTTTATCAAATGTGTAGTTAATATCTGGACCATTACAGTCCAGATATTAACTACACATATTAACAGTGATATTTTAAGTGGTTTTATGTAAGTTCCATATATTTCTCAAGTTTATTTCTAAGCATCTCATCTTTGTTGTTTTTCCTACTATCCAAGGCCTTCTCCCCACCTCCACGTTGTAACTGATTATTAGCTATAACATGGATTTATTAATAACTTCTGTGTTTTAGGTTATTATCTGTTAAATTACTAAATTTTGAAATTGTTTTTCATGGCTTTTAAACAGATTATTTTGAGTTATTTAGTCATACCATCTGCAAATTATGTTAATTTATTTCTTCTGTTACAATGTTTTACTTTAAATTCTTTGAACTAATTGAGTGATATGTTCACAAAAATTTAATATTGCTGATAATGAGTGTCCTAATGTTTTTCTCACATTAGAGAAAAGACATATTGTTTTTCTCAATTAAGCCTGATCTTGGCACTTGAACTAAGATATATGCATTTAATTATGCTGTAGAAATACATATGCATAGTTCATTGAGTGTTTCCATTTAAAAAGGTTGTTGAATTTTTTCAAATGCCTTTTTAGAATTTTTGGAGTTGTTTATTTGACTTTTCTTCTTCAGTATCTTTGTATGATTAATGAATATAATAAATTTTCTGATGTTGAACCGTATTTATACTTCTTTTAAAACTCACTCATGTAAATATACTCCATTATTTATTTAATTTTTAAAATTGGTACTTAATAGATATACACTAAGGTGGAATTCCCTTTGGTATATTCATATATATGTACATAGCCCAATTTGATCAATTTTGTTCTTCAGTTCCTCCCTTTTCCCATTCCTCCTCTTTTACCCTCAATCTTTTTTGATTCCACTGGTCTCCCTTTTGTTTTAAGGGGATTATTATTCCCCCTTATTTTTCTCTAGCTTCTATCAGAGAAAACATTTGACCCTTAGCTCTGGGTCTGTATTATTTCACTTAGCATGATGCAGTTATTTCATTGTTCTTGATTGCTGAGTACATCTCCCCTGTGTATGTATACCATATTTTCCTTATCCATATATCTATTGAAGGATATATCCATATATCTATTGAAGGATACCTGGGCTGCTTCCATAACTTGGCTATTGTGAGTTGCTCTTCTATAAACATTGATGTACCTGTATCACCAGAGTATACTGATTTTGTTTCTTTAGGATAAATACTAAGGAGGAGATAACTGAGACACATTGTGTTTCCCTTCCTAGTCTTTTGAGGAATCTCTATATTGCTTTCCAGAGTGGTTGGTTAATTTGCAGTGTATGATGTATGAGTGTACCTTTCCCTCCCAACATTATTGCCAACATTTATTATTATTTGTATTCTCAATGGTTGCCATTCTGACTTGAGTGAGATGAAATCTCAGTGAAATTTGATATGCATGTCCCTGGCTGCTAGGGATGCTGACCATTTTATTAATATATTTGTTGGCCATTTGGATTTCTACTTTTAAGAAATATCTGTTTAATCGTTTGCTCATTTATTGATTAGGTTTTTTTTTGGTGTGTGTGTTAAGTTTTTTGAGTTCTTTATGTATTCTGGATATTAATCCTCTGTCAGAGAAGTATTTTGCAAAGATCTTCTCCTATGCTCTTGTTATCTTTGCTGTGCAGAAGTTTTTCAATTTCACATCATTTATTGATTCTTGATTTTATTTCTTGAGCTGTAGGGGACTTGTTAAGGAAGTTGGTACGGTATCAGTATGTTGGGAGTGTTGAGTCTATGTTTTCTTCTAGAAGTTGCCCATTCTTTTAATGTGTTGGTGGGTTTCCCTCCACAGTATTTCATTGAAACATTTCATAGCACTGTGCCAATTAGATTGTAATGTTGTTTTTCATGTATAGTTTTTGTCACCTTTGGATTCCAACATTATACCCACTCATTTTCCATCCTGTTGTTCCTCCAGCTTAACCTTTTGTCTTTATCTGCAGGGTTGAAAGTTCTACCACATCCTCACTCCAGCTAGCATGAAGGAACAGAGAGGCAGGGGAGGATACTGTTAAGGAGAAGTCCCAATTTCATGCTTGTGCTTACATCTCATTGTTTAGAAGTTACACATAGCTGCAAGGAAAGCTAAGATTTATTATCATTATACGGAGCAGATTTATGCCTCTAATGTTCAAGGGCACTGGTTCTTAGAGGTGTCTTTTTGTTTGTGAGCTTTTTTTTTTAATTTCTTGGCAAAGTTTTGCTATAATTTTCACATTTTTTTCTTTTCTCCAATGCCAGGCCAATGTTTTCCTTAGTTCTTGTTGCTGTAAATAAAATTGTATCTTCAATTATGTTAAAGACTTAACACTTAGTACCTCAGAACGTGATCTTATTTGGAAACAGGGTCTGTATAAAAAAATCAAGTTAAAATGATGTCATGAGGTAGGCACTAACCCAGTATGACTAGTGCTCTTATCAAAAGGGAATTGTGGACGCTGAGATACACATGCACAGAGGGAAGACAGTGAGAAGACACACAGGGAGAATGCTGTCTGAAGACAGAGGATCAGTTTTTCTGCCACAGGCCAAAGAACACATAGGGCCACCAGAAGCAAGGAACAGGCATGAAAGGCTTCCTGTACAGGTTTCAGAGGAAATATGGCCCTACTGACACCCTGACTTCAGATATCTTGCCTCTAAAACTGTGATATAATTCATTTCATTATGTTAAGTCATATGGCTTTTGGTATATTTTATGGCAGTGATAGGAAACAATTATACTTATCAATTACTGAATTCAATTTTCTTGGACCAGCAATTTCAGGGGATTTGCTTTTGTGAGTTTCAGGAGGGTTTCATGGGGCCGAGATGGTGTTATAACTTCACACTGAATACTCTCTTCCTTGCTGCTCCTTTGGAAACAAATTGGGGGACTCTGTTTTGTGTTTGTGTTTGTGGGGTTTTTTTTTTTTGTGGTATTGGGATTGAACCTAGGGCCTTGTGCATACCAGACATGGTATCTACCACTGAGGGACATCTCCAGCCTTTCCATATTGATTTTTGCATGGCACTTGCATTTTCACAGCTACTTTGAAAAACCCAGTGTTGTTAGTCTTTTGTCAGTGTGAGCAAAACACCTGACAAGGACAATTTAGGGGTTCAAAGGTTTGGTCAATGGCCTGAGGTGAGGCAGAACATCATGGTGGAAGGATGTGTCCAAGGAAATTTGCTCAGCTCATGACATCCAGGAAGCAGAGAGAGTGCAAGGAGCCAGGAACGAAATATTTAATCCCCAAGGCCACTTTCCCAGTAATCCTCATTTTTTCCACACATTGCACTTGCCTATAGTTACCACCCAGAAATCGATTCAAATTACTGATTCCTCAAATGGATTAATCCACTGAATGGGTTATATGTCTCATAATTTAATCATTTCATCTCCTGCATTAATACAGAAGTTTGAGGAGACAACTCATATCCAAACCATATACCCAACCTCTTAAAATGGCATCAATAGGAAGGTAGTGATGGAAGGCAGAAGCTGTGAATTACCTTAGCTAGTTGATCACAGTATCCAACAGAGACAGATGGTATTTGGAGTTAGATCTCAGTTCTGTGTGAAAACTTGGCCAAGTTATTTAATTTTGTTGAGTTTCATTTTTCTCTTCTGCAAAATAGGATTACCAAGCCCACACACAGGGAGGGCTCTATAGAGATGAAATGGTGGAATCCCAAGCATAATAAGTACTTGGAACATGGTAACTATTTTTCAAGAAATATTTTGGACCAATAATAACTGGTAGGAGTTAGCAAATCATCACAAATTTTATTTATGCTCAGACTTGGTTACTTAGTAGAATGATCATGGTTTTATTTGAAGAGAAAATTGAAATCATTAGGAATATTTCAGTGGCATCAAAAACCAAATTTTCAGGCAGAAAGCTTTCCATTTCAACATACAGTTCAGTCTAAGTTTTATTACTCTTTAGGAAAGTAACTTGGCATTTCTTTCTCATTTTTTTTTTAACTGGGGATTAAACCTCAGGGGTGCTTAACCACTTGAATCATTAAGCCACATTCACAACCCTTTTTATTTTTTGAGACAGAGTCTCACTAAGTTGCTTAGGGTTTCGGTAAGTTGTTGAGGCTGGCTTTGAACTTATGATCCTCCTGCTTCAGCCTTCAGAGTCACTAGGATTACAGGTGTGAACCACCATACTCAGCTCTGTCTCATCTTTAAAATAGTGAAGACAGCACCATGTTGAATGTAGCAATAAGAACAAAAGTGCTTAGTGCACAGTAGTGTGAGCTTCTTTTATCCTGTTTTTCAGAGTTAATTTTCCCATTGAGACAGAGATTTAGCAGATCTGGTGTTCCTTGGGGGATGTGCCTACACTCTTCCTCTCAGGCTGAAAGAAGAAAACATTTTATTCTTAAACTGGACTGTAGGCTGATGAAGTCATACTGACACAAAATTTTTGGAAGATAGTTTCCCTTTGATGTCAGTTGGTATTTTCTCCTTTAGAACATAGTACAGAGACTCTGTCTAGATTGTTTGCCATGAGGTAGTTATCAGTTAAATCACCTTTTGATGAATTATGCCAAAGTTTTATTCTTTTTCCCCTTAGCTATAAGATTCTAAATAGCTTGTTATTTTAAAAATAGCTATTTATTAGCAAGTTGATTTACATTAATTCAGTTGTACTTTTTTTCCCTTAAATTAGATTTATTTGTTTTTATATGGGACATAGTTCTCTCAATCACCCAGATGGATGGCATTTTCTTTGAAAGAAGTTTCCTTAATTTATTCAGTTTGAATTTATAAGTTAACCTTTTCTGTTTGAGTTAAGTCTTCCTCATTCTGATTGAAGTTTTTAAAGCTCACATTCCGTCTTTGGATTTGTAAAGCAGATCCTAAGTTCTCTTGCTATAATATTAGCAATGATGGTGATGGAGAATTCCAACTTTGGTGAAATGCTTTAATAGAATGATACTTTAGTCAAATCTGCCTCTGTCCCTTCTTCATACTGTAGTCATCTCAGAAGGGGATCTTACTACAGAGGGAGATGTGGATACCCTGAATTGTGACTCTTGCTTCATGGAGAATGAATGGGAAAAAGCCAAGGAGTGAGTGATTGGCAAGTGAAGGAAGTGACAGTTGTAGGAATTCTCTTAAATTCAGACTTGAAGTCTAAAACTTAGCAATTTTTTTAGTAATTTGTTTTTTGCATTTTGTAAAGAAATGGAGAAATACCTTTCTTTGTGAAATTCTGTCCATGTGCTGTCTAGGGGCAAAAAGCGCTGGACTGATGTTTATTTACAGTGAATGCTCTACATAATTCTCTGGCATTTTCCCTTTTCATTGTTTGATATTTTTATTTATTTCTAAATTATCCACAGACAAATAATGATTATATTAAAAATCTGCAGGGAGAAAAAGATGAAAAGACCAGTACTCAAATCTTAATAGTAACTGAATTTAGAGGAGCACTATGCAATTTTACTTTCTAAATTTTATTTCTATATTTAGATTTGCTTTAAGAAGTATATTTCAACAGGTATTTAAAATTAAAAAATGAGTTTTCATCTTATCTAAATAGAGAAATCAAATGGATGTCTGAAGTACCCTGGTCAATCTGTTCCTTCAAACTATTTTTACCTAGTCAAGCATGACGCTGATCATTTTAAATATGATATGATAATATGTAATGCTTGTGGGCATAAAATAAATACAAGTATTAAGATATAGAATATAATTTGCTTGCCACTATCTATTCTTTCTTGTGATCTATAGCACAGAAGAGAGCAATTTAAATACAAAGTGTTTAAAATGTGTTAATATTTGAAAGTTAGTGAGTTAATTTTTTTCTCTGCCTTCCGTCAGATGATTGCACAGTGCTTAAATATAATGAAAAAGAAGAGGCAACATAATATAACCCCTCAATATTATTCCACACTCAGATTTTAATTTGATATTTGTATTTTATGCTGCTTTAAAAAATTAGTCACTACTAATGTTTTACTTGTGTTGGCATAAATAAGCTTTAAATATATAACTTAATCTCTGAGGTGTTATTTGATTGAGAGGCTGCAGTCAATGAGACATAGGTTTTTTCACTGCAAAATCAGAAGTGGTAGCAACTGCCAATATTTAATGGAATTAAGCATGGAATTGAAAAAAATTGAACAAAGAGATTAAAGTTCATTAAGGATCTTTAAGCAGTTACATATACACAGAGCAATTGCTATGTACTCTTAAATGATAGTCCCTGGAAATTTTGGTTTTACTTTAGTAATTAAGCCTTTTTGCCTTGACTCAGCAAAGCTACATACAAATAAGGTATGTAGAAGACTTTGGGTTTTAAATGTTAAAAAAAAAAACATTAGAGCAGATAGCTAAAATTATCTTTTATATAGGAACAAAAATCAGTTTAATAAGTCCACATTAATTTCTTATTTGATTGCTAAATATTAAAAGAATTTTTCAGTTATGGTCTATTTTATCAAGAAAATACTTTTTTCTAAAGAGATTGTTTGGTCAGATATCTTCTATAAGACATTGAAAAATTGTGTGCATGTGCAAGTTAAAAACACAACATATAGCAGGCTAAAATTGAACAAATTTGATTGCAGAACTGAAGCTAGTTTTCTTAGTTTTGTCACCATAAACACATCTTATGCTCAGGATTTTTTGAACAGTCCATGAAAGGTAACAGGGATGTTAATCTCCACTTCAGCCCTGGCAACTTCACTCAAATCCTTGGCATTCAGAATCAGGAGGTATGCAGGCTTTTGTCCTGCCCCGGGGCTCACCACCACACTCAGAACTACACCTGTTAATCAGAAGTGCATAAGGCAGTTTTAAATTTAAAAGAACCTAGGACCATGAATTACATGTAATTGAAATAAAATCAGAGGTATTATACTGTCAAAGAAAAACAGACTTCTTGTTTTCTTTTACCACTTGCTTCTCTGACCACCTGAAGGGGTCTTTAAAACTTTTCCTTCTTGAATTATAAGCTCCAAGAAGGGAGTGATCATGTCTGTCTTGCTCACAGCTATTTCCCAATATCCTACTACAATGACTAGATCATAGTAAGTGCTCATTAAGTACTTATTAAATGAGTGGATCTTTGTTCTTATCTATAACATAAGAATATAACATTTGTTCTAACTACTGAGAAAAATTGTAATGATCAAGTGAAAAACATGTTAAAAGACTAAAAGCAATAAGGTATATTATAGCCATAATTCCCAACATCTATGTGGATGCTGACTTCCTTCCAACAAAATGAGAATAAGCCTTTTTGTACTTTTGTCTGAATGGGAGATATATATATATATATATATATATATATATATATAATTATATATATATATATATAATTATATATATAATTATATATATATAATTATTTAGCATGAAATGGCTCAACAATTATTTATGTAATTTCTCTGTGATTTCCCATATTTTAATTCCAGAGAGTGTTATCTATCTCTCTGTCCCTGCTAATTAATGGCTAACTAAGACTAATACTTGGTAATGGAGTTGCTGTTTTATAGGCGGTGGCTAGATCTTTTCTAGCCCATGTTTACTAAAAGAAAAATCAAAACTAGAGTCATAGAGCTGTACTCTCATTCTCTTTATATGCTAGAAAATTCTGCTTCCCTTCCTATAACACAATTTCTTTTCAGAAATGTATCTTGATGAGGAGGGGGTGAATACCCGGATGGAATTCCTGCTGCCTGGCTCCTTTCTTCCCCTTTCCTGCATCTAGAGCAGACACTGATGCCCCAAAAAGATAACCAGATAGTGCCTCAGCATTTTTCCATTAGTAATCAACAAGATTTGATCATGAGATGAAATTCATGTGTGAATATGTTTAAATTCTTCAGGATTGTCCCTTCCTAGTATTAGGATCATTTTTGAACATTAGAGAATAATCAACCTAACTCTTCTCATAAGGACCTTACTCCCAGAACTCTGATCAGAAGAGGGTTCAGATATATTCATTTCTTTCATTACCATCATCTTCTTCCAAGGCCTCTGGGTGAGAAACAAAGATGGGTTCTGATGGATATGAATCCGGCTCTTGCCATACCCAAATTTCTTTAGTTTTGACATTCAGCTTACAGAGCTGCTTGTAAGAAAGAAAAATCAACTGATCAATCCGTCAATATGCTTTATTTGCCTAGCATATGACTCAACTCACTGTTCCAATATTAGAAAGATGCATTAATTACCCTGTCTGGAACAAAGTGATTCAAGCCAAGTCCATAGGCGTACGTATAAGGTTTCCCACCATACTTCTGGTAATTGATCTGAGGAAACTCAAATGCTACAAAATAGAGCACACACTTAGGAACACTGAGTTCATCTCTCTGAGTGGAACATTTGCTCTTTTCTGAGTGAGGAGTTCTCTAGATCAACTTACCTTGACGAGGCCCTGAGAAGAGAACCTCAGGTTCCAGCCAGATGGTCTCATCGCTGCACAGAATCGCTGTGGCTGTTGTGTTGGGGAGTGTGATCAAATTCTTGCCTGTGTCAGCCTGAGAAAGAAGATAACAGAAACCTCAGTGAGCAGGAAGCAACTCTGGAACAGCCGTATGTGCAGACTTCCATTTTATCTCCTGTTTTTTCCTCAGGTCAATGTTCAGGAAAGAGCAATGTAGAAAACTAGATGAGGAAGCCTGGGCTGTGTGGGCAAGCAGTCTGTGCCTGTGCCAGGCACCAGCTGGGGGCCGCTGGAGAAGTCACAGAACCTCATAGGCCCTCAATATTTTGTAGAATTATTCTCATTTTGTACAATAAGCCTGTCTTCAAAGAACATTTAGGACTCCAAGGAAGGACCTCTGCAAAAAAATCCATGATAAATAAGTAAATTATACTTTCTGCAGACCAGCAAAGATGTGGACTGCCTGTGGGATGAAAGAGTATCTATCTATTTTATAGTTAGGATACCTTTTGGTTTTTTGAAAAAATCTATGCAGTTATGTTGCCATAAGGGGGTGGGGAGCAGAAAGAAGAAAGAAAGAGGACCACATGGTTTTTAAGAGCTCTTAGAACATGTAAATATGTGTGAGTACCCCCCAACATATACATGCAAACACTTCAGATTATTTCATGAAAACAATGAATACCATGAGCTTTTTCTAAGAATATATTAATTTATTAATATTTTCATGAAATATGTAATTATATGTTTACTTGTGTATATGCTTTTAGTACTTGATTATGAACTCTATTCTAGGCATTTGGGATATTTCAGAAGGTAAAGTCCCTGTCCTCATGAAACTCCTATTTAAGGAAGATTAACAATAAATTAATAAATGTACTTAATAAGTAAAGTGCATAATACATCATGAATGTGGGGTGAAAAGAGTAGAAAAAGCAGAGTCAGAAGTATAAAGGTTCCATGAGGCCGAAATTTTAACAGGTGGTCAGGGTAGGCCTCTTTGCTGAAGTGGCATTTGACATAGAACTCTTAGAAGATGAGGAAATTAGCAGTGCATTCAAGCAGAGAAAACAAATGGTGCAAGGCCTGAGAAGTGCCTGAATGTACTTGAGTAGCATCGAAGAGGCCAGTGTGCAGCAACTGACTGAGCAAGGGGGAGAGAAAAAAGAAGAGTGTGCAGATGAATGATGGGACCACACTGTGTAGAGGCATACAGGTTGGTATGAGGACTTGGCCTTTCTCTATAAATGAGTAATGGGAAGCCATTGGAGGTTTCTGAGCAGAGGAGTTACATGCTGTGATTTATTTTTAAAAGAATCACTTTGGCTGTTCTGTTGAATCTTACCTTGGGATTAATGGAGATGCAAGAGAGGTATCGGGGAAACCTGTTTGTCTTGAGAGTAATCTAGTCCAAAGAAAGCCATGGTTCTAGCTAGGCTAACAGGTTCTAGCTGGTAGCACTGGAGTCCGTGAGACATGGGAGATGGAGTCAAGGGGATTTCCTCATGGAGAGAATATCAAAGGAAGAGGGCTGTCAAGCCTAACACCATGGCATCTGGCCTGAACAATTAAAGGCTGGTGTTGTCACAACAAAGGTCATGACTACTGTAGGTGGGAGAAGATGAGAAGTTCAAGTCTTGTCTTAATAATCCTGAGATGCCTAATGGATATCCAATCTGGAGATGGAGATATGGAGTTGGAAATAGGTTATAAAAACCTTACGTATAAGAAAAGGTAGGAAATATAAAAGTAGGCTACTTTAAAGCATTAGTCTATGAAAGGAACTGAATACACAGATAGATGGTAGGGGGGTCGAGGATTGAATCCTGGTGCCCCCAACAAGAGGAGGAACATGTGGGTAGCTGGTTGGGGTAAAAGTAGTCAAGAGAAGGATTTTTTAAGAGCTTGATGAGTGATCAATTGAAATCATAGGGAAGAGATGATCTAGGAGAGAGGGGAGCATGTCCCTGAGTGGGTGAGGGGATATGGGGAGATTAGCTCTGGTTAGGAAGATGGATAATTCAGTATATGAGTTTACATGCTGGTGGGTAGATATGGTAGCAAGAGTCTATAGTTCTTTTCTGATTGCTTTGTTCAGAGGAATAGGAAGCACAATCATCATCCACAGTTGAGTGTGGAGGTGGGAGGTGGGAGGTGATAAAAGTTTGAACAGAGAAGGATGTAGAATATTTAACTAGCAAAATAAGACAGTAAGTTGGGAAATATGGCAGTCAGGTTTGTGGTAATACATTTAAAATTGGAATACTCAATGTGATTGTGTGTTTGCAGCATTTAAGTTTGGATTATGATGTACAAACATGGAGTGGGTGGATATTCCAACTTAATTAGGTTGTGATTTGGGTAGATAAGTTTGATAAGCAGGAAAGAAGCAAAAGAAATGAGATTCTTTGTAAGGGCTTGGTCATAATTATTGACCGTGGAATTCAACTTGAGTGAGGAGGAAGGCAAATCCTTTAGGGGAGTGAGTGATAATGAGAAAGTACTGTGTTCACTGGATTGGAAGCTCATGGCAGAAGTTGCAGTAGGGCAAGTGAATTAATAGACAAAAGGTATGAGTATGTCTTGCATGAAACAGATCATAGATGGAACACAATCATAGTCAATGGCAAGGTAAAGAGCACGACTTTGGGGAGTGAATGGTGAGATAAAGATAACATCAGTGGAGAGGTCAAGCAACCAAGAGGTCAGGTTGTCAGAAGAATCAACTTCAGTGTGCAGACTGAAATCACCAAGAATTAAGGGACAGGCATAGAATTGGGAAGACAGTGACACTGAGCCAGGAAGGAGAGGAAGTGGCAGCTAGTCAAAGACAACAATAATGAGGATTGTATGTATGGGTTTATGTACGTGTCACTTGGCTACCAGAATAGCTGAAATGATGGGGATTTTGAGAGTGGATGGAGGAAACAATGGTATGGAAACAGCTAACAGGAACAAGAACACCTAATTCAACTTCAGGCCAGTGGAACAGGTGCTGTCCTAATCTGCTCTGCTCTCTTTATGCAGAGGAGAAAGTGCCACCCCTAAAAGTTGCTCTTGGGAGACTAGTGTCCTAGAGAACAAGCCAGATTTTATAAAGAGTGTGGAGGGAACATTCTGAGGAAAGAATAAAGGGAATTTCTAGAAATGGATTATGGATTAAGAGTAAATAGTGGAAGATTTTCATGAGAAGGAAGTGATGATCAAATAGGGAAGTAGATGTTGTGAAATGGGATCTCAAAGCACTTAGTGGTGATGTTGGGGAGAAGAGTGTATATAGCTGATATACTTATATACCTGTGTATGGTAAGCACAAAGGTCTGTCAAACCTATTATTTACATGGTTTTAAGCTGACTTATTTTAGTGTTGTATCTTTTTAATCTATTACTAAATTTTCTTTTTATTATAAGAAATCTGTAATATCAACTTTGTCTTCCTCAACAAACCAGATCTTCCCTTCAATGACTTCATTTATCCCCATAGATACCTTTACCCTTTGACTCAGATGTATTTTAAAGATATCACCATTATCTTAATTATTAGATAAAACTTCACTCATTTTATATTCTCAGTCTCTCTTCCTTTCCTTGATCTGTTGTTACCTTTCCTTTTAATTAATGGCCCTTTTATATTTCCTTTCATTATCAAACTTTGGGTAGTCTAAGTACTGCTCCCACATCCTAGCCACCTGCTGCCCCTGAAACTTGGTGTCTACCTCTCTTGCTCTATTCCCTTGAAAATCACCAAATCAAGCATTTATAGTTTTCATTCTTTTCCACCTGTATGTAGCTTATAGCTCTCTTCAACCCCTCTCCTGCCTTCTCCTATTTGGCATTTCCCTTTCTTAGTGGTAATTAGGGCTCTCTTGTGGCTATTTTTCTGGCATGCTTTTTTCTACTACTTTCTGCATATGGTTATTTCTTAAGCTACTGTGTTTGGCTATCTTTTCTTCTCGGTGTTTGCTAGCTACCAAATTCCCCATTTTAAAAGTAAACAATCTTTTTATGTTTCTTTTAGAAAACCTATTCTAAAGTGTGATTTCCTCCCTCGTAGCAGTCTCATCTATTGTTATATATTTGATCTTCATTTCAATACCAGTAACTATCAGCTTTTCTTCTATTCAAAAACCTTCACTGTCTTCCCATTACCTGTCCAGTAAAATGAAAACTAATGATGACCCATGATGGTCAACCAGTGATGACCAACTCTCCTTTTTCCTCATTTTTGAATGTAGCTACTTAAATTATCCTCTTTTATTTTCTTAATTTAAAGATGATTGTGATTTTTACTATTAGTAGTAAAATAAGTTTCCCCAAATCAACTGGCCCATTCTTTCGATAAATGTTTATGAGCATTCAGCTACGTGCAGGAATTGTGGTTCCTCAGGGAAAGGCAAAAGCGCTTGGGTGCCCTGTTGATTGACTGGTGGCCCACCAGGATCCATGTTCTGAACCTCTGGGTCTCTGTATGTCAGTTGCCTATTGAACATTTCTGCTGGGATGACCATAAGGTGTTTCTAACTAGGAATTATAAAATAAATCTTACTCTATTTCTTGCAAACCAGCTCCTGCTACTTCTATGTTTCCAATTCAGTGAATTGTATCATCATTCATCCAATTGCTCTGGGAAGAAATCTGAAAGTTATTCCAAATTCCTTCACATATAACTTGATATTGACTCTTGTGGATTCCACTTCCTACATATTTCTCAACTTTATACTTTCCTTTGTCTCTCAGTTGCTATTTCTTTTATTCAGGTATTCATTGCATTTTATGTGCTCCATTGTATTTATGCTAGTCTCTCCACTGTCCCATCTGTGCTCCATTGATGTGCCAGGGGGACCTTTAGGAAACATACACCCTGTAATGTCATATGCATCCCTAACATTTAAAATACAACAATGGGGCCAGGCATGGTGGTGCATACCTGTAACCCCAGCAGCTCAGGAGTCTGAGGCAGGAAGGTCATAAGTTCAAAGCCAGCCTCAGCAACTTAGTGAGGCTCTAAGCAATTTTGCAGGACCCTGTCTCAAAATAAAGAAATACAAAAAGGGCTGCCGATGTGACTCAATGGTTAAGCACTCCTGGGTTCAATCTCTGGTAGCAAACAAAACAAAACAAAACGAAACAAAATTTCAACTGCCCCTTTTCATTTAAACATCAATCAAAGGCTTATAAAGCCCCTTATACTATCACTCCAGCCCATCTTTCTGATCTCTGTGGCTGATACCCTCTCCCTTAGGCTCCTAATGAACTAGCTCCAGAGACCATGTAACATTTTCATATTAGGTCTTGCTTTTTAAACTCCTCCTTGACTGTAGAAATTCTTGCCTACATTAGTGTCTAACCTTAACCTCTTGCACGTTCTTATTCCTTAAAGAGCTTTTAAGCCTGCTTAAGAGCAGTAGCATCTGGTTCTAAATTGGGTTTCTTTTCCACTACATCTGATATAAGCCTTTGGTTCAAAGATTTACCTTTCACACAGCTGCCTCAATTCTTTTTGTGCAACTAGAGAGCACATAGACATAAAGGAGAGTATTTATATGTGAAAGTTATATTTTTTATGAATTTAGCTTTTTTCACATTAAAAATTTTGATTATAACTCAGATTATTCTGAAAAGATAGGTAGTGAATACAGAGAAGAAAAAGCGATGACTGTGTTGGGGCTCAGAAAACAACATACCAAAATATGCCACTGACTTCTGGGAAGCTGCAAATGCAGGGCAGGGCATTCTCCAAAGTTCTCTTCTCTACCTAAAGACCCAATCTAGCAAAGAGGAAAGCAATTGCCTTAAATCTTTCTGCTGAAATTCTATTTCACTGGGAAGATTAAACTAGTATCACAGAGAAACTGAAAATCAAATACCAGACCTGGAATCTAGAAGAACTTTGTTTCTGGCCATTGTCTATCCTAGAGTCTCAATCATTTCCCCTAAAAATCGTTTTTCTTCTCTACACATGCCTGTAGCCCTCAACTTCCTCTCTGCTATGAAGAGGGTATTTGAATCTCAACCACCAGGCCCTGCTTTGAATTTCATATTTTATAGAGCATGTACATATTAATAAATTTGCATACCTGTTCTCTTGCTAATCTATTGTCAGTTTGTTTCAGTTACCAAACCTTCAGAGAAGAAGTTTGAACTTCCCTACAGCAGTCTAATGCTATTAATGATTTTTGTCCTCTAGTGATATTTTCACATTAATAGAAAACCAAAATAATTCACTGATTACCCTACAAAGTTATTTTTTCGATACTTCATTGCTCCAAAATTTCAAATATTTCAAGAATGCTGTTGATAAAGGATCCTAGAAACCAGCGGGTCTCCACTATTCACTGAGAAAGTATATTTTTAAAAGGATTTTGTAACTGAAATAGCAGCAGATTTAGAATCACAGAACCTGGTTTTGTCCTGGCTGTGCTGCAGTTGGCTTGTGCTAAGTTAGATCACTCTTCTGAGCTTCAGTTTTCTTGTTTGAAAAACGAGGGGAGTTTAGTCAGTTTATGTTTAAAGTTCCTTCCAGATCTGAAATTTTAATACTATATATATATAAACATGAAGCCAGACAACATTTGTTAGAGAGATGAAGCATCCTGGTTATATCTGAAATCCGTGGGGAAAAAGGTTACCTTGTCGATATTCAAAGGTAGTACATATCTTCTAACTTCCGGTTGAGGAGCCTTTCTGGCATTTTTTTTTACCTCTTCCCAGTTCTCACGTAAATTAGCTAAATATAAGTAATTATAGACGAATTCAAATCTGCAAAATAGGAAGTCAATCATGAACACAGTTATAAATAATTTTAGAGAGACGATTCTTGACTCTTAAAAGCACACGTTCTTCACCAACTGCTAATGACACAGGTGTATTAGAGTACTTTCCTCTAGCCCATGCTGGGTGAAAACAGACAAACCTGCCTTGTGGTTATGTTTTAAAAGCAGCAGCTTCAGATACTTTCTGCTTTTCTGCTTTTCTGTCAACACTATATTTGTGTCTTTAGGAGCTATTATGTTTTTAGTGACTTGGCTAATTTGAAAAAAAAAAAGTGTCTCTTTCTCCCAATTTCAGAGTGAGTAGGGTTCAAGGCTCCTTAGAGATCTTGCTGGGTTTAAGAAAGTTTAAGTTCATGTCTCAGGTCACAGAACCTTTTATTTTCAGGTCTGATACATGGACCTAGTTTGTCTTCACTGATCCCTGGTGTGTATTTCTAATACTTAAACTCCATACTGCTTTTTCAATTACACCTTGTGACTTCTGCATATCTCTTGCTTTGTGAGATGTGATTTGGGTTGAACATTGAAACTAACATCTCTCCAAGAGCCCCTTATGGTCCAGAAGCTGCTGGAGATGGAACATTTACCCAATATCTTCTCTTACCCTTTCCAGCAACAGAGGTCCACAATCAGAAACCCACTGTCTTCATAGGTGTTGATGTGATGGAAGAGGTTGAAGGAAGAGGTTCTGTATTTATTATTAAGGTATTTTCTTCTTTTTTTGTCAGCAATATGAAGCCAAACCTTGAGAAGTAAGGAAACTATTTTGATGCATTTAGAAAGGAGAGAAGTGTACATTATGAAACACCTTCTTCAGCATCAGCAATGTGACAAATAGATCAGACTTACCCCCATGGTTTCATTGGACTCAAAACAGTCCATGTAGTTGGCTCCCCAAAGACTCCATGAAGAAAGGAACTTGAACAAGTTAATTTTGACTGGTGTCTCCACAAAAACGATGTAATTGGGGGTCAGACCAAAACTGAAAAGGAAATGGGCTTGTGAATTGAAGGGCTGAGTCTCAATGCACAAAGAAACATCTATACACAAGGTATGTTTAGCTACATGAATCAACAATGCCTACATGAAATTAATTATTTTTAAATTTAAATTTCTGCAAGAAAACATCGTGATCAGAATTGGTATCAAAAGGTAGGCAAAGCAGATCTTTAAACTTGAGTTTTCCTGAAGATTCATGGCAGGCCTTCAAGTTACCTATGGACGTAAGATGGCTTGAATCGGTCACTGCAGGGGAATTGTACAACGATCTCTGACTTGCTTATTGGATCTTCCTTGTCTGAAATAAAGTGGTTTTAAAAGGCTTTGGAAGAGCCTCTTATTTTTTTTTTAAAAAAATACAAAGCATTTAGAACAGTTTATACAAGCAAAGAAATACATTTTCAGATATTGAATTCAGAGGTTTTTCTCAGTCACTGTCATCTCTTAGGAAATTTCACATGAAGCTGCAATCACCCAGGAAAATCCAAATAGCAGCAGATTTGGAAAAGTGAACTCCAGTATGTCTGTGGAAGAGTGTTATGGAGTCACATTTCATGACAAGTGGAGATGGATTTTAAGTCAGAGGCAAAATTTTGGTATGGTCAAAACGCCTTTTATAGCATCTTAAGATGCCTAAATTACAACGTAGATGGGTTTATATCCACAACCCTATATGATAATTCTTATGCACATTAAAGTTCATTTATTACCAAGTTATTGGTCTTCAAACCTTAGTGTGCATCAGAAATACACATAAATGATTTCCTGAAATTCTGACTGTAGGTCCTTCTCCAAAGATGTCTCATCCAGTCTGCTTGAAGTGGGGCTTAAGATTTCTATTTCTAACAAATTTCCAGTTGATGCTGCTGGTCTGTAGTCTCCTCTTTAAGAACCATACTAAGACATACCACTTCAATCTAATGTATGAAATATGATGTCAAGAGCTTTGTAATGTTGTGAACAACCAATAAAAAAAATGATCATCAGAAGCCTGTATGTCAGGATATGAACCTCCTACACACATCCAAGTAGCCAATGAAGCACAATATGTCTGAGATTAGCCTTTCAGGGTGCAGAAAAAAAAAGACATACCAAAGAAAACTTTACATGAATCCAAGTCTATCATTGAGAGGATTGTCAATGGACCTGATAATGAATGGAAGTTGAATGGAGAATTTTTGAGTGTCCTACTTTAAATCTTTTTCTAGACTTGTTTTTAGTTTGGGAATTAAACACAAAATATTCCACTTTCATATATATATATATATATATATATATATATATATATATTACACATATATGTTTATTTAATTTTAAATTTGCTTGGCCCATGAATAATTGCTCAATACATGTTTGCTGAATTTGAATCTAAATTGTACATGATAAATCCACATATACACTAGTTGATGAAACACCATGGAAGAGAACTTGACCTCTTGCTTTCTGTGGTTTCAAGTTGTCACCTCCTGTTGTAGTACCTTTGAGCATTAGTATCCCGATAGCATATCCTGTAGTACCTTTGAGCACTAGTATCCTGATATATAGGGATGAGAGCAATTTTTTAGTTTGAGAGAAATTTAACATCCCATATTTTCAGTAGTTTTTTCCACAATGTAGATACATATTTTCAGAAAAAGAAAAACTGATAAACTCACCTGCTTGCAGTGGAGGAATCTTTACAATATTGTAGGCAATTGAAAAGTTTTTCCCAAAGCAATTACCAATGTTGTAAACGGTTCCATCACTTTCAATGTGGGGGTGGGCAGTGGCTCCGTTGACTGAGACATAGTTGCAAAGGTCAACCTATGGGAAGGAGAAAAAAACACCATCCATGTTAAGAGAAAGAGGATCACACCTTTGTCCCTAGGTCTCATCCCATCATTAACCCCTTGCACCCTTGCTATAAGTACACTTTGTCTTTCTTTTCATCTCTCTGGATCCAACCCTCTTTCAGCTTTGCCTGAAGTCCCACCATTAGTGCAAAACTCTCCTCTGACCCCCACATGGACTCTGAAATCTGGAGTTCTATGACTGTGTTCATTCCTTGAAGTATACCATACAGTGCTCTGGTGAGTTTCTTTTTGCAACTACATCTTGATCTTTAACAATGATAAACTTGAGACCTGGGACTTCTTTATATGTCTTTAATTGTACTATATTGAATTGTGTAAAATTCTTGCTATTTGATAATTTTTCATAATAAAAATTACAATTTGGCATGGGACAACCTAAATACCAAGCCCAGTGTGTTCAACATATGTATTTGGAACTGAAAGGAACTTTGGGATTTATCTAGTATGCCAGGCACTGTGCCAGGATCTAGGAAAACAGAAGATCCTTACTTTTAAGAACTTTGGTCTAGACCTATCCTGTCAATAGCCAGTAGTTATGTGTAGCAATTTAAATGTAAATTATAATTAGATAAAATTTCAAATTTAGCTCCTCAGTCACATTAGCCACACTTAAAGTGTTCATTAGCATTGGAAAATGTGATCAGAGAACATTTCCATCATTATAGAAAGTTCTATTGGACAGCACTACATTAGACAATAAGCTTTCATAAAAAGGACAGTGAGTGCAACACAGTACCTGCAGAGAAATGCTATATAACCCAGGCTGGGGGATTAGGCAGCTTCCCAAGCTTCCTATTAGCCCCCAGTTAATTCTTGATGGTGAGTAGAAGTTAACCAGGCAAAGAAGGTGTGTGTGTTAGGAAGCAAGAATCCTAATGTGAAGGCACAGAATTATGAAATGCATATGCTCTCTGGGCATTACCAGGTTATGCAGCATGGCTGGTGTGAAGGTGTGAACGGAAGAGGAGAGGTGAGAATGGCCAACACCTCCCCAATTGGACTTTCCCTCTGAAACCATGGGGGACCTAGATTGAGTAGCACATGAATGTTTGCATTTCAGAGCAAAGGCTTCTGCTGCAGTAAGGAAATTATACTTAAGGGCATCAGCTGGAGGCAAAAGTATTGACTAGTTGGGAGGTTATGTCAGTTATAATAAATAAAAATTTTCAAATTATATTTTTATGTGAAGTCAGGGTACAGTGGTATGCACAATGGGACCTATAACAAAGTTTTCTGGAGACATATTACAGCTTCTACATTTCCAATTAAAGTACTATGTAATGGGAATATGGATTCATTTCAGAGCAAATTAATCTTTTAGAAATTCAACTTCACTTCTTCTCTAAATGATCCGCACAAACTTGAACATGGTTATACACATATCAACAGGAAAGAGCTCTTTATACTCCTAATAGCTTTGGGAGTATATGTCAAGATGCAGTAAGTATGTCTGTCAAGAATTATAGATCAGTATGTGATATTGAGACTCAGTGTTGGGGCTATTTTTCCTTTCTGTTACCACTGCATTTGTAGCTCTGATATTTTCAATTATTAAATTTACTTTTAGCAGATATATAAAAGCATAAAAATTGTACATATTAGTGGGGTGCCATGTGATTTACAATATGTGTATATGATGTCTAATGTTTAAATCAGTTTAAACATATCTATCTCCTCTAACGTCTATCATTTCTTTATGTGAAGGTATTCTAAATCCTTTCTCCTAGTTTCTGAAATACAGAGAACTTTATTGTTATCTGTAGTCTTGAATTCCATTACTGATCTCCTAGCTGGTATATGTATTTATTTTACTCTCCCATTCAGCCCACATGTAGCTTCTCAATTAAACATCCTAAAGTACAGCTCTATTTATTCCACTTCTTTGAGTTAAGACTTTCAGTAGTTTTTCATTAGCTAAGCAACTGATTCTAAATTTTTAGTGTGTTATTCAAGCTTTTAGTTTCACCCTATCCTGTTCTCCTTGACGTTACATACTCTAGATGAGTAGCTCTGGTATGGGAGTGTTGTTGCCCCCTACTGGGAGATCTAGAAATGTCACAGGCATTTTGGGTTTGAGCAGTGATTGAGAACATGACTGGCATTTAGTGGATAGGTCGGGGACACCAAACCCCTATGATGCATAGGAGAGCCCCTACAGGATGAGTCACCTCTTGCCCAGTGCTGCTAGTGCCCCCACTGAGAAACACTGCAATTCTATCCCAAAGAGATTACTTTTGGACATGTTTCTTATTTTCTGTGCCTTCCCTCATGTTACTATTCCATTCAGATTGTCCTTTCTCTAAATTCACCGGACCTGTACTTGCCTTAAGATTGCAGCTCAAATGCAAATTCTTTGACCCCTGCTCGATCTGTCCTTGCTCAGATCCTCAACTACTGCCAGAAATAATTTCTTATATGTGCATTCTTAGAAGGTTTTTCTTTTCTTAAAGGACTCATCACATTTGATGTTTATTATAATTTGTATTCTTGCTTCATTTCCTCATCTAGATGTTAAGCTTCCTCAGGGCAAGAATGCTGCTTGGCAAGTTGGTGTCAATAAATATTGGTTGAAATTGTGAGTCTGTTTTAAGGACTATTGCGTTGAAATTGCCTAAATTCTCAGAAAAAAAATGTTACTTTCTAATATGACTGATATTTATATATGGTATTTAAGATATAGCATTATTTTTAATAAGAAATGTCTACAATAAGAAGCAAATTAGTGCAACCTATTTTTCTAGAACCATAGAAAGCAAGGTTTCAGTATTAATAGCTATAAATTTTTGAACACCCAGTAGGTTCAAGTTCCATGATAGCCTATAAAAGCCTTGAAGTTTGGGAATCATGTTGATATATCTCTTGTATCTGGCAAAAGTTCTGGCACATGGAAAGCCCTTAATGAATATTTGTATCACAAATGAAAAAAAATGAATGAATATATTAGGCATTTTATATGTTTTTTCTCCAATCCATATAAATGTTTAAAATATTTCAGATGAAGAAACAAAGTATGTCCTATATCACATAGCTGGTAGTTGGTGACAAGGCAAGGATCTGAAATTTCATCTTGTTCTCATGTTCTTTCCATCAAATTGCACAGTTGATTTAATTCCAAGTTCCACATTCTAAACTCCTGAGCAACATACCTGAGCACTATGTCCTACCTGCTTAATTGTCTCTAAGGTCTCTGGATTAATCTTTGTAATAAAGTTGGTCTCTGTGCAGGCATAGTAATCTTCCCCCACTGGGTAGACATTTACAAGGGCATTGTCGGTAACCTCCACTCCTCTAAAGTAGGAAAAAAACCTGCAGAAACAAATGAATTATTCAGTTCAACAACTTTCAAGTCATAAGAGAAAAAGGGCTGATGTAAAATGTCTTTAATAACATGCAGTTTCAGAGACCTGGAGAATATATTCTTGCAGGGGTCTGGGAAAGCACAGGTGCCAAATTCTGTTATGACAATCCTTTTCTCAGTCATTGCACGCACGTAGGCATCAGTGCGGATGAACCTGGAGAACATGGAGACAAGAAGAGGATGAACGCAGTCCAAGTGCCACTTAGAATGGTCATTCAGTGTGCCTTCATCAATTCAGAATGGTA
The DNA here is from genome assembly GCF_052094955.1 of Ictidomys tridecemlineatus. Classification (NCBI taxonomy): domain Eukaryota; kingdom Metazoa; phylum Chordata; class Mammalia; order Rodentia; family Sciuridae; genus Ictidomys; species Ictidomys tridecemlineatus. The sequence continues at coordinate 53,747,676 of NC_135487.1, forward strand.
AAGCCATCACATGAAGAATGAAGAGTATTGTCAATTCTCAGTCTTGGAGTGACCTCAGGGAAAGAGATAATATCATGCCCTGAGGCTCAATTTAGTCTTTTAAACTTTACAGTGACAGATGAGGAAATTGAGGTTCAGAGAAGTTAAGTGATTGGCATATGTGACCTAGCTGGGTTACAACTCTAGTTGATCAGAGGTGGACAAAGTGGGCTTTCCATCTCACATCTCTTGACCCTATAGGAAGTTCACATAGTACTTCTGGCTTCCTGTAGCTTGTAACCTATCAACGGACCTATCCTTCCTGTGTTTTTATTCAATTTTAGAATTTATTTTGTGGTACTTTTGAAAGTAGGTATTCTTGAATTCAATGAGCAGGCGGATCTGCTGAACCATATCCAAGGCTAGCTGGCAAGGGTTGCCTAGGATTTTTCATATGAAGAGCCAATTAAAATCTGATTTTTGCACTTTTGTAAAGAGGAATGAGGTCTTTAGAAGGCATATGAAAGCTTTATTTCAACTCCAGAATTTGCTCTTATGGCTAAAGTTTTGCTTGGTGTAAACTGTTTCTTTTCTAATACTGTCCAAGGTATCCTGACTAATTCAAATCTCCAGTTATGCTTCCTTTTGATGTTTCTTCAAAATGCCTGAAATCTGTGGTGATCGATAAAGTCACTAAGAGGCCTGAATAATTAAATAGGACAAGGTGTTTCTTGTTGTGCCAGGGGGACTTGCTGGAATGCTGGCTTAGACTTTCAAGCCTTTTAGCAATAACTTCATGTTTTTAAAAAACTACTCTTCCTTGGCCCCTGATGAAATATTTGGTCCTTCCCTCCTTTGTGTCACTCTAGTACTTTCTGATTATAACAGGAAAGGAATCAACATAACTAATGGCCCAATAATAATAATAATAACCATCACAGTAACTTTTGTGTTGACCTTGTGCTTCCTAGGAACAGGAGTGGGGGGGGTCACAAAGGACTCCTTTAATCCTTGTAATGAACCTGTCAAGTAGATGGTATTATTTTCCTCATTTTATAAATGAAAAAACCGAGAATTGGGGTCAATATCTTGCTAGAGGTCACTTATCAAGGCAAGTGGTGCCTGGTAGGTATACGACTTGAAGGCAGGTGTGTCCCAACCCAGACCTCTAGTTCCTAACTTCTTCATTATCTCATGGTAGTCCCAGGTGTCTCTGTAGACACCTGATCTAGGTAGATTCTGAGAAGTAAGTGGGTATAGAGGTCCCCTACTGGTTCAGAAGGTTAAAAGGCACGTGACTGAGGTCCCACTGCTAGGAAAAGGCTGGGACCCTATTCTCTCTTACCTTCTGTGGTATGTGACATGTCCTTCTTTAAAGTCAAACTTGTGAAGGAGGGCTTGCCCGTCAAACAGGTGGTAAAATGGCTCAGATCCAACTTCAAAGAGTCCTGGCCCACATCGAAGGAGACTGCCGGTGAGCCAGACAGGGATCCTGCCTGTAATGAAGTGAAACACAGAACATGGCTTCCTGTTCCTGCCTTGGGGCTGGGTTTGACCCTTCTAAGTTGGAGTAATGGCACTAGCAGCCTGATTGGGCAGCCTCTGCTGGACAAAGTTGGCAGTGACTTTCCCTCCTAGCCCTCCTGCCAGATAACACTTAGAAGGTGTCTGCTGACTGGAATCTCCCTTTTGCTAGGAGACATGGTGGTGGAAAACTTGTCAATGCCCCAGAGTTAGGAGAAGAGGCTAGAAGGAGTGAAGGGAAAGCATCTTGAGGTGAATGGGATTCTCCACTTAAAAAACTTCCCCAGGTACCAGTCTGTTTACTTTTCTGCCCTCTTACTTTTAACACAAATTTCTTAATGCATGGGGGCAGATTAAAGGGTAACAGAATGGATTAGGAGTTGAGATCAGGTCATTAAGAAAGGTGTGTGTACAGAAGAAACATCTAAATGAAACAATAGGGATACTGTTTTTTTGTTTGTTTGTTTTAATGTAGGATTCCATCCTGTTGAGTGTATGAACTGCTGTCCAGATGAAAGTTGACCTTCTGTGGCAGAAATTGCATAGGGCTGAGTGTCAGGACCTGGATTTTGGTGCAGGATGTGCTGCATGCCTTCATTGGGCCTCAGTTTCCTTTTCTGCAAAATGAAAGGTTTCCATAATAGCCCTTAAGGACTTTCTGCTTGCATAGTGAGGTTTATGTCCTGTTATCCTTTTAAAAGTACAGTGTTTGCTCAATTTCCACTAGGATTTTTTTTAAATGGATTATTCCCTATATATCAGTCTCAGCAGTTTACCTGATATGGGATAAAAACTTGAAAAGAATTACCTAAAAGCATAATACTAAGTTTTTATTACTAATGCCTAGATTGTTAGCATCAGAATCAAGTGGAGAAAGATCATTTGCCTCATCCGTTCTAAAGAGGAGGAAAGAGCTTTGCCCAGGCATTGACCCTTCCTGTGAAATACTGAGCAAGGAGACTATATGGATCACATGGAATCTTTGGACAAAGATAGTGATAGTGATAATAACTACCACCTATTGATCACTTTGTATCTGATTTTGGGTTAGTCATTCTATTTATATTACCTCATTTAATCACAACATCCCCATGAAGGAATTTATGGATTTTGGTAGGTGAGGGAATTGAGGTTCAGAAGTTTTAGGTAATTTTTTTTTAGGATTTTCAGATGGCGAAATAATAGAGCTGTGACAATACCTATACCTTCCTGTCCCCAAACCAACCAAATGGGCATGAAACCCACTATCCTTTAATGTACTATTCCCAGATATTTGTCACCAGGCCCTCACTCACACAAACCCTCCAGCAAGAGACTTTATTTATGGGGATTACTATGTGCCAGGCACTGAGATGGGCTCTGTCGACTTGAAGATGAGATAGGTGTAGTCCAGGTTCTCAAGGAATTCCAGTTAGGTAGTACTTCTTTATATCAGAGAAGTAAAGTAAGGGTAAATGAGAGGAAATGTGTTCTTGGGAAAAAAAACAAAAAACAAAAACAAAAAAACCCCTAAACCTCCAGCTTTCCTTTCCTGTAGCCCAGATAGGAAGCCAGTTCTGACAGTGCCAATGAATAGGAAGCCAGAGAAGAGACACCTCACAGTAAACACGATGGCTTCACAGTAGTTACCAACCTGTCACGTGAGCTGTGAGTGGTGAGGACAGTTCCTCTACAGTTTCAAATAGCTTCTTGTAGCCACCAGCTGGGTGTTCCACTCTGAAATGGTAGAACAATGAGGAAGAAGCTCATATTGATACTTCAAGAAGAGAGTCCAGGGAGACAGAGGCAGCACTCCAAGAGAGAAGGCGCCTCAGCTCCATGCCAATGTGCTACTGCCAATCTGGCAAGGAGCACTTGGGGCTTGTGGAGAGAGAGACATACTCAGGGAGAGAAGGGGGGCCCTGCTCAGTGCTCCTCCTTTCAAGTTAGTTGGTCACAGGGGACTCAATTCTGTCATCTGCAGTTTTCCTATATTTCTGAAGACAAATCAACAAATCTGCTCTATCACTTATCTTCCTGAATTTTGATCCTATTCAAAACCTTTCTTAAGAATTGCCCTGCCTTAAATATCAAGAATACAAGTAACAATAAATGTTGGTGAGTATGTAGGAAATTACATTCATACATTGCTGGTAGGAATGCAAATTGGTGCAACCTTTCTGGAAAGGCATATGGAAATTCCTCAAAAAACTTGTAGGAATGAAACCACTATTTTACCCAGCTATCGCACTCTGTACATACCCAAAGGATTTAAAATCAGTATACTAGAGTGACACAGCTACATCAATGTTTATAGCAGCTCAATCTACAATAGCCAAGCTAATGAACCAACCTATGTGCCCTTCAACAGATAAATTGGATAGAGAAAATGTGGTATATATACACAATATTCCATATTATTCAGCCATAAGGAAGAATTAAATTATGACATTTGCCAGTAAATAGATAGAACTGGAGACTATAAGGCTATGTGAAATAAGCCAGTTCCCAAAAGCCAAGTCAAATGTTTTCTCTGATATGTGGAAGCTAACTCACAATGGGTTGGGGAAGGAAAAGAACAGAAATTCAGTAGATTAGATAGACAAAGGGGAATGGAGGGAAGGAAGGGAGTATAGGGAAAAGAAAAGATAGTGAAATGAATCTGACATAATTTTTCTATGTATGCATGAATACACCACCATCATGTTTATCTACAAGAATGGGGTCCTAATTAGAATAAGATATATTCCATGCTTTTATAATTTCATCAAAATTGATTATACTGTATAACTAATTGATTATATGTATAACTAAAAAGAATCAAAAAAAAAAAAAAAGAAAAGAATTACCCTGCCCTATTGACACTCTCTGCTGAATGCATCATTGACTTTCTGGCCTCATGGGGAGACTCGTTCCTCTGGCTCCTACAGATTGGGAGACAACAGCATTTAAGGTCAGATACCTCATCCTTTTTCCTTTATCCATACTATACTATCATTTCTTCTCATCTTCTAATTCTTTACCAATCCTTGAGAACTATAGTATTTTTCTAGAACTAGTCAGATCAAATGATTCTGTATTTTTGCTTAATTCCTACAGCCTATGTTTGCCTCCATGTTATGATTTCTTGGAGTGGGAGCTCTCAGACTTCCTAATTAGAACCACTTTTTTAAATAAGCATTTAATTTGTACCTCATATCATAAGAAGAACTTTGTATGGTCCTAGCTCATTCATAACACAATGAGGTAAGTATTATTGTTATACTCATTTTACATATCGAAAACCTTTAATAAGTTAAGTAGTTTAGACTTTAAAATGTTAAGTGATTTGCTCACAGACACACAGCTAGTAAATGACTCTGAAAGAAGTGGAACCCAAGTCTGCCTGAAATCCTCATGCTTATAGTGCTTCCAAGCTCCGGTCTGCCACACAAACCTCACCAAAATTCTGTATATTTACTTTGATGCATGGAGAAATTCCTGCATCATGACCCAAGGGTTTTCTTTACACAGGTCACTAACCAGTGTCATCTTGTTACAAGCTCTTCATCACCATATAATGCCATTGCTAAGGTATTAAAAAAAAAAAACTCCCAAGATACTTACTGGATAGACATTTTCTCCCAGTGCAGGATCAAGAATTCTGGCACCGACTGAGGAATGAGGGAGCAAGTCCTCAGCCAGGGGCTTTTGTATGCCTCTAAATCCCCCTAAAAGGAGTTATGGCTTTGGGAACCCTTCTCCGCCCCTCCGCTGAAGGAGGGGGAACAGAAGTGGCTTTCAGTGCTCAGATCCTCCTGATGCCTGAGCATTATTTGGGCTTGCTGTTCCCATAACAGTTTCTTGGCTGTTTTCCAGAGTCCTCGATCCGTCCCAAGGAGAATGAGAAGTGGATTGGAAAGAAAGGAACTGTGTGGGAGTGGGCAGCATGGGGCCTGAGCTGATCTGAGTCACCCCACTGGAACCTGGCACCCTTCTCTGATGCCCACACCCTCTACCACTTCTGTGCCTTCATCTTTACCTTCTTCATTTATTTATTCACTCATTTATTTTAAAAAATCCATTACATGTCATCTGCAGACTGGATGGATATTGGTACTGTCCCTCTCTCCATAGATCTGAAAACTCTGTAAGCGCAACAGGGAACTAATAAACCAGTTAATAAAGTTTGGGTAGTACTAGGAGTGGAGAAGTATGGAATGTTATGGAAGCACATTGTAGCAACTCGAACCCTCTCTGGCTACTTTATTGGTACCTTTCAGTGCTTAAAATTTTCCATTGAGGCTGAGGACTCTGCCTGTGTCCTTTCACTGAGGATAAAATTCTTCATGTCCTTGCTGAAGTTTGCCTGTTCGCCATCCTAGCTTCCTGTCTGTTGGTGTATGTTCTGTGCTCAGAGAGTATATATAGAACTATTTCATTCACCTTTCCATTCTCATATTAAGCCCCTGTTATTATTAGGCACAGACATGATGTCCACAGGAGTCTCTGGAAAATTGTCAAGATAAAAACTATCTGCAACTTTAAGACTTTTTGAGAAATGAATGATTTTACATTTAATAAATGGTTATGACTACCAACACTACAGCTGTTCTCCAGCAAAATGGTATAACAATTAATCTGAGCCCTCCCCAAGATAGATAACAGGATCCTGGTTTCTCAGCTTGCCTACAGCCAGGGCATGGTCCTGGCAACTTGGCCCCACCCATCTGAGGCAGGGGGAGAGGTCTCAGTGTCAGCACCCAGCATACAGCTTCAGTGGTACTTCTGGTCATCCATGAAGTCCAGGTTTCTGCACTGAAACCACTCCATAGTGAAACCTATGGTATTAACACTGGAGAGGTAGCTTCCAAACTCCTTTATTCAGCACACAGATGTGCTGTCAGTTGCCTGATATTTAAAGTATTTCTGCACTGCTTAAATAATTGGATTTAGTTTCATTGTTGTCAGCTAGAGACCCAAGATCTAAAAAGTGATGATAGCTTAGGAAGATCTGGTATCACACAGGAAAAATATCTATTTTGGTATTAGAAAGTCCCAGAAAAAGAGTAAGTATCTAAACTGAGATAGGGAGAATATATAAAAGTTGGCTAGCCAAAGGGCAGGTAGAAGAGTATTCAGGCACGGCATGCAGAATTTATAAAGGTTTGTAGGTGAATGTGATGCAGGGAAATAGAAATGAAATTGGACTAGTGATAATCATGGATCCGATTTTGTAGAACATTGTACCATATAAAGAAATCAAGACCCATATCATGAGAGGGGGGTGCTGACATTTTTCATGCAGAGTGGCATTTTATGCCAGGCATGGTGGCACACACCTGTAATCCCAGTGGCCTGTGGGGCTGAGGCAGGAGGATTGCAAGTTCAAAGCCAGCCTTAGCAATTTAACAGGTGCTAAGCAACCTAGTAAGAACTTGTCTCAAAAAATAAAAAGGGCTGGGGTTGAGGCCCCTTGGCTCATTCCTGCTACAAAAAAAGTGGTGTTTTATTAAGACCACTTTTATTATCTTGTCGATAATATATGGGAATGGGAGATCTGGGCAAGATTAATTAGGGGGGTCACTTTCAATCAAGGGAGATGGCTGATGAAGGAGGATGCAGGATATAAATAGTCAAATTCAAGAGATATTTCAGAGAAGGCCTGTTCAAGCTGTGTGATTAGTGAATGTGTTGGGGGAAATAAAGGACACAAAACAAGGATGGCCCCAGGTTTCTGGCAATTCATCATCAGGATACTGCATGCTGTATGAGTGTGTACGTATGTGTGCACACATACAAGCATGCTGCGTATGTGTGATACTTCAGGGATTTAGAGAAAATGCATTCTGATTTTGATTTATTTATTAAGGGAAGAGACCACTGGGAGTTGTAATCATATGAGGGCCTCAAAGGGAGGCAGAGTGAGCTGGACTCTGAACAGTAGGCTGGTGTGGAGAGAAGATGGAGAGAATATTGCTGGTGAAGGATGCAGAGTGAGAGAAGGCAGAGGAAGGGGCATCCTGGAAGGGCATGCACTGAGGAAGGAAGGGAAGCAGGAGAATGACTGAGGGGATCTGATTTATGTTTTGATAACAAATCCCTCCCCTCAGCCGATGGGCTTCCTTGCCTCCACCCTTATTATATGTCCAATGGTGTTTATGTGCTGTGTGAGAGGGATGCTCTTGGGAGTTTCCCGGAAGACTTTCCCCTAATGTGTCCTCAGAACTTCCCCAGCCATTTTACCAGAGACCTTCTTTGAAGAGGAGAATCTGACCTTGTCCCTTCATCACTTAGAACCTTTCAAAAAGTCTTTTTAGGTTACTGGAAGAAGCCCAGGCACTTCAGCACAGCTATGAGATCCTCCACACGCTGGCCCCTGCCTGCTTCTCAGTGACCTCATCTGCCTCTCTCCCTGACCTTTTGTGACCAGCAGTCCCAATCAGTTCACCGAATCTCGCAGACGCTTACTGTTTCATGCCTCCCTTTCTTCACCCAGTCTAACCCTTAGCTTGCACTTCCACCCTTTCTCTTGTCTATCTGGCAAATTTCCAGCTTCTGCCATAACCCTGATGGAACACTGCCTTTCAGTGGTGCCTCATACAGGATGTTATTTTGCTCAGATACTCATATATAAGTCTATGTTTGTATTGATCACATTGTTATTTCACTTGTTAGCATGTCTATTTTTTTTTAGATAGAAAGTTTCTATTTTCTGTTTATTGCACAGAAATGGAATTAATTTACCCCAGCACAATGATATTTGGTAAAATATTTCAATAGCTGTCAGAATGAAAACTGGCATCCATTCCATGTGCTCCCACAGAGGGAAGGTGACAGACTAGCAAAAACCCTTGTCCTTGCTTCTTCTATACCCTCACATGCAAAGTAACCTTCCCTGCCCCTCTCCTTTCTTCACCTCTCCAGAACTCATTCTGCCTTGGCATAACTCAGAAATGTCATGAGGAAGTGGGGAATAGGTAGAGCCTTGACCTTTGATTTCCTTCTTTCTCTCTTCTAGAGACATTGGAGTACCCTATGCGTCCCAACCCTTAGTCAGAGAATCCCTATTGGTTTTCATGTGAGCAACAGCCATCAAAATTCCTTGTCTCCGGTTGGGTGTGATATGCTTTGACATCTGATATCTTAAAAAGGTAGAGTGTGGCAGCAGGCTGACCACAACACTTGGGCATCATTATGCTCAAGGAAATCAGAATAAGAACCCAAAACTCGTCATTGAACACAATTCGTAGAGGCCACTGAAGGATTGCCTTAACGAATCAAGCAGGCAAGAATAAAAATTCGGTTTATAAATGAGTGCTTAAGGATTTGTTTTGCTTTTCCTAAAGAATTTGAATTATTTTACTTAAAATTGTGATTATACTCTGGTTTTAATTAATCGGCTCTTGATTCACACCCTTGGAAAAGCACAAAAGAGGATTCTGGGTCAGGCCTATTGGATTAGTGATGGCTCCACTATTACAGGCCTATGGAACTTTTGTATGTTCTCAGGTCCTACCAATTGGTGCAAATGCAAAGAGGAATGGGCAGTTGACATCTTTTAGACAGGACCTCCCAGCCTCCAATTCTTTGGGCAAGAGAACTGGTTCATTAGATAATAAAACCTCAAATGTGGATTAAAATCACTTAATCTCTCACTGCAGGCATTGTACAAAGCACTATTCTAGTAGCATTAGGCATTCTGGTTGTGCTGATCCAGTTTATGGAATTAGATTGCTTGGTGGGTCCTTCTCAGACAATGGAAGAATAGGTTTCTGTGTTAGTCAGCTTTGCTTCTCTGTGACCAAAATACTTGACAAGAACAACTCAGAGAAGGAAAAGTTTATTTTGATTCACAGTTCCAGAGGATTTAGTCTATGGTCAGCTGGCTCCGAGGGAGTACAGTTTCAGAAGGGTGTGGAAGAAGAAAGTTGCCCACCTCATGGCCACTGGGAAGCTGAGAGAGACAAGGGACCAGGAACAGAAATAGTCCCAAGGCCATACCCCTAGTGACCTACTTCCTCCTGCCATATCTCATCTGCCTGTTGTTTTCACTACTTCCCTGTAAGTCCATTCAAATTATTATTTCATCAAATGGTTAATACACTGGTGAGATGACAGTCCTTATGAACCAATCATTTCACCTCTAAACACTGTTGCACTGCTTAACACTTGAGCTTTGTTGGGGGCATTCCAGATCCAACCATAACAGTTTCCTAATAAAAAGAGTTGTTAATATGACTGGCTGAATGTCCTCCATTCCTCTACTTCCCAGTGTATTTAGATCTTTCTTAATGATTGTTTCATCAGGTCAGTGCTTCTGTTTTCTTTGCCACTATAATGTGGAACCTATTACTTACTAAGTAGTTACTCAATATTTTTTTTTCTTTTTAAATGTTTTTATTAATGGATCATGATTATACATAATAGTGGGATTTATTTTGATATACTCAGACATTCATGGAATATAACTTACCCCAGGTACCCTACCAATATGCTACACCTCTGGACCCAAAGTTAGATTAAATTAAAATGTCAGCAAGGTTTTAAGTTAAGCCAGCTGGAATTAAACCATAAAGTCATTTACTGAATTAATCTATCAGTACATAAAACTGTAATCAGTTCAATAAACATTTCAGTCATATATTTGGTTTGACTAAACTTAGAATCTTAGACACTGGTCTTTAATTGAGTTTGGAAATAATAATCCTCAATTCCTATTTTACATGTTAGGAAATTAAATTTCAAAAATTTTACTTATATAACCTATTAGTGAAAGCCTGAGGTATAATGACTCTCAATTCAGTCAAAATTGAAATGGCCTTGTTATATATAGGACATAGTGACCAGATTCCAGGCACATTAAAACATATTTGTCTTTATATTGTCAGTCATTCTTTTTTCCCCTTAGGCTAATGTTTATAACCATCAGCCCTGTGTGGCTCATATGGACATCAGATAGCACTCTTCCATGTCCCTTATAATTCAGAGGCAGGGAGACCTCTAGGTCTTATCTATCTCCCATTTAGGCTTGTACCCAACTTGAAGAAACAGAATGATCAGCAGAGTTTCCAGGCAAAGTTTCCTCTCACCATGGAAATCACATGAGTTCATGTGTCCTAAACCAGATTTTAGGGCTCAGTTAAGCCAGTTGGTATTAGACCATAAAGTCATTCTAGTTAAGAGATATGACAGCATGCATTAAACCTGTATGATCATAAGAATCACAAGAGGAACTTATTAGAGATAACAGATTATCTCCTGAAGATTTTGAGTCCTTAGGTCTGATTTGATAGATTAGGCATGGTTGAGAAGCACTAGCATAGGGCATGTCAGCTGACTGGGACCACACAGGCACATCAGAGCATGTGGGATGTTCCTTCTATGGAAAGAAGAAGTTTAAAAGGCAAGATCTATACACAAAGACAGAGGACCTTGGTCTTATTGGTCATAGCATGCTTCAAAGTTGAGGTTGTTGGGTGATACTTTTTAGTTCTTAGGATAGGTTCAGTGCTCTAGAATTAAATAGCTATGTTTCCTCTAGATTGTCTAATTAGTTAAGGTTAATCTTGGCATGTCAAATTAAAAGTTGGTCTTGATATCCCCAGTGCTTAGTATCTTTGACACTTAACACATATTACTGAACTATAATTGTGTTCCTTAGGGATGGTAAGGAAATCTTATAGAGATCTTTCTATAAAGATGGTTTTAATTTTTTATCTTTAACTGAGATTGTAAATGTGCAGATATCTCTTTAACAATGGCAGGGTATTTTAATTTTTTCCCACTGCTCTAGTCTCTGAATCTTGTGGGAAAGTAATGCTTTTTGCTGTGTCAGGAAGCTTTGTAATGGTGTTTGTGCTCTTAGATTGTCTGAATTGCCACTAAATTCTGGCTTAATTCTCATCAACATCCCATAGTTTATCCTCTGAGGCAATTTTTTTTTTTTAGTGTAAAATACCTGGTGAATTATTTTACCTCTCTGAGTCTCATTTTTATAGTAATATAGGAATAATAATTACACTTACCTTAAAAATTCTTGTAAAATATAAATGAATTATTGATTTAGAGTGCTCAGAATAGTGCTTGGCAACAAGTACTCCATCAGTTGCTAATTATAACTGTTGCCATTTGAGAATGAGAGGAGTTAAGATGCAAGGGGTAACAAAGAAATGAGCCAGTGGATTATGTGGAAGATGGATGACAATGATGGCCTTAATTTCTATTCTTTCTGTACGCATGTTCTCTGTAATATGTCTTGGTAACACCTTTCTCTAAAGGGACGAAGTCTTTTTTCCCCGTCTCTTGAATTGGGACTGGCTTTGTGATTTCCTTAGTTCAATAAAATATAGTTGAAAGGATGGTATGTCATCCTTGGCAGGCATCCTTGGCATGATTGTACTCTCTGGGATTTTGCCTCTGCCATGAAAAAAACTCAGGCCAGCCTGCTGGAGAGCCAGAGTCACTGCAGCTGAGATTATGCTAATCAGCCAAGACCAGAAAACTTCTCCTTCTGACTCCAAGCCAGATGACTGACCTACAGAATTGTGATCAAATAGATGGTCAATGTTTTATGTCTCTAAATTTAGGGGAGGCCTGTTGGACCAAATTTCTTTAAAGTTTCTTAAAAATCCATATGTCCTACCTTATGATTTAAAATATTTATATAAATAACCCCTCCCCTGATTTCATGAAATTTTTTTGCAGAAAGATGGGTGATATTTGTCCTCGGTCTTCAATTATGTCCTGGCATACGACCTTGAGTGCTTTGGAAAAATATAGTAGATCTACTTGCTAGAGCAAAACAAGCATTTTCTATACACTGAGATGTCAGCAGTTGGGCCTTATGTCTCTCCCTGGGTGACCTTGTGAGTCCTGTCTAGTCACTCACTCCACAGTGTTTGTTGAGCATCTCCTATGCCAGGCACTGTTTAGCACTGGGGATATAGTAGCAAACAAAACACAAGCTCTTGCTTTCAAGGCAAGTATTAATTTCCAATTGCCGTTGTAACAGAGTACCATAAATTTAGTGGCTCAAAATCACAAATAATTCTGTAGGTCAGAAGTCCAAAATGGTTCTGCAAAGCTGGTTTAGTCTGAAGTGTTTAGTGGAGAATCTGTTCCTTGCTTTCCCAGCTTCTAGAGGTTGTTCCTGTTTCTTTCCAGTGGCCCCTTCCTCCATTACTGAAGTCAGAAGCTCTGCACCTTCTCTGCCCTCTGACCACTGCTTCCATCCTCACACAGTGTCTCTTTGATTGATTCTCCTGTTCTCCCTTATAAGGACCATTATGATTATATTAAATCCATCCCAATAATCCAGGATAATTTCCCCATCTCAAGTTTAAGTTTTCTCACATCTGCAAAGTATTCTTTCATCATAGAAAATAGTATAGTATCAGGACATAGAGTTTTATTTAACCTACCAAAAGGAGGTTGCATTTCAGTAAGGTTCATCTTTGTAAGACAAAGTCCAGGTTCTTGACTATGACTCAGATGACTTTTTGTAAACCTCTTTCTTCCAAGCCCTATGTCTAGAACTCCCTCCTGCAAATATGTAGCCCAGCAATCTTGATTTGCTTCTATCATCATTCCCCTCAGAGTATATCTGCCATTTTTTTGCACTCCTGTGATTTGAATCTTTCTCTGAAGCCTTTTACCTACAACCTATGCCTGTTGTTTGGCAAAATACAGCCCTCCCTCAGCATCCTTTATCCATGGGAGACTGGTTCCAGGACTTCTTGTAGAAAATGGAGTGGTGTTGACAAGTATACACATCCTCCCTTTGTTTAAATATCTCTGGATTTCTTATATTTAATGCAATGCAAGAGCTTTGCAAATAGTTGCTGTTTTGTACTGTTTAGGGAATGATGACAAAAATCTATTTAGTAAAATTCAGTACAGGTACAAATATTTTAAACAGTTGGTTGAATACACAGATATGAGATCTGCAAATATGATGAAAGGTATTCAGCAAGGACATGACATTGCCTCAGAAGTAATGCATTAATTCTTAGAAGACCTATGCCCATCTCTATCACAGACTTTATCACCCTGTATTGAAAGTATTTGTGTGTTGTATTGTTTTTCTCCATTCTCTGAGAAGCTCTTGGAGAGCCAAGAGTGGCAGTCATTTCTCTAGCCCCACCCCTTGCTATAGTACTTGGTACACAGTAGGGCTTAATAAATGTTAAATGAATTAAGTTTTGTGATATTGGTTATTATCTAATTTTAAGAGGAAGAAAGGAGGGAGGAGAAGTTGGAGTTTTTATCTCGAGTACTTAAGAAAGTGGGTCTCTTTGCTGAGCCTTGGGAGGGAACAGCAGTTGGGGAAGAAGAGATGTGCAGGACTGCAGGCTGTGATGAGAACCTGCCTCAGGCACCTAAGCCTCAGGGCATCTCCTCTCAGTGGGGGGTGCTTTTGAAGTGTGCTTTCTTTGATCCCTGCTGTGTAGCTGTGGCCCAGAATGTTCTGGAATGGAAACAACAACAACAACCCCCCCAAACCAAAAAACTATCCTACTTATTCTTTTCTGTTGCTAGCATCTAGGGTATGTATAGTAGAGAAGCAGTAGGGAGAGGGCTGGTGGCGAAATAAAATAATTTGTCCAAAGGTAATTATTCTTTATAACATGGTTGAGAGCTGAAGCAGAAGAGGATGAAAATGCAGAGACGACACGCAGTGCGCAGGAGAGAAACAGAACATAGCATGAAAACAGGGGCAAAATAAGATGAGAAAATGCAGAAGGGCAGCAGCGCTTGGGGGAGCTTAGCAAAGCTGTTCTCTCAGTGGCACCAGTGGGACAGCAGCCATATGGAGAGGGATTTTGTCTACTGCTTGGGTAACACACGAAAACCCTGGGAGTGACACTTAAGATACCCTTATATGAAAGAACAGGTTGTGGGATCAGAACAGGGGGTTAGGAGAGATACAGAAACACCCGGCTGCTGTTCCTTGTATGGGAAGCCAAGTGGGACTTCCATTTGTGTAGTTATTTTTAGAAGTGTAAATTCTGTCATTATGTTCAAGATAAATCACACTTACTAAATTCATCTGAGATATGGATTTAGTTATTTTTTTGAAACTGAGCTTATGTTTTAGAAATTTTCTAAATTTATGCAATAGTCATATCTTATTGACCATCTCAAACTCACAGAAATGTTGTAGGGGTAAAGGGCATTTCTCCTTCCCTCCTCTGAAGTTTCTAGTCTTTAAGTCTGCTGAAATAGACTGGCAATAGACAGATTAACAGGAGAAAAAAATACAAATTTATTTACCTGCCCAGGGGCATCCAGGAAGGTGAATATTTCATAACCCAATGGGATTTAGAAATTTATGTATCATTCTTCACCAGGGAAAAGAAAATGAGGGGTTATAGGCATTTTGAGGGATAGTAAATGATTTTTAAGAGAGGCAATGAAGAGGAGAACAGACAGCTGGTACTGAGATAGGAATCTCAGGATATAAAAAGAGCACTGAGTCTCCAAAGAGAAATACAAACAAACCTTTGGAATATAAAACAACTCCGGAGCAATCCGAGCCCCTCCCGCATACTCATTAAAGAACTTTTGTGATATTGGTTATTATCTAATTTTAAGAGGAAGAAAGGAGGGAGGAGAAGTTGGAGTTTTTATCTTGAGAACTTAAGAAAATCCAGTAAAGAGTAGGTCTCTTTGCTGAGCCTGGGGAGGGAACAGCAGTTGGGGAAGATGAGAAATGACCCTATCTTCATTACAATAGTATGATACATACCCAAGAGGAGCTTTAAGAAGCTAATGAGACAGCATGATTAGAGCATGCAGGTTCAAGGCGCATGGGCGCATGTCAAGGAAAACAGGTGCAAAACTGAGTGACACTACCATGATTCCACCTCTAGGTCCAACTCCTCAATATTGTCCCAAACCAAGAAGTAGCGACACTCTTTGAGGTTGTCCACAGCATCCCATGCTCAAGTATGTACTATTTCCCCTTTATAAAACCCTCTTGCTTAGCTGAGATGTCCTTAAAATGTACCTGAAATGTCCTTAAAATCTTTTTCTGCCACACAGACAAGAATGTGGAGACCCACATGTGGTGACGGTGAATGAGCTCAAAGTGTGAAGTTTGATTTTCAGTCTTTCCTTTGTCATATGAGTTTAATCTTAATTGGTTAATAACATTTTAGTAAGAAGATAATCGTGTGTTTCTTTGATGGGTCTAGTTTTTAGGTAAAGAGATTTCAGAGGAAAACCTCATTCATCATATGCTGATCCCCAAGTGTCTTTAAAAAATCAGCACACAGTATCAGTTTGGGAGCTCCATCAAATGTTTAACCCCACAATCACAAACTTGATAGAATGAACAAAAGTGGAGAGAAGCCAACACATTGAATCTGAACATTTTAGGCATGTGAATGAGGATAATGTGAGTTGAAAATCACTATTATCCAATGATCTTGAGCCTCTGAAACCTGATGCTCTGTGGTTTAATTCTAGGAGAAAGTTAATAACATTGATAGCTGCACTTAATAATTAAGTGTACATTGTGTACTAGATATTGAGCTAGACAATTTAGGTACATTCTTCCCAATCCTCAGAATAACTCCCAAAGTACATAGTATTATCCACATTTTATAGATGGGGAATAGGCTAAGAGAAGTGAAATGTTTTCAGTTACCCAGCTAGTTAAATGGCAAAGCAGCGACTTACACCCAGATTCAATGCTAAATAAATACTTGGACTCAAACTACACTATCTCCAACAAAGTATCTATTTTGAAAAACTTTATTCCTTGTAACACAATTAATGCATGTTCGTAATTATAAATTTGGAAAATATAGAAGTATATAGGGAAAAAATCAATCATCCTTCCATGGTTTTTAAATACGGTCAATTCTCATTATTTGCAGTAGTTATGTCCTATAAACTCACCATGAGCACTGAAATAGTGGATTCTGAATCTTTGTTCCAAAGGGAAATACAGGATTAGGTTTTTGGAGACTCTGTGCATTTTCATCAACAAATCAATACACAACCTTGTTTTATGTGTGTTTCTGTTTAAAGATGCCTTATTTAATATGTATTATTGATTCTTTAGCATTAAACTCACAACCAACAGCCCAGTAACTCATGCCTGAATGTGGCTTATCTAACACACACAGAAGGAACATCATCGCCTGCATTCCATAGCACTTCAGCACTAGGCTTGGGATCATTATTTTAAATAGTGAAATCAATAACAAAAGCACAAAAATGGGTACCACAAAACATCCTGAAAAGGACACTGATTTATCATATGAGCTGAAACAAGGTAGCAGAGTGTCACCTGTTTAGGTGGGGACATGTGTGTCAGGAGACATATCACAACACTCCCAGCATGTCTTTGAAAAACCATGAAAGTGCCAAAAACCTTCATTTGAGGGCTACACATGAATTTTAGAAAGTAGGCAAACTCACAAACATGGAATTGTGAAAAATTAGAATTGACTCCATTTCTTCCTGAGGAGTCAAAACACCAAAGATTTTGTGACATCACAGATGTTGTAGAAAATGGCTTTTCAGAAACACTTGCAAAGTGTTTTTTTTTTTTTTCACAAAGTCAGAGACTTTGGAGCCTCAAGCTGGACACAGATCCATCCATCTGTTCATTTATTTCATTGAACATCTCTTGGGTACTTACTTCTGAGCATGTGAGAGGCACTGTGATGCGTGCTGTAGATCACACAATGAACAGGACAGCTCTCTAGCAGCTCCTAGCCAATGCAAAGGAACAGGCACGTGAGGAAATTATTTTAACAAAGTGGTTAAGTTCAGTAACGTACATAGACATAGGGTCTTTTTAAAATTTTTATTAGTATATTATAGTTATATGTAATAGTTGGGTTCATTTTGATAAAATCATTCATGCATGGAATTTGATATATACCATTTTAGTTCCCATTTCCTCCCCTTTCCTTCCTCTCCTCCCTCCCTCTCTTCTTCTTTCTCTACTGGTCTTCCTTTTACTTGTTTGATTTTTATTGGTGCTTTATAGATAAAGGTGAAATTCACTGTGGTATATTTATATGTACACATAGCATGATTTGTTAAATTGATTCCACATTTCCTCCCCTTTCCATCCTTCTGCCTTCCCTCTTGATTTCCTTCTATTCCACTGATCTTCCCTATACCTTTATAATATCAAATCCTCCACTCCTATTTTGCATATGAGAGAAAATATTTGACTCTTGATTCTCTGAGTCTGGCTTATTTCAATTACATGATTTTTTAAATTCCATCCATTTACTAGCAAATGCCTTAATTTCATTCTTAAAATGAGTAAAACTTCATTTTGTATATATACCCCATTTCTTAATCCATTTATCTATTGATGGAGTTGGAGAATATCATCCTAAGTGAAATAGCCAATCCCCAAAACACAAACGCCAAATGTTTTCTGTGATGAGGATGCTGGTCCATAATGGGGATGGTGGTGGGGGAGCATAGGAGGAATGGAGGAACTTTTTAGATAGGGCAAAGGGGAGGGAGGGGAAAGGAGGGGGCAGGAGGATAGGAAAGACAGTGGAATGAGTAGGACATCATTACCCCAAGTACATGTATGAAGACACAAATGGTATGAATCTACTTTGTGAACAACCAGACATGAAAAATTGCACTCTATATGTGTACTATGAATTGAAATGCATTCTGTCATATATAACAAATTAGAATAAATAAATAAATTTTTAAAAAGTTACACATGTCTCAAATTAAAATAGTAGCAACGATGTACATTAGTACATTAGAAAACAAGACTCCATCATACCTTTAAAATTCAGTTTGAATCAATCTCTTGTGCTATATACAAGAATACATATGATGTGCAGGCACCATCATATGTATTTCTATTTAAATTTTAAAGAACATGAGAATGGAGAGATGGACTACAGATGGATAGCAAGTTTCTTAGGAAGATAGTTCCTTTAAACTCCATTTTCTTTAAAAAGCAATGATATGTGTAAAACTTTATCTATCTATCTATCTATCTATCTATCTATCTATCTATCTATCTATCTATTTTGGTATAATGCAGACTGAACCTAGGGGTGCTTAACCATTGAGTAACATTCCCAGTCCTTTTTATTTTTTAGCTTGAGATAGGGTCTCACTGAGTTGCCAAAGCTGGTATTGAACTTGTGATCCTCCTAGTTATATGTAATTGTTGGGTTACTGAGATCTCAATCTCCAGAATCTGAGGAATTACAGGTGTATACCACCAAGGCAGCAAAATTCTTAAAAACTTACTAGGTACAAAGGTAACAAATGGCTTCAAGATAACTTTGGCTTACATTTCAGGGAAAGGAGCTGTTACTAGTTGAGGGCATATTTATGCACATTCCCTTCTTGGCACTCTGTACATGTATCTCATTTGACATTCAAACATAATGAAGAAAGCATTACCCTCACTTTATAAGGAAGGAAAGTGAGTCTCAGAAATTATGTTTCTTAAGGTTTCACTTAGTTGGTAAGTAATAGTGTCTCCGTTAGAAACTAGTTCTGCATGGTTCAGTATCCAGGCTCATTCACTCTCTTTATGTATATTCTAGATCCTGTACAATAATGTTTAATATTTTGTTTATAAATATGTATGTAATAGTTGATATTAGCTCAGTGTTAAAAAAATCCCTAACGGGGGCTGGGGGCTGAACCTGAAAATTTATACTTAAGTTTCAGGTCAATATCACTTTGTACTTGATTTGTAAAAGCCATAAATGTTCAGCAATCAAATCCTTTCATGAAGATTCCATGGAGTATAAAGAGCTGCAGCAGAGGCCTGCAGATGGCACTGCTGCCTGTGTGTCACTAGAATCTAACTCACTAATAGCCTTCTTAACAGTTGCATACATAAATAATTACTTTAGGAATTACCCAACACTTAAAAGTTAAATTTCAGCAAACATTTGAATGATATATAAATTGTGTAATTCCTTGCAATTTATAGTTGATGATGAAATTTAATTTTCAGTTTAATGAACAATGAGTACAATGCTTAATATCATTTCAGTCCAGTAACAGGTGGATTATAAATGCAGGAGGATGGGACACATGAATATCAATTAAGCTGGGGAAGAGAAAGAGGTTTGAATTCTTTGCTTGAGCATAGGGCACTGTGTGACAAATCAGATCACTTAGGAATCAGGAAGACAGATTGAGACTGCTAAAATCTAACAGTGGATAAAGTCTTTAGAATTTACAAGTTACAAATCAGAAAGCTAATGAGAATATGTGAATATGAAAGTCTGAGACATTGTACATAATGAGAAAAAATGGCAGTTCTTTTTTAATCACTGTTTTTAGTGCTATCATGAATTTTTAAGAAAACATTGTTAATCTCTAACCCTAGCCAATCAGATATGCTTTCAGAAAACAAAGACAGCTACTTGCTCTGGACAATTAAGAGACATAAATTCTGGAGACAGAATACCCAAAAATTTTCATATGGTTATATCTGGATGATAAGATTACAGGAATTTAAACTGTCTCTCATTTCTAAATCATCTATAATTAGATATAACATTTTAATAATAATAAATACTAAACTGAAAAATAACTATAATAATACTAATAATAATAATAATAATAATAATAATAATTTATTTGTGTTTGCCTCTGTATCTATCCCTGTCTCTTGGGTATTAACACAAACCCTTTTTTGTTTGTTTAAATGTTAGGGAATTCTTGCATATTGGGTGTTCTGCACAGACCCTTATTCAGGGCTGTTATTCATTCTTGCCACTGTCAGGATCTTTCTCAGATAAAGGGAGCTGTCCCTCTGAAGGTTTCCTCCCAGAATTAGCTATATCCAGTGACTGATTTATGTGAAGGTACAAAGATCTGGCCTTGTCACTCAATTTGGGACAGTATTGAAAGGTCCCAGCTTCCATGAGTCAGCTGGGTGGTTGCTTTGTTACAATTGCATTGCATTGCAGTTCAAGGTTTTCCTTTGCTCCATCCCACCTACATCACTTTCTTATAAGTTTTGTTCCTAAGAAAACTTTCTACAGATAAGTATGTGTAAGTTGTATGGAGAACATGACTGGAGAGAGCATAATCCTAGAGTGATTCTAGGAAGCTGACATCAACTGCCAGCCAAGATGGCAAATATAAAACAGTGTTACTCAGTTATTTTTTGGATTGTATAGGAGGTTTTAAAAAGAAAATATAGTCTACATATAATATTTGTACTTATGTATGGGGCACAGCATTATAATCCAAGTATTCAATGTTCAATGACCAAATCAGAGTAATTTTTGCTTCTGTCTCCTCAAATATTATCATTTCTGTTTTAGGAAGCTTTAAATTCTCCTCTAGCTATTTGATGTGTATAATTGTTAGACTAAAGTTACCCATTTGTATACATTATAACTATTTCCCCTCCAACAACAGTATTTTTGTGCTCATTATTCAGCTTCTTAGTATCCCTGCTCACTCACCCTTCCTAGCCTCTAATGACCTCTATTCTACCTTCCATTTCTATATGACCAACTTTTTTAGCTACCTCAAATGAGAAAACAAATGGTATTTTTCTTTCTGTGCCTAGTTTATTTCAATTAATATCACATCCCCCAGTTCCATCCATGTTGCCACAAATAACAGGCTTCTATCCTTTCAGTAGTTGAATGATATTCCATTGTGTATACATTCACCACATTTTTTTATCCACCCATCCGTGGACATGTTGGTTGATCCTACATATTGCCTACTCTGAACAGTGCTGCAATAAACATGGGTATGCAGATATCTCTTATTTCATTCCCTTTGGTTTTATACTCAGTAGTGGAATAGCTGGAACATATGGTAGTTCTATTTTTAGTTTTCTGAGGAATCTCCATTCTGTTTTTCTTAATTGCTGTACTCATTTAATTTCCTCCCTCCAAACAGTGTAAAAGAGTTCTTCATTCTCTACATCCTCAGCAACTTTTGTTATTTTTTGGTCCTTTTTATAATAGCCATTTAAGCAAGGGGAGATAATATTTCATTGTGAGTTTTTTTTTTTCTTTTGGTACCAGGGATTGAACATGGGGTGCTTAACCACTGAGCTAAATCCCCAGCCCCCTTTAAAATATTTAATTTTGAGGTTCTCCCTAAGTTACTTAGAGCCTCATTAAGTTGCTGAGGCTGGTCTTTGAACTTTCAATCCTTCTGTCTCAGCCTTCTGCCTCAGTTGCTGGGATTATAGGCATGCACCATTGTGCCGGCTTCATTGTAGTTTTGATTTGCATTTTCCCAATGATTAGTGATGAGCATTTTCACATACTGGTTGGCCATTTGTATAACTTCTTTTGAGAAATGTTTTCAGATAATTTGCCCATTTTGAATTGGAATTTCTTTTATTACTTTTTTTTTTGCAGTTGAGTTGCTTGAGTTCCTTAAATATTTTGGATATTCCAACTGTCAGATAAACAGTTTATAACTATCTTTTCCCATTCTTTAGGTTGATTTTCAACACTAATATTGTTTCCTTTTTTAAAATATATTTTTTTAGTTGTAGATGGACACAATATCTTTATTTATTATTTTTATGTGGTGCTGAGGATCGAACCCAGCACCTCACACATGTTAAGCAGGTGCTCCATCATTGAACCACAACCGCAGCTCCTATTATTTCCTTTGCTGTACAGAAGTTTCTTAGTTTCTTTTTTCCTGGTTTTCTGTTTTTGCCTAGGCTTTTGGGATCTTATCCAAAAATCTTTTCCTATCCCAGTGTCTTTAAATATTTCTCCTGTATTTTCTTCTAGTAGTTTTATAGCTTTGGGTTTTACACTTAGCTCATTGATCCAGTTTGAGTTTGGTGAGAAGTAGGGGTCTATTTTCTGCATATTTATATAATTTCCCCCAGCATCACTGATGGAAGAGACTGTTATTTTTCCAATGTAAGTCCTTTATATCTTTGTCAAAAATCATTTGGTTGGACACGATAAGATGAAAAGACCCTCCCATGTTCATGAATAAGGAGAGTTGTTAAAATGTTCATATTACCAAATACAGTCTACAGATTCATGCAATCTTTATCAAAATGCCCATACAACTAGAAAACAATTCTAAAATTTATTTGGAAGAACAAAAGACACAGAATAATCAAAGCAATTCTGAGCAAAATGAGCAATGCTAGAGGCATCACAGTTTTAAATTTTAAATTATATTAGGGTCATAGTAACAAAAACAGCATGATACTAGTACAAAAAAGACACATAGACCAATGGAACAGAATAGAAGACACAGAGGCAAACCTACATAATTACAGTCATCTGATTCTTGACAAAGATGCCAAAAACATACATTGGATAAAAGACAGCCTTTAAACAAATGGTAATGGGAAACCTGGATATTTATATGTAGAAGAATGAAACTAGCTCTCTCTCACTCTCAAAATGGATCCAAGACCCAAGTATAAGATCAGAAATTTCGAGGCTGTTTGAAGAAAATATAGGTTCAGGCATGCTTCCTGAATGAGACTCATAGCTCAGGAAATAAGAACTAGAATAAATAAATAGGACAGAATCAGATTTAAGAAGTTTCTGCACAGCAAAGGAAATGATTCACAGCAAAGAGAATCTACAGCATGGAGGAAAATCTGTCACCAGTGACTCTTCTACCAGAGGATTAATATTAATATTGAGAACGTATAAAGAACTAAAAACCCTCAATGTTATAAAAACAAATAACTGCTGGGTGCAGTGATGTACACCTATAATCCCAGCAGCTAGGGAGGCTGAGGCAGGAGGATCGAAAGTTCAAAGCCAGTCTCATCAACTTAGCAAGAACCTGCTACAAAATAAAATAATAATAAAAGGCTGGGGATATGGCTCAGTGGCAAAGCACCCCTGAGTTCAATCCCCAGTACAACAAACAAATGAAAACAAACAAACAACCCCCCCTAATAATCCAAAGAATAAATGTAAAAATGAACTGAACCAAGAGGTCTCAAAAGAAATACAATAGGCTGACAACTATATGAAAATATGTTTGACACTTTAGCACACTTAACAAAATGCAAACCAAAAATGTTTTGAGATTCCACCTCACTTTAGTTAGAATGATAATCTAGAATAAATTCTAGTAAATTCTGAAGAGGATGTGAGGGAAAAAGGAAATCTTATATATCACTGGTTAGAATGTAAATTAGCATATCCACTACAGAAATCAGTATGGAGGTTCCTCATAAAGCTAAAAATAGAACCATCATATAATCCAATGTACCACTCCTTGATATTTATCCAAAAGAATTAAGGTCAGCATACTTTTGAGATACTCACATACCTATGTTTATTGTGGTACAGTTTACAATAGACAAATTATAGAATTAGCCTTGATGTCTATCAATAGATGAATAAAGAAAATGTGGTGTATATACATGATGAAGTTTTATTCAGTCTTAAAAAACCAAAATTATGTCATTTGGAGGAAAATGGATAGAACTGGAGATCAGAGTTTTGAGTAAAATAAATCAGAAAAACAAGTATCATATATTTTCATATATGATATGTGGAAGCTAGATGGAATAAATAGGGTTAAAAAAAAAGCGATGCCATGAAAGTAGAAAATAGACTATTAGTGCAGTGGAAGGGGACCGGGGAGGGAGAAGAGGAGCCTGGGGAGGTATTAGGAACTGAAATCAATCAAATTACATTTTTATGTATAAACAAATATGCCAAGATTCAACACACCATTCTGTATATTTAATACACATCAATAAAACAGAACAGACCCCCCCCCAAAAAAAAAAAGTAGTTGACTGAGCCAGGTATGGTGGTACATACCTGTAGTTCCAGCTACTCAGGAGGTGGAGGCCTACAAATTTGAGACTATGTGTTCCATATGTTTGAGCTCAGCCTAAGCAACATAGTGAGATTAAAAAAAAAAATTTCAATTGGCAGTAAATACTTGAATTAACTTCTGAATTTTCCTGTGCCTGGACCATGCTATTTTGATTACTATAGCTTTGCAGTATGTTTTGAAGTCTAGTATTATAATGCGTCCAAGTTTTCTTTCTCTTCAGGATAGTTTTGGTTATTCTAGGTCTTTTATGGTTCCATATGAATTTTGTACTCTTTGTGGTTCTGTGAAAAAATGCCATTGATATTTCAATGAAAATTGCATTGAATCTTTACATTGGTGGGTAGTATAGACATTTTAACAATATTAATTCTTCCAATCCATGGAAATGGAATGTCTTCCCAGTATGTTACTTTTTTTATATAGGTATTGTGAATAGGATCCACAATGTGAATAATGTGCTGAGGATAAAACCCAGGTCCTTGAACTTGCACATGTTTTAACACAGAGCTACATACCCAGCCTCATTTTAAAATTTCTTTTTCAGCTAGTTATTGTAGAAAAAGGTGCCCATGTGTTCTATGTTGATTTTGAAACTTGCAGGATCACTGGATTTGTTTATAAGTTTCAATGGTCTTTTGATGAAGTCTGTTTTTCTTCACATGATGGATTGCTGGATTGCATAGGTTACTATCTTTCTGCTGCTGCTATTGTTGTTTCTCTATGTGTTATTCCCTCCCCACCCCCCCTGGAAACTTGGAGAATTTTCTCCTCAAATCTGGTTTTCAGCAACTTGATTCTGTGCTTTAGTGTCTTTTGCTTGGTTGGTTTTCTGTAGATTTATGCTTCTATCAATTTAGAAAAAAAAAATCAACCATTATTTTTGGTCAAAAACTTTGTGTCCTCTTATTTTCTCCTTTCCAACTCCAGTTGCACCATTATTCACCTTTCTATTTTCAGTTTAGAAGTTTTTCTGCTCACTTTTTCTACACTTTATTTTGGATATTTTCTATTATTGTTTTAAAGTTCACAGCCTTTTCTGCTGTATATAATTTGCTTTTAATCTTATTCCACGTATTTTTCATTGTGCATATTGCACTTTTCATCTGTAGAATTTCTATTGGGATCTTTTTTATGTCTGCCATTTCTATTACTATGTTCTTAACTTCCTTTTATATGAGTAGACTTATCATTCTTTTAAAGATTTTTTTTTCTATTAATCCCATGAGCTCTTTATTTTGATTTTTTTTTTTTAAATCCTGGTTAAGGGGTTATCGCTTTTGTTACTTTGCATGTCTGGTAATTTTGATAGGAATGCTGAACATTTTTATTGTTTTACATTGTTGAATGCTGGATTTTGTTATACTTCATGAATAGTGAACTTGGTTCTGGCATACAATGTTACTTGAAGTTCAGTTTGAACATTTTGAGATTCTCTTTTAAGTTATTAAGGTAAATCCAAAGTAGCTTTTATTCTAAAGTTAATTTGGCTCTTCTCCTAAAGCACAACCCTTCTGAGGATGCTAATGTCATATGTAGTACAAACTCCCTCTATTTTGGTTGGTGAGAACATGTTTAGCTGTGTGAGGTCCAGGGAACTGTTTAATGCTTTCTGGACATTCCATAGCCTTCTTAATTAGTGCTCAAGTCATTTCCTTTATTCCATGCAAACACATACCAAGAGAGAAGAAAGAAGACCATGACAATGACTTCTGGAGTTCATTTTCTTTTGGCAGCATTCCAGACAACCTGAACTTAGTCAACTTATCTTCTTGATGTGGCAAGACCGGTATGTTTATTTTGGTTCCTCTGCCTGGCAGCTGCTTCCAGGAATAATATGGGGCAATCATAAGTCTTACTTCCTTTACCCACCTGCCTCAACCTCCAGGGACCATTAGCTCTGGCATTACCTATAGATCAATGTTTGAAATAGTTTCTTCATGTATTTGTCTGGTTTTCTAGTTGACTATGGCAGAAATAGTAATTCAGAGGTCAATGTGAAGATAAACTGATAAAAAATTTGTTTTCATAATGAGCAAAAGTCAACCTTGCTTTTACTAGTATTATACTGTTTCTTCGGTATATGTTCTGAGAGATTTTTTGGAAAGATAACAGCTAAAATGTACCTGTTATTTTTTTTTTTTTACTTCTGAAAGCAAGAGTTAATTCCGAGTTAATAAGATTCTTAAGTTACTATACTTTAATGTACTTAGAGAACTATTAAGTTTGAGTAATTGGACTTCATTTCTTTCAATTTAGTTTAACATTAAAACCAGGTATCCTTTCTTTCTCAGAAATGCTACACATCAATATAAATACCCCACATATATTTATAGCATCAAAATCAAAGGGTAGTATATCTGATCATAGTAGGGGTTACCAGGATATAAAACTCTGGAAAAACTATCATTCCACCAAACATAAGGTCAAAAATATTGCAGAGTAGAAAATATGTTAAGAAATACAAGGACAGAAAATTTTGAAGGAGTTTTAGTGAAGATCTTAAGCTCAATAACAAGACAAGAGGAACATGAAATTGAGAATGGGCTTACTGAGTTTCAGATCTATATATTACTATGCTTTGGATCTTAAATGATCCCGAAAGGTCCATGTTGAAAGCTTGTTCCCTGAAGTGGTGCCATTAGGAGGTTGTAGACCCTCTAAGAGGTGAGACCTAGTAAGGTCTTCAGGTCATTGAGGTCATGTGGGACCTTGGCCTCTTCCTCTCTGTTTCTGGCCAAAGAGATTCTCTACACCACATACTTCCATTGAAATGGGTTTAATTGATTAGGGACTGAATTATTTAAAACTGTGAGCCCAAATAAATCTTTTCTCTTTATAAGTTGCTGATCTTAGGCATTAAAGTAACAAAAAGCTGATTAAAACAAATATTTTGCCTTTTTTGGACTATTAAAACAACTTGTTCACATTTTATAGATGAGGGAACTCAGTTTTAAGTTATCAAAGACAGAAAGGTAG
Source organism: Ictidomys tridecemlineatus (assembly GCF_052094955.1). Taxonomy (NCBI): domain Eukaryota; kingdom Metazoa; phylum Chordata; class Mammalia; order Rodentia; family Sciuridae; genus Ictidomys; species Ictidomys tridecemlineatus. Next base: position 53,774,907 of record NC_135487.1, read on the forward strand.
TCAGTGAATATTTCCATGTACTTTCCACCACTAATGACTACAAAACTAACTGGATAATGTGGGGAAAGGGTCACAAGATACCAATTAGCAGGACACTAAGGTGGTGGCAATAATTTTAGGATCAGAAATATAAAGTAATCAGACATTGTCTGATCTTGTGAAACCTATATATTCCCACAAGTTTTTTTGATTATTTCAAATCTACCCTTTTTAAACATGCAATATTCTACCCACTTTCACTTTTCTCTTAGAAGTATGACTTTTTATTTCCTGAGAAAGCAAGTGTATCAGAGGATTTCCACATGCAACTAATATAAAATCTACCAATTAATTCATCTGTATTTGAATTTAGACTCTACCTTTATATAGAATGGAATATGTCCATGTGCATGCTGCATGTAGCCTAGGCTAAGCTCTCTACTGCATTGGATTCCATATACTTCCACAGACCAAGGAGTTGCTTTTGAAGATAACTATTATCCGTTCTCACCATTTCCTGCTCTACTAGATCAAAATTTCAACCAATATGCATAGTCAAAAACTTTGTCTCATCACTAAAACATAGTTCAATAAGACTCACAACTTGCTCACAATTTGGTTTTGGTTCATGTGTGTCCAGAGCAATTGTGGAAACTATATATTTTATAAAGAACTTTTCTAGTGTTACAATTTTAGGTCATTCTAGTAAAAATAGCAAATACTTAGTGTTTGTTCTATGCTTGATACTTACTAAACACTTTGCATTGCCTTATTTAACACTCACAATAATCCTAAGAGAGGTACTTTTATAATCTTCATTTTACAGATAAAGAAACTGGGGCTTAGAGAAGTTAATAACTTGTCTGAGGTTATTAGCTAGTAAATAGCACTGCAGATCTCAAATCTGACTTCAGATTTCATGTTATTAAAGTGTCATACCAATTATTTTGTGATCTCAATTGCATACATACTAGTGCAAATGAAAGTTTACTGCTTTATATATTTATATATTTAATGTCAACAAATAGAAAAGCAAAAGTTGTTACAAAATCCACAATAATTTTTATCTTAATTTGCAACATAATTCACACAATCAGGAATATTTTAGCATACAAGTACCTTGGAAAGAATTCTAATTTTAATTTGGTTCAATAATTTAGTAGCCATGGTTGGTTTCTGGGCTAACGTTATATTCTTAATAAAACAAAATAATAGCATTAAGTGGATTACAGTCATTCTACATAACAATAATATAAAATTACATTGAAAAATCAGAAGCCATTAAATATTAAGAGTATATTACATAATGTCTTATGGTGCACTTAAGGAATAGATACTTAATAATCTTTAAATTTAAAAAAAGGAAGAACAACTTCATATTTATATAAAGTAATCAAGCAGAAATCTGGAGAATCTTGTGTTAAAAAGAAGGGCATTTATATTTGGCATTTTCTTCCATTGAAAAAATATAGCTTGTGCTGTCATCATGACATTCACTTAAATGTTTATAAAAAGCATTTAGGTCACTAATTCTCAAAGTTAGCTGAACACTGAATCAGATAGAAATGTCTATATAACCCCAAAGCAATTTAAAATTAACTGATATAAAGTAGACTCTATACATACTGATTGTTTTATAATGCCTCAAGTGATTCCAATTTGCACCAGTTTAAAAACCACTAGCTTAGAGAATTGTTTCATAATCACAAAGATCAATCTTTGGATGGGATTCCTCATGGCTTGATTTTAGTGAGTTAATTGTTTTTAAGTATCTGATAGATGTTTCTCTCTCGATTAAAAAAAATAAATACGTAAAGGGAATAGATTTTGATTTATTCATCATTGCCTCCGCATTCAGGGAACAATGAAAGGTATATAGTAGTTGCTGAATACTATTCTGAATGAACACGATAGCCCTATACTTTTATATATCTCCATCTTCTGGTAGATTATAAATGTAAAAATTTAAGAGATATTTATGGAAAAAATGAATGAATAAAGCAATGAGGATAATGGTTAAAGTGAAACAAAATCTTACATAAACATATTTATATTTAAACAACACACACACACACACACACACATATATATAAATAGATCAAAGTAGAAAAAGAATATACAAAAGTGCAACATTTAGCAGTTGAGAATTCATTGAACTTTCAAATATTCTTCACATTCTTATTCTTAGAAACAAAGAAGTAATCCTAAATAACTACTTCTTCAGCTAATATCCATAAACAAATGCGTAGATAAGTTTTCTTTTAGAAACAGTTACAGCTTAATCTTGATGAACACAAACACAACTCAGTTTTCAAAATTCAAATAAATAAAATTTTAGTATAACCATGGCAGATTTTCCAGATAGTAGCATTACAAAACAAGATTGTTTCTTGTTAAAATATTTGGTATTGCCTATTGTTATGCTTTCTCAGTTGAGATGCAGTAGCTCTATCACAGTCTCAAATTGAAAACTATTTGGCACATCTTCACATCATGTGTTTACGTAAGAGAAACCTGACTAATAAGAGAATCCCATTTTAATAGCTAGATTCACAGATATGGCTTCATTTATCAAAGTTCGATAAGTATTAGATAATTTTTAATTTAGTTAGTATCTTAGACTACGAAACTTTGGTTTTCTTAAAATCAACATTGGTTGCTTGATTGTAGGTTTCTCACCAAAAAGTGCTGCTTCACTCTCTGTGGTTGGAAATCTTTTCTGATATATCAAAGGATATTCCTTCTGAAACTTAAAAATAAGGTGAGGAATTAGAAGGTATTTAACACTTATTTCCCTAGTTGATGCCAGAGCTCAACATTTGTGACAAGAATTTAGCAAATTTCTCAAAGATGGATTACAGAGACAATAGCCTTTCATTTTATCCTTGCTCCTCCTTCCCTTTCTTTTCATATATGTGAAAGGTACACTAGAAGATCTTTTAGATCCCTGTTGGCAATGATATTCTAGGATTTTTTTTATTGCTAATTCTCCCCTTAATTTCCAGATCTTTTCAATTGGAAAGCCATGAAGGTCTCAGGGATCTGGTACAGTTCACATTTCTTTCAGTGTTTCCAACTTAGAATTAGTCTAACTAGAATTATGGAGCAACTGGGGTTTGGATTAAAGCTAGAGTTTCTAAATGATAGTGATGACTCACCCAAACTATGTCCAGATTTATAATTGCTTTTCTAGGCTAATTTCAGCTGTAATTACACAAAACACCAGAAACAAGGAGAGTACCATTATTATTGCTAATATTTTAAAATTTATGATTCAGGATATATTTTAGAAGTAGTTTAATGCTTACATATAATGTACCATAATATGTAGCTTATACACTTAAAATTTAAGTTCCAAATGATTGAAATAAGAAATTAGATTCTAAATGTTATAAAACGACAACAACTTACAGCATATTACAAATATGACTGAGCACTTGCTCATTCTCTTACCTGTTTTAGTTTTCTTCTTTTCTCTTTTAGAGGCAAACTCTTATTTTTAATAATATTCTCTAAAAGTTCTGCAATTGCTGCTTGAGAGGTAGAAACCTTTTGTTCATCAAACTCCTGAGCACTAATTTGTTTACAATAAGAATAAGTTGGCAAAGGAGCAAATAGTCCATCTCCAGGATTTTTAACCTGTAATGAACAACATGAGATAGTAAAAAAATCTATTAATTTTGGTCATGTCGTTATTTGGTAAAGCATTCTTTTGATGAGATCTAGTACTGATTTATTTTGCTACTTATCAATCATTCAATGCATTAAGAAAATTGTATTATGCAGTAGTGATGAGTCAGTAGTATCAAAATTCTAGTTCTACAGCCTACTGGGTTTTATAATTCAGCATAAAACATCAATATTATGACTTAGTAATAAAGTATCCACCTACTGTTTTTGAGGCTTAGGGGCATGATATTAATGGGCATCCATTGATAACAGAAAGCAATTGTAGAAAATGGTTGTAATTATAAGCCAGGACAATATTAGAATGAGAGAAAGCACAAATGCATGTGCTGGTCAGCCTAAGCTGAATACAGCAGTTACCTGTTGTTTTTGGCTGCTCAGTATGCCTTTTCTCTTTCTTTTAATAATTCCTTCCCATGTTGTTCCCTCTACCTTTTTTGAAAAACAAATTCTGATCTAATCTATGTAGAACCAATTAGAATATGACCTTCTTTCTATCTTACTTATACTCAATCACCCAAAGAATGCATATTTAATCTGGATCGGGCCAATTGAGAGTCCAAACCCAGTACTTTTCAAATTGGGGGTGGAGGGTTGGCTCTTTTTCTTTGTATTCCAAACATAGGATGTGATGCATGAACTTTAATCAGCCATATTCCCCATCATGTGATAGAAGCATTTGTCAAAAATAGGACTGAAATGTAAATAAGAGATAGTAGAATGGGCACAGATTCCTAATTCTATGTCTACACTACTGACTTTTAGAAGTTATTTAGGTGCATTAATAAAATCTCCCTTTCTGATGGGGCTAGTTTGAGATAAGTTTGACATGTGCAAATGACGAATGCACAGACTTTTAAGATTCAAAAATACCTACGTGGCCCTTTTTTAAGTAGTCAAGATGTTTCTCTACTGCAGTCTGTAAGTAAGAAGGTACTTGAAGAATTTCCTGATGATGATCCATTAAGAAAGAAACTAATCTTGCAGCAAGAAGCTCATCAAGATCCACTTCTTCGGCACAGCACAGCACACACCGAGAAAAAGTGTGTATCATCTAGAAACAGCAAAAAATTTGAATTTAAGAATTTAAGGTTTCATATAAATTAGAATATCAGTAATTTCCAGGCAGCACTATGTGAAATATTGAGATAAAGTGACAAGTAGACTTCACATTAAAAATGAGGATAGTAATTTATTATGATTAGAAATGTAAAAATCCTAATATATTTAAGTCCTTTTTAAAGTCCTTGTTAAGTATTTCCTTAACATAATTCTAAAGGGCTATAATAAGGTTTAGGTTTATCTTCAGTTTTGTCACAATTATATCTGTAAATACCGCAGGTTCTATTAATACCACATGGATATGTTGTTTAAAAAGTTATTAGAAAACAGGAACTTACCACATTAAATTAATTTCACAAAAATATAAACCAGGAGAATATATCACGCACACAGAATATATATTCAGCAGAGGTTGCAAACTTGGCACTATATCTTTTAAAACTCTGGAAAATAGTTGTTAAAGCTTATTCTATCAGTCTTTAAACAGCAAATTAACACACACATTTTTCAGTTCTGTTGTAGAAATCTTTATATCTTGAGATAAATTTTGTTTCAAAACTTATCACTCTCACTCGTATCCATATAAATCCACTAACACACACGCCCACACTCATTCTATAATAATCAGAATGTTTTTTCTTTCTAGTTTCAAGGCTCAGTCCTCAGCTTTTTGCTCTTTTCTATATTCTTAAACCTCTTTTATTATCTTCAATTACCATCTCTATGTGGATGACTCAATAAAAACTTCCTCTGTCGTGACCTTTTGTTCACCTTGCTCACATTCCCAATATTTTGCTGGATAAATTTTACTTGAATGTCTTATAATTTTAAAACCAAAAATATAAAGCCAAAATTATCTCCTTCTCACTTAATGTTTCTCAAACATCTTCTCTTAAAAACTTATTCTTCTTAATAGTGCCATAATTACTCAAGAATAGTTCTCCTTCTTTATATTACGTCTGTCACTATAAAAGAACTGGCATTATAATGAGTGAAAAAACAGAGCATAGCTATAGATTCCTTACTGTGACAAGCTGCAGCCTAAGAAAGTAGCAGTTCTTAGAGGCAACAGATCATTTCAAAGATTCATTTTCAACAATAATATGTATATAAATGCCTCAATCCTCATTGTCTAAGAAGCCTGAGACTGCTTGGTAATAATGTTTCCCAACTTTTTCTACCATGATGACTTGCTATCATAATTCATCAAATATACCTTTCCTCCCACCATACTCTGAAACACTTACTATAAATGGATTTATCTTTAGTTTTCCACTTTCACAGAGCTCTAGTACCCTTAAGGGTTAAACACTATCTATGATATAGCATCCTCTTCTTTTCCCACCAAAAAGAATTGGCACAAACTAGCATAATGTGATCTGACTGTAGATCTATCATTAGGAAGCTATATAGGATGCACGAGAAGGCAAAGTCCTCTGTCAAGATTAATACCAGGATACAAAAGTATAACAGACTGGGCAAAAAGATTAGTACACAAATATTTGCTGCTAGGAAAAGTTAAATTTCTAAGTCTTTCTAACTCAGGAATGTAGGACTTCCAAGATCAGGATTCACTTGAGTAGTACTTTAAGATAGATTGTTTTCTTTTTTCATTTGTTTTTTCACAAAACAAATTACGAACCAGAATTTATTATTTCCATAAGAAATAAACTTACCAGTGATCTTGTACCCATTACATCATGGAGTTTGGGCATATCAACATTTTGACTCATTCGAGAAATCATGCGCATTAAAAGTTGAAGCCGTCTACGATTTGGTGGGGGAAGTAACAAACAACATAACTGCAGTGCATTGATGGCAACTCTCTCTAAATGAGGTTGCAGCAAACCTAGAAGGTAAAGTCACCCCCCACCCCAAAAAAGTTCATCAATGATACTAGTTGCTTTCATACTACCAGTATATATAGTTATAAAAAGAGGTTAAGATAATATCTTAGAATTTAATTTTTTTTGACTATGTAGAAATTTCCATATTCCTCAAAAACATAACAAGATTCTCATTATTTTCCTCATAACATATTTCTAATTATTAAAATTATTCACTTATTAAAAAGAAAGTGACAATAAGCAAAATTGAAGAAAAAGAAAGTAAGTGCTTTAAGAAAATTGAGTAAATCTTGGTTATGTCATGACAAAGTCCTTTACAGTAATATCTTTTGGAGGAAAAAGAACAAGCAATTTCAGAGAAGAGCAATATAAGCAAAATACAGAGTTAGTAAACACAAAAAATTAATTTTGCATGCACTGGAAGCAACAACCTTACTTTGCGTGCCACTCAACACAGAAGAAGCTGGAAGTAAAGGATTTTCTGAAAGTTCTATTGTACTTTTGCAAAGTCTTTTATTGATTGTGGTACTAGACTCTCCAAGTTCACTGTCCATAGCTGCTTGCACACTTGTGCTCCCTTTTCCAAGATTTGGTTTCATGATAATTTCAGCCACTGGTGTATTGATATAACTACTCCGTCTTGTACTACTTCTTAAAAGTAAACTCTGAGATCTACAAAGTTGTTTTGACTTGCATTTTCCATTACATAATTCTTCTTGGTCTTGAATAGTCAATGTAGAAGTTCTCTTAAACCCAACACAGAGTGGTTTTTGAACACTTTCCTCTGAATGAAGATTCAATAAAAATTCCTGGTTCAGCTCTGACTCTAAAAATTGTTCATTATTTTGTCCTCCTATGTTCTTAACAGATTGATGGAAGGTACTAGACACCTTTTTATTTGAATTCTCAGACATATCTATAATTCCCTCCAAAGAAGAGCACCTTGGTTTGATGTTAGAGGCCAGAACATGCATACTACTTAAGCCTATTAAATTATGACAACTTCCTCCCATTATGTCATTGGCACTGGCTCTTCTGTTTCTTAAATTAACTAGCTGCAATTTCTTAGCACATCTTTCTTGAAATCCTTGATCACTTATCTGTAGTTTCTCAGTAGAGTCTGATTCTTCTTTGTTTTTGTCTTTGTGAAGCAGACTAAGAAGAAGACATTCAGTTGATTTGAAGGAATTCAGATTGTTTAAGTGAAGGGTTTTTTTTGAAGTCTCTGGATCATCTTGGATTTTATGTATCCCACTGGGTCTATCTGAAACTGTGACGTAGCCACAAACAACTACCAGGAAATGAAACAAAAATTAAGATGCAACTGTATGACAGTGAACAAAAATAATAGTACAGTTAAAAAACAAAGCATCACTATGGTACATGTTGTTAGTATAGTACAAATAGCTGCTTAATGTGGAAGGCACTTAAATAGGACACATGCAACATTCAGTTATAAACATGCAAGATTGACTAGAGGTTTCCCTTTTTTTGTGATATAAGTAACATCCTAATTAAACAGATCAAGTCAAAATTCATTTAAAAATATCTGCCCCCATTCTAGAAGTACCAGAAACCTCTTAATTACAAGACAACCATGGTATAATAGAAATTTACAGTCATCTGTTGGTATCCTTGGGGAACTCATTCTAGGATTGCCCATGGACACCAAAATGTACTTACATAAGTCTCTTACATAAAATAGTATAATACTTGCATATAACCTGGCATATACTCCCATATATTTTAAATAACCTCTATATTTCATATAAGATTCAACACAATGTTAATAGTATGAAAAGAATTGTTATGCTATATTATTTAAGAATAATGACAAGGAAAATAAGTCTGTACATATTCAATACAGCTGCAATCTTTTTTTAATTATAAATTTTCTCAATATGTCCAATCCTGGGTTGGTTGACTCCACGGATATGGAAACCAGAGATACAGAGGGGATACTGTACCTATATTTTTATTCTTTTAATGGAGCTTCTAATACCTTTGAATTACCCGAGTGTTAAAAGTTTTGTTATTCACAAGGAACCTATTTATGCTAATGTAACTTATGATTGGCCATGCTTCAAGGTCAGAATGTTGAGCCCCATCTACAAGGGAAGGACCAAAAGTCCATGATTTAATCAATCATGCCTGAGTAAATAAGACTTCAATTAAAACTCCGGAACAATGACACTAATGAAACTTATGGGTTGGTGAATACATGGATGTACTGTGAGATAGTCTTCCCAGAGAGGGCACAGAGGCTCTGTGACTCTGTTCAACTCCATACCTTGCCATTTGCATTCCTTTCCTTTAGCTGTTCCAGAGTTCTTATCTTTTATAACAAACTGATAATCATAAGTAAAATACTTTCCTGAGTTCTGTGAGTTGTAGAGAATTACTGAACCTGAGAGGGGTTTGAGTGATCTCCTGAACTGATAGCTGGCTGGAGAGAAACAGACAGCCTAGGTACCTCATTTGCTGCTGGCATCTGAAATGAGGACACTCTTATGTACCTGAACCCTTAACCTGTGGGGTTTAGGCTAACTCTGGGTAGCTAAAGTTTTAGAAATACATTGAATTGTATGACACTAAATTGATGTCAGGACACCTGGTGTTGGAACAACATATCTGAATAATTAGAAAACAACAAAACAGCAACCATAGTATTATAGCCTACTACTTTCATATTTACTCATGCTTCTATAGACTTTTCTTTTTTTCTTTTGAGACAGGGTCTTGCTATATTAGCCAGACTGTCCTCAAGCTCGTGGGTTTGAACATTCCTCCTACTGAATAGCTAGGAAAAGAGGTGTGCCACTACACCTTGTTACCTGTATTTTTAGACCTTTTAAATTTTAAGAAACTTGAAAACTTTAGTAAAATCCATACATACCCAAAATGTTCACAAATAATTCATAATATTCAAATGTAAGTAGAGGTTCAGGGAGATCTAGAAAATAATCTGCGATTGTTCTGAATACATCTCGCTCAAATCCAACATAAGTTGGGTTATTTGTATCATTACTTCTTGGCCCTAAAATGTAGAAGGAAAAATAAATAATCAAAATATATTATAATTTAAATACAATTTTATGGGGCTGGGGATGTGGCTCAAGCGGTAGCGCGCTCGCCTGGCATGCGTGCGACCCAGGTTCGATCCTCAGCACCACATACAAACAAAGATGTTGTGCCTACCGAAAACTAAAAAATAAATATTAAAAAAAGAAAAAATAAAGAAACACAATTTTAGAAATACGTATTAAAGTATAATACTTGTATTGCATAAGGGAGTTATTTAATTTTTTTTTAGTTGTAGATGGACAGCATGCCTTTATTTTATTTCTTTATTTTTTTTGTGGTGCTGAGGATCGAACCCAGTGCCTCACACATGCTAGGCAAGTGCTCTGCCACTGAGCTGCAGCCCCAGCAGTTTTTTTAATACTATTTTAATACCTGAAAAGTTATAAAAAAGAAAAAAATTTAGTATATTTTTAAACCATGAGGGGAGTTTTCATGACAACTCATTAATGTTTTCCTCAGAAATAAGACTGGATCACATTTTACAATTAAGAAAACTAAGGCTCAGAGTAAACTTGCCTCAGATGAAAAAGCCCTTGATGGTGAAGCTAGAATTAGAACATATAGCATATAAAATGAAAACAAGGCCCAGGACTTTTAGGCCTAATAACATTTAAAGTATGGTTCATAGATACATATATCATCCAATACAGTTATTAAAAATACAAGTTTCTGTTCGCAGATCAGAAATATACTGATCTAAAAATATTTGCTTCTGGTTCATTAAATTTAGTGGTTTCCAAACACTGACTCAGAAATCTTCATTTTAAGTATATTGTGGGGCATAGTTAAAAAAAAAAAAAGAAAGAAAAAATCCTTGATTTATTGAGTCAACCAAATCAGAATCTCTGTAGTCTCCCTAGTGACTATGATATGCATTCAGATTTTAAAGTCACTAGACCATCTGTCAAGTTAAAATCTCTCTTCCTAAGTCCAAATAATCTTTTATATCTGTTTCCAAACTTTTGTATAACCAAACAAGTATAAGCGCACACAATAAAAAAGATTAACACACACACACACACACACACAAACAGGTTAAAGACTAACATGGATTTTATGTACTGCAAAATAGATATTTTTTTTTTTTTACGGAAGATACAAGAAATATTCTGAATATGCTTCATTATTATTAGAATGTTTTCTAGGACAGAAAACATGTTTACTGGAAATAATAAAGAATTTATAGTTATGAGAACTTAGGTTTGAGCTCTAACTCCTTCACATTACCAGAAAACTTGGGTCTTGATTTTTTCCTTTGGGAAAAAAATTGAGAATATTGATTATTGATTCTTATATCTCACAGAATTACTCTGGGGTATTAAATAATAAGTAAAAATTTTTAATTTTGTCTCTAAATACACTGCTATTAAATTGAATTTTATTAAGTTATATATTAGGTATCATTTTGGTATAACATGCTTTGGGAAATGAAAGAAAAGAAATCCCCAAAAATGGATGTCAGAGGAGACTTTATCAATGTGCTAATCTGAGTTGTCAATTATGAGCCAAGAATGAGAGAGAAGTGAATTAGGTAAGGAAGCTTGAAATAGAAATTAAGTTTGAAGTTTATGAATAAGAAGGATCTTTACCTTAATTTCATAAAGTGTTTCTGTAACTTATTTACTTCATTGCTATTTATTCTGTTATTTTGTCACATTGACACCCAGTGGACAACAAAGGAATAAATACTTATCCTGAACATTAATAAAACCATATTAGAATTTTTAAAAACACTGAATTTATAAGAACTAGAATCTGTACTACATCTATAACTAAAATTACTAAAATAAAGTTAAATTTTTATGATTTAGAAGCATATATCTTTAAAATTTTTCAAAATTTATTCTGAAACCATTTAAAGCTCAATCAAGATCTTAAATTATGAAAATCAATTGTCACTATCACTATGCAAAAGACTGATCACTGAAATAATAAAATATTATTTCTGAATTAGCGACAAATCTTTTTTTCATAAACATAAAAGTCCTATTATATATCCTTTGGACTAGTAGCATGTAATAAAGCACCTGAATATTGAAGCCACGTACAAGGAAAAAAGGAATGAAGTAGGCTTTATGAAACTTCATTTTTGATTGAATCTTTTCTACCTTACATGCTGCTTTACTTCCAAGTGACCATTTGAACCCTCTGGCTTCTCACTGAGGTAATTACTGTAGTCTGGTTTTACCTAAAAATCCTTTAAAATCCTCTAGCCTATGATTTTATGATTTATGTGAACTAAGCGATAAGTGATGGGCTTATAAAATCACTTTCTGCATGCAAAACATTACTTTAGGCTCCATAAGTAATATATTCTACTAGATTTTCACTTAACCATCAAGAGAAACAACATTATTTTAATTTTATTAGGATTTTTATGACTTATTTAAAAATTCCTTGATTCTTGTTAAATACCATCGATATAAAACATATTTATATGAATAATTTAACTTACAATTTGCTAGGCACTTCATGGCAGATAATACCCAGTGAGGAAGGTCATCTAGACACACAAAAAAATAAAAATTATTTAGGAAGTCCCATAATTTTTGTGATAGTATATTTTAGAACTTCACACTTAAGTTTGAAAAAGTTATAGAGATCTTGAGTTTGACTCTGTCTACAATACATAAAATAACTGGCTGAGCCTAAATTAAGAACTATTTGGGGATATGTTTAGACATAAGCTCTCAATCTTCATTTTTAACTACATCACCATTTTCATCCTTAGTTTGGTTCAATCTGTTGCTATGCTGCTTGAATGCTACTGACTTGGTGAGACCTATGATTGAAATGAACTATATCTGAATGTTAGGGTACTGTACAATGAGGCTTGCTTAAAATCTTTTCAACAGTCACCATTTTTATCCTGTTCATCATTATTTTTTTTTTAAATATCTTTTTTAGTTGTAGATGGACACAGTACCTTTATTTTATTATTTTTATGTGTGCTGAGGATCAAACCTAGTGCGTCACATGTCCTAGGCAAGCACTGTACCACTGAGCCACAATCCTAGCTCCTTGTTCATCATTAGCCTAATGCCTTGCACACTGTGTATCTCAAGATAAATGTGGAAAATCAACAGATTTTATTATTTTTTCCTTTTAAATGCTTAACCTGTCATTTAAAAATGCATGCATGAATTCATCTTAGCAGTTAAATAATTTCTTATGATAGCATGAATAATATTCACTTAAAAATTTTTCCACTTTTACTACTAAAACATGTATATAACTACTATAACATGTATATAAAATAATAGACCCTCAATAAAAATATTCCACTTTCTAAATTTGGGTCTCTTTGTTCTCCACTATAGCTGTGCTCTTTGTTACTAAGTTAGGAAAGATTCCATTTTTCTTTTATTAATACCAACCTGATTTGTCTTGTAGTACAACTACTCCATGCTTACTGGTATTGGTCATGTTATACATTATATATTGAGGAATTACTTGGCTTGGATTTATCAGTTCTTCTAGGGATGGCACACCTAAAATGGTTTGCAGGCTGAAAAGAAAGAATAAAATTTTTTTTTTCCTCCATAAAATAAGAGAAATAGAATATGAGTATGACTGGAAAGAATAAAGTCATCAGAATATTTTTTTTTCCTTAACCAAACTCCCAAAGCTTATATGTAACATCTACTTTTAAATATATTTATCTTAATAACATTCAAAGGATTCCAATGTAGAACATAAACTATAGGCATGACTTTAATTCAAAGAAAAAGCAAATTATACTGGAAGTATTTTATTTCTAAGGTAAAGCATTTATTAGGAAACATATACAAAAGTTTTAAGAGTTAATCTGTTCTCATTCATTTATATATTTTTAGAAAATGTCAAAAGAATCATCAAAATGTTTCAGAAACTTGATTTTAGCTTAGTTTTCTTACTAGATCAGAATAATATATCTCCAAACTTCTTCAATATCTTCCTGGCTTATTTCTCTCTTATCAATTGAGTTTTCTTGATCTTCAATGATTATTTCATGATTCCTTTTCTCTGCATTTTCCTGAAAAAAAAGAAGTACTATTGTTTAATTTGTCATGTTCAAAGTAAGGAAATATTGAACAGGTACTACTCTTAATACTTAGTAGTTTTAGGCTATTATGGAGCTACAATGTAAGCATAAGGCTATTATGGAGCTACAATGTAAGTGTTGCTTGAAGAAATAATATAGCTTATGGTAAAAAGAGTTTTTGTTTTTGTAGTTGCCACTAACATAAAAAAAAATCAACTATTTCTAAGTATTGCTCACATTACTAGGAGCAAGAGAGATTAGTTGAGTTATGTGGTGACATAGTTTTGATCTTAAATGTGTCCCAAAGGTCCATGCATTGAAGACTTGGTTCCTAACCTATGGCACTACTACTGAGATGTGGTGAAAACTTTAGGAGCTGGGGCCTAATGAAAGGAGGTTAAGTCATTGTGGGGTGCCTCTGAAGAGGATATTGGGACCCTGTCCTTTCCTTGCTCTTTTAATTCTCAGCTGCTATGAGGAGAGCAGTTTCCTCTGCCACACATCTCCCACGATGATGTATTGTCTTTCAACATACTCCAAAGCAAGAGAGTCAACTGACCATGGATTAAAACCCCTGAAACTGAGCCTACATAAATCTTTCATCCATTTAAGTTGATTCTCTCAGATATTCTGTCACAGTGATGGAAGGCTAATTAGCATACCAGGGAAGAAAGAAAAATAATCTAACAAAATATTATTAAATTATATAAATATCATTTTCAATGTCTTGTCATTTTTATCATTATTTCTGTGTATGAAATAAATTCACATACATAGTTTTAGAATATAACATTGATAAATTTCTGTATTGGCTTTAATATTAAAGCACAACTACTTTTAATACTCTTATTATTAAGCACACAGTATTTACATTAAAAATAGTGATTAATAAATGGCATTTTACCTGAGAGAAATGTAATCCATGCTTCTTAGGAGTTCTACGAGATAAGTTTCTTAATTTAAAAACACTATCTTTATCTTTTGTAAAGTTTTCTATGTTGTTTTTCCTCAATTCTGGATGTCTTCGTGGAAGAGTTTTAAGTGGTGAAGTTGCAGGAAATCTGGTTTAAAAATAATATGCAATTAAACAATATGAGAAACTAATTTTTATATCCTAATTTAAAACTCACACAAAGACCCTAATTTGCTTATATCACCAAGGAATGAAGATTCTACATGAATTAATTTTCCTTTTATACTTTTAAAAATATTTTAATAGATTCTTGCTTTCTTTAGTATATAGTGCCCATTTTAATTTTATTTACGGACAATTTAGGGTTACTATTATAATCACTTTTGTTGCAGAAGTATTTCTTACACACAAAATAGTTCTACAATGCAAAAATTTTCTAAACTCCTTTGATAAGTTATTTAGTTTGTATATATTTTATGACTTTTGCCTGTTTATCCTAATTTCCCAAATTTAGTTTCTTGCTCCTTTTGGTTATAATGTTGTTTTTCCTCCTTTCATTTTAACATAAAATATTTCCAAGATATAAAAAAGTCCAGAACATAATATAAGTCAACATTCACATGTTAACTATCAAGTGATACAATCATTGACATTTTGATTAAGATTTCACTATCTTTCTTTTTAAAGTAAAAGAAAAATCTTTGCATACTCCATTTTTTCTCCTCCCCTGCATAAAGGAAATCATAAATCTATAGTTAGTGTCCATGCTTTTATATTTTCAAGATATGTCTGAACAATATGTGGTCTCTGGTCTGGTATTTTTTTCAACTCATGGTTTCTCTTATTATACATCAAATTTATACATATCTTTTTAGAGACATTAGAAGTTCTTTCTTACTCTACTGTCATACAAATACTTTCTTTTTTTTTTTTTGAAGGGGGCAAGGGGTGGAAATACTGGAGATTGAACCCAGAGGTGCTTTACCACTGAGCTACATCCCCAGCCGTTTTCTTTTTTTTTTTTTTGAGACAGGGTCTCACAAAGTTATTTAGGGCTTCACCAAGTTGCTGAGGCTGGCTTTGAACTAGTGATCCTCTTGCCTTAGCCTCTTGAGTCACTGGGATTACAGGTATGCACCACCATGCCCGGCTTTACAAAATCCAGCTCTACAAATACTTTTTAATTCTCTAATAACAGCTTAATTTTTCATGTTTAGATGTCTAAGTCATGTATAACTTATACTGAGTTCCCATCTATGTGTGGGTTTCTTTTTGCAGCATTTAAGGGAATTTAAGCCCAGATATCAGGTAAGGCAATTCTCTCCTCTTTATTCTTCAAAACTGCCTTTGGCCTTTATCAAATGAATTTTAGAATTTACTTGTCAAATTCTACAAAAAGTTATATTGAGATTTGGAAGGAAAATGTACTAAATTCATACATAAATGTGGAAGAACTGACATACATATCATACTGTCTACTTTATAAACAGGGTATTGTCTATTTATAAACAGGATATTTTTGTCCATTAATTTCCATTAATAACAACTTTATCCAATAAGGTCTTAAACATTTTTAGTAACCTTTATTGCGAGGTATTTTAGATTTTTTTTACCATTTAAAAAACTAGAGGCAGAGAGCCTAGCTGAGTAGTTACGCAGAAATGCAGGAAAGAAAGAATAATCTAACAAAAAGAGGATTCATATTGGAGAGAAAAGTGTACAGATCAGAGAACTATTTAGGTAGCACAGTAGACAGTGTAATAATTAAATTACATTTAAAGAGGAGTAGGGAAAGAAGACAACTAAAGGGAGGGAGGCTATTCATTTAGATAGAGAACAAAAGAAGACAAAAGGGGTGATAGTGATTTTCTACATACTCTATTTGAAATGCCTATGTAGGTGAAGAAATGGGTCTAAAGCTCAGGAAATTTGGGTTGGAGACAAAGCAGTTGAAGGCATAACATGAGACTGTCCAGGGAGCAAGGTAAAGTGAAGACAAAGCCCAAAACTTTCAGATAAGTAAGTTAAAGGATGAATAGGTGCAAAGCAGGCCACAAAGATGACTTAGAAATAATTAAGAGGGAAGATTTGTAAAGTGTTATTCATATGCTTGTAATTTACATGTATGAAACAAATTCATTTTGGTACATAGGTAGTATGATTTTCCACTCTGAAATTCATGTTGAAATTTTATTCCCAAAATAATGGGGTAGAGAGGGAGTGTGACATTTAAGAGGTGATGGGGCATTAAGAAGGATTAACATTTCTTTGGAAGGAGTTCTGGCTCTGGCAGGACTCAATTAGTTACTACCAAAATGTAGGTATTTTTCATATTTTGCCTCTTCTGCTTGCCCTTCTACTTTTTTGCCATGCTGCTCTTGCATGAGACCCTTACCAGATGTGGCTGCCCAATAATGCCCAGCTTCTAAAACCATAAGCCAAGACAAACTTTCCTCATAAATTATCCACTCTCAGGTATTCTTTAATAGTAATAGAAGGTGAATTAACACAAAAGGAAAGAATCCATTTCTAAGACATTTAATTTGGAAAATAAAAAAAAAAGCCTTCATAGAAGAGATAAAGGAGTTGAGAAGAATGTTTTAGTTTAATAGTCTCATAAATGTGTATAGTGCTTCAAGTGGAAGAACAATGCAGACAGAACAAGATTTGGTGAAGCATGGTCTCAGCATTCTCATTTGTAAAAATGGTCTTGTATATCCCGTAAATCATAAAGCAGAGTTTCTGATACATGAAGACTGCTTGATACGTATTCTCTTAAATGGTGTTGTTTTCTGTTGTCATATAAAGTGTACTATTGTGACATGTATTTTTAGATTGAATTATGTTATTTAAAGGTAAGAACCCGTGAGTTTGCCTTAACTACAGAATGCATGAAAATAAGTCAGTAATCATGTCCTTGAAATGTTATGACTTTCATAATGTGCCATGTTTCCCTTTCCAATTTTATCATATATGCTAAACATTTAACAAGTTTGAATTTTGTAGCCATTATCTTAACCTTACAATTTCCAAATAATTTTTTATTAGTTGTTCAAAACATTACAAAGCTCTTGACATATCATATTTCATACATTTGATTCAAGTAGGTTATGAACTCCCATTTCCAAATAATTTTAATTGAATTAAAAACACTTTTCTAAAGAAAACATTACTTAACTGGAAAAACTGTTATAGTTTATATACATAAACGTTCAGTACCTGAATAGCTGATTGTTGTCATCAAGGTTTTCTGATCCCCATCTACCTTTGATATCTTCAATTACATGATTCTTCAGAAATTTTCTCAACAGCTGAATAGTTTGTTGCCTTGTAACTTCAGGACCAAAATTACTATTATTTCTTAATAGGTCACAAAGCCAATCCACTGCTTCTCCTGCTGTGAAACAATTGCCATATTTTTTAAAGTGTTGCCTATGTTTTCTTAGAGGCATTCCTGCTCGAAAAGATGTAGTGACTTCATTCCACTGTGAAAATTAAAAAAGATTTTAATATCTTACTGATTTGAAATATTTAGGTAAAGAAATTTCTTTAAGTCTCATCTGATTATACTGTAAAATTCTTTGAAAAAAATCATATGTGCTACATAAAACTTAAATCTTGCTGATTTTTTTTTTTTTTACTAATTCTAGTGCCCTAGTAATATTTTCATAGATTTTTACTAAAAATATTAATTGGCTGGTCAGTTTATTCAGGAAACTTAGGAAAAAGGAAGAACTCTCTAAGTCCTTGCTAGGGAAAGCATTTGCTCCTTTTGTTCCCACTTCAACTAAGACTAATATACTGGTAGCATCTGTGTCAGGAAATGTAATTTATATTCATTATTTCACTTGAATTCTCACAATTGTTTGAATAGATACTGTTATTTCATTTTTCACATATGACACACAGAGATTAATAGTATGTCCAAGGTCATACAGCTAAGTGAATGACTCTAGAATCTGTACTCTCAATTATTGCATTGGCCAAATAAAACTTTTGCCATGCAGTAGTTATACTGGCCTTTACTACTAGGTATTTGCTATAGTATCTCTTATTTGAAGATTCTTATGATGAACATACAACAGATGAGGTAAATTAAGTAAAATGTGAATTCACTGCATATCTAAGGACTTGGTGACATCTACATTAAAAAGAAAATACTGGTATTTTCTAAATTGTCTTCTCATTAGCCAAATTTTTATATTTGTGAAAGCTCTAACACTGGAGCATGAGTATGTTGGTGGTATAGAATGAACACATCATTTTTTAATTGAAAAAAAATCCTGTATTAGAAGTCAAGAAATATAATCTGTAACCCTAGGTAGGTGACTATTAGCTGTGTTATCACTAATCTCATATATGTGGCCCAGGCATCACAATGGAGAAGGCCTGAAAACATGTTAACTGTTTTCTTTACACACCTCCCCATTTCATATATATATATCTGTTCAAGAAACTTATAATGTTGAGCAGCCCACTATGTACTGGCTTGGTATACAGCAGTAAAAATGACAGAAAGGGATATCTGTACTTAAGTAGATTACAAAATGGCTGTTCTAAAATTCCAACCTAGATGACCTTCAATAGATGAATGGATAAAAAAATGTGGCATATATACACAATGGAATATTACTCAGCAATAAAAGAGAATAAATTCAAGGCATTTGCAAGTAAATAGAAGGAGTTAGAGAGGATAATGCTATGTGAAGTTAGCCAATCCCCAAAACCCAGATGCTGAAAGTTTTCTTTGATATAAGAAGGCTGATTTACAGTGGGGTAGGGAGGGGGAGCAAGGGAAAAATAGAGGAACTCTAGATAGGGCAGAGGGGTGGGAAGGGAAGGTAGGGAGTATGGGGTTAGAAATGATGGTAGAATATGATGGACACTATTATCCAAAGTACAAGTATAAAGACATAAATTGGTGTGAATATACTTTGTATACAACCAGAGATGAAAAATTGTGCTCTGTATGTGTAATATGAATTGTAATGTATTCTGCTATCATATAAAAATTATAAATAAATAAAATACAGTATGGTGTAGTTGTTTATGGGTGATCTCTAGTCAGACTACTAAGGTACATTTTCCAACTATAGTTCTACTGTTTATTGCATATGAATTTTTTTGAGGGGATGAGGATACAAGGGATTGAACCCAGGGGCACTTGACCACTGAGCCACATCCACAACCCTATTTTGTATTTTGTTTAGAGACAGGGTCTCACTGAGTTTCTTAGGAACTTGCTGTTGCTGATGCTGGCTTTGAACTTGAGATCCTTCTGCCTCAGCCTCCCAAGCTGCTGGGACTACAGGCTTGGGCCACAGTGCTTGGCTGTGTATGAATTTTGGGGTCTTACTTTTATTCTCTGTTCTTATCTTCTTATTCATAAGGTGGGGAAACTAGCACCTACCTAATGGGCTTGTACTAGTTAAGGGTTGAGTAAATGTTAAGTTTTCATTATTTCATTGTGGCGTCCTACACCACATATAATTCATTAAATTATAATTCATATAATTTACTAAATTTTAAATATGTGATAGTATTAACTGATTAAGGTTCTTTTGGGTCCCAGATTCTATTCTTTATATTGATTGATATAACTATTTATTGAGCAGCAGAATTCATGTCAAGCTCACCATATCTGGAAAATCTGCATTCTTCTAATTCTTCCATTTACTGTTTATGTGACTTTTGGGATAGTATTTAATTTCTGTAAACCTCATTTTCCACATTGTTAAGTAGGCCTAAGAATACAGGTCCATACCTGAGGGGCATTCCTGAGACAATAATTTGCTTGATATTGTACACCTCACAACACACTTTCATATACAGGCCCTCTCAAGAAATCCCTTAAGGTGGGCATGTGTTTCATGCCTATTTTACCAACGTGAAAATGAGCTCAGATGTAAAGTGAACCTCCTAATGCCACAGAACTGGGCAGCATTCACTGTGTCCACACAGATCCAGTGACCATCCACAGTGGTTGCTGATGGATACTTAAAACTACTCCGGCTTAAGTAGGAGGCTCTCTCTCTCTCTCCTAGTGCTGTTAGGCCAATACTTCCTGCCTCAAATTCCACAGGCCCAAGGAAGGACTCACTTTGGGGCTTGCGCCCAGTCTTACCCTACCAAGCTCTGGAGCGCACTCTCCGCTTTTAATTCTGGGGTTTCGTAAATCGCGGTGGGAAGCGGCTAAAATCGGAGTATTCCATCACGTTCCCTGTGCCCAGGCACCGCCAGGCGCGGCGACATCCAACCAAGTGGCCTTCCCCCGGCGCTTCGCCAAGGCCCTCAGGCCCCAGGCAGCCGGGGGCAGAGGTCCAGACCCGCCAAAGAGGGGAAAGTCGAGCCTCGCCATTTTCCCTCACCCTCCTTCCACCCAACAGAGATGCCCTAGGCCGCCTCCCTCTGCCCAGGTAAAATCACCAACGGTCTGTAGCGGAGCAGTGGCCGCCGCCGGCCGGCGGACCAGTCTCGCCATTCCGCGCCGTCTTACCAGCTTGGTGGCCCGATAAGGCCCGGGAGGCACACCCCGACCCTCCATAGGTCAACGCTGGCCGACGTCCATGGAAGCGGAAAGCGACGCTTGGTCTGTGCTGTCCAGGCAGCGGCTGTCCGGATACAACTGTCGGCCCCGCGGTTGATTTGAATACCTGGGAGGGCTGCGCTGATTGGCCGCGCCTCCGAGTCACGTGATTCCGCGCTTTCCGAGCCGCAGTGGGCGTGGGGAGACCCATTGCAGCTACCGCGCACAGGTGGTGGGAGCTGTGAGCTGGGCTGGTGCTGTGGAGCCTGTTTAGGGGAACTGCTGAGGTACCCGCTCCGGGCCTCCACCCGCTTTCCAGGCGCAGCTTCTCCCTCTTGCGGTGGATAGCGAGGTGCAATTATGTTTCCATGCTCTTAAGGGGCGAGGCAGTACCAGAGAGAATTGTTTGGGCCAGCCTCTGGCTTAAGGGAATTTGAATTTGGAAAAGAAAGAAAACAAAACAAACAAAACCCAAAACAAACAACAGTAACAACAACAACAAAACCTCAACTCTTTTTGTCTGGGTGTATAGGATCTTCAGCAGTGTCAGCACCAAAGCCCGGCGTCACCGGGTGTAGCTTTCTCCTGACATTGCCTCTGAGAGGTTTTATGGATGTGTGTTGCAGTGTTCTCGCCCTTGCTCGTCCTAGCAGAGGCCAAGATTGGGCGTTCAGCTGTCTCTTCTTCTTAAAAGATTAGTGAAATGGAGCACGAGCAGATTTCCACCAAGTACATACATGTGAGTTTGAGGAAACGTGTAAACTATACCAAATTGCTTTCCTTAGGAAAATCTACTCCATACCTTAATAAGAATCCTGTTTATGTTTAAAGACACTTCAAACATCACTGGAACTTAAAAAAAAAGTCAATCTACAAAAAAAAAAAAATCATTTGTCAAATGAAAAAAAAAAAAAAAACGAAGGGAAGTTCCTAATGTTATGTTACATAATATACTTGCCCCAAGACGGAGGTCCACTTGGCATAACTCAGACTTAATGCATTTAATAAATGATTTGTCACTAGTCTGAAATTACATGATGCGAGGAATCCCTCAGTACACCTGGAAAAGATGTTGCTCGATGATTTGAAGTTGTAGAAGGATGATTTAGAAATTAAATAGCAATTTGAGAGGACAGAATTTAGTAAAAAGAACAGGTAAGGGAATATGTTGTTGTGGTGGTCGTGGTGGTGGGGAATGTAACATGGCAGGATAGGTGTAAGGTACATTCATAGGGATGGAGGAGTCTCTCCGTTATAGCTGAGCTGCTATAATGGCCATGGATTGCCTAGCTATGGACTTATATAGGAAAAAATATAAGCCTTTGTTAATTTGTTCTTATAATTGAACTTAATACTAATTAATACAATAGATTTCACAAAAGAAAATGAAGTGACTATATCAACTCCTACATATGATGAGGCAAAACATTTTTCCACCTAGACAGAAATTGTTCTAGTGGGCTTTCTCTATCATCCCCATGGAATTTCATTAATTCTCACTAGAGTATACATCCCATGGCACACTGTACCCAGTTTGTTCACTGCTGTAACTCCAGCCCCTAAACAGTGTATAGTAGGAATTTAATAAATATTTGGTAAATGGATGATTTTTTTCTTATCACTAAAAGGAAAGTTTATGGGTAATACAATTAATGATCTTTCCTTCCTAGGAAACATTTTGTAATATCTTCCTGCATGTTTGTAAGGTTTATTTATCTTTGAGATTTAATCATTCTACCATGCTATGCCTGGTTTTGAGTCTTATTTCATGAATTTTGTTTATTATTGGTCTATTCTGAGAAAATTTCCTCATTTTTCTTCTGAGTTGCTCTCATCTGTTTTCCCCTTGTTTCTGAAACTATTATTGGTTATTTGATCTCTTATATCTATCTTATTTTTTTGATGGCCTTCCTTCTACAATTTTCATTTTATTATTTTTTTCCCTCAGTTTTGAGAGAAGTCTTCCAGCTGAACTTCTAATTCACTGACTCAGTTTCCTTTTGCACACAGTCTCTTATTCATCCCCCAAAAGCTTTTTTATTCTGTGATTATTATTTATTTCTGTGTAACTACTCTTGATTTTGACTTGAGAATCTGAATCGTGAATTAGAGTTTAATGACTTTTTTCTTATGTTTTATAGTAACTCTGTAAAATGTTCAGACATAACCCTCTATTGTTTCTTTCATTGTATGCATTGTTTTTTAAAAGTTATATATTCTTGTAAGATTTTTTTTTTTAAAATTAGTATTAGTAATGAAATTAAGTCCAGTAAAGATCAGGTAAATTCATGTAAATATTTCCAAAATAACTATTTTTAACTTTTCAGCTGTTCATTCCCCAGATCTTGCATCTTCAAGTATTAAGGCTGTACTGCTGTAGTGATTAGGGTTAGATATTTAGTTGACATGTATTCTTTTGTCTGGTAATCAGTTTTCATTTCCTTTGGGAAAAGTATACTTCCTCATTGAGGGAAATATGTCTCCCACTCTATATTCTGAATGGACTTTTCCATCTTCCTTACTATTGGGGGCTACCTAGGAATGAGCACTTCATTCAACTGAGTCACAGTATTTTGCTCCCCTGATTCAATGATATCATAATGTGACCCAAGCCACGTCAACGAGACCCCTCTGAGATTATTTTCAAACTGGGTCAGAAGGAAACAACCTCTTCTTTCTGGTAGCTAAGCTGAGAAGATACAAGCCAGGAGCCAATGTGATTTTAGTTATAACCGAAAGAAACTCTAGTCAGGTAAAATGTGCTGATATCCAAAGAGAAACAGAGATGAGAGATGGAGGGTGCCATTTTTAAACTTTCTGAGGATTGCTTGAATTCCTAAATTTGGATTATGTGAGCCAATAACTTTTTTTTTAATCAAGTCAGTTTGTGTAGATTTTTTGACATTTACCATACAGAGAGATCTCCAGTAAAAGAAGAGTTTTCAAGAATTCAAATGAAAATAATATTTCTTGAGGGGGATTATATTTAACCTCGTGGTAAAATTTTTATATCATTCCAATATATTGCAGAGATCTATAACAGAGAATAACAGAGAAGCCTATAACTAGACTGGAGAGACTTTTCAGGATTACTGTCAATAAAGTACTGCCCTTCCTGAGAAACTTGTCAAACTGGGTCAGGAGGAAACAGCTACTCTCTTTGGGGGACTTAGGACTCTTCTTGGGAGTTTTAAAAATCTCTCTGGAATTAAATAATCTATGTCCCATTACATACTAGACATTTGTACTTTAACTTCTACTAGGACATCTCATAATTAACAAATCCAAAGCAGAAATCTTGATTCCTATCTGAGGTCTCTGGTATCCCACCTAGTACAAAGTTCTTCACTTACTTCTTCAAAGATTCAGGTAAAACTCATATTCTCAAATATGCTGTCAGAGCCTCCTGAGAAAAACTAGGAGGAGGAGGCAGGTTTCCATATTTCATATTTTTTCTGTGTTGTATTTGTATGTTATAGAATAATTAATAGGAAAAATAAATATTTGGGATGGTAATGATTACAAGGAATTCAATAGTGTGATTTTTTTTTCTATCAAAGATTTTGTAATAGAGCCCAAGTGATTCTGTTCCCTGGTTTCATGCTTTTGTGTCATCCCATCATAGAACAAGAAGGGTTAATCTATGTAGCCAACAGAATATTACAGAAATTAGTGTGAATCTTGACATTGGATCATAAGAGAAATACCTGCTCATGCCTTGCTATATCTTGCTCTGGGGAAAGACAGCTGTCATATCATGAAGCAATTTATGCAGGCAGCCTTTTGGAGTCTTCCCTGTGGTGAGCATCTGAAACCCTTTATCAATTGACAGTACTGACTGAGTTAGGTACCTCAGAAATGGTTATTTCAGCCCTAGTCAAGATTTTAAATGATGAGCTCTGGACAATATTTTGACTTCAGTCTTGTAAAAATCCTTGAGCCAAAACTACTAGTTAAAGCCATATTTGGATGACCCATCTGCAGAACTGTCTAAGCTAATAAATTTTAAGTGTTTTAAGCTGTTAAATTTTAGAATTACTATATATCAATGCATAACTCATGTAAAGTGTCTCATATTCTTAAGAAATCAACTAAATTAATAGTAGTAGATTTTTATGGAGAAAATTAGGGAAAGAGCAGAAAGGAATGAGGATTTCTGCTTTGGATTTGTTAATTATAAGATTCCTAGTAGAACTTTAAGTGCAAGTGTTACATGTAGTTGGACATAAGATTCTTGAAATTTGGAGAAGCTTCTGTATATAACTTGTATTTTAAATTATAGGATAGATAAGAGGGTTGAGTTCATTGCTGCATCACTCTTGAGGTTACAAAAGATGTCATTGAGATAGGAGGAAAGAGAAGAAAGTGTTTTCAGAAAAAGCTATCTACCTTCTCCAAGGATCTGAGAGGTTGAGCAGGAGGGTATAGCAGAGAAGTGTCAGTGGGAGCTTGCAACACAGAGCTCAACAGCACCTTGATGACAGCAGTCTTATTGTAGTGGGAAAAACAGTAAAGCTCAATGAGAGTAACTTGACAAGATAATAGGAGTCAGGAAATGAAGGTAAATACCATTATCATGTTCAAGAAGTTTTGCACTGAAGGGGAATTGAAAAATAGGAAAGTAGCCCAAAGAGGGTATGAGGGCACAAGGGTTGATTTTTGTTTGTTTGATTTGTATTTTTAAAAAGTAAGATTCAGAATATCAGACTATATAAACTGATGGAAGTAATTAAGTGCAAGAGAATAATTAATTCTGACGGAGAAAGGAAATGATTGTGGGAGCAAAATCCAGGAGAAACTGAGAAGTGGATAGAAGTGCAGAGGCTGGCCTTATCAAAGGGAACAGGAAGTACTTCTTCCTTCCTACTGAGAAAGCATTTATAGGCCTTTCCTGTAGTGATACAGGGAGTGTGGGAGTGGAAAATGTATCAGAAAAACTGTCTTGCCACTTCAATTCCTGTT
The DNA here is from genome assembly GCF_052094955.1 of Ictidomys tridecemlineatus. Classification (NCBI taxonomy): domain Eukaryota; kingdom Metazoa; phylum Chordata; class Mammalia; order Rodentia; family Sciuridae; genus Ictidomys; species Ictidomys tridecemlineatus. The sequence goes on from NC_135487.1 coordinate 53,800,991, forward strand.
CTATGTTACATAATTTATTGAAGAATTTACTGTCTGATACAGAATTTTGATTGATTGTTCATTCAACAAGCATATATTAAACTTGAACAATTTGGAAGTTACATTGGAAAAATAATGGAGTATTTTCCTCTAGGAGGTGAAAACCTACTTTGGAAATGATCTTGCAAACAAGCAATTAAAATGCAATAATTTAACAGTGATAGTAGAAGAACCCACATCTGTTCTGGGGAGATGGGAAAAGATTTATAGCGTAGGTGTAGTATAGATTAAAGAGAAGCAGAAACTTGCAATTGAGCAGGTCATGGTTAGACATAACAAAAATTGCAATGTAGTGATAATAGATGATTATAATAAACCTCATTCACATATGGGAAAGTAGGGAAAAACTGTGGCAGTGAGTATTTTTCTAGCTTTCTCCTTGTGGTTTGTGTGAATGCTTCTACAAAATTGTGTATTATATCTTCATAGTCTATCCTTGGAATTCTCTGTATTAGCACATCAGTGTATTTACTTTGGTTTGACTGATCCTCAACCATACCTGATCAGAGTTTGGGAATTCAAAATCTCCTTTAAAAAGAATGCTAATATCTAAAAGCTCTTCAAATGAAAACACTGCCTTTCTGTGAAATAAGACAATCTAAGCATTATATCATCTCGGCATACACAATAGTGGTTCCACAAAATTAAAATATAGTTGAAAAATTCCTATCACCTAATGATGTAGACTTCAGGTTGTTGTAACTCAGTACATTATTCACATATTTGTAGAAATGCTGGTGTAAACAAATCTACTGTGTTGCCTGTCATATAAAAGTATAGCACACACAATTATGTATAGTCCAGATTACTTGGCAATGATAATAAATATAACTGCTTTGCATGTTTACTATACTATAATTTTTATCCTTATTTAGAGTATATTCTTTCTACTTATACAAAAGAAACTTTACTGTAAAATATCATGCTGTGTTTTGGCAGTCTCATACATCTCCTGTTTACTACATCTCTTGGTTTTATCAATAGGTTACATGGAATGATTGACTTATACCACTATTTTTCTTACTAGGCTCTATAAGGTATTTTGTGATACATACTGATGAAATTGCCTAATGACACATTTTTTTCAGAATGTATCCCCATTATTAAACATCACATAACTGTATTTAAAATTTAAACTAAAATTCAATCATATGCAGAGTATACTGGTTAATCATAATTTTACTGTTGGTACAATATTATTGTTGAAAATCTTTATAAAATAAATTACTTTCCTTGATACCTTTTAAATGATTAAAATTTCTTACTAAAATTATGTGGAAAATGCTTATTAATTAATTACTTTTTAATTTTTTTGAATGGGTGCTACTGTATACATGAGTATTGTGTTTAGGTTCCTTCCTTTTAATTTCTTCTCTCTAAATTAATTTTAATTTTTGTATGTTGGTGTTTAGTACATAATAGTAAAATATTGCATTTTTATAAATTATATTGCACAGTTAATATAAGACTTTAGTTTTTTCCTTATAGTTGTTCACAGAAAGTAGTTTCTTCTTCCATCTTTTTTCTTTCTGCCTGCTCTTGCTTCCAATTTTTTTTTTCTTATCTTTTGTCTCTTTTGGCAGAGAGGAAAAAATAAGGGAGGAGGCTGAGGGAATTCTAATCCTCATATCATATGTCATTTTATAGGCTTCTATTTTTCTTTGAACTCAATGCCAATTTTTTATTCTCTTTTAAGTTTTCTTAGTTAGAGCTTATCAGCAGGGAGTGAAATTCGTTAACGAATTTCAGTCAGTATACATGAAAAATGCCTCTGTAATATATAGCCATTGAATGTCTGGGACTGCTCCTATTTAAAGTGATTTTTATGTTTTCAATAAAGATGATTTATTAAAAATCATTTTTCCCTAGTTGTACAGTTATATAGGTCTCAGTCAAGCTATGTATATGTTTATGTATATCTGTTAATTCACACATCAATCAAAAATTCCTTGGACTGACTTCTCTGTACCTATAGTGAGTACAGGGGAATCTAGTAGACTAAGTCACAATATTGACCTTGCCAGAGGGGCTTTATAGAGGAGTGGCAGTTTGTGACATTTTTATTGAGAAAAGAATGCTGTGAAGCCTGGAAATGACCCTGTCTGCTAGGTTATCATAGAACAAGAAACATTCTCCCCAGCAGTTTATTGATCGATTATACAGCATCGATTTCCCTTGTCCACCTTCCTTATAATAACCAGATTTTTGTTAGGTCTTCCAGCTCTTTTACACATTACTTATGAGTTCTAGGACACATCCTATTGCCAGCTATGAAGGAGTTGTGGATTGCTTGAAGCTGATATGAACATTGAGTCCCCTGGGATGCAGTTGGTTAAGTCAGTGAGTACAGTGACCCTACCATATTTACTAGAAGTTTTTCTGACTTCTATGGGAAAGTTTTGGAGTTAGGTGGGCACAAATCTGAGGATGGTTGGCAACTGCAAAGATATCTGTCAGATATCATAGTATAAAAAAAAACTCCAAATGCAACTTTTATGAACTTGGAATGTGAAAATAAAGAAGACATGCTAGAATTATGATAATAACTGATTAAAATGTCATATTGAATTTTCAAGTATAACAAAAGTTATTGGTGGCATATTCACAGAACTTAACCCCTAAGGTTCAGGTGTACACACATGAAACAATAACCCTTATTTTAATTCTTCCCCATTATTCAAACTATTGAATTAAGAACCGATTAGTTTTTTGGATTATCTGTATTTGGGGGACTAAGCTCGGCATCCAACAAAATTTTAAAGGTTATTTCTAGGAAAACATAAATCCCAGTTCTAGGATTTATAAGTGAACTTTAAAAACACAACCCTTTTATAAATTTAAAATTTATTTTTATCTATAAGGGGTTTGAGAAGTTTTGTGGTTTGAAAATGGTTTATCTCCACCCAAACTCACTCAGGGTTGCTTCCTAATAAAATGAGGGAGGGCAGGGCCTCTAAGAGGTGATTGGATGGTTCACTCAAGGGAGTTCTTGCTCTGGTGGGACTGAACTGGTTACCACAAGAATGTTTTGCTACAAAGTCAATCTGCCTTCCAAGTCTTGTCTTCTTTGCACTCGGCCACTTGCCTTCCACTCTGCTATGAGACAAAGCAGCATGATACCTCAACAAAGGCAGCCACCTGATTTTGGACTTCCCAGCCTCCAGAATCATGAATAAAAATAAACTGCTTTTCTTCCTAAATTACCCATTCTCAGATATTCTGTTATAGCACCAGAAATAAATTAAGACTATAGTGTATTAGAAAGAACACTGCTCTAGGAAGAAGTTGAGAAAAATTGATTCTAACTTTAGCTCTGCCATTAATTAGCTATGAGACCTTGGCAATTCACTTCACTGTTTTTCATTTTCTCATCTGTAAAATGAAGAAGTTGAAATAGATGTATAAAATTCTAATAGTTCTGATAATTGGTAACAAACTAATCAAATACTAGAACAAAAATCTATTAACAGTAATTTTAATATTGTTTCAAAAATATATTCTATACAACATTTTTCTAGGATTGAATTTGTTCTTCTAAATCATTAAACATTATTCATAAAAGTAAGTTTACCATTGGGATTTAATTTCATACATTAGTTAAAATCATTCTGATAAAGGTTGATAATGATCCTAAAATATAATGAAATAAGATAACATCAAAAGTAATATTAAATGCATTTAAATTATTCATTTGTATAATTTGCTATACAAAATTTAGTCATTTATTTTCAAGATGCATTAGCTTTGGAGGAATTTGGATATTTTGTGTGTGTGTGTGTGTGTGTGTGTGTGTGTGTGTCTTACATCACTGTTCATTATTCAGCCCATTTGATGATGCCAGGGGTATAAGTCATACAGTTGTCGGCTGCAAGGAGCTTATGATCTGTTGGGTGAAATGATCAGTAAAGTCAGTTAATATATGAAAACATGCATTCACTAATCACCAGGGGATTTCTAACAAACTCTAATGAAGTAATGTTGTACTTTGGGTGCAGGATGTCCTCAAAAGGCGCGTATGCTTGGTCCTCTGTTTGGTGTTATTGGAATGTGGTAGAAACCTTTGAAAGGTGGGGCCTACTAGGAGGTTTATGTAATGGTGGGGGCATGCCCTAAAAAAGGATTCTGACATGAGGGTTTCTTTTCTTTTTTTTTTTTGTTTCCTGTCTACCATGAGATGAACAGCTTTGCTCTACCATTTACTCCCTGCCATGATGGCTTGCTGCCTTGCCACTGACTCCAAAGTGAGAGGGCCACTTATTCATGGAATGAAACTGTGAGCCAAAATAAAACTTTTTTATTTATAAAATAATTATACCAATTATCTTTTTATAGGAACAGAGTTGACTGATGCAAATAATATATTCTAGTTTTTACTCATTAGATGATTGATAATGCCAGTTGTAAGGAAGACTATGGCAATAGGGACATTGTTTTGTAATGATTATATATCCTGTCTTCTTTTTGTTCCCTTATCCTGCTTTTTTTCTTTGGCTCTTGTAAGCATCAACATATTGTATGTTTATTTGTATGTAATTTCTTTTCACCCACTGGAATGTAAGATCCATGACAAAAAGTATTTATAGTAGAAATTCTGCAAGTACACACACTAATCTTGAGGAAGTGAAGGAATCTATAAATGTTTACTTTAGTAAAATATTTATTCTGTCTTTATAAGAACTTTTTTCATATTGTGTGAAATTTATTTTAATTGGGCATGTATTAATGTAATATTTAAATTTTGAAGTAAGTAAACAGATACTATAATTTCTTAAGCACTGTGATAACCATAATAAATTATGTAGAATGCATAAAGAAGTCATGAAACCTCTCTTTGGAAGTGGCTGCATAAGAAGGAAATGCCTGACCTATCTTGACAAATGAATTTGACATCGCCAGGTGATGAAAGGTAGAAAGTCTCATGAAAAGAAGCAAGTCATGGCTGGACTATAAGAGAGAATTGCAAATAATTCCCATAAAGCTAGTAGATAATGCAAGGAAAGGACGAGTGACATGAAGTTATAAAAGTAAGCATGGAACAGATCATGAGGACACTTATATGCTGTTAAGATATCATCTGACATGTTTCCAAATGTAATCCTCTGATTATTCTCAATTCTGGTCTTAAAAATTATTTTTCTGTTGCCAACCACATTGCAATGGGAGACCTTACATCTACTTTTATCTCCCTATAGCTTATACTCCATGAAGTAGCTAATAAACTTTTCACCATCTCCTTTTCTGTTGTAGTTGTCTTTGGTAGTTAATACCTACAACTGAAGACCAGATAAGGTCATAATTTTTCCTTCAAAAAACACACTTAAAAATAAAACATAAAACACATTTTAAAGAACTGTAGAGGACAAGAAAAGTCTATTATATTTATAGGTATATTTGCTATTTCTGTTGTTCTTCCTTCATTCTCAATGCTACAGACCATTTTGGGTGTTATTTCCCTCTTCTGAAGAAGTTCCTTTACCAATTCTTTTAGAACAGATGTGCGGACAACAAATACTTTAGTTTATTTAGCCCCTTTTGAGAATATTTCAGCTTCATTCCTAACAGATATTTTCTCTGGATATGAAATTCTGGGTTGAAAATTATTTTTCTTTCAGGACTTTATAAATATTGTTCCACTTCCTTCTGGCCTCAATGAGACAGCTGCAGTCATTTGAATAAATGTTTCGATAAAAGCAATGTATCATTTGTCTCTAGCTGCCTTCATGATATTTCCCTTGTCTATAGTTTTCAGCAGTTGGAGTATGATAGTTCTGAATATAGATATATATTTTTTCCTGTTTGGGTTTGTTGCATTAAACTTTTATGTCTTTTCTCCAAGTCTGAGTTACTTTCAGCCATTGTTTCTTCAAAAATTTTTTTCAACATAGTTTTTCTTTTCTCCATGTGTGACTAGCATAAGAAAAATGTTGGCCCTTTCATTATTATCCCACAGGTTCCCAAGACCCTATTTAATTTTTTTAGTTGGCGGGGGGAAGTGTACTGGGGAACTCAAGGGCACTTCACCACTGAACCACATCCTCAGCCCTATTTTGTATTTTATTTAGAGACAGAGTCTCATTAAGTTGGTTAGTGTGTCATTCTTGCTGAGGCTGGCTCTGAACTCTTGATCCTCCTGCCTCAGCCTCCCAAGCCACTGGGATTCTAGGCATGAGCCACTGTGCCCTGCCTATTTAATTTTTGAAATCTTTTTTTCTCTGTTTTTCAGACCAAATGATCATTATTGCTTCATTAAGTTCAATAATCTTTCCTTTGTCATTTCTATTCTACTATTGGACCCATCCATTACATTTTTAAATTTATTTTTCAGTTTTAAAATTTCTATTTGGTTCTTCTTTACCTATTCTGTCATAGACTGAATTATCCGTTTTTGTATTGATTTTGGATTATTTGCCCTTATTTGTTGGAGCATTTCTCTTATAGTTGACCAAATGTCTTTTGCAGATACTTACCTCTGTGTCATATCAACATTGGTATCTGTTGATTTTCTTTTTCTATGAGTTGAGTTTTTAATCAAAATTTAAAACTTAAAGTATAAATTTTAGTCATTCTTATATTAGAATGTGTATCATTTTGTATATTATAAATTTTGGGACAATCCATATCATAAAGCTTTGTGTCTTGCTTAAATCCTATGGAAAATATTGATGTTTCTGTCTCAGTAAGTAATTGATCAAGTTAATCTAGGGTCAAAACACAGTTTTCTGCAGGCTATAGTTTCAATGTCAGTTCTGTTGTCAGAGTTTTGTAGTGCACAGAATCTTCTTGTGTGTATGCGACTCACAGTGGTCAGTGTGGAATCTGGGCATTGATCTAAATAGTGATGGAGTTCTCCTGGGCATTGGTCCACTGTTTAGAGTCAAATGTACAAATATGCTGCTGGGGATTGTACAGGAATTCATAAACAATGGTGTTACTGTCCCATACTTCTCACACTCTGCATTCTCTCCTGGGGTTTCCCTTTTTAGTTCTCTGGGCAGAGAGTGGGTCTTATTAGTCTGTCACACACTTCCTGTGACTCCTTACAAATCTCATGCAAAGCATCAAAAAGACAGTAGAGTGTGGAAAGGAGTTGCGTAACTCCTTGGAACCACATTTTCTTTGACTGAAGATGAAGGCCCCCCTTGCTTAGTGTTTCCGTCTTCTAACCTCTCTTTGTCATCTCAGCTGCGGTCACTGAACTACCTTTGAATTACTTGAGGGCAGAGGAATGAGAGAATGGAGAAAAAGGAAGAAAAAATGGAGTTCTTGCACTTTCTGAGTGTTGGGAAACCCCTTTCCTGTTCCTTGAATTTTTTAGGCAAGAACTGGAGGAATTCTCTTGGCACCATCTTTATTCAAAACCAAATTCAATTTTTGGTTTTCAAGATGAACTGAGTCCAGTCCAGGAGATACCAAATGCAAATTAAAACTAATTTTCATTACTGTTGCACAGTATAATGACTAGGGATAATAGTCACATATTGAACATTTCAAAGGTTATAAGGAAGAAGTTTGAAGGTTTTCACCACAAAGAAATGATAAATGTTTGGTGAAATAAATATGCTTGAGCTGATTTAAATATTATGTAACATATGGATGCATCAAATATTACAAGGTATCCCATTAATAAGTATAACTTATGTGTTTTTGTGTATCAGTTAAAACAACAACAACATCTTTGTTACCATTTCAGTGGTATCTGATTTCTGGTTTTCATTCCCAGTCTCCTTGCTACTATTCACTTTTAAAAGTTATCAAACAGCTGCCCCATGCACTGTGTTGGAGTTTTTTACTTATGTTAGTATAATTGTAAACTACCAGTAAGCAATTGGATGATTGATGATGAGTGAGAGATTATTATAGCTTCTCAAATTAAGAATTTTTAAATGGAATTTTTTGAAATTTGAATTTTTATAAAGGGAAATTTAACTTCTCTCATAAAATTCTTCTTCCAGATGTTAAACTAATTGTCCTTTGTTATCTTTAAAGAAATAATGTTTTCACATTGCTGTTTTTGTCTTAAAGTACTTGTTGTAGGCTTAGTATGTGATTGATTTTTAAAAAATATTTTGTAGGTCTTTTCAATCTAATTACTAATTTAATAGGTATATTCTGGTTTGTGGATCTTTGCATCCTAATAACTCAAAATGAAACAAAAGTTGCAATGTATTTGAAGAAATAACTAAAGGGTTGAATTATGTAAATCAATCACCAATATAAAATATTCCACCCATTATTGTAAGTTTTATTTCTGAGTTTATACTAACAATCTATAGTCCCAACTATTTTAGTAGTATCTATTTTTTAAAAGATTAAAATTTAATAAATAACATTTCATCTGCTACTGTACTTGCTTTTTAAAATTGCTATGTTCAGGGGCTGGGGATATAGCTCAGTTGATAGAGTGCTTGTCACCCCCCCCCCCACACACACAAATTGTTAGGTTCATTCTTATAACTTGAAAAATAAGTTTAAAAATTAAAATGTACAAAAAAAGAAACACCAAATAAAATTCTCAAATAATTAATCATAAGGAGTAAAGATCATTTAAAAAAATCTTACATTCAATAAGATTATTTTTGACTAGAAAACTGCTGGTTAGGATATATGTTAATTACTAAAAAATAAAGGGGAAAATAAAGTTTTCAGATGTGCCAACTAATGTTCAAAAGTCTTATTTATTTCTGGGTTGTTTCTTCCTAAAATATGAATATGTTGCAGTTGCAAGCAATTGCAACTCGATTGTATTGTAGTTGGCACTGTAAAGCTCATGAACGTTTAATATCATTCCATCTTAACTGCACATTAGAGACTTCAGTCTTACTAGGTTTCAGACTCTAACAGGAGTTCTAAATATAGGAAACATTGTGTCATGGGCACTATAAAATGAATTGCTGGACTATGAGAATCAGACTTGGTCAGGAATGGATTTAGCTTATCTTCCTTCCCTTGTCACCATATAAGAGTGTAATTAGGTTGGATGCCTACTTCATAGAAGAAGCCTAAGTTTATAATAGTTATACATTTCCTAGGAGCCATGACATTAATCCTCTTTAAGATTCTGCAGGAGCACCTATCAGGAAGTGACAGATTTCTTTTAGACTAAATATTTTTTACTTTTAGGTAAGTCATCACTCCTATCTAAGCCTTCATTCATCATCTCACTAAATATTTACTTAATGCCTACTATGTTCTAGGGACTTTGTTCAATCTGGGGCAATATTAGACAGTAAAATACACTTTCACTCCAAGTTACAACCTAGCAGAGAATATCAGCCAATAAAGTGAGATTTACTTGATGCTGTGATAGAAGTATAAATTTGTGGGAGTACATAGTGGACGACATTTAATTCAAAGGAGGCCTAGGATAATACTCAAGGTCAAGTACAAATCACCCAAGTGAGAACATAATAGAAGAAGCCCTCCTTGACTTCCACAAGGGGTGAGGGTTCTCCTCACACCTGTTGCCTATTAATAGTGACTTTTTTTGTTTTATTTCAAGGTTATTTTGCATGTTTTAAAGAGTGCATGCCTGAAAATAAATATATTTTCCCTGTACTCTAAGTCATGCTGAGGACCTAATTAATATGCAATTCTAATCAAATAAAAATGAAAAAAACCGTGATTGGTCATAAAGAAATATTATCATGCATCATAAATAATTTTATACATTTACTATCTCCTAAACCAAGTTATTGCAGTGCTTCCTGATGGCATCTCTCAGTAGCGTTCCCTGTTATCTCATCTGGCAGGAGATCCATTCATCTGCTTGTCTAACAGTTCTATTTCCAGTTCTGTTTGAATTTCTTATCCCTTATGGATCGTTCTGCCCTTGTGAAAAATGCCAATCCCATCTTTGTTAGATTCATTACTCATTTTATCATTTTTTTAGACAAAAATCACTGTGGCTTTTTAGGTCTTTTTTATTTGACACATAAAAACTGTGGGTATTGTGATATTTTAAGCCATATATATGTTGTGTAGACTATTAAGAATTTAATGTCTCTACTAGTTTGCCATAAGATCCTTGTTGCTCTCCTCACCGTTCCTCTGGTCATTAAAGGTTTCATTTATGAACTTATTCCTTTATGTTAGTTTCTCAGTAATTTCATATTGCATGGTAAGAGAAAAAAACATCTTGTTTGGCAGAACTGCATGGATGAATGGGGTAGAGAATAAACCATTGAGTCTAAAGCCTTTAGGAGAGAACAACATGACTAAAAGGTGAAGGAGGAACTAAATTCTGTTTTTGTTCTTGGACAAGATTGTTTTGGAATCATGATCATTCACCTCAGGTTATGTGTAGGTGAACTTCAGATTTCAGCAAGAGTCTCCTGTGGACAATATGCTGTTATGATGGAGAACCTAAGAATTATAAAATGTATGAGTAGATAGGCTTCTAAAAGATGGAGGGCTTAAAGAAGTATAACTGAGGTTGCTTATATTGTGCTTGAATGGCCACATTCTACTGGATACAATGAGCTCTATTTGTTAGGATATCATCTACAGGATTGCAGTTTCCATGAACCAGTTGACTGGCATTTTGTGTACTTAATAAGTGCTGTGTAATGAATGAAGAAACATGGCATGAATTGCAATACCATTCTCCTCAAAAAATACTGTTCTTGTCTTTCTCTTTAAAAAAATATGTTGTGCATTCACATGAAAGAAAATAAAGGTTGTATCTCTGGAGGTTTTTTATATTTGTAGTTGAGTAGGTGGTTCAGGGTGGCATTGGAGAGATCAATAAACTTGAATGACATTTGATTCTCATAGACCTTGCCAGTTTTACAGAATATTATGATCTAAGGAGATATGTCTACTTTGAAATCAAGGAACCATCAGGGATCACTACAAAGAGCTGAATTTATGTTTTATTTATTACCATGAGAACTTCTACTATTAATATAGAGCAATAAGTAAGAATATGATATGAGAATTTCTGTTAATACAAAGTAATAAGAAAAAAATATCCTATGATTAATAGTCTAAAGGCAAAAATGAGGTGACTAGCTTTTTCACTCAAAGCAATTTCTTTTCTGTTTCACAATTACTAAGTTACTTAGCCTTAAGAAGTTACTATCTCTTTATATCATAATTAATATATAAAATATGACATATTTCTGCTTCCTAACCCAAGCAGTCACAATCTTTTTTAATCCGATTTTGTACTACCATATTTACAAGTGAGAAGCTTTAGATTTTCAGTTTTAGTGAGAGAATCTTATTATGATAGTTAAATAAAGCAGCATTGACTTAAGGCAAATAATTAGAAACTGAATATTCTTTGATATTGAGACATGATCATATTTTTTAAAAAAATTAATAACAACAGAATTAAAGAATACAGTTATTTTACATTCATAAATTCAATAACCTATAAAATCCATGTTTAAAAATTGTTTAAAATTTTCATTACAAGTTTTTTAGAAGTATTTTCTACTTTAATCATATAAAATATAGTAAGAACTACCCAGAGATTTACTATTTCCCAGGATCATTTTTCTCAGTTTTATTCAAATAAAACATGTGCAGATGTATAGCCCTGAAAAAATGCTAAGATCTGTTACCTCTCTTCAAAGAATTTGATATAACTGGAAATATGTGTAATTTCAGTGCAATAGCTTGGTAGGTGTTTTGATCAGGGCTTGCCCATCATGCATAGAAGAGGTAGCTCATTCTTACCTAAATATGCTGCTTTCTCTAGGCATGGCCTCCTGTCTTTGAAAGAGAATATATATCTTTTTTTTTTAAGAGAGAGAGAGAGAGAGAGAGAGAAGAGAGAATTTTTAATATTTAGTTTTTAGTTTTCAGTGGACACAATATCTTTATTTTTTATTTTATGTGGTGCTGAGGATCAAACCCAGCACCCTGCACATGCCAGGAGAGTGCTTTACCGCTTGAGCCACATCCCCAGTCCAAGAGAGTATATATCTTGATTCTAGACTATATAATCTCTAGAAGCTAGAATCATGGTGAGGGATGGCTGGTGTGCCCTGGAAGATGAGTAACACACTGAAAGCCTGGGTGATTTGGAAGACATTGGCAGATGCCCTCAGACCATAGAAATAACTCAAAGACAGAATACCATAATTACAATCGAAGGGCAGCAATGCCTCCATCCCCCTATGGTGACATATGATTTAGCATCTCTGTATTCTTTCTGTTGAGGAAGGATCTTCAGTTAGGTGCTTTTGTGGAGATGGGGAGCTACATATCAACCTCTCCTCTTCACCTTCCCTCCTATACCCCAGGTCCCAAAAGCAGGGGAGAGTTAATCAAGGATAATGAAATCTTGAAGAGTAGAAACTTTAAAAAAAAAATAGAGAGGATGACTTAACTAACTAAAGCTCACTGAACTTTGATGTATTTGTAATTCAGTTTACCTGGGCCTGATGTAGAGGAACTCCCTAGATGTAAGGGAGAAACATTTTGGAGAAAAATGCTGGTGACAGGATCTCCCCACCCAGAAGAAGAATAAGACCTGCTGTCATTGGGCTCTCTAACCTAGTACACTTTATTTCTCTGGCTGGGGGGAGGGCATTCAAAATGTCCTCATGATGTTGATATGGAATTCTAGGCACAAGTTCTAGACTTGTGTGTTAAAATGTTCTACCGTTGTCCAGCTCCCATCAGGTATTAGATAGAGTTGGATGGAAGGGCCTGGATGGACTTCTTAGTACTAGAGTGGAGACATGTCTTTCCATTTCTTCTTTGTGTTGGGGGCTTGTCACTGCCAGGAATTTTTCTGAAACTGGTTGTTTATTTATTTATCCAGCTTCCCAGAAATGATGCTGTTGTGCATCCTACAAGCAATGCTATTATGTAACTTGAAAATATGATTTTAAGGTGTTAGCCAATTGATACTGGTTTTGAGAGCAGGTGCTGTGAAATTTTCTAGATGTTTAATATGCAGTTAGTTTATTGAAGAGGTTAGCAAACTGTATGGGGTACATACTTAGTGTGATTTGGTTTGGTGCTAATGAAAAGGTGAAAATTTGTTTTGATATTTATCTTGTTGTCTTTTCTACTCTTTGCATTTAACTTGAGGTAAATTATGATAATTATAAATAAGCATATAATAACATAAAACAAAGAAGAAGGTCAGAAGAGCTCCTGTGGCAATGAGGTTGCTATTGGAACTAGGGTTAGATTCTTTAGAGAAGTTGAGTTGGTTCTTTCTGAAAGAAGTCAATAGATGCAAGTAAGGATCTATGTGGTAATTTGCATTGAACCACTTAGTCTTGTCAAAAGATTTTTTTTAATCTAGATAAAGTTTCTATAGCTGTTATTTTAATAAGTGGATTAATAAGGAAAATATACCATAAGGAAATTAAGCATTTTCTAAGGACATATTTAGTTAGAGTCTTGAGCCCAAATTCTCTATGTTCTGGTAGATTATTTCCCTAGAATGTTATCCCTTCCTTATTTTCTCCCTAGTTTTATTAGCAACAGACAATAGATTAGAAAAACAGGGGAATCGTAATATATTTGCTGAATATTAAGTTGAAAGCACCAAAATAGAAGGACATTAAAACAAAGGAAATAGTTAAATTATTAAACATAGTTGTTAAATAAAACATGATTATGAAATTTCCAAAATACCCCCGCAAGAGTTAGGGAAACATGAATTCTCATCAAGATGAGATCATCTTGTCAGCAATTAGCTATAGAATTCTTTCTCAAAAGTAAGAAAGGAGCTTTTCCTACCACTAATTCTTCTACACGTGGAAAACTTTCCTTTTACAAGGTGCTGCTCATGTGCTAGTTAAAATGGCATGCATGCCCAGCAGAGTACTTCCCATTTCACACTTTGCTGTCAATCTTGGTGTCACTCTGGATTGTTCTGTTTACAGGATTTGAAACTTAGAAATTTCTTCTTTGATCACAGTCTCTTCTTTCTCCCCACTTCTTCAATAATTTTTCTTTTCCTGAGCTTACACTTCATCTTTGACTGGCAAAAGAAGGAATCAGATGTATAGAATATAATTTGTTCCAAGTTATTGTCAAAATGAACCTTAATATTATGCATAACTAAAAGGAACTAAAAAAGTTTTATATCAAAGGAAGATCAGTAGTGTAGATTAAAGGGACCAAGGAAAGGGAGGAGGAGAGGGAAATGAAAATTAATAGAAAATGGTATTGGCCAAATTGCATTTATGTTGTGTACATGTACAAATATGCAACAAATCCCACTGTTTGTATAATCATAGTGCACCAATAAAAATGTATGCAAAAAAGAGTAATCAGAAATTGACAAAACCATGTGGAAACAGTTTTTTTTAGAGATTTTTGCTGGTACCATGTCTATTTTATGTCTTAAATATACAAAATACAAGCATAGATTGAGATTAAATAGAAAAATTTCTAGTGTACCACATTTTGATGCTGTGTAACATTTACCTCAGACTTCATTGGCTTTAAACAACATTTACCATCTGTCAATATGGTGGGTCAGGAACTTGGGTCTGACTTAGTTGAGTTCTCTGACACAATCTCTAATGAGGTGGCCATCAAGGTTGGGGGTGTGGTGGCCATCAATGTTGGGGCTGTCGTAGTCACAGGGTGTGTCTGGGATGGAACTGCTTTCAGATGCACCCAAATCATTGTTGACAACATTCAGTTCCTTGCTAGTTGTTGAATTGAAAGCCTTAGTTCCTTCTACCATGGTTTGGAGGCCACCCTCAGCTCCTTCACAGGTCAGGCTCTCTTTAGGGAAGCCTACAAAATGGCAGCTGGTTTTTTCACAATCAGCAATGAAGACAACCTAATCTCCATCACTTTTGTCAGATTCTGTTTGCTAAGAAACAAGTTACTAGGTTAAGCCTGCACTCAAGGCAAAGAGATTACCCAAGGGTATAAATATCATGAGGCAAGGATCATTTTAGAAGCTGCCTAACATGCCCAGAATACAATATTTGTCATATTATGTCATAACAATGAACATTTTTTTTTCTAATGAAATTTTGCTAGCAAGTGATAAAAGCATATTCTTCAGGCCAGAAAGTGTCTTATATTTAATTATTGACAAGTTATCTCATTCCTTTTTAGGTTCAGTGTGTGCCAGATTGAATATAGCCAAAAGGGCTAAAAGAAATCCAAGCATAGAGGGGTGACGAGAACTTGTTATTTACTATAAGTCTATGTGCTGGTTGAGGGTATATGCCAGTGGAAGGGTATGTGTTTAGCATACACAAAGCCATGGGTTGGTTGATCCACAGCACCAAAAAAGGAAAAAAATGCCTTGGACAAGTAACTTTGTTGGGTGCTGTATCCATCCGTTTTCTGTTCCTGTAATAGAATACCTCAATCTGTGTACTCCATAAAAATGAGAGGTTTATTCAGGTCAAAGTTCTGAAGGCTGAAAGTCTAAAGAGCATGATGCTGTCTCTGGTGAAGCCCCTCCTGGCTGCATCATGTGATGAATGGCATCATGTAGGGAATATGTGCAAGAAGGAGGATTTATGTGGTGATATACAGGAAGACAGATTGACAGGGAAGGCCCAGTATTGCTGTTTTTTTTTTTTTTTTTTTTTTTTTTTAATAACAACTCAGTCTAATAAGAGCTAACTGGGATTCCAGGAGAACTACTTAATCCCTTCAAGGGTGACATCAAATGGCCTCCCACTATGATCCACCTCTTAATGTTTCCACCACCTTTTAACATTGCCACACCGAGGACCAAACTTCTAATACATGAACCCATGGGGGAAATAAAAAACATATCTAAACCATAACTCGTGCCTCCACGCCTAGTGTTTCATCTCCTTCAAACATTCATGCATGAAATAGAGAAGCAGTTATCTGGGTGGCAGGGCTGCTCCACAGAGCTGTGCAGATTGTACCCTGCATCACCCTGGAGTCATGTGAGCAGCACATACTGGAGTGTGTACATGGTGGTTTTGTTCAGTGGTTGCATCTTTGGGTCTAGAGTCAACACTTCCTTATTAGTTGTGCAGCCTTGACATCTAGCTATCTAGATGATATCTAGAATAAAGAATCCTAACATCAAATATCAGAAACTCTTTGAGGATTAAATGAGATCACTGTCTCATAATCATCATTACCACTTATTCATTGTTTGCTAGGATCCAGACACTCCGTTGAGTGTTCTGAATATATTAACTTCCACGATAACTCCATAGGTAGGTACTTTCATGATTACACTTTACCAATGAGGAAAGTAAAGCATGAAGGGGTTAAATAATTTGCCTAAAGTCATAGAGCTAGAAAATGGTTTGATTCCAGAGGCTACATTTCTTACCTGTACTGTTTCCCATCCTGGAGTCAAGCTCATGTGTATTACTGTGCCTGGGATGTGGTACATACTCAACTTCAGCTCTTTGTTTTGCTAATGGAAAAAAAAAAAAAGACTTGTAACTGGCTAATAACTCACCTAAATAGTAACTCAGCAGATTTTAATCTGCATCTGGCTATATTCAAGGCACAGGATGTTCTTTGTTGTGCTTGGTTTTATTCAAAAGACTTATACCAATTATGAAGCAATCTTGGTCTAATGGAAAACAAGCATAGCTGAGTAGCTCCTCGGGGCATTGCTACACTGTGGTGCAACACAAGCACTGATGTTCATAATGATGTTTAAGACCAACAAAAAAAGAGTAAATTTTATATAATGT
Source organism: Ictidomys tridecemlineatus (assembly GCF_052094955.1). Taxonomy (NCBI): domain Eukaryota; kingdom Metazoa; phylum Chordata; class Mammalia; order Rodentia; family Sciuridae; genus Ictidomys; species Ictidomys tridecemlineatus. The sequence continues at coordinate 53,817,664 of NC_135487.1, forward strand.
ATCTTCCATAAGATAGACTGGAAGTGTGTAATATATTTTACATGATTTTCATCAAACTCATTAAAATAGAATCAGTTTGATGCTATAGAAGTAAGCTTCAGCTACCTGGAAAATTGATTTATGTTGTACACCTCATTTCTGAGCAATATCAGTTAAATGAAGTGTGGCTACATAAAATAAGAGAGAGTGAAAGCAATGGCTTTGGATATTTAACTACAAAATGGACCTCAACAGTTCAATTTCCTGCCTCTAACCAGAAATATAGAATGTTCTGGAACCCATGTAATGTTCAAAGAATATAATCCACAAAACGTAGTGTTTACTAAAAGGTATATGTAATAGTCAATAGTGTAATATTAATAGTCATCAGTGTAATAAACACCTGAGATAATGAACTTATAAAGAGAAAAAAGTTTATTTGGCTCACAATTTTGGAGGTTTCAGTCCATGATAGCTGGGCCCTATCCCTCTGGGCCTGTGATGACATGCCAAGTTGGGAATGTATGGCAGAATCATTCCCCTCCTCACTGGAAAGTGAAAAAGAGAGGAAGGGAAGGGGAGTCTATAGTCCCTTATGTAGGTGCATCCCCAGTGACTGAACACCTCTCAGTAGGCCTTACCTCTGAAAGTTTCTACCACTGCCAAGAGTGCCATGAGCACATGGACCTTTGGGTGACATGCTAGATCTAAACTATAGTTATATCTTTTCCATATAATTATACACATATAGTGAAATGATTAATCATGACTCCTCTTTGTATAGCTACCATCATGAAAAAGAGAATGGAGCTGATAGATGAAGTGCTATTGTGTCAAGAAAACCTCTTTATTTCTGCCAACATGTGAATCACTAACAAAGACAGATGCTATTGTTAATTTTTGTTCTTTATTGGACCCTAAACATTGATCCAGTGTTTCAGGGTGTGGTGCTTTTTAGATTCCTATAATCATGTTACTATTCTCATTTTACAAATTTTCTAAATTAAACTATACTGATTTTCCATCCATCTTTCTGGTTTCTCTGCTTTAAGGATTTTTCAAGTTCTTTATTATTTATGTATCTCTAGATGATAATGTTTACTTTCATACAGTTGAAAATGTTCAGGAAGAAGTTTAATTAATTAAATTAGACAAAAAGGTCATTGTAGTCATAAATACTTGAGATAACTGGTCTATATTACAAGCTGGGAAACTGGGTCCAGTTCCTTAAATTCTCTAAATTTTATTTTTCTGTCTGTAATATGAGCACAGAGGTGCTACATAACTCATAGCTTGTCTGTGGGATTAAATTATATAATCAATACAAAACTCAGTATAGTGCTTGGCAAGAGGCCACTAAATGTTAATTGTTATTGTTAATATTATTATTGCCGATATTATATTTTTAAATAATACTATTTGTTAGTTATTGTTTTTAAGTACTGAAAGCTTCCAAGCATGTACTTTCAGTTCAAATTTCTTTTCTAGCTTCAGACCTGCCTATACTCCATGTCTACCTTTCAACAACCCATCTGCTTAAATCTGTTGCTATTGCTATTAGGTTTGCTCACGATTTGGGCCAAGCTCTAGGGACAGAATGCCGTTCACTTTGCCTAATGGAATTGAGAATGGACTCTTTAATATTCCAGGCACTTTGAAGTTATTGCAATAGTCCTGTTTCAATATTTAACATCTGGTCTTGTACATATTCAGATTTCTGCCTCAAACTTCCTTCAAAGTTATTTCCTTTTCAAAGTGTAAATACAACTAGCTGTATCTTTAGCAGCTGGAAGCTGAAGTGTCTCCAGCCCCTTGACCTTTCAGTTTTTAAGTCTTCTCCTAGGTTCAGGTCTAGCAGAAGGAGTGGAAAAAAGCAAATCTCATCTATTTAAATGATCACTAAAACAAGTACTTGTTAATTGGTGAAAGGTCTCTGGTGTACACTGGTCATTTCTGTCATGGGCTGCAGGAGGGTTCTGGTCAGATTTCCTTCTAATTGTCTGATCTCAGAGATCTAGTTTCAAGGCTGGTATTTTCTACCTCCTGAGGTCCTACCTTATCCTACAGCATCTTCCTCCTGAGGTGACTCTTAGAAGTTCCTGCAAGAAAACTCAGTCTTAGCTACCCTCTGAGGTATCCACTTGCCCCAGTCTTAACCCTGTCAGTGTGGCTTCACAGCTCTCAGTTCTTGTAAGCTTCTTTTTCTTTTCCCTGCTTGTCCTGTCCTGGAGGAAGACTAGGGTGTCTGCCTATCAGACTGTACACAAGCATACCGCTGGGAAGCACAATGCTTTTTCCTTTTCTTGCAGAAACCCTACTATTGAAAAAGTGATTTTCATGACAATCCCAATTCCCAGTTAAGTTTGAAAGGGGAAGTATTCTTATAGATTTCTACTGGAAAAGGGAGAAATCTTTTTCCTTTTGCACTGCACTTTGAGAAAATCCACTCACTTACCTCAATCTTCTGTGTGTTTTGACTATCAGAGGGGATGTGGTAGAGAAGATTCTTGGATTTGTGCCTACCATTAGGCCCTAAAGATAAGTGTCTGAACCCATCTGGATCTCTGCTTAGAATGCACATACTTTTCACATTCTGTGTATAATTTTGAGCCTCTACAGCAATTCCAGAAAATGAGACAAAATTCCATATGGACATTCTGTTGCACTCTAGTGAATTGTCAATATCAGAGATTTCCTATTCTCATTTTTTATCCCTAATATCTAATATAGCATTTGCAAAAATAGAAGGAAGTCAATAAATACTTGTTGAATGAATGAATGAAAAGCCACATGTTATACAAAGGAAAGCTGATCATAGATTCTATAGCACAAAATAGAGAAAACACAATCCTGGAAATATGTACCTAGAGAAATTGCTATCATCATCTCAATACTTTATAACACTTAAAGTTCTTAAATTGTTCCCTATGATACCATTGTGTTTATTGTGTAGATTTCTATACTTTTATGCTTTCATTTAAATTCTATTTATTAGTTAAATAATTACCTTATGGGAACTGTGGGAATAAATTTAAATCATTACTGTGGTTTTACAGAGAGTTCTGTTGTAGCTTAAGGACTATGAAATGATCTAAGATCTACTCAGAATTATTAAAAGGCACAACCCAAGAAATATTTTTACTCTTTGTTATTCTTTTCTAAATCACATTTAAAATGATCTCTTTCGCACTTAAGTGTTTATTTCAGAGTTTTGTACCATTTCAAATGCACCAGATTCTTTACTTTTCTATGATTTAAAAAGTATTTTTTTTGAAATCATTATTTTTAAGCAAAGTAACAAGAGAAAATTTAAACCTAAATTCAGTCTGTCAGATAAAAATGACCAAATTTTCTTGAAAAATAATGAATGTGATATTTTATAATTCCTTGGAAAATTTGGAAACTTTACCCAGTTCCCAACTAGATTTACTGAAGCAGTTAGCCAATAGTCATCTTCAGTTATGTGAGGATTACTTGATATGAGCAAATCCCTATGCATCCTTATTAGAAACACAAATAAAAACAATCCAATGGTTCTGTTCCAGTGCATTTCAAAAATGTTCAGAAGAATAGAAGGGCATAAACCTCTTTAAAAGCTAGTTTTCCAAAAATCTCTAGGAGTTTACAGAGATTGCTAAAGAAACAGCCCACATACTCAGTTGATTGCCTGGCTATTTCAGGTCTTTATGAGGAGCTTTCATAAGGCAAGTTACCAGGGAAACCTTTTTCTCACTCAGAAAGGCTAATTGTGTTGTAGGGGTCCATGCATAGCAGGGCTGTAATCTTGATATACTTTAATTTCATCTAATTTAACAACTGAGGAGAAAACACTATAGAAACCAGATGCTAAAAGTGCAGAGGGCAAAAGCAATTTTATAACCTTCAGTTGATTACTGATATTAACAATAGTGGTGACACTATTAATAATATAATTATAAACATTTATAAATAATTATTTCTTGTCCATTTGAGCTGCTGTAACAAAAAGACCATGAGCTGGGTGGCATAATCAACCAACATTTATTGCTTACACTTCTGGAGTCTGGGTAGTCCAAGATTAAAGCACCGGCAGACTTGATATCCATTGAGGGCCACTTCCTGGCGCAGAGAGGGCCATGTCATGTGGGGGCATTACCTGCTCACCTCTCAAGAACCCTGCCTCCAAATATAATCACATTTGGAATTAGGCTTCAACATATGAATTTTGCAAGGACATAAACATTTAGTCCATAGCACACTCTGAGTTTAAAAACTGCAGTTGTTTAGACCATGTCTTTCAAAAGATATTATTGTTATCAGTCTCATAATAGTGATAAGGAAACTGAAGTCAAGTACATTGTGGATGGCCACACAAGGATTAAATAGGAGCCTAAAAGTTGTTTCCAGATTCCTTGGTCCCACAGAGCAACTGCCCTTACACATTACCCAGTTTTCCAAAATAAAGTTAACTTCTGCCTTGATAGTGAGAGTACACAGAGGTAAGTTTAGCACAGATCAAAGGAGGCATATAGCTTCAGGACCCCTCACTTGTGTGAGCACAAACCGAGTCTTTGAAGAGGTCCTACAGAGTTCATATATTTATGTAAAATTTTGTGATACTTTTCAAAAATGAGATATTTTCAAGCTGAAGTCAATCTTTTACAGCATCGCCACCTATGTCTTGATTCCTCTTGTATTGGATTGCTATACTTTAATTGTAGATAGTTTGGGGATCTGGCTTAGAGGAAATTGATTTGAAATACACTTGATTTAGTGAGAGTTATGTGGTTTGCAACCACTCCTGTGTATAGTTAAATCATTGCTAGCCATGGTGATGCACAGATGTTTTATAAGAATGTTACTGTGTTGACTCAAAAGTGTTCAGACATGAAAGTGTAACATAGGCAGTTGATTCATATATTAATTCATCCCATAGCCTTAGCTCCTAAACTACATAGGTAGAGGAAAATAAAATAAAAATGTTCAGATCCAGAAGCTAATTTGTGTAAAATTTGTCCAAATATCAGCTGAGTAAGATGTAAGTAGAGAATTGGTTTCTTATCAATACTTACTCAAGCAGTTCTTTTGTTTATGGAGGTTTTCATAAATATGACAACAATCCTAAAATTTTACATGCTGTGCCCAATGACAAATTGTAAAGTGAAAGGTAATTTAATAGAGTTAATTAATATAAATGTGCTATTATTCTGATGTTATGTTTTCAACATTGCAATTTAATAAAATTTACTGTGATTTATTTTTTTTTCAATTAAAATAAATAGTTTATACCTAATTTTGTGTTTATAATTGATATTATTTTAAAGAGGTCCCTCTCTCTCCCAAATTATATAACATGGAGGCTTCATATATAACCTCCACTGAGACTATGTATGCACAGCAAATATTTGTTGAACGAATTGTTTTCTGGGATCAGTTTTGATGTGAAGGTGACCTGACATCCTGAAGTTCGGGAGTCCAAAAACCTCTGACCTTAAGGAACTGTGGGTATATTTTCCCTTCACCATTGGGAAATAGACTATACTTTCTGAAGCTAATGCACTATGGAAATTTATTGTATTTTCACTCTGATACGTATCCAAAGCTAAGTACCAGGATTCTATGTTTGGAGATTTCCCTTCTTTCTCTTGTAGCCTAGCCACTTTCCTTCACAGAATATCAAACAAAACTATTGTTTTAGAAAAATTAGGCTCATCAAGTTGCTATAAGTTGATTTATTTTAGTCTAGAGAGGATCCTATTGGAGGTGGTTTACCTTGGAGAGAAAATGTTGGAGTCTTGAGTTTGTGTGTCACAGATGTTGGAAGGCTGTTGAGAGTAATAGGCATATACCTATTCTCTCCATCCCCTTAGGTCTTGGAAACAATGGTTTTTGTATAAGGCTGAGTGGACTGTGGCACTAAGTCATGGCTCCTGACTATTACTAATTACTATTTGGTTATAGTACCTGGAGTCCCAAGTTATTCGGAGGGATAACACTGCTCTGTAAAGTGGCACATGGATAATTGGACAGTTAACACCATAGAGGAATGATCTAGAACTGAAGATCAAAGGAACTTTTTTCCAATTTATGGAACCATGTAATTACCCTACACCCCTGCTTCAACCCAAGATTCTTACATATGTGATCTTAGAATAATGATTCTCAAATGAATGGTCCTTCTCTATTTATCAGAATACCTGTAAACATTTTGGGAATATAGATAATCATGTTATGTCCAAGGTCTATGAATCAGAAACTCTAGTGCATACTGTCACAGAGCAAGTTTATACATATTACATATAGAACTAAATTATTTCACACAGGTGGGAAACAGGTAGCTCAGCTGAATCTCACAAGGGATCAAAAGCAGAAACAGAAAAGTCAGAATAAAATAAGGCAGTTATTCAGACCCTTTCTAGATACAGGATGGTGGCATTATCTGATAAATTATTTCAGAATTATGTGTCTTGGTGTTGCTCTGTGAGTCTTCTGAAATTTTCCCTGTTTAAAGTTTTTTTCCTCCATGCATACACCTGAAAGTAGCCCTTTATCATGTCTGAGAGAACTCAAACAATGAGCAGAGATCCCTTAGTGAATCTAAAGCCCAATTCTAGAAGGAAGATTTAGTTGATTCAACTTGAAAGAGTTACAGCCAAGCTGACAGGATCCTATGGATGGCTGAGGCTAGAAGGGCCTCATGCTTATTTGTGGTAAGTCATTTCCCAGTCCATGGTTTGCAGACCAGAAGGTCATTCCTATATGTCCACACAATGAACGCCAGGACTCATTAGACTAAGACTACTAATATTGTGGGTCACATTTCTAAACTTTATTCAATTTTTTGCCTATAGTTTTAGTCTTTTGTACTTTGATTAATATAGTCTTATGGTCTTTGCCATATATCTGGAAATATAAAAATAAATTGAGTTTGGCAAGAAAGTTAAAGAATGGGTGGGAGTAAGAGGTAGTTGAAAGTCTGACTTTCATGCTGGGGTCATTGCCTGTTTAAGATATAAATTGTATTTCCTCCAAAGCTCTGAAATAATAGTTCAATAAATAAGTACTGATATCACAGTTTGGGCATTTTAATTAAACACCTTTACCTTTTGCTACTGTAATATCCAAATAATGTATGATGCAATGAGCTTTTTTGGTTGCAGAGTTTTCCAAGTCTGGGTTTTTATTTATTATTTATTTACAGCTAATTATTCTGAATTCTCAATGCTGTGTAGTAAGAGGAGATCTACAAACACAAAGACTTCAGAATATAGACCAGAGGTTTGCAAACTTTTTCTTTTAATGAACTAATAATAAGTATTTTGGAGTTAATGAACCCCAAACAATTTCTGTCACATATTTTTCTCCTTACTCTTCTCCCCATTTTCCTCCTCCTCATCTGCTTCTTTCTTCTCTTTTTTCTTTCTTAGGCTGCAGGTTGAATTTGACCTCTGGCCTATTATTTTCTAATTTTTGTTTATAGTTCAAAAGGAACTTGAAAGCAATTGAAATTTCCTCTCTTGAATGGTATTGTTAATTTCAATCATCTTTTTGTAATTGAACCATATGATCATATTGCAGTCTAGGAAGAATGTAAGACATGTAGAGCCAGGAAGAGCTGAGAGTGTAGCATATATAAGTCCCTGGGTTCATCACTAGCACTGGGGGAAAAATAGTTGGGAAAGAATAGGAGGAAAAGGGATAAATTATTTCAGAATTGACAAGAAAGATCATTTTATGCACCTCTCATGTTGCATACTAAGTATGCATGATTTTCATTTAAGCCTTCATACCACTCTAGTGGGCTTTATAATACCTACTACAAACATGAGAAGAAACATGAAGAGGTAACATTATTAAGTAGCTTAAAATGTTTATTGTAAAGGTTGAGTTTTAATCTCAAGTTTGTGTGGCTCATAATTCCCATCTTGTGAAATGCCACATTGTGACCTTTCATATCATGGAATGAGGAATACTGAAAATATTAACACCTGAAGAGTTGCTAATATTTAGAAACTGCATTCTAAAAGCATCTTATAAAATTGCTAAGGTGTTAAAAGAATTTGGCAGGTATTTATCAGAGTCAATAAGGGCAAGTAAGTTGGAACTCCTTAGAAATAACAGATGTAGTAATAACATATTAACCCTATAATGATAACATATTGTCCCTTTGAAATACATATGATTGGAAAGGTCCCAGAGTTTGTATCCTAATAAATTGAAATAATGCATTTGCAGCACATCTTATTCCCTTTTCCCTACAAGTAAACTCATACAATGCATTCATAAAATATGCAAAATAAGCATAGTGCTGTTGTTCTCCCCTTTCTTCCTGAGGCACCAGGACATAAATCGAGGAACTGAAATGAACTTGCTTAGTCAGTGATGGGGTATCAACTGCCATTGGAGTCATACATACCCGTAAGCTACTAGATGTTTAACTAGATTGCCTCTTGTGTGTTGCTTTATGTTTCAGAGAGAACATTTTCCTTCTTTCTAATGAATATACAGCTGGACCTACTTTTCTCAAATTAGCTTATCATCAAAGCTATTATTCCATAAATGTGCATCAGATGTTGCTTAAATCTAGCTTGATCACAGATGCTCCCTATAGTTTTATTCAATTGCTTAACTCCGAACATTATACCATTAAACCATTTAACTTAGCCATTTCTAAAAGTTTTTATTTAAATTGTTTAATATTATGAGATTAACTAACTCATGACTCAAACCATAAAAGTGAAATTATAATAAAAATGTCACTATCTGAGTATTACTCCTTTCCCCATGTATCCAGCAAAGCAAGAAAATATTGTATCAACTCAATATATCTTTGTGAGATATAGTAACTATCAGATTAAACCTGGACTTCATGGATGAAGGAAGTCATAGTAGTATACTGATTTGAATTTAGTATAAATGTAAAAATATATTAATGGTTTCATGGTCTTTTATAGGGCAAGAATATTACTATCTTATTTAAACTTTCAGGGACTTGCCTTGATGTGCTTAAAGCATTATGTAAAATAAATAAAATTCCACAAGAAGTTTATATCTTAGGGGAAAATATATAAGTTATATCATGTCACCACTGCCTATGTGTGGTTATTTAAATTTTAATGAATTGAAATAAAATATAATAAAAATTCTATTCCTCAGTCATGCTAATCATATTTAAATGCTCAATATGCACACTGGGTAGTGGCTCCCATATTGGATGGTGAAGATTTGGAATATTTCTATTATTGCAAAAAGTTCTATTGGACAGTGCTATTATAGAAAATGTAGCATTTTTTGCAGGAGATTTTGTATATATTTTGTTGATTTTTTTGTTCATTATGTATACTATGTGGAATGATTAAGTCAAGCTAATTAATATATACATCACCTCCCTTACCTATCATTTTTGTGGTGACATATTTGAAATTTACTCAGTTATTTTGAAATGTATATTATATTATTATTGACCATAGTCACCTCTCTGTACAGTAGATCTCAAGCCTATTGCTCCTATTTGTTTGAAACTTTGTACCCTTTGAACAATAGCTTCACTTTTGTTTTCTCCCCCAACACAGCCTGGGCACCATCATTCTACTCTCTATTTTTATGAGTTCAAGATATTTTGATTCCACATTTAAGTGAGATAATGTGGTATTTGTTTTTCTGATCCTGATTCATCCATGTTTCAACTAACAGGATTTCCCCCTTTTCAGTATGTATATATACCACATTTTCTTTATCCATGTATTCACTTTTGGGCTCTCAAGTTGATTCCCTTTCATGGCTATTTTGAACAATGCATCAAAGAACATCCCTTTAAGGTATCAATTTCAGTTTCTTTGGATGTATACCCAGAAGTGATACTACTAGATCACACAATAGTTTTGTTTTTAGGTTTTTGAAAAACCTCTGTATCAATTTCAACAATGGCTGTGCTAATTAATTTTTCAACCAACAATGTGTAAAAGTTACTTTCTTCTGCATCTTCTCTAATACTTGTTTTCTTTCATCTTTTTGATACAAGTCATTTTGATAGATGATACTTCATTAGGGTTTTACTTTGCACAATTAGTGAGGCTGATCATTTCTTCATGTACCTATTGATCATTTGTAGGTCTTCTTTTGAGAAATGTCAGTTCAGGTTCATTGCCCATTTTTTTAAATTGGATTATTTGTCTTCTTGCTATTGGATTGTTTGAGTTCCTTATATATTTTGAGTATTAACCTCTTATTAGATATATGGATTGCAACTCCCATTCTGTTACTTATTGATTATTTTTGTGTATGTGAAAAGTTTACTTTAGTAAGCTTATAAAAAGAACCCCAAACAGGTAAGGTTAAAGCAATTTACCAAAGACAAAGAAATACAGACATAAAAGAAGGAAGAAGAAAATTGCACAGAGGAATATTAGTGATAGAATAATAATTGATCACAAAACTTAGTTCTGACTTTAGCGGATAGCAAAGAGGGAAAATATGATAAATATCAGTATTCTAGCAAAAAGGAAAAATATGCTCATAAATTTATGAAGCAGAAATATCTGCTTTGTAATATTATTAAGTGTAATTTAAGAAATAAAACTAATAAAGTAAGTGCACTTATATTTATTACTCATGAAAATATAAAACTAGAAAAATAAACATATAACAAGTATATTCAACATATATAACAAGTATAATCAAACATATTCAAGCAACAAAAGAAGAACATTTGGATGCTTACTGACATTAAATAGCTATTTACAAAATGGCAATATTACTGACCATTAAGACACAAGCTCTTATGAGTCTGGCATGCTTATAACCTTCTCTTTCAGTAATTTTTTTTCTCTCATCTCTTTCCTGCTAAAATGGCATCAGATGAAAAGGAAGTAAATGATCAGGCTCAACTGATTCTGCATGCCAAGGCTAGTGCTGGGCATTCAAGATGGATGGGAGGAATAGGAAGCTGAATCCATTTGAGATTTGGAACTAAATTTTCATCTTTTCCTTATTGTCAAAAATGTTAATTGAGAAAAGGACTACATATTCTTGTAAGCAGCATTATTCTTGAAAAAATGTAAATTAACAGACTGAGCCTTAATAATCTCTCCTATAAGGACTCAGTTTTTTTCATATTTTTTTATAACATCTACCATTAAATATTATCTTGGCACTGATATAATGAAGACATTAAAAAATGCATATGGATCCCCTTGTGATAAATTCTGATATGTACAATTTATCATTTACTATACATATATCTTTATCATAAAACCATTTTTCACTCCCTGGCCTTGAATTTCATAATAAATTTAGCATTAAGGGTCCTCAGGTTAAAGAGCCTTAGGAGCATAATGAAAAGAGAGTGATAGTGTTGTTAACACCTCTGATGCAATGGCATTGGCAATATCCTCATTTTACATTGGTGATTACTTTGTGGAAGTTCATTTTATTGTTATGTTTTCTAATTTATATTACTTTTATTCATTGGGTATTTATTAGTTCATATCAAATTAGTGACTTACAAAACAATAAGCAGTTATTATTCCTACTATTTCTATGGGTCAGGATTCCATGATCAGGTTGTAGGCAAGATTGCAACCAGGTTTTGATGGTTATCTGAAGACTAAGAGATGCCTGGATTATGTGTTTTCAATGAAATCCACTCTAGTGGCTGGGGAGTTGGTGCTGGGTATTGATGAGAAGTTTCATTTCTTCCCTGTTGTGGGTTGCTTTGCTGGTCTCCTTGATCATCCTCAAAGCTAGGTGGTTGCCTTCCTTTCATAGTGAGTGACTCAAAGATCACAAAGCAAAGATAAAAATACCTTTATGACCTTGCATTAAAAGTCATATACTAAGTCTTCTGCCATATTTTATTTAGTAGAAGTCAGTTTCTAAGTCAGGTCCATATTTATAGGGCCCAAATTTTGATGATATTTAGGACCTCAAATTTTGAAAACACATTTTAAAATCATCAACATTTTGTGAATTTTTAAAAAATTATATAACATTGAGCTCAGGCATTAAGAGTAAATTAATGAGAATAACCAAAATGATCCTTGAAATGAAGAGCAGATGTGAATAATAAATACCAATTTGCAAAATATAAACATTAAAGAACATTAAAGAATGCTCCTATATTAATTTGAAAGTTTTATTGTAATTTGGATGCATACTATAGTGGGAGAAGAGAAGAGGAGATAGCCAAATACTTGACTGATTTTATATAAATTGGTTCTTTAGTTCTGAATGATGCTGAGACCAGAGTGTTTCTCTTATGGAACACTTTTGTGACTTCTCTGGAACTTGTCTGTTTTCCCCTTCAGCTGTAACCTTGTTAATATGTAGTGGTTCTTCTTCAGATCATACCATTTTCTTGTGTGCTCCTGGTAGTACTTAGCTGTCTTTCCGTTACCTTACCATAGCAGTAAGCTCTCTGGGTTAGGGACCTTCAAAAAATGGTCCCATACTGAAATCCAAACCATGAATTTCACAGATTATCCCTAGGATTTAGGGCTGCTTTTTTGCAAGAGACAAGTTACTGAAGCTTCTAAAGGCTCTTTTAGCTTTATCAGACATGAAGTTCCTCAACCGTTTAGAGCTATTTTACTTCCAAAACAGCAAAGTCGTGACAGATGCCAACTTGTTTTGCCAGACTTCCATAGTTTTGGCTGATGAGGAGACAATGAGTCCAAACATATTTAGAGTTTATTATTTACTGCACAGCAAAAAAAGTGAGTTTTTCATTTATATCAGTATCCTTTTCTCTCTAAGTCTCCAGAAAGTCATTTTAAAAAATTCTTTTTTTTTTGGTATTGGAGATTGAACTCAGGGGCACTCAACCACAGAGCTGTGTTCCTCAGCCCCATATTGTATTTTATTTAGAGTTACTTAATATCTCACGGTTACTGAGGCTGGCTTTGAACTCATGACCCTCCTGCCTCAGCCTCTTGAGGAGCCGGGACTACAGGTGTGTGACAACACTCCTGGCTTCCAGAAAATCATTTAAGTAGATCCAGGCGGATTTAGTACTCACAGTAGGTCTATGTCAGAATTCCAGAGCACCAATCATAGGATATCCTCCGTCTTACTAGGGTTGGCTGGCAAACCTGAATAACCCCTGTGTAGAAAGACATTATCTGTGTTACTCTAGACAATAAGCATCCTCTCTGGAGAAAGGTGGGAGGCATCTCTATTTTATCACCTTTCCATGTCTCCAGCAAATATGTCTTTGTCTTAATTCAATATAAATGTAAATAAATTTGCTCCAGAGTAAATTTTTGCTATCTTTTGTTTCCACCCTTTCTGGGCCACCTGCAAACATTTCTGAAAACATAGCCATGAAGTAAATAGGCTTTGAATGCTGAGACATGCAGAAACATGAATGATTCATGAATTATACTTGTTATGGAAGGGTATAGACTTCTAGAAGCAGGTCAAATAATTTCACAATCATTCTCATTATGTCCTACCTAGTTGGTAGGTTATGGTATGTTTTTGATCCTACTTATGAGTAAATGATTTTTAAATATGGGTAACCAGGTTCTCAGATCTATCATTTCAAAATACAGATTTTGGTATGACCTTTACTTTGGAATGTTTTATCTATTGTACCTTGATGCCACATCAGAAAATTTTCAAATAAATAACCTGTTACTTTAACTATCAGATCAAGGAGAAATTATGACAAAGCATTACTAAGGAAAAGTAGTCATTATAATTTAATAAAATTTCTCTTTGATTTGAAAATATAAAATACTAAAAAACTATATACTGTACATAGTATATGGTTTTAAATACATATGAAAACAGTGCATGTACAACAAAATTTACAGATATATCATCTTTCTTGTTCACTTCATACCTCTGTTTAAAAAAATTTTTTTTTAGTTGTAGGTGGACACATACCTTTTTATTTTATTTACATGGTGCTGGGGATCAAACTAGGGCCCCCACATGTGAGACAAGTGCTCTACTGCTGAGCCCTAGCTCTAGCCCCTCATTTTAGGGTTCTAGTAATACCTTGATACCACACCAACTGAGAAGAAAATAAGCAAATAATATAGGCCTATTTCCCACAGAAAAACACAATATATAAAAAAATTAGTGAATAGAAATCATCATATCAAATTGGATTTATTCAATGAATGCAACATTGGTTCAGAAATATGAAATTAATGTATTTCACTCTAATAACAATTTAAAATATAAGAAATATATAATTAACTCAAGATATAAGATACATAAAAAATACTATAAATTCAATATTTAAAAACACTCTTAGAAAGCAAATTATAGAAGAGAGGTTCTTTAACCTAACAAATACATCCATAAAAATTCACACTAAATATCACTAAGAGAATTTACTTCAAAGACATAAATACCTGATGTCACTAACTTTAATTCTTAATTTTACTAGTTATCAGTCATTTCAGTAAGACAATTAGCAGAATAACATTTGTTTATGTAAAAAAAACCATTAAATTAGTATTTTCAGCCAATATGATTGTATGCTTAGAAAACAAAGGCATCTACTGGCAAATTATTAAAATTAATGAGAACTAGTGTTGTAGAACAGGCTATATTTGGAATGTCACTCCAGGGCATTCTTTCAGAGTAGATAATATTTTGATAATATTTACTGGATAAATGAATTAATATCACCAAGTCTAAGAAGAACTCTGATTCCAATAGAGAAAGTGCATGCTTACAACATAATAAGTGCTATAGAGAAATGATTAACAGGGCTAGGGAAGAAAATGGCTAATTTTTTCTGGGTGCCTCATGAGAATCATGACAAAATAAATGACAGATAAGCTGAGCTCACCTTTCAACTGGAAGAACCAACTGGGAGTAAACTATTGCCCTGCATCTTAGTTTCCCCACTAAGTGTATCAGAGGATTGTTGAGTCAATTAGATAATCCCTGTAAAAGCACTTTTTAACATAAATATTCAAAATTTTGTTTTTTATTTTTTCTTGATTATCTTTTTAGAGTTCCTTGCTTACTTTTTAATTGACTGTGATTGCTTTGATTCAGTTAAATCACTGACACCTGGGCATTCACATTCTTTCTTTTGTTTTACTGGTTCTGCACAAAGAAGTAAGAAGCCAGTGTTAACAGCCTAACTTAAAGGGGAAGAATTAATCCCAGGTTTCTTTCATAGAAATTTTGCCTCTAGTCCAAGAACTTGGCTAAATTGCAAATTATTTGAGAGTTATGAATAGTGTCCAAATGATAACAAAATTTGCTTGATTAGAACATTAATTCATGAATTTAAATTTTATGTGACTTTAAAAAATTTAATCTCTTTTGCCACATGATGGTAGTGTTGCTTCTCTTGTTAAGACACAAAAATAGATTTCAGATGCTAGTTAAAATTGTAAAAATTATATTTCTCTAAGGAGACCTAACAATAAAACATTAGTTTCATAAAGAAGAAAGACTCCTACACAGTTATGTTATTTTTAAAGAGCAGGAAACATCAATGCCAGTGTTTCCTGAGGAGAATTGCTATTTCTTCTTTTGGAAACAGATCTTTGCATGTCAGGAATGTTCTCATCATCTCTTTTCTAAGGGAATCTTGTTTTAGGCATTGTCTTTCAAATTACTGCCCCCTTTTAATTGGGTTGACCAATATAATTTGTTTTTGTAAGTTGATGTAGATATTTATCTTGAAGAAAAGAAATCTTAAAAGGCATTTAAATTGATTGTATTCCATGTAATTTTTTATAGCAGATTTAGGATTAGAAGCAAATTTGGGAGTTGTCTAGTGTGACTCTCTATAAGCATGCCATAATTTCTTCTGCATTATCTACAACAGATGGCCAGGCAATTTCTTAAGCGAGTCTAAGGATGCCCTTCAAAGCAGACATTTTCATTGTAGGACCCCTAGAAAAAAAAACTTGTTTGCTTTTATGCTCAACATAATGTAGTGTTGCTTGGAAGCTGTGTAGTTTCTGTTTGCCTGAATTCAAAACCATGTCATTTGTCTGGAGGCACCCATCTTGGAGAGAGAGAGAGAGAGAGAGAGAGAGAGAGAGAGAGAGAGAGAGAGGGAGGGAGGGAGAGAGAATGAGTCATGGGATAAAATTATGAAATGTAGTTAATTCTCTGCATACGGTAGTCAGTTCACAATCTGTCCCACAGATCAAAAAATATTGGGAGATATAACATGCTACATTTTGTACTCAAGAGATCCTGGCTTAACAAGTCAGAAATCACTTCTTTTTCCTCATGATCACCATGGACTTACTGAAATAGACAACTAGGATTTTTGGTTACTCTGCTCTCAGAAGTACAGTTTCCAGTAACAGTTTAGACAGGTTTAGTGGTGGAAGTAAATTTCTTTGCTATTTTCTGCATTAATCAGCTTTTTCCATATAATGAAATATATAATATAGGCTACTTATGAAGAAGAAATTTATTTACTCATAGTTTTGGGAGGTTCAAAGATATGATGCTAGCATGGGGTCAATTTTCAGCTTCATCACATCATAACAGATAGCAATGGTGGGAGTTTGTGCAGGACTCAGCTAGAGATGACAATCACAAATTAGGAAGAAGAAGGACAGCTGTATGTATGGCAAGGAGAGGGGGCAGGCTAAGGCTTGCATAACAACCTTCATGTGGGAACTGCTGAGGAGTCCCAGAACACCTTTTGAGGACATGCTCCCAAAGGCTTAGGGACCTCCCATGAGGCCCCACCTCTTAAAGATTCTATCACCTTCTCATAGTGCCATCCTAGGGACCAAGTCTTCAATCATAATCTGCTCTTGGGGGATATTCCAACCACACCAAACCATAGCATCTGATTACTCTGGTCTTGGAAGTAAAGTTTCCAATAACAGGTTGATAATAAACAAGTTTTGTGGAAGAAATAAATTCCTTTGCCATCTTATACAGTGGAGTGCTGGTAAGTTAAGAAGCAGGTTTTCTTCAGCAGGGCCTTGGTTTCGTGTTACATGTCTCTATTTTCTCTGGAGACACTTTTCACTTTACCCAGGAATCTAGTCGCTGTGACCTGTTGAAATTAAAATGGTAAGAGAGACATTTGTGGAAAGTTTTTGAGGGAGTTTACAGAAGTCTGTCAGTGGCACCACATCGGGTTCAGAATGCATTGTTCAGCTTTGCAGATTTAGAAATTTTCTCTTATCTGTTCAGTTAGGGGTGGATTATGTTCTGGGGGAACACACCACACTAACTGGTCTCAGAAGAGAAAGTGATATGACCCTGAGTGCATCTTTTTTGGGGAGGGGAGTGGTGCCAGGGATTGAACTCAGAGCACTCGACCACTGAGCCACATCCCCAGCCATATTTTGTATTTTATTTAGAGACAGGGTCTCACTGAGTTGCTTAGTGCCTCACTTTTGCTGAGGCTGGTTTTGACCTTGCTATCCTTCTGCCTGAGCCTCTAGTGCCTCTGGGATTACAGGCATGAGCCACCACATCTTGCCTGAGTATGTCTTATTTTATTCACCATGACAAATTTGCCTGGCAGGTAATCTAAACTGATATGCTAAATCTAAAACTGATATGCTCATTGCTTATAGCACATCAGTTTTGCAGGTGTATCTGTTCCAGAGAACATTGTGCCAAGTACAGAGAAGAAACAGAATCTCATGGGAAATATCGTTTATGCAGACGGCTAATCACTGCCATTTTGTACTCATTTTTCCTGGCTGTATTTTCAGATGGTGATATTAATGACTTAAGTCCCAAATTCTTATTTCGGTCCTGAAGTCACCATGACATACTAACTGAATAGATTCTTATGATTTTAAATTTTATGTTGACTAAATCTGGAATTTAAATAGAAATCAGTTATTTTTCAAATGTATGCCATTTTCTCTGTTACTATACATACAGCATTTTGATAAAGAGAAAGTGGAAAAAATAGATTTGGATTAGACATACCAGATATCTGATTAAATAATATGTAAAGGGTGAAAAAATGACATAATAAAAAGGAATGGAATAGCAATGTGAGAATACAGAGTTAGATAATAATTGTTTTGATTATCTTTTCAAATAGAAAGCCAAATTAAGATTTACATTTTGGGCTGGGATTGTGGCTCAGCGGTAGAGCGCTCGTT
Organism: Ictidomys tridecemlineatus; assembly: GCF_052094955.1. Taxonomy (NCBI): domain Eukaryota; kingdom Metazoa; phylum Chordata; class Mammalia; order Rodentia; family Sciuridae; genus Ictidomys; species Ictidomys tridecemlineatus. The sequence goes on from NC_135487.1 coordinate 53,835,696, forward strand.
TAGCACGGGTGGGACCCGGGTTCGATTCTCAGCACCACATAAAAATAAAGGCATTGTGTTGTGTCCATCTACAAAAAAAAAAAAAGATTCTCTCTTTAAAAAAAATTTACATAATGTCCATCTATTTAAAAACATCAATGTTGACCCTTTTCTACCTGATGAAAGGTATCTATCTGCCTGATAGATATTTGTTCACTCAAAAACTTATGTAACTTGCTGCAAATGTACTAATGATACTTTTAATAAAAATGACCCATGATATGCAGAGAAAGAAAAAAGTTCTTTAATGCCAGGACTGTGCTAATCATGAAAGAGATAAAGACAAATGAGACAGTCTCTCTCAAGAAGCTCATGACCTAGTGGGAGAAGCTAATAAGCAAACAGGCAATGCTAATTAAGTAGAAGATACACAGAGTTAGTGAAGTGCAAGAGAGTTTACCCAATCCAGCTCTCTATTGTATTTTTAAATAACCCAGAGCTGGTATGCCATTATACTTTTCCATAGTCTTTATCTTGTTCTAAAAGACTTGAAATAAATATCTGTAAAGATGAGATATGTTTATTTTATGTATGAGCATATTGGTGTAATCAAGGTCCTGATTATGAAAGTTATAGTTTCCAAAGGATGACGTTTTCTTTTCCTTCACCGTTGAAATGGTGACAGAGCAATATTTGTCCAACTTCATGATGGCTTCCCCAAACCACCCTGAATTAAGCAATCTAAACAAAAACAATATGCTTGGAATGTAGGCACAATCCCTTAGAACTATCTGCTGCTAACCACATATGCATAACTCATCTTACCAGAGTGCTGTTGTAAAACTCCTTCCATACAGAATTCAAAATCTTCCACTATATGAAAGCTGTCTTATAGAATTTTCTATAGGAGTCATTATAGCAAAAGTAGTTTCCATTATATTTCTTTGTAACATATAAAAGTATTGTCCAAGACGCTAAGAGTTACATTCATAAAATTACTCACTAAAACATTCAGCATTTTTTTTCCCTAAAAGAACATACTATGTTGCATACTCAAAAAATCCAGAGAACAAAGCTTCTGGGCCATTGTCAATCCCTCTTCAGTGAACTATGGAGAATCTGTGCTCTAAATCTGATCATAGGCTGTAGCTTTGACCTAGTCTGTTCCTGTAAGTCAATTCACTGAGAGAAATGGTATTCAATAATGGGTAAATTTCATCTACCCACGAATTCACTCAAATGCATTTGTTGAATCATCATTATATGCTGGATGCAGTTCTAGATGTTGGGATTCCAATAATGAATAACATGTCATTCCTATCTCCAGGGAGTTCATTCATACTATATCATGGGAGGCAGACTTGGTAATGATCTACCGTATGATAAGTATAATAATTATGTCTAAAACATAGTGTGACATAGACACTGGAGGAGAAGGATGAATTCTGTTTTTCATGGGTGGAGAAAGACTTTAGAAAGGAGTACATTCTTGTACAGATTCTTAAAGACATATACAGCAATTTCTAGGAAGTTGGATGGACAGAAAATATTCGAAGGCAAGGTATATGTGATTCATCCATTCTTTTCATTTTAAGTTCTGTCTTTTTGAAAGTTAGGTGACCAAAAATCTCTGAGTTTGACTGCACCATTTTATTTTCCTGCAGAATAATTCACTGAACTGTTTAACATTATGTGGTATATTTTCCTAATAAATGATTACTTTAAGACTGTGGATGCATTTTTATAAAATAATTTTTATTGGTATGATATATTTATTTTTCAATATAAGTGGTGATTTACAAATATTCTTTACATTTTTAGTAGTATTTATCCTTGTCTTTCTTAATTGAGATACACTATTAAGTCTCACCTCACATAAAATAGACACTATCACATGTGAAAACTCTGAAAAGTCTCTCTTATTGAACCATTAAGTTTTCTCTATCTTTATTTGTCCTCCACACTTTTAAAAGACCAACCTTCCAAATGGGCCTTCATTTTCCAACTCTTCTTTTGGTGCTTTGTGAAATCAAGTATTGTCTTATTAAATATTCATTTCCTAACTGGAGCCTATGAATAAACTTAAAAATTTTTTTACTGAAAAAAATTTAAAAAGGAATTTCTTCAACTCTAATTTTTACTGTTTACTTTCCTTCATTCATTACAAAACTACTTGAAAAATTATCACATTATATATCATTTTTCTCATGTAATGTGAAATGTTTATTCCAATTGGGTCCAGGTACTGTCCTCATTACACTTTTGGAACTGCTGTCAGTAAGGAAGCCAATGCTCTTCCAGTTAACAAGGCTACTTGCAGTCCTTAGTATTGCTATGGATCCTTAAATGTAAGTAATAGCAACTATCTCTTGTTGAAATAAACTGAAAATAAGTTTATGAGAAAAATTTGGAGGCTGGGAATGATGTTCAGTGGTAGAGTACTTGCGTAGCCTTTGCAAGGCCCTGTGTTCAGTCCTTATCACTGCCCAAAACAAAACAAAAGGAAAGAGCAGAAGATTCTGGACAACTCACAGAGCCAACAAGAAGGCTGGGGAACTAAGACTAGATAAGAAGCAAAGGATGCTGTGTAACAGACAAATGACACTTCAGGTAAATGCAGGGAAACACTGGACACCTGGCACAGCCACTGAGTATGAATTTGCATAGTCACTTGAGACTTAGGTCCTGGGTGGAATATCCAGTTGCTTGAACCTGGGACTATTGTCCTGATGAACCCTGGCTTTCACTTAGCTTCTCCAGTGGAGATGTGGCCCTTGGCATGAAGTGGAACTTTTTCCCAAATAAAAAAGGGATGTTTTAGATGTTGAAAAGCAAAATACAGTGTTCCCTCCATAATCATTCTGTCACATTTGGTACCATTATCCAATCACTTCTTGAAATCGTTTCTTTACTTGATGTCCAAATACAACTTAAGATTTTTCTACTGTTTTTGTCTCTCTATTACTTATAGGTTAGAAATAAAACCTGTAACAAGGCATCCAATGCCCTTCCTAACATTGCCCCCCTACTTTTATTCTGTTACTAAGGAATGAAACTGGGAGATGCTCTACCACTGAGCTATATCCCCAGCCACTTTTATTTTTTACTTTAGGACAGGATCTTGCTAAGTTGCTCAGACTGTCCTCTAACTTGAGATCCTCCTGTCTCAGTCTTGCCAGCTGAGTGACTGGGATTACAGGTGTGGGTCACTGTATGCAGCAATCATTGCCCTTTAGATTTGGGTGTTGTGCTCCTTTTCTGATCCCAGCTCTTCTTTCCTCTGTTCTTTTTCAGGTACCCTTGTTCTTGACACAATTGACAAAGCACTTGTAATTCTGTCAGCATGCCATTTACCTAGAAACATCTGGAAAAGTCTTTCTTATTCTTGGTTTTTGCATTCCTCTTTCAAGGTTCATATCAGTTGGGGGAAGCCTCCTAGAACTTCCTCTGATCAAAATCAATCATTCCCTTTCTCAACTGGCTTCTGTTCGTACTTTAGTTACTTTTTAACTCTCTCTTCCTAATTGATTCTTCAAGGGAAAACAATACTGTATTTATATTTAGCGCCATGTTAGTTGAATTAATTTTGAATCATCTTAAATGTTTTCTGTATCTCTCCTGGATATAAATTATAAGATAATAAAAAGTAACGTTACAGTGCCTGGTATTTCTCATCCCAGGTTTTCAATTATTCAAAATACTATTGTTTTCATTTATTATGTATAATTAAAAGTATCTTACAAAGTACATTTCCATTTAATGAAAATGTTCTTAAAGTACCTTTCTCCTGAAGATCTGGATATACTTCAACAAAGATGGAGTTGCTCTACTGAGGAGTATGCTGGGGTAAAATAGGGAAAAGATTCTTTTTCTATTGTGCATTTATTGCTGTCTACAACAGAAAAAAAATCCTATGATGCCAGCAGCCTAATGTAATTACTGGCATAAAGTTTGGTAGTGTCTTTTCAAAGTCAGCATGGCAAATCCTGATCGGAAGGCACTGTAGCAGCTGTTACAAAGACCCTTAAACTGCCACTCATGTGTAACTCAGTGCTGTTCTGACATGTGCTGGCTACGGGTGTCCCATGTAGTTAAATGCAAATGAAAACAAAGTCCTTTCATTATTCTGGGATTCTCTGCCTCCTACACAATTCCCATGTCTCAGGTAGGAGGCAGAATTAGATCAACCATAGCATGAACACTCATGCTGAGTGTATAATTCTGTTTGATATTTAACCATGTTCTCTTCAACATGTGCGCTAACAGAAATATTTTCTGAAGTTTATGAATTATTTTCAGACAATAAATTGCCAAGTAGTTTTGAAAAATGCAGCAGGCCACATAGAGAATAAAATATTCACCTTTGAACTAGAAATGTCTTCTATGGACAGGGAGATTAATGTTCCATCCATAAAAGAAACTATATGAAAACAAACTGTAAGCCAGGGGCAATGACCTTTAAGAATTAAGTGGTTTTAAATCTTAGGCATTAACTTCATTCTCTCTAAGGTAATGGCACAGGTGTAACTAAATCAATGGATAATGTGCATTCCTGAAAAATCCCTCATAAAAGTACATTCCAGAGCAATTCATCTGTTTGTACTAAATTCTAGTTTGGGAAATATAGATTTATATAGCATAAAGCTCTGCAGGAAGAACAGAAGATAGATACGCCAAAACAAACAAACAAGCAAATAAATGAAGAACGACAATCTCCAACCAATAAATCTGAAGACAGACATGAGCTCTAGTTACTCTTTGGCAATGGTAGAAAAAAGCACAGTTGGCAGTGGGAGAATGGATAGCCAGCAATGGCAGCCAGCAGAATACTGGTACCAGATCTGGCATTAGAATTCCTGCTGCTTAATACTGCAAATCCAAATAATTTAAAGAAAAAAATGTATTTTATACTATAAAGCTTTCTGCCCTTATGAAACGAATCTGTTTAACAGCTTTAACTATTTTTCTTTCATTTTGGGTGGGGGGTACCAGGGATTGAACTCAGGGGCACTCTACCACTGAGCCATATCCCTAATCCTATTTTGTATTTTATTAGAGACAGGGTCTCACTGAATTGCTTAGCACCTTACTAAATTGGTTCTTTTGCCTCAGCCTCCTCAGCTGCTGGGATTACAGACATGTGCCACTGAGCCTGGCCAGCTTTAAGTAATTTTATATCATAGATTATCTATGGTTTCCAAAATGTTAATGATAATAATCATAAAAGCATTGTTTTCCTTTATTGGATCATATCTCTGAGCTACTATATAAAACTGAAGTACATATACGTATGTTTTTTAAAAATTTTGTATAAATATATATGAAAAAATATATATATAATTTTAGGATAGTTTTTCAGGAAAAAGTATGAAAGAAGAAAGTGGGCAAAACAAGCTGGTTGGGTACTCCATTTGGTGTACCCCTCTGAGTTACCTGTCTTTCATTGTCTTTGATCTATTTTATAACTCTGTAAGGTTGATAATATAGATAGAAATGCCATAATTTCTTGTTCATGGAAATGCAAATTGTGTCCCCTGGAAATGCAATTGATCATAACTCTGTGGGTATTAACCAGTTTTGTACTTATTAAGTAAATTCATTTCAATATTCTTATGGTCTTCATATGTATAGTTCCTTCAATTATCTTTTGTACCATTTGCAACATGTTATTGGTTCTTTCATTATTTAATGGGTTAAAATATTTAACTTATGTGCTCATTTAACATTAAGATACATTTTGCTTCTTAAAATGATCTTTAACAGTAGCAAGATAGTTCCTTCCTAAATGTCTCCCAAAAATATTTATTCGGTACATACTATGTTCCAGACACTATATTGAGTCACTGGTATTAAAAATACAAACTAAAACTACTTTTTTCTTTATTATGTATAATGGTTTTCATACAAATAATGCTATATGGTGTAATAAAAAATGATGCCTCTGGATTTATTTTATTGAATTTGGGCTCAAATTCAAGTTCTACCCCTTACCTGCTATGTGACTTTTGGAAAGTTACCTTACTTCTCTGAATTTTATTTCCCGAATTTACAAAATGGGTTATGCTATAATCAACCAGGCAAAATTGTTGTGGAATAAAATAAGATTATGGAAGTGGCTTTCTCAGTACTTAGATGGTGCCTTGTTCTTGATAAGCACACAGAGAATGTTAACTCCCATTCTGTCCTTCATGATTTCAATCTTTTTAATCTTGATTTTTAGCCATTGCCCCCTGAATGACAAGTTGTTATTGCTGTTATTACTTATTACAACTGAAACAACTAACTCAAGCTCAATAAACAAGAATCTAGGCTACTCAAAGACTATTTAGCTCCCAGCTCAATGAGACTTGCAGGCTTAAACCAAGGAATAAGTTTGCAACCAGAACACCTCTAAATGCTAAGAATCACACTATGCTTAAGGGATTATAATTGTAGGAAAAATGTGCTTACAAGAATGACCTACTGCAGATGGCATAAGGTTAGTCCACCTGAACAAATACAGACCAAAATTCATAAAAGTTAAAATTTTCCTATCAGATGCCCAGAAGCAAATGCCCTCTTTCCTGTCCTTGTGGACTTCACAGCATTTATTTATCCGCTTAATGCTAAATCTTCTCTTCACTATAGTCCCCTCCTACTCTGCTTGTCAGTTCTCCTTTAGCAGCCAAACATGTTTTCACCCTTCTCTTATATTCTGTTGCTGGGTAGTTTAAAATTTTAAGTTATTTACAATCCAAATGAATATTTAATGGAATATTCATTATGCACCTTCCGGTTGTTACTTTTCCATTACTGAAGTGACACTGAAGGATGGCAAAGATGCAAATGCCTATTTCTTATGAGTTTAATCTCGACTCCTTGTGTCTTGATATATCTTATCATTTTGTTTGGTAATTAGACTTCTCTGATGATGTTGTAAAATACATATCAGTTGTGAAGGAAAAAGTCATTATTTATCATTAGAGGGTTGGAGAGATGCTCATTTTTCACTGCCCTTACCTGAGCAGCAAGGGCAGAGTGATGCAATTTCAACTTGGAGGACTCGGCTTGATATGATTCTGGGATGGAACAAATGGCCATGAAATTAATCTGAGCATGTTCAATCACTCTCTTGCCAGGGCTTGGCTGGCATCCTCTTGGTAGATGAAGAATAGCTTTCCAGGGTCCCAGCTTCCTCATGAGTGTGAGAAAATCAGAGGGAGATTTGTCCCTGTTACACATCATCTTATAAAAGGTGAGGATGGGGACCAAAAGGAAATGAATTAATGAAGGGGGAAATGTCTTTTGAAGCCAAGAGACTATAAATACTTTAGTTCTGTCAGCACTGTATTTATGAAGCAAGGCTATTACCTGAAGTGAGTTGCAGAATAACCTGCCCACGTGTAGTCTTGTGAAAAGGAAAGAAAACAGAATTTGACTTAGAGATTTTTACATCCTAAGGAAAATGAAAGAAATCAAACATTGGATGGAGATCACTGGTTTCCAAAACAGGCAGTTTCACTTTCATTTTTTTTCATTGAGCTAATATTTATTGAGCTCTAACTAAATACCAGACACTTTCGTGAGAAGTAAACATGATTCTGAAGTTTTCCAGGTTTAGAGAAAAGTTTCAGTGCACTCTAACAAGAAGAACTCATTGGTTATATATTACATCTGCATGAAATTAACTCCTTGGTTATTTTGTTGAGTTTGGTATTTTTCTCTAAGTTTTAAAATATATATATTTCTTTCTTAGGGAAAGTAGTTCATTAGATCACCATGTAACAATGTACCCTTGCTGTAAAATTTACCTTCAGTTTTTACAAGCATGTTATAAATATCATCCTCTGTAACAACAGAAGTCCTAAAGAACAGAGAGAGAGTCCTATACTAGTTGCTGGGTGATTATTTTCACATTGGAGATTGCTGGAATCCCTTAGAAGGTACTCTTGCCTATTCAGTCTGAGGTGACCTGCCTCTGGTGAAAATGCTGTGGACTGCCACAGGGAAAAAAGTCAGCAAGACACTCCACTCGGGCTTGCAATTGTTTGTTGAGCTTGTTGATAATAAGTATGTCACCAGTATTCTACGTGATTTAAATGGGTGATTACATGCCAATTACCTGGAATAGTGTCTGGGACTTGGTAAACAGGCAGTGATCTTGTCATTTCCAGTAACTTCAGGAAAACCCCAACATAATCTCAAATTTATGCATCCTATTTTCTGATGAGCACTTCCTCTCACTGGAAGTTTCTCTATCTAATTCTCCAACTTTAACAATCCCATAGCCACAATGGCACTCACAGTCCTTGGCCTTACCACCTTTCACTTTTTCATGACATTGAGTTCCTTTTTGCCCAGATTGCTATTTTCATTCATTATAGTTATTCCCAAACATAGTTAATTATCTTGCCTTTCTTTCATTCTTTCTTTATTTTTTATTTTTTGGTGGGGGGTACCAGGGATTGAGCTCAGGGATACTCAACCACTCAGCCACATCCCCAGCACTATTTTGTATTTTATTTAGAGACAGGGTTTCACTGAGTTGTTTAACGCCTTGCTTTTGCTGAGGCTGACTTTGAACTCTCCATTCTCCTGCCTCAGCCTCCTGTTAGTATTATATGTGTGTGCCACTGCACAGGGCTTCATCCTGTCATTCTTTTGTGCAACATTAACACTGGTTAAAAGTAACATAGGGTTGTTCACTCCTATGTGGATAACAGGGTAGAAAAAAATCAAGCTCATGGCTGGCTGCCTTCACTCACAGTTTGTGATGTGAACCTCAAATGGACCTCAATGCTCCCTGTGGATCATTGTATTTTCTAACCAATCACTTTCCTACTTCCTTTGTTAACTATTTTATCCTCTTTTCTTTGCCTCCAATCTTCAACTCTCCCTTGATCATATTCACTCTCAGTTGCTGGCTTTCAGAAGAAAACTTTTACAATCTTCCATGATCATCTCTAACTACCTGCCATTATGTACGTTGTCTGCCACCTGTTTTTATAGATGAACAGTCCCACTGTTATCTAAGGATAGCATTTCCTTTGGTATGATTGACCCCAGCAATTGTCTCTTCTGTACTAACAATTTCCTGCTCTTTAATGAGTCACTTCTATAAATTCTTTTTTGCTCCATTTTGGAAAAAAACAGTAACAACAACAAAAACCTTGACTTCACCTTTTCTTCCTTTTCCAAAAAATTCCTGGCAAGAATGTTTCATTCTTTTTTCAATTTTCCTCCCAATCTATCTTGAACACCTTCAGTCAGGCTTTTGCCCCAAGTCATTTTACCAAAACCATTCTTGCCAATGTCCCAGGAACCTTCATGTTGTTGCAATTCTTGGTCTTTTTTTTTTTTTTTTTAAACTTAAACCCTCAGTCACATTTGATATGCTTGGATAATTCTTTTTCCCTGTTTTTTTTTTTTTTCACTAACTTACTGGCATATTCTTCTCAATTTCCTATGCTAATGCCTTGTCTTCTTCCTCCCTGACCTCTTAAACTTGTGTCCCAAGGTTCAGTCCTTGATTAATCTTTTTTGTTTACCTACATTAAGAACCAGCAACCTAAGAACTGTGGCCCCCAATCCAACTTATGCCTGTTTTTTACATTTTTTATTAGTTGTCGATAGACCTTTATCTATTTATATGTTGTGCTGAGAATCAGACCCAGTGCCTCACACATGCTAGGCAAGCACTCTACCACTGAGCCACAACCCCAGCCCTATGCCTGTTTTGATAAATAAAATTTTTAATGGACAACAGTCATGTTTGCCACTTATGTGTTTTTTGTTTATAGATTTGAATAGTTATGACAGAAATGGAATGGCTCTCAAAGCTTAAGACAGTTACTATCTGGCCCTTTATAGAACAAAGGTTGTCAGCATTTGGTCCACACTTACTCCCTCCCTGGGTGCATTCAGAAAGAAGATTGAAGTACAGACTGTCTACTGATATCTCCACTATTTATATTCTCCAGCATTTCAGAACCTCAGAGTTAAAAGTCCTGTTGCTAATGAGGCATGTACACTTGGATGTCTGATAATCATCTCACATTCTGTATGTTCAAAATAAAGTTTCTAGTCTTCCTCTCCAAATCTCTTTCATGAGTTGTCTAAGTTAAAGATACCTCTATCTTTTTAATTGCTCAGGTCAAAAACCTAGAGACATCTTTGCCTTTCTGTCATATCCCATGTCATTTTTTGTCCGGAAATTTTGATTTCTTTACCTTAAAAATATATTCAGAATCTGACCATTTCTTTTATTCCAGTACAAGACATAACAATCTCTTTCCTAGAGTGCTGTGATATTCTCTCAATTGGTCTTTTGTAAAAATATTTTTTTAGATGTTGATGGACCTTGATTTTATTTATTTATTTATATGCAGTGCTGAGAATCCAACCCAGTGCCTCACACTTGCTGGGCAAGCTCTCTACTGCTGAGCCACAACCCCAGCCCTCCCAATTGGTCTTTATGGTTCTATCCTTGTTGCCTTCTCTGATTTGTGTTATTTGTGATATGGAAAGAAGGTTACTATTTTAAAATAGAAATTAAATGTCATTCTCTGCTCATAATCCTCCAGTAGTTCTCCTCTCATTGAGAATAAAAGCCAACCCTGTACTATGGCTAGCTAAGCCTGACCAGACCTTGTCCCCATGCCACACCTTCAAGATCATTTCCCACATCTCCCTGTATGCTTTTCTCAGCAGTAGCCATACTGGGTTCCTTCTTTGGAATGTTTTACACATAATTTTCTCAGAGATTTTTTTCCTAGCTTTTCCCTGTTCTAGGAGAGCTTTTCCTTCAGATATTTGAATAAGTTATTGATGAAATATCAAAAATTTTAAAAATGAGAACTACTGACTTATTATCCTTTAACATTTTTCATATCACTCTCTTCCCAGTACTCCTCATTGTCTTTATCCTAATTATTTTTCCTTATAATTTTATCACATTACAATGCATGTAAATATATAATTTGATCATTTTTCTCTCTCACCACTCATCCCTAGAACCTAAGTTCCATGAGCATCACAGCTTTTGAGGGTTTTTTTTTTTTAAAAAAGTCAATATTCAAAACCTAGAATAGTGCCTGGCACACAGTGGGTGCTCATTAAATATTCACTACTGCACAAATGATAGTGTTGGCCATATTTTCATTATTTTAATGAAGATTTTGATGAAATAATGTATTATAATTTTAATTGCATTTTCCATAGCGAGGGGTAGGTAGATATTTCCTGATCTTTCATCTAAAGAGTGAGGATTTAGATATGGGTCATTTGAAGTCTCAAAATGTTTCTATCACTAAGATTCTCTAATTGGTATCAGTTTGCCTTAATATGTAACTCTACAAAAAATTAACTTGAAAGAATAAACATTGAACTAGCAACTAGATTCTCTGTGATGTTTTCTTGTATTCTTCACATACTGTAAAAATGGTGTATCCAAAATACTAAACTGCCTCTGTCACATTCCTGATTTCTGTGGTCTGAATGTTTATGTCCCTTCAAAGTTTTATATTGAAATTCCTATCACAAAATGATGTTACTAGGAGATGAGACCATCAGAGATGTTTAGGTCATGGGAACAGGGCTCTCATGTATAGGATTACAGTCCATATAAAGGAGATCAAGGAGAGACCTCCCATCAAAGGAAGGCACAGCAAGAAGATAGGCATTTATGAGGAAGATTCACCAGACACCGAGTCTGCTGGCATCTTCATCTTGGACTTCCCAGATTCCAGAATGGTGAGAAAGAGATTTCTGTTGTTAATTAGCTACCCAGTCTATGGTATGTTGTTACAGCAGTCCAAACAGACTAAAACACCGATTAAAAGCTTTTTGGTTACTCTCTTTTACCAGTAACAGAAGACACTATTTCTCAGGGTGTGATGTCTTATTTTTATTTCCAGTTTTACCACTTTACCTTTGTTCCAAGCCTATCACCCTAATTGTAATACCTGGAATACTCCATGCTGTCTCATACAGAGTTTTTATTCTTTCTGGAAAATTCCAGCTTGCTTTTCCCATTTACATCACTTAATGAGGCTTATCTCAAATGTCATGCTTTGTCCTAGTGGCAGACTGTTTGGGAGTTAGTTCTTGCCTTTCATAATACTTATCATGTTATCATATTGTTTTATGTGCTTTCTTTTCCAATGGACTCTGAGTTCACTGAGACCAAGACTAATCAATAATCCCTTTTCACTTCTTGATTTCGAGATATCTTTAGATTTATAGAATAATTGCAAAAATAGTACAGTTCCCACATTCCCTTAACCAAACTGCCCCTTATAGAAAAATTTTATATAACCATTCCACATTTACCAAAACTAAAAAGTTAATCCTGGTAAAATATTGATAACTATTAGGGTTTGGATCCTAAATGTCTCCCAAAGGGTCATATGCTAAAAGCTTGGTCACCAGCTTATGACACTGTTGAGAAGTTGTGGAACTTTAGGAGGTAGGGCCTAGTGGAAGGAAGTTGAGCCCTTGAAGGGGGTATTGGGACCCCAACCTCTTGCTCTCTCTTTTTGTGCTTCTTGACTTCCATAGCTTTGCTCCTGGCCATGATCATTTGCCTCAACACAGGATCTAAAACAATGGAGTCAAAAGACCACAGACTGAAACCATGAGCCAAAATAAACCTTTTCTCCTTTTGATTTGTTTATTCAGATATTTTGTCACAGTTGTGGAAAGCTGACTAACACATTAACTAAACAATATAACTCCCTTGGATTTCATTAATTTTTTTTTTACCCATGCCGCTTTTTTCTTCCAGAATCCAATCCAGTATTTGGTTTTCATGTTTCCTTTTTCTTTCAACTATGACAGTTCCTCAGTCTTTCCTAGTCTTTCATGACTATTATGGTTTGGATGTGAGGTGTCCCCCAAAATCTCATGTGTAAGACACTGAAAGTTTAAGAGGAGTAATCACTGGGTTATGAGGCCCTTATCCCAATCAGTGAATTAATCACCTGGTGGGGATTAACTGAGTGGTTACTGAAGGTATGTAGGGTGTAGCTGAAGGAGGTGGTTCCATGGGGACGTGCCTTTGGATATATATTTTGTGTCTGGCAAGTGTAGTTTCACTTGTTTTCTCTGTTTCTTGATCATCATGTTAGCTTCTTCTCTCTGCCACACTGTTCTGCCATGATGTTCAGCCTCACCTTGAATTTCAAGGAATGCAGCAAGCTGTCTACGAACTGAGCCCCCTGAAACCATGAGTCTCCAACTAAACTTTTTCTTCTCTAAAATTTTTGTTATTAAGTCTTTTAGTCATAACAGTGAAAAAAATGATATTGGCACTTTTGAAGAGTATTGGCCAATTATTTTGTAGATTGTCTCTCAATTTGGATTTGTTAATGTTTTTCTTATATTTAGATTGAAGTTCTATATTTATTAATGGGAAGGCTTCCACAGAGGTGATATTCCCTTCTTAGTGCATTTTAGTGAATTGTACACGGTGTTATGAGGTCTCGGTGGTGATAGATTTATAGAGGAGTTGCAGCACTAGTTTGATGTTGTTTGACAGGATTCTCCAAATATTATTCCTTTCCCCTTTGTTATTTCTAATTGTTGGTGGAGATAACTTGAAACTATGCAGATATACTCTTTTTCTTTAAACTTCTCCCATTGATTTTATCTGCTAATATAGCCATCAGTGGATCTTTCTTGAAAATAGATTAATGTGGTATTCTTATGTTGTTTTTATAGTTCATTATTTCTGTGTTTCTTACCTAGAATTATTCTTTAAAGAAGAGTTGTTCATTATTTCTTATTTTTAAATTCAGTTATACATATTTTTATTAGCATGGAGATATGCATTTTTAAAATTTATTCAATTGTAATTCAATATTGTTCAAGTTATTCCAAATTTGGCCTTTGAATATTCAAATTAGCTCCTGTATATTAGCTAATACATGATGAACATCTGCATTTATTTCTCTATCTATCTGTATCTATTTTTTTTAAAAAGATATGACTCCATGTTGATACTTCTGACTTTAATTCTTCCCCCAGCTGAGCCTTCAATCTTTGTGTACTTTTAATGTCATTAGTTCTCATTTTACTGCTTGTCCCTTTCATTCTTTTGATTGGTTGACATACATTTTACTTTTATATATTCTACAACCACAAAGTATATTGTAGCTATTTTTGTTTTGAAAAGTAACATTTTCTTAGAGCAATTAAAATTATGCAAAATATTTTAATATGATTTTGTTCCCAATATTTTATTCTTCACCCTTTTGGCCAGATTCCATTTTCAGAATAATTCCATAATCATTCTGTCTTGAGATTTTCTTTAAGATTTCTTATAAAGTGATTTTCTTGGGAGGAGTTCTCCCAGTTTTCATTTTTTAGGGTCTGCTGGGTACAAAATTTTGAATGGATAATTTTTAAGTTTTTTCCTTTCAGAGGTTGTGTGCTTTGGCTTGCTTGGTTTCTGATGAGAAGTTTTCTGTACTACTTATTCTCATTCTTCCATATATAAAGTTTCTTATTTCTCTAGTAGAGAAAGATTATTCTCTTTACCTTAGATTTTGGAAGTTTAAAAATTATATTACTATTTTTTATTTAGTATGGGTTTGGTAGTGCTTGGTAGTCTCTGAGCTTCTTGACTCTGTGATTTGGAATCTATCATTAAATTTAGGAAATTATTGGCCTTTATTTTTTCTTCAATTTTGTTTTTCTCTGTTGTTTAATATTCTCTGGTATCTCTTCACCTTTTAGGACTGATTGCTTACATATCTGAATATTTGAATATTATTCCACATCTCTTGTCTGTTCCATTCTGCGCCCCCCTCGCCTCTTATTTTTTCTCTATGTGTTTCAGTATGGGTAACTTCTGTTCACCAATCTTTAAATTCATTGATTCATTCTTTAGCTTTGTGTAGTCTACTTGAGGTGGATAGAAGGAATTAAAAAGAAAGGTAGAGAGGAGACATATAGAAGAACAAGGAAACTGACTTTAATTTGGAGTTCTGCATACTGCTTCAGGCCTGTCACTGCCCAAGCCAGTTTTCCTCCCCAGGTTTGCCACTCTTAAAATTCTGGGAAACCTACAAATCCTTACCAGCGTCTTAGAGTGACGCACTTGTGCTGTGTTAATTAGCCTACACAATAGATTAAACAAAGAGAAATAGGATATTTTAAGAAACCTATGCTCTGTTACCTTTTGCTCTCTCAATTAGCATACATAATAGATTAAGCAAAGATAGATATTTTAAGAAAACTTTAAAATTTAGGGTACATTCCAACATTATCTACTGATCAGATTATGGGGACTGCATCAGTCTAAAGATCCTGAGAATTTCCAGACTCTCATGAACTGTAATGTCATCCTACATCCCTTCCTCAAACCACCCCTCATCAAATATTTTTTTTCAAAGAAGAGCCCGAGAACCCCAAAAGCATCTCTTATTTTCAGGTATGGCCCATATTCTTCCTTAAATGTGTTGCCTATTCCTCGTTTTTCTGAATAAATCTCTGTGGCTCTAACTGAAACATCCCTAGTTTCCTTTCTGCCACATTGTTAAGAATCCCACTCATCCTGAGTTGAGGCTCCCTCTCTCAGGAGACTCTTTGGATCTCCTCCAAGGACATATTGATAGGATGGTCAAAGGTGTTGTTTATTCCTGTCACTGTTCTTTATATTTCAAGCATTTCTATTTAACTCTTTCTCATAGTTGTCATAGCTGCTGAAATTTCTCATCTGATCTTCCATGCTGTCTTCCTTTTCATTAGAACTTTTAATATATTAACTTTGGTATTTCCAGTGTCTGGGTCATATCTGAATCAGATATTGATATTTGCTTTGTCCCTTGGGAGTATTTTTCTTCCCTTTTCTTGTGTCTCTTATTTTTTTGATTTAAAGCCAAACATATTATATAGGACAATAGACAATGAGGTAAATACCTATATTTTAAATTTGGAAATGGGCACACCTTTTCCCAGGACTTGTGTGAGGTTTTAATATAGTCAGGAAGTAGCTTGTATTTGATGTCTGTTGTTTCTATGGTTACCTACAGGGCACCACTGGCTTCAAATTTCTCTATTGGCAGTTTCGTGTTTAGAGTGAGATTTATTTATCAAAGTAAAGTGCATTAAACCTTTAGCTTTAGGTTACCTTTTTATTTGTGTCACCAAAGGATTTCTCTGCCTGCTTTTGTTTCTATCTTCTCTCCCAGAAGCATTCTACTGCTGTTAGTCAAAGCTCATTAGTTAGTCTGAGGAGGCAATGGGAGGGAACACTCTATTCTAACTAAGCTTCGTTTTAAGTGAGGTACTCTGTTCTTAGTTCTTAGGATTATGAACTTCCTAACTCTGCTGGCTATTTCCCCCCATTTCTTCCTGCATCTACAATCAGGTTCAGCATTGTCAGCCCACCACTCACAGATTAGAGACTTTTATTTCATAAAGGATATTAGGAAGAGTAGTCTGTGTGGAGTTTTATCTTTGGCATGGCTATTGTTCCCCTTTGCCAGGTCTGAGCCATGATAGCCAGCTTGTAGGGACCTGTTTGATTTATTCCATGAGTATCCCATGAAATTCATTGAAAATGATTCTGCAAGATGATCCAGACTCCCTCAATTTTGGCAGTCTCTGTGGGCTTTGGACTCTAGCGTGCAAATCTCCTTTATGTAGACAGCAATGATTCTTGGTAAACTACTCTTATAGTTGTCTGGTTGCATTTACCTAAATGACTACTCACATTTTGCCTCTTAATGCAGGTGCCTGTGTCTCTACAGATTTTTTCAGTTGGTTGTTTTGAAAACTTATCTCCCTTGGATGGAAAAATTTTTACATTTGAAATTAGATTAATTTTTAAAAAACTGAACAAGGGAGTAACATTCTCTCCAATTCTTTATACCCCAAAGCAGAAGTCAGAATTCTCTTTATAACTGATTTTTTTTTGTATTGCCAGTCCCATGCAAAGTACTTGTTACATATCAGACATTCAATAATTAAAATATTTAATGCATATAACATATACACACATGAATGTACAACTTTTCCCATGATCGACAAGGATAATAGAAACACCATAGAGCAGCAGAGTGAGTCAGTGTTTAATACAATTCTATATAATCTCCATTATTAACCCATTAAGTCTCAAGTTTTCAATTTTGTTTAGGACTATGGGACATAATGGGTTAAGGCTGTGTTAATGAATTCTGTTTTTTCTCTATAATCTACAGAAAGATTCTGGATTAAATTTAAGGATATCATGTACTTTTAAATTTTGGGATAAATCAAAGACATTTATTATCAAAACAGATTATTTAAAGCAAAGCATTTTTTTCTTGTATGTTGTGCATTACTTTGTGATATAAACTAAGAATTTTTTTCCTACACAAGATATTTTTGAATTCTACAGATCTTTATCCAAACAGTTAAAGGATTCTGCTCTACACTGTAGATAAGAAAGAATTAAGTATTTGTCTAAAACTTTGGCTTTGGGGGGAAGAAAATCATTTTAAAGAGTAGGTTATCATTGAGAATCATTATTTCTCCCACCTGGAGAGTAGAAAACTATTCTTGGTTGAGTGGCACAATAAACTTAGATGCTGATGCAACTTTGTGAAGTGGCCTTAGGCCTGCCACTCTTCAAACTTGGACTGAGATCTGGAATTTGGGCTAATTTAACAGGCACCTACGAGAGGCTTCATTTCCAGAGGCACCACAAGAGTGAGTGAAATCTCACAACACCCTTTATCTAGCAGGTAGAGGGAATAGTATAGCTGAATGGCTGCTTGGTGGTTGGGAGAAGAGTTTTAGACCGCTTCTCTGAATTTCTTATTACTCCAGAAAAGTGAATAAGCAGTTTTGGATTAGCAATGGTAGAAAGCTGATGAGATCCATGTGTATTGCTGACTGAAAATGAGGAAGGCATGTCACACAGATGCCATGTGCATTTTTTGATGACATTCAAAGATCACACATACCTTTTCATTAGTCTCTTCCAAGGCAGTTACACTATATAAGTGACAAGGAATATAGGTATAGCTTTGAAAATGGAGGACCCCAAATTATTTGGAAAGAAAAAGATGCTTACACCTGATAGAATGGGGACTTACAGTATAATTGAAGGCAAGTTATATAACAAACAGTGTTGTATAGTTTCCACATTTCAATTTTTGAATGAAAATATGTAGTTACTGTGCATTAAAATAATTAATTTCTTAAAATCATCTTTGCGGGCTGGGGATGTGGCTCAAGCGGTAGCGCGCTCGCCTGGCATGCACGGGGCGCTGGGTTTGATCCTTAGCACCACATAAAATAAAGATGTTGTGTCCACTGAAAACTAAAAAAAATAAATATTAAAAAATTCTCTCTCTCTCTCTCTTAAAAAAATCATCTTTGCATACAATACAAAAAGTGAACAACAATCACAAATAGGCTTTTAAATGTAATGCCATGTGAAGAAATTCTCATTTGTAGATAATTATATAGGTATGTTTTAATTTGAAAGTAAAAATTACTTCTCTTATGAAGCATATTTTAATTGACACTCTGGCTCTAGGCACCCCAATTATTCTAAAACCCCTGATCATGACAGTCTTGTATCAACCTGAATTGAAATATAAGCCAGTACAAATATGCAGATGAGTCATATGTGCTATATACTGTACCATGTGATCTCTCTTCCTCTGTTGTCCAACATTCCTGGCTTTAAATTTGGCACTGATATTTGTACAGAGATAAGAGTTTGGGGAAGTGACTTGTCTCTGAGCTTCATTTCTTCATCCATGGATAGTAATTATATCAATCTCATGGGGCTCTTGCAAGGACCTAGTGTCGTAATGTAAAGTCCCCAGCATACAAATGAGAAATGTTCAATAAATACTAGCCACAACTGTGTTCCCCAAAGAGATCCAACTTATCAAGTGTACTAAATTATTGTTCATCCAAAATGAGTTTTCCATGATGTAGTTCAGGTTGTTAGAATATATATATATATATATATATATATATATATATATATATATATATATATATATATATATTCTTTTACTCTACTTTCTTTTTTTCCATTTCCATTCACTGTTGCTTTCTTTCTTGCTTTTTCATTTTTCCTTCCCATCTTCCCTTCCTCCCTCTTTTCCTCTACCCTTTCCTTCCTTTCTTTACAAATTTTTTATTATATATAAATTTATACACAAAAATAAAAAGTAGATAGAACATCTACAATTTCTATGATACAATGACCCTCATGTATTTGTGATCTGTTTTCCATAATTGCCAGCCTTTTGTGACCTGGAGCTCTCTTCAACCTCCTCCTGTGCTAGGGTTGGAACTCAGGCCCTAGCGCATGCTAAGCATACATCCACTACACCCACCCCAGTCCCCGCTAAGCTAACTTCTTTCTTCATCTTCAAGTTTACTTCCCTCAGTTAGAACATGTCCTTTTGGAGAGCTTCACTGATAAATAAGTACTTTTGATAAATCTTCTCTATTTCTTTTGCCCCTTTTACCACAATGATTTCCTATAGACAGTTGCTGTAATGAGTTTAGATAAAATTACAACCATAAATGATCCATAAAAAATCAACATATTCATATTGTTATTGAAAAAAAAAAGAACTTAGCTTTCTTACTTCCCAATCTACTCACAAACAATGCTGGTTCCATTTAGCCTCATCATGCTTGCAAATACCAAAAGGTGAACGTTTGTGATCCTTAAAATTTATGTTAATGATAAGACAAAACAATTTTACTATATATTTGTTTTTTCCTGAGAACTGATCATTTAAAATTTAACTTCAGCTTTTAATTGCTATTTTAGTTCCATTTCCATGTAACATAAATTTTAAAACTCCTGCAAATTAGTACTTCATGTACAATTAAGACTATGACAGCTGTACCTGTAATTTATGCAAACAACTATGATAAGAAGTCAGAAGATGAAATTTAAAAAGACAGTTATAAACATCTCCTTAAAGTAATAAATTATTAATACTTAAAAATTGAAATAACACTATCAAAAGTATATTTAATTTAAAATTTAAACTTATCTATCAAAATGTTAAAATGAAATAATTTTAATATCTTAAGGTATTTATCAGTTTATTAGTTGAATATGCATTTATTGAGCAGAACTATGTGCTAGTCATAAAAAATAATAATGAGTAAGATACTCTCTATAGTCAAGGAGCTCACAGGTTAGGGTACAAACAACTGAAGAATAAGGTGGAGTTTGTTAGATGAAAATTAAAGAAGGGCATTACAGGTAGTAGACATGTTATGTGCAAAGGCTTGAAGATATAAATTTTTGGAAACTATAAATAAATACTTGAGGACAGGAATCATGTATAGTTACTCACTATCCTTAGTATAAAACATGGTAGCTATTTAATAAATATTTCCTAAAATTTTTAGTAAATGCCCTTGCAAATACAATTGAAAATTTCTTATGACTGACTTTACAGGTCATAATGATGAGTTGAAAGTATGAAGTATATTCTGAAGTATTTACTTAAATATGTTCTACAGAAGACTACCTGTATGGAAAATTAAGAAATACTAAATTATTTTTACTGAGAGACCTCTCAGTGTTTGGTATGTTCGTGTTGATTGTGAGTCCTAAGAGAGTTTTTAGTTGTGTTTCCAAGCTTCTGAAACTGAGATACTCACACCTACCTGCCCTAACCCTGCCCATAGAAATATGCATTGTGTTGTACACTTGAGAAGAACAGGGACCCATTACTACTTGGAAGAAAAATTACCTTGATGCAGAGATCATTGCATGAAGGCAGGTCTGGAGGTGGGAAGCTCCCTTAGAGTTTGTTGTCATCAAACACATGAGAGGTGCTCAGGTACAAATGTAAACATTACCAGTTAGGGTAGAAGGAGAGAACATGTCGAGGGAGTAGACTGGAGGTAATTTACTAACCAAAGTGATGTGAATACTAGAGAGTAAGAGTAAGTACCTTGAATGATTTCCAAGTTGTTGTCTAGGTTTCTAAGATGGAGATGCAATTCAAAAAGGACAAGGATTATAAGATGAGAAGAAATTTAGAAGGGAAATGTGATGAAATTGTTTTGGGGCAATTGTGTTTAAAGTTCAAATGGACAGTCTAGATTAACTGTGGAGGTTACAGTTGCATATATTGGTTTGGATCTCAGAAGAGAATAGAGATCAGTCTAAGTTGTGGGAATGTCATTTCTAAAGCTGCTCAGAATACATTGTCTCCTGTCCAACAGTCATGTAGGTATGTAGATTCAGCTATTGTTCTCCTCAGTTCAGACTGCTGTAACAAAGTACCAAGACCAGTGGCTTATAAACTACGGTAACATATTTCTCACTGTTCTGGAGGCTGGAATTCTGAGATCAGGTGCCAGCATGGTTGGGATCTGGTGAGGGCCCTTTTCCCAGTTGCAGACTGTTGTTTATTTCTTGTATGCTCATACTGCAAAAGAAGGGCAAGAGCAATTCACTAGTGTCTCTTTTATAATAAAGTACCCCATTCACAAAGGTTCCCCTCTTCTGACTAAATTACTACTAAAGACCTCACTTTCTAAGGCTATCACATTGTTAGAGTTTTAACTTATAAATTCTGGGGAGTCACTTTTAGTTCATTGCATCTATCATGTCACTTCTAAGCCTTCTCTTCTCCAGGATAACTATGCTCAGTTGCCTCCAGTATTCTCAGTGTGGACATCTCTGGACCATTCACTCATGCAATTCTTTCCTCCGAATACACTGTGAGTCACCAGAGGTCCAGCTAAGGAATGATACCTCACTGAACCTAGAAACATACATATAAAATTTCACATTATTATTTTTTTTTCTTATTCTCCTTCTTCAAACTAATAATACATCATTACTGTTTCCTTCTACCCAACCTTTAAGCTGCCATGCTCCTTGAATTATGACCCCTTTTATCACAAGAGATTTCTCCAGGATTTGCCTCAGGAATTCTGAGTCTTGCTTGCTTGGCTTTAGTATTATACCTAGCTATTCCAACTACTCTTGGTTCTACAACTATCTTCTAGTACATGATGTTTCAGACAATTCCTTGCTTTCAACAGTCTCAATCCAGACTTTGACATTGCTTTATATAATCCTGGATTTGCAGCTAACAGCCCATTCCTTGTGCCCCTACATCTGATCTCAGTCTCTGTGTGTCCTTCCACAATCCTCGGATTCATATAGAAAAAGTGGTTTAGAAATGATTTTATGGCAGTTTCCTTAAGAGCAGGAGCCATACAGTGTTCTTTGTATTTTCAGTGTCTAGCATAATGCCTGATACCTGAAATGATCTTGAGTAAGTGGATGGACAGGTGGGTGGGTGGTTGAAAGATACAGCTCTGCTTATGACTATCTAACATATAATATTTTATTATTCACATCAAGTTTTACTCAAAAAAGAGTTCTAAAACCATTGGAACACTAATGCCTGTAGGGAATGCCTTCATTAACTGAATCCCAGCCCCCACCTCCCAACTTTGGGGAGAAGTAGTAACAGCAGGAACTATTTATTTATTTATTCATTTGTTTTATTTTGGAAAGGCCTCCTATATGAGAGCATAGGACTTTCCATTTTACATCTAGAAGTTACATATCATCATCCTAATTTTACTGATGAAGAAAAAATGAGTTGCAAGAGCTTACGTGGCTCAAACTACAGAGTGATGGAAGTGGGACTGAATCCCAGTCTTTTAACTCTGATTAAGTTTTTCTTCCTTATACTCTGGAGCATGGTCTCAGTATCTTTAATGAGCACTACATCCCATACTAATTATTTCCTTTTGTTTTTAAGTTTTCCTAACTTGAAAGGCAGAAAATGAAGGTCTATAAAACATCTGAGAATTTGTTTTATAGGAACATTGATTATTTCTTGGGAATTAGATGCTCTAATTATTTTTCTGGAGGGAAACTTTCAAGATAAATCATGTCTTTGGCTTAATGATAATATACTAATAAGGTACAATGCCAGAGTGACTCAGGGACAAAATTGGCTTATTGCCATCAGTTGGTAATTTAGAGAAGAGACACTGCTGATACTCCTAGTACAGTGGTCAAATGTTACCTTAGATAGTTACTGGGACCAGTAGAGGTGGTCCCAGTAAGCTTCTACCTGGCTAAATTTGACTTTTATTCTAGCAGTGGATTTTAAAGTAATTGCTCATGGTTTATTCTAATACTTAAAATCCTCATCTAGGTCTAGGTGCAAAGAACAGTTACTACTTTCCAATTCTTCAACCCCAGTGAACTTTAGAATTAAATTTCTACCACTTATTATCTATTATTTATTGAGTGACCTATGAAAGCTATTATTATTTTTAACCCAACAATGTTGGGAGGGAAGTTTACATTTTGTTGGAAAGAAAAATGGAGGCTCAGAGAGATTAATTTGCCTTGGGTTCCCCACTTGAAGTTGGGATTTGAACCAAGATCTGACTGAATGTACACCTTTGATCTCTAATCTGTACTGCTTTGGGGGCATTAATGTCTCTTTGAACAGGGGACTCTACTTCTTTCAAATTCCTTTCTTCAAGATTTTAATGGTCATGTTATTGACAAAAAGGAAATTTCCAGAAAGACCAGAAAATAAATACAAATTTCCTTTAATTAAATGTTTAAACTTTGTACTTTATGCCTATAGGTCTCTATACAATAGATTTTGTTAGTATTATATGCTGTGATTTCAATAACTAGTGCCTGTAGGGAATGCCTTCATTAACTGACCCCCCAACATTTGGGGAGATGTAGTACCAGCAAGAACTGTTTATTTATTTATTCATTTATTTATTTTGGAAAGGCCTCCTACATTAGAGCATATTTTTGTATGTATATGTGTAGAAAAACAAAAGTAGTTGAGGAGATTTTCCTCTAGAATTCTCTGTGGATTTTGCTGAAAAAACAAACAAACAAAAACAACTCTTATTTTGCTTCCACATATCAGAGAAAACATTTGACCTTTGGCTTTTGGGGACTGGATTACTTCAATTGTCATGGTAGTTTCCAGATCCATTCATTTACTGGCAAATGCCATAAAGTCATTCTTCTTTATGGCCAAGAAGCACTCCATTGTGTATATATACCACATTTTTTAAATCTATTCATCTGTTGAAGGACACCTAGGTTGGTTCCCTAGCTTAGCTATTATGAATTGAGTTACTATAAACATTGATGTGGCTGTGTCATTGTAGCATGCTGATTTTAAATCTTTTGGCTATATACTGAAGAGTGGAATAAAAGGGTCATAAAAAATAAGAGTTTTTTGAGGAATCTCCTTACTTTTTTTCAGAGTGGTTGCACCAATTTTCAGTCCCACCAGCAATGTATGAATGTACTTTACTAGACTGTGAGTTTAATCATAAGGGATTTATTGAAATTATCAGAGGTAAAATATAGAGAAATAGGGGTTTATATTATATCAGGCATGCATTGTTTTTTTGGACTGAGTGGAGAAACAGAATTTGCAGATCTATTGAAAGCATCAAGGATGGAGTTAAAAAAGTTTAAAAAGGTTTGCCAGTAGAATACTTTAAATCTCAAAGCTGTTTGCTTACAGGCAAAAGGAAAACAATAATCAGTATGATAAGAGACTCAGAAGTTGTGATAAGAATTAAAAACTACTGTTTAAGATTTGGAGGGAGAATATAAAACTTCAGCATAGAAAGTAGCTTCTTTTTCCCCCACAAAATAAGAAATGGGTAGAGGACTTAAAGAAGGAAGGAAGATAGAATACAATAAATAATGCTAATTATTAGAAAATACCTGTTTCCTGTAGTTATTTGTTGTTTTTTGGGAATTACCTCAACCCCAAACCATATGATTCTAGCTAGAAGACAGTCTCAGGGGCTTCACCTTCTCTGGGCTGAAGCCTTGGGGTTGGGGCAGGAGGTTGGAGGTGGTTTTAGGAGATATGGGCTTGTTAATAGATGTTCTTCTCTCCCCAGACAGTGATTGACATGTGCCTACAGTAGACACCTGCCTTAGGCAAAGGCAACTGGCATCCTTTTCTGTAAACTGATAAGTGTCTAATAAAAAAAAATCCCTCTCTTTCTAAAATCACAGGTGCTAAGGACCACATATGTTTATACATGGAGAGAATTTGTTTAAAGATGAGGTCAACCCAGGGTATAGGTGAGCTGAAAAGTTAAAGAAAAGATGAGGGTGAGGGAGAGGAGAAGGGAGGAGACAAGGAAAGAGGGAGGGGGAGAGAGGTGGGGGAGGGAGAGAGGGAGGGAGGAAGAGGGAGACAGAGCTCACAAACATGAGTTAATAACATTTTGAACTCTTAGATTCAGCTGTGCCTGAAGCTTCCCAATTGCGTGGATTAGTTTTACTTGTGAGAGTTTGAGTTCAACTTTTGTCATTGGCAAAAATTAAAAAAAGCTCAAACAAGATGAAGAAAGAAGCCTCAAAAACATACTGGAGATTTTGAAAGCCAGCTGAATATGCATAAAAGAAATGGTGGCTGGGGGGATATGATTTGCAGCAACTCACATAGAGAAAAAAACAGTGGTCTGCAACAAAGGAATTTGTGTAGCTCAGTCCAATTCTTCAGGGTAGGATAATGTTCACTGAGCTGGAGCCATAGTCCTAGCTTTCAGTAATACCCATGGATTTGCAAGGTGTGAAGATCTGCTTCCTGCTGGAGTGTCAGAAAACTCAGCAGGCAGCTGATGTGGATGTGGAGACTGAGACCCTGTCACTCTATTTCTACTTTTATTGGTGGCTAACAAGGAAGGACCTGCAAAGACCCATTAAAAACATGACTGATCATTTCTCCTTTTGATAGGGTTTCTCTCAGTGATGGTGCACACTGTCTTTTTTCTCCAACCAATAATGACCCCCACCCCTCCATAAAGAGATGTTCCAGATGTCTATTCATCTCACAAGTTTCAGCCTGAGTAACACCTCTTTTCGGAAGCCTCCCAGGTCTTTTTCTATCACTCCTCAGACTAGTAGCATCTTCTTTCATACTATTGTGCAACTGTTTCTTTGTTTCCTGCCATTAAATTATAAACTCTATACTGGGAAGAGTCTAAATTATTTATCTCTATTATTTCTGGTTCTTGACATAGAACATATTTTATGATAGATTTTATAAATGATTTTTATATTTTATGAAAATACAAAAATACATTTTTACAAATTAATACATGCTAGTGACAAAGGAGATGTGTAAGAAGTTAAGAAAAAGGGAAAGGCTAAAATACTTTATAATTTACCCAGTTTTGAGAATTTACTCTCATTTGACATTAATACAGAATCCTAAGGAAATTGAATAGTCTGTTCCTTCAGATTGGTGATAATAGCATCTAATGATTGTGACCCCTATATAGACACAAAAGCCTGAAGTCCTAGCCAAGTCATGGGTTCCCAATTTGTAGACTTTTAAAATTGAAACAAACTGTCAAAATTGCATGCTGGCCTCTGTATCTTGATTATTGGTAGCTGGTATATTTATTTCGAAATGCTTATTACTGAGTATTGTATTTTATGCTTCTTTGTTTCTTGCTACTGGTTGTTCTATTTTACTGCACATTCTTGTAGGATAGAAGTTGTCACTTTACTTTATGTAGCTCCTTACGGTATCTAGCCCTGGGTGAGAGGCCTTAGCTGATTGACAAAGTGGGTTCCCAGCACCATATTTGTGATAGTAAAGTTTATTGAGACTTAGTTGCAAGCATCCTAGTACTTGGATCTTTAAATTTTATATTTACATAAAGACTTTCAGGGGTGCATGTGTATGTATGCACGCCTCCACTCCCATGCACACATGTACACCTCCATCTCAACCATCACACCTAGACTTACACATCTGGGCAGTGTAGTTTCCTTTTTATGTATACCTGAGAATAGAATTAACCAAGCAATTCAATGGCCATACTGAGAGCAGTAAAGCATTCTGCAATTAGAAGCAGCTCTCCTTAAGTGCTATAACAGCACAGCCATAATTTATGGGAAATAATTAATGCCTAAGTGACATCTGTGACAGTGCTGTTCCTAACTTAGATGGGTGAAGCTTTAGCCAGCGTAAGAATGGAGAAATGTTTGAATGCCGCTGTGGGGGTGGATACAAAATCAACCTAGTGAATTAGGGTGACTGACCTGTGTCCCATATCTTCAGGGATCTTTTGGATTGGAAGTACAGTCAATTGTGAAATCAAGCAGTGGCCCTTTACTTATAACACATTAATTTCTCCAACCATTACCAGGTCTATGGAAGTGGCACCTACATACATTTGTTAAAACCACATTCTACATACAGTAAAATTAAAAAGTGATCATTAGAAAAAGAATTAGAAGAGAACAGAGGTAAACATTTATTGATTCGGGGTTAAGAAAATATTTCTATATGTAATGGCTCAGGAAAGAAGCAATAAAAGAAATGCACTTTAACAATGGAAAAATTTAAAATGTCTGAATTCTAAAATATAAAACAAGGCAGACAAAAGTGGAAAAAATGTTTGCTAAACATGGAAAAATATTGTCTTCAAAAAGTAAAAAATACTTAGAAGTAAATATAAAAATATAACAGAGAAACAGACAATAGACTATATAATCAAAACTCCTTTAAGTATTAAGTTTTGTTAGAAAAAAAGTGATTTTCTAAGTCACTTGTCTCAGGAGAACATGTAGAGTTCATAAAGGCAATATGGGTAGCAAGATAGGAGGGTCAGAAAAAGACTGTAATGTATTTGCTTTCTTATGGCCACAAGATTGCACTGAGCTAAGAATATAGTTGGAGTTTGAATAAATGCAGCAGAGAGCTAGGACTGAGAAGTGCCTAGCTCCATCTGAGAACACGAATGCTGGGTCTCCATGTCCTGAGGGCCCTATTAACATGGGTCTGAGCTTAGGATTTCTAAGGATGAGCAGCACTACAGCTCTAGATGACCCTCTGAAAGGCCCCCCTTTCTCATATTGTGATATTAGAATTCAAAAGGGCTATGTTAATAAAGTGAATAATAACCAGAGGCAGCTTTTAGACTTTGAGGGGAAAAAATATCTGAAAAGGGTTTTGGAAGAGTTTTGTGCTGTACAAAGGATGCTATGTAAGAAAATTGTTTGGACTGCAAAGAAAAGAGATTGGTCTAAGTCTGTGTTTAGCAACTTCTTGGCTGTTTCAGCCCTGTTAAAACTCCTGCTGATTGTTGTATCAAATGCAAATCCCCCTCCATCAAAAAAAACCTGTGGCTCTCTGTGGACTCACTAGTTCTTCCTGGGTTTACTCTTCCAATAAAGAAACCCTCATGGAAAGAAAGTTCTCAGGAATAGATTACACAACAAAAACAACTAACTGTCTCTACCTCCATTATCTGTATTTATATTGTTATAAAAAAATACTAAGAATTTCTGTGTAGATTTGCTTATGAAGTGTTTGATGAAGGAGTTTCAAGGTTGTGTGCACTTTTTGTTTCTGAATCTCTTGGTTCTTCTTCCCCTTGTGTGGGACTTAGTGGTTTTCAATGCAAATTAACTCCTGGAAAATATGGTCACAAATAGTTTTCACTCCTCAGTTTTACCACTCGTGAACTTTGGGGAAGATGGCCCCTGCCATCTCCCTATATCCAAAACTTAAAATCTCAGGGAGACTCTGATTATTAAAGATCTACTCCTTCAGATTATTATGGTAATGAGGGAATGGGAAATCACCTAGATTAAGACTAGGTTAGTATAGTTGGGGATAGTTAAAGGCAACTTGGGTGTCAGTCTCTTCAGATCCATATGGGAAAGGAGAGGGCTGGTTTCTCCTTAGAAAGGGAGATACAGGGCAGACCAATAGGTAGCTGGCCTCCACAGAGGTACAGAAGAATATTATAATGTCACATTTACATGAAAACAAATATATAGCCTAACTAGTAATCTAAAAGATGTGAAATAAAGAAGGGAGAATGTTTTTCACCTACCAAATTGAAAAATGATAGATATGATAATACTAAATGACAAAGGGAATTAAGAATTATTATCTCCTTTATAGGGATTTTTTAGAAAATAATCATTTATAAAATAATGTTTAATATATAGGAAACTTTTAATTATTATGTGAAAGAAAGCAGAATATAGATGGCATGTGCCCAATTTTAATTACTTATGAAAATAATATGTGTACATACATACATGCATGTATATATATATTCACAGAGTTAATATATTTTGTTTCTTCATGGTGGGATTATGAGTGGTTTCAATTTTCTTTATGCTTTTATACATACTCCAATTACATTCAGTGAATGTTTATAATTGTTTGCTTTTTATTTTAATTTTGAGATTTTAAAAATATGCTGTACCACAGAGAATAATGTAACATATACTCATGTACTCATAACACAAATTAGCAATTATTGTTGTTATATTTGCTTCTTTTTTAATAGAAAGAAATAGTACTTTTTATCCACTATCCTTAGCATTATTCCTTTTATTTCTCTACAGCTAACCACTGTGATTAACTGGATGTATAAACTGCCAATCCATTCCTATACATTTGTATAATTTTTTGTGTGTTCATTTCATAATTAGAAAAACAGCATATCAATAAGCTGCTGGAACAAGCAAAGCCCCAAAATTTTAGCGGCTTACAAACAATAAAGGTTTATTTCCTGGCACTGTTACTGACTTCCATCATTGGTGCAAATATTATTTTTCCTAATTTTTGTGTTTCTTTGGACCTTTGAAAGAGAATGCAGGGAGGTGGATGTGAATCACATAGGCTCAAATGATTATACCATCAGCTAGTTATTTGAACACACTGCTTTTTAAAAATAGAGTGATTTATTACCACATTCCAAGCTCCTTCACACAGCACCAATAAATCCATATGCATGTGCCAGGAACAGGTAAAAACCCTTCAATGAGCATTAACAACTGCACACAAAGTTGTTTAGATAGCTTTTGTTCAAGGTCTCTTTGCAACTGCTTCACTTGCATCTCAGTTTCCGATATTGTCTCTTGTTTGACTACTTGTTTTGGATGAGCTTATGGTTTAGCCTTAGAAATCATAGTCATTCACCATATTTCATATCCAGCCTCCAGCCAGCCTCATTCCCTTTGAGAAGGGTCACAGCAAATGCCCTGTTACTATTTGTTGAAAGCAATTGCTGGAAGGCACTCTGCTCTTTCTCCATGCCAACTGTACAAGACTGACTGGCCAGGCCAACTTCCCCGATGGCCTCCCAGTCAAGAGAGGAAGGGAATGGCAAAACTCAGTCCTGAGATTGCTTTTAATCTTAAATCATATATTGCTATTTAAAATTATATGTGCAACACCCTATAATTTAACAAAGATCTCATTTTATATGGGAAAATAGCAGGCATGCAGGGAGCACAGTTCTTAGTACAGTGAAATTGGTGAACTCTTGCTTATCCTCTGGTTATAGTAAAATCAAAATAAATTCTATTCTTGTGAATCACTTGGTTTGATGTGTTTCAAGAGGTGAGCTCTATGCCCAGGTGTGGGTGGGGCTTGTCCATATTTTCCTTGGAAGAGAATTTGCCATGTTTGGTTCAGGACATTCTACCCATCCTTCCAGAACACAGAAGCAACCATCTGTGCTGCTGAATCTGAAGTCCTCAGAGGACGATCCCCCCCCACACACACCTGCAAGTCCACCTCTAGAAAATGTGGTTCTAAGTCCTGCTGAATTTTGAGTATATTTTTCACTTCTTTCAGATCTGAATTATAAGCACAGTATTTCTGTTTAGCCGGCTACTATATTTCTCCTTTCCCACCTTACTCTCCTTTTTCTCATTCTATATTATTGCCAACCAAGACTACTTTCCTGCTCCAGTTCAACA
Organism: Ictidomys tridecemlineatus; assembly: GCF_052094955.1. Classification (NCBI taxonomy): domain Eukaryota; kingdom Metazoa; phylum Chordata; class Mammalia; order Rodentia; family Sciuridae; genus Ictidomys; species Ictidomys tridecemlineatus. Next base: position 53,866,417 of record NC_135487.1, read on the forward strand.
AGTAAAATAATAGCGTTCCTGACTTTTCATCAAGGGAAAGGCATGCTGCAATGGAACACTTTGAACTCTAATTAAAAATTATTCAAGAGAGTAGTTTCTAAAATTCGTTTGAGAATATTTTTTAAACGTTATGCCATTTAGCATTTCAGCCTTAGGTTTGAGAACTGCTTCTCTCCAGCCCACGGTGGATGAATTTGCAGGGGAAAACAAGCTAATGAAGTCTATCTTGACTGTGAAAGTGACAGCGATCATGCATTCAGTTCTGCACAATACCGGGAAGGCACCGCCAAGCCCTGCAGCTGCATGCCCATGCAGTTTGTTTTTCTTAATTAGCAGCTTCTTTTGTATTCTCCACAGAACACATGGGACGCTCATGCACTTTTCTGTTTTCTTATTCTTTGAGTTGTGAGTTTTACAGGTACATGCAAAGTTATTTTTACTGTGGCTCAGCTCTGGATAAATTAACACACATTTAAAAAGAGTGGTAGGAACAAAATGGATGCGTCTTGTAGGATCCATGTTTAGCTTCTGCCTTGCCCCACTTAGAAACCTCAATCAAAACCGTAATAGGCTTTTGAGTATTTTGCACACGAAAATATGCCTGAGCCAAAAGAAAAAAAGTGCAAAAGAACCTGTGATTTGTTTGCTGGGCTTGGATGTTGGATCTAGAAAGCAGTTTGTGTGTCATTTCCTTCACTACTCATGGGGGCTGCATGTGGCCATGAAGGCTGGGAGGTTTACCATGTGGACTGGCCATGTTCCACGTTGAGATTGCTCAGAGAGGGTTGTGTGAGGTTCTTTCTGTCAGTGGTTCTTCAGCTGCAAATGTCACCCATCAGTTGGAGCTAAAGAATATAAACCTTAGGAGTTACGTAACACAAAATTTCTTCTAAAAGCACGTTCAAAACTTAAAAGTACAGTTGTACTTGACAGACTTAATTATTACAAATTCAGACTTGGACTCCATTGTTTCAAATGCTGATTCTGTCCCCAGGGTGAATCAGTAGGTCCTACTTTGTAGATCTCTGACATCAATTTGTGGATACGAAGTTAGCATCCCCTTACCAAGGAAGGTGATGATTGTCAAGTTTACTTTGGAGGGATGAGTTTTATGAAATCCTAATTTACAAAGTTCACTGAAAAATTCAACTATCTCTCTGCCTTCCAAATACAAATCTCATTATCATATATATAACTGATAGTCTCAAGTCAGAATTAGGTAATTTGATTTGGAGACAAAGAGATATGAATTTCTTGACGTCTTATTGGCTTGGCTCTTTCTTTTATTTCTTTCTTCATTTTTTTTTCCACAAAGAAAGAAAGAAAGAGATAGTATCTATCAGAACAGTGGTTCAGAACTAGGCTTTGGTGCCAAATAGAGGGACACCAATTTGAGTCCCGGCCTTGCAATCTATCAGCTATCTGACTTAGGGCAAATAATTAAATATTTTTAGGACTTTTAAAAAAAATTTTACCAAGTGGGGCTACTGATATGATAAAGTAATGGTAAGGATGAGATGATGTAAATAATGTGAACTCTGAGGCAGAGAGCTTGGTCCAAATGTTTATTCTTTTCCTCATCCCTTTGCCTTTTGCCCTCATTGTGGGGGTAGGGGTAGGTGGGGGTGAGGTTGACAGAACTTGGGGATAAGAGTGATGGGTGGTGGTGACAGGGGGTAAATATCTATATCTATATTTATCTATCTCTGTATATATGTAGTTTTGGTACTGTGGATTGAATTCAGGGGCACTCAATCACTGAGCCATGTCCCTAACCTTGTTTTGTATTTTATTCAGAGACAGGGTCTCACTGAGTTGCTTAGTACCTTGGCTTTGCTGAGGCTAGCTTTGAACTCACAATCTTCCTGCTTCAGCCTTCCAAGCCACTGGGATACAGGCATGTGCCACCACTCCCAGCTAAATATATTTTACATAAATTTTTGTTTAACTTTCAGAGACAGATGCACCCTACCTTCTTTCTCTACTTGTTCAAGCCAGACTTGTCTACAGAACTAAATCAAGTGTGGATCTGCCATCTCTCTCCATGGTGCAGCCACCTGGGAGGATCCTGGCTCTACTGTCTTGCCCATTGGTTAGATGTAGGAGTAAGTAGACGTCAGCAGAACGGCAACATAAAGCTTTCTCTGAGACTCTGAGTGTGATCATTATGCCTCTCCTCCTCTTCTCTTACTGGTCCAGTATTCTCTACTTGCTTCCCAACTCTTCTTTTCATTTTCATCTCTTAGCAATTTTGGATCAGAGAGGGTTCTAAGTAAACTTTAGATCTTGCCCTTTTATGCTGGAATCAAGGGAAAATAGAATTCCAATTTGGATATTGTTGAAAATAGTGTGGGTTATCTAATATATTACTTTGAAAAAAATGAATTTTTTGGTATGTTTTCAGTTATAGCATTGTTTGAGTGGAAATGTTATTATTTTATCTTGACCACATTTAATTTTTTTTTTTAACTCATGAAAGTTTTCTAATTGGCTCTTCTGGATCACAACATGAGTGAATTTTAATTGCATAAGACTGATAACTCCAGGTTTGAAGTTCTGAATAGGTTTCATATTACTTATTTCTTGAATAATTATGGGATATATTACAGTGTTTGTTTTCTAAACTGATGTTGCAAGATGAAACAATTAGCTGGAACATTTTTTCACTAACTGAAAAAGGGCAGTAATGGTTAGTAATTAATTACGATGATGAGACACCATTTAAGACTCCTTTAATTGAGGTACTCCAATTTCTTATCTCAGTTTGAAAATGTAAAAATGATGAGACATTTAGTACTTATTTTTTGTTGGGTCAATATGTTTATAAATGTTGCTGCCGTAACTAAGTACCACAAATGGAGTGGCTTAAAACAACACATTTATTATCTTATATTCTGGAGGTCAGAAGTCTAAAATAAATTCCCAGGGCTGTGTCTTTCTGGAAACTCCATTTCTTGGCCTTTCTGATGTCTCAAGGCTGTCTGCATTCCTTGTCTCTGGCCTTCTTCCTCTGTCTTCAAGTGTGGCCTTGTAGTATATTTTTTCCTGCTCTGATCTCTGCATCAGCTATCTTCTCTCATTGTCTTCTGCCTCTCTTTTGGGGTTACAGTTTCAGCTAGGAAATCCAGGAGAATTTCCCCGTCTTTGGATCCTGAACTTGGTCACACTAGCCCATGCCTTTTTACCACATGAAGTAGCACATTCACAGGTTTGGGAGTTAGGACTTGCACATCTTTGATAAACTATTCTTCAGCTTACCATGGCCATTATCAGAATTCTGAACTCCTTGTGGTAAAGAGGGGAAGAACAAGTTAGTTAAAGCTTCTAGAAATCAAAGTCATAAAAGGCAATCAAACACTGAAAAATGGCCATGATGTGAACTGACAGATGAATAACAGCAATAAATAACATGTCACAATGCAGCAGCAAATGTTTCAGATGTATAACAAAATGGACACCCAGATATATATTTTTCCTATAGCTTACCAACAGCATACAAAAGGAATAGGTAATAGAGTGAGAGATGGATGGGGTCAAGAAAGATCTGTCAAGAAGGTGATGAGTTAGAGAGTGAATTGCCATTACTGTGAGAAGAACAGTGACACTTTCCCATTCCCAATTTTCACTGGTGATCATATGGTTGACCTCAATGAGACAAAGAGAACTTAGCTATTATTGGAAGCAATATAGCATTGGGATTCATTTATTTTCTTAGGCAAATACTCTTTTTTGTTTTCTGAACTGGATATGTAAAAAAAAACAAACTTGTTTGCTATTTAAATGTGCTATGATGTGAACTGACAGATGAATAACAGCAATAAATAACATGTCACAATGTTATTTACAATAAATAACATGTCACAAATAGCTATTTAAATAGCTATTTAAATGTGCTATTTAACTGTACCTAATATCAGAAAGCTATGATTTTTTCCCATAGCTAATAAACCAGAAAGATAAGTTTCTTGCTTCTTTTTCTTCTCTGTCCTCACTCCTTCCCTATGTTAGTCAGCTTGTCATTGTTGTGGCCAAAATACCTGACAAGAACCACTTAGAGAAAGAAAAGATTACTTTGGGTTCACTTCCAGGTTCAGAGCTTTAGTCCATTGTCTGTTGACTCTGTCACTCTGGGCCTGAGGTGAGGCAGAATATCATAGTAGAGAAGAGCAGTCAGCTCATGGTAGCCTGGAAGAGGAGGGAGGGAGAGAGGGAGGGAGGGAGGGAGGGGGAGAGAGAGAGAGAGAGAGAGAGAGAGAGAGAGAGAGAGAGAGATTGAGAGATTGAATGGGGCAGGGAAGAAGGGGTGAGGAGAGAAGAAAAGAGGAGGCAGGGATAAAATATAATTCCTAAGAGCACACCCACATGACCTACTTCCTCCAGCCATGCCATATCCCATGTGCCTGCAGTATCACCCAGTAATCCATTCAAATAAGTCATTCCATCCAATGGATTAATCCACTGATAAAGTTGCAACTCTCATAATTATTTCACCTCTGAACATTCCAACTAACTCATGACTTTTTGGGGGACACCTTGGATCCAACCCCTAACATTTCCACCTTTTATACAAGAGTATACTCTCTCTATATATATGCTACTGACTTTAGTTCAAATCTTTGTTTCCTGTCCCTTCCACTGTTCTATTAGCTTAACCCGTCTCTAGACATTTTTTCTCCCTTTATCATCCACTTATTATTATGTGGTTGTATTAGCTGTTTGTGACACTCCAGGCTTAAAAACCTTTAATTTATTTCTGGAGAATACATTTTATACCCTTTGGCTTGACATTCAAACTCCTTTACTTTTGAGTGGTCTGGTCTGAACAAGTAGTGTGGGTGCTGCAGAAAGAGGTGAGGAGTTGTTAGACCTTGGCTCCTGCCCAACACCAATGCTTGCAGAATTGTGAACTTGGGCAAAGCAATTAACTTCCATAAGCTGTAGCTACTTCTTCTTTAGATTGGAGAGTATCATAATGCCTGGATTAAAAGGTTAGAGAATTGTATTTTTTAAAACAATGAATATGAAACCACTTTAAGCAGAAAGAAAAATGTTATCATTATTCTTATTTGTTATAATCCTTCCCGTGTTTTCCTCCACTGAATTTCCCTATGCACAGTCTATTCTGAAGTATTTGATATTCTTCAGAAACAGCACACATTCCCCCATTTGCCTTTGGGGGAATTAATTTCCTATTGCTATTGTAACAAATAACTGCCAATTTAGTGTCTTGAAATAACACTATTTTGCCCTCTTTTAATTCTAGAGGTCAAATGTCTGAAATGGGTCTGAAATCAAGGTGTTGGCGGAGCTTTTTCCCCTCTGAAGCCTCTAGGGAAGTCTGTTTCCCTGTTTTTCCAGCTTCTCAAAGCTGCCCACATCCCTGCAATTGTGTCACTCTGACCTCTGCTTCTTTGTTTACATCTCCTCTGACTCACACTCCTGCCTTGCTCCTGTGAACACTTAGGATGAATATTTAGGGCCCACTTTCCCCTTCTCAAACTTCTTATCCTCCTTTGCAAATTCTCTTTTGACCACTAAATTTAACTTAGTAGATAACCATAGGTTTTGGGGATTAGAATGTGGATAGTTTGGGGGACCCTTTTTCTGTCTTAGTCTCTCTTTATGCCTTGGGCTGTGCTCCCTCTGAGAAGCACACATGTGCATAGTCCATTCTCTTTTCTCTGCCATAAGTCTTTTTCAGTTGCTCCCAAATGGAAATAATCTCTTTCCTCAGTAAATTCCCTGTAATAAGAGAAACATTTTTAATGTGTTCACATCTTTTTACCACTAGTTTTCAACTGAGTATTTTGAGTATTGTCTTCTCAGCTACTCCTGACTTCTCAGCTTTGAGAAGAGAGAAAGAGTAAATTCAGAGAGTTCAGATTCTCAAGAAAATACAGTTGAGTCAGAAGATGAACTGAGCTTCTTTGGTCTGTGCTCATAGCTGGTCTGGGAGTGACACGTCAGAGCACACCTGAAGGAGGATTGGTGTGAGGAGAGACCAACAGAGTGGGGAAACTGGTAGAGGCCAAATGATGGAGTGAAAGACTTTGTTTTCTTTCTTGTTTGGAGATGGATGAGCCTCCCATTGGATATTATGGTGCTATCATAGGACAAGCATTGTAAAGAGTTGGCTATAAATAGTTTTTCCATGTCTTGAGTGTTTTTGAGAAGGACAAGCAAAAAAGAATGTACCTAACAGTTACCGGTATTTCTAGGAAGCTCTGCCTAGATATGTGGATTCTTGGCTTCCATTATAAACTTAACTTATAGGGGCCAAACGAATTTTAGGATAATACTTGTGGAGTCCACTGGTCCAGAGGTTTTAAGCTTAGAAAAATGATAAATACTTTTTGCTGTCCTTTTATTGGGCTAGAAGGGTGGAAGCAAAATATATTTCTCTCAGACCTAAGTAATACACAATGCACCTTATTTATGTATATATTTTTAAGATCATGAATAATTTTTTTAGCTAAATGCCAATATCTTTTAGCATAAGAATTTAAGGCTAACATAATCGTGACTAAAATTATAGCTTAGCAAGAGAAAGATGTTAGCAGAATTTTTTCTTTTTCTTTAGAGAAAACTTTTTCTAAAACTGATTATAATCATAATTCACAGGTTTCTTTTTAAAAAGAGAGAGAGGGGGAGAAATTTTTTAACCTAAAAAAAGCTAGATACCTTTTTCTATTTGATGATAATTATATAGAAAACAGAATATTTGTGGACATTAAAGTTTCAAAAAAATGATTATGTACAGGACAGATATTGCAATGCTTAAAAATAAAACTAAAGCCAAAACTGCAACTAATAGAATAAAATAGGTTATAAGCTGATCAGAATTCATCAGCAATGGAATTTAATTCCATGGTACTGTACTGTTATCTGTCAAACATTCTTACAATTAGGAGAAAATATCTCCCAGCGTTTCCATGGTACTAGAGCATTCCAGTAGAACAGCCAGCCCACACAGGGCCGAGGAGCTATAAAATATTAATTCAGTACAAGTATGCATCCAACAATCTTAACGTTTATTACAGGTTATGGCAATTTTGCCCTAACAAGTGACTCAGTTAAAATGAACACTGCCAAATACTGCAGAAAAAAGGCATGCTTCCCACTTTCTTTAAAGGTGTTTTTTAAAGCTTAATTAGGACCATTTGCATGACTGAGAGCTTTCCACAGTCACCTCTATATCCTGGGAAGTAAAGAGGGATGCAGGCTGAGCAGCACCCTGTATGAAGGGTAACTATGGCATGCAGCAAGCATGGGGCAAGAGAGAAACAAATTTATTTCCCTTAGGATCCATCTGTTAAGCAATCAGAGAACTGATAAATTTTGAAGTGGAAGAAAGATAATCTTTGTCCCAGCCAATGTCAGAGGAAGAAAACATTTGAAAGGGAAGAAGGGAGCCTGAATTCTGTTTGGCCAGTCCTGGCAATGGCTCATCAGGATGCCAGAAAAAAAAATGCCATTCAGACAAGAATCACAACTGTCCTTGGAATTAGCTGAATAATGTCATTTCTATTACCAGTTAGAGGAATGGCTACCTATAAGGTTTTTGTAAATTAAACTATTGCTCCTTTACTGGGACAGGTGTATTTATAACTTATGAATGAAAGACTTCTTTATCTCACCCCCAAACATCCCTGTTGTTAAAAATATTAAAAGGGGCTGAGATTTACAATTAGCTATTTGTAGAAATTATTTTTTTAAAAGTTGTAACAAAGAACATTTATCACTTATGACTCCAGTCATGCATGTAAAGTGTCTCATTTTGGCATTAGTGATTTCATTAAGTGCTATTGCTGGCATTTTGGCCTGAAATGCTATAATGAGGAAAGCTTCGTATTCTATAGGTTCCAGGGAGCTCCCATATTAACATTGATGCCTTATATGCAAAATACCTTGAAGGTGGGGAGAAATTTCTTGTTCAAAAATATTTAAGGTGAAAATTTCTCATCCCTTCTTCTCACTGATCTTTCCATTCTTTCCAAAGACTCTTTTTCCCCCCTTGAATAAGGATTGCCCAGTGTCTGTAGGCATTGTCTCTTAACTAATGAGAAATATGGATAGCTAAGGACAAAGTCTTGACTAAGAAAATTCATATTTCAAACAAAATAAAATTTCCTTTTTACTATTAAAAATAATTTCTTCCAGTGGAAAAATAAGCACGAGCTATGAATAGGAAATACACAATTTAATTATGAAAATAATAAGTTAAGGCTGTACTATGATTCTTCTTGTTTGAGGGAAATTCCCAAATTTGCCTAAGATTAAAGAGCTTCACCCAGTGAGGCATGAAAATGCAAGTATAGATCTACTGTTTTTAAAGCCTAAGCTTCCACCATTAGGAAGGAAAGAAGGAAGAAAGGAAGGAAGGAAGGAAGGAAGGAAGGAAGGAAGGAAGGAGGGAGAGAAGGAGGGAATGAAGGAGGGAGAGAGGAAGGGGAGGGAGAAGAAGAAGAGAAAGTAAGGGAGAAGGGAAGGAAGAAGGAAAGGAGACAAGAAAGAATGAAAGAATATGGGCTACTCTTTTCATCTGTCAAGTTAGGTGCTTTTGGTTTTGTTGTGGTTTTTAAAGGCCAGCTCTCCATTTATTGAAGACTAGAGGAAATTTGAGCTCACACTGTTTTGGGACCATAGACTGATAATATTATTTACCTCCCTTCCAAAACAGTTGGCTCAGTAATGGGCACATGGCCCAAATTCGTCTGAAGTAAAACTTAGACTTTTGCTTAAGGGTTGTGTTCCTTTTCCTGATCCTCAGAAATAAAAATGTAATACCAGCAGTTGTTGGCAGCCATTTTGCATCTGCTAGAGAATGAGGTTCATGTTACAGCAGGCAGAGTGGCAGACCAGAAGGAGCAGAGTATTGGTGTTACTGGTGAACTGCTGGGGCAAACCAAATTTTCTCTGGACTCTATTTATGAGAGCCATTAAAAGGCCTTTATTATTTCAATCATTCTGTTGATTGGGCTTTTCTTTTCTTTTCTTTCTTTTTTCTTCTTCTTCTTTTTTTTTTTTTTTTGCTAATGGCTGAAGGCATCAAAACTGATTCACAATATTGAAAGCCTTAGCATTTTGAATTTGATTTGATCAAGCAATTCCAACACAACGATTTTGTAATGATGACATAATCAGAAAAATGTGCATTGATGTAGCTATAAAAATGTAGCACTTGGTTTTATATAATATGAGTATGAAAGAAAAACAAAAACAAATTACTTTGTTATAAATAGGAAGACATTGGAAGAAAAGTAAACCAAATTTCCAACAATGGATAGATTGATTGGTAAATTATGGTACATCCATAAAATTAAATAGCATGATGTTAAAATGTCATATTGCTGAAGACAGTTTCATAATATGAAAATATTTACAACATCCTTAAGTGAAAAAAGCAGGCTAAATATATATTCATATATAAGCTTTGGTATATATAAATTAAAACATATATATCATAATGAGTTGTTAAAACAGCCTAAAATATCAATATTAAACATATTCAACTTATTTAATTAGATATAGTAAGTACACATTATATTAACCATACATAGACATACGTATGTGCAGATATACATGTATCAAATGGGCTTAAAACTTTCAAAAATGTTATTCCTGAATGACGAAATATTACAGGAGATTCTAAATTCTTTTTTTAAACCTTCGTTTTTTCAATTTTTAGGACAATGTATTTTTTATTGAAGAATAATAAAGGTTATCTCTAATGACTGGAATTCATCTCAACTGGAAATGTAGGATATTGGAGCTTTAATAAGAATTTATAACATTTCTGAGCACAAGTGCCCCTTTCAGGGCTTTCTGTTTGTATAGGCAGAGTAGGTCTCACAACATCTAGAATCAAGGTGGCTGTCACAGCTCATCTCTACCCTGCCTTTAGCTCCTCTGATGTTTGTCATTCCCTCCACCTTCCTTGGTGCATAGCTCAACAATTTTTTTTTAATTGTCCATCCACTCCCCTGATTCTGTCACTTTGATTACATCTTTAAGGTGTGACTTCTTTTTATTTCCTTCCCATCTTTATCACTTTTGACTTTACAAACATTCAATGAGCACTTTCATGTTTTTACCCAGCTTTAACGAATTGTTTTTTCCTTCATTTATATTTTTATTTTGTTACTCGCTTACCTTTTCATTTATTAAGCTATGTTCCCAGACAAACATCCATCTATCCCTCCGTTACTCCTTCCCTCCCTTCTTCTCTCCATCCATCCACCCATCCACCCATCCACCCTTCTACTAATGGGTCTTCCATCCTTTCTACCTTAATAGTATCCAGCACAGGTCAGATGCTGATAGGCACAACAGTACCCATAAAGAGTAAATGTATGACATTCCTCTTCCTTTCTTGCACCATTGACTGGACTTATCTGAAAGAATTGTCATCAAGGAGGAGCAGGAAATAGAAGATATAATAATTAGGTGAGGTTCATGATAGAAAGGTAGAAGGGAGCACCAAAGGAATTTCTGCTTAGACTTGACAACAGATTTGCCCTTTCTCTTTTTTCCTAGGGTCTTTGGCTTTTCTCTTAGCTGAATATACCAGTTTTATATTTTTATTGCTGTGACAAAAATATCTGAGAAAATCTACTTATAAAGAGGAAAGATTTATTTTGGCTCATAGTTTTAGAGGTTTCAGTTATGGCCCCATTGCTTTTGGCCTGTAGTGAGACAGAACATTATGGCAGAGAGTACATGGTGGAACAGAACTGCCTACTTCATTATGGTCCACAAGCCAAGAGAAAGAACAAAGGGCTTGAGTCCCAATATCCCTTTATAGAGCATACTCCCAATAACCTAACTTCCTCGCACTAGGACCCACCTCCTGAAGTTCCACCACTTTTCAATAGCTCCATAGGCTGAAAAACAAGCCTTCACCATATGGACTTCAGGGGACATTTAAGATCCAAATAGTCTCCCTAAATATTAAAACAGAAGGGAAAAGAAGCTTATTGACTCTTTATATATATTCCTGTATATATTCCATAATGACTAGGAATTTTATTCATTTAATGCATTCCATATGCTGAACAAACACTAGGTGGATTTTGAATAAATTAATGCATTGAATTTTGTTCTCAGCCCTATCTTACAGAATTTTGTATCTCTGCCCTTGCTACCCTCTCTCCTTTTCTTCACTGGCTGCAGTGATTTTGGCCCATGGTATCTGAAGTAAAGGGTTCATTCTACACAACAGAGCTAGGCTCAGCTATGTGCAGACTGCACATCCATGTGGAATCTTCCACACATCATCTAGAGCCATATATAGTTAAACCTTGCAGTTTTCTTTTAAGTGATGCATATTTGTTTTCTGTGTTGCCTATCTAATGTACATCAATAAATGAAACCAACAAATGTGTTAGATTTTAACTGACTTTTAAAATATTAATCTCATTGGGCATGCCTGTAATCCCAGGGGCTTGGGAGTCTGAGGTAGGAAGATTGTGAGTTCAAATCTTCAGCAAAGCCGAGATGCTAAGCAACTCAGTGAGACCCTGTCTCTAAATAAAATACAAAATAGGGCTGGAGATGTGGCTTAATCATTGAGTGCCTCTGAGTTCAATCCCTGGTACCCCCCTCCACATACACACAAAACAACACTATCTCAAAATGGAGGTGATTAGTTCTCTTGCTCAGAGTTCACATATTCAAGTAGGCCAGACCAACTTTTGCTCTTTGGATCAATTACATGGAAGTCAAAGCTACACACAGTGCAGCTGGAGCTACACATAGGGCAATTTGTGGCTGTTAGCCATCACTTGCTTAGATATGTAAATATGAGTATTTGTACTTATTCTCAAAAGGGAGATCCCAGGGATTTGGAAAGTCCTCTTGGGAAATTTGCTATTTCTTTGGTTACCCAAAGTCCTTTCCCAGAGGGTAGAAAACTCATTATGGATAAAGCTGACACCTTGGGACTCAAGGGGGCTAATGCTGCTTGACTAAAGGTTGGTGTGAATGCTGATGCTCCTCCAGGGATGACAGGAGTTACCTATAGGTCCCATTACTAAAGCTCTGTTTACGTGAGCTTCCTCTCAACTTGCAATTGATGACTTGTGGAATTCTTCATCAGCACATTCTTTTTTTAAAAATATTTTTTTTAGTTGTCAATGGATTTTTTAATTAATTAATTTATGTATTTATATGTGGTGCTGAGGATTGAACTCAGGGCCTCACACATTCTGGACAAGTGCTCTACCACTGAGCCACAACTCTAGCCCAACACATTCTTAAAGTCAGTCTCTACTAAGTTATTTTAAAATGTGGGGTTTTATATTTCTTTGAAATTAAACATGAATTTCTTTATTATTAGAATTTTCATCAGCTTGAAGAAAATTAACAAAATCTGACAAAATACATGTGACTTTCTAGTCATAAAAAGAAATAAAAATTACTCATAATTTCTCTATTTAGAGACAATGTGTATATTTTGATATATTTAAGACTTTTAAATGACTTCATGTCTATTTATTATTTTTATGAAAATAGGATAATCTCATATAATCTGGTTTTAATGACAACATATCTTGAATACTTTTGTGCCAAGTTTTTCTTCAATATTTTTTTGGGTTAGAGGGTACCAAGAATTTAATTCAGGGGCACTCAACCACTGAGCCACATCCCCAACCCTATTTTGTATTTTATTTAGGGACAAAGTCTTACTGAGTTGCTTATTATCTCACTTCCACTGAGGCTGGCTTTGAACTCACCATCCTCCTGTCTCAGTCTCCTGAACCGCTGGAATTACAGGTGTAAGCCATGGCACCCAGCTGTTCTATATTTTATTTAAAAGCTGCATAATATACTATTAATATGCTCATATGTCTTAATTTATTAAACCAGGATTTCATTGTTGGAGACTGATTTTTGGCTAACCCTAAATTATCTTAATAAAGAGATATCTTTGACATGAGTCATGATTATTCCTTTAGTATAAATTTCAAGATCTGGTATTTTGGGGGGAAAAATGTAATGCATATATTTTCAAAGCTTTGATATTTATAGTCCAATTTTTCCATTCATTTCAAACAAATTAGAGTTTTAGCCACAATACCTAACTATGCAGCTTTCTATCTCTTTCCAATAATTTCTGTAACTTAAAAACAATTTACCTTGGTGTCAAGGATGGGTCCTAAATGCTTTAAGTCACTTATTGAATGGGTTACTTTCCTTACAGAGTGGTTTGTTCTCAAGTATAAGCCTTTAAGACAGGCCTAATCCAAGGAGAAGGTGTCATTCTACTGGATGTAGTGATTAATTAAGGACTTGTCACCTGACCTGAATTTATCCAGTAGTAGTAAATGTCAAGAGATGGTGCTGGTTGAGAGGAGACCTCTTTTTTTTTTTTTCTGAATGTGAGGTAGGAACACTTCTCTCAGCATTACTGCAGTCACACTCTTTCACAAGGGCAGCCAGCTTTAGCACAAGGCTGAGAAATAGGAGAAGAGATAATTGATGCTTGATCATTGATTAAGTCATGCCTGAAAACAGACCTACCTCTGAAACTTAAAAATTTGAGAGTACACCAATTTTTCATGAAGTTATATAAAATCAGTTTTATTATTTGCAACCCAAAGCATTTGAACTAATATGCTTATGTACTTTTACAAATAAAACATCTTTGTTAATATGCAGGCAAAAAAGCTATTTTATATTTGTTTAAAAGGCTTACATTTTTTTCGAATACTTAATGGCCATCTGTATTCTTTCTTATGAATATCCTCATATTCTATGCTCAGGTTTTAATTGTATCTTCCTGTGTTGAATAAAAAGCAAGAGACTTGCAGTCACATCTATCAAAATATTTTCCATGTTGGTTGCTAATTTTTTAAACAAAATTTTGAATATTCTGTTATAAGATATTCAGAAATTTTGAAATTTTCTATGTTCAAATCTGTCACTTTGTCTTTCATAGATTCTGTTTATTCATAAAGAATCTTTTTCTACTCAAAAATCAGAGAGCTATTTTCTTATATTTTCTGCTGGTTCCACATATTTGTGTTTATCTTTCCATTTGAATGTTTCATTGATTTGAAAATTATTTTGGTGTATAGTATATGGTAGAGCTCAATATTATTTTCTTCAAAATAGTAGTAACTAAATATTTGAGGCAAATCATCTTCAAATATAAAAGTGCCAATGAAATATTTGTTGTTTTATTTTCTTATATTTATCCCCTGAAAGGTAGGAAATTTTTTCCCTATTGGTTTGTTATTCAAGGTGTGATTTTTTTTTAAATTCAATTTTTATAAGCAACTTTTACTTTAAATTGTATTTTTGGCCTATCTGGGGGTGTTGGTGCTATGACTAAGATTAGATGTTTCTATGGCTGCAGATTCCTTTCTTTCTTTTTTTTTGAGAAAGGAGCTTGCCTTTATCTTTCAAGTCCTATACAAAAGACCTAGCAACTGGCTCACTGCGTCCTATAAATACATTTCACCTACACTTTGTAGTGTATATTCAAACAGGAAGTAGAGAACCAGGAACTGAAAAAAAAAATAGTCGCCCTAAATCTGCTGTTCAGAGATTAACACCAACAAAAAGGACCATGACAGTTCTTTACTTTTTCTTTGAATTGCAATCTTTTATGTTCCGGCCACATAGAGAAGGGAAAAGAAGTTTCAGGCCTTATGGAGACTTTTCAGATGAAAAGTTTTTAGAGGACTTTGGTGTAGAGCAGCTTAATGAGGTGAAAAGATTTAGGCCATCTCTGAAGACCTGCAGTGAAAACAGGGAGCATGACAATAATTTAGAGGTTGGGAGAATTTTAGCAGATTTATATAAGGGCCCTCAGGGCTGATACTGTCTCTTTACTGAAGGACTTTTTTCTAAGTGGATCAAATGAGGTATGGGTTCTACTTTGGATCTAGAAGCTTGTGTGGTGAGTAGACTCCACTGTGTGTTCTTCACAGTGTAAGGGTCTTCATGGAAATGATTGTTTAGTTTAAGTGTGACGGAGTAGATAGAAGTTGTTAAAGATGCCTTGGAAAACTTTTTTGTACCTATTTAAAATGTTGATCTCCAAAGTGTACACAGCAACCACCGATAAAAGTAGGGGAAATGGTATTGTTTCCTAATGTCATTTCCATCCATCTTACCTATTCATTTATATGATTACTTTTCAGTTTGTCCGGGAGTTGGCAGACCTTTCTGTAAAGGTCAGACACTAAATGCTTTAGACTTTGTAGGCCAGATGGTCTCTGTTGCACCTTGACTGTGCTGTTATATTATGGTTCTGACCATAGTAAACAAATTGTAGTGGCTGTGTACCAATAACTCTTGATTTTAAAAAGCAGGTAGGGTCCTAGGTGAAGCCTGTGAGCTATTTTTTCTATCTCCCAATTGAGACCTTTAACATCCTTCACAGAATTGTTGTAATGGTTTCTCTTATGATAGGTTCACTTCATTTCATAGTCATTTATTGCTTAGGCATTCACAAAGATCAATAAGGCAAGGTTCTCGTCCTTGAAGAGCTGAGAGTCCAGAGCAAACACAGCTGCAAGAGCTCATAACATTAACACAGCGAGGCAGAATTGCTTCCTGCATTGCTGCCAGAATGGGCTTTCTAAAAGAGACCATCGTGTCCCTCTTCTGCCAAAATACATTTAGTGGTACCTGTGACATCATTGCAACTCTTTAGAGAGGCATGTAGTTTATCTCTGAATCCTGATTGTCTTCCTGGACTCATCATTTTCACTTTCTACTTCCATAACTTAGCTCTAACTACAATAAATCATAGTACAATGTCCAATACTAGCTACAGCAACGACACATACCATCATGCTCACTTCCACTCTGACTTTGCATATACTGTCCAGGAATGACTTCCTTTCAATCTCTCACATCCAAAAAATGGGAGACTTTTCTATGCAAGCTGTCCAAGGATTGTAATGGGATGCCTTGTTAGGTGGAAGAGGGAGTTTTTTTTTTTTTTTTCTTTCTCACTTGGAGATAGTCAAGCAGGGATTGGCTAAATACTTGGCAGATGTGTCAGATGCTGTTGGAGCCCTGCCCAGATCCCCTCTAGCAGACCTTGTATCAGTCTCTGGCTGCCACAGGTGTGGGCTGCTAATAGCATGCACCTGCATCTTTTTTTCTGAAGCTCTCTACGCTTATGAGGAACACTGTGCATGGAGATGTCAGGAAGGTTAAAACCTCACTTACTCCCTTCACCTTTCCTCCAAACCCCAGCTTGCAGGCCTAAGATCTTAGTACCCTTGCTGCTGAGACCAACTCTGTGATCTAAGAACTCCCCAGAGTTTTAGGCTGAGACTGGAATACTCTTGAAATCACATCTATACCTTGTTTCTTCATCTGTTCTCTCCTTTATCCTCTGACATTCTTATAGGTTTCTTCTAGCCCATTTCTTCAATAAAGGACTCGTAAAAGACTCCTTGGATGAGCAGTAGGATTATGACTCTTAAGATTTCTTATTATTCTATATGATTGTAAGAATGAAATCATTAGTCTCATCATGAAGTTCACACCATCATGATCTAATTCCTTTCCAAAAGTCCCATCTCCAAATACCATCACATTTAGGGTTAGGGCTTAAACATGAATTTTGAGGGAATGTAAACATTCATTCTCCAACACATAGTCTTAAACAAGGGAGAATTTTGACTCCATCTTTCCCCTATTACATAATAGGTGATATTCTACCACTTTTGCCATATTTTATTGATTACAAAGAAGTTTCAAGTTCTATTCTCAAGGTAGGCATTAACAGAGTGTGTCTCATTGGGATCATCTTGGAGTTTGTCTTCTTGAGTTACGTTGATATAATATCCCATCAAGAGACATCCCAATTGTGTGTCTTCCCCTTGAAAGAGTCCTCTGTGACTAGCTTTCATTCTGTGGAATATGGGACAAGTGATGCTGAGAACTACTGAAGGGAGATCAAGAAGGTGATGTGATCTCTTTTTCTTTTTTTCACCTCTCCTGGCTATCTCTTTTTATCACTCCTTATCTCTTTCTCAGGACACGTGCCTTTGGAATCAGGAACTGCTGTGAAGGAGGTCTAGGCCTTGTAGCACCATGTTGGAATGGCCCGTTGGGAGAGAAGAGGCTCCTAACCAATGGCAGGATTTGCCTTACATGCAAATGCTCTTTTAGAAGATTTCAGTTTCTTATCTTTTTGTCTTCCATCTGAGATCCCAGACATCAGTAAGTAGAAACAAACCACTGATGTTTATCATGTGAGAATTCTAAACCCCCAAAACTCAAAAGCAAAAATATAGTTTCTTGATACCACTAACTTTTGGGTCAATATGTTATATAGTCATAATAACTGGAGCAACATTGAAGAAAACTAATTTAAAACTACTCCACTATATATAGTACTTCACAGGCTCAAGTATATATCAAAACTCTCCACAAGAAGTTTCCTACTGCCATTTGGTAGAGACTGACCTACCTCTCAATTGAAGTGTCTTGAAGTGGTCCTGCCACTTCCTGCTTGAACTACAGGCCCAATTTTTCAGGCTCTTTGGGGAAAAAAAAAAGGCATCCTAAAGAAGAAATAAGTTCTGGATATTTGTAATGTCCTGTGTAATGAATATATAAACTCTGACATCCCATAGGGAGCACTTGTCATGTCTCTGTGACATTATGGATTCTTTATTTTATCAAACAAAATTATCTGTTTAATTGTCTTATTCTGAAGAAAAGATGCAAGTTTTTCCTTAGAGATGGAAGACTATGTAGAGAAAAACTTCTACAACTTTAAAAATGGCATTTTTTATTTTCACTTTTCAAAAGCATGAAGGTCAAGCTGAAATAGGACTGATAATTTCTATTCTCTCTAATAGGGTGAGTTTGGAAAAGGTCACTTTAAGGAAAGTTGTCCTTCATTACTGCTATCAGTCTGAGGGTCTGGACAGGAAAGGTGAAATATATTCAGAAAAGATTTACCATATTCTCTTTTAAAAAATATTTTATTTGTGAATTGTAATTACACACAATAGTGGTATCCGTTGTGATATATTCATATGTGTACATCATAAATTGATCTATTCATCCCCTTATACCTCTGCTTTCCCTTCTTCCTTCCCCATTTCCATTCTTTACAGGTCTCAGTTCTATTTTCAGGAGGTCTCCTTTCTTTGCCCTTTTCCCTCTCCATCTTCTGTATTAACAGAAAACATAGGACCCTTGATGATCTAAGTCTGATTTATCACCTAGCATATTATTTTCCAGTTCCATCAATTTTCCAACAAATACCATGATTTTGTTCTACTTTACAACTAAGTGAAACTCCCCTGTGCATACATACCACATTCTCTTTATCCATTCACTTGTTGACAGACACCTAGGTTAGTTTCATAACTTGGCTATTGTGAATTGTGCTGCTAAAAACTTGAGTCTTACCATATTCTATATTATAGAAAATTAATATCCAAATGGACCACTGCCTCCCAAATTAAGGGTACATTGTGATTTTCATTGTAATAAAAGAAGAATGATGAAATTAGGAAACAACACCTATTCCTCAACTAAATTATTCCTGAAGGGCATTTGCCATTTAAAGCTTTAAAGTTAAAATATAGTTTCCTGGGAATTTTTCTCCATTTTTTAAAGTAATGGATGTCACCTTGTCATCTGTCTCTCAGACCTCTCTTTTTGAGTAGCTTGTGAAACCACAGAAAGTATTGCTTAAATTGTTTGTCCTTGTTTATCTTATTCTGCTAAGCAGGACCCTGGGGGTAGTTAGGAAGAAAAAGAAAAAAAAAGCAACTATATATCTTATGTGCTATTAAATCTCTGGGTCATTTGCTTTTGGCAACAGTAACACCATCTGGTCAGTTAGAAATGGGCTTAATAAATATGCTATGTGACATCAACTGCCCAGACAGATTTGCTCCAGGGACTAATGCTCAGAGTTTGAGAACATTTGTAGGACTCATTAATATATGTTTGATGGAAGAATGCCCAATGCATTCATGGTGCCCTCCAGGGGATCTGCACATCTTGTAGCTGAGGGGTTAACCACAAGGAATTGCAGTCTTGTCCTTTCCTCACTATTTGCTGCTTTCTGGGGTCACTTGCCCTCCTCTTTTGCTTTTGAAGAGTTTGAGTCATTTTGATTAAGCATGCAGGTCTCTGCTTCAGAAAGACTTCTGCATTCCCTTGTTAGGAAATCTACAATCCTGAGGGTTGTTGTCCTCATTGATCAAAAAAATGAGTTTCTGACTGGTCCAAACACAATAGTCCTTGCAGTGAGGATAAGGTTGTGACTTGCATCACAATAAAACAGCATTAAACATAGTTGTGGCAGAGAATTTCTAGCAAAGACTCAGTACTTTAAAATTGTTAAGTTTTCCAAATATCAACCCATCTGTGGATTTTACCAATAGCATTTTAATCTTTTTCATTTTTTTTGCAGACTAGATTTTTGACTAATATAAAGATTCCTGAGAGGTGGATACATGATTTTGCTAATGCAGAACTGTTTCAACCTATTAGCCAGAATTTATCTGCCCTTACAGGAAGCACTTTTCTTCTTGAAGAGAAAATCTCACCTGTTTTGTTCACTTATTCTGTAATCAAATTTTCTCCTTTTGATGAGAAAAGTCTGATGTGATTCTGGAGTCTAATTTCCTTGCCTTCTTCCTTTTCATATAGTCATTTTCCACTGAAGCATCAATATGGCCTACTGTCACGTCTTCATTTATGTCTTCCCCAGTTTCTCCAGAGGGTTATTTGCTTCCCACTAATTCCACATGTTTCCATAAGAGAAACTGGTCTCTATTATTATGCTTAGAATAAGATATTGCAATTATCTCTTTATATGTTTATTTTTTCAATGAATGTGAACCTGCCAAGGAATATGTCTTATTTTTTCACATTGCTATGCACCTAGAATAATGGCAGTTGCTTCTTGAACATTTATGACATGGAAAAAAAAGTCTTTTGGCACAAAAGACTGACAGATTATTTGCCTTCCAACAGAGAAGTTTCTTCTATAAGCTTTTCCCTCCTTTATAGTGGGTTTCCATGTCCAGGTGTGATTTTGTTTGTCTCAGGATCATTTGAGACATTGTAGTTTTCTTATCCAAATACATTTATCTGGCAGCACAATTAATACTAACAACAAAATGAGTAATTAATGTAATGTTTGCTAATGGTGTTCAGTGTTCTCCACCCTGCCTTTATTTTTGTTCTTAATAGATCTTGTATTTATCAAGATTCTCTGCTATAAACTCCCAAAGAGGAAGAAAAGGCATATACTTCTATATTCTTTTCCTCAGAGAGAAGGAATAGACTGAGTTTTCATGTTTTTTTTGACATGTAGTATATTATATTTTCGTCACTATTGTAGATATAAAGTACTGATATTCTCCAGAAATAATACGATATTTAATAATGTTTTATATAGGAATTATTTAGGAATTAATATTTCATTAAATTCTTTAGTAATCAGATGTTTAAAAGAATTTGTGTCCATGTAAAAGACATTAGACATATTTAACCTCTTATTTTTCTTTGTTGATCCAAATATTGATATGCAATATAAGTGACACACTTTCCAAATTGACCAAATTATGCAATATAAATGTATGAACACATCACAATAAATTCCACCTTTGTGTATAACTATAAAGCACCAATTAAAAAATGGTAAATAGAAGGAAGATGTCATGCCTGCCCAAAGACATGTTCAGTAAATATTTACAAACTTATTGATTCACCCTACCTTGTGAATGGTGTTTCAAGCCATAAATGTTATTTTAAACTTTGTGTTTTCATTTTTTAAAATAATATCATTTGGGGTGACATTTTCCTGTGAAGCTATATATGTAATGGTAAAGAACATGGCCTCTTGAAGCAAGATACTTGAGTTGGAATCCTAGCCCAACCTCATCTACAAATGAAGGTAGCACTACTAACCTACAGAATTGAGAGGATTGAATGAGTTAAAATAGTGTCTGGGGTGTAGCTCAGTGCTAGAGGATTGGCCTAGTATGTAAGAGGACCCAAATCAATCTCCAGCATCAGGGGGGAAAAAAGCAGTTAAAATATATGTAATGCACATACAAAAAAGCTTGTTATTGAATTGACTATAGAAGCTATATCTCTATTTATATGTGGAAAAGGTTCTGCAATTTCATAAGATTAGAGAACAATAGAATTAAAAGGAACTGTTGAAACCAGAATGGAAACAATTGAGAATATGTTCAGAAAGCCTGGTTTGAACTCAGATGTACTACTTCTCAAGCGACTTCATTTGTAAAGCAGGCTAATGACTTATATTGGGTTCAAGGATATTTTGAGGCTGAAAACCCATTTTGTGCAATCTTAGATGTGGAATATGTATAAAAACTTAAATCTAGTATATAATACATAGTATAAGTACACAACATATAATTTAATTATTTAGCTATGATACAATTGTAATATCATAATTTAGTGTAGTGATATATATACACGCACACTCTGGATTATGATTTCCAACCTATTATTTATTTTTTCATTTATTGGTACTAGGGATTGAACCCAGGAGCGCTTAACCACTGAGCCACATCCTGAGCAATTTTTAATTTTTAATTTTGAGTTAGGGTCTTGCTAAGTTTCTCAGGCTGGCTTTGAACTTGTGATCCTCCTACCTGAGCTTCCCAAATGGCTAGGATACAGGCAGGTGCCACTGTGCCCAGCTGATTTTCAACCTATTTTAATGCACCTATGTCAATCAACTTATGGAAATCAATAGATGTAATTCACCACATCAATAGACTTAAAGAACCATATGATCATCTCGATAGATGCAGAAAAAGCATTTGAAAAAATGCAGCATCCGTTTATGTTTAAAACACTAGAAAAACTAGGGATAACAGGAAGTTACCTCAACATTGTAAAAGCTATCTATGCTAAGCCTCAGGCCAGCATCATTCTAAACGGAGAAAAATTGAAGGCATTCCCTCTAAAATCTGGAGCAAAACAGGGATTCTCTCTCTCACAACTTCTATTCAACATAGTTCTTGAAACACTAGCCAGAACAATTAGACAGATGAAAGAAATTAAAGGCATAAATATAGGAAAAGAACTTAAACTAGCACTATTTGCTGATGATATGATCCTATACCTAGCAGACCCAAAAAGTTCTACCAAGAAACTTCTAGAACTAGTAAATGAATTCTTCAAAGTGGCAGGATATAAAATCAACACCCATAAATCAAGGCATTCTTGTATATCAATGACAAATCCTCTGAAATGGAAATGAGGAAAACTACCCCATTCACAATATACTAAAAAAAAATATACTTGGGAATCAACAAAAGAGATGAAAGATCTATACAATGAAAACTACAGAACCCTAAAGAGAGAAATAGAAGAAGACCTGAAAATATGAAAAGATATACCTTGTTCATGGATAGGCAGAATTAATATTATTAAAATGGGCATATTACCAAAAGCACTCTACAGATTCAACACAATTCCGATCAAAATCCCAATGGGATTCCTCACAGAAATAGAAAAAGCAATTATGAAGTTCATCTGGAAAAATAAGAGACCCAGAATAACTAAAGCAATTCTAAACAGGAAGAGTGAAACAGGTGGTATCACTATACCAGATCTTAAACTATACTACAGAGCAATAGTAAAAAAACAGCGTGGTACTGGCACTAAAACAGGCTGGTAGACCAATGGTACAGAATAGAGGACACAGAGACAAACCCACAAAATTATAACTACCTTATGTTAGACAAAGGTGCTAAAAGCATGCAATGGAGAAAGGATAGCATCTTCAACAAGTGGTGCTGGGAGAACTGGAAATCCATATGTAACAAAATGAAATGGAATCCCTATCTCTCACCATGCACAAAAGTTAACTCAAAATGGATCAAGGATCTAGGAATCAAACCAGAGACTCAGCGTCTAATAGAAGGAAAAGTAGGCCCTAATCTCCATCACGTGGGGTTAGGCCCCAAGTTTCTTAATAAGATGCCTATAGCACAAAGAATTAAAACCAAGAATCAACAAATGGGACTAATTCAAACTAAAAAGTTTTTTTTTTTTCTCAGCAAGAGAAATAATATGTGAAGTGAATAGGGAGTCTACATCCTGGGAACAAATTTTTACCTCTCATACATCAGATAGAGCTTTAATCTCTAGGGTATACAAAGAACTCAAAACATTAAACAACAACAACAAAAATAACCCAATCAACAAAGGGCCAAGGACCTGAACAGACACTTCTCAGAAGAGGATATAGAATCAGCCAACAAATACATGAAAAAATGCTCATCATCTCTAGCAATCAGAGAAATGCAAATCAAAAGTACTCTAAGATACCATCTCACTCCATTAAAAATGGCAGCCATTATGAAGTCAGACAACAACAAGTGCTGGCGTGGATTCAGGGAAAAAGGTCCACTCATACATTGCTGGTGGGACTGCAAATTGGTGCAGCCAATTTGGAAAGCAGTATGGAGATTCCTTGGAAAACTGGGAATGGAACCATCATTTGACCCAGCTATTCCTCTTCTTGGACTAGTCCCAAAAGACCTAAAAATGGCATACTACAGGGACACAGCCACATCAATGTTTATAGTAGTACAATTCACAATAGCTAGACTGTGGAACCAATTTAGATGTCCTTCAATGGATGAAGGGATAAAAAAATGTGGCATTTATACACAATGGAATATTACTTAGCACTAAAAAATAACAAGATCATGGCATTTTCAGGGAAACGGATGGCATTAGAGCAGATTATGCTAAGTGAAGTTAGCCAATACCAAAAACAACAAATGCCAAATGTCTTCTCTGATATAAGAGAGGTGACTCAAAATGGAGTAGGGAGGAAGAGCATGAGAAGAAAATTACCTGTAGATAGGGAAGAGAGGTGGGAGGGAAAGGGAGAAGGGGAATTGCATGGAAGATGGAAGGAGACCCTCATCATTATACAGTATACAGGTATGAATGACAATGTGAGGGAAAAAAAAGAGAAGTGTGTCACATTAGATTGGGTAGAAAGAAGTGATGGGAGGGGAGGGCAGGGGAAGGGGGAAATGGAAGGACAGCCAAATAAAATAGACATTATTATTGCTGTGGGTATATATGTGACTGCATGATCAATGTAATTCTGCAACCTGTACACTTAGAAAAATTGAGAAATTATATACCATCTGATTCAAATGTCATCTTGATATGTCAATATCATGTACTGTCATGTGTAACTAATTAAAACAAATAAAAAATATTTTCCATAAACATAAAACAAAAATGCAATACATGTTTCTAATCACATTATTCCCCCCATGATGAATGACTACCTTCTGTATAAATTGACAGCAATAAATGTCTGTAACAAATATTTCCATAGCAAAAGTTAAAAAAAAGAAATATACTCAGAATTGAAAATTTGGGAGGTAGTGGGTTAAGACAGAAAAACACACTCAAGACTACATTTGTAAATGTCAAACACCATTAGTATGTTTGTTATCATTATTACCTACAAATGAAGAAATTGAAGTCCAATTTACTGTCTTGGGAAAAGTACTTACTCCTTCTATGTTTCGCACCTGCAACGTGTGGCTAATTATAGAGCATGGCTCACAGAACAGTGGCAGGAATTAAATAAGCTAATACATAAAAAGGTGGAGCAAAGTGCCTCTAGCTAACATGTGGTATTAAGGTTAGGTATTTATTTTTATGCTCATTTCATAAACACTCACGACACAGTAAAATGTCTATTTGTGAGGATACCTGGGGGTATGAAAAAATACTGAATCTTTTGCTAAAGATTTTTCTCAATAGTTTTAGGATAGTCTGATGGGGTGGATAAGCAAAATATATGTCAGAAGATATCTGAGTTCTTTTCTGACATTGATATAACATCCCACTTTAATATTTCTTATATATGTGCTGAGGCCTATTATAGGTTTGGTTTGTTTTCTTGTGTTTGTCTTGTGTTTTATGTGCCTTTCCAGTGATGTTGTATAAATGAAAACAGAGAACAGAGAACATCCTCCATGCAGACAAAGACATAAATATAGGTTTAGCATCTCTCACACTTGGGTTTTGTTTTGCTTTCCACTAAGGGAGAATCTTTTAGTTCTTCACATTAACATTTGTTTCTACGGGAAGAACCATGCCACATGGAGGCACTTAAGGCAATTGTATTTTGTACTTCAAGGTGGTTTCCTGTTCTTTGCTCAAATACATCTTTCCAAGGACTAGTCTTGCTTGAACAGTCTAAACTCTAAACCAATAATTTTCCAGGTGCTAGAAGCTACCAGTCGTGAAAGATTTCTTTATGAGTGGCAGGAGAGATTGCTTTATATTTTTAATAAGAACAATGAGACTAATTCTTCTCCTTGAAAAGGTCTAATTTAAGGCTGTTCTTTCACTTGCCCTTTCAACATCAAATCATCCTTATTCTCAACAGTTGAGAAATTTGGCAGAATTCATAATTAGCTTACAAGTCATGAAATCCTGAATGCAGACGTTATTTTTGCTCTAAACATTGTCTTGGAAAAATTATTGGCAGATGATTTAGCAGTCCAGTGTTCTTTGATGCATTTCTGTATGCTTTAAGCTTAGAGTCAGTGGTGCCTATTAAATCCCCAATAAATATTTGACAAAGAATAATAATAGCTTAAATTGTGTTGTGCATTATGTTGTTTTATTTGTATTATCTCATCTAATCTTCACCTGATGAGGTAGACACTGTTATTATCTTCATTTTACATGGGGAGAAACTGAAAAATAGAAAGCTCAAGTAATTTTCTCAAATCCAAGAATTTTTAGAGGTGAAATTATTAGATTATGAGAGGTTTGACTCAATCACTGGATTGATTCACACACACACACACACACACACACACACACACACACACACACACACACAGTCTGGCTTATGATTTCCAAACTATTATTTTTTCATTTATTGGTACCAGGGCTTGAACCCAGGAACACCTGACCACATCCTGAGCAATTTTTTTTATTTTACATAAATAAAATATAAAATAAAAATTGATATAGATTAACTGGATATAAACAGTTTGCAGGTAAGATGTGGCTGAAGGACTTAGGTCACTGGGGGTGTGACTTGGGGGTATATTTTGTTCCTAGGGAGCAGAGCTCTCTCTGCTTTTTTGTTGCCAGTGTCATGAGCCATTTTCTTCTGCCATATCCTACTGTCATGATGTTCTGCCTCACCTCAAGCCCAGGGGTCAGTAAAGTTGGCTCTCTATGAATTGAGATCTCTAAAGCTATGAGCCAAAATAAACTTTTCCTCCTTTAAATTGTTCTTATCAGATCTTTTGGTCACAGCATCACAAAAGCTGACTCAGACAATTGCCTCCTCTTGTTTGCAGGTCTTCAGACTTGGACTGGAACTGTACCACTGACTTTTTTGGGCATCCCACTTTCAAATAGCTGATTATGGGCCTTCTCAGCCTCCATAATTACATCAGCCAATCAGTCCCTCATAATGAACCTGCTTATATATATTAATACATCTCATATTGGTTCTATTTTTCTGGAGAAAAACTGTATTACTCAGGACTCTTTAGTTTTACTTGTTTTACTGCTATAACGGCCCCAAGTCTGTTTTGGGGGTTAGAGCATGAACTTTGGAGTGAGACTGACCTGGGGTGGTCACATACAAGTTAGGTGCTTTTGGGTAAGTTCCTTGCCAGCTAATATCCACGTAACTTTCTTCTTGCTACTTTTTTTTTTTTTACCTGAAAAATGACTTATATTTAGGTCAGTTTGCGCACCAAAATTAACTCCTGTGAAACTATCATGCCTTGTTCTCTGTCCCCAAGTAGGGTTCACTATTCCCTCCTCGGAGCACCATTTATGACACTTCTGTCTCTTGGCTCCTCTATATGATTCATGTAATTCCTTCCATATGGCATGTTCTCTTATCTCTGAGACTCTATACATGTTTCTTTTCTGACTTATGATACGATCCTTTGCCCCTTACTATACCATCTCCTCATTTTTTAAAATTTCTTAGTCATGTTTCTTCCTTGGGAAACAGCCTGCCTTAAACCCTATTGTAACACCTGATCCCAATTACTTTTTTATTTTTTTGATGTTTTTCTGATGGATTGTAAGCTCCATAAAGGCAAGGATGTATTTTTATTGTTTACTGATATATCTTGCATGCCCATCAAAATTTTGGACACACTCTTGATACCAAAATATTTGCTAGAGGAGTTAATGTATTCTACTTAACAGAGTCTTTTGAACAAATTGTTCTGACTTATGAAATCCATTTCATGCTTGCGGGGCTATAAGAATATGTATATGTGTATATATAAATATATATGTGAGTAACTGTTTGCCTATCTACCTATCTATCTGTCTGTCTTTCTGTCTGTCTTGATATGGCAATGTTCCATTACCCAAAAGAGTGAAAGTAAGCAGTAAGACTCCTGAAATGTACTGCATAGCATACAGGGAAGGTTCAGGGAATAAGCCTGTTTGGGAATATGCTAATATTATTTGCTAAAAACATTATTTTTTTTTCCAAAATGGATTGAACAATAAGATAAAGGAAAGTTTATGTTTCATGATCAGTTTTATTTTTGTATCAATATAGCTGCAAAAACTGAAGAAAAAAAAAAGATGCTGTTCCTTTCTCAAAAAAAAAAAATGGTGAGAAGAGATTAATTGGGGAATAATCATTGGTTTGCTGGTGACCATCTTACACCCTTAAAATGCTTTGAGAATATCTTCTTCAAAACTCAGCAAGACAGTAACACAGAATAGGGGAAAGATGAACTAGCAGATTTTCCAAACACAGGGTTTCTTTGCAGTATATGCTCTGCTGAAATAGATATTGCAGAATTATATTTCTTTGAAGATGAGAAAACTCCACAGAAGTTACATTAACAGGAAAAAGTTTCAGACTGAGCATAGATATTTGAGGATACTGAAACGGTGTCCCCAAGTGGTTATGTAAGCGCTAATGTCAGGCGTTCTCCTCCCACGAGTCCACCAAATAACAAATTCAAGATTATTGTGTTTGCTCACCTACTACCTGATCCTAAAACTCTGATGCTGTAGAAAACTGACATAGGTCACAGACAAATCCTCTTACAACATTTTTAGTATAAAATTGTGGGGAAAAGTTTAACAGATACAGAACGAAATGGTATATTTTATGTACTTACATAATAAAAAATTGAATCTGGAGATTACCTGTAAGTAGCAAAGATTTCAAAACATTCCTGTTCTCATATAGTGTTTATCCAATTAACTGAGGGATTGGAAGGAAAAATCTAAGGGAGAGAACCATAGTTTTCAGCCAGAGATCTGAGTCTTTAACATTTGGGTTATCCTATGTGCCTTCTTCATTATTCAGTTCTGATGGATACTTTCATTACTTTTTATTTAATGGTCTGTCTTCTCCCCAATTATGATGGGCTTTCCATTATGATCTCCATTTGTGTTCTTCCCTCTTCTGTGATACAATTATTGGCCCATGTCCAAAGCCTTATGTACTTTTTCTAGGTTTATGAAAAAAAATTCATTTTAAGATGCTGGAGATAAGATAACAAGTGAGTAATTAGTCTTTGACAATATTTGTATTCTTCTCTTCTTCCAGTATCCATCTACTACATTCCCAGCCTCTTACAACTAGGTGATAGTTCTGGCCACTGAAATACAAGCAGAGTGATGAGTACCATCTCCAGGCTGATTCTTAAAATCTTTGATGAAGATCCTTCTCTGTCATTTTTACCTCTGTGGTCTGGTGGCTGGCTCCAGAGGAAAGTTTTCCAGTACCAAAATAAAATGAGCACATTTATACTTTTGAATCATCCCCTAACTACATTAAAAATAGTAAAAAAAGCTGGTAAAACTAATTCCAATGATATATTTATCGAACATAATATATTATCATTTCAAAATGTAGTAAATCTTAAATTATTTGTTGTATAGTTTATAATCTTTTCAACACCATGCTTTACAATCTAATGTTTATTTTATACTTAGTATCTATGAATCAGATTTCTTTCACTATAACAAATACTCAAGATAATCAACTTATAAAGAAGAAAGATTCATTTTGGCTTAAAAAAAAAAGAAGAAGGGACTGTGCCTCCACACTTCCCTTCAGGGGCACACCGTCAATGACCTACACATTTCCCAGTAGACTCCACCTCTCATTAACATCACACTGGGGACTAAGCTTTTTCCACATGGACTTTGGGGGGCCATTTAAAATCAAAACTAGCATAGCACATCTCAATCCAGACTATATCCACATGTGAAGGGTTCAGTGGTTACATATGGTCAATGGCTATTCTACTGGGTAGTGAATTTCTGTAGAATGAAGTTGAGATATTGGAACAATTCTCTACTGGAAAGCCATGGTTCAATGAAGGACTGGGGGGAAACGACCTAAACCTGAACTGTGATGTGAGTCAGAGTAAGACATTGAGGTTCCTGGGTTTGTTTATTATCAGCTCATGCACTATTGAAGATTAGATTACTGAGTAGCAAATACTCACAACCTTTCTCCCACCTTCTCTTTACTTCCACAGTAGGAGTATATACTTCCCTGCATCACTGAACTTGGGCTTGGCTATTTGATTTGCTTCACAGAAAAAACAATGTGCTGGTGTTAAGTCTAGGCCTTAAGAGTATTGTATGATTATGATATACATTTTTTTTTAGCTTTTATTCTCTTTTCAAAAAACCTGAATTAGATGATCCACTGGTCCCAGAAATATTAAGTATTGTTTGCAACTCCATTTTGGGGTAAATTTTTATGCAGTGTTATATTGACAGTAGTTGACCGACACAACCATTCAAATAGAGATTCATTTCCCAAAGAAGAATGTCCATCCCACTACCAATCCACAGTTGTCTTTTCCAGTGGAATTTCCCATGTTATAGCTTCTTTTCTAGTCTTTCTTCCCTTTCATAAGCCCCTAACTCAATCTTTCCGTGTTAGCAGTTAGCAGTAGTGTGCTGTTTTATAATTATTTACATGTGCAATTTCAAAGGTTAGTCGTTGTCTTTTTAAAGCTTAAGATTTCAGTCTACAATTGTTCCTTCAGTAATTCAATGCTTCATTTTTTCAGCAATTGATTCCAGTAGCCATTCCAGTACCTTTAATATGTTTCAGGTACTGTTATTGTCTACACAGTGCAATAGTAAATAAGAACTGTTGTCATGGTATATAACACAAAAATATAATAAAAAGGGATGTAGTGTTGCTTTAAAGAAAAATGAAAATGATTGGAGATGGTGATTATTATTTTGAAGTGATTTCACAACCCTATATTCTATACCCTGAAGAAATATAAACCCTTTCTAAAATTTGCACCTATTGCTAGGAGCTTGTATTCTTATACTTCTTTGTGGCTTCCAACTGTTTCCACTGATTTAGTTCAGCTTAGGGTTATTTTTGCTTTCCTACTTGTCTTTTCTTTGTCCCATCCTGCATTAACTAAGTTAATTAAGCTAATATCACAGAAAGTGTTCACACAAAGGCATTTATGTGTAAGACTTTCTTTAAGGTATTAAGAATATGGAAGGATTTTCATTATGGAAACACAATTTAAAATTCAGTATTAGTTATTCCTGATTTTAAAAGTCTCAGAGTGAGACCTGAGCCTCTTACCACAAAATTTCATTGTTTACATTTTTCATCTTCATTCTTTTGTTCTAATTTCTAAATTCTGATTCTTATTTTCCTTTAGCAAAGCAATTGTGTTAGCTGTTTCCTTTCCCTGGCTCTGCCCGTCCAGGATACTAGTCTAATTTTTCTACTAAATAGCTTCCAAAGTTATTTTTCCATATATGGAAACACAGGGTTAGAAGTACCGCTTTAAAGTTACACAGTTAGAACATGTAGAACTGAGATTTTAATCTCAGATTTCTGACTTTAATATTTGCAAAGTTAAAACAAATTTTGTAATCATCTCACTTAAGTTAGAAAACACATAACTTCTGATAAGTTTATTTGCTTTCCAGAATCTGTCTAGTGGAAAATAACTTTATGTGATCACTTCCATATAAGCTGAGTCATTTCACAATATAAACTCAAAGAAGAATTTGTACATTGACATAACAATGAGATCTTAATTCTGGGGGTGGGTGAGCTACACATTATTAGGTGTCAGGGGAAGGCAGTTTTACCTGTGGCTCTCCTCTGTCCATTGATGACATCCATTGAACTATGAGTCATTTAGACTGGACATCACACAATGGCCTCTTGCTTTGACGTATCAATTGCCTATGTCTGTTGTCTTTCCATGGTCTTTGACCATGTACCATATGCACTGAGCTGGCTCTTCATCATTTTCTTGAGCCTCTTCCAGTCACCTTACTTTCTCTCAGTCACTTTAATTCCCCTTTGGGAAGAATTAGTAAATCTCATATGCTTTTGCCCAAACCAGACTAATAAGTGGAAAACTTGGAGACTATCAACACACTCCTTTAAGCCTTGCCCCTCCAAAGACTTGATGCAGCATTGGTATTAATGACCTGTAAAAGACGCTCACACCCTAATCCCTAGAACCTGTAAATTACCTTACTTCTGTGGCACTAAGAACTTCAACAAAGTGATGAAGTTAAGGATTTCAGAGATGGGAAGATTCTAAATTACCCAGGTTGACCCAATATAATCACACAGGCTGTTAAAATCTTTTTATATGTCAGAGCTGGAGAAGAAATTCTTCTACACCATTTTAACCTTTACCTTTACAGAGGTGGCTTCTCAGAGGAATAACTCCTGAATTTTTCATCAGTTGAAATTTCTCCTCCTCAGCGATTAATTCCAGTAGCCATTTTAATTCTCTGCCATGGTTGCTGACCTAGTCCCCTACCTAGCTCTTTTCCTACCTCCTTTCCAATTATGGACCATATGTGAAATGCTCTCAGTAACTCTATTCTAACCGTCTCTTACTGACATCTATTTCATATTTTTCAGATTGTCCATTCTATATTATTATACCCATCAAATTCTTGCTCTCTTCTGGTAAAACATAACCCAGACTAATTTTGCCTCTCCTTTCTCACCTTCAGTTCTCAAGCTGATTTACACTGATGCATATTTATGCTCTCTCAAGCTGAGTCTTTAGCATAACTTTCAACCCCTTGTCTTTGGTTCACTCCATCTCCCACTGCCTCACTGAGTTTTGCAAATATACATCTCTTTTCTTAATCCCTCTTTTTCTCAATTTTAAAAAGATATCACATCACTCATTTCAAAAAGAATTGAGACTGTCAGTCAAAAAGTTCCTCAACATTTTTCCCCTCTATCACTGGTTTAGGACTGTCATAGGAATTATACAAAATGAGGGGGGAAAATAAAGTATTGTTCTTGCATTTGAAGAGCTAAGAGAATTTACATTATCAAGTACAAAACAATTTCTATGACAGTTCTTAGTGTAATTCAAGCTGCAAAGGCATTGTGTTGAACTTTATTCAAATCATTAATAATCTGAAAGTCCTGAATTCCTAATTTCTAGGATTTTGATCCAAGCAGCAAAGTTGAGACTAGCTCAGGTGAAACAGCATGTAATCAGTAATTATTTGATTTATTATTAATCCTGTCTCTGACCAGTGGTAGGAGAAACAAAATGTCAGCTGTGGCCTGAAGCATTCTCAAGCAGTCAGGCTAAAATTCATTTTTTTTTCTTTTTCTTACATGTCATATTATTTCTTTCAATGGCTGCCTTCTTTAACAGGAATACAAACTTTTTGCCATACTTTTTTCATGGTTGTGTCTACTTGGCCTTGTAAGGTCCTTCCACATTTTATTTCTAATTTTAATTGCATTCATTTAAAAAAAATTTTTTAGACTTTGATGGACATTTATTTTATTCATTTATTTATATGCGGTGCTGAGAATTGAACCCAGTGCCTCACACATGCGAGGCAAGCGCTGAGCCACAACCCCAGCTCCAACTATGTGCATATTTCAAATGTTGTTCCTATAAAGTGACTGTCCCCTTTCACGGATTTCTGAAAAAGAACTATGCTCAATGCAGCTAACTTGTTGACTTCCTTTCTTCTCCCATAGATTACCCCTTTGATCAATACTTCCCTTTTTGCATTCCTAGCCAAGCATAGTTTGAATGTATAAACCGTCCTCTAATTGACAGTTATATCCATATGAGAGCTATAACCCTTCTTCTAGACCTGACAGCTTAATATTTCATGTGAAGTTTTTTCCCCCCAGTCAGTAGCAGAGGCCTGAAAGTTTGTGAGCTGTTTTGGAAGTACTTAACTTTCAACCAGGGACTAGTGTATGTAAAAGGACGAGGTACTGTCAGTTTCAATGTGCTATTCAAATACACATCTCCTTCAGCCACCTGAAGGGTAGAGATTTTACTCATTCAATCTCAAATGTATTTCTCTGAGCACATCAGAGTTGTCTTTTGAAAAGAGTAGTATGGTTCCTTGAATTATTATAAACATAATCTTAAATTTAGAAAAAAATATGATATGCTTATTGGGCTTGTAAATGTTGTAGTGAAAAAGATCTAGAAAGATATTATTTAAATTCTTAGTGCATTTCTCTCTCCTGTATGTATGTAATAGTTCCCCTACAAGCTCTTTGGGGCATATTGTGTCACCTGTGAGACCTCCAAAATCAAACAGCATTTTCAAATATGAAAATTATCCAGTTTGTTGTCATGTATCTTGCTAAAATAAATTGTCATTCTAAAACTGCAAGACTGTTCTGTCTCTTTGCTTTCCATTTTAACCAAAATGTATTCTGAGCAGCATCTGCCTAAAATAGTATCTATGGAATGAGCACCATAGAAAAATAATTTTGGAGAAATCAAGGAAGCATGACCTTACACAAATCCCTTGAGTCTCCAAAGCAACATTTTAAAAATCACAGTTTTTAATCAGAGGAACCCTGTCTAC
The DNA here is from genome assembly GCF_052094955.1 of Ictidomys tridecemlineatus. NCBI lineage: Eukaryota > Metazoa > Chordata > Mammalia > Rodentia > Sciuridae > Ictidomys > Ictidomys tridecemlineatus. The sequence continues at coordinate 53,900,290 of NC_135487.1, forward strand.
TCAGAGTTCTTGAATGTGTAGTTGTCAATTGTTGTCAAGATTAGTTTTTTTCCCCTATGCCAAATTATCTCCCATTTGAAATTATATGATTGTTTTGAAACACATGATATAACAAAGAACATGAGGCAATCCCTCAGGGTGCCCCACATGCAAGTTTTGCTTCAGACTGTCTTGTTAGGAAGTACAGTCCAAACTTTCTCTTGTCTCAATTCTAGCAGCCTATGAGCAGAGAACAACCACATTTTGCTCTGGCCTGTTTGTATACCGTGTGTGCGAGTTTGCGTTCATTCCATTTTTACTCTTCATGATTTGTGAGGCTTGGTGAAACGTGACACAAAAAGACTTCAACACATAGTCATTGTGGTTTCCAAGATCTTATCCTTGCTTAGACAAAAGCAGAAGTTTGAATTTGGTACTTCTCTGTTGAAAAGATGGATTTGTCCTCAATGTACAATTTTCCTTATGTGGTTGACTGTGTTTTATGGGAAAACTTGGCTTGGTGTTTCTTCATGTAACAGTCATCTTTCATGAAAGTTGGGCACAGGAATAAAGAAAGAGGTTCAGCGTGTACGGTGTGGAATTAAATGATTCAAATTAATCAGGGATAAGTTCAAACAGAAAGGAGGGGTTAATATTCTTGAAGGGCATATAGCATTCTTGAGACTTACCCAAACTAGCCACATAATTTTCCTAATTCACATTCATGGATTAGCAGACAAGATTTGGAAGAACACAAGATTTGGGACCAGAAAAGCCTGAGTGAGAATACAAATTCTTCTATTTATCAGTAAAAAGATTTTGAACTAAGTAAGCAAACTTTCTGAGGATCATCATCCTTATCTGTGGAAAGAGAACTATTGATGAATATTTCCTTAAGTTTTTGTAAGGAATTTTATAGTGCATGCAGAATTCCAAGTACCTATGTTACAATAGGCATTTAAAAATATTATTTACATTTTTATTATTTTGCCAGAAAAATAGGATTATGTGTGCTATTGATTTGTTTTAGTAAGGCTAAGGGATCTTAAAACTATGCCCAGTTTAGGGAAATTAAATTCTTAAAGTTCAATTTTCTAGGAGTATGTCTGAATGATCCATTTAATGGTGTACACCTAAATTTGAATTTTTAACACATCTTTCAAAAACGTGGAGACCATTCTTTTTTTCCTGTAAAGAGACAGATTGAATTTTAGGATTGTAAGCCATAGAATCTGGATCACAACTAATTAACATGGTTATAATAGTGTTAAATAAGTTCTAAAAAATGCAGAAAAAACTAAGCATGACTGTGTTCCAATAAAAACTTTATTCCAAAAACAGGCAATGAGAGCTACAGTAATAAAAATGGCATGGTATTGACACCAAAATAAACATGTAGAACAGTAGTATAGAGTAGAAGACACAGAGACAAACCGACATAAATACTGTTATCTTGTACTAGACAAAGGCTCTGAAAACATACATTGGAGAAAAATAGCTTCATCAACAAATGGAGCTAGGAAAACTGGAAATCCATATGCAGCAAAATGAAATTAAATCACTGTCTCTCACCATGCACAAAACTCAACTCAAAGTGCACCAAGGACCTAGGAATTAGATCACAGAACCTGAGCCTAGAAGAAAAAGTAGGTCTAAATCTTTATCATGTTGGCTTAGGATCTGACTTCCTTAACCAGACTCCTATAGTGCAAAAAATAAAATCAAGAATCAATAAATGAGATGGATTCAAACTAAAAAGCTTCTTCTCAGCAAAGGAAATGATCAATAACATGAAAAGAGGGCCCCCAGAGAGGGAGAACATCTTTACTACATGCATATCAGATAGAGCACTAATTTCCAGGGTATATAAAGAACTCAAAAAACTTAACACCAAAAAACTGAACAACCCAATCAACAAAAGGGCTAAAGAACTGAACAGACACCTCTCAGAAGAATATATATAATCAATCAACAAATATATGAAACATCTGTAGTAATTAGAGAAATGCAAATCAAAATTACTCTAAGTTTTCACCTCATTCCAGACAGAATGGCAATTATCAAGAATTCAAATAACAATAAGTGTTGGTGAGGATGTGGAGAAAAAGGTACACTCATGCATTGCTGGTGGCCACTGCAAATTGGTGCAACCCGTCTGGAGAGCAGTGTGGAGATTCCTTAGAAAACTTGGAATGGAACCACCATTTGACCCAGTTATCCCACTCCTCAGTTTATATCCAAAGGACTTAAAATCAGTATACTGTAGTAATGCAGCCACATTAATGTTTATAGCAGCTCAATTCACAATACCTAAACTATGGAAGCAACCTAGATACTCTTCAATAGATGAATGGATAAAGAAACTGTGGTATATATACACAATGGAATATTATTCAGCATTAAAAAAGAATAAAATTATGGCATTTTCAGGTAAATGGTTGGAGTTAGAGAATATCATGCTAAGTGTAGTAAGCCAATCCCCAAAACCCAAAGGCCGAATGTTCTCTCTGACATGATCCATAATGGGGGAAGGAGACATGGGAAGAATGGAGAAACTTTGGATTGGGCAAAGGAAAGGGAGGGGAGGGAGTGGGCATGGGGGTAGGCAAGATGGTGGAACAACAACAACAACAACATAAAAACCCCATCATTAACCTAGGTACACGTATGATTGCACAAATGGTGCAACACTACCTTGTGTACAACCAAAGAAATGAAAAGTTGTGATCCATTTGTGTACAATTCTGCTGTCATGTATAACTGATTAGAACACAACAACAAACAAACAAAAACAAGCAATGAGCCAGGTTTGGCCTGGCTATCATAGTTTGCTGATCCCTAAAGTATGAGAACAAATATAAATACATAGATCTCTTTCCTTTAGTGCAATTATAAGTTAGAGAATGTACATGCTTCAAAATATTTATTAAGTGGAAAAAAAACCCATCAATTTTCAGAGGACCTAATTTTCAAATATTTAACATAAGCTTTGCAAAGTGGGTCCAGAAAACCTTTGGGAGAGGAAAGGGACATGAAGGGCCTACAATGAAATAAAATCAACTGTGGAAAGAGAAAGTCAATTTATGTGAGGAAATACTGAAAAAAAAAGTCCTGATAATTTTGAGCATTGACTACAAGAAAGGCAAAAGTGTGGGGGACCTGTAGGAGGCAGTATTGGGAAGGCAGCTCTGGGAAGAAGAGAGCAAGAGAGAAAGAGGGTCCTTTTGGAAACCACATGCTGAAGAAAAGAAGAGCAAGGGAGAAATTTATGATCCTGTAAGATAAAAGAGAATTTAAAATAACTGAAGGATATAACCCTTCATCTCCCTTCCCTTAAAAGAGCCATCTATTAAGTAGACTGCATGTTTCAACACTGACATAAAAGTGGCATCTTTAACACTGCCCAAACTGCCAATCTGCTCACAGAAATGTGGGAGTACAGGTAGCTTTATATATAAAAGCTAGCATAAGAGAAAAAAAAGGGACATACAAACACATGTATTTTAGATAAAGACAATTCTGCATCCTCCATTCTGAATGAACCAGAAGAAACAATATAATTCTAACACATGATTCCACTTTGACACAGGCTTCATCAAACACAGAAGGAAACATCAGATAGTTAAAAACTAAGTATAGAAGTTAAAACATGTAAAAAGAAGTAATAAATTGAAAATAAAATGAATTCAGGAAAAAGTAGGGGAAAACCACAACATCCTATCAGAAATGAAAACTAAATTACAATATCTGCCCAGAAAGAAATGGTTCATTTAAAAACTAAACAAGGTCCTCTAAATAAATCCAGAAAACAGGGTTTCAAAAAAAGGATCTGAGAAAAAACTTTAAAAAATTAATGCATTCAGGGAAGATCCAACATAATTATAATTGGAATCTCTCAAGATGAATATTCAACATTGAAAAAACAACTAATATTTAAAATACTGAAATAAAAGGAGATTCATATTTACATGTTAATAGGACCAACCAGGTAACAGGTAAGATTGTCCTAGAAGTATCAATTCTGATATATATTTGTCTAACTATTAGTTCCAGATATAGAAAAAAATTCTCAGGGCCTTTGGAAAATCACAATGTAGATCAACACGTGAAAGAAGCATCATTTTTAGGGAAAGAAAATGTGAGGGAAATATTTTATATATATCCAAATTGTTCTTTAAGTATCATGACTTTGTAAAAATAATTTTAAATGAGTAATTATTAAAGGAATATTGTACTCTTGAGTCTTTTCTGGGCAACTTCAAGAGAATGTACATCATCCAGTCAAGAAACAACAAGAGAAATCTTAACAAAGGCATTGTTTAATTACACACACACACTCACACACACACACACACACACATATCTGAAAAATACTATGTAAACATTATATATTCTCAGTATTAAAAAATGACTAATATTTAGAGAAAGAAGTGATTATGAGAGAGTAGAATAAGCTCACTGATTATTTTTTGAGCAATATATAGAGGCCAGAGTACCATTAAAAGCAAACTAATACACCAGATAGTAAGAGATTAATGGAAATGAGAGTGTAAGGTTAACTAACAATTATATGGGTGTAAAGATAGCCATGGAATCAAAGCAAAGCATAAACCTTTCTAAAGGTCCAAAATAAAAACTAAAGCCAAAAAAATGACAGATAAAACATGGAAAATAAATACTACAGATATTATTTATACAGTTAAGATTTATCATTCAATAAATGTAAATGTGCTTTAAAAGCCACCAAGAGATTTTAAATTTTTCTTAGAAAGCAGACCCAATTATGTGCTTTAAAGAGACAACTTAACAGTAAAATGACTCTTTGAGCAGCAAGCAAGTCAGAAGGACTGAGGATGTCTAGAAGCAATGAAAACAACCAGATTGTGATTTTATTGTCAATAAAGTTAAATTCAAAGGAAGAAAAGTATTGAAAATAAAAAGGAAGGATAGTTATTAATTCCAAAACCCACACATCATAATAAAGACACAATAGTTGTGGACATATGTGTAGAAAGAACGCAGCAACTTCTTTTCTAAAAAGAATTAAAAAAAATTAAAAAATTAAAAAAAAAAGAATAATCAGACATAGATAAACATGCACTAATGGGGTCAGATTTTAAGACACCAAATTGTAGCCAGAGACAGAGGAAGAACAAAAATAAGTAATATGTAGAAGGGCTAAGTAATCAATTGGTAAACAATTAATTAGATCTTAGGGAAATGTATGTATGGGTACTGATACCAGAGAATCCAACTTCTTAAATGCACGTTGAGTATTTACAAATATCAGCTCTGCATTAAATTAATATGACAAATAACACTCACTAGTAACGAAATGAATTAAAAATCAATAACTAAATAAAAATATCCTTTCATCTAAATATTAAAAAAGTTCTAACAAACTTTCTCTTAGGGAAGAAGGGAAGTGAAAGCAAGTTACAAAACTTTAAAAATTGTATGATGAAAATGCTACATATGAAAACTGGGTTAAATAAAAAAGGGCAAGCTAAGAAAAATCTTAAAGCCTTGAGTATTTAGAAAAATTAATGAATGAAGCCTGTGGTCCCAGCTATTAGGAAAACTGAAGAAGGAGGATCACATTTTGCATGCCAGTGTAGCAAGACACTCCTTCAAAGTAAGTAAGTAAATAAATAAAAGCTTTAATTCTCAACACAAAATAACATATTCAAAATGACATAATAAAACAAATTGAAGCTTAAAAGCTTGAGACAGAAAATGATAATGACAAAAACAAATTAATAAGGTAGAGATTTGAAAGTCAGTCTATTTAATTAACAAATTGAATACTGACATTTTAGGCAAAGTTAACAGAGCAAACTGCTAGCTAACTTCATGAATAGGCAAAATAAGAAATGACAAGGAAATCAAAATTTTTGAGCTGAGTGTTGGCACATGCCTGTAATCCAGTGGCTCTGAGAGGCTGAGACAAGGATGATTTCAAGTTCAAAGCCAGCCTCAGCAACTTAGGAGGGCACTTAGCAACTTAGCGAGACCCTGTCTCTAAATAAATTATATTAAAAAAGGGCTCAGGATGTGGCTCAGTAGTTAAGTATCTCTGGGTTCAAACAAAACAAAACAAAACAAGCAAACAAACAAAAAACTTTAGAAACTATTAAAAGAGACTGTACTGTTAACCTCTATGAAAATATCTATGAAGACCTAAATGAAATGTGTGATTTTCTGAAGGAATACAGTTTACTTTTTGATGAACCCATTAAAGATAGAAAATTTAAACAAACTAATTTTTACATAAAACACTAGAAGTTACCAAGAAACAATCTCACAAAGCAAGTCTAGCAAATGTTACAAGTCTACAGGGTCCCAATGTTCCATAAATTGTTTTTGAGCATAGAGAAATGTTCAAATCTCTTTATGAAGCAAATATACCATTACTACCTAAATCCGGTGAAAATAGTAAAAAAAAATAAAATTGTTGATCAATGTAATATGTAAACATTAATGCAGAAATGATAAATAAAATATTAATAGTAAGAATAGAACACTGTAAAACAAAAATAAAATTTCATGACCTGTAGGATTTATTCCAGGAATGCATGGTTCGTTTAATAGTTCAAATTGTACCAGTACAATATACCATATTAATTAGTCTAACGAGAAAGTAGCATTGATAAATACTTCCTTAACACAAATAGATATTTATGTCTATTATATGGATATATGCACATATATATGGCATTCTAGATAAAGATAATTGCATATTAATATTTAATGATTTTAAAGTTAATTTAGTATATTTTTAGTGAGAAAATATTAGAGACATAGCCTCTTGAAGATCTGGTCATCAAGGCAAAGATGCTGATTCTATTCACTAATATTTAGCATTATGCCAGAGGTTTAGCAAATGAAATTAGACAAGATAAACTAACTAGTCTTACAAGAATTGGACAAGAAGTACAACTATTTCTATTGCAGATGATATAACAGCATGCTTGGTAAATATTAGTCAGCCAGTGATAAAACTTAAAAACAAAAATTCAGTAAAGTAGTTTAACATACAGAAATCAATTACCCCTCTCTACAGACAACAGGCAGGGGTTATAATAATCTCCTATTTACAATAGAAAAAAAAGATAAAGTATTAGAAGTAAACTTAAAAAGGTATATGCTAAACCTATGTGAGAAAAATTATTACATCCCAGAAGACACAAAAGTAGTCTTAAACTAATGAAAATAATTCTTATTTTCCAATAACAACAATAAAATAGATAGTTCTCCTTAAAATGAATTTATAAGCTTAAAACAGTCCCAATAAAAACGGCATTTAAAAATAGTCAAGTTGAGAAAGAAATTAATATTGAAAAATGAATATGTCAGAATATTCAAGAAAACACTAAAAAATAATTACAAGTGTCCTGACAGATAGTAAAATATACCACAAGCTTCTTTTGTTGTAAGTATGCTTACTGGTCCATCAATGAGTAGACAGGCCAATGGAATGAAACAGGAAATCTAGAAGTCAACCAAAATAATGGAAATTTGACTTTTGATGTAGCTGAGATCTCAAATTATTGGGCAAAAATGTACTTCTTACTAAATGCTTTTGGAATTGTTGGATAGACATATGGGGGAAAAAGTATCTCCAATTTATATAGCAAATAACTCCAAATGAAGAAGATATATAATGTAAAATAATAAAACCATAATATAAGTGAATCAATTTCTACCTATACCTCAAATTCCATATTTAATAAAACAATTACTACATTCAACTATATACAAATAAAAAAGTTAGTATGACAAATTAAACTGAAATAATGGAATGAAAAATAATGTGTTTGCAACATGTATCTCAGGTAAAAGAGAACAATTCCTAGTTTATACAGAACTCTCCCAAATCAAGAAGAGAAAGACCTTGTAGAAAGAAGACATGAATAGTCAAGTAACAATATATTGAAATGGTCCTTAAATTTGGCAAATGATGTTTAATCCCACCCACAAGAAATAAAATAGAATTTATAATCACAATTCTCAGCTATCAAATTGGTAAGAGTTTATAAACTCTGCTGGGGTTAACCTTCCTGAGCTACAGCCTGGAAATTCCTCCAGTACAGTAGGCTGGACTAATTGTAGATGTTGTCTCATCCATTTCACATCTCAGCGATTGTGGTTCTTTGTTGCCCAAAATACAATCTCCTGAAAGCCCTTTTCTTATTTTTTTTTCTGTTTATATCAAAGGGAAGGGCAACGAAGTCATATTACCTTATCCATTATGTTACCTTATCTTCTAGAAGTAAAAATCTCTGGTTTGAGCCATAGCTTATTTTGACCGGTAGATGTTTACAAATCTGCAAATGTTACTTTAGAAGAAATTGGTTGGAGAGGGTGCCAAGCTCATTTTTATTGAGATTCTTCTTTGCTTCAGGACCTTGGCATAATGTTCTAGATGCTTTGGTTGCTTGCTAATGGTTTTAAACAGCTGTTTGGTTTAACCAGTGCTATAGTTCTTCTTACAGTGGATTGGTATAAGAAAATCTTTTTTATTATAGGCAGAGGAAAAACCCTCACCAATACTTTTTCTAATATAATCCCTTCCTCATCCTATCTGATATTTCTTTCTAGAACTCCAATTATAGATAATTGAACACTCTCAATTTGTCCTCTGTATCTTAACATCATTATTATATGTTCAAATGGTTAACTCTCTGTGTTGAAGTCTATTGTTTAAAATCATAATTTATTTCATGCATTATGTCTTTAACTGCTTAGTTTATCTATTGAGTATTTACTTTCAATCAATATAATTGTTATTTTTCAGGGTTTTTAGTCCTTTTTACAATATGTCTGGGTCATGTTTGACAAGTCTTTCTTTTTTCATATTTTAGTAGTCTCATATTTTTTGAAACATATTTTATGTTTTGTGTCTGATAATTCTGTCTTTAGATTTTTTTAGATATGATTCTTTAGTTTCTTGTTCTGAATAATTCTTTTCTAAATTAATTCTTGGGGAAGTTTTTTATTTTCACTTTTATTTCAAAATTTCCTTGGAATTCCATTTGTGGTAATTCCTTGAGCTTGGTTGTAAAAGTGAATTAAGTCTGTCTGGGCATGGTGGTGCACACCTGTAATCCCAGTGGCTCAGGAGGCAGGAGGATCACAGGTTTGAGGTCAGCCTCAGCAACTTAGCATTGCTCTAAGCACCTTGGCCAGACACTTTCTCAAAATAAAAAATAAAAAGGATTGGGGATGTGGCTTAGTGGGTAAGTGCCCTTTGGTGCAATCCCTGGTATCCAAAAAAAAAAAAAAAAAAGTGCATTATGTCATAGGTGCCTGTGTACATATACACTAATATATCTATTTGGCCTGGTAATGGTTGCATGACAAACAAGGGCAGAACTATGCTTTTTGCCTTTTGGAGATAGGGGTACTTCAGGCAGTATGAGTTCCAGCAAAAAATTCTGAATTTTAGGGCAGAATTTTTCCTTCTCTTTATTCAAAGGCTAACACTGAGTAGAAATTTACTTAGTTTTTAATCTCTGTTTTTTAATTGGCCTGGTCATGCCTCCCTTTGGGGAGGGGGCATGGTTTGTTTCATTGGGGGTTGCTGGTCTATCTTGCCCTAATTGGGCAGCAATTCTTTTCTGTTGGGCTGGATAGGTGTGAGGGGCTCCCAAGCACTCAGGATTGGAAAATGTCCCACGTCTCAGAAAACAATTGCCAAGAAGCTCACTTATATTTTGGCACCTTGCTCTTTTGACTTTTTTAGGCTTCAGTTTCTCTTTTATTGCCAATTCACTCATTGTTTAAAACAAGTTTCAATAGTAATTGTTGAAAATGTAACTCCATAGGTTTACTTTGGACCAGAAGGATTTGTATTGTACATTTAGTCCACCACACTGCTAGAAACAGAAGTCTCTCCAACTTACCTGTCATACTGAAATCCAAGGTACATACTTAATTCAACTGATGTTAACAAGTCATCACATGTTCAAAACATTTGTTTCTTCTCAAATGTCTTCAAGATAAAAGGCATATTCCTTAAGGGGGCACCTACTCTCCGTCCTGATTAGATCTTGGCTTAACGCTGTAGCTTAAACTCATAAAACTCTTCCTTCTATTCTTTGTTCTATTTAACTCTAGATTTTTTTCCCTATGTAACATGGTGTATGTTGACTTTCTTCTTTTGCCTGGTACACTCTTAGTGAGAGGTTTAGCTATGGCTTTTGTTGATTTGCCTAACCTACCTACGCTCCTTCTCAGGACTGGGGTGAGGTTTTGAATAATGTCCGGTAGGAAGTGTTCTTTGACCTGTGACTCCCTTTCTTCATATTCATCATCTTCCAGGAGCCCTCTAACTGCACCCTGTCTTTACGTTGTAAGCATTTACCATATTGAGGTTGAACATTTCCTCATTATCCTCATCTGCCAAGCCTATGATGGTGCTTTCCATATTAAAAGTTTAATAAATGTTGAATGAATGAACATAATTATTATGAATCTCATTACATAATCCAGCACCTTTAACTGTTCATTTTAGCTTTTCTGAAATAACTAAATGATATTATTTTATCTGTTATGTTTTTTTAAAATCGTCATAGAACCCTTTCACATACATGACCTCATATGTTACAGGTAACGTAGGCCAAATTTAGCTCTGCCCTAGACCTGCCAGACCATGAGAGTGATGTAATCCTTAGTGATGTTAAAGCCTAAATGCTAACAGTGGAATAACTCTGCTGTGTTCTATTGTGAGAAATACTTCTAAATTTTTCCAATTGTCTTTATTGTACACTTTTATCTTACTTACAGCTGTAAAAAGTTTTGGTCAAATCAAAATTAAGTTTTCTTAGTTTTTCCCGTGGTATAGTTTGGATGCTAACAAAATCAATTTGATATTGATATTTGTCTCCTCGAGATTGGTCATTTTCTCAGTGCTCTGATGAAATCAAAAGAGATTTGATTAGCAAAGCTTTTCTCATGAGACTTAGGAAAAATTTTCAAACTTTGGAAACATGTTAAATTAAAAGGCTGAGAATATAAGGACATTTTATCAGGTAAGAGTGTGTCTTTTGGACATTGCTTAAGCAGACAGGAGCTCAATGAAGTGGTGAGTTTGATCTCCTTGAGTCCTAGCTATTGTGAGCAAAGACATGCATCCGAGCAAGGAATTCAGACTGGAAATATGACAATAAACCCAGAGATCAGAGCTTTGCCAACTTTTTCTGGGGAATAAAGTAGCAGAGGTGTTTGAGCTCATAACTCATTTTAGAGCGGTTCATTTCAAAAAATTGGGATGGAATTTACATAACATACAATTAGCCTTTCTTGTACAATTTAGCAGCATTTAGTACTTTCTCGGATTTGTGAATCCTTATCTTCCTCTAGTTTCATTTTTTAAAAAAATCACCTCAGAATATACCTACTCCATACTTTTTAAGCAATCACTCTTTATTTTTCCCTATACCCATCTCCTGGCAAGAGCTAATTGCTTTCTGTCTCCATGGTTTGCCAATTCTTGATAGTTCACATAAAAGAAATCATAAAATGTGACCTTTTGTGTCATGCTCCTTTAACTTAGCATACATAATGTTTTGAGGTTTATCTAAGTGACATTTCTGTGCTTCATTGCTTCTTATGACAGAATAATATCACATTTTACGTATTGTTACTAGTTGCTTATCCACTCAACTATGGATAAACATTTGTGTTATTTCCACCTTTTGTTTATTATAAATCACATTACTATGAAGAAATAGAACAGTATTTATTCAACAGCCTATTTTAAGTTCTATGTAGTATAAACCTAGGAATGAAATTTCTGATTCTTTTACAGTCTTATGTTTAACATTTTGAGAAATGATCAAACTGTTGTCTACAGTGGCCATCTTACATTCCCAGTGGGAATATATAAATGTTACAATTTCTCTACATCCTCATTATTTTTTATTTTCTTCTCCTCCCTCTTCTTCTCCCATCCTTACCATGCCTTTCTCCTCCTCTTTCTTTTATATAACCATGATAATAGGTATGAAGTGGGATGTCATTTTGATTTTGACTTGCACTTTAATGATTTTAATAATGTTGAATATTTTCTCAAATGCTTTCCAGCCATTTGTATGTATTCTTTAGAGAAATATCTACTCAAGTTATTTTTTTCATTACTGAAAGAGTTTAAGCATTCTTCATATATTCTGGATGTATATAAATCCTTTTCTAATATGTAATTTGCAAATATTTCCTCCTACTCCTAGGTTGTCCTTTCAACTTCTGAATAGTATTTTTTAATATATGTGTTTTATGCAGCCTTATTTGTTTTTTTTTGTTTGTTTCTGTTGCCATGACCAAAACACCTGAGAAGAACGATTTTAGAAGAGGAAATGTTCATTTGAGGCTCCATTGCCTTGCATACAGTATCAGAGGTCTTAGTTTATACACAGCCAATTCCATTGCTCTATGCCTGTGGTGGGGCAGAATATCATGGTGAAAGGGTATAGAGAAGGAAAGCAACTTAGGTCAAGGTTACCAGGAAGAAGAAGTAGGAGAAGAAGAATGAGAAGGAGAAGGAGAAGGAGGAGAGAGAGACAGACCGACATACTGAACTTGGCTAACCAGGGACAACACATACACTCCAAAGTCACACCCCCAGTGATCTCCCTCCTCCAGCTATACCATACCTGCCTATAATTATAACCCAGTTAATTCAGTCAAGTGGATCAATGTGAACATTAGGTCAGTACTCTCATAACCCAATTATTTCACCTCTAAACTTTCTTTCGTTGTCTTACACATAAGCTTTTGGGGGATACCTCCTTTCCAAACCATAATAGTACATAAGTTGTTATTTTAAGGCCAACATACCTATTTATTGCTCCTGCTTTTGATGTCAAGTCTCTGAATCAATTGCCAAAATCCAAAGCCATGAAGACTTACTCCTATGTTTTGTTTTGTTTTGTTGTAATAGTTTTCTTGCTTTGACTTTTACATTTAGATCTTATTTATTTGGGGACAATATGTGTACTTGATGCGAAGTAGAGGTCCAGATCCATTGCCTTGCATACCATTATATAGTTGTGCCAACATAATTTGTTGATCGTTCTCTATTAGTGGATTTGTTGCCCTGTTCTAAGTTGATTGGCCATAGGTGTATGGGATTATTGCTAATTTCTCAATTCTGCTTCTTGGGTTTGTGAGTTTATTCCTGTGCCATTACCACATTGTGTAGGTGAAGCTTTTCTTATATGTGTTATGTTCTCCTGAGCATTTCCTCCAAAGAGGGGAGCCTTTCTTCTCATTATCCAGTGGCAGAAGTGGGGCTTATAACAGAATCTCTGTCTTTCCTAACTCTAATGCTTGCCACTTACCTGTGATAACAGATAGAAAAGAATTATGATCCCATCCATAAAAGGCTCCTTACAGGTCATTTTCCCAATAGATCTTGCATGATGTTTTGTTAGGGAGTCTTGTTTATTCCTTGCAACGGATCCTTGGATGTGGTACTATGGTAGTGTGATGTTACATATTCAATTATAATTCTGAACAACTCAAAGCAAGCCACAAAGTGGGATGTGATGGTGTAGTAGAGGAGAGGGAATTTTATAGTCCATTATGCTTGAACTGGCTGAGTCCCAGTTACACTTATAACATCATGACCATGTAATTTTAGCCTCTTCAAACAAACTTCTATTCAATTACCTTATATTAAATGTGGATGAAAAACTTATCCTTTAGTATTTTTGTGATAAGTAGGCATAAAGTAAATAAATTTCCCCTAGTTTAGTACCATATGCCAAATGTTGGTAACAGAAAATCATGCTAGAAAAAAGCTATTAATCATTTTGTATAATATATATAATAACATATATGCATTTTGTAATATATATATATATATATATATATATATATATATAATATATGCAGAACCTTATGTGGAATACAATCCTAAATTTAAATCAATTGCAGAACTTGGAAGACCAACCCACCATACACTTTTCAAGATACTTCCTAGGAAAACAGCAATTTACCTACTGACCATTGTACTTTGGTTTTAGTGTTAGGACTTTTTCCTTAATATGCTAGCAGGTAGAAGTGTGTATGTGTGTGTTTGTGTGTGTGTGTGTGTGTGTGTGTGTGTGTATGTGTTGTATTTGTGAGTAAATATTCCCTCTGTTTGCTCTTCTTTTCCATGCTGAGTTTGTAAGCCTTGGTGTCAGGCATTTTCTTTTATTAATATGCTGTGTAAATATGCCTGACATCTATAAAAGTATATGCTGCATATCCATAAAAAACAAAGAAAGGTAATACCAATGCCAACAACTGAATGAATGGAGGTCTTCTGACTACCATCTCAAGTCTATCCAGTTCTCAAATTTGAAACTAAGCCAGTTTCTAAGGTAATTGGATTGTGGATAAGAGAACTTACTTAGAGCCAATTTTATTTTTCTGAAAGTATTTGATTTTTTGTTGCTCCTCTGATATCAGAAGCATTATTACTAGGCTATAGTCTCTGAAGAGAGAGCCAGAGATTTGTATACACTTGTATTCTATTTGCTACCCCTCACTGACTGTATTACTTTCAGTAGTCACATCACTTTTTGAAATCAAATATAAATCTGAGATTTATATTTGTAAAAATATAAAGATAGTATATTTGTCTCATATACTAAATAAAAGGAATAACTACCTCATAGAGTCATCTGTAAGAATAAATTGTAATCATGGACATAAAAGTGCCCTGTGAACCATAAGCACAACACACATGTGAGTTCTCATTAAAAACATTTAATATCATTTACAGAACTGTGGAATCTTAAATTAGGAAGGCTCCTTACAGGTCATTTTCCCAATAGATCTTGCATGATGTTTTGTTAGGGAGTCTTGTTTATTCCTTGCAACGGATCCTTGGATGTGGTACTATGGTAGTGTGATGTTACATATTCAATTATAATTCTGAACAACTCAAAGCAAGCCACATCCCCCAACGGTCTGGGGTAATGACTTTTTCACGTGCAAAGGCAATTAAAATGCCTTGGGTGAGTACAAGAGAGATCTTCCACTGTAGACTTTCCTACTCAATCATCTAGCCAGGTCTTTTGGGCATGTGCAGAGAAGGCAACTTCCTCTTATGCTTTCTTCCTTATGCTTAGAAGAATACAATTTGAAAACAGGGAATACAGAGGCAGGGCATCTTCAAAAAAAGAAACTTAAATGTTGCAATGATAACTACTATGTAACTTGGTTACTCTGTAACAATGGTTTGGCTTCAAATATTTTGTGCAACTCTCTAAAAAAGAGGCCTGTAGGAAGATGCTATTTGTAAATCTATTTATTTTATTTACTATCTTCAAGAAATATGCTCTTCTTCACTGTAGTCATGCATTTTTGTCTTGTTTTCAAGTGTAATTAAGAATTGTATCAGAGTTAGTATTTTCAGGATTGTAATTGACAGAAGAAAGCCAAATCATAATCTTTTCCAAATCTTTCATAATTAATGAATAATGTGTGTATGAAACAAGACCTAGTAACTCAAGTACATAAAATTTGATTGTGTTCTTCTGTGTCAGGAACTCTGGTTTGCATATAGTATTCATTCTTCCTTTTTTACTGCCATCTTAATTTGGGGATAGGGAGAATCATCTTTCTTTAATTCTTAGTGCAAGACATTTGGAAGTAATGAATTCACTCTGATTACTACTTCAGTAATAACTTATTTTAAATTAAACTTTTATTTTGATATAATTATAGATTTATATAAAGTTATAAGAAATGACCCTGAGAGATCCCATAAGCCCTTTACCCATTTACCCCCAAAGGTAGCATTTTACAAAATCATACAATGTAACAACCAGACTATTGCTATTGATACAGTCAAGAGGCATAGAATTTCCAATACCTCAAGTATGTTTTATGTTTCATTTTTATGACAATACCTGCTTCCTTCCTACCTTCACCCCTTTCTTAATTTCTGGCAGCCACTGGTATGTTCCCTATATCAGCCACTGGTATGTTCCCTATACCTATACTATTCTATAATGTCATTGCAAGGAAGCTATATAAATGGAATGTAACTTTTTGAGATCATCCTTTTTTACTCTACATAATTCTCTGTAGATTTATCTGTATTGTTGTTTGTATCAATGGTTTGCTCTTTTATATTTTCTGTATACTATTCCATAATATTGATGAACTACAGTTTTTTAACCAGCCACTGACAATAGGACATTTGGGTTGTTTCTAATTTGGGATTATTACAAATAAAGCCATTACAAATATTGTACAGTTTATGTGTGAACATAAATTTTCATTTCTCAGATAAATGCTCAAGAGTACAATTCCCCGTCAGTATAGTATATGCATATTTAGTTTTTAAATAAACAGTTGAATTGTTTTCGGGAGTAGCTGTACAATTTTATGCTATAAGCAGCAATTGTTAGTTGTCCAATTTGTCCACATCCTCACTGGCATTTAATATGGCCATTATTTTTTATTTTAGTCTTTCTGATAGGTTTGTAGTGATATCTCACTGTGTTTTTAATTTACACTTCTCTAAATGACTAATGATGTTGAGCTTTTTCTCATGCCCTAATTGACATGTGTTCATGTCTTTCGCCAGTTTTATAATTAAATATTTACTTATTTATTTTTATTTTGGGATTTTGGGTTATTTCTGGGAACTAGGCTCTTTTTTGAGGGAGGAGTATATATGCTTTGGAAATATTTTCTCCTAAGCTATAACTTGCCCTTTTATCCTTTTAACAAAATGTTTATTTCTCAGAGCAAACATTTTATCTTGATAAGATCCAATGAATTTTTTTTCTTTTTATGACTATGATGTGGGTTTCAAGTCTATGAATTCTTTGCTTAGTCATGGATCCTAAATATTTTATTTTAGTTTTTTCCTTTAAGTCTTATGATTTTACATTTAATTCAATGATCTATTTTGAAATGATTTTTATATAATTTGTGAGACTTAGGCCAAGATTGCTTTCATTTGTAGAAATGTCCAATTGTTCCAGAACCACTTTATTAAAAAGCTATCTTCCCTTCCTTGAACTGTTTCTGCACATTTATCACAAATTAGTTGGGCAGGGGTTGGAGTGATAAAACACTTGCTCAGCAGTCACAAGACCCTGTGTTCAAATTCCAGCACCATACACACAAGAAAAAAGTTGGGCTGCATAGGTCTATTTCTGTGTTCTGTATTCAGTTCCATTTCTTACTGTATCTATCCTCTTACCAACACCACATGGTCTTGATTACAGTAGATATATTGTATATTTAAATCAGCTAGATGGGTTCTTTTGCCTTATTTTTCTTTTAAAAATTGCCTTAGTCCCTCTAGTTCTTTTGCTGGCTACCTTGATTTTGGAATAAAGTTGTGTACATCTACAAGAAATCTTGCTGGAATTCTGACAGGAGTTATGTTAACCTGTGTATCAATTTAGAGATAATTGTTATCTTTACTATATTGAATCTTCCAAGGCATGAACATAGGCTGTCAATTCATTTGTATCTTCATTAGTATATGGTTTGGAATTGAAGGTCCCCCCGATATGTTTGTTGGCGTATTATAGTTGTATGATATGATAGGATTTGTTTTTACTTATTCACAAATGCATAAAATATAGCAATATAATTTGGCCAGTATCACTCAAAGGTATTTTCCCCCTTTCCTCCCTTGTTACCTTCTCCTAGGCCTTTTCCTGTATATTACTGATTTCCCTTCAATTTTCATGAGATCTACATCTCACCCTGCTGCCTTTCTTTTTAGTTTTTCTCTCTAGCTTCAACTATATGAGAGAAAATGTATGGCCCTTGACTTTCTGAGTTTGACTTATTTCTCTTAATATGGTATTCTCAAATTCCATCCATTTTCCTGCAAATGACATACTTTAATTCTTCTTTATGGCTGGATAAAACTCCTTTTTGTATATATGTCACATTTTCTTTATTTATTCATCCACTGACAGACCCCTGGGCTTGTTCTATAGTTTGGCTCTTGTGAATGGGTATACATATATCAGTATAATATGATGACTTTAATTCTTTAGAATAAATACCAAGGAGCATTTGATGCCACTGGGTCATGTGGTAGTTCCATTACTAGTCTTTTGAGAAACCTCCATACTGATTTCCACAATGGTTGTACTAATTTACAACCCAACCAACAGTGTAAAACATTCCTTTTTCTCCACATTCTCTCCAGCATTTATTATTATTTGTATTCTTGATGGATGAGAGTCTAACTAACTAGAGTGAGATGAAATTTCAGTGTAGTTTTGATTTTGTTTTCCATAATTGCTAAAGAAGAACTAATGCCAATATTCCTCAAGTTATTCTATGCAATAGAAAAGGATGAAACATTTATTCTATACAAATTTATTCTATACAGCCAGTATCACTCTCATATCAAAACTAGATAAGGACATATCAAGGGAAGAAAACTACAGACTAATATATCTGGTGAATGTAGATGCAAAAATCCTTAATAAAACGTATTAAGAAGACTGTACATCAGGACCAACTTGGTTTTAGACTAGGGTGGATGGGTGGCTTAACATAAGCATATCAATATGTGTAATTTACCACATACATAGAATGAAGAATGAAAATTACTTTTAGTCATCTCAAAAGAGGCAGAGAAGGCCTAAAAAATTTAGCACCCATTTATGATAAAAATCACTGAAAAACTAGGAATAAGAAGAACCTACCACAATATCATAAAGGCTATATACAGTAAACCTAAAATAAGCATCACAGTGAATGCTTTCAAAACTAAAAGTATTCCTTTCAAAATCTGAAATAAGACAAGGATGTCCACTCTTACCAGTCCTATTCAGTATACTACTGGAAATACTAGCCAGAGTAATTAGGCAAGAGAAGGTAATAAAAGGGATAAAAGGGGATTTCAAGATGACAGAACAGAGAAGGTCACTTTACTGAATGCTCCATGGTATGAAACAAAGAAAGCAGATAGGCAGCTTCTCAGCAAGATGGGTGAACAACAACAACAACAACAACAAAATAAAGGTGGAAGGACTTTACTGAAATTTATTAGTGGACAGTCAAAGCACATTGACATTCAAAGCAGATCAGGGACTCAAGAGATTGGATATAATAAAATAAGGAAGAAACTCCCAGTTCCAGAACTGCTGCCATGAGGAGCCAGAGTGGTCTTTCCATGAGCAAAGTGAAAGGATAAGGGAATTAAAGTATTCTGAAATATTAGGAGGCCTGAGGTGTGTCTGGATATGGACAGTTAGAAATCGAAGACACTACCTGACTAAACTAAAAGGCATATTGCACAATATTTTTGTGTGGAAAACAAAAATAAAAAAAAACATAACAACAACAGCAACAACAACAACAACAAAAACTACATCTCTCATCGCTTCCTGTGGAGGAAGGAACCATTTTGCCTTCAGGGTGTGGGGGCTGGAAGCTGGGGGAGCTGATTCCTGTCAAACCTGAGTTTGGCCCAAAATGTAGGCCTGCAAACCCACACTAAATGACATAAATTGTGCCTAAGTGACCAGGAGAAAACAAATATAGAAAGAGTTTACACAGGGTCTACTGGTCATGGAAATCTGCCAAAAAATAAAAATGAAGTAATCAATAAATCAAATTAAAATTAAGAATTAAATTAAAAATTAAATTAAAAATTCAATGAAAAGTTTCAGTAACAGACTAGACCACTTGAAAGACAACAGTTTCAGGCAATGAAGACTAAATATATAATCTTGAAAATAAAGCTGACCATGGATAAAAGATGTTAAGAGAACATGAACAGAACTTCCAAGAAATATAGATTAACATGAAAAGAACAAATCTAAGATTTACTGGGATAGGTGAAGGCTTGGAGATACAAACCAATTGAATATTCCATCTTTTCAAAGAAATACTCCAGAAAATTTCCCAAACCTATAGAATTAAATGGAATAATCAAATACAGGAGGTTTTCATGACTCCAAATATTCCATACTACAACAGACCCACACCAAGACAAATTATTATGAAAATGCTTTACATAGAGAAAAAGTACAGAATTTTAAAATCTGCTATCAAAATTGACAGGTCAGTTTTAGAAGGTAATCAATCCATATCTCATCTGATTTCTCAAACCAATCCATCAATGCTTGGAGGTCTTGGGATAATATACACCAAGCTCTGAATGAAAATGAATGCTAGCCAAGAATACTATACCCAGCAAAACTAAGCTTCAGAAATGACAAAGAAATAAAAGTCTCCTATGATAAACAAAAATGAAAAGAATTCTCAACTAGAAAGCCTACACTACAAAACATTCAATAAAATATTTCATGAAGAAGAAATGAAAAATTAAAGTGAAAACCAGTAATGGGAGAAACTACGCTAGAAGAATAGTCATTCAAAGGAAAAACTAATTCAAATTAAAAACCAGAAATAAAGCAAAATGACAGAAAATAAAAATCATTTCTCAATAACAGCATTAAATATAAATGGCCTAAAATCATAAATCAAAGGTTATAGACTGGTAGATTGCCTTAAAAAATAAGACCCAACAATATGCTGTCTCCAAGAGAATCACCTCATGCGCAAAGACATCCACAGACTGAAGGTAAAAGGATAAGACAAACATATCATTCACATGGGTCTCGTAAACAAGCAGGGGTTTGTAGTCTCATATCAGATCAAGTGGACTTCAAGCCAAAGTTAATTATAAGGGACAAAGAAGGACATTTCATATAGCTTAAGAGAGTTAAACATCAATAAGTCATAAAAACCATCAATATTTATGCTCCAAAAAATGAGACATCTCTGTCCATCAAACAAACTGTTTTCAACTTTAAGAATCAAATAGATCACATCACAATTATACCAGGTGATTTTAACACATCTCTCTCACCACTGAGTAGATCCTACAGACAAAACTAATAAAAAAGCTATAAAATTAAATAATAGAATTAGTAATTTAGACATAAAAGACTTATATTGAACATTTCATCCATCAATGACTGAATATACTTTCTTCTCAGCAGCACAGAGATTCTTCTTTAAAATAAACCATGTCTTTGACCACAAAGCAACTCTCAGCAAAAAATAGAGATAATACCTTGCACTGTATCAGATCATAATGAAATTAGAAATCTATGATAAAATTTAAAAAATAAAAGCTACTTTAACAACTAGGGACTAAATAATACGTTATTGAATGACCAATGTATAACAGAAGAAATCAAGGATGAAGAAAAAAAAATTAGAGGTAAGTGAGAATAGTGATACAGCATATCAAAATCTCTGGGACACCATGAAGACAGTTCTAAGAGGCAAGTTCACTGTATTGAGCATTAAAAGAATAGGAAGTCAACAAAAATGCAACCTAGCATTAAATCTGAAAGCCCTAGAAAAATAAGAAAAAATCAACACCAAAACCAGTAGAAGACAAGAAATAATTAAAATCAGAGCTGAAATCAATTAAAAAAACAAAATATTCAAAAAATTGATGAAACAAAAATTGGGTTATTTGAAAAATAAAGTTGACAAACTCTTAGCCAAGGTAATGAAGAAAGAGAGAAAGAAAAATTACTAAAAATTACTAAAATGCATGATGCAAAAGGAAATGTCATGATGGACAGTATTGAAATTCAGATGATAATCAGAAACTATTTAAAAAATTTATACTCTAACTCAATAAAAAATATTGAAGACCTTAAAAAATTCCTAAAAACATATGACTTACCCAAATTAAATCATGAGGACATAAAAATTTTAAACAGATTAATTTCAAGCAAAAATATTGAAAATACCATCAAAAGCCTACCAACAAAGAAAAGCCAAGGACTTGACATACTCTCATCTGAGTCCTAGCAGACCTTCAAAGAAGAGCTCACACCAATCCTCCTCAAATAATTCCATGAAATAGAAAAGGAGGGAATCCATCCAAACCCATTCTCTGAGGCTAATATCACCTTGTTACCAAAACTAGAGAAAGACATGTCAAGTAAAGAGAATTAAGACCAATATCCCTGATGAATATAGATGCAAATATTCTTAATAAAATACTGACAAATCACATACAAAAGCATATTTAAAAGACAGTACACCATGATCAAGTGGAGTTCATCCCAAGGATGCATATGCTCAACATATGGAAATTAATAAATATAATTCATCACATCAATAGACTTAAAGACAAGAATCTTATAATTATCTCAATAAATGCAGAAAAAGCATTTGACAAAATACAGCATTCATGTTCAAAACACTAGAAAAACTAGGGATTGTAGGAAATACCTCAACATTGTAAAAGATATATGTAAAACTCAAGGCTAATGTCATTCAAACTGGAGAAAAGTTGAAAGTATTCCCTCCAAAAACTTGAACAAGACAGGGATGAACCCTTTCATCACTTCTATTCAAACACTTTAGCCAGAGCAATAGGACAAAAGAAAGAAATTGAAGAGATGCACATGGGAAAAGAATAACTCAAATTATTTCTATTTGCTGATGACATGGTTCTATATTTAGAAGACCCAAAAAAGCTCCACCAGAAAACTTCTAAAACTCATAACTGAATTCAGCAAAGTAGCAGAGTATAAAATTAACACCCAGAAATCAGTTGCATTCCTATATACCAGTGTGAAACAACTAAAAGAGAAATCATGGAAAATTTCCCATTCACAATAACCTAAAAAAAAAAAGAAAAGAAAAAACACTTGGAAATAAATTTGACAAATAAAAATAAAATCTACAATGAAAACTATAGAACACTAAAGAAAGAAATTGAAGAAGACTTTAGAAGATGGAACGATCTCCCATGCTCTTGGATAAGCAGAAATAATATGTCAAAATGGCCATACTACCAAAAACACTATACAGATTTAATGCAGTTATTAATAAGGTACTGATTATGTTTATAGAAAAAGCAGACATGAAATTTATTTGTAAAAATAAGAGGCCCTGAATAGCCAAAGCAATTCTCAGTGAGAAAAGTACAGCAGGAAACATCACAATAACAAACCTTAAACTATACTACAGAGCAATAACAAAAACAGTGGCATGGTATTAGCATCAAAATATATATGAAGATCAATGATACAGAATAACGAACCCACATAAATACAGTTATCTCATTCTAGACAAATGTACCAAAACATACATTGGAGAAAATATAACCTCTTTAACAAATGGTGCTGAGAAAACTGGTAATCCATATGTAGCAGAATGAAATTAAACCCTTATCTCTCACTCTGCACAAAACTCAAGTCAAAGTGGATTAAGAACCTAGGATCTCTAGAGTATATAAAGAACTCAAAAAGCTAAGCACCAAAAAAACTAATAACCCAATCAAAAAATGGGACAAGGAACTGAATAGATACTTCTCAGAAGAGGATATACAATCAATCAACAAATATATGAAAAATTGTTCATTATCTCTAGCAATTAGAGAAATTCAAATCAAAACTACTCCAAGATATCATCTCACTCCAGTCAGAATGGCAGCTATTATGAAGACAAACAACAATAAATGTTGGCAAGGATGTGGGGGAAAAGGTAAACTCACACACTGTTGGTGGGACTGCAAACTGGTGCAGCCAATATGAAAAGCAGTATGGAGATTCCTTGGAAATCTGGGAATGCAACTATCATTTGACCCAGCTATCCCTCTCTTGGTCTATACCCAAAGGACTTAAAAACAGCATACTGCAGGGACACAGCCACATCAATGTTTGTAGCAGCACAATTCACAATAGCTAAACTGTGGAGCCAACCTAGATGCCCTTCAGTTGGTGAATGGATAAAAAAAAATGTGGCATATATACACAATGGAATTTTACTCAGCAAAAGTAAGAGACAACAAAATCATGGCATTTGCAGGTAAATGGATGGTGCTGGACAAGATAATGCTAAGTGAAGTTAGCCAATCCCCCCAAAAAAAACAAAATAAGGAGGCTGACTCATTGTGGGATAGGGAGGAGAGCATGGCAAGAATAGATGAATTCTAGATAGGGCAGAGGGGTGGGAGGGAAAAGGAGGGGGCAGGGGACTAGCAATGATGGTGGAATGTGATGGTCATCATTATCCAAAATACATGTATGAAGACACAAATTGGTGTTAACATACTTTATATACAACCAGAGATATGAAAAATAGTGCTGTATACATGTAATAAGAATTGTAATGCATTCTGCTGTCGTTTATTTTTTTTTTTTAAATCAATTAAAAAAAACAAAGAAAAAAAAGAACTTAAGCATTAGACCTGAGACCCTATAGTGACTAGAAGGAAAAGTTGGCCCAATTCTCCATATGTCAGCTTAGAAACCAAATTCCTCAACAAGAATCCTACAACACAAGAAATAAAATTAAGAATCAATAAATAGGATGGTATCAAACTGAAGAGCTTCTTCACAGTGAAGAAAACAACCAGGCATGTGAACAGAGAGCCTACAGAATGTGAGAAAATCTTTACTACATGTACCTCAGATAGAATATTAATCTCCAGGATATATAAAAAAACTCAAAAAACTTAAAACCAAAACAAATAAACAAACAACAATGACAAAAAAAAAAAAAAAACCCAAGTAACCCAATCAATAATTAGGTTAAGGAACAGGCAATTCACAGAAAAAAAATACAATTGATCAACAAATATATGAAAAAATGTACAATATCTCTAGCAATTAGGGACATGCAAATCAAAACTACACTGAGATTACATTTCACTTCCATCAAAAAGGCAGTTATCAATTCCAACATGGTGGCGGGTGCGGAGAGATCAAGTCTCTGACCTCTTCAGGTGTGCGGGTATAGGATCGGCTGAATTCAAGCTCCCGTTCGCCTGCTTCCCGCAGACAAACAGCTGTGACTCAGCACTAATCCATCCGGCTGAAACAACTGGTCAGCCCTTCTGATCCTACGGAGGTAAAAGCCAACCGAGCCTTCATAGGTAGTGGCCACAGGTTTGAAATGGGGTTTGGGAGAAACAGTAAGGACCCACCCTTTGCATTGGTCACCCGGCAAAGGGAAACAAACTGTCGCCATTTGCAAGAGATACCTCCACGGCAGAGAACTGATGTCACCAGACTGCGGCGGAGGAGATAACTTCATTGAAACCTGTGGCTACAGGTGTGTAATCCCCTAGCCTTCCCTCTCCACACATCGGGGAAACCTTAAGGGCCCCTCCCAGCTCTCCCATAACGGCCCCTCCTAGCTCTTTCGTGAGCGTGATAGCCAGACCGAGGGAATCAGACGTGGCATGGCACGCGCGGCTCGGAACTCCCGGCTACTGCTCCCACCAGTGCTGACAACTGAGGTCTCTTGCACCAGCTACCTGGGGCGTGGCTACCGGAGGGCAAGTAAAATTCGCTGAGGATTCTCAGCCCCAAGCTCTACAAACTTAGGGTCTGAGGGAATGGCAAAAAGGGAGAGTGTGCCCAGTCGTTCATGAAAACAGGGCTCCCGGGAGCAGCAGACCTGGCGTGTAGCCAGTATTGTGGTGAGCAGCACCCGTGAGAGGGGCCTGGCTAGAGGAAAAGTGGGGAAGTGACTAGTCACAAGAGGAGGCCCTAGGCACTCAGGATTGGAGACTTGCCCAGTCTGGGAGGAGGAGCTGCTGCACAGTGATTGGTTCCCGCATATTGACAGGAGAAGCTTGGCCTGGTGGGCACAGCGCCACCTACTGGAAGAGAAGTTAATCAAACTCTAAGACTGCATTTATTAGTTTTTTTTTCCTCTCTCTTTTTTTTTTTGATTTGGGTTTTTTCTTACATTTTCATTTTTCTTTCCTGTTGTTTTTCAAATTTTTTTCAATTTTTTTTCTTCTAATTTTAATTTTATTTTTTTTATTATTATTATTTTTAATTTTTTTTCTTTTTTATTTCCTATTTTTTTCTACTTTTGTCTTTTCATTTCTTTTCAATTTTCTTATTCCCCCTTCCTTGAATTCTACCTAGTTACTCTCATTCTCTTTAGTGACTTCTTCCCTTCCCTTTTAATACCTTTCCTCCCAAGCATCAAATAAATTTATAGGAGTAAACAGTAACTCAGCAGTCAAACAGAACAAGAAGTAACATGAGCAGCTTGAAAAAGCAAGGAAGAAAAGGAGTACAAACAATGCAGGACAGCCTAAATATTCAGGAAGACCTAGAGTCATCAGAAAAATGGTCATATAAAGAACTCAAGGAACACCTTAGACAGATGGAATGGAACCTTAAAGAGGATACGAGACAGTAAATTCAAGCAGCGAAAGAACACATTGAGAATGAACTACATGAACAGATAAAAGAAGAAGTTAAGCATCTTTATCAGGAGATAGAGATTATAAAAAATAATCAAACAATAATTCTAGAAATGAAGGAAACGATAAACCAAATTAAAAACTCAATTGAGAGTATCACTAACAAAGTGGAGCAAGTAGAAGCCAGAACGTCAGATAATGAAGACAAAATATATCATCTTGAAAAGAGTCTAGCCAACTCAGAAAGGCTGGTAAAAAAATCACGAGAAAAACATCCAAGAGTTATGGGATAACATAAAAAAACCAAACTTATGAGTCATCGGGGTAGAAGAAGGTACAGAGATTCAAACCAAGGGAATGAGTAACCTGCTGAATGGAATAATTACAGAAAACTTTCCAGAAATAAAAAAGGAAACAGATATACAAATTGAAGATGCATACAGGACACCAAGCACACAAAATCACAATAGACCAATGCCAAGACACATTGTTATGAAGATATCCAATATACAGAACAAAGAGAAAATATTAAAAGCTACAAGAGAAAGGAGACAGATTACTTTCAGGGGTAAACCAATAAGGTTAACAATAGATTTTTCATCACAGACGCTGAAAGCAAGAAGGTCATTCAGCAATGTATTTCAAACACTGAAAGACAATGGATGCCAACGAAGAATTCTGTATCCAGCAAAATTAAGCTTCAGGTATGACAACAAAATAGAACTCTTTCATGATAAACAAAAGTTAAAAGAATTTGCAGCCAGAAAACCAGCATTGCAAAGCATTTTGAACAAAACACTACACGAGGAAGAAATGAAAAACAATAACCAAAACCATCAGTGGGAAGTGCCTCGGTAAAGACAGAGGGTGAGGGGAAAGATAATCATGGAGAAACAAACTAAACTTTTTAAAAAAGGATAAATAATCTAACATGGCTGGAAATACAAACCATATATCAATAGTAACTCTAAATGTTGATGGCTTAAACTCTCCAATAAAGCGAAATAGGCTGGTATCATGGATTAAAAAAACAAATCCAACAATATGCTGCCTCCAGGAGACACATCTGATTGGAAAAGACATACACAGGCTGAAGGTGAAAGGATGGGAAAAAATATACCACACACACGGTCTTCGTAAGCAAGCAGGGGTGGCCATCCTCATGTGGAATAAAATCAATAATCATGTGGAATAAAATCAATAAAATCAATAACTTCAAGACTAAGTTAATCAAAAGGGATAAGGAAGGACATTATATACTGTTAAAAGGAACCATTCACCAACAAGACATAACAATTATCAATATTTATGCACCAAAGAATGGTGCTGCAATGCTCATAAAACAAACTCTCCTCAAGTTCAAGAATCAAATAGACCACAACACAATAATTATGGGTGACTTCAACACACCTCTCTCACCATTGGACAGATCCTCCAAACAAAAGTTGAATAAAGAAACTATAGAACTCAATACAACAATCAATAACCTAGACTTAACTGACATATATAGAATATATCAACCATCATCAAATGGATATACTTTTTTCTCAGCAGCACATGGATCCTTCTCAAAAATAGACCATATATTATGCCATAGGGCAACCCTCAATGAATATAAAGGGGTGGAGATAATACCATGCATTTTATCTGATCATAATGGAATGAAACTGGAAATCAATGATAAAAGAAGGAAGGAAAAATCCTACATCACATGGAAAATGAACAATATGTTACTGAATGCTCAATGGGTTACAGAAGACATAAAGGAGGAAATAAAAAAATTTTTAGAGATAAATGAAAATACAGACACAACATATCGGAATCTATGGGACACAATGAAAGCAGTTTTAAGAGGGAAATTCATTGCCTGGAGGTAATTCCTCAAAAAAAGAAAAAAACAACAAATAAATGAGCTCACACTTCATCTCAAAGCCCTAGAAAAGGAAGAGCAAAACAACAGCAAATGTAGCAGAAGGCAAGAAATAATTAAAATCAGAGCAGAAATCAATGAAATTGCAACAAAAGAAACTATTGAAATAATTAACAAAACTAAAAGTTGGTTCTTCAAAAAATTAAATAAGATCGACAGACCTTTAGCCATGCTAACGAAGAGAAGAAGAGAGAGAACTCAAATTACTAACATACGGGATGAAAAAGGCAATATCACAACAGATGCTACAGAAATACATACGACAATTAGAAATTATTTTGAAAACCTATATTCCAATAAAATAGAAGATAGTGAAGACAACCATAAATTTCTTAAGTCATATGATTTGCACAGACTGAGTCAGGAGGATACACACAATTTGCACAGACCAATATCAATGGATGAAATTGAAGAAGCCATCAAAAGACTACCAACCAAGAAAAGCCCAGGACCGGATGGGTATACAGCAGAGTTTTACAAAACCTTTAAAGAAGAATTAATACCAATACTTTTCAAGTTATTTCAGGAAATAGAAAAAGAGGGAGCTCTTCCAAATTCATTCTATGAGGCCAACATCACCCTGATTCCGAAACCAGACAAAGACACCTCAAAGAAAGAAAACTACAGACCAATATCTCTAATGAACCTAGATGCAGAAATTCTCAATAAAATTCTGGTGAATTGAATACAAAAACACATCAAAAAAATTGTGCACCATGATCAAGTAGGATTCATCCCTGGGATGCAAGGATGTTTCAATATACAGAAATCAATAAATGTTATTCACCATATCAATAGACTTAAAAATAAGAACCATATGATCATCTCGATAGACGCAGAGAAAGCATTCGACAAAGTACAGCATCCCTTTATGTTCAAAACATTAGAAAAATTAGGGATAACAGTAACTTACCTTGACATTGTAAAAGCTATCTATGCTAAGCCTCAGGCTAGCATCATTCTGAATGGAGAAAAGTTGAAGGCATTCCCTCTAAAATCTGGAACAAGACACTCTCACCACTTCTATTTAATTTAGTCCTTGAAGTACTAGCCAGAGCAATTAGACAGACAAAAGAAATTAAAGGCATAAAAATAGGAAAAGAAGAACTTAAATTATCACTATTTCCAGATGACATGATTCTATACCTAGCAGACCCAAAAGGGTCTACAAAAAAACTACTAGAACTAATAAATGAATTCAGCAAAGTGCCGGGATATAAAATCAACATGCATAAATCAAAGGCATTTCTGTATATCAGTGACAAAACTTCTGAAACGGAAATGAGGAAAAACACTCCATTCACAATATCCTCAAAAAAAATAAAATACTTGGGAATCAACCTAACAAAAGAGGTGAAAGATTTATACAATGAAAACTACAGAACCCTAAAGAGAGAAGTAGAAGAAGATCTTAGAAGATGGAAAAATATACCCTGTTCATGGATAGGCAGAACTAACATTATCAAAATGGCGATATTACCAAAAGTTCTCTATAGGTTTAATGCAATGCCAATCAAAATCCCAAAGGCATTTCTTGTAGAAATAGATAAAGCAATCATGAAATTCATATGGAAAAATAAAAGACCCAGAATAGCAAAAGCAATTCTAAGCAGGAAGTGTGAATCAGGCGGTATAGCGATACCAGATTTCAAACTATATTACAGAGCAAAAGTGACAAAAACAGCATGGTACTGGTACCAAAACAGGCGGGTGGACCAATGGTATAGAATAGAGGACACAGAGACTAATCCACAAAGTTACAACTATCTTATATTTGATAAAGGGGCTAAAAGCATGCAATAGAGGAAGGATAGCATCTTCAACAAATGGTGTTGGGAAAACTGGAAATCCATATGCAACAAAATGAAACTGAATCCCTTTCTCTCGCCATGCACAAAAGTTAACTCAAAATGGATCAAGGAGCTTGATATCAAATCAGAGACTCTGCGTCTGATAGAAGAAAAAGTTGGGTCTGATCTACATATTGTGGGGTTGGGCTCCAATTTCCTTAATAGGACATCCATAGCACAAGAGTTAATAACAAGAATCAACAAATGGGACATACTTAAACTAAAAAGTTTTTTCTCTGCAAGGGAAACAATAAGAGAGGTAAATAGGGAGCCTACATCCTGGGAACAAATTTTTACTCCTCACACTTCAGATAGAGCCCTAATATCCAGAGTATACAAAGAACTCAAAAAATTAGACAATAAGACAACAAATAATGCAATCAACAAATGGGCCAAAGACCTGAACAGACACTTCTCAGAGGAGGACATACAATCAATCAAAAAGTACATGAAAAAATGCTCAACATCTCTAGCAGTCAGAGAAATGCAAATCAAAACCACCCTAAGATACCATCTCACTCCAGTAAGATTGGCAGCCAATATGAAGTCAAACAAGTGCTGGCGAGGATGTGGGGAAAAGGGTACACTTGTACATTGCTGGTGGGACTGCCAATTGGTGCGGCCAATTTGGAAAGCAGTATGGAGATTCCTGGGAAAGCTGGGAATGGAACCACCATTTGACCCTGCTATTGCCCTTCTCGGACTATTCCCTGAAGACCTTAAAAGAGCATGCTACAGGGATACTGCCACATCGATATTCATAGAAGCACAATTCACAGTAGCTAGACTGTGGAACCAACCCAGATTCCCTTCAATAGATTAATGGATAAAAAAAATGTGGCATTTATACACCATGGAATATTACACAGCACTTAAAAATGACAAAATCATGGAATTTGCAGGGAAATGGATGGCACTAGAGCAGATTATGCTTAGTGAAGCTAGCCAATCCCTAAAAAACAAATACCAAATGTCTTCTTTGATATAATGAGAGCAACTATGAACAGAGCAGGGAGGAAGAGCAGGAAGAAAAGATTAACATTAAACAGAGACATGAGATGGGAGGGAAAGGGAGAGAAAAGGGAAATTGCATGGAAATGAACGGAGACCCTCATTGCTATACAAAATTACATATAAGAGGTTGTGAGGGGAATGGGAAAATAAACAAGGAGAGAAATGAATTACAGTAGATGGGGTAGAGAGAGAAGATGTGAGGGAAGGGGAGGAGGGATAGTAGGGGATAGGAAAGGTAGCAGAATACAACAATTATTAATAGGGCATTATGTAAAATTATGGATGTGTAACCGACGTGATTCTGCAATCTGCATTTGGGGTTAAATTGGGAGTTCATAACCCACTTCAATCTAATGTATGAAATATGATATATCAAGAGCTTTGTAATGTTGTTAACAACCAATAAGGAAAAAAACAGGCAGTTATCAAGAATACAAGCAACAATAAATGTTGATGAGTATTTAGGAAAAAAGATACACTTATACATTGCTGGTGTGATTGCAAATTAATGCAACCATTATGGAAAGCAGAATGGAGATTCTTCAGAAAATATGGAATGGAACCACCATTTGGCCCAGTTACCCCACTCCTTGGCATATACCAAAAGCTCTTAAAATAAGCATACTATAGTGATTGGTTACATTAGTGTTTACAGCAGCTCAATTCACAAGAGCCAAGCTATGGAACCAATCTAGGTGCCCTTCAACAGATGAATGGATAAAGAAGATGTGATACAGAAACACAAAGGAATATTAGTCATAAAGAATAATGAAATTATGGCATTTGCTGGTAAATGAATGGATCTGGGGACTGTCATGCTAAGTGAAATAAGCCAATATAAAAAAATCCAAAGGCCAAATGTTCTCTCTCATTTGAAGTTTCTAACCCATGATAAGATGGGGGAGGGAAAAATAGAAGTTCATTAGACTAAACAAATGGGAATAAAGGAAAAGGATGGGTAATGCAAATAGGAAAGATAGTAGAATGAATTGGACACAATTCTCCTATACATGAATTTACAACCAGTGTAAAGACCACATCATGTACAAGCACAAGAATGGAAAGTTATATTCCAAGTATGTATGACATGTCAAAGTACACTCTATTGTCATGTACATCTAAAAATAACAAATAAAAAAATTGAGTATAGGAGGGGGAATAAAATGAGGAATGAGAGGGGAAATGGTGACTGAACTAGTATAAATCAGATTTCATACATGTATGTATTGTCATATTGAACTCAACTAGTATGTACAACTATAATGCAGTAATAAAAATAATATTAAAAACTGCATTACCAAAAAAGGGATAAAAACAGGGAAGGAAAATATCAAATTATCACTGTTTGTAGATAATATGACCCTATACTTAGAAATTCCAAAAGAAGACTACTATATCCAATAAATAAATTCAGCAAAGTAGCAAGCTAAAAAATGATTATACAAAAATCTATAGCCTCACAAAGGCCATACCCAGTAACCTCAAAAAATGCCTATGAATACATCTAACCAAGTAGGTGAAAGACCTACAATAAAAGGTAGAACATTGAACAAAGAAATTGAAGAAGACCTAAGAAGTTGAAAAGAGCTCCCACATTCCTGGGAGGCAGAATGTTTTTTAGGTTCAGACAGAATTAATATTGTTAAGATGGACATGTACCAAAAACAATACACAGATTTAAATGCAATCTCCATCAATGCCAATAACATTCTTCTCAGAACTAGGAAAAAAATCCAAAATTTCATTTAGAAAATAAATACGAAGAATAGCCAAAGCAATTTTAAGTTAAAAAGAAAAAAGAAAGAGAGAGAGAGGAAAGAAAGAAAGAAAGAAGGAAGGAAGGAAGGAAGGAAGGAAGGAAGGAAGGAAGGAAGGAAGGAAGGAAGGAAGGGGGAAAGAAAGAAAGAAAAGAAATGCTGAAGGCATCACAATACCTGACTTCAAATTATAGTACAGAACTGT
The DNA here is from genome assembly GCF_052094955.1 of Ictidomys tridecemlineatus. Taxonomy (NCBI): domain Eukaryota; kingdom Metazoa; phylum Chordata; class Mammalia; order Rodentia; family Sciuridae; genus Ictidomys; species Ictidomys tridecemlineatus. The sequence continues at coordinate 53,933,216 of NC_135487.1, forward strand.
AGTACCAAAAACTGTGGGATGTTGACATAAAAACAGATACATAAACCACATGAGACAAAACCACACAAATAAAGTCATGGATCTTTGACAAATATGTGAAAAACATACATTGGAGAAAATTCAGCCTTTTAAACAAATGGTGCTATATGAAGAGTAATGAGACTAGACTCTATCTCTCATCTCTCCCAAAAATCAACTCAGAATGGGTCAAAGACCTATGAATCAAACCAGAAACTATGCAACTCTGAGAAGAAAATGTAGGGTCAACACTCCAACATATAAAAATAGGCAATGACTTTCTCAATGAGACTTTTAAAGCTAAAGAAATAATACCAAAGGTTAATAATTGGATGGCATCATATTATCTTTTGTACAACAAGGAACAATTAAGAATGTGAAGAGAGAAAATCTTAGTTATCTGATGTTCTGACAGAGGATTAACATTCAGAATATAAAAAGAACTCATATATTTAACACCCAATAAACAAAAACCAAAACAAAATCAACCCTATAAATAAATGGGCAAATGAGCTCAACAGATACTCAAAGAAGAAAGACAAATGGCCAACAAATATATGAAAAAATGTTCAACATTATTATCAATTAAAGTTAATTAATTTTTAAGAATTTGGAATAATTTTCAAATGAAACTATTTGATTTCTTTCTTATTTCATTGTAGATATTAAATTATGAATTTGTTTTTCTTAATAGTTAAATGTCTATTCAAATTATCGATTTTTCCTTGGGTGGTTGTTTATGTTTTTTGAGAAATGGATCCATTCATTTCTTGTCTAACTTACAGATATAAAATTATTTGTGGTACTCTCCTATCCAAATTTTGATATCTCTAGGACTAGTAGTGATCTTCACTGTTTAATTCCTGTTATTGGTATTTTGTATCTTCTTTCTTCTCTTTGTCAGTCTCAAATAAACTTGTCAATTGATCTTTTCAAAGAACTGGTTTTTTTTTGTTTCATTGATTTTTCCCTGTTTTCCTATTTGTAATTTTATTGCTTTTTATTATTTGCTTCCTTCTGTTTGCTTTGGGTTTATTTTGCTCTTTTTATAATTTCTCAAGACGGAAGCTTAGATATTGGAATTTTTCCTTTTTTTCTAATATAAGCATTCAGTGCGATAAATTGCCTACATGATTATAGCATTGAACACATTGTGTTATAATTGATGGAATTTAGTGCTTTAGTTGTATTTTGTAATTTTTATGTTGTATTTTCATTTATTTCAATGCATTAATTTTTTCCCTTGATCTTTCCTCTTTGACTCATGGATTATTTACTGTAGAAGTGTGTTGCTTAGTTACCAGGTATTTGGAGGTTTTTTATATCTTTTTATATTTGATTTATCATTTGATTCTTTTGTGAGGAAACACCACTCTCTATATGATTTCAATTCTTTCAAATTTGTTGAGGTTTATTTTATGGTCTAGGATATAACCTACAATGGCATATGTTTTCTGGATACTTGAAAAGCATATATAATATGAAAACAAAGAAACTGACTAAAACAGGTGTCATCGTATTTAACAGATACTTCAGCCTCACCCAAGAACTTGAACACAGCAAATACTAAAAAAAGATGTTCATGTCCTATGTCATCAGAGGAATGCAAGTTAAAGCAACAGTGAGATATCACTATGCACCAATCAGAATGGCCAAAATTGAGAATACTGGCAACATCACTGGCAACAGAATACTGGTAAGGATGTGGGGTTACAAGAACTCTCCTTCATTTTTGGTGAGAATGCAAATTGGTACAGTCACTTGGGAAGGCAGTTTGGCAGTTTCTCAACAAACTAAACACAATTTTACCATACAATCCAGCTCCTTGGTATTTACTCAAAGGATTTAAAGAATTATGTTACCACCAAACTGACACATGGATAGTTATAGCAGTTTTATTTCTAATTGCCCTAAATTGGAAGCAACCAAGATCAGTAGATGGATTTATAAATAAATTGGGGTTTGTATTCAGACAATGAAGATTATTCAGGAATCAAAATAAGTCAACTATAATACTAAAAAAAGGACACAGAGAAAATTTTATTTTATATCACCAAGTGAAATAAATTGGTCTTAAAAAGCTGCACACTGTATGATTTTAACTATCTGACATTCTGGAAAAGGCAAAACTATGGAAATGAGTAGTTGCCAGGATTAAGGAAACAGAGGGATGAATAGGCAGTATACAGATTATTTGGGGGTAGTGAAATTTGTTTTGTATGATTCTTTGATAGTAGATACATATTATTGCAGATTTACCCAAATTCGTTGAAGGTATGTGTTAGCTAGCTTTTGATCACTGTGACCAAAATGCCTGACACAAACCTTCGAGGAAGGAAAAGTTATTTGGGTTTCAGTACATGGTTGGCCATATCCTTTGCTTTTGGCTTGAGGTGAGGCAGAGTATCCTGGCAGAATGGTACAGGAGGAAAGTTTCTCAGTCATGACAGTCAGGAAGTAGTCAGAGTCAAACAGACAGGAAAGGGCCAGGGATAGATATAGGTGCAAAGAACATGGCCCCAGTGATCTGCTTCCTTCTGCATACCCTACTTGCCTACAGTTACCACTTAAATAATGCATTTAAATATATAAACCCACTGATGAGGTTGTAGCACTCACAAGCCAATCATGTCACCCCTGAACATTACTGCATTGCCCAACACATGAGCTTTTGGGGGGATATGCTAAACTATAATAAGGTATAACAGCAAGAGTGAGCCCTAATATACACTATGGGCATGGAAGGAAAATTATATGTCAATGTATGTTCATCACCTGTAATAACTGTACAATTTCTGTTGGAATACATCAAATTGGGGAAGAGGTGTGTGTGTGTGTGTGTGTGTGTGTGTGTGTGTGTGTGTGTGTGTGTGTATGTTGGGGTGGGTGATAGCTGGGAGTATATGGGAAATCTCTGTACTTTGACCTCAATTTTGCTATAAATCTAAAACTGCTCAAATAACAAAATATATTTGAAATAAAATCTATTTGGCTAGGGTTGAATAGAATATTTTATAAATATCAATTAGTTTAAATTAGAGTAGTGACAATTTCTAAACTCTTCACATGATCAAGCTTAAATTGAACAAATTTTTGGTATTTTTTCATCATATAATTATTTTACAATGCAGCTTTTTAGGTGCATTAGCTGAAAATCTGGGTTTTATACTGGATTTCTTTCCCTTATATAATCTGAACTCTAACATTTGTCTTCCTACTCTGTAAATTTCTAAAAGATTACCTAAGTTTCTTAGCCTCTTGACTTCTACTTGTGATTTGGCCAATAAGTAAAGAAAAACAGTGCTAAATATATGTTTTACCTCTTTGCCTGTTTCTCCTATATGGGACCTTAGCCAATGAAATCTATTAGAAACTCTCAGGTGTGTGTGTGTGTGTGAAAAATTAAATATTCAATTCAATTTTCTCTAGTCTTCATACCTTGGTGTTTGAGTTGATCTGATACAAGATAATATGCATTGAGCACTCATTATCTGCCAGGTATCATGCTAGAATCTCTGTTTAGATGCCCTTCCCTAATGGATCTTATATTTAAAAGGGCCAATCAGCTCACAGAAGGTGTGTCACCATAGTTTGGTCAATCAAATAATGTCTCATTGATAACTGGATGCTTCAGCTTATGAATAGAAACCAAGCCAATATCCAATGATACAAGACTCAATTACAGGGTATTTGAAGAAATTGTTGGTAAAAAGAAATTTTCTTCACAAGGGACTTGGAATTCACAGAATGTAAGCCTGAACATACTTGGATACAAGAGAGGGAAAAGATAATAGTTTTATAATAGACAAGAGATTAAATTAACATAAAGAAAAATGGAACTAAGAGATGAAAAGAGTCACAATGTTGATTATTATCTTTTTAATTTCCAGCACTATTTCCATGTGATGATACCAGCTTGGCTTATATCCATCTACTTTGGGATTTTGTCAACTACAACCTCATCAACACATATTTTTAACTATCAAATTATATGAGTACTTTTTGGTATTTATTTTCCTTGGCTTTTAAAAAATTTGCACTGATTTAAACTTTCTTTTTTCTTGAATATTTATTTTTCTTTTCTTTATTTTTCCTCTTTTTCAAGTGCTGGGGATCAAACACAGGGCCTCATACAAACCAGATGAGTGATCTACCAGTGAGTCACATACCCAGTCCAGAAAATTTCTTTTCTTTTGTCTTTTATGTTATCACTATCCACTCGTATTGCTTGTAATATTCATATTAATTCAGATTCTTTTCAGTTTTTTCTCTCTTCTTTCTTAATATTGACATCCCTCATGATTATATCTTTAGGTCTTTGTCCTACATTATCTAAAAGAATGCTTTTGCATGTCTTAAGCTAAATAAATATCAACCAGAATTTATTCAAGGACCTGAGAGTCATTCTTGACCCATTGATTCAATCTCTCAACTACCTTTTCTTTCTATACCTCAATTACAGTTAACTCTGCTTCTCTGTTCATTGAGGCCTTCATAAATTCTCACTTGTCCTATTAGCAATAGACTCTTATCTCTCTCTGTTTCGAGTCATATTCTCTAAATGGTAATCAGAGTGGTAGAATCTCATTGCAAAAATGACCATGTATATTCCTTACACTGCTCACTGATTCAAATAGTGCCCAGGATATGGGTCTAGCTTGCTGATCTCCATTTATTGATCCTCATTTTGACCCTTTACTCCTGTCAGAGAAGGCTGTTAGGTGTCACTTGAAAAAAATGCTTTCTTAGGCTTTGATTCCATTGCACCTTTCTCTCTCTCTCTCTCTCTCTCTCTCTCTCTCTCTCTCTCTCTCTCTCTCTCTCTCTCTCTCTCTGAACGTGTATTTCTGAGTGCTAGTCTGCTGAACTCATAGCTATGCTTCAAATCACAGCTAAAAAAATTTCCTGTTTGAAACATTCTCCAAACTCTGTCAGGCAGTTTTAGGAGTTGTCAGTATTCACATTGTCCATCCAATATTACTCCATTACTGCATTTATCACATTACATTATAATTGACTATGGTTCTGTCTCTTTCATAAATTTATAATAATGTAAGAAAGGAGAAATTTTAATTAGTTGTTGAATTTACAGAATTTGGAACTGACAGTAGACACTTATTAATCTAATTGAATACAATAATAAGGCAGACTTTTCTTTTACTCTATTTAAGTAGGCTGTCAATATAGGTTCACTTATTTTTTTCACCTGTAAATTTACTTATGGACTATGATCATATTTGCCATTCTTAATCATCTTTAGGAAAAATAAAATAACTTCAGGAAAAATATATGCATTTTATATCTACTTAATATCACAGAAAGCTAATTAACAATCCCAATAATATTCAAAGGGATTTATGATACTCTGTGTTAGTCAGTTTTGTATTGTGACAAAATACCTAAGTAAAACAACTTAGAGGAGGAAGGACATCTTTGGGCTTATGGTTTCAGTAGTTTCAGTCCATGGTTGATTGGCTCCAAGGCAGAAACATCATAGCAGAAGGACATGGCAAGGAAAGCTACTCACCTTTTGGAAGCTGTGGGTAGAAGGGAGGAGACAGACTAAGCATAAGGAGGCAGGGGAAAAAGATAGAGTTTCCAAGGGCAGGCCTCCAAGGTCCCACTCCCTTCCACTGGGTCTGGTTCCAACTTCTACAGTTTCTACCACCTCCTAACAGTCCATTCAGTGATAAATACATCAGTGGAGTAATCCACTGAGGAGATTAGAGCTGTCATGATCCATCACTTTCCCAACATTGTTGCATTGAGGATCAAGTCTTCAACACATGAGCCTTTGGAGAACATTCCAAATACAAACCATAATATACTCTTTTTTTTTTTTTTTTTTTTTTTACAGATGTGTAAATGAAATGGGTAAGAGTTAAGAAACTGTCCTAGGGATAAAGGACTAGTTAATTTTGGAAATGAAAAATTAAAGTATTCATAACTTTAAAGGACTTACTTAATCACTGAAACACAATTCATTTTTTTGGGACCAAGTGGACAAATGGTTGAAATTTTGATAAACCTCAATAATGAGACTAAAACTTGTCATGTGACTGATTTTTACCATCACTGCCAAATGCCAAGGACAAACACTATGCCTTTCCATACCCAAGGTGACCTTCATAGACTTATAGAACTGATGCCCAGTTCCCAACCCTTTTCCAACTCTGCTTTTTCCCATAGCATTTATCATCATCTAACATATTATAAAATCAATTTATTTATAACTTATGTTATTTTCTGTGTCCACCTACTTGAATCAAAAGACAAAAATTAAAGAAAACACAGAATCTATAAGCCTACCTGACACATATTATGTGACCATCAGAGCTACAGAAAGACATGTAGAATGAATTGAAAACAAATAAGCAAATTAATGAATAAAAATACAAGCAGAGCCAAGAATGAATGTAGGTTGACAGGATATACCTGTTTTTTTTTTTTTTTGAGGGAAACAAAGAATGTTTATGAATAGGGGTAAACCACAGTATCTTTTCTAGAAATTTAATTTATTTGGAATTGATTTTTGTGTGTATGGTATTAGGCTCTAATTTAAATTCCTCCTTGCATGATTAACCCATATATATTCACAATATGTTTGATATGTATTTACACATTTGCATATGAATGTGTGTATATTTACAGACAAATGGCATGCATTTTTAACTTCCCTATGTGTATATGTATGTATATGTATGTATATATACCATGTTTAAAATAATCTACTAATTCATTGATGGACTCTTAGGTTGATTCTATATCAGGGCCTAATGAAACGGAAGTGCAGATATCTCTTCAATAAACTGGTTTCATTTCCTTTAGATATAGTCCCAGTTATGGGATTTGTGGATTATATGGTAGTTCTATTTTTAATTTTTGAGGCATCTCCATACTGTTTTCATAACGGGTACACTAATTTACATTCCTACTGATAATGTGTAATGATTCCGCTTTATCCCCCACATCCTATCCAATGCTTCTTATATTTCCTCTTTTTATAATAACCATTTTATAGCTGTGAGGTTTTATTTATTGTGGTTTCATTTTGCATTTCTCTGATAATTAGTGATTTTGAGCATTTTTTTCCATATAACTATTGGTCATTGTATATCTTCTTTTGAGAAATATCTGTTTGTATACTTTGCCATTTTTTAATTTGAAATTTATTTAAATTTTATTATTTATTTCTTTATATTTCACTATTAAGTTTCTTGAATGTTTTAGTTTTATATATATTTTTTGAATGTTAATCCCATATAAAGTTCATGTCTTGCATGTATTTTCTCCTACTCTTTGTTGTCTCTTCGTTCTGTTTTTTTTTTTTTTTTTTTTTGCTTGACTATACAGAAGTTTTTCAGTTTACTGTAGTTTTGTTTATTTTGCTTCTGCTTCCGTGTTTTCAGGTTCATATTCAAAAAGTCATTTCCCAGACCAATGTCACAGATTTCCCCCCGCCATACTTCCTTCTTGTAGTTCTGTAGCTTAAAGTCTTACATTTAAATCTTTATTCCATCTGCAGTTAATTTTTGAGTATGGTTTGAAGTAGTGTCTTATTTCATTCTTCTACATGTGGATAGTCAGTTTTCCCTAAACAGTTTACTGAATAGACTTTTCTTTCTACTGTGTGTTCTTGGGGCATTTGTCAGAAATCAATTAAACATAGATTGTGTGGACGTATTTCTGAGCTCTCTGTTTTCCTTCACTGGTCAGTGTATGCCAATACCATGCTATTTTGATTACTATAGGTTTGGAGTATATGTTGAAGTTACTTAGTGTGGTGCTTCTAATTTTGTTATCTTTGCTCAAATTTATTTTGGCTATTAATTTTTTTTGGTGTAATTCTAAATGGGATTCAGGATTTTTTTTCTGTGAAAAATGTCATTTTACTATAAATTGCAATGAGTCTGTAGATCACTTTGGACAGTGAGGTTATTTTAACAATATTAATCCTTTCATCCATGAACCTGGACATACATGTATGTCAATACAATCATTATGACACAAAAAACTAATGTTTTCCATTGATTCGTGTCTTCTTCAATTTCTTTCATCAACTTTTCATAGTTTTCAGTGTACAAATCTTTCATTTCTTTGGTTACATTAATTTCCAAGTATGTTATTATTTTTGTAGGTATTATAAGTAAAATTGTTTTCTTGGTTTCTGTTTTTAATAATTTATTTTTAGTTCATAAAACTGCTAAGCAGTAAAAGACTTTTACTAATTTTAATTTGTTGATTTTATATCCTATAACTATACTAAACTTGTTCATTAGTTCTAATAGTTTTCTTTTTGGTAGGATTCTTAGGATTTTCCCTCGATAAGATCATGTTATATGAAACAGGAACACTTTAAATTCTTCCTTTCCAATTTTGATGCTTTTGATTTCTTTCCCTTGGCAATTTGATTTGGTTTATACTTCTAGCACTATGTTGAATAGAAGTAGTGAGATTGGGAATCCTTGTCTTGTTCCTGATCTTACAGGAAAAGCTGTCAACACCTTAATGTTATTTATGATGTTAGCTGTGAGTTTGTCATATCTTGCTTTTATTGTGTTGAGATACATTATTTCTATGCCAAATTGTGGAGAGTATAAAAACTTTCAAATATTAAAGAGAGTTGAATTCTGTCAAAAGTTTTGTTTACATCTATTTTTGCCATGTTTTAATGTTATTATTTAAAACATTATGTATTTTGTATGTCAAGATATATTTAGGTTTTTTAAGACATTTTACACTTACTTTGTCATTCATTTAAACTTGAAATTTAGACCTGTGCTTTGATAAAACATTTCATGTCTGAATTGTGTTAACCATATTTTCTTCTAGTAAAAATTGGTTGGTACAAAATCTTAAATTTTTAATTCTCCTGAAAAGTTTTTATATGCATTCATTCAAGAAAGTTCTTTTCTATAAGAATCTATGATGAGAATTATTTTCTCTCTTTGCAATGATAATATGATCCAGTATTTTGCATCCATTATTATTAAAGATAAATTAGCTGTCAGTCTCACTGAGGCACCTTAGAAGGCATTCTGTTTTGTTTTGGTTTTTTTTATTCCCTCTTGAGATGATTTTAAGATATTTTCTTTCATAACATCATATCATTCTGAAGTCTCAACATTCCTCTTTCTTGGGAATTTTGGGGTTCTTAAATTTATAAGTACTTTCGTTTAGTTCTGGAAAGTCACCAAACATTATCTATTTAAATATGGTCTGTGTCACATCTTTCACCTCTTCTATTAGAACTCTATTAATATTAATATTCTCATTTTTTCATTTATGTATCTTGAAATCTATTTAACCCTCTATGTGGATTTCTGATCAATTTCTTCAATACTATCATTCAGTTAAATGATTTTCACTTCACCTGTATATAATCTACTTGGACGCATATCCATTTAGTATTTATTTTTTGTAACATTTTAACATCTGTAAGTTTTTATTATCCCTTTTCAAATTATTTTGCTCTTTAGTCATTGTACCAAATTTCTATTTTACTTCTTTAGATGCATTAAATATAGGTGGTGAATATATTGTGTCTAATAACTTCAGTATTTAAATTCTGTGTGACTCCAATTCTGTTCAGCTCTGCCTTGCAATACATGTGCCCTGGGGTATTTACCAGCTCTTTATTATCAATTACACTTTTTCTCTAGAAAAAGTGGGCAAAAGTGGGTTGCTTCTAATGGAATTGGCATTTGTTTCTGCCAGGTGTCTGGAGGTCTTACCAGACTGAGTCTACTTTCCAACAAATTCTTAGCTTGAGGCTTCTCTGATAACCAATGTAGTATGAACTCACTCTGCAAACATTAGGAGGTCTAGCTTCTTGGTTAGAATTTCTCAAGGAAAACAGTTTTATCTTTAATAACATGAAAATTTGAGATGATCAGTTATTTTCTGTAAAACTCAGGAGTGGGGACATTAGAGTGTTGCCCTTTGGGGATTGCCTCTTATAAGTGGAGTGACTTTCTATTAGGATCTCTACATAGAATGGACCCTGGACTTTTAATTCCTATGTCTCAAGCTTCAGAAAACTAAAAAACATGGCTTAATTTTCCTGGTTTTGTACATTCTCTCAATAAAAGCTATTCTCAACAATCATCTTATCTCCCTAGATTCCTGCCTTACTTTGGATTTATTGTTCTCCTCTTATGTGCAAGTCAATGTGAATAGAACTTGGAATGGATGCAGAATTTAACAAGTTGCAGGTCCTAACTTTAAATTAATCACAGGCTAGTAGGGAGAAGAGGTCACATATGCACAATATATGGAAAAAATGGTGAAAAAACTTTTCATAGAACATTGCAACATCAGAAAGCATATGTACCCACCTTGTTTGGGGCTAATACATATGGCTTTAGAGAACAATTTTTGAAATTGTGATGCTTAAGGAATATAAGCAAGACATAAGTCTCATGAGGGTAGGCACCTAATATGACTTGGTCAATATAATATTCTTTCTGCCTAAATATTTCTTAAATTAACAAATGTTCAAATAGGATGTAGTTAAATCTGGCTACTTTATTGCCTTTGCCTGAAAGAGTTAAAACTACTGATGAATCAGTTGTTATATTATGTTCTGAATCATTTTTCAGAACTTGTGTCCTAAATTTCCTTATATTTCCTATGTTGGTAAGCAAGTATCTGCCTTCATCATATGTTTCTTAAGTATGTAAGAATAGAAGAACAATGGGAGGTGGCTCTGAAACTCAGAGAGTCTGAAACCCATGACAGAATAAGCAATTTGTCCAATCAACATTTTTCATTATTTAATATTTGCAGTTCTTTCTGGACTTCCTTTAAAGTACAAGAGGTGAGTTCTCTCTGACTTTCAAATTTGTATTTAAGTAGTTATGTCATAATGGAAAGAGCTTTGGAGACAAGGAAATCTTGATTGAATTTTAGCTCTAGTACTTGTTTGCAATATGAACTATTATGCTTTGTTGTTCTTATCTATGAGAGTAAAACTTCCTACTTTTAGAAATAATAAGTTGCTACTTTTAGAAATAATAAGTATTCATTACATGTAATATATACTGTAAATAAACATGAGTAAATTATAAAAAAATTATGCTTCTTGTTATGTATTAGGTATATGATCAGTGAAAATTACATGTAGTATATAAATTGGATACACATGTAATATTTCAAGTAATTATAATCTGATTAATCATATTAATATATACAGCATTGTTATTTCTATTATTATTATTTTTATAATATATCTGAATGTTTTCCTACCTGAGATTTTCCTTTCATTACTCGAATTATCTCCAACTTTATTTTTGTTTTGAACAATACAATTTGGGAGGCTTTTTTTGGCCAGAAACAGATATAGTTACCAATAGTTTTTAAGTGAGTTGACCATGCAATTTTGGCTTAAAAAGGTTGACTCAAATCCTGCTAACCTCTTAATGTCTCTAGCTCCAATCTGTACTAATAGTAGAAGGTTCACATCATTAGATACATGGGATGGTTAAAAATGTAAATGTTGAGAGGAATCTGGGCTCATAAATGTCTGTTATCGTAAATATACATTATAAATACAAAAATAATTTGGTTGGAATGTATATTAACTTATTTTCCAGCTGTGCCCATGTCTCCCTCACCTTGTGCTTCCTCTGTTGAACTCTTCTTCTTGGGATTCTTTACTTAATGTCATTGCTTTCCTTTTTCTAAGTTTCAGCAAGATGTCCTTCCTCATTTCACTGTGCCCAACATACTTGAACACCTCACATTTGATGACAAAGAGTCACAATAAAGAAGTAGCCCAGCTTTTTCTAACTTTCCTAAATGAGATTTCATGGTATAGAGCAGAGTTGAAACTATTTCAGTGGGCAAGATTGCCAAGGGACAGAATGCAAACAGAGGAGAAAACAAAGTCAAGGACAGAGCCTTGGGGAACACTTATTTTTAGATGATGAGAGAACAAAGCCTGAGAAGGAGAAAAGAAGGACAGATCAGAAAAATAGGAGTGTAATGGAAGAGAGGGGCTAAGAGAGTTGTCAAAGGAGTGTGGTGAATGGAATTGACATAGGACAGCCTGGGTTTTTCTCTGTAAAATTATGGAAGGACCATCATGGAACAAAGAGGGTATAGAGGTAGAACCAAAGAATGAGGACCTATTTATATGATAACCATGTGCACTCAAGTAAGGGCCCAATGGAACCAGAGCATCACTGAGATAGGTGATGAGAATAGGAATAGTGGTGGGAAGGGACTGAGGTCCCGTAGGGAAAAAGAGCCTTAAACCTTCTACAATTATATGTGTGAAAAATATAAAAATGGGAAGCAAATCACTTGAAGAGCAATTTATGGGTATTTACAAGTCATATAGGCACAATAATGCCATTCTGTGATTTACAGGTGATCCAGGAGAAATTTCTAAGATAGCCAGGTCTAAGAAATATTACATGGCCAAAGATGTAACATAGCATTAGAACCCGCTCTCCCTCATGGATTACATGGTCCAACAGCCAGAGACTGGTATCTCAGAAGTACTCATAAAAAAACACCTATCATGGTTAGTATTGCTGTTTAACAAATGGTGTCACCAATAATGGTCATAAAATCTGTGCACTGGATAAATTCTAATCATTTTCTATGTTATCAGCATGGAGATGTACTTATAAACATTTTATACATCTTATGGAGCCAATAAATTGAAAATGTAATATGTTTCATTTAAAATGGAGGTTGTTAAAAAGTGAAATTAATGTATCATCAGGCTTCTTGTTGATCTTTGTGTTAAGAATTTAAATCCATGGGATAGATCACGTTGCAGTTAACATTGGTATGCGGAAGGAAAAGGTGATCCCATATTTATGACAGCCTATTTAAAATGGGCAAGAAAGAGTCTCTTATAACAAGGTTATATTGTATTGATTTGCCTTTCAAGTATTTATTTATTTATTATATGTGCCATTTTTGAAAAATGAAAGACACAACAAAAATTCATGGCTATTTCCAGCTTCCGGGGAGCTGGATAGATGTAAGAGTGTATTTATGGCATATTTATTTCCTAATATATGCAATGGAGTTGATTCCAAATGATTTGACTTTAGAAGCAGAATATAAATCTCTACAGGCACAAGTGGAGTTAAGGTTTCTATTAAATCTTTGTCTAAAATACCTCAAAGCAAGTTATAAAAAAATTCCTTTCCATGCATCATATTAAATCTGAACTTACTGGGGTCCAGTGACGGAATAGGTCTCCTGGACCACTGTGAACTATCACAGCATTCAGCACCAACTTGCATTTAATTTATTGAGGAAATAACATATTTTCCCTACTATGATGTATATTTTTAAAATAACTTTGGTCTCTATGCCTGCATACAAGTGAAACTCTGGGGGAGGAAACCACTGTTTATCTAGCTCCTCCTAGATGCCAGGCAGTTTTCTGGGCATTTTGATAATGAGTAGCATTTATATAGTCTTTACTGTGTTCTAGCTATTGCATCTTCAATGCTTTATATATATTATGCATTCAATCCTCACATTAGTCATATCACAATGACCATCTTCCACATTTTTCAGATGAGGAAACTCAGAATCTCAGAGATCCTATAACTTGCCCAGAGTTACCCAATTCATAATTGATGAATCTTGGCCAAGAGCTCATGTTTTATTGACCAAAAAAATCATTCTTTTTTTATTATATTCCAAATTGTTTCCTAATACCATTTCATCTAGAATTAATGCAAAAGTGAGAATTTGGAGAATATTTCCTGAATCTAAGACCATTATGAAAACATGATCCTTAATTACCTTCCAAAGAGAAAACAAAGAATATAGTATTCATTCATTCATTCATTCGTCTAATAATTTTTTATAACCAGTTTAGGCCAAGCCATACACTAAGGGCAGAAGATAGAGACACGAAGATTATTCTTGATCTTCCCTGGCTCAAAGTCTTTATGGGAGATGGACCAACAAAACAATCTTATGATGCAGTACCATAGAAATGTTCACAGGTAGGGAATGCAGTGAGGTTACCAAAGATAGCTCCTGAGTGACCGACAGTCACATTGGGCCTTACAGACCAGCAGCATTGAAACAAGAGACATGGTGGGGACAAAGAAAAACAAATGAAACATGTTTTAACTTCCCCTTTCAGTCAGAAGCTGTTTTTTTCACTCTCTTTCACTTTCAATCCAGGGCAGCAGCTTAATGAGAGAAGACTCTTGGCAGAGAAGAGTGAGAGGGGAGAGAAGAGAGAGTGAGGAAGGAGAGAGAGGGAGAGAGAGCAGAGAGAGGAACTCTCCTGAGACTTCACTGCAGTTCTCAGTTTGGCATTGTCTTTTTATCCGGTTTGAGAAATTATACCCTTTCTCGGGAATTGATTGTCATTTTTGATTTTCTGTGAAGGAGGTTGACAGTTGAAAGACTGCTGAACTTTTCTGAAATTCCGCACTGTCACTTGCTTCCCTCCTCCTGCAGTCCTTTGCTTTCCTAGATTAACATCATGATGGCAATTTCCTTAGTAGCCAGAGAGGGATTTGAACCCAGAAGTTGCTCTGGACTGGGGAGGATGGGAAGAAATAAGCAGCAAGTTAAACAGCCACCATAATTGCATTTATGCCTGGGCTCCAGGTCAAATCAGAGAAGCTGGGCTGTGAAATACGGGGGTTGCTGAGAGTGCTGTGAGAGTGAATTATAAGTGCAGAGCTATAAACCTTCTGCAGACTTCAGAGCTTGCACTAGCCAATCATCTCAATTGCAGTGCAGCCTACTTTGCTAATGATGGTGCATCCAGTGAAGGGAATATTTCTTTGTAACTGTCCCTCAATCCTCCCGTTGCCCCCTCCTCTCACAGTCACAGGCAGAGAGTTCAACAAATAATATGAACTAAAAAAAAAATGTTTGTTCCAATAAAGTTATACCTTAATGGAAGCATGATACTACTTCTGGGACAATGGAAAGCTTTTCTCTACCTCACTCCCTCGGATTCTTTCCCATCTTAGTCCAGCACTGTTGTGGATATTCTTGTTTTTCACTTTTTCCATGCCTGGGCTTTTTTTTAGCACTCTCATGACAGAATAAGTATTGTTTTCTCTTAGTTCTATTCTTGTTGACTTGCATATTGTCTAATGCAAACCTTATCCTCCGAGGACACTGCAGTCCCCCTTCTTTCTCGCCCCCTCAGCAGTCTTCCCTTTCTATATATACACCTTTGATTTTGTGCAGTTTTCCTACCTTGTCAAAATCCCTGTAAATACATATCAACTGTGGCATCTGTGTGGATGCTTTTCTCTATTGTGAGGTTTGGAACTACTTGAAGTTCTCACTTTCTGATGCTTAATACCTTCCCAGTTTAAGATTTTAAAATCTACAACATTTGTTTTCTTTACTGTAATTTTATTTATTCCCACTCCTTTGCCATGAATTGGTCCTAATGGGCATTTATTGATCGTTCGATACAACTATAAAATAGAGAAAGTCGGTTAAGACATGTTCCCCTTAGGCAATCATTTTGCTACCAATACTTTCTCCCCAAGAAAATATTTGGTTAAAGAATGAAAAATAATATCACTGGAGGAATATCTTAGATTTGGAATACTTTTAATTTTGCAGACACCTAATTTCAGGCAAATGTGAGGTTTTCTATAATTTTTGTTATCTTAATCACACCTTGTACTAGATTATACCTCAATGAGCAGTGTCAGTTTCTATCTTTCTGCACAACATTGTAAGTCCTTCAAGGATGGAGTCTTGCTCTTATTCATTTTTGTGTCCCTAGCACCTGGCATATAGCAGACCCTACATAAAGATTCTTAAATGTATCTTTTTTCAATGTCCTCTCCCAAGATTATCAGAGCTTTAAATTTTCCCGTAAATATTATATAAAATGAATACTATTCTGGTTCAAGCTATACTTTGTTGATTTGCATTGTTGTGTCCGAATATAAGCAACTGTTCTGCACATCCAATGCCCTTTTAAATTGTGAATATGTTTTACACAAACACGTATTAGAACATTCAATTATGCAACCAACTTGAGAGAATGCATTTGAAAATATGAACATATGTGATTTAAAAACAGAAAGGTAAAAATTAGCATCTCAAAACTTCTAAGGAAACAAAAGGATTTCAGATGAGCTGGGTCTGTGTATCATATAAATGTTAAGAATAGTTCAGTCAAATCTCTAGATGCTGTACTGTTCATATACAGATTTCTATTATTTAATGAATGCCAAAATCTTCAAAGCCAATGCAGATGGACTGACTGGCTATTCTGATTGTAATCAACCACAAAAAGAAACAAGATGCCCACATACATTTTTGTTCATTGATTCATATGGGGCAGAGTGGGAGATATAAAATGTACAAAGTCTGTACAGTGAACTGAAGATCAAAGGTGCAAACCATGCACCAGGGAAGTAGGAGACATGAATAAGAACCCAGATAACATTTTCATGAAGACAACAGAAATGCTGCAGTAGAGGGGAGGAGCTCACGCTGAAATGAGCAAGTACAAGAGCTGTGCTGTGCAGACTCCTTAGCTGCTGCTTGGAAGGATCTTCAGAAGCCCTAAAAAGGAAGAAAAAGTACCTTCCGTGTGAATAGTGAAAAAGGAGAAAGAGATGGAGAAAAATTAGAAGCAGTCTGTAGGCTGGCATGCTTTGAGCAAGCTTACCTCCATGAGGGAAAGGAGGGGAGTTAAAGGCATGAACTCTGGAGGAAGTACTGAGGGAGAGACTGAAGGGTTTAGATGCTGGGGTATTGCTTTGTCTCAACTAGGGTCATGTGGTCAGCTTCTAGGTACATATTGTCTGAAGTAGTGCTCTACAGGTCTTCCACAGTTCTGCATCTTGTTATGAAAAGTTAGACACTATCTTGTTCTGCATATTGCCATGGAGATTTGTTTACACAGTACAGAAAAATCAAGTGAAAATTGAAAAGCAAATATGAATATTTTTCTAGGTCTTGTGGGTCATAAAGCTGCACTCATATTGAGACTGGATGGGTAATTTGGAGTTCATATGGTAGAAATCATTTGAAAGAGAATGGAATTTCAGGGGGCACGGTTGACTTTTGGAATAGTTAGGCCTTTACTAATTCACGAAGTATATGTTTATTGGGAACATACTATAGTATAGATACTGTGATGGGTCCCAGGTAAATAATGGAGAATAAAAAGGACAAGATTCCTGTTTCTGTGACACCCATGGATTAGTAAAGGAAGAAAATCATTGAATAAGCAGTCACAATGAAACTATGATCACATTTTGCCAACAGATACAGAAGAAACCAAAATCCATCATGAAAGATTAAGATGTTTGAGCAACAGAAACAAATGTTGTAACTCCATATCTGCATGTTATGTGTACTGTGTTTTGACTATGGGAAAGTTAATGCTGGCCAAGCCTCAGTTTTTTAAATCTGTAAAACAGAGATAAAAACAGCTATTTCATAATGCTGTGTGACTAAAGTAAAATGGGTAAAGTGTCCAACAGACTTACTTTGGCTATTATGGATAATTAACAATTCACTAGAAAACCCTTTGTTCTAATTATGTTGCCAACAATGTGATCTATGTTCTCTTCACTTCCCTAAGTAAGTGTTGTAGGACCTGACCTCAGACCTACGGGGGTATAGATTACTTACAGGTGAACTTCAAGGTCAAATCCATTACCTTTCCCCGTGCTTTTAGTTCAGGATCCTATGTTGTCATGGCCAATTAGCCACAGAAACAACTTCCATATCAAAATATATACAGAATCTCCCTTGTAATTACCCTATTTTATTACCAATGAACCACACACATCCTTTATTTTTTGAGGTGGTAGAGAGGACTTCCGTTGTTTCTATGGACTGATGTTTTGATTAATCTGTCACTGGTCTATGCATTTCATCTTTTAAACATTCTAAAGGGAACTGGGTAAAGAAGATTCATTCCTGGTGTTGGGTATTATAGAAGATCTGAAGAGTATTAACATTTCAAATCTAACAATTAGCCCAGTGGGGTGAATGTAACTGAACACTGGTTTGAAAAATTGGGCTTCTATAATGCCCTAAGGCCAACATGCTAATGAATTAATAATCCCACTTGCTAGGAGCTGAAAGGGAATGGCATGACTCCTAGACTCCAACTCAGAAGTTAATTTCTTTACAATGGAATTTTTACATGTTTGTATTTTTAATGTTCTGTATCATCTTTTTTCTTAAAGAAATGAATTCTGGTTCATCAATTAATGCAGAAAATTTAGTTCTGGATATTGAAAATTCTAAGCATTGACTTTGAGAGGATCTTAGCATTTAAAGTGAAAACTGTTGATGTGTGGATACATCATTTCCTCCATCATGCTTCAGCTACATATTTTAATGGTAGACACTGTAGATTCAGAGCAACTTTTTCCTAACCTGGAAGTCATTCCTAGTTCAGGCAGTGCAATACATAACCTGATTAGGAAAGCAGCAACTGCCGAATATTATTGTACATCATGCAAGAGAGGCTTTTAACAAATACTGCATCTTAGTTTCTGTCTCCGGTACATAGAAAAAGGAATTCCAGAGGTAAAACACTCAAATCTATAATTTAAAAAATCCCCAGGTGATTCTGGTGCATGAGGTCCAGGGATATGCTTTCGAATACTAGCAGAAAGCATGTGGAAAGTGTCTGTGTGTGTTTGTGCGAAGAATATGAATCCTTTTAGCCCACAGGTACATTTCTGACAGTCATTCCAGGTGTAATCAGTAATTTTGCTGATTGCAGATGTTCTCTTTCTAGTGATGCCCCAGATGTGCTGTAGTTCAAAATGAAGCTCCATTTCAAGTATCGGAAGGGAAGGTAACATCACTCTCTTACAAATATTTTCCTTTTTTTGGAGTACTCCACTGAGAAACTACTGAAAATAAGGTGTGTATGTGTGTGTATTTGTGTGTATATATGAGTGTGTGTTTTTTCCTGGAACAATAACAGCCTTGATAAGAAGCCCTTTCATTAGGATTATAGCGTAAGGGGCTATAAAAAACATCCTTAGGTAAATTGCCATTTTATAAGCTTCTCAGTTTGAATTATTTAGCTTTGGTTACTATGGAACCGCAAGCCTTGTTCACTCTGCAGAGGAAAATTCTAATGGTCCCCCAGTGTCCTCAGACTGTGGAAGAGCTCATTAAAGGAGAAGTACTGCTCTCTTAAAGACGCACAAGCCAACTGCAGAATGTCCACATCAGGGTTTTAGGTGTACCTTCCATTCGGCAGAGCTTGCACTTTGGATCAGGGTTGTTCTTTGAAGTGTTAAGATGCTTCCTTGTTGGAAATAGTCATTATGCTTAGGTCAACACTCTCTGAGGAATCTGACATTTTGGAACAAGGAGTTTAGTGTAGTCTCTTTTTATTATTATTATTATTTATTATCATCATGAGTGAAATTATATGTATTTACTACTTATATAACATTATTTTCTCCTTATACTGCTAGTGATTTGAGTATAGGTTTTCATGTGATTCTCTTGATTCCAAAAGAGGATCACTCCATTTTATAAACGAAGAAACAGAGATTCAGAGTTGTCAGATACATGACCAAGTGAGTAAAAGAGATTGAATTTGAACCGAGTTCTAACTCTAAACCTTGGGCCTCACCACTGAGTTAAGATATAGGGTGTGGACATGGTAATATCAAAGCATTTGATTGCTATTGCCCAACTCTTCTTTAAGAACCAAGTCTATAGTAACTGCCATTTGAGCTGAGGGGAGATTCTGTGTGTCCTAGTCCAGAACCTGTGCTCCCTTCCATCATCCCAATACTGGTATCAGGAATTTTCACCTGCACTAAGTGACCACAACTCTGCTTTATTTCATTTGCGTTTATGAGGTCTTGGTGTTAGAGAGCTAGTCAGCCCTGAATGGGTGAGCTTGGGGTCGGGGGAGTCTGGAGTGGGGGGATTGAGGATGAAATGTCACTAAAAATCACAGGGCACCTTATCTAATAAGCAAGCACCTGAAAGAATCTCCCCCAGCCATAATTACACCCCCTTGACAAAAACTATTGTTTTAAGATTATGTCACACCCTACCAAGTGGCCTGGACTAACTCTTATCACCAAAACTATGTCAGGGACCACAATTACCCTGGCAACCCAAACATCAAGACCCTCACAAAGAAAGTGTGCTGAGGGATATTCAAAAGGTAACAACTCAGTAAGGGGGCAGGAAATTGAGGCAAAAATAGGGGATTCAATTTCCTTAAAAACTCCCTGCGAGAGGAGGGTGGTCCATGAAGTTCCTATGCTGTCAGTCAAAAGTCAAGAGGAGGACCTGGGAAGGACTCTGAAAACATCCCTGGGACCCCCAGTAACACCGGAGAGCAGGAGAGGTCTGCCATCCATTAAAGGCAGTATTTCTCTCTGAGAGGATCTACTCTCTCCTTGGAGTGTCCCCCTTTCTACTTTCCTACCTCTTCTAATAAACTCATGCCTCATACTCTGAGTAAATTGTCTGAAAAATTTCTGGCATTTTCACAACAACTGGTGAAGAGTGGGTCCTCTGCAGTTGCCTCGGCTTTATAACAGGCCTCTGCCCTTTAACTGCCATTTCAGCTGAGGGGAGATTACAAAGGAAATGGATTTGTGGTCCCTTATTTTTCCACATCACAAGGTAAAATGTGTGGAGAGCATGCAGTCTTCAGGCATGAATGGGCTAATGTTGAACTTGGAAGCAAACCCTGGTCAGGACGCGGTAGGATAGATAGGGCAGTTTGCCAGAAAATGGCTAGCCCAATATGACTGATAAAACATCGAGGCAAAGAGGGTTGAATTTTTCAGTCTTATATGGGAAACAAGTGAAAAATTATTTTGGCAAACATACCCAAAGGTTCTTTTTTGATTCATTTGTAAAACCAAAGTATTTTATTGACTGAGGGTTCTTCACACAGGAGAACATTGAGGGCCAGAGAGATGAACAGACTCACGGGAGAAGTCCCAGAGTCTGAAGAAAGGGAGGGCCAGGAGTTGTCTCAGAACAGGGAGACCAGCCTTCCTATACTATCTCAGGTCCCTCCCTAGTCAAGAGGTTGTGCTAGAAGCAGTGAATTCTGGGTGGGGGAGGGATACTTGAGCATAGGGAGGTGAACTTTGGAAAAGAGCAAGAGATATGTAGGAGTGGGTACATGACTGTTGAAAGAGTATGGCAAACTGTACCAACTTACTATGTGTGCAGAGTTGTCTAGGTCTGGGGGTGATACCCTTAATTTTAAGCTTCTGGTGGGGTGTGTGCAGACTCAGTTAATGAAGCCACTTGCATTCCTCAGAAGAAGCTTCAAAGTTATCATTTCTTTTTCTTTTTTTTTTCTTTCTAGATTTTATTGCCTCAACTTTCACCTTTCATATGCAAAAGCAGCTGCTTAAAAGCCTGGGAGGTTCTTTCTAAATTACTTTTGCATATGTGAGCTGCTTTTAACTGTGATCCCCAGTGTCAGTTCCTGACAAGGTTTCCTCCAGAAAATTAAAGGCAGTATTTCTCCACAAGAAGGTGCTGGCTGGGTTGGTGTTGCTGAAGTGGCCAATGTCCTCAAAGCACATTACAACTGTCAAGGGAAAAATGACAAAGATCCTTTGGAGAAGTAATTCTCAAATTTTGATGTACATAAAATTGCCTCATGAGCTTGAGACTCACCTTCTGAGCTAGAGTTTATGATTTAGAAAGACCAAACTCCAGAACCTGTCTGCTTACGAAGGGACTAAGATATTTTGGCTACAAGATGTCCCTGGAATGCATTTGGAGAAATATTCGTTTATAGTTTTGCTACTCAAAGTGTGGTCCTGACCATCAACATGGTCAATGCTGGGTGTTGATTTAATTACAGAATCTCAAGCCTCATCCTCAACCTTTCAAATCAGACTTTTCATTCCAACAAAATTCTAATGTGATACTTATGCACACTAGAATTTGAGAAGCAATGGTTCAGAGGATACATTCATTCATCAGGGCTGCAACAATGAAATACCACAGACTGTGGCTTAAACATCTTAAATGTATTTTCTAACAGTTTTGGAGGCTAGAGGCCCAAGATAAGATACCAGCAAATTTAGTTTCTTCTGAGACTCCCTCCTTAAGCTAGTAGGTGGCTGCCTTCTCGCTGAGTCTTCACATGGTCTTTGCACACATCTGTTGGTATTGGTGTATACAATCTTCCTCTTCTAAGCACACCAGTCAAATTGGATTAGAGGGAATCCTTTTAACTTTAATCATTTTAACTTGGTCACCTCTTTAAAGCTTCTCTCTCCAAATACAGTTACATCCTGAGGTACTAGGGGTTAGGGATTCATTGTAAGGTTTTTGTTTGTTTGTTTGTTTGTTTGTTTTGTTTTTTTGTTTTGAAGGACATCATTCAGGACTTAAAGGGTGATTGTGAATATGGTAAAGTGGTGAATGTGAATATGGAATTGCTTATATGCAAGGCTATCACTGGGAAGAACCCTGAGAAGTTCAAAAACTCTAATGAGGTCCTAAATCCTCCCCTTATCCTTTGTTCTCCATCTTGGTAAATGTTGTTATTTTTGGCTTAATTTGCCAAAGATTGATGCATGGTAACCTCATGCTCCCTCTGCCTTGCCATCCACTTTAGTCACCACATCCTACCATTTTGCCCCCTCTGTCGTTCTAATACAAGGATTCTGATTCCTACTGCTTTTATCCCTGCCTCCTCATCGCACATCATACCAGGTGCACCCCTCGCCCACACTGAAAATGTTAGATCACTTTTCTTATGAATATCTTAAGCTTCTTTTTTCAGAATTGAGTACTTTATTTATATTAGGAGAATGTTTGTTATAAAATAAAAATTATGTCATCTCCTGCTTTAAATCTTTCTGGGCTTGCAATCTCTAAGGAAAAAATTCAATCTTAGGGCTGGGGATGTAGCTCAGTGGGAGAGCACTTGCCTGGAAAGTGCAAGGCCTTCAGTTTCATCCCCAGAACTTCATGAAGAAGAGGAAGGGGAGGAAGAAGAGGAGGGCAACCATATTATATTTCTCCCCTTAACTTATTTTGTGTAACATCTGAGCCTTTGTAGAAACCATTCTTCTGCCTGAAAAACCATATTTCATTTTTTTTCCCCTTCTGCCTCCTCCCTTATTACCATTCTAATCTCAGCCCACAGGTCACTTCTTCCCATAACCCTCATTTACCTCAATTGCCAGGTGACTCTTTTCAGGGCTTGTGTTGCTCATTACATGTTTTGTTTATTTTTTTTCCTCTTTATTTCCTATCATGGGATTAAAAATCCCATGGTGACAGAAATTGTGTTTCACTTACAACTGAATTGCTGATGTCCATCTACGCTGACACATACAAAGCACTTGTACGTACTTGACCAATGTGCTAGTGGAGCCGTTGCTTATGTGAAGGCCAAGGGTCTGGGAAATGGAGCACCAAAATTCAAGGGCAGGTAACTATCACCAGTCTGATATTTTTAGGGAGTAACTTCTAATTGGAAACAGTGCTCCATTTTGCCTAAAGATCTTAAAAAATTTAGCCCCATATGCATGTAGTTTTACAACCAATAGTGTACTTGTGGGGACTAAGGAACAGACTATTTGACACAAGGTTAGACACTGTGCCAACTTAGCCTTATGCCATCTCTGGGACATTTCAGTCTTCCGTGAGTGTCTAAGGTTACCTTCCTCGAAGAATCCCTGTGAACTCAGGACTGGTCTTGCCTCCAGAGGAAGTGGCTCAGTGAAAACATTATCAGGCTTTGCTTTGTCAGCCCTCCATGGCCACACGGGGAGTGCTGTGGTCTTGTAGGTATCCTTGTGTTTTTCTAGATCCTTTTTCTAGTACCATTGGTGCAATGGGTTTCAGAGAGTAGTTGCCCATGCCTAGGTACAGTGGGGGACTTTAGCTGAACATGGAGGTTTAAAATGTAGTTTAATAGCTCTTTTTCATTAAACTAGATTTTAAACAATAACTCATACAATCCATATAACAACCACATGGGACAAGCATTATCCTGTTTCTCTGTTTAGGTCAGTTTACCCAGATTGCATAGCTAAGAAGTATAGAAGTTCAAGCTCACATCTCTTCCTCTCACTCAAGTGTATATTATTCCTCCTGTTGGGAACACTCTTCTTCAGATCATCCAGACCACACTGCCATCTCCCACCAATTTTCCTGTCCCCCATCTAAATATTACTCACCCTCAAGGCAATAGTTTGAATGGCTCTTCATATTGCAAAGTTTAAATGTCTAAGAGAGATTTCCCTTAACATGTAGAAAATCAAAGTTGTGTTTCCTGCCTTAGTCTGTCTTCCCTATCACATATTTGTCTAGATACCAAAATAACCCAGAGATAAGGTTCATGGTGAAATCCTTCATATTATCTTCTTCCTGTGCCAACACCAAAACCTTTGAAGTCATCCTCATCATTTCTCTCCTGTCTTTACCAATTTATTGATTAAATCCAATAAGTACTGCTCTTGCATCTCCACTGCTACCCTTGTCTCCACCTGGAGATCATTGCATTAGCTCTCCAAGCTCCACTCTGCCCCTCAATTAATGCCCAAATCTTCACAGAGCAATCTTTTAAAATGTAAGTTAGATGATTCCACCCCTGAAGCTCCCTGTTTTACTCAGAAGTCAGCCCCAACCTCTGTGCTTCCTGGCTGCCTCTCTTCGTCTCTATCCATTTAGTCCTACCTTTACCAGATCTGCTGCATCTTCCTAATCCTCAAAATATCAAGCATTCTTCTGACTCTGGGCCTTTGCACTTGTTTCGCCTTCTAGAAGGTTCTTACTTCTCATATCTGCATTACTTTCTTCAGTTCTCTGACCAAATGTGACCCTATCAGAGTGGTAATTTCTTTGATATATATACCTCTCATGTCTGACTCTTGTATTTAACTTTGTAGTTTCTTCCTAGCATTTACTGCTGTCCAACCTATTATGTATTTATTTCTTTACAGCTTATCTCCCTATACCACAGGCTTTCCAAGGGCAAAAAGTTTTGTTGCTCTTTCCTGTATCCTTAACACCTGGAAGAGTGCCTGAAAAATATCTTTTAAGTAAATAAGTTTATTTAAACTCAAAATTCAGGGGCAGATAGTTAGTTTAGGAATTTCCATTTTATGTTCTCATTGTACACCTTCATCTCATTCTTCAAATCGTTAGTCATAGTTGTTATTTGATAATGGTACCATATCCATTTTTCCCTACAGAACTGCAAATTCCATAATGTCAGATAAAATCTGTGTTGCTTTCCACTGATTAGCCTGATCTCAACAGAGTGAGTTAACTATATAGGAAGTGTAATAAATATTTCTGATTATAAAGAATTTTGCCTGGATGATTGGTGATGACAACATTAGCCAGAACCAGAAACAGAAGGAAGTGGACACTTGTCAGAGAAGATCAAGGATGGAGACAGACAAATCATAAGCAGATCCAGAGCCCAAGAAATATAAAGGTACTGAAGGTCTAGAGGTTTGTTCTTGTGAATATTGCTGATATTTTAATCCTTAGGAAAGTGTAAGAGTATGTAAGTATATATTTAGCCCGTGTGAATAATATTAGTAGTATAAACTAATGCATATTAAATACTTACCATATGGTGCACAGTTTTAAGTGTCTTACAAATATCAACCTATTTAGTTCTCATAGAAGCTCAATGCATGGGTACTATAACTGTACCCTTTAATACATGAGAAACTGAGACAAAAAGATGTTAAGGAACTTGTCCACATTCTCACATCAGTCAAGTGGCAGAGACAGGCTCTAGATGCATCTTGCTCTAGAGCCAAGATGGCTGAAGAAAACAGGGAAGAAAATGGTTCCTGCTAATTCCTTCCACCATATTTTAGTAAGCATTGATCAAAAAAAGTCATTTACAAATTAAATAGGAAAGTGACTTTAAGGATTTGATACTCTGTCCTGAGAGTGTTATGGCTTTATTTTTATTAAGTGCAAATCTGTGAACTGGTTATGGCTTTGCTTAAGCTGCTCTCGGTACAGAAATGGTCTATAGATAATGTGAGAGCAAAGGCTTTCTATTAAAGCACCTTGAATTGTTCTTGGCAGCTCACCCTCCAAAAGGAAGGAGCAACAGAAAACTGAGCTGAAACATGCTTTGCATGCTTCCTATGCCAGCTGCCTGTCATGGTCCAAAATAGCTGAGACTCTCCAGAAAGTGTAAAACTGTCTTAAAGGTTCAATTACACTTTCGGCTTTTTGTTTTCTTAAAAAGAAGTAGTTTAATTTATTCAATGTTGCTTTAAAAAAAAAACTGGTACTATATATTCTATTTTGAATTGAGTTGCCACCAATGCAGGCTAAGGGGACTGCCTTCTACCAGACCAGATTGTGGAATTGCTTTAATGCATCCGTTATCTATGTAAGTCAGAATTGATGTGGACTTTTATTTTGTCCACATCTATATTTTTATTTTACGTATTGATACATTCTTGATACCATGCTAGATGTTTCTTTTTCCCAGAAGAACTGTAAATATACTGAATGGAACACATTCCTGTATGTGTAGTTGAAAATACATATATTGATGGCAAATCTGTTTATCAAATTTTTAAAGAAACATGATATTGCTGAATTGCAGCATCAGATAAATATTTGTGTTTTTCAGTAACTGCTTTATGGAGCACAAAAACCTTGCCAAATCTCCAAAGGCTGTAGACATTTTAAAATAAGACTCACAGAATTTGATTTCTAAAATGCCTGTGAAACAGGCCTGCAAGACCAACTGCTTTGCACCTCATTAGCAGATTCTAGACAGAGATCTTGCACCAGGGAGCCCCAACCAGCTGACCTTCCAGTGAAGACACGAATATTAAAGTATCCTTACATGTAGGTTCTAGTAAAATCAAGTTTGCTTTTTAGTTTGGCTTTTTAGTTAGTAGTTCCATCAAGCAGTCAATTTTATCTGCATCACTGGGTGATTATTTAAAAAAGGGTCACTGTTCATCTGCATGCGTGTGTGTGTGTGTGTGTGTGTGTGTGTGACAGAGAGAGAGAGAGAGAGAGAGAGAGAGAGAGAGAGAGAGAGAGAGAGAGAGAGAAATTACTAACAGTCTTAACAATAAACTGTTAACATTGGAAGCAAAATTCCATCTCCACAATCTTTTTTTCCATTCCTGCTTCATTTAGTAGTTTTCTGTTAATATTTAGAAGGGCACAAGAATGACTACTCAAAGATCTCCCTCTCTTAAAACATGATATGGATGTCCCTGCAATGGATAGGGCAAATACTGCAAGATTCCTGCTGTGTTTTTACTAAGCTCAGTTTGCTCTTTCCTGGGGCCTTGGAGAGAAGCCCATTTATTCGCTTGAGCATTCTGGATATCATTGACATTTTCTCTGACTCTGCCTCAGGCTGTTGTAGTGGTGAGGGCTTTTAACAGGAGGGTTAACTGCCTGAATGTCAGCAAGCTTCAACATCCACATGCTTTAGCAGCAAATAGATTCATGTGTTTTTCTACTTTCAGGTAGGTCTGAGAGCAAGTCACATATTAATGTGTTTTATGTGGGGATGGGAGCGTGGAGTGGACTTTGAGGGAAGTTTATGACTCTTGCTGATGTCCCTACATTTGAATATTGGCAATTATAAGCTGCCTGGAGTTTATGGTGATAGAAGATGGACTGGAGGCTCACACAGCATCCTCAATAATGATATGCTACCTTATATTCTGTGTTTCAAAGCCCAACTTGAATCCATCAAGCATAGGTGTCAGGATGGAAATTGCTAGATCCATCTGAACTTAACTATTCTGTTCTCCAGACTCCTCCTGGCCATTAGATATGAAGCCTGGCTGCCAGGTTTGTCTTGTTGATTGCTTCATTGTCTTCAGTTGAAAAACAAAGATGACAATGGGACCTTGCTTGGAGTGTTGTCATGGGGACACAGGGAGCCTCTGCTCGCAGAGGACTTAGACCAGCAGAGTTTGTCTGTCCAGTGCTCTCACCATCTTCCTCATATGTCACAATTCCATCTTGTTCCTGGATGCATGCATATAGGCCAGCTGGCCCGATTTCTACAGGTGAAGCCGAGTTACCCATACCTCTCAACCCCTTGGGTAGCAGAGGGGTGCTGACTTCCTTTTTCTTGCCATGACCTCAAATGCTGAGCCTGGTACACTGTAGGCTACAGATAGGTATAAGGCAGAGCCGTGAACAGTGGAAAAAATGAAGTTTCAGGAGCATGACATCCAGTTTACGCTTCTAGAACTCTTGTGTGACCTTGAAAAGAAGAGAGAGGAAGGAAAGTATCAAGTATGAATATTCTTTCTAGCTCTTCAGGAAGGACTGCCCTGACTTGGAACAGAAAATGACATGTCTACACTCCCACCCACTTTCTAATTTTGTAATTTCCTTCCTTGCTTTATTTAAGGATGTACCTGACATTATAATCTATATCCACTTGTTTATTTCCCATTTCTCTAAGTAAACGAGTGCTTCAGGAAGAGGTACATTAGAGTGATTAAGAACATAGAATTCTTCAAATATTGCATGTTTTCTCTCATGTGGAATTAAAATAAAAATTTAAAAAAGATAACATGAAAATAGAAAAGGGCCTATTTGGAAAAGGAAAGATGGGGGTTTGGACAGGGAAACAGGAACATGTTATATTCATGTGTAGCAATATCAAAAATGAAACCTGTTAATCTGTTCAAGTAATATGTACTAATAATTATAAATGTAAAGTTATATATAAAAAAGAGTACTAAAATATAGGGCGTTTTCTTTTTTTTCTGAGGTCTCTTTCTAGACTTGCAATGGTGTTTTATTTACTATTTAACATATTCTCAAAAAAAGAATAACTTGAAACAATGGAATGCCTTGATATTTCACCTCTTAATTGGATTTAACAAAAATCTCAGTGGATTGTTATGACTCTTAAAATTTTAGTAAAATATGTAAAAAAAATAAGCAGAACACAAAATCCAAAGCAGACTGCCTGAGTGTGAATTTTGATCTTGAACTTTGCCACTTACCAACCATATGAATTTGGGCAAGTTACTAACTTCTGTGCATCAGTTTCCACATTTATAAAATGGAGATAAAATGAAGGGTCTCTTTCAGCATTACTTAAAAAGTTCTTCCTCTGTCTGGGCTTAGTTCTAGGTGCTGGGGATGCAGAAGATGAAAGATAGAAATCCCTCTGCATGGGGAGCTTAGAGTCTGATAAGGCGAGGTAGTCAACAAGCCAGATAAATAAGCAAACTGAATAGTTTATTAACTGGTAATAAATGTGAAGAAAAATAAATAGGAAAGGAGATAAGAAACATAGACAATGTCCAGTTTAAATCAGGCATCTGTGCTGCCCAAGAAAAGCTGTGAACAGAGGCTTGAAGCAGGCAAAGACAGAGACTCTGCAGGTGGATGCCTGGGAACCAGAGACTCTGGGAGACTGGGACTCTGCTCAGGAGAGGAACTGGAGCTGGTGGTTGGGGTGGACAGGGAGCCTCTCTCCTCACAGGTCCTCTGTGCTTTGCCCTTGCTCCTCACATGTTCACCTCCCACATTGGGATTATATTTTGGTCATTCTTGTTGACCATTTTGACCTCTGTATCTTTGCTAATTGTTCTCCTCCAGTTTGTAGTCTCCATCTCCATTTATTTATGCATGGCTTTGTAACCAAAGGTGCTAATAATTTTACCAACTTCAAGGGTTGTTGTGATGGTTATATTAATTTATATGCCTTTGATGATTAATTTTATCTGTCAACATGACTAGACCAAAAGATGCCTGGATAGTTCCTCAAACATTATTTGGGGTGTTTCTGTGAGGGGAGATTTGAATGACATTAACATTTAAATTGGTAGGCTTTAACATTAGATTAGATTAGCATTTTAATCAATAGAGCAGATCATCCTTCTTAAAGTGAGTGGGCCTCATCCAAACAGTTGAAGGTCTTAATAAAACTAAAGACTGATGCTCCCTTGAATAATAAAAATTTCTCCAGGAGATGGCCTTCAGACATCGTGTGTAGCCTTGGCTTTCCTGGATCTACTCCTGCTGGCCTTCAGTCTGCAATTGCACCTTGGCTCTCTTCAGTCTTGAACTTGCCAGTCCACACTGCAGATTTGGACTTGCCGGCCTCCACAACTGCGTGAGCCAATTCCTTATATCTCTTTACATACACTCAGACTAATGCAACATTAAAGTCACAAGGACAATGGTTGGTGAATAGTAAAAGATGTGCCTGCTCTTATTATTATAAAAATATGAATATCGATCTTGTCATTTTCATTATAGGACTCTGAAGCCAAACACAATCTGCCTGCCTAATTCACAGTCATCCTTTAGCTGCCTTCAGCCCCTTGTTTTGGGACACAGCTCTCCTTCTGCATTCCCTGTTTTTTCCCTATCACTGCGTCCCTCACAGTGAATTGTGCTTTCTTGACTATGGACCTGTATTCCCATACAGACTTTAAGCTCCTTGTGGGTAGATATTACATCTGGCTTAGTTATATCCTTGGCACTAGGCTTCTGACTTGCACATAGTAGCAACTCAATAAATATTTATGGAGTGAATGAATTAATTTGCTCATTAAATTATAGCCCATTCAAATAATTTATTTTCTAAAAAATCTCCAATAAGGAAAAGTTATCTGAAATGATTTGACTCATCATGTATTTTACCCTAGATATAAACAAAGCTATGTGAAATTTAAGTCTTGTATTATCATTATCAACTTCCAATTTAGATCCTAAGGCTGAGATTTAGAATGGCTGTGTCAATGGAAATGCTAAAAACCAAGGACCACACATCACAGATGCTACTTATTCTGATCTAATGTTTAGAGCAAGGCCAAGAACTGGGGCATAAGTTTTCTGCTTACAGCTCTGCAGCTGACCAGATTAGACAGTCAACTTGCTATGGGTGTCTTCTCTGGTGCTTGATGATGATCATTTCAGATAATCAAAAGTACTGGTCCGTCTCTAAGTAGAAAATCCTATTTATGTGCCATGTATCGTATCATTTTGCCAGTGAAGTCCTCTGCTATATTTTGTGCCAACTAGCCTGAAATAGTTGACAATCCCTAAAATGTGAATGCCTCAAAGGTGGAAATTAAATTCTGGTCGCCTTTGCATTTCAACACACAACAAAACTTAAATTTTAAAAAATTACACACACACAAACAGGTTTTGGAATGAGTAATTAACTGAGTAAATGCCTATCTAAAAACAGTTCCTTAACATCTTAACCACTCTTCTTTGCTGATCTGTGTCACTCACTCTATTTTAGAAGGAAATACTGGGTAATATGTATGCCATGGTGGCAGGAGTAAGGACTCAGAGGCTAGGTGCTGTGGAGTTGGTGCCCCAAACTGGCAAGTTAGTAAAGCTCTCTAAGACATGCTTACAAAATTCAACACACAGCATTCCTGTGAGGCTATTTCAAAGATTTACCGAGATAATCTTTATAAATTGCTGAGCATAGCATGTGGCATCCAAGCGGCTTCAATAAACATTGGCCATTATTGTTATTATTCTCTACCTGAACTATTGCCAGTTTTTCCCCAGGATTTAGGCAGCACCGTAAATATAAATGGATAATATGTTGTGAATATTTATGTGCCAAGCAATGTGCTAAACATTACATATTTTGCTCCTACCTAATCCTTACAATAACTTCATTTTGCTTTTATTATTTTTATTTACAGAAATTGAGTAAATAGAAGAGTGGGTCAAAAAATTAGTTGATGCCATGCAGCTGGTACATGGCAGAAGTGAGAACTGGACCTGGAACCAGGGGACCCCTTTGTCTCGATCTCTCCTTTAAAGTCACAAAGCTGATCTTTCAGTTGCCATTCTGAGGAGTCATTTGACCTCTTTATTAAAGTTCTTCTGTTTACTGGGCTACCAGAAATAATGAAAACAGTTACTAAAATGAGCTATTAAGCAAGCTCTTCTATTATTTATTTTTAACTCATGAGGTTTTTTACTGTGACTTGCAAGCCTGATTGTATACAACAGTAAATACTCAGCTTTATTGTCCTTCTCTAAATATCTGAAATCTAACCACAACAAGGACAGAATTATTAGTAGTCATACTGGACAGTCAACTTCTATTTTCCATTTTTATTGGCTGGGAGCATTCTTAGTCCCATTTAACAATATGGGACATGGTTGCATAGAAGGGTCAGCTTCTGGTATTCCCCCAACTCCCTCCAATAGGTTGCAAAAGGAAGTACAACTCCAAAGCTTCAAGCCATGTGAATTACTTTACCATCCACCTCAGACAATCTGCAATCTGGTAAATGAGACATTGTTATTTTAAAAACTTTCCCTTTGCAGAAATTGTATCCTGAAATAAGCAATATTTTTTTCAAGTTCACATGGCTGGTAAGTAGTAGAAATGAGAATCAGCCTGGGAACCAGTGGTCCAAAGAAGCAGTGGAATAATACTGTAACATGGCAAGGGATGCTTTAAGGCTCCTGTCCTGAATTCTTGGACTCAAACAATTTATTTTGTTCTACTCCTTTTACTCCAACCTATTTCTCTCAATCCTGCCCACCCCCACCTCTCCTTCTGTTAATAGGATTCTCTTTTCTTTTCTTAATTAAAATGTAAGTTTCTTGAGAGTAGAGAGTGGGTCTGTCTCATTCCATAGTGTATGTCCAGAACCTGGAGCTGTACATGGCTGTACAGTAAGTGCTAAATATGCTCATAAACTTGTTGAGTAAATGAGTGGCAACACCAATGGCAGGAAGCCTTAGGTCCTCATCAAGACCTGAAGCAGATGTGGCTGCATCACAGGCCACTCTCCTCTATGCATCTGTACTTTTTGGCATGTGACTGTGCAGTTGTCCCTGGGAGTGGAGAGGAGATTATTTACCCACCCTTTCACTTTGAGTTTGGCCTCATGACTTGTTTCTGTCAATAGGTCGAGAAAGAAACGACATGGAGTCAGGTTGGAGATGAGATCTAACCTTCTATTTTTCCTTCTTCCCCTTTGGTGCTTTTGCCATGGGTGGTACAAGCCTTGACCAGCCTGGTGTTCCAGAAAAGATTATGAACAAATGGAGGAGACAAGAGCTGGCTGCTGTCATTGTGGGTACTTGGAGACCTGGAACTCTACTTCTACTAGCCAACCAGACAATTTTCAGACGTATTAGTGAGCCCCAAATACCAGCAGAGCCACTCCCCAAATCCCAGCTCCTCAGCTGATCTCCAACTAGCACAGACACATTTGAACAACAAGACATTCTTTCTCCTTCTTCTCCCTTACTTCCTCCTCCCCCTTTTCCCCCTGACCCCTCACCTCCTTCCTTCTTTTTTGCAGTGCTGGGGATGGAATTCAGAGCCTTATATGTGCTGGGCAAGTGATTTACCACTGAGCTACATTCCTAGTCCTTATTGTTTATTATAATCCACTGATTTGGGGGCTACTTTGTTATGAAGTATTTTCACAGTAATTGTTAGCCAACACACTCAATTTACGGTTGAGAGTGCACCTATGAATGTATATAAAATATAATATTCTATGATATTGTATGATTAAAATATTGTCTTCATTTAGTGATACGCTATTGGAGTCCACAAATTCTGACATAGGTTAAGACATAAAAATTAAACATACATATAATTAAATATATTTGATCCATGCTAATACATTTGAAACTACTAAATTAAATTCTGCTGGAGAGTAGAGTTGTGTGGAAACAAACTTAATTTGTTCTGCTATTGCTTGAAATGATACCCTGCATTATGGTTATTACAGCACAGCATTCCCTTGAATACTTATTCAGGAAGAAAGTGAGTATGATATGGAGGTAACATAAATGCCAGGATGCAATTATATATTTTTATTTTAGAAAATTCAATTGTGAACATTTTGTATTCTTATAAGCTGTTTGGTGAAATTTTATTATCAACTTAAAGAAAGATTATTTCAAAAGTTTTTGCATAAGGAAAGACTGTATAGATAAATTTCAGAGATTTTTTATATTACCTTGTAACGACCAGGAGTGAACTTCATCATTTCTTAGAGCAGAGGGAGCAAAATATAAGCAAAAACCTGCTAAAAATGGCTGTAATATCCTGATAATTTATTCAGGTCTATATCCTGCAATGATGAGCACCTTCCACATAGCCACACCAGCCATTTGGGAAAGTGATGAAACTTGATTCTGCAGATCATCAAACTTGTTTTTAGTAATTTAAAATAAACAAGAAAAATGACCAGCATGTACAGGGCTTAGGAAGTTTTCAAGTGTGTAGGCTGACAGAATTGCTTTCATTTCGAGCTACATTGATCTTGTGATCTTATTCTTTCTTAAACTACTCCAAAACTTTCCTTAGCTAAAGTGGAGTTAAGCCAGATCATGGGTTGCTCTTCACTTGGTTACTCTTTATTTACATGCAACTTTGTAATGATAATACTTACACAGACATCTACCAGCTGAACCCAAGAATTAATGCATTTCTGTAGATGCATATGTGCAGTATACTTGAGCCTTTCCATACTAGTTTACTTTTGTCACCCTACTGAGCAAGCTCTTCTGAGTTAGCATAGCAGCTAGGGTTCCAAACTAGGATAAAGACACTATGTCTCCAAAGACATGGCATTTCTTACAAAGTATTTTAAGTAAATATGATCATGATTTATGATTATCCATATGCATTTTATTACATATTACCATTTTTCTACAATTAATTATATTTTTTACTTTATAAAATCCAATCAAAAATTTCAAGCTCTATTGTGCTTGACAAGATCATGATTTGACAAGTAATCTCTTGCCTACAAATTCAAATTAAATATAATTCTCATATAGTGTTTTATTCCTTCCCTTTCTGCCCCCAGCCTCTTAAGCTAACTGATAATGGCAAGTGATACTTTTAGCACATTGGAAAAAGAGCCAGAATGGTATGATTGGAGTGAATTCAGGTTCAGCATTCATACACACTTGTCCCAATCTTTCATATGATTTTGGACTTGTAATTCCTCTCTTAATTTTTGCAAATGTAAAATGGTATGAATATTAAATTATCATATATACACATACATTTAGTTATTTTTTACATAAATATATAATGCTTACCTAACATTAAGTATGCAAGTATGGTGCTTGCCGAGCATTGAGACCACTTGTATGCAATAAGTACTCAGTTAATATTAGTTCTCTTTCCACCAGCACTGGATTCCTAAGGAAGCCAACTCATTATACATGCATACCTCAGAGATATTGTAAGTTCAGTTACAGACCACTGCAATAAAGGAAATATCTTTTTGATTTCCCAGTACATGTAAAAGTCATATTAATATGATTCTGTAGACTATTAAATGCAAGAGTGTTATATCTAAAAATGCATATACCTTAAATAAAAAATACTTTATTGTTAAAAAAATCCTAATGATCATATGAACCTTCATCAAGTTGTTACCTTTTTGCTGTTGGAGGGGTCTTGCCTCCTAGTTGATGGCTGCTGACTGATTAGGGGGATAGTTGCTGAAGGTTGGGGTGGATATGTCAATTTCTTAAAAAATAAAAAAAAAGACAATGAAATTTGCAGTAATATTCATAGGATTTTATGGTAAGTTACTAACCTACATAATTGCAGGGTAAAGATAACTTTAATCCTGTCCTTCAGAAATCAAACCTCCCCAACCGTAGCAACCATTTCACTTGGCAGAGATAAGGATATGTATGTCTTAGGGACAGGTTTAAGTCCAAAAAGAGTCAACAAAGAGGCTGAGCTATGCACACTTGTGAAGGCGCAGTTTCTGTTTCTGCTGGAGGGTGAAATCTACATGAGCTGCAGGCCTCTGCAGCTGAGAAAGCCAGTTTTTTTTTTTTTCCTCCACTAGTGTTCAATTACGTATTGCAACTCTTTATGGTGGGCTGTGTTTCCAGTATTGCAATTGAATCCAGCAGCTCATTGCTAATTTCTTCTTTCTGGGTTCTTATCTTGCAGATTTGAAGAATGAAATCCACTGATGAGGATGAGTGAATGTAACAGGAGCATTCATGCAAGTGAGCATTCATGCAAATGTGAATTGAAACAGAATTCCCACAGGGCAAGAGGGGACCTCATAGCCGGTTGCAGCTTCAGTTTAGATGTTTATTCAACACTTGGATCAAGGTTATTGGTCCAAATTTATGCTAATCATGGTTTGACAAAATACCAATGCTATTGGTTAGTCCTGAAATCCATTTGCTTTTTCCCCCACCTTCTGTTTTCTTACTACTCTTCTGGAAGTGGGAGGTTGAGGTTGTGGGATTGTGAGGGTTTCTGGACTGTGGTGTAATGGGAAGGGGCCCTCTGCACCAGGTCTGGGATGGATCATCACTGGTGGGACAGATCAGCCCACCCTAACTTGCCTTGGCCCTGGTCACTGTGCACACTTTTGTGCCAGCATGGTAGGCTCTGCGTGACTGGGGTCTATGCTCATTACCATGTTCTAGCTTCCCTGGGCCAGCATTCTGCCCTGCTGGAACAAAGGCTTTACTTCACTTGTATCCTTTTCCCAGTGTCTCTGTGTGGTATCTTCCTATGGAAAAATTAAGTGAAGTAGCTATGGATAATAGCAGGTACTTCTCAATATTTCCTATTTTGTAGGGTAGCAAGAATTTTGATAAAGGAGGAAATTGTTCCCTTTTATAATCTACAACTCCAGATAAAAATGCATTCCTGAGTGTCTAAAACTATGTACAGAGCCCATAGGCAGAGGTGACACAGTGTCCTACTTCTCTGCCATTGAAACATTGGGTTATGACTCAGGCCTGGTATATAAGAAGGGGTAGTTGAAAAGAAATGATTTTCAGGCTGATGTTTAGTTATCAGATTTTTTCTCAGTAAACTTTTATATTATCATAGTAATTACTTTCAGGAATATTAAATGCATATGAGTTTCCTGTTGAGGGCCAAAGAAAATGGAGCAGATATCTAAAATTCTTGAAAGCTGGGATGTGAGGCAAGGTAAGGGGATCCTGGTCTCAGGTAAAAAAAGCCAGGTCAATCCAAAGGGCTAAGTGACATTCTTAAGGAATAGTGGTAGTGAACAGTTTAATGCTACTGCTCTAATGCACTGTCATAGCCTCTTACCCTTCCTCATTTATTAAGTCACTCACTTATTCACCTAGGATATACAGACATTATTCTAGGTTTCAGGAATGTATAAGCAAACTAACTAAATAATAAAAACTTCTGGCACTCTTTGTCTTATAACCTTCCATTATCCATTAAGGTTATTTAGGGGAGACATTGTGCTACATTCACTGGCCAATATCTGTTGCTAACACCTTCATAAGACTACATCTGGCCTACATGCAGTCAACAAATATTTGTTGAATGAGGGTCAAATTTACCAGCACTATTTGCTCTGATATAGGAACAAAGCAAATGAAAGAAATTCAAGCACTGTCCTGTTTATATCTGTTCCACAATATCCGTGGCTTTCTATTATATATATTTGTTTCATGTTGTTAACACGTGGATAATACTCAGCCAAGGAGGGAGATAGGCAACTGACATTAAGAAAGTTGGTTACTCTATGAAGGGTACAGATTGGGAGGCATGAAATATCTGCTTCCAGCAGAAAGGTTCAGGATGGCTTAATAAAGGAGCGGGGCTTGAGCTGTCTTTCAAGCTAAGAAGGTATTTCCAAACTAAATATTAAAAAGGACAATGTAAAAACTAGGTTGCAAGGGGACACAGACCCATCACCACAAGACTTCTTTAAGTGGAGAGCTTTGGGTTACTCAGAGATGCACAGACTACACGTCTTGCTCATTTCCTTCCATTTGGCTTAATCTTCAGGAAAGGCAATCACAGCTTCTCTGGATGATTCATATTTGTTATCCCTGAATAGCATCCTGAAAGTTAAGAAATACCTATGTTAAAGGGAAGGCACTTGACATAGGAGAAGATCAGCCTTGCTAACCAGGTCTCCTCTTTCCTCTGCCACCTAAGAATCATTGCTTTCTTGTAATGAAGAAACTGGGCATCATGCCAACCTGAAGGTGCCTGGACTGTGTTTAACAGGCAGTTTCATTAGATTACCCTCCACCTCCCCTGAGGTAATCCCATTAGATAGTGTGTGTTTTGCTTGTCATTACTCTCCTGTTCAGTAGCAGTTCTGTCCCCAGAATAATAGGTATGTGTGTAAAAATGTAACTGATTGGGATGCCTTATAGAAGAGATACCTTCCCAATGGAATAGGAATAGAAAAGAGATGGAATGGTCAGAAATGAAAATATATACCCACCCCACACCAGTATCATAGACTTTTAAATTCAGAGATCATATCTGCAATAATATGATTGACACAGGTGTCAATGATTTGGCTGTTTGGTGGACCTCAGTTACATACTTTGTAAGCCTCCTGAAAGAGATTTTTCCCCTCTATTGGATTATTTTCTGAGGAATAATTTACTTCCTAGCACACTGGAATATTTCTCTCCTGCTTTCTTTCCTCTTTTCCCAGACTTACTTTTAATAGATGTAAAGCATATGTTAAATAATCCTATCATTCATTCCCAGATATTTGCACTCAGGAGTAAACGAACAGTATTTTTCTTTCGTCTGATGTATCTGGTAAACATTCTGGAAGAGGTGTGTGCCCTCTAGTTTATACCTATTATTTATTATCTTTCTTTCATTTTCCTCTTTATTTATAGAGCTCTTTTTTCCTAATCTCACTTATCACTAGACTGCACATTTTGTATGGTCTCAATCTAAGCACTCACACTCTCTTTTATATCCTTATTTAAATCATTGCTACTTTATTACCTTTCTAGTTAGAGAGTCAGAGTTCCTTGAAATGTTATTAATTAAAGATTCTCCTCTAGCTATTAATTTTTTAAACATGCTAGGCTTTCAAGAATAGGAATTTAGTGACAGTAGGCAGGTAGTGTGTGGCTGGAAAAAGTGGGACATTGAGGGTGTGCCTTGGGGTATATATTTTATCCTTGGTGAGTTTAGTCTTTCTATCTTCTCCTGTTTCTTGATGGCATGTCCTGGGTTTTCAAGAACAAGACATTTTGTTTTTGTTGACATCTATAAGCTGTTTGTGATGTGGTCTCAGATCACCATTTAAGACAAATTTCTGCTGCTGACATCCACTCTCCTCCAGCTAATCTATCCTACTATGCACTATTATTAATCTCCCAATTGCTTTCTGTCTTTTTCACTTTTTTCTATACTGGTCCTTCTTTCCCACAAGGCCCTTCCCTCTCCTTTTCTCTGCAAAATTCCAAACTTCTCTTTCTTAAGACCTACCTCAAATGTTTTTCTGTCCAACTCTTGCTTGATCCCATTAATTGGCAGCTCACAGAATTTTATCTGTGTCTTATGGTTAGGACTGGTTAGTTATCTGCTAAATATCTAGCCATAAGCTATTTGAGGGCAGGCACAGTATAGCATTTAATTTACTATTTTTCCACAATACTAATGTGTGGTAGTCTTTGATATTAATTCTTGAATCAATTCTATTTTGTATATTTTTCCATCTGCACAATAGCCTTTAAAAATGTCTAATAAATTTTGCAGGTTTGAGTACTCTCTGTGTACTGAACAGTAGACATCACATTCTTGGTTCATTGTGTAAGACTATTTTGTTATTTTTATTTTTTTTAACATCTCCATTTAAGCTGATGGAACCAAATACTTCTGGGTAGCTGGCTTCGTTGTAATATATTTTGCCCAGAATTTATTATTGTTATTGGCAGGAAATTTGGTTTGTTAGGGTCTATTCAACTATTTCCAAAAGCTGAAATCTGTAGCATTATTTCTTAAAGCAATTACTGTATTTCATTATTCTTTATATTAGGTATAAGTATTTTGTAGCAAACAATATTTATTCAAGCCCATAAGTTCTCATACTTTATGAAATTGATTTTGTTATGTATGGCTGCTGTTATAATTTAAATATTAGGTGTCCCCCAAAAGCTCATGTGTGAAACAATGCACAAAGGTTTAGAGGTGAAATTATTGGATTATGAGAGCCTTGACCTAATCAGTGCATTAATTCCCTGATAGTAGTTTGGTGAGGATAGGCAAGTAGGGTGTGGCTGGAAAAGGTGGGTCATGGCAGGTATACCTTTGGGGTATATATTTTATCAGTGGTGAATAAAGTATATCTTTTTCTGTTTCTTAATGGCCATGTACTGAACCACTATCCTTGGCCACATACTTCTGCTATGATGTTCTGCCTCATCTGAAGCCTCAAGGAATGGAGCCATCTGTCTATGGATTGAGACCTCTGAAATTATGAGCCTCCAAGTAAACTTTTCATCTTAAAATAGTTCATGTCAAGTCCTTTAGTTATAGCAGTGAAAAAACTGACTAAAACAGCTGCTTACCTTTAACATTATCATCATGCATAGATTGGTTGTTAATTTAGATTAACCTGATTTTTTACTAATTAAAGAATGTGTTTATGCCAAATGTGCTAAATGCCTTTGGCTCAATTCTTCTGCATAATAGATAAAATTTATAAATTATGTAATATCATCTTTCATTATTTATTTACTTTTGGTCTAATATCCTTTATCAATAACTCAAACACCCAGACTTATTTTATCTTCCTGTTCTTTCATCCCTTCTATTTTCTTATGTAAGTATCTAAGTCTACACATTTCTCAGTAATACATTATTTGCCTTTAATTTCAGTGTCATGCTTTCCTTTTTTTTCTCAGTTTTTAATGTA
The DNA here is from genome assembly GCF_052094955.1 of Ictidomys tridecemlineatus. Taxonomy (NCBI): domain Eukaryota; kingdom Metazoa; phylum Chordata; class Mammalia; order Rodentia; family Sciuridae; genus Ictidomys; species Ictidomys tridecemlineatus. The sequence continues at coordinate 53,973,853 of NC_135487.1, forward strand.
TTTAAATTTTCTTAATCATGTCTTCTCTAATTGATAAACTATTTGAAAGTATGATTTTAAATTTCAACATAGAAGAATTATAGAATTTTAAAGTTAATGTACACTTTTGCTCTCCAAGAAATTTGTGTCATAGTACTCTTTGATACTTGCTTATGCCCCCTAGTAAGTGATCAGCTTTTTAAAATATTCAAATCTACTCAGAAATTTCTGTAAAGGATTTTATGTCCAAAAAATGAATTACTAGTTGTGTTCAACTACTTTACATCTTTACTAATATTTTTGCTGTTTTTCAATTGAACTGTTGTGTTTGCTATATTGAATTTTCCGTTTTGATGATGGATTTGTCCATTTTTCTTTCAATTCATTAATGGAGTTTTGTCATCATCAGTAGCTTGTTTTCCCAGTCCATTTCTCCCTGTCCTACTAGTGTGGAATCATATACCTCATCATCACTGTTCAGTGGTCATCCTTGAAACTTCTCTGTGCATGCTTTATCTCACAGACTCAAATTAGTATCTTAGCTCCCCACACCCCAATAATCCAAGGGTCCCTTTCCCAACTACTTATTATGTTAGAGATTTAAATACAAGTTTCTAAAGGTTTTTGGTTGCCATTCCTTCCTGAATCTCGTATTTTCTTTTAAGCATAATTTTGTTTTCTTGTGAAATGCATCCTTTAGAATTCTTATAGCCTATGAGTGCTGCTTAAAAATGCATTGCTTTTTAACCATCTGGTGGATTTATTTTGTCCTCATTTTTAAAATTATAATGATTTTGTAGGTACACAGGTAAGCTTTAACAGCTGTTTTCTCAGCAATTTTAGTTTGCTATTTTTTGATTACCATGTTGGTATTGGGAAACATGGTCAATCTAATTTTCTTCCATTCCAGGTAAACTGCATTTTCTTTACTTACTCCTTTTAATAACTTTTCTTTGGTTTTGGATTTTCTGCAGTTTCAGAATAATGTGTCCAGGTATGGATTTGTCTTTATTCTTCATAGTATAAATCATGCTTCATGTATCATAAATTCAAACCTTTTGTAAGTTCTAGAAAGTTCTTTCTTAATTTTTACTTTTGGTACTGGAGATTGGACCAAGGGATGCTTAATCACTGTTACTATATCTCCAGTCTTTTTTATTTTTTGATAAAGGGCCTTGCTAAGTTGATAAGACTGGTCTTGAATTTGTAATCCTTGTGCCTCAGCCTCTTGAGTTTTGGTGCCACCTCCCTGAAATTTCTGGAAGTTTCTAAGTCATTAACTCTCAATATATTCTTTTCTCTGGTCTTTCTTTTAAGGACTATGTTAGCTTCTTATTAAACCTTTTCTTTTATCTTCCATGTTTCTTATTCTCTCTTTAATGCTTTCTACCACCTATTCATGTTGCATTCTTTAAGTTGTACTGCTTCTGATTTTTAATTCAGTTGTAGATAATATGCTCTTCCTTACCATCCATTATACTTAAGAAATTATCAACTATGTATTTTTCTTTTCTGTAAGTTCTGGTTGTTGCCTTTTAAATCTATCTAGTTATTTGGGATAGTCTCTTATTGTCTATGCATTGTTTTTATTCTACCCCTTCTTTCTTTAAATATCTCAAATATATTTATTAAATATGTGTGCCTAAGATCTAAATTTGATGATTGTTACTTTTTTGGCTATCACCTTTTATGTCATTTTTATATTTGAAGAGCTATAATTAATTATTACTCATTTTCAGAGGTTTAATGTTTGCTTCATTCAATAACAGGAACCTTCTGTCTTGAACTTCTTTGATTCCCTCCATTGTCCACAGTTCTTATGATTCAGGGTCAGATACATCAACCTGCTTCTATCTCAAAGATTATTGTTTAATAGCTAGCAGTCATCCTCGTGGTTATTCTGTATTGTCTGTGTGTTGATCACTCATTACTCTTGTTGTAACTCGTTTTGGGGGACAGTGTTTTTACTTGGGAATTTTCCTTAATTTCAGCATATCTGGAGTGCATAAAAGTTGTATTTTATGCACATAGTATTGTTTTGTATTTGTAGAACTCTTCATTTTAAAGATATATCTCATGGTCTATGTTTGATAGAACCAATTTAGATTTTTTTTTTTCAGGTCTGATTTTGTTGTTTTTGTATTTGTTGACTCCTCCTATCTGTCTTATTTCATGTCTGGTGATTTTAGACAATAAGCACAGTTCTTGGAACCTTATTCTTCCTAGTGTTCCTGTCTGTGACAGAAAAGTGCTCTTCTAAAGAAGATTTGTAATTGCTTATTTCAGGTACCTGAAGATGCCCCAAAATGTGAGACTTCACTTACAAATAACTTTTCAGCTTAAAGTTTTTTAGATCATTCATAGTGTGATCTCTACCCATGAAGTGAAGGGAAGACTAGTTTGATAGTCTTCACTAGTTTCACACTATCAAAGGAGGTATTTATACCATTCAGTGCCAAAATTCAAGAAAAACATTTTCTTTATAAGATCTGGAGCTGGAGAGGGGGTAATTTCTAGTTTCCTTTTCTGTGTTCACATGAGTATCTCTGGTCTATCTAGGGTGTTCTTTTGCAGATTTGTCAGTATAGATTAGTCCCAAGTTTTGTCTTTCAGTTTGCATGTTCATGAAAAGCAAAGCTCAAGTTCGCTAGCTCAGCTTGACTGTTTTTACTCTTTGGTTATTTCTGACTATTTCTTATTTGCTAGCTCATTGATACATTAAAAGATTTAAAATATGTTTCATCCAGCATTTTCAGTTCCTTACAGTGAGAGGGCCAGTCACAATATCCAGTTGCCAAACTTCCAGAAACATAAGTTAATTTATTCACTTGGAAAATTAGATTTTTCCCCAAATAGATTGAGTCAGTATGTTTAATTTAATTTACTTACTTGGTTGGTCAAGGAATTAAAAAAGAAAAAAACTATCCAATCAGTTTTCAACTGACAAGAGACAATGCAATGTTAAATAAATAAGTATTTGGAATTTGATCTCAGTTTTGGTCACTTTAAAACAACATAGAGGTAATAATATGTATGGCAGGATACTGAGTTTATTTAGCAAAGCCCATTTCATAAATAAAGATGACTTGGTTTAAGATGTAAGCTTAAAGTCTCAAGTGGGTAATTAAAATATGAGGATTTAGGGAGAAGATTGTGCAACTTAAGAGTTTTATGTACTTGAGCTTGATGTTTAGCATTCACAGGGAGTTTAGAATATTGCTCTTCACTGAAGCTGTGGGAAGATGATGAAAACTGTAGAGAGGAAAAAGAGGGAGAGATAAAAATCATACTACTTATTCTTAGTAACAATTAGTTAAGGTGTTATTATGTGGAATGTTTGGCAGAATGTAGATGAACTCATACTGATCCTGTTCTTGGGAAATAGACACATTGTCCTGAAAACACAGGATAAGCTCTTCTCTAGTTACCACCTGTACAATTGATGTATCCTCACCTACATGCTGCAACTCGTTTTTCTATAGATGAACATCCTGGGATTCAACCTCCACTGGCTTACCAAACCTTGCATTTAAGGACTTTATCAATTTTTAGCTGTTTCTCTAGCTAATCAGTTTCTTTTCTTTGACTGGTTCATCACAAAGTGTTGTTTTTGTCTCCATTTTTCTCTCTAACTACAGATCCATATTCATAAGACTACTTCTTGAAAGAGATCTTTAAACTTTCTGTCTGTAATTCTCCTTCCATTATTTATGATGTTTGCCTCATTACCTCATTCATATTTTTGCTTCCACCGTTAACAAAATTATTCTTCTGTGGTAAAGCATCATCTCCATGATGCTGAATACGATTGGCTCTCAGTCTTCATCTTACTTGACTAGTTTGAAACAACTGAAAAGGTCTTTACTACCTCTCTGTTTGCTTCTAGTGCAACACATTTCCTATTTCTTCTCTTATCAACTGGTTTGCTTTACTTTGCCTTTTGGAGCTCTCTTGGAATGTCCCTGGGATCAAGCCCTCCTCTGGGTGTACCTTCACTTCCTTAGAGATCTGAGTGTCAATTCTTCAGTACTTTATTAACTGCCATCCCATCATCCTCATTGAGTGCTTACTTGTCTGATTAAACTTGAAAATACCTAATACTGATCTTTCTTCTTGAACCACTTCTAACTAAGTAACCTCCAACTCAGTGGACTGCAGTTCTATTCAAGTGGCAACCTCCATTTGTTTAGGGAGAACAAAGCCATCTTGAGATAATTATCAACTTTCTCTGTCCTTCATAATACACATTCACTTTATCTGAAAGCCATATTTTAAAATATGTCTTTTTTTTAATCAACCCAAGTTGCCATCAATTTCTCACCTGAATTATTGCAATTGTCTTTTAACTGGTCTCTCTGTTTGTAACTACAACTCATTTTCTCAACTCAGAGACCAAACTACATCTTTTTTTTTTTTTTAAAGTAAGTCAGATCATTTCATTTCTATGTTCAGAGATCTTCAGTGACTTTTCACTTCACTAAAAAACAACAACATTCTTACAGTGGTCTACGGGGATTTGTATGATCTGTCTCCCATTTCTTCCTTAACTTCAGCTCCTCTCTGACTTGTGCACCTTCTCTCTAGCTTTTTTGCTTCCTAGGACACCAATGATCCCCTCCTACTTTGCAGTCTAAGCATTAGTTGTTTCTCCTTCCTGGATAACTTTCTTCACATTTCCCTTATTAACACCTACATCTTCTTTAGGTCTTTGTCAAAGTGCTCTTTCTCAACAAGGCTGCCTCTAGCCATGCTATTTAATACTATGTCCCATACTCCTTGTGTTTCTCCCTTAATCCATTTCTCTCCTTAGCATTATATTCCATATAATCTGCTAATTTATATTGTGTATTGGCTGTCTCTCAACACTAAAGCATGGACTCAACCAGAGGATGGATTTTTATGTTTTATCCAGTGCTGAATCTTCAGTACATAGGACAGTACATGGCATACAGAATTCACTTAATATTTGTTGAGTTAATGCATAAATGGTTTCAAACTCCCACTGACATCTTAACTCACACATCCCTCTCAATTATTGATTGACTTCTTGTGTCAATTCTGCTTATGCCTTAGGCCATTGCAGATTTTTTTTCTTAGAATGATTTATAAAATTTTCCTGGTGTCTTTTCCATCTCAGATCACTTTCTCTAAGAAGCTTACTGACCCCTCAAATCTAGATTAGAGTTCTATTATTCTGGAGATGCCTGTTCTTTCCTTTCACAGTGTATATGCTTAAGATGCCCCCTTCTCCTTATTGTCTTCAAGTTGGAGTTCTTGTCTGGAGCATGTGCTTTATGCTGAAATGTCCTACCTTGACTAGGATATGGCTTTTCATATTTAAAGAAAGCTTTTAGAATTAAATAACATTTTTTCTTTCCCAAAAGCCTGGCCAGAAAAGCTGACACTTTTACAGCTTTCTTTACTTTTATAAATTTATAAAAATCATTTTAGACATTTCAGTTGGCTTCTTCATTTAGCCTATATTTGTTTTCTTTGTAGAAACTATTTAAAAAGCCATAAGTAGTATAGAAAAAAAGGGGGAATGAAGAAGGTAATTTTCCTGCTACAAAGAATGTGGGAGAATACGCCAGGGGAGGCATTAGGGGAGAGTGATCAAGAGGAGTTAAGGTGTTCTACTGGAACAATGTCAACTCCAAAGGAGAAGGGAGTTTTGATGGGGTGAGATTAGCACCAAGGAGGGAAGGAATGTCCATGCTACTGATGAATTGTGTGGTGTGAGGCGAAAAGGCGGGCAAGGAAGTGAGCAAGGGAGAGACCTCTTATGAAGAAAAAAAAAACATAGAAAAAGATTTCTTACTATTTTGAAGTGTGTAATATGGAAAAATTTGGGTATGTGGCTAGTAGAGGGAAGACGGGCCAATGGGGAAAAGGCACAAACATCCTGGAGTAGAGTCCTGGGAGGATGGAGCCTAGTAGTCTGTGCTGGGATCACAAATGGCTTGGGTGTGAGGCAGGGTGAGATTGTCTTAAGACTCCATAAAGAATGCCAAAGTCCTCCAATTTGAATGGGATGAATCAAAGTAATTCCCTCAAACATCATGGTTTCTGAATAATAAGACTGACGTGTATTCAGGGCATTAGTAAACATGGACATATATGTCAAAGTAGGAATGATTGAATGGGTTTCACTATGAAACAGAGAGTTCTACTGTTTTTAATACCACCAGGCCCATTGCAGCCTCTTTATAATAAGTATATTTACTGTTCTCTTTTATCCTTAAATGAAATTTACATGATTTAACTTAATTTCATACATTATTATAAAATCAATATATTATCCTAACAAATATAATAAACATAAAGGATAGAAAAAGATAATTATAAAGAAATGTGTTTCTGCATATATGCTTTCTGAAAAGGTCACATGACAACACCACAATAGTTGCCTCAAATATCGACATTATGTCTCCTGCTGGGACAACTACTGGTAAGTATATTCTGTTGGTCTAACAATGACCCATAGACAACTTTTGAAATTACTGGGCTGGGTAGACCCTGAAGACATCTGCTTTGTAATTGTTTGAAGTGAGAAAGATGGAAGAAGGCAGGATGGAGTTCAGAAAAGGAATGGAATGTTTATACAAGTGTGAGTCTTTTTTTTTTTCTTTTCTTTTTTTGACCAAGTGACATCTGCATACTATGTACTTTGTAACTATATTTATATATCTTGGCTTTGAAAATGTAATATAGACCTGATGAATGGGTAACATTATAATCCTCATTTAATAGCTGAAGAAACTTAAGCCTAGAGCTATAAACTAACTTTTGTATTTCTTCTCAAATAAGAGGACAGAAGGAAATCAGATCCAGGTCTTTGCTTTGAGCATCAACATTGTATTAATGACACTGTATTTCCATCATGGCAGAGGTCCCTGGAACAGGGAGAAGATTTGTTAAACACTTGTTGAGTGTGAATGATGACATAAGTCAGAATGTAGAGGTTTGGGAGAAGGACATAGTTGCTTATTCAGTAAATTTATAATCCTTTTCCTAATGAAACTACAAAGGTAAGAGACAAGAATGAAAGTCTTGGGGTCATGTAAAACATTGTGGGCAATTATTCTGTAACACCTCTATCAAATTCCTGCCCTGGCACATCATAAGAACCTCCAGACTGGAGTCTCACAGGAAAATGGTCATAGATTCTGGTTTCCATGGCTTGTGCCCACAAGACAGCTATATTGTTGCAGACTCTAATGTAAGCACAGCTAACCCTTTGGGGCAAGAGGCTGAAGAAAAGCAACGGCACCTGCAATTTTGAGGGAAAGTCCTGAGGATCATTAATTTGCAGGATTGGTGTTTGGATACCTCCCTCCCTGTTCACCATGAAGAATGTGATCCACTGAAGAACTGGTACAAGATGAAGAAGCCTGCCTTCCCTAGAAATGGTAAAATTAACCACACATTTTGGCTTGCTCAATCAACCATCCAGAGTTTGCACAGACTGAATTTCTCTTTTGAAATATTTCTTTACTTTTTCAAGCTAATGAATGTTATACTTTGAGGGAACTTAACCCTGAGGTACCAATGATACAGCTATGAAAGCTAAGCCTTAGTGAAGTCAGCCAGTAAGATCTCATCTCCTTAGGGAGACTGCCAAGAAAGGAGAGTTCTGAATGCCAACATTGGACTTGGGAAATAAACAAAACCAACCAAACCAAAACAAAGAATAACATCTCTTTGCTCTGCACTGTTGTGCCCCTTTTAAAGCTTAGCTCTTATTTTGAAAAAGGAGATTTCTGACACCAGATACATGATGAGCAAGCAATCCTCTCTCTTTCTTCAGCTTTGGAAACCTTACTAACATGCTATCCTGACCAACCCATTGCCCCAGTCTTCTTTCTGTTCCCTCTTCAGCCACAGAAAAGGTTGATATTTGTGGAGGAGCAGAATACTAGACAAGTAGCAGGGTGATTTAATTCTTTATGGTTTTCCATACCCTGGGGAGAAGGACAATCCCTGCTGTGAATCTGGCAGGCAGCCTTGAATTTTTTTTTTTTTTTTAACCAAACCATCTGGCACACTCAGAGCCCAGTTCTTTGGTAATAATTGTGCTACTTACTCCATCTGTACTTATAAGATAACTAGTTGTCTTCGCAAATTAAGCTCGCCCATCTGTTTCCTTACCTCATAAATGAGTACAAGGGCTTCATACTCCTCCTGGAATGTGGACAGCATGTAGCTGGGAGAACATGGGACAGGCAGGGGGAGGGGCTTCTCTTCCTCCAGCAAGGTTGAAAAGAGAAGTGCTGTGTTCCAAGAGTTCAGCGTTTTCTCTCCTGGATTTGCAAGGGAACAGCCCATTCGTGGAGGGGGCTCTATTTTGTTGGCATCCAGGCCGCTAGACTTCGGAAAAGATGATTCTGAGTGATGGCTGTGAGCAGGCTCTGTGGGGGAACAGCACAGTTCTCCATTAAGCATGATGGCAGAGAAGAATGCTGACACAGTGACTGTTCTGTTTTATGTAAATATTGTTGGAATTGAAAGAAGGAGAGGAAGAGAGTGGACCTGTGGACATCATCAAGTTGTTCTGATCCCCTTGTTGCTATATCTCTGAACCTGTGGAATAAAAGGCAGTTTTGTTTCATAACATCCTAGGACCTATAAGAGTTAATATAGTTTCCTGAAAGTGACTAACAGAGAGCAGCTTACATATTTTGAAAATCAGCCTCAATATTTAATATAGCACTTCATTTTTCTGCCACCAAAATTTGCAGGCTGAGGACTCCCCAGGGAGTTTCCCCTTGTGTTCCTAAAGGGATATGAGAGCTGGTCTAAATCTACTGTGTTAAGGGGTAATTAAAAACAAACAAACAATAAAATCATGACTTTTTCTCTTTCACAAATGTAAAATGAACACATGTCAGTGATTTTATTTAATGCATTAATTAGTGTGGAAACCAGTACGATGTTACAACTAGTTCAAAGGAGAATCCAAAGAGCAGACCTGTTAATAGGCAATTAGGAAACTTGCATGAATTTGCTTAACGCTTGCAAAACTCTTTTTGATAGTGAGGGAAGAAAAATCAGTGTTCTTATACTAATCAAAATCAGTCTACATATGTATGGATAAGAATAATCTGGGCTGGTATGGGGGTACATTCCTGTAATCCGAGCGACTCAGGAGGTTGAAGCAGGGGAATGGCAAGTGTAAGGTCAGCCATAGAAACTTAGTGAGGCCCTAAGCAACAAAGTCTATTGCTTAGTGGTAGAGCAACCCTGGGTTCAATCCCTAGTACTAAAAAAAAAAAAAAAAATCATCTCTATTATTAATCACTATCACAATTTTCAGAGCTGTAAATTGCTCAAAGACAATCAAAGACAAAAATTGTATATCTGAGAAGGGTTTTCTATGCAATTAATTTATCAAATTCAAGGTTACTTATACCTTCTTTGAAACTAAGAATTGTGAAGTATGGGCTGGATTTTGATACTGACTCTGACACCTGTTAGCCTGTTAGCATTTTAATATTTTAAATTAATTTTTAAAAATTTAGATAACCTCTGAGTATTTAATTCCTTATTTGTGAAATGAGATTTGACTAAAAAATGTCTTTCATGAAGATGTTGCAAGCAATGTTAACAGCTATAGGTTTTTTTTTTTTTTGTAAAATAGGATGTAGGATTTCCATACAAATGTTAATCATGCAATAGTAACCAATATTCTACAGAGGTTTCATGTAGCAGAAAACATGTAAAGTACTTGGAGCACTTCTTTTGATTTTGCCCCCTCTCTGTGCAATTCTTCCCATTTGTCAAAGTCAAGCTTAAAGAGGGAAGTTATAACAAATGTGTCAAAGCTGGAATTCGAAGGCTAGAAGTCTGACTTGAAGTCTGTATTCTTACTTCTATTAACCATAACAAGACTATGTATTGCAGGAAAGAACTCTGGGGAGCTAGCTGTTCAATTTTTGTGTGCAAAAATTGCTTAGGGTTTGGAGATAACTCTCCATTATGGAGATTTGTGTCAGGGAGTGTCTTTTTCCCCATATGAGCCAGGGGAAAAAGCAGAGCTTTGGAAACTGCCCCTCAGATATATTAACTCATGCCTACGGTGAAGGTTTTCATATAGTGGTGTCTACAACTCAGTCTCATGTGCCTTTTTCTCTTCCCATTTTATACAATGGACTCCAAACAAAAAAGAGGGAAGGATGACAGATTTTTCTCAAGGTGTGCTATAAATGAAATAACTGGTATGAATAGCCTCATTCTTGTCACTTTTTATCCTAGAGTTTTCTGAGAGTTGGAGTTGCTTCTGCCTTCACTCAGGAAACTCAAGAAGAGTATACCATTTTAACAGGACTGCTTTATGAAACGGATGATGTCATCGGCGCTTACATCACAGGCATGGATTGGATTGTCTTAATATTAACAATCTGTATGTACTTTGATAAACATGTTTTTCTTCTTAAACTGATTTCTTTGTTTTTTGTATTCACAGATGGAATCATACAAAAGTGCCAAGGAAAAATTAATCCCAACTGTGAAAATTTGTTTCTAAAAACAAAATTATATATCTTACTTAGCAAAATACAATGAATTTAATTTTCATTGGCATGTTTTTTGGTTGAGTTGAATATTAATAAAAAATACTTTTATATGTGGAAACCAAGTTTCATGAAAAAAATATGAATGATATTTTGATTTGACAAAAGTTTCAATAAATGGTTTATAATGTTTCTTTCTAGGTTTTATTTTGTGTGTTCTTTCAGGTACCAGTTAATTGTATAGAGGTTCTTTTTTTGTCTCATGGTTGGTATTGAATGAGAGATTATAGAATTGAAGGGCCACCTTCCTCTTATCATTCATCATTTATATTATACACAGGTAACTGAAGCCTAGGTTATTTTATGACCAGCATTACTGAAATGATAAAAATATGGTTTAATTGCTTAGGATCTATAAATATTCTATTATCATCATAAAATTAAAAGATGATTTATGCATTTTTATAGCTAAGAATTTCTCTTGCTACTCTGGAAAATGAAACCAAAGATATTTGTTAATTCTAATTTATTTGATTTCAACTGTCAGATTCCTTTTAAATATTGGTCGGCCAGTTTAGGCATTTTAATTGTAATTGTCAGTCTTTTCTTCCCTTTTTCTATGAATGTTTTCCTGGAAATGTATAAAATAGTCCTACAGTTGAATTCTTCAGGGACCTTCCGAGTTCTCCAGAGATTTTTCAAAGTATAGTGCATTGCCACGTACATATTTCTAGCCTAAAGAAACACATGCCACATTAACAGTTCTACATTCTAGTGAATTCTTAGCTTACTGAACTAGGACAGCAAGTTGACAATTTAGAGATGTGTGGCTCAGGGGAAACAGCTGCCTTTACAGCTGAATTAAAAAGTATTTTTTTTAATGTTTTTTAAAATTTGTTCTTTTTAGTTACAAATGACAGTGGAGTACATTCTGACATATTTATACAAACATGGAGTATATCTTATTCTAATTAGGAGCCTAGTCTTTTTTTTTTTTTGTACATGACGTGGATGTTCCTTTACATAGGAAAGTTATGTCAGATTCAAAAGTATTTCTTTTTAAATTAACACTTTCTGTGGCATGTGGAAAAATCCTCAGCTACTTTTGAAACCCTGGGCCAATTGAAAAAGTCTCTGAATCTTCCTTACACTGTAACAATGTTGTTGAAACTGAGTAATGAATTCCTGCGAAGAGAATCATTTGACTACTTCTAGTCTATTGCTACATAAAGTTTTATTCTAAAGTCCATGAAGTGAACTACAATAATTTTACATAAAAAAATGGCTCTGAATCTGAGCATCAATGTGTATGTACATGTGTAAAAACACACCCACATCAGGAGCAGAGAAACCATACTTCACATCAGAATTCTCCCTGAACCCTAACAAGGCTTTTTGGGGGACTCCTGCAAATCTTCACCATCACCATGAAATCTCTATCAGCTCTAGATTCTTCTCTTTTGCCTATGAACCACTGTTTCTTCACCTCTCTCTTCCTTTCTATTTCTCTCTCTCTCTCTCTCTCTCTCTCTCTCTCTCTCTCTCTCTCTCTCTCTCTCAATGTCCATGTCTCCTTAATATGTTTTTTTTTCTTCAGTTTTTCCTTTACTATGATACTATATTTCAGGTTATAGTAGCAAGTGGACCACAAACTTTAGTATCATTTTGTTTTGTTGTTCAGAGAGTTAATAGTATTTCATTTGAAGTTTGGTAAGCAGGACATGATCTGTTTTCTTCTACTCACCTTGTATGACCTTGGTCAAGTTATATGACATGTGTGAGTTCACATTTTCCTCATCTTTAAAATGGAGGCAAGAATGCTCATCCCAAAGGGTTGACTGATGGTACCCATGCTCCAATGAGTGCTTCTTTTTTCAAGACAAAAATTAAATAAATAAAGTGCTTCATACCTTTTTCCAACCTTGAAATAATTCTCCAAAATACACTATTTTATCACCATCTTGTATAAGAAGTGACTGAAGCTCATTCAAGATCCTCTTAGCTACTGAATGTTAGAACAGGATTTCAATCCCAGCATCTGCTGCCATAAAGGGTTTAATCTTCCAAAACGTGCTAATGCTAACTACATGGTGTCAAATCCTGCCTATGACCCATCTCTTTAGTTGATGGCAACATGAACTGCACATGAACTTCCTTTACCTGCTTGACATTGTCCTTTGGCTCTCTTGTGGTCTTCACAGCTCTGATCTTTAAAGCCAACTTATTCTGTCATTTGGTCCAGAATTTTTCTTTAAAAATCTTCTAGTATAGTAATTAAGAACATATTCTTTGGAATAATTGAGATAAATAACAGCTTCCCAGATCATGGCTGTGTGATCTTGAATGGTTTTATTGTTTGAGGTACTAGTTACCATGATAGTCAGGCAGATATATAAAATCTTGGTAACTTTCTTCTTTGATGTGAGTATAACTTCGTTCAATGTTCATTTATCGGAATGTGTTCCACAAAGGTGTGAACAGAGTTTGTGAGGGGAAAAATGATTCTTTTAGTGTCATACACATTTGTGTCATTGTGAGATGTATAAATATGGGAACTGGGGTAAATTGTAACCTCTTTTGAGGACTTATGCATATTAGTAGATTTAATTCTTTGAGAATTACTACAGAAAAGGAGTCTGCTTAATTTTGTTTAAAATTTTGCTTCCCAAATTGTTTTCCAAACTTCCCTTCACACGTTTTTTAAGGAAATACCCACAGAGAGTTGGCAATGCTAGTTTAGTGAAAACTAGCTTCTATTATTAAGAGATCTGAAGAAAATACTTAGGAAAATTTGTATTTAAATATAAGCTATAGGGATTCAATCCTTGTAGCAAACTGAATTACCAGAAGGTTACTTGCTTAGCTTATCTTGATTCAGACTACTGTAGAATCACCAACATCAAATTGCATTTTAATATTATGAGCTCCATTTATGCTCAGAATAGAGATAAGAAACAATCATTTGCAATTCATTGGTGTTTCACCATGGTATGAACATTGCCCTTTATATGGATGAGGGTCTTCTAGATAAAGTCTCATACAAGGAATTTTATTTTCCTGCTAAGAATAATTTTTCCCCTTGAAGAACAAGTAAAATAATATTTCCTTTTTTTTTCTGGTGAGAATCTATTTAGAGCAGATTCCAAGAAGCTCAAAGAAATATTTGAAGCTTCAGTAGGGAAACTTTGTTTTTCTTTATGTTTGACATTTCTATATTCTTCTTTTCCTTGGTACTGGTTTTCTATTTCCATTTAAACATTTGATTTTAGTGACTTTTATTATATGCTACCTCAAGATCTTTGTAGGAAGATGCAGGCATGCACTCCAGAGAAATACATAAAATAAGAATCACTTTAAAAGGGAAACACTTGTTACTAAAGCAAGGAATTGCAATACAGGTTTCCACGAGAGTTCAGTGCAAAGTGCCAAGCAAGAGTTGAGTGGTGGGAGTGGAAGAAAGATGGCATCTTCAGAGAGGATCCAACACATGAGCTTAATCCTCAAGGGTCAGGCAAAGGAGAAGTGCTTTTGAGGAAGAGAATAGTAGCTGTGATAGCAAAGAAGCATGAAAGCCTATCTACAATATATTTAGGGACAGGTTGGTGATGTGGCAGATCTGAAACAGGTCATGGGGAGCAATGAGTAATGGGCTTGAGTAGTGCTGAGTGGGGCCTGTATTGTGTGTGGTTCTTTCTCAGATCCTTGGTGACTGGAAGCATGTCCTCAGAGTCACAGTGACTCCCAAGCCCTTGAAGAGCCTCCTCCTCTAATCTTTGATGGTACTTCTGTGTCTGGCAACTTCTTGGTAAACAGTAGTGACAATGGTTTGTAATCCTCAAGAAACAGCAGAGGGATTATAGGCTGTCCTGGTGAGGATGTACTTGTTACAGAACCCTGAGAGCCCTAAATGACCTGTGGCTGTACGAAATGTTCAGGGCAGAAATTACATTGCAAAGACTTTTTTGTTTGTTTTTCATCTGGTTCTGTTTTATCTGACATTGTCTTCCCGTAACTACTCAAAAAGCTTTCGTTTATTAAGAGAAGTTAATTGGCTATGCTGTTCTGTGCATGTTTTATCTACTTAATAACAAAGGAAGATACAGTCTCTATTTTTTTAGTCAAATGTTTTTTTTTTTTTCCTGCAAGCTGCTGCTTCAATGTGTTTGATTATATCAGTGTCACCACGGTGATTCACAGACAACTCTTAACTTTTCTGCTACACATTGCAGTGAAAAGACATCTTTGCAACGTTGCCAAAAGATGACAGCTTCAGGATGGAGCCAGTCAGAGTTGATTCTCTCCAGCATGTTTCTCTCTCTCTCTCCCTCTCACTGTCATTGTAACAACATGATATTTACCTTGCCATTCCAGTCTCCTGGCACCAATTCTGTTTTCCTGTAAGGACATTTTCTAAATTATTATATATGATGATTTCTCTGAATTACTATTATTACTTTTTAAAAATTTTTAGAATGTATGTATTTGTGTCTATTCAAGGTAAAAAAAAATCATGGGTTTTATAAGATTTTTACTTATACTGAATGAATTCACTGGCAAAAGTAACCAATCCTTCCTGTTGTGTGATATCATAGAATTTAATAAATCTTTGATGCTTTGTCTGGAATTTAATTTTTTTTTAATCCACATTGGTACCATGCAGATAGAGGATAGTTCAAGACTCACTGTGAATCCTGATTGGTTTTATCCTTTCAAAATTCCTACTACCTTAGGGCAAAATCTCAGTGTCTTAAAAATAGTCTTTACCTGTTTATATTTTAAATGTGTCCTTTTATTGTAAACTTAATCTCCAGTGCAACAATGTTGAGAGGTGGGGGTCTAACTGGAGGTGTTTAGGTCAGGAAGTTTCTACCATCATGAGTTGGTTGAACCTGATGACAAAAGATTCCATGTGTGAGCTCTTGCTCTCAGCGACTCTTGCCATGTGATGGCTTCTGTTCAGTTATGATATAGCAAGGTCCTAACAGGATTTATTCCCTTGATCATGGACACCCCATCTCTAGAACTGTAAAAAATAAGACAGACCCTTTACCACTACTGGTAGCTCCTAGTGATTGAGTTATTCCTTTCTTTAACAATAACAGAACCCCTGATCTATTTGTAACATTTGCAAAAAATATTTTGTTGCTGCCTTTAGAAAAAATAGCATTGTAGGGCTATTCTAAGCATATGTCTAGTTATTTTTACCTTACTGAGTTTTATTTATCTGTGGTCATAATCTCCCTATTTCCACTCTTCCTTTCTTTTTTTTAATGTAATAGGTTATAGGTTTATTGTGTTTCATATCACTTAATTACATATTAATCAAAATTTTAGCATTAGTATAATTGTACAAGCATCCATGACAGTGTGCATATTCCTGATAACATGTAATTAACTCAGATATCTATTTAGGAAAGTATTATCTTAGACCTGTATCAATGCAAAGAAGTATATGATGTGGATTCTGCTTTGGGGGGATTTATAATAAAATTATGCAGAAAATAAATATTAAAACAAATTATTTAAGGTAGTAAATATATGCTATTAACTGTCATATAATAGATGGTATAACCAGGCATGATGGCACACATCTGTAACCCCAGTAACTTGGGAGGCTGAGATAGGAGGATCATGGGTTTAAAGCCAGCCTTAGCACAGTGAAGCATTAAGCAACTCAGTGAGACCCTATCTTTAAATAAAATACAAAATAGGGCTGGGGATGTGACTCAGTGGTTGAGTGTCCTGAAGTTCAATCCCCAGTACCCTCCCATAAATGAATGAGCAAATAAATGTTATAAAAGTTTGAAAAAGAGATCAGAGTGCTAAGAATCTGTTCAGTTTCCATAAAACATTAGAACTAAAGCTAGATCTTAAAAATTAAAGAAGTACTTATGAGACTAGAAGAGAGCTATGTAATCCTAGATATAGAGGTATAGAGACCTCTGTGAGATATGTTTAAGAGGCATTGAACTTAACTTGAATAGAAACTTTTAGTGAACAGGTGATTGATTTTAAATGTTAGAAATGGGGTTATAAATGGAAGGGGGTTTTATACTAGATTACAGACACAAATTATGAGACCACAGGAAGGATGGTAAGGAATAACTGTATATATGCGTGTGTATCTTTTTGAGAATTGTGAAATGTCAAATAAGGTATGAGATCAAGGTTGACTCCAGATTTAGGGTGGAGTTTTTTTTAAAAAAAACACTTTAACACATTAGATTCTCCCTCTTTTACTACCTTTCAGTAGGTTTTTCTAACCTACAGGATTTTTTAATTTTACTCTTTTTTTTTGTATTTATTTATTTATTTATTTATTATTTTTTTTCTACGACAAGCACACATTTTATGTATGGTGTGTGTGTGTGTGTGTGTGTGTGTGTGTGTGTGTGTGTGTGTGCATGTTTATATAGGAAACTTTGAACAAAGAATAGGGAATCAGATTTAAAGATTTTAAAGTATTATGGGAAAATTCTAAGACAAGATACAGATTTTGTTTCATAATATGCTACATGGATGAAATTTAAGGTATTCTCAAAACAGCTATTTGTGGAAAAATGATTAATTTATTTCTGGTAATTTTCTGAGGTATAATTTGACTTCTTATTATTTTTATTCCCATTCTGGAATAAATAAGGTATTCTTTGATTGTCAAACACACACTGAGATCACTGTCTCTGACTCTTTGGAATAGCTGACCCTTAGTATAAAACTTTGCTATGTTATTATATCCTCATACACATACATATTAGGCATTTTGCTGAGAGTTAGAAAGGCAGAAACTCCTGTTATAAATTACGAAGGTTAACATGGCTGTATTAATATCAAAATAGATTTGAAATCAGAGTACATTACCAGGGAGAAAGAAGGCAATTTGTAATAATAAAGAATCAATTCATCACATAATAATAGTTCTAACAGTTCATAATAGTTCTAAAAGTTTATAGAATAATCTTAGACTCCTAAATATATGGACCAAAACTAGTATAACTTAAAAGATAAATAGACAAATCTGCAGTGATATGTGAATATTTCAATATCCACTCTTCAATAATTGATAGAATAAACAAAATCAGTAACAATATATAAAATTTGAACAATGTTATTTAGTAATTTGAACCAATTAACATTTATATAACACTCCATTCATAAAAGCAGTAGAATACATGTTCTCATTGGGTATGTTTGCCAATATAGATCATGTTTTCGGTCATAAATAAGTCTCTATAAATTTAAAAAATGATTCAATTTATACAAAATATGTTCTATGACTATAGTGAAATTAAACCAGGAGTCCATAATGTAAACATATCTACAAACTCCCCAAAGAGTTGGAAATTAAATAATATACTTCTAAATATTGCATGAACATAAAATTAGAAAATATCTTGATCTACATAAACATAAAAGAAAAATATATATCAAAATTTGTGGATGCTAGAATAGCAGAATTTAGAGAAAAATTTATACTAGTAAATGTCTATGGTATAATGGAAGAAAGTTCTCAAATCAAAGATCTTGGGTTCTACTTTAAGAAACTAAATAGAAAAGGAACTGAAACCCAAACCAAATGGGTGAAAGAAATCACAAAGTATCAGAGCAGATTTCAGTGAAATAAAATGAACAAAAATCAGTAGAGAAAAATTAATAAAACTAAAAGTTATTTGAGATCAATAAAATTGATAATATCTTAGACAGATTATCAAGAATAGAAGAGAAGACAAGCAGGGTGTGGTGGTGTATGCCTATAATCCCAGTGGCTCAGGAGGTTGAGGCAGAAGGATTGTGAGTTCCAAGGTAGCTTCAGTAATAGTGAGGTGCTAAGCAACTCAATGAGACTCTGTCTCCAAAATAGGGCTGGGGATATGGCTCAGTGGTTGAGTGTCCCTGAGTTCATTCTCTGGTATCTCCCAACAGAAGAAGAAGAAGAAGAAGAAGAAGAAGAAGAAGAAGAAGAAGAAGAAGAAGAGGAAGAGGAAGAGGAAGAGGAAGAGGAAGAGGAAGAGGAAGAGGAAGAGGAAGAGGAAGAGGAAGAGGAAGAGGAAGGAGGAGGAGGAGGAGGAGAAGGGAGAAGGGAGAAGGGAGAAGGGAGAAGGAGAAAAAAATCAATAATGTGATGAATGGGAAAGATAATCCCATTAGGTATTTTAGAATTATCAAAAGGATAATAAAGAATGTTCTAAAAAATTAACGTCAATAAGTAAGAAAATAGACAAATTCCATGAAACTATACAATCTATCAAAACTTGCTGAGGAAGAAATAAGCAGCTGAACAGCCTGAATATGTATTAAAAAATTAAATTTTTAATTCAATTTGTCAACAAAGAAAAGTATATGATCACAGGGAAATTAAGCTAGAAATTAACAATGTAAGAATGTATAGATTTTTACATTAATGTAAAATGTGTTACTTTAAATTTTAGCAGATTTTTTCCAGTGGTAATTTCTATCAGACATTTAGAAAAACATAATATAGATTATAGAAAAACTCTTCCAGAAAATTCATGAAAGAATAGATTCTTTGAAGCCAATGTTACACTGATTAGAATCAAAAACATTGCAATAGCAGATAACAATAGTGAATAAAGATTCAATACTTGAACAAAATATTAGCAAATATAATTTACACATTTACAGAAGGACAATACTTAATGACCAAGTAGAAAAATATGAGGTTGGTTCAATCCTCAAAAATCAACCATTTTGCTGGGTATAATGGTGCAAAAACTCAGGAGGCCAAGGAAAGGAGGATCACAAGTTCAAGGCCTATCTCAGCAACTTATCAAGTCCTGATCTCAAAAAACAAAACAAAACAACAACAACAACAATAAAACCAAACACGTTAATCATTACTTTGGTCATATTCACTCTCTCTAGTATGTTATATTCATGTATATTTGTGTATGAAATCATAACAATGAAGCCCATTATTTTGTACAATTAATATGTACTAATAATTATAATAAAAATAAATAACATTAACCACTGCAACTCACTGAACTGACAGAAAAGGAAAATCTATAGGATCATCTCAATAGATGCAAGAAGACAAAAGATTCAGCACAACCATGATGACAGCCTTCAGAAAACTAGGTTTAGAAAGGTACCTCTTCAAATTGAAGATGAGAATCTAAAAATCATGTAGCCAATATCATAATGAAAGATGAAATTCTTTCCCCTATCAGACAATGATATCCTATTTTCTCATTTGTATGTAATATTGTATTGGTGCTTCTAACTAGTATATTAAGGAAATACAAGAAATAAGTGTATAAGAAATGAGACAATCTTTTCTTTGTTTTGTTTTTTGGTACCAGGGATTCAACCCAAGGGCTCTTAACCACTGACCACATCCTGAGCCCTTTTTTATATTTTATTTAGAGACAGGCTCTCACTAATTTGCTTGGG
The DNA here is from genome assembly GCF_052094955.1 of Ictidomys tridecemlineatus. NCBI lineage: Eukaryota > Metazoa > Chordata > Mammalia > Rodentia > Sciuridae > Ictidomys > Ictidomys tridecemlineatus. The sequence goes on from NC_135487.1 coordinate 53,993,751, forward strand.
TCTCACTAAATCATTGAAGCTGACGTTGAACTTCAATCCTCCTGCCACAGCCTCATGAGCTGCTGGGATTACAGACATGTGTCACCATACCTGGCAAGACAATCTTTATTTGCAAATGATATAATGCTCTTTCCCCAAAATGTGAAAGAATCTACGAAAATGCTACTAGAACCAATAATTATGCTTTGCACATCTGTAGGCTATAAAATGAATATTCAAAGATCAATTTTGTTTTTATACAATAACCAGAAACAATTGGCAATTAAAGTGAAAAGATTATTTTCTATGGCTCTAAACATTATAATATATGTTGGGATAAATTTAATGACATACATATATGTCATTTATGACACATATATGTATATATACATACATATATGTATGTATATATACAAACATACAAACACACACACATATATATATATATAGGTATATGTGTGTGTATATGTATCTCTCTCTCTCTCTCTCTCTCTCTCTCTCTCTATATATATATATATATATATATATATATATATATATATATATATATATATCTCATTTCCATTAGAAACCATGGAGAATTCCTGTGAGAAATTCAAGATGAACTAGACACATCGTGTTCATGTATCAGAGTACATAATATATTTAAGATATCAATTTTACCTTAAGTAATCTATAAATCCTATTTAGTATCAATCAAAATCTTGACAGGCTTTCTTTGTGAAACTTTACAAACTGAGTTTAAAATTAATGTGGAAATGCAAAAGAATTAGAATTGCAGGAAAAAAAGCACTTTGTAAAAGAAAACTGAAAGTTGGAGGACCTGTGCTAACTGATTTCTTAATTAACTATAAAGCTATGGCAAATGGGGGCAGTGTAATATTGGGAAAGGTGGACATATAGGTCAGTAGAATAAACTACAAAGTCTGTAAACAGATAATACACTTAAAGTCGATAGAATTTGTACAAAAGTGACAAGGTTATTCATAGGCTTATTGAGAAGACTCAACAAATGGTACCAGAACAATTGGAATTTCATGTGCAAACGTATGAACTTCATCTCTGTATTCATACTAATAAAAATTAACTTGAAATGGATTTATAAACATAAATGTAGGGAAAATACTTTAAAAACGATAGAAGAAGCTACAGGAGAAAATAGATTGTGTCCTTGGATTAAGCAAAGATTTCTTAAGCAGGATATTAAACTACAAAGTGTAAAAGGAAATAATCGTATAATGAATTCCTTTAAAATTAAAATTTTACTCTCCAAACATACTGATAAAATATTCAAAGACAAACATATACTGATGGAAACATTTTGAAATGTTTATGTGATAATCTTTTATAATCATGTAAACAACTTTTATGACTGTAAATAGGACCTGCATATTTGGACCTTTCACAAATAGAGATACAGGAAGGACAAGTAAGCTCTGGAAAAATGTTCAGCACATTAGTTATTAGGGGAATGTTAATTAAAACTACCATGAGCCAGTCATGGTGGCTCACACCTGTCTGTAATCTCAGTGGCTCAGGAAGCTGAGGCAGGAGGATTGCAAATTAAAATATGGCTTCAGAAATTAAGCAAGGCCCTAAGCAGCTTAGTGAGACCTTATCTCAAAATGAAAAACTAAAAAGGCTGGAGATGTGGTTCAGTGGTTAAGCACCCCTGGTACCAAAATGGAAAAAAAAAAACCCAAAAAACAAAAAACAAACAAACAAACAAAAATCCCCCACAAAACCTCAACAACAAAATCCTCCCATGAGTGATATCGCCATTTCAATATAGAACGGCCCAAATAAAAAATGATTGACAGTATTGGCAAGGATATGGAGCAAGGGCAGCTCATACGCTTTTGTTGGAATGCAAAATGGTCCATAAAAGTTGGAAAATAGTTTGGCTATTTTTATACATATGTGTACCATTGGGCCCGTGGATTCTACCCCAAAGTATTTATCCAGCAGAGACTTATACTTTTGTCTGCACACAAACTTGTTCATCCTTTTCATCCTTGTTTTATTCATAAAAACGTGACCTGGAAAACACCCATCAAATGGTGAATGGACCACAAGCAAATTGTGCTAACGTTCATAAGGAATAGCTGTATCCATTTGTTTAAAACATGGAATTTGGCAATAAGAAGTCCCAGAGCAGTTTTAGCAACTCAGTTATATGAGGACGAATAGTTAACTTTCGTGTTTCTCTTGTATTTTCTTATGAAAGTTCAAGACTTCATACAATAAAGTCTACAGCCAGGGAGATGGTAGAGCTGGGGTGAATGATGAAAAAAAATCTTTTTCCTGATGTGAGTCTTTCTTTTATTTTTATCACTCTCTGGAGCAAGCTGCAAGTAAAGAAAATAGTACTTCTCCGATTGGCTTATATTAATCATGATACTTTAACTCATAGCTTTTATTCTGACTGATCTAACTTCTTATTACTAAATACTTCATAAATAGTTCAAAAGGAAAATGATGGATAACTCATGTTACATTTTTATTTCATAAATAATGCAAGCTATCCTGCCATTCCTGACAACAAAATGGACCTGGTTTTTGTAAATCCTGAAGGTTCTTCAAGTAAAAGAATAAAGAACTCCAAATGCCAACCTGTTAGGGCCCTCTGAAGGCCTAGGAAGCAGCCCTGCAAGAAGGACCTGAACATGAAGCTTCATTAGTGTCACTGTGTTTGACACTCAACCTTTGAACAAAATCAGAACTTTGTTGGTACGGTTGGATGGACCTTCCACAGCCAACCAATAGTAGCTGTCCTTTAACAGGGAGATGGGAATCTGGGGAAATTCTTTAAGTGAACTGGTGGAATTTATGGGAACTATGAATTGATAGGTAGGGTTTTTCTTGCTTAAAATTTCCTTTCCCAGTTAGGATAGAAGTGGTGCTAAATACCGGCTTCTTTATAAGCCTGATAAAAGCAGCAGCATGCAATAGAAAGAGTGTAGCTGGGGCTTTGTTTAGAATTCCCTCTTCACCACTTTTAGTTGTGTGACCTGAAATAAGGTATTTGATATTTCTTGGCCTTAATTACCTTCTATGTAATGAGGCTGGCAACAAAATGATAAAATTCTACAATAATTGCAGAATCGGAAATGAATCTGCTCATGTTTCTATGGCATGTAGTGTTTTGTCCTGAGGAGGTTACAGACATAGGAAGAAGCATCCTCTCTGGGTTTTGATCCCTAATTTCAGTTCATTACATGAGGCTTTTCCAGCAAAAGAATAGGTCTTCCTTAGGCCTTTGTCTCAAGTTGAATTCTTTTTCTTCTAAGTGACCATTTTATTCCAAATTTCTAAGCTACAGATTGTTGGGTGGGTGGTGAGAAGCAGTATATTTTTCTTTCAAGAGTTTATTTAGAGTTATTGTTAACACGTATCCTTAGTGATTAAATCATTAAGCAAGAACACAATTTGTGAAATAATGTTTTCTCAAGCTACTCCATTTTTTTTAAGCATAGCACAACAAACAACTCATAGCTTTTATTCTGACTGATCTGAATTGCTATTGCCAAACACTTCATAAATAATTCAAGAAGGAAACAATGGATAACTCACGTTATATTTCTCTTTCATAAATAATACTTTCAAACTATTAAGTTGTGTATTAAGCGTGGCTTGTGAAATGGAGACTTGCACACTTTTTAGTTAAATCTGATCCATGTAGTCAGAGGAGATCAGGAAGATGCAATAAATAGGAAATACCTAATGGATATTCAGTACTATTCTGGACATTTTTACCTCACCCATTTTATTGAATTTTTACACATTTCTGAAAAGTATTATTTCTTTTCTAAATGGAAAAACTGAAACTGAATAAAAAGTTAAATAACCAGTCCCTGATCATGAATTTACAAAAAAGCAAGAATTCAAAGCCAGTTCTGATTCCAGACCAGTGTCCTTAACCACCATGCCCTATGTGCTCTTCACCACTGCATCATACTGCCACTTGACAAATGAGCCCCTCCTGGGAGGCAGAAGTTGGGTCTTCTTGGTCCATTTCCCTGACACCAATATTTATGGATTTAGAGTGGACATTCATACCTAATATGCTCACTCTTTTGTTGCTTTTGAAGATTCTTACTGAAAAGTCTTCCTTGAGTGCAGCCATTACCTTGCAGGCTTGCATACCTTTGCTCACTGTTTACTCTGTCTGGAATGTTCTCCCAGCCTTCTATGCACCTTCCACCTCCTTTCAGACTCAGTCTCCTTGATAAAGACCTCATCAAGCATTATCCCCCATGTGGAAGCTTTTCTGACTCCTATGTGCAGGAATAATGATTTTCTCCTTTGTTTCTAGATCTGGCATTTTCTAAACAGGTGTCTATTTTGTGTGGGTGTCTCTTGCTAGAATGAATCCCTCAAGAGGGAAATCATTGACTTATTTCATTCTGTAGCCTCAGTAACCACCAGTGCCTGACTGTATGTGCCCAGTGATGTTGGCTGATTGGACAAATGGAATGTACTGATTGACCTCAGCCCAGCTCAGTGTTGATGAGAAGTGTGAGTCCATGAGAGGCTGTGTTGTAGAGACAGACCTCATATGGAAATCCAAAGTACCCTTTCATCCAGCCTTACATGAATTTTGTTTCCACAAGTGGCTAGTTGTGACATGGAAGCATTAGCATTATATATATATACACATACACACACAAACACACACACACACACACACACATTGTGTCCAACTACAACTAAGCTATATATTAGTTGTAGTTGGAACAATACTTTAATTTTATTTATTTTTATATGGTGCTGAGGATTAGACCCGGGGTCTCGCACATGCTATGCGAGTGCTGTACTGCTGGGCCACAACCCCAGGGCCCCCTCCCTTCTGCCCACCAAGGCAGCATTTTAACAACACTTTTGACAAGCATTTAGCTTTGGAATAACACGTCTTTGTTTGCTCAGTTGTTTAATCTTAACGGTTCTCCATAGGGCTCCCATACTGCTAGAAATATAGTAAAGCAAATTCAAATGAAGGAAAACATGCACACTCTCCTGACATTTATCTACTTTTCAGCAAGCCATTTGACAGATACTTATGATGGGCTGATGGACCAGATGGAGAAACATTGGCTGCAGAAAAGTAGCATTCAGTGGGTTGAAGAGTCGCAAGATGAAGGGTTGCTGAGAAACACCTACCCAGGGGAGCTGCTGCTCCCAGAGCACATTCATTCTTCTCAGTCTTTCTGGGTCTACTGAGGCATCACTCAAATTATATTTCCTCCCAAGAGCCAAAATTGCTATTTTAATCTGTAATCGTAAAAGAATTAAAACATAACCTTAGGCCTTTTGTTTGTTTCATATGAATTAGTTTTATGACCCCCCCCCCAAAGCTTTTTAGAATAGAACGTGCATGTTATTTTCTCTTCTAGAGCCTACTTCTAGTCTTAGCATAATGGAGAGAGCAGAGGACCAAGAGTCAGGCAAAGGTCAAATGATTGCTCTATCATGAACTACCCATGCACTACATTTTTTTTTCTCTTGTGTATAAAGCAAGGACAACAACATCTCTGCCCCCATAAATGTAATAATCATTCTTATATCTAAGCTTATGATCAACCACTCAGGAAAGCCTTTCTTAAAACTTCAGACTTTTGTCAATCAAACATGAGAATGCACTCAGATCACCATGTCCTAATCTGTGGACAATAAGATAAATTACACGATTTAATTTTATAGGTAATTATTTGTTAAGTCCTAAACCAAAATCTCCATAAAGAACATGAAGTCCTCTCCTTGGGGACCATGGTTGTGTTTTACACTTCTGTGTTTCTAGCATTTAACTGGAAACATAAACAAGTGAATGTTTCTGAATGTCCATCAACTGTGTCTTGCCTGCCTTTTCCTGTCCTTTTCCTGCTGTTTACAGTCGTTTTCATCAGCCCAGCTGTGAGCCATCCTCCTTTTCACCCTCACTCTTACAGTCACATTGACATTTTCTTTGTCCCTCAAAAGTCTCATGTTTTTTGTCTCTTTGGGACTTTGTTACATGCTATTCCCCACTCTTTTTTTTTTTTTTTTTGAGAGAGAGAGAGAGAGAGAGAGAGAATTTTGTAGTATTTATTTTTTAGTTTTTGGTGGACACAACATCTTTGTTTTATTTTTATGTGGTGTTGAGGATCGAACCCAAGACCCCGCGCATGCCAGGCGAGTGCTACCACTTGAGCCACATCCCCAGCCCTATTCCCCATTTTTGGAGCAGAATATTTTCATGGCCTCCTCCCACTCCAATCTTCATCCTATAAGAGCCTCTTCTTCCCTCATCATCTCCTCAAATGACTCTTTCTCAGGGACACCTTCTCTGTACCAAACCTGCCCTGACTCTGGGCCCTGATGATGTTAGAGCCCCAATTTCAATCTTTATTATTTCCTCTTTGCTCTTATAATAATTATTTATTTAATGTAAGCTTTAAGAAATCAGGTTGCATTTCCCAATGTAGGAATTCCTAGAGCCTGACACAGTGCCTGGCAACATGTATACTAATAAATATTTGTTGTTCAATGAATCTAGGCTATTTAACTGCAGGTAAGAAGAATAGAGAAGAGCAGCAGGGAAATAAACAGATTTATGGTGACAAAGACTAAAAGATCCACTCCCCAGTCCTTACATTCTTCCTTTGGGGCACAAGCCTAGGGTACATGTAGCTAGATGTGTTTAGTCAAAGGAATGTATGCTGTGTGCCCTTCCCGGCCTCACTTATTTGGAGATCCTACTCATGTTTCTCTGTTTTTACTTTTGTCTGGCTAGCTGAAATGGAGATGGCCAAAGTAACCTTGAAAGACACATGTTGAAGTTTTGGAGGCTCCTTTAGCCTAGGTCTTTGAGAGTTCATCTGGAGAAGAGCTGAGTTTTTGGTTTTGCTAACTTGCTGTTTTGGACTGCCACATGAGTGAGAAATAAACCTTTATTGTGTTTGAGTCATCTATGTTTGTGGGTATATTTGCGATACCTGTTATTGTTACGCTTACCAACAAAATAGCTATTATAGTATGTTTGAAGGATGATTGTATGGCAGAAGGAGCCAACTTACTCTGTGAAACAAGTCAAATATACACTAAGGCAGGGGTTCTTAGAGTGCAAGAAGTAACCATGCTATTGCCTGGGTGCTTGCAAAATATTGCAAGTTCTCAGATCCCAGCCCAAACTTATAGAATCAGAAATTGGTGGGGGGGTGTTGTGTATCCTGGGTGTGTGTGTTTTGTCAAGCCCTCCAGGTGATGTTGAATATCTGACAAGTTTAAGAAGCACTGGACTTGGAGTTCAGAGGAGCCAAATCCTTGAAAACTTTGGGGCTCTATACAAGTTATTTAATTTCTCTAAATTATAATTTTTTTTAAGTGAAATGTATGAGAGAGATTCGCTTCATGGTGTTGTTCTGAGAGTCTAAATGAGTGCTTTTTATACAGTATGTAGCACAGAATAGATCTCCTACCTTGGTTCAATTTCTGTGTATCTCCAAGTGAAACTGGACCACAGTGAGGATTCTAGGAATCAAGTCAGCCGGGAGGACTAGAACATCATAAGTGTTGGAAAACAATGCCAAGATTAAGAAAACAGTGGTAGGGTGTAATAGATTAGAAATGCTACTCTGTTCATAAGGTTAGATTGACCTGTTCAATGTTTAACTTTATGCTTTAACCTGATGATTTTTGAGCATTTTCTTTAGCTGCTAATCTCCTTTCGTCTTGTGAACTGTGAATATGAAGGCTTAAAACAGCTCTTAATACTCAGTGAGTGTTGGCTATGAGACTCTAAATTCCATAAATTTGGGGATTTGTGTTTGCTTTCTGTACTGCATTATCTACAGCATGTAAAACAGCACTCTGAACCCAACATGTTCTCGATAAACACGTGGAATGGATAAATGAATTAGCATCTGTTATGTTAATTTTACAGTTTTTACATAAGTTCATTTTTGTCACTTCATTTACCTATCTACTGAGGCTTTAGTTTAAAGCAGCGCTAGGGAATCCTCTCTGACCTCCTGCCACTCAATGGTAAAGTTTACTGTGCACATCTGTCACCTGAAAGGTTGCTAAGATGCACATCCAGATGTAGTAGGTCCCAGGTGAGGCCTGAGAGTCTGTGTCCCCAACAAGCACCCAGATGGTGAGGATACTGCCCTTGCCTTTACCCATTTAATTCCCACTGTTCAGATATCTGAAAGTCCATATATATTATTGTAAATTATTAGCAGTTCCCTTTGATTCACAAGAGTTCTTGAGGAAAAACATTGAATTTTGAGTGGTATTGATCTGGTGCATTTTGAATTGATGAGTTTTCAACAATTTTTAAATGTGTGTTTTTATTTTAGAGGAGTTTGTTGTTTATTATGAAAAACTTCAAGTAGCCTATAATCCCTCTTACTACTAGATATTTTGAAGGCAATCCATGTGACATTTCATTTAGACATAATTTGGTATCTCTAAAATATAAGAAGTTTTAAAAAAAACATGACAATAATAAGGTCATGTCAAATTGACTCTTTAAGAAAGTGGTGGAAGCAATTTTTCATATATCATATCATTAAATTATCAGAATTAATGAAACGGATAGATTTTAAGAACTAAGCAAAAATTACTGCTTGTTTTGACCCAGATAATAATAAAATATGCTAATCCTATTTCTGAGGATTATATAGTGATTACTCAGGGCCAGAGGTTAAACAACTCTTTCCAGGACTCATAGTTAGAAAGTGCCAAAAGGTGGAAGTTGAACCCCAGACACCAGATTCCACAGTGTGTGGGCACAAGCCCAGCACTAATGCTACCCTGTGGGGAATTATGCCACCCTCCTGTTAATTGCCTTTAAGTGTTTTTCCACTGAAAAGCATCCTGATTGAATATATGTTGTCTAAGGCCCTTCATGCATGGATCCTGCATGGCTGTGTGTGTGACTCCAACCTCTTTCCCTGCCTGTTCCTTCCTGGAAACCGACAATGCCTGATCCAGTTATGCTGAAGATTTCCTGAAGGTTCTTTGACTGCACCAAGCTTTCTTACTCCTTGGCCTTTGCACACGTGGTTTCCTTTCTCTGAAACAGTCTCTCCTTCCACATTTTCTCTCACCATCTCCTCATTTTTCTAATGTTTACTCATTCTCTTTGTTCCAAGTTCAACTTTTGTCCTTCAGGGTCTCCTGTGAATTTATGTTTCTGCTATCAAAGAACTTGGGTTTTCAGTTCCTGGAGGATCTACTACTATGAAGAAATCACTTCTGTCTCACCCGTGCTTTGTCCTAGGTGCCCTCTTAGGTGACTGCCACAGATTATGGTCTGAATGAAGGATGACCAGGCTAGTGCCTTAAGCAGATGCAGCTGCTCAAGTGACACCTGAACCCATTTCTCAGATTATACCGTTTTAGCCAACAGGAGGTTCTCTGATCCTTACCTGTTCCTGTGCTAATACATTTAATCTCTTTGATGTGCTGGTGAATTTTGCCTCAAACTTTGTGCCTTCAGAGGCAGCATATAGGATCTGTGTGGCATGAGGATGAAGACTTCCCTGTATCTGGGAATGTTTAAGTAAGGCATGGTTGTACGCAGAGTTGCATTTTCTGAAGCCCTTTTGAGAGGTGTGGGAGCAGGACTCTGTGGTGATCATTCACCACCTTCCCACACAGCAATTTTAAGTTACTTTAAGGCAGTGCTTTCTTTCATCCACAAACTGATAGTTCACCAGGGGGCTGGCAGGCTGACTAATATATGTAGTGTTATTGGTGGCTGCTTAGAAACTCTATTTCCCAGAATCATGTAAATTGTATTATTTTGACTCCCACTGACGAGGTGTGACTTCTGTTAACTTTTTTTTGCCAAACTCCCTTCTTCTCCCTTTGTCAAGCTCTCAAAGCACTCACTTCTCAGTAGGACTCAGAAAATTACCACGGATGTTATTAGAGCATGTGTATTTTTATGTATAATACAATCCATAAATAGTAATGTATATTATAAGGAGAAATGTAGCCTCCTTTTTCCTTTTCATTTGAAATTATATATGCATACTTACATTTAAAAAATACTTAATTTAAAAAATTGTTTTGTTTTTGTAGATGTTATAATGCAGCAACCAAGAACTTCCTGACACAACATTCAGTAGCTGTGGATGAAGATAGTTCTTTATGCCTTGCCAGATATCATCATCCTGAAATTATTATATTTCCAAAAGCCAAGTCCTTCCTTAGAGGCTATGTATACATATGTAGATGTATGTATGTATATATATATATATATATATATATATATCTCATATATATAAATATAAAGTCTATATATAAATATATAGAGATTATATATATAAATTCTATAGTTTTTCATGGCCAAAGAATCCATTTAAAATATCACAACAAACCCCATTAATATGCACAATTGAAACATGATAAAAATTCCAATAAATGGAAATTTGTTGGATAGAGTGATTTGGATTCAAATTTCTGCATGCTTTTTGTAAAGTTAGCTTCTCAGGGATAGAAATAATATTTTATGCACATTTGTGTCCCTTTTGGTGCATAGCACAGTTTCATGTATGAAACAAATATTTATATATGCTGATATCATTTGAATATTCATTGATCTAAGTTGTGATGAGTTTGTCCTTACTATAAAACATTAAAACATAAGTTGTTTTTTAAAAAGAATATATAATTATATAGATATGATATGAGCATTTTGGATATTAAGACATTCAGCATCAGCATCTCCACAACAATATTGGAGTGTGTAGCAATGACTGTGATATGTGACAGCGTGCAGATTTCCTACAGCTAGGCAGTGAGGTAGATATGCAAACAAATAGTAAGTATACCATTGCTCTGTAGGACATTTCTAAAAATCATCAGAGAATGAAGATTGGCCAATGAGGATTCTTATAAGATTATGGTATAGTTTCTTATTTTAAGATGGCTATATCAAGTCAACAGCAATTTATCTTGATTGGAGTAGGTCTGTCTCTCCATAGAATGCCATTTGACAGAAGAGAGTGCTACATTTGAAATAAGACCACCCTGCTTCACTTTCATCATTATTAATCAAGGGAAGGCCCCATACTCTTCTTGCTCTAGAAAAGTACAAGTGTTGCCTCTTTAAGAATGCAATTGAGTCAGAAATCCCACTGTATTATTTTCTCAGATTTCAGTTTCTATGCAAACCAAGGAGGGAAACAGGTGTGGTCCTTCCTATTCCTGAACTTGACAATGTGACTCAGTGGGTAAGGGTAAGCTCTCTAAGGCTTTCCTTCTTCTCCTGTTTTGACATCATGACAATGAATATTCACACTAAAGAGTAATTCAATACATTTAATAAAATACATAATGTGATTCATGATGCTCTTCCTGACCAGAGGCAGTAGAGCCTATATTCTTCAGGGATTCTTCTTTCCACAGCCCTAGGCATTCTTATTTCCTAAGATTTTGATGGAAGACTTCAAGATCTATGAACTTCTTGAAATCATTTCTCAAAATTATATATATGTGCTTTTTTGATTGAGGATGAAATCTTTTATCAGATTCTTGATTAGGTATATAACTCAATGAGAAACTTTCTGGAAGATCGTTTGCCTAGTGACCCAAACTAAAACCCCTTTACCCATTACCTGTGGCACTTCACTGAACTCCATATTTGATTAACCCCTGAATTGACAGTTCTCAACATTTCTCTGTGCCAATACTGACAGGGAGCACTCATTTTCATGAGTAACTCTGATTTGAATCTAAAGGAATTCTCAGTTGTGAGGCAAGCTTTCTTAAAGTATGCATCACATGGAGGAGAAGCTAAGCATGTAAAATTTGGTTTCTAAAAGTATCCTAGTTCATTATGATTTATTCTATTGAGTGTGTAAGCCATATAGTCAAAAAGGATGTATCTCAACTTTCCAACTGCTAGAAGAAAATGTAGGGTGAACACTAACATATAGGCAAAGGCAATGACTTCCTCATAAGAATCCTAAAGCTCAGTGGGCTGGGGTTGTGGCTCAGCGGTAGAACACTCACCTAACATGTGTCAGGCCCTGGGTTCAATCCTCATCACCTCATATAAATAAAATAAAATAAATGTATTGTGTCCAACTACAACTAAAAAATAAATATTAAAAAAAGATCCTAAAGCTCAGGAAAGAATAGCCAGAGTTAATAAATGGCACAGCCTTATATTAGACAGCTTCTCTACAACAAAGTAAACAATTAAAAATGTGAAGAGAAATCTACAGAATTGGAGAGAATATCTTTGCTAGCTATTCTTCTGACAGAGGATTAGTATCCAGAATATATACATATAAAAAAACCCTTGCTGTCAAGGAGCAAAAAAACCGGTCAACAAATGATCAAATGAATTAAACACACATTTCTAAAAAAAGTAAAATATAATTTGCCAAGACATATATGAAAAGAAAGTGTTCAGTATCTTTAGCAATTAGGGAAATGCAATTCAAAAGTATATTGAAATTTCATCTCACTACAGTTTTAGAATGGCAACCAGCAGGAATACAAACAATAATGAGTAGGTGTGGGGAAAGGGAACATTTGTACACTGTTGGCAGGATTGTAAATTGATTTAATGACTATGGAAATCAGTATTGGGGTACTTCAAAGGACTAGGGATGGACTCATCATTTAATCCAGCTATACCAATCCTCATTATTTATCCTCAGGATTTAAAATTGGCATACTACAGTGATAATTGCATATCCATGTTTATAGCAGCACAATTCACAATAGCCAAACTATGGAACCAGCCTAGATGTCTGTTAATGGATGGAAGGATAAAGAAAATGTGAGATATATATATGAGAAAGATTTATTCAAACATAAAAATAAAATCATGCTATTTGCAGAAAAATAAATGAAACTTGAGAGCATTATGTTAAGCAAAATAAGCCAAATTCAGAAGTCAAGGGTCATATGTTTTCTCTCATATGTGGAAACTAGAAAGGAAGAAGAAAAAAATGGGGATGAGGTCAAAGGAAATCTCATAAAAATAAAATAGATATTAGAGAGGAAGAAATGGACCAGAGGAAGAAAGATAGTGAAGAAAAGGAGATATAGAGATAAAATTTTAACCAAATTATATTGCTATATCATGTGTATATACAAATATGTCACAACAAATAAAAGTATGAAACAAGCATGTATATCAGTGATTTACACACACACACACACACACACACACACACACACACCCCTCTTCTTCAGTTTCATTTTCATAATTATTTTCCCATATTAGCTCAATCTAGGCCACTACCATTTCTTACTGATGACTAAAATTCCCTCCCACTTAGTTTCTATGCCTTTGGTTTCTCTCTTCTACATCTCTCCAGCCCATTTACTATATGCAACTAGAATGATTCTTATATTAAGTGGATCCAAAGGAAATTGCTGATATTTGACTATTACTAACTGGCAAAAATAAAAGATAATTTATATAGTTCACCTTCATGTCATATAAATACAACTATGTCATTCCTTGGCTTCAAATTAATTTATGATACTCTATTGTCTTTATAAAAATGTCCTAGCTTTTCAGTTTGGTATACATGAACATGATCTGTTAATCATAGCCCCTGAACTTGACTGCTTCACCAGGATTGGAAAACTCAGAAGCCTACAGGGATCAAATAAATAGTGTAAATGTTTGACCTGAGTTGGAGTGTGACTAAGGAATGGTGCACAGAGGCCCAGTGATTGTGAAGTAGAATGCACTCTCTGAAAAAGCCACTCCAATAGATTGCTTCTGTAGCTCTGTTTCAGTCAGCTTTTCATCATTGTAACGAAACCTGAGAAAAATGATTTAGAGGAGGAAAGGTTTGTTTTCAGTCATAGTTTTAGTCCATGGTCAGATGGCTCCATTACTTTGGGTCTGAGGTGAATCCGACCATCATGGTGACAAGGAATGGTGCAGGAAAGCTGCTCAGTTCCTGACAGCAAGGAAACTGATAGAAGAAGAGAGGAAGGGACCAAGGACAATACGTATCCTTCCAAGAAATGCCCTCAGTGACCTCTACACTTGCCACAGTTCCTATAGTTTCTACAGTATCCAAGTTGCTCATTCAGTTATCAATAGATTAATCACTGAGGAGTTCAGAACTGTAATAATTTAATGACTTTCTAAAAGCCCCACCTCTGAACATTGTTGCATTAGAAACCAAGCCTTCAACACATGAGATTTAGTGGAACCTTCCAGAGGCCAACCATGGCATTTTACCCCAGCTCCCAAAGTTTATGTTCATCTCACAAGGCAAAATACATCATTTCCAAGAGTCTCAAAAATCTCAGCAATTCTGACATTGTTCAAAAATCCAAGTTCAATCCAAGTTCCTCTGAGACTCAAGGCAAACTCTTAGCTTTGAATGCCTATAAAAATAAAAAATTAAGTTACATACTTCTAACATACAATGGCACATAAATATTCTTATTTCAAAAGGAAGGAATAAGGTTATTAAAAAAGGGGATGGGAATAAAGTAATTCATAGACCCATCTGGGCAAACATTAAATCCTGTACCTCCTTGTTCACCATCCAGGCACATGGTGGCGAGATGTAGGCTTCAAAGAGCTGGGGCAGCTTAGCATATGTGGCCTTGCCAATCACAGCCCACATGACCTCTCTCTTGGACTGACTCTCTGCTTGCTACTTTTCTGGGAAGATGTTTCATCCTGGCATCTCTAACTTCCTGGTGTTTCTATTGTAGCTTAAGTTTCAGTCTTAAAGCTCACGCATCACTGTTTCAGGGGCTGCTGCAGGAATTTCAAGATACACTGCCTGGCCTCCTAGGCTTTCCTTTGAAGTCTAGGTGAAAGGCTCCATGGTCCCATAACTCAGCATTTCTCATGACTGTAAAACCAGCGTCACCTGGATGAGGCCAAGGTCTGCTGCCAGCAGGAGCAGGAGCCAACTCCACTTGGTGCATGGCTGCAAAGGCCTCTGTGCATACAAATGACTGAAAATGATGAAATTATTTATGGGTAAATAACTTTCTAGGTGGTCTTGTGCAATCAGAATATGCCAATGATCTCTTCTTAAAGCATAATCTTTCAAAGCATTTTTTATTTTTACACCCTGCAATGGATGGTTATTTGTTAGTTTCAGAGATACTCTTGAGGCCTCTTTCCTATTGCTTCAGGGCAAAGCACCTGACTTCTTTTTAGTGATATTAATCTCTACAACAACCCCACCCTCCTTGTCACCTTTAATCCTGCTCTAAACATGCTTTTATGATCAAATTGAAAGTTTTTCAAGTCTTTTTGCTTTGCCTTTTGCACGCAATTCTCATGCAAATGTGTCTAAATGCTGCTATCAATACCTATGCCACTGTCTGAAATCTGTGCTGCCTTGAAATGTCTTCTGTCAGATTAATTATGATCTTTATTTTTTTTACTTACAATTATTATTTACTTATACTTATTGTTTTACTTGTGGACATAATTCCTTTATTTTATTTATTTTTATGTGGTGCTCCCCAGTGCCTCACGTGTGTTAGGGAAGTGTTCAACCACTGAGCCACAAGCCAAGCCCCCGAATCTATCATCTTCAGCCTCATATAAAATCTCAGGGCATGGACAAAATGTTGATAATCCAGAATATGTCATGCATGTCCCCAAATCTAGATTCCAAAAGCATTCATCTTTCTATCTGAAACCTCATGAACATGGTCATTACTGTTCATATTCTTATTGACAATCTGGACTTCTGAGCTCTTATTGGAACCATCTATTAAGCTCCATTTATAATACTCTTAAGTGTTATAAATTTTTCTATCCTGACTTGCCAAACTTTTCTAAATTTCTTCCACAACCTAGTTTCAAAATCTTTTGAACCACATGGTGAAGTGTGGTCAGAGGGAAGACCTCACTTTTCACTATCAGTTTTCTGTGTTAGTCAGCTTCTCATTGTTGTGACAGATATCTGAGAAAAACATCATCCGAAAAGGACGTAGCACAGCATAGCTGCTCAGCTTATGGTAGCCAGGAAACAGAGGAAGAAACGAGGGAACTATGGATAAGAAATACCACTCCACCATCATCCCTGGTGATCTACTTCCTCCAAACAAACCTCCGTGCTTACTGTTTTCCACCACCTCCCAGTAGTTCATTCAGACGATTAATCCACGGATGGGCTCATGGCCTCATGATCCATTTGTGTCCCCAAAGCTCCACCTTTGCATTTTGCTGCATTTGAGGTCAAGCCTTCAACACATGAAATTTGGAGGGAACATTTCAGATCTAGAACATAACATTTTCTTATATCTGATCTTTAAGAAGCTGATGATCTAGAGTTTTATATGTAGAGTTATATCTGTAGTATTATTTATATTAAGAGCCAACATGTTTTTAACATGTATTATGAGCTATGCATTATTCGAAGCTCTTTCAACGTGACCAGCTGCTGTGTTTGTGTCCTTCCAAAGTCTATGTGGAAACTTAATCCCCAATGCATCAGTATTAAGAGTAGGGACTTAAGAGGTGATTAGGTCATGAGAGTAGATTTCTGATGGATGGGATTAGTTACCTAATAAAGGATTTGAGGGATTCAGTTTGTCCCTTGTTGCCCTATGCCTTGTGAGGACACAGAAAGAAGTTCCCATTTATAAGGAAAGGAGCCTTACCACACATCAAACCTGCCTGCACATTGGTCTTGGACTTCCCAGCTTTTGACCCACATGGTGAAGTGTTGTCATAGGAAAGATCCCACTTTTCAGTATCAGTTTTCTGTGTTAGTCAGCTTCTCATCATTGTGACAAACAGAACCGTGAGAAGTAAGTTTCTATTATTTACCAATTACCTAGTCTGTGATATTCTGCTAAAATAGAAGGACATTAAGTGATTTAGAATTTTAACAGTCATTGTAAAGTAAAATGTAACACATTTAGAAATAAAATTCAATCTGAAAAGCTTCCAGTTTCTGGCTTCTTCTTCGAGACGTTTCTGCCAATGGAGCAGATTACTCCCAATCTCAGAATCAACATGGCACTTACATATGTCCTGGTTTTTGCTCTTGTGGTGTCGTCCCCTGCATCTAATTACATTTCCTTCTTTCCAGTCCAATTCCTAAACTCAATTCTAATTGACAACTTCATTTTCGTTCTTTGAAACCAAGTTCATTTGTATACTTCTTTAAATTTTCCAATTTCCTTTGTGGACTTACTCAATTGTTTTCTTCTTTCTTTCATGCCACTTCTTACTCTTTTTTTTTTCTTTCCCTCAGCATACAGCTCAGGGTATATAGTAGACATCTATAGTTTTTATTGAATTTGTAAATGATTATTTTATAGAATTATATTTAAAACCTGTCCATTTATTTTACAAAAATGTTTGGCCACCTATTATACCAGATACTGTCTTAAAAGAGTTTGAATGCTTTTGTTAAATCAAGTAATAGTGCATTGTAAATCCTCCAGATCTGTACTTTTACAAAGTATCAATTGTGATAGGATTTCATCATTGCAACATGGAGCCCCTTGCTTGGACTTCTAGCCTTTGTTGGTCTCCAATGGATGCAGAATTTTATTCATATTTGAAATATCTGTTAGAGTAGTAAGATGGAATTTCTTTCTTTTTTAAAAATTTGCTTTTTGATTGACAGAAAAAACATATCATGAAGTGTATAAACATTGAAGAATGATTAAATATAGTTAACATGTGTATTTCTTCATATAGGTGGCATTTTTGTGGTACAGCTACTCTGAACATTTTTCAAGAGCACACCATATTATTAATTGTAGTCACAATGTTGTACACTAGATTTCTTGAACTTAATCCTTCTATTCAATTGAAATTTTATATCCTTTGCCTAATGCTCCCCTAACCACCCTGCCAAGCCCACCTCAGCTCCTGGTAACCAAAAATTTTCTCTGTCCTTCCATGAGATTCACATTTTTTTCTCACTTTACATTTTTTTACATGTGAAATCATATGATGTCTGTCTTTCTGTGCCTGGCTTATTTCAGTACCTAATGTCTTCCAGGCTCATCCACGTTGCCATAAATGACATTGTTTCCTTTTTCTGTGGTTGAATAGTACTACATGGTACACATTTTCCACACTTTCTTTATCTATTCATCTACTGATGCATACTGATTAATTTCATACTTGGTTATTATAAATAATGCTGCAATCAACGTGGGAGTACAGCTATATATTTAACATACTGATTTCATTTCCTTTGGATGTGTACCCAGGATTGCTGAATCATAGGGTAATTCTATTTTAATTTTTTGAGGAACCTCCACACTGTTTTCCATAATGGCTATACTAATTTACATTCCCGATGTGGAAGGGTTCCCTCTTTTCCACTACAAGATGAAATTTCTGGAAGCAGTGCTTTCCAAAAGCTCAACTAACCTTGTTTGGCGTCTTCTACTAGTTGTACAGAAATATAGGGAGACAGAGAGTTGCAATCAAGTTACTTATCTAAAGGCACATAGTGATTAGGGATGGAATCTATTTAAGAAGATACTCTCTGCCTTGTCTGAAACAAAGGTGTGCATATGTGCACACTCACATACACACACAGACACACACACACACACACACACATAAACACACACAATAATAAACAGGGGAAATGAGGTAAAGAGAAAACAATGATAAAGATATCACAAGAATGAAGAGTTCTCTCTCTCTCTCTCTCTCTCTCTCTCTCTCTCTCTCTCTCACACACACACACACACACACACACACACACATGCATCTTCCTAAATATTCTTTAAGGAGACAATCATTGTCTGAAATCACATTTCCAAATTGCCAAATTGCCACACCTCAAATAAGAACAAAGTCACCGTAGTTGTGAGTTTGTTTCCATTGCTGAGTAACAAATTATCAGATTTAGTGATTAATGTGCCACAAATTTATTGTTTCACAGTTTCCATGGATCAAAAGTCTGGACGCTGTTTAGCTGGTGCTCAGGATCTTACAAGGTTGTAATACAAGTGTTGGCTGGACTATTCTCTTCCAGAGATCAGGCAAGTGTAGGTTCCATCTATAAGCTTGCTCAGTTTGTTAACTTCCTTGCAGTGATATGACTGAGGGCCACAATAGTTTGCTGGCAGTTGGCTGCCCCCATGTCCTATAAGAAGAGATTAGAATACAACAATGCTCAGAGGAATGACCTTATACAAATGAGGGAGAAAATAGGCATGAATAACCCAAGGAGAGAGATCTTGGAAGAAGTTGACTCTGACAACCCCTGTTTCATCTTGGATTTCTAGGCTTTGTAACAATGAGAAAGTAAAATCCTATTTTTAAAGCCACCTTGTCTTTGGTACTTTGTTATGGCAGCCCTAGCAGACTAATACACAAGCCCAGCTCAAACTCCAGGCTGAAGGGTTACAAAAGGTAAGAACATCAGCGCACAGGTATTATAGGAATCCACTATAGGATCTTCCTCCCACAAGCTACAAGACCAAGTTGATTATCCTGGGGAAGAAAGGATAGAGTAGACATTACCACTATTTGTCAATTTTCAGATTTCTTTTGCTTTCAGGTACATGAATGATTGTGCTTCTTTTTCTCTTTAAAGAAAATGAAATGTGAGCAAAGGTGTCCAGTAGCTCATTCAGGATGAATAGTTTATTGCTGGTGCTCAATTCTGTGGCTCTCTGTTACCCTGCCAGGGCAAACTCCCATATTTCTTGCTGCATTGGCAGTATCTTAAAACTCCACCAACTCTATCAACCTGGATTCCAGAATACCGATCAGAAGACCCACTTCCCAATGCACACTAAATATGTAATATGAATAAGAAAAAAAAGCCTGTGATATTCTAAATCACAGATGTTTTGGGTTTGGTTTGTTTGTTTAAATGAGACATTTTATTGTGAACCAACCCACATGGCATGAATAGATGCTGGAATTAGGAGGGTCTCAGGTAAACCAGGCAAAAATTCACCTTTAGGAGAGAGGCCACCAACAGAAAAGCCTTGGTTTCCAGGAGCGAGGACTTTCCATGGAAAGAAGTTGTTGACTTGCAAGTGTACCCTATGAGAGGGCAGATGCACTTCTGAAGACAGTGGGCAGGGCCAGATGGCAGGTTCACCACCTGATGACCCTACCCCAGGGACCATTTCAGAATCCCAACCCTACCTCTGCTATACATGCCTGGCAATTCCTTACAGCTCTCTTTACCATGGTGCCATGATGTGCTGTTTTTTTTTAATCAAGTCACACAATGCAAAGGAAGATATAAAATATTTTACATGCATTGTTTTAAGATAAGGAATCACTATCATTTCCCATTTGTCATATTTTTAAATTAGTTTTTAAATTTATATGTGACAGTGGAAAGCATTATAATTCTTATTACACATATCGAGCACAATTGTTTATATCCCTACCCCACTATTAATCAGCCTTCTTATATCAGAGAAAACATTCGGCATTTGGTTTTTTGGGATTGGCTAACTTCAACTAGCATTATCTTCTCTAACTCCATTCATTTACTTGCAAATGCCATGATTTTATTCTCTTTTATTGCTGAGTAATATTCCATTATGTGTATATGCCACATTTTTAAAATCCATTCATCCACTGAAGAGCACCTAGGTTGGTTCCACAGTTTAGCTATTTTGAATTGTGCTGCTATAAACATTGATGTGGTTGTGTCCCTGTAGTATGCTGTTTTTAAGTCCTTTGGGTATTGAACGAGGAGAGTGATAACTGGGTCAAATGATGGTTCCATTTCCAGATTTCCAAGAAATCTTCATACTGCTTTTCATATTGGCTGCACCAATTTGCAGTCCCACCAGCAGAGTCTGATATGTACCTTTTTCCCCACATGGGGTTGGTTTTTATAACACAATAATCTAGCATAGCCTAACAAATGAAAGAAAGGTGGAATTCTTTCACAGTTAATGAATTTGGATAGCAAATCTCTAAACAGTAAAAACCAAAGTCCTGGCTCAGATTTGTACAAAATTGTGAAGGGATGTGGCTGCTTCCTTTACACCTTATGAATTGCTATCAAAAGTTTCTATGATGCCACTGGGACTAATGAAATGACCTGGAGTTCATATGAAAATAAACTTTTTGCCTCCCCAAAAGCTTCCTTTCATGAACAACTATAGAAACAAACTCATCTTCTGAGTCATCATCTCCTTTGATAGCACTGCATTTAACTCTCTAAGATGATGGTAAAAGGCAACTATGTAGGACAGTTTTGGAAATTCACCAGAGCTTTGGAATGAATAGTCCACAAGGTATATTAAAATTCCACACAATGTTGCCTCAACTTTTTCCTTTCATTTCACCTCTTCTTCTTTTATTTTTTCTCTCGTAATTCTCCTGAATCTTTCTTTGTTTTTTTTTTTTTTCCTTTTTCTACAGTGGTTTCTATCTAAACAAAACACTGGCAAGATAATCATTCATGTTTTTTTTTTTCCTGGTTTTAGATCAAGAAAAACAAAGTTGAGGAGAACCTAAAAGGGTATGCCTTTTGTATAACCGTGAAAATAAATTGAACTGAGACACATCTGTACCAGTAAGAAAAAAAAACAACAGGGGCAAATTGGGAAAGCCTCTTGCGAATAGATTAATCTCAAATTCTGAACCAGCCTCCGTGAATAAAGCAGACAGTCTCTTCTTTGGAGTTGTCTTCACATTTCTGTGCACTACTGTCTTAAACTAAACTCCTTCAGGTGGCTATAATTTTAGTTCATATAAAAGAGAGGGTGTCTACTCTGTCTAATGAGAGGGCAGTCATACAATTTATCCCCTTTTGGCAAGTGACATAATAATATGACAAATTTGGTGGCCTACCCAGTTTGTGAGAAGCAGTGTGCTTTCTTTTTCTAGTCGATCATGCCTACTGAAGCATCCCTTGGAAATGTCAAAGCTACCTGGGCAAGATTGATCTTTTTGGTTTGGAAGCTATAAGAAAGAAGAGACCTTGGGAAGGAAGCACAGAGAAGAATAGGTTACACAGCATACTATCTGAAGGAAGACTTGAACCCTCTGTTAATATTTCACTGATTCATACATATCTATTTATCATTTACATATTTACTTATATATCTATGTATGTAGATATATAGAGAGTCAATAAGCAGAGAGATTTGGGCCAGATAGGTACTCAGGTTACTACAGGGATCAAAGTGGAGCCTGGGGGAAAATAAGAATTTTGATTTTTGAATATTAACATTTTGCCGTTAAGTCTTGAATTTTTAAAAATTTCTTAAATATTTTAATTAGACGCATTTAACACCTAACGTGAAATGAGTCTGATTATGTCCAGACAAGCATAGAATTTTTAATGTATGCCTTTGTTATCCCACAGTGTGTTTATTTTCCCACTGCAAAGAAAGAAGTTCTGACAGCATACCAGTCTATGTCCTGGACATTGACAAGGAATATAGTATTATACTCCACTTGAGCATATTTATAATTTAAAGTTTGGGTAAACAAATAAGAGGGTTGAGTAAAATCACAGAGAAGGAGAAAAAAACAATGAAAAGTAATGAGTCTACATGTTTGGAGGTTTGTGTTCTTATTTGTGGGTTATTGTATTCCTAACAGAGTAGAAAATTGAAATGAAAGTATCATTTTACATCTTAGAAATGACCTGGAAACTCAAATTTAGCTTAAAAATGACTTGCTTAACTGTAGGAAAATTAATAAATTATAATTAATGCAAAATTAATTTTAAAGCATTTTTTAAGATAAAACTGCTTTTGAAAATTCATACTACAAACCATTGCCTTTAGAAGGACATATAAAGTATGATTCATGATATTCTTTCCAGTGTGTTCAAGACCATTGTCACACATATGGAAGGGAATAATAAAAATTTGGTAGTTTTAATACTAAGGATTGCAGGCATTCCCAAGCATAAGTAGACTAGACATAATCAAACCCATTTCATGTTACGTGTTAAATGCTTCTAATTAAAGTATTTACATTTTTTTTTAAATTCAAGAATTATGGCAAAATGGTAACATTCAAAAATCAAATGTTAACATTTTTATGCAAAATTAATTTTAAAATTAATTTTGCATACAAATGCCAAAGTCAGTGTCAATGACTGAATTCTTCTGCCTTTCCACCCCCATTTGCAGTCCATAGCTATCCATCCTTTTGATTTTTAACATTTAATTCTTCTCAATTTTTGTCTGTGTTTCCACCTGGATGCCAACTGTTTCCCTGCAACCTCATTCTTACCCCACTGCACTGCCACCTGGTCTCCATGTCCTTGCTCTAGCTCATCTGTATTTCGATAGAAAATTACTGTAAGACATAAATCTGATTGAATCACTCTCATACTTAGAATACTTCAAAGGGTTTGT
The DNA here is from genome assembly GCF_052094955.1 of Ictidomys tridecemlineatus. Classification (NCBI taxonomy): domain Eukaryota; kingdom Metazoa; phylum Chordata; class Mammalia; order Rodentia; family Sciuridae; genus Ictidomys; species Ictidomys tridecemlineatus. The sequence continues at coordinate 54,017,010 of NC_135487.1, forward strand.
CTTCATTAGCATGAAGAACAAGATGCAAAATACAGTTTACAAGTTCCTACAGGGTCCGGCATCTGCTCATCCTCTCCCTCAGTCTAACCTTGGACTTCAGCACACTCTCCATAAAGCAGCTTCCTTGGCTGACTTCCTTTTCTGTGGATATTCTGTGCTCCTTCTTGTCATGGGGACTTTGCACTTTGATTTCCATGTGAATGAAATTTTCTTCTCTTCCCTATCCTCTCTGGTCTTCCTCATTCTTTTCCCTCCTCCCTCTTTATCCTTCTTCTCTTTCTCCTTCTTCTTTTTTTCTGCTTACCTGCACATCCTTAAAGTCTCATCATAAATGTCAATTCCATAGGGAAACCATTTCACAGACCCTTGGCTGGACCTATTGTATACTTGCCTGACACCTCATACTTTTTCTTATAATAACTTTCACAGATTGTAATTACAAATTGTGCTAGTATGAAGTTTCAAAGTCACAAAGTACAAATGTGTGCAAAGATTAATTTCTTTCATATCTATCCAACAGGATTTAGCTTCTGGGACTTCATTTCCATTGGGGACACAACTAAATCTTGCTATAAGTCATTTTCAGATTTTTTTTTTTTTTAGTCTCTTTCAGATAAGTACTATTCTTTACATTCAAGAGGCTTCGTCCCTCCATCTCCTTCTCATTTCTCAGGAGGTTATGAGTTCCTGAACCTCAGGTCGGATGGGATATCCTGTTCATGAGGGTTCTCTGTTCACCTTTGCTCCTGCCTATGCTGGCATTTCCTGCTGCTATTCTTGAAGCTGCAGTGATCTTTGATTGTCACATCTATGCCCTCGGTCTCATCCCAATCCTGCCAGAGATCTGTTGGCTTATTTTTAGGACTTAGTTTTCCCTTGGTTGGCAGAGGCAATGGTAAGGGTGATGGCAGGGCAGGTTGCTTTCAAATTCAGTAGGTTTTCTATACTTGGTATATTGCTAGATTCTGAATGTTTATATAACTCTAATATACTAATAAAATCAAGAGGAAAGCACCGACTGTGAACCAGGAAGTGGACCTTCACTAGACATGGAATCCGCCTTAATCTTGGACTTTCCAGCTTCTAGGATGGTGAGAAATACATTTTTGTTGTTTGTAAGCTGCCCAATCTATGGCATTTTGTTACAGCAGACAGGACGGACTAAGACAATGCCCTCTGCTGCACTCAGCCTGGCTTCAGGCAGATCTGCCTAGATACCTCACTCAGCCAAGGCTGCCATGAGGCTGTGGCACTAGAGAGTGGGTTAGAGTTTCCCTGCAAGCCCTGCTTATTTCCTAGCAAGGAGCGGGTGATAAGGCTTTGCTCCGGCTCAGCTCATCAGTGGCTTTGTCTTCGTAGGAGGAAAAGCCAAGGAATCCTTCCTTAGTCATCCATACAAACCACATGCTTATTCTCTTGCTCTCTCCCAGTACTGAAGTTGGGGAGGTTCTTAATTTGTTGATTTTCTAATATAAAGTTATGGATAAATACTGCAACTACCTCCTTAATTTTTTTCCCCTTGCTGTTCAGAGTCAAGCTTTTAAGCATCTTCTCATTGGTTTCCAACAAATGAGAACATTTTACCTATCATAAACTCTTTAAAAGCTCATTAAAAATTATAGCTCATTAAAAAAAATATAGTTAGAAATTCAAGTTTTTTCTAAGTTGATTTACCCTTTCCTGAGCAACAGGGATAATACTGAGAAAAAAACCCCAAAATTTGTTTTTCAAAGTATCACCTTTCTATATATGGTTAATTTTTGTATCTTCCATAGAATTATCAACACTCCAAGGTTGAATTGGGTTTTTGTTACACTATTATATCCCATAGCTTACATTAGTGTTCCTTATTAGTTAGCATTATTGAAGAAATGAATCTACAAATAAGAGTGATAGCAAGGAAAACAAACTCTTATTAGTGGACTGAACCTCATTCTCCAAGTAGAAATCTTTTAAACTCTGCTGAGTAGGTAATTTTCCTGGCTCTTGCTTATTGCCATCATCTCTTCTAATATCTTATTTATATCACTTGATCTATCCTAAGTGGAAATATGCCCATAGTCTTATTTTGTCTTTAGATGCAGGGAAAGAGGAGAGAGAGAGAACATGTATGACAGCTAAGAAAAGCTTATAATCTGTAAAAGGGATGCAAGAAAAAGAAAATGCTATAGTCCTGCCATATATCCTTGGGATAAGAAAACATGCTATTTTTTTTTTGCAATGTTCATATGAATGGGAAGGGAAAAAGAAAAGAAACATAATCATTTATTTTATATTTTAATGCACAGTAGTCTATCATATTTGTAAGTGCCTCCAACTGGTGACTTGGATTCTAATGAATACATATCCATTTTCCTTGGAGCTTGGAGAGAGCTCTCCCTGCTTTCTTCCTGGTATATTTCTTATTAGCTTCTATACGAAAGATTAAGCCTGATCTAACTCAAAGAACAATAAATCCTTTTATTGCGTGTGATACCATGCAGACATTGGGTCACAGGCAACGGATGGAACCATATAGAGTCAGGACGTAGAATCCAAATGCAAAATAAAATTTCACCTTCTTTTTTTCCACCTACTTTTTAAAAAGTTATTATTGGTCTTTATAGTAAGAGGAATTTTCCAGTGAAAGGTTTCCATTTTAGAGGTTAAGTCTGTCTTTGCTTTATTCTGACCACATTTCGGATTTCACAAAGAAAAACATTACAGAGGAAAGTAAAATTGAAATGTCTTGATCCTCACAGTACAGCAGTTTTAAACGTAACCAAAAAAAAAAAAAAAACATCTAGGAGGTTTCTTGAGAACTCCAAGAATTCATCTAAAATGCTTCAAATTATATTTGGATGACAATATTAGAGCTGTAAACAATCACTGAAATGAATCTGTCCATTTTGTTTAGTTACCAGTTCATTAGTGATGTGCTGGAAGTCAAGATATAATTCAGTGGCACATTCTAGGCAGACCTCATTTCTAGCTCCTAAGGAAACCGAACTCACTGTTCAAGTAAAAATAAACACAGGAAAGGATAGGGGCAGAAATCTGCAGACAATGTATCTGACAGAGGTGGCCTAAAGGAAATCCATGCATTCTTGTGAAAATGCTCGAATCAACCTTGATTGGCCCCGGGAATCCCAGATAGAGTCTAGGAGCTCTCAATCCAGTACTGTTCCCAAAGATTCTTTTTGGTTACATTAACCAGAGCCTGTTTCATCTGCTTAGAATCAGAGAATCCAAAACACACATTGTCTTTTTAGTGTATTTTTATACTACAAAATCTCTGAAGTTCTTTGTATGCTAGTGTAAACATTCAAAAAGAGGTGGAATATATATGTGGCAACCCTCATATTTATTTGACCTTTCCTCATAGAGTATCATTTGAGATTTGTTTTGTCAGAACACACTCTGAAAAGCACTGCTTTACATCATTACTATTCCCTGAGGCACTGCTTTAGCCTAAGAGGGAGTTCTCAACCTACTTAGAAGAGTTATAAGAACCTTTCCTATTTACCAAATAATGGTGCTGCATTTCTATGGTTTGAACATGATGTGAGCTCTGTACTGTAATGTTATAATGTTCAGTTAGGAGGCTGAACACAATTTTACCTGAGATATTCTTATTGAACTCTATAGGTTCCAGGGTTTTTATAGTTTAGGGTTTTTTTTTCCTTCTTCTTCTTTTTGTACTACTGACTCAGGTTTATTTCAAGCAATATTCCATGCCTCAGTTTCTCTTGAAGTGAAACAGAAAGGTATGTTATTTACCTGATACGTCTCTGCATATCTGCAAGTTGTGAAATTAGGCAATACTTGCAATGTGGTCTGAATTCTGCAGGGAAGACTTTCAAAAACACCAATAGTGAATATTGGTGAAATAACTCTGAAGGATTTTACATATATCTTAATCTAATGTTTAGGTAAATTGCATAGCCAATCTAGGAAATATTTTTGATAGGTTATGGGGGTAACAAGGTCAAATAAACTGCTTTGAGATGATATTTTCCAAAAGGAATGATGAAAATACAAGTCAGTGCAGTTTAAACTGTACTTTGCACATGCTTAAGAAAGTCAGACCTTGTGGTAAGGTTACCATTACCCACTAACCTTAAAGGGAAGATATAGATTTCTCTACAATTAACATCAGTGGTGGGTGCATTTAATTATGGTCCACCTTTATGGCATGTTATATCTCTAGTGCATGTTTGATTTAGGAAAAATCTAAGCTCTTTATGGTCTTTGTTTTAATATTCTCTCCCTTATTATTGGTTATTTTGCAAGTTATTTTAGCCTGAGGTAAATTTGAGGTAAATTTGTTGAGGAAAAGCCTGAGTTCCAGTAGAAGCCATAAGTGCCATTCTACACCAATAACAAAAAAAAAATTCATAGATTTCTCATTGGAAAAATATGGTATTGAATATTTAAATGATACCACCACTTCAAAAATGTAGATTCTTTTCTGGTTTTCAAAAGTGGAATTCCTAGAAATGGAGGAAAAGTTCTTAGGAAAGCGAATCTGTTGCCTTTGGGGATTCTTGTGTGTTCAGCCAAAGTCCAGGAGTGGGCCTTGATTAACTTCAAACCCAACAAAGTAGAAGCAATAATAGATGCACAGCTGTTTTCATCAGAGAAAGAGCATTGACAGTGAACTCACAGAGCCCTGATGGGGGTGTGGGGAGGTAGGGGGATGGGGGTGTGGAGGCTGCTTACAAAAATGAGATATAGATTCCCAAGATCTGTTCCTCAGTAATAATCTTGTCTACTCTTGGAAATAATTTCACAAAGAAAATAATTTGGTTATCTCTTAGACAAGGTTTCAAAATCTACTTTTAGTGTTGCTTTTCTGCTTCAGAATGTCTGGCTTCAAGTCACAGTTAATCAGAAACATTCCTGAACAGAAAACAGAGCTTTTAATTTCAACGTGCAATTAGTGACATTAAAATGGAGTTTGCTTCTGTCTTGCTTACGAAGCTCTATTTCCCAATATATCTCTCCTCTGAGATGAGATGCTGTTTTAGGAAGTGTGTCTATTCATTCATTATTAAAGAAGTTAGTTATTAGGGAGTATACATACAGCAATGTCCTCTCTTCTGATGTTATAATAATGACAAGGACACATTTCCTGATCTAAGGCATCTCATATATCAATTGTGAAGATCGATGATAATCAGGTGATTTTTAGAACATTGTGATATATATATATTTGATAAAGTTAAGGAATCAGAGTGGGAAGGAGGGACATTCAAAAGTACCTTATAGTTATTAGGTGATGTATTCCATAGGGAATAATAGTTGAGCTGAGAAGTGAAAGATAAATAAGAATTACGTGAACAGGGGAAGATAAAGGAGATAAGCTTCTTTCTTTCTTTGGAAGTGCAATTCTTCTTAATAGTAATACTAAGTCAGTGGTTTTGAGTAGATAGAGAATGTTCTGCAATTTATACTCATGTTATATCTTTCTTGTAGTAACCTGATGAAGAAACTACTGTTATTCTCTTTTTAAGGTGAAGTAGAGGCTCATGGATATTGAGGTCTCACACAATAAATAAGCAAATGAATCTAGATTCCAGCCCAGATTGTTCTGATCACGGAATCTGAGTTTTCCCACCATGATATATATTGCCTCTTGGATCTCCCACACTGGCCACCTGTAGTTGGACAACTAGCTTGGACTTAAGTTGACTGTCAATCTTTTAATTCCAACAAAGAAAAACATAGATACTGTGATGGGTTAGTGATTGGCACTGGAACTGAAAACCATGATAGAGCAACCAAGTATGAACAGGTATATGAGTATATAAATGGAGGAATCTATTTAACAGAGAGTGAAGAATGAGATGTTTGCAATAATCCTCTGAAAGATGGAGATGAGATCCTTAGTAGCTGACCCTTCAGTCCCAGAGCTGATGAGGCCATAATATTTTGTTTCCTACTCTTTGGTGTGTGTGGGAGTGACAATTTCATCTTTACAGTCCGTTCATGTCATTTCTGTTTCATGTGGCCCAAAAGCTCAAACTGAAATATATTCTACATTCTGGAGATAGTACTTATAATGTCTCTAGTCTTCAATTTATCCCTCCAAACTTGGTAAGTGTGGCCAGGTTTCTTATTTTTCCTGGTTAACAAGGACTCACAGAGAGAAGTCAAACCACTTTTCAAGATTAAGTACTTGTTAAACACTGATGCAAGAATTTGGTTACTTTTTATTCCAAAGACTATCCTTTGCTCTGCATAAAATCAGGTATTGGTACTTAGGAGCAATTCTTGTCATGCTCCTGCTTCCCTGTCAATGAATCACTCTGTGATCTTAGGCACTTGCCTAAAGTTTTTTGTGCCTCATTTTTGTCATGCAAAATGATGGGGTTTGGTTAGAGAAATACAAAGAAATAAATATGCATGTTTTACAAAATCTATAAGATTGTTATAATCAGTGTGCTTGCTACTTCCCTTCCTTCTCTCTTTATTAGACCTCATTTTAGCAACCAGAGCATGGAACCAATATGAAACGTGATGTCAGACCTGAGAAACTTTATGTACATATTTCAACTTTTCTGAGCATTACTTATTGCATTGCAAGGGGAAATTGCAATATATAAGTTGCAAGGTAATTAAAAGGATTAAATATAATGAAATGAGACTGTTGCTCACAAAAACACCCCACATGCTGCATTTCCTCTCTCCCTTCCTTCTCACTATTTTCTTTTCCCTTCTTTCCATGCTCTTTCCTTCCAAGAGTACTGTTATAAAAGTTCAGCATTATATTTTAGGGATAATTTTTAAAGGGAAATGATATATACATGTTCCAGAGATTTAGTGGTAGAGCCATAAAGAGGAGTAAGAGGGCAGGAGTTCCTTTCCAATGTCATCGTTTCTCCAGAGCACTGCCAGGGGAATGAAAGAGAAGAGCTCATGTGTCATTACTGCTTCTAATATTTGCAATATATATATTTTTTTGATCTGACACAAGGGCCAGATGTGATTCAGAAAGAAAGTGTGCATTTGGCTTTGGAAAAAGGCCTCAGAGCTTTTAGCAATCCCTTAAAAATGCTGCCTGATTAACCTTAGGGAGATTCCCAGGGGCCTCCAAAAGAACTGGTTTGTGTCATTTTGCCCATGAAGAGTGTTTTGGAAGACAAGAGATGAGAAAGGAAGCAATAAAAATGAGTATAAGCAAAGTGTCAGTGAAGTTCATATAAACGGTATCAGTGTCTGATCAGATCTAGAAGGCTGTCCTAAGGTTGTCAAGATGGCTATGAAAGACTATAGGAGGATAATGAGGATGGTTGACACTTTTAGGATGAAGTGACTGAAATCTTTTCCTGTTGTCCACTTAGAACAGGGCCTATCTAGAGTCAGGCCTATTAAAGCTGAAAGTTTCTTAAGCAAGGTTATTGCCTTGTGCAGCTCCAAAGGGCATCATTTGCATTGTAATTGATGTGAATGTCACTCCTGGGGTGGTGTAGCCCTGCTGTGCAAAGCCTGGCATACAGGCTTTCAGTCCAATGTCTCATTTACAGTTTGAAGAACTGTGTGGCTCAGAGAAGCCAAGTCCCTAACTAAGGCAGTAGTAGCATTGAACCAGAATCTAAGTTTCTCTGCTTTCAGTTTAGAATCTTTCAACAAATTTGTGACTCCCAGCATGTGGTTTCCAAATCTTTTAAAAAGGTGGGATTATTGTAAGGAGTAATCTGTGTGTGTTTGTGGGGGGCTGGGGGGGGGAATGTTTCCCAAACAATGTACACTAAGAGCACCAGCATTTTCATGCACTAGGCTTTCAAACTTTTTTTTTGTCTCAAAAAGTACTCCTCATGTAAAACTACATTAGTGACTACTGCTTGGAATAATTTTGTCTGCTAACTGAACACCTAATATCTATGTTGTTCTTTTTTTTTTTTTTTTTTGCTTAAAAGAAAGTATATTTATTGATTGCATTATTTGTGTTTTGGTGTTAAGTTTTTTTGAGTTCTTTGTATATCCTGGAGATTAATACTCTAGCTGAGGTGCAGGTGGTGAAGATTTTTCTCCTATTCTGTAGACTTTCTATTCATGTCCTTGATTATTTCCTTTGCTGTAAAGAAGCTTTTTAGATTTTACTTCTTGTACTTTTTGAGTCTTATTGAGGAAGTCTGTTCCTGCATAAATATGAGACAGTTTTCTTCTAGTAGGTGCAGGGTCTCTGGTGTAATGCCAAGGTCCTTGATCCACTTTGAGTTGAGTTTTCTGCAGGGTGAGAAATTGGAGTTCAATTTCAATCTATTACCAGTTTTCCTGGTATCATTTTTTTGAGGAGGCTATCTTTTCTGCAATATATGTTTATGGTGTCTTTGACTAGTATGAGATAACTGTATTTGTGTGAGTATGTCTCTGTGTCTTCTATTCTGCTTCATTGGTCTTTATTTTTTTTTTCTGTGCCAATCAATAAATGGGCAAAGGAACTGAACAGGCACTTCACAGAAGAAGAATAACAAATGATCAAAAAATATATAAGAAAATGTTCAGAATGTCTAGCAAATAGAGAAATGCAAATTAGAAATATGAGACCAGAATAGCCAAAACAATCTTTAGGAAGAAAAGTAAAGCAGGAGGCATCCCAATACCAGACCTTAAATTATACTACACAGCCATATAACAAAAGCAGCATGGTATTGGCACCATAACAGACACATAGACCAATGGTACGGAATAGAAGACAGAGAGACAAACCCACATAAAAACAGTTATCCCATACTAGACAAAGGCCCCAAAACATATATTGGAGAAAAGATAGCCTCTTCAACAAATGGAGCTAAAAACTGTAAATCAATATGTAGCAAAATGAAATTAAACCCCTATCTCTCAACCTGCATAAAAATCAACTTAAAGTGGATCAAAGACTTAAACACAGAACAGAGACCCTGTGCCTAATAGAAGAAAATGTAGGCCCAAATTTTCACCATATCGGCTTAGGAACTGATTTCCTTAAGGAGACTCCTAAAGCTCAAGAAGTAAAATCAAGAATTGGTAAATGGGATGGGATCATCCCATTTAAAAGAGCTTCTTCTTTTAAAAAGCTTATTCACAGCAAAGAAAACAATCAAGAATATTAACAGGAGCCTACAGAAAGGGAGAAAAATCTTTGCCAACTGCACTTCAGATAGAGCACTAATCTCCAGGATATATAAACAACTCAAAAAACTTAACACCAAAAAAATAAATAACTCAATCAAAAAATGGGCTAAGGAAATGAACATTCACTTCACAGAAGAAATACAACCGGTCGACAAATATATAAAAAAAATTGTTCAACATGTCTAGCATTTAGAGAAATGCAAATCAAAACTACACTGTGATTTCATCTCCCTTCAGTCAGAGTGGCAATTATCGATAATACAGTAACAATAAATGTTGACAAAGATGTGGTGCAAAAGGTACACTTATATATTTCTGATGGAGCTGCAAATTGGTGCAACCACTATGGAAAGTAGTATGGAGATTCCTCAAGAAACTTGGAATGAATCATATGACCTAGTTATCCCAATCCTAGGTTTATACCTAAAGGACCTAAAATCAGCATGCTACAGTGATGTGGCCACATAAACCTTTATAGCACCTCAACTCACAATAGATAAACAAAGGAACCAACCTAAGTACCCTTTAACAGATGAAAATGTGGTGTATATACACAATGGAATATTACTCCGCTTTAAAGAAGAATGAAATATGGCATTTGCAGGTAAATGGATGGAACTGCAGACTATCATGCTAAGTGAAATAAGCCAGTTCCAAGAAACCAAAAGTTCAATGTTCTCTCTGATAAGTGGATGTTAACCCATAACAAGGGTCGGTAGGGAGGGGAAGCATAGAAGTACATTGGATTAGACAAATGGGAGTGACGGGAAAGGAGGGGATGGGAATAAGAAAGACAGTAGAAAAAAATTAGACATAACTTTCCTAAATTTATATATGAATACACGACCAATGTAACTCCACATAATGTTGCACCACAAAAATGAGATCAAAATTGTAATGCATCCCATGTATACATATCAGAATACATCCTACTGTCATGTATTTCTAAAAACAACAAATTAAAAAATAAAGCATAAAGAATACCTTTGAAAGATGCCACCTTGAGATGCACCTGCCAGAGCCTATACTATGCTTGTTTATACAATGAGAATATTTTAATTTATCTTAAAAATACATCACAGTGAGAAATGACACATTCATGACAAAAACTTTTTAAGTTCAAATTTGAGTCTGTCACTATCTGCATGACCTTGGAAATTCTTATCCTCTCTCATTTACTTAACAAGTAGTTATTGAGTACTCACTAGTGGTAGGCATTTTCCTAATGTGGAGAAATAGATAAAAGAACCAGTCATAACTTTAAAGAGTTCCTAGTCTAATTAGGGGAGGGAAAACAATTACCACACAGCACAATAAGTTCCACAATTATTCTGTTAATTCTTTATGATAGGATCCCAGAAGACTGTACTCCACCTGATATATGTGGAGGGATGGGACATAGGTGGATGGGGGTGTAGGTATATTCTCCCCAGAATAGCTGAGGCAGAAACTGAATTGTGGAGCACAATTAGTCACCAGCAAGGGAAGAAGGAAGAAAAGGAAGACTTTTTGAACAGAGAGGGTACCATGTGCAAAGGGAGAGAAGGATGAAACACTAGGCTCTGTCAGGCTCAGTGTTTTTACCCATGATTCCTTGGAACTTCTAAGAAAGGACAAGTTGGAAATCCATGAATTATCTTCTATATTTCAAGAGGCTTAAGTGAAAATCACAAGATCTCCCACTGAAGGGCTTCTGAGGCTAACTAAAATGTCAAGTTTCTCAGCCTTTAATTTTAATTATATCAACTAAGTTAATCTCTCTGGGTACCTCATGCTAATCAGCAGCTTCATTTGAGAATTATATATGGCATCAATTCTAATAATGAGAAACAACATTATTAAATATAATTTGGTAGACAAAGTTCTTTTAACTATGGGATGAATGGAGAAAGTTGTCATTAAAATAATGGGTTCTAGATTGCTCTTATATGCTTTGGGGAAGCAGGAAATTCATTGATATGCTGGTTTATATTTTTTGTTTTAGTCAGATTTTTTTTATTGCTGTGATTATAGGATCCAACCAGAACTACTGGAGAGGAGGAACAGTGTATTTGGGGGCTCACAGTTTCAGAAGTCTCAATTCATAGACAGCAGGCTCCATTCCTTGGGGCTGGAGGTGAGGCAGAACATCATGGCAGAAGAGTGTGGCAGAGGGAACCAGCTCACATGATGATCAGAAAGGAGAGAGAGAGAGAGAGAGAAGAGAGAGAGGAGAGAAGACAGAGAAAGAGAGAGAGAGAGAGAGAGAGAGAGAGAGAGAGAGAGAGAGAGAGAGAGAGAGATCGACCCACACCTGCTAGATGCAAAATACATATCCCAAAGCCACACTCCAGGTATACTCTAGTTACCAGCCTCTAGTTACCACTCAATCCCATCAGGTGATTAATTCATTGGTTGGGTTTAGGTCCTTGTAACTCAATCATTTCTTCTCTGAGCATTTTTTGCACTATCTCACATGTGAGCTTTTGGGGAACACCTCACATCCAAATCATAAGAATAGCTATTGCTCAAGAATCACAGGTTGAATTTATAAGTAGATACGTAGATTGTAGGTGGTCTTGCTTATGCCTTCTTTGCTTACCTTCTTTTTTTCATTAGCTTTCAAATCCAAGTTTTACTCACTCCTTCTTCACTTTAAGATACATGAAGCAAGAAGTGGTTACCAAATAAGCTCATCAAAATGCTTGTGTTTCCATCTCGTCCCTAAACAATCACTTATGATCGAGTCAATGAGAAGTTGAAATACTCTCCTAGGACACTTGGAAAATAGACTTCTTCCTAGGATAAGGATGCCAGGATATCCTTTCTAGGATAATGCTTCTGTTTATTCTTAGTTACAACTCTTTTTGATAACTGCTTGAGGATACCTAAGATGTTGAAGATTCAGAGAGCCCATCTTCAATTTGCAATTACATTAGGTACCAGAAAACACAGGCAAATTATTTCAAGAGGAGAAACTGGATAACTGTGGTGCCTTTTTATCCTTTCCTTCCATGATTTCACACAAATAGATGTAGTTTGAACAGTTGTTCATGTGGCCTCTGTAATACTGAGTTTTATTTTCTAATCTGCAAAATGGGAGTGAATGGCAATACTTTGCAAGATTTCCAAGAGGATAAAATGAAGTCACATACATAAAATGTCTAGTATGTAGACAATTAGTATATGTAGTTCATATATATAAATGTACATACTAAATGCTTGGTACTGTAAGGGAGGGAGTACAGAGTACTGGTGGTGACTTAAATTTGAAATGAGGACAACTAAGCACAGATTTTTCTCTCTGATTGCTATAGTTTGTGATCTTAGTCAAGTTAATTAACCCCTGAGAACTTCTTTTCCCAATGTGTTAAGTGAGAATAAAATTTGTTTACAGAATGTATGTGATAATAAAATTGACAAATGTACTGGACATATCCAGCACAGTACCCAGAAAACAAAATATAATGTAGAAATGTTCTCTCTTTTGTACTAGATAGTGAAATACTTGGAAACAAGCTTTCACTGACAGATTCATCATTGTATCTGCAAAATCTAGGACATAGCTGGAACCCAGCAACTTCTTGATAAATATGGCTTAAGATGGACTGAATTCTTTTAAATGCCTAGGTACTTAGGCTTATGTATCGTGTAGACTAGATGGTCAATCAGTTCAAGATTGTCTCAAATAAAGGCACACATGGATGAGGAACATGAAAAATCTGGAAAATAAAGAACCAGATTCTAATGATTAGGGGACTCACTGTGCTGTTTTTTTTTTTTTTTTTAAATCTAAATCAGGGTTGTTTGGTGTGTGAGTTGTGTGACATTAACCGCAGAAGTTTGTGGCTCTTTTTCCTACTGTTCAGTTGTTTTAGGACTCTGCTATTCTCCAAATATCCCCTGGTGATTCTTTGCTCCCCCTCTGCAAATTATTCTTACTCTTCCAGTTCTATGTCCAATAAATGGACACTGAGGGTCCTCAACTCGTCTCTGAGAGCAGGGTTATGAAAGCATTTTCTAATCAGCCTACAGATTGCATGTCTTTTGCTTTGGCCACTCTGAAGTACAGAGACCATACTTGCTTTGATGAGCAGAAAGGTTGGGCAGTGCAGTCACAGCAAAAGGGAAATGTGGGGTGTAGCCCCAAGAGCCTACTCAGTAAACTTCACACATTGACTTCCATTCACTCACACGCTTTGTTACTTAAAGTCATGAAATCAGCTAACCTAGGATAGAGGGAAAAAATGGTAAAAGCAATTAGCCTCTGTGTCCAGGGTCTACTTGAGGAGTGAACCTGAGCCAATTTTTAGGAAGCCTTCCACTTCTGGGTTAAGAGAGCAATGAGAAGTTATCTTTGTTTTAATGGTCAGTAGCTGAGCAGGGAGGAGCATATTCAGCAAAGGCTGAACCTCAGCAAGTTCTGGTTGCTGCAAGACACACCTCGAAAGGATGCTTAAGACCCAACTAAAACCTCTTCACTTTTCTGTTTTTGTAAGAATAGCAAACTAATAATAGGGTCCAAACAATAGTCAAAGCTTGGTTCTAGAGGAGTTGTTGCCATCAATCTTTGCAGGTTGCACCCTGATCAATAATACCATCTCTCAGAACCAAGGACAGGGTATTAAGAAAAGAGTAACAGCCAACCTTTAATTCCCCCTGCCTTTTCTCACTATACTCAATAAATAATCAGTGTAACACATTTTTTAAAAAAATGTTGTTTAATTTGGTTGAATCACGTAGGCTGCCTAGGGAGAATTGAAATACACTGTGTACAAATTAGGTGGCTAAAAATATTCTGAATTGCCTTACTTCCTAATAGTTCTAGAGATGTTATCAACTTATATGTAACTTTAAAGCATTTAACTTACCCATACTAAGGAACTAAAAATAATATAAATCCACTGTATTCGGTTATTATGATATCATGAAGTGCCTCTAAAGTCTTTGTCTCCATCATCCACAAACTCCAGGGGATGCTAACTTTTAGTCCTACTGTAGTCCCATCTAGCTTTTGGTCCTCATAGTTTCACAGCTTGTAATCTAAGTGGTAATGGTAACTACCAGTATAGAAGCTTGGAATAAGATATTATTAAACTAGTAATGAGTACAATAATTATTCTTGTGTGTAAAATGAAATAAATGGGGGTCACTGTATTTCATTGCCACATATCCTATATTACTTCAGCCTTTAGACAACACCTCAACTTGACAGGGAATTTTCTCAGGTGCTGTTATCTTCATTCTCTTGAGTCTGAATCTTTAGTATTCTTCCCAACATAAAATTGATCTCATTTTTTCATGAACCTTCTCTTTTGGATATGTGGTGATACAGAGTTGCTCCTAAGCCTCCAAGCTCAGGAGTCTCCCTATATTTCCCACAGAATATAGTAAATGCCAATTATCTCTTTATTAGTGATAATAGTTTGGCTGATACTGGGACTATTTCCAAAAGTGTTCAAATGGCAGGGTCAACCACAGTTTAGTCTAAGCATTAATGTGCATGATTGGATACATCATTCTCTTGGGTTCCAAAATCAACAGAACCCTACAGTTCAGAGTTAACTGGAATGGGAATCATAATTTGATAGTGATCAATCCTTAGACTTTAATTTGGCAATGGAGGAAAAGAGTACCATGTATGGGTTACTGGTTCAAGACATGAACCTTTAAAATTACACAGCAACTCATAGGTTTGGTTTTCTAGCTGCAATCAGCATAGTTTCAAATAAGTCTTTCTGCCATTTAGTAAAGCCAGTTGTGATTTTAGATGTTAGGCTACCAGTAATTCCAATGATTGCAAAAGGACATTAATCTAGTGTCTCCTCACTTTGTGAAATGATGTCTTCTATTTAGAGGCAATGCTGTGTCTTAAAAGCATTTAACAAATCCACAGATGACAATGTTCTCAGAAACATGATGGGTGGGGAAAGCACAGAATAAGTCAATTTCAGTGGTAGAGTGGGGAGGGAATATATTGTTGGAAGGATGTTGATGTAGCTGCTGATTTCAATTTTGGGTTACCAAATTAGGGCTGGTAGTGAGGGTTGCTTTCTGCCATTGGAAATTGTACATTAGGGTGTGGTAGTATTGAGGTTAGAGGAAGTAGAATGATCATGCAAATTTCCTAATTCTTCCAAAATCAAGTTAATCCTAAATTAAGTTCTATCTTTTGTCCATGGCTTTCTATTATTTGCTGTTTATTTGTTTTGAACAGGGATAAGAGTAATAGTCATCAAAAATAATAATAAAGAGAGGTTTCTAGAGAATAATACACATTTTTTGAGTAAAAAAAAAACTGACAGAAAGACCCATTTCTCTGGTTCTTAATTCTGGATTACAGAGATGACACATATGTTTTAGTTGTCAGAAAAGGAGTGATTTGGAAGCCTTCAGAGGCTAATTTTAGTAAAGGTGGAAACTATGGAAATCAGATTATAAGACTTGACAATGGGATAAAGAACTAGACATATGAATATGGTTTTCCTAGGGGAAGTCTGGCAAAGTGTGGTCTTCTTGAACATGGATGCAATTTCATGTTAAAGCTCTTAGAAAATGAATGATTAGCTATGGAAGCAGGACCAACTAGGTGGAAAAGAAGGAATGGGTCAAGACTCAATCTCAGTTCCGTGTGGCTTTAGGAAGTTCACAGAAGTAATCTCTGAGATTACTCCTTCTGCAATGACAAATTAAGTCCTTATACCAAAGTGTATGCGAGTAATTGCCTCTGGTTTGGTCCTATGAAAGTTATCTGTGTAATTTGGAAGTGGAAAGAAATTGTTACTTTTGTTTAAGATCATGTTGTTCTTAATAACTCCTAGAATTTTGGCCATTTAGGACTGAAGCGTATAAATAGCTAAGAAAAACATCTCTTTGGTTCTGAAGGTATATAATTGGTGGCCTTTTACAAACCTTAGCTAACATCCCACATAGAAAACACCCTACTGCTGCCAGCTTTGCCAAGGCAACACAGAGTGACCAGAAAAAAAAAATACATTCTGTTCTGCGTCATGCATCATCAACAAAATTGCCACTTAAGCCCTGATTCCAGAACCTTTATTGTTGGTTCTAATTTATGAAGCAAACATCAGAACACAGCTTGATTTTTTCAGATGCCAGGATGAGTTGGCAGTTACTGAAATCTTGTTTTGACTTGCAAACTGATTATATTTGAGGTCAAAGCTATGAGGGAGGCACAAATATGAGAAGCCAATGTCCTGTGAAAATTCCTGGATTTACTGTTCTAATTTTTAAGCCTTTGGAAATGGAGCTTGTGCGAGGAAGGGATAGGATCGTTGTATAGCTTGTGCAATTCATTTTTAGTTAACATTTTGTTGGCAACACCAGTGAATAAATACTTAAGTAAATACTTAGGTAGTACCTGAATGTACATTTTATTGTCTTTTTGTTCAAGATAAGAGGACTTCTGTAGGGCTAGGAGCTATAAGTTGGCCAGAAAACCAAAGACCTACTTTTGGTCAAACTGATATTACTCAGGGAAGGAATAAAACTTCAGAGGATCCTGGAGATGGTACTGAGAGAAGGAGAACGGAGACACCTGGGAATTGTGTTTTTAACAGTATTGGCTGATTATTCAAATGTTCACTGAGAACTTCCAATATAAAATGGGATTTTAAAAACATTTTGAGGCAAAGAAAGAAAAAGGTTCTTCAAGACAATGTTCTTGGGATTAGCTGCGGGTTCCCTGAAGAAAGGCTCAAAGTTTGATTTCGTCTTCCACATTACCTCCCTACCTGATTATTCAAATTGTTTTCCAATCTTGTTTCATTTCACTTTTCCATATGATCCCTCACATTTTTCTTCTGTAGGTGTTCTGTTGATCAGCATAGCAACAATAATTCCTTTAGTCTTTACCATGTACCCTGCAAAGGACATTCCAACTGTTATCTCAATTGATTTTTACAAGAAATCTACAAGTTGGATATTATTATTCCCAGTTTACAGATGAGGAGCACTAAGGCACAGAAAAGATAGTCTACTTCCCAGAAGTCACACAACACATTCATGGAATTTCGAGGATTAAAAATGAAGCCTGACCCTTAGATGGCAAATGGAGAATAAAATCATGGTAACACTGGCAGTGCTGTCAGAGGCTGATAGAACAAGGAATCTCTGCTTCATTGTAATTGTCTTGACACTGACAGAGAGTGGTTCCCTCACCCCCGTACTAGCTATGGCAAGACTCATGGTGACTTGAGGCCAGTCCTCTTCGTGGGGGTGGCAGTGGGAAATACCCAATGATAATAGCATCCAGGATAATAAGGCAAGGGGAAAAAAACAATCAGAAACAAAAAAACTCAAGCCAACTCACTAAGATCATGCCTAGACCATTTTCATTGTTGCCCAATACAATAGAGAAGCAGAATAGAGTAGTTTTAGAGGTACAAAATAGAAAGAGGGTCTCTAGTGGCTCTAGAGAAAAATATTTATGGCTGTGATGGGCAGAATAATGATCTTCAAAGATGTGTGTGTCCAAATCCCCAGCAAACATGAATATGGTATCTCATATAATGCAAGTCAATCATCAGATGGTTAAAATGAAAACAGACTTTGAACTGTCGTGGTCAGCCCAACATAAGCATAAGGACCCTAGTAAGAGATATTTGGAGCTGTGCTGCTGGCTGTGCAGACAGAGGAAGAGGCCGTGAGCCAGGGAGTGCAGGCAGCCTCTACAAGTACAAAAGATGAAGAAATAATTCTCCCCCAGGGCCTCCAAAATGAACACAGCCCTGCATTTTAGCTCAAAGAGGCTCATTATAGATTTTGACCTCTGTGAGTATAAGAGAAAGTGTATGTTGTTTCAGTTATTAAGTGACAACTTGTTACATTCACAACATAGGAAACCAGTACCATGACCAACTGAAAGACTGTGAGACTCCCTGAAAGGAGAACATTTTTATGTAGGGAGGTTGGGGAGCTAATAATTGAGCACTGAATGAAGGGGTAATGGTGAAAAAAAAAAAAGATTAAAAGATGGAGAGAAATCCCGAGGGTGTCTGTTTCCTCCAGAGTAGCAAGTGTGAGATATTGGGCCTTCATTTTACATTTTCCTAATTATTGAGAGAGCAGTTGTTTGCTTTAGGGATCACTCGAGTGTATTCTACAACTAGAAGAACATAAAGGAATAGATTCCTGTGGGTGTGCCCAATGCCTCAGAGGAAAGGTTTTCATGTGTGGCTTAGGCACAAGGCCAGAAATGATCGCTGCTATGTCGGCAGCTTTCTCATGCCAATATGGATGTGGGTCAGAAGAAGTAAGTAGTGTTGATCTTGGGGGACAGTCAGGCAAGGTTTTCCTGCATTAGCGCTAAGAGGAAATCAAAGGGGTGAATAGAAATAACCAGGTCAAGTGCCAGGGTTCAGTCTAAATGCATGACATCAGAGGATGCAGAACACACAGGCCCTGAACGTATGTGCTGCTACTTAGTGTGGCTTGAGATGCTCAGCATTAAGAGTTGGTGGTGAGAAGAAGCTTTTTAGTTGGAATCTCTTCAATTTATTGATTGTTTTTTTATTTTTAAAAATTTTAATTGGTTACATAGGACAGTAGAATGCATTACAATCCATATTACCTATAGAGCACAATTTTTCATATCTCTGGTTATACAGAGTTACATCATTTGGGTCTTCATACCTGTACTTAGGGTAATGATGACCATCTCATTCCACCATCTTTCCTACCCTCATGCCCCCTCCTTTTCCCTTCTTCCCATTTCCCCCTATCTGGAGTTCATCTAATCCTCCCATACCTGCTCCCACACATTATGAATCAGCATACTTAGATCAGAAAACATTCAGCATTTGTTTTTTTGGGGGATTGGCTAACTTCACTTAGTATTATATTCTCCAACTCCTTCCAATTACCTGCAATTTTCATGATTTTATTCTCTTTCAATGTGGAATAATATTCCATTATGTATATATACCACATTTTCTTTATCCATTCACCTACCGAAGGGCATCTAGGTTGGTTCCACACTTTAGCTATTATGAATTGTGCTGCTATAATCATTGATGTGGCTGTGTCCCTATAGTATGCTGCTTTTAAGCCTTCTGGGTAATGGACCAAGGAATAGGATAGCTGGGACAAATGCTGGTTCCATTCCAGGCTTTCCAAGAAATCTCCATATTGGTTTCCATTTCGGCTGCACAAATTTGCAGTCCCAGCAATGCATGAGTGTTTCTGCCACATCCTCACCAACACTTATTATTGTTTGTGTTCTTAATATCTGCCATTCTGTCTGGAGTGAGATGACATCTTGGAGTAGTTTTGATTTGCATTTCTTTAATTGCTAGAGATGTTGAACATTTTTTCATACATATGTTGATTGATTGTATATCATCTTCTGAGAGGTGTCTGTTAAGTTCCTTGGCCCATTTATTGATTGGGCTATTTGTGGTTTTGGTGTTTAGCTTTTTGAGTTCTTTATATACCATAGAGATTAGTGCTCTATTTGATGTGCAAGTGGTAAAAAAAAATTGCTCTCATTATGTAGGTTCTCTATTCACCACACTGATTGTTTCTTTTGCTGAGAAGAAGCTTTTGAGTTTGAATCCATCCCATTTATTGATTCTTTATTTTAATTCTTGCAATATCAGTGTCTTATTAAGGAAATAGGGGCCTAATCCATCATGATAGAGATTCGGGCCTACTTTTTCTTAAATAGACACAGTTTCTATTAATTCTTTTAATTCCTAGGTCTTTGATCCACTTTGCTTGAGTTTGTGATTGGTAAGAGATAGGCTATTCATTCTATTACATATGAATTTCCAGTTTTCCCAGCACCATTTATTGAAAAGGCTATGATTTCTCCAATATATGTTTTTGGTGCCTTTGTTTACTATAAGATAACTATAATTATGTGGGTTAGTCTCTGGGTTCTCTATTCTGTACCATTGGTCTACCAGTCTGTTTTGGTGCTAGTACATGATATTTTTGCTATGATTGCTCTGTAGTATAGTTTAAGATCTGGTGTAGTGATGCCACTTGCTTCATTCCTGCTAAGGATTGCTTTAGCTATTCTGGGTCTCCTATTTTTCCAGATGAATTTCATGATTGCTTTTTCTATTTCTATAAGGAATGCCATTGGGATTTTGATTGGAATTGCATTAAATCTGTATAGTGCATTTGGAAGTATGGTCATTTGATAATATTAATTCTGCCTATCCAAGAGCAAGGTAGATCTTTCCAACTTCTAAAGTCTTCTTTGATTTCTTTCTTTAGGGTTCTGTAGTTTTCATTGTATAGATCTTTCACCTCTTTTGTTGATTCCCAAGTATTTTTTTGAGGCTATTGTAAATGGGGTAATTTTCCTAATTTCTCTTTCAGAAGATTTGTCACTGATGTACAGAAATGCTTTTGATTTATGGGTGTTGATTTTGTATCCTGCTACTTTGCTGAATTCATTTACTAGTTCTAGTAGTTTTCTGGTGAAATTTTTCAGGTCTTCTAGATATAGAATCATATTGTCAGCAAATAGTGCTAATTTGAGTTCTTATTTTCCTCTCTGTATCCCTTTAATTTCTTTCATGTGTCTAAATGCTCTGGCCAGTATTTTAAGAACTATGTTATAAAAACTGGTGAAAAGGGCATTCCTGTCTTGTTCCAGGTTTTAGAGAGAGTGCTTTAAAGGTTTGTCTCTGTGTCTTCTATTCTGTATCATTGGTTTACATGTCTTTTTTGCTGCCAGTACCATGCTGTTTTGTTACCATGGCTCTATAATATAGTTTAAGGTCTAATATTGTGATGCTTCCTGCTTCAATCCTTCTGCTAAGGATTGCTTTGGCTATTCAGGGTCTCTTATTTTTTAAATAAGGTTGCTTTTTTCTATAAATAACATGAAGAAAGAGCCTATAGAATGGGAGAAAATCTTTGCTACTTCCACCTCAGAGCATTAATCTCCAGGATATATGAAAAAAACTCAAAAAATAATACAAAACCCCACAAATAATCCAATCAATAAATTGGCCAAGGAACTGAACAGACAGTTCACAGAAGAAGAAATACTACCGATTAACAAATTTGGAACCAACCCAGATGCCCTTCAATAGATGAATGGATAAAAAAATGTGGCATTTATACACATTGGAGTATTACTACGCAGCACTAAAAAATGACAAAATCATGGAATTTGCAGGGAAATGGATGGTATTAGAGCAGATCATGCTAAGTGAAGCTAGCCAATCCCTAAAAAACAAATGCCAAATATCTTCTTTGATAAAGGAGAGCAACTAAGAACAGAGCAGGGAGGAAGAGCAGGAGGAAAAGATTAACATTAAACAGAGACATGAGGTGGGAGGGAAAGGGAGAGAAAAGGGAAATTGCATGGAAATGGAAGGAGACCCTAATTGTTATACAAAATTACATATAAGAGGTTGTGAGGGGAATGGAAAAAAAACAAGGAGAGAAATGAATTACAGTAGATGGGGTAGAGAGAGAAGATGGGAGAGGAGGGGAGGGGGGATAGTAGAGGAGAGGAAAGGTAGCAGAATACAACAGTCACTAATATGGCATCATGTAAAAATGTGGATGTGTAACCGATGTGATTCTGCGATCTGTATTTGGTGTAAAAATGGGAGTTCATAACCCACTTGAATCTAAAGTATGAAATATGATATGTCAAGAGCTTTCTAATGTTTTGAACAACCAATTTTAAAAAAAACATACTGAAGAGTTACAAAAAAAAGTTTATTAAGGAAAAAAAAAGAAAAAAATGGTTAACATCTCTAGCAATTAGAAAAATACTAATTAAAACTACACTGAGATTTTTTTCTCCCTGCAGTTTGAGTAGCAATTATCAATAATACAAGTAACAATAAATGTTGGTGAGGAGTGGGAACAAAGGTACACTGATACATTGCTGTTAGGAATGCAAATTGGTGCAGCCAATATGGAAAGCAGTATGGAGATTCCTTAGAAAACTTGGAATGGAACCAACTTTGACCCAACTATCCCACTCCTCCGTTTATACCCAAAGGACTTAAAATCAGCATACCACAGTGACACAGACACATCAATATTTATAGCAGCTCAACTCATAATAGCTAAACATTGGAACCAACCTAGGTGCCCTTCAGCAGATGAGTAGATAAAAAAAAATGGTGACATAGTAAAGGTCAACAAATCACTGCAGAACTTCTAGAACTAGCAGATAGGAAGGATGGAATGCATGGAAGGAGAAAGAGGAAAGGGAGAAAAGGAAGAGAAAGGAAGGAAGTGGTAGAGGAAGAGAAGGAAGAAAGGAAGTTAAACTGAGGTAGTTAATAGCTGTATTACAATGGACTGCAGTAACTGTCTGTGATGAAAGAAGGGGCGTGGCAGATTTCTTCTCTGTGACTGCTACCTTGTTTGAACTTGTCACATAAGGTGGGGAGAATGCTACTAAATGTCACAAGTAGGCTAGGTTCCCCAGAAAACATGCTGAGACTGAGGTTTGTACAAGGCTTACTGGGTCATGCTGTCAGCAATAACAAAGTGAGGTACCGACAAGGAAAACAGGGATGTATAGACAGAGAATGTGAACAGGGATGCAGCTGTTACAGGGCCTCAGGGGATCCCACAGGGTGATGTGATGCTAGAATATCCATTCATCCATCCATTCATTCATTCATTCATTCATTCATTTTAAATACACAGATGCTAGAATATCCTTAAGAGGTGCCCTGAGTGGAGGCAGGAGCCCAGGTCTTGGTATGCTCACAGAGATGAGCCTTAGATTCAGGATGCCTCTAAGAAGGAGCCTACCTTGTGCAAACCAATATCCCCGAAGAGGGAATTCTTGGGGAAGGACTCATCTGGGAGCCTTAGCAAGCAGGGTTTTTTTTGCTACTGTGGGGATGAGAATCTTAAAAAAGGAGAATCAGGATCAGAGTTCCGAAAATGTATGTGCATCAACTCAGTAACAGTTATTATTGAGGCTAAGGACATTGAGCCATGCTATGCATGCAACCATGCTCACAGTCCAACAGGGGAGACAGATGTGTAAAAACAAAAAGAAAAATAAACAAATTGCATCAACCAAAAGTGGTGTGTGTGTGTTTGTGTGTGTGTGTGTGTTTGTGTATGTGTGTGTGTGTGTGCATGTGCGCGCACGTGCTTGGTGTTTAGATAGGTCATGTGTAACCCAAGAATGTTCAGAGGTAAAATGATGGGATATGAGACCCTTAACCTAATCTAGTGGATTAATCTACGTGAATGGATTAGCTAGCTAGGTGGTAGCTGAAGGCCGGTAGCAAGTGGCTGGAAAAGATGGCTCTGGGGATGTGCTCTTGGGGTTTATATTTTGTTCCTGATGAATGCAGCTCTTTCTCTCTGCTTTCTGGTGCCATGCTCTGAACTGTTTTTTATCCTTCACTGTGGTTTTCTGTCTCACCTGAGGCTCAGAGTAAGGAATTCAGCTGTGTATGGACTGAGACCCCTGAAATTGTGAACCCCAAATAAACTTTTTCTCCTCTAAAGTTGTTCTTGTCACATTTTTTGGTCTCAGCCACAAAAACAAACAAACAAACAAAAGCTGACTAAGACATCTGCTAATAGAAAGGTGTGCAAATGGTACAGAAGGAATAGAAAAGTGAAAAATCCAGTGACCCAGCAATTCCACTCCTAGGTATCTATCAAGGGGAAATGAAAGTGTATTTCCTCGTAAGGAATTGCTCCTGAATGTTCATAGCAGCATTATTCTCGAGATAAAAATTGGATAGAGCAAAATATATATCAACTGACTAGATAAACAAAATGTGCTATAGTTAGGCAATGGGATACTATTCTACAAAATGAATGAAGTATTAAAACATACTATGACTTAGATGAACTTCAGAAACATTTGCTCATTGAAATAAGACACTAATGAGTCTATCTCATACATATTGTATGTATGATTCCATTTATATAAAGTGTTCAGAAAAGGCAAATATTATGGAAACAAAGTATATCAGTAGTTGACTAGACCTGGAGGTAGGAAGCAGGGAGGGACTGTAAACAGGACACTTCTTTCTTGAATGATGGACATGTTCTCACATTAGATTATGATTATAAAATTACATATTCTAAAAAATTGACTTGTATACTTAATACAGGCGATTTTATGTGATATAAATTACTCCTCATTCAAGCTATAAATAAGAATAATAAATGCATATAACATGGTTTTCTCCATTTCAATTCTCAGTACTATCTCCTTTGCAACTAAAGCCCTATACTATGTATATCTATAATGCACTAAACTTTTTTTTTAAATGATAGATTTAAAAATATATAGGAGAGACTTACCTAGACATGTCTGAGATGGTATAGTTGAAGAATCCAAGAGAGACTCAAGGTTACTAGCATAAATATCTGCTTTCTACAGAGAGATGTCTGGAAAGAGTATTTCAGAGAAAGGCAACAGCATATGAAGGGATAAGCAGGGCAGATGTCCAGGGTGTGTGTGAGCTTGAAGGGTGGAAGGAGTGAGGGTAGTCGGCTGTGCACAGCACTTGGAGGCCCCTTTATGAAGGATAATTTATGCTGGAGTAAAGAGCCTGAAATTTCTTATTTTAAGGCCTTGGCATAAGCCTGTTTCTATGACTAGAATGTGCTTTCACTGTTTTTGTTTGATGTCTGGATTTTTTCTTTTTTTTTAATGCGCCAGTCCTCAGATTAAAAATAACCTTTCCATGATAGCTTCCCCCATCACTTTATCTCAAAGGGTCTGTTCTGTGCTCATCTTCACTCCATCAAAACACACACATCTTATTTTTTTGTTTTGTTTATTTTTGTTTACTCCATTTCAGTACCCCATCAGGCAGGAAGTGAGGATGCAGTTAGAACACTAAGAGTTAACCCTGATTTTCCTGCATTTAGTTGTGAAACCTTGGGCTGTCTTCCTTGACTCACTGACTTTTATTTTTAAGATCTGATAGATTTGGCATCTGTCTATCATCTATCTTTAAACATTAACATGAAGATTGCTACACTAGCTTTATATATGACTTGTCAATATTAAGTCTCCCTGAAATTTCATTAAATTATTATGAATGAATAGTGAATAAGGTATCATAATAGTTATTAATAATTTATTAAATTAAAACTTAAATTTCCTTGTGAATTTAATGAATCATTATAACTGCATAATAAATAACACATTATAGTGTTTATTGAAGATTCAGAGTTTATTTGATGCACACCAATTAGACCTCTGAATTGCATCATAGTAACAGCCTCAGGTACAAGGGGATTATTTTTCCCAGATAGATGACCCCAGTAAGCCGCAGCTTAGGGAGATTTGCCTTTGCTTTTTTACATTTTCTGATTTCTTGTTTCTTCATATCCAGCTTTCAAAGTTGCATATAAATTATAAGTTGAAAGACTGTATTGACAATCCAAGACATTCTTCTATAGCTAGAAAGCACCAATGAAAGATATATCTTTAGATAAAAATCACTGTACAAGATGCTTATGAAGGAAAAAGGCCTCAGATATGATCATGTCTTTAAGGAGTGTATATTCTACAAGGAATGACAAGCTGCAAAAACTTGGAATGCATGGTGGAAGGATAAAAGTACCATATGTGAAAGATGCAAATGAAACATGTTTGAAGGAAGGAGAAAATGCCATCCATCAGCTTTAGTGAACAGGAACGGGTTTTAGGTAAGTGACAGTGTTTTGAGTGACACTTTGATGCTGGATTAGTTTTCATAGAGCTGTTGTTCAGGAAAATTCCAGGCAACAGAAGTACCATATGCAAAATCAGAAAGGAGGATGCAGTATGAATTTTTCCAGACATATCTACATACAGGTAGCTAGCAACATGGCAGATAGAAATAAAGGTAAATATTTCAAAGACTAAACACAGGTTAATGGCTTGTTGTAAGGACTCAACTGATGTCTTCAGGGCAGCAGTTAACATGGAGTATTTCATCCAGTTGACAAGCATGCATGGAGTGTCTAATTGCCATGTGGAAGCCAGATTGCAGTGGTCGTAGGTATTAATTACATTGTATGAGCTTTGTGGAAGTTATATAGCATCAGAAAAGATATGGATATTGTATGCAAGGAGATGAGGCTTTCTAAAATGGAGAAACAAATCTTCTCAACTTTTCCACTTAAAAACATCTACAGAGATATAGGTACTCCACCATTTGGTAGAACAGCTCTGAGAAATGCAGTCGCTTGTGACCAAATCCTTGAAAAATAATGTTTCTCCTTCAGAGTTCCAATGCTTTTATGAAAAGCAAACAATTTCTTTTTCTTTTTCAAAATTTTAATTAACCATGGATCAGCATCTGACTATCTAGTGCCTTTCAATAGCATAAAAAGCCACTTTGAGTATTTTGAATTCATTAATAAATGAAGAAAATGGAGGCTTCCATTTGCACTCTGCTTAAGAATAATGTAGGCTTTTAAAATTACACTAAAAATGGATTTATTTTAGGGAATGCTTTTAGGCT
This sequence comes from Ictidomys tridecemlineatus, assembly GCF_052094955.1. Taxonomy (NCBI): domain Eukaryota; kingdom Metazoa; phylum Chordata; class Mammalia; order Rodentia; family Sciuridae; genus Ictidomys; species Ictidomys tridecemlineatus. Next base: position 54,043,535 of record NC_135487.1, read on the forward strand.
TTTTAACTATCACCTTTTCTAAATTCAGTTCAAAAGGAATGTTAGCATTTTATTTTTGGTTGTTGTTTTAGAGCCAATACTAATTCTGTTTTTACTTTGTAATACTTTTGTCTTCCATTTGAAGTCAAAAATTGAAATCCAATTGGTGATAGAATGTGTCAAAATTTCTGGTGCCATCTTTATCTGTCCCACTTTAAATCTTCTCAACTTTTCCACTTAAAAATAGACAAAAATCATGCTTGTGCACACTCACTCCATTTTGCTTTCTTGACTTCTGTGGTTCTGTTGATATAGACGTTTGGTTGGAGTTTAGCTTATTGAACATTTCATTTTATTTTAAGGCTCTTTTACTATAGGTTCAATGGTTGGTTGATAATGTTCATTAATAAGAATAAAATATACAGGGCTTCCAAAACACAGTCCCTGGTTTACCTGGAATGTAGAGTATAGACAAAATAGTGTTGGACCATGAGACTAGAGAGGATCTGTACTGGAGTAAGATTACAAGCACTTTTGTAAACAAGATTTAAAATATTCTCGTGGTGTTTCTGAAGGAGTTTTAGTAATTAAGGGATATGGTAAGTTTGAATTTTATAAAGATCTCTTTGATGTCAAAGTTAATAACAATCCAATGAGAAGAGATGGGGTTAGAAAGAGAATGAAACCTGAGGCAGGAAGAACATTTAGAAGACTATTAAGCATTATTCAGTTGAGATATAATGGTATCCTTGAGTGGAATAAAGGCAATGGAAAATTACTTAGCAAATAGATTTAACATGATTTTGCAGGCAGATGGATGGGCTAAGGCTGAAGATTGGGCATGCCTAAGATGTCTCATAGGTTTCTGGATTTAGTGAAAAGAGTATTATTAATTAAAATCAGAATATAAGAAGACAGTTATCTGGGAGAAGACACTTAACACTGGAACTCTCTCACCTGACCATAACCATAGTGAAGACGATGAATTTGAGCTCAGATGGAAAAACATCAGTGCCATCATCCTGATGATATGAACCCTCGCGGTAGAACAGTTTTGACAGGAAAGGCTCAGAAAAGTTCCACAGGACAGACAGGGCAAATGAGGGCTGTAAGTCTTGAAGGAAAAAAAAATAGGCAAAAGAGAACTCAAAGGGGCACCATGAGAGATATTTGGGAAAAAAATGGTTCAGAATGATTCCAAGCTTGAACCTCTATTGTATTTAGCTAAATCCCCTATTTCCATGAGGCATGAAAGTGTGTCCATCCCAAACACTTACACAGCCCATGAATATTGCCTTGTGGTATCTGTGGAGCCACACATGATTTCCCGTCATTTCAAACTGATTCTTTTCCTGCAGCTATCCAACTTCAAAAATATATTCTTAACATTGAGCTTGCTTCTTGGGGGTAGAGTGCTTGTCACTGATTTTGTTTGAAGTGTTATCCTGTTATCCTTCTGCCTTCTTATTTTCTCATCAGTGCACATAGTCAAAAAAAATAACTTAGATGTTAATAGGAAAGCAATTTTCATAAACTTTCTCAAATTATTTTTCACAAATACTTTGATATTTCAACAACTCTACCCTCTCCTCATCTCATAAAGGTAATAAGTACAGTTTAGGACACTCTGGGGTTGGGGTGATTGTGGAACATATGCATGGAGATGCTCAGTATGCAGCTCAACATTTTGGTCTGACAGTCAAGAAAGTGTAGGAAAATATTTGAGAATAATTGATTTCTGAGAAGAGGCATGCTGTAGTTTGGATCTGGTTTGTCTCCTGAGAATTCATGTGTTAGAATCTTAGTCCCCAGTATGGCAATAAGAGGTGAGGGAGACTTTAAGAGGTGAAGTCCACTGTCAGATAATTGGGTCACAGGGGACACTGTCCTGGTAAAGGATTAAGATAGTTCTCGTAGAACATGGAATTAGTGTTCATGGGAACAAATTGTTTTTAAAAAGAAATATGGATTCCCCCAGTACTATAAAAGAAAGAAAGAAAGAAAGAAAGAAGAAAGAAAGAAAGAAAGAAAGAAGAAAGAAAGAAAGAAAGAAAGAAAGAAAGAAAGAAAGAAAGAAAGAAAGAAAGAAAGAAAGAAAGAAAGAAAATACTAGCTCTTCTCCACTGTCTGGCTTCCATCTTTCCTTGTGATCTCTCCCTCTTGCATGTACTGTGCTGTTGTGATGCCATCTGCCACTAGGCCTTCACTAGAGCTAATCAGAGTCATCACCATGCTCTTTGGGCTTTCAGTTTTCAAAGATGTGAGCTAACTAAACTTTTTTTCTTTACAAGTACCCAGCACTGAAAATTGACTAATACCGAGTGGAAACAATGTATAATGATGGCTAGCTTATTGACTGACCAGAAATACAGATAGAAAAGAATATAAAGAATATGAATATATATATATATATATATATATATATATATATATATATATATATTATCACAAGAATGACATAAGGATATGGGTATATGTCTATGGATGGACATAAGGGATTTAGAAAAAATTAGGTCAGTCAAGAAGAAAGATGAAATGTTTGGTTTTAACCACTCTAACACGTGTGTTTCTGGGATGATCTCACTAAGATCTATAACTTTGGTCACTATTTACGTGTTGACAACTAAGCTCCTGTGGTTGATGACATGATCCCTTTATTATTACAATTTAAATGAAAGTAATATAGGGAAATATAAGGACAACATCAAAGTCATATAGATAAACTGTGACATCTTTATTTTTCTTTTATCCTTAATGCCCATCCACTATTCAATATGGTTATTTTATAAGTTACTTAGTCATAACTGCATTATCATAGTAGCCTTTTATCTGCAACCATTTTCCTGAAAGCTGTTAGATTAATATTGCCAGACAGTGGATTTTTTGTTGTTATTTCCTTGCTCAAACATATTCACTTGCTTTCTATTCCCTAGAGAATAAAGTCCAGTGTCTCTAGGTTGGCATTCGAGGACCTCCAGTAAATTTACAGAAGCATTTACAATCATTCAGTTAACTGAACAAACTTCAAATACTTATTGCTTGCAAGATACTACTTGACACTAGCTCCAGAGTGCTGTAATATAGACCAGGTATATTCCAACCCTCGGAAATTCTAAAGAAAGTAGAAAATGCAGACATAGAATAAAGTTCCCAATTGTGAAGATTATTGTGAAAGGGGCATTTGGGTGACACACCACATGTATCCTGAGGAACTAATTTGGAGGTCAGGAAGCCGGAGGTGGGGTTTTTCAGGAAGACCCCATCTTTTCTGTAAGAGTTAGCCAGAAAACAATGAAGAGAAGGATGGGTTGGGATTTGAGTTCGGAATGACTGAACTTTACAGGGTGAAAGTGATATTGAGAAAAAGTAGAGGAAGCTGAGGTTTGATGTGGAAACAGTCCTAGGAGTCAGGAGGGGCCCTTCAAGCCATGTTTAGCATATTGTGCTTTAATAGTAATGGATAACCATTGCAAGGATTTGAAAATTTCAAGTAATTATTTAAAACTGAATTTAAAATGATCATTCAGGTACTGTGGAAACTAACCGAAATAGAGGCTTTCTGGAGGCAGACGGTCAAGGGGGTGTTTAGGGAACTGAGATTTGACCTGAAGAAGGTGACTTTCATTACCCTGTTGGTGATTCAGATGGAAAGAAGACCAATGGATAAAAGATATTTTGAGAAGAGACTCTCTAGGGCTCCACTCCTGGCTATATATGGACTTCTTGAGTGTGTGTTTGTTCATTCACATTTCCTTACTTTGCCTTATACTCTTAATGCTTGTTTGAGAGAGATTTCCAGCATGGCTGGGAAGAGGCACTAAATAACCTATACTTTCTTCCTTTTCCAAGGTTAATAATTCTGACTTTCATATTTGGGGTATGGAGTGACAATACTGGCTTATCAGGATACTGTTCTGGCCAGGCTGAGATCAAAAGTAAATCTCCATTTAGAAATCCAGACTTTTCTCTGTTAAAAAAAAATATTTTATAATTTCAAAATATACCTTAACCTAGCTAGTATCTTCCATATTTACAGTTTAATTTCAAGGGACACCAGACCAGACCATAGACAATCCTCTCTACTTCACTGTTGGAAGATCAATATAAAACTGGCATTTCAGGGCCACCAAGTTAATAGTATTTTCTCCAGGATAAAATGGCTTTAAACAAAGAAGGTGAGTATAGCTCAGACATGACAAATACCTATTTTAGCTAAGTGATCTTTCATTTTGTTCTTCATGAATGTATTTCATATTATGTACTACCCAGATACTAACGTGAAAGATCCATAACCTATGTATACCATTGATGCATGGAAACTATTAAGGTTTCTTGTGAGCACATGAAATACCATCAGCATCCTTCACTGTGAAAAATTATATTTCCATTCTCAGAAGTGTTATACATTAGAGTAGATATGTCTGGCACATTTTTGAATGAGTTAAGAGTGTTGGATCAAGTTCAGCAGGTAGTATCCTGTGCCTGCTCTGAATTCTGTGGGATTACACGGAGACATTTAGATTTCCTTTTCATATTTGCTCTGCAGTTCATTGACTTTTTATATAATAGAGGAAGCTGCTTAAAATGTGAGTGGTCCTGAGCTTACCCCGCAGAAGTTATCTGCATATTAATATGATTCTCTTTTTAGGAAAAAAAAATAACCTTGACCTTCTGAATCATACCTGTTGAGGAAGGCTATGGACCATGAATTGCTAACCTATTCATATTAATATGCTGTGTGCAGGCAAGATCATATTCATTTGCATAAGCTTCTTCTCTCTGTAGTCCATGAAATTAACATTGTTTAATGGCTGGAAATAAGATCACCTTTAGCTGTACCAGTCAGACTCTCATCTCCAAAGGAATAGATAAAGGGGTCTTGACTCAGTAAGCAGAAAACTGTTTTAAATTACAAGAGCTTTCATTAGACAACCAATGTAAGCCCAACCAACGTAAGCATTGTCCTCTCTAGATGAGCACAGCTTTCTAAGTCAAAGCTTAGAAGGAAAAAAAAAGCCCTTTCTAACCCAGCTTCCTTGACCATCATCTCATTCAATATTGTTTTTAATTGAATACCTACTAATGTAGTAAACATTGAAATAGTCTCAAACCCTGCCTTCAAAGGCTTCCCTGGCTATAGTGAGAAGGCAGTGACCAACTTTATCCCAGCAGTTTTGGGGAAACCTTCAGAGGAGGTGACATTTGTATTGGGCTGTAAAGACCACATAGAAGTGCTCAGGTTTAGAAGGAGAAGAGCCATGCAGGTGGAAAAATGCATGTGCTGTGGTTTATCATTTTGAAGAAAGAGCAAGTGTAATGCAGGGTTGGTTGTATAATTTTCACGGCTTAGCAGAAAAATCAAAATGCAGAGCTCTTTGTTTAAAAAAAGTAGGAAAATTACTATTAAATCTTTTTCCCACAGTCTCTGTCTTGATTTGCTATTGTGCTTATTTAGTATTTAATATCTTTCTGAGTAAAGGAAAACTAAAAATGTAAGTTATCACAAGTTCTCCCATTTATCTCTATGTGGTACAAGTACATTTTATTTGAGGATATAAGAGCATTTGCCTCATGTGGAATCAGTGAAATTATACAATTTCCATGAAAAACACACACATGTCATTTGTTCTTACCTTATCAATAGAAACGCCACACAAACCTAAGTCAACTGTGTCTATTTCACCTCTTGATAAGTGCATATTACATTAACACTTGTGCCCTCCAGTTTATGATGAGTAAAAGAGACTGAAATAAAAAAGAACTATAGATGGTCCTATCTCTTTCCTCCTTCTATATCAGAATAGTGTATAAATAGCTTGCTAATATATGGAAGTAACAGGAATAAGGAAAACTATGATAGGATATCCTGATCATTTGTACCTTTTAGAATTCCAGTGCTTATTTTCAATATTCAATATAAATGTTTGTTCAAACAGAAAAAGTGGACTCTCACTACTGTTATGGAACACACTTAGTAAGATTTAGAAGTAACACACATGCCATGTACTTGCTTTGAGTCTTGCTAAACTCCTATGTACTGTGAGTCCACTGGAATCCTGTGTTCCTGGGGCATCGCAAATCCTGTTTGAGATACAGCAGCAGCAAAACAAAACAAAACAAACAAAAAACAAAAATCCTGTGGACAAATACAGAGTACCTCTTCTCTGCTCATGCACTTCTCTAGGGTTCCAGGACACAAGTTCAAAGACAACAGCAATAGCACAACATTAAACCAAGTAAAAGACCCTTCTGAGAACAGAATCCCCAGAGACTACACAGGTGGAAGACTCATGATCCTGGAGATAGGTGCCAAGCTATGGATTAGGGAATTGACAGTATTTGATAAAAGGAATCAAAATATTTTTATGTATGAAAATGCTATATCATATTTAAGTTTTATGAAATTAATCCTGGAAGCAATGTGGAAAACAGTTTGGAATGGGCTCAGAGATGGTGAGGAACTGAACCAATCTAGTGTCGGGAATACTGTGAGGTGGAGATGAAAAGCTGCACACGATGACAGTTCTGAGAGGGAGAAAGAGAATCCCAGGGATTTATGCAAGAATTTGGGGAATGAGGTTGTGGTAGAAATATATGATCAAAACTGGTTTCTAGAAAAAGCATAGCATTTAATTTTCAGCCTGCACATCCCACCCTCCAGCTCCACGTCGCTTAAATTATAAACAGTAAATGTTAAGCATTATGCATATTTCACTCCTTAGGAAGCAGATGACAAGTGCCTCAATTATGTGACCGATATTGAGTCAAAACTCCCTGTGCTCTGATCATGGGATGCAACTAAACTCATTGAACCTTTTAAAAATGGGTAGATCAAGAATGCCATGGTGACTCTCAGCTCATAATAGGTGATAAATATTTTGAACACCAAGGGTAATGACTGTCATGTTCCAAGAGCCCGAAAATATACTATATATGCAAAGCAAGACTTGAAATCCCATAGCTTCATGTAGTTCACTGATAATTAGGGTCTTGAGACATTTCAAATTAAAAAAAAATCAATTTCATGTCTTGAATCAATGATCAAGAATGAGAAATATGAGAGATATTGCCCTTCCAGCTGCCAGGATCAGCTCTCTCCTTGTCGGAATAGGTGAGATATGTTAATCACTCATTTGGTAATTTATTTCAAAGAAGCTATTAATTGAAAAGGTGACATACTCACTTTTCATTTTATTAGCCAGGGACTTATCTTGTTGCTGTTATTTTAATTTAAAGCATTCTTTACAATGTTATCTTTTAGGAGAGAGGATTATGGGAAGATGGTAGAGTGGGAAGCACCAGTAATCTATCTCCTACCTAGGTAACAGTGGCATTGACACCATTTGTTTGATGTAATTATTTTGACCTCTGGAGTTAAAGGCTAGTAACTTTCAGGGGAAAGCTTGGACAATGAGTTGCTTTTTATTTGGTTAATTTCAGCTCCTACTACAGTAGTAGCTACTTATTCCCGGGCCCTGTGGCTGACAGCTGTGTGTGTTCTAGGAACAGGTTGCATGAGGCATGCAAGAGTTACGGTGGGCAAAAGCATCCTGTCCTCCAAATATTAGGGAATCTGTTTTCTGCTCACTCCTGATTGTAGGAGTACAAACAAGGATGCCCAGGGGACAGGGCTGCTGTGCTTCTCCTTGTTGCTGCCTGTCACTTCTCCTCTGGGAAGAGTGACTTCCAGGGGACTTAAAGGACCAGAACTACCCTTTGCAACACACTTTATTTTTCTTTTTCCTCTCCCCCTTTGGGAGCCAAGCATTAAAAGGCAGGGCATTCAGAAACAAGAGCATATACAGGGAAAATTAGAAAGTACCTGGGCAGGTTAAGAGAAAGGACATGACTCAGAAAATATATGAGAAGGCCTTAAATTTATACTTGAGGCTGATCCTTGTTATAGAGACAGCCTACAAACATTTAAACAGACAGACACATACAAAAAAAAACAAACAAACAAAACAAAATAAAAAAACCAAACCAAACCACCACCACCACCATAACAAAAACCTTCCACAAGGATGGGAATAAAACCCAGCAAACACTGGGGATGGGGAAGAATCTGATTTCCAGAATTGCCAAATTGTTAGATTCAAAGGTAGCTCTTCAACAAAATAAGATGACATAAACAAACATACGGCCTGTTAAATGAAAAAGACATAAATCAACACGAAACTGTCCATGAAGGAGATCCAAGTGCAGTCCTGCTGGACAAAGACTTTGAAACAACTGTCTTAAACATGCTTAAACCACAAAAGGAAGATGTGGACAAAGTCAAGAAAACTTTACATAAACAAAATGTAAATAACAAGGAGACAGAAAACCTATAAAAATCAAAGTGAAATTCTGAAGATAATCACTGAAATAAAAAAAATGTAATAGAGGAATTAAAAAACAGATATTAGCAGGCCAAAGACAGAATCGTTGGATTTGAAGATTGGACAGTGGAAATTATTAAGTCTGAGAAATGAATTTACAAAAATGGAAAGAAAGAGAACAGAGACTATGGTGTCTGTGGGACACCAGCAAATGGGCCAAATATACATTTTATCAGTCCAAGAAAGAAAAAAGAGAAAGGTGCAAAGAAAAACTTGAAATCCTGGCTTCAAGCCTCACAAATTTGATGAAAGACGAAAATATAAACATCCAAGAATTTCAGCAAACTCAAGATGACCTTAAAGAGATTCACACTAAGACACATTTTTCAAAAGTCAAAGAAAAAAAAAATCTTGAATGAAACAAGAGACAAGTAATGGATCATGTTTTAGGAATATTTAATAATATTAGAGGCTTCTCATTAGAAAGTTTGGAGGCCAAAAATCAGTGGACAGATATGCTCCAAGTGTAAATGAAAACAAATGTGTCCAACAAGGATCTCATACATAGAAAAAGTGTCCTTCAAAAACTGAGGGAGAAATTAAAACATGCCCAGAAGAAGAAAATCTGAGAGAGTGTGTTAGCACTAGTTCTACCCTGCAAGAAATACTCATAGGGGTCCAAGAGAGTGAAAGAAAAGGACAGTGATCATAGTTTGAAGTAGAAGGCAAATTACATGGACAACTATAAAAGCCAGTATTGTAACAGTGCTTTTTAAGTCCTTCTTTCCTGTTTTTCAAGATTTAAGACAATAATACATTTAAAAGATTACTCTTCTGAAAGCTAACAACATTTAACTTCTGTTCATCACTTTGCATTTTTATACATAATTTGAGTCTAATCCATTTAAAAGAACTACTTATGTTTTGAGGTATACATGTATGAAGATGTAATTTTATGATATAAACAACCTAAATGGGTGGGGATAGAGTTAAAGAGGAGCAGAGTTTTTGTATGATACCAAAGTTAAGCTAGTATAAATGCAAATTAGAGTGTTTTAACTTTAGAATATAAAATATAATCTCTATGGTAACTAGAAAGAAAGTAACTACAGAATATTTACAAAAGGAAATTTAAATGTTTCACCACAAAAATCAACTAAAAGCAGAGAAGTAATGCAGGAACTTAGAGACAAAAATATTATAAAGGATATGGAAAAAAATGCAAAAATGATGGGATTAAGTCCCTACTTATCAGCAACCACTTTAAGTTTAAATAGGTTAAACTCTCTAATCAAAAGATAGATGTGGACAGAATGAATAAAATGATCCAACTTTATGCCACATACAGCATACTTACTTTAGATCCAAAGACACCAATAAATTTTAAATGAAACAATGGGAAAAAGTTCTTCTATTCAAATAATAGCTAAAACAGAGAAGGGATGTCTATCCTGACAGGAGGCAAAATAGATTCTCAATGAAAAATGTCCCTAGGAGACATAGAAGGACAATATATAATAAATGAAATATTTACTATAGCAATAAGATAGAAACAGTTATAAGCATTTATGCATATAATAGACTATCAAACTTATTAAGAAAAAACTGGTAGAATTTAAGGGAAAATAGTGAGAGACTTCAGTATAATGTTATTAAGGAATTTAAAATAACAATATGTTCAAATACATTTTTTATGTGTGTGTGTGTGTCTTAACACAAGATTTAGATACATGAAGAAATCATTTCAAGTAAATGTGAAAAATAAAATCCAAGAGGCTATTATCCTTTTATAACTGCCTAGAGTCATGCTTGCGATATTGATGAAGTTGAAGGTAAAATAAGTTAAAAGTTTTGGAGGCATAAATCCACTAGTATTCAGCTTCTGACCCAGTGTTGCACAAATTTGGATGATATTACACTGTTTTCATACTCTTCCTTAATACCTTTTCTTCGGTTATAAAAAAAAAAACAACAACATAATACCCTGCCTATGAGAAAGATCTGGGATAAAATACTTGATAATACTTGGCAAAACCTGAAATACAAGAATAAAGAAGTTTGACACAACTATCAGTTTGACTTGTTTCAAAGCTTCAATTTTATATTATTTTTATTCATATAGTTGAAGTTAACATATTTTTCCTTCCTCCAGCTTGTTTCAAGAAAGGCAGTGAAAAGGGGCTGTCAACTATAGATGTCTAAAGCAGAGGTTGTAAACTCATGCGCCTTGTACTATATCTAGTTTGGTTTGGCCCATACAACATGTGTAAATAACAGCATTAATTTCGATGGCATTTGTAGGTAAATGGATAGAGTTTGAGAAGATAATGCTAAGTGAAGTTAGCCAATGCCCCAAAACCAAAGCTGAATGTTTTCTTTGATATAAGGAGGCTGATTCATAGTGGGGTAGGGAGGGGAAGCATGGGAGGAATAGACAAACTCTACATAGGGCAGAGGGGTGAGAGGCGGGAGAGAGGGGGCATGGGGTTAGACATAATGGTGGACATTATTATCCAAAGTACATGTATAAAGACACGAATTAGTGTGAATACACTTTGTATACAACCAGAGATGAAAAATTGTGCTCTGTATGTGCAATAAGAATTGCAAGGCATTCTGCTGTCATATATAAATTTTAAAAAATTAATTTAAATTAAAAAAGGAAGAAATTGATTTTTTTAAAATAAAAATCATAATTTCTGGCTTCTCTTGAAATATCAGAAGATTTAGTATCCCCAGCCTACATGCCTTCAAGGCAACAACTACATAGCAACTGCTTCTTTAGAATGTAGGAGCTCTCTGGGTTCCCCTATCTCCCATTACCATCTATTGTATTATACCCACTAGGTTCATTTTCATTTTCTTCCGATTCTTTACACAAGGCCAGTATTCAAAACCCTTATCTATAAAAGCCATGAACCAACCAATTAGAAAGAACACCAGTTAAAGGACTGGGGCACATCTCACTGTGATGCCAGACTCTTTAGGTGCTGGCACATGGGAAGATTCAAAAGTTCTTAGGCATAAGGCCATGGTGGCCAGTGACGTTGGAGATACTCTGGGGAATTAGAGTGGGGATTCTTCACCAAGCAGTAAAGAAGGATTTCAACATTTTTTTATAACAAGTATTCATCTATTGGACATGCCTCTGAATATCAATCCTATTGTAAAATTTGCATTTGTCTTGTAGAATTTATACAATCAAGACTATAGGTTAAGACTAAAAATTGTTGAGAACCTAAATCCATAAAATATAAACAAGGTCCTTGGGACTATGGATTGAATATAGATAAAAAGAAAAAGCAAAAAAAAAAAAACCTGCTCATGGGCTGGGGATGTGGCTCAAGCGGTAGCATGCTCGCCTGGCATGCGTGCAGCCCGGGTTCGTTCCTCAGCACCACATACCAACAAAGATGTTGTGTCCGCCGAGAACTAAAAAATAAACATTAAAATTTTTTTTCTCTCTCTCTCTCTCTCAAAAACAAACAAACAACAACAACAACAAACCCTGCTCATTCTGGGCAAACTGCCTCCTGTAACATATTAATGCTTTCCATTGTCACAGGATAGTTCAGTCATGAATTGCAGGAGTTTCTTGTTGGACCTCAGAATTCACTGGCTTTCCTCTATGTGGTCCATCTCAGCTTGTTCTTCTTGCTGTTAGGAGTTTAGGTGAAATCAGTGGGAGGCAGGGGCTCAGGATAACTGCCAGGTGCTTTTCATCTTTAAGAGATAAAATAGTGGCAATTTATGATATCTTTTAATGAAATATAATGGGTTTAGCATTAGGAATTATAGTTTCATTTTGAAGCTATCCATGAGCTATGCATTGCTGGTTTATAAGTTGTTTAATCTCACTTGTCACCCATAAAAAAAAACCTAAATATTCTATTTCATTTATGGGACAGAATATTTTTTCCAATGATCATCTTGAAGTTTTTTTGCTTATAGCAAGAGAAATGAGGTTTTTTTTAAATGTCAATTTTATGATTTCTCAAATAGCATATTTCTCTGAGCTTTCTATTTTTAGATAGAGTGGAATGTGCCATTTAAACAGAATAGTCTATTTTATGATGGAAAAAAAAATCTTCTGTGAAAGTGAAAAAGAGCAATAATTCCATACTACTGCATGACTTGCACCAGCGAAGGCGGAATAGGCTGGTTGGGAGAATCTAAAGCCATACCTATAGTCAATCCTTACTTCCTGCTCCTAAAGCCAGGCAGCACACAGGGAGGATTTGTTTCTAGAGTACTGCACAGATTCAGTTGGTCTTTGTGGGGAAGATGCATTTGCAGTATTTCTCTGGGGGTTCCTTAGAGTAAAAAGCTTGGAACATTTCCTTGAAAATTACAGTAAAAAAGCTATGATGTGACATGTTCTGCATTTGTTTAATATAGCCATAAAATCAAGAAAATTAGCAGTTAGATTGAACTCACCACTTCAGATTTTTTTTTGGTATATTTTTTAGATGTAGCTGACACATACCTTTATTTTATTTATTTATTTATATGTGGTGCTGAGGATCAAACCCAGGGCCTCACGCATGCTAGGCAAGCTCTCTACCACTGAGTCACAACCCCAGCCCCCACTTCAGATTTTTTAAAAATAGTCACAGTTTGTTTTCTGAAACTACCATAGGTTGTAACAAAGTTTATTTGTTTTTCTGGTTTGCTTACTTTGCTAGCACAACTTCTCTACAAATAATTGTATGTGCGATAATTTTTCGTATTAATGAAGAGAGTCCATGCCATGAGAGAGAAAGTAAAAGGAATAAATAACCCTACAAATCTACAAATTTTATTATTTCATCTTTTTATCCTCTTTTCCCCTCGCCTCTGGTTCCTCTCTTCCCTTCATTACCTTATGACCTTTCTTCTTCTCATTTATGCATTGCTTATTATTTATTTATCAAGTTCCTCTGGTTACTATTGAATAGGATTTGAAGAAATCTGAAATGAAATAAAGTTCCTGGAGCATTCACAGAAGTGAAGTAAGAGAACATCCATCATTGTGGAATGCCTTAACCAGGTTATCTCATTTCACCTTCCAAAACCTACACAGCAGGTATTATTATTTATATTTTTATTTTTCAAGTTGAAGGAATTGAGGCCAAAGGATCAGAAATTAGAAGGTTTGACCCTGGCATTTATACCCAGTTCTGTCTTACATTAAATCTCTTATTTTGTTTTTATGACTTTTCCCTATTACCATGCTGAAATGAGATTGGATAAAAAAAAATCTTCTGTTATCTTGCTTTCCCTTTTTCAATGCATGCCGGGTTTCTGTTCTCACAACTAAAAGGCTCAGGGATCACTCCAGTTAAACTAGGCTGACTGGGCTGCACGAAATAACCACACAAGAGACACAAATACCTTTTTCTTTGGGGTCACTGTGACAGCTCCTCTGACCTTAAGGGTCCGCAGAAAGACAGAGAGCAAGAGCAAGCGCTGGCCCCTTTTATGGAGGAGAAGCTATTCAAATGAGGCAAGGGGTCAGGTTTCAGGGGGCTGAGTATCTTCATGATGTCCACTGTCAGCAGGTTGAATGACACCTGGGTAGGCCACACCCAAGGGCACAGTAAGAGAAGGGGACACACACAAGGCACTTCCATGGAAGATTCTATCCTAAACAGGGCAAGGGATTATATTACAAAGGAACAGGTGAGCGTAGCTTCACCCATGGGGCTGTAGCAAGACACATCCATGCACGAGACACCGACCCTCAAACCCAAGAAGGGTGGGGAAAGCTCTGCCACATATCTGTGACTGAGCATCTCAGCACCCAGCCGTGGAGTGTGACTCAGTATGTGTAAGGTTGGTCTCCCACAAATGCACATTTCTCTCCTCTCCATTGGGACCTTATTTAACCTTCTGTATGCTCTAGGCTGGGTGGAATAAAAATAAATAAATCTTAGTAGGATAACAAAGAGCTCAAATTTAGGCATAAAAAGAGGGAGCTATGAAATATAACATTTTATTCCAAATACCAAAGAGTAGAATTAGAAGGCAAATCTATTCCCAAGATAATTTTAGAATTAATTGGATTAATTTACAGTGAACATCTACCATGAGCAAAATATTCTATTAGGAATATGGAGATAAAAAGATGATTAACATAGGGTTAATCTGTAGGGAGCGTCATCACACAGGGAAATCCTTTCCTATAGCACAAGGCCTATGAAAACAGGTGTTATACTTGTGATACATTGAATACATAGGTAAAGTACAGAAGAAAGAGGAGATTCTCATTGAAGTTAATTGGGAACGATTTGTCAAGAACATGGCATTGAAAACATTTTCTTGAAACATAAGAAATTTTTTAGGAGAAGAAAAATTAAATAAAAATATAGCATGAAATAGAAACTCTAAGAAGTAGTTTTTGTGCTGGTGCACAGTAGGATGCTTGCTGGACATAATGGAAGGTATTACTGGCAAAATATATTGAGATCAGACTCTGAAGAACCATGTTAAGTTTTTGGACTTCAATCAAAAGACAATTAGGGTTTACTGAAGTTTTTATGATGGAAAATAAAATGATATAACCTGTGCAAAAATAATTCTTACACTACATGGAAGGAAGTACTAGGGTGAGTCTATGCAATAGCTCCAAAAAAAAAAAAAATGTTTCCTGTTTAGGTTGTCCCACATTGAACTGAATGACAGCCTTAGTTAACCAGTGCTGGATGACAGATTACCATAGAACTTAGTGGTCCAAATCAGCAAACATTTATTATGTTATAGTTTTCATGGGTCAGAAATTCTGGTTTTGCTTAGCCAGGTGGCCATGGTCCTATGTTTCTAATGAGGTTGAAATCAAGTTTTTTTTTTTTTTTTTTTTTTTTTTTTTTTTTTTTTTTTTTTTTGCCTGGGCTTTAGTCATTGTAAGGCTTGGCTCAGAGACAATGCACTTCCAAGTTCATTTGCATGGCTATTTGCAGTTCTCAGGTCTTCAGTGGGTACAATATCCAACTCTTGTCATGTGAATTTCTTTAAGGACAACTCATAACATGGCTGATAACTCCCTTGAGAGCAAATGAGCAATTGAGAATACCCAAAGGATAAACTACAGCTTCATTTTATCACTTAAACTGAAAAAAAGAACTTTTATCAATTTTGCCATATTATTTTCATTAGAATGAAGTTACTAGGTCCCATCCATATTTAAGAGAAAATTGCACAGGCACCAGGAGGTGGGGATCATTGAAGTCATCTTAAAATTGCCTATCATGGGCTGGGGTTATAACTCAGTGGTAGAGTGTTTGCCTAGAATGTGTGAGTCACTGGGTTTGATTCTCAGCACTGCATATAAATAAATAACATAAGGGTCCACTGACAACTAAAAAAATATTTTAAAAAAGGTTTCCTAACACAAAGGATCACTATGAGTTGAATTATGTCCCTCAAAATACATGTGTTAGAAGTCCTAATTCCTGGTGCCTCAGAATGTGACTATATTTGAAGATAGAGTTTCTAAATAGATAATTAAGGTAAAATGAGGTCATATGGGTGGGCCCTTATCCAATATGGCTGGTGTGCTTATAAGAAGAGAAGAGGAGGACACAGATGTGCACAGAGGAACACCACAGAGGACAGATCCCTCAGATTCAGAATGGTATCAGTCTTGCTGACACCATGATCCCTAATTTCTGGCCTCTAGAAGAGATATATTTATATGTATTTAAGCCCCCAGTGTGTGATATTTTGTCATGGCAGCCTTGGTACGCTACTGTAAGAATGAATTCAGATTTAAACTTGAGCAGCGAGAGGGGGAATGGAGAAATGGGAAAGATCATGAGTAGCATTCAACAATTGCACTGTAAGTTCTTAAATTAGAAAGTGGCAACTTCCAGGTAACAAAAGTGATTCCTGAGTGCGAATCAATTGAAAAATAAATTATTTTTCTTTGCTTAATTTCTTTTTTCCTTATTTATTGATTTAATTGGGAAAATAGAACCGATGTAGCAGATGCAATATAACTTAATTCCAGCTGCACAGATCAAGTATCATTTCTGTCTTAGAAAGAGTACTCCAGGACAGATATTGAAACAGAGCTTGAGATGCAAGATGAAGGAGTTAACAAATGTGAAAGAGAGAAAGCAAGACTAGGCAGGGGTACAAGTCAATGATGACAGTGCCTTCTCTTTTGGGGAGCTCCAAAAAATGTTTCCTGTTTAGGTTGTCCCACATTAAACTGAATGACAGCCTTAATAATCCCCCTTGTGCAGCTGTTTCATGTAGGTTCATGTAGGCTGGCCTGCAAGTGCATGACCCAGGGCAAGGTGTCTGTGCAGCCAAAGCAAACCCTGGAGGAGCAGAAAGTTGGAGCTGCCTGTAGTCTACTGACTGTTTTCCCTGAAGCTGGGCAACAAGTCCTTCCTTGAAAGGATCCAGTGACACATCTTCCAGTTAACCATACCTTCCCTGATACAGGGTGAAATGCATGTAAGGTAGTATCGTCATTGGAACCCAAAACTAGGTTACACATAAAAATGTTGACAGTTACAATAACACATAACATTTGTGATTTTGTGCTAGTCACAGTAGCCTATAACATGATTTTATTTATTATACAATAAAGCTTTATGAGAATACCTTATTAACATTTCCATTACACAGATAAAATACCTTAATATTTAGAAAAATAAAGTTATATTTAGACAAGTGAAGTTACTCCCTTAAAGTCATACCATAGATGGCAGATCAGGAAATAAACTCTGGTTTGTCTGACTCCAGAGTTCATGGCTTGACAACTAATCTATACCCCAATGTTGATTAATAGATGGTGTCACACATAAAACATTTCTTATATATGTGCTGCAGGATTTTTTCCATGCATCTGTACTATAGCACTTTTAATGAAGGCATAACACTCATGCTTGTCAAATCTGTAGATGAAAATAAGCTGAAATGGGAAAAATACTTTGCACACAAAAATTGAAGGTATTCCTAGGCTGCAATGGTGTTCAAATTTATCAGGATAAAATTTAGAAGGGACATACATTAAATGTTAAACTTAGATTTAAAATTGTCAAGTACAAATTCTGAATGATGGAAACCTAATTTAGCAGCAATTCAAGTGAAGAAAAAACACTTACAGTACATAACTGACTTTAAGACTAAGCAAAGTAGAGAAAGATTAAGTTAGATAATCAGGTAGAACTAGTTTGGGATCCCAGTTCCAGCATTTATATGTGTTTGAATACGTTTGCTCTGTAAGACTGAGTTTATTCATCTAGAACTTCTAACACATGCATTTTGAGGGACATAATTCAACTCATTTATTCATCTAGATAGTAATACTACTTGTCTCTACTACTTCAGAGACTTTTAAAGAATATTTTGTGATAAAACAGAAGTAAAAAAATTTATAAACTATTGTGTAGCTTACAAAAGCCAAATTCTGTCATTATTATGTCATCTCATGTCAGATACAAGGTGAGCAAATGATTATGAGATTAAAGCAAGGGAAAAATTAGATAATTTTCACTGGGCTACATCCATTTCAGTCCCTTTACATGGCTTGGGTTATGACTTTGGGTAGGAGAATACTTGTAAATGTATAGACTTGGAAAAATCAGCTGTAGGGGTTATGGTTAGCCTGTTTAGATAAGTTTTGTAGAGACCCAAACAAAAGAAAGAATAGCAACAGATTCCAGGACTGAGAGGGGCAAAAAATAAATAAACAAAACATTATAACAAATTTCATACTCAAAAATTTGTAGGTGAAGCTTAAAGTTACTTCCTACCAAAGGCTTTCTGAGCATAAAATTTGTTATAACCAATTTTTCTTTGCTCCCATCAGTCCTCCTGGGAGCAGTAGCTATTCTCCTTCTTATTGGTTTTTCACAAAAAGTTATCTAAATAGAGAAAGAATAAAGAAAAGAGCAGTCAAACATCCATTATGTAGTAGTCATCATTGCACAATATTCTATAAACATTTAGTCTCACCATCGTCCTCACTTTGTAGCTAGAGAAATTGAGGCTTTTATAATCTTTATTATAAAATAAAAATTTTATGAAGAGATAAATTAATTCAGTTGATTTGTGGAGTTGGATCAGAATTCAGGTTTCTCTTCCAAAACTCTACATTGAGCCTCCTTGCATCTCCACCCTCAAGACAGCCCCAAGCAAAGTGCTTTTAGTGTATCATCCTCTGTGTTAGCATCACCTCTGTCGCTTTCAGGGCAAGTGGACAGCTACTCCCAGAAGGAACCTTAACAGTTTCAATGACAACTCTTGTTTTGAGCAATAAGGAATAAGGTGAGGCTTTAATAGCATGTGATGATCTTTCCTCCTACTCATCTCAATCTGAGCTGTGACCTTCATGGGACTCCAGAGACTAGGCAATCTTCAATATTATTAAGAAGATTTTTATGGAAGCCATGAATCATTCACATATGTGGTGTGATGTCTTAAGCCCAGGCCCAAGGATTATATTATTAAACACTCCAAATTGCAAGAATATTCATCAGCCACTCTCATATTAGCCTTTACCTATGCCACAAAGATCCAATGCCACAACAAAATGCTGGAGTCAGTTTGCCATCAGGGTATAGTAGCAGAGACGGTGAAACTTGCTTAGGTCTTCAACTTGCATTCCTCGTTCAGAACCTCTTGGGTGACATTGTAAGCCTATAGGTCATGGGCCAATGAACAATTTAAACATTTTCACATGGAACTGGGTACTACTGACACTTCCTACCAAAGATGATATTTAGATTTATAGATGCTGTCCCAGAAAACCACCACCACCCAGAGTACTTTGAATCTGGAGAGTTCCAGCTCAGATTCTCAAATTATATCTTAATCATAAAAGGTTTGCAAAATGCTCTAAGATGAAAGAGAATGTGAGATGTCACTGGATGGCACTATCTATAGGTACAGAGACACAGTCTATTAGAGAACTATAAAAGCACTCTCCTAAGCTTCAAAAGAAGATTCAGGACTAGGCAAGTTCAAAATATTTCCTAATTTCAGACGTCAGTTCCTTAACTCTTGTTACCCAGGCAGCCCACTCTTATCTTTTTAAATTCTTTCCTTTATAATATTTGTGAAAACGCTCTGCAGAAGTAAAGTGATAATTTCTTGTGTGTTTATATTGTTTTAATTATCATCATATCTGTCTAAAAGTAGAGTAGGATGGTATTTCAACCAGACCCCACTCAGAGAAAAAGAGCATTTCTCTCTGATTGTCTCAAAAAGTCCTCTGAAATAGGGTAATTGTGGGAAAGAAGAATATCATTACTCTAAGACCTCCTGAGGCATTCTTGGCATATCACATAATTGAACCTTGCAGAACAAAAGAATAACTCAGATTCCCTCTTTTCCTTCTAAGGAATTTGGTGTCGACAAATGTGGCTTATTACAGTGAACAAACCAACTGAAAGTTGTTCCAATTCTGAATCATTTCATGATACATCAGCATAGACGATGCTCTTGAGCTATGTTTAAATAAAAACTTACATAGCTGCAAGGTTCTTTTTTGATAGAATGAATCCTTGGCATCTGGGTTGCAAAGCGAGTTGGGAACTAACCTTCTCTGAGCCAGCATAATGTTGCCTCAATGGTTTATAAGATGCCTTTGAAATCTCTCTTGCATTAAATTGATAAGTCAGTCACCGGAACCCCACCAACCTGAACATTTTAATCAACAGACTCTTACATGCTTTTTTACAATTGTCACTTCTGTTGAATTAAAGAGCAAATAATGATAATATTAACAGGGTTATTTTAAAGTTTCCTTTCACAATTTTAGTCCTAAAAAGAAAATCAGAATCTCAGGATGAAAAATGAAAACATAATGAAATACACACACTCTCTCCCTTCAGGCAGCCCATTCTACAGTTGAAAATTCAGTACAACCCATCTCTTTGAAACCTTCTCTCCAATGGACCTAATTCAGCCTTTACCGTGGACCACTGTCAAATCTTATGCCCACTCATCTATTGACATTGGTCTTTATCAAGTCACCAGTGACTTCCACATATCAGAATATATTCCTATTCCTCTGTCAGGCTGCCACAATAAAGTACCACAACATTAATGGGAATTGCCCGGGCCTTTTTGCATTTCTTTTATTTGCAGGGGGACATCCTTTCTTGTTCTGAGCTAATCCCCAAAGTGTGACAGAACAGGGTTTTTCCTTCTCTTTATGTAATAATTCCAATTCAACTTGCTCCGAAGCTCCCATCACGCTTCTGCTGCACTCCATCTCTCTCCTTCAAATACACTTGTCAAAAGATAGTAGTTTATTTGGTTATTTTGCTTTTATTTGTTGGAGATATGAATGTTAAGCACATCTAGTCAATCATCTAATTCTGTGCTTCTCAGCTTTATTACTTTTATTTGTATTTGTGTGTGTGTCTGTATTTGTTTGTTTATTCCTATCTCCCATTCTCAATATGTTAGCTCTTAGAGTCAGGACATTCACTCATTCACTCATTGATCCATTTATTAGATATTAAATATTGGAGAACTTGAGACAGAATAGAGCATCATCATCTAGAGTGCATTATGTAGATGTTGGATCCACTAGTGAGACAAACAAAACTGACTATATGATGGCTCTCTAAGTACATTTTTTGAAGACAATCACTTCCAGTTATGCCCCAAAGAAAGTTTTACATAGCTCTGTAAGAAAAAGAATAAAAAGGGTGTTCCAGTAATTTTTATCCCATACGCTTATAACATGGCAGTTGGGAGATAAAATAAGATGGACACACATTATAAAGAACTATGCAACAGGTAGAACCAGTATCTTAGGACAAGAACATATGAATAGGCCTGAAATACCTAGGGCTAAGTCAAAAGAACAAGCTATTAAATGAAATAACTTCAATGTAAATTTAAAATATGTGTGGCAAAAACACCATTATATATTTTTCAAGAGGAAATAAAAATGACTAACCTATGTTAGACACGTCAGAATGCTGCCAGGCTAGGACAGCAATGAGAGCTTGGAGATGAGGGGAAAGGCAAGGAAATGAATCAGTGAGTGAGCAAAGGAAGCCTATGGGAGCAATTCTCAGAGGATCCATGATGACATACACCATGATTGGCTTAACATCCCAAGTCGTCTCACCTCTAGGGTTAGCAGGGCTCTTGAAGCAACTCCTCGTGAATTACAGCATCTTGGACTATCTATTCTAAGTGCATTTATTTCTTTCTCCTGCTTATCTAATATCCAAATATATTTTCTGGCTTTCCTGAAGTTGTATGTGGGATGATAATTACTAAGATTTGATGTTATGTCTTTGAGAAACTGAGAGATTGTAAATTCTAATGTAAGGATTCAGATGTGCTTTGTATTCTCCACTAAGGCAAGGGAATGGTGACTAAAATGTTAATCAAAAATTCAATTAACTAGATGTACAACCATTGCTGGCAGCAGTGAAAATGAGTCATATAGTGACCCATACTGTTGACTATTGATTTTTTAAAATACAGTGTAGTGAAGTGGTCAAGAATGGATTCTCTGATACAGTATGATGGTATCTGTATTCTGTTTCTTCTGTCTGCTGACTGCAAAGAGTTGGTTTACATAATCTCACTAAGCCTCGACCTATTTTAGAGGGGGGTATAATTTTCATGCTTTTAAGGTTGCTGTGAAGATTAGGATCAGTGAAAATTGTCCAATGCTTATCAATAAATGTTAGCTTTTTCTATCTCAAGAAAGTATTCTTTATGCAGTATGTATTCAGAAGTCACTCTCATGCCAAACTCTGTGTTTGGTTCTGAGAGAAAAGAAGACCAAGAGTTAAACTTTTTCTTAGTATTCTAATAATCAAGGGAATAATATAAATACATACATGAATTCCTGCTGTGCAACTGGTTAAGAACTTGGCGTGTATAAAATACTGCACTAATTCTATCTGGAGAAATCAGAGGAAACTTTCAGAGAAGTTTGAACTCAGAGGTAGAACATTCAATCCTTCATTCAACAATTAAAGTCTACTATGTAACAGAGAGAATGTTCACACAGAAGAGTCAGTTTTATGGAGAAAATGATGAGCTCAGTAAATAGGTAGAAATATGGATCTAGAGTTTGGTGAGATGTCAGGGCTAGAAATAAAGATGCAGATGTCATCAACATATTGGTGATTGTTGCATTCATGAAAATAGATTATGAAATGACAAGAGTAAAATTCCAAGAAGGGACATTCTGGAAAAGACAAAAAAGAAAACAACAATTAATGGAGAAAGAAAATAAAGCCCATGAATAAAATAAGAAAGGATACCCACAGAAGTTGGAACCAGGAAAAAATCATGGGACCTGAAAACTAAAGGAGGAGAGAATTTCAGAACTACAAGATGGCCAATTCAAAAAGTTCTAAATAGATATGATACAAATAATTTTATATACACAATGTAATTTTACTCAGCAATAAGAGAGAACAAAATCATGGCATTTGCAGGTAAATGGATAGAGCTGGAGAAGATAATGCTAAGTGAAGTTAGCCAGTCTCCAAAAAACAAATACTGAATGTTTTCTCTGATATAAAGAGGCTGATTCATAGTGGGGTAGGGAGGGGGAGCATGGGAGGAATTGATGAATTCTAGATAGGGCAGAAGAGTGGGAAGGAAAAGGAGAGGGTAGAGGATTAGCATCATCCAAAGTACATGTATGAAGACATGAATTGGTGTCAATATACTTTATATACAACCAGAGACATGAAAAATTGTGCTGTATACATGTAATACGAATTGCAATGTACTCTGCTGTTATTTATTTAAAAAATAAATGGAACTAAATGGAAGAAAAATATGAGGCAGAAAACTCAACTTGAAGCTGACACAATTCTCCTCCATTAGAGAGAGAATGAAGTCAATGAAAAATAAAAGTGGGTATGCGAAGAGAGAAGAGAGGAGGCCATTTGGAGAGGAACAGAGAGAGGCTGGAGAGAAAGACCGAGGGTCAAGAGTCAAGGCCAATTCTGAGGTTTTCACCTTGGTGAATGGTGTTAATTGAGTTGGGAAATAACAGAGAAGAATATTTGTAGAAATTTGGGGAAAGAAAGATAGTTTTATTTTGAAATTGTTTAGTGTGATATGCCTTGAGACCCTCAGGAAGAGATGTCTTAAAATCTCTGGAAGAAGTTTTTGAGCTAGAGTTATATGAGAGTAGAGAGAACATAGATTATATGTAAATGATGAGATTGGTTATGATTGCATAGGAAAAACATGTGAAAATTGAAAATTTTCAGATGCATTGAAAATGACAGATGCATATCCATTTAGAAACGTCTTATAAGGTAACTAGAAAATTCACAGTCAAATGTTGGTTTAGAAAGTCTGATGCTTATTGGTAATGTAAAAACTAAGGTCTAAGTGTTTAAAAGTGTTCCTGTATTGGATTCAATTCATGGCCCTGCTATTTCATATGAGTGGAACTTTAGAAAATTTTGCTTAATCACATTGAACTATAGTTTACTTTTGTGTAAAGGTTATTATAAAATCTACCTTCCATTCAGACTCAATAATTCTTCTTTTCATTACTCATCTCACATCCTTCTCTGTCTTTCCTTTCATTTTTCTTTTCTGTAGTGGGTTCAATAATTTGCAATGATCTCTGGTTTACATTATAAAATCTGAAATTGAAACATACATTTTGGTATTGGCGAGGAATGATACATAATTATCATAATTTGAAAAAATGGTATTCTAAACACCCATTCAAAGAATGTTATTTAAACAGATTCTATTGCTAAAATACAGCACCTATACACAAAGAATTAATGAGAGAGAGAAAGGGGCAGGGGAGAGGGAATGCATGCTCATGCAAAAAGAAAGGGAGAGAGAGAGAGAGAGAGAGAGAGAGAGAGAGAGAGAGAGAGAGAGAGAGAAAGTGAGAGAGAGAAAGCACAATGTGAAGACATTATAGGCTAAATAATTTTTTTCTTTCAAAATAAGCCAAGAATACTATGTCTATGGACATATTGTAGAGTCACTGAAGAAGTTAGTAAGAATATTAGGAATCCTTTAATTTATTTACCTTTGTTTTCATTTTGCAACAGAATTTTCCTTCAACAAATGAAATCTTCTACTAATAGTTAATAAACTATTGGTTTCTCACATTGAAATAAGAATGGGAGCTCCTGAGCCTTGCTTGGTCAGCCTCCCTCAGTCTCCTATTTCAACTGATCACAAAGGTACTTTAATGACACTCTAAGGCTCTGGAGAACTCAGTTTAAAATCATGTCTTTTGTTCAATCACCTCATTGAATGAAAGGGAAATTGAGTCAGGTGAGGGTGAATAGTTTGGCTTAGGTCCTAGTGGTGGAATAGCAGAATTCTCTTGATTTCTCCCTCAGGGCTTTGGTTGGATAAACCTTTTAAAGCCTGCATTTTGAGCAAATTACCACCTTCCCTGTTTGTTTTTACATCCATTGTTCCATAAAAATAAGAAAAGACTCAGAATGTAACTCTAGGCCCTCCATTTGGGGAAAATACAAAAGCTTTCATTTGGGGGACTGAATAGCTGCCTGCCAAGTTTGATAAAGCAGGAGTGGTATTTGGCCAGGAGATGGGGCTGAATGAGTAGATTCCTTGAGCACAGCCCAAAAGCAGACATCTCCCAGTAGAGATGCAGTACTGACTCCCACTGGGACTGAAATGCGTATCTTAGAGCCAGAACTTAATGAGCACACATTTGTTTCTGATCCTCAGATGAGGGGGCCACTGCAGCTCTTTCCAAAAGCCACGTGGGAGTGCATGTGAAAGGTGAGAGGAAAGCTGACCTCTTCAGGGCATTGAAGAGCAACTATGGGGCTTTGGGGAGGGGCTTCCTAGTTTTAAGAGGAGGAAAATGTAATGAATGCTCTTTTCTAGGTTAAAATCTATGACTTTAACGTTGTGGAATGTTTAACTGATTTATAATCATTCCCATGTTTCCTGAGCACCTACTAGATCCAAAATATTGTTTCGTGAGCTTTACATGATCCTTTATTTTTGAGGGAAATACTTGCTTAAATAACTTATTGTTATTTCCATCAAAAATAAGTTACAGAGGCCTCAGCATCGGTGCAGGACTTCTGAAAACTTCTCCACACAGGTCCTCTGGGTGTCCAAGTAGGACCACCAGTATTAGCACCTGCTCAGGACTCCTGGATGTGACTCCCACCGAGGAATCTTGCTGTCTCTCCTACACAGAAAACCCAGAAGTAGCCCATTTTCAGGAACTCTACCCGCCATTCCTGTGTACACCCTCATCTACCAACATGGGGCTCCTCCATTTGCCTCCATCTTGGGGCAATGCAACCACTGCCACAGTCCCCTACACATGATAGCTTGCACCTAGGAACCCTGAATTGGGTCCAGTGACAGCCAACAGCACAATACTGCACACCACAGAGCTGCATCTCTGAACTCTCTCACCCAACCCCACCCAACCCAGCACCCTATCGCTGAAAGCAGCTGCATCCGTCTTGTCCCATCTTCTTCACCATCTTTAGTTGGGGCAACTCTCATCTTGGAACTCTAGCTGGGGATTAGAAACAATATTAAGGAGAAATATTGGAACCGTGCAGGGGCACTATAAGCCTATAGGGTAAAAAGTGTAACACCTTGGATCTGCAGTGCTAGAATGGAAGACACATGAACAACATGAAAAAACAAGGGAGAAAGTGCCCCCGACAAACCAGGATACTACATTATTAGAATCCATGGCCAGCACTGCTAGGAGCCACAGCAAAAGTATTATAATACATGGCACCTTTGTTTTAGGTGACTGCCAGCTAGCCATTGAGATGATATGATTATGTTAAGATTTACATTCATATGGAAATTGGACTCCTGCTGTTCACCTTGGCCTGTTACGGGACTCATGTTACGGGACTCATGTTACAGGACTCCCGGAGAGTTCCCATTGGTTGGGGAAGGATGGTAGGAGGGTATTTCCAGGGGAGGTGCGGGCCCCCGGTTCCGGTAGATGCACACACGTGTGTGGACCGGCTCACTAGCGGGATGCACATGGGTCACTGGCGGCCTTTTTGAAAATAAAACTTTGTTTCTGCTCGAACGGCTTGTGTTTCTGTGCCCAGCTGGGTTGCGGCATTGCAGGCCGGCGCGCGTGAGCAGCGGCAGTGCGAGCACCGAGGCGCCCAGCAGGAAGGTGGCAAGGCTGAGGCACGCCTCAGAGCCCGGCAGAGCCCGCGCCGCGCAGCCGCGCAGCCTGCTGTGTTCCTGTGCCCAGCCGGGTTGCGGCAATACAACTGAAGAAATGAGAGAGAAGGAGTCCAGGATGTACATAATTAAAATGTTCTGTGAATTAAAGGATGATATAAGAAAGCAAATACATGCAGCAAAAGATCATTTTGATAAAGGGCTATATAAGCAAATACAGGAAGCAAAAGATTACTTTAATAAGGAGATAGACATTCTGGAAAATAAAAAAATAAACAGAAATCCTTAAAATGAAAAAAAAAAAAAACAACAACCTATAAACCAAATTAAAAGCTCACTTAAAAGCATCACCAACAGATTAGAATACTTGGAAGACAGGACCTCAGACAATGATGACAAAATATTTAATCTTGAAAAGAATGTTGGCTACACAGTGAAGATGGTAAGAAACCATGAGCAGGATATTCAAGAATTATAGGATAACATAAAAAGACCAAAATTCAAAATTACTGGGGCAGAGAAAGGCATTGAGTTCCAAACCAAAGAAATAAACAATCTATTCAATGAAATAATATCAGAAAAATTTCCAAACATGAAGAATGAATGGGAAAATCAAATACAAGTGGCTTACAGGATGCCAAATATACAAAATCATAACAGATCCACACTAAGGCACATTATAATGAAAATGCCTACTATACAGAATAAGGATGAAATTTAAAAGCCACAAGATAAAGGAATCAGATTACATATAGGAGAAAACCAATTATGATATCTACAGATTTTTCAACCCAGACTCTGAAAGCTAGAAGATCTCAGAACAACATATACCAAGCTCTGAAAGAAAATGGATGCCAACCAAGAATCTTATATCAGCAAAATTAAGCTTTAGATAATGAAATGAGAATCTTCCATGATAAACAAAATTTAAGAGAATTTACAACTAGAAAGCCTGTACTAGATAAATCCTTGGCAAAATATTTCATGAGGAGGAATGAAAAACAACAATGAAAATCAGCAAAGGGAGGTATTACACTAAAGGAAATACTAATCAAAGGAGAAACCAAATCAAGTTAAATACCAAAAATAAACAAATATGATTGGAAATACAAATTATATCTCAATAATAACCCTGAAAGTTAGTGGCCTAAACTCACCAATCAAAAGACATAAGACTGGCAGATTGGATGAAAAAAAAAAAAGACCTAACAATATGCTGCCTTCAAGAGACTCATCTCATGGGAAAAGACATCCACAGTCTGAAGGTGAAAGGTTGGGAAAAAACATACCACTAACAATGACTGAGGAAACAAGCAGGAGTTTCCATCCTCATATCAAATAAGGTAGACTTTATGTGAATTTGGTGTCAACATACCTTATATATAATCAGAGATATGATAAATTATTGTATAATGATGTATAAAGTATTATAATGCAAAAATATGCTGTAACAAAATAAAGCTAATGTTATTAAAAATAAAAAATAAAGTAGACTTCAAGCCAAAGTTAATCAAAAGGGATAATGAAGAACATTTCATACTGCTTAAGGGAACCACACATTAACAAGACATAACAATTATAAATATATATGTTCAAAACAGTGGAGTATCTATGTTCTCAAATAAACTGTTCTCAAGTTCAAGAGTCAAATAGACCACAACATAATAATTCTGGGTGACTTTAACACAACTCTTTCACCGCTGGATAGATCTTTGAAACAAAAGCTAAAAAATGAAACTGTAGAACTCAATAAAACCATTAATAACTTGGAAATAACTGACATATATAGAATATTTTATCCATCAATGAGTGAAAACACTTTCTTCTCAGTAGCACATGGATCCTAATCTAAAATAGAACATATATTATGCCATAAAGTATCTCTCAGCAAATAAAAAAAAAAATAGAGATAGTACCCTGCATTCTATCAGATCATAATGGAATAAAATTAGAAATCAATGATAAAAAGTAGAAGCTACTCCAACACCCAGAGACTAAATAACATGATATTGAATTAGCAATAGGTTGCAAAAGACATCAAAGAGGAGATTAACAAATTCTTAGACATAAATGAGAACACTGATACAACATATTGAAATCTCTGGGACACTATGAAGGCACTATTAAGAGAAAAGTTCATTGCATGGAGTTTATTCCTTAAAAGAAGAAAAAGTCAACAAATAAGTGACCAACATTACATCTAAAAGCCCACAAAAAAGAAGAACAAATCAACGCCAAAAGCAGTAGAAGACAGGGAATAATTAAGATCAGAGCTGAAATCAATGAAATTGAAACCAAAAAGATTGACAGAACAAAAAGTTGGTTCTTTGTAAAAAACAAATAAAATCGATAAACCCTTAGCCTAACAAAGAAAAGGAGAGAAAAAACTCAAATTACTAACATCCTTGATGAAAAAAGAAATGTAACAACAGAAACTACAGAAATACAGAAGATAATTAGAGATTATTTTGAAAATTTGTACATCAATAAAATAGAAAATATCAAAGGCATCCACAAATTTCTAGAGTCATATGATTTACCCAAATTGAATCAGGATGACATATACAAGTTAAACAGATCAATTTCAAGTAAAGAAATAGAAGACACCATCAAAAGCCTACCAACCAAGAAGAGCCCAGGACCAGGTGGATACATACTGAGTACTACAAGACCTTCAGAGAAGAACTAATACCAATACTCCTCAAATCATTTCATGAAATAAAAAAGAGAGAACACTTCCAAACTCATTCTATGAGGTCAATATCACCCTGATTCCAAAACCAGACATATCAAAGAAAGAAAATTTCAGACATATCTCTAATAAATATAGATGCAAAAATTCTCAATAAAATTATGGCAAATTGAAGAAAAAAATATCACAAAGAGAGTGTACCACAGTCAAGAGGGGTTCATCCCAGGGATGCAAATTTGGCTCAACATAAGGAAATCAATAAATGCAATTCATCACAACAATAGACAAAGAAATAAGAATCATATGATCATTTTGATAGATGCAGAAAAAGCATTTGATAAAATACAGCACCCCTTCATGTTCAAAACACTAGAAAACCTAGTGATAACAGGGACATATCTCAACATTGTAAAAGCTATCTATGCTAAGCCGCTGCCCAACATCATTCTAAATGAAGAAAAATTGAAAGCATTCCCATTAAAATCTGGAACAAGACAGGAATGCTGTCTTTCACCACAACTATTTAACTCGTTCTTGAAACACTGGCCAGAGCAATTAGACAGACAAAAGAAATCAAATGGATGTTGATAGGAAGAGATGTACTCAAACTCTCAGTATTTGCTGACAATATGATTCCATACCTACAAGATCCAAAAAATTCCACCAGAAAACTTCTAGAACTAACAAATGAATTTGCCAAAGTAGTAAGATATATAAGACCAACACTCATAAGTCAAAGGCATTTCTGTACATCAGTAGTGACAAATCCTCTGAAAGAGAAACTAGGAAAACTAACCCATTTACAGTAGCCTAAAAAAAAAGATAAAAAAATTAAAAAAAAAAAACCCTTGGGAATCAACGAAAGAAGTGAAAGACCTCTACAAAGAAAATTACCGAATGCTAAATAAGGAAATTAAAGAAGACCTTAAAAGATGGAAAGATTTACCTTGTTCTTGGATAGGCAGAATTAAAATTGTCAAAATTACCTTACTACCAAAAGCACTATACTGATTTAATGCAATTCCAATCAAAATCCCAATGATATTTCTCATATAGAAAAAGCAGTCATGAAATTCATATGGGAGGCTCAGAATAGCTAAAGCAATCCTTAGCAAGAAGAATGAAGCTGGTGGCATCATTATACCAACTTTAAACTATACTAAAGAGCAATAGTAAAACAAAACAAAACAAAAAACAGCATGGTATTGGCACCAAAATAGACCGGTAGACCAATGGTAGAGAATAGAAGACACAGAGACATACCCACATAAATTCAGTTATCTCATACTAGACAAATGCACCAAAAACATATATTGAAGAAAGAATAGCTTCTTCAACAAATGGTGCTGTGAAAACTGGAAATTCATATGCTAAAAATGAAATTAAGCCCCTATCTCTCACCATGCACAAAACTCAACTCAATGTGGATCAAGGATCTAGGAATTAAACCAGAGACCCTGTGCCTAATAGAAGAAAAAGTAGGCCCAAATTTTTTCATGTCAGATTAGGCCCTGACTTCCTTAATAAGATTCCTATGGTGCAAGAATTAAAATCAAGAATTAATAAATGAGATGGGTTCAAACTAAAAAACTTCCTTCTCCATAAAAGAAACAATCAGTGAGGTGGGTAGAGAGCCTACAGAATGAAAGCAAATTTTTACCATGTGCACATCTGACAGAGCAGTAATCTGTCCAGGTTATATAAAGAACTCAAAAATCTTATCCCCAGGAAAACAAATGACTCAATCAATAAATGGGCCAAGGAACTGAACAGACACTTCTCAGAAGATGATATACAATCGATCAACAAATATATGCAAAAATGTTCAACGTCTCTAGCAACTACAGAAATGTAAATCAAAACTACCCTAGGATTTCGTTTCACTCCGGTCAAAATGGCAGCTAGCAAGAATACAAACAAAAATAAGTGTTGGCGAGGATGAGGGGAGAAAGGCACACTCATACATTGCTGCAAATTGGGGAAACCACTATGGAAAACAGTATGGATATTCCTTGAAAAACTTGGGACTGAACCATCATTTGACCCAACTATCTCACTCCTCAGTCTATATCCAAAGGACTTAAAAACAGCATACTACCATAGGATAGCCACATCAATGTTTGCAGCAGCACAATTCACAATAGCTAAATTGTAGAACCAACCTAGATGCCCTTCAGTAGATGAATGGATAAATAAACTGTGGTATATATACACAATGGAATATTACTTAGCATTAAAAGAGAATAAAATCATGGCATTTGCATGATTTGAATGGAGTTAGAAAATATTATACTAAGTGAAGTAAGCCAATCCCAAAAAACATATGCCAAATGTTTTCTCTGATATGTAGAAGCTGATCCATAATGGGGACAGGTAGGAGGAGGGAGAAATGGAGGAACTTTTGATAAGGCAAAGGGGAGGGAGGCTAAGAGAGGGGGTAGGAGCATAGAAAAAATGGTGGAATGAGATAGACCTCATTACCTCAAGTACATGTATTATTGATACACACACACACACACACACACACACACACACACACAGACACACACACAAAGAATTTTATTTTGGTTTACTGTGATTTTGAGTGTACCTATTTATAGTCAAATGTTTTTTTAATTATTTCTCTAGAAACTGCATAACATATGTTCTTATAATCTACTTAGAATCAATGTTTTATCATTTTGAGTGAATGTAGAAACATACCAAATTGATCCATTTCTACTCTCCTCTTGTGATGTTAGAGTTGTTATGTCTACACATATTAAAGCCTCACCAGACAATGCTATAAAAAAGAATAAGTTACAGTAAAAGACATAGATATGAATGTAACTTAAATATAATGGTAGCTTATCTTTTACCTTATAGTCTAGCTAGTATGATGCATGGCTCAGTATACTTACTGAATTCTTCTATAGTAAATCTATATCCAAAAAAGATTTGAAACAGTTATAAAATACCTAACATGTGTTTTAATAGAATGTGAAATCAGAAGCAGAACAGAAAACATAATATGATTTTAGTTTACAAACAAGTAATTGCAATAAATTGTTTCCAGTAATTGGTCTACCACTTATTACCTGTGTGAACATTTATAGATTATTTAAATTTTCTATACTTCAATTTCTTCATGTATCAGTGTTGAAAATGTCTACAATATAGGTTAATGTGAGAATTATATAATCTAATTCATCTAAAGTTAATAAGTGATCAATAAAGTTTATGTATCATTTTGCTTTGCTTTAGGGAAAAAGTCTTCAAATTATCTTCCATTGTTTTATAGAATTTAAATTACTATTGCATTTGCTTAATTTCTAAGGACTATTTTAATTTCACAAGTGTTCCTTTTTTTAAATCAATGTGCATCATTAGTACAATTAAAATTTCCCTGAATATAGTAAGTATGGTTATTTTTTATTTGTTATAATTAGTTATACATGGAAATAGAATGCATTCTGACACATCATATAAATTGAGTATAACTTCTCATTCTTCTGGTTGTGCATGATGTAGGATCACACTGGTAGTGTAGTCATATATGCATATAAGGT
The DNA here is from genome assembly GCF_052094955.1 of Ictidomys tridecemlineatus. Taxonomy (NCBI): domain Eukaryota; kingdom Metazoa; phylum Chordata; class Mammalia; order Rodentia; family Sciuridae; genus Ictidomys; species Ictidomys tridecemlineatus. The sequence continues at coordinate 54,076,195 of NC_135487.1, forward strand.
AGTAATGTCTGTATAATACCTTTGGTAGTATGGCCATTTTGACAATATTAATTCTCCCTATCCAAGAGCAGGGAAGATCTTCCCATCTTATAAAGTCTTCTTTAATTTTTTTATTTCTGTTTTAGGGTTCTATGTTTGGAAAGTTTTCTGATATTATTTCATTTAATAGATTGTTCATTCTTTTGGTTTGGACCTTTATGCCTTCCTCTATCCCAATAACTCTTAAATTTGGTCTTTTTATGCTTTCCCATATTTCTTGAATATTCTGCTTGTGGTTTCTTACCATTATCACTCTGTGGTCTATATTCTTTTCATGATTATATATTTTGTCTTCATTGTCTGAGGTCCTATCTTCCAAGTGGTCTACTACTCTGTTTGTGATGCTTTCATTTGAGCTTTTAATTTGGATTATTATATCTTTCATTTCAAAGATTTCTGTTTGGTATTTTTTTAGAACCTCTATCTACCTGTTGAGATGATCTTTTGCTTCCTGTATTTGTTTATGTAGCTCCTTGTCGAAGCAATCTTCCACTGCCTGTGTTTGGTCTCTTATATCTTCCTTCAGTTCACAGAACATTTTAACCATGTACATCCTAAACTCCTTCTCTGTCATTTCTTCTGCTATGGCTGCCAATGATTCTAATGAAGTGACGTCTTCATTTGTTTGGGGGCACTTTCTTCTTTTGTCTTTTCATGTTGCTCGTGTATTTCCAGCTCTGTGGGTCTAGGTTGTTACTGTTTTTACCCTATAGGTTTGTAATGCTCTTGTAGGGTTCCAAGACCTCACCTTTGTGGGGAAGAACAATGTTAACAGATCCCAGTATCAACAATATACCACCTGTGAACAATTCGTTGTTATTAAGACATTTACAGTTTAGTCTCAATGTACAGAAATGTTGGATTCAATTATTATCTAAAATATAATCAGTAGTTTTGTAAAAAGGTTTACTGTTTCTGAAGGTGGACAATAAACTGGGGGTTGGGCTTAGGACAATCCACTCAGGAGGTAGGATGTGAGGATATGAGTTAATATATCTTAGGAAGTATGAAGGAGAAATCTAGTAAATAGAGTTAGTAGCAAGAGAATAGACAGGAAGTAATTTAGGGTAGGCAAGTACATGGGATGACAGTAGAGTACATAAAACACACATATGTATTTAGAAAAATACAGAAGTATAGAAGTAAAATTTGGAGGGGAAAGAATAAAAAGAAAAGACAAAAAAGGGCATATACAACACCTCTATATTATATTATTCAGATGACTCAGTCCTCAAAGTCCTATTTCTTGCAAAGTTCTTGGTTTCACATATGTTGGGGATGTGAGGGCTGGAGGATGGAGGGGTAGAAGAGAAAAAACAAACAAACAAAGAAACAATCAAAAAACTTGAAGGAAGAAGCCAAGGTTGTAGCTAGCTTTAGAGATTTGTATTCCTGCTTCTCTTCTCATCCAAAAGGTTCAGTTGTCTTTTGTAGGCTGATGTCTCTGCCCTCCAGATGGTGGAGGTAACCAAGGTGGGGAGACTGGTTCTGGCGCCTGGCGCCTGGGGGCCGGGAGTGGCACCCGTCGGTCCCTGCAGAAAAACTGCACCTTACAGGTCTCTTTTTGGGACCACTCCTATGACTTGAGCACCCGGTACTATCTCCCTCTCTTGCCTGGAGATTCTCTTGCCTGGTCTCTCCGTTGGGCTCCAAACTTTAGCCCCATCTCCCTCTACTAGCAGTTCCCAATTGAGGAAATTCTCACCCTGGGGCTCCCATGGGCGGCTCCCTGGTTGCATTGCACACCTGTGTTGGGCAGCTACTGTGTTGGGTTACCACCACTGGGAAGGAGGGAAGGTCGGAAACCTGGTACCTGGCCGCTGGAGATCCAATCTGGAAACTGCCCCCACCTAATATGGCGAGAATGCTAAGCCAAGGTGGGGGTGGTCTGCTTTCAGCGCTGGTTTGTTTGGTGAGGTAGAGGAGCCTGGTGAGGTGGGGGGAGGCGGGCAATGGCGTTGTGCTGTGGTAGGTAGCAGCTGAGTGACCTGCTTGTGAGCCAGGCAAAGTCTTGGCGATCTGGGTATGTGTTGATAGGTGATTCTGCTAAGGTGCTCACTGAGTATTTCGTGGGCTGGAACTTCCAGCTTTGGGTCCTGCTCCAAAGCCAGGCGTCCTACTTGATCGCTGAGGCCCAGAGACCTGGGTTATTTCTGCACAGAGCAGCTGTATAGGAGTCCTCTAATACTCTCATAGATGGAGCATTCTGACTAGATGAGATCTATTGGTGCAGGGCACTGGGTGCTCACTCCCTTCCTGTTGCCATGTCTCTTGTTCTCTGTTTTTTTTTTTTTTTTAGTGTTCTATAGTTTTCATTGTAGAGATATTTCACCTCTTTTGTTAGATTGATTCCCAAGGTTTTTTTTTTTTCCTCTAGACTATTATGAATGGGGTAGTTTTCCTAATTTCTCTTTTGGTGAATTTATCACTGATGTATAGAAATGATTTTCATATATGGGTGTTGATTTTATATACTGATACTTTTCTGCATTCATTTATGAGTTCTAGAAGTTTTCTGGTGGAGTTTTTTTTTTGAATCTTTTTTATTCTTTCTTTTTTTAAAAATTTATTTCTTACATACATGACAATAGTGGAGTGCATTACATTCATAATTATCCATTCACAGCACAATTTCAAAGAATCATGTCATTGGTAAATAGTGATAGTTCAAGTTCTTTGTTTCCTATTCATATCCCTTTAATTTCTTTGTTCTGTCTAAATGCTTTGGATAGAATTTCAAAGTTGATGTTGAATAGAAGTGGTAAAAAAGAGCATCTTTGCCTTGTTTCAGTTTTTAAAGGGAATGGTTTCATTTTTTCTCCATTTAGAATGATGCCAGCCTTGGGGTTAGCAGATATAGCTTTTAAAATGTTATGTTCATACTATCCCTAATTTTTCTAGTGTTTAGAACATGAAGACATGCTGTATTTTGTCATATGCTTTTTCTGCATCTATTGAGGTGATTGTATAATTCTTACCTGTAAGTCTATTGATGTGATAAATTTATTTATTTCCTTACATTGAAGCAAACTTGCCTCCCTGAAATGAATCCCACTTGAACATGATGCAATATCTTTTGTAAAAAAAATTATTTAAACTAGTTATTCATGAGAGTAGAATGCATTTATTCACCTTGATATATCATAAATAGATGGGATATAATTGCTCATTTTTCTGCATGTACATGTTGCAGAATCATATTGGTCACTTAGTCACATACATACAGTAATAATGTCTGTTTCATTCTACTATCTTTTCTATCCCCATATCTGTAGGCTCTCTCCTCATGTTATTGTTTCCTTTGCTGAGAAGAAACTTTTTGATTTGAATCTATCCTATTTATTGATTCTTGATTTTACTTCTTGCACTTTAGGAGTCTTGTTAAGGAAGTCAGATTCTAGGCCTACATGGTGCAGATTTGGGCCCATTTTTTCTTCTATTAGGACAGAGTCTCTGTTCTAGTGCCTATGTCTTTGATACACTTTGAGTTGATTTTGTGCAGAGTGATAAATAGAAGTTTAATTTCATTTTGCTACATATGAATTTCCAGTTTTGCCAGCATCATTTACTGAATAGGCTATCTTTTCTCCAGTGAATGTTTTTGGCACCCTTGTCTAGTATAAGATAACCAAATTTATGTGGGTTTTGCACTATCTTTTTAAGTATGTTTTTGTATGTGATTTGCCAGAATTCTATTGAAAATTTTTGCATTTATTTTCATCAGGGATATTGGTCTGAAGTTTTCTTCCCTTGATGTGTCTTTGTCTGGCTTTGGTATCAGAGTGATACTAGCCTCATACAGTTCATGCAATGAGTTTGAAATGGTTTACCTCCTTTTCTATTTCATGAATTATTTGTGGAGTATTGGTGTTAATTCTTCTTTGAAGGTTTTGTAGAACTTGACTAAGAATCTGTCTGACTCTGGGCTGTTCCTAATTGGGAGTCTTTTGATGGCATCTTCTATTTTATTGATTTCTATTTAAATTGTGTATTACCTCCTGATTCAGTTTGGGTAGTTCATATGTCTCTTGAAATTTGTCGATGTCCTCCAAGATTTTTCATTTCAGTGGAGTATAAATTTTCAAAATAGTTTCTAATTATCTTCTTTATTTCAGTGTTTATCATGATTATTTCATTTCCATCATGAATTTTAATAATTTGAGTTTTCTCTCTCTCTTTGCCAGTGTGGCTAAGGGTTTATCAATTTCATTTATTTTTTTCCCCTCTTAATGCTTTATTCATTCAAATTACTCAATATAGTTTCATTCTATAGGTTCTTAGTCAATAAAATGACAATCCTTAATGCTAGGCACTGCAATAGACATAATCAATTCACAGCAAACAATTCTAGATTAATTCTAAGCACTGCAAATACACTTAATCATGACAGGCTAATGACAGACATTCCCTCTGCATGCTAAGTTCAAAAGTCTTAAGCCTTAGGCTTTAAGTCCAGCAGATGCACATCACTCAGACCGAGGTGATCAGGTCTGGAACCAAGGCAGGTTTTCCTGGTGTGGAGTGGACAACCGGTTGAGGAGAGGGTCATAGGGAGAAGTTGCAGCTCTCACCAAGGTCCAGACAAGGTGGTTGAGTTTGAGAGCAAGGTGGTGGAGTTTGAGAGTGGTGAGGATCACACAGAGGCTCAGGAAACAATCACAAGTGATGGGATGTCAGGTCCTCATCAGGCTCTCCAGCTAGAGTGCACCCCTCATTTATTTTTTTAATAACTCAACTTTTTGTTTTGTCAATATTTTGAATCATTTCTTCTGTTTCAATATTATTGATTTCAGCCCTGATTTTAATTATTTACTGTTTCTACTGTTTCAGTTTTGATTTGTTCTTCTTTTTCTAGGGCTTTAAGATGTAATGTTAGATCATTTATGTGTTGATTTTTATTCTTTTAATGAAAGAGCTCAATGTAATGAACTTTCCTCTTATCACTGGCTTCATAACATCTAAAAGGTTTTAATATGTTGTATCACTATTCTCATTTACCTCTTATTTAATACCTTTTTTGTAGTTTAGAAATAAGATTTTTAAATTAATTTTTATTTGTTTTAATTAGTTATACATGAAAGTAGAATCACTTATATTACTTTGATATGTCATCATAGATGGGATATAATTTCTCATTTTTCTGAGTATATATATGTAGAATCATATTACTCATATAGTCACACATATTCATAAAGTAAGAATGTTTGTTTCATTCTACTATCTTTCTTATCCCCACATCTCCTACTTTCCCCTCCTTTAGAAATAAATAATAAAATAAAAAATATAAGTTTCTTCAATACCTGGAGTCTAAATAATACCTTATTGAATGATGAATGAATAGGAGGGGAAAAAAGGCATAAAATACATATACTTTGTATAATGATGTCCATCACATTCCACCATCCTTGCTAATCCCCTACCCCCTCTCTTTCCCTCTACCTAATCTAAGGAATGCTATTCTTTTTTGTTTTGATTTTGCCTTTATACATGTACTTTGGGGGTTTTTTGCATTAAAATTCTTAATATGCATTTATACTACCATTTTTGTATCTGTTTGTATATAAAGTATGTTGATACCCAATTTGAGTCTTCATACATGTACTTTGTATAATGATGTCCATCACATTCCATTTGGAAAGCAATATGGAGATTGCTTGAGAAACTGGGTATGGAACCACCATTTTACCCAGCTATTCCTCTTCTCGGACTTAAAAACAGCATACTAAAGGAACACAGCCACATCAATGTTTATAGCAGCACAATTCACAATAGCTAGACTGTGGAGCCAACCTAGATGTCCTTCAGTGGATGAATGGATAAAAAAAATGCAGCATACATACACAATGGAATTTTACTCAGCATTACAAAAGAATAAGACCATGGCATTTGCAGATAAATGGATGGCATTAGAGAAGATAATGCTAAGTGAAGTCAGCCAATCCCAATAAACAAATGCCAAGTGTTTTATCTGATATAAGGAGGTTGACTCATAGTGGGATAGGGCAGGAGAACTTGGGAGGAATAGATGAATTCTAGATAGGGCAGAGAGGTGGGAGGGAAAGGGAGAGTGTAGGGGATTATCAAAGATGGTGTAATGTGATGGACATTATTATACAAAGTATATGTATTTTATACCTTTTTCCCCTGCTATCCATTCATCATTCAATAATGTATTATTTAGTCTCCAGGTATTGAAGAAACTTATATTTTTTATTTTATCATTTATTTCTAATTTTATTTCATTATAATCTGATAGAATGCAGGGTATTATCTCTAATTTTTTATACTTGCTAAGAGTTACTTTGTGGAATAAGATATGGTTTATTTTGGAAAAGGATCCATGTGCTGCTGAGAAGAAAGTGTATTTGCTCATTGATGGATGAAATGTTCTATATATGTCTGCTAAGTCTAAATTATTGATTGTAGTAATTACTTCTATAGTTTGTTTACATTTTGTGTGTAAGATCTATCTAAAAGTAAGAGAGGTGTTTAAAGTCACCTAGTATTACTGTGTTGTGATCTATTTGATTCATGAAATTTGGAAGGGCTTGTTTGAAGTACATAGATGCTCCATTGTTGAGGGCATAAATACTCATGATTGTTATGTCTCATTGATGTGTGATTCCCTTAAGCAGTATGAAATGTCCTTCTTTGTCCCATCTGAGTAGGTTTGGCTTGAAGGCCACTTTATCTGATATGAGGATGAAAACTTCTGCTTGTTTACTGGATCCATATAAATGATATGTTTTTTCCCATCCTTTCACCTTCCATCTATGGATGTCTTTGCCTATGAAGTTAGTTTCTTGAAGACAGCATATTGTTAGGTAAATGATTATAGGAAGAGTGAAAGAGGAATCAATAGAAGTTGTGTAAGGGTCTGGTGAAGTGTTGGAGAAAGAGACCACACAAGAGACTGACTTCATGCAATTGGCAGGAGGGAGTTTATTGAACCAGCATGCTGGGGCTCAAGGCTCACTCAGGAAGGGAGAGCAGCCCAGAGCCCAGAGCAGAGGTCAAGCAGAGCTTAAGTACACTTTTTGGGGAGGGCGGGGTGGGGGGGGCTTTGCATACATCATGAGGTGTGGGAAAATTGAACAACAACTCTGAGACATGATTAGCACATTCATTGGCGGGAACAGGTCGGGCAGGGGTGATTGGTAACTCCTAAGCGGGGTACACATTCGAACTGATTGGTTGGGGCTCTGTGACAAACTGCACAGGGCCCTAGGCTAAATGACCAGTAGGGCGTTGTCTTAAGTATCTCAGGAATTTCAGGTTCTGGGTGTAGCAGAGGAACTTAACAATACCTAGTCTTTTACATTTTAATTCAGGCTTTGCAGCTTAGAAACTTTACCCTTTCAGTTGCTGTTAGCAGGAGAAAAGAGAGAAGGAGAACCAGGGAACAGATAAGTGAGAGGAAAAAATATATATATAAAGAAAAGAAATAAAAGTAAGAAAAGTAAAAATAAAAAAGTACACAACAAAACTGTAATATACTATTCAGACATCCCAGTCCTCAATAAACTGATGCATAAAAAATATTTGGTTTCAAAAAATGGTAGAGATGTGTGAGAGAAAGAAAAAAAAAAAGAAAAACATTCCTGTTGGAAAATTGAACAATTGTTTCCTTTAGAATTCAAAAGTTTCTCAGCTTCTCTTCTCAGCCCAAAGGTAGTGTTGTTTGGAGTTTGATGGTTGCTCCACCCTCAGGATGTTGAGGGTTACTAAGGTGGGAGGGTTAGTCCTGTAGGTGGAACTCTTGCATGTGGGGAATAGCAATTTCCAGTCCATGTTTGAAGGCTCCACCCCAGGAATCTCCTTTGGGTTCTAGTTGTGTGATGTAGGAGCCTGATCTTAGACCCTTACATTGCCTGTGGACCCCACAATTTCTGGTCTCTATTTGGTCTCCATACTTGATCTCTCCCACCCCTGCTCTTTTGAATTCCCAGTTTGGCACCTCTCTCCCAGGCAGTCTTGAGGACTTAGTACCTGACACAGAGAGCCGTTGTGTACAGGTCAGATCAAGACTAGGTGCTAATCATATAGCTTTGAGTACTCACTGGTTTGGTGGCTAGGGAAGTACAGGGAGACTGGAGATTGGGGAGTTTAAAGGCTCTGTTGGGTGCTAGACCTGGCAGGACCAGGTGGATTCCAGACTGGGGAGAAAGTTGGGGACCAGACTTGTGCCTGGGCTCTGCAAGTGCTGGCTTGAGTGAGCCCTGGAGATCCAGTGGATGCTAGACTGGCTGGCTGGGAGAGCTGAGAGCGAGATGCCCTCACACCCTCTTCCAACATTCCAACCTACTGTAGCCAGCCCCTTCTGTTCCCAAGTGCTTCAGGACTCAAGGAGCTGGGAAGACCTCAGCTCTCTCAAGACTCTCTAACCTGTGTTTCCCTGGGAGAAATGCTCCCAGTTTCTGAATTTCCACAGTATTTCTAGGCTCAGACAGGCCCACATAGACCTAGCTGCAAACTCACAGGTATGGATTTTCGTTTCTGTAGGCTCTGCCATGCTTGATATTAGACTTCTAGGCCCTAGCTGGTATCCCAAGATGGAGGTGGCTGCCTGGCAATGGCCGAGGTGGCAGCAAACCCGCAGGCACCTTGATACAGGACTTCCAGGCCCTGGATGGTGTGTCTCAAGATGAAGTCTGGTGCATCTCGAGACGGTGATGGTGGTAGCTACAGCAGTGTCCCAAGATAGAGGTGGCTGTGTTCTGAGATGGGGCAGCAGTGGGCCAGTATAGTTAATTTGAATTTTCTTCTACTTGCCTAGATTCTAGTTCTTCCAGGTTACTCTTAATCCATTTTTGCTTTTGTTGTTACTGGTTACTATCAACATTGAGAATTGGCTTTCAAATTCTTTATAAATACAGTAAAAGTATTAACCATCTCTCAGTGTTCATCATACATCCACACACCTACCCAAGGAGAGAAAAAGCAACAGACAAGTATACATATTCATGCTTCACTGGGAATTAGAATTCATGCAACAATATTGTCTCTGACTATGTGAACTATCCAACATCTGATAATCTATGATTAGAAAGCCTGACCCAAGGTTGTCAGTGTAACTGATAAGCATTATTGACTGTTTCACTTCCTTGGCCTGGCTGGATCACTTAGCTATCATATATCAATGTTAATACTGTTAAGTCTTTCTTCTTGGGCACAGAAGATTCCCAGGAAGATTGCTACCAATTGCCTGACTACAGGAATAAGGGTTGGCTGCCAGCGTTTTGGGAGCTGAGAAAGGTAGAGTGCTCAGGGTCTTGGTATCCAAATGCATGTTCATTTCCTTCTTTTCTTAAAATATATTAAGACTCTTTTCTACTTGGCCAGCAATATTGCAAAGACTGTTTTTACATTTCCAGGAAATGAATCTTCAGTTTCTTGTCAGGGAAGGGAGAAGTCATCACTTGTCTGCAAGGAGTGCTGTGAGTGGTCTTATTTTTATTGGTGATTTCTAAATATGTATTGGACCAATCTTCTTAATTTTAGCCCTTATTCATCCCTTGTTTCAGAATACTGATGCTGTCAATTCCGGAACCTATTGGGGATCTGCAGCCCCAAGTTTATGTGGTTCTTGACTCTCTTAAATTATTTTTTTCCTATCCCTTTGCCTTTTGGATTTTCATTTTGTTACTGATGTTCTCCCTGATTTTCTCATCCTTTATGTCTATGCATAAAAAATCCTTTACTGTCAGTTCCATGGAATTTTGGAAGGGATGAAAATAAATATGTACATTCAACATGCGATCTGTATTTGAAAATTGTGGTTTCATTTTCCAGCTCTACACTTTAGTAGCCGTGTATATTTGAGCAAGAACATAGTGATAATAATTTATTATTGCAAATGATAAGGTACCTCACCATTTCAGTGTTCTTGGCTGCATTAAAAGAATAGGTGATATTTTAAATATTGAACAAATATTTGGTAGTCAGCTTGAACACTGGCTACCTGATTTGCCATGTTTTTGTTTTCTTTATTTCAAGACTATAAGGATGGCAGGTGCAAGGGGTTTATTAAATTTGTCTAATTTCTTTTCCTTTATGCATGGCCCAACATCAGGAGTCAATAAGTACTTGTACAAATCTCAACAGCCACAGATAGTTACTTTTCACTAACACTTCTTGGTAATTCCTATAGATTTATACTTTTAAAATTAATGTTATAATTCGATTTGGGGTTTATGTCATTATGGATCTCTCTTTCTCTCTCTCTCTCTCTCTCTCTCTCTCTCTCTCTCTCTATATATATATATATATATATATATATATATATATATATATATAGACATATATCAAACATCTACCCCGCTACCTGATTGAGATAATATGGCTGATGTAGAAAGCAAAACAACTATTTTGGGACCACAGCGTCATCTTCTCCACATTCAGTCTTGACGGTAGGGATATCCAATGGTTGGGGCAAATGGAGATTACTCTTCTCTAAGTGGCATGAAGAAATGAGTGAACTTGAGGACTGGAAGGAAATGTGGGCATTTGATGTCCACTTGTCTGCTCCTTCACAAAAAGTGTACACTCTGAATTAGATGTTAAAGAGAGATAATAAGAACGCCTCAGACAATGCAACCTTCTACACAACTCGTTGGGCTTTTCCTCATCATCATTGTCTGGATAGAGCAGAACACTATATCCCTTTGAAGAGGTACTTTCTGTCTGTTCTGATTCTATTTTTCTTTTTCTTTGCTATACTCACAGTTGTACAAGTACCTTATGCAATTTCAGTGAATTGTTGCTCAGCATAGATCAATACAAGTTCCACTACTGACAATTTCTCCAAGTACATACCCCTTTAAAGCCACCTTGTGAACAATTCCATATGAGTCTCATTTAAGGCTCCCTCGAAACATAAGTACTCTGTAGGAACAGTACCTAATCGATTTTCCACAGCAAATTGACCCCTTTAGACCTTGGGCAGGCATTGGAGCTTGTCATAATAAAGTGAAATGGGAGCCCTTAGGATAAATGTTATGGGTGGGGGAGAAGCTTAGAGGTGCTGACCTGTGCTAGAGAATGCTGACTAACTCATCCTCCCCAATAGCAAGTTAGCAGGGAAACTGTAATAGCAGTGAAAGAGACAGCCAAAATGTCTGAATTTCTTCTTTTGCTAAAAACTGCAAAGTCTCAAATCCACATTTTCTCCCCACCCCCCATGGATAGAGAATATAACTAGGTATGCTGATAATATTTTTAAAGAAGATATAAGAATTTTTTCCATTGCAAGAAAAGTATATACTCATTTTAAAAATTACAACATATAGAAAGCAGAGAAAGACAAAAAGAAGCAAGGAATATTCTGCTATGTTTTTAACACTTAGAAATAATTTGTCATTGCAAAAAAATCTATATTTTTGTCTTTCATACCCTAAGTATACATTTTTGAGTTTTTAAACAAAATTCTAGTTTCATTCTTATCATTTATAAAATTGAATTGTTTCCTTCTCTTATAATAAAAAACATTTTTAATTACATTGCAAATTCAAATTCACTGCAAACATTATATTCAATTATTACTCTATATTCTTTTCAGCAGGTTGATTTATGTATCTTTTACTGTGGGATATTTAAGTTATTTCCATTTATGTTTTAATTTAGAACATGATAATGGTAGCAGTTCAAAGTAGTAGGGAATTACAAACAACATCCCCCACAAATAGGTAATAGGAATAAGTTAAATCCTACTTCTTATTCCTAAAAAAATTATAGTTGGGTTAATAATTTAATATTTAAAATACTATCCTGAAATAGCTAAAAGTATATAAAGGCAGACATTTATATAATCTTGGCATACAAAAATATTGCTAAGCAGATATAAAAGCAGAAACCACAAATAGGATTATTGTTAGATTTAGGTGATGAGAATTTAAATATTGCATTATAACAAAAGTACTTATATATATACAAGATATATATGTATATATATAATATATATATACAACACACATACATACAGATGTTAGAAAAAAGAATAATCAACTATCTAAAGAGTACTTATAAATCAATAACAAATGGTATAATAGATAAAATTATCAAAAATTGGTATATAGATGATTCACTGAAAGAGATACACAGAAAATGTATTTATAAATTTATTCATACTTTTCATGTACCTTAGTAAAAAAGATAATATAAATTAAAATAATCATATACTGTTGCATCTAAAGACTAGTAAAATTCTCATGTTGCCTTAACTAAAGTGAAATAGGTACATCAAACAGATAATAACTATAAATTGCTACAATTTTCCTACAAGTTTCTTTGACAATATATAAATGAAAGACTAAAAATTGAGTTCTTTCAAAAAATAATATTTTATGTAATTTATTCTACAGATGAAATTAAAGAGGTGTTCATAGATATGTATGCATGGATAGTCATCTCAGTTTTGTATGTAATCATGAAAAATGGTAAGCAACCTAAATGTCTAGAAACATTTTGACATGATCATGGAATAGAAAAGCATGATATAAATGTATGTCATATACTATTTTAGAATTGTGGGTGATTAATATCTATTAATGGGAAAATATGAATGTGTGATTTTTTTGTGTTTAGCAAACATTTACATTTCTAATTAATTAAAAACATCTAGAAGATTAGGAAAGTAAATGTTAACAATGATTATTTCTAGAGGATCCTATTTCCCATATATAACTTTACATATCTCCTTCAATTGCATCCTATCATAATCATGGACTTCTTATCTTGTACTTCTAATACAATAATAAAAACATAAATATTTTAATAAATATTTTAATTTCTATATCTTCAAGTATATTTATTATATTTTTTCTTATCATAAATGACTATAAATAGGAAAGTTAGTTTGAAGAATGTGAACATTTTTGAAACTCCAGACATACATTTTAAAATGTTCTGTATCGGTGTAGCATCATCGGAGGGATTAACACGGGAACAGTCCATTTTTACCATAATTTTATCATCATTAGTTAAATGATCACTAGTGGGAGTATATTCCCACATTTTAGAATGTTTGTTAACCAGTTGAATTTTCACTGTTGAAAATTGTTTCTTTGAGGGCATAGTTTTAAAACCATAATAACAGTTTATATTGTAGGCAATGGGTTTTCAGATCATCATAAAAGCAAACTCCTTTTTACAGGCTATGGAAGTGCTCCAGAATTGCTATGATTTTTTTGGGGGGCTCTTTTTTAGCAAAGAGAACACAATGCAGGCAAATTCTCCATTATTGATCACCATATTGCCTGTCTTTTGTGCCCTTTGAAAGATCTCATGATTTGTCCCTCTTCATTCCAAAGACTGAATCAGTGTCAAAGTAAAAAATAATTTATTGAATTGTATTTCCAGAAGATGATGCTTTTACAGTATTGAAAATGTGGGTTTTGACCTTTGGCAGCAATTGCCTATTTTACTTCATTCTTTCCATCAATGCCATTGGTGGAGAATATAGACTCTATTTTGAGAACAACTCTGATGTGTTGCCTATCAGCACACAAATGTTCTCACTTTCTCTTCCCAACCTCCTTTCTTTTTGCCTCTGTTCCTCCCTGCCTCCCTTTCTTGCTTTTCTTTGTGCTCACCTATTCTAGCAATCATTGTTGGAATATATGGAATATGGATATATTCTATGGATTCTGGGATAAGTCTGGGCTCACACAGAAAGGAGCTAGAAAGTCTACTTTTATCTGGTTCTAAGCCTAGGTCTATATCACTTAGGAAAAGTATTACTTTCTGAGGTCTACATTTCTCACTAAAAGACTATATTTATATCAGAAGCAAAGTCCTCAACATCCTACAATGCATTCATTTACCTAGCCTTGGCCTCTGGGTAGTACAGTTCATAGGAATCTTGAAGTATTGGTCTATGTTATTATAGCAGAGAATACAAGCTACTCATGGAGCTCAGTATCCTTTTCTTTCTCCTAGACACAGAGCCAGACTATATTTCTCAGATTTGTTTATAGTGAGCTGTGCTTAGACTAAATTCCAACCAAAGTAACATGGAAGTTTTTAGTAAATATTTCTATGAGATTTCTACTTCTAATTGCCTTGAAAAGACACATACTCATGGAAACTTAGGAAGCCATGAGTAGTAATGCTATAGCTTCTAAGTTGAATAAAGTAGGAACATTCATAGAAAATATAGATTTACTACAGATAAGGACACTCAGATAAATGATGGATCTCCAAATTCTGGAATATACAATAGATCATATTAAATAAAGTAGAAAAAGGATATTGAAGTGTAAGAGACGTATGCATGTAAGTGTTCCATAAAATCATAAGACACACCAGTCACATAATGTGGATGGGAGGTCCTAGAGTTCTCCCTACTTACTGAAACAGAAAGAATTGTGTAGTAAAAGGATTCTAGCATCAGCCTAACATTACCCTAGAAACTAAGTGGTGGCTGGCTGAGGTAGGCCAAGACTGATATCAGAAGAAGCTATTATAGAATTGGCCTCTATAATAGCATTGGTGATTACAGGACCCCAAAATAATAGAAGCCAAGTGCAGACACTTTCTTACAAAAAAAAAATACTGTGAGAAAATATTGTAAGGTGTGAATAGTCAGAGTAATGTAAAATGCTGCAGTGATACTTAATACAAAATGACATCTCCAAGGGCAAATAAATGGACTGTCCATAGTGTATTTCTTAATCTATTCAAACAAAAGAAATCAAAGGCAAGTGATCTGGAAGGTAAGTGCAACTTACTCAATAGAAGTCAAAATTCTTTGCATGGTTTTTGAATCTGTGTGAGTTTCTAAACCTAGAAAGGGGATACTGAATCCTCAGGAAGAAGGAACCTGCAATACTAAGCATATCTATACAGTAATGATTTCCTCAATCCTTCCTCAAAGGGATCCACAGTCATTTACCCAGGTAAGTATGCATTAAGGCAAAGGACTATTGAACATACCATCCGAGCTGACATTCATTCCAAAGGACTAATACCATGAAATATGGCCTTTGAAAAACTTGAATTTACTCAAGAATGAGTGACAGAGAACTTCAGTTTGGGTTCCATGGGCCATGACAAGTCAAGTTCTTCTGAACAGTTTGAGATAAAGACTAAAGGCAAGCTTTTAATCTGCTTTAAAATAATGTTCATTGACTACAGAAGTTCATTGCAAGGTCTGGCACTACCACATTAGCACATTTTTCCCTGAATATATAATTGGAATAGACACATTTGGTAACTGTAGAATTCCCAAATTAGTTCCTTGACCTATGGAGTAAAAACTGTTTTAGAACGGAAAGAAGGCTCTGTAACTCTCAAACTCCAGAAAATTTAATTAAAATAATAACAACCACCTCATCCTGAGTGAGAATGGTGCCAATAGTGCCTACCTTAAATCCTTAAAGGTTTGTAAGGATGGTAAATCATTGTTCTTTCCCTGAATAAGAAGACAAGTCCTGAAAAATAATAGCGAACTATTATTAACAAGTACTAGATTCCATTGCAACCACTGTGCCAGATATAGTGTCTTTGCTAAAGCAGATTAACACTGCCTCAGGATGTGATATGTGTCCACTGATCTGGTTAATATATTCTTTTCCATTTCTATCAGGCAGAAAGAATAGAAGCGATTTGCAGTCACATGGGATGGACAACATTTGACTTTTATGGTTTTGCCCGACAGCTATACTAACTTAGTGTGTCTATCATAGTATAATCCAAAGGGATTTGGATTGTCTGAACATTCCACAGAATACCAATTTAGTTCACTAAATCATGGATGATGTTTACCTAACATGTAAGAAAGAAATCGAAGCTACATTTGAGGTAGTCCTCCGGAGGGTAGATGGTAGATCTTAGAAAGTTTCAGTGTCCTGCGAAATCAGTGAATTTTTTCCAAGTTCAGTGCTCTAGAGAATGTCATAATATTTCCTCCACATTAAAAAACAAATTATTTGATCTTACGTTTTCTACAACTAAAAAGGAAGCAGAACATTGATTAGATATCTAGGTTCTTGAAGCACGTGTTTCATACTTGCAAATACGACTCTGATCCATTTGCCAAATAATTAGAGAAGCAACCAGCTATTAGTAAGCCAGAACAGCAAAGTAGATAGGCTATAATGTTAATAGCCCTAGCATTTGGGCCATATATCTGGGTAGTTCCTAGGAATATAGATATTTGTAATAAGGAAAATATGTTTATGGTAAACTGCTGTAAAAAAAAAATAACAACACAGAGTCCAGATGTTCTAAAGCAGAGCCCTGCTGCTGTCAGTTACACACATTCAACACACCACTTGTGGCATGCTACTGTGCCCTGATAAAGCTATACCCTGCCAGGAGCTATGAAGCATCCATTTGAACAGAACAACTCTTCACAAGTGGATTCTATTACATCCATCATGACACAGTTAAGCAGGTCCAGCCAGAGCCAGCATCACTGTTAGGAGCAACATGACCTTAAGAGTCATGTTGGTCATGATCTAAGACCTTGTCTTCGTAAGAGTTCTATTATTAAATGACCTAGTATATTCTTTTGCAAATACTTATGAATTAACTGCCAGACTCTTAATATTCAAATGAGTAGAGACATTTTCTGTTAGCACTGATACTTAATTTTTAAATAACTGCTTATATTATGAGAATAATTCTCACTTAAACTTCAGGGATTTAGGTGATACTGGCACTTAAGATGTTAGATACACTTCCCACCTACAATACTTTTGACTAGCTTCTGTTTAACTCCAGTTTTTGTTATTTAACATTCTCATATATTATTTCTTTTCTGTTGGTCTTTTTTTCCCCATCAGTATATAAATAACAAGAGTAGTGGTTGCAGTTTGTTTTTCTCACTGCTAGATCTCTGAAATATAAAACTACACCTTACCTATAGGAGTTGCTAAGTAAATATAATGAATAATATGTAAGCATCTGATGAAAGACCCAACTTCTATTCTTTTTGGTTAATAGAGTTACATGGTGTACTGAATTTAGAGTAAAATAAATGTACACTCCAGTTATTGTAACAATTAGTACATGTAAGAATTCACTTTGATTATTTCCTGATTATATCTATATGTCCTCCCTTGAGAAGAGAGAAATGGCCCTGGTTAATTATAGACCCACTAAGCCATTTGGCTTAATTAGAGGAAAATCCAAAAATACAAATGTACTGATCCCTCAGGTGATTTTGAAGTTCTCAGTTTGACAGAGGAATACAAGTGCAGAGGCTACCCTACTGTCTTTGAGATGCACCTTTGAAAACTATTATTGTGCAGCCTCAACTAACTCTATTCTGGGTGTCGGGAAATGCAGTCTCATTCTTGCTACTTCTTTGATGTCTTTCTCATGTTTGAAATGATATATCCTTGCCCCCAGAGTTATAGATGCAGAGGTTCAAGGTTTAGAGATGAACAAAAAGAAAGTTTATAGTTTGGCCAATATGTGAACATGCCAAAAGTGGTATGGGTTTAACTCAACCCACTAGAAGGTGGAATGTGAAAAAAAATTATTTACTGTGTTCAACAGTATGCCTTAAAGGCAAAATAATTTATTGTGATAGGGAGACTACAACCGTCTCAAAGTGAAGGTAGTTAATAATGTTGCCTCTACTCTCAAAATCAGACTTGAAATGCAGAGGTTTCATGGGGTTTCCAACAACTACTTCTCATCCGTATTCAAATTGAATCCATATCAGAACCAAGCTAATAAAAATGTACCTGCCAATTTATTCCTACAAATTATCAAGTATCTACTTTCTATCTTAAGAAATTTATAACCTGAAACTTCTATTTGACACATGGCAAATCATGCAGAGCAAAAATCAGAGAACCCCTGCCAACACACAGCAGTGGACTCATATTTAAGTGAGAATTTTTAGCTAATATTATATTCCAGTCCCAAGGGAAAAAATAATAAAATAAATTTAAATTGACCTAAGTTCTTGACAACCTCTTTCATATGGTTATACAAATTGCCATACTATTCCATCAGAATGCAATCACTTGAAATTCATTTTCTATCGAGGATTTATTACATAATGATGAAATTATTATGCCTAAGTACTATTACTATAGAGAACTAAAATGAATGTTTGACGCTTTAGTGTCTAAAATAAAATTTTCAGATCTGTCAAAATGCCAAGGATTTGTAGCTTGACACTTGAGAAACTTGATCTAGCACAAAAACCTTGAAGAAAGTGTGAGATGCTCTGAACTGTATTACATTCCATCCAAATTCCAGCTGTCTTTCTGTATCAAATGATCTGACACCTATAGCATCCGCTAGAAAAGTAGCTGCTTCTGATTGACCATGGGAGTCGGGAACTTGATGAAATGATAATGATGATGATCTGTGAGTAAAATTGAATTTATTCCTTATAAACCCCAATATAGATCCAACTACGGGCAGTTGATACTATTATCTCCATTTTATAGCTGAAGGAATCGAGACTCAAAGAATTTAAATAATAATTTTATCCTGTGGTTAGGCAGTCAGGACAATGATTGGACAAATATTCCAAGGCAGATTTGTTCAACAAGAAAGGTCAGGATCACCATCATTATTCTAGGCAGTTTGTTGCTATTGTGGTGACAATATATATGTATGTACATATATATGATATCCACATATATATCCAGTATGTATCCAATATCCACATCATTGTTTGTTTACCTGGAACTATCTACAAAAGTGACGTCAAGGTACCATATCACTTTTACATCTCCTTTCTAGCAAATATCTCTATCCCATGAACTAAATGGTTTTGAAAATGTACAATGAAAGCAAATATTTAAAATAAAAAAAACATATAAGAGCTATGTTCACTTGAAAGGCAGCATAGCATGTTAGAAAGACCAGGTGTATTATGAGAGGTACAGGCCTGAGTTCCAGTCACAGGTTTGTCACTTACTGGCTATGAGCCCCTGGTTGATGTTTGGGTTACTGCCTATTGCTCTTTGATTCATTCCTTGTGCTTTGTCTGCTCTATTCTATCTCACAGGGCATTGACTTCAGCAAACTGCAGTTCACAGTCTCATTCAAATAGGATCAGGGAACAAGAAGGAGGCTTGAAGGTGAAGGAGAGGAAAGCAAGATTCATTCTCTCCTGCATCCCCTGTTTCAGGCAGTACATGGGCAGTAGTTCCATCTCCTTTCCTGCAGAATAATGATTCTAGCTTACACAGATCCCACCCAGCACTTGGGCTTTGGTAACACCACCTACTCCCTGTACGTTAGCACCAGGGCTCTGAGTTGCCTCACAGTCTCTTATAGGCCAGTTCATCTCCTTCAACCCCTTAGAGAATAGTTCTCCATAACAAATATTCTTACTAAACAACTTAAGTGTGGCTTCTGTTTTGCTCACTGAAACTAACTGATGTGGTATGACCAAATAAACTTAAGTTGTCTTTTTTTTGGCACTGGGGGTTGAACCCAGGGGAGCTCAACCACTGAGCCACATCCTCAGCCCTTTTTATATTTTTATTTAAAGACAGGGTTCTCCCTAAAATGCTTAAGTCCTTGCTGAGTTACTGAGGCTGGCTTTGAACTATAATCCCAGGGGCTCTGGAAGCTGTCTCAGCTTTCAGAGCCCCTGGGATTATAGGCAGGCACTACTGCATCTGGTTATTTTACTGATTTTTAAAGTAAGTATGAAAATAGTTGCTTTCAAGTTACCTAATTTGTCAGTGGCTCAGTTTCACCATTTGTAAAATGTGCATAAGAAAAGTACCTACCTCTGAATTAAGGTAAGCTCACTGCTGTAAGAAATAATACACCCAAGTACAGCATCCTGTCCTAGTAGGTGAGAATTGTCTAATAAAGATCTAGGCAACATAGGATGAAGGGGTGTGTGTGTCTGTGCGTGTGTGTGTGTGTGTGTGTGTGTGTGTGTGTGTGTGTGTACATTTGCATGGTGGGGACTGTATCTCGTTCACTGGGTCATCCAGAGACTCAAACTGATGGCAGCTTTGACATCTTCAATATCTTCAATCCAGTTTCCAAGGTCATCTGTAGTGTAATCACCATTCCTCTAACCAGAAAAGCCAAAGGATCTGTGGGCAATTCTTATCATTTTAAACTGCAAATGGTTTATATCACCTTAATTCATAATTCAGTGATTTAAACTCAATTATATGACCATATCTAACAGTATGGGAGCTGGGGAATGTGACCTTTGTAAATATAAAAGTAGAAAAGAAAATTACTTTGGCGATCAGCGAACACTTTCTGCCACCATCTTATAAGGTTTGCAAGGGGATTAAATGAATTCAATTACCTACTAATATAAATTGTTTAGAATAGAACCTTACACATAATTAACAGTATATATGTGTATAAGTGGTTACTGTTATTGTCAGTATTAAATAAGGTAGTGTTTATAGTCTAGCAGAGTCTGAAACATACTAGATCTCAGGAAATGTAATATCATAATCATCACTGACATGGCCATCATCTGAGATCTGAATGTAAAGTTTAGCTTTATTACCATCTTAGACAAGAATTTCTTTTTAAATTTAAAGTTTTGCATTTGTGGAATAAAAATATCAGTATAATTTTTATTAATAATAAAAAAGATGATGATAAATTATAGAGTAGTTAGGAGTCTTCAATAAATTTGGATATGTAGTTGCTTACTGAATTGTTTACTATGTGAAATAAACTAAGAAATGAAGAACCATCTCCTTCCATAGATTGCAACCATAAAAGGAAGAATTAAGGACCCCAAAATCAATAGGAACAGTCATTGCCCTCAAATCTGAATATAATCAAGTGGAAGAAAAAATATATATCACAGACTATTTTAGGTGTTTTGTCTACATGTAAGATGTATAGGTATAGTGGTGAAACAAGTAGTATATGTGTGTGTGTGTGTGTGTGTGTGTGTGTGCGGGCGCGCAAACATATACAGTAAGAATGGCACAAAATTAAGCAGAGAGAATATGCTAAGTAGAGTCAATATCCTGGTGCTATACTATTTTGATTACCATAACTTTAAAATATAATTGGAAATGAGGAAGTTTGATGCCTACAATTTCATTTTTCTTCAAGATTTTATTTATTACTCTAGGCCTTTTTTGGCACCATTTGAGTTCATTTTTTTCCCTATTTCTGTGAAAAATGTCATTGGAATTTTCATGGAGGTCTGTTTCTGGAAATAAAGGAAGTCATTATGCAATGATAAAAGTACCAATTCAACAAGAAGATTTAATAATTGCAAATATATGCACACACAACATCATACAACCTAGTATATAGAGCAATATATCTTATCATATCTGAAAAGAGAAAGTGAGAGTAATACAATAATAGTAGGAGACCTTAATATTTTAACTTCAATAATGGAAACTCCATATCAACAAAGAAACAGTGGGCTTGAATAACATTGTAGACCAAATTGACTGAAGAGACATACACAGACCTTTGCACCTCACAGAAAAAATACACATTCAGGGCTGGGGTTGTGGTTCATCAGTAGAGTGCTCACCTTGCACATGAGAGGCACTGGGTTCAATCCTCAGCACCACATAAAAATAAAAATAAATAAAATAAAGGTATTATGTCCAACTACAACTAAAAAATATTTTTAAAAGAATACACATTCTACTCAAGCATACACAGTGCATCCTCCAGATTAGCTCACATGTTAATTACAAAATAGGTCTTTGCAAATTTTAGAAGACTGAAGTAATAGTAAGTATTTTTTATGATCACAGCAGAATGAATTTGAAATTAGTAACAGTAATAAAATTTTTAAAATATGTGAAAACCAAACTACATGCTCTTAAATAACCATTGGGTCAAGGAGGAAGCTTAAAAAATAATTGAAGAAATATGGTGAAACAAATGAAAACAAAAACACAACATAAGAAAACTTATAGGATGAAGCAAAAGCAGTATTAAGATTGAAGATCAGAGTGATAAATATCTATATTTTAAAAAGGATGAACTCAAACAACTTAATTTTATACCTCAAGGAAATAGAAAAATGAGAATAAACTAAAAAATTGCAGAAGAAAATAAATAATAAATATCAAAGCAAAAACAATCAAACAGAGGACAAAAATTAATAAACAAAACTGAGTTGGATTATTTGAAAATATAAACAAAATCAACAAACCTTTGTTAAAATAATAAAAGGTACAAGATTCAAATAAATAAAACCAAAAATAGAAAGAAAATAATACAACAGCTATATCTAAGATATAAAACGATCATACATGACTATTATGAATTCTCACTTAAACATATTGTAAAATCTTGAATTGATACATTCCTAGAAATATATAGCCTACTAAGATTGAATTAAGTATAACTAGGAATTCTTTTTTTTTAATAATCTCAAATCTTTGTTTCAACATTTAGTTTGAAAAGCACCAACTTGGTTAAATATTCTTCTAAACCTTATATTTTAAAGATTTGTATGCTTGGAAGATATAAATACATCTAGTATACAAAGAAGCCAGTAACAGCACCACAATTACACTTAATTTCTTATATTAACCAAGTTTAGCTTTTAAAGAAAAATTCAGAATCTGTAGTATAGTGTAATACTCTAAAACAATAGTTGTTGTTTAGCCAGAGTTGTAAAAACCCTAATTCCTTTAAGCCTAGTTTTTCTAAATAATAAGACTTAACAGACATAAGAGATTACCTCCATAGATAAGAGCAGATTAATGTTTTAAGAAATCTTTGTTACTTCAGCACATAGAGGATTAAACCTTGGTTTATATCAGTACATTAATATTTGACCTTAGGAAAAAGCATTAAATAAACTGTGCTAATTACATAAACCAATTTAATTATATACCAAAGTTTTGAAATTCACCCTCCACAAATCATCTGCAACTTAGATATTCTACAACTTTTTACTTTACCATATAAAGTCTTTCTCATCCAGGAACTAAATAGGAATTCTTAATAGACCAATAACAAATAAGAGATTTAAGTGGTAATCCAAATTCTCCCTACAAATAAAGACAAGCCCAATATTAACCAGATGACTTCACAGGTGAATTCTATGAAACATTCAAAAGAAAAAAATGAATACTGGTCCTTCTTAAAATCTTCCAAAAAATAGTAGAAGAAAGAACAGTTTCAAACTCATTTATGGGGTCAATATCATTCTGATTGCAAATTCAGACAAAGATATTACAAGAAAATTATAAGCAAAAGAACAATTACACACTATTGATAGGATTATAAGATAGTACAACCATTATGGAAGTCAGTATGGAGGTTTCTCAAAAGATTAGAAATGGCACCACCATATGGCCCAGATATACATACATTCCTTGGTATTTATCCTAATGAATTAATGTCATCATAGTATAGTGATACATGCTTACCCACATTTATAGCAGCAGAACTCACTGTAGCCAAATTATAGAACCAGACTAGATGTCCATCAACAGATGAATGGATAAAGAAACTATAGTATGTACACACACACACACACACACACACACACACACACACACACACAGGAGTGGTAGTTATGTGAAGGGTGGGGGGTTACTGGGAATTGAACCCAGGGTGCTCCACTGCTGAGCTACATCCTCAGTCATTTATTTATTTTGAGACAGCTCTTGCTAAGTTGTCAAGGCTGTCCTTGATCTTGTGATTCTCCTGCCTTAGCCTCCTCAGAGACTGGGATTAGAGGTAAGTGCCACTGTGCCCAACCAAAATGTAGTTATATTCCACCATAAAGAAGAAAAAAAAATGTCATTTGCAGGAAAATGGATGGAACTGGAGAACTGTATATTAAGTGAAATAAGAAAGACTCAGAAAATCAGGGTCCTGTTTTCTCTCATATGTGGAAGCTAGAGAGAACAAAAGGAAAGACAAATGGGAGGAAATCTCATGAAAACAGAATGGATAGGAGTAGAGTACAGGAAGAGGACCAGGAGGAGAGAGGAGGGAATGTGAAGGGAGATGTATCAGGGGAATGAAATAGACCAGGTCATGTTATATGCATGTATAAATATGTAACAAAGAATCCAGAAGGTCCAGAAGGAGCTTATTCAAATGGCCTTGACTGTTAAGAGATATTGATGAAAACTCCACAGTCAACATCATAATTAATCAGAAAAAAAACTGATTTTTTTTCCTTGCAAGGTCAGGAATAAGGCAAGGATGCCCTCTCTTACCAATTCCATTTGATGTAGTACTTTAGGTGGTTGTATTATAGAAGTAGGTAGTTGTGGAGGAAGGATCATATTTTAAATAAGATGACTGATAAAGCCCTCAATGAACATGTCAAATATGTACAAAGACTCTAAGAAAATGAGGAAATAGACATTATCTTCCTGGGGATACATCATTTTAACAGAGGAACAGAAATAGCAAGTGTCCTGGAGCAGAAAATATACCGGAACCATTTATGGTCCCAAACTAGAAGCCAGTATGTAAATGAGAGGCAGATGATTTAGAGAAGAAATCAAGTGGGACAGACACAGGGGTAGCACTAGATAGGACCTTGGAGTCCACAGTAAGGGCTTTGGTTTTCAGACAAAATGAAATGAAAAATCATCCAGGTGTTTTGAGCAGAGGAATAATATTAGCTTTTCTGCACTCTAACATGGCATCTGTAGGTTCTGTTTGTTGATAGGATACAGTAAGGTGAGGGCAGGAGAAGGGAGATGGTTAGAGAACCACCTTCTGTCTCCTTCTTTTTGTGCCCTTTGGTGATGAAGCACTTCCTCCCCAATTCCACTTCCACTCCACTGCTCCTATTCTCTAAGTCCTCTGATAAAGAGCTTTCTAACCTTCTAACCATCTTTTCCTTGGGAAAAGACATACTAAACTTATCCACTCGGAAAGGTAAATTATTTATAAGTGATGTTATATAAGCAGAGTGTGAAGTTTAAACAAGGGATGGAGCTCCAACTGCAGAGTTTCAAATAAGTGGACAAAATTTTCTTTGGGCCAGAGGGTCTTCCTGAAAATACTTAAAATGGTTTTATACAAAACTCAGATACTCTGAGTAACAAGGCCAGTCTCAGTTCCAATCTTTTGTGATGAGACAAACTGTACACACAAAAATGAAAAGAGAAGGACAGGCTTCCTTACAAAATTCACAAGGTGATAAAATATCACATTCATATGGAAAATCTTATTCAATCACTCTATCATCATAGATCCCATTTCATTTATATATCTCCAATTCCCTCCTTCCATAGTATTATTAGGACTTTCAAATCTGCTTTAGAAAACTGAGTTAGTCTCCTAATTTTGATTTCTTCAGTCCAGGTTTAATACCCTACTCAATTCAATTTCCACACCAGAATGGTCTTCAAGTACAAAAGATATCATTTCTCTATGTAAAATACATTCAGTGATTCTCCCTTACCTTAGGATTCTCCCTTACCTTAGTGATTCTCTCTTTCCTTTAGGAACTGATTGCCTTTATGTTCATCTTCCATTAATCCTGTACCTCTACCCTTACCACCTTACTCCCTCCATGTGTGTGTGTGCATGTGTGTGCAAGTGCACACATGTTCTGCTTCAATCACAATCCATGCCATATATTTCCTCTGGGGTTCAGTGCTTTCTATTTTCTCTTCCTGTTAAAGATTTTTAATCTCTATTTTTAAAAATTTCTGTCTGCTCTTCAGGGTAAGGTGTAGACATTACCTCCTCTGGAAAGCTCTCCCTGACCTATTACTCAGTGAGATGCTCTTCCAGGATTTCCCACAACATCCCTTTCTGACTTCAGACCTTGAAGACAGCGTACATGAATTTGAGAATGCAGTATGCACTAAAGGAGGACAATGTTAAAACATGATCATAATATTCAAAAACTCTGGGACAACATCAAGAGACCAGACCTGAGAGTCATTGGTATTAAAGAGAACATGGAGATATAGGCTAAAGGCATTAAGAACATATTTAATGATATTAATAAAAAAATTACCCATGTCAGAAATGAAATATACATCCACATACTGAAGATTGACAGAACCCCAAATACACTAGATATGAAAAGGAGTTACTAAGAAATATCATAATCAAAATACCTAACAGAAAACGAGGAAAGGATATTAAAAATCGCCAAGAGAGAAACATCAGGTCACATTTAGAGGAAAACCAATAAGGCTCACCTTTGACTTCTCAACACAGACCCCAAAATCAAGGAGGGCCTGGCTTGAGATATTCCAAGCTCTAGAAGAAAATAATTGACAGCCAAGATTCCTATATCCAGAAAAAAATCTCTTTCAAATACAATGGGGAAATAAAAACTTCCCATGGCAAAGGTAAACTAAAAGAATTCATGACCACCATTCAGCACTACAAAGACTACCCAAAGAAAAACTGCAAACAGAGGAACCCCAAGACAAATTCCAAATCTTTCAAATAGATAAGTATTAATAAATGAATAACTAACTAAGTGAAAATCAAACAGAATTAAATAAAACAAAAAAATCAAAATGGCAAGAAACCACAAACACTTATCCATAATAACAGTGAATATAAATGGACTCAACTTCCCAATTAAAAGACATAGTTTAGCAGAATGGATCAAAAAATAAGATCCAACAATATGTTGTTTGTAAGAGACTGATCTTAAGGCAAAGACACCCACAGGCTAAAGGTAAAAAGGTGGAAAAAAAATTCCATGCAAAAATCATCAAAAACCAAGCAGGAGTAGCTATTTTTATATCTGACAAGCAGATTTCAAGCAAAAATTAATCACTCTAGCAAAGGAACAACCCAGCAAAAAGTTATGATGACGGTAAATATATATGCTTCAATGCCAGCACACCCAATTACGTAAAACAATACTACTTGACATAAATATCACATACACTCCAACACAATAATACTGGATGACTTCTACTCTCTTATCACCAATGAACAGGTCATAAAAACATAAATTCAATAAAGATATATCCAATATAAATAATAGTATAAATCAAATGAATCTAATAGATATCTGCAGAATATTTCACCACAAAACAATTGAATTTACCTTCTTCTCACTCATGAAACCTTTTACAAAATAGACCATATTCTATATCACAATGTAAGTTTTAAAAAATATAAAAAAGTTAATATGCTCCTGTGTATCCTATCAGATCAAAATGGAATGAATCTGGGAATTAACAGCAAGAATAATAATAGAAACCACATAAACACATGGAGATCAAACAATGTTCTTTTAAATGAAGAATGGATCAGAGGAGAAATGAAAGAAGAAATCAAGAAATTATTAGAAGCAAATGGGAACAGAGATATAACAAATCAAAATCTATGGGACAGTTTGAAAGCAGTTGTAGAAGGAAAATTTATTGCCTACATTAAATTTAATGCTTACATTAAAAACATAGAGAGATCCCAAATAAATTAGCTTATGCTCCACCTGAAGGCCTTAGGAAAGAAAAAACAAACCAATCCCTAAATAAGTAGAACACAGGAAACCTTAAAGATCAGAAGTAAAGTTAATGAAATGGAGACTACAAAACAATACACAGGACTAATGGAACAAAGAGTTGTTTCTACAAAAAGATAAATAAGGTTGATATACCTTTAACCAAAATAAGAGAGAGAGAGAGAGAGAGAGAGAGAGAGAGAGAGAGAGAGAGAGAGAGAGAGACCAACCCAGATAAACAAAATTAGAGATGAAAAAAATATATCATCACAGACAATATGAAATTCAGAGGATCATTAGAAACTATTTTGAAAATTGATACACCAGTAAACTGGAAAATATAGAAGATGTTGACAAATTTCTAGATACATATGAACTACCCAAATTGAACCAGAAAAATATAGAAAACTAAACAGACAAATATCAAATAATAAAATTGAAATAGCAATCTCAAATGCATTCTATGAAACCAGTATAATCTTGAATCAAAAAAGTAGACAAAAACGAAACCAAGAAAGACAACTACAGACCATTATTCCTGATGAACATAGATGAAAAAATCCTTAAAAAATATTAGCAAACTGCAATCAAAAGCACACCAAGATGATAATACATCAAGATAAAGTGAGCTTCTTCCTAGGGATGCAAGGTTGGTCCAACATAAGTGAATCAATAAATGTAATTCACCACTTAAATAGGATTAAGAAAAAGAATCACATGATACCATCTTAATAGAGACAGAAAAAAGACCTTTGATAAAATATAGCACCCATTCATGTTAAAAACACTGGAGAAGCTAGGAATAGAAGAAACTTAAACTCACTAGTGAAAATACTATATATGATAAATACAAAGTCAATATCATACTGAACAGAGAAAAACTTAAAACATTTCCTCTAAAATTAGGAAAAATAAAAGGATGCCTCTTCTTGCCACTTCTGTTTGGTTCAGCTCTCAAAACACTAGCCAATGTTATAAGACAAGTGAAAGAAATTAAAGAGATACAACTAGAAAAATATATCATCAAACTATTTCTGCTAATGACATGACCCTAAATTCAAAAAGACCTAAAAACTCTACCAGAAGAGTCCTATAGCTGATAAATGATTTCAGCAAAGTAGCAAGAAACAAGATCATTACTCATAAATCAATATCTTTCCTATATTTATTTATTCCTCAACAGCAGTTCTGCTGAGGAATAAATCAGGAAAACAACCCTTTTACAATACCCCCCCAAAAAAAAAATAAAATAAAATGCCTGGAAATTAAGCTAATCAAGAAGGTGAAAGATCTCTATGATGAAAACTGTAGAACACCGAAGAAGACTTTAGAAGACAGAAAGACTGCCAGTGTTCCAATTAATACTTTCAAAATGGTCATACCAAAAGCAATATACAGATTTGGTGTCAAGATATCTATAATATTCTTCACAGAACTAGAAAAAACAGCCCTTAAACCCATTTGGAAGAATAAGAGATCCAAAAGAGCTAAAGAAATTCTGAACAAGGAAAAGGGTGCAGAAGGCATCACCATACCAATCTCAAATTATACTACAGAGCTATAATAACCAAATAGCATGGAATCGGCAACAAAACAGACACAAAGATCAATGGAATAGAAGTCACAGAGACAAACCCACATATTTGCAGCCACTGTATATTTGACAAAAGTTCCAAAAATATATGATGGAGAAAAAAAAATAACCTTTTTAACAAATGGTGCTGAGAAAACTGGATATTCATACATAGAAGAATGAAATTATATCCCTATCTCTCACCCTGCACAAAAGTCAAATCCAAATGGATCAAAGACTTAGACCAGAAACTTTGAAACAGCCAGAAAAAAAACTTCACTGACTTCCTCAACAAAACCCCAAAAGCTGGAGGAAAAAAAAACCCCAAATCAATACACAGGAAGTCATCAAATTAAAAAGCTCCTGCATATCAAAGGAAATGATTAAGAAAATGGGAGGAAATCTTTGTCAGCTTGTTTTCTGACAGGGGATCAATATCTAGAATATATAAAGAACTCAAGAAATTCAACATTAAAAAAATCAAACAACAACCACAACAATACTAAAAAAACTCCACCACAAATAAACAAATCAATAAATGGATAAATGAACTAAACAGGCATTTTTCAACAGAAAAAATACAAATGGCCAACAAATACATGAAAAAAGATGTTTATTATCTCTAGCAACCATAGAAATGCAAATCAAAACTACACTATGATTTTTACCGCACTCCAGTAGGATGGCACACCATGCCTCTGGTTGTATTAAAAGAGGTTTATGGAGTTCCTGAATAATGTGAATCTGTGATTTGTACAAGGTGCTTCTATTCTTGCTACAAATTTTCTAGCCAGGCAGGTTCTGAACTAGATGCTTTACACAATGTGTTCATCTTTAAATCTAAGACCAGTGAGCATTGATGATTTTAGTCCTTAGATGCCTTCTTAGAACTAGGCTTCTCAGAGATTCGAAAATAAAAGAAGGAACAGTCACTCAACATACCACAGAAGTAGATTGTTTTCAGTCCAGTATGGTTCTGAGAAACTTACACAATGATATTAGTTCCAATAATAAGATTTTCTGTATCTTTGCATCACAATAGTCTTTATAACCAAATGATAGAAGGAGAGGTCAGCTGAGATTCTAAGTGCCACACAGACCGGATTTTAAGGTTGGAAGAATGTCAATTTAAAATTACACATTCAAGATTCTGGAGCATTTTTGTATTTTATTGTGGCTAGTGGAAACTTATATTAAAAAAGAGAGAGAAAAGGAAAAGGAAAAAAAAGAAAATCTGTATGCAAACAATTGACATTTGAATCTGGCCTTGGAGGCTTCAAAAAAAATGAATGAGGATGGATATAAAATCTTTCTGTTATTTACTCTCATTTCTAATAATTAAGTTTCTCTCTAATTAATTGAACATTTTACATCTCTAGCTTAGATTAAATAACCTAAACTATAAAAGTCTCAGCTTTTTAAAATCTACAAAGTGAGGTATACATGGTGATGCTGAATTGATTATTAGCTTCTGAGAGACAGCGTTCCATAATATATATCTGTTTTTCAACTCTGGCCTCACTTTGGGGATTTCTTACTCCTGCATTTAATACAAACATGGAATGTTCTTGGGACACATTTAAGATTATGAAGATATCTATATCAAAGAAAAGTTGTTCACAATTGTTCAAGAATGAATCATAGACAAATATTCAAAATCCTTAGCAATCAGGGAAAGGAGAATAAAAATTATGCTGAGGTTTCATATTATTCCAGTTAGAATGGTAATCATCAAAAATACAAATAAAAATAAATTCTGTTTAGGATGTGGGTGAAAGTGTACACATATACATTGTTGGTGGGACTGCAAATTAATGCAACCTCTCTAGAAAGTATAGAGAGTATAGAGATTCCCCAAAAGACTAGGAATGAACCCAAATATCCCACTCCTTGGTATTTGTCCAAAAGAACTAAAATCAGCATACTATAGCAATAAATGTATGCCATATTTATAGAAGCACAATTCACAATAGCCAAGTTATGGAATCAGCCTAAGTAGCCTTCAATAGATGAATGGATAAAAAAATGTGTTATATATTGACAACGAAGCTTAACTAAGCCATAAGGAAGAATGAAATTTTGTCTTTCGTTAGCAATGGAAGGAGTTAGAGAACATCATGCTGAATGAAATAAGCCAGACTCAGAAAGTAAAGGGTTGAATATTTTATATGTGGATGCTAGAGAGAAATAAGACATTTTAAAGGTGGGGGGGCATGTATCTCATGAAAATATAAGGGAGAACAGTCAAGTAGAGAAGGGGATTGGTAGAGAGAAGAGGAATGGTAAAGGGGAGAAACAGCAGAATGAAATTAATGGAACTATGATATGTTCATGTATGAACATTACACAATGAATTCTATTTGTAAGTATAACTATAATGCACCAATTGAAAAATCAATAAATAAAAGGATGTCACAAAGCAAAAGGAATAATAAAAAAGAACAATCCTAAACTTTGGATTGCTAAATTACTAATAGTTAAATCCACTGAATCATGTAACAAAGTTAACTTTTATAAATCGAGGAATTGATACCTATCCAAGCTAGTAAATTGCTCAAGTGTTTAAGACTCCCCAACTTTTGATGTATATATATTACGATCTATCCCAGTAATGTTGGCTTTAGATTTTACTGTGAAGTCAAAATAAAAGTACTCCAATCAAGGATCAGTGTTCCTTGAGTGAATTGCCTCATATCTGTGCTCCAGGAAAGAAGAGAAAAAGAAAGAGGGAGGAGAAACTTATGTAAAGACAACAGAAGACTTCCCAGAGGCTTTGGCACTGATTCCCAGAGGAAACAATCTCCTATCATGGGTGGGTTGGTGGAGGTACTAGGAGACATGTGTGCCATCTGCATGCATCAGGACCCACACTAATCCTGTGGGCATTGGTGTGGGGTTTATGGGATTCTATCTGTATTAATAGTAGGCTGATGAATAAAACTGGGGATTTTTCCATGTGTTGCTAAATCTGTTGCTAAATTGTTTCTTATTATGCAATTTACCTGGTCTTTAAATGCCGATTTCATCCATTTTTCAAACCTTGGATTCATAGTCCTATTTTTAAGTTATTAAAGAGGAATACTCAAAACAGAAAGTAAATTCAGAGAGGAAATTCAAGAGATATCTTACTCTGGTCATCCTATAAACCCTGGTTTATAGGATGTTATCTGAGATCCAAAAAAAGCAAAACATGACATAAGAATACCTATGGAGATTTTAACAGGTAGTTGATCATTTGTGGTGGTACTGGAGGTGGAGTGTGATAGAATGTGAAGAGTCAGAAATTACCATATATTTCCTACTTGAGCAAATTAAATGGAATAAGCATCAACTGTAATGAGGAAAACCATAGGAGAGAAAGTATGTTTTAATGCTATGCAGTCATGTGAAGTGAATTGAACATCTTTTGATGCTCATCTATGGCCTAGAATTGTGATAACACTATGGGATTTATCTTTTCTGTAAATGTTCCCTCTAAATTGACTTTCAAACCATCTGTCCCTGGTGCCATCCCCCTGCCGCCACACACACATTTTTTATTGGTGCATTAAAGTTGTACAGAATGATGGAATTTGTTGTTACATATTCATACATGCATACAATATAACAATATAATTTGGTCAATATCACTCCCCAGTATTTTCTCCCTCTTTCCAAACCTCTCTTTGATTTTCATGGGATCTGCTCCTACCTTTTTGTCCTTTCAAGAATCTAGCCTCTGTATATGAGAGAAAACATACAACCCTTGACTTTCAGAGTTTGACTTATTTCACTTAACATAATAGTCTCTAGTTCCATCCAGTTAGCTGCAAATGCCCTAATTTCATTTTTCTTTATGACTGAATAAAATTCTATTGTGTATATATATTCTGGTGCTATTTTTGAAGTTTACAGCACCCCTAGAGATAGAGAAGGGGCCAAACCATGTGAAGCATCCATCTCAAGAAAAAATATTTAAATGCATGTCTTTGATGAGGAATTTAAGAATATTGACAGGGCGGCTTCAATGACAATTCAATAGATCTTCTCTCTTAAACATCAACCCAATTAATTCTTCAAAAGAACCATGAAATTTTGCAGATTTATTCACACAGCAAAACAACAGTTTAGTTCCATGGACTTTGATTGTTATAGCTCTGTTCCAGAGCTGAAGTGTTGAAGTCGTCAGAATATACTATTTCAGTAGATTTTGATGCCCTTGGAGATTGTGCGCTGCACTGGCCCTGAGCCGATCCCTCTAATTCTATTCAGAGTGAATTGCTGTGAATCTGTGCAGTTGGTGACTGTAATGAAAAGTCACATTGTGTATACCTGACTTAAAATTTTGATAAAAATATAGAAATAAATAAAAAGTAAAAAAGAAATAAAAAAACTCTAGCATATTTTCATTCATTCCTCTCCTTGGCCAGAACTATGTGACACAGAAACTAATTTCAAGGAAGGCTGGGATTGTATTTTATTTTGTTTTACTGTTAGCTGGGAACACTGTTGTTCCAAACAGATGAATTTCTTTTAGTAACAGAAGAGAGAGGGTAATTTGGTTAGGCAACCGGCAGTAGTAGTGTCTGCAAAATATACTACTTTTTTTTTGCGTTATATAAATTAAGTGAGTCAACCATTTATTTTCTTTGCAAAAGAAACATTAAAATACCAGCAAAGAATTTCAGTTAGTATTTGAAGGATTGCCCCGTGATGACATTTTAAAATATATAATGCACTTTTTTGTGGCAATAAGTGGTTACAAAGTGTAAGATGGACAACTGAGTTTTTATGTCCCTAAGAACACATTTGATATTCATTTAGAACTAATATCTCATTATAATCTTTGGTTTTACCATTCCACTCATTGAGAGTAGCTCAGGGCAAATAAACTCAAGGAGGCATGTGCTTAAACACATTTTATTCTTATTAATATAAAATGGAAAATACATCTTAGTGATCAGAATCACCGTTATCCAAGATTCCTTTAAACATGATAATTTGTGGAAAATTCTTAGAACAGTATGCTTATATTTGTATAAATAGTGTGTTTATATTTAAGCAATAAACCATGCTGTGTAACTTTTTCATACTTAACATGTTCTGGGATATCTGGGAAAACAAATTTCAAATATGAATGTTTTTATGACACTATAAAATCAGAGAAAAATGAATTAACTGGACATGGACAATATAGGCCATATGGGGCCCAGAGAGAACAACTGTTATTCCAGTGCACACCACTTTGAGCAAAGCATGTATTTGTAACATAACCTTTTTTATTTCTGTTTTTTCTTTTTTTTCTGTTTCTATGCTTCCTACTCCTCCTCTTTTTCTCTCTTCCTCTCTTTCCATGTGAGGATAAGTTTAGACAATTGATCCTTCTGGTCTCTGGTCTTTCTAAAAACATGTACTAATAGACAATTTATATATATTTACATTTCTTTATGACATACATTTTAAAGTTGCCTTTTTTTAAAATGAGTATCTTTCATTTTGAGGCCCTTACCTGTCTCCTCACCAATCTGATGAAAGCATCCCAAACTGTCAGTGGCACCCATATAATCATATCTTATTTCTTGGAAGATCTTATCATCTTTCCGGGGAGGAGGATTAATGTCATCTACGTTCCTTTTATGGCATTAGATCATCTTCAGAATAGGGCATTTTCTATCTATTTTCTTGTCTTTTGGTTCTAGGAGTTTTCCTGATTGAAACCATGCTGAAGTATAGTTCCTGCCTAAAATACTCTTTTCTTGGGAATTCATTTGATGTATAAACTTAGAAAAGACCCTCTAATGAACTAAAGATTGACACTCTAATTGTTGTTCCAATGGGAAACACATCCAGGGGGTGAGGGAAGTGAATTTCTCTTGTTTCATTTCAATAGGAGCAATCAAACCTCTAATTAAAATTAGACACTCAATTGCTTTCTAAATGATTCTTGTGACTTCATTAATCTACAGTGATGTGTTACCTCTGTCGTACTTAATATCCTGACAGAGCAAGCCACAGATTGTCAAGTGTGAGTCAAGTTGGAGCCAGCCTTCTTACATATCTGGATGTTAGGAATGCATTGCTTCTCTTGCGTGAGGGGCTTATTTTCAGACACAGTTCATGTCCTAAATAGACTGAACACTTGTCTGACATTGCAAACTCCCAGAGGGCAGATACCAGTGGCAGCTATAATACATTTTAGTTCACTCGAAGGAGCACTAAGAGGAGGTGATGAAGCTGTTCATCAACTCTCTCAGGCACTCTGTTAGAACTCCTTGGTTTTGAGGTTGAAGAAGTTGCTCTCAGAAATTAGTAGAATCTTTTTTTTTAATCCCTGAGGTGAGAGTTGCTCTCAGTTGTAAAGATCCTGTCTCTAAAGAACAATTTTATTGTAACAGGCACATAAGTGACTTTTCTCACATAGTCCTATCCCAAGAGACTCTCAATATGACCCCATCATGGTCCTAATATGACCTCTTTCTTGTGATCCAAACTCAACCATCCAACTGATTCCTATCCATCACTCAAAGAGCTAAAAGTCAGGACTGACTCAGCATTTTCAAAGAACAAGCCATATTCTTTTTTTTTTTTCAAATTATGCTCATTTTTAGGGAATCTGTTATTCATGTTCAAATATTGAGAATACCCTCTCAATTCCTTTGCTTCCTTCACCTCCTACATTCAATCAATGGCCAAGTCCTAATTCTCCTATTTCTTTACCATCTCTCTGTCCTCTCCTTTACTTCTTTTCTGACATTTCTTTTATTCATGTTATTTCCAGCTGCTATAGTTTTGATCTAGAATGTCCTGTGGAGGCTCATGTCATTAAAGGTATGGTTCCTAGACTGCAGTGCTATCAGAAGCAGTGGGGCCTTTCAGAGGTAGGGCCTCATTGGAGGAAGTTAGGTCACTGGAGACATGACTTTGGAGGAGATATTGGGACTCCAGCCTTTTCTCTCTCTCTCTTTGCTTCTTAGCTTCTATGAGGTAATCAGGCTGTCCCCATCACACATTGACTCTATGATGTATTCTGCAAGTGACCATAGACTGAACTCTCCAAAATCATAAGCCAAAATAAATCTTTCCTCTTTTTAAAATGATTATCTTAAGATATTTTGTCACAATAATGGAAATTTGGCTAATATACTTACTATCCAAGATTACTCTAGATAACTTCCTCTTTAAGTACACTCCTCCTCTGAAGACATGGGCAATAACCAATGTCAGGGGTAGGTAAGTCTGATGGATCTACTGGCAACTTTGTACTCCTTATCCCAGTAAATTACTTCATGAAAGTAGGTTCCCACATTTTTGTGGATGACATATTAGATCAAGATGCATGATCTATTTTGCCAGTGAGATATGAGGAAATAATTTGGGGGAAACTGAAGAGATGACTTACAACCTGGATCCACTGATTATCATAAGAGAAGCCAGACAGAGGATGAACTAAAATCTAGAAAAGAGAAAAGAACAAGGAAAATTGTGCTAAGCCATCTTCAAAGCCCACTTGATTTCGATTAGATGGGCCAATAAGTTTATTGATTAATTGAATTTGACTTTAAATTTATCTTGTTTGCAACACAGAAACCCTAATGTATACATATTCTCTAACTATGGTTTTTGCAACTCATATACCTATGGTATGAGTCCCTACAGTTGACCCAGATAGCATGATTTTTTCAAAACCTCTTGCAAATATCTTCATGTGCTTCTTTGCTTAATCCTCTTCCATGATAACCTATTATTTTCCAAATAAATTAAACCCTATCAACATTATGTACAAGCCCCATATTATTGGAATTTTTTTCTCTGTCTATCCAACCACATATCTCTCTTCTTCAATGTTAATTCTATGCCACAACCCTGCTTAAATAATTTCAGCTCCTAGAATAGAAAATCATTATCGCTCACCTCTCTGTCTTTGCACATGCAGCTTCATCATCTTAGAATTCAGTTTAGTTCCATTCTATTTAGCAACTATTTTGAACCTACACCTGTACCCAAAAATGTACAAGGTGCTGACAAAGCTCTACCCTCCTCCTGGTTTTCCTGGTGAGGTCCTGCTATAAAACCTGTTTCTCAAAGAACTTGGCCTCTTCTTTGTATCATGCCTCTCTGCTTCTTACACTTAAGACATTATTTCAATGGTTTGTTATAATTGGTCTCTCCTTAGTTGTCTAAAAGGCAAGAGCTGGCTCTTAGTTATCTCCCTATTCCCAAATTCCTAGCACTGAGGTTGGTATAGTGAGTCATTCACAGAATTAAGTAACAAGCAAAAGCTTCATTATTCAAGGTGAGAGTTACATTAAATACCGGCCAATCCTAAAAGTGAGGGAAGGAGGTGACCTACTGCCTCATGAGAAATATCACCTGATACTTGGCCTCCATGTAAGAGACCACAGCAAGTGAAGGGGCCCTGGGTGACTGGAGAGCATGTGCAGATATAGGGGTGTCCATGTTCAAGCTCATCCTATCATTGCCAGGAGGCAAAAAGGCTTGTGTTGCCAATATGTCTAATGCTTGTTCAAGAAAACAAAAACAAATAAAAAAAATAAATAAAATACACTATGTGGGCCAATGTGGTACATCTCATATCAGTGGGCTGGATATAACTTAATAGCATCCTCTGATTTATTCAAAATAATTTACAAATGAAGAAACCAAAACTAGGACCCAAACAAAGTTCTCCCTAGGAGATCCCTTTATCCAGGACACATGACCTTCCTAGTACCTCTGTGACCCACCCCCCCATACACTTCAGGCAGTGTTTTGTAGCAGCCTGCTTGTCTGTCTCCTTCTCCCTCACAGTGCTGGTCCTTGCATACAAAGAATGTTCTCGTGTGTTTCATCTCTCACAGGACCCTGTTCTCAGCACTCTGTAAACACTCTTGAATGAATGCTGAATGGAAAGCATGCTTCTTAGCATGTGACTCTTGACATAATCACTATCTTTAAGATGGATATTTCTAAGGGTTAACCCCATGGGACATTTAATGAAGTTTTCTGTGTCAGCTCTTGAGATCTCAGAAACTATGAATGAATCAATGGAGGACCCTAAAGTAAAGACAGAGACATAGATCAATCTTTAATACAAGGCCTAAAATGAAAGTGGAGGAATAATGTGCTGGGCAGAGGAAAGAACATCAGTTACAGAGGAAGGTATGGAGAGTTTCTGAGACGGAGGGAGCAAGGATATACAGGATTTTGATGGGTAGAGGTCTAACTGTTGGCCTGGAAAGTTGGGAAGCAGTCTCTGTGTGACTTTGGTCATACACTCACACAGCCTTGCTGCTTTCATTTTGCTTCCATTACTCATTACTCATTAGCCCTGTTGGAGAGTCCTTTCTTCAGGGACCACAGCAAGCTCTAAAGCAAAAGATCTCCAGATAAAGCCATTTCATTTACATACTGTAGTTCTGGACTTGGGAGCGTTCCCTAAGAAACAAATAAGTAAGCAGAAATCCATCAAAAACAAAAGCCCAACAAAGATACTACCAAGAAAATGAAAGTCCCTGGACATTCTAGGTGAGCTTTCAAGGCTCTTGCTGATTATCTGTATCCCAGTCAAATTCCACCTCCATATGAATCCTGGGAAGTCTTAAAAGGAAGCTGTTCATCTCTGCAGGGGTAGAGCCTTGTCACTGAATGAGAATCCTGTCTCTCTTAAATACCTAGGAAGCTGGCTCTGGGAACACATTTACCAAAAATCCCTGGACTATCACACTCAATCTGTAGAGAGGATATGAAACCAGTCATAACCCATACAATAAATAGGTAATGTTATTATGTACCTGTTGAGTACTGGGCGTGCTCCTTATATCATTATTGATATTTGTCCTAACAAGATTTTGGGCTGGGTGTTCTCATTTTCCATTTACAAATGAAGAAACAAAGACTCAGAGGTTGAGAGACTTTCTGGCACACATCCAGAATATGGAGGAACTGCAAACTCAGTCCAGCCATAAACAACTTTCTAAAACTGTAGTTCATTCTATTTCACCTGGTATAGGAATATCCACAACTCCAGGTTAGAAATCCCAGAGTTTATGAGAGCTCTGTCCTTTGCTAAGTGAGACTCTGCTCAGGACACTTATTTTCTCTGATCCTAACCCTAAAATGGGGATAAGCACAGCCTTTATGCTACCCATTTCACTCTGTTACTGTGGCGTTCAGTAGAATCCAATGGTGTCTGGGTCAGGATAATAAGACAAAGTTTTAATTATGAAATTATTTAGAGATTGAACCTGGTTGAAAGCACAAAAAACATTTATCAGTTATTTCTTTTTAAAAAATGAAGACCTGGTACTTTTGTATTAGCTTGTTATTATGGAATGATTAAGAGTGCACCCTTTAGTATGAGATGTATTTGGTTTCCATTACTAGCTTTGCCCTCTTATTAGCTGTGGTAGGCAGAATAATGGCCCTTCAAAGATATTTGTATCCTAAAAACAAAACCTGTGAATATTTGGAAAAGGGGAATTGAGTTAGCAAATGAAATTATTGCTAATCAGCTGACATTAAAATAAGGTGATTATAGTGTATCATCCAGGTAAAATCTAAAAATCTGCATAATCATAGGGTCCTTATAAGCTGAAGAAGGGGGCAGAAGAGACAGAGACAGAGGAGATGTAACCATGAGTACAGAGTTGCAGGGTAGGTTGATGAATTCAAAGATGCAACAAAGAGCCATGATTCAGACTATGTGGATGGCCTCTAGAAAGGGAATAAGGCAAGGAAACAGACATTTCCCTAGGACTCCCAGAAAGAAATGAAACCATACCCAGTCCTTGATTTTTTAGCACAGTGAGACCCATTTTGGTCTTCTGGCTTTGAGAACTGTAAGAAAAATAATTAATGTTATTTTTTAGACACTAATATTATGGCAATTTGTTACAGAGCCATTGGAAAATCACACAGTAGCTATGTGACCTTGGACAAATTACCAAACCTCTCAGAGCCTTACTTCTATGACAGAGTAAATAAAATTAACTGACAAGACTAGCTCTCTTATTATGAGAGATATATCACGTAGACAATACCACTGGGCTAACAATAGTTTTAATGAGGTATGGGGCTCTGCTTTTTCACACTTGTGGTCAACCTACATGCTTGATTTTCCTGTTCACATGGTCCTATCAACCCCAAGAAGCTCTGGGCAGA
Source organism: Ictidomys tridecemlineatus (assembly GCF_052094955.1). NCBI lineage: Eukaryota > Metazoa > Chordata > Mammalia > Rodentia > Sciuridae > Ictidomys > Ictidomys tridecemlineatus. The sequence continues at coordinate 54,116,289 of NC_135487.1, forward strand.
GAAACCTGGCTGAATCACTGCAAGTGGAGCTGAACTCCCACTGCATGTTGCCACGCTACCTAACTGAAGCTTCTGCCGGAAATAACCGTTGCCTAGTTAAGGGAGTGTTCCTTGCTTTGGAAGCCTAGGCAACTGCATATGTGAAAGTTTCTGGTTTCCTGGGATTGCAAATTAAATGTCAGGGAAGATGGAATTGCCGTAAAAGGCTTCCAAGTCGCAGTGCAATGAATTAGATAAAGAGGAAGCTCTCGGTTTGGCTGAAGAAGATCCTTTCAGAGATGCCATTAATGAATGTCTTAGACTATGTCACTCACCTCACCACAGCTCCTCACATATCATAATGAAATAGGACGTTGTGCTGGAAACCTTACATCTCTTCTCTCCTTTGCAAGCTCAGCAGTCAGAAGAGCCTAGGTTTGCATCATTGACAAGCTCTGTATATGCTCTCTTTGAGTTTTATTTCCTCATCTTCAACATGGCACAAATAGAGTAATAAAAGACACTATGGAGTTTAAAAAATGATGATAATAAATAATATTTACAGGTTGCTTACTATATGCAAGGAATTATTCCAAATACTTTGTATATAATATCTTATTTAGTCTTCACAACATAAGGCATTCTAATTTTATAGCTGAGAAAACTGAGGCATAAGGAGATTCATTTCAAGGTCTCACTTGTAAGTGTTAAAAGCTTTTAACCAACATGATTGATTACCTCACAAAGATTTGGTACTTGGCATGGTAAGGGTGCAACTTTGCGCACTGATGTTAATCCTGTCTAACAGTATAGTTGTTATGATTAATGAAAAACACCTCTAGAAAATAAAATGATTGCATTTAAATAGATTTTGTAAGTGAAGTACTACTGTTTCCTCCTCTTCACTCACTCCTAGCTTGCATGGGACTTTGAAACACAATCCTAACTCTCCTTTTTCTTGTGTTTTTCCTGATCTCACAATGTGGTAACAGCAACCCCTCTAAAACACAAGCCAGAGTAGCATTCCCTGAGTCAAAGCAAATGTGCGATACATTTAAGTCCCATAGTATATCATAAAGGCCTAATAACATAGTGTAGTTGACGCCCGTCTTTCAAATCCCTTCTGAAGTTCCATGTCCACAAATGTACTTTATTCAAACTGTGTCAAAACACTTACTGTTCCCTAATCATGCTCTATTACATTTATCTGGACACATTTGCACATTATTCTTTGTACCTTGAATACCCTTATTGCCTTTTCATATCAAGTGAATTCACATGTACCCTCAAAACAGTGCTGCTTACTGTAACATTTTAAGTGAACATTAGATGCATTATGAAAAGTAAGTAGCCTACTAATAACATCTTTGAAAAAAAGAAAATACCCCATATTTCATTCAGTGCTCTTAGTTTCCTGTTTCATCCAAATTCTCTTGCTCCACTTCTTCTTCCTTGATTTATTCACGCAAGACCTGTTGGCCATTTTCTACCCCTCCTTTATCTTTCTACTTAGTGCTCAGTTCAGTTTCTCCCAATCCCAAGGCTCAGCTTTCTTCCTAGCTAAATTATTTTTCCTCTTAGAGACACCTGTCATGGTAATCTCTCCAACTACTGGTTCTGCATCCTATTCTGACCAATGCTGGAGGTTAACTCTGCCTTTCACACTAAATGTCTCCTTTTAATAAGCCCTTTCAACCTCTCCAAAAACATTTGTTCCATCTTCCCCTCACCCTGTGGAGCTAATTCAGTGGTTTATTATGGATGATCCATTTTACTAGGGTCACAGTCACATACTGATTTTGAACCACTTAACTTTCTCTTAACTTCACTCTCCTAAAGAAAAAAATGGATATAATGATCAGTATTCTGCAATTATGAGATTATATAGCATATAAAATGTGCCCAAAGCAATATACAGTAAGAACAATATTTGATAGCTATTATCTTACTCTAGAGAGATACTGGACACTCTACTCAAGAGTGAAAATGAAGAAGAGAATGTTAGCTTTTACCTTTTCCAGCCCCTTCAGAGATCAGAACTGATCCAACATTAGTCACAACATCAGCCCTAGCTACTTGGGTAAAGGGTGAGTGTCCAGGGCTATAAATTTATCTGCCATTGCATCAGAATCTGGTGTGTTTAGAATAGGTTCCAGTCACTTTTTGCCCATACTTGTGGTATTGTCTGTTGACTTTGCAGTCTGATTGGAGCTCTAGGCCTTCTTCAGCCCTACCTAGCTGTTGCCTACATCCTGATTGACACAGGATCTGGACTTTGCCAAATCTCTTTTCTGATCCCCTTTCTTCTAGATCTTGGTTGAGTTCTCCCAAGAGTCTACTCTGTTCTCTCTTGGGCAGGAGTTGGACTCCTGTCCAAGAAGAACACAGCTCTACAGTCCAGTTTGACCCTGCAGCCTTGATGTTCTGCCCCTACTTACCTGTGGAAATTTCTGGGGTTTCAGAATTTCTTGCAACCCGAAGTTCTTGTGAGTTATGTGAAAGGATGACTCATGTTTTTGCAAGGATAGAAAACTGATGACAAGCAGCTAGATTCTGACGTTCCACTTCTTCCTTCCCAAGACAGTTTATAAATTCTGATGATGCACTTATTGGCAAAGCCTCTTCCTTCACTTTAATAAGCCCTATTTCTATTTGCTTAGAAACTATCACTATATCTTGCAAAAAGGGAAGTTGTTTGATCAAGGTTCTCAAATTTCTGGTTTCCTTCAAATGCTTTTTAAAATTCAGAGAAGAAAATGCGTTTCTCTGGGACTTGGATGTTGATAGAGGCTATTAGCTTGAAAATAACTGTAGCATATACTTTTCATTAATATTATCCTTAAAGTCTACCCAATTCCTATTGTTGAATGAGGTTTCATGGCAAAAAAAATTTTTTTGAAGACACTTTATGCAATGGAAAAGGATGTAGCTATTAAATTTAAAATAGTGAGTATTCACCCAGACTCACCTTTCCTTTTCTTTCTAAAGATACCTTTGAATGCAGCAGTAGGCATTCATCTGATGGATAGTTTTCAATATATAGATTGCCTTTTTCCAAGATGCCAGTCACAGACCAGATCTCATCTGTACACATTACATGCCTCCTTCATTTTTAAGTTACTTGAAAATTCAAAGGAAGTTTTTTCCTCTAAGCACTAAGTTCCCAAAAGACCTCAAAAGGTAGCTCCTTGAACAATTTTTTTTTTTGCCAGAGGATTAAATTGTGAACTGGACTACGCAACTAACTTATCATTGCTTGAACAGTTCAGCTTGCATCCCTCTGATAAGCACTGAGGGAAACTATGAATCATTTAAAAAAATGACTGCAGAATTAAGTAGCGAAGTGTAAGGACCAGGATGAGTAATAGCACAGTTGTGTAACAGACTTATAAGACTTCCTTGGAAAGCTATTCCTTTATATATTGGTTTTCATTCTTACTCTGGGTTTTATATTATTGGATGCTGTTTTCTGTGTGAAACTCACTTGTTTCTTGGGTGTTGAATTATGTCATTGTTCTTCACTTTTAATCAAATTTATCTTCTTTCCTTTCACAATGACAGGGAAATCAAAATTATCTTCAACTCCATTTTCTCATATGTTTAGTCAGTCAGTCAACAAGTCTTGCCATACTTTCAGTTGAAATGCTTCATGTGCAACACACAGAGTTAATATTATACTGCATTAATTAGTGTATGCTATTTTAGGGGTTTGGATAATAAGCACCTGTCAGCTATGTACCAACTGATTTTGTTAATAAAGCTTTATTGGATGCATTCTTCTTTTCTTTTTGTGGTACTGTTACCGCTGTTGACCGGTGACGAGTTCTTGCTCCCCGATGTTGAAAAATAACACCAAAGAAGCACGCCGAGGCAAGGCCAGAGTAGAGATTAGAAATTTATTAAAGGACAGAAGAAAAGACTTCTCCCGGAGGAAGAAGGGGACCCAAAAGGTGGAATCCGTGGAAGTGCAGTTGTTTCCCCTTTTTATAGTTCTTTCAGTGATGGAATGTAGGTTGGAAGGCCCAAGGGGTGGGACACAGGTGGGCCTAATTATCACCTTTTGGGATGGGATTATCACTTCTCTGGGATGGGCTATTTCCAAATCTGTTGGGGCTGTTGGTTAACACTTCTTTGAGGTGGACTTTGGCCTAGGGCCTTTTCAGGACTTCATTAACATTCCATGAGTTGTCCTGTGTTTTCCCTGAGTCATTTCCAGCATGGCCTCCATTTTAGATTTCACTCGATATTAGACCCGATTTACCTAGCTACACTAACTACCTAACTTTAAATCTGGCTTCAGTACTGGGGATTGAACCCAGAGTCTTGCACCTGCCAAGCAAGTACTCTACCACTGAGCTACATTTTCAGCCCTAGTGAAGCTTATTGGAGTGGAGCTATATCCATTTGCTTATCCATTGCTGGTGGCTGTTCTAATATTACAGTGGCAGAACTGAGTAGTTGAAAAGCCTAAGATATTTGCTATCTGACATTCTACAAAAAAACATTGTTTGCTTACCTCTCTTCTAGTTTTTGTATCACCTGGGTGATTGTAAATAGTCTTCCTATTGGTTTCTTTACTTCTAGATGTTCTATCACCAATTAATTCTTCATTGATCCCAAAGAGTTAAAAATCTCTTCCTATCCAAACCATAGCAAATTCTTTCCAATCCTTCAAGGCCTAGATGACTTATAACCATTTGTTTGGCACATGTTTAGGCACTAAAAATACAATGACAATCAAAATAAGATGTATTCATGTACTCAGGGCTTTTTCCCTCCTTTATTCTGGAAGAAAAGATAGGCATTTAAACCATGAACCACATAGTAATGTGAACTGTGTCTACAATTTAAATCTAGATGAATTTTGCAAACAGGTATGATAGATGAAAAGCTCTCTAGGTTTAAATGCGAGTATCATTCCATACCAACTATGCATCTATGAGAAATGACTAACTTTTAACTTCAGTATTCTTATCTCTACTATGGTTTTGGTGATCAAATGATCTCAGTCAAGTCTGTAGATTTAGGTCTGCTGCATACTCAATATATTTGAGCAATAATTACAGGTAAAGTAGAACTCTTTAGGAATATTGATTACAAATACTTAGATTAATCTTGCATGTCCAGGAATGACTAGTGGACTAATGTTTATACTGAAATCCAAAGCTGGGTCTGCAATAGGAAAAAGGAAGAGTGTTCTGAGACAGGGAATGGTACATGTAGCGATGTGGATGAGGAAATTTCCCTAACTCCTCGAATGCTAAATAATTGCTGTCTCTCTGTACTTCCCACAGTACTTGTTTATTCTGCTAATATAGCTGTCATCACACCATATTATACTTGTGCTTTTGAGAGTACAGGCTATAGTTACATTTTCATTTTTATATTCCTAGCACTTATGAGAAGACTGACATACTATACAAGTGATCAAAAAAAGATTTTTCATGTGAAACAGGAGAATGGAGTCAAACATCAAGATCTTTTGAATAAAAAAAAAAAGCTGGGGCTTTGCCATTAAAGGGGTGGATGGCCTTGGTTACATTAAATTACTTCTCAGGTGACCCACAGGTGACCAAGCTTTCAAGTGTGGAAATACCTGCCACATAAACCTTAAGATTTAATCAGAGGTCATCAGTAAATGTCACTGTGTCAGCACATAGTAGGTGTTATTGATAATGAAGCTTATATTAATTTGGACCCAGGATATTAGCACAAGTCCTTTAGAGGCCAATGTACTGAACAGCTGAATGATATCACCTTACTTCACAGACATTTAGTCCAGGCAAACCCAGAAAAATATATAGGACTCATGCCTACATCTTTTCATTGCATCCAACCAATATTTTTTGAGTGTCTGTTGTATGGCGAGTGCTGAGCTTCAAGATCTCAGGAAATTTATGCTGAACAGGACATGCTCGGCCCCTACTCTCTTGGAACATACATCATAATACAATGTGATTATCAAAATATCATTTTTATTTTGTCATAGGCTATATTTTTTAGAGAGATAACTTGTATAGGTTCATTTCATAAAAGTATATGAATTCTTTCCAAATGTCTTTAATTAAAGAGGTATTGGGTGAAGCCAGAAGTGGCACATTTTATTAAACTGAGTCCCCCCCCCAATTGATAATTGGCTTTGTTTTTTTTATTTCTGCTTAGATTTCTAGGAAGCAGCACTTCCTAATTTGGTGATTTTTTCCATCTGGCATCACTCTCACCATGTAACCCCATGACCCCATGGAAGGCAATTTCATAGGTTTCTATTTCTCTTTACCACCTCTGTCTTACTCCTCTCTACATCTGACAATCTGTTAATTTCATAAATGTTTACCATCTGATTAATACATAATCTGGAAAAAAGATGAAGTTTAAAGAAAATAACACGTTATAAATTTTATAAGAATGATCACAGACACTCTGGACTTACTTTGCAGCAAAATCCAGGCATTTTATGTCACTTCTAATCCTCATACGAAATACTACAATTTAGGAATGATTAAATTCATTTTTTCAAATGGAAAATTAAGACTGAAAAAAATTAAACCGGTTGAAATCATGCATTTAGTAAGGGGCTACACTGGGATACTGGTGTAAACTCATCTGAGCTTAAATCCCATGCATTTTTCATGATACAATATCTCCTGTGGGAGACAGAATAAATTCCCCCAAGTGTACACACCCTGATTCTCTATACCTGTGGATATGTTACTTTACTGGCAAAGGGGAATTAAATTTCAGATGGAATTGCTGAGGCCTTTAAAAGTGGATGAGGGAAGAAATATAAATCATAATGATGCCAGGCATGGTGTGGTGGCCCATGCCTATAATCCCTGTGGCTTGGGAGGCTGGGGCAGGAGGATTGAGAGTTCAAAGCCAGCCTCAGCAAAATCGAGGCCCTAAGCAACTCAGTGAGAAACTATCTCTAAATAAAATACAAAATAGAATTAGGGATGTGGGTCACTGGTTGAGTGCTCCTAAGTTCAATTCCCCAAATCCCTCCCCCAAAAGAAACATAGATCAAAATGAAGTAATATAGGACTCCACTTTTGCTGGCTTTAAAACTGGGGAAAAGCCACAAATCAAGGAATGTGGACAGTCTGTAGAAACTGGGAAACAGTTTCTTGCAAGAAGCACAGCCCTACTGACACCTTAATTTCAGCTTACACTGTTGTTAATCTTTATGTGTTTCTCTGTAGAAATCCAGACTAATACACTCTCTAAGACCCAAGTCAAACATTTGGCTAATAGGTAATATAAATTTATATGGTTTATGTCACTAAGTTTGAGGTAATCTGTTGTGCCAATAATATGCCACCTCTCTAGACACAAAATAATTAAAAAAAAACTACAGGGAATGATTAAGTTCATTATGTCTCAGTGTCCTTTATATAGTACATGGACAAAAACTTATTTTATTATTATTATTAGTTGTTCAAAACATTACAAAGCTCTTGACATATCATATTTCCATGGACACACACTTAAATTGAGCAACAGAGTTACTGTAAGTAGTATATTTATTTCTCTACCTTCTGTGTTTTACAGGTATCTTGCATATGGGACTCCAGGACATAATGGGTTAAGGGTTGTATTTTATCATTCTATCATAAAGGATGTTAGAAGATCAGAACTCAGCAAAAGATACACTCAATGGCAATTTTGTATGTGAAGAAGACTTCTTGCAGAAGTAAGAAATTCTGAAAGTGAATTTAAATTATGTCTTATTAAAACAAAATGTGTTTGTGTTTTAAGGCTGGGAGTTCTTTCATGACTAAATGGGGAGAATAAAGGGAAAGAAAAGAGAAAAAAAATCTTTAGACTGTGTGTCATTAAAAAGGAAAGAGCAAATTCAAATGCTTTGTTTTTTTTAATTATTGAGAAACAAGCAGCATGAAAAGAAAAATAATCAAGCAGGAAACAGCTTTTATCATCCTTTTCTGTTCTGGATCTTTGCATTAAATTAATCCAATGAGGAAGTTTTTCTTTCCCCTATGCCTTATCCAAGCAATCATTCCAGCTTTTTGAAAAATAAATAATACAAATAGGCTTTGTGGAGATCTCTCATTCATTCATGAAAATAATAGACAGATCTGAATTATTTATAAGGCCAATTATTTTTACAAAGACAGTGAATGACAGGTAATGGCGAAGGAGGGCTTTGCTGGTAATCTGATTTTAAAAATTGTGAAGAAATCTGTGCCAGGTTTTAAAACTTAACAATAAATCTGCAAGAGACTAATATACACTCTTGAAAAGAAGCCAGTCTGGTTGTAAATCTGGCCAAAGTGGAAAAACTACACTGCAAACCCAGTGCCACAATGCTACTTGCGTGGGACCCTAGGTGTTCTGTTTTCAGTGGAAATTTGGTGTGTTAAAATAATCGTCTATCTAGCAAGTTTGGGTACAGGCTCTCTCCACCTCATTTCTTTTAAATTATGAAGTGCTGCCAAAGAAGAAGGTTGGATGAGGTGGAGAACAGGGGAGTTTGTGTTAACCTCTTAATGCTGGATCACTACAAAGGGGAAAGCCAAGAAATGCTCCTCAGTGGGCCACTTCTGAACCAAGCTGACAATAACAGGTAGAGGGGATCAAAGTAACTAAGAAAAATGTAACCACTTCCTCCTGCTTACTTTTTTAAAAAATTTATTGAAGGATAAGAAGGAAGAATGGAAAAGAGGAAGAAAGCAAATTTTCAAAAGACTTACTTACCTAAGCTATATCCCCAAGTGTTTAATTTTTTTTGTTTGTTTGTTTTAATTTTGAGACAGAATCTCACTGAATTGCTGAGGCTATTGTCAAAATCTGCAATCCTCTTGCCTCAGCCTCCCAAGTCTCTGGAATTATAGGTATGTGTCATGACACCTGGCAATCTGAACCAATTTCTTTTTTTTTTTAAAGAGAGAAGAGAGAGAGCGAGAGCGAGATCAAGATCGAGAGAGAGAGAGAGAGAGAGAATTTTAATATTTATTTTTTAGTCATCGGCCAATACAACATCTTTGTTTGTATGTGGTGCTGAGGATCAAACCGGGGCTGCACGCATGCCAGGGGAGCAAGCTACCGCTTGAGCCACATCCCCAGCCCTGACCAATTTCTTAATCAGTTTCCCAGAAATAACGTGCTTCAACACAAACCACATATACATTTGTGTTATACATTTTACAAGAGGAAGTGTTCTGCAACTTGTTTCTCTCATTTAACCATGAATTTCAGAATTGATTTGCTTTTAATGCATTGATTGAATCTACTGAGTAGGTATATCACCCACTATCGATTTAATCTTCTATTGATAGCCATATATTTTTTCCCAAGATTTTACCATCAAAAAACTCTATAGTGAACCTATTGGAGCATGTGCTTTGCACACATTTGAATCCATTTGTGGATATCTTTCTACAAGTAGACTGGCATGATTAAAATAAACAAGTGTTTGGCTTTTTAACAAATACTTCTAAATTGTTCCCTAAGGAAAATTTACAAATTTACACTCCCACCAATAGCATCTGAGAGTCTTTTGCATCAAAGCCTGTTCAGTGGTTGCTAATAATTCACCTCTCAACATACTTATTTCTTGTCCTCATTGGGCTTGGTTCTGAAGGGATCCCAGGGAGTAGTCAAGTACCTCCTCTAAGGACATTTACAAACTGTGCTATGAAATGTGAAACTGAAGACTCATCTGGTCTCCTGGGATGGGGGAATGATTTCCTTCAGGAAGTGAAAATTTAGATGAAATTAGGAAAGAGAGAGAGAAAGGGGGAAACAAAATTGGCAAAGCACCAGTGTAGAGAATGGGGGCTTTACAGAGAAGCTGGAGTGGGAGAGAGGAGAGTAACAGGTAGGGCATGTATTTCAGTGAAAGAGAAGGGCATTCCCTAATTTCTTGAAGTGGGAGAAAGCAGAATGTTTCAAAGATCTGAAACAAAGCCAATGTGGCTACAAAACAGAGAGCTATGAAAGAAGACGCAAATCAGGGGTCAAAGCCTTTCTCATGGGCCATGTTAAGGAACTGAATCTTTATCCTAAAAATCAATAGGTAATAAATAACTAGAAATTACTTCCTAACTTCAGGCTACAAGTTGACTATTTTTCTCAGTCTCAACCCTGCACACCCTGTCCAGAGGCCAGACTCCTAAAACAATGCCTCCTTCTCTCCATTTTCCATCTCCTGCTTTATTTTTAGGGAAAGAGAAAGAGAGGAAGAAGAAGAGGACTAGATGGAGGAGGAGAAGAAGAAGAAGAGGAGAAGGAAGGAAGGAAGGAAGAAAGGAAGGAAGGAAGGAAGGAAGGAAGGAAGGGAGGGAGGGAGGGAGGGAGGGAGGGAGGAAAGGAATTTTAGAAGATTTTTCTGGAGGATTTCTCTTTGAAATGGTTACTGTATTAGGGGTTAGTGCATAAAGGGTTAGATGCAAGAAATTAGGTACTTACAAATAATTTGAAGGGCCATGAAGGAGAAGTCAGTTATCCTATTAGACTATTGATCTCAACATCCAACTTCTATATGCTGCAAACCAGACATCAGAGTTCTGTTGCTACAACAGTCACAATCACAACCACCTCACATCCTGGAGCTGGTGATGGGACACTGTAGCAAGGAGTCCAGCCTTCTCAAACACCAACATCTGTTGAAACTTTGGGAAAATGGCCCCACATCCCTTTCACCTTCCAAATCTTCAACAAGTGCATCTTGTTGACAGAAACACAGCTGCATACATAACCTCATTTGCAAGAGAGCCAGGTTTAAGTTGTTTTCCCACTTGTAATGACTGAGTATATAAAAGGGAGTGAGAACACAAGCCAGAGCTGATACACAGTGTCTAGTACAACAACTGAAACACCCTCCCCTGATGGAAACATTGACTGATAAGTCGAGGATGAAAACTGAGGGATCAGCCATAGCGCATGCTCAGTCATCCTCAGTAATAATTGATGATAGTGATCTGAAGAGATAAAAATTCAAAATGCCTGGTCCTATGTGTTGGTCATTATTTTTTGTTTGTTGTTGTTGTTTGTTTGTTTGGTTGAGTTTTTTTTTTTTTTGATGGATGCTCCCCAAGGACAGCATTCTATTTGTGAACAAGTAAAAAAAAATCAACTACAACAAAAAATCTATTTATGAACAAGTCAGAAAACAAATCACAAAGAATAAATACAGAGGTCAAAATATTTCACTCACAGTTCACTAAATAGAGAATTTAAATGTGTAGGATTGTTTTACAAGTGTGTTATGTGTGCTGTTTCCTTCAACTACAATCAGAGCTTTGATTCTTATCTCAATATAACTATTATATTTGAAATACATTTAATTGTCTTATCTGGTTTTAAGAAGTAACATAATTATCTACAACTGAATGTCATAGTGCAAAAAAAAAAATGTGGTCATTTAGCCTAAAATGTTCTTATCACTTCCTTGGAAATGTTACCTCATGATATCTCAGCTTATATATGTAAAATTAAGGTTTGGGGATTAATTTTTTAAAATGTCTTCTGCTCTAAAATTTTACCTCATTTTGTAATTTTATAAATTGGGTGTATGAATTGGGTGCAAGTATTATATGCTGACATTCTTTCACGTAATTTGAAGTCTAGAAATTGCTTAGAAACTTTGAACTGTTCCTGTTTCTTTAAAGAAAACAAGCCTCTGTGGGCTGCTTTTTCTTCCCCACATCTCACTACATTGATTCCTTTTCATCCCGGAGGTAAAAAAAAACAATCACTACAAGGTACCTATTTTTCAAGAAAAAAATTTGCCGTCATGGAAACATCCTTTTAAATCACCCTGCATGACCTATCACAATGAGCAGAATGTCCAGTAATTCTGCATCCATAACCCAGTCCATTTAAAATCTGTCACTGGTAGGTTGCAAATACCATGGGAGCAGTTGAGGGCAATGTCCCCAGTTGAGACATTGGTACCTTTGTGACCTACAGGGAACAGTATCCTCATCTATCCATTCAGCTCCCTCTGAGCCTCTTGTGTCTCTGCCAAACAAAAGAACTCCTCTCTGCAATACGAAAATTCTTATTTGTAAAACCAGTTTCATAAATAATAAAATCATATGATTTTTGTTTGAAACAATTGCAATTTTTGCTTGAGATGGACACTAGGTTTTTATGGGCTTTCTTTTTTTTTTTAATAACAAAGAACAAAGACTCCCTAGGCTTTGCTGGAGGTGGCAGCTGTGGCCCTGCTAAGAAGAAGCACGGTCCCCTAGAGTGCTGTCTTGTTCCATAAAAGAGAGTGAACAAATTTGAATTTGTACTGGGCATTTTCCTCTTCCAGCTGCAGTTATCCTACTTTTTCCCCTAGGGCAAAGATCTTTTTACTTATGTTGATGCTTATTCTATCTTTATTTGGCCATTGGAGCAATTTTTTGAATGCCTTGTTTCTAGAAGATCTTAGTCTTTTCAAAATTAACATATTGAATCAAAAGCAGTCCCCAAAACCCACCAACATAAACATCAAGGCTCCTGACAGATTGGGGTCCAAATGTCTGTCAATATTCTCATCTTAAAAGAAACTAATTGGTTGTCTTATTTTTCTGCTAACATGACTGACATGATAAAGCCCCAAAGCTTTCAGAGATAGACCTAGAAGCATTGAAGAGACAATGCTACTTAAAGGAGAGAGACAAATGGGAAGAGGGAGTAGAAATCAGAGAGAACATAGTGAACAAGAGAATCTCCTATAGCCAGATAGGAAAGAAGCATATTTACGCACAGGATCCTCCTTTTACCTCTTCCTAACTGAACTGATGCTTGACTCAGGACTTCTACTATTGCCCTGATTAATTCCTCTTCTCAAATGTCCAAGTTTTTATGAAATTAGAAATCCTCCCTGTTACAGATTGGACACCTGTGCCCTCCCAAAATTCACATGGTAAAATCTCAACGCCCAATGTGATGGTGTCTGGAGGTGGGCCTTTAGGAGGTAATGAGTTCATGAGGGTGGAGACCTCATGAATGAGATTCGTTGTCTTATTAAAAGAGACCAGAGAGCTGCTTGTGAGGACTCCAGGAAATGTCAGCTATCTGAAACCCGGAAAGAGGCTTCTCTAGAACCTGACCACCATGGTACTTTGATCTCTGATGCCCAGCTTTCAGAACTATGAAAAATAAATTTCTGCTGTTGATTAGCCACCTATGCTATAGTATTGTGTCCTAGCAGCCCAAGCTGACCAAGACAATACCTTTAAAACATGCTCACAATCATCTTGCTAGAAGAGGAAAAAAAAGTGAAGGAGGTTTACATACTGATGGCTACTGAAAATATTCCCTGGAGTCTATTTATTGAGCCCATGTTCCCTGCGCTATATTGTTCTGGAAGCTGCAATGATAACATCTGCGACCTCAGGAAGCTCTCGCACTAGAGGTAAGTAAGTGAGCCATGTCCATAGAGCAGGCCAAGAGGCACTGGGAAGGGATATGCCATATGTTTGGGAATGAGGAATTAAATTGGCATCAAAAGTAAATAATCAGTGACTGAATATTTAAAGATGTGGTGGCTGATCACAATGTCAGCATCAAAGGAAATATGCAATGAAAGCAAAATAGAGAATTCTGGTCAGGGCTATAGCATATTTATAACCATGGAGAAATGCATCCTTAAAAAACTTAATCACTTGGCATAGTTGGGTAACCAATTGAAGAGTAGTTGAGGAGTTATAGGATGATTTACAGCATTAAATAGACATGTATCAGAGCAGTGGAGTTTTCCCTTACTGCTTCAGTAGCTGGGCTGGTTTCTTTCTAATTAAGGGCTCTTCCTTTCTTCTTCCCCTTATTATCTTTCTCAAATCATTTGTATAATCATTAGGTTCTTAGAACGTCTCACATCAAATTTTGATTTTCAAGTCGATCTTCAAAACCATAGTTGAACTAAGGTGGATGTAGAGATGGCAGTTGCTTTTAGGGAAAAGTCATCCCTGTCATTCTGATTGGCTGTAATGAGAAAAGCCCAGGATGGTAATAGGGTGTATAGAGAAAGCGTAGCTAAGAGGCAGGCAGAGATGCCTTTTCATGGAGAATTTAGGAAAAGAAATTGAGATCTCCTATTTTCTGATGGAATGACAATATTCTGCTGCTGGGACTTTAGAGATAGGATGAGAAAAATATGTGGGGACAAGAAGTCAATGGATTCATGAAGTAAAATGCAGTTCCATGTTTTCATGGAATCAATTACAGGGAGAAAATGGAAGGACTATGGATGGAGTAATGGATAACACTTAAGGAAATGTTGAGCCTCAAAAAAAATTAAGGTTGGGGTAAGGCTCAAAGTTGGTTCAAGGCTCAGAGATACCTTCTGGATTGGGAAAAGGATCAGGCATGTATGTTGCACTAATGTCTTGGTTACAAGATGACTATTGTGATTCCATAGCAAAATTTCTGCCTCCAAACATTGCATCAGAGCGTTCTTCTTTGTGATAGAAAATATCAGTGCTGAGACAAAGGCAAAGTGTTAAGATCAGAGGGGATTTCCTGTCCCCAAAGAAAAGTCAGTATATGGGCTTTTGTAGGACAGGAGTAGATTTAGAACCCCAGCAAACATTTTCTTACTTAGAACGCTGGCAGATAGAAAAAAAATAGCATTTGTACTAGAACTCTGGTCAAGAAAGTAGATTTCAAAATTTTAAGTTAGAAAGTGTATTTGCAGGTCATGTGTCTAACTTTGCAGTCTGGGGGTGGTGAGGAGTTCTCAAGGTCTAAATGCAGTCTGCATACTGAGCATGGACAAACATGCTCTGTAGACTTTCTGCTATACTTCTTAGTGTAAGTTCTTATTTAAAAGTGCTTACCTAATATTTCAGATATGAACAGATCTTCCGGCAAATGGTAAGATGGATTGCCATCCCTATTGGTTCAAGAAAACAATTGCATACTTTCAATTCATGAATTATTTTATTATTAAAATATTATATGGTATTCATTCCATTATGAGCAAATACACCATATCAATATGGTTGTGAGCAGATAAGCATGTATTCATGATTTAGTACTAAGATATTTATCAGAGTTACAGGGTAGTGGGGTTCCAGTGGAGATTGGATTCCAAAGAGGAGTGAGCAAAGTGGGTTACCAAAGGGTGGCTTGAAAACCAGAATTCTAGGAAGAACTGTTTGTAACCCTGAAAGGCAAGAGACTATCTGACATGAGGAAAAGAAAGCTGGTCAGAAATCTGAAAGCAATTGACACAGCTGTGAACAGATTTAAGATAATAAAAACCGAAGCAAAAAAATTCCATAGTCATTGTATTGAAAAAGAATGCATGAAAGGATGAGCATTCCTTTGAAGGTGCTGTTATGATTCTAGCTTCATTTTAATGCCTTTTGGGGCAACTGAGATGTAGCACAGAACTCTATACTCAAAACTATTCATTCCTTCAAGCAGCCTTCTTGAAGGATCCATTCAACTGTATTCTTCCCAAAAAGAACCTGTGTTGGGCATATTTTCCGTAGATGCTCCTCCAGATATAGAAAACATGAAGAAAAGCCAAAGATCTTGTTATAAGGTTTCAGATTTACAGATAACTAGTCACATGGGCAGTGTGGCCTGTGGCATGGAACAGGACAAGCGAGAATGTACACCTCCTTTAATTCTTCTTACTGCAGTCTGTCGATGACAGATGAGCACAGATGAACCAAGAACTTCCATTTAAAATTTCACTGAGAACATAATGTGCCGCGATTCACATTTTATCTATTTTTGAAATGTTATCCCATCACATATTTATAAGGAAGAAAAATATTTTAAATGTAGTAAACAGTAAAAGCATGACAGCTTTTGAAGACAGTAACCAGACTCAGATAGCAACAGCTCTTAAACATTAACACTGAAAATGCCTGGCCAGAAAGTACTTCATCACCTGTAGGAGGATTTTAAGCTCAACATCTCCACCGACACTTTGCTTTGATTATGGCTCCTGCCAATAGATTTGATCAATGTTCTGCTTGCCTGGTGGAACCTCCTAAATTCTCATTTGCAGCTGTCACTTTTCAGGGACTTGCAAACTCTCTCAGATCATTAAAGTGGCATGCCACATGATTCAGATTTGACAGACAATCGCTTACTAAAAATATCTGTCCTGATCAGTGCTGATGTTCTAAAAGGATATTTTCAGCTTCTTGTTCTCTCTGCTTCTCTGCAATGGTACTGTACCTGGTGAGTTAAAAGCAGCAGAAGAAATAGCATTATTAAAGGCAGCAGGTTATTGCAGTGCACAGCCTTCCAATGTGGATTTGGGTCAGAAGCAGGAACTCATGTGGTTCTGTTAAGGTATAATCTCTGCTGATTCTGGTAGCCCACAGACCTGTCACTACACTCTCATAACTCCTATGCTTCTCAGACAGCCATAACTCTTCTCTCCAAATGGCCTTTAATTAGAACTGCTGTTGCTGTTGCTTGGTTGGATAGGTTTGATCTGACTTTGTTCCAGGCCATTATAATCTCTCCTGGTTCATGCTCAATTGGTATGTCAAAGAGATTAGGGCCTTGTCTGATTTCTCAAATTGACAAGTTGCAATGGTATGGGCTAGGAAAGCTAGATACATTGTGACAAATAGGTGTCAAGACATCATCACAAATAAATCTATGATCTACTCAACTCAATTGCTTATGTTTTGGGGTTTTTAAATAGGGTAAGACACGGCAAGTTTTAAAAAATCACCTTTAAGCTGCTTTCTTTTGTAAATTCTACTAATATGGTCTCTCACTTTGGACTTTGGAATTTTAACTGCACCTATCATTTGTAACAAGGTAGTTTTTGTGAAGCTTCTGAGTTAGTTCTCATGGAAACAAGCAAGGCTAGTTTCTCCCTGCTCTCTGGCTTTCTGTTTTACTATGTGATCTGTCTTTCTCACATGTGTTCCCACCAGGATGCCATCTGCCATGATGTGTTGCAGCTGAGGGTCCCCTCACCAGAAGCCAAATTGATGGGGCCTCCTGCTGTTGGATTTTCAACCTCCAAAAAATGTGGACTTAATAAACCTCTTTTTATCTCTATGTATTTTCTATCCTTGGGTATTTTGTTAAGCAATTTAAAAACAGACTAATAACAAGTCTTACAGTACACTAGTTATTGAATTGGGTATATGCTTTTCCTAATGCTAATAGGTTGCTACTAGAATGAATCAGACATAACTTTCCTATGTTCATATGTGAATGCACCATCAGTGTATTCCACATCATGTACAACCATAAGAATGGGATCCTAATTAGAATAAGTTATACTCCATGTATGTATATATGTCAATATATTCTCCACTGCCATGTATAGCTAAAAAGAACACATAAAATTAAAAAAGAGAGATTGTAATGTTGGTCTTGCTGGAAGGCTTTCTTCCTTACTGACTGAAAAGAAGCTACCTTATCATGAGCTATACAATGAAGAGGATCACATTGTTAAGGGGCTGAGGCCCTCATTCTGACATTCTGTAGGATCTGAATGCTGCCAGCAAACATGAAAATTTGAAAGCAGATCCTTCCCTAGTCAAGTCTTCGGATGAAAATGTCATTCTGGCCACTGCCTTTCAGATAACCAATCCAGTCCTACCCAGACTCCAGACCCAAAGATCATACAAGATAGTACAAGTATGCAGTTGTAAGCAACTTAGTTTGTAGAAATATTATTACACAGTAATATAAAATGTGCATGGGTTTTGGTACTTGGAAATAGAGTGTTTTTAAAATTCTTGAAATTATGGGAATTGGACAGTGAGTAAAGGCTGAGAGAAATTCGAGAGTTAAAGAGAACTATTGATAGACTATTAGTAGAAATTTGAACTTTAAAGTTACTGTTGGTGAGACTGCTGGTGAGAACTCAGAGGTAATGGGTAATATGTCATTGAAAACTGGATAAAGGAGCATCCCTATTATATAATAGAAGAAAGCTTAGGGAAATTGTTACCTGCAGATACCAGGGAAGCAGAACATGTAAGTGATAAACTTACTTAACTGAGATTTCCTAGTAAAGCGCTGAAGTTTTGACCTAGTTTCTTCTTGATGTTTATGGTAAAATGTGAAAGGAAAGACTTACATTTAGGGACAATAGCTAAATAGAAAGAAATCAGAAATGGAAGATTTGGGAAAATCTCAGAGCCTCTCCAGATGGCAAAAGACACCAACATTAGGAGGTGACTTGTGAGCACTGTCAGAAAAGTATGGCCTAGAGAAAAATCCAAGGGAATGACTGTACAATCTTTTGTTAAAACTTCAGAAAGATCAAAGGATCAAAGTAATGTTCAGTCACAGAAGGAGCCCTTGAAAGAGATTAAGAAAATGTCTCCTGGAATCTCTCAAGCCAACCACAGAGCCTCTAGGATGATTAAGGGTAGTGTCTCTCAGCCATGTCACAAGGAACACAAGGTGGAGAACTTCTCTTTTAAAAAAGATAAAAAATGGGGATTTTTGCCTAAAGGAATGAGACATGGAATATGTACGAAGTTTCTGAGAAAGTTATTTCAGCAAAAGCCCTACCAGCTTGAACTGAAAGCTTCACTCAGAGTATAAAGCACAAGGAGATTGTCAGCCCACAAAATTCTACCGGCAGGAATCAGGTTGGTATGACTACTTAGCAGCAAGCACAGGGTGATTTTTATGACAGGGGGTAGAACCATGTACCCAGAGGCAGTGAAGAAATTCTAAGACCTTTTCCCCCCATAATTTTATTGGTGCATTCTAATTATACACAATGGTGGGATTCATTGTTAAATATTTGTACATGCTTGTGACATAAGAATATTATTTGGCCAATATCATTTCCTAGTATTTTCCCTTTCCTTCTCTTCTTCCTTTCCCTTGGTCTCTTTTCCTCTACTCTACTTTGCCACAGTCAGGCTGGGCACAAATCACGAGCCACTGAAGCAGGAACAAACTTTATTTCTGAACTCCACCAGCACACTCCACACACGCTCCCCAGGAACTCTCCGAACGTCACCCATGCAGCTCATCCAGGAACCACCAACCGGAAATCCCTCCTCCAGCACTTCCCCAGCCAATGGGAACTCTCCAGGAATCCCCGTGAGAACTCCAAAGTAGCAGGCCGAGGTGGACAGCAGGGGTCTAATATACACAGCTTAACATAACCATTATCATCTCAATGGCTTGCTGGCGTCACCTCTCAACCACTCTATTCTGGCAAAACTCCATTCTGGCAAAAATGCCATGGGTCATTCAGACTCGGCTGTGGCTCTCAGCACTACTTATCTTTCTTCTCCTTATTCAAATATCTTGAAAGCTAATCTAGTAACTCCGGATATTTGCTCAGCTGAATTTTAGAATTGCCGCACACCAGTGATTCCTGTGTACTTCCCATTTGCTTCAGACTCCCTCCACAATATATACATATATATACACACACACATATATATATCCACCTTTTATGTATATATTTTATATATATAATATTTTATGTATATATTATATATATATGTATATATTAGTAGTGGATGGACCTTTATTTTATTTATTTGTATGTGGTTCTGAGACTCAAACCCAGTGCGTAATGCATGCTAGGCAAGCCCACTACCACTGAGCCACAACCCCAGCTCCTTTTTTTTTTTTTTTTTTTTTTGGTGCTTGGGGATTTAAACCCAGGGCCTCCTGCTTTGCAGGCAAGCACTTTACCACTAAGCCATATCCCCAGCCCCCCTCCACCCTTTTAATGGAAATATTTATTGCTGTTATTCTTGCTCTGTGTTGTAGATTGAATGTATAGGGAAGTGTCTTGTCTCTTCAATTTTGCATATCAATGCATGAAGAAGAGCTAATGCCTGGATCTGATGCTCACCCATGCCTGGATTAAAGTTATATGATAAAATTCTGAACATTGAATAAATACTGTAAGAGAAAGAGACATTTAGAGACTTTGGGAGAGGGTGAATATATTTTGCATAGGGAAGGGACATAGATCACTAAGGGTCAGAAGGTGAACAATGGAAAATAGAATCAAATATGGCCCCATGATCTCCACTTCCTGGAATCCCTGCCTTCTCACCTTATTTAACAGAATGCAACAAGAAGGACAGATTTCCACTTCTGTAATAACACTACATCAAATTATGATATCTGACTTAGTAGAAGCTTTTCTATTTTGTTGGCTTTAAAGAAAAAGTGATGCAAATCGTGAGCAGCTGTTTCATAGAACCATGTGACAATGAACTGAAGGAAGACTCTCTCCAATAGCACACTTAAAACTGAGGTCCTCAACCTGACATCCTAGGGGGAGCAAAATGCTGCTGAAAAAAAAAAGGAAGATTGGAAGTGGATCCTCAACAATCCAGCCTCCTTACAGGAATCCAGTCTTGAACAAGACCTTGACTGCAGCTGAGCAGAGGACCAAGGTAAGCTAGGCCTGACTTCTAACTTACACAAACTGAAAGATAATAGGTTTGTGCTAAGACACTAAGTTTGCAGTTAGTTATGTAACAAAAGTTAGCTAATATATATCTCTCAGTAACTCAACCTGAATTGAAAAGCCTATTCTGTTTAAAATTGCAGATTGGAGATAATTATTTTTTTTTCTCTCAGAATTTTGAAAGCTACACTGTATTCTAATCCATAGTGCTGCTATCTAGAAATCTACTAAATAATTTTTGAATACATATATCTGATCCCTGTTTCTTTCTCTATGTAAGCATCTAGAACTTTCATTTTGTGCCAGTAGGTCATTTGGGTGACCACTGCTGAACTGGAAATAAGTGTCCTGAATTCTTGAAAATTGCTTCCCAAGCCACTGGGAAGTTTTGATCTTTTTTATTGAGCATTTTCTCAACTTCATCTTTCAACCCATCTACAAAATATCTCATAGGTTTATTTCCATTGTCACACTTTTAATCCTCATGTATTCTTTCTTTTTTTCTATTTATTGTTCTTTTGCTCTAGATGCCATGCTTGATGTAGCAGAAAATAAATACAACAATGACTATCCTGTATCATAAGAATATGGAATGGGGGTGTTGCAGATTAAAAGATGGCATACTGCAACAGTACTCCTCTCCAGTGTCAAGTTCTGAGGTATGTTCTCACAGGTTTTCTCATCTTTGACCTTATTCAATTGTAATAACCCTTGTTGCAGGTCACTGAGAACAAAATCCCTGGTAGTTACCAACATGGAACAGGAGCCAGTGTGATCAGATCTTGAGACCTGATTTTACTGCTTACTGAGTGTGACATTTTCTTTAACATCCCTAATGCATTAACCTCCCTAATTCTTTAACCTCCCTAATGCATTAGAATTAATTTTCCCGTGTTTCTGTTTTACTATTCCATGCCCCCTTTAAATAAGCATTTTTGTTTTCTAGTTTCATACACAAAGCTTCTTGAAGAAAGACCTTTTTATATATGTGATTATTCATATATATATATATACATACATACATACATATATAAATACAAATATTCATGTGTGTGTGTGTGTGTGTGTAAAATGCTTGAGATCTAACCCAAAGGCCTCACCACTGAGCCACAGCCCTAGCCCCTGACCTTTTATCTTTTCATTCATGTATTTCAGTATCTGTTTTAGTGTTTGTATTACACTAATGTTCAATAAAACCTTTTGAAAGAATGGATCCTCAAAGTTTGCATTTTGTGAACTAAAATTGGTTCTTAGTCAATCTTTGCTCTATGTCTGAATTCACAATTGCATCTGAGGCTATAGAAGAATTGTTGATATAAATAGCATTGAACAGCTTAATATGCTATAAACCACAGGGAGATAACTCTAGAACTGAATTGCCTACAAGCACAGATGTCAATGAAAGATTTGTTCATCTCAAGAACATAATTCTTTTTACTCTTTGGATACACAAAGACATAGACAAAACACCAAAATTAATTAATTAAACAAACAAATTTTTAAAATCTGTTTGTTTAAAAATAATCATTCTTTCGGACCTAATTCTTGCATCTCCCAAAAAGAATTTCTTGGCAAATCTGACCAAACAGATTTTGTCTCCTTCTTCCATTTTTTTGTTTACATCCTTCCTTCACATATACTTATTATTCACTTACCTACAGCATGTAAGGCATTGTGGAAGGTGCTAGATATTAAGTCATAAACTCAGTAGACATTATGTGTGCTTTGAGGAATTCATCTTATAGTGGGAGGTTCAGAGAAAGTCTTTAGTATATGGGTCAAGTTAAATTCTTAATAGCTAGATTTGTAAGTAGACCATTTCCCCTTTAGAGTCCTTTAGAGTCATTGGTGTACTCTGGGAAGACCAGCCTCCCAATAGTCATAGAATATTTGCAGAAACTGAAAAAGACATTCATTTTTTTGGCTTACGTTGGGCCCCACGACCTGAAAGATACAGCATGAATCTTGTTGAGCATGATTTCTAAGCATGGTTTGTAGATGACCTCACTGAATATTTAGCAGGACTCAGGCATATTGAGGGAGAGACGATAGTGAGAAATAACACGAGGAAAAAGTAACTGGGGTTGCTCTTGACTCCCCATAATCTTTCCCTCCTATGACCCCTGAACTTCAAGGTCTAGAGGCAGCTGTGTAAAGTTGATGGTCTCTGAAATGCTCCACTTGGCGTCTAGGGGTTCTGTAAAGGAGAAGATGGTGGTATGAGATAAATACCATAATTGGGTGCTGAACAGTTCTGCCATTGAGAACTTAGCCTAAGGAGCTGCTACTATCCAAAAACAGAAGAGATGTGCTGCTTGCTGGTCAAGAAGATGACCAGAGGTTTGTAGTACAGACAAGATTTGCAAAAGGACAGCACCCACAGCACCCACTTGTCAGGAGTGAGCAGAGGGGTCATAAGTCCCAACCTCGACTGTTCAGAATCACATCCCTCTTTATATCTAGGGATTACTGGTAGGGATATTAGGGAAAGAGAGATTCTGTAAAATCTAACATTTCCAACTAGTCAGAGAACAGGTCTCAGATCATTGAGATTAAGTTATTTTCATAATTTTTACACAATTAAATTTATTGGCAGGTGAGACATATTTACACTAGTAAATATGCAATTACAAATAAATATAAACACAGTGATACCTAATGTCCACAGAATCCTTACCATATGGAAGCATTTTTCTAAGCATGGTATATGGATCAGCTAATTCAATGTTCATAACAAAGATATAATGTAGGCATGAACTCTGATTTAAATATATGTGTCCTCCCAAAATTCCTATGTTGGAACTTAAACCACAAGATGATAATATTATGAGGTAGAGCCTTTTGGAGACAATCAAGCCTTGAGGGCCTTACTCTTACTAATATGACAAATATCTTCATAGGAGGACTTGAGGCAGTGTTTGTCTCTGTTTTGCCCTCCTGCCATGAAATAGAGAACAAGCCCTCACCAGATGCCAAATCTGTTGGTACCTTGATCTTGGTCCTTCCAGCCTCTAGAACTTTGAGAAATACATTTCTATCATTTATAAGTTACTAAAGTATTTTGTTACAGCAGCAGGAATGCAATAAGAGAGCATAATTATATTCAGGAAATTGAAACAGCAAGACTAAATTACCTACTCAGCATTGCACAGTGAGGTTATGGCAGAATGTGGATTGGAACCCAGGTGGTCTGATACCAGAGCATATGTTCATGTCTGTCCGAAACCCTTCACAGCTCTTATTATTGTTTTTATGAAATCTTGTCTCCTACCTAAATGTAAGCTCTTCAAGGGCTGAGACTGAGCCTTATGTCCAAAGTCACCAACAGAGTACTGGGCTTGAGATTCCCTTCTGTATAAGGGTTCTAATAGGTAACTTGTGCTCTACTGCTCTCACATGCTACCTTCTTTGTTCTTCTTTCACATCCCAGGTATACTACTTCATGTACCTCAGATATTTGGTAGGTTATGTTGTCTACTTTTTCTTCAAACAACTTATTCTGGGTGGTTTTGAAACTAGCTTGATCCCAAGATTGGCTAATGTTTTAATAGTTTCCTTCTCCTCCTGATAGAAGGCCCTGTTACTTAATATTGGTCAAGTGAATGGAAGAAAGCAATTCAATTAAAGTAGTTCTAAGTAAGCCTGAAATCATTTATTAAATGTTTTATGTTGCTGTTCCAAGTACCATGTAGATTATGTGTAAGACTCAGATAATGTGTCAATTCTTCCTTGATAATCTCATAGTCTAATGTAGGAGATGCTGCATTTGTAGTGAGAACTATAAAATTTAAACAGATTAAGTATCCAATTTGTGGTATGATGGGAGAATTCAAGAAAGAAAACAATCACTTTGGACTTGGGATGCTGAAGCTTCATAAAAGTAGCATTTTAGTTTGTCCTTAAAGTATTCATATAGGTAAGGGAAAATATTTCTCACTGAATGGGTCAGCAGGGGTCGTTCCAATAAGGGTGCCCTTTTGCCCATAATAGAATTATTTGAATATTTGAAATGGATGTCTTTTAACTCAAATGCATCTCTAATGAGTAAAACCACTGCCGGTGGGACAAAGAATGGGAAAAGAACTGTTCCTTGTCAGATTCCTCTTCAGTATCCAGTGCTTTGCCAGTTACTGTGTCTATTTTACAGCTCTGTGGACCAGCTGATATTATCTGCTTTTATAGATGAGGCTGTTGAGACTTGACAGGGGAGTAACTTCCAATGTTCCACATTGATGGCTGAGCTGGGAAGCAGATTCTGTTCTACCTGGGTGCAGAACTGAA
The DNA here is from genome assembly GCF_052094955.1 of Ictidomys tridecemlineatus. Taxonomy (NCBI): domain Eukaryota; kingdom Metazoa; phylum Chordata; class Mammalia; order Rodentia; family Sciuridae; genus Ictidomys; species Ictidomys tridecemlineatus. The sequence goes on from NC_135487.1 coordinate 54,140,896, forward strand.
CTTTCTTGTACCCAATTAATTGAAGTGCATTTAATAGAGTATTACTTTAAAAAAGGGGGAAGCCAAACTTAACGGGAAAAGAAGAAGTATATGGCCAAATCAGACTGAAAAGCTACATTAAAGTTGCAATAACTTTGCTGAAATATTAACACATCAGTAAAACTTTTCTTAAACAAACAAACAAATAAAAAGCTGGAAAGATTCCATTAATGTAGGCACTCTTAAGAGTCTTCTTGTTAACAAATATTAAGAATCTCCATGAGGGGATACGGCCTGCAGTATTTTTCAAAAGGGGCCACAGAACTGGATTTTCATGAAGCATCTGTGGGATGGGTGTTTCTAAAATACATCTTGGAGAATGCTGCCTGATACCTGGGGAAACAAACCAGAGCTTTGGGTGGTGTAGTGGGAAAGGGAAACGGGGAGATATCGGTCTATGGCCCAGAAATCTTCCTTTTTCTATTTGAAGCACAGTATGTAGGCAATCAACTTCTCTTGCTTCAAGTCAGGTCAAACTTGACTGAGCACATCTTAGGAGCTCAATCAATACTTAGAGAACTGAATTGAAAAAGAGAAGGCAGCGCATCCTCTCATTTCACCAGAGGTGCTACCAACAGCTGTACTATTGAGAGGAGATTTGTGGAGAACTGCCCGAGCAACACTTTGATATCCCTGCTCTGGAAACAGCAGTAGGTCATATTGTGGAAGTCCTCTCTCTCCCTGCCATCCAGTAGAAAATTCCAGAGTCTCTCTCTGTCTACTAAGTATCCTCGCCCTTTCTTACCCTCAGGCTCAAATTGATCTGAAAAACTAGATTGTTGCCCAATTTTCACCAAGCATTTACATGATGATTCACTATGAAGATAAAATATTGTACTTCAAGCTTTCTTTTCTCTCTCTCTCTCTCTCTCTCTCTCTCTCTCTCTCTCTCTCTCTTTCTTTCGTCACGTATTTCTCAAATAATTAGAAGACTGAAAATAGTACTTCAAAAACAAAAAAGGGTAGAAGTCCAATCTAAATGACACTGAATTTTATTCAGTTGCTTTTTCAATTCTAAAAAAATGGTGTTTTGTCTTTCTTTTCAGAGTATGGTAGAGAAGAATAATGACAGCCCTACTTATGTGGTAATTTTAACTTATCAGAATATTTTAAATATCCTTTTTATTACTGACTTTGACTGTTACTACAGATTTGAAAAGTAGTAGAAAGGTCAATTACTAATTGACCTCCTTATCATAGTAGAGGAGATAGACCTGAGAATAGTGATGTTTAATGACCATAACTCTGTTTTTAAATGTATTCCATATGTGACATATTCCCAAATAGCATCTCGGAATATGAGGATGAAAATGAATTGGTCACTACTGTCCTGTCCTCAAGGATCTAGCAATATAGGAAGGAAGAAAACATTTGAACAGTGAACTTGGATCTGTTCTGCTAAGCACAGCAACAAGGTCAACTGAGGGAGTATCTCTTCTGTGTGAGATATGACAAACAAATGTTGAGAGGGATTCAGAGTAGTATTTCCAGCCACAGAGTTCTGAGCCCATCCCTAGAGCTTCTGACACAGCGGATCTCGAGTGGAGCCTGAGAATTAGCATATGATGTGGATGCTACTGCTCTGGGGACCACACTGTAAGGTCCATTGATTCAAGAACTGGTTAAAGCAGAGCCTTTGAAATGTGGCAAAGGTTGAGTTAATCAAAAAAGAAAGGGGTACTAAGGCTCAGGATAAAAGCTGTCTTAAGAGCATAAGCAGAAGGTTTTCAAGATGGCAAAAGAGAGAAAGTCTCACTCTTGGCTGCTCTGTGGAGTGACACCAACAAAGCAGACAGGCAACTTCTCAGCAAGATGGGTGAGCAAACAAACAAACAAAAGGCAGGGGAACTTAACTGGAATGTAATCCTGGGCATTCAAAGCAGATCAGGGACTCAAGCAGTTGGATATATTAAAATAAGAAAGAAATCCCCAGCCACACAGCCACTCCTGGGCTTGGCCAGGAGCACCAGTCCAAGCAGTCCCTCTGTGAACATAGTGGAATTAAAGGAACTTGCATTTTGGGGAGGCCTGAAGCTTGTCTGGGTAGGAGCATTTAGAGATCAAGGACAACCTGAAAAGCATGCTGCACAATATCCCTGTGCAGGGAAAGAAGCTGCCATCTCTCCAGGTAGCATGCAGGGGACAAAGGAAGGCTCAGCAGCTAAGGGGGATGATTCCTGACAAATATGAGTTTGGCCTGAAGTACAGTTCCAGTAAACACTCTGCACAACACAAAGTGTGTTTAAGTGACCAGGAGAAAATCAAGTGTGGAGAGACATTTACACAAGGGACAACTGATCATGGAAACCCTGTAGGCTCTATTCCTCCCCCTCCAATCCAACTGCTTGCAGAACCTGCTAAGAGAGACATATCTGGCTGGGAACTTGGAAGGGCGGCAGCTGGAGAGATTGTCTGGAGACTGAACCAGACACCAGGAAATGTGGGGTATGAAGGTATAAATGTAAGGGACCAAAAATTGGGTCCCCAACCACAAGAATGGAACCCAAGGGAGATCCCTGGGATAGTCTTCCAGTGTGGACTAGCAAGTACTGGGTGCTGGAGATAGGTTGTTTTAAAATCTCCAGCCCAATTGCATTCAGTGAGGGGCCTGGAGCCCACCTAAGCCTAAACCTTCCTCCAGTAATTCCACCTACAGGCTTACCTGGCTCACTCCAGCAATCCAGAGGGTGGAGTATCACACTCCAGATAACCCCAGCCAAAAGTGCTCAGAAAAGAAACTGAGAATCTTTTGAACTCCAATGGAAAGAATTCTTTAACTTTCATCAATATTTTTTAATTCTTTTTTTTCCTGTTTAATTGTGACCTTAATGGTATGTGGGCATTTATATATAATTATATTTGGGTTTTTTTCTTGTTTCTAGCATTTTTGAAGACAATTATTTTTCATAGATTTTTTTGTCAACTAGGATATTTGATTAGTGTATTTTAGTTTTGTTTTATATTTTTTTATTTTTGTTTTTAATTTTTAAAATTTTTTTACTGTATATACATATTTTTTCTCATACCTGTTTCCCTTGATTCTCTTTTCTTCTGCTAACAGCCAATCTCTATTGTTCTCTCTTTTAATCTTCCTTTAATATTTTACTTCTTCTCTCCTCCTCCCTCATAGTCATCCCATCCTGTATCATGTCTGTTTTCTCCTGTCCACCATTTGAAATTATTAACCCTTTTGCAAACTTGCTGCTTTTATTGTAGGCAATAAATAATTATATCATTTCTGATTATTGTGATAATTAATGTCGTAGAACTCATAGTAGGAACTCTTTGGTTTAATGCTGTTTATTGTTTGCATTGGTTGTTTTTATTATTTGTCTCCCCCTAAACAGTGAGGTACTGGAAACCTTCAGGGACAGTATAAGTTCACAGGATAGAAACTCTACTGCTTCATATCCATATTGCTAAATGGGTAGATACACAAAACAACATGAGAAAGCAAGGGAACAATTTGCCCCAAACAAAACAGAGTCTATTGACACCACAGTGGAAGAAATGTCAGAGAAAGAGTTTAGAATGTACATAGTTAAACTTATCTGCAAAGTGTAAAGGACAGTACAAAAAGTGAAATCAGAGAGAAAATACAGGAAGTGAAAGATCACTTTGGTAAAGGGGAAGAGATTCTGAAAAACAACAACAACAAAATAAACAAGGAGAAATCCTCAAAATAAAGGAAATAATAAACCAAATTAAAATTTCAATAGAAAGCATCACCAACAGACTAGATCACTTGGAAGACAGAACCTCAGGCAATTAAGATAAAATATATAATCCTGAAAATTAGAGTTGACAATGAAGAGAAGATGTTAAGAAACCATGAACTATGGGATAACATAACCAGGAACTATGGGATAACATGAAAAGACCAAATTTAAGATTTATCAGGATTGATAAAGACATGGAGATATAAACCAAAGGAATGCACAATCTTTTCAATGAAACAATATGAGAAAAATTTCACAAACCCCCCAAATTAAATGGAAAATCAAAACAAGAGGCTTACAGGACCCCAAATGTACAAAATTACAACAGACCCACATTATAATGAAAATGCCTAGCATACAGAATAAAGATAAAATTTTAAAGGTGGTGAGAAAAAAATATAAGGTTATGTATGGGGGGAACCAATATGGATCTCAGCTGATTTCTCAACCCTCAAAGGTAGGGGGTCCTGGAATAACATATATCAAGCTCTGAAAGAAAGTGGATGCCAACCAAGAATCCTATATTCTGCCAAACTAAGCTTTATATTTGAAGATGAAATAAAAACATTCCACGATAAATAAAAGTTAAAATAACTTGCAACTAGAAAGCTTGTGCTATAGACATTCTCAACAAAATATTCCATGAAGATAATATGGGAAAAAAAAGTGAAAACCCGCAAAGAGAGGAACTACATTAAAGGAATAGTCAATCAAAGGAGAAACTAATTCAAATTAAAAACTAAGAATAAAGCCAAATGACTGGGAATACAAATCATATCTCAATAATAACCTTGAACATTAATGGCCTAAACTCATCAAGCAAAAGACTTGCACTGGCAGACTGGATTAACAAACAAGACTCAACAATGTGCTATCTTCAAGATACTTCATAGGTAAAGATATCCACAGACTAAAGGTGAAAGGATGGGGAAAAAACCACATCACTCACATGGATCATGTAAACAAGGATATCCTCATATCAGATAAAATGAACTTTAAGCCAAAGTAAATCAGAAGGGACAAAGAAGGACATTTCATACTCCCTAAGGAAATTATACATCACCAAGACCTAACAATTGCAAATATTTATTCCCCAAACAATGGAGCTTCTACATACACCAAACAAACCCTTCTCAATTTCGAGAATCAAATAGACCCTTGGGCTGGGGATGTGGCTCAAGCAGTAGCGCGCTCACCTGGCATGCGTGCAGTCCGGGTTCCATCCTCAGCACCACATACAAACAAAGATGTTGTGTCCGCCGAGAACTGAAAAATAGTTTTAAAAAACACTCTCTCTCTCTCTCTCTCTCTCTCTGTCTCTCTCTCTCTCTCTCTTTTTCTCTCTCTCTCTCTTTTAAAAAATTAAAGAATCAAATAGACCCCAACACAATGGGTAACTTTGGTAACTTGGGTAACTTTAACATGCCTCTGTCACGACTGGATAGCTCCTCCAAACAAAAACTAAACAAAGAAGCTACAAAAGTAAAAAAAAATACAATTGATAATTTAGACGTCAGACATATATAGAATATTTCATCCCTGAATGACTGAATACACTTTCTTCTCAGAAGCACACAGATCCTTCTCTAACATAGAGCATGTTTGTATAAGTGATCACATATATTGGCATTCAATTGTAGTATTACCTTAATATAATTTTAGCATCTGTAAGGTTAGTTTCATAGCTCCCTTTCCATAGACATTAATTTTTGTGTTATTGCTTTTATCTTGATTAGACTTGTTTGATTTCATCAAGTTTTAGTTATATTGTTTCTTCTCTATTTCATATATTTCTGCTCCTACTCTTATTTTGTCCTTCCTACTACATAATTTGAAAATAATTTGATTGTTATTTTAGCTTCTTTCTGATACAAGTACTTTAAATTATAAATGTTCATCTGAGTACTGTTTCATCCCAGATATCCTGATATTTTAACCTTTTATTATCACTTGGTTCAAAGCACTTTTTATTTACTTTTCTTGTGCTTTCTTCCTTGACCTCCAAGATATTTATAAGTGTGCCATTTAATCGTGAAGTAGTTGACACGTGGGGGTGGGGTTCTATATATCTTAAGATGATTGATTTCTGATGTAATAAATCATGCAGGAAACACAGTGTGAATAATTTTGAATTAAACAATAATAGAAATGCTTTTTATAGTGATTGAATTGGTTACATGTCAAAATTGATCAAATTGCATATTTCAAATATGTAAATTTTATTGTGCTTCAGTTTTACCTCAATAAAGCTATAGAAAAAAATATAACAAAAGAAAAAAAAGTTTAAAAGGGGGCCCAGGATGTGATTCAGTGGTGGAGCACTTTCCTAGCATATGACATCCTAGATTTGACCCCCAGTACCACAATTAAAAAAAAAAAGTTTCTATATATAAAAAATATGGCAGTATGGGAAACTATAATGATGAGAATTTTTAATATGATCAATTAATGCCTCTCCAAAATGTTGCTATCAAGACTTGAGAGCATGAGAAGGGAAGTAGAAAAATAGGAAATATAGATAGATCCTTGCTTAAGAATGAATCAGGGAAAATATAAATTGAAGGAAAAACAGCCTTTTAAACACATGTTTCTGGGACAACTGTTTATCCATGCATAGAAAAGTGAAACTAGACCCTATCTCTCACACTGTACAAAAATCCCAAAAATGGATTAAATCAAAAAAATGGATTAAAGTTGTAGGAATTAGAACCAAAACTATGCAACACCTAGAAGAAAACACAGGATTAATGCACAAGCAATAACTTCTTTAATAAGACCCCCTAAAGCCCAGGAAATAATGCCAAGAGTTAATAAATAGGAAAACATCAAATTTAAAATATTTTGCACAGAAAAAGAAACAATTAGGAATGTAAAGAGGCAACCTACAGAATAGGAGTAAATCTTTGCTAGCTACTCTTCTGACAGGATTAATGTCTAGAATATATAAAGACTCATAAAATTTACAACAAAAAATTAAATAATCCAATTAATAAATGGGTAAATGAATTAAACAGACACTTCTCAAAAGAAGAAATACAAAGGAACAATAAACCCAGGAAAAAATGTTCAAGATCATTACCAATTAGGGAAATGCAAATGGAACCTACACTGAGATTTTATCTCACACCAGTCAGAACGGCAGTCATCAAGAATGCAAATAATAATAAATGCTGGAGAGGATGTGGAGAAAAAAAGACCACTTTTACACTGTTGCTGGGACAGTAAATTTAATATAACCAAGATAGAAAACAGTATGGAAGGCTCCTCAAAAATTTAGTCATGGAACCACCATATGACTCAGCTGAACCACTTCTCTGTATTCCCTGAAGAATTAAATTCATCTTACTACAGTGATACATGTATACTTATGTTTGTAGGAGCACAATTCACAATAGCTGAAGTATGAAACCAGCTAGGTGTCCATCAACAAATGAATTGATAAAGATAATGTGGTGTATATACACAATGGAGTTGTATTCAGCTACAGAGAATAATGAAATCATGGCGTTTGCAGGAAAATGGATGGAACTAGAGATTATCATGTTAAGCAAAATAGGTTGAACTCAGAAGGTTAAGGGTCCTGTGTTTTCTCTTATACACAGAAGCTGCAGAGGAAAAAGTTAAAGAAAGGTGGGGATGGAACTCACAAAAATCAAAGGGAGATAAGTAAAGAAAAGGGACCAAGGAGTGGGAGGTAGGAAGGGAGGGCAGAAATACTAGGGAGTGATATTGTCCAAATTATATTACTATATTTTGTGTGTGTACAAATATGACAAATCCCATCATTATGAAAAACTAAAATGCACCAATTAAAAAAAAAGGAAGAAACAAATAAAAAGACTGAATCATGAGTGAGCAGGCATTGTAATGTATGCCTGTAATTCCAGAGACTCAGAAGGATAAGGCAGAAGAATTGTAAGTTTAAAGACAGCCTGGGAACTTAGCAAGACCCTGTCTCAAAATAGAACATAAATGAGCTGGGGATATAGCTCAGTGACAGAGTGCTTTCCTAGTATACATGAGGTTCGATGTTTAAATCAAGGTACTGTAAAAAAAAAAAAAAAAGACTGTCTCACAAATGGAATAATGATAGATGCCAGGAACAGTATTTAGACATGGCTTCATTTGATAGTAGGAAAATGAAGGCAGGATAGGTTGATAGGGCCCACCAGAGTTGTTTTCGTTCTGCCAAGTCATGGGAATAATTCTTAAGTCGCGTACCTGTGGCGGTATCTGGAAGGAGAGAGACAGGCTTGGTGCCCACCCATCACTGCTTCAATCCTAGTCACCATGCATTTGTTTTATGTTTCATCCGACAGAGCTCCTTGAGGTAATTCATTTCCAGAAATGATTCCACAAATGGACTGGAGCTAGTCTAGAAGGAGGAATCAAGGATTTGGCTATTTTGATGGGCTTTGCTGAAATGGACCTTCTTTGTGGTTTCCAGTCAGCTCCTGCTCCTTCTGGTTGCCCGAGTGGAATTTCCTTTTGTGTAGCAGTGATTCTGAAATAATGTTTTCGTGGAGAAAACCCAAATGAGAGATAAACACAGCTGTCTTCTAGTGAAAAGGTTACACACAATTATTCCTAAGGGCTTTGGGAAGATAAGAAACGTGTAGTCTTTTTTTGCAGGATACTGTGTCCAGAGGTCATTTGTTCATTGGGAACATTGGGTAATTAGTGAATTTGCTGGCCCAGTTGGTATTTGTCTTATTGATCCCCTGATATTTTGTAAATGTTTTCATTCATGTAATGCTATTTGCTTTTCTTACACAAGCCTTTCTGGTGTGCTTCAAGAGAAAGTGGGGAAAGATAAAACAATTATATACAGAAATATTTATATATTAATGCACTAACCAGAAAAAAATGAAGCGAGGGCAAAATAAAAGTCATGTCATTATTTAAGTCATTCTTTTCAAAACATGTTTGGGTACGAATTCATATAAAACACTTGTTAAAAATAAAATGTCTGGATTTGGAACTATCAAATCAAAATTTCTAGCAGAACACCTGGTATTTCTATTTTTAATAAGTTCCCAGGTGATTCTTTACAGTCAACTCATTGTTGGGCCTTTTAAAACCACAGCTTTAAGCCATCAAGGAACCCATGTGTGACCCTATTTGGTGTATTCCACCAGGGCCAATCTACAATTCACACAAACATGTACAACTTTTGGGGCAGCATAAACTTGGCATTCACTTGTCATTTGCTGCTGTTGTTTTTATTTGCCTTATGAATCTCATTTTCTACACAAAATATGTTCAAAATAAGTATTCACTAATAATCCTCTGGGGGGTTTGACAGCAAAAACTTAAGAGTATAGTTTATAAAACTATGCTTAGGGAAAAATATCAACTAATTTCAGTCTTGCCAATGTTGCTTGTTCTACAAATATTTGAGAAAAGTTCTGTGGTCTGAATGTTTATATTCTCCCCAAATTCCTATATTAAAAACTAGTCACAATATGTGGTATTAGGAGGTGGTACCTTATGGGAAATGATTAGCTCATAAAAGTTGGACTTTGTTTTTTAACTTACCAGTTACCTATAATCCCTTTCTTCTTTTCTGTCCTTTGGAATGGTAATGTCCATCTTTTGCTTATCCTAACACTGCATTTTGAATAACTTATGCAATTTTGTAGGTACTGTATTAGTCAGATTTCTGTTACTGTGGTAAAATATGAAGAGATAATAAACTTAAAAAGAGGAAAAGTTTATTTTGTTTCAGTTGTGGAGGTTTCATTCCATGATTAATAGGTCTCATTACTTTTGAACCTGTGGTGAGGGATAGAATAAAGCACTCAACTCTAGGCCAGGGTGTGAAAGAAAGTAAGAGACTACCTTTCAGAATCTTCTTAGGACACACCACTAATGGTCTAAAAACCTTCCACTACATCTCACCTCTTAAAATTTTGACCACCTTCTAACTGTACAAACCTGAAGACTAAGCACTTAGCACAGGGACTTGTGGGAGGAGAGACTCATCCAAACCATAGCAGGCTCACAGATGAAGAGGATTTTGTTTCCTAATGAATTTAACTTTGTGTCTCATCCATACGTGATTTAGATGGCATTTATATAATCATCTGGTCTTTAGACTTCTGAGTTGACACTGGATCAAATTAAGAACTTGGGGATGAGATGAATATATTTTTGCATGTAAGAATGATGTGAAATTTGTGGGGTGGTAATAGACGATTAGGATCAGAATATTTTTGTCTCCCTCCAATTCCTATGTTAAAACAAAATCACCCATGTGATACTAAGAGGTGGAAACTGTGGGGACTTGATTAGTTTATACAAGCAGAAACCTTGTGAGTTGGATTACTGCCTTTATAAAACAGTCCCAATGTGAAGACTGAGCAAAATTGTGACAATTTGTAATCTAGGAAAAGGTCCTCACTGATCCTGACCCTTCAGGCACCCTGTTTTTTGGAATCCTCAGGCTCCAGAACTGTGAAAAATATGTTCTTCTATTTTCTAAGTTGCCCAATCCATGATATTGTTATAACAGCTCAACACACAAAGCCCAAGGCATTCAGCATTTTGGTGCTACTGCGATGGTACAGTTGTTACAGCATGCGCAGTGACTCTGAGAAGAAAGAGTAGCTTAATTGATTATTTTTTTAGATCTTCAAAACAATTTGCATCGTGGCATTATTATCCCTTGACTATAGATGGGGGGGGGATTGAAGTTCATTATAAATAAAAGTTGCATTGTCACTTAGTGACAGCATGAGGGCTCATCTTTCTGATTCCAATCCTATGTTTTTTTCCACTAAATCACGTAATACCTATGCATGTTTATTTTGCTTCCTGCTACCACCAACACTGGTGAGTTCTGTGATGCATTTGGGGAAGTAGCAGTATTGCCTGGATTGTTGGAGTAAGCTTGGGGGAAGAAGGCTGATTTAGACCATGGAAACCACAGAGAGAGGATGAGACCATGCATTCAGGATGCATTAATCACAATACCCTCATACCAATTTGTGTAACCTTAGGAAAATTATTTTAAAATTACTAAACTTTAGTTTTGTCATCAACAAAGTTTGTGTCATTATAATAACCACTCAGAAGGCTGTTAAAATTGTCACAAGCTATAACACATATAAAGTATTAGCATAGGGCAGGGAGAGGAAAACATGTTGAATAAATCAAGTATATTAGAGTCCTTGTCATCCGCAGGTGGTCACAGAGGCACACTTGACCTCTGGCTAGCACATTGTGAAAGGTCTTATTTTAGTTTATTTTAATTAGTTAATTTAATTGCAGTACTGGGGATTGAACCCAGGGGCACTCTAACACTGAACTACATTCCCATACATCTGCAACTCTGCCCTGCCCACCCTCCAACCCCACAACCCTCCCCCCCGACACTCCCCACCCCATGGCCATTTTTAAAATTTTGAGACAGAGTCTTGCTAAATTCCTGAGAGTCCCACTAAGTTGTTGAATCTGGCTTTGCAATCCTCCTGCCTCAGCCTACTGAGTCACTGGGATTATAGGCATATACCACTGCTGTTTCTTTTTTATCAATTTATGTTTCTGTAAAAATAAGATCTTTTCTCTGTCATATTAATGACATCATGTATTATTTTCAGTGTAATTTTGGTTCTATATAATTAAATGGTTCCTGAAAAATGTTATTTTTAACTGCATATTAAATGCAGTTTGAAGTTGTACTGCCATAATGCAGAATCATGTAGTGGAGAGGGCTTAGATTTTTAATTCACAGAATGGGGTGCAAATGTTCCCATCATCATTTTCTATTCACGTGAACTTGGACAATTTCTCTGAGATGCAAATTTCCGTCTATGAAATAAAGATGATGGTATTTATGTCAAATGGTTATGGTGAGGATCAAATATTGAAAAGATCTAGTAACATGTAAAGTCCCTAGCAGATGGTTGAAAATATTTTAAAATGTTCTCAGCAGCAAGAACCCAAATGGCTTAATAGAGCAATGTCTTAATCTATTTGGCTACTGTAACACAGTATCACAGACTATGTACCTTACCAATGATATAAATTCATTTCTCATAGTTCTGAAGACCCTAGAAGTCCAGGATCAAGGCCTTGGTAGCTTCAGCATTTGGTGAGGCCCATTTCCTAGTTCATAGATGGTACCTTCTTGCTCTTTTTTTCCATGGGTTGAAAGGACAGTGAAGTCTATTTTGGGCCTCTTTTGTAAGAGCACTGATCCCATTTATGAAGTTCCTACCCTCATGACCTAATAACCTTCCAAAAGGCTTCTCCTCCTAACACTTTCACACTGGGGAGTAGGACTTCAAAATTTTACTTTGACACATTCAGATCATAGAAAACGGGGTTCTATTTTTCTGAAAGAAAAAAAAAAAATTCCCAGAATGATAGTTGTTGGTATGGGATCAGCTAATCAGTAATAACAACAGATACTCAAACTCCCTTTTCTTTCGATGTTTCTTGGAATATTATCCTTCATCCTAGTGTTTTTAATCTCATGATCACAAGATGACTTCAACAACATCCAACTCCAGTTGTAAGAAGGAAGAAGAAAAAGAGAATTAAAAAAAAAAAGTCTGCTTTTCAGGATTCTTCTGGTTTGTATTCATAACAGAATTCTCTCCTAGCAGATTACCCTTTACATACCATTGGCCAGAACCGGACCTCTTCCTGTAGATCAACCAACTGCCATGGGCAATATAGTTATCACGGGTAATCATCGCGGATAGCTCAAGAAAAGCCTGAACTATATGAGATAGAGCCATGTCAACCAGATAACTGAAACAATTTGGATTCAATCAGTCAAAAACAGAAGGTGGGGTGAGGTGAAGGAGATGCTGAGTAAGCCACAGACAGTATTTGCCATACCTAGGAAAGCCTACTTTCACTTTCCCTTAATCTAATAAAATTTGACAAACTTATGAATTCAGAAATCTCATGTGGTTTATAAGTTCTGATATTTAGTTAGAAAAATATGACCTTTGAACCGAAAGTATACTACAGGATCTAGGAAGTTTTCCTTAAAAAGAAGCAGACTCCCAAGAAATAAACTTATTAATTTGGATCAGATTTTTTAGCCTGCATTCCAAAGAATGGATTTTAATCTAAATATTGGAGGAGATGAAGAGCAACTGATGGGCCACTTTCAAAGAATACTGGTCTTTGGCTAAATCTTTGGGAAGAGAACTATCTGGGAGGGTAAGGTTTGCATTGGACCTTTTCCCAGAATTGCATTAGTCAGGCATTGCAAATGGAAGAGGGAAGAGCTGGGGACACAGCTACGTGACAAGGATTGCCTCTTCTTGGGTGGAAGATTTGACTTCAAAAGTCTGGACAACATTTCATTATAGATCTATCTCAAGCCAAGACCTGACTCCTAGTTAACACTGCCAACCTCAAATCTCACCACTTAGCCAATTTCACCAGACCACCCCTCTTCTGTGCCACAACTTCTTGCCTTCTCTGATAGCTATAAGTAGGCTAGGTCTCCCCATTCCAAACTGCAGGAGCACCTGGTGCTTTCTTTGGTAACACACACTCATAATTAATTGATTGGCTACCTGTATCTCATAATTAATTGATTGGCTACCTGTATAATTATGGCTTACTGTTTCTTTCCCAGTAATATGTGAACCCCATGAGGTGCTAATATGCTCAGCACCAACAAATGCTTGATACATGGTAGGCAGATCTATAAATATTTATTTTTGAGCATGTATATTTAGAGCACACCAATTAAGAAATTTATTGAAAATCCAAATATACTGACAGATTGGGAAGAAGGGAATGAATTTTCACTTGATAATTTCCCAGAGGAGTCCTTTAAACATGGAGCTTCTTTCAGGCATTTAAAATGGTATTTGCGCTACCAGAATTTGATTCACATTACTTTTCAAGAACACACACATACCTAGTGCAAAGCCATATGCTATAAACACACCCTCTGGGTTTCTCATTTCCAGGCATAATTCAAAGCCAATTATTTTTTAAAATGTGAAAAGAGAGGAAAAAAAGAAGGCAGGTATAAAATAACAAGCTCAATGATTAACAATAATATATTGATAAGAAGATCAGATGTCGCCTCAGGAAATGGGATAGGAGTGTATGGCCCTAGAACCATCATCTTCCCCACTTGCTTCTTATGGTGGGTTTGGTTTTGAGACATTTCTGGGCCATGAGGCTATTCTGTGGAAGCCTAGAATGGTTATTCCTCTGTGGTACCAGCTAGCAAGCTGATCAGGAATCACATTACTACCATCATGCATGTATGGTGTGGCTATGGAATACATAGACCTGGGTGGAGATGATAACAGTAGCTGACAATCCCTGAGCACTTTGTGTGTATACACACCATGATGCTCACTGCACCAATTCTGAACTCCTATATGCCATGTATTTTGTAATTTTTGGAAAGTCATTTGATCTCTTATCATTTAGGACCATCTCAAAAAAAAATGGTTCTTGCTCTTTGCTATGCCACAAAATAATTTTGAGGTTCAAAGGAGATGATGGATGTGAATGTGTTCTGCCACCCATGAATTACCATGAAAACATGACAATTAACTACTTTATATTTTTATTTACTTGTATATTTTACATATATAGTTCTATGTCATTCATATTTCCTTTTGTATTTTATTTTCATCTTTGTGTTTGTATTGACTTTGTTCAACAAATGCTTAGTTAGATTTATGTTCAAAATATAACAGTAGCTGAGACTCCATCTATTTCACCAAATCATGCAGTTAAGAAAATGCTACTTGGAGAAATCAAGTCTAAAACTGCTCCTTAAAGAGGAAGAATAATCGACTGAGCATGATGGGGTAAGAGGGTCAGGGGATGCCAGACAGAGGCAACAGAATGAGCAAAATGGTAAAGTCATCCAACAGCATAGTTTGTAGTGGAAAGTAGAAGCAGTTTAGTGTTACTAAATGTAAGATGTGTGTCAGGGACAATCAAACAGAGAGACTTGAAAATTAGAAAAAGGTCAAGTTATGTAGGGTGCTTCATGCTGCTATGGCCTGAATGTTTGTATCCTCGACCACTGATGAGTTGAAAGTCTAACCTCAAAGTGATGGTATCAGAAGGTGGAGCCTTGGAAATGTCATTAGTACTCTTGTAAAGAATACCTGAGGGAATCCTCTTGGCCCTTCCAACAGGTGAGGACCCAGTGAGGAGGCATTGTCTGTGAACTAGTGCGCTATTGCCAGACACCAAATCCACCAGCACTTTGATCTCAGAACTTGCATCCTCCAGAAGAGTGAGAAATAAATTTATGTTGTTTGTAAGTCACCTAATTTATGGTATTTTTGTTAAGCCTCTCAATAGACTGAGACAAATTCCTTACTAATGTTCTTGATCTGTATGTATAGTTGATGGAGAACAAATGAATGGTTTTATAAAGAGGGATGACATGTTCATATTTCCAGTGTAGAATGATCAATCTGGAGGCAGCATGAGTGAAAAATTTGAGGGGAACCAAGCTGGAGAAGGAAAGTCAAGTTAGGAGGATAATACAGTAATTCCAGCTTGATGACAAGGCCTCACTAGAGTAGTAGTAGTGTGAATAAACAGGAGAGAATTAACTCCACAAATATACATGTAGGGGAGTTTCACATTGCCGATATCTGGTGACTGACTGACTATAGCAACAAAGAAAAAAAAAAGTCCATAGTGAACCCAAGAGCAATAAATGCTTTTCTGGATGGATGGATAATTTGAGTATGTTAATGCTGAAAGAGTATGGTTAAATTTTGGGATCTCACAAAGCATCAGAGATTTGATCTGTGCTTGCATCCTGTAAGTCTGATTTTGCAATCAAATGATTCAGTCACTCAAACACCAAAATCCCACAAAGTTTGCCATGCATCATCAAACATTATGCTAGGCTATGTTGGGATGTGAAAATGAAAACACTGGCCACTCCCTTGGAGGAGTTTACATTCTTGGGAGGGAAACATGATTTGTAGACAATAATCTAAAGTAGCCTGGGGGCAAATGATGAATACAGAAGTTTAGTGGATTAAGCCCTCAGATGTGAAAGAGACCAAATAGGGAGTTATGACTGGCTTTATGACATGTGCAATTTACGCAGGGGCTTTGAAGAAAAAGGACAACATGGTCAGGGAGGAGGAGCAGGGAAGATATTTGTAGCAAGAAGAATGGAGGAAATTAAAGGGCTGAGGGGCTCTGCAGATCTGGGTTTAGGACTGTAATAGGCTAGTGAGTCTGGCGATGCCATCCTCTTGTCTAGTCAAAATGTGTTACGGAAGATGTTGGCTCCACTTTACATGGGCCTGTCTGATCCATCACAGTGGATATCTGCAGGAACTTCCCAATATTTTTGATGTCAAATCATTCTCTCTCCTAAATGGACCACTAAGTAGATACAAGAAGAACTAAAATTATTGAGGTGGAGGAAAAGGGCTGGCCCATTTTATTCAGGCACTTTAGAGATGAGGCACCTCATCTAAGAGCCATGAGGAAGCATTAGTGTTCTAAAGATTTCAAAGTTTGAAAACCATTGTTTGGTCCCATCTCTTTGTTTTATGGAAGATAGAACCCAGAGAAGGCATAAGATTTGTTCAAAGCCATGTACACAAATAGCTTCTGACTCACTGGAGTCAAGCTGTATATAGAATTCACTAGAACAGTTTTTACATCCCTGGTTGGAGGGAGGCAACTTGTTAAATCATACATTGACCAGTTTTTGACCTTTTGCTAGACAACGTTGTAGTTGTCATTTTCTTGGGGATATCCAAAGAGTCTGCAAAAGCCTTGACTGCTTTTTAAGTAAAGGGGGTCAGGAAGTCACCTAATAGGTTTCCCAGTTGTAGATCATGGTCAGAATAAGAAAATATTAGCATAGGATTGTGAACAGTCTTGATGTGCTTTGTACTGTCTTGGAGAAGAGCTAATTTTTCCTGCGTCTGAGAAAAATATTCCCATTTTTGACAGATGTTCTAATTCAACAATTAGCAGTGACTATGACATGCAAAAATTACCAGTTGCTAAAGCCCCATTTAGCCCAATGGAAGACATAAAGTATTTTTATACACAGCAGCCTTGGGCTGTGTAGCTTGAAGCACATACTTGCCCAGCATTTCTCTAGTTTGTGTGTTTTACCACTAACAGTAATTTATTTTTAAATATTCTAAAAATGTGCCCATCGCAACAGCTTCTGAGTGGTGGGAGGAGAAAAAAAGCATTAGGTGCTGTATGAAATGGCATCTATGAAAGAACTTCCTTCCCACCTCTGGGTACCATCAGATCATGAGAAAGTCAGGCAACCCCTTAGCATAGGACAGATTTGTGGTTTCTTCCATGCCACTTAGGCATTATGGATAAACTTGAGACTGCTTTGATTGATTTCAATGCTCCCCGTTCCTCTCTCTGTCCCCTTTCCTCCTGTTATTAATAATACACACCTTTCATGTTTTCGCTGCACACCAAGTCTTTTATGTACCTCCATTATTCCCCCAACAAAATCTCTCTCTCAAAAAAAATCAATCTCATTAATTGTATAAAACTACAAAGCCTTAAGGGTCGGAAGATCACTGATAGCTGTGATCTCCAAACCTTTGGACTATACCTATTTAAATAAAATTAGTATAGAAACAAACATATTGTGTCCTTCGTGCATATATAAAAATGAACAGACTCAAACCATCTAAGTATACTTATACAATATATGCACAACATACAGCTAGGAAAACATTAATAACTAATTAGAGTGGCTGCAACTAATTAAAATAGTTTTAAAAATAATCATAGTACTATTAACTAACTTGTCACATCTGATTTGATTGTCAATCTTTACTTTTGTATATCAAGGATAGGTGAACTCTTAATTGTACCATATTCTGAGCTAGATACTATTAAATTATTTGTGAAATTCCTCAGAGGGGATTATTATAATTCATAAGTGCCTTATGTGGGGGGTTAGTTTGTTTAATATCATATAATGTACTCTACTTTGTATAAATGAAGACCTATGGCAATAACCCAGAAGCAAGTCCTTGAATAGACACCACTGCTAACCTTCCCAGTGATAAAGTCTTGTTCTGCCAGCACCTTTTACTGTCCTATAAATTGTACTTAAGAACCTAGTCTCATTCCAAATATTAAATATTAATATTTTTTCTCTTTATTTATTATTATTATTATTATCATTTGTTTGTACCAGGGATTGAACCCATGGGCACTTAACCACTGAGCCACATCCCTAGCCCCTGAGATTTCTTGAATTATTTTTCTATATTAAAAATAAAAGTTTTCATATCCATTTTCTATTCCCTAATTGCTCATTCCAGTTTAAAGGCCACAATGGGCCTTTAAACTGGAGGGTCCCTCTGTCCTTAGAAAGCATAGTCTATACAAATCAAGTTCTTCAAATCCATATTTGCAGGTGACACCACAAATTTCCAGGAAGGCATAGCCAGTCTCTCTGCAAACAAACCACCCAGGATGGAGTCTGACCTGGCTACAAAAGTGCTAAATTGTAAAGGCCAGTGGGACTCTTTCTGGCTTGGTTCCTAATCCCTCCATAACAATCTGCTCTGTCTTTCCCTAATGGCGTAATTCCCTCACCACTTTCTGGCAATTGGGTTACCCGCTGTTTTCCTCTGCTCACCATTCAAGGTACCCAAGTACTTTTAAATAGCACATGCCTTTATCCCCACATCCAACTGCTTACCAATTCTCATGGGTTGTATTCTGCAGTATCTCTCACATTTGCTTACTTTTACCTGTTATCACCTGTGGTCCTCATTATCGCCTGCTCAAACTGGTACATAAACTGCACTGGCATGCTTGGCTTTTGTTTTCCCTCACATAAATCTCTTCTCCACACCACTGACTCCTCCAAATGTGTTTCTTCTTTGCTTGGAAATTTCCAATGTTTCCCATGCTGCCCATGACACTCATTAACCAGCAATTCAGTTTGGTATTCATGCTCAATACTGCATGTGCCCAATGGCTTTTCTAACTTCCTTTACTTTTGTCTTCAATTCTTTACTCTCCAGACAAATTAATCCTGCTATTCCTGTAACAGATTCCACATCGCCACTCCTTGTGTCTCTGTCACTAGTTTCTGCTGCCTGAAATATAATCCTCCATCATTCATCAGTAACTTTTTGAACACCTATGATGATTTTCAAAATCTCTCACCTATCAAATGACTCCTTGTCCTTCCAGGTTACATCACATATACCTCTTCCATTAAGCCTCCCCTGTCTTTGCAATACAGTGTCAATTATATGTTTTCAAAACCCGCTCAGTATTTTATTTTTGCTTTTATTTTTTCACTGTTTTTTGTTTGTTTTGTCTTCCTTTGGTTAAAACCAGTTAACAAACACATAGTCCATGCCAAACACTGTAGGAGGTCAAATACTATTATACTTAATACTCCAATATCCTTGCTGGGACCATAATGTTGTCCTTGTTCTAAAGATGAGAAAAGTCAAGCTCAGAGAAATTAGGTAACTTTCCAAGGCCAAAGCACTAAAAAATTTAGAGTCAGAAATCAAACTAGGCTCGTTCTCTTTCCTAAATATGATGGTCTGACTATAACCATCCTTTTATTGTTTGATACTTAGTAACATTCTACAAACTCCTTGATGACATGTGCTGTGTGTTCTTTGAAGCAGTTCTAACCACCTCTTGTTTATTAATCATGAATGGAACTGAATTAACTTAGTTTAATTCAACTGAACATACCTCAGGGATACTGGGGAAGGGAAGTCAAAGGAGCTGGTGGTCTCAACATGCCTCTCAATGGGCCAAATACAACTGTATAACCCTTTCACACCCACACTGCAGGAAGTTGACTCAGTCATTCTCAGTATAATAGGTCTTAATTTTATTGCTTTCTAGAAGTTGCTGCTGCCTCACTCCTGGCTGCTGCTAACAATCTGTTGTAGCTTTAAATATTCTCTATGTTAATGCTGATTAGTGAATAAAGTGGCAATTAAGTTTTCATGGCATAATTTCTATGTTTCACTGGAACAGTACTAATAGTACATTGTGTCTGTCCCTTCAAAGAACCCACCTGTTCTTTGGGGAGATGGCAGCAGGCCGACACTATGGCTGCTCAGTGAAATGCTGATGCCATTGGAGATGACAGCATCAAGAGCCACCAAGCCCTGGACTGCATGAAACAAGATCCGTGTACACGCTCCTGCATCTTTGCCTCCTCCTGGAGTTAAATTGGTCTTAGTCTCAAAGGAATCCTGCCTCTATGGCCTTTGCCACTTTCTATTTTCTGGTATCTATTTCAAAAACAAAGGGAGCTAAAATTTGTACGTGGTTCTCTTCTCACCAACGGGCAAGACGATAGGTTTCCTATAAGATAGAACCTGTGCCACAAGGAATGTCTCCCTGTGTCTTGTCTACCCTGCTTCATGTGCAGGCTCAGCCTGCAACTCAACACAGTTCTGCTACGTTTAACTCATTTCCTCATCTTTGTCCTACCTGACCAAGTCAGAGCCTTCCCTCAGATTGACTCTTCATTTTCCCAGACCAATGCCTTTCAGGGATCTGACTTCTGTCATTTTTTTGTGTTGGCTTTAGGACATAATGCCAGGAACCAGCCCCAGCTCCTGGACTCCAGCCCAGTTCAGAGTTATGAATATACCTTTCTGGGGCTGGAGATTTAGTTCAGCAGTGGAGGACTTCCCTAACATGCATAAGGTATTGGGTTCAATTCCCAACCGTAAATATGTGAAAACACACACTCACACACTTTTTTTTCCTAAATATTCCATTCTAGCAAGCCCACTTATGAGATATGCTAAGAGCTTAGTGGAAGGTAGCTGTCACCATAAAAATTGGAAACAGAAGCACTGGAGGTAAAGGATACCTGTCCAGCTACAGGGTTGACTACTGAAAAGCAAGGATATCAAATCAGATTTTGCTTCAATTAGAAACTGGGGAAAGGAGCCAGCCTCAAGCCCAGTATGGTTCTACTTGGTGGGCAGTACATAGAGATTTGAGTCCTAGTTATGGGCAATATACAATGTCAGGCTGGTGGCAGCTTTGTCAGGGTGAGTTGTTTGCATAATTTGGGGACGTTTACCCAGCTAAATTTGAGTTAGGCATAATAAAAAGGGGTTTGGACTTTGAAATTAGAAAGACTTGGGATCTAAACCAGGCATGGTGGTGCGCATCTGTAAACCCAGCAACTTGGGAGACTGAGGCAGGAGGATCGGAAGTTTGAAGCCCAGCCTCAGCAATTTAGCAAGGTCCTAAATAACTTAAGGAGACCCGGTATCAAAATAAAAAATGCATGTGGTTCAGTGATAAGGTGACTCTGGATTCAATCCCCAGTACTTGCTCTGTGACTTGGGGCAATTTAATTTCTGAGAGCCTTAGTTTCCTCATATAAAAATAGGATAAATTATAATTATCAGGCTGCAGTGAGATTTACTATGATGATATATATTGACACCTCATATGACAGGAATCCATATTAGACAGTAGAGTTGGGACGCTAGGAAAGGTGAGAAGATACAGGTAGTGAGTAGACAGCAGCCCTGCCTGACTGACTTCACCTCTGCCAGGAGCAGGGGGAGCCACCTGAATCAGGAACACAGGTTGCGATTGCACATGGAGCTTATGTTAGAGACCTGAGTGGGGCAGGGATTATTGGTGTTCAGAAAACAGCTTCCCTAAGGAGAGAAGATCAGCATTCAGGTGCAAGTTCCAAGGAGGTTTGATGATCACTTTCCTACTGCTTTTTTTTTTTTTAACTGATTTTGGGCTATTTTTTCTATGCCCGGTCCTCCAAGCTTCTGTAACAGCCATAAAATTTGTGTGTATATAGGTATGTGTGGTGTGCATTTATTTACTGATGTAAAAATAACATGAGTTAGTATTAGAAAGTCTCAAAACTTGCATGATATCTAACTAAAATCATTTATCGTTTGTCAGAAATTAAAATTTAGGTATTCTGTATTTTTATCTGGAAGCGTTATTCCAGTCTTATTTATTTATAGGATGATCCTTAGAGACTTTTGTTAACTCTGAAGGGAATAGACCTCTGGCTGAAGAGATTTTCTAAGGTGAAAGAAATCTGTGTGATGGTGTATCCTTTAAGTCACTCAAACATTTTAGGGAAAATTGTCCTAGGCAAGGCATTGTGAAGGAGAGAGAATACCTTGGTGACAGTTAATCCTCCCTCATGCTTGGAGTATAGTGGGAGATCAGAGGAATGTTCATAAATGACTGTGATATTAGGTGTTGGAGGATGTGTCACACTGCTGATTTAGTATGGTCTAGATACAGAGCAGGCTTCTTGGAGGAGCATTTACCCCAGCTAGGCATGACCCAGTCTCATTTCCCTGCTCTCCACTTCACCATCTAAGCTCCACACTCCTGCCAAAACAATTTTCTAAAATGTGAAACTGTATACATTCCTGCCCTTGCTTAAAATCCTTTAATAATCCCCATCACCTTTTCTATTAAAGCCAAGTCCTTCTGCATGGGAGGAAAGTCTGTCTAACTGAGATCCTCATCTGGCCAGTCTCACCCCTGCTTTTCCCTGACTGTGAAGAGCCTCTTGCACCTTTAGTCTTGCTTTCTTCAACTTCATGCCTTCCCCAAACTTGCTATCTACCTGGTATGGCTTCCATCCATTCTCACTTGCCTAATTCCTGGTCTTTTTCTACAAAGCTAGCAGGTATGAAATGCTTTCAGTGAGGCAACTTCCACTACACACTGAAATCATTTGCTTCTCCATTGCTCAGTTGCAGAGTCACACCTCCATGAAGCCCTCCCACACCCTGTGTGCAGCCCTGTGAGTATATCTCTCTTTAGCTCCTCTTTATCAGAGCACCTGCAATCAATGAAGGTCACTGCCAACTTGATTTTCTCTCTTTATTACAAAATGAGCTCTTTGAACAGAAAGGTATGCATTGCTTTTGTCTCCAAATCCTGTGTCTGTAGATGTTAGAGCTCAACTTCAGGATCTAACACAGCACCAGGCATGTAGAAAGGACTCAGATATTTGTTGAATGAATGAATGAGGAAATTAGAAACGCCTTGCAACAATAATGTTACTATTAGGAACAATAGCTATCATTTACTGAGCCATATTTATAAAGCTTTACTCAATAATTGCACTGACTACATAAGTTACACCTTTTTATAATTTCCATTTCACAGATGAGGAAACAGAGGTGAGAAATGATAGATAACTTGCCCAAGCAGGTGTTAGAACTAGCACTCAAAACCAGAGCCCATGATCTTAACCATAAGGCAGTCCTGCTTCTCAAATACCTCAAATATACCCTAAACGCCCCTCCTCCCTAAGCTGTATCTCTACTTTTCCCTAGTGGGTTAAACACACTTGTCATGTCTGACAGTTCAGCAAAACCCAGCTGGGCCAAAGAAAACATCTCTGCTGGGAGATTCAGGATTTATGCAAATATCCAGGCTGTGAGGAAGGCCTGTGGTTTTCCTTTGTGCCCTGTTTGTAATAAATAAGCCATGGCAGCATGCTTAGGTTGTTAACAGAGATAGATGGGGCCAACTGAGCCATTGCTTTGCACTTGGCAATGGAATTGCTTCTCCGATTGTGATGGTTCTCCATTGTGGATCAGGATGGTGAAGGGATTCCACAGTCCTTATGTGTTCTAAGAGGATGGTTACACATAGGGGAATAGGGTGCAGGACACTCCTTCACAAAGAAGTTTCAGAGAAGGCAAATAAGGGGCTGGTGAATTCATAACCTGAGACTTAGGGTAGAATCAACTTATCTCTCTCTAAGTCCCTGCATCCCAGAGAGCTCATTGCCCTCCTCTATAAACAGGATTGGGTGCCATCGGTTCTCTGGTCTTTTCACAGTGCCTCCCAAGTTCTGCTATGTGTTAGAAGGTATTATATGGCAAAAATCACTTCATTTTTTAAAACAAACAAAAGGAAAATGACTGTTTAGACAAAGTTTGCCATTATTATTTTTCTGTGTATTTTTACTGCTTGGTTTCTCAAGGTCATTTATGTAAGAAAATAAAATTGCTAATCTCTCAGACATGATATAATTGATAGCATTTCCCAAATTTGATCACCAAACCACATTTTCAAAGAGTTTATTAAGGGTAAAGTTTTCCAAGACAGAGCTCAAAAAATGCTACACTAAATGGTGTCTGGGGTTATTTGTCTGAACAAGAGCCAGATGCCACTTCTGCTAGATAGAGCACACCTGCGACAGGGTGGTAAAGCAGATTTATCTTCTGGGGTGACATGTAGGGACAGAATGACACATAGGAGTGTACTTTCTTATTGTGAAAGCTCTTTGCATTGTGCCCCCAAAACTTCCCCTCTGACTTCATAGTACCTACCTGTTACAGTGGGAACCTACCCTAAACTGTACCTTTTAAGTAGATGTTGTGTGAATTACCCCATTTAATTTTCAGAGGAGTCCCGAAAAAATGGTTGTGCATGTTGAAGAGATGATATTCATAGTTCTTTCTGAAATGCACGTGTTATTGCCCCCATGCATCTTATAATTAGACCTAAGGTCCAGGAAACTCAAGTATCAGGATGGTCAGTAAGCATAGGAACCAAAAGACAAAAACTAAGTCACTTTCTGTTGAAGTGCCAGGAAAAATTTCAATTCTTTCCAATTTTTTTTTTAAATCAGGTTCACTTCAGTAAGTATTCAATTGATAATCTATGGTACCAATTTAAGATTTAACTTTTAATCTCTTCTTGGATAGTTGAAGAACAATAAAAGTTACTAACATCTATGGAAATTTGCATCAGTTATTTCTGCATAATAAACCACCCCAAAACCTAGAGGTTTAAAATACCGTCAGAGCCAAGAAATTTAACACAGCCTTGCTCTCACATCTAGTGGTGGTTACTCTCACCTGTATACAACAGGCAAACCTGGGATGCTTCACACAGTGGGGCAGCAGAACATTTACAGCATCTCTTCCCTCACCCTCTGTTACTCAGAGAAAGTCACAGATCCAGCCTGGATTCAAGGTACAGAAAATGGACTCTCATCCTTGTGGGGAAAACTAATAAAGCCACATTGCAGAATGGCCTGTGCATAAGGATTTTTAAAATTGCTTTAGTAAACACGAGACCATCATTGTAACAGATGCCTCTTAGAACATCTGCTCAGGAAACACCCCCTTTTCTGTGAGTCTGTCCCTGCACCTGTTAATGGGATAGGACAATGTAACCTGAGTTACCTAAAAGCAACCAATTAGACAAGAACTAGACCTCTTCCCCAGAAGTTAATCCATTGTCATCCTACAGTCTACCAGATTCTTTTGCTAAGAATTCTAAAGCTGAAGCAAAGTTATGCTACTGAGCAGGTGGTGCTGACCAGCCATTTGATGCAGCCATTTCTCCCAAATACAGTTCGAAAAGCGGAGATAAAACTCATTCATTTGTCCATTCAAAAATATTTGCAGTACATCCATTATGTGCTCGGTCCTGTGACAGGCACTGGACCCATTTGACTGAGACAGAAAGCAAATGCAGAGAAACTGAACTTCCACATGTTTCCAGAGACAGTCTCTGATTCTGGACTCTGCTGATGCCTGGTTGAATGTGCTGTCTTTTCTTGCTCTAAGTGGCTTCTTGAACTGCACAATAAAATCCCTTACCTTTCTTAAGCTGGTAGAAATAAGTTATATGTTCTGTTATTTAAATGACCCCAATATAGTATTCTATGGAGAGAATCTGCCAGTTACTCTGTATTGGCAGAGAGAATATAAGATTGGAACAAATCGTCTGCTATTCTGGGATTTAAGAATTAGTACCTGGGTGACATGGTCATTTGAATTTGATGACAGCAGAACCTCAAGATGTTGGGAAGGTCTTTATTTTTATTCAGCAAGACACTTCCAAATAAGTAAATCTCCACTTACTGGGCATGAATGACTTCCAAATATAGTACATCTCTGCTTTCATAATTCTGCATAAAAGCCTACATTCTGACAATAATTATTTATTCAACTTTCTACTGACAACTTTTTGAGAGCCTACTATGTGCCATGCACCCTTCTAGGTACCTATGAAACATTAAGGCCAAGTGTGGTGGTACATGCCTGTAATCCTTGCTGCTTGGGAAGCTGAGACAGGAGGATCAAAGAGTTCAAAGCCAGCTTCAGCAAAAGCAAGGCGCTAAGCAACTCCATGAGACCTCGTCTCAAAATAAAATACAAAATAGGGCTGCGGATGTGGCTCAGTGGTCGAGTGCCCCTGAGTTCAGTCCCTGGTACCAAAAAAAAAAAAAGCATCAAAAAAACAAATTAGCAAAAATCTCTGTCCTTGGACAGCTTCTAGATTGTCACAGTATCCTCACATTATGAAAAACAGAGGTCATTTTTACTCGTTTAGTGGGTTTAGAAGTATTTTCTAGAATATGTATTTTAACATTGAGAAATTCAATGGCTAATAAGATAGCTAGTCTATAAACATTGTGTAATGTACAAGGAAGTAGAAAACAAAAGACACAACAAAAAAGATATTTAAAAGGAATTCAATGGTGTCAAAGTAGTTGTATCTGTGAAATAGTTCACTAGCTTACTTTTTTGAAGGACTTAGTTTATATTTCTGGCTAAAAAAATGATGAGCTTCCCATTGCATTGGGAAAAAACTAATAAGATCAGAGGACAATATATAATATAGCAGAATTTGAGATATTGTAAATCATCTACCATATGAACATTAAGACCTTGATTTCATCCAGGGAAGTCTTTATTCCTCCACTGAAAATTATCACAGTTAAACCAAATTTAATCTGTATCTCTCCTCTGATTGTGAAGAAAAATCTGTTTTGTTTTCAAAAATATTTTTTAAAACTTTGGAACCTTAAATATTTCTGGAGTTGTTTTTACATGGAAGAGCCTTTGACTTAAAAACAAATGTGGGTCTTTTCACAAAAGTCAAGTTTTTTTTTTTTTCTCAGATGGTTGGATTTGTGTCTATTCTGGGAATTCAAACATTAATTCATTTGCTAAACAGACTAGCTGCCTAGCCAATACACTGAAAACAGAATATTTGCTAAATCAAAAATCAATGGTCATAACTTAGTCCTGCAGATATTGCAGATACCTCTATGGCAAGGGGATATAGAGAGGTGGATGGATAGACAAACAAATAGATGGATGATAGAAATTTCATGCTTTTACCACATTTTCAGTCTGGGGAATCATTATACTCCTGATAGATCCTTTGAAGGCTTGTTCACAACAGGTGAGTTGTATCTGTTCTTGGTATCATTTCTTTTGTTTAGCCCACAGAACCACATCTACACAGTTGAGGCAGTCCATTACAAAGAGGGTCCCAGAGAAAGACATCATGAACTGACTATTGAAAATCCAGATGGTGTAGCATAGAAACTAAGGGCACAGGTCTTGAAGATAAATGGATAGGTTCAGAGCTAAGCTTGTCTCTTTCTGGTCATATGACATGGAAAAAATTGCTTAGTATGTCTAAAACTCCACATTTTTAATCTGCTATGTGTTCATTCTAACTCTATCTAGTTAATAAATATATTGTAAGAAAGAAATAAAATAATGCAGTGAAGCAGAATGACAGAGTCAGGCACTGTTGTTGCTCCTGTAAGATGCTGGAGAAATAGTAGGGGTGAAGGGATGTAAGCAAGTAGAGTATAGTGTTGTGAAATCTCTCATCAGGAAAAGACCTTACCAATCAACCCTTTAAGGTCTTTATTTTATGGACTGGGAATCAGGCCCAGAGAGGTTAAGTGACTGACCTCAAGTCAGCAAGCAAGCTGAGAAAGCAAGACTTAAACTTAAGATCAGAAGTAAGATGCTTTTCAATTAGTTTGTCCTTTCATTTTCCCTCTCATAACAAGAAGGAAATTTCTGTAATTTTTATAGTCAGGTTACCTGAATGGTTTTAGCAGTAACTTCATTCCAAGGATTTATCTGAAATTCCACCACTTAAATGTAGCTTTTTCAACAAGAGGAAACTGTATCATCAGGATAAAAGAGAGCTCAATGCTTAAAGAACAGACTCCGTCCCCGACTCTACTAACTCTATTTGTATGCTTTCAAAAGGAAATTCTCTTAGGCAGATAAGTGGGCATGCTGAAAGATAATACATAAATTTCCATGCTCAATCGTCAGGACTTGAGCGGGTTTGTCTACGATGCAGCCCACACCATGCAGAGCGTTCTTGCAGCCTGCCAGCTCCTATGCGTTACTCAGCTCTGAGCAACAGAGGAGGGCAATGCTCACTCTTCAGGGTACAAATTCATCATCTGAGGGGGCTGTTCTGAATGGAAATCTACCTTCTTCCATCCTACCATGTATGTGCCCCCCCTCGAGATGCCTTGTGGGATGTGAGGAGTCTGGGGGCAGTGGAGGAAGGAATCAGCGGGTGCACCTGAGGCTTCATGCTGGAGACCAGGATGCTGAGATCCCTGCCCTGAGCATCTATAGCTTAAAAATAGATCCTTTAAAGAAAACCGTGTCTATAACTTTTCTAGGTGATTCTCTCCTGCAACCCTTGAAAGAGAATGATATGAAAAAATCTATCTTTGCTTGAAGAAACAACTCCAAAAGGCCACAGTGATCTGCTCTTTGGTCCCATGGGCATGTCTTCCTGTGGCCTCCGATGAGGGCAAGTTGCTTTCAGAGACACTCCAGAAAGAGAAAAAAAAGAAAAAGAAAAATGTTTTATAAGGTAAAAGCTAAATTTTTATAATTAAATTCTATAAAAATGTTGTTCATCATTTATTAGAATTTACTATTTTCTAATTAGAAGGCTTTAATGTTTTATCCATACCTTTTGAATGAAAGGCTGAAGGCTATTTTGCTAAGAATGACTCAAATTGCTGGGGAGTGAATTCAGCCTTCTAGGCCCAAGTTTCCAGTCTGAGGTATTAGAAAGGGAAGAGAGGAATGTAGAGAATTTGCTTCAGCTGTTCCAGGAACTACGCATCTTTTATTCTTCTTAATTCTTACCTTGAGGAATATTAATGAACTTAAGTGGCAGAGGACAAATGATGATACTTAAATATTAGTTTAACTATGCTCACTGAATTGGAATATAAAGAGACAGAAAATGTTTGAATTCAAGTCCTCAGCCTCACGCACATTGGCGAATATCATCTCCTGAAACAGAATAGCTGTGAAAAGCCGTAGATGAATTTCTCATTACCACCCCCCACCACCAACCACCACTGCTGACCCCTTTTTCTTTGTCCCTCAGTTCCCCCTTATCTCTTAGAATTACCTTCGCTAACGCATGTTTTCCTGTGGCCAGTGATAGCATTTCATGGACAAGAATGTAGCATGGGAGAAAGATGCACTTCCCTGTTGATGCATGAAGCTAAACTAGTTTGGGACCTTTAAGTCTCCAGCTGGGAACATCATTGTTGATGCTATGGATCGTGGAGTAGCTAAGGAGACGACACTCCCACCCCTCTGGATAAGCATCAACAACCTCTTTCCCCATCTGTTTCGTGATACATGTTACCATGGTGTTGGAAGACGGTGGCCTAGATAAAGCACTAAAGTACTGGGGCTCTGGGAAAAGCATCTTGAGATCTGTTGTCTCTTAGGCTGGACTAGCCTTGTCTAACTGCCATGAGCTGCTGGATGCAATGCTAGTGTCTACAGGCTTCTTAATCTCTGCTGTCTTTCACATTCCTGAAGGTCCCCAAAGTGCCTTGTTCTTTCTCTTTCTCTGTCTTTTCTATCTCTTCCCCTTTTCTACATCTCTTTGTCTGATTTATTGAGCACCATTGTAGAATCGTGTTGCATGGGACTTATTTCTGTAACAAAGCTTATAGCACATGCATGGTCTCCCTTTTCTTACACATATTGCATCGGAGCTTAGGGAGGTGAATATTGCTGTGGTGTGAATAAGTGTCCCCCAAAGGCTTATTCCCAGTCAAGGGCACTACAGGAAGGTGATGAAACCATTAAGCCTAATTGGAGTCTTTCCAGTTATTTGGGGGCATGCCTTGAAAGGGATATTGGGGCCTTTGCCTCTTCCTGTCTTTATTCTTCCTTGACCATCCTATGGTGAGCAGCTTGCTTTACCATGTACTCCCTGCCATGATGTCCCTCCTCACCACAGACCTAAAGGCAACAGGGTCAAGTGACCAGGAAAGGAAACTTCAAACCCAGGAGCCAAAATAAACTTTTTTCTCTTTGTAAGTTGATTATCTCAGATAATTTGTTACAGCAATGGAAAGCTTACTAACATAAGTACCATCAATGATGTTACACTGCAAGGACCTTTAGCCAAACTTCGTTTCAAGCCAAGTTCTATCTGATGACAGAGCCCTTGCACTTTTCATTACATCTGCTGCTTCGGGAGTCTAAAGTGATTTGATCCCACCAGATGCCCCGTGAGGCCATGCCAATATCTGACTTGTTACTGATTTGTAGATCTCAGTCTCTTCTTACTAGTGAGGAAATTGGTAGTAAAACCTAAACCAAACAAATATGTGAGGTAGTTGAGAGAATCCTGTAGGCACAAGAAAATGTCAAAGATCCAGAAGTTTTCTATATCCATAGCAAAACATTACTTAATGTAACTTCATATAAATGCATTTTAATAATTAAATATGTTTAATATATTTAGATTTAAAAAAATATATTCAATTATATTTAATTACATATAAAATTTATATACATATTCAAACATATTCTGGCAAT
Organism: Ictidomys tridecemlineatus; assembly: GCF_052094955.1. Classification (NCBI taxonomy): domain Eukaryota; kingdom Metazoa; phylum Chordata; class Mammalia; order Rodentia; family Sciuridae; genus Ictidomys; species Ictidomys tridecemlineatus. The sequence continues at coordinate 54,171,290 of NC_135487.1, forward strand.
GCATTCTTAATCATGGCACTTGACTTCCCTAAGCTTCAAGTACAATACATACAAATATGTGCTGCATAATAATTTTATAGTCAATGGAGGATCATATATATGAGAGCAGTCCCTAAGTTTGCAACAAAGTTGACATTAAGCAATACATTACTTACGTGTTTGTGATGATACTGTCAATTATATGAAAATATAGTATGTAAAGTTATGTATAATACATAATACTTACTCATGATAATAAAGAACTATTATTATATTAATATATTATTATATGTATATGATTATATATGCATTTACTATATTGTACTTTGTTATTTTAGAGTACACTCCTTTTACACAGATATTGGGGCTGGGGTTGTGGCTCAGTGGTAGACTGCTCATCTAGCATGCGTGAGGCACTAGGTTCAATCCTCAGCACCACATAAAAATAAAATAACAATATTTTTAAAAAGTATGTTTACTGTACAAGAGCATGCCGACTCCAGCAACAGCCTCAGCACCTTGTGTTTACTGTGTTTTTGTGTGTTTTGGTTGTATCAGAGGCAATATTGAATGATTGGACTAGACCATCCAGGTTTGTGTAAGTGCACTCTGTGCTATTGGCAAAGTGACAAAAGGACACATAGCCTAAGGTCAGGCTTTCCAGACTGTCCCTCTGTCATTAAGTGATACATGTCTGTCTGTGTGTGTGTGTGTGTGTGTGTGTGTGTGTGTGTGTGTGTGTTTGACATGTACATCCTGTAAACATTTTTTAGTACTGTACTGTTCTGGCAACACCTTAGCATTTACATTTCAGTCTTGAAGGAATTGCTTAAGAAGCCAAATCTAAGTTTTGAAGATGCTAATTTAGGAACCCTGACACATAGTCACATTATAAAAGTCTAAAAAAAGTAATAGTTTCCTCTGACCTTTTCAAGGACATTTGGGAAGGGTGATAATGATCATAGTAGGCCATCTTATTCCTGAGGAAAAAATAAGAACAGTTTGCATTATGTGTGACTGCCTTCGTCACCTTGAAGAAGAGGAGGGTAGGCCCATCACTTATTGATGTCTCATTCAGGGACTTAGCTTTTTGTGACACATATTCATACATGATATCAGTCGATGCTTTCATTTTACAGGTGAGGAAAGAAAGAAGATGAACAAATACTCTTGGGTGAATAATTGTGAAAGTGTTAAAGTTATCTCAAATTTTCATCCTGATTTCTATTGTGGTCTATATCAGTTTGTTCAGGCACTCCCCACACGTAGACTATGCTATTATTCTCATTTTTGTGCTTATCCAAAAACTGAGCTCAGGTTTTACTTCCTCAAAGACGCCTTCTAGGCCTGACCCAGCTCTCACTGATCATCTTTATCATCAGTAATCCTTTAGGATAACTGTCTTGTTCCACTTTTGCTATAACAAACTACCATGAACTGATGAGCTTGTGGACAATATGGATTCATCACAGTTCTGCAGACTGGGATTTCAAGGTCAAGGCTCTGGTGGATTTGGCTCATAGAAATAACACCTTCTGTACTCTCATGTGGTGGGAAGGTGATGGATTCTCTTGTACCTCTTCTATAGGGCACTAATTCCAATCATCAATGTTCTTCTTGGAAGACCTGGTCACCTCCCATGTTTTAGTACAGCCACCTTGTAGGATAGGATTTCAAAATGTGAATTTGGGGCATACTTATTCGTACTACAAAAATTACTTTTCAGAATTACAACTATAGTTAATTTCACACTGACTTGAGTTTGTGTCCATCTCATGATGTTGTGCCTAAACAAAAACAGCATGGTATTGGCACCAAAACAGACTGGTAGACCAATGGTACAGAATAGAGGATACAGAGACTAACCCACAAAACTACAATTATCTTATATTAGATAAAGGTGCCAAGAACATGCACTGGAGAAAAGGTAGCCTCTTCAACAAATGGTGCTGGGAAAACTGGAAACACATATGCACCAAAATGACATTAAACCCCTATCTGTCACCATGCACAAAACTCAACTCAAAGTGGATCCAGGAATTAAACCAGAGACACTGCATCTATTAGAAGAAAAAGTAGGCTCTAATCTCCATCATGTGGGATTAGGCCCCAACTTCCTTAATAAGACTCCTGTGGCACAAGAATTAAAATCAAGAATCAATTTATAAATGGGATGGACTCAAATTAAAAAGCTTCTTCTCAGCAAAACAAACAATCTGTGAGGTGAATAGAGAGGCTACATCTTGGGAGCACATGTTTACCACTCATACATCAGATAGACCACTTATCACTAGGGTATATAAAGAACTCAAAAAGCTAAGCACAAAAAAAAAAACCCCAAATAATTCAGTGAATAAATGGGCCAAGGACCTGAAAAGACACTTCTCAGAAGATGATGTACAATCAACCAACAAATACATGAAAAAAAAATGTTCATCATCACTAGCAATTAGAGAAATGCAAATCAAAACTACTCTAAGATTTCATCTCACTCCAGTCATAATGGCAGCTATTATGCATACAAACAATAATAAGTGATGGTGAGGATGTGGGGAAAAAGGTACAGTCATACACTGCTGGTGGGACTGCAAATTGGTGCAGCCAATATGGTAAGTGGAGATTCCTTGAAAAACTGAGAATGGAACCACCATTTGACCCAGCTATCCTTCTTCTCAGTCTTTACTTAAAGGACTAAAAAACAGCATATTACAGGGACAGAGCCACATCAATGTTTATAGCAGCACAATTCACAATAGCTAAACTGTGGCACCAACCTAAATGCCCTTCAATGGAGGAAGGGATAAAAAAATGTAGCATATATACACCATGGAAACTTACTCAGCAATAAAAGAGAATAAAATCATGACATTGGCAGGTAAATGGATGCATTTGGAGAAGATAATGCTAAGTTAGCCAATCCCCAAAAATCAAATGCTGAATGTTTTCTGATATAAGGAGGCTGATTCATAGAAGGGTAGGTAGGGGGAGCATGGGAGGAATAGATGAACTCTAGATAAGGCAGAGGGGTGGGAGAGGAAAGGGAGGGTAGGGGGTTAGCAAGGATGGTGGAATGTGATAGATATCATTATTCAAAGTACATGTATAAAGACATGAATTGGTGTGAACATATTTTATATATAACCAGAGATATGAAAAATTGTGCTGTATATGTGTAATAAGAATTCTAATGCTGTTTTTAAGTCCTTTGAGTGTAGATGGAGGAGAGGGACAGCTGGGTCAAATGGTGGTTCCATTCCCAATTTTCCAAGAAATCTCCATATGCTTTCCATGTTGGTTGCACCAATTTGCAGTCCCACCAGCAGTGTATGAGAGGACCTTTTTCCCCCACATCCTCGCCAACACTTATTATTGTTTGTCTTCATAATAGCTGCCATTCTGACTGAAGTGAGATGAAATCTTAGAGTAGTTTTGATTTGCATTTCTCTAATTGCTAGTGATGATGAACACTTTTTTCATGTATTTCTTGATTAATTGTACATCATCTTCTGAGAAGTGTCTTTTCAGGTCCTTGGCCCATTTATTGATTGAGTTTTTTTTTTTTTTTTTTGCTTAGCTTTTGAATTCTTTATATACCCTAGTGATAAGTGGTCTATCTGATGTGTGAGTGGTAAAGATTTGCTCCCAAGAGCCTCTCTATTAACCTCTCAGATTGTTTGTTTTGTGAGAAATAGCTTTTTTAGTTTGAGTCCATTCCATTTATAAATTGATTCTTGATTTTAATTCTTGTGCCACAGGAGTCTTATTAAGGAAGTTGGGGCCTAATCCCACATGATGGAGATTAAGGCCTACTTTTACTTCTATTAGATGCAGGGTCTCTGGTTGTATTCCTAACTCCTTGATCTATTTTGAGTTGAGTTTTGTGCATGGTGACAGATAGGGGTTTAATTTCATTTTGCTGCATATGTGTTTCCAGTTTTCCCAGCACCATTTGTTGAAGAGGCTGTCTTTTCTCCAGTGCATGTTCTTAGCACCTTTATCTAATATAAGATAATTGTAATTTTGTGTGTTAGTCTCTTTGTCCTCTGTTCTGTACCATTGGTCTACCAGTCTGTTTTGTTGCCAATACTATGCTGTTTTTGTTACTATTGCTCTGTAGAATAGTTTAAGTTCTGGTATAGTGATGCCACCTGCTTCACTCTTCTGGGTTATGATTGCTTTAGCTATTCTGGGTCTCTTATTCTTCCAGATGAATTTCATGATTGCTTTTTCTATTTCTATGAGGAATATCTTTGGAATTTTGATCAGAATTACATTAAATCTGTAGAGTGTTTTTGGAAGTATGGTCATTTTGATAATATTAATTCTGCCTATCCAAGAGCAAGGTACAACATACTACAGGGACACAGCCACATCAATGTTTATAGCAGCACAATTCACAATAGTTAAACCATGGGATCAATCTATTGCTCTTCAATAGATGAATGGATAAAAAAAATGTGACATGTAAACACAATGGAATATTACCCAGCAATAAAAGAGAATAAAATCATGGCATTTTCTGGTAAATAGATGGAGTTAGAGAAGAGAATGCTAAGTGAAGTTAGCCAATCCCCAAAAACAAATTATATTTTCTTGGATATAAGGAGGCTGATTCATAGTGGGGGGTGGAGCATGGGAGGAATAGATGAACTCTAGATAGGGCAGAGGGGTTGGAGGGTAAGAGAGGGGGCATGGGTAATTAATGACAGTGAAATGTGGTGACCACTATTATCCAAAGTACAGGTATAAAGACAGAAAGTGGTGTGAATATACCAGAGATATGAAAAATTGTGCTCTCTCTATATAATAAGAATTGTAATACATTCATTGTCATTTATTTTTTTAAAAAATCTATTAAACATTTTTTTAAAAAAATTCTTTTTCAGTAGATTTCCATCTAGTTGGTTCCTTCCTAATTCTCACATCTAACTGCAACCAGTTATATACAAGCTCATCAAATGTTTCTGAGCACAGATGATTCACCTTCCCATAACATTCGAGAAGGACTACACACTGTCACTGAATAACTGTGTGTCTTTGGTCAAGTCATCTAATTTTTCAGGGTTTTTCTACTGCTTACTTCTAAAAATAGTATTTAATTAATCCAGCTATATAGCAAAATTTCTCCATTTTATAAGACTGACTAGGGAATATTTCTCAAAAATTCATGTCTTAGATGATATAACCCTTCTTTGTGCTCTGTTAGGACAGAAATAGGACCTCAGAATCTGAAATTTCAGGAATTTCTCTGATTAATCCTATGCAAATAGTTTGGAGACCATATTATGGTATGCACTGCTAAAAGGAGGTGATTATGAAAGCAGAGAAGACTAGAATAGCCCAGGAAGCTTTAAAAATGATATAGATTTCCAAACCTCTCCCCTGGCCAATGGAATCAGAATCTTTGTAATGGGCAGGAGATGAGCCTTTGGAAACCTGTACTTTTTCAAAGTTATCCCAGGTGATTTTGAAATACCTAGTCTTATTAGCATCATTTGGTAAATGCTTTCAAATTCTTCCACATCCATATTTCATTAGCATTGGATTCAGCTCCACATTTGCAATCCTGACACTTCTGCCAGGCCTCTGGCTGTATCCCATCACTCCTCTGTAAGAGGTGAAAATATGCCTACAGCTAGACTGCTGTTTTTGGGGAAAAAAAATTCCCTTAGGAGACAAGTACATTTCAAGTACCATTCTGAGCTAAACTCTTGATTTTCAGCAATAAATCTATTTTAAAATTATGAAGCAACATGGTTGAGGGAAACTATTGAAAATTCCATGAAATTTTATCCTTCATGACTAAGCTATTGAACCTTTTTTGTGTCTAGTTTAACCCACATGGAAAATGTTATATCACTAAATTAACCATACAATCCATGAGTTAAATAGTATGGCAGTTACCATGGGAATGTGCCAAACAAAGGTGGTTGGCAGTATGTGTAGGGGTATTGGAGGGGGTAATATATTGTAGGCTAGATGAGAGCTGCTATGCCCTACTTTCATATTTAAGTTACTCCTACAGTCAACAAATTTTAAAGACATGTACCTGGGATTTTTTAAAGTACAATCTTCACTTCTGTATCTTGTCAAAGAGTTGGAGGGAATTGTTTCATTACTGTAAATGCCACTTTACTCCTTTGGTGTAAACATGTTTAATTCTATGTTTTAATCAGGTTTTTAAAATTTTATTTTAATTAATTAATTATTATTATTATTATTATTTTTTACTGCTGTGACCAAAAGACCTGACCAGAACAATTTTAAGGAGGAAAAGTTTATTTGGGAGCTCACGGTTTCAGAGGTCTCAGTTCATAAACAGCTGACTGAATTCCTCGGGGCCTGAGGTGAGGCAGAACATCATAGTGGAAGTGTGTGGCCCAGGAAAAGCAGCTGGGTACTTCACCAGGAAGCAGGGAGAGAGAGTGTGTTCCACTTCCTTGCGGCAAAATATAAAACCCAAGGGCAGGACTCATAGACCCACTTTCTCCAGCCGCACCCTACCTACCTACAATTACCACCCAGTTAATTCTCATCAGGAGATTACTGCACTGATTAGATTAAGGCTCTCATAATCTAACCATTTCACCTCTAAGTTTTCTTGCATTGTCTTATACAAGAGCTATTGGTGAGCCCTCATATATAAACCATAACAACCTTCCTTCAGCTAGAGTCCCTGATTTTTCATGCATAGTTTTCTGAGAATAGAAATAATAAAAAATATAAAATCCAAATGCATTTCTAGTCTGAAAGACCCTAGATGTATAAAACTCTGCCTACTTTTCTAGGGTCACTTTGCATAACTGTTTGTTCTTTATAAAGATCTTATGATATACATTCTATTCTTATTGGTATTTCACAGATGCACAGGAAAGAAATGAGAAGGTTTAAGAGTTGGAAAAAAAAAATCCCCATCTTTTGGTATCAAAGCCCATGGTATTGCAATACCTCCTGGCCAAAGAACTTACAGACAGAGCAACAGAAAAAAAAAACTGCTTCTTCTCAAAGAAGATTTGCCTCCAAAGACATTTAGTCATTACCCACACTGGTTTGGTCAACTCCTGGCAGCACATTTATAAGTCTGCATTGTAACCACTTGTGGAGATTGTTAAAAATAACAATGTCGGGGATGTGGCTCAAGCGGTAGCATGCTCGACTGGCATGTGTGCGGCCCGGGTTCAATCCTCAGCACCACATAAAAACAAAGATGTTGTGTCTGCCGAAAACTAAAAATAAATATTAAAAAATTCTCTCTCTCTCTCTCTCTCTCTCTCTCTCTCTCTCTCTCTCTCTCTCTTTAAAAAAAAAATAACAATGTCTCCATCCACCCCAGAAATGGAATCAGATTCCCAGGAGGGAGGGGTAAGCAATCACAGACCCAAGGAAGGGGGTTTTAAAGCACTGTGGGTTTTGCTGACTTGCAAGGTTAAGAATCATTGCTGAATCATAAAATAACTAATTTTTCCCAGGGAGGCAGTGATGTTGTCTGAGACCTGAGAAGACCAAGAAAGAAACCTCATGTGGCGGTTTCTATGTTTCCCTCTTGCATTATTGGTATATTAGAACCAGTCCACTATCATCAATACCTAGTCCAGTGACAGAATAAGACCACTGCTGCCACTTTCAGTATTCAAAATAAAGGTAATAGATACTAACCTGAAATGATTTTTTTCTCAACCAGGAACTATACAAAATTATGTATATTCTCTTATTCAACGCTCCAAGAAACCTATGGAGGTAGCTGCCAAAATTATCCTGCATTTTTCAGATAAGGAAACTGAGGCAAGCCAGAATGTTATTTATCCTGGCCCTCACGTTCAATACGCGCAGCAAGTTTTCTTCTTACTCTAACTCCAGTCTTATCTTCTACAAAATATTCCTCCTCAGATATATTAAGTTATACTTTTGGAAGGAAAGAACTGGGTTAAGGCAAGAAAGAAGAAAAGGAAGAGAAGAAAGTGAGGAAACAAGAGAGTAAGGGGGTGAGAATAAAGGAAGAGGGAGAAGGGAGGTGGAGAGAAGGAAGAGGAGTATGAAGGTAGAAACACAGACAGTCCTGAAGTCAACTCAGACCTCCTTTTTTTGCTAAATGTAAGGTTGTCTGTTTCTAATCACTTCCCAGAGGTATATCTTATGTCTCTGTCCCCTGTGGGGTACCATCTTCCTGATCCTATTGGAGCACCACTCTTTCTTCTCTCCTAAGCAGGAATGCCAATGAGAGAAATTCCATTTTTTTTCTTTTCATTTCTTCATTCTTGGGTCACTGAGCCAAACAGAGGGGTTAAACATTTTCTGTGCTGTGCGAATCTCTTTTTGGAGGTGGCAGAATCTCATCTCCATGAATTGTTTCTTTCTGTTACCTCCCCTTGATTCACATGGAAATATGATGAAACAGTGCCTTCCAACTGTGTAGCCAATATAGAAAAATATGAATGGAGCTCAGTTTACACTGTTAGCTAAGGTGTGAGGGAAAGGTAGGGGGTTGGCCAGCTGGTCTGGGTTGTAGGTTTCTTTGGATCTGTGTCTTCCATGGTCTTTTTTCATGACTGGAGTGGTAAAATTTATAAAGCCAAGATTTGGATATATTCTGCAGTCCGGCTGCAGCAAAATAACCGGGGGGTGATGAGGAACTTGTGTAGATTGATACAGCAGGAGTGGGAGCCGTTTATTGTAGGACAGGAGGGGTATATATATATTCCACACAGCTTATCTTAATTAACATAAACTAGATACAGCAGTCCACCAATAAGGAATCTCCACACTTAATGGCTCGCTGGCGTTACTTCACAAACCACTTCCTCTGGCAAAATGCCAGGTGCCATCTTGACTTGTTTACAGACCCTAACAGATATGTCCTGCGTAAGGTACTAAGGCAGACTACCATCTTGCTTTTGATCTGGGCCACTCATATCTACCTGCCCAGTGTAAGTCAAAGTCATTCTCATTCCTCAAACTGGCATGGTTCTGTAATTCTGAAGTTTCCATATGGCGAGCAAGACCAGTGTCCCACAGGGTAATAAGACATGTGCATTTGCCTGGAGTGCACCTTTGACATATTTTATTTTGGAATCAAAATTAGCGGCATATGGCTTGTCAAATAATTCACAGATCCTGGGTCCTTGTCAAATATCACCTCTTCATGACTAACGGAGCCCTCCCTTCCCAGAGCCTGTAGTGAAGAGAGTCCTACCTAATCTCAGGAGCTCTGAGCACCAGTGATTACCAAAGTCCCCTGTGGCTAAACAACAATTTCTTTTGTAAGAGAGATAACAGGTTTCCAGGCAGGGTTTTACTTCCTTGAATTAGGGAAGATTTTCCAAGTCTCTCACCTTGGGAAGAATTCTGCTTCTATGATAGCTCAACCTTCAGACTCTGACACACCAGGATTCACTCATGAGTGTGAATAAAAGTTGCTTTTATAAATCTGTTTTCTTATCTCCAGATTGGGGATAATAATAGTAACATTTATAAACATTTTATGGGGACGAACTGCAAAAATTCCCAATGCATACTAAAAAGCAGTAGAACCATTTGAAATTTCACAAATTTAGACACCAAATCTAAAAACTAGGTTTTAGAGTTTTGACTTTATGTTGTGTTCCCTTCCTCCAAATCCTACCCCTTTTCAAATGATAAAGTTTGGATTCTCTAGGAAGAAGGCTCTCAGATGTAGTTTATTGTATAGTATGTTCAGATGGGGAGATTCTCAAGGCTAACCCTGATGCAAGGAGCAGGACTGAATGAAGGAATGAAACTGAGCAGCCTAGCTGTCCCTGAGAAACTTTGATCTAAAAGCAACACTGTGGTCTGACTTAATACCTTACCCAGGCTTATAGCCACTTTAGACCAGAGCATCTGATTGGCACGGTAACCTGATAACTGGGCCAAACAGACCAGGCTTTTTTACCTGTGCCTCAGCAACTACTGGATGTGGATGCTCTAGGAACACTGGTTTCCAGCCGCTGGTACCTTCCCTTGCTAGTTTTCATGACAAGAATGAAGGATTCCCTGTTGCATGATATTGGCATTACCTTCTCTAGGTCTCAAGGATAATATTTAAGAGGCTTTGCTGTTTACAAGTTCATGGTATCCCAAGGTAATTCGTCACAACCTAAACTACACATCCTGGTTTTATTGGCAAGCTAAAGAGCATCTATTCATCTATTCTTCTTGCCCATACCAAGAAAAGCATTTGCAGAAATATTTCACTTATTTTTTGAAAAAAAAATTACCATTGCAGTGCCAGCAAGATAACAGATATTCAAGGGAATTTGTTGAAACTGAATATATGTGTGTGTTGTGTATACACACATACACACAAACACACACACACTTATAATTCAGCCCTTCACATTTGCAGGTCTTGCACTTGCAGATTCAATCTACCACAGGTTGAAAATATTCAGAAAAAAGTCACATCCGTATTGAACATGTACAGACCTTTTCTTGTCACCTTTTTCTAAACAGTATGAATAACATCTATTTAGATAATATTTACATTGCATTAGATATTAGAAGTAATATAAGGTGAATGAAAGCTCTGGAAGGATATATGTAGGTGATATGCAAATATTGCTACATTGTATATAAGGTATTCAAGCATCCTTGCATTTGGGTATCCATGAGGATCCAGAAACCAATTCTTTGCAAAGACTTAGGGATGATTCTGCATCTAAGCTGTTGTAATAAACAAATCTTCATGTAATCATATTGTGAATCTAATATCAATTCTATAAGCTAAATACAGACTCCTTCATCTTCATAATGATGCACTATCATTAATAGTGTTTAATTATTCTGCAAATATCCTTCAATTAATAAGAGGTAGTGCTGGAATTAGAGTCTAGAATCCCAGTGTGGTCTGCTTTCTATTATATCGTGCTTCTTCAAGGATTAACAAGTAAATTAATTTATTTTTAAACAAAAACCACCTTAGTAAAGTTTTTCACTATTGGTGATAGGTAAGGACAGTAGTCAAAAAATGACATTCACTTTTTCTATCCAGAAAATTACTGATGCTACTTCTATAGATTATAGTTGGGAACCCAGCAGAGAAAAATCCTATGTTATCATCACGGTTCAAGAAGGCTACAATATGAAAGAAGATGAGAAGTTATTAAAATACCTAGGAATTATTATTTAAATCTAAACTAAGGATCATGTGAATGGAGAGAATGACTGTCTCCTGCAGTGAGGTGCAGTAACATCCTGGAAAGAGCTAACTGTAGAATAGGAAAATCTAGGAATCAAGAAATTGACCTTGAGGAACCAGCCAATCTCCACTGGGTCCTTCATCTACAGAAGTACTAAAAGAGCTACAGTTCCCTGGACGACAACTCATGAAAGAGTCACCAGAGCAACATTTCTCAATCTTTTTGGCACCTTCCTGGGGATATTTTAAATAGCCTCATGCCCAAACCGTACCTAGAGTAATTAAGTCAGAATTACCAGAGGTAAGACCCAGGCTCTAGAGGTTTTTAAAGCTGTTCATAGGATGATAGTTTATAGCTAAGGTTGAGAGCCACTATTCTGGAAGTTAAATGTTCTCTTTTCTTCTTTTTTTTTCTCTTTTCATTTCTTACCTTCATTTTCCCTCTCTCATTTTCTCAGTTTTCTTTCTATTCTTTTAGAAACAGACTTGAGAATTTAATAAAGAGTCATGTATTATAAAGAGAAACTAAATGTAATTTCTTTCCCTACATTATTTTTATGTAGCTATATAACAATTTAATACAAAATTGGAGGCTTGAACCACCACCTATTTATTAGCTAACTATTTCGTAGTTCAGGAGTCTGACACAAATGTGAGTGGCTTCCTGCTCAGAGTAACACAAAGTTGAAATGGAAGTGACAGCTGGGCTGAGTTCCCTGGACACTGTGGGGAAGCTCACTTAGCCAACTACCTAGAAGCTCACTCAGATAGTTGGCTGGATCCAGTTCTGAGGGATAGGAGCCCTGAAGTCTCAATTTCCTTCCAGGCTGTCAGGCAGGGGATCTTCTCAGATCTAGAAGCTTCCTACAATTCTTGCCATTTGGTGTCCCCATTTCCAAGCTACCAGTGGTATATCAAATTCTTCTCCTGCTCAAATCTATCACTTCCACTTTTGTGACCAGCTAGAGAGAAGCCGTTGCATTAAAAGAATTCAAATAATTAGGTCAGGACCATTTGAATGATCACCCTATTTTCAGGTTAGTCGAATTGGGACCTAATTATATTTGCAAAACCTCTTTCATAGCAACATCTAAATTAGCATTTGAATACTAGGAGAAAGTTTCTGTGTCCACAGAAAAAGAATTTCGAGGGCATCTTAAAATTCTGCATATGACAGTCCCCAAGGAGTTCCCAAGTCAGAAAACAGGCTTGGGACCCATAGCAAGCAAGGAGTAGAAGTAGTATGAATGAATTATTGAGTGATTAACAATAGGGAATGTGTGTAGAAAGTCAAAGCAGGCTTCATGGAGGAAGAGACATCTGAGCCCATTAATTTATTGGGCATTTTCTTAGGAAGCAAGTACTATATGACAGGTACTGAGCTAAGTGTTGAGAGATGAATAGTTTTCTATGTGTGTGTGTTTTCCAGGTAATTGGAAAATGGTTGAGCTTTCCAGAGGAGACAACCTATGAAAAAGCATGAGTCCAACAAGTGGCAAAGAAGGGAAGTTTTTAAGGAATAAGATACAATTTAGTCATACTCAAACATAAATGTATGGGGAAAGTGGCTGGTGATGAGGCCAGAATGAGGCAGGGGCTTGACTTATACATCATACACTATCCTGTGATTAAGATTTTAACCTTTCTCTTTGGTGATAGGGAACCACTGAGGATTTTCCACCCAAGTTGCTGAGATCTATTTAAAATACAATAAAGTGCACACATGTACAGGTACAAGTTGTTGAATCTTCACAAGTTTATAGTGAAACCATCATCACAATCAAGAAAATTAATATTTTTATCACTCCAACAGTTTACTAATATCCTTTTGTAATCTCTCTCTCCCTCCACTCTACCCTTTTTTTCCCAGAATTTCATCATCAATGGATTCATACAGCATTCACTCATTTGGGTTTGACTTCTCTCATTCAGCACATTGATTTTCAGGTTCACCATGTTGTAGGTATCAATAGGTCTTTTCATTGTTGGATACTATTCCATTATTTTGCACAAATATGCCACAACTGTTTACAACATTTTCCTGTTGATGGACATTGATGTATTTTAAAGTTTTCAACTCTAATAAATAAATGTTATATAAAACTTCTAGGAACCTTTATGTATTATTTTCATCCCTTGAATACATGCTAAGAATATTAGGTCTGTGTCTTAACTTTTCATCTTTATTTTATTTCTACAATTTAAGTTTTAAGAAACATTTCTGCAGAGACACTGTGTCTATTAAAAAAAAAAAGTAGGCCCAAATCTCCATCATGTGGGATTAGGCTCCAAGTTCCTTAATAAGACTCCTATAGTGCAAGAATATCAAGAATTAATAAATGGGATGGATTCAAACTAAAATGTTTCTTCTCAGCAAAAGACACAATCAGTGAGGTGAATAGAGAGCCTACTAATTGGGAACAAATTCTTAACACATGCAAATCAGATAAAGAACTAATCTCTAGACTATATAAAGAACTCAAAAATCTTAACACCAGAAAAAAAAAGCAACCAAATAACTCAATCAATAAATGGGCCAAGGACCTGAACAGACACTTCTAAGGAGAAGATATACAAACAATCAACAAATATATGAAAAAATGTTCAACATCTCTAGCAATTAGAAAAATACAAATCAAAACTACTCTAAGATTTCATCTCATTCCAGTCAAAATGACAGCTATTAAGAATACAAACAATAAGTATTGGAGAGGATGTGGGGGAAAAGGCACACTCATATGTTAGGACTGCAAATTGGTGCAGCTAATATGGAAAGTAGTATGGATAATCCTTGAATAACTGAAAATAGAACCACCATTTGACCCAGCTATCCCACTCCTCAGTCTATACCCAAAGGACTTAAACACAACATACTACAGGGACACAGCCACATCAGTGTTTATAGCAGCACAATTCATAATAGCTAAACTGTGGAACCAACCTAGATACCCTTCAGTAGATGAATGGTTAAAGAAAATGTGGTATATATACACAATGGAATATTATTCAGAATAAAAAAGAATAAAATCATGGCATTTGCAGGTAAATGGATGAAGCTGGAGAATATAATGCTAAGTGAAATTAGTCAATCCCCCAAATCCAAATGTCAAATGATTTCTCTGATTTAAGGATGCTGATCCATAATATGCTGTAGGGGTGGGGATGGGAGGATTAAATGAACTCTAGATAGGGCAAAGGGGAAAAGAGGAGGGAGGGGAAGGAAAGAGGCATAGGGGCAGGAAAGATGGTGGAATGTGATGGTCATCATTACCCTAGGTACATGTAAGAAGACACGAAGGATGTGACTCTACTTTGTGTACAACCAGAGATTTTAAAAAAATTGTATTCCATATGTGTAATATAAATTGTAATGCATTCTGTTGTCATATATAACAAACCAAAATTTAAAAATAAATAAAGTAATTATTTTTTAAAAAGAAACTTTTCTGGAGTGTTTATACCCTTTTTGCAACAAGTTTTGTAAGTTCTAGCTGCTCCACAATTTTAGTAACACTTTGAATGTTCAGTAAGTTTAATTTCATCAGATTTATTGGGCATGTAATAGTCTCTCATTGTTTTTAATTTGAATTTTCCTGAGACCTAGTAATGTTAATTCTCTTTTATATGCTTTTAAGCAATTTGTACACTTTCTTTTGTAATATTTCTTTTCAATTTTTGTTCTCTTTGTAATGAAGTGCTTTGTCTTATTATATGGTAATTTTTTTTCTTTTTCTATATCCCTCAAACAGGTACTTTTTTTCTTTATATATGTGTTGCAAATATTTCATTAGTACATGGTTTATAATTTCATTTTCTTTATGTTGTTGTGAAGTGAAAAATTCAGTTGATTATTTTGTTTTCTTTTATGTTATGTGCATTTTGTATAATACCTAATTTTAAGGTCACAAAGATTTTCTTTCATGTTTTTTTTCCAGTTTTATTGTTTTCGATTTCAAATTTAGTTCTATGATCCATTTTGAGTTATATTTTGTCTGTGCCATATAAGATAAGGGTTAATGTTAATATTTGTATTTTGGAAATTCAGTTGGCCCAGGATGATTTGTTGAAAAGACTCATTTCTCATTGAATTGAAAACTGCTAAAAATTAATTGATTATATAAATGTGGGCCACGGGCCAATTTTATCCAAGAGAAAGTTGATGAGATAAAAGAGAAAGACAGTAATCTGTGCATTTTAAAATTATTAATTCCTTGTGTCGTTCATTTATTTCATGAATATATCTGAAAATTCTACAGTATGCCAAACACTATGAAAAGAACTGAGTTTTATTTATATTTCTGTCTTTAAACCTAGAATAGAGCCCACACATGCTAGGCCTTTGGAAGTGTTTGCTTAATGAAAGAGAAAGGCAAGTAAGAAAGAGCCTCTGCCTTCAGAGCATCCAGGAGTCTAGAGTAGAAGGAAGATCCGTGGTGACCATGGGTGAAACTACAGGATGATCAAGAGGAAACAGAGCCCTCCAGGGAAAAAAGACGGGCATGGCACTGGGCTAGGAGAACAGTAGTGAACACAGACAGTGGGGCCAAAAGACATAGAGAATGGTCACAGGCAAAGAGTTTTAAGATGCTTCCTATGTTTGTGCACAGAGGATATAAAAGGTGGAGTAGATTCACTGGGGACAAAAGCAGAAAGTCATGTGTTGGTCTGAGTGCAGAGAAGGGACAGAGAAGGGAGTGCAACCTGAATTCTACCTTCTAAGAGTGGAAAGCTAAGAAAGAATAGAGTAATGTACCAACAAAATGTATCAGTGAGAGTTGATATGGAGGCAAAGGAGACTGACAGGAAGAACTGGTGTGTGAAAAAGGCTTCAGAGGTTAAGTGAAGATTTTCACAGTTCAAGACATTGGGGGAACATTTCAGGCATAGCGCATGCTGGAGATATGGCTCTCCAAGGCATGTCTGTAGGTCAGGGAGTCTTGTACTGTGGATGGGGTGGGGCAGTCGGGGTAGGTGAAAGACTGGTGTGTTTTGTGGGCCTTGAGGCTGGAAGGAACCATTGGATCCAGACGTGTTTTCAGGTACCTGAATATACAGCACCTATTCTTCATCAGGTCCCCTGATATGCTTACAGACAGAGTAACAAGGCATGTTACTATCCCCTAAGAAATTCTGCTGTGATTAAAAGAACCCAATGAGAAATTATAAAGATACTGAAATGTACAGTGCGGCCGTATTTAAGGTAAAAGGGCAAAGTAAGGAGTAACTTACTCCACCTGTGGAAATCAGAACATCTTCATTCAGTGGTCTGGAAGGGTAAGGGTTTCTATAGGGTGTCAGATAGAGTACTGTAGAAGGTGGCTTTCCAGAGGCAGCAGGATGAGCAGAGGCATGCTCAGGCTCCTTCAGATCTCTTTCATTTCTTTCTACCTTTCTTCTAATTAGAGAAAACATAATACTAAAATTTGGGTTTGGGTTTAAGGTGGAAATGAGACACTGGTTTAGCTTCCAGTAGTCTCAGCTGGATCAAATTAGTTCAAACCAAAGTTTTTATCCCAGTGGCAAGTGCTAGCTCAGCTTTAATGATGAACCAGTACTTTTTGTGGTATTGATCCTTGTGTATATCTGCTCAGAAATTTCATGTGAGGAAGTCATGATTAGAAGGCAAGATTCAGGTTTTTCTCCTTTCCCATATATACCCCCAAATAATTTAGAGTAAAACATTTATTTCTCCTCACTTTGACTGGAAATGCTAGATTTCCAGAGGCTTCCACCAAATTATTTGTTGTTTCCTTGGCTCAGTGGACTTTCCTTATCTTCTGTCTCAGAGCTCAGCAGTGCCTTGCATTCTGATGGTAAGAAGCCTTAGGGAAGACAATGCAGGTGTTTGGAATTTCAAGTGATTCAGCTCCACTGGGGACATGGCATACTGGAAATGACAATCTCTCCATTTCCACCTGCCAGAAACTCTGGGGACCCAGCAGCACCATCTCCCTGAGTCATGAATATGATGAATAGCCTCATGCTCACCAGGCAGTTATCTTCTTCCAGTAATTTGGGTGGAGAAGATTCTTTTTAAATAGAAAGCTTTGGTTTCAAGTCACCACTTAAAGATATCGAAATCTTTATGTATACAATTTTTTTGTTTTTGTTTCAGTGAGGGCTATCACTTTCATTTGAGTGCAAGGAACCATTCTTACGGTAAAGTCCGTGGTGGTAAAAAGGGTCACTGTTGCATATTGTGAACTAGACACTGAGATGGAATGTAGTTAGCTTGGGCTACCATAACTAAATACCAGAGACTGGATGGCTTAAACAACAGAAAATTTCTTCGAGTTCTGAAGTCTGAAAGTCTGAGATCACGGTGCTAGCATAGTAGGGTTCCAATGAGAGCTCTTTTCTGAACCTGTTCTTATGACTTCATAATTACCTCCTTAAAGTCCTGTTCCCAAATACAGTCACATATGGAGTTAGGACTTCAACATATGACTTGGGTGAAGACAGAAATTAGCCTATAGCACAGAGATTAGCTTGCTCGAAGTTTAGTAAGAAGTACCTGGATCCACTACTTGTGGAAGGAATAGGAAGGAGGCAGGATTGAGGGAGGCGGTAGGCTTCAAGACAATCTCACTGAGGGGATCAGTTGACTCTGCAGGGATCTCTGAAGCTAGGGAAGCCATTTTAGACTTGTCCCAACTTGAGATCTTTATGACCATGTCTACCAGTCATTGGATGTTGGCTGCCCCTACAGGGTTTTATTGTCTTCTCTTTGATAATCTCTATGTGTGTGAAGGATGATGCATGGACAGATTCCTAGGTGGTAGCCATTGTGTCACAGGAATATAGAAAGCCTTTTCCATATTCCTGTTATATATGAGGATTTTATGACTCATTCCCGAGGGGCCTGAGGAACAAAGAGAATCCAAACAGAAGAATCATGCCACTGAAGTCAACCTAGCGATAAGACACTGAAAATCTCCTAGTCTTAGGTGAAAATGCAGAACATACCAGCATCAAAAATATTTATCACTTTGGGGACTCAGTTTCTAACTAACCTGCTTATCCATCTGTCATTACTTTCTTAAAGTCTAAACTGGCTTAATTAGGGATGTTAGCTATTTTAGTTCTTTGCCCCTCATATAAAAATTATTTTAACTAGAAAATGTTTCCTAAATCTTTCCCTTCACATGTTTAGGCACTACAAACTTTTGGCTTTAACTTTGCTTACTTTCAGAGAATTAAAGCCCTCCATTGAAATCTTCTTAGCACCCTGCAATATGACCTTTGAAGCTATTCCCATAAATGTAATTATCTGGTTGATGATAGTTTGTGAAAATGTAATTCCTGTGAATCAAGGAAATCCAGGCTTGCTTAATTCATCATTGCATTACCATCACTGACCACACTTTGTGACATATAGTGCTCACATATTATTTGTTGAATGAATAGATGAATGAATGAATATTAATAGGGTGAATACATTAACCAGATATTTTGGGGTCATTTAATCTTTAGATCAAGAGTTCACTGTATCTTTGTCTGTATACTAGCATGGCCCATTTTTTAATAGCTCATTTTAAGAGCTAGTTGTCCAAACTCTACATTGTCATATTTTTCCTTCAATTTCTCACTTTGGGGAAGAGCATCTCAGATCTCTCTTCCTAGCATACATTAACATTAATTTGTAATCATAAAAATGGCAGTGATTTTAATTTGTTCTTCATAGTCCCTGACAACATGTTAGGAGGTTCTCACAGGAGATGCACACATATATTCATTTCCCTTTACTGAAGAACAGTCTTTTTTCATGAAAATATTTTATTCTTGAGTGAGGCAAGTGAGACATTTTTACCTCACTGGTCAGAAAACCTAAGTTTTATCTTTCTTTTCAGTTCATTCACAGATAGATCACTCTATTGTCCACTGTACTTTTCTTATTTCAAAATTAAAGGAAAAATAGCCTCAGAAACTTATTATGGTCATTCAAAGAGGCTGTATTCTTAATTACCATAAAAAGACTATGTCTACTTTATAGGAATAATAATCTGGAATTCTAAGGAAATTATTGCAAATGTGGACCATGGCTACTGGTCTTCCTATATTGTTCTCCATAGGAAATATATTAGTTACTATGAATATTTAAACTTAAACTTCATCAAAATTCTTCTCAATATAAACCCAAGGCCAACATCATTCTAAATGGAGAAAAATTGGAAGCATTCCCTCTAAAAACTGGAACAAGACAGGGATGCCCTCTTTCACCATTCCTATTCAACATAGTCCCAGAAAACTCTAGTCAGAACAATTGGACAAAAGAAAGAAATTAAAAGGATATGAATAGGAAAAGAAAAGCTCAAACTATCCCTATTTGCCGATGACATGATTCTATGTTTAGAAGACCCAAAACACTCCACCAGAAAGGGTCTAGAATTCATAAATGAATTCAGCAAAGTAGCAGGATATAAAATTAATACCCATAAATCAATTGTATTCCTATACACTAATGATGAATCAACTAAAGGAAAAATCAGGAAAAACGATCCCATTCACAATAGCCTTAAAAAATAAAATTTTTGAGGATCAATGTAACAAAAGAGATGAAACACCTCTACAATGAAAACCACAAAACACTAAAGAAAGAATTAGAAAAAGATGAAAGTTCTCCTATATTCTCGAAAAGGCAGAATTAATATTGTTAAAATGGCCATATTACCAAAAGCACTATACAGATCAAGTACAATTCCTATAGAAATTCCAATGACATTCTTCATATAAATAGAAAAAGCAGTCATGAAATTCATTTGGAAAAATAGGAGGCTCAGAATAGCAAAAAGCAATTCTTAGTGACAAAAGTGAAGCAGGAGACATCACCATACCTTTAAATTATACTACAGAGCTATAGAAGCAAAAATGGCATGGTATTGGCACTAAAACATGAAGACCAGTGGAACAAACACAAAGTCGTACCCACATAAATACAGTTATCTCATACTAGACAAAAGTGCCATAAACATACATTGAAGAAAAGACAGCTCTTCAACAAATGGTACTGAGAAAACTAGAAATCCATATGTAGCAGAATGAAATTGAACCTCTATCTCTTACCCTGCACAAAACTTAACTCAATATGGATCAAGGACCTAGGTGTTAGACCAATGACCCTGTACCTACTAGAAGAGAAAGTAGGCCCATCTCTATACCATGTCAGCTTAGGAAGTGACTTCCTCAATAAGACTCCTAAATGTAAGAAGGACAATTAAGAATCAATACATGGGGCCTGAAGTTGTGGCTCAGCGGTAGAGCGCTTGCCTCACACAGGTGAGGCACTGGGTTTGATCCTCAGCACCACATAAAAATAAATGAATGAAAAGGTACTGTGTCCATCTACAACTAAAAAAAAGTATTACAAAAAAAAAAAAGGATCCATATATGGGATGGTATCAAACTAAAAGGCTTCTTCACAGCAAAGGAAATAATCAAGAACATGAACAGAGAGCTACAGAATGAGAAAAAAATTTACCATCTGCACCTTATAGAGAGCATTAATCTGCAGGATGCACAAATAACTAAAAAAAGTAGCAGCAATAAAACAAATAACCCAATCAATAAATGGGATAAGGAACTCAACCGGCACTTAACAGAAGAAGAAATACAAATGGTTAACAAGTATATGAAAAAATATTCAACATCACTAGAAATAAGAGAAATGCAAATCAAAACTACACTGAGAGTTCATCTCATCCCTGTCAGAATGGCAATTTTCAAGACTATAAGTAACAATAAATATTGGCAAGGATGTGGAGAAAAAGGTTCACTCATACATTGCCAGTGGAACTGCAAATCGGTGCAACCATTCTGGAAAGCAGTACAAAGATTCCTCAGAAAACTTGGAATGAGAACCATCCTTTGACCCAGGTATCTCACTTTGGTTTATACCCAAAAGACTTAAAATGAGCATACTACAGTGACACAGCCACATCAGTGTTTACAGCAGCTCAATTCACAATATCCAAACTCTGGAACTAACCTATGTATCTAACAACAATGAATGGACAAAGAAAAAATGGTATATATACACAATAGAATATCACTCAGTCATAAGGAAGAATGAAATTATGGTATTTGCCAGTAAATGGATGTAACTAGAGACTATCATGCTAAATGAAATAAGCCAATCCCAAAAAAACAAAAGCTGAATGTTCTCTCTGATATGTGGATGCTAACCCACAAAAAGGAAGGGGAAGATTAGAAGTTCACTGGACTAAACAAAGGAGAATGAAAGGAAGGGAGGGGAGGTGGAAATAGAAAAGATAGTAGAATGAATCAGACATCTTTCCTATCTTTATGTATGAATAAACAACCAATGTAACTCCACATGATGTACAACCACAAGAATGGGATCCTAATTAATTATACTTATTCTATGTATATATAATATGTCAAAATACCTTCTACTCTCATATATATCTAGAAAGAACAAATGAAGAATTCTTTTCAATATATATTTTAGGCAGTCATTATCACTTACCATGTTGACATGGGACACAAAATTTCTTTTCCATCCTTACTGTAAGAGAAAGAATGATTTAATTGAGCAAAAATCTAAACTAGGAACATATGAGAAAAATGAATGTTGGATTCGAAGGATAGTATGAGTGAATACACAGCTAGACACATTAAATATGTTTATACACGATCCATTCACCAAGAGTATCATGCACATTCTTTCATTTGCTATTTACAACATCCCTGTGGTATATGTACACCAGACATTTTCTCCCCATTTTAGAGATTTAAAAAATGTAGCCGGGTGTGGTGGCACATTCCTGTAATTCCAGAGGCTCCAGAGGCTAAGGCAGGAGGATCCAGAGTTCAAAGCCAGACTCAGCAAAAGCAAGGTGCTAAGCAACTCAGTGAGAACCTGTTTCTAAATAAAATACAAAATAGGGCTGGGGATATGACTCATGGTTGAGTGCCCCTGGGTTCAATCCTCAGTACACACACACACACACACCCAAATAAATAATGATACTGAGACAAGTCAAGGTATTGACTTGAAATCAAAAAGCTAGTAAATAGAAAACAACTGATCTTCTAATTGCAGCTTACTTTCATTTTCTACAGAACCATACAGCTTTTAGTAGTTTTTTTCTATTGACCTAATTGATTGGTAAAGACTATGAGCAAAATTTCTTAAGGTTAGAAAATATAATGTGTCAAGCTTCCCTTTTCCTGATAAGAAACCAATTAAAGGCATCAGGAGATTTAAAACAGGATTCTCCTATGAGCTTATTCAAGACATCTGAAAAGGTCTTCTGACTCAGAGAGGAAAACTGGTTGTTATCCAGAGGGATTGTCAAAATATTGGCTGATTATTATCTTTCTGGCAAAGGAACTACTCAGAAGCCCCGTCACTAAATGAGAAAACAAAAAGCAAGACTCTGCGCCCTCAACATCAGTCTCCAGGGGAGGATGACACCAAGTCCCCACCCTCTGTCCTGCTGTGCTCCTACAGGCAACCTTGCCCCTTGCCCCTCTCAAGCCCTTCTAGACAGGTTCAGTACCAGTGGGTCTGTCTGCTTGAGGTGCTTTTGAACTTATTTGGCAGACTGAATGATTTCATCAGTGTTAAAGATTCTCATATGTGAAGCTAGGAGCTGAGAAATATGGGTCAGGGTATGAGGGTTTCTAATGGTGACGTATGTATGTATGTAATTGGAAATGAATGCCCTCAAAACAAGGAATGATGTTAACTAAATTTAGAGATGTCTCCTAGTTTATATGTGTCAGATTCAACTTAGTTTGGGGAAAAAAATTATAATCATTCAAATTAACAAAATAATTTTTCTTTAACTATACAGAACTATATATAACCAATATTGAAAATAACCCTCCAGAGTAATTTATTAAAGACATTATTTTAGGTACCTGAAGCATTTGAAGAAATATTAACGAATGGATGTGAAAAGCAAATGATCCCACTTTAAAGTATAAATAATATGAAACACATAAAGAGATCTAAATTTTAGTTGTAAATCAATTAAGTCTTTCATCAGCCTTGGTTTTTGTGATCAGACCTCCTCTGAATAGCTCTTCCTTCTGATTCATAAATTTGATAACTTTAATCTGCAGATTCAGTTCTACTCAGTCTGAGCCAATCACAATGAAAGGCTGCGTAAGATCAGACTTCTGGTGACTCAGAGGGTAGGGTCTAGCTGATCAAAGTCTGATGTTGTCTGTGCTTAGGTCAAGCACTGGCCAATATTTTAGAGAGATTATCATTTTGTATGTGTATTATGTTTATTGTAGTAAAACTACAAAGAAAGAAGTGCCTAAGACAGTGCCTCATTTCCTGTACCTGCTGTTATTGAAATCAGATTAATGATTCATTCCATAAGAGCCAGCATCAATATCTTGTACACAAGAAAAATCCACTGTTTTACTTGATGTTCTTTGTCCTCTGTACTTTGAAACAATTTGAAACACTTCTCTCCTGTTGTATTTGCATTTGTTAGCCAGATATTTTTGATTTCCTGGAATTTTGACATTATTATTATTATTTTGTTATTATTAGATAGCTTTTCAAACTTTAGAGAAAAGAGAGATGTATTTTTAAAGAACTGGTGATACAATAGCATGAATTCTGAGTTTTGACTCAATAATTCTTATTCAAACCCTAATCATGTCTTAGGCAAATCTATGCACTATCACACGGTAGAACGTGTATGTACTTTAAAATCAGAGATATCCATTGAGATTTTAAAAGTGTTATTCATTGGAATCAGATATCTTACTTGATAATTAACTTTCCAGTAATTAAAAAGGATATGGATGAGAGCAAAAAACAGGCAATGTGTTTCTGTTCCCTTGGAAAGATTTGAGATGACCTTCACAGCTCCCCAAGTCCTTCGGGATCTTCTCAGGTTTTGATGTTCTGAGCAATACACAAAGACATTGCTTATTATTGCAAGAGTCATTTTTGTTCATGAATAACTCATACTTGTACTTCAAAAATAATATAACTTACATGGATTTTTCATGTGGGCTATGCCCTGTATATAAATGAATTCCAGGTTTATGGTACAATAAGCAATCTAGAAAGACCAGATATTAAAAGCATTTTACATACTGGGAATCCATTTACTATCTTTCTGCTAGTGAATTCAGAAGGAGACTGAGTATACTTTTCTTCCCCATGTGTTGCTGGTAAGAAAAGAAAAAAATCATACAGATATCATAGGCTTGGTGCCAGCATTTTCTTGACCACTTCAGTTCACATCTTTACTTTATTGCCTCCTCACTAATTGTGATTATTCTGGGAAACCTTAGTCAATTTCCTTTTCTTTAAGTCTTAACGCCTTCTTTATCCATCCTACAGAGTATTGTTTTCTCTTTTTTTCTTAGGTGAACAATGTGAATAACAAAATGTACCTGTTACATATTGTTCTCAAGAATTTCACACCAAGAACTGTGTGTGCCTTTTCTGTGCCTTCCCCAGAAATACACATTTCACTTTACTGTAACAAATGAAACAAGAAACACAGAAACAGTGTTAAGAACTTCTGTGTGTGTGTGTGTGTGTGTGTGTGTGTGTGTGTGTGTGTGTGCATGCGCATGTGCATGCGCGGGTGCTTTACTGGGAATTGAGTTTAAGGGTATTCTACCACAAAGCTACGTCCCCAGCCTTTTAAAATTTTATTTTGAGATAGGATCTCATTGGACTTGAAGTTGTGATCCTCTTGCCTGCACCACTGCACCTGACTTTCAGAATTTGTGTATTTTAAAAAGTACCAACTCACAGATCTAATGCTATTATTAATGAAAACCAAGTCTATTAAAATAAAACAATAGAGTTATGTTTCAATACTATCACTGCCAATTATTTCTAACCCAGGATAAATTATTTTTATAAAGCTAGAATGTAGAAAGATAGAAAAGGCAGTGTTTTGTGTTAAAAACAAGAAAATTCAAGAGAAACAATAAAAAATCATAACTTTTTTGGAGCTCACTGGAAAAATTTGAAATTGTATAATAACCAAGTAGCTAAAACAAGGATGAACAGGTCCCACCAAGGAGAGATGGACCACTGGACATGGACCACCAGTGACTGCCAATATATGAATGACATTGCAGTGACAAGAGCAGTTAGGAAAAATCAGCTAAAATGTTAATGTACTGAAAAACATTAATATAGGCTAGCATCCTCGTATGGATTCCATGAGGCCTAGATGCTAAGGAAGTTGGCATTGAATGGGGGAAGGTCAGGATTCCAGAGAGAGTTTCCCTTTGGGGTATAAGTACACAGGATGAGATCTGATCCCACCAAAGGAAAATCACAAAGCTCCATCCCCTGCTTGACTTCTCTCTCAATGGACAAAGGACTGCTGTAGGAGAGAAGGGTGGGAACCCCCTGTCAACACTAAGACTTGGTAAAGACTCCTCACTGCTGATTCAAGTGTAGGAAGACACTCTATTCCCATGGGAAAATGGTAGGCAAAAGACTTGCCTAAATCCCCTAGCGCTAACAGGGAGTTCCTACAACTGGAGGAGAAGCAAAACTTTCACCTGTATGACTCACACAGAGACTAGGCAGAGGTTTGCTGCCACGTGGAAGGACAGGAATATTGAGGAAATTCCACCCCTCAAAGAAGAACAGAAAAGAGTAAAGATAGGCACAGAAAAGGATATATACTATACAGTGAAAAGAAAAAGAGATATGGATTATAAGAGACTGCTCACCAGAGAAGGTGAGAGGTAAGAGGAAAAACAAAGAATTGACATCTTGAAAGTATTGAGATAATTTTCGAATATTTAATTTTACACTCAGTGAAAACATCTTTCAAAAGGCAAAAAAAAAATAGTTTTTCTTTCAACATAGAATATTTTTTGCCAAGACCTATGATACCAAAACGTAGGAGGAAGTCTCTCAGGCAAGAGGGATATATTCTCAGAAAGAAACTTTTATCAAAACAAATAAATGCAAAACACTTTCAAATAACAAAGCTGAAGGTAAATATAAAAGATATTTTTTCATTTTTTAAATCACTCTAAAAATAGAATTGACCATAACAAGTAAAAATCTAAATATGTAAAATTAAAATGTGTGATGATGGGAGCAGAAATGAGAGGAGAAGAAAAAGCAGAACTATAATACTGTTGTAAGGTTTGTACACCACCCATGAAGTGATAAAATATTGTTTTAAGGTAAATTGAAATAAATTAAACATGTATGTTGTAAACCCCAGGGAAAACTCTGGGAACAAAACAGCATAGCTAATAAGCCAATGATGAAATATAATCACGGGAAAAAAATCCAATCCAAAAGTAGGCAGTAAAATTAGAAGAATAAAGAAGAAAGGACAGATGGAAGAACTTGAAAAAAACAATAATATCGGAGATTTAATTCCAATGATGAAATATTTACAGTTAATATAAAAGGTACACTCATTCCAACTAAAAGATAAAGGTTAATGGAATACAATAACATGACCACAATGTATGTTATCAACAAAAGAAATTCATCACAAACATAGATAATGATAAGGTAAAAGTAATAGAACATAAAATAAATATTATGAAAATTCTAAAATAAATATATAGTGGTTGTACTAATATCAAGGTACATTTCAATACAAACAATAGCGCCAAGAATAAATAGAAATATTGCATAATGACAAACGGCAGTAGATTCATCAAAAAAAATCAGCATATAATCTAACATATCTTCACACATAACAACTAATTTTAAAACACATAAATAAAATTGATGGAGTTAAAGGGTTGAAAGAGACTTAATACTCTTCTCTCAATAATTTATAGAACATCTGGATGTGGTGGCTGCATTACCTGTAGTCCCAGCGGCTTGGGAGGCTGAGGCAGAAGAATAGAGAGTTCAAAGCCAGCCTCAAGGAAAGTGAGGCACTGAGCAACTCAGTGAGACCCTGTCTCTAAATAAAAATACAAAATAGGGCTGAGGATGTGGCTCAGTGGTTGAGTGTCCCTGAGTTCAATCTCAAATACCCCACCACCCCAAAATAATCCACAGAACAAATAGAAAGAAAATAGAAGAGATTACAGAAGAATCCTACAATAATATAAACCAGCTTGATAAAATATGTTTAAAATACTTTACCCTTAATAGCAGAATATAAATTAGCATTATTTTTGCAACTCCAATTAGCAGACCCAAAATGGAATTAGACGACGATCAAGAAATTTATTGGTAAGACTACCTGTAAGGGAAGAAATGGAAATTATCTAGAAGAGATAAGAGGCATTGAACTATTATTAACATCTGACTTTTGCCTGAAAAAGAAGGGAAGAGAGAACTTCACTACTAAATGCTGATTCCCTTTAATAGACTAAAGCTTATGATGCCAAGATCATGTTTTATGCTTATATTTCCATTGTCTATTTCCACAGACTCTGCTACAGACTTTGCACAGGGTTGTTTGCTACTAAATGTTGAATGAATAACATCTCCCTTTGGATATTGTGTTGTGGTGACATATTTGTGCAGTCTTTATTGCGTATTTTTTCTTCTCTGAAGAGACTATAGTATATTTCAGTATTTCTGTGAATGGGACAGGTTGTACATAATAGCCAGTGATGTAGTGAGCCACAAACAAAATTCCTGGTATAACTTAGAGAGAAATGGAGATGTTAAATGGAAAATTAATAGATTATATATATATATATATATATATATATTTGTAGGAAAACATAATAGAACTCACTTTTTCCGAGATCAACATCTATAAACTTATATTAACACCCCTGATAACAGGCTGTTGGCTAATGATTGTGTTATTCCTAATTCTAGTGTAGGAAAGCATTCTGGGAATCCTAAGTTTCTCGTTACCTTAACAAGCACAGTTAGGAACAACATTGATTGTGTTGATTCACTGAATTCCTATATAAATCCTCTCAAAGGGTTAATGTTTTATCTTAACAAGTCTACTTCTGAAACTCTTGCTCACCTGAAAGAATTAGAAAAACCTTGAATGGGGATCTAAAATGATTTTTCTGTATTACTTATGGCTTTCATTAAAACTGATTTTTGGAACATTTTTCCAACTGAAGTTAGATCTTCCCTTACAATGGAAAATCACAGCTTCCAAAACAGATTTAAGATATTTATGATTCATAGATGTGATCCACAAAAGTAGAAAATTCTACAAGATTTCAGCCAAAGAAAGACTCACTAAGCCTTGGCATTTATGTTTAATACTTAGTCATACATGAAGACAAGTCCATTGCTGAATAAAGACATGTCCAAAAGGCCATTACATTTTCTTCTGAACTGACCATATTTGCTAAAATCCAAATGTCACCTCTGAATCTCTCTTTCTCTTCATAACGTCCAGCTATTGAGCAAACAGATCACCCTTATTTTGCTTAGGACTAAAATCATATAGTGTGTAGTCACCCAGTGTATTTTCCTTCTCATTGTGTCCTTACATGTTGAAAGGACCAAGGCAGCTCCCTGGGGTTTCTTTTGTAAAAACACTAATTCGATTTGCGAGGGCTCCATCACCATGATGTAATCAATTCATCAAGTCTCCACTGTGTAAAAATATCACCATGGAGAAGGTGTTCAGAATGTGAATTTGGGAGAACATGAACATTCAGATGATAGCCCATACAAACAAGTAAAATGGGGGAGCTCAGGATGAAAAGTGGGTTTGATGGAAAGATAAAATTCAGCTGTGCCTCTCAATACTATTTGTACATTAGAATCATCTGAGATGCTCTTAAAATTAGTTTCTGTCGTCTGATTTTCCCCTCTAAATTAAAACATCACAAGGACATGGATCAAACCATTGCTGGATGCACCATTATAGCCAATAGCTTAGTAGATGGCATAAAATAAGGTTTCTGAATTATCAGGGATGTTGCAGTCCATAATACTTCTCTTAGGTTTAATTAGGCTTTGCTAAGGTAGACAGAAATCATATGAGATATGTCAAGTAATAGGGATTAAATACACAGAATTGGAAGATTTTTTAATTATGGAATTCCTAGAGTAGTAAAGACATGAGTACCAGTGACAGATTTTCAAGAAATCCAGAAAATAATGGATTACATAGAAGGTCTTATCACTAATCAGGACTTCCTGTCAAGCTGAGGTGAGATATTCTCAGGAAGATAGTTGTAATCTGGTAGCAAATTTCCACATCTGTTGTCTTGTCAAATCTGTATGTCAGTCTCTGGCTGCTACTGAAAAATAATGGCTACTCTTTTTCCTCCACCTTCCCAAATCAAACATTTCCCAAGATTATTCAACAAATGCTGTTTCAGGCTTTTAATGACTGTGATAAAGGGAAAACTTAGAACAGTGGATGGGGTATCATCTTCAAATGCCTGGCCAATATGAAACATGCTTTATCCTCAGGCTCTTTCTAAGAGAGAAGATGGTTTCTATTTCTCCCTTCTCCAACATAATAAATGTGGGGGCCACTTTCCTTCACTCTGCTTCCCACATGCATATATTTTTTCTTGACTTTTGTTCAATATAAATATTTTGTACCATCTACTATAGACTGGTTCTTTTCACTTAGTTGAATAGTGTTTAATATTTTCTGGTGTGCTTCTAAATCAGTCATAGTTTAAAAGATTAAAGGAAAAGGGTACGACTGCTTTCCTGCTTCTGGTTATATTATTCACAAAGTGCACTCATTGAAAGTCAAACCATTCCTTTGGTTTGAATCTCTGTGCCTTCTTCTATCCCGAATGGGGGGAGAGAAAGGAAGAGAGAAGGGAAAACATATGGAAATGGTAGGAGACCTTCAGTGATACACAAAATTATAAGAGGTTATGAGGGGAAAGGGGGTGGGGGGAAAAAAGGGGAGAGAACTGAACAACAGCAGAGGAGGTAGAGAGGGAAGATGGGAGGGGAGGGGAGGGGAGGGGGGATAGTAGGGGATAGGAAAGGTAGCAGAATACAACAGTCACTAATATGCCATTATGTAAAAACGTGAGTATGTAACAGAAGTGAGTCTGTATTATGTATTTGGGGAGTTCAAATCTCAATTGAGTCGAATGTATGAAAGATGATATGTCTTGAGCTCTGTAATGTTTTGAACAATCAATTAAAAAAAAAAAAAAAAAAAAGAAAGTCAAACCAGGTCTTAGACTCTCAGAAAAGCAAAAGCACTGTTTCATGGAACCAACTCTCACTTAAGGTATACCTTTCATACCATCTCAACATATCTCAAACTATCAAGATCTCACTTTAAATGGTTCTTTCCATTTTTTCCCCTTACAAATCAAACATTCACTCATTCCATATGTGGACTTTGTCCTCTAGCAATACATAGCTAACTAATATTCCTTAGCAAATGAACTGCATGGAGTCATAATCCTACCATCATTTACTCAGCTAATTGATTTGTGCCCCCAAACCCTGCCTCTGCCTGTAAATGTAGGGCTTTATATCACTAAGATTTCAGCATGTTTCAGACACATAACAATCTTTTCTGTTTCAGTTGCATCATCCAACGTAAAAGCCAAATTTATCAGCTGTGGGTGGCTCATATAGTAGCAAACAACTTTCTATGTATTAATTTAAAATGCAGAGATGAAATACAATTGGAACAGCACTATTGGGCAAATTACTATGATCCTTACTTTAGCTGGACCTCAACTTATTTTCAGTGTACCTATCGCTATTTTGATCAGAGCACATTTATTAATATTTTGTGGAAGTTAATTCTTTTAAAAACTTTTATTGAAATATAGTTAATATAAGTAAAATTCACAGATATTAAGTGTAAGCATTTTATGAGTTTAAATAAGTGAAACTGTTCAGGTTATGATCTATACCGTCTATCAAGACAGACATCAATAATTATCACCCCGAAATGTTTCTTTGTACCCCATCCACTCCACTCATAATCTCCCCTCTTCAAAGCAACTAGTATTCTGATTTCTTTCTTTTTTTAATATTTATTTTTCAGTTTTCGGTGGACACAACATCTTTATTTTTATGTGGTGCTGAGGATCGAACCCAGCGTCCCACGCATGCCAGGTGAGCATGCTACAGGTTGAGCCACATCCCCAGCCCCCTGATTTATTTCTTCATAAGTTAGTTTTGTTTGTTCTAGAATGTCATGTAAAAAGGAATCAAATGAACAAAGTCTCTCCTTCTGTGCATAACTCTTTTCTCTCGGCACAGAACATGTTGCACATTTTGAGTGGTCCACGTCTCTCGAGTGGTTGGCTAATAGATCATTATATGAGTAAGTTGTAATTTTGTTCATTCATTCTGTAGATAGGCATTTGGACTGGTTCAAGGTTTGGCTATCATGAATAACACTATCATGAATGTTCTTAGGGTACAAGTGTTTTTGTGGACACATATTCATTTCTCTTGAATAAATACTCAGGGATAAAATTGTTGGGTAAAAGGACAATTGCAATTTTCTCAGAATGCTTGTACCATTTTATTTTTACACCAGGAATATGTGAGATACTTTGATATTCCATATTTTCACTGTTGATGCCTTTGGACTTTTTACTTTAATCATTTTAATTTGTGAATAATGAAGTTAAATTCCTTTTCAAATACATATTGATCATTCAGATATCTTCTTCTGTGATGAAAATCTCCAGATTTTAAATTACTTTTAAATTAGGTTAGTTTACTTTTTACTACATTGTAGGGATTCTTTTCTATTATATGCACCACGTATATGCACGTATATGTGGGCATGTATACATACTGACTATTGTATGTATACATGATTTGATTTGCCTATACATTTTCTTAATTTCCCTTTTGATTAAGATATTTTAACTTTTTAAGTTAAATATAATTTATTAATTTTCTAATGGTTATTGTTTTCTGCACTATCATGGCTATCTAAAACACATTTATTTTCCCCCAAATCATATCCTCTTATGTTTTCATCTAAAATATTTAGCTTGTATACTTAAGTCTATGAAGTAAAAATTTAGTTTATATTTTTCCAATCATCATATTAATACTTTCTAAAAAGACTTTTCTTTCTACATTGAAGTATTCTCACAAATTGGTATATGTATATGCATATGATACATATATACATGTATATATGTATATACACACACATACAATATGTATATATATATAAATCTGGCTCAGTTTCTGGGCTATTTCATTCCATTGGTCAATTTCTATCTTTATGCTAATATCAAACTGTGTGAATAACCATGGCTTTACAAAAAGTCCTGAAATCACAAAGAATAATTACTTATTCTTTTTTTCTTCTTCAAAATTGTGTTGGTTATCCAAGACTTTTTGCACTTTCATTTCCATTTTTGTTTACTGTTTGTTAATTTCTCCACCCTCAAAAAATGTCTGTTGGGAATTTGATTCAGATTGCATTGAATTAATGAATCAATATGACAATAATTTATATCTTAATATTATTGAATCTTTTGATCTCTGAGGTTATTGTTACATATATATATGTTTCCTTAATT
Source organism: Ictidomys tridecemlineatus (assembly GCF_052094955.1). NCBI lineage: Eukaryota > Metazoa > Chordata > Mammalia > Rodentia > Sciuridae > Ictidomys > Ictidomys tridecemlineatus. The sequence goes on from NC_135487.1 coordinate 54,203,844, forward strand.
TTTCTTACAATATTTAACAGTTGTCAGTATAGAAATTGTGAGTTATTTCAGTAAACTTATCCCAAAGCATGTGTATTGTTTCTTGCTATTAATCATATTTTTAAAAATTCCATCCTGTTGCTTTATAGTTTTTTAAAAATGATTTTTTTGGTTTTAAAGTTAGATCATGAAATCACTGATAAAATCACTTATTAAGATTTATTATTTTTTATATTTACTGGGGGTTTTATAGCTACCATATATTTTTCTACTCACAAGGGCACAATTTCTTTTATTGTAATCTATACTGCTTTGCTATTAGATATTAGATGTCCCCCAAAAGCTTCTGTGAGAGATAACGCAAAAAAGTTTAGAGATGATATGATTTAGTGATGAGAGGTTTTTACATGATCAATGCATTAATCCCTTGATAGAGATTAACTGGATACTAACTTTAGGCAGGTAAGATGTGGCTGGGGATGTTCCCAAGTGATGTTCCTTTGGAGTCTATACTTTGTCCTAGTGAGAATCACTCTCTTTCTGCTTTCCGATCATTATGTCCTGAGCTTCTTTTTTTTTTTTAATTTTTATTATTGGTTGTTCAAAACATTAAATAGTTCTTGACATATCTTTTTTTCCACCACACTCTTTTGCCATGATGTTCAGCCTTCCCTGCAGCCTAGAAGAATGGAGTCTGCTGTCTACAGACTTCCACCTTTGAAACCATAAATCCCAAATAACATTTCCTTCTCTAAATTTTTTTGTCAGGTCTTTTGGTCTCAGCAGCAAAAAAGTGGACTAAAACATGCTTTAACTATTTTTTCATGCTTTGCTGTACTGTCAAGAATCCTCAGTACAATGTTAACTAGAACTGGTGACAGAGGGTTTTTTTTCAATTGTGGCTATTGAATTATATCAAATGGATTTTTCTACATTTATTGAGATATTCAGAGTTCTTCCTTATCCTTTTATAAAAATATTTATTTATCTATTTTTAGTTGTAGTTGGACATAATGACTTTATTTTATTTACTTATTTTTATGTGGTGCTGAGGATTGAACCCAGGGCCTCTCACGTGCTAGCAAGTGCTCTACCACTGAGCCACAACTCCAGCCCCTTTATTCTTTTAATATTTTGAATTACACTGACTTTTTAATGGTTAATCAATTTTTCTTTTATTAGACACAGTATATTATCCTTTTATTTATTGTTGGAAGCAATATGCTAATATTTTGTTAAAGATTTTTATATGCATGTTCAAAATATTTAGTAATAAATATAATTTATTTGTCACATATTAGCCACTTATATTTTCAGTTTTTCCTTCAATCACCTATAATAATTCTATTCTTTCAAATAATGTTGTACATTTTAATGAAGTTCTAAACACATTAGCATATAATTTTTCTTAGCATTTTCTTGCCTGTTTAATAATAACAACTCTAGGTACTGGAAGCAGATCCTTTGCTTCAATCCTAATATTAATAATTTAAGTCTTTTTTAAAAGCATTGTAGCAAACAGTCTATTAATTTTTTAACTTCTTTTCATTGGTTTACACTTTCATCTTAATTATTTCCTTCATTCTACTCACTTTGGATTTAATTTTCTTTTTTCAATATTTTAAGGTAGAGCTGGGGTTGTGACTCAGTGGTAGAGTGCTTTCCTAGCATGTGTGAGGCACTGGATTTGATCCCTTGCACTACATAAAAAAACTTAGTAAACAAACTTTTAAGGCAGAAATTAAATTACTGATTTGAAGTCTTTAATATTTTTTAATGTAAGCATTTAGTATAAATTTTTCTTTAAAGATAAGCTTTAGCTTATTAGTATAAATTTTGATATTTAAAAAAATTTGTTTATTTATTTTGGGAGGTACAGGGGATTGAACTCAAGGACACTCCATCACTGAGCCACATCCCCAGCCCCACTTTTTGTATTTTATTTAGAGACAGAGTCTCACTGAGTTGTTTTAGTGCCTCAATTTTTGCTAAGGCTGACATTGAACTCATGATTCTCCTGTTTTGGCCTCCTGAGCTGTTGGGATTACAGGCACATGCCACTGAACCAGGCTAATTTTTTTTTATTGGTTGTTCAAAACCTTACAAAGCTCTTGATATATCATATTTCAAACATTAGTTTCAAGAGAGTTATGAACTCCCATTTTTACCCCAAATACAGATTGCAGAATCACATCGGTTACATATCCACATTTTTACATAATGCCATACTAGTAACTGTTGTATTCTGCTACCTTTCCTATCCTCTACTATCCCCCTCCCCCCCATCTTCTCTTTCTATCCCATCTACTGTAACTCATTTCTCTCCTTGTTTATTTTCCAATTCCTCTCAAAACCTCTTATATGTAGTTTTGTATAACAATGAGGGTCTCTTTCCATTTCCATGCAATTCCCCTTTTCTCTCCCTTTCCCTCCCACCTCGTGTCTCTGTTTAATGTTAATCTTTTCTTCCTGCTCTTCCTCCCTGCTCTATTCTTAGTTGCTCTCATTATATCAAAGAAGACATTTGGTATTTGTTTTTTAGGGATTGGCTAGCTTCACTAAGCATAATCTGTTCTAGTGCCATCCATTTCCCTGCGAATTCCATGATTTTGTCATTTTTTAGTGCTGAGTAATACTCCATGGTGTATAGATGCCACATTTTTTAATCCATTCATCCATTGAAGGGCATCTGGGTTGGTTCCACAGTCTAGCTATTGTGAATTGTGCTTCTGTGAACATCGATGTGGCAGTATCCCTGTAGTACGCTCTTTTAAGGTCTTCAGGGAATAGTCCGAGAAGAGCAATAGCTGGGTCAAATGGTGGTTCCATTCCCAGCTTTCCCAGGAATCTCCATACTGCTTTCCAAATTGGCCGCACCAATTTGTAGTCCCAACAGCAATATACAAGAGTACCCTTTTCCCCACATCCTCTCCAGCACTTGTTGTTGTTTGACTTCATAATGGCTGCCAATCTTACTGAAGTGAGATGGTATCTTAGGGAGGTTTTGATTTGCATTTCTCTGACTGCTAGAGATGGTGAGCATTTTTTCATGTACTTGTTGATTGATTTTATGTCCTCCTCTGAGAAGTGTCTGTTCAGGTCCTTGGCCCATTTGTTGATTGGGTTATTTGTTGTCTTATTGCCTAATTTTTTGAGTCCTTTGTATACTCTGGATATTAGGGCTCTATCTGAAGTGTGAGGAGTAAAAATTTGTTCCCATGATGTAGGGTCCCTATTTACCTCTCTTATTTTTTCTCTTGCTGAGAAAAAACTTTTTAGTTTAAGTAAGTCCCATTTGTTGATTCTTGCTATTAACTCTTGCGCTATGGGTGTCCTATTAAGGAATTTGGAGCCCGACCCCACAATATGTAGATCAGAGCCAACTTTTTCCTCTATCAGACGCAGAGTCTCTGATTTGATATCAAGGTCCTTGATCCATTTTGAGTTAACTTTTGTGCATGGTGAGAGGAGGGGATTTAGTTTCATTTTGTTGCATATGGATTTCCAGTTTTCCCAACACCATTTGTTGAAGATGCTATCCTTCCTCCATTGCATGCTTTTAGCCCCTTTATCAAATATAAGATAGTTGTAACTTAGTGGATTAGTCTCTGTATCCTCTATTCTGTACCATTGGTCCACCTGCCTGTTTTGGTACCAGTACCATGCTGTTTTGGTTACTATTGCTCTGTAATATAGTTTGAAATCTGGTATTGCTATACCGCCTGATTCACATTTCCTGCTTAGAATTGCTTTTGCTATTCTGGGTCTTATATTTTTCCATATGAATTTCATGATTGCTTTATCTATTTCTACAAGCAATGCCATTGGGATTTTGATTGGCATTACATTAAACCTATAGAGAACTTTTGGTAATATCGCCATTTTGATGATTTTAGTTCTGCCTATCCATGAACAGGGTATATTTTTCCATCTTCTAAGATCTTCTTCAATTCTCTCTTTAGGGTTCTGTAGTTTTCATTGTATAAATCTTTCACCTCTTTTTTTAGGTTGATTCCCAAGTATTTAATTTTTTTTTTTGAGAATATTGTGAATGGAGTGTTTTTCCTCATTTCCGTTTCAGAAATTTTGTCGCTGATATACAGAAATGCCTTTGATTTATGTGTGTTGATTTTATATCCTGCCACTTTGCTGAACATTTATTAGTTCTGGTAGTTTTTTTGTAGACCCTTTTGGATCTTCTAGGTATAGAATCATGTCATCCGCAAATAGTGATAATTTAAGTTCTTCTTTTTCAATTTCTATGCCTTTAATTTCTTTCGTCTGTCTAATTGCTCTGGCCAGTGTTTCGAGAACTATATTGAATAGAAGTGGTGATAGAGGGCATCCCTGTCTTGTTCCAGATTTTAGAGGGAATGCCTTCAATTTTTCTCCATTCAGAATGATGCTAGCCTGAGGCTTAGCATAGATAGCTTTTACAATGTCAAGGTAAGTTCCTGTTATCTCTAATTTTTCTAATGTTTTGAACATAAAGGGATGCTGTACTTTGTTGAATGCTTTTTCTACGTCTATCGAGATGATCATATGGTTCTTATCTTTAAGTCTATTAATATGGTGAATAACATTTATTGATTTCCGTATATTGAACCATCCTTGCATCCCAGGGATGAATCCTACTTGATCATGGTCCACAATTTTTTTGATGTGCCTTTGTATCTGATTCGCCAGAATTTTATTGAGGAATTTTGCATCTAGGTTCATCAGAGATATTGGTCTGTAGTTTTCTTTCTTTGAAGTGTCTTTGTCTGGTTTCGGAATCAGGGTGATGTTGGCCTCATAAAATGAATTTGGAAGAGCTCCCTCTTTTTCTATTTCCTGGAATAACTTGAAAAGTATTGGTATTAATTCTTCTTTAAAGGTTTTGTAGAACTCCACTGTATACCCATCCGGTCCTGGGCTTTTCTTGGTTGGTAGTCTTTTGATTGCTTCTTCAAATTCATCCATTGATATTGGTCTGTTCAAATTGTGTGTATCCTCCTGACTCAGTCTGGGCAAATTATATGTCTTAAGAAATTTATTGATGTCTTCACTATCTTCTATTTTATTGGAATATAGGTTTTCAAAATAATTTCTAATTGTCTTCTGTATTTCTGTAGCATCTGTTGTGATATTGCCTTTTTCATCCTTATGTTAGTAATTTGAGTTCTCTCTCTTCTTCTCTTCGTTAGCATGACTAAGGGTCTGTCAATCTTGTTTATTTTTTCAAAGAACCAGCTTTTAGTTTTGTTAATTTTTTCAATAGTTTGTTTTGATTTCATTGATTTCCGCTCTGATTTTAATTATTTCTTGCCTTCTGCTGCATTTGCTGTTGTTTTGCTCTTCCTTTTCTAGGGCTTTGAGATGAAGTTTGAGCTCGTTTATTTGTTGGTTTTTCCTTTTTTTGAGGAATGACCTCCAGGCAATGAATTTCCCTCTTAAAACTGCTTTCATTGTGTCCCATACATTCCGATATGTTGTGTCTGTATTTTCATTTATCTCTAAGAATTTTTTTATTTCCTCCTTTATGTCTTCTGTAACCCACTGATCATTCAGTAACATATTGTTCATTTTCCATGTGATGTAGGATTTTTCCTTCCTTCTTTTATCATTGACTTCCAGTTTCATTCCATTATGATCAGATAAAATGCATGGTATTATCTCCACTCCTTTATATTTACTGAGGGTTGCCCTATGGCATAATATATGGTCTATTTTTGAGAAGGATCCATGTGCTGCTGAGAAAAAAGTATATCCACTTGATGATGGTTGATATATTCCATATATGTCAGTTAAGTCTAGTTTATTGATTGTGATATTGAGGTCAATAGTTTCTTTATTCAACTTTTGTTTGGCGGATCTGTCCAATGGTGAGAGAGGTGTGTTGAAGTCACCCATAATTATTGTGTTGTGGTCTATTTGATTCTTGAACTTGAGGAGAATTTGTTTTATGAACTTCGCAGCAACATTATTTGGTGCATAAATATTGATAATTGTTATATCTTGTTGTTTAATGGTTCCTTTTAACAGTATATAATGTCCTTCCTTATCCCTTTTGATTAACTTAGTCTTGAAGTCGATTTTATTCCATATGAGGATGGCCACCCCTGCTTGCTTGCGAGGACCGTGTGCGTGGTATATTTTTTCCCAACCTTTCAACTTCAACCTGTGTATGTCTTTTCCAGTCAGGTGTGTCTCCTGGAGGCAGCATATTGTTGTATTTGTTTTTTTAATCCATGTTACCAGCCTATGTCGCTTTATTGGAGTGTTTAAACCATTAATGTTTAGAGTTACTATTGATGTATGGTTTGTACTTCCAGCCATGTTTGATTATTTATCTCTCTCTTTTTTTTTAATTTAGTTTGTTTCTCCATGATTAGCTTTCCCGCCCCCCCGTCTGTCTTTACTGAGGTACTTTCCACTGTTGGCTTTGGTTATTGTTTTTCATTTCTTCGTCGTGTAGTGTTTTGCTCAAGATGCTTTGCAATGCGGGTTTTCTGGCTGCAAATTCTTTTAGTTTTTGTTTATCGTGAAAGATTTTTATTTTGTTGTCCTACCTGAAGCTTAATTTTGCTGGATACAGAATTCTTGGTTGGCATCCATTGTCTTTCAGTGTTTGAAATACGTTGTTCCAGGATCTTCTCGCTTTCAGCGTCTGTGATAAAAAATCCGTTATTAACCTTATTGGTTTACCCCTGAATGTAATCTGCCTCCTTTCTCTTGTAGCTTTTAATATTTTCTCTTTGTTCTGTATATTGGATATCTTCATAACAATGTGTCTTGGCATTGGTCTACTGTGATTTTGTATGCTCGGTGTCCTGTATGCATCTACAATTTGTATATCTGTTTCCTTTTTTATTTTTGGAAAGTTTTCTGTAATTATTTCATTTAGTAGGTTACTCATTCCCCTGGTTTGAATCTCTATCCCTTCCTCTATCCCAATGACTCTTAATTTTTTTTTATATTATCACATTTCTCTTGTATGTTTCTCTCGATTTTTAACCAGCCTATCTGAGTTGGCTAGACTCTTTTCAAGATGATATATTTTGTCTTCATTATCTGATGTTCTGGCTTCTATTTACTCCACTCTATTAGTGATATTCTCATTTGAGATTTTAAGTTGGTTTATAATTTCCTTCATTTCTAAGATTATTGTTTGATTCTTTTTTATAATTTCTATATCCTGATAAAGATGCTTATCTTCTTCTTTTATCTGTTTATGTAATTCATTCTCAATGTGTTCTTTCGCTGCTTGAATTTGCTGTCTTGTATCCTCTTTAAGGTTCCATTCCATCTGTCTAAGGTGTTCCTTGAGTTCTTTATATGACCATTTTTCTGATGACTCTAGATCCTCCTGAATATTTAGGCTGTCCTGCATTGTTTGTACTCCTTTTCTTCCTTGCTTTTTCATGCTGCTCATTTTGCTTCTTGTTCTGTTTGACTGCTGGGTTACTGTTTACTCCTATAAATTTATTTGATGCTTGGGAGGAAAGGTATTAGCAGGGAAGGGAAGAAGTCACCAAAGAGAATGAGAGTAAGCAGGTAGAATTCAAGGAAGGGGGAATAAGAGAATTGAAAAGAAATGAAAAGACAGAAGAAAAGAAGATAGAGAAAGAAAAAATGGAAAATTAAAAAGAATTAAAAAAATAATAATAGTAATAATAAAGATGAGGATTAAAATTTAAAAATAAAATAAAATGAATTAAAAAAATTTTTTAAAAACAACAACAACAAACAAACAAACAAAAATTTAATAAATGCAGTCTTAGAGTTCGATTCACTATTCTTCCATTAGGTGGAGCTGTGCCCTCCGAGCTAAGCTTCTCCTCTCAGTAGGCGGGAGCCTGTCTCTGTGCAGCAGCTTTTCCTCCCAGACTGGGTGGGTCTCCAATCCTGAGTGCCTAGGGCCTTCTCTTGTATCTAGTCACTTCCCCACTTTTCCTCAAGTTAGGCCCCGCTCACCGGTAACGCTCATCATAATACTGGCTACACACCAGGTCTGCTGCTCCTGTGAGCCCTGTTTTCATGGACGCCTGGGCACACTCTCCCTGTTTGCCATTCCCTCGAACCCTAAGTTTGTAGAGCTTGGGGCTGAGAACCCCCAGCAAATTTGCTTGTCCTCTGGTAGCCCCGCCCCTGGAAGCTGGTGTAAGATACCTCAGTTGTCAGCACTGGTGGGAGCGGTAGCCGGGAGTTCTGCGCGGTGGGTCCTGTGCCACTCCTGATTCCCCTGTGCGGGCAGGGCTTTTCGAAGAGCCGGGTGGGCGGGGCCCGTTTGTCCCTTTGCCGTGTGGGCGGTCCTTTCGCAGAGCCCAGTGGGAGGGAGTTGTTCACAGGAGGGGGGGTTGTCTTTTGCAGCGCCAAACTGGCGGTGGGGGGGGGAGTCGTTTGCAGCGCCAAACCGCCAGAGGCAGTTCACAGAGCCAGGCCGGTGGGGACCCAGTCAGGCCGCGGCCATTCTTATGTTCGCTGCAACGCGTGGGCAGTGGCAGTTCGGCGGCGGCCGGCGGGATTGTGCCCCTGGTCCGCATTGCAGAGATTCACTCGTCTGAGGCAAACTGACCCCTCAAATAGACTTACTAATTCCCGATAGGTCTCCTTTCAGCGGAATTTTGCTAGAAGTTCTTCAGCACGTCGCATGTAGGTGTATTTATGGGTCTCTCTGATCCCGTTACTGCGGAGGTATTGAAAGAGCTGCCTCCTCGCCGGCCGCCATGTTGCCTGTTCCCAGGCTGATATTTATTTAATTAAAAATACATCCTAATAACACATGGGATTTATTCTTTGGCATATGGGGAAATTTCCCATATTAACTTGTCATTGGTTTCTCATGTAATTTTATTTTGGTTATAAAAAATATATTTTGTCCTTTAAATCTTTTAAAATTCATTGAAACTTGTTTTATTGTGAAGTATACAAAACAATATACTTGTTGAATCTACCAAGCATACTAGGAAAAAAAATGCATACTATATTCAGTTGTTGGGTATAGTGTAAAATTTCCAACTTGCATTTTGGAGTGACATTTGAATTTGGGGACTTGTTAAAGCAGATTGCCGTACCCCCAATGAGATTGGACATTCACCCATCCACGAACATCTTGAATAGAACAAAAAAAATAGAGAAAGGGAGAATCTGCTCTTTATTGCTTCCTGCCTGCTTGAGCTAAGACATTGGTCTTCTCCTGTCCTTAAACTATAATTACCATCATCAGGTACTATGGTTCTCAGGACTTTGGACTCAGACTTAGATTATTCCACAGGATTTACTGGGCCTCCAGTTTGCAGAAAAAAAAAATAATATAGAACTCATCAGCCCCCATCATTGGGCAACACAATTCCTCATAAGATCTAGACAGATAGATAGAGTCAATTGGTTGTGGTTGTCTGGAGAACCCTGATTAAACCATGTGCTTACATGTAAAGGGCATCTTGTAAGAACAATATTTTAATATTTAGCCATTATTTTTTTTTATAATCCATCTTGTCACTTTCTGTATTTTAACTGAAGTGTTTAGTAGATTTACTATAATCATTCATATGATTGAATTTGAAATCAAAATTTAATGTTTGATTTCTTATTATTGGATTTGATTTTTCTTTTCCTTTCCTGCCTTCATTTCTAATTGAAGTTTTTCAGTATTCAAATGTATTTCATCTGTTAGCTTATTAAATATTGTTCTTTATTTTATTTATTATATTTTACTAGATGTTTTAGGCAATGTGTATGGGTCCTTAACTTATCACTGCCCATCATGGATTCATATTATACCTCCTCATAGATCATGCAAGATATTAAACAGTGTAATTTTATTTACTCTCCTCCCATCTTTACCCCACTGTTATCATATAATTCATTCTCTATGCTATAATTCCCACACTAAATTAGTTTTATTTTTTCTTTAAACTACTTATTATCTCTTAAGTAAAACAAAATATGAAGTAAAAATATCGTATATTGCCAACATATTTATCATTTTCAAAGTTTTAGACTTTTTTGCGTATATCTTAATTTCCTTCCAACGCTATTTTTCCTCTGACTAAAGAACTTCCTTTAGCATTTCTGTTGATTAGATGTGCTGAAGATAAATTCCATCAGCTTCTGTTTGTCTGAAAAAGTCCTTATTTGCCTTCATGTTTAAAATTTTTTTTTCAGAGATTGTTTTATTCTGGGTTGGCAGTGATTTGTTCTTATTCTCTTAGCAATTTAATAGGTGTCTTTTAACTGTCTTCTGCCTTGCATTATCCCTGACTGATATTCACCAATCTCTTATTTTTCTTCATGTAATATGCATTTTTTTCTAGATGTTTTTAAAGTTCTATCTTTCAACAGTGTTACTATAATTTACCTAGGTATGTTTTTCTTTCAGGATTCAGTTAGTTCCTTTTTATTTGTGGTTAGAAATTCTTCATTGAATTGTGCTACTGAAATGTGCTACTATTGTTTTCTTTAAATTTTTATGCCACAAACTATGTCTCTTCTAGAAGTGCAATTCCATTATGATTAACTGCTAGAAATTGCTTTTTTCCCCTCAGCTTTTTCTGTTATTAATTTAAAATAAGTAACATTTAATTGTCTTCAAGTTTATTAACATTTCTCTTTACAATACCCTGTCTACTCAATTTCTTGTGTCAAAAATATATTAATACCAGAATTTCCATTTTTATGACATCACTGTTTCTGCTAACATTTTCTGGCTCTTCACTCATTTTGTTCATTATTTCTTTTAATTCTTTAAATGTTTATAATAGTTCTCTCAAGTCATTCTTAATTTTAGCATTTCTATTTTCTGTGTCTGTTTACATTGATTACTAGTTTATTCTTGGTTATAACATATTCCCATTTATTTGCATTTGTAGCAACTTATTGTTTGCTACATATGTTGATAACATGGCATAAATAATATTGATCATGTTATCTTCATTAAAGAGTGCTGTGTTTTGTTCTGGCGCCCCATTAATTTACTAAATCAGCTTGATTCTGTGGGGACATGTTTACAGGTTTTTTTGTTTGTTTTTGTTTTTTTAGAATAGGTCATGAATATCTCTTACCTTAGGACCAGAGCTGTCCTACTGGTCTTCTACCATACTATCTTAATTTTTGAGGTGCTCACTGAGGTCTCTGACTTATCTGTTTGAAACTTCTACTTTGTACCATATAATAACAAGGATTTCCATTTAGCTTGCAATTCCTCAGTAGTCCTTCTTTTCCAGCCCTTAAGGAGATTTCCTTAGTTCATATGCAACTTAGTGTTTAACCAAAGACATTAGAGTACCACTGTAGGTTTGTGGCTATTCTGCACATCACTTTACTCTCCAGGGTCATGTCCAACACATTCTATGTGTTTCAGCATTCAAAACTCTGGTCTTTGTCTTACCAGCTTAATGAAAGTAGGTGATTGGCTTGGACTCTGTCTCCCAGTGCTGTACAATGGACAGTACCAACAGAGAGAAAACTAGGGTGCCTTAGGGTCTTACCTGATGTTTCTTTTATTCTGGAATCACAGTCTTATGCTGCATTTTGTTGAATAGCTGAAGCTATTATTTCATATAAAATTTCCAGCTTCACAGTAGTTTCCAGTGGGAAAGTGAGTCCAGAAGCAGAAAACCTCTGAAATAATACTTGATTACAGCTTCTGTAATCTTTCAAACAAATAAGAAAAGTTTATCCCTAGCTTCTAGAGTCAAAATAATTTTCTTAGAGCCTAGAGCAGAAATGTGAAGTTATTTAAGTATAAGTGAAGATTGATTTGTCCACTTCTGGATGATAAGCATATTAGGACAGTCATCCTGATAACACAAGTTATGAACAAAAATTCAACTGGGAGAAAACAATCAGGACAGTCATCCAAGGGTGACATAAATTACCACAGGTAGGGAAAAGTCTCTCTATGCTTTCTGTGCTGTGCTAATGGACAATGGTGTGTGAGACCTCACTGTATTCTCACATGGGAAACCAGCTCTCTGGAAAATGTGCTCCTATCCCTCACATTTGTTCCATCTCGATATCATCCTTGATAGACACCTGGAGAAAAATCCCTGTTGATTTTTTCTTACACCTGTTGTTCCAAGATCTAGTGATGACCCAAGGCCTTTGTTGTGTGCTTATCTAATAACTTTTTTCTTATTTTTGCATGTTTAGGTCTTGTTTTCTGTTAAATCTATTTATGTAATAATGAGGTTTGCTCCTACTGTTTTATTCTTTTTTTTCCCCTGACTATTCCGAAACACATGTTTTAGGAAGGCCAAGTTGTTTTATAATAGCTTAATATGCTTCCTGGATTGGCCTTTTAGTTCCCCTAGCACATAATGAAGCCAAAAGCTTTCATTCATTTTACCCACTTGTTTTTGTATATATTCATCTTGCCATTGTCTTCTTAATGGTACTGTAGTGAAATACATGATGTCAATGAGCTCTGGGCATACCACACACAACCAATAAAAAAATAAATTTTGTCAGTATTTTTTCTACTGGATAATTTTACCCAGATATTATTTCCCCACTGGACCAGTATTTATCCCAGGTCTAAAATAAATTTATTGACTTTTTTTTTCTTCTCTCATCTGCTTTTTATTTTCTTCTTAGCTGGGACTATATTCAAAGTCATATTTCCAAACTTGGGGGACAAAGTTTCAGGCATGCTCAATGGCTGCATGCTACCCACAATAATGTTGTCACTGTGAGGTTCACCCGGCAACTTTCCAAGTTTATTATTTAATGGAATTTTTGGATCTTTCATTTCAAAACTATGTTTTGTTGCTTCCTACTTTAGCTGTTGTGTGTAGGGTAATATTCATAACTGCTCTCATTGTGAAATCTAACTTTGTTTTGTTGCTTCCTACTTTAGCTGTTGTGTGTAGGATAATATTCATAACTGCTCTCATTGTGAAAGCTTCAATTGCTGCTTTAAAAAAAAATCCTTCCTATCTCCCCAACCCCTCCCCAACAGACATTTTTATTACTGTGTGTATATATGTGAATGCATGACCAATGTAATTTTGGAACCTGTATACTCAGAAAAATGAGATATTATATCCCATCTGATTCAAATGTATGATATGTCAAGGTCATTGTACTGTCATGTGTAACTTATTAAAACAAATATACAAAAACATCCCTCAATAGCTTCTTGGAACCTAATTCTTTCTGAGAAGGTGATGGGAACTCCCAGTATTTTCTTTGTTTGTTACTTAATTTCCCAGATTCCTTTCCTGCTTATAACATCTCCCTGTTTTCTAACATCCTCTTTAAGAATAACTAGATAGGGATGATTACCATTTCCTTCTAGTCTTTAAAATCTCATTTTCTTTTTCATCTATGAATAATGTGTCTTCTAATATCTTTATTAGTTCTTTTAAAGAAACATACTGCTTCTTCCAGCTAATTAGCTTGTTTTCATTTACTCTCTTTCATTTATTCATTTATTTTTCTTGGCTTCAGTTCTAAAAGAACACTGAAAAATGGTTTTAAATATTCCAGTTCTACCTTTTTGTGATACTTAGAAACAAAATGCATTTAAATAATCTTGGAGCCTTTGGATTTCCCATAATTTGTTTGATTTGTTTCTTTACTTTTACCAAATAAAATGTTGTCTTTAAAATTAGGGACCACGTTAGTTTTTTAATTATGAACAAAATATTTTCACACTTTTGAGGATGTGCCACTTTGGCTGCTAAAATCAAGCTTCAAATTTTTGTAACAGGGAAAATCTATTACAAGGTATAATTGTGCAATAATAGTTAATTCTTGAATTTGGCAAAAATATTCTAATGCTACCTACCAAGTCTTGGCACTAAAGATTAACAGCTAGAACCTCAGCAAAGTTCCACAACAGGAGCATGTCAGCTGCTATAACAGTTTTAGGACAAGATATCTGATTGAAAAACAAAGAAAAAGGAGAAATTATTTTTCCAAGGTCCTGCCCAATAAGTCCTCCCTTCCAGTCCTTCCACCCTGGGGGAGAGAGAAAAGGAAGATTGTTTTTTGATTACTCTGTTTACAACTTTAAGTCTTAATAAGAAAAAAAAATTCAGGAATATTATAAGAAAGCAACACACAAGCACAATTCTTCACCTATGTTTACCCATTGTTAATATTTTGCCATATTTTTTAATCTGTCTCACCAATGGCCATACGATTCTGAATGTACCCAATCACATTTCCTCTTCTCTCTCTCTTCATGAAAACATGTATTCACATCTGTATGTTAACATGTAATATACACATGATTTCATTGAGCAATCACTTGAGAAAAAAGTGTAAAAATAGTGAATTTTACTAATAAAAGTATAGCATAGATAATGTGTCTCCTAACAACAAGGATATTTTCTTACATATCAAAGTCAGGAAAGATAGCATTTGATACTATTAAATAATATATATTCCATACTTAAATTTTTCTAAATTATCCTAATATTATCCTGTGTAGAATTCTTTTTTATTCATTACAAAATCCAATCCATGATCAAGCACCAAGTTAGTTGTCATTTCTCTTTAATCCCTTAATCTGGTAAAGATGCTCAGGCTCCTTTTCTCTTCTATATCATTTCCCCCCCCCAAGGAATCAAATTTAGGTAGAGCCTTGCATGTGCTAAGCAAGTATTCTACCATTGAGCTCTGATCCTAGTCTTATAACATTCACATTTTTTAAGAGACCCAATATCCTTTAAAATGTTCCTCAATTTTGATATGTCTGATATTTCCTTATGATTTAAGAAAAATGTTATTCTACTTTGCCTACAAAACCGAATTAAGTACTAATTGGTCAGTACAGCAAAGTCTGTAGCTGGCATTTGCTAGTATTGCATTTGTATACTTCTCTGGGCAAAAACAATACTTAATGGATAATGTACCAGATGTTATACTGACCCATGAAAGTTAAAATCTTACATATCCTGATTCTTAAAGCCACTTATTAAGGCCACATGAGTTAGAAGTAATTTGCATAATTATAAAATAGATTATCTGCCTAGAAAAATTTCAACTGCCATCTTTCACTATGACAAAACAACAACCACAACAAAACTTATGGATTATACTAACTCACATACCACAAAAGCCTAACACCTCTTGCCCTCACCAAGTCAGGTGCTCCAATCTTCCTGTGTTACCTGTTTCCAAATTTATTTATCAAAGATAACATCCCAGTGTATACACAAGGCCTGTCACTAGTGAAGTCTCAGTACATGGTTGCTGTTTAAGATAGAATTGCACTGGATTATGTTGATGTTCTAGCATTTGAGCCTAAAACAAGATGTCCTTTTGCATAGTAAGAACATAATCATCTCTAAGCATGGGAGAAATTCACTTCCATTTTGCTACTATATTATCTACCCACATGGACAAAAACAAATTGTATATTTCAGCAAAGCCTAACCACAAATTCAGTTAACCAAAAAATTGGGCATCAGAAAAGAACACTCCACAAGTGATGGGCTAAGTCTCAAGGCCACTCATCAGACCCTGGATTTTGACATCCATGAAAAAGAATAACAGGCACAGAGTACAGATGTGTTGTTGTTGCTCTTGACAGAAAAGCCCTTGCAGTATTGGAAAAACAGAAATGGAAATGCTGAACAAATCAACCCAGAGAACAGGTGCTGACACATGGCTTCATATCAGATGGAACACTTCCTTCTCTTGCGTGACAAGGAAATTGAGGACAGAACACCCGGCAACATTACACAAAAACAAAAATCTCAAAAAAAGGAACACAGATAGGCATAAAAGTGATAGATGAAGGTCCATAAGAGGGGGCCTGATCAAACAATTCAAAAGCTGTGGTGATTGAAGACTTTGGGGTGTGCTTTACTCCTGGCCTCTGTGGTTGGCCTCTGGTGACTTCACCTCAGCTGGCTCTTGCATTGAATCAAGGTTGTAATGCAGAGCTCTTTTTTGGTGGACTAAAAAGGATCTTTCTGTTTAAATGTGGATTTGAAAAGCCCTGAATTTCTTACCAGGAAAAAAAAAGTGAAAACTAGGACTAGGAAACTTATTTTAGCACACCATAATGTAGCATTTTCTAACTCACTGAATTTTCCAGAAGGTTCTTAGCCAACAGTGCTCAAAGTTTAATCTAGAAGGTTCTGAATATTCCTGAAAACCCTATAAGGAGGTCCAGATAGTCAAAACAATTTAATAATAACTGAAGATGTTGTTCCTCTTTTTCACTCTTCTAAGCATACCATGGGAGTTTCAAAAGGCTATCTGGAAGATGATGGCTAATGGGATGTATACGTACATATTCTAGAAGTTTCTAAAGGGGTAGGTTTAAGGTCCAAACATTTTCTTTTTAGGCTCAGTTTGTTCTCAGTGCTTTTATTTTGTTACCATTGTTTCTCAAAACATCTTTAAACTTCTTATCATCAAATAAGTCATTATTTTAAAATTCCAGGATAAACCATGTATTTTTATAAAAAGGCAAAAGGTGCATTTTTGAATTTCAGAATAAACAATTATTAGCCAATTAGGAGGTTAAAGACATTATGGAAAATAAAATTTCTAGGCCAGCAGTGGCAACCAGCTGTTATAGCCATCACACTGTTACAACTAAAAAAAAAATTTTTTTTTAAATGCCAGTTTCAATCAAGATTGTATCTAAAGAAGTTGTAAAAGTTTTAATGAAATTTGACTCTAGATTACTTTTAATTTTTTTTTTAAATTATAAATTGGAAACTATACAAAGAAAACAATTTCACATTCTAAAGTAAAGTGACTGTCTTAAGGAAAAGCACTTATGGGATTTTATTCAACTGTTTTCTTCATGGAACAATAGACGGACCAATTGTGGTTATCCAGACTTTCATATCTGGAAGCTATTTTCACACACAACAAATGAACAAAATGAATCTGTCACTTTATGAAAAAATAATGAACAATTCTTGTTGTCAATGATAAAATTTGAGCTTTCAGGAAAGATTGGAATTTTGACAGAATTTTATCCAACAGTGTGAACTTGTCCACTTCACAATACTTGAAAACTTTTTGCTGAGTCCAATAACAAATATGATTTATTGATGATTTCTATCTCATTAAATGTGTCTATATGTAGATAACCCACAGAAATCATTGACTGCTGAATATCAACCAATATTTCCAAATGATTGATGTTTAATCTTACAGCATCATATATAAGTAAAAAGTTCAGACTATAAATCAAATAATGCAATTTAATGTGACAATAATTCACATAGTGTCAGATTACCCATTGCAAATAATTTAGACGTAACTACCACTTGCATTTTGCTGTAGTATTAAAGATCAGTTATAATAATCTGAAAATGCTATTAAAATATTCCTCTTTTCAACTAAACTCTAGGTAGAGTTGGGGTTTTTTTCCCCCAGCTAAATTTGCATAGTGTAATTCCTTGGATGCTGAAGTGGATATGCCTAGTTAACTTCGATTAAGTCAGACTTCGAAGAAGCTTAAAAAAATATTAAAACAATGTCATTCCTCTCACTATATTTATTTTGTTATGGAAACTATACTATTTATGTTGACAGTGGTTTATTTATTGTTTTTAAATTAATATTTACCTTTTATCTATTAGACATAATATGGATAGATATGAACAAGATAAATAAAAGCTTTGGGGGGTTTTAATACTTTTTTATATTGTAATAGGATAATGAAATAAGAAGATCAATAGGATAATGAAATAAGAAGAAACTACTGACATAAACTCTTTTCGTAAAACTGTATTTATGTGTGTTTGTCTCTCTGTATTCTATTCTGTACCATTGGTCTACATTTGTGTTTTGGTGCCAGTACCATGCTGGTTTTCTTACTATAGTTCTGTAGTATAATTTAAGGTCAGGTATTGTGATGCCTCCTGTTTCTCTTTTCTTGCTAAGGATTACTTTGGCTAGTCCAGGTTTCTTATTTTTCCAAATGAATTTCACGACTGATTTTTACCTCTAAAAACTGGAACAAGATAAGGATGCCTTCTTTCACCACTTTTATAAGAAGAATATAATGTGATTCTAATAGGAATTTCATTAAATCTGTGTAGTGCTTTTGGTAGTACGGCTATCATGACAATGTTAATTCTGCCTATCCAAGAACATGAGAGATCTTTGCTTCACTGAAGGCCTTCAACTTCATTCTTTAAGATTCTATTCTTTTCAATGTAATTCACCTCTTTTGTTAGATTGATTCTCAAATATTTTATTATTCTTTTTTTGAGGTTATTGTGAATGAGGTAGTTCTCCTAAATCCTCTTTCAGTTCATTCATCACTGATGTATAGGAATGCAATTGATTTATAGGTGTTAATTTTATATCCTTCTACATTCCTGAATTCATTTATTAATTCTAGAAGTTTTTGAAGAATCATGTTATCAACAAATAGGGAAAGTCTGAGCTTTTCTTTTTCTATTTTTATCCCTTTAATTCCTTTTTTCTGTCTAATTGCTCTGACTAGAGTTTCAAGGATGACATTGAACAAAAGTGGTGAAAGAGGGCATACTTATCTTGTTTCAGTTTTTAGAGGGAATGCTTAACTTTTCTCCATTTAGAATGATGTTGACCTTGGGCTTAGCAGATATAGCTTTAGCAATGTTGAGACATATTTCTACTATCTCTAGTTTTTCTAGTGTTTTGAACATGAGGGGGTGCTGTATTTTGTCAAATGTTTTTCTGTATTTATTGAGATAATCAGGTGATTCTTTTCTTTAAGTCTATGGATGTGATGAATTAAGTTTATTGATTTTCATGTGTTGAACCAAACTTGCATCCCTTGGATGAAACCCACTTGATCATGGTGCAATATCTTTTTAATGTTTTTGTATGCAATTTGCCAGAACTTTTTTGAGAATTTTTGCATACATATTCATCAGGGATATTGGTCTTAAGTTTTCTTTCTTTGATGTGTCTTTGTCTGGTTTTGGTATCAGAGTACTAGCTTCATTAAATGAGTTTGGAAGGGTTTTATCTTAATCTATTTCATGGAATAATTTGAGGAGTATTGGTGTTAATTCTTCTTTGAAGGTCTTGTAGAACTCAATTGAGAATCTGTCTGGTCATGGGCTTTTCTTAATTGGTAGGCTCTTGATGGCATCTTCTATTTCTTTGCTTGAAATTGATCTTTTTAAATTGTGTATGTATGTCTTGATTCAATTTGGGTAGGTCATATGTCTCTAGAAATTTGTTAATTTCTTCAATATTTTCTATTTTATTGAAGTATAAATTTTCAAAATAGTTTCTTATTATCATCTGTATTTCAGTAAGTGTTCATAATTATATTTCCTTTTTCCTCAAGAATTTTAGTAATTTGAGTAGTCTTTCTCTTTCCCATCATACTGTAGCTTAGGGTTTATCAATTTTATTTATTTTTTCAAAGGACCAACTTTTTGTTTCATTGATTTTTTTGAATTATTTCTTCTGTTTCAATTTCACTGATTTTAATTATTTCCTTTCCTTTACTGCTAGACAAATGTGCCAAAAACATACATTAGAGAAAAGATAGGCTCTTCAACAAATGGTGCTGGGAAAATTGGAAACCCATATGTGGCAAAATAAAACTGAACCTCTATCTTTCATCCTGCACATAACTCAGTTCCTTAGTGCCAAGTGGATCAAGGACTTAGGTATTAGACCAGAGACCCTGTGCCTAATGGAAGAAAAACTAGGCCCCAATCTACATCATGTCAGCTTGGGAACCAATTTCATTGACAAAACTCCTGAAGAAAGTAAAATCAAGAATCAACAAATGGGGTGGATTCAAACTAAATAGCTTCTTCACAGCAAAGGAAACAATCAAAAATGTGAAGAGAGAGCAAACAGAATGTGAGAAAATCTTTTCCACCCACACATCAAATTGAACATTAATCTCCAGAATACATAAAGAATGCAAAAAACTTAACACCAAAACAACAAATAATCCAATTAATAAATGGACAAAGGAAATGAACAGGCATTTGACAGAAGAAGAAATATCATCCGTGAACAAATATATAAAAAAGTATTCAACAATACAACAATATAGAAATTAGAGAAATGCTAATTAAAATTACACTGAGATTTCATCTCATTCTAGTCAAAATAGCAATTATTGAGAATATGAGTAATAACAAATGTTGTCAAGGATGTGGGGGAAAAGTATACTCATACATTGCTGTTGAGACTGCAAATCGGTACAACCATTCTGGAAAGTAGTATGGAGATTTCTCAGAAAACTTGGAATGGAATACCATTTGACCCAGCTATCCACCCCTCAGTTTATATCCAAAGGACTTAAAATAAGCATACTATAGTGACATAGCCATATCAATGTTTATAGAAACTCAATTCAAAATACCTAAATTATGGAACCAGCCTAGTGCCCTTCAATAGATGAATGGATAAAATAATGAGGTATATACACACAATGGAATACTATTTAGCAGTAAAAAGAAATGAAATTAAGGCATTTGCCAGTAAATGGATAGAACTGGAGACCATCATACTTTTTCTTTTTGGTGGGAGGGATACCAGGAATTATACTCAGGGGCATTCAACCACTGAGCCACATCCCCAGATCTATTTTGTATTTAATTTAGAGACAGGATCTCACTGAGTTTCTTAGTATCTCACTTTTTGCTGAGGCTGGCTTTGAACTCAGGATCCTCTTGCCACAGCCTCCTGGGCTGCTGGGATTATAGGTGTGCACCACAATGCCCAGCTGGAGAGCATCATGCTAAGTGGAATAAGCCAATTCCCAAAAAATAAAGTCCAAATAGTCTCTCTGATGCTAACTCACAATAAAGATGCTAACTCACAATAAGGATAGGGGCAGAGAGGAATAGAAGTACCTTAAATTGAATAAAGAGGAATGAATGGAAGGGAGAGGGAATAGGAATAGGAAAGATAGTAGAATGAATTGGACATTAATTTCCTACGATCATATATGATTACATGACTGCTGTGATTTTACATCATGTACAACCAGAAGAATGAGAATTTATATTCCTATATGTAAAATATGTCAAAATACATTCTACTGTCATGTATAACTAATAACAAATAAAAAAGATCATAAAAACTTTTTTATTCTGGTAATAACAGGATTACTAAGGAAGATTTATGCATTGAAATTTGTTCCAGGTGTCAGAAAGTCAGAAAAAAAAAGTCTGAACATATGTTTAAAATGCATATTATTAAATGGAATAAAGAAAACATTTGGAAGGCATCTGACCTTATTCCTGCATCACTGACATGAATTATGGATTAATATATAACATTTATTAAATGCCAACAATGCATCAAGTTCTTTTTCAACATTATTTCTAATATTTACAGACTCTGTAAAATACCCAATTTAAAAGGTGAGGAAGTTGAGATATAAAAACATAAAATAACATGTACATGAATACATTGATACATATTGACAAAGCCATAAATAGAACACAGAATTGTTCAACTCTAAAATGTAGATTGCTTCCATTATATAGAATACTGTGTAAAAGATAGAAATTTGATAACCCAGTAGAAAAAAATGCTCTGTGAAGTTTTCATGCATCACATGTGGTTGAAACAATTAGCATTTAGATATTACCTAAATGAGAGATTATAATTCAGATTTATATTTATTTAGTTAATTTGGTACATTATATTAATATTGAAATTTAAGACTAGCTTAAAGACTACAATTACTTTCCTAGAATGCACCCACCATTATTATAATATGTCATTATCTGGTTTTTTTTTTTTGTTAGTTTGTTTGTTTGCTTTTGCTTTTGCTTTTTCTGGTGGTACTGGAAATTGAATCCAAAACCACTCTCCCACTGAGCCACTTACCTTACCTTATGAGTTTTTATTTTGAGACAGGGTATTGTTAAGTTGCCTAGGCTTCCCAAGAACCCGAGGTTCTCCTGCCTCAGCCTCCTCAGTAGCTAGGTCTACAGGTATGGTCTACCATTCCTGGATATTGATAGCGCTATAAACATTAATAGATTTGAACTACAAAAATCAGATCCTCTGCTGGTTTAATTTTGGGGATTATGCCACCTTGCATAGTTTTCTGAAAGTGTTTATCTAAGAGTGGAATTATTTTTCTAAATATTCAATATAATTCTTCAGTGAATTAATCCAGGCCTGAAGTTTTATTTGCAGAAAGGTGTTTAATTACAAATGTATTTTCTTTATCAGATACAGGGATTTTCAAATGTTCTGTTTTATCATATGTTAGATTTTGGTAATTTGAATCTTACAGCAATCAGTTGCATTTTAATAATGGAAATTTACAGGTATAAAATTGTTTATAATTTTTTATTAACCTAGAAATATCTTCAGGATCTGCAGTGACATTCCTTTTTCATTTCTGATACTGTTAATTTATGTTTTGCTCAACATAGCTGAAGATTTATTAATTTTATGCATTTCAACAAATAAAATTTTGTCTTTGGTCATTTTCTCTACAGTTTATTTTCTATTAATATTGATTTTTTGCTATTGCTTTTATTATTTCCTCTCTTTTCTCTACTTTGGAATTAATTTCCTCTTTCTAGCTTCAGGTAAAATCTATAACTTATTTTATGACTTTCTTCTTTTTCAGTGTAAAGATTTAAATATATAAATTTCTCTTGAATTGCTAAATTTGGCATTCTCCTACAATTTTTTATTTGCACTATTATTATCATTCAGATCCAAATACTTTTCAATGTATTTATTTCCCTTGTGATTTTTCTTTGACATGTGGTTTACATAAAGAGGTATTGTTACTATGTATTAGAGAGTTTCCTAATATCTTGGTTTTTTGGTAACTTTTATTGTTCACTATTATTTTTCCAATAACATACTGTGTATGATTTCAACATTTTCAAGTTATTACAATGTATTTTATGGCCTAACATATGGCCTATTTTGGCTGTCATTCCACAAACATTTGAAAATAGTTTGTATCCTATGGTCATTTGGGATGGGTTACTATAAGTGTCAATAATTAATGGTATCAAGGTAATTAATGGTGTTGCTCAAATCATCTAAAACCTAATTGATTTTTTTTGTTGAAAGGAAAAAATCATAAAATAAGATATAATCATATTGAAACCTCCAATTATGAAATTTTTCTATTTTCACTCTAATTTTGCTAGTTTTTCTTTGCATATTCTAAAACTTTCTTAGTTAAGTATATACATACTTAGGATTATTAAATTGTATTGATTGATTATTTTGTCATACTGAAATGTTCTGTCTTTATCTCTTCCAATATTCCTTATCTTTAAGTTTATTATGTCTGATATTAATCATCATCATCAATACCATTTCAGAAAACAAACAGTGCCATTCTTTAATATGGTGCCTTCTCACCCTTGTCACAAATTAGCATATTTGAATGTTTCTATTTCTGTCTTCTTGATTTTCTTTCACTGATCAATGTATGTGTTTGTTCACCAATATCATACTCTCTTGATTGCTGTAGATCAAAACTGGTGTAAGTGCTTCTTTCAAATTATTTTCCTTTTAAAAAAATGGGTATTTTATTTCCTTGACTTCTTATAAATCCTAGAGTTGTCTTCTTTACATCTATAAAAGCATTTTTAGGAGTTCAATTTGCGCTGTATTAAATTTATAGATCTGTTTGGGAAAACTTAACACCTTAACTATATAGACTATCTCAATCCATAAATAAATAAGGTGTTTTTCTTCTTTTATCTAGGTTTATTTTATTTCCTTCTTTAGTGTATTCTGTTTTTTTTGGTAGCACTTATGCATATCTGTTATATCTGTTAGAAATATAAATGGCTATTTTTTCATTTTTATTGAGCTATAGTAGATGGCATTGTTTTCTTAATTTGAGTCTCCAATTTTCCATTATTTTTAAAATATTTATTTTTTTGGTTTTAAGTGGACACAATATCTTTATTTTACATTTCATGTGGTGCTGAGGATTGAACTCAGTGCCTCAAGCGAGCACTCTACCACTGAGCCATAACCCCAGCCCTCAATTTTCCATTATTGATACACAGAAATATTGTTATTCTACAGAAAAAAAAATGGACATGATTGCTTTGTTTCCAAAATGAGGAAGAAATTATTCAGGTTTTAACTATTAGATATGATATTATGTGTGCTATTGTATGTAAAACACCACCCAAAGACGTATGTTAAGTTGATTTTTTGGTCTCCAGCCCCTGATGCTATTAGGAGGTGAAGGAGACTTTAGAAAAAGGAACCTAGAAGGTCACTGAGAGTATGTGTTTTAAAGGGGCTTATGGGACTCTTGGTCTCTATGTCTTTCTCTTTCATACCTGGCTATAAAAAATGGTGAACAGTTTCTGCTGTACATTCCTGTCATGATATACTGTGCTGCCATAGGCCCCGAAATAATGGGGTCCCCTGGACTCCAATTTGTAGATTAGAAAACTCCCCAAACTGAGAGCTAAAAAAAATACTTTTCTTTTTTTAAGTCGATTTAACTCAAGTATTTGTTATGACACGGAAGTTTAACACATACACTTTATCAGGTACAACTGTTCCTTAATTTTAGTTTACTGACAGTGGTAATTATGAATGGACGGTGAATTTTGTCAAAAAATATTTTTTACATCAGTTGGTAAGCTCCTGTAATTTTTCTTTTTCAGTCTGTAAAGATGGTGTATTATATTGATTGATGTTTCAACAAATCATGCATTCTCAGGAAAAATCCCACTTGGCTGTGATAAATTATTATTTTTATGTATTGCTGCATTGGATTTATAATATTTATTGTAGATTTGTGCTTCTATTCATGAGGAATATTTATGTTGTCTCCCTTTCTTTGTGATGTTTTGTTTTGTCTTGTTTTTTGTCTTTTGATTTTTTTTTAAAAATCTGGTTTTAGAATTTGAATAATACTGGATTCAATTTAGCTAAGAAGTTTACCTCTACTTCTAGTTTCTTAAATAGATTATATAGAATTCATGTTATCTTTTGCTGTAAGTTTGGATTATTCAGGTATTTATTTCTTCTCAGACAATGTTGTTAAGTTATAGCTTTGAGAAATTTATTTTATGTTGTTGTTGAATTTATGTGCATAGAGTTTTTCATGATATTCTTTTATTGTTTCAACATCTACATGGTCTTTATAATGTCCTTTCTTTCATTCCTGATAGGTATAATTTGTATCTTTTCTCTCTCTCTCTCTCTCTTTCCCTTTATTGGTTTTATTAATCATTTACAAAGAATTAGTTGTACTAGTCATAGTTCTCCAAATAAATAAAAATAATAGGAGGTTTATATTTTAAGACATTTTTATTGGAGTTGGCTTATAAAATTATGGAGGCTTGTCAAAGTTCAGATATGACTGGGGAAGCCCATTGGCTGGGGACCAGTGAAAGAGTTACAGTTAGGTTCAAAGACAATCCCGTAAATCAGTGTCAAATTAATGTTTCAAAGCATCATGGAAACACTGTGCATGACACAACAAGATCAATCTTTATAGGTTAAAGAGGTCTGAACTCCTTCCAGATGCATTAAAAAAAATTGGAATACACTAAGAAATTATTGTTGGTAGTTAGAATGTTGTGAAACTACACTGGGAGATTAAAACTAATGATTTCTAAGTATTCTCCATAAACCAGTCTTGTATTTAAAGGTGTATCTGGATTAACATAATGTATCTTGGATCATGAGGTTCAGTCATGGCAAGGATAAAAATCCTGGTTAACATCCATTAAACTGATACAAAAGTAAATATTTCTCTGGTACCACATGCCTGCCTTCTCTCTTTATCTGCCCTTCGGCCATCCTCTATCTTGTTTGCTTCCAGGGATCCAGGACACTTCTTTATCTCACTCAGGCTGCTTATAAGTTTTGGGTCACCAGTTGAAAAGTTCAGGCACAATTGTGAAGGATTCAATGTGATTCTATTTTCAGAAAAAAATTATTTTAAAAAAGATTTGTAATTAGCATGCAAAAATTAATTACCCATGGTAGAATTCCATGACTCACGCTGTGTAGTAATTTGGGATAAAGACAGATCTTTGTTCTCTTTTATTTCTAACAGGTGAGAACTTAGTGTGCCCAGGAATTCAGAAATGACCCACTAATCTAAGTAGTCAATATGCCTGTTTAGAAAAATTTAAAACCATGTAAAATGTTTACATACTTAGAAGAGAATACAAATAAATATTCAGATATGTAATATTTTCTTGAGGAACATTTGACTCTAACTATGACCAAAATATATATCTAGGCCCGGGTTGTAGCTCTGTGGTAGAGCACTTGCCTAGCATGCATGAGGCACTGGGTTCGATCCCGGGCACCAAATAAAAATAAAAACAAATAAAACAAAGGTATTGTGCCCATCTACAACTAAAAAAAATTTAAAATATATATATCTAGTAACAGAGACAGAAAAAATAGAATGAGATGAAATAAGATGAGCATAATAATATCAGTGGTAATTTGTACCTTAATATTATACTTTGTATCTCAGTGTTGTGAACCTCAATGTTGTGTGTAAATTGATAACTATTTTATGAGAATGTAGTTCTCCAAGTTTGGCTGATAAAGAAAATATTCAAGCATACGTGAATGCTCTGAACTCAAGTAAATATAAAACTTGCTGTTTAAAATGAATTGCTTTTGTCTTTCTTTCTTTAGCTAGATAATGAATCTTTATTCTCTAGAGCGCATTTTAATAACTTTATAGCATGTAAAGAAAAAACATTCATCTTTAAAGAAATCCAGTTTATGTTATATGGCTCTATATTAAATTCTACCCTGAAAAACGTACTGAATACCTATGATGTGACAATCATTGTATTAGATGCATAACATCTGAACTTCATTTAATGATTGCAAGCATTCTGTGATATAGCTGTTATCTTTTTAAAGCAAATATGGAAATGCACATTCAAAGAAGTTATTTGCCTAAGGAATTGTAACTAGTAAGAGGAACAACAGTGACTACAGCCTTAATCCTTTGACTTTCAATCATGTACCTCTTCCTAGTTACCTTTATTTAATTTTTATAATATAGATTAAGATAAAAGGGAATAGACTGTGCTTCTTGGAAATTTGTATTTTGTAGCACTATAGAAATAGAGTATATAAACATTGTCCTCAGATTTTACATATACATATATGTGTAACTGTACATATGGAAAAATAGAATGAGAGGAAATAAGATAAAATGAATGAATAATGGTAATGTGTAATTAGCTGAAAAGTAGGATTAATTTAGAGAGATAGAATGAATAAAGGTGAGCTCTCCTAGAAGAGAAATTTAGAAATTAAAAAAGTATGAAATATGTGTAAAACTTACACTGAGTATATTACTGATAGCAATATATTTTTATTAAAATTATTCATATAGTTAACATCATTATTTATAATCAGTTTTTATTTTTTAACTGAGGACTGAACTCAGGGCCATTCAACCACTGAGCCACATCCCCAGCCCTATTTTGTATTTTATTTAGAGACAGAGTCTCACTGAGTTGCTTAGCACCTCACCATTGCTGAGGTTGGTTTTGAACTCACAATCCTCCTGTCTCAGTCTCTTGAGCCGCTGGGTTTATAAGTGTGTGCCACCGCATCTGGCTTTATAATCAGTTTTAATTAACTCTATACTTACAGTTTTCAGTGACATTAAGAATAGTTTTAAAAATATAATTCTTAACGCTACATAGTTGTCTAGTAGGCTCTATGAATAATTCAAAGACTTTTTGTAAATTGCTTCCTGGAAAACTTGTCTCTCTCCACTCAGATCAACATGGTATCTATCTTAACACACTTTCCAAAAGTGAGCATTAATTAAAAATTCCATAATTATGAGAAAAATATGATATTTTTTATTATATATTTGTTAGGTGTCTTCAGTTACTGCTAACTTTGAAAGATATCTATGTGATTAGCATATCTGTAGGGAAGAAGATTTTTTAAAAATTTGCAGAGCAGGACTACTTGGTTATTTTTAACAACAAAAATAATAATACCTTTCAGTAGGTAGTGGTCTTAGTTAAAGATAGACAGATAGATAGACAAAGAGAGAGAGACAGATAGGCAGATAGCCTATGTGTTTAATTCATCTACCCTGCATAGCAGATTGGATACAGATGTTCAGAAACTAACTTGCTAAGCGTCACACAGTAGTTAAATGACATAGTTTATGGACCCAGGAGATCAGCTCTGAAGTCTTCCCATTTTAGTTAGTCTTTTTTATTCACTATTTAAAGATTTTCATTCCTGAGTTCATTCATATTTTTACCTGAGTTATTTCATAATTATACTTGACTGTATCAAAATTTTATTCTCAAGATGAAATGTTACTCTCATAAGGACAGGACACATGTTTGATTAGAAAATGATGCCCATGCCTGGGATGAGGCCTTTTATGTGATTTATATTGACTCTGACAGCATAAATATAAGACCATCAAGATGAAATATAGCATGTATAGGTCAGAAGCCAGTTCATTTTCCCATCCCAGTCATCTTATAATGGAGCTATTTTATTTGAGAGACATATTTAATTTTGAGTATCCTACCTTTAGAACAAGCAGAACTTTGCTAGTTTAGAAAACAGTCTTAAAGATAATTAAAGGCAATAAAAACTTAGTGTGAAAGAAGCAGGGACGATTTATCTAGAGAAAAACATTAAGGACCCTTAATAGTTGTCTAGAAATATACATTAAAATAACATCAACCTATTATTCTGTGAAATTTGTTATAAATGCACCTCTCAGGTTACCTTTAAATTTTATGGTATTCAAAAGATTCATTCCATAACCTAAGTTCAAATATTCCCCTCATTATATTAACTTTATCTCTTTATAATTTATATTTTCTTCTTCAAGGCAAAAAGAATTCATTGAGGATCCTGGTGCAGTGGCACACTCCTGCAATTCCAGAAATTTAGGAGGCTCAGGCAGGAGGATTGTAAATTCAAGGCCAGCAACCTAGTGAAACTTGTCTCACAATAAAAAAATAAAAAGTGTTGGGGGTGTAACTCAGTGGTATAGTGTTCCTGGGTTTAATCCTCAGTACTATAAAAGAAAAAATAAAGAGAGAGATAGATAGAGAGAGAGAGAGAGAGAGAGAGAGAGAGAGAGAGAAGAAAAAATAATTCATTGTGGCTCATAGTGAAAACTGATAACATAACCCAACCAATTTCTAATATTTTGGCAATTTTTCTAATAATATTTATTTTGACTTTTATTTTAGAGTGTTATCACACTTTGGTCAGAGAATAATAACCTTTCAAGGTTTTCTTCTGAAAATTGATTCAGGTTATATTTGTTATCCATTTTAAAACATTCTATGAGTACTTGATAATGTATTTACTGCTTAATATATAATCTAAAAATTAAACCAACTTATCATTCAGATTAGTCAAATAATTATCTTTTTTATATCAGTTTCAGTTATTCCATGAAAATTGCACTTATGAGAAACTGTTGGTGGCTGCTAGTTAAACAGCTTTTCAAACTTGAAACATAAAAAAATAATTTAAAAAAATAATTTTTGAATTGTTATTGTATAAAGAGTATTTTCTGTTAAAGGAAGAGATACTTTTGAGGTTCTATAAAAATCTAAGATGAACATTTTCACAGTATTAATTCTTCCAGTTCATGAACTTGAGATAGCTATCTCACTATTTATTTGTATCCTCTGATTACTTTCATTGGTGTTTTTGGGGTTTTCATTCTAGAGAGATTTTAACTCTTTGGTTAAAATTATTCCTAAGTATTTTTTGTGGCTATTGTAAATGGGGCTGTTTCCTTGATTTCTTTTTTCAGATAGCTCACTATCTATATATATAATGCTACTGATTTTTGAGTACTTATTTTGTTTCCTGCAACTATCTCTCACCAGTTACTAATATCACCAATATCTCAGCAGTTATGTCAAATATAAGATGAAAACTATGAAACTATCAAAAGAAAAACCAGGGGAAACATTTCAGGATATTGGCCTAGGCAATGAATTTTTTTTTTGGCTGTAACCCCCAAATGCCTAGGCAACAAAAACAAAATTGATAAATAGGACTACATAGAACTAAGAAGCTTCCATACAGCAAAGGAAACAATCAGCAGAGCAAAGAGACAACTTACATAATGAAAGAAAATGTTTGAAAACTATGCATCAGAATATTTAAGTAACTCACACAATTCAAAAACAAAAGAACAAATCAACCAATTAAAAATAGGCTAAATATCAGAATCGACATTTCTTAAAAGAAGACATATAAATACCCCAAAGCTATGTGAAATAACATTCAATTCTGTTAATTAGGGAAATTCAAATAAAAACCACTGAGATACCAAATTCTACCTCCCACCCAATTTTGTTGTCTCATCACTTTTTAATGCCTGCAGATATTTTTTGGAACCTGCTTTGCCCAACTTTTGGGGATAATATAAGGATTTTGTTTCAGTTTGGTTCTTTCAAGAAGCAGATATCTAAATAGAATTAGCCACCAATTTATTTGGTGTAATGCCTGTAAAGATAAATGTAAGATGGAGAAAAACTATTCAGGGATTCTTCAGGCTATGATACAGGTCTGTTTCCTGGAAAAGGGGAAAGAGAAGGGAAAATGATTGTTTAGTTAAAACTTCAGACTGCATTGAGCCTCTGTGTAAGTCAGCCCAGACAAACGGGAGCTGCCAAACAGACTACCTACTAAAAGATCCCTGTGTCAGCAGAAACTGTAGAGTGGCCACCCACCAATCTCCATCAGTGGCTTTGAGCAACTTAGAGTGAGCATGGCCTTTGGGGAAACACTGCAGTGGATCCAAAGATATGGCAGCTGGTAGAGGTTTGCCAGCTACTCTCATATTCCCTGTACCCTTGAAGGGGTATCTTGTAACACATGACACCGCAGACTTTATACCATTAATGTACTATATAAATATTACCAGTGACCAATCCCCCAACTCCTCACTTCTTATACACACACACACACGAGTGTGTATACTCACCCACATGTGTATCCATAAACTATAATAATATGTGTGTGGGTGTGTATGTGTGTATATGACTTCTTCAAAATAGTATTGGAATTAAGCAGGTTATAATATTTTTAAACTGGTGAACTAAATAGTTAAAACTAAATGTTGGAACACAGTAGAAATAGAGTGTGGGGTTGTGTTTTATTTGGATAGTTTATTAACCTCCCCAAACTTGTGATGATGATTGTTTCTACTCATGTCTTATGTTTTCAGAGTCAGTCTATTACCTGTAGACTTCATTCACTGATTGCAGGGGATCAAAGAAACCACAAATTTACTACCTTCTCTTTGCTTTTATTGACAGATGTTTGAAATTACACAGTCAGGTTACTGACATTTTCTCTGGCAATGCGTGTTTTCTCTTTCCTCGCCCTCTGATCCTTGCATCTGGGGTTCTCTCTGATGTATCCTTCAAGGATCAGCTTCACAATCATCATCTCCAGGAAGCACCCCACCTAACCTTCCTATTTTTCTGCAACATCTCTGATTTATGTTCATGTATCACTTATCCCACTAACCTATAATGCTTCTTCAAGCTTCTTAAACAGAGATCCTGTGTTTTTGTTTATTATTATATTCTTTATAAGTAGCTCTTTGTATGAACATAACACTTGCTCTCTATATATTTATTAAATAAAATTTTAAATGTCACAAAAATATGCACAATCAGAGACGTGTTTAGCACTTCCATCTAGTCACATTTTGCCTATGATTGAAAGACAGAAGAAGTTTTTGAATAAGTTTGGAAGTGGTCATGGCCTACAGACTAGTGATGGGGCACTGTATATTGAATAAGGCTTCAAAAAATACAATTAGATCATGGGAAGTACTCAAAATTAGACATATGAGACTAAATTACTTCCTTAAAAGTAACAATTTTTCACAAAGATCCCTGAGATTTCAACACATTTTATTTTTGATATTTGTTACCTAAGCCTAAAATGGATTGGTTTGGTAAACCGATTTTTATTTAGTCATTAGTAAAAGCAAATGATGCTCAGATAATTTTTTTTTAAAAGTATGTTTTGTTGGTTTCCTCCAGATGTGCCTCATGAATGGCATATTAGCTAAATCCAGGAGCAAACAAATCATTATCAAATGTGAAGAGACATTCAATCCTGTACCTTGTTTGCCAGTTTTGCTTTTGGACCTGGCTTGTTTATTTTCAGAAACAGCCTTTGGGGCTTTACTGATTTGCATGGTTGTCTTAGTTTTCCTTCTCTACATCACTCACTGACCTTTTGAGAATATTCCCAACTCCTCTTGTTTCTGTTGTCCCTGTCTCCAGGACTGTTCAGTTTGAATGAGAACTAAGCTCCAGTAACACTGTGTCTGTGGCTTATGCAAAAGTGCACTTAGCCATTAATACAAACCTTGGGCATTAAAAATTAATGATGGGAATTACGACATGCTAGAAATTTAATAAATAAGCTTATTTGAATGATATTATGAAAATACCTTTATAAAAACTTGCTTAAGATCATAAGAGCAAAAGTCATAATGGTTTTCTCTGACCTTTGTGAACATCACCCATCTGCTTAAAATCTCCAGTGGCACTGCACTGTAAATTGAATAAATTTCACATGTTGTCCAGGTCTACGAGAATTTAAGTAATCAGGATGCAGCCTATAGGTATAACATCTACTTTTAATATTCTTGTCTGGCTATCTGGCCCCAGTAGATTTTTCTTTTAATAATCAGACATCCTGTTACAGTTTAGATATGATGTAATCCCCCAAAAGCTCATGTGTGGGATAATGCAAGAAGGTTTAGAGATGAAATGATTGATTATGAGTGCCTTAACCAAATCAGTGAATTAATCCCCTGACAGGGATTAACTGGTTGGTAACTGAAGGTAGGTATGATGTGGCTAGAGGAGATGGGCATTGTGGATGTGGCTTTGGAGTATATATTTTGTATCTGACAAGCAGAATCTTTCTTTCTGCTTTCTGGCATCTGTTCCTAGCTACTTTTCTCCACTATACTTTTCTGCCATGATGTTCTGCCTCACCTCACATCCCTGAGGAATGTAGCTAGCCTTCTATGGGCTGAGACGTCTGAAATCGTAAGCTCCAAAATAAACTTTTTCTCCTCTCTGATCTTGTCATGTCTTTTTGGTCCTAGCAGCAAAAAAAGATAACTAAAACACATTCCTAGGCCATTTCTTCTAGGAATTATGTATATGATCTTTATGCACCAGTCTCCTTTTCATTTGGATCTCAGCTCCAATGCCATCTGCTTTAATAAGCCTATTTGGACAATTTTAGAAAAAGCAGGCTGCTTCCACCTTGTCCACTTTGCATTTATCTCTGTTTGTTCCCTATGCACACTCAAGTTACCTTTGTCTATTGACTCTGTGAGGTCACAGGCTTCATCTGTTTGGTCACTGAAGAGGCAACTTGGCTGCAAATATCAAGAGACTTTTACAGGATCCTCTCACTTTTGCATCCAGGTTTTTTGAAAATCCCAAGATGAGCTTCCATTGGCTACTTCAATCAAGCCCCCACTCCTGAACCAGTTATTGAAGCTGGAGTGGAAGAACACAAAGGAGCCAACTTTGGATCACATGCCTTCTGCCTCTAAAGGACAGGACAAACCCGGAGAGTAAAGACTAAGAATGTGAACAAGAGTGATTTTCCAAAGAAAATGAGGGCAATTTTTCTGATGTAAATAAACAAAAGTGAAATGGAAGTTGGGATGTGAAAGCAGCAGGTACTCCTTGAAAGAATTGGAAATGGATATGGCCAGTTTAAAAGGGCTGCACAACATTGGCATAGATGTAAACTCACATAGATGTAATTGTTTTCCTGTGAAATGATGTTGTTTGCAAAAATGCTGTTGTGATGAACACAAGGGTAGACTCACCAAGAAGAGGATTGAAAGAAAAGTTGAGGCTTGGAGTACTGAAATGTTTGCCAGGGGGTTGGTGAGAAAAGTGAAGAATCTGGGAAAAGTTAACTAAAGCTGTCCAGAAGGAGAATGATGGATCTGGTGAAATGGGGTCTTCTGGCATCAGAATGGCAAATTCTACTGTCATCTCAGAGAATTCGTCATCCTTCAGGAAACCTGGATGAAATATGCTTTTAGACTGTGCAAACCTTTTAATTCTGGTTTCTGAAAAATATCTCACATTGAGCGATTATTCAGAGCTCTGTTCTTTGATCATTCGTTTCTCACAACATATGAGTTAGGTTCAAAGTCATTCTTACAGATGATTTTTGCAGATAAACCCATGGAGGAACAAAGCTCGTGTCCATTATCTCTTTCCTATTTTATTCCTACTATGCTCTAAGTGTTCACAAAGTATATGACAGACCACTTAACTCCCTATGCACAGTGACGCTAGGAAGTAGGTTCGCAGACATCACTGTTCTAGTTACCAAAAGCTACCTTGCTGCTTTCACATCCCAACTTCCATTTCATTTTTGTTTATTTATATCAAACTAATAATTGAAAATGTAATCAATATGTCAATGTCTTATGAATATCCAAGACTCCCATCAACTCTGGTCATGCAAAAATAAAGAATTTAAAGTA
Source organism: Ictidomys tridecemlineatus (assembly GCF_052094955.1). Classification (NCBI taxonomy): domain Eukaryota; kingdom Metazoa; phylum Chordata; class Mammalia; order Rodentia; family Sciuridae; genus Ictidomys; species Ictidomys tridecemlineatus. Next base: position 54,238,267 of record NC_135487.1, read on the forward strand.
GAAGACTCTAAAAAAAAATGAAGATTCTGAAAAGCACTGCAAATATAAAATTGTGGACTGTAGAGGAAAGAAAATCGTATCCTTTCTTCACTCATCACAAGATTCATGGCTGATTGTCACAAGGGTGCTGTATTATTAACATATACAACACATTTGTGTCATATATATATATATATATATATATATATATATATATGCAGAAAGGCTAATAAAGGGTTAAGACAGCCAAAGGATTCAGAACTGAGCACAAAGGCAGAAAGCATAAGGATGTAGAGAGTCACTGTAGGTGGTCAGATAAGATCAGAAACCAGGGAAGAACTTGTTCAAGGTGCAGAGCTGTCAAAGTATGGAAACTTATTCTAGGCCAATGTCCAGATGGATGACAGTTTCACAGTGTCAGCTTGAGATATTAGCTTGGAGTGGGTCTTTCATGGTTGTCACAGACAGAAGAAACTGCACTCTCTAAAGCCTGAGGACGGAGATTAAGAGATTCATTGCCATGGTGATTTTTTCCTGGACAAGGCTCCCAGAGGAGTGATGAGGTGAGAGGGTCAAGATACCACTGGTTCAGTCTTGGGGGGGGGGGAGGGGCTCCTCCTTTTATGGATCTCCAGTAAGCGGATTGCATCATTTGGTAGTATGGTGTGTTTGATAAACTTGTGCGTCTGGTTTTTCCAATATGAGTTTGATACACCCGTACATCCATATGCTTCTGATTAATTTGATAAGTTTACAGGTGGTCATTGTTATTAGCATGATTAATTTATTTATCAGTTTATGCCTATGATTGTGCCAGGCAGAGGGTGGTTGTTTATTTGTATAAACAAGGTGTGGAGTCACTCCACCTCAGCGCTTAAATCCAAAATGGGGTAGCTTACAAAATGAAGTCACAAAGGTTTAAGCACAACCTGAACACTGCTGTTCCATACATCAGCGCCTGCTCTCCAAACTGATACCCTTATAACAACAACAACAAGATGAAAAAGATAAAGGCCTACTTAGTTATTTAATATATGTTTTACATGACACCATGTTGAGGACCACAGACAAGTCAAGATGGCACCTGGCACTTTGCCAAGAGGAGCGGTTTGAGAAGTGACACCATGGAGCCATTAAGATGATGGAGATTCCTTAATGACTGACTGCTGTGTCTAGATTATGTCAATTAAGTTAAGCTGTGTGTCATCATTAAGATGATGAGGATTCCTTATTGGTTGACTGCTGTATCTAGTTTATGTTAATTAGTTAAGCTGTGTGTAATTAGTTGGGTATATATATACTTCTCTGTCCCATAATAAAGCGGCTCCTGCTGTGTCAACCTTCACAAGTTGCTTGTCACCCATCCCCCAGGTCTGCCCAGCCAGACTGCGGCAACACAAGAGCCTTCAAAAAATGAAGACTAAAGGCCTATGGAAAGCTGTGTTTTTATGGACTGTCATACCTCCAGGGAGTGAAGGACAAATGGGTATATGATCTAATGATGATAAACCTGGGATCTCAGCAAGGACTGTTTGTCCAAATTCTTCTTGGCCAGTGAGTAAAGGGCAGCACCCTCTGGAGGGAGGGTCAAGAGATCTTTCATAGGAGGTATGTTAGAGAATTCACTTAGGGCCTGCTTCCAGGTGGAAAGGCAGGAGAAGGGCAGAGAGTAACCTTCCTGCTTCAGTGTTCTCCTCAGCTTGCTTCAGCTTAAAATGTGTGTGCAAATGCCATATTTTGAAGCATTGTGTTTTGAGGCCTAAGAAGACCAAATCTTGAATCCTGGAGACTCATCAGTCCCTACCAGACTAGCCACCCTCTCCCTTTATCTTTATGGCCTCTCCATCTTATCTTTCTGACAATTCTATATAGTTGTTTTGGAAGAAACTGCCCTGGGATAAATAAGAAAGCGCCCATCATCTTAATGTGACAGGTAGAAAGTAGCTCAGGACCAGAACAATAATCATTTAATTGTTCTTGATTGCTTGGGAGATACCACTGAGCCTCAAAGCAATGCCTAAGGGAAGATGTGATAAAAAACATTGGCATGGGGGTGTGCATTACCTGATTTCAATTCCCAAATCTAGTTGGAGACACAATATTCTGACAAAAAAAAAAAAAGGCAAGAAATAAAAGAAACAAAATCAATAGCCTAGGAGTGTAAAAGATTTTATGTTTCTTTGCTGATAATGACTTCAAAACTTCAATTAGACATTTATCTACTAACAGGCCTTTGACTTTGAGAAACAATTTTCTCATTGTTCAAATGAACAAATCACATATTCACAACCATGTCAAGGTACTTATTCAATGCCCATTTTTTTTTTTTTTTAAATTTTAGGGCTTGTCTTTAAGCAGAAACATGGTGAAGGCACATGAAATTTTATCTCATGAAGGATTGATTTAGGAACACTACAAGATCTTCAGAAACTCTATTTATGTGTCTGTATGACTGTAGTACCATGGTTGAGGCAATGGAAAAAAGAATTAACCCAGAATTATTCCTGTGCATATGGCAGGGGAGAAGCACTGTTTTATATGGCATTAGAGACAATTCAGGGAATGATTAATGGATACAAAAAGACAATTTATAGTAGGTAAACACAAGGTTGAGCAGGGAGTCTTAGAGTTTAGAAGTTTAAGTTAAAGAGAAAACTGCCGTTTCAAGAGAACATTTTGTTGAAATGTTTAGAATACGTTTACCAGAAAAATAGGGTGGTTAACAAACTTACAGCATCTCATAGGTGATGCCCAGGGAAGGATGACATGGTCCTTCCTCAACCTGCTTCAGAATCCTAACAGCCTGGTAGGAAGTGTTGAGCGTGTGGGAGACTCCCCACTTCTCAAGAGAATGTCACTGAATCCTTTGCCCCTCCCCCTCCTCTCCGAAGGGTGCCGAATTGTTTTCTTGACCAATCCCCATGGGACACAGTGTCAACTTGCCTTTGCTGAGTCACCCTGCCAATCAGCACCCGCCACATCACCTACACAACCCTTCTGAAGCCCAAGCTTACAAGCTCTCTCTCTCTGCCCTCTTCCTCTCTGCCCTCTTCCTTTTCTCTCTCTCCTCTCTCTACTCTTTCTCTTTCTCTCAGCGCTCTCTCTCTGTCTCTCTCTCTCTCTCTCTCTCTGCCCTCCTTCTCTCCTCTCCTCTCTGCCTCTCCTTTTCTTCCCCTTCGGGCAGCCCCACAATAAAATCTCTTGGTTGAATCTCCATCTCCAGTGAGTCACTCGCCTTTCAAAAGTTCGGGGTGAAGCAAAGGTGTTGGAGGACAGGGACTGTGTTCCTTTGGTTTTTCACTTTGTTCGAAGGGTGTGGCACTGACAGAGCACTTTGTAAAACATTAAACATACCTATTGAATGCTGATGAAACAAATTCAAGAAACCCTAATTCAAAGGTTTCTTTCATCGTGATCATTGGGCTGTACATCTGGAATGACATAGGAGCCAGTGGATGTTTGGTTGACTTCCACTGAGGTCATTCAGGAAGAATTAGAGCAGACGGCCTCAATATCATTTTTAATCTTGAGAATCTGTGATTTTAGAACCTTTCAAAGATTTGCAATTTAATGGGCATGATGGAGCAAATGCCAAATTCCTCCTAGTCTCAGGAGCAGCACCTCTCTGGCAAAATTTGGGGGTGTATTGAAGGTAAGCATTTATAGAAAGGCCTGCTCCAGGTACAAGCTGGAACACAGGCTTTGTCTGAGAACAACATAGATGAGGAACTCCACAGGATTATGAAAAAGAATTTTTCATCATATTAGGCTCAGAAATTACCTCATCAAAGTGTTGAAAGGAATTCTCTCAAGGCCCATAAGCTTCAGGGGAACCATTTCAGATTCAGAGGTGCAGAGGCGACCTAAACTTAATTGGCTCCCCTTTTGACTCCACTGAGACCCTCCCTGCCTCACCACATACACTGAGGTAATGACACTTGCAGCCTTGCATTCATTAGGATAATAGCTTTAATGATTTGATTTGCTTCTATAAAAGGTGCTATATAAATGCAAATGATCACCAAGAATGATAATTAACCCTCTCTAGCTGCAAACCTCTCCCACCTAATGTCCATAAGTTAGAAGATAGGAATGCAGAAGTATTGTTAAGAAAACTGTCCCCTCTTTGTGCTTAATATGGTGACAGGTCTTGGTAAAAGCTGTGCTTCCACAAGCTGTGTACCTGAGGATTTTTGCTGACTGAGGGAGATACTGATAAAATTCATCTTTCAGAAAAGTGTTACATGCGAAGGTGGCAAGAAGTTATATTAAAGATGGAGAGAGGAGGGAGGGAAGAGCGGAAATCAGAAAGTCTGTTTCCAGGTGGGAAAACTCCAAGTCCCCAAACTCTTAAGTGTGTTTAATAGAGAGAGATTTATCATGATTTGTGCTCTGCCAGCAGTGTACACACACACAGCTATGCAACTGGAAAAAATCGCCCAGTGCAATACCTAAGGCTTTCAGGCTGAATGTAGCCCACTCGTGCATATATATATTTTTTCCTATCCTGATCAGATAACAGACATGATTATTGAAAATATTGATTATCTCCATTAAGCCAGAAATTCAACTGAGTAACAAAAATTTAGTTTGTTTTTTTTTTTTTTATCCTGGAAAGAAGAGGAAATTTTTGTTTCTAGAGATGAGCTTCATTTGTTCACTAAGGTTATTTTCCCATTCTGCTGTTATATCAAAAAATAAGATAAATAAAACTTGCATAACAAAAAAGCTAGTTAACAAGAGAAAAAAAATAGCAAATGTATTTAATCAAATTTTTGTATGACAGGGAGCCTTTAGAAATGAAGACTTGATGACCCAGAGAAAACATTGAAGCCAAATTTAAAGTTAGGTAGTCAGTGTAGTTAGATAAATCGGGTCTAATACCGAGTGAAATCTAAAATGGAGGCCATGCTGAGAATGATTCTGGGAAACGCAGGACAACTCATGGAATGTTAATGAAGTCCAATGAAGTCCGAAAAGGCCCTAGGCCAAAGTCCACCTCAAAGAAGTGTTAATGAACAGCCCCCAGAAAACTTAAAGATAGCCCATCACAAAGAAGTGTCCCACTCCTCGGGCCTTCCAACCTACATTCCATCCCCAAAACTATAAAAAAGGGAGACAACCGCACTACCACGGATTCCACCTCTTGGGTCCCCTTCTTCCTCTGGGAGAAGTCTTTTCTGCTGTCCTTCAATAAACTTCTAATTTCTACTCTGACCTTGCCTCGGCATGCTTCTTTGGTGTTATTCTTCAACATCGGGGAAGCAAGGACTCGTCACCGGTCGGTCAACAGCGGTAACAACATGCAGAATGGAAAGCCACATCGAACTGTTATTAGACTATAAAATGAAGGAGAAAGGGGCCCACACAGTTCATTCCTTCAACAGGTGGGTTTTCTTTCTTTCTTTCTTTCTTTTTTTTAGAATAATTTTCATTAGGTTTTGATTTTTACAGTGTGAGCTAGAATATTGCCTTTGTTTTTCCTATTACCTGATAAATTTCTTTAATCACTCTAGCACTGAAGAATGTGTGGCAAAATTCTCTCCTCCACATATTGCTTAAATAGAGCATTAAGTACAATAAGGAATTTTGCCACAAGCTTAGGTTTCTTATTGTCCTTGGTCTGCTAGGGACAGTCATTTTTATATCTTTTGAGAATTCTCAATAACATCTGATCCTGTATGCTTGCTCTATTAGTCAGCTTTTCATTATCAATGGAAATATCTGATGATGTAAGGGACCGGCGAACATCGGAGGAAGAGACCACCAAGAGACTGGGTCATGCAACAGAAAAAGGGGATTTATTGAGGATCCAATCCAGCGCGCTGGGGCTCCAGGCTCACTCAACAAGGGAGGGCAGCCAAGAGCCCTGAGCAGGGGTTGAGCAGTGCTTAAGTACCCTTTTTTAGGGAGGGCAGGGGTTTTACATACATCACAGTCTCCTTTAACAAATCACCATACACCCGGGAAAATCAAACAACAATTCCCAAACATGATTAGTACATTCATTGGCGGGAACATGTCGGGCGGGAGTGATAGGTCAGTCCTAAGAAGGGGGGTACATTCAAACTGATTGGTTTGGGCCCTGAATGCCTACGTGCCAAACTGCACAGGGTCCAGGTTATTTAACAACTAAATGGTCAGTACTGGGCATTGTCTTAACTGCCTCAGGAATTTCAGGTTCTGTGTGCAGTTCAGAAACTTTACAATACCTAGTCCTTTACATTTTAACTCAGGCTTTGCAGCTTAGAAACTTTACCCTTTCAATGAGAACAACTTAGAGGAGGAAGAGTTTATTTTTTGCTCTGGGTTTCAGAGGTTTACTCCATGGTTGGAAGACTCTATTGCTCTGGGCCTAAAGTAAGGCAGAAAAATGTGGTGGAGGAAAAATGCTCAGGTCATGGCATCAGGGAAGAAGAAAGACAGAAAGGGACCAGGGACAGATATAGTACAAGCCACACCCTCAGTGACCTACCTACTTGTAGTGACCAGTCAGTGTTCCATTCAAATTATTAACCCATCCAATGCATTAATCCACTGATAAGGTTAGAGCCCTCATAATCTAATCATTTGACTTCTGAAAATTCTTGCATTGTTTAATATGAGAGTTTTTGGGGGGACATCTTCTATCTGAATTGAAGCAGTTGCTTTCTTCTTGGGCCCATTCTAGTTTTACAGCTTGGTTCTTCTACTTTTGATCAAAGGTAAAACTCTTAATTTGCTTATAGAGATAGAAAGGTGTGATACCTTTGATCTCCATTATAAGGGTCACAGACTATAAACTTGCATAAAACAAAAGGCTAGTTAACAAGAGAAAAAAATAGCAAATGTATTTAATCAAAGTTTTGTATGACAGGGAGCCTTTAGAAATGAAGACCCAGGGAAAACACTCCGAATGAATAGCCACATAGAACTGTTATTAGACAAAAGGATAGGATCTAATGGTATCCACTGGGGGAAGCCGGCAAGGCCTGTCTGTTTAGGTGCTTCTTGGCCTCTCTGCATAGCAGAGATCAGCTCCTTTTGGGAATGAAGGTATAACCTACTATCAAACAGCCCAGGCCAGAGAATTTCTTTATGGCATCTCTGACACAGAAAAGTAGGGAAAACTTAGAGAAATATTTTTACATTCTATGACCCACCATGTGGAAGTGGAATTTAGGTTTCTATGAATCACTTAGTGGAGAAAAAGGTGGGTGGGAGATGGGAGGAATGGAGGTAGTCAGAGAAAGGCATTGCTTCTCAGGCTACTTCTGAGGCCTCCCAAACTCATTTAGGAAAAAGTAGTCAGCATGCCAAAGGGCTGTACTGTGGAGAGTCACTTTCTGAGACCCAACAATAGACAATTTTGTTTTAACTGGTTATTTGAGATGTTTGAGTTCAAAAAACAATATCCCAAAATATGGCACCTCTTTAGGCTGAGTACATTGAACCAAATGTCTCTGGGACCTTCTCCTACTCCCATTTCTTTCACTTTTATTTACCTCCTGAAGAGTGGGAGAGGCTTTCTCTGAAGTCCTTTTATCTGCCTGAGGGTAGTGTCTCCAGAAGAAATTCAATTTTCATGATTGTCCTCCCTAAAATCTCTTCAAGCAGAGAAGATTAATTCATAGAAAAGGTTCCCTTCACCCCACCCATTCTTCTGAGAACTTCTACCTGACAGTTTTTATTTATATGCAATGTGACCTTTGCTCAACATACATTTTCTCCTCTCACTCTCCCATGGTTTGTGTCACCACCAGGAGCCCCAAGTCCCTCTTTCTTTTTGCTATCATTTTTGCTATTCAAAGTGCTGTTTAAGCTGTAATCATCAGGCTATTCCTTGACTCTCAGACCTTGTGAGACTTCTGTGTTTATGCTTGTAATAAAGCCTATCTTCCTTTTTTTCCTGTGACTTTCTCCATTGTCAAATGTTCTCAAATTATCTGATGTTCAGAGAATAGAAGGAAAGTTTCCTTTTCCCTATGGGGTGTTCAAGCAAAAAAAAAAAAATGTCATTAAAGTGAGAAGTTTAGAAAAGAGAGACTCGAGTTCTTTGGAGTATTTAATGTTCATTAAGGAGGTTCCAGCTTCAACTCAATGTTAGAAATTTTGTGAAAGTAGACAGGCTTGACAAATTCATCAACCGGCTTCTAAAGATTCTTGCAACTTGTTTTGTAAAAAGAAGAAGAGCATCTGGGCATGGTGACACACACCCATATTCCCTGTGACTTGGGAAGTTAATACAAAAGGATCACAAGTTCAAAACCAGTTTCATCGATTTAATGAGACCATTAATAACCTAGCAAGGCCCTTTTTTTTTCAAAATAAAAAGAACTGGGGATATTAATTGGTGGCCAAGTGTCCCTAGGTTCAAAGTCCAGTACTAAATAAATAAATAAATAAATAGATGCAGAACATTAGAAGTTTGGCTTCAGAATAAATTGCATACAGAGAAAATAAGTAATGATTTTTAAAACATTTTCCAGACAGGAAACAGTGTGGACAATAGAAGGAATTGAATCTATATTTGGCTAATCATAAACACTAACATATTATTAACATATAACTAGCATGGAGGAGGAAAGAATAGTTTACTCTCCACTCTTAAGTTCTTTGCTGGGGTCCCTGTGATAAAAGACAAATTAACAAAAGTTAAAAAAAAAAAAGAGAAGTTTGTTAACACACATATTTCATATATATATATATATATATATATATATATATATATATAGAGAGAGAGAGAGAGAGAGAGAGAGAGAGAGAGAGAGAGAAGACAGGGAAACAGTAGCTTAAAGAAGTGCCTTGGAATTCAGATTTAAATACTATGTTCAGCTAAATCAAAATCAGAAAGATGTGAAGGAGTCCACTTATGGGGAGATGATGAGGAATATGGTAAACAAAGGAAAGATTCATTATGCAGATATAAGGCAGTGACTTCTCCATTGATAACAATACTTTGTCCTTCTTTTCCTGGAACAAACGGATATTTCCTGTATAAATGTAACTTTTCCTTATAAGAAGGTGACTTCCACTCGGGTTTTGGAGCTCTTCTTGTATGTGCTGTTTCTCAAAATAGTCCTCTCAAAATAATCATTCTCCAAAAGAAGCATAGTTGGGCAGGCATATTCTGGTCTCCTACAGTCATATTTTGGGGTAGCATAGTATGATCTCCTACAGACGTAATGTTTTAAAGAACATTTTAAAAGTAGTCCAAATCCAATTTGTAGGATTTGTTATTTGAATCCTCAGCATGTTTTCAAATTTTGAGAATTTATTTTTGTTTCCTTTTTTTTTTTTTTCACTGTGAAGCTCCTTTAGTTTTACCCATAATTTAACTGATCAATTCTCAACTGGTCACTTCATGCCTCTTATGCCCCCTTCTTCTTCACACCCTTAAAATTTTTTTAATTGTAAGGTGATTTTAGCTAGGTATTGGGAGTAAATAGTTCCCCTTTACTGGACTATTTCAGAAAAATACACTTGTGAGAGAAAAAAAAATCTTATTAAAGCAACAATGTGTTAATATGATAGTTGCTTAATAGCTTTGCCCATTCTGAGAAGTAGAATCTTGACTTCATTGGAAATATAAGGTCTCCCCAATAGAGCTATTTATATGTAATAATAGCAAGAGGAAATGAATTCATCTTATTAGGTGAACTCAGATTGATACTGGCTGCCTCAGATTTTGGATGATGAGAAAGTTTATAAGCCAGAAGATATGATAGGAAAGAACAGGGCATCCTTTGGGGATATCTTCCATAAATGAGACATGGGAATCGTGGTCCTAGTGCAAAATGGTGGTAAGGTTTGAATATGGAATGTCCCCCAAAGTTTCATGTGTTCTGGGAAGTAGGGCTCCCAGAGGTAGGGCTTCTGGGAGATGATTGGATCATGAGGACTTTGACCTCATTAATGGGTTAATCAGTTGCTGGTGGGATAAACTATTGGGAAGTGAACCTAGGAAGTAGGTCACTGGGGGGCATGCCCTGGAAAGGTTATCTTCTCTCCTCTCCTCCTGCTCCCCAGCAGAGCATTCTTTCTGTATCATACCCTTCCACCTAGAGGTTCTGACTCTCTCAGGCCTAGAACAAAGGACATGACCAATCATGATCTGAAACCTCTTTAACTGAGGCCAGGGAGCAAAGGGACATTCACTGTAGATAATAAATGATTGGGTCAGGAAGATTGAAAAGGAAATAAAATGTTAATACCATCAGGATAATTCCCCTTCCTCCACCAGTTGCCAAGGTTACCTGCATCCAGGGAATTGTTCCTCCCTACAAGGAGTTGTTAATGTGTAGCCCCTGCATGACTAGTTCCTGACTTTGGATTAATCCACTTTTTTGGTCACCTAGGAAGAAGGGAGGAGACTGCATAAGAACAATGAAAATCTGAAATCTATAAAAGGGGCAGGATACCCGCACTCCCTCAGGCACCAACTTGGAGCCCCTCCTCTGCCTCTGTGAAGGAACCTCTGTCCCTCTCTGTCTGTGGTCTATCCTTTAAATGAAACTTTTTTCTCCTGCCTCAGTGTTTCTTAGGTGTTCACTCTTCAACACCAGAGGAATGGGACTCAAACCTGATTCTCAACACTGGCATCTTCTCTGGAGGTCCCACTGAGACTGTCACCAAGGTAAGCTCATTCAAATGCACCACACATTTTTCTGAAGTGTGTCTTTTTGTCTCTTTCTTCCTATCTGGAGGACAATAATGTGCCACAGTCTGGCTGGGCACAAATAACCAAGCCGCCACAAGGCCTTGTAGATTCAAACAGCAACTCTTTATTCCCCAACTCTCACCAGCACTGCACACACCACACGGGAACATACTCCCTCCACCGGGCTCTGTCGAATCTCCCCAACCCCTGCGAACCCCTGGGAGAATTCATGGGAACTCCAAAGTAGTGGGAGCCCGAAGAGCTGCCCTGTTGCCCGACAGTAAAGGTCAAATATACAATATAATCAATCCAGTATCACAGCAATTACATATAGCTTAACTCAAATCATCATCTCAATGGTTCTCTGGCATCACCTTTCAACCATTCCCTCTGGCAAATGCCAGGCATCATTCTGACTGGGCTGTGGCTCTCAACAATAATGGGTACCTGTTGGCTACTTAAATGCAGTTAGAGAAAGCTGCCATTCTACAAGACTGACAGGATTCATGACCTATATGGCTCTTTACCTTTCCTATGGATCAGGCAGTTTGGATTCTGCCAAAGCTGTTTCTCACTATCTTAAACACATTTGATGTTGATTTTTTTTATTAATTTTTAAAAATTTATGTATGACAGCAGAATGCATTATAATTCGTATTACACATATAGAGCACAATTTTTCATTTCTCCGGTAGTATACAAAGTATATTCACACTAATTCGTGTTTTCATACATGTACTTTGAATTTGATGACCATCACATTTCACCATCATTTCTAACCCCATGGCCCTTTCCTTCCCCTCCTACCCCTCTGCCCTATCTAGAGTTTGTCTATTTCTCCCATGTTCCCCCTCCCCCACTATGAATCAGCCTCCTTATATCAAAGAAAACATTCAGCATTTGGTGTTTTGGGATTGGTTAACTTCACTTAGCATTATCTCTTCTAACTCCATCCATTTACCTGCCAATGCCATGATTTTATTCTCTTTTATTGCTGAGTAATATTCCATTGTGTAAAATTCCACATTTTTTTTATCCATTCATCTATTGAAGGGCATCTAGATTGGTTCCACAATTTAGCTATTGTGAATTGTGCTGCTATAAACATTGATGTGGCTATGTCCCTGTAGTATGCTGTGTTTACATCCTATGGGTATAAACCCAGGAGTGGGATAGCTGGTTAAATGGTAGTTCCATTACCAGTTTTCTAAGGATTTTTCTATACTGCTTTCTATATTGGCTGCACCAATTTGCAGTTCCACCAGCAGTGTATGAGTTTGTCTTTTTTCCCACATCCTCACCAGCACTTATTGTTGTTTGTATTCATAATAGCTGACATTCTGATCGGAGTGAGACCAAATCTTAGAGTAGTTTTGATTTGCATTTCTTTGGATGCATGGAAATGAACAAAGTGTGGGAACAACTGGGAGGTCCTGGCTAGGGCTACTCCCTGGTGAACTTCAAAGATTTCTTCCTCAACTCCTCTACTGACCACCTCTATGGGATATCTTGTAGTGACTGATCAATCAAGTGGCACTGGCCAAAGTCTCAATAACACATGCCTCTGAATGAGTCATTCAAACTCTCCTGAGCTTGCCCCTCATGACCACTCCCCACCCCTTGCCAATTAGACTCTAATTCTTCAGACTCTAAGATTGAAAGAGGGTTATGGAGTGGTTTGTAAGGAAATGCCTGGGTTCCCATTGCTTGCATATTAAACCTTATAAGCCTATAGGGATTCCCATTATTGTTTCTATGCTCCTGTGAGCTCCACAAGCTTTTTTAATTATAAAAAGGAAAATTTGTACTCACAGCCCTCTAAAGATTCCTTTGACCCACAGGAAACATAAACTCTTTATTCCAGCCTTTATCCCTAGTGTTCTTCTGCTGCCAAACATGGTCTCAATACCAACTTTCTGTCTGATAGAGAATCAGGGCCATCAGAAGAAAGTATAAATTTTAATACCATTCTACAGTTCAGCCTGTTCTGTGAAAAGGAAGGAAATAGTCCAAGGTTCCTATATGCAGGCCTAAGGATTTCTCAGACCTTGTTAAAAAAAATAAATTGTGCCAAAATGTAAATTAGACTCAGTTATGATGCTCCATTCTAAGAGAAGCCCAATCCCCCTCCTCCAAAAAAAAAAAAAAAAAAGTTCATTAACTAATGGGAGGCTCAGCACAGATAAATCAAATATTCATTTCAACAAGGGGGTCCCATGTTCTCCTAGGGATTACAAGTCACATGGTAAGGGTGGATAATCTGGAGGTGTGCATTTTTTTCACAGTCACCCATGAAAAAAGCACATGGGTAATGAATAGACGGGTAAGGCAGCTGGTAAATTCAGAGGTCATTCATGGAAACTGCTGACAGCTAGAGGTTCCAATATCAGGGAGATGTCCCCTGGGCAAAAAGACAGTCCCTGGGTGTAAACATCTATGGATGCTGAACTCTTTTGTTTGGATCATAGTATTTGTTTTCATGTTGTTGTTCAGAGGGGAACCTCATCTTCAAAAGCGGTGGGACATGATGTCTCATTATTTTCTGCATCCAAACCTGGCCTGATTACCAACTGGGGGAAAAATGGTGAAAATGCCCTATGCATGAGATTTTGTTTAAAACTAGAGCTTCCCTTACTTATCTTATTTCAGATCTCTATCTCTCCAAGGCTTGCATTTGAAATGTAAATATTGGAGACCTGCAGGACTTGCAGAGAACTGGATGAGACAATAGGAAAAAAAGGGGTCACTTTTAAAATTCAAGCTGCTTGTGGCACCTAAATACTTGACTATGTATCTCCTCTTACATCTACCACCCTGCTTTATTAATAATTTCGTCCCTAAAAACTATAGCACAGGGAGGAAAAATCGAATGAACTCATATATACAAGTGTTCTTTAACTTAAGAATCTTTACCTAAGGAATTTTTTTTTTTTTTTTTTTTTTTTTTTTTTTTTTTTAGTATTCTTGTTTTTAAAAATTCTCCTTTTTTTGAGCTCATGGTTTTATAGTAAATTCACATTTGATTCTGCATGCCTAAATTAATATATTTTTCTGATTTTATGTTATCTAACTATAGAAGTTTTTACACACTGTCTTTGTTCAGACGCCAATTTTTAAATGATTAGCTGTCAAATACATTGGTAAAATTTCCTTTTACAAATTCCTAAGTAGGACATAGACATGGTTGGAAATAAATCTAATAGCCATCAAGGACAAGTGGCCACCTGAACCTTTGATTTTGGTGTCCGCCATGGCTGTCAGACTTTACACCTAGCATTTACAACTGTACAGGCCTGCCCTATATTTAGGTCATTATTTGAAAGTTTGATAAGCTCTATTTTAATTTCTAACAGTTTAAATTTAATAAAGGCTTTAATAAACATCTGTAACATTGCCTCCTAATTGTGGAGATCTACCTACAAACATATATCTCATATCCTGTCTATCTTATGTATGTGTGCACACCTGTGTGCTGTATTGTTGTGTCTACATATGTACTTGTGTTCATATATCATATGCATGGTATCAAAATTGACATAGATTGATGAGCACTCAGAAATTAAAATTTAAATAATAAATGAATCTAAATATCTTTTAGTTCACGTCACTTAAAAAAGGGGTTCAATTTAAAAACAGATGAGACAAAAGATGTCTTTAAAATTACTGACTCATAAGTTTTACTAGGTGAACAGACAATTAATAGGGTACTAATCTCTATAAAATGTCTGGAATGTAGTATCCATTGCTTCCAGGATTTTTCTTGCACAAGGAAGAGATGGCTAGCATTGTTCAGTACACTTCTCTGATATCTTGGTTTTTTTACAGTTATAAATGAATAAATAAGATTTAACATCATAGGAATTAATCATAAATGTGTTTATTAAAGAGACATCTGATTAATTTAGAACGTACAAGTGCTAAAATATCAACTGCTAAATATAAAATTAAGTATTCTTCTTAAATTTCATAAGATAATATATTTAAACATTAAATATGTTTTCATAAATTTGTAAATAGAAAAAAAGCTTAAGATTGCTTTTTTTCTGTGTCTTCACTAAAAATAAAGCTATTAAGAGTTAAGATTCTATCCATTGTAATTCATACAAAGAGTATAAGAGTTTTCATTTGGATTTCAATTAAAGTACTTAAAAACAAACAAGTATGTCATCTTATTTAAATGGAATAGTTTGTCTTAATTCAAAAATTCTATAAAGGTTGTTTTAGAATGTAAATTTTAAAAAGGGGTCAACAGCTAGAAAAGAGATAGAAGAAGGTTCTAGGTATAATAATATATATTAATATGGAAAGTAAAAGGAAAAAGAAATGTTTATGGATGAGAAAGTCTTTGTATAGTGTATAGTAAAGTAAAAAGTTGTAGAATGTCTAATTAAGTTGCAGAAGGTTCATGGAGGGTAAATTTCAAAAAGTCTATGTGTAACTAAATTGGTTATATATACTTAATATAATTAGTTAAAGCTATTCAATATTTTCCCTAAGGTCAAATGTACTGATATAAACAAAAATTTAATCCTCTATGGGTTGAAGTAACAAAGGTTTCTTAAACATTAATTTACTCTTATCTATCAAGATAATTTCTTGTCTCATGTTTTATTCTTTAAAAAAACTTGTCTTAAAGGAATTTGTGTTTATACAACTCTGGTTAAACTACGACTGTTATTTTAGAGTATTATACTACATTACTGAATCTAAAGTTGTTTTTTTTTTTTAAAAACAAACTTGGTTAATATAAGAACATCAATGTAATCATGGTAGTGTTACTAGCTTCTTTGTCATACCTTCCAAGTATATAGATCTTTAAAATATAAGGTTTAGAAGAATATTTTATCATGCTGGTGTTCTTTAAACTAAAGTTTAAGTAAAGACTTCGGATTATAAGCAATTATGTTTCTTGGTTCATAGCTATTATCCAAATTCAATATGTTTTTACTCTAGTTAATTTCATTTTTTATATTCCTTGTAAACTTTATAACTGTTATCTGTTAGTGCCTTACAGAACTATAACTTCTAATATAACAACCAGATTTGATTTGAGATAATAGGCCATCACCTATTGGACAGACAGGATGTAAGGCTAACTTCAATACTATTAATATTTAAACAGAAGAGCTAAAATGACTGTAAAGTTATAGCCATTAAAGTTAAAACCCAGTATTCTTGCTTGAAGAATTGAAATTGAAATTGGCTTGCTGGATGTTTAAGACCAAAATTGGAAACTAAAATTAAGGATTTAAAAGGGACAACAACAACAGCAATAACAACAAAATAGCCAGTATTTGGCTCTTGCCCTCTAAGTTTAGTTCAAATAGAGGGAACAAGGGGACATTTCTAAGGGCTTTGTGACTCTGGGCCACATGATCTCTCAAGCAGGGAGATTCATGGAACCCTGGAGAAGAGAAAGCTGACCAGTGCACATACTACAAAGAGGAGAGTCATTGGTGAAGGAGATGTCTCTGCTGTTTCCATGTGGTTAAGGTGCCCCTGACCCATCCTGGCAGATGGCACTAGAGAGCTAAGAGGCTGCTTCTCAAATTCCCAAGAGCAACCTTCTGAGTCAGCTGGCTCCTAACAATAGATAGGAACAAAGTCAATGTGACCAGTTTGGTCTTAAAGACATAGCAAACAAGTTATAACCAAAATACAGCCATACCTGGGCATTTAAAAGGAAAGACAATAGTCCTCTTAATGTAACTTAACGTGTACACTTGAGTTAGCCCTACCAAGAGTAAGACTGGAGACTACAAAAGAGGGATTCTTAGACAGGAGTGCCTGATAACTAACAAAAGAGATTATCAGAGCCAGAGGGTTTTTTCCTTTTCTTTCTTTTTTTTTTTTTAATCAATAGTCAATTTAAGACCTACAAATCTTCCTGATCTCCTACATAGGCAGACTTGATCTATGTTTGTTAGCATGATCATCTAATCCTAAGCAACAGAAATAAAAAGATCTCTACTAAACACAGAGATTATTAAAATAAAAGGTTATTTTACAAAAATTAGATAATACTAGATATCTTAACTACATCTTATGGGGGCATCTGTGACATTATAAAAACTAAGTGTTGTGTTTATATTCATTAACTCTGGCAATATAACTAATATTCTTATAGATTTAGATTCAAAAATAGAGGTCATGTTCTTACTGGCCTTGCTATGGAATCAACTTCTTAGCTCTTTTAGTTTTTGGTGAGAGATTATTGATTTCTATCATCATCATGATATTCATTGACATGTTCCAGATTCTGTAACATTTATTTTGTATTAATCTCACTCTAGTACTCATGTCTTTCTGTTTTTCTCATAAGAAGCACCCACTTCTCCTATGACTTTACAACCTGTTGCTTCCAAGTCCATCTTTTGCCACAGACCCCTTGACTGACTCCAAACATTCCTAAAAATGAAACCCAGACGGCTTGCCCCATGTTGCCCCCTCTCAGCTTGAAGCAAACAGAGTGATCTTCCCCCATTGCCCCTTATAGCAGTAAGGGTTCTATTATCAGAGAGGGCATTCATGGGGGGGGGGGATCAGTCAGTGTAAGTAATGAATGATTGAGTCAGGAAGGTGAGGGCTGATTCAAAAAAAAATACAATGGTAATACCTCCATCCTCCACCAGTTGCCAAAGTTACCTGACTCCAGGGAATTATGTCTCCCTGCAAGGAGTTAGTGAGTAGCCCCTGGGTGGCTTTCTCCTGCCCTTACACTCCACCTTTTGGGTCACATAGGCAGGATGGGAGGAGAGGCCTTGGATCTCTGCACCTTTTGGGTTATGTAGGCAGGCTGGGAGGAGAGGGCAAGAGAACAAAGAAAATCTGAAATCTATAAGAGACAGGACACCCCCAAACCTTTGGGCACCAACTTGGACTCCCTCCTTTGCCTCTGTGGAGGAGTCTTTGTTCCTTTAACCTTTGAATAAAACTTTTCGCTTTTGTCTCGGTGTGTCTTGGATGTTCAATCTTCAACATCAGGGGAATGGGACTCAAACCTGATTCTCAACACCAATGTCATCTCCAGGAGCCAAAATAAATTGTTCCTGCTCTGAGTTGTTCTTGTCAGGCATCTTGGTTATAGCAAAAACAAACAAACAACTAAAACACAAGGACTTAAAGGCTTCTTTTGCCAAAAACACTGATTCTTCACTATGGCCTGCAAATATCCAGTGGGTAACTAAAAGCAGGATAAAAACTTGGCATCTCTGACTCCATTTTGCATCTGCCATTTTTCTGAGTCACCTTGCACTCCAGGAACAAGAGGACCCATTGTTAACCATCTCCTAATGAGCTGAAATTAACCTCTCTGTCCCCCAGCAACAATGGCTTTCTTATCACTGACAAGTCCCAGCCTGACCAATCCAGGGATAAGGATCAACCAGAATACAGTTTGACAAAGACTGCTTGACTGGGCAAATGTATCACTGAGTTTTGAAGAGAAAAACAAATCAAGCATCATTGGCCATGTATACATAACAGAGATTTGCATTTTTATAAGTTATTTAATACTTCTGATATTCTTTGTAGACCATTTGGAAAGTGCTTTCCATGGTACCAATAACAGCAAATACACCCTTATTACCTACTGTGGGTAAAGCCTCCAGTGGAAATCAGTGTTGTCTAGTTGGTAGATATGGCATTGTGGTTGCACTGTGTTGTTTTAAACACTTCTGATGTATTGAACAAAACTCTCATAATGAGGGGGAGATCCCAATGAACAGAGTTGAGAGCTATTATGGTAAGTACTTCATAAGCATTATTTTATCTAAAAAACAAATTTTGGTACCAGGTATTGAACCCAGGGCTGCTTAATTACTGAGTCACTCCCTCATCTATACAATCTGTGAGCTCATGTCACAGACTGATTAAAGTTCTTCTGCTTTTCACCATTCCTTTTTTCCCATTTTGGTGTTTGGTGTGAGTGACTGGACCTGATTTTTGGGAATTCTCTGAGTTGGACCTCTGGACTAGGACTCTGATAACACTATTGCCAGACATTTGCATTTCTATCATAATGATATATGACAAAAGTATCGTTACTTTGCAGTAATGGACACTATTAATTAAAATAATGCCTGTGAAGTACTTACCATAATAGCTCTCAACTCTGCTCATTAGAATTGCCTCCTTATTTTGAGAGTTTTATTCAATACTTCAGAAGTTATTAAAAACAACACAGTAGCAACAACAATGCCACAGCCACCAACTAGACAACACTGATTGTCCACTGGAGGCTTTACCCACAGTAGGTAATATGTGTGTGTTTGCTGTTATTCGTAACATGGAAAAGCACTTTCCAAATGGTCTATAAGGAATACCAGAAGTATTAAATGATTTATAAAAATGCATGTCTCTATCATGTATACATGGCCAATGCTGCTTGATCTGTTTTCCTCTTCAAAACTCAGTGACACATTTGCTTATTGAAGTTAAGTACTTCATTAAAAAATTTTCTCACTTTTTAAATTATTTTATTTTTTTGTGAATTCATAACCCTATTCTTAAACACCTATTGACATACTTTGAAAGTATAATGGAAAGAATCTACCCTGAGTAAAGTTTCTAAAGGTTTAACTTATGCAGGAATACATGTACCAAATTATACATAACATAGAGTTGTGTTATGTCTAACTTCCTATTTTTGTGACACAAAGTAATTGTTTCTCCTTATCAGATCCCAGATCAACTTCATCAGCATATGTTGTAATGGGATCATTTCTGCCATTTAACAGAAGAAGGAGAAAAGGAGGAAGAGGAGGAGATGGAGGAGAAGGAAAAGAAAGAGGATGGGAAGAAAAAGAAGGAGAAGAGGAGAAGAAGAAGAAAGAAAGAAAGAGAAAAAGACAATAGAAACCTCTTTTCTGACTTGATTTAATTGCCTCAAAAAAAATTGTCCATATGTACTGTGGTATTGGCTGAGTTGTGTGTCCTTTAAATTCATGCACTAAAGCCCTGAACCCTAATGTAGCAGCACCCCCTTTCTCCACAGAAAAGTCTTAACTGGGCTTCTCCAGAAATCTTCACCATGGCTGATTTTAGGACTGTAAGCAAAAGAGTCTCTGCAAAAGAGTTCAATGTAGATAAATTTCCTGTTTTCATGTCACCCTGTTTTACTTGGCCACTGGCCAAGAAGATACAAGCAATCCAGGTGCTGGACACCCCCTTACTAGTTTTTCACAAACGTATCCAGTATAGTAGTTTGTAGAAATGTGCAAACAAGGCCTCTGGCTTTGAGCTGGGCTTCAAAGAGATGACTACATTTCTAAGATAAGTTACCAATTGGGCTCCATGATAACAGCTGGCAGGGGGAGAAAAGAAAGGGGAGAAGAAGGTCCCCCCTTCTCAGGTGCTGTCCTTGAAGGGTTAACTTGCCCAAAACAGTGAAAGAAAAAGCTGCTTTTAGGTGAACTTCTGCAGACTGTGAACTTCTGAGCCCCTCCCCTTACATGCTGGGTATAAAACTCTGAAACTACCTGAACTCAGGGTTCAGGGGATTGATTGATTACAGCAGATGCTATGCCCTCTGAATCTGGCTGCAGCCAAATGAAACTGTTTCCTGCTATCTTCAGCAACACTAGTAGCCATGTAGAACATGGCTGTATTTAAAGAGGTGATTAAGCACTTAGGATGGGCCCTTGATCCAACTTGATAGGTGCTGTTAAAAGAAGGAGAAACATTGATATTGGATAGACACCAAGGGAGCAGGCAGAGAGGCAAGACTCTGTAAGGACACAAAGAGATGTCCACTCTCTGCAAGCCAAGAAGAAAAGCTTCAGGAGAGATCAAACCTTTCCATTCCTGGACTTTGGACCCTGTAAAACTATTTGAAAACACATTTCTGTTGTTCAAGCCATCCAGTCTTTGGTACCTTGTTTCAGCAAACAAGTTGCTTCCAATTGGTCTGTCCCATTTTCTCTTGAACTTATTCCATTCAAGTTTTTACCCTTTCTTCCCTTCAAAATGGCACATCTCAAGGACACCACAGAATTTGATACATTTGATTTCTCTGTCCTCTTCAAAAATAAATTTTCACTTGGCTTCTAGGATATCAGACTCCTCTGGTTTTTCTTCTACTTTTCTGACTATGCTATCTCAGTCTTCCTTCTGGTTTTTTCCTCATCTACCTGATCTCTTGAACAACCTTTCTCACTCACCTCAGGCTTCTTATTTGCCTTCTTCTCTTCCTTCACTCCCAACTCCAACACACTATTATTATCTAACATCTACATTGCAGATTTACTATTATTGTTTCATTCCTCTCACAGTGATGTGAAGAATTTGGGCCTGTTTTATCCATCACCTGTCACGAGATCTAGAACAATGTAGGACACATACTAATTGCCATGTCTGGGGCATGGTTTATCCCCAAAGGTTCATGGGTTGCAAGTTGATCCTCCTCCACATGGAGGATTTTTGGAGGTGGAAGCTTCAAGAGGTGGACCTAGTATGAGATCTTGGGTCAATTAGGGATGTACCTTTAGAACATATTGTGGACCCCAGTGTCTGTCTGGTTTCCTGTTTCAAGATATAATCTCTCCCCTACATGTGCTCCCTCTATGATATAATACAACAAAGAGGATCCTAATCAGACTAAACTGATTCTAGCACGATGTCCTTGAATCTACAGAACTATGAGCTAAATAAGCCTCTTTATAAAGTTAGCCTGCCTCAGTCATTTCAGTATAGTGATAAAAAAAGAATTAATACACTAATAAGTTTGATAAATGCTTTTGAATAAATAAATTGGATAAAATCAATCAAATGCTCTTAGAGAAATGGTTTCTTGTCTGGTATAAAGTCCTCCTTTCCTCCCTATTCCTTTTCTAATGAACTCCTGCCCTAGACTCTGTTTAGAGGCATAGGAGGTTTATTTTAGTAACATTTTGGTAGGTTCTGGGCTAGTTTAGGAGTCAAGAGAATGAGCTCAAGGTCTTCTCTGGGCATGATAAAGTGGGTACCTCTTTCAACCTTCATATGTTTGTTGTCACAAATATGAAAAAATATCCTAATTATTATTTTTCTCCCTAGGAGTGTGGAATAATGCATATAAGGTTCTTTACACAGTGCTTCTCACCCTGTAAACACTCTGTGTAATCTTGCATCCTTTAATATGAGAAGAATTTCTATAGAATTGTTCTATAATTATAGGATGTAACCCTCAGTCACATAGAAGAAGCACTCTAGCTACACAGGAGTAAGGAGACTTCAGAGATCCAAGGGTTAACTAGCCTTTCTAGATGGAGGAGTGCCAGCACCTCATTTCTCTTTTTCAAGGATTCACATAATATCCAAAGTGTCTCTTGTAATATTTCGTAAAAAAGAAGAAAGACAATCTGGCATTGTCTCCAAATTTAAGATCTATGAGTCAATAAAATCCTTTTTGGAACAAAAATCCTTTCTTGGATGTTCACTATACCATAGTTAAATAACCAGGACATATTACATAGGAATTGTGATAGGGTCTATATTTTTATTCAGTTTAGAAAGGGAAAGGTGTAGCTTCTACTATAAAAAGGACTTTAAAGAATTTTTTTTTTCTATGCTGCATTCCCTTCTGTTTGCAGGAGGAAGCAAAGGGGTCTGTTTACGAGGCTGTGGACCAGAGAGCTTGAAGTGTCCTAAGGGAACAGGCTTCAGCTTTAAGCACACAGACAAGAAAACCCAAACACAAGTTGTTAATACATGCAGGAATCCTACATTTTGCAGAGGGTTTGGAGGGAACAAGTCCTCTTAGCAATACTGAAAATAAATATGTTGTTGAAAATGCATATTATATATTAGTATGAGGAAAGGACTGGACATTTTGAAATTTTTAAGGGAATTATAATCAATATACAAGCAAATGTAAGTCAGGGCCCAGTTAGAATAGCAAGTGGTTTAGTGATGAGGTTTCCAGTGTATTTTTTTACAAGAGGTAATTTTTTGATTTCTACCGAGCTACTAGCCTCAGTAAATATAAAACATAAGAGATGGACTTTGAATTCAGGCCAATGAGGCTCAAACTCTAGCTCTGTGACTTGCTGGCTGGTGAAGTTAGTTAACCTTTTAGGGCCTAAATTCTGTTTTACATAATGCTACCTTCTTCACAAGGTAGTTGTGAAGATGAAATGAAATTATGTATAGAAAGTATTTAGCAGAGCTCCTGCCATATTGTCAGTATTTGCAAGGTTAGTGATGGCCTTGATGTTAACAATAGCCATAATTGTAAAGGGCCTGGAAGGAAAATTTTAGAAAGTAAGATTTTTGCTTCAACAAATGAACAGACGAGATGCAAATTCAGGAAAATATAAATACATCTCGGTCCCTAGATGGTACTGAAGGAAAAAGAGAATATCACAGCCTCACTGGTACTGCCAAAGACCTGGCTCTGGGGGACCTAACAAACAGGACTGGCCTCTGTCCTCAAAAAAACAAACAGAAGAGGTAATGGTAGAAAGCAGGAAAGCAAACTTGCATCACCATGAGTATCCTTGAGAAGGAAAAGTGACATCCAGCATCTCAGCTCTGACTCTGGGGTATTAACAGGAGTTTCAGACTTAAATAGTGAAGAACAGGGACAGGCATTAAAAAAAATTCCTCATTAAAAAATAGGAATGCATAACTAAGCAATTACAATCAAATTGTGATCTGTTTGACCATTCTCTCAGGTCCAGTTCTGTGAGGTAGATCCAGAGAAGTCTTTATCATTTGAAGGTCCTTTGCAGAATGCAGGATGCTTATCACTTAGGTCCATGATCCTGGAAGGGGCACTTTAGTTCATTTACTTCTTATGAGAGAATTTCCTTGCTTAGGGAAGGGGGGAGCATCTCATCACAGGAGATTTCCTAAAAGGCCTAGGACAATGCCAGACTTCCAGGCACCACATCAGGTGTCTGAAACAGGATGCTGCAAATCTCCCTGCAAATCTGCCATTGGTCTTGAAGGGAGATGAGATAGGTTAGGAATATTTAGGGCTAATAAACCTTTATTACTAGTTTTTAGATGAATACCCTGAAATAACTAACCTGCCTATGTGCAGAGCTGAGCAGATCACAAAGTTTAAGGTAATAAAGGAGACAGATATAAAACAAAGCAGACATGCCACAGCTTATCCTGCTTTCAGTTACCCACTGGCATCTACAGGCCTCAAAGTCAGTGCTTTTAGCAAAAGTATTTCTCCGTTCTGTTATATCAACAGCATGCATGTTCTGCTATATTGGACCTTCTTGCTTAACTGAAGGAAGAATGGGCTTCCAAGTGTAACAAATGGAACCAACTCTCTTCCTGTGTACTTTGGACCTAGTTCACGTTAGCATGCTTTGCTCTCATCACTTGGCCAGCTAATGTCAGGAGATCAATGATAAACTCAATGAACTCTGACAAGCCTAGTTCTGGATCTTTAGAATGCCACAATCCTCTTTTACTGAGGTAAGCCCAATATCAGAAACAATCTTGATGGATTGTTAATGTGATAGAAAAAAATATATGCATACTTAAAAAAAACAATCCTTTTGGGCCTTTAAAGAGAAAGAATTCCTTTTGTAGGGATGTTCCACAGCTCTGTGAGGCTGGTCTAGAAAGGATATGCAAGCTCCTGTTGTTCTTTGTTCAGATTTCACCAAAACTACCCTTCAAGATGATGTTCCTCTCCCCCCATGGAAATGCTACCTAAGATGATCATTTTTCCTAAATTGTTTATTAGAAATATTTTTAACATGGTTGAGTATTTTTATCTATGCTACTATGCTTCAAATCGATAAAATATTTTCCTGCTGATCCCCTAAAGCTCTAAAGCAAGGATTCTATTCCATAATATGTCTCTACTCCTGAGATGATTACATTTTATGCTGGCTCATGGCATAAACTTTCAAAACCTCTGGCTGAGATGTCACGGTGGTACAGCTGATTTCTTGTATGATATACAGTGTCTGAGACGTCTTTGTTCTCCTGGCTTCCCACTGGTTATCAGATTACAGATAAGAATAAAAGAAAAGCCTATAACAACCAGAGCAACACTGAGGTCTCTAATGGTATTAGGGGTTACCTTCTCTTTAAGAGAGCATTTGTTATTTTAAAATGATCAGATCATCCAAATATGTCATGCTGGGCAAGTCACCTCAACTACAGACTGGGGCTTTGGCAAGCTTTCTTCCTGATCCAGGAGTTCATCGAATTCTTGACTGCAGGAAATCTATGTCCTGAGAAATTAGATGTCTGGAACAATCTTTAATCTCAGTGGATAGGTTTTTTTTTTTCCCCTCTTTGGAGTGCTGCCCAATTGTGAAGAAAAACCCAGTTTCCTTACAATTCAGGAAAAGAAAGCTGGTGTTTTTTAATTTTATATTTTTTATTCAAAGGCAAGCATTTAAAGCTGTCCTATTACTCTGAAGGAAAAAAATACTTCCCACTTCCTGTAAAAAAAATAAAATAAAAACATTAGTTTATTTGATCTTCTTTTAAAATGGAAGAAAATCAACACATTGAAACATTGTTTGGAAAGCACATAGGATACTGCAGCATCCTGGCTGGATATTCAGACTCTCAAAAGATTCAGAGCGATATCTGGATTGATCAACCAATTTTCCTGTTTCGGAAGCTTCTTTGAATCTATTGTGCAACATATATAAAATTTGTTTTCCTTTCAAAGATGTTTTCTAATATCCCTTGTCCTACAGTATCAGGCAGGGTGACAGCTTCCTATATGCACATGTAACCTACAGTTCTACATAAATGGGAAATCTGCCTCCTATCTATCCTCCCCTCTTCTCCAAGATGCAATTGTCAGGTAGATGTGACTGAGCTGAATTCTTCGTTGTTTTTGTTTTTATTTTTTTTGCTATGTAAAGGTTATTTATTTAGAGTGTTATACTTACAATTACTATAGTTATAGTTTATAGATACAATTGCTATAGTTATGGTAATTGGGTTCATCCTGATAAACTCAAACATGCATGGAAATCAATTTCAGTTCATGATTTCCCTACCCAAGTTAAATTCTTTGAATTTAAAATATCTTTACCGAATCTCAGTTGTGGGCTTTTAATCCTAATGGGCTACATGGACAGATCTCACACACTTGGCTCACACAACACCTAGTTGGTAAAGGAAGTTGGCACGCAGCCATAGTTTCAACGAAGAACACTCAGGCAAACCATAGCAATTGTGTGGGGATTGGTGTGGACTGAGATCACCACCAAGAAAAGATGCAGTCCATTTCAAATGGCCAAGTCTGATTGTTTAAAATAAATACTATTAGGCTGAAAAGCATTCTGCTTGGCAGTAAAATTTGAGTTACTTATCTGTCCCTTGAAAAATCTCAGCTCATCTCATCAGACAGAGTCAGTTTGTCCTATTGAAACCCATTGCACAAGGCTTAGGAGCTCTAGCCCAAACCAGTTGTTAATCCATTTGGCTCATGTTGCTAACAGGTAAGGTCATTCATTACAAAAGATTCGCAGATGATGGTGGAACACACTGTGCTTTCTTAAAAGCAGATTTTGAGCACTCTGATCATCAGCAGTGTACTAGTCTGATTAGTCACAGTGGGAGAGATGCCCAGCTAATCCCTCTGATCAATCTCGATAACAGTGCCAAGACCCTGTGGGGGGAGTTGTCATAACTTATACTTTGTAACCAAGAGTTGCCCAGGTCAATAGGTATATAGGTTCTGAGAGATAGCTGTAGATAGGACAGTGGGGAGCCAGCACATGGATATTTCAGAATAGCCACTCTAGCAGAGTAGATAGAACAACACAGAAGATTAAGTGAGCCTAGAGAAAATGATCTGTAAGAGACTTTTCTCAGGTCTCTTGGTTCCTCAGGATCAAATTTATGTGCTAAACCCATGCCTTGTGATTGCTTCTGCCCTGTGGTTGCTTCTGCTTTGTATTGCTCTTGTAAATGCCTAACTGTGTACCAGGCACCACCTATGTTGATGTAAAGTCCATTCTGTTAGATATTAGTATTATGTCTGTCTTGTTTTAAGACAAATAAAATTAGGCAGAGGAGATAAAGTAACTTGCTCCAATACATAAGTTAATACATACAAAATAGAATTCAAACCCATAAGTAGCCATTCCTGTGTTTTTAATGGCAAAACTCAGTTGCCTAATTTCCTCTCTGCTCTTTACCATTCTTTCCAAAAAATTCTCAGTTTTGATTGTTATTATCCCAGGGCAGGATTCAGCCTGGAGCTTTCTCACTAAAGAAGTTTTCTAGACTGATGCATCATTAGGAAAAGGACATAAAGGGGGTACTGGTTCTAATTGCTTGACCACAGGTTTCAACAGTGGTGGACCTCTGCAGACATGAGGTTGAAATCAACAGCTTGGGCAAGTAAGTACCATCAACATCTTGACACTGACTGAGCTCCAATTATTCCTAAGCAAAATGTTTAATGAAGAACAGGCATAGAGATATCATGTGTGTCTCATTGTCTGCTTGTTTCTGAGGTGGATTCACTGCTTTACTATTAGAGTATGGAATACTGTAATAGATCTTGAATTGCTGATATTTAATGAAGATGCATATTCCCAGGCTCATGGGTCTTAGGTCAGTGACATCGATATCATATATTCCTATTATGCTATTCCTAATAGGAAATGCAGAATTGCTGTTTTTAAATCCTTAAGTCAACAATGAAAGGGGCATAAGGAGATGAGGGAAGAGAGAGGAGTTAAAAATATTACACTACCTTAGAACAAATGGTATTTGTGAAGTCGATCTTCAGCTATAAATCCTCAGCCTATGGTCTCTTTTCCCTCTGGTACCCCACTTTGAGACTGCTAAGAGACAGTCCAATGCCTATAAAAGCAAAACTTAAGGGCTTTTGTATTAAAAACAAAACACTGGTTGCTTTTACTTGATTATCAGCACTCTTTGGTTTACTAAGAGCAAAATATTGAAGGAAAAGTGGACTTAAGGATGTTTGAGCTATGATACTTCACATAAGCAGCACAGTTGAGGGAAGAAGTGATGGTAGAGGGGGAATGTGTAAGGTAGGTATAGTTCTAACACAGGTGCTTGCAAAAAGTGAGCGAGAGTTATGGAGTAGGGGGTCAGTGAAAGGGGATAGCATGCATTTTCACACTATATTCCAACCATAGTAATAGCTCAGAGTTATGAGTACATTTTTCAGACATCCTATGAACAAATATCTACAATATCTATGTACCTATCTATCATCTATCTATCTATTTATATAATTTTTTTCCCTTAGTGCCCTGAAGTGAAGCTGTTTGGCTTTGAAATTCACCTTCATTACTTATTGGCTCAGTTATGTTGTCAAAATTATCTTTGTGTTCCTCTGTATCCTTATTGATTAAAAACAAACAAACAAACAAACACTGTCACCAATAACAAATGTTATTATATTAAACATGAAGAGTAAAATAATTTACATGTAGCACCCAGTGAAGTTTCTGACACATGTAACAGTCAGTAAATAATAATGTAGCAGAAATTCTCTACTTCTTTACTGACAAAATTCCAGCTGGGTTGATGCAACATGTACCCAGATAAATGTTCACTTTTCAGCCTCCTTTAGTAGTAGTGATGTAGGGCAGCTATGTTCAATTTGTTGTAGGTAGAAATCCTCTGGAAGTTTCTAGAAAAGTTGGCATTTGCCTGTTAAAAGAGAATGCATCTGACTGATGATATACCTTCCTTATTTTTCTTCCTTGAATGTGGATCTAATGTCAGCAACTAAAGCCTCCATTTTTGACCAGAGCAACATACAAAAAAAAAAAAAAATTCAAGAAAATTGAAAAAATGTCATTCCAAACAGGATCAACTTTCTAAAACAATGCTATCAGACACCTAGCTCCAGGTTTCTTTTATGTAAGAAAAATATCCTTGTTTTTAAATGTCTTATATTGACCGTACCATAAGTTCTGTTATTTGCAGCTGAAAGCATTCCTAACAGAATCATCTAGAATTTTTTAAAATGCAGAGGCAGGCATTGTCTTATTTAAACTTTATAAGAATTCAGTAGTATAGATATTATTAAGACCTTTTATTTTCGTGTTAAAACTGTTTTTTAAAAGTTGGGGCTTAATAATAAAAAGTCACATATTAGTATTAAAATAATGGAAGCAATAATAATATATGTTGTGATAAACTAATAGTATAGCAAAAGCTCAGCATGTCAATGTGCCAATAGATTATATTTTTTTAATCTTCATAATAACTCTGTGCAAAGGTACTGTTATAACCTTAATTTTATAGACAGAGGAACTGAGGCTTTGAAAGTTTAAGAAATTCACCTCAAGTTGCAGAATTGAGCTTTGGAGCCACATCTTTCTTACCACCAAGTTCAGGTACCAAACTACCTAACTAGTCTTATCTGTTTTCCTGAAGTTCAAAATGCTTTCTCTCTGATCTAGGCCTTTTACATGCTATTCCTGTGGCTGGAACGGTTTTCTCCCAGCATTTTCTGGCTAAGTCTCATTTGTTTTTTCATACTTCAGCTTAAATGCATCTTCTTGGAATCCTTCCCTGACATCTGCTCCCCTTGGTGTGACTCATTTCCTCTCCCATTGTGCATAGTTTTCTCTTCATATTTCGTTTGTCTACCTGGCCAAATCATCAGACTATTGGCTTCCTGATCTCTGAATCCCTTTCCTGTCCACTACCATTTTCCAATTTCTGGCTTATAGAAGACATTTGATCAAAAGATATCAGAGTTGACTGACTCCAGTTTGGATGCTGTGGGGAAGCTGGATCAAAGTGAGTTTGGGTAGAGGGGAGTGATAGGCTCCATTCTAGTGCAACTCACAAGACCTGAGTGTGGGTCAGCTCATCTGCTTCAAGTGAAGTCATGCAGGGTGTTTTAGCATTTATTCCAATCAGCTCTCGAGGGCTACTTAATCCATGGCCACAGAAAAAGAAAAAGCTCTGAAAAGGTAGCAATGTGTGTCTCTGGAAGGCAAGCCTAGACATGTGGTGGGAGTGAAAGAAATGTAGAATTACAAAAAAGAATCCCTCCCACGGATATCTAAAAATGATGTTCCTAGCAGCTTTAGGTATCACAGTTGTGCAGGCAGAAAAGTATTTGATTAACTCACTGGCATTATCTCTGGGGTGTGGGTGTCTCGGAAATCTGCATGCACAATATTCCTTTCAGATAAGCTACTGGCCATTGTTCACCATGTGCCACATCGAGGCCCTTCAGCTCTCTCTGTCCACACACTTTCAAAATTGTTCCTTCCCAAGGTTAAGAGAGCTGTGCTGTGTCCAGTTTGTGCCTGGCACTTAAGAAGAAGATAATGAGATTTAAGGATGACTCGAAATAAAATTTCTGAATGTACCAGCATGAGGAACACACCCTACCTCCTCCGCTTCATTCTCTATACCCTGCTTCTCCTGAAGGTTTCAGATAGCTTTTCCTCATGTGGTGAATCAAACATGGTTCATCTCAGGACAGGGTTAGTTGCAGTGTGATATGGAAGCCTGCAAGGGCCACATTGTGGATCTGTAGAAACAATCAGATAAAGATGTGGTTTTATCCAGGTCCTTGCCATTCTGCTCCCTCTCTGCCTCTGGTTAAGAAACACTCTTTAATTGAATAATTCCTATTGTCAAATAAAAGTTCTTTCACCCAAGTTTAAGGAGAAAGCCAGGCAACAGGAAATCCAATGTGTGGCATGCTATTTCTATCACCATCGATGCCATTCTCTATTAAATGATAATAGGCATTTTTAGATCACAGAAATACTCAATAGGTTTATTTCTTTGTCACATTTCAGTCAACTGGTAGTGGGTGCAAGGACTAACAAATCTGAAGCTCTGTATTGGTTAATAGATATTATGCTCCACTGCAGAGATTGGCAAACTTCTTTTCTATAGGACCAGATAATAAATATTTTAGGCTTTGTAAGTCGTATGATCCCTGTTGCAACTGTTCAGTTCTGTTTAATCCAAAACCAACAAAAGCAATGCATAAATGAATGGTGTTTCCCAACTTTCTTTATAAAGCCAAGTTGCAGAATTTGAACCACAGCTAGTACACGGTTTGTTGACCCCTCCAATGAGTAAAGAAAGGAGGGATTAGTGACACGAATGCCATATATTTCCCAGGCCAACTATTGATTTACTGCATCCAAATCTTTTCATTTTTAGATTCATTGGTCCTTCCCAACAAATGAGAGGAAGCACAACTGCTGGTATTTTTAGGATAGTGATGCATTCTGGTTGTGAGCACACATTTTGGAAGAATTCGGGTTGTGATCTGATTATGGCATTTTTGAAGTTGGGTTGATTATTACCCTCCTAGTGCCTCAGTCACCTAGTCTGATAAATGAAGCTGGAAGTATCTGCCATGAGCATAAAGGGCCTTTAATAGATGCTTGGAATAAATGCAGTGATTATTATTATTTTCCCTCTCTATAAACTGGAACTAACCTCACATATTTATGAGGATTAATAAGATAGCATATGTAAAGCTTACAGCAGAATGCTTAGTGTATAATGTTTAATGGATAACTATTATTCACATTATTTTATTAATAAGCAAAATTTAAAATAAATAATTTTGCCAAAGCTTTATAGTGAATAATACCAGAAGTGGGGCTGAACCTAGGCCTTTGCATTCCAGAGATTATTCCCTGGGCACTAAAATGAGCAACTGTATGTTGGCATCTCTGAAAAAGGTTCAAAGTGAAACTCAAATAGAAACATTTTCTGTTCGAAGTGGTAGTAGTGTTAGACTGAGCTTTCTCTTCATTGCATTGGTTAATTAACTTTTTTTTTTTTTGGACATATACCTTGATTTTAGACACATCTTCTTTATGGATTAATCAGGAGGCAGCCTGGCCTTAGGAGAAGACAGTCTTTAGAGTGTTAGGAGGAAGAGATTTTCTATTGTCTTTTCTACTAGAGATATTTCATCCTTCATGGAGACCCTGTGGCCCTGAATGTTCTTGTTTTATTCCATTTTGATTGCATCATCTTGGCCCCAGCCGAGTGGAGAAATGCTAGACACATAAACCGAAGCACAGGACAGGCTGTGTGTCAAAGGGGGGATTCAGGTCAATGAGAACAAACCTCTGTCTGTCTTGCTCTTGCTTCCACTGTGGAGTTTTCACTAAGGGACCCAGAAGAGCGCCGGCAGTTTGCTATGAACACAGAATTTCAAAGGTAAAGTAGAATTAGGACATGGAGAAGGGCAATATGGACCGTATAAAGTATTGGTAAACAGGGAAATGGTCATTAGAGACAAGCAATGATTTACACAGGCAGAGAGGACAAGTACATATCCTGGTTCAGTCCCCATTGGGTCAGTTGTCCTTAATTCCTATTCTGGGATCTGTATGAGAACCTACTGGGCAGCCTTGTAAGGCCAACAGGCCCCAGGTTCACTGAGCTGGCTTTGTGAGCTGTGGTCCCTTGCAAACCAAAGAGCTCTGGCTGCACTTGGGATGGCACAGAGGCAATGTCAGTGGGACAGGCATTTGAACATTTTTCTGTCTTTGCTGCGTCCCGTGCAGGGATGAGAAGAAAAGGAACACTCAGACCTTCAAGTCTTGTTTTGAGTATTAGTTTAAAAGAAAAAGACACAAGCTTTAGTGAATATAACTACATATTGAGGACTAACTGATCGCCAGCAACAGCTCCTGAGAGAGCCACACGTTACTGCTTTGTTTTTCCTCCCAAGTGATGCTTTAGATGATTTTCTGCCTCATTTCAATGTTATGATTACTCTAAATATTACTGCATATTATATGTGCCTAAATAATAATTAAGTAGTAAGAAGTGGGTATTTCAAATACTGTTTTAGTTCCTACAGGATTTTCAGAAAGCTTACTTGGAGTGTCATGATCAATTCATCAGGAGATACTGAAGATGTCCCTGTTAATTAACTCAAGGTGATTGGCCCTTACCCCTTTTCCTACTTCAAAACTAATTGTTAGTCCTTCTCTTTCTACTGCTCAGATCTAGAACTTTCATTACCACTTTTGTGATGCTGAGATACTGGGAGACAAAAAAGTAGTTGCTTTCTACAAATGGTACAGGGAATCCAGCTATATTTTATGGACTTCCCTGAAGTTGTTTTATGACTTCTGCTCATTAGGAAAAGAAAAAAAAATCATTCTTCCCATCACAAGTCGATGTAATACTTAGAGATATGCTCACCATTTTATCATTTGGAAAATAAGAGAGATGATACATTTATTGGTGATTTTTTCAAAAGAATAATTGATTAGAAGGAAGATCCATAGGAAGTTCTAGGATTTTTTTTTTCTTTTTTGTTATGAGACATGGGCAGTTGGGGAGGTGGGAATCGTGTTTTGTTGCCCAGACTGGTCTTAAAGTCTTGGGCTCAAGTGATCCTTTGCTTTAGCCTTCCAAACAGCAGGGACTACAGACATTTGCCGTCAAGTCCATCTGAGAAAATGTTTTAATGGTGGTGGGTAGAAGTGGATGGGGGCAGCAAAGACTCAATTGATAGTGTGAAAGGTACATTGAACAGGACTGAATTTTTCTTGTTGCAGACTCTTGCTTCAAACAATATGGCCATATCCAAAATAATAAAACAAAATCTGCAAAGGCAGTTCAACTCAGTGTTTATTTAGCAGAATGTGCCAGAGATTAAACAAGTTCCTGGTGTTATATCAAGTGAATAAGTAAATAAGTGCCTTGCACATCCTGTTCTTAATTCTAGAGAGACGGACAGGCAGGTAAATGGATGACTTGGGTGTAGTGTGATAAGATCTGTGATGGAAAGGACTATGAGAATTCAGAGGAAAAGGAAATGAGTGGCTAGAAATTGAGAAAGAGCAGAAAGGGAAAGGTATTGCTGGCAGAAAGCACAGCCTGAGCAAAGAAGGCTTGACTGGAAAGGGAGAGAGATCCTTATGAGAGCTGCCAGGAAGCTTTAGAGACAGTTGCTTGGTAACCATCTAGCACAGTTGGTGGCTGTAGATGAATCATTGGAATACTTTGGCTGCCCAATCCCTTTTCCCCACACCCACAAGGTTGAGCATTTTGAGTGGAATCGAATTCGAAGTTAGCAGACATCAGTGGTGGAGAATCGCTGCTTCTTAAGGAACATGTCTTCTTAAGCCATGGGGTAAGTTCATGCCTCCTATCCAGATGACCCCCAGACTCCCCATCCACGCTCAAGCCGCGTGATTGAGGTGGATGAAACTCGTCTTTGCAAATGTTGTTTTCTAAGTAACACTTAGCTCTTGAAGAAACAATAAAACTTAAAAATGAGGAGGAAAAGGCCGAGGGGAAGGAACAAACACATTCACATA
Source organism: Ictidomys tridecemlineatus (assembly GCF_052094955.1). Taxonomy (NCBI): domain Eukaryota; kingdom Metazoa; phylum Chordata; class Mammalia; order Rodentia; family Sciuridae; genus Ictidomys; species Ictidomys tridecemlineatus. The sequence continues at coordinate 54,272,125 of NC_135487.1, forward strand.
TTAAAAAGAAAGAAAGAAAAGCGAACATTTTCAAAAGATGGCACTTTGGGCATTGACAGGCAGTGGAGGAAAAAAATTCATCAAGGTTCCATGTGTTTTCTGATGATACATCTTCTCCCTCTGTGAATAAATTGATAAAATATCGAGAGCTGTTCTGGAGCTAACCAGCACAAAAGAACTTACAGTAGGTGTTGTACTTTGCAGCAGTGACTGTGTCTGACTCTAGCCAAAACAGTCTCCTACTCGCCCTGCAGAGAGGGGTGGAGATTCTGACTGTGACTCACAAAGGGGTGGCCAGAAGAAGTGGGTAGATGAAAACGGGCATCTCGGGCTGGAGGGTGCCTGGTGCGCCCTTGCAAGCCTGGGGACTTGCGGGGGCGATCTTCTCCCATCTGCCTCCATTTGCTTTTCACTTACCTCCGCCTCTTTCTCTCTCCACCCCCACATGCACATGCACACATTGGAGAGAGGAGGCTATTTCCAGCTTGCTCACAAAGACAGAAATCACACTCAGGCACAAAAAAGCTAGAAGAGGATACTGCTGAGAGAGCGGATCACATTTTTTTTTCTTTTTAATAAATGAGATTAGAGGAGGACCCTTTAGAAGAAAAGAGAACCTATAGGCGACATTTGGTTCTTCCTTTTTGATTGGCTTGTTTTGCTTTAAGTGGTTAAAAAGTTGCTGAATTTTGGTCATTAGCAGCCTCTGTGACAAGTTCTGAAAGAATGACAGAGAGCCTCCATCAAATAGCACTCCTTCCCTATCATCCACTTGAGTGTTTAATGTGTATTTCCCTAACTTCCTAGAAGAAATGACATTATCCAGCTAATGCCTGGGGTTCTAGCCCTGTGCTATTCTTTTTGATTCATACATTGGTGAGGAAATGAGTCACATTTGATTGAGGGGTTGATACCACCTACTCATGCAAAGTGTATGTGTGACCCAGGAGAGATGAAGCAGATTGCCATGGGATGGGGACCCTTCCTTCTTCCACTTGACATTGGCATTGCAGGCTGGAACCACCAATCTTGATCCTTGAGGTTTTGTTTCTGTAGCCAGCTCTTCAGAGAAGCAAAATATGTATATGTTTGTGAGTATCTGCGTGCACATGAACTGGAACTATGGATCATTGTGAATGTCAAACCATTATATCTATGTAATCTTTATTGACTTTGCAGAAGAGACTGTTTGAATGCCAAATCAGACTGCCAGGCACAAATTATAGTAATAAAAATAATGATTATTTATTATTTGTTTTGTGCTTGGCAGTGTATCCTTTCAATGTCCCATAAATAGATATTTATAATATCCACAATAATAATCTCAAGGAGGTTAAATGAGTAAAGGCAACCTCAGGTCCACTTATCTCTGGTGCTATTTTGTAGCCTTCCCTATTGAATTTTGGAATTGCACTGTGAAAGCCACCATCATTTAAAAATATCCCTATGGAAGTAAAACAGTGAGATAGAATATTTTATTCATAATGTATGACAAAGCCAGAAGCTTAAAATGTTTCAATATCTGTACTACTCACTTAAGCACATAATTTTGTATTTTCACAAATTATTCTATTTCTTGAGGAAGACCAATCCTTGAGGGCATTCTAGTTTCTTGGCTTTAAAAAAAAATTATTTCCATCCTCATATGGACCTTAGTAAGATAAGAAAGCCAACTGTGGCAAAACAAGGGGCAGATAAGACATTAACATGTGTGTGCTCAGCATGGGTTCCTATGGGTTCTTATTTTTCATAAGAATGGGATTTTAAAGTCAGCACATATGATTATTCCTTAGTCTTTCCCCAGCATGGAGATGTTTCTCTAATATCATCCCTCATTCCCTCACCATGTGGAATTTGGAAGGATCGATCTCATAGCAGCACTAGGTTGGGCCCTGATTATCTTAAATTTGTCAGTGAATTTTATATCCTTGGCTACAGTTGTTGATTCAGCAACATCACATGATCCAAACAAACCAAATTAAGACATATGGGCTTTGGTTTGAGCTATAAGAAAAATCAATTTCCTCTTTCCATAGTTTCAAGAGCCTTTTAAAAGGCCACAGAAGGAAGGATCTTCACGTGAAGTCACCCAGCAATGCAGAGCTATGACATGGGGAGAAAGCCCTGTGTCCCAGGAACATTGAGTCCCACCCAAGTCATCCCTAGCCCAAGGTTGGGAACCAATGATTCTATTATTGCTCAGGCCAGTTCAAGTTCATTTTTCTGTTCCTCACAAGGTGAGGGCTACTTGATTCTCTAGGGAAGACAAAAAAAGTCTCATAGAGATATCTACCTTTAGAGATAGTAAAAAATCTCACAGACTCTCATAGTCAGACCAATAAAACCAGTTTCGTTTTCTTTATCATTGAAACATATTGCTGTTTATTGAATTGGACCCTCCATGAAGTAACTGGTATTCACTTATGTGTCAGATTATGAAAAATATACTTTTTTTTTTTGCAAGACTGTGAATTGAACCCAGGGTTTCTCTACTATTGAGCTACATCTCCAGTTCTTTTTATTTTAGTTTTGAGACAGTCTTCCTAAATTGCTGAGGTCCTCCTTAAATTGCCAGGCTGGCCTTGATCTTATGATCTTCATGACTTAGCCCTCCTAGTGGGACTGCAGGTATGTACCATCATGCCCAGCTGAAAAATATACTTCTTTAAACTCTCTAATAACACCTTGTATAGCGAGATGCTCAAAATGTGTAAGGCAAATGGGAACTGAGCACAGATTCTTGTGTTTGCTCTAGGACATTTGCTCACTAAGAGAATGTCAGGGAAGACCTCAGACACTATTCAAAATTCTCTATTTTCCCCAAGTACATGTATTTGATACACATAACAAAAATAAATATACCTAAGATATGACTCCAAAACATTATCTAACTTTGTCCTCCACAAATCACGTTAAGGAAGAAGCCAGTGTTCTGATTTTCTCTGTGTGAGGCCATTGAGACACAGGGAAATTTAGTTCTTTCTTCAACATTATAAAGATTGTAACTGAAGCCAATATAAATAGGCAAGTCTATCAAACACGAGCTACATGAAAGACGAGATCAATACATTTTTAAAAAAATTGATTGAAAACCATGTTGGATGGCAATTTAATAAAAGTTTTTAATATGGTGACAAGTTGCCATCACTCAAGTATCAGGAAGCCTGTTTAAGAACAAGACATTTGGACATCTCAGCTCACTCCCTACATTTTATTAATTTTTTAATTTTTTTATTAGTTGCTCATGACAATACGATGCATTTTAATGATACTTCCTCTTTAGAATATTGGATATCTCTAAGTGACAAAGTGCTTGAGGGGCACAGAAAATCATGCTACTCAACAGTTGTTCCTGGCTGAAAACTGATAATTTCCTATGAAACAAGGAGGTTATACAATTAAATATGGTAGAAAATAGTTAATGACATTAGTGTCACGTGTTATAATTATGTAGTGGAAAAAAAAGAACTAAAAAAAGAAGTCATTTCACCATTAACACATTAACACACACACACACACACACACACACAAAATCAAACTGATTTTTTTCTCCACCATAAATGCTAGAAATGAAATGAGAAGAGGGATACACACTTGAGGCTTCTAAGACTAGATCTTTTTACATCTGGGACTTGTACGATCTTTGGAGTAAGATGGAGCAAGAGTAGGAGAAGAGCTAGGCTCTGCTCCTGCCTTGTAGAGCCTCAACCTCAGTGCAGCTTCTTTTCATATTTTCTTTACTGATAGAGCGGCGGGTGGGGAAAGGGAGCTTGCATTTATTGAGAGCTTTTATTATACCAGTCTCCTTCAGATGATGGAAGTAATCACTTCAACATCTCTTTCAGATAGATTTCCATTTTTCAGAGACAAGCATTTGGAAATTTGAAGCGTTTTGCCAAAATTAATTCAACTTTTTTTTTGTAAATCGAAGTCTCCCAATTCCCCAATCCAGAGCAGAGTCCACTAAACCACATGTGTTTGCAAGTCTCCTATTTATCAAAAAGCAATCCCCATGTACATGTCTAAAACGTTCTCCAAATCTGAACTTTCCTGATTTGGGGAGTTTCCAATTAGTTTGTTTTTTAATTAAAGGAATTTGTGCTCTGTAGCTTTCTTTGAACTCTTCTGCTAGACTAGGATTTATCCTTTTTGTTCCCTGGTGTTGCATATACTTTATGGCCTGATTATTGAGTGGGAATGCACATTTGTGGATGTTGGGCAGCATCCACAAATGTGGATTTTGAGGTAATGAGGTACCAGACAGAAGTGGATGTCATTACCCAGTCTGATTTGTTTTCAGTTGTGTGATCTCGAGAGGTTATCTAACCACATTGAATCTCCATTTTTCTCTTATCTGTAATGTGGGGATAATGACCCTTCATGATATTATTCTAATAATTGAGTAGTGTATGTAAAGCATCTTGAATAGCTTTCTTTCAGTCCTCCATTCTCACCTTCCTTCTGTGGTTAAGTTTGATAAAAGAATAGGAATTAAATAGTCACTACACAAATACCCTAATCATCTAATTTGCTCCAGCTAATGTACTCCGTATCCTAGTGGAGGATATTCTGCCATTGTATAATGTTTTCAACAGTTTATTACTTTCAATTTCTTCATCGTCTTTGTGCATCATAACAATTAATGAAGTTTTTAAAAACATACATGTCTAGATTTTAACTTTGATCTTGGCTCACTGACATCCTGGGTCAGAAGGTTACGGATCAGAGAAAAAAGTCCAGATACGTGTACTCTGTAAAGGTTCTGCAGGGGATCCTGCTGCACATACAAGGTTAATTGAAGGAATTTGTGCTCTGTAGCTTTCTTTGAACTCTTCTGAAGAATTCAAATTACAGAATTACCAAAGTTTGGGTCACGTGCTCTAAGATGGTAACCATAAACCACCCTGGGAAACAGATGGGAAGGCATTCCCACAAGGTCAACACTGCTGAAATCAATCTCTCCATTTAACTCTCTCCATTTAACAATCTCTCCAGGTTTAACTCCATACCTGTGTTTCTTGAAGTTATCGTCTCTAAATTACACGCACCAGGGATACTTGGTGTTCTTGCTGTAAGTGCTGCTTTCCAGGTCCAAGCTTCAATCAGAATTCTTGTTCATGGAACTCAGTAATCAATATGTAACACATTTCCCAGGTTATACTCACACACACTGAAGTTAGAAAGTAATAGTCAGAGGGACTCCAGAGAAGAGATACCCTGAAGACCAATTAGACAGTAAGACTCAAATCAGCAGAAACTTGGAGACTTAACTGTTGATTTCTCCAAGCAAAATGGCTTTTGACTCTGAGAATTGAGCCTGTTCTTATTTCTCTAGTGGATTGACTTTACTGCACACTTGATTTTGAACCAGTCTCCTTTTCTCTCACCCTCCCCTAACTCTATTACATACTTGATAGCATATTAAGGTCACCAATAGAACTAAGCTCACTTCAGACTCAGTTCAGAATAAAAATAAATTTTTGTGGTCTTCCTTAAAACAAAAAATCGACTTAATTTGTATAGGTTTATTTAGGGTACAGGAAGAATAACAGGCTTTCTTAGAGTTCCTTAAGTTTTGTATCACTTTGATGAAAATATATAGATTCTGAGTCTATGTTGCGTTTGAATGAATCCAGTAAAGAAGGATGGAATATCACTTGTTTTTATAAGTCAGAAGGGAAACTACTTGGCAAAGCATGCAATTCAATGCCCTAGTTTCTGACAGCCTATCTGGGAAAATGTCATACTGCAATGCCAGGGAAATTGCCAATCTCCTACAAAAGAAAGCATTTTTTTTTTAACTAAGGAAGTTTAGTGTGCACTGGGATGTGAAGACTTGAAAGCACTTGGATGAGCTATAGAAATGCTGGAGCTGTGATTAACCCCCTCCATGTTCACATCAATCAAACACAGTTTTTGTTAAAGTTGTTTTAATTCAGTCTAACTCATCATGACTTCTGCCACGATTTAGTCTTGTGGATAGGGCTGGAAAATAAAAAATAACACTGTAGTTTTAGAGATTTTTTTTCCATTTTGCTTTAAATATATCCTGATTAAATTGAATTAAGTTTCAACTAGTTTAACAGTTCTGGCAAATTCATCAGACCTCTGAAAACAGAGGGACACATAAAATTGCTGATATATATATATCTATAGATAGATAGATAGATATAGATATAGATATAGATATAGATATAGATATAGATATAGATATAGATATAGATATATAAATAGATAGGTAGATAGATAGATTTAACTTCTGGTCTTTGTGTTCTGTGGTTTATCAGTATAGATTTGTTGTTGTTGTTGTTTTTGTTTAAAAAAAACCACTTTCCATGGTGGGGGAAAAACAGGAGAAAAAACAATTACCTTATTATTTCCTCAGTTGATTTAATGTAATTATTCTTTGTGGATTTTTCAGTCACAAACTTGAGTTCGTTTTCATGGAAAGGTAAGAAGCAATAAGTTATTAAAGTCATGGGTCTGATGCAGTACACATCTGAATTTCAGCCTATATTTTTCTCTTAAGTAGGGAGAGTCAAGAAGCATCTAGAAGGTAGCTGTTTTCCTGGATATTGAAATAATCACCACTGGTTTTTTGTTCTCATCCTGTGACTTGCTAGTTTCTGTTCTCACCATGCAAGGTGGGATGACAAGGTCTAGAATTGTTGTCTCCTGCTATGCAGACTGATATCCATCTCATTATACCCCATTGTCTTCTCTTGCATATTCCATTGCCTGTTTTCTACTTAGATTCCATGGGCATGAATCACATCTCCTAGGAAATCTTTAAATTTCTCAGGGTAGAGAATAATTTTGTTGCCCAAAAAGGAAATGCTACTAAAATACATACTGTAATACATGGAGAAACTGTCTTGTAATGTAGAAATAAAGATTCAAATTGTTTTGAATAACTTAACACTATGGTGAGCTGTCTTTAAAAAAAAAGAGAGACAGTATTTGAATTCAAAAAAAATTACTGAACAGAATAAATTCCATGCTCCTTAACATGCATCCGAGGTTCTCCTTCATCTAACTGTTTTCTACTTTTCTACCTTGTTTCCTGTCACTCACCCTCTGACACTGAGTATTCTAACAACTCTCAAGTCTTCTCTTCTACATTGACCATCCTGGAGGTGAATAAAGAAGGGTTAATTTTTCATAATTTAGAAGTTGGAATGTCCTGCAAGAACTGGAATCATTGTATAGACTGCAAGATAGGACTCAAGCCACAAAGAAAGAGGTAATCCCTTAGGAGCTGAGTCAAAGGAACACAGCAGCTGCAACAAATGCCATCACACAGCATAAGAGACAACTGAATATGCTAGCTATTCCCTTCTTTTCACCCTTCATTCTTTCAAGTGACTTCCATTGCTCAAACTAGTTAGATATCAGTTAGCAAAGAACCTGGAAAATATACTTCCTTGTGTTCCAAAGCAACATAGGGAGGAGGTGTGGGTCTTAATGTAAACATAGAAATGAATTTCACCACTTGTCTTAAGTTTATCTTACCCCAAAATACTCTTAAGCAAGGACTTAACTTCAAGTTGTTTACTTGGGAGGTGAATCTAGAAGGAAAAGGAATAGGCATAGAAAAATGGTATTTGGAAGGTAAGGAAGACATTGCAGGCTGCATTAATGAGAAGGCTACCAAAAATGACTGGGACTCAGTCAAGCTAAGGGTCTTTAAAGGATTATATAGAAACTGTCCCAGAGATTGCACCAGAGGAATGAGGAAATTGGGGAATGTATGCACAAACTACCTTTCATCATTTCTTAGGAGCTGCTCTTGGGAGAAGATGGACCATTTCTTGGGTATCACTTGCAGCCTGCTCTGGGCATGAGCTGAAAATACTCCTATGATCAGAGAAAGTCCATAGACAAGAGAATCACAGGCATAGTCAAGAGTGCCTGCTACATTCCCAAGACTACATTAGGTACTTCATTTCTATGTTTTTTTCATACTTTATTCATATGACCATCATTGTGTGAATCATGTGTCTATTTCTAGTTAAGACTTATTTTTTAGGGAAGAAGTTATTACTTATTCTTTATTTAATCTGCTCTAATCAGTCACAGAAGTTCTTGATACATAGGAGATATTAAAGCAATACCATTGTCAGGCCCAGATCCTCTATTTTTATAAAAAATAATTTGAAATATTCATTTTAATATATTAAAATTAAAATATCAAAACCTCCTGCTATGTAATACATAGTGTTCCCCTAAAGTTCATACATTGGAGCAGTAACAGGGTCTTTTTGAAGTAATTAGGGTTAAATGAAGTCCTTAGTTCAGTAGGACAATAGTCTCATAAGAAGAGGAGTTTCCTCCAACCCCTCACGTGAATACAGGAAACAAAGTAGGAAAGAGCCTTTGGAGGAACACAGCAATGCTTTCACTTTAATCTCCAACTTTCAGCCTCTAGAATTATGAGAAAATTAATTTCTCTTGGTTAAGCCACCTAGTTTACGGTATTTTGTTATGGCAGCCCAAATAGATTAATATATCTATCTACCTGTTTTTTATTTAGAAAAATCAAAACTGTTTCCAATCTTAATAAAAAGAAAAATGAGAAATAATTTATAATAAATAATATGAGTTTCATTATGCAAAGGATCAGGCACCAGTATACTAGATAGCATATCAATTTTTAGATACTTGTACCTACTTATAAAAATATATTTAGCCCTAAGAGAAAAAGGAAAAGAATTTTCCTAAATACTATTAATATTTTTTAGCTTTTGTTCATGAAAATATAGGATAATATATATACTCAATGCATATGCATAGATTCAGTTTGGATGTAATAATAAAAATGCTGAAGTTTTATATTGGCACCTTAAATTACATGAGATTATTGTTACTTTTGACATGTTTTTCCAAAAGTGACAAATCTTAGTAGATTTACAAAAAAGTATTTTATCATTGATTAACATGATGACATTACTGAAACTTATATGTAATAAAATAAATCTCTTTCTTCATATATGTATATATATTTATATAAACTCTCTCTCTTTCTCTCTTTCTCTCTCTCTCTCAAGTTCCTCTTTGAAAATGAAACTGTGCCTTCAACTGTTGCTATGTTAAATGTTCACTGAATGCATCTGCTTGTTATATAAATGGTCCCTGAGTATTGGGTTGGTTTTGAATAGATGAATAAGATATGGATATTATCTAGGAATCTAAAAGCAGAAACTAACCAATGTATTAAAACTCCTCTCCTGAATATAAAGATGATTGATGGATGCTCTGGAAATACGTACTTAAAAATCTGAATATTCATTAGGATATTTAAAAGTCTTGCAGAAGAAAATATGGGTATGACCTTTTTAGTTCAGGTTTTGATAATGACTTGGAAAAAGATATAGGTTCCATGCTTATCAGATCTGGAAATATGTTACACCAAGTTGGAGAAATAGTTAATGGGATGAGTCATACCCGTTGTAAAACAACACGTTAAAACAAATACAGTGAAAGTAAAACTCAGGCCACAGAATATGATTGCATTAGGACAAAATAAAACTCACAAAAATTAATTCATTCCTATTTTATAAGTAGAGAGACACTGGTTTCACCTCCTTCCATGTAATTTCTTGGAGTACTAGAGATTAAACCCAGGGGGACTCTACCACTGAGCTACATCCCTATTCCTTTAAATTTTTTTTTTTTTTTGAGACAGGGTCTTGCTAAATTGCTAAGACTGGAGTCATATTTGTGATCCGTCTGCTTCAGCCTCCCAAATTGCTGGGCTTAAAGGCAAGGACCACTGTGCCCAGCTTCCACGTAATCTTTAACTGCAACAGAAATCTAATATTCAAAACAACCAAGGCTCTGGCCTCACTGTAGTAGCCCCATTTTAAAAAAGTATTGGCCAACCTAACCTAATAGCTTTTAGAAAAGATGAAGATGTTTTGAAAGGTTTTAAAAAGTTTCCGCTTGAAAAATAATGGACAGATTTGGGGAAGTTCAAAATGAAGAAGAAATTATTAAAAGTAGGATAATTTACATCACAGAAAATTGATTCTCAGAGAGGTTAAATAACTTGTTCAGGTAATAAAATTAATTCTGATTATAGTTTAATTCATCAAACAGTCAGTGTCAGGTGAGGGATTAGGCACCACTTGCAATGTTCCCAATAATCACATGTATTGGCTATGGTAATATAAATCACCATAAAACAAGCTCCAACTTTTAGTAGTTTAACATGGTTAAAGTTTATCCCCACACACTCAATTGTCAAATCTTTGATCACTTTGTCAAGTGATGTTTTGGTCCATGTGGTGATTCTAGAAGCTGGATTTCCTTTCTCTGTCTTGTGATTCTTCTACCTCTTAGGGCCTCAGTATACTCCACATTTATTCAACCGGGGGGAAAAAGAGAATGTGTGGAATAGCAGGACTGCTTCTTTAACCTTCCCAGGAAGTGACAGTCACATCTTCCATTGGCCGAAAGAGGTCACATGACCTAACCAGAATGGAGGTGGTTGAGGTATGGTGGGCAAGGAGTTAAACAGACTTAGGAACATAGGTTGTAATTGGGCAGTCATTGACTGAAAGAGAATGGATTTCTGGGTGAATGACTCACCTTTTGAGCCACAAGCAGGAAGATTTTGTTCCCACATTTTACAATTAAGGATATCAAAGCTCTTAAGTATTCAAGGAATTTTTTTTGTGTGTGTTTTACTGGGCAGGGAAGGGTCTTGAAGATTAAACACAGGGGCATTCTACCCCTGAGCCAGATCCCCACCCCAATTCTGTATTATTTAGAGACAGGGTCTCACTGAGTTGTTTAGCACTCTGCTTTTCCTGAGGCTGGCTTTGAACTCAGGATGTTCCTGCCTCAGCCTCCCAAGCCTCTGGGATTACAGATGTGTGCCACCACACAGGTTCAAGGAATATTTTTAAGGACTCATGGCTTTTGAGGGACTGCTCAATTTTTGTTTAGTTTTAAACTCTAGGTGTGGTATTACACTACAAACTATATCTATCAAAACACAGGCTACTTTTTGCTCTTTTCCCCCAAATGAGTTCAATCTTCCAGTTTTTACTTTTTTGGGTTGGCCAATGGGATCTCAACTAGTTATAATTTTCTTGTACCTAGAGTTATATCGGATTTCTAAACAAATTCTTCCCTTAGTCCCTTGAGACCTTTCATTAACCATCTTTCTGCTAGAAATAGTAAAACACGCACTCATGCACACTTAACACACACACTTATAAACACAGGCACACATTTACAGTTAGACCCACGAGCCTTTTCACTGACCTTTTCTAATTCACATGGTTTTTCTCCTTTGGGGAATTCAACTTGTGGCTCCACCTCTCTGGTATTTAAATTAGTCTTCATAAAAAACCCTGAAGTCACTTATCTTCCATACTTTGCTCAGTCTCCTTAGCAACCTCCTTAGCAACAGACTTCTCTAAAAAGGAATCTCAAAAAAGTTGCACAGGACTATATTCCTTGCAATTATACCCCAAACTGAAAAAAAAAACACATAAAACAAAATCTCCCATCACAATGTACACTGACTGGTTTGGTTTGTTCATTTAACACCTCTGACTTGCTTGGTACTGTCTGTCCATTCTCCAGGTGGCCATCAGAATAATCTCCAAATACAAAATGAGTTTGTATCATTTTTTTTTCTAAAATTCTTCTTCCCCGTGGATTATGCTTCCATTCTGATGCAACTCACATTTTGATTAGGGCTTACTAAGCCATCCAAAGTGCCTGCCTGTCCCTCTTTGCTCCAGCTGTCCTGTCTTGCTGAGGCCCACCAAGAACATTCCCCCTGCAAGACCTTTACATCTGCTTTGCTCTCTGCCCAGGCTGTTCTACCCCCAGATTTTAACATGACACATTCTTCTCATACTGAGTAAAGTACCTTCTCCTACTTACCACCATCATTACCCTGCATTATTTTTTAATGGAATTTGACCGTATCTCAAAATAAAATCTTTAATTGCTTGTGGATTTATTATGCATGCAATTTTCATGAGGGGATGGACTTTTTCTTTACCACTTTATTACTGTCACTTAGCACAGAGTTAGGGGGAATAAATTAAATGGCTTAATTACTAGTGTTTCCTTGGTGTTTCCCATGTGTCAGTCTTCCTTGAGCAATTTGTTTATTTGCTTCTGAGAATGCTGATAAAATAACTGACGTTTATAGAGAGCGGGGCTTGGTGCCATGTCCATTCTGGAAGCAAATGTTCATGCATCAGGGACATCCCAAATTTAATTTAAGAGCTGAATTGGTATTCTGGAAGACAGTTGAAGCTAATTATAATTAGTCTGCAGAAGTGGGAAAGGCACTGTCCATGCGGTTTTGCTCCTTGCATCCGTCTAGCCTTCAAGATCGTGCATAAAACATGTTTGCTTTAACTTTGGGCAAAGTTCAGCATGCTAGAGTTGAACAGAAATTTATCTTTCAGACAGGTGGTATTCAAGATTATAAAACTAGCACAGGTAACAAAAAAAAAAAGGTTTGCTTAAGAGAGGAGGAAAGCTGCTTCTGTACTTTTTATGTCTGTTCCTTCCTCCTTTCCCCAAAATGGTGCTTGAATATTGTCTAACTGAGTACCTTAAGGATGATGTAGATTATTCCATAGGAAATAAATTTAGATAAGTTAATAAAAAAAATTTCCCCCACATTGACTTTCCTTTGCTCTTTAATTAGCTCTTCAAGAGAAGCACTCCTGCACACGACTAAAAATAGACCGAAGCCTGGTCAGGAGAAGCATTCAGCAAACTATTTTCTCTATATTTCAAAATACTGGTAAAAGTTGGCCCATGAATGTCAGATGAAATGGATAGTTTTGCATATTTTTTTTCCTCTTGTAAAATTGTGAATCTATAATAGAAAAGGCATGCCCGGAGGTTTTACTCATTTTAAAAGCATAAAATTCTGTTGTTTTTTTTTCATAGAACTTTATATTTTACAAAGCACTTTCCATGTACATATTCCAAGTTTTTTAGGTAATATACAGGTACTATTCATATTAACAAAATAATTGTTGTGGAACCTTCCCCCTTTCACATATAAATTAACAGTTGGAGTTTCTGAGAGTCCCAGGCAAATAAATGTTTGATCTTGTCTCACAACATGTTATCACAATATGGTGGTTGTTTCCTTTCTTATCTATTCTGGTTTGTTTTGTTGATGTTTTCTATTCTTCAAACTACTAGAAAAACGGCTCCTGGTGCCTCCATTCACTGTAGCAATGCCGACCCTTGAGTTGCCCAACGGGTGCTGTGCCCCTCCTGAAAGTGGAGAGAATGCTTCATTTTCACCAATTGCCATGCCCCATTGTCCTTCCTTACTGGACACTTGTGCCCTCTACCTATTTTTTTGAGCTGTCACCTCATCAACTCTAAAGGCATGCTCAAGGTACCTTAGCACCAGACCCAATTTAGGCTCAAGTGAGAACATACCATACCTTATCACATTAAGTTTCCATGACAACACTATGAGGAAAATAAGGCATGATTGGTCTCATTTTATATATGAGAAACTAAGGTACAAGAAAGTCAATTCATTTTTAAATTCTAAAAAAAAAAAAAAATTATTAAGAATTATAGAGTAAAACTAAGGACCCAGGTGCCTTTTCTGTTTATCCTAACCTGGATCTTTTGGGTTACTTATTTAAACCAGGTTTTCTTTTTGGGTCCTTGGCATGAGAATGTCTTATTGTCCCTCTGGGAAAAGCTGCTCAAACAGGGCTGAATTTCACGTGAGTGGAGTTTGGAAGCAGGTACACAGGAATGAGCAGTTTCCAGATGGGGGATATGGGCTAGATAATCTCCATGATCCTTACTCAATCCTTCCATGGTCAGTCATCCCATAGCCAAACCTAAAACCAAACAAATAAGAAACTCTCCTTTGTTATTTGGGAAGGGAGGAGGGCTATGCTTTTGTTAAAAGAAAGTACGGGGATACAGGGAGTGATCCTCAGAGCAAACCGGTTGAGAAACTCCCAGAGAAAATCCGAGGAAAGGCAGAGAGAGCGGCTCTTGAGGTCAGAAGAGATTGTAGAGAAGCAGTTCGTGGATTACTAACTCCATCCTAGCCCAAGGGCAGAGAGGTGCTGAAACCACTTGTCTTCCATGACTTGGGGAGTTTGGAGAGGGAAAGAATGAAACAGGGGAAGGAGGTCGAGTGGTAGCAAAGTCTTGTGTTCAGAGGCAGCTCCATCCCATAGAGAACTGTCTCCTACTTGGTTTCTGTTTCCTTTTCAAGTCCGGGCCAGCATGGCCTAATTGAGATCAGCACTGCTAGTAACAGTAGAACAGGGCTCTCTGGTACATAACTGCTAATCAAGAGAATCTAGCCTCACAGGAAAGATGAAAGACTAATGAGGGACATGGGTCATCTAGACATCTCCTCTTCTCTGGCCTTCTTTTTGAGTAAACATGACTAAAAAACTTCTGGTACAAGAAACTGTGACCTTGTGACTGATCACACAGGCCTGTGTCCTGGAAGAACTAGCTGTTCTCCATGTGGCTAACTGCCTAGTTGGCTTTTCATTCATCTTCCTAAAGGTTTTTCAATATTTGAGCTCTAAATAGCTTGATTGCCCTGGGACACTGGGTCTCATCACTGTCTGTGTGACTTGTTGACACTGAAGAGAAAATTATTCTGACCATAATAATAAGGAAAACTCTAGTTAGCACTATAGTATTTTGATAGATGCCCAGACTATTGAGTGAGAGAGACAGACAGAGAGCGCTACTCTAAATACAGAAAACACCTGACGATATATAGCCAGGGAGCAAGGTAAAAGGGCGAGTGAATGGAAAGTCACTAAGATAGACATCAAGGGTAGGGAGAATTCTTGCCAAACAGATTTAGTGATATCAAGAGTAGGTAATGAGCACTATTATCAAATATTGAGGAAATTTCCCTAATATGAAGGAAATCTCCCTAAACTGACTGTAGTAGTTAGCTTTCATGACTATAATAAAATACCTCTGGTAATAAACATAAAGAGAAAAGATCTACTTAGCTCATGTTTCTGAAGGCTCCAGTCTGAGATCAGGAGTTCTTATTGGACATCTGCTGAGGTCACCAGATGGCAATATCAGTGAGCATGTGTTGAAGCAAATTGCTCATATCGGGAACCAGGAAAAACACACACACAAACACACACACACACACACACACACACACACATACACACACATTGAGAGAGGGAGGGAGGACAGATTGGGGTCCTACATCATCCAAAAGACATACCCACAATCACCTAAGGACCTCTCACTAAGCGCTCCCTCTTAAAGGTTCAGAGCCCTTCCTGATATCCCCCACCCTGAGAACCAAGTCTTTAAAATCTAGATCTTTGGAGATATTATCCATATACAAATCATGGTACTGACTTAGCAGGATTCTAGATAAAACTGGATCAGGCAAGTCAAAGGTCCATGGATGAGGTTCAGTTGAAAAAAGGGCTCAGAGGAGCCTAATATTTGGTCAAGGAGAGTCTTTGTTAGTGGGATGGAGGAGACTTGTCCTGGTCACATCATATTTTCCCTGAAATTATTTCTCCTCCTTAGTTGTGAACATTCATACTGCCCAGTCCTTCAACCATTAGGACATGATACTCTATTTGATACCCCATACAGGAAGCTTTATATCATTTATCTCAGCTGGGGAAACAATATCCTAATTTAAAAATACCCTTAGGAATGATGTGATATTTGCTTTTAAATTGTAGCTCTTTTGCCAAAGTTTAGACAGCTTTAGTAATCTAGTAAAGACTCACATCAGAGAAGAAATGCAGTTCTTCTTTCCAGATGGGTAAACTGAGACAGGCAAAATGTGTTTCTTCTGATAACAGAAAAAAAGGAACAGAGTTGGGAATATAACTCTGCAACCCTGATTCCCAGTTCCCTGTTCTCATCAATAAAACACAGTCAACACCTTGCTCTCTTGCTCTGATTGCTGTATTTACATGCCCCAATTCTCCCATTAATTCTAAATTGTATTTGTATTTAAATGTAAATTGTATTTAACATCTCTAGCAGAAGCTTTAATTTTTAAATCATTTCTAAGAGCTCTTAAGGGAGGTTGTTGGAATTCAGGTTGAGCGCCCAGGTGAGTGGGTAGGGTGCAAATGTTAAATGACTAAACACAGGTCATACATAGACTGTTATTGCCAGTGTGAACCAAAATTTGCAGAATATCATTCCTTCTAGGTTTTCAAATGCTTGAGGCTTTTAATAGAAAAACATTTAAAATGATACTAAAATGAAAATATGCAAAGTAAGAGAAAAGAATATCCATTTGCTCACCATCATGAACAAATAGCTTTAATACTTACGTATAATTCCTAGGTTTTCCAAACCCCATTGGCATCTACGGATGGTTTCAGATGCATATAATAACTATGATGGGTTGAACAGCTCCAGGAAAAATTACAAAGTTTTCAACTTTCAGATTGTCTTGGTACCTATGTGTGAACTATTGACATTAGTATTCTCCTGGTTCCTCAGGACACATGAAATCACTATTTAAAATGAAAGATATTGGATATAGGATCGAGAGGAAATGGACATAATGAAATTTCCCAGTAATGCAGAACAATTCCATGTGGCAAGGATAGTAAAAATATCACCAATACTTTCAGAAATTTCTGCTTCAATGTAAGGAGTGCAGATAAAGAATCATGTGAAGCTCAAATTTTAATAAATATATAAATAAGAATTAATAATTTTAATCAACATGAAACTTTCATTTAGGACATATCAAGAAAGAAATAGAATTTGTAAAATAAAGAAAAGATTGGGAAAATCTTCTATGTGACTATATTTCCTTACACAAGACACAATAGTCTAAGAAATTTAAGCAGGGGAATGACATAACTAATTTGCACCTTCTTCAAATAACATGACATGTTATTATGGGAGGGATAGGAGTAAAAAAAAAAGCAGTTGTTTTTCTAATAATGCAAATCAGGGATAATAATTGTTCAAAATAATATAATGTCATGAAATAAGGAATAATGAAGAAGTAGAATTAACTGGATACAGGAAGGACTTCAAGCAGTCTGCCCTGCAGTCCTGGGTAGATGGTGGCTCCATTTATCAGGGTAGAGAATAAAGTAAACCTATTTTCCTTAAGTGCATCTTAGATATACAGAATAATGGATTTTATTGTTGCTATGCGTACAAGCAAAAACCACTTTGATCATATCCACACCCACATCACCCTCTGCCACCCTCCCCTCAGCACTCTCCTGACCCCTCTTCACATCTCCAACAGTCTCTTGGCTACTCTCATGTCTCCCCAAGCCCCCTGGATTCTGCATATGAGGAAAAATACGTGATGCTTGTGTCTCTGTGGTTTATTTCACTTAACATTATGGTCTCTGATTCCATCCATTTTCCTGCAAATGATACAGTTTTGTTTTGTTTTTTTTATAGCTGAATAATACTCCTGTGTGTGTGTGTGTGTGTGTGTGTGTGTGTGTGTGTGTGTGTGTACACCTAGGCTGATTCCTTCACCCGGCTATTATGAATTGTGCCTCTATAAACATGGTATGTGGGTATCTCTATGGTATGCTGACTTGAATCCCTTCAGGTATATAGTAAGGAGTGGTAGAGCTAAATCATATGATAGTTTTATTTTTAACTTTTTTGAGTAATCTTTGTACTAATTTCCATAATGACAAAATTAATTTACATTCCTACCAAGAATGTGTAAGATTCCTTTTTACCCATATCCCTACCAGTATTCATTGATTTTTTTTTTAATTTTTGATGATAGCCAGAAAATATGTAAATCATTTAAGAAATATTGAGATTTGAAATTTTCAGTTCAAAATGATCATGAGATATTTAATGTAAAATGTCCTGTAGTCGGT
Source organism: Ictidomys tridecemlineatus (assembly GCF_052094955.1). NCBI lineage: Eukaryota > Metazoa > Chordata > Mammalia > Rodentia > Sciuridae > Ictidomys > Ictidomys tridecemlineatus. The sequence continues at coordinate 54,289,989 of NC_135487.1, forward strand.
AAGAATATCACCCCAGATGACATTCAGGAAGTCTGAAGAGAGAGACTTATAGTACTTTGATTATTGAGACATAAGATAACCCAGACAGACAATTCCAAGTGGGATAGATCCATGGATTAAATTTAGGAAATGCTATACATAATCAACTAGTAACCTCTTTATGATTAGTGTTTTGAAGTACTAAGTATACCCACACATCGAGAAACAGAATAATGGGTTTTATTACATCATATTTATACATAAATATGCTAGAATTATTGTCTTGGAATATGCTAGATTCATGTGTTGGAAGATTGGTCTTCAGGGGGATAATGTGTAGTTGATGGGGACCTGTGGGATGTAATTATATCATTGGGAGTACTGACCTTCAGAGGGATTAATGCTGGTTTCACAGAGAATGAGAGGGTGGTTGTAAAAAGAGCAAAGCTGACCCCTTCTGAGTCTCTTGCTTCCTATCTTGCCATGTGACCTCTTTCCTACACACTTCTGCTACTGTGATACTATCTGCCATAAGTCTCCAACCAGAACCCAATAGAAATTAGGCACCATGATCTTAGGGTCCAGAACTGATCTAAATAAACCTCTTTTGTTTATAAAGTATTGAATCTCAGGTAATTTGTTATAGCAATAGAAATAGATTAAGATACTTCTAAAAAGAAGAAGCAGACTTAGCTTAGTTGGCTTCAAAGACACAATTAAGAGCAATAAATCAAAGAAGGACTTTCTAATAAATTGAATTATGCCCAATAAGATAGTTTAGTTAGGTACAAACAAATTTCTAGACACTGAAGTTATGTCTGTCATATGTGAAGTACCCAGTAAATATCTGTACAAGGAGAGCTGCAAATGATAAAATGGTAAGCGAGGAACTTTTCAAAATGCCACCTAATGTTCATTTCTGTCAAGTCTTCATGAATATAAGATGTTTCACTGAGTAGTACTCTGATCATTCTTTGAGACCTTTTTAAACATAAGAAATCATTTGAAGACAAAGTTTCCTTATAGAGATAACACCATGAAATTATCTCATCACCTTTTTTTCTAGAAAAATAAAATAAGATGTAACAAAATGTGATTGAGTCAACTTAGTCAATTATAAACTGGAAATCTAATGTGACATTTGTGTGGAAATATCACTTTTCCATTATCTTTAATTTGAGCATAATTTGTTTCCTTAATATTTTAACATTTGGTCTTTTTTCATTTCAGTTTTTTTCTTTACTATAGTTGTATCCGTATAGTCATAGGACTGAAAATGGCCAGAAAGGTCATTGTTTAGTCCATCTTTCTGGATTCAGGCAGAATAGTGATTAGATAATTTGGGGCTAATGAAGTCATAAAACATTGTCATCATAACAATTTCATGACTTCTTAGTTCCATAATTCATAAGTTTTATATTTAAAAGTATGAAGTACACCAGAACATACACTTGATTTGTTCTAAGGCCCTTCCTATAACCTCCCATAACCTGGTAGCTTTCATTTGTTAAAAAGATATTAGTTTACTTTTGTATATAAATTGAAATATATATGTGAAAAATATAATAGGAAATATTAACCTGTGTGTATCATTCCAAAGTTGCTTCCCTTTCTCCTACTTTTTCTTTTGGGTCAACCAGTGTGTTTTTCCCTGTATGTTATTCTGTATGAATAATGCATTCACATTTACAGTTTCATACTTCCTTTTTTATTAAGTCTTCAATGGCACTGCAAAGTTTCTGAATTAGAATGATGTTTATCATTCTCAGATACATGTTTCCTTGAACCCTTTGGGTTTTCTGAAACATAGTATTGATATGTAAAATATTAATAAATATGTAAAGTATTATTTTAATTTCTGTACAGAACTCTCTACATTTAAAACATGGCACAACCCTATACTTCTGGATGCCATTAGGAAAGAATATATGAAAAATGTCAGCAAGAATAACAGTTGAATGTTTGACACTGAACATGTGCTAGAATCATTTTAGGGACAAGTTTAAATTAGAAATTCTAGCTAGAAAAAGGTCAGCTTTCCCAAGGAGATGAGTCAATAAAGAAGAACTAGCTTCTTCTATAATATTGAAACTGTGGTGACCATAAGTAAGTATTTTTTAAAATCTGAATATGGAAGTTATGTTTTTTCTTTGAGTTCTAAGTGAACCTTTGCTGTTCGGTTTCCTACTTAACACAATGGAAAATATCAATAGCATATAAATCATTTGACTTCACATAGCAAAATATAGGATCCTTAATATTTAGTTTGATGGTGAACATGCATGCTTTGCTTGTTTTACCATACAGATCCAAATATTGAGATGTCATTAGTAAGTACTTATTTTTTACTTGGAACTTTCACATGTGTGCTGAAGTCTCATGCCATCAATTAAGATTCTAAAGGTAATTTGGCTAAAGTTATTAAAGAGATACTCAGCCCAGGTTTGATTTCACATATATTTAACATATGTGTATTAAGCATTTGCTATATACTGTGTACATGGATAAGAAAATTACTATGTTAGTGCATCCCAAGAGTGAGCTATGGTTTAGATATGGTTTCAGGTAGTGTGTGGAGATGGTATTAAGAGACACTGCATCATGACATGGACAAGCTCTTTTCAATTCCCTTCTAAACCTTTCAACTATCATCAAATAGAATATTTGAGTTTGATGTCACTATATCATAAGCTCTTCCTTAATACTCACATGTATCTTGCATTTTGTGTAAAGGAGAAACATCAGTCTAAGAGCTTGAGGTACACAACAATATTATTACACTTTAATACAATGAGTTTTGTCATTGTATTTCGGGATTTCATTCTAATCAGAACAAGAGATACTATTTTCCTTTAGAATAAATTTAAGCTCCAAAGTACAAAGTTCAAGTTCAATGAACAGTGCAGGTACTATACCAACATGGAAAAATTTGTGGATTGCTACAGAAAAGCCTTGGTTGTCAACACTGGACAGCTGTATCTTTTGCTCTTGAGGACCATCGTTTGACCTACTTTGCTTCTGCCATGAGTGTCCCGGTCATTACACTTCTAATCCATGTGTTCTGTTATGTACTACTGGCGATACAGAGATAAGGATCATCACCACCCTGGAAGTCCATGCTTTTTTAAAGATGGGACATAAGTGATAGAGATGAGATTTATATGAAAAGACAAAATTTTAAAAAGAAACAAATGGGTTAAACATATATTAAACTCTGCTTTGAATGAATTTTTTCATCAAACACAAGAGCTGAATGTGCCTGTGGTTATGTTCCATGACACTACTGTGATGTACATTTTTAAACTATAGGTTTTGCTTCCTTTTCATTTACAAAGTCACTATCTAAATCACCATACTTTGGGCACTTTGAAGGTGGAGATGAGGCAGATTTGGATAGTACACGCTATATATAAAGATGTGTATTATTTTGGGCTCTGATTATGCTTCTGAATTACAACATGGCTGAAGAAAGGGAAGAAATGGGGGAAGGAAGGAAGGAAGGAAGGAAGGAAGGAAGGAAGGAAGGAAGGAAGGAAGGAAGGAAGGAAGGAAGGAAGGAAGGAAGGAAGGAAAGAGAAGGTGAAGAGAAGGAGGGGAAGGTGGGCAGGCAGGCGGGAAGGAAGGAAGGAAAGGAGGGAGGGGAGAGAGGAGAGAGAGGAAGAGGGAGAGAGAGAGGAAGGGGGTGGGAAAGGATACAACACTGAACACATCAGACCTCCATAAATATTTTCCGATTGTGATATTCTGGTCTCCCTTAGAAAGAAAAAGGACCTCGTGTCTTTGCCATGAAGAGAATGAACGGCAGAAATGAGAATCAAACTCAGAAACCTTGATTTCTACACTCTTTTTTTAAATCATGAGTGAAAGCAAACTTCCCCCCAAATGCTTCAGTTAGACTATGAAGATCAAAAGATTTTGAAAGCCCGGGAACTAGTCCTGAGGAGAGACATTGACCTTTCAGAACTGATTTAGGCTCTTAGAGAGGCAGTTTTCCTCAACTGTTCAAATGGAAATGTTAATATTTTCCTTCTTTGCCTTATGGGTTTGCTTTGTGACTTAAAGAAAACATTGTACATGAAATCAACTTGAAATTCTGACCAATTATGAAAATATAAAGCATAATTCAAATTGTCAATTTCTTCTTTTTTAAAAAAAGATTTATTTTTAGTTGTAGTTGGACACAATACCTTTGTTTGCTTATTTATTTATTTATTTATTTATTTATTTATTTATGTATGTATGTATGTATGTATGTATGTGGTGCTGAGGATGAAACCCAGGGCCTCGCACAATGCGAGCGTTCTACTGCTGAGCCACAACCCTAGCCCCTGTTTATTTCCTCTTTAGCATTCATTTTGACTGCAGATTTTTCTTTGGGCTAAAAGAGAATTTTTTTTAACAGAATTTTTCTTAAGTAGTTACTTTCTATAGGAAATAGCAAACATATAAAAATGGCAATCTCAAAGGTTTTAATCAGTTTTTCTTTTGCCTAAGGAATCATGTTTGTGTTTCATTCTAAAATACCAAAAGAAAAGAGTAATTCATTTTTTAAAATATCGAGACAATTTGCCTTTGATTTGAGATGTGGGCACTCATCTTATCCTTGTGCCGCAAATAGAATCAAGCAAATCATTAAGCACTCCTAAGAGGACATCCTATGTGAATTTAAATAACTTATATTTTTAGTTCACTTTTCCCAATGTTTAACCAGTACACCAAACATAAAAAGGCATTTGTAGGTCAAGTATTTGCCTGACCAATTTCTTGATAACCTTTTTTTTTTTCTTTTTCTGTATTTCTTTCTCTTGTTTTTCTTTTTCTTTTTTTTTTTCCTGTGGGTAGGGTGGGGGTGAAAACTTAACATTTATCTTGTCCCCTTAGGTAGCTGCTATATTCTTATAGTTATGAAATTTTAAAAGATAGAGAAGAAAGGAAGAGGGAGGAAGGAGAGAGAGAGAGAGAGAGAGAGAGAGAGAGAGAGAGAGAGAGAGAGAGAGAGAGAGAGAGAGAGAGATAACGAACAGGAAAGAAGGAATATTTTCTTTAGATTCCCATATCTAAAGAAAAGATAATGTTTTGATGCCAAGGCTTCAATGCTGGGAGGAAAATACTCAAAAAAGTGGAGAAAATCTTGTACAAACATATAAGAGCCAAGAAGAATATTTACTTTCCTGCCATGTTCTCAGAAACGCTAAGGAATGGCCCTTTTATTGTTATTTTTCTTTATCTTGCAGTAGTTCTCCTCATGCTCAGTTTTGCTTTCTGTAATTTCAGTTACCTGTGGTCAACTATGCTCTAAGAATATCAAATGGGGCATTCCAGAAACAAATAATTCATGAATGTTGAATATATTTCATTACAGTATAAGTATTACATTTTTAGATATTATTAATTTTGTACTGAGCCCAATTTATAAATGAAACTTTATAGTAGAACGATATATAGGTAAAATATATTAACCTCTTCTCTAGCCTACCTTCTTCTCAAGCACAATAATAGTTCTCTATCCTTACTAACACTATTTGCAATACTATTCTCTTAAATTATTAAATGAATCTTCTCATGGCCAAATGCCACTTTTGTATTTAGATATGATGTATTTGAGGTTGTAAGTGCCATTGGCACATTTGGAACTCAACTCCTACCAATAAAGAGGGAACTACAGTACAACATTTATTTATTTATTTATTTAGATACCAGGAATTGAACCCAGGAGCACTCAACCACTGAGCCACATCCCCAGCCCTATTTTATTTAGGGACAGGATCTCACTGAGTCGCTTAGCACCTCACTTTTGCTGAGACAGGCTTTGAATTCGTGATCCTCCTGCCTCTGCTTGCTGAACCTGTGGGATTATAGGCATGCACCACCACACCCGGCAACAGTACATTTAATATCATCTCCCTTCATTGTATTTAATGCTTAAAAGTCTCTTGTTTTCCTTGTAAAGTTTCAGAAGAATATCATTAAAAGTATTCTTATCAATACTGAATCATGTTCTTTTGGGAGACTTCTGGTATGGTATACTCTTAAATTTCACTGAAGTAAGAAAGTGTATTTCCATTATTTTTCTTTTTGTATTTCATAGCTTAGTAAAGGGGGTGATATGCCGCAGACACATAATAAAATGCATGAAACAGTAAATAATGTATGAATGAGAGAGAACAAATTTAAAACAAAGCAATATGCCAGTTTCAATGTTTAATTGAAAATCACATACAAGTACTGTGCCTGCTATTGTTAACACACAGAATTCAATGCTGTAAATAATATGAAATTATTAAATGTTCCTCAAAGAATAGTTTCAATATCAGTGACACATCCCATCATGGTGACTTTAAGTAATCTACATCAAGTTTTTTTTTTTAATTGATACAATTGTGACATTATGTATTCATATTAGGAATGCAATGATTAACCATACTAACCAGTTTTCTAGTCTTTTATTCCATTTTGCAGAAATTCACAGGAAAAAATCTTCACGTATGAAGCTTAGTACGAGGAAAACATGGAATTTCTTCACTGACACTACCAGAACATTTGTAATTATAAGCTACATATGGAGCTTAAATTTATTGCATTTTAGTCTGAAAACCATTAATTTTTCTGTCCCTGATTATTGAGGAACCAGGTGTTAAGATGGTCAATCAGGACAATGAGCCAAACTAAAAGTTACAATCAAGCCTTTATTCACTTACTGAGATAGTGCAATCAAGAGGCAAAACTTGGCACAGGCTTCTGTTTCTTTTCTTTTTTCTTTTTTTTTCCTGTGGAATAGCATCAGGCGAGGGTCAGATGGATCTGCACAGACAAGGGGAGGCAAAGGGATGGTAGTAGGGTTGGGAATGGTCTTAGTGCCAAAGATCCTGGAACAGAAGGCTCCTGAAATTTTATGATCCGTGGTCCAGGGTAGGGGGATAGGAAAAGGCTAAGAGTAGAAAAATACTTGAATTGAATTGAACAAAAATACCTCAGCCCACACTGAGTTTGAGTGAGGTACCATGGCTAGAATGCAGGTATGTATATGAGCTGGGTGGCCCAGGGAGGGGGCTTGGGTCTTTGACTGCAACTCCTTCCAGAAACCTGCAGTGCACTGGCTGTGCACCAAATCTTGTGAGAGAGATCAGTTTCCCCTACCGGAAGCAACACGTTATACTTGCCTATAGTTGAGTCAGAAATATCACATACAGGATTTGAGCTGGAGGCAGAATTCCCACCCTACCCCCCATCTGTCACCAGCACTGGGAATTCTATTGTTCATCTATACAAACTCCCTTTCATTAGTGTTATACATAGAATTCTCCGGCATTTGGCTCAAAAATATCATTCCTTTTTGTGCACTCACCATCTTTCTGACATGTAACCTCTGTGAGCCTTCCTTTCTACTGCATATCACCTCATTCCACAAATAGCAGAATGAAGTACCATCTTTGTGTTGTTTTGGTATAGTCCAAAGTCAAAATATATCAACCTGTCATCTTTAGCCTTCCTTCTTATACACTCGTTTCCATCCATACTAATATATTATAATTTTCTTTAATTATTGAATGGATCTTCTCATGGCCAAATGGTACTTTTTGGCCAACTCGGTTACCTAGAATTCTTTCTGTTACTTCAGTTGCTGACTCCCTCCCTTGTCCTACCCACCCCTCACTTAGCATTCCTATACCAAGCTCTGAATGATCCTCACATAGTGCTTTTTCTGCTCTGTTCCTACTTCTGGCCTACACTGTTTGCTGTAGCCATCAAGCTTGGCTCTCTAGACATTTGCACTGTCCAACCACAACTTGGCTGTGGACTCTTGCTTGGCAACTATCTTGCTCATCCCTCATTGGATTTCTGGCTCACTCTCCTCAGTGGCAGATCCAGGCTTCAGCCTTCCACTGCTTTTCTTTCCCCCACCTTGCTCCTTACTCATGACAATTTCTCTATTCATTCAGTGAGGCATGAATTTACTCTCGACTTTACCCTTTTCTGTAATACCCACATACACACACACACACACACACACACACACACACAAACCACACACAAACACACACACAAACCTGATATCTCTCTTTTTCTCTAGAGAAAATTTTAGGCGAAATTTCTGAATTTACATGGTATATTCACATCTAAATTAAAATCTATTATGAAGAAATAATAGGATCTGGATTTATATGCAAATCTGAAATAATCCACCATAATAAAAAGACAAAAAAAAAGAGATAGAAAAATGTTTTTCAGACACTGGGATCAGGTTACAAAAGACGGTGATTCATGAAAGATAGGAAACAAAGTAGATAAGCCCCATAATAACCCAAGCTTAGTGGCTTGAGAGAGTTTCCAGGCTGCAGCTCAGGGAAGAAAAATTCAAGTAGAAACCAGCCAGATCCTGAGTTGAGAAACTGAAAAGGCCTGACAGAGTACCAGAACCTGCATGAAGAAAAACACTCTTGAGATCTGAAGAGGATCCCTCTCAAGTACTCAACTGTGTAATGATCAGTGCTTGCAGATAAAGAAACAATTCGAATTTGTGGTGAGGAGGTTACCTTTGTACACATTCAAAGCTGGAAATAGTACTTTTTCCTACCAGTTTAAGTGGAAGACATATTTTACAGGGCATTGGGTAGAGTAATCAAGAAAATCTTTCCCAAGTAGTGGGAAATAGCCCTAATCTGAATACTGCTTGGCAACCATCTAACAAAACATGCTATCCAGACCCAAAAAGATAAAAAAACTATTTCCAAGTAGGTAAACTGTCTCTCATTTTTTTAAAAACTAAAGAATAAGTAAAACTCACAATGTGTGGCATCTAAGCATAATTATCAGGTATACAAAAAATATCTGGAATATATGACCCATAAAGAAAATAATCAGCAAATTAAAGTGGACCCAAAATAGACATAGGTATTAGAATTAGTAGAAAAGGACATTACATTAGTTATTACAACAATTAAATACCTTCAAATTGGAAAGATACTTAAAAGGACTAAGTTGAAATTATGAAGATTAGAACTACAATGACTGTGATGACATATACTAGATAAAATTTAGATAAAATTTAGATAAAATTAATAGAATATTGAATATGGCAGAAAATTTTTTTAGTGAATTTGAAGACATAATAGAAACATCCAACTGAAACAAAGAGAGAAAAAGGAAGACAAAATAAATTAGAAAACATCAGTAAATGGGGAGACAATTTCAAGGAGCCTAACATGTATGTAATCAGAGGACCTCAGATGGGGGGTAAGAATATAAACACACAGACCAAGAAAACTCAAGGCACCCAAACATAGTCACTATGTGGAAAAATAAACCAAGGCACATTATAATTACATTACTCAAAAATTGCAAAAAAGAGATAATGCTAATATCAGCCAGAAGAAAAATGACACTTCATACAGAAGAGCAAATTTAAGGATGACAGCAGATATCTCCTTGAGAGCAATGTAAGTGAGAGGAAAATATAGAATCATCTTAAAACTAAGGAAAAGAATTGTCAATCTATTATTTATTTATTTATTTATTTATTTATTTATTTATTTTTTATTCTTTTGGTACCAGGGATTGAACCCAGGGAACCTTAATCACTGAACCACATCCCCATCCTTTTTCTACTTTTTATTTTGAGATAGTCTTGCTAAGTTGCTTAGGGCCTTGCTAAGTTGCTGAGGTTGGTCTCAAACTTTCGATCCTCCTGCCTCACCCTCTTGATTCACTAGGATTACAGGCATGTGCCTCCAAGGCCCGCGGTCAATCTATAATTATATACCAGCAAAAATATACTTCAAAAGTAAAGGTGAAATAAGATAACTTTCAGACATACAAAAGTGAAAAATGTCATTACCATTTGATTCACTATGAAATATTAAAGGAAGTCTTTCAGGCAGAGTGAAATGATAAGAAAAAGAAATCTGGAGCTACACTAATGAATGAAGATGCTAGAAAAGATAACCATGTAAGTAAACACAACATTATTTTTTAAATTGTTTAAATCTCCTTAAAATAAATTAACTTTTTAAAAAATAACAGTACTTTGTGTATTCTATTACATGTCCATAAGTAAAATGAATGACACTAAGACCAGGACAACAGCATGTGACAAAAGCATACTGTCCTCAACACCAAATGTTGACAAGGATGGGGACAATAAGACACTCTCATTCATTGATGGTGGAAATGCAAAGTGGTACAGTTGCTTTGGAAGACAGTTTTATGGCAGCTTCTTACAAAACTAAACATATTACCATAAGACCTAGCAAGCACTTTCCTTGGTATTTACCAAAAAAAGTTGAAAACTTATGTTCACATAAAAACTGGCTGGCTATATAGACATTTATGTAGATTTATTCATTCTTGCCAAAACTTGGAAGCAACCAAAATGTCTTCCAGTAAGTAAATGAATAAACTGTGTATGATATTATTCATTGTCTGAATAATATCAGACAATGGGATATTATTCAGCACTCGAAAGAAATGATCTATTAAGGCACAAGACATCATGATAGAGACGTAAATGTGTACTACTAAGTGAAGAACCAACCTGGTATGGGTACATATTGTATGATTCCAATTACATGACATTCTGAAAAAGGCAGAACTATGGAGACAGAATAAAGATTACTGGTTGTTTGGAGTTGGGGGAAGGGAGCAATAAGTAGGAAGAGCAAAAAGGATTTTGATGATACTACAATATTATATACATGTCCTTATATATTTGTTCAAATCCACAGAATTTATAACACTAAGCATGAATCCTAATGATAACCACATGTCAATATAGTTTTACCAGTTCTAACATATATACCAATCTGATGGGGATATTGATACTAGGACAGGCTGTGAGTGTAAAGGCAAGGAATCTATGGGAAATCTTTGTACCTCCTGCTCAGCTATGCTGTGAACCTAAAACCGCTCTGAAAAATATAGTTAATTTTTAAAAATTATACTATCTTAAGATTTTATACTAGGCATGAAATAGAATAAACTGAGTTTGGGGTATATTTTAACTAGTTAAATATGTTGTTGGGTCTCAGATAATGGCACCCCAAAGTTCAACATGTTGGCAATCTGATCATTTTGAACTAAAGGAGATTGGGAGGCCTCAGAAGAAGCCACAGAAATAGAGTCTCTATCTGACCTTCTCCTGCACTCCTATCTCACATCCATCTTTCTTGCATTGAAATGATTCATAGAAACCAGAACTATTCTTCCTCAAGCCAGGTTCTAGAAACAAAAAAATATTACTCTAACCTTTCCCTGCTTCTCTTTGTAAGAGACGACCATAAAGAAATTCTCGGACCTGCCTTGTCTGATAGTGAGTCACAAGACCATTATTCTAGAAGGGATCCTGCCTGTACCCAGAGGGAAAATTGCTACACAGAAAGGTCAAGAATAATTTGAACAGAGAGGTCTTGTTAGGTTCCCCCCGTAGTCAACTACCACTGGATCATATCCTTTGCTCCAATCACATTTCTACATAACTGTTTATTCCTCACTGAATTTAAGCATAAGATGTAATTTTTCCTTAGTTTTTGGGTTTTCATTTCTAAAGACTCCTGGGTTCATCTAAAACTTTGATTAAATAAATAAGTTCTTCTTGGGTCTTATTAACCTATGTTTTTTTATAGAAGTATTGCCATGACAGATATGAAGAGGAAACAATTTATCACATCTTACCATCCCTCCATCTATACTATACTGTATGCAACCACTAGAAAAGATAGAGTTATAGCTGATAAGACAGCAACACAAACAAAATGGAATCATAAAAGAAGTTCAGTGCATCCAGAAGAAGACAGAAAAAGAGAAATAAAGGGAAACAAGAAAAGATGGAATAAATACAAAGACCATAGACTTATACTTGACAATGTCAATCGTCACCCTGATGTACCCTCAGCTTAAAAGATAGAAATTGTTGTACTGGATTTAAAAAGCTAGGCTTAACTATATTCTGCCTATAAGATAACCATTTTAAATTAAAATGTTCCAACTCCAGATAACTTCTGGTAAATCCTAGGAAACATTTAAGAGGAAAAAAGCTCATTCAATACAAACTTTTCTGCAAATTTGAAGAGGAAGACGAGATATTTTGAAACCCATTGCACAAACAAGGCTCATGATAGATGTTAGGACTGTGGCACATAGGAAGTATTTATTGAATCTTCCAAAATGATTAGAAAGAACTTAATTTTTTTTTCAGGAAAATCTTGTTGATTTTGTTTGTTTGTAAGTTAACAATACAGTGCTGTGCCTTGAAATAATGACTCGTGTCTTTGTTGTTAGCCATAAGCCAAATATTCTAACCAAAGAAAAAGCCAGGAAGATAACAAATTTTAAAAAGCACCCTAGAAAGAATGTCAGCTATGAATTTGTTAAATATCTATAATATGGTTCTAAAATCCTTGCTAATTTATCATTCACTGAGAAGCCTTTTAAAGGTTATTGTAAAAATGAAGTGATTTTTTTCTTGATAGGAATTTTGTATATCATTTCTTTAATGCAAGTTACTCCAATTACCATTTAGCTAATGAACCCTTCAAATTTCATTTGCATAATTGGTGCCAATTTTGACAAGAGGAATTTATCCTGCTGTGATAAAAGCATCATCGGACTCGCCAATAGAGTGATGATTATTTAGTTTAAAATCAGCATGGACATGCCACTAAACAGACAAGCAGCAATCCTAGCTTGTCATTCTGGGTTTCTAGAGCTCATGCTTTTCTTCTGTTTACAGAGTCTGGGATTCAACATGATTTATTATACCCAATGTTAAAATTACCACTAAGGAAGAAGCTTTCATTTAAATGGCATCTTCGGACAACTAGAACACTCTGATCTTCAAAATGAACTTCCTCTTTTTCAAGGGCGAGGACATTTTTATGTCTGTGTAGTGGTGACTCTTTCAAATCTCTCTTCATAATTCCAACTTTGCTACAGGGCCATGTATTAAATTGCATACTAGACATATTCACCTGGTTCCCTGTAGTAGGCTCTGTGCTATGCTCTCTCCATATATTACATCATCCTCTCTATATCCTTGTACAGGCCATAATATCATCCTTATTTACACATGAGAAAAAAACAAGATCACAAGTAAATTCCATTTCACACAGCTGGTAAGAAGAAAGATGTGGGATTCAAATCCAATTATTCTGTGTGGTAAGCTATTTTATACTGCCTACTGCTTTATTACATCTGAGAACTAATCTGACTTAAAATTGAGCTCCTAGACCAAATAGTATTTGAGATCATGGTTTCAGAAAGCAAAAAAAAAAAAAAAAAATCAACAACAACAACAACAACAAAAAACACCATCCTCCCACACCCGTTATATCAAACAAAAAAGTCAGCTTTACTCTCTGCTTTCCTCCAAGCCATCAACCAGTTTGCAAAGGCTGAGTTTCGGGTTTTTCCTTAAATAGAATGTAGCCTGATTGCTTGGGGAATGAAGTAGTGGTTAGGTGAAGGAGCACACTAGCTACAATTGTTCTAAAACTGATCACTCCGATCAGAGCAATCTAAACAATTTGTACAGACTCCTACATTACAATTATGGTGATTCAGAATGATCGTATGGGTACAAAAAAAAATTGACCCAGATCATCAAAGTACTCATCCATGTCTTCATCTGTCTTGTATATACACACCTAGGTCCATGAAATATAACTGAGTTTGATTACTGGGGCAAGGAATCAGAGTATAAAGTTGAGATAATATTTCTTGTGTCTTTATTAAATTCTGTAAACCCAGTTTCCTCCTGGAATTGCTAGGTGGATTAAATGTAGTGTGACAAAATCAGTGCTAACTGTGTTTCTGTATAACACAATTAATCATAAAGCACAGATTCACTCTTTTTGCATTTATTTATGGACAATAACCTAAGAGTTCTAAATACTACTGGGTAGAAAGTAGCCATTATTATAACTAGAGAAATGTGTGAAATAAGGAAAAACTGCATTTGAAAAAGAATCAGGAACTTACCTTGAAATCAGAGTTCCAGTAGTCAGGGGAGTTTCAGGAATTTGACATTTGTTAAGTACTGATGGTGTTCTAGAAAGAGTGTGCAAAATGCTTGATTTGTTTTATTACATTTACTCCCCCCCCCCAAGGATTTGCTCCATGCCTGTGGTCTATGCTTTATTTTCAGTCATGGTGCTGAAAACATGGAAGCTTGTGATGTCAATATTATTTTGTCTTTTTTCTCATTTTTAAATAACTCTAAGTAACTTTTTCAGGATTTCATCTGTGACAGTTAAAAATTGAACCTGAGTTTCTGTGACTACAAAAAACATTTTCCTGAACTTAACACAATGCTGTCATCTACATTCCTAGAACTTTTCCTTACCAGACAAGTAAAATTAGTGTGGATGATATCTGGTGGCGAAAAAAAGGTTCAGGTTTAAATTTTTATTCTATAAATCATTAACTTTATAATTATGGGCAAGTCCAGCATCATGAGTCTCAGTCTTAACCAGTATATTGAAAAATAAAATTTCCAATTCACCTGGATTGCAGTGAAGATTATACCAAAAAAATGTATGGAAAGTTTGTGGTATGTTATCTTGTTCTCAGACTTTAAAAGGGGGCATTTATTATCTGATTTTCAAAGATTGAACACACTGATGTTGCGGCAAGGAATCACACTGTGGCAAGTATCACACTGTATTCTCAGCATCTAGCTTAATATTATAGACATATGAGAAATGTTTGGGGCATAAATAATGAATACATGAGTGAATGGTGTCTGCAGGTAGCCAAAAGCCATATATCTATCACAATATGTTTTTTTCTCGATGAGATATATTCCTTTTATTAGTGATATTTTCCCTTATCTTTTTAGTTCTGAAAGATTCCTGCTGTGAGGTAATATTAATAATGCTTCACCTTATGCTTTTAAAAGCATATCATGCCAAAGGATATAACAGGAACTGGTAAACACTAATCATATTTAAACAGGACAAGAGAAAATGATCAGTTCATACAAAAGGAAAGAACATTGTTACAGGATCAAAATTATCAGAGATGTTTGAGTAAATTCTGATTTTATAAAATAACCCATGGAAGAATATTCTTTTTTAAAAAAAACCTTTCAACACATAAAGATGTTTAGACTTATACTTAGAACAAATCCTCTAATCTAGAAATGAAACAGATATCTGATCTGAAGACAGGTATGATATAGAGAGGCATTCAGATAAACACAGAATTGTTCTAATGCAATTGGGCACAAAATTATGCATGGAAAAATTGAAATTGAAAAATGTTATGATTTTAGGAAATGCATAGTTATATTTGACTGACACTGATGAGAGATATTAGTATGTTCTCTTTTCTGTAAAAATACATAAGCAATGATACTGAGATTGATTTTATATTATGATCTATGAAACATTATGTCATTTTATGCTGCTTACATATAAATAAGTTATTAAAATTTAAAAAATAAAGCAACCTTTGTTTTTAATAACAAAACTTTTAAATACCTAGCTTTTGTCCTATTGATCCTTTGCCAGGTCTCTCAAGTTGTGGTAGATTGCTGCTCACAACGTTCATTCCCTCCTTTCTATGACATGTATGTATTTGACTCTTTATTTTGGGCCTTGCCAGATGAATTTTTTGGTCAGTGAGTTTTGTGTAAAAGCAATGATATGCCAGTTTCAAGTGTACAGCTTAAGAGTATGGGTGTCAGATTCAATAAATAAAAATATAGGGTGATCAGTTGCATTTCAAATTCACATAATCAACAACTTTATTTTCAGCACAAGTAATATTTTTAATATAAGTAATAATAGCACATTCAATATTGGGGATATGTTTATATTAAGATATATTCATTGTTTATCTAAATTTTAAAGTTAACCAATCTCTTTCTTTAAGGAGGATGTTCAATCTGTTCTTCTTCAAGGACATATCTCACAGCTGTCTCTATGTCTTACACACAAGCGGCCATAGAAACATCTTCCCATGGTCGTACCTTTATGGTCACACTCGCCACTTAATCTTGTGATCAAGTTTTTAATTATTTTCTTCTTTCTAGTTGCTAAAGGCTCTACTTGACACAGAGTGGTTCCTCAATAGGTGATTGTTGAAATGTTCATAAAATACTATCTTAAGAAAGAATGGGAAAGCCTATGCTTACACTGCGAAGTCCTGAAATGAGAACACTGGTACTCTCTTGACAGCACCAGAAGTTTACATAATTGTTGGCACAGTATAACTAACCCATATGGCTTTTGGTCAATATGTCAGAATATTAATTAACAATCATGTTATTTATGAAGTGGATGCAATATTTTAACATTTACTAAAATATATGATTAAAGTTGTTATTTTCACTTTTGCTCAATATTTTAATCATTCTTAAGAGACGCGTTAGTTTTTGAAGAAAACATCTAACCACCGGAATATTTATCCTTGTAATTTGAATATTTATCCTTGTAATATCTTTATGTTTGATTGTAAATAAGACCCCAGATTGTAGCTGGATGGGTGAGTTAGGGAAGGAAAGACTAACAATCTGGAACTACAGTAAACAGGAGCTGGGGGCTGGGGATGTGGCTCAAGTGGTAGCATGCTCGCCTGGCATGTGTGCGGCCCGGGTTCGATCCTCAACACCACATACTAACAAAGATGTTGTGTCTGCCGAAAACTAAAAAATAAGTATTAAAAATTTTTTCTCTTTCTCTCTCTTTAAAAAAAAAAAAAAAGAACAGGTGCTGGATGTGCCTTGATGTTGGGTTCTCTTTGGAGATTTGTTTGAAAGATCTCAACCAGGGTTTGCACCAAACCACTCTATTACTCAAGAAAAGTATTCCATTTGAATTTTTTCCTAGTGGGAAATGGTGAATCAATATTTTTCAAATTAAAAAAAATGAACTGAGTTGAAAAATCCTTTTCCTAAAACTCTTTTATCCAGGGTTCTTATGTTACTGCTCAGGGGAAGAGAAAGAGGTCTAACTTTGAAAATCTCAATAAATAGTAATAATTGCATTTCCAAATGCATTTTCCATCTTCTCTTTTCATGCCGCTTCTTTTCCGTTGCCCTCATAAGCACTTTTCTAACTTTGTTTATTAATCTCCCATGTACAGCATCAGAAAATGGGGCCAGCTCACAGATGGAAAGTTAGAACTTGGGCCAGACAGCTAATGTATTCATCTTCTGTCTCCAGAGTTAGTCAAGTGTGTCCAGCTGGTTTAGCATAATAGGAGACTTATTAATACAACATAGCATCATAATCAGCGAATTGAGACTAAATTTTCTTTCAACAGAAAGGAAACTGTACAGTGTTCCACAGACTCTCTGGGGAAAAGTACAAACCAGTTCAAACTTAGGATTCCTCATCATCTAACAGAAAGATTGTCATCACAACAAGTACAACAAACGTTTGCCTGCCGTGCATCTTACCTCCATTTTCCTTTGAGGAGAGTTCATAATAGCTACCCAGGGCAGTTTTTAGGCACTTGAAAATAAATAATGTTCCCATCTAAATACTTTGAAAGTGACTTGCACTCTATTGTGCCACAAGGTAGACATTTTAGCCAGCTTTTTCACTGCTGTGACAAAAAGACAATTGACGAGAATAATTTTAGAGGAGGAAAAGTTTATTGGGTGTTATGGTTTGGATATGAGATGTTCCTCCAAAAGCTTATGTGTGAGACAATGCAAGAAGGTTCAGAGGAGGGAGGATTGGGTTGTAAGAGTCTTAACTCAATCAGGGATTTAATCCCCTGATAGGGATCAATTGAGTGGTAACTGAAGTTGTAGGGTGTGGCTATAAGAGGTGGGAATTAGGGCATGGCTTTGAGGTATATATTTGTATCTGGAGAGTGGAGTCTCTCTCTCTCTCTCTCTCTCTCTCTCTCTCTCTCTCTCTCTCTCTCTCTCTCTTTCTCTCTTTCTCTCTCTCCCTCTCTCCTTCTTGATCACTCTGATGTGAGCTGCTTCCTTCTGCCAACCTCTCCCACTTCAGCCTCACTTTGAGCCCTGAGGTATTCATGGTTTCAGAGGTCTCAGTCCATAAATGGCCAATTTCTTTGCTCTGGGCCAAAGGTGAGACAGAACATCATGTTGTGTGTCAAGAGTAAAGCAGGTCTGGACATGGCCACCAGGAAGCAAAGAAAGGGGGTACAGGTTGGGGAGAGAAAGAGAGAGAAAAAAAGACAGGTCTCCCCTCACCGAGGATAAAATATAAAACCCAAAGGCACGACCCAGGGACCCACCTCTTTCAGCCACCCCCTACTTACTTACAGTCACCATCCAGTTAATCTCTATCAGGGGATTAATGCACTGATAAGGTTAAAGCTTTTATTAACCAATCATTTCACCTCTAAACTTTCTTGCATTGTCTCACACATGAGTTCTGGGGAACACCTTATATTGAAACTCTAACAATAGAAAACCTAGGACACAAAATTTACAAATGACGTTTAAAAAAAATCTGATTTAAATAAGGGCTCATCTATTTGCCATATAATTCACTGTGAATGTCTTGAACACAATTGTCCAATTATGAAAAGAATTCTTTACATCTACCAGCAGATGTGCTCCGTGAAGTGGAGAAATGAGACAAGACTAAATTGAACAAGTAAACAAAACACTTATGCTTAAAATATCTAAAGGAGTCCAGAACTTAACTTATATAGATGCATCTTCCAATTTTCAAATTCATGTCTCTGGCTTTGGTCTCCAATATGGCGATATCCATTATTCTTTACTCTTTGGAGAATTTGTTAAAAGTAAAACCTAGAAATGATCCGGGTCATTGAAGATTCTTGATCTAGGAGGATGAGGGCTGCAATGACACTACTGTTGTTGGTGGTGAGTGTCAGATAGTGTCATATTGGAATGAGAAGAGGCTTTAGAGGCAGCGTGGAATGCTAAGATCAAGGAGGATAGGGTATGAACACTAGCTCCACCAATTACTGGCTTGGACTAGCTGCTTAAACGGTGTATGAAACTCTAGTCCTTGAATTTTGCAGGCAGTTATTATGTGTGTACTTTACAGAATTCTTGTAAAGATTGATTATAAGATTCAAGGTAAGCACTCAGCACCCTGACATGCAATAGAAATCTACTATGATTACTATGAATATTTTATTAGGAATAATGTTATTCAGATCCAGAAAAAATGCTTTTAGATCACAAGTGTGTCACTTTACTGTCTTTGTAAACACAAGAAAGTTGTTAGGGTATAATGACTCAGTTTCCTTGTGTGTCATAAGGGGATATATACCCCACAAATTGTGGGGTTTAAAGTCTTTTTCAGCATTTTATAGCATACTGTAAAGCATCAATTCAGTTTCTGGTGTAGCATTGTATAACTAAGTGTAATTATTATTGTCTATTTGTCTTACACTCTGAACATATTCTAAAGATAAGAGAGAAAGTTCAAAAAATTTTTAGTATGTTCCAATGCTCTTTCAACCAAATTAGGCAGTCAGGACATACAAAATAGGCTAAGAAATGTACTATCTAAAATTTCAGAATTTTTGATAACTTATATGTAACAACAAAATTGGACCTCCCTAATATGTTAGTATTCATTTATTAATAAAAACAATGGTGCATTACAACATATTATGAATATCATATGAAATATACAAATAAGCTAAAAGAAAGAGGTGAATTATTTCCTCATGTATTGTTGATATCTCATTCTTAGCTTGAAGGAATGGATTAAAGGAGTTGTTTTTAGCTTTATTTTTTTAAGATATAAAGTCTTTCTATAACAAAAATATTGTTATATAATCTGTTAATATATTATATGTTAAATATAAGGGTATTATAAAATTCAGGAAAATAATATGACTGACTATGCCTCATTCATTTTTAAACTTACTTTAATATATTGTGACAAAGTAGTATAAAGATCTAATTCTGATTTCATTTTTTTAAATTCTGATTTTGCTATCATAACTAAAACAGATTTATGAAAATAAGACCAGCAAAACATCTCTGACTATTCATAAAAAATTAAAACATCAAAATTTATTTGCTAATTATGCAAAGTTTATGATAAATTTTATCTTATAAATTTCCTTGTTTACAATTGATTGTTTATCAACCTGACTGCAAAGTGTTACATTTTTACATTTATTAAAATGAAGTTCAAAATCCTCCAAATGTCATTTGTAAACATTTTAGAAAGATTATAAAATTATGTTTCTGAAGTATTAGAGTCTGTCTAGATTATCATTTTATATATGATACCAAACATTTTTATAGCAACTCCTCAATAAGAATATAAACAATTTAGACATCTATTTTCCAAAGTTGTTTCCACAGATAGAGTTTCTTTCTGAAAGCAATTATTTTCTCAAGTATTGTTAAAATCTCACTCTTAGCTTGAAAGAATGGATTAAAGGAATTGTTTTTTGCTTTGTTTTATTTTTTAAGGTCTCATAGGTAGTTGCTACCTGAAAGACATTTGTCAAACCACTTGTCAACGATCAGCAAATTTGCAATAGCTGTCATTTATAAAACATAAAAACACATAATTCACTTTTATGTTTAACACTTTTCACAATATTGCCAAAAGATAGCCAAACAAATTTTGTAAAATTTTGCAGTAAGTTTCCATTTTATCAAATACTATTGTAATGATTTTAGTATTTTAAAATCTTTGTTTTTTAACACAATTAAACTTGTGATAATATGCTGTTATATAAAATGTGGTAGGTTATAGTACATGGACCCTCTAGTTAAATACCACCAGTATTACCACTATCTTGAAGAGTTTTACTCTGTAGTGATAAATTTCTGATGAAAAGAAAGAGTAAGGATGCTAGTCTTGCTTTATTTATTAAATAGTAAAAAGCTTCATTTCTTCCTCATATTTATGTTAAAAATAGATACTATGACCATACTTTCTCTCTGCTTTTAGTGGATCATTCTGTACCTTCCTGGGTATGTGACCCCCAGTTTACAAAACAGTGTAAAAAAACCACAAGTTTTTGATGCAATCTGTGTAAGAAAATTTGCAAAAGCTGGAGTGTCAAAAGAAGGCTAGTCTTTTGACTTTGGTTTAGGGGAAACAGTCTTCAAAGATGACTTACTAGTGAAAATGTTTTGTTAAGTACTGTCACATCAACTATCATTTTCTGCCTAGAAAATAAAAAAAGCTAATTCATGTTCAGAGGTTCTGTTCCTATGGTGTTCAATGAAGTAGCTATTAGCCACATCACATTATTTAAATATAAATATATTAAAACAAAATTTGGAGTTCCTCCATTGTGTCTTGACATGTGGCTACTGCTTATCCTGTTGGTAGCATAGATTATTGGATATGTCCTTTGTTTAGCTCCATTTTGTATTGGTACAACAGGATACTTGGGTGATTTATAAAGAAAAGAGATTTATGTGGCTGTGGTTGTGGCTTAGCAGTAGAGAGCTCACTTAGCACTAGTGAGTCCCTAAGTTCAATTGTCAGCACCACACAAAAATAAATAAAATATAGGTACTGTATCCAACTACCACTAAAAAATAAATATTAACAAAAGAAAAGAGATTTATTTTAGCTTACCATCCAGAAAGTTCAAGAGCATAATGTCACTTCTATTCAACATAGCCCTTGAAACTCTAATAAGAGCAATTAGGTAAAAGAAAGAAATTAAAGGGATACAAATAGGAAAAGAGCTCAAACTATCCCTATTTGCCAATGACATGGTTCTATATTTAGAAGATCCAAAACTTTATTAGAAAACTTCTAGAGCTCATAAACAACTAAGCAGGATATGAAATTAACACTAATAATTCAATTGCATTTATATATACCCATGATGAGTCCATTAAAAGAGAAATTACGAAAATTATCCCATTCACAATAACCTCAAAAAAAATTGGGGAATCAGTCTAACAAAAGAGATGAAACACCTCTACAATGAAAACTACAAAACACTAAAGAAAGAAATTGAAGAAGACATTAGAAGATGAAGAGATATATCCCCTGTTCTTGGATAGGCAGAATTAATATTGTCAAACTGGCCATACTACCCAAACACTATATGGATTCAATGAAATTGCTATTAAAATTGCAATGATGTTCTTTATATAAATAGAAAAGGCCATCATAAAATTCATTTGGAAAAATAAGAAGCTCAGAATAGCCAAAGCAATCCTTAGAAAAGTGAAGCCAGAGGCAATGACAATACCAGACATTAAATTATACTACAGGGCCATAGTAACACAAACAGCACGGTACTGGCACCAAAATAGACATGAAAACCCATAGAACAGAACAGAAAGCACCGAGACAAAACCCAAATAAATACACTTATCTCATTACTAAACAAACATGCCATAAACATACATTGAAGAAAAGATAGCCTCTTCAACAAGTGATGCTGGGAAAACTGGATTCCATATGTAGCAGAAATAAAATAAACCCCTATCTTTCATCCTGCACAAAAAACTTAACTCAAAGTGAATTAAGGACCTAGGCATTAGACCAGACAGAAATCCTGCACCTACTAGAAGAAAAAGTATGCCCAATTCTCCATCATGTCAGCTTAGAAATTGAATTTTTCAACAATACCCCTAAAGTGCAAGAAGCAAAATCAAGAATCAATAAATGGGATGGTATAAAACTAAAAACTTCTTCACAGCAAAGAAAACAATGATGTAAAGAGAGAGCCTACAGAATGGGAGAAAAATCTCTTCCACTTGCAACTCAGAGTATTAGTCTCCAGCATATACAAAGAACTCAAACCTCTAACAACAAAAGCCAAATAATCCAATTAATAAATGGGGAAAGAAAATGAACAGGCACTTCATAAAAGAAGAAATACCATCAATCAACAAATATATGAAAAAATGTTCAACATCACTAATATTTAGAGAATGCAAATTAAAACTACACTGAGATTTCATCTCATTACAGTCAGAATGGCAATTATCGAGAATACAACAAGTGTTGGTGAAGATGTGGGAGAAAAAGTACACTCATACATTGCTGGTGAACCTACAAATTGGTCCAACCACTCTGGAAAGCAGTCGAGTCCTCAGAAAACTTGGAATGGAACCACCATTTGATCAAGTTATCCCATCCCTCAGTTTATACCCAAAGGACTTTAAATCAGCATACTGTAGTGATGTGGCTACATCAATGTTTGTATCAGCTCAGTTCACAGTAGCAAAGCTATGGAACCAACAGATGAATGGATAAAGAAATGTGGTCTATATACACAATAGAATATTACTCGGCCATAAAGAAGAATGAAATTATGCCATTTGTTGGTTATGACATTTGCTGGTAAACGGATGTAACTGGAGATTATTGTGCTAAGTGAAATAAACAAACCCCCAAAAAACCAAAGTCCGAATGTTGTCTGTATATGCAGATGCCAATTCATAATAAGGGTGGAGGAGGAAAGAATAGTATCCAATATAATCATTATAATAGAATCCAATATAATGTAGAATCCAATATAATCATTGGATTATATAGAGGGGATTAAGGGGAGGGAGGAGGGATGAGAATAGGAAAGACATTAGAATGAATCAGACATAACTTTACTGTGTTCATATATGAATACATGACCAGTGTAATTCCACATCATGCTCAACCACAGGAATGGGATCCTAATTTACTCCATGTGTGTATAATATGTCAAAATGAATTCTATTGTCATATATATCCAAAAAGAGAAAATAAAAAATAGCATGGTGTCAACATCTACTTTGTTTCTACTGAGGGACTTGTGATGGCAAAGCAGAAGGGCATGCCAGTGTGAGTAGAAGAGAAGCACTTACATAGAATGGTATTTCCAAGGGAACTATGTATCAACTAGCTTTCAAAGTAACCAGCTTACTTTAAAAAAAATAAAAAAAATATTTTAGTTGTAGATGTACACAATACCTTTATTATACTTATTTATTTTTATGTGGTACTAAGGAATGAACCCAGTGCTTCACACATGTGAGGTGAGCGCTCTGTCACTGAGCCACAATCCCAGCCCACTAACCTACTTTTGAGGGAACTATATTAATCCTTTCGTGAAGGTGGACATTTATGACCTGAATACCTCTTAAAAGCCCCAAATCTCTCAATACCACTGTTTTGGGGACCATGCCTCAATATGAGTTCTGTCTTGGATAAATAACATCCAAATCACAGTATCCATTATTTCAGAAAAAGTCACTGCATAGAACTAGTCTGAAATTTGACCTTTAAGGAGGTCCCACAGATTTTCCCTGATGTAACTGTTACTATCTAAAATCACAAGCAGCTATTTTATTTGATCTACAACATCATAGAATGAAGAACTGTCCTTCCTCAATTAGTAAAATACAATTAGAACTTCAATCATTAATACTAGTTCATTTTTATTAAGCACTTACTTTGTACCAGGAATTATGCTATTTTGTAAGATTCATTTCATTTCATTTTCACAGTGATCTATAAAATAAGCTCTTAAATGTGTAAGCCATCCAAAGTGACAAGATTGAGAAATAGCAAAACAAAGCTGTGACATAAATTCTGGAGTCAGGTAATTAAGTGGAGTTATGTTAGTGATGTGACCTGAACTGTGGAGAAAAACAGGAATGGTACATGAGAACTCAGGTGCTTGCCCTGAGCACAAAAGTTAAGGAAATGGAATGCATCTGTTTATGAGAAGTCCCTAAAAATTTCACGTGTGTGATTATGAAAGTTAGTTTAGAGGTGAAATGATTGGGTTATGAGCACCTTAAACGAATTAGTGTATTAATCTACCTGAATGGATTAACTGATTGGTAACTATAGGTAGGTCAGGTGTGGCTTTGGGAGGTATGTCATTGGGGAGTTTCTTTGGGGTGTATATTTTGTCCCTGGTTAGTGGAACTCAGTCTCACTGCTTCCTGATTACTATGTACTGACTGCTTTCCTCTGTCACACTCTTCTTCCACGATGTTGTGCCTCACCTTGGGTGGAGTATTGGAATTGGCCGTCTATGGACTGAGACCTCTGAAACCATAAACCAAATAAATTTTTCCTTCTTTAATTGTTTCTTGGCAGGTCTTTTGATCACAGTGACAGAAAAGCTAACTAAAATGGCATAACAAATCTCAATGATCAAGATAAGTTATATTTTAATGCACTAAACAAAATTAATGCAAAATACCCATGAAAGAAATATATCAAAGTTTTGGACAAAAATTAGTGATTTTTTTCTTTTGCCTCAATTTCCCAATGGCTCTGCAAGGCACCTTGTTTAAAATTGTGAAATAGTTTCCATTATGGATTTTTTTTAAATTAATTCAGTTTTTGAAAATATTGCATGTAAATACTTTCAGTCACGTCTTTTGACTTAAGTTAGAACTACGACTGATTCAAATAATTAATCAGAATCTCTGAGGCCATAAACCAGAGAGCTAACTTTTTTGACAATTCGTAAGTGTGATTTGGTAAATACTGATACATGACTCTTTTCTCTGCTTTGTTTACTGCTGATGTATCCAGATATATTAAATACTTGGGCACAATGATTTTTATTATCACAGTCTTTTGCAATGATACAAACTACTTGCTATCTGTTTTGATTTTTAAGACAAATATCTCTTCCCATGAAAACTTGAGTAATAATGATAAGTGATACTAGCCTTTAGATACAAAATATTATATAAAAAATACTTAGATGCAGAATCATTAGATCATGCAATATATGCTCAATAAATAAAACATTTTATTAGATGATATTTAGCTTTTTTTCTCTTTCTCCTTTACGTGATTTTCTTGAGAGATAGGAAATTGGCATCAGATAAATAACACTTAAAAAATTGTCATGGAACTTCATGTTACAGAAAATGAAGGAAGCCATATTGAGTGATTAATAAGCAAAAGTTTTTGTAAGAGAATGGTAACTTCTAAAGTGACATTCTACCATGACCACTAAACACATGGAGCATACCCTTCCAAATGTGTCTGTTGAGTAACCTGTTCCCAGGGTTTACACTTCAGAGCATTCCTCAGTAGGAGGCTCTGTAGTGCATAAGCAAAGGGAAAGAGACAAGCATGGTTTCTAGTACAGACAGACTGGAATTCAAAGCTCAGCTCTGATAGCTATGCAGTGTTGGGCAAGGAACTTGCCCTCCCTCATGCTGTTTCCTCCAAGAAAAAGCAGTATCTGAGTGTGTTCTTATTGGGGTGTAGACTTTATATTTTTATACCTATTGCTTATAGAGCTTTATTTGTGATATGAGATTTAGGTCAAAATTATTATTTTGCTTGATTATTGCATTTATCAGACACTATTTTAACTAATTAGGGTAAAGAATTCAGGTAAGAAAATGAACACTAAACAGTAAGAGAGGCAATTTAATTTGAGGTTTCTCATAAGCAAACAAATCCAAACTCCGTCCTAATATGTGAGTAAGTTATATTAATAAAAAGGTAGTTGTTAGACACATTATTGTTCAATATCAGTTACCATTATCTTTTGGTATGCATTTGTGGGAAACTCCCCACTGTTTTATAACAAACAGGATATTAAATCATTAATTTCTATATATTTGTGGAGCCCAAGTATTGCAAGAGACAGATGAATTTAAGAAGAAAATCTTCAGTTTTCAAGCAGAATTGAGAAATATGTTTTCAACCCAGGTCTTGCTGAGTTGAAAAAATAACAACTTCTCATTCACAGTTCCTTAAATCACAAAAAGCTTTCTAAGTAAGAAATAGCTTCAGGGCAAAGATTAAATTTAGGCACTGACAGTAAAATGTGGCCTCAGGGTGAAACCCAAATCAATATAATAGTTGTAATACTGGTTTGATAAACTCAAAGATTTAAGGCACTTCCTGAAAGACAAATACTGTTAAGGATTTTAAAGATATTATCTCAGGGCATTCTGAATCTCAACCCAAAGGAGATAGAGGTATGCCTTACAGAGATTCGTAGTTATTGCATTTTTCTGATGTAGTGAATTATAATTCGATACCTTGGAAGTCCACAGTGTTTTTGAAGGTAGTTGGATTACATTAAGTGAAAATGGTTAAACTTTTAAATTAAAATAAGGTTTTGGAACTCTAGATTGTGTGGGCAGGAAGATGGCTGAGAGAGTAACTTAAGTTATCATTATAGGCCTTTTCTTATAGAAAAGGAAGAATGATTCATAGGACGGAGTCCAAGGATGGAGCTCAGTCATAGGAAATTACTCCCAGTGATCAGAACTAGATCCTAATTAAGGAATATCCTCTGCCCCAGAGTAGCATGCTTGGGAAATTTAGGTTTTGCCCTTGTCAACAAAGTATGCAAAGTTTGTTTCTTTCTTTCATTCTTATTGGTACTGAAGATTGAACCCAGAGGCACTTTACCATTGAGCCATTTTTATTTATTTATTTATTTAAGTTTATTTATTTCTTTATTTAAGTCAACATCTCATTAAATTATTGGTCTTGAATTTGTGATGATCCTGCCTCAGTTTCTGGAGTAGTTTAGGAATACAGACATGGGTTACTGTGTTCAGCTAAAGTTTGCCCTTTTTGATTCACAGATCTCTGATTAACAAGATCCATTTTGGAAGAGCTTGATCTGGATATGAGTATGAATCATGAGAGATATAGTACTTTAAACCTGAACCCATAATTCAATAAGAATTCTGAGTCTTGAATGGGGCTGAAGTCTTTCACTTCTGGGGTAAATATGAATTGTTATGGCGAGAGGGTGAATTATTGTAAATTGCCTGCAAATATTGCCATCAAGAATTTCTTCCATTCCTGTATGGTCATAATGTTCCTGCACGAACAGGTGAAGTCTATTTCCTCTAGCTCTGAATCTGAAATAGCCTGGGGTTTGCTCTAATAAAATATAGGAAAAGAGAGGTTCTGTACTTTTAAGGCCAGGTCTTAAAACAATTGGCAACTTCTATTTTTCCTTTTTCGTGGAACTCTGAGCTACCATTTAAGAAATCCGACTGTCCTTCAGGAGGGGTTGAAGAGGGAGTATATGAGGCCATGTTAGACATTCCATCTGAGCTCCCAGCTAAAATCAACCATCTGATTACAACAACTGAACCCACATAATGTCAGTCTTTTAAAGAAGTATGAGAATTAACAAATCAGTTTTGTTTCAGTCACTGTAGTTTCTATTGGTATCTAACAAATTACTGTAAATCTAGTGGCTTCAAAACAACACCCCTTTATTATCTTACCATTTTCCTAACCCAGGAGTCTGGTCACAGCCAAGCTGGGTTCATAATAAAGTTGCTGCATAGACTCAATTCAGTCTTTTTTTGTTTGTTTGTTTTCCTCTTCATTTTATTTTTTTTAATTTTTAATTTTTTATTTTTTTATTGGTTGTTCAAAACATTATAAAGCTCATGACATATCATCTTCCATACATTTGATTCAAGTGGGTTATGAACTCCCATTTTTTACCCCAAATACAAGTTGCAGAATCACATCGGTTACACATCCACATTTTTACATAATACCATATTAATGACTGTTGTATCCTGCTACCTTTCCTATCCCCTACTATCCCCCCTCCCCTTCCCTCTCATCTTCCCTCTCTGCTCTATCTGCTGTTGTTTAATTCTCTCCATTGTTTTTTCTCCCCTTTCCCATCACAAACTATTATATGTAATTTTGTGTAACAATGAGAGTCTCCTTCCATTTCCATACAGTTTCCCTTCTCTCTTTCTCTCCTCCCACTCTTCTCTGTTTAATGTTAATCTTTTCTTCATGCTCTTCTTCCTTGTTCTGATCTTAATTGCTCTCTTTATATCAAAGAAGACATTTGGCATTTGTTTTTTAAGGATTGGCTAGCTTCACTTAGCATAATCTGCTCTAATGCCATCCATTTCCCTGCAAAATCCACGATTTTGTTGTTTTTTTGTGCTGCATAATACTCCATTGTGTATAAATGCCACAGTTTTTTAATCCATTCATCTATTAAAGGGCATCTAGGTTGTCAATTCAGTCTTGATTAGAGAAGAATCTTCTTCCAAACTCACTGAGGTTGTCGCTAGAATTAATCTTCCTAACCCATGTACTTGAGAGCTGTCTTCTTTCAGCATGTCAGCTAACACCTTTTGCCAGGTTCTAAGAGACCCCTTACCTTCCACATGGCCTTCTCCTTAGACAATTACAATGTGACTGTTAACTTTAGCTTGAATCTGCTAAAAGAGAGAGAGAGAGAGAGAGAGAGAGAGAGAGAGAGAGAGAGAGAGAGACAGAGATGCATATAATGTAACATAATCAAAGATGACATCATGCTAACTTTACTACATAAGCTAATCATGGGAGTGACATCTTCTCACCTTGGCCATATTATGTTGGTTAGAAGCAAGTCACAGACTCCTCCTGCACTTAGGCAGTGGGATTATGCAAGAGCTGACTCAATTTGGCCATTAGTATGGCCATACCCCCTTAGTTTTAGGTGATTGTCACACAACTATAAGTAATTAAAATATTTTCCTTCTAGCAGCAACCCTTCAAGTAAAAATTGCCATTTTTATTCATTCAAGTAAAGAATGTTTAGAAAAATTAAAAAGTTATCTTTCCCTAGTAACGTTGGTCACAGTACTTAAGTAGGCTTGGCTGCCCATTCCATTCAGTGGGTGAGAAGTTCTAGCTATAGGAAATTTCCAGGCCATTTCGAACACGAATTTCAAGCTGAGCACTGTTCTACCCATATTCTGCTCTCACCCTCAAGATTCAAGCAAATTCTTTTAGAAACAAGGTTACCTTGTAGGAGCACACAATTTCAGATATTAAGAATCAAATTCAGAACAAAGTTACAATAATACATTTCACCTAACATCAATCTTGAAAACAGAAGGTCAAGAGTCATGTAGATGTTCAGCAAAAGGGAACTTGGATGTTATAAATTCTTGACTAATGAACAAGCTATCCTAAATAAAGATGGAAAAATATCAGACTGTGCTGATTTCCTAACTTGTAAAGGCAAGTTACAAGGGATGATTTCCTCATATTCCTAATTAAAAAATGCATGAAATCCAATGGACATCACGCAGGTTTGAATCATATATCAGTACCATGTTGCTATGAATGCCTCGTTTGTAGCTTCATTTTAAACTGGGACAGTAACCACACTCTTCAACTATTCACAATAATATATTATATATAAGTCAATTTATGTGTGATACTCAATTAACACTTAAAAATAACCTATCAGAGTTACTGTTGTATACCGTACTTTTTTAAAGAAAGAAATTGAGTCTTAGAGAATTTACTAAGTAGAAAAAACTCATATATCCAGGAATTCATGGAGCCATAACTACAACTTAATTCATTTCCATCAATCTCCTAAAAGTTATACATTATGAGAAACTATTTCTTCATTTACCTTCACAAGTGAAATGATGCCAAAACTTTTTGGCAAAGATAGGACTTGTACCACTGCACTCTTCCATTAGTCGCAGATAATAGAGATAGGCAGTAGATTTTCTGGGGTTTCCTTCAAGGAGCGAAAATTATAGAAGACAGTGTACTTTTCCAAAGGCATCAAATCACTGAAGTCTAGAAATATATCTTTTTGTTTGTTTGTTTTTAAAATCAAGAAGGAAAGTTGGAATAAACAAACTAAGGAGACCTTGACCTTGTCAACATAGCTGGCTGGCTGGTTTTACCAATTGCTATGGTAATAAACCCAGTGGCAGTCTAAATACAGGGAGCTGACAGAAGAAGCAAATAGTTTTAGAAAAGTAATTCTAAAGTTTATGAAAAATAAAATCAATCAATTGAAGAAGGAATTTACAGTGAAAGAATCAGCACTTCTGGTCTCATAAATAAAATGTGAAAAAGTCTCTCAGTGCTGAAGAGAGTTGCTATACTTCACACCATACAACTTCACAGAACTGTTGAACTTCAAACAAACTAGCTATAGACAGTTATGAAAACTCAGCAATGCGGCAATTCTTTTAGGGTCACTGCAGAAGCTGGAATAAAGAAGAAAAGATTTTTACACCCACCAGTTTGACCCAGATAGCTTCAAAAGTGGGCTTAAACATGCACCTCATTCTCTCATTCATTCAATCATTCATTTGATAACACTTTGATACTGCAATTCCTACTATGTGCAGGTATTGAGATAAGCACTGGGGAATACAATGGTGAGAAAGACACTTGGTTTCTTCTCTCACAGAGCTCACGGTACAATGGAGTAAAAAAGGAGAACAAGGGAAAAGCCATTGAGTGGGATAAGTCATGCTGTGTTAGGCAAGCAATTCAAGCTAAGACAATTGTGTGTGTGTGTGTGTGTGTGTGTGTGTGTGTGTGTGTGTGTGTGTATTTGGGGGGGGGGTGATATGTGTCAGGGAAGACTTCCTGGAGGAAAATACACATAAGGTGACCTCTGAATAATAATAGATGCCCAGGTTAAAAAGTCTTGGGAGCCTGTTTTATCCAAGGAAATGTTTTGTATGGATATTTAAGAGTGAGAAAGAGCAAGATAAATTGGAAAGAATTGTTAACCTGGTGGAGCTTGGGGGGAGGGAGTGTTAAGATGGAAGTGATGACAAGTGACAGGGAATACTGGGCCTGAGTCTTGAATGTCTTATAATCCTCATTTAGGCAAGGAGAAGGAGTTTGTGTAAGGAAGCACCGAAGGGAAGAAAAATGATCACATTATTCTGGTAGCTGTTTAGAAAATCAATTAGACCTGGCAAGACATGATGTAGTAAGACTAGCTTAGTACCTATTGCATTACAGACAAACAGGGGGTGATGACTGATTGGCTAATTGGGTTGAGAGTGTAGGGAAGGCCCCCAGGGATAGCAGCGCTCTTTGGTAGATGGGCAGTTCAAGATGGGAGTAAGAGAGGTTAGAGGGAGGTTATGCAATGAGTTCGTTCGAGGGAAAGAAAAGATAATTGTGAGTTTACTGAGAGCCACTGGAGTAAAAGTTCAGAATGTTTTATTGTTTCTTTCAAATTGCACCTTAGCTTTATTTCCTTAAGTGTCAGTAGAACTGCACGTAATTGCTAGCATTTATTGAGCAGTTCCAGTGCATTAGACTTTGTATTAATGAATGATACCCTTTAAAACTTGATAGCCACTGTATGGGCTAAGCACAATGAAAAAACTCTGCTGACGGGGATTTAGTAACTTCACCAATTTTACATGGGTAATATGTGGCAGAGGAAGGTTTGAATGTTCTCTATTGCCAAAGCCTGTGTTCTCAACTGGCATGTTATAGGGAAAGGTAGTAGCTAGCTTCATAGAAGTAAAAATCATTCAGAAAAATAAGAACTTGATTCAGTTAAGTCCAAAGTACATTTTCTACAGATAAACACAACCTCAAGCCCACTCTTAATGAGCAAACTTCCATGAAAAAGGTGGAAAGCAGACATACCACCGCATTGCAATCTGTGATAATATCTTTGAAGGAAATAGACGAGTGGCATTAAGGAAACAATGAAGAGGCTTAAATCAAAATAGAGAAGTCAGGGAAGGCTTCTTAAAAAATAATGGAAGTCATAGAAGCTATGAGAGCCCAGGACACTAAATTATACGAAAGAGTTTTAGATGACTGGGTCATGGTGTAACATGGGAACAGCTGGAGACAATCAGAAGGCAACTGATTGAAGGATTAAATGCTAGAGTGAGGTGTTTGATTACAACCTGGAGTTAAAGCTTTGGAAAAGTTTTGAGCAGAGGAATGAAATCATTAGTTATACATGTTTAAATCGACCATTTGAACAGTTGAAGAGAAGATTCAGAAAGAACAAGAATGAAGTCACAAAGACCACATACATAGAACTCGAAAACAGGATAGGATATGGCCAATGTGATGGTTTATTGCAATCCTCTTTTGTGGGAAGAACCTTGAGCAGTTCATAGGCTGTTTCATTTGCTTAGAAGGAGAAATAACCACATGTTTGATTATTTACTGACTTAGGCTTCTCACCTCTGATTTGGCTGAATGGTTAGGAAACTGGAAGGCATGTGATTAGAAAATGAGGATAAGTAATTTGGGGAAGAAGTACATGCATAAAAATCTCTGAATGGAAAAAGAGTCATGTGTACTTGCTCCCTAGTTGGTTATCAATGTATTTATGTATGAAATATTGTTTTCTTTCCTTATTTCTTATGATGTTCTTAGTTTATATAATATTGAAGTATCATTCGTTTTGCATCATAGTATTTAAATTACTGGATATCAAGGAGAAGATTTTACCTTACTCAGGACTTTATCTCTTCTGGGAAGGGGTTGATGCATTTATGTTTCAATGCAAAATAGTTGTATCACTGCTAAGTAAAATTATTTTCCCCTTTCTTGGGGGTGGGGGATGGAGTATAGTTCAAAAAGATGTACATGGGAGAAGGCTGAATTTTGCTTTCTGGGTTGACTGCTTTACAATGGACTCAGAGGAAGGAAATGCAATTTATGAGTCATAATGAATGATAAAAGGTGACTGCAAAGTAGATGAGTTCACCCTCTGAGGTTTTGCAACTAGGTAGAGAAACAGGGCAAGGGTAGAAGTATGGGACCCATTGATTTTTAAAAGGCAGATTTAAGAAGGATCCTAATTATCAGAAAGGAGGGCTAATGTGCAATTTCTGCCTATCTTTGTCCTTTTTGAGTCTGACATTTGACTGTGAGTCATAATTTAGAGAAAGATCTTAATTAAAACAATTTGCCATAAATAAAAATAAAAAGAGAGAGGAAAATGGCTTTGCATAAAATAAAAACTCCCTCAGATTCAGAGGTGCAGTCTACTGGTTTTGACCTCCGTTTCTTCAAAGGTAGACAGGAGTGCCCATCAAGGCCAAATCAAAGCATGTTAGTGTCTCCAGCAAGCTAATGATTTGAATCTTTTTAATCAAATAGTGTTTATACATCTTTTCACATTTATTTAGGGGAAGTGGAGAGAAACCTATTCCATTAAATAGCTATTGAAACTGTGTTATAGTCCCTCCCCCAAAATTTGTATGTTGAAAATTAATCCCTAAGGTGATGATTTGAAGAGATAGGCCTTTGGAGGTGGCAAGGTTATGAGAGCAGGGACCTCAGTAATGGGATTAGTGTTCTTGTAAATGAGGCTTTACAAGCCTTCCTGGTGTGCTTTTGCTGTGTGGAGATACAGCAAGGAAGGACCATCTTTAAAGCAGAGAGCAAACCTTCACCTGCTATTGAATCTGTTGGTTCCTTGATTTTGGATTTCCAGCCTCCAAAACTTTGAACAGCAAACTTCTGTTAACTATAAACTACTTGGTCTGTTATCTAACTAGAGTAGACTTAAAGAACTAAAGCAAACTACATAAAACTTATATAAATTAAACCCTTTGTCCAATTTTATTGTTGTGGTAAAATATATGGGTAACACAATTGATCCTTTTTTTCCATTTAAGTATACATTTCAGTGCCATTAAGTACACTTAAATTGTCATACAGCCATAACTACCATCCATCTTCATCTTGCAAAACTGAAACTCTGTACCCGTTAAACAATAATTTCCCATTATCTCCCTCCAGGCCCTGGAAACCACTCTTCTAATTTCTCTCTCTATGATTTTGGTTGCTGTAATACCTCATGTAAATAGAATCGTATACTATATTATTTTTCTTCTTGTGACTGGTTTTATTTCACTTTGCATAGTGTCTTCAAGTTATATCCATGTTGAAGCAAGTATCAGAATTATATATTTTTTTCCTTTTGGTTACTGGCGATTGAACTCAGGGTCACTTTATCACTGAATTACATCCGCAGCCCTTTTTATTTATTTATTTATTAATTTTGAGGCAGGGACCCCCTAAATTGCTTAAGACATTCCTAAGTTGCTGAGACTGACTTGAAAATTAAGGCTCTCTGGGCTGGGGATGTGGCTCAAGTGGTAGCGTGCTCACCTGGCATGCGTGCGGCCCGGGTTCGATCCTCAGCACCACATACCAACAAAGATGTTGTGTCCGCCGAGAACTAAAAAAATAAATATTAAAAATTCTCTCTCTCTCCTCTCTCACTCTCTCTTTAAAAAAAAAAATTAAGGCTCTCCTGACTCAGCCTCCCCAGTCACTGGGATTACTGACAAATGCCACCACACCTGGCACAAGAATTACCTTTTTTTCTAAGGCTGACTGATAAGGAGGAAATTATTTCTGTCATTTAGCTACTTGTTTTCTAAACGCTTCATAGCTTTTCCTCCTCACTCTCTGCATTATTATCTTCTTTAATGCTTAATGTTTTTTTTTTTTTTGTAGTGAAATGTTTAAATTATTTTCTGATTTTCTCTTTATTTTATGACTATTTTCTTTGTGGTAACCAAAGGGATTTCATTTAATATCCTAAAGTCATAACACTGTAATTTATATTTATACACACTTAATTTCAATATCACACAAAATTACCCTTTACATCTTTGTCCCAACTTGTTTCAGATGTTGATGTCACAAAGTAAGATCTTTAAAATTGTGTTCAAAAATATAAATTAGTAAGTGTTTAAATGTGTTCATCCCTTACATTTTGTAGAAAACAAGATGTATAAACCGTTGTTACAAAACTACTGGCTTTTATGAGTTCCCATGTTTTTACCTTTACTGAGTTATTTATTTTCGTCAATTACTACTTAGTACCCTTTAATTTCAACTTACGGCTCTTCGTTTTTTTTTCTTTTTCTTTTCTTTTTTTTTTTTTTTTTTTTGCAGAGCAAGTCAAGTGGCAACAAACTTCCTTAGCTTTTATACATCTGAATGTCTTCATTTCTTCCTCACTTTTGATGGAGAAAATTTTTTCAGAAATAAGATCATTGGCTGACAGATTCTTTTTTTTTTTAAGCATTTTGAATGTATTAGCTGCTGTCTTTCAGAGTTTTTGATGAGAAATCTGCCAATTATCAGATTGAGGATCCCTTTTATGTAATATGTTACTTCTTCCACTGCTTTTAACATTCTCTCTTTGTCTCTGTATTTTGAAAGTCTGATTATACTCTGTCTTAGTGTGGTCTCTTTGATGTCATCTTGCTTGGAGTTCATTAAGCTTCTTAGTTTTTACATTCATGTCTGTCATCAAATTTTGAAGTTTTCAGCTATTATTTCTCTAAGAAGTTTTCAGCTATTATTTCTCCAAATATCTTAATTTTTTTTTCAGTTTTCACCTCCTTCTCAGATTCCCAGAGTGCACGTGTTGAACACCTTAATGGTCTTCCATAAGTCACTCAGGCTGTGTTTATTATATTCTTCAATATTTTTTCTTTTTATTCCTCGACATGTTCATTGACGATGTCCCATCCTCAAATTCACTGATTCTTCTGCCTGCTCCAATCTTTGACTTCATTAGCATTTGTTTTTCCTTTTAGTCATAGTACTTTGCAATTCTATCATGTCTTTTATTTATTTATTATTCAGGTTTTCTGTTTCTTCATTTATGTGTCATTTTTTTTACACATTTTTTTCGTTGACTTTCTCCATATTTTCCTGTAGTTCTCAAGCATCCTTAAAACATTAAAAATCTTTGTTCTAGTAGATCAACCATCAGGTGTTTTTTTGAATTTTTCTTTAAGTGCAGATTTCCGTTGGTTTATTCTTTTCCTTTGAATTTGTCATACATTCTGTTTCCTTATATACTTTATAAATTTTGTTGTTTTTGAAAAACAGATTTTTGGATCTAAAAATGTGTTAACTCATGAAATCAGACTCTACACTTTTCCCCAGGATTGTCTGTTTCTTGTTTTTGCTTTTGCTTTTTGATTGTTCTAGATTGTGTGTCTGTGCCAAGGGCTGACCTGAAGTCTTTTCTCAGTCTGTATATATGTCCACTTTCTTGTTTTCCTCATTAATTTAGTTGCTATTGAATGTTCTGGTCTTTAAGATCTGACTTTCAAAAGAAGAAAAAGGAAAGTGAAGGGGTGAAGGGTCTCAACCACTTAAACATCTTGGAAACCATTTAAGTTAGAGAAGGGGGAACTTTCAACAATGGGTTGGAGGGAGGCACAATGAAAATGGTCACCTTCGTCTTTGTCTGCGTCTCTGTGATCAGAAGCAGCATTAGCAATCAGATCACAAAATACCAATATTAAAGGTTGGATCTTTTTTTTGTCAGAGTTTTTTTTATTAATTTTTTAATTTATATATGACAGCAGAATGCATTACAGTTCATATTACACATATAGAGCACAAATTTTTATATCTCTGGTTATATACAAAGTATATTTATACCAAGTCCTGTCTTCATACTTGTACTTTGCATAATACTGTCTATAACATTCCACCATCATTTCTAACCCCATGCTCCTTCCCTTCTCCTCCTACCCCTCTGCCCTATCTAGAGTTCGCCTATTCCTCCCATGCTTCCCCTACTTACCTCAAGATGAATCATCCTCCTTGTATCAGAGAAAACATTCAGCATTTGTTTTTTTGGGATTGACTAACTTCACTTAGCATTATCTTCTCCAACTCCATTCATTTACCTGCAAATGCAGTGATTTTATTCTATTTTATTGCTGAGGAATATTCCATTGTGTATATATGCCACATTTTCTTAAAATCCCTTCATCTAATCTGTATATGGGAAAAATGGGAGTTCATAACCCACTTGAATCTAAAGTATGAAATATGATATGTCAAGAGCTATGTAATGTTTTGAACAACCAATAAAAAAATCCCTTCATCTACTGAAGGTCATCTAGGTTGGTGCAACAGTTTAGCTATTGTGAATTGTGCTCCTATAAACATTGATGTGGCTGTGTCCCTGTAGTATGCTATTTTTAAGTCCTTTGGGAATAGACTGAGGAGGGGGATAGCTGGGTCAAATGGTGGTTTCATTCCCAGTTTTCCAAGGAATCTTCATACTGCTTTCCATATTGGCTGCACCAATTTGCAGTTGGAGGGTGGGATCTGTTTTTGCTTCCTTTGATACCTACAGCTCTGTGAACAGCTTCTTCTGAAATGTGCATAAATGCTCTGGATCTGTGGAATGTATGGAGAGCAGTGACTTGTATTATGGTCTTTGACTCCCTCGAAGCTGTGGCTGCGCTTTGCTCTTAAAACTTTCTGTGCAAAGGTGCACGACAAGATTGACTAGAAGCTATGATAAAACCAGGCCTGAGGAAGTTCTGTGCAAAGGCATGGAATTATATCAGTCTTGTCCTTAAGCTCAGATGCAAGCTATTGGGGATAGAATTATGAGCATAACAAGATAATCACAACATCTTACAAATGCTACAAGCCTCCTGGCTTTGGAGAAACTTTCCCACAAATAAACTTTTGATGATAAAACCTATATAATAAATGTGCTGTGCTACTATTCTCCTGAACAGTAGTTACTGTTACTGTCCCCCCATCAGAGAGCAGTGTCCCACTGGCCCTAGCTTTCTCTTTGGAAATGTTTGTGTGTATTTCTTAACCCTCTATTGCACCTCACCAGTCTTTGGGGTTTAGCTGTTCAGGTCAGGTCAAGCAGCTAGCACTATGTTAAGAGCAGAAACTGACCAAAATTAACCATAATTTACTGTCTAATTCTTTACCTGGTAGTTGTAAGCCTTCAATATACTCTAGAATTCTCAAATAATCACATCAGAAAGATTCTGTCAGGCCATTGGTGTATAGATGGGGAGTTAGATATCTGGCACTTCTTACTCTGCCATATTCCTTGATTCTTATGCTTATAAAAAAAATTCAGGGCCTGGGGTTGTAGCTCAGTGGTAGAATGTTTGCCTAGCACTGGGTTCAATCCTCAGTACCACATAAAAAATAAATAACCATATTCATGGGGTTTTTCACTGTGTCCTCTATTCTGTACCATTGGTCTACATGTCTATTTTGGTGCAAATACCATGGCGTTATTATTACTATAGTTCTGTAGTATAGTTTAAGGTCTGGTATTGTGATGCCTCCTGCTTCACTTTTCTTGCTAAGGATTGCTTTAGCTACTCTGGGTCTCCTATTTTTCCAAATAAATTTTATGATTGCTTTTTCTAATTCTATGAAGAATGTCATTGGGATTTTAATAGGAATTGCATTAAATCTGTATAAAGCTTTTGGTAATATGGCCATTTTGACAATATTAATTCTGCCTATCCAGGAGCATGGGAGATCTTTTCATCTTCTGAGGTTTTCTTCAATTTCTTTCTTTAGTGTTCTATAGTTTTCATTGTGGAGGTCTTTCACTTCTTTTGTTAGATTGATTCCCAGATTTTTGTTTGTTTGTTTGTGTTTTGCTATTATTTCTCTTTCAGTGGATTCTTTGCTGATATATAAGAGTGCATTTGATTTATTGGTGTTGAGTTTGCTGAATTCATATATTAGTTCTAGAAGTTTTATGGTGGAATTTTTTTGATCTTCTAGATATAGAATCATGTCATCAGCAAATAGTGATAATTTGACTTCTTCTTTACCTATTTGTATCCCTTTAATTTCTTCCTTCTGTCTAATTGCTTTGGCTATAGTTTCAAGGATAATTTTGAATATAAGTAGTAAAATAGGACATCCTTGTCTTGTTCCAGTTTTCAGTGGGGATGCTTTCAATTTTTCTCCATTTAGAATGATGCTAGCCTTGGGTTTCGCATATATAGCTTTTACAATGTTGAGGTATGTTCCTATTATCTCTAGTTTTTCTATTGTTTTGAACATGAAGGGGTGCTGTATTTTGTCAAATGTTTTCTCTGCTTCTATTGAGATGATTATATGATTCTTGTTGTTAAGTCTATTAATATGATGTATTATGTTTACTGATTTTGTAAGTTGAGCCAACCCTGTATCACTGGGATGAATCCCACTTGATCATAGTGTACTATATTTTAAATATGTTTTTGTATGGGATTTGCCAGAATTTTATTGATAATTTTTTCATTTATGTTCTTCAGGGATATTGGCCTCTATTAAATGAATGGCCACCTACTGTTGGTATGGATATGTGACTGATACACTGCTGTGGAAACAAATTGCTAAAGTTCACTGAAGGCAAACTATTGGTGTTTACATAAATTCTCATCTAGCAATTCTACTTCTAGTTTTCTTCTTTACAGAAAATATCTATGGTATAGGTATATATACTTGGATATGATATGTATAAAAGATATTCATAATAGTGAAGAGCTAGAAATAACCCAAATATTAATCAGTACCAAACAAGTTAATTGAATTATGAATCATTGACCCTGTGAGACATATTAATACTGTGCATCCCTTCACAAGAATGTACAAGCACTCCAAAGACATATTGGTTAGTGAAGAAAAATTGCAAAATAATACGTATAGTCTAAAAATAGATATACAAAACCATTTTGTATATATAAATGTACACATGAAGACTAATGTAAAAACTAAAGATTATTTCTGTGTATATGTTTGTAAATGCATGGTCAGGAGATAAATCTAAATGTATTAGTGAGGAGGAGAGATTGGAAGGAGGTAGTGGGAGGCCCTTTCTACTATATATACTTTTGTGTCATCTGATTTTTTTATGAAAATATGTTCACATTTTATTTATGCATAGAAAAATTTACAAAGAATCATGCAATGATAAAAAATGGAGTAAATTCATGTTTGTCCAATAAGTAAATAAATAAAAAAATAAAGTTATTTTAAAAATCTACATAATTTCATAGTACAAAGTACAAAAACAAGTCTCTCACTAAATTTCTTGCCTTCAATATTCCTGTGCACTTGTCATGGTGTGGTGTGTACTATGGTTTATAGTTTGGTACATATATTCCCAGGTATTTTGCCTATTGTTTTATATCAATTTCTGCATATCATTCCCTATTTGGATTAAATTTTCATATTATATGGTGAAGAATTAATCCTACTCAATGGAGATTCTATACATTGTCTTTGGCTTAAAGGTGGGGATCTCTAGGACTCTCAAATATCAAGCCTGACAAAAGTACTTTTATTTGCCTTGGGACTTTGCTCACTGAATAGTCTAATAATGTCATATATGTTGGGAGTTTTGGGTTATAACATATAATTTCGAACTTTCAGAGAAACTGATGACTAAAGGTGTTAGTCCCCCTTACAGGAGGATCTGGAGAGTAAAATAAACCAGGCAGGGAGTATTTTATTGAGCCCCAGTAAAAATTCTGGATACTGGAGGATTGAGCATCGTTTCCTGGTTAGTAATACTCTGTGCTTATTGTGATACAGTGTGACCAGGAGCAGATGATGATGTCATCCAAAATCCACAGAAGAAGGATCTAGAAACTCCCTGTTTGTATCCTTCCTGAACTCTACTCCAAGTGTCTCTTTCCTTGGCTGATTTTAATATGTATTTTTTTTCTGTAATAAATTATAATCTGAGTATAACAACTTTCAATGAATTCTATGTGTCCCTTTTTACCAATTTTCAAACCTGAGAGTGACTATGGGAACTCCATAAATTTTTAGCCATGGTCACAAGTGAGGACAGTTTTGTTTAGAAATTGTACACTCAGAAATCACAGTTTATATACCTCTAGGTCTGTGTATTAGACAGGTTTCCATTGTTGTGACAAAGTACCTGAAAAAATTAGCACAAAAGAAAGAAAGGTTTGTTTTGGATCATAGTTTCAGAGGTTTTAGTCCATAGTTGTTTGGCTCTGTTGTTTTGGGCCTGTGGTGAGAGAGTGGTAGAGAGTGCTGTTGAGCTACTCACCTCATGGTGGCTGGGAAACAAAGAGAGAACTAGGAAGAAATAACCCAGGATTCCAATATCTCCCTCAAGGGGACACTCCAAATGACCTAACTTTTGTCTACTAGGCCTTAACTCCTAAAGACTCCACAACCTTCCAGAAGCACCACGGGTACATGACTTTTGCAGAACATTTAAACCTTATATAGTGTGTATAATTTTAACAGACAATATATGTAACCATAAAATATACATAGGAACATGAACTTCTTAATACCCCAAAAGTTAAATTTATATTATAAAAATTCTTACTTTTCCTCTTTTTCAAAAATTTCTTCACTGTCTTTGTCCATTTTTGTTATTCATTTTAAATGGTAAAATTTTGCTTATCAGTTTTGGCTAAGAATTTGTTTAGTAGCATGTTTGGAACATCATTGGATTTACAGATGAAAATGGACACATTTATATGTTTGTAATATTTAGTTTTTCTATTCATGAATTTTATGTCTCTCTCTATTTACAACTTCTTTTATGCTCACTAGTCTTAAAGATATCTTGGTATATTCATAAACATTTTATTAATCTGTTGCTTATTCAAGTAAAATTTTCTCTTTAATTCACCATCTTTTTCTCTTATAGATGACATCTCTTGAATAGGTACTGTGTATTTTTTTATGTATTTTGTGTAGCAATCATGCTATAATTATTAATTTTAAGAAATTTAAAAATCAATTTTCCTGGATTTTCTTTGTAGAACTTTGTATCATCAGTAAATTCATACAGCCTAGTCTTTATTTTTCTTGACTAATTGCATTGTCTGAGATATCTCAGAAGATATTGATTAATAACAGTAACACTCAGTGCTATGCAATGGAATACCACCCACTCAGTTGCTAAATTGAAGCCTGATTTTAAATGACATTTGAAGTAGAACCTTTGGGAGTTAATTAGGTCATGACAGTGGAGCCCTTGTGAATACCATTAGTGCCCTTAAAACAAGAGACATGTGAAAGCTGGGTATTCTGTCTCTCTCACTGTCTGTGTCTCTCCCTCCCTCTATCTCTCTGTCTGACACTCTCTCTCTCTCTCTCTCTCTCTCTCTCTCTCTCTCTCTCTCTCTCTCTCTCTCTCTCTCTCTCTCTCGCATGAGGAAAACCAGGAAGAGGGCCATCAACAGAATGTTCATGCTATCACCCTGATCTCAGACTTTCCGGGCCTTCAGAATTGTGACAAATAAATATTTATTCTCAGGTACTTTTGTTACACTAGACTGAACTAACTAGGATAGTTAGACTCTATAAATTTTCTGAAAAATAAAATTTGCATTTTTAAAATCTACTTACTCTTAAGCATAAGTTCTGCTGGGAGATTCTGATATATAAATGACAGCAAATGAAAAAAAAATTCCTCCTATTACTAGCTCAGTATTCTTTTTAAACAAAAGTTATATAATTTTTTTTATTAAATCCATCGAAATTTTATGATTTTTCCTCAACCCACAAATAGAATGACATATACATGCTTTTCTTAGTGCTGCTCCCTCTATGTATTTCTTGGAAAGGAGCTCTTCTTGATCAGAATACATTATTCTTTGTTCATTTTGGTTGTTAAGACTTATGTTTTTATATGGTACCTGGGAAACTTTCCATCATTTTTTTTTTATAATCTGAAAAGTTAATGATATTGGCACGTATGAGAGTTCTATCTTTCTTTTGAATATAGCAGCTTTAGAATATGAAAACATATTTCTAAACAGCATATATTCACTTTTTCAAGAACAGAAATGGCTGATTATCTTCTGTGTGTATACAAAATATCTACCTGTTGAATGGTTCTGACAGCAATTTGTAAAATTTAAGGTTAGTAAAGCCTCAGGTTAGTCAATGCCACATCAGGTCTCTCTGCTCCTTGTGTGCTCCTCCAGGAACCAAGACCTGGGAGTGAGACTAAATATGAAAGCTGCCATTGCTGCATGGACTCTGATTCTGCATTCAGGAAGACTTTGGAAAGGGCCAGGCAGGGTGAGCTTTGGTGTTGATAAACAGAGCTTCAAGGTCAAGTCCTTGACTCTAGGACATGTCATACTTCTCCTGGAACATGTCCCCTCCCTTACAGCCACAGTCCCTGTGTATCCTAAGTAAATTACATTCAACAAGTTAGCCTTGAACTGTTGTTTTTATGTGGTACCTGGGAAACTTTCCATCAAGGTCAAGTCCTTGTTAGCCATTTGATTATTACAGGAGGGTTTTCCCCTTCTATTCTTAGCGTTCTTAGATACATAGGGATAGGGATATATTTATGTTATTTTTTTTATTTATCATTCCTTACTTGCACTTAACTCTCTTTCCTACGTAGGGCTGACTTCAATTTCTATAAACCTACCTCTTTAAGTCCTGTAAATCCTTTTACTTTGCAATAAATCTACAACCACTCTTCTGCCTTTATCATTTTATTCTCAATGCCACAAACCTTCTTAATCAAAAGGCTCTACATGAGGCAGAGTGGGGATTAAAAACCATAACACAAATACTATCTGATCCTAACAGTTCATTGCAAATTTCTTATAAAATTTGGAAAACCTAATAAGTTTGTAGGACAATTCTTGATGACCTTTTCATTTTTTTTTTTTTAATGTGTGGCTATCGTTCTACTCAGGCTTCTGAAATGTTCCTGAGTAAATCTTTAAAATTTATACATTATATTTATAGGCCTCCAATGATTGCTTTTGATTTTGAAGCTGATGAGGTTTTTTCCCTAAAATGTCTTGAATTAATCAATATTTATGTTTTTTTCTCTGATCAAATCCAATCTGAGAGTTTTGGCACAGAGAGCCTTAGTTTTATGTACCACCAAGCTCCTTTTCCATCTGTCCCTGCCAAATTTTCCATGCAATAATTGTCTTGGATTTAGATTCATGCATTTTTTTTGACACTGCACATCATTTTTTCTTTTTTAAAAAAACACTATTTCT
This sequence comes from Ictidomys tridecemlineatus, assembly GCF_052094955.1. Classification (NCBI taxonomy): domain Eukaryota; kingdom Metazoa; phylum Chordata; class Mammalia; order Rodentia; family Sciuridae; genus Ictidomys; species Ictidomys tridecemlineatus. The sequence continues at coordinate 54,334,408 of NC_135487.1, forward strand.
CCCAGTTTTTTAACTCAACTTTTTTTCTTAAATTTTACATATCATTTTTCTTGATTTTATATTTCACTTTCCCACAGAACATGACCTTTAATTATGTCTTTGCATGTCATAATTTGTTCATCCACTTGATGAAAATGCTAACTATGAAATATTTAATTTTAAGAGTATTTTCCTTTTTTTTCTGCAGATAATTAAAGACATTACTCAACTCATTCTAATATACAAGGACCATACAGAAATCTAATGAAAATGTTTGCCTTGTTCCCTTGTTAGCAATTTGATTATTACAGGAGGGTTTCCCCCTCTATTCTTAGGTACATCAGGATGTATCTATGTTATTTTTTTTTTAATTTTTGCTATTGGCACTCAGCGAGCAATTTAAATCTAAGATCTTATGTCTTTTTTTTAGCTCAGTGGAAAAGTCTTCTATTATTAAATTTCTTGACTTATCTCTATTCTTTATTTAATTTGAAACTCCTTTTAAATGGAGATTAAATATCCTGGATAGGTCCTTCTAAGTTTTAATTTGCATGCATCTTAAGTTTCTTTGCTTTATTTTTCCTCTTTCTTCTTTATGGCCTCTCTGGATTTATTTTCCAGATCATTAATTTATTCTTCAATCATTGTCTTTCTTTATTTAGCCCTTTTACTGATTTTTTTCTAGGTAGAGTTAACCTATTTCATTTTGCTAATTCTTTTTCTAGTGCAGACTTTTATGTTTGTCATGTAATAGTTATTCAGTTCCCCAACCCAAGAATGTCAATTAAATTATTTTGAAATTTTCTAATTTTCCATCAATTCTACCATTTTACAACATTGTTTATATTTGTTTATCTTTATAATTCTTTTAGCTTCCTTCTTTTCTTCAAAAGTCCAATGACACCTGATTATCAATCTGAGTCAAGAATTCATATCAATAGGGACAATAAGAAGCAGTTTCATTCCAACTGTGTTGATCTCTATCACAATTATCACTCCCTTGGAACTGATTGGACTGGCTGTGTGGCTTGTATTTTCATGGAAGATGCCAAAAGAATTATTCATTTTAGGAAAACTTGGGTAAAATAAGGACAGAGAGACTAAGACCTTAGCCTTCTGACAACTGCAAAGAATAAGAGCGATTACCTTGGCTCTGAAATGCTTTCTATCACCAGTCACCTTTCTTTGTTTTCTGTCTATCACCCTTCACCCTCACCTTTAACTTAGGTTGCAAACTGAAGTAGACTCAAGCTTCACTATGCTTCGCTGTATGACCCCATGCCTATACTACGAAGGAATAGAAAGTACTCATTTTTACCAAATGTCTAGTACTTTTCAGGTAATTTCTCCAGGAGACTTTCTAGGCTTTATACAATCTGACTCTAAGTTTTGGAAATCATTACAATTGCTTTAACTTTCATTTTTTCCTATTTATGGTATTATTCTGTTTCTGGTCAGTCTCTCATATGTACATTTCACTTTTCAGATGGTCCTCAAATTTTTTTTTCTGCTTCTGATCCCTATCTTGTTTTCCATTGATATTCTGTACTTAGTTCTTTTAACACGATTTTTTTCTAAAATTTAAACAATTTCGTGCAGAAATTAGAATTGATGATTATGCTGTCTCTGCATTCTTCACAAAATTGCTATGATTGCCAATTAATATGAAGTGGATAACTTACTTCCTTATGTTTAAAATGAGAGTTCTTTTAAATACATTAACTCTTACTTTATACTTTTTCTGTCATTCGTAGACAATGTTGATTATGGTATCAGTCAGGGTTCTACAGAGAAAAATAAGATATATATATATCTTCAGTTTATTCAAAAACTATTGATTTAGATGCTAAGATCTCATAAAAAATACTTTCACAGAAACATCTGGACTGGTATTTGACTACATATCTCTGTTTTACAATTATATTCCCATATATTCACTAGTGTGTGAAATATCATCATATGTATAGCATTATGAAGCTTTGTTCAAGATGTTTTTGCCAGGTGTGATGGCACATGCCTGTAATCCCAAGCTGCTCAGAAAGCTGAGGCAGGAGGATCACAAGTTCAAGGCTAGTCTCAGCAACTTAGGGAAGCCCTAAGTAACTTAGGGAGATCCTGTCTCAAAATAAAATATAAAAAGAGCTGGGGATGTGGCTCAGTGGTTAAGTTCCACTGAGTTCTATCCCTGGTACCAGAAAAAAAAAGATATATTTTTAAAAGTGCCCAAATATTTATTGAGTTTAAAATTTGGTATTTTAAAATATTTGTTTATTCCTGATAGTTTCTCCCATCAGGCATTAGTCACTTTCAGAATTTCAACCTATCAGAACTCTAAAGTGGAGGCAACACTAAACGGACTGTTCTCAAAGTTTCTGGCATGGCCTATAGTGATACATCAGCTTGATGAATTGAAAAACTATCAGCAGAGGTAACTAGTGATGTAGGAACGTTCTGCTGATTATTGTCATTACACTTACATTTCCATTCAAAAATATGTCATCTTTGGTGAATGAGTTAGTTAGTATTTTTGTTTTTATTCCTTCCCTGTAATAGAACTTTGTGTCTATACACTTTGCCATGTACCTTTCAGTAGTGTAGGTAAAGAATATATCTCCTCATTGACATTAAGCTTTACTCTAATTTACTTTTGAGTAATGAATGTACACAGATGTTCAAACAGACTGGTATTGCATGGTCTGGTTTACCTTCTTATGCTTCCATTATTTGGCATCAGAATAGAATTCACTAAACAGTCACTGTCTTAAAATAATAAATATGTGAAACAGATCTAAACTGGAGCTATAATGTGAATGAAAGTGCTAGCAGCTCACCCACAGATCTATGAGTGTGAGACTTCATTATTTTCTAAGCTGTTGAAATTTTGGGATTGCTTCTTTTACAATAATTTTACAAGTGCTGATGACTAGGACAGTACCAATTTACGTGTCATATTGCTTGAACTAATGGGTATCATATTTTATCTATTCATTCCATGAATATTTTTTAAGTGACTACTACATGCATAGAATTATTCTGGGCAATATTAGTACTCTTCTACTGCCAGTGATATTTCATCTCTTTTTTTGGAATATGCTATAATAAACCTAGCTTTCTACCTTCTTATTTAATTTGGATCCTTATAGAAAGCTGTTGTTGAAGAAAATAAACCTTGAAATTATTTTTATGAAGTAATTATTTTCAATAACTGTGTGGCCTAAAGAAAAAAATCCAACACAGACTGTGAGGCTTTCTGATGAACAAAATAATTTTAAACCTTCTATATATGAGTGAAGTTATAGACTGTGGGTTGAATACCACTTGAATAAGAACAGGTCAGAATAAACTGTAATGACGAATGACTGAAATCTCAGTAGCCTACAAAAACAAAGATATATTTCTCCTTAATGCTGTGTGGCCATCTTGGGGTCATCTTCAGCTTTTCTCCATGTTGTCTTCTGGTCTGACCCAGGCTAATGAAACATCCAACATACAAAATATGTTATACCAAAGCCACTCTGTGGTGTCTCATGGAGTTTCTGTTTAAAGTAGAATCCTGCCATTTTGATTCTCATTTCATTTGCCAGTTCTTGCAATTAAATTCACTACAGGGGGGCAGAAAACAATTGTAAATTATAACACACCTTTTTAATGACAAACAACTAAAATTTATAGTGTCAGAATTGATGGTTAGTTTTCATAGGGGGAAAAATTAGCTTCTGAGGTTTATGTGTCTGAAGGACAATTCCTCAAAAAAAGGTAAGACATTTTGGATGAGGAGATAGATACAGAATAGGTGTAAGTCTGATACAAAATTTATTTGAACAAAAAGTAGAGCAATATTCATATTGAGTCTAGGTCAACATTATAAACCTTCCCAAATTTTATCTTTATCAAGGAGAAGTAAATGTCTTTGAAGTTCAGTGTTTTGCTTTCTGCAAAAATAAGTCCGCAACATTTTATCCCCCTAAATTTTTCATTAACATTTGCTAATAAGATTCTTTATAATCTTTTATAAGCAAGATTTCATTATTAGATCATTCTGAATCAAGGAATATGAAGAACAAAGATTTTTCTATTTTGTTATGAAAGATTATAGGGCTTATATTTTTCTACCTTCTCAATAATGCAAAGAGCAAAATCCTTGACATAAAATAAAACTAAGAAAATCTTCATTCTCTGCCTACAAATATATTCCTAACTATCTTTAAAGATCATTTAACCTTTATAAAACCTAAAGTAGTACTTCACCTTTATGAAACACTTTCCAAAAATTCAATTAATTCTCATTATAAACCTATGAAAAATGTACCAATACAGGGATTAATGTATTTAGACTATAGGAAGTTAAATAACTTTTGAAGCATCCAAATACCTTAGCAAGAATTTGCTAAGACAAATTTTGCTGAAAATTTCATACTCTATAAGCACAATGGTTATGATGGCTAAAATTTACTTTAAAACACTTTGGTATTATGGATATGATAATATGTGTGTGCCAGTTACTTAAACTATATCTGTAGAGGTCACCGGATGAATTTGTCAGGAATTTAGATCCTAGAATTAGAGAGGCAGCAATATGGCAAAGTGCCAGCCTTTCTCAAGCCCTTCCACTGGTGATACCTAATCAACAACTGATTCTTTACCAAGTGAGCAGTAGTTATAAAAATAGATTTTTATTGGTGAAAATGATCTTAGTAATGTTTCCATGTATTTTTACAAAGGGATTGTCCTTGTAAAATTGAAGACATTCAAGAAACGGGGTTTGGCTGACTCACCCTTATTCTTTGGACCCCTCTGAGATCCTGCGTATTTAATACCCTAAATGATTCTTGTTATTATCTAGTTATGAGTTTGGGGAGTTTTACTATATTATATGATGCTAATTAAATGAAAACTCTGTCTCAGGAACTTTGTTTGGTCTTCATCAAAATTACTGTAAGTGGTCAGAACACCTAAAGGACATAGAGCTGGGAATTCTCCAAGCATAGAAAATAGATTTCTCAGACCCATTCTGTGTCAGCTTGTTAATAAACAGTAACCTAAGCCCTGCCGACTTGCGTGGAGCCCAGGCAGGCCCAGGACAGCCCCAATGACGCCCTTTGATCCCACACTGGGTCCAGAGACAGCTGACAACCACAACACTGCATGCTACAGAGCTGCATCTTTGAACACATAACCCAATTTCACCTCCCGGCACCCCCACCCGACCTGACACTCCATCCCTGAAAGCAGCTGCCTGGAAGAAAAGGTAGGCCCAAATCTTCATCATGCCAGATTAGGTCCCAACTTCCTTAATGAGACTCCTATAGCACAAGAATTAAAATCAAGAATCAGTAAGTGGGATGGGTTCAAATTAGAAATCTACTTTTCAGCAAAAGAAACAATCAGCGTATAGTATGGGAGCAAATTTTTACCACACACACATCAGATAGAGCACTAATCTCTAGGATATATATATATATGTATATATATATACATATATATATAAACTCAAAAATCTTAACACAAAAAAAAGTAAATAACCCAATCAATAAATGGGCCAAGGACATGAACAGACACTTCTCAGAAGAGGATATACAATTAATCAATAAATATATGAAAAATGTGAAACATCTCTAGTAATTAGAGAAATGCAAATCAAAACTACTCTAAGATTTCATCTCACGCCAGTCAGAATGGCAGCTATTATAAATACAAATAACAATAAGTATTGGCGAAGATATGGGGGAAAAGGCACACTCATCCATTGCTGGTGGGACTGCAAATTGGTGCAGCCAATATGGAAAGCAGTACGGAGATGCATTGGAAAACTGGAAATGGAATGACCATTTGACCTAGCTATCCCACTCCTTGGTTTATACCCAAAGGGCTTAAAAACAACATACTACAGGAATGCAGTCACATAAATGATAGCAGCACAATTCATAATAGCTAAATTGTGGAACCAACCTAGATGCTCTTCAGTAGATGAATGGATAAAGAAACTGTGGTACATATACACAATGGAATATTACTCAGCATTAAAAGAGAATAAAATCAGGGCATTTGCATGTAAATGGATGAAGTTGGAGAAGATAATGCTAAGTGAAGTAAGCCAATCCCCCCAAATCAAATGCTGAATGTTTTCTCTGATATGAGGAGGCTGATTCACAATGGGGATGGTGGGGAGCAAGGGAAGAATTGAAGAAGTTTAGATAGGGCAAAGGGGAGGGAGGGAATGTGAGGGGACATGGTGACAGGAAAGATAGTGGAATGAGATGGACATCATTACCCTAAGTACATGTATGAAGATACAAATTTTGTGGCTCTGCTTTGTGTACAACCAGAAATAAAAAAAAACTGTGCTCTATATGTTCCATATGAATTGAATCACAGTTTGCTGTCATATATAATAAATTAGAATAAAATAAATAAATAAATAGTAACCTAATAGATGTCTGGAGGAGCAACATTGAGGAATACGCATCCTTTTTTATTTGTAACACAGCAGCTAAAATGTAGAGTAGCAAATATCAGCCCTTTCAGATTTTATTGGCATCTATTTTTATGTATGGTCAAAATCGCTTAGGTCAGTTCTCAGTCACACCTCATATGTCTGGTTCCCAGCATTATGCAGTATGCCTTCTAGAATGCTGTTCTTCGTAAACTGAGGTCACCTATATGCTAACATTGAAGATACAACTCACTAATAAGCATATGCTTTTTTCCCTCCCCAGGGTCTTAAAATGCCCTGGACAATACCTGAACTCTGAAAATAGATGCGTGGGTTAGACACCAACTCCTTAAAGGCTTCTTCAGACAGATTTGTAGCATCCTAATTCTTTCTATGTAGAATGAGAGCTTCTACTGCAATTTGGAAATCAGTGTTCTTTATATACAGCAAGCACACAGAGAAAATATTGATACTTAGTAATAAAACAAGCACTTAGCAATTATGCAGAGCCCATCTTTAGACAGCTTCACAAATACCAGCTAATTAAATTTTACTAAAGATAATTTATTTATAACATAATAAACATATGGTGGGACAAGAAAAATGAAGCATAGCCAGAGAAAATGACACCCAATCACATGGTAATTGACTGAAATAATTTTTTTCCCTTTATAAGGTACATGCTCAACAGACTTCAATACTTTTTATCACTGTTTCAAAAAATCTGGTAAATCCTCCTGAACATGGCAGACTTCAAGGCATTGCTACCATGTTTTTGAGGTCTCCTTCGATTATCATAGCTATCATCTCAAAAGAAAAGAATTCTCTAACTGTTATTATAAAATCTGATTTTGAGTAAAAAAATCAAGTTGTATTGTTATTGAAATCAGGCATAAAAATAATTTTCCATTGGGTTTCACCTGAGATTGGCTTTGATGCTCTATCATCATCTTTCATCTATTTTGTTGTGCTTTCCTAACTGGCCCTATTATTTTGATCTTGAGTCTTTGTTGATGGCAAAAAAATAATTAGCCAATTTTACAGCCCAATCAATTTAAAAAAATTTTGCACTACTTTTTGTGTTTAAAATCGTGTCTATAAGTAGGGATTTACAAACTGACTTGGGCTTATGACTTAAATTACTAAACACTCTGTCAGAAAGTTCCAGGAGTTGTATGGATAGGGGCAGTTGCTGCTATCATATATTTGGCTTTTTACAATAGATCATAATTTTTTCCTCTCTTTTTTCCCTCTTTTAAGACTTTGTCATTTCCTAATATTTCTATCCTCTCTTAAAACCTGGTGTGGCAGACTTAACCATGTAAATTAAAAGGAGCAATCTTGTCATTGATGACTCACTACTTGGAGCATAAAACTCAAACTCCTCATTATGATTTAGAAGATTTGGTTCCTGATCTCTAGATACTGAACCACTTGGATCTGGAACACCAGTTGTCCAAGGAATTTTATGCTAATTCACATCCTGACTTTTTTCACACAATTTGTTCCTTGGTATGTAACATACTTTCTTGTTCCTGGTGAGTTTCTAATTTTTCCATCTAAGCTACCTGTTGTGCACTAGTAACTCATAGAAATAGAAATGTTTTGTTTCCTATTATTTGTGTATTTCCTTATCGGTGGTTAGGGAATTGCAAAGCCAGAACTCTGCTCTAGTAAGCTGACAAAGAAAAAACATCCTAACATATTAAAGGGATTTTCATAGCTGTGCTTTCACACAGACCAAAAATTAGACAGTCAAAGGAACAGAGCTGCTGGGAGAAGCAGATGTCAACCTGAATAGAAAAGTAACATGAACACTTTGGGGATATAAAATAAAGTTTGTGACTTTGTGGGACATAAAAAAAAATTACCAACAAAACATGACTCCCACCCAACAAAACAATCCAATGGGAAGACTAAAGAAAGCGTGACCACTGTTGAAATGTACACTAGTATCCTGGACTATCAAATAGAAGAAATAAAGAAAAGAGTGAATATTTTTAAATGGAGATATTGATGGAAAAGATAAGATATTCTAAGGATAGAACCAAGATATAACATGCTAATAATAGGATTTCCAGAAAAAGAGAGGAACAGATGTAGGGGTTACACTAATTTAACAACCATTCAACAAAAATATCGCTGGGCTAAAGAAAGACATGATTTTATAAATTCAAAAGATGCACTGAATTTCTGGTATGAGTGGTTAAAAAAGGACACGTACCTAGGCATAAAAATTTCTAAATTTAAAGATAAAGAGAAATCTCTTTAAATTCGAGAAAGAAAAATCTGAGTTGTACAAAAGCAAAGTAGGCTAAAAGATGGTGGGATAGTACATTAAAATGATGGTGTCACACATGAGTTAAAGCCCCCACAGTCTACACTCAGCCAATATATGGAGATCTGACATGTAAGAGCAAGAGGGTTAGGAGTGGAGGGAAATAGACAATCAATATTTTAGAATATATACCTCCTTATGTATCAGAATATATAATTTATCATTTCACAATAGTTAAAGGTGGCATTACTAATAATTATACTAAAACAGACATAAACAAGGACTTCCTTAGAACACTGGGCTGGCATATAATTTATCAGCCTGAGAGTGAAAGATAATGCTGTCAGTAGGTAAATCAAAACAATCAGGACTGCATAGGGAAATGGGAACAAGTGATGTCTACTTACCTATTGCATTTGAGGAAAATGCTGGTGAGCTTGAACCATCTTAAAAAAGAAAACAAAATCACAAGAAATGACTTAGAACATGGGTTGAGATAAAAGTGAATTGGGAAGATAAAATGGTGAGCATGTAAATAGTGACATACAATTTGGAAATAGTAATATAATTTTAAAAACAAAGATAAATCCTAATAATAATTGAGAAATAAGAATAATAAACTATGGAAACACAACTGGGGTAAGTTAGAAAAAAGGGGCAAAAAGAAGATGAGGAAGGATAATGGAAGTGTTTCCATGGTATTGAGCTATTAATGAGGGTAGAGGAGAAATTGCACAATATAGGATCTAGCATTAGCCAAACTCAAGGTCAAGGGCAGAATTCCCCAAAACTTCTACGTATTCCCAGACTTCTGACAACAGTCATAAATTCAGGTTTCCTGAGTTTCAGATAGATTGCTACAAATTTGGGGATCTCCATGGAATTTTTCATGTTTATTGATTTTCTAGAATAACAGAACTTTAAAAAGTACTGTACTTATGATTGCAGCTTTATTGTAACAAAAGGATAGAAATCAGAACCAGCTAAAGGAAAGGTGCATAGGGCAGAATTTGAAACCATGAATGTTCTCAATACAAAGATTGTATGTCCTGGGGGATATGTTATCCTCTCAACATTGATGTGTGGTAGTACTTGCACAGACTTTTGGCAACCCAGGAAATTTCCTATAGCTTTGGTGTCCAGAGATTTTATTGAGGTTTCATTATGTACACTGATTGAGTTATTGTTCATTTAGTCAAATTCAATTTTTGCTACTTCTCTGGAGGCCTAGGTGATATCATGTGGCTCAGAGTCCAACACTCTATTTACGTGGTTTGTCTTTCTAGGCCAGCACCTTCTCTGAATCATTTATTTGGCATACATGATCAAGTGTGGTCAAAGGAGCCACCATAATCTGTACAGGCTTTCATGTTACTTGAGGAATTCCAGGTGTTTAGAGATTACCATAAAATAACAGAGTACAAAGGCCAGATCTTTCTTTTGGCTGGAGTCAAATCTTTTATTACATGAAAGTATCTTTGTGAAGGAATTAATTATTATTTTTTTCAGTTTATATTATAGAGGTCATGTATCTGAAGAAGAAATGTAAATATATAACATGACTTAAAAATTAGCAAAGGGAGCTGTTCATGGTGGCACATGCCTATAATTCCAGTGGAGCAGGAGTTTGAGGTAGGAGGATCACTGGTTCAAAGTCAACCTCAGCAATTTAGTGAGACTGTAAGCAACCTGTCAATAAATAAATAAATAAATAAATAAAAGGGCTGGATATGTTGCTCAGTGGTTAAACACTGTTGGATTCAATCCCTGATACAAAAAATAAGAATAAAAATTTTTAAAAAATTAGCAAAGAGGAAAAAATTAATGAATCAAAATAAGTAAGAAAAAGTAAAAAGATGAAATATTAGTCACGGAATAAAAGTGATGATGTTTATACCTAACAAGTCATTTCCTTGATCTCCCATTTGTTTTATTCTCCATTCTATTTTCTGTCTGTGGATTTAAGAGAGGATGAGCTGCTTCAGAAGGCAAGATGGAATCTGTGAATCAAGGAAATAGAAGTCCTGGATGTTAACATCCTTGAGCTATAAACTCACCTTGACATTAGTCTTTTGTTTTGGTTTGTTTTTGCAGTTCTGGGGATGAAATTCAAGGGCACTGTAGCACAGTGCTGTTTCCAGCTCTCTTTATTATTTATTTTGAGGCACGGTGTTGCTAAATTGCCCAAGCTGGGCTTGGACATGCGATCCTCCTTTCTCAGGCTCCTGAGTAGTTGGGATCACAGGTGTGTGCCACTGCACCTCACTCATCTACCTTGATTTTGTCATGGAAATGACAATATTGTTAGAGGATCCTAATCCCCATTCTTACTAGCATAGCTAGACAAAGAGATACTAAAATGTTACTAAAAATAAATAACCATAATGGAAATAATAAGATCACACAAGGAGGCATTTAATGTTAAAAGTACAGACACACACAAAAAATGCTAAAATGGGTTATTGTCTAATGATAAAAGAGGACTTCAATGTGATGAAATAATTAGTCCTAATCTATGCACTCCATTCAATATTACATCTAACCACATTAAAAAAACTGTAAAAAATAAAATGGATATATTTTCAATTGCAAAATTGTGATAGAATTTAAAATACCTCTTTTATAACTTAAATGATTTCATAGACAAAAATGAGGTTTTAATAATGAAACCAATAGGCATGATTAATAAATATATATGAAATACTATATATATCAAATAAAGACTATCTCCATAAAAATCATATTTTTTCTAAATTCAGAATTTTTTCAGAACATAGTCTCTGCTTATGATCTAATCAAAATAGAAATAAATAATTTAGCATGTAAAAAGTCTTAGTAGTTCGAAAGACTTTTACATAGACTAAAACTAAAAATCAAAGTGAAATAAAAAAATATTTAAAAAGAAAAGAAAAACAGCATATCAAAACATGAACATTATAAAAATAAATACACATGAGAAAATGTATGTCTGTTTTGATTTTGCACAAAGATTTAAAAAAATGGAAGGACTTGGTATTTTTCTAATGGAACTGACATATACAAAAATCAAGAATAATTTGGAGGAATGTCATTAAGAGTGAGAAAATGATATTAAAATAATGAAAAAATAGTGGACATAGCTTTTTAAAACCTAACTAAATCTAAAAAACCTGGTACAGTGAACAAATTTTGATTGATTAACATATGACTTTGAAACTTCATAATATAATTAATTCTAGATTAACCTAGGTCAAAAAGTGGTTGATGGTTTCCTTGACAGAATGGTTGTAATTTTATTTTCAAATCTTCAAAATCTCTTTTGTGATGAATAATTATTTTAAATATTAGCAATGAAATTCAGAGTGACAAACAGGATGATTTTACTTAATCACTCTCGAATCTAGATACTCTTAATCATTCTTTCAACAATTCGGTGGGGTTAGTGAGTCAGGATCTACTGGAAAGCCGTAGATGCTCCATATTGTATAATCTATCCTTTCCCTCCTTAATCAAATAAATCACAGAAAGCCAGGAATTAGTATTCTGCTTTATTTCGGACATGTGGGATGTTGTCAGGGTTTAGTTCACAAATCTTTCAAGTCAACACAGTTTGCTTTCTTTATGATGTCAAGATAAAAATCTGAAGTGCCAGTGATTACACCATAACAGATTGTTTAGAAACGTAGCCCTCGTCACACATATCTTTTTGTATCAGCTCTGTAAAGATGATAAATGGCTAAAACCATGGTGCCAAAGGGAAGAAAAGAACAACAATATTGCAATCTGGGAACAAAAATGCAAGCCATTTGGCCTTACTGTAACAGTATCCACCTGCTTTGCCAGAGGAGAGGAGGAGCTTAGAAGGTAAATAATGGGTCCAGAGACTCAAACCCCATCTGTTCAGACAAGCCGGGGCTCTCTGGGATGACAACGTTGATGCTGGGCATTGATTGATATCATCTCAATTGGCTCTTGACATGAGAGGGAGTTGAGAATGTCTGAATTAGAAATTGTTCCCAGGATCCTGAATGTGAGCCAGGAACAGTGGTTAGGAAAACACTGTAGTGAAACAAACAACTGTCCTTTTTTCCATCACCCACTCCCCGTCAAACATAAAATGAGAAGGAGGAAAGCAAAGAAAAAGCAAAAGCAAAAAGAAATGATAAAAGAAAAGCAAAAGATAAAGGAGAAGAAATGAGATGAGAGAACTGCGTCCAAGGCTAGGAAATGACAAATGACCAGCTGCCTATTTGCAATAAATAATAATTTGCATGTAATTGATCCATATGTTCCTTTCAGTCACATTTATTTCTTTTATTTTTAATTGTTCTTAAATGCTAATTTATTTTCTTTGCATAAAGATGAATTTTAATTCAATATTGACATTTTATAATGATAATTTATGGAGTTTTGATTTTTATGTTTTTAAAGCCAACTTTATAATTATGCTACATACTATGATTACTTATTTATACATTGGTTTTTCTGCATATTTTCACTTTAAAAACACTGGGGACATAATTTTACTAATTGTATAATATACTCTACATCTATATAAGGAAATTAATCACATATCATGTTTTATTGATTTTTTTCTAATGTTTTAATATTTTAAATAAAATTATAAAGAATGTGAATATATGCATGTAGGTAAATTTCTTTGTCATTTAGATTGGTTTTTTTAGGTTGAATTCCAAAAGAGAAATTGAATGTAAACATCTTAAATTTTTTGTTTTAGGTGTTGCTCATTTGTTTTCCCAAAATATTTGTAATACTTTGCATAACAGTAGAAAGACCTAATGATACCAGCAACTATGAGTGAGCTCACTGGCTTTCTGTTACTTTGTTCTTTTTTTAATTTTAAATAATGTGGTAGACAATATAGTATCTCATTATTTAAGCTTACATTTTTAATTGCTCATGAGATCGAACAAGGTTTAACACATTTTCATGTATTTCTTAATTAGTTGTTTAATCTTGGGTAATTTGTTAATCTAGGTTTTATTTTTGTGTGTTTTTTAACATATCAGGCACTGAAAATAAGACCTACCCAATATCTGCTCCCATATAAATCGCATGGTCTTTGACTATTTTCTTGAGTTCTCTTATCTCAATTAGTTTACTTGTTAAAATGGAACAATACTGGTGTGGCATTCAACTCTTCACAAGTAATTATCTCTCTCAAATTCTAGGTCATTATATTTAATTATCTCTTAGATTTATTCTCTTGTGACTCAAAACTCTCTCAAACTCAGTAGAGCTAAAATAAATTCATATTTTTGATACTCAATCTCTCTTATGTTTTTCTTTTTTGATGAATAGTGTTATCATCCAACCTTCTGAACAAACCAAGAACGTGGTTCTTCGCTATTTTCCAAAATTAGTACCTACTTAGTCTTGTTAAATTTTACATCCTAATATCCTTTTGTCATATTTTGTTGACTCTAAAATACCATTAATTATATAATATGCACATTATTTTAAGTAACTCTAAGAAAGAGAAAAGCTCCCAATCATGTACTGACCCTTTGCTTGACCAAGAGTCCTAGAGGATCAGGGTTTTCCACATAGAATGCCATCTGTACTGTCAAGAAATTGGTGATGTGCCATTTCTAAGAGTAACACTCTGTTATGTTCTGGATTTTGCAAATTTCTATGCTCTTATAATAGCAATTGGATAACTAAATATAGTACAGAAACTTAAGAAGCATCTTGATTTCAGATATTTTGAACAATTTCTAAGTTCATAGTTGAATTTTAAAGTGTAATACATATCTTCATTTTTCCTATCATGCCAATAATTCAAGTTACAGTCATTTCTTGCTTCAACAACTACAATATCTATCAAAGCAGTCTATGTGCTTTTACCCTGCCCCATGTTTATCCATTCCCATCTCCACCTAGCAGCCAGAGGGTTAAAAAATCTGATTATGTCACTTATATTGACTCTTCCTTGTTTGGATCCCTTCAATGACTTCCCATTGTACTGAGAATAAGGGCAAAAACCAGGTCTCCCATGGTCTGATTCTGCCATTTCCTCTCCAGCCTCATCCTTCTGTGTTTCTTTTCACTCTCCAATTCAGAGGTAAGAGCAACTCTGCTTCTCTCTTGGATTTTCATGTATATATAACTCCAAATGTTCATCTCCTTATAATCAAATTATACGTATTCTTTAGATTTCAACTCAGCTTATTACCTCAGGGAAGCATTCCCTGATTTCTTCAGTCTGGTAAAATTACCCATAAATTTCATTTGCATTGCACTTAATACAGTCACAATATTGGACTTATTTTTGTGATTATTTACATACACTAAAACTTCTATAAAGACAAAGACCATGCTTCCTTTGGTTCGCCATTTTATTGTCAGCAATCAGCACAACTTCAAGGAAAAAACAAATTATCACTCTGTATTTATTGAAAGTACGTAAAAAGAAATTGTTCTTATTAGGACTGAATGTGATCATGTAGATGATGATAAATCAGTATTAATTGTTCATAACAAGGACTTGATAAATGTTCTCTTAGTGTTTACTTACATTCTTTAGATAATTTCTCTGAGTTCTCAACCAGTTTTGAAGAGTTAATCTTTCTTATATATCTTCATTAATTTTAATGTGTTTGGACTCCAGTGGACCAAAATGGTCTCTCCCAATTGTAAAAGAATTGCACCTGCCCTACTTATAGCTTTGGGTTTCCTTGACATCAATTGTATTAAAACCTACTGAATGGAGAACATGGTAAGTTTAAACTGCATGAGGTAAGCCCCAGATTTATATCTCTGGAAGGGTAAGAAACCAAAGGCCAAAGTTATCTCCATTTAGGAAATTTCACTCTTTGATGGTTTATCTGGTTTTCTGTTTTGGTTTGTCTTTACTTTTCTTATATAAAGCAAAGAATGACAACAAGTTTGCTTTAAATGCTTGTTATACTGTCTTACTTAAGGAACACCAGCATTTCCTTATAATCATCTCTGTCCCTTTAAAAATATACATTTCCTTGCTTAAAGGCCAATTCCAGTTCTGTATTACTCATTAAAATTCCTTTCATACAAACGCAATTAGTATAGAGAATCAGCCTATAAAAATGTCCCACTCAACCTATCATTTCTATGCTTTTGCCTCTGTTTAATTGGAGTTTGGGGTGGATATTTCATGATCATCATATGCTAACTGACTATGTACATTGGATGGGGACAAAGTTATGAGGTGCAAAGGAGACAGAAAAAGATCAGAGGCAATCACTAAAAACTCTCTCGAGTTCCTTCTTCTTCCTTAACCTTTCTGAATACTGGACAGCCTTTTTCTTTCTTTGAGAACAGAAAGAAAAAGCTGGCTGTTTCAATTAAGAGATAACTAATCAAAAAATCAAGTCTAAGAAGCAAACTAAGCTTCTAATTCCTGGTCAGTCCGTATACTATAGCTCTCTGTGGTATATCACTGTCTTCAAATCTTTTTCTGTATCCACATCCGTTGCCATGTACCATTACAGTTGCTCTAAGGATAGATGTATTTTCCTACTCCAGGGATTTGGAACTCAGTCAAGTAATTTATGCTGGCCAAAAAGGATTTTATTGGTCCTGATTAAAACAAAGGTTTGGAATACCTTGTTACCTACCAATAACTGATTAATACATATTATCATATTTTCAGATAATTAAGAAAGATATAGGTAAGATGCCTAATATCCTCAGATGCTAAATAAATAGTATTTTCTAGAATAGGTAATGGAGAGAAAACTCAAGAAAGAACATAAAGCTTTGGCAAAGCACTTTAGAGTTCTAAAATTAGTAGACCCAGCATTTATCACTCCTCTCTACCAACTATGTGTCCTTTGGAAAGATATTGGTTCTTCTCTAAAGCTTGGTCTTCTTATCTGTAAATTGAAGTTGACATGACTCATAGTATTTTGAAGATTTAGGAGTTTGTGCTTAGCAGAAATGTGGCACATAACCTTTCAATAAATGTTAGCTATATTGTGATTATTTTATCACTACTATTATTAATTATAATTATTAATGATTATGATCATTTTCAATGCTATTTCAGTAAGTTCTTAAAGGATAAAAACTATTCATTTTCAGCAAGATTGGCCAATTATGCTTATCTCTCAACCTACTTCAAAAAATTACCAGATCAAAAATTAAAATGTTCTTTTTAGAGGTTCAATTTATCTATTGTTCAATGTGTTCATTTTGATGAAGATTTAAGAATTTTTAGTATTTGAAGTTGAGGAGTTTGACTTCTATTGTACCCTTCCACTTCCAGGATTTTTTTTTTTTTTGGCATGTTGTTTTTAGTAGGCTAATGGGGCAAGATCATAAACGAGACAAGATCATTCTGTTCTATAATATAAGCTTGGTGATTCTTTCTAGCCAGAAAATACCACTAGCACAAACTATCTTTTGGTTAAAAAGCTCTGCTCAAGAGAATTGTTTTCTTCATAAAAAAGATCATTTCAAAATATTATAGCAAATATTTATCTATTCATTTTAAAATATATCTTTTTCACCAGAAAATAAGCTTCCTGAAAAAAAATTGATCTTTTCTCTTGTTTACTGCTGCATCCCCAAAACCTAACATAGAACCTGGCATATTGGGTTCACTCAATAAATAATGAATGAATAAGTGCACTTCTGTAATCCTAGCAACTTGGGAGGCTAATGCAGGAGGATCACAAATTCAAGATCAGAGCAAATTACTGAGACCCTGTCTCTAAATAAAATTTAAAAAGTAGCTGGGGAGATAGCTCAGTAGTAGAGCACCTCTGAGTTCAATCCTCAGTGTCAAACACACACAAACACACACACACAAACACACACACACACACACAATTACTAAAGGCAAGATTTTGGAGTCAGAAATAGGAAAAAATATTTCCTAACTCTTTATCTTTAGTGGATTTATTTCTTCTGCTACCTTCTGGTGAAGTTTTATGTCTTGTTTTTATACATTTATCTTTTGGAGTCACAGAATTATAGCTCTTAGAAGTGAAAACAACTCCAAGTCTCTGACTCCTTTATAGTCATGCATTGCTTTGTTTTCTTTTGAGACCTTTCACTTTGGAAGGGAAATTGGTTTTCCCTGGATCACTGAAGCACGCACATGGTTTTTACTTGCTTGGATAGTATCACCTGAAATTCAACGGCTCTGATGCCAAAATATATTTATGCAATGAAGGTGAGAGAGTAAAGTAACAAAATATGCATCAATTTATTTCAGGATAGAAATGTAGACTCAAAACCCACAAATTTCCCAAGGGAAGTTACCTATATTTGGTCCTTTAACTAGATCACACAGCAGTCCATACACACTCACACTTTAAATGAACTGAACTGAATGAATTAATAGGGACTGGCAGTTAGAGACAAATTATTGAAACTTTTGGTCAAGGCATATAATTATGTATCTTAGAGGTTTTGCTTAAATTTGCAAAAGGCCTTTTGAGTATGTTGATTAGTTTTGAGAAGTGATTTTTCATTGTCTAATTGGCCTGTTGTGAAAATATACCCTGAATCACTTAAAAAGCTTGTAGCACTAGCTGCTCAGAGAACCTGTTGGCAAAGCAATCCTAGAGCTAATCATACAGATTTCGTGGAGAACCTGAATTTTTCATCTTAGGCCAAATGGATTCTTTTCTCCCATTTCTCCTCTCAGAGCTAGAAGCTTCATACTCAAACAGAGAGAAAAGTAGTACTTGGCACACAAGGAATGTGTTCCAAAACCCCCAACAGATGCCTGAAATCACAGATAGTACCAACCGTGTGTGTGTGTGTGTGTGTGTGTGTGTGTGTGTGTGTGTGTAGTTTATTTCTACACATACACAAATTTAGTGCATTTTCTATCTTAAGTACTTGTCATACACTAAGCTGCACTATACCCTAATTACTCATCAGGCACAGTTTAATATATAAAAATAAAATCAGCATTTTTTTCCTTCACAATTTCTTGGGTGAAATATTAGTTCTTACCATAAATTCAAGTAACCTTGACATGAAATTTTTGCTTCTTTATTAAGTCAAAAAACTTTTTTTTCACTTATAGGAAGTACATTATGGTTTCTCTTTAGAATATTGTGCTATCTGTATCACTATCTTGGGCTTTGGGCCATAATTAAATAAAGTAAAAATTTCTTGAACACAAACATTATGATACCTGAATAGTTACTCTGATAACTGAGGGTGCTACTAAGTGACTACTGGGCAGGTAGCACATAACGGCATGGATACACTGCACAGAGGGATATCATCCTGATGTGAGATTTTATCCCACTACCCAGAACAAGCATGCAATTTCAAACTTAAGAACTGATTATTTCTGGGATTTTCTGTTTATTATTTTCAGAGAATGACTGACCATGATTGAAACTGTAAAAATCTAAAACCACATATAAGGGGTTCTACTGTACATCTTTCCCCAGTATCTGAATTGATCGATCTTTTGTTAGAACTTTTTGGTGTCAAGTGAAATAAACTCACTTGAACTAGTTCAAGCAAAATGGGAAAAGTCATGAGACAAGCATTGAGAGCATGTATTTCAGTGGACCTCAAGAGTGATGTAAATTGAAAGGCAGCTACTATTATAAAGCAGTAAATCAAAAGTGCATTGCTGAACTTCCTCAGTGCCAATAATTCTCCCAGCTGGCCACTTATTATGCACAGTGGCTCTTAGCATCATGCTGCATTTATTTTTCTAGTAGTCTAATGCCATTGTTTTTCTCAGTACAAGGTGCTTGAATCTTCCCTGAAAGTGTTTACAAAGGAAGCTCCTTTTCTCTTACTCTACTAGTTAATAAGAACCGTTTTTGTCTTTTTCCTTTAAGTTCCAGAAAATTTGCTATTTGCTTTGTCACGTTATAGACAAACATGCTTGCAAGTAATTAGATGAGTTAACTGTCTCATGACTGCCTCTGAAAAGGGGAGGAAAGAGAAAGCAGCTTTGGTTTTGAAGCAAGTTCTCTGGGAGCATAAACTACCTGAGCAGAGAAGGCTTTTGACATGATCCAGGCCCTGAAGCCATCCGTCTCTTGTCACTTAGTGTTAATTGTTCTATCTATAATTAGTGCAGAGAGATATTTTATGTATGTTGAAAAAGATTAAGAAAAAATATCCTAGAAATTCACATCTTGTGAAAGAATGACATATATAAACAACCAGTTAATGCCAATAAAACCTTAACAGCTATTGAAAATTTTATGAACCATTGAACTCCCACTGACAATCAATAGCACTTGCTGACCCTTCATCATGAAGCTATTAAAAAATAAATGATACCAGTGTTTGCTTTTCCTGACCTGCCTGGAAATATAAGTAATCTTATCTATCTAATATATATCAAATGTCCAAAGGTGGATAAAATCTGGGATTTGATTCCTACATTTCATCTGTAAGAACAGAGCTTTGGGGTATATGCTAAGGATTTTAACTCAGTAGTATGTTTCAGCTTCATTTTGGATATATTATATATATGTTTTGTTGTTGGCATATAAAAGGTTGGAGTTAGATAGTGAGGTAGTTGACTTTTACACACATTTTAAGATCTATGATCTTCATTTGTGAAGTGAGGAAACAATGTCCACGTCGTAGAATTTTATGAGAGTCTAAACATATTTTGTATATGGTCAGTGAGTAAAGCAACACACATCGGATTAATTAGGTAGCTTTTTCCTAGTGATCCTATCACTTTAGAAAATAATATAACATATATAGCTCCCTATTATAAATAGTTTCCCTATACAGAAAGCAGGATCTTGGAGGAACTATTTAAACTTCCAAATACAAAGGTGTATTTACTAGAATGCTACAGCTTCCAATCAATAAGAAATCTTAGAAATCACTTAGCTAAAACAAATACTGATGAAAAGATGGAAGGAAAGAAGAAAAGCAAGAAAAGAGAAAAATCCTACTGTACCTTAGAGAAATAAAATTGTAAAATCATGCAGATTATATTTTTTGTGATCTATACCAGTACTTTATCAACTGAGAAATTCTTCCATATGGATGAGTTTAAAATTCTATCTGTGTTATGAAGCTTTTTGTTTGTTTGTTTTAATTAGTTATACATGATGGCAGAATGCATTTTGTTTCACTACACACTAAGGGAGCTTAGCTTTTCATATCTCTGGTAGTATACTATGTAGAGTCAGACCATATGTACAGTCATACATGTACCTGGGGAGTAAACTTTTTTTTCTCTCTGTGATGAAAACCCTGGCGTAAAACAACTTATAGTAATGAAAGGTTTATTTCTTTGCTAATCTCATGGTTTCAGAGATTTCACTCCATGGTCAGTTGGTGCCATTGTTTTGGGGTGTGTGACAAGACAGCACATCAGAGTGAGAACACTTGGTGGAGGAAACTGTTCATGGCATCAGGGAAAAGAAAAGAGACAGGAAGATAAAGGGGCAGTATCCTAATTACCCCTTCAAGGGCATACCCCAAATGGCCAAACTTCCTTCTAATAGCCCCCACATTTGAAAAATTTCCACCCTTTCCTAATAGCACTCTTAGCTGGAGACCAAGCCTCCAACTCATGGGTCTGTAGGGGACATTCAAGATCTAAACTATGGTGTTGTTTAATCCTGACTTTCTAAATGTATTTGCTCATGGAATCTGATTTCACAAAATGACTTTTCACATTTCCTTCAGAGTTTTTGGTTGCGGACCACAAAATCCACTTAGGTAGATTAGGCTGAAAAACATTTATTACATTGTTACATAATTTCCAGGAAGGGCCAGAAAGCCAAGAATAGTAAATACAGAGCCAAGAATAATGCCTCCAGGAACAATAACAGACACATCACTAGCCGACTAATGGACGTAATGCTGTCACTACCACCTCTCACCCTGAACGTGTCCTGCCAGGAGCTAGAGTGTAGAACTTCCACCATCATGTCACTAAGCTCATTTTCCAGTGTTGATCATGTCCACTTTATCCACAGGTACACAAGTATGGCAAAACTGAGATCACTCACCTTCAAGGGAGTCTGAAACATGAAGATTATACCTTTCAGTTTTCTTACTACAGAAAAACATATTAGGGATATGGAAGTGCAAGTGAATGAATGAGTCAATTGTTAGTATTTTCCACACCGTGAGACCTTCACATTAGAAAAAGAGCATTTTGTTATGTTGATTCAATTAGAGTTTATATGTTTACAAATATAAAGGCCCAGTAATCCTACCAAAATCACCCCAAATGCTTTTGATGAAAAAAAAAAAAACTTAAAGCAAATAGCAGAAAGGTCAGTAGAATAGAGGGAAGGGAAGGGGAGGTAGGAGGGGAGGAAAGAGGAAATGTGAGAGTCTGAATTTGAGCAAATTATAACCCATGATTTTTTATTTAAGTCAGAATGAATCCTGATGTTATGTATAACTAAAAAGAAGCAGTAAAGATCTAAAAAAATATGTTTGATGATTTTATTTCAATCAAGAAAGGTTTGATGATTCAGAATCATCATTTTGGAGTTTTTGTTAGTTGTTTCAGTCGAATACAAGAATTCTTGAGCAATTTAAGATGGAGGTTACTGGACTTCTAATCAATTAGCAATTAAAAGTCAGATACCATTATAATATTCTGGGGCATTAAATTTGTATGACTCATATACCATGTAGTAGAATTGTATTTATATAATTTATATATGTAACATCTATATGTTTATGTGCATATCTATACACACACACAAACACACACACACACACACACACA
This sequence comes from Ictidomys tridecemlineatus, assembly GCF_052094955.1. Taxonomy (NCBI): domain Eukaryota; kingdom Metazoa; phylum Chordata; class Mammalia; order Rodentia; family Sciuridae; genus Ictidomys; species Ictidomys tridecemlineatus. The sequence continues at coordinate 54,356,782 of NC_135487.1, forward strand.
CACACACACACACACACATAGAGACACACACACACACACACATAGAGACACACCAATAAAAAGCAAGGAAGAAGAAAGAAAAGAAGGGGGAGAAAGAAGGAGAAACGTGGAAATAAAGTCAGGAGGTGGCAGAGACTGTCACTATGCTCTACATTTCTAACTCTCCCTTAAAATTAGGTTTTGGGGGAGAAGTGATTGAGTTCAGCCAGATAAGATGTGGACACCGTGATACGGGTGACTTCTAGACCAGGACTTCCCAAATATCACACAAAATCCTTCAGTCTTCACATGGTCTCCTTCAATGATTTTTTTTAACTCTAGGGTTGAAAACAAGGCTTGTAATGCAATACACCTGAAATTTCAAGACCAAACATAAATTACTGTTAATCACCCTAACTAAAATAGAAATTGCTTTCCGAAAATTGGTGCTAGCATAAAAAGAACCAAAACATTTGTCATTGGCTTAGCAGTCATGGTCGGGTGGCAGTGAATTTGGTTTTGGAAACTGAAATGTAGCAATGTATGATAGGAACAAAATGTTTAGTAAAGCTATTGCTTGTGATAACTTAAAGTTAGGCAACATATCTTTTTTTTTTTTTTAATTTCTGGAGGACTAGCATAGAAATTTGAACTCAGGGGCACCTGACCACTGAGCCACATCCCCAGCCTATTTTGTATTTTATTTAGAGACAGGGTCTCACTGAGTTATTTAGCACCTTGCTTTTGCTGAGACTGGATTTGAACTAGCAATCCTCCTGCCTCAGCCTCCAGAGTCGGTGGGATTACAGGTGTGAGCCACAGCACCTGGCTAGAAAACAAAATTTTAAGAATGTGTTCTGACTGTTTATCATTTAATTTAGGAAAGCATGACAATAAAGAAACATGCTCACGAGATAATTAGCTGGTTTGCAAGTATAACAGAATATCATACATTGAGATTATCAGAAGATCCAAATTTGAAATCTTGCCCAGTTGGAAAATATACTTAGCATAGTTTAAAAATTTTTACAAAATGTCTTCCGTTGAACATGATTTAGAAAATCATTATTATAAAAGGCAAGGAGATTTTATTCAAAATAAAATAATTAGCACCCAGAGCACAGAGATGATGAAGTAGGAGTAAGATTGAATTAAATAAATGGAGAAATAATATAATAACATGAATAGAAGGTACAGGTGTTTAGGACATGGGTTGGAACAAGGGTGGGCCAGGATACTTGCTGATAGTGAATGAAAGAGAAATACACAAAGCTACACTGCCTGGTGGGCCATGCTAGGAAACAGGTTCCTTTAACCACCCCTTAGAAAGCAGCACACATGATAGTATGGTTGTCAGTCTGGCATCCCAATTCAGATGCCCATATATCTTTCAGACATAAGTGAGCCACAGTTGGGTACAGAATTCTCTGCAGTAAAGGGTAATGTCCATATGAAAATCTAATGTCACGCTCAACTCTGAGGCAGGGACTTATACTCTTCCTGTAAAGCGGCAAAGTAAAAATCACTGGGTTATATAGAAAAGTTGGAATGGAGAATAGGGAAACATAATGCAGTCTACCACACTACTTTGTTCTTGTTTCTCTCCCCAACCCCAGAATGTGAACATCCTCAACAGGATTTGATGTACTGTACACATTAAATTGCTCTTTCTCCAACACCGATAGCAGAATTCACAGTAGCTCATCAAACAATGTTTTTAAGTACATGATAAGAGCTTGAGAATGAACTGAATGTAACTGGTTATGGACTTGTTTAAAAAAGAATCTATTATAATCTCTATTTCTTAAATCATAACAGCTAGAAAAAGTTCAATTTGGGGACATACCATGAAAAAATGCAATTTTAGGATAAAATTGGAAGAGAAGCTAAAAATGGAAGTTTCTGATAATGAACCTATAGGCTAATTTCCCCTGGCAATGAAGTAACTGCAATAAAGATTTTACAGTTTTAAATTACAAAGGTAAGTATCATTGTCATTTTTCTGTATTCAAGTCAGCACCAAATAAATAAACACATAAACAGATACAACTAAAACATACATACATTTTTAACATACTAACTAGATGAAGCAACTTCCTACCCATACCCTAATGTTAATTATGATGACCATTATCTTTTATTTCATTGCTTACATTTATAGCCTTCTTTCTTTCTTTCTTTCTTTATTTATTTATTATTTTATTTTATTTTTTTTTATTGTTGGTCTTTCAAAACATTACATCTTTCTATAGCCTTCTTAAGAATGAAGAATTGTAATAGTTTTCGCTGCTCTTTGGCAATAATGCAGATTAAGTCTATAGTGACAAGATCAACAAAAATCTATGAGATGCTTGGTCATAGTGTAAAGGCATAGGTTTAAAGAATTTGTGTATTTTCAACTTAGCATGCCCCTTTAATAGAGACTCTGTGAAACACAGGAAGTATAGAGGAGTGATTTTCTTGTGGTTGTTTTGCACATGGGTTCTCAGTTATAACTCACACTTATCATGTGCTTACTATATGCTAGATACACACATACTTTCTATGTATTTTGTAAATTTTTATAATAACACTGAATAAATGCTGTATTTTCCCCTTTTAGTAGAGGTAGAGACTGAGGGGGAGAGATTACTCAAGCTACAAATGTCCCACATACTTCATCTTCTATTTACTCATTTATAATTGTCATTGAACATTGATTTTCCATAGGCGTTGTTGTAGATATTAGGAATAGAGCTGTGAATAAGCAAACAAGCTTCCTGCTCTTGGAATAGTAAATTTCTGTGATATACTCCTGTGATGACTGTGATATAGGTAATAAATCAAACAAAAAGGAAATTTTCTGAGATTGATATATACTATAAAAAATCAAATCAAATATAGTGAGAGTGAGAAACAGTAATCATAGCACTAGAGCATGGTTTTGGAAAGGATAGTCAGGAAGGCTTGCAGGAGTGGACGTTTAGCTGCAGCTCTATGTTGAGACAGACCAAGCGTCAAATGATCTTGGGAGAGAGATTTTCACTCTGCCAGGCTGAAGCATCTGAAGGTACACGAAGAAGGCCTATGTCCTTGGGGGAATAATGCATGAGAAACAGGAGCAAAATAAAAGTCAATTAGTAAACTGTAGACGTGGCACTCTTTATAATAGCTAGGATACTTACAATCAGAGTGTCCCTAGCTCAAGATTGGACAGCAAGAGTTCTGGGACTTAGTCCGTGGTGCTTGTCCCAAAGTATAATATATTTGAGAACTCTGCAGTATTTTGAAAACTTCCATGAATTTTGAATTCTATTCCCAATATACAATATTTGTCTTATGAAAATGATATTCTATTCTTCCTCAAAAATTTGTATTTCTGGGAAGATGAGTCATCTTTTTTTTTTCCCTGAGACTCATAGAATCCCATGGAGCACTGCTGAGCACACCTGGTATATACATAATACAGCTTACGGTAGGCACTAGGTAAATGCTAATGACATGTGAGTGAACTTATCCAGTTTGTTCCTCTCATATGAGTCTATGGGGTGTCCTCAAAAAACCTCAAATGTCTTAAGTATAACTTAAGACAGTTCCAAAGCAGCATTAAGTATAACTATGAGTTGTTTATTTATTTACTTAGTTTCAAATTTTGACTCCAGCATTTGCTAGTATAGGTAGATCATTTGAATTCTATGTGCTTATGTTTTCTCACCTGTAATAATTGAAAAAAATAAAATATTATGGTAAATTTAAAAGAAGAAGATTGGATAGGATATTGAGTGCGAAGATGATGCATAGTGCTTAGAATAGCATAATCAATGGAATTGCTTAGAATATGCAATAAATGTTAGAAACTGTATAGGGTTATGGCAAGTCCCAACATTTTCCAATAAAAAAAAAAGAGATTCTGCTTTTGAGGATATGAAGATGAGCAGTTTGATGCTGAAAACATTAAAACTCAGGCTATTCTCCATCTGACAATGATATCAGGGGGACAGTATACTATATTTGTGCTTGATCATCTCTTATAGAATTAATAAATCAATAAGTAAATGAATCACCTGTCAGTGGTATGACACATGTAAAAGAGTTGAAAACATATTTTGTAATTGATTTTTCTTATAATTTATAGAGGGTTTGATTTTATCCTAACATAGCATCACTGTCAAAAGTGTTTCATGTCTAAGTATGTTAAAGACACCATGGGTACTAAGATATTAAAATCACTCCAAAGTTCTGTGATAAGAATATTATCATCCAGAGATATGCTGACAAACAGCTCTCTGGGAAAAAAAATCTCTAATGTGTAATGTCACAGATTGCCATGGGGTCAATACCACTCCATAACATATTTTGAACTTCCTGTATGACATCACTGAATGCAGAGATGCAAGAAGCAACAACAACAACAACAACAACAAAAACAAGTAATCTGGTTTGAATCTACTCCAGAAAATTGCTTTCTCCCATCAGGATTTTCAAACGTTCATGGTAACCGTGTTCTCCCAATCTTTTGTTTCGCAGCATGCTGATTAGCAGTACAGAAGCCTTTTGTGGGGGCACCTACTCTGTGTTGCTTTGCTCTCTTAACTTTATACTTTCTCATAGACAACGAGGGAAAGCTATAGTTTGTGCATGCTTTGTGGGAACAGTGTTGCAAGTTGTGAAATTGTTTTGCCATGTTTCATAAATAAGATGTATGGAGACCCTACAGTAAAAGAGAAGGCTCATTCAATCTGACCTTTGTTTTTGAAAGCCGAGAGATTCACTTTTGTCAGTTCAGTACCCAAATACAGTCAAGTCCTGAGACTTGGATTAATATAGGTAAATTAAAGTTAATAGGACATTGGCACAGGCATAAAAAATGCCATGTTGGCATGACCAGAATGAAAGGACATCCTGTTATGGAAAAGCAAATATGAACTAGAAGTTATTAATGACTTACTGTAAGAAAACAAAATAACAAATCGATCATCATTTATTTTTCCCATGTTAATTATACTATAAGAGTTGGTTATTCCTATTAATGAAGTTGAATTTAATTTTTTTTGTTTTAATTAGTTATACATGATAGTAGAATGCATTTATGAGCTTTGATAAGAAAATATCTACTAAGTTGATTACTCACTTTTTTATCAGGTTAATTAAAAATGGTATGCAAAACTGCAAATGGTATATATTTCCTACCTTGCTATTAAAGAGTGGAAATTAATACAAGCTCTAGAAAGTGATTTTAAAATATGCAGCAAAATTTCAGTATATATTCACCATGATTCAGGAAATAATTCCACAAAGATAAGTGCCAAGTGATTAAATATGTATAGTATGTGGATAATCCTTGTTTCATTGTTTATAGGAGCAAACTATTGCAAATAATCATAATGTCTACAAATGGAGTCTGGTAAACTAAACAGTTTTAAGTTTTGTATTTTAGTTTTTTAAATAAAGATGTTCATGCCAGTATTCTCTGAAGCCCATTTTAAAAATTATGAAATATAGCTATATTGGTAGTGAAGTAGAATTACTCTCATTAATTGTTTTGTGAAAAAAGCAGGTTACAAAATAGTGTTTATAAAATTCTCTCATTTACAAAAAAGAAATTTTTTTATCCATGTGCAGATATTCTTAAAGAGAGCCATTTTGAAAGATGAGAGATTTTAATATTTCCTCATCTGATCTCCTGTTTAAATTGCTTATTCTGATAAATTGTGTCGTATTTGACATTATAAAAATGCTTTCTTATTTTAAAAATAATTCATTAGTTTTAAAATGTAAGCCCAGTTATACTCAGTATTGTTCTATTGTTTTGCATTCTATAGAACAATACTTTTGCAATGAAGTACATTTATTAGAAACTAAAAGAAAAAGAGTTGGTTATATAATTTAACAGAATCAAAATAAGATCTGATGTTCCCACTTTACTTTAAGGCTGACCTTACCAATGACATTGTGGCTAAAGTTGCCTTTAGCAATTTGACCAATATCGAACTTTTCTTCTGTCTTTTTTTTCAATGATTCTATAGCTGACAACACTTCATTCCCAAACATCACTGCACTGTTTTTTATTTTTAATATCCCTTTTTAAATACTTAATCAATTACAATCTAATGCTAGGTGTTAAAATATTCTCCTTTAGAGTTTTTAAATCTATTTTCTGGTCCATTCTATTTTATTCTCACAAATTCACTGATAGATGGTAATCTTTTTCTCTTTACTTTCCATGCTGTTTTGAGTACCTCACTATAACTAATTTGTTACAAATTTAGCAGCAAATTTAATAATGGAAGAAGCTCAGACTTCAGCATTTTATTTATTCATCCGAAATGTTAAATGAAACTTTAATATATGCCAAATTTTGTGTGGTTCCCTAAGAAATCTATTATCAGCTGGGGAGATGATCCCTGAATTCAAGAAGGGTATAGACCCACCAGTATTGCTACTTATTAGCTGTAAATTAGTTAATCTCTTAGAATCTCAGTTTCCTAAATGGTAAAATAAATCTCAAAAACTGGGGGGAAATAAAATTAAAAACAAAATCTTCCTCTAACCCCCACATCTTACCTATAAAGGTAGTAGAGAAAGAAAAGAGTTTTATTATTAAATAAACATTAAACCAGAAAGGATGAGTGATGTGAACAATCTGCTTAGCAATTGCAAAGACAGAAAGAACTCTCACATTTTTATATGTCCAAGCAGATACAACCCTTCACAGATGTTCTCAAGACAAATAAGTCACTCACAGCTCATCTTAACCTAGTATTTGAAGTGACTAGTTTTATTAGCAATTGGCTTTGTCCAGAGCAAAAACAAACTTTTGATATCTTCATGACAGCAAGCAGCTTTGTGACTTCGAGCTTGGTACCAGGAAGTTGGATGCTACCCTCTCACAGGAACTGAAAAATATCTATCACCCCTAATGTTTGCATTCCAAAGAGGTGGTTTTCAGATCCTTAAGAATCACATTCCTCTTGACATATCATATTTCATACATTAGATTGTCAAGAGCTTTGTAATGTTGTGTACAACCAATAAAAAAATAAAAAATTTTAAAAAAAAGGAAACAGAAAAGTTTTCAAGACAAAAAAAAAAAAGAATCACATTCCTGAGTCATAAAGCTGATAAAGCTCATTTAGTTTAAACAAAACTGAGAAAGTACTTATAAATACGTTTTCTAAAATAAATGCTCTAAAGAGAGGAGAATCTCCTCCTTTACTTTAAAGGGGGATAATTATGTCTTGTTTTTAGTTTTTATTTGTCCTTAATAATTGTTATAAGAATTGAGCAATGTACATATAAAAATACTTTGTAAACTCTTAAAATGCTTTTACAACTGAAGTATAATTAACTGAAGTAGGCATTTTTGTTCCTTGAATTAGCGACATCCTAAATGTAGACAGGACCCCAATTAATATGGAAAGTGATGGAAAAGGAGGAAAGAGCAAGATTCTGGACAACTTAGTGGAGCAGTTCACATCATGAAGACAAATGCTGTATGTAGATAGTGTGTGGACAATAATATTGTGTCAGAGTCTGTGAGCATTTGACTTTCACCAGAGCAATATAATATTTGTCTGATATTTGTCAAGAGACAAGAGGAAGTAATTGTAATATCCTAACAAAGGGATGATGTGAAATAATAACATACAGGAAATTTATTCTATTAATATTTGGATGGCTTAAAGTTGTAGTTTGTTGAAATTCTAAATTCTAATATCCAATAGACAGATTTCAATCCAAGCTTCTATACTTACCAATAGGAAAAACTTGGGCAAATTTCCTAATCTCATATTCCTCACCATTTTGTCCCTTGGTTTTCTCATCAAAAAAAATTGGGGTATAATAACCACTCAGTAAGGTCACTATAAGTGTCAGGATTTAGTCAGTGTCTGACATACAACAAATGTCAATGAATGGTTATAACTTCAATCATTATTAATAAAAATAAGAAGAATGAGAAGCTTTGAGAATAATTAAGTGATCTTGTAAGAGCTGTTAAGTGTCTTGATTTCCAGGTTCTTCGTTTTGTTTTGTTTTTGTTTTTGTTTTTGTGTTTTTTACATTGCATAGAAAAGGAACAAGTATGTTGAAAATTAAATCAACAGAACTTGGACAGTAATTTGGTGAAATAAATAGACAATATTAAGCTATTATCATCTACAGAAGAAATGACATTTTTAATAAGACCAGCTCTTCACCGATTTTCCTGAAATTTTGGAGCTCCTTTCAAGAAGTAGAGTATAATTTATTCTATATATACTGCTGTGACCAATGAGGCGTTAATAGAAATGAGCTAAGAGAAGCTTGAAAAAGCAACTGTAAAGCTTGGCAAAGTGGTGCACACCTGTAATCTCAGGGGCGTGGGAGGCTGAGGCAGGAGAATCACAAGTTCCAAGCCAGCCTCAGCAATTTAATAAGGCCCTAAGCATCTTAGAGAGACTCTGTCTCAAAATAAAACATAAAAAGGGCTGGGAATGAGGCTCAGTGGTAAAGAACCCCTGGGTTCAATCCCCAGTACTACAAAAAAAAAATTTCCCCAAAAAACAAAAACACAGAACTGTACATTTACACTAGTACTCTACAAATTTGTTATGGCCACAAGTGGTATATGTTTGGGACAGCCTGCTATAGTTTGAGATACATGTGGAGCTGGAGCAGAGACAAATTATTTTAGTTGCTCCAAGTGACAGCTCAGCAAATTCCAGACTTGTGAGAAAGACAACCCAAGATAAGGAGAACTGATTACAAATGCATATGAAATAAAATAGAACCAAAGTAGCACCATTTTGTTCTGAACTGACTCCATTGTATGCTTGCTTAAAATGTTTTTTTTTCAGCCTCCTAACAGCTATATCTATTTTGACAGTACAGTAGGACCTTCCAGCGTCCCTGACTATGGCCCGGATGTATAACAAAAATAAATGTGAAATGAGTAATCAACACAATTCTCTAATGTAATCAAAATATCTACACAACAGGGTCTTTCTGACCTACGTGTTCATCAATTGTTCTTGTGGCTTTTGTGGTTTTTGCCTTTATAAACTGTACTTCCAAAATTCAAGTGCTGGGATTTCTTTGAGGTGCTAGCCTGCTTCCAGCAGCTTGCCTAGCATGCTTATTAAAGGACCATTTATTCCTTTTAATTTGGCCTAATATGCATGGTGGTTTGTAATTTTAATGCACTCTGCAACACATAAGTTATCAACTTTCCATTGTATTTCATTGAGATCTGTGGCTACTTGTTACTTGACAATAGCTGACAGATACATCATCAGGCAGTTATAACATCAGGCCCTCATCAGAAAAAAAAAAAAAAAAAGGAGAAAAAGCAATAACTGCCTCACAAGGAGGTTGTAAGGATTGAAACCAACAAAGTATACAAAGTATCTGATACTTGAGGCATTTAGGACTGATTTCTGAGACTGCAGAATCAACTTCAATTAATGTATAAACTTTTCACCAAGTACACAAACAATACTGGAGATACCGTATTATAATTCTTAGAGCTAGCTTTCTATATGCTTGTAATTCCAAAATGCTTTCTATATGCTTCCTTTCTTAATTATTGCATATTACTTTAAAGCACCCATTTTATGTGACAGATATTAAATTAATTTTTAACAAGGACCTTATCAAGATAAGACTTTATTTCCCCCCATTGATAGAATGGCTTTATTTTTCACTTGCATAATAGACTCAAACAGTCAATGATTGGTTAAATTGCTCATTGTGCCTCTTGCCTGCAAGGCTTTTGCTGTGAGCAAGCTTCAAGCACAAAATCTGACTGCCATGGACCATTAAACAGGTATTCTCCTTTTTAAACTTTGTGATCTCAATTTCCTGGAGCTATCCAATAGAAAACAGATGCAAATTAAGAGCTCAATTCACAAAAATAATAGGTAGCATTTATACTGGCTTCCTATGGAGAGGCCTCAACAAAAGTGTGGGACACTTGTATACTCCTGCAGTGTATTCCTGCAGCTTCATAAACATCCTTCCAGTTCTCTTCAAATATTGACCTTTCTGTGCTGAATACAAGGTTAGTACAGGCCCAACAGGGCAGAACCATAACAGAAAGCAGCCTTTCTTAGAATATGCAAATGCTTTGATGTGTTTTAGTGTTTCTTTTCTAGAAGAACAGATTTATCCAATCTGACTTGTGCCTGCTAATAGTGAACTAACAGGCCAAGAAACTGATAGGTTTTTGGCCCTCTCTCCATGTAACTGGCAAAAATATCTCTGGCATCCTAGAGAGTCATCAGGAGGAGGTTTGATTATTATTTGCTTATATATGTGTGTTTATTTTTTATTTTATATTTGGATGTTCACTTTCTTTAATTTTGCTTAACATGAGAAAGGGAACAACAACAACAACAAAAGTTCTAGTTACTCTCTATGTTGAAGCATTTTAGGGTACTCTTTAGAGAGTTGAGATCATGCTTCACACTATTTTAATTAGTGCAAGTGTACACCCAGCCTTCGATTTTCCCTGGTATTTGTAAGCAAAAAGGAAAAAAAAATGAATCCAAAGTGTTAGTTGTACTTAAGGAACTGGAAAAGCATTTTGAAGGTTGAGCATAGCATCAACTTCCACAGAGAACTGAACTCATTTTAGATAATCAATGGACCTAAACTTCAGTAGAGTCGCATCAAGATTGTGGAGATCTATGATACATGTTTAACATAACTAAGTACTCCATAAGCACTTCTTGAAATGAAACAAAGAATTTATCATGTGCTTGGGAGGACATATGGATATAAATTTTGGGGTTCTTTGAAATATGCAGCTGTTTGGTCATAATAGGGTGGATGATGATGGCACATTTGTGTGTGTGTGTGTGTGTGTGTGTGTGTGTGTGTGTGTGTGTGTGAGAGAGAGAGAGAGAGAGAGAGAGAGAGAGAGAGAGAGAGATTATTTTGTCAAGATAAATTATCAATTAAAAAAAATTCTTGACCAAAAAGAAGGTTCCAACTTCCACTCCAACTCTTAGATCTCTCAGTCATCTAATGGCATCTTAAGCCAAAATAGACACATGTGTAAGTTCAAAAAGCAGATATCAATACCCTTCATTCTTTTATTTTTAATCGCTCTTTTTTTGTTTTCAGCTCCACAGCTCTCATATTTCAGGCTCAGAATTTTGTTGATTTTGAGTATTAGCCTATGCTGAGCTGTCTTTGTATAATTTTTAGGTTATTTGTGGTAAATTTTGATAGCTGCTCTAGTTAGAGATGAAGGTTAGCTCTTATTTTCAACATCACTATTAGAATATCAGATCATAATAAAAGCAAGTGTCATAACAAATTCAGCTACACTTCAAGACATTTCCTAAAATAACAGCTCAAAATACTATTCTGTACATTTAAAGATATCCCAGTTCTTTGTTCTTCAGTTGCTGTGGACATAGCCTAATATAATCATATTTCACTAAAGAGCAGGCAACAATGTAGAGGCAAGATACAGTTAGCCATATACTCAGCTTCAAGCAAGCAGAAACCTTTGGCATCACAGCTGAATATGGGACCTTTTGAGATCTAGCCCCACCCCAAGTAATATCCTCCATAGCAAGAAGTAGGTATTCTCTTCATGCTGTGGTGAAGAGCACCTCCAAAGCATCCTAGACAATGCATAAATCCTGAATGATACTGACATTTTACCGTTAAGATTTATTCATCAGCCAAACCTCTGATATAAATGTAATTGACTCGTGACAACCACCTCTGGAGGAAGGCTTTTTTTGTTCTGAATTTCTATGAACTATAAATTCCTGAATCAATTATCTTTGGATTACTAATTCACACACACACGCACACACACATGCATGTACCTACAACACACAAATTCATAAACCAAATTGCATACAGTTGAATTACATAAATGTTATACCATATAATAATTTTCAAAAGCCCTTCTTTTGGACCTTTCAGCTTATTTTAGCTATCACACAGTTTCAAACCTGCCTGTTTTGGTTAATAAACTTTTTTTTTTTTAAGAGAGAGTGAGAGACAGAGAGAGAGAGAATTTTTTAATCTTTATTTTTTAGTTTCCGGCAGGCACAACATCTTTGTTTGTATGTGGTGCTGAGGATTGAACCCGGGCCGCACGCATGCCAGGCGAGCGCGCTACCACTTGAGCCACATCCCCAGCCCCTGGTTAATGAACTTTTAAGTTCTAGCTGGGACCTGTTATATTTTATAATTTCATACCAGCAGTGTTAGTAATAATCTTAATTACTATTGATGCTGTTATCAATGTTCTTGTTTTGGTCTACATATTATATACAATATTCAAAGAAATCATTGAGATGCATAAAATGAAGAAAGCATTTCATGGACCTATAGAATGAATTCATATGTGAATTAGCTGCTTATAGACAGCAGACTCTGATAGTAATCGGCGTGAGTGAGATCTTGCATGAGCACAGATTGCTTACCACATGTTGGTTGTAAAAACAATACCTGAATATTGGATGTCTTCTGTAGTACTATTTCCATTCATAAAAGACAATGAATGTAGACTTACATGTGTACACATGTAAACTATACTTTATATGTGTGCTGACCCCACAGAAGGGAATTCTGGCATATAATCCATAGTCTTAGAAATCTAAGCTTTATCTCTTAGAAGTCATGAGACCTCAGTTGAAATATCAACAAAATGGGAAGATGAACAAAAAGTTACGAGGATAAAATAATGTAGTGCACCAAAAATATTTAGCATAGTATTTGGCACATAGCAAATGTTAGCAATATCAATATCAGATCCAAGGACGAAATCAGAAAAATCTACCAAGTACCGCCCCCTGAAGCATTAAGCCTGATGAAAAAAAAAAACAAAACCTATACTGCAAGGCATATTTGGATCAATCAAATGGGAGTTCATAATCTGCTTGAATCAAATGTATGAAATATGATATGTCAAGAACTTTGTAATGTTTTGAACAACTAATAATAAAAAAAAGAATAAGCAAAAAAATTTTCTTAATATTTCAGTCAACAGTTGCTTTCATTTTTTATCAGGAGCAACAAGGAAGTTGTGCAATTAATGTCAGCTCACTGAGAAGGAAAGGGGTCATGCCGTGGTCCAAGATGATCCTGATGAGGACTGAATTCAACACCATCTGACCTCAGTTAACCACAACCTCCAGCTCAGTCAGACTGCCATGTCACCATGAACCAAAGCTTAATTTCTCTTCTTAGTCAGGTCCTGTCAACTGATTGTGGAAGGTAATGAGAATCCAGGATGCCTGATGGGACCAGTGTGTAGCACTCCATGTGAGTGCAGTGTCCACAGGGCTCTGAGCACAAACTAAACTGAAGGCTGTGCCACACAGATGCTCTATAGTCCCTACAGCCATGGGGTGGCTTTCTTTGGTAGCACTTGCCCATCCTAGGGATTTAATAAGTGTGTTAGAGGCTGGAGAAGCTGTGAAAGTCCACTTATAAAAATGACTGCAATAAGGCAAGTATGCGTTTGCTTTTCCTTGGATATCCCAGGCATTGGGATAAACACTCTATTAATCCCTAAAATTAAAGTAAGAAATTGTACTGTTATTTCCCTCATTTTTACAGATGAAAACACGGAGACTTAAGAAATGATCTGCTCTAAGCCAAACAGGGCAATGAGATATGGATTCAGATTGTTGACCTTCAGGCTGCAGTAGCTCTTTCTCAAAAACCTTCCTAATCATTAAGTCACAAACCAACGCCACACACAAATCATGAAAACAATTTATTTTAGCCCTGAACAAATGTGTAGTGAGGTCAAAGCTGCTCTGCACTTCAAGGTCAAAGGATGGCTTTGGCCCCATGTAGTTCAGACAATCCTTCACCACCTGGAAAATCAATGAAAGGCTTAGAGTTCCTGCCTCCTTTTTAAATTTCTTGTCCCCAGTCTCTCTCCATTGGCTCCTCCCAGTCTAATTCCAGTCATTTCAGTTTCTGAATGAGACTTTCAGTCCTGCTGGGACTCTGCCCTTTCCTTTCACTGGCCAGCATACACTGTTCACCCTTTTCTCTCCTTGGTGTCCAAGTGATCTGGCTAGCATTCTCTGTACCCACAAAGCCAGTGTCCTGACAGAAGGACTCGTGATTGTCTCTGATAATCAGTCCTTGGTGTTTGTCCCTGACATTGGAAATCTACTTTTTTCATTTCTCTGAGGATCTTTCATCTTTTTAAAATAGCTCCTTAATGAAGAACAGGAAAGCCAAAAGTGGTGCATTCGAAGCTAGAGGAATTCCTGAATTTAAAAGTCAGAATAAAAGACAGTTTATGGACCCACAGGGTTTGGCATCAGTTTGTTTTCTAGCATCTGAGTCCTGGCTGTACGATCCCTGGCATGCATCTGTCATGGTCCATGCTAAAGATTTCACAGCCAGAGACTGTGGGGAGTAACATTTGAGGCTTATTCACATTTTTTAAGATAATTATTCATTGTTCACTTTGTGTGCCTATCATCTTAGGAGCTACAAAGTTTTGTTAAGATAGCACCTGCTGGCCAATGATCGTTTTTTAAAAGTCTAAAAGCAACTAAGATAAAAAAGACAAGATAAATCAGTAACTTATCTTGGAAGCCAGATCTTCACTGCGTGTTTGTGTGTTTGAACATTTGTACATAGGGATAACTTAACGTTTCATGAGGGAAAATGAGCAACACAGTTAAAATTCAAAGGTATCTGTTAATGTGAACTTTTAAATTTTAAAATACTGATTGATGTATCAATCATATAGGAAAGTCTCCTAAAAGGGCTATTTATTAGTACAGAATTATTTTAGGATTTTCAAAGGGGTTTCACCTTTCTCCATTCTCCCCACTCCATGGCTAACAGCAAAGGGCTTATCAGACCTAGTTTCCTGCTTTACAAATGAGGGGGAAAGGAAACAGGGACCTTGAGTGATTTAGAACACTGAACCTTTAAAAATCTTCATCTTCTAACGTCAATGACATTCTCCATCTCTCTCTTTCTCTCTCTGTGGTCTCCAATGTGTCATTAGGCTTTCGAACTTGAGCCTCCAAAATCTCATCTTTGTTAGGAAAAAAATCACTTGCCAATAAGTCTTTCATTGTGGAAAATCAGTCTCTCTATAGTTAGAAATTTATTTTGTCCATCCTTCTCTCCGCCTCTCCCTTGTAAGTTTTTGTTCACAATTGCAATCATTTTTCTTTTTAAAAGGATACAAGGCTTCGGGAGCCAGGGGGAGGAGAAGGTAAGAAAGATCCTACTGGGTCTTGGCCTGCTTCCAGCCCCAAGGAGGATATCGTTTTCAGTGTCATGTTCCAATTTCCCTGGAAAGCTCTCACCTTTTTTTCCCCACACCCCAGCTCTGCCTAATCTCACAGACCTGAGTATGAATTGGCTCTGTTTTTCTCGGCCCTTTCAAAAAATCTAGGTTCTTTTCTCAGATAGACCATTAAAGTTTCACATAGTTTCTAATTGTGTCACTGATCCAACACTCACACCCCTGTTCTCTGAGTGAGAGATGGTCTGGATGCTTTCTTGAATGACAATCCTTATTTTCTGGACTCCTTGCCTTTAAAGTACACAGAGGCACACACTGGTGTTGATTATAAATGTTATATTTCCATTAGGTTTGCCTAATAGGATGAATTGTATTATCATTACTTTAAGCCAAATCCTCATCACCTTGCTTCTGATATTATGGCAACTGCCTCCGAAGAGGTCACTCAGCCTCTTTTTTTTAGAAAGAGTGTTTTGCTTCTTAACACTGGCAAATAGAATGTTCTTTCTGAAATGCAAATATTCTCATGTAGTTCTGTTTCTGACCATTCAGAATCTCCCACAGGTTTTATGATTAGAGTCCATGTGCTGTAGAATTATCTCTCAAGCCTTTTACCAAGTGGTCTCTTCAGTCTTCCTACATGCTTGGGAGTTTTTCTATGTTATCTTACTGCTCAGGATGCTTTTGCCTCTGTCTGGCCAGTGTCTCTCTATTCTGTAGACCTTAGCCAGATTTTGTCCACAAAAACACCATGGATCTGAGAGAAGAAATCATTTTCTGGAAACATGGGATGGAACAACTACTTGTTCCAGTTATCCCACTCCTCAGTTTATACCCAAAGGATTTAAAATCAGCATACTAGATTAACACAGCCACATCAATATTTATAATAGCTCAATTCACAATAGCTAAACTATGGAACCAGCCAAGGTACCCTTCAACAGATGAATGAATAAAGAAAATGTGGTATATATACACAATATATACTCAGCCACAAAGTAGAAAAATTATGGAATCTTCTAATAAGTGGATGGAACTCGAAACTATCATGCTAAATGAAATAAGCCAATCCCCAAAACCAAAGGCTGAATATTCTCTCTGATATGCAGATGCTAACACACAATGAGGGGTAGGGAGGAAAGAATAGAAGTTCATTGGATTAGACAAAGAGGAATGAAAGGAAGGGAGAGAGATGGGAATAAAAAAGAGAGTAGAATGAATCAGAGGTAACTTTTCTAGGTTCATATATGAATACACCACCAGTGAAACTCCACATTACATACAACCGCAAGAATGGGATTCTAATTAGAATAAGTTATACTCCATGTATGTATAATAAGTCAAAATACATTCCATTGCCACATATATCTAAAAAGAACAAATAAAAAAATCCTTTTCTGGGCTCTAACAGTACCACAATTACCTGACAATTTCTTCGTAATTTGACAGCAGGGATTCTTTATTCTGTATCTCTATGCCTCAATGCTTGGCACAAAGTAGGTGCTCCTCCCTGAATGATTTATTGACATTTTAATACTCAATATATGAGCCTACATGGTAGTCTTTCCATCAGCGTGATCAGAGATTGGTTTACTGCTAGGTCAAGCAGTTTACCACCAAACTCTAAGGCAGAAAGTGCATTTCCTATTACTGACTCCCTAAACCACTGTCAGATTCTCTATTTTAATCACATATTTCAAAGTTATGTATTTACTGAGTCCCTCCTAGGTGCTGGCACTGCTCTGGGTGCTAAGAGCACAACAGTGAAAGAAATAGGCAGAGGCCTTTTCTCTTGAAATTCCTGTTATATCTGGAGAGGAAAAAAACAAAATCAAGAGATAACTGGTGTCTGTCAAATTCTTGTAAGGGTTCTATAAAATGAAACAAAGAGGTTAAACAAGCAAGAATATAGAATGTTAAGTAGAATTATCAGTGATACCTTCCCACAAGGAAGTATTATAGCAGAGATTTAAGGAAGTAAGAGAGTGAACACCTGAATTTTTGGAGAAAGAACAGGCAGAGAGGAAATAGAGAGGTCAAAGAGCCTGGGACATGTTCCTTCTTAGTATAGTCAGGAAGCAGCAAGGCTTCCCTGTGGTTGGAGCATAGTGATCAGGGGCAAGTGGCAAACAATTGAGTCAGAGAAAAGGAAGGTCCAAACCATGTAGCGCTTACAGCTTGTGTCAAGGTGTTTGATTTTTGCAGAGTTAGAGGGGAACCAAGTGGGGAATTTTGAAAAGACTTGTGGCATGATCTGATTGCTTTTTAAAATGATCTTTTTTTTTTTCTCATTCTTCTATGGTGCAGATACTGTTGTGAAAGAGCAGAAGGTAGAAGTGAAGAGATCATCGGGGAATCACTGATGATGACCTCGGCTAGGATGCTAGCAGGCAAAGAAGAGAGAAACAGTTCTAGATAGGCGGGTTTCCTAGCATGGAATCTTTGCTGATGACCTGGCTATGAGCTGTGCTAGAAAAACAATCGACGATGACTCAAGGATTCCAGTCCACTTACTGAGAAGAGGAAGACTCTGAGAAGGAACAGATGTACAGTTAGTGTTGGGGCTCAGAAGATGATGCTCTAAAATACATCTTTGGACTTTAAGATGAGAGCAGCTGGAGAATACCCAATATAGGGAAAGACTTTCTCTGAAGTTCCCTTGTCCACCGAAAGACCAGATGAGCTCAAGCGGAATGCAGTTGCCTAAAATCTTCTTACTGAAATTTCATTAACCAAGGAAGATTAAATTTGTATCTCAGAGGAGGAGACCATACTTAGAGTCTGGAAAACTTTGTCCCAGCCCATTGTCTGTTAAGTAGGTTTGTTCCATTCCCCTAAAAATCATTTACAATCATTTACTTATCTTTTACAAGTGCCTACAGCCCCCTACTTCCCTTTCCCCTATGAAAAGGGTATTTAAACCTCGACCACTTGGCTCTTCTTCAAGTTTAATGTTTTATATGACTACTGCATTTAATAAATTTGCAGATTTTTTAAAAAAATCATCAGTTTGTTTCAGCAGACTCAATTAAAAAACCACCAGAGTTTGAACTTCCCAACAGTGCACAGAGAAGGATCCAAAAATTAGAGTTAGATGTTGAAATATAGAGATATAAATATAGATACAGCTAAATATGTATAAATACATTATAGATTTAGACATAGATGGTAGAGAAATATACATAGATGAGTGGAAACCTTGAGTCAGGACTAAGATAAATAAGTCTGGAAAATAAGTGAGCTCAAAGTTTGAGATTAAGGCTTCTAAATATGGATGGGTTCACAGGCATGAGATTGGAAGGAGCCACTGAGGGCATGAGTGAGACCCATAGGGCGAATGAGTAAGGCCCATAAGGGGCATGAGTACAGGTTTAGAGTCTAGGAGAGAAACACCCAGGGGAGACCAAGGAAGTGGAATTCATGGAATAAGAGCAAAGCCGAGAGAAAATGTTGTCCTGAAAACCAAGTGAAAAAGTAGTTTCAAAGAAGAGTTATAAATTGTTTCAAATTCTAATAAATTGAATAACATGGAAACTAGAATCTGGTTATTGATAATCTCGATAAGCACATTTCAGCAGGGGGGACAAATGTGATAGCAGTACGATCATAAATGGCTAGAGGATAAGTTGACACATAAAATAAGACTGCTGGGATAAGTGACCTTCAATTGCTTCAATTGCTTCAATTACAAATATGATTTCCATGATTGAAAAGATCATATCCATGTCATATGCCCCAGTATTTACATGTGTTGCCAATTCAGAGTGAGTTTAAACCTATGTCCTAAGAAATAAATTACCCTGAAGGCCTTTGATTTTTTCCTTTGATGATTCTGATGGCCCTTTAAGTTTCAGAGTTTGAGGTTCACTTTGAGCTGCATCAGTTATCACTAGTGTAGAACTGCTCAAGTGTCAGGTTAAGAGAATTTCAGGAGACAAAGAATTTCTTGTTTTTATAGGCATCTTGTGTTTTGCTTCAACTTTCCCTCTGTTCTGTGTATCCTATTACTGACCAGCCCATCCATCCATCCATCCATCTATCCATCCATCCATCTTTCACTTATTCATCAAGCTTTGGAGATATCAAGATCTACATATACCTCTTTTACTTGGAGACATATCTTAGAAAAGCTCTCCAGACTCACAGAAGTATCTGCCAAACCAGATTGCAATAAGCTGACCCTGAAGGCAAACAGAGCAAAAGTTATAAAAGAGGTGAAAAATATGAGGAAAAGTTTAAGCATTATGGCCAGAATAGTTTCTTAATCATTATTCCAAATTCAACTTGGGAAGGGATGTGCAAAGCATCATAATAAAAGAGAAGATATGGAGAAAGTTAGCTGTGGTGTACAGTCTGAGTAAGGAAAATCCATTTAAGATGAAGTCCTTCTAGGAGGCACTAGAAGCTGAATTTCATGTTATTAAGTGACATAAGTGAATGTTTATGGGACAGATGCAGAATTTATAGTTTGAAAGTAGTTTAGAGTACCAGAATAAAACCTGATAGAAGTCATTACTGTCTTGATATGAGTAGGTCATAGAGGAATAAGTATTCTGTTTTTCCTCATCTCTTTTTTCTTCCCTCTCTTATATTATTCTTCTTTATCTTATAGAGTCCAAAGAAAAATATGATAAAATCCATGTTGATGAAGTTCAGAATAAATCACTTCTTCTACGTGACTGCATGACCAATGTAATTCTGCAACCTGTGCCTTCAAAAAAATGAGAAATTTTATCCTATCTGATTCAATTGTATATGTCAAGATCATTGTACTGCCATGTGTAACTAATTAAAACAAATTAAAAAAAGAAAGTCTCACTGAAAAAAAACCACTTCTTCTTAAAAGCACATGATTGAATTTAATAGAAATCAATTTATCCCTTTAACTTTTCTTTTTAAACTTATATACCTTTTACTCCCAAAGGACACACATATTTTCTAGAAGTGACATTTTTGACATTTTCTCAGTGGGCAGCAGACCCTGTCTTCTATGACTTTTAAAGTATAATGTTCAGTACAGCAACATGGATAAGCACAATGAATACAAGAGAAACAGCAAACTAGAAAAATTGTTTACAATTTTGTACTCCTGTGCTACTTGAGCAGGACAAGGGAAGTGATGATTTGGGCTTATGTGCAGAGGTTCAGAATTAAAACCAGTGAAGCAGAATGAAGTCAGTCTATCAGATGGATAGGTGCATGGCTACTACAGGAATAAACATTCCCTGCCAGAGAAAGAGGATCTTGATGCTCACACCTGCCTCTCCAGAAGACACTTAAGACAGTGGGAACACTGGAGCAGAGGAGCCTAATAGCAATAGATAATGCTTGATGCGGGGAACAGAGAGCGAGACAGCTTCAGGTTCTCAAGAAAAATAAGTTACTGTAATCAATGGAACTGAGAAGGCTCATTATATGGGACAAGGATCTACCTGAGGGAATTCTCTGCCAGAGCCTTAAGACTTTTATGCTGCTCAGGCAGATTCAAAGTCTTGAAATTGATTTTTCTTTCCAAAATAGGTTAGGCTTTCCCTCCTTCCTTGAGACAGAATTTCTGGTGTCCATGATAAAGAGAAAGAAAGAAGAAAGATGTATTCATCCCAGGACTTGTCTCTGAATTAAAAGGGAAATAGCTGGGTTTTGCTGATGGGTCCTAAGACTAATTAATTATCAAAGTCTAGGACCTCTAGAACTCTTCCACTTTTCTCATGGGCCAGAATCCAAGAGTGTGGATATACTGACCAAAGAACTAGCATATGGATCATTTTAGAAAGGAAGTGACACCTGTTACGCTCCAGAGAACATGGTGTGGTACTATTCAGGCTTAAATGTCTTTCTTCACTCTGGCATGATCCTGCAAGTAAAGAGTGCTATTCTAGAGCTCAGAATTATGAAATAAAATTTCTGAAATAAATTACCTTCATCTATCTACTCCAATCTCTGCTTATCTTGCAGTTTGTTGAGAACATTAAATAATACCCATATAATTATAGTTAAACTCTTCCTTGTAATACAATGATTATTAATTTATTTCCATTTTGGCTTTTAAGTTACTTAAGAGACAATTATTACTGAATCTTACCACCTGGCATATTTTTAATATCAAATAAATACATCATAAAATGAAATGCAAAAAAAAATTGTTGTTATGAATCCTCTAATGTATTGGATTTTGTTTTCCAGTACTCTGGTGTCTTTGATAGTTTCTAGAACCTGCTGAACTATGATATTTTATCTACAACAAGCCAGACTGAACCCCTGCCAATATTATACTCTAGAGCTTATACTGTCCAATATGGAACCTGCTAGCCACGCTTACCTCCAGAACCCTTGAAATATGTCTAGTGCTACTGAGAAACCAGATTTTCAATTTTCTTAATATGAATGTTAGTACTGGCACTAAATTCAGCTATTGGAAAATATTAAGTATGTTTAGAACAAAATGAATATGTTAAGTCAACTCTCCTTTTTATTAAATTAAAATATAAATCAAGTATTTCTGAATAAAATTTGTGATTTTATGAAGAAGTTGAGATGTGCTATGTTTATAGACTTAAAATGTCATTTCATTTTAAAATGATAAAGATTGGGATATATTGGCTAAAATAAAACTTACTACTAGAGTTAATTTTATCTGTTTCTGTTTGTGTTTTTTTTTCCATTTTTAAATCTGTCTGCCAGAAAATTAAAATTGTCTATGTATCTTGTGAGATTCCTCATTGATGGTTGGTAGAGCTGCACTTTAGATCAATACCCTGAATTTTAAACTCAACTTGAGTCCATTTGAGGTAATAATGATGTCAATGATGATAACTCTGACAATATCTTAATCATACACTTATATAGCATTATAGAGTTTTCAAAGTACTTTTACATACATTTCCAAAGCAAACTCTACAAATCATTGTGATACACTACAAAATTCACTGAAGCTCAGAGAAGTGACTTACCCAAAGTTATAGTGCCCATCACTGGCAGGGCTGATGTTACATAATTGGGTATATTTATAAAAAGTCTGCTGTATCATGTAAAATAGTGACCACTGGTAAGGATTAGTAACTAGCTCTTTGTTAGGCTATTTTTCTAATAAATTTTTTTCCCACAAAACTGCAGGAACATTCAGATCTTGATAATGGAATTTTTAATAATTTTTATAAGTGAAGTTTTCTAGTGAATCTTTCACTTAGGTACTGTTAGATTATCTAAATGGCAGAAACCCACAAATCCCTTTACCTATCCACAGAATTGCATAGCCATCCGGTGTCTGCCTGCCACTGAAGGATTATTTGTATGGCAAAATTTAGTCTGAGATTTGTATTTGTGGTTATCAATGTATGGAA
Organism: Ictidomys tridecemlineatus; assembly: GCF_052094955.1. Classification (NCBI taxonomy): domain Eukaryota; kingdom Metazoa; phylum Chordata; class Mammalia; order Rodentia; family Sciuridae; genus Ictidomys; species Ictidomys tridecemlineatus. Next base: position 54,379,318 of record NC_135487.1, read on the forward strand.
CTTTTTTAAGAAGGGCTAACAGAAAGGAAATTCTTCTTGGGTGCTGTTCTACATCATCTCTAGGAATAATTTAATGGCCATATTCTGTAGCAGTCATCTCATAAACCAGTAAGAATGAAAAAGGAAAAGAATTGCTATAAAGTAGGGCAACAGATGATCATAGCAGACTCCTTTAACTTATGTGCAATACCTCCCATGCACTGGAAGCTTTCATCATCTCATTTAATTTAAACATAAAATAGCCTTTTGAGAGGGAGATTATTACCATTCTATAACCAGAGGCCAAAAGTGGCAAGTGGTAAGATGGATTCAATCCTGAGCTTATTGCTATGGCATGATCTCTTTATTTTTCCTTCTTTCCACAAAATGACAATTGTGGTTCTTTGGAATAAGCATTAGCATTTGAATCAGAATTAGATGCATGTTACAGACATCATACTTACAATTATATAATACTCAAGATTCAAAAGTATTCATAGTACTCAATCAAGATTTAAATTACAGGCATAATATTCAGTCCCTATCCAACCTCATTTTACATTTTTTCATTCACTCAACAAGTGATTGCTTATTGCCAAACCCTAAATGCTTGGATGTTGAGAAGATTAATGAACTGCATCTCTGAGTGTACTTTTATAGCATTAAAAAAAAAGAACAATTGCTTAAAAGTGCTAATCTCTATTTTTTTTATTGATAATGACATAATGCTCTGTGTGGAGAAAGACTGATATCCATTCCTGACTACAAAGATTAAAGGAATAGCCTCCTTCATCAGATAGAATGATCCAAGCCAAAAGCCACAATGTAAACTGAGGAAGCTCCTCCTTCCTCAATTCCTTACCATGTTTATGGCCTTTACTCTTGTATCTGATCACTTTGCTATTTCCCAATTGCTGCTGGTTTGTTGAGTTTCTTGCTCTATTTTGAATAGGCCATTGTGATGATTTGTTAACGTGGCCATTGGCCTCAACCTGAACTGCTCTCCACACTGCTGCTGCAGTCAGAACCCATGAAGAGTCTTTGAAAATGATGATCTTCCTCCCTCATTACTTCCCATCCTACCTGCTCAACCCCCAATCCCTGAAGTCCAGACATATTCCACTACTCAGTTTCCCAAACAAAGCACACTGAGGACTCTATGTGTCTGGTTATGTTTCTGCATTTACCCAAAAGGCACTTTCTCTGCTTAATGAGCTCTTACTAATCTTTCAGAAGTTACTTCAACAGCTACCTCTTTCAGGTTGTATTTTCAAATCTCTAACACAGATTAATTTGACCAACTACTTCATCTATCTTTGGTACCCTTTATTAAACATAAAATATGATGTTACTGTAATACTACCAATACTAACTTCACTTTTTTTATTTACACAAGAGTGTTATTCTACTAAATTCTCTGGGCTAGAAAGCCATAGTCTATTCATCCCCAGTGCCTGGCACACAGCAGGCATTCCATATATGTTTACTAGGAAAAAAAAAGTGAATTAATAACTATCTTGTCCTTGCTTAAAACCTTTCCCTGAATACCCACTGTACACAAAATAAAGTCTGAGCTCATCTTAATGCTATACTAGGATGATCCTCAGAAAGTTGTTGCATATTGTAGAGTCTCATCTCTTGCTAGGTCCATACATTTATTCATGATCCCATTATACTAAAATAAAATTAATGTCCCACACAGGCCTCAGAGTTTCAGGCTCTTAGACCTTGACTCATCCAAGTTCACAGTTGAACTATTTCAGGGTCTGGTCGGTCAGTCATGCCGTCATGTACCGAAGGCCAGATGAGAAAGGGCTGGTGGGAGCTCTTTGTTACCTACAGATCTAAAGAGAGTGGGTGTGCTGAAATGTAGGCCAAGCTTTAAAAGCAAGATATAAAATGTTCCTGGACCATTTTTTACACCCTGAGCTGTGCCAGTTCTGTTCCTCTCCAGCTGAAGTCCTCAAAAGCTTCCCTGCCCTCCACTCTTACACACTCCTTAGCTCCCGTGTCTTTTTTGTGTGGATGCACAAGCCTGCCAGTCCTGTAGCTGCATCTTAAAGTCCTGGCTGGAATCTTAGGTGGTAAGTGTGACCCACCATGATGGCCTCATCTTGACCATCCAGTCTTCTTTACCACCTGTGGAAGCAGTGAGGAGTGACCGCTTGTCCCCATGAGATGTGTGAGCACTTTCTCAGACATTTTCTCACTTCATTCCCCATGCAATGAGAAGGTGTGTTTTCCAAGAGAAAAGACAGTGAGTGAGCTTTCTGCAACTCCCCTGCAGTTAGTAAGTTCACTTGACATTCCCCACTCTACGTAGGCTGGAGCTGGCACACGAGTATGCCAGCGTTTCCCTTGCTGCTAGCATGTAATTAAATGCTTTGTGAAGCATTTGGGGACATTTGGTTACGTGAAAAACATAACAGAGATGAAGTTTGCCTTGCCTTTGCTCCTTAAGGCAGCTTGTTACCTACATTCATTCAGTAATTCTTTTCTCAGGTACCTTTTGGTCCCTGAGAAGCCTGAGTTGGACCTTGAGAGAGGAAGATTCTGTTTTTCTAAGTAGGAAATCACTAATAACTAAGTGCAGTGGACACCCTTTTAATTTCATAAGTAGAGTAAAGGCTCTTCATTCTTCTGCCTCTTGTTTCTGCTCTCTAATGATACCTGGTAGAGGTCAGTAATAGTTTCAAGTCAACCTAATTTCTAGTTCCATTTCCCAAACTGCGTTTCACAACCCTTCTCTGCCCACCTCTTTCTCTGAGTCCCTTATGGCAAACTCAGAGGCTATGTAAGAAGTTTCATTTTGGTTATGTGGATGGTTGGGGAATGGTTCTGTGAAGTCAATAAACTTAGTGTCCTGTGGCCCTGCATTAGCTCTTGGTTGAGAGCAAGTAGCTTCTGAGACACAGTATTCTCGGTTCCCTAACTCCAACACCATGTTGATGCTTTTGTTTTCAGGCAAGCAAGTTCCTTGGTCTCTCTGCCTATTCTCTTTGCCTAATAAGACAATGATTCTTCCCCAAACCTGAACTGCCACAAAAACTGTGAAGCTCATTTTTCTCTCCTTCCTGTCTCCTTAATTTCTTCTCAAAGTCTGTGAGAAATATGGCATCACCCTCACAACAACAAACCCACTGGATCCTATCAGTTGCCTGCCACCTACACTGCCTCCCAGGTCAGATGTGATATTCCTTCTGCCTGCTTGATTTCCAGGCACAGCAATTGACATCTGTCCAACCAGGCCAGGGTTTGCAGGCTGACTAGACTCAGCAGAGCCAAGCCCTGTCTCCTTTAATATCAATTTCTTCCCTCTCCTCAAAGTCCTTGCTGCCAAAGCCTAAGTATGCACCTGGGGAGGCCAGTCTGGTGACGGAAGGTCTCAGTACAATCATTTACTTTTTCCTATAATAAGCATATCCCTTTTTATATGTCATTTTTACCTTTGATATTAAAAATACTAGCTGAATGTTCTTCCGATTTGAAGACATGGACATATTTATAACAATATATTTTTTAAAAAATTCCTACCCTTCATTTATTATCTTATTACTTATTTTGTTGAAAAGAATATTGTAAGCACCTCTCTCTTTCTACACACACACACACACACAATCACAATCACATATTGAACATGTATGATATTTATTTGTATATAACATAAATATAATATTCATCACATTTATAATATAATTGCTGGAATCCTCATTTTTAAAATTCATAGTGAAAGGCAGAAGAACATAAACACTTCAGTAAGAATATATATCAATAATTTTCCACACAGTTTTAACTATTTCCCCAATTAAATGACTATAATATCAAAAGCCTGGCTACCCTGTAGCATTTATAAAATAATGTTCAGCCAATCATGTTTCAGGAATTCACAGAAAAAGAAGCAAAGGGACTAGTTTTTGCTTTGCCACAGAAGGCACAGTCAAAATTTGTAGCAATACTTAATTATACCCTTTGCATCAACTCAGCCTAGATTATATAATGAGAATGATGCTACCAACAGATAATTTCATCTAAAAATAATATTCTCCTATTCTACTTCCTCAGGGGTACAAGAGGTACATGCTTATACAGGAGGGCAAAGATGACTCTTCCATTTTCCAGTAATCATATGCCCACTGCATTCTGAAAAATCAGTTTGGAAGTTTTCAAAGGACACTTTACGTTCAGTTGTTACACTTCATAGTACATTATCTATCATTTGATTCAGCAAGAAGATGGCACTGTTCCACAAATACACTGGAAATAGAGTTAATGAGGGCAGGTGTTCAAAGCCATTATTTAGTAGCATGCAACCTGGTAAAAGTTCTCTCTTCTTTCTCTCTCTCTCTCTCTCATCAACGTATGTATACTTTTGTTGAGGTTTGATTTATTATTTTTAGACTATATTATTAGAGATGTTGTGAAGCTATGTGACACATAACTTCTCTGAATCTCGGCTTTTTTGTTTATAACAAGGAAATAATAATGCCAACTTATACACATGGCTATTTGAATATTGAATAAGGTAATGTACATGAAACAACTAATAAGAGTGTGACAGTGGCCATTCTATAAATTTTCTTTACTTTCCCAATCGACTACACAGGGAATCTTGACAGTAGACCTCTCTAAAATTAATGCTGTGTACAAGAACAAGTCTGAGACTGGACATACAGCTGTATTGACTTAGTCATATAGATTAATCCTCCAGGCTGAATCTGTTTAAAATAATCCTGGCTGCTTTTAAACCACCTGATTTGTAATACCATAATGATAATGACAATGGCCTCCATTTATCAGTAATTGTTCATTGTCTCCACATGTAAAACCTTTTTTTTTTCTTTTGAGAATTTCCTCCCTTCATTTTTCAAATGAAAAGCCTTAGGAACTTTTGAATTAGAAGACATTTCCAAAGGTCCTCAGCAAGCAAGTGCCAGAGCTAGAGTCTTAGCAGCCTGTAGCCTCTCACACGTGTGCATTTCCATTACCCCTCAGGGCAGCTCTTCTGTTTTCTCCTCTTGCTACCTTAGCCTATCAGACAGGACTTATGCTCATGTTATCATCTTTACTGTATGATATAGTTGGAGGCATAGATCAGATTCTAAATCATTTCAAAAAGGAAGAAAGGACAAGTCAGCCCAACTAATCACATAATCCATTTCATCTTAATAAATACCTCCCAATAGACCTATAAATTCTTGTTATAGCACTACAATCTTAAATAATACAAATTATTACAGTTGTAGCTCACCTAAAATCATTTCTGGATCTTCCCCCAGAGAACTTGTAATATCCTAGGGGATTATGGCAAGACTCTGTAGAGTGAGTTAAGAGTTTTACAAGGTGTTTTGGTTGTGCATTTAAATTCTGCTTCTGGTGGTCAGAAAAGTATTCAGGGGGAAGTATTATCTGCTTGACTTGGACTTTGACTGAGAAGCAGAATCTCATTGGGTGAGAATAGGAAAAATGGCCCCCTTTTTTTTAGCAGAAAGAGATATATTAGCAAATTTGAAAGTGTAATTTGTATGCACAAAGCTAGTACTTAGAGATAATTTAGGCTGAATCAGGGACCTTCTAAAAGTGACTTCTTGAAGTGACTTAAGCTTGCTTCATTGAAATCCAAAGTAACCACAGAAGATGAACATTTGTAATTCATCTTCAAGAGTCAGAAGTCATGGCTTAGTTTTATCAAAAAATTTACCTTTGTCTGTGCCCTTGCCAGCCATGACAGGGAAAAGTGAGCTATTATCCTTGACTTGTATAGAACTAGCCGGGTGTAAATTAAATGGAAGGTGCAGTAAAAGATGAACCCAAGGAGAAGGAAAGAAGGAGATCAAAGAAATTCTTGAAGTGTTAATTGCAATCACTGAAAAAGAGGTATTATGAAGCTGAAAGTAAGATGATCTGCTATAAATAGCATGTGAATGCAGAATATCAGAAGGTCAGCAGATGGGGCTCTAAGAGGTGAAAATTACATAGATATTTAGACTAAGAAATAAGACTATGTGATAAATTCAGAGAAATACAAGATAAGTTGAACCCAGAATTCAGAGAGAGTTTTTCACTTTGTGGGTTAAATGGAAAGAGTATGGGGAAAAAACCCCAGCTCTCTGCAGAAGTAATTAAAGAATAAAACTACCCCCCAAAAAAGCAGGGAGAGAACAAAGTTTACAGGAATGAATTGGTAAAACCAGGATGTGATCTTAGGAAGGCAGGGCATATAAAAGAAAACATATGAACTCTGGTTTAAGGTATGCTGATATCAGCATAGTGTCTGTAGCTCTTACTGACTGTGCAATGCATAGCAAGTCACTATACCTCCCTCAGCCTGTTTCCACTTCTGCACAATTGCTGCAACTATACCTGAGAAGGCAGTGTAGGAATACTGGTTCCAGAGTCAGACTGACTGTGTTCAAATGCTAGCTCCACAGTTTACCATCTATGAAACTTGGGGTAGAACTATTAATATTCTTGCCTCATTTTCTTCATGTGCACAATCTAAATGATTACCTATGTTGCCACACCACTCATAAGAATCATTTCCAGAGTGTGAAAATCCAAAATACCAATATAGGATCAAACCATTATGATTTCAAGATATGGTAGGATTTTTCTCAACAAAAACAGAAATTTTAAATTTTAAAGAAAAAGATTGATAAATTTGATGACAGTAAAATGAATCACAAAAGATGCAGTAAAGAGCATCTTTTAAAGTGTGAAAGAAATACCACATTTGAGAGAAAATACCATCTTATTTTACAAAACAGAAATATTGATATTTATAATAATGTCAAGAAAAAAAACCTATAAATCAATAAGATGAAAGACAATCAATCAGTTAAGGCAATAAGAAACAAAGGGAGTTATTAAAAACACATTCAAGATAGTAGGTTCTTTGGGGGTTTCTTTGCTTATTTGTTTGTTTTGCAGAGCTGGGAATGGAACCAATGGCCTCACCCATACCAGGGAAGCACTCTACCACTGCCATATGCTCCCAGCCTGAGATGATGGTTTTCTGAGTGAGAGTAGGAGAGCAGGAAGATGCATATTCTATTTCTTAAGTGAGTGGTAGATACTTCAGTGTTTGTTTTATTATTCACATCTTGTGCTTTTATTTTTGTAAAGAATGTGCATTTCTCAGTATGGTTTTTTTAAATGGAGGTTGTAAGAAGTGCCTACTTCATAAGATTGCTATGAGGATAAACTAGTTACTTAGCATGGTTCCCGAAACATATTCAATACCTAATAAGTGTTACCAATTATTATTATTATTATTACATTGAAACATTAGAAGCATCATAAACACTTGAGATAACTATTATTTTTAGGCTATTGTTTCAGAAAAAAAAAATGTTAAAGAGAGTAAGAAACCTGCACAGAGACCAGCACAGAGAAGCATCCAAGAGAAGATCGGGATCTGCACCTGGCCGTTTTGTTCCTAACGTTGAAGTGGTTCATCGCATATTTATTGTAGATCTATTATAGCAGCCTTTATAGTGCCCTTGTTGTCAAATCAAGTTCTCGTAATTACCCTATACTTTCTCATACAGCTGTTCTCAGAATAGAAAGTGCAAATCAAGCAGCATAAATATCCTACTCCTTTGGTTAGTTTTATCCCATTTTATCTATTAATAGACTTTTTTATGTGAATCAATCTCTCATCCCCTCAGTTAGCGGAAATACTAGACTCTTGAATTTAGAGAGAATCAATCAAATCGTGTTTCTAGATCAATAAAGCAATCAGAACCTGGGTCATGATCCAGTTTGGAGGTGAACCTGACTGCAGGAGCCTCATAGACCCCTCTCTGATCAGTTCCTAATTGAAAAGGATTGAAGAAACAGAGAGAAAAATGTTTTAATAAGAGGCTGTGGTTGACAATGATACTGAAATTGCAAATCGATGTCATCTCTTGAGATCATCTCAATGCACTAGGAGGCCACCTGGGGGTACTGTCTTGAGAAGAGTTCTGAAGCATTGTTCTGAGAACATAAGGGAGGTAACCACATAACACAAGTGAGTATGTGAGTGAGTCAGCCACGCATTATATAATGAGGAGAATGCTCCCAATAGGAAGACTATTTCATCTAGAAATAATAATCCAATTAACCATAGGGAAGGGTAAAACATGTGATAGCAAGTGGGCCAGGAAATCATGGGCAAGCACTGATCACTAAACCAAAGAAGGAAGTGACTTTTTAAAGTGCTTGTTTCAGAAAGATATAAAGTGTAGACAAAAACCACAGCTATAATTAAGAGAGAATGAAAACTGAGTGTTGAATAGATGTTCCTTATAAATGCAAAGGGAGAAAGTTCCCTGCACTTATTTTATGCCTTAGAGCATGAAATGTGGAGTGAATCCATACACTACTAGGGTAAGGCTTAGAAATGAGCAAAAATGATCTGTGAACCATGCATTTAGGTGTGATTTCAGCATGAATCTGATGACAGGATCTGGATTTGCATATCTGTGCTAGTAGGTTAGACAATATTATCAAAAGTGTGAAGTCATCACCCAGTGAATGGATAGGGTTTGTATAAAGAGATATTGTAATAAAGTGAGAGACATGGTGTTTTCTGACCAAAATATGATAGTAGTTGAAATTAATTTCTCAAAAGCTAGAAAATTTGACAGAGATAAATGGAAGCAGATCAAACTCCCATTAGAGCAGATAAATTGTTCTTAATGGTGAGCAGTTTGATAAATAGAAGTCTCTCTTTTTCTCTCCAAATACCCAAGAGTGTTAACACTTGCTAGTAAATAATACAAAGAAATCTGTCAGTAGGAGAAATAGAGTCCCAAATTTTAAATATATATATAAAGAAATTATGGGAGTTCTGCATAAAAAATTTGAAAGTAAAGAAACTAATCAGTAGAATAGAGGAAAGAGGAAGTGGTGGGAAGAGGGAAAGAGGAAGGCAAAACTGGATAGTGATAGATATTAGTCAATTTATATTGTTATATTGTTGCATGTACAAATATTTAATCACAAATCTCACCATTATGTACAGCTATTATGCACCAATAAAATGTGGTAATTTTTTTTAATTTAAGAAAAGTTTAATTTTTAAAAAAATTAAAAATTCAAATAAAAATAGAAAAAGCAAAGTAAAGTAAAAGGTATTCATACCACCAAAAGCAAATGAGGTAAGTATGGTAACTTCAATGTGATGAGGAGAGAGGATAAACAGGCTAACACACAACCTATCCGGTGCATACGAGAGGAAAAAAAAAACATACACACAAACACACATTAAAGGAGAAATAATGGATAACAGAATAGTTTATTTTGGAGTAGTTTTAGAAGGAAGTGAAAGCACACAGAAGTAGCCATTCGTTCATCCATTCATTGTTACCATCAGTTATTGTTACAGTCATCATGCAGAAGCAGGATGGATCCCTACCCAAAGTTTACTTTGGTTATGTATTGATAAACACACACACACACACACACACACACACACACACACACACTCACACACACCAATAAGGATATGAGAAGGTGTGCTATTTATATAATAAGGTTTTTCAGGAGACCATGATGGACTTCCCAAACTGATTCACAGATGGTTTGACAACAAAAGAAAGAGACTAGTTGCTATTTTTATTGTGATTAGTGGTCAGAGTGTAGTAAAGATTCCCACATGGTTTGATCTTCTAACTGCACAAAGCAGAGAGCAGTTGGGCCTTCAAATCAGTTTGCCAGATGTTTGACAGAGGGTGATAGGCCCCAGATGTGTGCCATTTTTCTGACTATAACAGAAAGGTACAGGGGAGTTGGGGGATTTTAAGCCATCTTCAGTGATATCTTTAGTGATATACATGTCTAAAATCTTGATTCCTTTGCTGTTATATAGAGAATAGGATACATGGGACATTAGTGAAGGCAGGGACATAGTTGGAAGGATTCTGAAACTACCTGGATCCTTTTTACTTGGCAAGTAGCAGTGAAGGTGGTAGGAATTTGGAATGCATTTTATGCACAGAGCTAACAGGACTGGATGACAGATTGCATTTAAAGTGTAAGAATAAGAGAGGAGCATAGAATGGTTCCTATGGCTAAAGCCTAGTCAATTAGGTGAGTAATGGTTCAGTTTAATCCAATGTAAAAAAAAGCTATTGGAGGCAGCATGAAGAGTTGTGTTTAGATGTAGTAAGTTCCAAATACAAGTGAGCTATCTAAGTGGATATGTCAATTTAGCATCTGAATATACAACAGACTATACACTAAGAGGAGGTGTAGATATTTTATAGTCATCATTGGATAAACTCTAATAAAAATGTAAGAAAGATTTGGTAACATGTAAAAAATGTCTAGTCATTTATTTAAGCTACATTACTCAACAAAAACCATGAATTTGTTCATAGGAAAAATGCTTATAATGGAGCTGAAATTCCTTCTCAGGTCCATTAGCCAAGAAGTGGAGGAAACCCTTTGTAATGCTGTCCAATCTGATTGAGATCCCTGCTGAGTTCTCTGAAACATCTTGGACAGGCTTTGACCTCATCCTTGGCTGCACTTTTAATAGCATATTGGCTAAACCTAGAAAGACCAGCATGATGAAACAAGAGATGTTAATAATGGTATTTAAACAAAAATGATAAAATGAAGATTTTGTAAAGTGGAGAAAATTAGACTTACTTATCATTGCCTTCATGATTTTGGGATAGGATTTTTTCACAGTCTGGCAGGGAAACAAAAGATAAAGACAATAAAGTTAACAGACAGCCATAAATTAAGGTAAGAGCATATAAATGATAAGAGTGTAGACTGCAAAGAATTGAGATTTTTGTTGTTTTTGTTGTTGTTGTAGATTCAACAAGCTACATTTTTTCTTGTTATGAGGACATTAAGCAGTTTAAAGGGAGATGGTGAAATATGTGAAGACATTTCATTAAGGTGACCCCTCCTTCAAAGCTCTAAGACAAATAAAACAGTAGACTAACTTAGAAAGGGACATAATGTTCAGGCTGACCTTGAAAACCTGATAAAGACTGTCTTTCAGGTCCTTCCATGGGGAAATTGTCCTCTGTTAGATTTCTTATCCATATGCCACCCTGCACATGCTTTCAGGACTATCCTCCAGGAGAAAAACTCTTATTTTATATCTCTCATTTCTGGAAAGTTTCATCAAGATCCTCCATTATCTCATATCAAACTTTTATCAAATTCAACCTTTCACCAATTACGTGTCAATTACCTGCATTTATTCTATGTTGTCCTCTTCTGTTCTTCTTTAACCTTTTAGAAGATATTTTCCTACCGATTCTTCTCATCCTTTAAGACTCATATCCTCTGAGGAGCTTTCCTTGGTATCCAGACACAGAAAGCCTCTGCTTCCTCTATGGCAAAAAAAAAAAGGATTAATTTTGATTTCTGAGTAAGTCCTATAGCTGTTACATAATTGTTGAGGTCTATTTCTCCAGCTAGACCCTGAGCATGATGGATGGATCTGACCATGCTTTATTGAACATTGGTTTGGTATTTCTGAAGCCCTTAGCAGAGAGCTATGGCCATTATATTTAAGAGATATTGAAATGATGAATTTTAAAATGTTTCACCAGGGCCTGGTATAAAGTTAGGATTCAATTAATCTCAGTACTTGATATTAATATCAGTCATTTTGACACAACACCTCAGAGGCTGGATTTTTGTTTTCTTAATTCCATTTTACCTACCATCTATGAACTAACATAGGATCTAGACATTTGGGGCAAGGTATTATCCTAATTCCTCTTCATTCATGTAGCATATTTAAGAACAAGCAGAACAAGGTGTCATCCATGGATCTGGGAATTTCTGAAGAAGTTTCTATTTATTTTTTCTTCTTCTGTAGTCAGATTCCAAGATCTAAAGACATTAGATTTGAATACAGGATAATTTTCACAGTGTAATCCATCAGATAATATAATTAAGAAGCATTTATGAACTTTTGGTTGTTTCCATGGAAAAAATGCCATGAAAGAACAAATGATTTTTTTCTGTATAATGTCACTTTATGTCACTGATAGGGTTTTTTGTTGTTGTTGTTGTTGCAAACTTAACAGCCTTTATCTTTATTCTTACTCAACCTGTGATCAGTTTTATTAAAACAAACTGTTCCCCAGGAGGAAATTATTTTAATGGGATTTCAGAGCCACATGTCATTTAGAAATATAAGCAAACAAATCTTATGTAAATGTAATCCTTGCTATTTAAAAGAAAAATTATATCCTTTGATTTTTATTGGCATTTCTGAAATGATTAGCTACTTTGAAACATTTTGAACTTTATGGAATTCAGTATGTCCCTCAAGAAACTGTGCAGAAAATGCTGATTTTAAGATAAATTTAGCAATTTTGCTTCATTTATATATCATTCAGGCTATTGGTCATTGGCCACAGGTTTGCCCCTCATTGTAGAGGGGTATAAGAAGCAAGTTTTTTAATGAAAAAAAAAGGAATAATAATTATAATTGAAAATATGCAATTAATAATACACTGTTGGAAAAACACATTTTTTAATATTTAGTTTTTAGTTTTAGGTGGGCATGATATCTTTATTTTATTTTTGTGTGGTGCTGTGAATCGGACCCAGTGCCTTATGCATGCTAGGCGAGCGCACTACCACTTGAGCCAAATCCTCAGCTCAGAAAAACACATTTTTATGAGTTAAATTATGTTGCCATAAAATTTATGTTGAGATTGAGGACCTATTATGTTTTAGAAACTATTGCTAAACCCTTTCTGAAGCTGATTTGGGTTAGGTTTTACTGCTATTGCTGCTTTACACAGAGGCACAAGAAGGGAGGGTCCTGGCCTGTCACGTAGTTCCACATGCCCAGCTCCAGGATTTGAACCCAAGTCTAACTTCAGAACTCCTTGACTAGTACAGTAGCCCCCATTCTTATCTAAATTTCACTTTCTATTATTTCTGTTATCCACTGTCAAGAGCAGTCTGAAAATATTAAATGGAAAATTCCAGAAATAAACAGTTTATAAGTTTTAAATTAAAAAATATTATGTTGAAACTCTTATCAAGTATTTCAGAATTTTTTATATGAACTTACTTTATTTTTATGTGATGCTGAAGATTGAACCCAGTGCCCTCCGCACACAAGGCAAGTACTACACCACTGAACTACAATCCCAGCCCCAGAATTTGTTTTTGAGGAAGTGATTGAGTAACATGATGCCATCAGGGAACACCCTAATTCAATCTGACTGGTGTTTTTATAGGAAGAGGAAATTTGGACAGGAAGACACTAGACATACAGGTGAACACAGAGGGAATATCATATGAAAATATAGGGAGAAGGCAGCTATCTGCAGGAAAGGAGAAAGGTTACAGAAGAAATCAAACCTGACAACACTTTGATCTTAAATTTCTAGCTTCTAGAACAGTGAGAAGATGCATTTCTGTTGTTCAAGCCACTCTGTCAGGTATTTCAGTATGGGAACACTAGCAAATCAATAGAGATGCTCCTCAATTTCCAATGGGGTTACATACCAACGGACACATCATAAGTTGAAAATACCATTATTTGAACATGTATTTAACACACCTAACCTACTGAACATCAGAGCTGAGCAACACAGTACACTGGGGAGTACTAGTAGTTTACCTTTGGGATTGCATGACTGACTGGGAGCTGTGGCTTACTGCCAGCCCAGGATTGCAACAGTATGGTACCACATATCATTACCTTGGGAAGATATCAGACTTCATCATTTGAAGTACAGTTGTTACTGGATGTGTATCACTTTTGCATCATCATAAAGCTGAAAAGTCTTAATTTGAACTGTTATAAGTCAGAGACAGTCTGTATGCTTACTTTGCACTGAAGTGGAGGACCATTGATTAGCGTAACACTTCTAGCCTCTCTTTTACTTTTAATCTGGTTGGTGCTTTGGGAGATGAGGAGCTAATAACATAGCTTGACACTTCTCTTCTGCCTTCTTTTGCTTTTTTTTTTTTTTAAATCTCCCTTCCTCCAAAAATAAGTGCTCCTTTCTATTGTTGACCAGTGCACATTCTGGACAGACATCTCAATAGCCATCTCTTTTGTCTTTAGAAACCTTCTTCCTGCTCTGAGCCTGCATTCTGTTTTTCTCATCATATTATAAATTCATCATGGTAATCTCTGCCCTGATGAGGGAGATTGCTCTTTTCCAATGCTGCCCATGACAGATTGACAATTGTCAAATTGTGGGGTTTAGTTTTTAAAAATCCCACCATTACCCCAAACCACATTCTTATGAGCTAATTTTTTTTCTTATTAGTTTATTATTTAAAATGGCTTTCTGTCTCCATCTGATTTACCATTTTGGTTGTATTTTTTTCCATTTATTTTTTTTCAAAGGGGTTGGAAAGGGACATAATCCATTTATATTTTTAAACTTCAGCATAAAACAGTAAACAAAAAGTTAGAGTAATCATAAGACCTCTAGACCTACTCATGATAAATAACTTTTCAGGGATTAATTGAATATGGTCCCAAAGCTAGACAAGTCACTGAGGGGGCTACTTCTAGACACTTCAATTCTTGTCAACTGGAGATGACTCATTGGTTGTTTTTGTTCAATATCCTACCTAAAATCTACCAGTTTGTAACTTGATCTTAATAATTTCTTCCTACTTGCTCAATTTTGGATGTTTCATTACCTATAATCCACTTTTTCCAAAGGTGAATGACAAGCTCAGAGAGAAAAAGAATAGGCAAATTCAGCTCCATATATTCCTGATTTGCAGTTCTTCCAGATATGATTTTAGTAGAAAGGGAAATATTGGCTTAACAGTGTTGTCAAATGATTCAGTCTATCAAATTGATATAATAATAGTTAAAACACAGAGGATATTTCTATGCTAGTTTGTGTACATTAGGGCAGAAGTTTAAGCGTCCCATATGCAGTGTTTAAATTAGTTGTCGCAACAGCCTCGTGATAAAAACGTTGGGTTAGGTACCTCACTCATGGTCATTCAACTGGCGAGTGGGGGAGTGAAAAACTGAACTCAGGATTCTGACTCGAACAAGTGTGTTCACCCCAACTTGGTTCTTACTAGGAAGTGGACATTGAGAGTAACCAGAGATCTTCCAGTAGTAAGAAGACATACGATCAATTAGGGAGGTCACTGGTCAAGTACAAGAGGGCAACAGACAAACTAGTGTCATTTCAATTAAGAAAAAAACAAAAAATGAAGGATTTTGAAGCATAATTCAAATAGAACTTCCCTCGTTTTTTTTTCTATAAGTTCACCTAAATTCACTTCTTTTGTGAAATCAAAGAAAATTGTCATTTTTGCTCTAAGCAAATTGGTGTCTTTTTAATCACACTTGTTATAGCTCTTGGCTAAACAAAACAAGAGTTCAACTGATTTTGTCAAAAGCATAATCTTTTAGTTTTAAGATATCTAAGTATTCTATGTTCAAAAACAAACACTAAAAATAAGTAGACTGTTTTCATAAACACACACTAGCTATATATTATTTGGCAAAACTGAGCTTACAGATGAGATCTAATCTAAAAGTTACCTATCTCACTCAAACAAGTGAGGAAAGGAACTGTTTCTATTCAACTTTGTTGACACAATAAAAATTTCTATATGGTTCCTCTTTATTATAAATAAACTGCTTAAATATTAGCAGATTTCCTTAATTGTCATTACAATCATATTCTTTTCTATTAAAATCTAAATCTGGATCATGTAAATAACAGTGTAAGTAGAGTGAGTCTTATTTCATGCACTCTATGGGTTAAGTACAGTTTGCAAAATTCATATTCTCTGATGAGTTGGTCACTCACAAAAAAAGAACTCAAACAAGATATTAAGATCCCCAAAACCACATGCAGAGAAATTTAATGAGTATTAATGATATTCTAAAAGAGATGCTAGACTTGTTAGTGGTAAGCAAGGATGCTTAGATCATGCTAATGTTAAAGCCTAACAGATTCCCTAAATGCCTTTCATGTTGAGGCGAGATTCCTGTTTCCATGGCAACCTGCAGTGAGTTAAGAAGGGTACTGTTAAACTGTACTGCAATTTTGCTTAGTCTCTCTGAAAGAAAAATGTCAGAAGAAACCATTTCTCTACCCATGATTATAATCAGAGATCCTCCACCCTCCACCCACAAGCTTCTGTTGCTGTTCCTGAAGAAGATATTAAAGGCAGTAAATTAGAAATCTGTTTAAAGATCTACTCTGTTCTTCATGAGCTACCAACCCTTTGCTGGGTCCAAGGATCACATGTGTAGCACAAACACTGGCATATCTGTAGGAAGGGATCAAAACAGATAATGGCGCCAAATAACGAGCAGGAGAAATAATGAGGAAAACATTTATGATGCCCTGATTCCTAGAGGCTGCTTTTAAATTTGTTAAAACAACTTCCTCTAGGGTAGTGCATTGCTGTTCGGATTTTGAAGCTCTGCTATTCTTTGCATTTTGAAAGGAATGAAAATATAATGAATATTTCTGTTGTTCTGCAAGGAATCCAAATCAAAGCACTGACAAGGGATATCCACCCACATGTTTGCTTCAGCTTTTCCTAATTCATTCATTATCCCGCTCCAAGCTCAGGACCAAGCTATCTCACCCAGAATGACAGAGGCAGCACATCCATTGGCAATTATCCCAGACCATTCAAACTGACAACTGAACTGAAAATCAAAGATCCTGATACAGGGCATCTCATAGTGATAGAAACACACAGTTCATTTTTAAAACCACATCCATTTTTGTATGTCATAGAACACTTATTGGTAACATTTATTGCACTCCTACTGTGTTCCAAGCATTATGCTAAATGCTTTATATGTATTCTTTTAGTGACTGTTGTAAAACTACAAAATATATTAGCTATGGATATTAATTCATTTTACAAAAGAGAGAATTTCCTGAGTAAATAGCCTAAGATCATGCTTATCTAAAGGAAAAATTTTCAAGTAATCAGAGGTGATTTTGAAGCTGTCTACCTCCCACTTTAAGCATTATTCTGCAGTTTATAAATAAATATAAGTATATGTGCATATGTGTGTATATATATTTTATATTTAAGACATATATGTATATAAACATATTTATCAATATACACATAGTTTCAGAAGTCTTGTCAGTGATTCAGCTGAGCAAAACTGGTTGACTTGGAAAAACACTAAGAGACTGGTGACATGATTGAGGTCACATGTCCCAGCTGTTTCTCAGCTACTGTTGAGGTTTGTCATGTGGAAAATGTGGGATCAGTGTGACCAGATTTTTTTTTATTATTTTCAAGAAACCTACCCATCCCAATTTTCACGTGAAGTTCTATGCATCTGAAAGAAGCTTGAGAACCAAGAAAAAGATCTGTTCCAAGCTACCTGATTGTTTTCTCTGTATTAGGAATTACCTATCTTTTTCTCCAAAAACAAAGAGTAATGTCAAAAGAGGACTTCCTGCAGTGCCACAAAAAAATAATACAGAGGACAAAATGTAGTAAGTAAGAACAGTAGAATTTTAGGTATTGGTGAGTTTTCCTGGTTAAAAAAAAGGGGGGGGGGAGAATAATTACATAAACAGTATCTAGGGATAGTGTCCAGCTCCAATTTTGATACCATTTACTGAATTTGTCATAGAAACTTAATGTCTTTGCTTTGATTCAATGTTTTATTTTTCATACCAAGCAATTGAAGTAGAACAGAACTCTATTTACTCCTAATTAAATGAAATAACATTTTTTTTAAAAAAGAAACTTGTTCTATAATTTTGTTCTGTGTGATGATGCAAGTGGCAAGTTTAATTTCATTCAGCTGAATGACGACAATAAGCACACAGAATAAAGATGAGTAATTTAGATTTTTGAAGCTTCCCATATTGAAGTTACTCAATGTTGAGGGTAGTTAGGAACATGCTTTGAGACACATATCTCCCACAGCAGTATCCCTACTATGGCTTCAGAATGTCCGCTCCAAAATTCAGGTGATGAAATGTAATTGCTAGTAGGATGGTATATAAAAGCAGGAATTTTCAAAGGTGATTTTAAGCCAAAGGGCTTCCCACCCATTAATGGAATCAAAGCCCTTATAAAAGTGACTTTATGCATCATTCAGCAAACTTGCTTTTCTGCCTTTTGCTATATGAAGACAAAATATTTGTCCACTCTAGAGGATGCACCAGCAAGCTGCCATCTTAGAGGCTTAGATCAGGCCCTGACTAGATAACCAACTTGCTATCTTTATGTCCCAGCTCAAATGTGGTTGTGAGAAAATAAATTTGTGTTCTTTGTAAATGGCCCAATCTATGGTTTTGTTATAGCAGCACAAATAGACTAAAACAGCCTATACTAGCCAGTTTTCTGTCTCTGTGACACAATACCTGAGAAAAATAAGTTATAAGATGAAAGCAATTATTCAGTTTTATTTTAGTCTATACTTGGTGAACCCAGTGGCTCTGGAGCCTGTGGTGAGACAGCATAGCATGGTAGGAACACACAGCAGAGGATGCTGCTCTCTTTGTGGTAGTCAGGAAGCAAAGAGAGAAGAAGGATCCTGGGTCCCAATATTCCTTTCAAGGACATGCCCCTAATGACTAAATGTCTTTCTTCTCGGACCCAGCTCCTAAAGGTTCCACCATCTCTTAAGATCACCAAGGTGAGTAAACCTGGTATTTGAGTCTTTGGGAGATATTTAAGAATCAAACCATTACAAAGTTCCATCAGACAGCAAGCAAAAATGAAGGGAAAGATTACACTGAAAAATATGTACTGTTGATTCTCTTAATACAGTTACTTTTGATGACAGAAGGTCAAATGACTATTTTCATATGCAGGAGAGAAAAAGATTCCGGTCCTCTGTTTAAGCTGAACTATCTCATTAATATGCCAATAAATAGTACAATTCTCTCTTGGGGAGAGAATATAGAAATGTGTATTCAAAACATTTCATAGAAATTTTCTAAGGCAATGTTAATGTTACATTAAATATCAATAAATCACTTTGTTGAAATAACAATGTTAGGCAATTTCTCATTTTACCACAGTCATTAGCCAACCAAATAAAGACTCAAAGTTATGTGAAAGTGAGTATGATCATAAGAATAAATTTGAGTGTTCACAGTTGTCCAGCAACATATGTAATAATTCATGATTATGGCCCCACAATGATATTTCAGGGATTGATTTTCCCCTAAATTAACAAAGCTGTGAGACACTGTAAGGCAACTAAGTTCCAGCAGCATTCTGGCATTAATAGCAGCTGATTAGACCTAATGAATTTCTAAAATGCAAGCACATATGAGTGGAAGTAATAATTTGTTCCCTGAGAATCTGAATTTGAGGGCCATGACATGAGATCAGAACAAATACTTGAGTTTCTACTTCCCTTCAATCACACAATACATTTCCATTGTGTGCTGTTATTTAATAATGATAGTAGACAATAATATATTCAGTTCTTACTATATACAGATGCTCCTGTATGTCCCAATAATTCCAACATAAATTAAAATTTTTCTAAGTCAGAAATGCATTTAATACAGCTAACCTGCCAAACACCATAGCTCAGCAATACCATATGCTGTAGAATATCAACTGCTTGCCCTCATCATGTAGCTGACTGAGAGCTGCAGCATTTTGCACTGTCTAGCATCAGGAGTGGGCATCTTACCACATATCAGTAGCCTGGGAAAAGATCAAAATTCAAAACTGAAAGTAGGGTTCTTATTAGATGCATATTGCCTTCATACCATGGTAAAATAAAAAAAAAATCTGTAAGTTGAGCCACTATATGTTAAGGAACATGTGCATTGTCAAATGATATTCATTGGTTCATTCAGTCAATTAAAGTGGAAACGGTGTTTTGTAGAGGACAATAAATTATATTCCCTCTCTCTAATGACTGGATATAATCTGTAGATAGACTAGGGAGCTAGGTAGATAGGATCAAAATATGAGCTTGAGAATGTGACGGCACAGAGGACATGGCTTAGATGTGTGGTAGCAATGGAATTACAAATCTTCTCTGCACCCTAGTTTATAAACCTTTTATAAGCAGAGGGAAATTTGAGTTTGCAAAGATCTTCCCTGCATTTCTTCAGCACTTACTGGCCTAGCAGAAAGAGAGCAGAAAGAGAAAAATCCCTCCAAATAAAATACCTTTGATTAGATGAGCTCCACCTGTTATAAAATCACACCCCCTCAGCTATCCATTACCAGCTCTTAATGGGACTGATAAGGGATAGGGCTAGCTTAGGTATAAGCTCTTCTAATGCAAACCAGAGTAATAGGCAAGAGCCATCTTCAGATAGTAACCTGAATGTCAGCTGGTACCTTTATAATAGTGTCATAGACCAAGGCTAAATATGAATAAAGCAAATGATCAGACTATTATGCTTAGAACAACAAAAAGATCATGCTTATGACAAACTTTCCCAGGCTGTATTGTATTGTTGTCCTTGAAGTCCTCATCAATTAATTATGTGTTTATTGTACACATCTAATTGTATTTATTATTCATATTTTGTGTACATTCTATTTTTGTGCTTTCACAAAGTTAGAATCTATTTTCTATTTTAATGTTTTTATTGATGCATTATAATTGTACATGATAGTGGGATTTTTTGTGATATATTTGTACATGCACACAACATAATTTACTCAATTTCCTAATATTTTCCCTTTCCCTCTCCTCTTCTCTTCACGTGATTCCCTTCCTCTTCTCTATTTATTTATTTTAATTGGTGCATTATAATTGTATCTTCCTTTCAGTATTTTTCCCCCTCTACCCTAAATAGAGTTTAAAAGTATGGATATTGCTTTCATACCATGGTAAAGTAAAAGCAACCTTTTCCACAAGCTGCCTCCCACACATGCACTTTAATATTCAACTTGTGCCCCAAGCACATTACACTACCCACCATCAACCAAGAACTCCGAGCTCTTCATACATCCAACCCTTTGTATTTCCAGTTCTCTTTGCCCAACACACCATGAAGTTTGTGCAACAATGAACTATTGCTTATTTTTTAAGATTGAGCCCAAAGGCTATGGCTTCAATAAAGCTTTGTAGAACTTCCAAAGAAAGTGAGCCTTTATACTCCTCAACCACTTTGTTCTTTATTATAGCATTTACCATGTTCTGTGTGTATCAGAATTTCTTTTCTCAAACTAGGACAAGCTATGCACATTATTAGTGAGTCAATGGACACAAATACAAATTTTGCATGAGATTGGGTTTTGGCTAAAGGAGAAGAAGAGTATATCCTTTGGTTTTATCTACTTGTTTCAAGCTCTTGAGACACAAACAGAAATGGGAAAAAAAAATAAAGCATAGTTCCCTGACTAACCCCTTAGATGAGTAGTTGTTTTGATAATGAAAAAGTGAGAATCATGATTGGAGATGGTGTGTCTGTGAAACCCTGGGCACCAGAACACCCTGTTGACTAAATGTAACTTAGATCAAAGCAAAGACAATTTTCCTTCACTGTGGCACAGGAAAAAGGGATAGCTTGGGTTCATAATCACCATTGACCATACTAACATTCACCTAAGCAATTCTTTTATGAGAATAAGTCAAAGTTCTTTCTCTCCTCCTTTTATCAGTGTGTCTACACTAACCTCCCTATAACTGACAGATCAGTTCATGCACCTGAAGAAGTACCAATTGTGTATTTTTAGAAATCTTTGGGTGTGTTTTTCAGGAGACAGAAAAGTGCTTGAGTGAGGTGGTCAGAGAAAAGAAGAAGACTGGAAGTCTTTGGGATGCTGAGTTACATATTCTGTAGAGTGTTAAAGGCTTAGCAGACAACTCAGATCTTCCATTACTGATGTGATTACTACCACTGTAACAGTTTCCTTGCCTGAGTTCTCATAGGCTGTGCACTTCTGACCAAGAATACTATCTGATAACCAAGTTTACAGAACCTCATCCAACAGGGATTGGTTGGTTCAATTAAAAAATGATGAACATAGATTAAATCAAAGCAGTCCTGATTGTTGTATTAAGTCTGGTTCATAACTACAGATACTTTATGTATAATGAATTCTTATAGAGTTACCTAGAATCATGGAGCAGCAAAGGAGAATTGAGAAAACTGCTGGACTTGAATATCTTACCAAGGCAAAATAACTTAAATTCATTGGCATTCAGAGTTCGCAGGCCACTCAATTGTTCTCTACCAAAAGGTGCTTCGTTTGCAGAATAGGAGCAGGACGGTAGTTAAAAGTATAGCTTTAAGGTCCGGTTGCCTGGGTTGAATCATTAGTATGCTACTCTCAAGCTATGTGAACTTGGTTCACTGTGTTTTGGTTTTCTCCTTTGTAAAATTGTAAGAATTGTATTTACCTTGCAAGACTATCAAGTAGTTAAATAGTTTGGATAACAGTTTGTGGCATATGGTAAACATTCATATTAGCCACAGTTGATATTTATATTTCACTTCATATGATCTTGGCTCAGCCCAAAAGGTAGAAACTCTAGCCAATTACACAGGCTCAGACTTCCTGTGCTTCTTATACTCAGTTTCACTTTTGAAATATTGAGGCTGGAGGGACATGCTGAACATTGGCAATAATATGTATTCAGATTTTCAGTTTGTTTTTATAGTAAGGTGTTTTAAAATACCCACCATATATTGCAGCCACATTCCTAATCTTGTGAAAAAATATCGAATACTTTCTTAAATTTGGTCTTTTCTCTTTCATTTTCATACTGTCCCTCCGCTCATTGTTATTGACCTCCTGTGGAGGGACTGGTTTCCTGGTGATGCATGTACTCACCCAGTAGCAAGCCCATAAATTGATCAATCAGTGGGAACAACTTGCTCCAATTTGACCATTACTCTGTTCCACAGAATTACAATTAGAATTCTAACAACTGCTATATGAGAGAACTCCCAGGGAAAATGTTACAAAGAAGGGGCACAGAGACGTTTAGGAAACACATGGAGTCATAATTAAAAATGAGAATTTGCGTTTATAAAGGGGATATTAAGTCAGGATAACAGTTTCTGCTCATTGGCAGTGTGCCCATTTCTTCTACAATCAGCCTGGGACACTGTTGTTCCTCTAAGGGATCATGTTCTCATAATCCCAATGTCAGTCTATTTGAAACACCTTGCTGTGAATCAGAGTAACGTGGCCACAAACTCAGCAATCACTGCATTCTGAAAAAGTCAGGCACAATAAATACAGGCTTTGCAGAGAATTGGGGAAGTCAGTTTTCAATGGAGACAAAATGAGTGAGCTCAGTTCTACAAGTGAAATTGTTGTGTTTGTCAGTCACTTTTGCGTATGGCCTTTCTCTCTGCAGAATATAAATGCCAAGATAGAGAATCCAAATACCCATTTTTGTTGTAAGTTGGCCTTGTTTGTGATATTGCTGAGACTGTAATTTCTCTTCATCAGCCTATATTTACAATATTATTATGAGTCTTAGGATATACAAGGCTCTCATTATTATTGTTTTGGGTTTTTTGTTTTATGTGTGTGTGTGTGTGTGTGTGTGTGTGTGTGTGTGTGTGTGTGAATTTATTTATTTATATATTGACTTTTTATTTTTGGCAGGTCATTTTAAAAGGAAGTCTTTAAGAAACTTGATCACATTTGGAAAGAGATATTTGCTATTTGCTGCATGGCTAGTTTTCCTTCTCTCTAATTTCTGATCATATCACTTCGAGATTTTCAAATCATCAGTGGTTTGTCATTTCCATTAGATAGAGTTGCAAGACACAATACAGAGTTGCAAAATAAAATATAGAGCATCCCATTAAATTTGATTTTCAGAAAAAGATAATTTTTCAGTATAAGTATACCCCATATTTTGTAAATGTTGTATAAGACATACTTGTACTAAGAAAATATTTATTGACTATTTTTGGTATCTGAAATTCAAATTAAACTGGTTGTCCTACATTTTTATTTGCTCAATCAGTCAAACCTGCCTTAGGACAAACATCTAAATTTATAATCAAGCTCCATATTCTATTCTTTTTGTATACTAGTACAATCTTACTAAATCCACCCACTTTTTTTTCCCACATCCGTATTGGGTTTACTGAAGTTCATTATATCCATTACATGTTATTTCTGCTGAGTGCTTGCACTACTACTCCCTTGGCTAAATACTTCTTGTTCCAGCCCCAACCACCAAAACCATTTCTTTGCCCAACCAAGTGATAATCATTCAAATCCTCAAAAGATTCACTTTTTCACTCTCTTGCTTTCATTAGGATTTTATTGGAGGCAATGAATAAAACTTTGACTTGATTTCTTGAGTTTGGAGTCAAGTGAAAAGGAATATATGGAAAACAAACAAGAAGAAATCAAAAGTGATGGAAGAATATGATCATAAATTTGTAGCCAGATGGACTTCTATTATTCTCATTGAATTGAACCTAAAACCCCAAACTTCAAGCATTATGAAACTGTAGACATTGAGAAGAAAGGCAGAAGGGCTGAGTTTTTTCTCCCTAACTGATGAGTCAGACAAGTCACTCTTCCTTCCTTAGGGATAGAGAGAAACTAGGAGACTTCCTTCTAAAACTTTTTTAAGAAGTAGAGTGGAAATTCTTTCCCATCTCTTCACCCTTTTGAAAAATGAAGAATGTGAGATAAGTGTCTATCCCCAGTTCCAATAGCTTGGTAATCTCTTACTCACTGAGTTGATCCATGAAGTCTAAGGTCAGCTATTGGTGTGGCTAGTTCTCCAGTAGGTGAAGGTCAGGATGGTCGTGGCATTGCCTGCAAGAGGCCAGATGACCTCATCAACCATTGGTGCTCTGAGGTCCTCCTGGGCAATGGGTAGACACTTCAGCTTTTGCCTCTAGAAGGTTATGAAATGGACCAAAACTAAACTAACTCCAAATTCCTTCTGAATCCTGGAGAGATCATCTATTATTTATTAAGTTTTCCATCCTGATATACAATAGGTCATGACATATGTCTAAAAACAATCCTAAAGAAATCCTGAATTTGAATAAAAATATATGTTATTATGAAAATTATGGGTTTAAAAAAATCCAAGTTTCATCCCTTTTTCTTTAGAATGAAAGACCAAATGAAATACAAAATTCATTAGTCATGACTAATCAGTTCTTTTTTTTTTCCCTAATCAGTTCTTATGCTACTTAGTCTGACATGAAAGAATCACTAATATCATGGTAGCATTGAGATTTAGTATATAGTTACCTGGGCCACCTTCTACTGAAGAGTAGTTTCTTAGATATGTTCAAATTATAACTAATTCAGTCTAACACCTCTTATGTACCTTATTTTTTCCTAATATTTGTACATAGAGGAATATCACATATCAACTGCACCCTATAAAATTTAAAAACTCAATTCAGTCTCTAGCTTCTACAGACATACCATTCTCAGTATTATGTATAATCAGGCCCATGCTGTCATTTATAGATAGTAGAGAAGATACTTGGCAGCTAAAAGAAAAAGGTGAGCAGGAGAAAGAGAAGTACTGATTTTAGAATTTTGCTATTATTCTTATCAGTTCATGTCAGTTATCTGAAGCCTTTATTCTATGAAAAAATACCAAAAAATAATCCCATAAATTCAACTATAGCACTATGTTTGCCATTTAAATAGAGAAGGTGGTGGAGAAGGATCCACTAATACATAACATCTGAACTCTAAGAGAATGGTCTATGAGATATTCTTGCCCTCTTTCAAAGACATTATAACTAAGCACAAGTCACCAGGTCATATTTGGGATTCCTCTTTTTTCCCACCTGATTTATGCAAAATCTTTCATTTCTGTTTTCTCTCTGGCATTGGAAGTGAATATGGTCTGTGTTGTGTCCAGTGATATACTCTTTTTTGGGGAGCAGGCATTTTCTTCTTGTGCCATAGTGGTCATTGTCTCTTGCTACTAAAGTTCTTTGACATTTCAAATCTATCTTTTCCACATTTGTTTATCCTAGAGAATTGCCACATAGTTTCCTGCATTGTAAATGTTATTGATTTTTATGAGTCATTAGCTGCATGGGCCCAGTGAGCACAAAGATGATGTGTCTCTTACTTTATCAGGTTCCTTTTAGAGAAATAAACCCAGCTTTCTCTCTGGGACTCCAACTCCTTTTTTCTATTCTTTACATTTCATTATCCTTACTGATCCAGAAATAATACAACTATCATGTTGTTTAATAAATTTTGATCTTTTGCTATTTTAATTTTTTTTCATTATTATTGTCTTGATAATAGAGAAATAAGTAGATTTTTTTCCTTCCTGGATTTTTCTTTCCTACAAACTAGACTTCTAAAGGCTGGGGAACGGTTATTCTAGTACAGGTTTTCTTAAATCTGGGATTATAAAAAATTTCATGAAGTTGCGTCTCCATATGAATCCATAAGGAAGACAGATTCCCATTCCTTTCAAGATGCCAATTAATAGAAACTAACATACTTCCATGATGAATATCATAATATAAGCCTCTATAATCTAAAGCTGTGTTTGAGGCTTGTATATCCAGCAAATTGGAGCATTTAGCTGAGACAATGTGATAGGAGGGAGGAAGATGGAGTTGCCTGTGGACAACATGATCCCTAGAGTTTAGATATGACATGTTTTCCACTGAAGCATGATCAAAGCTACATATAGAACTAAATTTGGAGCACTTGAGTCTGCATTACTTCCCTATGTATAACACAAAAACAGAGTGTTTATTAACTGTCATTGGACTTAGCTGACCTTATAAAGATTCAACCTATATTTTTAACAGAGAAATTTAGTAAATGAAGGGGAAAAATTGTTTTGTTCATTAAGACCTAAAAATAACCCTATGTATTGAAGCTATGACTATTTTAAGTTCATGTGTAGGTAGGACAAATATACTCTCTTTCCTCTCTCATATGATCCTTTAGTTAGGCCTTTTTGAATCAGATCAAGGTCAGTCACAAAGACCTGCATGAGCTATTGTTACAGTACCCCATATGTTACAGTTCTCAGTCACCCAGGAAGAGCCCTGACACAGTTAAACTCACTAAAGCATTGTCAAATTTCAATGCTTCCTCAGTTTAAACCCAAACCCTCACTCTATGTGCCATTGGGTTAATTTGGATCTTAATTCCAAATTTCTTGCATCTACTTCTCCAATATCTGGCAAAGGCAATAAGATAAAGAGTTAAAAGGAACACTAAATAAATAACCCATTTATTTCCTCTTATGAATTTAGAATCTCTTGATGAATAGAATAGGGCAGATGAATGAACATGAAAATATAAACTGAGATTTAGTTCCATGACGATGACTGAAGAATATCATTTAGCTCTACTGCTGATAGCTGACTTAAACAAACCCTTTACCTTTTCTGCCTATCCCCCTGCTAAACCTATGGGGTGGGGAAGATCATCATGTACCCTCTCTTGAGGCTCGTATTCAAATGAGAGAACCAAAGGAGCTGAATGTGCTTACTTCAGCTCCAATGAACTTATCAGTCGGTCCTACATTTCCTTTTTGGGGAAGAAGTGAGTATTCAGGTAGAGAGAACATGAGCATGAGAGGAGTAGAGAGTTAATGTCCCTAACTTCAACTCTCTACTACTCTTCTGTGTTATGAGCATTCTAGTAATTTTCTTTTACTGAGATATAACATTCTTGAAGGCAGGGATTCTGTTTGCCTTACTTGTCAATATGTCCTTGATAGCTGGCACAGCACTGGAAATCAGTAAATATTTGAGAATGAAAAAATGATTTTATGGACTCACCAGTATGGAATTCTGACACAGCACTTCTTTCAATAAATCTGGTTGCAACAACTGGCAACTATATCCTTCAGACCCATATATAAGTCATTTTTCTTTCCATACCACATAAGAAAGTAGCATGTCTCTGATATAAGATATTCACCATGCCTGTGTCCCCTGTGTGTCCTATTTCTGGCAGTGCGAGTATCATGGTATAACCCCAGGGACCAATAGGTCATTCTCTTCTCTTCCTCTGCAATGGCAGCAGGATAATATTCTCATCATCTGTCCCCCAAGACAACTGAATAGTTCTCAGAAATATTATTTCCTCACAGGATGACAGATTAGCTGGGTATCCTCAGCTAAAGAACATTGTATACAATGCTTATTTGCTTTCATTTGTCATATGCACCAGTTTTAGACAATACAAAACTTTTACATTGGTGAACAGATAGTCTAGAAACTAGTTTTATAATAAGCATTAATATCTTTATGGGGAAATGATATTAATCACAAAACTTTCTTTGCAATCATCTTGTGTGGAAATAGTAACAGAGAGGACAGGTGCAATGAAAAAATTGGATAATGAGCTTCCAAAGAAGAGTTTCAAAAATCTTTTCAAGGGACTGGAAATGAAATATTTAGTAGAAAACAATTAAATAGATCATATATAAAATTGGATGAAGGTTATTTTCCCTATCCTACTAGTAGCTAGTATGATATGATTTGAATTCAGTAAGGGATAGGCCACCTTGGATAAAAAAATTACTGTTATTTATAAAGTCCTCACTAAATACACTAGACATGGTATTTCATGCTTATTTAATAATACTATATAAACTATAAATGAGACAATTTTGCTCTTTGTACAGATGAGGACACTGAGGCATAAAAAGGTTACCTAATCTACTCAAGGTTACAAAGACAGTAATATGCACAGGAGTGCATGTTCCTGGAGCCTATGCTCAATATGCTCAATATGCTATGACACACCCAAGTTACTCCAAGGAAAAAAGAAAGTGTACCATGCTTGAACTGGCTCCAATTGAGTGTAGAAGGGAGAAAGCCAAAAGATGGGTTATCCAAAGTTCATACATGATGCTTTTCATTTCACTTGATAGAAGTTAAGTTCCAGAAGAAATAAAGAATGTAGAATTACACAAAAATTCCTCTGCCATTAAGACCTTCAGGGAACAAGCATAGAGCATGAAGGCAGTGGAGAGCAGTACAAATATATAAATTAGAACACAATACCAAAAGGAAGTCCTTTGGGTGGAATTGTTGTGTGGAAATTGTGGCAAAGAGAACAGGTGCCAAAGAAAAAGTGGTATTTTGTGCAAATAAAGAATTGGATAATGAGCTTCCATAGAAGAGAATTCCAAAAATCTTTTCAAGAGACTAGAAATAAAATATTTAGTAGAAGACAATAAACAAATAACAACAGGACTAGATAACAAAAGAACCCAAATTTCCAACTAGAAATGGTGTCATGGAGGCAGCACCACTATAAGGTGCTGCTGCCTTGGAGAAGGTCTGGTCCTGTGGGCTTTCCTTGGTGATACAAATACTTTGGCAGTGGGGTGAATTGAGTAGACTCAGCTGCACTGTGAGGCTCTAAATTTAAGATACAGTGTCTATGAGGTCCCTTCATGTACACCCTACCTAATATTAGTATAACTAATCTCCACAAAATAAAATTTATCCTATTTTATTTATGATTTTCCTTTTTATATTCCTTAGTTCTTAAGGACATTTGGATCATACAGTACTGTGCCTGCAGTTTTTAAACATGTCTGTTGAGTTTCCCTTAAGCCTGAATTGCTATTTAGCTAGTTATATGACCATAAAATGTACACTGAGTTCAGGTAGGTGCACTTGACAAAAACAGCACATTAAATTATAGATCAACCAGAGATCTACCCAAAGGTGACATACAGGTAGCAAAAGCTTATATATTTTTTTCTTATTAGATGTTTCTGAGAGGACTGCATAGTTATTTTGTTTTGCTTTGTGAAAGATGAATTTTCAAAACATCAGAATTAAAATTCAGTGTCTTAGAGAAGTAGTCAAGTAAACCCTTAGACATTGAAAACCCTGTTAAATGAACAATTCTTCAAACAACCGTCTGATTTTGGAGCTGGTGTGATCACTATGGAGTTCCTTGTATCAATTGAAAGTATATCTGCTATAATATAGGATGATAAAAACCACCACAAAAAAAGACTTAAAAACTCATTTTACAAAACCCCAATCTTATAAAAGAAGTTCAATTATTTTATCTGTAAAGAATTACTGTCAATCTACTATGTGCCCATATTATTCTGGTACTGGGGATGGAGCATGAAGTATGACAGACAAAAGTCCCTAATTCATGGATTTCCCTCCTTTTAAATTGTCTTGTTCAAAGTCACACAGTATTCAAAGTAAATGAGACATTTTTTTTTTTACTCTGTGCCCCTCTTTGTTCAGATTCTCTTTACCATCTTCATTTGCACCATTATGTCCTACTAGCCATCAACACGTGAAGATCACCCATATGTTCAAAATAAGTTTTCTAAACATTGCCAAAGTCTTTTATTCAAAATTCTATGACAGTATGTTGTATAGTCTAATGCTACCTCTATTTAAATATTCGTCTCCTCCAGTATACTAAAAATTTATCATTATCACAGTTTATTCATGAAATAACTTTTGTATATAAGTATTTTTATTAAATATAGTTGTGAATTGGACATCATTTTTTCATGTCTTCATTCATTCATTTAACATGTATCTACTAATACTAGTCATTATTTGCCAATAACTCTACTGGCTCCTGGAGACTTCTGATAAAAAGACACAAGCTTATAAATCAAAATAAGTATGATATATTTATTTGGTATCTAAGTGGAGATTCATATAGGCAATTGGCTATAGGGAGGAGGCTTGAGGAAAATCAGCGTAAGGAAAGGAGGGAATCCTAACTGAAAGTGTGTGTGGAGGGGGCAGGATTTACTATCAGAATATAGGTAGCATTCAGAGCTATGAATCTGGTTGAGTTTTCTAAATAGTGAAGTCCATCTTAAAAATAAAAGAGAGAGAATGAAAGAAAAGGAATGGTGTTATGACTTAATAAATAAAGTTATATTATAATAATTAATGGTATTTGATTGCCTACTATATAACACATACCTATGTGCCAGCCATAAACAGATTTTTTTCACTTCAAAACCCCTCAAAACAGGTGTAATTAAGTTTTGATGATAATAAAATATCTATTTGCTTATATGTCTTTTATAACTGATATACTCATTGCATTTGATATAATTTATCACTTTTTGTGAAATGTAGTTTTTAAATTGCTGACATATCTTAACATTTGCCATTATCTTACAGTTAAGGAACTGCAGCAATTTGTCACCTTATAAATGATAAAGCTAAAGTTCAGAAAGGTTAATTAATTTGTGCAATTTCCCACACATGACTGAGCCAAGGATTTAAACCTAAGTCTCTGGGATTTCCATTTTCTGATTGTCTCCTTACGTAAATTCTGGTTACTTCTTCCACTATTTCAGAATCCTCCCTGGCTCAGCTTAAAAACATAATTCCATTTATACATGTTCATGTCATAAAAGCAAAACATTTTCTCCACACAGCTACCATTCATCAGACTAAAACAGTCTTGGTGCCAGTAGTGACACTGAAAGCCTCGGGATGGTAGAGACAAAAGCAAGTAATGTAGCTATCTGATTTATTAAAGAAAGCAGAGAAGTTGCAAAGAATGAGATACATTCTGAAGAATCGAAAGAAATCTTGTTTTCTTAGTGAAGCAGGGAAATGGGGGAAAAAAATCCACAGAAGCAACAATTGAATCTGAAGCAAAAGTAAAACAATCGATTGAAAAATAAATAAATAACCCCCACACAAACAATTCAACCAAAGCGGTTATTCCATGTGGCAGAACAAGTATTTGCAAAACCATTAGTTTGCAACCACTAGTATGGCATTATGTAAAAATGTGAATGTGTAACCTATGTGATTCTGCAATCTGTATTTGGGGTAAAAATGGGAGTTCATAACTCACTTGAAACTATTGTTCGAAGTATGATATGTCAAGAGCTTTGTAATGTTGTGAACAACCAATAAAAAAAAAAGAACTAATGATAAAAAAAACTGTAAATAAAACATTACCATTGACTCACCATTAACACAAACCTAATAAAATACAAGAAATTTCAAAAAAAAAAAAAACATAGTGAGTTTGCCAAGGAGAGTATGTGCTAATTGGCAAAAATCTCACAACACTTTCAATAAAATATTTGAGATTTTGTGTGAGTCTGGGAGACAGCAATAGCAATCATCTAGATGACACTTTTGTTTAAAAGCTGAGTGATTTTCCTCATAAATACAAAGTTTCCAAGTTGCAGTGGCAGAGTGGAGATTCCAGAGAGTGTCTTAGTACCATGTTGGATGGAGGAGTAGAATGTGTGTTCCTCCTCAGAAAACTCTGAAAATATCCCTTTTCTTCTATAGAACTATTTGCACTGCAAGTCCACAATGCATTTCTTCTCAAATAGTCAAAAAATATTTATTTCAATAAATTTTATCTGATATTAAATTTTAAAAATAATTAAAAAAAACCATTAGTTTGCTATGAAGTCCCTCATCCTATAACCCTAACATTCCTTTCAAGATCCTTTTATGGATCAAATCTACTCCAATTAGCCTGGAATTCTTGTTTTCCCAAAATGCACCATATACTGGGTTTTATATTCATGAACTAGTGACCCAGATCTGAAGCGGTGGTAGCAGAGGCCAGGAAAGGAGTAAAACTGGTATTAGGTGGACCATGAAGAAAGTAGAGGACTGGCTACGTTGTGGGAGAGCGGGAAATGGAGAGCCACGCTTGCTGGATGTCAGCCACAGAAAGAAAGTACCAAGTATCATAACCAGAGATGCTGGGAAAGAGCTACTACTGGAAATGTTACCCAAGGAATAAACAAAATTGTGAGTGGCAGAAGGTCCTACAAAACAAATTCAGAACGAGTGTGAAATACAGGGATTTGAGGCTGGGCAATAGTAGAAGATGCATAGATGATTTTTTAACCTTTTTCCTTCTGTGTATAGTTCTGCCATATAATTTCTCTGTTGAAGTGATCAAAGTTGGACCCTCTCACTATTTCTTTGTGATGCTCTGTTATTTAAAACAAAACAAAACAAAACAAAAAACAACAACTCTGGATCTGTGAAATCCATACACATTTTTCAACATTTTTCCAGAGTGACTCTATGTCCTAAATAGCTCCATCCAACTGACTAGCAAGATCACCTGGACTCCCCACCTGGAATACCATACCATACCCAGTTTATACTCCCATTAATAGTACTGTAATAGTTTCCACTTTTCTCTTCCTGCACAACACTTCAACACTTGATGTTAGCCTAACGAGAGGAAAAACATGAGGTAGACCATCCTTTTATATATTCACATCTTTCAAGTTTGTTCTTTTTTTTTTGTACCAGGGATTGAACCCAGGGACCATTAACCTCTAAGCCACATCACTAATCCTTTTTTATTTATTTGTTTATTTTCATACAGGATCTCATTAAGTTTCCTAGGACCTCACTAAGTTGCTGAGGCTAGTCTCAAACTTGGGATTCTCCTGCCTCAGCCTTCTGAGTCACTGGGTTTCAGGCATGTGTCACTATGCCCAGGTTCTGCTTTTGTCTTCTCTTCATATCCTTTATCCTCTTATTAAATGAGTTGTTTGTTTCTTACTGGTTTAGAGGTTATCTTCATATGTATTAAATACTATACTGGTTTGGAGGTTGTCTTCATATGTACTGAATACTAATAATTTTACTGGCTATATGTATTATCAATATCTTCTCCTAATGTAAGTTTTCTCTTTTAACTCTGTTTAAGGATCAGTTTAGCAATACTTTCATTATTGGGTTACATTTTTTTTCAACTTATTTTACAAATTTTTTTTCCTAATTTTTTTCCTAATTTACTTTAGTATATATTACTTTTACTTTAGTATATAGTATAAGATAGGAGACTGATAGGAGTTTTCTTCCATATAGAAGCCAACCTTCCCAGTAGAATTTAAATAATACCCTCAATTTCCCATTAATTTCTAATGATACCTATGACCTTTACAAAGTTTTTAAGTATGATTCTATTTTGCCTTCTATAATTTGCTATTTTACATGATTTTTAATACCTCTAAATCAAAGCATACAGATGTCAGATATGTATCATACAGTGTAATAGCAGCATGAAACCCACCAAATCAGAAAAATCTTAGGGCTTAAAGATAATATATGGCTTAAATAATCTGATCACCTAATTTTATAAATGAGAAAATTCAATGCCAGAGAAGCTAAATGGGTGTCTGGGGTCATAAAACGGGATGGTGGTAAAGCCAAATTTAGAAATATGTTTGCTCCCCCCCACCACCACACATAATGTCCTGTCCATAGAACCAGTGGTCAATATTCACTAGAATAATTTACTGTTTGAATTAAGTAACAACATCAAATGACATCAAATGAAGAAATAGGATTTGTTGAGTGGCCATCATGTGTAGCAATGGGTTAATATTCCTCTAATCCCCGAGAGTGACTTACCTTTGGACTTTATCTCATAAATTCTAATTTGCATGTTTTTTCCTCTCTACTTCTGTACTATGACTGATAATTCTGAGACTATTTTTTTTCTGATAAACATGTTCTATGCAAAGTTTAGTCCAAAAGTTGAGGTCAAAGTTTAGTATAACTTCCTCCAACATACAGAAAAGAGAATTCACAGAATTATACACACAAGTATTATGTTTATATTTGTGTGTGCGTGTAGTATGCATAAACTATGAAAGTGATATTTCTCCTTAGAAACTCAAACCAAAACCTCCATCTATTCCCCCTACTTTCCATAAACATATGTCAGGAAATTACCATGACATAGGTTACCATCATGAATAACGTTCTTGTGCAATGGGGTCTTCATAGGCTTACTGTCCAATTAGGTTTCTAAAAAAACATTTGTGGTTCAATTGAAGTAAGTGTAATTCAACATATAAGAATAACAAAGTTATAGAGAAGCATAAAAAGATTAGAACTGATTATTCTACATAGTGGTGTTCAGAAAGCCCTTGTGAAGGTATACAAACTGAACAAACTACAGGAATGCATAGAAATGAATGCTGATTTGGAATATTGTGACACAGAAATTAAAACTGAAATTTTGTTTTAGTTGGTTATGTGTCACATTTTTGTCCTGAGACCTCACATTGTAATCAGTATCACCTAATATTTGTAAGCAGTCAATCATTTTACAGGCATCTTAAAAATTCATAGGCAGACAATACAATTTGGTTCCTGCTTTCAGAGGTAGCACCCATATACTTATCCAAAGGAGTAAATTTTAAGGTTGTAAAAATATGCTGTTAATAATTACAGTGTAGCAACAGATGTAAATCAAGACTGTATGGGTTAATTAGAATTTATGGCCCCCTGAAAAGGAAAATAGTGTGCAATATGATCATACAATAGATTTTATCATGCTTTTATCCCATAGAAGTCTCTACAAATGTAATTTTCTCATAAATCGGCACCATATCAGCATTAAACCTCTATGGTTGCATAAAGTTCTGCACTTAGAAGGGCTCTATAGTTGCTCTAAAACACTACTATTTCTATTTTGAAATTATACTTTTGTTTAAGCATGGAGCTCCACATTTTTATTTTGTACTGGGATCTACAAATTACACGGGTAGTACTGCACAGAGAGTACAACTCCATATGATTTGGTAAAAGACTATTACAATGCCAGAAGATTCATGAATGGTCTGATATGAGACTGTTGAAAACCCTGGAAATAGTTACCTGGTTAAAAAAAAAAGTCTAAGGAACAAGAAAATAAGTACCTTAAATATAATGAAAATTCAAGTAATGGTTCAAAGGAGAAACAGAATTTTCTATGACATTCCAGAAGGGGTAAGAACAATTCTTGGGAAATATAGGAAGACTGAGCAAAGACAGAATTTCACAGCAATGAAAGGCAAGGATATCATAACATTTGAATTCTTAATATCACTGCTATTAAGCTTAGGTGTTTTGCCAATCAAGTTATAATTGTTGAGAATAACATTTGTGATTCATTATAAAGAAAAAAAATGAGCTGCCTACTATAGTTCAAACAAATCCTAGAATTTTGTGTTTATGAAATATGTTGAAACTTTCTTGTCAAAAATGATTTGTATTTCATATGTCCAGAGAGTAAAACAAAGAATCTAAAAAAAATTTTTCCTTTCAAACATCTTTATATATTTTTGAGCAAAGAAAATAAAGAGAAATTCCAGAACAATAATAGACTGCTCACTTCTATTATGTCATGCAAATCATGCTGAGCTTATGTATTAATCAGCTGTCTATCACTGCAGTAAAATGCCTGAGATAAACAACTTATAAGGAGTAAATTTTAAATTTGGTTCTTGGTCTCCGAGGTTTCAGTCCATGGTCATTTGGTCATGTTGCTTTGGGCCTATGATGGTGTAGTACTTCACAGTGGCAAAGTGTGGCAAAGGAAGCTGTTCACCTAATGATAGCCAGCAAGAAAAGAGAGAGGGAAAGGGGCTAGGTTCTCAATATCCCTTTTTTGGAGATGCCTCCAGTAACCTAACTTTGTTTCACTAGGCCCTACCTCCTAGATGTTCTACCACCTTCCCATAGTTCCATAGGCAAGTGACAAAGTTTAAAATATGTGCCTTTGGAGGAGGAAATTCAGGTGCAAACTATAGCATTCTACTTCTGGTCTCCAAAGACTCATGTGCATTTCTCACCTTGCAAACTGTATTCAGTCCATCTCTAAGAGTCCCTAGAGTCTTAACACTTCCAGCATTTCTCAAAGGTGTAAGTCTAAAGTCTCCTATGAGACTCAAGGTAAATCAG
Source organism: Ictidomys tridecemlineatus (assembly GCF_052094955.1). Taxonomy (NCBI): domain Eukaryota; kingdom Metazoa; phylum Chordata; class Mammalia; order Rodentia; family Sciuridae; genus Ictidomys; species Ictidomys tridecemlineatus. Next base: position 54,415,869 of record NC_135487.1, read on the forward strand.
TTCTGAACTCCTATAAAAAAATTAATGATAAAATCTAAGTTATATATGTTCAAGATACAATGGCACAAGGTAGAATTCCCATTACAAGAGGGAGAAATCGAAAAATAATGAATTGGACCAAATCTATTCTGAAATGTAATAGAGAAAATATCAAATTTTCAGCATTCATGTCCAGCAATCGAGGTACATGGTGGCATGAAATGAGTTCCCAAGGACTTGGGTAGTATCACCCCTCTAGCCTTGATGGTTGTAGTTCATGTCTACGTTCTTAGTTTGCCTGTATTCACTGTCTTTAACTTTCCTTAACAGGTATTCTATCTTCCTAGCATCTCTAATTTCCTGAGGTGTCCATTTGTAGCTTCAACTTCATTCTCACAGTTTCATGCATCTCACTGTCAGGGTCTGTTTGCAGAAACTCAGAATCATACACTGTATAACCTCCCAGAGTTTCCTTTGAAATTTAAGTGGAAGCCACAATAACCCCATAACTCTGACATTCTGCATGGCTGGAAGACCAGTATCAGCTAGAAAATGCTGAGTTCTATCCCTGGTGTGAGCTATCCCTGGTACCCACTTGACCCATGGCTACAGTAGTCAGTGAAAGCTTTGATAGCTAGACTGTCCCAATCCCTGAAAAACAATCCCTTAAGTTGCCTTATATGAGCTGGATAACCTGGGACTCTCTTGTCAAAGCAAAGATTTATGCTTTTGTACCCCTGATTCTTCAAAAGGTGGTTTTGCAGCTTCTTAAGATAACATAGGACATCTTTCCTATTGTTTTAGTGCAAACCACTAGACTTCTTTTTAATGGCACTAACCTTGTTAACCACTGCACCCCACTTGGCAACTCCTTTAAGCATGCTAATTTTCTTGCCAAACTGTAAGTTTTCAACTTTGTTCCCAATTCTCAGAAAATGAATTTGGCTAAAGATAGCCAATAATAGCCATACCACTGCCTGAATATTCTGCTGCCTTGATATTTCCTCCACCAGATCAACTAGTACATCACCTTTAAGCTCAGTCTCCCATAAAATATAGGGGATGGACAAAAAGAAGCCAACTACTTTGCCATAATGTTCAATTCCCAATGGAGTCCGCATCTCCATCTGAAAATTTATGAGAACAACCTTTACTGTCTCTATTTCTATGAGCATACTAGTCTTCTAATCCTTCCCCAGAATCACCTGTTAAATTCTGCATTCTAAGCCTTCTCTGGTCTGCTGCTCCATACTTTTCCAAATTCCCCCTTAATCCAATTTCAAAGACTTCTAACTTCATTCCTTCATATTCATAGGAATAGTCACAGCAACAGCCTCACTTCTTGGTACCCACTTTCTGTGTTAGTCAGATTTCCATCACTGTAACATAATGCCTGAGATAAACAATTCATAAGATTGAAAGGTTTATTTGTCTAATGGTTTCAGAAGTTCCAGTCCATGGTCACTTAACCCTTTTGCTTTGGGCTTATGGCAGCAGAGTACATGATGGCAGGAATGCTTGGACTACCTCATGGTGCCAGGAAACTAAGAGTGAGAAGAAGGGGCTAGGATCCCGAAATCTCCCTCCTGGACATACCTCCAATGATTTAACTTCCTTCCACTGGTCCCTGCTCCTAAAGATTTCACCACCTTCCAATAACACCACAGATCAGTGCCTATGCCTTAAACACAGATATTTGGGGAATATTCTAAATGAAAACTATAGCACCTTAACTATGTTATGACCCCCAAAGACATGACTTTAAAATTAGCAATTGATAAGGATTAATGTATTCCTTTAGTAAAGGATATCAATTTTAGTTGCTTAAGCAGAACTTGCATTTTAAGCCTGTTTATGTCATTTTATCCATGAAGGAACCAAAGTTCCAAGAGTTGAATTTTACTTAGTTACATACCGTGTTAGTCTGATTTGCATTGCCATGACCAAAAGACTGGAAAAGAATCATCAGAGGCAGAAAACTCTGTTTGGGGTTCAAGTTTCAGATGTTCAGTCCACGGTCAGCCAACTCCATAACTCTGCCTGAGATAATGCAAAACGTCATGGCTAAAGGGCATGGTAGAAAGTAGCTCAAGACCTGGCCACCAGGAAACAGAAAAAGTTTGGCTTATCAAAGACAAAATATAAACCCCAAAGTCACATCTTCAGTGACCTACTTCCCTCAAACACATCCTACTGCCCTATAGTTATTGTCCAGTTAATCCGTATCAGTGGATTAATTCACTGATTAGGTTAGACCTCTTACAATCTAATTATTTCAAAGATAAAAATTCTTAAATTGTCTGACACAGCAACTTTTGAGAGACACCTCATATCTAAACCAGACACATACCTACTTAACAAAATATTAATTAATGAACATATTAATTCATTTGAGTATTGAGTATTTTTTATGTTCAGGCACTGTACTCTGTACCAAAAAATACAAATCTGAGCAAGACAGACTGGAATTCATACAGTGTCTTAGTCCATGTAAGATATCATAAAAAAATCTGACAACGATATTTAATTTTGGTTTTCACCTTGGCTGCATTGAGAGATGCCTGGAAAATGGGGACCAAGATGCGAGATCATTGTTGTGACTTTAACTGATGATTAGAGACACCTTTGGAAATGGTTTATAGAAAGCATTAGGGAAAGTTTGAATTTCTAGAGAAATTCTGTAATTCTGTTAAGCAGAGCTTGATGGACAATTTTGGTGAGGGCTCAGAAGATCAGAATGCTAATAGGAATGTGAACAATAAAGACACCACTGAGGATGTTTCAGATGTAAATGAGCATCCTATTTGGAGTTGAAGTAGATGGCATCCTTTTTATATTGGGCAAAATAATGTGATGGCATTTTGTCCCTACCCTGATACTTTGAGGGATTCTACGTCTAAAGAATAGTTTATCTGGTTGATGAAATTTCAAAATAGCAAAAAGCATTCGCTCTTGGGCATTAGATTCATTATTATTGGTTGTTTTTATTCAAATTTACAGTGAGAATCAGGACCAAAAAAAGAGAAAAGTAGATTTTTTAAAAAATTGCAGATTGATCAGAAAAAGGATCTTATGTAAAGTTTCAACCCAAGAGGTTTTGGTTATCAGCACTGATTAAAAAAGAAGCCAGTGCTTTGTACCAGGGCATTAGGAAAGATGTCTTGAGGGTATCTCAGGAATCTGCAAGGCCATCCTATCCATGACAGGCTCAAAGAACACAAATTTGTTTTATACACTTTCCAGGACAGAATTTTTTGAGGAAAAAAAAAAAAAAGCCTAGAGCTTTCCTGCTCACCTAGAATCACCCAGGGAATAATTTCTCAGGGATTTATTTCCCCATGTTCAGTTGGCAAGGCACTCACAGGCTGCTGCAGCTGTGGTTCAGGTAGACCCAGGTAGAGCTTCTAAGCCTGCAGATCTTAGCTTCATCCACCTGATGTTGGTTTTGCAGCCATGCAGAATGCAGGAGTTATGGCCTCATGGAGGCTTCCACTGAGATTTCAAAGAAAACAGGGTCAGAGTGCTGCAAGAAGCCCCTGACAAGAGGACACACTGAGGTATGGGAGTAAAGCTGAAACTATGGGGACTCCAGAAAAATAAATGCTAGCACCATGGAACTCCTGCCAAGAGACACTGCAGGCAGCACAGCAAATCTGCTTAAGAAAGTAGCCCTGTGGGCTGCAACCATCAAAGCTGTAGGTAAGGGTAGGGCTGTCTAAAACTTTAGGAGCCCACATCCCTATACAATGTGCCCTGAATGCTGGACATGGGGTTTGGGGAGGTGATGTTTTCTCTGCTGGGTTGTGGTCTTATCTTGGACCAATCACTCCTTTTCTACTACTCTCTTCCTCCTTTCTGGAATGGAAGTGTGTACTCTGTGCCTAATCTACCATTTGACCCATTCTGAAAGTACATCACTTTTTAAAAAATTTTATAGGGTGTCACAGCCAAGTTTGGCTTGGATCCTGGAGGAGGCTTTAGAATTGAACTTTTGGACAGTGTTGGAAAAAGAAAAAAAAAAAAAAAAACAACTGCGGGATTCTCCAGATAGACAGAATATAGTTTGTGTTACAAGTTGAGGCTCTTACCATCCCCTCACCCCCAGGAGTTCACTAGAGTTGCTCTTAACAGGAAGTTCACAGCAGATTTTTCCTGAGCATGCACCTCAAATCTCTTCTAGTTTCCCCACATTATGTAGTTCCAAAGCAGATCCTACAACTCTAGATATTTTTTACAGCAGCACTCAGTAATTTTTGCAGAAAATTATTCTGTCTTCATCTGTTTAGACTCCTAATAACAAACTGCTATAAACTGTGTGGCCTATAAGTACCAGAAATTTTTTTCTCATAGCTCTAAGTCCAAAATTAAGGTGCTAGCAAATTTGGTGTGTGGTAAGGGCCTTTATTTTCAGAGATGACCATCTTCTTATTGTAGTCTCATATTTTAGAAGGGACTAGCGAATTGTTCCGAGTCAATCCTATTCATGAGGACTGGATCCTCATGACCTGAACACCTCGCAGAGGTTGTACCTCCCAAGAACATCATCTTGGGGATTAGGACTTAAACATATGAATTTTTATAAATCCCTAAACATTTAGTCCATTGCACACCGTAACAAATTAGGAAAGATAGGGTGAACATTAAGTTTTAATGTATTCTAAAGAAGACCCTTCGGCAACTTTTTCTTTTGTTATTTTAGGTAATTTCGATTTGCATGAATCATTTTTATCCAGTGTTTATTTAGCCTGGTATTTCTGTATCAGGAAGTGAGGAAGACATGCTGCTTCCTGTTGTTTAACAAGTATAGGAGAGGCATATGTAAACAATGGCTAGAAGTGCAAAGTAGAATGAGATAAGTAGTGAGAAGGCTTGGAAATGTTATGATATGGGAGAGCAGGTGAAGGAGGCAATAAATGCATCAGGTTGTCAGGGAAGGCTTCATGGAGAAGGTGAGCTCAAAGCCATGATGAATGGATGGAAGCTCAAATCTGTGGGACAAGTTGTGGCATCACAGTGTATAAACCACATATCCACAGTACTTAACTCAGGAATCAGCAAATATATAACTAGCAAATTTGGGAATTAGCAATTTATATATTTGTATTTAATATCAAATATGTAATTTTATATTTATATATTTGTATTTAGTACATAATATTTGTATATTTACATATTTGAACTTAATGTTGTTCAAGAAGAGACGGAAATCACAGAACTATAAAAATCTGTGGGGCATTTAGGTAGTAAGTGGTCTGATGAGTATTAATGAGGACTTATATGATAGGATTATGGATAAGTGCTTATGGAAAAAGGAGGAAAAGATTCTTGGAATGCAGTCAAGTAGGAACCAAACTGTGAAAAACCTTTACTTCAAAGTGAAGGTTGAAGTCAACTCACTAGAGAAATAGCAAACCTATGACTTTTAGTACCTTTCACCTCTCATTGAGTCTTAATCAACAGTATACAACATGTGTTTGTTGAATGCATTATAAAACTAAAATAACAGATTACAAAAAAGTGATATCTATCAGTTTATTCAACAAATGTGGTTGGCCACTGTCCTGTACTGAGAACTATATTACAGAAGCAAAGAAGAAATGATCTCTCACATTAGGAAGATTTCCTAACCCAGTGTGGGTTTTTGGATTTTGGTTTCTATTTTCAAGGAAGAATTGTTAGTAAAGGAAAACAAAGAGGAAAGAATTGCATCTATGTCATGGCCTGAAATATGAGCAGGAGCTGTGAAGAAGGAAGAACTTAGTATGCAAAGATCTGAAATAGAGAAAAGTTCAGTGAAACATTCAAAGATAGCGAAACAAGGAGCTAGGCCTGGAGATGTAGAAAGGAAAGAGGCAAGATGAAATTGCAAAACTGAGAAACTCAATTCCAGGCTGTAAGTGAGGTGACTATAGCAGGAGTTCACAGGAGAGGAATGGAGACAACGGCAATGAGAATGGAAAGGAAGAATGTCGTCCTGAAGGCCCCATACTCAATGTCCAATAAATATGGCAATGTAGCAGGATTGGGCAGCTGATTGCTTGTGTGCAGTAGAATAGAAAGAGGAGATAAAGGTGACTCTGAAGTTTCTAGTGTGCGCGATTAAACTGATGTTGACTATATAATGACATTGCAAATAGAGTCATTTAGTTAGAGTTCTTCAGAAAAACAAAATCAAGAGGAGAGAGATGACAGGTTATAAATGATAGACAGATACATGATAGAGATGGTTGGAGAGATGATCTCATATGAATATGAAAGTTGAGAAGTCCCAAGACATGCCTTGAGTTAGCTGGAGATCCAAGAACCCTGAGAGTGGGTTCTAGCCCAAGTCTAAAGACCTGAGAACCATGGGAACCAATGGCATATGCCCCACTTGAAGTCTGACAGCAAAAGAACCAGGAGCAGGAGCATCCATGTCTGAGGGCAGAAGGACACGGGATGTTTCAGCTCAAACAGAGAGTAAATTCACCTTTCATCTGCCGTTTGCTCTGTCAGGTCCTCAGGAGATGGAGGATGCTCACCACATTGGTAAGGCTGATCTTCTTTACTCAGTTTACCAATTAAAATAGTAATCTCTTCAGGAAACACTGGCACCAACACAACCAGAAATGGTGTTTTACCATTCCCAGTTTGCACATAAAATTAACCATCACAGACTTTGAAGAGATTTTGAGGTTAAATTAATAAAAATAGATTAAATTTCAGATGTCGCATGTTTTGAAGTTGATGGAGTTCAGGATCACTACTCCCAAACATGGCTCTCTGGCATTTGAGAAACAGGAAGGTCCCATTTATCTTCTTCCACCTTCTGCCTTGAAACAGAACATAAAACCTTCATTTCTTCCCTGTACCTGGAGAAAAGGAGCATATTCACTCTCAGACACAGAAACATCAAGAAGAATATGAACAAACACGCTTGCCCAATTTTCTTCACTTTCTGACTATAAGATCTTACACCCTCTGTCCAATGACATGTCTAAACCACTTCCTACTCTTTGACAAACCTCAGCATAGAAATACACAGAGTTTTCTGTTTCTTTGAGTCTTTATTTCTGATGCCTCATATTTCATGTAAGGCCTATATTAAATAAATTTGTACACTTGTTAATTTATCTTTTCCTTTTATAGGAAACTCAGCTATGAACCTTGGGATAGATGAGGAGAAGATGTTACTTTTTTCAGACTACAAAATCTGCCTGCCATTTCTTTGGCCTTTCCTCGGAGTAGAAATATTATAGCAAGGGCTCAAATGTCATAGAGTTAAAGGGCAGTCCTCAGGAAAATCCTCTTTATCACACCACTGTACAGCGATTTTTCTTTTTCTTGGAAAGTAAATGGAATTAACAAATGGTGACTATTTTCTATTGTTCTTAAGCAGAAGATTGTCAATATGTGATTGCCCTTTCCAAAAAGGTAGGCTTTCTCTACATTTGGAAAATATACAACATTTACAAACCCTTACTCAAACCCTTTTTACTTAAAATCATGCTTCTTTAATCTTTCTATGCATGTGCCTAGATTAAATAATTTGTAGAAAATATGTGCCTTTGAATATTGAATAACTCAAAACAAAATTATGCTTAGATGCATCTTAATTTCAGCACAAGGAGGATTATGAAAAGAGTCAAAACAACTCCAACTTCCTAATGAAAGAGTTGCCCACAGGGGCCCGTCTTTAGATGCTAGCAAAGATCATTCTAGGTTCACTCTTTTTACTAGGTTAGCCCTTGCAGAATTTTTTTAGAACACTGTGCTCATTTCTTCGTGTTCTGGGAAATGACACCTTTGACTATGATTTCAATGCAATATTTCTTGGCATCTATTTAATGGGGAACAATAAAAAAATGAAAACCTTTCACTGGATTTAGTCTATTGCTGTTCTGAAATATCTATCTAATTGCAAACTAAAGAAATCAAAGTACAATTTAACACAGAGAGGAAAACACTCATCACTTGGAGATGTACTGAAATATTTATAAAGACAAATATAGCATTTGAGGCCGAGCATCATACAGACAACTAGAGCCTTTGAGTCCTTTGGAAAAAAAATAAAAGTGGAGTGAGGGTGAAGAGTGGAGAGGAGGAGCAAAAGGAAGGAGGTTGGAGGGAAGAAGAGGGAAGGAAAAGGAGAGGCATGATTAAGGCCAACGCTTAGAAAAATATACCTCTAGAGCCGTGAAGAAGATAGAAATCTTTGAAGGAAGAGGCTACAATAAGCAGTATAAACCAAATATTCTAATGACACAAAATTGTAGGATTGAAGAAAAGAAGAGTGAAACCAGTTTAGTGGAAGGGTAATGAGGAATGGTGGAAAGGATCAAGACTAGGTCTGACCACAAGTTCTCTGGTGATTCTGAGCAAACCACTTATACCAACACTCCAACGTGGATGCAAGGGAGGATAAATGGCTAGTGTTAAAGACGATAGTGTGACAATTGTGAGATGAGACATAAAATGCGTGAGTGGTGAAATAGTCGAGGGTTCTAAGAAAAAAAAATCAGAGTTTTACAATATCATGCCTTGTTATTCTTGGTCCAGTACTTAGTCTTAATAGCTATGACAGGTCTGGTGGGATGACAGAATTAGCCCCTCGTGGAGTATCTATTTATTGCCTGCTGTGGAAAATCTATTTTTCACTAAGTCTATCCCTCAGTATTTTGAGTAGAGAATAGAAATTAAATATACAAGGTCATCCCATTTCAGTCATTTGGGTTAATCCTTTTAATTCAGATGTATTAGACAGATAGGTGACACTTATGTTCCATCATTTTTCAAGTCCAGTTAGTCCTTAATCCTAATTATCCCTGACCTGATTGAAAGTGAACAAAAATTCATTTTCAACTAAGTAAACAGAAACCAAAGGGCCTTTGTTATTTGTTGGTACAAGCCTTATTAAGCAGCAAGCCTCTGCTCTCGGTTCCAATTATCATTCATAGGTTTTTAGGGTCTAGGTTAAGTAGAGCTGTCAGATTTCACTTTGTTGGATAATGAAATCAGGAACATGAATTAATAACCACAGCTCAAATTTACATCATTTTTTTGCAATTAGCTAGTGCATCCATTCGTTAATTTGATTCTGGTAATGCTGGGAGGTGAATCTATCCTTGCATCTGTATAATGGGAATAAGAATTACATCCTTCTCAAAGAGCTGTTGTGAAGACTAAGTGAGTTTATATACTCAAAGGGAGTTTAAAACCATGTCAAGCACACAGCAAACGCTAAGTAGATGTTAACTGGTTTTGTTGATATTTTTTTCTATGATTATTAAGCTGAGTGTACTTTACAGTATACCAAGTCAAGAAATTCAGATACTGAATCTGAAAAGAAGAGAAAGAGAAAAACAGATGATGAGAGAGGCCAGGAGGGCAGGGATGAAAAGAGGTAGGCAGGATTAATACCAGGCACATAGTTGAGGGAATCTAAACCTTGCCTATTTGAAAAGGCCATTCAGGGTAGTGCCATGTCATTAAGTAAAGCAGATTGAAGCAGATATATTAAACTGGTATTGATTGGCTTTGTGAATATCCATTCTCTCAGTCAGTAATGGGAGATCATTCCGATTAGAAAGAAGTATGAAGAAACAGGGCATTCTAGGAATTAAATAGAGAGATTAAGAACCACAGACCATCTGTGTGAGCCTGTGTGTCTGTAATTAATCTGTTGGGGCCTGATCTAGCTTCTCCACTATGTGGAGTTAAATCACAGTTTTTTATGGTTTATCTTGCAATCAGGCTACTAAAGTCAAAAAGGTATTTAGAGTCCTTCATGTAGGTGAATACAATAATGCAGAATTTCAGAGAACTGTACTCTGTGGTTATTTAACTCATTATTTACTTAGTTCTATCTTTACTCATCATTATTTTGTTCAGGCCACCCATCATGCCTCCCATGAATGATTACATAGTTTGTCACTGTAATTCTTGCTTCTCTCAATCCGACTGCTACAATATCAACTAAATACACATCTGGTCACATTAATCCCATTGCCTGGTGAATAATAAAGTCAATTTATGTAGCATGGACTTCACAGCCTGTGACTAGAAACTATATTACACAAATTTATTAGATCCTCCTCTGTTATACAGACTGATTCTCCTTCTCTGATTCACCAATATGTTCTGTGTGACTCGGGGAAAATCACTTCTCCTTCCCAGCCTCGTTTCCTTGATGTTAGTTAGCAGTGTTTGGAAGTTAGGGATGATAAGGTATCTCAGGAGATATTTGTCAATATTTGAATTTGTTTCTTTATTTTTACAACTGAAGGAAATAGCATTGTTGGCACCTCATAGATAGAGACCAGAGCTACTGCTATCCACCCTACAATAGAGATGGTAGCCCCTACTAAAAATAATTTTTCATTCTGAAGTGTTGATAAAACTCTGCAGTACAGGGATCATAAATCCATAGAGTCATGTGACTATGACAATTAAAGTTTGAATGTACAAAAATGCCTAACATTTACATGCACTTAATAAATGTTAGAGTCATTATTTTCCATTTTCAAACTTATATCCTGTTTTAACAAAATATTTTCAATTTTCTATGTGCCAAACACTTTAAAAAATATTAACCTACTTAATCTCCAAACTATCCCTATAAGGTAAGATCATTTTATAGATTAAGAAACTGATGTACCGACAAGTTGACTAAAGTCCATCAATGTAGTTAAAGTCACACAACTTGTCAGTTGTAGACGTGGATTTGAACATTGTCAGCTTGATTCCAGAATCTGTGTCCTAACTATGGTGATGTGCTGTTTTCTTGTCTCTGCTGCCAATCACTTCAGATTTCATTTTCATAACAGTGCAAGCATTTCCATACCACTGAGCATGAAATGGTAAACATTTTAAAGACAAGAATATATTGTTATTCCTTTTAGAATGCCCTGTAAGTAGTGTAATGCTTAGCATGAAGTAGACCATATATGACTAAATTGACCAACACATCAATCTGTCAGCCAGATTTCTCTAGTGTTTTTTTTTTCCATTAGTAGGACAAGATTGGGGATACAGTTCATGATCCTAGAGAAAAATAAAAGTCTACTCATCCTCTCAGACTACATGTACTATTCCAATATAAACAGTTTCCAAGGCCTAGGATTTGAGTTCCTAGGCTTCAGGTTTAAATTTCAGCTGTTACTTCCAAATCGTGTGACCTTGGCCATGCTGATTAGCTTCTCTGCATTTTTATTGCTTCAAGCTGAATGGAAGAAAGGACATTCACATTCATATACACATTCACACACACACACACACACACACATACACACACACATGTGTGTGTATGTGTGTGTGTGTGCAAATTTTAACTATTTCCAAGATTAAATAAGAAAAAGTATGTGAAAGTATCAAAAACATTTTATATTAATTTTTATATTAACCTGTAATTAATATTAGGAAAGTAGTTTCCTCTTAGAGTTCATCATAAATGAAATACACTGAAAGAATGATTTAAAAGTGTTATCACAAAGTAATCTATACTAACTCTAACAAATTGACTCAGAAATCAGGTAGGGTTGATGATATCTGCTAGGATGCTAAAAGTCTCAAACTTAAGAACAAATGTGTTTCACTAAATGCTTTCACTTTTACCCAAATGTTTAACTTCAGAGAATCCTCATTTTCAGAATAATATATCAACATATTTGGTCCTATCTTCCTTCTGCAAGCTGCCCTTATCTCCACCTTCAGGACAGAGTGGACATCAACATCCTTTATGCAGAAACTCCACCTGTCACTCAGCATGCACATGGGTCTTGTCTTCTGCTGCTCTTTGTTTCTGATCCTATAATGTTTCTGGATGCAGATGTAGGTGTTATACAATGTTTTTCTTTCATGTTTACATAGTCATTCTCTTGTCCTTGGAATTTGACTCACTATATTAGCTGTTTTTAATAATTCTGGTTCATACATCACTGTTAAGCTGCTTCATGACACCCTTGCAGAGAAACCCTGAGATCATACAGGTTTATGCCAACACCCATACTGGAAAACCATAAATTCGTAAAATTTTTATTCTGAGCCTATGTGCTTCATTATTACTGATGAGAGAAAGTTAGGCTTTGAAATACATGTGGTATTCTCCATGCATTTAAGAAAAATCATTTACAGATAGAACTTTAAGGTCATGTGATAAAATTCACATAATTATAAATCCTGTTGTGACTTAATGTCTAATCAAGAAGAGTTTTAAAATAAAATAAGATTCCATGAAATCAATCTAGTACACGTGGCAGATGCTTTATAAATTGGTGTTTTCAAACTGGGTTTTATAAAGCCTATTATCTTCATCCACTATCAATTGCTAATGTATTTCACCAGTAATATCTGTAGAACAGCTGCACAAGTTCTTGATACAACCCTGCCACAGCCACCTGGATGTGGGCTACTGGAGAAATAAAACAGCCAAGCTAATCAGATAGAGCCATGAGCACCCCCAAGGAGCATGATCATATGAAATCATTTTATCTCTGCTGCCTTCTTGGCTAATTGACTTATACTTTTAAAAGTCATCTTAATTCAAATTCAGTTCCTGAGCTCTCATTCCTCAAGCTGCTCTCATTTGTAGCAAAATGAGCCAAAAGAGGTTTCATCAAAGGTCAATTTTCAGACTAAAGAAGGGTAAAGTCATATCAAAGAGGTAAGCAAGGCCTTACTTCTTGCAACTAATCAAAGAAAGGAGAGTAAAAGTGAATTTTAGACAATCTTGAAATTAAAATAATTTAAAATTATAACTTAGAAATCAAAATAAATATATTTTGGATAGTACAGCTATTTGAGATTCTGATAATAGGTTTTTGTGCATAAGATTTTGCTCTCATGAATATTTGAAAAGCATTTGTAAGCAAGGGGGTCAATCTGCATACTATCTTTACAGGTCGCTCTTTTAGCATATTACAGTTTCCCCTTTAAGTATTGCTAATTCAATATGATTTTTAAAATACTATGTAAGTATAAATGAAATACAAGAAATCTCTGTATTTTAAATTCAAATTTTAAAAGTGGACAAATTCAATTTTCTTGTATAATATTACATAATATTGTACAAAGAGAATTGGACCAGAAGTAAAAAGATCTGGGTTCTCTTCTGGTTTCCACCTCAATCATTCCGTTAAATTTATTCATTCAAGAACAATTATCCATTTAGTGCAGGTCTATGCTGTGGCCTGTTTCAGACCCCAGAGATACAGTGGTAATAGAAACAGCACATATAAACAGCATGATGTATCTTAGTTTGTAGTTGGAAGAGACAATTCATATAAATACACATAATTTCACACAGTAGTTATATTTTTAAAAAAGAATAGTTGTGCAAAGGAATAGAACTGGTGAACTGAATAAGAGAAAGCAGTCATTATGCTTAACATACAGTGATGAAGAAAATCCTGAAGTAGGTAACATTTGAGCTGATGGTTGACTATGAGTAGTACTGGCTCATTCTATAAGTCTCAGACTCCTTAATGATGGTACACATCACATTAGTCTATTTAAGGAAATATAGTCTTGCATTAGAGATACTTTTCAATTAAATAATGTCTATTAATGTTATTAGGTTAGATATTACACTGATGACAATTTTGGATATATTTAAGTAATAATACAAATAGCAAATTTTCTCTAGAGTGGATGAAATCAGGTAGCATCACTATTTAAAATGTATAATTAATCAAGAGATTAATTAAGTAGAATAATTATGACATAGCAAGAAAACAATCTATAAAAAATCTAAAACTATATGATGATCTATCACAGTTCATTAGCACTTATAATCACATTAGATTGAAAATAATGCTGCTTATTAATATAATACCTTTCATCTAGCCACCTTAACATACTTGAAAAATATCTGATGTGGGTAGAAGCTATTAATTGCTGTTGATGTTTGATAAAACAAGTTTTGTCAGTCACAATACTATAGAGATGAATCAGAATTGTCAGTGAACTATTCTTTTATCTCTTATAGAGTGTAATTTCTATCTCTGTAGAACTCCAAAGGCAGGAAGACACTGGAGAATATGCATTTGCCCAAGAGTTACAGATGTCTGGGTGATTGTTTGCCACTCACTAACTTTGTGACTTTAAGAAGAATCTCCACATCCTGAGCATGAATGTTTCTATATGTAAAAGACATTAGTTCCTAATCTCAGGCTGCTTTTGATTAAATGATATATGCAAGATCAACCCACACAATACTGTTGATAGAATTGTAAGTAGAATGAATATATTCCCTCTGTCATGAAATTTAATCTAGGAGAAAAAACACAAATAAATATGATTTTGATGGGGCAAAATACCATGAAAAATAAAATAAAATAAAAATGGTGAAATAGTAATGAATTTTACCATGAAGCATGCCAAAGTCTATATTATTTATAGCAGTGACACTGTTAGGGAAATAAACTTGAAGAGGGTAGGAGTCATGCTTCCTTAAGTTGTTCAGTAGAGGACTGAATGTAACAAAAATGTCATACTTAAAAAGTTGGTTTGATAAAGATGATTGATTATTGCAATTTCATAGTATAAATAAGCAAAGCACTCCAGTTGATGTTATAGGGAAATAAAAAGATAAGTATGACCAAGTGTTTGTTCCACATATGAATGAGTCTAAAATTTATCAGGGAATAGAAAGAAGGAGAAGCATTGGTCAAAGTGCAGTCCTCTTTTATTTGGAGAGATCACCACCTTAAACTTCTAGAGAAAGAACAAAGACAAAGAGATACAAGGGAGAAAGAGAAATCAGTCCAATCATTTCTGCCAACCAAAGAGGTGAGTAATTTTGCAGAATTACATTCCTTCTCAATAGCCACAAGAACAAGACAGAAACTATAAATGACAGAAAGAGATACGAATAAGTTAGTTTTTCCCCAATGGAGATGGAAGGAATGAAAGATAACCATGCCAATCCTCTTAATTTGGGTATTCTAGATTTCAGAAGTTCACATCCATTGAAAACAATTTGCAAAGTACTCTAGCTTAATTGGTGAGTTTTACACAACAGAACTAAGTTGTATAAATAATAATAATGATGATGGTAATGGGGAAGCCATTAGACTGAGCCCCTTGGGTTACTATTTAAGCAAACTGAAGTAAAACTCAGTGAATGGTCATAGCAGAGGAAAACAGAAGTCAAACCTATTAGAAACTACCAAGTAATCTATAACTAAGCTTTACCAATAGAACCACAAATTAATCATTAACTAGGGACTTGGGGCTTGCCACTTCAACCAATAAGGTACTTTCTTTGACTTGTTTCCCAAAACACCTCATAAATGTTTCCTCCTCATGCTCCTCCAGTGGAGATTGAAAGCTTTGGGTCTGGTGCTACCCAATCCATGACTGGTGATTTGCTCACAATAAACTCTTAAAATTTTAATGAGCTTAACTTTCTAACTTTCTCTCTTTCTCTTTTTTTGTACCAGGGATTGAACCCAAGGGTCTTGACTTCTGAGTCACATCCCCAGTCCTATTTTGTATTTTTTACTTAGAGACAGGGTCTCCCTGGGTTGCATAGTGCCTCACCTTTGCTGAGGCTGCCTTTGAACTCTAGATCCTCCTGTTTCATCCCCCACCCACCTCCCGCAAGCTTCTGGGATTAGAGGTGTGCACCATTACTCTCGGGCTTTAACTTTATCTCTTTACAAAGTGAACTTATGTAATTGTCAAGTAAGTCTTGGAACATAAGTCTTCTACTCTTCTAATCATTTTTCTCTATTATTTTTCCCTGTGGGTTCTACCCATTTGTAGAATAAAAGTTGTGACTTACTTACATCCCTTTTGTACAAAATAGATATAAGGATTTTTGCTTATATTAATCAGAAAATGTATACTAATGAGTATAAGAGACCACAGGGCTTCAGAGCATTTTCCTTAGACATAGTGGAAGTCTGAAGATCATATTTGAAAAATTCTTCCCATGTCATGAGATTATACATCTAAAGGTAATCGTACATATTCTTGTGGCAGTCCCTTTATTGTCCTATCACTGCAATTGTGGGAAACAAAAAGAAACCACAGTGAAGAATAGGGATTTTCCCCCATTTTTTTAAAAGTATAGCTTTCATACATGTGAATTGCATTTCCTTCAAGCAGATTTACTACCTCCTGTCACTCAAATGACCTACTGCCCTTGTTTCTTCAGAAAAAGTTTCACATCTCATTGGTAGCAGTAGGCTGCTTGCAACATACATCATAACAAATGGCAATGAGCAACCCTAGTCAGGGAAACAATTAATGAATATGATAAATGCTTCATTAGCACTCTATTCTTATCCGTATAATAGAAAGCTATGTAAAAAGACTCATCCATTATCTTCATTATTTTAATAAAACATGGAATTAGGCAGACAGGTGAAACAAGAGTCCTGAGATTCTTTTGAATATTGATTCCATTAAAATATTATGTATCTTAAATTTTTTTTTAGAATAAATGGGATTAGGAGAACTAGAGTGACTTAGTTAAGTTCACACATTGCCAAGGGAGAGAAATCAGCTATTCTGACTACCAGAAATATGCCCTCTTCCTGTGAAGATAATGAGGACAGCTATTGAATCTTTACTTGACATATCAATGTGTGGGAAAAGTCACTGAAGCTGATATTAAAAATAATAATAACAATTTTTAAAAGCTTAGGAAAAATTTCCAGACACAGAAAATTAATTTGTGAATCTTGAAGGTATAGAAGAACCTAAGGTACACAGGCGTGTCTTACAGAGCAGAAGGCAGGTTGTAGAGCCTCAGCAGTACCTGCCACCACACTTCCAATTTGTAGGACAGAGGAGAGGGGTTTCCTGTTGTTGTCACCTTTGTGTTTCCTAGACTGCCAATTGTCAGAGGAATGGTGTTAGCACAGCATGTCCCTGGATAAAGTACTGAAGTCAGATACATTTTGACAATTCTAGGTGATTATTCCAGTACCTTAAGGAAACCTTCAGAATTCTGGAGAAGTCCCTAAAATAAACGTTTAGGCAATTAAGTCATAGATTGCAAATGCTATAAAATCATAACAACAATATCAAAAGAACCAGCCTCCCTCCAGATCATAGCATGATGGGATTTGAACACAGACTATTTCTACGGAGCCAAGTTCTCTGGTTTGAGCTAACAGGTAATGTAATTATATACATAAAAATTGTAGACTCTTGAATTACTTTGATAGGCTAAAGAGTTGAAGAAGAGAAAGGATTTTGTCTACTATTTTTTTTATTTCTAGTCCTCTCTTGTTAGAAGGATTTTTCCTATTAAAAATAATGTAGATTAAATTTTCTAGGAAAAAAGCTGTTTTGGCATGGTAGAACCTCTCTGATATAGAGGCAGTTCAGTCAGGCTCTCTACATAAGTCAAACTGAGTTCTACTCTCAGTTGCACTGAATGCTAGCTGTCTATTATGTCACACTTTCTTACTCAGTGTGTTGCACACAGTATTTATCTAGCACTTAACAGCTATTCCTACCTCCTTCTAGGATGGCTTCCTTTACCGTAGAGTCTAGAAGTCTGAAAATTGCATTTCTCAGATTTCCTTACAGCCAGGATTCTGGATGCAAATTAGTTCACCAATTAGATGCACTTCCTCGAATCTGGAAAGGCAAAGAAGAGATCATGTAGACCATATTCCTATTGCACTTAACTTTTTTCTTTTTTTACTGGCCTAAAAATACTATGGAAATAAAGCTTTTTCTTCAGCAGTGCAGTAGTGTCTGGATTCATAAATATCAAGAGAGAACTGTGATGACTTCGAAAACATCCTGGTCTCTTCCATTTCCTTACTGTGCAATGACAGATGTGCCTGTGAGTCCTGTTTGGTAACTCAGCAGGGGCCTCCTGATGCCATGCCTTTCCCTTGGAAGATCAATCTTGCCTGTTGTGTTTGTTGAGTGTTGTCCTTAGGTGATGAGCCTGGAGCTTGCTCCTTCTGCTCTCTCTTCAGTGATTTTAAGTACCAAAGTTCATGTGTTAAGTCCATTTCTACTTAGACAGCCTGGTTTTCTGTTTCCTGAACTAAAACCTAGCTGATAGAATCTTCTTGAGCCCTCACTTTCCAACTTGGAATTGGGACCATTTGTGTATTTATTTAATAAGATGAAGAATGGAGGAAGATGACTTTTGCAAAATGTTTGGCTCAATGTCCAATACAGTAAAGCACCAAATAAATATTCTCTCTAGACCTGGGTCACTTGTTTAGTAATAGTTTGAAGCTAAATTAAACTTAATTTGGCATGAGGATGCCTCCATTCTGAAATCATTCTATAATAAACTTCAACCTAACCTACTGAATAGGTAAAATGAAAACCCAACATAGGAACATAGTTTTGTAACAAATGGCTCAGTTTCAGCCAATCACAGCAGCCAAGTTTAAGCTAATCACAGGTGACCACTGATCAGACTATGTCCAAGGGAGGTAAATGTCAACCTGTGACCATCAAGCTATTTCTTTGTGTGTATCTGACTTCTGTTTTCTATCCATCAATGCTGCTTGTCCATAGTTGTGAAACAGAATCCTCTGAAAATCTTCTGGTTCTGAGAATGGCCTATTCAAGAATGGTACTTTGCTGAATTAAATTCCATTAAATTAAATTTGCCTAAAGTTATTATTTTAACACTGGGAATGATTGAGATAGAATACGCCTAAGATCTCCTGCGTGTATCAATAACAAGGCTGTAAAATCAGGCATGTATGGTAAAGAAAAAAATGTGTCTGAGAACTATTTGGAAAGAGAGGCTCCAAGGAAATAGAGGAAAAGTGTCTCCAATCTGCAAAGAAACTGCTGAAAGGATGATATAAAAACAAGGGAGCTCTGGGCTTGGTGGCCTATGCCTGTATTCTCAGTGGCTTAGGAGGCTGAGACAGGAGGATCACAAGTTCAAAGCCAGCATCACCAAAGGCAAGGCACTAAGCAACTCAGTGAGACCCTGTCTCTAAATAAAAAATACAAAACAGGGCTGGGATGTGGCTCAGTGGTGTAGTGCCCCTGAGTTCAATCCCTGGTAACTCCCAACCCCCCTAGAAAAAAAGGAACAACTGAAAGGGGATCTATTAGGCCACCTCTATCACATTAAAATAACTAACTGTGGAAATGTTGTAAGAAAGAGCTTGTGCTGGTGTTACAATCCATAATGCCAAACTTTTGACACTAGATAGTGAACTGTCTCAGAGTAAGGCATTTCCTTTTCTGCCTCTGGTACCTGAAATGCCTGCTGCCTGGTTCACTGCCCCTTGACCTAAAATACTTTTATTGATATTTAATCACTGACATAAAGGAAATATGCTCAGAGGTTTAATTTTAAAAGTCACCAGAAATAAGGAATATGCAAGTATTTATATCACACTTCTTGATCATTTTCACCATCCTTTGGATGTTCTTTAAATTAGGCAATTGCTCCCCCACCTTTGTCAGGTTCAGTCAATCAATTCTACCAGTAAGTTTAAATAGTATCCCTCTTATGCAAATTGGAGGTCACATCAGAGGAGATAAAATTAGTAGAGGCTTTTCAAGAGACATTAATGGAAACTATTGATCTGCTCATTACTTGGCCTTCAGTTTTTAGACATCATTAGCAGGAAAGAACTTAACTGAAAGTCTCATTAATGCAAAGAAGGTGTGCTGGCATGAGAAATATATGAAGGTAAAATCAGAGATCAGAGCTTTAGACAGGTATGAAGTAGTCCCTGTACTCCTGAAAGAGCAGAAGAAATGTCTTTCTAAAAGCAGCTCTCCTTTTGCCTGCTGGTTTCCCCAACAGAGATGTAATTATAAATTCAGATCCAGATACAGTTTTGCAAAAGGTTTCCTTCTCGTAATCTGTGCACCTTTGAAACCTTAGAGATTACAAAATGAATATGTAGAATTTATGACCCAATCAGAAGTAGAGCCTGAATTCCTGATATCTATTTATATAAGTTTTCTACTACATCATACTTCTTCCTCCATACTCTGTTATTTCTAATTTATGTAATTTATGCCCTAAAATGATTTAATTTTTCTCAGTTATCTGGTAAGGCTGAGCACACACTCTAAATTAATTGTTTCATTCTCAACATTACATTATTATATACTGGATAAGTCTAGTGCCAGAGAGATTCACAAATCTTCATATGAATGTCACTCTCAACATTTCACCTTTATTCTACAAGGCATAGATCTAGTTTTAGAGAAATGTATTAATCATTCATATGAATGTGACAGTACTCATGGAAACTACACTTTAGGAAAATATAATTTACAAATTTCTGTTGAGGTAAAATAATAACTCTGCTTTAAAGGAAATACAAAAATAGTTAATTCTGAGCCAAATATAAGTGACCATGACCTGGGAATATAGAATCCAAGTTACCCTGAGTGATGTGTTCCAGTGTGAAGGAGGTTACATGAACTTTTATAGGCAACAAACAAAGAAAATCAGAAATCAATACATTTAACAAACACATTGGTGGGCGCATCAGGTAGGCAGCCTTTAGCAAAGTGGGGGAATATTTTTTTATAGGTTTCAGATGTTACAGCATCATGAGAATATTGGGTCAGATTCAGAGGTTGAAAGTAACTGGCTATTAAAGGGCTGAAGATTGCCCAATGTAACCTTGGCTCAGGACATAAAATGTTTCATCTTTCCACAATCACGATATTCTAAACTCAACCACAGTCAAACAGGCTGCAGGATCTTTAAGAAAGATGCAGCTTCTTCAGAGAATTGCAGCTTCACTTTGGAAAAAGAAGCCTCAACTTCACTCTCCTCTGAGGACCTCTTTAAGGCTCTGAGAAGAAAAAAATTCTCATAAAATAGAAAGGAAACCCCTGAGGAAAGTGGGGAAATGGAAAGCATGATTCTTTTTTCTTTTTTTTTTTATATAGCCAGAAATGTCTTTGTTTTTAGGGAGAATAAATTAGAATCTCAATGTGATGGAAAAATGCATAATTTGCATCGAAGCAAGTCATATCAAATTCATTAGAAAAGATCCTCAAGAAATTTTGGCTCTTCTCCTGATCTTGTCCAAAATTCTATAATAGACATCTGGCCAAATCACTTCATCTCTTGGAGTTTTATGGTTCCTTGTCATTAAAATGAAAAGATGGCTCTGTGGTTTTCAAACTGGGTTCCAATGAGCCCCAGGCTTCCTCTTAAAGGTCTGCAAGTAGAGGGGGAAGCTATGTGGATGGGACTTCAAGAAAAATAGAGCAGATGTTACTTTTGTCTCTTTCATGAATTTCACTTATGGTTTTGCTTAAAAAAAGTTTTTTTTTAAATTAAACTGATCATTTGAGGGTATTTCCAGCTCTGCAACTCCAAGATTCTAAATGGCCAACTTCCTTTGGATCTCCCTTTTAATAGTTGTATTAAGAAATGTCAGGGATAATTTGCCTTTTAAGTGGAAATCATAGAATGTGGCTAGAATGAACTATAAAACATACATATTTTTACCTATGAAAAAATATCTTCGTGAGGCCTATGTTATGCCCATGGCACATTGAACTTATCCCCAGAGAGCATAAATTCTCTTATAAACAGCAAACAGAAGGCATTGGTTGAGTCCTACTTATGCCGTTACACTTACTCGCACAGCAAATGCTTCCTGAGATCTTACCCAGATTCTTTCAATTCTAGGCCCCAGGAATAAAGAGGTACATGGTCATGCTCATTGGCCTGTCATTGCTTAAAGCATTAGAGACAGAAACAAACTACAGCTAATAAATATTTCACTTTCTTTTTAGGCTTTTTATTCTGAAATAATTTTAGATTTACAAATAAAATGCAAAGATAGGATAAAGAGTTCCCTCCTATCTTCATAGAGCTTCCCCAGACACTTACCTCTTATTTAACTGTGGTGCATTTGTCAAAGCCAAGATATTAACATTGGTAGCTGAGGTGGACAGGGTGGCACACACCTGTAATCCCAGATGCTCAGGAGAACCACAAATTCAAAGTCAGCCTCAACACTTTAGTGACGACGCCCTAAGGAATTGAGCAAGACTATGTTAAAATAAAAACTGAAAGGGGCTGAGGATGTAGCTTAGTAGTAATGTGCCTCTGGGTTTAGTCTCCAATACCAAAAAAAAAAAAGGATGTTAACATTGGTAAATACTGTTTATTACACTAGAGGCTATATTTGGACCTTTCTAGTTATTTCCCTACTAATATCATCTCTCTGTTCCAAAAACTAATCTATCAATTGCATTTACTCATTTTGCCTCTTTAGTCTCCTTTGATCTTGATGGTTTCTCAGTTTTCCCTTCCTTTTTATTATCTTGATTTATTTGGAAGGAACTTATAAAGTGTTGGGTAGAATCTCAACCCTGAGTTTGTCTGAGGTTTTTCTCACAATTAACTTGGTTCTAGGCTTTAGGGGAGAATCCCAGAGAAGTGCTGCACGTTCTCAACAGGAATTATAATTTGTGGTATCACATGTTATATCTCAGACTGGTGTTTTGGGGGTACATAAATGAAGAAGGAAATTGAGGCAAGTATATGGAAGCATAGGATGGGGTTGATATTAAAGTGGCAGCTGAAAGAAAGGAGTCAGAGTGAGTTCACATCTGAACTAACACCTGTGACCTCTCTTTGGACTAATGAGAAATGGAAACATCTCACTTGAGAATATTTCCTCGACGGGATGGGATGTGAAGGCACAAACCCCTTATGAATTTGCAAGTACTTTTCAGAGATGAATTATAAAATATAGGAAAACCAATATTTTTTTAAAAATTAAGAAACAAGACTACAGCATTATGAGATCAAAGGAAAAGGAGATTGATTAGGTAACTGGAAGTCTATTTGCAGTGGAAAAGTAGATGAAATAAGTAGATAAAAGTGCTAGTTTCTAAGCTTTCCTGCCCTTATTTTGTGTGTTTTAACTTTCTCTCCACAGTTCTCAATCCTGTGCCCTATTTCAGAGCCTTTTTTCCCCACTCATCTTGTGAACCTCAGGACACTGAGGAAATTTAATGTTCAGACATTTTATTTTTAGGATATCACATTATATAATATCTTAGGTTGGTGTCATTCATTCCAAATACTGCTGTTTTGAACAAGAACTAAGAAAAATGTACCCAGTAGATATCAACCTTTTACATCTAAACTATCTTAACAACACCTTATAAAAACTCAGCAATCCTTCCTGAAAGCATTTTTCTTCTTTTATCTATTAACAAATACATATGTGACTCTAGGTTCATTTTCAAAGTCTAATGCCTGTACCTCTATTGCTGGCAGCATTTCTCAATTAATTAATATTCTTGAGAGCACAGCTAGGCACAATATTGAGAAAGAGAATTTTTATTTATTTGGCTTCCCCACTGTGTAAAGAATGTTATGACTCTAGTATATACTTCATCCTTTGAAAAATATCTTCTTGTTCTCCCATCAAGGATACCCATGAAAGCAAGATATAGAGAAGGAAAAGGAGAAAAGTTAAAAAGATAAAGAATAATAAAGGCTGTTGTATATGCCCAAATATCCACATAACTCTGCCACATACCTGCAGTCACATCTGCTCATGATTCAAAATGCTCTTTTCATCTTAAAGAAAGAAATGTCGTGGGGTGTTGGTGACAATGAGATCAATTTCAATTTTAAAGTGTGACATGGAAAACAATAGTGAGTTTCTGATCAGCCATTATCATAAAGTCAAAATATATAGGTTTATGCTGAATAGTAGAATTGTTCCGATATGGGACTTATTTGAAAGTCTTTTCAGTAAGTCCATCAATCATTTGCTCCATGTATCCTGCTGTACAGCTAGTCTGATGTTTAAACAGAAATCTGCAGAAGTAAAGTGGGACAGCAATCCTGGAATGCTGCTGTAATGCCCATGGATAAGCCAGCCTGCTCATTAGCTTTATTGCTAACAAAGAGGAAAATCGTGCATATAATTATACAGACTGCAGAGCCAGCAACAAGAGTTGGCACCAGGGAATTATTTTCCTGCCACCATTACTTCATCAAGATCAGAAGTTGCCTGTATGCCTTCAAAGTAGTGTGGGGCTGCGAACAAAATAAACCAGTGTTTTCTTTTCGTTGTAGATGATTTTTTTTCAACTCTATGCATGCTTCTCTGTAGCTCTTGCCAGCTCACCTGTTTCTAAAATTTAGTTAATCCGATGAGTTTGTGACTTGGGCTTTGTGTGACAACTCTAATATCAATACAACATTATTGATGATATTGCTAGTAACTTTTTTTTAAAAAAAATATTAATAAGAAGTGATGTTTGGAGAAGCTTGAGTTGTTCAAAGATACCAGACTAATAATGTGTGAGAGTGTGCATGTGTCTGTGTATGCCTGTACACTTGTATGCACATGTAGGGGAGCTCCTGCTAGGTCTTCTTGTCAGTCCAGTGACATTTAAGTGTATCTGTTCTTTGTTGTCATGACTATGGTAGGGAATGAAGAAAAATGATGAGGTTCAGTCACAATGTGCCTTTAGTGTCATGTCAGATATAAAGAAAGGAACGAACAGATCTGTATACTTGGACCTGCTTTGGGAATTCTTAATTTGTATTTTGTAAGAGTCCCTTGAGTATCAGCTTCTTAGTCATCTTACTTCTCTCTTATTTCTTCAGTGCACTTAAGTGGGATAATGTGCATAATTTGCCAGCATATTTCCTGACTGTTTTAGTCAGCTTTTTTTTTTTCTGCTGTGACTACAAGATCTGATCAGAACAAGTTTAGGAGGAAAAGTGTATTTGAGGGCTCACAGTTTCAGAGGTCTTTCCTCCGGGCTCAAGATGAGGCTGAACATCATGATGGAAGAGTGTGGAGACGAAAGCAGCTCACATGGTAATCAGAAAGCAGAAAGAGAGAGTGCACTCTCCAGGTGCAAAATATATACCCCATAACCACGCCCTCAATGAGCCATTTCCTTCAGTCAGATCCCACCTGCTTCCAGTTACCACTCAATTAATCCCATCTGGTGTAATCCACGCATTAGGTTAAGGCTATGACCCAATCATTTCTCCTCCAAACCTATTTGCATTGTCTCACATGTGAGCTTTTGGGGGACACCCCACATCTAAAGCATAACACTGACCCAAAGCAGGCATTCTCCCTTCTCCAGATGTATGTCCATTCCTCTCCCCTCATTTAGTAGATGGATTTGCACCTAGAATCCAAAGGATCCTTACTGACAATAATCTGGAGTCATCCAGGTTCCTCTCTATAATATAATAATACCTTTTGCTTTTCTGAAAAGCATTGATTATTAAAATCAAAGGAGTTATTGCATACAAAAAATATTTAATTCGTGGTGGACTGGCTGATTTCATTTCAAAGTTTATAGTATTTTCATGAAGATTCTTCACTTGAAGCCACATGGCATTTTTTTTCTAGGAAATCAGACTTTGTCATCATCCTTTCTTTTGGTTGGCAAATCAAAATATCAATTGATCATAAAAATCCTTTCCAATATGTCTGGTGCCCAGAGATTTAAAAGCGAAGAAGAAACAGTCTTTGTAAGCTTTATCAATCTGGGATATTGGTGAGATGAAATATTACCATGCAGAATGAAGATAAATCACAGTTCCAAATGGCCTTACAGCTGGAGGCCTCCCAGTGACCCAGCTCAGCTCACAGATGCAGCTGCGACAAATAATAGCCAGGGAGGGGCGATCATTGTGATTTTAGCCCATTATTACCAGAAGCCTGATATACATAAAATGTAGGTCAAAGCATTCTATTTAATACCATATTTATCTTCAGAACATGAAGCATGAGAATGTTGTTCCAGCACTAAAAAACAGAGGTGATAAATGAGTGGTCTCCTAAGTGCTATTTAAATGACTGCATTCAATTTCTATCTCTTCATGGAAGTATAAATCCCAGAAGGGAGACAACCATGTGCATTCGTTTTTCTATCATCTCTTAGCACTTAACACAGGGCCTGCATCACTTAGGCGTTCAATCAGATACATTTAGATGATTTGATTAATTGGTTGAATGATGTATATTGTTGCCCTTATTTGTTTATGACTGTTTTGATTAAGGAACTAGCCTGCAAAAATGGGGAAGGACCACCCTGTATTCATATATACTTATGCTCTACCTAGGTAGGTGCTCATTCTGTGAACAGGTGTGTTTGAGAAGGAAAGCAGTATGGGGCAGGGGTGCGTGATTAGCAGTTACTGATTGTCCTCTCGGTCATAATCATATGTAAGAAGAGAATAAAAGATCTATAACTGGGGAGTGTTTCTATCAAGGATTAAACCAGCACAAAGAGGAACTAATCAATTCAACAAGACAGAAACTATTATAGAGAGAAAAAGTTAGAGGAAAGACCAGAAAATTAATGGAAGGTTCTGGGCAGAGACTAATTGGCACCAGTGGACAGAAGGTAACTCTGGAACAAGTAGAGAACAAAAAGGAACGGAGGAAGCTCATGAAGCCAAAGAAGCTAATGGAGAGTGGTGAATACAGCATGTTGCTTTTTAAATGTCAGAGCAAAAAGAAAATTTAGAGTTAAGTTATGGGTTTTAACAGTAAGTTTTTAAGAGAAACAGCATGGAGACAATTGTTGAAGGGTTAGTGATGTTTTTAGATGTAATTACATGAGGAATATGGCAGTTTTCATTGTGAAAAGCTGCAGTTAGAAATATAGGGAAGTGTTTTTAAGCTAAGTAAGTAAAATCAGATTGTTGGAGATGATCCAGCAACTACTGTGCATGGAATTTACTGTTTGCATATGGGAGACTAACATATTCTATTTGATTTTTAGCTAAAAATGATGTCTCCGATGCTTTCTCAAGGAGATGATACAAAATTTATCACAAATTCTGTTTGGTCATTCAATTCTGGGGGAAATTTAGAAGTGCTGTCTTTTATACGTATTTTCCTTAATTTCTCTCACTCTTTCATCTAAGGATAAATCTTGTTTATCTGTTACCAAAAAATATATTTTCTACAACTTATGAAAATAAGTTTTTTAAAAATAAAGAATGTGGCTAAACAGTATGTTTTGTCCTTCAAATGACTGGTTTGTTGATTTAAAATTATGTTCACTCTAAATTTTAAAAGGAAGTTTTTGGAATATGATATATACTGTCACCTGACAGATAGCAACAATAATATTCAAACAGCGGTTTGGATAGTGATATTTAAAGTTCATCACTTTTATAAAAACTGATTGAATATGTTCAGTAGATTATAATGATTTTTATGCTACAGTTAACATGTGCAGCAACAATGGCCCCATTTTAGTTAAGTGAAAGATATACTGTGGGTTTATAAAAATGTTAAGCAAATGTCAGCTGGTAAACTATCAAACATTTTAATATGCATTGATTATAGATATGGGTTCTACTTCCTACTAATGTCCTCATTACCTGGGTATTTTTGACAGAGGTTTGAAATATCTATACTATTATTATTGTTTCTGTCAACCGTATTAATAGTTCAGGTGAGGGTTAATGTTTCTGTCTGACTAGTTACCAACAAAATTGTATATTTAGGGGCATTTATTACCTGGTTAATGTTAAAGTTAGTAGTTACTATTGAATTTGATTTGAATCTAACAAGTGAATCATACACGATGAAGTACAGACTGCATTACTTGACTGTCTCAGTAGACGATTGTGCCCAAATTCAGATTTGAAGTAGATCATTTTACAAATAAAATAAATATTTTAGTAGATCATTTCAAAGTTTCAGCAGCCTTGCAAAATAGCAATGCCATAAATCAAACTATCTCTTTTAAAAAGATAAGCAAAGTGAAAGAAAGAAAAGGAGACTCTGGATTGTGGTTTTCGTTATGGTAGTGTGGATTTACATCATTCCTTAATTTTCATTTTAAACACTGAACTACTGTGGCAGACCCATAACGAATATAATTTGATTTCAGTTATCTATTTACTTATGTGCAACAATGAAATCAAAATACTTTTCTCAGAAGAGAGTTGATACTGCTGAGGTAAGTTAAAAAAAAAACACTTTCAAAATGACTATTATCACTGTCTTACATGATCTATTTAGGCACATGGGTCTTTATACAATTGGAAGCATAAAATACCAGGGTACCAGTGACCAAGCAAATTTGAGATCACTATAACCCAATATTTTTCCAATGTTGATTCGAGATATATACTATTGAAGAAGAATGATACACAGAACAAACTGTCCATTCAGCTTCCCAGCTCTTCTCAAGTATCAAGCCAGATTGGTAAAGGACTAAGCACACAGATTGTATTTTGAAATCGATACCACCTCCCTTGTCCTAAATTCTCCATATGTGATAATACCTTCAACCTACACTAGCAGTCATGATGAGAGATAGTCTTTGTGACATTCTGCTTAGTGAAGCAAAGAAGTGAGTGCTTGTCATGAGCCAACCAGTGGACAATGAACCAAAGAGAGGTGGAATCAGCCTCTGAGAAGCTTGGAGAATTGTACAGGTAATTAGAACTCAGAGGGGTCGATGCTGTGGTGGGGGCCAGGCAAGGTGCCCTGGAGTCAAAAAAACAAGTGGGAACCTCAGTCTGAAGGCTGCAGAAAGGCTCCCTGAGAAAATGACATCCCTGTTGAGGAGGTAGCAGATGAGTAAGTATTCACTAAGGAAAAGGACTAGGCCAAATACTGCTACATGGTCTTTCATCATAAGAATGCAATTCTAAGATAGTGCTAGTCTAGGTTATAGCTCTTTATGTTAGAATGCTATTTTTTTAAAAAAAGCAACAAAGAGTAATTCATGTTTGGCTTTATATCATGACATATTTCCTCTTAAACATCTTCTTTTTTATTTTTCTCTTTTGGGTGTGTAGACTAGCTATTGTGGCTAGACTAGCTATTTAAGAGTTCAGATCAAGTAGTTAAGTATTTATAAGATACATATTCTTCCTAATTTGCAAACTTACTTATATCTTTACTCTTGCTTTTTTTGTCATTTTTCAACCAGTTCATTATAAATAAATAACCAGTTTTTTTCACACAAATAATAATTTGTATGGTTAAAATGCAGTGCATGTTCACTGTAAAAAAGTTGAAAGCTAAAATATTTTTTAAAAGTCAAAGATGAAAATTATGCAAAAATAACCTCAAAATAGTCCCCAAATAAGAATATATTTATTGAAAACTTAGAAACAGATAATAATAAAGATTTATAATTGAACTATTTAAGCCAGATATTTACTTATCAGTATATCATAAATATTTCCCTATAACTTTGAAAAAGGTTTTGCAACATTTTAATGGGTATATAATACTCTGTTCTCTGGAAGTATCATAATTATTTAATAGTTATTTTTTTCAGACATCTGTGTTTCTTCCAAATTGAGCCTCCATATATAATTTAAATATTCCCTTAAGAAATATTTTAACAATGGATATCTTCACTTTGGTTGTCCTTCCTTCTCTTCTTTCTTTCTTTCTTTCTTTCTTTCTTTCTTTCTTTCTTTTTGGTCTTTGTACACAAATTTTTTTTATTAGCTACACATGACATTACAATGATCTTGGCAATTTATACATTTGAATCAATTGGGGCATAAATTCTCATTTTTCTAATTGTACAGATTGCAGAATCATACTGGTCATACAGTCACCTATATACATACAGCAATCATAATGTCTATTCTATTCTGCTGCCCTTCCTATCCCCCTTCCCCTCTCCTCCCCTCCCCTCCCATCATTTCTGTCTGTCAAATCTAATGTGCCACACTTTTTTTCTTTTTCTCCTCACAACATCATACATGTATTCTGTATAATGATGAGAGTCTCCTTCCATCTTCCATGCAACCCCTCTTCTCCCTCCTTTTCCCTCCCACCTCTCTTCCCTATTTAGTGGTAATCTTTTTCTCATGCTCTTCCTATCTATCCCATTTTGAGTCACCCCCCTTATATCAGAGAAGACATTTGGCATTTGTATTTTAGGGATTGCCTAACTTCACTTAGCATAATCTGCTCTAATGCCATCCATTCCCCTGCAAATGCCATGATCTTGTTATTTTTTAGTGCTGAGTAATATTCCATTGTGTATAAATGCCACATTTTTTAAAATCCATTCATCTATTGAAGGGCATCTAGGTTGGTTCCACAGTCTAGCTATTGTGAATTGTGCTGCTGTAAACATTGATGTGGCTGTGTCCCTGTAGTATGCTTTTTTTTAGGTCTTTTGGGTATAGTCCAAGAAGGGGAATAGCTGGGTCACATGGTGGTTCCATTCCCAGCTTTCCAAGAAATCTCCATACTGCTTTCCAAATTGGCTGCACCAATTTGTAGTCCCACCAGCAATGTGTGAGTGGACATTTTTCCCCCATCCTCGCCAGCACTTATTGTTGTTTGACTTCATAATGGCTGCCATTCTTATTGGAGTGAGATGGTATCTTAGTTTTAATTTGCATTTCTCTGATTGCTAGAGATGGTGAGCATTTTTTCGTGTATTTGTTGATTGATTGTATATCCTCTTCTGAGAAGTGTCTGTTCAAGTTCTTGGCCCATTTGTTGATTGGGTTATTTTGTTGTTGTTGTTTAACTTTTTGAGTTCTTTGTATACTCTAGAGATTAGAGCTCTATCTGATGTTTGAGGGGTAAAAATTTGTTTCCAGGATGTAGGCTCCCTATTCACTTCACATATTATTTCTCTTGCTGAGAAAAAAAATTTAGTTTGAATTCATCCCATTTGTTGATTCTTGGTTTTAACTCTTGTGCTATAGGTATCTTATTAAGGAATTTGGGGCCTGCCCCCACGTGATGAAGATTAGGGCCAACTTTATCTTCTATTAGACACAAAGTCTCTGGTTTGATTCTTAGCTCCTTGATCCATTTTGAGTTAACTTTTATGCATGGTGAGAGAAAGGGACTCAATTTCATTTTGTTGCAAATGGATTTCCAGTTCTCCCTGCACCATTTGTTGAAGATGCTATCCTTTCTCCATTGCATGTTTTTAGAACCTTTGTCTAATATAATGTAGTTGTAATTTTGTGGATTTGTCTCTGTGTCCTCTATTCTGTACCATTGGTCTACTAGCCTGTTTTGGTGCCATATATAATAAAATTTTTAAAAATGAGTTCATAGCACTCTGTGATGTAAAAAATTATATTGTGAATTGAGATAGGATAGAATACTAAGAACTGGCAACTGGGCTAGATATAGGAGTTTCTGAAACTGCCTGATTTATGTATGCATCCTTTTCTTATAGGTGCTTGACAGCTTGATGTACTATATATTGCAAATTTTCCAACTTACTTGTTTTGATTTTACTTATTTTGATTTTATTTCACATATAGTTAAAAATATTTCTGCAATGTATTTAAACTAGGAAGAATTTTTCTTTGTGTCAATCTTTGGCTTTGTTCTTGGGAAAGTATGGCACCATGTCAAGATTTCTAAAACAAAAAGCACAATCACACAAACACATATGTATTTTTTCCATTTGTTCTCCTATTTTGTTTATATTTCTTATTTATTTCATTTTATTTTGTATATACTTTTATATGTATTTTTAAGTCATATACTGGAACAAGACAGTATATAAATAGATAATGCATTTCTTAGGATACAAACAAACACTGAAATAAGTAAGTTATGTGATATATTAGATGATGGTAAGTTCTATGGGAGAAAAAGAGCAGAATGATAGATATCAGGAATGCCAGAGGCAGGGTTAAGAGTGGTTAGGATGAGATTTGTGGAGTAGGTGACATCTGAGAAAAATCCTGAAAGCACTGAGGAAGTTAGCCATAAAAACATTTCAAGGATTTCACAAAAATGTAGTAAGAAAGTGCTAGTATAAATATCTTAAGGCAAAAATGTGCTTGGAATATTTGAAAAAAATACAAAATCAGTGGAGTTGGAGCAGAATAAATGAGAGGGAAGGTTGTTAGCCATTAAGTCCAGATACAAATGGGGTCAGAACATACAGGGAACCATACATGAGAGTAAGGCAAGCAACTAGAGGGATTGCCCAGTGGTGGGTTTTGAATCACTAATGACAAGTGGATCTGTCAGTTATATTGAGAGTAGTTTTCAGGAGAGCAAAATTGGAAGCAAAGAGGGCTTTAAATTTGGCCAGGTAAGGTGTATCAGTAGCTCTGTTGAGTGTGGTAGTAGCAGATTTGGTGTGTATACTATTTCTGTATTTGAAGGGGCAGCTGTTTTATTTCAGGGGGGAAAAAGCAAGTAAGTTCAAATACTTTATAAAGCTCATTTTTATTCATATTAAGAGAAATTCAAATTAAACCTATACTAAGATGCATCTATCAGAACAGGAAAAAAATGAAAAATTAAAAAGAACAGATGATGTATTAGTTTCACATCATTGTGACAAAAATACCCAACAAGAACAATTTAGAGGAGGAAAAGTTTATTTGAGCTCATGGTTTCAGAGGTTCAGTCCATTGTCACTCTGTTCCATTGCTCTAGGACTGAGGTGAGGCAGAACATTCTAGAACAAAGTCTTGGCAGAGGAAACCTGCTCAGTTTATGGTAGCTGGGAAGCAGATAGAGAGCACAAGGATCAATATATATAATCCCCAAGAGAATAACCCCATGCCCCACCTGCCTACATTTACCATTCAGTAATACTTTCAAATTATTAATCCATCAAATGGATTGAGCCACCAATTAAATTACAGCTTTCATAATCTAATCATTTCATCTCTAAACATTCCTACATTAATACAGGAGCTCTGGGGAGACACTCAGATCTAACCATAACAGATCATCTCAAGTGTTGGTGAAAATGTGGAACTGTTCCCGTTCATATGCACTGCAGGTAAGAGTGCCAATTCACATGACCACTTTGAAAAACTAGAACTGAACACAGGTGTACTCTGTGATCAATAATTTTACTTCTTGGTGCATACCTAAGAGATCCATTGTAAAGCACAAATAAGTATGCATAAAATCACTGTTTGTAATAGCCAAATCCAATGCCCATCCGCAGTAGAATACAAATTGTGGGACATTCACACAATGGATGAAGATAGGGAAATGAGAGTGAATAAGTTTCTTCAGTATGAAAATACATGGAAGAATCTCATAAAAATAAAACATGTTGAATGAAAGAATTCAGATATGTAAATCACATGCATTCAATTCACAGGAAAGTCAAAACAGGCAAATAAATCTGTGGAGTTACAAGTCAGATAGGAGGCATCCTTTGATGGGTTTTGTGACTGTTCTGAGGACTCAAGGAGAGATTTTGAGATGTTGGTAATACTCTGCTTCTTGATATGGATGCCAATCACACAGCATCATCATTCAACTTGTGAAAATTCATTGATTCATTTGTTGTTTTGTATCTTCTTCTGTACATACGTTAAAAATGAAGATAGTGGGGTTTTGTTTGTTTACCTATAAAATGGTTGAAACATAAAATAAATATTTTGGAGTAGATAAATAGAAAGAAAGATATTCCCTTGCAATAATGGCATCACTATAAATTAGTTCCAATTCTACGAAGGGCAATTTTTATTTTATCAAATACTAAACCTACAAATGCACATATTCTTTTCTCCCACAAATCTATTCATAAGAATATATTCTTTAATTACTTTCAAACATGATCCAAGATATACGTTCGAAGTAATTCATGGCAGCGCTGTTTGTATTGGCAAGAAATCAAAACAATCCCAAAGGTCAGCAATAAGAACATCTTTAAATAAATTCTGACAACAGCTAGTTAATGAAAAATTATGAAGTTTAAAAAAAAATGAAGGAGAGATTTATGCACATGTATGGAAAATTTGTCAAGTTACATATTCTTAAATTTAAAAAATAATGAGGTGCAGGTGGTTTGACTCATATGCTTCCTCTTACTTTAAAAGAATATGTGCTTGTATATTCATGGGGAAAGATGGATAAGAAATTAACATTTTTGCCTCTAAGCAGAGATAGTAGCAGGAAGAATTTCTACAATATACCTTTATGTTTGGGGATAGATAAATGAATTACTTATTCAAAATACACATACAACGTCTACTGAAATGAAAAAGCATTTTCATTAGGGGTGAAAACATGTACATCTATCATACAGTAACCATAACAAGGGAGGGGAGGGAATTTTCGTACCTGGATGCTGTACCAATGCAGTGATTTTAGCATTCTAAAGTCACACCTTATATCATCAAGTGTGAGATTTAATAAATTGTTGAAGACATTCAGAGCAGGCAGTTTTATAGTTCCTACTTAATAGGATATTGGAGAAACGTGTGTGTATATTTATTGAACTGTGTCATTGTCAATTTAAGATCATGTCTACTTCTTTATTCATTGAATTTAAAAGAAAATAGATTATCTAACAGACAGTCAATTTACACTTGCCTTTCTTTTTGCTAGTTTTTATAATTTAAATGAAATACTACAGAGACATACTCTTCAAGAATACTTATTATGTCTACTAGTAGTCTCTTATTTGGATGAAGAGTCAAAAATACTTTAATTCTATTGCATTTCTTTGTGTATATTCTCAGGTTAACAACCTTTTCTTATTTTGACAATGTAGGGAGAAACATGGCTGTCACCTGATTTTATGAAAATCAATTTGGGTTTTTTTTCACCCTAAATATATAGTTGGAGATGTTCACAGAATATGCTTTGTTCATATGGAAATATGATCACAAGACAGATAACCAAGTTTAGTTATTTATTAATATTATTTTTCTTTTATGGTTTGGAAATGTGAATATGATATATATTTAAATTAAAAAAGAAAAATTCCATTTTATTATTGCATGGCAACAATTAATTTAGTTAGAATTTATATTTTTCAACTTAAAAAGAAACAAACCTTTTATTCAATATTTTTAAAGTGATGTTTAGTTTTTAATTAAATTTTGTAACTGCATCAAGAAACTGAATGAAGAATTATATAAAATTTTAAAATCATTTTACTAAATGGAACCAAAATTTTTTGAAGTAAATACTTTAAAAATATTTAATTTTTAAAATTTTTATTTGAAATTAATAACACCTAACATGAGACACATTTTTTAACAAAATTTTAAGTGCACACTAAAGTATTGTTGACTATGGACACAATGTTGTATGACAGATCTCTAGAACTTACTTTTCTTATTTAATTGAAATTTTGTACCAGTTGATTAGTAATTCCCCATTTTCCTCTCTCCTCCAGGTTTTAGTAACTGCATTCTATTCTTTGATTCTAGGAATTTGACTATTTTAGCTACTTCGTATAAGTGGTTTTCATGTTCCTGGTGTTTAGTGATGTTGAACATCTTTTCTTACACTTGCTGACCTTTTGTTTATCTTCTTTGAATAAATGTATTTTCAGGTCTTTTACTGGTTTTTAAATTCAGTTATTAATTTTCTTACTATTACATTTTTCAAGTTCTCTTTATTTTGTATGCCAATCTTTTATGAGATAGATGCATGATTTGCAAATATTTTCACCCATTCCAGGTTGTCTTTTTTAACTATTGTTTCCTTTGTTGTGCCGAGGGTTTTTAGTTGATGCAAACCCATTTGCTGACTTTCATTTTTGTTTCTTGTGCTTTGGAGTCTCATCCATAAAACCATTGCCAATATCAGGATCAGGAAGCTGTTCTCTTACATTTTCTCCCAGAGTTTATAGGTTCAAGTTTTATCATTAGGAAGTGTATTTTGAGTTGATTTTTGTATGTGATGCAACATGAGTCATTTTTTTTTCTTTTTAATATGAATATCAAGTTTTCCCACTAGAATTTGATGAATGGACTCTTCTTTCCCCATGTGGATCTTTAGAATCTTTGTCAAATATCAGTTGATCCTATAATTATGTATTTCTGGGTTTTCTATTCTGTTCCATTGACTCATATTTCCATTTTTATGCCGGTACCAGATCATTATGATTAGCATATGTTTGTAATATATTTTGAAAGCAGGAAATATGATGCCTCCAGCTTCGATCTTCTGTTTCATGTGGATTTGGTTGTTTATTATGGTCTATGTAGTTTCATACGACTGGTAGAGTTGTGTTTTTTGTGAAAAACCAGTCATATGAAACTGGTTAAAAGTACTACTGGGATTTTGATAGGGGTAACATTGAATCTGCAGATCACCCTGTGTAGTATGGACCTTATAACTACATGAAGTCTTTTAGTTCCTGAATATAGAATGTCTTTTTATTTTTTCTTATTTTTTTAATCATTGTTTTACAATTCTCACCTCCTCAGTTAAGTTTTATTCTTTTTGGAGGGGCTATTATAAATGAGATGGTTTGCCTAATTTCCTTTTCAGATAGTTTGCTCTTATAAGAGAAATACAATTAATATCTGTAGGTTAGCTTTTTATCCTATAACTCTACTGAATTCATTTACAAGTTCTAACAGTATTTTCATGGAGTTTTTGTGGAGACTTTCTAATTTATAATCATTTATAATCAAGAAGGACAACTTTACCACTTCCTTCCTAATGTGGGTGTCATTTATTTCTTTTTCTTGTCTAATTCCTGTAGTTAGGCTTTCTAGTATTATGTTTCATAGAACTGGAGCAAGAGAAAACATTCTTGACCTGCCCCTGATATTAAATGAAAAGCTTTTAGTTTTTCACCATTGAGACAGGTTCTCTATGGTTGGCATACATATGGTCAATTTAACCTATAGAAACCACTGCTGAGTCACCAAAAATCTATCAATGGGGCTTAACGATACAGAAAAAGAAAAATAAGATTCATTCTCTACCTAGAAGAAACTTATTTTGTTTTGGAAATAATTTATTTATGCATAAATGTATGTATAAACATTAATTGTCATGTGAGTTATGGAAATAACAGATTTATGTGAGAACTTTTGAGATGCAAAGGACTATCTATCAGAAAGAAAATTTGGAAGTTGACTGAACTACAGAAAATCCTGAAAGAATTTATGTCATTAAACTTTTTCTCAATTCTATTAGATGGAATATATGTTACGTGGTAGACTATAGAGAATTCACATAGTTGACAAATATAATTTCAAAAAATAATTGAATTAATTTTTTGTCCATTTAGTTAATTCATAATCTGAATGGATATAAGTATACTTATAATTAATAAGGTAGGGGAAATAAATACTATAATATATTAACACAAAGTCAATAAATCCAGGACTTGAATATTGCTTTGTAAATAGTAAGGAAGGAATTGTGTTGTTTCTTTTATTATATCGTTGTATTTATAGTATATTATTTATTTATTATTGAGGCATAGTTGTTATAACTAATATGTACTTATCTGGAACCTGATCTCTAAATCTATTTTTTAGTCATATGATATTAAGATCTATGAAGAAAATCAAGAAAGGCCCCAAATCAGTGTTTTACCCTACCTCCAGAACCATTTGTTAAATTTATTTAATATAGTACAGTACACACAGATTAATAAAGCAGACTACTGTTCAGAATACAGGTGAACTCTCATTTCCATGGGTAAAATTTGCAGTCTCATTGGCAGTCATTGGGGGTAATATTATCATCCTAAAATTGATTATTCTCTCAGCCATTTTACATGGTTCTCTGTCATTAAGTACATGGTGGATAAAGAAAATTACATTATCTAATGCTAATATAGTTCTTCATAATTTCTCTTTAGGGTCAACATTTCTCAGATTGCAATTTTCTATTCTTGGAGATTGTAGTATCCAAATAACTAGAAAAGAATATGTGACCACGACCACGGCATAGGTGAGATTGGAAAACCCTAACAAACATCATTTAACAACTTATTCATTAAAATAATTGTATATTTTGAACACAAACTGAATTCAAAACTCTTCTACTTACTGTCAAGGTAATAATGAGCTAAAATAGGCAGACTTAATCTTCATGGAACTTACAGTCTTTACATTGTGGAAAGAATGCAAGTTCCATGTTATAGTTTGTACCTATGTTCTCTTGTCAAAGGGAATAGTGTGAATAGCATCAGAGAGATAGATTGTCTCCCAATCATGCTTAGGCCTAGAAAGGGACTTCTATTCATGAAGCAAACTATCTGAAACCTTAAATTGGTTCCAGAAAATAGAGTCACTTTTATGTATAGCGCTACCTTCAGATTCTTTCAATAAACACTGTGCACTATGGTTTGGATAAGTGTTCCTGAAAGGACTGTCTGTTAGAGGCTTGACTGCTAGCCTATGGCACTATTGGAAGGTAAGAGAAATTTTAGGAGGTGTGACCTATTGGAAGAAAGTTAAGTTGTTGAGAAGCATGACCTTAAAAGGATATAGGGACCCTGGCCTCTTACTGACTGCAATGAAGTGAATGGGCCTCCTCTGCCCCAAGCTCCTTCTGTGAGGTGCTGTGGTGCCCAAAGCAACAGGAACAACCGACCACAGAGTAAAATCTCTGAGATTTTATGCCAAAGTAATAATTTTTCTTTATTAAGTCAGTTGTCTCAGGTATTTTGTCACAATAATGGAAAGCTAACCAAATCAAAGAATTTTAAAAAATTGTTTTCAGTTGCTGTTCTTAATGGGTATTTAAAAGTGTAAGAAGCTTCACTGGATCCTACTGAACAGACAATGAAGAATATTCCTCTCTCTTTAAAAAAAAATGCATGAATAACTAATGGATGAATAACTTGATTCTAAATCTTAAACTTTATTTTTGCCAGGGAATACTTACCAGGTTCTAAGGAAGATGTATCTCACTTTACTATTCCTTTGTCTTTTTATTTTAATCTATTTGACTACATTTTTCTTATTTTGCTCACACATCATAATTTTCCCTGAATAATTTTGGTTCTGCTTCAGCAGGAACCTCTTCCAGCCTCCTGTCTAGGGCAGAAGCATTCTGAACTATAAACAGAAGTAGAGCTATTTGAGGAAAGCTATCCTTTCCAAGACTGGTATCTTGATAACTTTGGCTTGCACCCTATGCCAAAATTTCCTTTCTGGAAATGCTGGTAAGAAGAAAGCCTCCTATCATAATTTATGATTGAACATGTCCCACTCAGGAACCTAGAGGTGCCTAGAACTACAGTGACAACCAAGCAATGAAATAAAACAGAGAGTTTCCTTGCATTGGCTGGTAGAACCAGATCTTATATTGTCTTGCAGCTTCTCCCACACAAACCTTGCAATCATCTGGGGATGAAGGTATGCATGGATGTTATCCTCCTGGCTCCATCAGCAAAGTAGAAATGCTTTCAATTTTCAATGTCGCTTTTACTTTTGCAATAAGACATTTTGGTATTTTCTGTAACATTAAAGTAAATACTTATCAAATTTGCAAATAGCAATAATTAAATAGAAATACCAGAGACCAACAATTAAATATCATTTAGAAAAATTAATATATTCTTGGTACATTTACTATAACTGCATAATTAATTTTTATACGATAGCTATCGAACATCAATGTGGTTTTCTTTAGATGCCCTTTTTAATTAGGCACTTCTTACAGCTCAATTGGCAGGTCCATTTTAAATGCCAGATATTATCTGATTAAGCAATTTAATCCTTGCATGTGACATTTTCTTTCCAAATAAAGAGTATGGATATGAATGTAATCACATATAATGATTTTCAATAATGTTATAACCAAAGGTCTTTCATTTATCCTCTGGGACCAAAATTCATTTTGAAATATTCTTGTTTCTATAGCACCCAGTTACCTGCCTTAACTTCTGCATAGACATATGAATCATTTGGTTAAGTCATATGCTAAAATATATTTATTATGGGCTGACTTTCTGGAAGGCACTGTGGTGAAGGCTAGAGATGTTTGAAGTTTACTCTTCTCCAAGATTTTCTAGATCAGTGGGAAACATCTGTATAAAAATTATTATTAATGTGAATATATTCAGAAAGAAAAATAAAGGGCTTCAGGAGAAAAGAGTCCACTGACTTCAGTCTTTGATATGAAGAAAGACTTCACAAAGTAAAGAATATTTAAATTGAGCCTTAAACGGTAAGAAAGAGTCTCATACAAGAAGAAAGAGCTTTCAATCCAAAGGGGAGAGAGGTTTTTTTTTTTTTTTTCACACAGAAGAAAAGACATGCACACAGCCCTGTTGGTGAAAGAGCAAACTTTATTCCAGAAAATGCAAGTCTTGTGCTCAGTGTGATGCAGCACAAAGTACAGGAATACAGGAGAAATGAGCCAAGCCAGGTTGGCAAGAGGGGCAGACAAGGGGGCCATCCTGAGGAGCTTGGGTCTGTTTCTATAATGTGGGTGATGGAAGACAATGAAGAGTGCATAACCCATAAACAAAGCCCAATTTTTCAGTTAGGCAATAAATAAGAAGATGAACTGAGAACCAGTATCACATGAGATTTAAGGAGACCAGCTCCATGGCTGTTACACAAATGTTAATGAAAAACTTTGGGATCTGAACTAAAGTAGTTGTGGGTGAAAACAAGACTGGTACAGAGTTTTGAGATGCATTTAGGAGGTAAAATTAAGATGATTTCTAATTGGCAGTGGGTAATGCAGATGCATACATATTCATGGATATATTCATTCATTCGTTCATTCATTTCACAAAAGTCTATTGAGCACTCTTCAGAAAATTTACCACGAAAGATCAGTCATAGCTTCTGCTCTTAGCCAAATACAGCTGAGAACTGGAGGAAAAGCATATTTAAACACCTGAAAGACAAGGTAAAAATGTCTAATTTCCCGCCTGTGAGAAACTTGAAATATAATGTGTAAAAAAGATAAAATTTAGAAGCAGGATATTACATATATGACTAACTGATCATTATGTGGAATGGGCTACTGATTTCAAATATGAGGATATGATCTACACAGGCTATTCATTCTATGAATTCTTTACTAAACTCAAAGTATAGTTAAGTAGTACTATTTACCATCTAGGAAATAGTATTATTGTAATTAAAAAAATAAGTGATTGAGGGTTCTCTAACTTGAGAAGGTTCAGAGAAGTAGGGAGGTAATGGAAGGCATCTCAGTTTGGAGAAGCAATGGGAGCAAACAAAAACGAAGAAATGAGATGATCTGCGTGACCAGAATAAAGATTGAATTTTAGGGAGAATAGATCTTGCAAAACATGATCTTTGAAGAACAGCCTTATTATAAAAAAAAAAAGAAGGAAGAGGAGGAAGAGGAGAAGGAGGAGAAGGAGAAGTAGTGATGTTAAGAGGAAACAAATACTTATAAATATTTAGAAATTACTTATTAAAAGGCAATAATGTCTTTTTAAGCACTGTATTCCATGATTAATGAGACCTTGGGTGAATTACTCAAGCTTTCTATGCCTCCATATTATCTGTGAAGTAGAAATAATATCATCTACTGAACAGGGTTGTCAATATGTACACAGTACTCAAAAGGTAACCTAGAACACAATAAATACCCTGCAGATGTTGACTATCATCATATACAATACTATAGTAGTTCTGTATGGTGGAAGTCTCATAGCCCATGGAACTTAAGTTCCTAAAAAATACTTTTTCTAAAGAAATAAAGGAAGGTTCAAGGGGATACATTTGGGTTTGAAACTTTCTGCTTACAAACCTAGGTAAATGAGTTCACTTCTTCATTCTTCAGTTATTCATTTGTTAAATAAATACTGGCTGTGTTACGTGGGTGAGATAGTCATGATCAGGTGGGAAGAGGGAAAGGACAATGAAGGATAAACATCAGGCCTATGCACCAAGGAGAATCCAAGAGCCATAAAACTGAAACCATGTGGAACTTTATATAAACTGAGGAGCACTGGAAATTAGATCCAGAATGTCTAACCTTCTCCAGGCTGCAGAGAACTAGAATCCCTTGAAGGAATTATTACCTAAAATCCTAAAACAGATAAGTATTAGAAAAGTGAGGTCTGATACATCAAAACCCCCATCTACAGCTAATTATAACCCCTCAAGGGGCAATATGGTTTTCAAATAAATAGCATTATTATCTCTTTCAACCAGTTATTAGCTCCCTTATTAGTGGAACTGTCACAAGCACCCTGCCAACTAGAAGGTCAAGGCCCTCACAAAGAAAGTTGCTGAGGGCTATCCAAAGGATAATAAACCAATTTAGGGGAGACAGGGAAATCGAGGCAAGAGCAAAGAGCTTAGTTTCCTTAAAAACTCCAGCCTTGTAAGCACCATCCCATTCTCTCTTTGAGGCGGTCCATGCAGTCCCTATTTCATATGTAACCCTCTCCTTTCACTTTCTCTATTTAACTTTTGGTTACTACTCTGTGTTTTTCTCAAATTCTTTCTGGCATAATCACAAGAACTGGCATCTGAGGATTGTGGTGGCCAGCCTGGCTCAACTCTGGAGGCCCCCAGCTCCATAACAACTCTATGTACGTTTTTACCTAGACACAATAGCAAATGAGACCAGTTTTGTTTTGTTTTGTTTTAATAGGTAATTCATCTTTAGTAGAAGAGACAACTACAAGCATCTAATACATAAAAATAAAATTTTCAATTTGCAATGCGTTCCTTCATCTGTAATATAATGGAAGTTATATTTTAATTTTATAGCAATAATTATAGATAATATGCATAAACATACTTGCATATTGCCTGACATCAAATGTAGGAAAGTACTCAGTGAATCATTAGTATAATAAATATAGAATAGTTCCATAGTTTCAGGAGCCAATGGTCTTAGTATAGTGGTCAATCTATGGTCTGTGATTTGGTGAACTTTTTTGTTTTATAAAAAAAAATATTATAGTAAAAGGTTTTATTGAAAAAGAGTCACATCTATTTACTTTACTTATCTGTAGCTGCTTTTTTGTTACAAGGGCAGCATTGAGTAGTTGTAACAAATAGCATACAGCTCCAGAGCCCTAAAACACTTTAGTATCTGGACATTAAGAAAGTCTCTGTCCCCAGGCCTACTATGCCAGTTGGATCATGTTTATCAAATATTAGATCAATTATAGGGCATGCATGTTTCATTCAGTGATGGATATAATTATTTTGTATAGTGAAAAGAGAGATATTCCTCCTAATTGGAGTAATCAGAAATTTCCTGGGAAGAAAGCATTTAAACCTGACCTTGAAGGGTAGATAAGAATTCAGGGGGTGAAAATGGTTGGGAGAGGACACTGGCAGGCAAAGTTCCATATGAACAAAGGTTTCAACAGAAGCATAGTAAGCAATGAGCACCACATTTTGGAAAACAACAGGATATGAGTCTGGAGAGTATAGTAGATAACGAATTGAAAAATGTTTTTTGAAAACCAGAGCAATGTGACTGAACTTAATTTGTAGGCAATAGAAACTTATTGAAAATTTCTGAACACAAGAATTGCATGATTAATATTTTAATGATATTTATTTGTCAAAGGTGTGCAAAATGAATTGAAGCACAGATAATGAAAAGAAATCCACCATCAGTAAGTGAATTAAAAAAAAAAAAACTAGCCCAGGCATAAGATAATTAGGGTTAGCACTAGGATAATAAATGGGAAAGAGAAAAAGGACCACAAATGTTTCCATAATTACCCTGAGCATCCCGGGTAGATTTGAGGGGAAGAATGAAAAATGAGAAAGATCCATAGATTTTGGTAAATTGATCACTGCTTGTGGAGTGATGGTGGCAGACATAAGATTATTGTTCAAATTGATGGTGCACTTGAAGGAAAGGGAGACTGAGTAATAAGGTGGTGACAGAAAAAGACCTATCCCACCACCACTGAGGACTTACCATGTTCCAGGTGGTGCTTTTAGACCTGGAGGGTATTATTCATTTAGTCTGCATAATGATTTTGGGAATGGCCACTATTATTAAATGTCCTTTTTACAGATGAAGAAATTAAAGCATAGCATGACTAATATCCCCCAGGCTTTTACAGTTTGTTAATACTAGAGTTTGAACCCTGGTAGGCTGACATCAAAGCCTTCAGCTTAATCACACAACCACATGGCATCTGACATGAAAAAAGTAAAGTATGATGAATCAAACAATGATGCTTTTAATTTTCCCCATTTGTTATTGAAAAGTTTTCTTTCTATTTGGTAAAGGTTACCTGACTGCTACTTAGAAGAAATTCATGGCTGGGGGGTGGCTTATTTCAGAAGGCAGTAACTGCTTATCAAAAGCCTAGCATGATGGCATTTTAATTAATCTCTTTGTGTGCAGAGGAGACAAGCTAACTAAGGCTCTTCCAGTGATCTCATATACACTGATTTAACTCTTTATCACTTTCTTTTTCATCTGACTGGAATGATTCCTATTTTGTGAACAATAATCTAGCCTATACAGTCTTGAAGCAATAAAATTAGCCAGCCTTAGATGGATAATATTGAAATTCCAGAAATTTCTCAAAAACGTTTCAATGTTCTCTGACCATACAACAGGGGTCCCAGTCCCCAAAAGGGGATGTTTCTGTAATTTTGACTGTTTTCCAAATTGACAAATCAATAGATAAGAAGGCCAGAGGTCAATAGGTAAGATTTCTCAGGTTTAAGATCTTTGTCTTTAAGTGCAGTTTATTCTTTTGTGGAACTGACTGGAACAAAATAGTTTGGATGTCTTCTAGGATTGCCAAAAATCTGCCCAGTAATAGCACACCTAAAGAAATCCCTGGGCTTCTCAACCTGTGCCAACAATAGTGAGGTGTTCATGTTGTGCACTCCTCAGCAGAGCAGCTTCTTCAGAGGCTAAGGGGCTAAGCCCGGTTTTCACCATATTTGGCTCTGAATTCTGTCT
Organism: Ictidomys tridecemlineatus; assembly: GCF_052094955.1. Classification (NCBI taxonomy): domain Eukaryota; kingdom Metazoa; phylum Chordata; class Mammalia; order Rodentia; family Sciuridae; genus Ictidomys; species Ictidomys tridecemlineatus. The sequence continues at coordinate 54,460,358 of NC_135487.1, forward strand.
GGCCCAAGGTCAAAAGACTGCATCTAGTAATGTCTTCTTGCTGTTGAGTCAGAAGTTGGTGCACAGCATTAACCATGAGAAAGGGAGCCCACAAGAGGCATACCCAAACAGAATTTTATAGCACATCCAACTTCCAGATAACCCATTGACCCATTAATCACAGGAATGAGGAATCTGTTCATGAGGGCAGAACTCTAGTCAACTCTTGAATGTACTTTTTTTTTTTTCTACCCTTAAAATTACATAGACAAAGAGGATCAAATTACTGTATGCATTTCAGAGGGGGCCAACTATGTTTAAATCATTATGCTAACTGACCAAGTTGGGTACTTTCTTTGGCTTCCATTTTTGTTCTTAATTTCCTGTTGAATTATATTATCATCTGATAATGCAGTCAGTACTATTTCAAATTTGGAATTAAGTGACTTTTTCTTTGCAATTTAATGTGTCGTCCACATTTATTACACCGTTCCATGGGTAAGATCCTTTTTTTACTACATTTATCTATAGATTTATATTTATTCAACTTCATTAAAAACTTTGTTAAAATCCCTTCTGTTCCTACTTATATTTTTATCCATACACTCTAGCATGGTTAAAAGAGACACATTTCTGCATTAATTACTATCTATATTTCATGTACTTCCTGAAGCCTTGGCTTTCAATATTTTGATGATATGATATTTAAGTATCTAAGACAACTATGTTCTTATTGTGGATCTGTACATTATAATTATAAAGTGTTACTTTTTATATCATTTAAATTTTCCTTGAATTTAATTTTATCTCATAGTTTTTTTTAAGATTTAAAATAGATATTCACTTGGTCTAATTGAAGAATAATAAATTTAAAAAGATAGTTAAAGGGTTAATAAAACATCTTATTTCCCAGATAGTGTCATTGTTTCCTCTCCTTTCCAGTCAGTTATATAATTGAAAGTTTCTAGGTAAGAACATGTTCATGCAGAGGTCAGAAATTATTTGTATATATATATATTTTTATCTTTTACATGTGCATGATTTGAGGGATTAGAATTCATTAACTGAAACTTAATTATTAATCTTTAATCTTCTCAAAACTCTAGCTGAAATTCCAGTAAGTAATTATTCCTTCATTTAGTCAACATAATAAATTCAAGTATTTTATTAGGATTTTTATTGCAGAAACAGCATGTTGCTTTTTACCATGCTTAAGAATCAAATAATGAATTTATCATAGTTTTGCTGTTTTCCTCAATCTCACTGTGAATTTAAAAAAAATTAATCCCATTATTCATCAAGGTTGCCTTAACAGTTCTTAAATAATTAGTTTAAAATGATTATCTCAAAGGGCAACTATGCCACAATCCATCCTAACATCTATAATTGGGCTTGTTCCAGTAATCAATGTTTATAGGTGTCATTCAGATCAAATCTGAGTTTCCCCTTTTTAAAATATATGTTTCACTGGTCTTGACCTTTAAGTTAATCATGACACACTTAGCAATCAGATTAGAATTTTCATTGTTGTTTTGCATTTGAAAATCATCCTTATTTCTCTGGAGCACCCTTCAAGTACCAAATACTTAGTTTCTGGGTTAGTATCAGTTGGCACTTACTAGGAGTAAAGAAATGTCCAATAGAACTGAGAAAGAATTTTACACTTTTCTGTTTTCCTTAACATGTATCTTTATCATTTTGCTGCTTTTCATACCTCCTAATTTCTTTTCAGTAAGGTCTTTTTTAGGGTGGGGGATATGGGGGATTAAGCTCAGAGGCACTTGACCACTGATTCACATCCCAGCCCTATTTTGTATTTTATTTAGAGACAGGGTCTCACTGAGTTGCTTAGCACCTTGTCTTTACCGAAGCTGGCTTTGACATCATGATCCTCCTGTCTCAGCCTCCCATGCCACTGGGATTACAGGCTTGAGCTATAGGGCCCTGTTGGGTTTTTTTTTTTTTGTTTTTTGTTTTTCAATTTTATTTGCAGTTGTAGATGCACAGTATGCCTTTATTTGCTTATTATCATGTGGTGCTGAGGATCAAAGCCAGTGCCTCACACGTGCAAGGCAAGTGCTCCACCACTGAGCTACAGCCCTAGCACACTGAGCTACAGTCCCAGCCTCAGACCCAGCTCTGTGTGTGTGTGTGTGTGTGTGTGTGTGTGTGTGTGTGTGCTGGGGATTAGAACCCAGGACCTTATGTATGTGAGGCAAACGTTCTACCAACTAAGCTATATCCCCAGCTTCAGACCCAGCTTTTAATAAGGTCTTAAATTAGCTTTAATATGGTGTTAGTGTTGTTTTGTTTTGTAACAGGTACTCTTTTCAACTTAGTGAAGACCTAATAATTTTCAAACCCTGAGGAGTCACCTTTACCAGAATGAATCCTCTCCCTGAATATCTTGGAGCAGCTTATGCCTTATCCCTAGAAGTTTTCTAATGTCTGAATTTCCACTCTTTCCAAATATTATTATTTGGTCTTCTGCATGGCTTATTTATAAGTCTATCAGATCCTGTCTGTCTGTTTCACCTCCTCTTTCAATTCCTTATCTGGCTCTTTCAACACTAGATTAACCACTTACCTTTCTTGACTGTAAACCCATCCTTGTCACCTGCTTGGGTCCACAACAATGGCCAAGAACAGGTATTTAGAATACATTTCCCCTTGAGTTCTGATTATCTTCACAGTAACAATGATTGGGAAAGTTGGCTGTGAAGAGTATGGGAAGATTCTTGCTATAGCACTTACTCAAATCAATTCAGTCCTCTGTCTAAAGTTCACAACAACAGCTTCACTGAGGCTGTTCTACTCTATTGCTTTTTAGCCTTTCTTCAATTTCTGAATATTTACACCTGATGCTCTGCACATCCTGCAGAGTAGCATTCTCCTGCAGAGTAGCAATCCAGTTACATTAAAGCATTCTTCTACCGTTATATTTTCACATCTGTTTTTCAGAATTTACATTTCTGTTGGAGAACTGTTTCTCTCAACCTGCTCTGAGGCACTGTCCCCTCTACCATATAGAAGTCACAAATCAGGGACCTCTGGTCCACATATTCTTTCAAGTCAGCTTTTCTGACTGTATTACCTATTTGGTTTCACCCAGTGACTTTTACTTTTTCAGAAGCAAAAAACAAAAATGTTTTTTTTTTCTCTTTCACACACACATTTAACATATACAACTGCACATGGAAACTAATTCTCAGAAGAGATTAGAAATCAGGAAGCTACTTTGAGGTCATGAAATATTATTTCATGAGGGTGAATGCTTAATGAATTTTAAATAATTTCAAACCTAAGTTTTATACAACAATATATGAAATTCTGACTGGTCAATTATTTTTATAGACATGTACTTGTTAAATGCTCCAAACACTTTGTCTGTGCCATTGCTACCAAGAGTGAACTTTACAACAACATAAATGTCTGTTTATATTGCTTTCAATAGCATGAGAGTAGGGCTATTGTTCTTTAACAATGATTTTTAAATAAAGATGAAATTAAGTCAGGCCCCTTGTCATGTTTATCCTTAGTGAGAGTCAAGGGTAAGATTGATAATTTCTTGAGACAAATCTCTAAATTGATCAGCTACATTAGACATCATTGTCAATCAGTCTCTGGATATAACTAGTCCCTGGATTTCTCTCTGTACCAGTCATGGCCTCATAGGAGCTAAAGGAAAATTAGAAAAAGCAGAGACTAGTTGGCTCACAGGCACTGGGGAAATTTTTGAGCTATTAGAAGTTGTAATATCCCACTGCAAATCTAACTCAGAGAAAGATTTCATCAAGTTCTTTGAGTTTCAATATTAGAGTTCTCTCCAGTGTCCTTCCAATTCTTTTTCCTCCTATCTCATCCACCCGGCCCGGAGAGAAAATGCTAATCTAGCCTTTGTGTTTTATCTGTAATCACATGGTAATTTTTTTTTTGTATAGTTTACCTTAAAGTTCAGCCATGTGCCTTTGAAAACTAAATATTATAAATTAAAATATCTGAGTTTTGCTCCAAGAATTTTTAAATATTACAGGCAAGACATAGGAGTTGTAGTTTAAAACAACCAGTTGGCACAAGAAAAATGAGATACCATTAATGTTACTAGACATTTGAGTCAATGGCACATCTTGGTTATAAACACAAAGAAATATTTTTTGTCTACTTAGTATTTTTAAGAAAAGATTCAAAACCTATAAAGAAGGCAAAAGGAAGCTTTTATAACTTTTCAGTGCCACATTAAAATACTGTTTTACAGAATTACCAAAATCAGGCTTAATTTTTAGGGGACTGTACCATTATTTGTTATTTACTATTTATTAAAAGTTAAGACTGTGAAGTTACATGTGAACATGAAGATTTGTATCTGGTAGAATGCAAATAATTTCTATTGTAGAAAAGTTAGCCCTAAAGGTTAACTATAGAACATTTGCCAGTGTTTTTATCTTACCTACCAATTTTTTCCTAGTATTTTATCACATATCTTATAAATAATTTAATTCCCAAATACTAGTTGAACCACCTTGATTATCATTTTTCTTCCCACATTAATTAGTGAGCTAAATAAATTTTGGACACATGTTCATTTTATATTCCTATGAGGGCCAGGACTGTAAATTTTGGAAATAATTCTTTATGAATTCTGCTTGAATTCTAGGCTTCTTTTGCAATCAATCTTAAGTCTCTATGGAAAACGCTTCTGCAAACTTAACTCATTATTTGATGATGAAATTAAAGGAGTTCTAAAAAATGAGGAAATGCACCCCTATGTGTGTGTGCTTTTAGTTCGGGCACCAATCTAATCTGATTTCCTGGGCTTCCTGGCAGAGGAACCATCTGCTTAGAATAGGATTTAGACAATTAGCTGATAGAATCCTTGAAGGTTCAAACTGACTGGTTGTTGGTTTGAAGATTTTCAGGCTGCATCTCACCGCCAGTTCCTTGCTGGTGTACAGTGTTTTGAATACTGTTTTGTTACCATTTCTTTTTTTATGCAGACCCTTTGATTTTCTATTCTGGATTTTATATTAGCTCCCACTGAACAAACACCTTGCTGTCACTGCTGGCCAATTAACTGGGGTGCCTATGGAAACCAAAAGTATCATAACATGGTTGTTTTGTTCTATTATATTTTGTAAATAGAAAGTATTCAATAGAAAACAAAATCACTCAAGGAAGGAAACAGCAGGTGAATACAAGTTTCTTCTGCAAAAAAAAAAAATGGTTTTAGAACTAAGCAGATGTATTTATTTTCTACTTGCAAGATCGAAGAATTTGAGAATAGACATCAAAGGGCCAACATCATTATTACAAAAGTCTCAGGGGTCAGAGAAAACAGACTGCAATGATAATGCTGTGGGCACTTGATATGGCCACCATGCAGACTTCAAAGAGCAAAGAGGTTTTGAAGGATGCTAAAAGGGCTGCACTAGCAAGTTCTAAAAATGGTTTCTCAACCAGCATTTTAAAGCTGTGAGAGACTTTGCAAAACCCCAGAGTAATAATTTGCATGGAATGGAAATAAATTGTGTTCTGATAATGTTACCTGTGTTATCCAGGTTGCTTTTAATCTTTGTATCATCAAATAGTGACAGTTAATAGTAAGGTTTTCCTGTTATTTTCTCCTCCAGGAAAAAAAAATTTGTTCTGGCTTTTATTTTAAACACTGAGATACAGCAAATTGTCTTTAATAGATAACGGACTTAGCACAAAATGAAAAAAAAAACATTTTTGACTTACTGAACTAGTTTATTCCATAGAATCAATGGCATACTTGGTGAAACAAACCAATATTTCATAGGGAGATTGTGAGACACTTTTAATTTTGTTTGTTTACTAAATGTTATTGAATCACTTTGGCTTAGGGACCAAATATGGGAGGTATAATGTGATAGTAAAATAACAGATTAAAATAGTTCCATTTTATTTTCAATCAATCAAACCAAGTATTCAAAATGTTATAGACCAATGGCTTGATTGGACAAGTTTAACTTTGTTCTTTAGAATAGACTTAAGCCAGTTTATGCTAGTATGTAACTTAGAAAACTATACAATGAAATTCTGAGCTTATTCAAGAAATCTGACTTTAGAAAATGCAGATGTCTCTCTGAGGGAACATGGCTGGAAATCCAGCATCTGCTACTGTGACAGCAGAAATCCCTTGGTTCTCAAAATGCCTCTGTCTTAATTTCCTGCCCTCCTTTCTGTTAGCTTATTTAACCCACAATTTTATAATTAAAGTACAATGCTTTCAGCTCACGGAAAACCATCTTATTCAACCTCTCTCTCCTCATGTGGATACGGGATTCCTGGTGGATTTGCAACAGGTTAGAGGAATGTCTTATGATTTTCTGGGCTTCTGCCTTATACACAGTTTTACAAATTGAATGCCTTGCCTTATATCACAAAAGGGAACATGGTACAACTATTGATGTGGTATTTAAATCAAATCCTCTGGTTTTGATTCCTTGAGCCAAAAAATAAAAATGATAATTCTATGCGGATGTTCTGTGCGACATTCCAACCAATCCTATAAAATGTCATTCTTGAAAAAAGAGGAAGCCATATATCTTCTTTTTAATTTAGAAGACAATCAGCCAGTATAAACTCTACATTCTAGCATTAATGTGATTGCATTTTTAGTTCTTATTCATTAGGTAGTGATTTCTGGGTTTGTTCACACAGGACAATCTTGTTTTCCCAATTTTGAGGGTCTCATGAGAAGCACCACAGTGGCTTTCATCTGCCAATATCAGAATCATCTGTACATTTCTTTTCCTTTGAAATTTCATCTCTTTTTTGTTTAACATTATTTTACTTCTAGCAATCAGATAATTTTTATGTAGCTGTTCATCAAGATTCATTAAAAAAAATCAGAATTTTTTTTCAGATAAGGATTATACAAATCCAAGCAAAAAGAAAGAAATAAAAGAAATATGTACATTCTGATGGCACCCAGCCTGCTCCCTTTCACATTTGGGGTACTTATGTAATATTTCACTTTTGTTTAGGTACAGGTGGATACAGAGCATATCATAGAAAGTCCCTCTCTTTGTTCCTCAGCTCCACTTCCATGGTCTTTTCAAACTTGCATAATCCTGTATTACCAACCACAGTGGACAAAGAGATTTCCTTCCCAATAATTGTAGCAAAAGTTCAGGCCTAACTATTGTGGGGACAGTGTGTCTCTGTCCAATGGTTGTAACATTTTCTTTGTTTAGAGGGTTTTGTAATTTGTCTAGCAAGGCTTTTATCATAAATTAACCTTAGAACTAATATGTAGGGTTGGAACTATGATAATTTGAACTGAGAGAGTAGGTGAAATATATTAAAATAAAATTTTGTATTCAATAAATAGAAGGAAGCACATAAAATCGGTTGTAAAACCAACAAATATAAAACATGGTGACCTTCTTTGGGTGCAAAAATTTTGTCTTATGCCAACAATTGGATAGTTCTCATAAATAGCATAATGCAACTATTCTGCTATAATTAAAAACTCATTCCTTCTTTCTATAAGGAGAAAACTAAAATCCTCATATGTCTTCGCATCTGATTTTCTATTAATGATAACTGAGTGACATTCATTGCCCCTGTGAGATTCTGATGCAGAAATTTATGTTCTGGAGTTCCATAAATAAATTTAAGATAAATAAATTTAGTCAACTCTTAACATGATCTATAAATACTGAAGGATAAATGCCAATAAAAATACCTATTTGAGATGATAAAAAGGGGAAGAGTATAGAATGGTATAAAAGTGCTCATCATTTAGGCTGAGTTGGTAAACATGAGAATCAGACTTGTGGTCAAATGAAAAAAGGTCTCAATTTTTAGAACAGAAAATATCTGCCTTAGAACTTTAGATACAAGGGAGAAGTCTTTAAATCACAAGGGTGTACTGACGTCTTGCTTTGAACATATCCTCCCACTAAGAAGAGTGAGAATAACTGGAAATAATATTTTAAAATAAAACATATTTTCACCTGTCTGAAAGCTACCAGGACACAAATCTTATGAGACTAATGTTTTAGAGAAAAGGGAAATCAGAAAGGCTATACACAGGAGAAGCTAAGCAGAGCTTTTGGCAGTCTCACATGCTGAAAGACTTACAAGGGCTTGTTTCCTGGAGAATTAAAAGATAGGCAAGAGGGATGGATAATTAAAATAGTCTTCAGTACTTGCATGTGGCACATATCACATTGCTTTAGCTTTCAATTTTTCTTGTTTTGGTAATTAGATTTTGCAGAATCTGTGAGTCATAGGTTGCATATTACTGTTCAGGTCTCTGAAAGACACGGGCCAAGATCCACAACATTTTCAGTGTCTATATGAATATTGTGTGTATATTTGTGATCTTGAAGATATTTTCGTATTATTCATACATTCACTTGTTCAGTATTTATTTTGGCAAAATAGAGAAACTGAGAGCACAGACCGAGAGCACATTACTGAGGTGAAATCCTTGCTCTGATACTTTTAGCTGAGTGGGCCTGGGCAAGCTAAATTACCTGCAGAGCTTCAGTTTTCAACTGAGAACTAAGCATAAAAATAACACTAATCTTATAGAAGCTTCTTTTGAGGAACAAAAGCATTAAAGTATATAAGCGTTGAGAATTTTGTACAAATCCTTGTTTCCTTCCTCTCCCCTTCCTCCTCCTTCTGTAATCTAGGACCTCCTATGAAGACAGAAAAACAAACTTTTGTTATTTGAAGCCAATCACTCTAATCCATGAAGCAGTGATTTTTTTCCGAAGGTACTGCTTTGATGGCTTTATGTCTACCTGTCAATTAATTCTGGCCACAAATCCATTTAGGTAGCAGACATGGGAACTGACACAAAAAGAAACAGTTACACTGACTTGGCTGTCAAGGGTACCATAGGTTTTTGTTTTCAATGAACACATCTTTGTTCATTATTGATCAAGAATTCCTGATGTTATTTTTTCTAGGATTTCCACAACACTCATAACTTTGTTCAAGGTAGAAGAACTGCTTCTGAGTTGTTCTGATTACAACTTTGATGGATACTACTCAATTCAGGTCCATTCAAAACAGTGGCAGAGATCCAGAGAGGATTATACGGTGTACTAGGCAGATAAGATCTTATGATCTTATGAAACCAGGAACGAAAATACTCCTGGTGTGATTAGACAGTTATGCCTGTGGATGCAGTATTGATATTTCTATGTGACCCCATGATTTTGAGATGTTATTTTTCCAACTAATTTTGAGTGCTATCAAAGTCAAAAACACTTCTTTATAAGTGATGATTCAGTGAATACTTTTTTCCTGATGTGATTCATAAAAATGCCTTTGCAATTCAAAATGATGACTGACTCTCTACTATTCTCCCATGGCATGTCAATGACATGAAAACCCAAATATATGGTCATCCTTTTCTACCTTAAAATATTTAATCCTTATTATGTCAAGCTCCTGGACATCTACTTGCCAAAAACTTAAAAAAAATATTAAAATCACTGAAATGGACAAGTGTTGTAACTTCATATCAGTTCTTGAATTTCAGTTGTCAGTATGTTAATCTAAGAAGGTGCCTAACGATATCTGAAAATGATTAATGACTACTACAGATTTATGTTTATTTCATGAAATTAGATTGATAAAAAACAATGTTTCACTATAGAATTTTAAGGATTACTGTATCACACAGTTTGGATTACGACATCAATTTGGTGTTTATTTGCACATGGGGTTTTGAGTTGGAGAGTCAAATGTTTTAGTACTAATGAAGCAAGTTGCACTTTATTGCACAATGTAAATTTCATCTGAAGTGCTGATACAAAACACAATATACAATTACATAGAATACCATTTATAACATGCATTATTACATACTGTGACACACTGCATTATAGTCTGTTGTGTATACAACCTAGAGAGCATAAACCATTTCTCTGTATCAGTTGCATAGCTTAAGGCTATGATAATTTACAAAGTATTTGACAAATGGTTTTTGAAAAATCAAATGAATCAATAAGTGTAAAGGAGTTCCACACAAGTCACATTTTTAATAAATGAGGTTTCTGGTAATGAAATGAACATCTATGTTCTCTGTATACAAATAAATCCACATAATGATTTGTTTATAATTGTATTATCTTTTGTTATGAATAATCAAATCACAATTAAGTACACAAAGTGGCTAATGTTCACCAATAATCAGCTTCTAATGGTTTATTTTAAAATTCCATCATCTTCAGAGCTGTTAGTGTTTGTTGAATCTATCACAGGGAAAACATGTTTATATTGACTTTTATTCATTTGTAATTATCCTCTCAATATTACTATACTTATTTTTGTGACTTAAATTTTACTTATTCCTATAGGCAGGTCATAATTTATTTCAAAAGGCTTTTATAAATATAAAATTTATATATATTCTATTCCAAAATTTCAAAATTTGCATTCTTCAAAGCACAAAGGAAGAAAAACCCATAATTCCATTAACCAAAGACCATTATATATATGCTGTTGTCTATACAATTTCTATGAATATGACAATATATCTGTTTTCATCTATTATCATGACAATGTACATACTATCTTGTAGTCTATTTTTATTTAGCATTTTTGCCTAGAAATAGTTTTAAATAACATGATTTTTTAATGTCAAACATTTTTATACCATGATAAATTATTTTCCCATTTCTGAACATTTCGTTTGTCACCAAAACTTTAGTGTTATTTGCTCCTATTTTGCCACATATACATATAGTTTGAGGGGGTAGAAATAACCACAAGTGAATCTTTGTTTAAAGGTTATGTACATACTTGGGCCACTTCACACCTAAAAGTTATATTTCAGCTTCCATAGTATATTCTTAATTATAAAAATATGTATTTCATTGTATTTTTAAAAAATCAGTATAAATTGAAAATGCAATTTTTACCTCATGAAGTTAGTTAATTGTTTTACTGCCAGTTATGAATTCTAATGAACCCCTCTGGTATAAGACAATAACAATAATTCAAGGAAATAATTATAACAATATTTAGCACTGACTGTGTATTAAATATCTGGCATGTTCCTTAGTGCAGCATGCTGTATGGTATTGACTCACTTAAATCTTGTAAGTTCTAATGTCTCCATTTTGAAATTGACAAAAATTGGACACAAGTTTAATATGTCTGTGGTCACAGAGTCAGTGACAAAGCTAAACTGTCTAGCTCCTGAATCCATATCATTAACCACTATTTTACTCTGCCTCTAAAATAGTCCTTGGGATATGAATTATATGAATAATTTTTATTTTCTGACTGTTCATGGATACTAGAATTTCTAGGATATACTCCTGTTAAATCTGTATCAGTTTTTATATTTTTATTTTTTGCATCAAACTTTTAGAAAATTCTTGCAGACTTGTTTTAGATCAAAATATTTCCAGACAAAAGTAACAGCTATCTATGGACCCTACCTGGTACATAGATCAATTTTGTATATATTTGTGTTTAAAATATGGAAAAATACACATCTGTTCTGAAATAGAATAGAATAGAAAGTGTGATTTTTGAAGAAAAGAAAAATATGGTGTCAACAAAAGCATTGCTATTCTTTCTGTCAAACCTGATTGAATATGTTTATTCCTAGTGCCAAGAAGAGCCCTCTAGATGTATCTCATGTGAAATATTGTCTCGCCAAGCTTAAAATCTCTCCTGAATATGAAATTAGCTATTCTGCATTGTTATGGATATTAACTTGAATCCTAAAAAGAAAAGGATGCTATTGCTCCATTCCCTCCTACTTCCTGGGGCCTTGCTTTATTAATTATCCTCACTCTTAATCAGTTTACTTTTCCATATCTGGCCGTCTTTTCCCTTAAACAATGGAACACTATGGACTTTGGAACTACACAAGACTGATATCATTGATAAAGAATAATAAAAGGAGGGGCTGGGATTGTGGCTCAGCGGTAGAGCGCTTGCCTAGCATGGATGCCATCAGGTTCATTTTCAGCACCACATAAAAATAAAGGCATTGTGTGTGTCCATCTACAAAAAAAAGATTCATTCTCTCTCTCTCTCTCTAAAGAAAAAAAGAATAAAAGGAATAAGAATGATAACATTGGGCTGGGAATGTGGCTCAAGCTGTAGCGCATTCCCCTGGCCAACCTCAGGGCACTGGGTTCGATCCTCAGGACTATATACAAATAAAAAATAAAGATGTTGTGTCCACCGAAAACTGAAAGATAAATATTTTTAAAAATTTTCTCTCTCTTCTCTCTCTCTCTCTCTTCTCTCTCTCTCTTAAAAAAAAGAATAATAACACTATTGTATATGGATTATGTCATACTAGATAACTTTATTATCCCTATTTATGGATGAAGAAATGGCAGCATGAAGATAGTATGTAAATGACCTCAGAACACCTAGTTAATAAATAGCAGATCATAAACTTGAACCCATGTCCTCTGACTCCAGAGCTCTTGCTTATAATTGCTATTACTTTGTCTTCTATAGCAAGTAGGTAACTGCCACTATCTTACCCAGTTCTGTGAAAATTAACAGGAATTATTTATCTGTCATGGGGCCCAGAATTTGATGCACAATTAAATAAATTTATTGTTGTTGACTATGTCATTATTATTACTATAAATATATTTTCTTATGTATATGAAAATTTTAATATACACCAATAACATGCTCATTAAAAACAATTATAAAATAAATACCCGTGTACTACCCACTTTAAGAAATAAAGTAACCACTATCTTTAAAATACACATTCATGTCCTTCTCCCCAGGACCCCACCAATAGTATCCCCATTCTGAATTATTGACTAATCATTCATTCATTTTTTTTCTTTTAATTTACAAGTATGCTGTCAATTAGTTAGCATATACATTTTTGTTCTATTTCAGTTGTCTAGTCATAAGTAAAGGCTCTTTGGTCCATTTTTATCTCTAAATTTCTTGAATGGGTATTCTATTTGCTTACCCTCTTTTTTCTCAACTGATTTATTCATCTAGATCTGGCCTTTATGTATGCTGGGACATGAGGACTGGCGAGAACAAGAAGCTAGAACTCTGGCTGTAATGACAAATATGTCCATATGGTCATGAAGACCTTAGAACTGCAGAGATCCTCATGTTATGTAACGGTGTGGCCTGTCAAAGTTTCAAAGCTGCCTCTAGGTAGTTGTGATATTTATAGTCAGGCACATGGTCCTACAGATCAGAAGGTTTGCTCAGTGACAGTCAGAGTTCTGGTTAGGCACTGGACTTTTCTGAGCTGTTTTCTAAAGTAGAGCCCCCATGGGAGCCTAGATGAGCGTACAAACCCTGGCAAACAGCTCTGCTGACAAAGAGGTTCTGTCCCCACAGAATATAGGACCACAGCTCATTTGTGCCTGGACCAGATCTGTGATTCATTGGACTCAGCAAAGGAAAGAGAACTCTTTCTAATCTTCCTGGCTTTAAAAACGTACCTCCTATGAGACTATCAGAATTTGTCCCTAGACTTTCTAAATTTTCTCAGCATGTGCCTGCCCATGGACTAAACATAAAGTTTGAGTGTTTCCAGAGGCTGACATCAAGAGAAGCTGAAGCATGCAATGTGTATTTCTGTTTTCATGGCTTCAGTTTCTACCCGTCTTGGTCCCTTGTAAATGTGGTTTTCTGCTGTGTCAGATTCTTCCCGTTGTCCATTTTCCTTCACTTTCTGTCAAGTGTTTGAAAGTGCCCACCACTATCTCTAAATCGTGTTTCTCTTCTATTCGTAACAATGTGTATCTCTGGCTCTCCTGTTATCCCTCTGTGTCTGACTTCTTTGTTTCATTTGCTGGCTGCCATTTCATTTCCTTTCTACTAAATGTAATTGCTAATGGATCTGTCTTCACATGTCTTTCCTTCTAGTTCCCACATTCTTTCCAACCATCTAACCCATTTCTATGGTTGTAAACTGTTGCCTAACCTCTCTTTTGAATTCTTATACTCCATTTCTAATTATTCATAGATAATCCTACATGAATGCTCCTTATCCATTCCATCCTGGAATAACTGTGACTGATTTCATTATTTTCCCCCTAAAGCTGGTCTTTCTCACATGTTCCCTGACATCATTGAAGACATCTTCATTATCCCTAACTCCTAGATGAAAACAATGTAGCAGTTCTCAAAATAAGAGATACTTTTCTTATGGTGCATTTTTGACATTGACAAGAACTTTTGAGCCATGGTCCTAAGATTATAGGGGGCTGGTTCCACTTAGTGTTGGAAGAATGGTATGCCACATATCCTGTGATTGGCCTGCCCGTAACCCCAGAAAATTGTTCCATATCTTGAATGAATTTTAAATGTCCCATGAGGCATTCAGAGAGGTTTAAAAAAAATCCTTTAAAAAAATTCCTCAGCTTAGAATCTAATTGTTTTACATTAAACATGAAGAATTTTTGGCAACATTAAAATATATATATTGAATTTCCAGAAATTTACTCACTATGTAAATGTCCTTTCTTCACAAACTTTGCCAAGAGTTTTTCACCATTACAGAAAATCATATCACTGTTGGTAACACAGCTCATGATGTTTCAGTTACCAACACACAGTCCCTCCCTAAGTCCTCATTCCTAGCTGCTGCAGTTATAATGATTATTCATGTGGGTGCAGACATCCAGAGAATCACTTCATTCATTCATTTATTCATGCATGCATGCATGCAGGACATATCAACTTTATTATTCCTTCCCAAGATAACTATGCTGAGGATTTATACATTGCAATACATATTGCTATATTTTTCTTTAATTTATTTTATTTCACATTTAAAATCTTATACTAATTTTTAATTGTCTAAAAATTTTATTTTAGGATAAACAAGGGAGAAGTTACTAGTAATATTCATATACAAAGGAAGGTTAAGCTAATAGGATTGACAACTATTTCCTTAGAGTCCACTATAAATTCCCAATCTTGCTCATCAACTAACACAATATTGCCACATTTTATCAATTTTGCTTTTATGAATATTCTTATATATTTATCACACATCACTACTACTTATATTACAATGTACATGCTCTTAATCCTAACGCTCAAGTTTTCCTGATTACTGTTTTTCTTTTAAAAGGTGATGTTATGCCATTTTTTTAAATATGTGATTTAGAATTAGACCATCTTAGATTCACCTTGTAACTTTTTCTTCATTCATTTTATCTTAACTTTTTTATATTTAAAAGGGAATAAATAATTTCTACCTACCAACAACAATGCTTTTGTTAGAAATTGAGCAATAGGTAATGTGTCTATTGCATTATAGTAAGTATTCATTTAATATCAGATCTCCCTCTTCAGTTTTGTGCTGGATCTATTATAAGGCTCATGACATGCTAGATTCTGGGAAAGAATCTTGACTGTAGTATTATTTAATGTTTTCAAGCCATGTGGCATGATGTTAAGCTTATAAAATATGGTCAACATAATTACTTGTATCTTTTTTGGTGTATGCACTAAAAGCTCAAGTGAGTGTGTACCCATAGCAGAAGTAATTGAGAACTCCTTTAGTAATGGTATTATATGACCTCAGGAGATAAATTTTCATTACTTCTCCAATAATCTTGTAGATAAATTTGATGCTGGGTATAAACCAAATTTTCTTCTCCCATCTAAGCTGCCATTTCTACTGAATGTCAGAAGATTACTTATGTTCAGCTTACATTTTTTTATGAACTGTATTTCCATTCAATTTCTGCTCACCTGAAATGGAAATATGAAGTACTTATTTGAGAGCAGAACTCTTTCTGTCTTGTTATAAATGAAACATTTCTGAAAATGAATATAGTTCCTTAACAGTAGTAATTTGAATGTTGCAGGAATGTTACACAAAGGAATAGGGGACATACGTCATTTTGTTATTATTATGATTATTTGTAAAGCACATTTCAGAAAATTGCTTCTTTCTTCCCTTTGGTACTTCTTTATTTTAAATATTCATCTGTAAAATAATTTGTCAGGAGGTTAGTTTAACACAAGATCTGACTAGTTTTCTGAGATGACTCTTTTAAACTTTTACAGATTAGCTCTTTCATGTCAGGAAGGGGAGCAGAGATAACTGTTGGAAAAGAGAAATGAGGTAAGTTTGGGGCACTAGGGAAAGTGTTTGGAAAACCTGCTTTAGCTACTTTTGCAGGGCTGTGTTTATTTATAAAAAATAAGGAGAAGAAGCACAGAGTATTCTAAGCCAGCAAGGAAAAAAAAATACGTAATGTTGTTGGTGAGCATGTGGGCAGAGAGAACATGATTCCAAAGAAACAGACTATATACAAAACTCTGAACATTAGAAATAAGAATATCAGAAGAATTTGAAAGTATGAGAATGCAGAAGCAAGTTAGAAAGCAGAGAGATGTAGAAATAGATAACATTGCATTGAAAAAAAGAGGCTTTGAAAAGAAAATAAAAGGATGGAAGAAAGATGGATTTAATAAAAAAAATATGGGCATCAAATTAGACATTTTCATGGAAACATTTTCATGGAAACATTTTCAAATAAGACTTACAGTCAAAATCCAGAAGGAATTCATTTAGTTTAAGAAAACTAGCTGGGTACTTTAGTATCTAGCGGAACTCTAATTTTATATATAACTTTATGTTTGAGGTATTTATTTTTTAAAATATAAATCTTTTGTCAGGTGTCCATCAATTAAACACACAGGTTTTCTCTATTGTTAATTCATAAATGAATAACATTGGAAATGATTTGTGTTTCTAATTAGCTGCTATTTTAGAAGCTGGAATAGAATATTTTGGTTATACTGTTACCCCAGATTTTCTGAGAAGTCATTTAAAATGTCAATGTTTAGGAACATAAAATATAAGTGATTATTGGAACTTCTGCTTCTAGCCATAACTGGATGCTATAGAATAAGTGGACTAAAATTGTGATTCCACTGGAAACAACTAAAAAACTAGACAAAACATATGAGGCAGCCAATTTTAGGGATTAAAAGCATGCATTGCAGGACCAGAGTTTTGAGTAAATACATGGAATGATAAACCCTGGTTCAACCCAGTTCATTCTCTTTTTCTTGGTCATTATAATAGAAGGTAGACAACCACCCCCACACACACATACTCCGAGGCTGACAAAACACTTCTAATTTGAATGGCAGAGGACCAGACAAAAAGCAGGTATAGAAGAAGTTGCCAAAGCTCAGGAGAGTATACCATGCTATTTATTGTTAAAGACAGTCCTGCACATCACAAAACAAGATCTCTAATGCATCACAGAAAGCAAGTGCTATTGGTATTAGAGTAGATTGAGGCACCAGAAGTCTTGTGTTGGGAGATATTTGGGTTCTACCTAGCAGGACAAAAAGGAGAAACCACACTAAGTGGAACACTTCCCACATTCCTTTTGAAAGAAGGAGTAAGACCAGACATTAGATATCTGCCACATCCTGCAGCTATTTAAAAAAGAAAAAAAAACTGAAATAGGTTTTTTTCCTAATAAACAAGAAACCCAAGCTTTATGAGATTTATGAAAAGATTTTCCAGCAATTCAATTATTCGCCAGAACAAAATTTAATATCAATTAAAAAGAAATATCATAATATAAACTAATAGCATATCCACCAAGTCATCCCAGAAAGTTTTTTATCTAGCTAAATGAAAGCATTTTAAAATAAACAAAAGTTGATGGACTACATCTCCAGTGACTAACACTACAAGAAATGCCAATTTGCTTCAAGCTAAAAGGAAATGATAATCAATGGAAACTTTCATCTATGAGCATTATGTTCATTTTCTAGGGTTGCTACAATAAAGGATCACAAACTGGGTTGCTTAAAAAAACAGAAATTTATTGTCTCATAGTTCTGGAAGCTAGAAATCTGTTATGGTTTAGATATGAGGTATCCTGCCTAAACTTGTGTGCCATTATATAATCAGTAAATTAATCCACTTGATGAATTAATAATTTGAATGGGTTACTGGGAGGTAAATTTTGGTAAGTGGGGCATGGATAGAAGAACTGGGTAACTGGGGGCATATTTAGGAATTATGTATTTCATTCTTGGCTTCTTCTGCTCCCTCTCTGCTTCCTGGCTATTGTAATTTGTGAAACTTTTCCCTACTGTTTCCTTCCCCCATAATGTTCTATCTCACCTCAAACCCAGATCAATAGAGTTAACCAACCATGGACTGAACCTCTGAAACCATGATTTCCAAATAAAACTCCTCCTCTTAATTGTTCTTGCCAGGTATTTTGGTCATAGTAATGAAAAACTGGTCAACACAGAAATTGGTACCAAGAGTGGGATCGTTGCTGTGACTAACCTGACAATGTGGTTCAGAAACCTTCAGAAATTGTTTGTTGAAGAACTTTGAAAAATTGAGGATGCAAGATGGAGAAGTCTTAGAATGCTATTAACAGTGGTTCTGGTGGGAGCTCAGAAGACCAGAATGCCAATAAGACTGAGGACAGAAATAATCGTACTCATGATGTTTCAGAGTAAAATGGGGATTCTATTGGAAATCAGACTAGAAGTCATATGTTTCATTTTGGAAAACAATGTGTCTATGTTTTGTCCATGATCTGCGACTTTCTGTGAGGCTGAATTTAAAGGCAATGAAATAATTAATGAAATTTCAAGGTAGCACAACATTTAAGCAGTAGCATGGATTTTTACTGGCAGCTTTTAGCCAGGTTTGCTGTAAGAATTTGGAGAAAAGAGCAGAGCAGAAGGATTTTTTAAAAATTCAGTGTGACCAGAAAATATTCAAGTGAAATTGGGACCAAGGAATGTGTGCATATTGACACATTAACACAACAAAGAGAAGTTAAGCACTTTGCCCAGAGATGATAGGAAAGATGCCTTGAGGCCCTCTCAGGAATCAGCAAGACCGTATCCACTTGTAGACTTAAGGGTATAGAAGTTAAGCATTTTAAAGAGACATTGGGGGCACCCCACTTGCACAGGTTTCCTAGAAAAACGATTTCCTCAGGATTTCTTTCACTATCTTCAGCCACTCAGACACTCAAAGGTCACTTCAACCAGGATCCAATGGGTTCTGTCTACTGTTTGCATTGGTTGAAGACCTGGGCATTTTGCACAAGGTGCTGATTTTGCAGCAGTACAGAATACTGGAGTTAGTGGGGCCACAGGGGCCTCTAGCAAGATTTCAAAGAAAGGCCAGTCAACATGAAGCATGGTCAGAATCCGTATGGGAAGCCTCTGAAAGTGTAATACATGACTTTGTGAAGGTAAACCCAAAACTGAAATGTAAACCGCATGATTAAGAGATGCTAGTAACTTGAACTACCTGCTGAGGAAAGCTGTTGACTATGGACAGAGACAGCCTAAGAGACAGGTCATATGGACTGCTGGAAAGAAAGACCATGGGGGTAGGGATGCCCAATCCCTTTGGAGATCACACTTCATCACCATGTGCAGATGGGGAGCTACAGGAATTGTTTGCATGTCTATCTTTCATTCTTATCTTGGTCCCATCCCTTTTTTCTATGTTCCTATTCCTCCACCTTGGAATGGAAGTGCTTACTGTGTACCATTGTATGTTGATATATGTAGATTGCTTATGATTGTTTCAGGGACTTGCAAACAAGTTTGCCTTATATCTCAGATATGACTTTGGACTTAAACTTTTGGGAAATGCTGGAATTGTTAAGATTATGGGGCTCTTAGAGATAGACTAAATGCATTTTGTGGTGTGAGATGGACATGAGCTTTTGGGGGCCAGGATAGTATATTATGATTTGAATACGAGGTATTCCCCCAGAGGCTCTTGTGTTCATTCAGGTGGTGAAATAATTAGATTATGAAAACTGTAACCTAATCAGTTCATCCTAGTTTGAACATATTAACTAGGTGGTAACAGTAGTGGTGGGGAATAGCTATAAGGGGTCCCTGGGGATATGCCCTTGAAAGGTTCATCTTCCTTGTGGACCCTTCCCCTGTCTCTTTCTCTGTATCCTGGGTGCCACGAGCTGAGTAGCTTTTCTTCACCATAACTTTTAACCATGATGTTCTGCCTCATCTTAGATCTATAGCAATGAGTCCATTGGTATGGATTTAGTCTTCATGGAGTGAACCTATGAAATTGTAAAACTAAAATAAACATCTCCTCTCCATGCTGTTCTTATCAGATATTTTGGTCACATAAACACAAAATTAACTAGCACCCAATCAAAAACCAGCTATTCTGAAGGTTAGTTCCTCCTGATTCTAATACCATTCTAAGAATAAAACTGATATATGATAATAAAAATGAGAGTGACAGTTGCCTGTGGTTGGAAGGGAACAAGATGTGGTGTTCTGTGAGGCAGATATTAGAAGAAGGTAGCACAGAAATTTTTTGAGATAATGACAAAATTCTATATTTTATTGTGTTGCCTGCTTACCAGTTTTATAAAAATGCATCGAACTGTACACCTATGATTTTTTCATCTAATTTAATTCAAAATAATGACCTATCTCAAAACTATTGCTAATGTTCAAGTGCTCATTTTTCAACTATGTATGTAATACCTTGATCTTGACTAAAAAATATTCAACTTTCTCCAAACTCCTCCTCTTTGTTCATAAAAACCATCCCTGATACTTGGTTTATACATTTCTGACAATGACAGTATTCTCCCACTCAGTAGGACTTTAAAAATGAGATTTCCTTGTCTAAATCTACCTCTTTCAGGAAGGTGGGGTCAAATTCAGCTCCCTTGTAGAATTATTTTTACCCCTTATCAATATGTTGGTGTAGAAGAGAGGTAGGTATAATTTTTCTGTAAAGAGTCAAATTTTAATAGTTTAGGTTTTTCAGGACAAACTTTCTCTGTTGAAAGTACTGAATTCTGCCCCATTGCACAAAAAAGAATCCATAGACAATATATATAAACAAATGAGTATGGCTGTGTTCCAAAACAGTTTTATTTATAAAGCCAAGGAGTAGGCTAGATTTGGCTAGTAGGCCAAAGTTTACCAACCTTTGATTTAGACTTTCATTGGGGTTAACCATGTTGAAAATTGTTCTTGACCTGTACCGACTCCAATCAACCCAAGCTGCAACTATTGCCTGTTAAAATTTATTCTCCAAACAACAACCAAAGTCATGGTCAAAAATGTAAATCAGATCAAGTTATTCTGTGGCTTGAGGTCTTTTAATGGCTTCCTGTTGCTCATAAAGTTAGATCCCACATCTTTATTATGATCTTCCTGTTCTGGTCCTTACCTATACCTGAAGCCCACATCCTATTAGTCTGTTTTCTTTACTAAAATTTGAGCATGATATCCTTTTGATAGAATTGTACTTTTGATAGAATAAATGTGTTGTATTATTTTACTTACTTATTTTTGTTCAGTTTTTCTGCCCTCTTTATTTTATATACTCCATACAAAACAAAACTTTATTTTATAGTCACTCTGTTTCAAGTAATGCCCGGGCCATGATAAGCACCTATAAACATCTGCAGAGTGCATGTATGCATAAGTCATGCACATACACACCATTAGTGGATTAATTTCCACATACACACCAGCCTAGTGGACTATTGGGTCTTCCTCATTAATCCCATCTCTGTCCTATTGTGGTTTTTTTTTTTGTTTTTTTTTTTGTGTGTGTGTGTTCCAAACAGTGTTTTGAGGCTCTTCTTCTATGTAATGTACTCTCTGAAGAATTTTTAAACCTCTAAGAAATTGCAATTTCATCCTTCTTTACATCAGCATTAGAATTATACCAAATTGCAGGAATTTTGTCTTCCATACATTTTCATTTAAAATAATCCAGGCATCTTGTAAACTATAAATCTTTGAATGTGAAAACTATTTTTTATTTTTCTTTATATGATTCTCAGTGCTTTTATTCACAAAGAAAGTACTTTCCGGAACTTTGTTGGCTTTGAATGATAAGTAATTAGATTATATATTAATTGGTCTTGGATGCGTAAATAATCATAGCAGTGTTACAGGAATCCAGCTTATGTTACAGTGAAATAATTTGTTTAGAATTACATTTTCTGTAAGATGTTCTGTATTCTCTTAGTTTCTTAATTAATATTTAATTTTTCTCTAAGTTCTGAGTATTTTCTGTAAAAGTTAAATATTAAACAATGTAAAAATTCAATAAAATATAAAGTATAGCTTACTTAGTGTATTTTCTACACTCCTTCCCTTTAGGGATTTCTGTCACTCTTTGGAGGTATTTGTTTTCTAAGAGAACATAGAGGAGAGGCTTCTATTTGCTCCCCAACATCTATTCTTTCTTTCCTTTATAGTAAATTTTATTGTGAACAAACCATCCATAACATTCTATAATCTCCCTTGAAGCCAAGTATGGAAGTGAGTAAATGTTGATTAATGGCAAACAAGTGAATGAACCTGTTCCATTCCTCCTTGAATGTGAATATGACTGTTACAGTTCTGTAGCTGGCGCAGACCATGAGACAATCTAGGGAATGAAATCCAAGCTTGGTAAAGCAACAAGGTAGTTCAAATTCGTAGCTTGTGACATACCAACTTCATACTGACCACACTGCTTCTGATTGTGGCACGAAAATAAACATTAATTTTGTTACAGTCATTTTTGTTTGTTTGTTTCTTGCTATTTTTATTGGCAGCTGAATTAGATAATAAGAGAATAATTTAGCAGAGTCAGCCTCTAATTAACAGGATTAAAACTGAGTACTATGATATTACCTTGTGAGACCTTGGACCGCTCAACTTATTGACCTCCAATGCAATGAACTCTTTTGTGAAATAAATAATAACCTTTTTTTGTAAAACAAAAACCTACTTGACAGAGTTATATGGAAGAGTAAACATCATAATATATGCACGAACAGTACAATACACAGCCTGATGCATGAAAGTTCTAGTTTAATGTTAGCAGTTATTGGTTACTCATATCATTGAATATGTTAAAGTAATTTTTATTGTTCTTATTTTAATGTGACTTTCAAGAAAAAATCACATAGATTAAATCTAGGAAAAAATTGCCACAAGACTTAATAATAAGAGTGAAGGCAGTTAGATTCTGAGACATATTTAAGCCAACTGTTCCCATTTAGGTCTAAAACACTGTGGCCTCTGGCCTCTAACTAAGATGTAACCAGGGGAATCTGCAGTGCTCAACATGATATTCACATCTATAGCCAACATTTTTACACTGAATCATGTGTGCTGGTTTAGAAAGCATAGAAAACATGTTCAGCTCAGTGCCTGATAATGATGTTAGCTGAACCTGAATATACCTCCAGACAAATGAATGTCTCTAAACTAGAGAAAGTTATTAGGAGTTATAAATTAAGCATACAAAAAATCATCAAATTAAAAATAAAAATAGTACAAACACTAATTACTAAAAATTTGGAAATTTGCATAATAAATGTTGCATCTGTCTTCTCTTTTACAATTAACAAGTCACTTAAATAAACATTATCTCAGACATTTAATACTAAACTGATTTAAAGCAAAATTTCGGAAAGACTTCAATGTGCTAATAGGCAAAAGATTATATGAAATTAGTTATTTCACATACTTTTCCATCCACACATCATTAACCTCCTACAGGTCCATAACATTATAGAACACAGTTTACAAAATGTTTTACTGAAAAATTATAAAGTCCTTAGGGGTAAGGCCTTTGTTCCAATCAAATCTCTAACTTCAGTTCCAAGACTATACAGAAATAAAAACAGAACCTGGAGTGAAATTTCAGTGGCAGAGATGGAATTTAATTCTCACCTGCAGTCTTCTGCTACAAGAACTCAAGGGGTCAGGCTTCATGGTGGAAGTCGACTGGAGACCTCAAGGACAGAAATGACATCAAGTTGGTAATTGGCCAATGTGTGCTCTGGAGGAACTATCACTCCTTGGCAGTATAATTTGGGGCAAATTATGCAAGCTTTCTGGGCCTTATATGTTCCCTCTCATATGAAATACAGAAATAATAAGCTTAATGACTTCTGAAATGCCCATATTTTAGTCAGCTTTTCCACTACTGTGATTAAAAGATCTGACCAGAGGAATTTTGGGGAAAAGGAGTTTATTTGAGGGCTCACAGTTTCAGAGGTCGTAGTCCATACAAGGCCAGCTCCATTTCTTGGGGCTCCAGGTAAGGAAGAAGAACATCATGGAGGAAAAGTGTGGCAGAGGGAAGCAGCTTACATGATGATCAGGAAGCAGAGAGAGGTCTTCACTTGCTAGATACCAATATGTACCCCAAAGCCATGTCCCCAATGCCCCACCTCCTTCAGCTGCAACCCACTTGCCTCCAGTTACTTAATTAATTCCATCGGAGATTAAATCATTAGTTATTTTAAGGCTCTCACAACCTAATCTTTTTCCTTCTGAACCCTCTCACATTGTCTCGCATGTAAGCTTTGGGGGACATCTTCCATAGAAACTGTAACCCATGGCCCACAAAGCTCATATTCATCTGACAATGCAAAATATATTTAGTCCATTCCCAAGGGTCCCCATGATCTCAACAGTTCCAAAATTGCCCAGTGTTCTCCAGTCTTCTCTTAGGCTAAAGGCAATTTCGCTTTGTGAGCTCCCATCAATTTAAAAGCAATTTACAAATATCCAATGTATAAAGGTACAGAGTAAGCATTATCATTTACAAAAAATAGGGGCATAGAAAGAAGGGATGCAATCAAAGCAAGACCAAAATCCAGCTGGACAAACTGGTTTGTATTTCTGTCTTCAGCATCTAGAGCACATGGCATGATGTCCTCTGAAAAGGGCTTGTATAGCTCTACCGCTGTGGCCTTGTTGGTTGCAGCCAAAGTGGCTTTTCCATTGGCTTATCTCTGCTGAATTCCTATAGAATTCCTAGGACAATGTCCTATGCTACTAGCATTTTTTAATCTGAGCAATCTCCACTGCAGCTTTGGCTTTCTCCTCTCATCTTCACACTGAATTCTCAGGAGGTGCCCACAGGGACTCCAACCTGCTGTACTTTACCTGGCCTCACCAGGCCTTCCTTTGAAATCATGGTGGAAGCCTCCATGATCCCCTAACTCTAGTATCCTGCATTCCTGCAGAACCAGCCCCATGTGGTTGACACCAAGGTCTCTTGTCATCTTCAGTAGTAGTCAAGCCTCCAGAGACCCTGTCTTTAGAAGTCTCTGAGTGTCTGAGTGGCTTAGCACATTAAAAAACAAAACAAAACAAACAACAACAACAACAAAAAACTTTCTAGGCCCCCTTGTGCAAGAAGGGTGCCCTAAGGGTCTCTTCTCAAAAAAATGTTCACTTTTATTCCCTAGAACTTGAGATGGGTGTGGTCTTGCTAGCTCCTGAGATGCCCTCAGGATATCTTTCTAATTGTCTCTGGGCAAAGTCTTTAGCATTTCTTTAGTGGCAGTCACATCTTTAACAACTGCAACATCCTTAGCCCTAGTTTTACTCCCACAGTTCAAGTCCTTGTTTTTTTTTTTTTATTGTTGTTTTACAAAACTTTCTGTCCTGCTTTCTGCTCCTAATTATCAAAATAAATTTGGCTAAAAGCTACCTGCAATATCCATGCCACTGCCTGAATGCTATACTGCCTAGAAATTTCTTCTGCCAGATTAAGGAGTCCATCACTCTTAAAATCAGCCTCACAAGAAAGTGTTGGAGAGTGAACCCAACACAGTGGCGGGCGGGGAGGCAGCGCTGTCAGTACCTCCTCAATAACTGGGTCAGAGAGTCACATTAATACGTTCAGATTCTACCTGCTGAGAAACTTCTAGCAAAATTCCAATGAAGTGAGACCTGCTGGTGAATTTGTAGGATTATTGGAGGTGAGAGTTTGCCCCAGACTAGTGAATCTCTGCCATGCAGCAAGGAGGTCCAGACCCACCATCCCCTGCTGCTGTGCAGCAACCAGCCTCCGAGGCGGTTCAACAGGTGCGGCACAGGGGCCCTATAAAGAGGTCTCTAACCAAGCCTTCATGAAATAGCAAACCCAGAACCAATACCAACCTAGACTGGGTCAGACCAGAGACAGGCCAGACCCACCCCTCCAGCAAGGAGCCTGGGGCCCGCCATAGCAGAGAGGTGACAACATCACCAGAATTCCACCAATGGGATTCCTTCCCAGCGGAATCGGCTTTAGCAGGTTTGTGTTTCCCACCCCCACCAGATACATACAGCCGGGAAAACTCGACCCAGAGCTCCGTGGGCGTGACTGTGGAGGCTGAGGGAAATGGAGGAGACTCCCGACCCCCAACTCCCACTACTGCCAATGGCATGGGCATGACTGTAGGGGCTGAGGGAAGCAGAGGAGACCCCCGATCCCCAATTCCCACTACCACCAGTGGCGTGGACGTGTCTGTAGGGGCCGAGGGAAGCAGAGGAGATTCTTGATCCCCAACTCCCCTTACCACCAGCAGCGACACCCAAGATCTTAGGGGCGTGCCCACCAAAGGGGTCCAGAAAAAATAAACTGTCGGCTCCCAAATCACCGCTCCACAGCACTGGGGCTTGGATGAATGACAGAGAGAGTGCTCAGTTGTTTGGGAAATAGGGCACACAGTGGGGCTACAAGTGTAACCAGATCCTTGGAGAGCGCCTCCGGTGAGCGGGTCTGGGCTGGCTGGCAGGAGGAAGGGGGGAGGGGCCAGTTAAGAGAAATGGCTCTGAACTAACAGGATTGAGAGACTCCCAGGAGCTGCCTTACAGGGATTGCTGCTGGCACAGAGGGCTGAAGCTCCGCTCAGAGGGCACAGTTCCACCTACTGGAAGAGAAGAAAATGGATCTCCAAGACTTCATTTTTTTTTTTTTAATTTCTATTTTATTAGTTTTTTTTCTCCTCTTTTTCTTCCTTCTTTCTTTCCCTTTTCAAGTTTTATTGTTTTTTCCATTCTCCTCTATTCTCTCTCTCACTCTTTCTTTTTAAGAGCACCTTCCTTCTCCTTCCCCTCAACTTTCATCCCAATTACGGTAATTGTCTAAATGCAAATAGGTGATTGTTTCAAGGCTGTCTATAGGGCTGCTAAATACCTAGCTATTACCAAACACCCTGATCCAATCGCCTGTTAATATCCCCCTTCAGTAGAGCAATCTTCCAAAGTAGCCAAGACATACTAACCTTCACACCATCATAGCACCTAACCTAAACATAAAGTCCTAAGACCAAACAACAAATCACTATATGCATACAGAATCCATAAGCCTTTTATGAATTGAATGAATCAGCTTTAAAGCACAATAAAGCCCAACATTTCTAGACATAGACTCCCACCACAAAGGAAATTTATAGGAGAAAACAGAAATGCAGCAGTTAAACAGAGTTGGAAAGTAACGTGAATACCATGAGAAAACAAGGGAAAAAAGGATTACAAACAATGCAGGACAACTTAAATTTACAGGAGAAACTAGAGGCATCAGAAAAATGGACAGAGAAAGAACTCAAGGCATACCTGACTCAGATGGAATGGAATCTTAGAGAAGTCATTAGACAGCAAGTCAAAACAATGAAAGAATACTTTGAAAACGAATTGCATAAGCAAATTCAAATTGCAAAGGATGAACTCTACCAGAAGATAGAGATTAAAAAAAAAATAAAAAAAAAGTAATCAAAGAAATGCAAGAAAACATAAACCAAATTAAAAAATTCAAAAGGAGAATATTACAAATAGACTAGATCAAATAGAAGTCAGAACATTAGATAATGAAGACAAAGTTTATCAACTCGAAAAGAATATAGTCAATGCAGAAAGGATGTTAAGAAATCATGAGCAATCCATACAAGAGATATGGGAGGTCATAAAAAAAACAAAGTTGAGAGTCCTTGGGATAGAAGAAGGAATAGATGTTCAAACCAAAGAATGAACAATCTGGTGAATGAAATAATCTTAGAAAACTTCCCAGATATGAAAGATGGAATGGATCGCCAAATCCTGGAAGCCTACAGGACCCCAAACATACAAAACTGTAATAGACCAACTCCAAGACTCATAATTATGAAGATATCCAACATACAGAAAAAGGAGAGAATATTAAAAGCTAGAGAGAAAGGAAGCAGATTACATTCAGGGGTAAACCAATTAGGTTAACGGCTGATTTTTCATCACAGACATTGAAAGCGAGAAGATCCTGGAACAACGTATTTCAAATGCTGAAAAATAGTGGATTCCAACCAAGAATACTATATCCAGCAAAATTAAGCTTCAGATTTGACAATGAAATTAAAATATTTCATGATAAACAAAAGTTAAAAGAATTCGCAGCCAGAAAACCAGCACTGCAAGGCATTTTGAGCAAAATACTACAAGAAGAGGAATTGAAAAACAGCACCCAAAACTAAAAGTGGGAGGTAACTCAGTAAAGGGGGGGGGAATAACCAAAGAGGAAAAACTAGCCAAATTAAGATAAATAAATAAATAAGCATGAGTGGAAGTACAAACTATATATCAATAGTAACCCTAAATGTTAATGGCTTAAATTCACCAATCAAGAAACCTAGGCTAGTAACCTTGATTAAAAAACAGATCCAACAATATGCTGACTTCAGAAGACTCATATGATAGGAAAAGACATACACAGGCTGAAGATGAAAGGTTGGAAAAAATCATACCACTCACATGGTCCTCGGAAGCAAGCAGGTGTGGCCATACTCATATGGAATAAAATCAAATTCAAACCTACGTTAATCAAAAGGGATAAAGACGGACACTATATACTGTTAAAAGTAACCATTCACCAACAAGTCATAACAATTATCAATATGTATGCACCAAACAATGGTGTTGCAACATTCAAAAAACAAACTCTCCTCAAATTCAAGAGTCAAATAGACCACAACACAATAATTATGGGTGACTTCAACACACTGCTCTCTCCATTGGACAGATCCTCCAGACAAAAGCTGAATAAAGAAACTATAGAACTCAATAACACAATCAATAACCTAGACTTAACCAACATATATAGAGTATATCAACCATCATCAAGTGGATACACGTTCTTCTCAGCAGCACATGGATCCTTCTCAAAGATAGACCATATATTATGCCATAGGGCAACTCTTAGTAAATATAAAGGTGTGGAGATAATACCATGCATCTTATCTGATCATAATGGAATGAAACTGGAAATCAATGATAAAAGAAGGAAGGAAAAATCCTGCATCACCTGGAAAATGAACAATATGTTACTGGATGATAAATGGGTTACAGACAAAAAGGAGGAAATCAAAAAATTCTTAGAGATAAATGACAATACAGACACAACATAGTGGAATCTATGGGACACAATGAAAGCAGTTCTAAGAGGGAAATTCATTGCCTGGAGTTCATTCCTCAAAAAAAGAAAAAACCAACAAATAAATGAGCCCACTCTTCAACTCAAAACCCTAGAAAAGGAAGAGCAAAACAACAGCAAATGTAGTAGAAGGCAAGAAATAATTAAAATCAGAGCAGAAATCAATGAAATTAAAACAAAAAAAAACATTGAAAAAATTGATAAAACTAAAAGTTAGTTCTTCAAAAAAATAAATAAGATCGACAGACCATGTTAATGAAGAGAAGAAGAGAGAGAACTCAAATTACTAACATACAGGATGAAAAAGGCAATATCACAACGGACACTACAGAAATACAGAAGATAATTAGAAATTATTTTGAAACCCTATATTCCAATAAAATAGAAGATAGTAAAGATATCGATAAATTTCTTAAGTCATATGATTTGCTTGATTGAGTCAGGAAGATACACACATTTTAAACAGACCAATAACAAAGGAGGAAATAGAAGAAGCCATCAAAAGATTAGAAACCAAGAAAAGCCCTGGACCAGATGGGTATAGAGTGGAGTTTTACAAAACCTTCAAAGAAGAATTAACACCAATACTTTTCAAGCTATTTCAAGACATAGAAAAAGAAGGAGCTCTTCCAAATTCATTCTATGAGGCCAACATCACCCTGATACCGAAACCAGACAAAGACACTTCAAAGAAAGAAAACTACAGACCAATATCTCTAATGAACTTAGATGCAAAAATCCTCAATAAAATCCTGGCGAATACAAAAGCACATCAAAAAAATTGTGCACCATGATCAAGTAGGATTCATCCCTGGGATGCAAGGATGGTTCAATATACAGAAATCAATAAATGTTATTCACCACATCAATAGACTTAAAGATAAGAACCACATGATCATCTCCATAGATGCAGATAAAGCATTCGACAAAGTACAGTATCCCTTTATGTTCAAAACACTAGAAAAACTAGGGATAACAGGAACTTACCTCAACATTGTAAAAACTATATATGCTAAGCCTCAGGCTAGCATCATTCTAAATAGAGAAAAACTGAAGGCATTCCCTCTAAAATCTGGAACAAGACAGGGATGCCTTCTCTCACCACTTCTATTCAATTTAGTTCTCAAAATACTAGCCAGAGCAATTAGACAGACAAAAGAAATTAAAGGCATAAAAATAGGAAAAGAAGAACTTAAATTATCACTATTTCCAGTTGATATGATACTATATCTAACAGACCCAAAAGGGTCTACAAAGAAACTATTAGAGTTAATAAATGAATTCAGCAAAGTGGCAGAATATAAAATCAACACGCATAAATCAAAGGCATTCCTGTATATCAGTGACAAATCCTCTGAAATGGAAATGAGGACAACCACCCCATTCACAACATCCTCAAAAAAAAAATTGGGGGGAATCAACCTAACAAAAGAGGTGAAAGATTTATACAATGAAAACAACAGAACCCTAAAGAGAGAAATAGAAGATCTTAGAAGATGGAAAAATATACCCTGTTCATGGATAGGCAGAATTAACATCATCAAAATGGCATTATTACCCAGAATTCTCTATAAGTTTAATGCAATGTCAATCAAAATCCCAATGGCATTTCTTGTAGAAATAAAGCAATCATGAAATTCATATGGAAAAATAAAAGACCCAGAATAGCAAAAGCAATTCTAAGAAGGAAGTGTGAATCAGGAGGTATAGCGATACCTGAGTTCAAACTGTACTACAAATCAATAGTAACAAAAACAGCATGCTACTGGTACCAAAACAGGCGGGTGGACCAATGGTACAGAATAGAGGATACAGAGACCAATCCACAAAATCACAACTTTCTTATATTTGATAAAGGGACTAAAAGCATGCAATGGAGGAAGGATAGCATCTTCAACAAATGGTGCTGGGAAAACTGGAAATCCATATGCACCAAAATGAAACTGAATCCCTTTCTCTCACCATGCACAAAAGTTAACTCAAAATGGATAAAAGAGCCTGATATCAAATCAGAGACTCTGCATCTGATAGAAGAAAAAGTTGGCTCCGACCTACATACTGTGGGGTCGGGCTCCAAATTCCTTAATAGGACACCCATAGCACAAGAGTTAATAACAGGAATTAACAAATGAGACTTACTTAAACTAAAAAGTTTTTTCTCAGCAAGAGAAACAATAAGAGAGGCAAATAGGGAGCCTACATCATGGGAACAAATTTTTACTCCTCACACTTCAGATAGAGCCCTAATATCCAGAGTATACAAAGAACTCAAAAAATTAGACAATAAGATAAAAAATAACCCAATCAACAAATGGGCCAAGGACCTGAAAAGACACTTCTCAGAGGAGGACATACAATCAATCAACAAGTACATGAAAAAATGCTCACCATCAGAGAAATGCAAATCAAAACCACCCTAAGATACCATCTCACTCCAGTAAGATTGGCAGCCATTATGAAGTCAAACAACAAGTGCTGATGAGAATGTGGAGAAAAGGGTACACTTGTACATTGCTGGTGGGACTGCAAATTGGTGCGGCCAATTTGGAAAGCAGTATGGAGATTTCTTGGAAAGCTGGGAATGGAACCACCATTTGACCCAGCTATCACCTTTCTCAGACTATTCCCTGAAGACCTTAAAAGAGCATACTATAGGGATACTGCCACATCGATGTTCATAGTAGCACAATTCACAATAGCTAGATTATGGAACCAATCTAGATGCCCTTCAATAGATGAATGGATAAAAAATGTGGCATTATACACAATGGAGTATTACTCAGCACTAAAAAATGACAAAATCATGGAATTTGCAGGGAAATAGATGGCATCAGAGCAGATTATGCTTAGTGAAGCTAGCCAATCCCTAAAAAATAAATGCCAAATGTCTTTTTTGATATAAGGAGAGCAACTAAGAACAGAGCAGGGAGGAAGAGCATGAGGAAAAGATTAATGTTAAACAGAGACGAGAGGTAGGAGGGAAAGGGAGAGAGAAGGGAAATTGCATGGAAATGGAAGGAGACCCTCATTG
Organism: Ictidomys tridecemlineatus; assembly: GCF_052094955.1. Lineage (NCBI taxonomy): Eukaryota > Metazoa > Chordata > Mammalia > Rodentia > Sciuridae > Ictidomys > Ictidomys tridecemlineatus. Next base: position 54,492,583 of record NC_135487.1, read on the forward strand.
TTATACAAAATTACATATAAGAGGTTGTGAGAGGAAAGGGGAACAAAAACAAGGGAGAGAATTGAATTACAGCAGATGGGGTAGAGAGAAGATGGGAGGGGAGGGGAGGGGGGATAGTAGGGGATAGGAAAGGTAGCAGAATACAAAAGTCACTAATATGGCACTATGTAAAAACATGGATGTGTAACCGATGTGATTCTGCAATCTGTATTTGGGGTAAAAATGGAAGTTCATAACCCACTTGAATCAAATGTATGAAAGATGATATGTCAAGAGCTTTGTAATGTTTTGAACAACCAATAAAAAAAAGTGTTGGAACAGGGAGAAAATGCACACAACTTCTCAGCCAGAATATAACACAAATTGACTCTAGATCAATTATCAATAGTCTCCTCCTTTTCCTCTAAACTCTTTTGAGCCCTGTCTTCACTGTCCACTGTCCTAATGGCATTCTGGTCTTCTGAGCTCCCACCAGAATCATCCATTAATCTTTGCTTACAGTAAGTAACCAGAGTATTTCCAGCTTGCACTGCTAAGCATCTCAAAATTACTCCAAGCAATTCCCAAAAGTTCCATTAGTTTCTGAATCACATATTCAGGTTAGTCACAGCAACAACCCCACTCTTGATCCCAATTTCTGTTTTATTCAGCTTTTCCATTGCTGTGACTAAAAGACCTGACCAGAGGAATTTTAGGGAAAAGAGTTTGTTTGAGGACTACAATTTTAGAGGTCTTAGTCCATACAAAGCCAGCTCCATTTCTCGGGGCTCCAAGTGAGGCAGAACATCACGGTGGAAGAGTGTGGCAGAGGTAAGGAGCTTGCATGATGATCAGGAAGCAGAGAGAAGTCTCCACTTGCCAGATACCAATATGTACCCCAAAGCCATGCCCTCAATGCCCCATGTCCTCCAGGCACACCACACCTGCCTCCAGTTACCACTCAGTTAATCCCAACAGGGGTTAAATCACTGATTAGTTTAAAGCTCTCACAACCTAATTATTTTTCCTTTGAACCCTCTCATGTTGTCTCAGGCATAAACTATTGGGGCACATCTCAGATACAAACCACAACAGAGCAATATCTCTTAATTTCTCTTAGCTGATATGAGCTGGAATAAATAAAATAACATAAATTGGTGATGTAGATGAGGAAGATGTATCATAGGAACAACTTAACCCTTCAGTTAATATCACTGGGCCGACTCTAAACATGAACAACCACCATCGGTCATCTTATTTTTTTTAATATTGCTTCTATTTTAAATTCCTTTGTTAATACTATTATTAATAATACCCTTAATAATAGTAATGGCTGCTTATACTAATTTTGTTTTTCATTTTTTAAAACTAATTCATCATTTATTTGTTCACCTCATCCTTTTTCCATTATGAGGTAGAAAGTGAAGTCAGACACTCACTGAATCTGTTCTCTTAGAGTAATATCATATTTGCATAAATTCCCCAATAAGTAAAGTGCAGAGTCAAGGTCTGCTGACATATGTGGCCCTCTTCCTGACTTAGATTTATCAGGATTGTAATCTCCATATGTCGGGAGCCAGAGTATCTGCCTTGATTTCTTTCATCCTTGGGCTTCCTTCTTTACCTTTACATGATTAAAACAGCTTACTGTGTGTAAGGATGCCCCTTGTAAATTAAAACTTTATAACATCCTTAAGGAAAACTCCTCAAACTCACCTCACAAATAAAGGCATCAAACTTTGAACTACGTCAGAGGTCTGATAACTCTCTTTTTAAATTCTCTTTTCACACAAAGTATTTTATATCCTCACAGCATTGAATAAGAAAGAAGCATTCCAGGTAGCAGACATTTGGCAGGCATCTTCATCCGTTCCTTCAGGTTGTAAATGGCATTGATACAAAAATCTCTCTCTCTCTCTTTTTTTATGGTGCTGTGAATTGAACCTAGGAGCTCGTGAATGCAAGGGAAGCACTCTACCAACTGAGCTACTTCCCCAGCCCTAATACAAAAATCTTAACAGATGACAGCACAATAAAGTTGTATGTTATTAAACGATGCAACTTACAGGGAAATATTCATTCTATATAATAACATTTTTGTTCTTTCATAAAATATTGATTAACAACTTTTTCCAGATTTTGTGCTAGGCTCCAGTTGATTTAAAGATTAAAAAGGGGGGAAAGAAACTTTGGCCTCAAAGACTTAACAGTATAATTAGGAGGAAAGGAGAGAAATAAAATTTCATATTGTTTGAGCTCAATGAAAATTGCTCTAATAGACATAAGACAATCTATGACAATTAAAGGAAGCACCTGTTTCAGAGAAGAGGTAATGCTCCATTTGAGTCCTAAGGAATGAATAGAAGTCCCTCAAATCAAGACATCAATCTGTGGGTATGGCTCAGTAGTAAAGCATGTGCTTAGCATGTATGTGGCTCTGGGTCTAAGCTCCACATCCACTTCTTAAAAAAAATGGAAAAAGAAAATAAAGAAGAGCATGGAGACAATACCAGTTCTAAGTTTTAGTGAGTGAATAGTACATATCACCTTATGGAAAATGGATATTCTTTAATAGGTCTAAATTACACAGAATTGGGAAAGAATTGTCTGGTGGCTGTGTGGAGCTGGTTTAAATAGAAGCAAGTGAAAGGTTTGCAAAATAATAAAAAATGAGTACCATATCCTTTGTATTGGGCTGGTGGTCAAGTGTGGAAGAGAGATACTGAGATAGCAGAACATTTTGGATATACAATCAGTAAGAATTGCAGACTGAAAAGAATAGCTAGCATATGCTCCCAAGTTGGAAGTATGAACCCAAGGGTGGTTACTTTGTTTAGAGAAATTAGAAAACAGACATTTCTCTCTTAGTCATGACAAATATAAATACAGAACGTTATATATTCAAGTCTGGACATTAAAGAAGATTTATAGACTGATATTATACATTTTAAAGGGACCAGCTCACAGGTAAAAATAATAGGATCACCTAGAGTAAAAGCACAGATGAAGATATCTCCCAGTATCTTGGGAATATGTAAGTGGGAGTAATTATTTGTACAAAATAACTATTAAAGAAGATTAAGCCTTCATCCTTCTTTTCCCTTACTGACTGAAACCAAGAATATATATATGAAACACAAACAAGATGATCCTACTGCAAGAATGAAGGCATTGCTAAAGTTTGAGGATACTAGTTTGTGGATGGAGATTGCAAAGCAACTAAAATGCTAGCTGACTTTAATATGAACTACTTTTCTTCTTGCACCTATTTTCTTCTTCCCAGGTAGAAAGAGACCAAGGAGGTCATTATGTTAACTGTGTTCTTGTTATCACACATAGGCAGAAGGGCACTCCTAACAACAGATATTCTCCTTAAATTAACCCATAAATGTGATATTCTTGATCTGTGCCTTTTCCGATTGCTGGCAGGATTATTATTTTGCCATCCTATTTTGTTTCTTGGATAAGTGAAATAGTAACCACCTACACTGTACAAGTTATAAAGAGTTTATAAAGAGTTGCATTGCTATAGATGTGAATGAAGCATGCTGTTTCTGATCTTTCTGGGGGAGTAGAGATTATTTCTATGAGTAAAGGAAAAGAAGGTACAAAATTTTCATCCATTAAAACATCAATGTGTCAATATTTACTTTGTAGATAATAATAAAAATATTTTCAACAATCCTGTGCTTCATGTTATTATAATTTTATTGATGAAATCCAGAGAATATATGGAATTCTCATTTTATAGGAATAAATAGCAAAACCAAAATTGAAAACAAGTGTCCAAAAAGGCTCATCACTAGCTAGGGCAGAAAATGAGATTTTGATATGTTTATTAATACAAACACATTAACAAGAAATTTTGCATAATAGCCTATAAATAATTAGTGAATTTTGACATACTCAGCGTAGCCTCCAGAATCTCCATAATTCTTTTTGAGAATCTTCCCTGACCTTTATTTCTTTTCTTCTAATCTGCTTCATTTACAAAGTTAAAATTTATAAAGTAAAGATACTGGTATCTTTTAGCTCATTCACTCCAGGTCCAGGATCTTGACTTTATTTCCCCTGGGTGAAAAGGAACAGAATTAAGGCAGATTGGTTGTGTCTGGATCATATTCAGATTAGTGAAGTTGCAAGGCCAAAGAATGAGAATTCAACAAACCAAGTTAAATGAAAGAGGATTATGGAAACACAGTAAAGATGAAATCAGAAGAGGTCTAATCTATTAAAATATATACATATATATTTACTGTCACTTTGAGAATTTGTTTCATTTGATAGCTTGGATAAATATTTATGTACTGTGCATTATACATTTGAATTTAATATAAAATCAGTTTAAAATATTCCCGATTGCAATGTAGCTGACAAGTTGAATACTGAATAAGATCACTGCTTTGAGGAAAAGTGTTCTACTGATTTGCCTTAGGTAAAATGATATACTCACATGTTCCCCCACCCCATCATCAACTGTATCAACTTGTTATCACAATCCCAGTTTGGAAGACTTTCATATTCAAATTATCCTCCTCTCCAAATATTCAAAAAGAATTACAGTAAATTCAGGGAATATTATAGCCACTGTAATTTAAAACATTAGATGGTAGGAAAGAAACATTCTCTTGCTCTCGAGTAATAATGGCTTACACATATGTGATCTGTCCCTTTTAACTTGCTTTAACACAAGCAATCTCATTTGAATTTCCTTCAGTAAACACTCCATACCAAAAGCAATCTAAAGATTTAATGCACTCTATCAAAATACAAATGATGCTCTTTGCAGAACAAGAAAAAAAACAGTCCTAAAATTCATATAGAAGTAAAAACAACCTAGAATAGTCAAAATAATTCTGAGCAATAAGACCAATGCTGGAGGCATCACAATGCCCAGCCTCAAATTATACTGCAGAGCTAGAATAACAAAAATTCAGCATAGTATTGGCATCCCAACAGACATGGAAACTAATAGAATAAAAGACACAGAAACAAATCCACGTAGAGTTATCTGATTCTTGACAAAGGTGCTGAAAACATACAGTGGAAAAAAGATAAACTCCAACAAATAGTGTTGGGAAAACTGGATATCCATATATAAAAGAATGAAACTCTCAACCTTCACAAAAATTAAACCAATGGCCTAGGAATTAGCCCAGAAGAACAGCAACTTCTGTAATATAACATAGGTTCAAATACTCCAACATATTGGCACAAACATCAACTTCTTTAATAAGACCTTAATAAACTCAAGAAATAAACCAAAATCAATAAGTGTGGTGGATGGCATCAAATTAAAAAGCTTCTGCACACAAAAGGAAAAAATTCACAGTGTGAAGATAGCCATGTATCTAAATATCTAAATATTTGGTATATAATCCCCCAAATTTAGGAGGCTAAGGTAGGAGGATCACAATTCAAAGCCAGCCTTAGCAATTTAGTGAGAGTGACTTAGTGAGAACCTGTCTCAAAACAAACAAACAAACAAAAAAAACATAACAAGGACTGGAGATGTAGCTCAGCAATAAAGCATCCACTGTTCAATTTCTAATAACAACAACAAGAAAAAAAAAAGAATGTGTAGATAGAGTCTACAAAATGGGAGAAAATCTTTTCCAGCTCCTCTTTCTGTAAGGGATTAATACACAGAATATATAGATAATTCAAAAATTAAATCCCAGATAAACAACAACAACAACAACACAATTAATAAATGGGCAAATGATCTATAGAGACTTTTTCAAAAGAAGAAATGTAAATGACCAATAAGTATTTTTAAGATGTTTAATATCCTTCACAATTTTGGAAATGCAAATCAAAACTATACAAAGATTTCATCTCACTGCATTTGGAATGGCAATCATCGAGAATATAAACAGCAAAAAAAAAATACACCTTCTGTACTACCATAAAAAAAAAGAATACAAAAAAACAATAATTGAGATATTCTTATACATTACTGTTGAGACTCTTATACAAAACTGCAAATTTGTGCAACTACTTTGGAAAGCAGCATTGAGACTCCTCAAAAGACTATAAATGGAACCCCATATGACCCAGATATCTCACTCCTTTGTATTTATCCATAAGAATGAAAATCAACATACTATAGTGATACGTGTCTACCAATGGCTCATAGCAGCACAATTCACAACAGCCAAATTATGGAATAAATCTAGATGTCCATCAACAGATGAATGGATGAATGGATACATACATACATATATACACACTACACACTCATGTGTATATATATATATATATATATATATATATATATATATATATAAATGAAGAAAGGAGAGGAGAGAGTGAGGAAAAAAAGAAAAAGGAAGGAAGGGGAGAAAGAAAGAAAGAAAGAAAGAAAGAAAGAAAGAAAGAAAGAAAGAAAGAAAGAAAGGAAGGAAGGAAGGAAGGAAGGAAGGAAGGAAGGAAGGAAGGAAGGAAAAAAGAAAGAAGGAGGGAAGGAAGAGGAGAAATAGAAGGGGCAGAGTGTATAGGACAAAGAGGGAAAAGAGAGGGAGTGGGGAAGAGGAGGGTTGTGAAATTTTTTAGTTTTATTAGTTTATCAATATTTTATATGAATTACCCAGAAGATGGGAAATCTTCTCTGTTTTAAACAGAAGACGCCTAATCTGTAGCTGCTTTGTGATAACAGCTATGAACCATTAGTTAGCCCTTGAGCAGCCTCTTTCTCAGCATCAATTCCCTCATACCACCTATCAATTATCTTCAGATGAAATATATGTACTTTATTTCATTACTTATGGGTTTATAAAGATACTACATATGTTACATGCAAATAAACATTCTTCAATATCTCTACAATAAAAACCTTGTGATTCTATTAGCAAAACATTCCCAAACTGGTAGATAGAGGTCTTGGGGAATAGTACCCATGTTTGCTTATCAAATTAATCTTGCTTATAAATTAAGAAACAATCAAAGCACAGTAATTATTTAACATGTACAGCTAATTCAATGGAAAGGGAGAGTCTCTAGACTCTTAAACTGAATGTAGTTTGAGTTTGAGGAAATGTTAAAAGATAAATGTTCCCCTCATGAAGCACAACATAGATTTTATACAAATAATTATTTTGCAGTCTTTTGAAGCTATTGAATTGGTAACAATGAGGAATAACTCCTTTTTTTATGATTTGAAAGCTTTATCCTGTAAGTTTCATAACAGAGCTTTTCAGTACTAGTTATCACCACTTTTATATTGCATAAGCCCTGTTCCGTTAGGCACAAGATAGCATCAAGGGATAAAAAGAAAAAATAGAATTAGAAGAATTGAGTTATAGTAACATTATTTATTAGCATGCTGTCTGAAATTTCCCATATTTAAGAAAGTGTGTTTTTCAATTACTAAATGAACTTTTGTGATCCAGTTCACATGAAAAAAAATTACCAAAGGTGGAGAAAAATATCAGACACTAGAAACCAAATATTCAGGTAAAGATAATATTCTTAGGAAAGTCATTTATTTATTCTTTAATTCAACAAATATTTATTAGCTATTTAAATTTATTTTTATTGGTTCTTTTTAATTATAGTGACAGTATAATCCATTTGGGCATAATTATAAAAGCATGAAATATCTTGTTCTCATCCAGTCCCCAATACCTCTCCCTCCCCTTCCCATGTCCCACCCTTCATTCCTTTCCCTCTATTCTACTAATCTTTCTGCCATTTATACATAGTTTTTTAAAATTAATTTCTTGTGTAGGTACACAATGGAGAGATTCACTGTGGTATATTCATATATGTATAGACGGATGTTATGTCAGATTCATTCCACTGTCTTTCCTTTTCCCATCCCCTTTTAGCTCTTATTGCATCAGGGGCACTAAATTTACTGTTTCTATTGCAAGGCAATTTCAGTCTCCTCATGAGGTGACTATATTCTGGGAAGAGCTTTGGCTTTAGAATTTGTAGACCAGGCACTATTTTCTCAACAACTTCTTCTTATTAGTGGAGTAGTCATGCATAAATCAAATATTCACCCTGAGATTGTTTTTTTATCTGCAAAATATAAGAAATTATACACGCATCATGAGTTCATGAGCATTAACTGAGATCTTACCTATAAATCACCTGGCAGAATATCTGATCCAGAATTTATCAGTTCTTAGGATTTGGGGGCTAAAACAGATACAACAGGATATTGAGATAAGGATCAAATCCTTTTCATGCGACTTTTCTTATATCAGATAATGAGTTTTATAGGTGATCAAAATATGCCTCTGTAAGTCAATGTAGATTTTTGAGGAAATCTGAAAAATTTTGGCATACAAATTAATCAAATAAAACTGAGACTGACATAAGTTAATTATTATCAAAGTCATTTTTGTTAAAAAAAAGAATCTAGAAACCTCAGTATTTTGTGTTTTGGATAAATTAAAATAGCTAACTCCTTTTTTGCTTAAAAATATTTAACTGTTACGTATAGCATGATGGATAATTTTGTCAACTTGACTGGAGTAAGGGATGGCCAGACAGCTGGTTAATCCTTATCTCTTATGTCTTGGAGGATATTTCCAGGAAACATTAACATTGAAATCAGTGGATTGAGTAAAGAAAAATTTCCTCCATCAATGTGAATGGATGTCTTCCAATCTAGTGAGAGCCCTCATGGAATGCAAAAGTGGAAGGAAGAAGGGCAAATGTGCAATTTCTTCTTCAGCTGAAATATCCATCTTTTTCTGCCCTCAAATGTTGGAGCTCCTATCTGGCCCTCCAACTCTGGGACTTAACACGGTTGGCTTCCTGGTTCTCAGGCTTTCACATACAAATTGAATTATACCACCAATTTTCTTGGTTTTCCAGTTTACAAACAGCAGATTGTAGCCTACTCTGCCTCCACATTTTTTTGAACCAATTCCCAAAAATCAATCAATTAACCCCAGAATGGTTCTGTTTCTCTGGAGAAACTCAATCAATAACTTAGATTTGGAAAGCTTCAAAGCATATATTCACATTTAAAAAATATTAACTAGAATAAAACTAATATCTCTAGAATAACTAGAAATCCACAACTTAAGAGATGACATGAAAAGAATTTTAGAAGCTTCCTCTAACTTTTTTAGCTTTATTCTGCCCTCTGTATGTTCTCTTCAATCATACTCACCTCATTCACTTCAACAGGAAAACACCTGTGTTAGTAAGCTTTTCGTCACTGGGACCAAATAACTGACAGGAACAATGTAGAGAGGGAAAAGTTTATTTTTGCTCACAGTTTCAGAACCTGGGTCAGCAGACTCCATTGCTCTGGACCTAACATAAAGCAGAACATCATGGCAGAAAGGAATGGTGAAATGCTGCTCACCTCATGGTGGCAGGGAAGCAGGGAGAGAAGGGGGAAGGAGCCACAGGGAAGATGTACCCTCTCAGAGTACCCCCTGCTCAGTGACCCATCTCCTCTAGTCATGCCCCACCAACCTACAGTTATCCCCAGCCCCAGTTGGTCCAAAGTAGGATGGACTGATTAGTTTTCAGTTCTCATAATCTAATAATTTCATCTCTGAATATTCCTGCATTAACACAGGAGATTTGGGGCAACACTCTATCTCTAAACCGTAACACCACCATTATGATGTTTGTGATAATCAGCTCACTGAACTTCTTTACAGTTTTTAATATATATTTGTTGTGTCTGAGGAATATAGATGGAATCAGACAGTGTGTGGTACCATGGTATATTCCTTCTAACATTATAACTTCGGACATTAGACAAATTACCTTAGTTATTATTCTCTGTTGAATATTATTGTACTGTATGAATATAGCCCAACTGCTTATTCAACAACTGATTAGCATTAAAAAATGTTAACCTTTTTCCTACTGCAAACAATACTACTTTATAAATAGCCTTTGGTGCACATGTGGGAATTCCCATGTGTCCCTCCAGAAGCAATATTGTGCAACCTTACCACACTCAGGCAAATTCTCTTGCAAAGTGTTTGCCACAGTTTGCATACCATGAGCTGTGGATAACCATGGCTCTACAGGCTTGCCAACATATTTATTCTAAAATAACATGTTATTGAGAAATCAGTGTGTACTTTGGGGATTGCTAATAAGTGTGAATATCTTTTCATGCATTCAACATGAAATTTTTCATGTATTCAGCAACTTGCATTTTGTAGTCTTTATGTGTCTTATCATAAGATACATATTGTTTCATTGCTGGTGATTAATCCATGGCCTTGTGCATGCTAGCACTGTACCACTGAGCTGCATCCCTGGTTCTTGTGATGATCAGAAGCTCTTATGTTGCTTGATAAACTTCTTTCTGACCTGAGATCACAAATGTTCCTATAATAACAACAACAGTGGTTTCTATTTCTATTTCCATTTATAATTTACTATTAATTCTTTGAATGATGTTGGAAGTTAATTTGACTTTTTTTTCCAAGTAGTTAAACAATGATTCCAGAATTATGTATTGAAACCCCACTTCTTCTTTATTAATTTATGTTGCCAACTATCGTAAATTAAATTTTTATCTATAAATTTTATCTTTTCTGGACTATTTTGTTCCATTTGTCCAGAAACCTATCCTTTAATTAATAATACGTCAATTTTTGTTATACTAAAGGAAATATTCTGTAAAATTCCACAAAGATTCCATTTCATGGTGGAATATTGATTGGATTGTTGTAGGGAAAAATGGCTTTTTACTGTATTGAATGTTTGTAGCTAAAGACATGGACACCCTTCCATATTTTGGTATTCTAAGATATTTTCAAATAAATGTTATCATCTTTTTCACCAAGGTTGTGAACTAATTTTTTTAGCTTTATTCCTAAGTATATGTTTCTATCCTTCCTATACAGTTTATTTAGAGTTACATTTTCTAATCAACCATTACTTTCAATTTACATATTGATTTGTATTCATTATTCCTGTCCAACTCTTTATTAATTTAATATATTATCTATGCATCCGATGGCTCATTTCTTTTTTCCTTTTTGAGACTGGGGGTCTTGCTATGTTTCCCAGGCTAGTCTCCAGCTCATGAGTCTGCTGCCTCAGTCTCCCTAGTAAGAGGGATTCCAGGTGTGTGCCACTACACTCAGCTTCCAGTGGTGAACTTTAATAGCAATCGTGTCATCTGCAATCATGAGATTTTCAAAATTATTACTTCAGTCATAATAGCCGGGTGGTGACTGTCTTAAATGTGCTTGCCAAGTCAGTCAGTGCAGTATTAAAGTGGTGAGCATGTAAAAATGGGCATCCTTGACTTGTTGCTGATACCAAGAGAATGACTTCAACATTTCACCTTTACATATAAGGTGTGTTCTAGATAGTTTTGTAGGTGTGCTATATCCGCTTAATTAGGTCTTTGTCCTTTTTTAATCGGTGTTCATCTCTAAGTCTTAAATGGATTGTTGTTGTTGTTGTTGCTAATGACTAATCTTTGGAAATGGCCAGAACAAAAGCTTTACACTCCTGGCTCCCTATCATCTTTTCCATCACATTTGCTATCCCACTCCTGTCCACAACGCCAGGCATACTTCTTCCTTGTATGTTTGTTTTGTTATATACTCTACCCTCTCCCCAAGATATCTGCATGGGTTATTCCCTCTTTCTTTGGCCTTTGAATTATTAGTAGAAAGTCTCCATCTTGATAATACATTCCCAGGGTGCTTCATGTGAAATGTCAATTCTCACCCTTACCCTGACATTTCCTGTTTTCCTTTCTGACTTTCTCTTTGACAGGAGAACTCACTGGTAGTATGAGATACATGTTTTTTATCTTGTTAGTGTCTTATTAATGGAAAATTTCCCCTTAAGTATGTATCTGTGCCTTCAAACATAAATCAACTGAGAAATTGCTTGAGAGACAAATAGACTTGATTCTGTTTCCTCCATTAAATGCTTGCTATCACTATAAATGAGTTGATTATTCTTTGTCCAAAGGGAAAAGTATTTTTAAAAAAAACTTCCAGTAATACACAAATATCTGGGATTACTTATCTGTGGACCTTTACATCAATTTTTTCCATTGATCATGTTTTCTCCTACTAGGCACAAAAATGCTGAATCAGGATTTTAGTTTTGTTTTGTATGTTTTAAATAGTTCATCTGCCAGATAATGATGGTCTCAATTATAGAAGAATACAGTTTCTTTCCTAGTTAAAAAAAATGATATTTAGAGCAACAAAAAGTAAATTTTAATATAAAACAGATTGATCAGAATCATGTTTCTATGGCTACTAAAATACTTTAACAAAAGGTAAAATGATACACAGGATTACTGAATGTTATGGTCTCAGTGCATTTTGTTTTCTTTTGTGTATCCTACAAGTAGTCAAATTACTTTTATTTAAAATAGAAAAAAAGAGAGTGAATTTTATTTGTGAGCTAGTTGAATTGTAATAGACAAAAGCATATGTGGTGGATTTGTGTGGCATTGGGTTATTGGTAGTTTTTCTACAGGAAGAAGAAGTAGGTGGATATTGGGGAGACAAAGGATAGACAGACTGCAGTCAATACTGAAAATTGCTTTGTCAAGTCTCTTCCAATTTACTCTATTAGGAAGCTGAAAAACTCAGTCTTTTTCGTATGGCCAGGACTGGGGTGAGGGCAGTGATGTGCTCAGGCCTCCAAATTTTACATTCATTCTTAGACTTGTGAAAACACAGGATTGCCATTTGAGAATGAACATGTGCTTATATTTTGCACCTTAGATGTCCTTCTTGCTTTTCTCTAATCTGACAGCTCAGTTCTATTTGTGACCACCTTTCTAAGACAGTCCACCCTTGTGAGATTTAAGAACAAGAAGTGATACAAAAATCATTCCTGACTCCTGGAAGTTATTACCATGAGCAAGAAAGGAGTTTTGTGTTTGGATTTTCTTTATTAGCTTTGGTTAAACCAAAACTCTTTGAGACCAGAGTTCTCTGAAAAGATTTATCGAGTGATAGAGATGCTAGCCAGGAAAAGGACTAGGTCTTGTTCCTGCAACTGCCAGTAGGAGAGCTAGAAAGCAGTTGAAAAACCATCTGATCAGCCTAGAGTTCATATATATATATATATATATTTATTATATAAATGAAAATTTGGAGAAATGAAGCATAAATTGTTTACACTGATCTTACATTGTGTAGAGATAAGAAGGGCAGGATAACACAAGGCAGGAAAACTTTGAAATAGGAAGGCAGATCAAAAGGAGAAGTAATTGGTTAGTGTTGTAGGCAGGATGTGGTGGTGTCTGAGGTGTCACGATGGGATTTGAGTTAAGATTTCAATGTACATTCAAGAATGTGAAGCAATCTTTTGTTGTTTCCAGCCACAATGGTTAACTGATTAACTTTCCCCATCTCTCTTCTCCATCTTCTTGTCCTTGTCATTAAATTTAAAACGCCTTACAGCTTTTTTTCTCTTATCAGCTTTACCAGAAGTTTTAATAATCAGTTCCCACATTTATAGTCATTGAAAAAGAGAACTAAAGGAATCTACAGGACAGACATTTTGCTGGCATGAAACTCAACTGCAAAAATGAGCTTCTGAAGCTAATAGATAGGATGGTATCTTATTTATACCGTACCCACAATTGAGGGAGAAGGGTGTCAGAATTAACTTGACCTTTTGACTTGACCTTCAGACCTCAGCAGAGCTTGGGTGACTATAGAGCCAGTACCTAGAACAGTAGCTTCCCAATTTCTAGGTTTCCTGATCAGAGCGATTCCCTTAGTGGCTATTATTATTATTATTATTATTATTATTATTATTATTAATTGTAAGTAGACACACAATATCTTTGTTTCATTTTTATGTAGTGCTGAGGATTGAACTCAGTGCCTCATAGTGCTAGGCGAGTGCTCTACCACTGCGCCCCAACCCCAGCCCATCATGCCTTACTGACTTTTCTATAATATGTTCTGAAAGTTATCTTAGATGCTCAGCTACAAATGACACTTGAGGCTTCCAAACAATTTTTTTTTTAGACTTTATTTCCTTTCTGCCTTTCTCGTACCTACAAGAGAGTCTTGATTGATACAAACAGAACAAATATTTTATTCTATTGAGGAAAAGAAAAATTGAAATGAAAAGTTCTCAAATATGTCACTAGGATTAACAAAAACAAGTGTCTGAATAGGTAATGCATATATTTAATTATTCATCATACTAAACATATTGATACTAGTTTAAATTGATAAAGAGGAAATTAACTTTGAGTTATGAAGATAAATAAATCAGTCAACAATTCTATATCAGTTATGTGATTAGAAATCTGCTCTGGAGTCTAGGGTATGGAAGATCAAAGGACACATGCCAAAACTTTTTTAAAGAACCAGAATCATTGTCATTTTTTAAGAAAATAATTTGAAGCAACAGAAATATGACTACCCTCCAAGAAGATAAAGAAGAAATACCTATAAGATTCATAATACACAATTCATTATACATAATGATTCAGGACATTCATATTCAAATTATTTATATATATCCATAATTACATGGAAAGATCTATATGAATCAGAAAGGGTGAGAGATTATTCTACCTTGGAGGAATGATAAAAACCAGAGTCACAAAGTCTAGATTGTCAAAATCTACTGCACTGGAGAGACCACTATTATTATCATACAAATTTATAAAATTATTTTGGCTTTATAGCAGTACTTTTCCAGTTTCTTCCATGATCCTTACTCTATTTCCATGCCCACCAAGTGATGTTGTTATTTTGGAGGAATGTGTTCTTCTCACATTCACCTAGTTTCTGTTTGTTGTACATCACATAATAAATCATGGTATCCGTATTCTTAAACTCGCTTTATGTGGATCTGTTTCTATAAAACAGATTACTTCTTGATAGCTTTCTAGATTGAAATTTAGAGACTATAAGAACTGAAGGTTACCACATGGGCTATGGGAATCTTACCAAGGCCTTTTCTCAGACAATGATGCACCTTCCCACAGAAACAGGCACAAAGCAGACCTTACAAGATAGCAAGTAGAATTAAAGAACTATTTTGTTTGTTTCTGTTTTTGTTTCTTATTACAACTTTTTATTTACAAAAGGCGTAAGAGAATGGCTCCTTGTGGTCTATTCTACCACTCATTCGTCCATTGCTTCTAAAATTCTGGAGTTTCTAAAATTATGTTCTTAAAATTGTACCTTGGAGGTAGAATTTTATATTTTCTTTTTATAGTTAATATAAAAAGAACTTTTATATTTTTTAAATTTCTTTTCCTATACAGATATACTGAGATCAAAGTCACATCATTCATACTATGCTACGATAGGATATCCATGGTGTGCTATAGATAGTTGAAAATGGTGGTAAATTTTTGACATATAATTAATTATTTTAGGTGACATTTAAGTAACTTTCAGCTCTAAATCTAGAATCTAAAATACAATCTCTTTATGCTCATGTGCTTTTATATCATTAAAAAATGAAAGCTTTAAAATGATATTTAAAATTTTTAAATGTCTTCTTTTTGTTAACCGTACTTCCTGAATAGTACATGGTTTCTAACCGCCTCTTGATAATGATGAAACAAAGTTATTTTAACAAGAATTAAGTATAAATTGTACCCTTTCATAATTTTCTACTGTAGCCAAATTTGAGGAAAGTTATAAGCAACATTATTTTTGCAATTTCTTCTTTTTTTATTCTTTAAAAAAATGGTGATGATATTGATTCAATTCTGAACCAAAAGCAGAGGATTGTAACTTGAACTGTGTAGGCAATCACTTCACCAGTTCTCCAAAACATATCTAATCCTAGACCATTTATGAGAATGAAATATGATCCCATTATGCAAATTTTGGGTAGGATAGTAAGATTTGATACTTTGTGCATTTTTAAAAGTACTTTACATGCATCATTTATTTGACCTTATCATCTAAGTGAGCATTTTAGGCAGGCTAAGTAAGTGTTCATCATTGCCTGATATAGTTGTAGAAAATGAGCCTCAGGTGACGTGTAGGATTTCTTAGTCATCTAATTACTTAGGAGTAAACCAAACTCCTAATGAGAATATTTTTAAAAAATTAACCTTAATGAAGCATTATTTATAAACCATACAATTCACTTTTTTGAGGTATACAATTTGATAATTTTTGAAATTTTACACACCCAAGAAGCCACAACCACAATCAAGATTTATATTATTTAAATCTGCTCAAATGTTCCCTTTTGTCCTTTTGCAACCAATCTTTTCATTATCATCACATATAGCCTTACATGATCACTGGTTTATTTTCCATAAATAGAGCTTTGTTTTGCCTTTTCTAAAATTTCACATAATGAAATAATACAGTATGTACATTTTTTTGCATTTGGCTTCTTCAGCCATAAATGAATTTAAGAAAAATCCATGTTGCTGTATCATTATGAATTGAGATCTTTGAGGCCTAGATAATTGCTGTTTCCAAGGAATTGTGTTGGGACATTTTATTCTATCTTAAAAAAAAAAACAAAAAATAAATAAAAAACTTAGTTTTTGTTCAATTGGAATACTAAAATTGTCTCCTAACCAATCTCCTCATTTGGTGTCTTAACCTTATCAATCATACTGGTTAAGGGTCATCTTCCAAAGATATGCTGTTATGAGTCCTTTGTTTAATATCACATCAACTGTAGTAGTAGTTTCCAAACTATTCCTTTGAATATTGTTAGGTGACCACAAGCAAGTTAGAGAAGCTCTGCCTCTGCATCCATCTTTCTGACTTCAACCAGATACTTGTGGTTGTGAATGATCCATGTTGCTGTGTGTATCATTATGGACTGAGATCTTTGAGCCAAAGTCTTATCCATTTTATATATAGGACTTCCACATAAAATTTTAAATGCAGAAAAAGTTTTCTAAACATTTGAAAGTAGCTCATTTAGGAAACAAATCCATCCTCTGTCTACTGACTGCCTCTCCGGTCTGTCTCATTTTGAATTCCCCTTTTAATTATTTTTCATGCACAGGAAAAAACCATGTTCCAACCCCACAGTGCCATATATGATATTTAAACTATTCAAGATCTTTTACTCCCCAGAAAAAAAAAACCATACTTATCCATATTTTCAAGTCTGCCTTTTATCTTGACTGCCTTCTTAGTCTTTTTATCTCTAACACCTAGCCCAATGCCTGCTACAAAACTGATATTTAGTAAATACCGAGGAGAGAATTAACAAATAGGTGAGTGAACAAATATGCCCAAGGGACATAATCAGGAACACATTGTAGCTAATTTATTTACTAATTCAAATTAAAACCACTGTACATAAAACTACAGAAAAGCTGATGGAATTTGACTTAATGAAAATAACAAAATGAAGTTATAAACACAAGTGTATAAAGAAGGATTAAATAAGAAAACAAGTTCAAGAATTTGAAATATCAGACTACCATGAGGGTCTGATATTCTTGCATGCTGCAGAGGTGTCTTGCCCCCTCCCACCTGACCCACTCCTCCCCTCTGCACCACTTCTCCCCTCCCTCTCTCTCTCAGTACTGATGATCAAATCCAAACTCAAGGCCTCATGCATGCCAGTCAAGGGCTGATTAATTCTCTCCTTTCACATGTGAGATACACCTGATAATTATGTATAGGTTGGATGGATCCTATGAAAATGGATGGGTAGTACTTATTGATTTTAGGAATAAAAAGTCCTACCTGTTTAAAAATATTACATGCCCACTTGACTGCTTTTGCATAAATTTTTTATGATGTAAGCCATATTTTTGATTAAAGCATTTCCTTGTGAAAGTCATTCTTATTGTGCACATGAGCTTACTGGAAAAGGAAAGCTCATTGGCACGCCAGTGATGGCTAATGTGCTAATGTGTCAATGAGTGTCCTGTCTCAAGAATGATATGAATGAAAAGAGCACAGCATTGTTGAGTTTTTCTGAAAAAGAAGGAAATGGAAAGGGTCTCAAGTATGAGAAGGAGTCACATCCCCAGTTTCCCAAGAAGCCTTTCAACAAGGGCAAATCTAAGAGGAGGAAAAAAGCTGCAGTTAGAGGAAGGAAATTAAGCTCAGAAAAACAGAAATGCAAATCATTTATATTAAAAAGAGCACATTTTGTTACATTGCCATCTTTATTGTATACATTATCCTTACAACAACATCATTTATACATATTCAGTATAACATATTATTATATACATTATTGTCATATATATGTGTTATATAAAATTTTTTAAAACAGACCTATACATTTACTTAAGGGATTGTTACTAATACTTACATATCAGATAGTATTATAGAAACTGGAAACATGACGGTGAATAAAATCTAGATCCCGAGACCTTAACAAGATTAAAGTGGAAGATGGATGCAAATTTAATGACATAGGTTCTGTGGAAGGAGATATACTAGATTATATCTGACCACTGAAGGACACTTAAGTCTACATGAAGTGTTGACAATGTCCTTTAAAATAAGTGATTTATAAGCTGAGATATATAATAAAGACATGACTATATCAGGTGAGCCCAGGAGAGGAAAGAAGGGAGAAGATGGAAAGGGAGAAAGAGAGAAGGAGAGGAAAAGGGAGAGAAACCGTACAAGTACCAAACAATAGGAAAGGGAACATCTGATCCAGTAAAATTCAGTAATCTAGAAGACATTGATTCCTCAAGTTCAGAAGATAAAGAGGAATGTTAAAATGTGAGGCTATAAGTGTATTCATTTGGATTCTTTTGCAGCAAGATACAGAAACACTTCCCAGCTTTAATAAGTCCAAGAGGGAAGTGTTTGTTATAGGTTTCAGGTCATAGCTCCTGAATCTAGAGTTCAGGGATTGTCCTGGCCTTGAGAAAGAAGGGAAATGAGAACGTGAATGGCACCATGTTCCCCTCTGCATGGCGCCCCTCTGCTGCACTTTGCACTGGCTCCATTTCTATTGCTCACTGCTGACAGTTTCTCTCCTCTCAATAAGCTATGAATTCATCCTTTCTTGCTTCTTGTACCAGATACCCATGGAGTTATTTGTTTAGCTTCTTGCCTTACACTGAAAGGTCTTCCTTGAACACTCATCATTTGGGGCCCCAGTAGTAATTTTGCATGTAATTAATTGGTGCAGAGATGGGCATTTGGCCCAAGATGAGGCAATATGAATATTTTCCCTGGCTAATCACATGAATTGAGATAATTTCCATGAAGATTATAGAAGGAGCTCTTTCGGAATTAGGCAGGGACTAAGAAAACTCACATGCAGGTATCTACTATAATATAGCAAATGATATTGGAATTTAGACTATAGTATATAGAAGAATAGGTCCATTAAACTGCCAAAATTTTTTATTTTACTAAAACAGAAGTATTTCTTGAATAAGCATGCTATTCCAGCATATTTTACAATTTGCAAAATTTCCATTTGCTCACAATTTATCAAGAACAAATTTGCTGCCTAAGAAAGACAAATTTCTTCTATGATGAGTTCCCTTTGTGCTTGTGAGTTCTGCCACCTCTCAGCAAGAACCCACTGGTCTCCACAGATCTCCCCATGAGTTCTTGATTATTTAGACTCAATGTGAGATAGGAGTTGTAGGTGGGAGCTGATACTATTCAGTTGTTTCCTTTACATGTACCATTTGGAGTTCTTATCTAATAAGATTTTCCGATGTTTATTTTGGAGGTGATCATGAGGTTTTCTCCCAGGCACTATTATCTGCATTTGAAGAGCCATACATATAAAGTAGTAAAGTACCAATTCTTGGCTATGGGATAGAACTGTTGTTCTTTTAATTATAGCTTTTTTCTTCTCTATTTTCTTTTCCATTTTTTTCTGGATCTGTATTTGTTGAAAAGTTTCTCATCCCTGATGAAACTTTTTCTTTTCCTTCTTTTTCAGGGAAGCTCAACAATTTTGTATCCTATTCCTTCCTGTCATTCTTAGTACAGAATTACTGGTCATGTCATGAATGGTGCAGTATGCTGACATATCAATAAGTAAATTTTTTGGCAAAACAATGAATATTGCAAACTGGCTGGGTAGTTCTTTCTTATTCCTATTGACATATTTTAGAAAAGCTTTTAAAACCTCTGTTTCCTGTCATATTGACAAGGAACAAACATTTTTTTTTGTTTCTTATACTAACTTAAGTAAAATAACAACACTCTTTTATTAGGTGTGTGTTATATTAGGTGTCTTTGTAATATTATATTCATGTGGGAGTCTTTCTTATTTAGTTTTGTTGTGATCCCAAAGTGAGGATAAGAGTTGGGGAATAAAGCAGATTCCAGAAACTTCTGTGTGACAAATGAAACCAAAACTTAAAAGCTTAGGACAACTACTTATTGGCTGGTAAATCCTATGGATAAGAAATTTGGGTATAATACCTGGGGCCTCAATTAACTCCAAGGCTTGAGTGACTCAAAAATTGGATGTTGAAATCATTTGAAGGCTCTGTCACATATATGTCTGGCCCTGGGATAGAAGAGTTCAAAATCTGCAACTGACATGTGCCCTCTCGACATAACTTAGCTTCCCCATAGTGTCCACACCTCAGGGAATTTTACCTCCTTAAGGCTTAGAGGATTCTGTTCAAGTGTCCCAGCAAAGAAGATGCAGACAGCATCACCTTTCATGATCCAGCATCAAAAGTCACAGTGTTGCTTCTACCACTTTCTACTGATTGAAGCATATCCATATTCAAAGGATCATAGACCTTCCTATTAATGAGCATCAAAAATTTTATGCTATGTTTTGAAAAAGCCAAAGTATCAGACCACATAGGCAAACATTGGCAAAATGTTTGTCAGTCCAGGCTGCTCCTAAAGAATACAATAGACAGGCTAGCTTAATAATAGTATTTTTCAGATATCTCTCTCACATCTTCTAGACATAGTTTAAAAAACTATATGTAATTACATTTTAAACACTATTATACCACTGCTTTAGCTTTTCTGAAACATTTACTTGATAATTACTCTAAAACAAAAAAATCATAACTTAATAAAGAAGTAAGATTTTATATTCAGTCCCTCTTCTGATCTTTTCTAATAGGTATTAATAGTGACCTGGTAGTTTTACTTCACCCAGACACTCAGGCAATAAAAGGATACCTCATGCAAGACAATGACTTCTATATCTTTCCAGGATTAGGGGTACATAAATCACTTGGTTTTCCTAGATTCAATGTGTAAGTGAAATGATTAAGTTCTCTAGGAAAACACAAGGCTAGAACTATTTGTGCAGGTTTATCTGCCTGGTCTTACTCCCTAGTTTTCTTTTCTTCCTTTTTATTTGTTTTTCTTTTATTCTTTCTCCCTTCTTTCTTTCCTTTGCCTGCATTATTTCAGACTGAGGAATTGACCTCAAATCTATAATCCAAGACTGAACATCAGACTGGCTTGCTGACTGGTGGCTGCGGTGCTGATTTCTAGGGTTAGATCCTGGTGCTGGGAGCCATTATATTTATTTGAACATTTTTTCCTAAATGACTTTGGAACCATAGCTGATGCCTCAAAGATCATTTATCTGTAATACTTAAACAATGCACAATCCTGCATCCCTGGTATTGTATCCTTTAGAAAATTTCTGGGGCTGGGGATGTTGCTCAAGCGGTAACTCGCTCGCCTGGCATGCGTGCAGCCCGGGTTCGATCCCCAGCACCACATACAAACAAAGATGTTGTGTCTGCCGAAAACTAAAAAATAAATATTAAAATTCATTCTCTCTCTCTCTCTCTCTCTCTCTCTCTCTCTCTCTCTCTCTCTCTCTCTCTCTCCTCTCTCTTTAAAAAAAAGAAAGAAAATTACATTAGCCTAAATTATGATTGAGTGCACTAAGTCTCACTCACCTCTAGTCTTTGGCATTTTGAAAGAATAGGGTCTTGTTGGGACACCTTGTTCATCACTGAACTCATGCTGAGGTCTACCTCTGACTGCTTCCTCCCCATTCCTAGTGAAATTTCCAAGCCTGCTGTGTGACCAGTAGATAAACAGCGGTCTGTAGTGTTAAAAGAACATCAAAATGCTCCTTGATGAAAGTTAGCCACCCTAATTTGTTTCTTAACCTTGGACCTTTCATGCCTTCTTGAACTTTGTGAAGAGAGAGGATACAAAGTATTAAATGAGTACTGAAAATTACACCTGCTTTTAACTGCCAAAATGTGTTTAAACTTAATGTCCCCAGAAAACCTATTCTCCTGTATTATTAAAAAAATTCTTTCATTTTCTGTTTCCATATTTTATTTTATTTTATCTGCTCTCATGCCATGCAACATTTTAGAATGATTATTTGCAACAAAATAAAAGGATTTTAAAATTTTTATAAAGCTGAAAAACAATACTTTTTTATGTCTACTTTGCTATGCACTGGCTAGTGATTTTATGCTTTTTTCTTAATTATGTAGTGATCTTCCCAGAGCTGCCTTATCAATTCAATAATGTTTACTCATTTAAAAAAAATTCTGTAGAATCTACTAGATACCTGGCCCTATTTCAGACTTGGGAAATATAGCTGAAACAAAATGACCAAGAATAATTCCTTCATGAAGCCAACTAGCCAAATAAGCAGAACACAGGATAATAAACAGGGTAAATGATAAAGACGCAGTGCAAGAAATGTGTGGAAGTTGAAATATATTAAAAAAAATGTCAGGCAAGAAAGGCTGAATTGTGAATTGACAGTTGAGTAATGACCTTAATTTCTGGGAATAAGGCATATGGATTCCAGGAGAGAACATTCTAGGCAGAAGGAAGAGCAAGTGCCAGTGTCACTAAAAATGTGAGCAATATTTCCAAATAAATTTTGTATCATTCTTTTCACATCTTGATGGACTATCATGAAAATGATTAGTGATAACCTAGAGGGTGACAGCAGGTGGTGTTGAGAGGTGCAAGTATTTATAAAGAAGAGTCAGTGAGATTTATTGACATATTGGATACAGTGTATGAGGGTAAAACAGGAGTAGAGATTAACCTCAGGGTTTTGACCTAAGTAACTGGAAAGCAGGAGTAACCATTAACAAAGACAGTTATGATTGTGGTAGGTCAAGCCTGCCCTAAGAGAAGAATAGAAAAATAAGAAAATGAACGGATGGATGGATAGAAAGAAAGATATGAACGGAAGAAAAGTTAGAAACATACACTTATCACCAAAGCTGGTTCCAAGCCCAGCTTCTCGTATCTATTTCTTGAGTAGCTATTATGTATTGAGTTTCTACAATGAACTAGGTGTTAGCCTATATTTCACTTGCCACCTTAGTCAGAGTCCTGTAACTAAAATAGAAACTCTGTCAGGTATTTATCTTTTTTTTTTTTTTCTCTGTGTGATGGATTTAAGTGGAGGACATTTTATGTAGTCATAGTTGTAACCACAGTTGTTGAGAAACTGGGAAAAAAATAGTTTAGGTAACCTAAGAATGAGAAGCAGATAGCATGGAATTTCCCTTTTCTCTCCCTTTCCCTCTCACCTAATGTATCTGTTTAATGTTGTGGAGGGAGACCCTCATTGTTATACAAAATTACGCATAAGAGGTTGTGAGGGGAACGGGAAAATAAACAAGGAGAGAAATGAATTACAGTAGATGGGGTAGAGAGACAAGATGGGAGGGAAGGGGAGGGGGGATGGTAGAGGATAGGAAAGGTAGTAGAATACAACAGTTACTAATAGGGCATTATGTAAAAATGTGGATGTGTAACTGATATGATTCTGCAATCTGTATATGGGGTAAAATTAGGAGTTCATAACCAACTTGAATCTAATGTATGAAATATGATATGTCAAGAGCTTTGTAATGTTTTGAAAAACCAATAAAAAAATTTAAAAAAAAATTAAAAAAACATAAAGAGATTGTGATGATTAAAGAGATTATATTAATTTTAATTAAGGAGCATAATCAAAAAGGTACTGCTGATAGGATGTGTCTTCTAAACAATAAAAATGTGCTTAATTTCAGACAGAAAAAAAAAAAGAGAGAGAGAAGCAGACAGCAGTTTCTAAAGCAGTTTCTGCCCCATGGATCTGGGAAAAAACAACATCACATTTAAGATATAGATATAAATATAGATAGATATTTATATTATATATATATATATATGCGTGTGTGTGTGTGTCTGTGTGTGTCTGTGTGTGTGTCTCTGTGTGTGTGTATTTTCTGTAGACAAGACCTGAGAAATTTCAAATTTGGTAAGGCAACTACTGCAAAGTGCCCTGCAGTGCTGTGCTACTCTTGAAGTGTATCAGCTTGGCTAGATTATAGTTACTCAATTGAACACAAATCAAAGTGTTGCTGCAAAAGTATTCTGTAGATATGATTAGTGTCCATAATCACATAATCAGTTGAAGTAAAAGAGCTTATCCAAGATAATCTGGATGGGTCTGATTCAATTAGTTGAAATGCCATTCAAATAGAGGGGAAGTTTCTCTGAAGGAGAAGGAATTTCACCAGTGGACAGCAGCTTCAGTTCACGTCCTGGTGTTTCAGCCTGTCCTTCCTGATGGCCTGCCCTATGAAATCTGGATTTGCTGAGCCAGTGGCCACAGTCAGCAGGAGTCTTGCAACGAGTATTTTATATTCTCTGGTCTTCCTTCTGGTTAATACCTGATACAAGTGCTGACAGAGAGGACCAAGGAAAGGATGTCTAAAGCTAGTGATAAACTAGTGAAAGGGTAAAGTAGGTGAGGGCAGAGGCCAATGTATCCAGAGAAATAATAAGGTAGAACCTTGAAAAATTGAAATAAGGTTTGCCACAGCCAAAGGACTTTGATCTTCTTTGTATAGTTTGTAGTTAGCTCTCAAGCAGGACTTCCTCTACAGCCTCCTGGAGTGTTTGGGTGAGAGTAAAAATTATGGGATAAATTCCCTTAAATAAACTCAGAGAGAAAGGGAGCCATTCATTGTGATAGATTGTTACATTAACAACTGCCAATAAACTACATATGATATTTACATCCTACTGCAGTCCCTCACACACTGGCACTAGGCTTGGCCACATGATTTGCTGTGTTCAACGGGACACACTGAATACCAGTGAATACTTACTAAGCATACACATGTGAGCACTTGCAGCAATAACTGTGGGTATTGAGTATCACGTTCTTGTGATGCTACCTGCAACTGCATGAAAAGCCCTTCCTAGCCTCCCTGCAGGTACATCACACCCAAGGAGAGAGAGGCCCAGCTTTCTGTCAATCCATTATGAGTCTAGCCACTAAGCAACCCTACCAACTAGACTGTAGGTGCACCAGTGAATCAAGGTAAGAAAAATTATCTATCCAATCCACAAAACTGTAAATAAATAAAAGGTTGTTTTTATTTTTTAATTTAAACTCAAGGAGTAAACGGCAGAAGCTAACTGACATATTGGTATTCTTTAATAGTGCTATTGCTGGAGAATATAATCCCCAATAGGAATAATAGAGCGCCAAGGTATAGTGTTTTACCTTGTTTACATTAAGAAATTTTATTCTCTAAGTTGCTTGTTTAGGGACTTTTAATGGTTAGAATAAAAACTCCTTTGCTTTAATGTCTCATGAAAAAGAATGTACATAAACAATTACATAAAACAATTTCCTAAAGAAAAATTGACACAGTTTTCATTGCGGACTGAGGAAAAAGGGATGCGTGGATATGAATAACATTACCAAATAGACAACTTATATAACTTGAGAGAACAATGCTCTGAAATAATAAAACATCCTGCTGCCCAGCAAGGCTGCAAAGTCGTTCTCCATCTTTGAGATAGAGACTCTCAGGAGATATAGGTCCTACATTATAACTAATTCCCTCTGAAGACACTTCTCTGTCTATAGTACAGATTTGCCAAACTCCTAAGAGAACACTTTTTGAAGTTGCTACCATTGTTGTCGGGAGTACTTTTTTTTGCATTCTCTCTTTCCTTTGCCCTTCTCATCTCTGAGAGTTAAATTCAGCTATGCAAGGCCCAGTTTCCCAATTTTCCTTTCTGTCCTGGATTTATCAGCACATACTCTCAAAACTGTACTTTCTCTTTAGATTTCTAATGCCTCTTGCCTTTTCTGCCATATTGCTATCTAGTTGTCCTTCCAGATAGACAGACTGATGGAGGTACAGGCCAATTACTGACTACCATCTCTCTGTAGTCTGATTTCACACCCTTCTGACTTTCAGGAATGTAAAATGAGCGGAATTACTAATCAACTTTATTTCTTTCCACCCCTAATAGCTTTTAGTTTAGAGAGAGAATATGCTTTCGATGGCATTCCACTATAAAAACTCTCAACCAATAGGAAAAAAAGAGAAATTTCCATGATTTTTTCTATATACTTGTTTTAGACTATGACACATGTATATCTAATAAAAATAGAACCTCAATATGCTGTAAAAGTGATCAGGTTAATGAACTCTAGATTCAGATAAAGATTTGGCTGTTAAGGTCATCATGGATAAGCTATTTAACTTCTCTCAATTTTAGTTTTCTTGTATGAAACAGAATAATAAACCTATGACAAGTAAAGGAAGATAGTTGTTACAAAGCTCTAGGCTGAGTTCATGCTATGCGGCAAGTAACCAATAGCAGTGGTGACCATATCTGTTATACACATGTATTTGCTTGAAGGAATAAAAATACAAAGAAGAAATACAACAAATTCCAGCATCTCAGAGAACTAGTAGAAGACAAGTCTTTGTCAGCCACTTATTTGCTGGCTAACAACAGACTGACAATATCAGATAGGGAAATGTGGCTGTTCCTTGTTCCTTTTGGTAGTTAATTCTGGAGTGGATTTGATGAGATTTACCTTTGTGAATCCAAGGCTGAGTCTCTCATTGAAGGCTATAGGAAGTCATCTGTGCCCATTTGGATAGGAGCAGCATCTTTACTCCTTGGGACTCTCATGACGTACTCTCCAGCAAGGGTGTTCAACGTGCTTTCTTTTGTGTCCTAGCTTTTATGTACAGAAGCTCCAAGTGAGCTCTGAAATGCTTTGACAAAATCGAGCACTCTGGTAATGAAAAGCCCAGTGTGTGTGCTGAACATTGTATAATGCGCCATCTCAGCAATTGCCATCACAGAGCAAATGTTTAGCTCTTTGGGCTAGGCTGCTTAGAAAGTTACATGTGGACACAATCTCTCTCTTATGTTAAAAATTCTAGAGAATAAAGCTGAGGTAGTGAGACCAACATTGAACTTAGCATCAGGAGAACTGGTTGGCATCCAGCTTAATTTGTAAATGACTTTTTTAATGGTTTAACCTCTCCCCGTCTCTGTTTTTTTTTTTATTTGAAAATTGGAAATAATTATCTACTCCAGAAGACTCTATGAAGTAAATGACAAAACTTCCCACTGTAAATATTAAATAATGGGCATGTGAATCATGTTTGCATAATTACTTACATGTATGAAGAAGTGAATTTGGTGACAACATACCTTATATACAAACAGAGATATGATAAATTGTGGTATAAAGATGTATTAAGATTGTAATACATAAAAAAGTAAGAGAGCTCATGTTTAATGGCATAATTTGGCGTGAACATACTTTATATACAGAGTTATAAAAAATTGTGCTGTGAATGGATAATTATGAATGTAATGCATTCCACTATTGTCATGTATGTAAGAAATAAATTTAAAAAATGCTAATTCCTGGAGTATCCTCTGGAGATTTGGACTTAGATATGAGTTAAAAACCTATAAATCTAAATTTTTACCATGTGTTTTATAGATCCTTTTGCAGGTTGTAAGTAAATCACGCTTTCAGAAAGCTTTTAATTTTTGTATACAGCATACTTTATTTAGTACTGCTAAATGCCATAAGAGAAAGAAATGTGCCGAATTCTTTTCTCTAATATTTGAAATATTAGCTATGAAAATCTTTAAGAAATATACAGATTCATAATATCCTTTTCTTACCTACCATTTTTGGCATAATTATTCTTGTTGCCAGGGATGGAAGCACTAATGTATCAACACACAAAGACAGAATCTAATTCCCCACCTACCCATCACAACATTTTGTGCCTAAACACACTAAACGATTGAATGTAAAGAGACTAAAAGAAGAGAATAGAAGGTGATATAAAGCAAATTTACCTTTGTTTTGGCTTGAGTCAACAAGGTAACACCACGGGAGAAGATATGGGTCTTCTCCTTAGCCACATCTCTACAGCCTCAAAAACAAGCTGTAGTGTCTCACTACCAGTACCAGAGGCATAGGAAAAAGAAACATGTGTTTGTGGGAGGAAGATCAATGTCTAAAAGAATATTATGGTATTTTTGTTCTCCCCAAACCATGCTCTAAACCACCGTTGTCTTCACATAATTTATACTCCAGAAACAGGTGTGATGAGTTGCCAGGCACCGCTATTACAAACCCACATGACCTCTACTACCCCCATTACCAGGGAGACCCATTTAGAGAGTTTTCATCAGAGTTTACCTCTGGGTTATCATTTGAAAGGTACATAAAGAACTCCTTTTCGTGGCCCAAATACATTTTTCCACTGACCTGTCACTAGCTAATTCCACACAGCTTCTTTTAAAAAAAGCTTTTTGGAGTCACTAAGTAGTTTTAATGAATTAAAATTAAGATGTTTTATTCCACATTAGGAGGAGTCAGAAAAACAGTAATTTACTAGGTTCCTATCTCTTTTAGGAATTTAAATAGCCATTAGAAGTTTGAAATTCCATTTTGAAAGTTTTCTCTCAAACAATACAGGTTAGTATATCTTAGAGCAACCAGAACATTTTAGATAAAATAATTGTTGTAATTGGCTTTCCAAAACTATGACAAAATACCTGAGAGAATCAACATGGAGAGGAAAATTTATGTTTTATTTCACAGTTTTAGAGGTTTCAGTCCATGATTGATTGTAAGCCTGTAGCAAGGCAGAACTTCACGACATAGAGGATGTTGTGGAGCAAAGCGTCTCATCTCATGGCAGCTGGAAAGCAGAGAGAAGAAGAGGAAGAGGAAGAGGAAGAGGAAGAGGAAGAGGAAGAGGAAGAGGAAGAGGAAGAGGAAGAGGAAGAGGAAGAGGAAGAGGAAGAGGAAGAAGAAGAAGAAGAAGAAGAAGAAGAAGAAGAAGAAGAAGAAGAAGAAGAAGAAGAAGAAGGAGAAAGAGTCAGGGACAAAAATATACCCATAAAGGACATACTGAAACAAGGCCCCCCTCTTAATTTCCATCAGTAGCACCAACAGCTGGGCACCCAGCTTTTAATGTATGAGCCTTTGGGAGACATTCCAGATCCAAATTATAATATTTCACCCAAAACCTCCAAAGGCTCATGTGGGTCTGTATAATTGTTAGGGAAAGACGTGTAGCAACAAAAGAATGCCGTATTCCTGAATGTTCCTTGCTTCCCAGAACCTGAGCCAAGTCAAAGGAACAATGAGAATACCTAGAAAAGCATTACGGTGCAGGACACTGCCTTTTCTCATGAATGCTGAGAACTAGGACAAGTTAATGATAACTGTTCTATAAAACTGTTTGCTTTCATATAAACTCCAGGAAGGTTGTCATACACGGCACACAACAAACTACGCAAGTTAATGATGCCATTTTTTCTGCTGACTAACCTATAAAAACCTTTTACTTTTGGTAATTATAGAGGAGACAAGGGAACTGTGGAGACAATACATGTCACTTGTCCAGCCAGCCACCATTCTGCAAAGTGGTGTGAAGTGGGGATTTTTTTCTAGAGCCGAGATATGAAGGATGGAGGTATTGCTTGGTGAGGTACAATGAGGAGTGCAGTGCTACTGGTTCAGAATGTTGCCACTTAACTGTTCTGGGAACTGTCATTGATATGTAAGCTTTCCTAAAAACTATTTATCTGCCTTGTACACTGTCTCAAGGCATTTACTTTTCTTTTTAGGAAACTACTCCACTTGCCTGGCACAACTGTGCTGTGAACTAGACATCATCTCTCAATGAAAACAAATGCATTCAATCCATTTCTAACAGTCCCTATAGTCTGGATAATTTCAACTGTTGCTCAGTTGTCTAAGTCAAAAGTCTCCTGAGATTCAAGAAAGATACTTAGTTGTGAGCTCCTCTAAAAAATCAAAAAATAAGTCAAATGCTTCCAAGATAAAATGATACAGAATGAACATCTCCATTCCCAAAGGAAAGAATAGGAGAATATGAAGGAAGGATTTGACCAAAGCAAGACCAAAACCCAGCAAGGCACACATTAAATCCTACAGCTTCAAGTCCAGCACCTGGAGCATGAGATAGCATGATGTGATTTCTAAGAGACTTGGGAGGCCCTTAGCCTGTGGTCTTACCAGGTCCTTCTGGCTGGCTCTGATCATTGCCTGTGGCTTTCCTTAACATCCTCAAATATTCCTGGTATCTCTAAATTCTTGGGGTCTCCACTGCAGTTTCGAATTCACTCTCACAACTTCATGCATCACGCTCTTGGGGGCTGCCCACAGGGACCCCAACCCTGCTACACAATGCCTGGTCTACCAGGCCCTCCTTTGAAGTCTGCATAGAAGCCTTGGTGACCCCACAACTCTTACATTCTGTATCATGTGGATGATGCCAAGGACTGCTGCCAGTGACATAAGCCTGTTTGGGCCATGGCTATAGAGACTTCTGAGGACCTGAACGACTGACGACCATGCAACAAATCTTAAGGAAACCACTTCTAGGTGATCTTGTGAAAGCAGGGTGCCCAGTTCTCTCTTCTCACTGTAGTATTTCAAAGGAGTTCATATTTCTACATGCTTGAGGTTGTAGTGGGTCAGATCTGGCTAATTCCTAACATGCCCTCAAGCCATCTGTCCTGGTACAAAGTGCTGTGCTGTTTTTAAGTGGTTAAACTCCTCAACAACTATTATCTTCTTTGGCCACAACTTTACACACAGTTTTTTTTTTTTCTGGCCAAACTGCAAGTTTTTAGATTTTTTTTTTTTTTTTGTACTTGGGATTGAATCTAGGGGCACTCAACCATTGATCCACATACATCCTCAGTCCTTTTTTTGTATTTTATTTAGAGACAAGGTCTCATTGAGTTGCTTAGGGCCATGCCAAGTTGCTGAGTGAACTTGAAATCCTCCTGCCTCAGCCTCCTGAGCTGTGTGAGCCACCACACCTGGCTCATATCTTCCCACTCTGCTTTTTTCATCTAATTTTCTCTGTAAATCTAGCTAAAAGCATCCAAGAATACCGATGGCATAGTATTAATTCTTTGCTGCCTTGAGATTTCCTCCACCATATTTAGTAGTTCATCACCTTTAAACTCAGTCTCACATAGTTTTAAGACCTGGATGAAATATAAACAAATTCTTTGTCAGAATGCAACATAAATGGCCTATTGCCTACATCTCAATACTATTCTTATTTCCATTGAAGCCTCACCATCACATCTTTTACTCATCACATTCTTATCAACATTTTGGTCTTTTGATTCCTCATCTAAATTACTCATTGAGCTCTACTTACAGCATTTTAGGGCCTCTCTAGTTTGCTTTTCCAAATCTTTCCAGGTTCTTCTTACCAAGCAATTCTAAGGACTTCTGGGCCATGTTATCAGGCATAGTCACATTAATGATTGGGAAAATCAACTTATAAAAGAGGAAATACTTATTTTGGTTCAGTATTTGAGGTTTTGGTTCATATTTGGCTGGCTCCATGGCATTTAGGCATGTGGCAAGGAGGTACATCAGAGTCTAGATGATGTAGTGGAACAAAGGTGCTCCCCTCATGGTGGCTGGGAAAACAAGAGAAAGGGAAGGACCCAGGGGAAAAATAAACCCACTTTCTCCAACCAAGTTCCACCTCCTAAGGGTCCACCATTCTCTTGATAACACCACCAGCTGGGGACCAAATTCTAACACATAAGCCTTTGGGAGGCATTCCAAATCCAAACTATAAGGACAATAAAGAAAAAAAATCTGTGTGTCAGTATTGCTTATAAATTACCAAGGAAATAAAATTTAGCAGATTAAGATTCCAAAGATGAAGGAAACACAGAAATGAGAACCTGAAATTTGGAAGTTTTCCCCTCAAAGCATTTCCTGATTTGAAAGTAGTAGTTCACAGGTTAAGTAAGTAAACTCAGCTTTTGACAGATTCATGGGCCAGGAGAACAAAAATTGGAGATAGGAGCCCATCAAGAGTGAAAGGTCCCAAATTGGAATACCAAAATTTACACCCCTGAAATGCGAGTTGACCTAAAATATACCAATTCTTCTAAGGCTTTAAATCTTCTTGATTCCCATTTCTATTATGATAACATGTCTTAACGTAGATGTCTTTCAGAAGCAAATATATTGTCCTACTAATATAAAATAACATTATCCAGAATTCCAAATTATATTCAGAAATTTTGACCTAATCTTGACTAATAATGACCAATAATACTGGATAAATTGGACATTTGCATAAAAACAATTAAAGAAATGAAACCCTTAAAAGAGAGTTAAAAACAAAAGCAACCTGTAGACGAGGTTGTGACATTTGCAAAACATATACCCTGAAAGGGCTCATGATCAGATTACATAAAAAATTTCTATATACCAATAAAAAAAAGGATAACTCAAGAGAAAAGTGAGCATAAAACTTGAACAAATACTGTGTTTTAGGAAAATATACTTCTTATTTTCCCTCTTCTCTCACTCTGGAATTAACACCAATGACTCTGTGATTGGAAAAGGGGTGTGGATTTCTCCCCACCAGCAAATAAGCAATTCAATAAGGTGTACCTATGAACATCAAAAGACAGGTGTAAGACAAAAATATTTATAGAAGCATTACCCATGATTGTCACAAAGTAATTACCACAAAATTACCTATATGTTCATAAATAAATAAATGTATTGCAATACATTCAAACAATTGAGGAAATACATCACATGCAAAGAAATAAAGCTCTGCTATATACAATAGCATGGATAAATTTCACAGACATAATATTGAGTGAAAGAATCCAAACTTCAAAAATCTATTTCATTTGCATGAAATTCAAGATAGGAAAAACTAGTTTTGCTGTTAAAATCAGGAAAAATATTACCCTTGGAAAGAGAGTGTTTGGAAGGGACAGGAGAGGGGCTCTGGCTTTTTGCTATTATTCTATTTCTTGATATGAGTGGGTGTTACATGGGTGTGTTTCTTTCTGATCATTCCTTGAGCTGTACACTTGTGTCTCTGTACTTTTCTCTGTCTATATTAAACTTGAAATTTAATATAGATAGTTACAAGTTAACATTAAAAATTACCATTAAATCCCTGGAGCAGACAACTGAGTTTTGAAGTAATTTTTTTTTCTCCCTTTAGACTGTGAGCTCCCTGAGAATTCTGGAAGATATCATTTACAATATTAGTTAGGACAGGATCTGCAGATCAATGAGAATCTTTAGGAATGGAACCCAGGAATTTTTTTGTGTGTGTGTGGGTCTTTGTTTTGTTTTGCTTTTCAAAATCCCTAGGTGCTTTTGGCAGCTACCTGAAGTGGAACCACTTTCACTAGGGGACTCCAAGTCTTCCTAAATTGCATCTATATAAATAAGGCAGTTTTTTCAAATTTGGAATTAAATAATTATGTTTATTAATATACAAATGTTATAAAGTGAAATCATACTTTTTTATGTCTTCATAAATTTTTCTATAAGCTCAATTTCCAATAAAAGAAAATTAATCCTCATATAAAATTGAATTTCTTGTAATTAAAAGACTTCTTCCTCATAAAATATTGTATATAAGACAGGTTTATATCATTATGTTTAGTAAACTGAGTTTTGTTTTCTCAATATAGACTCTCCTAGGATTCATTGAGAATTTTTAAAATAGTATAGCTCAGAATCTAATAATTCTGAGATAAATATCCCATTATAGCTATTATTGCCTGCTTGATATTATGTTAAGATTGGGACAAAAATTAAACTTTTTTTAATGCAGGCCTTTAAAGGCAGACACTGAGTTAGTGGATATCATTCAAGATGATTTGACTTACAGTATTACTATCATGGTAGACAGAATTCTAAAATGTCCCCCCAAGATTTCCCACCCTTCTAATGTCCATCTTTTGTATAACTCTAGGAGCCATGAAGGTAATCAACTTTACTCTCACGGTTAGATCATATACAACAGCACAATTGTCTTTAAGAAGGAAAGATTATCCATGTGGGATGAAAATTTTAGATGAACTATTTAAAACTACAGAGTTCTCACAGCTGGTAGCAGAATCTGTCTTGTTTTAGTTAGCCTTTTTGTCCCGTGATCAAAAGATCTCACAAGAACAACATAAGAGAAAGCAAAGTTTATTTTGGTTCATGATTTCAGAGGTCTCAGTCCATAGATAGATAACTCGGGGCCCATGATATGTCAAAACATCATGGTGGAAGGGCATGGCAGAGGAAAGGAGCTCAGGACTTAAAAACAGGAAAGAGAGAGACAGACAGAGAGACAGCGTGACAACTAGTACACCCTTCTCAAGAGGGACACAATATAAACCCCAAAGGTATGCCTACAGTGACCCATTTCCTATAGCCACATTTACTTATTTACTGACATACTACCTACAGTTACCACTCAACTAATCTATCAGTGGATTAATCCACTGATCCGGTCACAATTCTTATGATCTAATCATTTCCTCTATGACTATACCTGCATTTTCTCACACGTGACTTTTGGGGACACCTCCTATCTAAATCATAACAATGTCAGAGAGGTGCATTCTGATTGCCAGAAAGCAACCAAGAATGCATTGTGTAAACTGCCAATACACTGAGGACGCCTCGAGAAGTTGAAAATAGGCACAGTTGACGGCCACTAAGGAAAAAGGGATGTAAGCTGTACAAACTCTAGGGACTGCTTCTTCCAACAATCAGCGGATTTGAACAGAAACTCAGAAAAGAATTCAGAAGGAAATCAAAACTGTGTTACCAGAAATTGGAGCAAAGGGAATAGATCCATGTTATGTAGGTGGTAGATATTTTGTACTATTATACTATAAGGAAAGTAGAACTTACCTAAGTCATGGACCTAGATACAAAGTTGAAGAGATGTTCAAGGAAGGATTTGAAGTTTCCTTCTGGTTACTTCTTGCTTTATATAGTTAAAAAAAAAAAGACAGAGAGAGATTGAAAGAAAAACTATTCCATCAAGAGATTCACTGCCTGTAGGTACAGTCCAGATAAATGGCTGAGGATGTGATTCTACAATCATTTGCTAAAATCTGGAAAGTTCAAAAAGTGAGTGTGTTTATTCACAAGCAATTAAAGGTGTAATTTGCAGATATCTTCATGAAACCAGAAGTCCTGTAGGAAGGTTGAGAATATTGTTCCCAACTCACCTCAACAAGAGGCCAGGTTAGAAAAGGCATCATCTCAAAACTCTCTTGGATATGGATTTTATCTAATAAACTGAATCCCCCCATGAAATCCACACAAGTACCACAAAATTCTTGAAAAAATTTATGTTATCAGAAACACTTTCAGCATGGATTACAAGAAACAGAAAGAATGGGAATTAAAATAGGCTTTTGAACCCCCCCAAATCTACTGGCAGGCTGATATAAATTCTGTTACAAGTGGTTGCTACTTTCATGGAAAAGGAAGATGACTCAAAGAGCAGAACCAAGAACCCAGAGAGTATAACCGAATGCCCGGCAGGCAGAAACAAGAGCCACGGAGGATTGAGTCTAGGTAAAGAAAGCACATCAAGGAGTTCTGGCTGGATTTTGCCCATCTAGATTTTGAAACTACTTAAGACTGCTGAATTTGCTTTACATTAATTTTTTATTTTAAAATAAAAAGCAAGAATGCCTATAATTGTTATCCTATGTTTGCCCCTTGGCTATTGGACTATTAGGCACAGATAATTTGGTGTTTTAGTTCTAAAAGTCCAAAGATAGAGAAGAATTGCACCCTCAAGCTTCCTCTAAGGGATTCCTCATTGGCATCTGATTTAGATGATGAGATTTGGGACTTTGAACCGAGGCTAGAATGAGATGAGACACCTATCATCTTGGGAGTAGAAGGGGCAAGAAAATAATAGAATGGAGGTGGGTAACCCCTTAAGGTTAGGATAAGAAGTGGGGTCCAGGGATCACAAAGAACATAATTTTTTAAATGGCAAAGTTCAAGAAATGCCTAAAAGAAATTCTCTGCTTCTGTAATACAGTGTGTATGTGTGTATGTGTGTGTGTGTGTGTGTGTATGTGTCTGTGAGTGTGCATGTGTGTGTGTACGGCATGCTTCAGAAAATGAAAAAAACCACACCATAATGTAGGCTTAAAAGATCTCAAAGAGATTGCCCTTCTTGTCAGGAACAATCCTACATATTTAGAGTTTCTATGAAAGGGTATAAAGATTCTTCTTCATTAATCAAGTTGAAATTTGCATTTTGGTTAGAAACATTCATTAGAAACTCTTGGATGCTGTAGAAATTATAAGCTTTCTCCCCTTTATGCCAAGAATGAATGGGTAAATTGTCTCATATTTGTATTTATTTATGCCTCACAGACTTAAGCCAAGTGTCTCATCAGTATTGCATATGTGACAGCATTTTAAAGCACAAATTAGAAAAACATTTTCCCCTAATTACCCTTTATTTTAACTGCAATGGATGTCATTTCTCCCAGAGTTTTATTGTATCATATATTCAACAATAATGAGGCCATTTTTCCCTTTGTTAAACAAATTCTAAGGTTGTATGCTTTACAATCCCCAAAACCTTGTCACGGTTTTTTTGGCAGATGATCTCCTGCACACTAACTGATGACAGTATATCCTAGATTTACAAGAACAATGAATCTCCTAGGCTCTTGTTGACGGTGGGATTTCCTGAGTTGTGCACAGTCACTCAGCCATAGACCCTCCAACTAATTAGAAATCAGTTTTGAGAACAGAGCATTTTACAGAAATTTTGACATAGGCCTGAGGGATCTAGAAATTATGTCATATGAGGAATTACTGAAAAAAATGAGAGCCATTTAATCAGGTAGAAATGGAGCATACTTAGTACTCACTAAAGGGAAATGCAATGAGAGGATATTAAATACAAACCACAATTCAGAAGACACATCACAAGACCTCTGTTAGTTCAACAAAATGAATTATTTTTCCTATGCCATTTGTGAACATTTCCTAGAGAGATGATTGATAGCCTATCAAGTCTCCATTGAACATCTCACTGCACTATTTGTACAGGCTGAGTTGGCTACAATGGACTTCATGACCTCAACTTGCTTTCAATTCAAAATTTAGGATTTTCTATTACAGGATTTCTCGTGTAAAAACATGCTACGTCCACTAGTACGAGAGACAGAGACAGAGAGAACATAACTGACTGTGACTTGTATTATTTTATTTTTCAAATAGAAATTTTGCCTCACAGAATTCAAAGCAATAATAAAGCATCATATTTCAAAAAGGTCTGACAATTCTAAAGTTCATCTGGTCCAAACTCCTCATTTTACTAAGGAGTGAACTGAGACTTGCCGAAGAGCACATCAATATCATGCTGCTGAAAGGTGTGCAAGTCAACTTCAGATTTTGGTACTTAGGTTGTAACTCTTAGCATGAGTCTGAGATTTTTTGCAATTGAAGCCCTGTTATTTGTTATTCCTTATTGCAACATCCATAAAGAGCGGCATGTCCCTCTTCAGAGTTACTTTATCATCCTACAAAATAAGTAAATAATATTTTTTCAACTTTTCTTCCCTATTTCATCGCATCACTGTGCACACTCAGAGACCAACCTGCTTCTTCAGAGAAATGTCAATGGGCAGGTGGTCACCTGATCCGAAGTAGAGTGGACTCTAGATCTTAGGTACCCAGGGAGCAATGCTCAAAAGGAAAAACCTATTACTTGGTATTGTTAAAATATATCAGAAACCAAAACTCATGACGATGAAAAGAACAGGGAAGGAAGACTTTAAGAAGAAATAAAAAAGGCAATGGGGTAGGAAACCCAGGACTAAGATTTCTAGACATGGACAAAGCAGGAAGTTATGGTAACAAACCCTCCCATGACCTTCTGGAATTTGATCCTATTCATTGCATAAGAAGTCCATTTGCTTGCCCTAAAATTTAGAATTTGTCAAAAAAAATTGATATGAAACTTTTGTAGCACAATACATTTTCTCCAGATTTCCAGCCCATTTAAAAATTATGTACTTACACTAGAAAAAATAACAACAAATGTTAAAACACTATTCTCCTTTTACTTAATAGGTCTCAGATTTTCCTGAAAGATTTCTCCCAAGATACATTATTTAAACACTGAATATAAAATGAGTTCAAAATTGTTTATCTTGTTTTGGGATCTTAGAATTCAGAATAAAAAGAAAATCTATTTTAGTTGGAAATGAGCAATTTAGCTAAACCCACCAACCGTTCCTAGTCCCATGTTACTTGATTTCAGTGTGTATATCATGCATATGTAGAATATTATTCTGTTTATTCTGAGATCTTTTTATTTGAGACATTAAAACATGTGAGATACTTTAGTCTATTCTTATACTTCCTTTTTTCATTTGAAATTGTATTTTCCTTCCACTGATACATATTTTATGTTCTGTCTGGAAAAATGCATTCAGTAAACATCGATGTTTTGTTTTCTCCAACTCTCTGCTGTGCACTGAATACTTGTAAGAAAACATCAAGCTTCCTTCCACATGGGGGGATATGTTAAGCATCAAAATAGTTTTGTCTAGGTTTTTTTGTTTGCTTGTTTTGTTTTAACAGAGTGAAATTAGAGGAAGGTTAATGGGGAGATGAAACGCTAATGGCAGTCTTTAATGACCTATGAACTCTGGTTGTTTCAAATATGTACTTGAGGAAAATTATAGCTACCCAAATATATTTGGAAGGTCAGGATATAATGACATCTATATCAAATCATTTAAGTACAGGGAAATGTAGTAATCAGCAAACTCAAAATGAAATAAGTCTTGGTAATGTACATTTCATGCAGTCCCTCCTTATTAGAGAAGGAAGACAGGAGAAACTGAGTCAAATGTCTATCTAAAACAATGCTTGAAGTTGTTTTAAATCTCAGAATGTATGAATATGCAATGATTTGTTAAGAATAAGCAAATTCATGGTGTGAAAATAGAAGTCAATTTATTTTACTATACATAATTATATATTTCTTACTCCAAATAATACATGTTTTAGTCACAATAAAAAATTTTAATTGATTCTTTTTAAGGAAATGACAGGAATAACATCCACATTGTTAAGATCAAGTATCTATTCTAATCCTTTTCTATTCTCCATCCTTCTTCAGCCCGTGTGATTTATATTCAGTGTCACAGGATGATCTTGTTTAAAATACTGAAGACCTTTATTTGTGTTGGAATGTCAATATCTTTTATTTGACTATAATTTCTAAATAAAAATAATAATTTTATCCCTCTTTAATGTTCAGGTTGAATGGCAAGTCCTTATCGATTGTATGGATATTGTATAAACTACAAATCAAAGTGTGTAAAAAGTGGAATGTTGCTTTATTTTACTGATATTAATTTATTTTAAATACATTTTCTTCTGAAAATTAAAAAAAACAAATTGTAGAGGAAGAAAGGATTAAGTAGCACTCTGGTCTTGCCATTTTTGGAGCAGGATAACAAAATAAAATTGACATTACTATTTATCTACTCTAGAAACCATAAACTCATACTTGTTCCCATTTGACTTATGGACAAATGGTCATCCTCACCGCTACTCCTCATCCCCTTCCCAGTTTCAGGATATGAAATCCTATGTCACAACCATTCTGCTGTCCATGTACAAAAAAAATACACTCTGCACATTCAAAAATCATTAGACTATGAGTACCTTCTGCTGTAATTCTACTTTGTAGTATACCACTTAGTTCTTGGTTTTGTTTTTGCTCCATGAACGTGTTTGATGTGAGTTTATTGGAGATTCTACCATGGAGACAGGGTTACAAGTCCTCTCTTTTTTTTGGATCTCCATTTTTATTCAGAGTATCATTCTATTCTCCTTCAAGAACTCTATGTGATGGGTCAGGGGCAGGGCACAAATCTACTTCATGGGGAAGCACCATAGATTAAGTAGTTTGTATTCTCTCTCATCCTTCTCTCATTTCCTTTCTAAGAAACTCCATCTCATCTGGGGAGAGAAATAAGTTGGGCCACTGATTTCTTAATATTTTCTTTCCAAGTTATCATTGGTGTGACTGGGGGTATAGTTCAGGGGTAGTGCATTTGGCTAATATAAGTGAAGCCCTGGGTTCAAATACTAGTACCATATAAAACAGAACCAAAGCAACAAAGCTATCATTGGTGACATGTTCTTAAGAATTTAGGGTTTTGAAAAACTAAGGACTAGGTTTTTGTAATTCTAAATCATTTACTTTTTAAATGCTAATGGGCTCCAAAGAGAAAAGTGCGAAGGGTACAAGAAGATCCAAAGCAAACTCCTTCATAAATATTTCTGATACTAGCCCTTGTATTTGCTCTCTTTTAAAATACTTTGCAGGCATCCTGTGGTGCCTTCCAGCACTGTTTTGTGTATGTCTGTTTCTCCTCCGGTCGCCTCTGTCTTCTACACAAATTGTAACAACAGGAGGGAACGTTATTTTTTCTACAAAAGAGCTGATTTTTAATTTTCTGTTTATGACATTAGTGGCTCCCCCATTGGGAAGAAATATGGATGCCGTGACACATACTGAGCGATGTCATTAAACATTTTCCTCTTTGCCACACCTCCACCCTGCTGGCTCTGGAACCACAGCAAAACAAACATGTAATAAGGCCATATTCAATATTGTATGAGTTTCAGATGCATATGACAAACTCTAAAATGCTATTGATATGCTTAATGCCAAGCAATCAGTACAGATCAAAGGAGGAGATAGTGTAGTAGGATGAGATCCAATTTCAGCTGCTGTTTGCAAGGAAGGGTCATGTTTAGAGATTCAATATCGAGAGTGTTACAGTAATTGACTCTTCTATTGAGCATAGTGCAGATGTCAACACTACATTGCAGCAGAATAGCATATCTAATAAGTAATTGATACTGCCTAAATCTTGGTCTAAAGGATAGACACTAGAATTTCTGCAAGACCAACAAGTAGCAGGGAGACTATGGATTCTATGCTCCCAATGCATCAATCTTACACGAGATTGACCTCTACTAATTAATTAAGCTGAAGGATTCTTATCTCTTAAAACCAATGCCTGCTGGACCTTAACAAAAATCTT
The DNA here is from genome assembly GCF_052094955.1 of Ictidomys tridecemlineatus. Taxonomy (NCBI): domain Eukaryota; kingdom Metazoa; phylum Chordata; class Mammalia; order Rodentia; family Sciuridae; genus Ictidomys; species Ictidomys tridecemlineatus. Next base: position 54,533,640 of record NC_135487.1, read on the forward strand.
TTGTCTGATTTGGAAAAAAAAAACCTACTAAAAGAAAGTTAGCAAGTTGACAATTAAGTACATTTATTATGCAAACATTTTAGCATTCATCTAAAGAAAAATTCTTCAAATGTTATGAAAAGACAGTTACCTGAATGTTCATATTATTAAGGAGATCAAAATTCTTCATGGAGAAGTTGTCATCTAACACAAGTCTTAGAAGATGCCTAAGTCTTTGAGGAGCAGGTGTCATGAATAAAAACAGAAGATATATAAAGGTAATTAAGAGAGAGAATAGCATGAATAAGATAGGAAATTATGGGGCAACAAGTAGTTGATTTGGATATGCCCCATGTTAAGAGCAGAAGTTATTAAGAGCAGAAGGTAACCTAAAAGTGTGAAGTGAGATGTTGAAGGACCCTAAAATACAAGTTAAGAGTATCTACTAAAAGTGCTAGGTAATGAAAAGTTGCTGAGGGAAAAGAATTCTGTCGAGTATGCTTTCTTTAACTTTTGCTAAATTATAAATAAACTGTCACATACAAACTAACTCTTATTCTTTGTTGATCCTATTTCCTATGTCAGTCTTTTTTTTTAAATATTTACTTTTTAGTTGTAGTAGGACACAGTACTATTGCTTTATTTATTTATTTTTACATGGTGCTGAGGATCAAACCCAGGCCTCGCATGTCCTGGGTGAACACTCTACCACTGAGCTACAACCTCCGCCACTATGTCAGTCTTTTATCTAGGTTTTAGATGTTAGTTCTTATATTCCCTTCACCCCAACACATGAGTGTATATACTTCCCCCTCCCCGCCACACACACACTTGAACATGTGTACATACCCCCTGCCAAACTGTTTTCCAGGTTGACTTTCTGATTGTTGTTTTGTTCTTGTCCGTGCATATTTCCACAATGAAAAACAGGTGGTCCCTCTCTTGTGATGATTCAGCTAACATTTTTTTAACTTTATGTTGGTACAAAGCAATGCTCATTCCTTAGAACCTAGTTTTGAACCTCGGTCTTTTCCAGGTTTCAGTATGTTGCACCATGCACTCAGGAGACACTGGGCAGGGACAGTACTTCAGCTCCTGGTCAGCTGCAAGATCACAAAAACACTGTGCTGCCAGAGTTCTTTGCATACAGGTAAATTACATGTGATAGCCAACAATTTATTACAAAACAAGTTTTGTGTTAGAGAACTTTTTGAACCGCAAATGTTCGGAGCATGTTTCAAGTAGGCTGCGCAAAACTATATGTAGAATTTCTGAACCTGATTCTGTTTTGAATCACACAGATTGACCATTCTGTCTTATATTTAATGACATTCAAAATGATTTTTTTTCTTTAGAAACTCTTCTTCTTCAGAACTCCATTCCACTAAACTCATAGATATTCAGAAGAAAATTTATGGAAAGTTCTTTATTGGAGCTGACTGTTAGAATCTAGATTCAATCTTTAAAACAATAGGTGGGGTCTCAGTGTCCATGATGTTACAAGCATCTCTTGACTTCAAAAGTCTCTGGGAAAACTTTTTGCTTTTGATGTTGAAGAAAGGACAAGTAGAAATCTTATTAGAGTTCAAACAATTTCATATTCAAAGAAAAATCCCCCGTACCCCATGCCCTTCTACTCAGAGTATTTTTTGCAGAGTTTTCATGTAAATGCTTGGAATATTTAGTTTTATCCCCTCCTTTCTTTCTGTGGACTTTAATATAGACTCTTTATCCACACATAGACATAGGATAAAGCAAGGATGGGAACATTAAAACCAAGAATTTAGAGACTTGTATAATATTAAGACAAACAAACAAACAAAAAAACACCTTCTCTTCCATAAAGCCAGGCATGGTGACAGGCACTTGTGGTCTCAATGACTGATTATCTTTTGCTGTATAAATACCGCACACTTGGTTACTTAAAACAATGCACCTTTATTATTTCACTGTTTCTGAGGGTCAGAAAGCTGGGCATGGCTTAACTGGGAACTCTGCTACGGAGCCTCATAGCTTCTCAGCTTGTTAAACAGGACTTGAGTCTCATCTGAGCCTCCCCTGAGGAAGGATTAGCTAATTGCTTATGAGGTTTTTGTAACATTCAGTCACTTGAGCATTGTCGGATTGCAGACATTCCCCACATGGCTGCTTCAAAGCCAGCCAAGGAGCTTGCTCCTTTGGGAAATGGCCACTACAATCTTGTGTTCACGGTCATATACATATTATCACATATATCCTGCCACTTTTGTCTAACAAGTCTCGGGTTCTGCCCTGAAGAAAGGGGATTACATGAAGATGTGCACCCGAAGCCATCACAGAGTTTGTCCATACAGTAAGTTGGTCATATTCCACTTTCAATCTGGGAATGGTGAGAGAGAATCAGGAAGAGCGTGAATCCATTCTGTGTCACCAGCTGCAGTGCCGCAGTTTGGCTGGGCACAATTCAGGAGCCACTTGTCAAAAGAAACTAACTTTATTTTTAGAACCACACACGCCAAACAAAACAGCTCCTCAGGAAAAAACCTTCAGAGCCCAACTGCCACCACTGGCTTCCCACAAGCCTCTCACCCCAACACCAACCTCCCCACCTCCCACAATCCTCCTGCTCTTGAGGCCGATTGGCTGGGTCGCATGGGCGGAGCCAAAGAAGTCCCCCAATGAGCAGCTCCGTGGTTTGAAAGGGCAGGGAAACAGCCCAATGAGCATCACCACAGAGGAGCCAATCAGCTAGATGTTGCTGGGGCCGCTGTGAGCCAATCATCAGCTGGCAGTCTGAAAGGGCGGGGAAACAGCTCAATGAGCATCTCCAATGAGCATCACCATAGAGGAGCCAAATCAGCTAGATGTTGCTGGGACCGCTGTGAGCCAATCATCAGCCGGCAGCTGGAAGTTTGCTGGCAGCTGAAAGTTTGCTGGGGCCCCTTCGGCTGTGGCTCTCAACACTGCAGAAGCAGTGGTGGTGGCTGTGTGCTGGGCAGTCTTACATTTCAATATCAGCTGCTGAGCTGGAGGCACAATGGAGACAGGTTCATCTGCAGGGGCAGTGGTGTTATAGATGAGTTTTGCAGCATGACTTTGGCTATGGTTTTGGCTACAAACCTCCTTTGTTTCTTGCTTATTTTTTTCACCTGTTTTTTCAGGCTTCCTAATGATTTTGTGAGCTATCTGAAAACTTTCCAATAAATTCATTTTATGCTTTAATCAACTAGACTAGGTTTCTATTGTGTGTAATCAAGAACCCTGACTGATAGACTTAGTAAAACAAAAATTATTTTCTAGGATTCTAGCCTGCCCAATTACACCTCTTCTCTTTTCTTTCACTGTAGACAATAGAGACAAGATTATAATCATTAAACTTGGATATAAACAACAAAGTAGATGCAAAATAGTCCTTTTCTCAAAAGTCCTCTGACTCCTGGATTAGGTTAGGTTAGGTATATTTAGCTATCAGTTTCTTTCTACCATCTCCCTCTCACAACAATTATTATTCTCACCTATGTTATATGTTACAATAAAATCTCTCCTACTAGACTCAAAGTCTTGCTTGTCCATAGATTTCAAATGAATGTCTGGTACAGTAGTTTCCTTGAGTATTTGCTAAAACAATGAGTGTGTCAGTGAATGGCAAGTGAACTTTTGTGACTACATTGTCTATAGTGATGGTCCTTCCTGGTTTAACTTTAGGTAGCTCCCTGTATTAAAATCTCCAAAGTTAATATTTTCTTACACCATTTTGAATTTTTATCCCCAGAGTACTGGTTTCAAAATCCATTCATAGGCAAATGTTTTGATTTCTTTTTTCAATGTCAGAAAAAAAGAGTTATAATTTTATCTTTTGATGTACCTGAGATTCCCTAGATCATGTTTCTGACTTCATGGAATTGACACATATCAGAGGAAATTCCTAGTGAATGTTTGCAGTTAAATTCCTGTTTTACTGACATATTTTTACTTCAGATCCACTTATTGTTCATGCTTCCTTTTGCATAGTCTTTTCTGATCTACTCAGTTTTTTAAGTGTACCTCTAAGGTTGAGCCTCACATCTTTATTCATCCCAATCTTGCCCCTCCAATGCTCACTCTCTCCTTCTACATTTTTTTCAAATATTGCACATTCTTCAAGATCCAACAAAAACATTATGTATTCTTAGTAGAAAACACTCTACTAAAGGAAAATCTACCATTTCTCTGTTCAGCATCAAAAAAATATTCCTTCTTCAAAATCTCACATTATTTTGTAATGTCTTTAATGACATATATCTTATCCCTTTTAGTACAATGTAAGTTCCCTAAGATTATGATGCATGACTGATGCATCTTCATATTCAATGAAGATGGTGTATATGATTATTATATGCAAATGTATTAACTATATGTATTCAAATATACACATATTACACGTGATGTAAATATTAAGTACATGAATGATCTTACAATGAGGAAGACAGGATATAATCACTATAAAATAAATTTCATTAAATTCTACTTATGAATATTGAATTTATTACAAATGACAGATTTCAGGTTCTCTAAATTTTTTCAAGCTAGATACATAGGTATAACACAACTCACATCTGTCAAGATCTCTGAATTTCTTTATGTTAAGTATAACACAAATACTATATCTGAGTATGACTCAAAAAAGATTGTGAAACCCAAATGATACCACTCATAAAAATCTTGTAGAAAATATTTTTAAAAGATAAAACTTTGTAGAATTGATTATTTCCTTCAGTACTATGATAACCATTAATGATGCTATGTAACAAATATTTCATATTTTCTTTCAACCATCTTTCAGGTAAGATTTGGCACCAGGTGGGGCCATTGTGATCAGTTTTATAATGAGTATGAGTGAAAATCCAGAGCCAGAGCATTTAATTGACTTTGTGAGACTTCAAAAGCCTCCCTTGTTTTCTGGCATGGTAACTGTTCTCAACTGATACCGTGCTATCTCGTGGGAACCTGAAACAGTATGAAGAACAGACCTCCTTGCTGACCTTGAATGGACGTGCAGCATGAGCAAGAAATAAAACCAGATTTTAAGCTACGGAGAGTTGGAAATTTTGTTTCAACAGCATAAACCAATGTGTTTTAACTGATGTATGTTTATTTTCTTTTCCCTGTAAGAAACATAGAGACATTTAATAACACAAAATCTCAAAGTTTTCTCATTTCTTGCTGTTCTCTGCATCACATTTTTTTTTGTTTCCCACTGCTTAGAACATCAGTCATAATTTATGCAATGTGAAAGGAAGATAGAATCAATGAAGGGGAAAACTAGCTATTATGAATTGAATAGGGAGATAAGCTTATTCAGTGAAAACATAGGGGTATAACAGAATAAATTCTTTTAGAAGAGAAGTAAAGGATTTAGCCCTGTTTTAAATGTACAATGCCGTGGACATTTGTTGCTTATTATTTATAAAAGAAAGACAAGATGATGAATACAAATAATAAGAAAGTTTGCATTTCAGGCTATGATTATAAAGGTCAACTTTTCTATGTTAAAAATAAAATATAATCTTCATTCATTTTATTTTATTACATGAGCATGGTTGTAGGGAAACTTATATTAGATACAAATATATCATAATTTTCTAAAGATGACTACTAAATTTGTCACATACTATCTGAAATTTCAGAGAACTATTTTTTTATTTTCTAGAAGAACTAAATTTTACTTTTTATTTTATAGAAGAACTGCTTTAAGATACTGAATAAAACAATACAACTTTAAAAAATAATAAGACCTGCTCCCTTAATTTTGAAATGACTTTTACATTAACAATCTGCTTTCTGGTAGTTTAAGAGTAAATTTAGTATAGTAATTATTTCTTTTGAAGATGAGGGTAGGAATCCTATCGTAGAGTAAGTTGCTCAGAATTCTTAATTATAATGATATCTTAACTCCTTGGGACAATTAGACATTGGAAAATTTCATTAAGCTGTATATCCAAGAAGAGCCACATAAGAAAAATGTCCCAAAGGCGGATAAACTAGGGAGTCATTCACAGTCTTATGGGAGTCACAAGGAAGTGGGGGGAGAGGTCTTACTGTGGGATATGTGAAAACAACAGTAGTTGAGACAAAGGGTGAAAGATTTCCTACTATCACTACTTTCTAGGCATGCTGGGCTCAGACAAAGTCTAACATCTTCCCAACTCAGAGATGAATTGCTGACCATGGCATTGGAAAGATTAAAGATACAAACATCAGAGAAAACTTCTACGAGCTTTCAGGCTCACCACCACAGGTGTGATGTGGAGAACCAGGTGGTCACCATGTTCTGCCAACCAGGACAAGAAACCACAGGGAGCTACTCTTGATGATCACAGCAAAGCCCTACAAAATCTCACATCTGCTAATGCCATGGCATTTGCCTGCCTCTGCCAGACTTGTAACTCCCCTCCACCTTCCAAACTACCTTCAAATGGATCTTACTGGTACAGCATAAATTATATTCCAAGCCCTAGAGTTAAGAAAATCAGAAGGATGTCTTTCCTGCTCCTGCAAAACAAAGAAATACTAGAATTGTTTCAATGGTTACTCAATGAAGTCAGCATGCTACTTTTTACCCCCTTAATAAAGACTTGCAGAAGTTCAGTGGGCGAAATCTCCTTCTATCACCTGCTCAAACCTCTCATGTCCTGGACTATTCCCTCAAATTTCAGTCATCCTACTTAAAATACCTTTTACTCTCCTCTTTCCTCTTTTACTTATATCCTTCCCTCTATGCCTTTGTTCAGTTGCTTAACATTTTTTTTTAAATGAGCAAGTTTTGGTTTTCCTACTGGATATGATTCAGAGATTTTAGCAATTTTTATGTAAATTTTCTAAACTACTCAATTTATTTTATTTTCCTTATTTTAAAATCTTAGGTGTTTACAAAATCATGATCAGCTCTTATAGAAAAATATGCTCCTTAGTCTGCAATGATTCTTTTATAGGACACAGTCATTTTTCCGTTATTTCCTCACAACTGCACTCATTTTTTTTTTTCTTGTACCAGGGATTAAACCCAGGGCCTCACACATGCTAAACAAGCTGCTTGACCACGGAGTTACATCCCCACACATAACAGCACAATTGAAAGTCATTCTCCACATAAAACATTTGGTCTGTCAGTCTAAAGGTTCCAAACAGCATCATGTGGCAAAGGGGAAAATGCTTGTTCAACGTTTCTCTCTCCTCAGTCACTCAGCACCAAGAAATTTTTCCTTGGGCTCTCACTAGATTCTCTTTGCCCCCTTTTCCTGTCTTCTCTTTCCATTTTTTTCCAGTTCCCAATCCCTCTTCATTTCCATGCAGAACACAAATTTGATGATCTCTTTTGATTCTGTAATAGTTGCAAGGAGACAACTACACAAAGCAGCCGATGGAGACATTTTGTTAAAGGAAAGATCATCTATTCTGAAGAGAAATTATGTCATTCCCACAAGGATACAAGAGTTGGCCAATATTGTTCTATAGAGGAAAATTTGTTTTGTATAGTGTGATTCAAAGAGAGACCCACTCTTTAATCCTCAATTCCTAACCTCATAGAAAAGAACTGGAGATTAGAGTGTACAGAGAAACAAACCACTATTATTGCTAGAGTGATAATCTGGCATTGAAGCCAGCGCACCACATACTTCCTCAGTGAAACCTTTTGAGCTGTGCTCAAGACTAGAACAATAGCAAGGCTTTCTTCTAAACAATGTGTTAGCTAATTCTATGGAGAAATGATGCCTGTAGCAGGCAAAAGCACAGAGCCTGGAGTTGGCCTGCTTGCATTTGAATCCTGTCACTCTTCCTTAATTGTCATGCAATCTAAATAATCTGATTCTAGAACAACTTGCCAACATTTCTGTCATCTGTAAAAGAGAAATAAAGACAAAAGTCTACCTCCCCTCATAGCCATTGAAAATATTTAGTATTGCATTATGTAATAACAATAATATCAATGACAATAGCATATAACAAATATGTGCACATAAACTGTTTTGAAATGCAAGTCACCCCCTGTACAAAGTAGAAAAAATTTAAAACACCCATAGTCATCCCAGAGTCCTTCATCCACTTTGTCCTGCATATCAAATGGCATTCAATTTTTGGCCAATTATAAACCTTTTAAATATCTTTCAAATCTTTCCTCTCCTGGCTGTAGTTTAAGTCCTCACCATTACAGAATCTCTGTCAGGGTTACCAGCACCTCAGTAGAGCAGATTCCTGCTCAGAGGTGTAAGCCAGCTGGGAAAATAAAAAGTCTGAAAATAATCAATAAGGAATAGAAGACAATAGACAGAAAAATAGTTTTAAAAGAGGAACACCTAGTGGGTCTTCCAGCCCTGATAGGAACCGGAACTGAACAAGGAGGAAAGACTCAAATCCTTTATTTAAGAGGAAACACATCAAAAGGTTTCAGTGTGCCAGGCTTCTTGAGGAAAACAGGAAAAGAATGGGGAAAACAAATTTTGGGAGACTTGGCAGGTTATGCCCATCTCCAGGCAGCTGCTTGTCAATCTAGGGCTGTGAGCTCAGGCAGGGCGCCAGCATGATCTAGGCTTTCTCCAACAGGGAAATTTCACCCAGGAGTTTCTAGAAAAAAAAACCATAATTTACACATAGCTTCCAACCAATCTCCTGTCTGAACTGTGGCAACCACACTTCAACTCATTATCATTATTGTCACGTCATCCCTTTCTTTCCCTATCTGTCACCTACACTACAGTCAGTGCTTTTGCCGTATGGAAAATGGGATCAGTCTAACGTCTTCATTCTTTCCCACATACCTACCGAGGGAAGTTGAATCTCTATCTTTTAGTAGATATAAACCTCTTGATTCAAATTGGCCAAATTCTTGTCAAACTTTAGAGTATATCAAGTTTCTACTGGATGTTTATTTTTAAAAAATCAGGATTTAGATCCTTATTCTATGGACAGGGTCATATGATAGGTCTCAATTAAAGATGATCATTATGAATTTTTACCATTCAGTCCAGGAAATAATAAAGCAAATTTCCTGAGGATATCCTTGAGAAATACTCTATATTCTCATGGTCAACCATCTAACTACTAGATGCCTAATCCCTGACTACCCTATATGACAAATGAATCTTTGAGCATGAAATGATTTATATGCCTTCTTGACTTTATATCTGATATTTCTACTCCCAGGAAGGCCCTTTCACCCTTCCTATCTGGATAATTTCCACTCATCTTTCAGTATTTCATTCAAATATTATTCTTTGTGTGAAGAGATCCCTAGTCCTCTCAGGAACCACTTGATAGATTATTCTTCTATGTTTCCATAAAGTCTTGTACCAACTCTACCTATACTTGTCATATTATGTTATAAGCATAAATGTTAGTTCTCTATTAGACCATGAAAATCATGGCCAGCAGAGAAAGCATTCCACTTAACTCTTGTGTTGCCCTTATCTAGTGCCTGGCACATGTGCATGCTCAATAAATATTTGCTGGCTGAGTGAGATTATTCAAGGATTTGTGTCACCTCCATAGGATAAATATTTTCTTCACAAGGTTTCTGCTCATATCTAATTTGCTGTCCTTGGATATCATCCCAAATCTTCATAACAAAGCTAAGATATATATGTAAACACATAGACACACTTATATAGTAGATACACATATATTATTAATATAAGCATTATTAACCTTACATTAGACATCTGACAAGACTGAGGTTATTTTCTTTGTACTAATTTGATTAGTTGATATGAATGACAAAGTTATAAGAAACTGAAGAGAGAGAAAGTGGAGGATTTTGCTTTTCCTTCATTTCCTATTATATACAATGTTCAGAAGAACCTAGGTTTCACCTGAAGATTTTCTCTGAACATAGAATTCTCTAACTATCCCAAATAGTTCCCAAATACTGCAACTAAAGTTATTCACCTGACCATGGGTATGGATGAATCATTGTTTTACCTGAGAATTGCAGCCCAAATCTGTAGAACACAAGAGTGACCATTCAAAGAAGGGTTATCATCTTTCCACCTTTCACTATTATACTTAAAGGAGTTATTAAAAACTGACTGTGTTGAATCTTGTGGTTAATAAGAGGCAAGAGGAGGAGGATCCAAGATGGCGGGCCAGAAGGAGGTGGCATTCTGTGTCGCTCTGTGACCTGGGACCTAAGTAGTGAGAATACTGTTTCTCTGTAAGCAATATTGCTGCTCCCACGCAGGAACCATGGTCACCATGCCTCGTCTAAGGCTCCAAGCCTCAGCATCAGAGTAGGTCTCCCAACTACTCACCCATACAGGACTACCAGATACTGCAAGATAATCTGCGGCAACAGCACCCACACAAAACTTTTTGGCCACCCAAGCAGAAATCATGGATGCCATTCTGAGAAGTGAGACACCTGGCAGCTACCCACAAGTAGGAACTCCAGCTGCCACTCCTGTGTGGACCCCCATCTACCAATATGGTGCTTCCCGGGGGGGTCTCTGCCATCTTGAGACTCTGCAAAAATGGAGACAGTCCCCTATGTGCAGTAGCCTGCCTGCACCTGGGAAATTCACACAGGCTCTGAAGTAAGCCAACAGCCACACACTGCACACCACAGAGCTTGTCTCTAAACTCACTGTTAAACACCATTGCTTGGCTCCCCCTACCCAACCTGACACCTCACCTCTGAAAGCAGGCACTTCCATGTTGGGCCACCTTCATCACCATTTTTAGTGGGGCAACTTGAAGTTTGGAACTCCAGCTGGCCAGGTACCCAGTTTCTACTTACCCCCTCTCCCCAGCAGCCACAACCCCGGCACAGTGACACCATGGTTACCTTCACCATCCTGATGGCGGGGATACCAGCGAACAACAGATGATCCCACCTTTTGGATGAGAAGGGAAGAAGGAAAGATACTGACCTCCAACTAAAGCAATACCTGCTTCTTCCTTCAAGATTTTTTTCCCTCCCTCTCTATTCTCCACCCTCACATCCCTAATATATGTGAAACCAAGTACTTTGCATGAATTAGGATTTTGAGGAATGGGATGTCTGAATAGTATATTACAGTTGTGGTGTATATTCTTCTTTTTTATCCCACCAATTTCTACTATTTTAACATTTTTTAATTTTTCTTAATATATATGTGTGTTTGTTTTATGTACTCTATTGGCTTCCCACTTACTTGTCTAGCCAAAATTAATTCCTTTCCCTGCTCCGTCTACTAATCTTCCGCTTTAAATTTCTCTTTCACACTTCCTAAGATATAATAACTCTATATCCTCACCTCCTACCTCCTCAGCATATCATCCTACACCTCAACCCCAGTTCTTTGACCACTGTAAATCCTTTAATAAACCTGCTGAGTATATTGTAGATAATAATTGAATTCAACATTTCTGTACATCGTGACCAAACTATAAATGTCTTAATAGTAGACATTTGTTTTTTAGGATGCATTTTGTTTATATTGGGATCTGTTAACATTGTCCTTCACCTCAAAGGAGAGGTATTAAATCCCTACCGTGACACTATAAACCTATAGAGGTTCTAAACAAAACCAAACAGAAATCCTTTAAGTGAAAGAAACAATAAACCAAATTTAAAGTTCAATTAAAACCATCACCAATAGATTAGACCATTTGGAAGACAGGACCTCAAACAATGAAGAAAAAAAAAATATATATATATATATATATATATATAATCTTGAAAAGAATGTAAACCACATAGTGAAAACAGTAAGAAACCATGATCAGAACATTCAAGAAGTATGGAATAGCATGAAAAGACCAAATTTAAGAGTTATTGGGAGAAAGGAAAGCATAGAGTTCTAAACCAAAGGAATGAGCAATCTATTCAATGAAATAATATCAAAAAATTCTCCTAACATGAAGAATGAATTGGAGAAACAAATACAAGAGGTTTACAGGATACCAGATCTACAAAATCACAATAGATCCACACCAAGGCACATTATAATGAAAATGCCTAATGTACAGAATAAAGAGAGAATATTAAAAGCCACAAGAGAAAGAAATCAGAAACCAATTAGATTATGTGCAGATTTTTCAACACAGACCCTGAAAGCTAGAAGGTCCTGGAACAATATATGTCAAGCTCTGAAAGAAAATGGATGTGCCAATGAAGAATCTTATATCCAGCAAAATTAAGCTTCAGATTTGATGAAGAAATAAAAACCTTCCATGACAAACAAAAGTTAAAAGAATTTGCAACTCGAAAGCCTGCACTATAGAACATCCTCGGCAAAATATTCCATGAAGAGGAATTGAAAAACAATGATGGAATCAGCAAAGGGAGATACTATACTAAAGAAAACATTAATCAAACGAGAAACAAATTAAAGTTAAATACCAAAAATAAATAAAAATGGCTGGGAATATAAATCATGTCTCAATAATAACCTTGAACATTAATGGCCTAAACTCATCAAGCAAAGACATAGAACGGCAGGTTGGATTTAAAAAAAAAAAAAATGCTGCCTCCAAGAGACTCATCTCATAGGAAAAGACACTCACAGACTGAAGGTGAAAGGTTGGGAAAAATCATAACATTCACATGGACTGTGGAAGCAAGCAGGAGTTTCCATCCTCATATCAAATAAAGTAGAGTTCAAGTCAAAGTTAATCAAAATGGATAAAGAAGGATATTTCATACTTCTTAAAGGAAATATCCATCAACAAGACATAACAATAAAAATTGTTTATGCCCCAAATAATGGAGCATTTACATTCATCAAACAAACTCTTCTCAAGTTCAAGAGTCAAATAGACCACAACACAAAATTCTGGGTGACTTTAACACACCTCTTTCACCACTGGATAGATCATCTAAACAAAATCTGAACAAAGAAACTATAGAATTCAATAATACAATCAATAACTTAGACTTAACTGACATATATATAATATTTCATTTTTCAATGAACAAACATACTTTCTTCTGAGCAGCACATGAATCCTAATCTAAAATAGATCCTGTATTGTTCCACAGAGCAACTCTTAGCAAATACAAAAAAAGTAGTGATACTACCCTACCCTGCATTCTATCAGATCATAATTGAATGAAATTAGAAATCAATGATAAAATTTTTTAAAAAAAGCTTCTCCAACACCTGGAGACTAAATAATATGCTATTGAATGAACAATGGGTTGCAAAAGACACCAAGGAGAAGATTAAAAAATTCTTAGAGGTAAACGAGAACACTCATACAACATATCAAAATCTCTGAGATACTATGAAGGTAGTACTAAGACGAAAGTTCATTGCATGGAGTTCATTAATTAAAAGAAGAAAAAGTCAACAAATAAATGATTTAACATTATATCTCAAATCCCTACAAAAAGAAGAACAAATCAATAACAAAAGCAGTAGAAGACAGGAAATAATTAAAATCAGAGCTGAAATCAATGAAATTGAAATAAAAGAAACAATTGAAAAAGTTGACAAAAAAGTTAGTTATTTGAAAAAACAAATAAAATGACAAACCCTTAGCCGAGCTAACAAAGGAGTCGGAAAACTCAAATTACTAACATACTTGATGAAAAAGGAAATATCACAGCAGACACTACAGAAATACAGAAGGTAACTAGAAATTATTTTGAAAATTTGTTCTCCAATTAAATAGAAAATATTGAAGGCATTGACAAATTTCTAGGGTCATATGATTTGCCCAAATTGAATTAGGATGGTATACACAATTTAAACAGATTAATTTCAAGTGGTGAAATAGAAGATGCCGTCAGAAGTCTACCAACCAAGGAAAACCCAGAACCAGATGGATACACAGCCGAGTTCTACAAGACCTTTAAAGAAGAACTAATACCAATATTCTTCAATTTATTTCAGGAAATAGAAAAAGAGGGAGCACTTCCAAAATCATTCTATGAGACTAATATCACCCTGATTCCAAAACCAGGCAAAGACACATCAAAGAAAGAAAATTTCAGACCAATATCTCTCATGAACATAGATGCAAACATTCTCAATATTCTGGCAAATCGAATACAAAAATGTATCAAAAACATAGTATATCATGACCAAATGGGGTTCATCCCAGGGATGCAAGGTTGGTTTAACATATGGAAATCAATAAATGTAATTTACCAATTCAATAGACTTAAAGATAAGAACAATATAATCATCTCAATAGATGCAAAAAAAAAGCATTCAACAAAATACAGCACCCCTTCATGTTCAAAACACTAGAAAAACTAGGGGTAACAGGAGCATATCTCAACATTGCTTAGTTATCTATGCTAAGCCCCAGGCCAACATTATTCTAAATGGGGTCAAATTTAAAGCATTCCCTCTAAAAACTGGAACAAGACAGGGATGCCCTCTTTCACCACTTCAATTTAACATAGTTCTTGAAACAAAGGCCAAAGCAATTAGATGAAAGAAACTAAAGGGATACAGATAGGAAAAGAAGAACTCAAATTAGCACTATTTGACAATCATATAATTTTAAACCTAGAAGACTCCCAAAAAATTCTACCGGAAAACTTCTAGAACTAGTAAATGAATTCAACAAAATAGCAGAATACAAAATCAACACCCATAAATCAAAGACATTTTTGTATATCAGTGACAAATCCTCTGAAAGGGAACTGAGGAAAACTACACCATTTACAATAGCCTCAAAAAAAAAAAAAAGCAAAAACAAAAACTTGGGAATCAACCTAGCAAAAGGACATCAGATAGAGCACTAATCTCTAGGCTATATAAAGCACTCAAAAACCTTAACACCAAAAAAAAAAAAAAAACCAAATAACCCAATCAAAACATGGGCCAAGGAATTGAACAGATACTTCTCAGAAGATGATGTATCAACAAACATATGAAAAAAAATGTTCAACATCTCTAGCAATTAGAGAAATGCAAATCAAAACTACTCTAAGATCTCATCTCACTCCTGTCAGAATAGCAGCTATCAAGAATATGAACAACAATATTCCTCCAATGAGAGGAAGGCAAAGGGTGCATCTGCCACAGGCCACACCCTATGCATAGAAACCAACAGCAGAGGGACTTCAGGCAGAGAAAGCAGGCAGCCATCATCTCAGTGAAAACAAAAATTATCCACTCAGTCAAAATACTCCATCATGTTTCCCCATCTCAGATCCAGACACAAACAAGAACATTGTTTTCTCAAATAAGAAAAAATTGATAAGAGTAGTAAGCACCAAGCTTCAGTAATTATGAAAACAGATGGACTTACCTGGAAACATCTTGGTGTAACAAAAGTATAGCTCTAACTCTACTCTTCAGAAAATGGACCAGTGTTCTGAGTGGATGAGAATCTGTTCAGAAAAACAGTCACAAAAGAGGTATTTCAGAAAGGTTTTGTGTAATTGTACCACTGACGACATGAGAGTGTGTCTCCAACTACTCAAAGTAATTACAGTCATGCACCTTAACTGTGTTTCATTCAACAATGGACCATGGAAGTAGCTTGACCAGACCTTACTTACAGCAAGGTCCCAGCATTAAACAATGTTTGCTATATTGCAGCATCATTTGGATAAATAAGTTACAGGAAACTTGTACAAAAATCAGTCATGCTATTTTATAGCTTTGTAATATCTTATCAAAAGATCATCCAATCTCCTTATAAATCAGTGTGAAATTCTAACCAAAATTATGTGGGTGGGCTAGTGAATTGATGGCTTTGTAAAATTTTCAAACATGATATCAGCCCTTTTTAGTTTTAATATTAAGACTGTAGACATTTCCTTTTAGAAGTTAAAATACCACATTTCAATGTGAGTTTCAAAAATCTTGAATTTAGTAGATGTTATCAATAGTCCTTTGTTTGCCATACTATATAGACAACTGGCAAAAGATATTTGAGTTAGGGACAGCTGCTTTCATTGACGTGGCCTGCATCCCAACAGGTCAAGCCTCCATTGGAAAAGACCTGCTCAAGAAGCATTGGTTTAAATTTACTGACTTGGTTTGTGGAAATGCTGACCCACTGTGTGCAGGGCATATGCCACAGTCTGTATCAGTCTGGTTCTGCTTCATAAACACCAAAGCCTAACCTCCTTCAGATACTGCCTGGCTCCCAGCTACCAGGAATTTATGTACAATAGCACAGCTGGCTCAAGACCATCCTAAAAGAGTTGAAAATAAGACCTTTGATGGTCTTAATTATTCCTGATAAAGGAATCAATATACTCTGTTCAAAGGCTTTATTAGAATGTGAGATGTCACCAATTTTAAATGTCAGAATAAGGACCTAAGGACTTTGAATCTCATGTCAGTCTTATGATTCTAAGGTTTTGGAAAGGAGTTTGTGCCCCTTTATAATATTTTATGTTACATTGTATCACAATCAACTATCTATATACCTGTGATGTGTATTACTGGTCCCTCTCAGTTGGAATTAAAAGGAGACTAGGACAGGAATTTCTGCCTTTTTGTTCTCTGATAGGCCCCAAGCACATAGAATAGTATCTCAAACATACAAGATACTTATTTAAGGATGAATAGGTAGGAGAAACCATATCCCATACTAAAATTATGAAAAAGTAAATTCATGTACATTACTAAATAAAATTCAAGCAATCTGTAAAAAACTTATGACACAATTGATGGAAATTTGAGCACTGGATATTTGGTAATTATCAATAAACTATTTTTATCTATGTGTGGAAAATAAAATAACTGTGTTGAATTTTGCTGGTTCTTTGTGCTCCTAGAAGACAGCAGTGATTAAGAGCTCTCTCTACTCTTCTAAATTCCAGTAAATGGCTCTATGCAATAAATGAATAAATAACAAATATATAAAACCACCCTTTTCAATAAGACTTAGATAAGATTATCATATGGCTTCCTTTTATACTTTTAAAAAAATCTAAATACAGAATCTCTAATTCCCACTATGTGTTATCACAAAGATTAGTTGAGCTAATTACCCCTACTCATCAACTGGACAAAAATGCCAAGTAGTTTGATTTGACCAAATCATAGACAGGCATCTCTACTTCCTCTGGGCCCTTGAGGTTGTCCTACCCTTGAGCTTAAGTGGTAGTTTATATAGACGCATGAGCATGAAACAAGATCCACTTAGAAGGCTCTGCCAAGATTCTGATGGTTTGTTCTACTATCCAATTATCAATGATGCCCACCTGCTCCTCCTGCTCCCCACACCCAAGCTCCAAAGCATACTAGTAGATAATGAAGTAAGTCAAGCTTTTCTTCTCCCTAAAATTCACTGGTCCCCTGCATTCATTTCTTTTCCAGAACTATTACAGAATTAGGTCTTCATGATGATTCATTAAGTACAGAGATGAGAGAATAAACAAAACACCTATCATTCATTGATTTGGGCTTCTACTGTGGACCAAGAAGTTGTGTTAGAATTTTGTTTTTTAAAAATATATAAGAGAACTAGAGTTGAAAGTTAACTCCAATTAAATGAGTAACTATAAATAATCTATTATTTAAATAAGTTAACAATGCATCAAGATTGATATTTAGTTATGGGAAGCAGTCAATACACAAGAGCAGAACACAAATTATTAGACCTTTCTTCATTTAATAGGTAGAGGAATAAGTCATTAGGTATTACAGTTTCTGGGGAACAGTCTTGTTTTGTGGAGAGGAAAATGCAAAAATTAGAAGAATTTTCTAATACAAACTGGCTTTTAAAAAAAATTGCTGTACTTGCCTTCACCAGGTTCTATACATACAGATGTGGACATCAAGATATTTTGTGTGGAGGGATCACATCTCAGGCAAGTTCACTTAGGATGATTGATTTTTATTTTTTTTCTCATTTCCATATTTCTTAATAAAAGTGTTCTTTGTTTTCTATTTGTTAATTGAGGTATCATTGTACAAGGCAGAATACAGTATGTTTGTTTTAAAAGCTTCACTTAAAAACCTGCATTGTTCTTTGTCATCAAATTTTATTATATCATACCAACTTATTTAGGTTAAGAATACAAATTGAATGTTTTATTATGTTTCAATTCTAGGCATATTATGGAAATCATTATTTTTGGCTTGCATAGTCTAATCACATTCCTAAGATATATAGGTGTGATTAGAAACACTTGGATATTCAATGTAACACGATGACTTTCGAAAGTGATATTTATGGCTGGTAATATGTGTGCTTCATCATTCTCTATTGAGCTATGGTTGCCTTAAACAACGATGATATCTACACTCTTAGCAATGAGGATAGAGTATGCAATAAAATTAAAAATAAAAGTTTAATATTTTGACATTACAATAATGTTTTAACTTATTTAAAAAATAATACCAGGGGAAGGAAATAAAAGCCTGTTGACAATTAATATTTCACTATGAATTGAATAGTGGTACCAGTGGTAGGGATACACTGAAAATTTACTATTGGTACATATGATTTCCGATGTGGCACTTTACCAAGCACTCAGCACTTGAACAAAACCAAGTAGATTCTGACTTTCATACAATTATTAACGTTGAAATAGCTATAAATTCATACTAGCAGAGATTTGCCTTTGCTTGATAGAATAGTTAATAATATTAACTATGTTATGTTGATATTATTATAAAGACCTTTTAAAAATTATCTTAGCTACCTAATTAAAAATAGAAAATAAATATTTTTATTTTAAAGGTCAGATTCACTGTGAAATTTTGTGGAAGCAAATGCAATGAAATCACATTTGATCATTTCCAGTACAGGCTACTACTTACTCACAGAATATTGGTTAATTTTCATTCTTCTAATCCAATCTTCAACCTTCTTTTTTGAAGTTCATTTATGAAACATATCCATGGAAGAAACAACAACATGTTTCAAACTATATTCCAGTTCTTGAAGGAAAATATTCAAGCTCACAATGTTCTCACCTTTCACATGAAGCCATGACCAGTTAATGGTTCCTACATCTTAAGTTCAGCTACAACAGGAAAATTGAGATAACCCTACAGTTTTAAGGCATTGACATGCTTTTTTTTTTGCTATAAGATTACTTATTTTGATAAAGGCAATATTTTATGGCATACTTAACCCTAAATTTGGCATTCCATGAACATGGAAGCATTGTTAGTATGGAAGACAGATTCATATTAAGAATAAATATTTAGCTGGGCACTGCGGTGCACACCTGTAATCCCAGTGGCTTGGGAGGCTGAGACAGGAGGATTGCAAGTTCAAAGCCAGCCTCAGCAACACTGAGGTGCTAAGCAACTTAGTGAGACCCTGTCTCTAAATAAGACATAAAAAAAGGGCTGGGGATGTGGCTCGGTGGTTAAGCATCCCTGGGTTCAATGCCCAGTACCAAAAACAAAGAATGAATGTTTGAACAGTTTGAATAAACCAATGCCTGCTCTATGAGTTTTCTGGTGTAAATTTAAACAATGTGCTACTGGACCGCTGGTTTGATTTACCTAAGAAATGGTACTCTAGTCTGGGCTTGACATCAATCTTTGTCTGTAGTTTGGAGACTGCCTGGGCAACACCAGATTAGCCTCAGGGGCTGAGCACATATGTAGTCTTCTAATTCCTGATGCCATAACCACTTTTCCATTGAATGTACAGTAGTTTCTTTGTGTAGCTTTAACAAATTCTCATAAACTTGGTGGTTAAAAACAACAGAAACTTATTCTTTCCAAGGTTAGAAGACCAGAGTCTAAAATCAAGGTATTGGTAGGATTGGTTCCTACTGAAGGGCCTTAAGGAGAAATCTGCTGCATTCATCTCTTCTAGTTTTTGGAAACAGCCAGGCTTGGTGTTACATGGCCCAGCTCCAATCTCTGCCTCCATTTGCACATTCCTTAAATGTGGTCATGCCTCAACTATCCCCTTCTTCCTCTTACAAAAATACCAGTTATTAAATTTACCACCCTAAATCCAGGATAATATATTTACAGATACTTAAATTAATTGCATAGGCAAAAACCCTATTTCCAAACAAGGTCATACTGACAGGGATCAGGTGCTAGATCTTGGTTGTATCATTATATAGGACACAAATTCAAATTAGCATACAACAAAAATTTTGATCTTATCTCCCTGACTACTGAGATATTTATTTGCTCTGTATGTCCTTTGCTAGTTATTCACATGTAATACGAATTTCATCATAATCTGTGCCTGTCTTTATATAACCACCCATCTCTACATTTTAAAAAATTTTTTTATTTGTTGCTTTTAGTTTTACATGACAGTATAATGTGTTATAACATATACATATGTGGAGTATACCTCCTGATATTTGTGGTTGTACATGATGTGGAGTTACACTGATAGTTTATTAATATATTAACATAGGAAATTTATGTCCGATTCACTCAATTTTCTATTCCATTTCCATTCCTGCTCCCTTCACTCACCAAGCCCCCCACCCAACTGAATCTCCACTCTCCCTCCAAGTAACTACTCTGAGTCAGCATCCACATCCATATCAGAGAGAAAATATTTGCCCTTGGTTCTTTGGGATTGGTTTATTTCACTTAGCATGATAGTCTTTAGTTCCATCCATTTACTGGCAAATGCCATCATTTCATTCTTCTTTATGGCTGAGTAATATTCAGTTGTGTATATACACCACATTTTCTTTATCCATTCATCTGTTGAAGGGCACCTAGGTTGGTTCCATAGCTTTGCTATTGTGAATTAAGTGCTATAAACATTGATGTGGCTGCATCACTATACTACGCTGATTTTAAGTCCTTGGTGTATATGCCAAGGGGTGAGACAACTGGGCCAAATGGTGGTTCCATTCCAAATTTCCCAAGGAATCTCCATACTGCTTTCCAGAGTGATTGCACCAATTTGCATTCCCACCAGCAATGTATGAATGTGCCTTTTCCCCCCAACATCCTAGCCAACATTTACTGTTACTTGTATTCTTGATAATTGCCATTCTGACTAGAGTGAGATGCAATCTCAGTATGGTCTTATTTTGCATTCCTCTAATTGCTAGGTCATCTGTATATTTTTGCTGTTGCTGTTGAAAATTTACCAACTTTTTTTCTTCCAGTCCTGACCATTTGGTCAAACTGCTAGCAGTGTTTCATAAATCAATGCCTAAATCCATATCAATGCCTAAGTCCATAATGAATATTCATAGTTTCTCTATTAAGATAAAATGTCAAACAGATGAACTGCTTGATTTCTTCTCTTTGAGAAAATTCCTATTCTCTTATCATTTGGGTATTTCCTTGACTGGGACGGTCATGTTGCAGTAGATCTTTTCTTTTTAGTGCTAACATATTATGAAGACTGATTGGTAAACCCAAGTATGATATTTATCTTCTTCAATTGACTAGTTGTGAGGAACTCACTGTGATAGAAATTGGCAAACAATGACCTATGAGACCCTACCCTTTGCTTGTTTTGTAAACAAAGTCCTATGATCACACAGCTACATTCAAATTGATCTCTGACTGCTTACAATCTGTAATGGTATAGTTGAATAGGAGTGATCAAGATCACTAAGCTTCACAAAGACTAAATGATCTAGCCCTTTATAGAGAAAATTGCCAACCTCTGCTCTACAGGGTCAGAAAAGTAGAATGAAAGAGATGAAACTGTATAGTTATCACAATAGTCCATGGTCTTGCAATTTAATTTTGCCTTTAAGACATACTCAAGTCCAGTCTTCTATATATAATTCCATTTGGTGATTATATGTTGGTATATTCACTGAGCTGTTGAATTCCATAAACCCAATATACTCATTTGTCCTGACATTATGTGTGGACAATAGCAAGGCAGGTATTGTTGTTCTAAAAGAGAATACTAGTTTTCTAAAGAGGACATGTGTTTGCCTCACCCCTATCCCGACCTATGTCAATAGTATCCCTATCTGCCACAGAACATTTTATCAACATCTAATCTATTGGATCATATGAACCAAGTGGAGGGAAGCTTGCATTGTATACTGGATCTGTTAAAATTTTTCTCTTCTTCAAGCATCTATCAAAATGGTTGAAGTTTATGGGTTCTTTGATAATTTAATTAGAATTACCCAGAAATATAATAGACATTTTTTTTTCTAAAATTTAAACAGGTCCACCAGGCATTGTCTTTGGTTTTTTGTTTGTTTTTTGTCGTGGTTATATAAAGAGTGAAATATTCCAGATCACTATTCAAACAAACTTCACTAAATACTCTTGAGTCTTCCACAGTAGGATTTTTATGTTCTACCAAATCATTTAGGATACTTCTTGCAATGTGTCCAATTAGTGTAGTTTTGCAAATGTAGGGAGCCTGTGGATATTTCTGTAAAGGCAAAATTGATAAACATTCCTGTGGTCTAGATCATAACAGAGAGTCAAATTGCTTACATACCTCTGAGGATAACACGGTAAAGGTACACAAATTGTCAATGCCAGACAAAATCAAACTATTTCACATGGCCCTTGCTGAACAATATGAGAAAAGCATTTTTCAGCTCATCAACTCTGTACCAAATGCCAGGGGCTGTGTTGATTTGTTCCAATTAAGAGCTCAATCTGGAAGAGAAGCCACAATTGGAGTAACCACCTGGTTGAGTTTATGATAATGCACATTCTCCAGGACACATTGGTTCTTTTTTCACAAGTCAAAAAGTAAATTAAGTGGCAATGTTTTAGGAATCACTACCTTGCATCTTCCAAATCTTTGATAGTGGCACTGCTTTCTGGAATGTCCCAAGATGTATATATTATATTTGATTTTCTATTTTGGTAGACATTGACATTTCAGTGGCTTCTCCTTGGCCCTTGATCATAAAGACCTGACTGCACAGGCTAGAAAGTCAATGTGGGGATTTTACTAGTTGCCAAAAATGTCTATTTCAACTACACTTTTAAGAACTGATGATGTTCGCATAATCACTGGGCTCACTCGAGAAGGTCTTACACCTAAATTTGATTTAAAAACATGACTTTCAGAAGTCCGAACCTAAACTATTGAACCATAGCACATTTTTTAAGTCTCTGGGAGTTAATGTCAAATCAAAGCCATTGTTTAGTAATTCTCCCAAAATCTAGGAATTTTTCTGCATTTCTTCAATTCCTTTAACAAAGATTTAAACATTTTTATATTACATGGGGAAATATTGCATGGGAACTTGACTTCTCCTACAAAAGGTGACTCATCTGACATATCAGGTAACAAAACTGGAGAAAGCCTTTTATGGCAATTGAAGTCAGAGATCTGGCCACAGACCTACAGTTTATTTTTATGTTATTTACACCAAGTAATATTTGAGGAGGCTTTCCATGCCTTCTATCCTGAGAACCACTGGGATTACTTAGCCACTGCTAAAACTCCTTATAAGGATTTTGATTGTCCTCTGGTTTTGCTGCCATTGTATTTGCTGCACCCCACATTATATGCCGTATCATAAGTACTGTCACTAGGCTGCCACTATTCCAGGATCCTATCATCCTCCCTGAAATTAAGAAGCCTCCTTCAACCATGTTTTTTCCAACCATCATTTCTTGTGTGCAGAGTAAATATACTAAAAGGTTTTCAATAGATGCTGGTATTGTGCTCCTTTACAAAGGATCTGAGAAGTTTCCTCAGTAAAAGGAATCCTGTTGACTTATTTAGGTGACTTACAAATTTTAGCTACCAGAACAGCAGCTTGGACATCACTTGGGAAGTTGTTAAAAATGTAAATTATCTACCCTCCTCCCAGACCTACTGAATCAGAAACTTAAGGAGTGTAGAATCTGTGTTTTAACAAGCTTTTCAGTTGATTCTAACTTGTATCTCCAAATTATTACAATTCTACATGGTACTAGGAAAGCTCTGGTATTAAATATTATCACTTAGTTGAGGTTCCAAATGAGGTCAAAGGTTTCAAGTCAATCAAATGATTTGTTTGATCTACTCCTGGCTTATTGAACTAACAGAACAGAAAGATGGTATACTAGTTTTCTAGGGCTATCAAAACAAAATACTACAGATCAGGTGTCTAAAACCACAAAAATTTATTTCCTCACCTTTCTGGAGGCTGGAAATCCAAGAATGAGGCATTAACTGACTTTCTCCTGAAAAATCTTTCCTTGACTTGCAGATGGTTGTCTTCTCACCATGTTCCCACATGGCCTTTTCTCTGTGCTTGAGCATCCTGGGCATTTTTTTTTTCTTCTTGTTATCATGATACCAGTCTTATCAGATTAGAACCTCAACCAATGAGCCTCATTTTACCTTCATTATCTCAAAGACTCTATCTCCAAGTATAAGCCCATGGATTAGAGCCCACCCATGTGTCAGTTAATCTTACTCACCTCTCTTAAGGCTCTGTCTCCAAATACAGCTACATTCTGAGGTACTGGAATGAAACTTTGTTATACAAATTGATGTCAGACACAATTCAGCCCACAACTGTCAGGAATGTGCTGTGTGATATGTGGCTTCATCCACCTTGACCTGGCACAGAGTATAATTTCATACATGTTTCCCATGTGCTCATATAAATTGTCAAAATCTTGCAATATTTTAGTGAGTATATTATTTCCTCCATATTAAAATTGTCTACTTGGGAATACTTAAAATATCTGATTCCTGTTAAATAGAAATGGAGATTGGTGGGATGGAGATGGGGAAAAGTAGATACATTAGGCCATTGATGCTCTTCAAGTAAGGAGTGACTTGTTTCCTAAAAAAAAAAATAAATAAATAAAGAACTCTTCCACAGTCCAAGGAAGCTCATGATAATATAAGAGTTCAAGTTCTCAGGTGCATCCTAATTCAATCAAATGTAATTATTTTTATATTTAGGATCTCACTCTTTTATAGTAATTGCCTTAATGTCAGATACATGGCAAGGCTGAATTCAATTTATGTTCTAATTCTATAAACTCCATGAAAGCCTTTGATATTCAGTTATTATGGTTTAAGTATTAGGGGTTCCCCAAAGCTCATGTATGAAGCAATGCAAGAACTTTCAGAGGTGAAATATTTGAGTTCTTAGAGCTTTAATCCAATCAGTGAACTACTCCCCTAATGGGGATTAACCGAGTGGTAGCGATAGTCTGGTAGGGTGTTGCTGGAGGAGGTGGGTCATTGAGTGTGTGCCTTTGGGTATATATTTTTGTATCTGGCGAGTGGAGTCTCTTTCTCTGTTTCCTGATCATCATGTGAGCTGCTTCCCGCCTCCACACTCTCCCACCTTAATGTTCTGCCTCACCTTGAGCCCTGAGGAGTACAGCAGGCTATCTATGGACTGAAATCTCTGAAACCATGAGCCCCCAAATAAACTTTCCCTCCTAAAATTGTTCTTGTCAGGTCTTTCAGTCACAGCAATGAAAAAACGGACTAAAACACCAGTGGAGTAGCCATTCAGTATTTCTAAAAGTCCTTCACTGTGGTCACTGCTTAAGAGAAAGGAAATAAAAGCTAACTAAAAATATTGGTCCTAGATAGAGTATCAAATCAGAAAAATAAAACCACTCAAGGTTTTTAAAGTAGACAGGAATTTTACTCACCAAGGAACAAAGAGTTTGTTTCATCTTAGGTTTAATAAGTGCAGGGAATCATCCTCACCTCTTGGAAACCTGGGAGCTCACACAGGGCCGGTGAGTTCAAGGAGCCATCAGGACCATTTAGAAGCAGCTGAGTGGCTCTCACTCATCTCTGACAGTTCCGGAGACACTACTTGCAAACAGACATTGCTAAAGCTAATGCTACTGCCACTTCCTGAAGCAGAAGTCTTCTTTCTTCCTACCACCTTCTAATCTCAATTGAGTTCCTCTCACAGTCTCTGCAAATGCTGTCCCAAACCATTTGTATTTGTTTATTCACTTTCAATAGGACTTTTCTAATGTAGAAGTATAAGGAAGTTAAAGGGTAGAGCAATTTCCAATATATCCGAGGATCAACATCCATTGTCGGTGACTTGATCCTCTTCTGACTGAGATTCTGCCAACTTCAACAACCATTGAAGGCCAGTCCTTCCTGTTTCTCTAGTGTGACTGCTGCTTAATTTATATTAAACCCTTCTGTTTAATTTATATTATTTTTTATTGGTTGTTCAAAACCTTACAAAGCTCTTGACATATCATATTTCAAACATTAGTTTCAAGTGAGTTATGAACTCCCATTTTTACCCCAAATACAGATTGCAATATTATTTTTGATGTAGGTTAAAATAACTGATTAAGCTACAGTCAAATCACTGATCCTCCCAATATAGCAGAACTTTTATAATCAAATATGAGTCATATAACTTTTTAATGTAACAAACTGAGCTATGTATTTTAAAAATATTAATGCATTAATTTGTAAATGTACTTTATGAAATAGGTACTATTATTACTTCCATCTTTCAGATGAGAATGTAAGTAAACAAATGTACAGTAACTTGCTTATGGGTACTGAGTTAATAAATGGTAGAACTGGGATTATCAGCTCAGGCAGTCTGACTCCAGAGGACTCTGGACCAAGATGCATTCTGCTTTGTGAAGTTAAAAGCTTATAATTCTAAATATTTTTTCATATTTTTAAATTCAGTGTCAAAGTGTGGATTCCCAACTACTCTCCAGTCTCTATAGCACTTTTCCTGAACCCTTCCAATATACATGCATTTACACATATCCACGTGTACACTCCTGCCCCCCTCTCCTTTCAAGCTTCAGAAATACTGAACTGCTGGTAGTTCTCACAACACAACCCACTACTTTCTACTTAAATTATTTTGCATATGCCTCCTCCTCCCTCCCTCATATGCCATCTTACTTTACTAACCTGGGGAACACATTTGCCTTTAAACTCCCTTCTGACACCAACACTCATACTCTTATACTCCAAAAAGAATCACAGCTCTTTTTAATCACTAAGGTCTGGCACATGAACAGACTTCGATTATTGTAATTTATTGTTTATATATCTGTCTGTTATTACTAGGAAGATAAGGTTTAGGTCTCACTTATCTTTAAGCCCCCAGTGCCTAGCAAAAATCCTGGTGCAAGTATATATACTATAAATATTTGCCATGTTTAAGTAAAACCCATTTTGCTATCACTTTGCTTTAATTTTTTTAATTACCTATTTTTTTTAAGAAAGCCTAAAATCCTATAGAATTACAGTAATCTTTCCTTCATTCACCTGAAATTTACTTTTCCAGTTTTGATTCTTACTTTAACCAAAATGCACACCATATTGGTCTCTAGCAAACCACCAGAAGGTCCCAGAACACAATTTCCATTTGGGCTAAAATTCACCATTCTAAAAGCATAACTCATAGTGACTTGCTTCTGTCTTTGCTCATGTGTCTTCTCTACCTAAAATGCATTTATTTAAATTTCTTTCTTTTATGGAATTCTGCTGAGCTCTCAATGCTCCAGTTATATGTGATCCCCAATTAAACAGTCCTTTATTCTTTAAGTCAAATAAAATATACATTTTTATTTTCTGAGAAAACACTACGTTCATCTTTTTCTCTTATTTATATATTTCCATGGTTTATTTCATGCAATGCTTCATTAGCTCAGCGGGGAAAGGCTCCTATTTACTTCTACATTTCCCATATCAGAGCCCCAGAGCACTTTTCATTGAGCCTTGTCTATCAATAAATACTGAGTATTAACTATGCACCAAAGTAGTAAAAGTGTATTTTTGCCCAATAATTTACTCTTCATAAAGGAATAAAAGACGTGTGTTTTAAGAATCAGTAAATAATGAAGGTATAATCAATAGCAGAATAAATATTTCTGCCACTCATATTTTATTAATAAACATGAATATTTGGAAAATAATACCAGAAAGAAATAAAAGTCGATACCATTTGCTAACGGATTAAGTATGTTAGTCTTATGCTATCTGTTAATTTAATATGTGGGTTTTCATGTCCTTATTGTAGAGGTAGGGAAACTGGGGACCTGAAAGTTTAAGAAACATTCCTAACATCTCATATCTAATAAATAGAAGAGCCTAGTGTGAAATCCTAGCAGTCTTCTGCACCCAAGCTCACCACGCTCTATTCCCCATTTTTTTATGTACCAATGCACCACCCTCAGTATTCCCTATATACTATCATATTGATCCTTAGAACGTTTTTGTGAGGTATGTATTATAATCCCCACTTCCAAACCAAGATTCTGAAAAGGTTGTTATTCTCTAAAATTCATATAACTAGTTCATTGTGGGCTTGAAATTTGAACCAGAACCAAATCTTACCAATCAATTTTAAATTATAAACTGTTTTCCACAAATGTCTTTCTGCTGTAGTGCTTTTTCTTTTTGGACTATTTGGAGCGTGGAGAGCAAGCAATAACAGAGTCATCAGATAAGTCAGAAGCTTTCTTCAGACAAATGAAGGACTTGAAATGCCCCATGGTTACAATCCACTTTGTACTGCTAAGTGATTTCCTTTTTTCTCTCAGCCCCAGAGTAGAAGAGAGACCAAAACCTACATCTAACTGATTTATTAGTCACCTAGTTCTCTTTTCATGAATCATTTTGGGAAGGATTATTGATTCACATTTGAGCTGATTTTTTTAATTAGTTTCTCTTTTTTCTTCTAATAGTATTTATGGTTATATTGATCAGCAGGCAGATAAGTAACACAGGACAGGTACACTTCCACTTTAATTCTCAAGCAGTGCCTCACATTCTTGGCTTTGACAGAAACCCTGTGTTCAGTGATTTGTTGAAACAAAGTAAAGTTTTTAATGGGAAAAAGCCCATAGCATCAGGCAACAAGCAGTAAGATAAATACCTGGATTGATGCTAATTCCTAGGAAGGGAAGGAGGACAGGAACCTCAGGGTAGCTGTCCCTGAAGCAAACAGCCAGCCCTCACCACATGGCATCTGTCCATTAGAGCAAATGCTCCAGAGAAGATAGCTGTAGATTATCTCCCTGATTAGTTTACCACAAGTAATGATCTTATAAAAAATAATAGTAACAACAATGGCAAATAATACTCCTGTGGTCTTTTAGAGTTAATAGTTTTAAAGGTTTTTCCTTACGCTATGCTTCTTGAGTTACACGGGCATGTACTTGGAACATGCAGGTATCCAGGGTTTGCCACTGTTTCCTAGAACATCAATTTTATTCTATTTTTAGGTCATATAAAGCATTATTTCATATGAAGGCAAACAGGTGCATTATGGAGTACACTGGAAAATTATCACGATATTTTAAGATAAAACACCAACTTTCAAAGAAACATTGTGCTTGCTTTAGCTTGTTGAACCTCAGAGACTTTTGCCTTCACTCTATGCTACCACTGGGGTACTTGGGAGAAAGTTTGGATGGGATGCACTGAAACAGATCATTTGAAGTCTATTAATCTGATGATTAGTTTTATTTATTTTGCTAAGTGAATCAGGATAGTTTTTCATAATTATATTGTAGGCATTTTAATGTTTGTAACGTGTATTCTTCATTTCCCACCCTTCCTACTATTCACTTATAAAACCACTTGAAGCTCTTGGTGTGCTATGGACCACATGGAAAGTAAGTGCATGCCCTGAGATGATGTAAGAACCCACCACATTCTACCTCGGTGCTCCTGTGCCTGTTCTATTGACATTCACACACTCTTTCTTGACATTTTTCCTGCTGCTTGGATTAACCTGCTATCATAACTCAGTAAAACCTTTTGAGCGGTAAGTGTGGCCAGATGACATCTTATGTAACCAATGGCACACTCTCAGACTACAGTTCTTCAGTCAGTAGTTAGCAATAATTCTGCCAATGTTCTCTGCTTTCATAACTTTATCTCATCAATTATCTCCTAACTGGTACTTGATCATTGTAGCCAAAATGTTTTATTATGCTTCTCATTTGCATCTTCTCTACCAAAACAGATCTTCCACATAGTCTTTGCCTTCAATGGGTGTAATAAAGCACAATATTTGAGAAGGGAATTAGTACATGCCCTCTATTATCAGGAAAGCTGGGTTTTAATTCCAGTCCTACCACTGACAAACAAGATGTTCAATTTTCTTGTGTCAGTTTCTTATCAGCATAAAACCACAATATTCTCTTAAGACTGATTTTAAAATTAAATGAAATAATAACTTAAAAAGTACTCTGTCCTTGACTTAGAATATGTGATCAATAAACACAGACATTATTGTTGTTTTGATATTTTCAGTTAAGTGTGATATGAAAACTTAAAATTTTTGGTGTACATCTCAATAAAATTTTACAAAGTGAATATTACCAGATCAAGATATTGGCATCCTAATAACTTTGTTCATGCCTCATCTGTTCATGAACTACCTAAATGAAACAATGTTTTTTGTTTTGGTCATTGATTTATTAACTGAATTTGTATGAGTTATCTATGTTAGATGCATAGAAAATAAGGTTATGTGTACTTTAACATGTCTGGCTTCCTGTTCTTACTATTATATTGTGCTTTCTTCACATTGCTGCTCAAAATAGCAATTTGCTCAGTTTTATTTATGGATTGCAGCAATACAAAAATATTTTTATTTTATTGTTGATATTCATTCTACTATTAAGTGATATTTATTTCTACTTTGAGCTATTATGAATGAATATTGCTATGAACATTTTTGCATATATATTTTGTTCTCATTTTTTAAAAGGTTTATGCCTCGTTTAGAAATGTAGTACAATAAAAAGCATATTTTCAGCTTTAGTTGATACTGAAAAACATTTGTCTAATATGGTTGGTCCAATTTACACTTCTGACAATGTCTGAGAATTGCAGTTTTTCCAGATCTATACCAATAGTTAGCATGGTCAATTTTTAAGTCATTCTAAGTGAGTGTTAAATGGTACCTTGGTGAGGGTATAATTTGTATTTTCCTGATGAGTAATGAGTTTGAGCACTTTCAGTATGTTTACAGTCAATATGATATCATCCTTTCATTCCAATCTTTCCCCAATAGTTCTGTTGTACCCTGTCTCTTTTTCTATGGCTTACTGAAAATTTTGCATATACTTTGAATTTGAGTCTTTTGTAAAATATCTGTATTTCACATGCTGTTATCCATTCTGTGGTTAGAATTTTTCACCCTATTAATGAAGTTTTTGATGAACACAATTTTTTTTTCATTTTTTATGAAGTCTGATTTTCTCTCATTTTCCTTTATGATGAATTTTTTAAAATTTTTTTATTAAATTATTTAATAATTTTAATTTGTTATACACCATGGCAGAATGCAATTCGTTTCATATTATTCATATAGAGCCCACTTTTTCAAGTCACTGATTTTACACAAAGTATTTCAACACCATTCGTATCTTCAAACATGCACTTAGGATATTGATGTCTAACTCATTCCACAATCATTCCTACCCCTTTGCCCTGTCCACTCCCTTCCCTCCCCTATGCCCAATCTAAAGTTCCTCCATTCCTCCCATGCTAACCTCCATGCCATTATGAGTCAGCATCCTCATATCAAAGAAGACATCCAGCCTTTGGTTTTTTGGGATTGGCTTACTTCACTTAGCATTATATTCCCCAACTACATCCATTAACCTGCAAATGCCATGATTTTACTCTCTTTTAACTCTGAGAAATGTTCCATTGGATATATATATACCAAAGTTTCTCTAGCCATTCATCTACTGAAGGGCATCTGGATTGGTTCGACAATTTAGCTATTGTGAATTGTGCTACTATAAACAATGATGTCCCTGTTGTATATGTTGTTTTTAAGTCCTTTGGGTATAAACCAAGGAGTGTGACAGCTGGGTCAAATGATGGTTCCATTCCCAGTTTTTTCAAGGAATCTCCATGCCATTTTTCAGATTGTCTGCACCAATTTGCAGTCCCACTGGCAATGTATGAGTGTGCCTTTTTCCCCACATCCTTGCCAACAATTATTGTTGTTTGTATTTTTTTTTTTTAAAGAAAGAGTGAGAGAGAGAGAGAGAGAGAGAGATTTTAATATTTATTTATTTTTTTTAGTTCTTGGAGGACACAACATCTTTGTTGGTATGTGGTGCTGAGGATCGAACCTGGGCCGCACGCATGCCAGGCCAGCGCGCTACCGCTTGAGCCACATCCCCAGCCCCTGTTGTTTGTATTCTTGATAGCTGCCATTCTAACTGAAGTGAGATGAAATCTTCGAGTAGTTTTGCTTTGCATTTCTCTAATTACTAGGGATGTTGAACACTTTTTCATATGTTTGTTGGTTGGGTGTACATCATCTTCTGAGAAGTGTCTGTTCAATTTCTTGGCCCATGTATTGATTGGGTTATTTGATTTTTGGTGTTAAGATTTTGAGTGCTTTATATATCCTAGAGATTAGTGCTGTATCTGATGTGCTTGTGTAGGGTATCTATTCACCTCACTGATTGTTTATTTTGCTGAGAGGAAGCTTTTTAGTTTGAGTCCATCCCATTTATTGATT
Organism: Ictidomys tridecemlineatus; assembly: GCF_052094955.1. Lineage (NCBI taxonomy): Eukaryota > Metazoa > Chordata > Mammalia > Rodentia > Sciuridae > Ictidomys > Ictidomys tridecemlineatus. The sequence goes on from NC_135487.1 coordinate 54,565,882, forward strand.
TTTGGTCTTAATTCTTATACTATAGGAGTTTTATTAAGGAAGTTGGGACCTAATCTAGCATGATGAAGATTTGAGCCTACTTTTTCTTTCATTTGGTGTAAGGTCTCTTGTTTAATTCCTAGGTCTTTGATACATTTTGAGTTGAGTTTTGTGCATGGTGAGAGGTAGAGGTTTAATTTCATTTTGTTACATGTGGATTTCCAGTTTTCCCAGCACAATTTGTTGAAGAGGCTATCTTTTCTCCAATGTATGTTTTTGGTACCTTTGTCTAAAAGAAGATAACTTTGGTAATGTGGATTAGTCTTTGTGTCCTCTATTCTGTACCATTGGTCTACAGGTCTATTTTGATGCCAATACTATGATGCTTTTGTTACTATTGCTCTGTAGTATAGTTTAAGGTCTGGAATAGTAATGCCACCAGCTTCAATTTTCTTGCTGAGGATTACTTTAGCTATTCTGGGTCTCTTATTTTTCCAGATGAATTTCATGATTGCTTTTTCAATTTCTATGAGGAATATCATTGGGATTTTGATTGGAATTGCATTGAATCTGTATAGTGCTTTTGGTAGTATGGTTATTTTGACAATATTAATTCTGCCTATCTAAGATCAAGATAGATCTTTCTGTCTTCTAAGGTCTTTTTAAATTTTTTTATTTAGTGAGCTGTAATTTTCATTGTAGAGTACTTTCACCTCTGTTGTTAAGTTTATTCCCAAGTGTTGTTGTTGTTGTTGTTGTTGTTGTTGTTGTTGTTTGAAGCTATTGTAAATGGGTTGGTTTTCTTAGTTTCTCTTTCAAAGGATTTGTCACTGAAGTACAGAAATGCCTTTGATTTATTGGTGTTGATTTTATACCTAGCTGCTTTGCTGAATTCATTTATTAGTTCTAGGACATTTCTGTCGGAATGTTTTGGGTCTTCTAAGTATAGAATCATATTGTCTGCAAACTATGATAATTTGAGTTCTTCTTTTCCTATCTGTATCCCTTTAATTTATTTTGGCCGTCTGATTTCTCTTGCTAGATTTTCAAAATCTATGTTAATTAAAATGGTGAAGGAGGGCATCCCCATCTTGTTCCAGTTTATAGAGGGAATGCTTTCAATTTGTCTTCATTTAGAATGATGTTGGTGTGGGGCTTAGCAGAGATAGCCTTTACAATGTTGAGGTATATTCCTGATATCCCTAGTTTTTCTAGTGTTTTAAACATGAAGGGATGCTATATTTTACCAAATTATTTCTCTGTATCAATTGAGATGATAATATGATTTTTATCTTCAAGTCTATTGATGTGATGAATTACATTTATTGATTTCTATATGTTGAACCATTCTTGCATCCCTGGGATAAACCCTACTTGATCATGGTGCACTATCTTTTTGATATGTTTTGTATTTGATTTGCCAAAATTGTATTGAGATTGTTTGAATCTATATTCATTAGAGATATTGGTCTGAAGTTTTCTTTCTTTGATGTGTCTTTGGTTTTGGAATCAGGGTGATATTGGCCTCATAGAATGTGTTTGGAAGTGTTCTCTCTTTTTCTATTTCATGATATAGTTTGAGAAGTATTGGTGTTATTTCTTCTTTGAAGGTCTTGTAGAACTCAGCTATACATCCATCCGGTCCTGGGCTTTTCTTGGTTGGTAGGCTTCTGATGGCATCCTCTATTTCCTTGCTTGAAATTGATCTGCTTAAATTGCATAGATCATCCTGACATCGTTTGGGCATATTCATATACCTCTAGAAATTTGTCAATGCCTTCCGTATTTTCTATTTTATTGGAGTACAAGTTTTCAAAATAATTTCTAATTATCTTCTGTATTTCTGTAGTGTCCATCATAATATTTTCTTTTTCATTGTGTATGTTAGTAATTTGAGTTTTCTATTTCCTTCTCTTCATTAGCATGCATGGCTAATGGCTTATCAATTTCATTTATTTTTTAAAGAACCAACTTTTTGTTTTGGCAAATTTTTTAATTGTTTCTTTTGTTTCAATTTCATTGATTTCAGCTCAGATTTTAATTATTTCCTGTCTTATGTTTTTGGTGTTGATTTGTTCTTCTTTTTCTAGGGCTTTGAGATGTAATGTTAGCTCATTTATTTGTTGACTTTTTCTTCTTTGAAGGAATGAACTCCATGCAATGAACTTTCCTCTTAGAATCTCCTTTCTAGTGTCCCAGAGATTACAATATGTTGTGTCAGTGTTCTCATTTACCTCTAAGAATGTTTTAATCTTCTCCTTGATATCTTTTACAATCCATTGTTCATTCAATAGCATATTATTTAGATATTGAAGTATATTTTATTTTTAATTTTATCATTGATTTCTAATTTCATTCCATTGTGGTCTGACAGAATTCAGGTTTTATCTGTACTTTTTTGTATTTACTAAGTTTTGCTTTGTGGCATAATATATGATCTGTTTTAGAGAAGAAGCTATGTGCTGCTGAGAAGAAAGTGTATTTGCTTGTTGATGGAAAATATACTCTATATATGTCAGTTAAGTCTAAGTTATTGATTGTATTATTGAATTTCTAGTTTCTTTAGCTTTTGTTTAGAAGATCTATCCAGTGGTGAAAGAGATGTGTTAACGTCACCCAGAATTATTGTGTTGTGGTCAACTTGACTCTTGAACTTGAGAAGAGTTTGTTTGATGAACGTAGATGCTCCATTGTTTGGGGCATATAAAATTATTATTGTTATGTCTTGTTGATGAATGTTTCCCTTAAGCAGTATGAAATATCCTTCTTTATCATTTTGATTAACTTTGTCTTGAACTCTACTTTATTTGATATGAGGATGGAAACCCCTGCTTGCTTCTACAGTCCATGTGAGTGCTATGATTTTTCCGAACCTTTCACCTTCAGTCTGTGAGTGTCTTTTCCTATGAGATGAGTCTCTTGAAGGCAACATACTGTTGGGTCATTCTTTAAATCCAATCTATCAGACTATGTCTTTTGATTGGTGAGTTTAGGCCATTAATATTTAGGGTTATTATTGAGACATGATTTGTGTTACTAGTCATTTTGTGTATTTTTGGTATTTAGCTCGACTTGGTTTCTCCTTTGGTTGGCTTTTCCTTTATCGTAGTTCTTCATTTTACATATTTGCATTGTTGTTTCATTTCTTCCTCATGCAATATTTTGCCAAGAATATTCTGTAATGCAGGCTTTCTTGTTCTAAATTCTTTTAGCTTTTGTTTATCGTGGAAGGTTTTTATTCCATTGTCAAATGTTTTTAACTTTCCTATTTTTAAAGTCTTTAAACTTCTCAAGTCCACAAAAAATATTTTCTTATGATATCTCTTAGGTTTATTATTTTAAATTTCACATTTAGATTTTAAAATGCATCTATGATGCAAATTAAAGATTAGGTCTCCTACTGTTTCTATAATTAAACCAAATCATCCAGCACTCATCCAGTGTGGTCCACTAAAACATCATTGGAAGCTAGGGGGGGAAAAGGAAAAGAAAGATGTAGGGGAATCTTATGAAAATTAAAGGAAAATCAGCAGAATAGATGAAAGGGACTAGGGGGAGGGAGGAGGACAGAAAGGTGGAAGTGCTAGGGAGGGAAACTGACTGAATTATATCGTTATGTTGTGTGTATGTATGAATATGTTACAATAATTCCCACCATTATATACAACTATAATACATCCATTTAAAAATGTGAGGAAAATAGAGTTATGCAGATAGATGGTGGTGACGGCTGCTCAGCACTGTGGACCTATTTACCACCACTGAACTGCACACTTGAACACATCTGTTATGCATATCTTACCACAATAAACAAAAAGTCCATGAAAATAAAGTCACCCTTTTCCCACTGCATCACACTTTCACTTTTGTGGGTTTTTTTCTGAACTCTGTTTTGTCAGCCTCCTTGCTCTCTCCAGTATCAACACAATTGTGATCATGGTAACCATATAGTAAATTTTTATCTGAAAGTATAAATCCTCAACCAATTTTGCTCTTTTTAAAATATTGCCTTCCATATTCTAGGTTTTTTAGATTTCCATAAACAATTAAAATTGGGTCAGTTTCTACTACTAGCTTACCCCCTGCTCCCACCACTAAACAAAAGTCCTCTTAGAATTTCAATTGGAACTGTATTGACTCTGTAGATTAATTTTTGAAGAAGTTATACCTTTACAACATTGAGTTTGCCAGTCCATGAATGCTTAATATTCCTTCTTTTATTTAGATCTTGGAGCTTTCTCAATATTTTGCAGTTTTATCTGTAGAGGGTCTTAGACTTACTTTTAGATATCTTACATTTAAAAAAAAAAACAATTTTTAAAGATACTTGTTCAGTTCCATTTTCTAGTTTATTAATAGTGATTAGAAATACAATTTTGTGTTGATTTTGTACTCAGTGACCTTGTTAAATTCATTCACCCATTTTAATCATTTATATGTAATTCAATTTGAATTTTCTATATCTATAATATGACTACTCTGTATAATGAGAATTTTACTTCTTTCCAGGCTTTATTTTTTATTTGTTTCTTACTTTATTGGAATGGCTTGCTTTCCAGGTTGCTATTGAAAAAAGTGGCAAGAGTGTAAACACTGTTTATAGTGAGAAGACATTGTTTCTCCAAAGGCTGAAGTACAACACCAGAGAGGTACACGGAGGTAAGTGTAGAGTGGAAACTGAAAGGCTTTATTAAGGGATAGCAGAAAAGACTTTCCTGGAAGAAGAAAGATACCCAGAAGAAGAAAGAAACCCGACAAGCAGAATTCGTGGAAAGGGGCGATCTTCCCTCTTTTATATCTAAGGTCTATTTTGTCCTCCCACATTCCTGTACTTTATTTCCCTCTATCCTGCATGTAATGGGGATGCAGGTGGGAAGGCCACAAGGTGGGAAACAGGTGGGGCGGGGTGCAGTGATCAGGGCAAAGAGGGCCTAGGGTGGTTTGATTAGCACCTCCCTGGGAGCTACTTCATTAACAGTTTTTTAGGACTTGGGGACATTAACATTTTAATTTCCCCAGTTGTTGTTCTGTTTTTTCCCAGTCTCAGTCTCAGATCGAACTCCATTGTCTTTATGGACTTCATTTTCTATAAAGTTTCCATTTTCTTTATTGGACTTGATATTAGACCCGATTTACCTACACTAATTGCTTATCTTAAAATCTGGCTTCAAGAGTACACATCCTTATCTTGTTCCTATAGAAAGAAACTTCAGAATTCACCATTAGATATATTTTTTTGTTATAGAAGTTTTATAGATTACCATCATGTGTTTTTAGTTTGTTAATGGTTTTGTCATGAACGGCTTTTGAATTTTATCATATGTATTGATGAATTTTGCCATATGTATTGATGTGATTATTTGGTTTTTCTCCTTAATTTACCTTATATGGTAAATTACTTTCATTGCTTGTCTAATGATAAATCAAACATGCATTCTTGGAGGTAAATTGTCTTGGTTATAATGTGTCACTCTTTTTGTGTGCTGTTAGATTATGTTTGTTGATATATATTTTTAAATTTTGCAAATAATCTGTAACTTATTTTTTTTTAGAACATCTTGGGAAGTATAATCTTTGTTGTATTCTCTGCAAAACCTTGGGTAAGATACTAGTTACATCAGAAAAGAAAGAATTGGTTTCATTCACTGATGGGGTAATCTGGGTCAGGATTTTGGGAAGGCCTGTTACGGATTAAATATTTTCAATGAGCATAAGGCCATTGAAATTTCTCATTTTAATTTTGTTAAATTGTTTTGCAAGGAATTTCCATTTTATATAAATTGCGATTTTTTTGGAATAAAGTTTTCACAATATTCTCTTTTTACAATTTTTATATCTGTAGAACATGTGATTATTTCTCCCTTTTTATTCCTGAAATTGTTTTTTGTTCATTTTATTACCCCCCCACCCTTGGTCAATCTTGCAAAAGAGCAAATGTTTTATTTGCTTTTACAAAGAATCAACTTTTTTATCCCCTTTCTTTTATGTCTGTTTTATTATACTGAATTTTGCTTATACTATCATTATTTATTTTTCCATATTGTTTTTCTTTTTTTTTTCATTTTTTAAATTTATATATGACAGTGGAATGCCATACAATTCTTATTACACACATAAAGCACAATTTTTCATATCTCTGGTTGTATACAAAGTATATTTATAGCAATGTCTTCATTACCTGTACTTTGGATAATAATGATCATCATATTCCACCATCATTTATAACCCCATGCCCCCTCTTTCCCTCCAACCCCTCTGCCCTATCTAGAGTTCATCTATTCCTCCCAGTTTTTCCATATTTTGAGATGATTTTGTTATTTTTGTAGTTCTTTGAGATGAATGCAGATAATCATTAATTTTTAGCATGCTTACTCCCAAATTTATGAATTTATATATAAACATTTCTCTTTAACCACCCCATATGGTCTGATAAGTAGCATTTTAATATAATTTATTCAAAATATATTTTAATTTTCATTTATAAGTAACCCAAGGGTTATTTACAAGTGTATAGATTAACCTTAAAGCATTTGGGGATTTTCTAGCTATCTTTATTATTATTAAGCACTATTTTAAGTTTTCCGTAGTCAGGAAATTCTCTGAATTATCTTGAGACTTGCTATGTAGCATATTGATTTATCATTTTTGGTAAATGTTCCATGCATATTTGAATATAATATGTTGTCTATATTTGTTCATGTTCTTTAAACATTTAAATTAGAATATTTTGTTATTCATAGTGTGTAAATCTTCTATCCCTTACTAAATTATTTTAGTCTGTTTTTTTCCTCAGTGACAGAGATACGATAAAACCTCTGGATATAATTATGTATGGGCTTTTCTATTTATCTTATAATTATTGCAGTTTTGGGTATGGATATTTTGGATTCACATTTTAACTGTATACAAATAATTTAGTACTATGTTTTTATTGGATTAACAATATAATTATTGTGAAATTCTTCTTTGTTTCTAGTAATAGCTTCTTGCCTTCAAGTCCAAACTATCTGCTATTAGTTTGTCCTGCTTGGCTTTCTCTTGGTGGAAATTTATATCATTTATCTTTCTCCATTTAAATCAGTCTATATTTTTCATTCTAGTATTAAAATATTTAACTAGTCATCAAGTTATTTGGGTTTTGATGTAATATCTATACACCTATGTATATACATATATATTATTGTTGTTTTGTTTCATCTCTTCTTTTTCTCTTCTCACTCTTTCCTCAGATTTGTTGGATTGAGGTTGTTTCATTATTTACTTCCATATTAACCTTTTTAACCACACCGTTTTTTATTATCCTTCTAATGGTTTCCTTAGGGATAACAATAAATATCCTTGACTTAGTACATTCTACCTTAATACCTTTTTCTTCTTGTAGATAAAATAATGACCCATAACTCTTTTACTTCACTTCTAGCTTTTACAATGTTTTAATATGCATTTGCAATGGCATGTATTGTTAAACTACACAAGGCATATTATCAGTGAGACAATTATCAAGTTATTAGAGCCTCAAGTTATTATTGTCTGCTTGGTCATGCTCAGGCTGCATCCTCTGGACTTTTCTTCTTGCCATCTCCAGGATCTGCAGGATCTGAGACTTTAAAAAAAAAAAAAAAAAAAAAGGAAGACAAAAAACAGCAGGGAGCTCTTTTATCCTGGCTGGTGTCAGCATGTTTTCATTTGTATGGGTGCCTTGCTAACCTCACAGTACAGTTTCAACCACCTCTTTAGACCTTGCTTTCCTCAGTCAGAGGCCATTTCTAAGAGCTCCAGTTGTTCTTTCTGGAACCCCAGGCAGAGTTCTTTTCTCTCCACCCAGTGACTTCTAGTGAGAAAAGTCCCAGTAGGTTACTTGCACAGTGGCCCTGGTCACACTCATGGGCAATTTTCTCCACTTTAAAAGGTATCTTTCAATATATTATGTCTAGTCTGCACACACCTTCCAGAAAAGACAAGATGACCAGTTCTGGCTTGCTCCCTCTGATATCTTTCTTTATGCCTTTGTGTCCTCCTTAAAGAAGACTAAATCTTACCTTTGGGGAGAAAAGCTACCCCGTCTCCCTCAGCCTAGAACTATCAGCTGTTTTATGTTGTTTTTCCTTTGTGTGCATAGGCTGCTTATAAACCTCATATCTTTTTATGCCCCCCCCATTTGGTATGGCTTGGATATGAGGTATTCCCCAAAAGCTCCTGTGTTAATATAAGAATGTTAAGAGGTGAAATGATTGAATTATGAGTGCTATAACCTCATTAGTCCATCCAGTTTGAATGGACTAAGTAGTAACTGTAGGCAGAAAGGGCATGGCTGTAGGAGTGGGGTACCCCAGAAGGGTTAATCCTCCCTACAGCCCCTTCTCCTTTCTCTCTGCTTCCCTGCCACTATGAGGTGAGTAGTACTCCTGTGCCATGCCCTTCCATCATGATGCTCTGTCTCACCTTGGCCCCAGAGCAATGGACTTGACTGACCATGGACTGAATCTCTGAAACCATGACCCAAAATGAACTTTTCCTCCTCTAAGATGTTCTGGTCAGGTATTTTGGTCATGACACAAAAAGCTGACTAACACACTCCTTTTAGTATTTAGTTACCTTTAAATTAGCAAATATTTCTAAGTTAAATTTTTCTTTTTTTATTAAAGAGAGAGAGAGAGAGAATTTTATTATTTTTATTTTATTTATTTATTTATTTTTAGTTATTGGCAGACACAACATCTTTGTTTGCATGTGGTTGCTGAGGGCCATTACCAAGTAGGAATGACGCATCGAAATTTCCTTGCCAAGCGTACCCCATGCTGCTTAGAGGACATTCAATGGGACATTGCATGCATGCTTTAATAAGGTGACCTTGCTCAAGGACCAAGGCGGATCCGGGTTTAGAGCTGATCAGGTTTGAGGAAGTAACCGGCTCCTTGAGTTTAAGGCGTTGCCAGTTTAAGATAATGGGTTTTAGGGAAGTTAGAGGTTGAAGATTATTGCTGGGATTAGGGTGTTCCTGTTGCTTGTTCCCATTGAGATTAAAATGGGATTTGGAGATAGCCTCGTGGAGTAGGTGAATTGTGCAGGCAGACGGCAGAACGCGATTGCCCCTGGACCTGTGTGGAGGCGGTGTGAGAGCGGGAATAAAGAATTGCTGTTTGAACCTACAAGGTGTGTGGTGGCTCGTGATTCTGGTGCCAAGCTGAGACCTTGGCATTTTGCCATGCTTGTGGATAGGCCTAAGCACCAGTGGAGGGGTGAGGTTCTTGCCTCACCTCTGTTGGCCCCCAAATTTAACCTTGGTGCCAGTGGGGGGGTGAGGTTCTTGCCTCACCTCTGTTGGCCCCCAAATTTTAGACCATCACTAGTAGAAGGGAGGAAGATACAGAAATGCCACGACACCAAGCCAATTGACGGCTCCTTTGGAAAAATTGCATCACTGGTGACACCATCAGCAAAGATGTCAGCATTACCACAATTAACATGGGGTGCGCTGGCAAGGAAATGGCATCACTGGTGACACCATCAGCAAAAATATGCCAGCAGTACCACAATTCGCTGCACCAGACGATAGTTCACAATGCATGCAACTGATATATAGTCCAGGCAAGTTCTGCAGGCAGTTCAAAGTGGAAGAGTCTATCAATATGTCCATTTCCTCCCAAAGTAAATCAAATCCTTGATTGAGCATTACTTGTTGAGTTATATTCTTTGATGCATCAGTTTATACAGTTTACTGTGGTAGCTATCATAGAAGCTGTAGTTTGGTTTTCTTAGTCTTCACCGGCACTGGGATGGAGATGGGAATTCTGGCAATGATGTTAAAGAGACATTATCCTGAACAGAATTATTAAATATAATGAAAAGGAAAAGTGAAAGTAAACAAACAGATCTGTTAACCACCTTTGAAAACAATCATTAACAGCTGTTTACCTAATTAGATTAAACCACTTAAATCACGTGAAAAAAAAATTCTGATCCATTTTTTCATGAGCGCTCCTCATATAAAAATATGGACATACACACATACTGACATGCAACACAAAACAGTGCATACATAACATGCAACACATAAGACAATAACAACGGCCTTGTAGCTTTACCTAGGTAAAATCTCCATTGCAATGTTTAAAAACTCCACAGTCAAAAAATAAAACACAGTCAAAAAACAAAACTGATCAGAAAAACATTAACCTAGGTTTGTATGAGCTCAAAAAATAAAATAGAACTTTACGATGTGGGAAAAATGCAATAATAAAATAGATATTGAAAAAAAGCACCATCGTTAATCACTGTCGCAGATGTAAGAATAGCCAAGCTGTGGCTCTGGATATCAGCTGTTATGGATTTCAGTCAAATCATCTTCTTTTTCTGTAGAAATTGTTTTGGTTAACCTCTCTGGAGTCCAAATCGGCTGCTGTTCTCCCTGTGGGAACACACAAACGGAACCCCGACTCCAGACAATAACTGGGTCGGGACCTTTCCATTGTCCTGTTAGAATATCTTTCCAAAGTACCTTAGGCTTATGTACATTTTTCGGATACATATGTCTTTCCGCAGCACTAAGTCCTGATGAATCCAAATTTAGAAAGTTTAGAGTAAAAAGAGTTATTTTAAGTTTATCTTTGGGGGATATATACCCCTTTCCAATTCCCTCTTTTTGCTTTAATAGGTACGTTTTAATAGTTTGATGAGCTCTTTCAACTATGCCTTGTCCCTGTGGATTGTATGGGATTCCTGTTATATGAGTAATACCAAATGATGAGCAAAATTGTTTAAAAGATTTAGATGTGTAACCAGGTCCATTATCAGTTTTTAACTGTTTAGGAACACCCACAGTGGCAAAATTTTGTAAGCAATGAGCTATAACATCTTTAGTTTTTTCTCCGGCATGAAGGGAGCCCATCAAAAATCCGGAAGAAGTATCAACTGTAACATGTAAATATTTTAATTTTCCAAATTCTGGCAAGTGTGTGACATCCATCTGCCAAATATGGTTAGGTATCAGTCCTCTAGGATTGACTCCAAGATTAACTTGTGGTAAAAAGGTCACACAATTTTGACATTGTTTTATTATATGCCTGGCTTGTTCCTTAGTTATTTTAAAACGCTTTTGTAAAGTATTAGCATTAACATGAAACCTTTTATGAAAATTTGTAGCTTCTTCTACAGTAGAAAAAATATGTATATCATGTGTAGCTTTATCTGCTAAATCATTGCCCAAACTAAGGGCTCCAGGCAATCCTGTATGTGCCCTGATATGTCCTATAAAGAATGGATCTTTTCTATCCCAGATTAGACTTTGTATAGTGGAAAACAAAGAGAAAACAGTAGAGGAAGGGGAAATCCTACCAGCATCTTCAAGGGATATTATAGCATTAACTACATACTGACTATCAGAAAATAAATTAAATACAGAATCTTTGAACATCACAAAAGCTTGTAGAACTGCATTAAGCTCTACCTTTTGAGCTGATTGTTTGGGAACTAAAAATGTAAAAGTTTGATCAGGGGTAACTACTGGAGCTGTACCATTATTAGACCCATCAGTGAATATATTTGGAGCATTCACGATAGGTGTTTTTCTTGTCATTTTAGGAAAAACTACAGGATGCTTAGACCAAAAAGACAACAAAGGATTAGATGGTAAATGATTATCAAATGAAACATTCAATTTACACATGATTATTGCCCAAGTATTTAATTCATTAGCTAACTCATCAATTTGCTCCATAGTGTATGGAGTAATAATTTTATTGGGAGAAATTCCAAACACTGCCTTTGCTGCTCTTATACCTTTGAGTATTAATTGTCCTACAGCCTCAGGATACCTAGTAAGAATAGTGTTAGGAGAATAAGATAAATGTATCCACAATAATGGACCTTCTTGCCAAAATACTCCTGTAGGAATATTTCTTGTTGGTAGTACAATAAATAATAAAGGCAAACTTATATCAATTCTATCTAAATGCATATTTTCCATATATGTCTCAATAATTTTTAATGCCTTTCTAGCTTTAGGAGTTAACATTCGGGGTGAATTTGGATCTGATGGACCTTTTAGAATATCAAATAAAGGTCCCAACTCTCCTGTTGGTATGCCTAGATAAGGCCTTATCCAATTTATATCTCCCAACAACTTTGAAAGTCATTAAGTGATTTGAGTTGATCTACTCGTATTTGAATTTTAGGTGGACGGACTATGGTTGAGGATAATAGAACTCCTAAATAATTAATTGGAAAATTTAATTGTAATTTGTCTATTCCTATCTCTAGATTATAATTTTTTAACAAGTTTGTAAGTGTGGCATAACATTCTAGCAATGTGTTTTTATCTTTATGTGCCAATAATACATCATCCATATAGTGAAATATTTTTAGTTCAGGATTTTGATTTCTAAGTGGCTGGATTGCTTTATTAACATATATTTGACACATAGTTGGACTGTTAGCCATTCCTTGAGGGAGTACTTTCCATTCATATCTTTCATCAGGACCTTCATGATTTAATGCAGGGATAGTAAATGCAAAACGTGGACTATCCTCGGGATGAATTGGAATCGAAAAAAAGCAATCTTTAATGTCTATAGATAAAACATGCCACGTTTTTGGTAAAGCAGACAATTGAGGAATCCCTGATTGAGCAGGTCCCATAATAACCATCTCATTATTAATTGCTCTTAAATCTTGTAATAATCTCCATTTACCCGATTTCTTTTTGATGACAAAAATGGGAGTATTATGGGGAGATACGGAAGGTTGTAAATGTCCTTCCGCTAATTGTTGTTTGACCAGATCATGGGCTACTTTTATCTTTTCTTTAGTCAGGGGCCACTGAGGAACCCACACTGGTCTTTCTGATTTCCAAGTAATTTTGATTGTCTCAGTGGCCCTTTCTGAAAATCCAACCCATGTCTGTCTGTTCCTTGATCTATTTGAATTGGCGCTGCTATACCTTGTTCTTGTTTTCCTAATCTTTTTTCTTTCCTGATACCTTGTCTAGCCCTAGTAGTGGGCGCATTAGGATTGATGTTATTTGTTAACATCAAACCTAGTTGATCTAGGACATCTCGTCCCCATAAATTAATAGGAAGGTGATCCAAAACATATGGCTGTATAGTTCCTTCACATCCTTCAGGATCCTTCCAATCTAATACCATAGCACTTCTATGGGGATTAGTCGCCACTCCTAGGCCTCAAAGCGTTTGAGTGGCTTGTTGTAATGGCCAATGTTTTGGCCATTCTTGAAGAGATATGATGCTAAGGTCAGCACCTGTGTCCAGCAGTCCATTAAATTCGTGACCCTGAATATTTAGTTTTAGCATTGGGCGAGAATCTAAATTTAAAGACAACATAGCCCAATCTACACCTGTGGAGCCTAATCCCTTGGAAACTCTTTCTACATTACGACTGGGGAACTTATTATGTAGGCTGGGTATTATTAACAACTGTGCTATTCTATCTCCAGGTGAAATTACTGATATACCTCCTGGAGAACTAGCTATAATTTTTATTTCACCTACATAATCGGGATCAATTACCCCAGGACTTATCATAAGTCCTTTTAATGTAGATGAACTACGTCCCAATAATAAGCCTACTGTTCCTTGGGGAAGAGGTCCTTTTACTCCTGTAGGAATGATTTGAACTCCCATCTCTGGAGTTAATACTGCTCTGGCAGAGGCACAGATGTCCAACCCTGCGCTCCCTCGGGTTTGTCTGATGAGGGATTTAATGGACAATGTGTCCTGGGCACCACCCTGATGGTGTTGCTGGGATCCTCCACTGCCCCGTATATTTGTGGTTGTGGGCCCCGGAGCATTGGGCCTCCCAGTCCGTTTTTTGGCAATGAAGCCTGATGCCTTTCTCCACGATATCGTGGGTAAATACCTGATCTTTGTCCGTTTTTTGATAAGGGAGTACCTTCTATGGTGGTTTGAGAACGGCATTCATTAGCCCAATGTCTCCCTCTACGGCATCGTGGGCAAATACCCGGTATTCTATTCCTTTGATTTCTAGTTTTGTTAAACCCTCCTCTTATGGGGCAACTCCTTTTAAAATGTCCTGTTTGTTCACAATTATAGCATGTTTCTAGCCTGGCATCTAAAGCCTGTTGTACTGCAGCTGCCAAGACTTGCCCTTGTTCATTAACATCTCTACATAATTTAATATATGTGTTTAAATCTTCATGTCTCCATGGTCTAATAACCTCTCTGCAGCAACGATTTGCTTGGTCATAAGCCAGTTGTTTTATTAACGGCATTGCTTGTTCTGTGTCACCAAAAATTTTGGCAGCCGTTTGAATAAGCCTATCTACAAAGTCAGCGTAAGGTTCATTAGGTCTCTGTATTACCTTAGATAGCTGACCTTGTAAATCTCCATGTCCTTGTAAAGTCTTCCATGCCCTAACTGCGTCTGCAGCAATCTGTACATATACAGCAGGATCATATTCCATTTGTTGCCTCTGACCCTCATAAGGTCCTCTTCCTAACAACATATCAAGATTTCTTTGAGGGTAACCGGCTGCTGCATTTCGCCTAGCTGTCTCCATGCAAAATTCCTCATTGGCAACCTTCCATAACGAATATTGTCCTCCATTTAGCACAGATTTACACATGCTAGCCCAATCTGCTGGCGTCATGTCCAAGTTAGTAATGGACTCCATCATGCTTACCGTGAAGGGGGCTTGAGGACCATAGGTTGTTACAGCCTCCTTTAACTGCTTCACTGTTTTAAATTCTAAATCACGGTGAATTCGCTGCCCTCCTACCTGTTCAAATACAGGGCATGCTAATCTTTGAGGTCCTGTCTCAGGATCCCATCTATCAACTACGGGATTTGAGGGCCACTCAGCTGTCTCCATCGGTGGGGCTGTTGGTTGAATTACGCCCTCTGGTAATAAAACAGAGTTAGTAACAGCCTCTTGTTGTGGCCTTTTTCCTAATAACCCCTTTTCCTTTAAATTTTCTTCCTTTCTCTGACTAGCTCGAGAGACCTTCTCTTTTGCTTGATCTAAAATGTCTTCCTCCATGGTCTGAATCTCTAACAATTTACTTAACACTTTTTCGGCTTCTTTTTTAATAATTTCTAATCTTCTATAAAGATAACGCAACCCAATAAGATAACACAAAACAAAACCACAACTGAATGAAACAAAAACTGAATAAAAATTTACTGTATCAATTTTCTCTTTCTCGGGGCTAACAAACTTCAAACCTTGAGCCAACCATTTTTCCCAGTTTGCCTGAGAAATTTCTAGGGATAGGCAGCTTGAAACAAAAATGAAATAAATCAAAACAAGAACACATTGTTTTTTGAAATGGTCACCCATTCTCTCGCCTTCCCTCAGGGGCGAGCGATTTTACTCACCTCCAAATTTCAGACATCCCGCATACGGGCCACCAAAATGCCAAGGTCTCAGCTTGGCACCAGAATCATGAGCCACCACACACCTTATAGGTTCAAACAGCAATTCTTTATTCCCGCTCTCACACCGCCTCCACACAGGTCCAGGGGCAATCACGTTCTGCCGTCTGCCTGCACCATTCACCTACTCCACGAGGCTATCTCCAAATCCCATTTTAATCTCACGAGAACTCAACGGGAACAAGCAACAGGAACACCCTAATCCCAGCAATAATCTTCAACCTCTAACTTCCCTAAAACCCATTATCTTAAACTGGCAACGCCTTAAACTCAAGGAGCCGGTTACTTCCTCAAACCTGATCAGCTCTAAACCTGGATCCGCCTTGGTCCTTGAGCAAGGTCACCTTATTAAAGCATGCATGCAATGTCCCATTGAATGTCCTCTAAGCAGCATGGGGTACGCTTGGCAAGGAAATTTCGATGCGTCATTCCTACTTGGTAATGGCCCTCAGCATGTGGTGCTGAAGATCAAATCCATGCCTCACGCATGCCAGGCGAGCGCGCTACCGCTTGAACCACATCCCCAACCCAAAGTTAAATTTTTCTTATTTAACTTGTCTGATTTCTAACTCCTGACTAAAGTCTAAGTAACATACTCAAAATTTGAGTAGTTGTTTCCCATGAGACACTTTTTCCCTTTCAACATTTCTGGGATGCCATCTGAAATTGTTTCCTTACTATAGGAAGAGCACTTTTTGATATTTATTGAAGTGTGTGTCTGCTGACAATAAATAATCTCAATCTTTGTCTATTTTACATTTAAAAATGACTGTTTTATGTTATTTACTAAAGAATAACTTGATCTGTGTAGACTCTGATGTTGGCAGTTACTTGTTTTCAGCAATTTAGCAATGCAATTTGTTGTTCTTGGTTTATCACTTCCTTTGATGAGTCAGCTGTCAGTCTCATTGATGTTTCTTTGAAGGTAATGTGTCTCTCCTCTGTTTGCTGCTAAGGTTTTCAATTTTTGTTGTGTATGTTTTTAAGTAGATTTTACTATTCTGTGCCCAGAACTGTTCTTCACACTTTCTCTTAGAGTTCAAAGGAATCTTTGAATTACACTGACTTGATATAACTATATCAGTTCTAAGAAACTGATCTCAATCACTTATTTTGGTAATATTAGTCTTGCCCCACTTCCTTTTTGTCCTCCTTCTCTGACTTCAATTACATGTATATTAAATCTCCTTTCACTCTTTTGTGTATCTTCATGCATTTTTCCCTCCATGTATGTAGATTCACAAATGTTTTATTGACCTGCCTTCCAAGTTAGTATTAGCCACTTCTGCAGAATAAATTTGCTGTTAGAATAAAAATTTGGCAAGTTTTTATTCCCATTATTATATTTCTCACATATCCTATTTCTATGAACTTTTCAATATAGGCCAGTTCTCTTTCTCCATGTTTTCCTTTCTCTCATGTTTTTCTCTATGAATATAGTAATAACTTATTATAATGTCTGTCCCATAACTCCAGTTTCTGGACCGTATGAAAGTCTACTTCTGTTAAACTATCTTGACCATTTGGTTCTATTCCCTGAAATGTCTACTAATCCCAGATTGAACATCAAAAATTCTATAAAATGTGTAGTACCTTATTTTTACTTTTATTTTTAAATTTTTCTGTAACCTTCAAAATAAAGCCTAAATTCAATATCTAAAGTTACTCTATGTTCATATATATAATATATAGTATATATTATATATATAGTTTACTCTGTGTTCATATATAAAAATCACATATATACATATATGGTATATATATATATATATATATATATGGATATATATAGCATATATATAGATATATATTATATATATTATAGTGAATAATCCTAGAATTACTGTGTATAATTGAAGTTAATATTATAAATCACTACATATTGTTAAAACTGAATTTTTCACTTTATTTTGATATTTTCTAAATCTATCTATATAAAAGTAATGGATAGGGGCTGGAGCTGTGGCTCAGTGGTAGTGCACTTGCCTGGCATGTGTGAGGTACTGGGTTCTTTTCTCAGCACCATATATAAAAATAAATAAATAAATAAAAGTTCTATCAACAACTAAGAAAAATTTTTTAAAAATTAAAAGTAATGGATGTATTTTTTGAAAGGCTATATGAAAGAAATCTCAAGTAAATATCATCTTCATTAAGAGAGTAAGTTGCATTTGGAAGAGATTTGCTTTAATCCTGGGGATTTCATTATATATATATATATACAGGTAATTATTTTTAAAGTCTTACAATTGGCATTAAAATGAATAAAAAGCAACCAAGTATTTGAAATTTTTATATACTTTGTTAAGCCAGTAATTGGTCACAGATATTTAATGTCTGAGTAGGTATCATCATCATCAACAGTATGATGCCAAAGAATTACATAGTGAAAAACTATTTGTGGAGAAAAAAAAATCTTTGAACAATTGTGAACATGACAGTGGGCAAAGACAGAAAGAGAGAGAGAAAAGAAAAGGATACATAGCAAAAAAGTAATATTTCCAATGAATCCTGTGTTCCACCATTGTGGAGGAGTTATATTTATGTCATATCTAAATATAACAGAACAAGTCAGTATGCTGAAGAAAAGGAATTAAAATAGAACTAAGTGCCTGGGCCTGCATGTTAGCAGGCAACAGAGGCAGACTCCAGACTTCAAATTGGAGCTTGGAAGAAAGCATTTTCTTCCCAAGTTCTAGACAACATTTATCCCTTCCCTGGGTATTTCACGAGCAATACTATCTGCCTAGATTTATTCACCTTAGGACAGCTGCTGCACACTTTTGACACCTACTGTCTCCTATAGTCACACAAGTTAACAGTCATATATATTTTTCAGATAACCTACAGAGGTAAAACTGCCCCAAAAGTTTTAGTTTTCAAATATTGAATATTGATCTGTATATCATTGGTCATAATGGACTAGGATATCTTGGGGTCTCCATGATATAAAGGCAATATTGTTAATCTATGAGATAACTTATATAAATAAAATCAAAGTTCTACCTCTTTTTGTGACTCACAAAATGGCTAAGCACATTTTCCAAAAAATCCGAGGTTATTTCTTTGATGGCCTGAATTAACATGACTGCGTGTCAAGATGTTGACTGCTATCTCAAGGACCAATGAAATATCGAACTTTGATGAGAGTGGATGATTACACAGCAGACAACACAACTTGTTAAACAAATCTTTGATATTGCTTATCAAAATTCAGTACACCATGACTGGAGTTTCTGAATTTAAAAAAGATATTTCAGTTACAAAAATAGTCACATTACAACTGGAGAATTGCTTGAATTTTTAAAACTTCCTCTTTGAGTAGGAATTATTTTGCAGTTTTAAGAAACACAAGAAAAAGGACAAACCCAAAACATGATATTTTAAATACTTGTATTCAGATCTTCAAAAATCATTTTTTCCTTACCAATTCTGAAAGCAACTACAATTTTTTCTGTGTTTGGTTAATAATCACACTTTCTTTTGGTCCAAAAACTGTGTATTTTGTATTACAAAAGCTTCTCATTGTTTCCAGAAAAAGCATATTGATGTCATTCCCAGGGAACAATCCTCCTTGGGGTTTCTCTGGAAAAGCTTGTCATGCTTATTTCTTTCCATCCCTACTTATCTGTGCAAGGAACTTTGCTAGGCACAAGGGATACAATGATTAGTAATAAAGATTTCCTGCCAATAAGAGATGAACCACAAACTTGCAAAAACACACACTGTGTTGATTTGAACGTGGATTTCAGTCTGGTTTTCTAACTCATCTTTCAGCTTCCTAATAAGAAATTTTCTAGGTATTTTATCAGATTATAGTTCAAAATATAGCTATGAACCAAAGTTGATACAAATGCAAACTATTTTCTTTATTTTTATTGCTGTTTTTCATCCAAGTAAAATAGTAAAAATATTCTCTCCATAAAAATGAAAATTTGCCCCAGAGTAAAATGCAGAGCATTTTGAAAATCTTTTTCTTTTCAAAGCATTGGTTATGTGAGATTTTCCATAAAGAAAGAGTTCTAATCAAAATAATTTTGTGAAATAATGTTTGTTATATCCCTGGGTGGAGAATCCCAGTATATACAGCGTATTAAAATATTTGAGTAGTCAATTAAAAATTCTAGTAAGTTGGTTTGGCTTACTCAGCTTTTCTCAAACTTGTTTAACCATAGAATCTCCCTGTGAATTGCACAAAAAACAATGCATGATGGAAGACAGTGGAATAGGTAGAAGTCATACAGCAAGCAAAGCAAGACCAGGATTTGTATTTTTAAACCTGGGTGCTTCCTATGAAGAACACTTGCCTGGCCAAATAGTAAGAAAATAAAATAAGTGTCCTCACACAGAGATAGAGCCCATACCATGAATCTTGGGGGTCAAGTAGGATATTGACCAAAATACAAAAAAAAAAAAAACTATATTGGAGAAAGTTTCCAGATTAAATTTTTCTTAAGGAAACCTGATAGTGGTTAATAGCAAAAGTTCAAGATCCAGACTACTTGTGTACAAATCAATTTTAAATATATTAGTAGTGCAACCTCAAAAATTTGCTTAACACTTATATGCCTCAGTTTTTCCATATGTAAAATAGAAATAGTAATAAAGGCTACCACAATCACTTATTATGATTATTGAATTAGTATTGTTGAATCACTTAGAACACTGTGTAGCACATTCAAAACAGTACTTAAGTTTATAAATAAATTTTCTTTGCAATTCTTTGTCTTCATTAGTCTTTAATTTCTTCTTCTAATTTGGAAATTCCATTTTTCTTACAAATTTAATATCACTGGGCTGACACCCATTAAATACCATGTCTGGAAGTTTTTAGAAAACATGTTTATGGAGTGGACAGTAAAAGAAGGAGAGGAACTATTTCTTATGCTGGCCAAATCTTCAGTCCATGTTCCTATCCAATATCTTGGAGATTGTTCACTGGAGAAAACCAACTAACCTCATGTAATGAGAACAACAAATTATTTTCTCTATTAGTCCCTGTTGTTGCCAAATGCTTGCCTGTGGACCTTGATTATGCAATGTTAATAATAACAGTATATTTATTGAGTGATTATCATATGCCCTGTGCTCTTTTTAGAAATCTGTTTGTAATTTGTTCAGTAAATCTCTACAAACGTATGTACTATAACTTAGATGCTGTTATTATCCCCATTTTATAGATGAGAAAATAATAGGAAATATCTTATTATTACTAAGCAAATTCAGAGTTTCATAGTCTTTAAAAATATTACAAATATTTTGATTCTCTCAACATAGAAAATAGCTATTAAGCAAGATTCCTTCTAAAGATTGGATTTGGGGTCAGAGTAACCATAGCCTGCAGGTAGTGAATATCACAATTTGTCAGTTACCAAGAGCAGTAGTCTTTGATACCCACCAAAAACTCTGAGGTTGCTTTGCTATTATTTCTATCTGTTACAGAGAAGCAAATTGAAGTTCAGTGAGGCTAGCTGTCTGTGTTCACAATGAAAATGATTAATTTATCTCTTAAAACTGGGCTAAAAAATATGAACATGAAACACTCATACTTCTATCACCGAGGCTACAGAAAGCATTGTAAATGCAGTTAGATTAATAAGAGATCATCAAATGTAAAAAGGTGCTTCATTGCTGAGCTAGAAAAGCAGAACATAATTCAGATCAAGCTTTAGTAGGAATTTTCTTCTTACTGTTCATTTTCACTGAGTAAAGACTAATTATGGATTGCTTTATCTTTATCAAGAGCAAATCATAGGAAAGTTACTTTTGTATGTATTAAGTAGGACAAATAGAAAATGAACATTTATATAATTTTTCCCATGCAGGTACATGTACAACTCTGAACTGAACATGGATGTTTAATACTATTGCATTTGCAGGAATGGTCAGAAAAAAATTCACAATGATTCTTTATTGCATTTGTTTTAGTCTAACTTCCCTGCCAAAATGACCAGGAGTGTTCTCCAAATGGCATAAATATGTGTCTTGTAATTATATGCATATTTTGAAGTCACTTCTGTTCAACAAAGAACACATTGTTTTTTATCTGCAAAAAGCTTGCTGTAGGCCTGTCTACCCCCAGGAGCAAAATAAATAATTTTTTGACTTTAATAATGGTCATTTTGAAAACTTTCATGCCTTAGGTTACAGGAACATCTTCACACTACATAAGGTATTATTTATTTCATCACAAAGATTGGAAAAACATAAACGAATCATCAGGAAAAATTCATTTGTTTTTATTCAAGGTTTATAGTATTAAGTGTTAAAAAAACGAAAAGATTTTGAGTTCACATCTCACTTATTGTAGAATTTATTCATTGTAGACTTGCCTAAAATATGATAAAATATTGTGTGACAAATATACTTTGTCTACAAGGTAGGGAGACTAAAAAGAAACATGATTCAGTTCCATCTTATAACCTAGATATACCTGGATTAAAATTCATTGCACATTCAGAGAACTTCAAATAGTTCATTGTGATAAAAACATGGAGTTAGAATCCTGGACTCTTGTAATAGGATGACTTGAATCCCATTCACCTATGCCAATAACTGATTGTGTGACTGTGAGCTAGTGACTTTATTTTTCTTAATCTCAATTTTTCCTGTAAAATTTTAGTAGTTATAATGATTAATTATGAAATATATAGTATAATTATATAATGCATATCTATAAATATTTATTAGTCCTTAATATGAAAGAATGTTATAAAGCTTAGATGAGATGTTAAATACAGTCTACATGATATACAATGTAAATATAACTATGATTATTACTTTGGCTAGATTAAAAATCTAAATTTAAATTAAAGAATTCAGAGCCACAGTTTGACAAGCAGTTCCAGTTAATATATGTAAAGCAGAGATTTCCTATTGAGTCTTCCTCAGAGAGTAAATGAACTATTCTAGGTATTGTACACTACTAAATTTTGGGTTATATTTCCTAAAGCCAAAGTAAATAGTGTAGAATCTAAGAAAAACAAGCATAAATATATTCTTTAGAAGGCCTTAGCACTAAAATATTGCAAGAGAAAAATCAGTAAATGGCTGGAGGAGGAGAGACCAGTCAAGAATATTTGGAAGTGTTTTATTTAATTATTAAAATTGGGCAAAGGTGAGCCATATGAATGGAACATGATCATGCATGTCAGAAAGCAGTATCATTGGTGCAAATTACATATCTAGGTGGACATAGGGCATATCAGATAGGGAAAATAAAGGGTATGATTATTTTTTCATTGTTTTTTAATTGGGGAATTATAATTATATATTATAGTGAGACTTGTTGTTACAAATCTTATAATTTGGTGATTCATTCCAGTACCTTGTCTTTCTCTCTTCCCTTCCTTCCCCCTGGTCCTCTTTCTCTACTGCTCATATCCCTTCTGTTCTCATGAGATCCCCCAACGTTTTTCCACATTTTCTTTCTAGCTCCTACACATGAGATAAAACATACATTCTTTGATTTTCTGAGTCTCACTTATTTCGCTGAGCATAAGGATCCCAAAATCCATCCATTTTCCTGAAAAGGACATAATTTTATTCTTCTTTATGGCTGAATAAAACTTCATTGTGTATATTTACTGTACTTTTCTTTATTCATTCATCTGTTGACAGATACCTAAGCTGGTTCTATAATTTGGTTATTATGCACTGTGATGCTATGAGCATTGGAAAGCAGGTGTAACTGTAGTATGCTGATTTCAGCGCTTTTGGATAGATACCAAGAGGTAGGAGAGCTGAGTCATGTGGTGGTTCCATTCCTAATCCTTTGATAAGTCTACAGATTGCTTTTCAAAGTGGTTATGCTAATTTGTAGTCCCACCAACAATGTCTAAATGTTCCTTTCTCCCAACGTCCTCATATGTATTTATTATTATTGTACTCTTTGTTTTATTTGTTTTTATTTTTATGTGATGCCAGGGATTGAACTCAGTGCCTCACGCATGCTAGGCAACTGCTCTACCACTGAGCCATAACCCTGGTCCTGAATTATTATTTGTACTTTTTAAAAAGTTTTTAAAATAAATGACAGTGGAATACATTACAATTCTTATTACATGTATACAGCACAATTTTTCATATCTCTGGTTGTATATAAAATATGTTGACACCAATTCGTGTCTTCATACATGTACTTTGGATAATGTCATCCATTACATTCCACCATCCTTGCTAACCTCCTGGGGTATTTGTACTTTTAATGCTTTCCATTTCTAAATATGAAGCAAGAAAATCTCAGGATAGTTCTGATTTGCATTTCACTGATTGCTAAGAATACTGAGAATTTTTTCATATATTTCTTAGCCATTTGAATTTCTTCTTTTCAGAACTGTTTAGTTTATTTGTTTATTTATTGAATGTGGTATTTGGTGTTTTTTTTTATTTTGATGATAAGTGCTTTGAGGACTTTATATATTAATCCTCTGTCAGAAGAATAGCTGTAGGCACTCTTTTCATTGTTTCCTTTGCTGTTCAGAAGCTTTTTAATTTGATGCCATCTGACTTACAGATTTTTGATTTTATTTGTTGAGATTTGGGAGTTTTATTAAGAAAGTCTATCTGCAACTATATATTGGAGTTGCATCTATATTTTCTCTAGAATTTGCAAAGTTTCTATTCTAATTCCTAGCTCTTTGACCCACTTGAGTTGATTTGTGTGTAGGGATATAGATAGTAATCTAGAGAACATTAGAAGATGGACAGACCTCCCTTGTTTTTGGATAAGCACAATTACCAAAAACTACCTACAGAATTAATGCAATCCTCATCAAAATACCAATGACATTCTCCACAAAAAATGGTGCTGAAAAAACTTGGTATTCCTATGTAGAAGAATGAAATGAGCACCATTTATTTAAAAATTGTTTTTTTTTCACTTCACTAGTGCCATGTGACTAAGAATGTCAATCAGTTGTTGGAAGATATTCTATTGGTCAGTTAATCTAGCCTTGTGCCAATACAGTACTATGGGAGCTTTTATATTAAGCCTTGATTATGGTCAGTTTAAGGTCTCAAGTTTTGATAGCTAAAATTGTCTTAGCTATTGCTTGCTCTTTGTATTCTCATATATACTTTATAATCACTTGTCTCTTCATAAAGACATAAAATTCTACTGTAATTTTTATTGAGATTGCTGTAAAACTATAGAATAATTTGGAGAAAAATGATATTTTTATAATACTGAAACTTCCAGTTCATGACCATGGGGGACTGTCTGAGTTTCATACATATTTCACCTCTACTATCTTTGGGTTCTTAGCAGGACCTGAAAATCAAGTTGATATAAGGGAGATCAATAAAAGAAAAAAAAATAATCCAAAATATGTTTGACCTTACACTGCAGAGTTCAAAAGGAAATAAAAACCCAAAAATGTAGTTAGAGTGGAAGATTTATATACTGAATCAGAGAGGTTAATAAATTGTAAAAATGTGACAAGCCAAAGGAATTTGAGCTAAGGGAGTTAATTGGGTAAAGAAACTGCTAGGAAGACACACACACACACACATTTTATACATGTAGCTATATATACTATATGTGTAGTTGGTGTATATATATATATATATATATATATATACACACACACATATATATATATATACACATATACATTATATATAGTTTTCTATATATAACATCATGTCATCTACAAATGTAGACAGCTTAACTTCTTCTTTCCCAATTTGGATGCCCTTTCCCTTGCCTAGCTATTCTGGCTAGAATTCTCAGTACCAATGTTAAATAGAAATAGATATCCTTATCTTCTTCCAGAACTTAGAAGAAAAGCTTTCAGTTTTTCTCTGTCAGTATAATATTAGCTGCGGGATTGGCATATATGGCCTTTATTGTGTTGAGGAACATTCCTTTCATAGTTGGTTTCTGAGAGATTTTTATCATGAAGGGATCTTGTCTTTCATCAAATGCTTTTATATTTAAGAATGATATTTTTCAATTAATTAGTGATTGGATTATGGTATAAAGCATGATTTAAGTGTTACTTTTTTTCTACATAGATGTCCAGTTAGTCCAGCACTATTTGTCAAAAATACTTTATCTATTGAATTTGACACATTTGCTGAAAGTTAAGATTTATTCTTAAGGAATTCACTCTGTTTCATTGAACTATAGATCAAACCTACACCAGAAATATATTATCTTGATTTTAATAGTTTTTTAGTAAGTCTTGAAGTCAGGTAATGTAACTGCTCTAAGTTTGTATTTTTTCAATCCAGCTTTGGATTTTCTAAGTCATTTGCATGTCTATAATGTTTTAAATTTATAAACAATGACTGGTTTATTTAGATTTTCTTAAAATATTTTCAAAAGCTTTTTCAGTGTAAACGTCTTGCATATCTTTTGTTAAATTTACAATTTTGTTGTTTTGCTGTGATTAAAATAATTGGTTTTTAAATTTCATTTTCTGATTTTAGCTATTAACATACACAAATAAAACTGATTTTCTCTACAAACTTTATTTCTTGTAACATTAAAGTCAGTATTTATTTCTGCATTTATTTTGCAGAATTCATAGAATTATCTACTTTAGTAATTATGTTATCTGCAAAAATACAGCTTTACTTATTTTCTAATCTATGCTTGTTATTTAACTATCAAGTATAATTTTGAATGCAAGTCTTGGCAATGAGAATCTTCACTTTGCCCCCAATTTTAGAAAATATTTAATCTGTATCATCATCAAATGTTATGCTTTTCATGTTGTTTTTTCCACAGAACTCTTTATTGAATTAAAGAATTTTCTTTCTAGTTTGCCAAGAGATTGGAGGTTCATTGGATTTGATTGATTTTTAACATCAATTAGTATTGAATTTGATTCAATGTTCTTCCCACACATTGGACTTATATTTTTCCCCTTTTATTGAAGTGTTAAATTGGTAAGTACAAGGGTTGATTTCAAATATTAAATGAATCTTGTTTCCTGGGATAGACATTAGTCATGACATAGCATCCGTTTGACATATTGTTATATTTGATTTGAAATAACCTGGTTATGTTTTTAACTACAGTAATGAGGGTTTGGAAGCTGACATTTTCTCTTTTCTTTTCTTTTCTTTTTTTTTGGTACATTTTTGATGAGAATATTAGGGTTGTGCTGGTTTCATAGCATGAGTTAATAATTTCCCTATCTTCTTTTCTGAATAAGTTTAACTGGTGATATTTCTTTCTTGAATATATGAAAGGGCTTATTTCTTCCTTGAATATTTTAAAGAACTTTCCAGTGAGAACAGGTGGATCTGAAATGCCTATACAATTTTTCAGAAAAAGGTTAAGTATCTTTAATAGATATAGGGCTAACCAGATTTTTGTTGTGTCAATTTGGGTTAGTTTTATTTTTCAAATCCTCATATGTTTAAACATTTTTTTCAAATACTTTACCAAAGTTAATAAATTTGTTGACATACTTGGTCATAAAATTCCTTTATTATGCTTTTACCAGGCATGAAATCTTTAAAATAATCTCTTTCATTCTCGATGCTGATAATCTGTATCATCTCTTTTATCTCTGAAAAACGTTGCTAATTCTAGTTCTGTTAATTTTCTCTCTTTTTTTAATTGATTGGTGTCCTTATTTTTATTATTTCCTTTCTGCTTACTCACTTTGATTTAATTTTTCCCTGCTGTCTTAAGGTGAACATTTAGATTATTAATTTTAAAGGTATTTCTTTTCTAACATTTCTATTCAAATAATTCTTTTGACATTTTGAAAATGTTATCTCTCATCTTCCTCATAACATAGTATCTAATGAGATGTCTGGAGTATTTCCTTCTCATTATCGAACGTGGGTTTTTAGTTACTATAAAATCCTTGAAAGCTCTTTCCAACATCTGTGGCTTTGGGGATAACCTCCATTTGTCTTTTCTCTTGAGAATGATTTTCAGTTCTCCTGGTTTTCAGTTTTTACCTTTTTAATGTTTTGGAAGTTACTTACTTACTGCCTATTCTTCCTCTTGATCCTGATTCTTAGTATGTAAAAATTATATTTTTACAGGTACATGATAATATGTCTACCTCTAGAGATGCTTTATCCTATACTCTTGTGGGCAGTGGAAAGCAGATCACTCCAATCCAATCCTGGACTTGGTGGACTTAAATGTAGGTAGCAGTCTGGTTCAATCACATTTTGCCTATTTCTTTATCATATAGCTCTCCAGGGTTTGCAACCAACTAACTGGATTGTATTTTAGAGACCTCCTTCTTGATAGCTTCTAAATCCCATTTCTTTCTTTAGTACAAGAAGAATGCCAAAAATTCTTCTCTGCTTTATAGTCACTTTCTACTTAGCTTGCCCCTGGCAGCAGAAATGGCATGTGTTTGGGTGGTTAAACATGTGTCTCTTGTCAAGGTGACTTATTTGCACCTTTCTTCTCACTGAGATCTTAATCATTCAAACCCAGGCTGTTTTAGCAACTGCAAACTCAAATTTTATTTTCCCAGACTGAAGAGATTGCCATAATATTCTTAGCTTTTCTGCCAGCATCTTCTCTGGTCAGTTTCTTGGCCTCTCAGCCTCTTGACCCTACTCTGAAAATGGGCATAGATGCTGTAAGAGGCAAAACAGCATGTGGAAAGTTGGGCACAGCTTGATGAGTTTCCCTTCTCTCTTGATCAGACCCCTCTAACCCTGGTTTAAAAATTCTCTAGTATTTTCATCAAGATTTTGTGAAGATTTTTTTTCTGAATTTTAAAATTAATTTTATACAAAATCATTAGTCTGCTACATAAAATTCTACCATAACCAGAAGTATGTGTATATATATATATATACATATATATATATATATATCCCTAGATATTTGCTAAATCGTTGTTTTAACAAATTTAATGATTACATTATATTTCATTGAACTAGAGTGCTATAACTACCTTAAAATCCTTGGATCCTTTTGTTTTGTTTTGTTTAAGTGCATTTACAATGGTCTTATTTTTAAATTTTTTTTATTGCTGCAGGTGTCTTAATTTATGTAACTTGTTTCCTGCATAATTTTTTTTCCAGATGAATTTCTGGGAACAAGAGATCTTTTAATGTTTTGAAGGATATGAACAATGTATTGCTCACTAAAGGCATTTCTTGATAACCTTTCAAAAGAATTGTACCAATCTATGATACCACCTACAATGTATAATTGCTGCATTTTATTACAAGCTCTCTAGCTCTGAAGAATTTTAAAATATTTAATTTTGGATGATTTAATCATTATAAATAATTTATCTTATTTCAATCTGAATTCTTTTTGCTCACTAACAAAGTTAAAAATGGTATTATATTGGGGGAGCAAAGAATAATTTCAAAGACTTCATATCAATAGAAATATTGGAGAAATTTATATATTATAGCAATATATGCATCCATTTCCTCTGTTGTTCATGGTATATTTTTCTCATATTTTCAGAATTCTGCATAATACCCAAGATGTATAATATACTTAGTAAATGTTTATTAAATTGACTACTATTTCTGCTTTCATTTGCCAATGACTATAGACAAAACCTTTCAATATCATTTCAGAAGCTTTAATTGCTCATAGTATAAAATGTGGCTTATCTGTTTGAATTGCTTACAACATGTCCAATATCTTTTTCTCCTGAATACCTTTTTCTGATGTATTCTGCCATAATGAGAAACAATGGATTTATCAGTTGTGCATTTGTTATATAGATTTTTACTGGTAGGTTTGTTTGTTTTGTTTTGTTTTGTGTTTTTTTTTTTTTTTTGGTAGTAAACTGGCAAGGAGGAAACAGCTGTATCCCTGGACTTGAGCAGGCACGTAATGACACAGTTATGAAAAATGAGAACATTACTCAAGGCTGCCAGATAAAGCATGTCAGACAGCGATTTTGATTGGAAAACAGTCAGTTTTGCTCAACCATCACTCTATAAACTCCTATCTTTCTGTAAGCAAAGATAATGTAGATAACTTGTCATCAGTAGTGTGGATCGGAGCTGTTTTTCCAGAGGTGGTAATCAATTTGCAATGATGTAGATAGTATACAATTTCTGGACTACTTGAAACCATAGCAAAGCAGTTTATTATTACTAATAATATTTTCAAGAAAAGAAATTTTTCACAATAAAATATACAATATCCTTTCAAATTCTTTATAAATTTAAAATTACTTAGAAACATTAAATGTATTATATGCCTCTTGATTTTTTCTTATAAAACCATTATATTTGCTATATTAAATTTATAAGTATGGTTTACTCAAACAATAATTACAAATGTACTATTTTAATTTGCCTATTTTTTTTAGTATAAATTCAGAAGCTACTTAACATTAAGGATTCTAATATCTTTTGAGGAATTAGCAGGCTTAAATTTCCAAAAAGAAAAAACTATGTTTGCTAAATAAAAATTAAAATAAATATGTACTTTAGATCTATTCTCTCCTATAAAAAATAAACAGAAAAGCATTCATTTGTTGGTTGACCTCAAGAAATACAAAAAAATAAAATCTTCCTTTAACTCTTAGAATAAAATTTTATTTGTTTGATTTTATTTCAGGTTGGAAAAAAAGTAAATATGTTTCATTTTCATTTCTCCAATGAATAAATCCCCTTTCCATCATCTCTCATAAAGAGTGATATACCTGTTGGAATTTCATGAGTGATGAAAGACATTCATTTCAGGAAATATTCAGGGAAGCTAATGTTGCTTAACAACTCCTCCTTTTGTCAAGGTAAAGACAATAAAAAGAGCAACAAAGAAGACCTAAGTTTTAGAAATATTTCCCAATAGGTTATTTTACTAGCCCCTCTGAACATCCCCCCCCACCCGGAAAATTAGGAAAGATATAATCTCAAGGACAAGTTTTCACTGAATATATTTAACTTTGTAGAAAAGTCATTTTTATTTTTATGTTTTATATTTTTCACTTTTATGTCTTTATTGAATAATATTTCTAGAACTAAGTGTGAATTACAGGGTACATTCACTTTGCCTCAATGAAACAAAAATCATTCAAACATTTTTCTTAAGAAAGCTTCATCACAGACTGGAGCCAATGATCAAAGAAATATACATCTAATGGAAACAGCTCCAAACACACAAAAAAAATCATAAAATTGATAAGTTCTAAATCTTAGAAATATTTTTATTATTTTAAAATAAAATACCTGTAACTTTCTCCCACATATATCCTAGATCTATCTTTTGAAACCATTTAGAATAAGTACATTCTCCTTTTCTGTAGTGCATCTCCGTGGTACAACAGTAGTGGAATAAAAAGGTTGGAAGTACATTAGTAGTTTCTAAATGACTTCATGTCACATTTTAATATTTTCAGGTACATTTGAAACCCAAAACTTTGAGCATATTAATATCAACTTTTCTGCAATTTCATGTGCTAGTTTATTTCTTGATTTCACCTGAACACAAGCAGATAGGCGAGCTTCTGATCCTGGCGGACTTTTCTAAAATAAAGAGGAGATCATCATTCAGGGATTTACACCCAAAGAACAGGAGGCTCTTGGAAGAACTGCATTTCTAGATCAAAAAGATCCCATTTTCTAACTTTAGAAATGCTATTCCACCAGGAGTCTGCAGGTAAAGCATGGTTTTCTCTCCCAAGAGTACCATAGTAGCTTACTCTTTATTTAATGAAAACTGTCCCTAGAGACACACATGAATCTTACTTGCTTTCAAGCCCTTGGCCCACAAATGACAGAGGCAGGAGATGAGAAGCAAACCTCGGATCAGCGGATTTCCTTTATTCTGCAGCAAAGTTAATCTATCAGGCATGGGAGAGCTCATCTTCTGGGTATAGGAATGGCCCCTGGGTTACAGAAGGAGTTCAGGTTTTATATTTTACAATGAGGGCAAATTAATCATTGGAGACTGTGGATGTGCAGTTTGGAACAGTCAGGGACCTTGCTGTACAGGTTAAAATTTGAACTCAGGAAGGCAGCTGTAGAAAGTTTGAAAGTCCCTGTCACTGGGAAAAGCTCACAACTTGATGCTCACTGCTTAGCTTCCTTCCTCTGGGACCCATTGTTACCTAGAGCTTCACTATTTGCTTTTCTCCTTCCAGGACTCATCTGCAATGAGAATGGTAAAATTCCAGAGCCCAACATTTCAGTATTTGCCTCCTTCCTTCAGGACCCATTGTGGTTGGGAAGGAGTAAATGTTTGCTTTTGGTGGAAATGCTAGGGATGAACCCAGGAAGGAATGAAAGTTTGCTTTTTTCCCTTAGGGACTATTGTTAATATTTGGCTAATTTTCCCTCCTTTCTCCTGAGCCATACTGTCCCTCCATTTTTCTTGGGGAGAAGTCTTGTAGGAATATTATTTTCCATAATGCTTCAAAGAGTAATAAAATTTATCCTTGGTAACAGTGATGATCTACTCCTGTGTAATTTAACGTTCTCCCTCTGCAACATTCTTAGGAATCACTCTAGGGGAGTAAAAGCCAAGTAACAGTACTACAGTGCCTAGCCAAAACTAATTCTAGTATCATTCCCATCTTATTTTCTGTGCTTCTTCAAAACTTCTTGGCAAATATATTCATTACCTGTCTACTGGCGCCATCTCATTATCAGGGTAAGATGGAAGATCATCTGTACAAATGGGAGAGCCTTTCTGACCTGATCCTTGCCACCTTCTCTGCATTGTCTTTTGTCATAACTTCCTGTTCTAGTGTGTTTTTCATCCCTATAACCAAAATACCTGACAAGAACAACTTAGAGGAGGAGAAATTTATTTTGGGTTCAGTCCATGTCAGACAACGGTATAGCTCCAGGCCTGAGGTGAGGCAAAGCATCATGGTGAAAGGGCAAGCAGAGGAAAACAGCACAGGACACAGTAACCAGGGAGCAGAGAAAGACAGCTCTGCTCACCAAAGGCAAAATATAAACCACAAAGACACACACACACACCCCAGTGACTGATTTCCTCCAATTATATCTTACCTGCTTCAGATACTGTCTAGCTAATTCACATCAGAGGATTAATATAATGAGTAGGTTACACCTCTCACAATCTAATCATTTTCTCTTGAAAGTTCTTGCACTGCTCACATATGAGTTTTTGGTGGACACCACTGCCACAACTGAAAACCCCAACAACATTGAACTATCAGGCCCCCAAAGCCCTACACTCACTCTTGATTGAATGGCTTTTTTCGAGCTGGTCTGTCGATGCCCCATCCCACCAACCACCTAGATTATGTGCTCTCGTATTCATAACCTCATCAAACAAGCCTCTGTTAAGGCCTGTGCACCTCTAGTTCCATTCTAGCTCAAACTACACTTGTGTTGGAGCCTTTATTTTATCCTTCTTGAAAGGAGGATCTTATTGTATACAGGTGTATATGCCTGGCACTCTGCACAGTGCTTGACACATGACATAGCAATCTCTTGTATAATTTATTTTTCCTGTCCTACAACTTGACAATTGATAAGTGTTCTCTAATATGATCTATTTTACAATCAGCTATGCATACTCATAGAAAAACTGGCTAGTAGGTTGGATGAAAATCAAAAGAAACAAATCTACCTATCCCCAGTACATCAAAAAAACAATACGTAGAGTCTCATTGTCAAAGTTGTTCAACCATATAGTGAAGACACCATGAACCTTTTGATATTCCTTGTCTCACTAGAAGTAATAGGTATTTCCCTTTTGGGTAGTACAGTGATATTTGGTGTTTTTGTAAAGATACATCGAATTCTACTGCTAGTGACAACCATAGCACCTATGTGACCACTGTATGTAGAATAGCTGACAACTGTGAAGTCAGGATAACAATGAATTTGTCATGCTCTTTTATAGTGACAAATAGGAAACACTGCTTTATATTTTCAGCTTCCTAGTGAGTACATTTTTGTATCTTCTTTCAAATATTTCCTAGTCATCATGCCTGATGGATTGACAAGCTCAAAATCATTTTCTCACAGGGAAAATTTAGCAAGCATTGCAACCTGGTTTAAGGTAGAATAAAGTTCAAAAAAAAATAAAAGAGCATGGATAAAAGAAAATGCTGAGTGTATCAGGGCAGACCCCACTTAGATAAAAGGAAAAATATTCTCTGCAAAAGATTGTTTCATCACAAGATCACAAACACATCTGTGTGTGTATGCAATAAAATGGTAAATGCTGCCAATAGAGAATTATAAA
The DNA here is from genome assembly GCF_052094955.1 of Ictidomys tridecemlineatus. Lineage (NCBI taxonomy): Eukaryota > Metazoa > Chordata > Mammalia > Rodentia > Sciuridae > Ictidomys > Ictidomys tridecemlineatus. Next base: position 54,599,405 of record NC_135487.1, read on the forward strand.
AATACAGCAGAATATATTTCTTAGGAACATCCTATTAATAATAACTTATTAAACAGATATTTAATTGCAATAATCCAAACAACTTTTCATTTAACTCTGTCTGTTGCTACTGATAGGACTGATTGATTTAGCATGTGTATATGGTGATTATGTTTAGTCACATGCTATATTGCCATTTGCTATGGGCACAGGTGGGCTATTATATGAGATGATTATTTACCCAACATCAACTCTTTGAGTTATTGATCATTTTCATTACATTTATAACAACCATCTGGGTAGTTTTATTTGTGTTTTACAATGGAGGGAACTGTATCTCAATTAAATAGCCAAGTCAAGGTCCACATCCAGATCAAAGTGACTTCGTAGTCCCTACTCTTGCCATGGTGTCACACTGTGAACCAGACTCCTCATTTCTATTTCTATCTTCAAATAATCCACATCAAAATAGGGCATGGAATAGTTCATGAGGACCTTCTCAAATAAGTGGTGTTGTATTTTATCCCATCAAGTTGGTCTCGCTTTGGTATAATTTGCACAGATTTCTTAAATACTATGTATCTAATCTTTACTTCAGATACATATGTGTGTGCGTGTGTGTGTGTGTGTGTGTGTGTGTGTGTGTGTGTGTGTATTTCAGAAATCCTAAAATATAGGTACCAGACATCTAGAGGTTTACAAGCTTCATATATAATCTTGATGTACACTTTATATTGTGTTCATATTTCTTCCAACTTCTTAAATTCATAATTATTTACTGAAAACCTACTGAAGCATTTTACCAAAAACTAATCTTATTTCAAGGATCTTGTAAGTAACAGAAAACCTATTTTATGATTTTCCTAATTGACATTTTTTCCAGATCTGAAAAGTGGTTTTTATTGACCAGAGACTGTCTGAAAGGTGCCTTAAATATCAAAAAACTCATCAGTCCATACAAATGTCTGTTAAATATAGGCAAAGCAGTCTGAGCTGCTTTGACTTAAGCTCATTAGGAAGCAATCTTTAATTGGTGTCTGTTCTTTATACAACCCCATTGCCATATGCTGAGGCCTTTTCCTACATCAACAAACATAATTTTGGAACTTGAACAAGATTCAGTGATGTTTAAAATATTGTCTTAATGGTCTCATAGTTCTGAAATGACCTTATTTTTAAAAAATTAGAATTTTTTTTTAGTTTTGAGAAAAATATTTCCCTACTTATGAAAAAAAAAAATCACAGAATAGTGGCTTCAGGTCTGGCATTTAAGAAGTTTAGAAGTCATCACTCTATCCTAACAGCAAGTAAAAAGTTGAACAAATAAAAAAAATCAATAATCCCCCTTATATCTTTCAGGAAAGTAAGGTCACAGGGCAAATTGTTGCTCCCAAATTGCAGAGATGGGAGGATATGGAGAATCACAATTTACTGGAGCAGAAACTCACAAACAGAAACTTTTGCAGGCAATATTGATGTTGTAGGAAAACTTGAATTTTAATGGAGGGATGGTTAAAGACTCAGAGTGGAGAAGTCTGAGAGTTCTAAATTCCAGAGACACCCAGTCATAAAGGAGCCTCCACACTTTTATGAGTTTTAATAGGATAGCTATCAGATCTTTACAGTGACCACCAGGGAAAGAAGAATACCCTTGTGCTTCTGGTAGGTGGAGGAGAAAAGTAATCATTTGAAATATGCCAGAGCAATCTGTTCTTTTTAACAAACTGAAGTTTCAGAAGAAGCTATTTTACTAAAGCCTAACCTGTTGGGGTTTGAACTGAGCCTAACCTACATGGTAAAAAGGAAGCCAGCCATGATGGTGCATGCCTATAATCCCAGCAGCTGTGGAGGCTGAGGCAAGAGGATGGCAAGGATTGCTCATCAACCTAGCAAAGCCCTAAACAATTTAGCAAGACCCTGTCTCAAAATAAAGAAGGGCTAGAGATGTGGTTCAATGATTAAGCACCCTGAGTTCAATTCCTGGTACCAAAGACAAAGGAACAGAAAATACTCACTACCACTTACCAGACTTCCAGGTAAGGAGAAGCAATATCTAATTGCAGGCCTCCAGCCATACTATGCTAATGAAGAGGGGTAAAGAACTCAGAAGCACTTATAAAGTTTATAGTTCAGGGGCACCAACTCAAGAAAAGACTGAACTATACAATGCATCTCCTTTCCCTATCTCTAAAGGCCTATTTACCATACTTTATTTCACCCTGTACATCATCTCCATCTTGGAACATAAAATTACAAGGCATACTAAAAAGTGACAAGATGGAATAAGCATTAGAACTAGAGTTAGATATATATAGTAGGAATGTTAGAATTCTCAGTCCAGGGATTTAAAAAAAGCATAATATACTAAGTAAGTTAATAGAGAAGAAGATAAAATGCAAGAGCTTTTGGACAATATAAGGAGAGAGTTGAAAATTATAGGGAAGAATTTTAAAAAGAGGTAGACAGCAAAAGAAAATTACAACAGAACTGAAGAAACCATTTGATACGCTCATTAGCAAACTAGCTACAGCTGAGAAAAGAATCTCTGAGCTTAAGGATATGACAACAGAAACTTGTGAAACTGGAAGAAAAAAGCCTAGAAGAAGAAGAATACAGTATTTAAGAACTGTGAGACAACAAACAAAGGTGTGACTTATGCAATATGAAAATGCCAACAAGTACCATTTGAAGTATTAAGAAAAACCTGAAGTTTTCTAAAAAATTAATATCAGACACCAAACCACAGATCCAGGAAGCTCAGAGAAAATCAAGCAGAATCAATGCAAAAACAAAGGAACAATAACCACACCAAAAGTCCTACATATGATTTTTAAACTTCAGAGAAACAAAGATAAAATAAATAAAGAAGTCAGATTGGGGTAAATCCCTAACCTTAGAGTGGAAGGATAAGAATTACATGTGACCTTTCCCAAGAAACTATGCAAGGATGAAAAGAATGGCATGAAATATATAAAGCATTTAAGAGAATAAAATAGCAACTTAGACTTGCATACTATGAAAAATTATTCTACTGAAGTGAATGAGAAATAAAGGTGTTCTCAGATAAAAATAAATAAATAAATTTTTTTTTATGCCAGAAACCTGAAGACCTGCTTTCCAAAAATGTAAAATGTTCTTCAAAGAGAAAGGAAATTATATAGGCTAGAAATTTTGACCTACATTAAAATGAAAGGACATCAGAGAAATAATATATGAAAGTAAAATAAAATATATTTTCTGTTCTTGTTGATATAACAGATAACAGTGTTTGAAATAATAATGCCAGCAACATATTTGATAACATATAATATATGCTTATGTATATATGTTTATGTTTATATGTGTATGTGTGTGTATGCTTATGCATATAAAACCCAAAGACAGAAACAATGTCTTTTTGGTTCCTGACAAAAACAGGAACAAAGAGTAAGCACAAGTAGAAAACAATAACAAATATGGCTTGTATCAATCCAAATATGTCAAGATCAATAATCACGTTGAAGAACAAAGGTCTAAATATACCAATAAAAGACAGAAATTTGCAAACTAGATTTAGACAAGAACTAACTACATGTTGCCTATAAAAGTGGCAGTCTATACATTAAAACACATATGATTTAAAGATAAATGGGTGGAGAAATATATACCATGTTAACAATAATCAAAAGAAAGCAAGAATAGAAATCCTGATCAAAATCCCAGCAAGTCATTTTGTGGATATTTAGAAACTGATTCTAAAGTTTTATATAGATAGGCAAAATACCCAAAATAACCAAGTAGATATTGAAAGAGAACAAGTCAGAGAACTTGTTGAAGTTAGCACCACACAATTTTAAGACTTATTCTAAAGCTCTTACAGTCCTCAAGACTGTGTGTTATTGGTATAGAGACAATAAATGGAAGAGAATGTGGAACCAAGGAATAGACCCACTTAAATATGGTGAAGTGATTTTTGACAAAGGCAATTCAATGGAACAAATATGGTCTTCACAACAAATAATACCAGAACAACATATTTTCCATATGCAAAAATAAAGAAAAAAATCTGGACACAGATTCCACCAAAGAAAATATACATATGGAAAATAATTATATAAAATAATGTTCAGCATCATATATCATTTTTATAATTGTACACAAAAACAACAGAAGACACCTCTTCATACCTAATAGAATGGCCCAAATCTAAAACGTTGACACCACTAAAGGCTTACAAAAGATATGGCAAGGACCAACAAGAACTCTCACTTATTAGTGATGGAAATGCTACATGGTACAACCACTTTGGAAAACAGTATGATTTTTCTTTAAAATCTCAGCGTACTTTTACCATATGATCCAACAATCATGCTCATTAATATTTACCCAAGTGAAGTGAAAACGAATGTTCACACAAAAACCTGCACATGGATATTCATAGCAGCTTTATTCATAATTGTCAAAATTTGGAAGCAACCAAGATGTCCTTCGGTAGGTCAAAAGATAAACTGTGGTCCATATGGTGATGGAATATTATTTACCACCTGAAAGAAATGAGCTATAAAAAAGCATAGCAGAAACTTAAATACATGTTAAGTTTAAGTCAATATAAAAGGCTATGTACTGTATCTTCCAACCATATGACATTCTAGAAAGTAAAAACTATGTAGACGTTAAGGAAGATCAGTGGTTGTCAGGGGTTAACAGAAAAAGAAGAATAGAGTGCAAAATTTTAAGACAGTGAAACTACTTTATGTATGGTAAATACATGCCACTATTTTTGTCAAAACTCATAGAATGTAAATACTAAGAGAGAAATGATGTCAATATAGGTTCATTGATTGCAACTAATGTACCACTCACTGTGTTGGGAGTTGTCAATATTTTGAAGGTGGTTTCTGTGAGAGAATAGAAACTTCCTGCTGTATTTATCTGTGAAGCTAAAAGTGATCTAAAATTAAGCTTATTAATTTTTAATATGCACAAGTTTTGGAATATTTTGTCAAAATACCAAAATTATTATTTAGGTGTGAAAATAATATGTAGTAAACAATACTCATGATTTTGTAAAAATTTGGAACACATTGATCTAGTGATACTGAATTTGTTTAGATCTACATATTTACCTGAAAAAAAATCATTAAATAATTATTCAAAATCAACTCTTATTCTATTATTTGCTTATTTAACTTAATGATAATACTAGATATCTAGTATAATCTAACTTCCATAACAAAGAGAATGAACTCAAATGAATGTATTTTTGTAAACCACTTATTAGCAGTCCAAATTTTTCTCATTATACTGGTAGATCACACACTTACTGAATGATCTATAAATTTTGCCATAAATAACAATATTGAAAAATATTCTTTAGTTTCTAGTTTATCCTTGTTGTTAAAAAAGCAATCACTTTACTATCTGTCTAATTACAGAAAATCTCCCAGAAGTCTACATGTCTTAATATTATCCGCAGAAGCAAAGGCACATCTTGTGCTGATTATGTGTGTATAATGATATATATCCTAGATCTGCTATATTCTACAATGGTTCTTTTTGCCTTTGTGAAGATCCTCAACTTCTACTTTTCTACACCACATATACCTAGAACCTAGTCTGGGGTATGCACATATAACTAGAATGATGAGGTAGAAAGCAATCTTTCAATTCCAACAGAGCTGTGAGTATGTTGTTATTCATCCTGTATGTTCCTCAGAAATGTTGAAGAAACATAAGAAACACCTCTAACATTTCTTATGACAACCCACCACATCAGAGCAGAAGAAAAGAAATACTAACATGCAGTGTGGTAAAGGTTGCTATATAGCAAATTCTTACTAAATCGTACTACCAATGTGACTTGACAGGAAGCACAGGCCAGGAGGACTGACAGAACTTTTCTTGGGGAGTATTGTGAGAGTTTGAGAAGCCCTGTGAAACCTGGATGGTGTCAACTTATGTAACCACTACCTGCAGCTGATTGATGGCAGAAGAGAATAAAGCTGCTTCAAAAAAATTATTCATCTCTGTAGGAATTTCAGCACCCAAAGGGACATTCCTGTTTGGAAAAAGGATTCCAAAAGTAAAGGTGTGCGGTCAAGAAAAAGATCAAAATTCTCCAACAAAATGGGAAATCGAGGGCCACATCCAAAGTTAAAAGAGATTAAGTACACCTGAACACACCTTGAGAGTCTGGTGGTTTGAGGCAATGGGGTGCGAAGCTGAATGGTATCACACAAATGTACTTTGTTTTCACTTCACAGGATTTACTCCAGGTGTTATTAAAATGGTGGATGCTGGGAGAAACTGGGGGCTTAAATCCAGAGACTCTAGGAGAAGATATAGTGATAAGACAATACTCAAGTTTCAAGGTCATCTTTCCAAGAGCATAAGTACAAGGAGAAGTACCAAAGGTGAAATCTTGAGAAGAATCATGTTAATAGGAGACAATAAGCACTTCAAGTCACCATTAGAAGCTCAAGGAATAACAACAACTCTTCTAGCTCACAAGGATGGAAAAGAGTAAGAACAGTAACAATGAACCAAGTGGTGGACAAGAAGAATATTTACCAGAGAGATTGACAGGGGTATAAATCTCATTTCTTCTCCATTCAGCTGAACTCACAGATGATACTTTTTTAAACCATTTCTGTTGACCCTACATTCCAGAAATGGTATGTCCAGGTATGCCAGAATAACACAAATAAATATATCTAAAAACTAACCAATAATGAATATGAGAGGAAAACTTTTCTTCAAAAAAGAAATTGACAGCAACAGTAAGGCTAAAAGCAATGAAAAATTTAAAACATGTAGATCCCTTCAGAGAAGGTTTAAGACTCTGAATTTGTCATTATTTTTTTACCTCTCATAGCATCACATAAAGATCAAACTGAGATTCAAGCACTAGATCTAGCAAGTCGATCTGTCTCTGCCCCATACTGATTTCATTTCAAAGGAATTTTCCAAGATTGTACCTTTAAGAAAGGTATGTGAAAGCAGTTCAGTATTTTCTCCTAGGAGAAAGGCCCGTCATCATTTTTTACCACCCATGTGTTTATGTAATGATATTTGGTGGGAAGACAAAAATGCCAGTTTTAGGAGATCATGTCAGACAAAACTTCTTTAGATAAACTGAAAATAATGCCTCAGAAATGAAGACCCTTGAAATGTGTGTTTTAAACTTAAACAGCTCATTTATTCAATCTACATGTTATATGAATGAAATGAAGATTTATTAGTAGAAAGTGCATTTAAATCTATATTAGTCAGTGTTCTCTAGAGAAGCATAATCAATAGGCTTTATGTAAATTTTAAAAGCAATTTATTTTAAGGACTATCTCATGTGATTCTAGAGGCTGACAAGTCCAGGGTGGATGTGAAGGACAGGGATCCAGAAAGAGCAGATGGTGCAACAACAAAATGTCCACTGATTTAAACATTGATTTTATCCAAAAACACTCTCACAAATAATGTGACCAGCTACGTTGACACACAAAATTTACCATCGAAGTATCAATAAGATATTTATTTAAAAAGTTTTTACTCTTTTCCCCCCAAATCATCACATGATTGTCATAGAAAAAAAAATCCTACCTATGAAGCATTTCATTGACTGCTTATAATTATGTAATGAACAAGAAAACTTTCATGTCTCCTATTAATACTTCAGACATAGACATCACTAGCATTTTCCCAGTGGTCAGTACATTAGATCAAAATTTATGACAGAAATATGTCTCTGCTTAACAATCATAAGAAGGAAATATGAGAGGCCAAGTTTCCCAGAAGAGTGCTTCTCCTCCTCTCGTCAACTTTACGTTCAAAGCACTTATGACATTTACTTCACACACATAGAAGGCCAGTATATACTTAGCACACACTAGCCACTCAATAAATATGCATGCATTATGTGAACAGAGGTTGTTTATGAATAATATGCACTTCTCCTTGCTTCTGGAGATAAAACGAACCAAATATATTAGAAATTCGATATCACTCATTATGAAGATTCCTTCACTGCACAATTTTATAATTCTTTTAATCTGGACCTTGCCTCTGACAGCAGTGTAGTACTCAAGCTACTTTTTGAATGTTTTTTGAAATGTACCTTTCTACACATCTGTATCCAGTTATCAACACAAGTAGAAATTTCCCTTATATATTTCTAATTCATTCCTTTATTTTACTATATATCCTTTTCTTTTATGTCTGTCATTTTTGTTTTCTTCTTCACCACAGTTTAGCCTTAATAATGCCATCCCTACTCCCTGTGGTGTTACTTTTCCTTCTGCAGGCACTTTAAGTAGTTATTCAGCTTTCAGTGGTCTTAAGCTCATTCATTCTACTATTTGCTTTGATGTATTTAAATGTCTATCTCTTGACATACTCTCTACAAAGTTTAAAGTTAATGACAGATGTGATAAGGATGACCATAATAGATGATGATAATGGTGATCATGATAATGTTGTTGACAAATGACTTCTAAAGAAAACTACTGGCATTTCTTTTAACCTGCTCTCTCCCCACCTCATGTTGATAGAACAATTGCCCTTTCACAAGCCTGGCCTTTAGATCTTCCCATTTTTCTTTTTTTTTTCCTTAGTGAGGCAAACAAACAAACAAAATGACATCTGGCAATGATAACTAAGTCCTAAGTAAATATCTGACTCAGAGAAAACCCATGTGTGTTGGCCAGTGACATTGGAATTATTGGAAAAGAGAAGGTGGATCAGTATAATTTTCCAACACAAGGAATTTGAATCCTGAATAGTTTTTATGAAATGTGTTACATCTGGGAAGTCATGATAAAAATTGAAGTTGTTGACCATTATCTGAATATATACATCTGTATAAATCAATCAAGTCTAAGGTTACTGGGGGTTGGTGCTAGAAATAAATATAGTCAATTTAGTAGAGTCCCAGAGGACCAAGAAACTAGTGCCTGACAGACTCAAAGTAATCTCATTTTCCATCTGAAATTTCCATTTCTCCTTCTGGCTTCTCCAAGTGGAGAAGATTCATAAGATTCCCAAGTGGATTTTTGTTCCTTGATAGCTGAAGAGTCTTAAGAGGACTTCAGAATTCTCTATCTCAGAAGGAAGAACAACTATTTTGTTGTTGTTGTTGTTGTTGTTATTCTATTCTTAAACATATATTCTACATAACTTTTCAACAATATTTATTCACCATCTACTATATACAAAACCTCCCCAGTAGTCATAATTAGAATATTGAAATATTTTAAACTTTGTCATGACAGATTTAGGTGACTTCCATGGCCTTTTTAATGTTTTCCTTCCTTTCTGAATACTAATAAATCTTCCAAGATTTTTACAAGCCACATGGTTCCAGTCACGGTGTGTTCCTCTGAGTCTCCTTTGCAGCTTGGTAAGGTCATGTGATTTAGTTGTACTTGTAAAAGAAAATAATACATGCAATTTTGGCAGGGTCTTTGCATTCACTCTATTGTCCCTTCCTCTTTTTCCCATTGGCTGAAATGCAGGCATTGTTGCCATCATTTCCGCCTGTGATTTAGTAGTGAGACCATGACAATGGCCATCGTATATTATGGACCTTCCATTTAATATCTGGAGTCTTTATACTAGTATTATTGCACAAAATTTATGTTATTTAAGCCATTACTTTGTTAGAGCAGCCAAAGAGCTATCCTCACCAACAGCGTAATAAAGAGATTCTGTTAATAGGAGGAAGGAAAAGCATTAAAGCTAATTATGCATAATAAGTTGGAGTAGTTTAGAAATTTGGGAGCAACTGCATATTTCACCAAGGTGTTGAATAAGAAAGACAAACAGGAGCTGGGATTGTGACTCAGTAGTTGAATGCTCGCCTAGTACGTGTGAGGCCCTGGGTTTGATCCTCAACACCACATAAAAATAAATAAATAAATAAAGGTCTAAAAAATTTTTTAAAAAAAGAAAGATAAACAAATAAAGAGGAAACTTCACAGAGTTATAAGCTCTCAAAACCACAAAAATTAAGTGAGTAAACAACACAGCAGATATTTCACTCATTATAGTTAGAACAGAAGTTAAAGTTGAACTTCACATGTCTCCCTCCCGATTGTCCTGAAAGAAGGCCTCCTTTTCTATGGTAATGCCATTAGGGAGAACAACAGTACATGCAAATAAAGAAAATAGAAGATAGAACCAGCTTCACATGGTCTAACACCATATCTGGAGTAGATCCAGGTGTTTGCCATCAACAAACACCAAAGTCATGAGTGAAAAAAAAATTTAGTTGCATAAGAAGCACTTAAAATCTTCCATGAATGACAAATTTTTTTTTCTATGACTTTGCTAAAAGTATTGTATAATAAATTGATATCCACATGGGCTCACCAATTCTAGTTATTGGCATCACTTTCTTTAAGAGCTCTCTTTCTGATAAAAGTGTAGAGCTTTTTCTCTTGGTGACATAAGTAAGCTGCTTTGGGATCAGACTGTGGTAGAAACTTGCTGCTTACACTGTTTTCCTTGCATTTATCACTGTCAACTAGGGATATTAGAATAGCCCAGTGGAGGCAGTAGAAGTACAAGCATCTTTGGAAACTTTAGGAGTTTAAGAAATATTCCAAAAATGAATGTTCTGAATCCAGATCTGTAATCAACATAAAATATCATTATTGTAATGACAGTAGGATCTAATATCTTCTCCACAGCTATGGTGGTGATTAATTTGAGACAGAATATGAGTCTCAATTTAATCAGAGATATTATGTCTTTATTCCTGTTAAATATTGACTTCATTTTTTTGTTTGCAATAATAATGACCAATATTACAGAATTCTATTTGTGTAAACAGCTATTAGTGAATGCTTGCAGAAAGCTATACATTTGAATTTCCAAGGACAATACAGAGTGAAAAGTAAATAATACTTATTCATATTAATATGCCATGTTTCCAAATGTCAGAATCAAAGTTTTTACTCTTAAAGTCTCCAATGGTTTTTAGTCTGGGAAGTCTTCTCAGAACTTCTACTCATGTCTAACCTGGGTGATCGTTCTCCATGTTCCAGCACACAATTTATCACATTATCACACTTTGGTAGCTTTATTTATTTATTTATTTTTGCCTTTGCATGCAAATTCTCTGCAAGTCAGAACATATATTACTTGATGTGTCCCATGTATCCCCATTACCAACTCTTATATACCAAATTGCTCCAAAACTTTGTGGTTTAAATAAACAGCAATCATTTATTTTATTCACAAGTCTACTGCCTGGACAGGACTCAGCAAGGAGATATTATCTTGCCTTTGTTCTACACAGTGACAGCAGGATGTCTCATCAGTGACAGTGGGATGTCTCATAAGGTGCTTTCTTCAAGTGGCTGGTATATTCATTGTCTATTACTGTTTAACAACTTAATTCAAATTTATTCATTTAAAAGATGGTGTTTGTTTTTCACATGGTTTCTATGGGTCAAGTAGTTAAGAGAAAATTAACTGGATGATTCTGCTTGGGTTCTGTCTTGGTATTGTAACCAAAACATTGATTAGGGCTTGCAGGTACCTGAAAGTTGGACTAAGATGGGAAAATCTGCTTCCAAGACAGTTCATTCACATTTATGGTGAGCTGGTAGTAGCTTTGGAAGAAGACCTCAGTTCCTCATCACGTGCATCTTTCATAGGAATGTTATATTGTGACAAGGCAGTTGACTTTCCTCAGAGTGTTCTAAGAGGAAACAAAGCAAGCTGCCATGGTTTTAAATGCTTAGCCTAAGAAGTCACACACTATTACTTCTGCAATATCCTATTGATCGTACTGTTGATTCCTATTCAGTTTGTCCTTTAATACCAGAAGTCAGAAATTATTGTGGGCTGGCTAACTACCACAGCAAGCCTATTGGTATCGACTGTTATAGATCCTTCCCCATAAGGCTGCTTGGGCTTCCTCACAGCTTGATGATTGAGTCTCAAGAGAAAAGAAGCAAGGAAGCCAAATGGTGGGAAATCAAACAGTGACTGGGCCAGTTTTTAAGACCAGAAATGATGCAATATCACATTCACCTTATTCTATCAATGAAAAGAGCTATTTGTCCCACACAAAATACCTAATAGTAGGAAGGTCATTGTTAAACTTTGAAATGACTTGTTTGTTTTTGGTATGAACATATCCCACACACATTTTAAAATTTTGTATATATATATATTAGTATATTCACAAATCAAAGGAGTAACAGCTGCTGTTCTATTGCAGCTTAAGGGCATATTATGTTACTTAAGATTGGCCATTTAGCTGTGCTCTTCCAAAAAGAGAAAAATCAAATCATGGAAGCCGCTTTCTCAAAATGGTTTTGTAAAATTCTAATCTTGAGTGCAACCTGAAAATATTTAAGGCTGTGATGGCATAACACTGTTATTATTTTGTGTTGAAAAAGGAGGCCATATATAACATAGAAAATAAAGAGTGAATTCATAGAATTTTTGTCAATGAGATGAGAACCTTAAGAGACAAAAATATCAGAGGAAAGTGGGTAAATGCTGCACAAAATTTCTACATAAATTATAAAATATGGCTTGCTCATAATTCTGAACTATTTTTGCACTGTTTTACAAAGACCTACTGTATTACAAAGTGGTTTGGGCAACACTCCTTTAGTTAAAAACAGCACTTGAAGTATTAATGTCCATGTTGTTTACACTCATTCACAAAGAGATAACTTTATTTTTTGAAAGGTAGTAAAATAAAATTGCAGTCTGGCTGAGTCCAGTTTCACCTTTAGACAGTTCTTTTCAACCAAATTATAAAGCTTTTATAAAAGCAAGGCAGACATTTAATTACTATTACCAGAGCAGCACCATTCCAATACAACCTTCGGTAACACATATTATCAATCAAATTGAATTTTTAATGCTGCTTTGTGCAGAATACACACTCGATTATGTACTCTGTGTCATGAACAGTTTTCTAAGGACTTTAATCCATATTGGCTTTAACTCTGTCCCCCAGGGTTCTTAACAGCATTCAATCTGAAGTGAGAAATTGTAATGAATAGATAAACAGCACAGTACAGTATCTAATAGTAGTGTGCAAACCATAGCACAGACTGGATTTTGTTGCTATTTCACAGCTAAGCACAAGCTGAAACTTGACTCTGACCTGAATAATCAGAAAAAGAAAACTGGCATTAATTTTCACCTTCGATAAATATGTTAAAGTTTTATCAGAGAAATTGTCCATAAAATCTTCTATTTATTAGTTCTTCTCCTGGTAAATTACTTTGAAATTAGAATGAAATCTATAATATTTCCTTATATTAAATACTATATACCATGAAGGTAATTTGTATACCGTGAAGGCTAATAGAGATTAACAAGAAAAAAATCCTGCTAAATTTGCTAACAGCAATCAATAAACAGAAAAAAAAACCTTTTTAGAAATTACATTTAAACTTAAACCTGGAATATGAAAAACAGTCATATTTCAAGGAGACCCAGTAAGATGACTGCAGTTACCAGGAAAGAGAAGTGCAGAGCCTAGCATAGAAAAGAGCTTAATGTATACAAAGAACTATGAGAAAGAAAATGTGTAGAGATGAAGCAAGAGAGAGTGTGATCAATATGAACTTGGTCAGATAGGCAAGCAATACATTATACAGGCAGAATATGACAAGATAAAGAAAGTGGAGTTCTTTTTTAAGAACAACTGGAGGAGACAATTTTGAATGAGAAAATATTATAATCAGATAAGTGTGTGAGCAAAATAAAACTATGGAGGCAAATTAGAAGATGATTTCAACAAGTTTGGAGATGATCCTTACTTCTCTAGGGTAGAAACAATTATGATAGTGTGAAGTATACATAGTGAAATACATTATAGAACCAGTGCAATAAGGGATCGATGTGGGATCTGATATTTCCATCTCTTCCATCTACAAGAGATGGAAATATCAGAGAGGACTACCAGGTTTCTGAATTGAGTAACTGATATGATTTTAGTGTCATTAACTGGGATGGGTGAGACTGTAGGAAAAAAATCCTTTTGTGATAAAACTTTATACTTTTCTTTTAGAATATGTTAAGTGTGAGGTGCTTTTGAAACACATAACTGTGTAACTCAATTATTCTTTTCTTTAAAAGAAGTCACAAAAAAGAAGATCCATTCTTCAGATATAAATATAGGAGTGGATAACATAGAGATTATTTTAAAATCATCATTTCATAGGAATTGATAAGTTTGCTTAGAAAGCAAATGTAAAAACAAGGACTCGTGACTGAGCTTCACTCAGAAACATAGAAAGAGGGCCTAAAAATTTTGGAAGAAAACCAGTAAAGAATAGGATTATAAAAATTGAGAAAAGGATTATTCAAAAAGGATTGTTGGAAGATGCTTCAAAGTCCAATAAGCATAGAAAATATTCCCCTGAAAATTTAGTAATCACATGAATATTTTTTGACAATCAGAGAACATAATTTTCAATGGCTAGTGGGAATTGAAGACTGATTGGAAGGTTAGCAGAATAAACAGGGTATGAAGATTAGAGATAACATATGACCCTTTTAAAATATTTTACTGTGGAAGGGGGAGTAAATTAACATGTAGAAACTGAGGCATATATATGTAAGGTCCTTGGAAGAATATTGTGAAGTGGAAAATATTCTAGCATATTTTTATAGTGATAGGAAAAATAGGCAGTAGAAGAGGAGAAAACGAAGATGCAGAGAAGGAGGTTCCACACAGACAGAGCCTCTTCTTGGCAGGCCTTAGCAGAGATTTTTTTTTTTAAGTTAAGACATGACAACAGAATTGTTGTCTTAAAAGGATCATATTCTTATAAAGATGAGAAGTATAGAACCTAAAAAACGAAGAAAAAAAAGAGGGTTGCATTATCTCCCATAACCAAAGGAAGCAGGAGTAGATGGGCATAGGAAGGACAAGGCATGAAATAATTATTTCATAGAATGAGAAATAATTTCACAGAAGAACACAGCAGAACTAATGGGCAGAACCAGAAACCTGTCTGAAGTTTGTAATTATGAATTTAAAGTGAAGCAAGTGCTCTGTGATTTTCTCCAGCAGTATTCATTTCCTCAGGTGCAGATAACAGAGAAGAAAATAATTTGTTTTCTCTGTGTTTGGATATACATCAGGTGATTTTTTTAAAAAAAAAAAGAAGAAAGAGCAAGTGATCTAGGCACATTGCTAAGGTGTAATTATAATTCAATTATAATTTAAGGAGAACACATCCAAACTGTAGCATTCTGCCCCTGACCCCCAAATGCCCTTATTAAATGCATTAGTCCCCAAGTTGTTACTATTGGGAAGTTGTAGAAACTTTTAAAACATAAGGCCAATAGGGTGGTCATAGGTCATTGGGGGTGTGCCTTGAAGGGGATAATGAGCTCCCAGCCCCTTGCTTTTTTTCTTGGCTTCCTCTCTGCCAAGAGATGAGCAACTTTTCTCCACCACGCACTCCCTGCCATGATTTGCTGCCTCACCACAAAACCCAAAGCATAGATCTACTCTGTCATGCACTGGAATCTCCAAAATCATGAGCCAAAATAAACTTTTCCTCTTTTTAAATTTTTTTTTAATCTTGGATATTTTGTTACAACAGCACATCGTTGACTAATAGAGAAAAATGGGGTCATTGCTGTGACTATACCTGAAATGATATGGAGGAGCCATTGGAACTGGTTTGCATAAATAATTTTGAAAAATTTGAAGTATGTTAGAGAAAGCCTAAGTTCTGTTAGTGTAACCTAGGGGAAAATTGTGATCAGATCTCAGAACAAGAATGCTGGTAGAAATGCAGAGAGCAATGGTTATGCTCATGAGAATTCAAATGAAAGTCATGATTGTATTTGTAATTGGACTAAGGGGTACTCTTTTTACACCATGAAAACAGATCTGGCTATATTGTGTCCATTCCCTGACACTATGGGAGGCTGAGTTTAAAAGCAATAGATTAATTCACTTACTATAGGAATTTTCAAGGCTGCACAGCATTCAGACAGTGGCATGTGTTTTACTGATGGCTTTTAGCCAAATTTATGGTTAGAATAAGAAGAGAAAAACAGTGGAAAGATATGAAAATTTCACAGCTTTTTGAGAAAATGATCAGGTTTAAAGAGGAGCCAAGGAGGGTACAGTTGCTAAGGAGATTAGTGCCATTAAAAATAAGTCAGCATTCTGCCTTGGGACAATGGGAAAGATGCCTGGGGTCAATCTCAGGGATCAGCAAGAGGCCGCTCATTGCTGGTTGGAAGATGTAAAAGTGAAAATTTGTTTCAAAGACTTTCCAGAGAAGACTGTTCTTTTGAGAGAAGAGCCACAGTGAGGTACTCAGAGGCAACTATATAACTGTGGCCCAGGTACACCCGATATGGCTCATGTCAATCTCAGATCTTGGTGTCGTCCACATAATGCTGGTCTTGCAGGCATGCAAAATCTTAGAGTTAGGCAATCATGGAGGCTTCCCCCTAAGTTTCAAAGGAAAGTCTGGGAGGCAAAGCAGTATGTTGTGAGGCTGGAGTCCCTGCTCGAAGACCCTGATAAGGCAATGTGTGGAGCTGCGAGAATGAAACTGGGACTGGGATGGATACCCTGCAGAAAACAGAGGCCAGAAATAGGACAATTACCAAGAGAAGCTGCCTCCATGAGAAGCGCTACCTAAGCCCTTGGAAATCCTCATCCTGCCAGTGTGCCCTGGGTTCTGGACACAGAGACAGAATTTAATGTTTGATTTACTAAGTTACTATATTGCTTTGATCCAATCCTTCCTTGCTATTTTCCTGTTCCTAACCACCAATATGTCCCAGAAGCATATCACTTGTAACTTTGTTTGTTTTAGGGCTTACAGATGAGTTTGCCGTGAGTCTCAGAGGAGACCTTGGACTTGGACTTTTGAGCAATGTTAGAATGGTTAACAACTTTGCAGAATCTTGGGGATGGACTGAATACTTTTTGCATTATAAAAAGGACATAAGCACCACTTGGAAACCAGGGGCAGAATAGTGTGGTTTATATGTAGAATGTTTCCCAAAGGCTGCTATGTTAAAGGCTTAGTTCTTAGTTTGGTGCAATTGGAAGGAAATGCAAAGCTTTAAGAGGTGGGACCTGGCGAGAAGTCTGGCAGTTATTGAAGGCATAACTTTGGAGGGGATTGTAGACTGTGAGTCTCTTGCTTTCTTTTGTTCCTAGCCATGAGGTGAGCAGGTCTCCTCTGTCACATACTCCCACCATGATATAGCATGGCACCACAGGACCAAAACAACATGGTCATTCGGTCCTAGACAGAAATCTCCCAAAGTGTGAGCCTTCTTATAAGTTTATTATTTCAGGGTTTTGTTATAATAACAGAAAACTGATAGCATAGTGAGAGATGGTAGAGTCCTTCTTTTATGTCTTAATGAAATAGAAGAATTAAAGAAACTGTGGTTTAGAGCAAGTATCTTAGAAGTTTTAAAAGTAATGTTTAGACATTGGGATGTTTAAAACCTAGATCTAAGAGAAAATTCAATTTCTGATGACAACATCCAACGTGCATCCAAAAAGCAGATGGCTGAGGTGGTATGGAAGAAATAGAAATTGGAAGTGGAGAGAGAAAGCACTCAGACTCAAGTTTCTATAGAGATCATTGATATGTTAGTTACTAAGGATGTGTGAAGGAGAGGAAGACTTAGCCAGGAACAAAAGTCTTCAATGTGTACAGTATACCAGATTCCAATCAACTAAAAATGGATGATATTTAACTCATTAAATTGGTCTTTTTTGATGCAATCAGCTTTATTTTCTATGGAACTTTTTCATGCAATTTTTTAAAAATTATGTGTAGTGAAAATGAATGTATTACAAACTAGCACATGCTGCTGTTTAAGAGATGTTGAATCCAGAAATGACAGAGGAGAGCTGGTGAGTTAGCACAACCAAACCAGGTAAGTTAAAGAGGAACTAGACTCCTGAGAGCCAAGGACAGAATATTCAAGAGCAAATTACATGAGAATGGAAGGGAGAAATAAATTTAGGTGAAAAAAGCACACGATTCTTAAAAAGACATGCATTATGTACTCAAATCTTTACTATATGTGAGCCGAACAATGAGCAAAACATAGTCCAGCATCTTGAACCGTAAATCACATGAAGATAAGGCCCATGACATATGATTGTCTTAAAGATTCATTGAGGGAGAATATGCAAAATCCATCTATTAGATAAGACACAGACTAAGATATCCATCTATTATTTAAGACACAAAGAAACCTAAAATTCCAGTTAATTGAGAAGAGAGACCCTTCAAAAAATAAATTTTATTTATTTTTTGCTTAATAGATCAGGGTAGGTAGGGGACCCTGCTTCACAAGGATCATTCAAGGACTTATTTTTTTTCTACCCTGCAGTTTGCTGTGGCACGGTTGCACTTGTGGTGAAGCAGGCTGAACTTCATGTCTCCATTCCTTTATTGTTGGGAGTTAAGAAAGGGCAAAAGTCAGGGGCAGACAGTCTGATTAGAAATTGACATGTGTGTACGTTACTTCAACTTTCTTCCCATTGGCCTGAACTTCATCACATGGTTAGTGGAGCATGCCAGTACTGATCTCAGTTTTAATATTAGGATATGTGTGTGTGTGGGGGGGAAGGGTGTCTATCACCAAAAGAAATAAGAAGAAAATAAATCCTGGAGAAGAGTTTCATATCCATAATGGGTCTGTTCACAATAAGGGTCCATGTTATTTCTAAACCATAGCTCTATTAACAACTATTTTCACAAATTCTTTTATGTATTATTTATAGACTTTTTAGACATTGAAGTGCAAACACATTAGATTTTTATTCATAAATACGCAGTGAAATCAGATTCTGTAATGATTACTCACATAACCTGTCAACGCTTCAGGAACACTGTACAGGTGGTCTCCAACTTATATTTCAGCTTGCTTATTTATTTATTTTTTACTTTCTGATGGTGTGGAAGTGATATGTATTCAATAGAAAGTGTACTTTGAATATTGAGCTTCCCTTGAGTGCTATGGTTTGAATATAGTTTGACCCTTCTAAATCACATATTGAAATAAGATCCCCATTGTAACAGCATTGAGAGGTGGTGGGATCTTTAAGAGGGTATTCCATCATTAAGAGGAATTATTGCCTTTCTAATGAGAATGTGGTCATACCTGCCAGAGCAGGTGGCACAAAGTGAGGCCATGCCTTGGGTTCGCCTCTCATGCCTACTTCTTCTCTTCCAACAGACTGCTGTCATGAATGGAGACTGCAAAAGGGCCTCATCAGAAGCTGAGCAGATGCTGGTACCATGCTCTTGGATTTCCAGCCTCTGGAACTGTAAGACACAATAACCCTCTTTCCTTTATCAATTTTCCTGTCTCAAGTATTCTTCTTGAAAAATACAACAGAAAATGGATTCATAAATCAGGTAAGCCATATGTGGCATGAAGCTCTTGGGCAATGCTGAATAGTGGCAGTGAGCCACAGCTCCCAGTCTTCAGGGCAAGTGAGTGAGATGCTCAGAGCATCACCATGGTTCCCAGCTATAATGCTAAGTGGTTAGATGTATTAAATGCTCTTTTGATTTTCAACTTATGGGTTTATCATAAGAGGGTTTATCAGGACACAACCTCAACATAAGTCTAGAAGCATCTTTATAAGTATATACAGTATTTATCCTAGTGATTTGCTGATTCTATTTCCATTAGAAAAACTGTGGCACAGGGCATGGTGTAGGTATCTGAAGAACTTTAATACAGAATCTATACTCTGTATTATATATATCTGGTCATAGGTGGAGATTAATCTATCATTTGATCAACTGCAACATACTTACGTATTTAGACCCAATTCAACTAAAACTGTTCATAAGTAGCAAGGTAATAAAAATGAAACAAAATCAATTCCATTCTCTTTATTTTTTAAGTCATCTCTCCTGTTCATCAATATACGATTCTCCTTTGGTTATTTCATGTTTTCCTTTCCCAAAAGGTTTTCTGTGATTATTCCTCCGCCTCCTGTGTTCCATTTTTAATACTTAAATTTCTTAAAAATTTTGAATAGACTTGATGATATATTGAGAAACAATATCATTATGATTTCATTGTTTAATTCATAATCTTATAAAGAAAGGGTTGGGGCTAGGGTTGTAGCTCAGTGGAAGAGTGCTTGCCTAGCATATGTGAGGCACTTGGTTCAATTCTCAGCATCACATACAAATAAATAAAAAATAAATAAAGGTCCATCAACAACTAAAAAAATATATTTAAAAAATAATAAATAAATATAAATAAAGGGTTAAAGAAAGAAAATGGCAATCAGCACATGATATGTGTGAGTTTCATTTGTATACATATTTTCATTTAATCAGTTCAGTATTATGTGTTGGTTGAAACTCATGTTCCAGAACCAGATAATCCTAATTTTAACTGGCTGCTTGCCAACTTTTTCTTAAATAAGCATACTTTAGGTAAGCACAGGTTTCTTCATTTTGATAACTACAAAACCTATCCAGCAAAGTTGCTAAATGATAAACTGGAGAACTGTGTATAAAGAAAGTACTCAGGTTATACTGATAGGTAGTAAACTGTAAATAAATATTAGCTAATTGTATAGTTATTACCAATTCCTTCTGAAGTCATAGTTGTTCTAAGCCTAATTGTATGGGTGACAAAACCAAGCTCAAAGATTTTGCATAACTTGTAAACATGTAAAGAATGGAATATTTAAAATTCAAACCTGGTATAAATCCCACTGTGTTTTATATTCCTATCACTTTTGTATCATTTTGTTCTTTGTATATTTCTTTCCACCAACACTTAAGCAAAATACTGTTGTTTTTCTAAATGACTATGAGAACAGCAGCCCAAGTCTACACGGGGGGCTGGTTGGTTATTCTGTATCTTGGGTGAGTTGAAACAGAAAGATAATAATTGTTCTCTCATACATTTTGGCTCCTGTTGCTTTTCTCATGATTTTGTTAGATAGACCATTGTTTTTATTATTAAGTAGCTTTTGTTCTGAAAATCCTTATGCCTCCTTCTCTATCCCTTCTTTATAAGGGAAGGGACAGGAGGAACAAAGAAGCAAAATGGGTCAGAGTAAAAAGCTAAATGTGTACACTGTGGACAGTGCAGAAGTCCTACATTCAGTCTGAAAACTCAATTGCTTTCTGTCAGACTCCAGAGCTAACATTTTTACTAAACTACACTCTTTTGTTTCTGCTTTAGAGAAAAACACATTATTGTCTTATACACTGTGTAGGAATTTATAAGCTGTAAGTGTTGGACCAAAGGAAGAGTTTAAAGAAAAATTCAGATTCAGATATCACAAAGAACATACACATACCAAGTTTAAGGGTGAATTATTTGAGACACTGAACTACATTATATTATCCACTATGTCCTTTGGAGGTAAATTGCAGTCCACACACACACACACACACACACACACACACACACACATGCAATCCTGTATATGTTTATGTATATAACGTGTGTGTGTGTTTGTGCATGTGAACTTAAATTTAGAGACTAAGGTCTGGGAACTTGCTTTTTAATTGACAGGATAAATTTATAACAAACATGTTCCACTTCTACACATATCATTTTGGGAAGCCAGGCTAAAAACAGCTCTATTTGGTTATAGTGTAACTAGTGCTTGTACCCACTTTTAGAAGCAATGCTATGGAAGTTGCTTTGGTAAGGATGCAGGATAAATGGAGGGGAAATAGGAGATAATTGCAATGTTCTGGGTGAATTAAGTGAAGATGTGGTGATCAAGAAAAGATATGTTAAATAGTCTGCAAGCATCATGATAAAGGAATGACTGAGAGTTAAGGAAATAAAAATGAAAGAAATGATGGGCTAGGGATGTGGCTCAAGCGGTAGCGTGCTTTCCTGGCATGCCTGCGGCCCGGGTTCTATCTTCAGCACCACATACAAACAAAGATGTTGTGTCCGCCGAAAAGTAAAAAATAAAATATTAAAAGATTCATATTCTCTCTCTCTCTCTCTCTCTCTCTCTCTCTCTCTCTCTCTCTCTCTCTCTCTCTAAAAAAAAAAAAAAAAAAAAAAAAAAGAAAGAAAGAAAGAAATGAAATGAGGCTCAGAAATGGGCTTTGATGACAGGTAGACAAGCTCTTAATAGAAATGTAGAAACAACTTGGAACAAACTAAGTTTCAAGACAGGAGATTATCAAGGTCACTGATGTGCTAGCAAGCCTAAAACAGGTAACTAAAAGTTTTGAGGAATTTTATCCAAAAATTATTCAATCACTTAAAAATTTGCATCAGTCATCAACCATGTGCTTCATCATAGCTTCTCTCCAGCATCACTTCCAGATATCATTATTATTATTTGTAGACTTAACTCAGAAGAAAATGTAGTTATTTTTTAAGAAATTAAAATTGAAAATGCTAAAACTAGTATTTTGAATCTGTCTGATGTTTTATCTTTATTCAAAGATTTGTTTTGCTTTAATGTAAGGTTATTTCTGAAACAGAAACTTTTGCAGACCAAAAGTTTCATGTATTATATAACGGGTTATATTTGTTTTAGCTAAATGTTGTACAAAAAAGGATTTTTAAAAAGTTAGTTCATTGCTTTGATATCATAATCAAGCAGAATTCATTCCATTTAGACTGTGTCAGACATCCAGATTGAGGTCAAACATGTAGTTAATTTGCATGAGCCAGGGACATTGTAAACACCACCTCGAGTCTGCAATTCAATTTTAGCATTTTTTAAATCAAAACAAGTGAGTCTTACCCTGATTTTTCATATTCTAGGATGCTAACTGTTTAGATATTCTAGTTCATCCAGCTGTTAATCAAAATTCAGATGTAAGATTTCAATTATGATTACAGTTTTTTGTTTGTTTTTTACCATTGTTCCCACTTTCCATATAGAAGTCTGCAACTATAGTGTTAAGGAAGCACTCTAATAATGCAGATTTTTTCAATGATATAATTCTATTTTTTTTCTTCATGTAGAAAGTTTAAAGCTGTGATACAACTGTTTACCTTCCTAGTTTACAAAGTAAATGTGAACACAAAAGTAAATAGCCTCTAATCCGGGTACCAGGACATTATTGCAAGTTCTATTTTAACAAGGCATTAAAATTCTTGTCTTCACTTCCCTCACTTAAAAATATCAGAATAATACAATCTAATTCCCAGAATAAGCTCAGGAAGGAGGTAATGATTGGGATATCAAGTGAAAACAGTAAGTATAAAGCATGTTTGTAAAGTTGTAAAGCCCTATTAATTGCAAGGAGTAACTGGAGTATTCAGCAGACATAGGACACAAAATATGTGCCAGTCTTTAGGCAAAGCATAAGTCAAAACTCCTTATAAGAGTTCTCTGAGGCTAGATAGAGAACATGAACAATACAATATGACAGGAAACACAGCAAGGTGTGCATAGGGCTTTGTCAGTGCATAGAGGAGAACACATCCAAATCTGCAAGGAGACTTGAAGGATGAGTAGGTGTTCTTCACTGAGGTAAGTAGCTGAGCAAGGTCATCTTACCTTAGGGATGTTCAAAGGGAAAGAGGCTTAAAATGCTGACATTTCAGGTCCCATCAAGGGGTAGTAGCCTCATTTATCCCAGGTCCGCCTCCTTTCAATCAAAAATGCTTGGACTAACACAATAAATAAACAGGAAACTTTTTAAAGGAGGACAGAAGTCAGACAACCTGGAGAACTCAGAACTTCAGACTTGGTGATGAGTTCCTCCCATTTCCTTATTGCCTCTCACATATCCAGGACAAGATGCTTCAGATCCCTCTAATCTGGAAACAATAGGCACCAACAAAAAGGGATGCAAAAAAGTCTAGCCAAAGGACCTGGAAAGGGGTAGCCTAAAAACAGAGAAACTTTAGGCAATTCTTGCCCTAAACCAGCCCACCACCAACTAGTAAAATCGCACCTTCTCTAATCCATGTGATTTGACAGGGATTTCCAGAACCCACCATGAAAGGTGATGTTATCAGTCCTGCAGCACGAGGTGGTCTTTTTACAAAGTGAAACTGAATCACCTAGTGCTGCAGTTTTCCAACCAGGACAGTTTCAGCAGAATCCAAGGGTCAGATGAACCTCTACTACCATCCAGTCATCAGACTCAGCCAGGTGGAGTGAGGCAGAGCTGGTCAGCTGGTCTAGTAGGTTGGTGGGGCACAGTGCAGAGCAACAAAGTGATGTGAACAGTCCCCATTTCCCTCCTCCCTTTTATCAGCAGGGGTCAGCAGGGACTTGTTCTCACACTCCTACTTGGACTCAAGGAGGCAGAGCAGGTCTGTGCCCCTCTGGCAATGGAAAGCTTCAGCTAGGGCAATGGAGGAGCTGCATCCAACTCCCTCATCTGCAGTCAAGCAGTGTTAGTCTTGAGTGTTGACAAATCAATAATTTAAGTTCTTACCTTCAGTAAAAAGAAGAGGGAAACAAACTCAAACTTAACAGAAGAAATGAAGTAATAAAGAACAGAAAGCAGTGAAGTTGAAAATGTGATAACAACAGACAAAAATCAATGAAAACTAGATCGGATAATTTAAGAACTTCAGTAATTTTATAACTGAGATAATGGGAAAAATTAAAAATATAAATAAAGATTTCCTTAAATAAAAAAATGACATAAATAAAACGTGTATCTCCAAAGAACTCGCAGAATCTGTCAGAAAAAAAAAATTGACAATTGCAAATTCTATTGTCATGAGTGACATATTTATAATTAACATTTTAATTTTGGTATTTTAATTTTTCTTAAAAATATATGTAAAAATTATATTTCAACATTTTCTTATCTAATAATCATTTAGCTAGAAGAGCTGGGTCTCTTATTAAGGGACAATAACTAACCTGACTTCAGGTTTCTTTTCAGTAAACTTTAGATGCAAATAATGGAAGTGTGTCCAAAACGGAGTGACAAGAGTGCAAATCAAGAACCTGTGCCAACCCAGATTATCATTTGCAAGTGTTGGCAATAGAGACATTCTTGCTTGCATCAGGTCTATAAGATCACCATGTATCATCTTCTTTAAAAATGTGTTTAAAGTCAGTCAGTCAAATGAGAGATGCATCAAAATAATGAGCTTATAAATAGCTAAAACACCATCCCAATATTGGAAACTACAATGTCTGTTCTGAAACTTGCAACTCATTAATTGCTTCTTTCTTATGAGAAGTATCTGCCTCCTCACTGATCTGATGAATGGCTTGATGGGTGAAAGGCTATAGAACAAGAGAAGATATTGGAAAGCAAAGAAAGTGCTATTTACAATCTCCAAACATCTCACCTCAAATGATTTTGGGAGAAGTTTCTTGGCTTAATCTTCTGGCTTCTAATTCTCATTCTTCTAACAGCTCATCACTTGATCCCATTCTTTGGATAACTTACCTACTGATATTTGTTCAGATAGTCAACATTTTGATTTCTAACACGTTAGCTTTTAAATTACACAGAGCATTCTCAGAACTACTCTGTTAGATCTTCTTAAATATTATTTATTTTTCTTTTTAAAATATTGATATTAAATTTGGTGTTTCTCTTTCATGGCACTGATTTTTTTCTAAGTAGCCCATGAATCTTCATTCTCTTCTCATATTTTATTGGGATTCTCTTTGACTGCCTTCCCTGAGTACTTGTAAGGGACTACCGAGAAGTAAGGTAGTAGCTTGTCTTTGGAATTTGAGTACCAACCATATTTGATACAATTCTTTGGTAATGTAGGCACCATCTGGTTTCCCAGATTTCTCTCTCTTTTTTTATGTGTTCAATTTAGTTATACATGACAGTAGAAGGCATTTTGACACATCATACATAAATGAAGTATAACTTCTCAATCTTCTGGTTGTACATGATGTAGAGTTGCACAGGTGTGTAATAATATATGCACATAGGGTGATAATGTCTAATTCATTTTACTATCCTTTCTATTCTCATACCCCCTACCCTCCCTTCACTCCCCTCTGTCTTATCCAAAATACCTCTATTCTTCCCGAGACCTCTCCCTTATTGTGAATTAGCATCCACATAGAAGAGAAAATATTTGGCCTTTGGTTCTTTGGGATTGGCTTATTTGCTTAGCATAATATTCTCCAGCTCCATCCATTCAGCAGCAGGTGCCACAATTTCATTCTTCTTTAAGGCTGAGTAATATTCCATTGTGTCTATATGCCACAATTTCTTTATCCATCCATCTGTTGAAGGGCATCTAGGTTGGTTCCATAGTTGAGCTATTATAAATTGAGCTGCTATAAACATTGATGTGGCTGCATCACTGTAGGATGCTGATTTTAAGTCCTTTGGGTATAAACTAAGGAGTGGGACAACTGGGTCAAATGGTGGTTCCATTCAAAGTTTTCTGAGGAATCTCCATACTGTTTTCCAGAGTGATTATACCAATTTGCATTTTTCACCAGCAATGTATGAGTGTACATTTCCCCCACATTCTCACTAATATTTATTGTTACTTGTATCCTTGATAATTGCCATTCTGACTGGAGTGAGATGTAATTTCAATATAGTTTTGATCTACATTTCTCTAATTGCTTGAGATTTTGAACATTTCTTTATATATTTGTTAATTGATTGTATTTCTTCTTCTGTGATGTATCTGTTCCATTTCTTAGCCCATTTATTGACTGGGTTTGTTTTTGTTTTTGTTTTACTGTTAAGTGTTTTGAGTTCTTCGTATATCTTAAAGATTAATGCCCTGAGTTGGAGGTCGTAAAGTGTATCTTCATCTTCATGATCTTGATTATTTCCTTTGATGGAAAAAAGGTTTTTAGCTTGATTCTATTCCATTTCTTGCTTCTTGATTTTACTTCTTACACTTTAGGAGCCTTGTTAAGCCAGGTCTAGCCCTACATTTTCTCCTTTTTTGTGCAGGATCTCTGTTCTAGTGCCTAAGTCTTTGATCTACTTTGAACTGAGTTTTTGTGAAGGGTAAGAGATAGAGGTTTGATTTCACTTTGTTACATATGGATTTCCAGTTTTCCCAGCACCGTTTGTTGAAAGGGCTATCTTTTCTCCAATGTATGTTTTTGGGGGCCTTTGTCTAGTCTGACACTACTACATTTATGTGGGGTTTTCTCTGTTTCTTCTATTTGGTACCATAGGTCTATATGTCTATTTTGGTGCCAATACCAGGCTGTTTTGTTATATCTCTGTAGGATAATTTAAGGACTGGTATTGTGATACCTCTTGCTTCACTCTTCTTGCTGAGGATTGCTTTGGGTATTCTAGGTCTCTTATTTTTCCAAATAAGTTTTCTGATTGCTTTTCCTAGTTCTATAAAGAATGTGACTGGAATTTTAACAGGAATTGCAT
The DNA here is from genome assembly GCF_052094955.1 of Ictidomys tridecemlineatus. Lineage (NCBI taxonomy): Eukaryota > Metazoa > Chordata > Mammalia > Rodentia > Sciuridae > Ictidomys > Ictidomys tridecemlineatus. Next base: position 54,626,662 of record NC_135487.1, read on the forward strand.
TAAACTTCCAACTCAGAGCATTAATCTTTAGGATTTATGAAGAACTCAAGACACTTAACAGCAAAAAGAAAAATAATTCAATTCCTATTGCAAATAACACTTTTTGTAGTATGCCATTTTGACAATATTAATTCTGTCTATCTAAGAGCATGGGGATCTTTCCATCTTACAAGGTCTTCTTCAATTTCTTTCTTTAGTGTTCTGTAGTTTTCATTGTAGAGGTCTTTCGCCTCTTTTATTAGATTGATTCCCAAATATATTTTTGGAGTACATTGTGAATGGCGTAGTTTTCCTAATTTCTCTTATACTGGATTCATCACTGATGCATAGGAACAACTTGATTTATGGGTGCTTATTTTATATCCTGCTACTTTGCTGAATTCATTTATTAGTTCTAAAAGTCTTATGGTGGTATTTTTTAGAATCATATTATCAGCAAATAGGGATAGTTTGAGTTATTCTTTTTCTATTGTATTCCTTTAATTTCTTTCTTGTAATTGCTCTAGCTAGTGGTGAAAGAGAGTAACCTTGTCTTGTTTCATTTCCTAGAGGAAATGCTTTCAATTTTTCTCTATTTAGAATGATGTTGGCCTTGGGTTTAGCAAATAAAGCTTTTACAATGTTGAGGTATACTATCCCTAGTTCTTTCTAGTGTTCTGAACATGAAGGGTTGCTGCATTTTGTCAAACACGTTTTTAAAAATTTTTAATCTTTTTTTTTAGAGAGAGAGAATTTTTAATATTTATTTTTTAGTTTTTGGTGGACACAACATCTTTTATTTTAATGTGGTTCTGAGGATTAAACCCAGCGCCCTGTGCATGCTAGGTGAGCTCGCTACCGCTTGAGCCACATCCCCAGCCCTGTCAAACACTTTTATTGCATCTATTGAGATAATCAGGTGATTCTTATCTTCATTAATGTGATGAATTACATTTATTGATTTCCATATGTTGAACTAAACTTGTGTCCTTGAAATGAAGTAACCCCACTTGATTGTGGTACATTATATTTTTAAAATTTTTTTCACAATACTTTGATTCTATTTATTTATTTTTATATGGTGCTGATGAGCCTCACCTGTGCTAGGCAAGTACTCCACCACTGAGCCACAGCCCTTTATCATGATTCTATTTATTCATTTTTATGTGGTGCTGATGATTGAACCCAGGGCCTCACCTGTGCTAGGCAAGTACTCCACCATTAAGCCACAGCCACAGCCCTTTATCATGATTTTGTATATGATTTTCCAGTAATTCATTGAGAATTTTTGCACCTAGATTCATTAGGAATATTGGCCTGAAGTTTCTTTTCCTTGATGTATCTTTGTTTGGTTTTGGTATCAGGGTGATACTAGCTTCATAGAACGAATTTGAAAAGGTTCTCTCCTTTATTATTTCATGAAATAATTTGAATAATGTTGGTGTTAATTCTTCTTTGAATGTCTTATAGAACTTGGCTGGGAAGCAGTCTGGTCCTGGTCTTTTCTTAATTGGTTGGCTTTTGATGGCATCATCTATTTCATTGCTCAAAATTGCTCTGTTTAGGAGGACATCCTCCTGATTCAATTTGGGTAGATCATGGTTCTATACATTTGTTGATGTCTTCAAGATTTTTTATTTTATTGTAGTGTTAATTTTTAAAAAATAGTTTCAGATTATCTTCTATATTTCAGTAGTGCCCCTTGTGATATTTCCTTTCTCATCATGAATATTAGTAATTTAAGTTTTATCTTTATCTTCATTAGTGGGGCTAAGGGTTTATCAATTTGATTTATTTTTTCAAATAACCAACTCTCTGTTTTGTCGATTTTTTAAAATAATTTCTTTTGTTTCAATTTTATTGATTTCAGCTCTGATTTTAATTATTTCCTGTCTTCTACTGTTTTTTGTGTTCATTTATTCTTGTTTTTCTAGGGCATTGAGATGTAACTTTATATTCAGTATTGTACATTTTTGTCTTCATTGCTTGAGGTTCTGTTTTCCAAGTGGTCTTTCATTTGAATTTTTAACTTGGTTTATTGCTTCCTTCATTTTGAGCATTTCCACTTGATTTCTTCTCAAAATCTCTATATCTTTGTTGAAGTGATCTGTCATCTCCTGAATTTTATCTCTGATTTTACTCTTTACATTGTCCTTTATGTCACAGATTAGTTTACCTATGTACATTCTAACCTCCTTCTCTGACATTTCTTCTACTCTAGTGTCAATGGATTCTATTATTGGAGCATCTTGATTTGTTTGGGTGGTTTTTTCACCTTGTTTTTTTTATGTTACTTGTGTTTCTACCCATCTAGCATTATGAATCTGAGGCTGTACAGCTTTACCCTGTAGACTTATAGTGTCCCTGAAGTTTTCTAGTATCTTTTAGAGAGATACAAATAATAACAGCACCCAATGCAAACAATATACAACCTTAAATCAAATAGCTTCTATAAAGATGTATACAGTTTTGTCTCAATAAACAAAAACAAAACGCTGTGTTCAATTATTATCAACAATATTGACAGTAAGTTTCCAAAGTGTTTAAAATTTCAAATGGTGGACAAAGCAAGAACAGAAGTGGTATAGGGTGTGATGGTTATGAGGAAGGAGGAGAGAATATAGCAGTAAAAAAATTATAGAAAGAGTGAGAGAGGAATTAATATGGGTTGGTTGTTGGCAAGAAAAAGGAGAAAAAGATAATCCATAGAAACAGGTGAGGAAAAATAAATATATATAAATTAAAATTTTAAAAGAAAACAATAATAAAGAAAAGAAAAGAAAAAAGTAAAAAGAATACACAATAAAACTGTGATACACTATTTGGAGATCCCAGTCCTCAATAAACAGATGCATGAAATGTACTTGATTTCAAAAATGGTAGGAATGTGAGATAGAATATAAAAAATAAAATAAAAGGATCTTGATGAAATATTGAACAATTGTTTCTGCTAAAGTTTAAAAGTTTCTCAGCTTCCCTTCTCAGCAGTTAGATGGGGTTGTCTGAAGTTTGATATTAGCTCCACTCTCAGGATGCTTGGGGTTGCTAGAGTAAGAGGGTTAGGCTTACAGGCAGAACTCCTGGAAGTGGGGTCTATGCAGGCTGAGGTATGTTCCTCTCTCTTTGCTGGGTGACAATTGGTCTGTAGATTTTAAAGCAGCACACCTCCAAGGCCCAGCAATCGCCAGTCCACATTGGGAGACTGCACCCCAGGAATCTCCTTCGAGTTCCACTTGTGTGGTTTTGAGAGCCTGTTCTTAGCCCATTACTTTGCCTGTGAACCATTTTCAAATTCCTGGTCATGTGTTTCTCTCCCAGATGGTCCTGCAAGAAATCAGATTGGAGGGTTTGGGAGAAGCCAGGTGGGTTTTCATGACCAGCATTCTCCTGTGTAAACCTCTCTACATACTTTATTTTCTTATGGTCAGTTAGGCATTCTCTGTCATACAGAGTGTGTTTGCCTGGCTATGGTTTTGGGGCCAGACTCAGGTCTGCCAGCAATCATCTCCCCCAGCTACTGGCTCCTGCACCAAGACTGCAAAATGGTTCCTTCTTCTGTCTTCCAGGCATGCCCCCAAGAGCTGTTTTCTATGTTTTCAATGTGAGCTTTTCCTCCTATAAACCTGTGGGTATATACCCCAACTATTTCACTATTCTTCTAAGGAACAATAAGGAATGAAAAGAATACCACCTCACTTGCTCCAAATGCAGCTTACCACCAGATCACCCTAATATTTTCCTCCCCTCCACTTCTAACCATGTGTTTTGATAGGATCTCAGCAATTCCTTAAAATTTTTGGTCTAGTGTCCTTGCTAATTAAATAAAGCAAGTAAAGAGTTAAAATTAATAAGGTAAGAACAGATTGAAGGGAGAGATGAGATTTAAACATAAACTTGAATGAAATATGTCATATCACCTCATATAATTTTATATATTATAACATATCTGGGTAGCATTCCAGGTAGTGGGAATATCAAGTACAAATGTCCTGACATAAGAATATGCTCATTTTTTTCAGAGTGAAAGACTTGAGTACCATATCACATCTGTTTCATGGTGGAAATGAGGGTGAGAAATGTGTACACATATAAAATAAATCCCCAAAAAAAGTAAGATAAAAAAATAAGAAATGTTTTAATTATATGCCATGTAAATATATGAATGGGAGAGACTAATTCTGAGAAGTTTGATCAAGCAAGATTTTGTGAAAGTCTTGGTAAATGAGCTGACCTTAAAGAAAGGAATTTGTTTCTTCTTTTTTAATTAGTTACACATGACAGTACAATGATCTTGACGTATCATACATTTGAATCAGATGGGGTATAATTTCTCATTTTTCTGAGTGTATAGGTTGCAGAATCACATTGGTCATGCAGTCACATATATACATACAGCAATAATAAAGTCTATTTTATTCTGCTGTCCTTCCTTTCCCTGCTTCCTCTCCCCTCCCCTCCCATCATTTCTCTCTACCCAATCTAATGTGACACACTTTTTTTTCTTTTTCCTCACTTCGTCATACATGTAATCTGTATAACAATGAGGGTCTCCTTCCATCTTCCCCATCTTCCGTGCAATTCCCCTTCTCCCTCCCTTTCCCTCCCACCTCTCTTCCCTATCTAGGGGTAATCTTCTTCTCATGCTCTTCCTCCCTACCCCATTTTGGTCACCCCCCCCCTTATATCAGAGAAGACATTCGGCATTTGGTTTTTAGGGATTGGCTAACTTCAAGGAATTTGTTTCTTATTTATGTAAAAAGTATGTGTTCAATGACCTTGAAGCATGACATCATCAGGGTTCCATCGATTGCTCTTCCATGAGTGAAATAAGATAGCATCAAAGCTACTAGAAAAGGCAAAGGGGAAGTGGTAGGCACCCTTCCCAATGGGGATAGGACTTGAAAATTACTCTTGTCATTTGTGTTTACATTCTATTTGTCCAAAATGTAGTCATGTGACCAGCTTTGCTGCTGGTGGAGATTTGGAAGAATAATGTTTACTAAAATTGTTCTCCACCTAGCTAATATTTTTATCATTTTGGAAGAAGGGAGAGAAATATTCAGGAAGATTGGCAGTCTATAACCACACATCCTAAAAAGAAAATATTTGTAATTCCAATAAACCAAATATGTCAACCTTAACCCATAAAAGCTCCACTGATACATAAACTTCAATTCCATTAGCCTTTAAAGAACCACATTAACCTTGGGCTAGTGGTGAGCCCACTTGTCATTATATCTAGCTTTAGATATTGTATGGGGCACTATCTGACTTGTTGGATTACTGGACTAATAGATGATAGCCTAAGTTCTTTGAATTAAGTAGGTATTCTACATCCAAACAACAAACACTTCATAGGTTACCTGTCAAATTTCAAATTATATTGAATAAAATTTTTATTACTATATTCCCCATCACCTTCCTGGATTTTTATATTACCATTTATAAGGGTCATTTCTATTTCAAATTTGATGGATATGCATAGTATATGAAGCAATCTATATTTATGTTCCCAGGGAAGGCCAGAATTTGACTCAACACATCTAGAAACCGCTGCTGTCAACATGCAGTTGTACACATCATGAATACATTATTGCTGCTGCAGCATCTGCAATGCATTTGGCACAAACTACTGCAGACCTTCAGCAGACTGCAGCAAATGGCAAATATATGCTGCTCTCTGCTCCAAAGGGAGAAGGCATATATTTTGTGAAAGTACAGACTGAATGTGTGTCCACAGCAGCAACACAGAAACCGTGTTTTTTTCAACAATTGTTATTTCCTATAAAAGGAAAGTTGATTTTAATAATTCTCCATATATACTTTTTGTAAGAATGCATTATCTTTTATTATCAATGATCTCAAATTGTAGATTCTGAATGACCTTAAATGTTTATCTGGATTTATTATAATAGTATGTTAGTGATCAAAATCCAAAAGTTGTTATCTAAAATACTACAAATGCAAATCTAAAATAATTTCCAGATTATTAAATGATGTAAAGAATTGGAATTTTCTATTTATTTTCTATGTAATAACAAATAGTCTAATAGTTCAAAAAATAATAGAATGAGTAAAGTCAGCACATGAATAATTGGATAAGTTTTATTATTTTTTAGAAACAAAAGTTTTAAAATTAAAGTTGAACATCATAAAAATTATCATAGTAGAAACACTCCCAATTTAGAGAGTTCCCTAGCCAACTTATTTTGAAAAAATAATTTAAAACTATAATTAAAGTAATCAGAGAGATAAAGCATTGCAATGATAAAAGATAATCCTTTAAAAATAGATCTGAGAAGAATGAGTGCTTAAAATAAAAATGTAACAAACAAAATTAAAATATTTCAAAAAATAAGTGGAAAATACACCATCTAGGAAAAGATTAAAAAGACAAAGATTTTAAATAGGAAGTAAAAGGTAGAAAATTAAATAGTCAATGTAGAAGGTCATATATTTGACTAATAGAAGTTTCCTGGGGAAATTAGGGAAAAAGAAGAAATGTGTTATCAAATACTGAATATTAACTCTAGAAAACATTGAGTTCCTTAATAAGAAAAAAAATTGAAGAAAATCTTAGAAGATGGGAAGATCTCCCATGCTCTTGGATAGGCAAAATTAATGTTATCAAAATAGTCATACTACCAAAATGCTGTACAGATTCAGTGTGATTCCAATTAAAATCCCAATGTCATTCCTTATAGAAATAGAAAAAGCAATCATGAAATTCAATTGGAATAGCCAAAGCAATCCTTAGCAAGAAGAGTGAAGCAGGAAGCTTCACAATACCAGACCACAATACCAGGAAACTTTTAAACTATACTACAAAGCTATAGTAACAAAAGATCGCATGGTATTGGCACCAAAATAGACATGTAGATAGATGGTACAGAATAGAAGACACAGAGACAAACCCACATAAATATAGCTATCTCATGCTTTAAAAAGCGCCAAAAACAGTGGAGAAAAGATTCCCTCTTCAACAAATGGTTCTGGGAGAATTGGAAATCCATATGCAGCAAAATGAAAATAAACCTCTCTCTCTCACCATGCACAAAACTCAAAGTGGATCAAGGACCTAGGAATTAGATAACAGACCTTTGCCTAATAGAGGAAAAGGTAGGTCCAGATCTTTATCAAGTCACATTAGGCCCTAACTTCCTTAACAAGACTCCTAAAGTGCAAGAAATAAAATCAAGAATTAATAAATGGGATGGACTCAAATTAAAAAAGCTTCTTCTCAACAAAAGAAGCAATCAATGAAGTAAACAGAGAGCTTACATTTCAGGAGCAAATTTTTGCTATATGCACGTCAGATAGAGCACTAATCTCCAGGATATATAAAGAACTCAAATAACAGCAAAAAACATCAAACAACCCAATCAATAAGAGGGCTAAGGAGCTGAACAGACTCTTCTCAGAAGGAGATACACACTCAATCAACAAATATTTGAAAAAATGTTCAACATCTCTAGTAATTATAGAAAAGCAAATCAAAACTAAGATTTCATCTCATGTCAGTCAAAATGGCAGCTATCAAGAATACAGACAGCAATATATGTTGGTGAGGATATGGGGAAAAGGCACACTCATATATTGCTAGTGGGACTGCAAATTGGTGCAACAATTCTGGAAAGCAGTATGGAGATTCCTTAGAAAATTTGGAATGAAACTACCATTTGACCTAGCTATTCCACTGCTCAGTCTATACCCAAAGGACTTAAAATCATCATACTATAGTAATGCAGCCACATCAATGTTCATGGTAGCCCAATTCACAATATCCAAACTGTGGAAGCAACTTAGATGCCCTTCAATAGATGATGGATAAAGAAACTGTGGTACATATACATAATGGAGTATTACACAGCATTAAGAGAATAAAATTTTGGCATTTGCAGGTAAATGGATAGAGTTGGAGAATATCATGCTAAGTGAAGTAAGCCAATCCCAAAAAAACAAAGGCCAAATGTTCTCTCTGATAAGTGGATGCTGATCCATAATACGGAGGGGAGAGGCATAGGAAAAATGGAGGAACTTTGGGAAAAGGGGTAGGAAGGAAGGGAGGGTGCATGGGGGCAGAAAAAATGGTGGAATGAAATGGATATCATTACCCTAGGTAAATGTATGACTGCACATATGGTGTGACACTAAATTGTATATAGCCGTAAAAATGTAAAGTTGTGCTGCAACTGTGTATAATGAATCAAAATACATTTTGCTGTCATATACACCTAATTAAAATAAATAAATATTTTTTAAAAAATATTTTACCCAACTTTTCCAAGATGTATGTCTCCATATTGATAAAACTCACCAAAGATTGAGCACACCAAATAAAAATGATATATACTAAGGCAGCATTATAAAATTCAGAACATTGTGGATACCAAGAAGATCAAATAGTCTGAGAGGAAGAAAAAGAAGAAATACCGAGAAATTAAACCTTTCAAGAATAATTCCAGGGCTCACTAACAATCATCAATGTCTTACACATACTAAGAGAGAAGGCATTCCAACTTAAAATGCTCTCAATCCACTGGGTGGGTTACACTTGCATCAGGTAAACACTGATACATGTTATGTACTGCCAAATGCCAATGTCTCGGCTTGGCACAAGATCACGAGCCACCACACAGCTTTGTAGTTCAAACAGCAATTCTTTATTCCCGATCTCACACCAGCCTCCACACAGGCTCAGGGGGAATTTTTTCCATCTCCCGCACAATTCACGTCCTAAAATACTTTCTCTCCATGAGAACTCAGCGGGAACTCAGGCAGCAGGCACGCCCTACTCCCAGCAGCAATAATCTTCAACCTCCAACTTCCCTAAAACTCCTATTGTCTTAAACCAGGCTCGCCCTAAACCCAAGGACTGGGATACTTCCTCAAACCTGCAGGATACACCCTAATCCTGGATCCACCCTGGTCATTGAGCAGGGTCACCTTTCTCAAACACACATGCAAGGTCACAACAAATTTCCAAGGCAAGTCCATTTGACATGGGGTATGCTGGCAAGGATTTCGATGAGTCATTCCTACTTGGCAATGGCCCTCAGCAATGTACCATCAACTTTCTTTGGTGAAGAATAAATGTGCTTCTGCATAAAAAAAGAAGAAGAAAGAAAGAAGGAAGGAAGGAAGGGAGGGAGGGAAGGAGGGAAAGGAGAGAGAGAAAGAGAATCTCTCTAGACAACAATGAAAAGCAAAGTGGATTTCCAAAATGAAGATGAAAGAAGTCCTTGATGACAGCTGTTTACCATATTCTTCAAGTCATTCAAATTGGAGGGGAGAAAGTTGCATGAAGAGATAATGAGGAAGGGGATTGATAAATATAAACATAGAAATGACAGGTCATCTACTGTTTGGCAATACTTGAAAATAAAAGGACAAGGTATCGGGAAGGCTTGTTTGAATGTTTAGAAAAAATAGCAACCAGTACATGTCACATTGAACAAATAAATTGAGATAATTATTAGCTCTATGTAAAATTAAGAGTTCTTTAAGAAAGGAAATATTCAGAGTATACTACTTGCATAATCCTGCTAATGTAAGTACTACTGATTTTCCCAAAATTATGATACAATTAAATGGGGAAGATGAGAAAGTAGTTGTTAGCTCATTAAAACTCTTAACTATTATAACAAAAAAAGTTTAATACATTCTTTCAGAATTAATCAATCAATATTGAGCAAAATATACATACTATTGAGAAGTATGGATATGAATAACAGAAGCAGATGAAAAAAAATTAGAAAGTAGCTGCCTCAGCGGCCTCAAAGAAACATGACTGAAACATGAAAAGCAGGTGCTGAACAGTTATCTTTCAATATTAGGGTAACTATTTTATTATATTGGCTGGATCAGTAATGGGTGAGTAGGAAACAAACTGAGGCCTCTGCTGGTCTGTCAGATATTATCTTCAGTGTTGTTGTTGATGGTGGTGCTGTTGTTGTTGTTGTTTCTTTGTCTCTTGTGGATGAGGGCGCTTTTGTAGGGTTTTCAGAAATCTCATTTGAAGTCTCCCTCATTGGATTTGGTGTACTTTGGGCAGTAATGGCTCTATACTGGCTGCCTGTCCTCTTAGAATGATATCCTTAGTTTCAGAGTCCAATGGTAACACTTTCAGTCTTTCAAACATAGTATTTGAACTTGGCTTCTGGCCATGTTGACACCTTATGGATCCACAGAAGTCATGGGAAAGTCCCACTTTGCTGACCGCCAACTGGAAATGCAGCTTCCCTTCACCCTTAATTCTTCCAGACAGGTCCCTTGAAAATCTAAGATATGTGCAAGTTACCAGAGTGAGCCTGTCAAGACTCGTCTCCAATGTTGAGATGAGAGGGAGGCATCCTTCCTGCACTCTATGGAGATCTCATATAACAAACAACAATATTCTCTTCCTTCTCTGCAGATTCCTGTCTTATTGCCGGATGTGGGTGATCCTTAGAGTTTCATAATTGATGTGTAGTCCCTAGATAACTTCAGGATGAGGCTGATCATCAGAAAGACCAGGTGATTCGAAGGCTGGTGCTTTTGAAACAGATTTTTGTCAACAACAAAAAAACCAAGCCATTTTTAAAATAAACACACAGCCAGATCTATCATGGAGGCAACCTCTGAGTATTCCTTGCACAATGGTTGTTTGTATCAATGCTGTTAAATATAAAGGTGAATTATTTCCCATGGTGCTGTGCAACTTCTCTATGACTATTAGCCCTAGATTACAGAACCACTAAAACCAACATCAATAACTCAATATTTAATCATTTAACAGATATTTACTGAATGCTCTTGAATTTATTAAATACAAGATGCTCTACAATACAAAGAAATAAAACAATGCATGAATTTATGACTATAAATCCTTCCTTCCTTTGTACCAATATTAAGTTCAGAATCCTGAATTAAATAGCTAATGTATCAGAGATCAAATGTATCAAAAATTAAAACCTGCAGAAAATAAAAGGTCTTTACAGAAAAGTTACAAATAAAAATCATAGTAAAATGTTGACCTAACTTTTAAAAGAAATACAACAGATTCTCATATAAAAATAATCAGTCATCTTTTTTTTTAAAATGTCTCAGAATATTATTTTATTAGCAAGGATAAAGAATGGATTAGCAAGTAAAGGTTAGGTATGCAGATCCTCTAACAAGGAGAAAGAGGGTGGCCTAGTCCAGCCAGCTCATTGACTAGACCACCCAGGATGAGCTTCCTGGGTCACCATTGTACAGTCTAGCTCCTTGCATCCCAGAACTATTGCAAAATACTGTTTTAGCAATGTCTTGGTGGAAAATGTCAGCAAGCAGTTCTAATTTTACTGCTAGGAATGCCCTCCTACCAATATACCTTCGCTTATCCTTCTCACATTTTCCTTGCTCCACACTTAACAATGTCTAAATTGGGTACATACAGCCTTCATATAATTTACTTTCTCATTTGTTCTCTTTTTTTCTTCTGTGTTGCTTGAATAAAAAGATTAATTTTAACATCAGAAAGTCATTTGTAGATATTCAACACAATCTTCCATTTATAGTTTCTGTCTTTTCCTAGTTTATTACTTCAAATAATGTAAATAAATATAAGCATCAGCATCTTCCTACAGAGAAAAGTGAGGGACAGTATGTCAGGTCGACCGCCGGCTTTCTTCCAGCTTCTCACTTAACTGCCTCTTAACCTATGAGGCAGATGCTCGGTGCTCTGCCTGTGTTCCTTTGCACCTGGTGCCTGTTTTCTATGTACTGTTTCTGGTGTACCCACAGGTCTTTGCTCACAGGTTGGCCTCTGACTTCTGGAAATGCCACAGTCAAAGAAGGCCATCAATGCCTCCTCCATCCACAAGTCCTAGTTCTACGGTTCAGCCCCTTGCTGTGGTGAACAGGAGGTCAAACTCCTGCTCTCCTGTCCCTGCTAGAATGGTCAACCATGATTCCTACACTTAGAGTTTTCCAGTGAGTTGAACCAAAGTTTCTTTTTGTGGTACTTTGTCCTCTTACTTAGTTTTCTTCCTTTACTGGTCTCACTTCCTAAATTCCCTAGCAGTCTCTATTAGTTTCTTAGGATTGCCATAACAAAGAACTACAAACTGGTTGGCTTAAACAACAGAAATGTCTTACAGTTCTGGAGGCCAGAAGTCCAAGATGGCTACAAGGTTGCTTATTTCTGTTTGCTGTGTGGGAGAGACTCTCTTCCATAATTTCTGCTAGTTTCTTGTACTTTGGTAGCCGTCTTTGATGTTCCTTGACTCTCATTAATATCACTTTGCTCTTGGCCTTTGTATTCTCATGGCATGTTTCCTGTGCTCATATCTGTTTCCAAATTTCTTCTTTATTCATAAAGATACCAGACATTTTGGATCAGAATCAGATAATAAAAGGGATGCATTAGCTTATATAAGTAAAAAATTTAAGATTCTAATCCAATATGGCTTCATTTTCATTAATTACATCTGTAATAACCTTATTTCCAAATAAGGTACTGGGTTATTTCAAAATTGGGGGTGATAAGGGTGAGCACAATTCAATTCATACCAGTTTTTCCTAATAATCCTTGTCCAAAATGACATAAATCCTTGCCTGAAAGTCAGCTTCACCAAGCCCATCTGTCCACTAAATATTTAATTACTGTCTCAGCTACAATGCACGCAGCTATAAAGAAATGATAGTTTAACTTAAACTGGTTTAAATAATAAAAGGAATATATTAGTTTATGTAAATAAAAATTCAAGCCAGTTGTGGTGGTACACACTTGTAATCTCAGCTGCTTGGGAAGATTAGACAGATGGAAAGTTTGAGGCCAGGTTGGGCAATTTAGCAAGACCCGGTCCCGAAATAAAATTAAAAGAGGCAAGGAGTAGCTCAGTGGTAGAACACTCATCTGGCAAGTACAAGGCCCTGGGTTCAGTTCCAAGTATTGAAAAAAAAATTAAAAAGAGATCATATCTCCAACATGAGTTCATTCATGGATTTATGAGTCACTCAACAAGTTTTATGGAGTGCTACGTGCAAAGAAATGTACTCTGCTTTCAAGATATAGCAGCAAGGCAAATATAAACATTCCTGGAACATTCAATTAAGAGAAGACAAAAAAAAGTAAACACAATAAGTTAAATAAGTATGAATTACATGACAAAAAAGGGTCATGCTATGAAGGAATCAGTATAACTTGTATGTGTATGTTTGAGGATGGGAGTAGTTGCTTATAATAGTAGTTTGGTCTTGATAGACCTCACTGTAACATTTGAATAAAGACAGGGACACAATGAGGGAATGATTCATGAGAATATCTGGGGGAAGAGCATTCCAAGAAGAGGCAGTACATAGTGAGAAGAACCAGGATGTAAGTTTGTGTGAAATGCTAAAGAGGAGAAAGGAGGCCTAAGAAGAGTAAGGGAGACAGAAGGTGAAGATAAATGGTAAAAAGAGGAAATGGTGTTCAGAACACAGAAACTCGTAGGCTATAGTAAGAGCTTTGGATTTTACTATGGGCATGGGGAGCTATTGGGTGATCAGAAAGCTCTTAGTGGAAAGATCTTACTCTTCCACAAGTTAGTCTGCTGCTGTGCTGAGAATAGACTGGATGGGAACAAAGATGTTCCCATCTTATACAGATCTTATATTTTTATATTCTTATATTTTTGCTTTGCAAGAAGCCAGGCATGAGATGATGGTGACTTGGACTAGGACACAGTAATATATGTGCACATTGGTCAGATTCTGAAAGTCTTTCAAAGACAGAGGCAGAGGACTTGCTGGGAGAGCGTTATTATTATTTTAAGACTGAATGTCTTCAAAAGAACGCAGCTCATTTTACTTTGACTTCCTCAATTTTAATTATTCATGCAGTATCTGCTTCATCAAACTTATTTTTTATAGTAGAAAAGCAACTATTTAATCTTACTTGATAACATCTAAGAGGCAAAGAGGGCTTTGCAACAGGAAACAGGGTTTCCCTAATTTCCCCAACACAAATGTTGCTGATGGGAACAGCCCAAATCACTGAACTAGCATGGTGAGTACAAAATGTGGGAAGAAGTAAAATAAATACCACTAGCAAATCAAACATAATATCTACTGAAAATTTGAGAATATAGCCTAAGAACTGTTTTCAATATATAGACCCATGGCTTCCTTAGTAAATATAATCAAGTAAGAGGAAACCATCACAATACAATCTGTTAAAATCCTTTAAAATAGAAAAAAAACTATAAATATCACAGTGAATAAGCAAGGTCTATTTACCTAGGTTCATCAATGAGATCTGTGAGTCTCTCTCCAAAGAATTTCCAAAACTCCAATTATAAATGTATTTTGGTTTGCTGGACACAGACTCACATTCTTTCATTGGAAGAATGAAAAAAGAAGACAAAAGTCTTAAGTGATCTAATAATTTGATAGCAATTTTACTATTCATACTTAGATGACTAGTCAATACGTCAGAGAATGCTGATTTGGTAAATCTTCTTTCCTAATTATGCTTTTTTTGTAGTAGTAATCTTTGGTCTTACTAAACATTCAAGTTTGAGTGACCTGAAGTACTGATAGTATCTTTGCTTTAAGATGTTGACCACCATGATTGACAAACCTAGAAAACGATAAGAGCCTATATCATTCAGAATCACAATACACACTTTCAATTTTTGCCTATAAGAGATGTAAGGTATGATACCATTTGACACTGATCACGGGGTCAAGGATAACACTTTTACAAACAAAATAGGTCAGCAAGAGACAAGCATAATAAAAGTTCCAATCAAAGTTTTATGTGACATGTGAGTTTTCAGAAATAAACAACCAAATACCTAGGGAAACTCTATTTTTATGCATAGGGCCGATGAAGAATAGAGATCTGTATAAGAATGCAACTGGACAGAGGATGTGATCTATTGCAAGATTAGAGTGTGGAGTTCATGGTTTGTTCAGGTTCTTCTCTTTGTACAGCATTTCATCCTCTGGGGTATGGAGTATGACCCCTCTTCAATGAAGGTTTTGAACAGAGAAGAGAGAAGACAGACAGTGATCTTTCCAGGTTGAATGGCTTGCTTTGGAGGAGAGTAGTTTTACTTTCTATGACTGTCTTCAAGGGAGAAGGGGCTAGAGACAGGCAGGCAGGGGAAAGACATTTTGCTTCTGAGGCCTCCCAGTCTCCTTTGGTTAAACATACTCAGTGTTCCAAAGCACCATATTTTGGGGCATCATTTTCTGAGCCTGAACAAGACCAAGATCTTAATATCCATCTGTGAACAGCATCATTTGGTTTGACTAAGTCCTACCTTAATTATCTTGTACCTCTTAGAAACCTAAATAATTCAATATACATTTTTCTACTCCAATTTATCAGATGTTTTAAGCCATCTTGAAGACTCTGTTGCCTAAGAGACTACAGTGGTAAGAAATAATAATAACCACCAGCCACAAGAATCACATTAGATGACTCATTTGCTCTCTAACTATGTATCAGGCCTGCTTTTGAGATGTTTAGGTATGTGATTCATTTTATTCTCACCATCATATTATGATCCCCATCTGATAGCTGGACCTGAGGTATAAAAAGGTTAAGAAATTACCCCAAAATTGAAGCTAAATAGTCTTAGAAAGAGATAATAATTCTAACTGCTATGCCAGTGGGAAACTTTCTATTTTACTATTTATTTATTCAACTTGTTTATTCCAGAAGAGTTGTTATTCAAAGAAGTCAATATTGTGGTGTCTCTGATTCCAAATCAGTGTTAAAAAAAAATTACCTAAGCCAGAATGCCAGATCTCCTTTCCAAAATATTTTAATGCCAGTTTTGTTTTGTTGTTGTTGTTGTTGTTTAATGTTTTGTTTTTGTTCTAGGGATTAACTCCAGGAAGGCTTAATCACTGAGCCACATCCACAGCCCTTTTTGTATTTTATCTAGAGACAGAGTTCTCTGACTGCTGGTATTACAGGAGTTTGCCACCATGCCCAGCCTTATTGTGAGCTTTGTATTGTTGACTTGATCAATTTTCCCACATAACGCAGCCACATTACAAAAATTTTTAAAAATTTTAAATAAATCAAATTTGTTGTATAAATAGATACAACTTAATATAGTCAAGTACAGAATGATTAAATCCCAGTGGTAATCAATCTTCTAAACTTCCTGGTTTAACAATAAATAAAATAAATATTTTCTTGTATTAAATTTTATTACCACTTATATTTCAATATGTTGGGAAGAATCTTAGCATATTTGAAAAAGTAGCATTTTATTCTTGGCTTTGAATTTAGTGTTTATATTCATAAAGAGAAAACTGATAAAATATCTGAAAAGGTATTCCTGCAGTTTAATTATGCATTTAGTTAAAACATGGTTATATTTAAAAATATAAAGGCATCTGAATTTATACATTAAAACATTTAATATAGGACTGGGGTTCTAGCTCAGTTGTAGAGCACTTGCTTAGTACATGTGAGGTACTGGGTTTGATCCTTAGTACCATATTAAAAATAAAATAAAGGTATTGGTTCATCTACTATAAAATATTTTAAAAACAATATATATATATATATTCTCATTTACATGTACATACACATCTATTATACATGGTTTACGTATATATACACATAAATACACATCCTATATATACATACAATGCATTATATACACACATATGTGCATCTATACATAGATAGTATATGTGCATATGTGCACAGACACACATGCACACATACGCACACTATTTCAGATAATGTGTTAATATATTATCACAACAAATAGTCTTCCCTATGTCTGCCAAATAACTATAGGCTAAATTTCCACAGGCAAAGTTTAGAGTATTGGCTAAAAATATAAATTGGCTAAAAATATAAATAAAGTAGCTTCATTTATATTCTAAAAATAAATAATATAAAACAAATATATGGTTTGCATCCCAATTATGGTTCCCTGCTTTTAGTTAAGTCAATTTAAAGCAAAAAGTAAGTTTGGCTTCTTGACACAGAGCACAAAAGCACCACAAGTTGCTTTTCTTGTTCTCCTATGTAGCTCTTGTGAATGCAGTTGCTTGTTGTCTGTCATGTATTCAATTTAACCCAAACTTTCTGGTCTCATTTTAGGTCTCAGAACAGGTAAAAAAGACACAGCACAAGATGCTGACTGAATCTCTTGCTTTTCTTTGACAATGGCTTTGATATTTTATAATATTCATTGAGGGTACTAAGTCAAACTTTCAATACTCAGAATAACACTCAAGTTATCTAGTTAGTCTCACGTTAGTTTAGATGCAGTGTTTTGAAGGAAAGAATCCTGAATTTGGAATTAATATCTTGAATAATCATCCTGCTAGTATCTGTGGATGGTGGGTATTTCATTTAATCTCAACTTTGGTTTTCTTTTTTCTATAAAAAAAGGATAATGTTTATCAAATGGTGTTGTTATGAAGTCACCAGTAAGTTAAAAATGTATGATCTTCTTAGTAAATGAATATTGTAAATGAATATAGATTTCTCTTTTAAAAGCTAGATCTGTACCTCTTTAAACTGTCCATCAATGAAACCAAAAGTGTTGTTAATTGATCATTTATTATATGTTTAAAAAAAAGATTCCCTACATCATGGCAGACTGTATTATCAGAGAAAACTTTCCTGCTTAAACATATAAAAATATTTGAAGATGTATAGCAATTTAAAAATAGATCCCCTCAAAGAGATGAAAAACCCCAACCTCAGGTGACAGAAAAGAAGTAACTAAATGCCACTGCAGTAAGGATGTCAGTTGATGTTGAGGGAATTAGGGAGCATCTGTATTTCAGATCCTCAGCTCACTTAGATCCAAGGCCTCATTTCCTGCTTCCTATTATTTTTTGAAATCACAAACTGTAACCCATAGGGACTATGTCTTCCCCAGTGGCTCAGAGTCCATATAAGTAGTGTCACTGGTGACCTCCAAGCCAAACGAAACCAGGTAAGACAGGAGCTTTCATTCTTCTCATTTTAAAGCAGGAATAAGATCTTCCATAGGATCAAGCTTTGAGGTAGAAAAGTTGGTCCCCAATCAGTAAAATTCTTGGGGCTCCAAAATCAAAACCTTGCATTATGTAAAGTTTTAAAATCTAGGAATCATGGGATACTCACTGGGAAGAAAAAACAAACAAACAAACAAAGAACTTTCTGGGGTGGTGGGAGAGGAAAAAAAAACTAATAAATCACTACCAAGTAAGGAAACAATTCATCATGAGGGAAGTTGGCAGAAAATATAAACAAAAGAATTTGCAACTCAAGAACCTGAGATAAGAAAAACCTGCCAAAGACAAAACATTCCTGTTTGTCACTAACTACAGTAACTAAGATTTATTTTGTGCATACTATATCTCCTACTGTTCTACCTGTGCATTACATTCTTTAATTTTCACAAGAAAATATACAACAGAATTCAATTTAAAAGAGAAGACAGGTCTCCAATAGAGAATAATCTTTAAATGAACAGCAACAGTATCAACAGTCAGAAAAATACTGGAATATCTTTCTTAAAATGCTGCAGAACACTTGTCAATCAAAAATTCTAAATCCAAATAAATCATGGATAAGAGTAAACAAACACATTTAGACAAAACCCAAAAGAGTTTTCCATACAAAATCCTTTTAGAAATAGCCACTGAAGTCTATGCTATGGATACATTTAAATTCAGAAGAAAAGAACTGTGATGTAAGAAATAATAATATGCCTAGTAATTGGTATTGGCGAATATAAATAAGCATTGATTGTATAAAACAATAATAATGATGATGACTAATTTGAGGGTATAAAATCAAGTTGGAACTAAAATATTGGACATCAGTATGGAAGATAGGGAGAGGAATTTAAATGTGTTAAGATCTTTGTAGTTTTTGGACGAGGCCAGAAATATGGATTAAGAATCAACTTCATTAAATCAGGTATTCACCAAAAGCATAAATATGCAATACATAAACACCAGAGAGAAGAGAGGAAAATAAAATGGTTATGAACACAACTTGAGTAATTCAATAAAAAGTAAGAAAGGAGAGAGAAAAAGAAGTACAAGAATGGTAAAAAGAAAACAAAAGTCATGTATATCTAAAGAGAACAAAAAAATAAAAGGAAACCAAAGTAAGTGTTCAATGTAAGTCAAAACATATCAGTAATTTCAATAAATATAATTGTAACCAAGTTATTCATCAAAAGAGAATCTCAGACAAGTGCAGTGTAGCACACCTGTAATCCCAGCAGCTTGAGAGGCTGAGGCAGGAGAATGGCAAATTCAAAGCCATCCTCATCAGTTTAGCAAGGTACTGCACAACTTTAGGAGACTCTGTCTCAAAATAAAATATAAAAAGGGCTGGACTCATAAGGCTCAGTGGCTAAGCGCCCCTGGGTTCAATCCTTGGTATATTCCCTCCCCAACCAAAAAGAGCCTCAGACTGCATAAAAATATTAAAATCCAATTTTATGCTATTTAAAATGGACATCTACTACTTTTTCAGATGTACACTAAACATGGAAAGATAGACAAAGGTTGGAAATAAAAGGAGAAAAAAATTATATACCAGTAAAACACAAATAGAAAGATGCTGAGGGTTTGTTAATATCAGATCAAACTAACTTAATGGCAAAACATTATTTGGGACAAAGATGTCTAAATAATGATAGCATTCCTGATGAAGATATTATAATTCTAAATGTATACACATTGAATGACACCCTCAAATACACCAAGTATAAGTTGATAAAAATTACAAAAGCTTATGATTAATTAATATAGTAAATTGTAAGATATATCTCCATAATTGATGGATTGAGCAAACAAAAATTAGTGAGGAAATAGATTTATACTACATAATCATTAAATAAAATATTGAACTCATCAACTAGACAATCCATCTTACAGAACATGCTCAAAATTTGATCACTTACTAAATTACAAAGAAAATTTTAATAAAGTTGAAAAAAATTGTAAATTTTATGACCTCTGGCCATTAAGTTCATGAGTCAATAACAAAACACTCCCCAATTACTATGTGATTTAAAACAAACAAAAAATACTTCTAAAATATGTAATTGAAATATCTCAAAACACAATGCAAATTGTACAACGTTGAGGGTATGCCAGAAAAACACTAAGAATCAAAACTTCTAAGATATCTTTGAGAAATCAATGGCATTAATTTTTTTAAAAATTAAATATGAATGAGCTAAGAGGTTAATTCATAAAGATAGAAAAAGAAAAAAGGAAATAGAAATAATGAGAGAAAGGTAATGAAGATATAAGCAAAAATAGACTTAAAAACAAGAATCATATAATCATCTAAATAAGTGCAGAAAAAGCATTTGACAAAATGTAGCACCCCTTCAAGTTGAAAACACTGGAAAAACTAGGGATAGTAGGAACATACCTCAACATTGTAAAAGTTATATATGCTAAACTCAAGGCCAATATCATTCTAAATGGAGAAAAATTAAAGCATTCCCTCCAAGAACTGGAACAAGACAAGAATTTCCTCTTTCACCACTGTTGTTCAATATGGTCCTTGGAACTTTAGCCAAGAAGAAAGAAATTAAAGGGATATGAGTAGGAGAAGAAGAACTCAAACTATCCCTATTTGCCAATGACATGATTCTATATTTAGAAGATTCAAAAAAATCCATCAGAAAACTTTTAGAACTAATAAATGAATTCAGCAAAGTAGCTGGATATAAAATCAACACCCATAAATCAAATGTATACATCCATGATAAATCCACTGAAAGAGAAATTAGGAAAACTACCCATTTACAATAGCCTCAAACAAAATAAAACACTTTGAATTCAATCTAACAAAAGAGGTAAAAGAGGCCTAAGGTTGTGGGCCAGCCCTAGAGTACTCGCCTAGCATGTGCAAGGGCCTGGGTTCAATCCTCAGCATCACATAAGAATAAATAAAATAGGGATATTGTATTCAAATACAACTAAAAATAAATATTTTAAAAAATAGAGGTGAAAGACCTCTACAATGAAAACTACAGAACACTAAAGAAAGAAATTGAAGAAGACCTTAGAAGATGGAAAGACTTCCCATGCTCTTGGATAGGCAGAATTAATATTGTCAAACTAGCCATACTACCAAAAACATACAGATTAAATGCAATTCCTATTAAAATCCCAAAGTGGGGAAAGAAGGATTAAAATAGAACATAAAATAAAGTTATCAATAGAAGCAAAAGCTGGATCTTTAGAAACACCAATGAAATAAGAAAGTTTATTTAAAAATAAAACATGAGGGTTGTGGAGAGTAAGACAGAATTATTAATATTTGGAATCAACATGTATCTGTAAACTGAGGTCTGATAAATGCTCTAATAATAGTATTACTATAAAAAAATAATATTTTCTAGAATACACCTTCCCCAAACACATACATTGCTTGCTCCCTATCTACATTTGGCCTTTCCTCAAATGTGCCTCTCAGGTGATTGATACAGTTATTTGGGTGGAATTCCAATTCATGTTTCCAATATCAGCACTTGATCACCTTGTATACTTAACTAGTCCTTTGGTTACTTCCTCTATAAAACGTTTCACACATTTTTTTTTGTCAAATCCTTTGTCCTACTGTTTTAATCAGCCTGTGAGCTACTGTTACCAAACGACCTAAGAGGAACAGTTTTAAGAAGGAAAAGTTTATTTGGGGCTTACAGTTTCAGAGGTCTCAGTCCATGGATGGTCGACTCCAATCCTCAGAGCCCAAGGTGAAGCAGAACAATATGGCAGAAGAGTGTGGTGGTGGAAAGCAGGTCTGGACATGGCCACCAAAAGCAGAGAGAAAAGCCTCACCACAGACAAAATATATACCTAAAGCTGACCCCCAATGACCCACCTCCTCTAGCTGCACCCTACCTGCCTATAGTCACCACTCAGTTAATCTCCATCAGGGCATTATTGCACTGATTAGGTTAAAGCTCCCACAACCCAATCATTTTACCTCTAATCCTGCTTGCATTTTCTCACACATGAGCTTTTGGGGAACACCACATATCTAAATCATAACAACTAGTTACTACTCTATTAACAAAAATTTAAGCTAATCTGGCATGAATCCCTCATCTCTTCTCTCCACCAGAAACATTTAGACAATTAGGCACATGCATATTTCCTTCCCACCTGCCTCAGTGGCAGAGGTGATGATCATCCTAGGGTAGACCTTCTTTTGTAACCTTTATCTGACTCACCTTCATGGCCTTTGGGACCTGGCTCCGTTCTCCTTTCTCCTATGTCTTCAACAGTTTCTGTATGTAACCCATTTCCCTCAGGGTGAACTTGTTCATGTCTCACCACTGCTATTGTTTGAATGTGTCCCTCAAAGTTTATGCATTAGAACCATAATCCCCGATACAATAGTGTTGAGAGGTGTGGACTTGTACATGTGATTGGGTCATTCATGCCCTCATGAAGGGACTGTTGCTGTTATCCCATGGATGGGTTTCTGACAAAAGGATGGGAGGGTATTTTCAGCAACCTGCCCCAACTCTTGGCTCCCGTCAAGCACTTTTTCTCTCCCTCTCCCTTTCTCTCCCCCTCACCACCCCCCCCACTTCCTTTGCTTAACCTTTGACATAGGATGACACAGCAAGAAAGCTCTTGTCTAATGTGGAATCCTCTACCTTAAACTTCCCAGTCTCCAGAGTTATAAGAAATGAATCTGTCTTCTTTATAAATTACCCAGGCACTGAATTATTTCACTCATCTCTCAAAGAGCTGATCCTTAGAAATAAGTAGTGGTGCTTACGGCTTCTGTTTTCTTACCTCCCATTTATTTCTCATTCCTCTGTAATCTCCTAAAACAAAAACTTCCTAACATCTCCAGGAAATTTTCCATTGACCATTTAGGGGTGCATCTCAAGTATTCTTCTTTTTGAACTTTTGTCTAGCTTCTTATGTATTTATTCCTTTTCGAAAGTCTCCAGTGTTTCTCCCTAATTTTTTTGAAAGTCTCTTAAAATACTCTTCTTGTTAAATTGTTCCTGTGAATAAGTTTAAGAAGAAAATATGTATGGCAGAGCTCTTTCAGATTCTCACCCCTACATTATTACATTAAGTGTGTAAGAGTGCATTTTTTTCATTTTTGTATTTTTTTTTTTTTTTTTTTTTTGGTACCAGGGATTGAACTCAGGAGCAGTTGGCCACTGAGCCACATTCTCTGCCCTGTTTTATATTTTTTATTTAGAGACAGGGTCTCACTATGTTGCTTAATGCCTCACTTTTGCTTAGTCTGGCTTTGAACTTGTGATCTTCCTGCCTCAGTCTCCACATTCTTTTTGTACCAAGGATTGCGCCCAGGGGCACTTAACCACTGAGCTACATCCCCAGTCCTGCCCCACTTTTTATCAGTGAAGCCTATTTGTTTATGCTCTGCTCTACAATTTTTTTTTCTTGGTAGTTTATTTTCATAGCTTCTGAATTAGTAAGGTTTCTCCAGAAAACACAGTCAAAAGGAGATCAATAGGTATATATTGACAGATAAAGAAATGGAATTCTATCTAGTATAGATTTACAGTGTGAACCAGGAAACTTAACACCAAGGGGTGGCAACAATATGAAAAAAATTCTGAATGCAGTTTCTTCTGCTGAACTCCTTTTGCTTAAGGAGGCAGGTCTTCAAGTTCTATTTCAACTGATTGGATGAGGTCCACCTACAAAAATGGAGGGTAATCTACTCGCGCAAAGTGGACTGATTTAAATGTTAATATTGTCCCCAAACAGTTTCCCACCTCTCTCTCTGTCTTTTCCTATTTAATGTCCTTCATAGGTTATTTTCCCCTGTCAAATCCCATTTCCCACAGGATCCGTTTTTGTTCTAGTGCTTTTTTCTCTATGGTCTTTGAGTACTGTCCTCCAGTCCCACAATCTTTATTGTCATTTATACACTCATGATATAAATCCATCCCACCTGTAATATCACCTTCAAGGTTCTGGTGCATACATTTAAATTCTAGCAGCACCAATTCACCTGATGTCTCATAGAGACGTTCAACAACATCTATGCTAAACTCTACAACCCTTCCTTTTCTCACAATCTCTTCCCCACAATAAATCCTATCTAAATACTCCTAAATCACCCTACTTAATTCCACCATACCACCTAGTTCACTCCTTGGTCTGGGTGGTCTAACCTCAGCATTTTGAATTCTCTTTTGTTGTTGTTGTTGTGCTGGAGATTGAACCCAGGGCCTTATGCATGTGAGGCAAGCACTCTACCAATTGAGCTATATCCCCAGCTCTAGTATTTTAAATTCTTTATCACTTAGCTGAGCACTCAAAACCCTGAGTGATCCAAAATTACCCACATTTTCCTGTGCTTAACATCACCTTTTGAGACCTTGAGTTACCTACGGCTCGTGTCTCTGTGTCTTATTTCAGTGTTCTTTCTTGACCCAGGACACTGTCCCATCCCATGTTTATTCATTAGGCTAACCTTTTTTCAATTCTGGATGTTGTTGCTTAAACCTGCAGACAAAACTAGGTGCCATTCACGCTCCAAATATTCCCTGTGCTATTCAATCAGAGCACTTATGACCCTGGAAGGCAGTTAGTGGTTCAAAAGTCTATTCCCCAGCCTGGAATGATTCTAGAGTAATTATACAACTTTTTAGTCCTTGTACCTAATACAGAGCCAAGAAGAGAAGAAGGATACAAAGTTAAAGAAAAAAAAAAAGCCCTACACTTAATGTATAAATCAAAATTGGCTGACTTTACCATGTTTCTATAGAGGAATAATTCTCAGATTGTTCTGCAGATCTCTGAGAGTCCTTTATAAAAAAAAACCACAAGACAAAAGCCATTTTCATCATAACACCAAGCCATTATTTGCTTTATTTACTACTTTGAAATTTCCATTGATCACGCAAAAACAAGAATCAAGGAATTAGCACCACACTGTACTGTTATAATTCACCACATATTCTCATTCAAAAATAACAACAGAATTTCAATTTCACTTAACTATATTCCTGATTTTAAGAATTGAAGTTTATCTTTAAAAATCTCAACCTTTTTTTTTTAATCACCCTGTGTGACATCATTGGGAATGATTCCAAAACATTTCTACTGCATAGCAGCAACAACAAAAAAGTATTTGTATCAAGAAAAGCACATGTGTCCTTGTTTAAGTTGCAATCTAAAATAACGACTTTGTTTTTTTCCCACAAAACATCATTTTAATGTGAAAGTCTGACAGATATGCAATGATCATTCATACTTGGATATCTGGCACACATTTCTCCAAAAATGAATAAAGTGAACCCAACACCTCAAAGACAATAACTGACAGTATTGTTGCCAATGATAAAATCTGAGCTTTCCAGTGAAAGACTAAAATTTTGGAAAACTTATGTCTGCTATTATTAGCTTGACAGCTTCCTAATACTTAAAGACCTCTCTGATGAGAGCAGTGGCAATATTAATGAATATGATTTTTATTACATAATAAAATATGCCAACATTTGGAGGATGTGCATAAATAAATAAGCCAATGTATTTAGATAAACATGCAGGATGGTACAGACTCATGATGGATAGAAGACCCTTTAAAAATACACAAGAGAGGGGCTGGGCATGTGGCTCAAGCGGTAGTGTGCTTGCCTGGCATGCGTGTGGCCTGGGTTCGATCCTCAGCACCACATACAAACAAAGATGTTGTGTCCGCCAATAACTAAAAAATAAATATTAAAAATTCTCTCTCTATATCTTTTAAAAAAAATACACAAGAGAGCAGTAGATTTGGTTGTAAGTAAATCTGAAAAATTCACTGTGTGGTTTGATTCTATATTGCATATGTCTTTTATAAATCTACTATTTGTCAAGATTTAGTGTAGTGTCAATAATATAGAAAATTATCTGAAGATATTCCTCCTTTTGATATATATATATGTTCTTCATCTATTTTAATCATAGAGCATATAGCACCAATATGGCAGATATAATAACCTAGCTATTTTCCATTACATCAAGAAATTTACAGAAATATAAAAAATGCTTCTCTTCTTACTGAATTTTTAAATTTTAAATAAATATTTTAATAAAAATATTCTATTTATTTTAACATGTAATGGGCTAATTAATGTTATTTGAAAATGAACTAATGTACATTTTTAAAAATTGTTGAGCTTTAATTCCTGTCATGGTTAATATAGAACTACTTTATAAAAGCCCTTTATAGTCCTCAGCAATTTTTAAGATTGTAAAATAGCCCTGAGACCAAAATGTTTGCTAGTTACTGCTTTCATGATATTTACCTCAAGTCACAAATAATGAACATAGAATTATTTTAAAGAATACTTTTGTTTCCTGAGCTTGTGAATCAATTTAAATGTTTATTTACAAATACACTTCGAGTAATTTATTCTGTATTCCTGAATGATCAATTAGACCAACAGTTAGAGAGGGGCATGGAATTTATAAAGACCAACATCCAAATCCCAGCTCCATCTCTTAGACACATGGGGAACAAAGGAGGAGGCAGAACCTGAATGCATTTTAGGAATGTCAGAGTAAATTAATGTTCCCAATTTTTAGTTGCCTACAAGAGGATCTAACTTCCCTGCATCGGTGACATCATTATTTGCTTAACCCAGTGAAATGTAAGCAAAAGTGATAAATGCCAATTCTGAGAGTAGTTTTCATTGACATCATGAAGCTTGGACATGTCCTTTTCCCTCTCCTACGAAGGAACACTCCAAACTCCCACATAGAGCTACTCCTTCAACCTGGACTCTAGACTGAAGAAGATATGGGACAAAGCTGTGTGGACAAGGTGACATGAGTAATACATAAAGCATTGTTTTGTAGGAGAAGTGTAACCGAGCAATATCCGAGCAATATCCTGTCACCAACAGTGTCCACCAAAATATCCACAATTGATATAAAATGATAATCAAGTATTACAATGAATAAAAAATCTTATTATCTTATGTCAATACAGTAAGCTCTTGGTGAATAAGAAATGCAGTTGGCTTTTTTCTTTAGTATCTTCATTCATCTACTTCTTTCTTCCTATCAGAACCTCACTTCTATTTAGTTGTAATAGCCTTTTCCATGCAGCTCATGTGGTTTAGGAGAAAGGTCTCTTGTGTCTGTGACAGTCTTTATTGTTCTAAGAATCCAGTTCCTTCTTTAGAATTGGCCTAAGAATATACAAGTGTCATAATTCAGGCTGCTATAAGCAAGTGTAATAGATTGGATAACTTATAAACCAAAATGTATTTCTCACAGTTCAGAAGGCTGGAAGTCTGAGATTGTACCTCTACATGGTAGAAAGAAGGTGAGAGAGCTCTCTGGAGTTCCTTTTAGAGTGACCAATCTCAGTAATGAGGAGCTTACCCTCATGACCTAATTGTCTTCCAAGGGCACCACCTCCTAATATCATCACTTTGAGGATTAAAATTTTAACATATGATCGAGGGAATCAAAAACATTTGGTCTGTTTCAACGAGTCACCAATTCTGACCAATAAGAACTAGAGAAAAGTTTGGTTGAAACTCCTAGAAAATTGTTCTTAACATTTAAAATAGAATCAAAATGTCTTTCTGTCACATCATATGTCTATATATGAACAAGAGAAAATATACTTGCTATTACAATCTGAGCACTAGAGGTATAGGGGTTATAGAAATGTGTAATCTACATGAGTAGGAATATAGAAAGGACCTGGGTCTTTGACAACACTATAGACATATTGGGTTAATGAAACATCTATCCATCTGGAGTTAATATTATTTGAGCCAATGACTTTTCTTAGTGTTAAACTAATTTGGGTCATATTTTCTGACGTGTATAGGAAAAAATATTCTAAGTACCACAAGACAGTTTTTTTAATCATCAAATTTCCCACTAAGTATAATTTTACAGATTTTTGACCCTTACCTATTGCTTTCTTGCTATAGGGAATAATTTGCAGGGAAACTGATGTTAATGTGATTCCATTTGTCTAGAATGCCCTTCCCACACAATTGGCTGATTGATTCAAGCCTCAGGTAAGGACTTTTAAAACTTTGGCTTATATATTTCATGGCAATAAGAATTTATGGTGCTGCACTAACAGACAAGCTGTTTAACTACAGTTGCTAGTGCTTTAACAAATGCATCTTTATCTTTCCAACACCGATTCAGAACCATATTTGAGAGTAATATTATCCTTCACCAAGTATTACATTAATGGCTATCCAAGCCATTGGATGTTATTCTTTTATTCAAAATAAATACTGTTGATGATTTTATATCATATTCACTGTCTGATCAGAATAAAATATCAACAGGTGAAAATATAAACATAACACACATTTCATTTCTTTTCAACTAGACTCACAAAAACTCTTCAGGAATCAGTGGAATGTTTCTGACATGAGATAAGAGAATGCATAACTAAAGGTGACTTAAAAAGGTTTTCTTTTCCCCCTATGGTAAGTAAGTGAATAGAGGTAGGTGGTCCCAGGATTGTTTAGATGGTCAGTGATTATCTTGGCTCCTTTCCATGGTCTGAGTAGTACTGTCACAGTTCCAGTTTACCCCCTCCATTTATACGACTGTGTCCCTCATGTATTTCTCTTCCCTTTGTATCAGAAAGCAATATATTGTACCAGAAAAATCACAGCAAGCTATTCTCATCCTATGACAAAAACAAACCAAGCATTGGCCAAGTGTTGTGGTATCATTCAGATAGGCTAACCATCCTTTCTTTATTGTACTGATACTCAATAGCTGAATAAAATTGAGGTTTTGTCAATAAGAATTAGGTAATGCCTGAATATGGAAGCCAACATCTGCCCTTACCATCTCCTATATATTTAATCTGCTTCCTATATATTTAATCTCTTCCCTCTAAAATGCAATCCAACATTTACCACCATAGACTGTCAGCAATGTTTTCATTCACAGAAGACAATTATGTTGTCACAGTCAAACAGACAGGAAGGACTGGTATAGATGTCAGTGTCTACACATCAGCCACCCATGTTGGACAGAAAAAGGTTCCTAATCCAATATATTCAACACTTGCTGATTTAATAAATAGCATATAGGTCTTAAAAGATGAGAATGTTAGGGGCTAGGGATATAGCTCAGTTGGTAGAGTGCATGCCTCAAATGCATGGGGCCCTGTGTTCAATCCCCAGCAACACACACACACACACACACACACACACACACATACACACACACACAAGAAAGATTAATGTTTTAGCATAAAATATTTATAATTTCAAAATGAAAGGCAGTTTTAATGAAAAGTAATATAGCTATAAACACATAACATATTGACAGATAGTGGATAGACTTTTATATTTTAATACCTGACTGGACCAGCACTGGCTTCATCCCACCTGTGTGAGTTAAGTATATTTTCTGAAAAAAACATTGAGTTACTAAGGAGTAAAATTTTAAAAAGACACAATAAATTCACTAGAAGAAGTCATCCTTCAATCATTTTAATTTTCACTTCTGGTTACCAATTAGAATCACCCAACTTTGGTCATCCTATCTTTCTAAATAATTTTTTCTTTTAGCTCCTTATCTTATCTTGCTCTTATAAATTAATTTACTTGTATATTTGGTTTGCTGGCACTTGTGGAATATGAATTCCATCGCTCTCCCATTTCACATTACTATTACTCTGGGTTTTTTTCTATAATTAAAAAAAAAATGTTCTAATTAGTTATTCCTCTGGTTTCCAAGCTATTAAAACATGTCCTCTTTAGAGAAAAGAGGAACTTTTATCTTAATTATCCTATTTATTTGATTTACTTTGTGAATTTCTCTTGGTTCTAAAAATGGGCATCTTTGCCACATTTAGTAGAGGATACCTTTCTAAAAGTTTGTTTGTTTTTTTAACTTGTAATGATAGTTTTATAATCAGGCACATCCTTTTTTTTTTATTCACTGTCATGTGGGTATCTCCTTTATAGAACACTTCATAGCACAAGAATGAATAAATCATGGCTTGATGTCTTATCTGTTTTTCCTACTTGCCTGGAACCTGCAGTGAGGCATGATCAGAACATCTCAGTTCATCATCATCTCCCTGTACAAAGAACAGTCTCTTAAAGATTATCAGAGCCCAGTCAGTTTATATTGAAGACATAAGTGAGTTAATTCATAACTCTATTAAGCTTAAATTTTATTCTCCACTAATCAGTTGTTGATTTATACTAAAGTAACAGATACCTATTAAGCAAAGATTGAATGAGCACATGCCACATGCCAGTAGATGGAGAGAGGATACAGCTTGTGATCCTGAGAACCTCATAGGATAGTGAAATTTATTTGATTACATTGGAAAATAAAATTCTAATTTTAAAAACTGGCAAGGAGGGTACCTAGCACGACTAATGATTCGATTGTGCCACTTCTGAAGGAGTTTTCTTTGAATATTTTAAACAAATTTAAACATAATGAAATTGCTTTAAGTCAAAGCTACATAATACTTTCCTGTGAGGATGTCAGACAGGATTAAGAAAGCAGGAGGGAAATGTTTGAAAGAAGAAAGAGTCATACAAAGGGTGATTAGGGCCATTCATGAAGTCAAGTGCTCATGGACTAGAAACTGGACCATCAAAATCACATGTACATGTCAACCATAAAAATAACCATTATAGTTACATAGGTAGTATTTCTTTCTGCTCAAGTAGTGGGACCCATAAGTACTCTTA
Source organism: Ictidomys tridecemlineatus (assembly GCF_052094955.1). Taxonomy (NCBI): domain Eukaryota; kingdom Metazoa; phylum Chordata; class Mammalia; order Rodentia; family Sciuridae; genus Ictidomys; species Ictidomys tridecemlineatus. The sequence goes on from NC_135487.1 coordinate 54,657,303, forward strand.
AGAGATATTTTTAACTTGGAATGTACTATTTTTTTATGTTCTCCAATTATCCTACCCATGCTTCAAGTGCCATCTCTCCTAAGAAGTCTTCAGTTATTTCTCTAGCTAAAAACAATCCTAACTCCACTGCAAAATTGTTCAGAAGAAAAAAGAACAAGTGAATATCAGCACACTTTCTGAACTGTAAATATTTAAACAACAATTAATTCATTCATCCTTTAATTCAACAAATGTTTATGAATCTTCTGCCATTTGCCATCTTTCATCCAGGAAGTGGACATACATTAGTTAAGCAAGAAGAGAAATCTCTTATGAGATTACTTAAAAATAGGAAAAACCTGCCTGTACAGGTGGGGCACACCTGTAATCCCAGCCACTCAGGAGGCTGAGGCAGGAAAATCACAAGTTCAAGGCTTGCCTCAGCAATTTGTAGAGGACTGAAGCAACTTGAAAAGACCCTGTCTCAAATTAAAAATAAAAAAAAAAATCTAGAGATGTATTTCAGTGGTAAATGTCCCTGTGCTCAATCCCCAGCAGCAAAAATAAATAAATGAATAAATAAGAAATAAAGTAAGAATAAAACTACCACCACCACCAAACACACAAAAAGCAAAAGAAACATGAGAAATGTGAACTATGTTCCCAGTTAAGTGCTTTGGAGAGTATATTAAACAGATGAGTATGATATGAAGTTTCTGTGTGTGGTTAAAATTTATATTTGGTGACTGCAATACCTCTCATTGAAAAAGTTATCTTTCATTACCAATTTGTAAGTAAGAAGATGAGATCTGTGGAAACCTGGCAAATCACCAAATCAGTCAGCGGAAAAAGAAAATACAAAATTCCCTGAAAAGAAATTGTGTTTGAACTGTTAGAGGAAGAATAAGGAGCAAGTGATTGAAGGGTCGAAAGTAGAGAATGAGGTCGAGAGACCATGGGAGAGCAGCTGTGTACATCATATACACTTGAGGACTTATTTATCAAACATATCAATCAGATAGTAGCAATTAGTGTTTGTAGTTAATAGTAAGTAAATATTTCCCTATTTGAACCATCAAAGTAACTTTAATGATATTTTCTTAATGGTCTTTATGCTCCTTTTCCTGTCATTCATTGCATTGACTCTTGATAAGGATTAACTATTACTCATTATTTGTACCTTATAACAGTACACTGGATAATTTGCTGCCCTTTTCACGGAATTCATCTTTATTGGTGCTTGCTTTATTGAAAAATGGTCACCAACCTGGCTCTACCTTTACATCAGCCAAAGCAGAATTTGGTAGTTTTATGAGTTTTGCTTAGCCATAATCTGAACACCTGTTAATCAGGGTAGATGCATACTTCTTCACATTTTGTTTGGGCACATCAGTGTTCTATAGAACTTCCCCAGATGATACATGCTCCTTCTGTAAGTCAACAACAACAACAAAAAATTCAACTATTACCATGTGCCATGCATTGTGGGAATGCCCTGGTTAATATGATAGACATTTTCTCTGTCCACATAATGCTCACACTCTAGTAGGGAAGAAAGCATTTCCAGTTGAAATGCTTCCTATGTGAAAGTGATTCTTCTTGCTTCTAGACTAACATTTAAATATGAGGTCATGGTTTAAAAGAAAAACTACTATTTATATGGCAAGTCCACATGAAAAAATTTTATACGTACTACTTTATTTAATATTCATAAATCCAGAGATGTAAGCATCATTTATATTTTACAGATGAAGACACTAAAGCACTTAAAATTTTTTAAAAACCTAGATCTGCCTACCTTCAATACCATATTTTTTATCTCACAGACATTGTGTTCCCAATTGGTTGCTTCTTTAGTTTATCACCTATAGTTTTATAGGCATTAATTAATTTCAGATAGCAAAATGTGACAAGTGTGGGTAAATTTCAGATAGCAAAATATGACAAGTGTGGCTGGGCATACCCATTTCCTCATAATGCCTGAAGACCATAAATTCTGATTACATTCAAGGAACTAGGTGTCATTTGATGTGATATTGAAAATGAGCATGTAAGTGACTGTAGTTAGGGTAATGGAGAGTATAAGCAGGACATGGGACCACTTGAAGAAAAGGCACTGAGTTTTAAGGATAATACTTAATTATTCTAAATAGCTATTATTTCCAGCTGCTTGTATACCCCTTCATAAACATTTGCTCAATTTTAGGAATGAACTAATTTTAAGAGTGTAGTCTAGGATATCATGTTATAAGTTAACAACATCTTTTCTGAAAATTCCAACAGACACAGTTTGCTCCTCTGTCCACTCCAGTAGAGAAACTGCCAAAAACTTCAAAGACATGAATCCATGTCAGTTTTAAGAGAATATTAATGATTTCTCTAACTGGCATTTTGTCCCCAGTACAACAATCATAATCTAGTCTCCACTGATCAGTTTAAGTGTAGGGGTAGGCTATATACTTTGTTTTCTTTGTAACATATAGTCATGTTCTGATGTGAGTATTCTCTACAGGTTCATGTGTGCATATTCTTAGCAGTTTGAAGATATCTGCAGCCTTATGAGTTGCATAAGAAACTGCTGCTTGGCTTATTTGACAGAGGATGAATCTCAACGTAAGTTGGCAAGGATTTAGAAATAGCTCCTTCTTTATGAAAAATTTCCTGACCACTCCTGAACATACCAAATACTTTCTGCCCATCTATTCATTCAGGACTAGTCATATTCTGCCATAAATACCAATTTCTCATATGTATATCCCAAATGTAAATTGGTTACTCTCACAGGCTGATTTTTAAAACTCAGAAGCTGGTATGCATTATTCTGAGCTTTCTTTGCTTGCAATACAAAGTCTAAACACAATCAGCATTTTCTCAATTTAATATCTTTTGCAGAAATTTGAGTCACAGGGAAGAATCACATTTTAAAATTTGACTCTCATAATTTATGTGATTTTCTAACCACAGAAGTCATCTCCTTCTATGGGATCTTTCCTATAATTTTGCATTAAGTTTTACCAGTATCCTAGCCTGAACCTTTTACTTTGATTTTTTTTCAAGTAATTGTCAAGAACTACCATTGCATACTCTATTATGCAGAATAATGTGTCAGTATCACCTTCTACTCTCACTTCTCATACCCTTGCCCATTCCAGTGCTCTGGAAAAAAATAACAATAAATAATTCAGGTACCATAATGATCTCATTCTAGAAAATAATAAAAAAGAGTTAAAAGTACTTTTCATGGTATATCTATTTCATTTGCCTTACTGATTTGAACATAGTTTGAGGTATTACACTATGCTCATCTATGTTATTCCTAATTCTTTACCCTTGATAAATACTGTAGCATGTGCTAATTGGTGGATTATGTTAGAATAGCTCATCTGTGAAAGCAAATTAGTAAAATGAAGATTACCTTTTCTCTGACACTTCAAGAAAGGATTGTATTTTATGTTACTTGATGGAATTTTTCAAAAACATCTATGTGAACTCACTAATCTTCAAGTTCTTGGAAGCCAGAGGCTTGGTTTAATCTCATCTGTGTTATGTTTTGGATGTGAGTTTTCTCCCAGAAACTTCTTTTAATTCAGAAATAGTCAGAGGTGAAATGATTAGATCATGATAGCTATATACTAACCAGTTCATCCTAGTTGGAATGGTCTGACTGGGTGGTGGAGCATGACTGATGGAGGTGGGTTGCTGGGTGCTTGCTGTGGAAGGGTTGCTCTTCCTGTGACCCTTCCCACATTTCTCACTACCTCTCTCTGCTTCCTGACCCTACCAGGAGCTGAGGAGATTTCCTCTTCTGTACCATTCCCCTACCCCCTTGATAAGCCTCAGCTTCAGCCCAGAGCAATGGAGTTGGCCTTCTATGGACTGAGACCTCTGAAACCATAAGCCTTTAATAAAGTTTTCCTCCTCTAAGTTGTTCTTGTCAGGTGTGTTGGGCATAGTGATGCAAAAGCTAACTAAAACAATCTGCATTGTGAAAGGTAATGGGACTTGAGAAATAAGAATTGATGGGAAAGCCAGGCATGGTAACTCAAGTTTATAATCCCAGTGCCTCGAAAGGCTGAGGCAGGAGGATTGCAAGTTCAAAGTCAGCTTCAGCAAGTAAGCAAGACCCTAAGCAACTCAGTGAAACCCTGTCTCTAAATAAACTGAAAAAAATAATAATAATGGATGAGGTTTATTAAAGATAAATTAAAAATAAGCAAACATATACATGTTATGTTATAAGAAAAGTAGGAAAAGGATGGGAAAATGGAAATAGCAAGGGAACACACCCATGCTCTGCCCTTCTTGAAAAGTCATCTATATTGCACTTTGATTTACTTTGCTTGAGAGAGAAGTTATTCAAGTTTGAGGAAAAAAAAAAACCTTTGAGCTTTGGTGATAACATCATAGGGAGGAGGGATTGGAGGTAGAAATAATAGACATCTTCCTGGAAAAAAAGCAAATTCAAAATGAAGTCTTCCTTCTGGAGGCAAAGAATTTCTCAGCATCAGAGTGGGAGAAAGGCACCATTTATTTAAACCACTGAAATTACTGAATATTAACAGCATCATGTGGCAGGATATGTTTTACATTCATGCTGTTCTCACATTCTCAGATGCCAAGCGAGTCAGACAGGGTGTCATAATATTGTAATCTATATTCTTCAGTACACTGAAGTATTTTGTACAAAGTAAGTGTTCACTAAATCGGTTGAACTTAATTTTATACAATTAGCCATATATTCCTAGAAGTAGAATTTGAAAACAGAACTTTTTAAAGTTTAAGTTTTGTAATCATTTTATAGACATCAGCCAACAACCTATAATTTCAAAAAAATGGAGATATTAATAAGCATAGGAGAAAACAATGGTGAAATATAAATAAAAAGTAATTTTTTACTTTAATAATTTTAGCATAGATAATGAATACAAAGACATATGAACATATATTATATGTATACAAGCAGGCAATACAATCTAAAATTAAGGAGCTTTTTAATGTTATAACTCTTCTACTTTTATAAAGTTTTGATTCATTCCCAGGGAAGTGAAATAATCTCCTTAGATTTAATGTTAACATAATCATGGAAATCTTAAATTAACTAGGTGTGTACTTTAGAGAAACAGACTATATCTAGATATATTTGTATATATGATACATAAAAGGTTAAATACCAATGGTAAAATCTTCCTAATCTTTTTATATATGTACTTAATATTATAAAAATACCCTGCTACACTTTAGAAAATAATGTCTGCATCCTGATCCACTTAGAATCTATTTTATATAATGAAAATAAAATAACTTCCACTGGCTTAATACAGAAAACAAATTACATTCATAATGATTTTCATATTACCTATTCACTATCAAGACTACTAGATTCTTATTTATTTTACAATGCCTTGTTGTACAGAGAGAAACTACTGTAGAGAAACAAACATTTTCATTTTTTTATTTGAAATCAAATATCAAGCTTAACACAGAATGACAGACAGTGAACTGTATTTAATTTTCTTTTCTTATGCAGGAGCAAATACACTAATTCAAGTTCAGAGATACTGGTCTACGGCATTTTCAAGCAATGAAACTAAGGAAGAAGTGTTATTGAGTTAAAGATTACACAATGTGAACTGTCAGTGTCTGATGGGAAGAATAAGGTTATCAAAAACCCTTTGGCTATATCTATGTAATGCCAAATTTTTGTTTGAACACTGAAACATTCCTTTAACTCAACTGGGTGAAGGTTAGTTCATTGATGTGGTTTAAATCCTGGAGGATATCGGAGATTCTCAGATCTGTGACCTTTTCTTGGGAGAAATGAGGGGAAAGCTGGGTGTTGTGATAGTGGGGATATGTAATGAATTGAGAAAACTTCAACACCTTTTCCTTATACTCCTAAAGCCTCATGGGATTTAACAAAAAACTGACTTTCTATGGGGAAGATTTTGATATCTATATTGATACCTCACTTTCAGTTGTTGTTTTTTTTGCCACAGAAAACATGTTGGAACAATATAATTTTTTCATTTATAGATAAGAAGAATCCTCTGCATTTCAAACTTTCATTATGATAGACATGGAGATTAAATAAATAAATGTGTTTAGCTCTTCTATTGGGACAAGAATTCTGATACATAATTGGTGAGAATTTGAATTAGTTCAATATTTTGGGAAGGGGAATTACCTTCTAACAAGTTTTTGTAAAAATATAGTATTCATATATATGCAAAAAATCTTAATATTTCTTTGTTTCTGCTTCTTCACTTCTTTGTCTTTGTTTTCATATTTTTGTTATGCTAGTGATTAGACAAGGGTCCCCACAAATGCTCAGCAAGTGCTCTACCACTGAACAATATCCCAACCCCACAAATAATATTTCTAAAACATGTTATAAATGTTTTACATAAGACATTTACATGTACACATTCATGAACAAGAATATGCAAATTTGTTGAAATAATGAAAATTTTAGAATCCACTTATTAGCTGCTAGTAAAAAACAGATTACCTAAATTATGGTACATTCATCCAGTGGGATTCTCTGAAACCTATTAAAAAATGGGATGTCACTATATTAGTATTAAAAGAAAAGGATATGAAAGTTATAAGGAAGTATATATAATAAGAATACATTTTGAGAAGATAAAATTAACAACATATCTGTTTATTGCTATATGCTGAGAAAAATTCACAAGAATACACTGTATTAATAACTGTGGTTATTTGAAGAGAAGGAATTACATAGAGCTTTCATATTTTTACCTTATAAAATTTTGCACTGCTTTGGGTTTTAACAATAAGCATCTCAAATTTCCTTTTATACCATCATCAGTCTAAAAAGAACTAAATTATCTTGCTTTTCTACCTTTTGTTTCTCAAATTTAAACTCTTAATTGCTAGATGAATCTTGGAAACACCTTTCATGATTCAAATTGTTTGTGCATACTGCTAACACAGTCTGAAAGATTTTATTTAAATAATATTATTAATAGTATTGATTAGTGTACCTCATAAGACAAAGCAACACCAATTGTGTTGATCATTTAAATGATGGAGATAACTGGTATTTTTAGAAGATTTTTGCTTTCACTGTTGCTGAAAATATATTAGGGCTATAATGAATAATAATTAAAATATGTCTTTGTTTCACTTAGAAGCTATTAGTAAAGTTGCATACTTAACTTTGTAGCTACATCATGGTGACAAGGCTCATTTCTACTGCCACCTCTTATAGTTTCATGCTCAACAGAAAGGAAATATATAAAATTTTATTAAGGGTAACATGAATATTTGAACATCAAAAAAAGAAATCATCTAAAAAATTACAATGTAAACAGATAAGTTAGTCCACTTTCAAAATATGGCAGGCTTAATATCATAAAAATACTTATAGGATAAAACAACTAGAAATGCTGGTTAAAAATAGCAAACTACTCTTCCCATGCTCTTCCTCCCTACCCCACTATGAGTCACTCCCACCTTATATCAGAGAAAATATTTGGCATTTGTTTTTCTTTGGGGGTGGGGGATTGGCTAACTTCACTTAGCATAAGATTAATTCTAGATAGGGAAGAGGGTTGGGAGGGAAAGGGAGAGGGAAGGGGATTAGTAAGGATGGTGGGATGTGATGGTCATCATTATACAAAGTACACGTATGAAGACTTGAATTGGGTGTCAACATACCTTATATACAAACAGAGATATGAAAAATTGTGGTATATATGTGTATTAAGAATTGCAATGCAAAAAAGTACATGTATAATGGTATTAATTGGCATGAACATATTTTATATACAGAGATAACAAAAATTGTGCTCTATATGTGTAATAAGAATTGTGAAGCATTTCACTGTTGTTGTGTATTAAAAAAATAATAATAAAATTTAAAAATAGCAAACTATGAGTGTGTCTTTTCCCCCACATTCTCACCAACACTTATTGTTGTTTTTGTGCTTAATAGCTGCCACTCTGACTGGAGTGAGATGAAATCTTAGAAAGTTTTGATTTTCATTTCTCTAATTGCTAAAGATGTTGAACATTTTTTCATATATTTGTTGATTGATTGTACATCCTCTTCTGAGAAGTATCTCTTTAGTTCCTTGGCCCATTTATTGATTGGGTTACTTGATTTTGGGTGTTTAGCTTTTTGAGTTCTTTACATATCCTAGAGTATCTATCTGATACTATATACCTAGTGCTCTATCTGATGTGCAAGTGGTAAAGATTTGTTCCTAAGATGGAGGCTATCTATTCACCTCACTGATTGTTTCTTTTGCTGAGAAGAAGCTTTTTAGTTTGAATCCATCTTATTTATTAATTCTGGTGGGACTGAAAAATAGTGCAGTCAATATGGAAAGCAATGGAGATTCCTTAGAAATTGGAATGGAACTACCTTTTGACCCAGCTATCCCACTCCTTGGTGTATACCCAAAGAACTTAAAAACAGCATACTACAGGGACACAACCACATCAATGTTTATTGCAGTACAATTCACAATAGCCAAACTGTGTAATTAACCTAAAAATGTGGCATATATACACAAAGGAATATTAATCAGCAATAAAAGGGAATAAAATCATGGCATTTGCAGATAAATATATGGAGTTGTAGAATATAATGCTGAGTGAAATTAGCCAATCCCAAAAAACAAAATGTTTTCTCTGATATAAGGAGGCTGATTCATAGTGGGGTTGGCAGGGGGAGCATGGGAGGATCAGATAAACTCTAGATAGGGCAAAGGGGTGGGAGGAAAAGGGAGGTAGCATGGGGGTAGGAAAGACGGTTGAATGAGATGGACATCAATACCCTAAGTACATATATGAACACACGAATGATGTGAATATACTTCATATACAATCAGAAATATGAAAAATTGTGCTCTATATATGTAATATAACTATAATGCAGTCTGCTGTCATATATAACAAATTAGAATAAAAATAAATAGCAAACTACCTCTGTTTTTATTGTTTCATGGACAGAAAATTGTTGAGGGAAGGACTCTTTGGAGGCCAAAATTAAGAGAAATTGGGAAACATAAGATAAAGAACATTAAACAACTCAAAGCATTTAAAATTCTCATAAAGGAATTTCTAGTTTCAGTCATCTGGAATGTATCTACTAACAGTCAGCTGGATAGTTCACTAGACCTTCAGCCTAAGAAAGGTGGGAGTTAAATAAAACCTCTACTTAAAGGTGACACCCCTGAAGGGTTTCATTTCCACAACATGGTTATTTTGAAAACACCTACCTACTGAAAAAGAGGGGTTATAAGTTGCATTGTCTGCATCAACTTTGGCTCTGGATGGGGAAGAAAGTCTTTTCTATAAGGATTAATAATCATAGGCATGCCCTTTTCAGCATTTGGAGTTTATTTATGTGATCTGGGAAATAAACAGCTAAAAACTAAAATGATTTAAGTAAGTAGCTCCCTGGAGCTCCTGAAAGAAACAAATACAAATTATTTCTGGAGAGAAACAATCAAGGTTTCACATAATTTCCACAGGTAAAGGTCAATGGAGAATAAACTCACAATACAAAAAAAAAAAAAGAGTACACCATCATGAACAAAATTCAGAAAAAAATAAAATAGCCCCTCAAATTAGACAAGAATATCAGATATTGAAATTGTTACAGCATAGAATATGAAGTAGTGAATTAAAAATATGAACAAGAAACATGATGCTTGCAGAAACTATCAGAACATTTTAATATATAACTAAATAGAACTTCGTGAAATTATAAATGTAATTAGTGTATTAAATACGCAATGATGTGATAAATATATCATAGTTAAGAGAGAATTAGTAAACTGGATGATAAAGACCACAAATTTGCATAGATACAGAAATAGACAAAGAGAAAAATATGGAAGAGATGGTAGCAGATATAGAAGATAAAATAAAGAGACAATATAGAGAATGAGGGGTATTGAAGACAATATATAAAAAGGATGAATACTTTTCAAATCAATTTTAAATCCCTAGTGTCATGAAAAGAAAGAAATAAAATTTAAAAATACAATATTAGGAAATAAAATGAAAGGAAATACCATATCTGAACACATATTATTCAAAGAAGGGGAAAGAAAATGGCTCATCAGTCACCAGAATGGTGGAATGATTGGCTACAAAGAAATGGCAATTATGCTGAGTATAGATATTGCAACTTCAACAATGTACAACAAAACTCTGGGGAAAATATCTTCAAAGCACTGTCAACTATCCATGGTGAATCATACCCCACCTAACTATTAGTCACAAATAATATTAAGAAAGATATATTCATCTAACCTAACATTTTGGACTTTGCATGTTTTTTGGGTGTGTATGGTGGGGGGCAGTAACCAGGAATTGAACTTGGGGCAGTTGACCATGGAGCCATATCCCCAACGCTATTTCATTTTATTTAGAGATAGGGTCTTATTGAGTTGCTTAGTTCCTCACCTTTGCTGAGGCTGGCTTTGAACTCCTGATCCTCCTGTCTCAGCCTCCTGAGCTGCTGGGATTCCAGGTGAGTGCCACCATACCTGACTGGAATTTGTGATTTTTATAGTTGTCTATTATATCAGTTGCAAACTATTGACAAGAAAATGTAACAAGTAAAATATTGTCCTGAATCCAAGTAGTTTTCTAGTTTCATACTACCATACACTGCTTTTCTTGAAGATAGAACTAAATGGTTTTCAAAAAATTGTATAATAATAAGTAGTATAACTTTATTGTTAATAATCAATAGCATCAAGTCTCCATCTTGAACCTTGAGTAGATTGTATGCTAAATACTTCCATCAAAAATATACTGAAATATTCTGCTGGAATATGTATACCAAAAGGCATTTATTTGCCTCTTAATTAGGCATAATACTGAGACCTAACCAAACAATGTTGAGTCCTGACTATATATGATACTTAAATTATCCTATTCCATACTGCTTTTATTAAAAATATATAGTTTAATGGATCATAACGTTTTTGAATTATTATATTTGCCATCACTGCTGGACTATTTTCTCTCTGGCAGATAGATTGACAAGATATGTGCAGAGTGGGGGAAAAAAGAAAAAAATTATAAAATAGTATTGTTAGAGTTATCACACCTTAGTATATTTTGTCAAAATCAAATTATGATTTAATTTACTCATATTTACCTCCATCATTTAGACTTACATAATAAGCAAAATAGGGTCTTTCTATATCTATTTCCCCATCACTAAATGGAAAGGCATTTTTCTCCTAGGAAGTCTCTTTCTGGAACAGAGCATATTCTAGCCATTGTAACTGAAGTCCCAGGAGTTGAGTTATGAGATAAAACAATGATAAGTGGGCTGTTGTAACACCACAGAAAGGCACCACTTTAGCAGTGATTTCAAAAAGTAGAAATATTAGAATTTAATTGTTGCCAATGCTTTCAGTTATGCATTTGGAGGTATGGCAAGCACAAAGGAAAAAAAATAACATAATGATCATAAAAGTAGAGATCTAACCACATTAACAGACTGACAAATTTCTACAGTAACTCTTTTGTAGACCTAAAGACAATTTTATAAGTTGATCCCAATTGTAAAGATGTTTAGGTTTAAGATCATTTATAAAATAATATTTATAATAATGTATTTGTTATTTTTCTACTATTTATGATGTTACCAATATTCGATTTTAGAAAGATCTTCCAAGAAATATCAGAAAAAATATTTTAATGTTTTTGTCATTTTGTGTGATAGATGACACTCCATTCATGAGTATTTTCTTGACCTAACTTCTAAGGAAAAATAATTGGTGCATCCATAGATTATTGGTTTATCACAGAAATGATTTAGTATCCATAATACACAGATTCTTTGATTAAGGGTTTGTGTCATCTAAGGGAAGGTGAATGCTGTATGTGCTCTGAATTGTTTGTACATGTAGTCTGAACTCTGGTTAGGTGTGCACTGTGATTCATGTATTTGTAGACCACTGGATGTTTTCAGTAATTTATAGCTATCATTTAAAAAAGATTTCTAGGAAAAAAATCAACTATATTTCAATATTTCAATAATTAATTATTTCAATAATTCCTAATTCTTCAAGTTAATAATAATGAGCTGTATTAACATTTAAGAACATAAGATAATGCAATTGTGGGAGGGGGTGGGTACTGGGGATTGAACCACTAAGCCACATCCCCTCCACTATTTTGTATTTGATTTAGAGAAAGGGTCTCACTGAATTGCTTAGCACCTCACTTTTGCTGAGGCTGGCTTTGGACTAGTGATCCTCCTGCCTCAGCCTCCCAAACTGCTGGGATTACAGGCATGACACTGTGCCCAGTGGATAATGCAATTTTAGAATTTGAAAAACTTTAGGTTAGTTTCAAAATGTTAATTTTAGAATGAAGAAATGTATTTAAAAATGTTATATGGTTATGAAAATATCTAGAGATGGCAACAATATTCTCAGAAAATATTTACACTGTAATATGTTGATGAACTTATCTACATTGTTTTCCTTAAAAATGTTTTATTCTTCTTGGCTGCCCTTTTTGCTCAGATTTTATCTAAGATCAGATTTCTGTTAGAGGACTAGCATGATAAATGTCGTCTGAAGTTCTTATGAGAGCAAAGTGCCAATTTGATATAGCACTACACAGCACACAGACTTGGGAGTTCACGATCTGTTTTAAAGAGATCTGTGGGGTGAGAAATATTAAGCAAGCAATCTGTACCACACTTAAGAATTAATAATACAAAAAGAAAGGATGGAGAAAAGCCAAAGACATTTTGAAGAACAAGATGAGAGCCCTTGTGCTCCCTACATATCAATATTGATTATAAAGTTACAGTATTTCAGACAGTTTTCAGTTTGGACAGGACAGAGGAACAAATGAAAACAAATTAACAGCTCAAAAATAGACCAACAAACTAATATATTATAGACTATTCTGTAGTACAGTAGCAGCCTTGGGGATGGGGGAATTAAGCCGTACCTCACACCATACAAAGAATCAAAGTCTGGAAGGAACAAAATATACTATTATAAAGTTTTTAGAACAAAACACAAAAAGATATTCAAAACCTTCATGTAATAAAGCTTTCCTGAAAGTAGATAGCACATAATGGAAAGAATTAATAAATTTGACAATATTAAATTAAAGCTTCTTTTCATAAAAATATACACATATTGAGGAAAAAAAACAAAAGATGAGATGTAACTGACAAAACAATTAGAATCCAGAATCAATGAACACATGCACACACATAGAGTGTTGGTCAACTTTGTTGTCACTGTGACCAGAACACCTGACAAGAATAACTTAAAGAAGGAAAAGTTTATCTTTGGTTCACCATTTCCAAGGCTCAATCCATTGTTAGCCAACTCTGTTGCTCTGGGCCTGTGGTGAGGCAGAACATCGCGGCAGAGGAAAGATTCTTGGCAAAAGGCACTGGAGAAGGAGAAGGAGGGAGGGAAGGAGAGAGGAAAGGAGAAAAAGAGAGAAAAGAGCACTGATAAAAAGCCAGAGACAAATATAATACTCAAGTGCATGCCTCCAGTGATCTACTTCCTCCGGCCATGTGCACCTGCCTATAGTTACCACTAGTAGCCCATTCAAACTATTAATCCAGCAAATGAATTAATCTACTGATGAGGATCAGCTTTCTTAATGCAACCATTTCACCTTGGAACATTCCTGCATAGAATATCATGTTTCTAACACACAAGATTTTGGGGGGACACTTCATACAAAATCATATTATATAAACACACATAAACAGACACAGATCAAGAAAAAGCAATTGAAAATGAGTGAAATATACAAATAAACAATTCATATTGGAAATGTAGATGGCAAACCCCACTAGAATGTGCTCAATCTCACAAGTAAGCAGTAAAATATGAATCTAAACTATGATAAAGCACTATTTTATATCCCATAGGCTGGATAACATGAAAATGTCTGATAATACCAAGCATTGCCAGAAGATGGATAAAAAAAAACACTTTTCAAAATTTAAATTTATTCTTAACTAGTATATACAAACATATGGTTATGAAAGTGCATATGATGCTTCAATACATGTATTCATCATGTAATTTTCAAATCAAGGTAAATACATAATCTCCTCAAATATGTATCACCTTCTTTACAATGAAAAATTTCAAAATCTTTGCTTCTAGTTTTTTGGAACACACAGCATATTATCTTATCATTATCTATAGCCACCTTACTGTTCAAGAGCACACCAGAACTCCTTCTGTGTATCTAACTATAGCAATAACCTTTCACCATCCACTTTCCAGACTCTGGTAATCACCATTCTACTCTCAACTTCCATGAGATCAAGCAAAAAACAAACAAACAAACAAAAAATGCTCAGAGATGCTACTATGAATGCAAATTCTTGAAGAACAATTTAATATTGTATATATTATATTTTACAACCCAGAAATCCACTCGTAGGTGGTATATAAACTCAAAAAACTCTTTTATAAATACATAGAGATATAAACAAACATGTTCATAACAACATTACTTATAATAGCAAAAATTATCACAGAATATAAATATCATAAATTCCCACAATTACCTATATGGCAGAGGAAAAAAAATCAGTGAACAAGAAAGTCATATCAAGATGAATCATTCTTAAACACATAATGCTGATTTTTTAAAAATTAAAAACAAGTTATAAAAGGATACATATTATATTATTTATGTAAGGGTTCAGTATGCAAAACAGTACAAAAATATTATTAGTGGCAAAAATGCACAAAATTTATGAATGTACAATTAATAAAATACTCAGGAATGAGGTTGTAAGGCAGAGGAGAGATAGTGGACCTAGACTGGAGGCTCCAATCATATACATAATGCATAATGTTCTCCTTAAGGTAGATGGTGGGTACATCAGTTAACATTGTGTTTTTTTATATACCTAAATTATTCAAATTATTTTTTTAAATAAAAAAACAAAAAACTAAAGGAATTAAAATCTATAATAAAGAAGCACTCTCTTAAGCTAGGACAGATGGTTAATCAGATCAGTTTTCACAGTAAAGGCCATCTAATAAATCTTAATGACCTACTACCATTTCCTATTCAAAACTTCTTCGATGCTTTTCAAATGCTAACAGCACAGCACTCTGCTTGCCTTTATGGTACCCCACTGTTATTGATATTATCATACTAGACTCTATCAGCTCTGAGTTCTTCAGAAATGTATCTCCATGCCTCAAAATTGACCAGTTTACTATTATCCCCATTACTAATATCTTCTGGAGCCAATCTCATTAAGACATTAATTCTTAAAGCTGAGTATTATCCTCTCTGCATATAGTTCTATTTTAATTAAACATTTGCCAAAGAGTACATCTTTTAAGACAAAGGACATTTCATGCATCTAAATAAAAATATTGGGAAAATATTTGGTACCTTTTGTTTAATATCAATTACCATGTATTTTATTTTCAAATAAGCTTAGTCTTGTTTATCCTGTAAACAGAATGTCATTTCAAAGATTTTAATAGCATGGGTCAAGAACTTGATTAACAACTTATAGACTTTGATAGCCTTAATATCTAAACATTTATGGATGCCATCTGATCAGCTAGTCTGTTAAAACTACCTTGATTTTATTTTTAAAGTTGTGGCTGTTGGACTTTTCTGTGAACAACATCAGAGGACATTTAGATTTCATCTTTCTCCAATGCAGTCATCTGCATTGATGTTGGGCAACTTGGAGTTTAAAGACAGTATCTACATTTGCATTTCAATAGTTTCATAATTCCATGAAACCACAGAAATCTCTTCAATATGCTTCATTGTTTAAATAGTGAAGGTGGCAAATTTTCTTCAAGATCCATGAATCTTAGGGAAAACAATTGGGCCATGGCATTCAAAGCCTCTTCTAAAGAGGATGTCTTCTTTTATTGTTTAATACAAAATTCATGTTTCATGTTAAAAAATCTTTTGTCCATTTGAATTTTTATGGCACAATATTGAAATCACTAAATAAGCGAGAAAGGAGGACGTGTGGCTTAAATATATTATAGCAGCACCATCAACTTTCAATTTGGGGTCCCCCAAATACCGCTTTTGTCCTCATTGAAAAGGAAAAAAAAAAACTTGTTTTCACTCAGGGAAACAATTTCACTCAAGACACCGAATGTCACTTCATCAGTAGGTAGGTGGCCTCTTTGCAAGGACCTGCAGTTACCCATAATTGGCTGTGATTTTATATAAAAGAGCTTCTGTGAAATATTTTGGTATGAGAGAATCCTGGAGTTAAAATAAGGAAATTCTGAGTTCAGGAACAGGGCAGCTTTTTGAGATGAGCCTTTATGCCTTCTTTTAAGTGTGGATCTACAGAAAGATGTTTAGGAATGAAATATCATGGATGACAGTATTGTGTAAATTGCATTCAAGAGAATTGGAAGCCTATGAAGGATTGCTTTCATAGGATTCTTGTATCAAATTATTTTTCAGTAGATTTTTCGATGGATATCTAAATTTTTTCATATCATCCCATTTGGCTGAGACATTGAGATGTGGCAAGATGTTCACAAGGACAAAACTGTGTGAAAAATCAGAGCTCAACAAAGGTTAATTTAAAAACAGTTGTTCTTTTGACATGTTTTTCCCCATTTATTTGCCATTTTCAGAAGCTGTTTCATGGTGTTTTGTAGCACTTTAAAAAAAATGATCAGGCTTTACAAAAATATTCTCACTACTTTTCCTTTCTACATGCAAATTATACCAAACACTGGGAAGCCTTCTTTAAAAGTCAGCCCACCTTTCCAGTCAAGATAAAGTGGACAATAATCCTTCCCCTTGGTTCTCTGCAGATTAGGTTTCAGCCTCCCAAGGCTTTTCCTAGACAATCCCCAGGAGTCAGGAAAAAATGATATTTAACCTTGAAGATTTTAGTATTCCAAATCTAATACAAGCAAGTGCTTTTTCTTTTTGGTAAACTGTAAGCTTACATACATCTCAACATGGCATTTAAATGCCACACACAGTCTAACTGTATTAGCGATTAGGGGAGGGAAGGGAAGAGTCTTCCTCTTCTATAATGAAGAAACAAATAAGCAAACAAACCTAGAGGCTATATCCCACAAAAGAATGATTCCAGGACAATAAATCTATGTTAAAAGATTACATCAGATGTGTCTAGAGAATACAAGTCTACATATAGCACTAGCTTCTATATTTTTTTTAACATATTGCTGCTTATGAGAGTTTAAAGGGAAGTGAGAGAGAACAAAGTGTGTGTGTGTGTGTGTGTGTGTGTGTGTGTGTGTGTGTGTGTGTGTGTTCGTTCATTCCTGTGTGTATCAGGGCAGGAGGAGGGGCGGTGACTAGATGAAGGGAAAGTTGGGAAACCCTTCTGTTTTTGCGCACTCCCAGAGCAGCCACCCAGCCCCAGAATGAGAAGGGGACATGAGAGCTGGCACAAGGGTCTCTGCCATGACTGATATGAAGCGACTGGACCCACAAGGAAAGACTTTTCTCCTTGGCAGCCAACAACCTGCAGCAGGCAAGGCGGGCGGGGGAGGAAACCCCGAGGAGGCGCTCCCGGCCGCCTCTTTGCTGAGATAGCAGGAGCAGCAGCCTGCGGAGCCACGAGCGCAGCGTCACTGAGCTGGTGCGGGTGCAGGGGCGCGCAGGCAGGCGCACAGGCAGGGAGCCTCTTCTGCCACCCAGTCGCAGGCGCTGCAGGACAACCGTGCCGCCAGAGCGCCCGGGGCCGTTCCGCAAGCGCGAGAAGCCTGCGGCTGCGCTGCCCAGCGCGGTGCCTCGTGCCACCTGCCTCGCGCGCCGCGGGCGACTGGAGGAACCCAGAGAGCTCGGCCTGCTGTCCCGTTTTCGAAAAGCAGCCTGTGGCGGCGGAACCGGGAGGAGAGCATTTCAATTTTCTACGGGACTGAGATTTTTTTTTCCTCCTCACAATTTGGGGGGGAGTACTAGTAGAGGTCAGAGGGGCAAGAGCGGATCTAGAAAAGCTGCCGAGGGCTGTGAACATGGGCACCCTCTCCTATCATTGGAAAATCTCCTTGACATTTTTCACACTTTGAAGCAGCTGCAGCTGGTGTCGTCGGAAAAGGGGGTGGGAAAAAAAAAGAGAGGGGGCGGGGAGAGCAGGGAGACACTGGCAAGAGCCAAGAGCAGCGCCTCCTCGCCTGCCAATCCTGGCACCTGTGCGCCGAGCCACTGCACCGAGGAGGACCCCACTCCCGGCGAACCCCAGGCTTGAAGCCACGGACTCCCAGCCCTTGCACAGGGGTTTCTCGTCGGCGGGACCTGCAGCCTCCCACTCCGGCCACCGCCGCCGCCTGCGTCCGCCGAAGCACACTGCACCTCTGAGTAGCCCGCTGCGCCCCAGCCCCCGGGGATCCTCGTCCAGCGGAGGCGCCGCGGCGGGCAGCGGGTGTTACAGAGTTGGGTCCCTTTCCTGCTCTTCTCTTCTCCGCCCAGGATTTATTGTCTGTGGAGCTTTCTGGGGGCGGGGAGGGAGCTGCGCCTCCTCCACCACCGCCGCTGCTGCTGCTGCGGTCGCTAGCGCGGCGCGCAGGGCAGGCGGAGGCCAGGGAGTGGACGCGCTCGTGCCTCCCCCGCCGGCGCTCTGGGCTTCCCCTCAGCGGCTCCCCGCGGGAACCTCACCAGCGGTCCACCTGAAGGGCATCAGCATCATGGTCTAACGTGGCACCTGCCTGGAATCCCCTCTTTCTCCTCCTCTTCCTCCTCCTTCTCTCCTCCTCCTCCTCCGAGGACTCTCGCCCCTACTCTACTGCGGACCCTCGAACACTTTAAGGAATAACCCTTAGCAGCTGCACGGCTCACGCTCTCCAGAACCTCATGGGCAGTTTCTCCCGCCGGCGATGTGAGTAGAGCACTCTCGCATGGTAGCCAAGGGGGCTGCGGGTATGTGTGTGTGTGTGCCGGGGGTGGGGGTGGCGGATCGCTGCTTGTGGCCGCACCGACCCTGACCACGCACGGTGTGGGACCCCAGTGACCGGCCGGGGGTGGGCACGTGAGGGCGGGAGTCTTGGGCGCTCGCTGGGAGCTGCTCCTGAGGTGGCTCCGCGGAGGCGGCAGTGCTGTGGTAGGTGCCTGGCATTTGGAAATGGGATGCTAGCTGGGCGAGTGCACCGAACACTGTGTGGCTTGGGCTGGCGAGAGACCCTAAAGGGTTACATACTGCGAAAAGGGAAGGTAAAGAGCAAGTGTTGGGCTCGAGTGCTGGGACCGTTGGTCCAGCTGAGGTTAGGCTTTGCTCCTCTTTATTATCTTGGGTATCTCCAGTCAGCCTTTCCCGGAGGTGTGTGAGGGATCAAGCGTGTGTTTGAAACACACACAAACACACACACACACACACACACACACACACACACACTTGTGGCAGGTCGCACTCGTTCCTTTATCTTGGAGGGTGTTGTATTACTGACTTGATAGCTAATTGTTTGAAAAATGCTTTTAGGAGATCTTTATGTCATTGAGGATTGCAGGGGTGGGGCTTGGTGGGGGGGATAAAGGAGATGAAGGAGCATGAAAGACTGGAGGACTGAAAGAAGTGGGGGAGCAATGGGGTAAAAGCTTTCCTTAGGAGTCAGGGAAAATGATGCCTCCCTCTCCCTATTCCAGACAACTCCTACCCGCACATCTCCTTTGTGTTCCACCGAAGCTGGTGATCCCGCACTATTCCTAATTCATTACTGGGCCCCTTCGCATCCTCCTCTCCCAGTCATTAAGGATGCAGGACGCGTTTCTGATCCTATGTGGAAAGAGGGAGGAAAGCCCATTAGTATTAGGGTAATCATGGCACCCTGGCTCACCGGACCGTGAGACTGGCTACCGGAGGTCTCTAGTCTGTTTTTAGAGTCAAGAACCAGGAGGTGGGTGGGCATGAGATTGTACATATTGCCTTTAAAAATAGTGTGACTTCATAATAACGGAGATGGCTGCAAAATAGCTTCATTACACTACTTCTCTACCATCAGGGCGGAATAAAAGAACCTCCTCAGTCCTCTTCCTCTTTTCCCTCGCTATCTCCTCCCCATCAAGTCACAAAGCAAGCGGGTTGGGCGAGAGGGCTCAGCACGAGGCAGAGAAGGGAAGGGGTCACTTTCACAACTCCTGGGAATCAGCTACAGATAGGAACCATCTGCGACTCCCACGTTCCTTTCGAAGTTCTCCTTCAAAAGGAATTAGAAAAAGCGGGAGGGGGTGGGTGGGAATCAGTGAGACACGGGTTCCGCCACCTGCTCTTTTCCATTACTTTCCCAATACACTTACATCGAATTTACCTGCAGTGGTAATTGGGTCAGCAGGTAAAGATGTGTTACCTGTAAATGTTGAAATATGGCTTTCCCGATGGAAGACAAGCAATTTGTATTTGAGCATATTTTAACCTGGGCAATATTTCCAAGCACAAAAGAGATTTTATAGCGTGGGCGAGCAGAGTGCATTCCACCGAAAGCAGGACACGTGATCCCTCCAACCCGAGAGATACAGTATTAGGAACTCGCTTTTCTTTGTTCCAGGCTGAGCCTATGAAATGCTCAGCATCTCGGTTGCTGAAGTCCTCATATAAAAGAAAAAATAATAATAACAGCAACAGCAACAATAAGTTGACCTTAGGCGAAAATAGAGCGGAAAGGAGTTCAGGTGGATGGTTGCCCGTGAAGGGCTTGGATCCTCTGAAATTTTATTTCTGCCTATCCTTCATCCCCACCCCTGGTCCCAGCCGGCCCCCTCATTCAAAATGAGGCATTCCCTGTGGGAGACGCTGTGGAAAAGTTCTCCAGCCCCTGCACACGTGGGTTCTACAGCGCCTCAGAACCTGCTGCCATTCGCAACAGATTCTGCCACCTCCCCAATCCAAGTGTCACGCCTCAATTCAGGCATCCTTAAGCTGACTTCCCGGACTCTAAGGGAACCACTGGGAGATCTTTTTTGCTAAAGACTGTGGAGCAATCATGTCCATGCTGCTTGGAAACCACTGATCAAACAGGAAAGAATGAGAAAGTAGAGATGCTGAAAAGATTTTATTTTTTCCTTAAAAGTGAAAGAATTGAAGCACACATGCAATGGGGGTGTGTTTAGCAACATCAGCGTTCGGGTTCCCGAGGTGTCTATGGCTTGTGGGATGTCCTGAAAACTGAAAATTTATTAATTTAATGGAGGTAGAACCTGTTCCCCCACCCAGCATTTAACAAGGGTTATGTGACTTAGAAATTTCTTATTTTGACTCCATGCATTATAAGCCATCTTAACGGGCTAAAGTTTTTTTAAAACGTGGGATATTTCTGTCCTGTGCTGCATTGCATCATGCTAATATGTCATGGCTGAAAAAGCGTAGTCAATTTCCATAACATAATGAAGTGAAAGTTCTTTATACATTTTTTTAAAAAATTTGACTGTCCAAGAAAAGATGTGTACTTACCATGGCAACGCTTGCATTCTACATCACTGGTGCCTGCACATATGCAGCTTCAGAATTAGAAACAACTTCATGAAGAAACAAACCTGGTCCAATTACAGTAGCCATGTTTTATTCAGAATTTTATCACAGCTTTGGACTGGAATTTAAATTTTTCTTAATTGAAATCTCATTCCACTTTATTTTTTAAGCCTTTAATTTTCTAATTCACTTATAAAGAACAGAACATACACTTTAAGTATCTTTGTGCATCTGTATTTTTCTTTGCTTTGGATTTTAAAATATTGTGAAGATTATTAATTAGTATTATGAAATTTTATTCCTTAGACTCTACATAGTGTTAATTCCCAAGGTATTTCTTACATTTCTCTTATTTTCTAATAAGTAATACAGGATAAAATTCTAGGTGAAAACCCACTCTTATCAATTATAACTTAAAATGTCTATTTTTAAGAATATGTCTGTTTTTTAAATGTTAGATTTTAATTGATGTATCAAAATTATAACTTTTGATACTGCAATTTTATTTTCTGAATGATTGTGGCCTCAACATAACAATGAATCACACATTCTATGAATTGTAACTTTATTCCATGCCCGTATTAACAAGTCAAAGAGTAACCAACTATTCATAAATCACCATCTGGATTATTTCTGGATTCTTTTGTATTTTCTTCTTCACATAAATTATTTCATAATTTTTTGGAAAATTATTCCTTTTGAAGCTATATGGTGTTCATTGAACACAGCAATCATAATAAGCAACCCATCAATAAAAAACATAGAGTATTTTCTTCTCTTCAGTAATGATGACAGCTTTGTAGAGTATCATCCATATTCTCTTTGGATGAGTCATATAAATTTGCAACATAACTTTGGGAACTATTAATTTTAAACTTGTGACACCGAATAGACATTTAGTTTGTGACAAGTCTTTTGACTATTAAGTAATTCCTATCTCTGGAAAGATGTGTTGGAAATGATTCTAGTGAGAGCATTGAAGTTTTTACTTTCAATATCTTCAATGTAGGGGACACATTAGTCTTCAATAGGAGATTCTAAAGTACCAATATTAAAAAGTGGTATTTTAATATTAAAATAGCAATATCAACCTATAGTGTAATGATTATATTCTATTTTGAGGAAGCACACAAGTAGAAGGAGGTTCATGGATGGAATTCCTAAATGGACTTTTATATAAATGTTTATTATAATAAATATCCATAATCAATGACCCCACATTGACAGATTATCAACCAAAGTGCATTGTTTCCACTAGGGTTCACACTGTGTTGTAAATTCTGTGGATTTTGACAAATGCATGATAACATGTATCCTTCATTTTAATATCATATGTAATAGTTTTACTTCCCTAAAAATATCCATTCATCCTTTCTTGCCTAAAACTCTGGTAAACAACAACTCTTTACTGTCTCCATATGTTTTCCTTTTCCAAAATGTTGCATAGTTGGAATCACACAATATATCACATCTTTGGCTTGGCAATATTTGCACACATCTTAAAACATTGAATTGTGAATTTTTTATAAAAACTCAAAATTAAAAATGATACTACAAATCAATAATATATGGAAGATGGTGACCACAAATCAATGATCTTTCTCCTTCATAAAGTTTTAACCATTTTCTGTAAATAGTTATGAATCATTGGGAATACACACACACACACACACACACACACACACATATATATTGTTTTTTTTAAAGAAATGACTGTAGGGAATTACTCTGAAACAGTTAAAAGAAGGGTAAGAAAATCTTAGTTACTTCCAAAAGTAACATAATCAACCTTTTAAATCTGCACAATAGAGGTTGTAATAATTGCTAGATAATTGTAGCACATATCAAATAATAAGACAGAGTGGGTTGGGTACTTTAGAAGAGTACAGCATAAACTTTTAAATATAAATTAGTTTTTCTACAGTACTATTGTGTATGTGTGTGTATGTGTGCAGTTGTATGTAGTGATGGCATAGTATATATTTTTTAAAATGCCATTTATAATCAAATATATCTATTTTCTCTCTTGAAAGTAAGTAAATATTTTCAGGAATTCCTAAACGTCACTTCACATCATGCTTCTCTTAAAATAAATAGTGCCTGAACTGAACTCATAGTAACAGCTACTAGTTACTGAACATGTTTTATGCATCAAGTGCTTTCCTTCAAAATAATCCTGTAAGAAATATTATTCATAACGTTTCAATTATTAGAAAATATAGGCTTAATGATAGCATAGTTGGAAAGTGATGGCCTAAGACTTAAACCTGGATTTGGCTCTTCAATCTTTACCCCCATACCATGTTCTCTCCTTCAGGGGCATAGATTGAAGTTTGTAAAATAACCAAAATTTGTTGTAAAATAGAACATTTTACTGATGTATAAAGAACAAATAAGATTTTTATATAGCTTTTCAAAATGATCTACAGATTTGGCAATGGTCACTATATTACTTTTTAATATAAGAGATATTTTTACTTGTTTTCCTGGCATAATTATTTCATGACAGAAACATTTACTAGCCTATTAGAATTTGACATAAAAGTACATTAAGACAGTTTTTAATAAAGCACATTTTGAGTCAATAGCTGTCATCTACCCTCTGAAACTGTGATATAGTTGAAAAATAAGTCTCTAGAGAAGTGTCAGATGTGCTATTTAAATTATTAATCATAATAGAAAAATAATGTTTGTCACTCAGACACATGGAAAACTTAATAATATTAAAAGCCCAAAGGATTTTCTATCCACATTTTCATGCATTGCTCCTTGCTTTGTTAAGCTATTTAAAGTCTCTATAAAAATTATAGTTCACTTTAATACATATGCAATATAGATAGTTATCAGACATGAAATATTAAAATTTATGTTAGACATGACATGATCTGTTTAAGTATTTTAATAATAAAGTAGATGTTTACATTGCTTAAAGAATTAATTTACTGATTTCTTAAAGCTAGCATTTCTTCAGTTGTACTAGGGTGTTTCTCTATATCAAGTTCAGTAGGTCAAAAGCATATTTAAAACTAGAAGGGTTACACTATTTCCAAGGTAGTATCATAATAATATTGTAAAATAAGGGAAATGTAGAAGGCATGGTGTGTGTGTGTGAGTGTGCATGTGTGTGTGTGTGTTCATTCAGATGGAGAAAATTAGGTTTTGTGGTGCTCAAGAAGTAGTATGAGAACAAGCAAGAAGCTATAACTTATCATAGAAAACATACTGATAGTATAAGTACTCTCACTTCTTTATGAGATTTTCATAGTAAGAAGAACCTAGTACTGTGAAAAACAGTAAGTCCAACCTAACAGAAGAAATATGGCATAAACAGTTGGAAGACAGTTATTAGATTATTATTATTCACTGAGAAAAAATATAGGATTTTATGCTATTATATTGGAAGAGATAGAGATACTTTTATGTAGTGGTGAAATATTTTATAGAAGTGTGGCTGCATTACTAAGTTAGATCACGGAAGGAAAATCAAGAAATGAACCTTACTAAAATAATGCCTAAGTGTTATAAAGACATTTGTACTAAAAAGGTGAGCAATGTACACGTATATGTCAGCTGAATTTAAAGAATTAATATGATATAGGTGGTGTAACAAATAATTAAAAAGTGCAAAGTAATTAGACTTTTTGAGTAGTCATGGCTTATATGTTCTGCATTCACCATTATAGTTATCACCACCAGTGGTCTCCTAAAAATCATGAAGAATGGATTACATGTTAACAAGAACCCTCATATCATTGTATATTTATTGTCTAGTGGTATTCTGAGTTAATGTAAATTAGGACATGAAAGTTTTCTTCTTTATTTCTAGCGTGATTAATTTCTTAATCACAATTGTAAAAGCTATTGTAATTAAATCAAATACCTAGTTAAACTTTGAGTGATTCTTAAATATTAGCAGTGTCCTTAGGGTAATACCATATTGTCGAACAGGTATAATGTGCATATACACATATAGCTGTAATTGTTTCTATTTTACAACACATACACACAAAGCTGTAATATCATGGTTTTACGTGTTCACAACTTGGGAGCTAGAAAGGACTTGAAAGTGTCTCATTTTCTGAAAAAGCTAAGTTTGATTTACCAATTGAAAATGCAGAACTACTGGTGGGAGAAATCAGCAATGGAACCATATCTCTTAGCTCCCAAACTATGCCAGTAAAATCACACCCTTGGAAATATTGGAGCCCTTTCTCTCTGAGCAAAGAGGAGGAGGGAAATGATCCTTAATCCAATAGATACAGTTAATGTAGCCAGCCAGTATAATGACACCATCTAAAACACATTTCTTATTTACTTAATTTCAGCCTAAATTTTTCCCTGTTTTTGTTTGTCTTTAGTATTTTGGACAATTGCCTTATTGTTCTACTTTGATTTAACTCTTCAGGCAGACTGCAGTGTTATAAATTTAACATCCATTAAGTATTCCATTATCAAAAAGATGCCTTTATTTAAGAAATATGGAATTCATTTTCACTGATATTGAAGTATTCTAAATTTGGATACTAAACCTTTTCTTAATGAGAATTAAAATGTTCTCTTAAATTATTAATTTCTATGATAATTCCAGCTAAATGAATATTAGATGATGGAAAAATGTTTGATTCATTTTAACTAAATGAATTATCTTCTAAATCCACTAATTTCATTAAAGGCCAATCGATGAGTTAAATCTAGACCAGCAATGATTTAAAATGATGTTAGTCCTTTCTATGAAATATTTCATTAAATATGGATTAGGAAAATATTTTAATCAGGAAGATAAAATATGATATAGTCTCTTTTAAACAGACCCATTTCTGTGAATTTTTTTCACTCTCTGTAAAAGGTGTTTTATGTTTGTTTTCTTTTTTTTATGTTTTTGATAGTTTTGGTTCCCCTAAGCTTTGCTTTTCCAGACAAAATAAAACATGTTACTGGAATTCAAAAGTTACATTTCAAAGGGCCCCCTTTTAAACAAAAACTACTTCTTCCAGATATCTGTTTAATTTGTGCTATAGCTTAGCTCTTCTCTGAGAAGTCAAATTTGATATAAACGTTTCTTACTTAATGTTTTCTATAATGCTAAAATTATCACTCCACATATTCTAGAAGCTTTGGTTACTCTGAAACTTAGGGAAAGAAGTTTTTCAACCCACTGACAAAACATTAGCAACAGTTACAAATAATTTTTGAAATTATGAAATTCAGTCTCTTAAAATAGATGCATTTTCATTATAAACAGTGAAATACAGACATATTTACAAAGGTGTTAATTAAACGAACTATACCTGTAGAGTCCCATTTAATAACCCTTTTAAGACAAATTAAAACATCTTAGTACAAATAATGTTTAAAATTGAAGAAACGCCATGATGACTAAACTAGTGCATCACATATCAGCACATTATCCACGCTTTTCATTTGTAGAGTGGTTCTTACTCACGCTGCCTTTCACTGTTCTGTTCTAAGACTCGTGGGTGTGACGGAACGGAACACACTTCTGCATCTGTGATATAATCCCACACACCATTTTACATGACAAAATCTGAATGTCCCAAGACCATGTGTTAACCAGTAAGACATCAACTTCTACCAGCTCAGATTTTGAATCACCCCCAAAATGATACCTGTTTCATCTTTCAGAATATCTTAATTCATGCAGTGGGATATTATTTAGATATATAACATCAGGAAAAGGGGAATTTTATGTTTGTTTGCTTGGTAGTTTTTCTGGCCCTGACATATCTGTTTGTTTCCTGCAGACAAAAAGCATTCCACAGGAACTCAAACATAGTAGATCCCAAATTGGGTTGTAAGCCAAGGGGGTTGGTGCACAGGAGATAAACTTTCCTATTTCGATACAGGAAGAAACTACTAGAACTGATAGATTTTATTTTTCATATAAATCCATAAAACTGATAAGCTTTATTAAAAGTTACTATAGGAATTAATAAAAATCCCATTCCATATTTACATAAGGTACATGATCATTTGTGAAAATATATCAGTTATTTATGAAAACATAGTATATAGGAAGAAAATAGATACTGAGAATACATTTACCTTAAAGTACAACGTGCTGGTGAGTAAAAAGGTTAGAGCAAGTTTTATATTAAAAGTCTTCAAAGGTTGTACTTTTTATTCAATTCCTTAGCTCCAAGAACTTTTTGCTTCTCACCTTAAACATATTCTCTGACATGGATCAAAGACCTTTGTCATCTGTAGCCATCAGCAAGGCATATATCTTCTCTATTGTTTATCGATTAGTGTAAATTTAGCCCCAAAGATATGGGGAACTAGTGACTGCTGACCTAATAATGTCAGTCTCTTCATCTGTTTCCTGTTGCTATAAAAGAATTCCAGAGATGAGATAATTTAGAGAGTAAAGATTTATTCACCTCCTGTTCCTGAAGGTTTGGAGGTCCCAGGTCTAGAGGCCATATCTGGAAGAGGGCCTTCTTGCTGGTAGGGCCCCTGTGGAGCCCTGAAGAGCTGCAAGTAATGAACATGAGGAGACTGATGCATTCAAGAAACAGAGCCAAACTGGATTTTATACCAGTCCTACTCTTAAATTACCTGTGAATCTCTTAATCCATGAATAGGCTCTGTTCTCATAATCTATAACCCAGGGCCTCACACATATTTGGCAAGTACTTTACTACTTTACATCCCCAGCCCTCTAATCATCTCCTAGAGGTCCCACCTGGTACCATCTCTCTACCACCTCTCAGTGAGGATTAAATTTCAACTTGAGTTTTCATTTTCATGAGGATAGCCCCATTAAAATAGATAGCCCCAAACCTCAAGAGTACATCTCTTCTTTGCATGTGTAAAATTGTTCATAACTTGTAGAAAGCAATATGTTATTTATCTTGTTCCTCCTTTTCCTAGAAAAACTTCTTTGAATAATAATATGTGAAAATAGATTTAAAAATACAGAAAAAAGGAACATATATTTGGGTTCTGGGAAAATGAATGCTTTCTAATTCTAAATATTACTTAATGGTTTTAATATAATTGTTTAATATTTATAAAATTATATATTTTCAGTATAAAAATAGAACATTTTAATGAGAGTTAAGAATTATAGTTCCATGAGCCAGCATTATAAAAAGTCATATAATGGCTGTTATAATTTACATCAAAAAAGAAGGCAACAAAAAGCCCTAGGATGTGACTTAAAGAGTTTTGCATACTCCCCTCCTGGGTGAAAGTGAAGTGAGAAATTTATCTGTAAGTTGAATAATGATTACTGTTACCTCATAAAGTCTTTTTAGAGTGATTCATTGAATAAAACACATATTGAGTGGAACATGGAGTCGCACACTTATAATCCCAGAAACTCTGGAGGCTAAGGCAGGAGGATCCCAAGTTCAAGGTCAGCCTCAGCAATTTAGCAAGACCCTATCTCAATAAATAGATGAAAGGGCTAGGGGTGTGGCTCACTGGTTAAGAGGCTTGGGTTCAATGTCTAGTACAAAAAAAGTAATAAACAAATAAAATAAAATTTGAATATGTAATAATTTAATGAAACTTACGAATTGCCTGACAGCATTCTTTATCTCTTTTTAAAAATGATCACACCTTTAAATTGTGTGATTTGTGTGATCACATAAAGATCACTTTAATTTTTTTTCCAGGATGCTTCAATATATGGCCCATTTATTCCTAGAATTGTTATTTAAATAACTGCTTGTTTTAATGGCTGTCCCCTAAGCTAACATGTACATAGGGACTCACTTGAGTTTTCATCTTTTTAAAATTAGCTCACATCCTACTGCAGAAAAAAAATTACATGTTGTGTGAATTAGTGATTGACTAAATCAATGGTTTCACTTGTACTTCTAAATGTTTGTGTGTGAATCTTGCACCCTTTAGTGCATTTCCCCTCAATTTCTTCTTCTTCTCCCATTTTTGAGAATATTATAGAATTTTACTTCCTAGCCCCTTGTTGAAGTTAACTAAGAATTGCCACGTGACTCACTTTGGCTAATGCAATAGAACAAAAAATGAGGTGTATCTCTTCTGTATGTATGCTTCGGGACACTGTTCTCCCTTTTCCTGAGGTAGCAATTGTAGAAGCCTATCACCATGGAGCCTCCATCCACCTGGTCCTGTATAGCTACATAAATCGAGTTTTCCCTGTGCCTATGCATTCAGCACATAGTTTGAACCAGAAATGAGTGTTACCCTGTTAGGATATGGGAGTTATTTCTTACTGGAGAATAATGTAGCCTTTCTTTCCTCTTAATTTGAGATACAAAGTGAAATCGTAGTGAAGGTAGAATCCTGATGTATAGTTTATGGTGTCACGAGTACAGAAATGCTCTATGAGAATGCCTCTAATTTAGTCCTTAATGTAAATGTATTATATTTTCTGATTGATTAGAGTTATAGGAATTAACACAGTAATTATTTAAAATATATAAAGATCAGTTTCTTTGAGAAAATTTTGAGGTTCTCAGTTTGTAATTTTGTGCACAAGTATATTTGATATACCAGAAGTCTAATTGTGCTACAGTTGTTCTTGTACAATTCAGTAATGGTTTCTCTGACTTGTTACAAATCAGAGAAACCAGGGTGACAAATATTCTCTTATTCTGTACACTTTAGGAAAATTTTTATAATAAATAATTGAGCTAGGATTTTGGTTGTGGAAATGGAAACAGATAGATGGAACTGAGATATGCTTTGTAGGATCTATTAGACTTCTCATTCGTGAACTGGTAGCGGAGAGGGTTAGTGAGAAAAAGTGCAATGTCAAGGATTATTCCAAGATTTCTGGCATGAGAAACAGTATACATATAGGTACAGTATGTAGACTAAAGAATCGTGGAGAAGGAACTAATTTATTCCAGTACATTCAGAACATTGATACTAACATGAAGAAAACTGGAGAAGAATCAGGTATTAATTAATAAAAATACATACTTACACCTATATAAAATTACTGGAAATATAGTGAATACTTTTGTGGAGGAAATAACTAAAGCTTCTTCTTAAGAAAAATGTTTTCAAATAAATTATAATTGGATTTTCAATAGAGTGACACACTTTATATTGCTATCTTGGTTTTTTTAAAATTATTTTTTGGCATGAAGGGAAAGCATGAATGCATACCCATTCCCTCTGAATGATAATTTTCTCCCTCCCTCCCTCCCTCCCTCCCTTCCTTCCTTCCTTCCTTCCTTCCTTTCTCTGCCACCCATCCCCACCCAGCCTTTTCTTTTTGGTACTAGGGATTACACCCAGGGCACCTTGCCACTAAACTACATCCCTAGCCCTTTTTGTTTTGAGACAGAGTTTCACAAAATTGCTTAGGGTCTCCCCTAGTTGCTGAGGCTGGCTTTGAACTTAAAGATCCTCTCCCCTCAGCTTCCCAAGCTGCTGGGATTACAGGCCTGGGTCACCACACCCAGCTTCCATCTTTTTCTATTATACTTTGTAGTTTGGAAAGAACAGTTTGCTCCTGATCCTTTTATACTTGTTTTCCTAAGATATGCACAAGACCTTCTGCTCACAGTATATTTTGTATCCATTCAAAGTATATTGGCCAAAGCAAGTCACATCATCAAGTGTGGCTTAATGGTTAAATACCCCATGCTTGCATAAAGGCTCAGTGATGTCATCAGGAACTGTGACTCATTTCAGATCTTCATCTATTTCTCGGGTAGCGGTTTCAGCGTTTATATGTTGATAGATAGTTTTTACATCCTAACATAACTACCTCTAACTAGACTAGCACCAAAGGACATAGCAGTAGTGAACTATGTGTAGTTGTAGAGTTCCCTAGGCCTCCTCCTTGGCTTTTTTTTTTTTTTAATCCTGGCCAATACACAAATTTGTTTAATGCAGTTCTACTTGTGAATATGTAAGGGCTTTTTTTTTTCTTCCACAATTGAGTTGAAATGCATTTTACACATTTCTCAAATAAAATGACTTTTGCTATGTCCTACTATTTCTCTAGGTTGTGGAGCATCTGGAAAATAAGACATTTGTTTTGAAATTAGCTTAATAGCAATTCAGTTTTAATTTGGGGAACAGAAATTCATATCTTTTTGAATATTGACATTTAAATATAAAATAAAATTTTATTATCAAAATCTGGAGGATTTTTAGAGTGATTTAGATTTTAACAAGTGGACGTACCTTGGAATTTTTGAGATACCTATCAATTCAAAAAAGCTTGAAATTCCTTTAAATGTTCAAAGCTTTATTTTTGTTTAGTTCTAGTGCATCTAAAACTTTGGGGTTATAATTGTTATTTATTTTGTGAACTATACATTCAGAAATAAATAAAATTGTTTTGCTTTATTATTACATGGAATCTTTAAAGTCATCGGTATATTAATTAAATTCTTTAGAAGTACATAGATTAGACCATTCATATTTCTACTTCCTTGGTGTTCTTTTGAAACCAATAGGACTCCTACTTTGAAGGATGACACAATAACCTCTGGAATAATGGTTTTCAAATATTATGATTGTGTAATCAAGTGAGAAACTACAAAGGACTAACATATAAAACAAAGATAAGTAAAACTGCTGTGTTTAAAATGACTGTGTTTTATGATCAAGAATTATAATGGCAAAGTATAATTATTTCACAATTTATTACTTTAACAGAAAAATAAATCCAGTTGGGGAAATTATATAAAATAAAGGCATTATTGTTATTTTAACTATGGATTGCCAACAAACTCATGGTTGAGCAAAGTCATTCAAACTGTCTTGTGTGTACAAACACAGTTACTTTGCATTAGCTCTCTCTCTTTTTTTAAATAAAAAGTGATATTATTCACATAGACACTCTCAGAAAGGGTCATTTTATCACATGAAGTATCAGTGCACATGCAAGACCTCTCCAATACAGAAAGTGTTTCTAACTGCCAACTGTCTTTTAATGAATATCTTTATTAACAAAATAAAATATGAAGAAAACAAAACTCCATTGCTCTTTTATCCCATAAGACTAAAATATGTGAAAGTATTTTGAGGGTCTTCTGTTTTTATATGACATGAAATTATTATTTTTTGTTGTCTTATCTGTATTACCCTCTTGACATCGGCTATACTGGTTTTTTGAATTTTCAAATACCTGTCAAAATTATACTTTACTGGTTCTATGGTTTAATTAAATGCAGAATTGAATTGTAGTCAGATCAAAGATATGGGTTTTTAGAACAAAGACTATAGAGTAGAAGAAGGAAAACTGATGGGGGGAATATGGGACGGAAAGAGGAAGTACTGTGAACTGAAGTGGGGCAAATTATATTCCATGCATGTATGTTTATATCAAAAATGAACCCCACTATCGTATTAACTGTAATGTATTAAGACAAAGATAATAAAAACATAAATAAATAAGTTTAATTTTTTTCCATTTCTTTCTAGCTGGGGTGACCATAAAAAAGTTATTTTAACTTTCCATATCATAATTCACTCATATTTGAAGTGAACTTAATAATGGCCATCCCACATACATGCTGTGATGATTAAATAATTTAATAAATAAAAGCAATCTAATATCTTAGTGATACTTTGGACATGCTGTTTGAGTCACATTTCCCTTCCCATCCAAAACAGTTTACTACTTTGCTGCTTCTTTGGAGATAAAGATCAAAATTCATCATTTTTCCCTGCAAGGCCCTCCAGCCAGCTATAACATTCTAGCTTTGCCTCCTACTTGTCCCAAAACACTGGTTTTCTTGAAAAGGCCTTATTTTGTACAACCTCAGGATCTTTACACAGTTTATTCTGGTTAACTGCTTTCTTTACCTGGTAAATTCCTATTTTATCCATTTGAACTCAGTGATAAATTCTGGGAGGAACCTCTGCTATCATTTTCTCTTTTGGCTCTGCACATACAGCAAAATGACACACGAAGATTTCCATATGTGTGAATTGGACTGTGCACTGCTATACTGATCCACAGATGAATCTTTCTGATTATTTAAAATGCTTATCTCAAATATTAAAAAAACTGCTTGAAATGAATTTATATAGAAATGGAATAATAGAAAAAAGGTGTATTTATTGGGAGCGTACTATCATTTTAAAAATTCATCTAGGTATAGTGTACATTTGTTTCATAATCCAATCCTTACAAAATTTTTCAAAAAATATGATTTTTAGGAAAAGAATTAAAATATGCTATCCTTGAATGTCTTTGATCTAAGTCAAGGAGAAAAATGATGCGAGTCAATATATCAACCAAAAATGTACCTTTCTCTTTTGTGGAAAAGCCAGAGCATGATAAGAAAATTTTATTATATCAGGAAAATTCCATGTCATAAAATATTGTAATCTTTTTATTAAGTATATCTTTACCATGAATGTAGATCAGGTTAGATGAAGTTTAAAACACTTCAAAAGATGATATATAGTAGATAGCCAGCACATGGTGTAATATATTTATAAACTGAGTCACTATTATGAAAATAGTTTCCATCACATATGAACGTAATCTATAATGCCGATAGGCATTTGTACCCTAAACTCAAAAATAGAAGCTTTGAAAGAGCCGGCATGTCAAGAATAAGTTGTGGAGTATCGCAGTAAACATTTCTTGGAAGTACAATATGTGATAAAACACTTGCAGCCAGTTAAATGAGGGCCAGTGACCTTGTCAGAATGACACAGCCAGCCACCAGAGAGATCAGAAGGAACTACATAAACTATTATGAAGAAATATATCCTTCTAAGAATTTTAATTAGCAAATGTTCCATTGTTTATCTTAAACATTTTACAAGATAATGCCTTTGGTTCCTTTGTACCACAGATGAATATGAACTACTAAGTATCTTTGCTTACAGAAATCATTCTCAGAATGGAAGGACTATAGATTCTCCCTCAAATCTGTAAATAATGGAGGTTTATGGTAGACTTAAATCTACTATTGTTAAATAGTGGAGGTACTAAGAACTGGTCTGACACTCAGCCAGCTCTTCTATTTCCAGTTACATTAGAGGATAAATCAAAATTCTGTAATAGAATTCATTTAAATTCCTGTCAGTTAAAAATTTTGACATATTTAAAAGGTTTTTCTTTCTCCCTTCTGTATATGTAATAACTTCAATATTACTATAGTTGGTCTTTCTGATTTTAGTTCCCTCATCCATCTGTCAAATTAATGTTAGTGAAATCTTAATTTTCAGAATTAATTTTTCTTTTCAGAAATCTCAAATAGTTCTCTTCATTTATTAAAAAACAATATAAATTTCATATATGATGCTCACAAGCCTTCAAACTCCACTTGTGACTTCTCAAACTCTTCTCTGCTGCTTCCTTAAGCAAATGTTGCATTCCATTAAAACTGAGTTGAGTTCTCCAAAGAGACCATAGATATTCCCCCAAAGAGATGGTATGTGACAGTGGCCAGGACCCTGAGTGTGAAGTCCCTCAGATTTCTATTCTATCTGAGAGCTGGAAGTTTTGAATCCAAAGCTTCCCCCACTCTCCTCTACTCTTTGACTTCCTCTCTCTACAAGAGGAGAGACTGCAGTAATAACTACTGATTGCTTTGTTTGTTTGTTTTGGTACTGAGGAGTTAACGTGGGGGCTCTGGGTTACATCTACTATTCTACATCCCTAATCCCTCCCCCATTGTTTGAGATAGGGTCTTGTTAAATTGCTTAGGGCCTCACTGAGGTTAGTTAGCCTTAACCTTGCAATCCTCCTGCCTCACCCTCCCAGAGTTCCCTGGGATGACAGGTGTGCACTGTCACACCTGCTCTCTAGGATTGTTTTGAAGTCTAAATGGGATAATAAATATATACAGAATAACAGGTAAAGAGCCTAATACTACTAGTTGACCAACTCAAACTGCTTTTTGAGTTTCTGCTACCCCTAAAAGTTATCAGTAAATTCCCTAAGACTACAGTGAAATATATGTCCTATTGATTACAAAACCAAATGTGAAGGGAGACAGCGCGGGATTTGTGGTCAGGAACAAGGCCCTCAGCTTTGTCTGGGACTGGAGCAGGCGCTTGCTCTGTCTGCCTTTCCCCAGCTGTGGACTGTGGACAAGTTGGTCTCTGTAAGCCTTGGGTTTGGGATCTGTAAAATATACAAAGTAATTCTGTTCTGATTGGGCGTTCAGGAAGGAGGTTCAATGAGATAATGCAAACTGTTTATTTAAAATAATTCCAGTAACCCTTGATAAAAGTTATTTGTTTTTCTTGTAAGTGAAAAAAAAATGATTAGTTCCATTGATACTATATAGGTGCTTTTTAATTGAACTATTGATATAAAAAGGGCATTTTTACCTAACTTTATTCTTGACATTTTGGATGTTGTTTAAGGCATAACACTTGTTCTTTATTTATCTAAAATGCAGTCTTTTGTCAATTACTAAACAACAAAATCTAAGCTCCTAAGAAATTTCAATTACTGGTAAGCCTTGGTTTTCTGTTTTCTCAAGTCTGAGAAATCAAATAGAATCCAAGTGACTCTAATAATTCCTAGCATGTTTAGACTCTTTAAATGGTGTCTTTTGTAGAAGGCATCATTTTCTTTGACATAGTTACCTGAAGAAATATACTATACATATTTGCATATCTAGGTGTCTGTTGTCCCCTGGCAGTATTTTTAATTAGTGGTGATATATGGTATAAGATCATAGAGTGTTTTACTGATAAAAAAAAATGTCTACACTTTAAATCTTTCTACTTTGATGATTTTTACATTACTTATTCATTCAAACTTAAATTCTCCTACTTTTTTCCTATTTGTATATGTTTTTCTTAGCCTTTTATGATTGCTAATTCTTAAATAGTTTTCAGATTCCTTTTCCTTCGTTGTATTCTCTTTCGAATTCTGCAGCCATATGCCAAAACCTATGTCCATTTCTATTAGTTTCGATACCTAATGTCCAGCCTTTAAAATTCCAAGAAAAACCTTTTTCTCCACAAGTGTTTGGTTTTCCAACTATTGTGTCAGATAAAGATGTTAAACACTCTATTTTGAAATTCAAGGCTGAGGAAGGACTTTTCTGTTCTCAGCTATGTGCCTCTTCTCCCTTTGCAGTGAAGGGTACTGTCTCCACAGTTGTAAGAGATACAGGGAGAATAGGAAGAAAATGTAATTAACTAGTCTCAATGTAACTAATATGACCATTTGCAAGTTATGCATTCCACAGTTTCTTTAAATAATCTACTAATTATATTCCCCAAACCATAGATAACAAATTTGAATTGTTCAATGTGTTCTGTGTCCCTAACTATATTACAAATTCAAGACAAGTTTTGTGTTCAAGTTTCCTCACTTATAGACTGAAGCTAATAATATCTAACTCATGGAGCGATTGTGAATGTTAAAAAGTGCTTACATAAATAGAAAAAGCAACAAATTCATAGTATGTTGTAGAGTGCTCAATAGATTCCTACTCTTTCTCTTATGTTATTATGGTATATTCCTCCAAGCACTTAAGAGAGTTATTTAGCAACCAGAAGTAGCAAAACCTAATAATATTAACAATAAATATTCCTATTTATTGGCCAGCTGTGATAGACTTTTGTAACCTTTGCATAGCTCCAGGCTAAAGAAGCTGTATTGTATTAAAAAATTATCAGCAACCATGGGAATTGAAAAGCTTTTTAAGAAATCACCTTCATGACAAGAGGTAAGGTAATATATAATAGACTGTAATGTCACATTGAAGATAGCTTTTCATGTCTTTGTGGCCTTTAAGAGATAGTTGTCTATGATAACTAGGAGGTATTGTCAATGCTAACTTGGTACGTCCAACTAATCCTGACAATGCCATTCATGAACTACTTGCATGTTGATATTGAGTGGTTAAACTATTAGATTGTGAGCAGTATTGGCCTCTTCATTAGTCCAGGCTTAAAACCAAATATCAACTCTGGACATAAAAAATACATACAGGATAAGATCTTTATAGAAATATAGGCTAAGTTATATTAATCTTACTGAGATAGAAGGCTTAAAAGAGAATAAATATGACAACATTTTAAAAATAGAAGATTCTACAACATATCATAGAGAGCTATTACTAATGTTATTGTCGCTATCACTGCATTGAGAAATGGAGGTTAGGAACTAAACTATTTTGCTAAAGTATAAGGAACTTAAGTCATACATAAATTGAAGTTTAATTTTCAGTAAATGATTAATTTAAAAAAAATAAAATTTAAAATTTTATCAAAGTAGTAGGATATAATGATTGTTGATTCTGGCTAACTCTGGGTAACATACCAGAAGAAGATGATGTGCCCAGTCAGCGATGGTTCATTGGCTTTATCCCTTCAAACTTTCCGGGGATTTCCTCAAAATGAACAGGCATAAACAAAACCAGTGATAATCAGTGCTGAAGATGAGATGTGCAATTACTATGGTAGAGTGTCCACTTTATATACATTGTAGTTCCATTAGTTCACATCAACATCTAAGGTTATGAGAAAATCTTATATTGGCACCTCATAAAAAGTGTAGAGGATAAGAAGCTATTTGGCACAAGAGGAGTTTCTTCATAGATGTCAAGAGGAAAAATCTCTCTGCCCAGCAAACATAAATCATACATACTTTGAAGCGAGGCCATATGATCCTTAAATAATCTCCCTATGGAAAAGTGTAATGAAAACAATAGCTTCCATGATGGATTTACTCTAAGAGCATTTATAAATCTGATCTTTAGTATTTTGACAACTCCCTGCGATTTCATGGTTTTTTCATAACCCATATCACCAAGATAAATATTTTTATTTTTCTATATTACTTGGAAATTCACCAGAAATCAAATTGGATTCAGGATTGATGATCAGGTGAATAGTTACCTCCCCATTTCTTCATCCAGCTTGAATCAGATGAAGCAAGGACTGGACATTTTTCTCTCTTATTATAAAGGCATTAGCAAGTTTATCACATCAGTCTATGCAATATCTCTTTTAGGCTGTTCTACCATCTCACCTCAGTGGTACATAAACTTTCCCCCCTTCTCTCTAATCTCCTTTTTGCTTTTATTTCCTCTTTTATTTTCTTCTTGTCTTGTAAACACTTATTCAAAACTTCATTGACCTAATCATGCCCCCTATGGGAAAGTACTGTGTCTTGTGCTAGGGGTGGACTTAACTCCTCTCTTCATTTTATCATTTAGTGTCATCTCCAGAGGGAGAAAAGCAGAACTACAGGGTGTCTAGGTTAACTTCTCTACAGTATGGCTCATCTCTCCCCACCCCCACTTCACACCACAATGTCAGCACAGGCCCCCCAGATCTCTTCAGTCTGTAAAAAGGAGCAGATGTTTCAATCTAGTGAAAGTTTTAAATGAAATTAAATCATTACATAAAATCTGCTTATTCAACGAACATAAGAATATCGCCTGAAAGGGAGCAAAAATGAAAAATTCAGAGAGATTGTATTATAATTCAAAGAGATTAGTTTATCTCAAACAAAAGAATGTAAAGAAGAGAGCAAAAATTTTTGTTTCTTTTTTTGTTCAAAAAAAGCTGACGTTTTGGAAACACTTGAGCATTTTCATAACTTGTGAGTTTCAAGTCATTACGTTATAAGTACCAAGCTAGCCAAAGACCATTGTAAATTTCCTGTCTAGATCTAGAGCAAACACTGCTTTATGTACAAGACTAAATTTATGGCAGTTTTTTTCCTTACCAAGACTTTGGCTAAAGTGTAGTAGAGCATTTTAAGAGGCCATGAGGAAATTTAAGAATTTATCTTAGAAATAAAATTGCAAAGTATCTTACTTTTAGATTTAATAAAAGCAGCTAATACTTTCATGTATCAAGTGTACTTGGATAAATGTCTGACATGTACTGAGCTTCACAACATGGGAAGGAGAAAGGAAATTTTGTATTCCCCAATCACAAATAATTGGGGAAGATGAGTGGTTTTCCCAAGGTCTTAAGAGGCAGTGCTAAAAACTAAGCCTGGAGGTTCTGTGATTTAAATGCTACCTTTTGATGCCTCACAGTGATTCCAGCTTTTTCTTTTTTACACAAACATTTTTTAAAAACATAAA
This sequence comes from Ictidomys tridecemlineatus, assembly GCF_052094955.1. NCBI lineage: Eukaryota > Metazoa > Chordata > Mammalia > Rodentia > Sciuridae > Ictidomys > Ictidomys tridecemlineatus. Next base: position 54,696,720 of record NC_135487.1, read on the forward strand.
ATGCAAGTTTATTTCTCAGTAACTATAAGAGTTCAAACATAGCTGATCCTAGACATATATATATATGATTAATTTGTTATTTATCTCCATGCATAGGTTTTTCAAAAAATCAATTTAAAAAAACAAATTTGTTGTTTTATAGTGTGTATCATAAAAGACAGGGTGAATAATGAAGCATAAAAACGAGCATTTGGTAATTTGGATTATTTGGTGATTTGCATTATTTAGAAATTTGATTATTCTTAGTATTTAGTTTATGGATATATAAAGAATCATATTCTATTTTAAGAAAATTAAAATGAAGTAAATTCATGAAACATAATAGAATCTTAGTGGTTTTAATATATGATATTTGGAAAGCTAACACGTTTTATATTATTTTACTTTTGGAATTGATTCACACCTGGTTAATGGAATATTTCAGATTTATCTTAAGCAATACTAGATATTTAATAAAATTTTTTTATTCTTTTAAAATGCACTAATAGTATGAGATGTCCACAAGAGGCTTGCGCATGTGAAATATACTCTAAGATATTTTTCTTCTGAACCATGATATTCACTTTTTAAAATGCCCTTTCTTCATACAACCAAATTGTGACAAAGTCTAAGAAATATTTTAAAGCTTATAAAAACAGCATTTTCACTTCTTTTGCCTCCTCCTTTTATTTATCTTTTAGGTGTACACATTCAAGGTTGAAGTCAGGGACTGGAATGACATTGATGCTTTCTGATTTAAACATTACTTGGTAATCCCAGCATTCAGATCATAGGCCTTGTAGTCACAGGAACCTAACCTTTGAGTTTGAATCCATGTTCTGTTATTTCTCATCTGTGGAAATAGAAATTGGAAATCTCTTATAGCCATGAACTCACCCTAAGTCCCTTAATACAACCTATTCCCAGGCAATATATCCAGTTTCTTTGTCACTTAATAGCTTGGTGGCCTTGGCAAATTTTCTTAAGCTTTTGCAGCTTAATTTTTTCCTTCCAAATTAAGGATAACAATGCTTAATGTTGAGGATTGTGATGACTAAATGAAATAAACTACGAAGCATCCAGTATAGTAAACTTAATTAGTAGGAGCTATAAAAATGTATAGTTCTTTTATCTGTATTACGTTCTCTGAAATTCCTGTACTCTGTAACCATTCAGATTATAGACACATTTCCTTAATATCATGCTGATGATAATAATAGTAATAATAATATCTAAGCTACATAATTATGTGCATAGTTCTTTATCTCCTGGTTGAATAGCTTCCTTGAAATAATTTATTGTAAGTAAAATAAAGAAGAAGTTATACGGCTTTTTATATATACTATCAATTTATTTTCCAAAAGGATTATAATAATTGTGGGTGTTTATAGTTTTATTTGGCACATGCTCCCAGAATGTAAACAATCACATGGATGTCTCATACTTTCTTCAAAGTGCCCCTTCCTGGAAGGCTCTGCTCTAATGCTAACAAGTCTGTTAAAACTCCTAACTATTCTGAAACATTTTTGGAATTACTTTTATATTGTGTTTCTTGGGGCTGCATATTGAGTCCCTTCTTCCTTCCCTACCTATATCGGCCATTGCTAAACTCTATCCATACCGACCCCGGGGCTCACCCCTGCTTTTCTCATCATATAATTAGTGCCCTAGTCCAGATCCTCATCATATTTGACTTGAAATAATCCAATAGCATCTTACCTGGTCTTTCTGCCACCCATATTTCACCTCTCCAGGTAACAATTTTCATGACAACAAGTATCTTTCTAAAACCTGGATCTGGTCAAATCCTGCATTTAATCCATGTATATGCCACTTCTCTTCTTAGTGACTTGAATGCTCATTTGCCTGGCTGAATTTTGCTCCTTGTGGACGAGGCATTAACTAACTACCTACCTTAAAGAATGGGATGGGGTATTTCATCAGTCCTTTTTATTACCAGCATACACAGAAGGTGATAATATCGTATCTAAAGAGTGTTAAAAATGATCATAGTCACTTGTTTTGAATGTCCCAGAGCTACTTTAAATATTTCAGAAAGATTGATTCAATTAAACCTCACAGCTGCCCTTATAAGATAGACATGATCATCCTGTCCACTTTTCAAATGAACAAAGTAAGACACAAGGTTAAGTAATTGGCCAAGGTCTATGGCTACTAACTAATAGGGCTGGGATTTTAAGCCTTGAACATCTGAACCATTTCTGAGCCAACAGCTGCCTGGTGACTCATATATTTTTCATTAGTAATCAGTCTGCTGACACCACTGACTTTCCAATGTTATTTTCCCTACCTTGACTTTCCTCTCTGACCCTGTGATGGAACACTACCCACCATGTAGAAAGTTCAACCTGTAACTTATTTCATAGCACATTAGATAAGGTGCAAAGATGTATCACATCACTCATTTCAGCAATCAATTCTGGCTAATGGCACTTTGATAATATTATTGTGTAATATGGAATCTGAATAGATATCCCATTATTTGCCTCTTTTGAAAATATTTAACTGCAATTAAAGCATATAAGTCTCCACTATATTTTGTTTAACTTCCTCAGCTTTTATACTAAAGGACATATTTTTAAAATCTATATTAAATAAAATATGCATTAAGTAATTGCCTACTTTTAAGCTATTAAATTGTCTCACATAGAGTAGACTGTGTGATTTGATGTGAAAATCTAATTACCTTTTACGTGAACCCTTTATATAATTATCCTTAATCACACACAAATGGACAATGATACTTAAGAATTTACATCTATAGGAGAAGGACTGTCTGGGTACTTTAAAGCACAAGACTTTTTCCATTTTCTGTTCTCAGGGAATCCCTCAATAGTAAAAGCACTTAATTTGTTCCAAGCATTATTCTAACGACTTTATTAAGTTTGCCTCCATTGCTCTTCACAGCAACACCAGTGTTAGTATCATTTATGGATTAAAAGTTAAAAAGGCAGAAAGGTTAGGTGGCATGTTCAAGGCCACACAGCATAGTAAGTGATGAAGCCAGAATAAATACCCTGGAAATCTGGCTCCAGAGTCCTTATTGTTAACCACCAGGCAACAGCTGTCCCATGTAATGTCCTGAGCCTGAATTCTTAAAGTCAAATACTTAACTCTTCATAAATGATAATTGAAGCACAAACTGGTACATAACAAGATGCATTAAATTTTGCAGGGGAACAAACCCAGCTGATGTAACCAATAGTATCCATTGAAGTGTCTTAGAAAGAGCAAGTGTTTTATAACTAAAAGGTAGTTATACATTTTCAGCTTTAATTGGAGCAAATGTTTTTCTTTCATCTTAAGTGAACAGGAAATCATTCATTTGGAAATGTGGTAAATTTGTCACTAGGTATAGCTAAAGACTGGACCATTTATGTACTCATTTGGAAATAAAATTTAACTCTTTAAAATTTTTATTGGTGTATTATAATTATATATAATAGTGGGATTCATTATACCATATTCGTACATGTACATACCATAATTTGCTCAAATCTCTATTTTGAGAATAGGAGTGAATGGCAGATGATTTCAAATGAATTTCCACCAGTCTACCTGCAGATGTATTTTGCTTCATTATGGAGTGAGTGTGCAGTGATAATATGAGCAGTATTCCTTCTTTCCTCTTTTGCTGGTGTAAGGGTTGCACAGTCTGCACATAGCTTGTTGCAGTATTCTGATGTCGGTAACTTGGTATGTTGGTGAGGCAGACAGAGAATGATTAGCTTCAGAAATTAATTTAAATTTCCATTGACTGTCTTATAAAACTGAAAGCCAATAAATATCTCTGTTCTAAATTTCCATTTTCTAATATCTTTTATTACAATAGTGTTTAGGTGAATGATAAAAATAAAAGACTGTTTGTGCTTTTAAGATAGTTCCTTCTGGATTTATTTTCCAATTTTAAAAATAGCTTCTGTGTCTATATTGATTGAGATGCAATGCAGAGAAAACAGTAGAAGACAGAAGTTGGGCAGGTCCAGGTATTAATCTTACCCTATCACTTATTAGGGAAGCTTGGATGGGTCATTTAATCTTGCCGAGTCTCAGGTTTTTTATCCATAGAACAGGAATATCTCCCAGAAAAAAACGTTGCCTGAATTAGAGGCAATATGTGTAAATAACATAATATATTGCCCCAAACAAAGTAAAAAAATCAATAAATCTACTGTTATTTACTATCTTTCCCACCTCTTCTAACCTTTCTTCCCTGCCACCAGATTCCATAAATAAAAATTTTTCCATTAAATGAGAGTGGTCTCACTAGCTATAATTTGAGTAATATATCTTCTAGATTTAATTTGAATTCAAGCATCAAGCACAGTGTGTCCAGCATCTGGGAAAATGTTTGAGTCATAATAAATGTTCAATAAATTGCTGTTGACTGAAAATATTTATTGATTTGAAGTCTTAAAGTGGCTAGGTTTCAGAATGAGTGCAAGAGAAGGTGCGAAGTAAACATATCAAAAACAACCTAGACTGATTTACTTTTTTCTTATAATGCCCTTTTTCCTTAATTCCAAAATAGACTACCAGGATAGTAATTCAAAAAACTAACCTCATGCCATGCAATAGCAGCACTTTCTTGATATTTCTAACCTTTGCAAATACTTTTGTGACCCAATAATCTCATTTAAATCGTGGTCATAGAAAACAGGGAGAAAGAAAATAAAGCAAGAAGGGTTCGACCAATCCCCTCTCCAAATTAATACATAATCAGTAGACAATTTCTAAAATAGATTGTTCCCCACTCCAAATGGAAATTTTATAAGAGACTAATTGATTCCTGAAATGTCATGACACATGACTAAACTGGTCAGGGTCACTCCAAGTGAATTTTGGCGGACTAAATAAAGATACAAACACGGAAAGTACCTTTTCTTTGGGTTCAGTGACTACTGCTCAGTCACAGCTCCCACAAGGGGGCCAAGGCAGGTAAGAAAGAGAAGGAGCTTGCCTACAACCTGGGTTTTATTGGGGAGAAGCCATTCAAATAAGGCAAGAGGTCAAGTTTCAGGGGGGTTGAGTCTAGCTTCCTGATGGCTTGCTGTCCACAGAGCAGATTGACTGACATCTTGGAAGGTCAAGCCCATCTCATGTGCTGATCAAAGGAAAAACAAGCAAAAGGGACACAAAGGTGCCCAGCCCATGACAGAACAGCATCATCTGTCCAGTCCGCATTGTGGGCTCAAAATGCTCACAGCTCACACAGCCCATGGTTGGCTTGCCACACTGAAACAAAATTCTGTTAATGGCTCATCTGAATAAACGTGAAACTATGGTGACTTGTTTGCATGCATGAAAGTTGTGTTTAGTCGGTTACGTGAATTATAGTTTTTCAATGAATCGTGAACTTTTTTTCTCTCTACTGTAGAATGATAGGTTACTAAGCTTCATTTCCCTGTGATCCTGAGACTAAATTTTCAGGAATATAGGCTAAGGTAAAATAACAAAGAATATGTGTTGATCTGGTATAAACAAACTGAAACGTGATGGCATATTTATGGGCTGCTAATCTTTGCAAAGACCTTATGAATTGCAAGTTAGCATACGGTGAGGGCATGAGGGCAAAGTCATGATCATATTCAGCAGTTATGAGATGTTATATCCTCACATTAGAACATTTTTCCTAAGAATTTTTCAAAAGACAGGTTTACATCTTTGAGGACAGGCTATACTTCTCCAGGGAGAAGTCTTATCTCCATCAAAAAAATTGATCTTTCTCCAGCAGACTCTGTGTATAATGATATTTAATGTGGTAGAAAAAATTACCAATAATATACTTCATAATTAGAAAATACCTTCCACCTATATGCATAGCTACCCTGTGAGGAGATGTGATTCCTCCTATATATTAAATGTAGAAAATAGAAGCCCAGAGGAGCAAACCAATGAGTTAAGAGTCAATGAGGAAATGTACCAAGAATTAGGAAATGGCCGAGCTTGAGCTGAAATTAAGTATTTTGCCTTTATTGTATGTACCTTTTAAGTATATCATGAAGTGTGTATGGCAGGATTCTCAGTAAAACATAACCAATATTATATAACAGAATATATATATATATATATATATATATATATATATATATATATATATATATATATATAGAGAGAGAGAGAGAGAGAGAGAGAGAGAGAGAGAGAGAGATTCTATATATATACTTTTCCTCTGAGAAGAGAGTACATATATCTGTGTGTGTGTGTATGTAGGAAAGAGATATTAATGATTTGCAATTTTACATGATTTTGTAGCTTTGGCAAATTTAAAATCTGATGTGTTAGAATAGCAGGCTGGAGACTCAGGGAAGAGTTACAGATTGAATCTTAAAGCATCCTGCTGGCTAAATTTCTCCTTGCTAGAAAGAAGTCAAACTTTTTCTTTTAAGGCATTCAACTGATTGGTTGAGAACCACCCACATAATGGATGGTAATCTGCTTTACTCAAAATCTATTGATTTAAGCATTAATCTTATCCCTTCCCCCCAAAATCCCACATTCTCATTTTAATGTTTGAAAAAAATATATATGTATATATATACATATGTGTGTGTGTGTGTGTGTGTGTGTGTATATATATATATATATATATATATATATATATATATATATATATACTCCTAATGCAGCCAGCTGACACATTTACCATACACATTCCACAGTGTTTCCATTCCAAAATGTACCAAGAGATATTGCATGCAATTAGTTAAATCAAGGATACCATTAGCAAAGACTAGGATCTAACATTCTTCAGATTTCATGTTCCAAGTGTTTCTGTTGAACATTATTAACTCTGTTCCCAATGAAGGTGGTTACTCAGTTTTATGTCCACATGATTCAGACTATTTCAGGTCACCATGGAATTAATGTTCTTACCTGACCTAGCAAGGCAAATGAAGCATAATAATTAACTCAATGTGCCTGAAACTCTAGTCTCTAAAACAAAAAAAAGAAAAAAGAAAAATAGCATAGGGTGCTCATTTCCTACATCCAACCGTGGTATACCATATAGGGATGAAGTAGACTTACCTTAGTTTTACAGTGAAGCATCAAAGGAGAGGTAGATAACAGGCCTAGGAACACGCAATTAGAATTTAGTTGGGGTTTATTCCCATTTCTCTTAGATTACGTATTCTTTTCATTTTACTCATTTTATTGCATGTGGCAAAAATTCTTGTGCACTCACAAAGAAACAGACTGGCAGCTTTCATGGACATTTCTCAATTTGCAGTTCTTTTCTCTGCCCTCCCGGAAAAGTGTGGAAAAAGCACGAATCTGTTTTCAGCTCCAGTGTAAGTTGTGATTGGCCTAACCCAATTCTGACCTTTCCAATCTCTTTGTCAATGATTGGTTTAGACCCAGTTTTGAGACATGATAAGGAGGTCTGTAAAAAGCAAAATTCAATGCAAAGAAAACAATCAAATGCTCCCTTTGATAGAATGGGAAGATGGAAGCTCCCAAGTTTGATGTAACATTTTGAGATAAACTAATTAGATTAAACCTAGAGCCACCCTGGCTTTAGACTTCATCTTAGAACAGGAAAAAAAAACATTATTCTTTATTTCTTATTAATTATTTTATTTTAAAATGTATTTAGATTCATGGAAAAATCACAAAGATAATATAGGGAATTCCCATCCCCACATCTACTTTATTATCTTGCATTGGTCTCATACCATTGTCTTAATTAAGAAACTGGTATTGCATATATTCTTCAATTAAGACTTTCTTAGTTTTTACCTAAAATTGATTTCTAAGTCATTGATATCCATTATTAATTTTAAACATTTATTCTGTGATATTTTATTAGTTTCCCAGGGCTGTCATAACTAGTTCCCACAAGTTGAGTTTCCTCAAATGAGAGAAATTTATTCTCTGAGTGTCTGGAGATTAGACATTTGGAGTCAAGGTGTTAGCAGGTTGATTCATGTTGGTGGCTCTCCAACATGATAGTTCATTTGCTCCATGCCTCTCTCTTAGCTTTTGGTGGCTCAGGCAGTCCTTCACAATCTTTACCTTACTCATGCATCATTCCAGTCTGTAACTCTGTCTTCACATGGCGTTCCCCCTCTAAGTCTCTGTCTCTTCTCTCTTTTTCAGTTCTCTTATGTGGAAACCCATGATTAGATTCAGGACCCTTTCTAACGCCAGTATGATCTCATCTCAAGATCAAAAAATCCTATTTCCAAATAAGATCATATGCAGAGCTATTAGGTGAGGAGTCAGGCATCCTTGGTCACTGTTCAATACAGTACAGATCTATAGCTCAAGTCACAGAATTCAGAGACTGCATCAATAAATTTTTTTTTGCAAAACTGGGCACATTAATAGTAATCATACTTTATAGTGTTTTTATTGCATAAAAAGGTGATTTGTGCATTTACTATAATTCAAATTAATTATGTTTCATTACTAAAAATAGCCTTCTGCTAGTTGTTTTCCACATAACTTCTGCTTGAGTACATCTTAATTTTGAAGACTAATGGGAATATTAACTTTTAAAAATAAAAGTAGAAATTTCTGTTTTATTTCTTGTTTTTTTGGATGCTGGAGGCTGAATGTTTGGAATTCTATAGCTAAAAAAAAATAAATTCTTGTTTTGCTAATAGCTCTTTAATAACTCTTCAAATGTCCTACCTTCTTTTCATTTGAATTTACCATGTGTTTGTTGGAACACCGGTGTGCAGATGACAGGCAGGTGTCACAACCCATTCCCTGTAGCAGCCTTGTTTGTGCTGTTCTGTACTTCAGTTTTTAATACCTTTGTGTTACTAAAAATTAATGAAATTCTTCATCCCCAAACGTTTGGTTAGAAAATTTTCAAAGTGAGTCATATTTTAAATCCATGAACAGTGTAAAACATTCAAATGTCAGTTTTATAAATTACTTTTTTGCCTTTTGAAGCTGTTGAATATTTTAAAAGGTTTCTTCCAGCCCATCTTCACCCCACTTTATACCTGGGGAAATAAACTATATAGTGAATTGTGTATTGGGGACTTTTTAAAAAGGCAAGTCATAACTTTCATGTTGCTGTTTCTGGGACTTAACATACATGGACATATTTTTTTAAAATTCAAAATCTGAACCCTCAAACTCAAAATTTTGAAGTCTACTCATTTAATTTTATTTTGATTTTATTTGTTCTGGTCATTCTATCCCACAGAGGTAAATACCACCATTTTACATTTGGTCTTCAAAACAAAATAATTTCTCATTTTAAATAAGTGTCAATAAGAATAATATGATGTTCTGTGAAGGTCCTTTAAAATAATTTACAGTTTATAATATCCTCAACTAATACTCTCCTTTGGTGAGAGACAGATGAGTTATAGAAGTCCTCTGTTAAGATTCAAAATGTGGAACTAGAAAAACATTAAGTCATTAATGCCTTAACTTGATTTAATGATTTGTTTTATTGGATTAGCTCTAGCAGAGAGCAGGACCCCAAGAGAATAACATGAGTGATAGGTTTTGTTTTGAAGAAGGAGTACAATGTTTTGGCATCACTGTCTATTATTTAATGGGTTTTGCTTTCATTATTTATAAGTAGTTCTAAATATACCAACATATTTTATCAGTCCCCTGGGTTGGCTTGTGTTAGTTCATATCTCATAGTATGTGTCAGGGTGACTTGAAGGAACTTTCTGCCACATTAGCACTTGTAAGATAAGAATATAAACTTAAAAGTAGAGTTTCTCTATTTACTGCTAATGATATTAGACAAAATACAAAAAAATACTTCATGATATATTAAAACATACTAAAACAAGCCATTCAGCAAATGTGTGATAACAATCTGTTTTTCATGCATGAGACCCCATTGAACATGAGAGTGATTGACAGGTTGGCTAGGTAGGCAGGTGCCTTCTCAGTTTAGTGAGGTTGATTTCCCCAACTGAACTGTAAAATTCTGTGGAAAATGTTCAATGTATCCAACAAAGCTGTTAGAAGTTGCTTTGTGCAAAGCATTTGACTACATGCCATAGAGGATGCCAAAATTAATAGATGTTATTCGTTCTTTGGAAGTAGTTAAGTTTATTACAGGGCATATAATAGTAATAATCACAATTGAGGTGATAAGTACTATATAACTGTAGTTTTGATTAGATGGAGACAACTACTAGGTCTGGTACTAGTAGTTGTCTGCATCTAATTTTCTAGGAGCATATTTCCTAGAAAAGGAAGAATTGATTTGGATCTTAAAAGATGAAAGTATTTCAAATCATGCTAAGTCAATCTAAGCCAATCCCAAAAAAACTAAGGTCAAATGTTTTCTCTAATATGTGGATGCTGATTCACAATAAGGGAGTGGAACACTAGAGAAGAATAGAGCTACCTCAGATTAGGTTGAGGGAATTGAAGGGAAGGAAGGGGAGGGAACATGGGGATAGGAAGGATAGTAGAATGAAACAGACATTATTACTTTATGTACATATGTGACTGCATGATCAATGTGATTCTACAACATGTACACTCAGAAAAATGGAAAATTATATCTCATCTATGTATATCAAAGTGCATAAATGCATTCTATTATCATGTATAACTAATTAAAACAATTTTAAAAATTAAAAACAAACAAAACACTGAATGATATTCTCCATATGATACACCCCTGAGGACCTATGTCACTCATGCTAATTTGATTGTACTCTGTCTTTTGCCATTACTATGCAAGATACAAATGAAAAAAAGAAAAAAGAAAAGTATTTCAGTAGATCAAGATGAGGTAAAAATATGGTGTAAAACACACATGCACACACACATCAAGCTGTATTTAATTATTTAGAATGAAATCTATTTTGATGAAAATGTAGGGTTTTAATGAGAATTATGGCCGAAAAACAAATGTGCCACATATAGGGAGTGATTCTAAAGGCCAAGAGTTAGGGAATATTTTCTAAAACATACTTTGCATACAACCAGAGATATGAAAAATTGTGCTGTATATGTGTTATAAGAATTGAAATGCATTCTGCTATCATTTTTTTTAAATCAATAAAAAAGAATAAAGCAATAAGATTTAAAAAATATATATCATTCCAAAATAAAAAAAACCCTTTAAGTCAAACATAAAGTTATGTTATCTTGTTAAGAATTTTATTGCTTTTACAGTGTATAAAATATAATTTCTTTTAAAAAATTTAAAGGGGTCAAGAAGGAGGGGTGAAGGGAGAGCATGGGGAAGTACTGGGGAATGAAATCTACTAAATTATACTATGTCTATATGTGAATATACCACAGTGAATTTATATACACACACACACACAAACACACACTAATGCACGCACACACACATATAGAGAGAGTTATAATGAATTAATTAAAATGACAATCAGATCAGAAAGGGAAAGAGGAGAGGGAAAGGGAAGGTACTGGGGAATGAGATGGATCAAATTATTTTAAGTGTATGTATGAATATGGAACAACAAATTCCACTATTGTATATAATTCTAAAGCACCAATAAAATACTACACACACACACACACACAGAGAGAGAGAGAGAGAGAGAGAGAGAGAGAGAGAGAGAGAGAGATCTCAGTTTCTTATCTGAACCAATTCTCTCATTGATTGATGAAAAATTGTTTACAAAGCAAGTACTGACATATGTAACTAATTAAACTATCAATAACTAATGTCCTTAGCATTCATATATTTAAAATCTAAGATCTTTTCTCCTGACTAAGGAGCTACCTGAAAGTCCATGGTACTAAAATTTGTGGTTTCCTGAGGCATCACCTTGAACAATGCACTTGCACAGCTAGTTCAGAGCTAATTATTTAACTAGACCCTGAGCCTAAAAATAATCAGTTCTTTGATGATCTCATACACATTTTATCTCATAAATGCAACAGTGTTTTAAGTGATTCACACGAAACTTAAGATATATCCTTCTCTAAATTTTAAGCATTTACTTTATGTAAATATGATAAATTTTTAAAATCTCCATCAATCTTCAAAAGATCATTCACTTTCCTTCTCCCAATTAAAAATAATAACAGAAGCTGATTAAAAATTAGTATTGAATTTCAATAAATTGGTATAATATACATTTTTACTGCAACAAAAGTTTTTAAACAGTGTAAGAAATTATATTATAGTGCTCAAGTCTAGCTATTTATATTCAGATCTCCTAAATTTACTAAAGGTTTTAGATAAAGCATCATATTTTATGTGTATAAGTATAATGAAATGTCCATGATCTATAGAGTCCATGGCACTTTGACCCACTGCGTACTGTCTTAAGGTTCTCTCTTGAAGCTATAATATGAGGAAGTAGAATAGGTAGAGGACGAATTTCAACAATACCTAACAAGAGTGTTACTTAGAAATAACAAGCATTCGTTCTATTTGGAATGATTCTTTCTCCTGGAGAGCTAGCTTCCTGAAGAGGAACATATATTTACTCCTCAAAAATAAGTCTTTAGGGTTGGATTTCATTTCACAGGGACATATTTCCTGGTTTTGAAGTTTCCTCTCTTTGAAATGAAATGTCAGCAAATAACTGACTTGAGGGTAGTAATATTTTTTCTTAGGGGAGGAGATAGATTAGGATGAATTTCAACAACATCCGATAGAAGCATGGTATTTGATTAGTACTTTTTTATGATTTTCTTGTATTGTTTGAAAATAGGAGATTTCAAGAAACACACATTTTAAAGAACCTTCTTTTCAATTAAAGTGAGTTTGGTTTCCTTATCGTTCATGCTTGCCATGCACCTACACTTAGGTTGTCAGGGTTGAGCTTTATTGAAGGATTTATCTTGGGCTTTTCCCCCTTGCAATTTTTCATTTTGCAAATCTAAAACTGACATTATGTTGTTGTTCAGAAAATTTCTCAAAAGTATACAAGTGTTGGTGATTATTTGGTATCACAAAACTTCAAAGGACTTATTATTTACCAATTTTTACCAACTGTTTAGCTCCTTTTCCCTTTTATTCATTTCTTTAAGTTTTCAAGACTTATCGAAAGGATTTTGAAGACACCATTTCTTGGCCATCTTCTGCTTTTGACACCACTTCTACTTTAGCCCTTTTAATATTACAAGCCTCCACAGGCTATAGGCATGGCCTTGAGCCCCTAAGACTATGAAATCACCTCTGACTTTTGCAACTCCATTTTCCACCACACTAGCCTATTGGCTGGTTGGGAGGCAGTCATAGTATATGATCATGCTGCCAGCTGGTGCAGGCACAACCTAGCTCAGCTCAGCTCATCATGGTCCCATAATAGCCTAAAATTACTTAATATCACAAGCCAGGCATCTTGGCATCCTCAATTTCTAACATCATTTTTGCAATAAATTCAGTAAATATTTGTTAAGTGCTTAAAATAAGATGAACATTCTACTGGGTGTTGGAGATAAAGAAGTGAGTAAGACACCAAAGAGCTGTACCCTCAGAGATCATCTGTCTTACCAAATATTCTACCTAAGTGGTTTTAAAGTAAGAACAACTATCTCCTGTTAGTTATCCTATATGTTTAACTTTATGTAGCAAAAGGTAATCAAGTTCATGTAATCTAATGTAATGTGATTTTATAAAATTGGTGTTTTTCCATAAGAAAAATGTCCACAAAGTGAGAAATTTAAAGGTTGAGCAAGTGCAGACCAAAAGCATTAGACTTTAGTTTTGATTGGAAAGAATTAGTCCGTAAAAGCAAAGAGGAAGAAGAATAGAGGAGGAACATTGACTTCACAATTTCACCTGATCTAAACTTGCCTTGTTTATTACAAAGTTTTTAGTAACTTGTACATTCAACCAGATAGTATGATATTTTATCTTCTGATTTTTTAAATTAACTCACTTTTATGTGTTCATAAAGGTGATTAATTAGATACAACAACAGTAGGAAATGACTCAGTATGTTAATTTTTATGCTCTTCCAATCTCTACTGGTTAAAGGTTTTGTTACATAAAATCCAAAGAATGAATAAATTTATTAGTCTGTTTTAATTTTTTACATATTTACATAGAGGGAGAAAGTGAAAAAGGCTGAAACTGTAAAGAAGGGGAAAATTAACAGTGATCCTACTACCCAGAAATAAACACTGATAACACTGAAATCTAAAAAATCTTAATATTTGTGTATGCTATTATAATTACCATTTTACAGATGAAGAAATTGATACTTCAATGGATTAAGTAACCTGTACAATAGAACTCAGCTTAAAAATGACAGATGTTTGAACCTGACTCCTTAACTACATGGCCTTGATTTATCTCCTTCCTTCCCCCCCCTCTCTTTCTCCCTATTTCTGCCCCCCACCCCTGCAATGGGGACCCGTACAACAAGGGCACTTTAACACCAAGCTACAGCTGTAGTCCTTTTTATGTTTTATTGTGAGATAACATCTCACTAGGTTGCTAAGGCTGGCCTCCAATTTGTAATGCTCCTGCCTGTGTCTTTCAAGTTGTTGGGATTATAGACATGTGCTATTATTCCTGGCTTCTTTTAATTGATTTAAATAATAATTTTTATAATTATAATTTCTAATGGGTGATACACACACATATCTTCTTTTGGAAATTAAGGTGCTTATTACACATTATACAGTGAGCCAATAAATATTGGACATTCTTGTTTACTATTTACATAGAATAGTGCCTAGAAATGAGATGACAAATACAACTGGCAATTTATGAACTGCATTGCGGAATTATTTTTCACACATACAAGCAGAAAAAAATGTTAAAATGGACCTAAAATATTCCCATCAGCCAGCTTCAGCAATAATCACTCTTCTACTACTCTTTTTTTTAATTTATGCTAATATTCCTTGTTTACTGTAATACTGTTTTTAAAATTTCAATAATTTATCATTTCACCCATTAGTGTTTCAGATAGGACCTGAACTGTGTGATAATTTCTTTTTCCTTTCCTGTGATATCTTTATTGAAGAACTAGGATCATTTTCCCCCCAAATTTTCCAGGGTCTCGCTTTATTCCTTTGTAGTATTGTTTAACTGATTCCTTTACCCTCTTTTGGTTCTATAAACTGATGGGTAGATCTAAAGGCACAATGAGATTCACATTCAGCTTTGTGCAGCAAGAGTATGTTATCAATGGTGCTGTGTGCTATATTAGGAGGTGTATAATTTTAGTTTGTCCCACTTTCAGTGATGATAAGATTGGTCATTGGATTCAGGCAAGTGTCCATTAGCGTTTACCTCCCTCTACTCTCCCTTTCTCTCCCAGTCTGGTTAAATTATCACTCAAAAGTTTCAAAAATATTAATAAAAACATTGAACTAAAAAAAGGTATTAACATGTTTTGAGAATAAAGATACCATGCTATCTTATCTTTTGTTTGGAAATAAATTTAACAAATATTTATTTATATTTACCATAATAAATATTTTGTTTATGCTTGTTCTTTATCTTTTCATCATAAAATTAAATTCTTTTCATCATAAAATTAAATTCTTCCTAAGTGTTTTTAATAGGGACACAATCTTTTTTCTATAATTGACTTAATAACCAAATATAATTTTTAAATATTTTAAATTAATAATTTTTTTGAAATCAAGGACTGTTGACATTTGAGCCTGAGATACTTGACAGATAAAATTTTATTTCTTAAGTATTTGGTGTAGAAAATTATGTTTTTCTTTAGTTTTGTGAGATATTTTTCCTGGGTTTTCTTTTGCCTTTTGCCTCATTTACCTGATTTGGGATTTATGATAGTTTTTAATTATATGAGATAAAATGTGTCAGAACAGTCTATTCTTATAGTTTCGTTCTGTAAAGTTGCTCCCTCAAACACTGAATTTGAGAATACTAAATCATTGCTCTAAAGGGAAATAGAAGGTTAGGTTCTTATAAGCCTCTGGTCACAAAATTCTCATTAACTGATCAATACGTAATCTTGTTTTATGTATTTTTTCTGTTTAAAGGCACTTTAGTCAATATATTTTGTTGGTTCGTTAACACCGAACGCATGGCCAGCAGCCCTGTGACTCGCCTGAACCAAGCTCACCCAACATATTTCCCCATTGGCAACTTGCAGTCTTCTTGGACTCAGGAACACTAGACAGTGCTTCAGCACTACCCATGGGGGCCACTTTACACAGCAAAATCACCAACAAAAGCACAAGTGAAAATATGGCACTGGAGACCACAGAAAGGACATTCCTTTACAGTGTGAGAAATCTTAGCCAGCCTCAGCTGGAAGTGCACGCATGTGTCCACAATGGCCATGCAAATGCTATAGATTTTGCTTAGGGATGCAAAAAATTTTAAGTAGGAAACTTCATAAATTTTTGATCTGTGAGTAATGAGAATAGACTGTCTTTTCTTTTGTGATGTTTCCTTCATTTTTCTTTATCAACCCCATTTGATGTCTTCACATAATTCCTATGTTGCTCTAACGTCATTAACTTATATTAATTAAAAATAAATAACTTTATTTTAGGGAACAGAATTAAATAAAATACAAAAACTAGAATTTTCTGCAATCAAATAATATATTACCATTTTTTCAGAATTTAAGTTTTAAAGCTGCTCATCAAATTTAAAAAATATCACTCTTCTTCCAATCAATATAAATAGTTGTATTTCATATAATTCTATGTTTCATTTTGCTGGAATCAATAACCAAATACCTGTAAAATATTTGAATCTTGGTAGATTAAGTTTTTGTGAAGTTTAGGAATTAGATGCTTGGACATTCTGCTATATGGTTTAATTATTAGAATGTGGGCACAGCCTGGCTTGAACATAAAAACCAGTATAAAATATGCTTAACAGAAAGATGGGGTTTATTCTGCTACTCTTGTAACTGATGTAGAAACTTCCTTTCTACTTAAAGCAATAACCATAATGGTGAAGAAAACTGTCAGGAATATTTGAGTGTTGGTTTAAGGCAGCTTCTTTAAGTTAGTTTGTGTTGTATGCCATATAATGTATAATTTTCCTAAAACATTTCTCATATTTTAACTTAATTTTGTAAGTTAAACATAAACACATAGTGTCTTTTGCAACTTTATATTGAAGATATTATTATCTCTGCAATGCAAATGAGGAGACTAAGGTTCAGATGCTTAAATAACTTAATAAATCAACTAACTTGCCCAAGGTCACATAGCAGATAAGTACTAAAACCAAGGCTTGTCTTTCTACTCCTCACATGATAACTCTAGCTACATTAAACAATGTTTAGTTCTCCAACAGGGCATATTCTTTTTTACCTTTTCACCTTTCCATTTGCTAATTCAGTGAGCATGCTCAATCTTCACTTAATGAACTTCCACTCATGGTCTTAGCCAGCTCAGGCTGTATAGCAGATATACCATAGACTGGGTGGCTTAACCTGCAAGCATTTCTCTGAACTGCTTACAGTTCAGAGAGGCTGGGAACTCTGATCAAGGTACCAGCCAATTTGGTGTCTGTTGAGGATCTATTTCCTGATTTGCAGATTGCCATCTTCTCTTTTTATCCTCATTTATCAGAGGTGAGAAAGAAAGAAAACTCTCTCAGGGCTCATCTTATAAAGACACCAATTCCTTACACAAGGATTTCACACTCATGACCTAATTACCATCATATTGGTCCTTAGGATTTCAATGAATGAATTTTAGGGGGACGCATGTTCACCATAGTACTCTATCTCCAGAGTTCACCTCATGGATCACCTTCTTGTCTGCATGCGGTATCTCTCAAATGCAATTGGTGAAGACCCATTGTATCCTTCTGGTAATTTACCACAGTATGTCATTTTTTATTCTTTTTCTTGTATCTCCAATTGATAAAGTACAGGAGAGTATGCTTTATTCACTGCTGTTTTCTCAGCTCTTACTGTCTGGCATGCAGTGAGAATATTTTATTAGAAATAGTTGATGCTTAAGTGACCATGTATTTCTAAATGTTGGGCAAAACAACATGTTCGTGGATTTGTTAAATGAAAGAACTGTGACAACTTCTGTTAGATTGAATGAAACCATTATTACCAACCAATATTATTCTGAAAATATATCTTAATGTCATTTTGTTACACTTGCAGCATAGATAGCAGAAAAATATATTTACAAGAAGGAGGAATAATGAAAGGCACTTTTTATTAAAGACCTGGAAAATAGGAAAAGAACTAATTAAAAAAGAAACATAAGAATATTCATCTAACACATAATTGTGAGAACACAGTGATTGTCATTCATAAAATCTCCAAAATTTGAAAACATTCATCTACTCAATTTTTACAAATATGTTCACTTTTTATTTTGTATTAATTAAAATATATACATAAATACATCATATACTTACAAAAAATATGTATTGGAAAATTTCAACATGTGCACTTATTAATCACCTTTGTGCATGATAAGTATATGCATGAGGTAGCACAAGACACCAATATAAAAATGAAACTGACAGACACAGATCCTCTTCTCAAACTTTATTGTAAAGACAAGCACCAGGAAGCATAATAATAAACCCCTCCTTATGACAATTTCTAAATCCTATGCCATTGTCAATTTATTTCAATCAATGTTAAATACAATGGAATACAACCCTGAAATATGTGAAAACCATGTATCTCTCTTTTCTAAGCCACCAAAATGGAATGCAAGTCAGCTGGGGAATGTGTTCATTTTTACCTATTAGCACTATAGGCAGATAAAACCCTCATTTGTCCTGGCCTCTGTGGCATGTTGATATCACTGACCAAACACCAATTTGGATTGTGTTCTTTTATGCAGGAAGGAACAGGAGCAATTTAAAAATCACCCTTAGGCGGCTTTTATTGTCTTCATTCATGTTCCCTTTCTTGGCACTGATTACTTATCTTGGCTCTTCTGTCTCCTTGAGGGAGACAGAAATTTAACAACTTGTGTGATCTTATTTGTAAAATTCAACTAATCTACCAATGCAGCAATGTGTGGAATTGCTAATAACACCAGGAAACTCTAATTACTTGACTGACTAGAAGCAATTTGCCATGAATTTGGAGGCTAGATATGGGTTATCTAAAGTCTCCCATTCTGACATGTACATATCTCTACAACCCATCCCTCTGGGCCTGGTGGAACTAGCTGAGGCATATTGAACTTTGTATTGTATTTACAAGAGCCTGGGATAATTTTCCTCTCTTTTTCCCAACTTTGAGCCAAATATGCTTCATATAATAATCATAGTAAATATAAATATGCTCAATTAAACATCCATATGATCACTCTTCCTGCCTTAAAATCATTGTTAAATTTTATAACTATCAACCCCCTTATGCACACTTTGTAGCAAACCTCTTCTCCCTTGCTACTTGCCTCTGGAGGGCTGCAAATTCATTTCTAATTTTCCCTGCTTCCCTTGCAGCTGAGGTCAGCCTTGTGACAACAGTTCTAGTCTGTGACACTTTAGAGGAAGACTGCTGGGGAGTTCTTGGGTGTTTTTCACTTTCCTAGTAAAATAAATGTAGATTGCTGATTGGTTCCTTCTCTTTTCATGTCAAGGGAATGCTTCAGTAGCCATCGTAAGCATAATAACAGAAAATATTGACATTATTGAGCTACCCTCTCAATGCCAATATCTTCCTACTTTCAGAATTCTAATAACATGAGAAATATAAATCTTCTAAAAATTAAACCTCTGCAAGTAGTATTGTTTTAATCAAAATACATTATGGAAACAAGATGAAAGAGTATATACATATTCATGCAATTTTATCTATAAATATATACACATATAATCATTAATGAAGTAAGAAAATCGAGGGAGGGAGGGAGGGTCCAATATTCAATTGTATAAAAATTCAGTTTCTTTTTATTTTGAGGTTGATGAAAATCACTACTTAAACACAACTAGTATAATTGCAAAATACTTTTTAAAGAATACCTTTATTCTGTTCATAACTAACCACGCACTGATTTGAGAAAATCCCCAATGATCAGGAAGCAATCACTTCCTAACATCTTAACATGCCTTACTAAACTCCCCCCACCACAGAACAGACAAGAATCTTACCTCCCCAGGGGCTGGTCAGAGGATGAGACTTAATCACCAATTATGTGTTACCCAGATTCCTATTAATGAAACTCTTAATTGACTTTAATGAAAAAAGACAAGGCAAATTTTAAATATGATTATCACAGGATTCAATAAATATTTTCAAGTTCCACAAAGACAGTGATGTGTTCACATTGACAGATATTACAAAAAAATGTATAATTCTTAATGCCTGCCTTTAATAAGCTTACAATACATATTGCATTTATTTAAAAGAAACTTCTGAGTTGGATTTATAGTGCAACAAATAAAATTTAACATCAATTTTAGATACATGGAAAAATTTTAATTAGTAAAATCCAGATCCTTCGGTTATTATAAACAAATATGCCTAAATTTTGTACTTACATTACAAAATAATCAACAGGCATATTATTCTTGATTAAAATAAAAATCTGAGGTAGTATTAAACTGCTTATAAACATCTAATGGTATTCTCATGATCAAACATACAATAAAACAAAAATACTCCATAAAATGGAATATAAGTCTTATGTGAATTGGCTCTCTCAGTCAGCTCAGCAATTTTTTATTTAAAGTGACCTTTATTATAATATAGAAAGCTTAATGGAAAAAGTCTTTTCAAAGGCTTGATGACTTGGTACATTGTTAAACTCAATGATCAAGGAAAATAATAATCCATAACTCAGAAAGTCCAATTGAAAATAATTTTCCCTTAAAGTATACTTCATTGCTAATGAGTGACCAAGCTCACTTTGGCTTCTACCTTAAAGATAACATGGTCAAAAATGTCAGCTTTGTCAGGACTTCAGAGAAATCAGATGGCCTATATTTCAAACGAAAAAGGATACAGCCAACATGGCAAGGGACAGGCCAGAGAAGTGGCTATGAGAGCAACTTAAGACTCATTCCATGATGAACTATTTCTGTACACCCAAACTTCCATGTTTAGAATATATTGTTGGAAAGTAAGAGAAACATGTGTTCCTGAGGAAATTGTCCCTAATATTAAATGTCTAGACCATATTTAAATGTTGGAAGTCAAGGTTATTGTCTTTTTTTTCCCTTTTTTTTTTTTTTTTTTTTTTTTTAGTTCTGGGGATCAACCCCAGGCCCTCAATCATGCATATGCTCTACTACTGAGCTATACCTGCAGCCCTCATTGTCTTTCAAGAATAACTTAAGTTCTGTGTTGTATCGTGTTTTTCATCTTAAATCTATTTTTTCCAAGAAACATGACTAAAAAAATTCAATTTCTACTCAGTAACATGACTAGAAATTAGTGGTCAGCTTATTTGTTAAAATCTCTCTTTTTAATATACATTTTACTCTCATCTATGATGACCAAATGAAGGTGCTAGTTATGGTGAAATATAAATGGTAGCAGGTAAAGTTTGTTATTTTGAGGTTGATGAAAATCACTACAAGTAGGGAATTCAGCCCCAAAAAAGTCAAATGCAAATGAGTCAGCAGAAGCACTCCAATCAGTTATAGGAGAGGAGGGACCAAGTCTGATTTGCTTGCCATGGTATCACTCTCACCTACTACAATGCCTGACACATGACAGTTTCTCATTTAATAGTTATGGAATCTCCCATTTAAAAACCAGTTCAAAATCACCTTAGGAATGTTATTTATAAGAATAACATTAATAACAAGAATATGGAGCATGTTGCAAAAATATTCGTGAACTGAAGGTTGTTACATACTTAGCATAAAAATAATCAGAACTATTCTGAGACCTTGTGAGAGCTTAAGTCTAGTGGAAGAAATAATTTTGTCTGCAGGCCTTAGCATCATATGGTCATCAGTTAATGCAAGCATGAGCAGCATCTGTTACAGCCCAGTGTAACATCATGCATCTGTTTCACTCTTCTTCCCCCATACTCCTTCTCCAGAAAGGTAATCCCAGACTTGAATAATAACCAGTCCCCTTCATGGGTCCCAGACGTGGTTCTTCCTGCAATAGCAGCTGAGAACTAAAAGGAAATGTAATCCAGAACGTCATACATGATAATAATATTCAGTGGTGGAACATAATCCAGAAGACCCTAATGGGACTCTCTTTTAGATAAAGAATGCAAGATATTGCATGTACAATTATGAAATCTGACTAGGTACACTATGAAGATCCCTACTGTGTTGGTGGTGGTAGTTGGGAGAGTATTCCCTAATTAAACTCCACACATATCTCTGAGCTCTTCCTTTCCCATTACCTTCCATGGCCACTTCTGATATGAGCCATGTGGGTGTCCCTTCCTTGGAGGCTGCTCTGTATTCACAGCCTGTGTCTAGTACATGCAGTTATTGGGACCAGTGGGTTGCTTGAGTACCAAACACGTTTAGGCTCCTAGTTTCTTCGGCCATACAATTTTCTTGAAAACTTAGTAAAATATTGGATTGTTTGGTTTCAGTAAGTTCTGTGTCAGTTTACTCAAAGTTCTTTCTTCTAAATGCTGGTTCTTCTCTACTTAATGGTTGCAATATGGAGGCCATCAGATGTGGTTGGAGAGGCTATGTGTATCCTTAATCAGATCTTTTCTATAAAGGTTAAGTGTTAGTAGACCTTTGCCTCTCAGAGATATTTTGGGGGGTCTTATTGTTATTTGGAGCCTAGAAGTAGTTGTCTTTAATGTTTCTTCAAGGTTTCAAGTTTATAGACTCATCCCTACTATTTCTGCCAGTAAACCTGCCAATTTCTGTTTGAACTTCTTTCTTTCTTATACTATTTGTCAAAAACAACAATAGAATTTGACATACATGGGCTTGTTGCTTCTTTTTCATCAATTCCCCTAGAGTTATAGGCTACCTTCTATGTAATCGCTGGTGATAATTTCAAATAGTTGAAAATGCAGAGTAGTGCATTCCAACCTCTCAGCTCTGTCTTCCTATCATTTATTTGCCACACTCATTAGTAGTAACTTAGTGCCCCATATTTTAGTTTTAGTGCCCAATGTTTTTACTGTGTTGCAGTAGTTTTAAACTTCAGAGTATGAATTCATGTGTCCAGAGAGGTTTAATGCAATAATAAATAGCCTCAACAGTGAGTGGCTTAACAGTAAAAGTTTACTTTTGCTCATGTCACAATCCATTGTAGATCTGTGCTAGGTTGGAGGAGTTGGTTTGTGTGCAACTTCTGCTCTGATTCTTCAAAGACCCATATGCCATTCATCTGTGAATCTACTTCTAGATTAGCTGTTTTCAAACTATGGTCCATGGAATTTTGGGGAGGAGGTAGCTTACAAGGTCAAAAGTATTTTCATAATTACATTTGAACATCATGTGTTTTCTTCTGTATGTGGGTATTTTTTACTAACGGTTCTACTAATGGTTTAAAAATAGTAAAACTACTGTTGTCTTTAGCAGAAATCAAAGCAGTGGTATTGAAGCAAAATAGCATTCAGAACACCACCAGTTTCTCTTAAGTATATCCTTTGTGAAGGGCTAATAATTATTAATTTTAATAGATAAATTTTAATTAATTATTAAAGAGTTCAAACCTCTTTCATGTTCTGCAAGAAAGAAAAATGGGAGCTAGGGATAAAGTACTTCTGCTGCACACCAAAGTACAAAATAGTCAACTCATGGACAAGACTTTGTGCTGTTTATTTTCAAGCTGAACTCTTCCTCTTACTCTCTCCCCTCTAGAACACTATTTTTGCTCAAAAGAACAGACTTTGAACTTAAGGATTTGGCATAAATGCTCCTGACAGCTAACTGAGTGAGAGCCAATTATAGCAAGAACAACTTACTGTATCTGTGGCAAATCGTAAAATTTGAGGTTTCAGGGAACAATTAAAATTTTGGAAAAGCTTATTTGCCACTATGAGCTTGAAAGAGTTTTCTGATGAGATTGTTGTTGATATTGTATAATGAAATAGATCAATATTTGGAAAATATGTAAAACTTGGTAAACGAATACTTTCCAAATGACCACTATATCACATTACAAATAAGTACTGATAAATAGTCCACTCAAAATGTAAGATGAAGACATAGATTTTAATATATCAGAATATGAACAACTTATTGATATGGTTTAAAGTGCAGGTGATAGTAGTTTATCCCTGAAGTAGCACATATCAGCCACACTTTATACTCCAGTAGCAGAGTTTCACTCAGAAAGAAGACGAGAATAGTATGGAATGCTGATAGTCTTTGAAACATAACTGAATCTTAGCCATAAGTCTTCTGTGACTGTAATTGGAAAGTTATAGATAGTATCCCTCCCTTATAGGAAATTGCTCTCATCTTCTCATCTTCTCCTGTTCATTTATTTATGTTAGCCAATCTTGTAAATATGTGTCCTTCTTCTCTGAAATTATCATTTGTTGAAGTCTTAACTATGAATTTGCCTTGAAATGATGCTTTACATGTATAGAGCACAATTTTTCATATCTCTCGTTGCATACAAAGTATATTCACACCAACTCGTGTCTTCATACATGTTCTTTAGATAATAATTCTCATCACATTCCACTATCATTTCTAACCTCATGCCCCCTCCCTTCCCTTCCCATCCCTCTGCTCTATCTAGAGTTTGTCTATTCCTCCCATGGTCCCCCTCCCTATCCCACTATGAGTCAGCCTCCTTATATCAGGGAAAACATTCAGTATTTATTTTTTGGGGGATTGGCTAACTTCACTTAGCATTATCTTTTCCAACACCATCCATTTACCTGCAAATGCTATGATTTTATTCTCTTTTATTCCTGGGTAATATTCCATTGTGTATATATATGCCACATTTTTTAATCCATTCATCTATTGAAGGTCATCTAGGTTGGTCTCACAGTTTAACTATTGTGAATTGTGCTGCTATAAACATTGATTTTCTATTAGATTCTATTAGTATTCATAGATTCTTGGCTCTAACTCAAGTTTGGAAACTTTTGGAATTTAACAAATCTTTAGAATTGAATTCATGTTATGTTCTTGACTCACACATATAGGGGATTTTTTTTCTTGCTAGAAAATTTCCTGGTTGAAATATCTTCGTTGTTTAATAATCACAAGCAGTCTCTTTCTTAGAATAAGGTGTTTATTTTTCTACTCTCAAAGTGATAGCTTGTAGATTGCTTTGTTAGGTTCTAGCATCTTTATTTGTAAAAATAGGTAGCAAGGTTTCCAGTTAGTCTAGCAGCAACTGTTATTTCAAATTCAGTCTCTGAGAGGGGGATATTTACTACCACCCTTCATTTAATTGCTGCCATTCTGTGTGTTGAAGATCTTATTACTGTCCTCTGTTGAAATTGAGATGCTGGTTAATCTGCCTGCTTTCATCTCTTCTTCCATTTGCTTCAGTCCAACTCTTCTTGCACGTTGCTTACTGATGGAAACAGTCGTTCAATGCCACTCCAGTGTCCATGAAATTAAGTAACATTTCTGAGTTGGAATTCGCTTCAAGGCCACTTTTTATGCCTTTGCATTTCTTTCCTTTCTGCCAGGTGCTTCTCCTGACTCTCACTGGACTGCACCCCTCTTCTTCTATCTTGAATTACACTCCTTTGCTTGTCTATTCTTTTTTTTTTTTTTTCCTTCAGTAACCTCCTCCTTACCACAGTCATGCCCTCCTAAATGCTTTTGGTTCTTCAGTGTCCCTCTGGATCAGGACCTATGCATGATGGTTTTCCACATTATTATATATGATCTTTTCCTTCTCTATACCTCAGGTTTTCTAATTTTGTATCTTTCTTAGAACCTCCAGTATATTTTATTTTATCTCATTTCCATTTGTGTACTTGTCCTACCCTGAAATTAGACTAGCAACATCCTTTTAACAAAAAAAATACTGCCTATTCATCTTCTGTCCCAATAATGACAATAACAGTTGTTTGTTATGTATGACCACAGGTCAATATTATATCTTCCTTCTCCATTTACTACTTATCCTATAATAAGTAGAACATTCTATAATATTGAACACCATTTAGAAAGCAAATGGCTTTCTAAGTCATTATTCTTTTGGTATTAGTTTGGGTACAGAAACTTTCTTGTCCATGCATGGTTCACAGTTTCATTATAATTATTCTCCAGATGATCATCTCTACAGGTGGATTGTCAATTAATTCTGTACAATTTCCTACATGTTGGTCTTGTCAGAAAGTTTGTGAAAAGACAAATATTCACCCTTTTCTAAGAACCTGAAGATAATTTAATATTTCAGTCCTGGAATTTCTGATATGGATTGTAGGATGACTCAGAATTATTATTGGACTTTATACATCAGTATCTAAAACTCCTAGGAAGTACTGGTTCTTGTTGAAACCTATGACCTGAGGTAATGCTGAGAATAAAGAGATTCTAGAGAGCTGTATGGAAACTCACCTCTAAGTGCAAGTGGCCAAAAGAAAATTAATGAAATTTTAAAAGGTTCAAGGTCTCAGGGGAAAGAAAACTGCTTTAATAATATGCTTTTCCAAGTTCAGGAGAGATCTTCACAATAATTCTCTATAGCACATCAGAGACTGTACTCCTATTGAATTTAGCAAGTGAAAACTAAAGAAGCTAAATATATCCAAGGATAAGAAATGTGCAGATCTATCCTAGGTAGCTTCTCACTGAGATGTCAGGCCAGTCCTGATCTCTGAGTAGCTCCTGATTCCTGCTTAGCCTCCTCTTGGCAGGAGCCAACTGTCTAATGCTAAGAGTTCCTGGGGCGTCTGTAAATCAGTTTCCAGGTCTGCTGCTACTTGGACCTTTGGGAAGGGAGGAAGAGTTTTAACCTTTACCTCAACTTTTCATTCTATTTGAGGATATGTTAGTTTTCTATACAATTGACAGTGGTCATAAGACATTCCTTCAAGGAAACCCTAGTACAACCACAAAGACATGTTTGTTGAAGTCCCCCAGAAGCACAGTTAAACTAAAACAAAATTCACTCAACTTAAATGAATGCCATTGGGATCATAGATTTTAAATGATGCCACATGACAAAAGACATATTTTCTGCTGTCCACAATGATTTTGAGATGGAGTGATAATTATCATATAATAATCAGAGCTGAGAAATAAACTAACATTTCTGTCTGGATTCTGAGTGTGTCAATTTGATATAAGAAGTTACAGGTTTATATGGCTAGATAGGACATTTAATTTCTCAGTTTACACCAACTACTTGGCAATATTGAAGTATGTCCCAAGAGCTAGGGCTTTATATTTGTGCAACTAAAAATCCTTAGAAGTGCTTTTTCCCCAAGAATGGGAAAATTGTGTTTAAATTTAAACTTCTGCTGTCCCTTAAGAATCAAGACTTAAAAAATTTAAAACTTTGCATCATCATTTAAAGCATACACAAAAACTACTGGTAAAAGTATGTTTTTTGACTGTGTTTTTTAAAAAGTTAAAAATAAAATGAAACTTCTTGAGTTTCTCTCTCCAGTCTCATTTTCTTCTTTTTCTCTATAGAAGCAAAGAATCTACAGTTATCTTATGGAAACACACACACACACACACACTATATATATATATATATATATATAAAATTTTCATCGTCACTGGAGTAACAAAATTAGCCTGTATGACTTTTTCAGCTCTTGTTAATTAAATGTTAGAAAGCAAGTTGTTTAAATTAATAATAGCCAAAATTTAAAAACACTTGTATATTTACCAAAGAAAAACTAAATTTTAAAATAATATTTTATTCAAAATGGAATACTTTTCAAGGTAACTATTCCATGAATCTGGTGTTTCTTATCCCTATGTGTTCTTTTAATTTTACTATGACTAATATATAATAATTTTTATTATTTCAAATGCGATGTGTATAGTATATGTGTATAATATTTATCATACATATCCTTCTACCACTTGCTGTTCCTGTCCAAGGTTTTACTTTTTTAGATTTATCTGTGTTCATACATGAGGTTTCTGACTTCTTTTTTTTAGCTATGAAAGGGAATTCCACTTTAAATAAAACATGATTTTAAAATCTATTTTTCTCTGGTAGATATACAAGTTGCTTTCATTTTTTGCTATCATTAATAATTTAAAATAACCTGCATTCCAATACTTAATCATTAAGCATTCAAAAAATCTTAACATAAAATGTCCTATAGGCTAATTTTCTAACTCTAGTGAGGATGAAATGTTTTTCACATATATTTTGATCTTTCTTTTCTAAAGTAGGTATTTTGATTCTTTTCCTATTTTTTTCATTGAAGTTTTAGTCTTTTATTAATTTTTAAATCTCATGTAATAAAGAAAAAATTCCTCATTAGTCATAAATTTTATTTTTTTCTGTTTAACAATAGATATTTAGTTTTATTAAATATACTGTTATACAACATGCAAAAATTATAGAGCTAAATGAATGATCACAAAGACAATATCCATATAATTCACATGTTGGTCAAGACTAAGCACTTTGTACATACTCTGTTCTCCACTTGTGATGTCACTTCCCCTTCTCTGTCTTTCTTCTCCCTAAAGACATTACCAATTTGAATTTTAATACCATTTTTAGGTTTTACCTGTTTTTTAACATCATGGCAGAGGACATACTTTTCTTTATCTTCCTTTTTTCATTCAGTACTATATTTATGATGTTAAGCTTATCCACAATCTTTTTTCTGTAGATTATATTTTACCTACCTCTACTTGTATAGAAGACCTTGGATTTGATAATGACTTTAAACAACATCTACAGCATGATCCATAAAAGAGATAAATGATAATCTAATCTTCATTAAAATTAAAATATTTTTATTGTTTGAGAGAAACCCACTGTTAAGAGAATGAGAAGACATACCACATCAGTTTGGAGAAAATATTTGAAAAAGACCTAATCTGATAAAGTACTGGTATCAAAAATATGCAAAGAACTTTTCAAGCTCAACAATAATAGAAAAATAATCTAATTTAAAAATGGGCAAAAAATCCACAGATACCTCATCAAATAAGATATACATATGGTAAATAAACATCTGAAAAGATGGTTTACAGCATATGTCAATAGTGAGTTGCAAATTAAAACAACAATGAGATGCCACTACACACTTACTAGAATGGCAAAAATTGAAAACATTGACAACACCAGTGGGGACAAGGATGTGGAGCAACAAGAATACTTCATTCATTGTTGGTGCGACTACAAATGATTCTATGAAAGACTGTGTGGCAAGTGTTACAAAACTAACCATGCACCTATAGCATGATCCAGCAAGTACAATCCTTAGTACTTATGTGTTGAAAACTTATGCCTGCAGAAAAACCTGCATCAGTGTTTACAGCAGCTTTATTTATAAATGCTAAAACTTGGAATGTCCTTCAGTAGGTGAATGCATAAATAAAGCATAGAACATTCAGTCAAAGGAACATTATTTCACAATGAAAGTAAATGAGATACCAAGTCATAAAAACACATGAAGAAAACTTAAATGAGTATTACTAAATGAAAGACGTCAGTGTAAAGAAGTCAGTAATTCCAACTGTCTGACATTTTGGAAAAGGTGAAACTTCAGAAACAATGAAAAGATAAGTAGGTGTGAGGGGTTGGAGGGAGGTAGATAGGAAAAGAACGTTTAAAGCAGTGAAATTACTCTTCATGATGCTATAATGGCAGATCCGTGTTGCTAGATATTTATCAAAACTCATATATTATAAAACAACACAAAGAATAAACCCTAAAGTAAACTATGGAATTTTGAGTGATAATGATGTGTCAATGTATGTTCATCATTTTTAATAAATGTACAGTTCTGACAGGGGATGTGAATGGTTGAGGAAGCTGTAAGTAGGTAGAGATAGGGATAAAAGGTAATTCCATGTATTTTCCATTCTATTTTGTTCTAAACCTGAAACTAGTCTAAAAAAATGAAATTGCTTTAAAAAATCTATTCATTCTTCTCAAAATATTGCAATAGCCAACAATTTTTTAGTTGAATAGAGATCCTGCTTGAAAGTGTAAATAAATAAATAACTGTAAATTATTGTTGACATGTTTATAGTATTCAGTAGTCAAAAAGCATATAATTCATACCTTGGATCTTGTTATCAAATGACATGATGACCTTTTGTATCTTACACCTGAGCATCTTCCTTTGCTACTTCCACATCTCTCAGCTCACTCACTCTGTTACTCATTCTTTAAACACATGGAGACTCTAGTCACGTGGTGAGTCTATATGTTTTCCCTCTACATTCTTTGTGGCATCTGCATTTTGATTTAGTTATAACCTCTTAGTATATCTCTCTGACCACTGTATCTCCAATATATACTCAGTTCCTTTATCTTACTCTTCTCAAACACTGACATGTGTGTTTTCTCTCTCTCTCTTTCTCTCTCTCTCCCCCTCTCCCTCCCCATTTCAACTGTAGATGAAATTAAAGAGCCTATAGATTGATACCATTAGTTAAGAGTCCTACATTTTACTATTAATCTCTTATTCCTATTTTATTCAGTAACAATTTCTTACCTTTTTTTTCAATTCCCCAATACCTTGCTTGACTCCAATGCCTCCAACTCTAAGCAGGCAAGATAGTTTTCTTCTTAAATTGTGGAGAATATAGACATTATCAGATATGAAGTTTATCAATTTCTTGTCACCAAATTTGTACTCATTCTGGCATGTGTACATGTCCTCCTCCTTCCCTCCTATATCCCACTACTTATGAAGGTAACTCACATGCTTGGCACTATCCTGACTTCTGCCTCCACCCACCATTATCCATACTTGCTCCATCTCTAACATCTCTCCCTTTATTTGTTCCTTCCTTCCTCATTCTCACTTCCACAAATTGCTCCCATTAAAAGCAAGCACCTTTCCTCCACTACTTTGGTTCTGTGCCTTACATCTACCATCTGTTTCTCTCCATCTGTCCACTGAAAACCTTTAAAGAATCATCACCATTACTACTGTTGGTTTGTTTTCAGTATTTTGCCATTCCAAACATCAATGATTAGCACATATTTATGTAGGGTTAACCTAAAGGATTGCTATTGGTGGGTTGTGGGATTTCAGTATTTATGAAGTTCATACAATGACAAAAGCCCCAGCTTCACACTTCTTGTTAAATGATACATGACTATACTTGCTACCTTACCGGAGATTGAACTCAGGGACATTCGATGACTGAGCCACATCCCCAGCTCTATTTTGTGTTTTATTTATAGACAGGATCTCTCTCAATGGAGTTACTTAGCACCTCACTTTTGCTAAGACTGGCTTTGAACTCACGATCCTCCTGTCTCAGCTGGATTATAGGCATGCATCACTGTGCCCAGCCTATTCTTATGTTCTTCATAACAACTGATTTGGATTAATCTAAAAGCTAAATACTGCACTGCATGGCTTCAGTATTCTTTAGTGATTACCAATATCAAATGACTTCTCAAATATTATCTGTTCCTTCTTTTATTAGTTGATTAGTTTATGTTAGTTGATTTATTTCTGCTGTTTGACCTGATGCCATATGCTATTCTTTTGCTCCTTGCTTTCTAATTACCTGTAAAATATTTATACTCCTTCAATATAAATTTCTTCACTGATAATGTTCCTTAGAGCTTTGCTGTAGGACGTCACCTCTGGGTTTGATGTTATTGTGATGCTTTGGGGATCAGGGTGCTATTAGATATCACCATGGCCAGGGCCTCAGGATGCGGCCTTCCTGACCTGCTAGTCATACTTCTCCCCCCAAACCTAAAACAGTTCTGCAGGAAAGATGGGGAAAGATGCCATTTTGTTATCAAAGCTGGGCTGGGTGTCAAGAAGCCCTCAATGCAGAGCCTCTTAAAATAGAAAATGGTGAGTAGTTTAGACCTCTGTTGCTACCTTCCCCTGAAGCCTCATCTCTATCTTTGGATCTTATTACACTCTAGCTCTCTGCTTGATAGAGAAACTCAGGCTCGTAATCAGCCTGCTCAGTGTGTTCACAGTCTATTTGCGATTCAGTAGCCAGAGTGTTCATCTTAATCTTCAATCTGATCATGTCTGTCTCCTACTCAAATGACTCCAAAGGCTCCTCCATTGACCCAAGGTTAAAATCCAAAACCCTTATCATGTCTTACAAGACTTTTTGATTGACCTGTTTCTAGTAGAGACTCTTTTTTCTTTCTTAATATTCTTCTTCTCCCTGTACCAGCCAGTTGAACTTTTAGATTATCTAAAAAAGTGTTTCCTCTAACCTTAGAGACTTTGTGCATGGTTCCCTCTGGTGAGAACCCCATATATTTTCTCCCAAGGCAAGTGGCCACTGTTAGGTGTGTCCATGACACCATTGCTCCTGTCCATCGCTCTGGCATCTATAATGTGCCTCCCTGGATACATTTTTGTGGCTCTCATACTAGACTTGGAGTTACGCCATACTGGAACACATTTTTGCTCACAGTACCACAATATCTGCAATGAATTTTATAATCTATAGATTGTTGGATTTATAATTAACTGAGTGTCAAGTATTCTTTTATACTATTTGAAATTTTTATATCACTCATTTTTTAAATTTTCATACTATTGATTGTTTTGTTATAGTTATATAAATCCTACCTTAATGATAGAAATATATATAAATATGTAAATCCTACCTTCTTGCTTTTCAAGAAGATATTTTTACAATATTTTTTCCTTTTATTTCAGTATTTTATGCTACTGTTTTACTTATCTTCATATTTCATTCTTTCCTCAGGGTGTTTCCCACCCCCCTTTGCTTATTTAATATTACTAGCTTATTGAGTGAGTAAGTGCCTCTCTGCCTATCCCAAACAGACCATAGATTTTACCCAAGCAACGACTATTTGTCTTGTTCAGCATCAGAATCTCAGTGACTAGAACAGTCACTCTGTCCATGGGGGTTAATGAATAAATACATAACCCCAAAAGGTATAATTTTGCTAAACAATTCCTAATTGCTATTTTAATTTTCTAGATGCCCTAAAAGTTAAATAGGGAATCTCTATAATTTCCAAATAATTCAAAGTGTTTTTCTCCTTTCTTTTTAAAAACTTTTATATAATTTTAATCCTAATTCAATAAAATCACAAATATGAAGCATTTACAATTTGTGCTTTTGAAAATTTGTTGGAGTTTTTTATGGGAGAGTATCTTATTGATGTTTTTTAATCTTTCCTGATTACTTTATAAAATTTCCATAATAAAACAAGTTTGATAATTATTAAATCTATAATAATATAGTATTCAGATCTCATTTCTTATTTAATTTTTGCTTTCTAGAAAATTTTAAAAATAAATCCAATCTCCCATTACTATTATCTTTGTTTTAATTTAATCACATTACTAACATCTCTATTATATATATCATATATTAAAACCCTGATATTTGTTGCATACAATTTACTTGTTATGGACTGACTATACTTTTGATCAAAATTAGACTACCGAGTCTCTCCATTTTAAATCTATGTGCTTTAAAATATGCTAAGTCCACAATATTTTAATGTTTGACTTCTTTTTTGTTCATATTTGCTGGTATATTTTGTCTCAACTTTATTTTTAATCTTTCTTGTCATGTTTTGTGTGATTCCCTTGTAAATAACTCATAGTTGGACTTTATTTTGTGACCCAGTCTGTGTTAGGGTTTAAGTCATTTATATTAGTGATATAAAAGTGAAAATTAAATAATAATTAACATGTGGGAGGCAATGACTGTGAGCCATGTACCATTCTAAATACTTTTAAATCTATTAAGATTAAATCCTGGGGCTGGGGATGTGGCTCAAGCGGTAGCGCGCTCGCCTGACATGCGTGCGGCCCGGGTTCGATCCTCAGCACCACATACCAACAAAGATGTTGTGTCCGCCAAGAACTAAAAAATAAATATTAAAAAAAATTCTCTCTCTCTCTCTCTTTCTCTCTCTCTCTCCTCTCTCACTCTCTCTTTAAAAAAAAAAGATTAAATCCTTATACTAGTCCAATGAGGTAAATAGTATTCCTATACTCATTTTACAGATAAAGAAATCAACATATGTAAAGACTATAAGTGATTTTCTAAAGTCACAGGGTAAAAAAATGGGAGAGCCACAAAGTATATAAGTAGCCTGACTGCAGAATCTCCTTTAACCAAGTTATAGTGTCATCTAGTTTTATGTTGATTTATAAAACTTTAACTAGCAAATTACATACACATTGTATGGTCTGCAAAATCTTTGAGCTAGTAATTTAAAGACATTGCGTATGTATGTGTGTAGCAAACATATCTATGTATATAAATATATATCATTGCAAATGTATGTATATGTATAAAATATAAACATATGCATATATTTTAAAAATCTGTGCTTCCATGTAGATCAATTGTTCTGTTATAGTTTCCATCTATGTTCTGAATCCTGAAAATACCTCTTAATTCTGGAAGAACCTTGCTATACATACCTAATTTGTATTTCTAGGGAAATTTGTACCTTTTTTTCTGAATGAGTAGTTAAGAGGAGGATTATTCTCATTAACAATTTTATTAGATGATTGTTCCTTTATATCTGTAAAATCCTAATTACCCTTTCTCTGTCAGCTTTCAGCTGCACACCCAAATTCTTGTGACTTCCCTTCTAAGGATATTTGGAAATGGCGCAGTGTAGCCACTGGCATCTAAGCCTCTGAGAACATGGCAAGTTGTGATATTTAAGTTTAAAGATGAGTACAGGAGGCCAGTGTTTCTAACAGTATAGGCAAACTCAGCTCCAGGTTGTAACAAGTATAAGAGAAAAATCTAACAAGAGGAAAATAGGAATGGAAAGCACAGTGCCTGGCATTCAAGTATTACTTTAGGGTTTGCTTTAAGCTTGGTGGATGAGATTAATCTTTAATACTAAAAGACTAAATGGAAAAGAATGATATTGAGATAATCTTAGCACTATCTATTATGGCATTAATTATTCTGCTATCTTGAATCAAAGGGTAAAATGGTCATTCTAAGAATCTAAAATTGATAAATAAGAGATAAAATTTAAAAAGCAGAAATCAGAGTGTAACAGCATAAATGTTATTGGTAAACAGGCAAGGCAAATTTGTAGTTTTGATAAAAAGGTATTTTGACTTAATTTTTCATTACTTTTCCATTCAATATGCTTATTTAATGAAAACTAATTGGAATTTTTTGGTCATATTTTAATATAATCTTTTTTCATATCTCAAGTCTAGATTTTTGAAAAATAATAATTAGAACAATGAAGTAATGTTTGTTCATAGAAAATAACCAAAGGTTGATGGGTGGAGTTATAGCTCAGTGGTAGAGTACTTGCCTAACACATGTGAGAAACAGGGTTTGATTCTCAGCACCACATAAAAATGAATAAAAAAGGCATTGTGTTTATTTTTATATATACAAAAGAAGACAACCAAGTTTGAGAGTATGTACATATAAAATAGTAATATGCATCTAGTACTGAAGAAACTAATGTAATTAAATGTAAATTGCATTAAGGCACATATGATATGTTACCCATATTTATTTTAAAAACAATATGTCAATATTAACCAGATAAATTTTATAGTTAGAAAGTAGAAGGAAGTTGGGCTGGGATTGTGGCTCAGTGGTAGAACACTCACCTAGCATACACAGGGCCCTGGGTTTGATTCTCAGCACCATGTAACAATAAATGAATGGAATAAAGGTATTATGTCCAACTACAACAACAACAACAACATATATTATATGTATGTATGTATATATATATAAAAGTAGAAGGAAGAAAGACTGTGGTTATCTAAGGACCTTTTGCAATCTTTTATCATTTGCTTTCTTCTTGTAATGTTTGGAGTTCCAGTGGAAAGTTATATACAAATATTGATAGCAGATAGATTTATTTTGTTTTGGGCTATAAAAGGAATGCTTTTAATGTTCAACATTAAGCATGACTTTGCTGAAGACATTGGGTAAATAGATACTTTTCCTAGGTTAAATAAATTTTGGTATTCCTAGTTTGTTAACAAATGAAAACCTCAGAGTTGAAATTTATTGAAAATATTTCTGCACATATTGAAGTGGTTATATGGTGTTTCGCTTTTTATATATTCATCAAGGCAATTACAATAATAGTCTAAAGTTAAACCAACCATGCATTCCTGGAATAAACTTATACTGCTTATAAAAGATATAAATATTTATATTTGGCTGGATTTAATTTGCTAATGTTTTATTCATGATTTGCAGCTTTGTCTGTGAATGAAATTAGACTCTCATTTTCTTCTTTCATATTGTCCTTGTCTTGCTCTTTGATGTAAAGGTTACAGAGATTTCCATTAACTGAGGAAACATTCTCCCTTCCCACCCTTCCCCTCTCATTTTCCACTCCCCCCTCCTCTCTCACCTCCTTTCTTCCCAGTTTCTCTCCCTCTCTCACCTTTCTCTAGAATTTTTCATATCACATGGATGGTCTGAAAACTCTAGGCTTATTGAGGGGCTTTTAGTGGTGTGTTTTTGATTGATTTTTTTTTTTTTTACTAGAAGTAGATTTTAAACAACTAAATCTATGTCTTTATTGGTTCTAAATTATTTCAAGTTATCTAATTATTCTTGGGGTCAGATTCAATTGTTTTGTTTTCCATTAAAAAATGCCATTTTATTTAAATTTTCAAATTTAAAACAAAAATATTTTCCATGGTATTGGGACTATTTCTAATTAAAGAACTGAATATTATGGAGTCTGGCAGAAAAGTAGCAATATATGACTGATAAGGGATTTGATTTCTTATCACAGTTCTGTTATTAAATAAATATGGAGCCTTAAGCAACGTGTTTTATCCTATTAATTTTGGAAGATTTTCTAAGTCTTTGTGAAAATTAAAAAAGACGATTTTTAAAATATCAAATATCTCTCAGTATAGTATACAATAAAGTACCTCTCAGACTCATGTTATTAAATACATGTTAGTTTTCTATTTCTTCTCTTTATATGACCATTCATAGGTATCTATTCTGTAAATTATCTTTAATGACTTATTTTCCTTGTAATCTATGTTCTTATAACTAAAAAATATTCTGCCATATGTCTTTTTTCTCATGTGTTTTATAGTTGGGTACATAGAATAAATTTCATATTTTCCTAAATATATATTTTTTTAATTTTAAAATTTTTATTATAAATGACAAAGAAGGAATGTTTTTAATGATAAGCCAAAAGACTCATGGATGAAGCAAGGCTCAATTTCTTAAGTGAAGAAAAAGAAAATACCACCTTGTCAGCTGCAGGGGTACATGCCAGTAATCCCAGCTGCTTGGGAAGCAGAAGCAGGAAGATAACAAGTTCAATGACAGCCTCAGCAACTTAGCAGGACCTTATCTCAAAATAAAAGGGGTTACAGATGTATTTCAGTGGTAAAGCAACCCTGGGTCCAATCAGTATCATGAAAAACAAAGAAAAAACAAAATATCCCCTGGAGAGAATCTCAGTAGCATTTGAGAATAGGAAAGTCAAAGGAAGAGTTTTTAGAGTTTAAGAACATAATCTGAGATTTTTTTGTTTAGGCAGATTTTATAAGGAAAGAAATATTTGGGATTGGTAATCACAATAGAGTTAAGGCTTGAGATGAAATCTATTAATCTCCAAACATAATTTTTTATTGGTTTATAGAATTGTGTTTCTGTTTCAGAAGCAAATATTTTATAGAATGATGGCCAAAGTTTATTTTGCATGTTCTGGATATTAGCATAATGATGGGAAAGTGTGTACTATCTCCACATTGCTAAATTTAGGTACAAGAAAGTAATGTGGCTCCCATTAGTTTTTAACAAAGTATCAAGAAATTACATTCATTTTAGTTCTTAATTTCATTCATTTGAACATTTCTAATCCTAAAACTAAATATGGAGATTTATGGTTTGAGAATAATTGATCCTGATTTGAACTCCTATTTGATGTATTGTGTTCATCAAATAGGATCATTTCAACGTTTATTTGATCCCAGTAAGAATTATAATCAGTTTATAATCTACTTCCAGAAACAAAAATCACTTATAGAGTTATTGGATACTGTTCTTGGTATATAGAAAGCAAGCATATTTGTAAAAAGTGTATTCTCTTAAACACTGATGTTTTAATTTATAACTAATTAATTTAGGAGAACAAAGTATCTTTTGGTTGTTCTCTCTTTTTTCAAAGAATGCTACATTTCTTGAAAGACGTAGATGTTGGGTGGGTTGTACATACCTGTAATCCCAGTGGCTCAGGAGGGTGAGGCAGGAGGATCATGAACTCAAAGCTAGCCTCAGCAACTTAATGAGGCCCTAAACAATTCAGGGAGACCCTGTCTCCAAATAAAATACAAAAAGGGGTGGTAGTGTAGCTCATTGTTTAAGTGTCCCCGAATTTAATCCCCAGTACCAAATAAAGAAGGTAGCTATAATTTTTAGTTAATTAAAATTTGGGGAATGAATCACAAACCAGGTTCTACTATCTTTTCATTTCTAAATGAAAGAGCAAAGATAATTTAGGTTTAAAATGAGATACTAATAGTTTTATCATTCCGTGTTGAGAATTAAATTTGGAAAAGAAAAAGCTAATGAAGATTATTAGTGAAGTAAAATACTAGCATAAGCCATAATATCTAAAAAGTAGTTGTAGGCAATATTTTGCGAGTACATAGCAATAAATAATCATTACTAGAAATCATTCTTTTTCAAAAATAAGAGGCTCATTTTGTAAATGATTCAGGATTTGAAAAAGTTTACAGAGTCAAAAATATTTTTGGTGCAAACAGAAGATTCTTTTACCTGGATAGAAAGCTTGAAATTTATTCCATTATATCTCCCCTATAATGAGTTTTGGTAAACTTTCTTTCACTAGGAATGAATCCACTAACATTGGGATAATACTGTCAAAAGTTGTTAAAGATATCCATATATTTCTTCTAATTCATTATCCATAAAAACTAAAAACCTAGACAGGTTATCTATTTGAAACCTATTTTGTATATAGTATATCTTCAAGGACATCTTTATTATTTTTTCATTAATTTTTAATTAACCTTAAAATACTTTTATATGTGCATGTTGAAACAGATGCAAATATATATGTTGTTAATAATTCACATATGCTCCATAAACGTTTATGTATTGGAAACTTAATTCCCAAGTTCATATGTTAATAGCATTTGAAGGTAAGACCTTTGGGAGGTAATAGGATCAATGAGGTCAGGAGAGTAGGGCCCTCAATTAATGGAATTAATGGCTTTATAATTAAAGGAAAAGAGGAAAAGAGACCCAGGTTAGCATGCTGGTTACATCTCACCAGGGAATACCCCCTGGCCTATTTTGATGCAGTAAGAAGGCCCTCAGGAGATGCTGAGCAGATGCCAATATCATTCTCTTTAATGCCATAGTTGGTAGCATAGTAACATTAAAAGATTTCATGACACTAAATAATTTTAAATGGTTCCTAATATTATTCTTCATGTAGCTGAATATACTTTTGTGGTTTTTGTAATTTTAAAGCCTCCAAATGGAAGCAATGCTAATTTATAGTGCCTGTTATGAGCAAAAGAATTTTGCAAAGTTTAAATATCAAATATTAAACCAAAATTTTATTTTAATAAAATATTATGCTTACACTATTTTTACATAGGAAATGAATCAAATACTAAATGTAGAGTTGCTTTACATCTTAAATTAAATCATCTTACTCATCCAAAATATACAGAATCTTATTTGAAATTGTTTTACTATAAATCAATTATTATATTTAAATACCAAAAAGTTATGATTAATTTACCTCTGAAAGTCTTCCTGGAAAAGCAAAAGATCAGGACAGGAATGTAGGGAAAGGGAAATATAAAAGGATTTTACCTTCAGGGCTGGGGTTGGCTCAGTGATGGAGCCCTGGCCTGGTACACGCAAGGTTCTGTATTTGATCCTTAGCACCACAGAAACATAAATAAATAAAGTAAAGGTATTGTGTCTGACTATAACTAAAAAACATGTTTTAAAAAAGAATGTTATCTTCAAAAAAAAATAAAGACATCTGCTACATTTTTTTTTTTAGGGAGACAAGACAGAATATCTATTCATGAAGATGTTTTCTCTTTTTATTATTTTCATCTCTTATTTTTTTTCTTCCAAAACAAGCACTTTTGTTAATGTCCAATTTCCTCAGAGTAGTCACAATAACTTCAGATTTTCACTGATGACATTATCTAGTTTGAAGGATATGTACATAGATTACAACCTGTACAAAACATTTTCATGTGGAGGTCCAAGACTGAATACTCCATGAGAAATGAAAGTGGTCATTGTATTAGTATGCTGGAGAGATTCAGAATCAAGTATATATAGAGAGAGAGTTGTAAAAGAAGATCTATTGTGGGAATTGGCTGATACTGTTATGGAGGCGAACAAGTCCTATTCAATGCCATTTGTAAACTTTAGAATCAGGAGTGTTGATGGTTGTAATCCATCCATTCTGAGTTTGAAAACCTGAGTACTGTGAGAGCTGATGGTATTCTTATTTCAAGGTCAACAACCTGAGAACCATAGAAGGAGCCACTTGGATAAGTCCCAGAGTTTAAAAGCCTGAGGCTTTGGTGTCCAAAGACAGGAGAAGATGAATGTTCACTTGAAGAAGAAAGAAAGAGAGAGAATTCTTCTCTTTGTGTCTTTTGTTCTTTCTATTCAGGTCCTCAATGGATTAGATGATGCCCACCAGCATTGGGGAGGATGGAGCTTCTTTACTTAGTCTATTGATTCAAGTGCTTCTCTTTAGAAAACACATCCACAGACATACTCATAAATACGGCCTCACCAGCTATCTGGGCATCACACAGCCTATTCAAGTGAACACATAGAATTAACTATCACAATCAGTAATAAGAGTGTTTGCACATATGTACCTCTCCATAGGTTGGTCACAGATGAGCCAGTACCAACACCAGTTGGACCAATAAACTCCTAAAATCCTGGCATATAAAAACAACTAAAATAATTCTCAAGAAAACAGAGTAAGAATAAGGGAAGTTTTTGTAAGTTTTTATTTTTTTAAGTTTTTGTACATTTTATAAAGGTGAGCCAAATTAAAGTTATTATGAAAATTGCAAGTCTGAAAAACACCTCTGAATTCATCAGATATTGGATTCTAGAAAGGATTTAGAAGGGACTTTTTAAACCTGTGCCCATTTTATCAATTGACCTTCTTTTTTAGAGTAACGTGGATATTGAAAAGGATGAATAAATAAATCAACATTTTTACTTACTAGTTTTTCACTGAAGATAACTGTTTTTAAATCTGATCATATAATCAAAGGATTCCTAGACCAAAAGAAGCCATTTAGAAGCTTATTGAAGATAAATCAGAGCTCAAGCCCAGTGAAGAACCTATCTCATTATTGAAATTAGAGAGAATCCTGAATGCAAGCCCTAAGAAAATACAAGGAGGGCCACTTGTCAAAAGTCTTGAGTCTCAGCTGTGAGGATATCTTGACTAGATCTCAGACTTACAGAAAGTGTCTACTGTCAACTTCCCAAAGGAACAGCTGAAAAACTTATTAGTCAAAGAAAGCTAAGTGTATTTAGTGAAGTAACAGAGAAAACCATCTAGTCAGAGTCTTAGTAGTGTAGAATAAGGAGGGTGAGGGAATATTTTAAGAGTTTTGGAGTCTGGGCTCAGTGATTTTAAGGTGGGTTTTGTAAGATAAAAAAACTAGTTGGGTTGGTTCATAGTATACACTATTATAACTTTATAATTGTTGAACACAGCAAGGCAAGTGTCTCCCCCACCCCCCAAAAAGTATTTATTGAAATCTAGAAGTTATTCAGTATCTTTTACAATGTCACCAATGATACTGTATTACAAAAACCTTCCTTTTCTCCACTCTCTTGTCACTCTGATTTACATGTTGAAGGTATATTCAAATGTCTGGTATTCTCTGAATATTCTTTAATTTTCAAAAGCAGGACACAGAAGTTCTGTGTTCCAAGAAGCACCATCCTAAAAATGGGGTTTGTTAAAATTTATTGGTCAGTGAAAGCAAGTGTCTTGAACTAGTTTTTTATAAGTAAGCAAACTTTTGCTACATAAGTTTTTTTCATTTCCTATTAAGTTTGAGTGAAATGTTTAAATTTTATATAATTCACAGTCTCATCTTCTAAAACCAACTATTTCCTAGAGAAATAACATTGATTTTGGTATGAGTGCCCCTAGCATTGTTAATCACAGAGATAAACACTTATATTGCTTTCCATTGTTAGCATTAGTGTTGCATAAATACCTTAGAAAACAAATTGGTAAAACAAGGATTTATTGTAGCCTTAATTTGAATCTAATGATTTTGAAATTATCTGTGCCATTTCTTCCTTCTATTAGCAAGAATTACTATCACATAAATTACATGCTTTTTAGAAGAAAAAAAATATGTCCTGTAAGTTCAGCATAGTGTGAAAGTATTACTTAAAACATTTTATTATTTTGAAAAATTCATATTTTAAATGGCAAGTCTCAGCCTAGATCCAAGAACTGGTGTACTGGATGATGATATGGTGCCATTTGAGGTAGGTCACATTGGATTACTTTTGTTAATGGATGTAATAAAAATGCACTGGCTATTTTTCATGCTTGGTGGTTTAGCAGTCTGCCATGAATAGTTATGCTGTACCAACCTCTTGGGTTAACCGTTTATCTCTTCCTCCACTTAAGAATGAGCCCTTGGAAGTTTTTAAAACTTCCTTTGGGTGTTAATTCTTGAATAATTCTTAAATGGTGAGATTCCAATTCAGTTAAGGATTTGAGAATAATACCATATTAAATTAGACCTCTAGATAAAAAGGCTATATATTTTATTATAATTCCTATATGAGAAAAAGTAAATCTGATTTATAAGGAATACAATGTGTACCTTGGTTCATTATATGTATTAAAAATATCAACAAGCCAAATAACTAAGAGAATTGGTAACGTATATTAACATAATTTGAGCATAACTTTCTCAGTTATGTTTAGAAATAACATATAATAATAAATGGCACAGATTAAATTTGTCATGGGAGGATTCAACGCCTTTTTGCCATTTCCAACTTGAGCACTAATTATTTTATTATTTCAGCTTTTGTACTTTAACTTGCTTATCCGTTAAATAATTAAAACAGGTTTGCTAAAAATTATATAGAATAGGATTATAAATCCCTGTGAAATGCCTCATAAAACAATGATAATTCAGCTATTTTTCTTTTCCTCAATAGATTACATAATTCTTTGTTTATAAACATATACACTATTTTCACTATTTTCTACTATATGAGAGTGAGAACTGAAATTGTCTACGTATTTCTATATCAGCTTCTTACACCTTTTCATGGTTTTAATCCTAATCTTGCTTTAAAATGAATTATTCTACTTGTCATATCTCAATGGAATTCATACACTAATTTTATTTTTTCCATTAATTGAAGAATCACACTCTCTCTTTTCTGTCCCTTAACAATATTTTGGGCAGCTTCCACAACTTTCTGGTCACTTTTTAATATTTAAAATTTCAGTCTAGTTTAAAACTTCAGTCAATATCCCTCTTTCCCTTTTACTAGGACCAGCCAGGCCAACTCAATAGGTAAGGGGAATGATCCACGTTTTGTTCCTCCTCCTATTCTTAAATGACTTCTCCTCCTATGAATTAGGTCATGGAAGACAGATAAAAATGAGCAAGGGCCTCTTAGTGATCTGGCTCCAATCAAAGTACTGGGTTGAGAGTTACTACATCTTATCTTCTTGCAGTACCCTGTAGGGGGAGGGTGTTCATTTGCTGGCTTTCTTTGGGGGCATAGGTGTAATTACTACAGAGGAACCTGAAGGAAGGGTCTTTCACTCCTTTATTCTTTAATAACAGAAATTCCTTTTTAGCCCATTCTTCTCTAGCCTCCCTCAGTTATTTCCCTAAAGGAATAGCCCACATCCACTTGCATTGCAGATCCTGTTTCCCCAGTGTTGAGTAATGTCTCCTATGATTGATTAGTCATAGGAAAATCTTGTTCCTTTCTAAGTCACATGGTGGATACAGCTAAACTACACCAATCCTTCTCTCTGTTTTACCATCACTCTCAAATTCTTTGCTATTATTACTCAAGATGAGAAATTAATGTCAGATTGGTATAAGCAATTGATAGAAATCCTAAGATTATGTAATTATTATGAGGTATCCCTTTACTTTTTTATTTGATTTGAGAGGGAGATAAAGTAACCCCTCTGCTAGACTATGGAGTGTCTTCTCTGATTATATCAAAATCAAATCAGAAATTTAAAAATAACCCAGAAAACCCCTTAGTGTTTTAAAATTAAACAACACATTTTGAAGAAATCTCATGCAAAAATTATAGAATATTCCAAATTGAATAAAAATGAAGATATGTCAAAATCTGTGGGATGCATCTAAAGCAATGCTTAGAATAAAATATCTTATTGTTTCATTGTTTCATATAGGCCACCTTGGA
Organism: Ictidomys tridecemlineatus; assembly: GCF_052094955.1. Classification (NCBI taxonomy): domain Eukaryota; kingdom Metazoa; phylum Chordata; class Mammalia; order Rodentia; family Sciuridae; genus Ictidomys; species Ictidomys tridecemlineatus. The sequence continues at coordinate 54,741,040 of NC_135487.1, forward strand.
ATATATTTTATGTGTAGTTGTGCATGCATGCAGTTTGCATTATGGATAATGTTCTATCCTTTTGGTTTCAATTTTCTTGTAGTTTTAGTTGAAAACTATGTCTCTTGTAAATAGAGAAAAATGGACCTTGCGTTCTTTAACCAAACAAGTTAACTACAGAAGTCTATTAAATATTAAAAGAAGAAATAATATCAATATTAAGCAGACTCTTTAAAAAATACCGAGGACAAAGTACCAACTAATCCTGATACCAAAACCTTATACTGTAAGAAAAGAAAATTAGAGACCAGTGTCTTTCTAGGGAACAGACAGAAAAAAAAAACAACAAAATATTAGCAAATTGAAGATAGCAATATGATTTATAAAGGAAAATATATTATGGATAAGTGAAGTTTATCTGAGGATCAATATTGAAAAATCAGCCAGTTTAATTCACCATATCAGCACAATAAAGGAGAAAAATCATATGATCATTATAATAGAGGCAGAAAAAGCATTTGACAAAATTTAATAAACTTTAAATAAATATCCTTAACAAATCCAGAATACAAAAGTACTTCCTTCAAAAAAGGAATCTGCAAACATCCACAGATAACATTATGCTTAATATGTAATTGAATGCATTCTCCTAATATACGGAATAAGACCAGAATATCTACTTCTGTAATTCCTAAAAGTTTAATATACACAAATTAATTGCATTTCTGTATAATAGCAGCAAACATTTCCAGAGTGAATTTTTTAAAAGTTGCATTTAATATAAAATTAGATGTAAAAGGCGAACCTAGTAAAAGGTGAAACTTCACAACATAGAGGCTCAGTCTTCAGTTCTGGAAAATTGCCTTGTGTTTCCATGGCTCCTCCATTTTTTGTGTTCTTTTAGGAATTTCAGTTTGTGAAGACATTTGACCTAAATTGATAACACTAATTATTAATTTCTCTAATTTTTCAACTTTCTGAAAATTTTCTTTACATTTTTATCATTGTTCACATTTTACATATCAGGCAAATGGGACACAGATAATATAAATAGTTGCCCAGAATCACTGAGCTAATCAGTGTTTGAACTGCTAACAGCAGGCAGCCTGATTCCAGAGCACATAATCTTAGACCCTTCACAATTCTGCCCCTTTTAGAAAACTCTTTTGTAATGAACAATTTAATGGTTAGTGAATACATGTCTTACAAAAAAGAGAAACCACTAGAAGATATTACTACACATTCAGAGTACTACAAGAAAAACAAAGATAATTTTATAGAAACGATACTATAAGAGTTTCTGATTTTGTTTTAGAACTATGATAAATCTTTATATCAAATTGATTTTTTCCAGTGAACGTTTCAAATAAAATTTAATGGAATTTTTTTTCTTGTCCCAAGTTCCAAAATCCTCAAGGTCAGAAGCTATGTTAATATTAAATTTTAGTTCTCAGAGTGGACATTTTATAATAGTTTGTTAGAAATGCCTCATCACTGACCTTCTAAAATGTTCAAAGTCATATTAGCTATATAGATGATTAAAAAGATGTACACAGGGACCAATTGGACAGCATGTATATAATTAGGCTTTTTTAAGCATAAAATATGGATAATACATATCATATGTTTTAAATTTCACTTTGGTAACTATAACAATAATGTAGAATGGCTATTAAAGTGCTAGAGCATCATATATTTATTTTACTTTATTTTTTCATCTGCTAAAAGGTGTTTGAGAAAAGATACGAAGATCTCATGAATATTTTTGCATAGATTTCCACTTATAAGCCATCACTTTACATTTTTCTTCCATCTTTTAAGAGCAAAGCAATAAAATAAGTATAAATAAGCAAACCCATTGATTTCAAAACATTACAATGTATGTGTTGCATACATCACACTTATAATAGCACTAATATAAAAAGGGTGCTAGGCAAAGTTAAATGTTGAGTTCCAGTTTGATTTTTTTTTGAGCATACCACAAATTAGCTATGAAGAGAGAAAAAAAGATGGAAAAATGAGACAGAAAACAAATGAATATATTCTGTAAACAGGTATTCTATTGGCTGTTGATGTCATCTGTTACAAAGAGAAAAACTGCTATAGCTAAAGAAGGAAATATTGACCTTTGGGCCTTCCTATTCAATGCAATTTTGGTGCAGTCCTGGCTCCCCCTTTATCTAGTCTCCAGCTCTGAAAATTCTGTGTTAATTTCCCAACAGTGATGTGAAACCTCGCTACTATAGTGCTCATTAATCATGGCTGCATACATTTGTGGGTGCACTTTTAAATGATTTGACACTTTCTTGGTAAGTCTGAACAGGACTTAGTAATCTCTAATTTTATTTTTGAGAAGAGTCTTGCTAAGTTGCCCATCCTGGCCTCAAATTTACAATCCTCCTGCCTCAGCCTCCTAAGTAGTGTGATGACAGGTATGCACCACCCCACCCAGCTAAGAATCTCTATTCTTAAGTTGCTCCAGTCATTGAAATTGAGAACTGTGGGTGTTACTTTTAGAGGAAGCCAGAATTAAAGTCCACATTTCAGAGCCTGTTTAATCTAAAAATCTGAGGAAGAAGAAAGAAAGGTCATAGTAGATAACAGAATTTTAAAATATATGTACCTCCCAGTAGGGCATTATAAACATAGGTCAAAAGACACCTGTTAAAAATATCAGAAAATCTTACCTTACAAATTTTTCAGTCTTCTACCTATTCCAGGTATTAGAGGGACAGAGTCTAGGAATAAGAGAAAAATTCTACGTCACTGTAGCAGAAGTATTTTGTGGAAATGAGTCTGTACCCAGGTGAACAGCAATTGGGCCAGGAGTCAACCACACACTTTGTCTGAAATCCAGCACTAGGTAAGGGTGAAGGGGATACTTTAGAAAGTAAGAGAGAAATTGTTATCTTGAATAGTCAGTGAAGAAGAAGAACTCTAAAAATGACTTATATGAAAACTCTCAAATATTGGATGAAAAGTTATGGCTGTAAGAATAGAAGTAGAAAGCTCTAGGTTGGGATAGGGTTGAGATGAAAAGACAATAGACTGTTATTTCAGCATTTTATTTTATTTTTTAAAATTTTTTTACTTGTTTTAATTAGTTACACATGACAGTACAATGACAGATTTTATTTTATTTATTTTTCCTGGAATCTATGAGATTTTTTTTTATTAGAAGCTTACATTTTTATTTACTTCTGGAAAAATCTCTGTCAATTCTTCAAATGCTACTTCAAACTTATTATCTCCTTCTCACAATCCGATTATATGTATTCTAGGTGGTGTGATTTTTCAAGACAAACTTTCCTGTTCTTTTCTCTTAAGCCATTTTTATTGAAACTTTCTACTTACGTTTTATTTCATTAACTATATACTCAACTTCTATTTGCTTCTTTTCCAAATTCACCTGACCTAGCTAGTCAGCTAGATGTAATTCAGATATGCACACATAAAATTCAATGCTTCTCTGAATAGATTTCTATAAATACAAATGACATTTCCTTTAATCTGAATTTTTAAAAAAAGTTTACAACACCATCCTTGTTTCAGATTTATTTCAAGGAAATGTAATGATTCAATTAAAAAGAAAATGTATGGGTTAGATATGTTTTCCAACATAGGGCTGGGCCCCCTATGGAAATGGCATGTCTCCAATACCAATCCTGACCCTGCCTTCACCTTGTTCAAAGGCCCAGCCAAGCTGCCTGGAGGTGCCTCCGGTGGGGCAGGAGTGCAGCAGCTGTCCACTAGGCAGAAAGACATGATAATGTTCACTCTTTCCAGCTCCAGGTGTCTTTGACCATGAAAGAAAAACAACCTTTGTGTAAAAAGACAGTATTTAAACACACACACACACACACACACACACAAATTCCTCTTTTTCTGTTTCATTACTAGTTATGTTATATTGTCCAAGCTATTTTACCTCTCTGTGACTCAGTTTACTCATGTGTACAATGGAAATAATAATAGTAACTGCTGTATCTCATAAAATGCCTAAAATGGTACCTAGTATGTGACAAATCCTCCAAAATCGCTAGTGGTAGTTTTTCTTTAATTTTGAAAGAAAAATTATAAGGTTTTCTCTTGGAAGTTAGGAAAAAGATGCATCTTTGCTGAACCAAGATTCTAAGCCGGACTTCAGAGTCATGGAAGAAAGGGAGTGAGTGTTGGAATGGTTGATAGGCCTCAGATTTTAAAGATCTGTGTATGACACATAAAATATGCTTAAGTAACTAGAATATGAGAGGCTATAAAGGTTCTTAAAGAGTTACTGTACATATATAGTCAGATGCATCTTTTATTATTTTTTAGGAAAAAAAATGATGCTAGCTCTATATAAAGGGATTGGAAGGCATTTGTAAGGAAGAGTAGAAGGAATTTAGAAAGCTTTAATAGCCATTCAGGATAGCTATTAACAAGGACACTACTGGTCCATAAACCATCATTGTGCTGCTTGAAAAAGACCCCTTCCTTCACGCAGATGTAGCTACCTGCAAAGGGATGTAGTTTGAAGAAGGGATTCCTAAATCAAGCATTCTTAGGCAGATAACAAACTGCCTCTGCCTTCTGCAGGCAGCCTTAGACTTTGCTGAGAGCTTGACTAAGGCTAGGAAGCATGGCTTAAATAATAAGATAAATTTCAACAGAAAATTCTTCACAGGATAATCCTTGGACTTAATGACGGTCACATGAGGATCAATCTCACTCCTCAAGGAGATTTAACAGATATGAGTAATGACATACAAGTATGAAATGAAAGATTTCAAGATGCACATTTTCTAAAATAAATATTAATTTAATATTTTTCCACCCTGTCTGCTAATGAAACTCAAGGACATAGCATAACAACATTATTTTTATTTTGTGATCTTTTTTTCTTTAAGTAAATTCATTCACGGCAACTTACTATTAATTTTATTTCTTTCCCATAAAAAGAGCAAATTTATATTTTAAAATGCTTTGGAGCATTCTTAAAAAGATTTCTCATATAAAAATAAGCATTTCACATTTGTTAAGAGAGTGATACAATGTTTCATACATCTAGAAAATATTTGTAGGTCTTCTGTGAAAGGTTTAATTTTTTGATACATGTTCCATTAAGATTTTTTATAATCAGAAAATTTTAATTCTTTCTTTTTAAATGCACTCTGAGGGCTTCAAGTTTTCAGATATTCTGGTAGAATTTGGGAGCACACTGCAGCATCATTAGTTTGGCACTGTTGATAGCTTACCTAATTTAATGGGTATATCCCAGCACATTTTTCACTTGATTATAGCTACTCTGATAGGAATGCTATCCTCATATATAAAGTTACAGCAGTAGTGACAAGCATAGATGTCAATTCCAAAATTATGGACTGAGGCCTCCAGCTAAATCATCCCCTGAGACAGCTTGGCATGCCTGGATTCATGAAAATAAGTGATGAATGTCAACTCTTTCTAATTAGGTGACAAACTAGAGGAACCATCTGAATATAACTAACTTTTGGCATAAACTTAGAGATAAAAATAATGGTAACTTTTAAATATTGTATTCATTTTATTCACATACTTTCATATGTGCATACCTATATAAAGAAACAGAATATTTTAAAAAGTTGGCTTTTGAGGCAAGTTTAACCTAATTTTCAATTCAACTTATGATAGCTGATGGCAGGGGGCGAGGGATCTCATTACATTTGAAAGAAAGGCTACCATAACCTAAGAGTTGAGACCAAAATTATGCATCCTTTTTGGACATAATGGAACTTTGAAAATCCAATTTCATCTTCCAATACAAAGATATATTTTATTTGCCTTGCTTTATCTACCAAAGTTAATAAAAAGCATTTGGAGATAAATTAGCTGAATAATTTATTTTAAAGTCAAAAGCATTGCTGGGGGAATTGATGTTAGGAAGATGGCAAAATAGGAAGCCCAAGTCCACAGAAACACAAATTTAGTAATAATGTATGGAACAAAATACCATTATGAGAATTCCAGAATTCAATTAAAAAGTTAGGGCATCCCAGATAAGCACAAAGCAGAAAATACAGGCATTTAAACAGGAAAGAAGAGCCATTTCACATCACTTGCATGAACTCATCTCTCAAGCCAACATATCTCAGCACCAGAAGATATGCACTCTTGTGCATCACTTCTTTGTCAACAGAAAGAGAAAAGTAAAACTCTCATCCAAATTTGCAGTTCTTTGGAAGACTGCCCAAGGGACTGCTTTCTGTCTTGCTTCATTCAAAGTGGTAGAGCTGGCATACTGTGGGTGCCTGGGACTCAAGGAACTGAGAACAAGGAGGTGGGGTGTGTGGCTTGCGATAGCCAGAATGTGTTGACGTGAACAGAAGGTGTACAACTTGAAGCCTTTTCCTCAAGAGGGAGAGAGGGAGAGAAGTGGAGAGGAGATCCTATGTTCCAGTTCTTTGGAGGACTACTCAAGGAACTGGTGTTTGGCTTTCCTGATATAAGGCACTGATTAGGAGTCAGTCTACTTTGTATGCCTACTGACCACTGATCTTTGAATCAAAGGAAAAAAGAGAAGTTTACTGTTGTAGAACCAGAGAATTTTTTGTTCTGCAGGGTCACCACCTGAAGAAATTATGAGTTCCTAAAAAAAATTGGCAAGCTATTCACATTGAGAAAGCACATACCCAAGCCTAGAGAAAATGCATTCCCCCTAAAAAAAAAAAAAAAAAAATCTCAGAATCCCTTAGAATCTCTAGCATATTTGTGAGGGTTAGCTTATTAGGAAGCAGTCTGTAAAGAATGATAGAGGTGACTAGTTTTTCAAATGCATAGATCCGAACACAAAGTTGTGAAGTACATGAAGAAATTTATTAACAGCCCAAAGAGAAGAACAAAATGAATCTCCAGATACTGATCTTTGATAAATGGAGGTATATGAATTACCTGGCAAAGACCCTAAAAGAAACATTATAAAAATGTCCTGTGCATCCAAGAAAATTTTGTATGTACAAGAACATATATAAGCCAAGAGATAGGAGATATAAAAATAACAGAGATTTGAACTGAAGAATAAAATAACTGAGAAATTCAGCAAGGAGGATCAGTAATAAACGTTATTAAACTAAAGAAGAAAATCAGAGAATTCTAAAGACAGGCCATTTCAAAATATACTATCAGTGAGACAAAAAGTAGGTGAAAATTTAATGAAGACTAGAGGATTTATGGAACACCATCAACTGGACAATATATGCATCATGTTCTAGAAGAAAGAGAGAAAGGAACAAAAAGTCAGTTTAAAAAAAATAATGACCTAAAATCCCAAATCTGGGAAGAAAATGGAAATCAGGTTTATTAACTCAGATAATAAGCTCCATATAGGATGAATTCGAAGGGAAATCAGCATTGAGATGCATTATGATACACTTGCCAAAGTTGAAGACAGACTTTTGAAAGAAATAAGAGAATAGACACTTGTCATGTACCAGGAGGCCTCCACAAAATAATCAGTAGATTTCTTAGCAAAAACTTTTTGGACCGTAAGATGATGGAATGTTATATCCAAAGTGCTGCAAAGGGGAAAAAAAGCTGCTAACCAAGCATAATGTAACCAAGAAAAACAACAAATGCTTTAAAAATCAAGTCGAAAAGGAAAACATTCCCAAATGAAAATAAGTTGAGGGAGTTCATCATCACTACACCTGCCTTCTAAGAAATGTTAATAAGATTTTTTCAAATTGAAAAGCTACTGAACAGCATCATAAATAACATACAAGAACTAATAAGTATAACTAAAGATATGGTAATGAACACAAAATATAGCAATCTGTAAATTGTGACATCAAAAGCAAAGTGTGGAGGAGGGATAAGTGTAAAATGTATTACTATACTGTTGAAGTTAAGTTGCTATGAATTTTAAATGGATAGGTATAATTATAAAATATTGTATGTCAGCCCCCATGATGACCATAAAACAATACCTATTGAAGTACACAAAAGAAAATGAGAAGGAATCAAAGCATATTCTTACAAAATAAATATAAATAAAAATATAAAGAAATAAACCACAAAGAAGACAGAAAAGGAAGGAATAAAGGGACTAACATGTTATAAGACAAACATCAGACAATTTAATAAATGACAATATTAATTCCTTTCCTATCAATAATTACTTTACATGTAAATGAATTTAAACCAAAACACCTAGTATCTGAATTTATTTTCTTCAAAAGATAGCACCCCATGACATGTATAAGAGAATCACTTCAAATTGTAGGACACACATAAGCTGAAAGTGAACGGATGGAAAAAGATATTTCATAAAATTGATAACCAAATAAGAGTATGGATGGCCATTCATAGTTTAGACAAAATAGATTTTACTTTAAATTTTTCAAAAGAGACAAATATAAGATAGATACTTTCCCAAGAAGATATAACAATTATAAGTAAATATGCAACTAATATCAGAGGACGTAATTATGCAAACCAATCCTTAACAAAGCTCTGGAGAGAAACATATAGTAATACAATAAATGAAGGAGATCTCAATGTCCAACTCTCAACAATATATAAAGAAAATATATAAAGAAAAACAAAGAAGTTGAACAATGGTATAGATCCAATGGTCCTAACAGATATGTAGAGATCATTACACCCAATAGCAGAATACATATTCTTCTCAAGTGTACAGAGGTCATTCTTTAGGATAGATTGTATGTTTAGTCACTTATGGGTTCTATGTTTTATTACATTGGTCTATATGTCTGCTTTATGCCAGTACTATAATGTTCTATTACTACAGCTTGTGTTTTGTAAAGTAGGAGATGTCCAGTTTTTTCATGAGATTATTTTGGCTATTTTGGGATCTTTTATGTAGAAAACCCTCAGAGTTTCCACACAAGCAAGGAAAACTGTTAGAATTAATAAATGAATTCAGCAAAGTTGCAAGATACAAAATCAACATATGAGTCAGTTGCAACTCTATGCAATGAACAATCAAAAGTAAATTAAGAAAATAATCCATTTACAATTGAATAAAATACTTAGGTGTAATCTTAAGCAAAGATATGTACAATGAAAACTGAAAAACATTTCTGAAAGAATTCAAAGAAAACACAAATAAATAGAAATACTCTTATGTTTATAGACTGGAAGACAATATTGTTAAGATCTATACTAAAAGTTCTAAAAATTCTGTGCAATCTCTACAAAAGTCCCAATGGTATGTATTGGACATACTTTTTTAAAAAATTAGTTCTCATGGTTGTGTTTTTTACACAATAAAAAAGCTTTGTGGAAAAATTATACATATTTTACTAAGATCCTTATATTTGTGTTAGAAATGGTCAAAAGATCAAAATACAAAAAACAACTTCAGAAACAATAATAAAAATGTGAATATTTCAAATTCATGCCATTGGTTTAATGCACTGTTTTTTAATTGCATCTTCTTTTTCATCTTCCAAAATTGGAATTGTAACAACTTATGATAGCTCTCATTGAAGTTGGCAGTCTTATCACACTGATCATGTGCCAAACAGTCTTTAGAGGTATCTCTATATCAATTACCTTATGTGATAATGGTAAGCTGAAGAAGTTACCTTTCTCAGTATAGACAATGTACTTTTTCAATTTAAAAAAATTATTTTTGAACCTTTGCTCAGTTTATGTCTTTTGTGCATTACAGGTTCATTTTTACAAAGATGATAACTCCTCTTGGCCTATAAGGAAAGTCAAACATATTATCCTTCTACAAAAAAAGTGAAGGAAAAGTTAAGACCAGTTAATAGTGAATGTGGCAACTTGCCTGACATATATTCACCATTAATGAATGATAAATTGTTTTAATAACAAATTGGCTATACTTCTCAGAAATAAAATTAATTTTTAAAAATTCATTTTAATGATGAAATATCAAAATCACTCAAACCAGTTGTGTTAGCCAATATTTAAAATAGATTGGCTATGATTTAGGAACCCTGTTGCCATTCATCATAATGGATGTTTTCTTCTAAGATGGTACAGTATTCTATATCTCATAGCTAATTGGTGTCATCTAGCCAGTAAGCAAATTAATCCCTAGAGCAAGTCAGGCACTTCAAGAAAGCTGTGAATTGGTTCAGATTTCTCTGATAAATTACTACTTTACAAATATTTAATGGAGTTAAATAAAGAAATTCATGGATCTTACATGTATGCTTAGATATAGTTACTATCAAGATATTTGTATAGGTAAGGGATTACATTCATGGACAAAGAGAAAATACAATAAATCACCCCAAACTGTTTCAAAAATTAGTCTGTTTTAGTTTTCTGTTCTTATCTCCACTACATCTAGTAACAGAGTGCTGAGGCAACTCAGACTCTACTGCAGGCTCCAACTTCTCACAATGTTCTGCCCAGCTATTTGGCTTTTGTTGCAGTATTGCTGGTCTGTTGAGTTTACCAACTTTACCACCATATCCACGTTAAATATACACACAAAAGGAATATGCAAAATGAGGAGATACAGAGAAGCCAATAGAGACTGTCCCATGGCTTTTGCAGAAAACCCTGGTGATTTTCAGCTTATAGCCTTGACTGGGTTACATTGCTACTCCTAGATTCACAAAAAGTTGTGAGATAGGTGTTTGCCATTTAATCACATTATTCCCTAGAACAAAGTTGAAACTTTTAGTAAAGAAGAGGAAAATGGACACAAGGCAGCTGGCATTGTCTTCAAAAACATTTTGGTGCTTGACTATACAGATTTAATGCAATTCTGAGCAAAATTCCAATGACATTCCTCATAGAAATAGAAAAATCAATCATGAAATTCATCTGGAAAAATAAGAGACCCAGAATAGCTAAAGCAATCCTTATCAGGAGGAGTAAAGCAGGTGGCATCCCTATACCAGACCTTAAACTATATTGCAATGCAATAGTAATAAAAACAGCATGGTATTGACACCAGAACAGTCTGGTAGATCAATGGTACAGAATAGAGGACACAGAGACTAACCTAGAAAACTACAGTTATCTTGTATTTGACAAAGATGCCAAGAACATGAATTGGAGAAAAGATAGTGTCTTCAACAAATGGTGCTGGGAAAACTGGAAATCCATATACAACAAAATGGGATTAAACCCCTCTCTCTCACCATGCATGAAAATCAACTCAAAATGGATCAAGGACTTAGGAATAAAACCAGAGATCCTGAATCTAATAGAAGAAAAAGTAGGCCCTAATCTCCATCATGTGGGGTTAGGCACCAGCTTCCTTAATAAGACTCCTGTGGCACAAGAATTAAAATTAAGAATCAATAAATGGGATGGACTCAAAGTAAAAAGTTTCTTCTATCAAAAGAAACAATCTGTGTGGTGAATAGGAAGCCTACATCTTGGGAGCAAATCTTTACCCCTCACACATCAGATAGAGTACTAATATCTAGAATATATAAAGAACTCAAGAAGCTAAACACCAAAAAAAAAAAAAAAAAACAAATAACCCAATCAATAAATGGGCCAAGGACCTGAACAGACACTTCTCAGAAAATGATATACAGTCAACAAATATATGAAAAATTGTTTATCATCTGTAGCAATTAGAGAAATGTAAATCAAAACTACTCTAAGATTTCATCTCATTCCAGTCAGAATGGCAGCTATTATGCATACAAACAACAATAAGTGTTGGTGAGGATATAAAAAAAAAGGTACAGTCATACACTGCTGGTGGGACTGCAAATTGGTGCAGCCAATATGGAAAGCAGTATGGAGATTTCTTGGAAAATTGAGAATGGAACCACCATTTGACCCAGCTATCCCTTTTTTCGATCTATATCCAAAGGACTTAAAAACAGCATACGATAGGGACAGAGCCACATCAATGTTTATAGCAGCACAATTCACAAATAGCTATCTGGAACCAACCTGGCTGCCCTTAAATAGATGAATGAATTAAAAAATGTGGCATATATACACAATGGAATATTACTCAGCAATAAAAGAGAATAAAATCATGGCATATACAGGTAAATGGAGTTGGAGAAGATAATGCCAAGTGAAGTTAGCCAATCCCCCCAAAAATGAATGCCAATATTTTCCCTGGTATAAGGAGGCTGATTCATAGTGGATAGTTAGAGGAAGCATGGGAGGAGTAGATGAACTCTAGATAGGGTAGAGGGGTTGGAGGGGAAGGAAGGGGGCATGGGATTATTAATGATGGAGGTATGTGAGGATCATTACTATCCAAAGTACAGGTATGAAGACATGAATTGGTGTGAATATACTTTGTATGCAACCAGAGATATGAAAAATTGTGTTCTATATGTGTAATAAAAATTGTAATACATTCTGCTGTCATATATAAATTTAAAAAATAATTTTGGTGCTTGAATAAAAATGTTTTGGCACTTATTTGTATATTACCGGTAATTGACAAAGGAAGGATATTTTCATTCTTCATTTTATAAACTAAAGATAACTTGTGATTGTAACCCACAGAGTGCAAATTATTTGAAATATAATTTGTACCTACTGTTAGTGCTTTCTGTAAGTAAAATCATTAAATCATTAGTGTATGGACCAATATTATAAATAAGAATATCCTGATTTAATGTTAAAGACTTGAAAGCCCCACATGTGCTTTAATTTCACTATCTATTCTTTAATTAGAATAGATATTGAAATTAATGCTTACAATTTACATTGATTTTCAGATCAGGAGCCCTTTGAACAGCCTAAATTCTCGATTATACCTATAGATGTCTTACATGTGAATGAGAATACCTGTTAGTAAGAGAGCATGTAAACCAATATACTACCATGGAGCTTCCTACTTGTAAAAGTAATAATAAGTGATTATTTCATTTAGGTTAGATACATATAGAAAGAGGAGGCAAATGGGCCAGTGAGTGTACTTTTTTAGAGTAGAAAGAAAATCAAGAATTTGAAGCACTCAGTACAAAAATAATAAAAATGAAAATGTCTTTTACTATTCTTATCAAGTTTTGAAATATAATCTATAGACATTACCCCAAGAATTGTTGAAAAATTGATTTCTTAAATTTACAAGATGTTATATTAACACTCAAGTTGACTTACTGGCTTATGTAATAATAATAAGCTAGGTAATAATATGAACAAAATTTTGATGTTTCAAGAAGGGGAACAAGGTCTGATGAGTTATCCCGCAAATAGAAATTGTTAAATGACATTTGCTATATGAGTTTACAGAACAAAGGCAGATGAAGGCTGTTTGAATCAACACAGTTTGTTCAGTTTGCATATGTGGGTGATAACTGTTTCTTCTTGACTAGCATTTATATTTCCAAGTAACTTTATTTCTGAAATACATACAAACTTACACTTAGAAGTTTAACCATCAAGTTTCATGTTATCAAAGTTTTGTCAGCAATTGTTTATTTGACTTCACTAAGTTTTTTTATTATTTAAATTAAATTTATTTTAACCAATATATAAAAACTTAAGAACTGAACATATTAATGGGGTAATATGCTATTTGGATAAATTTATATATTGTATAATGCTTAAATCAGGTTAAACATATCTGTCTCCTCAAATGTTTGTCATTTCTCTATGATGAAAGCATTCAAATTCCTTTCTTCTTTTGAAATTTGTAGTGCATGGTTTGCTACAGTAACCCTACTGTGCAATAGCACACCAGAGTGTCTCACTACTATCTAGCTGTAACATAGTACCATTAATCAACCTTCCCCCATCTTCCCTCCCCACTCCTCTGCCCAGCCTCTGGCAACCACCATTCTGCTCTCAACTTCCATGAAATCAACTTTCTTAGATTCCGCATATGAATGAGATCATGTAGTACTTGTCTTTTTTTGCCTGGATTAATTAATTTAAAAATCTCTGCTTCTATTCATGTTGCCACAAATAATAAGATTGCATCCACTTTTACAGCCAAATAGTGTTCTGTTGTGTTAATGTATCGAATTTGTTTTATCCATATGTTAGTTGATGGACAGGCACTTAGGTTGTTTCCATTTCTTGGCTATTGTGAATAATACTGCAGTGAAAGTTGGGGTGCAGATTTCTGTTTGACGTATTGATTCATTGGCTTTGTTTATGTTCCTGGTAGTGGAATTGCTGGATCTTGTAGTACCTATTTTTAATTTTGAGGGGAATCTTCATAGTTTTTTAAAATAATGGCTCTACTCTACTGATTTATATTCCCACCAACAGAATATAAGTGTTCCCTTTTTGCCACATCCTTGCAGTACTTGTTATCTTTAGTCTTTTTGATAATAGCTATTCTTACTAGGGTGAAGTATCTCATTATAGTTTTGATTTACATTTTCCTGAAGTTAGTTATGTTGAATGATTTTTCATATTCCTTTTTGGCCTTTTTGGCCATTTGTATGCTAAGGCCTGTCTACTTAGGTTTATTGACTATTTTTAAATCAGATTATCATTTAAGTGACTTTGATTGACTTTGAGGCTACACTGGTGATTGTGGCTCAGTTTCTACTCCCAAGGAGTTGGTAGTGGTCTGCTGAATATCAAAGATAATTCATAGTAACCAGGATCTCCAATTCCTGAGGCCAGCATTCACACTGCATTCTAAGTGAAAGATGCTTCCCATGTTGTTATAAAGAGAAGTCTTGGGCTGGAGATGTAGCTCACTTGGTAGAGTGTTTGCTTCACATGCACAAGACCCTGGGTTTAATTCCCAGCACTACACACACACAGAAAAAAAAAGTCTCTGGTTTAACGAAGTTTACATCACAATATTTCCTTTTCAAACATGATTAGAAAATGAGATTTTTCTCAAGGAGAAAAATGTTAACTCATAATGTTTTTAGGACTAAAAATATATAAGTATTATATAAGTAAATAAATTGTAGTTATTAAATAAGTTTTTTCCAATTCAGTTGATTAACAGTATGGATTCTGGAGCCAGGTGGCCTGAATTCAAATTTAGTCTCTGTCACTTTCTTGGTGTGAGTGACTAGAAGGAAGGTACGTCTTCTTTTGTAAAATGCTGACCTCATTAACCTTCACAGGGTTATTGTGAGAAGTTAATGAAATATTTAATTCATGTAATCATACATTTTGAATAAATTTTGGATAATAGCTGATTCACTAAGGCTGGTTTATTGGGACTCATGCTCCATTTTATTGAGTAGTTTTTGATGGACATTTTCAAAACATTTTTATACATTTTCCTTGCTTTTTAAATAAAATAAATTATTTAAAAATTTTATTTTTTTATTTTTAAGTATCCTCATTATAAACCTTAATATTATACTACAGTAAAATTAGCTCACATTTAATTAGAGCTTACTGATCATTAACTATTCTTGTAAGCATTTTGCATGTATAAATTCATAATTCTCATAACAAAGTTTGATATTCTGAGATTTAGAGATTTTGGTTTTGTTTTCTTATTGGCTTCCTTGCATAGTCAGTGGTGATTCAGAATTAGTTTCTCAATAAATGAATAGAATATAAGCAACATTAATACATTTAGTATTTTGCAATTGACACGCCTAAGCTCACAGTACCATTTGACATTAGTATCTCTCAATTTTTTAAGACTTTGTTACTCTCAGTAGAAAGGGCATTTATATTATGACCTAAAGAGTTACCTTGTTCCCACCACAACTGTAGCTATTTGATTTAACTTCTAATTGAATCATTACATGTGATACTTGAAAACATTGTGATCAGCTAATGCAATAATTTTTAAAAAAATCATGTCTGTCAAAAATCTTTTAAGATCAATCTAAAATTTCCAATGTAATAAAGAAACTGAGAGTTAAGATATTATTTTAAAACAGGATTGTATTTAAAAAATCTTGACATAAACCCACACCCGAGTCGGCCTGTCTCACACCTCAATCCAAAGTGACAGACGAAAGCCCAGAAAACAGTACTTCCTCTTGTCAGTAATCAGACCACAAAACCTCATTTAACAAAATAATTAACCTTTAGCACAAAAGCCTAATTGAGACACAATCTGTTTTATGTTTTTGCTACAGCTGTCATTTAAAAAAGTACCATGAATTGGATAGCTTAAACAAAGAAATTTATTTTCTCCCAGTTCTGGTTGCTGGAAGTCCAAGATCAAGGTTCTGTTTGTTTGGTTTCTCCTGAAGCCTCCCTCCTTGGCATGCATGTAGCTTCTCTTTGTGGCCTCATGGGGTCTTTTCTCTGTGTATACATGCCCCCTGATCTGTGTCCAGATTTTCTCTTTATAAATATACTAATCAGATTGGATTACAGCACACCATAACAGCCTTGTTTTTTTATTATTTATTTTTAAAAAATGACAGTGGAATGCATTACAATTCTTATTACACATATATACCATGATTTTTCATATCTCTGTATATCAGCCTTGTTTTTTTATATATGTAATTTTTTCTTTATTTTAAAATTTTAATTTATTATACATGACAGAAGAATTCATTACAATTCATATTAGACATATAGAACACAATTCTTCATATCTCTGGTTGTACACAAAGTAGAGTCGCACCATTCTGGACTTCATACACGTACATAGGGTAATGATGCCTTGTTTTTATTGTGTATTTAAAAGTCCTACCTCAAAACATTTCATTCCAAAGTCACATTCTGAAGTGCTAGGGGTCAAGGCTCCCATATTGGAATGTAGGGAGGGCACAATTTACCTTATAGCCCAATCTAGATTGGATCACTTTTCTTTAAAGCTCCTGATTACTAGATATGAGACTTTAGTTAAAATGAACCAAATAAGTAGTAAGAGGAACTGTCATGTTTAGTAATAGGTAATGATTTTCTGATCAAGAACCTGCTTATTATTTTAACAAACGTAGAAAGCAACTTATTTAAGTATAAGATTTTAAAAAATCTTTGTTTAGTGATGAGAGATATTTTAGATTAGGCCACTAAACTGATATGTAATTTCTTATTTATTTGTCTGTTTATATAACTTTATACTTTACAAATGCCTATTTACATAATGATGACAGTGTAGTAGCAGATGTGATTCTAGGCCAAAGGCTAATAAATCATACATTTCCCATTCAATGCTAGCAAAGTAAGTTCTGGTTGATTATATTTAGAGTCTTCTAAGTAAAATAATATTGCTAAAAATATGATAAAAGAAAGTATACACAAGAAACAAGGGTTGTTTTATTCATGATCATTTTTGTCTTCTGACTTTTCTATTGGAATTAAGCAGGATTTTAAAGGAAAATAATGTTTTCTGTTTTTCTTCTATATTTTCAGATAGACTCTTGTTGGAAGCATTCATGATATATATTGTTTTAGAAATTCGGTTATCAGTTTTCTTTGGTGCATATTGCAGTGTTTATTATTATAGCGCCACCAGGCAAATATTCCTCAATTCATTTTGTGAAATATCTGATTGAGTCATAAATGTTCAATTATATGCACTTATATGTACAACTGGGCTTTTGTTCATTCAGTATCCACTCAGCTGCTATTTTCAGAAGGATTAATGTGCCAGAAATAGTGCTAAGCACTACCCCTTGTTGTTTTATTATTTTTTACATAATTTCCCTAAGCAAACTCCAATTTATCTTGTCCACATTGGGCAGTAATTCCAGTTTTAACGAGTAGTTTTTCCCCAAGATTATGTTAATTTCATGGTCCTCAAAAATTGGGATTTCACAGACCAATGATATGCCTTTTAAACTAAGATATACTTTTATTAAAGCAGTAATAATAAATTTACTATCTATTATCAAAACCATTTTATGAGAAGGAACATCTTAATAGCAAAAAAGATGCCTTAATGAAACACATGGTAAGTTGCTTATTATTCTCATTTCCCAAGTGAAAATTTTGTAATCAAACTTTGGGAGTCACTTATCTATAAAACAGAAAAGGGAAAGAGAAACCATAAATAATGAGAATACCAATTTGAAATCCATATATAGAATAGCTCCTTTCTTCTAAACATGTCAATACTTTTGTAATTAAAATCTCAGAATAGATTGTTGTGAATATTTGAAAGAATGACATTTAGTTCATTTAATAAATATAGATAAGTAGAAAAAAATCTTTTAAAAAATTGTCAGATCATCTACTCATGGCTTTAATATTCCAACAAGGCTCTTCAAGTCATTTAACAAAATGTATAACATAAACATTTCCCTAAACATTAAAAAGTAGACTCTCAAAAGGGTTGTTCTGTTGCACAGAAACTTCAGATCCTAAAGGTTGATCAATGTTGATAAATGCCTATGATTTTAATGATAGTAGAGTTATTCAGTTATACTGACAAGCACCAAAAATTACTACATGATCCTTTTCTATGTCTTAATTATTTTAAAAAGTAGATGAAAGAGGGAAGGAAAAGAAGAGAAGGAAAAAGAAAGGAAAAGACAAGATTTTAATATTCAACTAGAAGCAAAATCACAATGATTCATTATGTGTAGAAACCCACAGTCAGTTATAAACCCCAAACTTGATCCTTCAGCATGTGTGTGTGTGTGTGTACATGTGTGTGTGTGTGCACCCGCGTGCACATGTGCACTGGGGTGAACACACACCCATGTGTGCTTCTGGTTACTGACCTAAATTCACACTGACCTAATTTCCTCACGAGCGTTTCTTTATTACTAATGGTGATAAATATTCTTGAGATATGATTACTCTATGATTAATCTGAAAGACTGAAAGCATAATAATATTTAAAGTATAATGACTAATCCAGAATATTGTAATTATATGAGACAACAATTTACTGGAAGCTTAATAGAACTGTCTTATGAATAGATGATTTTATGTAAAGAATTACCAGTGCTTCTAGATATTTCTTATGCAAAGGATTCTTTCAGGATGACATAAGTAATCATATAAAGACTATTAGAGGGTTATCTATGTTGTTCAATTTGAAAGTACTGTGAAGACCCCCCAAAGGCCTTTATCTAAGTGCTGTGGTTCTGACCACCACGAGTAAAATGTGTGCTATGTTTTCCTTCTGATGTATCTTGTATGTATAAAATATTGTAAGGGACAACATTGAATTAATTCACCAGAAATGTTATTATCTTACCTAAGTCTGCAGAGAATGTTGACAGGATAAAGGACGTGATGAAAATTAACAGAAGGAGACTGGAGGGCTCATGTAGACAGATTTTCTTCCTATTTAAAAAGTTTGTCTTTTAAATAGTCATGCTGAAATAATCAGGTTTGCCATGTTATCTTTCAGACTGTTACTTTTCAGGGCCTTCACCAGAGTCACAGGCTTATTTATCTCCTTGCTTCCTCATAGAACATTTCTGCCAAGTGAAATAAATTATTTTGATTTATTAATATTAGAGAATTACAGAAATCTCTTACTTTAAAATCTATATGCTTCTTTATTGATTCTTCCCAATGTTGCCTCATGGCAGCTATTTTTCAACTCATCACTATTATACTAATGGTATGGGCACTTAATGGCTTTTACTTGAGCCTCAAGTACTAATATAAATGCTTAGCAATATTATTCTAATATAATACAAAAAAGTCAGGGCTAATAGAGGTCTTATAGTGTAGATATTTTAGAATCAGTAAAATGTGAATCCTGTCTTCTCTGCTTCCTCTCTATGCCATTCCAGGCAACTCATGTGTTTAGCATTTCTAAGGCTAGTTTATGATATTTTTAAAATAATGGCAGTATCTTAAATAATTTCTATTAGCTTCTGTTGCTTTCTTCCAAAATATATTATCATGAATTTGTTTAAAAATATGTGGTTTTTATTATTGTCAGCATGAAACACTAAATGCTCTAAATATCCTAAATACCCTACTGTCTCATGAAAACAACTTAAAAATGGATAAAATATAAATTAAATTTCTTTAAATGTGTTACTACACTGGCTAGAAAATGAAAAAGTAGCCAAAACTTAAATCAGCATAAACCCCCTAGAAGGTGGATAAGAATTGAAGATAGAGTTTATCCTAAGGGTATTTGATAAATCCTTGGGACTGGTAACTCATATTTTAGTGACTGCAAGTCATCCCTCAGTCAGGAAATGAAGATTAGACATTCTTTGAAGCAAAATACAACCCAATGAGGGCCTCAAAGAATCCTTAAAAATAAACATCCAAGAAGATCTTATATTAAAACCACAAAATACACAAAGAAGCCAGAAATCATAAGAAACCTATTGCTGTATATCAGAGTCAGCAGAAAAGAGAATCTGAAGAATCATATCACAAATTTTTTAGATACTGGAATTTTCTAAAATGCATATGTTTCAAGAAATATGGACGGAAATGTGAGAGAAAAGGACAGGATTCTATAAAACTAATAAGGTTGATTTGCCAAAAGAGGATAGACAGAATTAAAGAAGCCAACCAGGCATGATGTCACATCTGGAATTACAAGAGCAGGGCTAGGGAACTTTGACCCTGCATGTTAAAGGGAACCTAGAAAAGGAGAGTTCACAGTACACTGAGAGAGTTATCTCTGCAGTATAGAAAAGGAGCCATCAGTGTTGGAAATAGCACATTCAACTAGCTATGGGGTACAACCATTCACATTTAATTCTCCATCTACCAAAGGCAACTTTCAATAAGAGATGTGACATGTGGACATTTTTAGATGAACAACAATTGAGATGGTTTAAAAATTGCCTGAAATTTAAATTGCCTTTAAAGAAAAAATTAAAGGGTGATGTTCAAAATTAAGGTAAGTGATCAAAAATAGAAGATACAATAAAAAACATTAAGCAAATATTAAATATATGGATATATCAAGACACAAAAATCATTACTTATGAAGTACAAACCATAAAAATTAGAATGAAAAAGGAAAAAAAATTATACTTCCGAAGAAGAAAGGTAAAAGAGAAAATCTATGAAAGTAGAAAGCATAAAATAAGATAGTAGACATAAATCCAAACTATTATTAATAAACCTGACAAAGGAAATTACATTCTGCTTAAATCTGAGTGTTTTATTTAAATGCTGGATTTAAAATATCCATCAATACTTTCTTTCCAAGAGAAGTAGCTCAAATACGAGAAACATAGTAACCATGCCAAAGTATGGAAAATTGTATTGTAGGCAATTCTAGAGATACTGAAATTGTATCATAGACATAATTTAAAGCAAACAGTAAGAAAACTTTTATTTATTAAGACATTAGAACTTATATATGTTAAACAATAAAGTATCAAATTATATAAAACAAAGCATGACAGAACCATAGGAAAAATGGACAAATTCACCATTGTATTGGTGAAAGTATTCGAATTTCTTTCTCTACTTAATGGAAGCAAAATCAGCAATACTTGGACTAATATACATTGTTTTTAAAGCACATGTGGAGTTTTACAGTCAGTAAACAAGGAATTCTCCAAAAACGAAGATGAAACTGATGTGGGGATGTAGCTCAGTTGGTGGGGTGCTTGCCTCACATGCACAAGGCCCTGGGTTCGATCCCCAGCACCACAAAAAGAAAAAAGTAAGTTAATAATGACTGGGGTAAGAAAAATAGAGCTTGTCAAGGAAGACCAAGATGGAGTGGGATTGGGAGAGCTGCTGTTAGTGTCGGATCAATTGTAGTTGTCAGGAAAGGTGTGATTAAAAGAGAAACCCTGAATGAAGACCCCAACCTGGTGTACGAATTCCAGAAAGAGGTCACTACCAGAGAAAAAGTCTGCATCTGGAGTACTTGTGTTTGTTCAAGTTCAACCAATAGAACATGCACAGTGTGTGAACACATATGACAGGTGAAAGAAGGATATGGGGGGAGGTTGCAGGCACACACTCAGGGTTCCATTGACCACTTTAACCACCTTAAGGACTTTGGTCTTCTCTCTGAGTAACATGAGAAGTCCTCAGAGTGCTAGGAGCAGTATAGTGACACAGTATGACTCACAGTGTGAAAGAACCCTCTGACTGCTGAATTGAAAATAGACATAGGGAGGAGAACTGTATCAGACAGGCTGTCCATGTGCTGTAGCATTCCTTTAATGGATAATGTATTTACATACCCTCCAATTAAGCCAAAAGAAATTAATCAAACGGAAAGGAAAGCAATCTCCTGTGGCCATGTTAGGGGAAGGAACTGGAATGAAATGCCAGGTGCAGATTTTTAAATTGGCGTGCATCTGGTGAAGTGTTATTTTCTAGTGGCCTGACAAATTTTTAGGAAAAGCAAAAAGATGTTTTTAATGTTCCTTGAACTAGTGTACAATTATTTAATATCCTTCTGAGCAGTCCAGGCTGTTAGGATACTCATTCCATTTCAAATAGGAACTTGATTGAGTTTTTCCCAGAAACTGATCTTCTACGTACCTGAGTCATTTTGATTCTTCTTTCTCTACTAAAAGTTTCACCTTCTCATCTTAGTATAAAATACTAAGAGTTGTGCTTTAAAAAAAATCATAGACATTATGATTGTGTTCATGGTGTCTTCTTTTTTCTCATCAATGAGTCACAGCCATCAGAGAGTATTCACTTGACTAATTCTAACAGTTCATTTATTTTTAAAAAATGCTATATATTGCTCTGAGCGGTCAGCATCATATGTAACCATTCTAGAGAATTTACGAGAACCTTGTGCCAGCACTCAAAAAGCTCTTAGTGTAGTCAGTGACTGAGAACCACTGCCTTGTGGGCCAAAAGACAGCTCAGAGATACTTCATGTATGGGATATAAAAGGAGAGCAGGATGCAGGCAGAATTCCAGGGAAGCATTTGTTTGCATCTCAGAATTATGAACTAGGAAGCCATCATATTCTACCTTATAATATAAATTTAGATATTTATGCATATTTTGAAAAGGTTGACATTTTTTTCTTATTCACCAACTTTGCCTATTTCCCTTTGAGAAAGGAATTCATGCTTTTCTTACAAAATCATTACATTCCTTTCACATACATTTTTTCTCTGTGTTAAATAGAGACTCTACATGATAGTAGTTTCTTCTCAGAGACATAAGACCCAGGTGAAGTTGGAATTATATGGACATAATTAGAACAGCTGTGCTTAGGTGGGAAGGTCAGCAAGGATCAGAAAATCTGAGCTCAAGTCTGGCTTTGCTATGGACTTTAACTTCTTCCCAAGAGAAGAAGTGCACAGGGTCTTTATTTTTTCCATCTACAACTACAAATTGTAGTTGTAGATGGAAAGAATGCCTTTATTTCATTTGTTTATTCATTTTTCTTATATGGTGCTGAGGATCAAATCTAGTGCCTCACGTATGCTAGGCAAGCACTCTACCACTGAGCCCCAGCCCCAGCCCCAGCATAGGGTCTTTATGAGAATAAATAATATATCTAAAGATGTTTTATAACTGTAGACACATTAGCATTCATAAGGCATACATGTATTTCTAACACCATTAATTCAATAATTTGCTCAATCATTTAAAATAAGCAAGTAATCTTCTTCAGTGTTCAAGGAACTATGTTATGTTCTATACAATAATACTACTTGGGCAATAATACCCCAATCTAGTGTAAGATGTGTGTAGGTCCCTGTAATAGGATAGAGACTTACAGGAAGTTGGGAAATTGGGATGAAATTGTAGAAGGCTTTTCAAAGGGAGCTAGGATTCATGATCTGAGGGCCACAGTTTTCTCATTTCATAAGTATCAAACAATGAAAAGAATGATGACCAGATTATATTAATTTCTACATGGAAGGTGATCATATTGTGTTTCTATATCTTACCTTATTCCAATACCAATTTTTTAAATAAATGGCTTTAACATGTCATTAAATTTTCAAAATGGTGAATAGTTTGTATACAGTCTTTAGAAATATTATTATAGAGTAGCGTTAATCTTCTTAACATAAAATACTTTATACTTTTATGAAAACATGTAATTTTCTATATTTTAATATCAGTTTTATTTTATGTAACTAAGTTGACTCAGTACTGGGTCTTCTCATATTTTTTAATTTTTTGGTACCAGGCATTGAATCCAGGGACATATGACCACAGAGCCACATCCCCAGCCTTATTTTGTATTTTCTTTAGAGACAGAGTCTCACTAAGTTTCTTAATGCCCTGCTTTTTCTGAGGCTGGCTCTGAACTTTTGATTTTCCTACCTCAGCCTCCTGAGCCTCTGGGGTTACAGATATGCACCGCTGTGTCCAAGAAGTTCTGACTATTTTTTAATTGTTTTTCCTCATTGTCAGCTCCATTCTTGTTCTTGGAAGTAAAATAAATACTTGAGTGTTTTGGATGTAATGAGTTATATCTTATTTTGCTTCATTATATTTTTGCCATTCTTTGAAAAGCTCATTCATTTTTATAGACAAATATTTCTATGAATCTATTCAGTTAATTTATATAGTTTTAAGAAATTTATTTTCTAAATATCTGAGTTTAGTGAACTAATTGGTTTGTTTTTGTTGTTGTTTTGTGATGTAGGTAGTGAACATATTATGGAATCTTGCAAGTAAGCCAGTTGTTTCTTAAGTATCTTCACTAAGGGAAGTATACTCCTCCTTTTTCTTACCAGATCTGCTAATATGATTCCTTCATAAAGGTAGCAGATTTCTAGAGTGCTATTACTGTGCAATAAGTAAAATCATCCCAAAATCTTTCTTTAAAAAAATAGGAGTAAGGAAAATCAATGTAAGGCCAGATCTTGTGAATAGTGTTCTTTCTGAGTTAGTGAGGAGCTTTACTTTTTCCACATTGCTATACACATTAATTTCATAAGTTTTTTCCTGAAACCATTGTTTACTACAATATCTAAAAAGGAAACTATATAGCTTCCACATTCCTGTTTTGATTTGTCATTTACAAATGGTAGAAGCAATATTTTTGAGTTCATGTGATACCCATCTATTTTGAATTGTTTCTCTGAAAATAATAAAATGGACAAATGTAACATTGTGCTTGCTCTTTTCCAAAATTTGTGACATGGCAATGTAAAAACAAGTTTCTCCTCTCTAAACTACTGCTGACCCTTGTTCCATTGGTAAATGATTGTTACCTTTCACCTCAGACATCCTGATTTGTTTCCAACTCTGACAGCACTTCACCTATCTCCCTGTTCTGTAGGGCATTTCACGCTTTCTAAGCAGGTTAGTGTGGTGCGAGAGTGTGGTTTCTTTTCTCAATAATCTTGCTGTTTAACTTCAGTTTGTCCTTATTAAGGATCAACTCAACATATTTGGCTGAGATAATTGGGTATTGATTATTTTTGCTCTGTCATTTGCAGTTCAAATTGGATCCTTATGAACACTTGAGACTCTTCTCAGTGACTGTTTGTATGCTTAATATGCATGCTTTCAGCACAGCCCTGGTCTGAGGTTTGGCCCACTGTGTTTCAGGCTCAACTTTCCTTAAAGAATCCCATTAGCTCACTGATACAATAAAGCATTTTTCGCTGCTTCTTCAACTCTTTCCTCCTTTTTCTTGAGTTCAAAGCCAAATGAGGGATTCTGGAACTCTGGGGATGTGACTTGATTTCAGTGCTTTGTGAGAATGGATGTTCATAGCATGCTGCCCTTTAATTTTTCTCCTTGTCTGGGCAAGACACAACAGATCACTGTTATTGTTCAAATAATCATTAAGCAATCTTATGCTTCCTTTTTTTAATATGGATGCTTAGGTTCATATTTAATGCCTTTTAAAATTTTATTCTAGCTTTTATTTCTGTTGAGTTTTAAGATCTACATAAGCAAATGTTTTTATATATATCTATATACACACATATATGTATATTTATATATACATATATATATATTCTTTTTTTCACCAGTTATATGCTTGGTAGGGGCTTCTACACATGCTGTGCTCTCTAATGCTGTAGTCACAGTGCTTGTTGAAAATTGAAGTAAATTGAGATTCAGTAAGGCTGTAAAAACTCTAAGTTTCAGTTTCTTAGTCATTCTAACCACATTTCACATGCCCAATAGCTGCATATGGCTAGCATGGGTATTGAACAGCACAGATACTAAACATTTCATCATCACAGAAAACTCTGTTGCCTTTCCTACATAATAGTTAATAACTCTAGAGTCAGATATATTGGATTTAAATCCTGACTTGTACACACTCCCTATATGATCCCAAGCAAATCACCTACCATCTCTGAGACTTGGATTAATTAGAGATAAAATTATGATGACATAGAAAATCATGGGCTGGGGTTGTGGCTCAGCGGTAGGGTGCTTGCCTCGCACGTGCGAGGCCCTGGATTCGATCCTTGGCACCACATAAAAATAAATAAATAAAATAAAAGGCATTGTGTACAACTACAACTAAAAAATAAATAGTTGAAAAAAAAAGAAAATGTATTACATAAAGAACCTAACATGGAATGAAAGGTGTTTTTTAAAACTTCTTCCTAATAGTTTTATTTTCTTAACCCCACTCCCTCATCCTCCATTGAATTAGTCATTCCCTATTTTCCTCTTTCATCTGGTATAAATCCCTTTCAAACAGATCTTTATTCACCAGCCACAAACCCATCCCAATCCACCATTCCAGATCAATCCTAACTTGCTTTCTGATCTGTCAGAATCTGTTAATCATTTCACTATTGATATTATCAGCCTTGTAAATGAACAGTCTCTAGGTTTCTCTGGTTGACCACCAGGCAACCTGTCAAGGCTTTGATTGTATCTTTTTCATTCCTCCTTTCATTTTTTTTATGTGCCTGTTGTAACTGCAGACCCTCTCCAGGCTCTTACTCCACCTCTGTATCAGTGGAGAACTTTATCATCTCAGTGAATCTGTTGAACTTGCCTCCTCTACATATCTAAGTGTGTATTTTCTATTTTCAAGGGATCCTAAATGCCAGTGTCTGGACAAGTATAAGACCAGATACTTTAAGAGGACCTGATTAATGTAAAAAAAAAAATACATCAATCAAGTCTTGGCTTTAGCTGACCGAATTAAAATCTTTAGTTCTGGGAATGGGGCATTGGGATTTGCTTAAAGCTTCTCGGGTGATTGTGAGACTTAAACTAAATTGGGGTAACACTATCTAGAGGGTTATGGACACCTTGTTCATAACCTCTGAATGTTATTTCATGCTGTTATTTAGTCTCAGTGGTGGACATGTAGGCTGTACTTTTCAGAGCTCCTCAATAAATTGTCAGAGCATTTGTCTTGCCTGTGGTCATCACACTTAATCTCTCCTTGCTGGAACTATTAACACACCCCCACTGGTGGCTTGCCAAGCTAGAGAGCAGCAGAACAGCTCCTTTGCATTGTCCTGGCTGTGCTCCAGATTTCATTCATGGTCATCTTGGTTGACCATTTAATGCTAACCATAGATCATGTATGATACTGGTCGAAGAGTTCAGGCAGCCAGGAGGGCAATCTCAAGAAAATGGAAGTCACATAGTTATATAGCAGTTTGCAGAAAAAAAGGTGTGTGTGTGTGTGTGTGTGTGTGTGTGTGTGTGTGTGTGTGTGTGTTGGTTACTGGGTATTGAATCTAGGAGTTCTTTACCATTAAGCTATAACCTAGGTCTTTTTATTTTTTGAGACAGGATCTTGCTATTCCTGAGGGTATCACTAAATTGTGAGGCTGGCCTTGAATTTGCAATCCTCCTGAGTTGCTGAGATTACAGATGTCCAACACCATGCCAGCTTTGTCAAACTTTTAAATGGATTCATTCCCTGTCCAGTGGGAACAGCATTTAGCATTCTAAAGAACAAAAGGATTTTTAATGTTTTATAATTTTTTCATCTACTAGTATGTAATATACATAAAAGGGAATTTCTTCACCCCACTTATCTTTTTGACAGTTCTTGAAAGCTCAAAATGTCATTGATAGACATGAACAAATCAGTGGTAATAACAGAACAATTAAAACTCAATATGTAATCAGTGGATTAACATATAAGCAAGTAGGGGCATAGTATTAATTTTATATACTACATCTTATATGAAAAGCACTTATATATAATATGTATTAAATATTAATGTGCTTAAGAATTTTATATAATGAAATATAAATTACAAAATAGAATCTCAAGAATTCAGTCTCCTAATGAAACTATAATATATACCCATGGATTCATGGAAATAATGGAATAAAAAGCAGTTAGAAAATAAAAATCAGAAAAGATAGGTTAAGTCTTAGTTGAGCTTCTCACATCCTGTGTGTGGCAATGAGTGTCACTGAGCATTTCTGAGCTCTATTTTCTCTATCTTTAAGAATACTGTTCAAAGTATTAAATAAAATAAATTGTAAATGTTAACATATTATAAATATTTTCATTTTTCTTATAAAGGTGAGATGTCACTATAAATTTTGAAATATATTCTAAAAGTTTTGAGAATGATAGGATATGTAGCACTTTAGTTAATCTATAGGAATAAAAGCCCACTTTTTGTCCATCTAAATATTTTTATCAGTAATCCCTTAAGTCTTACAGATAAAAATGAAACACTATTTTTTCATCTCTGAAAACTGGCAATTCATATACATGGATGTTTCATGTTTCTGTACAATACCTAGAACATTTGTTAGTTTTTTTTAACACACTGGACATGTAAAATGTTACTACATTATTTCATAATTACTTTTGTTGAATCTGACTAATCACAGCTACATGAGCTCTTGTATTATGACTGCCACAATGCAAGGCATTTTACTTGTGCAAATACATCTACTCCTCACACCTACAAGGCTGCTAAAGTTATCCTCAATTTACTGATGAGAAAATAAAAGCACAAAGTATGTAAGTTTTCTTAAAATCATCCTTTAAGAGGCAGAGTGGAAGTTGAGCCTGGGGATTCCAGAGGTAAGCTCTTCACATTTCCTCCATGCTGCATTGCTAACCTGGAATAATCTCCAGGATATCCACTTGTGGGTGTTTCCAGCAGGCCTCCTCTGGGCACTGATCCCTGGGAGGCTGAGTGGGGAATTTTGGATGTTAACAGGAACCATGTAGGTGAAAATCTCCCAGTCTTTGGGAATACTTTCTAATCTCAGCCATAGCTACATGGTAATAAAATCAGTTTTGTTTTCACATATTAGATAGTCAGAGATATAAAATAAAAAATAATAGCCCTATCAAGAGAACGGTTTACATATATTTCCAAGTGGGTAAGTTGTCTCTCCCTACCAGAGTATAATCATGGCAAATAAATTCATGTTTAAAATTACACCACAATTTTATGTAGACATTTGCATGTGAAGGTTATATATGATGTATTTTACAATTTTGAGGTTGGAAATACTAGTGAATAATTACAAGTTCGCTTAAATTGTTATTAGATCATCATGGAAATTCATGTATTTGCTGAAACATATAATCAAAATTGTTCACTGAATTAATTCAAGAGTCAGAAACTAGAAAATTTGAGATAATTTAGTTGGCATAACTAATCTTCATGATGAAACTGCAGAGGAGATAAGTAGATATATCCATACTTACATACACATATATATATATACATGTGTACATATGTACATACATACATACATAAGGAATTTGTGTCTTCAAATTCTCACTTGGTTTCCTGTTTTTGTATTATCCTAATCTCAAGGGAAATAACTCTTTTTCTCACTTGAAATGAGCTTCAAGGGAAACTAATATTCAAGGTATTATATATTATAGTTTCTTATACTTTACAAAGTCATAGGCATATTAGCATGCACAAACACAGCAGCACAGTGGATTGATTTCATTTCTTTTATTTTGAAGAGTGTTTTTAAGTGCCAATTATAGCTTCCCCAAAATACAGTGTTATGTTACGATTCTAATACAAAAGGCTATTTCATATTTCACACTATTTTAAATATCACTTTTATAATATCATCATTTCCTAATTTCCACTCTGAACATCAGAAACAAAGTCTTCTGTACAAGTACCCCTAGGAGACCCTCTATCATAATATGCATAATAACCATAGTTTTGCAATGGCATACATTCTATGAAACAGGATAGTTATCAAAACACATGATATCCTGATTTAGAATAATTATATAGATATTAAGAAGCCATAATTATATTTTCAAAATGTAAATAAATACCTTGAAATTTTTTTATGGATGTTAAAATCCTGAGTATAGAGGTATTTTATGTTTTATAAATAAATGGAGGGCACATTAAAGGTGCAAAACTATAAACTTTATTGAAAACAGAAAATGCTAACCACAAAGTGCGTGCTCTTAAAGATGCTCACCACAGTTGCATTCGATAAATTTGTCCTTTTTGATCCTCAGCACCATGCTAAGAACTGAGAAGTATAGTTTATCCATTTTTCATCTTTAAGAAGTCAATTATTATAATTAGAAATCTCTTCAGTTTCATTTATTAGCATGGAAAGAAAGCAACAATTCTTCTCTTGAAAATTGGTGTTTGAAAAGTCAGTGAAATATATTCTCTTTCTAAAAGATAACCTTACTTATAAATATGTTTACTTCAACTATTTACTTATTTGTTAATAGGTTATCTTACGTTGGGTTGGGCTGCTATAACAAATTTTCATAGATCATGTGGCATAAATAATAGACATGTTTTTACGAGCAGTTTTGAGGCTGGGGATGTCATAATTAAAGAGTGTGTAGACGTATTTTCTTATGAAGGTCCTCATTTAGGCTGGTAGATGATGGCATCCTTCTTGCCATGTCTTCCTGTGGTAGAAACAGCTTATGCCCTAGTTTTTATCTCTTATCTTATGTGGACCTAATCCCATCATGAGCAGCTACCCTCATGACCTCCTCTAATCTGATTACCTTCCAAAAGGCCCACCTCCAAATACCATGGGAGTTGGGGCTTCAATAAATCCACAAACATTCTGTCCATAACAGTCTCTAATTGGAAAACATGCATGAGTTTTGTCCACATGGTGTTTTTAATTTTTTTTTTAATTGAAATACCTGGAAAACTCGTGTACTCTCCATTAGTTCCTCTCATTTCCTACCATCATATTATTTGTCAGATACTCTTAGTGATGTTATCAAGTTTCTGTAAGTACTTGAATTTGTGACTGTTTATACCATTTAAATTGCCAGGATTTATCTAGATTTTGCTATTAAAATACACTTTGAATTTTCTCTTACAGGATGGAGAATCTAATAAGGGGAAGAAATCCCCCACAATATCAGAGAAGTCCTTGTAAAGAGGTTCGTGCAGCACTTCGGAAGAGGCCTGAAGAGGAGTGTAAGTATGTTTAATAGGATTAACTGTGTTCTAGATAGATCTTGGTGAGTAGAACAGTGAAATTAAAGGTTTACCTTTAAATGTTTAGACAAGTAGGAGAGGTATTCAATAAATATTTGTTGAATGGAGTTGCTTTTTAAAAACAAATAGCCATGTCCTACCTGAACACAAGCATTGAGATCTTTTTCTGTTTGTTTTTTTCTTGAATATGTCTCTGTACTTTAAGATACTCGACTGATCTTTGGATTCCCTGTTCAGATGAAAGTAGAAAAGGCTACACAATCTACCAAATCTTTCTTAGACACACATATCATGCATATTAATGGTTTTAAGAAACTTAGAAATAAGGAAACTTTTAGAATGTGCTTAAAATAAACATTTTCCAGTGTCCATTTGACCACAGTTTTTGAAACTGAAAACTCTGAAAACCATTGTATTACTAAAGAATAAATACCCAAGGGTAAACACAAATCCCTCTGTCAAATGGAAACATTTGATTTAATCAAATTTAAGAAAAAAAACTTTAAATGACAAAAAAATTATCTGCACTTTGCCTTAATACAGGAACTTGCATTTCTTAAGGATAATGATGATTTAGTAGGTTCACTGAAGTATACAGTATAATAAACTTTTAAGATTAAATTGGGATTTTAAATTAGTTTAAAGTACACTACTGTGGGCAAAGACTGAATATATTAAAGTTGAGCATACACTTCTCAAGGATGTATTTTTTTGTTTGTTTTGTTTTATTAGAAAGTCAATAAATAACCTTATTGAGGTGACATCTATGTCATTCAATGTAGCATTGATTTTCTTTTAATTTGCAGATTTATATCTTTTACACTATACATGATGTCCAATTAAAATTAAAATTTGAAAGTGAGGGTAGAGTTCGTGGCATTTGTAACATGAAAATTCTTGTACCAAAGTATTACTTCTTTTTATTGGAGGTATTCAATAAGCAAATGCCATAAATCATAGGAAAACTTTGGAGTGTCTTCTTAGTCCCTGGTATAGTTCTACAAACTTCATTTTAAAAACTTAGAAGGAATTTTTGTGGATATCCCTAAAATTCTCATTGTGTTGATTCTCATAGTGTTGTTATTTAAAATGAACATAGTGATGTTTCAGGGATCTTATAGTAAGTTATGGAGGCAAATAGTTGGCCAACTGTGGGTTTTCATGAAATCCAACATGATATCTATTTCTGTAAATAAAATTTTATTGAAACACTGCCATCATCTACTTACTTAGGCATATATAGAATATTTTCACACTACAAAGAAAAATTTGAGTAGTTGTAACCAAGACCATTTGGTCCACAACCAAAAATGATTATCTGGTTCTTTATAGAAGACTGTTGAACCCTGGTTTTAAAAATAGTTTTTTTGAATTGTGGTATCCAGAATAGCAGCAGTTGCATCATCTGGGGGACTCAATATGCATATTCAATAGAAATGTATATTCTAGGGTTGCAACCCATACCTACTGAATGAAAAACTCTTAAGAGCAGGGCTTAGTAATCTGTGGAAGAAGTCCTGTGGCAGATCATGATGCAAACTCAAATTTAAAAACTGCAAGCCTAAGTAAAGTGATTCTAATGTAAGGAACATACATGAAGTTACCTACTATGTAATTAAAAAGGTAAGTAGTCTGTTGCCTATGTTATAAATTTTCAATGGAAATGAAAAATCTGTACAATTTTATTCTCTTCAGAGATATCATCATCCCTTGATAGTGTTGTTAGTATTATGAGTAGTATTTCTTGTTCTTTCATAGAGCATATTAATTCCTGAAGGAAAAAGCCACCATCTTTTTTGTAATAGAAGTAGCAAATCATGGTAGTTGAGACTATTACCTTTACAGACACACAAAAGTATTTATTCACTAGTGTGACACTTAATATAACCATCTTCTGGACCCTGAATATTATGTTTTTAAATCTAAGACTTTTAAATCAGTTCACTTATCTAAAAAAATAAGCATAATGATGGAGACTACCTTATAGAATTGTTTTGAGAATTAATAAATTCTACCTTATAGGCTTGTTTTGAGATAGTTGTGTTAAGTACTGGATACAGAACCTGAGACATAACAAGTTTTATTTTTTTTTCCTTCTCTGTCTCTCTTTGCTTGTTATTATTATCTTTCATCAAACTAATCTTTCCATTAAGGATTATAGGGCATGATTTTGATAGAGAAATATAAATCCACAAAAAATTGTCACCCTATTTATTTTTTAAAAAGTATGACAAGGTACAGGTTGTAAACAAATGCCATAAATCCAGCTTTCTTGCGGCTGTGTTAGATTGTAATCAATATTTGGTGGTAATTTATCTAACACATGATGGAGTTATTTCCCTGTGATTCTACAGATTCAATGTAGGATTTTACACAAGGCTTTTAGTTTAACTCCCAAGGAAAACCACTGCCTTGGAAAATTATAGAAAGTCAAATGGCAGTGACTTCCTTTTGCTAAGAATCTAAAGAGTTTGTGGAACTGTGATCAGTTTATAGGATTCCTGAGATTGAAGGGAGCCCTTTCTCATTTAGAGAGGTTTCATGCAGGAAGGTTTTTCTAAAGAGCATAGTTCATACTGTTTTCTTTTTATTTTGAACTCATTCACAATATTTTTAATCTTAAAATAAACATTTTATTTTCTAAGATTAGCTATATCAACAGCAAATATAGCTCTTAGATGTTTATTTAATGTTAATTTCATCCAGTTATGGTGTATCTGGCATAGCCAAGTAAACTTCCAGTAAAAATAAATCAATTCTTGTGGAAAAAAAAAACTGAATTTTAAGCATGCTTGAGTTATTTCCTATTAAAAAACAAAATAAAAAAAATTTCCCTCAACCTTATTCAGCTAAAGTCATACATTATTGTTCTATTCCCAGGCAAATCTCCCAAAAGAGCTGTCTATACACGCTCCATTTACTTAGTTTCCACTCATTCCATCAAACAGGTCCAATCTGGCTCCTACTCTGTCACTCTACTGAAACAGCTTTCATTCAGATCACCAATAATCTCTTTATGTTGCTGTAATGGTTTTCTATTATTATGTAACAAATTACATTAAGCTTTAGTGGATTTAAAAAAACAACAACAACATTTATTATCTCACAGTTTCTTTGGGTTAGGAGTCCAGGCACAGATCTCTGCTTCAGGATCTTACCAGGTTGGAGTCTCATCAGAAGCTCAGTTGGGAAAGAATCCATTTCTAATTGCACTCAAGCTGTTAGCAGAGTGTATTTCTTGGTAGTTGGATGACTAACTCTCCCCTCCTTATGCTGTAAGGTTGCTGTAAGTTCTAGAGACCTTCCATAGTTCCTTGTTGATGGACATTCTAAATATGGCTGCTTTCTCTCTCTTCCACTCCCCCTTCCCTTCCTCCTTCCTTCTCTCTCTCTCTCTCTCTCTCTCTCTCTCTCTCTCTCTCTCTCTCTCTCTCTCTCTCTCTCTCTGTTCTTGGGAAGAAATTCTTGACCTTCTTTTAAGTGCTTTTACCTGATTCATCCAGAACCACTCAAGATAACCTCAATTCTGATGAATTAAAAATCAACTGATTTGGGACCACAGTTACACCATTGCCTTTACCATATCGCCATTTCTGTTGGCTAGTAAAAAGTCCCAGTTTCTGTCTACATACAAGGAGCAGGGATTCTACATGGCTAAAACAAGGTGGAATGATGATCATGAGGCCATCTTGGCATTCTGCTTACCATTTTCTGAATTCTTCAAGCAGGAATTATACTTTTGATACATTCCTCCTTAAAAGTGACATGGTGTGAATGTTTCTACCCCTCCAAAATACATATGTTGAGGCCTAATTACCAAAGTGATGTTATTTATTAGGAGTGGGACTTGGAGATATAAGTAGATCATTAGGGCAGCCCTTTCATGAGTAAAATTGGCATCCTTACAAAAGCAGCCCCAGAGAGCTTCCTCATACCTTCCACCAT
The DNA here is from genome assembly GCF_052094955.1 of Ictidomys tridecemlineatus. Lineage (NCBI taxonomy): Eukaryota > Metazoa > Chordata > Mammalia > Rodentia > Sciuridae > Ictidomys > Ictidomys tridecemlineatus. The sequence continues at coordinate 54,776,013 of NC_135487.1, forward strand.
TTGCATAAACACCTACAAGTCACCACCTATGAACCATGAATTGGCCTTTACCAAGACACCAAATCAGACACAACCTTGATCTTGGACTTTCCAGCTTTTAGAAGGTGAGAAATAAATTCTCATCGTGTGTAAGCTACCTGGTTCATAGTGTTTTGTCATAGCAACCTGAATAAACTGAGACAGAGCTCCTCTAAGGCCTTGGCTACCATAACACAGTGCTCTCCTAGTTTTCCTCTGATCTCTCTGGTAACTCTTTTCCATACTAAACCTATTCTTTTTAATTATTACATATTAGAATTTCTAAAGGCAAGTTGAAGTATTCTTCTTTTCAAATATACTGCCTCCACGACAACCTCATAACACTTGTCAGTTCTTCCTGTAATTAGAGGACTCACAGAATGATCTCTCCACCCTAGACCTCTCTCTATTCAGTCAGATGTGTACTTAACACATCCTCTTGGACATTCCAGAGTGCCTCTAATTGAACAAATCCTAAAAAAAAAATCCATGATATCATCCTTAAAACCCTAAGTTCTTCCAGTATTTTTTTGTATAAATGTCAGGTGCTAGGTTTAGGTACTAATCACATAGGTTTAAAGTATATAAATCTAGGAATCATCTTTCATCCTCATCTTCTCACTTTTCCTCTTCACTCTAATTTCAAGGCCTCTCAGTTTTACCTCCTCAGTATACTTTGAATCTGTTTACAAATGAACTCTGCAAAGATTCTAAGGTTCTACCAAATACTCTCATAAGAAACATTCCTGAATACAGTGATAGTAGATTTTCATCTTAAAATGGCCCCCATGGCTTTCCATTTGTCACTCAAAAAGACAAAAAAGCTTTTCTGCAATTCATAAGGCCTTGCAGAGTCCTGCAACTACTGGCCCTGGTTCAAATTCATCTCACACTTAATTCCTTCTCCTTCTTCTCCAATCCCACTGGCCAGATTATTTTAGTCCTTGAACATAATCAGTGATAGAAGAGAATTTTTTCAACTGGTGTAGACTCAGAGAACAACAACAGAAAATTATCCTGGAAAAGAAGAGGATGCCTTTGGAAAAAAATAAATGTGAAATATTCAAATTCTCTAGAGAATTGAAAAATTTCAGTGATCACAGGAAGATAAGTGTTCTGTGAAGTAACTTCAAAATAAGCAATATGGGGAAAACAGCAACTTTTTTAAAGGAAAAGGAAAAACTAAAAGGAATATCAATGAGGAAAGAAATTATATTTTAATTATACTTTCATGTTTCATGAAACATGAAAAGCAGAATTAAAATTTTCATGGGAGTCAAACAATAAGAATTAACATTGTGATAATATCAGGAATTTGAAAAGGAAATATTGGAACTATTTCATGAATACAGAGGAAAGATGAACAACAATAATGAAGGGAATGACATGTATGGAAAAATAGAGGTGGAAATCCAACCTAAGATTTTAGGTTTTCCTAAGAAAGAAATTAAAACAACTCAAAAAAAAATATTACTAAAGACTTCCTTAAATTTACTTTCTAAGTTATTAAAACATCTGCCTACATCTAAAAATGTCTGATTCTGTACCATACTAAATCAGCTCCATGAGATCCATACCCAGGTACACCCAAACATTTTAAAGTCACACTGCCAGTTCTTCAGGAAGTAAAAGCACTGTCATATTCACCTTAATGAAGTAATTAATTAGTTAAGAAATAATTAATTAATTTCAAAGATGAAAATATTCCACAAGAATCTGCTAGCCAAAGGAAGAAGGAAAGAGAAAAGGAAAGAAGAGAGGAGGAAGGGAGAGATGGAAGGTCAATCAAAGTGCAGATTCTGGAACAGATGGCAAATACTCACCTTTCCCTGCTGCTCTACTCTAAATGGAACTAAATACCCTGGAAATTATTCAACAGACCATGGTAAAAAGGACTTTGAAAGCTTGAAAGAGGAAAGCAGACTGGCCAAGACTTGTGGACTTGAAGAAAAGAGTACAATGGTTTTCTTTTTTTCTTTAAAATATATATTTATATATATTTCCCTGGACTGGGTACCAGAGGGACCTGCAACCTGGCATTTGTGAATAGGCATAAAGAGGAGAATTTGTGTAAAGTAAGAGAAGTCTGCTGACTCAGCCCAAAGGCATAGATCAGGGGAAGAACAGATCCCGAATGGAGAGACCCAGCCTCTTTTCTGTAATCCTGGTTGGCAGACAGTTGGATTCACCTGTAGCAGCAGAGCAGAAAGTTCCAAGGACATGTCAGCCTTGTTGTCCCTGGAAGACAGACCTTCCAATGTTACTGGTGGCAGCAGGGAAGCCTTGCATCTACTGACCTACCACCCAATCGCATAAGAAGATCCAGGTCCTGTGGCTTCTGTGCCTTCACTGAAGATTTCTCAGTAACATCTAGGAGCCCAGGAAAACACTTTCAGCCTTGGCTAATGACACCAGTAAGATTTGAGCAGAACTCGCCACAGGGCTAGAAGAAAGAAGATTGGCAGGGGATTAAGTGTAAGGGATCGCAAAACTGTCATTGGAACTAAAAGCCCCCAATATAGTCTAGGACCAATAAGCTAAATCACAACAGGGTAAATGCCTGCTAAGATTTCAATAGAAGATTTCAGTAGGATATAATCACAAGCAAAACTATAATCTGAGAAAAGACAATCACCTGACCCCAGTGTGGAGATGAATTGAATGTTGGAACTATCTGACAAGGAAATTGAAGCAATCATCATAAAAATACTTCAACAGACAATTATATAATCTCTTAAATCAAGTGAAAAAAATATCAAAAAAAGATACTGTATAAAGAACTAAATGAAATCTTCAGTAGTTTGATTTGCATTTCTCTAACTGCTAGAGATGTTGAACATTTATTCATATATTTTTTGACCATTCATATTTCTTCTATTGTGAAGCACCTATTCAGCTTCTTAGCCCATTTATTAATTGGGTTATTTGGGGGTTTTGTTGCAATTTTTGAGTTCTTTATATATCCTGGAGATTAATGCTCTATCTGAGGAGCAGGTGGTAAAGATTTTCTCCTATTCTGTGGACTCTCTCTTCACATTATTAGTTGTTTCCTTTGTTGTGAAGAAGCTTTTTAGTTTGATTCCATCTTATTTATCGATTCTTGATTTTATTTTTTATACTGTAAGAGTCTTGTTAAGAAAGTTAATTCCTAAGTAAACATGGTGAAAATTTGGGCCTACTTTTTCTTCTTTTGGGTACAGGGTCTCTGTTCTAGTGCCTAAGTCTTTGATCCACTTTGAGTTGAGTTTACGGCAGGATGAGAGATAGTGGTTTAATTTCATTTTCCTACATATGGATTTCCAGTTTTCCCATCACCATTTGTTGGAAAGGCTATCTTTTCTCAACGTATGTTTTTGGGGCCTTTGTCTAGTGTAAGATAATTGTATTTATGTGGGTTTTTCTCTGTTTCTTCTATTCTATACCATTTGTCTACATGTTTGTTTTGATGCCAATACATATTGTTTTTGTTATTATGGCTCTTTAATATAGTTTAAGTTCTGGTATTGTGATGCCTCCTGCTTCACTCTTCTAGCAAAGGATTGCTTTGGCTATTCTGGTTCTCTTATTTTTCCAAATGAATTTCATGACTGCTTTTTCTAGTTCCATGAAGAGCGTCATTGGAATTTTTCATAGGAATTGCATTTAATCTATACAATGTTTTTGGCAGTATGGCCATTTTAACAATATTAATACTGCATCTAATAGCATGGGAGAGCTTTCCATCTTTAAAGGTTCTCTTTAATTTCTTTATTTAGTGTTCTGTAGTTTTCATGGTAGAAATCTTTTATCTCTTTTGTTACATATTATAAAAAATACAAGCAATGATAAAATGTTGGCAAGGATGTGGGGGAAAAGGTGCACTCATAGATTGCCTGTGGGATTGTAAACTGTGCAACCACTACAAAAAACAGTATGGAGATTCCTCAGGAAACTTGGAATGGAGCCACTATTTGACCCAGCTATCCCACTCCTCAGTTTATACCCAAAGGATTTAAAATCAGCATGCTACAGTGATGCAGCCCCATCAATGATTATAGCAGTTCAACTTACAATGGCTAAACTATGGAACCAACCTAGGTGTCCTTCAACAGATGAATTGATGTAGAAAATGTGGTATCTCTACACAATGGAATATTACTCAGCCTTAAAGAATAATGAAATAATGGCATTTGCCAGTAAATGGTTGGAGCTGGAGAATATTATGCTAAGCGAAATAGGCCAATCCCAAAAAACCAAAAGCAGAATGTTTTCTCTGATATGTGAATGTTAATTCACAATGGCACAGGGTGCTAAGGAAGCTAGAGAAGAATAGAAGTACTTTGAATTTGGCAGAGGGGAGTGAAGAGAGGAAAGTAGGTAGGGGGATAGGAAAGATAGTAGAATGAATGGGATATTATTACCCTGTTACAGTGGCCCAGTACCACTGTAATACATGACTACATGAATGGTGTAATTCTATATCATGTACAACCAGAAGAATAAAAATTTATACTCCATTTATGTATGATGTGTCAAAATGCTGTCATGTATAACTGTCATGTGTAGCTTATTAGAATACTTTTAAAAAAAAATAACCAAATGAAAATTATATAATTGAAAAAAAACAATTATAAAATAAATATCTTGTTCAATGGACTCAATTGTAGAGTAAAAATGACAGGATAAAATAAGCAAATATAAAAATAGATTAACAGAACTCACTTTATCTGAAAAACAAAGCAAATATAGACTAAATAAAAATGAACACAGCCTCAAGAATTTGTGGAAAAATAACAAAATATTATTTATTTCATCAGAACTACAAGAGAAGAGGAAGAATCAGAGACTGAAAAAAATTTGAAAAAATGTTTACAAATCTTCTCAAATTAGCAAAAGACATAAATATAGATATTCAATAAGGCAGGTGATCTCCAAAGATGGTAACTCCACCAAAAATATTCCCACAAAGACATAATTAAACTTCTGAGAACGCTAATTTAAATAACAGTGGATTTTTAAAAAATCTGAAACACAGAGGATAAAAAAATTTAAATACCTTTAAAGTATTACAAGAAACATCAGCTCTTAATCCTATATCCAACTAACTCATCCTTCCACAATGAAAGAAAAATAAAGTCAGACTCAGAAGAAGGAAAGAAGAGCAATAGAATAGATAAAAGTAGAAGATGGTAGAATGAGAGGGACATCATTACCTAGGTACATGTAAGATTGCACATATGGTGCAATGCTATATTGTGTACAACCAGAGAAATGAAAAGTCGTGCTGAAATTGTGTACAATGAATCAAAATGCATTCTTCTGTCATATATAATTATAATTAATTAATTAATTTTTAAAAAGAAATAAGTGTGACAGACTCTACCTAATTTTTCATGGTTGGAGCAAAAAATAGTAATACTATTGGATGTAATACATGCTCTAAGTGGAGGAAATAATTAAGACAATTATGATGAACAAGTAGGAAGGGTAATGGATCTTAAAATAAGTAAGGTTTCTCTACTTTATCTGAAGTGATACAATACTGATACCAGGCTACTGTGATAAGTCACATATGAAAAATAGAACAATCAATAAGTAGACTAGTCAAGATAATCTACTCCAAAACATTATTCTACAACATGTATACTCCGAAAAATGAGCAATTATATCCCATCTATGTATGATATATCAAAGTGCATAAATGCATTCTACTGTCATGTATAACTAATTAAAACAAATTTAAAAAGTAATAAAACATTTTAAAAAATATAAATAAATCAAAATTGCACTATAGAAATTCTAGTAACCTAAATGGAGACAAAAAAAAAAAAAGACAAGACACAAAAGAATGAAAACTTGATGGAACAAATAGAAAATAAATAATAAAATATCAGACTTAAGTACTAACACTTCAATAATTACATTAAGTGTAAATGGTTAAATATCAGTTAAAGGCTAGTCAGATTGGGTTAACAAATAAGATTCTGTTTATAAAGTTCTGTTTATAAAAGATGCCCTTTTGATGCAAAGACACAGAAAGGTTAAGCATCAAATGACAGGGAAAGATATACTGTGCTAACGTTATTTTAATGAAAGCTAGAGTGACTATATGAATATCAGGAAAAAGTAAGTTTAAAGCAAAACAGATTACAAAGAATAAATAATATAATTTCAGAATGACAAAGGAAATAGCTCATCATGAGAATATATGCCCTCAATTTTGTGAATTTTTACTTGAGTAGATTTTCTTTCATTGATTTTGCTCCACGTTTTTTTCACTTAATTAATTTTTACTGAGTTCAATTTATTTTTCAATAGACATTCTTAGTGATGTAATTGTAGTTGTGCATGGATTAGAAAAAGTCTAAACCTATGCTCATATGGAAAAACTATTTGTGAAAATACAATTTTTCCTCAGAATTAACTTACTTCAGTATTACGGAAACTAAAAATACACAAAGTCTGTCCATTATGCTTCTTAACAAAAATTTATTGAAGTTTTTATTTCTTATAAAATTTAAGTTCCTAATAGCATAATTCCAGCCTCATGCCAGGTATTATACTTTTCCTTAATGTAATATATTTAACATTGTTAAGAGATAGCAACTATTTTTTTAGATAACTGAATGTTGCCTTTTTAAATGTCAAAATATACTAATATTAATCAGTTTGTTAAAGATCATTATGATCAGTCATGTTACCACCTTCAGATAAGAAGCCACTGAACATGATTTAAACTGTTCTTGATGGCTGGAGGATGGTTTTATAAACTTTCAATATCTTAATGTGATAATAGAATTGTCTGTGTGCGCTTCCCTCTAATTCTAGTTGCCTATTGCTATTGTGGCTGAGACCATTCTTGCTTTTTTTAAAAATAACTTTTTGTTCTATTTATTTTTCTGTGGTGCTGAGGATGGAACCCAGTGCTGCATGTGTGCTAGGCAAGTGCTCTACCGCTGAGCCACAACTCCAGCCCCGATTCCTGCTTTTTAATAATCCCTTCTTTTGACTCTGTTTTTCATTTTAGTTTGTCCTTCGAACAGATGAGAACTTTGATACACAATCCTTATTAAGAATTACACATTAAATAAGTATCCATGAATCAGTGATTGAAAATCAATCAATCCTCAGATGCTTTATGGAAACCAGAGTAAAATCAGGAGGAAATGTTAATGCAATGTAAGCAGGAGGTCCATTAGTCAAATGGATCCTGGAGCTATCCTTCTTCTGGTTGACTTCATCTCAAGTCTCTGCTGGATACCTGGATTCCTGCATTACCAGGACCTTATTTTTAGTCTATGTCCCAATGACACCTATGATGTTGATGACATTGTGCTACTATGGTCCAAGGACTAGGCAGTGGTGGGTAGAAAAAGACCATATACCTGCCTAGAAAATCTGATGGGTCACATAACTGGAAGTTCAGAAATAAGGTAGGCTTAGGAGTTCACTATTCTCTGTGTGTGAACTTTATCCTCAGGCTGATAACATGGTACTCTGCAGTACCTCAGACATGAACACCACAATGTGTAAAGGAAGAAATTCTGTCTCCTCCTGGGCTTCTCTTTATGCTAAAAAATCTCCCAGGAAGTGTCTGGAAAATATTCCCTTCCCCATTATTTTATTGGTTTAAATGGTTACATGCACATTCCAGTACTAATGCTTTCACCAGTAAAATGCTGTGTACTCATTAGCTTACCCAGTAGTACTGGACTGCCTTCAAAAGCTGATCTTATATTAAAGGTAATTTCAAATTACATATTTTCCATTTGGCTTAGCAAGAATAATGGAATAGCTAAGTTTAACCAACACTATATCACATGCTATTGCTTGTACTATGTATTCATCTCTGCATACTCAATTATCCCAAAACATCTTAGGGTTTTGCATGGGGATAAGGGAAGAGGAAAGAGCTACTTTATTCCTACTGTTCTGTGCTATTTGCCTATATTATTTGGTGTCCTCTCCAGGGTTTGTCTTCTGCTAAATTATCATTTTTTAAAACATAAAATACCATACATACAAAGAAATGCATGTAACACACATGATTATAAGATTATAAATTTGTATTTATGTGCTGTGATCTCAGAGACGTGAAACTGAAGATTTCTAGCCAATTTTGCTTATCTCTTTTGTCAAGTGTATCCTTTCCAGATAAGCCTATATATTATTCACATCTTAGGTTCTTCTTTAAGATGACATTTTCTTAAGTTCTACAGCAAAGTTAAAAGAAACTCATTAGAAACAAGCAGTCAATGATTTCTTATTTTCTCACAAAATCTTATTAAATATTTTGGTTCCTATTAATATTTTAAATTATACAGTCTTATAACAACCAATTAAAAATAGAAGTTGTATTCATTTGAATTTTTATCTGCACACTCACAATTAATACATTTAATTGTCTACTTAGTATATCCTAAAATAAAAATAAGATTCAAGGGAGATTAGATCAAATTAGATTCAGAGTGTGAATATTCTAGAACCTTAAGAAAATTGAAAGCAAGCTAGTTGAAACCTTGCATCAAGTTGAAGTCTTTTAAATATGTTTCAATGGTCCTACCATTTAAGGTAATAATAAAAATTCAAGCAAATAATTGACCCAAAGTATATATTTTTTTCCCTTTTCAATGTTTTATTCACTCAAATTACTCAATACAATTTCACTCTATAGTTTCTTAATCAAGAAAATGACAATCCTTAATTCTGGGCACTGAAATAGACATAATCAATCCACAGCAAATAATTCTAGATTAATTCTAACCACTGCAAACACACTTACGCATGACAGGCTCATGACAGACATAAGGCAATATGATCATCTCAAATACTCTGATAGGAACTTGAAAATCCCAGCAACTTGGCTGACATTCTTGAGTTAAAATCGTTTCTAATTATCGAGTGCTAAAGAATTTTTTAAAAGTTTTCTCTGCTTAACTAACAAAGGTACAGAGAACTCAACTCATGGTTCTGCCATTCAAGTGCCATTGGTATCAGTGATGTAACTAACTTATAAAGTCTGATCCAAAGTATATCTTAAGATCTTAGCTTTGGTCCAATGTCCTTAGTTATTTTTGCAGCAAACTCCTCTTAAGATGTGACATGAGGTGCAATCAGCATTTATTCTCCTGTCACTTCTGGCCCTCCTAGTCATTCATTTGTGTAGTAGGTGGAGCTCTCACGGGACTTTTAAAATGCAAATACCTCTGGGGAGTAACTCCAGCCAAGTCATAAAATTCTTCAACATGAACATCTTTTCAGATCAGTGGCCTCAACAGCTGGAAGATATCAAAGAGCAAGAGATCGTTGGATGTCTGGAAAGAGTAGGGAAAAGCCAAAAAAACTGATAGAGTTGTGAGAGATTTGAAAAGCAAATTTCATTGACTCTACATTTTTGCCAAAGGCAGATTTTGCTATTCAGTGAAAGACTTTTTCAAATAAAATTTCAGACCTTTTTCACATCCTGCTTCTCATTTTAGTCTTGCCTTGTTCTTCTTTATGTCTTCTTTATGAAAGCATCCCTGATGTTCCTTCTCCTTAGTAGAGGATAGAATCTCCCTCCTGTCTGTTCCTGAATCACTTTGGACAGGACAGGTGGTTAATGTAGTACTTTCTGGAGTGTATTTCATCCTGTTATTTGCATGTCTATTTCCCCCTCCATCAGATTGTAAATTGCCCAAGAGGAGGCAAACACATTTTATTCATGTATCATTAGCAATAAGCATAATATTTGCTATATGATCATTATTCTTATAAAAGTTTACCCCACCCCCCCAAAAAAAGAAAAAGAAAAGAAATTCTAAAAGATAAGACTTAATTCATGAAACTTTAATTATAGTTGAAAGGATACTTGGAAATTAAAGTTACCCAAAAGATAATTTCCATATTTCAGAATAATTCTGGAACCAATTGAGATATTGGCTGAATGTCGGGCAGTTAGGGGGCAACCATTGTTTTATTATTTATAAAGATTAGATTGGAGGACATAGTTGAGATGTTTAGCAACAAAAAATTTCTTCATAATATACTCCAAAAATAGTTATTTTTATCTACCAAATATGGCAGCGCAGTAAACCCATAGGTCTCTTGTGAGGAATTCCCTTTGCAAAACCAACAACATTGAGGAACAAAATTATGTAGTGTGTCTTTTCTGAAGCAGCTGAATCCCCAAGAAGGATGGAGAAAAAGACTGGGATATACAGGCCTAATATTCATTCAAAAGTTATCCATCAAGAAAATCACTACACTTCCTAGGAAGAGATAGAAATGAGATAAAAAGGCTCATATCAGAAATGTGTCAGTCAACTTTCTATTATTAGAACAAATGCATGAGATAAATTAAATTATAAAGAGTTGTTTGGGCTAACAGTTTTAGAAGTTTCAGTCCATGACCAATTGACTCCATTTCTTTGGGCCTGTGGAGAGAAAAGCACATCATGATAGAAGCATATGGCAAATCAATACTGTTCACTTCATGGATAAGAAGTGAAAAATAGGAAGAGGAAGAGAATGAAGCCCCACAATTCTCTTTGAAAACATGTCACCAGTGACCTAGAGCCTCCCAGTGGGCCTCATCTCTTAAAATCCCTACTACCTCCCAAGGGTATCACTTTGGGGAATAAGTCTTTGATACATGGGCCTAGGGACACTTAACTTCTAAAGTCTATCCAAGTGTCAGGGAAATAAACCCCTGCACAAAAGAAATAGGTGAATGCATAAAAAATATTCTATTTCCAATGTTCTCTATAAGTTTTGTGTCTTAAGCCATTGAGCCCTTAGGCAACCAGCGGGGCACTTATTAGTGTAGACCCTTCCCAAATATCAATTCCTACTTTTTGGTGGGTCCTTCTGGGATCATTTGGGACAGAAAGGAACAGGGGTATATACTTAACTTTAAGACCACTCTGAATCAAAGTCTTGACACTTCATTTCATGATCTATTCTCTCAAATTAGGTCCTATGTGCCTCTCCCTGTTCTGGGTGCTTATGATATGGTGTGATGGTTAATTTTATGCATCAACTTGACTGGGCCACAGGATGTTCAGATAGCTAATTAAACATAATTTCTCTATGTGTCTATGAGGATGTTTCCAGAAGATATTAGCATTTGAATTGGTAGAAAAGCAAAGCAGATGGCCCACCCCAATATGGGTGGGCACCATCCAATCCTTGGGGGCTTGAAAAGAACAAAAATGTTCAATTCAGAAGCTTTCAGAGGAAAGCTGAATTGACTCTCTGCAGATAGCTTGAACTGGGTTGTCAGTCTTCTCCTGCCCTTGGTGCTCTTGATTCTCAGACCTGTAAATGTGAATTGCAATCCTGACTCTCCTGTCCTCAAACTACACCACTGCCTTTCCAGAGTCTCCAGTTCGCAGAGAGCAGGTCTTGGAACTTTTTAACCTCCATAATTGTGTGAAACAATTTATTTTATCTATCTACTTATTTATTTATTTTTTAGTTGTAGTTGGACAAAATACCTTTATTTTATTTATTTATTTTTATGTGGTTTTGAGGATTGAACCCAAGGCTTCGCATGTGATAAGCAAGCCCTCTACCGCTGAGCCACAATCACAGCCCCTGTGAAATAATTTCATATAATAAATCTCTCTCTCTTTCTCTCTTTCCCTCTCCCTCCCTCCCTCCCTCCCTCCCTCTTTCTCTCTCTCTCTCTCTCTCTCTCTCTCTCTCTCTCTCTCTCTCTCTCTCTCTCTCTCTCGTGTGTGTGTGTGTGTGTGTGTGTGTGTGTGTGTGTGTGTGTGTTGAGCAAATTAACACAAGGGTACTTAGTCACTAAGCCACATCCCCAGCCCTTTTTCATTTTCATTTTGAAACAGGGTCTCGCTAACTTAGGTCTTGATAAGTTGCTGAGGCTGGCTTTGAGCTTGTGATCTTCCTGCCTTAGCCTCCCTAGCTACTTGTGTTTACAGGACTGCACCACCACCCCAGTGGAATGAGCAAAAATTTTAAGTGCTAGAATTGTAGAAACTTCCTTGTAATGTAACTATGTTCTAGTTGGGGAAAAGCAGACATTAAACAAAATAATTAAGTTATGATACATTCCATATCCCATTATGATCCGTGAGAAAATAGTTCATGCTATAGAAAATTTGTAACAAAGTTTAAGAATTTAAAAGTTAGTGTAACAAAGCAGGGAGAAGAGGACAGGCTTGGTACAGAAGAAGACATATGGACAAGGGGGTAAAGGAGCTAACTGCATCAGTCTACTAATCATCTAGAATCCATGACATATGCATTTAAATTCAACTGGGAGAACTCTGCCATCCATCCAAAGGTTAATTCTGGCATAATGCATTTATGATGTTTGGAAGAATAGTCACCAAAAATTCCGTTTCCTCTTTCACAGAAGTATTAAAACACTTTTTGTTTTTTTTCACAAAGTTAAGAAACTTGACATACTGCGCACCCAGGTTGTCTGAGGTTGTTTGAAGTACCATTCTTTCCCATATTGTATTTTCACATCTTTAAAATGTGAGTGTGAGTTTGCCCAGAAATTCTGGTAAGCAGATATCTGGCCCTGAGACCCTGCTGTGTTGCCAAGGGCATGGCTGTGGAACTGGATAGGCCTCTGCAATGTCTGTCATCCTTGTCTGTTTCATCTGGAGAACTGACCTCAGCATGTCCCTGACCTAAAACAGCTGTCTTTACTTCAGAAACATGTAGGGGCCTTATGAGAATGAGTGTCTGCTCTTTCAAGAGACCTCTTTCCTCAGTAAAGTGGAATTTCTTCCTGCTACATCTTTTGCACAGAAATGAAATAAGCATATAGCACTTAATCTCTCTTTATTGTTCTGCTGCTTTTAGGGTAGGGTTGCCATTTAAAATACAAGATGCTTGGTTAAAATTACAATTTAGATAGGCCACAAATAATTTTAATATAATATATCCCATGAAATATTTAGTGTACATTTATGCTAAAAAAATACTCATTGCTTATCTGAAAACCTCAAATTTTCCTGGGTGTCCATATTAGGGTTCTCAAGAGAAAAAGAACCAATATGATCTGTGTATATATAAAGAGAGATTTATTTGAGGGACTTGGCTTGTATGCAGGCTAGATTGTCAGACTGAAGATCTAGGAAGGAGCCTGTGTTGTAGTTCAAGTCCAAAGGGTGTCTGCTACCAGAATTCCTTCTTTCTAGGGAGAGCTCAGTCTTTTTCTGTTAATTCCTTCTGCTGACTAAGCCCACCCACATTCATGGAGGACAATCTGTTTTATTCAAAGTTCACAAATATAGAAGTTAATCTAATCCAAAAGCACCTCAACGAAATATCCAGAATAAAGGTTGACAAAATATCTGGGCACTGTGACCCAGCCCACATGCCACATAAAATTAATCATCACAGGTGACTTTTATTTTTATTTCCTAAATCTGACCACCCTATTTCAGGAATTAGGAACTGACTATAATTTAAATTGTTCCCAACAGTTGATCTCCTTCTTTCTTTAACAATGTTAAACTGGTATTACTTACTAGTATTTTGTTTTTAGTTGTCCACTACATTTTTTAGCATCATTTCCCTAAATTTTTTCTGAGGAGGTCCAAAATGAGAGATACAAAAATCAATATTCCTAGTCTTCTGAAAGCTTCCCCTGTTAGAACAAATCAAAACCATCACCCTTCATGGATTGTATAATACCATTCAGAAGGAAGTTTCCCAGGCAGTCAGCATTAAGCCCAAACCTGGATTTGAGCTCTTATTGTTCTTCCTGCCTTCCCTTATTAGATGCCTCCCCTACTATGTCTTGTCTTGCTGGATCTTCTCTAATTCCACAAATTTCTAGAATGTTCCCTTAGAGCAAGGCAATACCTGTACCTAAAAGAATAAATTTACTACTTTGAAATTCACCTAAGAATGCTTTCAATATTTTTGTTGCTATTTCTTCTTCCTTTTATTATGTCCAAATTTTCTGGGCACATAGTCTATTGTCCTTGTTTTTCAAGCCCTAGATCTGCAGGTGCTGGACTTTGTATTTTTAAAAGGCTATACTCTCATTGGGTTCCCCGATCCTAACCCTTTGGGTTCATTCCCAACACTCTGGATTATTCTGAAATTCTGTATCTCAACCTCAGTTAGGTTTCTTTCATCTCTGCATTTTCTTCTTTTCCATGTTCCTTTTTAAAACAGGTCTGATCCTCATCTATCCATTTATTTTTGTGTCTGTTTTTCCTATGTTTCAAGATACTATTCCCTATTTCATAGCTATCTAATCTATGCCATAATATCTTGATGTTTCTCCCAAGGAAATCTCTTTCCCTCCAAAGTAAGCAGATAAATTTGCTTTTCTTTTCTTTTTTTAATTTTGCACTGCTTCTGTTCCAAGAATAAAATCAAAGCATGCCTCATTTCACACCACTCCAGTTCCTTCTGGATATCCTGCGGTAGCTCCGTTCTTAAAAGTCAAGTGCTCCCTATACAGGCTTTAGTGTTCCTCTTCCTAACCCTTAGGTATGCAATTATTTTCATAAGTTATTTTCTTTTTCAATTCAGTCTAGTAGACGGCAGATTCTTTTCATAGTAATGGCTCAGCATTACTTTTCATATGTTTATTAATCAAGTTCACCATTTTTCTGTGGGAAAATCCACAGCGAAAATTCTCTAAATCTTAGGCCATGAAGAATGCTGCATGATTTTACAGTCCAGAGCTCAACACTGACCAGCATCTGCTAAGGCCAGCATGGGTAGTATACTGAGAATAAAACTGTCCTTTCCGCACACACACAAAAAATAATCATTTGCTGATTGAAATACTGTTATGAAACTGTTATGAAATACAAGAAACTCCAAAGTCAGAATCCTGCATGGCCTTCTTTCTAAAGTTAAAAACTCACGTGTCCTGGTCCCATCAAAAACTTTTCAGGTATCCATTGAGTCACCAAAATCTACTTTTTGCTACTTGTGTTTATTATTTTTTAAAAAAAATTAATAAAAACCAGTGGAAAATATGGCTTAAGTACATGGCTACAATGATCTTCCAAAGAATTAGAAAATCTAGCCTTAGTCAGTGGGGTCTACTCCTATAAAATTGAGACCTTGGTGAACAAAATCAAATGTCACCAGGTAGGTTTCTCAAGGGAAGGGACGGAGCTTCATCTATGCTCACTTCTTCAGAACCTGCCATTCAAATAACTCCTCCCATATCTGTGGAAAAGAGAGAATTGGAGCAAAAGTAAATGCCTCCTCATGAAAACTTAGAAGTCAGTAGGAAAGATGTTCTCCAACAACATTCTCATGGCAATTATAACTACCTCTAGGCTGTGGCAGAAGTTCCTGTGGACTGACTTCCATGAAGTGACTGCAAGTAATACTTGGGATACCTGTTCCACGATGAAAGGCCAACCCAGATATAAAACTCACATACATTTGATACACCATAACTCCATGAATATTGTCCTATTCTAGCTTAATTTACTCTTTAACCCTGGGTACATTTTTATGCCAATATCAATCTTCCAGTACCTAAAAAAAATGACATCTTTCCAAAATACTTGATCCAGGATGTCTTCCAAATCAAGCTCCAGCAAGAAAAGACTCATCCAAAGCTATGATTCACTAAATGAACAAGCCTCCTATAACTGGATAATCCCATGTAACTCTGCTTTTATTATTTCTGCTTCCTATAAGCACCCAGAAAACTGAACAAAATTTCTACTACCCTTTTTTATCTCTACAACTAGACTCATTATATTTGACTTTTATTGTAAACAGCCCTTAATTGAGATGATGAATAACCATATTTCATGGCACAATAGAGATACACCTATATTTTCATCTCCCTCTGTGGATTTAAAAGGGGGATAATTTTCCCCTGCTCTGATGTTATGGGCCCACCAGTAATAGACATCACAGTGATTGCTTTAATTCACAAAACATAGTCTTGATTTTATAATTAGACTATCTCATTTCAAATTATTCACCAATGATTCAGTTCTTTTTTTCAAAGTCTTTTTCAAAGACTTTCTATCCTTCACTCCATATCCCACCTGCAATGGTTTCCTGGTCAGACTGCACTAGGTGTGGTCAGCATCTTTACACTCCCACTCCATGCACCTTCCCTCTGTCTTCCCAGCTAATGTTGCAGAGCCCCGCCTATTGAAGAAGGAGCTAAAGAAACCTAGAGGAGTCAGAGAAGCGCTTAACTTGGCTGGATTTTGCCCTCTGAGAGATAATTCAAGGCAATTTTTGTTAGCTTCTGTCATGGTTTTTCTTAGAACAGTCCCTTCACTAGCAGAAATTTTCTCTTGACTTCTGTAGATACATCTCTTTTCTGGATGCCCTTGTACCTTCTTTGGCAGTATCTAGGAATTCAGCATTTGCCTCCAGGTTCCTGAACATGAGGTTCACTTGCCCTCCAACTGGCTTCACTGAAAAGGACCAAAGTTTACCTCCCAAGAATTTTCTCTTTTGTGTGGGCTACTTCTGATAGACAAGAACGCTCACACTTACAAAAACCAGGCATGCAGACAGATTCAGATGCATGCAGGTAGCCTCCTCTAACTTGCTGAACATACTGCATTAGCCCTCTAAGCATTGAAAAGCACCAGTTTTCTGTGATTTCAACAGCAGGTAATAGATTTCAAGGTCTATGAGGAATCCCATGAAGCCTCCTTCCCCAAGGATGAAGAGATAAGAGAGAGGCATCATTGATCATGTCTGGGTGGAAAGGGTACTCATGCTATGGTAAAGCTTCTACAAAGAAATCCCTCCATACTACTTGGCTCCCTTTGAAATTTCTCATCTTAGAAGATCCAACGGGTGCAGGATCTGAATTCAACTACATCATAAGACAGTCTGGAGTAGTTCAGAACATAGATCTTAGAGCCAAGTTGTCTGCAACTGCATGACAGCTTTACTACTTACTAGCTGTGAGACTCAGGCAAGTTGCTTAATCTCCCTGTGTCTCAGTCTACTCATTGGATAGAATCATAAGGATTAAATGAGTAAATACATGTAAATCATTCAAAACAATTCCTGGCATACAGGAAATCTATGTTTGAAGTATTATTCCTTTGTAAATTCTTTATATATTGATCTCACTTTGGAAAATCACATCTATGGTATCTTGCTGCCTTTTCTGAAACTTGTACTTGGATATCCTCCTATGTTGTGAGTTCATCCAGATCTTATGACCTAGCAGAACCCACATATTCATGCCCATTCCCCACAGCACCGGACTGGAAGCAAGAGCAATCCAGCAAGGCCATAAAACACATCCACAAGGTTGGCTTCACTACTTCACAACATGGCAAGGCAAGGACGTTAAAATTAGAACATAGGGGCTTACCAACATGTCTAGCTACCACACTCAAGTCAAGGGTAGAAAGAAATAAAAGAGGAAAAGAGGGGCAGGAACCTGAGAAATTCCAGGGAACTCAGTTGAAATTCATGGTTATTCCTTCTCACATAACACCATTACTCTTACTCAGTTTTAAAGATTTGAAATCAGTGTCTCTCCATTTTGAGTTTTATGTCTCAGCAAAGAGACAATTTGATCAGCCTAAGAGTGGAGTCATGTTGCCCTGTATATCAGCGAATCAAGATGCATGTCAAACAATTCCCTAGGAGTTGTAACTTGGGGCCTATGACTATTGTGTCCTTTTGTGGCATGCTTTCTGTTGTTTATCTCTGGCATCCTTGAATTTGCTGCATCCCTAGCTGCAAAACCATAGTGATTTGCAGTAGGCTCAAAATGTTTTTTACTAGTTCTAGATAAAACTGTACTTGTGGTTTAAAACAATGGATGAAAAGTATGGTACATACCAAGCTTCAAGAAACTTCTCTAAATTGTCAAATCAGATTCTGCATACGTGGAACTAAGAAGTGCATTTGAAGATTAATGTATTAGTTAGTAGATCAATGCATTTCAAATATTTCAAGTCTATCAAAGGGAATAAATGTAACCTCACCCCTTCCCAGAGCAGAAATATTGCTAACCGAATGGTTATCTCACTAATACTAAGCCCAGAGCCTGGCACATGGAAATGCTTGGTAAATACTTGTTCATTTACATAATTGATTAATTAACAAACAGAAGACATCTCTCTTTAAAAATATGCATACTTCCATTTTTTTGTTCTAGGTCCCATAGTAAATGGAAAGGAAAGCTATTAAATTGATAGCATTTTAAAGCTAATTATATATTTATGAATTCATGTCCCTTGGCATTTACTGATGGACCATTAACAATTAAAATTCTAATCCACATGAAGCTGTTTTTTAAATCTAGAATATGTAAGTGTCCTATGAATTAAAAGTCTTGAAAACAAGAAATGCATTCTGGCCTATTTAGCAGATTCTCTGGCTTTTATTAAATTAACTTAACTATTTAATCAGAGCATGGTGGTAGAAAGAGTTGATTTAGTTTCAAATTACTACACAGAAAATATTTGTACTTAGGGACTTCAAAATGGTATATCCAGTATTGTACAGGCCAAAACAAAGATTCCATTGTAATGTTTTACCTGTTTGAACTGATTTTTGTATCCATACAGTTTAAAGCTCAGAGAGTCTTTGCATTAATAATTTCTAAATTATATTTATAAATACTTCTAAATTATATTTATAAATTCATTTACATATTTTCAAAAACTAGGCATTCTGTTTTGTTCTGTTGTGAACATAAACATCTTGGAGTCAAGAACAGAGCCGTATACTTCCCTTTAAATTTAAGAAGCAAAAGTGTATGTGATGTTTTGAGCCATTTGGCTTTATGTCCAAAGAGTAAATAATGTTACCTATCTGCTCAAGGGTCATGACGCTCTATGTTTAATCAGGAACATATTTTCACCTGTTACATTTGATGTGTCACATGCCTATCAGTTTACTGTCAATCAAGAAAGAACTCATCAGAAAGTGCATCAGTTCTCACTGCTCTCTTTTGGAGCCAAGCACTGCAGATGACAGTAAACATGACAGGTTTTGTGATCAGCAACATTTTTCTGGCACCTTGTTATTAATAATACTTTGGCTAGAGAGTATTTCCAGGGATAATCCATGGTGGAACAATCATTCCTGCATCATTGGCCATAAAATTATTTTAAAGCTTTTTCTAAGGCTTTCTCTCTCTCCCTCTCCCTCTCCCTCTCCCTCCCTCCCTCCCTCCCTCCCTCCCTCTCTCTTTTTTTTTTTTCTTTTGGCCACATTTTTAACTAAGCCTGTATAAAATTAATTGAGAAGGAGAAAGAAACATTAAAGCTGACTCTTTAATTCTTAACACAGAGGCTATTTACTAACATTTAGGAACCACAATGTGATGAAGAATACAGTAAAGAATGAATATGCCAAAGATGTAAGCCTAAAAGAAAAATATGAAGGACAGAAAAGTGATTTTTGATTGAATATACAATAATGCTTGGGACTTTGTCACTGAGATGACATATGATATGTGAAATGCAGACAGCATCCTAGGCATAGTATTATATATATATTTAATAGCCATGATCACTGTGTGTTTAAAAGAAATCAATAGCAGTCAGGACAGGGTGAGTGGTTTTATGACTAGTCATTATCCAGATGTGTTTTCCTCTCTTAGTATCAATGCAATGTTTATTACTTAGGCATAATTTATATTTTTAGTGTTACTTATCATCTATGCCATCATTAAGCAAAGTTCATGAAGTGGCTTGTTCCCTGATTCCCTGACCTATCTGCCTAGAGTTCATTGGTTAATTAATTACTCATTGTCTTTTAGTTCTTATAAGATCCTAAAACACTCAAGAAAAAGCAGTAAAAATTTTATATTGATTTTTACATCAAAACACATTTCACTTTTACCTTGCCCTTTTTTATTTTATCTTGAAAAACCTTACCAAAATAAATTTCTCCTGAAACTTTAAAAAAAATTTTAACTGTTTAAACACTTATACTTTTATTTAATTGTTTAATGCTTCAAGACAAAGACAAATCCTGTTTTACTTTCTTTCATACAATAGGTACTGTATTTTTATATTGAAATTTAAAAATCTTGGCATATTAGATAATATGTTAGACTTTCTAGATTTTATTTCTTCTCCTATCAAAATTTTATTTCCTATATCTTTATTCCAAATTATAGGAATTGAGGAAAGCTTTTTTCTAAAAAAAATATTTTAACCCCATACTATTATTATTTAGTTTGTTCAAGAACAGCATAACTCTAGAGCCCTTTATGATTTACAGCTAGGTACTTGTCTTCATATCGATTCTGAAACACAGATTTCTGATCTATAAGAATTCTTCAACAGATTATATAATGTTGCTTCCAATACACAAACTTCTGCAATTATATGTTTGCATGTGTGTAATGTATAGCGTATATATGATATACACATTTATTTATTAACTTCATTTTGACCTTTGTTCTTTCTTTAACATAAGATACCTATTAGTAAAAGACTCAAAGTAAAATTATGGGTAGAGAATTATAAATTAAACTTAATTTTTATTTTATGTAAGTTTTTTTACATCTTTTCAGAACTCAAGGAAAACCAGAAGGATTAGTCAATGCCCTTGTTTATAGGTAGTCTAGGTTACAAGGAATAGAAACTACCAGGTTAAATACCTTTGAGAATGTTGTACTAGAATTGATGTTCCCTTATAATACATAGGAAACATGTAATCTGTATTTTCTCCTCATTGTTTCTCTTCGAGGAATCAAAAAGATATGTTCATGTATGTTAATTCATAAGAAGCATATTAATTTTATAATAAAGTCCTTTACTTTACTTTTTATGATTATATTTTTTATTTAAACCTAGTTTATAACTACCTTTTATTATGTTCCCTCAAAATCTTCTTTGAAGAGATAAAGAAAAGGAAATTATGTTATAAAATATAAATAAAGAAAAAGAAATTATATTCTACAATGATAATAAAATAAATTACCTATTTTTACATACATTTATATTCTTTTCATTATCTCAGTAAGCTGTTACTGAGCACTTACTATGTGCACATTTTTTATTAGCATTCCATGTAGACTAAATATCTATTGACCTTGAGGACAAATCCATCCAGTTGGGGTGAAAAACAAGTTTTTATTCTTTTAAAATCAATCAGTGAATGCTTTTCTTCCAATATAGGAATATCTATAGTAGTTAAGACTTTATTTATACTTGATTATTTAAAAAACTTTCATAAATAAAAAACTATTTACTTTTAATTGGCAAATGAGAGAGAATATGTTTTGGTAAGCCTTTGAAACCATTTTGTGATTTATAGAATTACTAAATTAAATTACTAAATTATACCATTTGAGCCTCCATTTTCTCATTTACAAAATGGAAATTATACTACTATTTACTGTAACTTCTTTTGAGAGTGGGTACTAGGGATTGAACCAAGGGGTGCTTAAACACTGAGAAACATTTCCAGTCCTTTTTATTTTTCATTTTGATACAGGATCTTGCAAAGTTGCTTAGAGTCTTCCTCAGTTGCTGAGGCTGACTTTGAACTTAACAATCCTCCTGCCTCAGCCACCTGAGATGCTGGGATAACAGGTATACACCACCATGCCCAGCTATTTACTGAAACTTTTGCCATGAGATTTTAATGTTTCAGAATAGCTGTTGTGCATAGAAAAGACCTTATGACTATTGTGAATTTTCAATTGATTTTCATTTTATGAAAATTGAAATTTTTGGTCACGTACTTTTCCCTCAGTACATGAGAAATGCATGTACGGAAATACCTTATTAATTTTTGCAATTGATATGTGTTAATCATTTTTAAGTAAAAAATTTAAAAAGTTAAGTCAAATGTGTAACATCATTCTAATTTTTAAAATATTTTTTCTTAAAATTGAACATAGAAAATTATTCAGTTTATAAATCTGTTAAGTTTAATCACTTCAAACTTTATTATTTATAGTTTTTGTTACATTTTAAAAATATCTTCATTTTCTTTTAAAATATAGTTTTTATTTTCTTAATTTAGTATATTAAATCCTGATGTAGCAAGAAAAAACTCCCCAAATATAATCAATTGTATGTAGGTATAAATGTAGTAAATGTCAAAATCTCTTAAACACTACACTATTATTGTTAACCAACTAAAATAAAAATTCTGCTGCACAATTCAACTAAAAATTACAATTCAGTACTTTCTTTCTCATTTCATTCAGAAATCTCCCCTCATGACCAACGTGTCCTATGTATAGATAGAGAATGATGCTGTTGTGTCCTCAGTTACTCCCAGTGTTCCATTATTCTGGCCTCAGAATCTCACTGTCATTCACATCTAGCCCTCTGCTCCAGAAATTATATTTACATTCATGCAGGCTTTTACCTTGGGCTTTTTAGGAACCAAATCATGCTGCTTTCTCACATAAAACTAATTGCTAACCATAAGCAACCTGCAAGTCATTTTCCACATATGGCTTTAAGCAACATTTCATTTGTCCCTTAATGTACTTGTTCACTAATTTTTCTTAAAGATGCAAGACTAATCTCACTAGCCAGATTATAGAAGGATTTGAAAGTCAGGCAGAGGACTTTAGATTTAATGATGTAGGAAATAGGAAATAATTGAATTTTCTGAGGCAGGAAATAGGAAAACAGCATGGTGTCGTTATTATAGGAAAGAGTATAGGATTTTTTTGTCAGACCATCCTGGATTGGAATCCTGCCACCACCAAATGTGGCCTTATGATTCTCATCCATTGATGACGATCACACTGCCCACTTCATGGGAAATCTCATTCATTCATTGGTTCCACAAGAATCAGGTTCCTGCTGTGTATTAGTTATTGCTGAACAAAACAAACTCAGTTCTGGATCTCATTATTCTCACGGTCTAAGGACATATTCAGAAATTAGGCAAGAAAAGAAGCAAATTAATCGAGAACCATTGTGGTAAGGGCTCAGAAGGAAAGGAATAAGCAATAGAGAGTGATGGTGTGTAACTTAAACTGAGTGGTCAGGGAATTCACTGTCTAAAATAGTGACAATTAACAAGGAATAAATGAGAGAAAGAATTTATAGTTGAGGATTCTCCCGTGTTCCTTGGCCTTTAGGATTTCAATGACCATGGCGTCCACCTATGGAATCCTAGACACTGTTTCAGCCTGCATTCAGCGCAGCCTGGAAGGACAGAGACAGAAGAGTCAATGCCCCCAGGGACAGCCTTCAGTCATTGTCAGAGAGGAACAGGAGAATAAACAGCACACCTTCCTTGCCCCTCTGGTGGGTCACTCTGAGGCATAGTCCACACTGTTTCCTAGAGTCCCCTGAGTTCCCCAGAGGGATGTTTTTGTTTCATTATATTCCGATTGCTGACTTCTTTTCCTTCTCCATTTCTTTACTTTTCTATTGGTGTTTGTGAGTCCCTTTCACAGAAATTATATAATTTCTTTTTTTTAAATTTTTTAAATTTTTTTATTGGTTGTTCACAACATTACAAAGCTCTTGACATATCATATTTCATACATTAGATTGTAGTGGGTTATGAACTCCCAATTTTACCCCAAATGCAGATTGCAGAATCACATCTGTTACACATCCACATTTTTACATAATGCCCCATTAGTAATTGTTGTATTCTGCTACCTTTCCTATCCCCTACTATCCCCCTTCCCCTTCCCTCACATCTTCTCTCTCCACCTCATCTACTATAATTTATTTCTCTCCTTGTTTATTTTCCCATTCCCCTCACAACCTCTTATATGTAATTTTGTATAGCAATGAGGGTCTCCCTTCATTTCCATGCAATTTCCCTTTTCTCTCCCTTTCCCTCCCATCTCATGTCTCTGTTTAATGTTAATCTTTTCTTTCTGCTCTTCCTCCATGCTCTGTTCTTAGTTGCTCTCATTATATCAAAGAAGACATTTGGTATTTGTTTTTTAGGGATTGGCTAACTTCACTAAGCGTAATCTGCTCTAGTGCCATACATTTCCCTGCAAATTCCATGATTTTGTCATTTTTTTAGTGCTGATAATACTCCATGGTGTATAAATGCCACATTTTTTTTTATCCATTCATCTATTGAAGGGCATCTGGGTTGGTTCCACAGTCTAGCTATTTTGAATTGTGCTGCTATGAACATCGATGTGGCAGTATCCCTGTAGCATGCTCTTTTAAGGTCTTCAGGGAATAGTCGGAGAAGGGCAATAGCAGGGTCAAATAGTGGTTCCATTCCCAGCTTTCCCAGGAATCTCCATACTGCTTTCCAAATTGGCCGCACCAATTTGTAGTCCCACCAGCAATGTACAAGTGTACCCTTTCTCCACATCCTCGCCAGCACTTGTTGTTGTTTGACTTCATAGTGGCTGCCAATCTTACTGGAGTGAGATGGTATCTTAGGGTGGTTTTGATTTGCATTTCTCTGACTGCTAGAGATGGTGAGCATTTAGAAATTATATAATTTCTAAACATGGTCTCAGAGTCTGCTTCT
Source organism: Ictidomys tridecemlineatus (assembly GCF_052094955.1). Lineage (NCBI taxonomy): Eukaryota > Metazoa > Chordata > Mammalia > Rodentia > Sciuridae > Ictidomys > Ictidomys tridecemlineatus. The sequence continues at coordinate 54,800,397 of NC_135487.1, forward strand.
GGGGAAAACCAATCTGAGAAATATACCACCCTAATTACATAGGATAATGTCAAGAATAAAAATACACACTCAGAAAATGCTAGTTGTTCTTTTCCTCACACTTGTCCACCTCCCACGGCACCTGCACCTTGCTAGTCAAATATGTATGATAGAAATGTTTTAGAAAGTCCTACCTAGACTACGTTATGGTCTTGGGGGGTAGATATGTTAGTCATAGAGACCTAGGGAAAAAAGAACTATTGCTGTACAACGGATGACATTCAATAAAGATCCAGACAGATCAAAGTAAGATGCTGGTGGAATTCAGTTATAAAATGGTCAGTTTGTGACTCTTTCGTATCCCTCACTACACATTTTAGACTCTTCTGGACCATACAGTTCTAGGAAGTGGTATAAGAGGGAACTGATGCAATAAAAAGATATCCCTGGTTAAGAGAAATTTCACACATGATTAGATCAATAAAGTAGGCAGAGATATCAGCAAAGTGTTCTCTGAATTTAGGAATTGTCCTCTTATCTGTCACGCCATGTAGCAAGCAGTAGGTACCAGCTGGCAATGTGGAACGGCCCCTGATCTTCACCAGCACCCTCAGAGCCACTATTTATACACATAATGCATAACATTAAATAAAAATGCGCTTTTGATGTAAGTGCAGTTTTAGGTCAAGTATTCCTGTCCTCTCTTAGAACTCATTACCCACCTCTAAGCTAGCATTTAACAGAAAATCTAGTCTCTCTTGGCGCTTGGAAATTTTAAAAATTGATCATCTAGCAGAGCCTACAAGGTCTTTCTCTCTGATCTCTTCTTGGGCCAGCCTCCTTCCTAATCATTAGGTTTAGGCATGTTGACTATCATTTAATTCCTCACAATATGCTATACTATTTTTATTTCTTTTTTATTCTAATTAGTTGTTATACATGACAAAGAATGCATTTTGACACATTGTACACAAATGGAGCATAAATTCTCATTCCCCTGGCTCTACATAGTGCTGAGTCACACCAGTAATGTAATCATACATGTATATAGGTAATAATGTCTGTCTCATTCTACTGTCCTTCCCATCCCTACCATCCCATCCCTCTCCTCACTCCCCTTGTCACAATCCAAAGTTTCTTCATTCTTCCTACCCACCCACCCTGACTGTGGATCAGCATATACTTATCAGAGGAAACATTTGGCCCTTGGGTTTTGGGGATTGGCTTATTTCACTTAGCATGATATGTGGTAGTTCCATCCATTTACCTGAAAATGCCATAATTTCATACTTCTTTAAGGCTGAGTAATATTCCATTGTATATATGAACTATATTTTCTTTATCCATTCATTTGTTGAAGGACACCTAGGTTGGTTTCATATTTTAGCTAGTGTGAATTGAGCTGCTATAAACATTGATGTGGCTGCATCATTGTAGGATGATGATTTAAGTTCTTTGGGTATAAAATGAGGAGTAGGATAGCTGGGTCAAATGGTGGTTCCATTCAAAGTTTTCTGAGGAATCTCCATACTACTTTCCAGAGTGGTTGCACCAATTTGCATTCCCGCCAGCAAAGTATGAGTGTACCCGCACCCCCCCATCTTTGCCAACACTTATTATTAGTTATATTCTTGATAATTGCCATCCTAACTGGAGTGAGATGTTTTGAATGTTGCTCCCTCCCCACAAAAGAATTCTTATCAGATGGCTAGGTATCTGCTGAAATGTCACCTTCACAATGAGATTTTCCCTGACTACTGTCTCTGAAAAGATGTATCAACTTTTGCTTCAATAATGCTACGTAACAATAAAACAAATTCCAGTGGTATGCAATAATGCATATTTGTTTAGAACAAATGTTGTGGTTTGGTTGAGAGTCTGCTGATCTATACAGGGTACTAGACTGGGGACTCTGCTAGATTCATTTAGGCTTGTTCACATCTGGATGTCACTTGGAAGCCAACTCATCTAAGGAGCCTCTACTGATAAGACTTGCTAGCTCCATAGGTCTCTTTGTCTTCTTCTTGAACTAGTGGGCTAAACCTCAACATATTCATTTCATACCCCTTAATATGGTAGAGGTGTAATACATAGGCCTTTTGAGACTCAAAATGGCCTACCATTACTTCCACCTATTCTATTTGCCAAAGTAGTAACAACATTAAGCCCAACATTGTACTATGTTCCTTGCATGGAAATATGGTGGGAGGGCAGAAATGAATATTTCTAAAAAATAATCCTCTCTTACAATTTGCTTCCTCTGTAATTCCAGTGCAGAAAACTCAGTTTCTTTCCCTAAAAGCAATTTTGCTTCCTATAATCATTTGTTTAGAATCTGTTTGGCTCATGACAATTTTGTTAAACCAGAAGGAATAGACTATGCTTCGGTAACACATTAAACCCTAAATTTGGGCCAGAAAACCTTATTTCTCCCTCATGTCACAGTTCAATTCAGATTAAAAGAACTTCCTCCACTGAAGTTATGTCATCTAGGTCTTTTCAGTCTACCAAAGAAAGAGAAGACAAAAAGATCTGAGATGAGTTTTCCAGGTTCAGCCTTAGAAAATGGTCTCTATTACATTCACCCACCATTGGCTAAACATTCAATCATTTGGCCCTAGTATAGCTGTAATGGGAGATGGGGGTGCAGAGAAATTCAGTCATATATATATATACAAGACTGCCAAGATTATAAGGTCTTTGTTGCAATCACCATAGTGCCCGACAAATGGAAATTCTTCATTTGTTGAATGAATGAATGACATCTGACTCCACAGCCAGTTTTCTCATCTATGAGAAGATGCTGATCTAACAGAATCTTTATGAAGAATAGAGGAGTAATCTGTATGATAGGAAATCATTTTATAGAAAAGATATACTGTCTAGGGGCCTCTTAGATTATTCATTTCTATTTCAAAAATGTATAAGAAATACTGTTATTGCATATGTGTTATAGTTCATAATAATAATGAGGAAAAAATTGGTGATTCATGCAACTATGCATGGATTTATGAAGCAAGACTTCTAAGTTTCATTTCTTAAGATAGTGATAGGGACAAACTAGAAAAAGTCAAAACAAGAGACCTGAAACGGAGAAAAGCCAAGGGGTAGCCCCATCTGGCCCAGTCTTCCCTGCAGCGTTAGGGCTCCCTGCTCTTGCCCTCAGCACTCTGGCCAAGCAGCTCTATAGTGGTCTATTCCTTCCCCTTTCCTGTATAGTTTCAGGGACTTAGAAAGGAGAGTGTATATGAAGGCAAAGATGAAAGCCTGACAGAGATTTTGTCGACAGCTTTTGCCAGGTATTTTCTCATTTTTAACTGAGTTTAAGACAAAACTATCTCCATGGAAGAAACTTATGGAATCTTAGCTTAATGACTGAAATTTAACTAAAATTTAATAACAAGTGTAAAATGATTGGGGCACCCATGGCACTGATGTCACTGAATTAGAAGCTTCCCTGAACCTCCAGATTGTGCTAGATGCCCTTCTTTTTAGATCCCACAATACAAAATGAATACCTGCTTCAGTCTTATCAGATTAATTTAAATCTGTTCTGGATCACTGCCTGCCCCTCAATGATAAACCCTTCTGTGGGGCATGTTTATATTGGTTCCCAGAGCCCACATGGACTGGAACCCAGAAGGCCTTGGTCTAATATTGGGAATTCTGTTTCCCCTCTAGTTTCTGGAAAAATTTCATGTCTGTCTTTAAAGATGTTCTGCTTCAAGGACCTCTGTTGCACCCAGATTTCATGAGTCCAGTGTTGAGTGCATGGGCTCCTGCTCGGAAAAGCCCTCCAACTCTCAGTATTATAAGTTGAACACCAGCAAGATATGACAAGTGCTAATGAATTTCTAAAGATACTGAAAACCTGCAAAATATAGTAGATTCTCAATTGTTGAGAATGGATGTAATATATTCTTCCTAAATTAACAAACTGACTATGGCTATTTAATTTTTTCCAAGCCTCTAATTCAATCTAAATATTTTCTCTATCATAATTCTTGCTTTTGATAATTCTTATCAAATTTATTTGATATGCCATGCCTGTACTTCATTAGCTCTTAGGATATCACTGGCTTCAATAGTCAGTGACTATTAGTAATCATGTCACAGAAGCACTAAGAGAACCTTAACCATGAGACTAAGTTCAAGTTCTTAGCCAAGTCAGTATCTGTTTCAAAGCATTCTTGACATTTTCAGTCCCCTGAATTTTTCATTTATGCAGCATTGGAAAACCTAAACCTAAAATTTCTATGTTATTAAGTATAGCCACCATTACCCCTCTCCACTTGAAAGGTGAATTTTAATGAATGTTTAAACATTTGCATTAAATAATTGTATTTAAATATAATTGAAATGTGTAGCTAGAATCATAATGCTTGACACCCAAATCTGTCCTATTTACTGTGCAATCATACCTTGAGTGCCGTAGTGACATGTGTTAAATATTGCCGTCTACAGAGCCACACACGGTGATTAGAAGCATAACTGAACAAGGTCCCTTGCCCCTGGGAAACCATGTTTTAAGTAGGAGCTTATACCCAACGGTCTTTTAACATGTTACTTTCTCGACTTCTGAGTAGCTTGTCCGGGAAGTAGGTCAAACAGGGGGCAAGTGCAGCTTGGGTCACAGAAAGATACAGAAAATGCAGAGGGCAACAATAAGGAAAGTGTGCTGCTGAGATTTAGAATCACCCCCCCCCAGTGTGCAGGGGGTGGGTTTCTTTCCTGTCGTCATTTACATATGGCTGAGGCCAGGTTTTATTTGTAGAATGTTGAGTAAAAAACTGGAAAGCAGAAATGACACAAAATGGGAGTTATAGCCTAAAGCAAGAAACCTTTTAAAAGGCTTTCAAACAATACTTCCCTAAATAAGCTCTCTCCCTAACTCTTTTAAAACAGACTTCCACCTGGAGACCCAGGCACTTAGCCAAGTGTGCCCTGGACCAACCTGGACAGAGAGAGCACTTTAAATAAAACCACTAAAGAATCAACCAAATGAAAAACACCCCACTTTAATGTTTAAATTTTCAGGCATTTTATTTGATTTAGAGGAAGGGAACCATTCAGGATGCTGTGCTGGCCTCTGTCCTAACCAAAAATGTTTTCTATTTTTTTTTTTTTTAACTTTAACGTTAATCACGTTAGCCATTGCCAAGCCCAATCCCAGTGATCTGCAGGACACAAAGCAAACCTACTCATCCTTAACATAATATAATATCAGCATCTACTGTTCTAAATTCAGATGTGTGTTCATTTCAATATATTAAATGGTGATTCTGCCTGAATGTACAGGGGCAATATTTATTTTCAACAAAATGGCAACAAGACTATAAGAAACAAGAATGTGAGAATTTATTTTAACCATATCACTTTCTTGGGTACTGGAATAATGTGTAGATTTAGTGGTACTTGTTATAATAAAACAAAGTAATAACAAATAATCTTTCTCCTAAAGAGGAAGTTTAGCTTGTGAGAACTTATTTCATGTAGCTGGTGTGGTGGTAAGTGCTTGTAATCATAGCTCTTAAGGGCCTGAGACAAGAGGATGCCAATTCGAGGCTAGCCTATGCAATAGAGCAAGATCCTTTCTCTAAATGAAAAACAAAAAGCACTTTGTATGTATTCAGTGGTACAGTGCTTTCCTAGCTTGCTTAAGGACCTAGAATCCCCTGTAATGCAAAAAAAAAAAAAAAAAAAACCACTTAATGTTCATTATTTAAAAAAAACTATGAAAGACTTAAATTCTACTATTAACTTCCATTTTACAAAAAAGGAAATTAAAATAGCTTATTGCTATTTTTGAATTTGTAGAACTAAGCTCTGTTAAATGGTATGTAATCAAACTGTAGAGTGACCGTTTCATTAATTTCAGCTATGTTCCTGATCATTATGGCTAACTCTTTGTTATTTAAATTGTACACAGTTAGACTCTGCATGGGATCTGACATGAAACTGATCAAAAGGCTTTTGAATAATGGGGAATAAACAGAATGGTTAAACATTATTTCAGCCTCTTACCCCAAAGAAGGATCACCAGCACAAGTAATAATAATAGCTGACTGCTTATTGTGTCTCAGATATTGTTGTTAGAGTTTGCTTGTAATGTTGCTAATTTCTGGAACTTTTCCTGGCTCCTATTATCAGCTCCAATGCTAAGCTCAGGCAACAAACATCCTCAAACCAAATATTTCCTTTTAGAATTTACAGAAAGAAGAATATGCAAAGTAATGTGTTACGTGGAAGGGCCACAGCCTTCCACCAGTTCACCTTGTTTCTTGACTCTATTAGATTCTGTCACTGTTACCAAATACCTCAGATAATCAATTGTTGGGGAGGAAAGGTTTATTTTGGCTCATAATTTCAGAAGTTTCAGTCCACAGTTGCTTTCTCTGTTGTCCTTGGGCCTATGGCAAAGCAGAGAAGGTCATGATGAGCTCATATGTGTGGTGGGAAGCTACTTACCCTCATAGCTCCTAGGAAGCAAAGAGGGAGGGAGGGAGGGAGGGAGGGAGAGAGAGAGAGAGAGAGAGAGAGAGAGAGAGAGAGAGAGAAAGAGAGAAGGTGGGACTCCAATATCCCCTTCAGGGGCACACCCCCCAATAACCCAACTTCTTTCCTACAGGCCCCCCTGCCTAACGGTTCCACTACCTCCCAATAGTGCCCTGGGCTAGACACCAAGCCTTTAACACACTTAACCTTTGGAGGACATTTCAGATCCAAACTGTAACACTGACCTGCCCTGTCCCCATCAGAAGATTTTCCTTCTGGCTCTCTGGACACACTCAGCTGTGTTGAATCTCTGCTGCTACACCAACAGAACAGACACACTGAGGAACTGTCCCAGTAAAACCTCTCCCTCTAAAAGGAATTCTCTTAACAATAGAATTTTCCCTATCTTAATACACAAGTGAATTAATGCAAAAAAAAAAAAACCAGTCTGCAATAGATTATGCTGAATTTTATAGACATACAAAGATAAATCATGGAAAAAAGCAGTCTGTAAGCTACAGTTTAGTTGTTTGATGTGAAGAAACACAAGTAACTATTATCTGTGATAAAGTGTTATGAGAGAGAAAGCGTAATGGAAATTGAAAAGAGAGAGCTTACATGCATTTGAGAAGAATCTAGAAAGGCTTCCTGGAAAAGGAAATTTTTATCTGGACTTTGAAGGAGTGGTAAGGCAAGACTTGTGGATATCAGTTGAAGGGCAGTCCTAGTGGATGGAGTGGTGTGAGCCACAAAGATTAAGTGAGGAGGAACACAACCAGGGTGTTAGCCTGCTGGCCCATAGTGTATAGAAAAACTGCCCAGTGTAAAGATGGAGCCAGAGAATTAGTTTGTAATTTGAGTGACATGATAAGGAATGTAGATTTTTTTTCTTGTGTAAACAGCATCAAGACTAAAAGGACTTTAAGTCCCATTAAAACCTTAATTTTTCTCTTTTATTGTGGTTGTTAGTTACTTAAATTCATTTTTTAACTGATACGTTCTCTCTCCCTTTAATAATGTATTTGTAATAAGAAAATTACTTCAGACTAATCATAGCATTTGCCAAGCTTTATTTATTCTAAGATTGTGCATTTCAAACAAATAAATAATTGCATCAATTAAATAACATAACCTTCTACATTTTAACTGCAATTTATATGTTGCCACTATAGTTTTTATTTTCTAAAATGTCCTTTGGGATTCTCCTTTCAAGAAAGGCTTTTTATTATCACAGTTCTGCCAGATGCAAATGACTTTATTAAAGCAGATCTTGAATATTTCGTCTTTTTACTCCCCTTTATAATGTTTTTTTATTTCTTATATTTGAAGTGCTGAGGTCTGAACCCAGGAACTTGTACGTGCTAGGCAAGTACTCTACCAATGAACTGAACACCTAACCCAGTTTTAAATTTTTTCTGATTGAAACATTGCACTAAATAATGAGCATAATAAATCTTCCTTGATAACTCCTGAAGCGCCCTAGGCCCAGCCTGACTCTGTACATGAACTAGGAACCTCTATGCTCTTCTGTAGGTTCCCCACACTTCCAACTTACACATTTAATAATCATATAGTGTTTTGGATTTATAGAGATGTAAAGACTTTACATTGAGTATTTAAATGCATATTTTTAAGGTGTATTTTTTTCTTTATTTCCCATAACAACCATGGGGTAGTAAATATGTTCAATTTCAATATAAAATTAATATGTCTAGGGGCTGGGGTTGTGGCTCAGTGGTAGAGCACTCACCTAACACGTGTGAGGCCCAGAGTTCTATCCTCAGCACCACATAAAAAATAAATAAATAGATAGGTAGGTAAATAAATAAATAAAGGTTTTGTGTCCAAATACAACTAAAAAATAAAAAAAATATAAAAATGTGTCTATTTACATTAATCTCGTGGAAATCACTTTTATAAAATAAATGTGATTATCACCAATGCCTATGGGTATTTTGGGTTCAGGGTTTTGTTCGTTTGTTTAACATATTTTTATTGAGACATAATTGTTATATGTCTTCTTAGGGCACATTATGGCAACTCAATACCATGTGTAATAATAAAATTAGGGTAATAAGCATTTTCATCTCCAAACATTGTTTTTATGTTCTGGGGATGTCATATGCAAGTCATTTTTAACTATATCAGAGATTATTTAATAGTTCCCCTACTGTGCTATGGAAAACAGAACCAATTCCTCCTGTGTTTTGGTGCCCTTTATTGAACTTCCCTTCATTCACCCACCCCCTTGCCCTTTCTAGTCTGTAGTGGCCTCTATCCCATTCCATTCTTTTATGAGATTAACTTCTTAGTTTCCACAAATTGGTAAGAATGTGTGGTGTTTATCTTTCTGGGTCGGGCTTATTTTTCTTAACATAACGTCCTTCAGTTCCATCCATGTTGCTGCAAGTGACAGGACTTCATTCTTTATGGCTGATTAATATTCCATTGTGCATATATACCACATTTTCCTTATCATTCACCCACTGATGGGCATCTAGGTCGATTCATTATTTTAGCTCACACTCTGAGTGGTGCTGCAATAAACATGGGAGGGCAAGTATCTTTTTGGTATAAGGATTTCATCTCTTTGGGACAGATACTCTGTAATCACTGGATCGTACATTTGTTCTATTTTTAGTTTTTGAGGACTCCCTATACTGTTTCCCACAAAGGCTCTGCTAGTTTACATTCCCACTGACAGAGTAAGAGTTTGTCTTCTTCTGAATCCTTGCCAGCATTTATTTTTTTCCTTTTAATGATATTCATACTAGCTGAGGTGACATATCTTGTTGTGGTTATGATTTGCAGTTCCCTGCTGATTAGTGAGATTAGCACTATTTTCATATGCTTGTTGGTCACTTGTATGTCTTTTTTGAGAAATGTCTATTCAGTTATTTCAATTAGAATACATCAAATACATTGAACTATGACCACGTGCTTAAGCAATAACTGACAGTGTCGGAGCGGTTTGCTTTAATAATCTTTGGGAATTACCAAATCGGCATGCAAGGTACTATATTGAGAATACAAAACGATTCAAGTGGGATCATTAGAGGAGAAGGTAACGCTGACTTGTAAGAATCTAAACTATGAAATAATTTCAAAGAAATTATGTTATAATTTTCAAAATGACGAAAGTTTATTTCACATTTAATATTTAGTTTTGGGGAAGGAAACTGGCAAGAAGGCATATCACCAGCCTAAGCATTTTCCTTGTGGGTATTCAAGTGTTGCTTTAAGAAAGAAAGTTAGATAACAGTATCATTCTCTTCTTACACACTGGAGTTATACACCCACAGCTCAAATGTTTAAAGTGGTAGTGTTTGTAGAATTACTCTGATAGGTTGTATAACCTGCTAAACTAGAAAAACACATCATTAAGCTTTTCACATTCCATTCTGCTTATTATGTTCATTTAGATGCATTTGCTAATAATTTATAAGTGCAGTTTATTAAAATTTTTTAAATTTTCTTTTTTTTTTTTAAAGGAGCCCGCTACATGAAAAAAATGCAAGTCAAAGTGGTCACAACCTAGAAGTCTGCAGAGACAGGAATAACTAGCAAGTAGATACTATGTTATTTTATTATGTTAAGTATATAGAGAATTTAGTAGTATTCTGGGGATTTTACTCTATAATGACCAATCTTATAATTTAAAATTTATACTTAGCAGTATTTGTGTTAATTTATATCACATCACAAAAATAATTAGGAAAAATGCTGGTAATTCTGGATTTTAGGAAACTCATTTTCTGTCAGTAATATTGAAATTATTTTTTGGTCATAAATATGAGTTTAAATATTGTATCCTCTCTCAGGTTTTATTTTTAGAGCCCTGGTTCAACACTTTTTCTTTCATAAAAAGAGTAAATGAATCTACCCATCTTATGACATATTTAACCACCATGTTAATGTGTTAATTCTTCTCACAAACCATAATAAAAATTATTTTATAATCATGCTTTGAAGAAACAGAGTGAAACTACATTAGCTTTTGAAGGTTATGTTTCAGTGTTTTGAGGTGATATTAAATGAAATCCATTCACAAAGGAAATTTCCATTTATCAACACACCCTGACATTTTCAAAAAATAAAATTGGAGTTTAATAATAAAACCATGCAAGATTCCAATGAATGGATTAAAAATGGACTTAAGAATGTGGGAAGGGTGGATAAGATTGTTTGAATGGCAAGAAGAATCTTTGAAAATCTCATTGCTCCATATTAAAGGGATCTGAGTTGATTCTTTCTCCTCAACTGTATCAGGAAGATTGTAATCAAATGAGAAAATGCTCAAGATAAAAGGACTTTAGAAAGTATTTACATAAAACATTTCAAATATTTCACCCAAGAAACTAAGTTTGCAATTAGAAACTGATTTTGCATGCTAAAATTATATTCACATACCTATATTCAAACATGCAAATATATTTGCACTTTCTTCAGAATAAAACTTAATGCAGTTAGTTCTTAATTTAACAAGTCTCTTCCCAGTAGTAATCATGATTATATTTGCAAACAAAAGTGTATGAGTTCATATTAGTATTCACAACAAAAATAATTTGGAAATTGTTCATAAATATTTTTATATTTAAAATCTTTTGGTCATAGATATTTTTGCTATAGCAATCGGAAAATATGTAAAATTGTGTTTCAATTGCTTAACAGTACTGCTTTCTAAACAATTACATCAGCCAACAGAACTAACTTTCTTTTTAATGTCTTTTGAAGGCTTTATGAATGAGAAGTCATGGTTGATAAATACCTCATATATAAACTGTATCAAATATTTATACAACTGGAAGCACACATTTTATATACACAATACTGTGAAATAACTAACTCATTAGATATGAAAAATACTTTTATAATGTAAAATATTAGTCAGTGCATTTGGCTTATAAATGTAGACTTTAACCTTGGATTATAGTAAGGCAATACCTGGTTACATTATGAGGGAGTGGAAAGAAAGTACATCCAAAATTCAAAGACTTTTCAGACAGTTTAGTTGGGCTATTTTTATATTGAAGGAGAGAAAATTGTGAAAACATGTTTAGAGATACCTTGGTTATCATTGACATCAGTTTTACCCAGGAGGAAATCAAGATGTCCATTATTTAGAGGGAATTTAGGAACTTTCCAGCAGAATTGTAAAAAAGGAAAAATATATCTCCTAGCAGTATGAGATTAGACTGTTGGGAGGGAATATGATAGTGAAAGACTAGGATTTTCATACTTGCTGTAATGCAGGTGGGAAATTTTAGAAGTTCAAATTAAAATGGTGGCAGTAGAGATAGAGAAGACCTTGATTTGAAAGAAATATCTTCTTTACCAGATTCCTTTGGGACTTAATTTGGATGGGTAAATAGTGATTCCAATATTTTAGATCTGAGACCTTAAAATAAGAGCACTTCGCTTCCAGTAGAGGATGTTAAAATGGTAACTTAGGAAGGTTAAATGCACATGCATTTAGCCTAGCAAAAAGAAGGATGATTATGGGATGGTACAGAAAAAAACAAAACTGGAGCTCTAGTAGTGGGAGACATAGGGCTGATGTATCTGGATACAAATGATGGTTGAAGCTACCAGGATTTAATCAAGGAAATCACCTAAACAAAGTGAATGGCGACTATTACCTCAGGTAGAATTCTGAGGTTCATCAATATTCAATCATCAAAGGTCTATTTGAAGGAAGAGGAATCAACCATAGAAACTGAGCAGTAGTCCAGAATAATAGGAAAATTGGCTTCCAATCTTTCTTTAGTTGTTACAAGAAATCAAAGAAGCAGTAAGATTCTAGAGGTCAACAGTGTTAGTGCTGAAAATTTCAGCAAGGGTTGGGAAGGAAAATATTTTCTGAGAAAGAAAATATCTTTTGAACATTGCAGTTGGTAACTGGGACCCCAATGGAGTCACCCAACTTTGAATGCTAGATGATTTTATAAGTCCTTTTCAATATAGTGCCTTCATTTGTTATCTCCTTTCGACATCAATTCTAATGATAGAGTTGTATTTTTCAGATTTATCTATGGATAGTTTTATTTTTAATCATATTTACTTATCCTCAGAATATCCTTATTTTAAATACTATAAGATTTTCCATAATTTGAACAGCTAATTCAGTCTGATATTTGAATTAAGGAAATCTAATTGTTGGCTATTCTTTGCAAATATACATGACCTATTATTCCATTTATTAATCTCATAAGTGATTTCCCATGTTAGATTGACAAATATACTAGGGCCTCACAAACAATAATTTCAAGCATTGCTTGGCACATAATAGAGATACTTGTAAGCAATGATTAGGTGAAAGAATGAGTCAGTATATTCTTCCACTTGGATTATTCCTACATTTTTTAAGCACTATTACATTGTCTTTGCTGAAGTACAGAATTATTTGACTGTTTTGAATCCTTAAATAAATATCTCTAAGAGGAAAATGAGATTATTAAACACTTTTATGTGAGACATTGCATGTGATTCTCATTAGCCCTATTTTTATCTTTCCCTAGCACTGTAGACTTAATTTTCATAGTTTTTAATCAGGGCATAATTGACACCAAATCATTTTAGACTTTTACCAAGGGATTACTCTTAAATATTTGCATTGCTTTTTTTCTTTTTTTGTCCACAATAAAAATAGATTCATTATTTTATTTTAGGTTACATAAACTGTGCTCACTGTAAAAATATCAAACAGTACAGAGATATATGATAAATAACATAAAAATCAATTGAAAAGCCACCCAAATGATAACCACAATTAATATTTACATTACTTAGGGACTGTCATTATGAAATATCCCTTTGTATCTATATTAATGCTTTTTTGCATTAAAATCTCCTCTCTGGTTTTAGGACAAATATTACCTGCTTTCTTTCCATTGATATTTTCATAATTTTTGTTTTTTGCATCCTCCTTTAACTTTTTTCTTCTTATAATTAGTCTCTTAAAAATATCACATAGTAGACTTTAAAATAATTTAGCTTGATAATATTGTTCTTTACTTGAAATATATAGTCCATTTTCATATATAGTTAATTGCTGATATAGTTGGGTTTATGGCTGATTATTTTTTCTTTAACCCGTCTGCCTGTATTCCTTTTTGTATCTTTTATGCTTCCTGATAGATTTGGATTAATTAGGTACTTTTTGTTTTCTTTTTTTCCTCTATTAACTTACTAGATACATACTCTTTTACTGTTCTTGGAGTGCCTTAGAAATTTTAACACTCATCCTTGACTTATTAGAATCTGACCTAAACAGTTACTTTTAGCAATTCTCTGATATTGCTAGAACCTTGGGAAACTTTAGATCTTTCGATTGCTATTATTATTGTGATATATTTTTTCTAGAGATATCTTAAGCCTTGCTCAATACATTTCTGTGATTATTTTTATAGTCTATATTCCTTTAAATTTACCTGCATATTTATCTTTTCCATTATCCTTTGTTTCTTCCTGCATATCTGTTAATTATATTTATTTCTGAGACTATTTTGTTTTCTAAAAATTTTTTATTTGTTTTTTTTAGTTATACATGGCAGTAAAAAATATTTTGACATAATATGCATATATGGAATATAACTTCCTATTCTTGTGATTGTGCATAATGTGGAGTTATATGAGTCGTGAATTCATATATGAGCATAGGAAAGTTATGTCCAGTTCATTCTGCTGTCTTTTCTATTCCCACCCCCCTCCCTTCCCTTCAGTTCCCTTTGCCTAATCCAATGAATTTTTATTCTTCCCTCACCCACCCCTTATTGTGTGTTAGCATCTGCATATTGGAGAAAACATTCATTCAGCCCTTGGGTTTTGAAATTGGCTTATTTCACTTAGCATGATAGTCTCCAGTTCCATCCATTTACTAGCAAATGCCATAATTTCATTTTTCTTCAGGACTGAGTAATGTTGTGTATATATACCACATGTTCTTTATCCATTCATCTGTGAGAATATATATTTTTTTTTGTCTAAAGAAAATGTCTTTAGTATTTCTTTTGGTGCCCGTGTGCCAAATGTAAATTTTCTGTTTTCTCTCCGAAAATGTTTTATCATCTTTTGTAAACTTCATTTTTACTTTTTATAGAATTTGAGCACTTTTCTTTTTCTGTGCTAAGGATCAAACACAAAGCCTCGCTCAGGTTAGCAAGCATCCTACCACTGAGCCACACTCCAGCCCCCAGAATGTCACTTTTTTGGGGGGAGGAATATACTCAGAAGTGGAAATGCTGACATTCAATCATCCTATTTTTAGTTTTTGGTAACCTCCATACTGTTTTTTTTCTTTCTTTGGTAACTATGTTTATTATCTTGATTATGGAAATTGTTTTACAGGTGCATTTATATGTCAGATGACTGCATTTGCACCATTTTACATTGCCACCAATGGTACACAGGACTTCCAGTTTTTCCAGTGTTCTCACCAACACTTGTAATTCTCTGGTTTGGGATTATATTTTTGTTGTTATTATTGTTTTTTTTGTAGTAGCCATCCCAATAAATACAATACACTATTCTTGAATGACACACATTGTACAAAATTTTATTTCCCCCAGGTGATAATGTCTAGGCAAATGAAGTAGCAAAGGTATTCGATAAACCTTTCAAGCACTGAGATTTTGTAGAGCTTGGGTACCCAAGCTAGCCTCTGGTTGTTTCCTGCTGCTGAACTGTAGCATTCAAGGACTTTCAGTGAAAATTCAAAGAGAATCCCCTGTGACTCTCTGTTCATAAGGCAGAGCATTCTGCACTACTTTTCAGATATGTTAGCAAAAATTCTAGTTTTCTGTGTCATGAAGCAGCAAAGTACAGCCAAAGGCTCAAAGTGAGACCAGCTGTGGGTGGAGGTTTCTTGGTTCTCCAGTTTTCTCCCCAGGCTCATGAGACTACCTAAAGCTCTTCTTAGTTATCTTTTTTCTCATTGTGGCCTTCCAGAAGACTGAACTAAATTCCCTCAGATTCTATTTTCTTATGTATAATTAGCAAATGTCTCCAGAAAAGGGAGATGTCTTCTAGCTCACCTCTTTCGCTCTCCCCACTCCAGAAACTTGACCCAACTAGCCCTGTAACTTCCTTGATTCTCTGATGCATTAAAGTAGAACAATGTTTAAATTTATCCAGTTATTCAGTGGCCCTTCGAAGAAGCATGAGTGCTACAGAAACTACTTTTTCATGTATTGTTTTTGTAATTACATAATGGCAAAATTTCTGAGTATGTATACAAGAATACATGTGTCTTATTAAATGTGCTGTTTTTATTGAGGCTATTTTTGCTTTTGTTTCTTTAATCCATTCTCCTACTCCTTCCCTGCCAATGGTCACTCTAATTTATATGTGTAAATTTATTTAAATTTAATTTAAATTTAAATTATCGTCTTTATTTTTCTACTTAATAAATCATAAAAATCAACATTGGAAAATATTTGGGCAATAAATTATGAAGTTAAACACATACTTAACTATACAGCTCTGCAATCCCATTCCTAGATAATTTACCCAAAGCACATGAGAGCATAGGTCTACCACAAAGACCTGGACACAAATTTTAGAGTAGCTTTATTCCTAATCACCAAAACCTGGAAATAACCAATATATATATTAACAAGTGAATGGATAAACAAACTACGTACATCCATATTTAGAACACTGTTCAGTAATAAAAAGAACTAACTTCTGGCACATATTTAAAAAAGGATAAATAGACAAATCTTGAAAGTATTACATCAAGTAAAAGAATCCAGATTCAAAAATCCATATACTGAGCTGGGGATGTGGCTCAAGTGGTAATGTGCTTGCCTGGAATGTGTGGGACGCTGGGTTTGATCCTCAGTACCACATAAAAAATAAAAAATAAAGATGTTGTGTCCACCAAAAACTAAAAAATAAATATTAAAAAAAATCTCTCTCTCTCTCTCTCTCTCTCTCTCTCTCTCTCTCTCTCTCTCTCTCTCTCTCTTTCTTCTCTCTCTCTCTTTTAAAAAAAGCCATATACTGAATTTACATTATATTCTGTAACATATAAAAACACAGGTACTAGCTGGGCATGGTGGTACATGCTATAATCCCAGCAGCTCAGGAGGCTGAGGCAGGAGGATTACAAATTCAAAGCCAATCTCAGCAACAGCATGGTGCTAAGTAACTCAGTGAGACCCTGTCTTTAAAATAAAATATGCAAATAGGGCTGGGAATGTGGCTCATTGGTTGAGTGCCCCTGAGTTTAATCCCTGGTACCTGCTCCCCCCAAAAAAACTTAGTTATTGAAATCAGATTAGAAGTTAACACGGTCTGTCTTAGAGGAAAATGATTGACCACAAGAAAGTATAAGGAGTCTTTTTAAGATAATCATAATATTCTGTATCTTGAATGAGGTAGTCAATATCCAATTATATAAGTTTCTAAAAAATCATCTAACTATAAACCTAAAAAAACACTCATTAAAAATATAGAAAAAATACCAGTATAAAAACTGATCAAGAACTCAGGGAAACCTTTTTCTTTCAGCTAGTACAAACTGATGTGTTCTTTCTTTACTTGTTTTGTTTTTAATCTAAGAATTTACATTCATGGCAAAAACTGGGCAGAAAATAGAGAATGACTACCTGATGTCACATGTGAGCTTCCTAACTATGAACAACCCACACAACAGTATTACATTTGTGGCAATGATGAACCCCCCTTGACACATGATGAACCTTCCTTGACACATGATTATCACCCACAGTCCATAGTTTACATTGGAATTTGCTCTTGCTGTTGTATATTCCATGGGTCTTGATAGTATGTGATGATATGCCCACTACTGCAGTTATATGCAGAATAGTTTCACTGATGCTGCATAAGTAACCACTTATCTCTCCCTGTCTTCATAGTTTTGCCTTTTCCAAAATGTCATATAGTTGATACTTCACAATACATAGCCTCTTTGGATTGGCTTCTTTCATTTAGTAATAATTTCATGCCATGTATTTATTACTCATTTCATTTTTAGAACTAAATAATATGCCATTGCATGAATGTGCCATAGTCTAATTAGTCATTTTTAAATTTTTTTTCTAGTTGTAGATGGACACAATATCTTTGTTTATTTTTATATGGTGCTGAGGATTGAACCCAGTGCCTCACACATGCAAGGCAGGCGCTCTACCACTAGCTGCAGCCCCAGCCCCTATTTAGTCATTCTTAATGTAATCTTTTTAATGGCTGCATTAGACTCTATATCTGGATAACCTTTATTAAAGAATACACTACTTAAGGACAATTTACTGTTACTATATTTTGCCATCTAAAACAATGTTATATGAGCTAACTTGAATATATATCTTTATTTTCTGTTGTTTCCAAAAGGATATAAACCCAGATGGAGACAGGTACATTTAAAAAAAAATGTTTTATTGTGCTAAAATATACACAAAATAAAATACACCATTTTAAACGTTTTTAAGGGTGTAGTTCAGTGACATGAAGTATATTTGCATTGTTGCTAAAAGATCATTTTTTAATGTTAATGTAAAGTAGCTTGTGTAGTTTAAAAATCTAAATCTTCTAAATGATATCAACTGACAAGAGAGTGTTCCAGCCCTATCCTCAACAGTCTCCCTCTTGAGGGAGATGTGTTATATTATGAGTTCCCCTGATAAAGCTTTCTAGAAACAATTTTCACATGTGTAATAATATATACACATACATATACTTTTCTCCTTTTCCATAGAAATCATAGCATATTTAGACATTGTTTAACCCCTAACTTTTCTACTTAATACAATACATTGAACCTTCCTTCATAACTATTCATGAAGTACTACTTATTTTATAAAATTCTACCGCTCCTTGGTAATATATTGTGTGGATTTATATTGCTTCCAGCCTTTGGCTAACACAAATGGTACTGCTCTAAATGACCATATACGAGATTGTTTTGCATCTATACATGTGTACCACAGGAGAAATGGAATTGCCATGTACAATGGTAAACCATTTTGTAATTTGGGTAAATTTTACAAAATTGCCCTGTGTAGAGCTTTTTATGTTTTTACCATTATCCATAATGTGGCAAAAGTGACTTTCTAAACTTAATGCATGCATGTTGCACTTAAAAGTGTTGTTTCATTTTTCCACAGTATTGTGTATTACTATCCTTTCCCCACACTGAAACCCTGAAGTAGTTTTCTCATTTTTCTCACTTGCTGGATATAAAATAGTAGCACATGATTACTTCAAGTTACATTTTCCCAACTATGAGAGAAATGCAGCGTTGTTTCTTTCATTCAAATAAGTGTGTGTGTGTGTGTGTGTATACACACACATATATATTTACACACACACATATATATGATATGTTCTTTTGCAAGATTTGCATTTGTATCTTTTACCTGTTGTGTTGACTTTTCTTATTACCTTGTAACTACTCTTTGGATATGATATAGACCAGCTTATTTCTTTCAAAAGGATTACAAATGTTTTCTTCAACTAAAATTTGATTTTGTTTATGTTAGTTTTTGCCAGTTTATATGAGGCAAAATAAATCTTTTGTTTTCATAGCAGAATTAACTCTTTCATTTTTGCTCTAATCCTCCCATGTGTAATTTAAATACATATTTAATTACCTGAATATACTTGGGTTGTTTTATGAATTATAATGAAAATAGGTTCTATCATCCTAAATTACTTAATTATTTTCATCTTAATTCACCTATGATTATAGAAAAGTAGCTTTTTAAATTAAGGAACATTTTATCTTTAATATGGAATGCAAAGATGACTTCATACTTTTATATACAATTTTTCTGAAAATGTTATTTCTTACATGGGAGATGTCAATAAACACAGTACAACTTCATTTGCTATTTAGCAGATTAAATATGAAAGTAACTGTAAATGCCAAAAATAACAGAGGAATGCAGTTGAATTTTATCTTTCTGAAACTAATTAGTTATTGGAGATCCTCTGAGTTATTTGTTACTTTCATCCATGTATTACTGAAAAGTTTCCACAAATTATTGGGAGGAATATTCAGAAATTAAACCTTCAGTTTTTATTATTATTAAGCTCATTATTTTTATTGGGTTTTTTTGCCTTTATACATGTACTTTGTTGTCTTTTTTTCCTTACAATTCTTAATACACATACATACCACAATTTTTATATCTCTGTTTGTATATAAAGTATGTTGACACCCAATTCAAGTCTTCATACATGTACTTTGTTTAATGATGTCCTCTACCACGCGGCCTGCGCAGTAGTTTCATTAATGAGGTTCTAGGCATAAAGTTAGTTAGAAGAGATCGAAATAAAAACACAAGACTCAATTACCTTATTTCTATTGCTAGGTCCGAGACGGCTCCCCTCTGGTTCCCTCCTCCAACCGCCCAGCAGGGCAGCAGGAATTACTCAGGGCTAGCAGGAGAGAGAGAGCGAGCACGCCGGGGATCAGCCTTTTATTGGGGAACAAGAGATTCAGGGGAGAATTCCATCCAATGAAGGTTGAGGGGGGGCTGCACTTCAAGGTCAGGGTCAGTGATTGGGTCCCCGGGGTCAGTGGTCAGGCACACCCCGACACGGATGGGCTCTCTCATCAGGAAAGGGCATTCGACTTTTGCCAAAGTGCCTCAGACCCTTAACGGGAGGCACCTGATCACGTGTTAGAATGGCTTCCCACAATGTCCATCACTTTCCACCATCCTTGCTAATCCCCTACCCCCTCCCTTTCCCTCCCACCCCTCTTCCCTATCTAGAATTCATCTATTCCTCCCATGCTCTCCCTCCCTTCCCAACTATGAGTCAACCTCCTTAAAGAGAAAACATTCAGCATTTGTTTTTTGGGGGGATTGGCTGACTTCACTTAGCATTATCTTTGGACTCATATTATTTTTAGAGAACCTTATTCTTTATAAGCTACAGCATTAGAAAATACCTTAGGTTATTCAGGCTTCTATAACATAATGGCTTTAAGTAATAGAAGTGACTAAGCAATAGAGTTTTATTTCTTATAGTTCTGGAGGTTGAGAGGTCTAAGAGCATGATAAACCAGCAGATTGATCATCTACTGAGGACCCCCTTCCTGGTAGTGGATATTTTCTCACTGCAGTTTCACATGGTGTAGAGGTGAGGGCATCTCTGAGGTCCCTTTAATAAGGGCACAAATTCCATTTGTGAGGGCTCTGCCCTCATAACTTAATCACCTCCCCAAGATACCACCTCCTGAAACCTCACCTTGAGATCAGGATTTTGACATGTAAATTTGGAGGGGAATTTGTCCTTTGCAGATAGACATTAAAAGTAGAAAGATATGTGACATGGAAGCCATAGGGCCTAGTGATTTGAAATGCCTGTTCTGAAGTTGGATTATCTAGTTTAAAATACAATGCCACTTATGACTGTTTCAAATTAAACATGTTACTCAACCTTTCATTGCTTCTGTTTCCTCATCTGTAAAGATGAGGAGAACACAGGTTGAATAGCACACATCTGAAATGAGTAC
Organism: Ictidomys tridecemlineatus; assembly: GCF_052094955.1. Taxonomy (NCBI): domain Eukaryota; kingdom Metazoa; phylum Chordata; class Mammalia; order Rodentia; family Sciuridae; genus Ictidomys; species Ictidomys tridecemlineatus. The sequence continues at coordinate 54,821,359 of NC_135487.1, forward strand.
CCCACAACTAAAATGAATACCACACATGTGAAATTTTTGGAGCCAAATATGTTTCTTTCAAATGTTGGGTTTTTTTTCATATTTCGAAATATTTGCTTATACCAAGTGAGATACCTTGTGTGTGGGACATACATTTATATACATAATATATAATATGAATATGACAATATTCATAATAATATAAATGAATATAAAATTAATCATATTCATTTATGATTCATTTATGTCTTATACATATACCTTGAAGTTAATTTAAAACAATAATTTTAGTGCACCTTGTGTTTTGACTGCAACATAATGCATGAGGTCATTTGGAATTTTCCACTTTGGAAGCCATGTCCATACTAAAAAATTTTGAATTTCAGGGGTTTTTTTCAGATTATGTATGTTTACTCTGTAATTTTATTTATTTCATAAACTGTCTAATTTGTGGCAATAATGCATCAAACGAAAATGACAAAACCAAAGTCTTCATAGATGAGGTATTTTGAGCAATATGAAATTTGAAAGTCATAGCAGTCTCTGAAATGGATTGAAATAAGCAGAAACACATATTGTATCAACTAGGACACTAAACAATATTTATAAAACTATAAATGCTCCTCAACTTATCATATAAACCAATAAACCCAAAGTAACTTGAAATATATATGTTTAAAAGCATTTAGTACACCTGATCTACCAAACATCATAGCTTAGCAACAGAGCAGATGGTTGGAGAATTGGTGGTTTATCCTATGGTCTTATGACTAACTGAAAAGTACAGTTGGCTCCTGCTGTCCAGCATCACGAACTGTATCATACTGCATATCTCAAGTCCAGGGAATGATACAAATTCAAAATTTAAAGAATGGTTTCCACTAATTGTATATCACTTTTACACCGTTACAGAGTTGAAAAATGGTGAGTCAAACCACTGTAAGTTAGGGATCATCAATGTTTGAGAATCAAGAAACATAAATTAAAATGGTCAAATATATTTTAAAAGAAAGTATATTGAGAACATAAATTATAAACCTATTATAACCGATTTTTTTGAAAAATGTTCTCATGCATAGTTTGTAAAGGAAAATAAAGAATTGTAAAATTATACAAAAGGCTAATTTATGCTTTTTTATTCTAGTATTTCTATTTTTCAACCCATGTTCATTGAGCATTTACCATATGCCAGACACCTTTCTGAGTTCTGGGGAGGTAACAGAAAATAAAAGAGATGAAATCCAAATTGTTATGAAAACTTGTGTGTTGTATAAGGGAATGACAGTTTAGGGCTGTAATTTTGAAAGACAAATTCTAAAAACCATGTAAGAAATAGTTTGAAATAGGGAAAAATGGGAAATAGAAAAATCATTCAGGTGGCTGGTCTTCTTTTAGGATGATAAGCCACAGGCACTTATACTTAAGGTGGCAGAGAAACCTACAAGAATTTTTTTTTTTTGTGATTACTAAATTTTTGTGGAAAAATATCACATCTCTGTATTATGGCAACTTGCTGCTTTAAAATAAATCCTCTTGAACTGTTACTACAAATCATTATCTATGTATTTCTTTAGATTATGTGTTTAGTTTTCTTAAAAATGTGTTAAACTTATACTGTATTAAAAACATAAGTACTTGTGTTTGACAGAGAAAAATTTAAAATAATATAATTCATGAGCAATGATTTAAAATTGAATACCAGTTCTGATAAGACTGGAGGTGTCATTATATGGGCATAAATTCAAAGTCCAAAGAATTAAACTGATGACGAGATTGTCAAGATTCTTCAGATTCTTTGGAGGTACCCAAATGTCAGTGTACAACTTAGGTGCTTAAATGTTATGAATGCTGTGAGTGAGAGAGGAAATAAAGGTTTAGAAATCAGAAGTGAGATACCAAGCAGCCAGTGCAGAAGAGGAAAGCAAGGAGGCTGACTCTCAAGGCCTCCGTGAGCAAAGAGTGTGACCACCAGCAGCTGTACACTATAGGATCCTGGCCAGACCTACTTTGCTGTGGGGAAGTCTTCAGGAGCCAACAATCTGACTCCTGCTCCCTGAGATGCTCCTATGCCAAGCAAACAAGTTCTTCATGCTACTATATCTTTATGATTGTACTTCTCAGTTATCTGTGCTGGACAAAGAACCTGACCCTACCCTATGATCCAGAGGGCACTTTTCTTAACTGAAATTCAGAAACTGCATTTTGTTTAACTATAGCAGGAACCACAAAACTAGAGAGGGAAGGAAGGGCTGAGGACAGAAGAATTGACATTTACTTAATTACTTCTACGTCGTCCAAGTCCATTTATTTATATGCATGTTTTCTTACTACACTCTCATGATATCTCTGTAAGAAAGACAAGAAACTAAGTTGCAGAGAGGTTAGTCGGGGGCTTTTCCATGGTGACCACAGTTTCCAGAGGGGAAATCAGTGTTACCATCTATTTCTATAAGACTGGAGAAACCACTTTGTTTCTACTGTATTGCCAGGGGGAAAAAGTTTGCTTGAGAGAAATTGAATGGAGAGAACATCATCAAATTTTATCACTGTAATAAAATCCTACAGAGTCGTAAGTTTATGAGATAGGAATAAAAAACTTAGTACGCCAACAATGAAATGACGACAATAGCAGCATTGATGCCCTTGAACGTGGCACATCTGGCTATAGTGTTAGGGGTATGTTGGTGGGGACCACAGTGGGAAGTAGGAAGACTCACTAGCAGTGTATCCAGGGTACAGCTCCATTGGATTCCTGAATGTACTACAGAGATCTATGATGAAGATGTGGATTCATGAATTTTATGATGAAAATGGGAACTAAAGCCAAGGGTATAAGTGAAATTACCCAAGAAGAAGTACAAAAACAAGGTAAGAAGAGAATTGAGAGTAAAACTTAGGTTAAAATTTAAAAAATAGAGTTTAGAGAAGTAGTTAGAGGACAAAGCAAAACTGAGTCCACAGAAACAAAAAAAAACGGAACGGAACGGGTACTAATCATTTATGGAATCTAGTAATTATCATATTTGGGGAAACCATGGAAGAATGTCATTACCTTGTAGGTTAAGGAAGCAAGTGGTTTTTGTGCTAGGTTCTTTGGAAACAGTCTCTGAAGTGAAGATTTGTATGTAGGAGGATCATTGAGTAGCACTGGGTAGAGAGAAAAACTGAGTAGGCAGCAGAGAAGACTCAGTAGAGCTTGAGCATAACACTGGAGCTGGGGAAGCCTTTGAGAATGTGCCAAGACGAGGCAGGGCAGCTGGGCCTCTTCATCGGCATGTCAGTCACTGTAGGGTATATCCTGAGTCAGGTAAGTCCTTCCTTAGAGGGCAGTACCCAGAGAGGGGTGCAGCAGGGAGCCATTAGTGGGTAGCCTGCCAACAGCTTCAGGGAAAATGAATCATTCCATTCTGCAAGGGGATCCAGCCAGGCTGGTGAGTACCACACAGTATCCTGAGAGCATGGGAAAAATGAATGTGAAAGCCAGGCAACTATTTTATATACTTTGCTGGAAGGGAGTTTTATTTAGCATTGCAGTCACTCATCCACTCTTCCAATCTCTTCCCCACTACCATCTTGCCAGCCCAACTGCTTGACTGACATTTTCTTTTTAGATACTTCTTTACTTATTTATCCTTCCCTTTAGTAGCTGTCTTTTCTTTCATTGCTCTCCCTGAATTGTCACTCTTAGTTTATGTGTACCTAAGGAACTGTGTAAAGTCGAGGTGGGTTCCTCAGGCCAGCTCTGTTAACAAGCGTTTTCAGAAGGAAGCCTTCCTGTGAAAACTTGAAATTTAAGAACCTAGAAATTACAAGCCAAGATTTGCTGCATCACTTCAAGCCTCTGAAAGCATTGAAGAATCTTTTTTTTTTTATATATTTTATGCAGGGTTTTATAATTCCTTAGAAGATGTTATTAAGTGAACAGGCTGTAATTATAAATATGAAATCTTAACCATGTTCTCACATTCAAGAATATAGGAAAAGGTTAAATAAAAGCTATTGATCATTTTGGCAATTATTAATTTATGGCAGCTGTGAGAGTGGGATGCTTTAAAAATATAGTTCCCAGGAGAGGTTCCACTTACATCATCTTGTCAACCATTTCTGTCACCCTGCATTTTTATGTTCCCTATAGTTTCTTAATACAATACCACCTATCTCTGTCAGTCACCTGGGATGTGTATTAACTGGCAGTTTTTTTACCTTTTTCATAACATATAGGACCATGGCTTTATTTCTCTTTTAAAATTATCAATACAATAGTTTAATATTAAAGATATATTGGTGATAGGCTCTTTCAAAACCATGAAATTCTATAATAAATCCACATTTAATCAAAAACAAACCCTAGTCCCCCCCCAAAAAAAAAAATCCAAAAGCATGTAACAGCTTTATTGAAATCTAAGTAGAAATTGTTTGAAAAAGGCAGATTTGTTCTTGTGCTCTTGCTTTGAAAATACCATATAAACACCAAAAAAAGAAAAAGAAAAGAAAAAAAAAGTCATTCCCATCTGTCAGATTGCCTGGAGAATGCATTTAACAAGGAATGAAGTTACATTAAAGGCCATAAAATATGCAACAAGGGAAGAAAGAATAAAGCCATCCTGCAGTTCATTGACTTCACCTACTGTGCTGGAATTCCTGTGAACAAGACAGATTGGGTAGTTATTGTTACATCAAAATATCTGCCACCATAGAGAGTAAGAATGGGAAAAGAATACTGGACTACATATTCCAGCTCCTTCCATGATCATTAACCAAGGAAATGTGAAAATTAATCACATTTCCTTTCATTTTAAAGGAGCATGTCCACTTTTCCCAACAGGAAAAAAAAAACAAAAACTTTTTTAAAGTCAAGGGACCTGCAAGTCCATTAATATTATTAACAATTTGGCAGTGAAAGAAGAGAACCTTGACTTAAAATTTTGCAGCATTGCTCAAAGGAAAAGGAACAAATTGCTTAAGGGAGTGTTTATACACTGGATAATGGCAATTGTATAAACTCACTATTGTTTTATCAAAATGTCAAATCCACACAAAAAAAAATAAAGCTCATTTAAAGGACGCTAACAGAAAATAAGCTGCTCTTAGCCCTTGGTTAAAAAAAAAAAAAAAGACATATTTAGACACTCCTTTCAAAGGCAGCTGGCAGCTTTTTGCTTGAATTGTACTTTTGAAAGGTGTTCACTTTGCTATCAAATAACAAATTGGAAAAACATTATCTGGCACAAAATGTTCAATGTTAAACTTATTCAAAGTGGTCTCCATCTGTGAATGTTAGCAAATCTATCCAAGAATTCTCTATTGATGCATTTTGAAGACAGGAGAATAACATCAGATGTTTTGAGCAGTTCATAAGCACTTAGGGACTAGGAACAACACTACGAAACGATCTTGCTTATTACTGGGAAAAGGTAATTTGGTATTTCTAAGTATAACATGAAAATGTCCTCTCTACTAACCTTAAGTTTTCTGAGGTTAAAGGAGAATAATAGCATATTTATTGCTAACTATTAGAAACACTAGACAAATTAATTGCTTGATTTCTTTTATCCCAACTGTGGAACGATTGTTTGAACCATTTAACGCCTAGAAAATATAATAAACTAGAAAAATAATCTTTCAATTAAAATTGTTTTATGAGTTGCAAAACTAATTTCAATTTAATGATAATAACAATCAGATAATTTTTAAAATACTGACTTTCTTTTGAAAGGTCTAGAGCATAACAACCAAAAAAAAAAAAAAACCAAACAAACAAACAAAATAGTTAAGTAGTTTTTTTAAAGAAACCAAACATTTAACACTATAGTAAATAAACAGATTTTTAATTTTTTTTTACATTTTTAAAAAATTAGGCCAACAAATGTAGATAGCTAATTATCCTAAGGAAGATAGATGCATATAAGTATGTCTAAAATATGACTCACTGAGAAATCCTGAAAGGTTTGACAATTTAGTAAAAAGTACTTCTGAAAGCATAGAAATAAAGAATGTAGATATCTTGCCCAAATTTAGGAACAGCAACAATTTTAAGATCTATATGTGAATATTTTGTTGTGAAGGAATGAAATGAACAGTTTCATATCGATAGAGACCATAATCTAGAAAAAAAATTAGATTTAAGTGAATATATTAATGGAATTACTTCCTGAATAAAAGATAGAGAAATTTCAGTGCCCAATAATATTTAATATATATTTACAATATTTTAATATATATTTACAATATTTTACAATATATATTTATATTATTTTAACTATAACTTCTGAAAAATGAGTGAAAGTTGGCCCATCTCCTTTTTATAAACAAAAACATGTTAGTTTTCTTGAACAAAAATTTAGATGTGAGTGAAGACTGAATTGCAATCAGCATGCTCCTTTGAGATGTATGTTTGCTAAAATATACTTCTACAGAATAAACCACTTTAAGAGCTTAGATATAAAACATTTTTATGGTTAATCGACATCCCACACATTCCTGAAAAAGTGGAAATTAGTGGCTGAGGAATTTCACAGTCAAATGTGAAAGGGATAACTAACTCCTAGGAGATTCCAGTGTATGAAGAAATCCAGGTTTGTTTTATAGAAAAGATAATTTAATGAATGACACGTGGAACCTGTGTTTTCTTATCTATTTAAGATGGTATACTATTAGATAATCATAAAAGTGTGTACTGATGTGTTCTATTATGGGGATGTCTTTTTAAAAAAGTGATTTGACTTGGGTCATGTGGTTACTTAAAGGAAAATGGGGGCTAGAATTCAGGTCTTCTGACTCTTAATCCAAAACACTTTAATAGAATTCTGGCAGGATTCCTGATGATACTTGATGTTCCCTGTTAGACATGCAATTAAGCTTATAATTGGTCCTTGTTCCACTTCTCTGTGAACATAACTTTCTTCAGATTCTATGAAATGGCACATTATTCACTCAGGGAAAGAGAGTGTAAAATTAAGTCAGTGAAGTAATTTTATTTAAGTTATCCAGAAAACAAGAATAATAACATGACTTGATTATTTCTTATTTTCAGCTCATGTTTCCTTGTTTGCATTAATTGAGTACCTGATTCATCTTTGTTAGGTACAAGTGACTCCCAATTTATTTTTTATGTTATTCTTGAAGAATCAGAAAATTTTCTGTAAATTGGCACCTCCAATGACTGAAATGCCATCATACGGTGCGTGTCCATGGTCATAGAAAATGTTAATGTATCTATAAGCCATTAAGAAAAACTCCTATTAAAATTTTAGGTACCTCTATCTAACTTATGCACATGTACACAAATGAGAAGAGATGATTCTAAATATACAATTTATTCAGCATTTTAGATTTTAATAATGTATGGCAATAAATTTTTCTCATTAAATATAATCAGTTTTGAATTTAAAAATAGTAATGTGAGTTTGACTTAAATATTATCTCTGATGAATGAGAGCCAAATGAACCAGAGTAGAATTAATATAATCAATATAACCAATGTGAATATTTTTAAAGCTTTACTTTATAATTTACTTTTTAAATTTTAATTTTAAACATCTTTATTCTGTATATTTAAGGTATATAATATAATGCTATAATATATATTATATAAAATGTTATATATATATGTGTATGTATATACATATATATGTGTATATACATACACACACACATATATATATATAATAGAATTGTTATTAAGTAAAACAAATTAACATATTCATCATCTCACATAGCTACCCATTATTCTTCCCTATGGGAAAAAAGCTGTAATATCTTCATTTAACAAAATTCCTAAAAACAATGTATTGTTATTAACTATAATACTCATAGGTTAGATTTTTAAATTTGTTTATTCTACGTATCTGCTTTCCAGTGTCCTTTGACCTACCTCTTTCCATTCCCCACCCTTTCACCCCTGGTTTTAACCAGTTTTCTTTACTATGTCCATGTATTTGAGTTCTTACATTCCATATATAAATGAGATTATGTGATACTCTTCCTTCTTTTTCTGGTTTATTTTAGTTATCATATGCCTTCCAGGTCCACCCATGTTGTGGCAAAGGGCAGAATCTCATTCTTTTATAGGGCTAGATAATATCTGTGTGAAAACTCAATATATATGGATTAAAACAATATGTATGAATTGGAATATATGAATGAACACAATATGCATGAATTGAAAACACAATAACATATAGATTTTACTTACAGATAATCTCTGTAAATATGAAAGCCAAATGAACCAGAGTAGGATTAATATAGCTAATATAAATATCTTTTTTAAAAGTTTGCTTTATAATGAATTTATATATATATATATATAAACATATGTGTGTGTGTATATATATATGTAAAATCTATGTAAAAATACATCTTTATATACCCATAGATATACTATGCAATGCATATCTACATACATATGTCACAATTTATTTATCTGTCAATGGACACTTGTGGTGTTTCCATATATTGACTAACATAGTGCTACAGTGAACATAGGGGTGTAGACATCTCTTCAACATACAGATTTCAATTTCTTTGGACACAGACCCAGATTATTAGGACATATCATATTTTCAATTTCTTTCACTACCTTTGTACTGTTTTCCATTATGATTGTGCCAATCCACATTCTAACCAATAGTGTATTAGGGCTCCGCTTTTCTCCATTCCCTTGCCAACATTTGTCATACTTTGGGGTTTTGAAGGTAGCCATCCAATAGACATTTGAGATGATATCTAACAGTGGTTTTGATTGGCATTTCCCAGATGATTACTGATGTCAAGCACCTTTTCCTCTACCTGTTGGCCATTTTTAATCTTCTTTCAAGAAATGCTCATTCAGGTCCTTTGCCCATTTTTAGTTATATTATCTGTTTTTCTGTTCTTTAGTTGTAAAAGTTTTTATAAATTTTTAGTTAGCTCATTATCACATTCAGTTTGCAATTAATTTGTTCCACATCATAGGCTGCCTTTTCATTCTGTTGATTATTTCCTTATCTGTGTGAAAGTTTTCCTTGTGATATAGGATTATTTATTTATTTTTGTTTTTATAACTAGAGTTTTTGGTGTGATATCCAAAAAATCATTACCACAGCCAGTGTGAGGTAGGCTTTCCCCTACATTCTCTTCTAGGCAGTTCATGATTTTATGTCCTTAGCTATTTTACCCATTTTGAATTGATCTTTGTTCATGGTATAAAAAAAGGGTCCAATTTCATTGTTTTGCATGTGGAAACCCAGTTTTCCAGATTTTATTTATTGAAGAGACTATCCAATCCCTGTAGGGTCTTCTTGGTATTCTTGTTGAAGACTCTTTGACCATACATGATTGAATTTTCTTCTAGAATCTTCTTTTTTTAATTTATTTTTTACATACATGACAATAGTGGAATGCATTACACTCATTATTACCCATTTACAGCACAAGTTTTCATAACTCTTTATATAAAGTATGTTCACACCAAATTATGCCATTGTACATGTACTCTTTTTTGTATTACAATTCTTAATACACATATATACCTCAATTTTTCATATCTCTGTATGTAAGGTATGTTGACACCAATTTCAAATCTTCATACATATATTTTGTATAATGATGACCATCACATTCCTCCATCCTTGCTATTCCCCTTTCCCTCCAACCCCACTTCCCCATCTAGAAATAATCTTCCTCCCATGCTCTCCCTCCCTACCCCACTCTGAGTCACCCGCCTTATATCAGCGAAAACATTCAGCATTTGTTTTTTGGGGGATTGTTAACTTCACTTAGAATAATCTTCTTCCATTGGTCTCTGTGTCTGTTTTCATTCAAGAACCACATTGTTTTAGCACTTTGTGATATGATTTTAAATAGGTAATTGTGATGTTTATAATTTTGTTTTAATTTTCAGTATTGTTTTGAGAATTTGGTTTTTATTTGGTTCCTTATTTGGTTTTTGTTTTTTTCTTATTTTATATGAATTTTATTATTATTTTTATTTCTGTAAAGAATGTCACTGGCATTTGATAGAGATTGTTTTAAACCTGATGTTGCTTTGGATAGTATGGACATCTTAACAATATTCTTCCTGTCTATTAACATAGAATACCTTGTATATATCTTCAATTTCATTCATCAGTGGTTTATTTTATTCAGTGTACAAATCTTCTACCTCTTTGAGTTTATTCATAGGTGTATCCTTTCTTTTGATGATATTGTGAGATTGTTTCCTTGGTTTCTTTTTTAGCTAAGTTATTAATTGTGTATAGAAATGCTACTACTGATTTTTGTATGTTGCTTTTATATCCTGTGATGTAATTGAATTTTTTAATTATTTCTAAGAGTTCTTTTGTGGAATCATTGGGGTTTCTACATATAGAATCATATCATTTGCAAATTCAGTTAGTTTTAGTTATTCCTTTCTGATTTGCAAACATCATATTTCTTTTTCTTGTCTGATGACTCTATCTGGTACTTCCGATATGATGATACCAGAAGTAGCATCCTTGTACCAGATCTTTACTGGAAAGACTTTGATTATGGCATTTGTTGGTGTTACTTTTACTAGGTTGAGGAACTTTTCTTCTATACCTGAATTGTGAAGAGTTTTTATAAGGAAATGATACTGAATTTGGTCAAATTCTTTTTTTTAATTAATTGAGTTGGGTGTTTGTATGATTTTCATTTTTCATTGATTGATTTGATTATGTTAAAACAATATGTTAAAACAGTCTTGCACATCAAAGATAATTTTCACTTGATCATTGTGTAGGATCAATTTCATGGGTTATTGAATTTGGTGTACTAATATTTTATAGAGGATTTTTTTGCATCAGTGTTCTTCAGAGACTCTAGCCTGAAGTTTCCTTTTCTATAAACTCCAGCTTAGATATCAAGGTGATATACTTTAGAAGTATTCCTTCCAGCTTTGTTTTTTTAGAAGAGTTTAAGATAATAATTCTTCTTTGAGTATTTGGTTGAATTCATCTGTGAAGTTTTCTGATGAAGTTTTCTTTGCTAGGATCTATTCAAGCTTTCTTTTTCTTCCCAATTCAATCTTAATAGGTAATTTTTCTAACAATGTATCCACTTCCCCTAGGTTATCCAATTAGTTGGCATGTAATAGTTCATAATAGCCCTTCATGATCATTTCTATTTCTGAGGTATCTGTTGTAATTTAGTCACTTTATCTTTGATTTTATATGAGTCTAGCTGGGGTCAATTTTGTTTATTTTTTTCATGGAATCAACTCTTGGTTTTTTTGATTTTTTTCCTAAGGTTTTTCTGTTTTCTATTTGATTTATTTCTGTTCTGATCTTTATTATTCCCTTAGTCCTGCTAACTTTGATTTTAGTCTGTTTTTTTTCTAACTCCTTGGCTCTTTGTTTGGGATCATTATTCTTTATTTAGAATTGGCATTTATTGCTATAAATTTTCATCTTAGAACTTTTTCCCTATGTTTAGTAAGTTTTGATTTATTGCATTTACGTTGTCATTTATTTCAAGATCTTTTTAAATTTAGCTTTTGATTTCTTCTTTCATCCTTTGGTTGTTCAGGAACATTGTTTAATTTCTACATATGTGTGAATTTTCCAACATTCCTCCTCTTTTATATTTTTGGTTTTATACTTCAGTAGTAAGAAACAGTGCTAGCTATGATTTTATTATTCTTGAATTTGTTGAGACTTGTTCCATGACCCATGGAGAATGTTTGGCATGCACTAATAAATGTATATATTCTCTGATATTGGATATAAAGTTCTGTATGTCTGTTAGGTTCGTTTGGTCTAAAATGCTGTTCAAGTGCAGTATTACTGATATTCTGTTTTATTGTATTGTCAATTGTTGCAAGTAGGGTAGGTAGTGAAGTCTGCTGGTATTACTGGATGCTATCTATGCTTTCTTCATGTCAACTAATGTTTTTTTTTTTTAGAGAGAGAGAGGAGAGAGAGAGAGAGAGAGAGAGAGAGAGAGAATTTTTTAATATTTATTTATTTTAGTTATTGGCGGACATAACATCTTTGTATGTGGTGCTGAGGATCAAACCCCGGCCGCACACATGCCAGGCGAGCGTGCTACCACTTGAGCCACATCCCCAGCCCCATGTCAATTAATGTTTGTTTTATGCATTTAGGAACTATCATGTTGGATATATGTATATAACTGTTATATCTTCTTGATGGGGTGACCTCTTCATCATTGAATAATGACTATCTTTGTCTCATGCAAGTTTCTGACTTGATGTCTATTCCATGTGATATGAGCATAGCCACCCCAGCCACCCTTTGGATTCTTTGCATGGAACAACTTCTTCCTTTCCTTTACTTTCAGCCCATGTACATCCATAAAGCTACAGTGAAGTTCTTATACTCAACATATAGTCAGATTTTGTTATTATCAATTCAATTTCTTTTTACTGTAAAGTCTAATCCATTCATATTGGGGCTATTATTGATGACAAGGAACTTACTGCTACCCTTTGTTTTTTGTTTTCTCATTGATGGGTTGTTCATTTGTTCCTTTCTTCCTATTTTATTGTTTACCTCTGTGGCTTGATGGGTTTTCTATAGTACTAAGCTGTAATTTCTTTATTTTCTCATTTGTGTATCTACTATAAATTTTTTAACTTCGTGGTAACTGTGGAAAATGAGAATTATTAGAGTTATCATAGTTATCTTAATTATTATAGTTATTTTAGACTATAACAACCTAACTTTGGTCTCATAAAAGTGCTTATAGCACTTTTTCTGAGTCTATTGAGATGATCATATGATTCTTATCTTTAAGTCTATTGATGTGATTAATTGATTTTCGTACGTTGAACCAAACTTGCATCTCTGGGATGAATCCCACTTGATCGTGGTGCATGATCTTTTTGATATGTTTTTACATTTGATTTGTCAGAATTTTATTGAGAATTTTTACATCTATGTTCATTAGAGATATTGGTCTGAGTTTTCTTTTCTCTTTTCTTTTTTTTTTTGATGTGTCTTTACCTGGTTTTGGAATCAGGCTGATATTGGCCTTATAGAATGAGTTTGGAAGTGCTGCCTCTTTTTCTATTTCCTGAAATAAATTGAAGATCTCGGCTGAGTAACCATCCAGTCCTGAGCTTTTATTGTTGGTAGACTTCTGATGGAGTCTTCTATTTTGTCACTTGAAATTGATCTGTTTAAATTGTGTATATCATCGTGATTCAATTTGGGCAAATTATGTGACTCTAGAAATTTGTTGATGCCTTTGATATTTTCTATTTTATTGAAGTACAGTTTTCAAAATAATTTGAATTATCTTCTATATTTTTGTAGTGTCTGTTGTGATATTTCCTTTTTCATCCCATATGTTAGTAATTTGAGTTTTCTCTCTTTTTCTCTTTGTTAGCCTAGGTGCCCTTTAATATATAAATGGGTAAAAATGGCATATATTCACAATGGAATATTACTCAGCAATAAAAGAGAATAAAATAATGGCATTTGCAGATAAATGGATAGTTAGAGAAGATAATGATAAGTGAAGTTAGCCAATCCCCCAAAACCAAATTCCAATTGTTTTCCCTGATATAAGGAGGCTGATTCATAGTGGGGTATGGAGGTGGAGCATAGGAGGCATAGACGAACTCTAGATAGGGCTGAGGGGTGGGAGGGGAAGGGAGGGAAGCGTGGGATTAGAAATGATGGTGAAATGTGGTGGACATTATTATCCAAAGTACAAGTATGAAGTCACAAATTGGTGTGAATATACTTTGTATACAGTCAGAGATATGAAATTTTGTGCTCTGTATGTGTAATAAGAATTGTAATGCATTCTGCTGTCATATATAAATTTAAAAATAATTTTTAAAATGTGCTTATAGCACTTAACCTCCTCTCTGAAATTTGCACTTTTGTTACCATACTACACATCTTTTTTATTATATTTTCCTTAAAAATTTGTAGCTATAATTATTTTTGAACATTTTATTTTAAATCTTTGTACTAGAAATTTGAAAGATTTACATACCACCTTTACAATAATGGAATATTTAAAATTCAACTGTGAATTTACCTCTTTGAGTGAATTTTGGATTTTTATATTTTCATGTTGTCATTATAGTAATAATAATTCTTTCATTCTCTATTGAAGTACCCCCTAAGAATTTCCTCTAAAGCTTAACTAGTGGTTATAGATCTCCTCAGTTTTATTTGTCTATAAAAGACCAGTTCTTCTAAATTTCTGAAGGATTGCTGGATATAGTATTCTTAACTTGAAGGGTTTTTTTCTTTCAGAATTTTGAATATGTTGTCCCATTTTTTCCTATATTGAGAAATTTGCTAATAGTCTAGTGGAGATTCCCTCATATGTGACTTGACAGTTTTCTTTTGATACTTCTAGAATTCTTTCTTTGACTTTTTACAGTTTGATTATAATGTACCTCAGAGAAGACCTCTTTGGTTGAATCAATTTGATAAAATTTGATCTTCCCAGATCTGGATATCCCTCTCTCTCCCAGAACTTGGGACATTTCAGCAATGATTTTTGTTAAATAAGCTTTCTGTAGCTTTTCTTTATCTCTTCTCCCTCTGAAACTTCCTTAATGTGAAAAAGTTCACTTTTTGATGTTTCACATCCTATAGACTTTCTTCACTTATTTTCATTCTCTTTTTCTACCCCCTCCTCCATTATGTTATCTCAAAGTTTTCAAGTTCAGAAATCCTTTCTTCTGGTTAAGAGTGGTGTTTTGTTTTGTTGGTGGTGTGGTGGTGGTGGTGGTAGTGGTACCAAGGATTGAATCCAGGGGCACTCTACTGCCAAACTATATTTTCTTCATTTCTTTTTAAAATTTTTATTTATTTATTTATTTTGGTTTTTTGAGACAGGCTCTCACTAAGTTGCCAAGGCAGGCATCAAACTTGTGATACTCCTGCCTCAGCCTAGCAAGTCACTGGAAATACAGAGACATGTGTCACCATTCTTGGTTCTTGCTGAATTTTCTTAAGATCATTATTTTGAATAGGTATTATTTGGGTAATTAATAGAGAATTTACTGTATTCCTTGTATGTGGCCATATATTTTTCTGTTCCTGTGTTGATATTTGCATATCTGGTACAACAATTGAGTTGCCTTTTTCAAGTTTATACAATAGTTTTTATAGGGAAATATTTTAATCTTCATATGAGTCTGAGGGCATCACTTGGATAGGGTACATTGGCTTGGGGACAAGTGTGTATGAAAATGTGGTCTCCATGCAACTTCCTTGGCTTGAATTCTTATCAGTAATGCCTATATTTCTTTAATGGCTTAGGCTATAATAATTTTTGGAGGTGCAGGTGGCAAGGTAGATTGTTAGAGTTTTAATGAAAAGACTCCACCAGTTCTCATTTTTCCTACAGTGATGAGATTTAGCTGAGAGGATCTATACTGGTGTTAGATCTGACCCAGATTATA
Organism: Ictidomys tridecemlineatus; assembly: GCF_052094955.1. Taxonomy (NCBI): domain Eukaryota; kingdom Metazoa; phylum Chordata; class Mammalia; order Rodentia; family Sciuridae; genus Ictidomys; species Ictidomys tridecemlineatus. The sequence goes on from NC_135487.1 coordinate 54,836,732, forward strand.
GGCAGCTACAAAAGTATTGTATTCTAGTTGTTTAAGTTGGTCTTTTCACTGACCTGACCAAAAGACCTGATAAGAACAATTTTGGAGGAGGAGAAGTTTATTTGGTGGTTCACAGAAGGCCGACTCCTTTGCTCTAGGCTGAAGATGTAGCAGAACATCATGGTAGAAGAGTGTGGCAAAGGAAAACAGCTCAGGAAATAATACCAGGAAGCAGAGAAAGAGCTCCACTCACCAAGAAAAAAAAAATATATACCCCAAAGGCATGTCCCAGTGATCCATCTCCTCCAGCCACAACCCATCTGCCTATAGTTACCACCCAGTTAGTCCCTATCAGGGAATTAATGCACTGATTAAATTAAGATTCTCAGAACTTAATCATTTCATCTTCAATTTTTTTTCTTTGTTTCTCTCTTTCTTTCTCTCTCTTTCTCTCTTTCCTTCCTTCCCTCCCTCCTTCCTTCCTTCCTTCCTTCTGATGTGCATACAAAGCAAGCACTCTATCAACTGAGCTGTATCCCCAACCCACCTCCAACTTTTCTTGCATTGTCTCACACTTGAGTTTTGAGGGGACACCTAATCTCTAAACCATAGCAGTAGGGTACAGGTGCTTAGAGTGACTTTGAATTACCCTGGGTCCTGTGGTGTGAGTGTGGGTTTATCCTCTTAGTTATGGGTAAAAGTGAGCTGAGAACTGTGACTCTGAAATATGTCCTTATAGCTTTGGCCAAGGGAGTTCATGTAATTTTGAACCTGGGACTCAGGATGCAGCACTGACATGGTTCTAGGGGTGAAGAGATGTTTCAGAGCCTCAGGCTCTGAAAATCAGGACAAAACTACAATTTCAGTTTCAGAACCAAGAATACACAGTGGTAATTTGGGTACCAGGAGAGGAGAAACAATGTAGTAGTAGCTCTGAACCCTATAGCAATAGGAATCAACAATCAATAGGGTCTATGAGACTGGAAGCACTGACAACCAGGACCCAGCAAATGGGAGTACAGCTGTGGCTTGAGCTCTAGGGTGCAAGAAGTAGTGCAACATTGGTTTCACTAACAGAGAGATAATACCTTGCAACCGCTCTGGCTCCATGGAGAGCTGATCCAGATACAGAGAGGGAAAAGCTGTTTCCCCAGTGTGCCAGGCACTATGTGTGCTTGAGCATCTGGATCACAGCAGAACCTAGGCACCAAAGATTTTTCCCTGGAATTGTGTTACTGGATTGGTTGATGCCAAGAGGGTGTGTTTGTTTCACCTCAGGTTTGGATTTCCTACTGGGCAATACTTCTTGCTCCTTGGGGACAGTGTATACACTTGGTCTTGGACACCAGCGTCATGGCCATTCCATTGATCTTTAGACTCCAAGTAGCTGGGAGGAGAGCACAGCAGCAGCCTTACCAGGATGGGGAAGAGGAAGTGCATCCAAGGAAGTTTGTTCCAAGAGCATAGGAAACTGTAGTGGCTCAGTCAGGGAATGGTGCACTATCATGTGTGAGGTATGACACAATCATGGTGGCTACTGACCCTTGGAGAAGGATCCACTTTAATTGTGGCTCCAACTTCAAGATGTCACAGAGTAGTAGCAGCTTGAATCCTTGGGGAGGGACACAATGTGGATTCTTTTTCTAGAATAATGCAATCACGTGAACTCTAGGCTACTTTCTAACTTAGGTTCAGGGCCTGTGAGGACTGCAGGATTCTGTAGCAGCAAATACCACAGGTGTCCATGGTAAGAAGTACTGGTTCTGAGCTGGTCCCAACTGGGGATATGGGTGGTACAGGCAGAGTACTCCTTCCCTTCTCAGGTAGCCAGCCTGAAAGTCTGTGTTACACAGTGTTTCCACAGCTCCCTTGCTTACTCCTGGGTTCTCCTTTAGACATTCTAGTAGAAATTTTGTTAGTTTTGGTTCCTTTTGCTTATATCTTGATAACAAAAGTGTTAGGCACATCTAGCAGGATATCTTTGCTGACATTCTGAACATCTTACAATTGTTCATCTACAACATATTTTTAATGCCAATCCCGAATGACTTTTTTATACACATTTAATTCTGGATAAATTTTTAAGGTAGAAATAAATGTTCAAGTAATATTTATAAATAACAGTTTTGAACTCTTCCTCTTTCTTTGCATCTTATTCCTATTAGTAATTTGATATACTTGAAAGTTTCATTCCAATATGAATTATACTGTGGAAAAATTATAATTTTTTAAAGTTCTGTGGATAAACCGTCACATTTATCTAATGGCAACATATAAAGAAACATCATGACAGCAATAAATTTTTTTCTAAATTTTCAGAAATTTCCATATCTATAAGAAATTTTAAAAATAGAGAAGGGAGTGGTCACGTATCTCTTCCCTAAGATTCATCTGTTGTGAACAGTTACCACGTTAGCTTTCTCTCACTAAACTCTAGGCAGTAAATTCTGAAATATTTAAAGTATTTCACTCTATAACCCCTAAAATAAGAACAGTACTGTTTGTCTGTAACCATACCACCAAATTAGCCCTAAGAAAGAAAATTTACATTACTTCCATATCATTCAATAGGTAGTCCATGTTTAAGTTTCCCCAATGGTCCACCAAATGCATTTTATTTATTTCTTATTTTTTGAAAAGCTGATTTTCACAAATACTTCATCACTGTGAATTCCCTCTCAAAGTAACAAAACATCTGAGATGTGGAAATTTTTATCTGGAGAGCTCCAGAAATTTTGGATTATTTTAATACAAATTTCTATTCTTGCGATAAGAAAGGAATGTGTGCAGTGCATAAAGACAAATTTTATAGCGAAACTGACATCTGGATCTGGATTCATTTATAACCTTGGTACCTAGTTTTCCCATCTCTATTTAAGGTACAAAGGTATTGCTCTTTTTCTTGTAAAGTTCACACTAAGCCCTCATCTTATTAATACAGCCTTTGTAATTGTTATCGCTGTCATTGTTATCTTTACTTTGCCTTTGATAGTATCAGTCTTTGAATTTAAGGCAATAAAGATATATATAAAGGTTCCTAAGAAAATATGCATTTTTTGTTCGATAGGGAAGTTAAAGGTGACCTCTGTATATTGGCCCCTACGTTGTTTTTCACAGCACACTGGGTCTTCTAGCTTGAAGCTTGTAAATGCCAGACTCAAATTCTTACACATCCAATTGCTTTAAATTTAACACTTACACATATATTTTAGCCTTGTGCAGCCTTCTTACTTCACATGCTCCACAAAACTTTACCCAACATCTGATAGCCAGCCATAAGCCATAAGGCAACAAACAAACAAATAAACAAACAAAAACCCAAAGGGCTGTTACTCTTGGGAACTTTTTAATCCTGGAGGCCCCCCCTCCCCCCCAGCCCCCCTCCCCCCCACCCAGCTCCCCCTCCCCCCCACACACACATACACACACATACACACACATACACACACCTTGCTGAGGGGGCTGAGAAACATCACTTGGACATATAAGCCTCCTCTCCAATTGCCCTCACCCAGATTTCCTTTCCCTAGTCCCTTCCTGGGTGAGTGATATAGTCCCATGCCTCTCTCCCTAGAAGGTTCCCAGAACTGTTGCAAACCTGTCCAAGTGCCACCTCATACACCATGTCAGGCAACACTGCCACCTTGTGGTCATGGCTTTTCCTTAGTTAGCCCCCAAATTCTGAATTATAGATTTATATGGAAATTTGGGGTTAAAGACTTAAGAAGTTGAAAATGTTTTAATAAATATTAAGCCTAGAATTTTACTATTTTGCTTTTTTAAAAGAAGATAGAAGGGGAAGGGGGACTTTGTTCTATATTTACTTCACAACCTCACAGTAGGGGATTTGATTGTTAGCTTTAGTTTTTTACATGCCCAGCAGAATGTCTCTTTGGAAAAAACTGCCTTATTTCATTTCAGAGGGTGACATATCATGTTTGGGATTACTGGGAACTATTTCGGAAACCAGATGAGAACCAAACTGCTTAAGGAGGGCCATCCATATCTCAATGAGACCACAGAAAAAAAGAAAATGTTATGAATTTGAATAAAGAATGATTCATGATTAAGTGCTGTTTAGAAGGGAAGATTACTATTTTATTAGCAGCTAACCAGGATGATAGTGCTAGTAAATGATCCCTGATTTTCTTTATTTTTCTTTTTTTTTTGTAATGGGGGTTAAATACCCCAGCAGCACTCCCCCCACCCTTTTTAAATTTATTCTAATCAGTTATACATGACAGCAGAATTCATATGTACAATTCAATTCATTGTACATAAATGGAACACAATTTTCCACTTCTCTGGTTATATATGAAGTAGGATCACACCATTCGTACAATCATGCATGTACCTAGGGTAATGATGTCTGTCTCATTCCACCATCTTTCCTACCCCATGTCCCCTCAGCTCCACTCTCTGCCCTTTGCCCAATCTGAAGTTCCTCCACTGATCCTATGTCCTAGCCACTGATTATGGATTAGCATCTATTTATCAGAGAAAACATTTGGCCTTTGGTTTTTTGGAATTGTCTTATTTGCTTAGCATGATATTCTCCAACTCCATCCATTTACCTGAACATGCCATAATTTTATTCTCTTTTAATGCTGAGTAATATTCCATTGTGTATAGATACCACAGTGTCTTTATCCATTCATGTACTGAAGGGCATCTAGGTTGGTCCCACAGTTTGGCTATTGTGAATTGTGCTGCTATAAACATTGATGTGGCTGCGTCACTATACTGTGCTATTTTTAAGTCCTTTGGGTATAGACCAAGGAATGGGATATCTGGGTCAAATGGTGGTTCTGTTCCAAGTTTTTTTAAGGAATCTCCATAATTCTTCCCAGATTGGTTGCACCAATTTGCAGTCCCACCAGCAATGCATGCGTGTGCCTTCCCCCACATCCTCACCAACACTTATTGTTGCTTGTATTTTTGACAACTGCCATTCTGACTGGAGTGAAATGAAATCTTAGAATCGTTTTGATTTGCATTTTTCTACTTACTAGAGATGTTGAACATTTTTTCATATATTTGTTGATCACTTGTATATCTTCTTCTGAGAAGTGACTGTTTAGTTCCTTAGCCCATTTATTGATTGAGTTGTTTGATTTTGGGGTGTGTGTGTGTGTGTGTGTGTGTGTGTGTGTGTGTGTTTTGGAGTTCTTTATATATCCTGGAGATTAGTGCTCTATGTGATGTGGGTGTGGTAAAAATTACTCCCCTTCTGTATTCTCTCTCTTGACATCACTGATTTCTTTGCTGAGAAGAAGCTTTTAGTTTGAATCCATACCATTTATTGATTCTTGATTTTATTTCTGTGCTTTAGGAATTTTTTTTAAGGAATTCAGGGTCTAATCTGACATGATGAAGATTTGGACCTATATTTTCTTCTATTAGGTGTAGGGAGCACTCCCCACCACTGTTTTTGAGATAAGGTTTCATTAAGTTGCCAAGGCTGGCCTTGAACTTGCAATCCTCCTGCCTTAGCTCCTAAAATTTATGAGATTACAAGCATAATCCACGACTAATCTAATTTCTTAAACTATGAGTTTGCCTCTCATTTTTTTCTGCTTTACCTGTTCTAGACCTGGTACTAATCTGCATTTGAGTATTTTATAGGATCTCTGATAATGATAAAAAGCCATTTAATTTTTTTTCTGTAAGCTTTTTTCTTATATTGTTTTTGTCTTATAAAATTGAAACCAGGAACTCATTTTCAAAATTGTATATATGTGTCCTTTTATGACACAAAATGTTGCTTGGAATGATTAAATATTACTGCTCCGAGACAGAGATGGGGAAGCTACTTTTATTCAAAAAGGAAAACAAAACAAAACAAAAAAACGCTGATGGGTTTGTTAGTTGTAAAGGCAAGTTCCCTGGGGGGTAATTTACGTGAGAGAAATAAGATACAGAAGAAGCTAAACTGCTTTAGGTAATAAACTATCAGGAATTACAAATTTGAGTCTTGGCAGCTTGAGAAGACAAAGACATAAGTGGACCCTGGAGACTCAGAAAAAATGTAGATAGGCAGGAAGAAGTTCTCGAAGGACCTTAATAGCTTGGAAACAAAGAGAACCTAGAAAAAAGATGGCCAGGTGAGAAATCCCTTAGAGAGGAAAATCAGACTGTAATTATGCCCAAAATAGCAGTTTTTAGGTTACTGGGTACAATACAAAATTCCTATATTGAACAATAAAAAGGGTTTGGGAGACTTGACTAAAAGCATGATAGCAGTAGCTGGTCACCATGGTAACCAGAGGTGAAATGATGCTGATGGGAAAGAACACAGTTAAGATTAGGTTGGGCTTATGTATAAAGGCCATACAGAAAGAAAATCAAGTTGCTCTTTCCTCTATATTCTTTTCTGACTTGGAAAGATAGAGAGATAGACACTAGGGCTAGGGAATATTGCAATATAGCTTTTGCTGGTCTTGTTGAGGGCTGGCAGAAGACAGACTAAGATAAGAGTAAACAAAATAAATAAGTCAGTATTAGTCATAGAAGGGGACAGCCATGGGGCTTTCAGCAGGTCTACTGTAAACCCAGGAGTATAGAGGAAATGCTTCCCACCACCAAAGATTAGAATGGCCGGGGGCCATTTTTCTACTACCAAGCCAGTTTAGCAGCCACGGGACGATTTAAACCATACAGTTTCAGAATGGATACATCAACAAAGAGTACAAAATCATAGTGGAATTGGGGAACACATTTTTAGAAAGTTAATTTATTTTGACTTTATGTTCACTTTTTTCGATTGTTCCAAATAGTATTTACATTTATATTACCAAAGAAGAAATGGGCTATCCGCTGCTTTCATTTCATGAAAAGATAGCTACTGAAGGCACAAAATTATATTTTGCCAAAAACAAGTTTAAATCATGTCTAACAGTAACTATAAATCTGAATTTTCAAGATGTCAACCCCTAGAGAAGACACTGACTGCTGATTTCTGCTATTAAACAAAGAGTTATCATTAGGCGAACTGAGTTTACATGACAAGTTTACAGAAAAAGAAAGACCCTTAACATATGTGAGTCAGAATGTGGTTTTATAACTACCCAGTGTTTACAGAGTTAAGCAGCATCAGAAAGAGACCTCTGATTCAAAGAGCAATCAAATGAGGAAAATAAACAGGAGATGAGAGGTGAGAAAATCTTCGGTATGGCTAATCCATCTATGGTGCCTACACAGATCAAGGATCGTTACATCAGTCGGCTAAGGATCCTGCTATGGCTTGAGTGTGGTTTGTGACAGTGCTGAGTAATGGTGGGGTCATTAAGAGATGAATTAGATCCTTAAGAAGAATTAACGCCTTTCTCTCTTGGAAGGGAACATTGACTATAGCGGTACTAGATTAGTTACTGAGACAGTAGATTGTTTTCAAGAGAATTCATCTTTTTCAGCTCACCCTCTTACTTCCTCTTTTACCATGTGACCTCTCTTTCACACATGGTTGCTTGCTGTTTGGCTTTTACTCCACATATGGAGCAGCATGAGGTTTTCATCAGAAACCAAACAGATGCCAGGGTAGGCTCTTGGATTTCTAGAATCATGTGCTAAAATAAGCTTCTTTTCTTTATGAATTATCCAATCTCAGGTATTCTGTTATAGTAACAGAAAAACAGACTAAAAGAGCTGTTGTTACAAAAGACCATAGACTAGGTGGCTTAATCAACAGAAATTTATGTTCTAATAGTTCTGGAGGCTAATAGTTCAATATCAAAGTACCTTGGTTTCTCCTTAGGGCTCTTTCTATAACTAGTAGACAACTTCTTTCTCACCATGTTCTTTTCTGTATGTGTACACACCTGGTGTCCTTTCTCCTTCTTATAAGGACACCGATCCTCTCTAATTGGGGCCCCACACTTGTGGCCTCATTACTCTGAATCACCTCTATAAAGCCCCTGTATTCTTTTTTTTTTTTTCTATTTTTTTTTTTTAGAGAGGAAGGAGAGAGGGAGAGAGAGAGAGAGAGAGAGAGAGAGAGAGAGAGAGAGAGAGAGAGAGAGAATTTTTAATATTTATTTTTTAGTTCTCGGCGGACACAACATCTTTGTTGGTATGTGGTGCTGAGGATCGAACCCGGGCCGCACACATGCCAGGCGAGCGCGCTACCGCTTGAGCCACATCCCCAGCCCCAAGCCCCTGTATTCAAACATGATCATATTGGGAGGACGTGACTCAGTCCAAAACAGTGGCCAATACCCAAATCAGGGCAGACTAGTTGTATTCATTAATAAATTTACACAAGAAATATATATTAAATATCTAATATGTGCCAGACATCACAGTAGGCACTGGAGAAGCTTCAGTGACAAAAGGCAGACCTAGATGTCCTTGTACAGGTTAATGAGGAAGGAAGTCACTTAAACAATACTACCTTAGAAAGTGGTGAGTTCACTGAGCTATGGAGAAACACGTAGCAGAGGCTCTCAATCTAGTCTTTCCAGATAAAACACCAAATTCCCAGGGATGTTTGGATTTCAAATAATCAACAGATAATTATTTAATAGAGACTTATTCCCACTCTTGCATGAGGACCTATTTTGACTACTCATCGTCTATCTGAAATTTAAAATTTGCTGGGCATTCTGGGGTTTTGTGTGAGTTTTTGTGTTGTTTGGTTGGTTTCAGAATCTGGTTACTCTAAATCAAATCCACAAGAATGAGGAAAGCCTCACAGAGGAGTTAATGTGTAACCTAAGGCCTGAAGGAGTAAGGACAGGAAACATATAGGAAATCAAGAGAAAATTTTAAAAGAATCATGAACAAAGAGAGGCTGGAGACTTCCATGAAGGTAGGGACCACCAAATGCAGTGTAGATGGGAACCAGTGGTGAGAAGCAGACATTTGACAATGAATGGCCAGGGACATGCAGAGCCCCAACATGCATGAGGGTGAGATGGAAGAAATCACCAGCTCCTATTCTTAAATCTCCTATACCTGCAAGGGATCAGTATGGGGGCAAGCTAACAGAGATTTATCAACCCTACCCACGTCTCACACACTGTAACCCTAATTTAGACATTTGTTTACTTGAGTTTTTATCAAGATCACCTTTCTCTACCTCCTTTCTGTTCAAACTTCTTTAGGAGCATCCTCATTGATTTCCCAAACTTCTTCAAACTGTTCTGCACAAAGCAGGAAGGTACAAATGCAAATCTGATCATCTCCTCCGCACCTCCACTTAGACTCCTCAGGAAATTTCGTGATGAACTTTCATCTAGTTTAAGCCAATATAAATTATTCAGAAAGCAGTACTACTAATAATAAAGCCAATGGAGTTTTGAACATAATTTTCAAAGAGCAAGATATTTAAAAGCTATACATGTTTATGCAAATTATACAACATAAAACTCAGAAAACTGCCTAAAATCCTTACAAATTTTAAATTGAATGAAGCAGAACTATGTATATGAAACAGTTTGAATCTTAAGTATTACTTTTGGTAAATATCTGAACAATTACAGTAAAATAAAAATTTTCTATAAAAAAACTAACCATCAAATAATGAAGGCATTGATTTGCATCAAAATTAGGATTAGAATGAAGGTTTCCTAATGTCTTAATATGGTATGCTTATAACTATATTGCTTTATGAAGTTATATATAGCTAACATAGAATATTTTCAGTGAAGATTTCCAAACCAGTTTAGTTTTAGTTTTAGAGGCAGAATTTTTTGTATGAACCAAAATAATTTTATATAATCTTATATAATTTATTTTGAGTTTGTTAAATGTCTTCAGACATTTGTTAAATGTCTTCATGGTCATCAGAAGATATTTATATATGTGTGTGCATGTGTATAAATATTGTGAGATATCTCAGCAACCAATTTTGAATAATTTGGGGGAAATTAAACTAATTTATTTAACAATGTTTAACACATTCTGTACTAGCATGGTCAACCATTGTCAGATTAAAGCAAGAAAAATAGAATGACTGTTATTTCACATAGATATAGCATAGATTTTCATTCTTTTAAGACTTCCTGACTCAATAAATACTCTTGTCAAGTATTTTGTTAATTATACTGTACAAATGACAAAGAATGTTTTAAATGTTTCTGTTCATTTTTCTGAAACAGGAAAGCATTTGAGAGCCATAGATAGTGGTATAAGAAGGCATTTTATTGCTAAAGAAAGTTAGTGACTGGTCATACTTTTTATAACTTGCCAAGATGTTGTTTAGAACATAAATGTTACCATGGAAGACATTTTCTGGAAAAGATGATTCATCATTTATATATCACCCATATGTAATGCCTAGTAGTGCATGAAATATTTGGACTTTTCTTTCTGATGAAACATTTCAGAAATAGTAGAATCATTGACTTGCTGGAGAAGGGTACTGTCAAAGTAAGGAATTCTAGAACTTTCTGTTTTGGTAAGGCATGAACAGATTGGCTCCAATCAATCCTCAGAACTTTGACAATTTACCACCATGAATGCTAGAAAGTGCTCTGAGAGTGAAAGAAGAGAATAACTTACATCCTGAGGAAGTTGGAAAAGATTTGCAGAGGGAGTGACATGTGAGCTGTCTTGAAGATGGATGATTAAGATGTCTCCAATTTCAGAAACAAGTGAAGATCATTCCTGGCAGAGAAGGACATTTGCAAAAGTGTGGAAGGATATGAAGACATTGTGGCTGTATGTTAGTGGGAAGAAGGTGACAGCATTTGTGGGGTAGGCTATGAGGACAACAATTAGTTATTTAAGAAACCAAGCAAGAGGCAACATTTCAGCATTGTTAAAAGGAGAAGGAGCCACCTTTAAAAACCCGAAATGCTTAATGTAAGAAGGTATAGAGATTAAATTAAATAGTGTATTTACTTATATCAAAATATCCTTCCCTTCCCCTGCCTGCTTCGATATCACATGCTCTTAACTTGAACACACACGTTACACACACGCTTGCACACAAACACATGCATGTATAATGCATATAAACTGATGTAATGATTTCTACTATTCTTAAACACTAAGCAGATGGTTCAGGAGAATGATAAAATTATTTTGCTTTTCTCCTTCAGATTAGAATTGGCTCTCGGTTCAGAGCCAGTCTAGGAAGATAGTTGTTGCCCCTAATGAGAAACCAGGTGCATTTTGTCTCCACTGATGTTCATTTTTGTACCTCATTTGTTTTCCATATATCTTGAAAATGAGAAATAGAAAGAAGATTTGTTCTGACAGCATTCATATGTTAATCTCACTGTAATTGCTAGAGGTGGTTTGAGTTTTAACCAGGTTCATGCTCAAAAGTAAAACGTTGAATTTATATTGCTAAAAGAATGATTTGTCTGTGACATCCTGTGTCAATAAGAAACATAAATATTCTTGAGATAAGGCTTAGTGCAAAATTTCAAGGTCACTCAAGGAAAATGCTACCAAAAGACATTTTCACTTGAAAAGAGTACATTAGAGACAATGGAGAACAAAATCTTACAGATCTTTTTCTCCCCATTTATTCATGCTATTATAAATACATGTCCCTGAAAACATACAACCAAATGAGAAATTACATAACAAATGTACATCCTCCTCATACAAAGATGTAACAGTTACTTAATTATTTCATGGTTCTCTTATAATAAACCCATTAACTACAAAACCATGGCCAATAAAATCATTGTCTGATTTTTCATATACTATCCTGAAATAATACCCAGAAATAAGCTTAATTACCAACATGAGATTGTTATAACAGAGAAATGAGAACACTATGAGACTGGCAGACCTCATCTAGGAAGGGATAAGGGAATTCCCAGAAATATGTTTCATGGTAGTGACTGGTAAAAATTAAAGTGCTTCTTATTTGTAATCCACTGAGCTTAAACCATTCAATAAACCGATTTTATAAGTATAAATTGAAGAAGGAACTAATAAAGATTTAAAACAGTTTAATTGCACTTTGCTTCATCAAACTGACAAAGATTAAAAATGATAATACCTGCTGACAATGTTATGGAGAAACGGGTTTACATATATGACACCTTGGGGACTATCAGTTGGTAAAAATAATTGGGTAATTCTGCAATATTTATCAAGAGTAAAATGTTCAAATCCTTTTTACTTCATAAATGCACAAAGATTTTGTATTTGAGATTGTTTATCAAGGAATTAATTAAAGTTTGGAGGAAAATATAAATTAGATAAACTCCTAGGATAGGAATGATTGGTCAAAGACATGTCAAATCAGAAATATGTTTCAAGGAATGTTTAACGATATGAGAGAAAGTTCATAGGATAATGCTAAATGAAAAAGCATGACACAGAACAATGTATTTCATCTCAGTAATACATGTGGGGGGTGTGTGTGTGTGTGTGCGTGTGTGTGTGTGTGGCGTTTAGACTGCAACCTCAAGTAAAAGATAGGAAATATTCTATGAAGAGCTTTATTTATGGATGTTTAGGAGTATAATGAATTTTATTTCTTATTTATACTTTTCTGTATTTTCCAAATTCTTAATAGTAAGTATATATTACTTCTCTATTCTGAACAAAATAGCAAATGGATTTTTAAATAGAAAAATTATGATTAAGCAGAATTATGTGTCCAAAATGTCTTAATAGTTCTTTTCTCATTACTTCTATTTCTTGTCTCTGTGAGAGTGATAATGTTCATTTGTAAATCTTACCAGATACAGTTCACATGATCTTGTGGTTAATAGTGCAGTTTCTAAGGTAATATAATTTCTATTTTTATCCTTTCTCAAAAATTCTTCATTCTGTTTATTTCTACTGTCAGTTTAGGATGTCCATACTAACTCTCTTTTTCCTTCTTCTAAACCAGATATTCCCATTTATTTCCATATGATCAGGTTTATTATATCAAATTTCAAGACAATTGTGAAATTTTTGTTTAATATTTTAATTAACTTTTTTACATTCAAGTAGTTTATTATAGTCACTTCGTGGCTGCTTAAGGACACTGGGATTTATTTCTTTTCCTGAATGTGTATTTCCAAGAATGAGTGGACAGTCTATCAGTTTTCTTCTTTGTCGTACATGTTATTCAAAGTATCTGGTTTACATTCTTGCTGGGCATGTTTTATTTACATTTGAAATGTTTTTAAACCATCTTCAATAGCTTGGTGAATTTAAGGCCAAACAACATTTCTGTTGTTCATGTATTTATTTATTCATTAATCAGTACACATAGTAATGTCACTGAGAACATCTCATATGGCTGCCATGCAATCTGTCTTGTTAGGAGCACAAATAAATGATAGTGTCCATAGTCTAAGGAGGAGCTCATGTTACCTTAAGAAATTGACAAGGAAATATCTACAATAAGCTGGTGCCAGAGCTGGGCTCTAGGTTCTATGATGTCAGAGACAAGACTCCTCATCTTCTATTGGAAGCTGAAGAAGAGGGTTCTGTTGGTTTTCTAGGGATGCCTTAATAAAATATCAGAATCTGGGTGCCTTAAGCAACAGAAATTCTTTATCTCAGTTCTGGAGGTCTGGGGTCTAAAATCTAGGTGTTATCTCTTGGTTCTTTTGAGGGCTGTGAGGGAAGGATCTGCTTCAGACCTAGGTAGCTTGTAGACAGCTGCCTTCTCCCTGTGTCTCCCCACACCATCCTCTCTGGGTATGCATCTGTTTGTTTGTTTGTTTGTTTGTTTTTACACCTGGCATTCTTTTTATAAGGATACTAGTGTTATTGGAGTAGCATCTTATCCTACGTCAGCATGATCTCCATCTTAACTAATTACATCTACAATAACCCTGTAACAGAGGTTGGAACTTCAACACATGAATTTTGGAAGCACTATCCCATCCATGACATGGATAGACAGGAGGACATTTTTGTATAAGGCTAATCCTTGATAAGGAAGAGAAATTCAGGAGAAATGAGCAGTCAGGAGAGTTCAGGAGAAGATACAGGAAATATAAAAATGCAAAGGCAAGAGAAGTGGAGTGCTTGAGTGTGCGTGGTCCAGGAGAGACTGAAGGCTCAGCCCAGGCCTGTATTCCTTCTCAGAAGTGCTGGATGGATAGAGAAGGCAGCACAAGTCTAGTAAAGAATTTTATACAGATTCAGATTTGAATTCTAGAAATGCTTCCTCTGATGACAGGGTGATTTTCATGAAGCACGTTTTCTTCTACCAGCAGGACCCTGTTACTTGAGCATGCTCTTTTCATTCTAAGAACTCACCTACCTTTTTTTTTTTTTTTTTTTGAGTCTTTTCCAATGCTTTTTGAAAAACTGTGTCCCCAATTTTATTCTCCTAATTATCTTAAATTGTGTTGTTTTTATTGTCTTCCAAATAATTTAATTCAGTGACAAGTTCATTTCAGTAAAAAAATGAACAAACTCCAATAGTGGCATTTGTTACTTACAAAATGAACTGGGATATGTATTTAAATATTCATAATATTGTAAATTACTGTTTGAAATTATATTTTTGATCCCATATCATAGCATTAACAACAAAAAAAGAACTCTGAATCCTAACAAAATCATTTAGTTTTAAAATGCACCTGGGATTCTGGCATTTAAGCTTTTGTGAACCTAGCCTTTAACAATTGTTAAATCTGTACGTGTATTCTCACATGCCTTAACTTCTTTTGCAGAAAGCTTCTTAAATTAATTCTTACTTTAGCTCTTCTTTCAGCCTGAGGGTGACTTCAAGCAGACTTGTATGTTTCATGACTCTTAAAATCTTTCCAATTATAAAGTAACTGCCTGGATTTATACCCAAAGCAACTTAGTTGATTAAAAGATTATCACTACAAACCCTGTTTATTTTGTTGAATCTCAAATTGGCACATTTGCTCTATCCTGAAGGCACAAGTGCAACTGTCATCAGCATTAATTAAAATATTAATAAACACAGACAATATCAGAAGTTTCCTGTAGTTATGATTGAAGAACGAGCGTATAGCAGCACGAGATGGTATTTAAAATGCTTTTTTAAAGTTGTTTACATCAGATTGAAAAAATTAGGCCTTTCATCTTGTCTAGTGAAGGGCACCATATTGACATTGTGTCACAGCACTAAAGACAAGGAATTGCTGAGATGAGATGGTTCATCATGTGGAAAATGCTGTCTTACTCATGCCTAATAAAGCTCCCTCTCAAATCTTTCATAAAAATTACTATTAACCTTCCGTATACCCAAGTTTTCATTAAAGTTTTTAATTAAAATGTATTTAAATATAACTGTACACATTTCTGACTTCTCAATAGATCCTACTGAATTATTGGTCTTTTCTTGATAATGCACTCATATTAAGAACATAAGTCAACATTTGTACTACAGTATAAAAATTACTCAAGAGATATTAAGGCATAAGAGCATCCTCTGAGAAATTAATTCAAGAATCAAACAAGTGATTAGACTGAGGTTTCTCTCAAAAATTTTATCAATTACACAGCCTCTATCTGACCATTCTGCTTCATTTTTTTATTCTGTGTCTCTATAAAAGTAAGTGTTCGAATATTATTCCAGAAATATTACTTTGGATTATCACCTTAGAAAATTAGATCTTTGAATCTATCCTTAGTGCTTAGAAATTTGTTTCTTCATATTGCTTTTGGCTGAGGTTTACAACTTGCTTGGAAGCCAAGTCTTCCAAGAATCGTAAAAAAGCAAGTTATTATTGAATTAGAACTTTGCTTTGAACATTGGCTAGTTTTAATCTCATATTGAAATTTGCTTTGTACTGTCCTTACAGCCCTATTTGCATATTTAGACAAATAAGTAGACAAATAACTCCAAGATAGTAATTCCATGACTTTGTGGAGGGATGACAAAACTACTCAAATTCAGAATAAGCATCCCTAATCCAAAAATCTGAAATCTGAAATGCTCTGAAATTCAAAACGTTTTGAATACAGTTATGATGTGACAAGTGGAGAATTTCACACCTGACCTCACATGATGGATTGCAATAAAAAGCAAAGATTGTAACTGTGTACTAGAAATAAGGTATGAAATTAGCTACAGGCTTTGTGTATAAGGTGTATATAAAAAAGAAGAATTTCATATTTAGACTTTGGTCCCATAAAACACTTTTTGTTCCGATCATTTTATCCCAAATGACCTATAGTATTATTTACCTAATATGGTGCACTAAGAGATTTTTAGTAAACTTTTTTATACCATAACTTCATACAAATCTCCTCTCAAGGGATTGTTTTCATATTGATTATGTTAAAGTTCTTTAGAATAGTTACTTTTAAGATGACAATAACAATAGTGAAGCAGGAAAGAAACGTTATTTATTTATAGTCTGGAACAATTAGAGAAGAATTTTTTAAAATAATTTAAATTACAATAAATGCTACAAACTCAATCCCTGGATTTTGTTTGAAAGCCCATTCTAAGAGTAGAAGGCAATGACCAAATAAATTAAAGAATAAACCAGAATATTCTATTTATCATGTAGGTAGTTCTTACTTACAGACTTCTATAACATCAGCTACTGTGTTGTTTTAAAACATATCAGCAAATTATAGTAAACAGCAAATAAAATCATGCAGCATGGTTTAAAAAAACATAATGATTTTTACTATACCCCAGTAGGACTGGTAGAGATGAGCAAAATGGCTAAAGGCTATTCAGTGTTGGGAGTGCTGGAAACTAGAGCATAGAATTGGAAAAGTACATCTGTGGAAGTACTGGGTAAAAAAAAAAAATGAAAAGTTAAGTTGAAGGGAACTTGAATGTTAAAGAATCTTGTAAACTAGGCTTCCCTAAAATGTGTGGTTTGGAATACCACTTCCTAAATACAGTGATAAACTTCAAATCTTTTTGATTTAAAATATTTTTTTCTTTTGGTTGGTGGTAGTGGTGCTTGGGGGTGGAACCCAGGGCCTCATGTATGCCAGGCATATGCTTTAGCACTGAGCTACATCCCCCTAGCCCAAATATTTTTAATTTTTAAAAATATGTTTCGGATATGCTGAAAGATAAGCATAGTATTTTTTTAAACAAAAAGACCTCTGCCTTTGCCCATTTGTACAGCTATAACAAAATGCCATAGATTGTGTAATTTATAAACAATAGAAGCAATAGAAATCTTTTAGACCTGAAGAATAGACCTGTATTTTAGGAGGTTAATCAATATGTTAATTAATATATAAAACCAAACATATTAATCTTTAAATATTTGATTTTTACTTTATTTAAGTATTGTGAATGTATGTGTCAATATATAAAATGGTAAAATACTAATATTTTATAAAAATCATCATAATTTACATAATATTATATTCAGTATTTATTTTCCTTACCCTGCTATAAATTCACAAAAGTGAGGCACTCTTTTGCTCATTGGTAAGCGCTTTTTCTTTTTGGTGTTTCCAGCATATATGCCAGAATCTAGCACATAGTAAACATTTAATAAGTAATTGATGAATAGATAACTCCTAGATAGAAAATTAAGAGAATTAAAGCACAGTTAACCAAAATAAGAAGGAAAGATTGTGCCTGGTACAGAGTAGAAACCAAGTAAATATTTCCAGCTTCCACTTTAGGTAAATTGGAAATATTTAAATTTGGCAACATAAAAATGAAATTAGAAATAACAGTTTAGGGGTTGGGGTTGTGGCTCAGCGGTAGAGAGCTCACCTAGTGTGTGTGAGGCCCTGGGTTCGATCTTCAGCATCACATACATAAATAAATAAATTAATTCAATAAAGGTATTGTGTCCAACTACACCTAAAAAATAAATATTTTAAAAAATAATGGTTTATATTAGAAACTATTTATGGAAAAAGACTCTTTGAGAACAAATAGATGAAAATTCCTGAGAAGACTATGTAAGAGAGTCCAGGATTGATGTTCTTAACATCAAGAAACTCCTTTAAAGCAGCACTTAAAAATAAATATTCAGTAGGCGCCCTCTGGATACCAAGCACTCAGCTTTCCTTCTTGATTTCTTGTTTTGATTGCTGATATGATAATATCAGCATTACAGACCACAAGGAGGTTTGCTCCATAACAGTCCCTGATTCTGAGGAAGACAAGCTGGTTTAATTTTATTGATAGGCAAATCAGATCACATCCAGCAAGTATAGGCTCTCAGGTATAATGATGATAAGATGAAAACAAACCCATGAAACCTGACTAGTTTTGAGATGGCATCATTTCAATAGTCAGACAAACAAAACAAAACTCAAAAAACAAGCAAGCCTCCAATGTTCCACTCGGGGTCCAGAACCCATCATGTGTGATGTCTTGATAGGGGCTTTCAGAGATATACTTGAAGTTAGGTAATGTTTTTAATGAGGTGTCTTAAAGTAGGACATGTAGAGAGAGCTTGGCAGACTTCCATATCCCTGTGGCACACTTAGTGAGGCAAAAGGTTTCTCAATGAATAAATTAGAAACATTTGTCTTTTGAAAAATGCAAGGCTGCACCAGCTAATGAGGACAGCTAAAATATTTGTCACAAGGAATCTTGGAAAGACTGAACTTTCCCTTGCCCCTTTATCTTTCCAGGTATGGAATATTAGGCAAAGATAACAGACAGACTTGGGTTTCAAATTTTAGAGAATGAAAATGTATTGAAAGTCAGCTGTTTTGATACATATATTTTTATTGTTTTGAGTCAGCTCCCGACTCAAATTCTCAAGTGACTGAAATTCTCTTTGGTTTAAATTATCAACAGGGAAGGATTTGAAGAATATAGCAAGAGGAGTCTTCCTGCTACTTCACTTAGATTAGGCCCCCCTGGCAAGCCCTGCTATTCAAATGCATTTGACTCCATGAAGGAGTATTGAAAGGGAACTGTTTATTATAGACTGTGGTTGTGAACAAAGAAAATCCCCTTTAGGAATTCAATTGGGATTGAAAAACAATATGATTCAAGATAAAAGGGAATCCATACAGTGTCATGAGAATTCAGAAAAAGATGCTGTTACCTTTGATTTCAGGGAATATACTAGAATCGCCTCAACAAAAAGAAATGAATACCAATTTTCCTCATTTTTTCTTATTTGTTTGTTTGTTTGTTTGTTTATTTATATCCAGGGATTGAACCCAGGGGTGCATAACCACTGAGTCTTAACCCTAACCTTTTTTAAAAAATATTTTTAGTTGTAGATGGGCACAATACCTTTATTTTATCTATTTATTTTTTTGTGGTGCTGAGGATCGAACCCAGTGCCTCACACATGCCAGGCAAGTGCTCTACCACTGAGCCCCAGCCCACCCTAGCCCTTTTATTTATTTATCTATCTATCTATCTATCTATCTATTTATTCATTTATTTTGAGACACTGTTTCACTAAATTGGTAAGGGCCTTACTAAATTGCTGAGACTTCCCTTGAACTTGCAATCCTCCTGCCTTAGCCTCCAAAGTCACTGGATCAGAGGCCTGTGCAACTGCAACCAGCTCACTGTTTTCAATCTCTTTAAACACTGAGAATCTAAGAATCTTCTTTTAGTTGTGTGCAGACACATAGTAACACTGGAAATCAGATTGCTCCTGAGACAAAGTCTGAACACGGTATGAAACTGTCTATGATGTACACCGGGCAATGGAGAAACAAACCTGTGTTCCTGTGTGTCATATATAAACATATCTGT
The DNA here is from genome assembly GCF_052094955.1 of Ictidomys tridecemlineatus. NCBI lineage: Eukaryota > Metazoa > Chordata > Mammalia > Rodentia > Sciuridae > Ictidomys > Ictidomys tridecemlineatus. The sequence goes on from NC_135487.1 coordinate 54,856,263, forward strand.
GCTTTCCTCTGCATTGTACTAGAGTCAGTTCCTAAATCATTTTCTCCATTCTACCTCACTGTATTGTTACCTCTGTATACCCCCCAAAATTCTTTAAAACTGATTGCTGAATAAAAGAACAATTTACTTCCCTTCCTGCTACTTCCTCATTCTGCTTTGCACCTTTATTCTTTGTATAAGTCACCTGTCAAATGTGTGCTTGTGAGTGCACTTCTGGGTGAGATAGAACTGCTGATAAATTCACATCTTTTTAAGTGCTCAAATGCTGAGCTATACACACTGCTCTCAGGATGATGTAGAGTCTGCTAGTGAAAACACACAGTGATTTGGCGGGTAAGAAGATGCGAGATTCAAGCCTGATTCTACTAATTATTCTGTAGAGCCTTATGCACATCAAAAGTCACTAATTCTTGGTTATCACTAAAATGTGAAAAATAATATATGAACTGATTATTTCTCATGAAATAAAAACTAAGATAATAGATTATAAATTTGTTTGGAATTTTGCAAGGACTGTATGAATAAAAGTAATTAGAATGTTCTTGAGTTCTCATATCCATTTACTTATATAACTAATATTTTCAAGTGTCTTGAAATACTAGACAAGTCACCAAAAACGAACATGCTGAATAAGCTATATATGAAATATATATATATATATATATAATATTCACCTAGTGAATAATATTGGTTTCAAGTAAACAATTAAAATCAAATGAACCACATATATAGTTGTATAACATGTTGGGTAGAAGGTAGGGAGAAGCTGTTCTTCCTACTTAATATAAATTAAAATAAAAAAGCAAATGGAAATGTACCCTTATGTCCACTGCAGAGGTAGGCATAATTCTGAAGGGCCTGTTAGAAGATAGATTATGTAATTTAGGAATGCAAAAGAAGACAGAGATGCAAAGAATATGAAAATAGAAGTTCAGAGGATTAGATAAAAAGGGAATGAAGGGAAGGGAGGGTGGATAGGAAAGACAGTGGAAAGAATCTGACATAACTTTCCTGTGTACAAGAGTGAATCCCACTATCATGTACATCCACAAGACTGGGGCCCTAATTAGAATAAGATATAGTCCATGCATTTATAATTTTATCAAAATGGACTCTACTGTCCTGTATAACTAAAAAGAACCAATAATTTAAAAATTCAAACAAACAAATAAAAAGGGAGAAGAGTGGTACCTGACCAGGGGCAGGGCAAGGTGCTGGGTAAGAGTGTGGAAGGCAGGAGTCAGACAATAGGGCCATCACACCCTTGGTAGGCCATAATAAATAATTTGGACTTTGCCTTGAGATCAGAGAGGAGTTATTGAAGTGTTTGGAGCAAGAGGGTTACACAATTATATTTGTGTTTTTGAAAGATCTCTGCACTATAGAAAGAGGACAATAGAAAGGTAGTCACAGATATATTCGCAAAATATGTTCAGTTTGAACTAGGTACATGGGCATTTGAAATGAGGAAAAATGGACTTGATTCATGAAATGTTCAAGTTGGTTAATAATCAGGACTTTGTGATTGTTAAATGCCAGAAGTGAGGAAACTGGAAAAGTCAAATATAATGCCCCATTTTCTGTCTTGAGAAGCTAGGTGAATATACAGCCATTTGCTGAGGTCGGAAGCACAGCAGGGGGAAGTTTGGGTAGAACAGTAATTGCTTACACTTAGTCAGTGCTTAAACCTTAAGCTATAATTCTGAATTCTCTGTATCTAATCTATTATTTTGTCAATGAAGAAGCCGATACAAGTAAAATGATGTGCCCAGGTTCCCTCGGCCAATGAGTTTGCGGCAGAATCCAAGCTCTTGACACTAATTGTGTGCTAGCCACCCCGTAAGAGCATCACTTCAAAATTGAGCATGTTATGTTTGCAATGTTCTTAAAACATAAAGCTGAAATGATGAGGGAAATAAATCTTGAGTTACAGACAAAATTTTATAGCCGTCCACTTACCACTTGACTTATGTTATATTAAATGAAGGGAGAGTTGGGAAAGGTGAACACGATTGTAAAAGTAAAGAAGGTACAATTAGAAGGGCAATGGGCAGAAGGGAAGCCAACACTATAAATCTCTGACTTGAGAAAGTGACACCTCCTAAAGATTGGAATGGAGGATCCAAAGTGGGAATATTGACTCTAGAAGGGTATGATGTTGCAGGAGACCAAGGGATAGAGGAGTTTCCAAAAGAAAGTTGTAGGTCCCTGCCCAGAACAGAACACTTACTAATAGGTCAACCAAGATGGGAGTAAAAAAATGAGAGAGATTAAAAGGAAACTTGCCTTTAAACGTGGAAGTTGCTCTCCTACTTTCCTGATTTATCTATTCTTACAATCAAGACCCCACTAAACTAAAAGGAATTTAAAAATACACATATGTACACTCTTAAATATAGAAATAGAAAGCACCAGCAGAAGAGAGACTTCAACCTATTTTTGGAAGATGGGGAAAGATGTATTTTATGTACATCCACAATGCAAAGTACATGATTAACCACATTATGAAGTATTCACAAAGGGAGAGGGATTGATTTGCCTCACCCACCTCCTTAGAATACTGGAGACACCAGATAGCAGGCAAGAAACTAAAGAGACTTTGTGTTGAAAATTGGAAATTCACTAAAAAAATCTCTATATAAAGTAACATAGCTCCAGACAGAAAACCAAACTATTCTTCTCCAGAATATTCTTTGGCTTGCAGACTTATCATCTTGTAGTGTAACCCGTCATGCATATAAAGCTTCCAATTAACTTTATAGAGCATCACAGTTTAATACTAGAGGAGAGCAGGGGGAATCATCAGATACTTGTGTAAGACCTCTGTGATGAGAGATGAGACCCAAAGAAACAACCAGAAACTGGAACTCAGAACAATTCAGAGAGAAGGAGGGAAAGGAAAAAAAAAAGAAGAAGAAAAAAAAAGTCCATAGTTAGTGTCTTCTGGAAGAAATGAAGAAGATGTGGCCCCTAAAACACAAATAGACAACTATGAAAAAAAAGGAACATTCAAGAAAATAGGGGGAATAGGGTTAGAAATGATGGTGGAATGTGATGGACACTATTATTCAAAGTACTTGTATGAAGACACAAACTGATGTGAATATACTTTGTATACAACCAGAGATATGAAAAATTGTGCTCTACATGTATAATAAGAATCGTAATGCATTCCTCTGTCATATATAACTAAAAAATAATAAAAAAAGAAACAACATATGACTCTTGCCAAGTAAAATATGCTTTTGGATAAAAGGTAAATTAGTATATATGAATTTAGAAGATAAAATTGAGAAAATTTCCCAGAAAGTACAATAAAAAGACAAAGACATGGAAATTATGAGAAAAACAAATTTTAGGCTGAGTCTAATAGTTCTCTCATTTAACTAATAGCAATTATAGAAGAGAATTTTTGATAAACAGTAAGAAATTATGAATTAAATAATAACAGAACAAATGTGAATTAAATAATTATTAATTAAATAATAACACAATTGCAGTAAGTGCTTTCGGTGTGAAAGAGCCTTTTAAGTAATGAGGACAATAGATTTAAAAAACAAAAACAAGAAAACCACGCCAAACCTCCTTGTCAGAAATTCTCAACACTGAGGATGGAATAAAATTCCAAAAATTCCTGGTAGAAGGGAAATTGGGTGTGAAACAGGATTTTGAATCAAATGGAACTGAGTTTTCTTAGAAGCTAGAAAACATAATAAAAATTGCCTTCAAATTAGTGAAGAAGTATTTCCGACCCAAAAGTCTATATCCAGCTAACCTTTCAATCATTCTCTGATAAAATAAAGCTATTTTCAATGGAGCAAGGCCTCAAAAATGTGCCTACTATAAATCCTTTCTCAGCAAGTAAATGGATGTTGTATTCTGCCAAACTGAAGGAATAAATCTGAGAAGAAAAAGATACGAATCCAGAAAATAGAAGGCAGAACACAGGGAAAAAGTGCAAGATTCAAGGAATGATAATGAAGAGAATGTTTGGGTGACAGCTGTATATATAGTCTGGAAAAGCAACCACTCCAGACAGGAGTAGGAAGACTTGGGGTTCCCAAAGGATTGGTAGGAGTTGGGGATGGTTATTACATGTGTTTGGCTGTATCGCGGGGAGAGACTCAGGAAACTGAATTAGAAAAATGTACATAGAAGAACCAAGCAAGAAAACAATAAAGCACTTTTTAAACTCTAAGGAATGAAAAAGATACCCAAGAAATATAATGTGGTCTAATTACACTGGTATATAACTAAGTAGGTACTATTAATTTAAAACATAATTGTTATACATGTATTTTGCTTGGGTAGAAAGAAGTATATCAGAATTTACTTGAAGAAAGGTAGAATCTCCCTACCTTGTGATATGAGAAACCTGTAATTTAAAAATCAAGAATTAGCACTTACAGTCAAGTTATTTAGAAATTTATAGGGGGTGGGAGCCCTAAAACATTGAAAGTTATTTTGTGTGGATAGAGAACATAAATTGGGAATGAATGGAATTTTAATGGAGACATATTTTGTGCATGAGATGACAAAGTCATCAATGAATGAAAAGGAGTGTTCAAGAAATTGATAAATAAATGGTATATGAAAGAGTAGACAGATGTTACTATAAAGAAGCTGTCAAAGGAACGGGTTTTACAGGATGAGAGAAGACCAATAGTTTTTAGAGGGCAGGGTGGAGAGTAATCCATCCTTCTAACTCAGCAGTGGATTAGTGTGTGGCGTGATAAAATCATCATGCTCTACTTTTAAAGGCTGTAAGATTGAATGTTGACCCTAGGGAAAACCAAGTTATAGTTGAGTCAACAAGGAGAGGGAGGGGAAGTATTCCTTGAGAGGGTTGAGGCTCAGTGAAGATGTAGCTGATGATGTAAAGGAAACTCTGAGTTCAGAGGAAAGAGACAGAAGAGTTGGGATAGGGGGAATAGTTCAGCACATTGTGGGGAGAGAAGATGACTATAAGAGCTTACATTCTGGGACGAAAGTGAAAGTAGGCTAAGTGAATTAAGTTTCAAAAGGTTTGGTGGACCCTGGGCATTGACCCAATGGTTCAGGGGCAGGTCTGGGTACTCTTTATTCCACTTGGTTTGTGTTTTAAAAAATATACAGCGACAGCAACAAATAAATCTCGAGAAAAGTTTGTTATTTGCATGTACAATTATGCCAAAATGAAACCTGTTATTCTGTATAATTAAAATACACTGAAGAAAAAAAAAGCCAATGGTGCAGCACAAAAGATGGAATGAGGCTTTGAACAACAAAAAGCATGAATGGTTGATTTGTCAGTCAGCTCTAAGTCACATAGGTAGACAAGGTGTGCTCCCTGGGTCTGTTCTAGGGCATCACTGCTGGGGACAGAGAGAATGGCTAGCACTCACTCAAATTGAAAAAAATTAAAAACCTAGGAATCTTCTAAAATAGATTCCTCTGCTCCACTTCTCCCTGCCTCTACCACCCTTCTATTCCACCACAAGTCTGTGGGTTTGATTTCTTAATTACCTTCCCAAAAATCACTTCTCCTCATTCTCATAACTAAAATCGTCTAATCTATCATCACTTACCTTTACAAAATAAAAACTCCAAAATACATCTACTAGGTATCTAACAGATCTCATATAATTATTAAGGCACCATTAGGATGTCTTATATGTGCTAGACTCCAAGTAGGGACATGAAGGCATCAAACAAGGCCAGATAAAATAATAATTACAAAATCTTGTGATTTAGACTCTTAAAATATAAACTATATTTTCATGGGATTCCCCTCCCAATGCCAGATAAAATAATAATTACAAAATCTTGTGATTTAGACTCTTAAAATATAAACTATATTTTCATGGGATTCCCCTCCCCCCAAATGCCCACTGCTTTTCTTTTTTCTTTTTCCTTATTTTGGTCTAACTTCCATTGTTTGAAAGAAAACATTTGACCCTTGACTTCTTGGGTCTGGCTTATTTCATTTAGCATGTCCTATATAAACTGCAAAGTATTATACAATTACAAGCTATGTATCAACAAATGCCATAATTGTATTCTTCTTTGTGGATAAGTAGAACTCCATTGTGTGTATATATCACATTTTCGTAATTCTTTCATCTGTTTACAGGTACTTGGGCTGGTCCTATAACTTGGCTATTGTGAATTTCCCTGCTATAACCATCAATGTGGCTGTACCCCTATCATGTGTTGATTTTAGATCTTTTGAATATATACCAAGAAGTGGGACAGCTGGGTAGAATGGTGGTTTCAATCCTAGTTTTTTTGAGGAATCTCTATAATGCTTTCCAGAGTGGTGGTACAACTTTACAGTGCCATCAACACTGTATGAGTAGACCTTTTTCTCCCATGTCTTTGCCAACGTTTAGTATTTGTATTCCTGATATTTGCAGTTTTTACTGGTGTGAGATGAAAGCTCAATATAGTTTTGATTTGGATTTCCCTGATAGCTAGAGATATGGAACATTTTTTAATATATTTATTTGGTCATTTTTATGTCTTCTTTTGAAAACTGTTTGCTTAGTTGTTTTGTCCATTTATTAATTGGGTTATTTGGTTTTTGGTGTTTTGTATTTTGATATATTCTGGATAACTAGTCCCCTATCTGAGCAGTGGTTGGCAAAGATCTTCTAGTCTGTAGTCTCTTTCTTCATGCTCTTAATGGTTTTCTTTGCTGAGCAGAAACTTTTACATTTGATGCTGTCCTACTTATTGATTCTTATGCTTTAGGAGAAATCAGTGGAGCAGAGAAAGGGAATTGAGAAAGAGGGAGGAGGGATAGAGAATCAATCTGACCAAAGTTTTCTATGCACATATATGAATACACCATATTAAATTTCACCTTCATGTATATCCATAATGAACTAATTTTTAAAAAAAATATAAATAAATAAAAGAAAGATCAGTAGAGTAGAGGAAAGGGAAGGGGAGAGGGAGAAAAGGAGGGAAAGAGGAAATACTGGGGAGTAAAACAGCAAATTATATTCTGTGTTTATATGATTATGTCAAAATGAACCTCAGGATTATATATAATTATTACAAACTAATTTAAAAAATAAAAATGTAAAGTACATATAAAATTAACAATAAAAATATAAAATATTAAAAGTGTAAAATCTCGAAGTGTAGGAGTTTCAGGCAAATTAATGAAAAATTCATCTTTTATATGTTTTTAGTAAACTTTCTATAATCACCATGTGTAAACAGCCATCTATAAGTGCTCACCCATAAACCTGTTCCCACATTATCTTTTCACTAATGTCAGAAGTTAAAGAGGAATAAGGATGACTTTGAACTGAATCTTCTATAGCTTTTAAGTATACTCTACCTGGTTGCCTCAAAATTTGACTTTAGCTAAGCAATTTCAAAAGCAAAATGCTATATAGTTTTTATTTCATATTTATAAGATCTCACTAATTTCTAGTTCAGCGTTAAATTTATTTTCTAATTAAAAATAAATTTGTATTCTAATTAAAAATAAATTTACAAATTGAATGCAAATTTCAGATTAATGTTCATTCAATGCTGATTCTATAGTTGGCCAAGTGCTGTGTACTGTGAATTGAAAAATAAGTAAGACAAGATCTCCTTAAAGACACCATCTACTCCATGGAGAAACGGCATGCACAGTCAGGAGCTATGTGCCTATTCTTCCTGGGGACACAATCACAGAGATCACGATCTTTGAGTTAGAATGAGAAGTCTCAAGAAAATTATCAGTAGCTGATGTGATCCTGAGAGTCCCAGATACATTAATTTATTCACCAGCACATTCATTTGTTTATTCTACAGTCCTTAGTGAATGTCAACTATATGTCAGGCACTGTGACAAACACAAAGATGAACCGAACAGTCCCAGCCCTTAAGAGCTTAAAGTCTAGAAGAAAATGACCTGAAAAGCAATAGAGTAAATATTGAAGGATCCATGACACAAGTCTGTGCCAAATTCATGGCATTTGGCCATGGTAATCTAGAGGAATAGGAAAAGGACATGCCCAAGATGTCACATGAATGTGTACCACGATTGCAGGCTCTTTTCTCCCACTCAAATCACAGGATTCCTAAAGACAGGCTAACATTCTGAAGTAAATAAGGAGTTCCATGTCTAATCTGTAATCTAATTGATCACATACTGCACAAAAACAAACTGTTCAACTCATCACGTATTTCCAATGTCTAGTTTATTCAGTAAAAACCTGTTCACAGATGGAATAAATCTGTGGATCAAAAAAGAAGACCCTGGGTGAAACTTGAATGTTTTTGTAGAAATGAGAGAAGTGTCTTTTCCAATTTCAGAGATTTCTTTTCTCATTTTTTTTTGTAGTAAATTGCATGTGCATGTCCTATATAAAATGTAAAGTATAATTACAAAATACGTGCCCAAAAGAGTCCTAAATAAGCTCTAAGAAAGCCCTTGAAAAGCAGTTGATTAAGCAGTTTGTTTATTTTTTCTGTTTCTTTCTAGTGCAGTGCCTGGAGATGACCACCAAACGGAAAATCATCGGCCGTCTGGTGCCGTGCCGATGTTTCCGAGGTGAAGAAGAAATCATCTCAGTTTTAGATTACTCCCACTGCAGCCTTCAGCAGGTGCCAAAGGAGGTCTTTAACTTTGAGCGGACATTAGAGGAGCTTTATCTAGATGCCAATCAAATTGAAGAGCTACCCAAGGTAATTTTTGACAACATAAAACATAGATTGTAAATGAGAATTTCATAATTTTGAAGGATTTAGCATAATGACAGTGTTAACTGTAGCGTTCTGTCTGGGTAATTAACAAATGTTGGGGACTGATTTAATTTCCCCCCATATTCTTGTTACATTTTAATACCACTCTGTGTAATTTCAGGTGATGAATTAATAATAAACTGAACTACACAAAAGTCATCATTTTATGGGTCACACCTTCTTATTTCAAAGTGCTCTTTAAAATACAGATCAAAGGGTTGAGATCAACGGCTTGTTTAGAAAAGAAACTACATATTCTATTCTAGAACTGAAAATTGGTATGTTTACATTAAAGCAATGTTGTTTTAAAACCTTGAGCTATATTTTTAAGTCTGAGAAAGGTTTCTCTTTCTCTCTCTTCCCCACCACTCCCCATACACACACACACACACACACACACACACAGAGCACTGTCATGAACAAATGTGTTTTTGTTTCTGGATTTTAAATATTTGATTTTTAAAAATAACACTGAATTTATGTAGCATATAGCTGGTAAAAATAGTTGCTAAAAATTTTGGCTATCAAACTTTGCCTACATACACACCTCCATTATGACACAGTGCTATGTGAAGAAAACCAGGCCTCCCATTACCCTATTCTCTCCATAATGGAGAATAAGAAATTAACTAAGAGCAACCAAAGCCACAGCAGAGAGGTAAAATGGGTGGATCCTAACAACTGCCTAAATAAATCACTTAGATTAAGTAGCCAACATGGCATTTACCTGTGAAGGACTTATGCAGCAGACAGGACAAAAAATGCCATGTTACATTTCTATTGCTTATGCTTTAAAAAAAACACACACACACATGAAGTAATTTAATAATCAGATTTTTTTTTCACCTGAGAAACTCAAATTTCATTCATTATCAAAATCTGAGAGTTCGGGGCTGGGGCTGGGGCTTTGTGGTAGAGCATTTGCCTAGCACAAATGAGGCAGTGGATTCAATCCTCAGCACCACATTAAAAAAAAAAAAAAGTGAACTAATAAAATAAAGTTTAAAAAAAAACCCTGAAAATTCAATGTGCTGATCAAGACAAATGATGAGTAATTGTTTTCAATTATAATTATGAATTATGTTGTTTACATAATGCTTTAAAATTAGGTATTATTTAATGTGTACTTCAAAAATAATATCTCTCACTTTTGACAACCTAAGTTTATAGTGTCATCTTGGATCTTTCCAAGTTTATAGTGTCAAGCCTAAAAGAGCTGTCAGCCACACAGATTAATTCACCAGGATTGCATGTCAAGTAGAGGCTGGTCTGAAATGGGCTGTCTCTTCCAGTAGAATAGGGAGTCCTGGGGTGGGGAAAATCAACTCACTAAACCTCATCTCCCTGTGCACACTCACACATGGTGACCTTCACATAATGGATTCACAATCAATGCATTTTCACTGAATGGTAGAACAATGCGGAGAACTTTCTTTATAGAGTACTGTAGGACTTGATTAGCAAAATCATATAAGTTTTAACAAATCACACATGTAGTCTTTTGTTCTAATTTAGAAAAATAAGAGCACATATTTTTTTTTAGGTCAGACCAATCTAGGATTGCCCAATAAAGCAGAGATTATCCAGTTATATTTGAATTTTGGATTAAAAATAGGTAATTTTATACCTCACTTATGTCTCATATATTGCATGGGATAAATTTATAGAAAAAATAATTTATTTATATGAAATTCAGATTTAAGGAGGTATCCTGTATTTTTATTTGCTAAATCTGGCAACCCTAGGGCAATCTTGATTTATCTTAAAATCTTTGACTAGATCCATGAAACAGGTTTTGTAAGGTAAATAATAAAGCATGGTTAATTAATCAGGCAATTATTTGCTTAATATCTACTCTATTACATATACTTGAAGCATTGGGGAGTGGCGATTCTAAATTTCAATCCCTGCTCCTGAGGATTAAACAACCTAATTACAGAGAAGAACTGAAGCATTAAATTCACGTGCTCAGTAATGTATAATCAAAGTGAAAGCTAAATACTGAGGTAGAGCTTATGTAGGGAAGAGTTCCATTCTTGGAGAGGTAAGGGAAGAACTTGACCAAAACCACACATACAAAAATTAAGATGATGAGTGTATGTTGATGAGTGATGAGCATTTGGAGAGAGAAGAGGGAGGACTCAGACAGCCAAAGGTCTTCAGAGGCACACAGCATTGTTTTTCTTAATGCATTAATAAAATAATGCCATCGGAGAGTCTTGCACATCATGTAGCTCACTAGGAGTAAGTAGGCTTGGAAGATAAATCTTAAGATATTTTGTCTGTTTGGTTGGTTAAAACAATGAAATAGCAATAAATAAAAATAATGTAGCTACAAGAATAGTTATATATATTTCCCAAAATATTAGAATTAAGGAGAAATTATTAATTCTCCTATACTTGGTGTGCTTTTTATATTTCTCACATAATCTCTTAAGGTTTCTGTTAGATCCTAAATTCATCTCTGTTGCTTTCATAAAAAGTCCTATAAATTAGATTCTTCGACAGCATCTGATATATTGAGGTATAATCATAATTATACATGGATATATTTATGCATTATTAGAAATATAGGAAATTAAAGAACAAAAACAAAAGAAATGATGCATCAGTTAAACCTCTTTAAATGTTCCAAGTAATAGAAAACTCAATCCAAACTGACTTTGGAAAGAAATAGGTTTGATTAGCTCACATAAATAGAAGGTCCATCTTAGGACAGGATCCAGAATTGATTTGTTTCTGTTCACCCTCCTATGAGATTACCTTTCCTCGGAAGGTGGCTTCTCTCTTGTCAGAATAGTTGCACCAGTTCTTGAGTTCCCTCTTTCAGGGCCCAGAAAGAGAAATATCTGGTTCTGAAATTCTCTGAGAGGGACAAGAAAGTATCTCCCCCAAAATTCCTCAACTAACTTGCCCTTGGATTTCATTGGCCCCAGTGGTATTACAAGTTTACTGCTGGTCAGTTCCTTTGCCATTTGATGACAGACTGCACTGGGATGTCAAGAAAAGTTGGCATTGCCCACATTGGATTGGATAAGGATGGCTACCTCTGTGGAGGTGTGTGACTCCAGGCAGCAACACAATAGGGAGGACTGCTGGGGAGAGTGCCACAGTACACACCACCAACAAACCAGTAGAATGATGGTTTTAGGAGGAAAAGGTACTCTTACTTGGTGGCTATGCAGAGAGCACTAAAGACTCTTGGAAGAGTGTTGAGCTCTTTGAGAATTTAAGTCCTCAAATTTGGATTGACTTTGTATTTCTGTGTGCCATCTTCTTTTATTGCATTCTATTTATTCCTCTGATCTTTTCTATTTATTTCTCTGATCACCATTGTGATTTCATGTTTGTTGAGTAATAAAGTTGTGATAATATAGTATGGTAAAGGTTGCCTTTTATAAATGTTTTTATCCTTTACTTTCTGATACTTTATAGAGAAAATATTCTATCTAGTCATGTATCTGTAATATAAGCTGTTATACAACAGAGAGAGAACAAAAAGTCAAGGTTAAAGGCATTAGCAAAGATATATCAAGAGTATGTCAGAATAGATACAAAAATAGCTTTGAAAGAACAGGAAGTATTTTGATTAGGAATAGTTCTATCTGTTGCTTAATTTTGTCTAATAAAAAGTAAAAATGCAAAATTGCATGCCTTTCCCTCAGAGGCAGACACCTACACACTTTTTAATTTAATATTGCTTTGCTTGTTATTTTGAATCAGGAGCTTAAAATTATAGACAGTGCAATAGACTGCAACTCATGTGTATTACATTGGAAGTGGTGTGGGCAACAAATATGAGAAAAGAAATATGGAGAAATTTTTTGAAATTGACAAACTTTTTAAAAGAGAATATGAATAATATTGGAATATATATATATATATGTATATATATCCAAAATTATATTATGTGGGGAGAGAACTTGGTAAATTAAGTCAATTTCACCATATCTAAAAGAAAATGGACCTAAATTTGAAGCACCATACTTCCTAAGTTTTCTCCATTAGAACATATACAATTGATCCCAGAAATATCTTAGAGATTTATTAGAGTTTTGAACCCAGATAAACCTGGGATTGGATTTTATCATTGCCATTGGTTGGGAAGGTTTTTATTTTCTAAAAGCCTCAGTTTCTTCCTTAGCAAAATTGGAAAAATAGGATTATCTCTTGTGGAATGACAGATGAAAGAAATGAAAGAAGGAAGGAGGAAAGGAAGGAAGGGATGGGATGAAAAGAAAGAAAAATATAGGTAAAAGACAGCCAAAAAGAAGGGAATAAAGATTGGTGAATAATAGACATGTACATAGGTGAAAGAATAAGGCAGGACGAGTGGAAAATAAAAAGGAAGAAAAGAGGGAGGGAGGGAAGGACTGGAATTTCTCTCCAGGGATGAGATAATACATGTGGAATACCAGGAAATAGAAAGTTTTTCAATAACTGGTATTTATTATTCTCCTATCACAGGAAAAATAAGATCTCCATGGTCATTACCCTCAGTCAAGCAAAAGTTATATTTTGTAACATCTCAGGATAGTTCTAGGTATTGACTATCCAACAAAACATGTGGTGTGACCTCATCTTTCTACAAAAACTCCAAAGACCGATTCTAGGAAAACAATTCCATAGGTGATGGTTGTGTATTTGTTTTGTAACCCAAAACAACTATGTAGCATATCTGTGATGACACTACAGCTTCCTCATAGGATTTCCCTGACTCACAGTATCACAATATTGCATCATGATTGAGCAAATGCAACCTCAAAGATTATCTAATTCAGCCCTCAATTATTACTAATAGGTAAGTCAAGACTGTAAAAGTTAAATGACTCCCCTTGGCATATCAAAGTCCCATCAAAAAATTCTCACCAAAAGTCTTTGTATTAGTTAGGAGAGGAGAGGTTATGTCATAGTAACAACAAATCAAAATTTTGGTGGATAACTTAACAGTCTTGCTTTGTGTTGGCAGGGACCACTGCTCTTTAGGATCCCATAGTTAAAAACTAGTTGAATTTTCAACCCCGTGCAAAAATGCTGACTTATTATCTGTTTTTCAAGTCATGGAACCTCTTCAAAAATATTTATTTGAATGGAAGAAATCATTAATTTAAGGGTAGACAGTTGTATCGTTGGGAAGTTGTTGTGTTTAGAAAGTTCTGCAGTATATCTGTGATGTTTTCTTCTCTCCATCCATTTATCCATCCATCCAACACTTAGCTAGTAGCTCAGGTAGATGCAAAGATCATTTAAGGCATGCCTTCCCTGCACAAGGAAATATGTGTCCAGAAGCAGTAACTTGATTCTTCAAGGGCATAAAAGGAATTCCTGACTTTGCCGTGCGTTTCTTGTTTCCAAGACAAATTTTCAAGTTTCTTGGACCATTTTTTAAGACCATGCTTTATAGACTCTTAATCATCTTGATTTTTTTTCCTCTGGACATAATTCTAGTTCTGCCTGTTTTTAGATACTGATTTATTGAATAAAAAACTGAAACAATGTACCCAAATCTCAATGAACAAGATGTAGTATAATTCAGAAGAAAGGTCAGAGTTAGACACAGATGTTTAAGGTTCATTCTCCTAGACTTGACAGTGAAAACCAGAGGACAAAACACAATCAAGAGAAAGGAAGAGCAATTTTCAGAGAAACAAATATTAAACATTAAAAGCAAAGGGGTAGTACAAACATACCACTGGCCCTTGCCTAAGAATTACTTGTAGTTCCCTTGAAGTCATAGCAACTCTGTACATAGAGGTAAAGTTTGGAAATGTTATTATGCTGATGCAGCCAAAGAATACATAGGTAAGAGGAATGTAGCATCTAAATTGATTTGGATCTGTTTCTATGGCTTATAAAAACCTGTTTGCTCAATGAACATTAGAAAAGGAGATAGCAAATTACTATGTTGTGCTTTCAAAATTAATTCTGCATATTTCCTACCTTCCCAGATATTTGAGATTTAAGGTCTTGACCATTGCACATTTAAGCTTCAGATCAACTGTTTTCTATATCAGAGGGGGTAAGGTTTCACTTCTGTCAGAGTGCTATGAAAACCTTCAGAATGCGCACATAACTAGTGAGACATAGGGAAGTCACACAGATATTTTAAAATAATTAGCAGGAGAATCAAACAAATATTAATTTGAATATTAAGCTCTGTATCTCTTAAAAACTGCTAATTTTCTCTCCAGGCACATTGATGGTATCTTTAAAATGCTTTACCCAGCGTTACCGAAATCAGTTAATCCCAAGTGTCTGAATTTCAAAATCCAGAAAAATGTGGAAGATGTCACTTTCCTTCTTTTACTAAGGAAATATTTTTCAGCTCTCGTGTGTGATTTTCATTATTTTAGTTTAAAAACAATACTTCAACTGTCCGGTATGGAAAACACTCACAAGCACAAAATAAATTATATCCTTTCACAAGAAAAGAGGCAGTAAACTTACTGGTTTTTTTTAAACAGGAGTTTTAATGAGATATAATTTACATACCATCAAATACATCTTTAAAAAGTTCGGTGATTCTATTATATTCATTGAACTACACAATCGTCATCACTGTGTAATTCTAGAATATTTTTATCATCCCCTCAAAAACCCCAATTACCTCTTAGCAGTCACTTCATGCTCCTGCTTCTCTTAGCCTTTGCCAACTTCTTCCCCCAGGAATTTACATATTTTTAGGCATTTTATATAAACAGAATCATAAAGTCTGGGGTTTTTTGTGAGTGCTTCTTCACTGATTATCTTTTCAAAGTTCTATATTGTATCAGGACTTTATTACTTTTGATTGCCAAATAATAATCATTTATGTGGACATAACATATAGCCACTTTTTTAAATAAAATATATACTTTTTGAAATGCATAAAGATTACAAAATTTTACTTCTTTCCTAACACACATGTGCAACTTTTTTCATAATACTGCCTATCACTTTAGGACTACGTAGCTATAATACACAAAGTTGAGCTCCAGAATCCAATTTACTGCAGCATTTTGCTTTAATTAAGGAATTGTTGAAATTCAATTTCATAAGTATATAGGAAAAAATGAAAGTAAAATTTTAACACCATTAGCAACATTGAATTAACATTCAATATAGAATATTGTCAGTAAAGTGAGATGCAAGAAAAAAATAAGCCTTCATATCTACAGTTGCTTCTGTTAAGAAGAAAAGAGACTCTGGGAAGCCAGGTCCAGGGAGGGTTGCTGGCAAAGAGTTGCATGAGGCTTGTAGCTCCCTGTTGGTCACTGTGTGCAGCTGTGTAGCTGAAGCACTGATCATCCAACACTCAGAAGTCAGGGATTTATCCTAAAGGGATGTTTTAAACTGGTGAAAATTTTGTCATGGCCCGATTGTAGTCACTGACCCAGGAAATGAAAGAAATCACTAACTCTTCAGAAAATAAATGAACAAGAGTGAATCTGAATTATGGCAGCAGGCAATGGGTGAAATACAGCTCCCAGGTAATGACCAACAAGTAGTTGTGACAGCTGGGTTGGAGTTGTTCAGGCTGAGCCTTATGCTCAGGTCAACCAAGGTTTCTTCTTAGAGACTGTCAGTGGTTTTTCTACTGCGGGGCTTGCTTACCCTACAGCTAGTTCCTTCATATGTCTGCTTAGACACCACCTGAGAATATTTTCCCTTTTATTTTACACAAAAATAACAATACCCACCACCACCATGGATTTGCTTCCAACAAAGTTTCAGACTTGGGTGTCCCTAGGAGATGCCTAGTATAATTAGACTGTGTTAACCTGTGTTAAGACACTGCCAAAACACTTTGCATTAATATAAAACATTAGCATAAGAAGCTTCCTCTCATGTGCTGTTATTTTACCAAGAGTCAGATCTTTGACAGGGATTAGAAGTGAGGAAGTAAAGGAAAAGTTGGACTGTATCTACATTCACATAAATCACAAAAAAGATAACTTTCATTGAAAACAATTTTTCTAAAAAAATTTGCTGCCTATCCTGAGCAATGGGAAAAGAAAGGATAGTTTTTGTGGCTCTTTCATAGTCCAGGACTTTATATCATACACTCTTCCCATTTTCTTCTTTCTCTCAGATTCCATGTACCTTATTCATATAAAAAGAAAGAACATTCTAGGAAAATGTGCCACATGATATTTTCTCAAATACAGAAATGTGCTCTCTGACACTAGAGGCAATCAAAGGAAGAGTGTCATGAAATGTATGGGAGTGGAGGGGGAAATAGTCCCCTAAAATTCTTCCACATTGAATGTTCTATGATTCCTTGGTTTTAGCTTCTTTTAAAAATCCAAGAGGAAAAAAAAAAAAAGAACAATAGAAGGAAATGCTGTGACAAGCACCACAGTGACAATAATTACTGGTTACAGAAGTACTATAGTACGATGTAAAGATTTCTATAAGAAAGGACCTCAGCTTAACAAAACAGTCTGCCACTAATTAGTCATGTGGCTCTGGACAGGTCTTCTCCTTGAAGCCTTAGCTCTATCATCAGCAGAAGATGTTAATAAATTTGTTCCTGCCTCTCCTTGGATTGTGGTGAGAGCTAAATGATATACTGAATGATATACAATGGGGAACACTTTAAAAGTCCTAGACTGCTGCTCAGAATTTGTAGCACGGTGACAATTTGAACCCTACACTGTGGCTGTTGTGAGGATGGCAACCTCCATAGCCCCCCACTTACCTGTGACATTTGTTCAGATTCAAATTTCATCTGTAGCCACAAATAATACTCAGTGAGAGAGGCCCTAAGAGGAAGATCAAGGTTCTCATGGGATTAGGGGAATAGTTGTTAGAGAAGCAAACAAAGAAACAAACAAAAGAAGAGGAGTCCACCAATATTCTACATATCACATATATTCTCTTTTTTTGTTTGTTTGTTTTGGTTCTTCTTTTCATTTAGTAATATTTGCTGCTTAAGTTATTTGCCTAAGTCCATCTTTTGATTATATCTTTAAATGAGTTTATTTGAAATTAAAGACACTGGTTTATTTTATGAGAAATCTAATGAGATCAAAGGATTCACGGAAGAAAGTTCGGGGGTGACTAATTTTGAGATGCTAATTCATAGTTATGATTTTAGTTCATCAAAACTTGAATGATCATTGATCATTTTATTTTTTCCTACCACTGAAAGGAAATCTTTTGGAAGTGAAAAAAGCTACTCATATCCCTATAGTTGCTGATTAAACAATTGTCATGATTGAGAAATACAAAATAGATTGCTCTATTAAATATGACCTAAATTTACAAATGTAGAGCATAAAAAAACTGCTACTTGATCAATAAAGTTGCCTCATTGTATAATTTCATGTTAACAATTATTCTTTTAAGTATCTGGCTTCCATTAACATGGAATGGTTCACAACTTTGGCATTTAGCTCCAATTTAGCTCCACATATGATCTCTGGAGGCCTCTCCTTAGATCCTGGGTTTAAATAAAAGTGAAAAATGACCTTTTTCAATTCTTTCAAATCTAGGGGACATTATTCTGTCTTCCAGTGCTCAAAGTGTAGAATTCATCTGATTATGTGCAACCACATCCAGAATAAAACTGTTTCAGATATATGTGTAAGTGATACATTAATAATAAAAATTTGACTTTGTTTTTAATTCCTTCCCTGGAGCATCATTTTCCAGTACGTTCTTTTAAGGTAATTATTTTGGCTTTTAAATGAACAGGAATTTTTTCAATAAACATATATTGTAAAAGGACTCTCTTGAGTCCTATGGAAGAATGATATGAAGGACAGATTAGCAAAAACATTGTTTTATGTGGAAAGTGTTGGGTTTTTTAAATTCAGATTTCTGAATTTAAAAATCTCATTGAAATCTGATTAACACAACCTACTAGCTGATTTTTATTACCTTTTTTTAATGGTAGAAGATTCCCCAGACATTGGATGCAATATATCAGTTGATTTGTTCATTCATTCAGCAAACATTTCTTGGATTCTGGTTATATGTAAACAGCACTCTAGGTGCCAGCAACACATTATTGAGCAAGACCAGCATGTTCCTATTCTTATAGAATCTACTTAACTTCAAAAGAAGAATGCAAATAAATAGTTTCAAAGGAAAATTTTAGGTAATATCAAATGCTATTTGATGAAAATAGAGGAATTGCTGGGAGGCTTCTTTAGGCTGAAAGAACAGTAAATGTGTCTCTAAGGAGAGACTTTATGCTGTGTCCTGAATTACAGGATGGGGTAACCCATGCAAGAACTAAGAAAGACCATTCTAGGCAGAGGGGACTGTCTATATAGGAATGAGTGTGGCTCACACAAAGAAATGAAAGGAAGCAAGCATGTATAGAGTAAGGAGTGGTGGTATTTGACAGCAGGAGAGGTCGATGGGAGAGGTAGTGGGCCATCATATGAGTTCAGCTGAGCTACAGAAAGTCTTAAAATGTTCTTCTAAGTGGCATTGAAGAACTCAGGCAAAACAATAATATGAAATTATTTTTTTAATTTATTTTTTATTCTACCTTGTTATATATGACAGCAGAATGCATTACAATTCATATTACACATATAGAGTACACTTTTTCATATCTCTGGTTGTATAAAAAGTATATTCACACCATCTGTGTCTTCCTACATGTACTTAGGGTAATGATGTCCATCTCATTCTACTGTCTTTTCTACGCCCCTACCCCTTTCTTTCCCCTCCAACCCCTCTGCTCTATTAGAGTTTATCTAATCCTCCCATGCTCTCCCTTCCAACCCCACTATGAATCAGCCTCATTATATCAGAGAAAACATTTGGCATTTGGTTTTTTGGGATTGGCTAACTTCACTTAGCATTATATTCTCCAACTCCATCCATTTACCTGAAAATGCCATGATCTTATTCTCTTTTATTTAATATTCCATTGTGTATATATGCCACATTTTCTTTATACATTCCTCTATGGAAAGGCATCTAGGTTGGTTCCACAGTTTAGCTCTTGTGAATTGTGCTTCTATAAATATTGATGTGGCTCTGTTCCAATAGTATGCTGTTTTAAAGTCCTTTGGGTATAAACCAAGGAGTAGGATAGCTGGGTCAAATGATGATTCTATTCCCAGTTTTCCAAGGACTCTCCATACTGCTTTCCATAATGGCTGCACCAATTTGCAGTCCCACCAACAATGTGAGTGTGATTTTTTTCCCCACATCTTTGCCAAAACTTTTTGTTGTTTGTATTCTTAATAGCTGTCATTCTGACTGGAATGACATAAAATCTTAGAGTAGTTTTGACTTGCATTTCTCTAAGTGCTAGAGATCAATAATTGTTTCACATATTTGTTTCACATATTTGTTGATTGTATATTCTCTTCTGAGAAGTGTCTGTTCAGTTCCTTGTCCCATTTATTAATTGGGTTATTGAGGTTTTTTGTTTGTTTGTTTGTTTGTTTGTTTGGTGTTTAGCCTTTTGCATTCTTAGAAATAGAAAATGCAGTCATGAAATTCATCTGGAAAAATAAAAGGCCCAGAATAACTAAAGCAATCCTTAGCAAGAAGAGTAAAGCAGGTGGCATCACTATACCAGAACTTAAACTATACCAAAGAGCAATAGTAACAAAAATAGCATGGTATTAGAACCAAAATCGACTGGTAGACCAATGGTACACATGGAATAGAGGACACAGAGGCTAACCCACATAATTACAGTTATCTTATATTAGACAAAGCTGCCAAAATGTACATTGGGGGAAAGGTAGCCTCTTCAGCAAATGGTGTTATGGAAACTGGAAATCTATATGCAACAAAATGAAATTAAACCCCTCTCTCACCATGCACAAAACTCAACTAGAAGTGGATCAAGTACCTAGGAATTAAACCATAGACCCTGTGTCTAATAGAAGAAAAAGTAGACCCAAATCTTCATCATGTCAGATTAGCCATGTTTTTACTTTATCTTCTGGAAAGTAACATTTGAATAGACTTGTGGAAAAACAGAATCAAGGATAAGATTTTCATCCTTGAGAACTGGGAGAATTATACTATTAAATATTGAAAGGGACTGTTGTGTAAAGAAATATAACAAATTCTATTTTAGATGCAAAATATGAGATAATCAATCCAGCATTTTCACGAAGTTTGCAAACCACAGTGAGAAATCTAGGTCTGAACATCACTGTGTGGAGAATAGCAATACAAATCTAATCCATTCAGAGATCAGAAACATGTAGCCAGTCCTTGTTTTGTTACAGGTCATGCACCTTCCGTGAAACAGGCAGTGCAGAGATCCTGTTCTTCCAGTTCCTGTGATCAGGCCAGAAAGGTTTCAGATATGTAACTCAGGAAAACAGGCATGACTTTGTTAAAAGGGATAGGAAAGGGGAAAGGGGGATACTCTCAAGGGAGAGAGTGGGTCCTCTCAGAGAGAAAGACAGCATGTCCTTCCTCCCTCCTGTTTTATTGGGAGTCCCAGGGAAGTTTCCAGAGAGCACCACCCAGGGCTAACTCTTGACTTTGACTAACAGTAAAGGAACTGCATGAGCCACCTCTGAGAAAGGATGGTGTGCTGCTCACAGAATTAGAGATTTTAAAGAAATTGAGTCCCCTCTGCGTTTTCCTCAATTTCTTATCCCCTTAATTTATTATCCTTTGAATAGCCTCTGCCAAGTTTCCTTTGTGAGGGTCTTGATGTTTGGGCTGTCAGGATGGTGGGGGTTGTGACATGGTTTTCAGTGAAAAGGGAGGGTTCTGGAGACTTGGTTACAAGAGATAAAATTTTAAGGCCAGGGAAGATTTTGACACAGACGCCCACATCAGCCAGTGCGTGTCTGTCAGATAAGGCTCCCTGTGGTTTTAATAGCTCTTCATTGTTTTTTTCTCTCACTCATTTATTAACAGTTTGACCATACAAAATCTTTTGAAATGAGTTAGTAGCCAATTTATAAAGTTTTATCTTTTGCAGGTTTCATGATTTCCCTTATAAAAACTTAAAAGATCTAGTGAGAAACATATTTCCAATTGTTAACAACATTAGCTATAACAGCAATGCTGGGCTTTTAGATGAAGCAAATCCATTTTGTCACTTATCTGACCTAGGCCAGCTCCCATGTTGAAATTGCCTGCTTAGATCCTGTAGAAAATTGAATTTTACAATCTAATATGGATACATGTTAATTTTTCATTAAAAATTGAGCATCTTCTATGTGCAGGGTAGTTTGCTAGTCAATGGGGAAAATAGCAATTGAACAGATGGGAGTACTCTTTAGCATGAAGAAACAGATGGTTGCAATCAAGTATGTTGTCTGTTATGATGGATGGAGAAACAATGGTGTTTTGGAAACACTCAATGGAGCATCCTTCTTGAGGAATGTCATTGAAACTAAAACTTAACAAGGATTAAGAGTTCACCACAAGAGGAAGGAGCAGAATTTCTAGGGTATGAGTGAACCATATTTAAGGAACTGAAAAATCTTCATTATTACTTAAATATATAATGCAAGCAAGAGAATGGGAGAAATGAGGCTGGAGGAGTTATGAGGATTTTGCTAAACTAGGGAGTTTGAACTTTATCCCCAATCTTTGCTAAAAGGGAGTTTGAATTTTATCCCCAAATCTGTAGAAGTCCATTTAAAGCTTTATCTGGGTAACATTAATATCAAATATGTATTTTTAAAAGATAGTTCTAGTTGCACTAAGAATAGATTGTGAACAGGGAAACCCAAAGGCAGAGAGAACAGGTACACTGTGCTTGAGGGAATCTGTGAGAGCTAATGACAACCTGGCCCAGAGTAATGACCTTGAAGATGAAACAAGGACACAGATTGGAGAGGTGTTTGGGAAACAAAATTTATTGAATTTTGTTATCTGTTTGATGTCTTGATGTCAGGCTAAGGAACAAAATAGGGCCCAGATGATTCCCAAGTTTCTTCAAGAGGATGTGAAAGTAAGTTAAAAGGAGGAAGACATAAATCCAGGTGTGCATCACATTGAGGGAGCAATCTCCCCAGAAAGGAGTTGGCTATACAGGACACAGGAGTAAGTTTCTCTAGAATAAACTGTATACTTAGCAATTTATTTGATATGCTTTAGATTTGGAAATAGAATTGACAGGCATTTGACAGAGCTATTTGAGCACTTGGGGAAAATTAAAGTAAATATATAGAAAACTACATTAAAAATGAAAGTAGCTCAGTGGCAGAGTGCTTGCCTGGCATGTGTGAGGCCTTGGGTTCGACCCCAGAATCACACACACACACACAAAAAAACAAAACAAAACAAAACAAAACTTTCATGAATGAAAACAAGATCCACATTATACATTATTAGTGATTGACTGCAGTTTAACCAAAAAAATTGTAAGTATATGGGGAAGATGAGGAGAAAGAGTGATGATGGTTGGATGGTGATCCAATTTTTCAGTTTTCATGATATGAAATAAATAAACAATGTCTGAAATTGACTTAAAAACTATAACTTCACATACATTCTTTGGAAATAAAGAAGAAATTATAAGAAGTGACAACTAAAATAGTTGAAAAAAAGTACTGCTGGAAGAGGGATTATATGAGACAAATATGAAGATAAAATATTGACATAATGCTTTATAAAAATAAATAAATAATAATATATAAATGAAAATAAAAAAGAGAATTGGACTAGAAAAGAAAAATACCTAAGATTAACCCTTTGGTAGATCTGAACAAATCTGACCATATTATGACACTTCCTTGGAAAATGACCCATGAGATACTGATCAAAGTAAATGTTCAATGCTCAAGAAAAACATAAATGATCATTTAAGCAAATTAAATGACATAAAAAGTCAAAATGTATCTTCATCAAGGTGTGTCAATTTCTGCTTCTTGATTTTTTTTTTTGCTGTTTCTTGGACTAGTTTTCTGATAATTACATGTTCTAATGTTGTTCATTTTGGGACTCAGTTCTTTGTATGTGGCTTGTCAGCTTGTTAGACTCTAGTGAAATGATTCTCTATCAATTCCCTAAAGGCTGATTTCATTCTAGAAGTAATTCCAAATTGCTGCCTGAAGTAGGTCCCAATCTTGATCAAAGAGTCAGGCCATTCTCTGCTTTTTTACTGAAACATAACATCATTTCACAATGCTTATGAGTCTGACCTTGCATAGAACTCATCAATTGTCCTAGGTAAAATTCATCATGTGAACATTTGCTTCCAAAATTTAGTAGAGCTGTAAGAGGCCATAAGTCAGGATCTACTAGGAGAAGTATGTGCTGTATGTTTTTAAAATGTCCATTAACTTCAAAATTTCTCAAAAAGAAACATGAATATGTTGTGGAACCAAATGCAAAATTTATCTGAATTGTGAAGATTCAAAAAATGTTCAATCTATTCTATTTTTAGAAGTACTGTGGTAGAAACTTTTATGAGGTCTTGGACTAGACTTCAGAGGTAGTAGTTGCTCAGGTGTGAAGAAATTATGGAAAGAAAAAAAGCAAAAGATATGAATATATAAACTGACATTTCTTGCTTACAAGAAATTTTATTACAAGTATTATTTAATTTCAAAGTTCAGCTCCAAATTTCCAAAAAAGCCTTTAATTATAGAGACAGAGAGCTGCTGGAAGCTAAATGTTTGGTGTCTGGAAAGTGCTGAAGCCTTGGATTCAGGCAGTCTTGAACTTAAATTCCAGCTTGGAAAAGGTTCCAGCATCAGGCTCTGCCCTGGGTAAAATGGAGAAGACAGCTTCTACCTTGCAGTGTTGTTTCACCCGCCTATACTTTTTGTCTACTGACGACCTTGTGGCAGTTCTTACTGTTTGAAATTAAATAACATGATGTTTGTGAGGATGGGGCAAAATGTAAACCTTTAACCAATGGCAGTGATTATCATGAGCTGCAACATCACAAAGAGCACCGAAAAGTTGTCCTTTTCTCTATAAATTGAGAAGTGAGAGTCCCAAATTCCAGAAAGTTAATTATCTTTATTTCTGCATTAACAGTGCTACCTAATGAGAGAAAGTCTTTTGCATGCACTTATTCTTCCAAAATTTATGTGAAAATTAAATTTTAATAAATTCCTAGAGATATTTATCCTTTCTATGCAAAGAGGCAATTTCTTGTCTCCATAATGAAACTCAAAACAGCACTGAGTCAAGTCTTGACCAGTCAGATATTAGAGGAAACACCTTTATTCTCCCTTTAGAATGATTGTACTGCTTCTTGTGTTTCTGGTAACAAAGTGGCTTTGTATTTGAGTTTTCATTTGGGGATATGTGCATGATATTTGTGGCTCAGAGCATGAAGTTTTCTGTTTTCCTCAAATTTTTAAATAGTTGAACTAAAGATTTTTTCTCCCTTCTTTAGAGATGGCAATACAGGCTTTTGTTTTTTTAATTTTTAATTTTTTAATTTTTTATTTTTATTTTATTTTTTATTGGTTGTCCAGAACATCACATAGCTCTTGGCATATCATATTTCATACTTTAGATTCAAGTGGGTTATGAACTCCCATTTTTACCCCATATACAGATTGCAGAATCACATCGGTTACACATCCACATTTTTACATAATGCCATATTAGTAACTGTTGTATTCTGCTGCCTTTCCTATCCTCTACCTCCCCCCTCCCCTCCCCTCCCATCTTCTCTCCCTATCCTATCTGCTGTAATTTCTCTCCCTTTTTTTTCCTTTCCCCTCACAAGCTCTTATATGTAATTTTGTATAACAATGAGGGTCTCCTTCCATTTAGTTACATAGAATTTCATTCCCCTACTTTCAATGGAGTCTTTTTTGTGTTTCAGTGGTCTCTAACAGGAACATAGCTTCTTTTTTGTTGTTGCAATTAAACTCATCAACATTAATAATGGCTGCTTCTGTCATCACCAGTGAAGCACTGCCTACAGAGAAATTCTGTCTCTGAGATGTGGAGCAGGGCTGAGGCCAACAGGGCCCAGGCCTGGAGAACCATGATAGACAGAAGTCAGAACTCTATTTAGAAAAAATTATTCATAGAAATGGAGAGAGAGAAGTTCTTAGGAGGGAGTGATAGCATTGTCCATGGAATAGGAAGGTCAAGTAAGACAAGAACTGGTAGGTCAGGCACTAAAGTTTCATCGGAAGACAGTGGAAAGCTCTTGATCTTCCAGGTTTTCTCTGGGTCAACCCATTCAGCCATTCTCATGCCCTCAGCAGTACACCGAAGACTCAAATCTCACATGCCAGCTCCACTCTCTCTCTCTCTCTCATCTTCTCCATGCTTTGAATATACTTGAATTTTCAGTCAACAAGTGTAATGTCCCCTTTGACTCCTGTCTTCAATCCTATTTTCCTGTACTCAGCTGGTAACTATCTCTTCAATCTTATGAGCAGGACCCTCATCTTTTACTCTTCCTGCTTGTTCACTTTTCACAGCAACTTCTTAGTCTCACCTCTCCACTCTCCCTTGAGATTTCATCAGTTTTCCTCATTATCTCTTGGAAGATCAATGGAACAGTCTCATTGACAGTTTTTAAAGCAGACTTTCTCCTTGTTTTATTCTTCACATAGCCAACAATGATACAATGCCAATGTAAATATGACCAGGCAACTGTCTAAGCCTGAAATGTTGCTGAAACATAGAACTCCTTCTTGCCTCCGGGCTCCTGCTGTTCCCTCTGCTGTATGCCATTTTGTAATTCATCTCAACTGTCCCTTCCTCCCTTAGCCTTCATACTTCACTCATCAGCACAGTTATTTAACTCTCCTTGTGCCGCTATATGACTATGTGTACAATTCTGCCATTGTACTTACCAAACCTATGGCAATTTTTCACTTAATACATATTTATTGGGTGCTTCTTCTATTCCAGGGAAACAAAGATGAAGAAGAAAAACATCTATGCCATGTGTCTTCCTCCCCTAGTAGAACATGGGAGTGGGTCTATTTATACTTTGTTTCATCAGGAACTTACACAGACTAAAGTTATGTTATCACTACATATTTGTTGCTTAAATATTAGAATATGATTTTTGTCAAAGTGGATTATAGACATATATACACTAGAATATATGAAAACACAGTGAGGTACAACTAACCCTGCTTTGCAGGGAAGGCTGTCTAGCAGAAGTGCATTGCCAGATAGAAAACTAGAACACAAACTAATTGGATTTTTAAGTGAGAAATTGACCTTTAGGGGAAAAAAATGGAATTTTATCGATAACATAGTTAAGGATGGAGTCAAATTTCAAATCTAAATTTGTGTGATTCCAAAGCTTACATCTATCCCTTATTTCCACCAATGGAGAAGAGACTGGTTACAACACTAGCATCTTCTCCCTGCTTCATGAACATTCACAGGGCTAGTCAGCAAAGTTGGACCTTTAGTTACTAACAACTGATTAGGTCCCAGAAAGATCTTTTTAAAAGCAAAGTCAGCTTGCACTAAAATGAAAGTCGAGAGCAAATGCCATTCAGCCCAGTTGTTCACACACCAAGCACACTGATGACTCCTTATAGATTTTAAAGCCAATATTTTATTAAATGTCGAATAACCACAAATTTTGCCAATTAGTAGTTAGTAAAAATGTAACCAAAAGAAAAATCCCTAAGTCATACCTGTACATGCACATGTACACATATCTCTTAAATTTAATAGATATATCAGAAATCCACCCAAATTGCCTAGAAACAATGAAGGTGGATCAAAATTTAGAACAACTAAAGGTGTGCATTTTCATTTAGCTTTTCCTTTTTGCTGTTTCTTTCTGAATGTAATTATTATCTTGCTACTATCAAATAATAAAATATATGGAAAATAAACAATATTTTTATTTTAAATTTTTAAATGCAAATGATTTCTGAATAGTAAACGAATGACAATGTATTATATGGTACATTTTCAAACTCATGTCTTTATTCCAATAAACCAGATATAGTGCTTTTCTTCTAAGACAATGAGAAATGCTTAAAAAAAAAAAAACACTTGTTTTTCCAAAAGGGAAAATATGATTCAACTACATCTTTGTACAAATTGTTGCTGAAAAGATCTATATTTCTAAAACAATAACAGGGATATTTACTGTGTTCTATGATAAAATGCCCATGTATTTATCATACTTGCCATCTTTCTATAAGAAATCAAAGAATTCTTCTCTGCATCACATTCAGGATTGCTAAAAGGCACAAAGAAGAACCATAATTTTTCCCTTTTCCTATAGCTGAGCCTTCTTTGATGCTACCAGCACTTGTCCAGCCCTACACCTGCCACACCAGCCTTACACCACCACTCTTACTAAGACTCTAACGTCTTGTCTGACCACAAAATCCTAACTTGCTGACTGTCCATATACTACTGGCACCCATCCTTAATTTGTCCTAACTGTATCTCCCTCGTCACACCTACTGTTAATGTCTTACCTAACACATTTATTATTTTTCATCTCTTTTTCTCCCCCAATCTCCCACCTGCCTATTTTGGTCACAGGTGCCAATTGTTTCTCAAAAACAAAAATATGAACAAGTTCTTTCCTTGCATTTGAGTATTTAAGGGATGGATGTTAATGTGAAAGACTGGTGTAAAATAGCTTGGGAAGGCACACAAATCCATACATTGGAATTTTCTAGATTAAGGGCAAAGTCTAGGGATGTTCCTTTTGGTATAAAATGTACTTTTTAAATTACTTTCTCTGTTATAGTATGTATTCTATTTACAATCTATAAAACTGTTATTTTTTTTCCTGCATTTATAACCACTAGTTGACTATATACTCCAGGAATGGAATTTTTAAAATTTCATCTTTAAGTCCTGTCATTGTGCCTTCCCCTGAGGATATATGTTCAAGAGGTACTGAGCAGAAGCAGTTTAAGAGAAAGGGAAATGGGAAGGAAAGAAGAGAGTAAGAAAGAAAAGAAAGAAGGAGGAAGGAGATAGGCTAAGAGAGAAGGAGAGAGGAAAGGAAGATGGCAATATATTATACGCTACATTTTCAAACCAATAGCTGTTATTCCAATAAATCAGATATATTCTTTTCCTTCTAAGACAATGAGAAATGCTTTTAAAAAAGAAAGAAAAAAAAAGAAGGAAGAAAATAAAGAAATTAGAAGTTCACAGTTTCAATAAGTACATGTATAAAACCATTTTTTACTTCAATATTTCCAGGAGTTGGCTCTTTTTTAAAGAGAGCTATTAAGGTTTGTTAACTAAAGAATTTTAAAACATTTTATTGTAATGTGCACAAAAAATCTTTTTCTTTGAGACAGCTTTCAATGAACTTGGAAATGCTATCGCCTGAACATTTTAAAAGAGAACTGCTCAGAAAACCAGCCATTCAGTGATGCCAACTCATTAGACAATTAGTTCTTTTCCCTGGTAAAATCCACATGAGCCAACATATGGCATCAACAATTATTGAATATTTATGATTTTATGTGAACCATTTCAGGAAAAGATTTCATCTTTTGAAAATTCAGACAGGGCTGAGGATGGTGCTCAGGGGTCGAGAGCTTGCCTCGTATGCTGGAGGCCCTGGATTTCATTCCCAGCACCACAAAATGATAATGATGATGATAATGATGATAAAAATTTACAAATAAATTCTATGTTTGTACTTGAAATTGAAAAATAAACAGTTTATTCACCATCACCCCCGGAACTGCACTTTCCCATAGAGCCACTCATATTCATGACATTTATAGTGTCCTTAATTTCCCAAGCCTGAGTGTAAAGATAATAATAAAATGCTAAACCAAATTATAGTAGTTTGCATTTCTATAGCCTTGTGGGTTTAGCAAAGTGCTCTAACATATACTCACATTTACTCTCTTTTTAAGTCCTAGCTGTCAATAGTCACTGACTTGGAATCTTCTTCCCTAACCCTCCTAAGATGCTATGATGGCTTGCTGCTTCTCCCTGTCTTGGCCACTGTCTCCTCCCAACTGTTATCACTTATCTCTTTCCTTTATCAAAAAAAACCAGATCTGATACTGAAGAAATGTGAAAATATGGAAGTGGCTTTGTACCCAGACAGATTTGAATTTGAATGTTGGCTCTGGCCCTTGCTGGTTCTATCACCTTATAAATGCTGAGTTTTCAAAATAGGAATAATAATGCTTTCTTCGAAATGTTGTAAGAATTAGAGATGGAATATTGTACAGTGTAGTTTAATGACCAGCCCTATGTAATAGACACTCAAGAAATTGTTGCTACCTTGCTATTTTGGCATTCCCTTGCACAGCAACATCCATGGAAGAGCATCTGTTTACCAAGAAGGTACAAGGTGCTGAATGTCTAAGCTTGGAGAAGAGGTAGACAGGGTGTGGGATAGGATGGGGAGGAAAAGAGCCAGAGCTGGAGACCTGACACTGGCAAAGGCACAGCAGAGCAGAGCAGGTGTGGAAACCTTACAGATATGGTCTTGCAGGATGGCGGGAGGTAGGGAGGATGTTTGAGGAAGGGTCAGTTGCAAGAGGAAATGCAATGAAGAAATTGGAAAGGTAAAGGGCCTTGAAAGCCAAACTAAGGAATTTTTTTTTCTGAAGAGAACAGAGAGCTGTTGAATAATTATGAGCAGAGAATGGACCTAAGTACATTTTCTTTTCTAGAAGTTTATGTCGTGACCTCTGATCTCAAGAATTGTTAACCTTGTCCACAGATCCCCAAGTCTGGGTTTCATTGAGGTGATTTACAAGCTCCCTAAAATTACATGCAAATATGTATATGTGCTTTGTGTGTGTAAACATGTGTGTGTGTGTGTGTGTGTCTTCCTACACATTTTTCTGGAGAGAATAGTTGTAAGATTTACCAGAAAAATTATTTTAATTGACCACCAAATATTTCCTTCAGGATAAACCCAGTCGATTATGACTTTTCACATTCTGAATAACATCTTTTCATTCTCATCACAGGTTTAGAATATAGCTACTTGCATATTTTTGTCATTTCTAATTGAAAGGTCTCTATGCTTTTCCTCCTCCAGTAGCTTCCCCTCCTCCAGTAGCTTCCCCTCCTCCTCTTCCTGCTTTCTGTTCAGGGAACTACCCCTCTCTCAGAAGCTGGTTGAATTCTTCCTTCTTGAACATTTTCTCATATTTCTTCCCTATTCTTCTCCAGCACAAACACAGGCCACAGTCACAGCAATCTGGTGACCCAGCTAGAATAGGAGAGAATAGACGAACAGACCAGTGGGCTAGAAATAGAAGATCCAGAAACTGACCCACATTTATGTGGAAATCAGACATACAACAAACTTGCTTTGCAAATCAGTGGGAAAATGATGGATTGTTTTAAAAGGGTGCTGGAACAACTGGTCATCTGTAAGGAGGGAAAAGAATGGATTACTTCAAATCATTCACAAAAATGAATTCCAGATGGGTCAAATTAAAGCAATGAAGCTTTTAGAAGAAAAGAAGTTGGATATCTGGGCAAATTAAAACTGAAAGATAAATTTGACTATCATAAAAGTCACCATCAAAAGATACCGTAAAAAATTTGAAAAACTAGCCATATATTGAAAGAACTTTCAAAGAATTAGTATCCAGACTATGTGATGAACTCTCAAATTAATGAAACAAGGAAGGATGATCAACTTTATTAGTAATTGGGCAAAATGTGTTACATTTTATATACCACAGAGAGATTAGAAAAAATATGAAATAATATTTGAATATCAAATTTTAAAAATGCTATGGAGAGATAGAATTCTCATCCTTATGGGTGAAAATTTAAACAATTATGGACACTTGAGAAAGCAATTTTCATTACTTGATGAATTTGAACATGTATCTAACTACTCAGGGAAGCTTTTGGATGTGTGCACTAGCAACTGTATGTAAAACTATTCCAGGCAGCAAGTCAGAGAAAAAACTGGAAACAACCCCCAAAATACCTATGAACACTACAGTGTGTAAAGAAGTTGTGTTATAAGATGAATAAAGTAGTAAAAAGTGTTATAAGATAAATAAAGTAGTAAAAAGTGAATGAATGTTATTTACATCAATGTGGAATAATACAATTGAATAAATTGTATAATAAATCACATACAATTGAATAAAAAAGAAAAGTTGTAGAAGAGAGCATATATCATCATTCCATCCATACAAAGATAAATCCAAACAAATCTGGGAAGTCTATATTTTGGGGATTACTAGACCTCTGGTAAAAGTATGGAGAAAAGTGAGGGGATATGTAAAATAAAAATTCAAAATACTCAAAATTGGATTGCCTCTCCATGGGATGACAAAAAGGAGACAGAGAGGTATTAATAGGAGAATCATATGAATGGATAAATAGGAGTCTTTGTTTTATTAACAGGATTTTAAGAGAATATTCTTGTTATATACACTCTTGTGTATGCACATTTCACTAGAAAAACGTAAAAAAGGCCAAAACAATCATAAGATATAAACAATGACCCAAAAGGATTTCATTCCTGTCCTTGGACCAAGAACGTTCTTGGCTTGCTTCAGTTTTTCTGCAGCTGTTTCAGTCCCCCTGCCCCTCCTCTTCACAAACTGTTACGATGGGCTCTTTTATGACCTCCTCCTTTCTGATTCTTTAGCCTTATTCTGTTGGCCATCTTCTGCCTTCGTCAGCTGAATGCTTACTTCATTCATTTTCAGCTTCTTATCTTTTCTAATATAAGTATTGCAGGCTACAGGTTTGTCATCAGTTATTCTTCCTATATTCTGTCAATTTTAATATTAATATTCACTATTTATTTGTACTTTGTAATTTTCTTTGTCATTTATTCTTTGGTGTATGAATTGTTAAATTTTAGTTTTTAAATATTTGTCAATATATTAAATGCTTAAAAGTTAACTTCTGCATAAAAATATATGATTCAGTTGCATTTTTGACCAATATGTGTTCTTTTTTTAAATGGTTTTATTCCTTTTTTATGGATCTGTATTTATTTATTTGTTTATATGTGGTACTGAGAATCGAAATCAGGGCCTCACACATGCTAGGCAAGCCCTCTTCCACTGAGCCACAGCCTCAACCCCCAATGTATGTTCTTTTTGATATTAAGCCTGTGAAGTTTATTGAGACTTCTTTACATCTAGTACACAGTCAACTGCAAATTTTCCATTTTTAAAAAAGTATTCTATAGCAGCTGAGTCACTGTTCTATATGAGTGTATTAGAATAATCTCATTAAGTTTTGATGTGCCACTGAAAATAGCATATAGCTTGATTATTTTTAGTTTTAATCCACTTTGCTGAAAGCCTATTAATTAACTGGAGAGATTAACCCATACTTACTGATGGCAATTATTGATATATTTGTATTAATTTATCTCACTATTATTTTTCATTTTTATCCATTTCTTTCTGAGTCTTACATTTTTCTATTATATTTATTAAAAATCTTTTTTTCTCCTTATCTCATTCCATTTATCTTGCCTCTTCCAACAAGGAAATCATAACTTTATTTCTATTTTTTTTAGTTGTCATTCTATGAATTTTAACATACTCTTTGTTTGGGGTTTTTTGTTTGTTTGTTTGTTTTGGTACTAGGGATTGAACTCAGGAGCACTTGGCCACTGAGCCACGTCCCCAGCTCTGTTTTGTATTTTATTTAAAGACAGGGTTTCACTGAGTTGCTTAATGCCTCACTTTTGCTGAGGCTGGCTTTGAACTCTCAATCCTACTGCTCAGCTTTTAGAGTCTTTGGGATTACAGGCATGCACCATTGTGCAGGCTTTAACATACTTCTTTAACTTGATTCACATATATGAGTGAATAAATACCCTCCTCCCCCAAAATAGGAAAAATCAGAGAAATGTTTTTAATCTAATTATCTTTCTTCTGAAAAATGTATATTTGTGTTTCAGAATTTTAGTTCTACATTGAATTTTTTTAATCCAATAATTAGCTATTTTATTGTTGTCTTATATAGCCAATATTTGTTTAGATTTAACCACACGTTTTCCTTTTTTCATGTTTTTAAATTTTATTGACATTTATTCTGTCAGACCTTTCATCTGGGATCATTTCCTTCTCACTAAAAGGCATCTTTTGGCAGCTTTAGTACAAGTTTCATGGTGGTAAACTCAGTTTGTCTTTCTGAAATGTTGATTTTTGCTCTTTTTATTAAAAAAAAAAGATACCTGTAAATATAAGATTCTTGACTCTCAGTAATTTAGAGATAGCATCTAATGAATTTCTGCTTTAATTGGTGTTGAGAAATAAGCTCTGAGTTTTAAAAATTTTTCTAAATCTATTTTTTAATTGACACATAATATTTGTAATGTGTATGGGGTATTATAAGATTATTCAATTAGAATATATAATGATCAAATCAGGGTAATTAGCATTTTCATCTCCTTTAACATTATCATTATTATGTGTTGGGAAGCTTTGAATTCTTCTTTTCTACTTATTTTGAAATATGTCACTAATTGACTATAATTACCTATTGTGCTATATAGAACACTGAATTTTTCATTTTATGCTCTATAATTTTAATATCTGTTTTGTTTATAGGCCTGATTCTTTGTCTTCCTGTAACATCTCACTCAATGCAATTATTTCATTATACATTTAACAATTTTTTAATGATCTTATGTTTATTGGAACTTTGGGAAATAAAGGCTTAAATTGAAAATTCATACCTTGAGAGGAGATTTATGTTTGTTTCTATATGGCATGTGGAGGCATACTAATATATAACAGATATTCAGTAAATATATTTTAAATGCATGTAGATGTTGTAGGCTCAGCACATTCGCTCTAAGATCTAAGTCTCCTCATGCTATTTAGTAAATATCTGAAACAAGTTTGTGTTACATATTCTTTGAATTGGAATTGTCTTCATATACACCAAGTATAAAATTGTCTCCTCTTTATCCTTCACCTGGCTAACTTAACATTGACTTGGGAGATCTCTGTTTTTTATTGCTTTTCGGGGAATACTTCCGAAAGTCAGCTCAAGTACCATCATTAACACAAATTGTGCTGATAGCCTACCTGTGTGATTCCATTTACTCCAGTGTAGTTTTTCACAGTGTATTTAGATTTATGTCTGAATATGAAAGCAGAAAGAACCTGGGCTCAGCTGCTTGGTCTTAATTACTTTTGTTCCTTGCACTTTGCCTAATTTCTAAATGGTTTTTTATGAATCAATGAATGAATAAATAAATGAGTGAATGAATGAATGAAATAATACCTTTTAGAATATAAATTTTCAGCCCCCAATATTTTTATTTTCAACTTTGGGGATTTTCTCTTTTGTCTTAGTTATCACACACATAAACACACACACACACACACACACACACACACACACACACAAATCTGTTTGTGCCTCAGGTCTAAATGTCTAACTCAGAATCAGCAATTTAAACTGATAGCTTCTCAAACCAATGTCTTCGATTAAATTGTTTCCTTTAGTCAAAGAGAAAGAGCACGTTAACATTTAAATGTTTTAAGACTCAAAATACTTTTATTGTTTTTAAAATGTGAGATATCACTAGCAAAGGAAAACCATTATCATTAGTTGCTCAATTAGCTATTAATTATATTTGTTATATTCTACTATACTGAAGAATGGCAGCTATTTCAGAATCATTCTTCATTTGCATTCAAAGCTTGAATATTGAAAAAGCCATTAAATTAGCATCTTAATTTCTTTACCAGTTTGTTGACACCATGACTCATATTAAGAATTTCACTCATATTAAGAAGCTTTATGAAACGTGGACTCTGCTGAGATTGTTTACCTCTCTGAAGCTTCCCATTCAAGGAAACTGTCTGTGTCAGCTAGAATTTAGCACTTTTCTCATTTTCCCTTCAGTTATCTGTGCATACTCTCAAAAACATTTATTCAGCACATACTTTCTGGGCTAGTCACCTTGGTATACGGAAGGGAAGTAGGTGTATACCAAGATGAATCAGGCATGACCCTCCTGCCTCAAAAACTTCTTTATCAAGTAAGAAGTAGAAGTAGATTACTATAAAGGTGTCCCACTGTATCTGTGGATATAAATGTCATTAATTTCTAACAATTATCAAGTTTTACTATGGGCCAACCACGGTATTACATATTACATTTCATCATATCTAAGTCTATTGATTATAGGATGCATCATTTTTATGGTAATATGCATCATTTTTTTTCTTAAGAAAGAAAAAGGTACTCCTTAAAAATAACTTACTTTTAATCATAAAAATCATTCCAAATATCAGAGATGTTAGGATGGGGAAATACAGGACTTAGAATTTATTAAAATATATTAATTCATTTAATCTTCTCAATAACTCTTCATGTTAAGTAATTTATTATTCCCATTGTATAAGCAAGGAAAATGGTGGTTTCAGAAATGTTATGTAACTTGCACAGGATTTCACAGATAATAAACAGATAAGCCAAAACTGAAAACATACTGATGAGATACCAGATGTGATCCTTTTTAACTTCTATACCAAATATGTCTTGGATTCTTTCTGTTATAACATGTTCAGGAATTTCCACATCATTTGTTCCTGATGTGACTCGTCATTTAAAATTAAAGATCCCTGGGACTTCTGCTAATCTTTAAGAGCATTTGAGAATTTAGTTGTGATAATGGAACAATTTTAAAAACAAGCTATGTTTTGGAAAGCATTAAACTAAAGAAAAGACTAAACATTGCTTAAAATGGTTAGCATACTCAGACTAAAGAATGGTTAGTACATCTCACTAAATCAGTGATGAGGTAATTAATTTTTTAAGTGCATGAATATATAACTAACCATATTACAGGTAGGTGAAGACGTAACAATTCTAACAAAATGGTAAAGACTGTAACTAAATTTGAATTAACTTTTACTATGTATGTAGATGTCTCTTTTCCTATTTCTTTAGAAGGAAAATTAGTACTTAGTGGAAACTGTCCATCAAAGTACCCATTAAAATTTTCTTTTTGAGGTTTTATAAAAAGAATCAACAACATTTCTTTCTTTACAAGATATTGAAAATTAATTCTAACTTTACATGAAATGTTGCAGATAATCTCTGTAAAGAGCCGAAAATGAAACTTCATATTTCATCTTTTGTAACAAGTACAATCTACTTTTGAAAAAACTAATGAGTTAAAAAATAGCAACCATGTGCTACATTATTTTTCCCCATAAATAATGAATTACATGTAGGAGCAAGTGGTAGTTAAATATACTGTGGGCCAATTGCATAGTCATGGATACCAAAGACGTCATCTGTGGAAACGCAGCAAAACAGAAGTGTCGAACAAAAAAGATCTCCTTAAGATAATTCTTCCAGAAATGAATAAAAATTCTGTCCCAGCTGTTCATATCTTGTAGTCATCAAAATGAGTTGGACAAAGCTAAAAAACTGAATTTATTATTTTCAAAAATATAGTACCATAAATACCTACATTAAAATATTCAGATCACCAGTGTACTTGATAAAATTGCCAACATTTTTCTACCTCCTTCCCAGACCTGCTATATTAGTACCTATTTGAGCAGAGCCTGAGAATCCACATTTTAAACAAGCACTTCCATCTACTAGTGATTATAGCTGAATTTGAAAACCATTTCTTTAGCACCTGGCTCTTCCCCACCTACTACTTTGGTCTGATACAAAATATGAACTAACCACCAGTGGTTTTTTCTTTTCACAGAATATCAGAAGTTAAATGTTTCATTTACTAGGTATTTATGAAGCAGTGTAGGGGGATACCAAAGACATATAAATAACTGTTCAACCTGATGAAATGGAAGTAATGCTTTATGAAATGTAACATGATTGCACAAAAAGAGAATTGAGGTAATCCTCGTAGCTGCAGGAATAGAAATAGATGCCAGAAGTTATTTCCAAAGAAAAGAAATAAGTAGGATTCAGCAGCAAATTGAATGTAAATGGCAAACAGAAGGGGAAAGAATAGAATACTTGGGGTTTTGCATCTGGATAGCAGAAAATAACGAGGCACGAACACAGACACAGAACATGAAACCACTGTGAAAACAAGAACAAGAGAAAGTGAAGTTTTTATAGCTGGCTTTCTTTCTACTGCATTGATAAAAATCATGCCTTGAATTTTGCTACTAAGTTTATGTATGATGGACTTGACCAAATTGTGATCTAATAAATGATTATTTTCTATTTCAGCAATTGTTCAACTGTCAAGCTCTACGAAAACTAAGTATTCCTGATAATGACCTTTCAAGTCTGCCAACCTCAATTGCTAGTTTAGTTAATCTTAAAGAACTCGACATCAGTAAAAATGGTAAGATTCTCATCTCCAAATATCTTGATTTTTATTGAAAATGTGATTTTTGTTGTAAATAATACAAAATAACTTTTTCTTTGGTTTTGTTAAAACTATAAGTTAATTTTTTTGAAAAATTAAATTTTAAATTATAATGCAAAGACAGAGAGCCTCTCTCTTGTTTTACCAATGTGTCTGAATTACTCAGACCTTTTCCCTCTGAATTCAGACATGTGATGTCTCATTGAGAATATTCTTCTGCCACTTTACTACTTCTTCCCTTCATTCTCAGAATATTTCCAATAGTTTTCAAATATTACCTACTTAAAAAAGCCTACTTTCTACCCTACATGAAATCATACTCTCAGTTTCTCTTACTGGGCCCCTATCTTTAATCTCCTCACAATATTGTATAATTGGCTCATTTACTATGCTAATTGT
Organism: Ictidomys tridecemlineatus; assembly: GCF_052094955.1. NCBI lineage: Eukaryota > Metazoa > Chordata > Mammalia > Rodentia > Sciuridae > Ictidomys > Ictidomys tridecemlineatus. The sequence goes on from NC_135487.1 coordinate 54,894,538, forward strand.
CTATCACCTTCTGACCTCGACTGTAAACTTCATCATGTAGTGGGAGGTACTTTTCTCTTTTGTTGTACAACATGTAGCACAAACAGAGATGTTCCCAGTAAATAACCAGGGCTTAATAGTATTTGTTGTATATTTGACCAAACTTGTATACCTGGTGTTTTTGATGATAATGATGCTCATGTTGATATTCATGTTAATGATATTTACTGTATTCATGGAAGGGAAGTTTGATCTTCAGAAAGCCTTCTGCAACTTTATTAATTTATCATTTATCTCCAAATGACTTCAGCTCTCCTTTTTATGAGAATAAAGCAATGATCAGTCACAGGGGTTATATCTAGGCATTATGAAGATATGAAATATGACCTGTTCAGCGCTAACTTTGCCAGTGAAACTTTGTGCTTGTGTGCACTTGAACAAGTAGTGCTGAGGGTATTTCAGTCAGTATGCTTGGTGCCAAGGGCTAGGCATGAACAAAACAGGTCGCTGCCCTCAGGAAGCTTATGTTCTAGTAAGAGACTTAGACATTGAACAAGTGATTATGGATTATTAAATAAGCAGGTGTGTGTAAAGATATATTTAATGTAAGGACATGAATATGAAAAGGATGTAATATATTCCATGTGGTTAAGGATGGTTCCATATCACTATAACCAAGCTCAGACAGCATCAACAATAGTTAGGAAAAACTGACTTGATAGTCTAGGTAAATTAGAATCTGTTTTGTTAAAAAGACCACCAGAAAAAAAAAATTTCCTAGTCACATGAAATATGATATCCCTGAGGAATCTGATGCTGTACAGAGCTCCATGATAGTATCGCAGTGGCCTTGTCCCTCTTTATTCTGCCAGGAGCACTCCTCCAAAGATATCTGCATTGCACATTCTTCTAACATTGTCAGGCTTTTGCTTAAATGTACTCTCCATGGTCAAGCCTTCCCTGACCAACCTGTTTAAAGTAAGATGCAGCTGTTATTATCCACTAAAAGCACACCCATCCCCCTTCATTGGTTATATTTATTTTTCCCACCTGAGAAACTGATGCCTCGTGTATTTAAAATATTTGCATATCGTGTGGACTCACCTTAGTAGAATTAAAAATTCAGTGATAATCCAATTCTTGCTATGTATTCCACTATATTCCCAGTGCCTAAAAGAGTATGTAACACATGTAGGAGCTCAGTAAATTTGTATTGAAAGAATTAATGAAGGAATGGTTGAGAATCATCAAGAAGTTTTCACTGTCATTTGTGAGGGGGGAGAGATCAGATTGACACACGTAAGTAATCAGTGATATCATACAATGCTATCCAAAGAAGTACTTAATCACATAGCACAAATTGCAATTATACATTCTTAGAGAATGAAATATTAATTAAAACTGCTAGAAAAGAATTCAAGTATAAGATATAGCTTATAGATTTCCCTGCAACAGGATTGCATCTAAATAGAAAATATCATTTTGTGTGAAAGTGGTAATAAGAGTATAAACAAAGGATACAAATATCTTTCTACACCAACTGAACTCACCACTTAGAGATTTTTTTTCAGGAAGATAATCATAGGACTATATGCATGTATATAGAGAGAACAGCAATTAGACTTTCACCAATTGAAAGATGACCTCACATCTACTATTATTCTGTGTGTGTGTGTGTGTGTGTGTGTGTGTGTAGTGTTGGGATCAAACCCAGTGCCTCATATGTAAGAGGCAAGCACTCTGCTGCTGAGCTATAACCCTAGCTCCTACTATTATTCTTTTAAGAATAGATATATTTGTCTCTTCTTTTAAGAATAGATTTACTTTACTTAGATTTAAGAATAGTTCACATATGTGTATGGACTGGTATTTCTGCACTTTCATGACAATTGCTACTACCTATAAATTTATATATATTCATACTTAAAGTCCACTTCCAGATTATGATTTCTAAAAAATATCATATGGCCAAATACCACATCCCTCAGTCTTAACGCAGAATTAGCCAGATTATTCAAGCAAATAAAAAGCTATCTGATTTTTAAAAAGAATGAGAAAAATATGTCACCAAAGATAAACATAATACTCTTGAGAAATTGGCATTTTTTATTTTTTAATTTGTTTTCATTAGTTATACATGACAGTAGAATGCATTTTGACATATCATACATAAATGGAATATAACTTCTTATTTTGGGGTTGTACATGATGTAGTTACACATGTAATCATCATGTGCACATAGAGTGATGATTTCCAATACATTCTACTATCATTCCTACCCCCAGACCTCCTCCCCTTCTTTCCCTCCCCTCTGTATAACCAAAGTACCTCTGTTTGTCCTTCTTACCTTAGTGTTAATTAGCATCCACATATCAGAGAAAACATTTGGCCTTTGGTTCTTTGAATTGGCTTATTTCACTCAGCACAATATTCTCCATTTCTATCCATTTACTAGCAAATGACATAATTTCATTCTTCTTTAAGGCCAAGTAATATTCCATTGTGTTTATATACCACATTTTCTTAATCCACTCATGAAGGCCACCTAGGTTGGTTCCAAAGCCTGACTATTGTGAATTGAGCTGCTATAAATTTTGATGTAGCTGTGTCACTATGCCGATTTCTAGACCATTGGGTATAAATCAAGGAGTGGGATGACTGAATAAAATGAGGTTCAATTCCAGGTTTTCTGAGGAAATCTCCATACTGCTTTACATAGTGGTTGCACCAATTTGCAGTCCCAAGAGCAATGTATGAGTGTACCTTTTCCCCCAAAGCCTTACCAACATTTATTTTTGCTCATATTTATGGTTGCCATTCTGATTGCAGTAAGATAAAATCTCAGTGCAGTTTTGATTTGCATTTCTCTAATTGCTAGAGATGTTGAACATTTTTTATATTTGTTGATTTTGATTATATTTTTCTTTTGTGAGGTGTTTGTTCAGTTACTTGGCCCATTTCTTGATTGTGTTATTTGTTTTTTGGTATTAATTTTTTTCAGTCCTTTATATATCCTGGAGATTAATCCTCTGTCTGAGATGTATGTGGTAAAGATATTCTTCATTCTGTAGGCTCTCTCTTCTCATTATTGATTGTTTCTTTTGCTGTGAAAAAGCTGTTTAGTTTGATTCTATCCCATTGATTCTTTTTTTTAAAATAGTGCTGGGGATTGAACCCAGAGGTTTATGCATTTGAGGCAAGCACTCTACCAACTGAGCTATATCCCCAACCCCAATTTATTGATTCTTGATTTTGCATCTTGCACTTTAGAAGTCTTATTAAGGAGGGGCTGGGGATGTGGCTCGATCGGTAATGCGCTCACCTGGCATGCGTGCTGGTTCGATCCTCAGCACCACATACAAACAAAGATGTTGTGTCTGCCAATAACTAAAAAATAAATATTAAAAAATCTCTCTCTCTCTCTCTCTCTCTCTCTCTCTCTCTCTCTCTCTCTCTCTCTCTCTCTCTCTCTCTCTTTAAAAAAAAAAAGTCTTATTAAGGAAATCAATTCCTAAGCCAGACATGGTGGAAATTTGGGCCTCCTTTTTCTTCTATTAGGAGTAGGTTCTCTGTTCTAGTGTCTAAGTCCTTGATTCACTTTGAGTTGATTTTTAGGTAGTGTGAGAGAGAGGGGTTTAATTTCATTTTGCTACATATGAATTTTCAGTTTTCCTAGCACCATTTGTTAAAGAGGCTATGTTTTCTCCAATGGATGTTTTGGGGGTCTTTGTTCAGTATGAGAAAACTTATTTATGTGGGTTTGTCTCTGTGTCTTCAATTCTGTACCACTGGTCTACATATCTGTTTTGGTACCAATACCATGCCATTTTTTGTTATTATTACTGTTTACTATAGTTTAAGTTCTGGTATTGTGATGCCTCCCACTTCAATTTTCTTGCTAAAAATTGGTTTGAATATTCTGGGTCTCTTATTTTTCCAAATGAATTTCATGATTGCTTCTATTTCTATGAAGAATGTCATTGGAATTTTAATAGGAATTGCATTAAATCTATATAATGCTTTTGGTAGTATGGCCATTTTGAGAATGTTAATCCTGCCTATCCAGGAGCATTGGAGATCTTTCCATCTTTAAAAGTCTTCTTTAATTTCTTTCTTTAGTGTTCTGTAGTTTTTATTGTAGAGGGTTTTTGTTAAATTTGATTCCCCCCATTGTTTTTGAGGCTATTGTGAACAGGGTAGTTTTTCTCTTTCAGTAGAATCATCATTGATGTATAGAAACACATTTGATTTATGGGTGTTAATTTTATAGCCTGCTACTTTGCTGAATTCATTTATTCTAGAATTTTTCTAATGGAATTTTTTTGATCTTCTAAATATAGAATCATGTCCTCTGCCAATAGTGATAGTTTGAGTTCTTCTTTTCCTATTTGTATCTCTTTAATTTCTTTCTTCTGTCTAATTACACTGGCTAGAGTTTCAAGGACATTATTGAATAAAATTGGTGAAAGAAGGCAGCCTTGTGTTGTTCCAGGTTTTAGAGGAAATGATTTCAATTTTCCTCCATTTAGAATGATGTTGCCCTTGGGTTTAGCATAGATAGCCTTTGCAATGTTGAGGGATGTTCCTACTATCCCTAGTTTTACTAGTTTCTGAACATAAAGGGGTACTGTGTTTTGTCAAATGCTTTCTCTGCATCTGTTAAGATGATCATATGATTCTTGTCTTAAAACCTACTGATGTGATGCATTTTGTTTATTGATTTCTGTAAATTCAACCCACCTTGCATCCTGGGAAGAACCCCACTTTATCGTATGTTTTTCATATGTTTCTACATGTGATTTTCCATAATTTTATCCAGAATTTTTACATCTGTGTTCATCAGGGATATTGGTCTGAAGTTGTATTTCCTTGATGTTTCTTTGTTTGGTTTTGGTATCAGGGTGATACTAGCTTCATAGAAAGAGTTTGGGAGAACTCCCTCCTTTCCATTTCATGGTAAAATTTGAGAAGTACTATTGTTAATTCTTCTTTGAAGTTCTTGTAGAACTTGGCTGAAAATTCATCTGATCCTGGGCTTTTCTTTGTTGGTAGGTTTTTGATAGTATCCTCTATTTCATTATTTGAGATTGATCTGTTTAAATTGATTATGTCCTCCTGATTCCATTTGGATAGTTCATATGTCTCTAGAAATTTGTCAGTGTCTTCAATATTTTCTGTTTTATTGGAGTATAAATTTTCTAAATAATTTCTGATTATCTTCTTATTTCAGTAGTATCTATCTTGATATTTCTGTTTTTATCACAAATTTTAGTAATTTGAATTTTTTATCTCCTTGTCTTTGTTAACATGGCTAAGGGTTTATCACTTTAATTTATTTTTTCAAAGAACCAACTTTTTGTTTGGTTATTTTTTAAAATTTCTTTGCTTCAATTTCATTGATTTTAGCTCTGATTTTAATTATTACCTCTCTTCTACTGCTTTTGGTTGTTGATTTTTTTCTAGGACTTTTGTTTGTCTTTTTCCAGGACTTTGAGATATAATTTTAGGTCATTATTTGTTGACTTTCTATTCTTTTAATTAATGAGCTCAATGCAGTGAACTTTCCTCTTAGCACTGCCTTCATAGTGTCCCAGAGATCTTGATATATTGTATCCCTATTCTCATTTACCTCTAAGTATTTTTTGATTTTATCCCTGATTTCTTGTACTATCCATTCATCATTCAATAGTGTATTATTTAGTCTCCAGGTGTTAGAGTAGCTTCTACTTTTTATTCTATCATTGATTTCTAATTACATTCTTTTATGATCTGATAGAGTGCAGCGTATTATCTATAATTTTTTGTATTTGCTAAGAGTTGCTTTGTGGCATAATATATAGTCTATTTTAGAGAAGGATCCATGTGCTGTTTAGAAAAAAGTGTATTCATTCATTGATGGATGAAATATTTTATATATGTCTGTTAAGTCTAAATTATTTATTGTATTATTTAGTTCTATAGTTTCTTTGTTTAGTTTCTGTTTAGAGGATCTATACAGTAGTGAGAGAGGTGTGTTAAAGTCACCTAGTATTATTGTGTTTTGGTCTATTTGAGTCCTGAAATTGAGAAGAGTTTGTCTGATGTATATAGGTGCCTCATTTGGGGGAGCATAAATATTTATGATTGTTACATCTTGCTGATATATAATTCCCTTAAGCAGTATGAAATATCCTTCATTGACCCTTCTCATTAACTTAGGCTTGAAGGCCACTTTATCTGTTATGAGGATAGAATTGCCTTCTTGTTTACATGATCCAAGTGAGTCATATGCTTTTTCCCATCCTTTTGTCTTCAGTCAATGGATGTCTTTGCCTATGAGGTGAGTCTCTTGGAGACAGCATATTGCTGGGTATTGTTTTTTAATCCAATCTGACAGTCTGTGTCTTTTGATTGATGAGTTTAGACCATTAACATTCAAGGTTATTATTGAGATATGATTTGTATTCCCAGTCATTTTGGTTTATTTTGAGTTTTTAATTTGTATTACTTTCTCCTTTGATTGACTATTCCTTTAGTGTAGTTCCTCCCTTTGCTGGTTTCTACGTTTTTTCTTTTCATCTGCATGTAATATTTTGTTCAGAATATTCTGTAATACAGGCTTTCTAGTTGCAAATTATTTTAACTTTTTAAAATAATTTGCCTAGCATATAAGGTTTTTATTTCATCTTCAAATCTGACGCTTAATTCTGCTGGATATAGAATTCTTGGTTGGCATCCATTTTCATTAAAAGCTTGGTAGATGTTATACCAGAACCTCTTAGCTTTGAGGGTCTAGTTTGAGAAATCAGCAAAGATCCATATTGGTTTCCCCCTATATGTAATCTGATATTTTTCTCTTGAATCCTTTAAAATTCTATATTTATTTGGTATGCTAGGCATTTTCATTATAGTGTGATTTGATATGAGTCTGTTGTAATTTTGTGCACTTGGGGTCCTGTAAGCCTCTTGTATTTGATTTTCCATTTCATTTTTTAGATTAGGGAGATTTTCTGATACTATTTCATTGAAAAGATTATGCATTCCTTTGGTTCGTATCTCCACACCTTCATCTATCCTGATAAATCTTAAATTTGATCTTTTCATGTTATCTCATAATTCCTGGAAGTTCTGTTCATGGTTTCTTAACATCTTCTCTCTGTGGCCAACTCTATTTTCAAGATTATATATTTTGTCTTCGTTGCCTGAGGTTCTGTCTTCCAAGTGGTCTAGTTTGTTGGTGATGCTTTTCATTGAATTTTTAATTTGGTTTATTGTCTTCTTCATTTCGAGGATTTCTGTTTGATTTTTTTTTAGAATCTTTATCTCTTTATTGAATTCATCTTTTACTATTTACATTTGCTCTTTTACATTATCCTTTTTTATTTTTTAGTTGTAGAAGGACACAATACCTTTGTTTTATTTTTGTGTGGTGCTGAGCTGAGGATCTAATCCAGTGCCTTCTACCTGCAAGGCAAGCACTCTACCACTGAGCTACAACCCCAGACCCATCATCCTTTACTTTGTAGATCAGTTTAACTATATACATTCTAAACTCCTTCTCTGTCATTTCTTCCACTGTGATGTGCTGGATTCTATTATTGGAGTATCTTGATTTGCTTGGGGTTATTTGTTCCCTTGATTTTTCATGTTGTTTGTATGTCTACCCATGTAACAATATGGATCTGAAGCAGTAGAGTTTCTATACCCTTGGACTCATAGTGTTCCTGAAGGTTTCCAGTACCTTACTGTTTAGTGGGAGATGAATAATAACAACAATCAATGCAAACGATTTATAACATTAAACCAAATAGTTTCTGCTGTGACACTTACAATGTTAATTATCACAATAAACAGAAATGGTACGATCAGTTACTCTAATCAAAACAGCAAGTTTGTCAAATGGCTTACAATTTCAAATGGTGGACAGGGTGAGAACAAAAGTGATATAGGAGAGAAGACAGAAGTAAAATATTAAAGGAAGAGTGAAAGAAAGAACCGTAGAGGTTGACTATTAGCAGAAGAAAAGAGAGAATCAAGGGAAACACGTAGGAGAAAAATAGTCACAAAGTAAATATTTTTGAAAAATTAAAAATAAAATACAAAGCAAAACTAAAATATACCAATCAAACATCCTAGTTCACAAAAAAACAAAAACAACTAATCCACATAAAATAACTGGCTTCAAAAATGCTAGATGAGAAAGAAAACTATGAAACTGTATAAATGTCCATGTGCCATCAAAATCACAATTCAACAGAGAAAAATAATTTAAAAAAGAAAAGAAAAAAAATCTTGATGAAAAGTTAAAGAATTCTTTCTGTTGGAGTTCAAAAGATTCAGCTTCTCTTCTCAGCAGTTGTAGGTAGAGTCTTCTGGAGTGTGATGTTCCACTCCCTGGCTTGCTGGAGTGAGAGAGGTAACCTGATTAAGGACTTAGTCTTAGGTGAGCTCCAGGCTCTTCTCTGAATTGCCAGTTGGTCTGGAGATTTTAAATCAGTGCATCTCCAGGGCCCAGTATTCGTTGGTCCACACTGGAACCCCAGGGATCTCCCCTGGGTTCCACCTGTATAGGGGAATTGTATTGGTAGGGGAGCCAATTCTTAGTCCCCTATGTCACCTGCAGAACTCACATTTTCTGGTCTCTGCTTCAGTCTCCAAACAATCTCTCCCACCCCTTCCCTTCTGAGTTCCCAAGCAGATGTGTCTCTCCCAGCAGGTCCTTCAAGCAGTCAGATGAGAGGGGGAGAAGTCAAGCTAAGTGAGTTTCCTCAACCAGTTGTCCCCTATGTAAACCTCTCTCCACGTTTGATTTTTCTTCTGGTCACTTAAGCACACTCTGTGTGGTACAGAGTGTGTTTCCTGGGCCTATATCTCGAGCCATACTCAGGTCTGCCAGGAATTGGCTTTCTCAGCTGCAGACCCCTGGGCTTCAGCTGCTAAATGTTTCCTTCCTTGGTCCTGGGAACACCACCTGGAGAGATGGTGGCCTCTTCCCTGCACACAGATATTGTGTAGCCTGTCTCAGGTTTGTTGGGTAATGTCCTTGGACTCTAAATGCTCTGGACCCAGACACATCTCCCCAAAGTGCAGGTTTCTTTACTTCCCTTTTCCCTCCATTATGCTCATGGAGGGACCTCTCTGGCTGGAGATTCAGGCCCAGCTGTGGCAGTAGCTGTGCCACTGGTGATTTTTTTTTCCTTATTTTATTATATCCAACCTCCTGTGTCTCCAGGCTGCTTAGAATGTCCAGTTTCAAGCTCCAGTAAAGTCCCCTCCCTTTTTGTTTTGTTCACTCATCTTGAGGAGAAGCTGCCTGTCTACTCTCTCAGTTTTATGCCGTGGAGCAGCCTCTATTCCTCCATCTTGGATCTCCTGAAATGTGGCATTTTTTGAGAGCATATAATATTTCTTGATGGCCCTTTTATAGCAAAAAAAAATTTTTTTTTTATTTCCAGCAAGCGAACTGAACATTATACTTCTCTACCTACAAAGTAGTCTATGAGCATCCTTAGAAGTCCTTGAAACTATCATTTAGTGGCTTTTAGCTTTGCTTATAGTTAACTATGTGCTGGGAATCAAAAACTCAGGCCAGAGATGGTGAACCATCTGCAGCACTGATACCATACTGAAGGCTTGATGAGTATGATGATTTATCAAGCATTGCTGGAAATTACACATATGGTACAAAACTTTTCATATCAGCCCTTTCAGAAAATCATAACAAAAAAAGCTGTTGCTGAATTCTGTGGGAGACCCAGACAGTAACTTAAGGAGCATTATATCTCCTTTGGAAGTCTGTCAAGTGAAGGAAGAACAGAGCAGGAAATAAAGGCAGCATCAGCATCACCATTGACAAGGTTGCAAAAACCCTGGTGGGAAAGAGGCAGAGGCAAGAGAAATCAGCAGTACTGGTATTTAATGACAGGACGTAGGATGTTTGAGATGGAAGCTCACACATGTATTATCAAACCAAGTACAAATTTGCCTGAAATGTGCTTGAATTAGATGAGTGACCCCTTAATAAATTAATTCACTCAGAGGCTGAGGTTAAATCTGATCTTGGTTTTCCACTTGGCTTCCAATCTTTACTTTTCACATCCAATTCTTCTGCCTGTCATCCTGATTCACTATTTTTCTCTCAAAAATACTAGTTTGTATTAAAATCTTTATGTAAGTGGGCAATTGTGTGCAGAAAGCTATCTGCACAATTTTTCTGAATAGCTTCTATCTACCTCTGTAACCATATCTCCAACTTGCCCTCTCCTTTCCATTTCAGCCTCAGGCAATGCCAAATGGTCATTCCCAAAGACCTCAGTTCACTCCTGTGACACAGGATCTGTACTGTTTCCTCTGCCCAGAATACTCCTTCCTCCCCAGTGTTATATCCCATCATTCAGAGACCTCTCTGCCTTTAAAAAAAAACTTTAGATGTCAATTATTCCGAGAAACTTTCCTGACCCTGTACATAAAGAAATACATTGTTCTTTCCCCCTGTGATATCTTTTTACTTTCTGTGTGCTTTTGTTTTAAACTTATTTCACTTCTTAATTTAGTTTCTATGCATCTTATGAATACACAACCAGTGTAACTCCATATCATGCACAACCACAAAAATGGGAAGATATACTGCATGTATGTATGATGTGTCAAAATACATTGTACTGTCATGTATAACTAAAATAAGAAATAAAAAATATAAAAACTTAAAATCAGAGACTCTCTTATTCATTTCTCTGTTCAGAGCAGTATCACAATATACAGTGCACAAGATAGGTGCACAATAACTGTTTGGCCAGTAAGTAGCATTGTATGGAAGCATTCTTTTTAAAAATTATGGTTTTTATGTTATATTACATTAGAGACTCCCACATAACATAGGGTCACATCTAGAACACTGGGAATCTATACTCAGTTGTAGAAAAGACAGAAATAAAACTACAGTAAGTAATGAGTCACCACTAAAATCTGCTCTACCTGCCATGTTGTAATATGTTAAATATCCTTGTTCTTTGGCATAATGACTACTTCATGTCTAGCTTTGGCTTGATCCATTAAGCTTTTGACTATATGGCCTAGTACATGCTGGGCATAGCTATATATATTCCACAAACACACTGAACATAGTGTATTTTAAACCAAACTTACCACCCACTCAAATTCTCTTTTCCTACATTTTCCAGTTCACTTTTAATGTGACTGTGGCCCACACAGGCACTCAATGCAAAAATCCATTCTCCTCTCCAACTTCTATATCCATTCTGTCACCAACTCCTGCCAAATTGGCCACCTGAATATATAGCACATGGCAAGTCCGCTCTCCTCTTACTATCCCTATTGCTACAGTCTTAATTTAGTTACCATTGGGTTTCCAAGACTAATTAAATTGACTCCTAATTGATTGCCTTATCTCCAGCATTGCCACCACCATCTTCAAACTCATCCTCTACAAGAAAGTTTTAGTACTCTTTGTAAGTTGCTAAGACATTGCTTTCCAATTTAGATACTTCAGAAGATCTAGGGCAGAATGTAGACTCCCTAACACAGAATTGAGAATCCCCACACTCCCAGGGCTTTCATTCCAAATGTCCATCCCACCAAGGATGAGCTGTTCTTTTGAAATTCATTGTCTGGACACAGAAAAGCTTCTTCAAATATTTCACTGTTTCAGTGCTTCTTTTACTATATTTGTATTATTTCCTCTGCCTAATTCACCTTTCACACCTCTTTTACCCTGTTTCAATCTTAGTCTATTCAATATTCAATTCAAGGGTCATTATTCCTATGAGGTCTCTGAACTCCTAAATTAAGCCAAGGGTCCAGCCTCTTTACTTTGTATATTCATTCTCACATATATTTTATTAAAAACACTTGATACTTAGATATATTAAAATATTTATATGGTTATAATTTTTAAACACTCAAATATTTTAAGCATGAAGAAACTAAGAGAGACACCAATGTTAATGTGACTGTGGCCCACATGTGCCTAACATGGAGATTAAAAATGTAAACATTTATTATAGATATCATACCCCTTTCTAAAATAGAAAAAAAATTACAGAGACATGTAAATGCTTATCCTCATCCCTTCCCACTTTCTTTCTCTCAGAATTAATGTACTTAAAGTTTGAGTGAAGTACTAACATATTGTGTAGATTATCTACAAATTTTTCATTCCATATCGTGTTTCTGAAATTCATCTTTGGTAATTGATGTGATCTGATCTACTTGCACCCACAAAAGTACCACAGTTCCCACCCCATAAGATGGACCTACAAGGTAATTTGATAATTTAGATTTCCCTAGTTACTAAGTTGGCATTTTAAGCTTTTTTTTTTTTTTAAATTGGCCAGTCTAGTGATCTCTACAGGTTATCTTTTTTGTTTCATATTTTTATTTTGGATTGTTTGTTTTTTAGGTTCTTTGTGATTTGAAAGATTTATATACTGTTAACACAAGTTCTTTGTTGGTTATATGTGCTACAAATATCATCTCCCAATTTTTTGAGATGTCATTTGTCATAAAATAATTCCAAATTTAATGTAATAAAATTTATCATTCGAACCTTTATAGTCTATATTTTATAACACATTGAAGTAATTCTTCCTTGCTTTAATATCACAAGATACTTTTCTATAGTTTCTTCTCAAACTAATGGATTGTTTCTTTACATTTAGACATTTAATTCATTTACACTTCATTTTGTGTTATTTATAATTAAAAATTCTTTTTTTCTCTTCGCTTTTTGTATTAATAGATGATTACTTGTGCCAGCAACATTTACAAAGTCCCTTTGCTTACTGATTTAGAGTTTGTTTCATTTTTATACCTAATTAGGTATAAAAAATCTTTCCCCAAATCTCTTCTGTTCCATCAACATATTAGCCTATTCCTGTGCTATTGCCACATTGTTCCAATCACTGTAATTTAATATTAAGTTATAATATCTGAACTTACAAGTTCTGTTTTTACTCTTTTTTTAAATTTTCAAATGTTTTTTTTTTTTTTTTGTTATTCTTGGGTCTGAATTCTCCCATAGGAATTTTAGTTTCAACTTTTCAAGCTATGCAATCTAGTGGGAATTTTATAAAATTGTCTTAGATTTAAAGATTAATTGGAATGAGCTTATAGCTTTCTGATGTGAATATTATAATCCATGAACATGCTATTTCTCTTTATATAGGTCTTATTTTTGTTTCAATGGAGTATTGTGATTTTTTTCAAGAAGATATTACATGTATTTTGTTAATATTTATTTCCAAATATTTTAGGTCATTACTTTTATAAGTTGTATCCCTTTTTTAAAAAATACTTTTTTTCTAATTTTGGTTGATACGCTTTAGAAACTACTAATTTTGACATCTTTATCTTACATTCAACTAGCTGCTGAATATAGTTTTAATATAGACCTAGCAGATTTTTAAATTTTTTATATGTATATCATGTCATCTATATGTAAAAAATTGTATTTCACTATAAGTTGTTATTTCTTTATATCTTCTTGTGTCACTTTTTCATAAATTATAACTTAACTAGGAGATAATCCATTTTATCACCCAGATTTTCTCTTATACTTTTTATAAATCTACACCATATCTGTGACTGTTCTCCTTCTTTGCCTTCCTGTTTTAGTCAGCTTCTTCATCACTGTGACCAAAAGACCTGACAAGAACACTGTAGAGGAGAAAAAAAAATTCTTTGGGGTTTCAATCAATAAATGTCCTGAAACTCCATTGCTATAGGTCCAAGGTGAGGCAGAACATCATGGTGGAAAGGTGTGGCAGAGACATGTGACATGTGTCAGAGACAGCTCAGAACATGTGATCAGGGAGTAGAGAGAGCTTCCCTCATCAGAAGCAAAATATATACTTCAATGGCATGTCCTCAGTGACCTACCCCTCCAGTCACACCCGATTTACCTACAGTTATCACCCAGTTAATTCATATCAGTAGAGGAATGCACTGATTAGTTTCATAACCCAATTATTCCAGCTGTAAATTTCTTGCATTTTCTCACACATGAGCTTTGGGGGAATACCTCATATCTAAACCATTACACTAACATTGTTTGTTTCATATTTTATTATATTAACTTTGCCATATTTTTTTCTAGTTTTTAAATCTTTCAAATAATACTCTTTTGGCTCATTAGTCTTTTATTTTCCAAGTTTATCATTTTTTACTTCCAACAGCAGTTATTTTTGCTATTCCCCTTCATCTACTATCTTACTACTTGTTCAATTGATTTTAGTTTTCTAACACATTTGGGGCTTTTTTTAACAATAATAATATTTTTATTGAAATATACTACCAACTATATGGTCCAGGAAATATTGATTTAGTATTTTTCTTCACCTTTCACATTATGACAAAGTAAATTGTTGGTTTTTAAAATTTTTTTACTTATAATAAAAATACATGTTTTCTATCATTGGGTATAGATAGGATAGAGACCTACTAATATTATATCTTATTTTCTATTTTAAGTTTCTCAAGATAAATACCATATGCTCATAATTTTTATGTACTTGTAATTTGAAAGGATGGGGAGAAGGTGATCAGTGGATACTAATTACAGTTAGATAGGCACAAGAAGATCTAGTGTGTACAGTAGAATGACCATCGATGACAAACTGGTGTATATTTCAAAAGTTAGAAAAAAAGATTTTAAATGTTTTTATCATGAAGAAATAATAAATGTTTGAGATTGGTGTGTTGAACCTAATATAAACATTATACAATGTATAGGTATATTGAAGATTATGTTTATGTTACCCCAGAAATATGTACCATCTTTATCTGAATTTAAAATTTTTAATTTTTTTACATCATTCTGGACACAAATCATAGCAAAATATGTCATATAGCAGTATCTTTTTTAAATGAATAGAATCAATACAATTTAACTTTTCCATATTTATTTGGGTTCATTATAAGTTGTGATATTAACCTTTTTTTTTCTTTTTTATGTGCAAGGGCTTGCCTCTACACAAAATAGAAGTGGTAAATTTACAGTTAAATCTTAAATTTTAAGTTTTAAAAAAAATAACCCAATACTTGGAACATTTACCTTCTTGGAATATTTAAAATACTAAATTAGTGGAAAGAAAATGAATTAAAAAGTGAGGTTCAACTTTTTGTGCTCAATAATGATCCTATTCTTTCCTCTTAAAAATAAATATACTAACCTGAACTTCCCTAAAGACGTTCAGTCAATTTTACTGAGATTTGGTTCTATGTTTATCTAACTAGAGATAAATAAATATCCGTGCTGCATATAAATCACTCTTCCCTTCTTAATTCTTTTTGTTCCCTTATAATATGCAGTAATGCAAGGGTAATAGCATGACTTTCCATTCCAATGAATTTTTTATCTGTTATGCAATAGAAAAATTGAAATCGTATGTGCATCAAAGATGAATACATTTCATGATATTGTGATCTCTGAATAAAAAGTCTATGCCTGTTTGTAGAGCTGATACATGGTCATAATGGAATAAATTATTTTATATGGTAAAGCAAGATAATGAATGATAAGGCTTAATTAGGCAGTGATTCCATTTCAAGTTTGATTGTTGATTTATCATAGCTTCATAGAGACCATGACACTATAACTTAAGTACTTTAATGAAAATGAATTAATTTGAAAGCTCTTCCTAATTCTGCAGCAATTACTTGATTCTTCTCTCATCTTCTAAAACTTATTTTGATACATGAATGCATTTGAACAGCATCACAGTGGGCAAAATCACTATTGTTAGTTTTAATGAAAAGCAATTAGAGTTGAAGGCATTATTATGTTTTATTGCCTTGCTAATTATTCTATCCCTTTCCCCAAATGCTTCCAAAAAAATGAAGATAAATCATATCCTCTATTTGCAAGGAAGAGAGGGGCTTTTTCTCTTTCAAATACATTTGATAAATCAGAAATGTGCCACAAGTTAAATGATAAACATCTTTAAACATTTGAGTATATTAAGAGAAGAATAGAGATTCTGCTATTGTATATGTTTATATTGTTAGGGGACTCTATTTTAGGATGCCTTGTATGGGTTGCTGGGGAAATGTTTACCATGCATTTGTTCTCATGTGCCATGGATGTGCTCTTTGGTGTTCGACAAAACATTACACCATTTACTTAGAGTAAAGCTTATTATTTTGCCCCACGAAATGCCTCACTTTCAACACACTGTCAGTGTGTTATTTATCTGGAAATCACTACCATTTCCTTCACTTTAAGAATACTTTCCCTTTCAACAGAATCTACTTCTGCCCATGATTATAGTATTAAAATAAACTGGGGATTGACTCTCTGTTTCAATTAAAGAACTTCATGACAACAAAAACCAGGTCTCTCTCCTGCTACCTTATCAGCCTGATGCCAGGACCTTTTAACTCATCTAATACCTTCATCAGGAAATGAAACCAACGAATCATGTTTTACATGTGTGGCCAGCACTTACTCCATGGGAGACAAGTTGCAGTCCAATCCTGTGATTAAATAAAGGAAGAAAGGAACTGCCCTGTCCTCTCCCACCTCTGAAGTCTACCTCAGGCTCTTTGTCACCTCGACTGATCAATTTCCCGGGGTCACAGCAGACCCTTTTCTGAACTAAGTGATTTCTGTGTTTTCTGTGTCCCAGTACAGTCTAAAACCATTATAAGAGAACAAAATTGAATTGGTAATGAGACATTGGGTCTTCCCTGCACCATTCCTTGCTTCTTCCCATCTTAAACACTTTACAAAGAAGAACTGAACCTTACCTTCTACGTTCTCAGTAGCCTCTATCAGAATGCAGGTGTAGTGAATGCTCAATAAAGTAGTCAATTGGTAATGAAGGAAAGAATTCATTGGTCAAATGTGAAGCAATATTAAATAGTCCATTTCACATAATAGTGATTCAAAATGTTTGTTGTTGAAGCAGACAGAGAAGAAGAAAGAGAGAATAAAGTGTCACTTTAATTAACTCATTTAGACTAAGTCAAATTCACTCCTGTGTGAACTCACTTTTGGTCAAGATCATAAACACTTCTCAAATTTTTCCCCAGATATGTTCCTAAGACAGAGTCAGTTATGTGGCTGTCTCTAAAAAAATTATTGATGATTTGCCAGCAGTTGATTTTTTGATATATAATGCCACTAAAATAAGCAGAGTCTATCAGGAAATCTTTTTTCTTGCTGAGATTGCTACTGAGTTCCTGGCTCCCTTCCCTTGAGTGGACAGAAGTAAATCAAACCACTTTTCTTGTTTTCTCCATTTTTTTCTTTTTCAGAGCTGAATGACATAGTGTCTCTCCCAAAGTCATGTACGTAATAATTATATGATTTTTCATTCCTACTATATAGTAAATTGCCCCTCTGAATCTCCTTCCTGTGAGTACTTCTTAGCTAACTTACTATTGCATCATTTGTCAAGTATCTTTGGTAAAGAGGAGTTTATAAACAAAGTAATTTAAAAATAAAATCACATTTATCCTTTTATATTCAAACTTTTGATTTTGTTTAATCATTCTGAACAGAAATTATAGCAAAATATTTTATATAGCATTATCTTCTTTAAATGAATGTAATCAATACAAGTTAACATTTCCATATTTATTTGGGTTCATCATAGTTCATGATATTGACCTTTTTTGTTGTTCTTTTTGTATGTGCAAGAGCTTGCCTCTGCACAAAAAAGGAATAGTAGATGTGAAGAGTTCTGGTATCAACTTTGTTGTTTTTCCTATCACCTCCTCTATGAGACCATCTGTTTTAATTTCTTCATGTTGACACCTTATTTTGAGTAGACTCTTTATTTGCTCCTTCTAATAACTAATGGTTGAATTGTATATAAAGAACACAAAAACTATGACTAAAACTCAAGTGCTTCTTGTCATTATAGCAGATTCAGAAATAAATATGTTTATTTCCTGAACATAACACTCAAAAGTTCCAGGAAGTTGATGCTATATTAAATTTGACCAAGAAAATTAGAGAACAAATGCAGCTTATAAGGTCTCTTTAAAGATGCTACATGGTCAGTCCCGAAATGCATTAAACTCTTGAGTTCCAGAAAATTGAGGTTATTTTAATTTGACCTAAGAGTAAGTATGGAACAAATGTAATATAGATTGTTCTGCTTTAGTGCTGCATTGCCATCTTTGAGTAGCTAAAAATTATATTCCACAGTGATTTATTTTAAATCTTAGATTTGATGGACATAGCTTAGCATAGGCAAAAATATGAAAGTATTTCAAACAAATTTGTTCTGATTTCAAATCTTTTCTAGCCTCTAAGCCTCAGTTTATTTATTATTTAAATGAGGATAATAAACCACCCCACAAAATTCTAGTAAGAATGAAATACACTACTTACAACATTTTCCCAATAAACTTCATTTTTTCTGCTTCTAAATCTAATCCAATTCATTAGATATACAAATAACCTGCCTGCCTTCTCAAATTGAAAAACACCATTACAAAAGTTGATATCACAATTAAAATATCAAATGAAAAATTTCCAATCCTATAAATGTTTTCCTTACTTTATTTTATATAAGATATATTACATTAGGGGGGTTTTGTTTTGTTTTGTCTTGTTTGTACCAGGGATTGAACCCAGGGGCCCTCAACCACTAACTTTACATGGTTCAAATTTGGTTGTTAATCATCAGATTAATTCCTGTGGACCCCCTTGATATCTTTGCTGCTCTTTCATGTCAACAGACATTGCTCTAAGTGACATCGACTCTCTACTTGTTGCCAAGTGGAGCTGAAGAGTCAACTGCAGTAATTGGTATTCCACTGAATTCATGATCACAAATCTGAGGTGCAGCCTTAATGACACCCAATAATCATTTTGTATTCCTTCTCCCTCATGACTTCTCTGTCTCAGACTTCCATACATCCATCCTCTCTCATCTTTACGGCTATTTCCATAGCCTCTCACTATCGTATCTACTCAACTACTAGCATCTGTACCCATCTTCCTGATTTCTGCCTGTTGGTGCAGGTGAATTATTCCTGTTTCCCTTTAAAGCCAATCTCTCCAAATAACAATGTTTTATTCCTGCCTAAGTATATAACTCCAGCAATTCTCCCCAACCTTGTTTTACATTATGTATATTTTTCTCTCTACTTGATTTTTCTGATCAGCATGCATGTATGCTGCTATTTCTTTCACCCTAAGAAAGCAAAAACAGCAAACAAACAAACAAAAACACTCTTGGCTGCTCTTGCCCTGACAGTCTCCCATGCCCTTGCAGCAAAGGCAGTAGTGTTTTCTGTATACTCTATTTGCAATTATTCTCCTCCCATCCTCTCAAACTTAGAATTACTCCAATTTTAAAGCCTAATTAATCCATCAAAAACCATCCAAAGTCACAATGACCTGATTACTAAGTCCAGTGGTAACTATGGAGTATCCTCTCATGTGACTTGTCAGCATCATTTGAAATTGTTGATTAGTTTTCCCCACTTCAATCATTTTCTTTATTTGAATTCTATTACTCAGTATTCTCTTATTTTACCTTGCATCTCATGGATTGCTCTTGTCCAGTCTTTTTTGTTTATCCCTCCTCTTGTTCCCATCCTCATTGTGCAACGCCTCATGGTTCAATGCTTGGTTTTCCTCTCTTCACCTTGTACACTCACATCATGCTGCTGATAATTTTGTCTCATGGTTTAAATACTAGGAATCTCCAAAGTCTTAATTTATAGCCTACACCTCTCTCTTAAATGCTAAGTTTATATCCAAATATCTACCTAAATTATCTTATTAGAAGTCTCACAGAAAAACTGAATTCTCTCTTCTCTCCAAAATCTAGTCCACATATCATTTTTCCCATTTAAGTTAAAGGCAAAACTCCATCATGTAAGTTGCTCAGGACAAAAAAAAAAAATTGGAGTCATCCTTGATTCCTGTTTTTCTTATATCTCATGTTCATTTCATGAGAAAAACCTATTGGTCTTGTATTCAAACTATATCCAGATTCTAGGCAGCAGTTCGTGGCTCAGCACAGAGCACTTGCCTAGCATGTGTGAGGCACTGGGTACGATCCTTAGCACCACATAAAAATAAATAAAAGCATTGTGTTGCTGTACAACTAAAATAATATTCATTTAAAAACTATATCCATATTCCATTCCCTTTTTACTCTCTTCTCTTCTGCAACTTAGATAAAAACCACCATCAACTCTAATGTCAAGTCTAACAATTTTAATAGGAGTAGCATAATGGAGTAAAAGGAATTAAAGATATGGTAGTAAAATGGGTTAAATTCTACTAAAGCCCATTTTCATGTATAAACACCAATTTGATATTTAAATAATTACAGAATTTAAATAGAAATTTAAATAATTAATTGTTCTGAACATTTGGTTCAACTGTTGTAGAATTAAAATGTTATTTCCTAATATGTCTTCTTTACACAATTATTAGAAGAATTAGATGATTTTGTCCAGTGGCATAGGAAAGTATAAATAATCTTACCTATTATTTATTGAGCATTTACCAGATAGGATACTAAATGCTTTACATTCATATCAACAGATCCTCAGAGCAACCCTTTGAATTAAATGAGAAGTAAGTGAATTATACTCAGATACTGTAGTGTCTGCTCAAGAAAGTATGGATAATAAGTGACAAGCCTGGGATTCAGTCATCCCTTTCCAACCTGTATTTTTAACTACTAGCTATAGTACTTTTCCGTGTTTGGGCTAAACGATAAGGTAAAGACATGCTCTAAGATATTTCTTGAACTTCAGGCACCATGTAGTACAAATGGTCAACTGCCCCTGGAAACCTGTTTTTCCAAATGTGTTTCCACTTTCATAAGCAAATTCAGACAGTTATGAAAACCTCAGCAAAAATACTTCCGGGCATAAACTCCATCTGCTCCACAGATAAAGCTCATAGCATATTCTTTCTCTCTTGCCGCATCATTTTATCTGAATCTAATAATTATCTTGTTTATTGCTTAGCTTTTTATCTCTGTTTCATCAGTTCAATGTAGGACTCTCCCCACACTGGGTATATTTCCTGCCAACATATCTAAATGCATTGGTAGCTCTACACTTACATATTATTGGGGAAGTCTCCAGGAGTTTTCTGGCCTGAGTTCATCTGGACTGCTTGCTCTCCAGGACTGCTGCAGTCAGTTGCCTTAAGCTATTTCACTGTCATTCTGGGGATTCCCTTTATCTTACTTGTCAGTGGGACACTGGGTTCCTAGTTACCATGTTTCTTGCTTTACAGCATCATTTTGGTGTCAAATAACTCTATGAAACTTCTTTAAAAGTGGTGTATACAAAAAAAAATTATTGAAAATGTGGACATCTAACATTTGACAAGAGGTAAAGATACTGTATTTTTAAATCTAGAAATTTATTACATTTCACCAGACAGCTTACTTTCACCTTTATTAAGTTTGAAGATTTGTTGTCTTTTCTATCTAGTATATCTGAGTGCTTTGGTGTGTGTGTGTGTGTGTGTGTGTGTGTGTGTGTGTGTGTGTGTGTGTGTGTGCGCTTTATATACCCTCTAACCCACATGTGTAGGAAGAGCAACGCCACTTCTTGAAGTTTCACCATGTTCTCGGGGATTGTCATTCATTTGGCAGGGCTCCCAACTTGTAGCACTCCCTCAGGGTCTCCAAAATAGCCAGGGTTGGCACCCAGAAGATTTTTCAATTTATATGAACTTATTCTGAAAGTACAGAAAAAAAATGTGCATGTGTGTGCTTATTTTTAATGTACTCTGGAGATTCTATAACAAAATATTACAAACCATGTGACATATAAACAAGATCAAGGCTCTGGCAGAATCTGTCTTCTGGGAGTTCATTCTTGTGGGCAACATGTGGTGTGAATCACCAGTGCCCTTAAAGAGAAGGCAGAAAGTTCCTCGTCCTTCTCACTGTGTCCCTACACGGTAGAAGGGTCAGAGCTCTCTGGAGCCTTTTCTCTGAGACACTAATCCCGTTCATCAGAGCTCAACCTCTGTGACTCAAAAACCCCACCTTTAGCACCGTGGGTCACAATTTCAACACATGAATTTGGGGGGAGCAGAAGTATCCAGACCATAGTGGACACAATCTGATATCTTTCCAACCAGTGAATATATATTCTTTAAAATTCATTTTATGCCAAGAATGTGGTGGCACATGCCTGTAATCTCAGCAGCTCCAGAAGCTAACACAGGAGGATCATGAGTTCAAAGCCAGGCTCAGCAAAAGTGAGGCACTAAGCAATTCAGTGAGTCCTTGTCTCTAAATAAAATACAAAATAAGCCTGGGGATGAGGCTCAGTGGTCAAGTGCCACTGAGTTCAATCCCTGGTACCCCCGCCAAATTTGTTTTATGTGATGCATGATTTTACAGGAATTTATTATCTTTATAATTTAGTAGGAAGCCTGATATGTCTCTCAAAACGAGTTTAAAACATTTTTGGCAATGTCCTTCTTTTAAAGTTGGCATTTGACTTTGTTTAATCAGAGCTTACAACTCACTCTTATTAGTTACTTTTTTAAATTAATTAATATTTTCTTTTTATTCTAATGCATTACAATTCATATTACACATATAGAGCACAATTTTTCATATCTCTGGTTGTATATAAAGTATATTCACACTATGCATGTCTTCATACTTGTACTCAGAGTAATGATATCCATCTCATTCCACCATCTTTTTTACCCCTTCCCTTCCCACCCTTTTGCCCTATTAGTTACTTTTTAAAAAAATTTTAAACTCTGCTTTTTTTTGAGTTTACAATACAGTCTGAATAACTGTAGTCAGCACAGTACACATTAGATGTCTTGAACTTACTCATAACTGAAAGCTTTTATCCTTTGACCAATATCTTTTTCATCCCCCTCACCCAGAGCCTGATAACCACCATTCTACTTTCTGTTTCTATGAGTTCAACTTTTCAAGATTTCCCCTATATAAGATATGGTGTAATGATTGTCTTTCTGTGTCCAAGTTATTTCACTTAGAATAATGTCCTCCACCTTGTTGCAAATGGCAAGATTTCTTTTTTTTAAGATCAAATAATGTTTTCTTGCATATGTATATATCAATATCACAATTTATTTATCCATTCATCCAATGAGCACCTATGTTATTTCCATACCTTGAGGTTTTGTGAATAATGCTGCAATGAATAGAAGAGTGCTGAAATAGCCAAGAGTCCAGGTGCCTCTTCAAGGTCATGGTTTCATTTTCTTTGGATACATACTGCAAATCCAGTAGCTTTACAGGTGTGGCACAAAGATGGCACGTGTTTTATAATGATATATTTTAATACATACACACACATGCACATGCACATACACATAATTTTTTCCACATTTTTATTGGTACATTATACATAATGGTGGTATTTATTGTTACATACTCATACATACACACAATATTAACAATATAATTTGGTCAGTATCCCTCCTCAGTATTTTCCTTTTACTTCCCCTCCTCCCTCGCTCTGGTCCCTTTCTCCTGTTGTTCTTCTCGGTCTTCTATCTTCTATTTTCATGAAATCCCCCACACTTTTCCATTTTCCCTTCTAGCTCTCAAATATAAGAGAAAATATACAACCCTTGACCTACTAAATTTGACTTATTTTGCTTAACATAATATTTGCAATTTCCATTAATTATCCTGAAAATGAAACAATTTTATTTTTCTTTATGCCTGGGTAAAACTCCATTGTATACACATGCACTTTTGATGCATAAAACACACATTTGTACACTAAAAGAGTGCTTTTAAGGTGAAGCAGGAGGCATCACAATACCAGACCTTAATTATACAGCAGAGCCATAGTAACAAAAATGGCATGGTATTGGTACCAAAACAAAACAGAGACCAATGGCAGAGAATAGAAGACACAGAAGACTCAGAGTTTACAACAGAGACCACAAAGCCCCAAATCCTTCTCTCTGAACTCTGAACCGAAAAAGTTTGCCAACCCATGATCTAGAGCTCCCAAAGGGCCATAATAATACTTGGTTGTCATTTTAATGTCCACTTCATGAAGGAAGCTTTAAGGGTTGCAGTATCCGAAAAAAAGGAGAATCAAATTTTCTTATTAAATCATACACACTGGAGTTCCCAAATCTTCTTGAGTTCTTAATTGGAAGCCAATATATTTCGGCAATAATTTAAGGCCAGTATAATTTCTTATGAAATTTCACATAACAAGAAACGGGTTGAGAACATCCCATCTCCTTCTTTAAACCTTTTCTTTACAATGAATAAATTACTTGTCTTAGATTTGGCTATCCTCCTGCTGCTTCGCTGGGCCTCAAGGTTATGTGGACATGGTGATCTAGATTCACAATATCTAGACAGGTGGAATCTTTTCTTTCTTGTGTATCCATTAGCAAAATGTTCTACTATATATTGCCACATGATATTCCTTATCCTTCTGCAAAACACGAAGTACCAAGCAAGGCTATTCTTTATGGAAACTTTTATGTCCTTAAAGATAATTCCAAAAACTGAGAGAAAGTAGTGATGCAGGCATATAGGAACAATTTTATAGAGTTGTTTTTCCTCCTAATTTTTGCAGGAACTACTACATTTGATTCATTTGTATCAATGGATGGAAATGTCCCTGCATCTTTTAGTCCTTCGATTTTCACACTATGGAATAGATTTGTGACTTACTGATTTTTAGTTTTGTAGGAGAAACTGTGTTTTTCTATCATATATCTAGTGACAAATGAGCATTTCTCCAAGGGTAGCTACCTCAAATATTACAGGGAAGACCCAAGGAAGGACAGCTGTCTTTTCACACTTTGAGGCAGAGCCAGAGCAATGCTCTATGCAACAAACACACACACACACACACACACAAGCACACACACAATTTTATGCAATTTATTAGAGCCCTATATTAGTTTGGGAATGTGTATTATTTTTGTGATGTGTCTTTAACTACTCTTCACATGTATGTGTCCATTCTTCCCAATTTATAAAATGATTCCTGGAAAGAAAGATTTTATCTTCAATTTTGTTTAATATTTATTGATTTTTCTCTTTCCCTATTAGGGCATTGTACTAGCTAAATAATTTAAAGTATTTTTATTTTATTTCTTTAGGTTAATAAAGAGCCAAGATCTATCTCTTGTCAAATATAATCATCCTCACTTTTACCAACTATTGCTATAACAAAGTATTATTTGATATTAAACCTTGTTGAATTATAATTACCAACTATTGCTATAACAAAGTATTATTTGAGATTCAACCTTTGTTACAAAAATATATGTTTACATGTGCATGCCATGTGACATTATCAGGCTATCATTCCTACTAAATTTTTATCCAAAATGGCATTTAGACTGTATGTTGACTTATAGTTTTAATTAGTTAACATTGGGACTATACTTTGCTGGAACATTCTCATGTACTTTTGGGTTTGTTTGTTTGTTTTCACCTTTCAGGTGTACAAGAATTCCCAGAAAATATAAAGTGCTGTAAGTGTTTAACAATTATTGAAGCCAGTGTCAATCCCATTTCTAAGTGAGTATAAATTATTTAATTTCATTTGCATTTATGTTCTTCTTGGATGATAATATACTAAAATAATGAAATTTATAATAATAACCGAATAATTGAATCATAAATGTAGCTTTGATATAGCCTTTAATAAAATGATGGGAAACACATAACCAAGTCAGAATAGTTCTACAAAAGATGATTTAAAACATTGCTGAATAGGAATGGTGCCAACTGGCACAGGATATCATTGTTTTGAAGCAAACTGTGTCATCATTTTTCCGGAGCTCTCAAACTACATTCCATGGATGATCGTCAAAACTAATAAACACTTATTAGTTCTTTTCATAGTAGGAAATTAGTATTAAGGATCTTATGGAAATTCAAGAGAGTTCAAGACTTTAAAATATTGATAAATAGATTAAGAAATCTGTACAGATAAAAAAATTAAATATGGCTATAAATTGGAAGTATTTGTATATGAGGGATTACAGAAATGGCAAAGAGAACAACCTATGAAGATAGCAGAATAGAAGGTACAAGTGATAAGGATGTTAGGATCAGAGAAGAAGGGTTTTGTGACTTAAGATCTACTAAGGAATTCTATGGAAAAATAAGATTTTGAGATGACCATGACTTGAGAGTGTGATGTAGTGATAGAGGTCTATGGGATCCAGTAAAGAAATTGTGATGGGAATGGCTTGGATAAGTCATGAGACTGAATGGAAAAGCATGAGGTGGAAATAGAACCTAGAAGGCTATTCACAGTTGTAGTACTGTTTGGGATAGATTAAAACAAATCTGTGGTATTGGGATGCAGGTAATAAACTTTCCAAGAAAGAAGGTGTTAATTATACCAAACTGACTTTGGGATTTGAGCAAAATCTCTCAGCTCTTTGTCTTCATTAAGCTGGGGAGGCTGGGAAAAAGCTCACTGGGAAGGCATTTAATGAACGGGGGTATTGTCTATAAGAAGACAAAGAAGTTAATCAAAAAGAAAGAAGCAGAAGAGAAATTTCATACCAGCGTGGTTGAGGAGAGGGACCTGTCATTTCCTATGGATCATGGTGTAAGACTGCACATGAGACCAGGGATGAGGCAGAAGTTTAGAAGGAGGTCTTTATGCAAGTGGTTTATGAAATAATTTGAGTCCCTTTGTAGAAAGTGTGGAACATCAAACAATAAAATGTGTTTGAACGTTATAGTGTTTCTATCTCAAAAATAGAATATGGAGAGAGAAAACCCAAAACAAAACCCAAAATTCTTTGAGCAAATATGATTTTTTCCAACATGTCCACAAAAATAGATGTCACTACAAACACCTTAACCTGAGTCACATGATCCAGCAGAGATGACAGATTGTTTTGTTTTGATTTTTTTCCTAATTCTTTAGTTCTGATAGTTTCTATAATTTAGGAACTATCGTAGTTCTTTGGTGGTAGAAGCCAGGTGATAAATTGTATCTTTTTTTAAAAAAAAAATACTCTTTTTTTTAAAGATGTTGATGGACCTTTATTTTATTTATTTATTTATTTATATGTGGTGCTGAGAATTGAACCCAGTGGCTCGCACATGCTAGGCAAGTGCTCTGCCACTGAGCCACAGCCCCAGACCCTAAATTATATCTTTACAAAGTTTAAAGACGGTAGTTTTATGGAATGTTTCTGAATTACATTCACATATTGAACTTTTAAAAGATGAAAGACACAACCTGTTTCATTTTTAAAAAGAAGTTTAACGCTCTAAACATTAAGCAGTTTGGGAATTCATAAAATATGACTCGAGAAAAGTAAACTTAAGCAGTATATTAATTCTCAAAATCAAGTTTTTAAAGATATAAGATGCATAAGTAGGTTCATCCACTTTTGGTGTATGAGTCAATGAATTTTAATAAATGTACATAGTCACGTAGCCGTCACCAGAACTAGATACAGATGATTTTCAACATCCCAAAAAGTTCCCTAAACCCAATCATACCCTGTAATCTGATTAATATCCCCATAGTTTTACCTTTCCAAAATGTCGTATAAATGATATATATCAGATACTTTGGTGTCTTATTTCTTTTACTTAATATATGATTAGGAGATTTGACTATAGTGTTTCAATATCAATACTTAATTCCTCTTTATTGGTAGGTAGTATTTCATTGTATGGATAGAACATGATTTGTGTATCTATCTGTTGTCAGCCATCTAGGTTGTTTCCACTTTTGGACTACTATGAATACTGCTTATATAAATTAAGTACAGGTGTATGTATGAGTGAGTTTTCTTTTGTATTACATAAATATCTGGGTAATATAGTAACTGTGTGTTTAACCTTATGAGAAAACTTCAAAATTGCTTTCCCAAAGAGCTATTAAATTGAGCATTCCCAACAGCAATGTATTAGAGTTTCAGTTATTGTTTGTCTGTGTCCCCATTTGGTGCTATAAGTTTTAATTTTTTTAATTTTAGCCAAACTAGTTAATGTGTTATCTCATTACGGTTTTAATTTACATTTTTAAGGCATAATTAGTATCTTGCCTTGTACTTATTTTAAAAATATATTGCTTCTCTTTTAATGATTCCAAATTTTTGTTGACACATTTTTATTACTGAATTAAAAAATTGATAACATATTTTAAATACAAGGCCTTTAGCAGATAAGATATCTGTTAGTGAATATTTGCTCCAATTCTATATCTTATCTCTTTGTCTTCTGAATAGTGTCCTTTAAAGAGAAGTTTTGATTTTGATGAAATCCTATTTAATAATATTTTATGATCTGTGCTCTGTTTTCCTAAGAGCTCTTTGCTAAATTCATAGTTATAAAAATTTTGCCTGCACTTTCTTCTGGAACTTTTTATAGCTTAGGTTTTAGATTTTACATTTAAGTCTGTGTTCATTTAAAGTTGACTTTTGGAGATATGTGAGGTTTAAGCGCTGTGGTTCACTTCTTTGCACATAGATACCTAGTTGTTCAATACCATTTGTTGGAAACATTATCTTTTCATTATAGAATTACCCTAAGTACCTTTATTGAAAATCAATTGATACATGTTTTGGCCCATAGCTGTATTTTCTACTATGTTACATTAATCTATATACTTGTTCTTACCCTACTTCAATGCTGTCTTAGCTTTATAGTAAATCCCAAAATCAGGGAATAAGAATCCTTCTTTTACCTTTATTCTTCTTCATCAAAATTGTTTGGACTATTTTATGACCATCACTCTATACAAATTTTGCAATGAGCTTGCCAATTTCTTCAGAGATATAAAATCCTGCTGGCATTTTTATAGTCATTGCCTTGAACCTGTAGCTTAATTTGACTCACATTGGTGTCTTTAAAATATTTAGCATTATCTCTGAGCATAGTATAACTACATACTTTTGGAGGGGGGGTAATTCTTTTTTCAAGGCTTTATGGGTTTCAATATATAAATATTGCACCTTTTATTTATTTTCCTGAACATTTCATGTCATTTGTGCTATTGTAGATTATTTTATTTATAACTCCAATTGTTTATTACTATTATGTATAAATAATTGATTTATATATATCCACCTCATATCCTTCAACTTTAGTCCTAGTGGATTGTTTCTGCAGATTTGAGGGAGATTTTCTATGTAAGCAATAATGTCATCTGTGAATAAAATAGTTTTATTTTATTATTTTTCATCTATCTGTATGCCATTTATTTTTCTTGCCTTATTATCTTGGCTAGGTCCTCCTTTACACATTGAATACAAGAAGTGAGAACAGAAATCACTGATTTGCTTTCAGTCTTAGTGAGGTAGACTTTCGCTATTATGTGTTATTTATTACCTTTTGGCATTTACCAGTCTGTGACCACTACTTGGTTTTAAAGCCACTCCACATTATTAGGAATTAGTAACAGCAGAACCCCATTCCAAGTAGCAAAATCGGTGTTCATTTCCTAATGCTATGTAAGAAATCACCACAAATTTAGCAGCTTAAAACAACATGTACTCATTATCTCTCAATTTCAGTGGTTCGAGTGGTTCAGGAATCTAGGCATGGGTTCCCTGCTTCATGATTTCACCAGACTGTAATCAAGGTATGAGTTGAGCTGTATTCTCAACAAGAGACTTGCTGGAGAACAATGCAAGTCAGAATCCAACTTACTTTGTTGACAAGTTCATTTCCCCATTTTTATAAAGCTGTACATCCTAGCTTTACCCTAGTTGTCAGCTAGAGGCTACTCTTGGGACCTGAAGGCTGTATATAGTTCCCTGCCACATAATCCTTTCCACAGGCAGCTCACAGCAGGAAGTTTGCTTCTTTAAGGACAACAATTGAGTAAGAGTGAGTGTTCTGGTAAGATTGAGTCTTCTAATATAACATAGTCATGGTAGTGTACAATTTGCCACATTCTGTTGATTAGTAGCAAATCATAGGTCCTACCAACAATCAAATGGGTATGCTTCAAAGGCATGAACATCAGGAGGTGAGGATCAAGGGGGCCACCAGAGAAAGTATTCATCACACCTTTTATATCTGTTTTGCTGACAGTTTTTTTTTATCATCAATGGTTGCTGAATATTTTCAGTCACCTTTTTGACATCTATTGACATAATCATATGGTTTTTCTCCACTTGTCTGATCATAAGATGATTGGCATTGATTTTTTTTTTTTTACATCAACCTGACTTTACATTGCAGGGATACACTCCACTTGGTCAAGAAGTATTATTCATTTTTCTGTATCAATTGCTGTAATATTTGTTGATGGTCTTTCCGTCTATATTCATGAGGCATATTCTTCTGAAGTTCCTTTTCTTGTAATTTCTTTGCCTGGTTTTGCCTATCAGGGTAAAACTTCATAAAATGAATTGGAAAATGTTCTGTTCTATTTTCCATAAGAAATTGTATAGAATTCGGTATTTTTCCTTATTAAATATTGGCAGATTTTGTCAGTGCAGCCATTCAGGCCTGCAGTTTTCATTATAAGAATGTTTTTTATTGCAAATTGAATTTTTATAATAACTGTATGGTACTTCAGACTACCTGTTTCTTTTTAAGTGACCTTTACTACTTTGTGTTTTGAGAGAAATTGCATACTTCATGTAAGTTTAAAAAAAAATTGTCATATTATTTTTCTCCCTGAAGAAGAATTTTATTTTATTTATTTTTATTTATATATGATAGTGGAATGCATTACAATTCTTATTACACATATAGAGCACAATTTTTCATATCTCTGATTATATACAAAGTATATTCACACCAATTTGTCTCTTCATACCTGTACTTTGGATAATAATGATCATCACATTCCACTATCATTTCTAACCCCATGCCCCCTACTTTCCCCTCCAACCTCTCTGCCCTATCTAGAGTTCTTCATTGTCATTATTTTTCGTAACATTTTTTTATTGGGCCTTTGATATCTGTGAATTATCTAGTGATTCCCTTTCATTCCTGGTAGTATGTCTTCTTTCAAGTTTTGTTTGCTCACACTGACTAGAGATTTATCAATTGTACTGATCTATTTTAAAAAGTATATTTGGTTCTATTGAAATTTATGTATTGTTTTTCTGTTATTTCCTTTGCCCTAAAATATTTATGAAGTAGCAACTCATGGAAATTCTGGAATATAAAAACTATAGGTCTGAGTGTAACTATTTCAGTTTTAATTTTAGATGTAAACCTCTTAAGTCACTGGAGAATATCATCACAATTAAAACTTAAAGTAACTATTAAATAAGAAAAGCAAAGGCTGTTATTAATGGGAACCTACAGTATCTCGGGTTCTTATACACAATAATTTCTTTTAATTTTTGCAATAGCTACATTATATAGATAAATATTATTACTAACTTTTTACTGAAGGGAATGCATGAAGCTAGTATTTAAATTCCTAGTTTCTCCTCAATATATTCTACCATATCTGAACATTTTTATTTGGTATAAATTTAAAGGTGTACTTAGAAATTTTGAAATATTCATGATGTTCAACAAGGAGGAAATTATTATAAATTTGGTACATCTGCTGGGAGAATATGAAGGTTATATGTAGGAGAGCATTTTTCACTACCCACCCACATCAACTCCCTTCACTCTTCTTGAACAACTATAATACTAACTTCTTAGCTTTCAACAGCATCCTAGTTTGAGTTATGAATTATGTAGTCCCTGTTTAGACAGTGAAATTAAAAGATGAATTATAAATAAAAATAATGATATACGTTTGCAGTAATGTTAAAACACTAAGAAATTTGAAATACATGAAATGGTAATCATGGTCATGAGAAGGTGGTGGATATGAGTAATATTTGGTTTTCTGAATGTTCTATTCATTTTATAATTTTAAGCCTGGAATGAAAATATTTAGAGTAAAATGACTTTCTATTTAGAGTAGAAACTTTAACATTGGTTTCTTAATCCCAATATATTAAAAAAAATCAATTTCATGTGGCTTAACTATTGTATTAGACATCAGACACCTGAAATGTTTTCACTTCTAAAGAAAATGCAACAGGAAGATATAAATGTTGAAACAAGGGTGTCTGCAGCCAATATTAATGTGCTTATCTCAGTAATGAAAATAAGCACTTATAAACATTTTTAAAATAGCTGGGTTAGGTGATGATCATCTGTAATCCCAGCTACTCTACTCTGGAGGCTGAGGCAGGAGGATGGCAAGTTGGAGGCCAGGCTGGACAATTTAATGAGAGCCTGACTCAAAATTGAAACAACTGGGCATGTAGCGCACAGGTAGAGCACTTGCCTAACATGAAAAAGGCTCTGGATTTCACTAAAAAAGGAAAAAAGGGGGGGGCATTAAAAGAGTACTCTAGTTAATATGAAAAGATTAGAATAAAAACAATGCTAAGGAAAAGTAGTATAATTCTCTTATTTCCTGATTCTTACTGTGGGACAGGTAACCATTTAATTATTGGAGAAAATCTGAAGAATGGATATTATCATTTCACAAATAAAGAAACTAAGCTTTACAAAGTTAAGTAATATGCAAAAGTCACATATATAATAATTGAAAGAACTGTAATTCAAACCAGGTCTTGGAGCATTAACTGCTTAACTGCTAAACTGTATGAGTATCTATTTCTCCTTTCTTTTTTATAGATTGAATATATTATTTTAAGTTTAGGGAATTAATAACAATAAAGTGTTTACTTAGTAGAGAAAATTATCAATTTATGAAATACATTCTTTGGAATTTTTAACAAATCAGTCAAATGTTGAAAACCATCAAATCATTTTGGGGTAGTAAAATCATTTCATTATTGACAGCTCCTTACTTAGTATAAAATATTGTATTTCCTTTATAGTCTGGAAGAGATTAAAGGGGATAAAGGGAAACATGACTGCCATCTTTATCAAGTGTACCTAGCTTGCTAGGAAATACCTTCTTCCTCATAATTCCCCAGACATTCCTCTGAAAAAGATGATATTGTTAAGTGGGGCCCCTGTCCCAATTAGACACTACAAAATTGTAGCATAAAGTTAATAAAGAAAGTTGAATATCTGCTTAAGCAAACTTATTAACTCTATTTATCAATAATATTTAATCTATTTTTATTGCCAATTATTTTCCAAATACAACATTAGATGTTTAGAACATTCTTTATCTTTAAATAATGTATAATTTATCCTTCCTAGAAATGGAAAATTCCCAATACTAGCATAAAGCATCATTGGTATAAGCCCTGTACTACATCTGTAGACAGAATTCTCCTATAAGTAAAAAAAGCATTAATTTTGAATCTCAGCACAGAGTAACCATCAAAATGAATTAAATTTAAAAAATACAGATGCTACTAAATAAGGCAATATGTGTGTACGTATATCCTTAAGTTTACATTTTTAAAGAAGGAAAGTTCAATATAGAATATCAGCACATATGTACTATAACCAGGCTGAAAAAAACATTATTTTGTATTCTGGTGTTTCATGTAATTTATTTTTGGTAGTCTAATTTTGCAGTTTTAACCTGAAAAACTTGTGGTCAATTTTTAAGCTCTAAAAGAATGTTTTGTATAAAAATCCAGATTTTTTTTGAGGCATTAAACATTGTCAAAGTAACAGCATTAAAGAAATAGATTTTGATCAAATAAATGATACAATACCATTTTGTGCATATATAGAAAGAATAGTGGATTGAGAAAAGCCAGGTAGTTCTGTCTCTATAACTATAAAATTAGTATTTTTAAATCGTTTTTACTAATTAGTAGTGACATTTTTAAAGTCAATTTTCAGATTAATATTTTTCACTTTCTACTTTTACATATATTTCATTGAACTGTTTTTGAAAAGTCATAAGTAAGTCCTTTCTCTGAATGACTCTAGGAAATAAGATAATTGGATAGTAAATGTCAATTAAAATCTGTGTTAGCTGTCTCAGCGACTCAGGAGACTGAAGCAGAAGGATTAAGACTAGCCTCAGCTAGTTGGTAGAGCTCTAAGCAATTTAATGAGACCCTGTCTCAAAATAAAAAATAAAAAGGACTGGGGATGTGGTTCAGTGGTTAAGCACCCATGGGTTCAATCCCCAGTACCAAAAAAAAAAAAGATCTGTGCCATTATCATAAAAACTATCATACTATTAGAGCTCTGGTATTATTGCAACAAAGGAAAACACAGAGAAAAATAATTATTTACCACAGATTCTTTTTTCGTGCCATAGGATCAAATTCAGAACTTTGAGTTGAGAATTCAAGGTCCTCTAAATCCTATCCCCTATCCATGATCTCAAAACTTAACCCCCACCCCCAATACTGTCATGAACAAAGTGTTCAATTTAGAACTCATCTTTCTGTCACCCATCTCAAATATCTTCTTACCTCTGCATTATAACACCCCCACACACACTTTTCCTCTGCCTCCTGTTTCTTTCTCTTATGCTTTCATGAATCCTTTCTCTCTCGAAGAGCAAATTTATGGAAACATTCTCTATGAAGCCATATTTAAATAAGACAACTTCAATATACAAAACAGAATAAGACGTTTGCAGCAAAAATAACCAATATAACATTGGTGTCCTGAAAATGTATTAGTAATTGTTAAAAGAGAGGATAAGAATATTAGTTATGTTTAATATGTATTCCCTGAAGCAGATGTATAGAAATGAATGCAGGCTGTATAAACAGGAGGCAGTATATTCAGGAGATGACCTTTGGAATTGCCTGTTGAGGGTGTCATTAGTCTGTTTACTAGTGTAGGTCCCTGAGTTTTGATCTCTTGGAACAGTGCAAATCTCCCATGGAGTTGTCAAACACAGGGAGTGGGGGAGCCCAGTTATTATTGCTTTAATCAGTAGCTGCTATCTGCTTCTGAGGGGTTTTGATTCTCTGGGATTGTGAATGAGCAGAGCAGATTCCAATAGCTGAAGACCAGCAGGGGACAAGGGGCTAGTAGTCAGTGTGCGCTACAGTGAAAAGCCTGGGAGAGTGGGTGGGGCACCAGTAGAAAAAAAAATGGACAAAACAAATAAACATGTTTTTCACAGAAAACATAAATTGCTCGTAAAATAGTGAGACAAGATGTGGTGAATTAATCAGGGAAATAGTTATTGTTTTACATTTACAAAATTGACAAAGGAAAGGGTTAAGAAGGACATGGGGAGGAGAAGTTCTTGTTCAATAATGGTTGTGTTAGAAATAGATGAAACTGCTTTGAAAAAAATCTGGCTATCTATAATGAGATTAAATATTTTCTGTGACCCAGTGATGTCACTCTTGGGGATGTAACGTGGATAAACCTCTTCTAAAGGTACACTAGAATATATGTTCAACAGTATTCACAGAAGTTAGTGTTTGTAATCACAAAGCAAAATTAGAAACAAGTGTAATGTTCATTAGAAGGAGAGAATAGTAAATAAATTGTGGCATATAAATATAATGGCATAGTATGCTATGATGGCCATTTACATTAAAATGGATGAATTTGAAAAAAAAACTAATGCTGATTTTAAATGTCTCTAGAAATGTACACAGTATGACTTGATTTATGTAATGTGAAGGAAAAAACATGCAAAACCACACAATGTTTCTTTTTTACATAATAAAATAGTTGTATAGTAAAGTTCTTAAAAAGCAAAATAATTAACATCATTTGGGAATTTGTGGAGCAAATCAGAAGATGTAATCAAGGAGTAGTACTCAGAGGGTATCCCCCCCACACACACACTTCTTTTATTGGTGCATTATAGTTGCACATACAGATGTGATTTGTTGTTATATATTAATACATACACAAAATATAGCAATATAATTTGGACCATATCACCCCTAGAGCTGTCCGCCTCCCTCTGTACCTCTCACCCTGGATTTCTTTTCTCTACTGATCTCTCTTTGATTTTCATGAGATTCACCTTTCTATTCCTTTTCCTCTCTAGCTTTCACATGTGAGAGAAAACACAACTCTTGACCTTCTGAATTTGACATATTTCATTTAACATGATGATCTCTAGTTTCATTAATTTTCTTGCAAATTACATAATGTTTTTTTAATGGCTAAATGAAATTCCATTCTGTATATATACCACATTTTTGTTAACCATTTATCCACTGATGAACATCGTAGCTACTTCCATAGTTTGGCTATTGTGAAATATGCTGCTATAAACAATGAGTGTGCCTATATCACTGATATCTTTAATTCTTTAGTTCTTCAGAATAAATGCCAGGGAGTGGTATAGCTGGGTCATATGTTACTGCCATGCTTAGCCTTTTGAGGAGCTTCTATATTGATTTTCATAGTGGTTGTACTAATTTAGTCCCATCTACAGTGTAAAAGTATTCTTTTTCTCCACATCCTCTCCAGCATTTATGGTTATTTGTATTCTTGATGACTGACATTCTGACTTGAATGAGAAGAAATCTCAGGGTAGTTTCGATTTGCATTTCCCTAATTGCTAATAATGTTGAACATTTTTTTCATGTATTTGTTGGCCATTTTTAGTTCTTCTTTAAGAAGTACCTGTTTAATTCATTTGTCCACTCATTAATTTGGTTATTTGATTTTGGTGTGTTAAGTTTTTTGAGTCTTTTTTTTTTTTTGGTATTGGGATATTAATCCTCTGTCAGAAGAGTAGCTAGCAAAGATTTTCTCCCATTCTGTAGGTTCTCTCTTCACATTCCTAATTGTCACCTTTTCTTGCAGAAGCTTTTTAATTTGATGCCATCCCATTTATTCACTCTTTGTATTATTTCCTGAGCTTTAAGGGTCTTATTGAGGAAGTCATTGCCTGCTCCTTTTGTGCTGCAGTGTTGAAACCCAGAGTATCTCTATTTTTCATTCTAATATATACATGCATATGTTCAGTTATGTATAGAAAATGTTTCATAACAAAGATTGAGCCGAAGAAGGGAAATCATGAAATGAAACTCAGATACAATGTCCCAGGAGTAGGAGAATCAGGAAAACTGTTGTGCTAGGAAGCAAATAAGGCGAGAGCAGTCAACGATGGCAACTATTGCTAGGCTGTGTGGGGTACAGAACAAAATGAAGCTAATGGAATTGGGACTTAAGAGGTCATTGGAGCCTTTGATGAGGGACAGGTTTAGTAATAGAGTTGGGGTACATGCCAAGAAACAATGATTTGAGGAGTAGTAAAAAGCAATGAACACCAGCAGCTCTTTAAACAATTTTGGAAGAAAATCTAAGGAAGGAGATAGGTAATAATTTGAGCAGAAGGCAAATTTGAATGCTATTTAGATGTATTTTATGAAAGAACATAATCTGGACTAAACTGCAGATATATATTAAAATTGCTTAAATAGAAATTTACTTACAGGAAACTATTCAATATTGTTCCAAAAAAAAACAAATTCTGGAGAGTCTTTAATCTTTTCTAGTGAAGAAGATATAATGTTTTAAATAATTACCTCATTTTGTTTCTAAAATTTCCCCCAAAAAATATTTTATTAATTTCGAATGCCTCTTATACCCTCTGTGGTTCTTGTTTAATTGCCTTTCAATGTTCTTTCTCCTTTTTAACAAACACGAATTAGATTAAACTGAATCATAATATGTAAGCACGTTGGGCCTACATTAAAGAAATTGTTAGTAAAGCTGTTGGCTTATTCCTTCTTTTTTCAGACAGGGTAACTTTCTTCATCTTGGTAACAAATTTTAGACAAATTTTGATGATTAAATGAAATCATCAAATATATTCCATATTCTTGCCTGACTATATACATGAATGTTCTATTGAGAAAGTAATGCTAATCTTAAAATTGAAAAGAAAACATGACATACAATTTGAGAGTTCCATAAAAATATATATATATGTCTTGACTGGCATGCATGAAGTTAGGCCAGCTGTAGGAGATGCTGTCACTAACTTTAGCAGTGACATAAATCTCAGTATAGGAGAGCAGCATGGAAGTGGGTGAATGCCATTTATTTTAATAACAGACAAAATTTTCAAGCTGTAACAACATGCTCAATAAATTCTTCCATTACTGTGATACCAAAGGAGAGTTGGAAAATGTATTATATATCTATTTTTTCTTTTCAAAGATATATATTTTTGCTCTGTTTCTATAGCAACACTGATGCAGTGACTAAAACTTTAACTCCCTTTTAGACTCCCTGATGGCTTCACTCAGCTTCTAAACCTGACCCAGCTCTACCTGAATGACGCCTTTCTTGAGTTTCTTCCAGCCAATTTTGGAAGGTAAGACTAAGAAATATGAATTATGCAATTTTATTTCATATTCAGTAAGTGCTTTGTGAGCTCCAGCAGATGAGGTTTCAAAAGTGACAGTTGTGATTAAAGATAGAGCTCATTATTATACAATAAATAAGACTTAATTAATGAAACTTTCTGAAAAAATAAAATTAGGTCTTCACATAGCATTAATAATCAAATAAATTCTAGATACATTAGGGAGTTAAAAATAAAGTCAGAAATTATCTGGGAAAAACAATGCAGATGAATATTTATCACTCTTGAGTTATGAAATACTTTTATAGGTACAGAAGTAAAGGAAAATATCATAAGTGGGATAGATAGATTTGACCAATTACTTTTAAAATAAAATAAACCAGAAAGCCAAAATTTAAGGAGAATAATGAAGTAGGAAAGTATTTTCATTATATATTTTTAAAATTATTTATTCCTTAATATATAAATAATTCTTACAAGTGAATATGAAGAGAAAGTTCTTGAGGGAAAATGGATAATTGCCAGGCACAAGCCATTTATAATAAACATACAAATGACAATTGAACATATGAAAAATGCTTATTTTCACAATTAATAAATATAATACAAATTAAAATGAACCTAAAAGGTCTTTGTGTCCTAGTATATTGCAAAAACTTTCTTGAGTATGAGGAGAGAAATAACCTCACGCTTTGCTCATGGAACTGGGAGACTGTTATACTTCATGTGGGGCAGCAGGCTTTAAAAGCGTTGAAAATATTTACAACAATTGCCTTTGTAATTCATTTCTAGAAGTCTCTTATACCACCATCAGATATCACACTAGGATTTACAGACAAGTATATTTATCATTACTGACAAAATGAAAACAGGGGATCACACATCTGTCTGAGATTGGCTAGATATATTATAGTTTATCCCAATGATAATACTATGTAACAATTAGTAATCTCACTTTAGGAAAACATTTTTCAAAAATCCTTACAATAAATCTAGGAGTGTATTATAACAAAAATATATAAACTAATTTTCTACTGTGAATATGCATGAAATAAGGGGCTGGTTACTCTGAAGTGCAAATTTGGGTAACTTAAATTTTCATTTACATATTTTTAAAAATATTTTCCAGGTGCTCTGCAATGAATTTTTATGTAAAAGATATATCTTAAGAGTCAAAACATTTTAATTTCACTGTCAACTGAATTTTTCCAAATAATTACCTTTGAAATTGTTCAAACAATAGGTCAAGCATAATTGAATATGTTGACAGAAGCAGGTTGTTGGCCTTAAGATCTCAGTGTAATGATGAAGTCACTCAACCTGCAGCCTCCGTTCACATACAGAGAGCACAGGAGCGATTCCCAGACTCCTTCACTTTTGTGAATCACAATATTACAACAGCTGCAAGCACCATGTACTTGGGCAGGGTTTAAAACTCACAGATTTTTTTAAAAAGCATTTGCCTGGCTTCTAAGTGTGAATTGGAACATCACCATCTATCCATATAAACTAGAATTGCCTTTCTGGTACTGATCACAACACTACAATATGCTTTTGAATTCCCAAATCATAAAATATTTAATTATCACCCTAAGACAATTTTTCTCTGGAATATTTGTCAGCTCTCTTTTGTCCTAAAGTGAGGACAAGATATAGGTGAACAGAAAATACAATACTCATACCCAAACTAGAATTAGGATTTAAGTTTTGGATAAATTGTGTGTCAGAATATACTATTTCATTATTATAATCTAAAGTTTTTAAAAATCATCTGAGTATGGGGCTGGAGTTGTGGCTAAGTGGTAGAGCACTTGTCTAGCATATGTAAGGCACTGGGTTCAAGCCTCAGCACCACAAATAAATAAATGAATAAAATAAAAGTCCATCAACATCTAAAAAAATTAAAAATAAATAAAATTATCTGAGTAGTTTAACAAAAGGAAGCTTAAGTTCCCTTTTAAAACCTAATATTCTGCACTCCTAAAAGCCAAAATTAGTCCCATAATATCATCATACTAGTGTAATTGTCTAAAAGATTTGAAGTACATAAATGTGTAAGAAACATTTTTATTGGTGATATACCCATTATCTGACAAACTGCATTACTGTATTCCATTTTGAGATTGATTTGTGCAATTAAAATTAAATTAGAAACTTAATAGGAGGCAAGACAAACAGGGAAAGGAAAAGAGACCTAGAGGACTACCTAAAAGCATAATAAATACAGGTTGATATCTGTGAAATAGTTCAAATAATGAAATATTCCTAGAGTAGAAAGAATTAAGAGAATTCAATTAATACCTGTTTCAAAGTAACCCCATCGAGTACCCTTTAAGCTCAATATGGACATGAATAGTAATAGTGTGTTCCAGACTGCAGACCTTAACAAGCAAGATGCATTCCTAATCACAACCATCACCCCAGCAACAGGAGCTATGAACACCTCTCAGCCTCTTCACATGATTTCTCCAACCCCAGCATTGTCTTAGGGGTTGACAACACAGATTTTGAAATGAATCCCCCTCTGGAAATGTTAAAACGTGTACCTTAGCATCAGTAAAATATGGTATGCTATAGCATTTTCTCATCTTTCCATTGTGTAATTAATGAAATATGCAATTATTAATATTTTTAAAACCTCTACTAGGAATTATGCTTCGCATGTATTATATCATTTAATGTTTTAAACCCCATGAATTTGGGCTGGGGATGTGGCTCAAGCGGTAGTGCGCTTGCCTGGCATGCATGCGGCCCGGGTTCGATCCTCAGCACCACATACAAAGATGTTGTGTCCGCCAAAAACTAAAAAAAAATAAATAAATATTTAAAAATTCTCTCTCTCTCTCTCTCTCTCTCTGTCTCTCTCTGTGTCTCTCTCTCTCTCTCTCTCTCTCTCTCTCTCTCTCTCTCTCTCTCTCTCTCAAATAAATAAATAAATAAATAAACCCCATGAATTTGATACTATTA
The DNA here is from genome assembly GCF_052094955.1 of Ictidomys tridecemlineatus. Classification (NCBI taxonomy): domain Eukaryota; kingdom Metazoa; phylum Chordata; class Mammalia; order Rodentia; family Sciuridae; genus Ictidomys; species Ictidomys tridecemlineatus. The sequence continues at coordinate 54,935,591 of NC_135487.1, forward strand.
TCACACTGAACTCAGAAGGCGTTAATTAATTTGCAATGTCACAGAGGCGGAATATGAAACACTGTAACTTTGCTCAGATCTGTTTTACTGTAAAATCCAAGTTGTTGGTTTGTTTGTTTTGTTTTGTTTTGTTTTTGCTTATTATTTCTGATCTATGTCATTTTCTTTTCAAGTCCATTTATGGTCTCTTGGGGAAATGAATTGTATTCCAGTGAATACAGCACCTAGTATTTAGTATGTATTCAAATCTCTCTTCAATGCATGAGATTAAATATAACACTCAGTATGTTTTTATAAAACATTAGAAATTTAGAACACTGGGATTCAAAGATATCTTTGAAATATCTTTACTTTTAGAAAAGTGATTTGACATTGACCACTGTTGATGTGATCTTATTCATCATCAATTTGCATATCTCTTCAAAATCTGGAACCATAGTAAAAAATATTTCAACATAGCTATTTGCAAAATAATAATAATAATTGATGTTCCATTATAGTAACTTTTTATTCTAAAAGAGTAAAAATGTATTTTTTTTCTATAGGCTTGTCAAATTGCGAATCTTGGAGCTAAGAGAAAATCACTTGAAAACTCTACCAAAGTAAGTTATTGTGTATTTTCTAAATTTTGAATTGTGATTTGGGGCTACAAGGGAAAATAGCTACTTGATTTTATTTAGGTTGTTTTACCATTATTCTACAAATTCTTCCTTGTCTGCTTTTTTCTTCCTTTCCTTGGTAAGAAGGAGAAAGTATGAATATTTTTATTCTTCCTGTATAGTACTACTATATAGATTTGTATTAAATTAGAATGTATAGTGTCTTATAAAATGGTATCATTACAAGTAAAGATGGGAAGAGTCCATTTAAGGTTCTCATGGCAAAAAAAAAAAACACTAGCCAAAAAATTATTGCACTAAAACCTATGAAACTGTCATTTTTATATCTGAAAAATGACAGTTTCACAGGGTTTAATTTAAAAGAATGCTTACTTCTGCAAGTTAATTTATGAGTTGTGATATTTTTCAGTTTTTAAATCAAGACTATGCCAGAAATTTTTAGAAAAAAAGTTGAAAAATTCTTAAGAAATCTAAAGTGTTTTAGCAAAAATGAAAAAGTTATATATTCTTGAAATTTTTTCCTTTTTACTAGTGTATTTAAAATTTGTTTTATGTAACTATACAGGATATTAAAGTGAGAACTAGTATCCAGTATCTAACACAGTGTTTGATTTAATAAAATGCATTGTTTTACCTTGCTCTCCTTTATTCATGTCTAACAATAGAATTTTGTGTTGTCATAATTATTTTTGAAAATCAAAAATTATTTATGATAAATAAATATGACATATGTTATGATTAAAATAGGTACTATATTGCTATTATTACCTTCTTTTAGAATTACAGAAAAATCTTAAGAATAGTGATAGATTTTCTTTTCAACGGAACTTAGACACATTCCTCTGCTGAACCAAAACTTAATCTTATTTTTTCCCCTAAGCAAACTATACTGAATTTCATTGTTTCTAAAAATCAATATTTCAATAACGCATCTTCAAGTTCAAAGCATGATATGATTTATGAAAATTTAGTTCTTGCAAAATAGTCACTTAATTATGATAACTTTTGAAAATGATATGGAATTCATTTAAATATATATGTAGAGGATGCATCTGTGCATTCCTCCATAAGAAGAAGGCACAGAGAGGAGGAAACTGCTCTGTATCTCAATATCTGGCACTTTTGAGTAATACAATTTTCTAAGGCAGAGCATCATGCCTGGGTCTAACTCAAGACACTTTACCCAGGTTGGAAGATATGTTAGTTTTGCATTATTGTGACAGATGCCTGAGATAAACAACCTAAATGGAGGAAATTTAAAGTGGAAACATGGCTGAGTGGAAGCTAAACCAAAATGAAGGAACATTTGTTCTTTTCAACTAAATGTATACATTTAGTTGAAGGATAAAATACTGAGTATGGAGGAGAGTCTACATTGCTCTCAAGAAAAGGCCTTGATTTCAAATATAAAATAAACCAGGCATAAGTTGTAAGATATTTTTAATATTTTTAAAAATATCCTTCATTGGTCTTTGTGTAAGAATATCTCAGGGTCAAGGAATCTGGGAGAGGCTGGATATAGGTAATACTGTCTCACAATCTTACAGTCCAGCTGTGATTCTGCCATCTAATTTGCTTCAAATCTCACTCAAGCATTGTTTGGCACATGTGTTTTTCAGTTATCATAGGGTAGAGGCTTTAGTTCTGGGCTCTGCCCATGGACTTTTCTATAGGGCTATTCTCAGTTTGGGATCTTGTTTCTCCCAGAGCAGATGACAACAGAAAGAGATCCAAGACAGAGCCTTGGTCCTTTTACAGTCTGATCTCAGAAGTGACTTCTGCCATATGTTGTTTGTCCAGAGATTAGATCTGGCATAGTGTGCATAATTGCATGAATGTGAATTCCTGGAGGTGGGATTGGTTGGGGCCATTGTAGAAGTTCCTACCATGTCTGGTGCTTATGTCTCTGGTCTGGAAATTCAATTTGGGCAGTACACCAGATATATCAGATACACAAAGAGGGCTCACAAGTCAAGTTTGTGATGAATTTTCATCTTAGCACAGTATTTCCGCTTTACCAGAAATCTTCAGTTGTGCTGTTGTTCCTCCTGAAAAAAACAAACAAACAAAAAAATTTGTTCCCATTATAAAGCCTTTACAATGGTTGCTTCTCTATCTAGAGTTCTCTTCATGGTAGGTCTTCCTTAGGATTCATGTTTTTCTTTAGAGGTTGCCTCCTCAGAGGCCTTTCCCAATCATGTCATATAAAATTGTGTCCTCAGTCTTTATACCATTTCACTATTCCTTTTGATTTTCTTCACAATATTTATTATTCTCTGAATTATGCTGACTCTTTGTTTATTTGGAGATTACCTCCTCAGAAAACTATCAGCTCCATTAAAAAGAGACTTATTTTCTGTGTTGTCACTGCTGATTCTGCAGTGCTGGGAACATTGTAGGCACTCAGTAAACTGAGCAAAATGCTGATGAATTGATTTACAATGAAAATGTTCGTGTGACCTGGATAGTTTGTGTCACTTGATTATTTTACCCTTTGGAAAATTGTATGGGAAACGGAATATATCAAATAAATCTTTGGTGAATATAATGAAATCAGGTAAGGACAAGTGATTGGAGGGTCTCAATGGTCCATAGCTGACATTTGAATTTTAAATCACCTAATCCTCCTCCTCCTCCTTTTCCTCCTCTTCCTCCTCCTTTTCCTCCTCCTCCTCCTTCCCCATGTCCTCCTCCTCCTCCTCCTCCTCCTCCTTCTTCTTCTTTCTCTCTCTCTCTCTCTCTCTCTCTCTCTCTCTCTCTCTCTCTCTCTCTCTCTCTTTCTCTTCCAATTTAGACAATATTTAATTCATGATAAGGGAAGAAAATAACTTGAAATTAATAAAACAATATTTATAATGTTAAAGGAAATCCAAAAGCATTGTAACATATTTACTTGCTTATTTATTAGAATGAGACACATTAAGTCAAGAGTGAAAAGCTAATGATTTTTAACAATAAATTTCCACAAAATTAACAAAAAAGCATATAAATGGTTAGTAATGGTGGTAGAGTTATCTTTAAATAAAACCATTCCACATTTGTGAGAAGAATTTTTCTATTATCTTGAAGTTCAAATAGGGCTATAACTATTTATTAAGGCTATAACTAACTTTGTTTCAACTCACACTAACATGTATTATGTAAATGCACATGTTAGAGTTGTGAAAATATGAAGTCATATGAAGAAAGAGATACAAAGATTAGGTTAATATTATTGTTCATATTTTCCCACCTGTAATGTACCAAGGAGTGAAGCATATTTCAGTCTGCCATTATAAAACACTAAGAGGAATGTTTAAAATATTCTCCAGAAAGGTTACTTGGCCCATATCAGTAAATGGAGTAAAGCCCGATGAACATATCTAAAATGGAAAAAAAAATTCAATGACTTTGATGGATAAGAAACATTTGTGGTTATAGAAAAGACAATACAAAGTGGAGAGAGAAGTCAGAGGCAATGGCAACCTCTTTAGGGTCAAGGACCATTATGAGAATCTAAAATAAAGCTATAGACTCTGAAAAAATGTTAATTTTGAAATTCCATTCTCTTTCCAATATTTTCATGGTCCATTGTTAACTTTCATATTTATATCTTCACGTAGAAGTAAAACATTTGCATTTTTTATAAAAGGGATCATTTTAACATTCTATTACTAATATAGTTACTCAAGAAGAGAAGATTTTGTTGAGCAAATTTTCCTTTGGGTTGTTAATAGGATTATATTTTATTATTGTCTATTGAAATCTTGAACTTTCCTTAGTAATAAATAATTTAAAGAAAATTTGAAGAAATTGTCTTTTGAGTTGTTAATAGGACTAAATTTTATTATCAATGAAGTTCTGGCGTTTCCTTAGTAAAAAATCACTATGGAATAATTTAAGGGACATTTTCCCAAGTACAATCATAAATGATACTTTGAAACTACTAAACAATGTAGATATCTACTAAATGATGTGTTTTTTATTTATATGATTTCATTTCTTGGGCATCGTTTCTTTTATTAAGTGACATTCCCCCTGAAAATAGATTCAGAAACTTTCCAGTTTGTGAACACCTAGGAATCCTTGGCCAGCTGACAGAACTTTGGTGGGTCTGAGGATTAGACAGAGGCAATGTCTTACTGTTAACTTCCTGATTTGAATGGTTGTATTTTGGATGCATAGGAGAATGTGTTTATTTTTAGGAAACACACATTGCGATATTGGAAAATGATGTGGTACCAGCTTAATGATTTATTCTCAAAGTCATTCTTCAAAGAATAACTTCTATAATATTTTGAACTTTTGTGTAATTTTATAATTTCTAACAAAATTTTTTATCTATTATTAGTTATCATTATCAATATAATTAAGTAAAGTTCATAAATTAATATGGATTATGAACTGGACAGATATGACTCATTTTCTGCTCTCACTTCAGTGTCGTAGGAATGAATTTATCTTATTTGGCATTATAGTACTATTTTTAGTTATTTCAATGAAATACATCAATAGATTCCTTACTGCTATTGTAACAAAAATTTCATTGTCAAGCATAGCTCACTGAATGACTTTTCAATGTTGCTATTCCCTCTGATTTTATAATTCTGTATTGTAACTGTAATGTATAATATGTGTTTTTATAATAATATTACCTTGTGCTTTTACCAATGTGTATCAAGTTACAGGTCATGGTATTTTTGCTGAACTGATAGCACTATCCCATTCTGGGATGTGTTTATCAAACTGACAATACAACAACCTAACTAATCAAGGGTGACCATATTAGTACTCTCTGGATTTATAGAATTGTACATGGAATTAGTTATTTTCACCATACCTTCTAACTTGATGCTTTATTTTCATTTCAAGGAAATGAGCAATATTATGACATCTGCATTTAAAAGTATAATGCTTTATAATGATGTAATTATTAGAATCTCTTCTAAACTATCAAATTATACTTTCCATAGAGTCACAAAAGGAAAGATTATGAGCTGTCTTTCCTGTGAGCTAATTATACTTCTTTTTAACCTTCTACTTTCATCATAAAATTGAGAACATTATGGTTAGCCCAGATACAAGTCCAGTGAGGGGCGGAGGGCACAAAAGCCAAATAACACTGTGATAACAAATCGCTCTTTTCAGAGTCTTTAATCAATAGCTTCTTTGATCCCGGATGATTACATTTACCAAAAGATGAAAACTGCTGCCTGTTGTAATAGTGAGGTTGAAAGCTACGGCTTCTGTTTCATGAGATCTCAAGGCTTTGGCTCTCAAAGAACAATTAGCCTGTACTCTTGGTCCTTTCTCATCAGAGAAGAGCCATAATGTCCTTGAGCCGGTATATGATTTTCTGCCAAACCTGGATTTGTACTCAGGCCCTTGTGACTGACTTTTTGAGCTATTTACCTTCTCTGAACCCCCGTGATCTTATTTTAAGTGTACTGTGTGTCATTAACTGTTTGAAGTTGCAAAATATATTTTGGGTAATAGTTGATGAAAATATCTTGTTATCATTTAGAGCCAGGAAAAATTTTAAACAAAATAGCTATATACTGGCACTTTGAAAATTTGTGTGTGTTCAAAAACTGGCATGAATTGTATATTTTTATTTTACTTCTTAAAAGTATCTTTATCATAAGCAGGGTGGTAATTTTTTAGGATTTTTTTCCTAATAAAAATCTTAATAGTATATGACACTGTTTTCTTATTTTTCTAGTAGTATTTAATGAGAATCACACAGATAATTGTCTCTAATCCTCAATAAAGTATATAAAAAGTTTAACTATATTTAATAATTAAATCTTAAAGATTTGTGCTTTCATTTTACAATTGGTAATTCCTTTGGGTAAGTTGAACCTAGATAGTACAGACATTGTAAAACTGAACAGCAACATTCAAGCAGCATCAGGAAGGGCCTATAACCAATATTTGTGTCTTCATGTACTTTTACAAACTTATTCATTACATATTTTCACATTCAAACAACCTAAGGTGAATGATTGCCCCTTTATAACCTCTGTATAAACTCACCATCTTTACTAAAGGCTCATTTTGAACATCATACGAATGCTGACTTTTGTCTCATTGTCTCAGGCCAGAAAAATATACAAAGTACCTAGTTCACAGATCTGCTCCTGAAGTCTCAGGTGCTACCTCTGTGCTGATGAATTGCCAACACTTACATCCAGCCTGAGCTTTCAACCCCAATTCCATTTCCACATTCCAATAGCCAAGTCTCAATTGGAACATGCACCATTTGTCAAAACCTAAATCCTCCTTGTCCCTGTCCTCTGCCCACCACCCCACTACAAAACAAAGCCAAACCTCTGGGACTCTTCCTACATTTATCCCAATGACAGCATCATTCAGCTTACCACAGAAATAAGAGATAGCAATCCATTTTTTCTTTCCTACTACCAGCTAGTCTCTCACCCTTAAGTCAAATCTGAGTTCTCTTTCCTTCTCACTGGTATCACCCTACTTGAGTTTCCTATTAATACTTGTCTTTGCCTTGGACAATTCTTCCTCCCTCTGGCCTCTCATTAGAATCCATCCTCCTTTTTGCTGTCAGAGCTCCCTTACTAAAACATACCATGAAACAGGTCAATTTAAAATTCATAATGACTGCTCAAGGTATTCAAAAAACTGACACATGAAGACCCATCTTTGGTTCGAAGTCAACAATTCTTGCTTTATTATCTTTCAATATTTTCACCATCCCACAGGGTCTCTGCCACATCCAGTACACAATGCAGCTTTGTATCTCTCAGCATCTTTCTCAGGAACTTCCCTTTATTGTCTGAAAAACCCTAAATCATCCTATGATTTTCCCATCACTTTTGTCATGAAATTAACCACAAGTTCTATATTTTGGTTGGTAGTTTGGAAATTATGCTAGAATTTGTTCAGGGCAAAGTTTCCACTGAAATTTTTATCTGATTATAGTCTTATTCAGAAATCTAATAAGCTTAATTCTGTGATTTTTTTGTCTTGAATATATTATCTAAGGCTCTAATTCCATCATCCAACTGCCAAGTTAGCAATTGCTGCATGATGTACCCTCCCTTCCTAGTTACAGATTTTGAGTCTCCCATCTGAGTTACAGGCTCAGCAACAGTGGACACTCCCTAGGTATCAGTGTATTGATTTTCACTTGGGCCCTTCTGTAATTAGAAGCAGGAAAAAAAAAACCTGAATTTAGCAAACATATGTTATTATAGCATTTTTTGAGATTTCCCTACCACCCAAGCTTTGATTTTTATTTTTAAAAAGCACTCTTCATGAATATACAACAAACAACTACCTATCATTGGTATTTGGTTCAATAAGAAATGCTGAAAGAGGTGAAATGTATCCAACTCTACATAGATTTTCCACTTCTTTTCTCCGTTTTCCTCTCTACTCAAGTCAGGGTTATTTCAGGTCCTTCAGTATGCAAAACACATCTTTAAAAAGCTTGATTTTCTGCTGAACAGATGCAAGGGGAATATTTCTAAATTGCTATAGTTCTTCACAGTTTCTGTGACATTTAAGATCCAATGCCTGAGCAATATTTAAAATAAAAATTCACCTAAGATATTAATTTCATGATTTTAATTTCTTTGTATGCATATTTTATATTTCCTTTTGTTAACATGAGATTTTAACTTATTCTTTTATGGCTTTTCAACACTGTGATTTCTTACCTGTCAAATCACTTCTCCACTATGTTTAGTTTTACATCATTTATACTCAAAAGGACCCAGAACCTTCACCTAACTACATTGTAATTCTATTACTTTCTCTTTAAATTTAAACTTTATTCATAAATTTAATAGGACTTCTCTTCATATTTACTACATAATAGTGATCTTTCCTAGTTATAAAATAAATGCTCTATAATTTTATGAGAAAAATTAGAAATAAAATTAATCCGATTTAAAGGCTATGACTGTTATCAAGCATTAGCTGTTTAACGTTCAATCTGAAAAGATGGCATAGAATATATTATGCTATGTGGGTTGGTTAAAAAGTAAGAATTGCACTCTCCATTGAGGAAATGTTCATGGGGATTTTAGATAAATGAATTATTTTGTGTTTTACTTACATTAAAATGTTATTGAGGCTATTTATTGACTCCTCCAGCTATAATGAAACATTTCTAAATTAAACATATCTCTAAAAGCAAAAATTTCATTTTGCTTAAATGTTTCATGCAATTTCCAAAAGAAAACCAAATAGCATTTCTCATATTACAGATAATCATAAAAGGACATCTCTTACATTATTACATTCATTTAAATGGATAAAGATTTTAAATATACAAAATCATTTTATAAAATGTCTGATACCCAAAAGGTCTATTTAAGAGAGAATATAAAATGAAAAATCTCTAATTTTCCATTGCTCATACAATAACATCTAAAACAGTAAACCCGACATTCAAGACCCTTATAATTTGACTCTTTGCCTTCCCTCCTGCCATTTCCCACTGAATTTTCTGAAAATGTTTTTTTTTTAATTTTTGTACCTCTTTACACACACTAAAAATATCTTTCTTCATAAAATGAACAGTTCAATTAAAAATAGGCTTAATTGATCATGTGCGTTACACACTATTCTAGGTGCTAGAGAATATAGCAGTGGATCATGTAGATATACTCTCTATTCTTCAATGACTTCCAAAAACAAAGGAAGGATACAGACAATATAACATAGACAGATAAGCAAGTGATTTAAGTAACTGCTATAAAGTGAGCAGGATAATATACAGAGTTTGGGTTTTTGAGGGCTGAGGAGGAGATTGGTGGATGTTTTTGCTTCTGATTTGACTAGGCTGGTCAGGGAAGACATGCATGAAGAGATAGAGCTTGAATCTAGACTTAAAAATGATAAAGATGAAGTTCTAGAGAAAGAACAAAATCAACAACCAAAAAGAATTTCTGGAGTCAAGCACTTATGATGCTTTAGACGACACGAGCTAGATGTATCTTCAGAAAAACTAAAGTAGTTGGTATATGGTGAGCATAGGATGAAAGAATATAAGATGAGGTAGGAGAGGCAAGAGGAGCAATTATAAAGTACCTGGTGAGCCACATCTGAAAATGGGGATTGCATTCTGACTGCAATGGGAAGCCACTAAGGCCTTCAGCAAGGAAGAACTATGATTTGATCTAAACAGTACAAAAAATCAGGATAGCTGCTCTCAGGAGAAGGGACTTTTAGGTGAGCAAAATTGAAAGAGAGACACCAATTAGGAGATGATTGCAACTTAAGATTAAAATGATGGTCACTTTGTCTAGTGTTGGAGTTGTGGAGATAGTAAGAGAGAAGATTTGAGAGCAAGCCATTTTGGAGTTGGAGCCTTGCCAATGGACATCATTCTGATGGAAGAAAAAAGAATAATAGGAATCTTGGAGCATTCCCAAATATTGAGTTTGACTAATTAGATGGATGGTGACACAATTTCCTAATGTAGAGAAAATTTGAAGAGGAGCAGATGGAGGGGAATCAGAAATTTGAGGTGAGATTGGCAATGGAAAGTCTGAGATGCCTATTAAACAATCAAGTGTAGGCAGTTGAACACATAAATTATCTGCTCAGGAGGATGGGAAAATAAATGTAAAACTCATCAAGGTATAGATGATATTTAAAATTATGATACACACACTGAATTTACCAAGAGAGAGAGTACAAATAGAAAAAAGAGGAGGACCTAGAATTAAGCCTAGACCACTTTAATACTTACAGTTTAAGTATAGAAGACGATTCTATAATAGATCTTGAGAGTGAGCAATCAGAGACTTAACCAAAAAAAAAAAAAAAAGACAAATGGAAGTAGTGCCACACAGGTCTAGAAAAAAAATGCAAGATAAAGGAGTCAGTTGTACCAAATTTACTGAAAAGTCAAGTAAGATGAGCAAAGAAAAGTGAGTTTTGATACTAACAAGATATAGATCATCTATTAGAGCTTGATAACAGCTATTTCAGTAGTGCATTATGTGTAGACTCATTTCGCTGGCTGGGGAGAGAATATGGATTAGCAAAAGGAAACAAGCACAGACAATTTCCTCAAGTTTAGCTGTAGAATGCAATGGTGAAAAGGTGTCAGCAACTGGACAGAGACAGTGTTGTAGAAATAATTTTCAAAGATGGATTATAGTAAAGCATACTTGGCATGCTAATAGGTATGACCCTATAGAAAGAGGAATTAATGATTCAGGAGAGAAGGAAAATAATTACAAGAATAAATGCTTGATGAGGTGAGGGAATGGAACGTAGAGCGCAAGTGGAGGAAGAGGCCAGGTATCCTCAAACAGAAATATTGGCATCCTGGGAGTGGAAAGATAAAGATATTCTTAACTAATTGCCCAGATTTTTCTACAAAGCCTGAAAAAGAGTCATTGCCTGCCAGTGAATAGAAATATTAGAAATTTAAAGACTGTGAGAGAAAGTATGAAGCAAGCTCTCTTCTAAGTGGAGAATGTGAAGCTACTAGGATGGTATTACAAAACCATCAGGCAGTGTTGACTGTCCACTTGAGATTGAAGGTTACTGAAGGAAATCCAGTCAGGAGAGTTTGGCAGTCTTCAAGAAAGTCAGATATTTTACAAATGTAGAAGCAACCTGCTGTGTTTTGCCAGATGAGCCAGAGATGGGAGCAAGGGTTAATCAAACAGGTTGTTTGCAGGACAGTGATTGGGATTCAGGACTACAAAAACTAAGATGGGAGACAGAGGAATCTGAGGATATGGAAGCATCAAAAAGAAATGCTTTGTTTGCCCTTCTCTCTCTTTCGATCTACCCTGAATCTTTAAAGTGCAATTCAAATGTCACTCTCTATATAATATGAAGTGCTTTCCTGACACTTCAGGCACAGTTAATTATTATTTACTCTTTGTCCCATAACGTCTTGCACATTTTTCTATGAAAGCATTTATCGCCCTATGAATTTGTGGTCTATGCGTGTATCCCCAAAAAGACAGTAAACTTTTAAAGGGAAAAACTCTTATTCATTTATCTTCATATTGGTAGCAAAGTGAGGCCCAAGGAGGGTGCTCTAAGAACTCTTGCTAAATGAAGTTAGGCAGTGTTCTGTGAAAGAAATACTTCAGTGCCTAGAACAATGCCACACACTTGATGGACACCTGGTAAATACTTGCTGGATATCATAAGAAGTTAAGTTCTGTGATATGTTTCACTAAATAATCTGTCCACTATGGCTGGCTATTGATTATTGACAAATTAACACATCAAGCTCAGTGTACGTCGTTTATCTGTCTTCCCATTTCACTTGCAGACCTTCAGCCATCCACAAGCCTTGGAGAGACTACACTACACATTCAAATTGTTACTGGTTTCTTTTGTTTACAAAAGATGTTGGCAATGCAATCGTGTGGCTTAAACTAGCCTTCTACATGGGCTTTGCTTATTAAAGTTAGTTAATTGATTATATAATCAATTTTAATTTAAAAAATGAATATCAACCCTGGATATGTTCTTAGATTATGTTTCCTTATAAAAAAAAAATCTATTATAGTTTATTTTAGATAGAATGAATTTCCATAACATTATGTAAAATGAAAATGTGTTCTAAAGAAGGAAATGATAAAGAAGGCACACTGCATTGTGAAGCAATATGGCCTCTTCTAAATTGCCAAATGTTATTGCTTGGGAAGCAAACCATTTAGAGCATTCTGTATCAGAATATCCATAATGCAACTGCAACTTGCTATTGACATCTTTTACCAAAGTTTCTAAAGCAGTTTAAATGCATACTTCTTGGAAATGTTTACAGAATCTTCAAGTTATCCCTAATACCCAAATGTAACTATCCCCCTGAAAAGACAGATATGGTAGAAAGGAACAAACAATTAATAATGATAAACACTTTACTCCACTGTTGTATAATACAAGAAGCCATTATTTGATTTATAATATAAAATTGTAAAATAAGCCATAATTTAATGAAATTTCACTGCTTTACTAGTAAGACATTAAACACCTTTAGTTTCTTTACTTTTTGGATATAATTCTGCCAGAAAAAAAAAATTGCATTTAAAAAAAGTTGGGGGTGGGGGGCTGGGATAGTGGCTCAGTGATAGAGTGCTTGCCTAGGATGTGTGAGGCACTAGGTTCAATTCTCAGCACTGCATATAAATAAATAAAATAAAGGTCCATTGACAACTAAAAAATATATATATATATTTAAAAAAATGTTTGGGGGCTGTCATAGAAGAAACAGTTTTTATGATTTTTGATTGGTACTTTTTAGTCATATCCCCCATTCCCTTCCCTCTGTTCTAGTGATTTGGGGCACTGTTTGCTTATATATTTTGTAACTGGTGTCTTGTGCTTATACATAATGGTGAGATTCACTGAGATACATTAATATGTGTCCACGGGGAAAATTAGGTCAGATTCATTCCACTCTTCTTCCCTTATCCTGGGCCTAATCTCTCACTCTTAACCCCCTTTCTTTTATTCCACTGATCTTGAAGAAACATGGTGAAAAAGAATAATCTAAGATAAAGGTAGAACTGAAATCATGCAAACTCTGGGAAAACATGAATGGAAAATATGAACTTAATTGTTTATAGTAGTGCATAGCTATTTACTTGTATAATAGCAATGAGAAACCCAAAATTCTTCCTAGTCGTGGTAAAAATTTAGTAATGTTATAGTATTTTTAATTTTTAATCAAACATGATGAGTAACATTCAAGATGCAAAATTTACCTCCTAAAATCTAGTAGACATTCCATTCATAAGATTTTGGATAGGTGATATAAAATCCCATTAAATTCAGATTATGGCCCAGTGCAGTGGCACACTCTTAAAATTCTAGCAGCTCAGGAGGCTGAGACAGGAGGATGGTGAGTTCAAAGCCAGCCTCAGCAAAGTGAGTCACTGAGCAACTCAGTGAGACACTGTCTCTAAATAAAATACAAAATAGGGCTCGAGGTGTGGCTCAGTGGTTGAATGCCCCTGAGTTCAATCCCCAGTCCAAAAAAAAAATTGCAGATTATGTTTATTATTCCCATTCTTACCCCCAAAAAAACAAATACTAAATATCAAATCAGCGTAGTTCTGCCTTAAATTTGTTTTGTTTTTAAGTTGAGATGCTCGTATATGATTGAAACAAGGATAACTAACCTCCCTAAATTTTCTCCTATTGTTTTCTGTTACATTTTTCCTTTTGTAACTTCAAACAGAAATGCACGCTGATTTTTCCCTCTGGTATTACTGAACAGGATGATGAAACAGGAATATGAATTTTTTTGGTGTATCACAAACTATTTTTAAACCAATTTTCTAGAAGTGACTTGATGCAATAGGAATCTAGATATCTTTATAATTTTATTTTATTTTTTTTTATTGATTGTTCAAAACATTACAGAGCTCAAGACATATCATCTTTCATACATTCGACTCAATTGGGTTTTGAACTCCCCAAATACATAATACAGACTCACTTCTGTTACATACTCACATTTTTACATAATGGCATATTAGTGACTGTTGTATTCTGCTACCTTTCCTATCCCCTACTATCCCCCATCTTTATAATTTTATACAAAATGAAGTTATTACTTGAAAGCTATATAATAAAAAATAAGTTTTGCTTTGGGGAAAAAAACAGCTGTTAGATGCACTGCTCCAACAGCTTAATAGCAAAATAAAAAAAAAAGTAGTCTACTAAGATCTAATAAAAGTTTCCAAAATATACTAGCATTTTAGAAAATCACAAATTGTACCATTAACAAAATAAAATCTAGATTCTTTTTCTTCAGCTCAACATGCAGGTCCTTGCCTATAGCAGAAACATCGTGGCTCAGTGGAGGGGGTATGGGTTTTCATTGGAGTGAACATGATTTTAAGTCTCCTTCATCTCTTATTACACTCATGCCTCAGAGCAAGTCATTAGTCTTGCTAAACTTCATTTAATGTAATATTTATATATTACATCCAATAGTGCCTTGTGCATGGTTGATGCGTGATAGATGGGATTGTTATGTTTGTCCCAAAAGGGGAAGAAAAGATGACAAGAGAAACTTTTCAGAGGGAGTTAAATACTATAATAGTTCTCATTCAACACAAACAAGTTCAGAGACAAGTGCCACCCAGGTTTACCACTATAACCATGCTAGATGTCTCTGTTGATGTTCTCTTCTCTCTTTTCTCTCTCATCCTTTGAGTTGGAAGTTTTGGTAGGGCCTCAGGGTTCAAAGTTTACCAATTCTGTCCTGCTTTGCCTGCCTTACTTCAAATGGCAATTACACAGTAGAATCCATGTAACAACTGCCTCAGAGGCCAGAGCTCTGATGGTAGAATCACCCTTCTTGCCCACAACCACAAATCATACACATTTGCACTAAATGTTCACAGCACAAGTATCATTTTGAATTTATAAGTTATCTGACTCTAGTTCTCAAGGAATTGTTTGTTAAGTCCTAATTATCTTAGTAGCCTACTCAATGCCTAGCATATCTCTAGAAACAGCAAAGTTCATTATATGATAGCATGAGTCAATTTAAAGGTAGATATAACTATCATAAATATATATATATATGTGTGTGTGTGTGTGTGTGTATGTATATATATATACACACACACACCCTATATGTGTAAGTATATAAAACAAATATTGACAGATTTGAAACGAGAAATTGACAACAATCAAATAATGTATAATGTTTACTCAGTCCCAAGTAACTATTGAAAAAAAAATGAGTTCCATTCTTTAAAAACAGAAGTAAGCTCCATTGCTCGCCCAACATCCAAAATATTTGCCTGTTGATCCAAAACCAAATCCACTGCTTTATATACAACCCATGCACTAAAAAAAAGTATTTGAATGGAAAGTTTTTAATATTTCCAGCAGCTAAAATGAAAACACATGTAAAGACTTGTTAGTTTGTGACAATTAGCATGTGCACTGTGTGATTTCTGATGTTTATTCAATAGTGCATCACCTACCTATATAGTAGATTATCATATATGCAATGTCAAAACTGTAATTATATTCAGTTATGATCCTTAACTCCAATATGCTATTGATAAATAGCTAATTTGAATATTTTATCTTCCCTTGTCAATTAGTAAAGGTCTTTATTACAAGTTGAGCCAAGAATTTTTATTCTCTTTTATTTTGTTCTTGTGGAAATTAGGGTTAATAGGCTCTGATGTTTCTTAAGTTTCTTTCTTTGGACAAGTGTAAATTAATCACTTTGGGGGAAGTTTTCTTAGCTAAATGATAAAAATTTAAAAGTCAACCTTTCTCTAAATGCAATGCTTTTGTTAAGAGATAACAAAATGATGCCAGGCGTGGTGGCACACATCTATAATCCCAGAGGCTCAGGAGGCTGAGACAGGAGGATGGTGAGTTCAAAGCCAGCCTCAGCAAAAGTGAGGCACTAAGCAATTCAGTGAAACCTTGTCTCTAATAAAAAATAGGGAAGGGGATGTGGGTCAATGGCCAAGTGCCCCTGAGGTTAATTCCCAGAACACCCCCATCAAAAAAAAAAAAAAAAAAAGGACCTAAAAGAGCTAACAAAGTTGAGAATGGATTTAGGAAATCAAAATAGTAGAACAAAGTTTCTTTAAACTGACAAATAAAAATAGTTCATTTAGACCCATTTTAAAACCAACAAAATACTTTTCTGGAGAACCTACTCAATTTATATTTCAGTAATATCTGTAAATATTTTGAGAAATTATATTAATCTTCCTTTATTAATAAGTTAAATTGAACTAATTTATACTGATTATATTCATTTCTAGTATAGCCAACCAGTGAGCTCAATTCTGTAGTTTCCAGTAGTTTCCACAAGCAACAAAATTTAACTGACCATTCTACTTCTCTTTTATTTTTCTTTCTTTATGCATATAGAGATTTAAGGTTTTTCTTTTTTTCTCCTTTTTTAATTGTTTTTTAAACTTTAGAAAATATACTAGGTGAAGTACATTATTTGTTGTTGGATTTTATTTGGCAAAAGTCAGCTTTCATATTGTTGTATGGGTTATTTTTATTCCACATTGGCTATAGAATCTCTTTATGTCATCATTTTATAGTTTTCTACTTGCCAGACATTGAAATAAAGTACTTTGTGTTTTTTAAATCAAACTTTAATTCCCATGGTATCACTATATTGTAGGTACCATTATCAGTTCCCATTTTATAAGGATGGAAATAGGACTTCAGCAGGTTGAGAAACTTGCCCAGTATCTCTTTTTATTTGCAATGCTAAGCATTGAACCCAAGCCTTCACACAACTAGGCAAGCACTGTAGCTACATCCCCAGCCCCAATATTACACAATTCTTAAAACTAGATTAGGGATTTAAAGACAGATCTGTCTGGCTTATAATCTGAGTATTAATAACTGACAATAATATTTATATTCTTTGTTAACCATATAATCATACTATGACCTCTTAGCAAATCTGAGCCCTGGTATACAACTAAAATAAATAAGGATTAATTTGTAAGACGGTTGAAAATAAAATAAATAGATGAATATCAATAGTTTTTTCCATTCTAGAAAAATAATCACTGATAAAAGAACCTAATATAAATATTTTATTCCATTAGAGTGACAAACACTAAGTAATATTTAGAAATATATTTAAGAAGGAGGACAAAATGCTTATTAACAACTATTAATTCTTGATGAAGGATATAAAATAAAGTCTGGAAAAAATGAAAAGACATCATCTTATATAAAATTTAGTGTTCTAAAAGTGTTTTCTTTTTCCTTTTTACTCATTAAGGAATTTCATTTAACTTATTCATTTAACTCAACTCCCCTTAGGATTCCAAAGGCTTTTCATTGGGTAAAATAATCTTAATTATAATATGGCAGAAAAAAATGAATGTTCAATACAGACAAGAATTTATAACTGAAACTATTAATGACAGAAAACTTGCCTTGTCAATTATCAGAACATATAAGTCTGTGTTTTTATTAAATAAATATTGCCATAAAATAAAAACTGCGTGAAACAAAATTAAAATTCAAATGTGGATCTTAGCATTCAGAAAAATTTAAAATGAGATTGACATTTTTAAATCAGTGATAAAAGGTGAATTATTTAACAAATGAATTTGTACAATTCGTGATCCATTTAAATAAAATGGAATGAGATGGGCGTATGCCATATACAAAAGCAATTATCAAGTGTATAACTTATAACAAGGTTTACTGTAGTATTGTTTGGAGTGATTGGTGGGGAAAGACTTAGAAAAATACATTAATAGAATGAAGGCTGTATAAATAATGGTACAGAGATATAAGAAAACTATATAATCATTTCTACAAGTTATTTTCAAAGGAGAGAAAACAGACTCAAAAAAGGTGTGTATTGTAATTTAATTTTGTAAAACAAATAATTCCACAACTTCCTGTATTTGTGTGTATTTGTATGTGATTATAAAGCCATCCAAAAATATGGTAGGATATTTACTCGGTATGTATTAGAGTCACATGGGGCTGAGGTCAGGGAGAGAAACATGTTAATGATTAGAGGGGAAGGAGGAAGAGACACACAAAAGTCCCTAAAATTTTTAAAAATTATAACAATACTATAAAGGCATATATGACGAGTCACATTTATAGATTTATAAAAACTATATGTTAATGTTATATATACACAGAGCTTTTTTTTGCAGGGGAGGGGCTGCCGGGGATTGGACTCAGGGGCACTCCACCAATGAGCCACATCCCTAGCCCTATTTTGTATTTTATTAGAGACAGAGTCTCACTGAGTTGCTTATTGCCTCAATAAATTGCTGAGGCTGGCCTTGAACTCAGGATCATCTTGCCTCAGCCTCCTAAGCCGCTTGGATTACAGGCATGAGCTATCATGCCTGGACATTACACAGAGCATTTTTAAATAGAAAAGTTAAAAAGAACTTCTTTTTAATTACTTCAATTGCTGTCAACAATTTATGAATTTTTGCATTATAATCCACTGTTGAATACCCATCTTCAAATAGTGTTGACATTTTTTCTGGATAATATCCATAGATGATGCCTTTAGATAAATTCAGTAAATGGCATTCTTAATGTTCACTGGGCACAAGTTACTATGACCTTGTGTCAACATGTCAATTTAGAAAATTGAGAGTGTCGGTTAGCATCTGTCTGTAGTAACTGGAGAACTGCAGAAACTTTTTAATGGACTTTGACTCCTAAAATGTAACAGGTTCAATCTACATTTTGAATTCTGAAGGACATGACAAGCAATTCAACAGGTTCAATTTGTGGAAATCACATGAAAAAAGGAGGAACATAGCAAACAGTTCTGATAAAAGCTGACTAAAGTATATCCAAAGAGAACATTAAGAACAAAGATATCTGCTAGGGAATGAAATGTTAAACTAGTGCCATAGAACTAAAACAGGCTGGATGCAGCTGTCAATAAAAACTTCTAGCAAGTACAACTATGACAGAAGAGCTAATAGAGAGGCTAAATTCTAGGCCAGAGGCCCTTGGCTTTATTTGGGTGGTGGAACTAAAAATCATGGGTGCTCTTGCAGCCAGAGACAAGTGCATATGTCATACCTAACCTCGATAAATTGTTTGCTACAGTCTACCTTTCTGGTACCTTTTGAAAGTTTTCTGAAAAGCATGGCAGTTTTATCAGGACAAATTCCTTGTAGTTGAACCTTCTCTGGTGAAATAATATTTCACTGTGAAATAGGTGTGTATGTCCATGGCAGGGCAATCTTCAGTATGTCTGTACACAAAGGACACTTTCTACTATGGATATTCATTATTCAGCATGATGCCTTTCAGAATTAACCACAAAAGTATACTTGGTAAAGAAGTGTGATTGTCATCCTTCTCATCTATGGCATAGGGAACCAAAGCAGTACTGGAAAAAAAATTGTGACAAACCATATATCTTTTCACTAGACATTCAATTCTAGGTTGGACATGGAAAAATAATAGTATGTTCTTATTTATCTGGAGAAAAGCAGTGGGTGAGACTCCAAAAGAATCAAACTTCTTTCACTAGAAGTGAAATTATTAGCCAGGTATGGTGGCACACACCTGTAATCCCAGCCACTCAGGAGGCTGAAGCAGGAGGACTGTAAGCTGAAAGCCAGCCTCAGCAATTTAGTGAAGCCACAAGCAGCTCAGAGAGACCTTGTCTCTAAATAAAATACAAAAACAAAAAAGAGCTGGTACTGTTGCTCAATGGTTAAATTTCCCTGAGTTCAATCCCAGGTACCCCCCCCCAAAAAAGTGAAATTTTTATAAAAGAAAATTAGAAATTGATCAGTATTTTTTGAGATCATTATATTTTTGAGGGGTGTAGTAGAATTCAGATTTTCTGATTTCTGCCTGGAAATAATTAGAAGTGCTACAGCCTACTGGTAGTTAACTAATTTGTCATGTCACCTTTAATGACCAATAAACAATAGAAATGTCCAAATTCGCAGAAAATCTGAATCATAAGAATTGAGTCTACCTGCCCTGAGTAGCAGCAGATGTTTAGAAGACCAAGAAAATGTCAACTGAAGATATTAGCAGTTGAAAAATTTTCACCTGGAGAAGAGTGTTGTAACCATCCTTTAGAGTTGTGGACCAGACCTTGTCTGTTCTTAGAAAGAGTCCATCCAGAGGCGAGGTATTCTCTCTGTATTTCAATGCACCACAGGTACCTTAAAGTCAACAGTTCCAGCATTGAACTCATCGTTTACGTCACTATCTGTACTTCTTCCAGTTTTCCCAAGCTCAGCTAATAGAAACAGCATTTTCTAGATCCTGTGAATCATCTTAGGCCTATTTCTTCCTCCCACATCCAATCAGTCAACAAGTTCTGTCAAATCTGTCTAATTTGCTTATTCATTTCCTTCTGTCTGGAACTCTCTGCCTCCGGACGTTGGCTCCTTTTTTTTTTTTTATCATCCAAATCTCAAATCAAATGTCACCACAAAAGTTCTCTGATGGCCCTCCAATATAAGTAGCAACTCCTACCCCAGAAACATTCCAAAGACCCTATTTTAATGTCTGTGTAGCACTGATTACTACCACAAATTCTCTCATTTGTTCTTGTCTCTCCCCTTTCTAAATGTCTCTTTGAGAAAAAGGAATCTTGCCCATCTTGTTCATCACTATACCCTCACTGCCTAATACACAGCCCAATGCATAGCATACATGAATATGAATGTACCTTTTAAATTCATTGTTATACCATTCACTCAACAAATGCTTATTAGCCACCTCGGTGCCATGAGTTGTAATGATGTGAAAAAAAAATCCTTTCTTTGTCTTCATTAAACTGATATTTAATCAGAGAGACAGCCATTCATCGAATAATTACATAAATAAATGTCAAATTACAACTATGAGTAATCTCTCTCACATCTGTTTTTTTCTTTTATCTCCATTATAATTGCTTCAGTTCAGATTATCACTATCTCCTGCCTCAGCTATTAAAATCACCGATTTCTCTGTCTCCACACTTGCCACCCTCATTTTGTTTTTCTAAAGGTAAAATATAAATCCTATGTCACTTTCTACCATATAGTCCTTAGTCATTTCAATAACACTCAAGAAAAAAATCTCTACACCCCTTAACACAATGGCTGTTCATGACCTGCCTCTCATCTGTCTCTCTTTGCTCTTCTTACCCTCTATGCTCCAGTCCTCTTAAATTATACTCACAGGCCTGGGCTTGTGTATGTGTATTTCCTTCTGCCTGTTACATATTTCCCTGATCTTTGATTAACTTATTTGCTTACCCCCCCCCCTTATTGACTCAGAGGAGATAAGCTCCTGCAGAAGGCTCCTGTGAGCCCAGACAGGATCTGCTGTCCCTCTTCCATACTCTTAACAACAACAACAAAAAAGCTATCTCATTGTGCTATAATTAGTCACATGCTCGTTTCCCTTGCAGACCTATGAGTTCCTTCATGGAAAAATATCTTTCACATTTGCATCTGCATTGACTAGAGTAGTAGCAAGTTTATGGAGAAAAAAATGGAATAGAGTTGGATAGATAAATAAATGAATTTTCTTGACAAAATTAAAATAAAAGTTTACAATGATATTCATCAATACAGTTTCAAACATATACTACTGAAAATGTGTATAAAAAGCATACTGATGGGGCTGTGGTTGTAGCTCAGTGGTAGAGTGCTTTCCTAGCATGTGTGAGGTCCTGAGTTCAATTCTTAGCACCACATAAAAATAAATAAACAAAATAAAGGTATTGTGTCCATCTACAACAACAAAAAAAAAATTAAAGAAAAAAAGCCTATTGGCCAGGTCATGATAAAGCTAGTGAAGCATATTTGGAATCTTCCAAACACTGCAGTAGTCAATGCTAAAAAATCGGATCACTAAATATATTGTTTGCTGATGTTAAGAAAAGAACAAGAAATATCCATAGTCCTGTGTATGAAGTATCAAAAATTAAGCAACATAGCAATTACATCGTCAGATAACAAAACAATTTGAAATACTCCTACCACTGATAAAATGCTGCTTAACACAGAGGATGTTTTCACATCCTCTGGACTTGAGTGAGCAACTTTGAAACTGAAGAAGAAAAAGTGTGATTATGATCTTTTTGTCACTGGATGCAAGAAATTACTGGTAGATAGAGGCAATATCACATTGAAGATGAAAGAAACTTGAATATCTATACTAATAACTTAAACAATTGTACAGGCTAGGTCTTTCTATGGTAACAGGAATATATGGCAACCATTGCCATCCTAGCAAAGTTGACAGTTATTTCTAAGGAAGAGGAATGTAAGGGCAGAAAAATAAATTGGCTCTCGAAAAATCTCAACATCCCTTTCCAATCAGAAAGTTTTTTCGTGCCACTAACCATCAGGAACAGATTGAGTATATTACAAAAGTATGAAAATAAGGTGGCTGTAATTACTTCACCTGAGCACCTCCTAATAAAAGGAAACGACTTCCACCCCACCCTCCACAAACTACAGGAAAGCCCTTCCCTCTGAAAGGAGTAACTGAACACCATTGCCGGTATTTACCAACCAGCTATGATCCGGATGGCAGCTTCAGCTGACCATTTGCATCCGTGTATTCAATATTCAGCAAGTATTCATTAAATATCTACTAGTTTCAGACACTAGGCAACACAAGACACAATTGTTGGGACAAGGACAAATAACTGAGGCTATTCAATAGAAAGGAGCCAAAGGCAACATTTAGGAGTCAATATCAATAGACATCAGATCCCTACAGTCAAAGAACTGAGGCCCTTAAGAACACTGAAGTAAGTGAACCATTGAAGGAAATTCCTTATATAGAGATGACAAAGCAGGACAGAGCAACTGAACAAAATACCAGTTCCCTCAGGAGTAAGTGGGCAGTCAGCCTGTGACCAGGATGACTTCAGATTCACCAGTAGTAATGGGTGACTATAGAACTTCTAGATGTTACCACCAAATGGAAAAGAGCATTCTGTGGTAGAAGGAAAGTTTGAAATCCAAGAGCTGTGTCAGAAGGTACCCCATCTAATTTTCAATAGTGGATCGATTTGCAATTAGCAAGATGGCACATTGTCAGATGCCAAAAGAATGAAACTGAAGATACATTAAACAAGATGTTTTAGCGTTAGGTGCATTATTATTTTTAATTCTAAAATGTTGTAATGAAAGGTCCAAGAGGAAAAGTTAGCTAATGACAAAGAGTGGTTGTGTTTGTCTAATTTTTAGTCACTAGGTCTGAAAAGAAGAAGAGAATTGATGGCAGGAGAAGAGAAAAAGTGGAATCATCTCCCTGCTTTCTGTGTTCCAAGTCTAATGGGTTCTTTGTGGGAGCTGTAGTTTTACAAGGAGATAAGGCTGCTATGCCAGGGATGAGAAAGCTATAAGGTCTGCAAGTGGAACATAAAACTGGAGAGTAAGTGACAACCCCAAAATGGGCGACCTACAACAGCAGGTTTAAATATAGAAAACTATATCCTTCTATTTTGCCAGAATGAACATACAAAATTTTCAGAGTTTAGGATCTGATAGTACCTAGACTAAGACATGGACCTTATGATTCCAAGGGTTTGTATCTCTTTCTATTTGTAGAGCTTCTTACTATAATCATGCCCTAAGAGAATACATGTATAATCACATGTCCCAGAAAATGAAAACATCAGAAAATTCTATAAAATCATATCAGTAACTAGGGCTCATAATGATGTTGTTCAAAACAAAGTTTCTTTTCAATTAGTTTCAAAATTAATTTGTTAGCATGGAGCATCAATTCTATATTAGTGTTCCTTTGGTAATTATTGCTTACCGTCAAGTTTCCATTAAGTTCCCCTGTTTGAAATAATGAATATGTACCGCTATTGATTATGGCTTGTGATTTCATGAGTTATTCTTAGAGTAATATATTTAGCATTGTATTTTTTGTTTTCCCAACATTTCTTAATCAACTAAACTTCAAAAAGTATATATATATATATATAAGTTCATAATAGGAACAGTATGTTACATTTTTCAGACTCCTTGGAACACTGATATAAATAACCAAATACCAAAGACTTGAGTACAGAGAACTTTACAACAAAATATTTCTTGTAATTCTGGTTAGGTTTTTATTGCAAGTTCCTTACACTTTAGTCTCCTCTCTCTTTTATTATTCTTTCTACCTTGAACATACTGTGAAACTTCTACCAACATAGATGTTTAGGCACTTTATCATTTTTAGCTTTTATAGCTTGTTCTTCTCAGTTTTCACTCTGGGGATGGAATCAGAAACATAGACACATAAGTCACAATCACAATATAGTTTTCTGAGAAGAATGGATATAAAATCAGAAAATCAAACTGATTCCCTCAGAGGGTAACAAGAAAGACCAAATGACATATACACATGAAATACCTAGCACAGAGCCATGCCAAAGGAATTTGGCTTTGAAAGATCCAAAAACATTAAGCTACAGAATGAAAAAAAAATCAGATAAAGGAATAATTATGAAGCACATCTGATGAAGATGGAATCTAGAAGTCTAAAGACAGAGTAATGGATTTATAACCATTTCAATCGCCATGAAATCGTGAGAATCACTTTAAACCAATGGCAGTTGAATGAAGAAGACACAAGATATACTTAGGAGATAGAGTCAAATACTTCAGTGAATGACTGAATTGGAACCGGAAAAGACTGCAGAAAAAGGAAAATCAAGGATGACTCATGGATTGCTGGGTTGCAAGACTTGGCACTTGGTGCTTGAGTGAATTACTATGCTATAAAGAGATACAGAGAAAGGTGTGAGAAAAGTGGGAAGGACGGGAAGATGCTTAGGAGAAATAATGTGGTTAGATGCCAACTAGTTAAGTCTGAGTGAAATACCTGAATGAAAAGGTCTAAGAGATATACAGGTCCAGAGACCAGAGAGGTCTAGAATTAGGTGCATTATTAAGGCCAGGGCAATGGATGACAAATTCAGAATTTCTAGTTCTAAAAGAATAATTATATTTATTGAAGTTAGCCCAACATGGTACAATTTATTATGAGTCCATTAAAATGATTTTTAGTAATAGAAAAAATACTCAAAGAATCAAATCAAATCAAATAAACAGAATGCAAAATTGTTTGTACAATAAAATCTCAATTGTGTAAACAAAATAGGCCTCAAAATCTGGAAAGAAAATTATTAAACTGTTAAACACTCGTGTTAGAGTTTAAAATTTATGGTGATTTCCTCCTCTTTTTATTTGGCTTTACTTTACAGGCTTTCTATGTGCATTACTCAAAAAGAAATCAGTTTGGTAAGGATGGTTTCTTGGAAATGAAATTATTTTAATTGAATGGAAAGAACTAGGTAGAAAGCAGTCAGGTGAGGACAGTCGTATTAGAGGCACACAGGTAAGGAACGTAATGTCTGCAAGGAACTGTGACTAGTTAAGAATTGTTGTCATATATAGCATGAGTCAGAGAATGGTCAGAGAGGTAGCTGGCAAGGAAGACATGGTTGCTCCATAGAAGTCTGTTGTATTAAGATTGTCCCTCATATTCTGGGAAGCTAGTGAATAAATACACAATAGGTGTTCTCTAACAAATGAATGGACAAAGAAAGTGAAAAAATGTGGTGTATATATACAATGAAGTATTACTCAGTCATAAAGAAGAATGATTTGTGGTATTTTCTGGTAAATGGATGGAACTGGAGACTATCATGCTAACTGAAATGAGTCAGTCACAAAAAACCAAAAGTTTAATGTTTCCTCTGTCATGAAGATAATCCAAAATAAGAGGGGTTGGAGAAAGAGAGAAAAGGGAAAAAGGGAGAGGGAAATTCATCAAAATAGAGGAAATATCAGTAGCATAGATAAAAAGGATTGAAGAGGGGGGACAGAAAAGGGGAAGAATAGTGGAAGTTTCAAATGCACATATATGGATATAGCACAGTGAATCCCAACATCAAGTACATCCACAAGACACTAATTTCAAAAGAAAACTATAAATTTTCAGAAATATCAGTAGAGTAGTTGGAGGGGAGTAGGGGAAGGGAGTAAGCTTGGGGACTGAATTTAAAGCAAATGATATTCCATGCTCTTGTGATTATGTCAAAATGTATCCTAATGTTATACATAATTAAAAAGAATCAATAAAAATAAAGAAACACACAGGCAATGTTTTCTTTTGTTGGGGTTGCTATAATGAAGTGCCATAGACTGGCTTCCTTAAACAATAGAATTTTATTTTCTTATAATGCTGAAGTCTAAAAATCCAAGATCAAGGTACCAGCAGAGCGGGTTTCTTCTGAAGCCCTCTTCTGGGTTTGTAAGTGGCTGTCTTTTCCCTATGTCTTTACATGACCTTCCCTTTGTGCATCTATATTCTAATTTCCCCTTTTGATAAGTATACAAAACATATTGCATTAAGGTCTGCCCTGGTGACCTTATTTCAAGATAATGACTTCTTTGAAAATGAAATATTCAAATAGAGTCACATTTTGAGCTACTGGAGATTAAGGCTTCAATGTATCAATTTTGAAGGGACACAACTCAGTTAACAATAGGGAATTATGTGGTTACATTTCCTTTGATAATCCTATAGAGTATGAATTTGAGGAATAAGAGACAGATTAACAGATTATTATAATAATACAGGTAAAAATTGGGTTATTGTATAAAACAATGTTACCAGAAATGGAAACAAAGGAACCTATTACTGACACATTTAGCAAATGAAATTGGCATAAGCATAAGGCTACTTAGATGTTAAAAAGGAAAGTGAGGTGTCTAAGTCTCCAGATTTCTAGTTTGGATGACACAGTGGGTGGTGAGACCATAAATCAATATTTGAAAAATAATAACTTGAAATAAGGAACTGGTTTTGAGGCAAAATGATGAATTCAATTTGAGAAAATCCAATTAAAATTACCTAGAATGCAGTTAGATACAGGAATCTAAACTTCGAAGAGAGATGATAGTCATGGAAGTTTAGGTTCAGCCTTATTAGTGTGTATGCCTTTTGAAACTATAGGGTAGATGCTCGTGTACTGAGTAATGAGAGTAAAAGACATGGAAGGCTGGGCAAAGAAGGAACCTCTGAAGGAGTCAATATTGTATGAAGCAAAGCAAGAGAGTAACTTGTCCCAGAAACTAAAGAGAGTAAAAGATGTAGGGAAAGATCAATAATGAAATAGAGCCAAGAGATCACAAAGATAATGACTGAGAATTGTAAGTTGGATTTGGAATTTGAAGAAATTTTTAGACATTAATACTCATCCTTGAGCTTTTATGCGCTTGGCGATGTGTGAAGTGTGTCATGTATTTATTTCATTGTGAGCATCAGTAACATAGACGGAGGAAAGTATCATTGTTTCATTTTGTCCTTTAGGAAGACTATTGTTCAAGATAGTCAAATACCTGGCCCAAGTTCAGATGGAGAACATCAGACATGGAAATCAGTCCTAGAATTCTTTCTGTGTCACCAAAGAAACTGAGATATGAGAAGGGGATTGGACATCAGAAAGTAGTGGGCTGATCAGTAAATGGTTAGTGAGGAAGTAAGGGTGCCCTTTTCAGAAGAAGAGAAAGGAAGACAGAGACCAACTCATCTAGTTCCCTTTCATTTCCCCCATTGTTTTGTACATTGCCTGTACATAGTAAATGCTAAAAATTTTTTAGTTCAATGAACAATATATAAATGTTAACTTGTGCTCACTATTAGGTATGTATATAAGAAGTGGAAGAGGAGGTAGTAGAGGTGTAGATTCCCCTTAGTCGCAGATAGAGAAGATGAGGCTGAAGGAAGAAGCTTCCTAGAAGAGGTTGATAGAGCCTGGGATCAGGTACACAAGTAGGAACTACCTTGAATAAAGGAAGAAACACTTCTTTTAGGTTGGAAAAAAAGAATGAGGTATAGAAATAGATGTGTACACTTAGTGAGTTATTGCATTACCTAACAATCCTTCTCATATTAAAGTCCTTCAGGAAGGAACATTTTGCCATCCCCACATTTACTTGAAAGTTTTATTAAGTTTATACATGAAATTCCCTATACATAGATTACCCTCTTTTCATTATATAGTAATTTCTTATAAATTACTATAGTAATTTATATAATACTATAAATTAATATCTAAATGACAGGTTACCTTGGAATAATTTCTTGAATTCACCAGGTTCTATGACTCCCATCTATTTACACCTCTTATTTATACTCACTCCCTGTTTTAAAGAGAATTGGAGGTCATCAATAAACATACTCCCATTTATTTATTAGACTCCTTTGAAATTTCGTAGCACATCAACAAAATATTTCTAAATGTTATAATATTTTAGAGAAAAAGGCGTTTCCAATGTTGGTTAGCTTGCACACAATTGTATTTGCTTAGTTCAGCTTTTTATATCTAAAATATTTAAGTTTTCTTACTGGTTAGCTAAGACTACTCTGGTATTTGATTGCATTTTTAATAAAAGGATATTGTTAATTCATTGAGTATCAATAATCTCATACTTCAAATGCTGCATAAATTGGAAATTTATTTGTATACAATATATTTAAAGAACAAAATGTCGCTTGCCTATGAAGATTTACCTAATGATCACCTTGATGTTTAAAGAAAATGTTTTTTACTTGTGCCCTATCTTCAAAGTCAAATTATTCTGTAATACTTTAAAGCTTTCAGCTGGTGTTGAATTTTTGCTGGTTCAATAGTGGGATGAGAATATTGACTGCTATATTACTTTTCTGTCAGATAATTTTGTTCTTGAATAATCTATATGACCTATGAGAAGGGCAAATAATAAGGCAGAGAGATGTGAGACAAAACACTAAAATGTTATTGTTTTGAGTTTGGCAGCTATCTAATTGTATATTTCAAAATTATCCAAGGAAAATGCACAAAATACATAATTATGTACAATTTGAGCTTGGGCTTGAGCTATGTAGTTTTAGTCTGTCTCATTTATAAAATGTAGTCAGGTTATTTAAAATATAAAAAGTTAATATCCTTAGTAATATTTTGTACATATTATTATTTTTCATAAATCATCAAAATAAGAATGTTAACATAATAAAAATACATTGGGAGAGTTAAAATAATCATGTGAAATAGTTATCTCATTTAAATGACTTTTAAGTGTTTATTTAATATTATGTCCAAAAATAAATAAATAAATCAAACTTTGATCAAAGTCTAGGATACAAAGTATCTTCACAAAGATTCTGTTTATGTATTGCCTCAATTAAACAATCAGATAGGTAATTTTGTTCAGTCTATATGCAATCCCAGTGTATTTATTGTATATGTAGAGTTTTTCAACTTCTAGAGCACTGACCCAGTTCTTATAATGTAATTATTTATCATGTGATTTGGAAGACTATACTTCTTGCCTTTTAATGTGAAAATGATTTAAGATTAATATACACGAATCTCAGTTGTATGCAAAAATACTGTAATGAAATATTATATTTTCACTTTTTAATCGAAAATCATCTTAAACAGAACAAAGAGAAATTTCTAAAGCAACCAAGGTATTCAATCATCATTTACTATTATATATAGCCATAATTGCATTTATCTGAATAATCATAATTTGCTTTGTGTTTTGGTATTTGAGCATATTCACTTTTTAAATTATTATTCATCAGTAAAACTGTGGCACTTAATTTGAATAAAATGTACATCAAAAATTGTGAACAAAATATGTATGTCATTCATTGAAACATATGATTGGTGGCTTTTCTGGGAGTAAAATGGAGAGAAAATTAGAGATTAGAGGAATAGTATGATTAATTGATTCAGAGTGACTCCTGCTGAAAAATGATGTTCAATAAGAATCTGTCATAATTTGTGATCGTTTGTCACAATACAGTACGTCAAATATAATGGATTCAGAAGCACAAGCAGTAAAAGTGACTGTATAAAATGTGAGGCTTTTTAAATGAAAAAGATGGTTTCCAAACTGATTGGGTTCTAAATAGCCATGGTATATTAATCTGAAGTATTGTGAGTATTTCCAGGGATGGTAAATGTTAGTAAAATATTTAATATATACACTTATTAGTTGTACTCAAACCTTTTTTTTTTTTTTTGATACCAGAAATTGAACCCAGGGGTACTTAACCACTGAGCCACATCTCCAACCCTTTTTATTTTTATTTTTTGAGACAAGGTCTTACAAAGTGGCTTTGTGCCTTACTAAGTTTCTGAAGCTGACTTTGAATTTACAATCCTCCTACCTCAGCCTCCTGAGCCACTAGAATCAGAGGTATATAGCACCACAGTGGGCCTAAAAATTTTTAAAGATCAAATTATAGTGGCTGGTGTTGTGGCTCAAGCGGTAGAGTGCTCATCTTGCACATGTGAGGCATGGGGTTCAATCCTCAGCACCACATAAAAATAAAATAAAGATATTGTATCCACCTAAAAATAAAAAGAAAAATCAGATTATACACATTTTTATTAAAGCATGAAGAAGCCCAGCAAAAGTTGCTGCTTAAATGTTCAATGGGAAATAAATGGGAAGCATGTTTCTTTTTACAACCCAAAACATTTTTCCAGTCAAAATTCATTTCAGGTGGTAAAATGTATCCTTCTATATTATGTTCACTTACATATATTTTCCTCACTGGTATCTTTCAGTGATGTTTTCTTACATAAGAGGTTTTTTTTTTAACAGTGTAAGAGATTAAACTCTTGATAGGAATATCACAGAATTTTCCAAGAAAACTATAGGGGAAATTCATACATTTTGTCACGTCCAGAGAGCAAAAGTTTACCATTTAAACCCATGGTAAAATATCAGTGAGTCAGGTCTATTCCAATTCTGCATTAAACATTATGCATCAATAATGCTTGTAATTGTAAAATGAAGTTCATTTAAATGAGTAGAAATATTTTTGGAAGATTAAGCAAGTTATTTTCAGGAGAATGGCTGAAAAACTTGATGAACATCAATGAAAGTTTTGCTTGCTCCTTTATGGAAGTACGCATATTTTATTGTCATCTGGCCCGATTCTACTCTGAGTTTGATTTTCCATTTCTATTTTATCTCATATTTTTCCTAATCCTAGAACTGTACCATTTTACAAAAATCTTGTTTAAAACCTATTTGTGTGGAATTGCATTAAAGCCAAGTAAACTTTCTACCTCCCTATACTGTAAACCAATTGGTAATTATTTTTAGTCACCTTCTGCGTTAGGAGTTCCATCTTTTGGGCATTGAAATTGATTTTTCTCATCTTAGCATCTGAAGATCCAGAGTGTGCCCCTTGCCCAATCGCCTGAGACTATACAGTGACACCTACAACAGAGGATGTGGAGGCAGCAGCTTTTCGGGCACCAGAAATGGCAGCATCAGGAGCATCAGCACGAATAGACTTTGTAGAGGTAGTTCTCCCAAACTACACGGTGAAACCAAACATTTTTGGTGCGCCACCTGCTGGTGGGGCTGCCGTTTAACTGCCTGGTGTATACAAAATGTTTGGTCTTTGTTAAAATTGAACAATGACATTCCTGACTAGGATAGAGAGATCTGATTTTTTTTTTTCTCACATGTGTTCAGTTGCCATAACTTTCAATGAACATGAACTTTTATTAGGCTCAGGAAAACATTAAGACCCATGTTTTATCAAATTTATTTTACTATTTGTTATGCAAAATTGCTGTTGCATATAATTTTGTACAAATATTTTTAAACTTAGATTACAATAAGCCATCATTATTCAATAACAAAAGATAATTTCTCTAGTCCATGAAATTCTTTTGATACTGAATATATTTGTCCAGTTTTTCTCCATGAGGAAGTTCTATTGTGAACTTATTCTGTAAAATGAAAGATTATTCCCAGATGGCCCCAAGTCAAAATATGAAATGCTGGTGATTGATTTATTTTTATATAATCCTTTATATAATTTAATGTTAAATGGTTATTTTACCACTGTAAAAATATTTTTAGTTAATTTACCACATTGGCTTTATTTGTACAGTTCATTGACTTTCATTTGCATGCAAAATGAGTCTGAAAAGATGCTTTTGCAAAATGAATAACAATCAACATAATGGGTACATTTACTTTGAACATTTTAAACATATGACTAAGAAGCAGGATAATATTTCTTACAAACGTTAAACAGTTCAATGCCTTGAAGCATCATCGTCTTGCCTAATGCAGTGCAGCATAACCCTCTTTCACCCTGTTCTATTCTGGAACTAAGCAAAATATTTTTTTAAATTATGATAATTTTATTGGAGATATTTCTTGATTCAATACAATTTGAGGGATCTTCTTATAAAACCAACATGAACAGAATACCATTGAGAGTAATAGCTTGTCCTGTATTTTTAAAATATTTCAAAAAATATTTTACAGTTATTTCTTTTACTTTCTAGGAAAAAATAAAGTATGACACTTTATACAAAACCTATGCTATGGAACCAAAGTGTATTGTGCTGATTATTTCTATTCTGCCTTATATATATTTTAATTATGTGAAACATATAAAATATGAGGTAATTTCCTAGAATGCAAATAGCACTTTGTATGAAACACGTATGAAAGTCCATGTTGATATTTTTGTTAAAATTATGTAAATGCTGATTTTTCCAGAATTTCTTGTGAAGATCTGTGTAAAAATGTATAAATCTACTTAATTGTGTTTTGATAACACTGTTTTAGCCATATTTAGCACATGCTGACTTCTATCATCTTTACACATATTGCGTATCTCTCAAACAGTATTCTGAAAGATATATTGCTATTCTAAGAACACAAAATATAAGTCTCTGATATTCCTTTAAAATAAATTTTATTATCATAGTGCAGTTAGTTTATTATAATAGTGCAGTTAAAAAAATAAAACAATATTTAAACAATGTGTTCTTAAGAAATCTCAGTGTCCTTCAAATACCACCAATACCTAACTTTCAAAAATTTAGTTTGGATAGTTTTGAAACATTTGACCTGAAAATAGCTTTAAAGGTGAAAGAAATATTGCTGTTCTGCCTCTAAGATGTTCCAAGTAAAAAACTGAACTTTTCATTGTTAAAGCTTAAAAAATCTTATAAAGTTGCAATTAAAGTTTGCAGTAGTGTATAGACTGTTGGATAATTATTTTGCTGGCATAACCTCAGTGCAGTAAGCCACGTTACCTTCTGGTCTTATGAGAATGTATGATAATCAAAAGTTTGAAAGCATGTATGTGTAAGATAAAAGAAACTTTTCTTAATGAAAATAAATTAACAAGTAATGCAAATAACTGTTGTCAAAGCTGAAATGGTTTAAAATTGCATCCACAGAAGTGATTATGCAAAGAAATTGTTAAAATATCACCGAACGTAATACTTGATTCATATTTGCCTACTGTTCATACCATATGTCACTGTTAATGTGCCAACAAGCATAAATGATTTTAAATTCATTTGTTTACATTAATCTAATCTTTCATTCATAGAGAAGTTTCATGTGCTAACAACAAATTGTTAAATGTGTTTATTTTATAACGTTACATTTTTAACTTCTAGATTAGTTTTTAATCAACTAGGTAAAATGGTAAGAGGATGAAAGATATTTATATGCATTTGTTGTTATTGAACAAGTAATTTTTACTGAACTAGTTTTTAGAAATATATTCTATTAATTCATGAGTATTGGGATAGCCATATTAAACCAGAATTTGGCTAAATATACTTAATAAGGAAAAATAACAACAAAAATATACCCTTAAGAGGAAGGCAATAAAATATGCAGTTATCTGTTCTCTAGGATACCAAGTACAAAAAGCCCTTTCCCCTCTCATAAAATCAAACCAGCTCCTGGACACTTGGGACATGATGTGAACAACACGGAATTGCCCTTCAACACCTTATTGACATATTGTGAACAGAAGTCCATTTTATGTCTCTTAGAAGTGCCTCAAAGAATAGAATAGAAGACAGATTCCCTTGTTTCTCAATAGCTACGGTTCCTAGAAGTTTGTTAAGAATTTCTTACTTATGAGGCTGGGATTGTGGCTCAGTGGTAGAGCACTTGCCTAGCACATATGAGGCACTGAGTTCAACCCTTAGCACCACATAAAAATAAATAAATATAGACAGGTAGATAGATAGATATAGATATATAATAAACAAATAAAGTTATTTAAAAAGTTTTAAAAAAGAATTTCTTACATATTTTCTCCCATCAAACTTGCATATCAAACTTTCCCAATTAAGGTGTCTGCCACTTCACATTTATTTTAAATCAAGTCAACTCTGCCGCAGCAAAACTATCAAATCTAAACATTGCCTCTAAAATTATGATTAATCTACAAATTTTAGTAAAAAATAATAATAAAAGAAGCCATATTCAGTGTAGTCTATTTTATTTTATTTTATATCACTTGTTTCTGCCACTAGCAATCAATACAAGTTGGATAAAGACTGATAGGTTTTTGGTATAAAAATGAAATAATACTAAAAGTGATGGCCTCTGGATGCTCAGTTAGGTATAGTAAAAATAAAAGGTTTGAAACAGAAGGGATTGGAACAGCTTGAGGGTTTGGAAACTACATAGTTTCTCAAGTTCTCCTTGAGATAAAACTCTTCTGTCAAACCAGTAATCCCCCTCCATATAAGCCATTTATTTTGATTTCAGCTGCATTTAACACAACTGTGTGTGGACACAACATCTGAAATTCAAATTCTTCTGCTCAGGCAAATTTTGGAGAGAATGCAAACATATTCAAACAAGTTAAATAAACTCTTCTTAGACCTGATTCTGTGTTAAGCAGGGTGATTAATCCTGGAGACACCAAATGCAAGGAGCCCCTGCTGTTTAGGTAGCTCAGAGTCTGGTGAGGAATACAGACAATTGCATCAGCATAGGCTGGACAGCCTGGTGCACAGGACTACAGAAATACCACAGATGCACAGAAATAGCACATAGAAGTACTTACTTCTCAGATAAGACCATAAAGTCCAGGTGAGAACTACAAAAGAGGTGAAGTCTAAAGGGTCTTTCAAATAATAAACTGGAATTTAAAAATGTACAGGAGAACAAGTGTTGTCATAGAGGGTACGTGTTTTGAGGATAAAATAGTAGGCATGAGGAGGGATTAGCCATGACAGAGAGGAGAGGTCAAGAGGGATTCATATGCATGGTTGAACTTTATTTTGTGGACAGTAGTGCATTTTTAATGAAAGAATTTTCAGAGAAGAACAAGTCAGATCTGTGAGTGATGGAATAAAAATTGCTAAGAATTCATAAGAACTCTCTGTGCTAAGAAAGCAAAGAACAAAGCCAATCTTAATTTCTTTTGTTAAGAAAAAAACGATTTATTGAAATGTAAAACATATAACCCAAAACATACCCATTTTAATTGTACAATTCAATATATTTTGGTAAATTTATAGAATTGTACAGTTATCACCACAATCCAATTTGGGACATTTTCATTAGCCTCCTTCCAAATTCCTCCTGCTCATTCAGAGTCAATTTCCATGCCTATCATCTCTACTACCCCAGCCCCAGGCAACCCCTAATCTGTTTTCTGTCTCTTTAAACTTGTCTTTTCGGCACATTTCATATAAATGGAATTGCATGTACTTTTTGGTATCTGGCTTCTTTCACTTAGCATAATGTTGTAGAGGTTTCTGCCAGATTGTTATTAGATGAACAAAACAGAAGTGTTTCACTCCCAAAAGACACCATGAACATGGAGAAAAGAAAATATGTGATAAGGATGTCATGTGAGCCTTCCAGAGAAGCAGAGGATACAAGGTATGGAGGGACCAAGTTAGGAAAGATGGCAGCGAAGAGAGTTGAGTTGGAGTAGAAGAACCAGCCCAGTGGGCTTCCTGAGGAAACTGGAAATGAGAGAACATGCATATCAGGGGCACGTACTGTGAACTCTAACCAGCACTGAGGAAAGAGGTAATGGAGGATAGAAGATGGGGTAATGACAGGTATGAGGAGAGTTCTTGGGATAGGAGAGTAAGCTTTCCCTAGGAATATTGGTGTGCTATAGGGTATGGGGGGAAATATCAATAAGTGCTAAAACCAAGAACCCCTAAATGTGGAAAAAAAATCTTAGAGGAAAATTGCCCATTAGGGTCTATGGTTCTTTAAATATCCTTTACAACAATAATATAGGAGCAGCTGCCTGAAAAATAGTTACTTTAATCTCGCCAAACAAGGGAGAATTTTGTGACAACAGGGATGAAGTAAAGTACATAGAGTTGCAGAAACATTTTTGGCAGTGAAATCCAAGGGGTTTCATCAGAGTGTAGTTCATCTTGGCATTTATAGGGCAAAGGTTGGTAAAATCAAACTTCTTCCAGGTTATTCCTTAAATCAGTGCTCATTCTGCACTTTTATGATTTGATTTGAAAAGGATTTCCTGGACAATAGACATAGCCATGTTCGAATGTAACTAATAACAAATTGTGAAGCCAAATCAAAGCATCTTGCATTAATATCTGTTTGTAATTGACCATAAATCTGCTTCCCTTTATTAGTTTGACTAAGGTCCAATCCATATGTCAATCTATCAAGGCTTCTCTGGTTCCCCGACCCTAGTCACTCTACTACATATGAATATTGGACTTTGGATGTAATGTTACTAAAAGGTCACTATGTCATGGGTCTGCTTCCTTGAGTTCTTGGAAGGCAGAATTGTCTTATTCATCATCCTACAGTGGCTAGAAAAGTGCCTGGTCCAAAAGTTACATTTGTTAAATGGATAGAGCAGATGTAATAATCAGAGGAAATACTATTCCTGCTGAGTATTTTAGTACTATTACATGTAATAAAAAACAACACAACTGAAATGTCTAAAGGTATTCTCTGTACCTATTCATAAAATTGCAAAACTGTCACAAGACTCATTTTCCTCAAAACTCACAGGGATCATGGCATGGTGGCATGCATCTGTAGTTCCAGCACTCTGGAAGGCTGAGGCAGGAGTAGCTTGAGCCCAGCAGTTCCATACCGGCCTGTGTAACACATAAAGACCCCAGCTACAAACAAAACAAAAACTGCCAATGAGACCAACACTTTGTGTGCTAATTTCAATTGGGCAACTACAGTTTAAGTAGCCTTTATTTGAAAAGTTTAGGAGAAGAATTTAAGATTTTGAAGTTTTGTGGATTTTGGAGTATTTTTAAATACATAATGAGATATCTTGAGGATGGAGCTGAAGATAATTTTAATCAGTATTTTTATTGGCCCTGAGTTTTGACCAAGACCTGCACATGAGGTCAGATGTGGAAATTTTTACTTTTATATGATATAAGTGTTCCAAAAATTTTGGATTCTAGAGCAATTTGGATTTGGAATTTGGGGTTTTTGAAATAGGAATGTTCAACCTGAAAAAGATTTCTGAGTTTGAAACTGTTAGCATCATCATACAATACACACACACACACACACATATATGTATATATGCTTGTATGTGTGTGTGTTTCCATTTGAATTATTATGACACCAAAAACTTAGGCAAAAAAAAGCAAAAATAAACAGATGGGACATATCTAAGTGAAAAGATTCCATATAGCAAAGAAAACATTAACAAAATGAAAAGACAATTTTTATATTGTGAGAAAATATTTGCCATCTGTTAAGTCTGAGAAGGGTCAATATGCAAAACACATAAAGAAATTAAAAAACTCAATAGCGAATCAACCCAATGTGAAAGATAAGCAAAAGACCTTATAGGCATTTTTCCAAGGAATACATATAATAGTCAATAGGTATATGAAAGTTTTCAATATCACTAATCATTAAGCGAATACAGATCGAAACCACAATGAGATAGCATCTCATACCTGTTAGGACACAATTATCAGAACAAAAACAGATAAAAAGTATTGAGGATGGTATTTAGAAAATATAAATTTGTGGCAATGTTAATGGATAAAGCCATTAGGGAAAATAATATGGAGATTTCTCAAAACATTAATAATAAAACTACTGGGGCTAGGGTTGTAGCTCAATGGTAAAGTACTTGCCTTGCATGGGAGAGGCATTGGGTTCGATCCTTAGCACCATGTAAAAATAAATAAATAAAGGTATCATGTTCCTCTACAACTAAAAAATAATTTTAAAAAATAAATAAATAATGAAACTACTATTGATCCAGTAGTTCCTTTTCAGAATATATACAGTAACCAAAATATAAAAGCAAACTTGTAGTCAACTGATAAAGAAATTATGAGATATATATACATACACACACATGCATACACATATATATGCACATATACATGCATATATCTCACTTACATATAATGGAATAATATTTGAACTTAAAGAAGGAGTCCTGTCATTTGCGACAGCTTGAAATGCATGGATTATATTTTGTTAAGTGAATTAAATCAGACACAAAATGAAAAATGCTGCATGATCTCAAAGAAGGTCAATTATATAGAAACAGAGAGTAAGGTGGCATTAGCAGGGGCTAGGGGATGGTGCATAAGGAATAATGTAGGTCAGAGTGTACAAACTCATGTTTATAAGATGGATATTTTCTAAAAACCTAAATAGGATGGTGACTATATTAATAATGTATGGTATTCTAAAATATTCTAAGAAAGTCAACCTGAATTATTATCACCATAGGAATAAAAATGTGAAATATGATATATCAAGAACTATGTAATGTTTTGAACAACCAACAATAAAAAAAAAGAACGTATCTGTATGAGGTGATAGATTAGTTAATTAGCTTCATTATGGTAACCTTTGCACAATGTGTGCATGTATCAAAACACCAAGTTGTACATATTGAGTATATACAACTTTTTCTTGTCAAATATACCTCAATAAAGTTGAAAATTTTTTAAATGTAAAGTAAAAGAGGACATGAATAACAAGGA
The DNA here is from genome assembly GCF_052094955.1 of Ictidomys tridecemlineatus. Lineage (NCBI taxonomy): Eukaryota > Metazoa > Chordata > Mammalia > Rodentia > Sciuridae > Ictidomys > Ictidomys tridecemlineatus. Next base: position 54,974,474 of record NC_135487.1, read on the forward strand.
CAGGGTGTTCAAGGCAAGAGTCAAAAACTCAAATGACAGAATTTAAATGTGGGTGCAACATCTCACAAATAAAGCAAACCATGAATTTAAGCTCTTCAAATCCCTAATGTACTGTGGTAGGCCTGAAGGTGTACAAAGCTGTATGCATTGCAACTCTAACTTGGCTTTGACCTCTCACTAAACCATGACTGAAACAAAATTTACTTGGACTTTAAATAGTCTCTTATTCTTTAACAATGAAGGGAACTAATGTTTATTTGGTGGGTGCCAGGCTCTGTACACACATGCATTATTTCATAAAACCTTGTAGCTACTGTGTAAAGTACATATTGTCACATTTGAGAAAAACTGAGTCTCAGAGAAATTAAATGATTTACCCAAGATCGCTCTAGTAGAAAGCAGCAGAAACTGTGCTCAACCCACTTTTCTCTCCAATACTGCATAATATATCAACTCAATTGCTTTTTCTAACAATTATAGTTTTGCCTAAGTTCCGTTTAAGAAATTTCTAATTACTTCTGATGATATCAGTCATTTGATTTACCCTGAAGTCACTTGATTAGAAATAAGACTGTATTAATGATCCTTAAAGATTATAGATATTTATCACTCATGACAAGATTTGCTTATTCTCTTAAGGTGTTTTTTAATACTTAAAGTACTGGAGATTGAAGTGGAGCAAACTATGTTATGTGCATTTATAGATATATCAAAAATTAATCCCATTATGTATAACTATAGTGCCCTACTAAATATTTATAAAATACATCATGGTATGTATTGGGTTTTGGAATCACAGATTAACCAGTCAATCCTCATAATGAAAATTGAGAAGGTCACTGAGTTTCATAATTATGAGCATCAATTATTTGCAATAATATAATGCTGCCTTGATTTACGATTCACTGTCTTTCCAGTTTTATTTTCCAACCTCTTAAAATCAAAGTGATTTCCTTGTATTTTTTAAGATTTGAACTTGAAAAAATAACAATACTTCATTCAGCTAATATGCATTAAACACTTTGAAGCCCAGCAAAGAATGCTTTCAAAAGTGTTTTGGAGTTTTTTGATCTTCATATTAAACTGATAAGGAAGCTATAAACATATTTCCTATTAAGCAAATAAGAACTTTAATATTATTCATTAAAATAAAAATCATATCCTTAGTGCATGGGCAGTGCATTTATTTTTACATAAGCTTATGCTATTATTGATGTATATTAATCCTATATTTTTTTCTTGAGGACATGTTTCAAATTGTAATTCTCAATATAAGTAGATGCTTTGCAGAAGGATTTCATACCAACTAGTAAAATTTTTAAATATAAATTATTTTACTTAGTAATTTTGCATAAATATTGTTAAGCAGATTAGGATACTTCTATACAGTAACTATTAAAGTACTTTCAGTATTCGTTGAGATAAGTAGATAAGCTACATAGCTTCTAATATCAAGGCATTTGGTATTCTAAGAGATTTTTAAATTTACTTTTTAATACAAAATTCTCATTCTTGAAGTACAAACATTCTTTTCAGTCCTTTCAATGAGCTCTTGCTTTCATAGAAGAGAGAGTCTAGGCCAAGGGAAGTCATGTGCAAAAGCAGAGAGATGAATGAGAAATTGATGAATTATGCAAAATACCAAGAGGATCGTTTGTGTGGAATGTACTGGCTAGTGAATGTCAAGAAATGAAGTTTGGGAAGTATAATAGAACCTATTCAAGTATGATTTTATATGCCAGTAGAATAGGTCAATAAGCAGAAATAAAACCTTGTACAGTGGTGGGTGCACACCTGTAATCCCAGCTTCTCTGGAGGATCACTTGAGAAAGGAAGTTTAAGTCCAGCTTGGGTAACATAATTTTTAAAAAAAATTAAAAATAAATAGAAATAAGCTTCATTAAGTTGATTTTGCAAAAGTTATTCCCTGTTCAGTCTTACTTCTAAAGGTAATAGAGTTGCTGTTATTGAGTTCTGAATTCTTTATATACATTAACTCATATAGTCCTCACAGTAGACATTTATACTATTTGAAGTAGATATTTATATTATTATCCCTGTTTTATAAACGAAGAAACTAAAACAAGAAATAACTTGGACAAGGTCAGAAAGCTGTTAAGATTTGAACCCAAACAGCCTCACTCTGAAGCCTTATTCTTGATTGCAGTAGTACAGCTAAAGAAAGCCCATTCCAGCTAAATTAAAGTTTTAAGGATATTTGATGATATAGTTAGAGGTTTGCATGTAAATTTAATAAATCAGCCACAGGACAAATACGCCATGGTTCCTGAAATAGGCAGAGGTATGGAAGTAAACAACAGAACTCTGGTTACCAGGGAAAGATGCAGAGTATAAAGAGTATAAAGTTAGTTATGTAAAGTAATTAAGTTCCAAGGTCTGCCATACACCATAATTTTATATATATATATATATATATAATTATTTTTGTAGTTGTATATGAATAGCATGCCTTTATTTTATTTGTTTATTTTTTATATAGTGTTAAGGATTGAACCCAGTGCCTCACGCATGCTAGGCAAACATTGCGTTGAGCTACAGCCCCAGTCCCATAATTTATGTAATTTATAATAAAACATAGCATATTTAAGTTAATGGGATAGCTGTCATATTGAGTATTCTTACAATAAATAAATACACAAAAATACCTCCAAAGGGACACAAGAAAATTTTGGAGGTGATAGATGTTTTCTTTTAACATGTTTTTTAAATTTTTTCTTTTTAAATATATAGGAAAGTAGAGTATATTTTGACATATCATACATACATGGAGTACAAGTTATTCTAATTAGGATCTCAGTCTTGTGGATGTACATGATGTGGAGTTTCACTGCTGGTGTATTCATATATGAACATAGGAAATTTGTTTCCAATTCATTCTACCATTTTCCCTGTTCCTGTTCCTGCTCCCTTCCCTTCATTCTCCTTTGTCTGGTCCAATAAACTTCTATTCTTCCCTCCCACCAATGTTTATTGTATGTGAGCATCCACATATCAGAATGTTCTGCTTTTCGTCTGGGGGGATTAGCTTATTTTACTTAGCATTATAGTCACCAGTTCCATCCATTTACTAGCAAATGCTACAATTTCATCCTTTTGTATGGCTAAGAAATATTCCATTGTATATATGTACCACATTTTCTTAATCCATTTATCTTCTAAAGGCATCTAGGTTCCATAGATTAGCTGTTGTGAATTGAGTGCCAAAAACATTGATGTGGCTGCGTCAGTGTAGTATGCTGATTTCAAATCCTTGGGGTATATACCAAGGATTAGGATAACTGGGTCAAATGGTAGTTACACTCCAGGTTGCCTGAGGAGTCTCCATACTGCTTTCCACAGTGGTTGCACCAATTTGCAGTCCCACCAGCAATGTGTGATTGAATCTTTCCCCCAACATCCTCGCCAACATTATCGTTACTTGTATTCTTGATAATTGCCATTCTGACTAGAGGTGAAATCTTGGTATGGTTTTAATTTGTTTTTTCCTAATTGCTAGAGCTGTTGAACTTTTTTTATATATATTTATTGACCATTTGTATTTCTTCTTCTGTGAAGTGCCTGTTCATTTCCTTTACCCACTTATTGATTGGGTTATTTGTTTTTGTTTTTGTTTTTGGTTTTGGTTTTGGTTTTGGTTTTTTGAGTTCTTTGTATATCCTGGAGATTAATGCTCTGAGGTATAGGTGGTAAAGATTTTCTCCCATTATGTGGGCTCTCTCTTCACCTTCTTGTTTCCTTTGCTGTGTAGAAGCTTTTTAGTTTGATACCATTCCACTTATTGATTCCTGATTTTACTTCTTACGCTTCAGTAGTCTTATTGAGGAAGTTGGTTCCTTAGCCACCATGATGGAAAGTTAGGTCTACACTTTTCTTCTAGTAGGCACAGGGTCTCTGGTCTAATGCCTAGGTCATTGATCCACTTTGCCTTGAGTTTTGTGCAGGGTGAGAGATAGGGGATCAATTTCATTCTGCTACATATGAATTCCCAGTTTTACCAGCACTCTTTGCTGAAGAGGCTACCTTTTCTCCAATGTATGTTTATGGTGCTTTTGTCTACTATGAGATAACTGTATTTATGTGGGTTTGTATCTGTGTCTTCTATTCTGTTCCACTGATCTTCATGTATGTTTTAGTACCAATATCATGCCGTTTTGTTACTATTTCTGTCTAGTATAATCTAAGGTCTGGTATTGTGATGCCTCCTGCTTCACATTTCTTACTAAGGATTGCCTTGGCTATTCTGGGCCTCTTGTTTTTCCAAATGAATTTCATGACTACTTTTTTTATTTCTATAAAGAACATAGTTGGAATTTTAATGGGAATTGCATTAAATTTGTAGAGTGCTTTTGGTAGTATGACCATTTTGACAATTAATTTTGCCTATCCAAAAACATGGGAGATATTTCTATCTTCTAAAATTTTCTTCAATTTTTTTCTCTAGTGTTCTGTAGTTTTCATTGTGGAGGTCTTTTGCCTCTTTGTTTAGATTGATTCCCAAGTATTTTTTGAGGCCATTGAGAATGGGATGGTGGATATGTTTATTACATAAGTGAATACATATGAGCAATCTCAGCAAATTATATACAGTATTTTATACAGTTTTGGTTACACTAGTTAATCCTAAATAAATCTGAAAAAGTATATAATTTATTAAGTTTTGAAACATATGCACACAGTGAAAGCACCACAATCAAAATAATGAACTAATCCATCATCCCCAAAGTGTCCTACTAACATTGGTCACCACATCACCTCTACAGACACAAACCATTCTATTTTCTGTGACTATAGGTCAGTTTGAATTTGTTAGAATTTAATGTAAGTATAATCATACATTATATCTTCTATTATGTCTGCTTTCATTCATTAGGCAAAATTATTTTGAGATTTATCCGTGCTATAATGTTAACTGATTTTTTTATTGAATATTATTCCATTGTATAAATATACCAAGGTTGTTTACTCTTTCACCTTTTGATGGATATTTGGGTTACATTCTTCCAGGGTTAAGCTTTTATAAATAGACTGCTATAAAAATTGTACTTCTAGTTCTTTGTATGAATGTTGAGGGAAAGATATCAGGCATAAGCAACATGTATGTTTTCATTTGTATAGAGTCTAACATGAGGAAAAATTATCCTATGCTACCAGAATTTATGACAACAACTATCCTCTGGGATGCAGTGTAGTGACTAGACAGTGCCAGAGGGGGTTGCTTTGGGACTCTGACAATATTTTGTTTCTGGATCTTGATGTTGAGTACATAGATAACCATAGATTGATAATATATGAAAATTCAATAAGCATTATTTTTCTGATTTATATTCTCTTATTGTTATCTTATACACTGATTAAAAATTAAAAGGGTGGCTAATGAACCGGTTGGGATTCATCTAGATGGTTTCCTATACATGGTCTGCCTGGCATGTGGCTTCCTGTTTCATGGCCCTACTTCCTTTCGGTTACCTCTTTCCATAGTAGCCTCACTCTTTTGATATTGTTACCTTTCTACTCTTTACAGCAATTGCCTGTTTTGCCATATGTAGTTCTTATTACCATGACAATATAAACATTCTGAAAAAAATATATTATCTACTCTATGCCCACTCTGTGACAATGCTTGGTACATAGTACATATTCAATGGATTCCTGTTTGATTGATATGAAACCTTCTTGATGTTTGCTTACACATGTGATCCAAGGTAACCCCCAGGATCTTTCATAATTTTATTTCAATTAAAGCCTTTTGTTCTTCTGTTGTCTATAAACTATTGATTAGGTTGTGTGATATTTGAATTTTTTTTCTTCCTATAATTTTTTAGCTTTTTTTTTAGTATTCACTTTTCAAAATAATAATAGCATATTATTGAGTATTTGCTATGTGCTCTATTTAAGATGCACAGCCCCAAAATGCCCTCATTCTTTTTACAAACAGGGAAGTTTAAGTACAGAGATGTTGAGTATCTTGCCCGAGATCATGTGGCTAGTAAGTGACAGAACTCAAGTGTGATCCCAGACAGTCTGACTCCAGAATGCATGCTTATATCCAGTAGCCTTCTGTGTTTTTACATGTTATATTTGTTGTCCTGTTTCCTCCCTTCCTTTGGAACTGTGATAAATTGTTAGCTTTTCAGAGTGGCTTTCTTTGAACATTTTATATAAAATAGCAGCCCTCTCCATAGTCTCTATCATTCTCATCCTTTATTTTCTAGCAGCTACCACCATTTTATATATTGAATTTACCAGGTTTTCTCCTTCTTATACATCCTTCCCCACTAGAATGGTGGCAGAAACTATTTATTTTACTTTTGTCTGTCTTCCTATTTCTTATAATAAGACCTAGTATATGGTCAATTTTTAATAAATATTTGTTAAACGAATGAATGAATGCTTCACAGAATCAACACATACACTATGGCATGTGATACCACAATGATGGCAAAGGACTTAAAATCTTTAAATTCCTTTTAGCAGAATCATTTTCTGCATAAAATAGAGACCAAAAAGAGCCAGACCTAGTGGCTCATAATCTATAATCCCAGTTAGGCTCAAGTGGGAGGATCACAATTTTGGTCAGCCTCAGCAAATTAGCGAGGTCCTCAGCAACTGAGTGAGCCCCTGTCTCAAAATAAAAATATAAAAAGTACTGGGGATGTAGCTCAGTGGTAAAACAATGCTAGGTTCAACCTTCAGTACCAAAAATAAACAAATAAACAATAGAGACCAAAAAGAAGTCTATTAGGCAGAAGCATGAATACCAATGCACATTCCATGTAGCACAACTGAACCTGCCCTGATCATTTTAACTCAAGAGCATTTCTGAACATTCCTTGAAGGTTCGGTATGATATGGATTTTAATTCTGGAGGAAATTTACTCTGACAAAGGGGAGCCTAAAGAGCATTCTTATATTTCTGGCATTGTATAACTTTCCTTTTAGAAACCTCTGTATGGCTGCTTCGTGGAGAGTAGATATAAAGGGCACAATGGAATATAAGGTAACCCATTAGCAAAGCCATGGCAGTCGTACGTGGGAGCAATAACTGAAGTTCTGAAGTAGAGCTGTGAAGATGCTCTAAGATATGAGTTTCAGGGAGAGAAGCATTCATAGGGCTTCATCATGGAGAAAGGAATAACTCACAGGTTTCTGTTTTAAGCAATATCAGCAGCAGAGGAAGGAAATAGAGAAGGTCATGGAAGATGACTAATTTTGTTTTCAACATGATAAATTGGAAGTACATGTGGCGGATTTAAGGACAGCTATTTTATAAATAATAAGAAATTTAGACCTGAAACTTGAAAGACCATCTGTGGCTGCAGAGTCATCCAATACATGAAGTTGCATAGGATGTTTATGTCAAACATTATTCCAGTATCAGTGAGTTCAAGATAATCACCCAGCGTCCAATCCTGTATGATTTAAGTTGAGAAAGACTAATGAGAGGACACTGATGAATAAAAGAATTGACTGCAAGACAACCAGTAACAGAAACCAAGCAAAGGCAGCTTAAAAAGCATAGTGTTGTGGAATACCGTTGTTGCCTCCACCAAACACCAATGCCTCAGTTAGCACTGGAACCCTGCCAGCACTGGTCATCAGTGAAAAAAAGATCTGTTCTTGGACCAGACACCAGCAGTCTCTTGCTGTCACTACTGCTGCTACTGTTGCTTGAGCCATGATCAATTCCACATGGACAGTAGCTGCTGGGCAGGGCATCCTTAAAGAGTAAGGAGCATCTTTCTGCTGGTATAACGGGGTACCAATTCAAAGACTCCAGAGAGGCTTGAAAGTCAAGTATCTCTGCTTTTTAAAAGGTAGAAGTTAATACTCACCAGGGAAAGGCCACTAGATACACCTATTCACTCATATCAGGTATATTAATCACTATTGCCAGAGGGATTGTGTGCCATGGAGAACTATGGAACATCTCAATAAGAGGGGGTTAGGAGATATTTTCATAAATGATTTGGGGGAAAGAGTTCAGAAAAGGAATTATCTATTTACGATTGGGATTCTCTGAAATTATTGCATTTTTTTCTATTGGATATATCTGTATTTTTATCTATATGATAAAAGGAATAGAAAGGAACTGAAGCTATCATTAGAAATGAAGCAGTATCTCTCAGAGGCATAAACTCTGTTTTTATGTCTGTTCAGGTATATTTTATGCAGTTGTCTTATTTTTTTTGTTTATTTCTTTAGTTTTGTTTTTGTTTTCATTGTGGTCACAAAGAATCCTCAACCAGAGTTCTGTTTCATGGAATTGCTTGTGACCAGCAGGGAAACACCATAGTCTAGGTAGTAGCACCCAGCTGTCAGCTATCAGGGCTGCTTTTACCTTTCTTGGGAGGAAAGCTGTGCCTCCTACCAAGCCTCAAAAGTCACTGTGTCCTCATGGGGCTCTTCTGCCTTCACCAGCAAAAAGATCCTCACCAGATGCTGGAACCTTGATCTTAAACTTCCTGCTTCCAGAAATGTGGGATATAAATTTCTTTTTTGTTTATGCTACCCAATCCCTGGTAGTCTGTTATAGAAGAACAGACTAAGACAGTTATGTTCCAATAAAATGTTATTTATGAACACTTAACTTAAATCTGATATCATTTTCATATATCATAAAATGGTACTCTTCTTTTGATATTTTCCTCACTATTTAAAAATGTCAAAACCATTCCTAACTTGAAGGCTGAGTGAAAAAAGACAGTGGGCCACATTCAGCCTATGAGCTATCAGATACAGACCCCTGCTTTAGTAAGAAACATTATTGATATGAATCTGTCACTCACCTGACTGGGATGGACAAAGGAGAACTGATGGTTTGGGTTGATGCAGAACATATCATGTGGCCTTAAAAATTATCATAATCATGCTTCCCTTTAGTTTAGAGTCCTATATTAAAACTCAGAGTCTATGTCTATTTTAACAGCTTTTAAATTAGGAAATAGTGACAGACTTCACCTACTACTTCATTTTTCTGCATTAATGTTCTAAGGTAAGATATATATATATATTTCTTTTCTTTCTTTCTTTCTTTTTTTTTTTTTGTTGTTGTTGGTTCTGGGGATTAAACCCAGGGCCTCACCCATAATAGGGAAGTGCTTTACCACTGAACTACATCCGCATTACATAGATTTTTTTTTTCAGGTGAAACTAAACTTTTATTTTTCTTTGCTAATACAAATTCTATTTTGAATTTAAATATAATAGCTGATTACATATTATTATGTTTATGACATGGATAAATACATATAAATGTGCACACATAGACATAAGCATGTTTTGCTTGTTGAATATATTCTTTTTGTCCACATATGCATATATATGTGTATTGATTTTGCCATATAACTTAGATTTTATATATATTAAAAAGTAAATCTTTCTGGGTACAATGACACATGCCTGTAATCCCAGCAGTTCAGGAGGCTGAGACAGGAGGATCATGAGTTCAAAGCCAGCCTCAGCAAAAAGTGAGGTGCTGAGCAACTCAGTGAGACCTTGACCCCAATAAAATACAAAAAAAAAAAAATAGGACTGGGGATGTGGCTTCAGTGATCAGGTACCCCTGAGTTCAATCCCCTAGTGTCAAGAAAAAAAAGTAAATCTTTATGAGTATATATCCTTCCTAAGCTATATCTTTATTTTTTATTTTATTTTTGATGTTTTTATTAATGCATTATAGTTATGTATAATATTGGGGGTCATCCTGACATAATCACACATAAATGGAATATAATTTGCTGTACTTACATCCCATTATTTCCTCTCTCCTTCTTCTCTTCTCTTTCCCTGTTCCCATTTCTCTACTGCTTTTCCTTTTATTTATTTGTACTTCTTAAAATTAGTGATTGATTTTATATATATATATGAAGTCTCTGTGGTATACTCATATATGTACCTAGCATAATTTAATCAATTTGATCTCACTATTTCTTCCTTTTCCCTTTCCTCTTTCCTCCGTACTGTCCCCTTCCTGTATTCCACAGATCTCCCTTCTATTTTCATGGAATCACACCCCCCTCATTTTTCCCCCTCATTTTGGTCTAGCTTCGATATATGAGAGAAAATATTTAACCCTGGATTTTCTGAGTCTGGCTTATTTCATGTAGCATTATGTTCCTCAGTTCCATTTGTTTATCAGCATATACCATAGTTTCATTCATCATGGTTGAAATAAATTCCATTGTATATATGTACCTCATTGTCTTAATCTGTTTATCTGTTGATAGGTACCTGTGCAGGTTCCAATACTTGGTCATTGTGAATTGCACTGCTATAAACATTGATGTGCCTGTATCATTATATTTTTCTTCTTTTAGTTCTTTGGGATAAAAACCAAGGAGTGGTATAGCCAGGTTATATGGTTGTTCCATTTCTAGCTTTTTGGGGAATCACCATACTGACTTCCAAAGTGTTTGTACTAACTTGGAGTCCCATGTATAATGTACAAGTGTACTTTTCCCCCCATGTCCTGGCCAGTATTTTTCATTATTTGTATTCTTGATGATTGTCATTCTAACTGGAATGAGATGAAATCTCATTGCTAGGATAGCTGAACTTTTTTGGGTAGTGGTAAGTGTCAGGGATTGAACTCAGTGGCACTCGACCACTGACCTATATCGCCAGCCCTTTTTGTACTTAAAGACAGTCTCACTGAGTTGCTTAGCGGCTTACTTTTTGCTAAGGCTGGATTTGAACTCCTGATTCTCCTGTCTTAGCTTCCTGAGCCACTGGAATTACAGGCATGTGACACTGCGCCCAGCTGAACTTTCTTTTTTTATATATTTGTTGGTCATTTGTAAAGAACCATTTAGGTTTTTTAATATTTCTTTTTTTTCTTTTTTTTTCTCTTTGGTCCTTTTATTAATTGGGTTACTTGGATTTTTGCTGTTAAGTCTTTTGAGTTCATATATATATTCTGGATATTATTCCCCTTTCAAAAGGAGCAGCTGGCAAAGATATTCTCCCTATATGTAAGCTCTCTCTTCACAATTACTTCCTTTGCTGTGCAGAAGCTTTGTAATTTCATACCATCGCCGTTTTTGATTCTTGATTTTATTTCTTGCACTTTTCTTGTTAAGGAAGTTGGTGTCTGAGTACATATGATGGAGTATTAAAATGTTATTTTTTCTAGAAGTTGCAAAGTTTCTGTCTAATTTCTAGGTGTTTGATCCACTTTGAGTTAACTTTTGTGCAGGGTGAGATATAGGGATATAGTTTCATTCCTCTATATATGGATAACCAGTTTTATAGGCAGAACCTGTTAAAAAGACTATTCTTTTTCCTGTCAAGTATCAGATAACTATATCTATGTGATTTTGTCTCTGTGTCTTCTATTCTATTGGTCTTCATATCTGTTTTGATGACAAGACCATGCTATTTTGTTTGTAAATGTCATTATCTATTGGTCAACTTCACATGAGAACCTTCATTGGTTGCATACAAACCAAGAGCCTTGGTTTTGTTTTCTTTATTTTCTGGAAGGAGAGGGGTGCTCCAGGAATTGAAGTTGGGGTCTTGACCACTGAGCCACATGCCAGCCTTATTTTATATTTTATTTAGAGACAGGGTCTCATTGAGTTGCTTAGTGACTCACCATTGCTGAGGCTGACATTGAACTTGTCTGTCTCCGCCTCCAGAGCTGCTGGGATTACAGGCGTGTGCCACTGTACCCAGCTTCTTTTGGTTTTGAAATATAAAAATTGACTTTTTTGATAATATATAATATTCTTCCAAGAAACCAACTCATAATCAATATTTTCTTCAACAAATCCTCATAAAAATGCAATTATTCTCCATTTTTATTTTTCAATCTAAGAAGATCTCTGAAATGTATTTAATAGAGCTATATTTAATTTCTGGACCTCCAAAACTAAATTTACCAGAGAATGGCCCCCATAGGAGAGAAGCTCATTTAGGATTGTGTAAGTGGCTCAATAAGGCTGTAGATCTTACTATGTATAGGGGTTTTATAGGCAATAAAACCAGAAAAGTAAGTTGTCCTCAAATTATAAGGTACTTTGGAGGCAGTGTTGAGAAACTTGGACCTTTTCCTGAAAAAACTTGATATCTGAGCCCAGAAATGACATGATCAAATGATTTGGAGGATTACCTGATAAAAATGATATACAGATTGCAAAGAGCTGAAAGCAGAGGCAGGAAGATGAGTGATGAGACTACTAAAAATGCCTGGGTTATCACAGTCCAGGAGGTAAGAAGGGTTAAACAGATGGAATTTAAAGTGAGCACACATTCAAGAGATACAAGGAAGGTAGGATAAATAGCAGTTTGTAACTGACTTATTGAGAGTATGATAGAGCAAACAAATGTTTAGAATTGCTTCTAGGTTTTCTATTATTTGAGGTGCTAGGAGAATTTTGTCAATGTTCATCAAAATAGAGACAGAGAAGAGGAAAGTTATTTTTCCTACCATTGCTGCATTTTGATACTCAGCCCTTCTTTGCTGAGAAGGGAATTGGGCTTTGTCTTCTAATTTGGCCCCATAGGTGATCTCCATCCCCCAGAGCAAGACTCTGCTCACAGTGTGGAGGTTCAGTTTGGTTTGACTCTGGAAACATGAGCTATTGTAGCATGACAGGGGAATAATTTTCAAAACCATCTTTCTCCAAGAGTGAATTGCTCTTGAGAAAGAATGCTTTATCTCTTTCATGGCATTATTGTTAAGAAAACAGAATTCCTCTAATACTCTCCATGTTGCATTGAATTTTACTGAAAAAATATTCTGCTACTTCTAGAATGTACCAGATATTTTAACATCGAGGTGAGATGCTAATGTTAATATCATTTTCTTTGCTTGCAATTTCCTTTCTTCTTTCTGCATCTGATAAACTCTTTATGTCTTAAACCCTAATTCTAATATCTTCTACAAAGTCTTTTCTAGGTCAGACTCTGAATTACAAGTCCTCATAGATCTCTGGCTTCTAGTGGGTTGGATAAATCCCAATCCAACAAATTAATATATTAATTGCATAACTATTTAATTTCTAAATTCCCTAATAGAATTCAGGCTCCATCAAGGCAAAGGCTGTGCCCTTTTGTTAATCCTTGAGTTGCCATCCCACTCAAAATAAATCCTCATAGTAATCATTGTTTTTATTAATGGGAAGCTTTTATAAAGATTCTGCTAGATTGTGAGGTGCCAGCAGACCATGACCATATCTTAGTTCCAATCCTTAGCCTAGTTCCGAGCATCTAATGTGTGCTCAAATGATGTTTGTTAGATAAATGAAAAACTAGTTATTTGGCCAATGAATTTAAAAGGCTTAATTTATGAGAATTTATGAAGTGAAATATCGGTGTAATGAAAAATAAAACAGTCCAGATGATCGACTTGTTTTGTCCATGGTGATAATGATTTCAGGAGTCAGACCTTGGGCAATTGGCCAAGCGTTTTGTCATATTGAAAAAGTTAATTTTTCCTCAATTAAATTCTGTTTTGCAGGAACATATTTTTTCTTAAAAAGCCATGGCTGATCTTATGACTATCTTAAAGCAAGATTTACTTTTCATAAATATAATTACCTATAAGAAATAATGCAATTGACTTCATTGTCTTTTCCAGTTGTATGACTAAATTGAGTTTTCATTATAAGCACATTTCACAATGGTCTCATTTCAAGTGGCTTTCTAACCCATTGTTATTTTTATTGTACAGACCATTATTTCTAATGGCTATCCTATTACACTCTATTTCACAACTTCTAAGTTTTGATTGTTATAATCATTTTAGTGTGATATTTTTTGCTACATTATATTCATAGGAAAAAATTAGTCCTGATTAAGGCAATTTGAAAATTTTTCTAATTAAAATTTATATAAATTGTCTAATATGTGTATAATTGTCTAAAATTTGTGTAATTGTCTAAAATTTGTGTAAGTTTGTATAAATTGCCATTATAAATTATCTTATGCTGCTTAAAGCACACATCATTACAATTATTAGATAAAATCTAATTCCAATGTATCAATAGATACTATTAACAAGCATACCAGTAATAAAAGTTTTAACACTCAAAGGGCAAAGGAAGACTCTAAGGGATATCTTCCTTGACATAAGACTAATGGTGTTGAGCTGAAAATACTAATTGCATCTGATACAAATTTCATTTTAAGGAAAAACAACTTAGAGAAAAATAATTGAAATAATTTTCTTTGAAGATATAACAAATAGAAAACAGTATGGATCAAAAATTATTAACATCATTATTTCTGAAACTATGAAGTAATAAAAAGCAAAAGAAAGCAGCCATGTGTATAAACATGACTTTTGAAAAACAGAAAGATACAATGTTAGGAAAAAAACCACAAAAATCCACAGAATACTTTATGAAAGTGAGATTATCAAAATAAGAAACTAGGAAAGTCAAATGTGGGAAGGAAAAGCAAACATCACTCTGAATTCTAAATGATTTGTGGAAAAGCTTTTTATTTTTTAACCTAACTTTAACTTCAACATGAAAAATATAAATTCATTGCTATATATTTTCTAGTTATTTTTAAATTATTTCATATACTGTTTTCCATGATCTCCAAAACATTTTTGTACTTCAGTAGTAAGTTATTTATTTATTTGTTAATTTAGTTAAACTCTCCCTATGTATTTGATTTTTATATTATCAATTTTTTTCTAATCAACAATAAAAATGTTTAAATTATTTATTGTTTAATATGTACTAAAATTCAAAATATAAAGGAGGGTTTTGCTTGTTTTTAATGTGTGTTATATCACCTTTAAGGACCTCTGTTCAGTGAACTGTTTTGTTTTAGCTCTGTCTCCAACAATGTGACACTCTTACAGGTACTAATTGCAAATGTATCAGGAGACATGTTTTTTTTTATTATTATTGAGAGAATACTTCATTAGTTTTTGTAATTAAACCCACGTAGATAAGACCTTACATATTTAATACAGTGTGTTACCCCTGTACAAACGGAAAAAAAATAAGTTTAATGTTTCTAGACCAATATGGCTATTAATATCTGTACAATGCCAACTCAACACGGTAAACTGGGATACTTTTCCAAAGTTGACAGCACAGCTAAAGTTTCCACACACACACACACACACATTTATTTATTTATTTTTATAAAAAGACCAGTATGTTCTGCATCAGCAGCAGCAACAGCGTTTCAAGGTTCTGCAGTCATCTGAACAGAATCATAGATACACCCAGCACACTCCATTTAAAAAGGGTGGGGAAGGAGACATGTTTTTGACTATAAATAACATAATTCTGAGCCATAGTAGGTATTAGCAGGTTATAATAATACGGATATTTTTTACCACAACAAAGTTTCAAGGAAAACAATACCAAAGTCAGTTCAGTAGCTTAATCATTTAATGATTTAAGTTGAAATTTAAGCTGAAAACCTTGGGCTTTTTCTATTTCTGTACCACTATCCCCAGAACATTAGCTGTCATCCTTGGACTTGTTACCTTGTGGTTGCAGTGTCTGCCACAACTCCAGACATCATGTTCTCATCCATACACCAAAAAAAAAAAAAAAAAAAAAAAAAACGGAAGAAAGGGGAAGAGCGGGGGGAATATTTTTTTTTTTTATGTTTCTGAAATCAGGGAGAGAAGATCTTTCTCAGACTCTCCCCCAGAAGATTCCTCTTCCTGTCACAGTGCCCAGAACTGAGTCACGTGTGCATTTCCCAGTTACAAAGGCTATCTGGCCAGTGAAGATCTGGCATTTCCAGTCCGAGGCAAATAGGTTCTGTTGGCAGGGAAGGGGGAAAGACCACCATGCCTCCCTTGGAACATTATTTCCAAAGGCCTTTATCCTCTCAAGTTCAAATTCTCTGAGATGTTAATCACAGATTTTGTCTATATTATTCATTATAATTATGGTATCATCAGTGTAAGGTCAAATCTATAAAAGAGTACACTAATATTAATATTCAGAATATTCAATATAACAAGTTTTACATTTCTCTATGGTGTACAGTCAGGAAACAATAATCCTAATACACCCATTTGTGTGGGTGTGCATGCATGCACATACACATGTGTGTATTAAAGGAGTCCCTTCGGAAAGGAATTTCTTGTTGTTCTTGTTATCCCTTTCCCTGTTATCTATCAAGTCCTAAAAGAGACACAAATTCTGCTTAAGTATTTTTTTCAGTAGCTTTCAAAATCTTTTCATGGGCCTATAATGTAGATTGCCGTATGTTCTAGTCACAATGAGCATATTCATAGTTGATTATGTTTCTCATAACCTTTTGATTGGACTGCTACAGAGAGCAAGTTAGGCACTCTATTTCCTGCAGTGTAGACCTCCACAGAGATAATTGCCAAATTTCCTGATTACATGCCATCTTTTCCCCCACAAAGAGCTCTACAGTCCTTTCAGATATCATTACATCTTTAGTGTATTTTCATGAATTAATAATTTTTGGTCAGTGGTAAAATTCAAGCACAGAATAAATGAATAATTAGTTCTGTTTATAAACCCAAGAAGACTTTAGAGACAGTATCGGCAATTTAATTAGATGCTTTATTAAAAGAAGTAGTGCAGAATTTGTCATATAAAGCGTTGCTGTTTTTAAAGTACAATTTGACAATTTAATCTTTCTATTTTATTCAACAAGTATACCTTACCAAATAAATTGGAAGTATTCTTGAGTGGTCACTTGTGAGTTTCTTTTTACAGAAATCTCTTTTTTCCTCATATTGTGCATTAAACTTGATATGTGAAATTAAAGGAAAGAAAACTTTTCCAATAAGACATCACAAAATTAGTCTAAACTTTCAAAATAATGAATATTTAAATGAAAAAAAAAGCTAAGGAAATGTTCAAAATATGTGACAACTTGATGCAAATTTTGTATTTCAAATATTTGTTCAAATAATTTAAATACTCCACAGAGGAATATCTTAAGAGATAAGGATTAACAAACTTGTCTGAAAAATTAGTTCTTCACAATATTCTTCAATAAAATAGTTAGTGTTTTAATTTGTCACATATCTTCTGGGAGGATACCAGAAGCTCATATGTTTTTCTCAGGGGAAAGTTGAATTAAAATAATGACGAATACATAAAAATCATAATT
This sequence comes from Ictidomys tridecemlineatus, assembly GCF_052094955.1. Lineage (NCBI taxonomy): Eukaryota > Metazoa > Chordata > Mammalia > Rodentia > Sciuridae > Ictidomys > Ictidomys tridecemlineatus. The sequence goes on from NC_135487.1 coordinate 54,991,568, forward strand.
GTGACATTTCTTCAAGATGTAGTAATAATCAGGAGAAAAAATTTACATAAAACATTTGATTAAGAAAATTACATTTTATTCACTATCAAAAACTAAATTTAGGGGCTGGGGTTGTAGTTCAGTGGTTGAGTACTTACCTAGAACATTTGAGGCCCTGGGTTCAATCCTCAGCACCATATAAAGATAAATAAATAAGATAAAGGTATTGTGTCCATCTACAACTAAAAAATATTTTTTAAAAACTAAATTTATTTTTATTCATGATTTGTTATAGTATATTACATGTCTTCATAATAAGGTATGCCAATAGTTGCATCTTTGAAGTATGTCAATTCCTGGGCTTTCTACTCATTAGCACCTATGCTGTTAAAAATAATACTTAAAATATGGGGTTTATTTAAAGAGACAAATTATTAACAAGGGGAGAAAATTGGCAGGCCTAAATTACAAAATACAGATGTCCACTACACATGGTACAGACTAAGCAAAGTGTAAAAAAAAAAAAAAAAAAATTCTTTTCCTAGGTTTCACTAAAAGAGAAATTTAAAAGTTTTCCTGTCCTTGTGCCATGAACATCCCTTAATTGGAGAAAGTGTCTGAGCATATTTGAAAGACAAGTTAAAAGCAGAAATGCATAAGCCTATGCCAAAAATTTACAGAATCCTGCAAGTCAGCAAACCCAAGTTACTGCACTGGGAATTTAATAGTCCTGACGACCGTATGTGGCTTCAGAGGTAATTGTACATTTGAATAGATAAAACCTCTGAATCTGATATAAAGAAAATCATAGATTGTACAATTTTATGAAAGTGACAGATGCATCAAGATATACTGCATTATTTTCCATCACCCAGAATGTTTGCAATTGGATAAATGCTATAAAGAAATAACATGATAAGTACTTAATTTTAATAAATACAACCAGAATGACTGCATTGAAAGCAAGTATCTCTGGATGCTAGTAACATGTACTCTAATAAATGGAAGACTTCAAACAATAATAATAAATATTCTTAGTCCTTAATTTATTTGTCATATATTTGATCACGGGTTTGAAAACTTCAATATTCTTAGTGGCGGGGCTTATAGCCTACACCTATACATCATCCAGATATAAGATTTCAAAAACTGGTGTAGATTAGGGGTTGGGACACTACAGCTTCTCATCAAAATCTGTATGCCCATTTTTATAAATTAAGCTTTATTGGAATACAGTCATGTCATTTGTTAACATATCATCTTTTGCACTAGTATGGCACAATTGAGCAGCCTCAATGGACTGTGGAGTCTGAACCATTTCTTACCTGGCCTTTTACAGAAAATATTTCCTAACTTCTAACATAGACAATAGTGTATCATAGAACACATACTTTTCATTAAAATATTTGTTTAAATAACAGCCAACATAAACAAAGCAGGCCAGATTCAGATGCCTGCTCATTGATGGAAAAGAGATGAAAATCCTGGGTTAGCCCTGTCACTGATTTTTTATATGACATTGAATAAGTCACCAATTCTCCAGTAAGAAGTGATTATTTCCCTTTACTAAGGTCGAAGTGCATAAACCAAATGACAAAACCACATGGCCTTTCAGGGAACCAAAGCCCAAACCAATCATGAATGTAAGAACCTGAAGTGAACATTGGGAGCTCAGGTGCAGAGCTGAACAAGTCAGAATGTTGAGCAGACAAACCAGGATAACCTAATCAAAGTTGAATATCCAAAATAGCATACTTACATATACATGGGCGTGTGTTTTCAGGGAGCATATAGGTCTCTAATCTCCTGGACTGAGATGGACAAGAATGCAGTTTCATCATGTGACCCAAATACCTACAAAAACTTCTAACAAAGCATGTTCTTACTCTAAGAAATGTCCTGCAGGAAAGAAAACAAAATGTTCTTTCATCACAAAAACACCAGATAGCCTAAGCTCTGTTAGAGTATCACAATAAACATTTGTAGATTTTATTTGAAAAGATTTATTTATTTTATTCATTTGAAAAGATTTATTTGTAGATTTTATCTGAAAAGTCCTGCCAATAAGACATCTAACTTTATTTTTACAACAAGCTTTGCTGGCCATCTAAGATTTTTTAAAACTCATGCAACACGTATGAATCCTTGGGAAAACTTTAGGAAACAGTAACCTAGACAATTTCTGAATTAGATCTCTGACAGATTTCCCAAAATATTTTAACAGCTAACTTTTATAGAGCACTTACCATGTGCTCACTTACCTCAAATTTTCCTCATTGGAATAACTCTATGACATAGGGATTCTTATTATCATACTCATTACAGCTGGGGAAACCAGGGCAAAGATATTATTTAGCTTATTCAAAGTCAAATAGGTGGTAAATTGTGGAATTAGGATTTTGGACCCACATTCTTGATTGGATTCAGGAATATCAGATTCTGGATAGTCTGAATCCAGAATGCTTGGACTTAGCTACTTTTCACATACAATTGTGTTGCTGTATTTCAGATATCCAGAGAAGTGAAAAAAATTTGCTTAATGATTTCACTCAATATACCTGTTGAGCTGAAATTTTTCAAACCTATTATTGGAAATAAATACAAATTTTAGGTATCCAGGGACTGATGAACTTCAGTTTTATCTGCCATTATCTATCATTCATATTCTACCATAAGTTCACTGATGTATGTTCATTACAGTACTTGTTAAAACAGGCTATCAGGACATCTCTTTAACAAATGCTAATTAATTTTAGATGCTCAATAGAAATTGAGTAGTTCATCTTTGTAAATATTTCTGGAATTTAAACTTCTCACTCGTAAAGCATCACTGATTTGTACCTGTTTGAATACCTTCATTTAGCAGACTTGATTTAGGAGGCATTTGTGCTATAAAAAAAAATTGGCAAGTTACTTGCTCTTGTGGAGTTTAAATTTAGCAGATGGAGGAAAACAATTAGTGAACAAGTAAATAAAAAATAAAAAACAATTTCCAGTGGTAAGTGTTAAGAGAAAATAAAACCAGGTAATATATAAAAAGTGAATGAAGGGAGGATGCATCATTTAGAATGGTGGGAGAATGATTAATCTGAGGAGGATTAATGAGCTGAGATAAGGAAAGGAACTGGCTATGGATTTACAGGAATAACATCACAGGCCAGAGAAACAGTAATTATTAAAGCAACAATCAGTAATTTTACACATTTCCAAAATCATTACATGTATAACTACATATTGTTAAATATTATATATTATTACATATAGTCATATAATTACATATATTCATTATCCATCATTCAGTACTATCACATGGTTGGTAAATATCATTTAACATAATATGTGTCACTGGAACTTCTTAAGGCTTTTCAGAAGACTAGAATTGGAACCAGAATATGATCCTGGTTTATCACTTCTTGGTATTTGTGCTAAACAACTAAAATTAGCATACTTTAATCACACATGCATACCATACCCATGTTTACAGCATCACAATTCACAACAATCATATTATGGGACGAGCCTACATGTCCATGAATGAATGAATGTCCAAAGAAAATTTGGGAAAATGGGTGGATCTTGAGGGCCTTATGTTAAGTAAAATAAGCCGGACTTAGAGAGTCAAGGTTCCTATGCTTTTCCTCATACATGGAAGCTAGAGAGGGAAAAGGAAAAGAAAGATCATCAGCTCATAGAAATTGAAGGGATGTCAGTAAAATAGAGAAAAGGGCCCAGGGAGAAGTAGGAATGGAGAGAAAGAGGAAATACTGGGGGATAATTCTAATTATATCATGTGCATGAACAAATATGTAACCAGAAAATCCCACCATTATATATTAATATAATACACCAATTATAATGGAAGAAAAAAAAGGACTTCTCCCTTAAGATAATTAAATGACCATATAAATGAATCTAAATAATCAACAAGGTAATTAATACAGACAGATAAAAATCAAATTGTCAACAGTAGTAATGGAGAATATGCCTTGAACTTGTGACCAAGTTCTAATATTTGCTCCCTGACCTATAATGGCACTCATGTCTTCAAAGTCAAGCATTTGTGAAGTGAAATCAGGCCAAGTGGGCTTCCCATGAGGACAGAGAGAAAGGTTCCAGATCTGCATGTGCTTACTTTAAATGAAAAAGGAGTAGAGCTGAGTGTGATCTATGAATGAAGTAGGCTGGCTTGACCAGCTTATGGACATGCCTTGTGGGAACTCAATGACTTAGGAGAGTACCGAGGTAGAAAAATGGAGATAAGATGCTCGCTCTCCACAAATGCATAATGGGAGCGGACATTACACAGTGTCTGGAGGCATTTGTTGTTACAGCTGTGGGGTGCCACTAATATCTAGAGAGTAGAGGACCTACATGCTGCTGTACACCCTACAATGCAAAAGATAGTCCTCTACAACAGACCCTTACCTAAGTGTCAATCATGCCAAGGTTGAGAAGCACTACATTTCAGAAGTTTCCTTTCTAGCCTTAAATGTTGGACATTACAAACACAAATGGGAATTTTTAGTTTTTTTTCTCTTTGAACCAAAATCTTTCCCTTCCTTTGAAGATATCTACATTACATATATTATTACCTTAAATTGCAGTATCAGAAAAAAATATTATATATCAACTGCACATATACTCTTTTTGTATTTTCATTATTTCTTTGCAAGTGCACAAATATATGATTCTCCAAAACCCAGCAAAAATGTTACCTCTTCTTGAAATTTTTCCTAATAACTGAATTGTGAGTTGTTTCCTCTTCTGAGTTCCTATGGCAATATATACATACTCTTATCCTAACACTTATCACCCCATGAAGTAATTGTTCATTTAAAGGTAATGCCCATTTAGAAAATAAGCCCTTTACAGTAGAGGTTGTGTATGATGTGCTGAACATCCTACAGCATATATGGCACCCCCCTATAGCAAAGAATTAGCTAGCTCAAAATGTCAATAATGCCAATATTGAAAAACTCTGCATCTCAGAAATCTTTGTTACTCCAGTGCCCACACACTGCCTGCCATAAAGAAACACAAACTAGGTAAATGAATGAATACTAACAAAGAACAGTACTAACATAAAATACCATGGTTCTATTTTATTCTCCCTGACATTCTCACTTGTTTGTATTCTTATAAAATTATACACTTATTGCCTAAGTCCATCTAAAAGGAAAATTCAGGGACAATCTGACAGGATGATTATAGTTAGTAACTAGCACATGAACAAGAGAACCAACAGGCTATGGACTATCTAAGATCTAAAAATCTTGTGTGTAAGTGAAAACAGTTTTAAAAATGCAAAATATAGAAATATTATTGAATGGAATACTTTTAAAAACAAATAAGAATCTAATAATCTTAAAGATATAATTAATGGTTTTGGAAAGACAACTTCAGAAATGGGAGAATATGGTATTGGAGATTTAGCTTAGTAACAGGATGCTTGCGTAGCATGGGCGAGGTCTTGGGTTTAATTCTCAGCACCAGAAGAAAAAAAAAAAACAAGAGTATAGAATATAATGATAGAATGAAACTTGTAATAGCAATTAAAACTTGATGTAAGTGAGGATTATACAAGCAAAATGAAATAAATATAAAATAGAATAAAAGATATTTTAATATAATAATTTAAGCTTCAAGAAACAATTGAGAAAACTTCATGGGAAATCTGCCACTACACTCTCCTTCTGCCCTGGGGCCCCGGAACAAGCAAATTGTAAAGATGGTAAGAATCTGTGTCATAGATTTAAAATATAGTTTCCATGGATGATGTTTTGAACCAAATTTTTCAAAGACAATAGCCCAACACAAGGATAAGAAAATAAAAAGGCTTACAGGTAGCATAGAGGCTACCTCTTCTCCCTGTAGAAGAAATCAAATTTAAACTATACCAATAGAAGCCTAATAAATAATTGTTTCTTTAATACACTGTCTTCATCAGACCACATTTAGAGAGGAATTTTCAATTTGAGTGATACCTGGCCCTCAGAGATAGGAAATGTTTCAGGCTTTTGGTTCACACAGTCTGTCTCAACCAATTCTGTTATTATAGTACAAAAGCAGCCATAGATTCTATGTTAACAAATAGAGATGGCTATGTTCCAATAAAGCTTTATTTATAAAAACAGAAGTGACATATTTGGGTCTGGTCCTGTTTTGGAAAATAAATATTGACAAATTTTAGTTGGGGTCTGGAAATTTCTATCATACAAGAGATAATTTAAGACATCAATAATATTTATACTAGGAAAAAAAACAAATTCTATAACTAATAAAATTTGCTTCAAGACACTCAGGTACAAGATACCACTCTTTTTTTTATTTGTTCTAATTAGTTGTACATGACAGTAGAGTGCCTTTTGACACCTTGTACACAAATGGAGCACAATTTCTCATCCCTCTGGCTGTACATGGTGCAGAGTCACTCCAGTAATGTAATCATACATGTGTATAGGGTAATAATGTCTACTTCATTCTACCATCCTTCCCAACCCCATATCCCCACCCCTTCCCTCAATCCCCTCTACACAATCCAAAGTTCCTTCATTCTTCTCTATCCCCCACCCCCACTATGGATCAGCATCTACTTATCAGAGAAAACATTCAGCCTTTGGTTTTTTGGGATTGATTTATTTCACTTAGCATGATGTTCTCTAGTTCCATCCATTTCAAATGCCATAATTTCACTTTTATTTAAGGCTAAGTAATATTCTATTGTGTATATATACCACATTTTCTTTATCCATTCATCTGTTGTAGGGCATCTAGATTGGTTCCATAGTTTAGCTATTGTAAATTGAGCTGCTCTAAACATTGATGTGGCTGTGTCACTGTAGTATGCTGATTTTAAGTCCTTTGCGTATAAACTGAGGAACCATTCCTTTCTTAACTTAATAAAATTAATTTTGTCTTGGTCTTCAATCACAAAGGCTGGTAACAAAAATCTATTCTCAGCTTGATATTATGTTCTCCTTGGACAACAAGATTAAATTCAGAAAATTGTGGAAGGGCTTGTCTTTAGATCATTGGTGTTCTCACTAGAATACTTGTTGCCTAAGAATACTTGGGTAAGTCAAACAAAGTGACTTTACTGCTCCTGTGACAATTTGTCACTCACATGCCAATGTGACCCCTTGAACACCGTGGCTCCCAAGATTTTGGTGCCCATTGTTTTTGTTTGTTGCGCATATATTTCCAGAGAAAAGTTTGAGAGAATCTGCCACTCCACAGTATTCCCAGAATCAGAAAAAAAATCTAAGGATCTCTTCATGAGACCCAGGTGTCACATAATCCCATTAATCAGAAGCACCTGTTCATTGGTGTTGATTTGGTAAGAGGTGAAGCAGATGCTTAACTTACAAAGTAGGGCAAGATTTCACAGCCTTCTTTGTACTGCTGGTGGTCCCACCAAGCCCTTCTAGGCATCCCAAAACATATTTTAAGGTCTGGATGGAGAAAAGAGGCATGTATTTATGAAAAACCAACATTTCAAGAAAATGTGTGGTGAATTCCAAGTAAATCATGGAAAAGAAAGAAAACTGTGAGATTAAAAAAAAGACCACAGATAAGAAGGGTCACCTTTTTATTTCTCAAAACTTTATTTTCATTCAAGACTTTTACCCTTCCCCCTTCACTGTTCCATAATAAGTGTTTCATATTATATTAAATATAATATTTAAAATATAATTCATTGCATCCAACCAGTCTCCACATTAAATGTATTCCATTCCAATATTCCCATACTGCTACTCAATCTAGAAACTATCTTTAATATCTTCCTCTTTTTTTTTGTACCAGAGTTTGAATGCAAGGGTGCTCAATCACTGAACCATATCCCCAACCCTTTTTTAAATTTTATTTATTTAAAGACAGGGTCTCGCTTAGTTGCTGAGGCTGACTTTGAACTTGTAATCCTCCTTCCTCAGCAACCCAAGTCTCTGGAATTACAGGCATGTGCCACTGCACCTGGCTCTTCCTCTTTTTAATGTCCTACATTTAGTCATCATAATGACTCAAGTCATGTCTTTCTCCAAAGTATCTCTCATATCTGTTAGCATGTTAACCATTTTTACATTGCCTATTTCCCGTTTCAGTTTTCTCCCACATGAACTTATATGGCCTCATTGCTCATACATCCTCTGACATTTCCCACATCATTCCAAGATGCCAAAGTGAGCTTTCTGAAACACAAATAGGATACCTCTTCCCTACCTGAATATTAAAGGCTTTTATTTCCTTCAAAGTAAAACTCAAACTCTTTGGCTTGACATATAAAATGACCTCATGATCTGGCCTTTGCTGACATCTCTTTTTTTATTTCTTACTACTTTCTGATTATTTCTTGCTGATTTTTATTTCTTATTATATTTACCAGCCCATAGTTTTTTTGGATGGGCCATCATCTCTTTCAAGTCCTTCAATGATATTTTACCCTGAAATGACCATGTCTCCTGACTCCCGTGGAACTTGATCAACTACTCCAATATGAAGCCTCATTAAAGCCTACTATTTCCTTCTCCCATAAGGCAGAAAATGTACCTCTCCTAGTGTTCCTAGCAACCTAAGAGCCTTATTAGCCTCTTCATAATAGGAACAATGCCTTAGACATTGCAAAGTAATTTAAAAATCATCATATTTATACTATCAAATATGTAATATTGAGAGATTAATAGGTAAAGGCATGTGAAATAGAAAAAAAATAGTAAAAGATTTACACTTGGAAAACTGATCTCAAAATCTATACTAATCTCCATGTTCAGTCAGGTGGTCAGTTCTCTCATCCATCAGAAACTTGTCATTTTTTGTTACTTCATCCACTTCCAAGTGTTTTCATTATTTGGCTTCAAAGACTTCACACTCTTCTAATACTTGTTCTATGACCCCAGTTTCTTCTCAGTCTTCTTTGTTGACAAATCCTCGTGTCCTCTTAAACCTATCATCTTCCCATCTACACTCATTACCTTGGTGATCTCATATTTTCAAGACTTTATATTGCCATCCATGTGCTACCAAGATCAATTTATCTATCTCTTCTGGACTCCTCCCTGAACTGCAGACTTGTTTGACATCTCTAACTGACTGCACAACAGAAATTTCTAATTTAAATTTTCAAAACTGAACCTCCAACCTCAAGTAGTCACAACCTGAGTTCACCTGATCTCCATCAGTCAATTGCATCTCCATTCTTACAGTTGTTCAACCATGACATGCTTTTAATCACCTTGACCCTTCTTTATGTCAATTCACATGGTCAATCCATCAGCAACATGGCTCCAATCTTACCCATATCCAGAATCCAACCACTTCTCAGCATGTCCACTGCGACCACCCTGGCTCAACTCACCATCACCTTTCAGTTGGCTTACTACATTAACCTCTTATTTGATTCTGTTTCTACTTTGGTTTTCCTCAGTCTATTTACAAGCCTGCAATTACAAATATCCTTTTAAAACAAATCACTTCTTTCATCCAAACCTTTGAGTGACTCTCCATCTTATTCAGAATCAAAGCCAAATCTCAGGAATGAACTTCAAAACTGCATGATCTAAATAGAAGTGTTACATGCTAATGATTTTTCAAAATGTTTTCACATTTAAAATGTGATTAATTTTCTCTATTATAAATGTCTACAGTACAAAAATAAAAGCAAATATTTCAAGTTTTTAAAAAACTGCATAATCCAACTCCCCAGTACATCATCTCCTTATTCTCCCTTGCCTACTCTTGTTCAGTCAAACTGGTCTCTAGGATACCTTCTAGAAAGCAGCATGTCTCTGCTTTAGAATTTTCCTATTAGCATGCTTCTTCATTTCCTTTAAGCCTTGACTCAAATTTCATCATCTTGATAAAGCCTTACCTGATTACCCTATTAAAAATAAAATCCCATATGAATTCTCCCTATTCATATCTTCCACTTGTTTTTTTTAAAGTACTTATAACCACCTAATGTAATATTATAGTTTACTTAATTATTTTGTTTACTGACATTCTTCTCCTACCAGATATAAAGTCCTTAGGGCAGGAATTTTTACCCATTTGTTCACTGCTATACCCCAGTTGGACATAATCTCCAAGTAAGAGTTGCCAAGTGAAGAAACAAGTCACACATATTTAGCACTTCTGAGTGCCTGACAGTGATTGGATTGCAGTAGTATTTCACTTAATGTTCATCCACTTTAAAAACTAAGAAATTAAAATTTCGAGTATTTGATTCTATGCTGCTTCATGCGTTTCTGTATAGGTAGGACTTATGACAGCTTTCTGGGTGCTTGAGGAGATAAAATCTTTCAGGAAAATGCCCTCTTTTTTATGTTGTATTTTTACTTGAGATTGGTTTGAGAAATGAAGAATGAATATGGAGGAGTATGCCAAGGATCCCAACCTTTGACACAAACTCTTGCCCAACGTTTTATAATTATTCAGAGCTGTTGCAGCATGAAGTCAATATTTTTAGGAGCCAACACATACAATTTGTCTGCAATGGAAACTCACTTAAAAGAATTGAAAGTGACAAGACTGATGATAAAATTGTGTCACATTGTAGAGTTTGTTTTATGATGCTTTGCTAAGATTGAGTTCATCCATTAGTTCTTCAAATTTTGGTGATTCTTAAAAAAACATAGACATTGGGTCCCCACCATATACTTCCTGCTGGCATAGATATTTAACAAACTTCCCAGGCTTTTATTAAGTGTCATCCCTGCACTTAAATCATACAGTGGGCATTTGGGAACTAATGCTGTAGATCGTGATAAACTGCTAAAAGTTTTCAGCTGGAATTTTGCATACATTCTGTATATTTGCAACTTATATCTGGTTGAAGAATACTGCATTTTTATGTACTATACAACTAGGTAAATCTGACAAAAGAATGGCTGGAATGTTTTTCAGAATAATGTGTCATATGCTGCCTCACAACAGTATTTTTCTCTATCTGTTATAGGTCAATGCACAAACTGGCCCAGTTGGAAAGACTTGACTTGGGCAATAATGAATTCAGTGAGCTGGTAAGCAAATGCATTTTCTAAACTTGATAAATACACTCCAGGAGATTATTTCTTTTTCACTGTCTTTGTAACCCCAGGTATTAAAACATTGAGTGCACATTTGCATTTGCTAAATTTATAAAATAAAATATGAGAGTTAAAGTGATTGTATAGTAAGCCACAAGTAACTATATATTAGGTTACACCAAAATATTATTGGGGTTGAAACAGAAGCATATTATTAGTTTTGAACAACAACTGGGTGGCAGGCACCAGTTTAAGTGTTTTACATATATTACCCCATTTAATCCTGATTTGACATGTTGCCATTTTTAACTTTATGGAAATGAGCTCAAGATGGTCACTGACATATATAGCTATTATATGGCTGAACAGAGATTAAATTGAGACTTGATCATACCTGAAGTTCAAACCTGAAACATTTTTTTCCCTTAGAGGTTGCTTGGTAGCATGACATGAGAAATGGAAGTCACCAAGGACATGGTATTTCCAATTGCACTGAAATGTCTTAAAACCTCACCGCCAGCAAGATTGCTTACTCCTTTCAAGCTTCATTTTCTTTAAAATATATGTGCAGTTCAATATCTCAAGTACAAATTAGAAGAAAGCACAAATAGTTCTTTGTAATTCTTCCTCTTGAATATTTTCAAATCTCAAAAATTAAAATTATCTAAAATGTATCTGTTGTTTTTAGTCATATATGATAATGGGGTGTATTTTGAGTATTATACATACATGGGGTACAACCCATTAAAGTTTTGATCTTGAACATGATATGGAGTTACACTGGTTGTGTATTCATATATACGCATAGGAAAGTTATATCCAGTTCATTCTACTGTCTTTCCTATACACATTGCCCCTCCCTTCCCTTTCATCTCCCTAATCCAATGAACTTCTATACTTCCCCTTCTTACCCTCCCTTGTTATGGGTTAGCATCTGCATATCAGAGAGAACATTTGACCCTTGATTTGGGGAGGACTGACTTATTTCACTTAGTATGATAGTCTCTAGTTCCATCCATTTACTAGCAAATGCCATAATTTCATCCTTCTTTATGGCTGAATAATATACCATTGTGTATATATACCACATTTGCTTTATCCATTCATCTGTTGGAGGCTACCTACATTGATTCCAAATCCTGGCTACTGTGAATAGAGCTGCTATAAACATTGATGTGGCTGCATCACTGTGTTATGCTGATTTTAAGTCCTTCGGGTATAAGCGAGGAGTAGGATAACTGGATCAAATGGTGGTTCCATTCCAAGTTTTCTGAGGCATCTCCATACTGCTTTCCACAGTGGTTGCACCAATTTACAGTCTCACTAGCAGTGTATGAGTGAACCTCTTTCCCCACATCCTCGCCAACATTTATTATTAAGTAATAATTGCCATTAATAATTATTAAGTAGGGCAGGGGATGTGGCTCAAGCGGTAGCGTGCTTGCCTGGCATGCGTGCGGCCTGAGTTCGATCCTCAGCACCACATACAAATAAAAGATGTTATGTCTGCCGAAAACTAAGAAAAATAAATATTAAAAAAATTCTCTCTCTCTCACTCTCTCTTTAAAAAAATAATTATTATTAAGTAATAATTATTATTGATAATTGCCATTCTGACTCTAATTGCTAGTGATATTGAACATTTTTTCACATATTTGTTGACCCATCATATTTCTTCTTCTGTGAAATGCCTGTTCAGTTCCTTTGCCCATTGGTTGATTGGGTTATTTGATGTGTTTTTGTTTTTTGTGTTTTTTTTTTTTTTTGGTGTTAAGCTTTTTGAGTGGAACATCACATTTCTAATATAATTCACTCTCTTAATAATCATATGTGTGGAACTGGCCATTGTTTCTCTGATGATAACAACCTGTAATGAGAAAATAAGAGATTTTTTTTTTCTTGCAAGAAACAGTGTCATGCAAAGAAGGGCTCAGATTCCATTCTAAAGTTAGATGTGAACAACTCAAGAGACTATCAACAGGTGATTCATTGAATATGACCTGGAAAAGAGACAACGTGGAGAAAAGATGACTACAACTTAAAAACTTTGAGAGCCATTGAGAATGGAAGTTAATTGAGAAAGAATATAAATATTCTAAGTAAGGTTTAAAGTAAAAAGATCTACTTATGGATACTTTTGTTATAACAAAAACCTATAATAACAGGAATTATCTTATGTTTCTAACAACAGTGATTACCACAAGATAGTAGATAAAGTTCTAGGAACATAACAGCTACTTAAAGATATTTTTTGATTAACTCTTTATTGGATTGTTTTACTCGATATGAAATTAATAAATGTCCATTTAAGAAAATTTAGAAAGTTAAAATTGTAAAAACAATAGTAAAAGTCAGCCATGATCCCATACCCATATATAACCATTATAAATATTTTTTTGGTATATTTTCTCCCTGCCCCTATTTCTTATCATGAAGTCAAATGAGTATTATTTGGGGTCAGGTCAAATGTGAGACTCTTTATTGGCTGTCAGGGGCCAAAAGCCTTGTGGTAGGTATAGTTTCCAATAGATGTATGCAATGAATTAAAAGTCCACTATTGATCCTGAACTGGTAGAGGAAATAATGGAGACTTTACAAGCAAATCGCTATGAGTGAAAAACATACAAGAAATTGGAACAAATTGACAGCAGAGCATGGGAGACAAAGGGATCAGTGTTACCCAGAGATGAAGCAAGGCCACTCTGACCATCCTTCTAATACAGCTCCAGCCCCCAGCTCCCATCTCCCAGCCTCCTGACCTGCCTCTCCCCTCCCTCCCTGCACTGTAAAGGCAAGGGTTAATATGTAAAAAAAAAAATGTCATTTTGAGCCATCAACAACTCTGCTAAGGGAATCTTCATCAAGAGTCAGTCGTAAGAAGCAAAGTAAGCTTCTCTGCAAGCCAGAAAGACAGAAGAGGAGACTAATAGCAGATTGGGATGTGACCTGCACATGTTTTAGAGTCATTCAAGCAGTCAAGTGGGCAAGAGTGTAGTGGGCAATGGGCCACAAGAAAGGGAGAGAGGGATTACAGTGATCACTAGAGAAGCATCTCCCCTTATTTGGGAATGTTCCTTGTCTCCACTCCTCTACCCCTTACCAAGGGACTCCTGAAACAGAATTGATTGAGAAGGATCCTAGGAAAGTCCTGATCTCCTGATCCTGTGCTATTCAAGCAGGAAGAAGGTCAGACGAATATGATTTGAAATTTCACTATCAATATGGCATAACTTCTACTGGTTATCTGTGTCTACATAGATATTTCTGAGTACCAAATTGCAATCATAGCGTGCATTGTTATTGAACTCAGATAGATTCCCTACAGGCACTCCAATTCACAAGCTTTCTTTGTAGCTAAATTAGGAAGACTGTCAAACAATAGCTACAAAATAGTGAATTAAAAATCTGAATTTAAGAGAAAAAAAATCAGAATCTTGATATTTTATTATATCACATTTTATGCATACAAAATAATATGCATAACAAATGTTTAAGTTACAGAGCATAATAAAATGAACCCTGTGAAGCCACCACCCTATTCATATGAATCAGAATATTGCCCATCCTGTGCAGCCAACTCTATGCTTTTCCCCAGGCCCATCATTCTGTTTTTATCCCAAGAGGTAATTACAATTTCAAATTTCTAAAAATATTCTCTTGCTTTATCTCCAGTGGTAACTATAGTCCTGAATTTTGTGTAACATTCTCTTGCTACATTTACCCCTTTGTTTGTATTCCTAAGTGTTATACTATTGTACTTTTCTTTTTCCTGTTTCTATAAATGTGACCATACCACAACTATTTACCCCTCCTTGTCTTCCTGGAAAGTCCCTTTGTCTACTTGTTATTACAGTGTTGTTATGTGTACTGTCATGAGAATTAATCTAAAGCACAGGTTTAGAAGTGGCATTTCTTCATTATTAGTTATCAATATATTCATCTTTAAAAATAATGCTTTTGTGTTTTTTTTTTCAAAATAGTTGCACTCATTTACCAGGGACATGGAAGAATTATCATACATCATACACTTGATATTATTGGGCTCTTTATTTTTGTCAATGTAACGGCTGCAAAATGGCATCTCCTTCTGGGCTTCATTTGCATATCCCCAATTTCTAATGAGACATGATTTTTCTGTCTGTTATTGGCAGTTTGTGTAGCCTCTTCCATCAAATGCCTGTATATGTAGTTTTGCCCATTTTTCTTTTAAAAATATTTTTATTAGTTATTGATGGACCTTTATTAATTTATTTGTTTGTTTGTGGTGCTGAGAATCGAACCCAGGGCCTCACACATGCTAGGCAAGCACTCTACCACTGAGCCCCAGCCCCAGCCCCTTTGCCCACTTTTCTATTGGTTATCTTTCTTTCTTTCTTTTTTTTTTTTTTTGGCTGATAGAGACTTTATACTCTCATAAAAGAGCATGTATTCCACCCATATTATAGATACTAATCCTTTATTGGTTAAAAGTACTATAGATATCTCATCTCAGCCTCTGGAGGGTCTTTTTGATTTCTACATCCTCTATTTTCATGAACAGGAGTCATTGATTACAACACAATGAAGTGTACAATTTGTGTGTGTCTATCATATTTTGTGTCTTGCTTAAGAAATGATTTTCCCCCAAAATCAGAAATATTTTTGTGTGTTTTTTTGTAATAAAAATTTTGAAGATTTCATTTTTTACAGCAAGTATTTTTCCATGTGGGTTTAAATTTTACATTCTGCCTCCTATTTTTGCTAAACAAATTCTGTTTTCCAAGTGACATTTATTAAATAGTTCTTTCTTTCCACATAAATATGGCTGTCACCTCTTAATAAAATATGACTTTTTTTGTCTTCATTAGTCAGTTTACTTACTGTCTGAGTACCAAAACCATAAATTAGTACAAAAAATCCATTTTGTTATCTGATAATACAAGTTTTAGAAGTGGCATTTCTAAATGAACCTTCATATGAGTTTTAGAATTAGTCTTAAGTCTCTCAAAAAGAAAGATAAAATGTTAGCATTTGACTATAATGCAAATTTTTATTGGATTGACAATAGAAAACTGAAATTTTATGGTGCTGAATCTTTTCATGCATCAACATGATATATATCAATTTATTGGTCCATTGTTATATCTTTTTGCTAAGTTTTATGACTTTCTTCAAAAAGATGTCTTGTATATTTTTAGTTTATGGCTTACCTTTTGTTGTAGTTATAAATGTACTTTTTCAAAAACTAGCTTCCAACTATTTGTTGCAAGTACACAGCAATCCATTTGATTTTTGGTTTTTGATATGAATCTAGCCTTTGGCAAAACTCACTTAATAATATGAATAATTTTATTCATATTATTAAGTGAAATTCTTAGGAATTTCTATGTAGCTAATCCAATGGTCTATGAAAAATCACCATTTGCTTTCTTGCTCCTCAATTTTTAAACCCTTTCTCTGTATTTTATTAAGATAACACTTTCTCTTATTTTTACTTATTTATTTTTTAAGAACAATTTTTCTGTTGCAATCAGTTAATGGCATGGATTTCATAGAAAGGATTTCTGATGTTAAACTACTTTTCCATTTCTAAAATAAATAGAAAATTATCTTTATAGGACCACAATCATGACCTTCTATCTAAACTTTCATCTGAGCTGGTAATAAGTTTTCTGAGACTTGATAATTTATAAGCCATGAAAATCTGTTTCTTTAACTCTGGGGTCTGGAAGCCCAAGGTGCAGATGTGGCATCTGAGAGGCTCATCTCCCTCCTTCTTTGTTTCTGTGTCTTGACTGATGGAAGGCAGAGGGGCAAGGGAGGCAAACTCCCTCCCCAACCTTTTTTATAAGGTTATTAATCTACCCAGAAGAGCAGAGTCCTTGTGGCTTAATCACTTCCCCAAGAGCACACTTTAATACCACCACAATGAAAATTAAATTTTAACATGAATTTTGGAGACAATACTTAGTAAAACCCTCTCATAAATTGTTCAGTTCAACCCTGCTTGGGATTTTTTTAAAGATTTGTGCCCATGAATGAAATTCGTGTACATTATTCTTGCACACTTTATCTCTAGCTTCTTCTTAGTCACCAATTTTGGGAAATTATCAGATTTTATCTGTTCAAATAATTGCGTTTTATGTTTGTTCTCACCACTGCTGGAATTCGAATTAACTATGAGTATCATGTCATAAGCATTTAAGAAACACTAGCTACCTTTGTTCATTATTTTATACATTTTTCATGAAAGTATGATCAGCTAATGAGTGATTTTTAAATATTTATTTCATTTCCTTAAAGAGAATCTTTCTGCCTCTCTGCATAAAATTATCCAGTAGTCATTATCCAGAATTTGAGAATACACAGGTAAGATCATCGTGAGAGTAATTTCAACATTTCTGAACTATTTATTATGCCATTTACTAATACATCTAAATTATAGGTCACTGAAGTTCAGATTAAAGAACAAAGCATGATTTTTAAAAACAAAGTGCCTAAGTGATAGCAGCAAAAATATGTCAAGAAAGTGAAAAATATTCTATGTGTAAAAAGGAAAACAGCAGTTCATAACCCACTTGAATCTAATGTATGAAATATGATATGTCAAGAGCTTTGTAATGTTTTGAACATCCAATTAAAAAAATAAAATAAAATAAAATAATAAAAAGGAAAACAGCATTCAATTTTTTAAACACAATGCAGAGATCGACTAGACTTATAAATGCAGAGAATTCATCAGGAAATGAATAGCATAATTTTAACTCACTTTCAAGACAGTGTGACAGGCAGCCTTTAAAAACATTTTATAAATTCAGTCATCCATGGATACTTTAGAAGATTTGTATTTTATATAACTTCTTTATAAAAAAAGCTTTAAAATATTCTAGAATCAATCACCATTTAAATATTTAATAAGGCTACAGATTACAATAGGAAGAATTTTTAGTCTCAATATTCAGCTAGGATTTGTTTTTTTTTTAACATTTATTCTTTAGTTGTAGTTGGACACAATATCTTTATTTATTTATTTTTATGTGGTGTTGGGGATCGAACCCAGGGTCTCGCCTGTACTAGGCGAGCGCTCTACCACTGAGCCACAACCCCAGCCCAGAATTTGGTTTCCAAAATGTTTTTTCTCACTTGGTTTTATAAAGACAAGTGAAAATTTCAAAGAAATAAATTAAACAGTAATTCTTTAATTTTTATTATTAGTTGTTCAAAACATTACATAGTTCTTGACATATCATATTTCATACATTTGATTCAAGTGGGTTATGAACTCCCATTTTTACCCCGTATACAGATTGCAGAATCACATCCGTTACACATCCACGTTTTTACATACTGCCATACTAGTGTCTGTTGTATTCTGTTGCCTTTCCTATCCTCTACTATCCCCCCTCCCCTCCCCTCCCATCTTCTCTCTCTACCCCATCTACTGTAATTCATTTCTCTCCCTTGTTTTTTTTTCCCTTTCCCCTCACTTCCTCTTATATGCAATTTTGTATAACAATCTTGAAATGGAGATACTCCAAATGATCTAACTGAAAAGAAATGACAGTGGTTATATAGATAATCTGTTCAGGCTCCATAAGGAAAAGAAATGTGTTTTCATAGAAATTTAACATACTTGACTACTTATGCTAGAGTTTTAACTTGTAATTGAAATTGATTAGCATTAAATTAACCTAACTTTATTAAAAGCATAGCAGTGAATTATCTCACCTACCTAGTTTGCCCCAGGTGTGCTCATCTTAACTAACTAAGATGCAAATATGGATGAGGCAAGCATTATTTGCATATCTAGTAGTTTCCTTTATTAGTAATTAGTAATAGTTTTGGAAAACCTGCTCCCCAAATTTTTTCAATTATTCTTCAATTAAAGTTTATTTTTAAAAAAACACATAAAATAGAATTTGCCATTATATAACTGGTTACTCTATTTTCAAGGAAAATATTTGAAACAACCTAATTTACTAACTCCTTTATTTTCCTGAATTTGTAAAACAACCAAGGCCACAGATTGTATATATGTCTCAGACATTTTCAGAAATTTTTACTTCAGTGAACTTTTCCATCACCATGATCAAAATGCACAGCAAGAACAACTTAAAAGACGAAAAGTTTATTTGGAACTCATAGTGTCAGAGGTCTCAGTCCATAGACAGCTGACTCCATTGCTCTGGGCCCAAATGAGACAACATAACATGAGGAGAGGACCCAGGGAAGGAAAACTGCTCCACTCTGCTCATTGAAGGGTCAGAAAGCAGAAAGAGAGGAAGGAGGAAAAACCACAGGAGAGATTCACTCTTCCAGGGCATGCCCCCAGTGACCTACTTCCTTCAGCCACACTCCACATGCCTGCAGTTACTCTCCAGATATTCCATTTGAACTCAGATGGGCTGATTAGGTTACAACTCTCATAATCTAATCATTTTACTTCTTACTACTCCTGCATTAATGTGAGCTTTAAAGGGATGCTCGTGTTCAAACCATACCAGTTATTAATATATCAAGAGAAACTTGAGAACTGAAACTTATTTCTAAAGTTATTGCAGATGCATCGATTTCTGGATTAGTCAGGGGTCTGTCAAAGGATAGAAACTATATGAATTGCTTCCCAAAGAAAGTTTATTTTAAAGAATGATTCATGGTGTACCAAAGAACGGAAAGGACAAAAAAAGAGAGATAACAAAATATCACAGAGGTAATAGCTCTGTGAAGCAGCTAATGCCTCTAGGGTGGGAACGAAGGAAGAAGGTGATTAAAGAATTATGAGAACATGAAACTGGGGCTGTCACGAGGAGCGTCCACCAGCTGTGCTCCTATCCCAGAGAGGGCATGAGGAGGCTAATTCTAGATGTGTAGAAAACTACGGACTGGAAACAACTGCTGTTGCTGATGTTCAGTGTCACTACAGGGTGAAGACGTGTGGCCTGTGAGATGCTAAGAGGATCAGAAAGTGAATAGAAAGAGAAAGTCCTTCCTCTCTCCAGTCTCCAGTCTCTCTCTAATATGTCCTATTGTCAGAGCCCAACATGGAGACACCTGTTAAAAAAGAAATGTGTTTCACCCCAGAATTACAACATACAGTGTTGAAGAGTGAACTTACATCTGAAAGGCAACAGTTTAATAACCAGAAAATGAGTATTGTATCCTAAAAATAATAGATAAATGTTTATTTTCCTGATTCAATTTTGGCATTATTTTCTCCATAAAAATTTCTATGCACCTAGTAAAATCCCAGCTCCTGATAGGCTCTTGGTAAATGTTTTTGAGAAAATAAATGAATGAATCATTTTATTTTAAAAGGGAACAGTTCAGTCAGTTTTAATCATCAAAATCATGCCATTATAAGTAGAATTTTTTAATTCAAACTAAATGGTAATAGAGTAAAGGAAAATACTTTATCTGAAAAGCAATCATTCCACAATAAGTTGTCTTTTGAGGAATCAATCTCATTTCACTTTGAGATATACTTCCAAATTGGTTTCTTGATGAATCTTTGAAATGCAAAAATTGGAATTGTGACCAATACAATCATCACACATACATACATAAATTTATATCCCCATAACTCTGGAATTTGAAAAGAATCCTTGATGAATCATTCAATTAAAACACATTTTCTGGCTGAAAACAATTGCAGAGATATTTCTTTCAGAGGAGGACCAAATGGAGGTCACCACTTGCTCCAAAGCAGCGCCTGTTGACCTAGGAATTTAACAAGTCCCTGCTGTCACACAAGGAAAAAACTGCATCTTCTTGTTTTCCAACTTTCCCTTTCCTACCAATAAAATAAATTATCTTTACATCTATTTTCCAAAGAAGTAATTTTTCCCTCATTGCAATACCATACCTTATTTCAATACCATGACTGGTCACTATGAAGGAAATTAATTAGCTCCATTTATGTTTCTGCAAATGGATTTTTCTGAGAATGATATATTATCTCTATATATTCGAGGTCTCTAGTGTGCCCATCAACAGTTTATGCAATCGTGGAATAAACCCAAAAGAACATTCTTCTATTATGAATAACAGCTGTGAATTACTAAAAAAAAAACTAATAACAAAATTGTATTTAAAGTAAATCAGATTCAAACTTAAATCTCCCTCATTTATATGCTAAAATGTAGTATGGATGTGTTATCTAAAATTAATAGCAAAAGCTACTTGATTTCAGATTTCACAATAAACTAAAACTAAAAGAAAGCAAAACTGCTAAAGAGAAATAGCAAAATAAAAGGTAATGGGGAGTGGGTTTAATTAGTTAGGATGGGCAGGGAAGCCTCCTTTAAAAGTGACATTTTAATAAAAACCTAGATTAGATGAGGAAGTGACATGTAGATGTGCAGGTAGAAGATTATTCTCTGCAGAAGGAAAAGCAAGCACATCTCCAGAGAGGGAGCAGCAGGAAGACTCGAAGGCACAGTAGACTAAGGGAGAGGACAGTAAATGAGTTAATTTGTGGACAGGAAGACTCTGTAAGATATTTTAAGGATTTAAGCTTCTTGAGTAAAATTGGAAGCTCTTTGGAAGGTTTTAAATAAGTAGATCCTTGATCTGACTTTCATTACATATGTCATATTATGACACATAGGTGAGGTCATGTCACATTCAATAATTACATTATATTACCGGGATCATTTTGACTGCTGGGTTGAAAGTAAATAGAAAAAGGTTTCAGGGAAGAAGGGTGTCAAGTTGGAGTCAGGGAAGCCAGTAGGAAGGTATTGCAATAATCTAGGCAAAAACAGTAGTGTCTTGGGGAGGAGTAGGAATCATAGAGAGGATAAGGAGCTGATTTCTTGGTAAATTTTAAAGATATAGCCAGAAGATCCAGTGAGATCTGAACTTTATAAATATAAAGTATACCCTCTTTCAGAAAGCAATCAGAACTATTATTTGGGAATACAAAATTAGGAATAAAAGTGAGTGTTCATTCAGAATGAAAAAAGAAACTCAAAAAAAAGAACAAAAACAAAATATAATTTCAAAAGATGACAAGTGACACAACCATCACAAAATCCAGGCACTTAACATGATAGTACACGTATAATGCTTTCTCCTACATTTTGGTTTCATATTCTTTGACAACCTTTGCACATGACAAATATTTTGTAATATAATTTTCTGTAGAAATAAAAACAATCCAGTCTGTCCTCCAACATCATCTTCGTTATTCATAGTTTGGAAATTCAGCTGTATGATTTTTCACTGATACACCTTGTAAAATTTTAGGATTGCTGTCAGATTTGGGGTAACCTCCATATGTTTCATGCCTTGTTTCTCCTCCATCTATATACATCTGGTGTCAGGAACCAGACTTGAACATGTCCTCTGTCCCCACACCTTCATGCAATAGTCAGCTAGGCTCACTACTGTAGCAATAGGAGTCTTTCCAGAAACCACTTCTAAGTCAAATAACTAGCACCAAGTTAAATATGTGCAAAAATTATTTACAAACCACATAAATATATTCCACCAAATCTGTTTTAAAGGTCTTTCCATGCAACTTCCTTTCAGCCAGTACCCCAAAGTGCCTGTGGCCATTTTATCACATGCGACGTTAGAGAAATTGCAACAAGAGGGAGTCAGGATGGAAATTATAATTAAACTTCTTACTTTTATGCAGCATTTCAGGCCTAAACATATTCCTGTTACTTTCCAATTACTGAATTGTCACAAATTACCATGAATTTAGTGAATTAAAAGCAATACAGAATTACTATCTTAGCATTCTAGAAGTCCTAAAATCAAGGTGTCATTAGGGCTTTACTCCTTCCACAGGATGTGAGGGAAAACCCATTTCCTCTCTTTGCCAAGCTTCTGGGGCAACCTGTGTTCCTTAGCTCGTGGTCCCTCCTTGCATCACTTTTTCTCTGCCGCTGTCATCACATCTTTCCTACCTTTGCTGACCCTCCTGTCTCTAATAAGCACCTTTGTGATTAAATTGGGTCCCTTCATATAATACAAGATAATTTCTCCATCTCAATATCCTTAAAATAATTGCAACCTGTCATACTTATTTTCTGTGTAAGATAATATATTCATATGTTCTGGGGATTAAAATATGGGCATCTTTGGTAAGCCATTATTCAGTC
Source organism: Ictidomys tridecemlineatus (assembly GCF_052094955.1). NCBI lineage: Eukaryota > Metazoa > Chordata > Mammalia > Rodentia > Sciuridae > Ictidomys > Ictidomys tridecemlineatus. The sequence continues at coordinate 55,014,654 of NC_135487.1, forward strand.
TTCAATAATGCCTGAGAGAATTGAAACCCTAAGTCCATACAAAACCTTTCCCACAACTGTATATAACAACGTTATTGAAAACAGGCAAACAGTGGAAACGATCCAAATGTCCACAGATGGATAAATGGATGAACATAATGTGATGTGACATCAGTAAAATGGGATAGTGTTCAGCAACAAAAATGAAGGACTGGCATGAGCTGCAACATGCACAAACCCTGAAAGCATTATCCTAACTGAAAGAAGCCAGAAACAGAAGGCCATGTATTATATGATACAGAAGGCCATTTATCCAAAAATCCAGAGGTGGACAAATCCACAGTGACAGGACAAAGATTGGTGCTTGCTGCGAGATGAAGGGAGAAGAGGACAGGGAAAAGGAGTATGGATTTTGTGGAAAATGAAAGTATAGTGGAATTAGATACTGGTAATGATTGATAACTATGTGGACAGCTAAAAACAGAGTTACGTTATGTAAGGATGAAGTTTATGGTATGTGAATTATATTTTAATTTTTTAAATCTTAAAATCTTACAGAAGTGTGCCAAGTAACATGCTGGTCAACAACAGACAATATATATGTTAGTGTTCCCATAAGATTATAATAGAGCTAAAAAATTTCCACTACCTAGTATTTTTACTGTACCTTTTCTGTGTTTGGATACAGATATACTTACTGTTGTGTCACAACTGCCTACTGTGTTCAATATAATAACACACTGCATAGATGCATATCTTAGGAGCAATGAATCATATAACCTAAGTGTGTACTCAGCATCCCATTTATTTTAGTGTAAGTACATGCTATGATATTCACACGATCACCAGTGACTTGCCTCAAAACATACCTCTTTTGTTAAGAAATGCGTGATTGCACTTACTTTTGTAAATTTTACAAAAACATATGGCCATTTGAATGCTTTGCCAGGCTACCTCCCAGAATTTGCAAAGCTGTTCATGTAAATAAGGAGCCTTAAATCTTAAGCTTCAGGAATTTCAAGGTAAACCTGCTTCTAGGTAGAAGCAACAGGATTTGTGGGCAGATGGGATATCAGAAATGAAAAGGAGAGTAGTTAAGGATGACTTCAAGAATTGACACCCATGCAATCAAAAGATAAAATTTCTAGTTCTAATAAACTGTAACAGATTAACTTTGTTCCATGTTTATGTTTGTTATCATGATAAAAGAAAAACACACACATAGCATGAGATCTACCCTATTTCCATATGTACATTACAGAATTGTTAAGAAGAAGCACAACATTTTTCAGTAGATCTCTAGAATTTTTCATCTTACATGATTGAAACTTAATATTCATTGAACAGCGACTCCCCACTTTCCTTTCCCCCAGACCCTGGAATCAACACTCCATTTTCTCCTACTATAGATTTCACTCCTTTAGATACATCTTATAAGTGGAAACGTGCAGTATTCACTTTTCCATGAATGATTTTCTTCACTTACTAAAATGTCCCTGGGGATCACTCATGTTTTTTTGCATATGATAATATTTCCTTCCTTCTTAAGGACAATTAATATTCACTATAGGTATAAACCACTCATTTGTTGATCCATTCATCTGTCAATGAACATGTAGGATGTTTATCCTTTCATCCAACAATTCACATTTAGGTTGCTTCCACGTTTTAGCTATTGTGAATAATGCTACAGCCAACATGAAAGGACAAATATATTTTTGAGATCCTAATTTCAGTTATTTTGGAAAAATACTCAAAGTACAATGTATGAATCATGTGATAGTTTTATTTTTAGTTTCTGTGAAATTTTCATACTGTTTTCTATAGAAGCTGTACTATTTTACACTCACCAACAATGCACAGTAGTTCTGATTTCTCCTCATCCTCATCAAAACTTGTTTTGTTTGATAATGGCTGTTCTAAGAGTTGAGAGAATACAGCTCATTGTGATTTTGATTTGAATTTCCCTGATTATTAATGATATTAAGCATCTTTTCATATATTTGTTGGCCACTTCTATGTTTTCTTTGGAAAATTGTTCAAGTCCTTTACCTATTTTTTTAAATAAGAAAAAGGTTTTGAATAATATTAATAGCTAAATAAAGTTTAACATAAAAGTTGAAAAAATGAAAGATGAATCATTCACCTTCACAGAAGAATTTTAAATGTTTCTAAAGTTCTGAAAAAGATATAATAACACATTAATATTTGTTACATCCAATTATGTTGGTAATAGTAGGTTTTTGTTTGAAGCATTTTTATTTATTCATTATAATAACAAATAATAATGGTACATATCTATAGGCTACAATGTGTTATTTTCATATAGTATAAATTATAGAGTGATTAAATCAAACTAATTTACATACTCATAACTTCACATGCTTATTCTTTGTTTTGGTGAGAACATTTAAAATTATACTCTTAGCAGTTTTCAAAAATACAATGCATTATTATCAACTTTGTTACCAGGCTACACAAGAAATCACCAGAACTTATTCCTCCCATCTAATTGAAATGCTGTACTCATGAACCAGCATCTTCCCATTCCTATGCCTTGCCACCTGCAGTCCCTAATAATTACCATTCTAATCTCTGTGTCTGTGTTGGACTTTTTAAGATTCCTCATATAAGTGTAAGTGCCTTTGAGGTATTTTTTAGTGTCTTTTTTGTTTCAACTTAAAGCACTCCCTTCAGCATGTCTTGTAAAGCCTATCTAGTAGGGTTAACTCCCCCAGCTGAGCCACTCAAGCAGTTCTATTTCCTTTAGTGGATTTTCCCCTTCCCTGAACATATACACAGGGTGCTATCTATTGGCTATGGTTAATGAGGAGGTGTCTATATAAAAAAGCACATGTCATTTGAAGTCTTCAGAAAAGTGGGTGACAATACAGGGCCCTTCTTTAAATAACAAATCTGTAATTCACAGTTGTCTATCCATGATTGGATAATGACTGATGTGCCCCACTGTATTATGAATTCCTCTGGTTGAGTTTCATAATCTACACAGATCTCCTCAACCCACCATTCCCTTGATCCAATGGGCCTAAAGTTATACTGGCCAAAACAAGTTGTGGATGAAGAATTCCTGGTGAAGTCAAGTATGTCTGTATTGATTGTGCTGACCTGAAGTTAGCTGGAACACCACCTTCTTCCTTATCTGACCCTACCATTCATGTTAGAAGCTAGTGAGAGCAGATCTTTAATGAGCAGTCTCATTTAGTGAGAGATCTCTATGTACTTAGCCCTGAATGTCTAGTAATCCTTCAGTTGCTCTTTCTGGACAAACTATACTCTATTTGCTCCCAGTCTCTTCTGTTCCAAGTGTGGAAATTCTCTTTGTTTAAATTTTCAAAGTGATTATATTGCTCTTTAGTTACAAAGTAGTTGTCGCACAGAAAAATAAACAGGAAACAGATCATGTGCATGTACAAATACATAATATTTAATCCCACCATTATGTATAATGCTCCAATAAAAAATGTGAAAAAAATATTACAAGAGAAAATTTCCCCTACTAGTCTCCCAGAACCAGTCCCCAGAGGTAAGCACGATTTAATGTCTATCATGTCACTTATTTTTCTATGCATTACAAATGTGCACATGCATTGCATTATTTTGCACATAAGGATATATATAAACAATGTAGATTTTTTTATACTTTAAAAAATATATGTATGGTTTTCTACTGTAGCCATTCCCTTGTTTATTTGGTCTATAACCTACCTATTGGTTGACATCTATGTTGTTCCCGATATTTTGGAGTTTTAATAATGCAGTGATCAACCTATTTTTAACATATAGGTGCAAATGTTTGCAACTAATGGACTCAGAGTAGACTTAGTTGATTATTGGATATGACATATACGTATTTTATTTTATTAGATACTGTGAATTTTTCCTCCCCAAAATAGTACTAATCTTCACAAACTTTTGGAGCTCATTAGAGAAACTAAGCAATTCTGATTTCCCAGAGGGACCCCTCTTGGTTTGCTCTAAGTCACAGGTGACTAACACTGAACTTTTTTAAAAAATCTAATTAAATGTACTTTGTTTCTTCTGCAAAATTCTCAAAGTTTATGACTTCTTTTGATTTTATCCTTTCCTGTTCACTAGAAGCAACAATTTTCCCTTTCATTAATTTTGTTCTGGTTTTGTTTTGTCATTTCAGTAGAATTTTGGGAGAGATGGAAAATAAACTCCTTTGACATCTGAGTTAATTTGCTGTTTATTCATTCACTGTACATTCACCCTATGTTTATGCAGAATTGAAGATACAAAGATTAATTAAACACCAATTTGGCTTTTAGAAATTTCTAATAAGAGAAATTTCTAATGCAAATGAGATTGCCACAATTAACAGACAGGTAGGAAGGCAGGTAGATAATAGAATAGGAGTACTGAAGTATGGTATTTGAGGGGAAACAGGATCAGCCTAAAGAAAAATAAATAGGAGAGAGAGATCAGCTCATGCAGCTTACAAAAAATGAAAGAGAAGAATAGGCGTGGAGAACCTGAGGTGACTAAATAGGCTACAGAACAGATCATTTCATAGAATAAAGGCAGGCAAAATTAGACAAAGAAAGTTAAGTTAGGGTACCAGAGCCTTTGAACACCATGCTAAGGATTTAGTATCCACCCCATGTATGACTGACAGTCTCAAAAGTCACAAATAATCTAGTGAATCATACATTTTAGATTTTGCTCTGATATGAAGGATAAATGAGTCACTTGATAACTTTTGTTTTTTTAATTTAATATCTTTATTGATAACTTATTAAGTGTCTGAAACTGTGATAGGAGATAAACTAAAAAGAGTGATAATTGAAAATTTTTTATACTAATTAAGGAAAATACAGCTAGAACTAAGGTAGAAATGGAGAAAAGGAAGTAGAAAAGTATAAATAAGGGGAATTAGATAAAAGGGAGAGAATTGGATATGTTGTTTTTTTTGTTTCTAATTCAGATTATTTGGTATTGTTGTGATTGAAATAAGATTATATATTTATATATAGCAATAACAAAATGATTTTATATATAATTTTTATGTGTGTGTGTGTATATACATACACACACACACACACACTGAATAATTGAACCAAAATACTGTTATTATGTAAGTTCCACAAGATCAGGGAATCTGTTCCCCTTATTCTACAGTGTATCCCAGAACTCAGAACATTGCTAAACCTATGGTAGGTTTTCAGGAAATATTTTTTTCTTCTCTGAATATATTTATTACATGTATTAAACCTATGAATTTATAATAAGAGTGGATTAGAGATCATGATTTTTCTTCATGTAAACTCTAGAAGCCCTCTTCAATAGCCTCATTGTTGAATTTGTATAACCGCTTCTTCAACTCTAAAAAATAAAAAACTTCTTCCTAAGATTTATAGCTCGCAGAAGATTACAGCAATCAGTCATCGTATCTTAAATGTTCAGTTGATTTTGCAGGGTGGTTGCAATTTTTTCCATTCCAGGTGCACATTTTTATATTATGTTAATAAGATAGAAACCCAAATTTAAGAAAATATTTACAGTTAATGTAGAGACAACAAAAAAGAAGCGTGCATTTGCAGTAAGGTTCCCAAGGGACTAGAATAGCATTACTCATGTTCAGACACCTCCAGCATCTTCACAGCATGGCCTCTGATTGTCAATAGTGATGATTTTCTCATATGCTTAAATGATGTCAACAGAGCAGAGAAAACTCCAGTGGTGCATAGTCCTCCTGCATGATACCCGAGGCCTCTTTTTGTGAACAAAAACAGTCTGGATCATTCAACAGAAAATTTTTGAAATCTTTCCATTTGCCAGGATTTTTCTGCAATATAAGTGACTTATAAAGAAGTATGAAGTATGCCCCTGCCTTCAAAAAATGTATGTTTGTTAAAGAGACAAGCCACAAAATGTAGTATGAAGTGTCAAATGAGTTGTTTAAGGAATAATTGCTATGTTGAAGTGTAGTACCCATTTGCCCCATTTACTTACCTAAAGGTTTCCCTGAACCCATGACCATAAGGAAAATCATCTTTCTCATTCTCTCCACTGAGCAGAATTTAATTGCCTGCTGTCCTCCACATGTGCAGAATATCTTCTTGCTTCTGTAACCCCCTCTTATACTAATTCTTCCTTCCAGTAAGCTCCTGTTTTCACTCACCCTCAACTTTGTACCATAATTTGTATATCTTTCCCTTTCCTCAAGACCAGCACAAATGCAGCACTTTCTCAAAAATTCTTGATTTTATTAACTAGAAACAATCTCTTCCCATACTCTAAACTCCTCTATTTAGAGATCTTAGCATATGCATTACTTTTTTGCTTTATGTCATAGTTGTCCTAGTAGGGGCATGATCACAGCACACGCCCTTCCCTCTCCTTCCACTACTGATAAGGTGAATATTTTATCTATAGGGATCCTAAGCCATAGGAACCCAGTGAGGCTAACTTGTGATTTTAGTTCATCTAGTAGTATTGACTCTTTCCTTCTAGCTCCATCCCTGAAACCATTTCACCAACCTATTCCATTTTTTAACATGAAATAATTATAACATATTTAATTTGTATTGTATCAACTAAGATGTGAGCTCCTTGAGGTCAGGAAATCTGTGCATTAAGTAATCCTATGACTAAGCAATGTCTGTTAAAGAGATATCCTCAGATTACCATCCATACTTGTATTTATTTTCTGGACTACTATTTTTGAAATCCTGATTCAGTAGGTTCTGTATGGAGCCTGGGAACCTGCATTTAGCCAAACTCCCCAGGTGATTTTTATCCATGGTAAATTGAAAATGCTAGCCAGTTAATAAATATTTATCAAATAAATGCTTTATTTGTTCTCTTAAACTATAAGCACCATACGGGAAGGCATATGACAACATAATCTTCATGTTTCCTCCTTTGTGTATATTTATGGCCTAGTCATATGAATACAGTAGTTTCTCAAACACTGTAGAATTGGTGCATGTTAATGGCATGATTTATGACCAAGGTAATAAGGAAAGCTTTTCCCAAGGCATAGAATTTTCTGGACCTTGAAAAATGAGCTGGAGTTGGATGGAAGTTGGGCATTATAGTCAGAGAGTGACATTATCAAAGAAAAAGAGTTGAGGAAATACAAGCATCTCAGAGTTGATGGTTTGATTAGTTCAATAAGAGCCAAAAGTTCTGTGGCAGAGGAATGAGAGATGAGGCTGCCTCCCCATTGTATAAAATAAATGTTTGCTATCAGAACTCTAATTTTCATTTTAATTTAATAAGAGGAAAAATAAGTGGTTTTGATATGACTAATGATCAACAAGGGATTCGTGGTACTGCCTTGGCTAGCATCCACCTCCATGGCACATGTAGAAAGACAAGATTTAGTACAGAATTAACCTGCCCAAGCATCTGTTCAGAACTCCATATGAAAAAGAAAAAAATAGACCAAAGCATATGCTACAAATTGAAGTCTGGACAATTTTTTTTCATATCATGTTGGTAAGAATTCACATTTTTAGCCAAAACTCTTATTGGCTTGCTCATGTGAACTTGAATATGAAATAAGTAAAATAATAATTTTTTTTAAAGTTAATTTTTAAAAGCTTTCTGTTTACACATAAATAAAAGATTAAATTCTTCAAAAATAATAAGTTATATTCATAATAAAGTATATTCCTTTGGTCTCATGACAAAGCCAGCATTAGCTTATATATCTCTAATTAATTCATGCATATATTTACTCACTCACCAGCCAGATAAATAGTTATTGGCAAAATGTTTATGGCAAATCTTTACATACATGATACAAACTAAAGAAATATTCTTACATGGAAAAGGGGTTGATATGAAAATTAACATCAACAAGTTATCACTCATTCTGTCATTTCATAGCCCTTGGAATGAAAATAGTTACATGACCATGCTTGCTCTCTTGTGTTGCCCACACTGAGCATAGTGCTTCATATATAATGAGCGCTCAATAGGTATTCGTTGAATAAATATATTTGTTGATCACTATTTCAGGTTCTCAGGATGCAAAAGTAAAGTGGTAGCAGAAATAACTCTTCCTTCACTGACTCACCATCTTGTGAGGGAGACAAAAAATTAACTAGTGCACTCAGAAATGTAGAATTTCAGTCATTACAGGTGTTAAAAAACTTCTGGTGGAGTCTGGCATAGCATCCAAGATTCTCCTGAAGAAGTGATGTTGCAATCTAAAGGATGAAGAGACATTAACCAGGCAGAGAGAAGGAGGAAGAGTTCAGCAGGCAGGAGAGGAGGCAGGAGGAGCATCAGGAGTACACAGTGGCTGCATATATTAATGAAGAACTATGTAGGCAGGGTGAGCATCTGGGAAATCAGTTTTAGAGAGTTCCAGGGCTAAAATATTAGTCGATATTGTTTAGTTAAGGAATATCTCATTTGAAATTGATGAAAAAGAAATTGGTTTGATATAACTGGTATGTTTGCAATTGACATTTTGGTTTCAGTTACAACTTTAAAACTCATTGCTCATCTGTAATATGAGAAAAATTTGCCTGATAAAATGTCAGATCTTTTTCAGTGACAAGCAAAACAATTGAGCATGTAATTTCAAATTATCTAACCTTGATCCCTGTGCCAATAAATATTATAATTTTACTAACTTACACAGCATCAATTAGCCCTCAAATGGAGGTTAATAAAAGAATCAACACAGTATCATTCGAATAATTTGGGTGTGCTGATGTAGAACTATATTGACAAATTAATATACCCTGGCAAACAGTTCAATCAATTATTATGGAAAACTAATAAATAAATAAATAAATATATATATATATAATTGGTGTAGATCACATGATAAAATTCATACAGTGAAAAAGAAAGCTGAGGCTTTTAAAGAGCAATTATGAAATGCGGAAACAATAGCATGTTTAAAACATAACCAAAGAAACAATTGGCTTTCACAGAGTACTGGGTCAGGTAGACTAATATTATTGCCCTTAATTCTTTTACTTTTTCCTTTGGCATGTGTACTGTTCTAATTTTTACAATATTTAGCTCGGGCATATGTATATATACACACTAACTACTAACCTATATATACACGTTGTCTGATATCATATTATAATGATCTTTAGTTTTTCTGCTCCCATGTGCATATATTACCCACAAGACAGTGCTAGGAATGAGGTTGGTGCTTGCCAAATATTTGTTAAATTTTCAGAAGTGGCTAATTAGAATATTTCCAATAAATATTATAAATTTAAATACTAATAATGAGAAATATCATAAGTTCTTAGGTTTAGTTTATCATTATTATTATTTGAATAATCAGGTTTAGGGATAGATGGTACAGAATGCTATAAATTTTCTCTTACCAGCTTATTTTGTTTATGAATGATATGGAAAGCAAAACAATAAATATTCAGCAATACTCACACTAGTTGTATTCTAATCTGCTCTTTGACAAAAAATGCATACAATGACAGAAACAATTACAATACACAGTGAAAATAGAAGATGTTTTCAAAAGTAATGAAACTCACTGTAATATACTCAGGAATAACAGAATATGACAAATACGAAAACTTAATAACTCAAGTTCCACTTCACCCATAAAACTCTGCATTTAAAAATATTTACATTCCTCAAAATACAATTTGCAGCCCATTATGTATAATGTGCACCATCTTATTGATCTACCTTGCATTGCTAGGCAGGGAGGTTAAGGAGGGGAAGGAGAAATATTTCTCTTTCTCTAATGGGGAAAATAAAGCACAATTGATGACACTAATCTTTTTATTTTTCATTTAACAAATATATGAAGCATTCACTGTGTATCCACTAGGCAAAATAGAGAGCTAGTCTTGACTCAGTTTTAACATTTCCAATCTACCAAAAATTGAAGACAGGATTCCTTTGGAACCCAAATATGAATAGGTTTTTATCATGACTTTGTTCTTGCCTGCCTCTGATGGTTATTTCTGCCATGAAACACATAGCCAAATGGCTTTTACCTGGAAAAATTAACAATTTTAACATAGGTTCATACTTTCATTCAATAGGTTTAAGATACTGACAGTAGATTTTTTTGCCTTCTCAGTTACTGACTTTCAGGCAGAAAAGATAATGTATGCATACTGGTTTCTCAATGGATGAAATGCTTACTAATTAGCAGATTGACAACATAATTTCTCTGTTATTTTTCTGTTTAGGTAATTGGACATTATACAGTTTAATAGAGAATAAATTACCTTATATATCACATATTGATTACTGACTTTAAAATAATCCAAATTTTGAATACAGTTGAACTCACTCAGACCAGCAACAGTCTTGTATGATTCAGAAGGTATGCCAGTTTTGCAGTACATCTTTATGACCTTCAAGGACCATTGCCAATATTTTTTGCAGCAGGCACACTGCTAAATGCCAGGGATTCAGAGAAGCAGGTTTTTCTCCAGAAGCTCACAATAGTGAGTGTACAACTAACAGCTAAAAGAGATTCAAGGTTATTGGTTTGCCAATAAAAATAATAACTTTGATTTGTTTTTCTCTCCGTGAAATCTCTAAATTGGAAAAGATATTTATCTGATCAAGAAGAAACAAAACAGCTTCAGATGTTTGCAGAGGTTAACTCATGGGAATGTGTAACAAAATGTGGTGCATATAAAAGTTTATGTTTATATTTTTAACATTGCAAATGTTAAGAGAGAGGAAATAGGTAACCCATGGAAACTGTATCATTTACCTTAATTATAGTTTACATAAATGAACAAGCAATATATCATTTAAGACTCTAGAATAAAAAGTTCCATTGACAACTACAAATTTTCTATCTTGAAGATACTTTCAATCATAACATTTTTTAGTCAATTGGGTTTTAGTGTACATTTTGCATTTACACATTTAAAATTGTTTTTTTCCAACTTTTTTACTCTCGACTCTTTATTGTCTGACTTCAATAACTAAGTACTAAATATGAATTATTTAGCTATATTTTAGGAATCCCAGCTACAATATGGAGGTCATAAAGATTTAACAAGAGCAGTTGTCAGTGCCGCATCAAAGCCAGTTGAAAAGTGAATGGGAGATGAGCAAACAGAGGCAAATTATTTCTGCAGTGTTTCTGTGAAGAAGAACATTTAATAAATGGGGAAATAGTTGTAAAGGGATGTATAGTCGACAAAAATATTATTTCCTTTTATGTTGTGACAAGCTGAGGCAATTTGTATGCTGCTGGAGATGAACAGTGGTGACAGAGATTGAGAGTGTGTGGAAAGGAAGTAACTCCAAGCCTTAAGACCCTCTAAACAAGAAATCTAGAGCTCAAATGGACAGGAAAGGAACATAAAATTGAGGAGGGCCAGAAATTGTGAAAGATAAGCACAATAGTGTTTGGAAAACTCATAAATAGATCATACTAACTGGCACTGGGGAGCATGCCTGTAACACAGCAGTAGTTCCATGGCTGAGGCAGGAAGATTGCAAGTTTAAAGCCTGCCTCAGCAAAATAGCAAAGCCCTGAGCAATGTAGAGAGACCCTGTCTCAAATTTTTAAAAAAATTAAAAATGGACTGGGAATTTGGATCAGAGATCAAGTGCCCCGGGTTCAATCCCTGATACAAATGTGTGTGTGTGTGTGTGTGTGTGTGTGTGTGTGTGTGTGATGTTATATATAAGTTGGGGACATATCACAATGTCCCAAACTTAACTTGAACTAAGCCACATCCCAATGTGCCATATTATACCTGAGGAAGTATGATTAAGGGAAAGTCTATGGAGCAAAGGACAACAATCTTTAAAATAGATTCCTTTACAATTTTTTCTAACCATGTATGTGGGGAGTCTGGAGCTCAAGCTTCATTACCTTTGGAGTAAATCTACTTTTGACTGTCTATTTCAGCGAATGACAGGGTAGGTTATGAGCCGGAGTAAAAGGAGGATACTCTTGACAAGGCTGAAGAACTATGAAGTAATCTCTAGAGAGTAAAAAGGCAATTTCTTGAGGAAAAAAATAAAGTTGCATGCAGTATTTAGTTCTCACTTAAGGCATTTGTCATGAATTTGAAGTGAGACCAGTCAGCCAACTTGCAATTTTCATCAACAAATCTTGGGGCACTTGCAGAAAAGACAGCAAGTTGCCTTCAACCAATGTTAAGTTCAGCTGACAGTGATAAAAGAGTCTGTTAAATTGTGTGTGTGTGTGTGTGTGTGTGTGTGTGTGTGTGCGCGCGCACGCATAAGAAACTATTCATAATACTAAACTCTTTATAATGAATCTCAGTTTAGGAAGCAAGCAAAGATAGGTGAATAAAGACATGCTAGATTCAGCATATCGGTGATGTGTCATCTCTTATAATTCTTAAAAGAGTTCTAGGATACTGGAATAAATCAATCAAAACTATAGGAGGTGGTGATCAGTCGGGGGCATATTTTTTTATTTTTTAATTTGTTCTAATTAGTTATACATGACAGTAAAATGAATTTTGACACATTGTACACAAATGGAGCACAACTTCTCCCTCCTCTGGCTGAATATGGTACAGAGTCACACAGGTAGTGAACTCATACACATATATAGGGTAATAAAGTTATCTTATTCCACCATCCTTCTCATCCCTGCACCCCCTCCACTCCCCTCACTCCCCTCTGCACAATCCAAAGTTCCTTTATTTTCCCCCCACCCCATTATGGATTAATATCCTCTTATCAGAGAAAACATTTGGCCTTTGGTTTTTTGGGTTTGGCTTATTTCGCTTAGCATGATATTTTTCCAGCTCCGTCCATTTACTGCAAATTCCATATTTTTATTCTTCTTTAAGGCTGAATAATATTCCATTGTATATATGTACCATATCTTCTTTATATATTCATCTTTTGAAAGGCATCTAGGTTGGCTCCATAGTTTACCTATTGTGAATTGAGCTACTATAAATATTGATATCATATAGGGGCATATTTGAAAATGAGGTTTCAAAAGTGATACTGATCATTTTGACTACAAAGTTCAAGTGTTATCTTTTGAGTGAGTTGCTGAAAAGACTGATTATGAACATATATTGTTCATAATCAGTCTTTTTTTTCAACTAAATTTTTTTCAATTTAGATGGAAGTTTTGTAGCATTAGCAAGCATGAGTTACTGTGGAAGGAATTGGAAACACAGAGGTGTATGAGATCCAGTTTTCCACTTCCAGAAGTTCAATTTAATGTGCAGTTAGCTACAGTAGGGACACCAACACAGAAGGAAGGTACCTAACTGGATCAGGGCTTAGGTGAATGGGCTTAGTGAGTGACATTGGGGAAACTGGATTGCAAGATGTAGCACGTGAAGCCTTGAAAAACTGCAAAGGGTTGAGTTTTCCTTGGGCTAATGAATATAGTGAAGAAAGAGGCCATAAAGTAAGCAAAGGTCACAAGAGAGTCATTTTATATAAGTAAAGGGAATTTGGATTTTGCATTCTCTGGGAAATCGAAAGACAATTTTTCAAGCAAGAGTGATCTTACTGGTCTTCTGGCTGCAGTGTAGATGGAGGATGGAGAAAGGAAATGGCTGCAATCCCCCCCCCCTTTTTTTTTAAGAAAATAAGACCAGGGCTGGGGTTGTGGCTCAGTGGTAGAGCGCATACTTACCATGTGTAAGGCACTGGGTTCGATCCTCAGCACCACATAAATAAATAAATAAATAAACAAAATAAAGTTATCATATCCATCTACAACTAAAAAAAAAAAAATTTAAAGAAGAAAATAAGACCAGTTAGAATTATGAGATGGGAATGCATTTGTTACACAGTTATCATTCTTAAAATTTAGATTCAGACAAGTTCACCCAAAGTTTGAAATCTAAGTCAAGGGCAGTACATTCATTCAAGTGGCGATCACGAAACCAGAATTACTGTCTTTGTCCCATTATCAACATTTTATAGGACCCAGCCCAGAAAACATGGATGACCAGACGTCACTCCCAGAGGATTTATCTATTTTGTTTACAACTGTTCCTCCAGTCTAGTGCCTGATAAGCACTCAATATAAACACTACTTGAACAAAATTGCTGAAGGAATTAAATTCAGTCTTTAGAATCTGATCACTTGCTATGAAGGCCTGTCATTCTATGGCCCCTTGCCTAAGAAAAATCATACTATATGTGGATCACTGACCATTTTTCTCCCAGAATATCCCTATTCTTTTGTGCTTTACTCATCATGTCTGACAAAACTTTAATATCAGGGTCTTGCTTTTCTCATGTATTTAGCTGTATGACTATGGACACATTTTTTTCAGCCAAAATCTCTGTGACATGGGGATAAAGCAAACACTCATGGAGCACTGAGCAGTGTTATGGTTTAGATATGATTTGAGTGTGTCCCCCAAAGGTTCATAGGTTGGAAGCTTGGTCCCCAATGTGGCAGTGTTGAGAGATGGTGGAACCTGTGAGAGGTGGGGCCTCGTGGGAGACAATGATGTCATTAGGGATATCACCTTCGGAAGAGAATGAGGGAATTCTCAGGACCAAAGTAGGTCTTGCAAGAATGCATTGTTATAAGGGAAGAGGCCCTGGATCCTTCCTTCAATACCCTTTTTTTCTGCAGCTGGTTTCCTTTCTGCTTCTCTGCCATACTGTGACACAGCCAGAGAGACTCTGCCAGGTTGCCAGCACCATGCTGCTTGAACCCTCCAGCCACCAGAATCATGGGCCAAATAAACCTATTTACTTTACAAAGTACCTAGCCTCAGGTATTTTTTAAAACAGAAATGGACTCGTTCAAGCAATAATACTTGGAACCACGCACTGTTATAAGAACTCTAAATATTTTAACAGAGTTAATTCTCATCATCCCACCACATAGGTAATGCTACTGTCATCCACCTATGACAGAGGATGAACCTGAGCCAAGATTTTACCACAAGTAAGTAACAAAGCCTGGATCTGAACCTAGTCTCTGAAACCATGATCTTAAACATTATGCCCACTGCCAGTCCAATGATGTCACCTCCCTCACTAGCTAGTTATAAAGAATCCATGACAATAATCTACATAAAACTAGATAGAAAAGTGCCTTACCGTGGTAAGTGCTCAATAGAAGCTAGCTCTTGTCATTGCTATTATTTTACTATAGGAAATTAGATTATTCCATTTGGAACATAGCTAATGGAGAAAACGTCCTTGTTCATAGGGGTGCTTATTTGTATCTACCTTCCTGTGACTTCCTTGATTATTTCCAGTTCTGAACTTGGGATGAAGACAGGACAAAACCAATGCCTCTTTCTTACAACCGTAAGATGTCCAGAGACAAGTGTCTTTGGCATCTACTCTTCCATCCTCCAATCTAGACTTTCTGAGTCACTTCAGCATTTCTCCAGTGGCATGATGTCCACGTCATCTGAGTAGATCTGCTTTGTGGAGGACACCTGTACACCTGGGAACAAGACACTGTATTCCATACATGGGCTGATGGCCACCTACAGAACAGGACACTGAGAGGGAAAAAAAAAAAGTTTAGGATAGCTATTGCTCAGTCTGAACGCTATTCCCAGAGACCATTATAGGGTCTTCCTTGTATAGAGGAGGTGATATTAACTTATAAACAAATGAATTAACTTATAAACAAATGAATTAATTAATACTGACCTTACTTTTTACTTAAATTCCCAATTTTGTTCACATGTACTTTATTTATTTATTTATTCATTATTCATTTATTTGGGGGTACTGTGGATTGAACCCAGGGCCACTATACCGCTGAACTATATCCCCAGCCCTTTATATTTTTTTATTTTGCGATTAGTTCTTACAAAGTTGCTGAGGCTGGCCTTGAACTTGCCATCCTCTTATCTCAGCCTCTCAAGTCACTGGGATTACAGGAATATGTTACCATACCTGACTTACGTACTTCTCTTTTGGATTCTATTCTTCTATGGTTCATTTGGGGATATATGGCAGGTCTTACATTAGCCTTTCTTAAACTTCATTTTTTAAGAGCTAACCAGTCTTTTTGGATAATTTTGTGTATTAATTTTGTCATTGTATATGTTGTCTCTCCTTTTCCACATTATATCATCAAATCATAGATTTTTTTTCCTTCTATTTCATCAATATACTCATCTGAGTATTTAAGGGGAATATATTATGCCCAAATTTATATTAAAATAGTCATAAGAGCTTGTGACTGAAAGTGTTTTAATTATAAGTCAATTACATTTTCTCAGCAGTGAATTTCATTATTAATTGTTACTATGAATATCTATTTATCTGTTCAACAATGACTGAAATATAAAGCATCTTTTTCCAAAATACTGCCTAAAAGGGACAAATTTTAAAAAATAAAATAAAATTTTAAATTTTATGAACATTTAGTAAGATCAACTTCTGAATAAAACTGAGAAACATAAAACTAATGTGAGCTGGAAATAGGCCCAGACCCTGAGGAACTAACCTTTTCATCTCCAAAGAAATTAACTAAAGAAGTTAAACAATCTCAAGGCTTGTAATACATTACAATTGAGAGAATGATAAGTAGGCTTTTCATCAAGAGCTGAATTTTTTAGTCATCCTATTTTGTGTATTAGAAAAAATATCAACCATGGACTCTGAAATTCATGAATAAAAGATTTCCCAGTTGTGAGCGCTAAAGGGCTAGTAATAAACCCAGGGTATTATTAAATAAGAGACTTAAATAAGAAGGGAAGAAAATTTCTTAAACCTAGTTCATGCTTCCTCAGTGAATTGCAAGCCCTAAATGTTATTCAACAAAGTTGGAAAAAAGCAAAAAGAAATTTAAAATAATTCCTTTAGGTATCAATGATATCAATACTTAGAAAAAATGAAATAACCGGGCCATCTTAATGAAATATCATAATTAAGTCACTTCACTAAAAAATATATTTGTTAAATTTGCATTGGCTATTTCACATATGTTAATTTGAGAAAATGCTTTCAAATTCATTTATCTGAATTTCAAATCAGGTTTCTTTCTTCCAAAATTCTGTTTCCTTTGCATAGTCTCTGAAATAATAAATTTTTGTTATTACAGTATCTACCACATAATCTCATACAATTTTAAGATACCAAGAGTTCCCTTCTTATTTCACTGATTTTACTTTGAAAAACTTACATTAATAGCAGATGTTATGTTTTTCATAATTAGAATTTCTTTTAACCTCATTAGGAGAAATGATGTTATAGGATATAAACACTTGTGATCAAACTATATTATCCAAATTAGTGGAATAAAAGTAATACATATAGTCAAATTAGCAGAAAAGCCTAAAATTGCATATCGGTAACAATACTTATTGAAATGGTACAATCATGAAAAATATTTTATATTTGTATTAATATTAATGAAACCATTTTATTAATTCATTTTGACTGATCATAATAAAATCACTTTTCTCTTATACTATAGTTTAGAATGTGGCCAACTTTTTAATTATTATTCTTCAGTGAACATTTTTTCTATATTAAGATTTTTCAATATTTCAGAACTTTTTGGTAGCAAAAAGTTGGTAGTTGCTTAGAAGCAGATATGAACGTTTTCAAGGCATGAGATTCACATTCGAAAACATTCTCCAAGAAAACTGCACCAATTTATAACTCCCCAAACAGTTTATGATAATCTTTATCTGATCTCACCATATCCAGCATTGAATATACCAAGTCACTCTTGGGTTAAATCACCCTTTTTTAATAGAAATGATTGACTTTGTGATGAAATTAAGTAGCAAGAAAAAGGGTAATTTATGTGTTATGTTAGACCTAAGCCATTTAGTTGAGTTCCAAGATCCACTTTAAAATTGTCTATTGATCATGAAATTATATCCTACTCATGTTGTAGTATTTGTTTTCTTTTTAGCAAGACTGTCTATTGATCTGCTAACTATGTTTTGTCTCTTTTAGTATTAGGAAGTTTCTGTAATTTCCTCTGTAGTACATTTTATTATAATATCTGGTACTACAAAAATCTTTTATTTAGAAATCCAACCTATGCCTTACTCTCTTTCTTGGGCATTTGTGATCACTGGCTCCCTTCATTAATTTGGAGTTTCAGTTTTAAGCTCCAGTGTGATGTCATCTGTAGAACCAGAAGACCTGAGTAACAATCCCAGCTGCGGTTATGCAACCATCATCAAGTCGTTCTCATTTTCCTCAGGAAATGATTATCAGATTCTTCATGTAAAAAGTAGAGCTATTGCTCCCTTATGGAATGAGATATTTTGAAATAAAGGAGGAATGTAGGTTAACATCAATTATTCCTTTCCAGCTAGTCATAGATACCTTGGATCTCCAGTGGAAGCCAGTGGTAAAATTTTCAGAAGTATGATTGGGC
Source organism: Ictidomys tridecemlineatus (assembly GCF_052094955.1). Taxonomy (NCBI): domain Eukaryota; kingdom Metazoa; phylum Chordata; class Mammalia; order Rodentia; family Sciuridae; genus Ictidomys; species Ictidomys tridecemlineatus. The sequence continues at coordinate 55,032,934 of NC_135487.1, forward strand.
AGCTTTGTCTACCACTCTGCCCCACGCATGCGAAAGAGTAAGTTATGCAGTGTATAAGGGGTTGTTCAAATCCTTGGAGGCCGTGCAAGACCTTATGTTCCTACAGCACCTCTCCTGCCCTCATACCAAGACTTCATACTTGGGACCTAGCCCATATTCCTCAGGGTTACAACTTGGATGTTGCAATTTCCTGGAATTACCATAGAAATCCTAAACCCCTAAATTCTGACCATTTATTCTAATTTCTTATCTTGTCAGTTTTCTTTTTCATCCCTCTCTGACCTACCTAAAGGAAATCTGAAGTCTTTTGTTTATTTTCTCTAAACTCTAAGTCTCCTTATGCCTCAAGAAGAAAGTCCTAATAACTATCATTGATAGAATTCTTTTGATTGCCCTTGTTTCCCCTCAAACCATTCCAATATATACCTTTTCCCCCACTATTCTATCACACAAACCTTTTCTCCCCTCTTGATCAATGGGTTACCTTGATCCCTACTGCAGCACTAAAATTTAAGAACTTCAGATATGCTTTCCCTCAACTTCTAACCCTCCCTCCGCCACACACGCCAACCTACAGCCATGCCACTTCTGTGTTCTGTGCTATTGCTTCTATTTAAAGTAGTCCCCTTCTTGAACTATCAAACCTTTTCCCCTCTTGGAATTTACTTTATTACTTTCATTCTCTTTTATCTGTCATTCATAGGTGCCCTCTCTCCCTATCTACCTCTATCTCTATCTCTATCTTTCTCCTTTCTTTCTACCAGCCTTCTTTACCCTTGACCTCTCAGGTTCTTTGTAGACCCTCAACTTTTCTTTTCTCATCCAAACTTTAAAAAGAAGAAAAATTTTAAAAAAATTAATAAATGGGCTGACATCTAACTAAAAAGCTTCTTCACAGCAAAGAAAATACTCAAGAGCGTGAAGAGAGATCCTACAAAATGGGTGAAAATTTTTGCCACCTGCACCTCAGATAGGGCATTATTTTTCAGGATATACAAAGAAGTCAAACAACTTAACACCAATAAAACAAATAACCTAATCAATTAATGGGCAAAGGAAGTAAACAGACACTTTTCAAAAAAGAAATACAAATGGTCAACAAATATATGGAAAAAAAGTTCGTCGTATTTTGCAATTAGAGAAATGCAAATTAAAACTACACTAAGACTCCATTTCACTCCAGTCAGAATGGCAATTAACAAGAATACAAGTAACATAAATATTGATAAGGATGTGAAGAAAAGGAAATATTCATACATTGTTATTGGGACTACAAATTGGTACAACCACTGTGGAAAACAATATGGAGATTTCTCAAAAACTCAGGAATGGAATCACCATTTGACCCAGTTACCCACTTTTTGGAATATATCCAAAGAAATCAGCACATTACAGTGATGCAGCCACATCAGTGTTTATACAGCACAATTCACAATAGCTAAACTATGGAGCCAACATAGGTGCCCTTAGATAAAGAAATAGATAAAGAAAGTGTGGTATATACATAGAAAATGGAGCACTACTCTGGCATAAAGAATGACTTTGTGATATTTTTTGGTAAATGGATAGATCTGGAGACTATCATGCTAAATGAAATAAGCCAATCCCCAAAAAACAAAGGTCAAATATTCTCTCTAGTAAGTGGATGCTAACACACAACAAACAGAGAGGAGGATAACAATAGATAGTCATTGGATTAAACAAAGGGGAAGGAAGGGGGATTAGGAAAAGGAAAGATACTAGAATGAATCAGACATAACTTTCTTATGCTCATATATGAATACATCACAGTGAATCTCACCATTGTGCACATCCAAAAAACTGGGGTCCTAATTAGAATAAGATGTACCTCCATACTTATATAATTATATCAAAATGGATCCTATTGCCATGTATAACTAAAAAGAACCACAATTTTTTTAAAAAAATCACACAGTAAAAAAATAGAATATTCTACCTGTATTATTCCCATTTATTTTCATCTTATTTATCTTAAACACTCTGTAACATAGTTAGCACTTGAAATGACTATTACCAAGACTACCAATGGCCTGCCTGCTGTTTCCAAAACAGCAATCTTATTTTGACCATACTTTCCTATCCCACGAATGATACTTTTGTTCAATTCCTTATTCCTCATATAGCTCTAGTCAGTGGACTCCAGTAACCCCAAACTCTCCTGAACTCCATTTCTTCTTGGCTTCTCCAAATAGGTTACTCCTTTTATCAGCATTCAGGGCTTAGTGTTAGCCAAAGCACCTTCCTCTGTTAACTGTACTTCTGCCTCCCTTCACATTCCCCATCTGCATGGCTTTAGACTTCCACAAAATACCTAGTCTTATCTCCAACAAAACCAATTCCCTGAGCTTCAGATTTAATAACCAGCTGATTCCTGGACATCTCCACCTATGTATCATGATCAAGGGCTGGGATTGTGGCTCAATAATAGAACACTTGCCTAGCACGTGTGAGGCTCTGGGTTCAATCCTCAGCACCACATAAAAATAAATAAATAAAATAAAGGTATTGTGTCCAACTACAACTAAAAAATAAATATTAAGAAAAGTTAATCTGATCAAAACTGAGTTAAGTCTCTGTCATGTATCCGCTTTTGCCTGGATGTTCTGAAGAGACATGCATGACTCCCTCACCTCACCCTGCATCCAGTCACCAAGTTCTACCATTTTTATATTCTAAATGATTCTTTTTTTTTCGTTCTTTAAAAATCTTTAATAAATATGGAAATTGAGAGGAGAATTTAAAAACTTTATAACATTTAGAGATTTGATAGTAATTTTATATCTGTTGAATACAATAATTTAAAATGAGAGGCCTTATGCTTTGTATACTTTTAAGGGTTTTTTCCTAATATTAAATCATTTCGTTAAGTTTTAAAGCAGTTTTAGGTTTACGGGTAAATTATGAAGTAGTATAGAGAATTTCCATATACCCCCACCCAGTTTCCCTTATTATTAACATTTTATATTACCACAGTACATTTGTTATAATTAATGAACCAATATTGATACATTATTATTAATGGAGTCCATCCTTTATCCCGATTTTGTGTTTAGTCAGATTTTTGTCTCTGTGACCGAAATACATGACAAGAACAACTTAGAGTAGGAGAAGTTTGGGGGCTCACAGATTCCAAGGTTTTGTCCATGGTCTGCAGACTCCATTGCTTTGGTCCTGAGGTGGGGGCAGAACATCATGGCAGAAGGGCCTGCAGGAGGAAAGGTGCTCAGTTCATGGCAGCCAGGAAGCAAAGCAGGGGGAGCAGCCAGGGGGATCCGATATAATCCCCTAGGGCACACTCCCAGCAATCCACCTCCTAGCCACACTCCACCTACCGACAGTTACCAACCAGTACAGTTCATCTTTCAAATTATTAATCCATGAGATGGATTAATCCATATTAGGTGACTGCCCTCATAATCTAACCACTCCACCCCTGACCATTCCTGCATGGACACAGGAGTTTTTGTGGGACACCTCTTATCCAAACCATAGCAGATATCCTTAGTGTTTATCCAATGCCATCCTTCTGTTCCAGAATCCCATTCAGAACTTCATATCACGTTAGTTTTCATGCCTTAGGCTCCTCTTGGCAGTGGTGGTTTCTCAGGCTGTCCTCATTTTTGAAGGTCTTGACAGTGTTGAGGATTCCTTAATCCAACTTCTCTCTATTCCTTAATATCTCTTTCATTACCAATCTTAATCTGTTTTCATGTCTAAATTTTTTTCTTTTTTGTATCAATTTAGAGTTTTATTTATATTAGATATCTATAAATAAAAATACCACTCTATCAAAATCACTTCCTATTAAAATTTTTCTAGTGATTCTCCTTCCCCCAAGCAATAAACTCCTATCTTCTTTTTAAAAAAAAACGAGATCTTTGTAAATCCTTGTTTTCCTTTGCTGCCTCACTTCATACTACTCACTCTGACTCAAAGTTACGTAAATCAAACTGCCTATCCTTCTATTCACACATCATGTTATTTCTCACCACTGTGCTTCTGACTAAAATGTGCTTCCTTTCCTCCCTTCTTTACTGGCCAACTCCTCATCTCAGCTCTGTGAATTCTCCCTCAGAGAATTCCTGAAGCAGATAGATTCCCTTCCTTTATGTTCCCATAATATGATATATTTACTCTTTGAGTGTTTGCTTTATAACTAGAATGTGCGTTTCTTAAAGTCAGAGGCTACTCTATACATATGACTCTAGTGTAATGCCTAGCACTTAGAAGATGTTTAATAAGTACTTAGTTAAGGGATGGATCGATTATAAAAGTGCTACACATATCATTCCCTTTTTTGTATAGTATCATTGTGTGGCAGAGATAGTAGTGTTCTCCAAACATTCCATAAACTCTTCCTATACTCTTTAACCTTCCTTGCCCTTAGACTGGGGCCATGAAAGTATTTCTAGACAATGGGATATAAGTATACATGATCTATGGCAAACCCAGTCCAATATCTTTAAAAGCAGTGATAAGTTTTCTTCACTCTCTCTCTCCCTGCTTTGGCTCTTTGGGAAGTCTTGAGATGGTGGTTGGTGGTATCATAAGTATGTGAGGAATAAACCCATGCTGAACATGTAGTAGAAGTAGAAAGTAAGCCTGTTGTATTAAGTCACTGAGATTTCATGATGTATTTATTAAGGATTTATTCAGCATTATCTTGTCTACCCCAAATAATGCTTATTATTACAAATTTTTGCATTAACCTCTGTCTTATTGTATACAGGTAAGAATGTTGAACCTTATCCAGTAAGAACTTTCTCTTCATCTTAAATCTGTGTAATGCCTAGGCTTAGGAAAAACTGAGACACATAACTCATGTTTTCTAGAGTTGCCTATCTGTTGCTAGCCAGCCCTCTGCCTCAAAGCCTTTGCATGTCAAAAGCTCCTAAAGTGATTTATGTGTTCCATCCTTGCCCAGCCTAACATATAGGTGGGGTAGTTCATTGGCTGCTACTTATAAGTGAAAGTAGGAATATCTTCTTACACAAAAAATATTCACTATACTTACTGACATAAATCTGATTCTACAGTAGAATGCCATGTCTCTAAATTTATACTTTTATCCCTATTATGAAGGAAACTTTTCCCAGGAATCTACCATATTCCATTGTAATCCCAAACTAAAGGGATCAGAGACTACCTTCAAAATGGATCTGAAGCCCTTCTAGTAGTCAAGGGTGTGTGTGTGTAACCTTCACTGAACTACAATTTCCAATTGATAAAATTCTATGCTTTTCCATGAATATTCCATAAAATGCACTGACTTCCTACTTAGGTTCCAAATTGTATTGAACCATATTTATATTATATCCTTTCAATAAGCAATAATTATTTCAGATAAAAGAAACAGAAAACCTAGTTTCAAGTTTGACTTAGTTCAAAGATAATAGGGTGTCACCAAGGATCCACCTTTTAGCTCTAGTTTCTTTGAAAAGACTCCATCCTTAGGTAGGTTCTCCCATTACCTCATAGCTAGAGCTGCACCTTTCCAGTTCAAATCTAGCAGGGAAGAGAGTCTTTCCTTGAGAAGTCCCAAAGGTTCATTGCCTTCTGTGGTTTTGAATGGGTCAAATTCCATCTCTGAATCAGTCCTTAGGGTCAGGGAAATACAGTACACTAACTAGTTCAGGCCTTCGTCATCCCATAGAGTAGTAAAAAAGAATCTACTTCAAAGGAGGTGTATAATCTAAGAGTGGAAAAGGTGATGATTTCTGGGAAAAAGTTCAGTAAAGGCCACACCCAGAGGAGAAATGATGCTGGCAGCAATAGCAGCTGCTCTCCTTCTATATAGTCTACAGTCCAGGAGGCAGAATTTAGAGAGAGCTTCTCACTAGGGAATGTGTGTCTATGCACTGTGTGTTACAGCTTGATCATATTCTCATTCCTTCTCTGTACTTCTCTAAGGTGTTCTTTCACCCACTGCCTTGAGTTTTAGTTCTCTAGAATCATTTGTCTAAATATGCTTCATTTAGACAAAGAGATCGAGATGGAGTCAAAATGGCAATAATTAGAATACAGACAACAATATTGTGTTGGTGAAGATATGGGGGGAAAGGCACACTCATACATTGCTGGTGGGACTGAAAATTGGTGCAGCTAATCTGGAAAGCAGTATGGACATTCCTTAGAAAACTTGGAATGGAACTACCATCTGACCCAGCTATCCCACTCCTTGATCTATACCCAAAGAACTTAAAATCAGCATACCACAGCCATGCAGCCACATCAGTGTTTATAGGAGCTCAATTCACAAAACCTAAACTGTGGAAACAACCTAGATGCGCTTCAATAGATGAATGGATAAAGAAACTGTGGGATATATACACAGTGGAATATTACTCAGCATTAAAAGAGAATAAAATTATGGTATCTACAGGTAAATGGATGGAGTTGGAGAATATCATGCTAAGTGAAGTAAGCCAATCCCAAAAAATCAAAGACTGAATGTTCTCTCTGATAAGTGGCTGCTGATCCATAATGGGGGGGACATGGGAAAAATGGAGGAACTTTGATGGGGCAAAGTGAAAGGGGATGGGGAGGGGCATGGGGGCAGAAAGGTGGTGGAATGAGATGGACATCATTACCCTAGGTACTTGTATGACAGCACATATGGTGCAACGCTACATCATGTACAACCATAGAAATGCAAAGTTGTGCTGCAATTATGTGCAATGAATCAAAATGCATTCTGCTGTCATATATACCTAATTAAAATAAATTTTAAAAAGAAACTTATCAAGTGATTAGAGTATAATTGATGACACAAACAATAATAGGAAGATATTATGGAAATAGACTAATGTGTCGGAATAATAGATTTTAATTTTCATTAGTGTTATTCTTACCTTAAGAACTGTCAGTTTTGTTAGAGATCTATTAAACTTAGAGATTCTGAGAGGATTAACACAGATTCCTAACTAAAAACTCAAGATCCAAGGAACAGTATTTAATATATATGACAAGAAAAGACTCATTTTGTTTTCTTCCTTTCTCTCTGCCTCTCTCCCAGCCTGAAGTTCTGGATCAAATACAAAATTTAAGGGAGTTATGGATGGATAATAATGCATTACAAGTACTACCTGGGGTATGTAAGTTTTATTATGCCATGTTGTTTAACATTTATGTTACACATTTGTTGCATTTGATAGTAACCAATCCTAAATCTTAAGTCTCAGTGTTTACATTTCAAAATAAAATAACACTTGCTAGAAGTATTCAGTCATCAAGTGTTTTCACTGATTTGTCCTCCAGTGTTTCAAATGTCTCTGTGAGTGTTACAGGTATGCAAAATGTATTAAAATTTTTTTCTTGGGTATTTTTCATCTCTTTTCATAGTCACTATTTTTTAAAAGCTGAGCATTCATCATTATTTTTGAAAAGAGGAATACTATATATAATACCACATTTTATTTTACAAAATTAGCCTATTCTTACAGGTAATTAGAGAATGGTTTCTGTTCGTATTGTTAGAGCTTTTCACAGATGAAAATCTCTTTCTTAATTCAGGCAACGTCCAAGAGATCCCACTTAAACTTTTGAAAATGGCAACAATCATATGGCATTAAAAACAAAAGTTGAACAGTCATTTTTTTTCCCCTTGATTAAAGGGCAGTCCCATGGGACTTCCTAAGTATTAGGCTTACCTCTCAACTAGTGGAGTGTGACTTTTCTTGCTTTCTCAATTTAGTGAAAGAATAGCTTTCCAAAGAACACTTCCCCTCACCACCCACAGCACGTGCACTTGAATAAGTATATGCACACATGCACACACGAGCAGAGCAAGCACAAGTCCCCTGTGGTTGACCAACCCTGAACACCTAGCACTGGACTGAGAACCAGAGCAGCTGGGTGTGTAATAATTCTTCAGTCAACACAAAATAGATGTGTGTTCCAAAAGCCAATTTTGCTCCTTTTTGTGTGTATATTGACAAAAATTTTTAAATTAATTTTACATGCAACAAGAACAAGAAGCTTATTCTCTGTTTAAATAAGCATGAGACCACAGAAAGAAAAACATTTGGAAAGAGTAGAGAAAATGTTTTCTTCCCCTAGCAAAAGTATATACGTCTATCAACATGGCCAGAAAACAGAAAATCCACAGTTTTTTCTTTCCATAATTTTAGTTACCCACAGTCAACTGCAGTTCAAAAAAATAAAACCAGAAGTAAGCAATACATAAGTTTTAACTAACTTTTATTATAATATATTGTTTTAATTGTTCTATTTTATCATTAGTTGTCATCACTTACTTTACTGTTTATTTTTAATTATTTATTCATCATCATTATCATTATTGTTTATGTTTATTCATTTGTTATATACTTATTATTTATTTATTCATTGTTTAATCTCTTACTGTTCCCAATTGATAAACTAAATTTTACCATAGTATTTTACATAAATTTTACCATATATTCATGGGCAAAACAGTATATTTAGGTTTCAATCACTGAATGTCTTGGAATTTATCCCCCACAAATAAGAAGGGACTGCTATGTATGTGCAAATCCTGGAGAAATATGGGTAAGACGCTACTAATTTCCTGTGCAGAGGTTGAGGAAACAATGCATGTCTAGTTGGAAGTTCACACCCACTTCTCCAACATGTTTATTCAAAAACACATAGCATGTGCCATGAGCTAGACATTTTCATGATATTTTACAAATATGGATTCATTGAATCCTCCTAACAACCTGGTAATGTAGATTCTTACCATCTTTATTTTATAAATAAGGAAACTGAAATACAGGAAGGGCAAGTAACTAGCTCAATATCATTCGACCAGTAAATGATGGACTTGTGACTCAACCCAGCTCAAGAGGCTTCTGCTCTATATGGAACCAATAGAAGTTACAAATGAGAATTAAACTCATCATACTTATCATGATGAATAGTTTCCAAAACCCAGCTGTGCAAATCAACTCGCACCCCAAATTCCCTAATGTATTATTTAAATGGAAAGGCAACGATGAGATCTATAAAACATAGAATACTACCTAACATGTCTTTTTTCAGTTTTTCATATGGTCTGCTAGCTTTAAGTAGATTCCTTGCTTTACTTATTATGCTTGAATTTGACCTTTTGTTTTACCTTCTATGGGAATATCCCATACCTCCCTACCATAAATAGCCATCGCTTTCCAAATGTTGGTACTTGAAAAAGACTGTTTCTCTATTACCTGCAAGCACTTGACTTTGAAAAGCAGAACGCAGCCTGCAACTTATATTTACATAACAGAATGATTAATTATAAATATTTAGTATCATGGACGCGAAAAAGTACATTCACTTTTTGCTTAATTCATAATGCCTTGAGTTAATACATATTTGGAAGTATGGACTTATTTATTTGTCTATTTATTTATTTATCATCATTGTTATTTATCTTACTGTTTATTTATTATTTATTTATTTATTGTTTGATTATTCATTTTTAATCTCTTACTGTTTATAATTGATAAACTAAATTTTATCAAAGCTATGTATTTATGGACAAAACAGTATATGTAGGTTTCGATCATAACTCTGGTCTCAGGCACCCACAGTTATGATTTTTCTACTCAGTTTTTCATAAATCAAAGAGGCAACTAGATAATACTCAAATTTTTTTCTTCTATGTGGCAATATCTTATGACCATCATTTTAAGGTTAATTAACCAAAATATGACTAAACAATGTATTGAATCTATATTTATTTTCAAACTCTAGTATCTTCTTCAACCTATGGTTTCCACTCTTTCCCTTTTCTGTCCAGTGCTCGCCTACAAACCCTTCGACACCCAAAGACATACGATCAACACCCTCAAGGACTCTGAGACATTATTCTCAAAGCCCTTTTCACCAGGCTTTAAATGCTTTTGTAAGGTCTTTGAAAGTGCAGGTTGAGAAAGACTCAGAAGTAAACACCAAAGCATTCCTTTTCTTCCAAAAAGAATGTTCAGAAAGTACACTGAAAAAAAAATATTGACTTGTGCTTGAGATAATGAGATAGCAATGAAAGAAACTTCAAGGATGAAAGAAATGTTTTTATGATAAAGGAACAAAAAAGGAAAAACACACATACGCATACAACATCCTTTTATTGCTTAATAAAAGGCAAGAGTGGGTTAAGGGAACATAATGATTTCTTGGGGTGCAAAATCATTTGTGACAGTTTTTTTCTAAGTGACGTATTTCTCAGTCATGGAAAAAACTCAACCCTTTGGTCTGACTCTCTAAGTACTCTCTTTCCATGACCACTTAGGGAGATGAGGAAGGGGACTGGAGATATGTATTGGGTTAATTAGGGACATGGTAGTCAGGAACTGCTGGTGTAATGGAGTGGTCTTTGCAGTTTGTAAGCTGATAAAGTGACAAAAGTAGGCTGATTGTGATTCAGTAGGTATGGAGTGGGCACAAGATTGTACTTTTTTGACAAGATCCCAAGTGAGGTCAGTGCTGCTGGTCTGCAATACACAATTTGACTCACAAGAATATTAATTAGTAAGACAATAAAAATGTATTTAAAATATATATATATGTAAAATATTTAGTACAGTGTCAGACGTGTGCTTGTGTGTACATATGTTTGCTTATCTATACTCTGTCAAATAAGTAGAGATGATATAGTAAAGTGTATGTGGGTAGATCACATAGATGAACTATTATGCTTCTGAAATGTGTAGGACACTTATTTGCAAAATATACCCTAAAGTAAAGAAAAATAAAGACTTTCATCCTGCTCTCACTCCTATAGTCCATGTCTGAGCTAAGTGATTATGCTTTGTTCATTGTCCATGGTATGAGTGATTTCTTCCATCCCCAGCAATCAGTTAGCAACCCAGTCATTCCACTTCTAAATTTTACTTGAGCCCATCCTTCTTCATCCTCACTCCTATTTCCTTAAGAACTAAACTACTAAACAACTAAGCTGCTTTTATACAGTAGTCTTTCCATATCTGCTGGAGATTGGTTCCAGGATAGCCCTTACCCTGGGATACCTAAATCCACAAATGTTCAAATCTCTTATATAAAATAGTATAATATTTTCATATTACCTATTCCTTTCATATAGTTTAAACCATCTAAATTATTTTTAATGCCTGATGCAATACAAATGCTAGGTAAATACTGTACTGTTTAAAGACTAATGACAAGGAAAAACCCAGTACATCTGTAGTACAGATGCAATGTTTCTGAATATTTTGACTCATGGCTGCTTGTGGATATTGTAGGCTGACAGCATAGTACTTCCAATGGCTCCTAACTACAGTCACATATGTGCCTTTGTGAAGGTTTCCTGAAGTTATTTTTTTCAAGCATTAATCCAATGATGTAGTTCCTCATCTCACAAGTTTTTGAATAGCTTTCCTGCCTGTAAGACAGAGTTCTCATCCCCACATGACATGCAATGTCTTTTACCAGCTGGCTCCCTCTATAAGCCCAACTTTATCACAAATTCCAGTCACTTTGAATTTCTCACTCTTTCTCAAGCAGGCAATGCTTTCTCACACTTCTCTGTGCATGTACATGCTGTTCTCTCTCCTAGGATTCTTCTTTCTTGACAAGCAGTGTCTGCCAGACAATTTGCAACCCTTCCCCTGTTCTTTTGTAGCATTCTCTACGTGCTTTGTATTGTATCTATCACAGGGTATTATATTTATGAATTTATCCAAATGTTTCTTTCACTACTATGAACTCCTCAAGGATGGAGAATTTGTCTTCATCCTGACAAGTTTGTCCCCATACCTAACTGTCTGACTCATGATTTTCTCCGGTGTAAAGCATAGGTTCATAGTAGATCCTCAAAAGCAACTGCCAAATCAACAAAATATTGAATCTGATTAGTAGAATAAAGTCAAAAATCACAATTTTAAATATCCCTCATGCATTTTAAATTTTAAGGATCATTATATCAACACCATTTCAGTGGCAACATTAGTTATATTGTTCAGAAATAAGTTTGAGATTATTGCTGTTTTAACAATTGCATTGATGTATATTATGTGTTTTAACTGTTTCATTGAGATATAATTCCATATCTTACACAATTTAGTTGTTTTTAGCATGCTCACATGATTATCAAACATCAGCACATTGAATTTTAGAATATTTTCATCACTCCTGAAAGAAACTGATTCCATCAGAAGTCATTCCCATACCACCTCCACCCAATCCCTAATAACCCTACTCCACTTTCTGTCTCTTGTTTGTTGTAATTATTTAATATAAATGGAATCGTTATAATATGTGTTCTCTGTGATAGGTACCTTTTGAGGTTCAACCACTCTGTAGCATGTATCAATACTTCACTTATTGTTAGTGCCAAAAAAATTCCATTTTATGGATAAACCACATTTTGTTTATCCATTCATCATTTCATGTACAATTTGATTGTCACTCCTTTAGGCCATTGTGCCTAATGCATCCGTGAGCATTTTTGTAAGGTTTTGTATGTACATTCATGTTTTTGTTCTCAGGTATATATGTAGAGATTGTGGGTCATATGAAAATTCAATGTTTAACATTTTGAGAAACTGTCAAACTGTTTTTTCCAAGTGGATACAACATTTTCCATTCCTATTTAAAATGTATGGGGGTTGATTACAATATTTCTGTATCTTTGCCAACACCTATTATTGTTGTGGTTGATTTTAAAATTAGTTTTGCCAGAGTATGGTTTTGACAATTTTAAAATGTTTTGTGAAAGTTTCTCAACTAACCCTGAGTTTATGCAATGTCATCAAGTCTATAGGGAAGTTAAAGATGTTGGTATACCTGGATATGTCAAAAAACAGAATAGAAACCGTTGACATGGATATTTCTGGATGTGAAGCCCTTGAGGACCTCTTATTATCATCGAATATGTTGCAACAGTTACCTGACTCAATAGGTGAGAATATAATATTTTCTCATGAATATTTATGTCAAATGTACACTTTTCTTTTTTTGACAGTACAGTTTGTTTACTGATGTAGGCAATATACTGTTAGCCTGATATTAATAAATTAACAAATTCACCATACAGGAGTATAAAATAGCATTTTACAAATATCTCAGAATGTGAACTCTAGTTGTCCAATTCAAGGAGTCTTTCCTATTTAAAAATGAACCTACAGAATTGGCATGCTTCAAAACTTGGAAAATCTCCTAAGCTGTAAAATTTTATAAGAAGTAAATATTATAAATTTAGAGTAATTTGATAATTATGGATAATTATCCTTATATCACTATAGTTTTACAGTAGCTTCTATACACAGGGTGTGGCTATGTTATACTTTTATGCCTTTGGAACACTGTTGTAATATAGAAATAGCAAAAATATATAGATATAAAATGTTTTCTTGTTCTAAAAAAGGGTACAGTGTCTTTAGTATATTGTTAAGGTTATTAGGGGCAGATGGTTTGTCCATAAGAATATAGAAACACTCAATCCTTTTTTGTTTATAAATTTTTGTGTGGGTAGAGTTATGAAAGACTAATTTGAATAATGAGTAAACCTTTTGTATAAATATCTTGCAGTTGTTATTTATGAGAATGAGGGAGGTAACCATCAAATTACTTAATTCTGGATCTAACTTCTTTGGAATAGATGTGTCATATGTGCTGGAATTTAATAATGCTTCTAAAAGTAGTCCCAGCTTAAGTAGGGACTTGAAGGCATTTCCCCACATTTTTCTTCAGCATCTTATTACTAATTTCATTCGCACCTTTCCTTCAGGCTGATGGAAACATTTGTTATAGCACAATCCTAGTCTAGCTTTTCCTTTTATTCTTTCTATATTTGCTGACTTTTTGATTTACATATCACATATTTTAAAACAGTGTTTCTCCAACTTGTCTGATCATTAAAAAGTTAACTGAGGGGTTCATTAAACCCTTTCCCATTTCCATTTCCAGTCTCTCCAGCTTTAAAATTCTGGTTCAGAAAGTCTGTCATAGGCCGTCTGATCTATGTTTTTATTAAAGATCCTGGATGAAACTTGTGATCAGATATGTCTCGGAAATACTGGTTTTTGTTGTTACAGTTAGGAGGTATAATGGTTGAGAAGAGCAACCTTTGGTCAAGATGACTGAATGACATGGAGTATCACTTTAAACCCCTGCTATACTATCACTATTCTGCCCCACTTCAAATACATAGGAACTTATTTTTGCTCTTTACTGCCTCTTAAGTGCTGAGAATTGTGCTGATATAAGGTATGTCTTTCTTAAATAATTAGTAAAGAAAAGAACTGATCCATGCTAAAGAAGAACAAATGCCTGCCCAAGCCTGATATAAAAAAAAAAAAAAATGCAGGGCTGGGGATGTGGCTCAAGCGGTAGCACGCTCCCCTGGCATGCATGCGGCCCCGGTTAGATCCTCAGCACCACATACAAACAAAGATGTTGTGTCTGCCAAAAACTAAAAAATAAATATTAAAAAATTCCCTCTCTCTCTCTCTCTCTCTCTCTCTCTCTCTCTCTCTTAAAAAAAAATGCAGTGATGACCCAAGGAAATAGATGGGTTAATCTCAATGTATCTACTTAAATAGAAATGGAATCTATAACTTCTTAACCAGCAGAGGAGGGACAAAGGGAGAAAAGAAATATTCACACAGAAAAAGAAAGAAGAATAACTTTTTTAAAAATCATGGAAAACATAAAATTGAAATCAGATTTTTTTATCTTAAACCTCAACAAATATAATGAATTAAGCTTGTTTTAAAAATCAATATTTCATACAATATGTATTTCAGTTCAACTATATTCTGATTATGAGAACCATCTAAAACAAAACACACAAAATTTGATTTTAAGACAGTGGTAGAAAATGAAACATTATTAACATGATATGATTATTTGCTCCCTTTAAGAAAGCAGACTAGGAATCCGGCTTTCTGAGCTGAGAAAAGCAGCTTGTATGAGTAATGAAGAATATTTGGCTAGACACTGGGCTGGGATAAAGCAGATGAAGGCAGGCACGTGGTATGACAGTTGACGCCTTCAGTTCATATCTGAATGGGTCTTGTGATTCCATTACAGAAACTTGCCCCTCAAACTGTCTTTGGACCCTATTGAAACTGCAGGGGAAGTTGTACTTGAACATCTGCAGCATTGCCACAGTACCTGATTATAGATGTAGAAAGGCTGATTTTCCTCAGAGAATTCCCTTCTTAGCCAAGAGAAATATCTGGACGGGACACTGAGTGTTCTGTTCTGTGGCTCTAGAATAATTCATAGATGCAAATTGCATCTTGTCTTGCTTATTTGGGTAGAAATCATCTACTGAACTACCAACATTTAAAAGAATAAAAGATAAGAATTTTCATAATATAAAGAAATAACACAGAAAATAAAATCTTTCCTTCTAGCAGGCCTGTGTCCTTCTGCAGCTGTGGGATGTTTGAATAGAATGACAGACAACAAGCCCAGTATGCTTAATCCCCTTTCTTGTACTGGATCCAGGGAAAATGAAGAGTACTTTTTTCCTCTTCTAGGTAGAGAGTTTCAATAATCAGCTTCTTTGGATAATAGAGAAACTGAATAAAGGAGAACATAATTTTTCACTTTTCAAAATAATTTATCTTAGTCACTTAGCAATTAAGGCTTTGTAACTCAGATTATCTGGTTCAAATTCTAGTATTTCTTCCTCACTAGCTGTGCGACCTTAGACAAGTTACATAATTTCTCTGTGTGTCAGTTTCATAATCTATTAAGTGAGAGTAGTGGTACAACTTGAATAATGATATTATTTTGAGGAAAGAATTAATTAATATATGTAAGTTTGGTCAGAACAGTCCTTGTCATAGTAAGTACCTATCAATTTCAGCTACTATAATAACATAATAATTATTATCATCTTAGATTTTAAGAGTGCATAAATATTTGCTTTCAACTTTCTATAACGTGTATAAATGCCAAGTGAATATAAACTGTTTTAATAACAAATCATATAAAGGTTGAATACATCAATACTATTTATATATTTATATATAAGAGTAGCTAAAATTGCAGTGATAGTCCACCTTTTCATCCAGAAGTTCATAACTGGAATATAAGATAAAGGGATAATTGAGGGAGGTTTCAAGTACAGAGAGGAATAGGATAAAATAACTTTAATTCGCATGGAGTAGAAGAAAGTACAAGAAGATATAATATGAAAGTGAAATACAATACACTGACAAGTTATATGGCACCTATGTATGATATATCAAAATGCATAAATGCATTCTACTGTCATGTATAATTAATTAAAACAAATTTTAAAATCAAAAAAAAAAAAAAAGAAAATGAAATACAGGAATAATCTGGCAGAAAAATACATGAGCAATGAGTGAGACTGGTGCCCATGATCAGATTCCCAGGGAAGTTCTAGAATCAGTCCAACAGTGTGTCCCTGTGGATGGCCCAGGAGTGTTAAAGCCACATCACAAATAAGAGAGGTTCCTATAAATCTAGAGAGGTGGAACTAAGCGGGGAGGTCCAACTTGCTTCAAATTGTAAATCTGCAGAAGCTTCTGGTCAGAGCCCTTACTCCAATCTTCAGAAAAATCGGTTGCACCAACATTTGGCCTTAGTCCCTGACCTGCCTCAGAGTTTGTCACCATGACTCTAGATCAGTTGGCTGCGGGATCTTCTTAAAGAGCTTAGTGACCTAATTATGTGGCCTTTGTTTGGCCTTATATAACCCATCCCGTAGCCTCTGATGACCCATCCAGTGATGTCAAGACTGTGGCCCTCCTCTAGCATCACTCATAGGCAGGAGCAATAATCTATCTGATCAGGGTTACCAACTCATAAAAATTTAACTGTAATTCATAGTCCCATGTTTACTTTCCACAACTGATAAAAGAGCTCAGGTGTTCTCTTATATTTACAAAGTTGGTATTTTATCATATGCACTAGGAGAAGCTGAATGATTCAATCACCTTTTGAACATAAATGAATACAGCAGTGGGGTGTTCAAACTTCAGAGATAAATTACCACCATATGAATTGTCCTCTTTCCCAGGTGCAGTTGCTTTCGAGTTGATGTTATTAAGCTCCAAATTCTGTGGATATTTTCTCACAGTAGACTGATAGTGGTAACATTTCTCTCTCTCCAGGGAGAGAAAGTCTCTGCTTCTGAAGAAAATGTAATTTAGTATACTGAAATTTAAAGTGAAACACAGCTTTATTTCAGTTATATGACTTACTCTTGCCTTTAAAGAATCCTCAAAAAACTTGAGAGGGGATAGATATGACCTAAAAGCATGTTCACAAACTATAGTTCTTCAAGATATTCTATATGTGGGCTGGAGAAATAGCTCAGTTGGTAGAGTACTTGCCTTGCATGTACAAAGGCTCTGGGTTCAATCCCCAGCAACACCAAAAAAAAAAAAAAAAAAAAAACATATTCTAACCACACACATACACACACACACACACACACACTCTACAATAACTTTGGAAAGTCATGTTGTTGAATGAGCATATCAAGAGCTCTTTTCCTCCTTAAACAAAGCCATATGATTTTGTTTAATTTAGCATTTCTCAAAATATATTTGACCATGGAACTTAATGTAGTTCAGAACAAAGTATCTTCCGGACACAGTAATCTATTGTATATAGGTGTAGCTCCAATTTAAAACAAAACCTGGGGCTGGGGATGTGGCTCAAGCGGTAGCGCGCTTGCCTAGCATGCATGCAACCTGGGTTCAATCCTCAGCACCACATATAAACAAAGATGTTGTGTCTGCCGAAAACTAAAAAAATAAATAAATATTTTAAAAATTCTCTCTCTCTCTCTCACTCTCTCTCTCTCTCTTTTAAAAAAAACAGAGTTGGAGAATATCATGCTAAGCAAAATAAGCCAATCTCAAAAACCCAGGGCCGAATGTTTTCTCTGATAAGTGGATGCTAATCCATAATGCAGGGGAGGGGCATGGAATGAATAGAGGAACTTTTGATGGGGCAAAGAGGAAGGAGGGGGAGGAGGCATGAAGGTAGGAAAGATGGTGGAGACATGGACATCATTACCCTCGATACATGTATGATTACACAAATGGTGTGACTTTTTTCAGAGAAGTGAAAAATTCTGCTGCCTTTATGTACAATGAATCAAAGAGCTTTCTGCTGTCATGTATAACTGATTAGAACTAATTTTAAAAAGCACTTATAAAAGTATATTTAAAAGTATATTTAAAAGTATATTTGAAATTGAGATGTGTGTAAAATTATAAATTAGGATATAATATTTTAAATATTAAACCAAAAATTAAAATGATATTAAATAGATTTCTAGTTGTTTTATTATTATTATGTAACTTAATTTAACAAAACAGGATTAGAAATGTGGCATTATTATCTATGTTTATTCTTGTTTTGTGCATGATTATATGTAGACTAAGACATTATTAAACTCAGCAAGTCTGGAGACCTTAAATCAGAGAGTGAAAGATAAATAGTTGTAACTTCAGTTCCTGGCTGGTTCTGTTGGCATATTAAAATAATGAGATTTGAGTTTAAAAATGCTCCAAGTCCAGGATTTATGATATCAAGCAGAATATGAAGTCATATGGTATCATTTTCCAAGTCCTTCATTGTGAGCACTGCATTGCAGTGCCTTAGTATGCATTCATGGGTTATTAGGCTTTATTCAGACGTGTGTTCAATCTGCATCATAACATGGATGTTAGTTATTAGTATTTATTAGTAAATTAAATATTAAATAATAGCAGGCTTGAAACATTTCAACTTATCCATTTGATGAAGAATAGGATGGGGAAATGTAGTAGTGGTATCTGTATCAATACAATGTATATAGAGCTTTCGGTTTTGTTTACTGCATCAATGTTCTTGAACTCCTATAAGTGAATTTTTCAAAAGACATTCAAAAGTATACAACAAACAAATACTGTATCAATTTATGGTTTTATAGAAGCAGAATGCAGCCAGTTAGCATGCCAATCATTTATCACAAGTGATTCCTTTGATTTCTTTTATGTGACATTTCCTGTCATAAATACGCTGATGTATTAATAAACCTTATTCTCTGTTTTAGGACTGTTGAAAAAACTGACTACTCTAAAAGTAGATGACAATCAACTTACAATGCTGCCCAATACAATCGGAAAGTAAGTGCCAATGTTTCATACCAGTCAGCCTGTCTAAAGCCAGAAATGAAAGGATATATTGACTTTTCTGCTACAAACATTTTCTACTATAGATACCAATAATCTTATTCCTATTTCAATTTCTTCTGGATTAATTTTATTTAATATATATATATCTTAATTTAATTTTATATTTGAACATTGCATTGGCATTCATCTATGTAATATCATGAGAAACGTTCAGCCATAAATCTTTCACAGCAAAACAATTAACCAGACCTTCAATTATACTCTTAATGGTATTTTCCAGCTAGAATTTATTTGCTATTTTCAAATGACTAGCAGTTGTAAACTCACTTGGGTATTTCTTGCAAAATTAGATCAATTTTTCTAAGGTGCTACAGTATATATATGTTGCCATTATACTGTTTTTAATATTTGATATGTATCAAAGCATATAGTGTTTTTATAAGCAAAAAGAGAAGCATCTGCTTAGCTAACAATTTTTAAAACTTCAAGATGAAAATCCAACATTGTCTTTTAAGGATAAAATGTGGTCCATTTATTTTATAGAAATTCATTTCTAACTTTCTATTGCTGTTAACATTTGGTTCACAATTCTTTAAGAAATATTTATGCTCAATGCTTCACTGAAATGCTTTTCTCTGTGAAATGAGGAATCTCAGGAGAAGAAGCTTTTATCCTGAGATTACTAAGGCAATGTTATCAGGATCTTGTCCCATATCTCATTGTGAAGAATTATATAAATTCTTTATTAAACAAATTTGAATATACTAGGCAAGAAAAAGCCTCACTTTTTAAAAACAGCTTTTTTGTATATGATTGATAGCCAACTGTAAATATTCAATTCTCTAATTTGACAAGTTTTGACATAGTTATAAAATCTTAGATCCATCCCTACCATAACCAAAGATAGCAAGAATGTCCCTCACCGCTCCCCTCCCCTGTTCCTAGCAAGGGCACTGGAAACCATGGATCTGAAAAACTTCACTTTTAAAAAGTAGAATAGTTTAGCAAAATTCAAATTCAAATGTTCAGACTTTGGAAAGTAGAAAAAGTCTCAACCATTCCTGATATTGTAATACCACACCATACAATATGATTCTGTCTATAGTTTTTCTTTCATTTTTTCTAGTGCAAAGAAAACATTATTTATGGGGGAGGGGAGGTACTCAAAGGTAATTATCCTTATAAGACTGATGTTTTTCAAAAATTCTTCCTAATTATACTCTCTTAGATACTACTCTTTCATCATTGAGTCAATGCTCAGTGGAAACTGAATTCAACCTCATCTATTCCTGCTAAGGTCATGATGGATGTTTTGCCATTTGTGTTCACATTTCTTACATAGACCAAGTACCACAATGAAGAGGTTTATAACCTAAAAATCAGCAAAGAAAAGTTGTTTTTTCGGTAGGAAGTGGAACCTTGACTGGGTCTTCCTAAGAACTAACTTTTGTCAAGAGATGTTCAGCCAGACTGTGGCCCTCTTTACAACCTCCCAGAGACAAACAGCTTTTTCTGGAGTCCCACAGGTCTTAGCCCATGACTGACATTGTAGATATGTCTTTTGAGCTCCTATCACACATGAGTATGAATTCCTGCCTCTGCCCTTCACCGGCTACACCTCATGCCAGACTAGTTTTGGGAACAGGCAATCTACAGCTCTGTCTCTTTCCTGCAGCCACATAGGTTGCCATAGCCTGGCTCTGCACACACTCTAAGCCAGTCTTATGTCACCACTAATATCTTGTCTTTGACCCTTGCAGTCCTCTTGGTAGTTGACTTAGAAACTTGGAGAAAGCTGAATTGTTCAACTAGTCATTTGATATAAGCTTTAATACCACTAAGTTCAAAAGGAACAGATTTAGAGACCTCACTTGGCTGTCAGCAGCTTTCAATTACTTGAACACAAGGCAATTCAGAAAATCAGGGTGAGTGGCTGGAAATTAGAGCATCTATCTGTGCTGAGAAGGCAGAACAGTGAACCTTCATATTGAAAGCAACTCGTTCTAATTAAACTCTCAAATGTCACAAAGCAAAAAAAAAAAAAACAAAACAAAACATACTTATGTTGGATAAAAGAAGCAATATTTAAAAGAGCTGGAATCTGTCCAGCATTGAAAGACCAAAAGAACTTAATGGAGTTTCATAGGGGTTGAGGGAGGCATAGTGCTTTGCTAGACCTAATCAATATTAGACAGCCTCTTAATGGAACTTTCATGAAAGCCACTGAAACACTGGTTGCATAGACATAAGGATCCACTTGAAGTCCATGGGTACTAGTGGTTGAGTAAAATCCCTGTCCTTCCGACTGCCAGTTTCAGGCATCACCCGCAACAGGATTGACAATAGGGAAACTAACATAATGAGAGATGTGGAAATCTAATTCCCAGTAGAAAAGGGGAGGATACCTATGGTGTACATCTTGAAGAAATAGTTTCTGAAAAGCACCTAAAGTGGAGATATAACTAGAGGATCGAGAAATCCGAGCCCATGGGCCCAGGCCTTCTAAGATGCAGTCCAAAACCAGTTCTAGAACTTGCTGATACACTATGCTTTCCTCACTGGAGGCCCCAGGAACCCAGAAAGTCACCACCATCTGCCACCACCCATTGAAGTGTTCTTATTCTTTACCCCTATGGTAGTTTCAGAATATGGTAATACTTCAGTTCCTATACTATTTGCCTTCACAGAACACAAACATATAGGTTCTGTTGTTTAGGTCTTTAATGATTACTGGAGAAACATAACTAGACTATAACCAAAAATAATAATGTTTTGAAATTAAGAATTTTTATTATAAAATATATAAGCACCATTTGCATAGACCTGGTAATAGTAGTAGCATGACATCTACCATTCACTAATCCCATCCCTCCCATTCACTAGGGTTCAGCCACACTGGCCCTTCTGCACCTTCAAGAAGCCAGACTCCTTCCTGCCTCATGGCTTTCTTTTTGTCATTACCTCTATCTGAATATTTTTTCCCTGCTCTTCATAAAGCTGACTGCTTCACAACTTCTACTCTAAACTTCAGTGAACATTAGCTGTCTTCTTTGAAAGGCAGATTCTAGTCCAGTAGGTCTGAGATCAGAGAGCTTGAAGTTGTGTATATGTCAAAGATGTCTCAGTGATGTTGATGCTTCAGGTTCAGGGACAACACTTTGACTAGGAAGACTCTAGTTTCCCGTAATGTCCACTACCACATTTTCTCTGTCCCTGTGCCTGTTTTGTTTACTTTGGGCACTTTTCCCAATTTATAACTGCTTATTTTAAAGATCATATTATTCTGCCTGACAAATGCAATTAAGATAGCTTATGTATCCCAGATCCAAAATTGTGTAGGTTTCTAAAAATATGAACATTAGACCCCAGTTCACTTTGGGTTTCAATTTCTATATTCTTCTGTGTTAATCAGTGTTGTTCCGTAGTACTCTAAGAATATCAAGCAGTAAGGATGACTTTAATGGACAACATTTTTATTTAGAACTCTTATGCTTCTACCTTTCACTAAATGCCTTGTTCAGAATGGAAATGGGAAAATTATGCAAATAAATATGGATACTGTTATTCCCATATTTAGTTTTATTTTCCTAAAGATTGATAATTTTTTTTAAAGTATAAATGTGAGTCAGTTACAGTGACACAAGCCTGTAATTCTAGCTGCTTAGGAGGCGGAGGTAGGAAGATTGCAAGTTCAAGGCCAGCCTTGGCAACTTAGTGAGACCTGTTCAAAATAAAAGGGAACAGGAATATAGCTCAGTGGTGAAGTGCCCTTTGGTTCAAGTCCCAATACCAATAAATAAATAACAAAGTTAGGAAAAGATTTATCAAAGATAACTGGTACTATTTAATTCAAACATTGATTACTAATTTAGAGGAATAAACAATCTCATCATAAAAGTTCATTTTTAAAGAGATTTTTAATACCATTATATGGAGAAATTTGCAGAAGAATGGAGGAATAAAAAAACAGTATTAAATCAAAGCAATGGTAGGTATAAGGGGAATAAAATAATGTCACTCTTCTCGTTAAATTTTTTGTTTGTGAAAATACAGTCACTTTGCATTCTGTTACTTACATTAACATGTAATGGATTTATTATTTAAGAAGAAATTAATACATAACTATTTTTAATTCCTATTTTAATTTAGAATATAAGAAACTCAATAGATACAACCTATAAAAACAAAAATTCCTTGGGGTTATCTATGATTATTTTTAAGAGTGTGAAAGGGTCATAAAACCGAAAGTTTGAGCATTTTCATTCTATACACAACACAGTTTGGATAGTAAAGTGGTAATGGTCACTGTCTAACTTATGTTCTCACTTGAGTAGTCATCTACACAGAAATGTTTTAGATTTGCATGTATGGGAAAAAATACACTATTTTTCTAAAGTTTTATGATGTGCCTTAATAAACAATCTGTACTTTATTTAAAAGTGGTAATACAGTGACTTTGTTCACCTTAGGAAATTCAGAATTGCTAGATCAGAGGTTTCATTCAAAGGTTAGAGATGAAATTTGATTATTTACATAAATGTTCTGTAAATGGTCAAGTAATCTATATTTTATTATGAAACATTTCACCTACAACTCTTGGCACGGAAACCCTAGAAACAATATGACCAGCTGCCGTGACCAAATATATTCATCTTCTGTACATGGAGTAGTTCAATATTTTAGACTTACATTTGATCATTTTTAATAGTACAACTATAAGCTGCCAGATTTCATTTTTCAACGTTTTTCACGGTTGAAATTGATCCCATGACTTTTGTGCCAAATGATTTATAAAAACCAGTTATTTTTGTTGTTGAACCTTAGTATATGCCTAGAAATTTCAACAGCACTGAGAATTGAATGTCAAATAAGAATAATAATAAACAACGTTTTATGCTCACAGTGCTCCAGATGCCATGTTTGGTGATTTACAGGTGCTGTTTTTAATTCAAGACCCCCATTAACACAATTGGTATCAACAGATACAGACACTGAGGCTGATGGAAGCTACCAGATTTCAATGTTGTGTCTCTCAAGTGTATGTGATAGCCAAGTCACACCTTCTGTAAATGACTCCCCATGTTTGGTGAATTTATGGGCTCTGGGGGTGCTCCAGGGTTTGTCACACTCAAAGAAACATACACAGAGTCTGTTCTTTCTTAGTTGTATAATCTTGGATAAAAGCAATAAAAACTCAGAACTCAAAATGGGTATTTTTATAAAGTCATTCTTTCACAGAGTTTGGCCACAGAGGCTGCTGGACTAGGCATCAGGACATTTAAGGACCTATGCAAACAGAAAAAAAGTTCTATCTTCAGTTTGGGCTCTCAGGTGTGAAGGGATTTAGATCATTAATAGCCATTACATTAAAAAAAAGTTTCATAGACAAATAACCTTGGGATATTCTGTATCCAAGTTAGAGCAACATTGCTAACTTGGGGTTTTCTTTTCCAGTCGTTGTTTCAGTCTCTGGTTTACCTTTGTATCATCATCTAACTTTTTGATTATTTTGCATGTCATGCCAATTACAGCTGGTAGCATTCCTTGAACAGTTCTCATCTCCTGCATGGCCCCTGGGCTTCTTGGCACAGAGGAATGTTTATAAGCCCTGAAACTTGACTCAGGTTTCAGTCCTGGCTTCTCTACCCATTAGAGAATTCACTGTTGGCAAGTCACCCCCACATCAAAGAGCCACAGTTTCCTTATTTATAAAATGGAAATAATAATGTTTCTCAGAGGTTACCATGAGACTTAGTGCTAGAGAGCCTTCAATAAATTTTAACAATTGTTATTGATAGTAATAACCAAACAGATAATTATATATAAATATCGTAGCTCACATTCATCATGGGAGGTTGTTAATAAAGTATGAGTGAAATGTCTAGTTCTTTAAAAGAAAAACATTCTGTACTTATTTGCAAATGTGATAATGATAGTGTGCTAGTCTGGGATATTATAACAAAATACAGTAGATTGGATAACTTGAAAAACAGAAATTTGTTTCTCAGTGTAGGGGAGCCCAAGGTACCAGTAAAGTGAGTGGCCGTCTGAGCCTCTCTGGACTTGTATTAGCTGCTATGCTCCTATATGCTCACATGACCTTTTTGTACATGGAGAAAAAGAAGAACAAGCTCTCTGGTGTCTCTTCCCATCATGAGGCCCCTACTCTCATGACTTTAATACCAATTACTTCTCAAAGGGTTCCATTTGCAAATACCATAAAATTGGGGATCAAAACTTTAATATATGAATTTTGGAAGGAAACATTCAGTCCATAACATACATATTTTAAACCTATAATATCTACTCTCAGGAAATGAGGTGTTTGAAATTGCTTCCTGCTTTTTGGCAGAATCCTCAAGAATAAACTGTTAGAAGCATGAAACAGTCATGCATCATTTTTTGCTGGAGATACTTTCTGAGAAATGCATCATTAGGCAATTTTGTCATTGTGCAAACTTTATAGCATGTACTTATACAAACAGAAGATGTATGAAGCTGCTGCTGGCATAATATGCCCCACTATTTTATAGTAAACTTATTTTATATAAAGAGAAGTACTCTAAAACAATGAGAAAAATCATAATATAGTAAATACATAAATCAGTAACATAGGTTATTATCATTACCAAATATTATATACTTTGCATAATTGTATTGTTATACTTTCTTGTGTGTTTTGGGGATGGGGGGGGTGGATACTAGAGATTGAACACAGAGGTGCTTTACCACTGAAGTACATCCCCAGTTCTTTTTATTTTTATTTTTTATTTTAAGGCAGGGTCTCACCAACTTACTCAGGGCCTCACTAAGTTGCTGAGGCTGGCTGGAACTTTTGATCCTTCTGTCTCAGCCTCATGAGCCTCTGATATTACAGGTGTGCACCACTGAACCTGGCTATGTGCTATACTTTTACACTACTGGCAGCCTGGTAGCTTTGTTTACACCAGCATCCCATAAACACTGGAGTTATGCATTGAGCTACCACATTACAATGTCGTTAGGCAAGAGGAACTTTTTGGTTTCATTATACTATTATGGAAACACTGTCCTATATACCCTCCATTATTACCAAACTGTAGTTATGTGGTATGCTTGACTTTGTAAAGTCAGAGGACTTAGTGAGAGAAATTTAAAACACAAGCAATAAATTTTAATGTATTTCCCAAACTGAATAGAAGTATCCTCACTTACAAAGTCACTGAGAAAAGGCCCCTCTCTCGCCAAAATGAACAAATAGAATTTCATTGATAATTATAAGATTTCAACTGAAGTACAAAACCAGTAATGACAAAAGAAAATGTTCTCCACTGACCACTCCCTCACTCCTTGCCCCAACATTTTAGAGTTATGGCTATTTATGAGTGATGTCCAAACTACAATTATGGCTACTTATGAGAAACATATATTAATGTTTCTACAGTTTGGGTTGATTAAGAAACTTTTTAATGTACTAACTTGAAACAAAGAATTTTTTAAAAAATCATCTGGCAATGAGTGAAGCTATTTTCTACTCATAGGTAAAGTTTTATCCACTAAAAATCTGTTTTAAATAGTATTCTGATTTCACTGACACTTTGCTCCTATAATCTAAAATAAACTTTTGCAAATTTTCTTTTCATTCAATCCAGTTAACTTTCTAAAAAGTTCAAATGAAAGCAGAGTTTTCTAGTTGTTCAGGATGGATGAGGAAATTGGGTCTAATGAAATGTATATTGTTTATATATACTTTTTTATGAGAGTAACTGCTCAAAATCAGCAAACATTTCAGAAGTTGAATGTCTACATTATTATATTTTTTACAGATTCTGATTTTATGGAATTCAACTTAGGCTGAGAGTTTGTACTAAAACTGAGTGAGTTTTGCTAAATGGACAGTATGGAAAAGAATTAGTCTGATTAAAATTCATTAATTTTCTCTCATTGTTTATAAGCAGCCCAAGCACCTCATCTAATGTTAATAAGAAAAATTAGGATGGACTCTAGCTCTTAGTTCTGAGTCTAAACTAAATGAAATTGATTTATGACCCCTGAAAGTAAGAATAATGGCAAAAGTTAGCTAGCATTCACTCTGTGCTCATCCTAAGTGATTTACATATATTAATCCCTTCATATATTTTTAGGTCTTTTAACACAAGGTTAAGTGCTGTTTTCACTCTCTTTATCCAGTGATAAAACTGAAGTATAAAGTAATTAATTAACTTAACTAGAATCTTCCCAATAATACATTTTAGAATCTAAACTCTTATCCTAGCCTCCAGTGTATGTGGTGCCTTTGTCAAAGACAGATGACTGTATCTACCTATCTTGATCTGTATCTCTCTTTGCCTTACATTCTATTTCACTGTTCTGGTTGTCATTGTCTGTTTTTACACCAGTCCCATGATGTTTTTGTTACTCTATGATTTAAAATCAGGTATTATGATGCCTCTAGAATTGCTCTGTTTGCTAAAATTGTTTGGGGTATTCTGGTTCCCTGCGAATTTGGGGACTGTTTTTCTAGTTCAGGGACGAATGTCCTTGAAATCTTGATGGGGACTGCATTGAATCTGTAGAACACTGAAGGAAAAAACTGAAGATGATGCTAGAAGATTGGAAAGACCTCCCATGTTCCTGTAGGTAGAGGCAAAATATTAATCTTTCTTCAGTTTTCTATAATTTTCATTGTAAGAGGTCTTTCCTCTCCTTGGATAGATTTATTCATTGGTTTTTGTTGTTGTTATTGTTGAGGCTATTGTAAATGGAACTGTTTTCCTGATTTTCTTCTTTAGCAGATCAGTGCATAGAAAAGTTATTGATTTTTCTATGTTAACATTTGCTGAATTTGCATATTAGCCATAGAAAACTTCTGGGTGATTTTTTTGGATCTTCTAAGTATAGAATAATATCTACAAACAATGATAATTTGACTTCTTCCTTTATTATTTGTATCTGTTTTATTTCCTTTTCTCGCCTGATTTTTCTGGTTAAAATTTCAAGTATTATATTGAACCATAGTGATGAGAGTGGACATCCTTGTCTTGTTCCTAATTTTACAGGAGATGCTTCCAGTTTTTCCCCATTCACTATGGTGTTGGCTTTATATTTGTCAATATGTAACCTTTATGATGTTGAGATAATTTTCTTTTTTTTCATTAATGGGTGCTGGATTTTTTTAAAGTTTTTTTCTCTATGATAATATGATTTTTGTTTTTAATTCTAGTTATATGATGAATTACACTTGTTGATTTGCATATATTGAATCATCTCTAACCCTAAAACTAACTTTATTATGATGTATAATCTTATTAATGTGTTCTTGAATACAGTTTGTTAATATTTTTAAGGATTTTTGCATCTATGTTCATTGAGGATAATGGTCTGTTAGGAAACACCACTTTAAAGTGCTTTATACTTCCTTTGGACTTATTTTTACTTTCAATGTGTACTAGTCAAGATATAAAGCTTCTAAAATAATCTTTGGTTTCTTTTTACTTCATTATTATAAATGACAATATTAATCTGCATAAATGTGTTAGCTGTTTTCATACAAGATCCTGTATTAAAACACCTTTAATTATTTTTAGGAAGATAGCTATTAATGAACTCAGCTGAAATCATAGGTCATGAGTATGAATCTTTGGTATTTGAGAGATCATTGATAAATGTGTATTTTGCACATACTAGTTCTTCTTTGTAACCCAATGTTTTAGGCTCTAAAACTCATTGTATGATAAATGTGTTGTCTTTTTAATACAGAAAGTCCTTTCTTTGTATACTAGTATGAAACTATGTTGGAATAAAAATTTTTTCCTACAGTACTGTCAACACACAACACAGAACACTTCTGGTCACTGAACTATATGGGGTTTTCCTTGCATCAAGTAATTTCCCAATTTCCTGTGGACAACAACTGAATGTCTACAGTTTAACTCAATTCTATTCACATGTTTGAAGTTAGAATCAGAACCCACAGGGTAAAGTTTAGGTTCTTCAAGACTGCCTCCCACTTAGACATCAGTCACAAGTCCAGATCTGGGGGATTTCTGATTGATCATCTATAAATTGGGGGTTCCTATGACTCCCTCTTCAGGTCCAATCTTTAGGTTTAATGGCTCACAGAAATCAGGGAAACAAGGTAACCAGTGTATGATAAAGGATAATGCAAAGAGTAGAGATAAGAAAACACATGCAAAGGTACATGGGAAAAGAACATGGAACTTCTGTGTACTCTTCAAGAGCACCACCTTCCTGGAACCCCCTACCTCATGCAATCAGCAACTCACAAGTTCTCTGAACCTCCGTCTTTTGGGGTCCTTATAGAAGCTTTATATATGAGTGTGGTGATTATACATCACTGACCTTTCGTGATCAGCTCAACCTCAGCCTCTCTCCTCTTCCCAGTTGTCAGGGTGTGGGACTGACACTTCAAACTTCTAATGACATGATTGGTTTCCTTGGCAAGCAGCTCCCATCCTGAAGCTCTGTAAGAGCCCCTAATCTCAAGTCATCTCATTAGTATACAGAAAAGCACTTATTACTTTGAAGATTCCAAGGATTTTAAGAGGTCTGTACCAAGAACATATTGAATATCAAATACATATTCCTTATAAATAAATAAATCACAATAAGTTGAGGCATTGAGGTGATCATAAAAATTATTGTGTAATCTGCTGTGCAAAATGGTTTTAACCAATGTGAAAAATTATGATCATTTTCACAAAAAGTCTTTAAACCTTTTATCATACCCTTACACGCTCATACTGTCCATTATAAATATAGGGGATTTGAAAAATAATAAAACTAATATTTGTTCAGTATACTATATTTTTAAATACTAGGAACACTGAGATGTAATATTTGTTTTGTTTTGTAAAACACCAAATTTAGCTTGAGCATCACCTGCCTTCTTTCCATAATATAAGTTATGATACAAGGTGAACATCAGTGGATTGTTATAGTCCTTTTCAAGTTTGGATAAGTTTTTTTTGTTTGTTTGTTTGTTTTTGGTACTGGGGATTGAACCCAGGGACACTTAACTACTGAGCCATATTGTCAGCTTTTTTTTTTTTTTTGTATTTTATTTAGAGACACAGTCTCACTGAGTTGCTTAGGGCTTTGCTAAATTGCTGAGACTGGCTTTGAACTTATGATCCTCCTGAGTCAGCCTCTCGAGTCGCTGGGATTATAGGCCTCTGTCACCTCACCTGGCAGCTTCCAGATTTTTATGCTTTGTGCTTCCAGTGTTGTGAAATGTCTGTGAGAGTCCCTTCTGCATGATATGTACTGCTAGGTCACTTACTCTGAAACCTCTTCTTCTTACAACCACTTTCCTCACTCATGTGGGTAAGCGTGCCTTCGCTAAGTTCCCCTGGCAGCTTATCTGGGATTCCCTAACAGGAGCAGTGTCAACAGCCCCACAGTCACCTGTGGCTTCTCTAACACCATTTATACTCTGTTGAAATCCTGCTAAGTTTATTTGCACAGTGTGGTGAAAATTTCTGCCATGCCACACACATATTACTTGCTGTTACTTCCTACCACGAGGCTCAAATATTTTTATTTTTATGTTTCATATCATATTTCATCCAGAACTCAGGCAATGAAATTGTATAATCGCCAGTTGTGGCATGAATGGCCTATACCAAAGTCTGTGTAAGATAATGGGCTTTAAAAGTTTAAATAACTGCATGGTCCATTGGCTGGATTAGTGAAGTTGTCCTTTGTGATAAGTAGAAAATTTTCATATTTTCACATAAATCTCCAAGAGAATTAGAGCAACCAAGAGCTGTATCCAACAGTAACAGTGTTTTAACAGTTAAATTATTTTGCCTATACTATCTGTCTACTGCTGGAAGACAGACAACATATTTTGCTGTTGATATGTGAGCCTAATAACAGATACATGATTTGCTGTCTGTGAACATAGTAACAGATGTGCATGGCCCATCACAACTTTGAAGACAGTGATGTAACTGTTCGTTGATCATGATGTTCATCTATTATTCACATTTACATTGTGATTTGTGAACCGAAGAAAGCTTGATACTTTATAGAGTCACTACATTTAAAATACCAAGTAACTGAAATTTAAACCATGTCATTGGGGAACAAGTGTTTTTTTAATGAACTATGACAACTGAAACTCCTGCATACTGTCACTGAGCAAAATTGAGGACTGCCTTACTGTGGCTTAAGACCAATTTCAAAATATGTTTGTATAAAAGAAAGAAAACACAAGAATCCTCATTTTGTTATTTTTAAAATATCTTGTTTGAATTCACCCTTTGAATGTACAATTGAAATTTTTATTATAAAAATGCCCCGTCACTTTCATCACCACTTGCTGAATACAGGAGTCCAAGCTATTCATAGAAACCCCTTCTATGTAATTTTACAAGAATTATTAAGTGCATTAGATGTATAAGACATGATGTTAGGGTTTTTAATAAATAGATATTCTCTTACTGAGTTTTCCACATATGTTGATTCCTGCCCCCACAAATACACATACACACAGAGTCAAACAGCATGCCCACCTGGCACCTCAGGAACATGACCACCCCCTATGGGGTGGGGTGTCTCAGTGGATTTAAAAACAAGTTTGATTGGGTTCACTAATAATAAAAGAAAAAAATTACTTTGGTTTTTTTTTGACTAATACTATGCTATGTGCTTTATTGATAATATTTCATGAACTATTCAAAGCAACTACACGAGGCAGGAATTATTAGTATCCACATTGCAAATATGAAGAGAAACTGAGACTTAAAAGTTATATGACTTATCTATGTATAAGGAAAAAATTTCACTTGAGCTATTAGTCAAAGTTGAATGCCACCTTTTGCCATAGCTGGTTCTAACCAGTTGAATTTCAAATGATCATGAACTTTGAGTGACCCTGGACAGAGTCAGACTGAACCTAAATGTATTGGATGTTTTCTTGACCCACAGACAGTAGGTCTCTATTTGCCTAACATACACAGTCCTGTGAGTCCATTTCATACTTTTCATAATGCAAGTTTTCCATCCTTGGTGAACATAATCATGCTGTCACCCAATCAGACTCTCACAAACCCCTACTTTTTTACTGACTTTCCTCCTCAGAGCACCACTTACTGGATTTTCTTCCCTATGTGTACCTTTACCTGGCAGGTAAATAAAAGCAGCTTTGTTTTCTGAGCTATAGTGGTCTTTCTTTTATTTGTTGACACCCAGTATCATACATCCAGTAATTGACAGGGCTAGGGCCTAAATCCACCGGACTCACTTCAGCTCCTATGCTTGATTTTCATGTTAATTTCTTAAATAAATGATGAGAGCAAACTGTATTCAAGTTAGCTATTTCCAATATATAAAAAAGAAAGCTGATTCTATAACCTTACTCAAACTGACTTCATTTTTCCCTTTACAATGGCAGGTTCCTCCTCCTGGGGATTCCTCCCTGCTACAATAATGGCAAAAGTATGAATGCTAATACCAATGTAATAATATTAACAACACCAATGGCAATTTAAATATAGCTAGTGATTTTTCTCTTCCAAGATCTCTTTGTTTCCCACATGTTGCTAAAATACAGTGAAGTTTTTTTTTGTTTCCTTGTAATAACATCACTCCTATGATTCCATTTACTTATTTATTTATTTATTCTAATCAGTTATTCATGACAGCAGAATGCTCTTTGATTCATTGTACACAAACAGAGCACAATTTTTCACTTCTCTGGTTGTACACAAAGTAGGGTCACATCATTCATGCAATCATATATGTACCTAGGGTAATGATGTCCATCTCATCTTTCCTATTCTCATGCCCCCTCTCCTCCTCTCCCTTCCCTTTGACCAATCAAAAGTTTCTCCACTCACCAGTGCCCCCCACCCCAGTATGAATTAGCATCCACTTATCAGAGAGAACATTCGGCCTTTAGTTTTTGGGGATTGACTTACTTTGCTTAGCATGATATTCTCTAATTCCATCCATTTATCAGCAAATACCATAATTTTATTCTCTTTTATTGCTGAGTAATATTCCATTGTGTATATATATGCCACAGTTTCTTTCTTTGCCTAACATACACAGTCTTGTGAATCCATTCATCTATTGAAAGGCATCTAGGTTGCTTCCACAGTTTGGCTACT
Organism: Ictidomys tridecemlineatus; assembly: GCF_052094955.1. NCBI lineage: Eukaryota > Metazoa > Chordata > Mammalia > Rodentia > Sciuridae > Ictidomys > Ictidomys tridecemlineatus. Next base: position 55,066,163 of record NC_135487.1, read on the forward strand.
GTGAATTGTGCTGCTGTAAACATTGTTGTGGCTGCATCACTGTAGTATGCTACTTATAAGTCCTTTGGGTTATAGACCAAGGAGTCGGATAGCTGGGTCAGATGGTGATTTTGTTCCAAATTTTCCAAGGAATCTCCACATTGCTTTCCAGATTGGTTACACCAGTTTGCAGTCCCACCAGCAATGTATGAGTGTGCCTTTTCCCCCACATCCTAATCAAAACTATTCTAAGATTTTATTTCACTCCTATGATTCCTTTCTGTGGCTCTAGGATACAGCATTTAAGTATAGAGTGGTAGGGATTGTGGCAAACAGGAGACCCACCAAAGGACTGTGCCCATTTGAAGACAGTAGTTATAATTCTATATCCATTGCTTCTCAGGGAAGAATATAGGCCCAGTATTACCAAATTTGCAAGGAGCACCAAAAATCTGGATCAATAGTGTATATTTACTACTTTTTAATAATTCTAGGCAAAGCAAACAAAGCATGTCTACAGGCAGGGTAATGTAGCAGAGCCATGTTATCTGATTTCAGTCCCAGATTTGCCAATTTGTATGGCTTTTAGAAAGTTTCTTAGCCTATTTAAGCCTCAATTTTCTTATTTATAAAATGAGCTTTAAAATAGAGGGGTTCCCCCCCCCCAAAAAAGAGAGAGATTAGTAGGTCTTTCTATCTCTAAAATGCTTGATAAAATACAATCACATTAGTGTTTTTGTTTTTACTGCTTTTCCCCATTCATCCTCTCTTCATTGGACCTCCCACCACACTCTTCTACCTACTCAGTGCTGTTTCAGGGACTCATTCCAAGATACACATTCTGAACTTCTGGCTAAAAATGACACCTAAGTTATAAACAAACACAAAAATAAAAATTCTTCCATAATTTCCAATGGCTCAGCTGAATGACAAATTCAGAAGTGGAAAAAATTAACCTTATTTATTTTACCAAATCAAAACACTCATTTAATGATATAGAACCATTCAACTAAACTGATTAAAATTAATGAATTGATGTAATATTTTGTAATCCTTGATGAACTACTTTTGTTTGGTGATTGGATATGTGGTTTTGCAAAAAAAAAATTTGCCGGAATGACTAACTACTGTGTTCAACTTTTCAGTTTATCTTTACTAGAAGAATTCGACTGTAGCTGTAATGAACTGGAGTCTCTACCATCTACTATTGGCTACCTTCACAGTCTCCGAACATTAGCAGTTGATGAAAATTTCCTTCCAGAATTACCCAGAGAAGTGGGTTTTCCATAAATTAATTTTTAATGAATATGTTTTTAAATGAAATATTTACAAATGAAATAGCAGAGTAGGTTCATGAGTTGAGCAAATGTGTATAGGAATTATCTATGTAATCATTCTGTTTTAAATGACAAATATTCTTACATTTAAACCAGAAAAATGCATTTGACTTAAATATCGCTTACAAAGAATAAAATAATTATAATAAACATTATATGATAATTATAATAAATATTAAAATAAGTATAATAAATATAAGTTAATGCAAGGAATACAATTTTAAACAATTTATGTATTTTGCTTTTAAGAACAATAGAAGTAACATTTTTGGATAATGACATTTCCATTTCTAAAGTAAAAGGGTTTTCATTGCTATAAATATTTGTAAGGTTTCCAATTACATACTAATATCATGTTAACGTCCAGATTCACAAAGAGATTCTGTTAATTATTAACCTCTAAACAGACTTTCATTTACTAATGTCAAAAAAGAATGTGAAGCATATTTTCAATTTAACATTTTATACTAAATAGTTCCATATGATGGAAAATAATCACTATATCATTATTTTAAAGCCAAAAGTTATGAATAAAAGTGATAAATAACATTGTAATGTGAAATAAAATTAGCTTTGCCAAAGAACTGTCAATAATATTTCATTTTTTGAATATGTATGCTCTGCTATTAAAAACATAGAGATTATTACTTACTTAGAAAAAACAATCTGATTCATAAAAACAATAGTGTTGACAGATATTTTAATAGTAAGATTTTTAATAAAATGCTTCCTTGTTAATATTTAAAATAATGAGGTATATATTGCCTTAATATCTAAATATGTATATAAATATTTTTAAAAGATTATAAAAAGGATAGTACACATATTAAGAGAAAGTTTAAAGTGAGAGAAATCAATGAGTTAATTGGTTTAGTAAATTAGAAAAATTAATATAACAACAGCTCTACATTGTTACTCTTCACCTATTTTCTTTTGTTACCAATAGATTGGAAGCTGTAAGAATGTCACAGTTATGTCTCTACGCTCCAATAAGCTGGAATTTCTTCCTGAAGAAATTGGACAGATGCAGAAACTGAGAGTTTTAAATTTGAGTGATAACAGGTATTTAACCATCACATACTAGTTATTTACTAAAAGCAAATTGTAGGTTTTTTTGTCTATAATTTGGAAAGCATTTTCTGTATCTTGTGAGGTATATGGAATGCAAATATGTGTGCTTTGTGTAGACAATAGCAGGACTAAATTATTTTTAAAACAACTATTTCTAAGTTTTGTTATATGATTATATCAGAATCACATATTATATGTTAAAATTACATAAAACCTATACACCAAGTGTAACCAAAAGCAGAAAGCATAGTAATACAAAAAACATGAAAAAATAATTGTAATAAATAACTGCAAATCCATTTTTTAAATATATGCATATAGCTGGCTGCAGTAGTGCAGGCCTGTAATCCCAGCAGCTTGAGAGAGTGAGACAGGAGGATCATGAGTTCAAAGCGAGACTCAGCAAAAGCCAGAGGTTAAGCAACTCAGTGAGACTCTGTCTCTAAATAAAATACAAAATAGGGCTGAGGATATTGCTCAGTGTACAAGTGCCCCTGAATTCAATCATCCCTGGTTCCATAAAATATATGCATATATTTGTTCCATAAAATTGTTCCATAAAATATATGCATATATATATATGCCGCAGCCCAGCTGGCTGGGCAAAATAACAACTTGTATAGATTGATACAGCAGGAGTGGGAGCCATTTATTGTAGTACAGGAGGCTTTTATATATACATTCCACACAGCTTATCTTACTTAACATAAACTAGATACAGCAGTCAACCAATAAGGAATCTCCACACTTAATGGCTCGCTGGCGTTACTTCACAAACCACTCCCTCTGCAAAATGCCAGGCGCCATCTTGACTTGTTTACAGACTCTAACATATATATATATATATATATATATATATATATATATATCTCCAATACATTGGGCAATGTGTATATTTCACCTCTACCAAAGTGCTGGTAAAAACATTGCTTGTAAACTCATACTCCAAAGGCATAAGGTTTGTACATTATAGTTAGGAAATCCAAATGACCACTCAGTCATGTTCAAAACAGAATGAACAACAAAAAAAAAAAGGATAAGCCTCTTCTTGTGACAACAATATTATGTTGATGGATGGGTAAGAAGAAAAACTGAAGCTACGGTTCCTCTTTGTTCCTACCTTCTCTGTGAAAACAATTACATTCCAATAGGAAAGGATAAAGGTAGATATTAACCAGAAATAACTATTAAATTGATAAAGTGATTAGGAATAGGATAAATACTCTATATTCTCAGTAAATTCAATCAGACAATGATGGTACAAGGAACTAAGAGAGTGAAACTGTCCAAGGTGAGCCTTTGTGAAATCATGAGGAAAATTTATGAAAGTTTCAGGATAAGCATTAAAGTTATTTTTTTTTCTTTTTACTTTGCTTAAGAAAAAAGTAATGTGAATTTTCAAAATTTATTCTCTTAATAACTAAACAATATTCCCAACTAAGAGAATAAAACATTTTACTTTAAAAGATTTGGAATTTTATTTATAAATTAAGCTAAGAAGAGGCACCAAAGCTTTGTGCATCTAAAGGAAGTAATATCCTTAAAATGCTATTTCCTCTCTGAGTTACCAGACTGGAAATGAAGAGAATGCCTTAAATGTTGTGTCTGAATTTCTGCAAGACACTTATTGAAACCTCTAATTGCATTCTAATGAATTAGATTAGGAAATACGGACATGAAAATATCATAGGAAGGTAGATTCCTATTAGATTCAATTATAGTCCCCACCAGAAGCATTATTGTCAATCGGGAGAGAGGGTTATTGTGCTGAGTTTTAGAAGTCTCTCCTAAATTTTTGCTCTGCTCAATTTTTTTCATTAATACTCTGTATGATTATATAACAAATCTGCTTACCAAATATCACAAATGCCCACAACCAGAAGGATTATTAATGGATATAGCAGACTCAAGTGCCTAGTATGAACCAGATATACTGCTAGTTACTAGGGCAAAACAGGAATAGACTGAGGAGCTTACAACATCAGGAATTAAAATACTTCATCAAGCCAAAAATAGTTGATTAATGTATCCCCTAGTACAAAAAATGGAACATAAAATGGAGCCAAATTAATACTTTCAATTAATGAGTCAATTAATGAATCAGAGGAAAAATCAATATTCAGTCAAAGCTGAGGCCAAAGTTCAACATCACCATCAGAGAATGAACTGCTTGGAGAGAAGCTTAAGTAAGAAATGTTATCCAAAAGTAATGATGACTGCAGTTCTGTATTTACAATATAACAGATTTTTTAAAGTTTGACATTTTAATTAGGAACAGTGATTCTTCCACCCTGTCAACTACAAACTTGCTCCTTGGTCAAAGTACTGCATATTTATCATACAAAATTAGAGGCTCACCTTCTACAGAAGCCTCTGAAATAGCAAGGAAAAATGAGGTTCCCTTGTTCATCTCTAACAGTTTTTTTTTCATATTCTACATTTATCACTGGATTCAGGATGATTTATCATGTATATTGTTGTACAGGATGTACATGTTGGACATGTTTTCCCCTCATGTAATTTGGATGCAGGAGAATTGACATCCACTTTAAATTTATCCTCATATTATGTGAAAAAACATTCTCTTTATAAGAGTTACTTCACAATTTCTGCTGTGAGTGAACTTAAATAACTACAAATTAGAAACAGCTTTCATGGGTAATTTGGTTGAAAGTTAAAGTTGTAATTCTATGAGAAAAAAAAATGTGATACAATTTAATATCTACTGTCTCTTCAAATTTATTAAATTATTTGAAAGTACTTAATTGCTTTTGCAATACAATTAACTCTTTAATTACTGTAAATTTTCCTCTTCCCTTATTGAAATACGTTTATCAATTTGTTGATAGAATTTCAATGTTAAAGACTTAAGGAAATTTTCTTTCCAAGTTAAGCATTTTCTAACATGTTCCTCTATGATCCAAAGTGATAACGCAGTAAATCTCATTGGCATGCTACTTAGTACCACTCACTTTGCTGACTAGCAATGACAATAACCTTTGTAATCACATTGTGTTGACCATGTACATGCACAATTTCAAGGATTTAAGGCAGTATATTGAAGTAGGCATTTAGCCTTCCAAAGGCTGAAGCCAAAGTTAAATATGTAGCATTCACTAAATATAAAAGCTGAAGCCAAACTTCACACAAAGTTAAATATATAATTTTGATTTAATATCAAGGCTGAGGCCAAACTTTACGAGTCTCAAAAAATGTGATTTTTTAAAGATTCCTTCTTTGTGCATTATAGTTATAGACAATATTGGGGTTCATTTTGACATAATCATATAAGCATAGAATATAAATTTGCTCCACTTCAGATTCCTTTTTTGAATATCTTCTATACAATACACCAGGAGTAGAAGAACAAAAGGACACATTCCCTGGAGGTCAGCATAACTTTGGGAGCTGTAAACTTATTTAGTAGTAAGATGGACAGGTCCCCTGGCCCTCACAGAATCTATGGTTTTGTGGGGAAAACCGTAAACAATAAATAAATAATTACAAAAATCAAATTTAATTAAATACTTCAGTGTGTTCTATGAAGGAAAATGCCTAGTGCTGGAAAACTGGATTAAGAAAAGTAGTTTAAATGAAGAGTCAAGGAAAAAACTCTTTGAAAAAATGACATTTAAACTGAGAACTAGAAGACTTGTGGGATTTAATCACATGAAGTATGGTAGAATTGTATGGTAGATGAAGTATTGGTCAAATCTTATTTTTTTTTTGGTTGAACCTTATAATAGGCTGATAGAGGGCCAGTGTGCTGATGCAACTATCAGGAAATGAGCAGCTGGAACAACTACTGGAGGGATGATGGATCCCAGATTGTTTAAGTCTGACAGTGCATGTCAACAATTTTTTAATTTTATCTTGATACAATGGGAAGCTTTTGCAGGGTTAAAAATACATTCACTTTTAGAGGATTATTGAGACTGCTCAGTGGAATGGTGAAAGGATTGAAGGAAAAAATGGAATCAACCACATTATAATATTTTATTTATTTACTTGTTCATTCTTTTTAGACATACATGTCAACAGAGTGTGTTTTGACAGTGGAGTGTATTACACATACATGGAGTATAACTTATCCTAACTAGGATCCCATTCCTGTGTTTGAACATGATATGGAGTTACACATAGGAAAATGATGTCTAATTCATTCTACTGTCACAATATAGTATGTGAAAAAATTCTTCTTAGATATGACTCATCCATCTTCACCTATGCTATTAGAATTTTCTTATTTTTACAGATTGAAGAATTTACCATTCTCATTTACCAAACTTAAAGAGCTTGCAGCTTTGTGGCTTTCTGACAATCAGGTAAAAACTTTTATTACCTGATTTATTTTATTTGTGAACATGAATTACAATTGAAACTTTGAATTACTCTTTCCCACTGATATCTTTGACCGTTAATACAAAATATTCTTTATCCCCTGAAAAGATTTTTCTAAAGGTAGCAGTACAAACATTGCCATAGACTATACTACCATCTCTATATTTTAAATACTTATGTTTAATATCTACTTCATTGTCAGAGATCTAAACATAAAAAGATCATTTTTATAGCTTCTTAACTCCTGGTGGTACACATATGTCCTTAGAGAATGTATTTTAATTATATCTCTGTGCATAAAGAATAAGAAACCATTACCACAATCCCCACAAGAGGGATTTCTTATCTTCTATGTTCTCTTTTCTTCTTATGCTTTTAATTATAATCAATTTAATTTTAAAACTTTATTCAAGAAACTTGCTAGTATCTTTCAGCAACTATTGTCAGTATTTTCTGTGAAAATGTTTTATTATTAATTTTTATATTCATGAAAATAGATTATAATTGAATCAGTAATTGAGTATTATGAATAATTTTATTAATTGGAAAATACCAAGAAACAACTGGAGACAACTGATTTGCCAACTAAAGAAATAATATTGACATAGTTTATCCCTCTTTTTCTTTGTGTTTCTACAATTTTGAAACAGTCATGCCCAAATACAAATGATTAAATGAAAGCAAGCCATCTTGTATTTAATTTATCAATTTTTTTCCTGAGCATAAAAGAATATCTACTGACAAATGGATGTTCATAATCCTAGATATTACATGAAAAATTAAAAATATCTTCTACAAAATGTAAAATGTAAATGTAAGAATAATGTTTGCATTTCTACAGTCACTACAGCACTTGTTTTCATCGATTGAGTAAAAAATTAGATTGTCTTTCAAATTCAGGTCTTATCAATAAACTATAGATTTTTTTACATGGTCAATATAACATAAATAAATCCTCTCTGGAGTCAATATGAACTATGCTAATGAAACAGTCTATTTTGCAGTCTCATATTGCAAATAAACATCACTTAATATCATGATTTATTATTGTTGTGTGAGAAGGAACAAAACAGTGACTGCATCATTTAACTTTTATTTTGAACACTGATTTAATGTATTGCCGACAGTTTCATGAGAAAAGCTGGTATATCAGATCCCCTTTATGCTTCACTCCTATTAATAATTATCACAGGATAAGCAGATTTTCAATATATTAATAATATGAACATTTTCAATATATTTCTGATACATAATATGTGAGATCTGAAAGCCATTCATAAATAGTTATTTTTAAAATAAAATTAATGATAGAAAACAAACTGTGACCATAAATATATCTTGATACATCAGACACATGTATAGTTGCTTATTTATGTGTGGACCTTTTCTTTTGGGTTGCAAAAGTATTTCTTAATGCTTAATAAATGAATGTTTATGTTTTAATCTAACTAAATGCATAGATGATCTTGCATAGGATGAACTTTATAGCAAATTCCATTTCTTTCCAGGGCAACTGTCTATGAAAATGAATAGGCATGTAGGACTACACTAAAAACTTACTAAAGTTGAAACAGTTTAACACATTTTGGTCTCATCAGCATTAAAACTGACATTTCTTAGCTGAATAGGTTTTGGTAAGTTTTATAAAAATGTATACTACTGAAGAAGAAAACTTCATTACAAAAATGTTAGAATTTGAAAATATTTCTCGGCAATAGTCTTATTTATGGTATACTTTATTTCCATTTTTCACTCACTTTTCTTTCAATTTTCATTCATCTTAGTGAGGCCAGACTATTGACCATTATCTTATATAAAATAAATATTATTCAGATTTTCAACGTTTTTCATCTAATTTATGTGTTTTCTGCTTCCAGTCCAAAGCTCTTATCCCTTTACAAACGGAAGCCCATCCAGAAACAAAGCAAAGAGTATTGACTAACTATATGTTTCCCCAGCAACCTCGTGGTGATGAAGGTAAAAATTGTCCATAGAAATGTGTTCTACATTTATAATGATGGATTAAAAAGACTATTTTCATTCTGATCTCTGGCCAGGAGGATTAGCATATGAGCAAGCTAATAAAGATAATTATAAAAGGCAAATATATCATTTGGAAGTTTAAGCATGAGTCTCTACACTATAGTATTTTAAGATTCCAAATACTAAACTCTTCCTCTTTATATCTTACATGAAAATAATGTTGGCATGTAGACACCACTTCTCTTGGCAACAAGACACAGGGCTAGTTAACCAAAGTGGTATCCAACAATTGCAATGAGCTGAGAGCTATCAGAACCTAAGGAAAGTTCAAAGGGCTGATTCATTTCCAGTGTTCACTTACTGCATGAACACAGTTTAAACATTTACTTCAGTGATCTTAAGCACCCAGAATGTCATGTTATTAGTTAACCATGGAGAGAAAACTGAAAAATAATGATCATTGTTTTTCTTTTTCCAGTTTAGTTTTCCCCCAAAAAAGTCAGTAATTATGAAATACCATTTTTAAAAAACTTAAATCTTTCTCAATAATTAAATTTCACATTTTTCATAAAAATTCTTAAATTTTTACTATTTGAAATCTAGCACATGCTGGTATGAACATTTTCTATAGTCATAGAGTAACAGTGATTCTTGTAGGAGTAAACCCTCTTTACTTTAGCCATGGATTCAATCCACTCAATCCACCTGAAAGAGAACAACATGTAAAATAAACCGTTTGCTCATGTATTTCTTATTTTGAGAGAAAATTATCACAAAAGGCTTTAGTGTTTTGACTTTCAAATCTAAGTGAATTTGCCTCCTTGGTTTATTATTTTGGGTTCTATTATTTTTGTTTCTTTTGAGGAAAGAAAGTTGCTAATTGTAAAGTTTTCTTGAAATTCAATCAAGTGACCTTTTGGTTTGTCAGACAGCAGAGTAATAAATGAATCTTTAGAATCTCTTACAACAAAAAAATACAAGATAAAAGCTATCCTTTGGTAAAGAATGTAGCCTAAGCTGAGTAATTTAATTGAATTTTCTTGTGAAGAAATATTACTATTAGCCAATATTCTGATGTGAATTAAAGATTTATAAACCATGTTTCCTGTAAATTTGAGACATTTTAAACTAACTGAAACCTTAGTGTTAAAGACTAAATTTTCTACTTGTTCTCTACCTCAAAAACATTGGCCCTTCCCAAACACACCAAAGAACAAAGTTGCAATCATGGGCACTGTATTGCAAAATCGTTCTTATGTTGAATCTTTCATTGAAAAATAACATCCTGATGAGCGTTTAGTGGGTGTGGATAGGAGCTGTGTAATCACATCTATATGGAATAAAATCCTGAGTTCATCACAGAGAAGCTGCATGACTTAAAGCAAGCATCTTAAAACTCAAGTGTAGTTTCATCATTAAGAGAATAAGAATGTATTAGAACTACTGTTACACTCCTGTGAGGATAAAAGAGATTGTGTAGAGTGTTTTATCCAGGACTCTGTCTTATTATCTTATTACTGCTGTCCTCTGGGGAGTCCATTCTCTATATTAGACAACTTCCCAATGTCCTTGAGTAATTAATGTATACTTAAGTAATCAATCTATACTTGAGTTAGATGTTAAAAGACCATGTGACAAATATCAAGGAAATTTTACTCCTTTTTTCTCTTTCTTTCCTCCTGTCTTTTCCCTTCCTCAAATTCCTTCTCTCTCTAGCTTTCTTCTTTCCTGTAATTATTTTTGCATTCATTTGTAGTTGTCACCCGTTTTTTTTTTGCATAGTAATTAAACTCTATTAATAGCACTCTATTTTGAAAAAACGCAATAATACTTTGGAATCTAACTGTAGATTTCCAGTCAGACAGTGACAGCTTTAACCCTACACTGTGGGAAGAGCAGAGACAACAACGCATGACCGTTGCCTTTGAATTTGAAGAAAAGAAAGAAGACGATGAAAACGCTGGGAAAGTTAAGGTGAACCTTTTAGCTTTTGTTTCTCTCTTCTCCATCTTTCAGTTTTTCCATTGTGATTATTAAGATAGACTGTAGGATAAATTGAGTGACCTCTGCTGGAAGGTCAGATGCATCTTCAAGTCCCATGGCGGTCCCTTTCATTAGAGCAGCCTGATAGTTTGGAAGCACTAATGTGCTTCAGAAGAAGACTGATGTCCTAGTTCTGACTGAGGAAGTTTGATACGCCACCCAAGCCATCTTACAGAACAGTAAGGCAGGAGAGATTCAAGCTGAAAGTTTTTAAAAAAAGAAGTCCAAGTGATGGACTTCCACTAAGCACTCTTATTTCTTCTGACACACTGCAATGATTTTCTTTTCATCACTGAGCAAGGCATTGTGCAGACTATATGAGCATAAAATTCACATTTATGAAAGGACTACTTGATTAGCATGCTACAGGGACATTAAATCTCCTAAAGTTTCTGTCCCAGGTATGTTTGAGAAAAATTTGTCAATTTTATTTAAGTTTTAAATTAACATTTTAATTTAACATTTTAAATTAAATGTTAAATTAATTAAATTTAACATTTTAAAGGAGATGAGTATCTAATGACAAGTGATGTTTCTATGGAAAATAACTTCAAAAATTTTTTCCTACTTCAAAGCATATTTTTTAAAAAATCCATATTGGGACTAATCTAAATCATGTAATGTGGTTGAATTTTAAAATCTGTGTTTTTCCATTATTTAGAATTTTAACCAGAGCTGTGAAGATATTGGTGTTATGCTTTGGGATCTCCAAAATGATGAGCTAAATAAATATCTTTTCTTTACAAAGTAAAATAAATAAATAAGACTTTAAATGTCATCAGAATTTATTTATATTTTATTAACACCTGATTTTCATGTTATTCTCATGGCAACATCTTGAATCTCTCATTAATTTTTAAATATTATTTAAATATTTTTCCATCATGAATACTAACAGCTCTCATTCTTAGTGTCTAATTACCTAAGTAATTGTATATGCATCCTATTAATAAATCCAAATTGTGTGACGTGTTTTCTGTCCACTCCTTCCCATATTTTCTAAGCATTATTTATTTAGCTATTATTTATAGAACCTTATAAGAATTACAAAAGTAACTAAGTGTTTACCAACAAGGCATACCTATAGTATTATGGAGAAACCAAGATGGATTTCCAATCCAAAATGATATTTTTTGTTAAAGATTTGTGTTTTAAAAAATGTTTCTTTCTGGGTGGTTGGTTAGTACCATCTAACAACCAATGAAACATTTTTTTTAACTTGTAAATTCCTAGAAAAAAATATGCTAACATAAAAAACAAGAAACCAACCAAACTCTGGAACATTCAGTTCCTCTTTTAAGGATTTCATGTTAAATCTAGAACTAATGGATGATGCATTCTATATTGGACCCCTTATTCATGTTTGTATTTCATTGAATTGTCAAAAACTACATGCTTCTTCTTAAAACTCTATATCCAGAGGATTCAAGGAAAAAAAAGTGCATTTAATATACTCTGGTATATGTCTCAATGAAAACATAAAATATAGTAAATGCAAGCAATTATTTAGAAGCCCTGTTTGTGTGTTACCTGATTAGATTTGTTTATAATCAGAGTAGGTTCATTATACTTTAGAATGGTTTATCCTTATGTTTATTTACGTATGATTGATTCATATTTTGGTAAAACAATGTTTTCCCAAAATCTCTAACTACTTGACTTTGACTAATTTGAATATCTCCAATGCCACCGGCTATTGGACAAATTAGAGCACAAACAAACTTCTAAATAAATCATCATGGAAATATGATGAATGGATATATTTAAATCTGACACTAAATTAATTACACTTTTCTGGTTCATTACATGTATACTAAATTTAGCACCATTTTACCTTTAATTTTCTTGAAATGTGAAAAGGAACCATTGACCTATGCCATCAACTTAAAAATGGACTAGAGTATAATGCCCTACTTGGAGTGTATATAGTGTAGTATGAATGCTTTATTGTGTGAAGAAACGGTGACCATGTAGCTTCATATGATCCTGGTACTGTTTTATTTCATGAATTTAAAACTCATTTTAATGATAGTCATTTTAAATGCATTACCCAGAGTTAAATTTAAAAAAAAAATCAAAAGTAGAAAATGATAAAGTAAAAGTATTGCTACAGTGCTCCTCTTTCTCCCAGAAAATGGAGATTCCTTCTCCCACAGGATCTCTCCTGCCAAGCCCCCTGGGAAAGGGGCCAGCGTGGGATTACTCTCCAACCTGCCAGACTGTCTGGCGATTGCTGCACACCATGGGCCAGGTGTGATCAGCAGATCCAAGATATGCCCGTCCCCCAGAATGACCCACAGCTGGCATGGGGTTGTATAAGTGGCCTCCAGCAGGAAAGGAGCATGTGTACTCCATTGCCAGTTGCAGCACAATCTACCACTCTTCCCTCTCTAAGTGGCAGACAGGTAGGCCTAGGTTTTTGGGATAGGAGAATTCCCCCATGTAGAGGCAACCTTGGAACAGTGGTTTATGGGGTATGTTCTGCATGATTTTGGGAAAAGAAATGTTGATCACATAGGACTTTCAAATTGCCAATGTTTGATCCCTATTTAAGTGTTTGCTTATTGACATTGGCATTGGGGTGGGAAGAGGACTGAGTCAGAGGGGAGGGAACACCAACATGAGGTGCCTATTGGTGGGGTATCTGGCATGGTTTTGAGTTGGGTGTTCATTTTTATTTACAATTTTTATTTTAAAAGACTCTTTAAAGTGTGGGAATACCAATAGTTGGGCGGAATGTTGATAACACTATCAATGCAATATAAATTGTCCTCCCTACATATGCGCATTTTTATAATGTCAATTCTAGGGAAAGTTAAATAGCCAAAACTTGATTCCTAAAATAGCAGGAGTGTAAACTGAGATTTGCTGAGAGTGTACTTTAAGCACAAAGATAGACATTTGTTGAAAAGCATCAATTTCCTATAATTTTGAAGACTCAGATGATATGAATTCCTGTAAGAGAAGACTGGGTGATGGGATGTGGCATATATTAGTGGGATGGGTATATAAGAGATTAATGGGCAGAAAACATGTCTTAATGAGATATGAAAGAACACTGCATTTCCCATCCACATGTAATGGACTAGATTCTTATTCTGTGTCTTATATTCTTTCTACAATATAAGACAAGCTAAGAATGCATTTTCCTGACTAAAATGGTATGTTTCCTTTCTTTGTAAAATATTCTGATTAATTCCTAGAATAAGATGATATTTATATTAGTGATCAAAGCACTATTGTTTCTCTTACTGGAATTTACAATCTCAAATCAAATTATAATTTGATCATTATATGAAATATATTATATTATCTAAGTATAATATAATATATGAGAAACAGTTCTTTATAAATTCAGTGTCCAAGTTATTAATTATTTCTTCATTGCTATATTTTTGAGGTCTCCAACATCTTGCAGCTGCTATTTGCATTTACTGCACTTTATTTAGATTTGAGAAGCACAGAATGCTGTGAAACATTTCTATTTTCCAAAATGAAAATAAAATAATATTTTAGTAAAAATATTGCATTTAATAGAATGTATATTTTACATGAGCAAATACTTTATAGTGAGTGATAAATTTAATATTTTATAAGATACAATTAATAGATTTTCCCACCTATCTATATAAGAAATAAAATTATTTCTTTTTCATGCTTTATTAGAATAAGGAAATATTTCTAGCCTATATATTTAGAAATATACAGAAACTGCTTTTTTGGTGGGGGAGGAGTACCAGGGATTGAACTCAGAGGCACTTGATCACTGAGCCACATCCCCAGCCCTATTTTGTGTTTTATTTAAAGACAGTGTCTCACTGAGTTGCTTATCGACTTGCTAAATTGCTGAGACTGGCTTTGAACTCACAATCCTCCTGCCTCTACCTCCCAAGCCTCTGGGATTACAGGTGTGCGCCACCACACTCAGCCCAGAAATTGCTTTTATATTTGAGAATTACTGAACTACTAATATGGCCATGTTTATTCACTTCTGAAGTACCGCATGCAGTTGGAAAGTGAAAAAGCAAAGCAGTCCATAACAAAGCATAAATAAGTTTGTAGAGCTTGAAAATGGAATAGAATTATAAAATATAGGTTCATTTTTAAGAGAAATTAGGAAGTAGTTACTTAGCCTCCATTTAAAAAAAAAGAAATTATCTTGTTATTTAATTCAGTAAAATTCACTGTTTAGACTTATAGTATTTCTTATACAAGGTTATACAATTATATGCTGCACCTATTCTCATGAATATCTCTGGTCAGCATAAAGAGTGCATTAGAAAAACTGAGTTTGACTATAACCTTTGACAGGTTACTTATATTGTCCAAGCCCCAGCTTTCTTCCTATATAGTGGGAACAGCTGCACTAATAAATTTCAAAATTTAAATGAGATAAAATTATTAATGATTCATTCTATAACTGATAAATAAGAATTTATTATTTAAGATATAAATAATTCAGAATTATACCTATAGAATTAACTATGAATACTATTTTGTATTATATCAATAATTAATTAGAAATTAAATATCCCTATAAAACATTTAGCCTAGTGACAGGCACATGACAGATGCCGAATAAATGGTAACTGTTGCTACATGCAATATAAAAAAAGATTGAGACATTTACATTTATTATGGTTATATATGTAGTATAGAATCTAGATTACTAAAGGAATCATATTTTTAAAATACTTAGTAGTATCTGTTATTAGAAATAATGTTTAATCTCTGCAAAACTTATACACTTCCAAGGAATTGCCATATTTATCTCATTTTAGCTCTAAGTTAACCCAAATATGTGGAAAAGCTATTATCATCCCCAATTCACATGATTTGAGAAACAAAATGATTAGCAGCTGATAGCTAATTGGTATTAAATGTGTGGCTTAAGTTATGCCTTCTGACTCTAGGTCCAGTAAGTTCTGCTAGTAAACAGGCAAGAAATTTATTTTCTAGGAAAAACAAATCCAAGTTTTATGAGACTTCATCCATAACTTGAGAACAGGCTTCTTTAAGGAAAAAAAAAAGTATTTAAAATGACCATGCAAATACATAAATAGGGCCACTTGCAAAGTTTCAGAAGAGACATCTAAAAGTGATTGGCCCCAGAGCTTAAGCTTCATTAACTTCATGGTAAATCTGTTTTTATATTCAAATATTTTCATGGAAATAAAATGCCCATCCATATTCAGGTGATCTGACCAAACTATCACATTAACTTGCTTATAAATTAACCAAAAATTATTAGCAGCATGGCCCTTAGTACATAGTCATCTAATTGTGTCATGTGGGACATAGCATGTATAAAAACTAAATTACATTATTCAATGAAGTATTTAATTCAATTAAGGAAGAACATCCCACATTTCTTTTACCTTTGATTCAATTTATGTGTAATTTTAGTGTTGAGAATTTTTTTAAGTTGCATAGAATTTTAATTTAATGCCCTACTTTAGAATATTTTTCATTCATATACCACTGGTTATTAAAAATAAAAAGATATTCTTAATTGGCATGATAGTCATACCATTCTACAATTTACTTTTCTTTTAGAAAATGTAGTTTTTTGACTTTTAGCCCTTTGATGTCTAGTACTTTTAAACAAGTTCAACAATGTAATTTAAAAATTAGATTTAATTCATAATTCACATTCCTTATACTAATCCAAACAGCAGATCCATGAATGCATGCATTCCAATGCACTTTGTCTAGCATGAATATCATTGTTTTTGTGTTTTTTTTAAGAATGCATTACAAATTAATTACCCCAGGGTGTATTAATATTATATTCTAACAACTTATAGTTTTTTTCTCTAAAGTTTAACTTTGTCTTGCGTTATTATGACTGTATTTCTATATATTATTAATTTCATTCTTATTTATTTGGGAGTGTACAAGATTAAACTACACTTAAACACTCCAGCAAAATTAACTGATTTTTCATCTGCTTTCCTAAAATGTATTGGACAAGTAATTTCATATTTTTAACATTGAAAGGCATGTCAGCAATCATCTAATGAATTCCAATCCCAGCATTTGATTAGGAAAATGAGCCACAAGGAAGACAAAATACTATGAAGAATAACACAGTTGGTGGATTCGCTAAAACTGCAGATGAGCAAAAGTGTTTGAATTCCTATTCATAATCCTCAGATCTGTGCCACCATCATAGCTCCTACATTCCATGGGTGACTTGGGTGAGGGGGCTCTCCCTCCTTCTCCTTTTCCTTCTATGTCCCACTCTGTCCTCTGCCTTCAGCTTCTCTTCCACCTCCTCTCCTCCCACCCCAACCCTCACACAGGCACTTTCCACAGACACATAACTCACCACGATCACATAAACCATTTCATTTTGCAAAGTTGATTCTACTCAGATTCTAAAGGCATGATTGTTGAATAAGCCAGGCCAAGTAAATCTCCCTGGTGTTTCTTCTCCACTCCCTCTCAATGAAAAATAGAAAACTTCCATTTATTCTATTTTTAAATACCTTATAATAAGTACTCTTATTGTAGGATATGAAATAATTTATCATTAAGAATAGTCATTAATTTGTGTTCCTGAAGGTCAGGTTGATACCCAAAATGTATTAAAAATGGAAATAAATATACAGATAAACATAAGTCAGAATTTACATACTTACTTAAAATAATTTAGAAAATAGTCTTAAGTTTTTAATTTCTCTTCATTGTAAGAAGCATGTTACTTTTTTGTTGTTGTTAAAAACTAAATTTGAAAGCCAAAGCATGTTTTCCTTAAGGATTAACAAGAATTACTATCCTACCTTTTGATGTAACATGCTAATTATATATTTGGGCGAATGCATATCTGGCCAGAAGATATTGTCAGCTCCCCATTTTTGGACACACAACTCTACTTGTAAATCTTTTGGGGTCTCTTTCCATTGCCTGCATTGATACTCCAAAGATGTCACTTAATGTAATTATTATTATTTATAGATAATTAATATAGAGAACAGTCTCTAAAGTATGATAGTAGCTGGTAATAACTTGATTAAATTTTTTCAGAGATTACCAAGCACTTAACTGCTATCCTAGTCATGTAGGTAGGTCTAAAGATAGGATATGATCCAAAAACTGTTTATCATCTAGAAGGGTAAGAAGGAGTGGGGAAGTCCCATGAGATTGAATGTGAGAAGAACACTATATGTTCTATGCTGGAGCATTTTCTCAAGCAGCTCAACACTCACTGTATTGCATTTGGTTATACTACTGCACATAAAATGGAGTAGCTTTGTGAGCATGCTTGCTGAAATTATTTTTGTTAAATTTCTTTTTATAAACTTCTAGGTTGAAATAAACCTAAAACGATATCCAACTCCTTACCCAGAGGATTTAAAGAATATGGTAAAATCTGTTCAAAATCTGGTGGGTAAGCCAAGCCATGGAGTACGTGTTGAGAATTCAAATCCAACTGCTAACACGGAGCAAACTGTGAAAGAAAAATTTGAACACAAGTGGCCGGTAGCCCCAAAGGAGATTACAGTGGAGGTATTTGAAGGTTATTGGTAATTGCCAGTGTGGTTTGAAATTTTTTGAATTCTAAGTAATTTGGTTTCTTTTTTAAACGGAATAGATAGATCTTCCTTGATAAGTTCAATAAGTGCATTTTTTCCCAAAAATACAATGTTTATTCTTTTAAATTATGAGGGTTGTAATTAATAAATCACAGATAAATGATGCCCTCATGCCCTAATATCATTACTACAACTCCAAATATTCCAATACACAGAATGAACAGTTTGCCACCCAGTATAGCCTAGCCAAGGAATGCATTATATCATTGATGTTATTTTGGCTACCCCAATCTTATATAGTCATTAGGAAAAACTAACTGAAGATTTTTCATTCAGTAAATCTTAATAAAATTCCTAATACATTTTAGAGCAAATGTTTTAAAATATTTTTGGTTTGGGTTACAACCTTTTCAGAAAACATTGCTATTAACAACAAAAAGGGGAGATAAGTGAAACCTAGGCTTATGGAATCTGGCCATGTGAAGCTTAATTCCTATATTTTCGAATGAGTTGGAAATTCATCCTTATTGATTTTTGTGGTCTGAAAAGAATTCAACTACATTTATATCACTTCTACTATCTCATCAACTCTTCAGCTAATTTAGTTTTTCATCTTTTTATCTTCATTAGACACATAATTAGAATGATAAGTCTGGAAATTCATATTCTCAAAAATCTAGATTGATGAAACTCTTTTACAAATCTGCATTTCAAAGCATCAATTTATTGCATTTATTAAACACCAACTGCATATGTAGCACTGTGCTAATCACTGAGAGAAAAAAAAAGAAATGTAAAATGTGCCCATAGTTCCCAAACAATTAAGTCCAGCTAGATAAACTTAACACACATAAATGATAAGAGAACATATTATATAAAGTATGATCACATGATTGGTTGTATGGTGGAGAATATAATGCTCTAAGTTAGGGCTGAATGCATATTAAAGATTGGGTTTTACAGTGAAAAAGAGAGGTAAAGGGAAGATATTGAGCAAAAATAACTATAATATGCACATCTGACAGCAGAGGTAACAGTCTTCCTTGGAAGAGGGGAATATAGCTGGAAATCTAAAGGAGAAAATGTCTTAAGTATTTGTTTGCATTGATTTTTTCTTATAAGTATCATTGTATTTTCTTTTTTCCAAAATATTACACGTTATAGCAAAGCAAGAGACTTTTCTTTCACCTCTAAGATATTACAATATATAATGTGAAGAAGTCAATATTTAGCAAGTGCACATTAAATATGCACATGTATGTTGTGTATTTAAATCTTATGTAGTCACAGCCTAATATCAAGGTAACTATGTAGTCATGAAACCTGTAAACTGAGTAAATTTACAACAACAATAAGAAGCTCCTAAAATTGCTTGATTTGGGATTAACGTGATACAGAGAAGAGATAATTCCAAAATTAAATGTTTCCTCTCCAAACTCACTTCCATTCCTGTATTCTCGATCTTTATCTCAGCTGGCACCATTATCTATGAGTTCTTTGAAGTTAGAAATTTGAGAAGTGTCCTGATTTCTTTTTCCTTCTTTGTCTCCACTCCTTGTCCCAAATAATTTGCCAAAGCCTATACATTTCACCTGAATAGATCCCTTTAAGTCCTCACCTCTGTTCTGCAGTCTGGTAATTTATAACCTATTTACAAAACCATCAGTTTCTTGGATTACCTTGTTCCCACCTCCTCGTTGCCTTGCCAGTGGTCTTTCAAAAGAAAAAAGAGTAAAGAGTAGAGGTAGGCAGAACCAGAAGCAAACACAGAAAGAAATAGACAAGGTATATTGATAACAAATGCAGTTGAGTAGAGGGACAAATAAATCAATATTTATTCCTCTTTTTTATTTGGCAACTCTATGCCAAGAGTTTTAACATGTGTTATGCTAGACAAAGAGCCAGGAGAGCCTAAAGAATAAGGAGAGCAGGTAGACATATAGGTTGCCTGTCCTCCCAGTTATTCTTTACAAAATGCCTCTGGAGATTGCATTTAAATTCTCCCCAGCTCTCTATATGGCTAGCCCTCCTCTACTTTCAAGTTTCAGCTTAAAGTTCCCCTGAACAGGAAGCCTTCCCTGATAACCCTGGTCAGTTAGACTCTCTGATTTTCCTCTATCACATTACCCTATTTATTTGCATTAAACAGAATGAAATGTTTATGATTATTTTGCTTATTGAATTCAGACTGAATTTCATGAGGACAGGGACCACGTCTGTCTTGTGCATCTACTATACAGAAGATCCTTGACTTGTGATGGTTCAACTTAGGATCTTTCAACTGCATGATGGTGCAAAAGCAATATGCATTCAGCAGAAACCAAACTTTGAATTTTTACTTTTCATTTTTACCTGTGCTAGCATTGTGTGCTATGATATTCTCTTGTAACACTGAGAAGCAGCAGCAAGACACAGCTTTCAGTCAGCCACAAGATTGTAAGTGTAAAAACTTACACTCTACAGGGTACTGTGTTGTTAAGCTATCATGTTTGGCAGGTCAGTTTTAAATGCACTGTGACTTAATGATATTTTCAACTTATTGGGATACAAACCCAGCATTCGTTGAGGAGTATGTAAATTTCCAGTATCTAGCACAGTAGTGCCTAGTACAGTATAGGAACACAATAAATTAATGATTGGTATTGTCATATACTATCACAAATTTGTTAACATGTCTGTCTGTCCAACCACTTTGAGTTAGTTACTAATGTCAAAGACAGTTTCTGATGTTTTTCCTGAATTAATTATTTGTTGATTGTTGGCTGCCTTACCTATTCATCATCTGTGTGTTAAGTACACTGTTGGTATATGAATGTCCATAGCATTTCAGTAATCTTGTTACAGAGACCCTAAACCAAAAAAAAAAAAAAAACCACATAGTGGCTGGGGTTGTGGCTTAGTGGTGGAGTGCTTGCCTAGCATGTGGGAGGCACTGAGTTCAATCCTCAGCCAAAAATAAATAAATAAACACATAATGGTTCCACTTAAGTAGTTATACAACTTAATGGATACTTATGCCTTCCTTAGTAGTGGAAAATTGAAAAATAATGTACATAAACTGAGTAAAAAGATATTTTTATCTCACTCTTAGGTAGGCAAAACCAAAATGTTATTGAAATGCATGCACCCATTAGACATTACCTACTTTCTCAAACATGGGAAATAGATTGGACACCATGACTAATTTCTGTTTCACAATGATTTGCAAGCAGCACATACATTTTGATCACCGAACCCATCCAAAATCCATCTTCACAAGGATTGTCATCAAAGAGACTGTGCAATCTCATGTTGAAACTGAGAGCTGCTTGAGCTGGCAGTTTGCACTGTGTGACTGATGTCAAATATTGCTTTGTTTCCCTCAGACATCTAATATAATCCACGATATCCCAGTTAATTAGCAGTGGCACCCTTGGATGCCTCAGAACACAGTTTGGAAACCAAAGAGTAGGGACTTTTAAGTCTAGCAGACATGAATTGAAATCCTGGATTGACCTTGCTACTGATTATATGACCTTGACAAGTCAAATCATTAAAAACTTCCTGAGCCTTGGTTTCTTCATCTTTAAAAAATACAGATAATAAAATCACCCTTTTAGATATTTTGCAGAGATGAAATCAGATGATACTATGCATTTATGCACAACTCCAAGCATAGTTCTTGACACAGAGAAAGGCTACAGTAAATGATAATTCCCATTCCTCAAGAGAATAATGTGCCAATCTTTGCCCCATATGCTGTTAATCCTCTGCAGGTCCCTACCTGACACCTGTTCACCAAGTCTACCATAATCAAATATGTTCTGAAATTTTCCCTTTGTTAGGACACTCAGTCCAATTTTCTTCTATAGAGCAACCTTATCTTTCTCCCAAAAGTAGAAAATAGTCAACTACCCTTGAAATTTTTCTTAAATTGCCTTTATTAATACTATACCTGGACTCTCAAAAGCTCAGAAAGGAACTTTTTTCCCTTTGATATCTGCCTTCAACCATTTTCTCTATGGCAGTAATAGACAAAATTTGAACAGTGGATAGGCAGTGCAATAAAAAATGAAATTTTACCTTTTCATTCCTCTCCATTTCTATCTTCTCACCAGAAGGAAATATGGTTCAATGTCCTTATAATGAAACTCCTGATAAATCTGACTGCTTACCAATAACTTCCAAGTAACCCCAAAACATCATTCAGCTTCTCCAAAAAGCACTTGATTTCCCTAGCCTCTATAAAAGAATTTCAAGAGGCAAATGCAAAGACTCATTCCTTTTATTGGACAGTTAACTTTGGTCTCTAAAACCCATTTGATAAATGAGCTTTTCTTAGGATAGACAATATGGTGAACACAATATCCTATAGAACACCATGAAGTTGGACAGATCCAGTTTAAATCCTGGCTTTATCACTTCTTAATGTTGCAACTTGGAATTATAACTCTACCTTTCTGTGCCTGCATTTGCTTTTCTGTAAAACAAAGATAATGAAAAATATTTTTAAATAACACATAATTAAAAACAAGGTTGTCTTTTAAAGAAATTGAGAGATAAATTTTATACTTATATAATTATATCTATAATACAAATATAAAAGCACAGTTGCAGATATATAATCTATGCTCCATCACTAATGGAACATCACTGTCATCATCATCATCATCATCACCACCACCACCACCACCACACCCACTTTGTTCATACAAATAAGAACATTTTCCTGGATTAGCAACTTTTATCAATCTTGCTTCAGCAGTGTCATCCTCTCACATGGAGAGTCAGAAAACTCTAAAGAAGAGATGCAAGTTCACCACTAGTTGATAATCATACTATTTTCCTGGCCACTAAGATTCATCTTGCTTCACAGCAGAAATTCTTGAGCAGGGTCAGAAAAGTATACCTGAGTCAGACCATACCTACCATGCAGAATTCTGGTCATGATTTTGGGATACAAGTTTGAAAGTTTATCTATACAAACAAGATGAGTTGAGTATTGAATGTATAGGACATAAGAATGAGAAAGTTAAACCCTTAGTTATGCTAATGTTTTGTGCTTATACAACTATTTGGTATGCTTTTTGTGTCTTTATTTTATTTATTTACATATTTTTGATTGAAACAAAATTCCTATGCTTGTATTAGGTATCATAAAAATATTTACTTTTTAAGTCATTATTTCACTCAAATAAGTTACCTTTACATTCATAAACTTGTTATTTCTAGATAGAAATCAGCACCAGTTCCTAATATCTAGTACCTTCATATTGCTGATGAATTGAATAAGGTCCAGAGAAGTACACTAACTTGCCCTAGATAACCTGATTAATAAATGGTAAAATAGGAATAAGATGGAAATATGACACCTTGTACCTGAAATTTTTTGACAAATCAACATATTTTTATGCCTTTCATGGTGCTGTTTCTCAGGCACCTTCTTCTTATAAATTGCTCTGTAGGTATATAAAGATGTTTATTCTTTATTGTGACACCTTCAAACTTTATCAAAAAGACTGGACTGACTCTAGGAAATGTTAGTTGTTTTGTTTACATGTCAGTAAAATCCCTGTAATAGAGTGCTTCCCTCTGTGGTTTGATTAGGCTAATAAAAGCAGGGTATAAAAGAAAAAAAATATTTTATGCTGATTTTATGAGATTATTTTCAAAATCCATAAAAATATAGGTTTCTCTCTTAAGCCCCAGTATTTTCATCAACCCCACTCTATTTTCTATCTCTCTTCTAATTTGACTCTTCTTTTTAAGTCTTTAATGTTCCCGTGCCAGGAGGTAACACTGTAGGGGAAGATCTCTGGCCTGGAAGCCAGAGGAATCATGCTCCAATGCTGGGTCTTTGTCTATTGTATGTGTAGGCCTGAGTTTGTTCTCAGAATCTGCTACAAGACAATGAAAGGGTAACTAAATGGTCTTTCTGTCTTCTATTGCAATATTCCTTTTTAAAAATTAACACGTTAGATATACCCTGTTTTTTTACAGGCAAATATTTCCATACAAACAAATAAACAAAATTTAAATGACAGAACTTAAGCATTAAAGAAATGGATTTGTATTGCTGCAAAACCCAAAGACCTAAGCCTGTCTCTGTGGAGTCCTTGGCAATAGATGAAAGTCATAATAAGAGTCTCTGGCTGTTCATTAAAACAACCAATTATTTATTGGAAAGATTTTTTTAATTTCTAATATTTTTGTCCTCAAATATATTCTTACTCTGATTAAATAAAATGTTTCTAAGGTTGTAAATGTTCCAAAATAATAAGATATTAAGAATATGAAACAACCAAAAAATTTTGAACTTGAATTAACATTAATTTTAAGCAAAGTATACATAAAGATAGCTGCCATGCATAGATTTTTATCAGTACTTATTTATGGTATTTTCACATCTAGAAGAAAGTAAGCATTTGGCATTCTGCCTTGCCTAATGCTTTCACTACCTGGTTAAGTGGGAATAAAAATTTGAATTACTGGCTGGGGTTGTGGCTCCATGGTAGAGCGCTTGCCTCACATGTGTAAAGCACTCAGTTCAATCCACAGCACCACATAAAAACAAATAAATTAAATAAAGGTATTATGTCCATCTTTCCATCTACAACTAAAAAATATTTTTTAAAGTCTGAATTACTGAAGTTTAAAATTTGTGAAGTTTTTTACGTGTTCATTTGTCATTACAAAATTATGTTCTTGTCCATTGAACTGCATTACACTCAATTAATGGATATAGAATGAAGAGTTAGCAGACCACATTGGTCACCAGAAAACTAGAAAACTTAGAAAGAAGGCATAGCAGGACAAGAGCAGTGGAGGAGATACTCACCCAAGAAACAGTAGCAATTAAGAGGGAGAGTGGCAGAAAAAGTAGGTTATATAGGACCCTAGGGCACATTCATATGGCAAGGGATGACCAAAAAAAATCCTGTTGGTCAATGATATCCCTTTCCCTTAGAACTCTTAGAGCATTCATCTGTTAGATGTCTTACATGTGTATATATCATATATATGTATGGATCTTACTACTCATGTAGACCTTAAAATTCAGTACAGTGTTAAAATGAGTTGTATCTCATCTCCCCAGGTAGATTGCAAACTCTCAGAGGGCCACATTTTGTCTTTCTTTGGAAACTCTACAGTTCTTTGCACAGTGCCAGCCATAAAAACAGCAGTCAAACTGACGAATAAAAGAGTACTCAACTCAGAGATACATAATGGTTCATTTTTTCCCAATGCCCCATAGTCAATTAAATTCTAGAGTCACATTTTTTTTTTATCTGAGCCAAATAAAGCTATTGCCATCTTGGTTAACCATTGTTTCAATGTTTACTTTCCTTGTCCTGTATTATTATATCTCTCAGGATTCTTTTGTTCATCCAGCTAATGAAATGAGGATTGGGGAGCTTCACCCTTCATTAGCTGAGACCCCTCTGTACCCACCCAAACTTGTTCTGCTAGGGAAGGACAAAAAAGGTAACATCATGAAGCTGATGTGGAAAATATGCGACAAATGCATGTGCATGATGAATCACCAGTTGTACATTGTGATATGCCATAGTCTATTAAAATTACTTTATAAATACATGTTCTAACATTAATCAGTATAGAATTTGTTTTTCCTACTTACTTTTCTGTGTTTGTGTTTGTCAATGTTCGTAGCATTATAACATGTTTCCCTTTAAATTTCAGAATCAACTGATGAGTCTGAAGTTGACAAAACTCACTGTCTGAATAACAGTGTTTCCTCAGGCACTTACTCAGACTACTCGCCTTCCCAGGCTTCCTCAGGATCCTCTAACACCCGGGTTAAAGTGGGGTCCTTGCAGACAACAGCTAAAGATGCAGTTCATAATTCTTTGTGGGGTAACAGGTGTGTTGAGAATTCCCACTTTTCTGTTCCCAATCGCTTATTTCCAGCAACTTTTTTTTTTAAATGGAATCTTCATAATTTTGGAATTGTATTCAACACATGAGTGGTATAGAAGACAGAATGGGGCAGGTAAGCAAATGTAGTTCACCTGGGATCTTCCAAGAGCAAATGAATCCATCTTACAGGGTGAGACTGCTGATTAAGTGGGTGAGGGTAGGAGATTAACATGATGACATGGTAGAACTAGAAAACTTAATAGTCAAAAATTGTGTTTGGCCAACACATGTTTATGAAGCATGTGGACAATTCGCCATCCAAAATGATGTTATGCGCTAAGATAAGATGCATGTGAAGCACTATGTGCCTGGCACAGAGTAAATATTTCATCAGTTTCCATCGTTGACATCATCATCACCGTCACCATCATCATTTATCATCACCTGAAGTTAGGATGCGTGTAAAAGTACTTAAGCTCTGCAAAATGACTCCCACTCTTTATTACTCCCATTTTATAGATGAAAGAAACAAAGCCACACTGCATAATAAAATGACTCAGTGAAGTAGTATTTGCCTTCTAATTGCTCAGTTTTATAATTTATGGCTACAGTTTTATACTAAAAGTAACAAAAGTTGTCATATGATCTAGGTAGTCAAAACCTTTACTCCTATTTTACTGCTAATGTGCTCCCTCTTCTCAATGCCTTCTTTAGTAATTCATCAATGATTATTTCTCTTCATCAATGACCATGATTAAAAAATCTTAACTCTAAGTGTTTATGTGAGCTTATATTAATCAAAGTAGTTTTAGAACATGCTTTCTAAATGCAAATTTTTTCCAGTTAAGAGAAGCCCACAAAATCTTTTCCTTTATTAATAAAATATGCATTATTTAGCCAAGCCCAGCAACAGCAAGGTGCTAAGCAACTCAGTGAGACTCTAAATAAAATACAAAATAGGGCAGGGGATGTGGCTCAGTGTTCAAGTGGTCACGTGCCCCTCAGTTCAATCCCCAGTAAAATATTGATTTTATATATAATTCGATATTATTGGTGTGCAAATGGTTTTAAATAAAGTCAGAAAGAGGAACATATACTAAAGATATACTAGAGACACTCACTGTTATAAATTTGCCAGTGACACAAAGTCATACTTCACATTCTAAAAAGAGATACCTGAATGTGCTTGATACTTCAACAATAGTATTAGCATCTTCAAGACCTGGCCTTATTTGAAGACATTTTGAATCCATCAGTTATATCAATAATTGTTAAGAAAAGTATTCTCAACCAATATATTAGAAATGGACTGAATCAGAATTTCCAGGAATAAATACTGGGGATCAGATGATTATATTTATCAATCAGGTTTGAGGGCCATCACTGAAGACAATCATGCCATCCATTCATTCCTTCAACAAATACATGTTTAACGCCTACTATGTGCCAAGCCCTTTTCTTAGCCTGAAGAGAAAAAGATCTCTGCCCTCATGAGTTTGCATTCTAGCAGAGAACATGAGATGATATACAATAAATTTCAAAGGTAAGTAAATTTTAAAATGTAGTGGAAGGTAATTATTACTAGAAAGAAGTGAAAGAAGAGGGTAAAGGAGTGGATTTCGGAGACACAGAGGACATGAAATAATACTATCTTAATCCTAAATCAGATCAGGATGAATGATCAGCTCAACAGACATGGTGGCCCACTTTCAGTGCTTGTTCATCTTAACAGAAACCAACTCTTCCTTTTTTTCATATTTCTTCTTCCCTTTGTGTTTACAGGATTGCGCAATCTTTCCCACAGCCTCTGGATGCAAAGCCATTGCTCAGCCAGCGAGAGGCTGTTCCCCCAGGGAACCTACCACAGAGACCCGACCGCCTGCCAATGAGCGATGCTTTCACTGACAACTGGACTGATGGATCCCATTACGACAACACAGGGTTTGTTTCTGAGGAAACCGCAGCTGAGAATGCCAACAATAATCCTCTCTTGAGTTCCAAGTCTAGAAGCACATCTTCTCACGGACGCAGGCCTTTAATCAGGCAGGATAGGATTGTTGGTGTTCCCCTGGAACTTGAGCAGTCTACACACAGACACACGCCAGAAACAGAAGTGCCTCCTACCAATCCTTGGCAGAATTGGACCAGAACCCCTAGTCCATTTGAAGACAGGACCGCTTTTCCTTCCAAATTAGAGACAACCCCCACTACCAGCCCTTTGCCTGAAAGGAAAGACCATCTGAAAGAATCTACTGAAATACCCAGTCCTTTTTCTCCAGGAGTACCATGGGAGTATCATGATTCCAACCCCAACAGGAGTCTTGGTAATGTCTTTTCTCAAATCCACTGCCGCCCAGATTCTTCTAAAGGTGTTATTTCAATTAGCAAAAGCACAGAGAGGCTTTCCCCCCTAATGAAAGATATAAAGTCCAATAAATTCAAAAAGTCACAAAGTATCGATGAGATTGACATTGGCACATACAAGGTTTATAACATACCATTAGAAAACTATGCTTCTGGAAGTGATCACTTAGGAAGCCACGAACGACCCGATAAACTGTTGGGACCAGAGCATGGCATGTCCAGTATGTCTCGAAGCCAGTCGGTCCCAATGCTGGATGACGAGATGCTCACCTATGGAAGCAGTAAAGGGCCACAACAGCAAAAAGCTTCTATGACAAAAAAAGTCTACCAGTTTGACCAAAGCTTCAATCCTCAAGGAGCAGTGGAAGTCAAAGCGGACAAGAGGATACCACCCCCTTTTCAGCACAATTCGGAGTACGTGCCACCGTCCACCAAAAACATGGCCAAGGATTTGGTTAGTCCTAGAGCTTACCGAGGATACCCACCCATGGAGCAAATGTTCTCCTTTTCTCAGCCGTCCGTTAATGAGGATGCTGTGGTGAATGCCCAGTTTGCAAGCCAAGGAGCCAGGGCAGGCTTCTTGAGGAGAGCTGACTCCCTGGCAAGCTCCACAGAAATGGCCATGTTTAGAAGGGTCAGTGAACCTCACGAGCTGCCACCAAGTGATAGGTATGGCAGGCCTCCTTACAGGGGAGGGCTAGATCGCCAAAGCAGCGTGACAGTGACTGAGTCCCAGTTCCTGAAGAGGAATGGCAGGTATGAAGACGAACATCCTTCCTATCAAGAAGTGAAAGCTCAGGCGGGAAGTTTTCCAGTTAAAAACCTAACCCAGAGGAGGCCATTGTCTGCGAGAAGCTACAGTACAGAGAGTTACGGGGCCTCCCAAACCAGGCCAGTTTCAGCTAGGCCAACTATGGCAGCTCTTTTGGAAAAAATACCGTCTGACTATAACTTGGGTAACTATGGTGACAAGCCATCAGATAACAGTGATATAAAGACGAGGCCCACCCCTGTGAAGGGAGAGGAGAGCTGTGGTAAAATGCCTGCAGACTGGAGACAACAGCTGCTTAGACATATAGAAGCTAGAAGGTTAGACAGGGTATGTTTGGCATTTCTCTGTAAGAATATCCCCCCTGCCTTTAGTTTTACTTTTTTTTTTTTCTTTTTTGGCATTTCTAAGCACATGTAGTGAAGCATGAAATACATGAATGGAGAGATGATCAGCACTTATTTGTCTTTCTATTGTGGGGGGAAATGATCCTAATAGTTTTTCATGGGTATTGCTTAATGCTTTCTGAGAGTCCATAACCTGCAAGTGAATTATTTATCAAATCTAGCCTAACTATTGTTAGTAAGAAAGAATTTGACTCTATCATATGGGATGGTGTTTCCAATTGTTTTCTAGCCATTAAGGCAAGGCAAAAATGCCTCTCCTAGGACACAAAACTGCTCTCTGGTGACCTAAAGAGTATGGTTTTTATTGAATCTATAAAAAGTGAGTATTTCACCCTTTTCTTCACAGACTCACTTATGTTAAACTCGGGCATAATCTGTTTATAAAATTTGCACATAGTTACTGCTATGGGACTACTAAACTTATTACTTCTAATGAGCAATAATCTTCCCAGCAAGAAAAAGAAAAAAAGAAAATAAGCAGAGATTAAATGCCCTCCTACACACTATTTTATTTAATAAAAATTCTGCCATTTAGAATATTGGTTTTTATACAGAAGAAAATATATAAATTCCAATTTTACTACTGACAACAAAAACAGATGATGTCTTTATATAAAGACTATAGACATACAAATTAGTATGTATATTGCAAAAAAAGAAAGAAAATCAATGCTAATTCAGTTAAAAATTGAGTCAGAATAGTATGGAATGCACAGCCCAGTGATTGGGAGAGTTTAAAAAAAAGTTATAAAGCCTTTAATTGTTTTGTTGTTGTTGTTGCCTGTTCAAATCTAAGAGAAATCTGGTACTTCACTTTCTAAAACTATTATCAACCTACTGTCATCATTCAGTAGGCCTCGTGGCTTTGGTGTAGAAGGCTTTGTGTGCTCTGCAGTGACACTAGAACATTGAAGATTTGTGTGTGTGTGTGAAATTGGGGCCTTTTGTTCTCATTTTCTAAGTTCAAATGCTCTATGTAAACTGGGGATCTGGGTAACAAGATGCTATTGGAATGTTTCACTTAGTAGTTTTATTATTTTAGTTTGTGTCCTGCAAAAAACACAGGTCACTGCATTTATTATGTATTTCTTTAGTAATAAATTTTATGTTTTCAGGTTTATTCCTTTTAAATAATTACACTATTGTAGGTCGTGTCTACATGACAAGAAAACAATTTTTTAGAGGAAGAGTAAACTAATAAATGTGGGCATGGGTATTAGTTTCTCAGTGTGGAAATTGGTTCTACCTTGCAAAATATTTCATCAGAATGTCTGTTTCAAATAGGTTGCTCAGTCCCATTGAAGGGAGCCTCATCAAAGCCGCATGACTGGCTGTCAGTGGGAGACACCTGGTCGGTTGTCACCATGCCTTACCTCAAGTTATGCCCTCCATGTAGACAGATAACTTGGAGGGCGAAAATATTTGGGGCCAAATAATACAGTACAGTTTGGGAACTCTGGCCTCGTGTAGACACGACCATACGTAACAGGGTAAGATGAACTAGTCAAGAAAGGTTATTAGAAGATTTGTGCAGCATATGTACAATGACTGGTAATTTGAGGCAGCAGAAGAGTGAGTGGAAAGAAAGCATGAAAACAAAAAGATAAATTTCTAAGCATTTGGTACCATCAGGTTTTTTGTTTACTGTTATCCCAGATACATGGTTTCTCTCCTTTGATTCAATAACCAAAAACTAGATGGCTCCTCTAGATGGAGCAAGAACATGGGGGGACCCTGGGTGTACAGGAATGAGGAGGGGGATCGAATCAGGTAACTAAAAGTGTATCCATGTGTACTTTCTCTATTTTCTCTTATCACAATGACACCTCCCTTTTTAATTAGTCTCCATATACCCTCTGTTTGTTTGTAATTCCTTGGACCTATCTTTCCCAGAGCAACTTCAACATATATTCAGTAGTTTCTCATTTAATTCCAAGAAGTTAATTTCCTTAGGATATTGCTTTAAGTCTTCAGATCCTAGAAGCTCTTCCTTTTTTGTTTTCTCCAAGTAGCGTTTCTTTCCCCCTTTCAATTGAGCTTCTGAGCAGTTCAGGTTATGAATTACTTAAAACTCCCTAGCTACTCAACAAGATGAACTCAGGCACCAAAGCACGGACTTACTGCATAAAACTGGTTTTGACACAGCTGTGCTGCTTAATATTCTGCCCAGAGTCTGACTGCACCAGACATGATATGCTTCTTTCCCAGTGAAACTTAGTTGAAACATTTGAATCCCTGAAACTAAATAGCTACGCTAGAAACTATAAGATATTTGTGAGTCCGCATACATGACAACTGCCTAGAGGCTGGGTATGGAATAAGGTTAATAGTCCAAATAATATTGGCAAAAGATCTCAGTGCTGACCTTAGAGATGCAGCTCCAAGTGCTACCCTAGATAAAAGATGCTTACGTTCCCCTTCACTTTAACCACAAAGCTCGCACTTCTACTGCAGATTTCCACTGTGACAGAAAATTTAAAGCATGAACCCATATGTCCTACTCTTCTACAGGAGCTGAAAGAGCACTAGACTGAGTGATCTAAACTCTAAGGAATCATCCAAGTGCCAGATCAAAATGTTTAGTGTCTTTTTCACTTTGAGTGTGGTGACTGTGAAAAATCTCTGTATGAAATAATCATGAATTCATAACAAGTATGTGTAGACAAGCACCTCATCAGGAGTATAAGAATCTTTCAGTATAGCTCAATGAAATGTTGATGCTAATAATCATTACTTTGCAAATAATGCTCTCAGAATAGAATAGCTACCTGCTCATAATGCTCAATAATTTTCAGTTAAGAAAAATTGTTACTCAGTTAACTTCTATGGATAATTTTTTTTCCAAAATAAGAGAATTAAAGAAACCAAATGCTGTCAATTATTAGATTTCTGTTTTAGGCTATAGATTTGATAACAAGGCATCTAAAATGTTTTAATTTTTCGAGGAAGTTCTATAGAAAAAAATTATTAATTATTTAGAATAATTTTAGATGCATCTGTTGAAGAGTAGCTAAGATGTAAATAAGTATTTAGATTCATTTGACAAGTAACATTAATCACACATTATAATTACTTCAATATAATTATGCAATTATCTTGTTTAAAAGGTAATTATTTAGAAAAATACAATATATGGTTCTACATCCAACTTATTTGATTGGTATAAATGAATTAATAAGTGGATTCAATCAAGTCAATAGTCAGAATTAATGATTTTTTTGGACCAGATGTTTTTTCTGAGTTGCTATATTTTGTCTATAGACTTGAACAATAATGAAGAAAGATCTTGGCTTTAACATTGCAATGCTTTAGTTTAAGGCAGATTTAGGAGATAATATTTGTCTTTCATATGTGATGATCTCACAATGTGAAAGAGACCATGAGATTTGTAGCCAATAAAATGTGGTTACTATCCGTTTGAATTTTCAAAATTAATGCACTACCACAGGATGGACAATATTTATCCAAAGTCACTACTATCATGGTATCTAAGAGACAGATTTTATGCCTTTGAGTTAGCAGCAAGTGCAAGGCAGAATGTATCTTCTTTGCTTTTTGTCCTTTCTGTAGTTTTGGATGGTACTCATTATGTGCATAACTAACACTGTTGACTGTATGCTTTTTGTCTGATCAAGTGCATGTTTTTAAAAGAAAGTTACTGTTTGCCCGCTTAAAGTTAAATGTTATAAATTTAAACATGTTCATGTAATAATCAGTTTGTTGAGCATGTGTTCACATCCTGTCACATGATTATTTCCTCTACTCAGAATGCTGCTTACAAACACAACACAGTTAACCTTGGCATGCTGCCCTATGGAGGTATTTCAGCAATGCATGCAGGCAGAAGCATGACTTTAAACTTGCAGACTAAGTCTAAATTTGATCATCAAGAACTACCTCTTCAGAAAGTAAGTATGGACTGCCCTACATGTGTCAGCATACCAAAGCCAATTAATATTGTTTGTTCACTTAATGTATTTAGGCTGTACATACAACCCTGTTCATTAGACTCTTGTGAGTCCAAAAAGCACAAGGGTAAATAATGTAGAGCCTAAATTCTCAACTGCTAAATGTATATTTGTAGCTAGACTGATTATTGGGTTCCTGCTTTTGGGATTGAGCTTTGCTTTTTGGATTGAGCAGGTACATGGCTTTTTGTGTTGCTTTAAGGCTCATTTTTTCCTTATTCCTCATTTTTTTCTATTCTTCTTTGTTTTTCTTTTTTTGTATTTATATATTTATTTTTAATTTTTTAAATATATCCTTACCTTCTCTTGATGATGCATTCTGAGAACAGAACTGGAAATTATTATTGGATTTCAGGTGATTTCTTTGGAAAAGTTGTATACCCCAAAATTAAAATGGAAATTAAGTGCTTGATGCTTCTAAACACTTTTTCAGCCCATTTTTTGGGAAATACAACACAGAAATAAAAGAAGAAAAGCAAGTTTGGGGCTAAATTAGCAATCAGTGCCCTTCCTAGGTTAATGGAAAAGTATCAAGTTCACCCCTTTTTAAATGGAAAGGCAAGCACATTTGAAAGTAATGTGCTATTAAGAGAAAACATTTTCGTTGCCAAAGAAACATTTCTGCAAAATTGAGAATGTCCATTTTACCTATTTAAATTGATTAATGTTTTATCTCTTACATTTCAATGCAACTGAGTCATTTTCATAAAATACATCATTATAGCTATATATTAATATAGTAATTAACCTAGTAAGTTTTTGTGGGAAAAAAATAAGTACAAAATAGGGATAACGGAGTGATAGCAGATTCCAAACATATTTCTTTCCTAATAAAATTAATGAAAATTTGGAACAAATTTTTTTCTCAGAAAAATGAGGGTCATATGTTCTCAAATTCATGTTTCAATGTCAAATTAGTCTTTAATAAAATTCCCTAACTCTTGATGGTTTGATTCCCACTGTGAATGGAGTAACAAAATCAAAAGGACACTTATATCCATAGCTTTTTCTTCACTCAACATCTTTTGGAGAAAAACACCCTAACTACATTGAGAACTTTTGAATATCAGTTTTCCAGACCTCAGTCTCCGGTAGCACATCCAGTGGTGTGCTGATAACTTTCTCTTGAGGGAGCAATGTTCTGATTTGTGATGTTTGCTAATGTCCACAATATAAATACTCCTAGTATGACCAATTTCAAAGTACCACCTTAATGTCACTGAACCCCAAAATGGGGTACATATGGCTGGCTCTCACAAACCAGCACAAGTTGGCTCCAGCACACCATCAACATGGCCATCTTCAGTTGAGTTCCCACTTTAATGAACCCTGTTCCTCGTGTCCTCTCAGATATCCACAGCAACCATCATCTTTCCTAACCAAACCAATTTTAAAAAGGCCTTCAAACTTTTCTGCACTAAGGAATAGATATCACAACTTACATGGCCAACTTTCCTACGGGGACTGGGGATTAAATAGAAAGCAAATCTTTAAACTAAAATAATGAAATTTCAAAATCCATTGAGCTTATTAAAGAGATCTCACTATGAAGAAAGCTATTATCTGAACCATCTGAAATTATGCTAAATGGAAGCTCCCTAATTTTGCCTAATTTGGAGCCCTATTTACTTTCCAGATATGAACTAGTTACATCTATGTTGCTGTATTAACTTTATGATATGGCTTGGAGTACCCTAGAGAATGGGTTCATTATCACTATAGCTCTAAAATATTCTATAACAGAAATAATACAGAATGGCATTTAGGAACTGTTTAAAATCATCCTTACTTGGGTATAGAGATAACCTACAGGAATTCTCTATGTAAACCACATTAAATTGCAATTCAGAACAATTCAAATATTGAAACACTTTAGAATAAATTACTATTTAATACTTTATTTCCTGAACACAAAAAAAAAGTTAATGAGAAAGAAGAAGAGGAAGAGATGGTAGGGGATGAAAAAGGAAAGAAGGGAAAGTACTTCATTACTCCAAAAAGATTTTATGATTCAAAAATTATCAGTGTAAGGCCTTTAAGCTTTAAGCACTTAGGCATCTTCTCACCCCATCACCAATGTAGGAACCT
This sequence comes from Ictidomys tridecemlineatus, assembly GCF_052094955.1. Classification (NCBI taxonomy): domain Eukaryota; kingdom Metazoa; phylum Chordata; class Mammalia; order Rodentia; family Sciuridae; genus Ictidomys; species Ictidomys tridecemlineatus. The sequence continues at coordinate 55,101,908 of NC_135487.1, forward strand.
TATGAGGCCTGGGTGTTTATGAGTGTCTCAAATTGCTCCCAGACTCTGTTTCCTCCCATGAATTCCCATCTAAGTATCTGTCTGTTCACCTCTGCCCAGTTATTTCTTCTTTGCAGAGCTTTCATTTGAAATTTGTTTGGTTTGTTTTGGCAAACCTTTAGTGTCAACCTTCCTTAAAAATACATTCTCTCAGATTATCCATCCCTGGCTATGCTGGCCATTGCTAACTGGTCCCATGATGGATGCACCATTTTCCTGAATCTTTCTTGGCAGGAGAGGAGGCTGACAAGAATAATTTTCCTTTGATTTATAAATGCATAAAAATTTACTATAACAAAATTTTGTCTTGCTACTTAATATAATAAAAATTAGTGTCTTGGGCATTTAAGATTGCTTTTCAGCCCCTATATGCTCATTAGCCATAAGAATTGCACTAACGTGTAGTGCAACATCTATTTATAAATATGTCCAGTAAATAAAATTGACAAAACTGTTCATTCCTTGGTTGGGAAATTCTGGGCCAGTCTCTATTATTCATAAAATTTCTGAATGATAACCCTGACTGACTTCAGTTAGATATTGTAGCAAATTACTCTAATATGTCCTAGAAAGAATTAATGAAGTTTCCTAACTAATCTAAGTTCACATTTGCCACTATTAAAAGTTAGTATAGGAAATGGAGGTGCAATGTACACTAATATGGGTCGTGCCCTGCTAAGGGAACACAGGGCTGTCTCTTGCAACCAGGAGGAAAGAGCACCTGTCTGAATTTCTTCTACTGCACAGACACTGTCCTTAAATTGTGCTAAACTAATTAAGGATAGAACTATTTCCGAATGAAGATCAAATAATTCTGACACTTGATGAAGCACTTACATAGAAAATATTTATGAGATGGAAAGGAAAGACACTCCCAGATTTTGCTATATATTTTGACTCTTTCTAAAATTTTCATACTTATTACTTGCCAGGTCAAGTATTGTACATTTTTCATAGGCCTCAAGTATTGTATATTTTTATAGTATAGGCCTCCTATACTATAAGCAGTAAATTACATCTTCTGTAACATTTTCATGGAATCATTTAAAATATTTTTAGAATGTCAACAAATACAGCAAAATCCATTTACTGAATTAATTTCCTTTAATATTTTCAGTTGTTGATATATATGACCATTCTCAAGAATATTTAATAGTACTTATGAACATTTGACAAATAAATCAGCTACTTTAAATTATAAAATAATCAGTATTTTTATTTGTTCATTCATTCATTCATTCATTCGTTTCTTTCTTCATTTATCATTTATTTACTGCCTTTCCAAAAAGCACTTAAGGCAACTTTCTATGATGTGATTAATGTTTCCATGTGCTTCTTTGGATGTGTTCTATTGTAATTGAGCTCAGTTACTGTCTTGAAATTTTATGTCATCAGAGACAAAGACAACATTGTAAAAAAAATGTCAGTTCAATCTACCATTTTTATTATCTAGATTCATGCTAGAATAAATAAATATTTCCATTGGGAGAAAACTAAAGATTAGGAATTACTGGGCATCTGCTGCTTATCAAGTGGCATGAGGTATTTTAAATATGTTATTTTTTTCTCATGACTCAATAAAAACCCTCACAGGACATAAATATCTCCATACATGAGGAAACTGAGGATCTTATCACAAAATATCTCAGCTGCATTTTTATTGTTTCACTGTTGAAGTCTTTGTACCTAGCATCATAATAGACAGAATTTAAATCTGGTCCTGACTGGTACCCAGATTCAAGCTCTTTCTACAATACGATGATTCTTTCTCAAATGTTTGGAAAACCTGACATTTTCATAGAACATGAGTCATAATAGTTGATAAACCTCCTTTGTATGCATTATTATCTCACATCATCTTCAATAAAATCTAGAGAAGTAAGTATTATAGAATGTAAAAAGAATATACAAGTAGAATATTTTAACTAGTGACCTTAGTCATTACCCATGTGCCACAAGTATATGCTGTCTTAGTTGACTGCGCCTAATGAATGCTAGTAGTTACCAATGCTTTTCAGACCCTCTTGCATTTCCTGAGCATTCAGTGTCACCAAGAAATATTCTTGGTAGCAGCGAAAGGCTAAAGATTATGGACTCAAGAAAATCACACGTTAATCATGTAGGCTACTGTAGCCCCAGAGACAATCAGCTGGGGAAGAAATCATTTGCCTTTCCTAATTCCCTGTTTGCTAGGTATCTGGCCGCCAATGTAAACAGTATGATCTCTTCTCCATCAAAGAAATAGATAATTTTATCTTATTTTTAATTCCTATTATCAGAACAGACCATAGAATCTACTACTTCTTGACTTATAGAATGAGGCACTAATAATATAAATGAATTATAATTTCAGGGAAGGGGAGGCTGAAGTCATGGAAATGTATGTATTAAATATTTCTTTTATTGAATTTTGCCTGGGAGAAAATGGCCCCATCTGTTTTATTAATTGATAAATTAATTGATACTTCTCTTGCCAGCTTTTGCGTTAGAGAAATCTAGAGAGCAATGTTTGCACCTAAACTATTTTTAAATTCTAATGTCCTTTCTTACTGGATCTATGCAAATGACTTAGGATCAGATAGTACCAACATTTGGTATGCATTTATTCACCCTAATGCCAAGGGTTACTTATCTAATGCCATTTTTTTCCCACTGCTGAAAGCAAAGCAAGATTTATGCTGCACCTGGGGCAAGTCAGCCCTATATTCTCGATTGATTGTGTTGCATTTATTATTGGCTACCTATCCCTCAAGAAAGATTCTCTTACCTTTCTAATTATGAAAAAAGCCTTCAGCCTGTAAATCCACATAAATCCGCATAGACAGCAGCTAAAATTAACAAAATAATGTTAGTACTTATACAGATGCTTCATTGCCATTATAATGAAGTGCTGGTTTAAAAATCACTTGGGCATTGCATTACCACCTTCAGATTAAACCCTATAAAATCATAATCATTTAGAAACTAGTTCAGCATATATTTGCCTTTGTAAGACCTATTTTGTCAAAAGGCATGCTGAAGAAAAAATATATGTGTGTGTATACACACACACACACACACACACACACACATATAATTTCACTTGAAGTACTTTGGAGCAAATTGTTTTTAACACATTTTTTTTTAATCTGTGATAATGCCTTTGTGAACTGTGTGCCAATTCCTAAACAAAATAGATCCTTGGGACATATCCTCTGGATATGTCCTTTGCAAAGTGCCAAATTCTAACATAACGCTCATAAAATTTTTAGCAAAATGCCAATAAGTATAATTTCACAAGAATATTGTGCACCCATCTATTAGCAGACAAGAGCAAAGGCGCTGGATCAGCTAAGCTGACCTAATCACAGATGTAAATGCTATTCATATATATCCTTACACACCTATACCTACAGACAGACATGCATTTGTCCGACATATACATGCTTTAAATATACTCACATATGTACATATAAACACATATTCATGCATATTTTTTTCAGCAAAATTAGAAATCACTTCTTTTTATAGATACTTGTGGTCATTTATAATAATCAAAGTCATAAAAGTTAAATCTAGAAATGTCCGCACTAAACTTGGGGCTAATATCTGTCCAGCAAGACTTCCATAGAACATTATTGTACTTCTTACTACAAACAAAATTTTTGCTTTTTCACTAAATCATACTAGCCTATTATTTATTGCTATTTTTTTAAAATTTCTTTTAGTTGGAGATGGACATCATATCCCTTTATTTTACTCATTTTTTTATAAAGTGGTGCTGAGGATCGAACCCAGTGCCTCACACATGCTAGGCAAGCACTGAGCCACAACCGCAGCCCCTTCTCTATTTTGAAATATTAAAAACATACAGAATTTAGAAACTTAGGAAATTGTGCATTGTGATGAGTTTCCATGTCTTTTATCTCTATTTGGTTATATATGATGAGAGAAATAAGAGTCATCTTCACTCTTTAAAGTATTTAAAGAAAATACCAAAAATGTCATATGAGAAATGAATAGCTAAACCTCAGTCTGATTATTTTCTTTGGAATAATAATTTTCAACAGTGATAGCATCTATTTTTTTTCTACATTTCAGTTGTTCCTTTTCATTTTTATAGAATTTTAACAGTTCAGTAACTAAATTTATATACAATAGGTGCTCCTTTAGAAAAGAATGTGAATGTGCTATATAATTCACTTTTCAGTCCCTACCGCCACCACCCAACATCAATAAATTGTTTTTATGATCTTTGTATTTCTGTATACTTAAATCACAACTAGGATATCTCATTTAAGAAAACAAAAATGGCAGATAATTCTTGAAATTAATCATGGAAATTGCTTTCAGGAGATTCTTTTAATTTTGCTATCTAGTCAAAGGATCATTTTATGTGTCTGCATGTTTATGTTCCTTCTGTCCCCTGTAATATAGGAGAATTGGTGTGATTGTTAATTGTCCTTTTTAAAAAGAGAGACTAATTTTTCCTCTAGTGAGAAGCCTAGACCATGATGATGTTAGGATTTTGATAAAATGGATTTAGTCATTTTATTCAATGCCAAAAAGAATGTTGTGATTCTCAATTGCTCTCTGACGGTGACTAAGTGTCATGCCTGGGCCAGTGAATCAAATGTAGTAGAGGAAACAGATGAAGATGGGAATGATACAGAGAGCAAAAAAGGAAACCTGTATTGAATTCTGGCCTTTTCTCAAAAACCTGTACTGCAGAGATCTGGTCCAGAGGAACATGCTTATTATGCCCTGTCACTAGCAAAGAACGCAACCCAGAAAAGACATGGGACCTAAAGAATAATAAATAAAATACTAGTCAGTACTGCTTAACCTGCATAACTATGTTTGCATAATTTAGTATTTTGATTTTCCATATTTAATATTCAGAAAATATGAGTATGGGCATACATAAACAAATTTACCTAGAGAAGATAAATATTAGAAAACTCATGCTTGAAAAAGACAGGCAAGCACTGGATAGCTGTCTGGTTATTTTCAGGTAATGTATTCTTTGTGTTATGTACATTTGATTTTTCAAACACAAATAAATTTATCCCTAACTAACAACTCAAGACCTTAAATTCAGAAACATTTTTCTTTCTTCACACTTTCTAATTAGCTTGTGAAAAAAAAGAGTTTACATGGCCAAAGCAAAAGAAGACAATTGAGTTGTCTCTTTACTTTTCATTATATTCAATTGAGTCTCACAATAAAATCCCATTTAAAATATTTCCAAGCAATGCTTTCTAAAAAGTGCATGTGGTCAGAATACAGATAGGTTAGTTACATAATTGTGTTCTAAAGGAGGACAAATGAAGACCATTCTGTATAAAAAGATGAAGCCTGGCAAGCAGTCCATGGTGGCATATTATAAAGAAAATGACCCAGTCTCCTTTCAGGGTGTTGGAGGACAAGTCCTCAGACAAAATACACTGTACATACAATTTTTTTTTTGGACTAGGAATTGAACGCAGGGACACTTTACCACTGAGTTATATCTCCAGCCCTTTTTATTTTTTATTTTGAGACAGGGTCTTACTAAGTTACTCAGGTTCATCACAAAGTTGCTGAGGTTGTCCTTGAACTTGCAACCCTCCTGCCTCAGCTTTCCAAGTGACTGGGATTATAGGTGTGCACCATAGCCCTGGTCCATACATACATTCTTCAACCAGGCTTTATTAGTAGGGATCCTTCAGCACATGTACAAAGAATAGCATACCATGTCAGTCTCATAAGTATTCCCTAGGCAACCAAACAGTTCTTTTGTATCCTAAAGGTTAGGGGAGGAAAAGACCTTATCCCTCCCCCCAAACAATATTATACACACACACATACAAACTTTGTATATGTCACCGTGTATCTTTCCAATAGAGGCTATCTTTCTCGTGGTATGTGATGACTAGCTATTACTCAGACTAGAATATTGAGTTCTCTCAAAATTTCTAGTATTAGTAACAATAAAGATAGGTATATTATTATTTGTTAAAAGTAATAAGCCAGAAATCAGTTTAAAAAGTAAAAATGTTATGAAGCTTAAATTATAACATGATTTATCTAAATAAATAAATTTGGTATCATAAACAATCAGGATTTATTTATACTGAGATTCTAATAACATAATATTTTTGATGTTGTTTTAGCCTTTCCCTCAATCTACCTACTAATAATGGCTTAGTACCATAAATCTTGTGCTATGCCAGTGTTAATACTATTTTGTATTAGTAAAATGCATATTCTCCCAAAAATTATTACAGCCTTATAAAAATTATTTTAGGTTATGGTTTGGAATATTGGAAGTTCCATACTATGGATTATATGGTTTCTATTTATATTCTAAATGGTAAGATCATATTAAAGAGACAAATTCAGCAAGCTTTAAAGGTTGTGGTTTTTAACAATGGATTAATTTTATTCTGATTATTTTTTATTTAGGTACTGTAAATAATCTAAACTTTTCTTTAAAATTCAGTAAATAGCTCTAAGATTGTTATTTTACTTGTATTTCCAAAAAGCTGTTGGTTTAGAATTCTTACTCAGTAAATAGTATATAATAATATTTCAGTAAATAGCTCTAAGATTGTTATTTTATTTGTATTTCCAAAAAGCTGTTGGTTTAGAATTCTTACTCAGTAAATAGTATATAATAATATTTCCAGTTAGGATATATGTTTTTTTTACAATCAAACAAAATTAATTTTACCATAATTATTAGGGACTCTTTTCAGAAAACTATGGTAAACTTCTATTACATCACTAAAGAATGCCATACCATTTTCGCAATAGACCCCGTCCCAGCAAAGCAACATTTTAGACAATGGACAAGAGGATGTATCTCCTAGTGGCCAATGGAATCCTTATCCACTTGGGAGGCGGGATGTACCTCCGGACACCATTACTAAAAAGGTAACCAATTTCAAATTGATGACACAAATCATGAACCTTGCACATCCATTGTAATCTGTAATCCATATCTTGTGTCTTAACATCATTTCTAACTTTGTGATAACTTTAGGCTAAATATTATTCTACTACAGGGAGTCTGGTTAACCATAAGTGCACTGAAATAAAATAATGAACACTGCCAAGTGTTCAGAGTTGGTAATGAATGTTTATAAAAATACTGTCACTACTCGACAGATACTACCACTCCTAAGAGTAGGCTGACACTCTTTTAGTGCAAGTACAGAAAAATGTGTAACGTAGACTTCTGTCTCTTAGCTTCAGCAGTGTGTTGTAGCCAATTTGCATAGAATGAAATTTGATCAGAAAAAAAAATTGATTCATTTCTAAAGTCATAACAATTCACTCAATAAACATTTGTTGAGCAAGAATAGGACCACTAATATATGCTAAACACTTGCTGGATGCTAGAGAAACAAAAATGAATAGGATATAGTTTCTTACCTCAAGAAACTTAATCTAATGAAGTATATCAAGTGATAAGTAGGTACTTATAATACCACATAATAGGTCATCATAACAGGAGTGGGGAGAAAGCCATAACCCAGTGGGAGATATTTTCAATGTATGTGAGAGACAAGGGATTTGCATTCCATAATGTATTTTTTAAAACTCTGATTGAGCAATAAAAAGACATATAACACATTTTAGTTGGTAAAATACAACGCAAACCAATAAACATTGAAACAAAACTGATCCCTTTTATCAATCCAGGAAATGCACAAGAGATGCCATTTCATATTAACTAGGCTTGCAATAACTAAGAAATCTGAAAAACACTTGTTGTTTGCAAACATATGAGTAAAGAAAACTCTTACATTTCTTGTGGAAATATAAAGTACAATCACTTTGGTAACAAATTACATTGTGAAGCTGAACATGCACATTCCCTGCATTTAAGCAATTCTCAAAACGTATTGAACTAGAAAAAACTCTCATACATGTCATTCAAGGGCAAACTCAAATGTGTATCAGCAGTAAACTATGCAAATAAATTGTATTATTCACATAAAGAAATATTTCACAGCAATAAAAATTAGTAAACTATTATTACAATAATGTATATAGACTTTACAAGCTAATTCTAATGGAAAAAAATGTTTTGGAAGATGTCAGATACCAAGAATATCATATTTATAAGTCTCAGAAACAAATAAAACTAAAAAGCACTGTTTAGTCATAAGTGCATGAGTCATCAAATTATTTTTATAAGGATGTGGTAAATATAATATTTAGAATTATGCTTAACTCTAAAGGAAGGTATGGGATAAGTTCAGGGAAGATGCTGATACTGTTGTTGGTACTCTTCTGCTTCTTCAGTCCAATAGTGGTTCTTACATTCTAATTTTTAAGCTTAGGAGTGTTCATTTTATAAATGTATTTCATAACTTACATACGCATTACGTGATTGTATATATTATTTGTAACATAGGCGATTTTTTTTCTTGAGGACTATTTCAATAACTTTTAAAGATATATTAAGTATCATTCTACTTTATCCAAAGTAGTTGGTAATGCCATTGATTAGCAGGCACTATGCATGTTATTCATTTGCCTTCTGGATAATAAGCAGCATTGCAGGTAAATAGAGTAGGATGTGATAAGTGCTGTGAAGAGAGGATACAGGAAAGGGCTCCTGCTTAGGGAGGGCACAAAAGGAAAGTGAAAACAGAAGACTGATGTCAAATAAGTCTGGAAAAAGCAAAAGCCAGATTATATTGGGCTTTCTCTCATAGATAATGGCAAGGGGAATATCAAAGTGTTCTTAACAGGAAAAGAACATGATCAAATTTTCATTTAAAGAACATTTTGATAGCTTTTCAGAGACTGACGTGGAGAGGAAGAAAACTGGAAGGAATAGAATCAACTAAGAAATTTCTCTAGAAATCCAGAGGAGAATAGATGGAAACAATGGGTTAATGGAGAAAATGAATCGATCCAGTACAGTCTTAAAGGGTGGTGCCAAAAGCATCTGGTGATTGACTGGACACAGGGAACAGAGATAGATAAAATCTCTGAAGCTGATATTCAGGTTTCTAATTTGGTCAAGTTAGTGATGATGTTCCATTCACTAAGGTGGGAGATACAGAAAGAGTATAGGTGGAAGTATGAGCAAGGGAGGGAAACTTAGATTGAAATATGTTGATCTGAACTATCTTTAGGGCATTCAACTGGGAATGCAAAGTGGATATGTGACTATATTTATCTAAAGTTCAACAATCTTAGCTGAAGATTCACATTTAAGAATCACCAAAATATGTCATAATTCAGCCATGAGTGAGACAGAAGGATGATGTATAACTTCACAGGGCACAAGTAATTAAGAGATGAATAATAGAGAGAAAGAAAAATCAACAATTTTATCCAGTATAATGATTTCTACTACAAGTTATAGAAAATTCAAGGAAAATGGCCTTGAACTTGAAGGAAATATTAGTTACATACAAAGTAGTGAAGATCCAAGATAAGCCTCAAATTAAATCTTTCATTCTGTATTATTAAAGACTTAGGGTGTTTTCCCTGGTTTCCACTCAGCCATTTACACTCTTTAGTCTAAAACTGGTTCCTCTCTTCATGGTAAGGTGATTTCCAATGACAATTGGTCATAGAAGCTGCTTCTTTCAAATCCTTGAGAGAGAAACAAGCTTTCAGTTACTGTCTCTTATAAACAAAACCATTCTTCTTCAAATCTCTCCTCTTCACACTTCTCACTGATCCAAAATAGTCAAGGCCTTCCCATACAAGCAAGAGGAATGGAACTCTGTGTTTGGCTTTGATTAATCAGTTGGAGTAGAATAGATGGGGTTCTCAGCTCCAATGACCACTAAAAAAAAGTATGCAAGGAAGAATAAGGAAAAGTGGAGCCTAATGGGGGAAACATGTTTTAAGGAGAGAGTAGTCAATAGTGCCAAGAAACACCAAGCAAGATAAATATGCCTAAAGGCTCCTTGAATTTAGAAATGTAGAAAACTCAAGAAAGAAGTTTCCATTTGAAAGGAAGGAGTGTGTTGCAGTGGGATTTAGAAGGACTAAAAAGGAACTCAGAATGAATATTTATGATGGCAGACATATGAATGTATTTAAAGACTGACAATAAGAAGCTAGTCTTGAAGGGGAAGTTGGAAAAATCAGACAGGAAAGGAAGGAAATCAGCTTTTTTATGAGGCAAGCAGGAAAAAGGTACATGGTCAGATATTGAGGGGGTATTCATCAGAGTCAACATTCTGTTGCCTGAACAAAGGAAGGAGTCATATTCACTTACATCTTTGCAGAGGAGAGCTATCATTTTGCTTTATAAGGAAAAGTGGTATTCATTTGTCACTCTGAATGGAACCAACAGGTATTTGCATTATCCATCCATCCATCCATTTTATATGAAGTCTGCTTTCAAAGTCCATACTAATGTTTAATCATATCATCATTGCAAATCATAATCATTTGTTTGCCTCAGTATTTGCTTTAAAAACCCTTTGTAATCCTGTGATTGATTAAACATCTGTGAGCTCATCACCTTATTAATGGATGAAATAATTGTTTATCTAGAAACTGTACTATACTTTATCCTTCTTGTCAAATGTTAAATAATGTAATATGTCTTTAATATTTTTATCACATCTTTAATGCACAAAGTTATTTGTATCTTCCTGCTTTCATGATAAATGCTTCTGATTATCCCATATTATTACAATTCTGCCAAAAATAGGAGGTCTTAGAATTCTTCAATAGATAGGTCTACCAATTACCTTACCTTATTTAAAATTCTTTAAATATTCATTTTTACTTTTGTGTTATGTATTAGTTAAATATGTTAATAGTCATGAGTCTTAACCTAAAGAAATGAAGATGGTAACATTAGCCTAGGTTGTCAAATTTTCTCAAATAAGTGTAATGTTGCATTAGTATTCATTTGGTTTATATTTTACTGTAATATAATTAATATATATAGTAAATGTTTTTAAAAGTTAAATATTACTTTTGCAATTGTCAAGAAGTGAGTAGTCATTGGACCAGACTATTCACTTGAGAATAAAAAGCTAGAAATTGAACTATATGTAAATAGGGAATCAAAGGAGAATGAGTGATGAAAATTCTTAGGCATTCCAGTCTATTTCTCAAAGCCTCTGCAGAAGACTTAAAACAAAAATCTCATCTTTGTGTGTAAGTCATCAGAAATTTGATAGAAAATCAGTTTTATAAAAAGACCTTGATTGAACTATAGCTCTCTGCTGTGGCTATCATAACTCCTTAGTAACTAATGTTGATAACACTCATGGCCATTCCTAGCAGTACTCCAAACACTCTAAAGGAAAAAATGAGGGCACCCTCCACAATGTAGATCCCAAGATTCAGACACATAAAATAACTAGGCAAAAACGCTCATCTCTCAGCAAGAATTTCACTCCTGTATTTACTCTCACTGTCTTGTGTACCTGAGAGTAGCTGAGCAATGTACAAAAGGTTTTATTTAAGTCATGTCTTGTGTTTTTAATGGTATAATAGCAAGTGACCATTTGTAAATTCCCTCTTGTATGTCAGTTACCAAAAAATCTCAACTTCTGATGTCCATCAACTTAAAAAGAAGAATATGTCAGCCTTATGTAACACTCCCCCCAACCCACCAAATTCCAGGAAGTACTACTACAGGAGCACTTTAAGAAAAGCTATGAAAAACTTTTGCAATGGCTGCAGGTAATCGCAGTTTCAGGAGAAGCACTTGAATTTTAGAATCCTAACTGTCACTTCTGTCCTTCCTCCAGTGTGTTGGATTATGCTGCAGTCACTATGGTAATACTAGGTACTATATATTAAATCTTTGTATCAAGCATTGTGCTAAACACTTTAATTTATTTCCTAATCTAATCCTCTCAACAACCCTATGAGATAAGCATTACTGTTTTATGTATTTTATAAATTAAGTCACATAAACTCTATGACTACATATTACTCTCATATATTAACAGAAAATAATATGATGGCCACAGAGTAAAAGAACAATACAAAATATATGTTATTTTAAAATCAAATATTATACTCGCATTTGATTGAATTCTCCATAGGCATGACAAAACTTTTTGCCCTAATTCTAAATGACACATTCTTTTAAAGTATTAGGAGTCTTACACAGGTTGAATACCCCTGCAGAGATTTAAAGTTGAAGGATACTACCTGTAAGGATATAATAAAATGTTGAGGCAGGAAAACTCAGCAGTAAAAAGGTTAAAATGACATATTTAAACAAATGAAACTTCAAATACTTCCCTTCTGAAACAGGTAGCCATGACACTTTGAAGCCTAGTGATGTGGAATCTAAAAATTCTTCAATATGTAAGACAAGACACTTAAAGGTCTCTTTTAGTGTTGGTGAGTCTTCTCTCCTTGATTGTCCTTTCCCAAGTGTTCTAGGTTAAGTGCATAACAGCTTGACAGTTGGGGAAGTACAAATGAATACCAAGGGTATCAGAATGCACACAGATGAAGAGAAAGGTATAAAAATTTTGCTAATTTAGTCTGAACTCACAAAATTACCCCTCATGATGAAGTTGCTGTGATTTTCTCAACCTCAATGTCAGTTCAGCCCATTAAGGGCTTTGGAATGACTAGGGTTGTCATCTTTGAGACATGCCCAGGAATTTAAAGAATTTATCAGGAGCAACTAGAAGAAATGATATGGGGTGTGTGTGTGTGTGTGTGTGTGTGTGTGTGTGTGTGTGTGTGTTTTCATGTTTTTAATATACTTCCCTTCCACCACCCAACCCCCAAAGCTATTATTGTTGTTCCTTTTCTGAAGCTATATAAAGTATTTTGAAAAGATTTTTCATTAAATTTCATTAATAATATTCATTCTCTATTTTAATTTTGGCATTTGTCAGAGTTTTAAATATAATATATTTAAATGTTTCTATATAAATGTAGAAGAGTAAGATCTAAAATATCTTTTGAAAATCATAAACTGCTTTGCTATTGTACATCTGGCCAAACTATCATTTTAAAACAATTGGATCAGCTAGGCACAGTGGCACACACCTGTAATTTCAGCAACTTGGGAGGGTGAGGCAGGAGGATCACAAGTTGAGGCCAGTCTAGGCAACTTAGTGAAACCCTGTCTCAAAATAAAAATAAAAAGGGGCTGAGGGTATAGTTCAGTGGTAGAACACCCTGGGTTGAAGCCTCAGTACCACAAAAAATAAAAATAAATAAAGCAACTGGATCAAATTTCTACTGAGATTGGTTTTTCATTGATTTTTTTTATGTAATAGAAATCAGTCTACTGTAGAACTTTTCAGAGGATCAGAAAAGAACTGATGTCATTTTTAAATAAGTAGATATTTAAAAGTACAATATAAGAAAAATCACATTAACCTATACATTTAGGAATTTAAATAACAACATTTTATTATTTCATAATATGTAATCATTAAATTAGTGTTATTAAAGAATAACTTTCTTAAAACTTGTTTCCACCAAAAATAAATACTGTTATCAGTTAATTGTATATGTGGAACTGGAATAAAAGTAACAATAATTCTTGGTTTTTACAATTTAACTGAGACCCAGCCCAGAGCTCTGGAGATCACTTATGCTAAGGAGTGAGGAGGAGCTTAGCTTATTCATAGACAAATAGAGGAAAATCTGGTATATATAAGAAACAGATGAGAACTCAATTATTGGAGACAGTAGGAGTAATATAAAGTAGATCTTAAGGCTCTCAGAAAGCAAGTAAAGATATGGAAGAGGCCAATATGAAAATCAACCAGGTCAACCTTGTATATAAAAGACAAAAGAAATGGAAACGTTTCTTTTTTAAAGTATTTTATTATTTTTTTAGGTGGACACAATATCTTTATTTCATTTTTTTAAATGTGGTGCTAGAATCGAACCCAGTGCCTCACGCATGCTAGGCAAGCGAGCTACCACTTGAGCCACATCCCCAGCCCCAGAAATGGAAATGTTTCTTATCTCCATCAACATCAAAATAAAAAATATCTGTTCATAGATGGAGCAAAATTGAAATTGAAAAATGATTCTAAAATCTGACTGTCAATGCTATAACTAAGCATTCCTTTTATAGAAGCAAATATGTCAGATAGGGTAGGTGTTTGCTTATGTTTAATATTCCCCCCCCCCCCAAAAAATACATTGTTAACAGTGAAGAACTTCCCAGGAGTAAATCTTTATTCTTCTCCATCAGGCCACAAACAAATGAAAAGGATCTTCTCTGTCACTATGAATAATGCCAGCCTCAATCCTGGCTTTCTCGTTTTCTTTCTCAAATCTCATTTTTCTCCAGCAAATATTTCACTAATCATAATAAATTTTATTTCTTGGTTACTACGCAGTACAGCAAAACAGATCCAAATTCCTTAAACCTTAAACCAAATTGTGATTCCTTACTTAGAGTCATTTTAAACTCTTAAGCATTTTTCTAAGCTTTAGGAAAAGAGATCTTTGAGTTGGTAGGTTGAGATTATCCTTGCTTACCCCATACTCTTCCCCTCATTCTACTTGCAAGGTGTCACCTAGGATTTGGTCCTGAGCACTATAAAGACTGCACAGATACCCATGATTATAACATTCTATTATAGGACCGTTGAGGAAAGGTGGCTTCAACAAGATACAGTGATCAGATGTTTTTGTTGTCAGTGAGCTCTGCAAAACAAGAAATGAGTCAGTGAAAGGGAAAGTTGATGAAATCATACAATTGCAGATTTTTTAAAAATTAAGAATATTCAGCCCAATCATTGAGCCACTGAAGAAATATTCTTATACAAATATTTGCAGTTTTTCCTCTTGACCAAAACCTGCTTTTGTACGGGGACATAGAAGAAAAGTGGAACACTGAGAATGTGTCAAATGTGTCAAATGTATCCAAATACAAAGGAATTTTTTCATCCCTAATGAGACTCTGAATGTTCTTCTCTACTACTTTCTTTGGAGTTTTTGGTCTCTAGAAATAACCTAGAACTGACTGTGCTACTAGTAAGTACTCCATTTCATCCTCTTATTGAAAAGAACCTTTTAAAGGATATTTCCAGTAATACCAGTTGCCTGGCAGACTTTCAGATCCACTCTCAACAAACTCTTCAGACTAGGAGAGTTAAGAGTAGCAGCGATTGGTAAGTGCAAATTATCTTATGTGACTTTTGTGATTAGAGATCAGTTATTGTTAGGTACATGAAACAATTAAAACATTGTTAGAGGAATCTCAAAGAGGAAGTTCTTTGGGATTTCTTTTTTTGTTTTTTTATTTTTATGTGGTGTTGAGGATCCAACTCAGTGCCTCGAATGTGCTAGGCTAGCGCTCTACCACTGGGCCACAATCACAACCCCTCTCAAAGACTTCTGATACTTTTATTATCGATAAATTAGTGACATATTAAGAGACCCACTAATTTCCCCACCTAATAAATCTGTGTCTCTATACCTACCAAACTTGCCTCAGCATGATTTTTATGGTAGTATTATTAATTACTCCTCTGGAACACTATAAAAGACCTTGTGGAGGTTTTACAAATTTTAATATGCAGAACAACCCAAAGAACAATTACAAAAACATCCAAAGTCTCAAATCAAGTTACACTCATTTTACGTAATCAGTAAGAGAACTCTTAATCAGATAAACTAAATAGACTCTTTTAAACTATAACTTAATTGATTGGATAATCATGTTATCTTTTCAGAAAATCAGCACAGTCATGCATTTTTCTGTATTAGAGGAAGAAAAATGAATATATCCAATTAAATTCACTTTTCTCCATAACTGCAAATCATTAATAAAAGATAGAGGGGGCATATATAGAGAGACTTGCTTGTTAAACAAGAATTATTTGCCAAAGCAATATTATATGGCTTTCCCAGAACTGGGAAGAAAAAAAAAAGAGAGAACATGGCCTGGAGAAAGTCAAAAATTCTCTGAATATAAGACCCTTGGGAGCAGCTCCATAACTTATTAATAGCTGAATCAGGAAGAAGGGTTTGAAGAAATCAATGAAATAATTTTCTCTATTTAATGATCCATTTCAAATATATATTTTGTTAATCTGAAAAGTTAAGATGATGTATTTCTAATCAATTCATTTTAGTATTATCTAATTCATAGCTATATGAAGACTTTCTGTTATGTAATTAGATTTATTCTCAAAAGTAATATGGATAGGAGGTTGTGGAAATGTGAATGGAAAATTCTCTTAAAACAAAAGTGACAGCTAAGTAAAACATTGCTTAGTTTCACAGTCACTGCTGTATTCGATTTTTCTTACTTGATGCAGCTTTATTCTTTAACTCACAAAGTGCATCCCTTTATCTCCTAATACCAGAGAAACAATGCAGCTGTCTCTAGTGTTGAAGGACATCACTGTCACAAAATCAGGGATTGTTCTCATCCAGACTGACTCTAAATTATTCCTTTAATAAAAGTGAAAGCCAAAAAAATGTCTATCAAATAGCTATTAAGTCCGAGGTAGAAAATAAACTTGTCACAGATTAAAGCAATAGAAAGAGTGGTAGTTACTTAGTCCATCAGTATTTGACATAGGTGTTCCTTTAAATAAATGACTATTCTTCTTCAGAAAATTAAGATAACTCAATAACATTTATATTGTCTTTGTTTTGAAAGAAATTTGAAAGAAAAAACAAATTTAATCCAAAGCCATAAAAATATCCATGATTGAAGATGTAATTTGAAGACCTAGATAATATGACGACTAGTGGATGATCAAGGATTGTTGCCCAGCAAATATCCTCAAGTCGCTAAGATTGCAGTTCTTACCACTTAAGTCTTTTTCTGATTTGCTCCACTAAATGGAGATTTATAAGGTTTCTATGGTTCTTAGAAATCTTAAGAGTGAAAGCAATTACTGGCAAATATTTCTTTACCGTTAAAATCTTCCTCTTCCTCTTACTGTATTTTGGGAGTGTTTTCCACTGTCCTCACAAAGCACTGCAGGTTGAAATTTGTAGGCTTAGATCTAATTACCATCATCCTGCAGTCATGGACGCTTCATTGTTTCTTCATTTCAGTTAATATCTTCTACTTCCATAACTGTTTTGTAGGTTGGGATTTAAACATAGATGAGATTCAATAAGTTAGAGAAGACTGCTGTCACGGCAGTCAGCTGCCATCCTAAGGCACACATCCTGACATGAAAAAGCCCTGTTGCCCCACATTTTATCTGTATTTAGTATCTAACTCTAAAAGGTCAAGATCAGCAAATATTTCAAATGCGCCAAAAGAGTGCAGTGCAGAGCTGCAGAGCTCCCTTCAGTGTATTTATTCAATTTTGCCTTCTAACACCTAAATGGAAGGACATAGATTTTGGCATCAAACTGGCCTAGCTAAACACAAATTTTAAAAGAAGAAGAAAAAAATCTCCTTAATACTACAGTTGTCATAATAATAATTTATAAAACTCTACAGTACATTGTAGATGGTTCACTAAGGTGCTTAACATAGAAATTCTCATGTCATCTTCACAATCTCAAGGGGCATAGAATTGAGGAACACAGAATCAGAACCCAGCATGTCTGAGTTAACAGCCTGCTCTTAAACACTATATTGTAGTAATAGTATATTGTATCCATTCGCTCCACCCAACATCAATTTTTAAAAAATCGAACTATTGTACATGATAGCATAGCTTTATTGTGATATTAAATAATCTTCAATGACCCATGTAGGCACAACTTGTTATTGTTTTTTCTCTTCCAAGTTCAGAAGAGAGGAGAAAAACCTAGTACCAGTCATATATTTAGAAAGATTTTTTTTAAAAAGAGAGAGATAGACAGAGACAGAGAGAGAATTTTTTAAATATTTATTTTTTAGTTTTCGGCGGACACAACATCTTTGTATGTGGTGCTGAGGATCGAATCCTGGGTCGCACGCATGCCAGGCGAGCGTGCTACCACTTGAGCCACATCCCCAGCCCCTAGAAAGAATTTTTGAGTCTTCTTCCTCTTGCTTTTCTTGTCCTTACACAAATCAGAACATTTAGAGATTCTGAAATACATCAATTTCCCAAATGTGAATTTTTTTAATCTTTACAAGTTCTTTAACTACCTTTATGACTCTCAGAATGAATAGAATCAGCTGCACGAAGAATGGTAAACAGTACCCAGAGATCTTTCCATCATATTGAATTTAGTTCAATTTGTTAGTATGCACTCTGAATAAATTTGCACATCAAAATTCTTCATTATATCATCTATGATTCCTGTTACTCCTCCTGTTTGAAACTCTCTTCAAAAATTACCTGAGGGGCTGGTGCTATGACTCAGCAGTAGTGCACTCGCCTGGCATGTGTGAGGCACTGGGTTCAGTTCTCAGCACTACATATAAATAAATAAAGCTCTGTCAACAACTGAAAAAAAAAGAATTTTAATTACCTGAGAAATTTTGAGTCCTGTCACCCAAAATATCACTTGTAGAATTGATAAAACTTCACTGAGAATTAAGATAAATCCAGAAACATGATAATTAGACTAATATGTAAAAACTAAAGTATGCACTAATTTGCAATAAAAAATTATCTCACCTTTTTCTTACCAAGATCTTGCCCTTTTTTTGCCTTTTAAGCAAAGTTCAGGAGAAAATGTCAACTTTAACTTTTATTTAACTAGCAAACATATTAATCTTTTTCCCATCTAGGAGGAAAGGACGATAATCCTTGCATACCTCATAGAGTAGTTCTGCAAATTAACTAAGACCATGATGTAAAATACTTAACACAGTGCCTATCATATACATGTTAAATTAATGGTAACTATTTACAATATTTATATTTGGATAAAATTTGTGTTAATTGTGAAAAAGCTAACTTTCTTTTTTAATTTAAATTAAATATATTTTAACTGATTAATGAAATTATACATATCAGTAGAGTACCATGTGATCTTTCAATATATGCATACATTGTGTAATGTTTTACTCTGGTTGAATATATCTGTCTCCCCAAACATATTTCACTTCTTTAAAATCCTTTCTTCTAGCTTTTGAAATGTGCAATTCATTATTATTATCTATAGTCATGCAATTGTGCACTAGTACACTGAAATGTTTACTCCTACCTCACTATAACTTAGCACCTTTTGGTTAGCTGCCCCTCCCCTCTAATTTACATTTAGCTTTGTCTTTTGAATAGGTTGTTAGTGAGACCAAGGTCATGATTTAGCATCTTTTGAATTAGTAATCCTGGATGCAGAATAGTTTCTTCATCTGGAGAGTTATCATGAAAACTTATAGGGAAAACCATGAAGATGAATCACAACAACCTAGAATATCAGCCATAATCCTAGTGAAGAGTAAGTAAATTCAGGGATTGATGGATTTTCAGAAGTTAGAACGTGCAGAAGTTTGTTGACAAATCTTTAACTGCAGAAACATGGGTACTTGCGTGAGATTTGCTGATTGGTTGATTCTCAGGAGCAGTTTCTAAAGCAAATTGTAAGTGATTGATTATATTAGGTTTAAAACTGATTTTTTTTCCGCTAGTTGTTTGTTTCTATGCTCAAAGAAAAATCATACCTTTACTCAGCAGATAACTTTTTATTCTCATTGCATTATTATTTGCTACATGCCAAGCAATACCTAATAGGCTCAATATATCATAATATCTGTAGTCCTCACAATATTCTATTAGGCCCTTATTATTATTATCTACAGTTTTCATGTGATAAGCTTAATAACTTTGCTTAGGATTGCATAACTAAAAAATAACTGAGCAAGGAATGAATCACAGGTTCATCCAACTCCAAATATTGTGGCTATCTATACTGCTTGTATTATTCTTTTAAAACTAACTTCTGGCATTTCTATAACTACCTTCATTTCTATAATTTTGCTATTTCAAGAATGCTATTTAAATGAAATCGCATAATACATAACTTTTAGGTTATATTGAAAGTTTTTATGTGAATTTAAATTCCTAGAACTTCTTAAGTTCCTGGGGCGGGGGGTGCCCTGGAACACAGTTAGTGGATCATATGGTACTTGTATGTTAGTTTTGGGGGAATTATTAAACACTTTTACAGAGTGACTCCACCATTCAACATTTCCACTAGCAAATGTGGAAGTGATCCAGTTTCTCCCCAACATCTCCAGCATTTGGTGTTATCACTGTTTTGCTTCAGTCTTTCTAATAAATGTGTAGTAACATCTCACCACTATTTTAAATTAAATTTCCATTATAGCTAATGATGTTGAGCACCTTTTAATATGCTAATTTGTCTCTGTCTATATATTCTCTTTAATGAAATAGCTCTTTATATGTTCTGCCCGTGTTCTAAGTATATTGTTTACCTTTTTATTGTTGGGTTTAAGAGTTTGTTATATATTCTAAATACTATCCTTTGTCATATGTGTTGTTTGCAGATATTTTCAGCACTTCGGTGGCTTGTCTTTTCAATTTCTTAACATTTAAGTCTGTGTTTTATTTGAGTTAATTTTTATATGTGGTATGAGAAAGACATGGGCTCATTTATTTTGACTATGGATGTCCAACTGGACCAGTATCCTTTGTTGTAAATAGTCTTTCCTCCTTTCCTCTGTTTGAATTGCTTTTGCAACTTTATAATCATTTGGACACATTGTTTGGGTCTATTTGTGGATTTTCTATTTGATTCCATTGGTTTATGTGATGCTTCTTATGCAAATACCACAGTCTTGATTATTATTGGAACTACAATAAACTTGAAATCACATTGATTCTTCCCACTTTACACTTCTTTTTCAAAATTGTTTGATCATTCTCCTTTCATGTCTTTCTAAATGTCAGAATAAAATGTGTTTCATAGGAATTCACTAAACCAGTATATCAATTTGGAGAAAAACTTTTCAAGTCTTTGAATCTCTAAATATGGTATACTCTCCATTTATTAAAAGCTTCTTGATTGTCTTCATCAGCATTGTATATTTGCAGCCTGTAAGTCCTATACAAGTTTTGCCTAATATTTATTCCTAAGTACTTTACATTTTTGAGTGATTGTACATGGTATTACATTTTAAATTTCGGTCTCCATTTATTCATTGCTAGCATGCATTAATCCACTTGACTTTTGAATGTTTATCTGTGTCCTGCAACCTTGCTAATCTCACTTGTAAAATTCTAGATTTTTTGTTAATTCTTTTAAATTTTTTTTCTGTAGAAAAGCATGTCATCTACAAATAAGGATGGTTTATTTTTTCTTTTTCAAACTGTATTGCCTTTTTTTTCTTTTGTCTTATTTCAGACAAACTTCTAGCATTAAATAAGAACTTGTGCATTGAGTAAGAATGGTGAGAGTAGACATTTATACCTTTTTCCTGATCTTAGTTCTAAAGTGCTTAGTTTTTCACCATTAAGTATGTTAGCTGCAAGTTTTTGTAGATGTATTTGTTAAATACAGGAATCTCCCCTTGATTCAGGAGTAGTTTCTGATCCAGTCTGCCAACATCTATCTCTTGCTTTGTATATCTGACCCTTTAAATTTAAAGGAAGAATTGATACATTAAGATTTAGTTCCTCTTTCTCTGAGTGTTTTTAACCATAAATGAATGTTGAATCTTTCCAACATTTTTTTTCTGTTTCCATTAATGTGATTTTTCTTTTATAGCCCATTAGTATAGTACATTACATTGATTAATCTTCAAGCTCTCTATCACTTGAATAAACATTACTTGGTCATGATGTATAATTCTTTTTATATATTGCTGAATTCTGTTTACCAATATTTTGTTAACATTTTCTTGAATCTATATTTATGAGTAATACCGGTCTCTGATTTTCTTTTCTTCCCTCCCTCCCTTCCTTCTGCTTTTCCTTCACCTCCTCCTTCTCCCTCTTTTGTTCTTCTGGGTTATACTACTTTCATAAAAATAAAATTGGAATAGATTCTCTCCTCTTCTGTTTTCTTGAAGAGAGTGTGTAGAATTGGTATTTTTAGTTAAATGTTTGATATAATTCTCCAGTGAAATGATCTAGTCTCAGAGACTTCTTTTCTGGGAATTTTTAAATTACAAATTTCATTTCTTGGTAATTTTAGGATTATTTATTTTATATTGGGTGAGTTGTAGTAGTTTGTGTTTTTCAAGGAAGTAGCTCATTTCATATGAATTGTCAAGTGTATGTGCGTACAGTTGTTTGTAGTTGTATCTTATTATAATGTCTTTGTTGGCTACAGTAATGTTCCCTGCTCCATTTTTTATTTTGGTACTTGGTCTTTTTTTTTTTTTGTATGTTGTACTTTTATTTGTATAGCATTCAGTGTATTACTTTATTTCCCTAAAGATTTCCTCTTGGAACTATGGATTATTTACAAGTGTGTGGTTTAGTTTCCAAGTGTTTGGAGAGTTTTCTTTTATCTTTCTGTTACTGACTTATAGCTTTATTTCATTGTGCTTGGGGAACACATTTTGTATGATTTCTGAATTATATTAAATTTGTTGTGATTCAGGATATGGTCTAACTTTATAAACATGTATGGAAACTTGAGGAAAATATGCTCTATAAGTAATAATTGGATATGGTTGGCTGATGATATTGTTGAATTCTTCTGTTATTATATTCTTGATGAATTTTAGTTTAGCTTTCAATCACTTGTTCAGAGAAGGGTATTGAATTTTTAACTCTAATTTGGATTCATCTTTCCATTCAATAAATTTTGCTCCATGTATTTATAGCTTTATTGTTTCGTGGATACAATTTAGAATTACTATGCCTTCTTGATGAACTGACCCTTTATTCGTGACATAAAATTCTTCTCTGACTCTGGTGATATATTTTTGTTCTGAAATTTACTTTATATGGTACCACTATAGTAACTTCTTTTTTCCATTTATTAATATTTGCATAACATAATCTCTTGGATCCTTTTTACTTTCTGCCTATCTCATTATATGTGAACTGACTCCTTGAAGTCCACATATGGATGCAATGTTTAATCCAGTATGCCCACATCTATCTCTAGTTTGTATATCTGACCCTTTAAATTTAAAGGAAGAATTGATTCCTTAAAGTTGAAGTCTCAATTTAATTTTTTATTTCTGGTTCTGCTTGTTTTGGTTTTCTGTTTCTTTTTCCTACTACTTGTGAGTTATTTGAACATTTTTTTAATTCCATTTTTATTTATCTATAGTATCCTTAGTATATCTCTTTATATACCTTTTGTAGTGATTGCTTCTGGTGAAATATACATATATAAAACTTTCAAAAATCTACTAGTGTCATTCACCAGTTCAAGTGAAATACAGAAATCCAGCTTTCTTCTATGTCTTTTCATCCTGTTCACCATATAATAGAATTACTTTAAATATTTCTTCTATATACATACAGAGCTACATCAGGTAATACCAGAATTAGTGCCATATTTTTTACTTCAGTCATGAAGCATAATGTTGAACATTCAAGAAGGGAAGGAAAGCTCAATGTGTCTGCCCATATATTTGCTTACCATGTTCTTCCTTCCTAATGTCACTAAATTTCTCCTCTTACTATTTCCTCTCATTTGGACGTTATATTAGGAGAGTTCTGGTAGCAATAAATTGTCCTTGTTGTCCTTCATTCGTGAAAGTCTTGATTTCTCTTCCACTGTTGAAGAATATTACCACAGTTACAGGATCTGGGGCTAACAGATTTTTCCTTCTAACACTTGAAAATCATTATGCCACTTTCTTCTGTCATCCATGTTTTTGATGAGATTATCCACTATTGTTCATAAGGTTTTTCCTCTCTAGCTATGTTGTCATTTCTCCCTGGTTGCTTTAAGTATATTTTTACTTGTATTTAGTTTTTAGAATTTTAATTATGATTCGTCTATGCTTGGATTCTTTGGGTTTATCCTATGGGAGTTGCTGCTTCTTGAAATTTCCATTTGTTTCTACTTTAAGTCTTCTATTTCTTTGCTGAGACTTACATTTTTTTCCTGATGAATTCTACTTTTCCATTTGTTTATATGTCAGTGTATTTAGACATTGAAACCTTTTCTTGATGACTTCCTTAAAATCAGATACTTGCAACATCTTTGTCCTCTCCATGTTGGCAATGACTGATTATCTTTTTTTTTTTTTCATTTGGTTTGAGATCTTCCTGACTCTTGGTGTGTTCAGTCATTTTCAACTGAAACCTGGACATTTTCACATTATGTTATTTCAGCCTCCTGTTTTAGCTGGTTTTCTCTGATACTATTTCAGCTGAGGAAGGGTAGGGTGCTGACTTGTTATTGAGTGGAGATGGAAGTCTGGTTTTCCCACTCAGCCTTCGTTGACACCTGAGGCAAAAGCTCCTCAGTATTGATAAGTGGGGATTGGTTTCAATTGCCCACATAATTTCCACTGATACATTATCACTGGGTAATGTTGAATGTCCTGACTTGTTATTAGGCCTTTTCTCACACTACTCACTGAGAATTCACAAGCTGCCTTATTGCTTTGGGGTGAGCATGGAAGTCCAAGTACCTCTTGTGGTCTCCACTGACACCATTGGAGGAGAGGCTTTTACTAGTCACTGGGGATGAATGCTGTGGCACCTTGTTCAGATTTCCCTAATACCACTTTGGTGGGGATTTTGGTTTGCTTTGTTGCACTCTAATGAGGGTAGAATTTGAGGCTACCCACTTGGCCTTTGCTGACATTGTTGAAGTTGGGCTGTAGTTTTTTTCTATGGTGTTGAGCAACAATATAGAAGGTAGTATCTAAAGCATCTGTTAGGCTACCTCTTTCCTGATCCTTTGGCTAGAGAGAGCAGGTTTGTGCTTGTTTGGTTGGTTGATTGGTTACCCACTTCTTCTGTATATATAACCCAAGGAGACACCATCATATTGTACTTGGTCCCTAGGTCCCTTGCTGGCTTCCTTCTTCCATTTTCCAGTCTTTTTATGTGTGTCTATATATAATGTTTAAGTATCTTTGTTAGATATAACACAGCAAACAGGGAGGAAATGCATCTGTTCTATCCACATGGAAGCAGAAGTCCTACTGACTTGCTTTAAAACTTAGCCTGCATTTTAAAAATAAAAGGGAAGGTATACTGTAGAATACTTGGTATGAATAAAGAGTGATGACTGGGTTTTTGTTTGTTTGTTTGGTTGGTTGGTTGGTTGGTTTGGTTGGTTTTTGTTTTTGCTTTACAAAATGACTTAGACTGACTTGTTTAAATGAGTCTGATTCCTTGAAATTAGTTACTTAGTTATGTTTTGGAGATGATTCTAGTTTGTTGACCTTGCTTCTAAATATTCCTGGGACTCTTTTGGAGTCAATTTTGGAAACTGAATCATGTTCTTTTGAACATTCTCAGTGACATATATTGTCACCCTTGGAGGCTGTTTAATTTTCGGAAGCAAGCTCTCGTGGTTCCGGAGCCAAGATGGGTAGTAAAACAAATGACCAAATTGGGTAATATGCTACACTTCTTAGTCTAACACTCTTCCAAAAGAACAGTGTGAACCAAGGCATTTTTATGGTGACAGAGTCAATGCTTTCATATCATAAAAAAACCTCCCAAACACTTATTTTCCATAATAAGCCTTATTAACTTATGTCAGATGAATTTCACATGAAGTTGATTGAATTTGATACCACCTGGTATCAAATCAACATTTCTTAAGTTTTGAAATAAATCCTTCTTTGGGTCTAATGGATACTGGAGTTTTTCCCTGTAAACTTTGATAGTTTGTTTTGAGGACAACTTGAAAATACCTCACTGTATCACTGTTCTCCTCAAATACATGTTATCTTGTCCAATCCACCCTGGAAAATCCCAAACAAATGCCAAATCTTCTTTTTTCCCTGTTATAATTCAAAATGTATAGCACAGTCTTTACAGAAACCCTTGTGTTCCAATTCCTCTTTGGGGTGAGTCAGTATTCACCCTCTGCTTGAACAAATCCAGCCTCTGACATTTTCTGTTTTCATTAGTCCCTTGTACTTCATTGTAAATGTCCTTTTTACCTTTCTTAAGTCTTTGTGCAAAAAAAAAAAAAAAATCCTCTTCTTTGCAACCTCTCTGTTCCCTAATTGATCCCCCTAGATATTTATGTCCTTTATGTTTGTTCGACTATACAAATTTTAGTACTAATTCTTTGCTTGGTAGAGCAATAATTCCTCATCCCCATTTTTACAGTCTATAGCCCAGAAGAGTGAAAGAAATTCTGTTGCAAAAAAAAAAAAAATCACTTAACAGTATGTTCCTTTCATACTTCTTGTTTTGCCAAGCCATCTGAGAACATTTGCTTTGTTACTTCACAGGACCAGAAAGATCACTAAATACAAAAGCACAATCCTATCTGATGAACTGTACAGCTTGAAATCACATGCACAGCATCCAAAAGAGCTAATAGACCTAATTCACCTCCTTTGGCAAATTCAAGAGCTGCTGAAAAAGTTGTATATATTCTCCCTCCACAACTAGAACTTGTTTCCTTTCATGGTTCCTTTTGAGTTCACAGTTCAACTATGAGGTGAGGGTGCCAACTTGGAGGGAAAGGGTTGCAGTATGACAGTGTTTAAGAGTATAACTCTCATAGTCATACAGCCTTCACATGCTGGTCCTTCCAGTTTACTAGTTGTATAATTACTTGGATAAGTTTTTTAACCTCTCCTGACCTTGGTTTCCTTCTCAGTATAAATGAATAATAATTCCTTTGTAATGCTGTTGTGAATATTACAAGAGGTAATATATTTAAGATATTTTAGCACACTGTTTTGTACCAAGTGTTTGGATGCAAGCTATTATTTATTAAATGCAGTTACTGTGCCAGTCATTAAAAACACTAAATATGATATGATATTTTTCCTTCATTCAAAATTTGCATTGTCCTGAGTTCACATCAGAAGAAAAACAAACAGAAAAATAGTGTGTATTGCAGTTCTGTAATATGAAAAATTAGATTTTCATCCTTGAGTAGACCATTACCAGATTAATCAGAAAAGTAGCAGTCAAGTAGTCATTATTGATTTTCTTGTTTGGATTATTTGTCAAGGAACCAAAGCTATGTTCTTGTTTCCTTCTAAGTTTGTCATGGTGCAAAAATCTTTGCTTATCAATGTGATCACTTTAAGTCTCATTTCTAGTCCTCCTTCCATCCAGTGATTCAAGTACTGACTGAGACCCATGAATTATACCAGTGGGGGTGAGAAGTAGGTGTCAATCACAGACTGCTCAGTACCCAGTCAGCCTCAGTGAACAGCCTCCACTCCCAACTCCTCTAACTGCAGATTATTTTTTTAACTATATAACTGTGAGTTCATTCAGAACAAAGCAGATCAAAATCTGATACTGGGTTTGACATGGGTACCTGTCCTACCGAACGAGAGAACATTGTAATAAGGAAAAACTTGACCAGAAAATTGTTTGCCCTGAAAAGTCTGCAACATGTCCTTTCATGAAAGTTTCTGAGAATTGAGAAATAGACATTTGTCTTTTATGAGGTTATCTGAATTGTATTTATGTGGTTATTGTGCTTTAATCACTGCATAAGTGTGTCAGACCATGTTGGACTGAAAATTGTTTTCACATTGTTCTCGAATAGACTAAAATTCTTTTTTGCAACTTTTCCTCCAGTTTCTCATGACTGAAATATCTTAATGTCTCTGCATGTAGAAATTATAATACCAAGACAGCTGTTGTACATCTAAAATATAACCAACTATGTGTTTATTTTGCTCTATGTACTGTCAAATAATGATTTTGAATATTTTTTTGAAATGACTTCTTGAACTTCCTTCTTTAAACAATTTTCCATTCTCACTGTAATGTCTTCACTTTTTTATGTTAATCGTTAAGAACTTAAAAATAGTAAAAGAAATGTATAGAGTTCATTTTGAAGACTGTTCCAGATCTTGTGCCTCCACAGTCTACAAACACAGGAATTTAGCACATGATTAATTTTAATGTAGCATAGAGATTCCAAAAACTAAACTCTTCATTTAACAATGTAGAAAAATTAATGCCATTGGTTATTCTTACCTAAACAAGCTCGTTATGCACCTGTGTCATAAAACTTAACAATTCAATTCTTTTGCATCAGAATCAGGAAACAGGAAAAGGATGAAATTTGTAAACATAATGATACAAATGGAATCGTTTGTATGATCAATCATTTGACACAAATGGAATTTGTATCATTTTCCTCCTGATGTCATGTATTGGACATTTACGTTATTTTTTAAGTCAAATAGCCAACATAGAGCTCTGCTTTATGTTTAGTGACTTCTTTTACTACTTGAGATTTTTCAGACTGAATTTTGTTCCCTTACAAAAGGGGTTAAAATGATCTTTGGCAAACCACCAGATGACTACAAATACATTTAACTCGACCTTGCTCCAATATTAACATTTTCACAAACCACAGTAGACAGACCCTTGCTGTTTCTTCATTATCCTTTCCAGCTGTGGCTGAAAGCCCAAATGATTCCACTTTACCCGAGAGGTATTCTGAACGTGTTTCCTACTTTAATCACATCCTTTCAGCACCAGGAGGCTTTGCCTGACAGATTATCTTCTCCACAGGCAGGCAGCCACATCCAGACTTTGATGGGGTCCCAAAGCCTGCAGCATCGCAGCCGGGAGCAGCAGCCATATGAAGGAAATATAAACAAAGTGACCATCCAGCAATTTCAGTCACCATTGCCTATTCAGATCCCCTCTTCACAGGCCACTCGGGGACCTCAGCCTGGACGGTGCTTAATTCAAACTAAAGGGCAAAGGAGTATGGATGGCTATCCAGAGCAGGTGAGAAGAATTGTTTTTTTCCTTTTCTTTTTAAATTATTGTTGAATTTTCAGGGAAATATGAAAAGTCCATGGTTTGCTTGCCCTTATTAATGTGGTTCAGGATACATAACGTCATCATCTTGAATGGGATGGAATACTCTTTGTAGGCATTTTATTGATTTTCAGTGGTTAAGTACTGTAACACATAGGAATTTATGGTTAGTAAAATGCCCTTTCAACATCACATAGGAAAAAGAATGGGTAAAAATTGTTTTATCTTGTCTCACACCCAATTCCAGTTTAGCTCTACAGCTTTGGAATATTATAGAGAACCTTAGTGGATGAGGTGTGTAGACCAAGGCCTCTGGGGTAATAGTGTAAAATGTTAGTTATTATTAGTTATTTGTTAGTTATTAATCCTCCTCGTTTGTAGGTAAACACTTTCTAGAAGTTCAGGTTGTTGAACAGCATAGAGATAAAGCTTTGCTATAAGAACATTATAAAGAATATCTAGAAGAGAAATACTGCTGAAATGCTCCAAAAACTACTGATCAATGCCATGGAGCAAAAACTTTGCGGCTCTTCTGACCTATCTAAAATTGGGATATGCTTTTCCCATAGTAGAATCTGCTTTTCTTCCTCAGCACCAGAAAACATAATCTTATCTATTGAATTATATTAAGCTTAGAAAGAAAGACATTAAGACCTTAAGACTCTCTTAAAATTAATTTCTCTTATTTCATTTTTCACATAATTAGGCAAAGCTCCCATTGACTGTACTAACCCCTTAATATGGTTTTAAAAGGTTTATTCCTCACTCAAACTTTACATTTCACCCCACCATCTTTTCTAAACCTATCAGTCAAGATTACCTTCATTTCCAGTTTTTTCTTTATATTAAGGGCTACTTATCATTTGGATCCCACTTTCTTTAAACATTGCCTCTATTTCTTAATACTGAAACATGTATTATCGTTCTCAGAATCACAGACTTTTTTTTTTCCAAGATAATTATCTTCCTCTCCTTTCTTGAGCTAAGTCAAGAGCTGGATTTCACATATAATAGCCACATAGATGTTTATCATCAGCTAATGATGTGAGGTTTTTAATTCTCCAGAGATTCTAAAAATTTAATTTTTAGCATCTATGCTTTACCAAAGGCATCCTTTGGAACCATGCTTTACCAAAGGCATCCTAGAAAGTTAAAAAAAAATCATATCTATTATCCCATAAATATTATAACCTCAACCCAGTTCTCTGATTTAGTTACTTTTTTATTTTTGGTAGTTGTATATGGACAGCATGCCTTAATTTTGTTTATTTTTATTTTTTTATACCTTTGTTTTATTGATATGTGGTGCTGAGGATTGAACCCAGTGCCCTGCACGTGCTAGGCAAGCACTCTACCGCTGAGCCCCAGCCCCAGCCCCTATTTTGTTTATTTTTATAAGGTGCATTGCCTCACACATTGCCTCCTGCTCTGTGTGACCTGTAATTGTGTACATGCAACTGTGTACAACTTAGAAAATCCATTTATAGAATTTATGGTATTGAGGTGCAAATTATTTGTGTCAAACTGAATTATGAATCTAGAGCTGCAATGTTTTTTGTTTTCTTTTGTGTGTGTGTGTGGTATTACTGTGATAACTGGAGAATAAAAATCTATGGGAAATCTTTACAAATAGCAATACTTTACAATGGGCAATATGAGATATGGAGATTCATTTGAAGTCATTTGAGGAAATAACATATTAAAATCATTTAATACACATTTTCTAACTATCTTAATTAAGTTAATGTATTATATTTCATTTAAAATCTGTATTTTATTAGTGTGTATTAATTGTGAATATTAATGGAGTTCCATGTAATGTTTCAAGGCATGCATAGAGTGATGATCAAGCAGAGCCTCTCTTTGTTTCCTCACCCCACTCCAGCTTCTCAACTCCTAGTAATCAATTTCTATATTCAAATCAGCTTTTTTTTTTACTTCCACATATTAGTGCATGCAGTACTTGTTTTTCTGTGGCTGGCTTATTTTACTTAACACAGTGTCCTCCATTTCCATCCATTTTGCTGCAAATCACAGGGTTTCATTTTTCTTTAGGACTGAATAATATTCCATGTGTATACAAACCACTTCTCTTTACCCATTTATCTGCTGATGGGCACCTAGGTTGATTCCTTAACTATTGTGAGTAGTTCTGCAATAAACATGGGAGTGCAGGTTTCTCTTCGATATGCTCATTTCATTTCCTTTGAATTTATACCCCAAAGTGGGACAGCTGTATTATGTGGTAGATGTATTTTAGTTTTTAAGGAACCTCCATACTGTTCTCCATATATTATACTAAAAGACATATCCACCCTACATTATAGGGCAGTTCTTTTCCCTCCACATCCTAACATTTGTTATTATTTTTTTAATAACAGTCATTCTAACCAGGATGAGATGACAACTCACTGTAGTTTTGAAAAAACCCTGTAATTTAATAAAAGAAATCTTTCCAAGTTTTTCTTTTTATATCACTTAAAATGATGTGAACTATCAAATACCTGTCCCTGCCCTTGTTCCTACCAGACCCACTTCTTTCCAGAGTTCTCCATACCATTAATGATTCTTCTATTGACCATTTTGCTATGACCCAAAATCCTTGATTCCCCTTTCTTATGACCCACGTCCATTTCAAAGCAATTCCATCCAAATGTATCCTGAATCCACCCTTCTCATCACCTGTACCACCACCTCAGTTGGCTATTACCTAACCTCTAACTACTGCCAAAACCTCCTAATTGCTTTCTTTTCTTCCAGTTTACTACTCTTTTATTTATTCTCCACTGTCAGTTATTTTTTCAAAATATGAACCATATCATATCACTCTTCTGCTTAAAACCCTCCACTGGATTCCCAAATTTCTGAATAAATTTCAAATCCTTATATTACAGTGTCCCTACAGATCTGACCTCTGCCTACCCCTTCCTTGGGTCTTTCCTTAGCTGTTCTCTGTCCTACCGATCTTATTTTTTAACAGCTTTATTGATAGAATTTACATACCCTAAAGTTCACCTGTTCAATATATACCAGTAATTTAATTTTTGTCTTATTTATGCAGTTTGGCAACCATCATTGCAAACTAATTTTATAATGTTATCAGCGTTCTAAAAAGGATCCTTGCACTCACTAGCACTTTCAATATTCCTTCCCTCTAGCCTAGCCATCCACTCATCTACTTTGTCTCTGAATAGAATTGTCCCATTCTGGACAATTAATATAAATGAGATCATGCAATATGTGGTTTTTTTTTGTGTGTGTGTGTGACTTGTTTGTTTCTCTCACTGCACATGATGTACTCATTGTAGCTTGTATCAATCCTTCATTGCTTACCATGGCCAAATAATATTCCATTGTATAGATATACCATATTTTGCTTATATATTTATCAGTTGATGGACATTTGGGTTGTTTCTATTTTTCACTTTTTATGAATAATGCTGCTATGATCATTCATGTACAGATTTGTATGTTCTCATGTTTCTTGGATAGATAAATATGAGTGAAATTTCCAGGTCATATGGAAATTATATTTATCATTCTGAGGAACAGCTAAATTTCTAAAGTAGCTACAACATACATTGCCAGTAGCGATAAATGACTGTTCCAGTTTCTCTACATGCCTACCAATACTTGAGACTTTTATTATAGGCATCCTATGAAATAGTATCTCATTGTGATTTTGATTTACATTTCCATGATGACTAGAATTTCACACAGTGTAAAATATTTAGGTTCGAGTTGTTTTACTTCCCAAGAACATTTTAAAACAAGTGTATTGTTTCTTTAAAAAAAAGTAATAGGAAAGAAAGTTCTTCTTTGATATTTGCAACTAAGCAAGGCTCTCCTATATATTTTTTTAACCACCTGAGACATTTGATTGCAAGGACTCAACTCAATAAGACTTATGCCAAAAGAGAATGTTTTGACTCATGCAAATTGAAACTGCAAGGATAGGCAGGTCTCAGAGAAGATAATACAGGCTCACTGGAACTCTGGACTTCTGTTTCCATGGGTTGGTTCCTGTGTCAAAAAGACTTTCTCCTCATGCTTGAAAGATAGCTGTAAGAGTTTCAAATCTCTTACAAAAACTAGCAAGTTTCAAAACTAGCAAGAAATAGCAAGATTTCTTTCCTGGAAATCTTAATAGGCTTCTCATTCCTCCTTTGTGATTGGGTTACTTGCCCATCCTGTAAACAATCACATTTTTTACTTTGTTTTAGGTCTAGATAACATGACTCATCCAAAGCATACAGGCTGAGAATATGGGAGTGAATGGTTCTTCAAACAGATTAAGGTAGACCAATGAATGGATCTTAGTTAGCAAAAACAAGTACACAGTAAAAGTTTATAATACATACAGCTGAGAAAGAGAATGGCCACTAGGAAATCAATTTATCATAGTATCACCAGATATTTTTCTGTAATATTTCCCTAATCCTGAATTATACCTCCCAAAACACATGCATGTGTTTGTGCGTTTGCTCGCGTGCGAGCGTGCGCACGCACGCGCGCGCGCGCACACACACACACACACACACACAGACACACATTTCCTTTATTCTTGCTGTGAGGTTTTAGATCATCGTGGGACCAAGTCAGAGCACTGGTTTCTACATAGATTATGACCTCACCAGGCCTTACTATGACACAATAATCCATTTTATCATGAAGGTCTCCATAAAATAAGACCCAGTATTTTAATTAAAGTAAGATTAACACAGACCAGAAGTTTCAAGTGAAAGGAAGTAATAGAAAGAAATGCTAAAGGAAGAAAATGCACCCTTGATTGCTTAACCAAAAATTTCATTCTCTGTTGTCAGAAGAAAATTGAAATATTGATTGTCACTAAATAAGCTATTTATTAAACTCCTAGACTTGACCTTTTGCTAGAATGTTCCTGTCCTCTTTGCAAATCCTCTTTGATTTCAGACTGCTTCTTGGCTGGGAGGTATTCTCTCTCTTAACATTTTATGGCCTCTCTGGGCCTTGGCAGACAGGTGGAACTCCTTATATGTGAGATGAATACTCTTCCTGACATGCTTTATGAGACCCAGTAGTCACAGCACAACCTATTAGCCATACCTTAGCATGCCCAAGAGTAGTCTAGCTTCAGATAAGAATTTATGTTTGTCATATTTATAAAACCACAGTGTCATCTTTATTATTTCTATTATTAAAAAATATATTGAGACAGTTCTTCAAATACTTGGCACATATGAAATTTGTTTTCCTCAGATTTTTAGTGCCTTCAAGATTTACAATAATATAAAATAGATATAGTCACAAAAAAATGACTGGAAAAAACTCTCAGCAATTTCTGTGTAAATGAAATCTGTTGCATTTGTTTCTTTTCGGGTTTTAGAGTGGCCTGGGGAAAGCAAGGAGAACATATACCTTCCCATGTTGTGCAACATGAGATTTTCACATGAGAAAGATATAAACCAAATTTTAAATAATTTAATTAGAAATACATAGATGGGCAGACACAAAATAAAAATGTTTTAAGCATATTGGTTGCTTTCTTCTCATTTTCCAATTAACAAACAATAAGAAGAAAGGTAAACTAATATATTGAATGAAGCTAAAATATGTCAGCTAAATCAAGCTATTATATGTTCATAAGCATAGACTGTGAGCCATATAAACATAACCTATTATAAATTGTCGTTGCTACTATTCTATGATTAATAGTTTTAACAAATCTAGTACAATTGAAAGAAAAGTTGTAATTAACTGTATCTTTACACAGAAAAGATGAGCCATTGAGAGGCTGAGGCAGCATCATTGCAAGTTCAAGGACAGCCTGGGCAACTTAAGGAGACGATGTTTCAAAATTAAAAAAAAAAAATGTACTCAGGATGTAGCTCAGTAGTACAGCACTTCTAGATTCAATCCTCAGTGCTGTAAAAAAAAAAAAAAAAAAAAAAAGATACGAAAGATTACTTTTAGTAATCGCTTTTACCCATACTTTAGAAATTTCACTAATGACTATGACTCTACCATAAAAAATCACATTGGTATAAATGACTTTTTGCTTTTGCGTTGCAAGTGAACTATGTAATAAACATTATATTTACTATTATGAACTATGACAATGAATTACAGATGGTCACATTAAGGAGACAAGCCAAATGAATCTAGTTTCCAGTGACTCATGATATGTGCTAATTAAGTCAGGAATAGGATTTATGTTTACCTTGAAGTGCCTAAGAGGTAGGGATTAAAAGATACCTTGAAAATAAAAACACAGAATGTTTTGGGCATTTGCATTAAACTAATTACTAGGCTAAGCAAGAATGTCAGGAGAAAACATTAAGCTTCTTAAGAAAGCAAATATTTCCAATCATCTTTAAGAATGTTTCCAGTATATGTTTATATAAATACAAAATATATGCTAATGTGTTTCTTTTTATTTTTTCTTAATTATTAATCCTTTGCCTGCAAACCTCTGTAACACTTGATTCA
This sequence comes from Ictidomys tridecemlineatus, assembly GCF_052094955.1. Classification (NCBI taxonomy): domain Eukaryota; kingdom Metazoa; phylum Chordata; class Mammalia; order Rodentia; family Sciuridae; genus Ictidomys; species Ictidomys tridecemlineatus. Next base: position 55,137,097 of record NC_135487.1, read on the forward strand.
CCTTATTCCAGTACTTATTCTGTACTTAAAATGTATAAAAGTTTTTTTTTTCTTTATGTAACCAAGCCTCTTGGTCCCAAGGCTTTCAATCATCTGGGATCATTCTGTCCCACTTTATATGCAGAGCTAGCATTTTTACCACAGCTCACATATGTTCCCAGTTCAGGATCACCAGGAATTCTCTAGGTTATCCCTGGCGCTGATTGCCTTTCTACTGAATTCTTGATCTGGTCTGTATTGACTTTAATGATTGATAACATTTTTACTATAGCCTTACTCCAAGGCAATTCTACTCCTAATGCCATTATTCCCCTTGGTACTATAAAACACAAGGCTCCAGTGTTTAACAGGCTTGTACAGATGATTTGGGGTGTGGGGCAGGTGAATAACATAACACAGAATGTTAGAATACTTGCCCTCAGAGTCCTGAACACCTATTTTAACATTCCCTGTCATAATCAATATCTCCATATTCTTTCTCAAAAAGATATTTATTTTTTAGTTTTAGGTGGACACAACATCTTTATTTTATTTTTTATGTGGTGCTAAGGATGTAACCCAGTGCCCCACGCATGCTAGGCAAGCACTGTACCACTTCAGCCACAACCCAGCCCAATATCTCCATATTCTTGACCTCTTTCTTTGACTTCTTCACAATGTCTACTTTCTTCCAAGGTTCTTAACTCCTACTCCAGAAGCTGCTGCCGAGTCTGAAACTATTTACTGAGCACCTCATTCCTCCCATTTCACCTTCACTCCAGCTATGGCCTGTTTCTCTAAAACCCTAATATTCCTGAATAATATAATAATCTATTAAGGAGAAGAACTATACTACCTTACTAGAAAGCAGGAGTACCTTATCCTCACTCTGCATTTGAGAGCTTTCTTCCAATTATCCCTGCCATTCATTCTAATTAACTAAATACATGTGCATTTATGATAGGTTGCTAAAATAATGCATGATCTCTTAAATGTTTATAAGACTTTTGATTTTTAAAACCTATTAATCAAAATTCATTTATACAGATGGTAATAAATAAGTGCATAAAGATGTCTACTTACCTAGCTAATTTTAAGTTATTTTCATCATAACTGTTATATAAACACCCAACAAATTTTTTCAGTTTACACAGGTCAATATAGATGATCCTAAGAACTTGGTGCAATATGAATATTTTCTACTTGGATGAAGTTATTTGAAAACGTTTAGCTTTGATAACTATTTGATTACTCTTTTTTAACCTTTTTTTACATAGTTTTGTGTGAGAATAGAAAAGAATCCTGGCCTTGGATTTAGTATCAGTGGTGGAATTAGTGGACAAGGAAATCCATTCAAACCTTCTGACAAGGTAAGAATGAATTTTTCTGAAAAAATACAAGTATATACTTAGAAAAATTACATAATTATAAGTTTATAAGATTATTGTACAAAATATGTTCTTCTGATTCTATGATAAATGAAACTGCTATATAGATGGGAAGGAAAATTGCTTTCCATGTATAAAGGAAAGAAGTTCATATTAAGAAGATTAAATTTCTTATTGACAATTTTAATTTAAGAATACTGTCCTCTACTGTGATAATGAAGGTTGGAAAAAGATTTTAAGTGTTTTTACTGTGCTTTAATAAGCTAGCTGCAAAGTCAGAAAGTTTTTCAGTACATGGAAAAAAAGAATCCATTCTAATACTTGACAAATAAAAAGGATAAGAAAAATACATATTTAAGCTTTCTATTTGAAAGGAGAGGGATTTTGGTGTTTGTTGGCTTTTCCTTCATATTGTATTATTTATGGAAATAAAAGCTATGTAGGTAATTCCTAAAAATTTGTTTCCAAATGTTAGCTTGTAAATCACTTTATTATTTAGGAAAATGCTTTCTCACAGTAACAGGATGATTACATAATGATTCAGTGCCAGGCCAAGCTGACTGACATCTCTTCAGCTCTTCAGGCTTGTAAAGAATTTCATTAGTAAAATTGTAGAACTGAAAAACACGGAAAATAACATTTTAAATGAGAAAACTAGAATTAGCATTCACAGAAGCGCCGGATACTCCACTCACTCTTAACCCTGCTTGTCACCCATGGGAGAAAGGCACACTCCTACCCAGCTCTAATCTCAACCATTGCCTAGACATCCAACATGCTCCCCACACCCACTGTGGCCTGTGTAATCCCAGTGTAGACTTTCTGACTCCTAAATTAAAAGTGTTTACCCTGAGCTATATAACCTGCCATCCATGTTTAGTACTCTTGGCTCTGAATTGATTAGTGATTATAATTTGATGATAATTAAGATGATGTGACTTTTGACCCCATCAAATTTAACCACATTAAGTGACATCATAAAACTTTAAGATGATAAAGTAAGCTAGAAATTACATTTGAACATATTTCTACAGGCTCTTAACTTACCTGTGAGTTACCTGGTCCAGCCTCTTTCAACTCACCATTACTATAAAAGCAATTCACAGATCAATTTCTGATCATGAAACCTGATTCTAAAAACAAAAACAAAAACAAAGAAAACCTCTTAGATGCCTCCATTCCAGAGATATCTGAAGCCTGAAACAGGACCTTTAATCCATATTTTCCCAGACATCTTATTTCTTATACTCTTCCTGCCTTTCTTCCTTCCCTGCCCGGAGAGGAAGGACAGACGAACTTAGACCAAAAGGAGTATTTGATTCCACTATTATATGTATTAGGAGGAAGGGACTAGAAAAAAAAATTCCAGTGACCTTTGGAGATGGACATGCCTTTGGCCACCAATTAGAGCAACAATTCACATTTAAGGATATGTATGAGGCAGCCCTATGTAATTAGGAGAACATCTACTACATCTGCTACACATTTATGTCCACTTTGAACTATGTGGAGGATAACCATTGGTTTAGTATAATTAAAATATTCAGTGGTTTAGTTGTACAATTTAATTGTAGTAAGTTATTAGTAAATCTTAAGACAAAAAGCATGAGTTTGAAATTGTCAGAAACATATGATGATATGCTTAAAAACCCCAAATCATTATGTCTTATTCATCTTAATTTTTCTTTTCGTCTATGATTTTACATCCCTTCCATAAATTCTTTCAATGAAAAGTTAACAAACTGATCATTCTTAAGATAGTTAAAATTAAAGGACATACTTTCCTCTTCTTTCTCACCAGGAATAACTCTTTTCACTGTATGTTTAGAAATACAGAATAATATTTTAAAGTTAAGAATGAACATATTACTTAATAATAAAATGTCAGAATACTGTTGCAATTCTTCTGTTTTCAACAGAGCGGGACTAGATCTGAGATGTTCAAATCATTGCCTATAATTCTTCCACTGTGAAGAATACAAACACTTTATAACTATTCATTTTATTTCTCATTTCTAACTTTTTTTTTTGTACTGGAGATTGAACACAGGGGTGCTCAACCATTGAACTGCATAGCCAGTCCTTTTTCTTTTTTATGTCTTATTTTCTTTTTTATTTTGAGTCCTTTTTTTGCTAAGTTTCTCAGGGTGGCCTGGAATTTGTAGTCCTTCTTCTTCAGTCTCCCTATTCCCTGAGATTACAGGCACTTGTCACTGGGCCTAGCTGTCATTGGTAACTTGTATGATTCTAGTGAGACTGAACTTTGTCTGTGATCTTATAATTTGCTCTTCTGTTTAAATATAACAGAAAGCTTGAATTGTATAATGTTTCCATTGAAAGATTTCCACTCAAAAGCATTTTTATTTGGCTGGCTGATTACACTCTAAAACACTTTATAATCTGAAAAGTGAATCTCTATTGTTGCAAAATTGAGAGTCTAGAATTTCCAAAACTACACAAATCTCATTACTGCTCAATTCATTGGCCAAACATATGGTAGATAGCTGGTTAACAAAGTGCAGAGGCTATAAAGACATTGGCTCTGAAAATGTATGCAAGAATTTAGTTTATTCATAAGGAAATGGATTAATCTCTTGGAAAATCCAGTTGCATTTCTTTAGTTCCAGTGCCCCATTCTTATTGTGGTTACATAAAATTTAGAGTTAAATCCAGAGCCTATATCTACCCCCAAAATACCAACCAGTAAAAAAATAAATAAATGAGCTAAAACATTCCTCTCTCCAATATTGAAAACAGATTTTTTTTTTTCATTAGTTGTCCAATTTACAGCACGAGGTGAGAAGAAACAAATTATACAGATGTCTAACTTCAGTAGCTACTACCTGAGTCTGAGTAGAAGCTCTATAAGGAACCTAGTTACACAAAAGTTTAAGCTGCAATATGGCACATACTCTTCCAATAAACAAATAGTAGATTAGCAATTCTCAGAAGCTCAGAAGTATTATTTACTTAATGTTCATGAGTGTTTAAATGCTTTACCTCTCAAAATTTTAAATATCGAAGAACATCTGAATATCTTAGAGGCATTGAGGGCTTTCTATAATAAAGTTATCAATAAAAAATTTATTTTGTTCTCTTCGTTATTGCTGATGGGAACCACTGTTTCATCCACATACCAAGGATCAGTGTGAAACAGCATCCAGACTGATCACATCCACACAGGGAAAACTTGAATGGTCATCCCACGAGGCTGAAAGGAGACTAGGTCAAAAGTGAGCTTTGTCTGGGCTAAGTGGTGCATGCCTATAACCCAAGTGGCTCAGTAGGCTGAGGCAGATTTCAAGTTCAAAGCCACCCTCAGCAACTTAGCAAAACCCTGTCTCAAATAAAACATAAAAAGGGCTGGGGATGCAGTTAAGCACCCCTAGGTTCAATCCCTAGTACCAAAAAAAAAAAAACAAAAAACAAAAACAGTGAGCTCTTTTGTTCATTCTAGAAGAAGTTCTAATCTAAATTCTGGGTTACTATAAGATTAATGCAAAACAAAAACAAAACAAACGAACCAAAAAATCCACTTGAGATAGCCAAAAAATTAACTGAGGCTTTAGGAAGGATTCAGGATTAAACCACATATGCCACACTATTTTTTACCAGACTTCAAGAATAGAGAACAGCATCTGGTAGCAAACTTAACTCCCTTCTAAGACCAAAGGCAGTCCTAACCAAATATGGTCTCCCTGGGTTCAAAGAATAGAGTACAATTAGCCCTGCCATTGATACAGTCAGAACAATATTTAGTAGTTGAAAAAAAAACCACTTTACTCATCATGGAGTTCATTATTTTGGAGCCCATCTACCATTGTAAACTGCTTTCACATACTAGGAAGAGAAAGTAGTAGAGCAATGGAAATGGCCATGGGTGATGCATCCCTTCCTCTCCCCATGTCATGGGTAGAAGCCAAAGTCTGGTTTATTACAGTACAGAAACATTGCTATTAGGGTAGCAAGATGTGACTGAGAGATGAAAGAGTTTGATTCAACAAATCTGATAACAAAGCAATAAAAATAATAACCTTTTATTACCTATAATGTGCTGGGCACTGTATTAGGCTCCTTATATGCATAAACTTATGTAATCTTCATAACAACTTCTGTTAGTTGAGTAGTAGTAGTATTCTTTATTTTACTGAGTTCCCAGAGGGGTTAATTAACTTGTCCAAGGTCATTTAGCTGCTCTGCGGCAGACAAGATTTGAAACCAAATTGATCTGACTCCAAATCCTTTTCTCTTAATAAGCACTATAAAACATGCCTCTATCTGCAAATGCCACTTAGCAGAGGAGCCACATGACAAATTTATACCCTGTAGAGTTGAAACTAATATGATATTCTAATATTGAAAGTATTACAGAGCCCTCTAATTAGTCATAGTCTACATATTTGCTTCAACAAGTCCTTGGAAGTCAGCATGTATTCTCTATTGAACCTAGATAATTAGGAGCATACTGTACAGGGTGGATTGCTAAGCAATTATATAACTTGTAGACTAAGGTATCCTTGCAGTGGTGATTCTGCCAGTAGAGAAAGCTACAATATTCTTTATATTTAAACATTCATAACATAATAATTCATGGCTATAAAATTCAAGGGATTTACCAGTATAATTTCCACAGGATGTTATTAGAAAGAAGAAACTAGATTAATAGTTGACTGGTACCATGCTTTTGGTAGTATTTCATAAAGTAACCCAGGCCTCTTTGAATGGAAGGACTTGTAATGATGTATCAAGACTCATTGTTCAGGGACTAATATCCTTTCTTGCTCCATTTGAGCAAAGAAGGAGTAAGTACCTGAATTTTAAAGTCATTAAAGAAGATTCACAGCCCCTTTTTCTTATGTACTATAACAGTATTTCACTAAATAGCCCCATAAATAATTATCTAGACATAGGATCACAGTGAACATTGTATTATGGGTCTGGCCTGCCCTCAAAGGACTGGAAAACAGGACATAAACATGCCAGAGCTTTGGAGAAAAAGAGTTACTTCTTCTCCTCAGCCTATCATAAACACCTAAGCTCAGGAGGTGTCAGAGAACTCACCCATGTTTCTACCAGCTTGGGCAATCTGAATGTAGTCATAGAAGTGATAGGAGGAAAAATTCATGTTCTTAAAATGCTTTAATTTGGTACAGGCAAAATTTTAATCCATAGGAAGAATACTGGAAGCATGAAAATATAAAATGTAATGACCAATAGATTCCAAATAAATGGTCTAGAATTTTATAATTCTTATAACTTAATTACATCAATTTTAAATTATCACCTCCAGATCTCCAAGCATCTGCATCAAGATTTTAATTTCTTTAACTCCACCCTTGGGGAAAAAAAGGAACTTTCCTTTGGTGTGGATATGAGTATTATATCAAATAGAATTTTTTATATGATTAATATTAAGAAGAGAAGGATAATCTGACATGCAGAATAAAAGCATTTATTTGAAACCTTTACTCAGAGATCTCAATACTCAGAGATATATATGGCATTGGCAAGTTCGGAAATGTACAAGAATAGCTTTCCAGTTTTGCTCAGCCTCATGGCATTGAGTGATTCATAAACAAAGGGCTACAAAAGCTCTTGACTTAGGAAAAAGGTACATGCTATATGTCTATCTGTCAGATTTTCTTCACAGATATTAAAAAACAAGGATAGCAAACACATTTGTCTAGAACTCTTCATTGCCTGTGATTTTAGTTACCAAATTGATATTAAACTATAAAAAGCACATTTCCTTCATTTTATACAACTGGTAGGCAAATATGACTTGTTTTCTATATTTCTAAATTTGTATTATAAGTAACATAATTTATAAATTTTCCATCCTTATTTCTGCTTTGAGTGATTATGCAATGCAATGTAATTTGTAGAACCTATGAATTATGTGAAAATACCATTCAGGAATAAGAGCATATTGTTGATAGACTATATTTTGGACTAAGTTTGAGAAGCAGTTGAAATAGATCTGATGATTTAAATAAACCTGGACTTATTAAGAGTCAATTTTAAGTATAAATTATGTTCTGGTACAACAGATTATTTCAGCTGCCTCTTAGTCATACTGCAGTTTGAGATTTAGAGAGCCACTTGGTTTTTTAAGGACATTATAAGTGAGATAGCAAGGCTTTTTAAATAAAAATATTGGAAGAAAGATCCTAAATCTATTTATAAATGTAGTCTTTATGATTTTCTACTAGAATAAATGTAGTCTATAATCTTCTATTAATAGAATTCCCTCAGCCATAACAATTATAGAATTTTTGAAAAGCACAGTAGACTAGCTGCAATGGTACACACCTATAATCCCAGAAGCTCAGGAGGCTGAGGCAGGAAGATCACAAGCTCAAAGCCAGCCTCAGCAACTTAGCAAGGTCCTAAGCAGCTTAGCCAAACCCTATCTCATAATCAAAATAAAAATGGCTTTGGATGTGGCTCAGTGGTTAATCTCCCCTGGGTTCAATCCCAGGTACCAAAAAAAATTTTTTAAATAAAGGCATAGTAAAATGCTTTAGCCGATTAGAAAATGTCAGTGACTAGATATTATAATATAAAGAAGACATGGATTTCAGCTTTAAAATCTAATAATCAAATATCTTTCTACATAGACATAATTCTTTAGGAAAATATCACCAAAGCATACATGTGAAAAAATAAGGTAATTAAAAAGTACCCATTTAAATAAGAACTTTGATTGTGACTTTTAAATTCAACAATACACTTAGAAAATCATAAAAATTGAGAATTTTATCACTGTGTGATATAGCCTAACAACGAGTAAAATCTCTCTTTTTTTTCAATAAAATTAAAGCCCAAATCACACAGCTAGCTATAGTAGTTGTTAGAGTTATATATTATTTATATTCTGTCTGCTGTTTCACATTAGCTATTTAGCCTGGAATCTGATAAGCAAAGGGAAAAATGGAACAGGAAAGGATTTAGAGACTTTATTTTTAAATTTGTTTCTATTCTTCGGAAAATGTCAAGCATTTCCAATCAAAATATGAAAGCTCTTAACATTAGTGCAAAAGTAATATGTAATTACTGAAAAGAATTGACAGGTCCACCAATGGAAATTAATTACTGAGAGTCAATTAGGTTATTGAGAAGGGTGTGTCAGATCTTTCACATTCCTTTTACAAAGTTACTGCATGTTTAAAAGTGGTATTCCAAGGACTTTTGTCTACTTTCTTGTTTGAATAGGTTATAAACAACTAGAATTCCTGGAAATATTATAAAGCCAAAATTGCTAGAAATAAATAAATAAAAAGTAGTATATGTCAGGTCTCTGTCTATAGTATCATCATTTAACAATGTTTTTTTTCAAAAAACATTTAGACACATATATATGTATATATATAAGCAAAGAAAATTATATATATAATATATATAATATCATAAAATTTTCTGAAAATCTACTCCCATAATTGTTCTAGGCTGGAAGTGGAGGGCATTTCATCTCCTGATCCCAGCTTCCAAATAATCACTAACAAGCAAAATAAAAAAACAAGAAGATATTATGGAACTGTAATTGTGATAGTTTGTATTTATCTTAAGTCACTTTTCCTAGATGATGAGCCTGAGATTGGGATTTTGTGCAAGTTCTTTTTTTTAATTGAAGATTTATTTTCAGATGAAAGCTATAAGAGCAGGGTTAGAGACTAAGCAAATACATATATTAACAGAAGCCTGATTCTACATCAATGGTACCTACAGGGTTGTCTCACCCTAAGAAGAGAAATCGTCTTTAATACTCTAGTATCAGCCAGTCCTTGGCTGTAGGCCTCCCCAAAGAGGCGGTAACTTGCCAAGCATTTCCCAGGAAAGGAGGCTGCAGGCTGAGAGGATTTCAAGGAAAATGTCCAATCCTGAGCAGCACCTGCAGCTTGAGGACACAAGTCTGATACAGGAAATCTGGCAGATCACCAAGAGTGTCCATTACTGCATTATGAAAATGGGTTTCTTTCATGTTTCAAACTAAAAGTGCTTTAGTACCAGAGATTCTGATGTACTCCAATCCATAAGAATTACTGTTCCAAAGTGCAGTGCTTTCAACCATGGCATCAGAAGAATTTCCAGCAGCTGAAACTTGAGTACAGATTCTGAAATTGGCTATGTCAGATTTTTTGCAGTGAGACTGATTTAAATATGCTTTAAAACCCTATGATTATTCTAATTCAATGTTTTTCTTAGGAAAAAAACTGCATTCTACAAATAAAGCACTAGTTCATTTAAGAATAAGTAATTATAATTGAGTCAAATCTGTATTTCTTTGTAGTTAAAGAAAGTGATTTGTAAAACTAGGTATTGATCAGAAGGATCAAGGAAATTTGGAGTGAATGTCTTAAGATGTAAAAATAGAGTCAGACAACAAGAGACAGATATTAAGGAAAGGGAATCTATGACAAATAAAAAAAGAAACCCAGGTAACTACGCATCACTTTTATTGTGCCATTTTTCCTCTTTGGGTTTGTGAAGAAATTGTGAGAACTCAATGAATTTATTCTTATATCCTATAAATTCAAAATTACACTGTCCCTAAAGATTCTTTGGATGAGTCGGGGAAAGCCACAAACAGATGAGAATAGATATCCAGGAAAGGCTGACAATGAGTTAGCCTAAAGTCCCAGAACTAAGCTAGAAAGTTAGATTAATAGGTCACAATTTAGAGTGAGTTATTTTTAAATTTCATATACATATATAAATTTTATATTTATGTATATAAATATAAAATACATAAATATAAAATTTATATTTATAAAATATTAAATTCAAAATTAAATTAAGCAGTTATAATGGTTTAGGATTACTATATAAGGTATCAAATTATATATGTGCATATATTTAGTTGCCTATTATATTTACAATGTAATTAATATAGTCTTTTTTAAAATTTATCTATTTATTCTAATATGTTATACATTACAGCAGAATGCATTTCAATTGATAGTGCACATACAGAGCACAATTTTTCATGTCTCTGGTTGTGCATAGAGTAGAGTCACAGCATTTGTGAACTAGTTCTATTTTCTTAAGCATAATAGATGACAAACTGTTTCCTATATTTGAAACCTTGTTGATTAAACCTCATTATCCTGCACAAACCATATTCCCATAATAAAGGATTATATTTTAACACCCAGGGACATTCATTAGTAGGAAGTAAGCAACCTTTTTTAGTATTGAACTTAAACATCAAAGTGATTAAAGAAAATTCACATCCTACTTTTTGTTTATTTGCCTCTTTGTTTACTGAAGTGTCTGTTTATGTATAGAGGGAAATCATACGTTCCCTCTGTTCCCTACTTCAAGAATGTTTCCACCTTGACTTAGAATGACTAATTTAGAGGAATACCTAGACTTGGGAAATTTTACTTGTTCCTTTACTGTAAGAAAGACTGATATGTTTGGTTTTGTATGAATTGCACACACCAGTTGGGGTAGATTCAGTTCCCTGAAGGTGTCCACCTCTGAACCATAATAAGTAGTCAAAGAACAAAGAGTGAATCAAGAACTAATTGTACTTAAGATCCTTCTGCTGGTCCTTCCTTCTGGTGTGAGCTGCTTCCCTTTCGTTCATCATCCTAGGCAGCCTCAGATCTTTTACCCTGCACAACACAACTATCCTCCATAAATATATTCTCAGTCCCAGATGCATAAACTACAATAACCTTTTTTATTTAACCTATACATTTCAAAAATTTATACAAGTATCAATTGGAAATATTGTACTATAACATTTCAAATAATATAGAAATATAAAGACTAAAAGTGGAAAATGAACTTACTTTTTCACTCTACTCCACACTGCCAATGTATAGCCACTTTCAATCAACATGTCAGGAATTCATGACTCTACTGTCTTCTGGTCATTTGCTCTAGACATTTTGGCCTTCTGATTTCACTGCCACATCTAAGAAATACCTCTAGCACAGTCTGACTATACAACAAAGTGTTAGTTATTAAGAAAAACATTATTAAACCTTTAAGAATCATAGTTTGATTGAAGATAGCTTACAACAAGACACTCTCACTTCAAAAACCTTATTTGAGCTTACGTCACAAAAAAAAAGTTTAACTGAATTCATCAATTTGCAATTCATGATTTTGAAATACAAAGACAGTGTCAAAAAATTACACAATTGAAAGGACTTTGAGGGAGCCTGCAGGGATGATAATCAGAAACCTGAATACCAATACTATTTTAGGAATAGCTACGAAGGAGAATACAGAACCACCTAGAGTAACCTCCTCCTGTTTTTAATAGTTTCTACTATTTTATGCTTTTTGCAATGCTGTGAAGGAAAGCCATTAGGGGATCTAGAAGAATGGGTAAACTGTATGAAGCTCAGCAATCCAAATATCTACCACCAGTTGAGGTCTCATATTTAAAAACAAGCTTTAAAAGACTTATAAAATAAATGAAAAAAGTCTTTCTTTTTCTTTATAAATTCAGAAATCTGGAATGATAATAAGTGGGAGAATATGATCATTGACTTTTAAAAGAAAATATGACAAGTAAAAGAAAATTATTTTTAAGCTCAAAATTTTCATCAAGAAATAAGCAGGATGAAAATGTCCTTTGAATCATAATAGATAGACATCCAGAGATGTTTAATTGCTAGAGAATCATGAGAATACTGGAGCAATTAATGAAATGTAAAATATAATTATAACATAACCAAAACCAAACACAATTTTAGTTATTACATTCCAGTTTCAAGAAAAGAACTGTCCATAATGACCAGTATCAAACTATTAAAAAAATTATAATGCTCAATCTATCATTTCTAAAAGGAATCTCATAGAAAAGGCAATGAGTTGCTTATGTTTTAGATACTGTAAATAAGTCAAAAGAACTATATTTTATGTACATATAAAATACTAAACAAACTTTTAGAATGATCTAAAAAATCAAACAATATGTGTTTCTTCTGCTAGGATATTATGTTTTATAATATTGCCACTAAAATATTTGTAATCTCATAGTCAATTTCTCTGGGTTTCACTAGTCTCCTGATTGCTCCAATGCATTAATAATTTTTAACAAGTACAAGCAAGTGGTTTCTATTTTATTGTTTACTCTATTAAAAAGTAGTGAAATTGATTTTGAAATTCCTTTAAACATCTGCACAAGATTTTTACAAAACCTCTAGATGACTTTAATCAGTTATAGAATTTTAATTTACATCTAACTCTAATTTCCTAGGTTTCTAAAGCAATTCTCCTTTTTGTCCTTCTCATGGGTTTTCCATTTCATTGTTTTGGAGTTAAAGCTCAGTCATACCTTGAAGCACCATGTTCAGCTGTTAGTGACTCTCTTTCTTTCTCTTTTCTTCCTTTCCTGACTTTCCCCAAAGAACATGGGATAAATCTCATCTCTTGTTACATAGAAATTTCTCAGTTGCTAAGGTAGCAAATTGTTCAAAACCTAAAATGTACACATAGCAATTAACCTTAAAATATTTCATTATCATACTTCTGATTCATAAAGAAAAACACTATTGATATTACCTTGTCTTTTATAATATTGATAATACCTTGTCATCTTCGAATAATTGTAGAGACTAAGTAAACACAGTCTATTATGTATGTTTAATGTTGCTTCTTCAAGACACAATAGAGCTACATATTAATGTTGCCCACTTAAGGAAAAGAAAACTAATATTTGCTACTATGGGAGAAAAACAGTAGTCCCTTAAAAGCTGTTAAATCTATGGCTCTGTTTGCTATTTTCTTGAGTTAGTTTTTCCTCTAGAAACTCTCATTGAACTTTCCATAATTACAAGACATCATGAAATTCTATATTCTAGTATATTTAATGTGTTCTGAATTATAATTGTAATAGTGTATAATTTTTACTTGAGGTATGGCCTACCTAGAAGCCAATTTCTTAGCATCAGCTAGAGCTAAGATTTTTTTTCTAGAATTTTAAAGAAAATCATGTTTCACAAATTGAAGTTGCAGTTCCCTTAAGACAAGTTCTATTTTGGAGTCTACACTTAGAAGAGCTGAGACTGTCATAGTCATTCACCTTCATCATTAAAAAAAAAAAAAAAACACACAAAAAGCTCTTTTCTCCTCTAAAGTTAGAATGTTAAGTACTGGTCTTGTAGTCTAACTTTCTGAATCCTTGGTTTATGTCTGGAGGTGTAGAAGGTAGGTAACTAGTAAGATAAGGTCAGATCTGAACACTGTGAGAAATCTCCTAAATTCATCCCTTCTCAAAAGTACTTGTGAAAAGCAAAACTTTCTATACAGCCATGAGGGGTACTTTTGGACGTCTCATCTATGACATAGGTAAAGACTGGTTTTTAAGTGGGGCAGAATATGAGATGGCAACAGGTCATGCCCATATGGCGCATCAAGGTCTGTGTCTCACACACATCCAGATGTTGATGTCTGAGGAAAGCATAGATGTCCCTTCTTTTGAAAGGACTTTAAAGCATCTATGATGTTGCTCTGTCATGAGATAATCTCCAGAGGTGGTACTTAGGGAAGCTACTGGGCTGAAGCCATTAAGAAACCTGAAAGTTATTAATGAGAGGAGAGAAAAACACTCAAATATAAGCCATAAACTATGAACTAGGGTACATACTAGCACCCACTACTATAAGGAGCTGATGCTTCTCTGTTGGAGTTAACAGTTATTAAGAACTACTAGAAAACCCTGCAGATAGGACCCATAGACACTACTGAGTAAATGATAATTGGAGCCATTATCACTGTGAGCCACCACAAGAAATACTACAAATGAGGAGGGAGGGGCTTTCCAATCCTCTTCCTGTCTCCTTCCAAAATAAGAGATGTTAATCCCCTTACCTACTGGGAATTCTAGAGAAATATGACAAATGACAAGTGTTGGTCTTTCAATAAATTCTAGAAGTGTAATTTTCTAGTATAGTTGAAGACAGTTGCATAAAAGAACTGGGATTATAGTTCAGCTTTCATACTTTTAATAATTATAGTAACATTTGAACTCTATACTGAATACCATCTACTGTTCTAAGTAGACTGCATGTATTCACTCACTTAATGCAACTATTATGTACCATTATTTTATCTGTTTTACTAATGAAAAGTTATGTATACAAACTTTAACTTGCTCAAGTTCATCTATTTGTAAATATTAAACTCAGTTAACTCTGGAGCTTAACTACTAATTGCTTGCACAATAGAGTAGACAGAAAAAAAAAATGAGCTTGTGAGTATGTTATATTACATAGGAAGGGTGACATGAGGAGACTATCCTGGATTATCCAGATGCCTCCAGTATAATCACATGGGTCCTTAAAAGGAGACTTTTTTCCAGATGCAGATGGAAAGAGATATGACAACGGAAAAATGGTCAGAGAGATACACAATTTCTGCCTTAGAAAATAGAAGAAGGGGACTAGGAGCCAAGGAATGTGAACATTCCCAGAAGATAAGGAAGGCTGGGAAATGGATTTTTTCCCAGGAGATTTCAAAAAAGAATGCAGCCTTGCCAATATTTTTGTTGAGACCCATTGAGAACTGTTTTGGAAGTCTAGCCAACAGAACTCTAAGATGATACATTTTTGATGTTTTAAGCCACTAAGTTCGTGATAATTTGTTCCAGCAGCAATAGAAAACTAATATTTATTGCCTCATTGAAAAAATATACTTACTGACGTTTTACTTTTACTAAGGTTTTTCTCTGCCTTGGGCAAGATGATTTTACTATAATTTTAGATAATAGATTATTTCAGTAGTTTTGCATATATTACTTGATAGTTTGACCTACATTTAGCACTCTACCAAAGTTTACAAGAAGCTGAACATATTCTAGATGTTGCTAACAGAAAGTTGATAAGATGCAACTCTTTGGACCTTTGATGCATATAAGATGCTTCCTATTATTTAGAAAATTAGGAGACTGATTTTCACCAAACAGTAGAAAGTTATTGTTCTAATTTTCAGAATACAGAGTCTGATGAGTCCCCACAAAATTCTGTCACTGATGCCAAAGTTTTCTTTGAAGTCTCAGAATGAAATGAGTTGTTGAAAGGGTGACACATTATCACAATGAGCTTTTTCAAAGCAAAGTCAAAGTTTTCATATTTCTCATCAATATTCATCATACCAGAGACTGCAAAATGGGCTCAGATTAATTGGTCTCTTTCATTTATATACCTGAATACAATGAAACATTAGTGCACTGGCCTTTGGATGCAGTCTTTTGGGAAACATTCCACCTCCACAATAAGGAATGCCACAGACCATTATCAAATGTAGCACTCAGTGCTGTTTCCTCTAACATGGCAATATGCTGGCAGAAAGGATATATATATATATATATAGAAAAAGCTATACCAATGGGCAGAAGCAGTTTCCTAGTTGATGAAATTTATTGATCGAAAAGAAATAATAAAGTTTTAGAAAAAAGTACAGGCTTTTGGAAGACTCAGGCTATCATAAAAGTAAACTTCAAGGCCAGTCATCAGAACAGCAGTTGAATATCACAAAACCATGTGATGGGTGAAATTAAACCTGCTGCAGACACCACATTCGTAACCTCTACACATTCAGCTTGTAGAGTGTTGCTAGTTGCTCTCAGCATTGCAAATGTGATGGCCATAATTCAGCTCCTATGGTCAGGATTCATACAAACCTTATTAAACTGTTCCTGTGCACTGAGCTGAAGAAAAGCCATCAGAATTAATCAAGTAGCACAGACTTTGACTGCAAGGATCAAATAAGGTCAAAACAGCTTCTCCCCCAGTATCAAGAGATGTGGTGTCTCATTTTTGGCAATAGTATCATTCTGCTAATGGTACAGAGACCCCAACAGTAAAAAATGGAATCTCTGGGGAACTGATTATATCTACAGTCTCCTGGATTAATGGAGTGTGGTAGCTGTGTGCCCAATGTGGCAAAAGACCTAGTAGGGTTTTATTTGTTGTCACAACCAGTGCCATGCAGTGGTGGCTTAAACATTGTTCTTTATTAGCGATCCTTTTTCAAACAACTGGTTTTCTCTTTTCTTCTAAATTGACCATTTTACAACTAAATTGGCCAAAGATCACTCTTAATAATGCCACCATTAACCTAAAGTTTCATTTGTTTTTACGGTGTCCTTAACACACTATAAGTAATACATAATCATTGAAAAAATAAAATCAATGTCCTATTACCAGTATAATCACTGTTAATGCTTAGGAATTATCTTTCCAGATATTTTCCTACACAAATATTAACAGATTTCATATTAACAGATTTCAGCAAAAATGGTGTCATACCACACAGCCTTATATAAGCCACCTGTTCACCAAGCATTCACCTATTTCTCTATCAGCCATGTGGACTTCATTCTGTTTTACAGATTTACCATAATTGCTTTAATCAATTCCCTGTTTTTAGACATTTAGCTATAGTTTATAATTTTTGTTATTACAATGATACTATAGTGAACATATTAGTACAGGTATGTTGCATATTTTTTCAGTTATTTTCTTAAGATAAGTTCTAGAAATCTAATTAATTGATTAAAACTTATGAAGTTTTTTTAGTGATTTGGGTGCCTGTAATTTCCTCCTTAAAGAAGAAGGAAAATTTTAAGTTAGAAAGCAAAAAATCATTCAAAGACTTTAAGCTAATTAGTTTTTAAAGATCTGAAATACTATATTAAAACATGAATAATAGTGGTTTAATTTGGGTTTGTTAAATCATTTACACACACACACGTGAATGCACACATAACATGCAAACACACATGCATACACACAGAGTTTTGTGTTTCAGTGAGGTCATTAAATTTATAAACCAGCAAATGACATGATTTTCTAAATAAAAGGCAAAGATGTCGAAATTTTATCTTCTGTTTTTGTTAATAATTCTTAGGAATTTTTAAAAATTAATAATAGTTGGATTGAGATCTGATTCACATACCATAAAATTCACCCTTTTAAAGTATGTGGTTAAGTAGTTTTGTATATATGAAGAGTTGTACAACCTTCATCACTAATTTCAGATTATTTTTATGACTTTCAAAAAGAAACTCTGGGTTGGGATTTAGCTTAGTTGAAGAATATTTGCCTAGCCTGCATGGGTAGGACCTGGGTAGGATCCCCAATATTGCAAAGGAAGGAAAAAAGAAAACTCTGTATGTATTAACAGTTGCTCCCCACCAACCACTCCCCAGCCCCTGGCAAACACTAATCTACTTTCTGTTTCTATGCATTTACCTATTCTTTTTGTTGTTCTTCTTCTTCATTTTAAGCTATATATGACAGTAGAGTGCATTTTTATACACTATACATACATGAAGTGTAACTTACTCTAATTAGGATTATTTATATTCTGTGGTTGTACATGTTGTGGAGTTTCTGGTGATGTATTCATATATGAACGTAGGAATGCCCAGTTCATTCTACTGTCTTTCATTAGCCTATTCTTGCCATTTTATTTAGCATATTTTTTTTGCATGGATTAGTACTTCATTCCATTTTATCACCAAACAATATCCCCGTGTATGGATATACCACTTTATGTATTCATCAGTTTATTC
Source organism: Ictidomys tridecemlineatus (assembly GCF_052094955.1). Classification (NCBI taxonomy): domain Eukaryota; kingdom Metazoa; phylum Chordata; class Mammalia; order Rodentia; family Sciuridae; genus Ictidomys; species Ictidomys tridecemlineatus. The sequence goes on from NC_135487.1 coordinate 55,155,004, forward strand.
TTTGTCAGTTAAAATCTTGTCGTCATCATCATGCTTATAACCCTTTGGTAACTCTTGTAACTGATAAAAACGACTATGTAAGGTCATTTTGATCTGGTCCTGACCTACCTTTGGGCCTGATTTTCTGCCACATTTCTAACCCCATCCACCCCACTCTTCCACCACCAATCCAGGCATCACTACTTATATTTACTCACTTCTCTGTGTGCTATGGCCTCTATCTGCCATATCCTTCCCATCTTCATCTGTGTGTCTGCCTTCTACTTCTCCTTTATGATCTAGCTGTCAGATATCCATCTCCTTTTCTGGGAAGCCCCTACACACCAGGTACAAGCTGGGTACAACATCTCTTATACCTCCATCCTAACACTTATCACACTATTTAGTAATTGTTAGTTTTCTTGACTTCTCTTCCACTAGATTGTGAGCTCACTGAAGTACAGAAATTATATTCTATATATCTCCGTATCATTAGCAATCAAAGCTCATAAGTGTTTGCTTTATGTCCATGATAAATAAAATTAACTTGACTTTTTATAAACTGATCAATTTGAGGATCTTATAACTATGTAGATAAAAAATTTATTTAGAATGTATGTTGGATTTTTTTATGCTTAATTCTTGTGTATATTCTATGTGAAAATTCTCAGTAAAATAGACAGTAATTAACTCATTAAAATAAACGAATATGTATCTACAGTTCTAGTAGGGCCTTTAAAGTAAATATTGAATTTAAAACCTATCAAGTGGGTAACATTTTTAATATAGAATGACTTGACACAAATTCAGAATTTATTTAAAAATTGTTCAATAACATTTCAAATGATTTAAGAAAGAATTTTTATGAATACATCATGAGATAAATGTATATAATTGTACTTTGAAAACAAGATGAGTTTTTTCTGCTTTTGTTTTTGTAAGTTGACATGTAACTTTTCTTAAAATTGGCTTGGAGAGTTACTTAAAGTAATACAATAATCTTTAAAGCTTGCATGTATAAACTGTTTTTTAAATCTGTTTTATCTGTTTTCTATATGAAAATGTGTTCAAATGGGCCTAGTTGGTAATGGAATCCTAACCTATGTTACTTCTGACTTATAGGGTATCTTTGTTACTAGGGTTCAGCCTGATGGGCCAGCCTCCAACCTTTTACAGCCTGGTGATAAGATTCTTCAGGTAAGACAGATAAAAGCAATGCATGCAAATGCTGACACTGAAACAAACATGTAACCATGTTATTAAGTTAAATGACTTGAATTAAATGATTGAAAATAAATCCTCACATTTTAAAAATTTTCCTTTATTATTTTGAAGTTGAGAAACAAGTCAAAAACAATTTGATCTGATAGAATCCTATGTCCCTAGCATCTAACATATTATATGGCACATAGTAGTGTTTTGCCTATTTTAATTGAGTTGAATGGAATTACATGATAATATAAGAAGATTTTATATGTGTGTGCATACAGGTACACACATATGAACCTATGCATAGTTATTAAGTATAAGTGAGAGTGATTGAGTGCCCATTTAGGGTATCCATGTGACTTTAGATAAGGGAGAAAGGCAGGTCCATATTTAATTTCTCAACAGGATGCTTATTACTCGTTGAATACTGTGGAACACATGATTGTGTTTGTCTATTCCCCTGCACAGGTGAACATGAAATTAGCTAGAGATAAGGCAACTTTTTAAAATATACTGTCCAATGGAAAGACTTTGTTTAACTTAAATCGCTGCATTTCAGTTAAGGGTCACTCCAGTAATCAGTTAATAAATGCTCAACATAACACTATCCATTTTGCTTTCATTGTCCTCCTCTCTGAATTCATTTACCATGTAAGAGGTGCTTAATCATTTCCTACGTTAAAGGGAAAGACTATTAAGTATTGTCAGTGTATTTATGATTCGTGTTTTGAGTCCCAAAATTTCCCACTGTATAAACAAATGCAACTACCTGAAATTGCTGTTTAGCAATTTTTTAAAAATTGAAATGATTCAGCATAATATATTGAAGGTTTAGATAAACTGAGAAGACAGGCCATGTAGGAAAGGAATTTTCATCAGTTCAAAACACAAAAGAATGTAAGACACCCCCTCAAAACAACTCTAAAGAGATTTTCTTTCTCCTATTTAAGAAAATCCTTAAAAAGTAGAAATCATATGTAGCCCAATACATGTATAACAAGATTTCTTTAAAATTTTATCCTCAAAATATTTTTTCATTTATTTTTTATTTGTTCTTTCCAGATATACATGACAGTAAAATGTGTTTTGATATATTATACATACATCAAATATAATTTATTCTCATTTGGATCCCATTCTTTTGGTTGTACATGATATGAAGTTTCACTGGTCATGTATGAACATAGGAAAGTTACATCGGATTCATTCTGCTGTTTTTCATATTCCCATCCCTCCTCCCTTCCCTTCATTCCTCTTTGTCTAATCCAATAAACTTCTATTCTCCCCACACACAACCCTGACTTATTGAGTGTTAGCATCCACTTATCAGAGACAACATCAGTCTTTGGTTTTTTGGGACTGCTTATTTCACTTAGCATGATAGTCTCCAGTTCCATCCATTTACTAGCAAATATCATAAAGTCATTCTTCTTTATGGCTGAGTAATATCCCATTGTGTATACATGCCACATTTTCTTTATCCATTCATCTGTTGAAGGGCACCTAGTTTGATTCCATTGCTTTGCTATTGTGAATTGAGCTGATCTAAACTTTGATGTTGTTGTGTCACTGTAGTATGCTGATTTGAACACTTTGAGAAGAGTAGGATAACTGGTCAAATCGTGGTTCGGTTCCATTCCAAGTTTTCTGAGGTGCTTTCCAGAGTAGTTGCACCAATTTGCAGTCTCACCAGCAATGTATGAGTGTACTTTTCATCCATATGCTCTCTAACATTTATTGTTACTTGTATTTTTGATAATTGCCATTCTGACTGGAGTGAGATGGAATCTCAGTGTGGTCTTAATTTGCATTTCTCTAATTGCTAGTGATGTTGAATATTTTTTCATACACACATATAAATTCTTCATATATTACCATATAATTCCATTTCATATTGACCAATGAACTAATAAGATCATGACCAGCTACTCAAACTTTCAAAACTAATAGTTCTTTGAAAAGACAAAGGGCTGTCCCAAGCTGAGGCAATATTGCTATGAAGCACTGATCAGCCTGGCTGGGTTCAATCCAGGCAGACAGAAGATGGCAGTTTATCTTTTGATAATTGAAACAAAGGGCTAGGGCTGTAGCTCAGTGGTAGAGCACTTGTCTTGTACATGGGAGGCCCTGGGTTGGATTCCCAGCACCACATAAAAACAAATAAAAATAAAGATATTGTGTCCATCTACAAATATATATATATATATATATATGAAAAATGTTGAAACAAAAAAAGATAGAAAATAATCTAAAGCCTTTTTTCACCACTTTAACATAAAGATCTCTGGTTTTGATAGCCTAACTAGTCTTGCAATCCTAATTATTTTACATTCTATCTATGGGCCTCAGATTTGTTATGTGAAAAATAAACTATAGTTTGTAATATATCTGAGGTCCCTCTCAGTTCAGAAACTCACTCGTTTGATAATTTTATAAACTGTTGTGAAAGGCAGCCAAGAGTGACCTAACAACATGACTCCCTAACACTTCGTAAATGCTCATTAGCAAAGGAAATGGCAAGGGGTTTTCTCTACTGAATTTCAAAGCAACTCAGATCTCTGACCTGTCAGAATGAGGATGTTGGACTGAGAAGCATCCTACATACAATCTAAGACACGTTATGGAGTTTTCTTCACCCATGACAGACACAGCAAAAGATTTTTCTCTTATACTTAGGTTCAGAAAAGAAATATAAACATAAGCATCATAACAAAATTATATTCTGCAAGTGGGAAAATAAATGTCTACTTGGAGAGTATTAGAATACTCTTCTCTGGTCGTAAAATTCTAGAAGGCTTGCTTCTACGTGGGGACAAGAGGGTTCAGTATTTCTAATCTCTCAGAGGCACAGAGAAACAGCAAAGTGCACCAAGGAATGGATTCCTAAAGCAAGAAGCAGAAAGGAATGATCAGCTCAATTAGTTAAAAGCCAAGAACACCGTGAAACAGCTGCACCTGGATGCCCCCTTTCTCCAAAATGACAATCGATGATGTAACATTTGAATCTTGCTATAAAATTCATTTATATCTGGTAGAATAAAATCAAAGTCTGTTTTCAAGAAAAGGAAAAAAATCCACATAGACCTTAATCAAATAAATTACTGTATTTACAGTTTCATTCATACTATTTTAACACCAAAAATAGCCAATTATGCTCTACGAAAGAAATAAGAACAACTAATTCTGAACTGGAATTGTTGCCTGTATCGGAGCCCAGGGCACAAGCTAAATTTTTGACTCCATAATACTATTGGCTCTTAGTTTGAAGAATGATGGGGAGGGTTGAGGCTGGGGCTCAGTGGTAGTGCACATGCCTGGCTTGTGTGAAGCACTGGGTTTGATTCTCAGCACCGCATAAAAATAAAGGTCTATCAACAACTAAAAATATATTTTTAAAAAAAGAATAATAGGAGAAAATGGGTTATGAGTTAAAAGAGTTATCTGTTACTTACGAGATTAGTATTATGTGTTGTCACTAGAGCCAATTTATTTATAAAGCTGAGTGACAATGAAAACCCTGAAAAAGCAAGATGAAAGGAAGTAAAACAAAGATGGAGAGCCCAAAGGGATGACAGTTACTGTGTCTGGTATAACCCAATAGCAAAGAACAAAAGAGACATAAGATAATAAAAGAGGTACCTTTCCCAAATCCCAAACCCCAAATTTATTAAATAATACTTTTTTCATTCTTTTTACTCACCCCTCTTACTCTGCTATGATATTATTAGCATGTTATTTGAATTATATGATGTGTTCATTAAGTGATGATGTTAATTAAAACATATTCACATGATTTTCCTGTCATTTTACGATTCATTTTCCCAGCAAAGACACCCTATAATTAATGAGTTTATTCAAGTGATTTACAGTGCTACTTGGCTTTAAGACAGTGTGGCATGTGGGAAGAATGCAGAGATAAGAGAACTGACCCTTCACAACCTCCCCTTCTGTAAAGCTGAGTTGTATGACTGAGAGAAAGAAAGGAAAAAGAAGAGCACATGGATCACAAAAGAATGTTATTCGATTGAACCATGTGAATTTGCCAATATGCAAACATTATTGAAATGGCCATTTTGTTACTTTAACATCATAGTCTCTTCTAATGTTTTTTTCCAGTTAAAAATTTCAGTCTATTTCATTCAAATTAAACTTATATCTTAAAATACACCTCAATATAGGAGATTTATTAATTGTTATTACTCTGTGGAAATGATTAATATATTATACTTGATTGTCAATAATGTGATTCATAGTGATATACCTGATATACCTAAAGATCACTTGTAAGTATGTCATGTTCTATTATTAAAGGTAGCTGCCCCTATCCCTTTTAATGACCAGCTCTCTGCCCCAAACACATGCCTAACTTTGGTAGAAGAAGAGAAATGAAATAATTTATAGAGAATTAGCTAATGACATCTATATTTTACCAATTACAAAAACAGATTTCTTCCAATATGAGCCATAAAAATATGCTCCCAATTGAAAATAATTTTATAGTCTCTTCTACATTATCATTTTAAGGGTTTGGGAATCAGTAAGCAAAATATCTGCCTGATCTGTGACTATATTTCTAACATACCAAAAATGAAATAATCAATGTGTTAACAATTCAGACAAACCAGGTATCCCTCCCCCACCCCCACCTGCCCTGTCTTAAATACCTAGGCCTTACAATTCTTAAAGACAATTCATCTGGGCATGGTGACACATGCCTGTAATGCCAGCAGCTCAGGAGGCTGAGGCAGGAGGATCACAAGTTCAAAGCCAGCTTCTGAAATTAACAAGGTCCTAAGCAACTTAGCAAGACCATGTCCCAAAGTAAAAATACACAAATAAATAAAAAGTGCTGGGGATGTGGCACAGTGGTTAAGTCCCTCTGGGTTCAATTTCTGGTACAAAAAAAAAGTTTAAAAAAACAATAAATAAATAAATCAACAAATAAACTTATGAACAAATACTTAGACTTTTGACTTTTAGAGTTATAATTATTGTGCTTTTTACTGGTTTCTAAAATTATTTGTTAGTGATTTTTTTTTTCAACTCAGAGTGCCATATCTTGTTCAAAATCTTGGAGCTTGATGCCCAAGAGGCTGATTGTATCACTGCTCTCTTCCATAATCTCAGAGAATCCCACTGTATATCCTGATAAGTGTTTTATAAAGGAATCCCATTAGAGGACTTATAAAAGATAAGAGGGAAGTCATGTACCCTCAAAGGAGCTCCTCTCTAAGGGCACAAGACATATGTATGCAGATCTATTAGAAAAACAGTGAAGTATTTGATTTTGTGATATAACTAATAAACGTGAAGTATTAAGAAAATGAAATGATTAATATAGGAAGGTATTTCTTAGGATGCAAAAGGCAGCCACTCAAAACCAAAATAAAAGCCAAGATGGTTGGCCTGCTCAATTCACCTCACCCATTGAGCCAGTTGGTGAGTGGGAGGCGGAACACAAATCACAGAGCTCCCTGGTATGGAGGGAACAGAGAAAAACAAGTTTCTGCCTCTGGGCTTAACAAAGGAATGAGCTGGAGGAAGCCTGAAGGCCAGACTGGCCCTGGGCACTCAGGAGAGGGTAAAAGACTCACTCCAGAAAGAGTATGGAGCACAGAAGAGAGAATACCAGGCAGAAAGACCCCACGGTCACAGGTTAGAGTCGTGAAGAAAGGAAGCCTTGGAACTTAAGAATGTTTCTCATGGAGTTGGAGAATTCAAACAGGGAGGAGTTGGAGTGAGGGCGGTGATGGGGGTAGAGGAGATGGCAAGATACAGCTGCCAGCCTCAGAATATGAGAAGTAAGTTCAGACTGAAGTCTAAATGAAATGTCTGTGGATGGCCAGGTCTGTTGCACACAGTTACATCTGAATATAGCCACTGAATCAAACAAACTTTCCTTGTCTGAATGAAAGGTCTATGGCTCTGTGTCTGTTAATAAGCAGAAGGTGTGATCAGGCACTGACAGCATTCTTTTAGGCAAAGTTCATTCATTCAATAGCCCCATCTGTGAAAAACAAACATGTAAACTGGACATCAAATTGCTTCTGAGGACCCCTAGTTATTGTGACTCAGCCCGTGGCTTTCTCCCATAGTGTCAGTGTTCATAGTTATCACCATGACTCTCCAAGAAAGGGTTAGAGTATATCCATTTTTCTGAATTTTAAAAAATTACTCCAAAAAAAACCCTGCAAGAATAGAGAGAAATATTTTTTATGGTTAAAATGAAGTGTTGTGCCCTTAAAGAAATAAACTGAGAGTATTTAAGAATCCCCCTAAAGGTTTTCCAACAATACTAAATAAGTTAGGTATTTCTATAGTTTATTTGGTGGTTGAAAATCAAAATTCCGGTGTTCTTGGGGAAAAGGGATAATAGTCATGTAACTCGGAGTGTTCAGAAAAATTATTGTATATGATGATATAATACTTGGGAGAATAAGATTTCTTTTAAAAAATTACAGTTTTGAGCCAGGTGCCGTGGTACATACCTATAATCCCAGTGGCTGGGGAGGCTGAGGCACAAGTTCAAAGACAGCCTCAACAGACTCAAGATGCTAGGCAACTTATGAGATCCTGTCTCTAAATAAAATACATAATAGGGCTGGGGATGTGGCACAGTGGCCAAGTGCCCCTGAGTTCAATCCCCAGTACCCCTAAAAAGTTAAAATTAAAATTGAAAAATACAGGTTGATTATAAGACAACTAAAAATAGGTGGCACATGCCAATAATCCCAGTGGCTCCAGAGACTAAATCAGGAGATCATGAGTTCAAAGACAGCCTCAGCAAAAGCAAGGTGATAAGCAATTCAGTGAGATCCTATCTCTAAATAAAATACAAAATAGGGCTGGGGATGTGGCTTAGTGGTCAAGTGCCCCTGAGTTCAATCCCCTATACTCAAAAAAGAAAAAAAAAAACAGGTTTTTAAAAAAATGTGTGATAAACTCTGTATATACATACCAGAGTTTCACTATGTATTATTATTATTTGTTTAGTTTTGTTCATAATATTTAAAGTTGTACCACAGATATCTATTTCAAAAATTGAGAAAATACTTTTTGAAAATAAAAAAAAATAGTATTTTAAGTATTAAGTAAAATTTGAAAACAAATAAAGACAAGTCAAGCCCATTAGGCTGTTCTAACCTCCATAGCTGGCTAATGTGAAATATAATGATAATTAAGAATCCTTACTCTGCCATCTAACTCAAACAACCTTGCAAGGTGTCTGTTGTTGACAGATGTTAAATAACTTATTGAGCTCATTCCATTATACCATACTGATTCTCTAGAGCAAATTTTACTGATTGATTTGTTTATTTGCTTATTTGGAAAATATCCATCAAATACCCACTCTGTAAAAAATATTGTGCCAAGTGGTATAAACAACACAACAGAGAAGGTAACTATATTGCTGCTTTTACACGGTCTAATCTAGGAAGCTGATGCACCCAAATTATGTAGAGCAGAAAATGGAGGAAGACAAGAAAGAGTCAAATGTTAAACATTTAATAAAATGAACCCAGCCCAATTGGTCCTGTTTTATTTTATTTCACTTTTTTGCACTGCTGGGGGTTAAACCCAGAGTCTCACATATGCTAGGCAGATGCTATAACATTGAGCTATATCACAGGTTCCTAGTTGCCTTTTAAGAGCAAGCTATCCAGCAAAACAGAAACCAGCCTGACTCCAAAGAGCACCCTGAAAGTGAGGGGTTGATTTTCAGGTTATTCTTTTCATGGTAAAAGGAAGAGAGTGTAGCTTCTTGGAAATTGCCTTGTAAATCAAAGTAGGAAATTAATTTGCCAGAGACACATGTGACTTCTTTGACAAGAAAACAGGCATTCTCAGATCAGAGCAGATAAGTAAGTTTCATCAGAAACACTATTTATTAGCAGTTCTTCACCCAAGTTTCTACACAAATAATTCCCAGAGTCTTCAGTTAAGTCTACTCTACTTTTTTTTTTCCTGAACTTTATTAACCTTTGTTTCAAACTTTATTCCCAATCTTCTTCAGCTTAATTAGCTTCAAAAATAAATTGTGTACAAGCAAAAATTGAAAAGAGCTTCAGTGTCCAAGGGGCTTGCTCTTAAAAACAGTAGAGATCTAGACTTTTATCAGATGCATAAACAAAACAATTTTAAAAAGCAGTCATAATATAAAATAGCAGTAACTTCTTCAAGTTTATTGTCTTCAGAAGTTGATCAGTTCAGTTTGCCTCATTCTTAGAAGGCTCATCACAATTCTCCATAAGATCTGGAACTTTGCCAGGCACTGTGGCACACGCCTATAATCCCAGCGACTGGGGAGGGTGAGGCAGGAGGATCGAGAGTTCAAAGCCAGCCTCAGCACAAGTGAGGTGCTAAGCAATTCAGTGAGACCCTGTCCTCTAACTAAAATACAAAATATGGCTTGGGATGTGGCCCAATGGCTGAATGCTCCTGAATGCAATCCCTGGTATATCCCCATCCCCCAAAAAAGTTCCCAAGTCCCTAAAAAAATTTTTCAAAAAAAATGAAATTTTTTTCATCATCATCATCTTCTCCAGTAACAAGTGGTGCTTTTCCATCCACAGATTCTTGGGCAGAGCTTCAGCCAATCTCCTTAAACTAGTCAGACTGTCTGCACCAAGCTGGTTTAAGATGCTGGGTAGCATTTCTGTCAGTTGCTTTGTCTCAGCATGTCCTGTAATAGTGAAAGTGTTTGCTGCCAGAGATACCTTGACTTTAAGGTTGTTAAAGTGGATCACTGTTCCTTGGTTTGTAAACATTTTCACCTCTTCAACACCAGAGATATTGTTTATCCCTAACTTCTTTAAGGAGAACTAAAGAATGACCCATCACATTCTTTCTGTGAGAAGTTTCTTTCCCACCAATATGCACTTGTGCCTGCAGTTTGGCGAGTTTTTCTTGGTTTATGATAGTTTCTTTCATCTTGTCAGAGCAGAAATGGACTGCACCGGGGACTAGGATTGGCGCTCAAGGGGTCTCAGGCAGACCAGTTTGGTGTATACCAAGTCTACTCTATCTTGCCATGTCTCTTTTAAGCCTGAATTCAGATATTCAAGCTGTAGTACATGTGTCCACTTTGTTATGTTTTGTAAAAATTTGTTTTTCTACCAAAAAAAAATCAAGACTTCAAATTTTCTCACATTTACAAAGAGTAATGTAAATTTTTTATGAGAACTATCTGAGAAGTAAAAATCTATAGTTCAGATTTTTGATAGAAAGTTTTATAAATGACTTGGCATAGAGTCAACGTGTATTGATTATGCAGTATGTTCTATCTTAAATATATTCCAATATTTAATGAGAGTATTCATTCTATCACCTGAAAATTCTAAAATGGGAATTAACTCCAGGTTGTCATGAGAAGCACAGTTATAAATATCTAAGATTCCTACTGTGTCTCATAATAGCTGGCTGTCAAGATTGAATAGCATGAAGTCTTACCCTTATAGCTATAGTTCAATAGCTTTATTTTTTAGTTTTCCCTCATCCCAAGAACTGCAAGCATTCAAAGTATATATGTAATATACAAAATATATGTGTACTGGTCCTTTAAATGTCTGTCCTTTGAGGATGAGTTTAAATCAATCAAAAATCCCATGCCCCGGTCTCTAATCTGATTTTCCTTTTGTAGTCTAAAATGATTTGTCTTGTCCTTGCTGTTGGATAATCCCATCAGAATGGGGGCGAGTCTTTTCCAAGCCTAGTTTTTAAATTTAGATCTTTGGCTTTGGCTAAGAATATAACAGAATTCCTGTGAGAATTACAGCCTCATCTGGAAAGTTTCTGCAGTATAACCATCCATAATTTATCCATTTAACAAAACATTTACCAGAAGGAAATTGGAGATAAATCCAGAAAGGAACAAGAGGAAGAAATCCAGAAACTAAGTGTGTTTTACAGTAAATTGACAAGCTATAATTGTGAAGCTGGAATTGCAAATAATGTTTTCCATTAACCCTCAGATTTTTTACATCTAAATCATGAAAAAGGGAAAGTAGAAATATTTTGTGGCACAGAAGATGTCAAATAGATGTGAAATAGGAGGGATATCTTTTGGAAGCAAAGTAAAGATTACAATAAAATGTTCCTTTATACTTTCAAATCATCTAAGGCTAGAAAACCCATTAATTACACATTCTTGAAACATAACGTTTTCAGAATATCTTTTCATTTCCTAGATTGTTTTCTCATTAACTTCATTGAAACTTAATAAGCCAGTCATTTGTTTCTCATTTTTCACGAGAATGCAATTTCCTCAAGATTGCACACATTTTATTTGAATCTGATAGTGTGCTTATATAAAGCATATATGTATCCAAATGAGGCAACATTTTAAATTTTCATTAAGCTAGAATTTATTCTTCATATTATCTTTTGCATTTAAATTGTGCATATATTCAAAATTCTATATGTGTAAATATATCATATGCATTTATTTTTCAAAGCATCATTGAATTTATACTCTGCAATTGATATTGTATAGTACTAGCCTTTATTTCCTCAGCCTCTTCTATTCATACACACAAACCATCCACAAAAAAAATTCCTCTAGTTAAAAGATTGAGATTCATGCCAGTTCCATGGCACATATCTATAATTCCAGCTACTCAGGAGGCTAAAGCAAGAGGATTTCAAGTTCAAGATCAACCTGAGCAACTTAATGAGACGTAGTGTCAAAATAAAATAATTTTAAAAACTGGGATGTACCTCAATGGTAGGTCATCCTGGGTTCAATCCACAGAAATGAAAAAAATATTTTTTTCTTAATTTTATTTGGAAAATCCCTACAAATACAGTAACATGATTCTTTGATTCCTGTCTGAACTATTCAAGACATAAACCAGATAGCCATTTTCATAGTAACAAATATAAGTTCTTTTTGCTTTTTTGTCCTACAGATGAAAGAAGAAGATTCTCTAGAGCTAAGGTTCTGTCATCTCTTCCACTCAAACCCTTTTTCCAGGCTCTTCTGTCATTGCTGTCCCTGGTAACAGGCATAACACAATGCCGCTTATCAAGAAATAGTTAAATTACTACTAAAAAGTGAATTTATTGGCTGGGGTTGGTATTGGCTTAGTGGTAGAGTGTTTGCCCAGCATGTGCAGTGGGTTTGATCCTCAGCACCACGTGTAAATAAATGAATAAAATAAAGGTCCATCAACAACTAAAAAAAAAAAAGCATTAAAAAACAGTGAATTTATTTAACAAATCTACAATAAGAATTGCAATCTTGCAACATCCAAAGAAACAAATTGTACCAAGATCCAGAGAGTTGACAACTGTGTCATAATTCCCACCTAGCCACCTGCTGTTATCTTGAATGTTTCCTGTGATCACTCTGATCCTAACATTTGCATCTATCAAAAAATTAGGGTTTTATCTAAGCAAAAAAAAAAAGAAAGAAAAATATAGTTCTTCTGATATTTTTAACTTCTGTTCTTATGGCTTAATGAAAGTCTTATTTTTTTAAACTCTAGGTAGTGTTAGTGTAGTAACATTAATAGTATTAGCTTTTCTTGATTGCTTATCATGTGCCAGGCCCCATCCTAAGCGCTTGACATATATTAACTCGTTTGATCTTTTGTAAACTTTCTAAACTAAAACTCAGAGTCTTTCTGGTATTTTGGAGCCATTCCCAGACAGTCCCTGGTTGTATTCTTTTAAACAGGCCTCTTGAGGTTCACCAACCCTCTAATTTTAAATCAAAACATGTCTGGGGACTGGAATTACAGAGAGCACCCTAGTGTTCGTTTGACTGGGGATCTAATTCACCAACATGCTTCTTGCCTTCTGGGTGGTCGGCTCTATTTATGTGTTTTGGGGGCTCTGACTCTAGTTTGTATGTAGTAAGTGCAAAAGCCAAAAGCTGGTGTTTTCAAGCTGTTCTCAGAGCTAATTTATGAAGGGATCTGTTGTCCCTGAGTCAGCCTGGATTGTGGTTCTCAACATCGTAAAGTTTGGTTTATCAGAACCAGAGCCGGAGTTGAGCCCAGAATTAATTCAGCTTTTCTCTGCTTATTTGTCTGTGCTGTGAAAAATTGTGCTAACTGGTGGCACTAGAAAATGTTTGGTTCTCTTGGATTTTCTATTCCTCTATGAGCATCCTACTTGGTCCCTCTTCAGGATGACCCTTCCCAGGTCTCCTCATGCTTGGGTCTCTTAGGAACTCAGGGTTTCCTGGCCTCTGGGCTCAGTGTGTGGATATCATGAGGGTTTTCTCTGCTCTTTAATTTGTTTCTCAGGCTAAAGCCAGCTTCTGCCACCCTCTGATAGGAAGTAACAGGCCCTGTCCCCTTTTCTACCTCACTTCAAGCAGATTTACATAGATATCCCCAAAATTAGCAGCAAACACTGTCTTCTATTTCTGCTCTACATTTCCAAAACTTGAACTCCATCCTGTTCCTGCAGTTGGATTTTTCTGGTAAATCTCAGTGTTCCATGTGGGATCAGCCTGCTATAAAACCTCACCTCTGGTGTTACTGGGACCACTCTGACCTGCTTCCTGGACTCCACTCTCCTGTTTCCAAATGGATGATCAGTAGTTCCCTTGTCTCTATTGCCAGAAAACTCCACTTGTCCTCTTATCCTCGTTTCTCCAAGGTTTCTATTTTCAGTTACTAGCATCACAGTTTGATTCTTAATTGTTTCTTACACCCTTGTCTAATCAGGAGCAAAATTGTAGATTCTTCTTATTAGAAGTTTTCTTCTTTCTCATCTGTTCTCTCACAAGTTTTTTGGCATTGCCCCAGCAGACATTCAGACTTGGTTCTTGACGTTCAGAAAAGAAAGCTCCCATATGGCCACCACAACCCAATTAAGCCAGAGATGAAACTACAAGGAGAGATTCAGCATTTTCTGTAGCTTTCAATTCAGGGCTAAAGGTTATCTCTATCAGTCTTTTTGAAATAAGTGAAATTACACCTGATAAGAATCAGTATGAGGATAGTAGCTTTGCAACCACAATAAAGCACAGAATTCCAGGAGAAGATGGAGCCACAATGCTGAAGGAGGAAATGTTGAACATTTTATCATGGCAAGTGAATTGTCAGTTCAGATCACATGAAATGACCATGCTCTGATTATTTTGGTGAATGATTGGGAGAAATAATAAGAAGGAATAAAAATTAGAGCATAAAAGTATGAAGTCCTAACCCACTCCCTGAGCTATGTGGCTTCAGACAAGTGGCTTAGTGTCTACGGTAGTCCTTTTATTTAAAAAGGCATCTTGTATATTATTTTCATTTGTGCCTATGGCTTGCTTCCCCTGCTGGACAGCCACCCTTTACCTAGGAACCTCCATGTTCATCTGTTCCTGAGTTTCTGCCCAGAGTCTACTGTAATATCTTGGACAGTCAGCACACAACAGACACTTTTTGTTGAAAAAATAATCATACTCAAAGTGGACCAAATTTCTTTGAAGATCTTTCAATAAAGGAATAGTTCAAAATTAGATGGGCATGGTGGCACACACCTGTAATCCCAGGGGCTTGAGAGGTTGAGACAGGAGAATCACGAGTTCAAGGCCAGCCTCAGCAATGGTGAGGTGCTAAGCAACTCAGTGAGACCCTGTCTCTAAATTAAAAAAAAAAAAATAGAGCTGGGATATGACTCAGTGGTCAAGTGCCCCTGGGTTCACTCCCCCATACTAAAAAAAGAATGGTTCACAATTAATAACTATGATTAATTGGCTAAGTTTTGCACCACTCATGCCCTTAATGCTAATACTATTGTCTATTTTTAGCATTGATATTATATCAGGTCTAAGACTGAGGCAAATACCATGGCTTCCAAATCCTAGCAAATTCCTTATCTCTGAAACTCTGAAATATTTAAATTTCAAGCAATTCTCTGAAAACTCTCAGTGGGCTTTTAATTCATTGCTGGGGCTGCAGGTAGAGGAATCAGAGCCTTCACAAGTGTATTATTAAGTTTTAACATACAAGAACTTCATTAGTAAAGTTAAAGTTTAATTTCACAATTAAGTATACATTTGGGGAAAATTAAAGACACTAAGTTAGTGTACCCGTTACAACTATACTTTAGTCTGATTTTTTTTCAAAATGAACAAACTATATTATATATAACTATAATGCTTTAATAAAAATTAGTTTAATATATATGTGTATATATTTCATGCAAGTTTGCTATTTTTCTGATGTCAGAAACAGGATAAGAGTAGAAAGAAGAATGTACCATTAGCTCTGTTTTCTATTCACTGTTACCATCTAACCACAAATAATATGAAATGAAACTTCATTCTGATTTTTATATAATTTAAATCAAGAAATTTGAACTGTGTAACATACCCCAAATTCTACTCAGTTACTATCTCATGCCACTGGAAACAGCTAATGCCCACTTCATTAACATTTTCATTAAATTATTAAACAATGCCTAGGGTTTTGCTAATGCAAAACAATTTATGCTATATGGATTTCCAAGGGTTTACATTTTGTTTCCTAGTATTTTCCTTACTGTTTAGACATAATGTAGTTTAAAACATGCAAATTTTAGAACCTTCTTTATCACATCATTGTCTAGTCAATTTTAAAAACTACTGAAAAAGTATTATGTATCAGATGATTTTCCTCTAAATTATGAAGACTATACAGTTTGCTGGAGATGTAATGCTATTTGAAATTTTAAAAACTAAAGGCAGGGGCTGGGGATGTGACTCAAGCGGTAGTGTGTTCTCCTGGCATTTGCGGGGCTCTGGGTTCGATCCTCAGCACCACATAAAAATTTTAAAAAGTAAAGATGTTATATCCACCGAAAACTAAAAAAGAAATATTAAAAAATTATCTCTCTCTCTCAAAAAAAACTAAACTAAAGGCAGTGAAACATTTAAGTGATTGGTTATTTGTAATACTAATCATGTTTTAAAAAGCATAAAAAGAGTAAGTAAAATAACAAAGGCACCATATGCCTAAAATAAGTGTCAGTCCACTGAAGATTGAAAAAGTCAACCAATAGGCAATGGCCATGTGGATACTCCCAATCCATCTCAACTAGGATACTCTGTAAACAATTCTAGAACAACAGCCAGACTGAACTACTGTACCACAAACCTGTTTTTCACTAATATATCTTCCTTCCTTCCTTCCTTCCTTCCATCCTTCCTTCCTTCCTTCCTTCCTTTCTTACCAGGGATTGAACTCAGGGGCATTTAACCACTGAGCCACATCCCATGCCCATTTTTTTGTATTTTATTTAGAGACAGGGTTTCACTGAGTTGCTTAGCACCTCACTTTTGCTGAGGCTGGATTTGAACTCGTGATCCTACTGTCTCAGCCTCCCAAACCACTGGGATTACAGATGTGCACCACCACACTGGACAGCAACGTATCTTTATGATCAACACAGTGGCAAAAACATACTAGATTGGATAAATACTAGTGGAATTAATAAATTGGATTAAGTCTGGATAAATTGGATAAAGTTACTTCCATAGATGCTATTTCACTGTGAATTTTAAAACTGGTATCTTTTTGTTGCTCAGTGCTCCCTTGGATCATATGATTAGAAACAATGATACAATGATAAGCAAGTATTTTGCATTGATTGTCTTGTTTTATTTTGCATTTGCAGGCAAATGGACACAGTTTTGTACATATGGAACATGAAAAGGCTGTATTACTACTGAAGAGTTTCCAGAACACAGTAGACCTAGTTATTCAACGTGAGCTTACTGTCTAAATATTTTCTATAAATAGTGAAGATATGTCTAGCCAGACCTAATGTTCAAAAAGAAATTTATACATAGAAACAAATTTTGCCAATTGCTGGACCAATGGCAAACATTAGTGCCAAATGTATAATACTATATGTTAGCACTGATCATCCTTAAAAATGTTAACTCTACAAATATGATGTTCATGTGGTTATGTATTAGTTCTAACTGTCAGCCTCTGGCTGTGCATTGGTGCAGTTTTGTTTTTCTTTTTGTTTTTTTTAATCAAATAAGTTTCTTCTCAAAGTGGATTTCATATAATTTCAGAGCACGGAAGCACACACAGCTCTTTATGAATTCTGCTCTCCATCAGAAACACTGCCTCAAAGTTGTATATGCCTTTATATAGAAAATACGAACATAAAGAATTATAATTCCCATAAAATATTTCTAGCACAAGGTATATGTTGGCATATATACAAAAAGAATATAGAGAAAAACAATATTTTCATAAACTAAACATCTCGGATTGAGAAAGAAATATATCTTAAAATAAGACTTTACTATATTGAATCTTTTTCAATAAAAATTCATGATAATGCCTTATGAAAGTAACTGTACATATGGTATAAAGTGTTTATATTTGGTTCCATATTCATTTACTAAATTCTCATAACACAGAGTGAAATATTTCATAAATTCTCCATTTATCACTGGGACCTGAATAAAAATAGGAAAAACTAATTTGTTCAATGCCTTTAGATAACGACAATAAATGCAGAGTTAAAAAACAAACTAAAGGTCATTGTAGATAAGTCTTTTTCACCAAAAATTTAAGCAGTGAATGATGGGTGGCAGGAAAAGTATTGATTTCTTTCTTTCCAGTTTATGTTGATTATAAACTGTAGCCCCTGTGATTTCTTTACTTGTAAATGTGGAATTTATTTGTGTGCTGCTTTATTTTAATTTGCTACTTTTAAATCATTTAAAATGAGTTTGGGGAATTGATAAAATTTATCATTAAGAAAGACTTGTTAGAGGGGGGCTGGGGATGTGGCTCAAGTGGTAGCGCGCTCGCCTAGCATGCGTGCGGCCCGGGTTCGATCCCCAGCAGCACCACATACCAACAATGATGTTGTGTCCGCCGAGAATTAAGAAAAAATAAATAAATGTTAAAATTCAAAAAAAAAAAAAAAAAAAAAAAAAAAAAAAAAAAAAAAAAAAAAAAAAGACTTGTTAGAAAGTTAATGTTGGGTGATTTTAAAACTTTGGCATTAAATATGAAACTTCAAATATAATTTCTCAGAGCTGTAGTCTACCTGTATTAATTTTAATGCTGTTTTGTGGACAGAAATAGATAAAATACTTTTTTCCCCAAAGAATGTATTAAGGTATATTAAATTATGAATATGCTCTCTAGAGAGTGATATAAGCATAGTTAATATAGAATTATTTACTTTTACATTGGAACTGTTTTCCTCTATAAGATCAAAAGTCATCTTATAATCCTTTATAATATTTATTTTTGTTAATTATTAATTTGATTAAAATATGAATTTGAAAATTTAGAATAATTTCCAAGAATTGGTTATATGTGTTCTCTCTCATATTTCTACATAGCTCTTTATAGATATATAATGAATTTACTTCATATGCTATCGATTCAAGTATTCTATTGGGATTTTACAATAGAATCACATATTGATGTCATGAGAGCTCTGAGAATAATATTTGTAAGTTAACTGTTTTATGGGGACACTGAAAATATTGTATTTTTGTAGGGTCTATTAAAATGAGTGTCACTTATTAGAAGTGCAGTGGTATTTTTTGGCGTAGAACTTGTCACTTGATGGCAAATGATAGTTAATTTTATAGATGGTGCACTAATTTTGATGTTGCTTTATGTCAGGTGACATGATTCCAAAATTTTATAGGGTTTGACAATTAGCTGATTCAATGATTGGCTTATTTGGTATATTTCCCAGAAGTAACTTTGAATGCATTTTAAAATATTGAGTTTTCGATGAGAAAATTCTTTCAGAGCCTGATTCTATTTGTTAAAACTCATGCCACAACCACTGTATCCAAATACTGTAGGATGATCATCATTCGTCAAGATCAAGATCCCCCTCTGGCCACCCCAGGATCACTTACAGGAAAACAAACTCAGGAGTGTAGTTTTGTGTCAAGGAAACATCTCAAATTGTTCCAACAGTGCTGTTTAATCTTTAGTGGGAGAGGCAGGAGGAGAGCCCAGTGTGGGACTTCCCCAAGTCTTTTTCTTACATTAGGTTTCAACATCAATCCCAAGGCATCAGGAGATACTTCTGAGACACTCAGCTGAGAGGATCAAGATCCTAGTAAACACCTGTGCCACTCCTGATGTGACAACATTATCTTAGGCCAATGCTTTAATACTTCCTGTTCCACAGTTCAGAAATGAGGAAAAGAGAAAAGGGACCCCCTGACCAACTGGAAAAGAAATCTGATGCCAGAACACCTCATTGTCAGTTGTACTACCATGCTGCATGCAGAGAACAGGCAGGTAATAATGAAAAGGGGATTTTTTTTTAGTTGACTGAATAATCACATAAGGAAAAAAACATCCAATTAATCAATTGATAGGGAACCAAAACCAATAAGTCATTGATTTTTAAGTATCAACTTCTTTTTAATAACTGGCTTGCTGCCTGAAACTTAGAATCTAATTTGGGTTAACAACAATAAAAGTCAAGGGTGTGCCTTTAAAAAAAGAAAAATCAACAACAAAAAGGAGTGGAATTCATAATGGCCCTTCTTGATTTTTTTTTTACTGATGTTTTTTTGCTGAGGAAGCTGTTTCTATGTGACAGATCAGTAAGATGTAATGGAGGGAACTGAAAAAGATTAGAGGTGGAAAGAACAAATGGTGAAAATTATTAGCAGAATTGTCACAGAGTTTGCAAGACAAAAGGCATTGGTAGATGATTTTTAAAATAGTACGTTGTCATAAAAGCTTTCTTAGGATAATTCCAGCCCTCTAGATAACACAAGTTGCCTAAACACACAATTTCAAAATGGTTAGTGTATTATGACAAAGAATACCCAAAGTCAGTATGACACACAAGTATTTGCATTGTGCTAATTTGTTGCTATTTGAAGCCCATGGAAAATATGTATCCCAGTGACTTGGAAATGTAATATATAGAGATCAAACTATCTGTATTGTTTCTGCACCTTACCTTGGATTACCACCATCAAGATGGAAAACAGCTTTGAAGAGGGGGTGACAAGCTAATATTGATCTGTTTTTAATCTTAAAGGTGATTGTACACATATTACTACTATAATTGTTTATTTTAAGATAGGACTAAAATACCTTTTATTGTGTGAGGTAAAGTAAGAAAAGATTCAGAGACAAGAAAATGTTGAATTTAGATTTATGTATTCAAACATTACATGAAAAATATCTGAATTTGCCATAATGTTTGGATAAAAAAAAAACAGAAAAACTTTACTTTTAATCATAAAATTTATTTAATATCTCTACCACGATTTAGATCTTTGAAAAATGCAGTGTACTTACCAATTTGTCTTTCCAGTGACTTTTAATGATATCCTTGATCAATTTCTGCTCCTGGTTGGCACACAAATCAAGAATACCTATTCTGATAAATATACTCTTATCAAGAGACAAGGATACAATATTACCAGATAAAAATCCACATTGTTATAAAAAGTTGTCAGTTCAGTCAGACAACACATTTGACCAAATAGCAGGTTAATTGAAATGCTAGATGAGCAAAAAGTAAAAAGTTGTGCAGATAGTGAAATCCAATAAGTTAAAAGGGTGGGTCTTTATCTAGCATAGGAAAAGCAGGGCTGAGTTCCCAGTAGAGTGTCTCTCACAGAAATGCTGACTTTCTGAGCTTAATAAAATGTTCAAAAACTTGAGTTAGTGATGTGCCCTCTCTTATGATTGTAGCTACCTGATCAACTGGGAACTGGGGAGAAAGTTCCAGACTCAAGATCACACATACATAAACTTTTTTCCATTAGTAACACAAGTACTTCCGATGAATAAAAGCATCTCGCTTTGGCTCAGAAGTTTTCCCCATCACCCAACAAGACTATAACCCAAAAATTCATTATAGAAAGAAAATAGAATGTGGAACCAGGCATGGTGGCATAGGCCTATAATCTCAGTGACTCAGGAGGCTGAAGCAGGAGAATTGCAAATTCAAGTTCAGCCTAAGGAACTTAGCAAAACCCTGTCTCAAAATAAAAAAATAAAAAGGTCTGGAGATGTAGCTCAGTGGTAGAATGCCCCTGGGTTCAATCCCTAGTACCTCAAAGAAAAAAAAAAGTAGAATGTGGCTGTGGAAAAATGGATGTATACTATGGAAATCATGTGGGTTAATATTATAGGAGACCCAGCTCTCCCATGCATCCTTTTAAACTCCATTTTGACCTGAACTACTCAGAGTGGGTATTTTCCAAGACACCCCACTGTACAAAACTAAGGCAGGTGCAATCGAGTTTTCCAGTTATATCCTGAAACATCTAGGGGCATTTCTGTTTCTAGATGCAAAACTGACCTCTCTTCATTGCTGCTGTTGCCACTGTAGATCCATCCCTCCAACCCCATGCTGCTCAAAGGAAGTGGTGTGCTGTTCTCTTGCTGAAGCAAGCATAAGTGGCCCCTGTAGAGCTCCAGCTGTTCAGAGACCCTTGAGCATCAGCTGACAGCTTCAGCTCCCAGTTTGGAAGGAATTGTCTTAGGTGATCATGGAACCTGGAGAAGTGACAGTAACCAAGGCCCAAAGGTGGGGCACTTACTGAGTCACTGACAACCACATTGCAAAGCTTACAGGCAAGGGTGAGGGTGGGCACTGCCTTAATAGAACTGTTCCCATTTTTATTATTTAGTTTTTCATTTATCTTTTTTTAAATGTTGGAGTTTGCCATATTAAGAGACTTTCTCTGAGCTTTC
This sequence comes from Ictidomys tridecemlineatus, assembly GCF_052094955.1. Classification (NCBI taxonomy): domain Eukaryota; kingdom Metazoa; phylum Chordata; class Mammalia; order Rodentia; family Sciuridae; genus Ictidomys; species Ictidomys tridecemlineatus. The sequence continues at coordinate 55,176,843 of NC_135487.1, forward strand.
TAAAATAAAATTCATAAACTTATTCTATGTTGAGAGCCCCAGAAGGTCTGTCCTGTGACCACTGCCTTCAAGCAGGCACTCAGGGAGCAAGAGACCAGAAATGAACTACTCAGAAACAGTAAGTGAACAACATTCATTTAGCTGGCGGCTTGTCATTGCCCCAGGCCTCTCTCCTCACCTTTCACTCCATCTGCAGAGAATGGTTTGGAAAGTTTCCTGTAAGGGTTGAGAGTACAAGAAATTCTACTCAGAAAATTCAGAAAGTTCTGATACAATGAGGGGCAGAGGTTCACTCCAAGTTTTTATTAAACATCCTGCAGTGAAAACAGAGGACTGTTGAATTCCCCCGGCTTTTAACAGTGTGATTATCTTAAACTGCCCTGGTAGAAGCCAAAATAAGGAGAAATAACTGAGAGAAGGAAAATCACTTACTTGTTCCAACTTGAGAGGTATTTCTTCAGTTGGCCAGGTTTCCTGGGTTACATTCTGTGCAGGACTCCAGCTTGCGGTCTGTGTAACAACATAGTGACAAGCAAGGTAAGAAATTGGCCTGGATAGCAGGCATGCACAGGGGTTAAAGGTGTCTACAGCTGCATCGATTTCTCCCCAAGCTGTCTGCAAAATGTTCCCTTTTTTGGCCTAATTTTGTTCACAGCAGCAACCGAAAGTCTAGAAGGTTGTAAACCTGAACAGCATTTATATAGAAAGTATTAAAATCCCTTGATTCCTATTAGTATAGCATTAGAACCAGGCCTGACCCAAAGAAAAGTCATGAGTCAAGTTTTCAAAAGTGAATTTATTTTTTTAATTCAAAAGTGAGATTTTTTAAAGCAGGCACAATTTCCATTTCTCCTTAAAAAAAAAAAAGAAAAAAAGAAAAGAAGAAGAAGAAGAAGAAGAAGGCAGCTGTTTTTATTCTTTAAGGTTAATCTAATTTTTGATGGGTGTTGGGATTGGTGCTAAGAAGAAAACTTAAGTGACTCTTCCAAAATTTCCCTAGCTTTAAAAGTATTTTTCATTAGTGTTGTACAAGAGTGTTGCTTGTGATGATTTTTTTTCCTCCCTTAAAGTTAAAAGATGAGTTAGCCTAACAGATAGCCAGGCATCTCTACACCTAGAGTTAAGTATCTGGTACAGGGACTTTTATTTTCATCAGCAACTTGTGTATTTTCTCCATGGGAAAACATTTTAGTGTAACTGAATCTCAGAAGCTTGAGGTGTGTCTTTCATAAATTGGAAACATTTGGAGACTTCATAGACGCAGATAACAAAAACATTAAATGCAATGATTATCAATATTATAAGTATCTGTTGAGCATCAACTACCTATCAGGCACCACAAGGAAGATCATGTAGTCTCCTCATCCCAGGAACCTCACAAAATTCCAGACAGTACGTGACAATGCAGTGAGATCCTTTGTCCTTTGCCCTTAACTCATCTGTTGGCAAAGGAATTGGCACCTGTATCTAGTCAAATCTGAACGCAGTTGCTCCATGTGTAGCTGCCAGTAGGGCTCCCTACTGTGTCCTACTGCCTCTGGGAAGCCACCGTGAATGTTTGCAGGACTTAGGGAAACTGCATAGATGGGATGTGGCCAGTGTGAATACCTTGTTGGACAAGGTAAATAGAAACCAGAATCCCTTTAGCATCTTGAAGAGAGGCCATAATTTTGTCAGTTTGTAAGCCCTAAAGAGGAAAGGGAACACAATGAGGAATGGTGCTCCTCAAACTGGCCCAGCGCCAATTGGGTCTGTGTGCCCTTTACATGATGGGAGGAGATGTGAGTCAATGCTTGGACAGACTGAGGTGTTGACTGAAAACATTCTTATATGTGCAATGCCTCTTGTGACCACTGCTTCCTGTAGGCAGACTCTCAACACAGTGGTCTAATGTTAGCATGAGCAGCTCAAGAATGCAGTGGGTTGAACCTTCATTCAGCTGGCTGCCTTTGAACTTAGGAGTTCACTTGGAGTTGTGAAAGAAAAATAAGGATAGAGTAGTTTGGAAGAAGGAATCCCCATCCCCTTTTAGCTCTAAAATTTAACTGCTGCCTCATGCTGCCTGACATAGAAAAGAAAATTCTCATTGCAAGATTTCTACCCAATCCCATGAAAATACTATTTGTATGAGGTTGGATCACACCTATCCATGTATCATAGATACCTATTCTTCCAAGAAAAGTTTGATCCTAGAATCTGAGTTATTTTTCCCTCATGCTATGTGTACTTAGTGTTTTAGACACAGAGATCCTTCCCCTTCCCTGTGCTTTTGCAGCTTCTGTCCCCACAAGTTTCTCTACAGGAAAGCTTCCTGTCCTCGTTCCCTTTCTAATTTATCAAAGTCATATGCAGACTTCAGATCCAGCTTCAACAGCACTCCAAACATTAAGCCTTCCCTAGTCTTACTGGAAAGAATTATGCATTATGATACTTTGTTTATTTTGTAGTATCTTCACATTCTGCCTGAAATGACAGCTATTTTGGTATTTGTTTTTTCTCTCCTGTCAACTGTAACCTCCTTGAGAGAGGATCAGACAATGTTTAACAGAGGCCTTCTGGGGAGAACTTTAGGAGGACACCTTTGCTTCTGCTAACCCTACATCCTAATGCTTGTCTTAGTGTCAGAAACAGTAGATGCTCAATATATATTTGTGCACTGTTTAAATGGATGACAGGCCTCACCCATAAATGCATTTAATAAATATTGAATTAAACAGGAAACTGATGTTCAATTTTCATCACCTTAAACCATGAACCTTGTATCTTCTCAGTTCATTCACCATTCCTAGTTTTGAAAACAAAAACAAACAAACAAAAAAAAAACTCTTTTAACCTGATCTTCCTTCTCTCCTTGGCATTTCTTCTAAAAACTCTTAGGTCTTTTGTGATATATCAGAAATTATTTTTAATTTCCCTCTTATGTGTTCTAAGCACCTAACCCTGTCTAAAACATTTAAGAAGTGGCTTGTGTTCACTAAATTGGAGCATATCGTATCTATTCTTTGAATTTGTTTCATTTCTCTTCTGGGAAGAATTCATGCATATAGTTGTCAGAAATATCTTAGAGGATGAATGCATGAGGCTGAACTCAGAAGGCCATGATTTTGGCATTTTAGAGATAATCAAACCCAGTTCCCTCATTTTACCAAGAGTCCCCAAGGCCCTGAAGACTATTAAACTAAGGAGGTTAAGTCTGGTTTTGCACCCTTTTTAACCATTCTTTGTACATTGCCACTGGTATATTACTTTGACTAAGCGATTTTCACAAGTTGGAGGTGGGGAGAAGAGTATATGGAGTTGTGAAAGAAAAATAGGGGTAGGGTAGTTTGGAAGAAGGAATCCCTATTCCCTTTTAGCTCTGAAATTTAACTGCTTCCTCATGCTGCCTGTTACAGAGTAAAGAAGAGTAAAAAATTGTCTCTGCATAGGCCTTTGGCCACAGCTGAGCATGACAGTGTCTACACCCTGCATTTTAGCATCATTTCATGGATGGATCCCACCTCCTGTATCCCTATAGTGAAAATGTGATAAGTTCCAGGTAAATTTCTCAGGCGACTGCAAAAACTACAGAATTGCTGTGATTAGACCTGGGGGTTGCAGACTGGGTGGATCCATCCTAGTGGTAGAGCATTGCTTGGCATGCCTGAGGCCCTGGGTTGAATCCCCAGCACCATTCCACCTTCCCCTCAAATTGGTATGATTGACTATTCAGATAGACCATACACACACACACACCCCCCAAAAAAAACAAGATCATATTGATTAAACCATCTCCCCCCAATTTTTATAAGGATCATAATTTGGCCTGTTGATCACAAAGGAGAATGAGAACATGTTTAAGTTGTCATGAACAGTGGCTTTGTTAGATTTTTTCCTTCACAGGACAAAAAGTGGAATTCAGCCCCTTAAAAGAAAAATTGTGTCTTAGTACAATGAGCCCCAAGTTGGTGAGTTCCTAACTCCTAACCATGGTCACTTTATTGCTCATAAAAACCTGATTTCCTTGCAAACAAAACATTGCTGTCTTAGCTTCTTTCAAAAATATGTCCCATGTTTTTCTCTTTGTGCTTCATAGTAAATTGATTCCAGAACTGAGTATTCCCATACATCAAATCTTTGTTGTCTATTATTTTGCTTATAGAACTAATACTAATTACTGTCATCCTGCCTCTGCTTTTCACGTGCCTTTTTATAAGGAGAACTTGCTAGCTCTCTGTTTTGGCTAATTATCTTCTTTTCATGAAATTTTTGGATTTAGAAAGATCTAGAGGTCATAAGTCTCTCTTAGAGGAAACTTCCATCATTGTCTTCTTTGACAGTCTGCTGCCTCAGACTATCCAAGGTCTTACTGTTTGGTCTGATAGGCCAGTGTCAGTATATTTGCATGAGAAAGGAATGCCAAGTCTGCTTGAACAAAAATGATATGAAAAATGAAATGGAAAAATGAAATATTAATTGAAAGAATGATGCTATCTTAGGATAGTAACGGGGAAAGAGTAGTAGAGAAGAGTAAGAGTACTTTAGTATTTTAAGTAAAAGAATTTTTGAATAGTAACTAAGAGTAAGAGCAGATGAGGACTGGGTAGGGGAAATTAAATTATTACAGGAGCAAGAATGAGCAAAGGCAAAGAGAGATAGAAGATTGGTAAAGAAGAATGAAAGAAACAGAATGAAAGAAATCAGATTCCAGCATCTCCTTTGGTCTCTTGACATTGGTACCCCTACTTCATACATCCCTGGATTCCCTTCCTCTCTCTCACCCTCTCCTTTCTTCTGGCTGAAAGAGTGATGCTTCAGCTCTTCCAGGTGTCAATTCAACACAAAAAAATAATTCATCTATTATAAATATATTTAGTTTAATTGCTATGCATTTCTAGGAGCTGTTTTTGCAATGTATTGGTAACTTTTCTAGTCATGCATCTTCTCAGAACAAGTAAAATCACTACAACTTATCTCATTAAAAGTTGTCAGAGTTGAGCTGGGGATATAGCTCAGTTGGTAGAGTGCCTGTCTCACATGCACAAGGCCCTGGGTTCAATCCCCAGCACCAAAAAAAAAAAAAAAAAAAAAAAGGAAACAAAGTCTAATATCAGACAATATTGATATATGTAAAATTTTGTGGAGAAATGAAATATATTATTGTCTTGTCCTAAGACTGACTGAAAAGGATCTTGAGAGGTTCTGACTCCTTTGTCTCCCTCCCTTCAGGAAAGAGTTAATGCTATTTATATAAATTCCTCCAGGGGCTACAAAGTCTGATAAAATTGATAAAGCAACAAATCATGTATTTCAATCCAATAAAACCCTCAGTTTAAATTACTGAGTTCAAACCTTCATAAACTACACCCACATACATATAATCAGACACATCCACATACTTTTTAAGGAACTTATCTCTGCAGTGAAAAAGATCCACCACTAGATGGCGGCATTATATGTTGATTTTATTACCTGCGCCTTGGCATTTCAACTCCCTTGTAGATGGTTGGACTAATGCAAACACCCCTTTTCATACTCTTTTGAGAGAATTAATTTGAAACTATACTGTAAACATGAGAAAAATAAAAGAGCTTTGAGTTTATTTTAAGTGGTTTCAGTGATATTTGACTAAATCGCTATAGTGGCATCAAACACCCAGGACATCAACTCTGTTCTCTCTCTAAGCTTTAGATGAGTGTGTGTTTTAAGGTTTCATGTTTCTTAATGGTTCAATTTAATTATCACATTCATACATTTAATAGGTCTCCAACTTGCTTTTGCTTCTCCAAGTCTTTGTGTTGATTGCCCATTATTTAATCCACACTTCCTACAGGTATGCTAAGTCCAAATATGTGGGAATATATTTGCTATAAATTGCTTAAAATTTAAATGAGCCCTACAAAAACTAAACATCAAGAACTAAGCTTACCTAGAATAACCTTTATATAATTCTAAAACTAATCCATCTGAATATGTGTGTATCTGTTTAGCTTTATTTTCAGCAGGCATCTGGTGGTAACGAGGCATCTGCTATAAACTGATAATTTTTCATTATATCTATCTGCACAAGGAATGAGAATAATATTATAATCAGATTTTAAAATTATGAACTGAATAAGCAATGTATTTCAAAAAGTATCTCAAGGCAAAAACCAGATTCCAGGGATAGCTTACAGTATCCCCAAGCCGCTCTTCTTTTGGCTACATTGACTGGATGTCACAGGCACAGAGCCTTGGCAGCCTGGGTGACACATATCCTCAGGCTATTTTGGTTCTTAGGTATTTGGAATTTCAGGGCCTCTGATGGCTGGATCATTGTTAAAGAAGCTAAATGCTTCTGCTTACTTCTTCTAAGCTAATTATATCTTCACTCTTCCAGTTCACTAGCACCCGTGGCTGGGCTTCTCCTCTGTTAATCCCATCAAAACCCTACTTATTTGTGCATATATAGTATTTTTCTGCCAACCACTTAATATTTTTTTTCTTCCAACTGAAAACAAAAGCAGAAGGAATACAAGATGTTCCTCCCTGAAGTTTTATGTAAAATTCAATACCCGGGCATTTTCCTCCAAAGGAAATTGTTTCTTCTAGCCACATGATCACCAGCTCAGCTACTAGGCTCTTTCTTAGCAAATTGGACTCAACTTTCTCAGGTGAGTGGTGTTTATAACTTTGTTACCTTGAACCAACCACCTTGGGATATGCTTCCTCTCTTTTCAGAATCTCCTGAACAAATTTAACTTATACACAATATTGCTGCAGATCTTAGAGCAATTATAGCAGGTGTCTGTCATGGGTCTGTTCTTTTGAACACAGCATTTGGCATTTTTTATTTGTTTTATTTTCTATTTCATTGTCAGGCTTCCATAAGCTTTTGATAGATTTAGTCAGAGAACTAAATATGAGAATGAAAATTAGGAAGAATTTTACTGAGAATGATGAGAAAACTCCTTGTAAAGTTTCTAGGTACTCCAATAGTTCTTTGTGCTTTTCTGCTGGTATTATACTACCTCTATATTTTTGGTATCAGATATTACCTACAGTATTTTTTCCCCTTGGTCATATATGGTTAGTTTTTTGTGCCTGGGAGCAGTGCTTCCTACCCAATGGCTAGCATAGTTCCCTCTTGTGCTGATAATGATCCCCTTGGAGCCTGAGAGCTTATGACTTATTGCTTTCACTTTCCTACACATCTGTGCTCCATAATGCTGCACAAACATTGTCATTTCTCTTTGTTCCATGATGTGAAGAGGTCAGAAGCTTTGCTTTTAGGCAGAACAAACAGGAACATCGCTGAGGTTGGGTTAGGTAGGGCCTTCAGCAGCTGTGGTGAAGCTATCAAATACATTAAACCCTTTAAAACCTTTCCTGTCCCAAGGTGCTGACTGTCCAGTTGTGTCACTTCCCTTAGGGATAAGTGAATGATCGCCATAAGCAAGACTTAACTTTATTGGTGTTCAATAAGCCAGAATTCCCTAAAAGAAAGATGTTAGGTTGTGGGCAAGTCTCATTCTCCAAACTGGATTTCTCCTGTGTTATCATTATGTAAACTGTTTCTAACTTGTAACACATTTCTTTACTGGCTGTTCTTTGGTTTATTTCAAACCAGCTATCTCTGATAGCAAATTTGGAACATAATTCTTCAGCCAAACTTTTGGGATCATTTGCCTTGGCAATATTTTTGTACTTGATAGGATTTCAAGGTCTCCTTATGATCAAAGCATATTTCTCTAGGAGGCCAGCACTCTGGTATATTCTTTATAAACCCACAGACACAGTTAATGACATTGCAGATCTATGTGGTCATTTCCCAGAGGAGTTCAAACTTGAGAAAATCTCTCTCTCCTCCCCCTGATTCTCTTTGTACACACACACACACACAAACACATACCTCTCTCTCTCTCTCAATATCAAATCTCTCCCCTTTTCTCATTTCTGCATATTTCCTAAAAATCATAGTTGCTATCTATGTAACCTAGGGCTCTAGATCATAAGAAACTACTCAAAGGTAAGGGACTATTTCTTTTTTCCCTTTTTTACTTTCCATGAATATTCCCAACATGCTCACCTACACCTTATATTATTTGTGTTTTGAAAATTCCCCAGACCTGCTGGTGTGAACAGATGTAGCTTAGGGAGGTGGCATTTCTGGGGATTGAACCCAGGGCCTTGGGCATGCTTAGCCTGCAGGTGCTCTGCCACTGAGCACCCACAGGTCCTAGAGAGGTGTTTAAATGGTTCTCAGCTAAGGCAGACTCTGGACCATCTTAGGTTTGTCTTTAGTATTTATTCTCCTTAAAAAAAAAAATCAGTGATTTTAAAAGCATATATTTTTCTTGCTGTCCAGTTTAATCAACAAATGTTAATGAGAAAAGGATTATGTTCAAAGTCAACTATGAGAACAATAAACTATAAATACCAATAAACCATTATCTCTTCTTCAAGATACACAGTCTAGTGGTAAGACAGACATATGAAAAGTCTAATAAATATAAGAAGAAAATAGGGAGCACAGAACAATGTATTGTCATTTTCTCTCACAGTCTAATAAAATGGCAAATGTTTCTGTTTGGCTTTACTGTGGATAAGAAACATTTTTCTGTTCCCAGGTTTTGTCTATGTACACACACACACACACACACACACACACAATTTTTTTCCTCAAACAGGACAAGTCTCAGATGACAGTGGAGACATAAAGAACTGCAGTCTCATCTGGAATAAATCCTACAGGGGAGGAGTAGTCATAGACCAGCAAAGCTTTAGCTTTCCACTTGCCTTTGACTTTGTCCATCCAGTGGGATGCCCTGTAGGGGTCAAAGTCAGAGGACGTGCAGGAATCACCGGCAGCTCCTCTTCCCTGGAGTAAGGACACTGAAGACCCAGTATGTAACTCAAGGTTTGATAACAAAGGCTAATGTTCAGATGGCAGGGATTAATTTGAGAAAAGGAAAGAATAGAAGTTAACCTTTGGTGTCTCTTGATGTCTTTGCTTTAAAAGAATCATTTGTGTGTTAAACACCAAATTAAAATTGTATGGACTTTTGATAGACTTGCATATCATAAACACTTATCATGTACCTAAATATAAAAAAAATAACACTTCTTACTGTTAGCAAACACATGAGGTGGAGACTTTGTATTAAAGTACAGAATGGGAACTATAGAAACTTGAACAACACCTAAGATAAAATTTTCTAGTGAATAAAGTACAGAGCACCTGGAACAAGGTAGACACAGATCACGTCTGATGCCTGTCACTTAGGTGAATGGCTGAAATGGCCACATGGCCCACTACACCAGATCTTCTTGGTAACTCTGTGTATGTGATATAGCAGAGAATCACTTCAATGACCTCAGAGAAAAAGCATAATTCAAATTATTTTAAAAAATTGAAGCAGCAGAATTTTAATTCTTAGTAACTTATAGGGTTTGTAGAATGAATAGATGTGCTAAAATTATTAAATACTTTCCCTGGAGAAGTTCAAGTTTGTCCAAGGTATTATCTGTTAGTGAGAGGATCAGTGGACAGCCACAACAAAAACTGCTCAGTCTTTAATTCAGTCCTGATCGGCTAGGCTTCCTCCAGGTATCAGCTGGCTGATTTTAGACCATAGGGAGCTGGGCAGTGTTGCATCCCAACAACTAGGGAGGCTAAAGCAGGAGGATCACAAGTTTAAGGCCAGCCTGAGCAACGTAATAAGGCCCAAAGCAATCTAGCGAGACCCTATCTTGAAGTAAAAAAAGGACTGGGGGTCAGCTCAGTGGTAGAATACCCCGGGTTCAATCCCCTGTACTACAAAAACAAAGAGACCATATAGATATGAAAAGCAGACATCTCTCTATCCTATCACAAATTCAAAAGAATAGCCACTTATGAAGAACCCCTTGTGTTTCACTATCCTATCTCAGGAAGAGATCTGTTTACCTGTCCTTTATAAAAAAAACAAGGCTTCATGTAGCAATCAAGATTGGTCTTGCATCAGGTTATTTCTACCTGCCCAAAAAAAAAAAAAAAAAAAAAATCCACAAGTTTGGAAGTCTCCAATCCTGAAAATTATTGGAATATTGATATAAGAAATTTGCTTAGCATACGCAAGACCACTATGCAACACTGCCCAGCTCCCATCTGTTTAGAGTCCTACACATATTATCAAGTTTGCCTCCAAACTATAAGTGTTAGAAAATTCAGACACTTTATTGGATTTCAGAATTCTGTTAAGTACTCTTGGAAGGAAAGAAACTAATGGGCTTTTGACATTTCAAGAAGTCACTGTTGAGATTATTAAAGGCTTCAGTAAGGAACTCTAACAAATAGATCAGGAAGTCATTAGTAAGAAAACATTTCTAGTGAAATCTGCCCAGTGTATTTCTTGCAGAAAAGCCTACTTTACTCAAACCATTTGCCATTAGATGTACCCTAAAGATAATTACCCAATACTGGTTTGTCTCCTGCTTCCTGAACTCCTGAGCACCGTAGTAAGGCCCTAAGCAATGCAGCCCTATCCATTGTCCAGGTGAGTGTTATGTTTCTAGTTTTTTAAAATTTTTCCTTCATGTTTGAGGGAAGAGGAAGACTTCAGGTAAAGGGTGTCACTAATACTAGCTCTCAAGGAAGGGTCAAGTCATCCATCGACAGTGTGACCTTTCCTTGTCTCCTCAGAAAAAACTACATTTCAATGTAGGCTATGTCTAAAGCAATAGGAATAAGGCATTAAATAAAGAATTTTAGCAGATAGCCTTTTGGAAGTTTGGTGGAAGAGGGTGCAGTCTCCTCGGAGCCTCAGCAAATACAACATGCAAGTAGTTCTAGGATAAGGCTAAAACTCTAAATCCCTGTAAAGATTTTCCTGGACAGTCTGGTTTGATCAGTTTACCATGAGGTCCAGAATGACAAAGAGGGAACAAAGGGAGGACTCCTATCAAGTGAAATAATCATTCCTTAAAAAGAAATTAAGTTCTTGGTTACTTATGACAGTTGCCTTGTTGGGGAGGGGAGCTATATATTTGTAAATTATATATTTTTGTTGTTGTACTTTGTTTCTGAGTACTTGGAATTATGCTTCAGCAATAAAATATTAGGTGTGCAATAATCTTGTCAGCTAGTGTGTGCTAGGATTAGAGTTGTTACAGAAGGCTGCTTTTGTTTATCAAGTCTTCCCAAAGGACATATATGATCATACACTTAATTTAACATTTGGGCTTAAGAGCTTAACCTTATCAGGGATGGAACTGTATTTTACAAAGTTCCCTTTATAGGCAACATGAATATTCCTTTCTCCTGGCATTCCGTACATCTGCTCCTAGGAACAGCAACCAGCCAAGTCATTTTGTCCATTTTTGTTGAACTGGATACATGAGGAACACCCTGTTTCTTTAAATCCCAAATGCTCAATTGTAGAAACCAACTCCCTATCAATTTTTTCCACGTTTAATCCTTCATGTCCCATCATATATTCATTTTCCTGCATTGGTTCCCATGGCAACAAGTCTGTTGGCAAAGAAAGTGTGACTCTGCTTTTCGCCTTCTGCACAATGCAAAATCCTTCTCAGGCAACTGTCGGTAATCAGGCAGGAGACTACAGTTCCCTTGCTAATGCCAAAAATCTCCTCCCCTCCTGTGTGCATTTCCCATCCTATCCCTAAACCAGGCTCACTGGCCCAGAAGAAAAGATAGCATACACAAGCATTGCCCAGAATTCCTTCAACTACTGATACAAATATTCAGATCTCCCATTGAACCACAGATGCGAGGATTTAACCTTTTTATTCAGATGGCTTTCTTCTCCAAAAGTGTCAGTGATTAATGCATAATTAATGACAAACCACTGGGGTCAACATGGAAAAGCAAGTTTCACTCATTTTTCTATAAGAATATCCTCAATATGCATCTGACATATAGCCCAGGGAATAAGTTATATCCTGAACTGAGCCTTGAATCAGTATCAAATGACAGGACAGTGGGGACATTTAAGTATTTTCTCCTAGGATTAGTTAAATGGCACCAGATGGGAGATCAAGAAATTATTCCAGAGTCTTGAGCTACTGGAGAGAGAAATAACAAAGATGTAGGTAAGGAAAGAGGACACTGTAACTGGTGGCTTCATGTGAGCAAGGGAGCTTCAGTTGGGATAATTCAGTGTTCAAGTATGAAAAAGGTAAGAAACTTAAGGAAATGGAGGATGGAGATAGAGAAGAGAATGGGAGCCTGAAAAGAATAATAACTTCATTCAGACTTTGGCTCAACTCCATCTATAAAATATTTTTGCTAGTAATGTTTCTCTTAATAGATTATGTTTTAAACTTTAGAATTCCATCATTGCTTGGCACTAGTAACCCCAAACTCCTATGTCCTCAACATTTACAAAAAAACAGGAAGTTTGTCAGAAATTGAATAAGATTTATTTAAATGTGTGTATAGATTTTTTTTCCCTAAAGTTGATCAATTCAGGGGAATGAAAATATATGTTAGAAATAAAAAAATGTAGTTATCTCAGTTATAGTTATGGAAATTAGCAATGTAAATGATCCCCTTTTGCCGAGTCTTATAAAATGTGATACTTAAGCACAGTGAGTTTTAAAGTTAGCTGCATATATTGTACAAAGCTATTTTTGGCTCTTTATAGGTTATTTTCCTACATTAAGAAAAGTTTTCTTATAATAAAAACTTGTTGTGACTCAGGTTTTGTGTCTATGCATAGACACGTATACATAGGAGGGTTTTTCTTTGCTCATTTGTTTTGCACAGCTGAAGTAATGAGGTTAAATAATGCCTAAGTATGCAGGTCAGTTGACCTTTAAGAGAGCCGGATTAAGGAAAGCATTTGACAAATGGACAAAAAAAATCACATTGTATTTCCTGTATCTCTCTATCCCTCTTGCACTGTCCTAGCTCTCTACTGAAGAATCTCTCATTTAGTCAGGAAATCCAAGATGAAACTCTCAGGCAGAAAGAATATAAAGCAGTTCCCATACTTGCTAGAAAAGTTAATTTATTTTCAGAATGTACTATTGAAATAAGTTATTTTCAATACTGGTCTTTCCACCCAAGAAGACTCTTACTGGTCTTGAATGTGGGAAAGGCATCTGATTCAGGTCAGAAACAATGTTTTCTGTTGTTTTGCTCGTAAGAATTTAGTTTTAGCTTTGATGACACCTAGTGTCAATGGAATGCAATAAATCTTTAATACTTCTGCTCGATGATGATTAGGCATTTCTCTTTAACAGTTTTCCTCCTGTAAAATGCAAAGCCTTATTATTTTGTTTGGAATGAAGAGAAAGATAATTGAGAGATCAACCTCATATATTTTGATTGAGGAACCAATAAAGTTTCTCTTTGTATACATTGTATAGAAGGGACTAAAGGAAGCTTAGGGATGGTAACATTGTCTACATGAGGAGGAGGAATTTTTTCCCCAAGTTCAATATAGAAAATCAGAGGTAAATCTACAGAATTCTGCTCAAAGATTATCACAAATGATCTTGTAAAAGTTTACTGCAAGATTACTGTAGATTATTGCGTATATAGTGTTATTTTTTCCATTTTACCACCACCCAAGGGCACCCCTCACCGAACTGGATATATGTAAATCATAATATGAACCATGGTCTCATTCTATTCAGAGAAGAAATATTAAATTAACAGAAGTGATTCTGAAGGATAACAGTGGTAAGTTTTCAAATGATTTGTTAATAAGTAAAAAAGGTACTCTATATATTGTTTTGAGGTTAAGTATAAAATTCTTTATTTTTTGAACTATAATTAATTTCTTTTGACCTCTGTTATTTTGGGGCATAATGCTTTTATTATTCTATAAAGTTCTAATTTCAGTTATATAAATTAATATTTTCATATGTGCCAAATACAAACACAAATTTTTCATTTGAGGTCATATTAATCAGTTAGTGAAATATTTCACTCTCTTGTAAGTTTAAGAAAAATTCCTAGGCAGTGATTCAACTTTGAGTCATTATTTTAGTAAAATGAAGACAGTCTCTAGAGTCATATTCTTTTATAATATCTGACTTCACTACCATATGTGCAGCACAACAGTGACATCTTAAGGCCAAGTAACCAGAGTTCCTTTAGTCAGAGAAAGAACTTGAATTGGGATCTGATTTCAAAGAAATTCCATTATGTTAACAAGTAGTTTTCAAGTTTACAATATGCAATTAGTAGATAAAGTGCTTCTTATGACTTCTTTTGCAGTCTTTGTGAACATTTTAATGTGCATTAGTAAACGCTGACATTTTACATAGACATACTGTATATTAATGCATGCATTTCACTGCATCATTTACTGATACTCCCCTTGTAAAGCTTTTATGGAAGAACCAACAGGCCACAGCAGTATAGCAAAAGAGGCTTAATCTTTATAAATTGGGGCCTTTTCTGTCTCTTTGCTAGCCTAGGTGGCTGTATACAAATTCGGGTGGGAGGGGGCAGGAAACACCTCTTAACATTTAAGATTTTCTACTTGGGTATATGCTAGTCAACTCCAAACAAATTGCTTACTTTAATAAAGAAAGTTTTAACATTTTATAAAAAAAATCAAATCATGACATGTTTAATTGAAATGGCTGTATTGTAATTAATATTTTGAGATAATTGTGATTTTGAGCTTAAAATTATATATAAAAATTGTCATTTTTGTATGTGTTAAAAGGACTATTGTATCATGATTAACAGTACTTTTTAGTTGGACAACATTGATGTAAATAAAACTGAATGAGAACATATTTACTACTTTATTAACATAGATTGTGAATGTACTTAATGGTTTTTTTTTGCAGTATGAGACCATAACAACCTTGAAAACCGCTTCATTTTCCGTGCAAAGAAGTCCTATGAATCTATATTTTAAATTTACTGAATCAGTGAAATGACTTTGTAGGTTAATTTGCAAATGCAAGCTGTATTCTCCAGTTTTACTTTATGTATTGACACTAATTGGTAAAGGTGTACAATGTGATTAGAATGCATTTTGAAGATGCTTTCTGTACAGATATAAAATACAGGGACTAAAATAATGCTGTGCAGTGTATAGCAGAGCCATTTTTCGGCTTTGGTGTACTCAACTTTTTCAGTATTTAAAAAAAGTGTTTTGAATAACATAAAAGTCTCTTTATTGTATAAATAATAAAATGTCACCTTATTGTAAAGTGTCTTTTGTTTACTATCAAAGCAGACTTCTTAGCGACAGAGTTGTGACATGAAAAGGGCATGTTTTAAAAGAAACAAAAACAAACACTGTAATCAATATTTGAAAAATGTAATTTTTATTATGAACATGTATTTATCTTTATTAGCAATGATTTTTCATTATGTAAGCATGCCTCAATCATCTAAAAGTTACCTATCTACATATCTATAGATAAACATGCTATTGAATTGGATACTTAATAGAATTATATGGTGTCACAATGACTGATCAACTTAATTCTGATAATTTTGGTGTAAACAAAAATGTTTATTTTTAATTTTTATTAAATTGAGTTTATCTATATCAAATTCCCTTTTAGAAAATGACTGTGACTGTAAATTTAATCTTATCAAGACAAAGTAAATTTTAAAATTAAAGTGCTGAAAATAAAAAGATGCACAAGTCAGATTAAAACATACCCAAGTATATTAAGTATTCAAATACCTGCTAAATAAGTGTTTAAAACAAAGTTCATTCCTTTTTTCTTCCCTCCTGCCCTTCTTTCTTTTTGTGTATGTCTGGTACTGTGGCTTGATCCCAGGACCTCACACATGCTAGACAAGCACTGAGCTACATCCTCAGCGCCCTTTATTACATTTTGGAAACAGGGTCTCACTACGTTGCTGAGGCTGGCCTTGAACTGGTGATCCTCTTGTCTCAGACTCCTGCATAGCTGAGATTACAGGCATGTGTTACTATACCACATTAGCTTTAAGATTTCTATATGGTATATGTTGTTTTCTGTTGCTGCTACCAATAGAATTAATAAAATCTTCATTTTTTTACCCCCTTAAGGGACAAAAGGTGATTAAATGCTTACACTCCCCAGGGGGAAAATATACAGATCCAATCTTTAATTCTCCTAAATCTAAAAGTACTAGGTTATCATACGAAAACAATACTAAGGCATCACTTTTAAAAATGCCAAATTTTAAAGTCAAAATTGTGAAAGTAGTTATAATACACTTTCATTATTTTCTCCAATAATCATATCTTGAGTGTTATTTTTGAGAAATTAACAAATCTGATAAAATGATTTCATAAAATAGGAGGAAAAGATAATGAAGTCTTTTTTTTAACTCACAAAAAAGTATTAAATAAATTTCATTTTGGTTTTACATCTAATAAAAAAGTAGAAATTAAATACTCATATTCAAGTCAACTGGTTATATTGTATGGATTACAAAAAGAAATGAGGAAAAAAGAAACCCAATTCTACAAAAATGCTTTGTTATTATAAAAATATTAAATCATCTTACATAAAAATTCACTTTCAAAGAAAGTGCTTACAAATTTTAAGGGAATGAATGTGGGATAAATGTAGGATAAATCCTGTGGAAAACATTCAGACAAAATGTATGAACACTCCATAAGTGTATGTGGTTAATATCGTTATAAATGTATACAACACTTTAGAAAAAATGTTGAATAGTTATCAATGGAAAATATTTATTGGCAGTGATAATAGCCCAGGCCAATTATACCAATGGCTAGGTGGTAACTGAGAAACTAGAAGATCAGTTATAGCAATCACCTTTAGGATGATACTAAAACAAAATGTAATATTCTTCTAAGATTTAACATGATGACTGGGATCATTTAAGTAGGAATCCGGTCCCTCAAATACTCCAATATAGCAGCTGTTCCTTTCATTAATATAGTGGCTCGAGGAACACGGAATGGATTTCCATCTAGTAGTAAAGTTCTAAAAAAGAGAGATTGAGAATTTCAACATTTTCTATTATTGAGATGTTTTAATGGAAATAAATTTTTATTTGCAATTCTATAAATAAAATGTGTATTTTTCATATTTGTCCCTTTTCAAAACTGAACATTTAAATAGTTGGAATTACAACTAAAATAATAACCCAAACAATACAAGTTGAACAACTATTATGTAAAAGATAATATACATTCCTTGTATATAAGATCAATATTTTTAGGATATGAACATTCATTTAACAGATAAGGAAACACAAATTTACAGAGGCAAGAGAGACTTGAGACTGAATTAGATTTAGACAAGTATTAGGATGAGCAAACTGTCAAATACCCTTGCCAAGGACTATAATGTAATCAATGTATTATGTCCTCCTCGCCCTGTAAAACATTAACATATATCTGACCTCTCCCACCCTTGAGCAGGCATACATTTATGTGTGGAAATAAGGCTCAATATAGATTAAAGGGCTTGTTCTTCCGTTTCTTTACATAATTAATAAAATATCCTTAATTAGAAGAGACGTAATTTGTAATTCTTTAGAATTCATGTAAATAAAAGTCAAGACAGTTTATCTAAATTATATCTCAAAATATTTATGTTTTTTTAAAAGATATATTTGAATTTATAGAAAAAGGAGTTGATTATAGTTGAACCTCATTACTCACAGATTTCATATTTGCCAATCTGCCTACTCATTAAAATTTGTTTTTAACCCCCAAATCAATATGTCTGACACTTCCAAGATTATTCATGGAGCAGGAGAAAATTTGAGTCACCAGACTGGTATGACCCCATTGAAGTCATACAAGGTGAAGTTCTGCCTTCTTGTTTCAGCTCTTACACTGTAAACAAATGTCATTTCTGTGGTCCATTTGGTGCCACATTTTTCAAATTTTTGTACTTTTTTGTTGGTGATTCCACTGTTAAAAATGGCTCCCAAGTATAGTGCTGAAGTGCTGTCTGATTTTCTTTAAGCACAAATGTGCCTTCGGAGAAAACACAATTGTGGAGTAAGCTATAGTCAGGCATAATTTATAATGCTGTGGGCCATGAATTCAAAGCTAATGAATCAATACACTGAAACACACACAAACCAAGGTTATGTACTGATGGATGTATGAAAATATTATGACCAGACTTTTGCAAGTCTTACACTGTATTTCCCCTAGAAACAATAGTTCAATATTCACTAATTCAGTTCATAGTAACTTTATAGAACACGACTACAGCAAATAATGAGAATCAACTATACTCATCTCCTATAACTTACTACTATGAGGAACCAGAGCAGACGCCAGTACTGCCCCAGTGAAGTGAAATATACCAATTACCATGCAGTTTTTACTAATTAAAATATTTCTAACATATTCTGCTTAATTAATTGGCTTTTTATTAACATCTCAAATTCCTTTTATATACATGTAACCCGCGATATGTTCTAAGTTCGGGAATATCTCTTTCCTAAAGAAAGATAAATTAGAATAGAGAGAGTAATTCTGCTTGGAGAATATGGATAGTATTCAATAGATGAGAACTGGCATGGTGGTGCATGCCTGTAATCCCATCATCTCAGAATTTTGAGGCTAGAGGATCCTGAGTTCAAAGTTAGCCTCTGCAACTTAGCAAGGCTCTAAGCAACTTAGCCAGACCCTGTCTCAAAATAAAATATACAAAGGGATGTGGCAGACGTTAGGCACCCCAGGTTTAATTTCTGGTACCCTCCCCCCCAAAAAAAAACTCCCAAAGAAATAGATGAGAAAAATACTACTAGATACAAATAGCATGTTTATACATATATAAGAAAACATACATATAAAAACAAGAAAAATATTTGATAAATTTCAAAAACAGAATTGGGATTCTGAGTCTTGTTAATTATTATTTTTAACAGGACATTGTTACTTCACTTCCTAAAACATTATCTGAACAACAACAAATCACTTCAACAAATAAATTGAATAAATGGAAAAATTCAATAGAACAGTGTACCTTAAGTTCACACAATTACCAAGCTCTGGTGGAATTTGTAGAAGGTCATTATTCTGAAGGTCCAATGTGCTAAGATTTTCCATCATCTTCATTTTCAGAGCATCCAAAGATCCAACCTGATTGTTACTAATCAGAATTGTTTCAAGCGTTGAGATATGATAGAGAACTTCAGGTAGCATTTTGAATCTATTAATAAACATGAACAGAACACCTAAATATACTAGAATCAGAGGCCAAAATCCTTAAAATAGATGATCTTAAGTTTTATACCAGGAAATAATATTTCCATTAGTGTATTTTACAATATATTTGGTTGTGTCCTAAATTAAAACTTTCCAGAAAATAAAGAAAATGGACTAACTCCGGAAACCTTGAAATACATATTAATTGGACAGACTATATTGATTGTATAAAATCAAACAAAACTTCAGAATAAATTCTTTTATGTCTTTCTGTTCATTCAGGGGAAAAGGAAATCTTCCTCAGATTTTCTATTTAATATATTCATGCAGGTATTTGTCCTTAGTTCATATTAACTTATGAGTTGCTGCCAATATATTATGAAAAATTTGAGATTTATATTTTGCTTTGACTGAAGCTTCCACAATGAATACATTACAGATTCTTAAAAAAGATGACAAATTAGCATAGATACTGACATCCTTATCTATGCCAATCCTGAGAATGCCACAAAAACAGAAAGGCTAATAGTTCTCAGAGTAATTACTCACAATTAACAAAATCATGGAGGTCCCCTTTAGGGATACAGGCAGTCCCAGTTTCAGTATGAGGTAAACTGTAACCTGAACTAGCTAAGAAAAGGAAGGGCTGATAGAGAACTTTTTATCTGTGCTTTTTTCATTTCACCATACTGTCCTTCCTTCCTTCCTTCGTTGTTTGGGTACAAAAGAAGTGATAGTGATGGGGAAACTCAAGAAAACTCTGGAGTCCCACTGTCACTAAGAGTCAATAACCAAGACTACAATTCAACTGAAAGCTCAAGAGACAGCTCAACAGATACAGCTCAATCTAGAAGTAAAAATTAGGTGAGATCTGAGCTGTGCATATATTTTTAAATAATGACAATAATGGTATACACTATATATGACAAAACACAAATAGTGAAAGAATAAAAATTAAAATAAGTATATCTTTTAACATTACTATGCATTACCTTCTTCATCTATACATAAGGAAAAATAATAGTACTAAAATATGTAAGTTTGTTCTAAGGATGAAATAAATATATTTGAAAACCTTAGATTATCTGGGTTACAATAAATCTTTTAGTAGTTTTATTAAATTGCGGTTAGAATCAATTTTTATCATATTAAACAATATGCCACAGGTGCTAACAGCCCCACTTTTGGAGCAAAACCACCCAGACTAAAATCCCAGCTTTATAACTTGATTTTTGTACAGAGGGTTAATTCATGTATTTAGCACAGCACCAGCAGATAAATTGCTCCTAATAAATATTAGTTATTCCGAATTATCTGCAGAATCATGATAGTATTTGTAGAAAAAAAAAATCTGTTTCACTTAGCTTAAAAAGCTCTTACGGGACTAGTTATTGTTCAAATGCCCAACTTTGTCTGTCTGTGCTATACCACTAGCTCCTCAATTTACAGAGCAAGGCATATTGAATTTTTTGAAGTTTCTCAAACATACCATGTTTATATATGTTTGGGCCTACTACATGCTATTTGCTCTAACTAGGATCTTCTCCCCAAGTGCCTGGCAAATGTCTATTTAAGCCTCGGTTTTCAATGCTACCTCTTCTACCTTCAGTGAATCTCAGTGGACCTTTTCCTATGCACTGTGTTTCCATTATTGCAATTACGATTATTCACCATAAATTATTTATTACAATTATTTATTTGTATATTTGTCTTTCTACTAAGCTACAGGTTTCTACAAATTGTAAAATGGAACAAAAAATCTGCTAGACATCAATTGTGAGAATTCTAAGAAAGCAACATTGCTCTCAATTCTAAATAAAACAAAATGAAATAAAACCTGGATATTGAAATAAAGTAAAAATATGGGTTGTTTTTGTTATTTCATTTTTAAATTGTTTTCTCTAGTAAGAAAGATCAATATATTTTCCATTGAATGGCTGTTAGAATTATCTGTTCTCTTACCTATTAAAGGAAAGATTGATCGTTTGTAGTCTTATCAACAATTTCATTTCTTCAGGCAAAGAAGTTAAAAAATTGTTCCTAAATTAGAAATCAAAATAGATTAAAATAAAAATTTTTATGAGTTTAATTTATAATTAAAATTTTGAGCAGAAAAGAGTACACATATCAGTTTGTCAGTCCTAATCTGATCTCATTAATGCTGAATTCTGAGAATTCTGAGTCAACTGGTTCAAGCATTTGGTTAGTGTATCCAATCTAAATAATACCAATATGCAACCTAATGATAATGAAAACAACTTTTTAATAATACTCAACAAGATAAACATTGTAAACTAATCTCTTAACTCTATCAAATTGAGTTCAGCAATACTTGTCATGGTCTAGTCATGTTTATAATTCCGCATAAAACAAATATTCTCTCAGTGTTAATATGAATATGTATATCTTGTAAACAGACATGACATTTTACTCCAAGAAGAACTGAAACATTACAAGAAAAAATAAAACATGTTAAAGAGATTTTATAGGTTTGGAAACCTGGATCTTTCTACTCGAGGTATTAAGTTCATTTCTATTCTAAGTATAAAATTTCAATTTGTACAGTGAATATTTTGATTTTTAGGTGTTGTAATGAAACATGGCAATAAACAGAATCTTATTCATTATGGAAGGATCTGAGAACAATGCTAGAAGATTAACAAGAAGGCAGAGACAGAATAACTACTAATAGAAAACATTCGTTAGAGAATATTTCCCAACTAGGTGCCTATTAAAACCAAGTAATTTTCTCTAACCTACTTCTTTAGGTTTAATAGTCAAGACTTTATATTCCATAAATGTACAATTATGTTAAAATGAACCCCTAATATTATATGTAACTAAAAGAAACTAATAAAAAGTCAAGCCAAATGTGTAATAAGAATCTTACTTTCTGTGGTACAACCTATGTCCTTTTTTTCTTTATATTTTTCTCCAACTATATTCTATATTAAGTTGTGTTGAATAACCCATCGCTGATTACTATCCTTTTCCTAGACAATGTTATAGTTATTGCTATCAGACATGAAAGTCAAATTTGGTCACTTAATTAGAAATTCCAGGTACAGATACAGACAGGCCCATTTATACAAACAGAAGATTGAGCCAAAAATAGACAGATAGCAGCAATGAAGAGATGGATTCATTTCCTCAGCTGCATTATTACTGAACTAAAATATGATTTTTATAGTTTTCCTATTATAATTGTTATCCCCATATAGAAGCAGTTCCACATCTAATTGGAACAGAATGTTAGTACATTTACTTGAATTACATAAGTAAAAATACATCTGTACAAGAACAAAGCCTAAAAAAGATATATAACTTGTTGTTATTTGAAAACTGAGCAAAGCAGGAATAGTTAGTCTTTAAATAAATGATAGCACATCTAGAAATAATATAAAGGCATGGAAAAGTCTAAGCAAAAAGATATAGATTACCAAAAAAAAAAAAATTAGATTCTAAGCAAATAACTAACTATTGAGACATCTAATGGTATCCTTAAAGAACTGTCATACTTTTGATCTCCATCACTTCAAGTTGGACACACTTAAATGTCCTATTACTTCCATAAAGCCTAAAGCAGTTTCTTTTTGTTGTCAAGTATTTTCTTTTTTTTAAACTTTATTTAACAAACTATTGTGAAACCAAGTAGTTTCCTTAAAGAGAAGCTTTGCAAACTGCTGTGCCAGCACAGGGTTGTGCCAACTTTATGCTATCTACTTGCAGGAAATAAACAATACAAAGGAAATATTTTCCATATTACAAATATTTTGTGTTATTTGTAATTTTGCTTAGGTAGGAGTCTAAAGAATGTGCTATTATTTTTAACATTTTAAATAATTTTGTTTTATCACAACTTATAAAGTGCTTACGAATGCTAACTGATTAAAATGTTTCTTTAATACTTAATTTTAGATTTCCATTAGAGTATTGCTAATAAAGACCAGTTTCCATACTTACCTATGAAAACATGACATAAAAGGCAAGTTAGGCAAAACTTAGAGACAAGTTATAATTTTGAAAAAGTCAAACAACAATAGCAATAAATACCTTAGATCTAAAAATGTCAATTTCTGAAGCATACATAACTCCAAGGATATAAAGGAAAACTTATTAAAACTGAGATTGACATCAGAAACCATTTCCTTCAGTTCTATAATCCTGAAACAAAAATAGTTGTTAAAAAATGTTAGCATTGAATTCACTCTTAGGACTTCAAAACAAAGCAGAACATAACAGAAAAAAATCCTATATTATTTCTAATTATGACTTTCTATATTTTATTTTTTCACAAAAAAATTAGTTTAAGTTATGTAGCTAATAAAAATTTAAAAAATTAGATAGCTATTACTATCCTTTGTCTAAGAATTTCTATTTGATCCTAAGTCTATGTTGAAGTTTAATTTTAAAATATACTCACTTCAGCATTTAAAACAAGTGTGGTACAAATGGGAAAAAGCAGGTCTAGGAAATTTTTATACTTATTCTGTTAATGACCTGAATCCATGAAATAAATTGTTGAACATATATATTTTATTTTTTGAGGTACTTGGAGTTAAATTCAAGGTCTCATACATGCTGAGTGACTTCTCTCCTACTGGGCTATTTTCTCAGTCTATCTCAAAATATTTTAAAAATATCATGATATTAACTTTTTTATAGTATCCATTATTTAAATTGTCATTAATTTAATGACGATTATAGGAAAATGAAATGAATTTGTAGGTTTGGCAAGTAACACCACTAAGCAGCTTAGGTTAAAGACTTAAAGAGGAAATATTAAGCATTTCTAAGTAAGTATAAGCAAGCTTAATAGTTTTAATTACACCATGATTGCTAAGAAACAAAAATTAAACTGTAACAAATCATTTTTAGTCTATCACATTAGCAAAGAAGAATAATAAATGTGAAATGCTGTGCAGATGATGGAATATAAGAGTTTTGATGTATAACTGACAAAACATTTTCAAAAAAGTTATTAGATATATACATTATAGGTCAGATTCTTTGACTTGGTATTTTTTCTGGAAATTTGGCCTAAAGAAAAAATGATTTATTGCTGTAATTAACCATATGCTATATAGGTAAATTAGATTTTTAAAGGGTTGTTTACAACATAGGTAAACAAATATGCATGTATAATTACAGATGGGAACTACATGAAATAAAGTATCTTTAAGTCAACAGAACGTATCAGTGATAGGACTATAACTGATATGTCCCTTCATTTGGTCCAAAAATCTTATGAATATAATTTGTTTTTATAGTCAGAAAATATGGTAAAATGTATGAATTATAAATTAAAAATGTAAGAAAGAGAGGAATTGGTTTAGAAATTCTCTAAAACAAAGTATGTTTTTATTATCTTTCTTCTTTGACTTTCTAAGTTGCTAAAAAAGTGGCACAATAGCTGTGGGAACACAATAACATGTTTTGCACAAGAACCAAATTTGTGGAATAAAATGAGAAAGTAATAAGTTAATGTCTTAAATTTATCTTTCTTCCCAATTTACTTGTTTGATCCTAGTCCCCCCAAAACAAACTTATCATATCTGCAAACAAATCTAAATGTTCAACTATCCTATCAAATATCCTCTCAGGCCTTTAAACAAGGAAAAACCAGAAGATGGGCCAGATCTCCCTTTGCAATAAATGTTCTTAAAGTTGTCACCCTTGAGGACCTGTATTTCTTGAACTATGTATTGTAAACAGAATCAATTTTATGCTTTGACTTCCTTTTTAAAAATTTTAAACATGAAAAAATTTGGGGACAGTCGGACAAAAGCCATTCTATTTTCTCAATATATTGTCCTCATCATTTTTCCCCCCTTTTAATATGTAAGTGCTTACAAGGCCAGGTTAAACATGATATCTGGATTTTTTTCTTTAATTTAATTTTTATAAACAAATATTATTATTATTCCCACTTCATAGGTGAGAAAACTAAGAGTAGCTATGTGACTTGATCAAAACCACACTTAGAAGATCTAGGATACAGAATAAACAATGACTCTGTTGCTCAAGTTCCTTATTACTATATTCAGTCTCACTAGATTATTTGTCAATTTTTTCTGAGTATATTGTTTCCTGCTAGGTAACAAACATTTTAAAAAATTCAACAATATACTAATTTCCTTTCATATCCCAAGATGTACTAAATATTTAGTACAAACTATAAGGCTAAATAGTACAAACCATAAGGCAACTGAGTTCTAATAATTGTAAGTGAAGAACTCTTTCAGAGAATAAATTATTAACAGGGTTCAATTTTGCTTTTTTTTTAATCACTAGGAAATTTCAGTGGCTTGGCAATTCATTAAGGTCCAAAATGAAATTTTTATAAATCCACACAAACCTGGCATTCTGTCGTCTCTTAACAATTTTCCTCTAATATTTCATTATATAGGAAAATTAATAACTTTCACACCTACTTTCCAAGTTTACAATGTAAAGGAAAGAGAAACAAAGTTTTAAAAATCCTCTTTACCTCCCAGAACAACTAAAAGTATCATAAACATTTTGCTATTTTCCTCTAATATTAGTATAATATTTTCCTCTAATGAGTCATGACTTAATAGAAACTGCATCATGAATAGTTCTTACCTTTTTGGAATTTCACATAGTTGATTCTTACTGAAGTTAACAGAAGTGATGATGTTGTTTTTTACTGCATCAAACACTTCATCAGGAATGAAAGGCGCTTGCTTATCACTAAATGAAAAATGGTATAAAAATGAAATATTCTTAGCAAGTCAGAAATATATAATTGTTATTCTTCATTTTTAAAGGTTTTCAAATATTTTATAAAAATTTCCAAGGTAAGCTGGGTATGGTGGCACACACCTATAACCCTAGTGGCTCAGGAGGCTTAGGCAGGAGGACTGCAAGTTCAAAGCCAGCCTCAGCAACAGTGGCATTAAAGCAACTCAGTGAGACCCTGTCTCTAAATAAAATACAAAAAATAAGGCTGGGGATATGACTCAGTGGTCGAGATCCCCTGAGTTCAATCTCTGGTACCCCCCGCCCCTGGCAAAAAAAATTTCCAAGGTAGTGATTATGAAGTTTTGTAAAGAATGGCAAAAAAATTTACCAGCTCACTGTTTAGAATTGAGACAGTGAACTGTGTTACAACACATTGTGCCACACTTTCTGTACACTCGCATACTAAAATATGAACAAAAACAAAGAAATACTTTCAGAGTCTAGGAAAACTAGAAACCATATAGCAAATGGACATGTTTACCTCTGACTAAGAAATCCATAATTTTAAAAGTTAGTTGTTGCCCCTTTTCTTAAAAAACTTGTATGAGGGGGTTATCTGCCAACTTTCTTTGGGTACTACAAAATATCACTTTTAAAAGTTCAACATTATACTAAATTAGTTTCAGGTCAATCACCTAGACAAATTTCTCTCTCCTGGTATGTGACTAGGTAGATAGAATACTGGACTGAGACAAACTATTCCCGATTCTACCAATAATGAGTTTGCAATTTACCTTCCCTGAAGCTTAGTACTTTAAAATCAGAATCTGACGAGCTAGTTATTATTATTTTTTTAACCACTATTAATGCTTAACACAATGTCATTCACTTCAAGGAAACTTACATGGAATGACAAATGAATGACTGACTATAAGGACTATAAGGACAAGAGAATGTATTACATGGAACTGAGTAAGAAAGCCATCATATTACAGATAGGAAAAATGACAAACAAAATTCCAGTTATTATGCCTCCCACTTCTGCTTTAGTGCTCCATTTTCTGTTGTACAGATATAGCATTTTCATCTTTTTAATTATAAATGCTCGAATCATAGATAAATGATTTATGCCAATCAAAGTTGAAAGAGTCACACTATTTTTAGAATTTAGTTGAATGCATTTATACTTGCTTGGATATTTTTTAGTTGTCAGTGGATCTTTCACTTTATTTATTTATTTATTTACTTATTTGCAGTGCTGAGGATCAAACCCAGGGCCTCACACATGCCAGGCAAGTGCTCTACCATTGAGCCACAACTCCAGCCCCCCATTATTTTATATTTTAAAAAGAATACTTGATTTAAATTAAAGTACTGAGAAAAACAAGTTACAATAAAAAGTTATAATCCAAGCAACCTAAGACATACCTGTTTTTTCATGCTTTTGTAGTATCTATGCCCTTAAAAAGTAGAAAAGGTTATCCTACTTATTCTAAATACTACCTTATAAATCATAAAGTACACAACATAGAATTTGGTACTTAATAGATTTCAAGAACATGTACTGAAGAGATTACATTATGTGGAAGATATGCTAAGGTACAATGCTATATAAAAGGAATACAAATGTAGATATAGAGGAATACTGCCTATGTTAGTATGACAAAAGAAACTTGGCTTAGAGCAGTTAATTTCTACATACATCAAAGAGTGGCAAACAAGACATGAGAACAAGTGAATGAAAAACAATGGGAAATGGAGACTGTATCCTGAATCCTGAGAATAATGCTTTTATTAACACATTAAGGATAAGTGGCCAGACGCTGATGATGGTTGTATTCTTTTTTTTTTTTTTTAATTGTACTGGGAATTAAGTAAGAGGCACTCAACCACTGAGTCACATCCCCAGCCCTATTTTGTATTTTTTATTTAGAGACAGGGTCTCACTGAGTTGATTGGAGCCTCACTTTCGCTGAAGCTGGCTTTGAACTTGGCAATCCTCCTGCCTCAGCCCCTTGAGCCGCTGGGATTACCTGCATGAGCCACTGTGCCCAGCCCAGTTGTGTTGATTCTTGAATAAATCTAGTGACCTATCTGACTTGAGTCTGTATTCTTTTGTTTTCCTTGCAGTACCCATACCTGAACCAATCACCAGAAACTCTTGACTGTATTTCTTATTTTTATAAGGTATCATCTTTCCCTAAATTAATATACTTCCATTAAATTTTTAGGTTTTTAATCTCAATTTATATACTAACATTGTAATGGCTTCAGTTTTAATATATCTGCTATAGGAGCATCTTGTAACTATGTCATGTTATTAACTAATATTTGGTTAAATTAATCTCTCAAGCTTTGCCTGTTTTTCAGGTTCTTCATTAACTAAATGATAAATATCTCTTATTTAACTAACACAGATTTACCCTTCAATACCCTCTGGATCAATACTTTCTGATATTGATTACTGATTCAAAGAACTTTATTACCAATAATAAGTCTCTTTTATATCATTTTACATTTAATATTATTTTTATAATTATATCTTAATTATTTTATATTCAATATTAAAATATTATTAATATAGCTTAAGTATAATAAACACAAATCACTTAAAGGATGGGCAGTTAAGTTCATTATACTTTCAATGTGCATTTATTTCATCACTCTTTTTGCAGTTGCAAAATTATTCTGGGTACTCTGATCAATTTTTATTCACCAATTGTTCCTTTTCTGAAGATTCTGTCTTGAAAGTTTTCTGTGTGTTTTGTAATGTCTTTTAAAAATGAATTAAACCAAAATCTCCACCAAATGACTGCTAGAGCTAATAAACAAATTTGGTAAAGTAGCATATTACAAAGTAAACATACCAAAATCAATAGCTTTCCTATAATACCAACAATGAATCTGCCGAGAAAGAAATCAGAAAAACAATTCACTCATAATAGCATCAAAATAATAAATAAAGAAAGAAAACATCTAGAAATAAATCTAACCAAGAAGGCAAAAGAGCTCCACAATGGAAACTACAGAACACTGAAGAAAGAAATTGAAGACCCCAGAAGATGGAAAGACCTCCCATATTCATGACTGGCAGAATTAATGTTCTTAAAATGTACATATTACCAAAAGATGTATATAGATTCAATGCAGTCCCCATCGAAATATCAATGACTTTCTTCACAAAACTAGAAAAAAGTCCTAAAATTCATTTGGAAGAATAAAACACCAACCAAAGCAATTTTAAGCCAAAAAATCAATGCTATAAGCATCACAACATCTGACTTCAAATTATATTAGAGAGTCATAATAATAAAAACTGCATGGAACTGGCATAAAAACAAGACACACAGACCAATGATACAGAATAGAATACACAGAGACAAATCCACATGTCAGCAAACATCTGATCCTTGACAAAGGTGCCAAAAAGATATATTGGAGAAAAGACAGCCTTTTTAACAAATGATGCTGGGAAAACTGGTTTTTCACACGTGGAAGAATGAAACTATACCCTTATTTCTCATCCTGCACAAAGATAAACTCAAAATGAATCAAAGAGCTAGGAATTACACCAGAAACTATGCAACTCCTAAAAGAAAATGTAGGGTCAACACTACAGCACATAGGCACAAGTAACAACTTTCTTAACAGGACCTCTAAAGCTCAGGAAATAATGCCAAGAGTTAATAAATGTGATGTCACCAAATTAAAAAGCTTCTGAACAACAAAGAAAAATATTAGGAATATGAAGAGGGAACTTACAGAATAGGAGAAAATCTTTGCTACTACTTCTGTTGTTGTTGTTGTTTCGGTAGTAGGGATTGAACTCGGGGGCACTTGACCACTGAGCCACATCCCCTCCCCTACTTTGTATTTAGAGACAGGGTCTTACTGAGCTGCTTAGTGCCTCGAATTTGTTGAGGCTGGCTTTGAACTTACAATCCTCCTACTTCAGCCTCCCCAGCCACTGGGATTACAGGTGTGTACCACCGCACCTGTTAGCTATTCTTCTGACAAAGAATTAATATCTAGAATATATAGAGAACTCAAAAAACTTAACACCAAAATCAAATAACCCAATTAATAAATAGGCAAACTAATTAAATACGCATAAAAATGGCCAACAGAGAGATGGAAAAAATGTCTAACGTCATTAGCAATTAGGGAAATGCAAATCAAAACTATAGTGAGATTTCATCTCACAACAGCCAGAATGGTAGTCATCAAGAATACAAATAATAGGGGCTGGGGCTGCAGCTCAGTGGTAGTGAACTTGCCTTGCACTGGGAGGCACCACATAAAAATAAAAAGATATTGTGTCCATATACAACTAAAAAAATATTTTTTAAAAAGAATACAAATAAATACTAGACAGAATGTGAAGAAAAAGGGACATTTCTACACTGTTGGTGGCATTGTAAATTAATGCAACTACTATGGAAATCAGTATGGAAGCTCCTTAAAAGACTAGGCATGGAAGCATCATAAGATTCAGCTATACCACTCCTTGATATTTATCTTAAAAGAATTAAAGTACTATAGTGACACATGAATGCCCATGTTTATAACAGCACAATTCGTAATAGCCAAATTATGGAAAAAGCCTAGGTATCCATCAATGAATGAATGGATAAAGAAAATGTGGTTTATTTACACAATGGAATTTTTTTCAGCCATAAAGAAAAATAAAGTTATGTCATTTGTAGGAAAATATATGGAACTAGAGAACATTATGTTAAGTGAAATAAGCCAAACTCAGCTGGTCAAGGGTCATGTTTTCTCTTGTATGTAGAAGCTAGAGAGGACAAAGGAAAAGAAAGAGAGGGTGGGAATTTCATGAAAATCAAAGGGAGATCAGTAAAGGAAAGGAGGTGGGGAGGGAGGGAGGAAGGGAGAAGTGTTGGGGAGCGACACTGGCCAAATAATTCTGATATATTATGTGCATGTATGAATATGCAACAAGGAATCCCTCTGTTATATACAGTTATAATGCATGAATTTAAAAAAATTAGAAAAAGGGAAAAAATGAATTACATACCTATAGTCTAATATTTTTAATGCGACGATAGCATGCATATTAACTCTGGATTCACTTGGCAGTGTCATGGCAGTCTCAGTAACAGAGTCTTGACTAGGCCCATCATCTGGCAAAAGAAAAGGCATATAAAACCAATATTTATATTACAGTCATTTTCAAAAATCTTAATAATATATAGAAATAGTATGCATGACTTCTAGATATTATTAGAGTGCATTTAGTCACATGCTTCATTCCCATTAACTCAAATCTCCATCAAGAACATACTAGTTAAAATACATAAAAGTACATAAAATACATAAGAATATACCTAGCTTCAGTTTAGAATACAATAAAGCTAATTATTCTTAATCACTTAAAATCCAACAAATTCTGTAGTCAAACTCTTGGATATTTTATCAGTTAAAATCTTAAAATATAATACTTTATTTGCAATACATATTTTCCTAACATATATGTCTGATCACATATTCACACATCATCAACCACTTCACGAAATTCCAGAGACTGTTTTAACACTGTCATCATATGGTATTTAAAAAAAAAAAAAAAAAAAAAACCAATATCATTTAAAAGAAATGACTTTGTGGGTTTTTTGATTGTTTGGGATTCTTTTGTTTTGCAAAAGAACAATCTAGAATGAAGTGAATTAAAGTACTTATTTTTAACAATGTGAAAAAAAACGAAATAGTCCCAGAATTCATTAATGTTAAGCATAAGACAATCCAAAGGAAAACTTGAGAATTTTAATCTCACTGATATTGCTTTAGCCCAGTAGGCATTCAATAAACATTTGTTGAATATTACTAAGTGTGTTTCTCTCACACTGAGTTTATCAGTTATTCATTAATAAAAAACAATTAAAATATATGTACACTTTTTGTGAATTAAAAAAAATCCAGGTATAGTAGTGCATACCTGTTATACCAATGACCTTGGAAGGCTGAGGCAAAAAGATTACAAGTTCAAAGCTAGCCTTAGAAACTTAGCTTCAGTCCTAATCAACTTAGTGAGACTGTCTCAAAATAAAATAAAAAAGACCGGGAATGTGGCTCAGTAGAAGGACCTGGGTATTGATATTTATCTGAAAGAATTAAAGTCAATCCCCTGGGTTCAATCCCTAGTACCAAAATAACAATACTAGTACTAGTAGTAGTAATAAACAAATACCCGCTTTGAAAAAAAAAAATTTATCACGCAAATACAACATGAACAAATGGCAGAATATCAAACAGAAATAAAAGACATGAACGTAAATATAAGTATCAAGTGAGTACTTTCGTATTTAGAAATTTCCCAGAAGTATGGTTATATTACTATATAATACTTTTCCAAAATTACATAAGCAGAGAGGCAATGATAAAGTAGTGGCAAAACTCAGCATTATTATTATTTTTTTTTCTAAAGAGAGAGAGAGAGAGAGAGAGAAAGAGAGAGAGAATTTTTAATATTTATTTTTTAGTTCTCAGCGGACACAACATCTTTGTTGGTATGTGGTGCTGAGGATCGAACCCGGGTCGCACGCATGCCAGGCGAGCGCGCTACCACTTGAGCCACATCCCCAGCCCTCAGCATTATTTTTTAAAATATATTTTTTTAGTTGTCTATGGACATGATACTTTTATTTATTTATTTTTATGTGGTGCTGGGGATTGAACCCAGTGCCTCATGTATACTAGGCAAGTACATACATATTTTAAAAATAGGGACTGCAGTTCTGGCTCTGGTAAAGCAAACACTTTAGGCAAGTGTTTTACCAGAGCCAGAACCCCAGTGCCTATTTTTAAAATATGTATGTACATTACCATGATTATATATTATGATATTCTTGATTTCTAAAGAGGTGCTTTTAATAATCACCATCATAAAGAACTAAAGAGAATGGCTATTGTATATGGAAAGGAGATTGGTGAAAAGGTAAATTTACTTTCTTTATATATGCTCATATATTGGTTAATTTTTTTTCACATGTACATTTACTACCTTTAAAAAAATTTTTTTTTAGTTGTTGATGAACCTTTATTTCATTTATTTGTTTTTACATGTGGTACTGAGAATTGAACCCAGTACCTCACACATACTAGGCAAGCACTCTACCACTGAGCCACAAGCCCAGTCCATTTACTGCCTTTAATTTTAAAAACCCTAAATAATAATTTTAAAAACTTCAAATTTAAAAAGCCCACTAAATGCCAAATAGAATGAATAAAAATACAATCACATTGAAGTATATGATCATAAAATTTCAGAACAATGGCAACAAAGAAAAGATCCTACAAGTTTTCCAGGGAGAAAAAAAAAACAATTGTTCAACTGACCGATAGGAACACAGCCAAATAAGAAGATAATCACATACAGAAAAAAAGAGAGAAATTATTTTAAGAAATTCTTAAATTTATTTATTTGGTGATTTAGGAGGGCATGGTGGGTGACTTAGCTGAATGAGCAACACCCAATCAAGACATCTTCAGAGCTTCAATTTACCCCTTAAAAGCAAACATTCTTCAGCCTTGCCAGTAGCTTTGCAAGGGATCAGAAAACCTGACAGATCCCACCATCTCTGGGAAATAGAAGCAAAGGGTTGTACTTCACTTGCTTATTTATTTCTTCCTTCTGTAGCATTATCTAGCACATCTTAATTGGTAGATACTACTATGGAAAGCATTAAGACAGAAGATAAACTGTGTAGTGGACAAAATATATAGAAAAATCACAAAATGGCATGGGTGAATACAATGTCAGAAGTATGCTGAAGGGTTATTTTTGTGGAAGTAGTGTGTTGTGGAGTGATTGATAGGAAGTCTTATATAATTTGAGTGCCAGGTAAACCCTCCAGGAGGATAGTCATCTCAGTAGGGAATCAAAATCTCAGATTCTTTTCAATAATAGGATTTAAAGAATTAACCTTTTTAATGTCTCCATTTCAATTTTAGATTGTTTTAAAGTTTAGCTTTATTATTCTCTATTCAAATGAAAAGAACTAAATGAATGTTTATTTTCTGAGGCAGGAAGGCTAGGGGTTGGGAAGGAGGAACAAACCTCAGGGAAACTAGTAATTATACTAGGCAAGCCTCTAGACTATAACCTCCATGGACAGATTGGATGGCTACAGAAAAGAAAAACAGGCCGAATTCTCAGGGAACATGTGCAGCTAGCTTGCCCAGAGTGCATCCAAGAGGGGCTGAGGAATGAAATGTCATAAGAGTGAGCACCAGAATAGCAATATCAGCCTGCAAAATTTCAGGCTCCACCCAAAGGTACTGAATTAAAAAATGTAAGCCTGAGGGTTCAAAATCTGTGTTTTACCAGACCCACCAGGTGATTCCAATGGACACTTAAGTTTGAAAACCCATCTTAACCTATTTCTTTAGTCAACTTTAGAAACTACATTCACTTAACAACTCACTTTTACCACACAAAAGGTGAACATAAATCAATAATGCATACCTAACAACAATCCTGATTTGAACTCTAATTAGAACATATATTTATTTACCGCAGAAACTGTTACTATGCTCTCTGCTGTGGCAGTCATTGTATTAGGGGTTGGGAATGTAAAAATAAAGGCATTGCCTGGTAGACCATGGCCAGATCTGCTGTATATAGTCTACCACCCTAAGCCAAATAGCTGGATGGTAATTGCTCGCACTTTAGTACTATAAAATTGCAAAGAAATTGAAAATGATGCCAAACTATAATTTTTATCAAAGTTATGGAATGTTTTCTATGGCTTTATTAATAAATTGCTACAAACTTACTGGTTTTTGTTTGGTTTTGCTGTACTAGTTATCAAACTCAGGGATTCACGCATTCTAGACAAGGATTTATTACTTATTAACATTCTCAGCCCAAGGTAGTGGTTTAAAACACACAAACTTATGATCTTGTAGTTTTCTAGTTCAGAAACATGGATTTCAATGGGCTAAAATCAAGGTTTTGGTAGGTCTGTATTACTTTTCCTCAGGAAGAATCTGTTTCCACTCCTTTCCAACTTCTAGAAGCCACACATATTCCTTTCTTCCTCTCTCTTTAAAACCAAGAACAGTATATTCTTCTTGTATCCTATAGCTGAACTTGTCCTTTGAATTCCACACCAATTTTTAAGAATCCTTATGACTATACTTGGGTCAACCCCTTTCATTCATGAAAATATTCTTATTTTAAAGTTAACCAATTGGGAATCTTAACTGCTCTCTTCCATGTATGATAACACATTCCTAGGTTGCAGGGATTAGAATAGATAAGATTGAGAGGTTAACATTCTGTCTACCACCTGTAGCATAGAAAGATGATCCAGGTAACATAGTAAGAAATTAAACTTAGAACACAGAATCAGAAGATAGAGCTTGAGCAAAGGCAGTTTTTATAATCAAATAATGTAATTAAGCTTGTGTATTAGGATGACATAATTGGAGTAACCATCTGTCTTAGTCCACTTATAGTACTATAATAAAATATTATACACTGGGTAATTTATAAACAGTAAAGATTTATTTCTGACAGTTCTGAAGGCTGAGAAGTCCAAGATTACATTTAGTGTCTGGTGAAGGCTTTGTCTCATCTCTTCACAAGGCAGAGGGATGAGAGAATGCTCCCCCTTCAACCTTGAACTCCTTTATAACAGTGCCAATCCCATGAGGGTAGGGCCATGATGGCTCAATCACCTCCTAAGGTCCACAACTTTTAATACTGTAGTATTGGGGATTAAGTTAACCAAAGCAGCACCCATTTGGGACCTTTAGCAACTTGGTAGAATCTCACAATGGTCAGACAGTATCACAGCCACAAATAGAACACATCTCTCACATAAACTGGACAAACTTTAGAAACTACACTCACTTAAGAACTCTAGCTGAAAATGACTTCATAAGGTTCTTTGTTTAAAAATATATCCTATGAGCCTTTAACTAACTAGTACAAGATCTGAAAATGAGATTGTTAAAAACTCAGTCCCTAGGAAGATATTTTATAAACAATGAAAACAAAATTTTATAGCCCATTTGATATTTACCCAGGCTATTGATTTTTACCTGGAGAACAATTAACAAGTAAACAGAGGTCAGATTTATCTGAAATTCTGTTTAAAAAAGCCACCTCAAAGTAAAAATTTCACACATGCCACCTCATGAAATTCTGATCCTTAAAAACCAATCATTCAAGAAGGTATTATATTCATTTTATAGATAGAGATCTGTGGGTTAAATTAACAAAACATCAGTTAAAATCTACACATAATAATAAAAATGGCCTTCTGTGAAGAATGGCTTAAGTCCTTTGGATTTAGCAAAAGATTAATTTTTTTAAAGGGGGGGAGAGAAAATTTTAATATTTATTATTTATTTATTTATTTTTAGTTTTTGGCGGACATAACATCTTTGTTTGTATGTGATGCTGAGGATCGAACCTGGGCCACACGCATGCCAGGCGAGCACGCTACCGCTTGAGCCACATCCGCAGCCCAGCAAAAGATTAATTTTTAAGAGTATAATTCCAATTTTAGAGTTATATTTGTAGGGAAACAAGGACTTGAAATTAACTCTTTGCTGAGAAGGATAAAAACAGTCATTGCAAAAAGTATATGTAAATCCTACATGAATTACTGGGCTTCTGCTAGACACTGAGGAGAATATAAATTAATTACCAACAAAACCAAATATATTTTCAGAGAATAAAATTTCTCTTTCATATAGTGAAGTCTGAGGAATCTGTAGAATGCTACTATACTTGAAGCTTCACAGACAAGTACCTTTTAGTAACTTCCAAAATTCTAAGATTACTTTAAATGGAACTGATGAACCCAGCCTAATTCCACCTTAAGATTGGGAACCATCTCGTCACAAAGTCATGAAAAGTCAATTTCTGTTTTACTATAAATTACTGTGATTTCTAAACTTGTTTGGAATTCCTGCCCATGCCTTGAACTCACCTATGCCTGGTTTTCCCTGACCAAATGACAACCCTCTCTAAAACCTTAGTGGTGCCTCATAAATTCTGGCTCCCCTTGACCAGATAACAACCCTCTCTAAAACCTCAGTGGCGCTTCATAAATTCTGATGTTGAGATCTAAATTTATTCCTTACCTTGAAATGTTAAGCCATGTAGATCTTTAACCTACTATCTACCTTTGTATTATGCTTGTCAAAATCCTGTTATCTGTAAATTCTCAAGACAACCCCCTTTGCAACTTTTTGTGCTATAAAACTGCTCCTAGAGAGCTGGGGTCCTGTTCTCTAGCCCAGGATTTTTGGGAGAGACAGTCCTGGCTAGAATTACAAGCTTGCTTTAATTTGATTTAAAATTGGAGTTGGTGGTCTTTTGAGTCATGGTTTAACAATAACTTCATAGTTCTGGATTGTTCTATATCCTCAAAGTAAAGAATTTCCACTATTAAGTCCCCTCATTTCAGCCCAAAGTTTCTACCTCATTCAACCCCCAAATCCCTCAAATGGAATTACTAATACTGTCTTCAATTTTCACCAATTCAATTTCTACTTCTAAAACTGAGAATAATTAAGGAGCAAAGGAGAAAAGCTAAGCTAAAAGATGGGGGTGTGGGAGTAAAAATGAAGAGGTTCAGCCTTTTTCTCAAAGCACTCCAGGAAATTTAGATGCAATTAAATCTAATTTTACTTTGTTATTTAAAAGGT
Source organism: Ictidomys tridecemlineatus (assembly GCF_052094955.1). NCBI lineage: Eukaryota > Metazoa > Chordata > Mammalia > Rodentia > Sciuridae > Ictidomys > Ictidomys tridecemlineatus. Next base: position 55,214,309 of record NC_135487.1, read on the forward strand.
TTGGAACCTATTATCCCCAAATTCTGAATCAATTGGGTTAACATCTGGCCTGGGCTCTCTATTTTTTATAATTTCCATAGGTGATTCATATGTGCCTCTAGAGAGATGTAAGTTTCCTGTCACTGCAACTAAATACCTGAGACCAATAACTTGTAAGGAGGAAAGGTTTATTTTGACTCAAGATTTCAGTCCACAATTGCTTGACCCTCTTTGGGTCTGTGGTGATATAGGACATTACTGCAAGAGTATGTGTCAGAGAAAGCCTAGTCATCTCATGAAGGCGAGGAAGTAAAGAGAGAGAAGAGGGGGATTGAGATCCCAATATCCCCTTCTAATGCATTCCTCAAAAGGCATAATTTCTTCCAGCCAATGTCTACCTCTTGAAGTTTTCACCACCTTCCAATAGCACCAGAGGCTGGTGATTGCCTTTAACATATAGTTGATGGGAAATATTTCAGATCCACACTAAATATCTTTTTACTAAGAAAATGATTATTGCTTTTAAAAAATAAAGTTATGTTTTGATAAGAAATCAATTTTGGCACTTGTATATATATAAAGTTAAAGTCTTATTTAAAATAAACATTTCAACTCTCACTATTTGACAGTCTCTTTAATTCATACATAAATATTTGTTCTTCATATATTATAATTAAAAAATCCTACTGAACATATCTTTTCAAAAACTCAAGTTAACTATCCTGAAGTCCAAAATAATAATGCCATGTTTTAAGTATGTATTCCTATAAAAACACAAAGAAAAATCAAAGAGATTAGAATGGAGCCCTGGAAACTACAAATGGATTCCCAGGAGTTATTAAGATGTGATTGGACAACTAGGGAAAGAAGAAGAGTGGTAAAATGTCAATAAAATGGCCAGTCAGAGGCAATAAGAGCAAAAACCTGAAAGGTTATAAAGTAAATAACTTTCAGGCTTTGAATATTTGTACATTTTTTTTCTATTTTTTAAAGCAGTTTTACTAGTTTTTTTTCCTACTTCTGAATGTTTTAAGGAAATAATGTTATACTTTCCATGATATGAAATTTGGTTGGTTTTACTTTCATGTATTGCCTTTTTAAAATAAAATTTTCCCTATACCAAATTAAAAAAAAAATTACAGAGGAGAAAGTAAAAGGAACAAACAAAATAACACAAAGGACTAAAAGATGAAAAGGCCATGAAAAACTGAAGTGAACATAAAGTCCTGTAAAAGATTCTACTGGGCTATGGTTTGGACCTGGAATAACCCCCTAAAACCTCATGTTAAAGATTCAGTATCCAATGCAATAATATCCAGAGGTAGGGCTTCGGGTGGCTTCAGGGTATCAGGGTAGTGATTGGATCATGAGGACTCTGAACACATCAGTGGATTAATCCATTTAATAAACTGATAATCTGAATGTACTCCAGAGAGAAACTGTAGGCTGGTGAGGTATGATTAGAGGAAATGGGTCACTGGGACCATGCCCCTGGGGATATATCTTTTCCCTGACCCATTCTCCCCATCTTCCTAGCTGCCATAAACCTAGCAGTTTTCCTCTGCCACATTCTTCTGAAGCCAGAATTAGACAGGCAGTCAGCATAGTTAGATAAATCAAGTCAGGGCAGATCAAGGAGGCCACTTTTGAGTGAGACCTGGGAAGTTGGAGACTGTCAAATGAGAGATTGAAGTGTTAATTCCTTCAGAGCCCTTTCTCCGCTATTATCAAGAAGCTCCCCCTGCTCCAACCTGTTGCTATGGTCACCTGTCCCAGGAATTGCCCCTCCCCACAGGGAGCTATAAAGTTGTTAATTAATGTGTCCTTGGCAGCTCCATTGTGTCCTTCCCCCTTCAACCCACCTGTTTCCCACCTCAAGGCCATCCCACTGAGCATTTCCTAGGCCTAGTCAGGTAGGCGGGAAGGAGAAAGATAAGGGGAAAGAGAGTAGGAAAACAAAGAAAGCCTAGGACGTATAAAAATGGCAGAATACCTTGCTTTTGGGGATACTAGAATACCAGCTATGGCCCCTTCTCCCTCCAGGGAGAAGTCTATGTTACCCCTTTTTAAATAAACCCTGTTTTATATGCTTGCCTCAGTGTGCTTCTCTAACGTTCAAATTTCAACAACAGTAGCACTTATGCCATGTTTCTGCCTTGGAGCCAGCCAATCACAGTGTGTTATTAGTTTTCCAAAATACCTGATAAGAACAACTTAGAGGGATTGGGGATATAGCTCAGTTGGTAGAGTGTTTGCCTTGCATGTACCAGAGCCCTGGGTTCAATCCCAAGCAACACACACACACACACACACACACACACACACACACACACCACCTAGAATAGAAAAAGTTCATTTTCACTCATGGTTTCAGAGGATTCAGTCCATTGTAGGCAGGCTCCATTGCTGGGCCTGAGGTAAAGAAGAATATCATGGACAAAGGCACAGTGGAGGAGATCAGGAGGCAGAAAGAGAAAAGCAGAAAGGATCATAGGGAAAATGAAGCCTTCTAGAGCTTGCCCCAGTAACCCCTCCCCCAGCCACACCCCAGTTGCTCAGTTACCACCTGGTTAGCCCATTCTATCTAGGATAGACTAATTAGATTATAGCTCTCACAATCCAATCATTTCTGAATATTGTAAGAGCTTTTGGGGAACACCTCATACTCAAGCCCTAACATGTGGACAGAAAACTCTGAAACCATAAGCCAAAATAAATCTTTCCTTCTCTAAGTCATTTTTCTCAGTTATTTGTCATAGCAACTTAAAACAGACTAACACATACTGACATTTGACCAATAGGCTTTAAATTATTGCTGACTGTGGAAGATTGCTAGTTTCCTCCAATTTTTGTTGTTCTGTATAGAATCCAGATAGAAAATGCATTTCCCAGGGATCAACTTACGTCAAGACAACATAAGGAGTTCTGCTAACCTGCTCCTCAGAAAAACTGGTGTAAATATAAAATAGCAACAAAAATAACCACATAAAGCCTCTGGAAATGATCCTAAGAGTAAACATCAAAAACAAAAACAAAACAAAAACAAAACCAAAAAAACCTCTGTTCAATAAAACCTATTAAGATTCAGTGAGATGATTTTGTGTGATATTTGAACCAAGAATGTTTTCTACCTCCCCTCTCTCAGTCTATAGAGGCAGAAACAAAGTGCCAGATGGTAGTAGCTAAGAACAAAAGACTCCCTTTAACCCTAGCTTCCAGCCAGAGAGGTTTCTATCTGTAAACAACACTAAGATTTCTTATCCTGCCCTGCCCCCCCCTCCTGCAGCCAAGGTTAAAATCAAGTTGAAAAGGGTCCAAAAAGTGAGGGCTCCCTTCTTCCACTCAACTCCTACTCATTGATATGAAGGCTCTAACTTAGGTTTGGTACATTAAAAATAATGGGGCACCAACTGTCCTTCCTCTGGCATGGGAGCTGATAGTTCAAAGCAGAGAGAAGCAAATCAACCATAGGCAAACGGAGATGACATCTGGTTACAGCCACTCACTCTACTGAGTGCTCAGCTCCTAGAGATATCTTTTACAGAAATATTGCACTGGTCCCCCTACCCAGTTCCAGGGAATTTGCCTGGGGGAGAAAGGGCCATAAGGCAGATAGCTCCTAATCTCTTCCCCAGGGTACAGACTTCTGGAACAAGCATGAGGGCTCTCAAAAACAATAGAGTATGCAGGTGCACTGGCACAAGCCTGTCCCAAACACTTGGGAGGCTGGGGCAGGATGATCAAAGTTCAAGACCAGGCTGGGGATGTAGCTCAATGGTAGAGAACCCCTGGATTCAAGCCCCAGTATTACAAAACAAACAAACAATGGAAGGTTTTTTGTTTGTTTGTTTGTAAGAAGGAAAAAAGATGTATGCACCTACTAAAGCTATAACCTAGAATGTGGGTGAATTAGCTCACAACAGAGAACCAAGTAATAAGGTAACTATAGGAAAATGGAGTGGCTATGTCATACTGTATTGCTAAACTATGATGTTTGGTAGATGTATGAAATTCATTTTCAACTTATACTATTTTTAGTATACAATGGCTTTATCAAGAAGTAAACCCATCATAAATTCTTGAGTATCTGTACAAGTATTACACAAAATAGACTTTAACAAAACACATTATAACAAAAATTAAACAAACTATCAATAAACAAATGAGTCAGAAAGACATTAAAAGAGAATTCAGAAAAGCTGACAAATAGAAATAACACAATATATTAAAACTTAAGAGTTTCAACTAAAGCCATGCTTAGAGGGAAATTTATAGCTGTAAATGCCTAGATTAAGAATGAAGAAAAATTTCAAATTAATAACCTAACTTCCTAGTTGAAGAAACTGGAAAAAGGAGAGCATACTAAATAATTAGAGTAGACATTAAAGAAACAAAGAACAAAAAAATAATAAGAGAAATCAATGAAATTGATATCTGGTTCTTTTGAAAAATTTAACAAAATTGACACTGTTGCTTTACAAAAAGGATAAATTATGAATAATTGTAAGCAACAAATCAGGTGACCTAGATAAAATGGATAAACTTCTGGAAAAATTAGAACTGCTTCAATAAGAAATAATCTGTATATAACAAGCAGAGATTGAATTAGTACTCAAAAAAACTACCTACAAAGAAAATTCTAGGCTTAGTGGTTTCACTACTAAATTCTACCAAATATACAAACAAATATTTAAAGAATTAATACCAACACTTTTCTAATAACAAAAGAAGAGGGAATATGTCCTATTTTATAAGGACAATATTACCCTGATACCTAAACCAGACAAAAATTTCTCAAGAAAAGATTAAAAACTCTTAATGCACACGGACATAAAAATCCTTAACAATATTTTAGCACACTAAATCCAGCAACATATAAAAAGGATTATGTACCACAACGAAGTGGGATTTATTCTATGAATGCAAAATTCACTTGCCTTTCCAAAATCAATTAATACTAACAGAATTCAAAGAAACTCTCATGATCATCTCAATAGATGCAATAAAACATTTGACAAAACCCTTTATTTCATAAAGAAAACACTCAAAAAATGAGAACTAGAATGGAACTTCCTCAACATGATAAAGGGCATCTACAAAAAGCTTAGACTTAACAAGATACTTCATATTAAAGTACATGGAATGCATGATCTATGAAGAACTGGTCTTCAACATTTTGACACTGAATTTGCTGGCACCTTTATATTTTTTACTGTATTCAAACAGTAAATAATATATTTCTATTATTTGTAAATTACCCAGTCTAAGAAACTTTATTATTGTAGCTTGAACCAAGTAAGATGACTTATATCCAGGCTGGGGATGTGAGAGGATGTGGCTCACCAGTAGAGTGCTTGCCTAGCATACACAAGGCCCTGAGTTTATAAGAGGGTCCATTTTACCTCTTAAATATAGCCCTCTTTGTTCTGAGGTTTATTTTTTTTCTTTATTTTTTTAAAAATTTGAAATCTTGCAGACTGTGTTTCCTGCATGATTTATTACATTAGAACTCAATCACCTTGGGTTGGGGATGTGGTAGCACGCTTACCTAGCATGTGTGAGGCACTGGGTGCGATTCTCAGCACCACATAAAAATGAAATAAAGATATTGTGTCCATCTAAAACTAAAAAATATTAAAAAAAAGAACTCAATCACCTTAAGATATATAGAACCCCACCCCCACGTCAACTATTTCAAAACTAAATGATGCACTTATAAATATCTCCGACGTGAAGAAAGAAAGCACAAGAAAAGTAAATAAAAAGTGCTTTGAACTAAATGATAATAAAAGCTTAAAATAGAAGACCAAGCCCAGATGGCCCACACTAGCCCACATTGGACCCAGGCTCATAGTAGGCCCGGGTCCACTGCTCCAACGCAGGGCAGACCCCCACTAGAGACTTACTCTGGCACAGGACCACAGCCTTCAGACCAGTGGACTACTGCGGGAGCCACGACCCAGCCCAGACTGCCCACACCAGCTGGCAAAGGACCCAGGCTGTGAGCCTCCTCCAACCAGCACACTTCCCCCAAGAGTCAGGCCCCGCCCAGATCTGTCCACAAAAACTTGCGCAGGACCCAGGTCCAGGGTAGATATGAGTTTGCATACCCCCGCTAGTTGGGAGCCTAAGCCTAACCCACTTCTATCTTGGGACACTGCAGTCATTGCCATAGCCTTCCCCACACAGCAGCCCCTAACTTTTTGACGACATGGCCTAGAAGCAGCTGTATCTCAGAGCAGACATCCCAATGGGAGTATGAGGCCCACTCTTGCAGCTCCATCTCTGAAAGGCATTGCTTCCACCTTGGGGCACCTTAACTATTATCTCGAATTACCTCTGCTATTGCCGCCCACCAATCTTAGATATAGTAGCATACACTGAGGGACACTGGCAGGGTCTGAAAGCCCAATATCAAGGTGAGGTACAGACAATCTGCACGGATACTACAAGAATACAGGGAAGAAACTGTAATATCTCAGATCTACACTGCAAGAAAGGAAGACACATAAACAACATGAAAAAACAAGGGAGGAAAGTACCCCAAACAAACCAGGATACTGTAACAACAGAACCTGTGGGAGACCAACCTCGCACTTGACTGAGTTAATTCCCCTGCCAGGCAATGTGGCATCAGGCATCCATGCTGCTAGACTACCCCACTCTTCTAGGGTTTGAGTGACTGTGTCTTTCTGCCCAGAATGTCTTGCCCCATGGGTAAAGCTATGCTCACTTGTTCCTTTGTAATATAATCCCTTGTCCCGTTTAGGATAAAATGTTCCATGGAAGTGCCTTATGTATGTCCCCTTCCTAGATGTCAGTCAACCTGCTGACAGTGGATATCATAAAGATAGACTCAATCCCCTGAAACCTGAACCCTTGACTCATTTGAATAGCTTCTCTTCCTGTGGACCCTTAAGGTCAGAGGAGCCATCATAGCGACCCCAAAGAAAAAGGTGTTTGTGTCTCTTGTGTGGTTATTTTGTGCAGCCCAGTGAGCCCAGTTTACCTAGAGTGACCCCTGAGCCTTTTAGTTGTGAGAACAGAAACCTGGCAAGAACCCATGGACAACAAAGTTGATGAAATGTCAGGAGGAGTTCATAAGGTTCATAATTACAAAGATCTGTGAATTAAAGAATGACCTAAATGAGCAAATATAGGCAAAAATTGATCACGCCAACAAAGAGATAAGAGAGCAAATATAGGTAGCAAAAGATTACTTCATTAGAGAGTTACAGACTCTGAAAAAAAAAGTCAGAAATCCTTGAAATGAAGGATACAATAAATCAAATAAAAAACTCATTAGAAAGCATAACCAACAGACTAGATCACTTGGAAGAAAGAATGTCAGATAATGAAGACAAAGTATACAATCCGGAAAATAAAGTTGATCACACAGTGAAGATAGTAAGAAACCATGAACACAACATTCGAGAGTTATGGAACAGCATCAAAAGACCAAATCTAAGAGTTATTGGAATAGAGGAAGGCACAGAGTTTCAAACGAAAGGAATGTACAATCTCTTCAATGAGACAGTATCAGAAAATTTCCCAAGCATGAAGAATAAATTGGAAAACCAAATATATGAGGCTTACAGGACACCAAATGTAAAAAATTACAACAGATCTACACCAAGGCACATTATAATGAAAATGCCTAGCATACAGAATAAGGATAGAATCTTAAAAGTTGCAAGAGAGAGAGGAATCAGATCACATATAGGGGGAGACTAATTCATATCTCAGCAGATTCTTCAACCCAGACCCTTGTTGAGAGCCACAGCCAAAGGGGCCCCAGCAAACTTCCAGCTGCCAGCTGATGATTGGCTCACAGTGGCCCCAACAACATCTAGCTGATTGGCTCCTCTGCGATGATGTTCATTGGGCTGTTTCCCTGCCCTTTTAGACCACGGAGCTGCTCATTGGGGGACTTTTTTGGCTCTGCCCACGCGACCCAGCCAATTGTCCTCAAGAGCAGGAAGATATTGGGAGGTGGTGAGGCTTGTGTGGGGAGAGGCTTGTGGGAAGCCGGTGGTGGCAGTTGGGCTCTGAGGGTTTTTTCCTGAGGAGCTGTTTTGTTTGGCGTTTGTAGTTCTAAAAATAAAGTTAGTTTCTTTTGACAAGTGGCTCCTGAATTGTGCTCAGCCAGACTGCAGCAGACCCTCAAAGCTAGGAGATGATGGAACAACATATTCCAAGCTCTGAAAGAAAATGGATGCCAACCAAGAATCTTATATCCAGCAAAACTAAGTTTTAGATTTATGATGAAATAAAAACCTTCCATGATAAACAAAAGTTAAAAGAATTTACAACTAGAAAACCTGTACTACAGAACATCCTCAGCAAAATATTCCAAAAAGAGGAAATGAAAAACAATGGTGAAAATCAGCAGAGAGGTATTATACTAAAGGAAAATCTAATCAGAGGAGAAACCAAGTCAGTCACATTAAACCAAAAAAAAAAAAAAAAATGGCTGGGAATACAAATTATCTCTCAATAATAACCCCGAATGTTAATGGCCTAAACTTAACAATCAACAGGCATAGACTAGCAGATTGGATTAAAAAAAGAAAGAAAAAAGAACCAAACTACATACTCATAGAAAAAAACATGCACAGACTGAAGGTGAAGGGTTGGGAAAAATCATACCACTCACATGGACTGTGAAAACAAGCCAGGGATTTCTATCCTCATATCAAATAAAGCACACTATAAAGTCAATCAAAAAGGATAAAGGACACTACATACTGCTCAAGGGAACTATACACCTATAAGACTTAACAATTATAAATATATATATGCCCCAAACAATGGAGCATCTACGTTCATCAAACAAATTCTTCTCAAATTCAAGAGTCAAACAGACCACAACACAATAATTTTTGGTGTCTTTAACACCCCTCTTTCATCACTAAATAGATCTTCCATACAAAAGCTGAACAAAGAAACTATAGAACTCAATAATACAATCAATAACTTAGACTTAACTGACATATATAGAATTTTTCATCCTTCAACAAGAGAATACACTTTCTTCTCAGTAGCACAAGGATCCTTCTCTAAAACAGACCATATACTATGCCACAAAGCAACTCTTAGCAGATATAAAAAAGTAGAGATACGGGGCTGGGGATGTGGCTCAAGCGGTAGCACGCTTGCCCGGCATGCGTGTGGCCCGGATTCTATCCTCAGCACCGCATACCAACAAAGATGTTGTGTCTGCCGAGAACTAAAAAAATAAATATTAAAAAAAAATTCTCTCTATCTCTCTCTTTCCTCTCTCACTCTCTCTTTAAAAAAAAAAAAGTAGAGATACTACCCTGCATTCTTTCAAATCATAATGGAATAAAATTAGAAATCAATGATAAAATAAGAAATAAAATCCACTCCAACACCTGGAGACTAAATAATATGCTACTGCATGAACAATGGGTTACAAAAGACATCAAGGAGGAGATTAAAAAGTTTTTAGAGGTGAATGAGAACATAGATACAACATATCAAAATCTCTGGGACACTATGAAAGCAGTTCTAAGAGGAAAGTTCATTGCATGGAGTTCATTCCTTCAAAGAATAAAAGGTTAACAATAAATGACTCAACATTACATCTCAAAGCCCCAGAAAAAGACGAACAAATCAACACCAAAAGCAGAAGACAGGAAATAATTAAAATCAGAGCAGAAATCAATGAAATTGAAACAACAACAACAACAAAATTGAAAAAATTGACAGAAAAAAAGTTGGTTCTTTTGAAAAATAAATGAAATTGACAGACCCTTAGCCATGCTAACGAAGAGAAGGCGAGAAAACTCAAATTACTAACATAAATGATGAAAAGGAAATGTCATGACAGACACTACAGAAGATAATCAGAAATTATTTTGAAAACTTGTACTCCAATAAAATAGAAAATATCGAAGGCATCGTCAAATTTCTAGAGTAATAATTTGCTCAAATTGAATCAGGAGATACACAATTTAAACAGATCAATTTCAAGTGACGAAATAGAAGACGCCATCAAAAGTCTACCAACCAAGAAAAGCCCAGGAACAGATGGATACATAGCCGAGTTCTACAACACATTTAAAGAACTAATACCAATACTCTTCAAATTATTTTAGGAAATAGAAAAAGAGGCAGCACTTCCAAACTCATTCTTTGAGCTCAATATCACCTTGATTCCAAAACCAGGCAAAGACGCATCAAAAAAAAGGAAAACTTCAGACCAATTTCTCTAATGAATATAGATGCAAAAATTCTCAATAAAATTCTGGCAAATCGAATACAAAAACATATCAAAAAGACCATGCATCACAATCAAGTGGGATTCATCCCAGGGATGCAAGGTTGGTTCAACATACAGAAATCAATAAACATAATTCATCACATCAATAGACTTAAAAATAAGAATCATGTGATCATCTCAATAGACGCAGAAAAAGCATTTGACAAAATACAGCACCCCTTTATGTTCAAAACAGTAGAAAAATCAGGGATAAGAGGAACATATCTCAACATCATAAAGGCTACCTATGCTAAGCCCCAGGCCAACATCATTCTAAATGGAGAAAAATTGAAGGCATTCCCTCTAAGAATTGGCACAAGACAGGGATGCCCTCTTTCACCATTTCTATTTAACATAGTTCTTGAAACTCTGACCAGAGCAATTAGACAGATGAAAGAAATTATGAATATAGATGCAAAAATTTTCAATAAAATTCTGGCAAGGACATAGGAAAAGAAGAACTAAAATTGGCACTATTTGCTGATGATATAATTCTATACCAGAAGACCCTAAAAGTTCCACCAGGAAAATTTTAGAAATAGTAAATGAACTCAGCAAAGTAGGAGGATATAAAATCAACACCCACAAATCAAAGGCATTTCTGTAGATCAGTGACAAATTCTCATGGAAATAAGAAAACCTACCCCATTAACAATAGCCTCAAAAAAAAAAAAATTGGGAATCAATGAAAGAGGTGAAAGATCTTTATAATGAAATTACGGAACCCTAAAGAAAGAAATAAAAGGAGATCTTAGAAGATGGAAAGATCTGCCTTGCTCTTGGATAGGCAGAATTAATATTAGCAAAATGACCAGTAGAGCACTCACCTAGCATGTGTGAGGCCCTGGGTTCAAACCCCAGAACCACATAAAAATAAATAAAGATAAAGGTATTATGTTCAACTACAACTAAAAAATAAATATTAAAAAAAAATGACCATACTTCCAAAAGTACGATACAGATTCAATGCAATTCTAATCAAAATCCCAATGACATTCCTCATAGAAATAGAAAAAGCAATCATGAAATTCATCTGGAAATATAGGAGATCTAGAATAGCTTAAGAAATACTAATCCTTAGGAAGAAGAGTGGAGCAAGTGGCATCACTGTATACAGAGCTTAAACTATATACTACAGAGCAATAGTAACAAAAACAGCATGGTATTGGCACCAAAACAGACTGGTAGACTAATGGTACAGAAGAGAAGACACAGAGACTAACCCACAAAATTACAGTTATCTTATATTAGACAAAGGTGCCAAAAACATACATTGGAGAAAAGACAGCCTCTTCAATCAATGGTGCTGGGAAAACTGGAAATCCATATGCAACCAAATGAAATTAAACCTCCTATTTCTCACTATGCACAAAACTCAACTCAAAATGGATCAAGGACTTAGGAATAAAACCAGAGACCTTGCATCTAATAGAAGAAAAAGTAGGCCCTAATCTCCATCATGTGGGATTAGGCCTCAACGTCCTTAATAAGACTTCTTTGGTGTAAGAATTAAAACCAAGCATCAATAAATAGGATGGATTCAAACTAAAAAGTTTCTTCTTAGCGAAAGAAACAATCTGTGAGGTGAATAGAGAGTCTACATCTTGGGAGAAAACTTTTACTCCTCAACATCAGATAGAACACTAACCTCTATGGTATATAAAGACTCAGAAAGTTAAACACCAAAAAAAAAACAACCCAATCAATAAATGGGCTAAGGACATGAACAGATACTCCTCAAATAATGATATATAATCAATCAACAAATATATGAAAAAATGTTCATCACTGCTAGCAATCAGAGAAATACAAATCAAAACCACTCTTAAGATTTCACCTCACTCCAGTCATAATGGCAGCTATTATAAAGACAAACAACAATAAGCTTTGGCAAGGATGTGGGGGAAAAGGTACACTCATATACTGCTGGTGGGACTGCAAACTAGTGCAGCCAATATGGAAAGCAGTATGGAGATTTCTTTAAAAATTGGGAATGGAACCACCATTTGACCCAGCTATCCCACTCCTTGGTGTATACCCAAAGGACTTAAAAACAGCATACTATAGGGACACTGTCACATCAATGTTTATAGCAGCACAATTCACAATAGCTAAACTGTGGAACCTAGATGCCCTTCAGTAGATAAAATGATTAAAAAAAAAAGTGGCACATATACACAATAGAATATTGTTCAGCAATAAAAGAGAAAAAATCATGGCATTTGCAGGTAAATGGATGGAGTTAGAGAAGATAATAATAAGTAAAGTTAGCCAATCCCAAATAACTAAATGCCAAATGTTTTCTTTGATATGAAGCTGATTCATAGTGGGATAAGAAGGAGGAGCATGGGAGGAAAAGGTGAACTCTAGATAGGGCAGAGGTGAATGGAGGGGGCATGGGGTTAGAAATGATGGTGGAACATGATGATCATTATTATCCAAAGTACACATATGAAGACATAAATTGGTGTGAATATACTTTGTATACAACCACAGATATGAAAAATTGTGCTCTATATGTGTAATGAGAATTGTAATGCATTCCACTGTCATATATCAATAATAAAAAAATTATAGAAAAAAAAGCTTAAAATATCAGGATCTCTGGGATGAAACGGTACTCAGATAAACATTTATAACTTAAAGTACTTGTATCATAAAGAGGCTAGAATAGGGCTAGGGTTGTGGCTCAGCAGTAGAGTGCTCCCCTAGCACATGCGAGGCCCTGGGTTTGACCCTGAGCACAACATAAAAAAAAATAAATAAAATAAAGGTATTGTGTCCAACTACAACTGAAAAAAAATTTTTTTAAAAAGCTAGAATAACAATGAAATTATTTTCAAATAAAGTAGTAGTAAGGAAAAAGTAAGAGTAGGAAAAGAAATATATATAATAGAGATAGTACAGCTAAAATTTAATAAAATCAAAGAAGTCTAATAAAAAAAAAAAAGCAAGAACACAAATGGAAATGGAAAGGAAGCTATCAAAATAACCCTAAAGATGCTACAAATATATTAAGGTAATATTACAATTATATGCCAACATGTGAGAGCTTATATAATATAGTCTGTATTAGAGAAAGATAAGTGTGTTGCTGATAAGAAAGTGTATTCAGTCATTGATAGATGAAACATTCTATGTCTGTTAAGTCTAAATTATTGATTATAGTATTTCATTCTAATGTTTCTTCATTTAGGTTTTTTGGTTTTTTTGTTTTGTTTTTTTGTGGTGCTGGGGATTGAACCCAGGGCCTTGTGTTCATGAGGCAAGCACTCTACCAACTGAGCTATATCCCCAACTCTCTGTTTAGTTTTTGTCTGGAGGATCCATTCAGCAGTGAGAGAGGTGTGTTAAAGTAAAGTCACCCAGTATTATTGTGTTGGGGTCTATTTGATTCTTGAAGTTGAGGAGGGTTTGTCTGATGTATGTAGATGTTCCATTGTTTGAGGAATAGATATTTATGATTGTTATGTCATGTTGATGTACAATTCTCTTAAGCAAATGTGCAATGTTGCTCTGATGCTTTTTTTTTTTTTTTTTGATAAGGCTGAGGATTGAACCCAGGGCCTTAAGCATGCCAGGTAAACACATTATATCCCCAGCCCTATTATTAAAGGGACAAGTTCTTCTCTCCCCTCTTCTCCCCTTCTCTAACAAGATTAGGGAGACAGTGTTATCTTTTCTTCCCCAACACACCCACCACAGGAAGGAGATATCTGCCAGAGGATCTAAGAAGTGAATTTCAACATACCTACAGGGCACACCTGGAATCATAGGATTTAAATAGCTTCTTTAAAAGCCTTGTTTTCCCTGATGGGCAGAATCACAGCCTCAGGGACAGGAGTCCCCTGTGTTTCTCCTTTGCTAGCAAAGCAATAAAACTTCTTTTCCTTTTTTTCAAAACCATGTCCTCTATATTAAATTGGCATTAATTAGCACTGGGGAAACAGGATAAGCTTTTGGTTACAGGTTCAATCCCAGCACAAAAAAAAAAAAAAAAAGAGAGAGAATTTATTTCCAACTTCAAAATTTTTGTTGCCATTTTCTTTTTTCCCAGTTCTTCCTACCTTTCAGATAAATACATTAACAAAATTTTCCATCACCAATTTCTTTTGTGATGTTTCTAGAGAAAATAAAATTGCATGCATGGATTTCCTTACTGACCTTTGGATAAAGGTTACTAAGCAGAAAGGTTGATACACAAATGTAATCTACATTAGATTCACCCAGACTTTTTGTATCCATAAAAATTTGATTATTTTGACATGACCTCTAACTGATCATATGTCAGAATAATCCATATTTTCTGGAGGAAAAAGCCTATCTAGAGAAGAAAGGAAATGGTTTCATTGATAGGCAATAAGATTTTTAGAAAATTATTTTAATACTTTATCTGACAATGAAGGTACAAAATAGAAATCATTGCCAGGTGTGGTGGCACAAGCCTGTAAATCCAAGTAGCTCAGAGGCCGAGGCAGGAGGATTGGAAGTTTAAAAGCCAGCCGCAACAATTTACCAAGGCCCTAAGCAATTTAGTAAGACCCTGTCTCAAAATAAATCAATTAAAAAAGGGCTGGGGATGTGGCTCAGTGGCTAAGCACCCCTGAGTTCAATCCCTGGTACAAAAAAAAAAAAATTTTGCTGAAGAATGAACTTACTCATTTAACATAGGTTAACTGAGAACACAGAACCATGCAAGACTATGCATAAAAAACAGAGCTGTAAACTAAATTAATAGCTATTTCACTTGGCCACTAAGTTTTGGAGAAACTGTTGTTACACAGCAATACACTAGTACAACTAATTATGTTCTTTTTTGGGGAGTTGGTGGGTACCAGGGATTGAATTTAGGGACACTCGATCATTGAGTTATATCCGCAGCCCTATTTTGTAATTTTTTTAAGAGACAGGGTCTGACTGAGTTGCTTAGTGCCTCGATAAATTGCTGAGGCTGGCTTAGAACTCTTGATCCTCCTGCCTCAGCCTCCCAAGCCACTGGGATTACAGACATGTGCCACTGTGCCCAACCCTAATTTTGTTCTTTTTGCTATGATGACAGATATGAAGTAAAAAACTGGGATATATCACATTTTTAGTGAAATACTAAAAATTTAATAGATTACTAAAAATAAATTTACAGTACTATTTTAATTTTTGATGCATGTTCATATGACACCATACCTAATAATATTTTTTCTTCATTTTGGTCAGAATTTAGCAAAACTGCATGGATAGTAGGTACTCAACCACCTATTAAAGTATTTACAAGTTAGTGGAACCTATGTGTTATATCCTAAAAGTAAAGTCATACTCATTTCTCAAAGTTAAAGCACTAGGTACTTACTGAAGATTTGTTATGATATATTATAATTGATAGATTTTAAGTTAAAGAGATTAAAGATTGAACATTACTGTTACGAGTTTCAGTTTTTATAATCTTAGCATTATTATGGCTATGTGGATACAGAACAGAGCCACAACTTCCAGGAACTATTCCTTCTAAATACTCATATTGAGTACATTGAAATTTATGTACCAATACTTTACCACCTTTCATATAATTCTCTAAAGAATAGAAGAAAATAGAAAAAGTACCTTTGATCTTACTCCGTAGATATTTTAGAACTTCTTGAGTTCCTTTCTGAAAGGGCAGAGAAAAAAACATGCATTCACCAAGAATACTTTGCAGTTTTACAGATCAACATATATACATTTACAATTCAATTGAAAGATAAAGAGCTGAATTTTAAATAGTTACATTTATAATTTCTCTCCGAATGGTTCTCAAAGGATTTCCTTCTAGTGCCAGGAATTTCAAATGTAGGTTTCCCAATGAACAGGGCAGGCTACAAAAGATTAAATTGATTTCAGAGAAAATGTTAAATATAAATCTAGACCAACCAAATAGTTAACTATAAATTAACAGCATATGACAAACAATATAATATAATAGTCTCAAAAAATGCCTACATAGGCCTAAAATGTTTTCCCTCAGATAAATGGTAAACATAAAAGAAAAACCAGACATATCTTCAAAGTTGTCATGATAAAATTGCTAAAAAAGAATGTTAGATACAAAATATTTGCTAACTTATATCTAGTGCTAAAAAGAAAATGTTAAAAATATATATTTTAATGAATCAGCAATTCAATCAGTCTCATTAATAATGTTTTAATTTTGTGCTTCAATGAAGCAAATAAAATTATTTCTAAATGAAAAAAAATGACAAATAAAAAGAACAAAATACATACCCAATTAGGTTTTCATTCAATAAGGACAGTCATTTTTATCTTTGGTACATAAAAAAGATAACCCATTTATACACATATACACTCTCAATAAAATTTATTGTTTCTACAAAATACCTCGAATTGGCAGGCATAGTGACAAAGTTCTTGCTCTGAAGTTCTCAATTGAACAAAGGAAAAAAACACATATAAAAGTGCACAAAATATAACAAATAATACATATGTTATATTGCTGGTGAGAATACATGTAATATAACTACTTTAAAAATGGTGTCTTTTAAAATTGAAGATATATCCACCATACAAGTAAGCAATTCTACTCCCTACATTTACCAAGCCCCCCAAATAAAAATAATAATGTCCACACAAAATCTTACACACGAATGTTCACAATAGCAAAAAAATTGAAGAACACCCAAATGTTCATCAACTAACTAGTAGAGATGACTAAATTGTGATATATCTACATAAAAGAATATTCAGCAAAAATGAATGAACTATATGAACACAACTACATGAGTGAATCACAAAAACTTTATGCTACATGAAAGAAGCCAAACACAAAAACTGTATACTGCATAAAGCCATTTATATGATTTTCTACAAAAGGCAAAGAGAGTACATAGTAGTTACTAGTTAGCAGTATGGAAACAGAATTGATGGCAAAAGGCGGAAAATTCTTGGGAAGACAAAAGTTTTCTAATATGACTGTGACAATGGTTACACAACTGTACACATTTGCCAAAAGTCATCAAATTATATGCTTTTATTATATGTAAGTCACATATCAAAAAATAACATTATATAAATAAATATATAATAAGAAAAACACTAAATAAGTAAAGTTGCTATGAAAATAGAAACAAGGATAAAGGAGTAGAAGGGAGTAACAACACCTGGATTTGGGCTTAAAATAAATGGGATTCCCTTAGGCATTAAGGCAGGAAAAGGGCATTTTAGGATAAAGAAACAAAAGGAAGGGGTCGTGGATGTATTGTTTGATATAGTCAGAAAGCAGGATACCTAGAACAGCGAAAGAAAGAAGCAACCAAAAGTAGTTTCAGCTTCAGACACCCTTGATTGTTTTACCAGAAATTTTGGACTTTCTCTTTCAATTACTGGTTTGAAGACAAGATGTACCAAAATCTTCCCAGGAATTATTTTTTAAACAAAATAAAACAAAACAAACCGTAGGGTGTCATTGTAAGAGATTCTAATTCATTGGTACCTCAAAATCTGTATTATTTTTCCCCTTAATGCCTTTTAAATGATTCAAATACTCAGTCGTATTTGAGAAAACAGTGCTATGGCAATGGAAAACTATCAAAGCTTCTCAAGAAGATGAATGATTAGATATTTTTATTTTATAGAAACTATTCTAGTAACAGTGTTAGGAACCAGTATTTTAGTTAGAAGGAAATTTGAAGGGGTGGAAAATGACAAGAATTATTAGTATCTCAGAACTATATGCTTTGAGGGAAGGAAAAAAAACTCTAAAAATATACTAAAATATGATTATGTTGTAGGCCCTTTATCTCCAGAGCTCTAGAGAAAGAGGAAAATATGTGAATATATTTTCTGATATCAGAAAAATTGAAATACATTTTCTGACATTAAAAATATTTGTACCAACCATTTAGTTTTTGTTAAACATCTGCTTCCTACTGCTCTTATGCAGTAGACTAAATAAAACCACCAAGGAGAAAATTTTACATGTTAATATTTGTAAGAAGCAATAGATTCTTTTATTCATGACTGGAAAGATAAACACTTTTATAGATATTCAGGTCACTGCTTAATTCTATCATATATGTATGAAAAGGTGATCATTATCCAAAAGTTCAAATCAATGGTCTAAATATGCCATAAGTACATTGTGAAAGAAATGTTACTTTTAAAAATATTTATTAAAATATACACATAAAAGAAAATCTGCCTTGCCTAATTTTTTCTTCTTTTGTGAATAGTACTCCATATTTCTGGCATTCAAACTTAAAACAGTTGATATATGATCTGAGTCTGTATACATAAAATAATTCCAATTCTAAATATGATGTTTTATGACATTTTATGATTCTTTGCTCACTACTCTGCTTCTCTCCATGTCCAACATAATCAGTCAGCTGCTAAATACAATTTATTCTAATTCACCACACATATGCCTTTTTCTTTTCATTCCCATTGCTTTCAAAATTTAGTTCCTCATTACATAAATCTATACAACTCTCAATACAAGCCATTGACTAAAATGTGTTCCTTAGTGATAATTACTAAACTAACAGCTTTTAGATTTCCTACCTATAAAACCACTCCTATTCAATGTATTATTGTTATTTGCTGAGAGCCATTGCCAAGTAGGAATGACACATAGCATGACCCAGGTCATTTGCAGTGACACTGCATGTAAGGTGACCTTGCTCAAGGACCAGGGCGGATCTGGGTTTAGGGCAGATCAGGGTTTATGGTGCTCCTTGGGTTCAGGGCGGTTCCAGATTTAAGGTGTATCCGGGTGCCTGGAGGCACCAGCTCCTGGAGTTCCCCTTGAGTTCTCGTGGGATTCAGAGCCCAATGGAGAGTGTGGATTTTGCCCAGAACCTGTGTGTAGAGTGCTGGTGACAGTTCGAGAATAAAGAGTTGCTGTTTGAATCTACAAGGTGTGAGTGGCTCATGATTTTGTGCCCAGCCAGACTGCGGCAGTTATTGTTTTAATATTATACTCAAATTAGCCTTGTACATAGTCTTTCTATAGCACTTAAAATGAAAACTGTTTCTTCAAAGGTCTCTTCCATGTGGCTCAACTTAGTTTTCAAGCTCAAAATTTTTACAAGTTCCCTATGTGCACCTTATTTAGAATTCCCAAAGTTTTGTTTGTGCTGTTTCCTCTTGCCAAATGTATCATCCTCATTACCTTACACTTGAACCTGAAACTTCTATTGTATAAAGACCCGGTATAACTAAGATGAGGTGGAATTCTGAAAGTGAGTATGTTCTTACATTTTGTGTTCTAGGCAATTAACTTCCTCTTAGTGAACTGTAAATCCTTTAACCCCCCAAAGTGCTTTATATTCCTCTAATGGCTTTACATTCATTTAACAGATCCAAGAAACATTTATAAAGCACCTTCTATATGCCAAAGGCACTGATCTAAGAGTTGGACATAGTACAGTGAAAAAAAACATAAAAATCCAGCCTGGGAGCTGTGTTGGCCAAATAATATTGTTATATTATGTGCTTGTATGAATACATAACAAGTCCCGCCATTATGTACAACAAAAAAATGTGGACCAAAAATCCAGTTTCCTTAGATTTTAGTTCTAGTGAATTACAGTAACTTGTTTCTACTTCTATAAATATATCAAGCCAGCTGCCAAGGACGAAATCTAGTTAATCTTTCTTTGTAGATAATATCTGCTCAATAAATATTTAGTGAATTCAAGATTTACAAAAGGATCTCATGTATTTATAAATATTTTAATTAATAAATTATGACTAAATACAAATATAACTTCTATTAATTTGATCTATTAACTTACCTACTAATGTCATTGTTGCTTAAGTCAAGCCTTTCCAAAGACTGTAGTAGTGTAATTTCATCTGGAACAGATTTTAACTTGTTATCCCTCAGGTCTAGCACGAGGATGGAATTCAGATGCTTAAGATGTTCTGCTCCTAACATTTCAATTTGGTTTTCACCTACATGCAATTCCTAAAAAAACAAAGATCAGCCATACACGTTCCTTATTCAATTTTATATTAGATAATGAAAATAAAATTGTGGGTACTCTTAATTTGAAATCATGGAAATATACATTAGAAAAAATACAACTTTCTTATTACTAAGGTACATTTTTAATTACATTTAAGCTATCTTACATATAAAGAAAAAAGGCAAAGAAGAATATCTTCAAAAAGGTTCTGGCAATAGAAAAATAATCAAAGATGAATCCTGCAGAAACATCAAGTTTACAAAACCAAAGTAGAGAAATGATTTACTAGCTACATTTATAATATTAATAAAAGCATAAGTCTAAAAAGCATGATGAAAAATTAGTTTCAAAACAAATCAGTACCAATCAAAAAATTTATATTTTAGTGAGTTCATGTAATGTTACCATTAATGATAATTATACACATTGGTATCCCATTAACAGAATTTATAATTATCAGTTGGAAAATTAGCTAATTTAATTAAATGAAAACTTTTCCATTATCATTTTTTTAGATCACTATTATCTTTCTATTTAGAAACTCTTTTAACACTAAAAGTAGATATAAAGAAAAGTAAATCATGACAAATTTTAAACAGAATTAAAATGCTGTATTCTTTCTTTTTCTTTTTTTGGTACTGGGGATTGAACTCAGGAGCACTCAACCACTGAGCCGCATCCCCAGTCCTAGTTTGCATTCTATTTAGAGACAGGGTCCTCACCGAGTTGCTCATTGTCTCACTTTTGCTGAGCCTGGCTTTGAACTTGCAATCTTCCTGCTAAGATGCCGGATTACAGGCATGTGCCACTGCGCCTGGCTATAATGCTATATTCTTTTTTTTTAATAATATTTTTTAATTGTAGATGGACACAATATATTTATATATTTATTTTTATGTGGTGCTGAGGATCAAACCCTTGCTTCATGCATGCAAGGCAAATGCTCTACTACTGAGCCACAACCCCAGCCCAACTCATTATTCTTTTTTTTTTTGTGGTGCTGGGAATTGAAACCAGGGCCTTGTGCATGCGAGGCAAGCACTCTACCAACTGAGCTATATGTATCCCCAGCCTTCTAATGCTATACTTTTTTTTTTAATATTTAATTTTTAGTTGTGGTTGGACACAATACCTTTTTTTTTTTATTATTTATTTTTATGTGGTGCTGAGGATTGACCAGGGCCTTGCACATACTAGGCAAGCACTCTACCACTGAGCCACAACCCCAGCCCTCAGTGTTATATTCTTAAAGCCAAAATAAAGTAATTTTAAACAGATTGCATAAATGTGAGAGAAGCCAACTTATAGCATTAAGTAAATATTTCGTACTAGTATTTCAGGTCTCCCATAGGATAGTTCCAACATACCATGTTACCCTCATTATATAGTATTTCTCCAGTTATGAACTACTAATCAGGTGAAAGGACCAAATACCTATTTTTAAAAATTATTTTGTTTTAAAAATCTGTTACTAACAGTATCATTAAAGTTAGTAGTCACATTAAAATTCTAAAAAATACACACACACACACACACACACACACACACACACACACACACCATTACTTATAACACACATGACCAAAAGATTAGGTCCTTTAAAAAAAATTCATTTTCATAAGCAACTTTTAGAAAATATACAGTTACTTAGTAATATACTAAATAGTACCTTCAATAGTCTACATGAAGGAAATTCTGGTAGAAAACGCAATTTATTCCTCCGTAAATAAAGCAATTCTAGCGATTCCATGCCAGCCAATTCAGGAGGTATAGTTTCCAAGAGATTTGAATTACAATCCAAATGCTTTAATCCTGCAATATATATTCAGTGAAAATAAAATGTTTAAAAAGAAAAAAAATTGGTGTATGATTATATAGAATTTCAAAGAATGGGTAATAAATCTCTGCAAGTACTTATGAACATATGCTAATGTATACTGGGGCAATAATCAAGAATACTCAAATATTCTTGAACTAAATAAATGTAAACTAAGTTTCTCTTTACATTTAATTAAAATTAAGACCTAATGATGTTAAAATTAGTATTTAATAATAATGCTTGTTATCTTTGTAGTGCAGTTAAAAAACAAGTTCTCCAGTACTCTATTGATTTAAAATATATAAATCATATACAATTATTATTGCATATATTATATACTCTTAAAAAGAAAAGGCTATAATTAAAGACATTTAACATATATGCACATTGACTGAATGAATGGACATCAAGTAACTGGCTAATAGTGTCTTAGAGTTACTGGGATTTTAGGTAAGTAGATTTTCTGCTAAAAAGACTTGGATTTTTATGTACTCCTTTCCATTCTTCCATTCATCCCTACTGCTTGCTACTCCTTCCCACTCCCATCTTCTTTTCTATTTTTTTAAAAATTATATGCTTCTCCTAACACCTCTGCTAACATTTCTGACAAGAATATTTACTACAGCTCAAAAGAATATCTTTTTTAAAAAAATATTTTTCTTTAGTTGTACATAGACACAATTACTTTGTTTAACTTATTTATTTTTATCTGCTGAAGATCGAACCCAGTGCCACACTCATGCTAGGGGAGCACTCTACCACTGAGTAACAACCACAGTCCATCAAAAGAATATCTTTACTTGCAGGATCTCTCTTTCAGCTCCTGGATCCTCCTTTCTTAAAGGCAATCAGAAAAACAAAATTGGAAAAGAAGTAAAGGTTTTCTTTTCTTAAGATTCAATAGGCATGGGCTGGAGTTGTAGTTCAGTGGTAGAGCGTTTGCTAGCATGCATGAGGCACTGGATTCAATCCTCAGCACCACATAAAAAATAAATAAATAAAAGATATTGTGTTCATCTATAACTAAAAAAATTTAAAAAAAAAAGATTCAATAGGCATACTCCATATTAGATTCTTCCACTTACTAGGGTCAACATCTATTCTCCTACCTCTCCAACAGACTGCAGTATGCATTCACAACTTATTTTCCTGCAGTTTGAGCCTGTTGGTTTTTAAATAATTCAAGGCTATATCGATATGTTGCCTTAGATTGCATATTTTCAAGTATATGAAGATGCTAACTGGTTTCAAAAGCAAATGAAACAGTACTACTTTCAACTAATAAAATTTATATATTATTTAACTAGAATAGTGAGAAAAGAATGTTGCTGTCTGATCCACTCAAATACAATAAATTTTTAAAATAAAAATTTGTTTTAAAGAATAATTTTTAGAAATGTTTGCATCTAGGAGCACTAACTGAAAGAATACAAGCAGTGGGGATAAAGCAAGAGGATTTCAGACCTGCTTTTAAAATTTACAACATAATTTCTTCATCAAGGTTTATCAATCTTTAAACTGTAAAAAAAAAAAATTACCTGATTTAACTTACAGAACTGTAAATTAAATTATGTGATGTCAAAATAATTTGAACAAAAGCATTGTAAAATTTCATGACACCATACAAATGAAGATATTATTCTTAGAATCCATTTATTTATAGTTAAATAACAATTAAATGTCCTATAAATATACAGGGTATATATTTATATAACTATATAGCTATATTAACTAACTATATATTTATATCTAGTTATAACTATATATTATTTATGTAGTTACATATATATAGTTATATATAACTATATATAATATATGTAATATATAATATACATATATTATATAACTATATATAATATATTATATATAGTTATATATAACTATATATAATATATTATATATAGTTATATATAACTATAAACTGCATAAAGACTATAATTATAATTAAAACTATATGAAGAGATAGCATAGCTGAACAAATGAAGAGATAGCATAGCTGAAAATCTTCATCAATTTCTCAATTACTTTTTAATATGCCTAAATATCTTTTGATGTTAATTCTTTAGAAATTTGTCAGATAATAATGGTCTGGAGAAAATGTGACTAAGTATTGCTTGCATTTACTATCATAAAATTATTATTTACTTCTCTATAATTATGTTACAAATTATTTTTCCAAAGGCAAGTTACATCAACTTCAAACTTATGTAGTTTTTTAAATATTTTAAAAATGATTTACTTTTCATTTTGCTTATTTCCGCTGGCAAACTCTTCAGTTGGTTACTGGAAAGATTGAGTCGTATCAGACTAGACAGAGAAGAAAAACTAACAGGAACAGTTGAAAGACGATTGCTTGAAAGATCCTTTAAAAGAAAGAATGAATGAATAAGTGAGAAAACAGGAGAGTATATAAATAGCCCTAAATGGAGTTTCAGAAATTGGGGGAAATGCAAGAAAAAAGACTACTTTAGAGGTGACTGATTTTGTAACTTTAACACAATTTCCCAGATTATCATTCACTTCAATGTTTTCAAATATCTATAGACCCACAATGTATTCATCAAGATAGCAGATAGAAATTAGAATGAATTCTTTTTTCTTTCTTCTTTCCACATATTTTTATTAGTGTATTATAGTTGTACATAATTATGGAATTTGTTGTTATATATTTACACGTGCACAAAATAAAACAATGTAATTTGGTGAATATCTATCCCTAGCACTTTTCCCTAGAATAAATTCTTACTTTAAAAATATTTTACATAAAGGTTACTATTAAAACTAAGGCACAGTATATCATGTTATGTTTGCAATGCATAAATATATTTTGTCCTTCTATTGAATGAATTAGGTACATTATTGGTAACCCATAATAACAAATGAAAGACATCTTTGCAAGATAGAAAAGTTCCTGAAAGAAAGAAAAACAAAGTGGAAAAAGTGGTCATTTCAATTTCTGACAAAAAATATATTCTCTTGGTTCTGCTGACTTTGGAAGTTTACATTGGCCAAGATTAGAAGTCTTTTACTTTTGATGCATTCGAGCTAGCTTAATTTATCTCTATACTTCAATGTTTCTTTAAATTTTGAAGTTTCTCTTTTTTCTTTAAATGAGAGAACTATTTTTTAAAAAATCCTTTAAAAAACAATGTTATAAATCAGTAGTTCTTGTAACACTTGAATTAAGTGTAAAATGTTCCATTTTCTATCAGCAAAATGTTAAGTAGGGTCAATTGTAAGAATGAAAAGAAAAAAATGACTTAAAATAGCTATGAAGATTTTCAATAAGTCAAATATTAAACAACTGTATTCTGTAACTGAATAAATTGAGATAGAAAACAGTAAAAAGCTGAATCAGCTCATTTTTACAAAAATTTACTAATATAACACTATAATAATCTACAACATATAACCATATATTCTACAACTCTAATTCTCAAATAAAAATCAAGGAATTGCTTGATAATAAATAAATATTATATATTATTGAAAGTTTCAGAAATTAAATGGAATGGGATTAGTATTAGAACCTGGAACAAAAAGATAAGAGTAGTTAAAAAAAAAAAAAAACTAGAGAAATAATGAATTAAAATCTATAGTTAGAATTATGCCAATATGAATTTCTGAGTTTTTACAAATGTTTTATAAGTATACAAATGTTAACATTAGGAAAAGCTGGGTAAAAGGCATATATTTACAACTATAATAAATCTAACACTTTTCTAAAATGAAAAATTTTAAAAATAATTGCTAACAAATTAATTCAGAAATTCTCAAAACATTTTTGGGGGGGAGTACCAGGGATTGAAATCAGGCGCACTTGACCACTGAGCCACATCCCCAGCCCTATTTTATATTTTATTTAGAGACAAGGTCTCACGAGTTGCTTAGCACCTCGATACTGCTGATGCTGGCTTTGAACTCACAATCCTCCTGCCTCAGCCTCCCTAGCCAATGGGATTACAGGTGTGTGCCACCAAGCCCAATGATTCTCAAAGCATTTTAAAAAACCCCAATCATTCTAATAAAAATCCTTCTAAATTCTAAATGGAATTACTAATAAAATTAAGTATTTAATTACTGTAGCAAGATATAAAACATAAGTATGGCCATATATAAACTAATCCATATTTATGCCAAGTTATTCCTTTCCTTCTAAATTCTACAACGTATTACTGATAAAATATTAAATTATTATAGTTGGTAAAGGTATAAAACATAAGTATACTATACATACACTAATCCATATTTATGCCAGTATTACTTCAACAAATATTTATTTAGTGCCATTGGGCTAAGCAGTTTTTATAAAGTTAAATTAGTAATTTAAATGGTCACAGGTATTTCTCATTTTAATCTGTTTTAATATGTTGTTTTACGTATTTATGATTTATTTGACACTAAATCCTTAAGAACACAATTATCAAAGGAAAATTTCATTATGCAAATGACTGAAAACCCATAAAGTAGAACTGGGAAACTTCATTTATTATAAAGTTTCTTGCCAGCTTTTAACTCTAATGTATGTTTTTTAAATATCAACTACTTTTAATATTTATAAAATTTAAAAAAATTTATAAGAAAATCTGATAGTTTCCTTCTTTCATTCATTTTATCTACATATGCCTTTTTATTCTGTAACCTAATTTCCAATCTGACCAGACTGAACAACAACAAAACGTTGAAAGAGTAGCTTGGACATGTATATATTTTTTTTCAAACACTAGAGCAATTGAGGAGATTATCAAGGAGGTGGTACTTACAGAATAAATAAAAGTAAAAGGATTAATTTTTACTTTAGTGAGAAAGTTTAAGGTTAACATGACACAAATGAACTGTTGAAAACATGTAAAAGGGAAAAGAACCAAAATGCAATATGAAATAACTAATTAGAATACATAATATATATGAGAACCTCTCATTTGATGTGACTAAATTCTTTAAGATGGAATACTTCACAGTAGAGTCTTATTCCTTTGGTGGTAAACTGCAGAAAAAGGGATGCACTTTCACAGTTTGTTAATGTATTAAGGGATAGAACTATTTAGCTTGCCATATGTAAAACACGAAGCAAAGATCTTATTGTTTTTATTATTAATAATATGATTAAAATACTATTTATTTTGCTTTATCATTATCTCTATTAAGGATATGTAAAACATAAAATAAAAGTTTTAGTAGGAAATATGGCCATTTTGGAAAATAGAGAAGAAAAAGGCATGTTTGAAGGGATTATCTAGATACTCACAGGGCTGGGCCACAGGTAATGTAAAGAACAAAAACAGTATGGGGGGGTTTGAGGTTGTGGCTTAGTGGTACAGCACTAGCCTAGTACGTGTGAGGCACTGGTTTCGATCCTCAGCACCATATAAAAGTAAATAAATAAAGGTATTGTGTCCATCTACAATAAAAATACATTAAAGCAACAACAAAAAAAGCAGTATAGGGATAGAAGAAAATTGATATATGCTAAAGACAACTTCCTTCTAAGCTATAAAAGTCTCTGAATAGTCACCTTCTTTGCTTTTTTCCAAACTCTAGTCCTGAGTTATAACTTGAAGTTGATTTAATAACATAGGAAAAACAAGTTTACAATTATTGATTTAGCAATTTAATTGAAATACAAAATTTCTGATAATCTAATCATAAAATCAACCATCCAGGTCCCACAATTTCAATCATATCACATTTCTCAGTCTGATGAAAAAATCCCACCAGCCACAATAGTACAAAATTAGAAAATCACAACTTACTAAATCTTCTAAATTGGAAAGTTGTTCAAATCCCTCTGGTATGTAAGTTAGTTCATTATGCTGGAGGTACAGGCCTTTCAGGTTTTTTAGATTTGTAATTTCTTCAGGGAGCATTTTCAGTTTGTTATGGCTATTGATTGATAAATAAATGCTGAATAATTTAGTAAACAACGCAATAGATATTTATCAAAGACATTCTTGCTAATCAACTACGTGAACCTGTTAGAAAAATAAGATATGGTTATTAATTTTAAGTACTTATCAAAATTCACTTTCCAAAAATATATACTCATTAAAATAACAGTAATCTAAAGTAACCAAATTAGAATCTTAAAGAAATAAAGTTTCTAAATAAACATATAATCAGTGAACTTCTAATTTCTTGCTTATAATCAACTTAATTTTACATGTATCATGAAAGGACTTATTGTACTCTTAATTGCCTAGCGTGTGTGAGGCACTAGGTTATTGTACTCTTACTTTTGTACTTATTGTAACTTTTTATACTGTATCTGACTTGTGTACATTTACCCACACCCTACAGAAGAGTTATATTTTATATGGAGGTAAGGTTGTAAACATAGCATTCAAGACAAAAATATCTAGTTCTGTTTGAGGGCCTGACATGTCAATTCCAGTCTGAACTTTTCAGTTGTACCCTTCTCTAGAGACACTCAGTTTACTGATTTAGGAGAAGTCCCACATCACTGAGGATGATATGCTCCCTGGTTATTAAGAGAGAAATGAAGAGATTCCCAAATTTATCACAACTTCATTATTCACTTATGAATTCTACTCTACTATCATGACATAGTTACTTCATGCACTAAAAGGGGGAAATAGAAATATGAGGGGCTGTATAATAACCCTAAATTACATTAAAAAAAAAAAAAACTAACTACAACAAAAAAGCCAAAACAAGCCATTCGTTCTTGTTTTCTAAAATAAGAACGAGTAAGACTATTAAAAGTTGGTTATTATTCTAGGTTATGTAGCTGAAGTCTGGGTATATTTGATAAAGATTGAGATGGGAAAAGATATAATTCTAGCTATATATTTCCTCCATCTTGAAATTCATATGCTTAACGTTTTAGAATCTAAAGCTGACCGTCCCCCCCCCATGCTTAATACTCCTCACTCTTGTCCTTGCAGGCTCTGTCTATACTTTTGACTTATAAGAGGAAGATCCTCTGATGCATATCTAAACAATTAGCACCTTTTCAAGTGTAGATAGTGTTTTGTTGTTGTTGTTGTTGTTGCTGATAGACCTTTATTTGTTTATATGTGGTGCTGAGAATCGAACCCAGTGCCTCACACATGCCAGGCAAGTGGTTACCACTGATCCACAGCCCATCAGGTGTAGATAGTTTTTCTGATTTATGGTAATTTCAAGTTTTTCACTGAATGAGGACTGTTATTTTAGGGACTGTTTTTCTCAAACCAGTTACCTTACCACTAGAAAACAGAACTGACTATACTGTGTTAAATAGATCTATAACCATATCTGTTTTATAACCAGTTTCTTTTCCTAAATGAAATCTCCCCTAAGTTCTTTCTCTTAATCTATGTGTATATAACATAGACAGGGCAAAGATATTCTTTCTTATAAATCTGGGTGTTAATTGGGAGGGAGCATTTAGAGCCTCAGCCACCTAGCATCCTATCTGCCAATGACAGTACCAGAAATATGCATGGAACACAAGGGGTCCTTGGAAAAGTTTAAAAATTTCTAATATTAAAAACCCTGAGGGCTGGGGATTTAGCTTAGTGGTAGAGAACTTGCCTAGCATGTGTGAGGCATGTGCGAGTTTGATCTCAGGCACCACACACACAAAAAAACAACCACAAAATTCTTCAGCATTAATAAAGGAATTGATTAATAACTCTTCTTTATTGTCTAGATACTTTCTAGAATATAGAGGTAATTTGTTGGAGGACGTGTATGAATTACGGGCTTGTTTGAGCCATAACAAGGCAGGGAGGTTGCTTTCCTTGGAACTCCTAAGTGAAATTCCCTATTAGATAATTCCAGATTATGCTGATACCCTGCCTTAGCTAATAGCCCTAGGTTCAAAAGCAGCTGCCCCTGAGGTACAGGAGGTGGGCCTAACCTACTAACATCCAGAGGAATTGTTTCTACTATCTTCTTTCTGTTTCCTCAGGAAGTTCTTTACTCGGAATCCCACTGGTGTTCCCATTCATTTAAATGACTTCATTTTGGGGAGTTAGACCCAGTCTCCATCAAAGTTGGTCCCAATTGAATTCTGCTCTTTTACTTATTTTCACGTTTTGTCTTATTTCTTAAATTACTCATACCTTTAATATTTCTAATTTGACTCACTGCCCTAACTTGGGGAAACTGAGTAAACTTCATATGGGTCATGATAGTAATTTAAAACTTGATATGACCTGAATCTTTCTATATTATCTCATAAACATAAAACAAACACTTTTTTTTTTTTGGTAATGGGGACTGAATCCAGGGCTTTGTCCATCCTAGGTAAGCAGTCAAAAACATTTATTTTAAATCAACTGGCCTTAAATTCATAAAACCAGAAAACATGTAGGGAATTCTAAAACCAAACACAAAGACAAATGCTCTGCTGAGAGTAGAGGGGCCAGTCTATAGTCCTAGCTACATGGGGTTAAGTCAGGAGAATTGCTTGAGCATAGCTGTTCAGGGACCACCTGGGAAATGTAGCAAAACCCATCTTTTTAAAAAGGACAACTAATTAAGAATTAAAAGTTAAGGGCTGGGTCTGTGGCTCAGAGGCAGAGCGCTTGACTAGCATGCATGAGGCACTTGGTTCGATCCTCAGCACCACAAAATAAAATAAAGGCATTGTGTCCACCTATAAATAAAAAATAAATATTAAAAAAAGAAATTAAAATTCTTATTCAACTATTTTCTAAGATAACACCAAGTTTTTTTTGGTTTTTTGGTGCTGGGTACTGAACCCAGGGCCTCATGGATGTTACCCACAGGTTCTACCTCAGAGCTATGCCCCAGCCTCATGATATTTTCTAATGTTAGAAAATAATTTTAAAGAATACTAAATCTATACCATTATAATTGCAACATTAGAAATAAATAAGCTTAAATTTTACCTGACATTAAGCTTCTGAAGATTTTCAAGTTCTCTTAGAGCAGAAGGAAGTGATGTTAGCTGATTATCATGTATCTAAAATTATTAAAAGGAAATCAGTATTCTTATAATTAACAACACATGATCTTGGTTTTATACAAAATTATTCACTGATAATCCCTGTTCTTCTAATTCAATGACATGACACCTATTTGTAATTTGTTCTGAGTATAGAAGAGGAAAAGAGGTTTAAAACTGACCCAACTACTGCTTAGAAATCATGAAGTAATAAGTTATTGATTTTAAATATTACCAAAATAAAACAAAAAAGCTTCACCTCATCGAGTGGAGTTTTAATGTCATGTACAGGTGAAGATATTATTTACGTCAACATATACAAAAATTTCATAAGAGAGAGAAGAACTTTTCTCATGTTCTCACAGAAACATACTGTTTTTAAGGGAGAAAGTATCTTGGAGTAGGCCAATTCAATCATTTCACAAATAAACACACACACAAAAAAAACTTCTCTAGAAATTTCACTATTTTCATTCAATCTTTTTCACACATGAATTAGAGGATTTTTGATGTTGCTATGTAAACCAGAAGTTTATATACTCTGAAATAACTATTAATGCTCCAATTTACCATGACATAGTGACTAGAGACTAAAAACTGAATGCCTTAATAAAAATCACAAAAATTTGAGTTTAATAGTTTAAGTCAGTGAGATTGAAAGTGAATTACAAAAAAACCCTTAAATACTACACTTGTTTTAATGTCTAGAGTAATAGTGATGATAAAACATAGCAATAAGAAAAAAGATGAGTAGAAGCAACAATTAAATACTGATGTACGTGTTAACACAGAGAATTCTAATAATTAAAAATAGTAGTATCTTTTCTCATTGATACATATGGAAACTAAAGCACAAATAGGAAACCTCAAAGTCACTGGCTGTTAACTTGGAAAGTCAGAATTAAAAACTGATGTTTTACTCCCTTAACCATTATGCAGTGCATGACATAATAATATTATTTTCCCTTTGACTGTATCAACTTAACATGAAGAGTTTTCTGCTTATCAAAGCCTAACTTTAGCTTTGGAGTCTCTTCAACCAACAACACATAATTATATTCAACTTACATCAAGAACAGTCAGTGCAGGTAAGAGTCTAAGGTCATCTGTCAGTGACTGAAGTTTATTGTTTGATATGATTAGTTTGGTCAAATCTGTCTGTTCCCACCATCGTTCAGCAGAACTGAAGGAAAGATTCTGATTAGCTTCTTCAGGGATATCCACGTTTATTCTCCAAACACACTGAGGCACTATTTCCACCACCACCATAAAAAAAAAAGATATTAGATATTAAATTTTGGTAATAACCATTCAATTTATCCACTAAAAAACAATTTCAGAAACAAATATTTTCCAATAAGTCAAATAGCAATAAATTACAGCTACACCAAAAGCTGATTTCATTCAAAAACAGACTAGTATGTACTTTATACATTAGATCTCACTTTTAATTTTATTCATTTACACACTAGGTATACTCTGTATAACACTTTTTGACAAATATATAAAATATACTCTACTATCATGCTAACAAAGTTACAGAAAAGGCTTGGAAATCAGCATTTGTATTTACAAATTATTAATTGTATTTATAATATCAAAACTTTTGTAACAGAAGTGTATACTGAGTTTCAGAAAGGTCTAGTAGTACTTGTAGTAATAAATAATAGCTAACGAAAATATCAGGCAATCTTCTAACAAACCAATGCATTTAAACCTTGTAACAGGGTTGGGGGTGTAGTTTACTGGTAAGGCATTACCTGTCATCACACATAAATTAACTATCGAGTTCCTTGTCTCATAATCCAAACTCCCTTGGATTTCAGTAAAAAAATTGAATGTTCTCTTTCAACTTCTGAGGCATTTTTTCTTGTTTTCATTAAGAAATGTATAAGATTTGCTTTTTTTGTTGACAGCATACTCACCTGGAAGCATTTTTTTCCCCTGAAATGAAAATGGTCAGTTTTTATTAGTTATTTAGAATATCCCAATGAGTTACATTACGCAAGCAGTAGCTAAAACTCAGATTCAGTCTAAATAGTAATGCAGAGCATGGTTTATAAGAATTTAAGATGGTTACTGAAAGCCTAAAGAAATGGTTTATTTTATACTTTTTATCTGTTCTAACTGTATACTTAATAAAATAAATCATTATTACCCTAAAACAGTATGGTTTTTGAAGCTTAGGATCACTAGACCTAGTTACTTAATTGTACAAGTGAAAACTAATCCTCTGTTCTCTTCAAGGTAAGGAAGAAAAGCCTTACAACAATATTTCCCTTTCAAATAATATGGTTTCCAAAGTAAATTGCTTTGTTTAATAAATTATCTGCCTACCAATTTTCCTTTCAGTTCAAGTAGTTTCCATTAGAATTTGCACATTCTTTTTTCTCAAACTGTGGCACATTTTCATTTTCCTTAGTGTTAGATGAAACACTTAAAAACATTTCTACACTATTGTTCTGCCATGATTATGCAACCAGAAAGCAACAATCCATATTTTCTTTATCACTCTGTCCTCATTTTATCTAGCTCAGTGAAAAAAAGAGCTGCACTATTTACATTGAAACAAAGAGATGATATATTCTGCTGCTGTTCATAAAAACAGCTGTCACCAGGGATATTTTTACTGTTTCTGTAGTTCACCCTTTGTAGAATGTCTCATAATTTAAGTCATATCTGTATCTAGCTTTTTTAGATTGCCTTTTCTCCTCTTATATCTCCCCCTAAGAAATATGGTTCTCGAGATCCTCTGATAACTTGATAGCTCATTTCTTTTTATTGTCAAATAATATTCCATCATATGGATGTACCATTTTGTTTATACACTCACCTTCTGAAAGATATTTCGGTTGCTTCAATTTGGAGCAATTAAGAATAAATCAGCTATAAGTATTCATGTTCAGGGGATGTAAGTGTTCAACTCAATTTACGTAAAAACTTAGAAGCATGATCACTGGATCATATAAGACTATGTTTAGCCTTATAAGAAATTGTCGAACTGTCTTCCAAAGTGACACTACCATTTATCTTTCCACAAGCAAATGAATGAAAGCTCCTTTTGCTCCATACCAGCATTTGGTATTATCAGGTTTTTGGATTTTAGTCATGTTACTAGATGTGTTATGTTATATGCTGTTTCCTAGTGATGAATAAAGTTGAATATATATTTATAAGCACATCTGCCATATATATATCTTCTTTGGTTAGGGGTCTTTTCAGAACTTTGGCCCATTTTTAAACTGGGTTGTTACTTTTCTTCATGTGGAACATATTTGTCTTCTTATGTCACTTGTTTCTGCTACCTAATTGATGGGTCCATGAGTAAGTAATATAAAAGTAGCCAATAGCCTGTTGGTTATGGTTTTTAGAGTGTTCTGGAAAGAAGTTTCAGTAACGTTTTTTGACATAACCAAAACAATTGTAGATGGTGATTTTTTTTTCCAATAAACTTTTCCCTTGATCCAGTCTGTACACTGCTATACTTTTAATAAATATTTTTAAAAGTCTTCTCATGCTGGGCCTGGTGGCACACACCTATAATCCCAGCAGCT
This sequence comes from Ictidomys tridecemlineatus, assembly GCF_052094955.1. Lineage (NCBI taxonomy): Eukaryota > Metazoa > Chordata > Mammalia > Rodentia > Sciuridae > Ictidomys > Ictidomys tridecemlineatus. The sequence continues at coordinate 55,248,819 of NC_135487.1, forward strand.
GCAGAGGCTGAGGCAGAAGGATTGCAAGTTTGAAGCTAGCCTCAGCAATTTATCTAGATGTCTCAAAATAAAAAATACAGGGGCTGGGGCTCAGCAGTAGCATACTTGCCTGGCATGTGTGAAGTACTGGGTTCAATTCTCAGCACCACATAAATAAAATAAAGGTCTATCAATAACTAAAAAAAAAAAAAAAGGAGAAGGGGTTGATGGTATGCCTTAGTGGTTAAGCACCCCTAAATTCTCATTGGCAGTACAAAAAAAAGTCTTCTCGTTATCTTTATTTGTGCCTCCAAATATTATTACTTTGAATTATGAATTATATTCAAAAGATATTTTGAAACATGTCTTCTTTCAGATTGCTTTCCACATATATACAAGATATTTCATATAACATGTGAAAGTGTTATGTATGATATGTGAAGGTATACAAATATGCATTTAAATAGTATGTTACTTATCAACTATTTATGTTTCTTCCAGATATTGTGCTAGGTACTAAATAAATGAAATAAAAATTAATGATACCTTCACATAATTCCTTTTCTCATAAGCCTTTTCACATAAGCTTCATTATTATTTATTGGGGGAAGGTAGGTAAGGAATAAATGTGTACAGCACAAGGGATTTTTGTGGCAGTGAAACTATTCCTCATGACAGTATAATGGTAAACACATGATATGAACTTGTCAAAACCCATAAAATGATACAACACTAACAATGAATCCTAATGTAAATAAATAAACTTCAGTTAATAATAGTGTTGTTATTATTGGCTCATCAATTATTAAAAATGTACCTGATGTAATGCAAGATGTTATTAAAAGAGAAAAATGTAAGTGGTGAGGGGGAGGAGGTAAATGAGAACACAATGTACAATATGCTCAATTTTCTATAAACCTAAAATAGTTATCAAAGAATGTACAAGTGTAACTGGGGAAAAGGCAACACTTTGTTATTATTGTTGTTAAAGAACAATAATAACAAAGTGTTATCTCTTTTCAGCAAAAGAGATAGGAAACCACAAAGTAGACGGTTGGGGACAAGATTATGAAAATCTTTTGAATGTTATGCTAAGAACATTATATTGCATCTTGTGAGCTATGAAATGTTATTAAAATGTTTTGTGAGATATGGTAAAATCTGTGTTGGGAAGGTAACTCTTGTAATGACACTAAGAGAGTGAGGTTTAAAGTGAGAAACCCAGGATAACAGGCCATACCATAACAGAAATGCTCAATTTTATTTTATGTAGCAGGCATTTTACCTATGTTACTTATATAAACCTTAGTAAGTCTTATTATTTAATTATAAGTGAAAAACTAAGGAACATCTCCATGTTATATGAGCTAAGAAATGGAGAAAATGAGGGTTATCCCCAAAAGGAATACAAATAGTACAGAATGATAGTGATTTGAATATCAAAGTTTAGAGTGATAAGACATGAAACTGAAGTCTAAAGCCAGTTAGGGAAAGATCTTCTATATTATGGTAACAGAAATCCCTTTTTCATACATAAGCTACAAATACCACAAGCCTTTCCTATTTATACCTTCTTCATCCTATGAAATATTATATATTCACTCACTGAACACAACAGTTACTGTGTCAGGTTCAGTACAACTTAAACAGTCCTGATCCATATCGGCATGAACCTAAGAGTCCAAATTTTCTACCTAAAAGTTTAACACACTAAATCACATGGATCTAGTCAATAAACACATTCCAAAACATCACTTAGCACTGGAGAATATTCACTCATTTACTTATCGTGGCCACAAATAGATCCTACAATACAGCAAACACTATTTTGGGAGCTAGGGATACAACAATGAACAAAAGAAAGCTACCTGACCTTGAGGAAGTAACAGTCTAACTAATGGGCAAGGTAAGCAATAATTAAATTATATAAGTCCTTATAGTGATTCTATTTAAAAAATTAAACAGGTGAGACAACAGTGTGTTACCAGTGGTAATTATGATGGTTTGGAAGGGCCTCTTGGAATTGAGCTCTGAGCAAAAACCCTAAAGGAAGCAAGAGAGTCAAAAAAGAAAATGTTCGACTTTGGAAAAAGCAAATATATATGGGAAAAGGAGGCAAGGGAGGGAGAGGGACAGTGACTGGGTTGGGTGGGGAGAAAAAAGCTTATCTGTAGTTTCAAAGTGTTTATGCCCCATCTATAAAAATTCTTATAAATAAAGCAAGGATTTTATGCCATATACCCTTTCATTTATTCAGTAAAGTATTTGTTTGCCTGGTTTACATTATTCACGGCACAATAAGTTAATATTCATTAGAAGGAAAATGGAAGGTTTTAATTGCAGTGTAAAAAGCTGAATGTAAGTAGAGGAAAACATTACAGGAAGAATGCTTTATTTCTCCACTTCTCCCTCATTGCTCCCTTACCCCCACGCACAGGCCACTCCAAAAGCATCTGGCCTTTCATTGTTTTACCCAGATTACTGTTTCTTTGTCTTTATCAGGTTTTTCAGAGTGGCCTCAAATTCATGGACTTTGTGTGGCGTTTATTCCAATCCTCAATTTAGAAAACCTGCTCATCATTCCTGGTCATTAGGACTCTACCCAAGTTCATAAAGAAGAGGTCTCGCATTCACTCAAGGCTCACAAAGGAGTAGATAAAATACAGAATTTTAGCGTCGGTAATTTTCCTTAGAGAACAAATTGAGAAAAAGAAAGTAAGAGTCAAAGAAAATGTTTTCCCAATATCTGATAGGTAGTTTACTCTACCATTACGTTGCCTATTCCTTTTTATGCGGGAGTCCCTGAAAGCGTCCGCTTTAAATTTTGTCCATAGTCCCAGAAGGGTACCTCCAACAGATGCTGGAGCCAGAGAAGTAAGGAAACTGGGAGGCCACGTCAGTCGAAATGTTAAGAGTGCCTGGATTACCGCACAGGGATCCTGGCTAAGAGGCAAAGCCAAGCTCGAGGAAAGGAGGTTGCCTTGAGCTAGGGCTTTCTGCCTGCACGGCACAAACTGGTAGCACCTTTGAGTCTTACCTTCACTGAGGTTCCTACCCGACAAGTTTAACTGTCCGCTCCTCCTCGCCGCCTTTAACAGCCCCTGGGGCACAGAAGTAGTGCAGTCTCTCCCCTCAGCTCTGAAACCCGCTCGCGGATCCCGCCCGGGTACCCGTTGCAGGCGCGACATGTTCAAATCCTGGATCTGCAAGCGGCAGCCCCACCCATGACGCTTAAATGTGGCGCCGCCACACCACCCCGCCCCTTCCGTAAACGCGCGCTCTGTGCGCGGAGTTCGTGGCTTCGCGCTGGGCCTTTCGCTCCGTGCGGCGCGGCGCAGATGTCGTCACCGCCAGCTCCCGGGGCTGGAGGACAGAGCAGCCCCTTCAGTTGCCGGTGCCGGCCTAGCGTCCTGGAATTACTTCGCTCTAGTAAGTGCGTTCAGCGGGCTTAAGAGGGGCTTTCGGGTTTATTGTTTGCTCCGGTTACTGCGACTCCAGCCTTCTGTATGCTTCCACCGTGGCGAGGGGGTTGGGAAAGGATAACCCTCTCTTCTCCCCTCTTCTAGTCTGAACGTGGGCCTTAACTAAAACTTGAGACCTGGGCGCGGTCTGCAGCCTCTCTGGACCCCAGCCTGTCTGTCGCTGGGGGTAGTGGCACCAGACCTCCGTCGTAAGGAGTAAAAGAGAATTCCTGGTCTTGGAGCCTGTACTCTTGATTCCTGGAGTTAGTGCATCACTCCCGTTGTTGTGTTGAAACAGCCCAACGTTGGAGGGAATGTGAAATCAAAGGATTGGCAACCTAGAAAAAGAGAGTAAAAAAAGTTTAAAATGTAAAAAATGTCCTGCCTACCAGACAATTGTAGGAGACAAGTGGACGGTAAAGGAGACAAGTGTGGTACAAGCTTTAGTGAATCACAAACAGCCCTGACTTTGAAGCCCCGGAAGTGAAAGTTCCAATCCCACCTGCTTACTGTTGCTGGCCAGCGAGCCCAGGATCCCTCTGGATGGCCGGATGTGTCCCCCACATAAGAAATAGACAAAAGATGGAAAAGGGAAGAATGAACGTTAGGCAGTTTGATCAAACCCGGGAGAAGCAGCAAGATTCCTTCTCTCCCTTCATCCCATAAAAGCAGTTATAATTTATAGGAACAAATGCAGCTGATACCTAGATGTAGAATTAATTGGCCGGAAGAGGAGGCAAAGGGGACAAGAGGCATCAAGTAAACAAGCAGATTTAGTGTTAGACCTGAGTGGGCAATCTTCTTTCCTGCTCGCCATCATCTTTAGAGTCTGTATGTGGGACTGGTGTGTGTGTGTTGGGGACGAGGGCGGGGATATCTCAGCCCTTTAGCTTCCTTTCTCAGTAGGAAGGATTTTGTTCCCATCAATGTCAAGTTCAGTCAGTTTCATTTCATACCGTGTAACTAAAGCAGTTTTACTCGACAGCTTTTGAAAGTCATTCTTTTCATTACTTTAGGAATAACAATTTCTAACTTATAAGCTTTTGGAAATAATTTGATGAAAGCAATAGTTTAAATCCCTTGGTTGAGGGAAGGGACTTGGGTTCAGAATAAAATATAGAAAGTTTGTCCAGTAAATCCGTGTTTCCTGGAAAGTTAGTTTATGTCTGAAAGGTACAGTTCATTAAGTCATTCAACAAGTGTTTATTAAGAACTCACCCTGTATAGTACTCTTCTGGGTGCTAGACTTTTTCTTCTCCAGAGTGATTTTGTCTTAAAAGCAGATATTCTCCTAACCTCCAGGGAATCTACTGTGGATCTGAAGTGTTAATTGAACAGTAAAATGACGTCTCTTGACAAAATATGCATTATGCAGTTTTACCTGAATCCAGGTTCATGTCCTTTTTGCATGTAAGATTTGGTTTTAAACACCCTATTTATTTTTTTCTTCCTATTCAGTATAGTGACCAGTTTTACAGATAAAGAAATAGAGGCTAAATGAAGTTAGGAATCTTGCCTAAGATCATAAATTTCTATAAGGAGCGTGGCCAGGCAGTTAAACCTGGATCTTTCTCCAACCATGAGTTGCCTAGTGGCTTTTCATAATTTCCAATTTGCTTTTATTATGGAATCATTTTAAGGAATACTTCAGTTGTATTTTGTTGTTGTTTTTGCGGTGCTGGGGATTGAACCCAGAGCCTTGTGCGTGCTAGGCAAGTGCTCTACCACTGAGCTACATCCCTAACCAACTTCAATTGCTTTAAAACAAATTTGAGAACAAACTTTTTTCTGTTTTCTAGGAGGTAACGCTCTACCTTAAGATAATAAATTGCTGCAAAATTTTGTAGTACCTATTCCTCTACCTACAACAGATTCTTGCTTAGTTTTGCTCTTAAATATAGCTAGGTGTACTTGTTTGATTCATTGTGATTCTACTGGAATCTACTGAATTCTAATCATTATTGATGTTTAATGACATCATGTTGAAACATTGTTTCATTTTGAATAAAAGAGGCATATCCTATTTAATGACAAAATAATTCTGAAAAACTCAAGTGGCCATATACTTGTAAACGTCAACAGATGTAACTGACATACATAAAAATTTTACTAGCATATAGCTGTAATAAAAATGGAGATTGAGGAAGTAAAAATTATTACCTCATGCAATTGGGAAAATTATATGTCTGTCTCAAATTGATGGATACTGAAAGCTAATCCACTTGGATTAAATTTCTTCTTCTTTTTTTTAAAGTCTTTCTTTTATTTATTTTTATGTGGTGCTAAGGATTGAACCCAGTGCCTCGCACATGCTAGGCAAGCACTCTACCACTGAGCCACAACCCCAGCCCCTGGATTAAACTTCTTTATGAAAGTAGTTACGATATTATATGGTTATATTAGTGGGAATTAGGTCTTTATATTAGTTGTATTACTTAAAAGTGCATTAAAAACAAAAGTTCTAACCGTTTTCAACACAGGTATGAAAGTGAAATTGTTAGCTTTTTAAAAAATGGTACATTATTAAAATAATATGAAAAGGTTATCTCCTGAGTCAGACTGGCTACTGTTGTACACCTACTTTAGTAGCAGAATTATCTAGCTACAATTTATTATGTTCATTTTATTTAAGTACTGAAAGTTTTACTTTTTAAGCTTCTTTGCTAACTGAAAACAGAAACTAAAAACCAAAAATGTTAAGCACAACAATCATATGACCCAAAGAACTCTATTCTGTTTTGTAATGAAAAATAAGACTTTATCAAATTAAGATATAGTAGCTATCTTACATTAAAATTTAATAAGGTATTTTCAGATGTGGTTGTATTGGGGAAAATTATATGTCTATCTCAAATTGATGTAAAACATTGCTATGTATTAGATTTATTTTTTCAAAGTTGAAAGGTACAATTGATAAGATGGATTTACTGAAACAAATCTAAAATTTCTACTAAGGGAAGATGAGGTTAAATTGTGTAGGTTTTCTAAGCACAATTGTTTAAAAACTATAATCAAGAGCAAAGCAAGTCTGCTTTGCAAACATTTCTCTGAAGTTTCTTTTCATGTAAAATAACAGATTTTGCCTGTTTGAAGCAGTATTACATTTATCTTTCAAAATATTAGCTATGAGAACTTGTTATCTTATGTAAAAGTTATTGAGAAAACATTTTAGTTCATGTTACAGATACCAATTTGTAATTTCATATTTGTTTTTCCTTTAGGTGTTTAAGTTCCAACTTTGGAAAATAGTGAAAAAAAAGTTTCTTTGAAGGCATTACATATTTTTCATTTTTATTAGTAGTTTTTCAAATGTGACTTTGAATTGAATTCTATTATTATTAAGAAGTGAGTGAGATAATTATTTTTCTTAGTGGAGAAAGTGCATTTTCTTTATGATTATACAATTATGTATTCTTTGTATTTTCCCACTGCTTTTCTTCATGCTTTTGAATCATGAAGCAAGTTTCCTGCTCTAAGAGATTTAATATTTGATTCTAATATTTGATCTTAGATTCCTCTCTACTTTTGATATAAAAGAATTCTAGTTTACTGCTTTAGGAAAATAAAAAGCCTTTTATAACATGTTAGTGTTTTGGAGACACTAGTAAAATAGATGTATCCTAAATACTTTTAGTTTTTGTTATTGTTGTTTATTTTCTTTCTACTGAAGAAAAATGAAAAAGATGGTGGATAAACCATTCTTGCAAATGCCAGTTAAGATAAGTTGCTATGGTGTTGAGATTTGTTTACTAGTTATTGTAAAAGTCATCTGAAAATGGTTCTTATTATTCCTTGTAATTATTTTTTTTTTTAAAGAGAGTGAGAGAGGAGAGAGAGAGAGAGAATTTTTTTTTTTTATTTATTTTTCAGTTCTCGGCGGACACAACATCTTTGTTGGTATGTGGTACTGAGGATCGAACCCGGGCCGCACGCATGCCAGGCGAGCGCGCTACCGCTTGAGCCACATCCCCAGCCCAATTCCTTGTAATTATTATTTTTAACCTTTGATAGCTATTACAGTATTCCTACTCTTTTTTTTAAGATTAATATGTTGCACAACTTTAAAAATTGGTTTTAATATTATGATGGGTATTACAAATGAGGGAGCTTTGAATTAGTAAAGTAATTCAGAGGTAAAATTTGGACACCACAACCTTATAGATCATCCTCACAGTACTGTTCTATTTTTGTATTAGCATATACAAAATCTATTTTATTTTTTTTCCTGAGGTGCTAAGGATCAAACATAGGGCCTCCCACTTGCTTAACAAGCACTCTACTACCACTTAGTTATATCGCTAGTCTGAAATCTACTGTTTTAAAGTTTAGCTATCAGTCCCTGGAAACAATTTTATTCAAGTTTAATTCAGTTTGCCACTTATGTACTTTTAAATGAGAGTAAAAATTTATAAGTGGTAAATATTGTTCCACATGAGCAAAGCTCCCCTATATTTCTAATAAGACTTCATAATATGGTCTTTGAGGCTTCATCCTTATTCTTATCTTGTTATGGTTTGGATATGAACTGTTCCCCTAAAGCTCCTATATTAACACAAGCATATTCACAAGTGAAATATTAGAATGTGCAATTTGTGAACCAGTGTTTCTTCACCATGCCCTTCAGCCATGCTGTTCTGCCACTTTTGGGGCCCAGAGAAATGGACTTGGCCAACCACAGACTAACCCTATGGAACTTTGAGACAAAAGAAACTTTCCTTCCTCTAAGTTGTTCTTGCCGGGTATTTTGGTCACAGTGATGAAAAAGCTAATACATACTTAATGTCTACTATGCAGATATATGAGCCCAACCTTGCTGTTTATCATTCTAGAAATACTTATTTTTTGCTTAACACAAAGCATATTTATCATTAGTATGGTTATGTCTATATTCCTGTCGTAAGGTGCTGACCTTTTTGCTTTTCTTTTTAAACTCATTGCCTAGAAATGTTACCTCTCCACCATCTCTTCTGTCTCTCAAAATAATTGCTTAATAAATGTCTCCAAGTGGTTTAGACTTCAACATGAGCTAACTGTGGCTTGAAATTAACAGCAGTTCATAGTTTCAAGGGAATGGGATGGCTACTGGGTGAAAAGCCTAATTGCCTTTAAAAATTACTTATGCTTTATCATTTATTTTTTAGTTCAGATTATTTCAGGTACTTAGTAATATTTTGCTTTGTTGGTAGTTTTTAATTCGTACTTTGGTCATTTGCATGTCTGTTCTGATCCATGCCACAGTACATTTAATATTATTCAAGGAAATGTGCAGGTGTTTGTATTGTTTGGAAGTATGAATATTACTGTTACTCAAAAAATGTGGAAAAGTTAAGTGAAGCCTTCCTAAAAAGAATTTTCTGTAGAAACGTTTGCAATTTATTAAGAAAGGGAAGATTTTGTTTAGCCATCATCTGCCTATGCATGCAATTGGTAATGTGCTGCTTTGGAGTCAAAATGATTATGAAAATGTGAAACCTATATATATTGTTGTCATGTTTGTGTTGCAACAGCCACTTAAGGGAGAGAGTGCATTATTACAATTCACATCTTTGCTATCACTTAGCATCTTATATAGTATTTTCATATCAATTTAATTTTGATAGTAATGCTGTTTAATAAGTGTTGCTGTTGGGTATTACTGTTGTATTTATCCGCTGAAAAGTTGAAGAAATTGTAGAGTTTGAAATTGACTTTCCTGTAAGTTTATGTTACATGCCTGTGTGCTGGGCATTCTGCTTCATCCCTATAGCATTTATAATCTTAAAGCCAAACTTAAAGCTATATGTATCATTGGTCTCTATTTTTTATATAAAGGTAAGGGAGATCATGTGGTTAATTAGTAGTAGTACTTATTATGATAGTTCAGAACATGGATAGGGAGTGGAATGGGAATTGGGTGGGTAAAATAGAGGACTGCTTTTTTTTAACCTTCATATAGTTTACATTTTTAATATTTGACACATTACTTTACAATTTTTAACATGTTTTGTTAAAATATGAAATCTAAAGTAAGAAACTACGCTTTGTAAATTGGTTCTTCCTATTCATATTTTTCATGTGAATTATGAAGTTAGAATAGCCCAAGGTACTAGCTTAAAAAAAGAATGATGGTATAAAATGGAGCCCATTTGAAGACAGCCATTCATTTTTCAAAATAAGAAGTTTTAGTTGGATAATTGAGAACTCAAAACTAATCTTTATTCCGTCCCATTTCACAAGTTTAATTTTTTTCTAGAGTTATTATGATAAGCAGTAGTAGGAAACAACACAGAATAGTGGAAATAATAGGCTTTGAAGTGAGATACCTGGTTGGTTGTTTGGTTTTTAAATACCTGCCTGCCCCTTTGTTACTTGTTTTATATATTAAGCCAGTTGCTTATTCCCATAACTCAGATAAGGAAATGGAAGTACAAAGTAATGAGCCAGAAGTCACAGTTATTTTAATTGGTAGTGGAAACCCATTAGTTTGACCCTAGGGCCTGTGTTAGTAATCACTCTGGCACCTTTTAAGTGTTATAAGGATTAAAGGCCATTTAAAAAGCATTCAGTCTTATTACTAAGTTGAGTACACTTTCATTTTTTTTCAGTTTTGTAAGTGTTTAAAATTAATTTTCTTTCATGAAGAGAATGTTAATTTTACAGCATAGAAAAAAGAAGTTAAAGGTCAAATGATGCAAATGTCTAATTCCTTGATTAAGAAAAGCTAATATGAAAAAGCTAGAAACTATTTAACAATACATATAATTCTATTGAATGCCCCCCAGTGGATTTTTTTTGATTGTGAAACATTCCCTCAAATAGCCTTTGCTCAATTGAAATTCCAAAAGAATCTTATATAACTTAAAAATTGTACTGAGTAATCAGTGTTCCCAGCTAAATGTTTCTGTTGACTCTATTCAATCCAAAAAGGAAAACTAATCTGTACAGAAAAATCAACTGTGATTTTTTTCCCCCAAGCTCTAATTATAGCTGAGAATACTGTGCATAAGAATGTTGGAAATGGTGTCTTTTTAAAAGAAAAAAATTTTTTTCAGTTGTAGATGGACTCGATACATTTATCTTATTTATTTATTTATTTATTTGTTTATTTATGCAATTCTGAGAATGGAACCCAGTGCCTCACATATATTAGGCAAGCCCTCCACCACTGAGCCTCAACCCCAGCCCCTGGAAGCAGTATCTTAATGGTTAGACGACTACTACTTTTTTCCTCTGTTAATCATGAAAACAAGGCTGTGACAAATTACCACATACAGATTTTTGCTTATAATTTTCAAGGTGTTCTATCATTTTTTAAACATATAGACAGAATCACTGCTATTGGAAGACAGTATAAACAATGTAAAAGGTGTATTTGGAAATGAACTTAGGTAGGCTTTTTGTTGTGTATTTGTCCATGTCCATCTGCCCACCTGTTAGTCTCCTAGTACTAACTTATTAGCTTCTCCATTTAGTTGGAGAAAGAAGAAAAAGAAACATGGAATTTACAATTTTTATTTTAAAACAAGTAATGTTTATAGAATTACCTAAATTTATAGAATTAGAACTAGAACAGAAATATAATTGTGTAATTTATAAGTTAGGGATAGAATATAAAGTAGATCTACAGATGAGTTTTTCAGATTCACAAATTTATAGAAGTAGTAATTTATTTCCAGGGTTTTCCTATTGATCTGAATAGTTATAGGGGAAAACAAATTTATATCCCTCACTTTGAGATTTTTTTACCTCAACTAAATTTCCCCTTAAAGCTCACAGTTATTATTTTTGTCTTCATTCACCCAGCCTTTTCTGCATGCACATCCTATATATACCTTAGTAATGAGCTACCTGCCTGACAAGACTGAGCACATTATTTGAAGCACTTGTAAAGTTTTTAGCACATGATTGTGTTCAGTAAGTTTTTTATCACATGCTGTCTTTGGTCCAGTATAATGTTGTTGGTCCCTAGGCACCAAGGTGCGCGCCTGTAGTTCCAATTACTTGGAAGGCTGAGGCAGAAGTATCAGTTGAGCCCAGGGGTTTGGTGCCAGCCTAGGCAACATATCAAGACCTGTCACTTTGATAAGGAGGGTGATGAACAGGGAGATCAGGAACACTAAAGTTAATATTTGCCTTCCCTGTTCTCAAAAAGTATTTGTTAAGGGGAAGACAACTAATTTTGATAAAAAGGCCTTTTGCTTGTGCAAGATTTGCAGAATTGTGTGGATAGGCACGATATCACCATCTTTTCCATTAGTGTAAACAAAAGTTAGTAACAAAAAAAACAAGTGACCTGCATTATGTAACTGGGAAAATGGTATCCATCAAGTAGAGTGATTGTATATAGATGTATTACATGAAGAACTTAGATCTAAATGCACAAGATCTTTCACAAGCTTGAGACTGGAAAGAACTAAAACTGTTCTTTGTAGTATTAGTACCATAAGAGGATTGGTATTATTTTGAAGATTTGCCTAAGCATTCATTATTCTCTGGTATTCTTAGGCATCTTTTTGGCATTCTATCAATCAGTTTAAATTTTCTTATCAATGTAGTAGTGTAGTGGTGGTTCCCTACCTACAAGCAGTATTGTGGAGAACTTTTTAAGTCATATTTCAAAAGCTTATCAGAAAACACGTACTTTTCCATAGTATGACTTTGGGGTGGGGGACATTTTGATTAGAAATAGCATTAACTGTTAATAAAAATTATAACATTTGACATTCAAATGTAACTAGAAGTTTTCCCTAATCTACTCCCAAAGATGAGTTAAGTGATCCTGCCTTGTGCATACTTATTTCACTATGACAAGATCTTTTTGTAATTCTCCCTTTGAAATATAAAGTGGAAAGCAGTGGTCGACAGAGCAATGATATTTGAAAGTTTCAAACTTTTAATTTATTTCCTCTTATCTGGAATACTCTTCCCCAGAAATTCAAATGGCTAGATACCAGTGATTCAAAGTAGTTGTTTATTAAATCCTACAAGGATCTTTAAAATTATTATTCAGTTGATCATATGTTTAATATTACAGAAATTTGTAGTAAATATTCCAGGAAATTTGAAAGTGGTGAGAGGAAAAACTTGGTAGCTAGGATGGAAATATTAGTAACTCAAAAAATTTGTAGATGATAGCCTATAAAAAAAGAAATATCGTGGGCGCTGTTGAATAACAATAGTTGATAAAACGCAGTTTTTTGGAAGTAAGTGAATGCTTTCGAAGAAGAAGGGGGGAAAAAAGCCTTCTGAAAAACAAGGAGCTAAAGAGGGAATACGCTCTCCGTCAGACCGCGCTCCCTCTTGCGTTTCTCCAGCGGCGGGCAGGGCCTGCTGCGTCTGCGCGGGGAGGAGCTGACGATGACGCACCCGTGCGCCGCACAGCATTGTGGGGAGCTGGGGTCCGCGAGGGTGGTGGTTGGAGGCGAGGTGGGGGCGGTCGTTTGTTTTCTCGTGGTCTCGAACTCGCGCGCTCTCTTCCCCTCCTCCCGGCGTGCAGCGGGGAGGAGAAACGGCGGCGGCGGCGGCAGCAACAGCAGTGGCTGTAGCATCGGATACCCCTCTTTCCTTTCTCGTGAACCGGTTCCTCTTCCCTTTCCCTCTCACTGTTTGTTGTGTGTTTGATGTGTTAAAGCAGGAGCGAGAACTCGAGCAGCGCCATGAGCAACACTACCGTCGTCCCCAGCACTGCGGGCCCGGGCCCCAGCGGCGGGCCGGGTGGCGGAGGTGGCGGCGGAGGCGGTGGCACCGAGGTAATCCAGGTGACTAATGTCTCCCCGAGCGCTAGCTCTGAGCAGATGCGGACTCTCTTCGGTTTCCTAGGCAAGATCGACGAACTGCGCCTCTTCCCGCCGGAGTGAGTATCGTCCACCATCACCGTTTTTGCTAACGCCGCCCCATCCTGGGCCTAAGCAACACCATTTCCGTAGGCCCTGTGGCTGTTTTCCCTGCCAGGCTACGTTAGTTGGTGGCGGTGGTTGCATTTATAGACGAAAAGATGCGTTTTAGGCCTACAAAAAAATGTAGAGAGCAGAGAAGACTTTTAGTGATTAGGAGACACTGGCTTTTAATTTTAGGATTTTTTTTTTCTTTTCTCTTAAATTGTGCCAACGTGGTCGTTTGCTTTGGGATAAAGCAAGACAATCTGTCTTTTGTCATTTCGCGTATAGGTTAAATTCATTTTTTTAAAAAGGCAAGGTGTGTTTTTTTTTCTCTGCAGTCTTTGGAATAAAAGTAACAAAACTATTCAGGCTAGCTTTAATTTAGTGTTAAAATTTGTAGGCCGCTATTTATTGCTAAGTATTGCTTTTAAGTGATTCTGACCCAGGGAATATGACAGGACAGATGATTAATTCAGTGAGCCTGAATACTTGATTTATATATGTATCTACACATATACACACACACACACACACAATGGATTATGAAGAGTCCTAGTGTTTTTCTTTTTTTAATGTACAGATTTTAGATGTTTCTCATTTGTCTTGAGAAGGAATTTTATAGAATGTCGGCATTTTGATTTAGAGTGTAATGACTTCTTTTTTGTCCTTTTTAAAAGTTATGAAGAAAAAGTATTGTAGCAAACACTTGAAAAACAATTGTGTGCTCTTTGTAAATGCTTATTAGATGAAAGTGAAAAATGTTATTGGGAGTTTTATGATGTCACTTAAATTCTAAACCGAAATTGAGATCCTCAAGAAATCTCTTGTGGTTGGTGTAATAAATCATTGATTTTTATACACTTCTGCTCAATATAATAATAAAATCAAATCATAATGAAGTATTTAAGTATTATCACATTTCGTGACTTTCTGTTTTCCAAAGACTGTTCAAATTGGTGTGTTCTTGATTTTTAAGTAAAATATACATGTGGAGAAAGGATTCAGTTATTGCCTCAGATGTGCTGTGGAGTTTTGGACACACATGTTATTTTGAACAGAAACTTCTTTTGTAATAGACAAATTCATAACATGAGCTGTAGAAAGGGATGTTTTGCTGATACTCAGCTTTTTCATAATGTATCATTAAGTTGTTTGTAACATTAATAGTAAAATGACAAGAAATAAGTGCTATGTTTGAATATTTTATTACTGGGGTAATAAAATAATTTGAGATGCTCAGTTTGCTACATAATTCCTTCCACTTCCACAAGTTACTAAGAATTTCATATAATTGCTAACTTTAAAGTGCTTTTTTGTTCTCTGAGGATACACCCTTATGGTGCATTTATAAAAAGTAAAAGAAGTTTTGAGCATTTTACTGGTTCATTTTTACTTAATGAGTGGGCAGTATCTTAGAGGAAACCATGATGGACAAGAATCTGCCTTTTTCCTTTGTAATCCGGTGAATGGTTAGCTGCTGGGCAATTGTTCATCCAGTCGTGTGACCTGGGGTGCTGTCCATTTGGAGGATTCTTTTCCCTGTATTAGAAGATAAATGTTGATACAATAATGCTCTTTGGCTCTCTACTTTATGTTCCCACATACAATCATTTTCTTCTGAAAATATAGTGACTGTTATATAACTTAGTGGGCCTCTAGATTTGAGCAATCCTATTGATGGTTAATTTTTATCTATTTAATGTTGAGTTTTATTTGTTCCTTTATTACTTTTTCTCAATAGCTAGTCTGATCTGAAAAGTTGGTAATACTTGATGATTTATCAGTAGTTTGCCAGGATTAATGTGCTTTAGGCTCCTAGTGGTACAGATTGGCTCATCACTCCATAAATATTTTCTTAACACGGAAAAAGATTGAATGGCTCTAATGTGAATACGTCTTCACCTGTTTTTGTGTGTTTGTTTGTGTGTGTCATTTGGATATATTTGTTTTTAATTTTCCCCAAGAAGGCGTTCATATCTGCCAAGAATTCTTTTCTTGACATAAGCGCTTCCATTTGTTTCTCAATAGTCACTTTAATCAGAGAAGCTTTCCTTGACCACTGTATCTAAAAATATGGCTGCTCTGTATCTTCTCTGTACTACTTAGCACTGCTTGGGTTTTTTTCTGTTGCCCCTGTCACCAATTGACAGGTAAGTTCGGCCTTCTCCCTGTCATTAGAATGAGGTTCTTGAGTTCATCAACATTATCTGCAAAGCATTTTTTAAGTACATATACCATATACACTTAGTGAAATGCTTCAGTTTTAAATGTCTATTTTGGGGAAATTTTTCTGGGATTATATCATGTATTTGATAGATTACTGGAGAAGGTGTCCAGCTTGGTTTTGCTATTGGATTTGTCTGTTATTTCAATTCCTTAAAGCCAAAAACTACTGGCCTGTGATTTTACATAGAAAAATGTTGTCTATCTTCACAGGACAGGAAAACAGCCCTGCAACTATTTGAAAGCATCTATCATTGTCTCCTACATTTGTTTTCTTAAACTGTCATGTTGACTAGTTATTGAAACATATTGGAAATTCATTGTTTGTCTACTGTAAGATGCTTTCAGAATTTTTCTTACCTTATTCATTACAAACCCAGAAGGTGTATTTGACCTTATTTTCAAATAGTGAACTGAAATTCTCATAGGTTGTTTTGTCTGCCCAAGCTATCAGTGTCAGAACTAGCATTTGAACTCTTTTAATATGTGACTTTTCCACTACCATTGGATCAGGGATTTGTTGGTTTAGTGAAGCAATTTGTGAGTTGTGGTATTATTTAAGTAGATACTAAATGTTTAGTTTTAGTGGGATTTCACAGTGGAGAATACAACTGGAGTGCTTATTAGTTAATGATCCTAGTGAAGCATGTCAGTTATACAGTAACATCCACTGTAGCACTGAATATATTTTAAAAGAATTCGAATTTGAACAAATGTTTTTAATGCAACAATTTGCTGTGTATTTCTTTATATATTATAGGTCAGTAGAATTAAGTTTTAGGTGAATGTCATCTTTCTTACATATGCTTCTTTGGGGGGGGCTTTGGAGATACTTTGCTCTATAAGCTCAAAATTCTACAATCAGAAATGGTTGGCACAGTGTTAAGGTAAGAGTTTAAAGCCTGGGATTGGTGGCCTAAACCAGAGGTTCTCCAACTTAAGTGGCTGTGAATATGTACTTGGGATTTGTTAAGAATCAGGACTCTTATAAAAGGAATTCACTAATTCAGTAAGCTTTAGATGAATATCAGGATTTTGAATTTTATGTATGCATCCTAGAAGATTATGAAATGGCCCTCAGAGGACACTTTAGAATAACTTGAGGGCTGGGAATGTAGCTCAATGGGAGAGTACCTTGCCTGGTACTCATGAAGCCCTGGGCTGGATCCCAAGCACCCGTAATCAATACTATCAGCTTTTAAGGTGGAAGACAAAAACATCATACAAGATTTTTCCAAACAGTCTTCTCATTTGTCCCTGTGTTATCTAGACTTGCACAAAATTCCAGAGTACAAAAGATTGCCCAGTAAATGGAAATAAACTGAACAAATAGGCAGTTCTGAAGAAACTATTCATTACATGTTCTTTAACAGTGTTATTTTTTTATCATTGTATTTGTTTTTTCTTTTAATCAGGTAACAATAGTGGTAAAGAATTGGTAGAGAGTGCTTGCTGTGTGCATGTGCACATATGCTAGACGAGCACTCTACTGCTGTCTACTGCTTATACATCCAGCCCTTTTTTTTTTTTTTACTTTGGGACAGAGTCTCATTAAGTTGCCCACGCTAGCCTCAAACTCATGATCCTCCTGAGTCCATGGGATTACAGGTGTGTGCCAGCCACCTCACCAAGTTTGTTTGGTTTTTTGTTTGTTTGTTTGTTTGTTTTGAGATTTAAGGAAATGACTGCTGGGTAAGAAAAACCTTATTTCAGACATCAAGTAAGAGTTCAGTGCTTTTTCCTCTAGAAATCTTCATTTAATTAAAGGAGAATTGAGAACCTGGATTTTTTTTCCCCCCACAGATGCTTTTAATGTGTTAACAAGGACAATTTGATTGTTACTGCCTTTGGGCATTGGTTTTTAAATAACTTGATGTAGGATTGAAAACCCTGCCTTTTTTTTAATCTTTTCCTTTTACAGGGAATGTTATGACGGAAATTGGAACCCTTTTTTTTTTTTAAGCC
Organism: Ictidomys tridecemlineatus; assembly: GCF_052094955.1. Lineage (NCBI taxonomy): Eukaryota > Metazoa > Chordata > Mammalia > Rodentia > Sciuridae > Ictidomys > Ictidomys tridecemlineatus. Next base: position 55,266,304 of record NC_135487.1, read on the forward strand.
TACTCTTGCATTGGCCACTTTTTTTTCTTTTATCTGAGGAAGCAGCTTGCTGAGGAAAGAAGCTTTTCACCTGGTGAAGTAATACAGGGGTGAACAGGTGCCTAAAACTTTAAGCACCCCTTGTGTGCTTAAAATTTTTCTTTGAAAGTGCTCCAACCTAAAAAAGACCCAGTTGTTGAAAGTGCCTAGGAGTCATAGCTATCGGTCAAAAACATCAATTTATGGAAGCAGTTCATTATGCAGGTCAAGAAAACTCAGATATACCTCTTAATGATAGTCTTTTATTTTTGAAGTGGAGAAATTAGCAGAAAGAAAGGTTTCTAAACCAAAACTAAACAAATAGTTGGTATGAGAGCTGGTATGTGGACCATTGTAGAGCATTTGCCTAGTCCTTGGTTCAGTCCTCAGCACCACAACATTGATATTATGAAAAGCATGTTGATATTTTTATGATCTCACTTTGAGATTAAGAAAACTCTTTCTAACCTGATACATTGTTGATTTAAATAGGGATTAATAAGTATTTATCTACAGTGCAACTTTCTACATTAGTGTACAATACATTGTTTTTCTTTTGGATTGGTTAAAAGAAATGTATGTGCAATTACATGGTTTTTTCTGATTATTTTACTTGGGGTATAGGCATTGGTTTGCAAACAACCTTTGTGTCTATGCTGATAATCTTTTTGTTTGTTTTTTGTTTATTTTTTAGTGATTCACCTTTGCCAGTCTCATCTCGTGTCTGCTTTGTTAAGTTCCATGATCCAGACTCAGCAGTTGTGGCACAGCATCTGACAAATACTGTATTCGTTGACAGAGCTTTGATAGTCGTACCATATGCAGAAGGTTTGTGCTTTGTTTTAACTACCTGTGTGGGCATCCTAAGATGACCATCTACCTCAGTATAGTTGTAGAATGAGCACTAGTAGCATGTTACAATCTAAGCAATTAACATTTTGAAACCCTTGTTATACTGCAGTACATAATTCTTACTTGCAGTTTTTTAATTCTAATTATTAGAAATCAGATATTTTTAAAAGAATCTTATCTTTTGCTTTCACATTCATTGAAATCACTCCTAATTGTAACTCTCTGAGATACATCTACTTGGTTAATGTTAGATTTTATGAAAAAGTCCCAAAGGTAAATGGCTAACTCCATGTACACTTTAAAAAAAGAAAGAAAAAGTCCTTCAAGTGCATGTTGTTTTTGTTTTAAATAAGTGACTAGGTTAGTCTTATTTCCTTGAACTGATAACTTGTGCAAAAACAAACCAAAAAAAAAAAAAAATCCCACGTTGAATTCCAGTATACCAAGGGTTTTAATGATACTGGTTTTTGTGAAAGTTCAAGATTTCCTATAGCTTAGGTGCCAGATGGGCACTGGGTATTTTGTTTTTATGCCAGATTTTCTTGTTCATTCTTGTTATATTTTCTAGAATATCTCTAAATAATAAATTCTTCTCTCTGTTATTTGTGTGTGTGATTTTTGTAGTGGAGAAGGCAAATGCAAAACCCTTCCAGATGACTGAAAAACAGTGGGTCCTCTGCAGCTACAGGGGATTCTAGACATTAACTAAAGGCCAGCAAGCACTCAAGTCCCCCAAGTGTTTTCCTGGTGTAATCATTTGTTAACTACATTTTCTCTCTTTTTACATTTTAGGCTGTTAATTTGACAGAAAAATATGAGCAGGTTTTTTGGATCTAAAAAAGCCACTGTGACAAGACAACACTATTTTAATGCCATTTTGTAAAAATTTCTAAGGCATATTTTATAATTAGTTTGTTCCCAGTGTACTGCTACTTGATTTGCTTTTTGGTAACTATAAATTTTGATCAAAGAAATCACATGATAAAATTAATGGATTTTAAGTTAATAATTTAATTTACTGACCAGGATTTACTTGCTTTCCCCTTTGTTTAATAAACTGGTCAGTGGAAGCAGAATCTTGTTATTGTTGATTTTAGATGCTATTGGATCTTTGAATACAAATGTGAACATTTACACCATACCTTGTAAAAGTTGTGAAATGTCTAAATTTGGAGAAATTGCCTCTGGTTTTCTAAAGAAATTAAGTTATATTCAGAGATGGGTTAAGGCATGCTATTTAATAAGTACATTTATCTCCATAATATTAAATTGTATGGGCTCAATTTTAAGGTTCTTAAAAATAGATAATTTTTGAGTTAGTATGTTTTGGTTAAGCATTTCTTTTATGTCACTTGTGCCTATTATAGGATAAGACTAAATCACCAACAGAAAATTGTTACAGAGTTTACAATTCAGGATGAGTAGAATATATATAGGTCTTGAAAACAAGGGTCAAACCATGTGAGTAATATGCAAAATGTTTGAGTTAGCCATTAAATTTAAAGAATGCTTATTGGCAAAGTGTTACAGTTCCCAATCCTGGAACATAATACAGTATATCATATAACTGACTTTCATAAATATTTTTAGGTCCCAGTAATTTTTTAGATCTGGTTTTGAAAGTGAGGTTGGGGAATACATAAGAGAATTACAGAAGTATTTAGTTCTGAAATCTATTTTTGCTATATTTAATTATGGTATGATATGCTGTATTCATGTTATCTCCACTAAGTAATTTGATGTATTCAATTCCTTTGTCACCATTCACTCTGGTTTTAGCTCTTACACTTTGGTGTTGGCTCTTGGTCAGTTGTTTTAGAACAATAGACAAAAAGTCTACGGTAAGGAACAGTCTTAATTGATAAAACATATAGCCAGTTTGGAAGGAACTCTTTAAAGTAATGGATATGGGGGTTATTTAGGTTCCTTTGGTTAATGTTTGTTTCTTTTGTCTGTTTCTTTTTCTTTCATTTCTACACATTCATGCAGTATTTCATGGTTCTATCAAAGCAGCAGTAAAAAAAATACTCTTGACGCATGAAAATTAACTGGTGAGGGGCCTCATTGCTATTTTTAAATTGTAGTTTTATTTTTAAATAGTTTTTTTTTTCTTAATCAGAGGATCAGATGCATGACTTTTTTTTTTTTTAATGGATGCAGATCTTCTATCAGGTGTCTCACAATAAATTCAAGAGGATTTTAGTTGGCCAGAAATGTTGCAAATGCACTAATTTGACTAAGATGTTGATACTTAATATATCCTCTTGAGACATAATTTTGCATGCAAAATTATCCCTTAATCTTTGTAGGTTTGTTAATATTAATGCATAAATGCCCTATATCTAAATGATCTTCTCCCCCTTCCCCTCCATAACTCTTGGTATCTAAATTGATGACAGCTCTGACACAAGCAAGATAACAGTGCTGTGTAGTATACATTTGTTTATATTATCGGCACTTCTCAGTATAGGTGGAAGGAACCATTACCTTTATTTAACAGTGGTTTTTCTTTTTTGTTGTTGTGTTTTACAGTTCTTTTCCCTGGTTCAGCCTGAACTATATACCAGGCCCTGCTGAAAATACCACCCAACAGTTTTCTTCTGCAGCTTATCCAGTTTCTCTTAAGTGCCCTGTACATATTGTATGTTTTATGATGAGATGCAGTTTCTTAATATGTATTACAGAAATACTACTGGTATTTGCAAATATGTAGTTTAATTGTATTATTGAACTCTCATTTTGGGGGCTTGGGCACATTAACAGATTAATCCATCTGTATAGGGCTTTTGCTGTTGGATAGAATTTAAATTGTCTACATAAATATTTGTCTTAGGACCCTTAGATTTCATCTGAATACACAGATTAGGCTTTAAAAACAGACACACATGTCATTTGGGGCATAAGAAGTTTGGCTCAGTTAGCTTTTGAACTGACACTCAGTAGCATTTTTTTGGTATGGTTAGCATGGCACATATTGGAACATAAAGCATTTTACTGTACAGGTAAGGAATGTGCCATGTTGTTTTACCTATTCTCTCTCACTACCACCCCCCAACCCCCCCCACACACACACATTCCGTGTGTATTCAGAAACATCCATATTCATTTTCATGAGTCAGCAAAAGCCCTACGCTTGATTCCAACAGAATATTTCCTTTACATACTTTTCTTCTCTTAATTTTTACAAAATTTGTATGGTAGGTGTAAAAAAAATCATAGTAACTGTACCATATTATTAACCCCTAAATCAAACTTTTTTTGTCTTGTGTATCTTGATTTTTCTGTGTGCTTTATAGTGAAGCAGCCGACACGAGTCGTTGTTCATAAAACAGCTTTTGAAAGTTGAGAGCACACCCCTGGAGAACCGACTGTGCTTGCTTACGTTTGGTTCATGACTTAAAAATCGAGTACAGGTGATGAAATCTTGGCAGTGTTAACAAAAAAGTAGTGTGTATTGTGCTATTTTTTTTTTACTCTAGAAACTTAACCATTTGTAGACAAAAGGAAACAAATTTTCACACATTGAAGTTTCATTCTGACATAAAATTAATGATAAATAATCATATAGAGATCAAGCTTTATATTTTAGCGAACAATAAGTACTTTCAACAAACTCAGGTGGTGTATCAGGGAGACATTTTCTGGGTGTTTTTGTGTGTTTTCTGTTTTACAAAAAAATGTGTTCTCATGCAAGGATATTTCTCTGCAGGAGTTATTCCTGATGAGACTAAGGCTTTGTCTCTGTTGGCACCAGCAAATGCAGTGGCAGGTCTTCTGCCTGGTGGTGGACTTCTGCCTACACCTAACCCACTTACCCAGGTACTTGATCTCTTGAATTCTGAAAAGATGGAAAGAAACCCAGAACTGTGGATAAAATATATTTTACTTTTTAAGTGCTCTCAGTATTCTAGCACATAGAGCAATATCATTTAAAGGATTGTAGTATAATCAAATACACAGAGACATTCTCCAAAAGAACATCCTAAAAATTATAAAATATGTTTTATACGTATCTCAAAACAACCTATTAGTAATTGTGGCAGGGATGGGGTGATCTTCCTCAGTATTAACACTTGAGAACATGCCATTACAAATTTGTTCATTTGATCCAGGAAGGAAAATAAAGCTGAAGTTCAAATTGCTTAAATGAAGCTTTCAATTGCCCTTTGATTTTTTTTTTTTTTTTTTTTTTTTTTTTTTTTTTTTTTTTTTTTTTTGCTGTTATTGTGGGGTTGGGATTAAGAAGGTGGCTTGAAAATGAAATTGAAATCTGGATTGGGATGTTTGCTTTGAGGAAAGTAACGTTGATTAGAATAATGATTCTAACTGGTAATGCTTTAAGAAACATATTAAGAACTAACAGGCACTCTGAATTTATTTTACTTTTTGTAGTGCTGGAAATTGAATTCAGAACTTCATGCATAATGGGGAAATGCTCTACCACTGAGCTGCATCCCCAGCCAGAAAGGCATTGAAATGTCTATATTTTAACTACTCCAAGAGATTATACAGGGCTTTTAAAAATAATAGTGAATGATGTGCCTCAACTAGAAATTTATAAAAATATCCTATCATGTCATCTTTCCTGTATAAATAATTGGTTCTGTTAACTGTAGAATATGGGATCATGGAAAAGATCAGTATCTCCTGGATTTTAGATATAAATTTGATTAGTACTTAGCTTCTTGGCTTTGGTTTTGCAGTTTTGTTTGTTTGTCTTGCCTATGGGACGATAAATGGGTAATTTCTTTGTCTTTTGGTGTATAAAATTTTATGTAATAATTATTAGTATTAACAAAGCATTTCACCTGTACTTAGTAAATACTTAAATTACAGAGTTGGATGATTTGTATTGACCAGATAGTATATGAAACTAGATGAACTTTAAGCACAGTTCTTGTGGAGAAAGACTGCTTCTAAAGTTTCAGAATTTTACAAGATTTTTGTCCGTTTAAATTACGGGCTAATTGGAATTAGGCAGGAAATAGAACCACATAGTAATTTGAACAGGGAAAATTTAATATAAAATAATAATAACTATTAGGGAAGCAGTAGGGGAAATCTAATGACAGGAATCATAGTATGAGAAACACTGCTGAGGCAGAAAGAATACAAGGAAGAAGCATATTTAGACCACAGGACTTAGACTCCTGTACAGATTTAGATGTCTGAAAGGGTAGTGATTTTCCTGGATTCCCGTAGAACAAACCAGGAAGCTATTCAAGGAGACGGCACTAAACTATATGGGAGGTAAAGGCCACTGAGTATCCCACATGACACTGTACGAATAATCAGACACAAGAATTACTTCCTCAGTATCCTTCCAGCATTCTTAATAGGGCAGTCAGTCATTCAAGGAGAAATGAGTGGTGTCTCAAGTAGCACAAAATACAGCACTTAAAGTAAGTGCTAACCATTGGTATAAGGAACAAAAAAGCCTTAATGAACAAAACTTGAATATTTACAGATTGGCGCCGTTCCATTGGCTGCTTTGGGAGCTCCTACTCTTGATCCTGCCCTTGCTGCACTTGGGCTTCCTGGAGCAAACTTGAACTCTCAGGTACAACTTCTTATTCTATTTTTTGGCCTACTTTTCTAAAAAGTTTGTTTTATTAACTGTTCATTTGCATTTCACAAGCAGGGGTTTAAAGTAGAAAATAGATGTGTAGGTAGTTAACACAAAAATCAGTATGTCATGCAGTCAGTAACTGGGACATGCTTTTTTTTGGTACCAGGATTTGAACTCAGGGACACTGAACCATTGAGCCACAACCCCAGCTCTATTTTGTATTTGAACTCATGATCCTCCTCTCAGCCTCCCAAGCCTCTGGGATTACAGGTGTGCGCCACCACGCCCAGCTGATTGGGACATACTTTCATAAGTTATTTTCCTCTTGCAAATTTTTGGGTTTTGTTTCGGTTTGATGTGTTTTATTTTTTCATTGAAATTTAGCTTTTTTTAAAAAAAATTCTTGTTTTGTAGCAATCTTTTAAAACTAAGAAGTTGGAGTTTTATTACGTGTATATTTAAAATGTTCATTTCCCTCTTAAAACAATCAAGAAGTAGTTCTGTAAAATCTAAATTGTTAGCTTTCACTCTTCATATAACTTGTTAAAGCTGTTCTATTCAGTACAGTAGCCATTAAAAAATACACTGCCACCTGTCTTTATTTTTTTAATGTGGATTATAAAAAAATTAATGTGTAGCTTGTGTTTTATTCTGTTTGTTAGCATCATGCATAGAGCATGTTACTTTTTATGGGTTTGACAGAATTGCCCCAGTGCATTTCAGTGTACTGAGAAAATAAATAGCATCATTATTTGTTGCATGTATTCTTTACTAATTTTTTGTTTTTTGCAGTCTCTTGCCGCAGATCAGTTGCTGAAGCTTATGAGCACTGTTGATCCCAAGTAAGGGTTTTGTTTGTTTCCATTGATGATAGTGTGTGTGAATGTCTAGTGTATCATTATTTTTGATAGTACATGTTCTTAAGGCATATGTTACATATTGTTTTCTAGAAATGAAGGAAATCTAGAAGTAAACCCACATATTAAGGGTCTTATTTTAGTGTAATGTCTGTCTTTCATAATAAATGTAAATGGCTTATACTAGGATAATAACATAAAAAAGTATCCTAGAGTCAAACACCGTGGTGCACATCTGTAATCCCAGCCACTCAGGAAGATAAGGCAGAAGGAACGTTTGAGGCCAGCCTCAGCAACTTAACCAGACCCTGCATCAAAAAGGATCAGGGCCATAGCTCAGTGGTAAAGTGCTGCTAAGTTTAATCCCCAGTAATCCTTCCACCTCCCCCTACTTAAAGTACGTGAGTCCCTTCATGGCACTTATGCTGTGGTCGGGAGGAAGGGCATTGATATTTTATTATAATAAAGCATGTGCATTCAACTAGGGAAAGGACAGAGATGTTTAGTTTAGGGAACTTACTATAAAGGGAAAACTTAGTTTGAAGATCAAAGGCTATCCCTGCGGATAGTAGGACTTAAAGAAGCAAAGCTGAAGGGAAAACTATCCCAAAGCAAAGTCATGCAAGTTGCATAATCAATAGCTCACACATTCTTTGGGGATTTTGATAAATGCTGTTCAAGCTATATAAATGAAATTGTTTCTTCCTAATTTGGTAAAACTCATTACCAGTAAGTGGAAGAATATGGTGGAAGGGAAGACAGAATCTTAGTGAGTGACCTTTTTTCAGATAGTTAAAATTCAAACGGGGCCAGATGCAGTGGCAAACTCATGTATCTCAGCGGCTTAGGAGGCTGAGGCAGGAGGAACATGAGTTCAAAGCCAACCTCAGCAACACAGCAAGGCCCTAAGTAACTCAGTGAGACCCTTACTGTAAATAAACTATGGAAAAGGGCTGAGGATGTGGTTAAGTGCCCCTGGGCTCAATCCCCCGAACCACTGCCCCCCTCCCAATTCAAACATGTACCCACCATCCAACTTAAAATGTCACCAATACATTGAAGTTCTTTCTGTATCTATTTTATATGACATTTCCCACCATTTCCTCAAATCTACTGTATTAATTTGGTGTCTGTAATTTTTTTTAACATATATGAACCACTAAGGACCATCTTTAGATCTTTAGCCTTCCCTTGATTTTTTTTTTTTGGTGTGTGTGTGTAACTGGAAATTGACAGGGGCTCTCAATAACTGAGTTACATAACCAGCCCTTGTTAAATTTTATTTTGAGACAGGCTCTCACTGAGTTAACAGAGGCTGGTTTTGAATTTGTGATGTGTCTTACCCTCCTAAGCCACTGGGATTATAGGCATGCACCGCTGCACTTGGCTCCATTCAGAATGTCATGTGTAACTTTGATGGGCCATTGTCCATTGCCTCAGTTTCTCCCCATTTGTAAACTTAAAAAAGTTAAAGCCCAACAAAGAGATTGTAGAATTCTTTTAAAAAGTTTTTGATGTTCAGCAAGAATAAAAAGGTATTTTACTATTCCAGAATTCCAGATCTGTATGAATCATTAAAATAGAGATGTCTATTATAAATATTCAAAACCGTGCTGCTATATATCATTTATTAAGGTTATGGAATCCCCCCACCCTTTATTTCAAGGAATAGTTTACTGAAATTATGTTACATGAAACTAAAGTATACTACTTATAAGTGTAGGGTTGAATTTTAAAATATTTCTATCCTTGGTTCTTCTTTGTGTTTTAGGTTGAATCATGTAGCTGCTGGTCTGGTTTCACCAAATCTGAAATCAGATACCTCTAGTAAAGAAATAGAGGAAGCTATGAAAAGAGTACGTGAAGCACAGTCCTTGATTTCTGCTGCTATAGAACCAGGTAAAATATTTTTATGCAATTTTTTTGGAAATTAAACTAATATTCTTGACAAATGATGATGGCCTGCATGTAAAAATGTGTTGAATAATACTCTAGTTTGTTTTTGTTTTTGTGTTTTTTTGATGTTTGCAAATTCTGATAAATAAAAGATCATGTAATGGAGTGCCACCCAGGCATATTTGGAAATATCTGGAGAAATTTCTGGTTGTCACACTGGTACCCAGCTGCATTTAGTAAGTAGAGATTGAAATGTCGCTAGACCTACTACAGTAAACAGGAGTCCCACATACTACAACAATGAACCATTCCAAAATGTCAGCAGTGCCTAGGATTAAGTAATACCTGGTATGATATTTTGGTTGTTATTAATCATTTTTATTTGTCTAGGTTGGTATAGCCTAATCAGAAGAGCCCATGAAATGCTTCTATCTTTGTTTGAAGAAAAATCATTTGTCTTATTCTTTATAGATTCTTTTTTTTTAGTTCTGAATGGACCTCTATTTTATTTATTTATATGTAGTACTGAGAATCGAACACAGTGCCTCACACATGCTAGGCAAATGATCTGCCATTGAGCCACAGCCCAGGCTTCTAGATTATCTTTTAATCAATTAAATTTTCAGTAAGTAGCCAAGGCCACAAGGAAAGCAGTAGAAGCTTTGGATACACAGATGGTTTTGTGTAACTCAGAACATTTGGCACTTGTCCTCTAAACTGCTTTTAGTTGAAAACTCATGAGTAAAAAATAAAAAAAAAAAATATTTTTTTCTAAGATTTTTGGGAATTTATTGATTGGATCCTGTTAATTGAGGGTCCTAAATGTGAAAGAGGAACTTATTGTCACTTTAATGATAATCCACATATGAAAACTTCAATGCTTTTATTTTGCTCTTTAAAGTAAGCTAGGCAAAATGGCACACACCTTTAATCTGGTGACTCAGAAGGATCACAATTTCAAGGCCAGCTTAGCAAGACCCTGTTTCAGAGTTTAAAGAATAAAAGGAGTGGGGATGTGGCTCACTGGTAGAGTGCTCCTGGGTTCCGTACTCAGTTTTGCCCCCCAGAAAAGAAAAACACATGAAAATTAAAGCAAACATTAATCTGACTGATTATAGCTGTATTTATGAAGAAATCTCAAAAAGGAAAAAAGGACTCAAACCTTCTAAAGAACAAATCAGAAATCGCCTATGAATGTGAAAGATAACCCTTTTTATTGATTTGTAGAAAATACCTTCACAGCCTTTTAATTGTGGCAAGTAAGATAGTAAAGGGAACTGTTAGCTGAGAATCAGAAATCTAATAATAAAGATCCATCGAAAGCCTAAATTATTTGTGTCACTTCCGCAAGCTTCAGCAGTGGATTATGAAATGATCACTTGTGACATAAGTATATACGTAAAATTAAAGTAATAAGAAAATTCTTTGAATAACTCTTGAATGGGAGTAATTTTTCTGTTAGATTATTTCTAAATATTGGTTCCTTTTTTTTTTTTTTAATTTAAAAAAAATCCAGATAAGAAAGAAGAAAAAAGAAGGCATTCAAGATCAAGATCACGTTCTAGGAGGAGGAGGACTCCCTCATCTTCTAGACACAGGTTAGATTGCTTTTTGAAGTCAGTTATATCTTTTACAGAGATAGTTTCTGTATTTCTGAATTTGATGTTTGCGGACTAGTTCCTGGTTAAAGTATATTTTGGTAACCATTGCTGTTAACAGTATATGAATGAGTTCTCACACATAAAGTGAGGAAAGATATGAATTAAATCTATGGCTCATACTATTAAACTCAAAAATCTGTGGGTGGTCTTATGAATTACTGGATAAACCAGTTGATAGTATCATTCTCTCACTTATCTAGAGTAATACTAAATTTGTTCTTTTTTCCATATGACTTCCCTCTATAAGTATATTAGGTCTCTACAGTCCAGTTTTCAGAATCCTTTACACTTATAAACAACTGGAGACAGTGGTTTTGTTTTTACTGCTTTGCAAATCTGTAATGTTTACCTTAAAAGAAGACAATTAATAAGTGCCAAAATTTGACAGGTGATAGTTTCTATAAAGGTAATTGCCATATGGAACTGAAACCCATAATAATGAACTTTTTATAAAATTCTTTTAACTTAATAGTTATCTCTCAGACTTTGAATAGAACTTTTTCGCAAGCTTAATCTTTACAAGAAGGCAAAGGCAGCTAATTCAACTCAGTCATACAAGTCCTTCTTGATACACCATTGTACTTTAATCAGCATCAGTAGTGATTATGCATACTTTAAATATTACTCAAGAATTAATACTACTACTGCTTTAGCAGTAAAGAACTAGATGTAATAAAATTAATAATTTTTACTGTTTCATCAAATCATTCTTATTAGAAGCAGCATTATCTTTCTTTTACGTTTATACAGAAGTGCCAATGATTGGTACAGTACATTTGCCATTACTTTGATTTGTGACAAGAAAATGCCAGTACCTTTCCTTATGCTGTTGCATCATTAGTGCAAATATCAAGACAATGAAAAAATTTACTACTATTTTGAAAATAATTTTGACTATGTGGACCCCAAAAAAAGGGTTTCATAAATTATGCTTTCTGAAACATTGCATTTGATGACTTACCACCAACCATTTCAGCCATTCTTTATTTTACCTAAACTCCCTGTTCAAGTTACCTTAATTATATTCTAGTCTAAGCCCTGGCAGGGTAGTACTTAAAATTGTGATATTCAAAATAAATAAAAAATAATAAAATTGTGATATTCCAATTGTTGATTATTTCAGCTAATTTTCAGATTTAGTACCACTTGGTTCTTCTTCTGAAACCCAGTTCATACCATGTCTATATTTAGTATCTTCATGGATTATTTTAGAAGTGTTCTGTGTGATGTCTTCTATTCCCTGTCACCCAACTTCTCCCTGACCATCTCATTCTTAGAGATGGTAATGAGAAACTTCCACTGCATTAATGATAAAGAAGACCACAGAATAGCTTTCAGTTTATTTCCGAGTCAGTGTGACATATCTTTCCACACATTGTCATTTTCTACTTCAGAACAGTTATGAAACTACTTGCCTTACCAATGTTTTCTTTATGCCTTCATGTGTTGGCTCATCATGTTCCTTCTTCTCTAATAATACTGTTTCTTATATCTTCACTTCCCTTTGAGGAACTACTTCTTTCTGAAAGATATGGCTTAAATTCTACTGTTTATGTGAAGTGTTAGTACTACTCAACTATCTTAAATCTTCCAAGACAATGCTCTCTCATAGTCTGATCTCTAATACAATATATCTTTTACTGGGATTGCCATAATTTTTTTTCTAAATCATATTCTTAAAATTGAGAGTCTATATCTTTTCCTTCTCCTTTCTCATTCTTTCTCAGTTAAGAACTCTAGCAGCTTTATTCCTATGTACTAAATACTATGACTCTCAAATTTTAATAATGATGTACTTTTGCTACTGAAAAACAGTATTGAAACATTTCTCTGAATTCAGCTGCTTATAATATAACATAATTATTGTGAGTACAGTATCTTAGTCTTTTTTGTTTTTGTTTTGTTTCATTTTGTTTCTTGAGACAGAGTGTTACTTGTGCCCAGGCTGGCTTCAGACTCCGGGGATCAAGTGATCCTCCTGATGCCTGGACTCTAGGTGTGTGCCACCATGCCTAATATATCTTAAGAATTTTAATTATTGTGACTTTCAGTAAGCCTCTTTGTTTACACATTTGGTATACTTATCTCTAAATTTCCTGATAACTTAAATAAGTACAGTAAAAGTGTCTCTTGCAATATGTTGGCCTTGAAAAGTAATTGTTTTAGGCTCTAGTGATTTGATAGATTGTTGCAGTACCTCTGTTTCTTAGATTTTTCAAAATTTATTAAATCTATGTTTAGAAAGTTGAAAAAATGCTCTTGTAGTATTCAGTATTGCTTTCTGTGTACATTATAGGTAGGAAAAAAGGCATAACTTGGTTATTAAAAATGTTTTACACATTTTCTTAAAGCTAGAATGTTAAGATGAGATGTACTTAATTCTAACAACATTGATTTTTTGTTTTCCAGAATTTTTAAATCTTTTTAGAATAAAATGGTAATTCTGATGTTTCATAAGCTAACTATTTCCCTCACAGTTGTTCTTAATACCTTAAGTCAGTTACTGTAGTAGTTGACTAGGGGTACGCTAGTGAATAAATGTGACATATTTCCCCTGTTCTTCTGGAGGTTACAGAAAAGTAGATAAACATTTAAAAATTTCTTGGGATATGGAGGTATTATTATAAGAGATTCAAGGATGGCTGCAAATAAGTGTTACAAATAGAAGTTAATTGTGAGTTTAATAAGGTGGTACTAATGTTTTTTTCTTAATATTTTGTTTTACTTGTAGTTGGACAAAATACCTTTATTTTACTTTTATGTGGTGCTGAAGATCGAACCTAGTGCCCTGCATGTGCTAGGCAAGCACTCTACCACTGAATCACAACCCCAGCTCCACCTAATGGGTTTTAAGGCAGTTTGTTCAGGGAATTAATTAAAATCAAAGCTATATTAATACATCAGTAAAGGAAAATCAACTATTCTCTGAAGTAGCTGCTATTTTATTTCTTTGACTCTTGAAGAACCAGTTATCAAGGAGGTTAGATAGTACTCTTAAGAGGTGTGGCAAAGACTTTGAATACTGACCCTTTGTATTTCTAAAATATGTTTCACAGAAAGCTTGGTTGCTAAATGTTAAATGATCAAGACTAAACAAAGGACTACAACTTCTTTTTAATTATTCTTAACATAGAGGTATTAACATAGTAGTAAAGAATTGGTGACAACATCTGAAGATTAAATAAGCTTAAAGAGAATATGCTGGAAGAAAAGCCAAGGGGCATACAGAAACATTGGTCAAATGATAGCAAAGAGAAGATCATGTGGAGACCGTGATATGTTGAGGGGGGAAAAAAGAGCAAAAGATACAGTTAGTGAGTTGAATATGTAAGGCCTAGATTGCGTAAGAGTTTTTTTAAATTGTGAATTAAAGAATTGAAATATATTTCAGAAATGACTGCAACCCACTAAGTAGTCTTCATTTATAAAAAGGGATTATAATGGTACATACTTTATACAGTTACTATGAAGCCTATTTCTAAATCATATAGAAAGCCTAATATAAGTATTTGATAATAGATAAATATTGTTTTATCTGGAATTTTGGAGGAAAAATTAAAATGCCATGTACTTGTTTAAAATAATGTCAGAGAATTTGTTTTTCCTTCATTCTCTAGTAGTGCTTCTAACCTTTGAGTTGTAGGTACAGTGGGAATAGGAAGACTGGTCTGAAATGTTGAGCAGAACATTGAAAGATGGGGAATTGAAGTGTTAAAAGGTATCCAAGATGTTTATAGGTTGAATAATGACAGCAACTGGTAAGGGAAGATTATCCCCACTTAATTCACAGTCCATATGTCTGAGGCTGATTGAAGTATTAAGTATTAAGTATTCACTATTAATTCACAATTAAGTATTCACTAGTCTTTTTACAATATACATGTATTGCTTCTATTACATTATTAGGCGATCAAGAAGCAGGTCAAGGAGGCGATCACATTCTAAGTCAAGGAGTAGACGACGATCCAAAAGTCCAAGACGGAGAAGATCTCATTCCAGAGAAAGAGGTAGAAGGTCAAGAAGCACATCAAAAACCAGGTATTACTGATTATTAACATTGGGTAAAAATGCATGTTTTTGCGTTCCTAGGACTCCAAGTACTGTGCTACTTGGAACAAAAAGAGGCAAGGGTACAGGTAGATAGAGCTACACAGGGGAAGAATATACTGGAGACTTGAGGAGGCTAACATTTATTTTCTTGTCTCCCATAAACTAGAACTTCAGCCCATAGGTGTGAATGCCTCTAAAATTTCTTTTTTCTTTTCTCTTTTTTTTCCCTAGGTAAAATTTCTTAGCAGTAAAAATTCTTAGCTGTCCCTTTTACTTCATTTTCTTCTTTCCACTACTGCAAAAGATTTAGTGTTGCCTGCCATTCCTTGTGGTATGCCAAAGATTAAGATAGACAGTTATGCTTCATTTCTCTTTATATGTCTCATTATTCAGTGACTTAGAAACATGTATTATGGATCAATATGTGCCAGACATTGAACTGTACTACAAAAAGTCTCTTATCCCATGATTTGAGACCAGTACAGAGTTAAACTAAAGATTCATAAGGAAAAGAAAGAACATCTTAGTGTTCATTTCCATTTACATATACTTTCAAGAACTAAGCTTTCATAAAGATCTGAACCTTTTTAAAAAATTAGCCTGTCTAGTTTTGAGTTACACATAACCATATTGATTTTCATTCTATAGTGGCATGAGAGCTTTATCATTTGAAAAGTATATCGATTTTCATTGTTTTTTCCCTTGGTTATTTATCTTTGGTAAGCATATAACTTGACAGTGGGAATAGAGGAGATAGGAATACTGGGTATTCAACTCATAATGGGATTATGTCGCTAAATGGATTATATGTTAATCTAGTCAAATAAGACTGCATATTGGAACAATTATCTTACGCAGAATTGGGCATTTTTTCCTCAAGAGTTTTCTGTGTATTAGAGTAATAATTGGAGAAAGACTGTGATGGTTGCCATGTACATTGGAAGAAGATTGAGAAGTGACTAGAATATTACATTCTGAAACATTTAACTTGACTTTGTTAGGACCGCGGCATCAGATTGAAGCCAGCTTTAGCAATTTATTGACCAACTTAATGAGAGCCTGTCTTAAGAAGGGATAGGGCTGGGGTTATAGCTCTGTGGTAAAGCCCCCCCTTGGGTTCAATACCTAGTTGACCACCTCACCCATACACAAAAGGTACTAACCATGCAAAACATGACTGTAATTTGAAATATGTAATTTGAAATAGAGGTACATGATCAATTTGTGGAAAGCATACCCTGAAACATTTTAGGAAATTAATAATTGTCACTTAAGAATTAGGTGATAGCCAGTTGGATGAAAAGAAGATCAATGCTAGAGCAAGATAACCAGAGAAGGAATGGGATGAAATAGAGAATATATAGTGAAAAGATTATCATACAACAGCAAACGGGGGATACTTTGATCCCTAATAGTTGAGGATAGGATGTTTTTAAGAATGTAGTTAGATTTGATTGTACTTTTGTTTTCATTTGTAATACTGTATATATTGGAGTCTTAATTATACATTCTTATTATGTTTATTTATTAGAGATAAAAAAAAGGAAGACAAAGAAAAGAAACGTTCCAAAACACCACCAAAAAGTTACAGCACAGCCAGACGTTCGAGAAGTGCAAGCAGGTAAGGTGGCATCCTGAATTCTTTGCATATTTTTACTTTAAGGTTATCAGAAGGCTGTGAATGTAAAATATGCTTCAGAACATTAATACTCCAGTGTTACAAAAGGAACACTTTACCAAAATTCAATGTTTTTAAAGGCAATTTGTGAAGAACAATCTGAAGTTTATCATCTTGTAGCATAAAGTGTATTTAAAAATAATGTGGAATTTAGCCATGTCAGTGCCTGTCTTTTTTTTTTTTTTTAAGGTCTAGATGAACACAATACTTTTGTTTAATTCATTTTTATATAGCACTGAGGATCGAACCCAGTGCCTCACACATACCAAGCAAGCGCTTCACCTCTGAGCTACAACCCCAGCCCCAGTGTTTCTATTTTAATGTGAAATTTTAATCCCTAAAGCGTATCAAATTGTTACATTAAATTAGTTTTATTAAGAGTTACATTTGCTGTATCCACATATTAGTACTCAAGAATATTTCCTTTTTATATTGTGGCATTGATAAATTAAGGGAAGACAGTGGAAGTTCTGATTTGTATCATTTTTAGATTTTAAAAGTCTATTTTTTAAATTGTCATAATGAAAATTAAAAGTGTCACAAACTTTTCCCCACATAAAATGTATTTCATGCTTAACTTGGATTTTTGTGATCTTAATAAGGACTGGCCATACTTAATATTGTTTCTTTCAGATATTATTTATGCTTTACTTCAGTGTTTGATACCTTATGTCATATTCTTAAAAACTCAAAAGTGGATGAAAGACTTAAAGAGCCAGAGCCAAAACTGTAAAACTTAAAACAGAAGTAAATTTCAATGACCTTGATTGACAGTGGTTTTCTACATGAAGACACCAAGGGAACAAGCACAATAGAAGAAAAATTACAAAAGAAAAACACCAGAATCGCAAATTTTAAACTCTCAAGGAAGTTAAAGTCTGCTCATGGAGTGCAAGAAAATATTTTTAATGTATAGACCTGATAAGGAATTTATATCTAGAACATATAAAAAATTCTTAGAGCTTAGCAATAGAAAGGCAGATAACCCAAGTAAAAACTAGTCAAAGGATCTATGTAGGTGCTTCTCCAAAGAAGTATGCAAATATAGTTCATAAGTACATGAATAATCTTAAACATTTTAGCCACCAAGGAAAGGAAGTCAGTCACAATGAAATACTATTTCACACCCACAAGGATTGTTGTGATCAAAAAGATAAATCAATGTTAGTGAGGAATTAGAAAAAATTGGCAATAGCTCTGGGGAAAACAGGCTGGCACTTTCTTAAAAAGTTAGAACAGAGGTTTTTAACCCTGCAGTTTTACTACTACAGATTTTTTTTTAAAAATGCACTCATGTAAATGCTTGTAAAAAAAAAAATTTATAGCATTATTCATGATAGCCAAAAAGTCAGTGCAGATGTCCACTAACAAACAAGTAGATAAACAGATGTTCTAATACAGTAGATTATTTGGCATTAAATAAAAATAATATGGATGAACATTGAAAACAGGCCAGAAGCCAGTCATAGAAGTCATGTGAATGGTTCTATTTATATGAAAAGTCTAAACTAGGCAGATATTAGAGATCAAAACTTGGTAAAGGGAATGGGATTTCTGTGGATCTGAATGAGAATGTTCTTGCAAAGTACGCTTACAGAAGAAAGAAAAGGAAACAAGGTTTAAGTACCAAAAGGAATACAATATCATCAAGTCTGAGGGACAGGTGGCAAAAAGCCATAGGAGATGGGAAGTATAGCATATGTTTTCTTGCCTTAAAAACCAAAGAGGGACTGGAGCTGTAGCTCAGAAGCAGAACTTGTACTTAGCATACACAAGGCCCTGGGTTCAGTCCTCAGCACCAAAAATAATAGAAAATTAATTAAAAAAAAAAAAAGACTTTTACCTATTGGTTATATACCTTATCTCTTGAGTAGACCATTCTAAGTTAAAATTGTTTTGTTTTTATTAAATACTTACTTTGCAGCAATACCTCAATATATTGAGGGGCACAAAAATACAAAACATTTCTTCCACATAAAGAATTTGTAGTATCAATTACACAGAAGAGTAGCAAGAAGTGTAACATTCATATTCTTGACAAACTTAGTAAATATTCGATGAATAAATGTTGATTGCTTTGCACATGGTCATCTTTCACCCAATAACTTAAGAATTCAGGAGCTTTTTTTTAAAGCCACAATAAAAAGTAGGTGAAAACCGTCCTAAAAATAATTGTTTAAAGCAGAGTTGGTGGGGCAGATTTTGCTGGGATGTAGGGAGTCTATATAACTAATACTTGGCAACTCTACTTTTCTGGATTTCATCTAATGATTTAGAAGCTTAATTTTTGTGTATTAATGACTGCCTTCCCAAAACATTATTGAATTATCCTAAATCTGTTCTAGCCACCAAAGATTTGAATCTAAAACTGAATTTCCTCCATAATAGGTTGAATTTTTCTTGCTTGCATTAGAACTTTTGTTAATTAGTTCTTTCTCAAACCTAAGAGTGTTTCTGCTCAAAACAGTTTTGTGAAACAGGTCTTACATTATTAGAATCATGTTATAGAAGTTCCCAGTGGAGCTAATTAGATCGCACTGTATTTTAAAGTCTAGTTTGCACGTTTGTGTTTCTAGAGAGAGACGACGAAGAAGAAGCAGGAGTGGAACAAGATCTCCTAAAAAGCCTAGGTCTCCTAAAAGAAAATTATCTCGCTCACCATCCCCTAGGAGGTAAAAATGTTAATTGTTTTGATCTGGCCTTTATGATTTTCAGAAGTTCTAAAGATTTTTAAATTGTCTTTGTTTTTTATAACCTATGTATTTTTTTCCTTTTGGGGTATTGAAAGTGTTTGAGAAGGTATCTTATATTCTCTTTATATTCTTGAGTCTTAATCAGATCTTCCCATCTTCTTGCCTGTGGTATCTGTGTACAAATTGATGACTTTATTGTCCAGTTTTGAAATTGGATCTTCGCTGTCCTCTTTTTATCTTGTGGAATTAAAACTTATTGCTCATATTCAAGGGTGAAACTTCTTGTGAGGTTCCTTTAAAGGATCTTTTTTGAGCACATTTTAACTGTCATTTTAGACATAAAAAGGAGAAGAAGAAAGATAAAGACAAAGAAAGAAGCAGAGATGAACGGGAGCGATCAACAAGCAAAAAGAAAAAGAGTAAAGATAAGGAGAAGGACCGGGAAAGAAAATCAGAGAGTGATAAAGATGTAAAAGTATGTATACAAACTGATTTAGTTTGGAATTTGGAGTGGTGTTTATGCTTTCAAGAAATTCTTTTTCTTTGAAGAAACTTACTTTTATTATTCTCCTTGGCAAAGCAGGTTACACGGGATTACGATGAAGAGGAACAGGGGTATGACAGCGAGAAAGAGAAAAAAGAGGAGAAGAAACCAACAGAAACAGGTTCCCCTAAAACAAAAGAATGTTCTGTAGAAAAAGGAACCGGTGATTCACTAAGAGAATCCAAAGTGAATGGGGACGATCATCATGAAGAAGACATGGATATGAGTGACTGAGTACTGCCTCTGTGGGAGTCCAACTGTATACATGCATCAGTGTCATTCCTTTGTGTGATTTATTAATGCTGTATTTGTTCATCTCAATCCTAGATGTATACAGCTGAGTTATAAATGGTTATAAAGCTCCTGATATTGATATTAGTTATTTACATCAAAAAGCTTTTAGAAAATGGTACTTGGGTAACCAGCTCTTGTCGTGGTGAAATCTGATTGAGTAACCAAGCAGTTTTACTATTCTGGTGCTGCTTCATAACAAAAGTGAAAAGCTGCATGCATCTACAGCAGGCATGGATTGTTTATGTTGTATGATCTCCTTTATTACGTAAGTTCACTTATAGTATTTCTAGAATTTGATTCATTGCCGTAATAGAGCCATGTAGGGAATGCACTGATTGCATGTTATTGTGGCAAGAATATCCTAAATGTCATTAAAATCCTCCAACATGATGGATCTACTTATGGTCTTGTTTGTTGACATGACAAATTAACATTCTTAGAGTTACATCTGGAAATGAGCATTTGAAATAGATAATCCTATAAGCCTTGTGGCTCAATTTTTGTGGCTTTTGTTTAACTTTTGAAAGGTTATATATGCACTAACCTTTTTTGATGGCTAATTAGGCTTTAATTACAGAAACAACATTTCAAATAAAACTGTCTTTGGCGGTGAGTAAATAGCAACATTTTGAAGTAGAGTTGTGTACTTTTTCATGGGTATTTGGGAATTTTTTTCCTAACGTAATTTATTCCATATCTACATCAGTGAAAGTTATCCGCCTATCCTGAGTCCATCTGTAAAAGAAAGTTGTATCTTGTCCTGATTTTCAATTTTTCTTTTTGTTTTAAGCTCACTTATGGAAAAAGGGGTAGTGCATTTTAAATTGACCTTCGATGCTTTTAAAATAAGATAGATCTACTTGATAATGTACTTTTATTTGATCTCAAGTTGTACAAAACCAAGAAATTTTGTGTTACTATTACTATAGTAGTAATCTTAATGCACACAGTGATTCCATGTTATATGCAAAGTAGTTAGGCAACTGTTTTCTTAGTTACAGGAGTTTCAGGCTTCACTTTTGTGCAGTAAAAACAAAAGTAGGCTACAGTCTGTGCCATGTTGATGTACAGTTTCTGAAATTGTTTTACAAGACTTTGATAATAAAACCCTTAAACTTATGTTCATGTTCCTGTAAAACTGTATTTGTATTTATTTACATTATTGAATGTAAGACATTTACCTCATTCATTTTACCAATTCTTTCTCTTTCTATCCACATTTAAATACAGTAACAAAATGAAATCCATCACCTTATGCTGGTATTTGCCATCAGAATTGTCAAATAATTGAATTTCTATCTAAAACAGTCTTGATATAACTTTCTCATATTTTGGATATGGGAATGGGGTTGGATTACACCATGAACTTTAGGATAAACAAATGATCCACTTATAATCTAGTAAATTTATATTTTCAGTGAAATAATGTTTGCCTTTTCTGAAATAATATAGAAACTGTCAATGATATGTATGCTGTACAGTACTAAATAGTATATTTATTCGTTTATGAAATTAGGAGTGTTTGGCTAGGATTAAAGAAAGTTGAGACTTGGAGTTGTAGTTTTATCCAAGTTTTCAGTAAAATTGATTTTTTAAAAAAAACTGTTCTAAAAGTTGAAATGCCATATAGAAAAGCAGCATTTTTATAGTTTGTAGTAACTTTTTAAGATTTTATCAGAAATTTGTTTATGGCAAGTATAAGAAATTAGTACTAGAAATGGTCCAAATAATCACTGATTTTTTTTTTTTTTAGTGCAAATGACATTTTAAATTTAGAAAAAATGTCTAGTAAAGGTTGACCCATGTGATGTGACCATTTTTTATAAGTCAAAAAAACTATACTGGCAGTTTTATGGGGTAAAAAATATTCAAAATCTGTCTCCCCCAATTGTACTCTCTGGATGCAAATATATTCTTTTCTAAAGGGATTTAAAAATGGGGATTTTAAAATAGTGCCACTGACTTAAGATGCTGCAGTGAAGGAAGTTATATTTAGGATATTTTTCAGTAAACATATTCTG
This sequence comes from Ictidomys tridecemlineatus, assembly GCF_052094955.1. NCBI lineage: Eukaryota > Metazoa > Chordata > Mammalia > Rodentia > Sciuridae > Ictidomys > Ictidomys tridecemlineatus. Next base: position 55,288,437 of record NC_135487.1, read on the forward strand.
CACAAAGGTAGTGTTATACTGGGACACATCATTTTAACAGATGAGGTAACCAGTTGAAATAAAGTGAACACTGCCTCCACACCAAGTTTTGTTCTGTATTTGGTAGTAAAATGATCTAAAAATAAAAGTGGTTTTGTTAGAAAAAAAATGTGTTCTTATTTATTTGCTTAAATTCTGTAGGTAATTAGAGTAGTGTCTGTAGGAGGAGACTTGAAAAGATTAACAGTCTAGTCAAGGGTTTTCCTTATGTGGCCAGCCTGGAGAGAACTGTTGACCTGTGCACATTAGTTGGTTGGGGGGGAATTGTATCGATAATCAATATCAATCAACAGTAGATGCTGTTTATGGTTTTTGAAAAACTATTAATTTAGGCCAGGCACAGTGTAATCTCAGGAGGACCACAGATTCAAGGCCAGCCTGGGCAAATTAGACCCTATCTTAAGTCTATTAAAAATAAAGGGGACTCAGGATGTAGCTCAGGGTAGTTCATTCCCCAGTACTAAAAATGTTATTTAGGTGGTAACGTTAAAGCAAAAACACTAACAGAGGGGACATATATATGTATTGAGCAAGCTGTGTTACCCTTCTATATTTCCATTATGATGTTAACCATTAAAGATAGAAATGTAAACAGTAAAGGAAAAAGCCAGTACTGTAACAGTAAAAACTAATTTTTAACCTTGGAGCTGCGTCTTACAACTCAGGTTCGCACAGTATTATCAGTAAATCTAGTACTGAATTGGGTAACAGATAAAGATCCATACTGTTTGAAGATTGATGCTCTGGTTTTTTAAACTAGAATTGAGGTTTCTGTCTTTGGTCTCAAAAACTTAAGCATCTCATCCTTAGTTCTAAATCAAGTCCATATTTTGGGTTATAGTTGAATGTGGGTGTAATGGAATTGCTATTGCTACTGGAACTTTGTTTTATAAACATCCAGAATTCATTCATTCATTCATTCATTACTAAGAAGAGTGTTAGCATAGCAGAAGTAATATTTTCCTAAATGTTGTTCTTCATACTGATTAATTTTGTATCTGATAAGTGGATTTAGACATTATTAGCAAAGTAATTTAGTCCCTGTGGGAATATTATTAATATTCTCATTGTATAGTATTAGATATTTAGCATTTACAGAACTGAAAATTTGTAAAGGACTTCTTTTGGTTTGTGTTTTGCAGTACTGAGGATCAAACCCAAGACCTCCGGCATGTTAGGCAAGTACTATATCACTAACTACGTCCCCTGCCACTGACAGAACATTTTTCAATGACTATTTAATAAAGTCTTTATTAAAAAAAATACTGACATCATTTTCAAAATCTGAAGCTCATTGCTGTAGTGCACTATCACTAAAATTGGTATGATGCTTCTTGTAAAAGCTAGCTAGAAGCTGGAGCACATACCTGTAATCCCAGCAATTAAGGAGGCTGAGACAAGAGAATGCAGTTTGAGGCCAGTCTCAGCAACAGCAAGATCCTGTCTCAGAGGACAGGATTTAGTCAATGGTAAAGTGCCCCTGGGTTCAGTTCCCAGTACCTAAAAAAAAAGCTAAAGTGATTGGTACATAAGAAATTGAAGGTCTAGGATCACGGAATGTTTCAAGTGTTTACTGTTAAGTTATTCTAAACTATACTCGATTAGAATTTAATGTTCAATTATTTTAAACTGTAGTCAAAGAAGCAAAACTAGTTTTTTGTTATTTTGTGTTTTAACAGGGATGGACCTTGATTGTGTGAGACGATTAAGCAGTCTCAGTAAGGCTTTTGTCTTTGCACCTGATGCTGCAGTTTAAAGTCCACAGGCAGCTGGAAAGTGAAGATTTGTGATTGTAAGAATAAGTTGGAGCTAACCACAAGCACAAACTAAAACCTACAAGGATGGACTGAAACTAGTTAAGTCTTGTTACTTTGTCCTGCAGAAGGCTAGAATTCTTCACCGTAGAGGTCATAAGCACATACAACTGGTTCAAAATTCTGAAGAGCTGAAGTAGAATCCATGAGGAGCAGATCAACCACAATATGTATGAAAATATAGCAACTTTGGTAAGGATGTATTTTGTTCATTTTAGAAAACAGCAAAGGCATACTGTATCCACTATTAATCAGAGATATTTCACCCTAAGCATAGGCTATTTTAAAGACTAGTATACAAGCAAGCCTTTGAATTTACCTGAAAATTCTTTCTCCCAAGTTTTTACAAGCACATTGCTTGCCAAAAAAAAAAAAAAAATGAGGAAAAGGAAGCATCCCTTAATTGTTTACAGACAATATTTATTCCAACCCTTTCATGGCCTCAAAAATGAAACAGTATATTCAGGATATTCATCTGATCTGATACTTAATGAAAACTGGAGAGCTAAACATCATTATTCACCTTCCGCCAAGATGTGAATAATGAGCTGTATGTGCATAACAATGTGAAAACCCACTAATAAGTGTAAATGAAGCTTAATACCAATCTGAGCAAAAGGAAACTGGTTTTTCAGCTTCTGTCAGCTGAGAGACATGTCAATTTCCAAAGCATCATTATGTACTTAAAACCCACAACAATCAGGGAAATCAGCTTTATGTTTCCCTTTTATGAATTTTGAGAATTCTACAAAGGGCATATTGTCTCATTAGAATAATTTTTTAAGGAAATTCTAAATACCACTTAGTGGCAGCAGTATCAGCCATGTCTAAATGTTTATTTGACTGTTTTATGCCCCCAACTCAGTTTATCTAAGTTTTTAAAATCACAAGCAGAAGACAATTTTATAAACCCACATTATAAAATCTTGATTTTTGTGTGAAATTATCAAAATATATGGTGCTGTGATCTATTTTAAAATAGCATACAGCTTCATTCATTAACTGCATTAAGGAGTACATTTTGAAAATCTAATATTGTGAAAAGTTTATTTGCATTATTCTTTTTTCCACCATCATAATAGATATTGACATTTGTTTGTTCTTCACGATCAGAAGACATTTTGGAATGGACAACTTGTTTCTACTATTTCTTAAAGAAAAAGTATTAAATACAAAATCCAAGTGCAAAAGTTTTCAGTAGTCTTCCCACCTCCAGTGTACCCCAGCATAACTGTCACAGCTGTTAGGAAATTGATAAATCCCAAGCTGCAATTTACCATGTCATTTACCATGTCTTTTCTCCTCTCCAATTAGTCTGCACTTATGCAAAAATCTGCAGTATATTCCTGAAAGTATACCAGATTCCTACAAAGTGAGGGAGCCTAAGAGCAACAGTAGTCACTGCCATTTAGAGTCTTAAACCCCATAATAACCAAAGACGGGATATTTCAATCACTTGGTGTACAGCCATTCCCTAAATGTAAGTGATCAACTTCTTTTCAGCAAAGCTAGCTCTCCGGTTACCAATTCTTTTCTCAAAATTCAACAGACCCACATACGATAGTGTTTAGGTCTTTGAATTTTTAACTATGAATGTTTTTCTGCATTATAAAATGTATTTATTAAAAGGTCAATTGGTATGTATGGAAGATGCAATTTTAAAGATGTTTATCATAAAAAATTTTCTTATGGTTGATAACTTTGGATTTTTAGATCAATCATCTCTTCAATAAAGGTCTCTAAACTCATTTCAAATTACCTAAAATTCTGGAAGAAGTTTTAACTACTGGACACTAAAAAACTTGACAGATGCATTCTTGACAAATTCATCAGGACAAACTTTTTTTTAAAAATTAGCTAAGCTCTTTAATACAACATGATACTTTATGACTGTTATACATTAGTCTCCCTAATTTATTTTCATTTTTGGACCTTCAAACCATCTTGGAATAAATACAAGAAATCTTAAGTCAAAAAATGAGTAATGCATGATTTTAACATTTTGGAGATAATTAAAATCAAATATTTTCCTGTGATCAAAAAAAAATAAACAATAGGTATTGTCAATCTTCCATATGCTTCTGGACTTTAGCTTGTAACAAATATATTCTGTTAGCATATAAAATGTTTTTACCTTACTTTGAAAGCATTATATATGTAGGGCTGTCCAAAATATGTGGGTCGTCTTTTAAAATTGACACCAATGATCCACATTCCACTAAAAACAAACAAAATCATCAGACTTATATGTACTTATTAGGAAGCAAGTTTAAAAATTTGGAATTTGTTTAAAGTGCTGAGATTTAGAAGAGGACTATCTATAAGCATGCTAACCGTACCTTATCATGAACATAACAAGGACTCTTAAACTTAAGTTTGGGGGGAAAAAAATAGAAGTTCTATGAAAAGAAGATTAGTAACAAACATTTTCCATTGAAGAAAGAATTCAGGTAAAAACAAATAGCACCACAATGAATTGCACTAAGGTGCTAAAGGAGGTACCATATTCCCTGCAGAGTGAACGCTCCCTCTGAAATGTATTGCAACATATAAATGCAATTGTTTTGTTTAATGGTTACCATTTGGTTCATTCATCTACAGAAAATTGCATTCCTTCTAGTTCATTATACTGAACAAACATTCAATTTACTGAACTATACATAATGTTACATAGTTTACATTTTATGAAAACAAAGCTTGAAGGAATATTTATAAATGTCACCTTGAATATAAGATGACAAGTTTTAAAGGGCTTCAACATCTCTTAAGACATTTAATTTATGTTAATGGTCCAGGAGTGTTTTAGATATAGATATATAGATATATTTATATGCATATATATTTCAACAAGTGTAAAAAGTTTTAAAAACAAATCACAGCACTCATAGCTGCTTTACATACGAAGGTCTTAGGGTTAAGGTGTCAAACTATTACACTTATAATAAGTATATTTTTAAAAAGACTGAAAATGGCACATCAGGAAACTTGCTAAAATTCATATTAGAGGCCCATTTCTTTATCATTACTGATGTGTCAATTCAATGTGTAATTCCCTTTTCTTTGTCCCTTCATTTGTCCCTTCTATTTGGATTGACCTCTGGGGTATCTCATTGTTTTTCCTTGGTTAGATGGCATATTTTCCATGTCAGTTAAAGGTCAGGAAAGCGGCTTGGATCTTCCTTGTAGTCATCAGGTATAGTAAAGATGGAGCCATCAAATTCATCATATCGAAACTCTTGAAAAGTCACAGTGGCTGTGATCGTGGGAAACACAGGTATATCTGTGGAGAGAATAATCAATGATGACAAGTCTATACTTTATAAATTGGACAAACCTAAATATATGTCTAATTCTGAGCATGTGTGTTTGGGGGAATGGTTGGGATAATAATGATGAAGAGAACGACACTGAGATTTGAGAATTTTAAGATCCCATTTCTTCCCAATCTTAAGAACATAATGCCAGACTCCACAAATCTTTTCTTGAGGTAGAGAAATACCTTTCTACTTTGTGCATTCTGACATCTTTTCTTCAGATATAGAACATTTGTTATGTTCACTTCTTGAGCTTATTTATTTTCATTCTTACTAACTTAAGTGAAATACATTATTCACTTTTTGTTTTAACATACTGAGAACAAACATTCTATCACTTAAATATGTGAGCAAAATGTTTCATCAAAGCTGGAGTAATAACATACCACACAGCCTGACTTATAAATACAATATATTTCTGGCTGAAATTAACAGTGAAATCTAACATTAATAATGGGCAAACACAAGCTTACTTAGGGAGACCCTATCTATCCCAAAGGGTTGGAATTATAGCTCAATAGTAGAGCACCAATGAATTCAATCCTTTGTAACAAAAATAATAATTTAAAATTTTAAAAATATGGACAAGTACATTGTTAACGTCTATAATCCCAGTTACTGGGAAGGTTGGAGCAGGAGGATTACAAGTTTGAGGCCAGCATTGGCTATTAGGGAGACCGTATCCCAAAATTTACATTTCCCAAAATTTACAAAGGGTTGGAGTTATAGCTCAATGGTAGAGCACCAATGAATTCAATCCCTGGTAGCAAAAATAATAATTTAAAATTTTTTAAATATGGACAAATACACTAACTGACTTCTTAGTTTTATTCCTAATTACCAGAAACAGTAAAAATCATTAAAAAATGGGTTTTGATTCTGACAAATCATTTTACTATGAACTTAAAGAGATTTCATCTGTAATACCTGAAACTCCCTTAAAATTCTGAAATAAGTCTATACATGCTAATTCAAGCATCTGGTTAAAGACACATGAGTTAAAAAAAAAAAGTTTTCCTCTGGTACTTGGATTGGTACCAATGAGCTACATCTTCAACCCTTTTTATTTTTTATTTTGAGACAGGTCTCACTAAGCTACCCAGTTTGGGCCTCAAATTTGTATTCTCCTGCCTCACTCTCAACTCACTCAGATTACAGGTGTGCACCACAACACCTGGCAAAAGACATATAATAAATTAACTTCTACTGATATAAACCTAGTATTTTTTCTTTGCAGAAATATTCTCATGTTAAAAAAAAACTTGGACAAATAAAAATCAGTATGAGAAGAACTACGAATTTCCAGTTATTTCTGGGGAAAAAATTACTTGTGCCTACCATGTACAGATGCTGTTTTAATACATGGATCAACAAACTGAAGCTCAATGCCTGGGTTATTTTTGTAAGGTTTGTGAGCTTAATAGGATTCACATTGTTAAATTATGGGGGGGGGGAATATTCCTTGAACTGAAAATTACATGAAAGTCAAATTCAATGTTCACAAATACTGGGACACAATAGACAAATTCATTTACATATTGTCTCCAGCTGCTTTCTTTCTCTTTAACAAAAGACTTAAGTATGTGACAGAAGCCATATGGGCAGCAAAGCCAAAGTATTTATCATCTTTCAAACAAAGTATTGCTGACCCCCCTTCTCCCCCTGCCCTCCCTGGTTCCAGGCATTGGATATATATCAGTAAACAAGAAACAAAAGCCATGCATTATGGAAATTATACTCTGGTTGGAATAATCAAATAGGTAAAAATTAAGTGTGATAATTATCTACTGAAAATATTAAGCCTGGTGGGAGAACAGTGTCCCAGTGTAAGAATGGTTGTATAAGGTGATCAAAGGAAAACCTCAGTGAAAGGATCTTTCAGCAAAAAACAGATCAGAACAAACCATGCAGTTGCCAAGAGGATGAAAATTCCAAACAGAAGGAACAATAAGTTTTTAAAAAGCCCTAAAAGAAAAGTGTGTGGTTCTGGGAACAGCAGAGGTGGCTGATGTAGTTGCAGCCAACTGAATGAGGGTAGGGGAGAAATAAGTAGTCAAATTAGATGAGGTTTGCCAGACCAAGTTAAAGCCTTTGCTTTTACTCTGGATGAAATAAAAAGCAAATGGAGATTATGACCAGACTAGTAGTGTACAGTACGTTTTAGTAGATATGGTGAGAATATAAAGTGACAGGAGTAAAAGGAGAGATAGCCAGAGAGACAGGAAGAAATCCAAGATAGTACTCTACCCAAGAAGTAAGAGGAAATTTGAATCACTCTCTCAGTCATTTACTGAGACACTAATTCCAAAAAAGTCAAATCTAAGAACAGATTTAGATAAAAACTAAATTTAACAATGTGAATATCAATAATAAACAGAGAGTAGAAGAGATAAATCTGCAATGAAGTAAGGAAGTGACCTTCTTTTTAAGATCATTACAGGTTTATATGCAACTGTAACTAATAATACAGAAAGACCCCAAGTACCCTTAATCCAAAGGTAACATCTAACAAAAATACATTATGAAAAACTGGACACTGACAGGCAATACAGTAAAAGATGTTTAATATTTCCATCACCACATATTGGTCTCAAGTTAGATGTTTTTATGTTTCCTTTTTATAATCACATTCACTTTCCTCATGCCCCATGCTTTCCTTAATCCCTGACAACCACTAAACTTAATTTCTTCTTTTTTGGTACCTAGGATTGAACGCAGGGGCGCTCAACAACTGAGGCACATCCCCAGTCCTTTTTAATATTTTACTTAGAGACAGGGTCTCATTGAGTTGCTTAGCACCTCGCCATTGCTGAGGCTGGCTTTGAACTCGTGATCCTTCCTGCCTCAGCCTCCCGAGAAGCTGGGATTACAGGTGTGAGCCACTGCACAGTTTAAATTCCTCATTTCAATAAGATTTTTCACTTCAAACACTTTTTAAATAAATGGGATTATACAGTATAAGACCTATTGAGTTGTTTCATGTATTAACAGTACATTCTTTTTCTTTCTGAATAGTATTCCTTGGTATAATGAGCCATAGACATTTATAATTTTAATTTTTGGCTATTACAGATATAGCTGACATGAAATAAACATTTATGTACAGGTTTTTGTGTGAACATAATCACTTTTCTGGTAAATGTGTAAGAGTAAAACTGCTTGATTATTGTATACAGTAGTTGCAAGAGTTTTTACGAAACAGACAAAATATTTTTCAGAGTGGCTATACATACCATTTTTACATTATCATCAGTAATGTAAGAGTGACCCTGTTTCTCCACACCCTGACTCACAATGTCTGGTGTTGTTATAGTATCTTATTTTAGCCATTCTCTTAGCTGTAAGTGATATATTACCCCAGTTTTAAAATGCATATCCCAAAGACTAATGATAACCAATATTTTTCATGTGCTTATCCTCTATGTATCTTCTTTGGTAAACTGTTTCTTCTCTTCATGTCTTTTGCCCTTTTCTAATTGGCTTGTTTTGTTACTGATGAGTTTTCAGAGTTCTTGACATTCTAGATATTAATGTTTTAAAAATATTTTCTCCCACTCTGTAACCTGTTTTCTTCCTCCTACACTTTTCTGGGGAAAAAATTAACTTTTGGTAAAGTCTGATTCATTGATTATTCCTTTTATGAATCATGCTTTTAAAAAAATTAATAACTCTGCCTAAATACAGATTCCTAATAATGTGTTGTTTATTTCCTAGAAGTTTTACGTTTTTTATAGCTACAATTATTTTAGGACCAATTATCCATTTCAACTTTTGCCTAAAACAAAAGACTTAGTCACAGGTTCTTTTTTGGGGAGGGGGGGGGTTGGATATCCAGTTACTCTCCAGCATTATTTGTAGTTATTTGTAGGAAAGACTAGCTTTCCTCCTTTGAACTGCTTTTCAAAATCAGTTGGCTACATTTTATAAGGATTCCTTATTCTGCTATGTTGATCTATATGCATATCCCTCAGCTGACTTCATATGTATTGATCAACATAGTATGGTTTTGAACTATCCGTATGGTTTTGAACTATCCTCTCAGAAAAGATACTGAGTCACAGCTCTCAGTAACTCACAATGTGATATTGTTTGGAGATAAGGATCTTTGCAGAGGTAACTGTCTTAAGACTCATTAGGATGGCTTCTAATCCTTACAAAAAAGGGGAAATTAGAAAACATGCAGAGAACACTAAGTGAACATGAAGGCAGAAAATGGAATGCTTCCAAAGGACAGGGAAAACCATCATAAGACTGGGAAGAGGAGGTATGGAATAGAAACTTCATCATAGCCTTCAGAAGGAACCAACCTTGTTGACACCATGATCTTAGATTTTTAGCATCCAGAAAACTGTACAACACCAAAATTATTTTTGTTGAAGGCAGTTTGTGGTGGTTTGTTATGGCAGTCTTAGTAAAATTAATACAGCTATTCTAGTTCAAAGCTCTGACTTTCCATGTAAACTTTAGAAATAAGCTTGCTTATATTATTTCCTGTTTTTAAGTGATTATAATTGGTATTTAACTTATAATTTTGAGGTCTGTATGTTTGTTAATATGTAGAAATATGATTGACATTTTATGTTTAACCTGTATCCTATAACCCCAATAAACTTACAGCTGCTGGGTTTTTTATAGAATCTTTATAAGTTGTTCTACCTATAGAATCATGTAATTTGTTATTAGGGAAAGTTTTATTTCTTATTTTCTACTGTAAATGCCTTTTATTTACTTTCTTTCCCTAATACAATTATTTGCTTTTTATTTCTTCAAGGTCTGTAGTGCTATACCATTTCATTCCTTTTGTGAGGAATTTGGTTTTTCTTTTTTTTTTCTTTTTTCTTTTTTTTTTTAAAGAGAGAGAGAGCAAATTTTAATATTTATTTTTCAGTTATTGGCAGACACAACATCTTTGTTTGTATGTGGTGCTGAGGATCGAACCCAGGCCGCACGCATGCTAGGCGAGCGCGCTACCACTTGAGCCACATCCCCAGCCCAGGAATTTGGTTTTTCTTATCAGTCTTTCTATAAGTCTATCAATTATTTGTTTTCAAATAATGAGCACTTTGCTTCACTAATTTTTCTGTTTTCTCTGATTTCTACTCTTTATTATTTCCTTCCTCTGCTTGCTTTGGATTTATTTTGCTCTTTTCTTTTAAGTTATTGAAATAGACAAATAATTTTCAGTCTTCCTTTCCCCCCACCCCTGCTTTTGGGTACTGGGATTGAACCCTGGGACGCTCTACCATTGAGCTACATTCCCAGCCCTTTTTATTTTTTATTTTGAGACAGGGTCTCACTAAGTTCTTTAGGGTATCCCTATGTTGCTGATGCTGGCTTTGAACATAAAAAGATCCTCCTAACTCAGCCTCCCAAACTGCTGGGATTGCAAGTGCATGCCACTGCATCCGCCTCCTCTTTCTTCTTCTTCTTCTTTTTTTTTTGCTTGTTTTAAATTTTCTTTGCTTGAGCCTCCTCTTTCTTAATATGTGGATTTAGTGCTCTAACATTTCCCCCTCAGCACTGCTTTATCTATGTTCCACAATTTTACCACATTTAATTTCATTTTCATTCAAGCTCAATGCACTGTTATATTTCCCCTGAAATTTTTCCTTTAACATATAGATTACTTAAAAGACCATTTTTGAGTTTCCAACTGTTTGGAGATTCTCCTTTTTTCTGTTATTAGTTTCAAGGTCAATTCCATTATGTTCAGAATGGACTATGTATGACTCTTCTTTCATATTTTTTACTCAGGTTTCCTTTATGCATCACATAGCCTACCCTAGTATATGCTCCATGAGCACTTCAAACTAATATGAATTCTGGTGATGTTAACTGGAATGTTCCATAAATGTCTTCCTCCTGGGATGATCCTTTTATCACTATATAATGTCCTTCTCTGTGTCTGGTAATTTCCTTTGCTTTGAAATCTACTCTATTTAATTTTAATATAACCAGCTCTGATTTCCTTTGAATAGTGTTTGCATGATACATCTTTTCCCATCCTTTCACTTTTAAGCTTCCTTTAACATTACATTTTAAGTCTCTTGAAGATAGTCTTAATAGGTCTTAATTTTTGTTTTGTTTTTAGAGACAGAGTCTCACTTCATTGCCCGGGTGGGCCTTAAACTCCTGGGCTCAAGTCATCCTTCTCCTTCAGCTTCCTAAGAAGCTAGGATTACAAGCACAATGCCACTGTCCATTGCTCTGGATTCTTGGGATCTTTTATTCCCTTATTTTTTCTGGTGGTGCAGAGATTTATGCATGTTAGGCAAGCACTCTATCACTTAACTATACCCCCAAGTCCCTGGGTCATGTTTTTTGGGGGGTGGTACTAAGGATTGAACTCATGGGCACTCAAATCACTGAGCCATATCCCCAGCCCTATTTTGTATTTTATTTATAGACAAGGTCCCACTGAGTTGCTAGGCGCCTAGTCACTGCTGAGGCTGGCTTTGAACTTTCAATCTTCCTGTCTTGGCCTCCTGAGCCGCTGGGCATAGGTCACGTCCTACTTTAATGTGCATTCTTTTTTTTTTTTTTAATAGTTTCATTGATTTTTTTAAAACACTTATTTTATTTATTTGTATGTGGTGCTGAGAATCGAACCCAGGGTCTTGCACATGCAAGGCGAGTGCTCTACCACTGAGCCACAACCTCAGCCCCATCAAGTCCTACATTAGCAATTACTGTCTTTTAAATTCTCCTTAGACCACTTATTTTTAATAGTATATTAATATGTTCAGACTTAAGTTTGTCATTTTATTTTGTTTTCTGTTTATTCTGGTTTGTTTGTTTCTTTTTCTTGCCTTCCTTAAGGTACTTGACAATTATCTCTAGTGTTTTTCAGTTTCTCTCTTCATAAACCATCTTTAGTGATTGCTCTCGATTTGTATTACACACATTTAATTTATCATAGTTTCCTAGTGTCATCATTTTACCCCTTTCAAGTGAAGTAGAGAATCCTTTCCTCATTTATGTTCCTTTACCTTCTTCCATTTAGAATTTAATTGTAAATAGGAAGTAATAATACAGAGATAAAAGTAGACATCCAAACAGCTTAGCTATGGAAAGTAAGAATTAAAGCAAGAGCTGAGTAAAGTGAAGTTACAAAAAACTTTTTTAAGTTGGGTGGTTGAACTTTATAAGATTGAAAGAATTGACAGGAAAAAAGAAGTAAAAAACTAACAGGAAAAAGATGGTAGAAAGCAGGCTATGAGGTAAAGCAGAAATATGAACAACAGCACACTAAAAAAACTGGAAGAACAGATACATAGCACAAATGAAAAGATTATTTAAACTATGAAGAAGAACATCATTTTCACTGAGATAGATAGGAAAGATGGAGGAAAAGACAGGGGGACTGAGAACAGTAAGGAGAGGTCTCTTCTTATAGTCTTTTTTTCTAAAACAGGAAATAAGTCTTCTGTTTGGAATTATAAAAAGTAAGAGGGGGAAAATGAAGATTTGATTAAAAAAAAAAAGTTCAAATTTAGCCCTAAAGCAAAACAAAAAAAACAGCAAATATAAGAAAAGATCACTCATAACCAATATATAAAGTTTTGACTAATTTTGAAAACAACAATTTTAAAATTTTCTCACAATTGTAGTTTTTATCCTAAAAATAGAGCCAGAAATGGGGTTAAACAAGGAATGGGGTTAAACAAGGCTGGTTCAAGAGAAGGTCAAACAAACAAAATAAATAAATCCCTATAACTTTTTTAAAGTATAACAGCAAAAGATTATATATATACCTTGTTAAGACTGTGGATCTATGACAGACAATGCCTGAAAAAAAGTATTGCAAAGTTTTTTCCTTCTCATACAATCAAAGTCATTATTTTGCATAAAAATCTACATTGCATTATCAAGTTTGATTTAGGTTTGGAACTTATAATTAAATGTGAATGCAGGAATAGCTTCTTGGAATTTCCTTTTATTTAACCCCTGTCCTTTGTCCTTGTTTGTCACTGTTAATAGAGAGGAATCCTTTCTGGCCATGGAAAAGAGAAATGGAGTTTCAAGCTTCTGTAGAAATGCTCAGCCATCCCTTATTCAAAACTAGAAAATATAGCCTTTAGCTTTAGCTTTCAAAATCTTATCACTGATTCCTCCAAATCAGATACTGGGTTGCCAGTGCTTTTTTAATGCAAAGGACAACTGGCATAGCATTGTGAAAATCATTTTAAATTTAATTTTAATCCAAAAATATGGCTTATGTCTAAGTCTGGAAAGTTGAAATGGATAGATTTAATTTTTAGCAATGAAAACATTATCTCTGAGAGTAAAGCATTTTGAGTAATTATTATGGGATTTTTGAAAACATGGAATGAATGGGGTTGTGGCTCAGTGGTAGAGTGCCTAGCACATACGTGAGGCACTGGGCTCAATCCTCAGCATCACATAAAAAAATAGATAAAGGTATTGTGTCTATTTACAATCAAAAATTTAAAAAAAAAAACATGGAATGAAACAAGATCAAATATATCTGAGAAATTAAATAAAGACCCCATTTACTATCTAATTTTTCTCTCCCACTACAAGATATGCAAGGACAAGAACTTTTGCTTTCTCCTATCCCTGAAAGAGTATCTGTCACATAGCAAAGATTCATTAAATATTGGGTGGCTGGCTAGATGACTGGATGGCATTAAAGACTCTACCTGAAGCTTAATGTTACTTCTAGGCTTAAATTCCTAAAATGATTTAAAATGGTCTTTGTTCCATTTTCTAAGTTAGAAAAATAAAAAATGTTTAAAAAAAATGTTTCCTTTTTCTAAAGATCATTGCTTAAGATACAATTAACTTTAAACATTAGGATTGAAAAATAAAATGTGTGATTCCTTCTTTTTTGAATGATTGCTCTCTCCAAAAACATTGTTAATAAGCAAAACCTTAAGAAGTATGATGAAAATTTGGACTAACCTTCAGTCTCTCTATTTCACATTATTACTCTATATCATTAGTTATTCACTTCTTGTATGAAACATCTCTTATATTTCATTTGAATCACATAGAATTAGAACTCCCATAAGGCACTTTATATGCATGATTAATAGATTAATGTATCTAAGAAAAACTATAAAAATGTAAGCAACTAATAAATGTGCTTTCTTTTAAAACATACTTCTTATTAAATTTAAATAACTCCATATTTCAAATAGACACTAAAATTACATCCAAATTTTTTTCTTACCTAATTTTACAGGAAAGCCTGGAGGAAGCTTCATCTGAACAAATTCTCTAAGCTTGTTAAAGTGCTTGAAGGGAGCTATTACTTCTAAAACATTCAATAATCTGAAAAATAGAAGAAGAAAAAATATTTCATTGTTCAAAATATTATTTATGTTGCTCTTTTGTTGCATTTAACTACATACTTCAAACTAAGTAATACTGACTTTCAGATCTTAGGAATGAGGAAATCACACACTTTCTGCATCCTGGATTTTTAATTTTCTTTTTACTGTGCAAATTTTAAGACTTTTGTTTCTCCAGCCATAGTTTTCATACTTGTTTGATATTAGGTCCTTATTTAAATGGATTACAGACTTATTGTTTCCCTGTTGAAGTCTACAGAATTACCGACTTCTTTAATAAGTGTCTGTCAATTATGTGTGGATGGCTCTTGTGTGCTTACTATTCTTTCAGTTCTTGCCTATTTGATAAATAGTGTTTTTGTCTTTAAAGGGAAATTTCACTCATATGTTTCAGATTATCTATCTTTTCCCTCTGACTTACAATTTCACACCTCTTAGAATTCTGTATCTCACTACTCACTATATTACAATTTCTCCTTTCATTTTCTGGTTAAATGGATTTCTTTCTGGTATTTTGGGGGGTGGGGCAGGGCAGTACTGGGGATAAAATTCATTCTACTTTTGAGTACATGCCCAATCCTTTCTTTCTTCCTTTTTTTTTTTTTTTTTTTTGTTGTTGTTTTTGCTGGAGATTGAATCCAGGGCCTTGTGCGTGTGAGGCAAGCACTCTACCAACTGAATCATCTCCCCAGCCCGCTTTTTTTTATTTTATTTTGAGACAGGGTCTCACTGGCCTCGAACTTGTGATCCTCCTGCCTCAGACTCCCAAGTCACTGGGATTATAGGCATGTGCCACTCTGCCCATCTTGGGATTTCATTTTCAAGTTGTAGTATTTTTCTTTCAACAAAGGCCTATAGCTGCTATACTCCTTAAATTTTTTTGTGTCCGAGAATATCTTCAATTGCATTGTATATAAGTGACAGCTAGACATACTATCAGATTACACTATGCTTTTTTTAATAAATGACAAAAATTTGGGGGTGGAGAGATAAGACCAGGCTGACTTTACCCATTTTCTGTCTTGAGCCTCTCAATTACTTTATTAACAATTGAAGTTCAATAGTTTAATCGGATAATTTTTGTTATTGATGATTCATATATTACAGATTCAGTTCTTTGTTACAGAGAAATATTCTTCTATAATATTTTGAATATTATTTCAGCTACATTTTGAAGATTTTCTATTTAAAGGGAACACCAATGATTCTTATGTTGAATCATCTTTGTCCTCCATATCTACTGTTTTCTTTAACTCCTTTCGTGTGTTCTTACATTCATTGTAACCTCTCAAAATTTCAGTCACCTCTACTCTTTTATTGTTGTTTCTAATGTGTTTATTGGTAATAGTGTTGTTTCATGCTCAATCAATATCTCTTTAGCTTTACAATCTCCTTTTCATTTCATTCTATTCTTTCACCTCATCTTAGAGTGGTCTAGTATGTTGATTTAATGTCTTTTATATGTTTTTCCATAGTATTTACAGAAAATTTTCTTTGGTCCCTTTACCTGTGTTTAATTTCGGAATGATTTTGTTGTATGGCTTTTGAAAGTAGTATTCCTATTTTACTTTTTTTCAGGAATAGTGGTTATAACTGACATATCTTATCTCAGTAAGAAACCCAATTTCTTCACAAAACATTTCTGAAATTTGGATAGTTTCTAAAATTGATGTCATCAGAAAATTAGCTACACTTTCTTCTTCAATAGTTCATAGACTATAAAACTGATATATCATGGAGTCACTGGGTCCTAGATATAATGTATTATGGCCAACTTGTACATGTGGTTAATTCCTTCTCACATTTTTCTAAAGTTTACATATAGGACAAAAATCAGGGAGTATGCTCTATATACAGACTGTTGAAAAATATGGGTCCTACTAAGTTCTCAAAGAAAAAAATTTTTCATATATTAAGCCAGGTTTTTTGTTTTGTTTTTTGCTTTTTGATGTGTTGGATCAGACTGGAAGACAAGAAACGAGGAAGAAAAATAGCCATTCCACTTACTAAAGCTTAAAGTAACAATTCCGTCAAGAGTGGGCTGTAGGGCTTGGGGTTATGGCTCAGTGGTAGCACACTTTCCTGGTATGTGTGAGGCACTGGGTTCGATTCTCAGCACCACATATAAATAAATAAAGGTCTATCAATAACTTTAAAAATTTTTTTTTTAAAAATGGACCTGTAACTACTCACATCCCATTTCTCCAAATTAGATTTTTTTTTTTAAGAAGCATCTGGTGAGTACAGATTTAAGGATATATTCAAACAAAATGAAATATTTATAATAGTGACAAACTTAAAACAAAATGTCTACACAAAGGAAAATGATAAAAATAAATGGCAGTAAAACAATACTATGAAAATACTAAGAAAGAAGGAAAAAGAATAAGACGACAAAAATGTGATTAAGAACCCAATGCACTCACTTTAAAAGAAATAAAGGAACTCATAGAACAAAATAGTGGACAATTTCCCATTTTAATAAAAAAAACGCAAAACATAAGTCTGAACAAAAAAACACTAGTTATTAACTATAAATATGGTAAAAGAATTACCATTTTTTGGTCTATAAACATATCCTTTTAAACTTATTCATGTATTACTTTAATAACTTTTTTAAACTATTCAATAATTTGTCTGGAGAAAATAATAAAAATATTAATACTTTGTCACCAAAAAATTTCTAAAGGTTTACACATATCAAAGCAATGGCTATTTGCTTTTACATTTCAAAGACCTCAAACTCAACAATCAAATGCAAATATTATTACAGCCTTTAGGGTTTAACAGCTCTCTTTATAAACATGTATAATTAATAACAAACTTACGACTCAATCCCTAAGGGAAATTCCTGGCTCATGGCTATGGTGGCTTTAAAGGTTTTCTTACTCTCTTTGCACACCAGCTCTCTACCCAGATGCGGAGCTCTAAAATAGGAGGTTACAGGGAGAGAAAAAGAAAATATTAGGAAACTTATTCCAAATGTTTGGAATTCACTATTAATTCAATTTTTCTTACTGTCTACAGAAATAATATAATGCTAAAAGAGAATAAGATGTATAAGAAATGGGATAAGGGTAACAAAAAGAAAACAGCAAAGACTAAAAGTTCAGAAAAAACTAGACCTCAATTGCAAATTGAATATAACTGAAAAAACTAGACCTCAATTGCAAATTGAATATAACTGAATTTTAATAATCACTATTTTATGGAAGACAACCGCTAGAAAAACAATTTTTAAAAGTATTATTGCATAACTTTAAAATCCCTTACTCAATTCAGTTTACTGTCTACTACAGTCTCAGCCTTTATGAATAAGAAGTCTTAAGAAGAATAAAGAATGTAACAGAAGTGAGTCTGTATTATGTATTTGGGGAGTTCAAAACCCAATTGAGTCGAATGTATGAAAGATGATATGTCTTGAGCTCTGTAATGTTTTGAACAACCAATTAAAAAAAAAAAAAAAGAAGAAGAATAAAGAATCTATAGTTGGGCTGGGGATGTGGCTCAAGCGGTAGCGCGCTCGCCTGGCATTCGTGCAGCACGGGTTCGATCCTCAGCACTACATACCAACAAAAATGTTGTGTCCGCCGAGAACTAAAAAATAAATATTAAAAAAATTCTCTCTCTCCTCTCTCACTCTAAAAAAAAAAAAAAAGAAGAAGAATCTATAGTAAACACTGTCAAAAGACAAAAGTATACCAACTTTAGTTTAAAGATCTAATTTGCCTCCTTGGACCCCACATGCAAGCATGAGCACTCCAATGAGCCTAAAATAGAATTTGGAAGACCACTACCCACCCACTCTAATCCCAAGAAGATACAGATGCTGGCTGCTGGCCCCAGTATATCTGGACTCTTTTTGATGTGATAAGGAGGCTCCAGGAACTCCAAAGGAGGCAAAATCTGTGAAACTCCTTTTAGCCGCAGATTCAGAAACTACTGCCTTTTGTCCTAATGCACCCCTTCCTGTGGAACACAGACTAACAATCTATGTAGGTATATTTCACACCTTTTGTCTCACTAAACTATACTTGCCTCCTCTCAAATTCTGTTAATTTTTAGGAGTTTCAAAATTGGAACTTTTGAAACAAGTTTCTTCCATCTCCCTTCAAAACTGGCTTTGAATAAAATTATTTTCCCACCAATTGGACCAAATATTCATGGAACAGAGAGTATTTCGCCTAACATCTTCCTCCACTGGTGGAATCTTGTGCAGTTTGGTAACAAGCTGAGCAGAGTTTGGTTTTATAGACACAAATGTGCAAAAGAAAGCAAGACAAAAGGTAGATTGATAGTTTCAAAGCTATCTTCCTTACAGGGTTTAAACAGCGGGGACTTTCCTATTTTACATTAACTCAGGTTGCGGGGACTTTCCTATTTTACATTAACTCAGGTTGCCTGGAATTTCCTCAGTTATTTTTTCAAAGTTCAGTTTGATTAGGTGACATATACTTTTGAGTTTGTGTGATCTTCTGGAGCCTACTGTGAGAGGCTAGTTCAAACTAATGGCTCCTCATAAAATATGTTAAACACTATAGACTATTCAGACAGAAACATTATGGAGAAGATAGGAAGCCTTTTAATAAGAATGTCAAAATGATGATGGCTTGTAAGCATGGAGGTAGGTGACACTTTCTTTATCCATTCATCACTCTTTCAATACATAAATACATACTGAATACAAGTTAGGTTAACTAATATACTAAGTACTAGTAATATAATAGAAAACAAAGTTTTTTTGTTTTGTTTTGGGTTTTTTGGCAGTACTGGGGAGTTAATCCAGGGGTGCTCTATCTACCACAGTGCTACATACTCAGTCCTTTTTATTTTCATTTTTATTTATTTATTTTAGGGGAAATATCACACACAGACATACATACATATATATTTTTTTTTAAGGGATTAAATCCAGGGTGCTTAACCACATGCTCAGTCCTTTATATTTATTTTTAATTTTGAGACAAGATTTCAGTAGGTTGCTCACAGTCTCGCTAAATTGCTGAGGCTGGCTTCGAACCTTCCATCCTCATGCCTCAGCTTCCCTAGCCATTGGGATTAAAGCAGTGCATCATCACACCCCACTTTCAGTTTTCATTTGGAGACAGGGTCTTACTAAGTTGCCCAGGTGGGTCTTGACTCACCTATGAATTGCCTCAATCTATGAATTGCTGGGATTGCAGGCATGCACTACTCTTGCCTCAATCTATGAATTGCTGGGATTGCAGGCATGCACTACAATACCCAGCAGTAAAGGTCTAGTATAAGTTGAAGCAAAAAGGTAATAACAGAAGATAAGTTTGGAAAGGCAAACAGGACACAAATAATGAATTATACACCATGCTAAAGAATCAGGGCAATGACTAAACACAAAAGTTCATCATACAAAGGAAAATTTCAAATAAGAAACAACATTGTGCAGTTCCCTATATATATTTCCTTAAAACAAATACTACAGTTTTTTTGGGGGTGGGTGGGCAGTGGGGGATGCATAAATTGGCAGGAGGAATGTAGAAAGAAGGCTCTACAATCTAGAGTATACATGGTTCAGTATATTCTTCCTCATGATTTTCTAAGTTAAACACTGCTTCAAACAATATATTAATAATTATCTCTCTAAAATAAATTTTTATACCTAGTCACACATTCTGTTTTTACAAATTATTCTTTCTAAAAACCAAAGAAAACATAAAAATCCACCTACTTTCCATTTTCAGCAGATATATATTCTTCCCATGTAATAGTGTTCTGAGGAGGAGGGGTAAGGGACTGTCTTCGAACAGGCTGCCAAAATATAAAAGAGAAATAAAGAGAAGGGGAGGAAGCTGGGTGAAAAAAGAAAAATGTTAAATGTTTAAAATATAAAATTAAAACATATAGTAAACTGGGTGCTAGGGTTAGAGAGCACCTGTTAGCATACCAGAGGCCCTGGATTCTATCCCAGCACTGGAATAAAACACACACACACACACACACACACACACACAGAGTATTATTTAAAATCACCAATCTCCTTAATTTCTTCAATATAATACTTAAAGAGGTTCCTTCCAAGACCAAGTCAGTACCCTGGTGATTCAAGGTCTAATAGAAATATTACTAATATTTTTCTAATGAATACTAGTATCAAAGTAATAATACCATTCACTCAACGATTCAATCATCTAAAATGTTTCTGTGGCTCAGTGGTAGAACACAAGTTTAATTTATTTAAACATCAATTTCCCTTCAGGGCACAGTGGCACATGCCTGTAAAATCTCAGCAATTCAGGAGGCTGAGACAGGAAGATAATGCCTAGCCTCAGCAACTAAGAAAGATCTTGCATCTTTGGGAATGTACTTCTGTGGTAAAGTGTGCTAAGGTTCAATAACCAACACACACACACAAAAAAAAAACTGGAAAACAAATAATCCAATTAGAAAATGGGCAAAAGAAAGGAACACTTTGTCACTGAAAAAACATATACGGTGGAAAATAAGCACATCAAAAGAAGAATATTCAATATCCCTAGGCATTAGGAAAATACAATTACAATCACAATGAGGTAGCACTGTACACTGTCAGAATGGGTGATACCAAAAAAATATATATATACATACACACACACACACACACACACACACACACACACATACACAAAGCAAGCAAGGATCTGGAAATACTGGATGATTCATAAACTGCTGATGAAAACAGACCAGAAAACATTTTGGCAGTTTTCTTATAAAACTAAATTACCATATGACACAGCAACTTCACTCTTAGGCATTTACCCCAAAGAAATAGAGAATTATATTCACACAAAAACCTACACGTAAAATCAGCATACTACAGTAATGCAGCCACATCAATATTTACGGCAGCTCAATTCACAGTAGTTATGGAACCAATTAAGTGCCCTTCAACAGAAAAATGGATAAAGAAAATATGGTATATACACCTTGCACTATTACTCAGTCAAAAAGAAGAATGAAATTATAGTATTTGCCATAAAGGATAAATCTGGAGACAATAATGCTAAGTGAAAAAAAGTTAATCCCGAAGAACCAAAGGCTGACTGTTCTCTCTGATAAGTGGATGCTAACATACAATAAAGGGTGGGAGAAGGGAAGAATGGAAGTTCACTGGATTAGACAAAGGGAATGAAGAGAAGGGAGGAGGGATGGAAATATGAAAGACAGTAGAATGAATTGGACATAACTTTCCCATGTTCATATATAAATACACAACTAGTTTATTTATATCATGTATATCATGTATTTATATCATGTACAACCACAAGAATGGGAAATTACACTTCACATATGTATAGTTATGTCAAAATACATTTTACTGTCATGTATAACTAAAAAAAACAACAAATGAAAAATGAAAAAAACTACATGTGAATATTTATAGCAGCTTAATTCATAATAGCCAAAAAATTGAAAACAGCCCAGATATTCAACAGCTGAATGGTTAAATAAACTGTGGTACTCATTGCTGAGTACCATCCTAGTCAAAAACTCACCAAATGTTTCATCTTTTGTAGAAATTGACAGATTGAATTTAAATATGCATAAAGAACTACAACTGGGCACTGGTAGCACAGGCCTATAATCTCAGTGACTTTGGAAGGCTGAGACAGAAAATTCCAGGTTAGCACCTGCAACTCAGTGAGACTGTGTCTCAAAATAAAATTTAAGAAGGGCTGGGGATGTAGCTCTGAAGTAGAACAAGTACCATGCTACTCAGCAATGACAACAACAAACTATTGATACAACTTGGATAAATTACCAGGGAATTATATTAAGTGGAAGGCAAAGGCAATTTCAAAAGGTTACCTATTAGGATATGATTCCATTTACAGAACATCCTTAAATTAACAACCTTAAAAAAAGGAGGAACAGATTAGTGGTTGACAGGAGTAAGGGACAGTGAGAGGAAAAGTGAGCAGGAGGTATGACTATAAAAAGAGGAATATGAGGGATCCTGTAGTAATAGAAATATTCTATGTCTTGACTATGAATTCCAACATCCTGGTTGAAATCTTATACTACTATTTTGCTAGATGTTACCATTAGAGGAAACTGGGTGGAGCATACACAAATCTCTATATTACTTCTTATACTTATATGTACAATTATCTTAAAATACAAAGCTTGGTTACTAGGCCACAAAACTGACCAAATTTTATTGCTCTATTATGTATATGTATAAATATGTAAGGATTTCCACTTTCATGAATAATTATAACACACCAATAAAAACAAAAATAATGTAATCTAAACAAAAACCAAACACAAAGCAAAAGCTTGGGACTGGGCATGTAATGGCACAGACTTGCCTGGCATGCATAAGGCCCTAGGTTAGCACTAGGACCACCAAAAACAATAACAACAACAAAAAAAAGTACAATGTTTAATTTTTTAAAAATTAAAAAAATCCAAACAAGCTTTTGTGTAGCAATTGATTTATCTATAGATTCAACACTAACCTAGCCAAAAGCTCACCAAATGTTTCATCTTTTGTAGAAATTGACAGACTGAATTTAAATGCGCATAAAGCACTACAGCTGGGCACTAGTAGCACAGGCCTTTAATCTCAGTGACTTTGGAAGGCTGAGACAGAAATTTCCAGGTTAGCACCTGCAACTCAGTGAGACTGTGTCTCAAAATAAAATTTAAAAAGGACTGGGGATGTAGCTATGAAGTAGAACAATTCTGATTTAATCCCTGTACTACACAAGCACACACCAAAAAAAAAAAAAAAAACCCAAAAAGTTCATGGTGCTATGGAACTGTTTAATTTCTGATTAGCAGTTTGAAATTTAGTTGATACAAATCATAATAAGGGCTGGGCATGCAGGGGTAAAGGTAAAGCATTTAGGCTTAGGCGAAACATGTGCCCAGTGATTCAATCCACAGCACTGCTACACAAATAAATAAATAAGCATAAATGAGACCATCAGAAACAACTGGTAAATGACCTATTAATTGCGCTTCCGTAATAATCTTGTTGCATATAATCATCCCAAAATGGTTTGTTGCCAATATTAAACAAAAGTAGCAATAATTACAACAAAATTTATTTATTAGAAGAACTCCTCATGAAATTTAAGCCACAAATTTGAAGAGTCATGGTCTTTTCTGTCTGGTCAACAATGGGAGAGGGTGGTAGCTTTGTCAAAGACTATTCCCTCTATTTATCTTTATTTCTATCTCCTGAGCATATATGCATTGCCTACTAATCAAGAGATCAATAAATGAATGAAAAGAGGCTCTAATTCAAGGCAAGAAGAAAAATGAGGAGCAAAAGCAGGATCTGGCAGGAAGGAGAAAGATTCACACTAAACTGGCATCATCACAACTTTAACTTAAACACTCTATATATAGAACTCAAACTAAAGTTGACTCACTCACTACATGAACCTACTAAACATTAAAATATTTTCCTGGCATATACATACAGTATTAGCTGGAACTTGGCATACTATTCTGGAAAATTTGTCCATCTGTAACAATACCATAGGAGAAGAACTAAATATTCAAGGAATTCAAGTCTTCTTGTAATATCTTTTAATCCTCTTATGAGTGTGACTCCATTTACACTACAACCTAACATTCATGCATAGAAATGTTAACACAACACATACAACCTTGAAACTATTGTTTCATAAAGTAATAATGTCTTATCATGTATGATGAGGTCTGACTTTTTTCTATCACTTCTTAGTCACTGATTTTTAAAAAAAGTCAGAATGGTCCACTAAATAAATATCATAACATTAGTAAAGGAGTCCCTATCCTGCAGTTTTAAGAACAGTACTATTTAAATGTAATTAAATATTAATACTTGGGGAATCTTGAGTGTCTCTAAGAATTTTTTTGTAATATTCTATAATTACTTGTAAATCTAATATTTTCAAAATAAAAAAATTTCAGAATCCATCCAATTCTTCTTATTAGGCTATAAGATGATCAGTTACTATATTTCATGTATCTTTTTATTTCCTAATTTTCCCTCCCCTTTCTTTACCGTCACATGACTGTATATACATGCTTTCAATAAACAGATGCTGAATAAAATTTGTGAGATAGTATAGGCTACTGATGACTTCATAAAGTGGATGGCAGATTTGGGTGAATCAGAAGACTATATGTAAGGGAAAATGGAATAAAATTTAACACTGAGTTTAATGCTTACAAAATGATTTTATCTTCTTATTAAAGAATCAAGGACCAAGTACAGACTCAGGAAAACACCAAAGGTCACCTTCTTTCCTTTTCTTTTTCATGCTAATAACATAAAAAAATGAAGACTCACAAAAAAATAAAAGGTAATACATAATGAACAAAACCTGTGAGTATATTTACGTAAATGCAAGGAATGAAGTCTATCCCCTCTCTCCTTAGAAAACTACAAATTAGAAGTAGTAAAAATTATACCTCAAAATTCTGTTCCATTATGTTTCCACCTTTGCTCAAACTCTCCATGATGGCCTTATTTCGAAGGATATCCTCTTCACTGAGATGTTCTCTTCTTTTCCTTGATTCTAAAACAAGTCCATTCACCAGATAAAAGTCTGCCAAAAAGTTTCCTACTCTTTCCTAAAACAAAATCAAATATTCCAAAATAATAAAACTTAAAATAAATTTGTCTTATATTCAAAGTTTCACATATTATACATATTTTTCCATATGTACAATTTGTAGGTGAAAATGAATATTCCTTTAGTATAAATTATACTATTAAATTAAAAATGTTTTAAATTATGCATTTCTATTTTATAAAGGAAAATTTTAAATGTACAAAGATATGTAGTACTTAATCTGCAAATGAGTTAAATCTAAACAAAAATATCACATAATATTTCTTTATAATCTACTCCCAAGTAGCACAAAGCTATATGAAAAACTATCAAGCCAACAATTAAATATCATAAGTAACAAGGAGGGGTCAGGGATAATACTGTTCCCATTTTATAGATAGAAAAAAAAGTGGAATTAAAATAAATAGTTTAATTCACATAGGAATCTAGTACAATTAGAATTAATGATCTATTCAAATTTTCTATTGTCTAACAGAATCAAACGTCATGTTATAGCAGCTGACTGCTTTCAAAAAATAACAGAATAGCTTTGTTTATAAATATAATGTTTAAATTATAACCGGGGATAGGGAAACTCAAGTGACATTAAAGACAAGTAAGGAAGGGTTATTTCAATGAAGCCTTCCTAATCCTTTTAATATTAACTTCACCTTTTTTATTAACCTTTAATATTAACCTTTTTTCAAACCAGAGTTAGTTAGAGCTTGAAATAGCTTATTTTGGGAAGAAAAAAAAAAACCAATAACTTATTAAAAACAAGCTTCCCATTTCTACCTACATGCAAATCAAATAATCTTCACCTTGCTGTTGTTTTCTGATTTCCAAAGCTATGTGCTTAAGTGTTGTTTCCAGGTCTACCTTGCTTCAATGGCTCCTTACCAGCCATTATAAAGCAAAGCACTTTTCACCAGTTTCTACCTACAAAATGGGAACCATAAGGATTACTGACTCCCTCCTTACCTGTCAAAGATTAAAGAAGATCACCTAGACGCTGTTCAAGAGCTTTGAGCTGCTTAGCAGTAATACTAGATGAATAGCAGTTTCAATTTTTATCTTCTCTTGAAGTGATCCATCTAATTCTGTCCAGAAGAACAGAGTATAAATAAGACTTCAAACCAACAAATGGATTGCAATGTAGGATCTCACAGCCTGGAATCCTATATTGCCATTTGTTGCCAAATAGAAAGGAAATTGATGAGCCTAAAGCTCAGTTAGAATTATATCTGTGATTGGGTAGTAATTACCTAGTGTTTTTTTTTAAATATATTTTTAGTTGTAGATATACACAATACCTTTATTATATTTGTTTATTTTTATGTGGTACTGGGAATCAAACACAGTGCCTCATGCATGCTAGGCAAGCGCTCTACCACTGAGCCACAACCCCAGCCCTAATTACCTGTTTTTGAAGCCATATAAAAGTATTTATTTATTAAATGTAAATTATATCAATAAAAATTTTAATGTAGCCATTTCATATCTGTTGCCCATAACTGACAATGCAAAGTTCATGTAAAAGAATAGTGACACATCATTCATAACAGCAGAAAACTGGATGGAAATACATGTCCAAAAATATAACTGGATAAACAAGTCACATTATATCCATATTATAAATACTATGCAGTTGCTAAAAAGAATGAAGTAGTACTACCTGTAAAAATAAGGCTTTTCTCACATTCTAAAGAGTGAAAAAATCCAGTTGCAAAACTAAATAAATATTAATGACACTTTATATGAAACCTAACATCTAAATAAAAGGCTACATACTACTATGGGTACATATTAATGTGTGAAAACAAAAAAAGGTTAGGGTATATACAGATAACCTTCAGTAAAAGGTTTAGGGATTATGGGGAGTCGTCAAGGGAGAATTTTCAACTATATGCCAAGTTGTATGGTGGTTAATTTTATGATAATTTGGCTAGGGTAAGGTGCCCAGGTGCCAGCCAGTCAAAATATTATGAAAGTATTTTATAGGTGTAATTAACACTAAATAACTGAAGGTCTTAAGGGCAAAGACAGAGGTTTCCAGAAGAAAATGCAATTCTGCTATAAAATTGAAACTTAGAAACTTTGAGTTTTCAGTCTTAGATTTTTGACTCAACTACAACATCAACTCTTACCTTAATTTCTAGCCTGCTGGACTGCTGCTGTACACATTTCAGACTGGCTGCCAGCTTCCACAATCAAATGATCCAATTCCTTAAAATAAATCAATTTTTTCCTCTTTCTCTCTTCCTTCTCTCTCTCTTTCTGTTCCTCCTCTCTATTCCTGCCTTCTACCCTTTCTATCTACTGCTAATTTTGCTTCTCAAAAAATCCTAACTAATACAGGTTATTTTTATGTTTCTCCAATGTAAACACATTCATTTCTACTATAATAAAAAAAATATAATTTTTAGAAAACAATTAATCTTGGTCTTCTCCTGTTGTAGTTATTATCCTTGAATAAAAATTTATAAATATATTTCATAATATATTTTTGAACAGTTTTATATAACCTCTTGCTGACATATGCAATGAAAATTATGGAAAGAAATTTACAATTCACTGATGTAAAAACTTCTACTAAGATTTAATTTAGTGGCAATGTTGTAGAAACATAATTTACTCTGAGTTTAGAAAGAATTTGTTTTTGAAAAACAAATACTGAATAAATGATTTAGAAGTCTAAAAGTGCAGAGCTAAACAGATTCAGAAAAAATGAACTCTAGTGTATCCCTACTGTGGCCTCTCTATGGAATAAGAATTTGAAATAAAATGGAATTTTGTAAAAACTAAGCAGTTATCAACAAGAATTCTCCTTAACATAGAATTCAAATGAGTTAAACTTTCTCTCTTGGCTTCTCCAAGAATACATTCCAACTCCAAAATCCCAACATTTTAATTACCTGTCTGAATTCAAAGAAGAGAGAATAAAATACTTGAAGACAATTCAGTAAGCTACTTCTTTCTGCACTGTGATCACAATTTTGGCAACATCAAATACCAACTTTTAAAGTTTAAAAATCTAGATTTGCACATACTGTTTTATCTTCCCGAAAAAGCCATCCAGTTTGGGCACGAGTGAAAGAAATTGATTTGGTTGATAAAGTTGCAGAGTAAATATCGCTGCTCATTAAAATGTCAACCTCTTCTTCTGTTTCCATCTCTGATTCCTAGGGTATTGGTAAAAATTAAATATAAGAATCTAAGTTTATCTAAAGGTTATTAGTGGTACATATGAAAATATCAACACTTACAATGTTACAGATGATAAGGATAGCTTCTAAAAAATATAAAGTTAATATTATTCTAAAAACAATTAGATGTTCAAATTTCATATAAATCTTATCTAAGAAGAATTATGAATTTTTAAAAGATATTCTCATGAAATACATATTCTTACATTGTTAGAGATATGAAATAGAAACAATACAATATTACCCATTTCAGAACTATCTAGATCTGTAGGACAATTTTAAAAGATTACCTTAAGAATTAAAAGACATGAGATAAAATAAAATGCACATATAAAAGATTTCCTTGAAATATAGATGAACCTAGCTTTGGTCAAATATTGTTAATTTGAAAAGTTATCACTGTTATCTGAGTCTTTTAAAAAGTTCTAAGAGAAAGGAAAAGAAAAAAAAAATCTTTTTTCTACTTCTCTCTTTTTGGGCCGCAATATTAGGAATTAAACCCAGGGTTGCTCTGCCACTGAGCTACGCCCCCAGACTTTAACTTATCTTTTCAGAATTAAATCCATATATAATAACACAGCAGTATGTTTTAGACAGCTTTTTTATTACTGTGACCTATTTATTTTTTTTATTTTGAGACAGGCTCTCACTAAGATTACTAAGGCTGGTCTCAAACTTAAGATCTTCCTGACTCAGGCTCCAAAGTCTTTGGGATTACAGGTATATTCCACCATACCCAGCTTTTTCTGTATTTCTTACAGAAAAGAAAGGAATCCATTAATATCAGTCCATGATTTCTAAACTTAAAAAGCGGCCCTTCTTCAGGTTTTATTCTCCATATATTCTCTAGTGCTGGTATTATAAATTAAGCAACAATTATATTTTAGATTAAGAAAGAAATCAAAGAAAGCTTTGTGCCTTTATACTTGGTTCAGGAACAGAAGAATAAGTGATCAAGTACAGAAGAGTAAGAGTGAATATAAGATGAGATTCTATTTCCTAACAGGCCAAGAGACACTTTTAACATTAGGTAAAAACTAGGGTGGCATTTAGGGAATGAGAACTGTCCACAGGGTTAACAATGGCTCTTAGAAGTTCTATTTCTCAACCACCTAATTTTTACATAGATAAGATCCCTTTCTGAATTTTTGAGTCTACAGAACTAAGACAATATCATTTTCTCCAACCTTACAGATAATGGAGCAAAAATCTTGATATCATATCACTAAGTATAACAGCTAAAAGCATATTGCTGGGTAACACAAACTGTTTCTGAACAGTTTTCTAAAGAAAAGCTTTGGATAAAATACATTGAAAAGAACTGTCAAACCATTATACTTCAAATAGATTACTAATTAAATAGAATTTTATATATCAGCTTGGCAACTAACACTACAAAGCACATTGTTATATACAAATTTTACTGTATTTTCAAGTAAACCTTTGGAACAGAATTCTTCTATAAATCAGAGATATCCTAACTACATCATTGAAAAATACCTCCTTTATGGGGCTGGGGTTGTGGCTCAGTGGTAAAATGCCTGCCTAGCACGTGTGAGGCACAGGGTTCGATTCTCCGCACCGCATATAAACAAATAAACTAAAAGTCCATTGACAACTAAAAAAAAAAAAAAAATTAAAAAAAGAAAAATACCTGCTTTTAACTACATTCCTTCAAAATTAATGACGAATTATTATTTATGTATGCACATTAGCATAAACAGAGAGTACAGTACTCCCTCAGCAGCCACAAGGAATTCAATACAGGACCCAGTTTGTATAAAAACAGCATAATTGCATATAATCTATGCATATCCTCCCATCTTTATGTGTTAACACCTGAAACAAATGCAATGTAAATATTTGTTTTGCCATATTGTTTAGGGAATAATGACAAGAAAATAAAGTCTGTACATCAATATCTAAAAGATAAGCAGAGAAAAAGAAGTGGGTAAAGAAAAAATCAGGAAAAATTGGAAAATAGCAACAAGTGGCCAAGAAAATCCAAAGAAAACAAAAATTCCAAAAACCAAAAGCAAATACTTCCAAGAAATTTAATAAAGAGAGAGTTCTAACAAGTACAATGGTTTTAGCAACAGGCTCAAGATGCACATTCTTTAAAATCCCAAGCCTATTTCCTTTTCCAAATGTTCCAGTCCTATCAATGATTCTGCTATCATCCATTCTTCAAGCCAGCTTCACTACACTCAGCCATGTTTCCTCTTATTAATTTACTACACTTGTTATTAGAAATTTCTACAATGGCCATATTAAAAATAGATGTCATAATTTAACTATTCATTGGGCTGGGGATGTGGCTCAAGTGGTAGTGCGCTCGCCTGGCATGCGTGCGGCCCAGGTTCGATCCTCAGCACCACAAACAAACAAAGATGTTGTGTCCACGGAAAACTAAAAAATAAATATTAAAGAAAAAAAAAATTTAACTATTCACTATACTATACTAGTATCTCATCACCTCTCCAATGAATAACTCTAAAATATTCACAAATAATTTCCCTGCCTTTTCCAATTCATCTTGCATGTTAGTTGTGTTAATTTTTTGAGCTCTCATTTAAATGCCATAAGCCTTAATTTTCTTACCTGTAAAATGGAGATACTAACTTATTTGGCAGGTTATGTAAGAAGTTTATGAGGAAAACTGTTAAACATTTGTAATCCTTGAACACTGTCAATTAGCACTTAATATATGGTAGTAATTGATATACACTATTAATGATAATACTATTCATAGCAATGTCTAGCCTTTTATTAGGTCCTTCATAAATATTTGAGGAAGATGAAAAGTAAAATACCCAAGAACAATGCACATGAATTACTTTTTGATTAAAATACCTTAAGAATCTGTGACATTCTCTTGTCAATTGCAGCAGACCCTAAATTATCTGTCTTTTTAAGGCCTTTTTCATTTCATAGGAGAAACCTTCCCTGAAAACAATCTTTCTGTTTCTCTGACTTTACTCATTCTATTTCTCCTATAAGAAATACCCTTTTTTCTTCTCCTTTCATTCTAAATCTTGATTGCATAATGTCAGTTGGGAACCTATTTATTTCAGTAGTACACATACCCCAAAGTAATTAAGATCTTGTAAGTAGATACAGCAATATGAAGGTCTAAACTATGAGATACTGAAGAATGAGCCACAAATGAAAAAATAAGACAAAATAAAAACACCAGTGATGCCCTCCCAACCACCCCTCAAAAAAACAATGTTGACTTAAAATCAATGACCTAGATCCTGGAAAAGCTTTTTTAGAACATAGAAGGAAAAGGGAATAAAAAATAAAGATGATGCATATCGTTTGTAAACATTGGTTGTGAAGCAATACCAACATAAAAAGATGATATACCAGAGGGTATGATAATGCTCAAGGGGAATAGAGAAAGAAAAGGTTAGCCAAAGAATGCAGAAACACCAAGAGAGGGTCCATACTAAGGAGATAAAGAAACTCAGAAACATTAGAAGAAATCAAAGTGATACATAGTAAAACAGCAAAAAGCCAGGCATGGTAGCACATGCCTATAATCCCAGCAGCTTGAGAGGCTGAGGCAGGAGGATGGAGAGTTCAAGCCAAGCTCTGCAAAAGTGAGGCACTAAGCAACTCAGTGAGTCCCTGTCTCCATAAAATACAAAATGGGGTTGGGGGATGTGGCTCAGTGTCAAGGACCCCTGAGATCAATACCCTATACCCCTACCTATACCACAAAAAAAAAAAAAAAAAAAAAGGGAAAAAAAACAGCAGAGGTTCAACAAATGAAAACTACAAATAAGAACTAGAAGAAATCGAAATTCATTGATTGAGGAGATAATCAGTGAATTCTGAGCAAAGAGACTTAATGGATTGGTCAAAATGTAGACCAGATTGTGGGGAGGAAAAAAAAAGGCTAGTTGTAAGGAAATGGAACTTTTGAGAATAAAACAACTCAATTATATCTTATACTTTTAAAGCATTTACAATGGACACTTGGCTAAATACATTTTTTTAACCATTTAGAAAAATATTGATGAGACAACAGCTCACCTCATGGTGTATTCGCTGATAAACTTTCTGTTCATTGTCTAATACAACAAAAGATTCAGAGGGTGCCGCATCCCCATTGAAAATGAAGCTTAAATCCCCTCGTTGGCACTTCATGTCAGTAAAATCTATGAGAGTTGTATCAAGCCTGTGAAAGATACAGGTAGGTGAGAAACTGACAAATAAAACTTCATTAATAATTACACAAGTTTTATGTCTTCTAAACTCAAACTAAGATTCTAATATATTTCAATCTAAACCTATAAGCAAGTTAAATGTAAAATATTTTAGTTTTAAAAACCATTTAAATACATATTCCATTTTATCTACATTTTACTTTTCTGAATACATACTTCATTAACTCATCAAGAAAAAAAGTGTTTCCCTACTACTGAAATATTTTCCTTTGTTTTCTACCATTTCCTTTGTTACAGCTCCTCAAAAAGTTACTTCCACAGGGAAAAACAGTAAAGGAAAAGAGACCAAACATTCTTTAATCCCTTTAAAATGTTACTATCTCAGCGGCGTATTTAAGATGGGTAGAGCAAAATATATGGACTACATTCCTAGATTTAGAAGGACCCTTTTGATCTACACCCATTTTATGCTTAATCATCTGATACTAAACCTTACTTCATCCTTCAACTTTGATCAATCCTTTAACCTACTATAAATCTCTTAACCTACTACCAGATTCAGACTATCAATCTCTTTCCCAGACCACATCTCCACAGCCTGAAAAATATATGGATTGGGCTGAGGATGTGGCTCAAGTGGTAGCGTGCTCGCTTGGCATGCGCAGGGTGCTGGGTTCGATCCTCAGCACCACATAAAAAATAAAATAAAGATGTTGTGTTCACCAAAAACTAAAAAATAAATATTAAAAAATTCTCTCTCTCTCTGTTTAAAAAGAAAAGTATACGGATCAACAAAACAAAAACTTGACATCTCTGAGCTTTCTCATCTAGAAAGAAGTTTATATGAAATGATTCCTTCAAAGTATTTAGTCTAGGTATAGACCCCTAAAACACCCAAATTAATAATCTGGAGATCTGTAGATAAACAAAATTTTATTATTTATATATATATGTGTGTGTGTGTGTGTGTGCTGGATTCATGTTTGTCTACTGGATAGTTTGTTGTTGAATAAAACTAGTTGCTAAAGCAACTATCTTGATTAAAGTCAAGATTTTTGTCTGTAATAGGTCTCAAATGAATAAAATTAATTAAACATATTATAGCATCTTATTTATTTTTAAGTTATTAAGCACATGTAAGCTAGGATTACACGAGGAAAAGTTTCCTCCAAATCTCAATTTTCTTTTACTCAAGGAAAAAAAAATCATATCACCTTACCTGATATTAATACCTTGTTTATATATTTTACATGCGTCAGAAGGCAGAATTCGGGAAAGTAAAGGCACTATATTTAAAAAAACAAAAGGAAAAAAGTAAATTCTGAGACATTTATAAACTTTACAATTAAAAGAAGACTAATATAAACATTTCACTAATTCACCAAATTATAATCATTTCCTTTAAAATGGCATTTTCCGATTAATAATGAATGTAATACACAAAGCATCAAGTGGCTACTACTTAATTGTAATTTCTGTATTATTTACTGTGTCCTTACCTCTCCCACAAACATACAAGAATAGCAGAGTCCATATAAGGTAACTCTTAAATACATACTGAATGGTATTATAGATGAGTAAACAATACACTATGGTAACTAAACCACCCAAATAGTTAAAACAAAGGGATCTGGATCCTAAATGATCTTTTAAATATAACTTGTAAATATAGCAGAAAAGTGATGTGTATAGACACATCATGGAAGCAAGATAGCTGAATATAAGTTTGAATCCCAAACATGTGCCTTGGTTATTTATTCACTGTACAAAATTCGACTATAAAGTGGAATTCATAGTATTTACCTATAGCTTTCTATACTACAATATTGTTTTCTATAACTCATATTTTATCACAAGCTATTCTGACTTTTTTATTATTTACTGGCTATTTGGGGGGAAATAAAAGCTATTATCCTACTTAAATCTGCATCACAGGCTATAAAAAACTACTATGTCAAAATGATGAAAGAAAATGTGAAGCACAAAATTCTTGAAATTCAAACAATAACACATGTATATGCACATATAAGTTTATGTATACTTGTATGTGTTTATAAGCAATAGGTAGTTACTATTATCTACATGTTTAAAAGAAGAAGAAATTGAAGCTCAGGAAACACATATGATATCATGCCAAGCTAAATACTTAGAAAACAGTACTGACTCCAGTTCAAACCTCAGGCTGGAATAGTTCATTTGTCTTCAAACTTGAGATTAAATCCTGGACTAGTTTCTCCAAAAAGTGAATGTAAATAACAAGAGAAAAAGTAAGTATGCTCTACTGTCTCAAAATTAAATTTACCCAGATCTCAATACTGCTTAGCTCTCCCTATTTCTGGTTTCCCTTATACATACATACACCCATACACACACACACACACACACACACACACACACACACACACACACACGGTTTTGATAAAGGGAAGAAACATTCTCAAAGTCTAAAAAAGGCTTAAACATCAAATCTAATAACAGATTACCCCCTGGTTTTTTTTAATGTAAAGCTAAATAGATACCAAAGGGTTAAGTTTTTAGAATTACATATGATATCTTAATTATCAGATACAGTTTTGACGTTCAACAACTAAAATCCTTTTTCTTTAGTGTTGTCTTCTTTTTTTGTTGGTACTGAGAATTGAACACAGGGTGCCCTACCACTGATATACACCCCCAGGTCTTGCTGGTTGCTTAAGGCCTCACTAAATTATTGAGGCTGGTTACAAACTTGCAATCCTCCTGTCTTAGTCACCTGAGGAGCTGAGCCACCACACCCAACTTAAAATCCTTTTCAGCAATGAAACAGATGTGCTGACTTTCATATGTCAAAATCAAGTTCTCAAAGATGATATACTTTTTACAAGTACCTCAGTGGTTATGTCATAAATTTGACTATGCAAAATTTATAATATATTTTAATAACTAAATAAAAATATAAAGCAGGGGTGATTACATGTATTTATATTTCAATTTTTAACAATTTTGTTCAGCAACTGACAATTTTAGAATTCAAACAACTAACATCATGAAGATAATCAGTCAAGGAGCCAACATATTCAAGAGACAACTCAGTTTAGGATCACTGGCAAGACTTGAATCTCTACAGATGAGAAAATTCAGTCTAACTTGGAGATCTTCAAATTTATGGCTGTATTTACTTTTTCATGAACAGGACACAGTAGCATACACTATAAACTCAGATACTCTTAACAGGAGGATTCCAAGTTTGAGGCTAACCTTTGCAACTTAACAAGATTCTATCTCAAATAAAAAGTAATAAATGGGCTGAAGTGTAGCTCTGTAATAAAGTGTCACTGGATTGAATCCCCAGTATTGTAAAAATAATAATAAAAATAAATATACATATACACAGACATTATATAACATACAAAATTATATAAAATGGAATATACCTCATATATTTGTCACTATATGGTTTATTTCTATGATTATTTGGGAGATAAGTATCACTGAGCATTCAAATAATTTTACAATATAAAAGTTAATTCAGATGCTTTTAAAAATATAATAAGCTTATTAAATCCAAATCTTCATGGACTACATTTTTTAAAATTCCTTGCATTAAATTAAAATTCTTTACATTAAATTACTCAAATTTTTAACCCTATCTTTTATTTTAAAAAAATGTTTAAGTAAAATTTCAACCTTAAAAACAATTATGAAAGCTGCTGATCACATTGGTTTAATTATTGCCACAGAGCTTTTAATTATTATTTTCAATGTCATGAAAAATAATTTCCATCAGAACAAGTATCAAAATTGTTGTGATAACATTTCTATAATAATTTTTTTCACTTGTATCTCTGCACAAATAAATATTGTACAATAAAGCAACATACTCTTACCCCAGCTTTGAAAATCCCAGTGAAGTTCTAGATAAAAGTCACCTAGCTGCAAAATGAAATATGAATAATTAACAAATGTACTGTAGTTAACAGTTCTTATACCTGCTTAATATTTTGCTTTAATCTATGACCATTATAAATCTATTTGAATAGAAAATAATAAAAAATCAATTTAAAAAGTTTAAGAACAAAAAAATCAAAACATGATTATTACTTAAAGCATAATAGCACCCATTACTCAATTACAAAGGAAAATGTATACTACTATACATAAGAATATGTTATCACATTTAAATTTGTATGATTATATACTTATCAGCACAACCAAAATAATAATAGGCATTATCATTAAAATAACTAACTTTATTTTTTTTAATTTTCTAGAAACAGCTTTATTGAAAGATAATTGATAAACAAAGAACTGTTCATACTTAATGTGTATAGTTTTCTGAGTTTGGAGATATGCTAAAACCCATTATACCATTATCAAAATAAAAGTAACAAATATATCTATCTTCAGGGAATAAAAACCCTTAACATGAACAAGTTCTACCCCCTTCCTAAATTTTTAAGTGCACATTTTAAACTGTACATTGTATAGCAGAAAAATATTTTGTTATATATCTATGTCATATTTTCTTTATCCATTTGTGTAGCAATGAAGACTGGGTTGCTTCTACATCTTAGCCATTATAAATAATCCTTTGTATAATTTAAAAGGAATCAACATTAAATATTAGATTCTGTTCTTGAGTCTAAAATTTGGATTCACTCACTGGCTTTTCCTTGGTTTGTAGTCAGTTGTCAGTGTCTATATTATGTCACATATCCTGTACCTAGCACAGTATCTGGAACATGACAGACACTCAATGCATATTGAAGGAATGAAGGTAAAAATTGACAAGTAATTTTCAGATCAATTTTCAGGCTTGGAGAAAATTTGAGCAGGCGTCAACCATCCATTCCCATCACTATCTCTTACATTACCTTATAATTGCTTTATAGCACT
This sequence comes from Ictidomys tridecemlineatus, assembly GCF_052094955.1. Lineage (NCBI taxonomy): Eukaryota > Metazoa > Chordata > Mammalia > Rodentia > Sciuridae > Ictidomys > Ictidomys tridecemlineatus. The sequence continues at coordinate 55,325,745 of NC_135487.1, forward strand.
TTCCCCTATCTAAAATTATTTCATCTGTTTGCTTATTTTTTTTTTTGTCTGTGCTTTTGTTTTTTAAAAATACGGTATTGGAGGAAAAGGACCAAATCAGGGTTTTTTTTTAAATTGTGATATTTCCCAATGCTTAGAACAATGTCCAGCATCTAGTAATAACTCAATAAGGATTTGTTAAATGAATCCTTTTCCTGGTCCCAGAAGCCTGGAGAGAGCAATCCATAGGAAGCAGCTTAGAAGTGAAGAGCTCAGCTTCTTCTGATCCCTCCTTTTCTCTCCATCGCCTTCCCTGACTGGATCCTGGAGTGCTTCACATGATCTGTCCTTGAATGTCCAGTTTTCCCATCTCAGCAGCTGGTGCTGGTCCCCAGTGTCCTTGCTCTCTGGCTTCCACCTCTGTTCCCGATGATGTGGCTGGGAATTGTTGCCTTTGACATGCTGCCACCTCTGCTCCCATTGGCACTGTTGTGGCAGTGGTTCCCTGCCCCGTCCTGTGCTGCTGCTTTGAGCTGTCAGTCCTTTCCCACACCACACAGCTTGCACACATGGAAATGGAGCCCTGACACACCCATGTGGGGCACAGCCTCTGGGTTGAATAGTTTACCTCCGACCTGCCTCTGACATGCTCCCTAGCTCATTCCTCATCTTCCTGCCATCTGTCTCCTTGTCCTGTTTTCCCACTTAAGCTCCTACAAAGGCCTCCAGTTTTGACCTTTGGCTTCTCTCCTGGACCATAGTTGATCGTCTCTCTCTGGCTGCAATATGATCAGCTGGCCTAGGCTAAGTGGCCTAGGCCTTCCAGCCTGCACCACTGTTTTACCCCTCCAGTGGGTAGTTGTGTGTGCCAGCCCCTCCTCACCACCTCTTCTCTAGGCTTTTCTTTTAATTCTCTTGGTCACTATAGTGCTTGTCCTTTCCTCCCTATTTCATGCTGATTTTGTGATGTCACTGTTACCCCTTGATTTCTGGGGACAGCACCAGATTGGATGTGGGAAATAGCTTTAAGCTGTTTCTTATGCAATGATCATCATGATATATGTCATTTATCATGCACTTTCCATGCACCAAGCACAGTGAAAAACACTTCATGTGATCTTGTCTGATGATCTTTAAACTTCTTTTAAGCTATGTATCAGTGAACTGACTCCAAGTTCATACCACTAGAAATTGGCAGTTAGAATTTAAGTGTGGGCCTGTCTGACCCCAGCCCTCATGGAATCACTACACTGCACTGTCTTTCTATACCATGCCTTTGTTTCTACACCTTTTTGGCAGCCCTTGTACTTTCCTTGGAGTCTGAGGTTCTTGAATTCAAATCTCTACTCTGGAACCCTGACTATATAATCTTGGATGAATTACTTCTTTCCTAGTCCAAGATGTGACATGGGATAGTTAAGGTTGAGATTGTCCTTTTTACCTAGCTGAATCTTAGCTCTGTCGAGACACAGTCTCTCCTCCGTAGTTCATAAGGGTGATAACAACCATGACCTTGGTAGGCTACTATGCCAATCTCTATCTCTGTTCCTCCTCCTCCTCTCCTCTAGCTACTATATTGAGTACTTGCTATGCATTTCTCACTGTGCCTGGCAACTTTACATACATTACTTTTATTTAATTTTTACAACCTTATTATATAGATATTATATAGATTAACTTTTACAACCTTATTATATAGAAAAACTAAATTGTTGAAGTTCATCAGCTGACAAGTGGCCTCCTTAGGATTTGAATACACATCTTCCTAATTCTGAAGCCTGCTCTCCTCCCCCTGACATGTTTTAATTTACTTAGTGGGCTGACAGAATTGCTTCCACCCCACTCTTTGCTATAATTGATTTCCCATGAGCACACTATCAGTACAATAGAAAGGCAACTTGCAATGTAGTTAAGAATTTAAGAGAAATTTAAATTATAATGATCTTTAAAAATTTGAAGACCGTACTGGTCAAGCTTTGGGAAGGCTGTGGTGCAGGCAAGATGTGTTTTATGTTACTGTGCATAAGGTCAGACACCAAAAGGGGTAGGAAGAAGGAAACTGTTTTCTGGATTTCTGTGTAACTCCCAGGCTAAGTGCACTACTCCATTATAGATATGGCACAGTGCTCTCTCTTCTGATTGCTCTACACACAGCAGCTTCACGTTGCACTATGTAAAGGTGAGACATTATTCTAGGTGAATCACACTGAATATTCAAATCTCTATTAAATCATTTTAGAGTATAGGAAGTGATGACCGAGCTGACATTTGTGAAACCTCGAGAGTCATCTAAAATGATGTTGGGGGTAAGAAAGGTACTGTGACATTGCATGTAAGTTTTTTGCAGCTCTAAACAAGGACCTGTGTGTGCTGCCATGTATCGCAGAGGACTAGGCCCAGGTGCTCACATATGCCTCTGGAATACCTGCTTCCTCTACAAGAGGATTGAAGTATTTTTTGTTAGTTTGTTTGTGTTGGTGTTTTTGTTTTGTTTCTTTGTTCCTTTTTTGTAATTTTTATTGTTGGTTGTTCAAAACATTACATAGTTCTTGATATATTATATTTCACACTTTGATTCAAGTGGGTTATGAACTCCCATTTTTACCCCGTATACAGATTGCAGAATCATATCGTTACACATCCATTGATTTACATATTGCCATACTAGTGTCTGTTGTATTCTGCTGCCTTTCCTATCCGATACTATTCCCCCCTCCCCTCCCCTCCCCTCTCCTCTCCTCCTCTCCCCTCCCCTCCCCTCCTCTCTTCTCTCTCTACCCCCTCTACTGTACTTCATTTCTCCCCCTTGTATTTTTTTTCCCTTTCCCCTCACTTCCTCTTCTATGTAATTTTGTATACCCCTGAGGGTCTCCTTCCATTTCCATGCAATTTCCCTTCTCTCTCCCTTTCCCTCCCACCTCTCATCCCTGTTTAATGTTAATCTTCTTCTCATGCTCTTCGTCCCTACTCTGTTCTTAGTTACTCTCCTTATATCAAAGAAGACATTTGGCATTTGATTTTTAGGGATTGGCTAGCTTCACGTAGCATAATCTGCTCTAATACCATCCACTTCCCTGCAAATTCTATGATTTTGTCATTTCTTAATGCAGAGTAATACTCCATTGTGTATAAATGCCACATTGTTTTTATCCATTTGTCTATTGAAGGGCATCGATGTTGGTTCCACACTCTTGCTATTGTGAATTGTGCTGCTATGAACATCGATGTAACGGTGTCCCTGTAGTATGCTCTTTTTAGGCCTTTAGGGAACAGACCGAGAAGGGGAATAGCTGGGTCAAATGGTGGTTCCATTCCCAGCTTTGTAAGAAATCTCCATACTGCTTTCCAAACTGGCCGAACAAATTTGCAGTCCCACCAGCAATGTACAAGTGTACCCCTTTCCCCACATCTCACCAGCACTTCTTGTTGTTGGACTTCCTAATGGCTGCCAATCTTACTGGAGTGAGATGGTATCTTAGGGTGGTTTTGATTTGCATTTCTCTGACTGCTAGCGATGTTGAGCATTTTTTCATGTACTTATTGATTGATTGTATGTCCTCCTCTGAGAAGTGTCTGTTCAGGTCCTTGGCCCATTTGTTGATTGGGTTATTTGTTGTCTTTTTGTCTAATTTTTTTGAGTTCCTTATATACTCTGGATATTAGGGCTCTATCTGAAGTGTGAGGAGTAAAGATTTGTTCCCAGGATGTAGGCTCCCTATTTACCTCTTATTGTTTCTTTTGCTGAGAAAAAACTTTTCAGTTTGAGTAAGTCCCATTTGTTGATTCTAGTTATTAACTCTTGTGCTATGGGTGTACTATGGAGGAATTTGGAGCCCGACCCCACAATATGTAGATCATAGCCAACTTTTTCTTCTATCAGACGCCATGTCTCTGATTTCATATCAAGCTCCTTGATCCATTTTGAGTTAACTTTTGTGCATAGTGAGAGAAAGGGATTCCATTTCATTTTGTTGCATATGGATTTCCAGTTTTCCCAGCACCATTTGTTGAAGATGCTATCCTTCCTCCATTGCATACTTTTAGACCCTTTATCAAATATAAGACAGTTGTAGTTTTGTGGATTGGTTTCTGTGTCCTCTATTCTATACCATTGGTCCACCTGCCTGTTTTGGTACCCGTACCATGCTGTTTTTGTTATTATTGCTCTGTAGTATAGTTTCAAGTCTGGTATCGCTATACCACCTGATTCACACTTCCTACTTAGCATTGTTTTTGCTATTCTGGGTCTTTTATTTTTCCATATGAATTTCATGATTGCTTTCTCTATTTCCACAAGAAATGCCATTGGAATTTTGATTGGCATTGCATTAAACCTATAGAGAACTTTTGGTAATATCGCCATTTTGATGATGTTAGTTCTGCCTATCTATGAACAGGGTATATTTTTCCATCTTCTAAGATCTTCTTCTATTTCTCTCTTTAGGGTTCTGTAGTTTTCATTGAATAAGTCTTTCACCTCTTTTGTTAGGTTGGTTCCCAAGTATTTTATTTTTTTTTTTGAGGATATTGTGAATGGAGTGGTTGTCCTCATTTCCATTTCAGAGGATTTGTCGCTGATATACAGGAATGCCTTTGATTTATGGGTGTTGATTTTATATCCTGCCACTTTGCTGAATTCATTTATTAGCTCTAATAGTTTCTTTGTAGATGCTTTTGGGTCTGCGAGGTATAGGATCATGTCATCTGCAAATAGTGATAATTTAAGTTCTTCTTTTCCTATTTTTATGCCTTTGATTTCTTTCATCTAATTGCTCTGGCCAGTGTTTCGAGAACTATGTTGAACAGAAGTGGTGAGAGAGGGTATCCCTGTCTTGTTCCAGATTTTAGAGGAAATGCCTTCAATTTTTCTCCATTCAGAATGATGCTAGCCTGAGGCTTACCATAGATTGCTTTTACAATGTTGAGGTATGTTCCTGTTATCCCTAGTTTTCTAGAGTTTTGAACATAAAGGGATGCTTTACTTTGTCGAATGCTTTTTCCGCATCTATCGAGATGATCATTTGGTTCTTATTTTGAAGTCTATTGATGTGGTGAATAACATTTATTGATTTCCATATATTGATCCAGCCTTGCATCCCAGGGATGAATCCTACTTGATCATGGTGCACAATTTTTTGATATGTTTTTGAATCCGATTCGCCAGAATTTTATTGAGGATTTTTGCATCTAGGTTCATTAGAGATATAGGTCAGTAGTTTTCTTTCTTTAAGTGTCTTTGTCTGGTTTAGGAATCAACGTGATGTTGGCCTCGTAGAATGAATTTGGAAGTTCTCCCTCTTTTTCTATTTCCTGAAATAGCTTGAAAAGTATTGGTATTAGTTCCTCTTTAAAGGTTTTGTAAAACTCTGCTGTATACTCATCCGGTCCTGGGCTTTTCTTAGTTGGTAGTCTTTTGATGGTTTCTTCTATTTCCTCAATTGATATTGGTCTGTTTAGGTTGTCTATATCCTCCTGACTCAATCTGGGCAGATCATATGACTTAAGAAATTTATCGATGCCTTCACTAAATTCTATTTTATTGGAGTATAAGGATTCAAAATAATTTCTGATTATCTTCTGTATTTCTGAAGTGTCTGTTGTGATATTGCCTTTTTCATCCCGTATGTTAGTAATATGAGTTCTCTCTTTTTCTCTTCGTTAGCATGGCTAAGGGTCTGTCGATTTTATTTATTTTTTCAAAGAACCAACTTTTAGTTTTGTCAATTTTTTCAATTGTTTCTTTTGTTTCGATTTCATTAACTACAGCTCTGATTTTAATTATTTCTTGCCTTCTACTTCTTTTGCTGTTGTTTAGCTCTTCTTTTTCTAGGATTTTGAGATGAAATATCAGATCATTTATTTGTTGGTTTTTTTCTTTTTTTAAGGAATGAACTCCAAGCAATGAATTTTCCTCTTAGAACTGCTTTCAATGTGTCCCATAGGTTCTGATATGTTGTGTCTGTGTTTTCATTTAACTCTAAGAATTTTTTAATTTCCTCCTTAATGTCTTCTATAACCCATTGATCATTCAGTAACCTATTGTTCATTCTCCAAGTGATGCATGATTTTTCCTTCTTTCTTTTATCGTTGATTTTCAGTTTCATTCCATTATGATCAGATAAGATGCATGGTATTATCTCTACTCCTTTATATTGTCTAAGAGTTGCCCTGTGACATAATATATGATCTATTTTTGAGAAGGATCCATGTGCTGCTGAGAAAAAAGTGTAAGTGCTTGATGTTGGGTGGTATATTCTATATATGTCAATTAAGTCTAGGTTATTAATTATTTTATTGAGTTCTATAGTTTCCTTATTCAACTTTTGTTTGGAAGATCTGTCCAGTGGTGAGGGAGGTGTGTTGAAGTCTCCCATAATCATTGTATGGTGGTCTATTAGACTCTTGAACTTGAGAAGAGTTTGCTTGATGAACATAGCTGCACCATTGTTTAGGGCATATATATTTATGATTGTTATGTCTTGTTGGTGTATGGTTCCCTTGAGCAGTATGTAGTGTCCCTCTATATCCCTTTTGATTAACTTTGGCTTGAAATCTATTTTATTTGATATGAGTATGGACACTCCTGCTTGTTTCCGAAGTCCATATGAGTGATATGATTTTTCCCAACCTTTCACCTTCAGTCTATGTATGTCTTTTCCTATCAAATGCGTCTCCTGTAGGCAGTATATTGTTGGGTCTTGTTTTGTGATCCATTCTACTAGCCTGTGTCTCTTAATTGGTGAGTTTAAGCCATTAATATTTAGGGTTATTATTGAGATATGGGTTGTTCTTCCAGCCATATTTGTTTATTTATGTTACTAAACATGGTTTGTTTTCCTCTTTGATTATTTTCCCCCCTTTACTGTCCTACCTCCCACTGTTGGTTTTCATTGTTATTTTCCATTTCCTCTTCCTGTAATGTTTTGCCGAGGATGTTTTAAAGAGATGGTTTTCTAGCTGCAAATTCTTTTAATTTTTTTTTTTAATTTTTTTTAAGAGAGAGGGAGAGAGAGAGAGAGAAGAGAGAGAGAGAGAGAGAGAGAGAGAGAGAGAGAGAGAGAGAGAGAGAACCCCAATATTTTATTTTTTAGTTATCGGAGGACACAACATCTTTCTTTGTATGTGGTGCTGAGGATCGAACCCGGGCCGCACGCATGCCAGGCGAGCGCGCTACCACCTGAGCCACAGTCCCAGCCCTCTTTTAATTTTTGTTTATCGTGGAAAGTTTTAATTTCATCTTCCATCCTGAAGCTTAATTTCGCTGGATACACGATTCTTGGTTGGAACCCATTTTCTTTCAGTGTTTGAAATATGTTATTCCAGGATCTTCTAGCTTTCAGAGTCTGTGTTGAAAGATCAGCTGTTATTCTGATTGGTTTACCCCTAAATGTAATCTGCTTCCTTTCTCTTGTAGCTTTTAAAATTCTCTCCTTATTCTGTATGTTGGGCATCTTCATTATAATGTGTCTAGGTGTGGATCTCTTATGATTTTGCACATTCGGCGTCCTGTAGGCTTCTTAGGATTTGAGATTCTGTCTCATTCTTCAAGTCTGGGGAAGTTTTCTCGTATTATTTCACTGAATAGACTGTTTATTCCTTTGGTATGGAGCTCTGTGCCTTCCTGTATCCCAATGACTCTTAAATTTGGTCTTTTGATATTGTCCCATAATTCTTGGATGTTCTGCTCATGGTTTCTTAGCAGACTTGTTGAGCTGTCTATGTTCTTTTCCAGTTGAAATACTTTGTCTTCATTGTCTGATGTTCTCTCTTCTAAGTGATCTACTCTGCTAGTAGTATTCTCAATTGAGTTTTTAAGTTGGTTTATTGCTTCCTGCATTTCTAGGATTTCTGTTTGTTTTTTATAACCTCTATCTCCCTGTATAGTTGATCTTTTGCTTCTTGGATTTGTTTATGTAATTCATTGTCAAAGTGATCTTTCATTGTCTGATTTTGCTGTATAATGTCTTCCTTGAGACTCCAGATCATCTGAAGCATGTATATCCTGAATTCTTTATCTGACATTCCATCTGCTGCAGCTATTACCTCTTCTAAAGTTGAGATGACCTGCATTGCTTGTGGTCCTTTCTTTCCCTGTCTTTTCATATTGCTCGCATTTCTTTCTGCTTGGTGAAACTGTTGTGTTATTGAATTTTCCCCCTATATATTTATATTGCTCTTTTATAGTTGAAAAGTCTCCCTTGCAGGGGCGGGCGGCGGCTGTGCTCCTCTTCCAATTGGGGTGATCTGTCTACAATGCTGACGGGCCGCTGGGCCTGTTCTGCTGGTCAGTCGCAGGTCTGCCTACCTTGCAGGCACGGGTGGCGGCTCTGCTCTGCCCCTACTCCAATTGGGGTGACGTGACTACCACGCTGGCGGGTCGCTGGCCCTGTTCTGGGTGTGGGCAGTGGCTCTGCTATGCCCCTACTCCAATTGGGGTGACATGTCTACCATGCCGGCAGGCCACTGGACCTGTTCCGCCGGTAGGTCGCAGGTCTGCATACCTTGCGGGCGCGGGCTGCGGCTCTGCTCTGCCCCTACTCCAATTGGGGTGACGTGACTACCACGCCGGCGGGTCGCTGGGACTCAAAATAACTAACTTTAAAAGTAACTATCAAAATGATTATGTGTACTGTCTCATGATGGTCTAAAATAATGTCCATTACAACTGAAAAGATTTTTATATGAAGTGATAGATTTAGTAAATATGAAAATGTTAATCATATGAGACCTGTGGAGAAAACTTTTATTTTTCAAACTAAAAGCTAGACGGCAAAGAGACTATAATTATTAAGGAAACTATTAAAATCAAATATTCTCTAAAAATTTAAACAGTATGAATATAAGTAAAGTAGTGCAAATATAGCAACACTGGCAAGTTAGACCTCCGTATTTCAAACAATGAAAGAAGTTTATCTAATATTAGATATTATTGCAACCTAAATACATTTTTCCTGACTCTTTCTATAACTCTTCAGATCTCAAAAAAAAAAAGAAAAAAATTAGCATCGCGTAAGAGAAGATAAGCCATTATCACATCATCATCAAAACATAATTATTACTTAAAGCATAATAGCACACATTATCTTTCCCCCACAGTTCTGTCAGACATCAAAAATACAAAGGAACTTCTCAGACTATACCCAAAAGACCTAAAAACAGCATACTACAGGGACACAGCCACATCAATGTTTATAGCAGCACAATTCACAATAGGTAGACTGTGGAACCAACCTAAATGCCCTTCAATGGATGAATGGATAAAAAAAAAAAATGTGGCATTTATACACAATGGAATATTACTCAGCACTAAAAAATAAGAAGATCATGGCATCTGCAGGGCAATGGATGGCATTAGAGCAGATTATGCTAAGTGAAGTTAGCCAATCCCTAAAAAACAAATGCCGAATGTCTTCTCTGATATGGGGGGGGGGGGTGACTCAAAATGGAGTAGGGAGGAAGAGCATGAGAAGACTACCACCAAATAGGAAAGAGACATGGGAAGGAAAGGGAGGGAGAAGGGGAATTGCACTAAAGATGGAAGGAGACTCTCATCGTTATACAGAATACATGTATGATGATATGAGGGGGAAAAAAAAGAAGTGTGTCACATTAGATTGGGTAGAGAGAAGTGATGGAAGGGGAGGGGAGGGGAAAGGACAGCAGAATAAAATAGACATTACTCTTGCTATATATATATATATATATATATATATATATATATATATATGACTGTATGACCAATATGATTCTGCAACCTGTACACTCAGAAAAATGAGAAATTATACCCCATATGATTCAAATGTATGCTATGTCAAGATCATTGTACTGTCATGTGTAACTAATTAAAACAAGTTAAAAAAATAGAAAGGAAGAAGCGCTGAGGTTGTAACTTAAGAGGTTGAGCACTTGCCTCATATGCGTGAGGCACTGAGTTTGATCCTCAACACTACATAAAATGAATAAATAAAACAAAGATATTTTTTAAAAAATACAAAGGAAGAGAACAAAAACAGAAAACAAATTTCTCTCGTCTGTGCCAGCACAATCAACTCTAACCACTCTGAGACAGGATGGACAAAATTTTATTGTTACATAAATAAAACACAAACTGCTCCTTTTAGCAGCATCATATTCAGCTATTATAGAATCTTCTAATCCAAAGCACAAAGGAAAATTATTGTCATTAATTATGATGCATCTCCTTTTGGCTTACTTATCTAATTTACTAAAAAGTAATAAATCTTTATTTTCTTAATTCAAAGAAAGTAGGTGCTTCTTAGATTACACTTATAATCACAATATTTTGTTATTCCAATTACTGCTTAATTTGAACATGCTTCTTACCCTTTATTAATCTTTAACCAGTAGTAAAAATTTAGAATTTATTAAAAATGCTTAAAAATCACACTCTCAATTACTCTTTAGGTGCAAAATCCGCAAAGAAATATAGCTTACCTCTTTCAGGGCTTTTAATAATCGAGGTCGTTTTTCTTCAACACTTTCCCTGGATTGCTGCTTAAGCTTTCTTAAAAGAGCTGTAACTAAAGTTGAAATGGGGAAAAAAAAATTAAAGTAATTTTTGCCAGGCTACAAAATACAACTGGCTTATTTTACATACTGATTTTTCTAACCAGTTTAGAGTGAAGAGAAACTCTATGGGCTCCTGGGTTTCTTACCCACTGTGAGGTTTTTTGTGACTTTCAAGGATTCTTTTATTCAGAATAACAACACTGGGGATTGAACCAACAGGCACTCTAACACTGAAATATATGCCCAGATGTTTTTATTTTATTTTTGAGACAGGGTCTCACTAAGTTCCCCAGGTTGGCCTCGAACTTGTGACCCTCCAGTCTCAGTCTCCCAAACTCCTGGTATTACAGGTGGGTGCCACCAGGCCCATCTATAAACCGATATACTTTTAAATATGGTTCCTCAATTCTTTGTGTATAGTTTTTTTTTAGAGAAAGAGAGCGGGAGGAGAGGGGGAGAGAGAGAGAGAGAGAGAGAGAGAGAGAGAGAGAGAGAGAGAGAGAGAGAGAGAGAGAATTTTTTTAATATTTATTTTTTAGTTTTCGGCAGACACAACATCTTTGTTTGTATGTGGTGCTGAGGATCGAACCCGGGCCGCACACATGCCAGGCGAGCGCGCTACCACTTGAGCCACATCCCCAGCCCTTTGTATAGTTTTCAATGTTCAAGTTCCTAAGTCATGAATAATTCACATATAATGTTACAGATTTAACTTCAAGGTTTGTAGTATGGAAAAATAACACTAAATGAAAAATATCTCAAATTCGTCACTTTGTATTTTTGGAATATTTATCAACAACAGTAATTCATATTGCTTACTCATCTGTCTATCTCCATAGCTGATGGCTTCTGCCAGAGGGCTCCATCCCTGAGCATTTTTCACCTTTACTGGAGCATTGTGAGCCAAAAGTAAATGGGCACATTCTGCAATAAAAGAATGGTAATAATCAAACATCATGTAATTTTAAAGATAAATAAAAAATAAGTCAAATCAATACGAATAAATCTGTAAAATACTATACTTTATAAAATTAAATAATTTTTAAAAATCCTATGTATCTAAATCAGATAATTTCAAATCTCCAGATTCAAAAGCACCATTCTACTACCTAAAAATAAATTGGATTGCTCTACAAAGCAAGTATTATGTTTCCTAATAATTTTTTCCCGGAGTATTTTGAGAATGTTTCCATCCTCTAAAATATAAACTACAAACCTCAAGAATAAAGTACAAAAGTACAACCAAGTATCTACTACTGTATAAGACCAAAGAGAGGATTTGTACATCTATAATGTCAAATGCAAAGCTCGTTATTTCAAGGGGGGAAAAAAAGCTCTCTTGAAAAAAATGTAATCAGTAACATTTCCATAAAGCCTTATTTTTCAAGTTTTATAAATATTTTAGTTTGGAAAAAAACACCCGAAAAAGGGCAAAATGTTACATGATCATAAGGACAAATGTGGAAAGTTCTCTAAGTAATCAAAAGAAGTCTAAGCATAGATCTTTACAAAAGCTGGAAAAAAATTAAAAATTAAAGTGTATTAACAGGCAAAAAAAAAAAAAAAACATTTAAAACTGAGACTCATAGTAAATTTAGGTAGTATAGCCATACTCATTCATTGAATCAAGTGCCTACTATATGGCCATCTTTAATTACAAGGTTCTAGATATAAACAATGAAGAAGGAAAACAAGGTTTTGCTATCAGAAAGCTTATATCCTATGTCAGAAAATAAGTAAATTTAAGAAGAAAAAGAAAAAGAATATAAGATAAAAAATGCTTCAAAGGAAATAAAAACATTATGATAGTGTGGTATAGGAGGGCAAAAGGTGAATTTCAGAAGAATGGCACTCCATTAGCACTATTCCTAGTAATAGAAATAACACCTATACTAACAAGAAACTTCATTAGAATAAAATAAAATAAATACAGAACTTTCAGAGGTGTTTTTTAAGTAAAATATACATATAAGAATGTTTACTTGTTTATTTTAATATTTATAGTAGTAAATATACTGAAAACAAAAATTTCCATTGTGGGATAATAATAAACCTATGTTGCAGTTATAATACTAGAGTAATATGCAGTAATTTTTAAAGAATCAAGTCATATCAAAAGAACAGAGGAGACTGCTTGAATGGTGAGTTACTGGTCAAATTTGAGAAACTGAGAACCAAAAACAATACTAACTACTAACTATTTAGAGTACATTGAAAGAAAAATAAACTGACAAAAAAAATAAAAGGTGATGAATTTTTCTTTACACAATAATGTAATGCCAGCTTAATAAATGGTAAAAGTGGAAAATTAATATATTAGAGCACCCAGTATAATAACTAATTTAGAAAAGAATCTCAATGAATTCTAAAGCAACTAAGTAAGAAATTATGTGCTGCAAAATAAGATATTCACATGGTATTAAAGTATCACCCCAAGACTATTTAATAATTACAATAAGAAAAATGCTCTTTTCTAGTGGATGTATCTAGAGATCTCTATGAAACAAGTGGGCAAATTTAGTAGCATTAATAGTGAGAATAATCTAACACTATGTGTGTCCTAATGTGACACAATATAAAGTGGATTACATACCTGTGAAGTATTCTTTGCAGAAACATTTAATCTACACATGCCCCCAAAAGCTAATTTTCAATTTATAGAAAAGGCAGACACAAGTTAAATAACACTACAAGATAATCAGACAAATTCAAGATTAAGAACACTCTACAAGTCTACTGTATAAGACTTTTCAAAATGTTAGTCACAAAAGGGAGAAAAACAATGAATGATAGCAATGAATGAGCCTCAGTGGGTCTTATTTCAATATAAAACATCTATAAAAGTCGTTCTGGTAACAACTGGAGAAATTTGAATACATATTGGCTATGAGATATTATAACAATATTATTAATTTTCTTCCATGTAATAGTAATAACATGATTATGAAAAGAATGTCCTTATTCCATATGCTAACATATGTAGGGATAAAATGAGATGATATCCACACTTAATTTTCAAACAGATAAATAATATATGAAACCCAAAGAAAGATACATCAAATATGATATAATATTGATGATTACTGAGACAATTAAAGAGTATTTCACTATTCATTGTGATAATCTTTCAATTTTTTGCATTTAAGATTTTTCATAATAAAATGTTGAAAGAGAAAAATGACATAAAAAATGGTTTTTAAAAAATCAAAAAGAAATGAATTAAAACTATCCCAACAGAATTAAAGGATTTTTACAATGTATTACTAAATGATACAACTTACCTACTAAATATAAGGGCATTTTATAATCCCATTTTACTAAAATAAACAAAAATTACACACCTTGTGTGTTCAAACACGTATGCATTAACCACATACAACAGTAAGCATGGCCAACAACAACAAAAAAAAGTGAAAGAATATATAACAAGTTTTAACATGGGTTATCATTTTAATTGGGAGAAGGGTAGGTTAGTGAGGAAAAAGAATGATGAAGAGTCAAACTAAAAAGAATTTTAAAAAATAAAAATAAAAGGGCCCCCCCACAACAGACCTACTACTGGGTTTTATTTAGTCATGTGTATATGTATTATAGAAAAAGATAAGGTTCATGTATTTATGACATATCAAAATACAATCTATTGTCATATATATCTAAAAATATCAAAAAAAGACAAGGGACTGCAAACATGGAAGATATCCATGGATTTGTAGGGACAGCTCATAACAGAACTGAGTAAAAAAAAAATTACAATAAGTTTCTAATGTAGTGATTCTTTCTCAGTGAATGTAAACTAAACCCCTTTGTTATAAATAAGGAGTGTAGGGTGTGAAGGATACCCTCAGGCCATAAATGTTAATTACCCTGGAAAAAGAAGATGCTCTTATATAATTTTGTACTGTATTATTTCAATTATTTCAATATGTGTGTTAATAACCAAACAATTATTAGCAAAATATTTTTAATTTAAAAATATTAAAAAGCAGGTTACACAACAATAATTAAAGCAACCTCCCAGTTGTATAAACAAAGGTATAGGATTAGTGTAAGATTTATATATTATGCTAGACATGTCAACTATGTTTTCTAATATGCCACAGAACCTGTAGAAGCAGTGCCCTCCACTCACCAGCCATAAACAATTGAGGGGCAACTAATGAAATCAGATAATCATAGATATGCCAATTACCTATAAAATATTCTTACAGATTTTTTTTAAAAAATTGGATAAAACAGGTAGTTAGCAACTAACTGGGCTTAAGAAATGCATACTGCCAGAAAGAATCCAGGATTTGAGGAATATAGACAAACTGAAATTACTAATGATAGAAATCACACAGAAACAAGCAAGAGCTATAAGGATGATAAAATATACAAAGAATAGATAGATGGAATAGAATAGTTGGAAACATAACAGAAGATCTAGAGAGATCCTCATGAAAGTGAGAAGCTATTCTACTTCTAGACATTTAAAAAAAATTAAAACTATACAAAAGTCTGAGAATGAATTAAAAGTTGAAGCAATGGGTTTAAAGAAACATTTTCTAATGTTTCTAACCCAATGGATGAGAATTTAAGATTTGTTTTTGATTTCATCTCCTAAAGATTTCTGAAATCCTCCATAATAAAATATGATGTTGGGGCTAGGGTTGTGGCTCAGGGAGCGCTTGCCTTGAACATGTGAGGCACTGGGTTCAATCCTCAGCACCACATGAAAATAAATAAACAATAAAGATACTGTGTCCATCTACAACTAAAAAAAAAAAAAAAATTTAATGTGTGATTTTTTCATTTCCGCCCAAATCCATAGCTCAAAAACCTCCCAGGCAATATAGCCAACTTTAGTCAATGGACCTAGAAATTTGATTCTAACCAAAAGGATAAGAATTAAAGACTGGTTTTCAATTTTTATCTCCTAAAGATTTCTGAAATCTTCCTTAATTAAATATGTTCTTTATTTCCACTCAAATTCATAATTTAGAAACCTCCCAGACAACACAGCCAACTTTAAAGACCCAGAAATTTTAAAAAATCAGACTTCCATGGTGAAAAAATAAGGTTATTCAGTATATCAAAGTGAACAAGAAAAGGGGAGTACATAAAAATGTAAAAACCCTAATGTATCTCTCTCTCCTTTCCTCAATCAACAAATAATTATCTAAATGGTTGGGGGGCTATATTTACAAATAAGTATATAAACAAAAAGTGATATCTCAAAAGGAGAAGATAAAAGAATAAGAGTGTTAAAAAAAATAAGAGTGTCATAAACTAAAAATGGTATACTATAAAAGAACTAAGAAAGTAGATATTTTAGCCTCTATTACACACTCCAATCTCATTCTTGTAGAACCCAATATCCAAAACATAAAAAGGCAATAAAGATAAAGACACAAAGGGAAGGAGGGGTGGCTGGGGGGGCAGGAAGGGGTTGGGGCTCAGTGGTAGCACACTTTCCTGGCATGTGTGAGGTACTAGGTTCGGTTCTCAGTACCGCATATAAATAAATAAAATAAAAGTCTATCAACAACTAAAAAAAAAAGCACAAAGGGGCACACAACTGAAAAAATGTAAATGGATCTGTATATTATTTGTGGTGCCTACCCTACATGAAAAAGACTCAGAAAGAATAAATACTAACATTATTTGTACAACCTGAATCATCTAACCAAGTGCTTCCTAAAATACATCCCATAGAATGTTAGTCTTCTCCAGATGCTGAAAAAGAACAAACATGAAATAACTAGGAAACAATGACTAGTATAACTAATACTTGCTCCAACTTGGAACTTCACAATGACTATTGACCTATTAGCATATCAAAATTATAACAAGTTCTACCATAAAGAAAACTTAACTTTTAACTCTTTTTTTTTTTTTTTTTTTGGTACTAGGGATTGAACCCAGAGGCACTTAACCACTGAGCCACATCTCCAACCCTTTTTATTATCATTTTTTTTAAAATAAGAGTCTTGATCCTCCTGCCTCAGCCTCCCAACCCACTGGATTTATAGGCATGCACCCCCATATCCAGCAAAAAATGCTAAACTTTTATTAGCCTGATATTTTTCAAATCAAGCTGACCTGGAAACTCTTTTCCTCTAATTGCCTAGTAATATCCCAAGAAACTAACGTTTAATGAAATGCATTGTAGAGAAGGTTAACATACATATACACCTATGATAAAGCATAACAGTACATACATCTAAAAGTAGAAAAACTATACCAGGGATGGTAGATAAGTTTCATTTCACATTCTAAAACAGCATCTGAACTGGCAAGCTGCATGCAAGCCAACCCAAAGCTAAATTCTAATATTGACATAGACTATATACTTTTTTTTTAAAGAGAGAGAGAGAGCGGGGGGGGGGAGAATTTTTTAATGTTTATTTTTTAGTTTTCGGTGGACACAACATCTTTATTTTATTTTTATGTGATGCTGAGGATCGAACCCAGTGCCCGGCACATGCCAGGCAAGCGCATTACCGCTTGAGCCACATCCCCAGCCCAACTATATACTTTTTCAGCGGTTCTGAGTGAAACAAGGGCAATGCAGTATACCATAAATAAAGGTTCAACATTCCAAGCTGAAATCAAAATTCTACTACTTTATTCTATACAAGTTGCTTAATTTCTTAGGGCTAATATTTGTCCCCTGGAAAATAAGGCAACATGGGATATGGTTGTGTAAGGGTTGTTAATATGTACAAAGTACTAGAAAAAAGTATCTGGCATATTATAAATAACAAATATACTTTAGTTATTTTCTTAAGTTTTGATCCAATGTTCTTCCAAAAAAAAGTATAAGTTTTCTTTTCTTTTTTTAGAATTTAACCTTTTTTTTTTTTTTCTTAAATGTGCTGCTGAGGATCAAACCCAGTGTGAGGCAAGTTCTCTACTATAGAGCTACAACCCCAGCCTACCATAAGTTTTTAATTGATCAAATTTAGTCAACTACATCTGATGTATTTTCAGCAAGGTAGCTATATTAAAGATGTCTATCATGGCCTGCTTTGCCCATTTTCCTATTAAACACACTATCCTGATTTCCTCTCCTACCCCATCTCTCACTCCAAGTGAGCCTACCCAAAGCTAAATTCACAGAATATCTATCTCAAAGCCAGATAATTCATGAGTTTGCCAGCATCAATTTCTTAATAGCTTGGCTTGAGATGAACTCGACCAGCAAATTCTTTGCTCAAAAATTTGGAAACCTAAGAAACCTAACAAGTTGGTGGTAAATATTGAACCTAAAAAGTCATTAAAACTTAGGATCCAGGGTCTGGGGATGTGGCTTAAGCGGTAGCACGCTTGCCTGGCATGCTTTCGGCCCGGGTTCGATCCTCAGCACCACATACAAACAAAGATGTTGTGTCCGCCGAAAACTAAAAAAAAATAAATATTAAAATTCTCTCTCTCTCTCTCTTAAAAAAAAAAAAAAAACTTAGGATCCAAGGAAAGAAAGATATAAGATATGTAAAGACAGCAGATATACCATGAGAGACAGATGATAAATAGGGAAATGAGCAGATAGGAGAATGGCTGATCCCCAAAACATCTTGGTTCTTTATCTTGCTGAGACCTGGATGGTCCCCATTTCTTGAGTTTCTATAATATATAGCATCTTATTATTATCTCTTTACTGAGAAGTTATAACTGAATCTGTAACTCATAAAAAAAGTCATATTGAAGTTAAATATTTAAATCACCAATTAATATAGAATTAAAATCAAAATTAAATAATCCTACAGATCTTATGATTCACTTAAACATGTGATGAGCTTAAAAACCAAACTAACAACAACAACAACAAAAAAACCAAACTAACAGACTGAGGATATAGCTAGTGGTAAAGCACTTGCCAAGAATCATGCATAAGATGGCCCTGGGTTCAATCCCCAGTGTGTGTGTGTGTGTGTGTGTGTGTGTGTGTGTGTGTGTGTGTGTCTCACAAACACACACACACACACACACAAACACACACACAAACTAACAAAAGAACTTTAATTTTCAATTTAAAAAAAACAGGTTCTAATAACAACCCTTAGGTCAGTAGGCATTGGTCAAATGTTTATACAGTTACATTACACCATATGACAATAAGAGATATTCATAACGATACTTCTAAATAATTAAAAGGAAAAATGTTAAAAGAAATTCATTAGTCGGTTTAAAAATACAGAAAAAAATTTCCCCTAGTACTGGGGATTGAACCCAGGAGCACTCTACCAATAAGCTACACCCCAGTCCCTGTTTAAAAATTTTAGATAGGGTCTTGCTAAGCTGCCTAGGCGAGCCTGAAACTAAAGATCCTCATGCCTCAGACTCACAAATTGCTGGGGTTATACCATGTCCCACCATGCCCAGATGCAAGAGTGTATTTTTAATAATATTTTCATCAAATATTTAAAGTTTTTAAATCTAGCATTCAGAAAATTGCCAATCGGCTATTTAGAATCCTCACTTTCCAAAATAACTGGGAATCCAGGTAATGGAAATGGCATTGCGTATAGGAATAATATACAGAAGTAGATTTTTTAAGTCATCTGCCTACAAAGTATTTTTTTAACTAAAAAACAAACATGTCTCAAGTTTTTACAATTATCTAACATAAAGAAGAATCAACTTCTAGAGTTTAGATATATAAAATATTTCATATTAATGTTTTTATAATATATTAATTTTTATTATCTTAAATATGAATTTTCAAAATATTTACTATTACATTTAATATTTCATATTATATAAATTAATACTTATACTAATTATAAATTACTATTAGTTTTTACTTAGTACTTTTATTAGGTATTTTAAGACATTAAAAGTTTTACAATATTTAATAAACCTTAATATTTGGAAATAGGAGTCTTCTAAAATTATAAATACCTGCTTGATAAAGTAACTCAGGGAAAGAAAGTTTTATTTGTTTTTTTGTTTTTTTTCAGAGTTGAGGATTTAACCTGGGGTTTTGCACATGCTAAGCAAGCACTCTGTCACTGAGCCACATCCCCAGCAGAAAGAAAGATTTAAGTGACATGAAGGTTAGTACAAGACTTCTCTTTTTAAAAAGGACTATAAAAAGTGGAAAAAAAATATTAACTTTAATATGTTAAATCCTAAGCTCAAATACAAGAAAATCAAGTTAATTTTTTAAAAACTCAAGTGACAAAACTGAAAATTTTAAACTGCCTTCACAAGTGAAGAAAGTTAAACATAAAAAGAAAAATATTTACTAACCTTTATTTCCTAACATCACAGCAAGATGTAAAGGAGTGTTTCCTAAAATTAAAAAATAAATAAATAAATTAGAAGGTGTAACAACATAAGAAATTTCAATTAAAGTGATTTCAGCATCTTCAGAACAAAAATAAACCATCTGCAAAATACTGCTTAAATGGCACATTCAAAGTCAGAGAATGCCATAGTTTCTAAGCACCCTGCTCTACCTCGCCAAAAGGGGTACCTTTGAAATCTTTCAATCTTTCCAAATAGATGTCAGATTCTTTTTGCTGCTAATTTATCATGCTTTCTTTATTCTTTGGAAACAATTTAAATATCTACTCATTCTTGGGGATAGAAATCTTCAGACACAAACCCAGTCCTCAAATTGTTCAGAACACTACTATTAAGAAACTAATATGGTAATAAATAATAGCTATTATTTACCAGAATAGATGGAGGTATAGCATGACAAAGGAACGTAGGACAGAGCTCCTAACTTTCCCTATGCAGAACACTAAATATAGAAGGATGGACCACACTAAAATAAGTCTTAAAGAATGAATTAGAATGTGTAGGTGAGCAAAAGTAACATTAACTAGCATTACAGTCTAAAACAAAATAATAATCTCCAAATCACAAACAAATGCAAGAACAGTTTTAAGAACAGTAAACAATGAAATTAGATGAGCAAAAGACAAAGCCTTGAAAGCTATGCTATACCCTATAGTTGGTATTATAAAATGACTGATTTAATTTTAAAATGATATGCCAAACAACACTACATAAAAAGCTCTTGATTTTATAAAAGAAAACAAACCAATAGTAATAACTGAAAATAAAATTATTGAATTAAATTTATGTATATGAATTTTCAGATATTAGCAATTTTATAGAAGTCATATCATCAAGAATTCTGCCCAATAAAATAAGCTAAACATTTAAAGGGACCATACACAGGATGAAATAGACAATTACTTTTTCTAGGTAACATGCATGTGATTGATTGACACCAATATCTTAGCTTGATTAAACTTACCAAAATGATTAACACACACACCTTAGCTCCATAAAGGTAGAATGAAATGGGAACTGTTGGCAGAGTCAACAAGATACCATTTCAAGTGAAATTTAGAAAACAACACAAATGAATTTACTAAATTTAAATTCTAAGTTTTTTTATATAAACAAACATGGAAATTACATGAATTACAGTAAATCTCTTAATCTTAATTCTTAGGAATAAACAAATTAAAATTAGATTCAGGAATATAATTCACTTCATGTTTTTTAGATATAAATTCAAATGTCCATTAGTGACTAGGCAAAAGATATCTTCTGCTTTTTCAGGATTTGACTCCCAAGCCAAGTATTCACACCTCAGAATTCTTCCTAGCCGAGATATGAAAACCACCATAACACATACTGTTAATAATCATACATTGAAAAATGTTTCCAGAAAGGAAGTTTTATTCATGATTTTACTTACGCAATGAGTCTTAATAGTTGCTTAATTATTTGTGTAAGCTGCATTTAAAAAAAAAAATTGGTCCTCACAAATTTTAGGCTCTTCTAGTGAGCTTTGGGTATCTCCTCAAAATAACATGTCATAATGTTAACAAAATTTACATGAGTAAGAATAAATGTTCAGAACATTGAGTAAGAGTAAAAAGGACAAGGCAAATAAAAAAGTATTCCTGGATTTACAAAAGTACTGTTGATTACTAGCTTAATATAGAATATTCAATAAAGAAAAGACTCATTGCAGATACTTTTTTTTAAAGAGAGAGAGAGAGAGAAAGAGAGAAAGAAAGAGAGAGAGAGAGAGAGAGAGAGAGAGAGAGAGAGAGAGAGAGAGAGAGAATTTTTTAATATTTATTTTTTAGTTTTTGGCGGACACAACATCTTTGTTTGAATGTTGTGCTGAGGATCAAACCTGGGCACCACGCATGCCAGGCAAGCACGCTACAGCTTGAGCCACATCCCCAGCCCAAATTGCAGATACTTTTAAAAACAAAGTTAGCAAAACTGATTTCCTTGTCTTCCATGTTGATACCAAATATGTATCTCCTCAAAAAACTAAAGAAACTCCATATCTATAATTTTTTAAATCTCCTCCCCAAGAAAATTATAAGGTTAGGAACTTTTGATGGGAATTTTTTGTATCAGGAACTCAGTAAAGCACAATTTTTCTACTACTAACATGTTCCATTCAATGAAAATGCTTATGAACAATTTTAAATATAGTCATCCATTCATAATAGATCGGAGTTCATCTGTGGGTCAGCTTAATAACTATTATTTGCCTTCAGGGCCTTCAGCATAATGCACAATAAGAAAAATAATCAACATGAGTATCAATTTCCCATGTGAGTCATCTTGAATAAGTTCCTCTTCCTCCTTTTCAAAATATTGAACTTCCTAAATTTGCATTTACATCTGTGACTATCTACCAAGAATAAAAAATAATCATAAAAAATAAACAATACTGTCGATTTAGTGCCAGAAACAAAAGCTTGCCAACTATGCCAAAAAATCAAAGCCTTTACATAGAATCATTCATTATTTCAACAACATATTAGGCATTGTTATTCACAGTTACAATTAATGGAGTCCTTCTGGGGCTGTTTCTTTTATTGTTTCTTCCTGATTCTCTTGCATATTGTCCAGTTTCTTCATAATGCTGGTCATCTTTAATTATATGCTATATATGGTACTGAATTAACTCTGTTAAAAATCTTGAAGCCTAAGAAACAAATCCTTCAGAGAATTTCATTTGCTTCTGACATGAGTCTAAGTGTACTGGAATTTAGGATCACCTAGTCCAGGAACTGACATATTTTTCTGGGCCTCAGAAATGACTCAAGGCTATAATTTAGTCTGCACCAGAACTTACATATTTTCAGTTCACATTTATTCCTAAGGTGCAGTTCTTTAAGTTCCATATGCTCTTTAAGTTCTCAAGCCAAAGAACAGTATCTTTATGAGATATCCCTTATCTGGTAAGCCCTAACCTCCATTTTTGTGTCCTCTTAACTTGGCAAGGCTGTCAAAAGTGCAGTTCAGCCTCTTAACCACATCTTTTGGATTGCAAAGGACACTAAAGCAAAATAACCTAAAATGCTAGGCTCACATTCTTGGGTTCTCATTTTCTGCCAGCTGTTGGCCCTGTTTCTACCTTGTCAGCTCTCCATGACCTTCAAGTACAATATTTAATTCCTATTTGCTTCTAAAGAGGACGGGTACCAATTATCTAGCCTAACATTACTAGAAACAGAAATCTGTTTTGGTTTGTAATATTTTTGCTTCTGGTCTTTAATACTGTTAAAAGATAATAATTTATAAGCATTAATGATTATGCCTTCAATCAAATTATAATTACTCTCTTAGCAACTTTTTAAGTCATTTTTGCCTCAAATTCAATGTTATCAGAAATTAATACTTTTCTTTACCAGAATAAAATTTTCATTTTTTTTTATCAATCCCCTTCAGGTAAGTCTGTGAAAGTACTTTACCTCCCTTTTCCCAATAGTGTTGTACTTATTATTTTCTGGTCCCATACATTTTATTTCTGTACTTCTCTCTGTTAGTGTCAAATTGCATACTCAAATACATGAACCAGAGGGGGTATATGAATCAAATCAAAATAGTCCAGTAAGTGGCCAGAAAATTGTTTCAGGGAATGGCACAACACCCACCTGGATTAAGATGACTTTCTGCATCTCCCCCACCTCCATTTATTTGCAGGTAAAAACTGGGAGGGCACTTAAGCTAGAGGGAAAAACTCTCTTGCCATTACAATCGGGGTATACTGATATTTGGGTATGGGGCTGCATATACTCTACCCCACAGGATCAGTGTATTTTAAACAGGAGCAAGAAATTATTTTCTAAATCTTTCTCCTATTTCTGCCAGCATTCTCAGTAGTATCTTTAGAAATAATGTCTTTTCTCTTATAATGAATTTTTTTGTTTAATATTTATTTTTTAGTTGTAGTTGGACACAATACCTTGATTTTATTGATTTATATGTGGTGCTGAGGATCGAACCCAGGGCCCCACATGTGCCACGCAAGGACTATACCACTGAGCCACAACTCCAGCCCTAATGAATATTTTTTTTCTGAGTGGTTCCTGAGTGGACATTTATTTATTTTCTGTTCAACCATCCTGGAATGCAGATTCATCCTAGACTAGTAAGGGAAAAAGACAAGTAGATTTCCCCCAGTTTCCTCTCAACTGATTCAAGAAAATGAACAGCAGAAACACCCTCTGTACTCTAAATTTGATATCAATAGTACTTTCCTCTGAGGCTTTAATACTCTTTACAAAACAAACAGCTGAGACAAGGAGAACTTGCTGCACAGAAATCAAAGAAAAGAGAATGATACAAAACTTATATTCTAAAAACTACAATACACTGTTGAAAGAAATTAAATAATACCTAAATATAAGGAAAAACATCCAAGTTCAGAATAAGATTAAATATCGTTAATGACAACGCTATCCAAAGAGGTCTAGAAAGTTAAAGGAATCTCCGTGAAAATCCCCATACCTTTTTTTATAGAAATTGACATAATGATCCTAAATTTGTATGATAATTCAAGGAACCCAGAATATCCAAAATGATCTTGAAAAAGAACAAAGTTGGAAGATTTGCCTTTTACATTTCAAAACCTGTACAAAACCATAATAATCAATATAGTACACACTGGCATTAAGGAGATATACGTATTAATGAATCAATCACATTACACACAAAGTTAATTGAAAAGTTATAAAACCAAATATAAGCTCAGAAAAGAAGGAAGTAAATCTTTGTGAGCCTGATTTCTCAGCTACTACACCAAAAGCACAACAATAAAAGAAAAATACACTTCATCATACTTAAAATGTTTTATGCTGCAAAGAACGCCATGAAGAAGGTGGAAAGACAATCAATAGACTGGAAGAAAATATTCCGAAATCATCAATTTGATAAGGGTACCCAGGATATATAAAGAACTCTTATAGGCCAGATGGGGTGGTGCTTGCCTGTAATCCCAGCTGCTTGGAAGGATGAGGCAGGAGGATCACAGGTTCAAGCCAGCCTCAGCAACTTAGCAAGGTCCACAGCAACTCTAAGTAAAATACAAAAAAGGGCTGGTGATATGTCTCAATGTCTGAGTGACCCTGGGTCAATCCCCAGTACCAAAAAAAAAAAAAAAAACCCTTAGAAGTCAAGGGTGAAAAAGTCAGCCCAAATTAAATATGGGAAATTATCTGGATAGCTATTTCTCTGAAGAACAAATACAAATTAGCTAATAAACACATGAAAATAAGTACAAGCCATCAACCATTAGGAAAATACTCATCAAAACCACTAAGAACGCTTCTCAATAGTAACAAGTTGCCAATAAGTATGTGGAAAAATGCTCAATATCTTTAGCCATCAGGGAAATCCAGAACAAAACTACATTGAGATTCCATCTCAACCAAGTCATTAAGGCCATTATCAAAAAGCAAAAATAACAAATGCTGTGAGAATGTGGAAAAACTGGAACTCTTATACACTGCTGGTTGAAATGTAAACTAATACAACCACTATGTTAAACAGTTTGGAGGTTCCTTAAAAAACTAGAAATAAAACTACTATATGATCCAGCTATACTACTCCTAACCCTAACCCTAACCCAAAGAAAATGAAATCATCATATAAAATAAATACCTGCATGTCTTTACTGTGATAATAATCACAATAATCAAGTTATGAAATCAGCTGAGATGCCTATCAAGAGATGAATTGATAGGCTGGGATTATGGCTCAGCGGTAGAGCGCTTGCCTAGGTCACCTGAGACCCAGGTTCGATTCTCAGCACCACATAAAAATAAAAAGGCATTGTGTTGTGTCCATCTACAAAAAAGATACATTTTCTCTCCCTCTCTCTCTTAAAAAAAGAGAGAGAGATGAATCGATAATAAAATGACATATATGGATAATGGGATATTATTTAGTTGTAAAGAATGAAAGCATGTTGGGGCTGGGGATGTGGCTCAAGCGGTAGCGTGCTCGCCTGGCATGCGTGCAGCCCGGGTTAGATCCTCAGCACCACATACAAAGAAAGATGTTGTGTCCGCCGAAAACTAAAAAAATAAAAAAATAAATAAAAATTCTCTCTCTCTCAAAAAAGAATGAAAGCATGTGATTTGTAGGAAAACACATGAAACTGGAGGTCATCATGTTAAGCAAACCAACCAGACACAAAAAGACAAGTATAGCATGTTTTATCTCATCGGTGGAAACTAAAATAAATAAGTAAATAAATAAATAAATAGCCTAAAGTAGAAGAAGGACTGACTATAAGGGAAGGGAGAGGGGATCAGAGGGAGAATGTAGGAGGAAGAGTGGATATGATTAAAGCATGTTGTATGCATGAATGGAATATCACAATGAAACTATTAATATTTAGATTTTTTTTAAAGAGAGAGAGAGAGAATTTTAATATTTATTTTTTAGTTTTCGGCGGACACAACATCTTTGTTTGTATGTGGTGCTGAGGATCGAACCCGGGCTGCACGCAGGCCAGGCGAGCTCGCTACCATTTGAGCCACATCCACAGCCCCTAATATTTAGAATTTTAAAAAACCATAAGACACTACTTTTTTACTATGACAGCTATAATCAATCAAAAGGCTGGTAAAGGGAAGAATTTGGATCTCATACATTTCTACGGGGAAAGTAAAAAAGGACAGCCACTTTGGAAGACAGTTTGCAATTCCTCAAAAGGTCAAACATGGATTTACCATGTGACCCAGCAGTATGTATATGTCCAAGAGAACAAAAATATGTATGCACAAAATCTTGGGTACAGGTGTTTATAGCAGCATTATTCTTAATAGCCAAAGGGTAGGAAAAAATGTCCATTTACTCATGGATATATAAATAAAAAGGAGTATATTCATTCCAAGGAATATTATGTAGCAATAAAAAGAAAAATTAATGACACATGCTCTATGGATAAACCTTGACAATACCGTGCTTAAGTAAAAGATGCCAGTTAACAAAGTCTGCATATCATGGAATTCTATTTATACGGCATGTCCAGAATAGGCAAATCTATAAAGCAGTTTAGTGGCTATATAGGGCTGAAAAATGTGCATAATTGGGGATTGCTAGCTAAAGGTTAGAGTTTCTTTAGGGGATGATGAAAATGTTTCCAAATTGATTATGGTTACAGTTACAAAACTATGAATATACTAAAAACAACTGAATACTTTAAATGGGTCAATTTTATGGTATATGAATTATATCTCAATAAAGCTGCTTAAAAATAAATTAAAAATAAGGAAAGTAGAGAGTAAGTGAGGTTGTTAGAACTGCATGCAGTAAAAATTTAGGGTCCTGACAATTTGAAAAGCAACCATACTTTAGAAAGGCCCCCCCCCACTTTTTATTTTTTTGGTACTAGGGGTTGATCTCAGAGGTACTCAGTCACTGAGTCACATCCCCAGCCCTATTTTGTATTTTATTTAGAAACAGGATCTCACTGCTTAGCACCTTGCCATTCCTGAGGCTGGCTTTGAACTTGTGATCCTCCTGTCTAACTTTCGTAGTCGCTGGGATTACAAGTGTGCGCCACTGCACCCAGCTAGAAAGGCCTTTTAACTAGCCCTCTTATTTTGCCTTAATGGTCATCACCCAGGTTAGTGCAGCTTTGGACTCAAGTAAGCTTTTCTGGCCACTTTTTTCTTTGGTATGTTAGTTTCTCTATTTGAAAATAAGGTACCAGAGATAGCTTTAGTGGGTACTAAGGATACCAATAAATAAAAGCAAAAAGAAGTAGCTTGTATTCAGACAAATATTTGTTCCTGTCATGTATTTTCCATGTTAGGAACTTTCTCATCCTCTCAAGGTCAGCAATAATATACATAAAGCTTTATTGGAACATATCCACGTTCTAATCACTTATGAATTGTTCATGGCTGCTCACAGGAAACCATATGACCTAAAAATATTTACTGTTTTGTCCTTTAGTTAAATGTTTCCAGACCCTGTTCTAATCAGGAGGATTTCACTTCTTAGTCTTGCTTCCATGACACAACACCTATCACTCATCAGTTTGTTTGTATAGTTTGTATATATAACCACATTACATTGCTATTAAGAAAAAGTTATCACATAATCTAGTACCTGATTCTACAGTCATTATTTTACAATGCAGAATCAGGACAGGGGTTCTTAAAGGGTCCTGTTATTTCTCTTCCATCTTACCCAGAAGTAACATCCATTCATTGTCACTCAATAAATACTGCCTGAGCATTATATGTACTAAGCATAGTGTCAGACACTGGAAATTCAACCATTAAACTCATATTCAAAAAGGAGAAAAATTATGAGACAAAATAGAGTATAATAAGCATTAAGAAAACTAACAAAAGGTTAAAGCTAAACATTAAAGGCAGACATACTTTTTGATATTTTAGTCTGGGGAAAAAAATCTTTCTCAAGAGATGCTTTAAATAAAATCTCAAGAGATGCTTTAAATAAAAGATGAAGAAAAGCTAAGAGCAGGCATGGGGGCACATACTGCAATCCCAGCTACTCAGGAGGATGAGGGGGGAGGATATCAAGTTTGAGGCCTGCCTGGACAACAAGCTTCTTTTGGTTTTTTGGTTTTTATTTTTTGTTCGGTGATGGTGCTGGGGTTGAACCCAAGGCCTTGTGCACGAAAGGCAAGCACTCTACCAACTGAGCTATATCCCCAGCAGACATTTATCATAAAACCTATCACAAAATAAAATAAAAAGGCTGAGGGAGGGTGTAGTTCAGTGATAGAATGCTTGCCTAGCATGTGTGAGATCCTAGGTGTGATCCCTAACTCAGAAAGGAAAGCAACAGGAGCTAAGAAATCACAGAATGAGAAGAAAAGTACTGCAGACAGGCCAGAAATAACCTTGCATTCAAAGAAATCAAAGAAAGAGAGTATGGTCAGAACACAGAAAAAAGGAAGAAATTTGTACAAAATCAAATTGTAGAAGCAAGGTCCTCATAATGTAGGGTTCTTTATAGCAAGAAACATCAACTTAACTTTTTAAGTGAATATAGTATTAAGAAACCTTGGGCAGGGAAGTGTCATGATGCAAATTTTACATTTTACGATTACTCCTGTAGGGCTGGGGATACATAGCTAATTCAGTTGGTAGAGTGCTTGCCTTACATGCACAAGATCCTGGGTTCAATCCCCAGCACCACTAAAAAAAAAAAAAGATTACTCCTGTAACCACAGAGAATGGATAGGAGAGAGACATAAGGCATAAGTCTAATGCATTCCTGGAAAAAGATAATAAAAATTGGTTGGTCCCAAAGTGGTAGCAGTTAAGACACAGGCATACTGATTCAAAATTATGTGCCAATTAGATGTGTATAAAGACAAGAAATTAGAATGAATACCAATGACTGAGGCTTGAATAATGGATAGCTACTGATATAATTTAGAAGACTGGGTGGCCGTGTAGAAGGGAAGAGGACAGGATAACTCCATTTTGGACAAGTTAATTTTAAATATCTCAAGTAGATAGATATGAATACAAAATCTGGAACTCAAAGGAAAAGTCTAGGCTGGAGATAATAAATTTGGCAGTAAATGAAGAGAAATATTTAAAGTCAAATATAAACTTTTGAATATCTCTTTTTGCTCTAAAAGTATAAGAGGTAATAATAGTTATCTTTCTTCACTTCTCTACATTCAGAGGAAAAATGAAATATCATGCTTTATATGGTAAATGAATAGAAGGAACTGTAATAATTACTCCAGCCAAGAAGAGAAAGTGAATGGACATACACAGGGATGGAAGAGAAAAAAGCATCCATTGGAAGTCTTAGAACATACCTTCCCCAAGCACCATTCCTTTGCCCATATGGGAAACTACTGTATCTTTTTAGAGGTCTATAACATGTGAGTGTAATCTGTAATTTAAAAAATTAAATTAAAGGACAGCCTACCAGAATCTAGAAAGAGCACCAAGAAATTCAGATGTTCATTCTCCTAGATTATTACTTTGTTTTCTTAAACCCTCTAGAAAAATACGGGGGGGGAGGGGGGAGGCAAAAGCAACAGTACCAATTGAAGTTGTGAATGAAACTTTTTACAAGTCCAAATTATGAATCACATTATCAAGAGTTAAAAACCAGAAAAGACTTTAGAGTCCAACAATATAATACTTCTCACTTTACAAATAAGATTATCAGCAGAAATATCTACTATATAGATGACAAATACCATGCTGTCAATATTTTAAATGATAAAATAATAATCATTATTAACATTTTCATCACCTAAACTGAACTTATTATCAAACATGTCAGGAAACAGCTCATATGTTTAAGTTATGCCAGACATGGTGGCACATGCCTATTAACTCCAGTGACCTGGGAAACTAATGCAAGAGGATCTCAAGTTCAAGGCTGGCCTAGGCAATTCAGCAAGACCCTGTCTCAAAATTTTTAAAAAAGGTGGTGGTGATCGGGGGCGGGGGGTGTTGGTCAGTGGTAGAGCACTTCGAGGTTCAACCTACAATACTACAAAAAAAGAAAAAGAAAAATTAAAGTCATTAACCTCTATCTGCTATCCTCCTTGGCTTTCTGTCCTCAACCTAAGGCTCAAGCTAATTTTCAGTTTTCTACATCTTTGGCCTGCTGTTTTAGCTAATGTGTTATAAAAGAGATACTAAAAACATATTTACTATTAACTTTTCATAATTTTTAAATCTGGAAGAAAATGGTTTATTTCAAACTTGGTAAATAAATTAAATTTTATTTTATCAAATAAGTGAAAAGAATTTCAGTAACATTAAAACCACTTTAGTTTTAAAATATGCAAATAACCAACTGAATAACTAGAATTTTTTTTCTTTTTTTAAAGAGAGAGTGAGAGAGGAGGGAGGGAGGGAGGGAGGGAGGGAGGGAGAGGGAGAGAGAGAGAGAGAGAGAGAGAGAGAGAGAGAATTTTTAATATATATTTTTTAGTTCTCGGCAGACACAACATCTTTGTATGTGGTGCTGAGGATTGAACCCGGGCCGCACGCATACCAGGCGAGCGCACTACGGCTTGAGCCACACCCCAAGCCCCCTGAATAACTAGAATTTAACAGGCATATACTAAATGTGCCAGGCCCTATGCTATATACTTCAAACATCTTCATCTCATTTAATTCATTCAAAAACCCTCTGAGAAAAATATTATTCGTATTTCACAGGTAAGAATAATAGAGTTAATGCATTATTTCCCGAAATTGCCTATCTAAAAACTGAAGAGGTCATGACTTTAAAAATCTGTATACTTTTTAATATACTAACAGTTTTCAAGCTTTGGCCTCAGGACTCCTTTATAATTCCTAAGAATTATTAAAGATCCCAAAAACTTATCTATGAATATATCTATTTATATTTATCACAATAGAAATTAAAATTTTAAACTTTTACTTAAATGCTACAATAAAACCTTATGAATTAATATAAAATTGTTTTCTCATCATAGTTAGAATAGCTATTATCAAAAAGACAAAAAAAAAATGCTGGCAAATTGCAGAAAGGGGATTTCTTATACACTGTTGCTAGAAATGTACATCACTACAGCCATTATGGAAAACAGTATGAAGTTTCCTCAAAAAAATCTTAAACAGAAATACCATATAACCCAGCAATATCACTACCTGGTACATATCCAAAGGCAATGAAATCACTTATCCAAGTGATATCTGCATACCCATGCTTATTACAGAGTTCTTTATAACAGTGAAGATATGAATTCAAATAAGATGTTCATTGACAGATGGATTTCTAAAAACTGGTATATATTCACAGTGTAGTATTATTTGGCCATTTAAAAGGATGAAATCTTGTCATTTGCTATAAAATGGACAGAACTAGAGGACATTATGTTAAAGGAAATAAGACAACAGGAAGACAATGCTACATGCTTTCATTCATTTGTGGGAGTTAAAAAAGTTGTTTATGTAGAAACAGAGACCATTAGAGAGGCCACCAGAATCTAAAAGAGGAAAGGGAAGGTTAGAGAATGGATAATGGGTACCAAAACATAGCTGGGTACCAGAGAAGTAGTTTTGATGGTATATGCCACAATAATGCAATTTCAGTCCATGAGATTAGTTACACATTTCAAAGTAACTAAAAGGAAGAGTTTGAGGTTTCCCAATATGTGACACTGACAATATTTAATTAGTTACACATTTCAAAGTAACTAAAGGGGAAGAGTTTGAGGGTTCCCAGTATGTGACAATGACCATATTTGAGAATACAGACATTCTTTCCCTGATGTAATCATTATAATGGTACACATATATCAAATTTTACAATAATGTGCCCTCCAAATATAGACAAATGCTATATGTCAAAGGAAAAGAAAAAACTATTTCTAAACAGGAATAGGGCCTCAAAAAATTAACTGCAGGGGCTGGGTTGTGGCTCAGTGGTACAGCGCTCACCTAGCACATGAGAGGCACTGTGTTCAATCCTCAGCACCCCATAAAAATAAAAATTATTTTAAAAATAAAATTAACTGTATTGTTCAAAACAAATGTCTGACAAAAACAGTACTATTTTAAATTCTTTAAAAATATAAATATATTTCTTTAATGTCTGACTTAATGGAAACTAACTAGATTTTTTAAAAATCTAATTCTGCATTTATTCAAGTATTAAATGCTTTTTTCCATAGCATGAGCAAGATCCTGAGTTTGATCCCCAGCACCATCAAAAACAGAACAGAACAGAACAGAACAAAACAACGCTATTTTGGTTAGAAGTATAAGAGACTCACAGTTGAAAAAACTAACAGTATTTTAATAGCCTTTTCAAAGTTCAGGGTATTCTTTCACACTATACAAAAGTAGTATTAAGTAGTCACTTCTTAAGGTAGTTGCAATATGAAATCTAAAATCATATCAATTAGTTGTCTGTACTATATTAACACTGAAATACTCTGGTCTCTTGCACTTTGAGGGAATCTTTTATGACAAATGATTTTATAACATCATGCACTAAGTTACATTGGAGAAATATTGGTTGATGAAGTTATGCAGATGTTCTAAATATTGACACATTTTGCTATATTGTATTTTAAAATTTATATTTAATATTACTTTCAATCTGACAAAAACAGTCTTTTTACATATTGGGAACCTGTCAAGCTTACAGTGACAGAGATAAGTTCTCTAAATTCTAATTTTCATTTGAAAATTTCATTTTTTTCCCTTAAAGTCATAAGCTTACTTCATTCATTTTCCAGATAACATCTGCCAAATCTCAATTGCAATAATCAGTTTGTCTGTAAGTCATTTTTCAAGTAAAAATGGCATTTCATGAAAAAATGGCTAATTCAGCTTACAACTCAGTTTTACAAGTGTTTTTCCCTTACTTGCCCTTCAGTATACAGAAAACATCCTTCACAATCCCTATTATGTTACCAAGAATGCTAAAAAGGATGTACTCAATGATACTTTTGCTTTTGTACCATCAGTGAATATATCAACACAAAGAGACAAGCAATAACTTGGCATCATTATAAAGTTTTGATTTTGTATAGTCCCTAATACAGAGCAAGAAATTACAAGTAACCAACCTAGCTTCAGGTTTTACAAATCTCACCCAAACAAACATAACAGAGAATTTCTGTATTAATTTCTAATTAATTGTTCAAATCTAACCCAAACAAACATAACAGAGAATTTCTGTATTAATTCTTTTTTTTTTTAAGAGAGAGTGAGAGAGGAGAGAGAGAGAGAGAGAGAATTTTTAATATTTATTTTTTTAGTTCTCGGCGGACACAACATCTTTGTTGGTATGTGGTGCTGAGGATCGAACCCGGGCCGCACGCATGCCAGGCGAGCGCGCTACCGCTTGAGCCACATCCCCAGCCCCTCTGTATTAATTCTTAAAAATGGCATACTAAAACTAAAACTAACACATAATATTATATCCAATCTGTCATTAACTCCTACCAGCTCTAATTTCTTATCACTTCCACAATTACCCCCACTTAACTACAATAGTTTGTTACTGATCCTTGCTCTTCCCACCCCCTCATTCTGCTTCATAAAGCAGATAGTGAGCCTTTGAGCCTTTTAAAATGAGATTGTTACTCCGTAGCTCAAAACATCTAACTGCATCCAGTGGTGCCAGTATAAAAGCAAATCCTTAATAATTGTCTACAAAAAGCCTACATGCTTACACCCCCAGCAACCTAACTCCTATTCATCCCTTTTTGCTCACTTTGTTCCAAACACACTGGCTGACTTATTCCTTGAAACTGACCTTTACAATCACTATTTTCTACTTGAAACTGCTATGCCAGATAATGTTTCCTAATTTTCTTTAGGTAACTGCTTAAAATTCTTATTGGTATCTTCCCTAAACGTAACCTCAATGAAATAATTACTACGTCCCTTTTGCCTGTATTGCCAGCATTCTCTGCTCTCCTCACTCTAATTTTACTCTGTAATACCTCTTATTAACAGTTATACCATATGTGTACTGGTTTGTTCATTCTCCAGCTCTCCCATTAGAATGAAGATCTATAGAAGCAGCTGACAAACACTATTTATCACATACTAGGAGCCCACTATATATCTGCTGAATGAATGAACGAACGAATGAATGAACCAACAAAAGAAAGAAAAACAATTCAAAACAAAAAGGGCAGTGTCAGAAACTGTTTTCACTCTACAAAACATACTTTGCCCTAGGACAACACAGGTCTCCTCCTGATTATGAAAACAACCAAAGGATATATATGCATAAAAGAGAAACACACAGTACAGACAGCTTTATAGAATAATTCAGTACTAAGAAAAATAAAGCCTGCTTTAACTGCTTGCCAGATATCTGCAGCCAAGAAACCAAATGTACTAAACTGAGCTACACCAATAGTAGACTAAAGGTGACGTATAAGTGAGTCAGACAATGGTAACCCTTTAACAGATAGACAGGCAGTATGAATTCAAGCATCAGATTAAAACTTCAATTGAAAGCCTATCTAAATCTTAAAAACAAAAGTTCCTTGTGTTGTAGGGTAATTATAACCAAAGGTAAAAGTAAGACACTAATATCAGTTCTCATTACTATCGTATGAGCCTTCAGATTTAAAATATTTTCAAGTCCATTCTTCCACTGGAGATTTTAATGCCCTTAGAGGGAGATGATATTATACTTACTTTTTTCCAGAGGTTAACTAATAAATAAATAGCACAATGTTGTAAAAACCAGTTTGTAGAGAAACGGGGATCTGATTCCAAATGGAAATGACAGTCTAGTTTTGCAGATCATCTTTAGGATTTCAACAAGAATAACAGGCTCTAGAACAGGTAGAATTCAGTTAAATCACAAGAGTAAACCCTTACATACCCTGATAACTAATACCATCTATAATCTTCAAACAATTAGAAAAAAAAGACTTTTTCCCCTTTTTTTAGCCCCCATTTTACATATTTCAATTTTGTTCTAAAATGGGTTTCTCATTTCTCCCTCAAGGAAATGTTTGCCAAGCCCCCACCCAATTCTCTAGGAATTGTATTTGTTTTCTAGACTCCAAGCATCCTAACAAACAGTAAACTCTTAATTAAAGTAGAGTTCTGTGACTTAAGATGGCATTGACTTGGGGGCAGCCATACTACCTAGAACTCAATTCTCCAATGAGTTCCCCAAAATTCTCTTGTGTCATTGAGTATGCCCAAGACCTAACATTGCCAATAAATGCCGATTTCCACTGAATATTTTTGCCAAAACTGGAAGGTTACAACTCTTATTAGGACAAGAAAGGGGAAAAGAGGATCATCTCTCCCTTTGTGGAGATAGCTCTGCAGATGTGGTCACACCACAATATTGTAAAGTGGTGGGTCAAGTTTACAGCGTCACTGGTAATACCATCAGGAAACAGAACCACTTAAGACAAGAATAGTCCTATTTTGTTGGAGATGCACATGAGATAAAGGAGAATGGTCATGTTCATCTAGTTATGAAGAACAACTGAATCAAATTTTATTTACAACCAAGTCACCCTCAAACCCAGTGAAGATAAGTAATACAATTGAATGGATTTTCTTGGGATTTAAACATCACATTTTTATAAAGAAAAACAAGGTCTATATTTAAAAAAATAAAGTTTTGAAAGACTACAAAACATGAAGAGAACAAATATAGAACTACTAATATTCTTTTAAATATATGCCATCACTTTAATCCTATCCTGGCTAAAACTGTTTACCAGTAACTTAGTTCAGGATTTGTCATGTTTATTTACAGATGCCACTTCTCAAGAGACCTTTCATGATTATACATTATTCTTTTCACCCATCATGAAGATTTTATTGGCAAAAACAATGCAGAAAATATAATATCAAAAGGAAGATAAGGAATGTATACAGAATAAATCAAAATAAACATTTTACACGGTCACCAGATTCTTCCTCAATTCTCAAATGCATATTTTTAATCTTTCAGAAATTGAAATTTTCAAATCCCTGTCTAAAGAAATCTGCCTGCTGCCAGGCAAAGATGTTTTTAACCATTTCACTGTCACTTCACTGAGTAAGGAACAGAAATTCAAGTGAAATTTGAAATTCCTAATCATTGTGTTTTTTTAATAGCTTCAAGATATTACAACTAAGTAAAAATGAAAATTAACTATTTAGAGAAGATGGCTTGTTACATGCCACATAATGTAATTAAAGGCAGGTGAAATTGCCAAATCTCTCAAAATAGATCAGAAATGGTTTCCTTCTTAGAAAGGCTGATTTGAGCAATTCATATACCCAGGACTTTCTCATCACTGGCAACTGAATGATTCTGAAGCTTCTGACTAGAATCCAACAGAATCCGCTTAACTTCTCAAGGATATTTAACTCAGAGGAAAAAATCAAAATTAAAAGTTCAACAAACAGGGAGTCTTCTGTATGTTTCATATCATTCTCAATTTAAAGGTAGTAAATAAGTAAAATCATTATTGTTTAAAATAAAAATAAACGGCCTGTTCCTATAATACTGTGCCAAACTACCAAGGGCAAAAGTGACTCAGAAAAATCCTAACACTCAATGTGAAAAAAGGCTTAGATATAATCTTTAATTTTATACTAAAGAAAAATGTGGCATATAACTAAAGATATAATAAAGATACAACATTTAAATTTTATGTATTTTTAATGTAGTATCTTTTCCCCACTCCCCCCTCAAAAAAAATCAAATAAATCATAAGTCACAATCTTTTGGCATATCTAAACACAATATATACATGATGCTACAGTCATGGTATTTAACTTATATTTCAAAACACATGTTTGAGTCCCGAATATAGTATTTCTGAAAATAACTGATGGTTCAGAAAATACAACTCCTATTCAACCAACACTTTATCACAGATGAAAAAACAACATACAAAAAAAGTTTATCTTGGGCTGGGGATGTGGCTCAAACAGTAGCGCGCTCGCCTGGCATGCGTGTGGCCTGGGTTCGATCCTCAGCACCACATACAAACAAAGATGTTGTGTCCGCCGAAAACTAACTAAATAAATAAATATTTTAAAAAAAAAGTTTATCTGATCAGAGGTCAGTAAAACTGAAAATGGCTAAAAAATAGAATTCAACAAGCTCTCTAATAAAGGAACCGATTAAAACTAACAACACATAATTTAATAAATGTAAAGTCCTGCATTGAGGGTAAAAAAAAAATAAATTCAAGAAGCAATATTACAACAAAAAAAGGAATAGCTCACTTGAGAAAAAGCAATATTAAAAATTATCATACTTGAGGGCTGGGGCTGGGGCTCAGCGGTAGCACACTTGCCTGGCATGTGTGAGGCACTGGGTTAGATTCTCAGCACCACATAAAAATAAATAAAGGTCTATCAACAACTAAAAAAAATATATTTAAAAAAATTATCATACTCTAGCCAGGCGCAGCGGTGCACACCTGTAATCTTAGCAGCTCTGGAGGCTGAGGCAGGAGGATCCTGAGTTCAAAGCCAGCTTCAGCAATGGCAAGGTGCTAAGCAGCAGCTCAGTGAGACCCTGTCTCTAAATAAGATACAAAAGAGGGCTGGGGATGTGGCTCAGTGATTGAATGCCCCTGAGTTCAATCCCCCGTACCAGAAAAAAAAAAATCATACTCTTAAACTGCATAAATAAGTGTGTCTTGCTTTGGAACAATAAATATAGTCTCCTTGTTTCCTTTGGTTAGGGGCCCACTATAGCTCTAGCACTAAGGTTTCTTCCAGGCACCATCTAGAAAGGGAAGAATTAATAAATTTGAGTTTTACTAAAGGAGAATGAGTAAGACTTTCTTTTACTTAGCACACATATATCATATACTGTGCTTCAGGGACCACTTTAAAGACTTTATAGATTAAGTCACATGAGGAATGAATGCACAAATTAGGAATGTTTATCTGAAAAAAAGGATATATGATAGCTCCTGTCAAGTATCTATGGGTCTATCACGTGGATAGATGAAGTAGCCCACTTATTTTTACCATTCTGTGAACAAGAAATAACAAGAGATTTGAGTTCTACAGAAAAACCCTGAGAGCAAAACCTGTCTGTGAAGTTTAATTTTAAGTGCTAAGTGGGAAAACATATATTAAAGAACTTTGTCTGCTATGAAACAAAACGTACACATTATTAGAATTAACTTCCTTGTAAAAGAGTAGATCTCAATCAAGAGAAATATTTACAAAGAAACTAATCATGGGCTTAGGAGTATCAATTATTGTTAATTTGAAACTGCAATTCATACTAAGTATGTGACTTTATTAAGTCTCCTTGTCTCTCTGGCTTCACTTTTCTCACCTTTAAAATGAGGAGAAAAGTATCCCCTTCTCAAGGCTGTTGTGAGGATTAAATGTGACATTGTATGTAAACATTTAGCATGGTGCTGACACAATAAATTGCATATGTAATAGTGATCATCATCATCGTCATCATGAATATCTTCAGAGAATATAAACTATATGATACATGGTATAATTGGATGGCCCTGCTATGCACCTGCCTGAGTATATCTTTCTGCAATGTACCTATCATGTTACAGCAATCCAAATATAATATGGAATTTGATTGGGTAATTTAAAAGATATTTTTCTCTTATAATTTGAAAGGAAAAAACATCCTTAAAATCTAAATAAAGAATTCTGATTAGTAAAATATCAAGAATACAAGTAATAATGCAATAATATAACAGGGAAATTATGAAATTACAAGAAAAATTTAAAAGACTAAAGCAGCAGCAGCACATTAAATAGAAGCTACTCTTCCCAGAAATTAAAAGAAATATATATGGGCGAGGAGGCCCAATTACACTTTTCACAAGTACATGAACAACTAGTTACATTCATCAGAAATATCAAAATAAAGGTAGTTTCATTTAAAAAGTGAATTTCAGTAGAGTAAGAACAAGAGTTTAAGGATACACAGAATACTAATTACTTTGAATGGAATTTGAGCTTTAACAAATGTACTCCTAAATGTTGGATTAAACAATACGAAAGCCCAACTACCTAGCAATTAGGTAAATTCAGAACCTTCTAATATTCATAATCCATGTCTTCTTGTAAATGGAGTTAACTCAATAGGAACCTCTAATCTGCTTTCAGAGATATTTCAAGATAGTAAAATTTTAAAGGCAGTGACCCAAATCTGAAAAACTTCCTAATGAATGACTAATAAATTAAAAGTACAACTCTTTCCCAAAATGTTAGAATATAATTCTTTCCAGCAAACATTATGCTTATTATAGTACTAACATGATGAAATAAATAAAATGTAGAAATAAAAAACTAGGGTAGCTTTAAGGTACTTTTGGGGGAAATCTGACTTCTCATAAATGATAGATAGTGAAATTACAATTACAATGCAAGTTCCAAAAACAAATGTTGTTAGAGAGCTATAAAATCAATAGGAAACTTATTTCCTTTTTTAATTTGAATTTTTGTCTTAATTTTAAGTAAGGAGCCCAGAATCCAGTGGAATTAAGGGAGCTTATTTCACAGTTAGATAATTCATTAATGTAATTTTGTGTCATTTTTAGCACAGAGCTGAGTGTATTCTAACAAAATGTATACAATAATTGTCATGTTAAAAGCAGAACTATCAACAATATTTACTAACTGCTCAATTTAAAATGACATTTATTAAAAATTAAAACAGTATGAGCATTCACATTATTGCTTTTGCTGATGCACAAGGCCCTGGGTTCAAATCCTCTACCAAGAAAATAAACAAATTTACTGATGCTCAAATATCAATTCAATCACGTTACTCTTTAGAGAAACAAAAATTTCATCTGACAAAATAAGGCAAAAGGTAGAAAGACAGTTCTTCAATAACAAATATACTATTCCTGCCTGCACAGTGGCACCCGCCTGTAATCCCAAAGGCTCCAGAGGCTGAGGCAGGAGGATCACGAGTTCAAACCCAGTCTCAATAAAAGCAAGGTGCTAAGCAATTTAGTGAGACCCTGTCTCTAAATAAAATACAAAATGGAACTGGAGATGTGGCTCAATGGTCGAGTGGCCCTGAGTTCAATCCCCGGAAACCACTCCCTCCCGACGAAAACACACACACACACACATACACACACACACACACACACACACACACACACACACAATTACTTTCTCATATAGGCTATGATGAAATTACTATGAATATTATTCCCAGTCACAGTCAAATGAGACGTTGCTAATAGCAATTATATACATAAAACTGACAATAGAAAACTACTGAGAAATCACTTTAATTGTTCTAGGGGGAAAAAAGGCAACAAATTTCTAATGTGTGACGTTCAGAAAAAATCGTCCTAAGTTTCTTGAGAGCAAACCAAAACCAAAACTAAAAAAGAAAACACCAGACTGCCCAATGACAGTTGAAATTACAAAATCACAACCAGATGCAGTCAAGTTGGGATCTGAATCTGAGTATGAAAAAAGGTGGGCAATTTATATGTCCAAAATTAAACCTTGCGGGGATGGGGGCTGGAGTTGTAACTCAGGGGTAGAGTGCTTGCCTCATACGTGTGAGACATTGAGTTCGATTCCCAGCACCACATCTAAATAAGCAAGTAAAATAAAGGTCCATCAACAACTAAAAAAAATTAAATTAAACCTTGGGTTGGAAAGGACAGAAAGCAAAAAAAAAAAAAACAATTTCATAAACAAAGAAAGGAGGCCAGGTTAGATAAGGAGAAACC
This sequence comes from Ictidomys tridecemlineatus, assembly GCF_052094955.1. Classification (NCBI taxonomy): domain Eukaryota; kingdom Metazoa; phylum Chordata; class Mammalia; order Rodentia; family Sciuridae; genus Ictidomys; species Ictidomys tridecemlineatus. Next base: position 55,366,702 of record NC_135487.1, read on the forward strand.
TAAGGATCAGTTTATGCCTGTCTCAAATATATACAAAACAACTTCTCACGATAAACTCCAAAGTGGGCAAGGAAACATTCTTTTTGCACCCATAGGAACCAACCTCCTTACCACTAGTATGCTAAATCATGAATCCGACATGATTTACTGGTATTTGGCCCCTGCACGATAGGTACAGGAAAGAAGGGTCGGCTGGAAGGGAGCCTAGAATTCCAGAGACCTGGGGACCAGAGACCCAACGCGGAAAGAAAGGTGGAGAGGGGCTAGCACTTCTCACCGTGATTATCTTTCTGCCCGATATTGTGTGTTCGGATGAGAGAGGAGAGTCTCCTCACATCCCCCTTGAAGACGCACTCGTGCACCGGATAGTGCGCTGGGCAGCTGCTTCCATCCGCGACGACTGCAATAGGATTGGTGGCGGCTACGAGAGCCGGGGACTGAGAAATGGTAGTCACGGAATTGTGCAGCGGCAGGACCGGGGCACCAGGGGGATTGGAGGAAGCCGGAGCTGCCTTCAACTGCAGCCGGTGGTGATGGTTACTGAAGATCTTATGACAGGCTTTGCCGCCCTTGCCGCTGCTGCCAGTGCCAATCCTGCCTCCGGTAAAGGTGCCGCCGAGAGCAGCTGCCGCTTCCTCATCTCCGGGCTCCAGCAGGTCCCCCTCTTCTTTGCTGGGCTTGTGGTCCCTCCGCAATGAACGGATCTTCTCCCCGGTCATCACCGCCGCCAGGGGCAGGGAGTAGATCCGGCAGGCTCACCGCGGGCGACGGAGCGGGCGCTGCGGCGGCACGAGGTGATTAGAGCGGCGGCCAGGAGCGTCCAGCGCAGCATGAACTCCCAGAGCACCTTCGAGCCCGGGGCAAACGCATCTCCTGGAAGAAAAGCCGGCTCTCGCCTAGGCACCAAGAGACGCACGCAAGCTCGCTAAAGGGAGCCACAACTCTGGTGCCCACGACACCAGGATTCCAGTCCCCGCCGCCGCAGCTGCAGCAGCCACCGCAGCCGCCGCCACTGCCTCACACCAAAAACCAGGGCACCGCCATCTTCCCTTTGCTTGTCTCGCGAGAACTCCCCCGGGAACGAAAGGGAGGAAACACCGCGATAAGTGTGCTGCCCCCGCGCGCTCTCTCTCTCTCCCTCTCTCTTTCTCTCTCTCTCGCACCTCCGGAGTCCCAGTCTCTCTCGCCCGCAGCGTGCCGCCGCCCTCAGCTGGAGTCTGGAGCTGGAAGACACAAACTTAGCCGTCCTACTGGCCGCGCTTCTTGTGGGCGGTCTGAAACCTTAGCCAGCATTGGAGGTGTTTGCTGCACGTTATACACAATGATTAAACCCTCAGACCTCTGAGCCTCCCTCAGAGTGCAGAATGACGCCATTGCACACAGGATGTGATGTCACTGAGATGCCACAGGACATCCATTCAATAAACAAGTACTAAGCACCTACATGATGCCATGCGCGAGCTAATAGATTTATAAAACGCCTCCCCAAACTACAAAAAGCACTTAGAGGAGGAAAGACAGTTAAATATAATGTTTAATAGTGCAACGAATGAAGCAGGTGTGGGGAACTGGGTTACACCAAAAAGGAGAGGGCAGATTTTAGTATTGGGATGTCACAAAAGTCATCTTAGATGAACTTAAGGAGAGGCCTCTCAAATATTTGTTAGATGAATTAATTTGGGGCAAATACCGGAGTTACTGTAGTGGATGCTCATAAATGTCAAATAATTGTGCAAGTAGAATATCATAGGATTAGTTCATGTCCAATCTCAATATTGTCAAATTCTAAAGAAAGGTAAATCTAACAACCATAAATCTTTGACAAAGTCACCCAAACTGGTGGAGGGTGGGGTTTACAGAAACATTCTAAAGATCTTTACCCATTTCTCTTTCCAAAGTCCTATTTACTTTTTGACAGCTGTGTCTCTCAAATCTCTTCTTTCTTTATTCCTACCCCTATCATCTCCTTCTCTGGGAAAACAAACAGGGCTGCTGAATGTAGCTCAGTAGTACAGCAGTGCTTTGCTAGTATGCGTGAGGATATGGGTTCATTCCGAAGGGGAGAGAGTTGCAAAAACTTGTGGGTCTCTTCATCCTTCCCTGTAACTCAGGTTTTCACCTTTAGTCTGTTTCTGCTTCCAAATATTTTCAAATCAGTCTTTCTCCCTTTCTTTCTGTCTCTCCCACACACTTTTTTTTTTTTTTTTTTGGTGTGTATGTTGTGGGGGAGCCACTTTCGTTCAAATATTACCCATTCAGACCTCAAAGGAGCCTCCTTAGAGAGCAAGAGAGACTGATAATATACATACAATAATATTTAGTGCTTTCACAATAGCCAATATTTATTTTTAACTCTAATCCAGGCAATACACTTGATATTTATATACTGTTATGTCCTTGTGATAAGCATGATCATCTTCTCTTGGAAAAAAACTTGCTCAATACCTAAATGCTAGAATGTGGCACAATTTTAGGACTAAAGAGATAAGAAAGGCTACTCCATGTAGGCCTTTGTATGTTGCCTTGAAAGTTTAGATTTTAAGCTGAGCATAGTGGCTCTCATACTTGTAATCCAATAGGCCCAGGACCCTGAGGTAGGAGGATCACAAGTTCAAAGCCAGCCTCAGCAATTTAGCAAGACTGTAAGCAACCTTGCCAGATCCTGTCTCAAAATTAAAAAATAAAAAGGGCTCAGTGGCTTAGTGTTTAAATGCTCTTGGGTTCAATTCCTGGTACAAAAAAAAAATTATATTTTATCCTTTAAAAAAATGGATAGTCTTTTAGAAATTTTAAACAGAGAAAGAGCAAGAGGAGATTTGTTTTTAGAAAAGTCACTCATACTTAAGAAAAGTATATATAAAGAATAGATTGCAAGCTGGGGATATAGCTCAGTTGTAGAGCACTTGCCTCACATGCACAAGGCCATGGATTCAATCCCCAGCACCCCCCAAAAAAAATTGCAAGGGGCTACACTAAAGACAAGGAAACTAACAAGCTATGCATGAACCTAACAGTAGTAATAATAAGTGTTAATATATGCATGTAGGGGCTGGGGATGTGGCTCGCCTGGCATGTGTGTGGCCCGGGGTTCGATCTAAGCACCACATACAAACAAAGATGTTGTGTCCACTGATAACTAAAAAATAAATATTAAAGTTCATTCTCTCTCTCTCTCTCTCTCTCTCTCTCTCTCTCTCTCTCTCTCTTTAAAAAAACTCATTACTTTTAAAAATATATATATGCATGCAGAAGTTTGGTAGAATATTATATATCACATGTAGTAAACAATGGTTATCTCCTGGAGATGGGACTGCTAAATCATATTCCCTGGATTGAATTCCTTTGTACAAAGGAAAAGTATTACTTTATATTAATAGGAAAAATAAATTAATTTTTAAAAGAAGTGTGCAGTTGCTGAGTGTGGTGGCTCATGCCAGTAATCCCAGTGACTTGGAAGGCTGAGGCAGGAGGATCTCAAGTTCAAAGACAGCTTCAGCAATTTAGTGAGGCCCTAAGCAACTCAGTGAGACCCTGTCTCTAAATAAAATACAAAACAGGGCTGGGAATATGGCTCAGTGGTTGAGTGCCCCTGAGTTTAATCCCAGTAACCCCCCCCCAAAAAAATAGTGTTCAATAATTCAGGTGAGAGAGGATGAGTGCATGAAACAAAATAATAAGAATGAGGCTGCAGAAGTTTTAAGAGTTAAAAAAATTTTTTTTTCAATCTTGGCATACTGAGTCAAAATTCTTACTGCTTATCCAAAGGAAATTAGATGGTATACATCTTGGAAATTCAGCAATGAATCTTAGGAGATAGAGAACTGAGTTCAGACCAAATACAGGAGTTACCAATATACAGTAATTGATGCCCCAGGGTGGCTGAGTTCCCTGAAGGAGAGAGTGTATAGTGAAAAATTAAGAGGAACCAATATAGGAAAAAAAAAACTTAAAAATACAAACACTTAAAGGATCTGCATACAAACAGTGCTACCTCTTGTTATCAAAACCTACTATTATAAAAAAACCCAGAATATTCTACCATTTATCTGTGAAGCATCTTACCACTGGATTCACAATTTAAAAGTACTTTATTAATGGCTGCCATCCCTGGATGAATGTGAAAACTCCTAACTATCCACCCAGTGAAACCAAACACTTTAGACATAAAAAGTGTTCAGCTCTTACATTTAAGGGCTCATTATATAATAGTGAAAAAGTGACATAGAAATATAAAATTACATTATGAAAAATATATTATTGAGATTATATGAGATCCCAATAGAAACTGGGTACAGTGGTCCATGCCTATAAACCCAGCAATTTGGAAGACTCAGACAGGAAGATCATGAGTTTAAAGACAGCCTCAGCAAAATCAAGGTGCTAGGCAACTCAGCAAGACCCTGTCTCTAAATAAAATACAAAATAGGGCTGGGGATGTGCCTCAGTGGTCAAGTACCCCTGAGTACAATCCCCAGAAATCCCTCCCCCAAAAATCCCCAATAGGATATGGAATAGTTATTAATTCTATCTGGAAGCAATATAAATCAGATGATCAGGAAATCTTTCTGAAGGCAGCAATGTCTGAATTGGATTTTAAACAATATGTATGAATTGGGCAAGGCAAAAAAAAAAAAACTATTTGATTTAATCCTTGCTATGAGTTACCCACTAACCCTATATTACAGAGTAGGAAAATAAGGTACAAGAAGGGATCACTCAGCTAATGAGTATAGTTAACGAGAATGGAATGTATAAATATAGCATAATATTTGAGAATCATTGGAGCAAATTAGATGACAGCAAAAACAGTGGTAAATGAGAATAGAAAGGAAAGTTGGGGTAAGATCACAAAGAGCAATGTAGGAAACTTCAGCTATCTATACTAAGTAAATGGAGAGTTTATAAAGATTTTCAAACACAGTAAAGACAGTATCACATTTAATCGCCATAATGTGCAATCAACCCTTCTTGTACCCATATTCCATAGGTTTTGTCAAACTTTCTAATTTCACCTCCTACTACAATTTCAAATTCACTCTTCAATCAACCAAAGTAATCTTCTAACTTCCTTAACCTCTCACGTCTCCATACTTCTACATGTTATTCTATATGTCCAGAATTCAGTTCCATTTTACACAACTAGGTAACTCCTTCAGTCTGTCAAAAATTAGTTCAAATGTTCTACTTTTCTCTCGAGGGTTTTTGTTTTGTGTTTTTACCCAACATAGAAGTCAGGCCCAGGAATTTACTTTGAACTAAACTACTAAATAAAATTTAGCATGTGCTTTTATTTTGAACATAGGCCACAAACCTCAACAGTATAAGCATTAGCAATATCTGTGACTTTGTAACCAAAAGAAACCACCTAAATCTTCATACTCCATTATACTTGGAATATCAAAATATCACTTATAATTATTAATTTCTAAAATTATGTTATTACCCTGTTAGATCTTCTTTTTTAATGAAATAATAAAGATGTAAATATATTGAATCAAAAGCTTAATACTTGATAGCAATTTCAATACACTAAATTTCCTTGGTAATCCCAAGATTATGCATTCAGAAATACTATTCTGTAAATAGATCGCTAGAGTTCACCACACCACCAAAGAGGTCCATGGCACAAAATCAAAAGTTGGAAGCCCTTCTTAGAGGTCTTTCTGCCCTTCCCTCCTTTTCTTCTATCCAATAATCCAAAATTCTAAATTAGGTATTCCCTCCTTTTTCCTTCTTTTTTTTTTTTAACTTTTGATTTCCCATTATAACTTCTATATGCGTCCTTGGTACCTTTGACTGCCTCCTCAACTAGTCCTTTGAGGTCTCTGGGTACTGAAGGATTTATCACTGCAATATGCACAGTGTCTTACAGATACTGAATGCTTGCTATTAACAATAAACAGTTGTTGCATTAACCAATCAATTAAAACATAAATGCGAAAGTATCTACAACCTACCAAGACATCTATAAACTCAGTGATGAGATACTAAATAAATAATCCCAATCTTAAATTGACAATTGCTTTCCTGGATTCTTATGCAAAGCTCAAGAGTGGGTATAATATTTAGGATCAATTATAAATTTTTCATTCATAATTAAAAGCAAATTCAACTGAAACTGGCTTAAAGGGATGTATTCACATAATAGAGAAGTGCGGAGACGAGTCTTCCAAGAGCAGTCTGCCACCTCCAAATCCCACATCAGTTTCTTGATCACTCAGGCACTCTGTGTTTGGAGCGCCCTCCTCAGGCCAGTTTCCCTCGAGGACCCAAGATGGCAGCCAGCGGTAACAGGGACCCTTCCTCCTGCAGGGTCCTGAAGTCCGCGACCACAGAAATTTTACAGTCGCGACAACCTTGTCCACTTGTGGCATCCTACGGAACGATGATTGGCTCAGGTTTAGGATACGTAAACAAATCCCTGAGGAAGAGATGATGACCCTGATTCGGTTTGGCCAATCAGAACTCAACTCTGAGAAAGAGGTGGGGCCAAACCCTAACCGCTGAACTATTTCATTACAGTGTTTTCAGTGGGATGGATGCTAGGAAGACAAAGGCAAGAACAGTCTGTATACAAAAGTATTGCTGTCGTGGCCCGTTAGAAATAAGTCACAGGATCAGTCTTGAAGCAGGACATGGGTCTTTATTCTCCATGTGACAGAAGGGCACCAATCAAGTTGCCTCTGCAACCTTCCACCAGGATTGAGGATAAGGACAGGCTTATAAAGCTACCCCCAAAAAAAAAGGAGGAGGAGGAGGGAAGGGGAGGGGGCAGAAGAGGAGAAGGAGGGGGAGGGGAAGGGGGAGGAGATGAGGAGGAGGGGGAGGGGAGGGGGAGGAGAGGAGGGGAGGAGGAGGAGGAAGGGGGGAGGAGGAGGAAGGGGGAGGAGGAGGAAGGGGGAGGAGGAGGAAGGGGGAGGAGAAGGAGAAGAAGGAAAGAAAGAGGAGGAGGAGGAGGAACTGATACCTCCAATTACCTTTGATGAGTTCTGCTTCCTCAAATATTGAAGTATAATATCAGAGAAGCACAAGGCAAGCTTAGAAAGCAAGAAATTTTTTATTCAAAGAATAGTAATACAGACTTCTCCTGGGAGAAAGAAGGGAACCCAAAGTCACATACATAGGATGAGGAAGTCCTGTCCCTTTTATACACCTAAATTTTCTTTGCTCTCCTGCACCCTTCTCCCTTATCTTGTTCCTTTCCCCCCATCCTTCATGCATGATTAGGAGATGCCCTTGAGGTGACTACAAGGTGAGCAGGTGGGCTGGAAGGGCCAAGGTGGAGTGCTGGGCAGGAAGGGAGCTGCAGCCCAGGAGGCATTAATTATCAGCTTCCTGTCTGCTCAGGAGTTGTTTCATTAACAACCTTTCGGGAGGGTTAGTATAGGCAGGTAATCTTGGTCATCAAAGGGCTGGGAGACATGACCATTCCAATCTCCCAGTGGTGGTCTCCAACTTCCTGGACCAGAATCTGCCTTCATTTTCTCAATCCAGTCTGATCACCTATCTACACTAACTGCCTGTCTTTAATTCTTACTTCATCAACCCCACCCCCTTCTAATTTTAGGGACTCCTTTCCACTGTAAGGAAATGGGACAACAGCTCTGGCTGCTTCAAACTGACAGAGGTGGTGGGGCAAGCAGTTTGAAGTTCCCTTTTAGAAATCAGGTTGGTAGAAGGGTTTTCAGTAAAAGTCTGGTTGAGAAGCGATAGGCTAGAGGATCATATGAGAGATGGGAAGTCTATAAGAGAAACAAGAAATTATGATACTGAAATAAGATTAATACAACAATAAATGCTGAAGCATATGAACACACTGATGAGTATGATGATGACCACAGATTTAACAATGTTTTCCAACAGGAGGTAACCAAAGAACCAAAAACTAAGAATTTGTCCCCATGACAAGGTTGGCAAGGACATGGCCTCTATCTTGGAATGCAAATCTTTAAGGATGTTAGTCACATTGCCACAAACAGGGATATAAACACAGCATTCAAGTGCCACCTTGGGCTGCAGTGAGGCCATCTAAAGGCATCCTGATTTGTAAGATGCCTTCCTCATGAGTGTTACTTCTGTGTTAAGGAGAAATAGTTTCCTCAATGTCACGGAGGGCAGTTTGAGTACAATTGTTTAGGGTCTTCATGTGCCACATTACATTTTCTAAACCAATTTGTGGAATAAAAAACAAGCTAGATGATAATACCAACAAAAAACAGTTTGTCCCCATCTATGTTTGAGATTGGGGAGATTTGCTGGCTGTTCTTTACTTGGGGTCCATCTGCCTTGCATCCATGTGTACTCGGTAGTACATCTTCCTATCCAACCTGGGGGAAGCCAGGGCCATAAGTTAATTTCCTACATCCATTGAGTCCCATTGGGTGTTGGCCAGCTAATTTCAGGTGTAGAGATCTAATTAGTCCCTAACCAATCACTGGCCTATAAAATCACAATTGTTGGCATAGTGAGTCTTGGGTCCATCCTAATTCTCGAGTAACATTAGGCCATTTGAAATATGGTATGGTTACGTTGTTCCTAATAGATTGGGGCTTTTTGGTTTAGATGCCCAATGGTGGGTATAAGGAACAAATCTTCATCCTAAATCTGATAGTAACCATCCTTATACCTTTGACATGTTGGTGGTGATAGTGGAAAGCAAGAAGTGAATGGGCCTATATGTGGCTTAACAGTTGTAGAGGTCTGAAGGTTGGTCTGCTTTAAAGTGAAAGTTTTCCTATGATCTGGTTGTGATAAAGTTTCAGTTATAGGCCATAATTTAACACCGTAATGAATAGCAGTCTGAAAAGAGCGTTTCTCCTCCTTTTGTTCTAACATTAAGAACTGTAAATTTATCCAGTCACTTCCCTGTAAGGGGGATACCCACCAAGGTAGCCCAGAAATGCTGGAAAGGGGTAATAGTACACATATGCAACAGTTATCTTTTTGTAACCTAGTGGCATACTGTTGGCTCAATTTCAGTGGATCTGTCTACAATAATAAAGAAAGAGAGGAAAAAATGTTTATATATCACCATTGTCTCTGTGGAAGAGATATTTCAGGTTTTCTATTGGAGTGCAGGAGTATTGTTCCTCAATTCCTGGGGAGGAGAAATTTATTTGGAATTGATTCAGGATGGCAGGTTTTAACCTAAGAGTGGTGGATCCAGTTTTCCTGTCCCAGCACTTTCACTGCAGAGGGGGTAGATAAGATTACAGGAAAATGTCCTTTACAAATATGGTATAAATTTAATCATAACTAGGTCCCCAGGCTCATAAAAAGGTGGAGCAGTGATTGGCTCAGATATGGGATATGTACACATTTCAGCTTGAAACTTGGCCAGTGAATATGAGCCACTAAATCTGCAGTTTCCTGACCTTTAAGAATATAATTCTTTGGGAATGGTTTCCTATATAAGAGCTCTAATGGGCTAAGCCCTAGTGTTTTGGGGTTGTTCTTGACTCTGAGTAGGATCAGGAGAAGCACCTTAAGCCATGGGCAGTGGACTTCTTTTTTTTTTTTTTTAATTCATTATTTTTTTTATTGTTGGTCGTTCAAAACATTACATAGTTCTTAATATATCATATTTCACAGTTTGATTCAAGCGGGTTATGAACTCCCAACTTTACCCCGTATACAGATTGCTGTATCACATCAGTTACCCTTCCATTGATTTACATATTGCCGTTCTAGTGTCTGATGTATTCTGCTGCCTATCCTATTCTCTACTATCCCCCCTCCCCTCCCCTCCCCTCCCCTCCCCTCCACTTTTCTTTCTCTACCCCCTCTACTGTAAATCATTTCTTCCACTTGTATTATCTTGTTTTACCCCTCCTTTCCTCTTATATGTAATTTTGTATAACCCTGAGGATCACCTTCCATTTCCATGCGATTTCCCTTCTCACTCCCTTTCCCTCCCACCTCTCATCCCTGTTTAATGTTAATCTTCTTCTCGAACTCTTCGTCCCTACCCTGTCCTTGGTTACTCCCCTTATATCAAAGGAGTCATTTGGCATTTGTTTTTTAAAGATTAGCTAGCTTCACTTAGCATAATCTGCTCTAATGCCATCCATTTCCCTCCAAATTCTATGATTTTGTCATTTCTTAATGCAGAGTAATACTCCATTGTGTATAAATGCCACATTTTTTTTATCCATTCATCTATTGAAGGGCATCTAGGTTGGTTCCACAATCTTGCTATCGTGAATTGTGCTGCTATGAACATCGATGTAGCAGTGTCCCTGTAGCATGCTCTTATTAGGTCTTTAGGGAATAAACCGAGAAGGGGAATAGCTGGGTCAAATGGTGGTTCCATTCCCAGCTTTGCAAGAAATCTCCATACTGCTTTCCAAATTGGCTGCACTAATTTGCAGTCCCACCAACAATGAACAAGTGTACCCTTTTCCCTGCATCCTCTCCAGCACTTGTTGTTTTTGGACTTCATGATGGCTGCCAATCTTACTGGAGTGAGATGGTATCTTAGGGTGGTTTTGATTTGCATTTCTCTGACTGCTAGCGATGGTGAGCATTTTTTTTCATGTACTTATTGATTGATTGTATGTCCTCCTCTGAGAAGTGTCTGTTCAGGTCCTTGGCCCATTTATTGATTGGGTTATTTGTTATCTTATTGTCTAATTTTTTGAGTTCTTTGTATACTCTGGATATTAGGGCTCTATCTGAAGTGTGTGGAGTAAAGATTTGTTCCCAGGATGTAAGCTCCCTGTTTATCTCTCTTATTGTTTCTTTTGCTGAGAAAAAACTTTTTAGTTTGAGTAAGTCCCATTTGTTGATTCTAGTTGTTAACTCTTGTGCTATGGGTGTCCTATTGAGGAAGGTAGTGGACTTCTTGAGTGAGTCTTCTCAATGCCTCTTTACGATATCATAAGATTTTTCTACCCTTCCTGAAGACTGGAGTCCGTGGTGGTATTTTGTGCCTAGGACTTTGGATATTCCCTAGTGACAGCTGCCTTGAAAACTGCTCCATTGTCACTCGGGAGGATGTGAGACATTCCAAATAGGGGAATTATTTCATGTAATAAGTCTTTGACTACTTCTGATTGGGAGGGATAGGTCTCAGTCCACTCAATAAAGGTTTCTACCGGGGCTGGGGATGTGGCTCAAGCGGTAGCGCGCTCGCCTAGCGTGCATGTGGCCCGGGTTCGATCCTCAGCACCACATACAAACGAAGATGTTGTGTCCGCCCAGAACTAAGAAAAAATAAATAAATATTAAAATTCTCTCTCTCTCTATCCCCCTCTTTATTTCACTCTCTCTTTAAAAAAAATAAAAATAAAAATAAAGGTTTCTACCATAACCAATGAATATCACAACTACCACTCTTATGCATATGAATCAAATCAAATTGCCAGTCCTCCCCAAAAAACTGTCCTGTCTTTTGTAAACCTGGGGGCTTTTTGGCAGAGTTAAGCAAGTTATTTCTCTGACATGTCTTACAAGCTTTGACAATTTGGTGGATTGTGTTAGATATGGAAAATGACAAACCCCAAAATAATGTGGCCTGGGAAGAGGGATTGAGGAAGGATATACTGATAACATTGATCCATTCCCAATACATTCTTCTCCATTGATGAAACAAACCGTGGGGAGGAGATATCTATCAAGAATGACAGTGTCCGGGAGGAGGCCAAAACATTGATTCTTTCCCCAAAATAAACCCTTCCCAGATACTGATTGCTGACTCCAGATTCTTCATCTGGTCTAGTAAAAACAAATCTCAAATTCCTTTTTCTCAAATTCAACCCAGGGCCTTGTGCATGCGAGGCAAGCACTCTACCAACTGAGCTATACCCTCAGCCCCAAATCCCAAATTCCTGAGTGCCCAAACTGACACACTCTGTAATTAAGTCACCCCTCAGTGTAACCTATATAAGCACAGACTCCTGCTATGGCCAGTGGTTCATTTTCCACCAGGAAAATTGGGTCCATCGAGGTGTAATTCTATTGCTGAATAAAGGCTCTGAGGACTTGTGAAGTTTGTACCCTGCTCTGTCCTTTTGTGCTAACAGATTGTCTTTGAAATGTTTCTTCCCTCAAATATCTCTTGAGTTTATTTTAGAGTGTTTTTTCTCCTAAATGGAAAGATTGGTATGGGGTGTGTAATATCTTCCATTGCAAGAGTTAGCAGGTAAGTAGAGTTTGTTATCTTCATCTGAATCCACCCAGAATGTAAGAGAATACCTCCTCTAGATAAGGCCTGGTGTGTCTCCTTCTGGGTGTATTTAGGTCTTATCTCTGGGGGAGGGCCTGTCCATACTCACAGGGTTAAGTTGTTGTTTGCTGCAAAGGCCACTCAGAAACCTCTTTGGCATGTTACTCTGATCCTCTATTGCCTTCTGCTATGTCATCTATTCCCTTTTGCTGCCCCTAACAGTAGATTACTGCTACCTCTTTGGGGAAATAAACAGCTTCTAACAGTTTTTTTTTTAGATTTGCTCATAGATATTTATGGACATTCTCCCTGTTGTTTGAAATCCTCTCTCTTTCCAAATCTCTGTATGTGCATGCAGGATTAGGTAAGAATTTAGAGTCAGTGTAAATGTTAATTCTCTATTGTTTCCCTAGCTCCAGTGCTCTCATTAGGGCTATCAATTCTACAAGCTGTGTGCTTGCACCAGAGGACAAAGATTGTCCCTCTAAGGTATCAAGTAAAGTGACCACAGCTTATCCAGCCTTGTGTTCTCCTTGTTCCATAAAGAAACTCCCTTCTGTGAAGATGGTGAGGTCTGGATTAGACATTGGAAGGCTCTGAAATTCTCCTCAAACTAAGAAATTTCCAGCTAGGTCTTGTGGGCAGTCACGTTCAGGATTCCCCTCCAACATTTCTAGGAGGAAAAGTAGCTGTGTTTAAATTAGAGCAAGTCCTTACTTGAGTTACAGGTCCTTCTAGAAGTAAAGTCTGGTATTTTAGAAGGTGACTGTCAGAGAGTCATAGTCCCCCTTTTGTATTTAAAATCCCCTAGAGATCACTGCGGGTGCAGACAATAAGATCTCTTCCCATGGGTGATTTTGACTGTCTCAGGGACCAGCAGGGACTACTGCTTCAACCTCCTGCAAACAGTGGGGCCAGCCTTGAGACACTGTCAAGCTCCTTACTGAGAGTGGGTCCACTCTTGTGTGTGATCACTCCCAGGGCTATTCCCTGTCAAGATCCTACTGGCTGTTGAGTGGGTCCACTCTTTTGTGTGATCACTCCCAGGGCTATTCCTGGTTAAATTTTTATTCAATAGGTTAACTGAGGGTTAACCTATTGAACAACAGGTTGAATTTTTGTTCAATAGGTTAACTGAGGGCAAGGGCTTGAAGTAAGTTCCCTTTTAATGCCTTAAAGGCTTTAATATTTTCTGGTTCCCATATCAGGGCAGTTGTTTCTTGGTGTAGAGTTTATTGAATGAGGCTCTAAAGAGGCTTAACTCATTCCGCATACCCAGGAATTCAAAGCCTGCAGTTTCCAGTTATCCCTAAGAAGCCTCTAAGTTGCCTTACTGTCAGCGGTAGAGGATATAGTCTTTCCTGTCCTAGCTTGTGGGTTCCTTGAGACAGCTCTAATCCTAAATATTGAAGCTGTTGTTGGCATAACTGAGCTTTCTTCTTTGAGATGTTATATCCAGTTTAAGAAGTTTAGGAGTTCTGTGGTGGCCTTTTGACATTCTTCCTGGGTGGTGGCACATGAAAGAATGTCATATACTGGAGAATAATTACAGATGTTTTATCTCCGAATTCTGCTAAGTCCTTAGCTAAGATTTGTCTGAACAAGTGAGGGCTATCTCTAAATCCTTGAGGCAACACTCTCCAGGTTAATTGAAATCCACTATCTGGTTGCTCAAAGGCAAATAGATATTGTGATTGAGAGTCTAGAGGTGTACAGAAAAAGACATATTTTAAATCTAACATGGTAAACCAAGCAGCAGCAGCTGGAATCGCAGATAACAGAGTATATGGATTAGGAACTACAAGGTGGAAGTAAATAGCTACTTCATTAATTATTTAAAGATTCTGGACTAGTTGCCATTCCCCATTTGGCTTTTGAACTTCTAAAATGGGTGTATTGCCTGGGCTGTTACAGGACACTAAATGTTTCTGCCGTTTGAGGTTCTGAATGAATTTTTTTTAAAAATATTTTTAGTTGTAGATGGACACAATACCGTTATTTTTATTTATTTATTTATTTATTTTTTAGTTTTTGTTTCTTTGTTTTGTTTTGTTTTTTATGTGGTACTGGGGATCGAACCCAGGGCCTCATGCATGCTAAGCAAGCACTCTACCACTGAGTCACAACCCTACCCTCCACCCCCCAAATGATCTTTAATAAGCCTTTATTGCCTCTGGACATAGGGGGTATTATCTCTTATGTGAAAAGAGAGAGGGATCCTTTAAGATTATTTAAATTGGGACTGTACTTTTCACCCATCCAATTTTCCCTTCAGTGGCTCATACTTTAGGGTTTATATCACATTCTAATAGAGGTCGACAGTGGGTCCTAGTGGTCCCAACTTCCTCGTGATGGAAGCCTGAAGTTTTGAAAGTAAATTTCTCCCCATAAAAGGGGTAGGGCACTCTAGGGTCATCGGAAATGTATGAGAAAACATCATCCCATCCCACTCACAACTCAGTGGGGGAGTAAACTTTCCGGTAATAGGCCATCCAGATACCCCTTGCACCATTATAGTATTAAAGGAAAGAGGTCTAAGATAAGAGGTAAGTACAGAAAAACTGGCGCCAGTGACTAAGAGAAGCTGACCTCTTGTCTCCCTATGGAGAAGCATATCCTGGACTCATGCATGGTGACAGGAGTTATGTGAGCCAGTAAAATCAACCCTGGGCCCCATCAGGCCTATGTGGAGGAATCTGGCCTATGCACTTGAGGACAGTCACTACTCCACTGATTGCCTTGACATTTAGGGCAGGGCCCCAGAGGTGGCTATTTGGCTTGTGGGCATTCCTGTTTGAAAAGTCTCTCTCTTTTCCACAATGGAAACAAGTCCCTTTGTGGCTCAAGGCACATTTCATTTCCTCTTTTCTCACCTAGGAAGCTTACTCCTTTTAGGACCAAAGCCAGCACATTAGTCTTTTTTCTGTCTTTATTCTTTCTTTCCTTCTTTTCTTCTTGGTCTCTATTATAAAAAATGGAAGTTGAAAGCCAGAGGATATCATCTAAGGATTGATCAGGGCCATATGCCAATGTTTGCAATTTCCAATGACTATCGGGTGCTGACTGAATGTTAAATTTCTTCTTTAAAATAGGAAGCCTGGGGCTGGGGATGTGGCTCAAGCAGTAGCATGCTCACCCGGCATGCGTGCGGCCCAGGTTCGATCCTCAGCACCACACACAAACAAAGATGTTGTGTCCGCTGAAAACTAAAAAAATAAATATTAAATAAAAATTCTCTCTCTCTCTCTCATAAAAAAAAAAAAATAGGAAGCCTGCTGTGGATTCAGGATCCACGGTGGTGTGTTTTCTCATTGCCTCCCTGAATTTCTCCTTGACATTAGTAGGACATTCCCAAAGACCTTGTATAATCTGAGATACCTTGGAATAGTTAATGGGCTTTTGCTTGATTCTCTTGAAGGCCTCAAGGATTAACATCTGGAATTGTCTAATTTTCAAGGCATCTTGCTCATCATTCAGATCTCAGTCAAGATTGTTTCTGAGAACTGCCTGTCCTCCAGATAGATAATCAGGTTTGCTTCTAGTTTGGGCTCCTGGGCCATGTGCAAATTGTTCAGCTGCTTTTAGGGTGGCCTCCTCATTAAAGGTTAAAGTTTGTTTAAATAATAGCATAATATCTTTCCAGGTGAGGTCAAACACCTGGCATGAGTTCTGAAATACCTCAATATATTTATCTGCATCCTCTGAAAATCTCCCCAAATCAACCTTTATCTATTTTAAGTCTTGGAGGGAGAAAGAGTTATGTACTTTAACTGGTCCAAATTCTCCCCATGGCATCTCCTGGAGGGATAGTATATTTGATCTCTCTTTGGGGACAGATGAAGGAGGGCCAAGGTTTGAAGAACAGGAGGGCTGCTGATGAACAGTAGCAGGGGATGGAGGTGGGGGCGGGGCTTGAAATCCTTTCTCTCAGTAGGTGATTCCTTAAGGTCTTCATCTTTTGTGGTAGTGACTACAGTTGATTCTAATTTACATTGTTGGCATATTTTGGGTTTCTCTATTAGGCAAAGAAAGCCTGAACATAGGAAACTTCAGTCCATTTTCTTTCCCTTTTGCAAAATCTATCAAGCTGTAAAATGGTATTATTTCCCTCTGGTGGCCAGGATTGTCCATCAGGAAGTTTGTATTGAGGTCAGGCCTGGCAGCAGAAAAACATTAGGCACTTTTTCTTGAGTGTCTGTGGGCCAAACTGATTTCAGTTTTTCAGTATGCAAGCTACTGGTGAACCAAGCAATACTGTGGGGAGTGAAGCTCCCATCTGAGTGAGGACAAACATAAACAAAAACAGAACTCAGGTGCACACACCAGAGAAAACTGTTCATGTTACCAGGGATGTCACCTAATTTTAGCTTCAATATGGTCCAGAAAACCTGCATCTCTCCACCCAATTTTGCCCAATTTATTTCTGGTTTCCATTGGCAAAGTGTTAGGAGTCCCAGTTTACCCTGTGTTAGAAACCCAGGAGAATTCAGATTTAAGAATGTTACTCATCTTTTCCCATCACTTTAAATTCCTAATTATGAAAAACCCATGATGAAAGAAAAAAAAATTACACATTTCTTTGCTTATATCTCTGCCCTGTGGACTAAAGATATCTCTGGAGGGTAAGGGGACATCTAGTGGTTCTAAGGCACATAATGCTCTTTTCCCAAAGGGGTTCTTGAAAGGGATTCACACACACACACACACACACAAAAAAAAAAAAAAAAAAAAAAAAACCTCCCTCTGTCATAAGAAAGCAGGGAGTTGAAATTCCAAACCTCAGTTCTTGTGTTTTGCCAAAAGAAGATTTAAAGTCAGACACCAAAATTCATGCAAGCAAACTTATTAGAAGTAAAAATTTGTTGAGAGTCACAGTTTAGTCAGAATGAGGCCTGTCATTTTGCTAGAGGGAATGGTTGAAAGGTGACCCTACTCAGGGGAATAGGGCGGCTCCAGGATGAGGGCGGATCCTGGCGCCTGCTACTCTGGAGTTCCCACTGAGATCTAAACAATTTAAAAGAAAAGTGGACCCCATGATGAAACAGGTGAAAACATAGCATCTACTTGAAAATTACATCTTTAAGGATTTTAGTTACATTGTCAGACTGGTCAGGAATGTAAATACAACATTTAGTCTGGAAAATGGCACAAATGCCACCCTGAGCTATAGTGAAAACAACCAAAGGCATCAGTTTTCTAATGGGTAATATGAATTGTAATGCATTCTGCTGTCATATAGAACAAATTAGAATAAAAAATTTAAAAAGGAAGAAGAAAGAAAAATAACCCTTTCAGCATCGTAGAGAGTTTTGGGGTATAATTTGTTAGTGCTTCCATGTGTCAAATTCTGTTCTATAGACTAATCGGAGGAATAAATATCAGAGTTATACAATCACACCAGTGAAAAACAGATTTAGGAAAATTCTTAGGTCTCAAATTGACTTAGAACAAACTTGTGACTCTGACAGTGTCTTTTGTTATACTTATTAGACATTAATGCATAAGAACAATTTTTTAATCACCTTCCAGTTTTACTTACTTTTAGGAGACTAAAACAAATTTACATGTTAAGTTACATTTTAAAAAAGTCTCTCTCTTTTTTTCTGTTTTTTTTTTTTTTTTTAATGTCCAATTGTGGGTGTGTTTTGGTTATATTTTCCTGCCAGGTGTTTAAGACCAATTTGGTCAAAAATTGATTTTTCTGATTTGCTGTTAAGTGTCAGCTGAGATGTGTCAGGAATTATTCTTAGGAACTTATGAGAAGCCTTCTGGCTCTTTAAGCTTTCCTCTACCAGTTGTGCCTTCTGCCAGGATGGTCAAGGCCTTGCCAACCATATGTGGCTTCCCTTGGAAGCATTAGAGACATATCCTTTTCCAAAGACCCTCCTTTTTGCAGAATGTGAACAAGTTGACCTCCTGCTTTCCAGGGTCTCCACGATACCCCTGATTGAGAGGTCAGGGAACTCCCCAGACTTGCAGGACATTTAGAGAAGTTCTATTATTCCCCAAGTCCCAGCTGACCTTAGAGGGCAACAGTCAAAATATTGGCTGAGTTTTCCTCGGCCCTTTTACTTCCTTCACTTTGGTCTCCAAGTTTAGATTTTAAGCATCCAGCAGGCCAGTTCCACCATTCTTGAAATGGGAGTGACATGCTAGTATCAGTACTAGAAGTCAGCTTGTTATTCTATCTTTCCTGTAGGGGATAACTAATTGTCTTAAATTAACTCAGATTGTTCTGTTAAAAGTAGTACTTGTGTGAAATACTAACAGGCAATAGTTGTAAATTTTTACAAGTAAAAGACAAAATGAAGTCAACAAAAGTAATAACATATTCAGACTGTATAATAACTTTGAACTAAGAAACATAATCTCTCTAATAGCACTAAGGTATATGTGATATCTAATTAGCCCCTAAAAGACCCATTAATTTGTGAGCTCAATTAATTGTAAAATTCTTTACAGGTTTTGTTTTTTTGAAAACTCTCTTACAATTTTAAATACCTTTTATAATTTACCAAAATTATCATGTAATTTTGGATTATGACCCTTTTTAATTTTAGGATTATAGTTAACTTTACAACAAAAATTTATCCTTTGAACACAACTTTAAGTGATCTTAAGTCTCTCTACTTTGAAATTATCTTAACATGGAATAAGGTGAGAGGCAGAGTCCTAATTTTCATGAGGCAGGGCTCTTGGAAAATCTTTGGTAAATTGTTCTATTTCTGAAACTGATCCCTGCCTCTTTCTTAAACATCATTTTACAAAGTTTACACATATTGTTTCCTGAAACTATATGAGTGTTAGCTAGCATAATATAGCATTACATCTGAAAATGAATCAAACAAAAGTTAAGGGAGCTTTTAACACTCTCTTTGTGGAAAAAGTGGCAAATTGCTTTCATGTTTTACAATATTATATTAACCTTTAAACAGATCAGGCTCTCATTATCTTTTAAAAATACGTTTAACTTTTTAAACCACAGGGTAAAAAGTAACATGAAATTTTACATATCTCTTATTGATAACAGGTCCAGTAACAGAAGATTCAATGATATAAATTAATCCCCAATTAAATTCGTTATTTTTAAACGTCTAAAATTACCATTACTGACAACTCTAGTTTGGAGAACACCCGCTTGATAAAATGCTCTTTTAAACCTCATACTTTAAAGACTTGTGTACCTGGAAGATAAAAATGTATTTACGGGCTGGGAATGTGGCTCAAGCGGTAGCACGCTCGCCTGGCATGCGGCCTGGGTTTGATCCTCAGCACCACATACAAACAAAGATGTTGTGTCCACCAATAACTAAAAAATAAATATTAAAAAAAATTCTCAAAAAAAATAATAAAAATATATTTAGTATTTAAATAAGTCAGTAATTGCATCATAATTACATTGATGTTTATATTAACTGAGTTTAGCATTTAAAGGAAAATTTGGATGCTGTAATGTAGTGCAATACTCTAGAATAATAATTGTTGTTCAACCAGAGTTGTACAAACCCTAATTTCTTAAGACCATTTACAAGAAGAAAAAATGTAACAGACACAAGAGATTATCTTTGATAGATAAGAGCAAGTGTGTATCTTAAGAAATCCTTGTTATGTTAACACATTACATTAAAATATGGCTTATAGCAGTACATTAATATTTGACCTTGGGGGAAAAGCTTGAATAGCTTTAACTGATTGTGCTACTTACATAGAACCAAATTAGTTACACACAAACTTTTTGAAATTTACCCTTCACTTACATATACGCTCTTGATCATTTACTCAGACCCTCTTATTCTCTTACCTAGATGTATTACCACCCAAAGACTTTTTTACCCAGATATATTTTCTTTATCCTTTCACTAAATATATTTTCATACCTAAAACCTTCTCATGTCTCTTTCCTAGCTGTTGATCTCTCTCTTTCATTTTTTTTTTAATTTACTCAAAATCCACCCATATGACATTTCCTGCTTAGGACTCTATAAAGGAGAATGTCTCTTTCTTTTTCTAGTGTGTTTGTGAGTTAACCCTTAAATAGCTGGCCACTGAATAAAATCAGCAGGAAGGAAAACAAAGGGCAATAAACTTCAGTTAGACAAAACAAGACTGATTCAGGAGAGATGAGTTCATCATTTTAAAAAAACAATTTGAGATCAGAAAAAGATAAAAAATTTTAAAATGACACAGCCTTAACTACACATAGAGCAACTTTATCAGGCCAGTGTGCACTTTTGGATCAGATTACAGTCAGCCCAGATCCATTTTTCTTTCCTGTGCATTTCTGGAGAGAAGAGAAAAGCTTTTAGGGAGGAATCATTGAAAGAGCAGAATCCCAAAGTATGAGAACAGAGAAAACAGTCTTGTATATTCCATAACAGCTTGGATTTAAAGCAACACTTCTTTTCTCCAGTCTCAAATCAGTTTGGCCACTTGTTTATGTAGCTTCCATTCCGGATCAGGATATCAAACAGGCAGCTAAAGAGCAAAAAAAGCTGCCATTTTGATCATAAGAATCAAAAAGCTATGTATAGAGCACTTTTGACCATTATTTTCCTAGTCCCCTGGAAATATATATATATATATATATATAATTTTTTTTTGTTTCCTCTTCCATGAGTGATAAAGTCAGACTCTGTAAATATCTCAGGTGTCCGTGATGTCCAAAAAAGAGATGGATGTATGAAGACATCTCTCTCACATGCGCCATTCTAAACCCAGAACCAGGAGGCATCCTTGTCTTGGTTCCTGAGAACTTGGTGTGGCATGCCTCTCCAAATTCCGCAACTCGTGGCTTATGTACTGAACCCACTGTCACTCAAGCTTGTAATCTAATTTAAGAAACATCTTTAATAATTTGGGGAAGTAACCCTTAATCCTTTTACATAGCATTTTAAAAGTAGCTTAAGCTGGATGTTGAAAAGTGGAGGGGCGAGGCTGGTGATGTGGCTCAAGCGGTAGCGCACTAGCCTGGCATGCGTGCGGCCGGGTTCGATCCTGCGCAGAAACAAAGTTTTATTTTAAAAAGGCCGACAGTGACCCGTGTGCATCCCGCTAGCAAGCCGGTCCACACACATGTGTGTGTCTACCGGAACCGGCCCCCCCCACCTCCCCCGGAAATTCCCTCCTACTCTCCTTCCCCAACCAATGGGAACTCTCCGGGAGTCCCATAGCAGGCTAGGTGAACAGCAGGAGTCCAATTTCCATATGAATGTAAATCTTAACATAATCATATCATCTCAATGGCTAGCTGGCAGTCACCTAAAACAAAGGTGCCATGTATCATAATACTTTTGCTGTGGCTCCTAGCAGATCCTCCTTCTGTACTCTTTGCCAATCAGATGTTCAACTCCTTCTTCATGTCAGGCAGTGGAGTTTTTTAACTTAGTTGGTCCTCTCCAGAACTGTCATGGTGGCCATCCTACTTAGGAGGGCTTCATTTATAAGTCAGTCCCATGTTAATGTGGGCACTGGGGTCAACAGCTGCTCAGAAGTTACCTTAGTGTACTTGAGCAACTAAAGGAACCTTCCTTCCCAGTAAATGGAGACACCTTTAGCCATAATTCCTAGCTTCATGTCAATATCAATGAACCCCATCAAGAGTTAGTCCCATCAATCATTTTCACTTGACATATTTCTCAGTTCGCTCCTTTTGCTTCTGTTTATTTTCTACAAATTAACTACCACCCTTTGCTTTCTTGTCTACTTCGGAAGTAGTTTAAAGAAGGAACCTAGAGTAATTTAAAGAACACTGGTGACCTTGCCTGCATTTTACTGATCATTGCTAGCTACTATCTAACACCTCTTGTAGCTTAAAGAAAACATATTAAGCACATCTAAGCACAGAAACAGTAATGGGGAGAGTCTAAACAGACTAGTGAAGCCCTACTATATGAACAACAGGAACCTAGACATTTTCTTACTAATCATCCCATGTTCTTCTCTATGCCCTAGAGTCTGAACCACTAGTGTCTAGTTGGTGAGGGAGAGGGAGCATCCACAAGGGAATGGATGTGGGGGAGTGTTGCACAGCCCACATGGAGGTGTCATTGGCTCTTTCCCTCAGTTCTGGTTACTGAATAATTACCCTAGAACCCCTTACGGAGGTTAGTAGCAGGATCCAGAGAAGGAAAAGTTGGGGCTCACCTTAGAGTAGCCCAGGCAAGAACTCCCTAGTTTTTCCAACTCATTTATCCACCTCCACACATCCAAGGTAGACTGAGACTAGGAACGCTGTATACTTACCCCAGTTGCTCTTCAGGCCTGGACAGAAAAGTAGGAAGCAGCTTTTACAGGACCCAATATGTCCTTCTGCATAGAACAGATGATTGGGAATTTCCTTGGCTGAAAACCCTTTCACCTGTGTCTTACAGAATGGCCGCTGCATTAACCACATTTATGTAGCAGATGGGTACCCATTATTGCCCTCCAGAGTGAAAGAAACAGAAAGATGCACCTCAAAGTGTGTGTAAAGGTATAGTAGAGCTTATCCCATTGTAGACCTTGTGGAACCTCCAAATATGATACCAGGGGTTAACTTTGACAAGTTCTACTTCCTTGAATATTGAAGTATAACATCAGAGAAGCACCAAGGCAAGCTTAGAAAACAAGAAATTTTATTCAAAGAATAGTAATACAGACTTCTCCTGGAAGAAAGAAGGGGACCCAAAATCACATCCATGGGATGAGGAAGTCCTGTCCCTTTTATACACCTAAATTTCCTTTGCTCTCCTGCACCCTTCTTCCTTAACTTGTTCTTTTCCCCCCATATTGCATACATGACTGTGAGATGCCCTTGAGGTGGCCACAAGGTAAGCAAGTGGGCTGGAAGGGCCAAGGTGGAGTGCTGGGCAGGAAGGGAGCAGCAGCCCCAGGAGTTGCTCCATTAACATCCTTTTGGCAGGGGTAGTATAGGCAGGTAATTTTGGTCATCAAAGGGCACTGGAGACATGACCATTCCAATCTCCCAGGGGTGGTCTCCAACTTCCTGGACCCGAATCAGCCTTCATTTTCTCAGTCGGGTCTGTTCACCTGACTACACTGACTGCCTGTCTTTAATTCTTGCTTCAGAACCATAATCATAAGATACATTTCATAAAAGTGGAAATTTACCAGGTTGCATTAAAACAGTCATATTCTCAGAAATCACATTCTCAGTAAAAAGGAAGAAGAGATATGTCTTTATATGTGGACACTGTCCAACCAGGAACTTGTGGTCAGGAGGCAAGGAGGTTGATATGGTCACCATATAGGAGTGGGGACCAATTTCACATAAGGTCAAGTATCTGAACAAAATGGGGTCAGTCTGGTCAGGAGTTTTAAAATCACCCCATAACATTATACCCAGGCACTTCATAGTGGGATTTTACTCAGAAACACAAAAAGAACTTGCTAGTTATTGCAGTGTTTGGGGTAAAGACAATAAAAAATATGATTATCAATTGCTTCTATATGTAATGAGTGAATAACTAAATGGGTAAGCATTTATTTCTGATTTATATGTTAACAACATAGAATTCAATCCAACAACTTAAGTATACAATTCAACTCATGAATTTACTAGATAAGACTCCGTGGCTGTACAGATTACCACTCCTTAAATTTCCTCCTGGTGTTGTTTAAATCCAAATTATACTCAACTTGTGTTGGAAAGCACAACTACCCTCTGATAAGTAACTGTCTTTTTTAAAATTTTCTAAAATTTAGGTTATTTCCTTTTTTGAATTGGTGCATTATAGTTGTACATAATGGTGGTTGTTACATATTTGTACATGTACACAGTGTTACAATATAATTTGACCAATAACATTCCCTTATATTGCCCCAGTTTTCCATCTCTTCTCCCTCTCTGTGATACTTTTCTTCTACTCTACTGATCTTCCTTCATGCTGCATATTAGGCAAACACTCTACAACTGAGCTACACCTCCAGCCCTTCCCTTTGATTTTTATGAGTTCCCCCACCTCCCAACTTTCTTTACCTTTTTCCTCTCAAGCTTCCATATATGAGAGAAAATATATGATCCTTAACATTCAGCGTCTGGTTTATTTAACTTAACACAATGATTTCAAGTTCCTTCCAAGTTTTACATTGATTTTTATGTACATATGTGCACACATGTTTTATTTGTGTGCTGTGTCTACATGTGTACTCTTGTCTATCACATGGTTGTAAAATTGATATGAGTGCTCATGAATACATTTTTAAAAATTGGATCACTTGACACAAAATGATTAGAGATAAAAAATAAAGATGTCTTTTTATTGATTGATTGATTTTTTAAAAAAATAAATGACAGGAGACTGCATTACAATTCTTATTATACATATACAGCACGATTTTTCATATTTATAGTTGTATATAAAGTATGTTGACACCAATTCGTGTCTTCATACACTTACTTTGGATAATGATATCTATCACATTCCACCATCCTTGCTAACCCCCTCCCCCTCTCTTTCCTTCCCACCCCTATCTATCCTCCCATGCTCCCCCTCCTGACCCCACTATGAATCAGTCTCCTTATATCAGAGAAAACATTCGGCATTTGTTCTTTTGGGATTGGCTAACTTCACTTAGCATTATCTTCTCCAACGCCATCCATTTACCTGCAAATTCCATGATTTTATTCTCTTTTATCGATGAGTAAAATTTCATTGTGTATATATGCCACATTTTTAAAAAATTCATTCATCTACTGAAGGACCTCTAGGTTGCTCCACAGTTTAGCTATTGTGAGTTGTGCTGCTATAAACATTGATATGGCTGTGTTTCTGTAGTATATGAAGATGTCTTTAAAATCACTAACCTATATATTTTCCCCCCTTAGGTGATCAGCCAATGTTTTACATGTAATGTCCTCTGCTTCTTATAGGATTTTTCTTCAACAGAAAAGATGGCTTAAAATGTTAACCAGACTTGGTTTTCGTGGGTAACCTAAGTTTAAAATGTGCAAGTCAGATTTAATATAAATGGGATAAATATTGATAAATGTGTTTCAATAAATTGTCAAGTCACTGGGAAGATAGTTTGAGATTATTTTATTTCTGGTCTTCACTAAAAGCAAGATGATTAAGGGTTGAAATTCTACTTTCATGTATTATTCTACATGCAAGGAAAAAAAAACAAGCTAGTTTCAGTTAAAAAAAAAAAAACTAAAGAAAACCTAGTATTTCATCTTCTTAAATTGGAAAAATTTGCCTAAATGGAAAAATTTCATATGGGTGTTATTTGTGTAAATTAAATAAAAAAGAGGTCAACAGCTAGGAAAGAGACATGAGAAAGTTTTAGGTATGAAAATATATTTAGTAAAAGGATAAAGAAAATATTTCTGGATAAAAAGTCTTTGGGTGGTAAAGTTGTAATACATCTAGTTAAGAGATAAGAGGGTCTGAGTCAAGGATCAAGAGCATATATATATAAGTGAAGGGTAAATTTCAAAAAGTTTATGTGTAACTAATTTGGTCCTAGTAGCACAATCAGTTAAAGCCATTCAACCTTTTCCCCCTAAGGTCAAATATTAATGTACTGCTATAAGCCATATTTTAATGTAATGTGTTAATATAACAAGGATTTCTTAAGATACACACTTGCTCTTATCAAAGATAATCTCTTGTGTCTGTTACATTTTTTCTTTGTAGTAACTGGTCTTAAGAAATTAGGGTTTGCAGACTTCAAATTATACTACAGAGCAATAGTAACAAAAACAGCGTGGTACTGGTACCAGAACAGGCGGGTGGACCAATGGTACAGAATAGAGGACACAGTAACCAATCCACAAAACTACAACTATCTTATATTTGATAAAGGAGCTAAAAGCATGCAATGGAGGAAGGATAGCATCTT
Organism: Ictidomys tridecemlineatus; assembly: GCF_052094955.1. NCBI lineage: Eukaryota > Metazoa > Chordata > Mammalia > Rodentia > Sciuridae > Ictidomys > Ictidomys tridecemlineatus. Next base: position 55,392,710 of record NC_135487.1, read on the forward strand.
CAACAAATGGTGCTGCGAAAACTGGAAATCCATTTGCATCAAAATGAAACTGAATCCCTTTCTCTCACCATGCACAAAAGTTAACTCAAAATGGATCAAGGAGCTTGATATTAAATCAGAGACACGGCGTCTGATAGAAGAAAAAGTTGGCTATGATCTATGTACTGTGGGGTCGGGTTCCAAATTCCTCAATAGGACACCCATAGCACAAGAGTTAACAACTAGAATCAACAAATGGGACTTACTCAAACTAAAAAGTTTTTTCTCAGCAAAAGAAACAATAAGAGAGATAAACAGGGAGCCTACATCCTGGGAACAAATCTTTACTCCACACACTTCAGATAGAGCCCTAATATCCAGAGTATACAAAGAACTCAAAAAATTAGACAATAAGATAACAAATAACCCAATCAACAAATGGGCCAAGGACCTGAACAGACACTTCTCAGAGGAGGACATACAATCAATCAATAAGTACATGAAAAAATGCTCACCATCTCTAGCAGTCAGAGAAATGCAAATCAAAACCACCCTAAGATACCATCTCACTCCAGTAAGATTGGCAGCCATCATGAAGTCCAACAACAACAAGTGCTGGAGAGGATGCAAGGAAAAGGGTACACTTATTCATTGTTGGTGGGACTGCAAATTGGTGCAGCCAATTTGGAAAGCAGTATGGAGATTTCTTGCAAAGCTGGGAATGGAACCACCATTTGACCCAGCTATTCCCCTTCTCGGTCTATTCCCTAAAGACCTAATAAGAGCATGCTACAGGGACACTGCTACATCGATGTTCATAGCAGCACAATTCACGATAGCAAGATTGTGGAACCAACCTAGATGCCCTTCAATAGATGAATGGATTAAAAAATGTGGCATTTATACACAATGGAGTATTACTCTGCATTAAGAAATGACAAAATCATAGAATTTGGAGGGAAATGGATGGCATTAGAGCAGATTATGCTAAGTGAAGCTAGCCAATCCTTAAAAAACAAATGCCAAATGACTTCTTTGATATAAGGGTAGTAACTAAGACAGAGTAGGGAGGAAGAGCAGGAGAAGAAGATTAACATTAAACAGGGATGAGAGGTGGGAGGGAAAGGGAGAGAGAAGGGAAATTGCAGGGAAAGGGAAGGTGATCCACAGGGTTATATAAAATTACATACAAGAGGAAGTGAGGGGTAAGGGAAAAATAATACAAGTGGAATAAATGTTTTACAGTAGAGGTGGTCGAGAGAGAAGAGGGGAGGGGAGGGGAGGGGAGGGGGGATAGTAGAGGACAGGATAGAGAGCAGAATTCATCAGACACTAGAATGGCAATGTGTAAATCAATGGAAATGTAACTGATGTAACTGATGTGATTCAGCAATCTGTATACGGGGTAAAAAATGGAAGTTCATAACCCTTTTGAATCAAATTGTGAAATGATATATCAAGAAAGATGTAATGTTTTGAACAACCAACAATAAAAAAAAAGAAAAAAGAAATTAGGGTTTGTACAACTCTGGTTGAACAACAACTATTATTATTTTTTTTATTGTTGGTGGTTCAAAACATTACATAGTTCTTAATACATCATATTTCACAGTTTGATTCAAGCGGGTTATGAACTCCCAACTTTACCCCGTATACAGATTGCTGTATCCCATCAGTTACCCTTCCATTAATTGACATATTGCCTTTCTAGCAACAACTATTATTTTAGAATATTGCACTACATTACAGCATCCAAAGTTTTCTTTAAATGCTAAACTTGGTTAATATAAAACATCAATGTAATTATGATGCAATTACTGACTTATTTAAATACTGAATATATTTTTTTTCTTCCAGGTACACAGTCTTTAAAGTATGAGGTTTAAAAGAGCATTTTATCAAGCGGGTGTTCTCCAAACTAGAGTTGTCAGTAATGGTAACTTTAGACGTTTAAAAATAACAAATTTGGGATTCCACCTCTTGGGTCCCCTCCTTCCTCCAGGGAGAAGTCTTTTATTTTCTGCTGTCCTTTAATAAAGCTTCTACTTTCCACTCTAAAAAAAAAAAAAATAACAAATTTAATTGGGGATTAATTTATATCATTGAATCTTCTGTTACTGGACCTGATATCAATAAGAGATATGTAAAATTTCATGTTACTTTTTACCCTGTGGTTTAAAAAGTTAAACATATTTTTAAAAGATAATGAGAGCCTGATCTGTTTAAAGGTTAATATTGTGAAACATGAAAGCAATTTGCCACTTTTTCCACAAAGAGAGCTTAAAAGCTCCCTTAACTTTTGTTTGATTCATTTTCAGATGTAATGCTATATTATGCTAGCTAATACTCATATAGCCTCAGGAAACAATATGTGTAAACTTTGTAAAATGATATTTAAGAAAGAGGCAGGGATCATCTTGAGAAATAGAACAATTTACCAAAGATTTTCCAAGAGCCCCGCCTCATGTTAATTAGGACTCTGCCTCTCATCTTATTCCATATTAAAATAATTTCAAAGTAGATAGACTTTAGCTCATTTAAAGTTGAGTTCAAAGGATACATTTTTGTTGTAAAGTAAACTGTGATCCCCAAATAAATTAAGGACATAATACAAAATTACATATGATTTTGGTAAATTATAAAAGGTATTTAAGATAGTAAGAGAGTTTTTTGTTGTTGTTGCTGTTTTTTTACATGATAATATTGTTTATTTTGTGAATTTTTTACAATACATCAAAAAGTACAGAAATGCATTATATGGATACAGCTAGATGCAGAATGGTGACTTTTTTTTTTCTTTAAGAGGCCATGATGCCCATTTCTAATAAAATAAAGAGACTGCATATAGGTAGAAACAAGTTGGTCATTAGCTTCACAATTTGCCTAGAAATGATCTATAAATGCATTTCCCCCTGCTACTTACCATGAAATATTAAAAGGGAGTTAAAGGAAAGTTTCCTTGTTGATCCTACCATATGAAAGACACTATATTCTATTTTTAGCAGAGCAAATATATGGAAAATAACTAAATTAAATGTTATTACAAAAATGAAGCAGTAATGAGATTCTGGCTAAAGAGGGCACTAAATGAAAATAATACATATTTGAAGAATCCAGAACAAATAAAAAAGAGGGTGTTATAAAAAAGCTCTAGGTGCACTGTAAGCATATAGAGTTTTTTTTCCCATGTGTATTTTTAAACAATGAAAGTGTCAAAAAATCGGGTCAACTGTGTTAGACTAAATTACATTATTGTATAGGCTGCACTGAATGGAATCTTTATAATTATCATAGAGAAGCATAGTTAGCATCATATTATGTCAATTTATCCTCCATGAAAACCTTCCAGAGTCCTTTTATTCTGGAATATCCTGTAAACAATCAAACTATCAGAATATGATTGTACAACAGTAAAATGTTCTCTTGCATTAAATTGAAGACATCTTTTTAATAAAATTTTTTTTAAATGTAGAAAGGTACTTAAGGCTGTTACTTTTTAAGTATACAACATCCTAGACAATTCAAGGCATCTTAATCTCCATCAAGAACAACAATAAAACAAATTTTTGTCATGCTGTTAAATCCATCATTATGGATAAAACTGGTGCAAATTGGTTAAACAGATCCAACAAACACTGATGTCCAAGCTGGCATGTTGGCAACTAATAGGTAACTGGTGGTCAATAGAGAATTTCCTCCTCCCCCTCCTCCTCCCCCCCTCCTCCTCCCCCCCCCTCCTCCTCCTCTTCCTTTCCCCAAGGTCTTCCAAGAATTCTGTTGTCTAAAATACGTTGTTGAGCTTCCCAGTTTTCTTTGTCCTCCTCAAACTGATGACATTTTTCTTCTAATTCCTTATGCTGGGCTTCTAAATTCTTTTTCATTTGCTCATGGCATCGCTGCAGCTCAGCTTCAGAGTCCTTCAATTTTTTTTTAACTTTTTCTTTGACCTTCATTTCAAACACCTGCTCCATCTTCATTTCCATCTTCTTCATCTTGGCTACATGCGCTCTCCTTTCTTCTTCCATTTGTGCCAGAGGGCTCTTTGTAAGCTGCCCTTTATTCTTATTGTTATGAACTCCATTGTAAGTCACAGCTGCTAGTTTTCTGCTTCTGTAGTTCTCATACTGTACATTATTAGTAACATCTTTCAAGTCCTGCATGTGTGTTCTTATCAACATATTTCTTAGAATTATAAAATCACAATGTTCACCATTTTTAAGGTCAGCCACACCCTGACCCTTGCCATTAACTTCAATGATAGTATTACTACCTACCACAGCAAGAGGTAAATGGTCCTTTATCTTTTTAACCAGCTTATTTTCTTCTTCATTTTCTGTTTCTGGAAATTCATATATTTTAATTTTATGTTCTTGAATTTCTTTCATTATCTGTTTTTGAAACTGTTGGCATTCCTCCAGTGTGAGTGTGTCTGCATTGGCAATAAGTGGGATGATATTCACTTTTTCATGCAAATGCTTCATAAACTCAATGTCCAATGGTTTAAGTCCATGTCCTGAAGGAGCAACGAAGTATAAACAACACTGCACTCTGTTATCAGGCATCTGACATCTGTTCACTCGAGATTCTGCATTTAGGTAATCCTCAAATTTACTATCAATGTAGTCAATAACGGGCTGCCAGCAATTACGATTATACACTGCATCTCCAAATCCTAGGGTATCAACTATTGTGAGCAGCAACTGAACACCACCTTCTTTGATTGGATTGTTCCTCCTGCACAGTCTTTTTTATTCTATGGGAAGGATCTGGATACTCTGGAGAGTACTCTGTGAGGAATAATGAGTTGATTCATGTTGATTTTCCCAGTCCAGATTCACCTACTACCATAAGTGTGAATTCAAACCCTCTCTTCACTGATTTTCTATAAACTTGATTTGGGAGATTGGCAAATCCCACGTAGCCTTAGGGTTTTTTGGATGAGCTTACTCCATGGATGTGGATAGTCGGGTCTCTTTATCTTCTTCAACAGTGCCTCTAAGGCTTACTGCATTACGATTTTCTGTGAAAATTTGGAGAGGAGTGGTCAGTGGGGTACAAGGGTGGGGTCTTGCTCAGATTCTGTAAGAGAGTTTTTTAAAAAAATAAAACTTGTAAAGAATTTCACAATTAATTGAGTTCACAAATTAATGGGTCTTTTAGGGGCTAATTAGATATCACATATACCTTAGTGCTATTAGAGATTATGTTTCTTGGTTCAAAGTTATTATACAGTCTGAATATGTTATTACTCTTGTTGACTTCATTTTGTCTTTTCCTTATAAAAATTTACAACTGTTGCCTGTTAGTATTTCACACAAGTACTACTTTTAACAGAACAACCTGATTTAATTTAAGACAATTAGTTATATCCTACAGGAAAGATAGAATAACAAGCTGACTTCTAGTACTGATAGTAGCATATCACTCCCATTTCAAGAATGGTGGAACTGGCCTGCTGGATGCTTAAAATCCAAACTTGGAGACCAAAGTGAAGGAAGTAAAAGGGCCGAGGAAAACTCAGCCAATATTTTGACTGTTGCCCTCTAAGGTCAGCTGGAACTTGGGGAATAATGGAACTTCTCTAAATGTCCTGCAAGTCTGGGGAGTTCCCTGACCTCTCAATCAGGGAACTGGTCATGAAGGTAAACACAACATTTAGTCTGGAAAATGGCTCAATTGCCACCCTGATCTATAGTGAAAACATGATTGGAGACCCTGGAAAGCAGGAGGTCAACCTGTTCACATTCTGTAAAAAGGAGGGTCATTGGAAAAGGATATGACCTTCCAAGGGAAGCCACATATGGTTGGCAAGGCCTTGACTTGGTAGAGGAAAGCTTAAGGAGCTAGAAGGCTTCTCACAAGTTCCTAAGAATAATTCCGGACACATCTCAGCTGACACTTAACAGCAAATCAAAAGATCAATTTTTGACCAAATTGGTCTTAAACACCTGACAGGAAAATATAACCAAAACACAGCCACAAAGAGAGAGAATTTTTAAAAATGTAACTTAACATGTAAATTTGTTTTAGTCTCCCAAAAGTAAGTAAAACTGGAAGGTGATTAAAAAATTGTTCTTATGCATTAATGTCTAAGAAGTATAACAAAAGACACTGTCAGAGTCACAAGTTTGTTCTGAGTCAATTTGAGACCTAAGAATTTTCCTAAATCTGTTTTTCACTGGTTTGATTGTATAACTCTGATATTTATTCCTCCGATTAGTCTATAGAACAGAATTTGACACATGGAAGCACTAACAAATTACACCCCAAAACTCTCTACGATGCTGAAAGGGTTATTTTTCTTTCTTCTTCCTTTTTAAATTTTTTATTCTAATTTGTTCTATATGACAGCAGAATGCATTACAATTCATATTACCCATTAGAAAACTGATGCCTTTGGTTGTTTTCACTATAGCTCAGGGTGGCATTTGTGCCATTTTCCAGACTAAATGTTGTGTTTACATTCCTGACCAGTCTGACAATGTAACTAAAATCTTTAAAGATGTAATTTTCAAGTAGATGCTATGTTTTCACCTGTTTCATCATGGGGTCCACTTTTCTTTTTAAATTGTATATATATATATATATATATATATATATATATATATATATATATATAATATTTTTAGTTGCAGGTGAACACACACTATCTTTATTTATTTTTATGTGGTGTTGAGGATTGAACACAGCAATTGAACTCATGCATGCAAGGCAAGCACTTTACCACTGAGCTACAGTCTCAGCCCCATGGGGTCCACTTTGGAGATCATGGTTTTCTGACATTTTCTGGTGGAAGAAACTGCTGATATCTATAGTCATTATCATACCATTGGTGAATTTTGATCTTGCTATGTTTATTGTTGTATCAGTCTTTCTCCAATACTTATGTCTTCTTGGTTTGTTCATATGACATCTGCCTCCCAGATGGCTTTACAATCTGTTTCTACTAAGCCAGAGAATTACCATGGCCCCTTGGGTAGATCTTACTCATAGTCTGAAGCATTTCACTGACAAATTGGAGCAAACATTGGAAATACCTCCTCTATAGTTCTATGCCCCTAATCAGCAGGAAATAGCTATTGATTTGATTTCATCCTTCATCTTTGGATGATTCAGGGTCTCCAGTCTTGGGGTGGGGGGAATGTTAGTAGCAGTGAAATGCAGGAAAGGTCACAAGTGTTCTTTAAATTACTTTAGGATTCTTCTTTAAATTTCTTCTATAGTAAACAAGAAAGCAAAGTTTGGTAGTTAATTTGTAGAAAATAAACAGAAGAAAAAGGAGCTAATTGGGAAATATGTAAAAAATAAAGAATCAATGGGCTAACCTTGATAAGGTCCATTGATGTTGACATGAAGTTAAGAATTATGGCTAAAGGTGTCTCCTTTATGTGGGAAGGAAGATTCCTTTAGTAGCTTGGGTGCACTAAGGTAACTTCTGACCAGCTATTAACCGCAGTGCCCACATTAACATGGACTTTTAGATGAAGCCCCCTAAATAGGATGGCCACCATGAGTTCTGGAGAGGACCAACTAAGGTGAAAAACTCCTCTGCCTGACATGAAGGAATAGTTGAACACCTGATTGGCAAAGAGTACAGAGGTACTCCAGTTCTCCTATTAAACATTAACCAGTAATAAAGTTGAGGAGGGTCAGCATTGTCTTCTTTGTCAGTCTTTGCCTAAAGATGACCCACACTCTTTCCTCAGAGTGCTTTTTTCTTAAGCCTCACTTTTCATTAAGTTAATTTTCACTTCTAATAAACTTCTCTTGCATGACTTTTTGTGAGTGACTTTAAATCTTCTTTTGTTAAAACACAAGAACCTAGGTTTGGAGTTTCAGCTTCCTGCCTTTCTGTGATAGCAGTACTGCACAAAACAATAAAATCTCACTGGTTTTATTTCATAAATGCATCAGAACTGTAATTAAGTTTGGTGGTTACTAATTTGACTCAATTCTCTTTGTAGCACATACTGTCTGTCTTTAATATGACTATAAGTGCAAGTTTAGTCTACACTTTTTTTTTCTCCTTCTCTTAAGGTTTACATTTGTACTTTGACAATCATCCTAGACCAAGAATATTATTTTGTACACTCTATGAGCCAGGCCTAGGATAATTGTTTGGTTAGATAGGCAAAACAGATTCCTAATGAGGTAATCCTCTTAAAAATCTCCTGACAACCCTCACAACAATTCCCAGACATACGAGTTTACAAACCACATAAAGCAACACTTCATAGGTTTTATTTCCATCTCTCTACATCTCATTTTTTTTATCTTTCCACTAAATCTGTATACATATTTTTTTTCAGAGGCAATGCTGGGCTCTTGCCTTTTACTATTTCTGTCCACTGTTATCAGTGATTTAGTCTTATTTCTCTTAAGGAATCAGAAAAAAAAATCTGAGAAGCAGGAGTTGTCAAGGAAACCAAAGCCAATAGCTCTGGAAGTTCCTGAAGGAAGCCATTTCTCTGAGACAGATAAAACACACAGTCTGATTTGAGAGGATAGCAAGAAAAGATGCCAGAAGATTCCAGGTCAATGAGATGAAAAGGAAAAGATAAAATGCAGTATTTATAAGTGAAACTATTTTTAGATCACTAACAAAGGCTTGGAGCAAGAGATTTAAAACAAGAATAAATTTCTTTTGCTTTCCAGAAAATGAACAGATAAGGAACAACAATTTGGTATATAAAAAATTAGAAGGTATAAATAAATAAGGGTCAGGACATGTGCTTATTGGCTCTTTGGCTCTGTTTTTCAAAATTTATTTTTAATTTTAATTTGTTATATATGACAGCAGAATGCATTACAATTCATACAACACACATAGAGCCCAGTTTTTCATATCTGTGGTTGTACACAAAGTAGAGTCACACCATTCATGTCTTCATACATGTACTTAGGGTAATGATGTCCACCTCATTCCAGTGTCTTTCCTACCCCCATTCCCCTTCCCTTTCCCTCTCTCCCCTTTGCCCTATCTAGAGTTCATCAAATCCTCCCACTCACCTCCCCAACCCCATTATGAATCAGCATTCTTAAATCAGAGAAAAAAATTCAGCATTTGGTTTTTGGGGATTGGTTAACTTCATTTAGTATTATATTCTCTAACTCTATCCATTTACCTGCAAATGCCATGATTTTATTCTCTTTTAACGTTTAATAATATTCCATTGTGTATATATCCCACGTTTTCTTTATGTGTTCATCTACCAGGGGCATCTAGGTTGCTTCCATATTTTAGCTATAGTGAATTGTGCTGCTTTAAACATTAATATGGTTGTGTCCCTGTAGTATGCTGTTTTAAAGTCCTTTGGATATAGACGGAGGAGTGGAATAGTTGGGTCAAATGATGGTTACATTCCCAGTTTTCCAAGGATTTTCCATACTGCTTTTATAACGGCTGCACCAATTTGCAGACCCACCAGCAATGTATGAGTGTGCCTTTTCCCCCACAACCTTGCCAACACTTACTGTTGTTTGTGTTCTTAATAGCTGCCATTCTGAATGGAGTGAGATGATATCTTAGAGTAGTTTTGATTTGCATTTCTCTAATTACTAGAGATGTTGAACATTTTTTCATATATTTGTTGATTGATTAGATATCATCTTCTGAGAATTGTCTGTTGAGTTCCTTGGCCCATTTATTGATTGAGTTATTTGGGGTTTTTTTGGTGTTAATATTTTTTAATTCTTTATATATCCTAGAGATTAGTGCTGTATCTGATGTGTGTGTGGTAAATATTTGCTCCCTAAATGTAAGCTCTCTATTCACCTCACTGATTGTTTCTTTTGCTGAGAAGAATCTAAACTAGGGATAACAGGAATCTATCTCAACATTGTAAAAGCTATCTATGTTAAGCTCCAGGCCAACATCATTCTAAATGGATAAAAGTTGAAAGCATTTCCTCTAAAATTGGAACAAGACAGGGACACCCTCTTTCACCACTTTTATTTAACATAGTTCTTGAAATACTGGCAGAGCAATTAGACAGATTAAAGAAATTAAAGGGATACTGATAGGAAAAAAAGAACTCAAGTTAGCGCTATTTGCTGATGAAATGATTCTATACCTAGAAGACCCACAAAATTCCACCGGAAAACTTCTAGAGCTAGTAAATGAATTCAGCAAAGTAGCAGGATATAAAATCACCATCCATAAATCAAAGGCATTTCTGTATTTCAGTGACAAATCCTCTGAAAGGGAAATGAGGAAAACTACCCCATTTACAGTAGCCTCAAAAAAAAAAATACTTGGGAATCAACAAAAGAAGTGAAAGATCTCTACAACAAAAACTACAGAATGCTAAAGAAAGAAATTAAAGAAGACCTTAGAAGATGTTCTTGGCGAGGCAGAATTAATATTGTCAAAATGACCATACTACCAAAAGTACTATACAGATTTAATGCAATTCCAGTCAAAATCCCAATGACATTCCGCATAGAAATAGAAAAAGCAGTCATGAAATTCATCTGGAAAAATAAGAGACCCAGCATAGCTAAAGCAATCCTTAGCAAGAAGAGTGAACAGATGGCATCACTAGACCAGACCTTAAACTATGCTACAGAGCAATAGTAAAAAAAATAGCATAGTATTAGCACCAAATAGACTTGTAAACCATTGGTACAGAACAGAAGACACAGAGACTAACTCACACAATTATTTAATATTATATTAAATAATGGTGCCAAAAACATATACTGGAGAAAAGATAGCTTCTTAAGAAATGGTGCTGGGAAAACTGGAAATCATATGCAACAAAATGAAATTAAAACCCTATCTCTCACCACGCATAAAACTCAACTCAAAGTGGATCAAGGACCTTGGAATTAAATCAGAGACACTGAGCCTAATAGAAGAAAAAGTAGGCCCAAATCTTCATCATGTCCGATTAGCTCCCGACTTCTTTAAGAAGACTCCTATAGCTCAAGAATTAAAACCAAGAATCAATAAATGGGATGGATTCAAACTAAAAAACTTCTTCTCAGCCAAAGAAACAATCAGTGAGGTGAATAGAGAGCCTACATTTTGGATCTGTTTTATTAAATTAGTTTATTGCCCAGAATCTATCTAATTACATTCTGCTATTGAGTAGGTTAAATATTCTTTAAGAATACCCAACTCATCATGTCCAAAGTGAAACTCATCTTCATTAGCAATTTCATTGACCAAAACTATACTTCACTTTCACTGTCCCAAATTCTTTCCTTTCCCTCAACCCCACATTCGACCAGATACCAAGTCCTGACCTTTCTACCTCCCATACAGCTCTAAAATGAAATAATTTTTATGTTTTTCCCATTGGCCATTCTTGGGTTCAGACTACTATTGTTTGAAACTTCTTGCAAAGTGTCTCTGGCTTTTATTCCTAACTGTGCCTAAATACACAGAACCATGTATCTACTCACTCCTGGCTTTGCCAGAGTTTGTCAAACAAAATTACAGGACACCCAGTAAAAACTGAATTTCAGATAATCAATAAACATTTTTTATTATAAGCACATCTCAAATATTGCATGAATTTTTGCTATATTTGCAAGTTACGTGACCTCAACATTTCATATTTTTCTAAGCTTCTTCAAAGAACCATTTCATAACACATATGTTTTCTGAGTAACCATTTTGCAATTAAAAATTTTTTATTGGGGACATTTCAGTTATACAATTTAGCATTCATTCTAAAGGGGTTTTTTTGTTGTCTATCTGAATTTCAAATTTAATTAGTATCTTATATTTAATCTGATAAGCTTCCTCACCTCTCAACCATTTGTTTTGTCATTTAGAATTACATATGTAGAGTACTAAGCCAAACATGTAGAAATAAATATACTAAACTCAAGATACTGGTTTCAATAAAATATGAAGTAGAAAAATACTATCATTTAGGGATACATAAAAAAATTCAACCATATGCATGTTTGTATCATATATAGATTTATTTATTTTTTTGTCTGGGGTTTTTTCCTTTTTTCAAAGAGTCCTTACAGTTTATTTCTTAAGCTCAGTATTATGTATACAGACTTTTTTGATATTACTATACTTTTTGTATGTCAAAATATTTATAATAAATATATTTTTTTTAAAAATTAAATAGCTTTCTAAGTAAAACCCAAAGAACCTAACATGGATTACAAACACCTTCAAGGTTTCACTGACCCTGCTTACCTCTCTAATCTTGCCATTTTGAGTTTATACATTATGGTCTGGTCATACTGAGTCAGCATTTTTCCTCAAAAAGCTTCTTAAGACTTTGCCCATGTCACTTCCTCTCTTCTGAAATCAGTTCTGCCCTCTTCTTCTTGTCATTGAGAGAAGTTTTAGAAAACCTCTCTGGAATCTTATTGATGTCTAGATTAAATTCCTTTGTGTTCTTCCAGAACATTCATCACTTTCACCATCATTTTAAACTCAGTTGCATATTGTAATCTTAACTTAATTCTTTGTATCTTGCATTACAAGATAAACTCCCAAGCTTAGAGACTGTATCTTATTTATTTTAATAAACTTGGACCCTGCCCAATGTCTTGCACTAATGAGCCTTAATAAATATATACTGTAGGGTTTAATTAACTAATGATGGGCTGGCTTATTTGACATTCTTGAGGCAGGCTGCAAATTACTTCTAATGTGAACCCTGTTTTATAATCAGTATTTAGATAAAACTATAAAGTCTTACCATCTCATAGTGTGTTAGAAATCATAACTTGGAATACAGTTCTTATCTGTCATTCATATTACAAGTTTATTTTCAACATCATCTATTATCTAAACCATGTCTTCCTTTTGTTATTTCCAATTAGCACATCATAAATCTTCATCAGCTTATATAAACATTCTGAAGATATATGGTAAATTTCTAAAAATTTCTTTTTATACTCATATATTCAAACATAATAAATACATAGGTATTATATATTGATACTACTTGCATTTGTGAAATCTAATAAAAATTTCATTAATATCTATATATTCTTCTTAGCTTTTTCCCTTCATTTCCCTTGGAGTCCATATGCTGTTAACTGATGATTATAATTTACTAACACTCCTAACCCTGTATGTAAAATCCAACAATTCATTTTACTTTAATAAAACAATACAACTTTACTTTATTATGGGTTTACTGTCTCCTATTTATCAGTTTTCTGAAAATCATTATTAAATTAACCAATGCTCTTCCTTCAAGAATAACTAATTTTAAGATATTCTTTGAGTCCTTGCCTTTCAGCATTTCCTCATTCTCCTTTGTATAAAAGAAGGTGGCAACTTGGAAAGAGTTGAGTCTAGAGCAATTGGCACAGGGAAAACAGGTTAATGAAACAGAGATTTGCTTCTTTGCTCTAACTGTACTCTGTTCACTTTCACTTCTCAAACTTACTAATTGCAACTCTCAATTGATTCCAAGTCTCACAGTTTACATTTACAGCTTCCAAATAATATCATCTGGGTAATTTTGAGGTAATATCAAGGAAAGAAAAATAATCAAGTGATTATTTAAATATTGAAGACCTCCTATTGCTAAAATCTAAACCTAATGTGGTCCCTTGACTGTTATGAAATGTGGCACAAGGAATACAAAAAGTTATTGTCTGGCAAATACTGGTTGACAGGCAAAATCTTATATGATGGCATTTATTACAATGGATTCTTCATGGTCCATGAGCTCACACGGTCCTCAGTTTGTAACAAGTAAATAAATCTAATTTTCTCAGCACACTAACAATGGTTATATTTTTCAGGGTAGACTTGAGATAGGCAAGGATAAAAGACTAACATATCAGAATTCCAACCTAAAATTAATGGTTGAGTGGACTAGAATTACTCATCAGTACATCCCTGTAGACCAACTAAATACAAAGCCAAGCTAGCAGAAGGCAGCTTAGTGAGCATGCAGTGAGAATAAGAAGAGTCAGTTATTTGATTCTAATGTTTAATGACATGGTGCCTTGAGAGTCTGACATGCCCTGTTCCACAGGAGCAAAATTTCTGTCTATGAGGCAGATGGAGATTCCGAGACTAGGGGAGCACCAGACCCCTCCTCACCAACATCCTGTGGGGATGGTTAGCGCTAACTCAGACCTCTGCGACTTCTTTTTTTTGCATTCCTGGATGAACAACATATTTATCTGCTCTCCACTTTGTTCTTCAGATATATTAGGCATTGAGCATGATTGCTGCCAAGTTTGCCCAAGCAAGCCATTACATGTCCTGAAATGAGTTTGTACATCTCTGCTCTATGTGATCATTTCAAATTTTATTTTTCAAGTAACTCTGTTGATTTTTGTTATATTTTGGAAAGGCATCTTACTGTGGTACCTAAAAACTGAAATACATAAAATTAAAAGCAAAATATTTTTAATATTTTATGTCAGGAAATAGGAATTGGGATAGATGTTAACACATATAATCTATGAATTCAAGTATTTATTATTCATTTCAAAACTACTCTTTATGAATACACATGTCTACACACACACACACACACACACACACACACAATTTCTGACAATTACTCTTAGTTCTTAGAGAGTTGTTAAATAACCATAGATAGCAGAAGCAGAAAGTAAAGAAAGGGAAGGAATAGGAAAGGAGAAGAAACTTGATCATGTCGATTAATTTTAAACAAAACATATTACAGCATGCAGTCAGCTTTGTTTTGTTGAATCAGTCTCCAATTTTTAAATCTCATCATTTTTTTAAGCTTCATACTGTAGGCACTTTCTACTATTTTGTGTTCCTAAATTTTTATAAAGCCCTAGATACTGTATATGGTTTTTTTATAGTCTATTATTTATTGTACAAAGATTTTTTTCATTTTGAATATAGTTTGAATTTAATGCTATGACTATCAATCATGTATTGTTTTTGCTGTACCTATAAATCCTCTTTATTTTTATTTTTTGTGGTGCTAGGGATTGAACCTAGGGCCTTTTGCATGTGAGGCAAGCACTCTACTAACTGAGCTAAATCCCCAGCCCCCTATATATTTTTAAATGTCTAACTGACATTACTTCAGTACTCCTTATTTTCTAAGATTCTTCACAGAAGCATTTTTATCAAGAACATAGGCTTTCTGAATGACCATTTTGGATTGAGACTTTTGCTTGGAAATATTTCAAATACAATTACAATAGTCTTTTTAATCACTTGAATACATTATTCCTTAAGCACTTGGAATAACAAATTATATTTCTTACATTATTAACAAGACATTTAAAAATGTACAGCAATCATTAGAGTGAAATTATTTGCCATTAACTTATAGTAATTCTAATTTATTATGCCTTGTGGCTATTGAAAGAAACAAAGATTTATAGGCATGAACATGGTTAGCCAGTCACAAAATCAATCAATGGCACTATGTTTGGAGCACTTCAAAGGAGGAACTGATTTTATTATTTTAGATATTGAAAAATTGCAAGATTGACATTTAGAATAACAGCCATACATCAATTACATGCTATATAACAACTATCATTCCATTCTCTTCACCTATAATGAATCTCTGATAGAATTTCTCAAACCATCTGTGGTAAAAGACCAATTTTGTTCTATTTTCAATCTGTTGCAAATTTCTGGGAAAATGAAAATTTTGTGTGTCATATAAAATTGTATAGGTTGAATAACATTATTCTGTTGAATTTCTATGAAAGCTTCTAAGTGCTTAACCTTTATTTCTGACCAGAAATAAATAAGCACTAATAAGTACTCATAAGTACTGATATACAGACCACACTTTGAGTAGCACTGTCCTAAAAATGAGAATTACTATTTCCACTTTTTGTTGGGAAACAAAACAAAACAAAACAAAATAAAATTGAGACTTGGATCAATAAAGTAACTTGCTTGGATTCATTCAGATAGTCAATAATAAGACCAAATTTCTATACAGGATTAATTCCAAATTGTGAAATTTTAAATAAGTATGATATAATATTCATTTTGATTTAAATAATATTCTAAAATTGTACTGTCCAATGTAGAAGCGACTAGCAACATTTTGCTATTTAAATTTATATTAATTTAAATCATATAAGATTAATTTTATTTAGTCAGCTCTTTAGTTGTACAGTGACATTTCAAGTATTGAAAGTCACATGTGGCTAGTAGCTACCATATTGAAGAGGACAGATAAAGAACATGTGCATCTTCACACAAAGTGCCACTGAACTGTGCTGCTCCAAAATATCAATAATTCCTCTTAGAAGTCATTTATAAGTTAATATTAAACACTTTCAGGTCAACTGCCTAGCACTCAATGACACTCCTCCTTAAGAAACTGCCCTCTTGTCTCAGTGCCACAAAACAAGGCAAATTTTCCTTCTCTGACTGCTCCCACCTTATGAGCCATTGCTGATTGGACCAGCTGTGAACAACTCACTAAAGCCAAGCCAGATAAAGGTTCACACTAATCTTAAAGTGACTTATATGGGTGAAAAAAAATCAATACTCATAGTTTGCTAATCCAAATTATTTTCCAAGAGAAAAAGAAATACTAATTAAAGCCTGTAAAGAGAAATTTGACCTAGACTCCAACTAAACACCCAGCTCCATTTTAAACAACTATAGTCAAGAGGCAAGTCTGAGTTATAACAATGTGGCAGCTAGTAGCACTCTGTGGGCTGGAGAAGGGTTTTTGCCAAGGAAGAAGGCACAGTTGTAAATTTTATATCTCTAGCTTACATTGGGTGTGCACTTACTGGCTACTAAAATGTTTAAAGGTATTTGGCATGCATGATTCCATCCAAAGGTCCAAATAACCTTTTGAATGTATCAATTTTACAAATGAGCTAATTAAGGCAAATGAGACCTACATAGTGTTAGGACATAGTTAAAAGCCTTGGCGGTTGCTCGAACATTCTGCTACAGGAATAGTAGTCTACAACACAATAAAGTATTGAGTGGAAAAAATCAACAGGAATTTATAGCCTCACAAACAACTACTATTTTTCATTTTTGTATTAAAAATGATGAAGCAGTAATGACAGTATAGCACTTTTGCCAACCCTTGAAAGTCATGTTGACCCTAGTTGCCCAGATTTTTTCCCCTAATGTTATTTTAAGGAAAAAAAATCATAGATGGTGACTGAGTCTAAGTCTCAGACGAGAAAAAAATTATATCTATATATGTTTACCTATTTATCTACTTGTTATTAGAAAGGACAGATCATTTTAAGAATGTATATTACAGTGTTTAAGGAACAAAGGAATCATCTTAAAGGGATTTCCAACACACTAAGTTGTTTCAATTTCATTATTATTGTTAATATATAAAACCCACAAATTCGGTAACAACACCGAAACAAAAAAGGAAGTTCAATATACTATGTGCAAAACGTTACTTTGAATATAAAAGGATGGGCTGGGGATGTGGCTCAAGCGGTAGCGTGCTCACCTGGCATGCGTGCGGCCCAGGTTCGATCCTCAGCACCACATACCAACAGAGATGTTGTGTCTGCCGAGAACTAAAAAATAAATATTAAAAATTCTCTCTCTCTCTCTCTCTCTCTCTATCCTCTCTCACTCTCTCTTTAAAAAAAATATATAAAAGGATGAATATGACAGAACATATTTGATTAGTTTTAATATACATTGAAGACATTAATATACAGGTATATTCTCTTTATTCTATTAATATATATGTCTGTTTATAAAATACAGATATGATATTTTTTCTATATGTATAAGCAATTGTCATGATTCAGATATGAGGTGTTACCCCAAAGCTCCTGTGTTAATGCAGGAACATTCAGAGGTAAAGTGATTAGATTATGAAAGCTGTAACCTACTCAGTCCATCTTCGTTTAAATGGATTGACTTGACTGGTAACTCTAGGCAGGTGTTGGGGTAAGGGCCTGGAGGAGGTGTGTTATTAGGGGTGTGTACTAGAAGGGTTCACCTTCCCTGTGGTCCCTTCTTCCTTTCACTCTGCTTCCTGACCCTGTCATGACTTGAGCAGCTTTACACCACAGGGCTCTTCCCCATGACGTCCTGCCTCACCTTGGGCTCAGAGCAATGGAGTTGGCCATCTGTGGACTAAGACCTCTGAAACTGTGAACCCCAAATAAATTTTTCCTTAAGTTTTTCTTGTCAGGTATCTTGGTCACAGCAATGAAAAGCTAACCAAAACTGCAATATGTTGCATATATAGAGTACTATAAATGAGCCAAATGCTCCCAGAAAAAGTTGATACTAAGACTGAATCAAATGGGTGATTGGCTGGACACACACATCTGTAATCCCAGCGGCTCAGGAGGCTGAGACAGGAAGTTCAAAGCCAGCCTCAGCAGCATCGAGGTGCTAAGCAGCTCAATGAGACCCTGACTCTAAATAAAATACAAAACAGGACTGGGATGTGGTTGAGTGCCCCTGAGTTCAATTCCCAGTACACCCCCCCACACACCAAAATGGGCTGATCAACCCCATGTGTAATATATGATAACCGAGCACAAAGTAGATCCAATAATTGATCAGCGCTAGTGGCCATAAATAAAACAATCAATTTAAAGAAGATTTATCTATGTGTTCTAAAATAGTTAAATAATGGACTATTCCAAATGTAAGAATTTACTAAAAATTGATCTCTCGTCTTCTCATAGATAAAAACATTTAGAACACCTTTAAATGGCCCTCATCAATTAATTAAAAATGAGATTCTGATATGACTTAAAAGATTTCCAAAATCCATGTCAGAACAGATCCAATATATCACAATGGCCTCATCTCAAAGAACTAGGTGGTTTTATGGTTATGAACAGGGACATGGGCGACAGTATTATCAGGACAAGAATAATTTGCTTCTAGCAAGTTATTTGATATTTCTGCAACTGAGTTTCCTTACCTATAAAATGAGAGTTATGATAGTTTCCATCACATGGTTATTGTTTTGGTTTGGGTTTAAAACAAAAGCAATATCTTACCTACTGTTGCCAGAATGTAATCATTGGATGGCAAACCACCAGTCCTAAAATAGTGCCAAGTATAAACTGGAGGGTAAATATATTTTTTAAGCTGTTGATATGCCCTTCCGTGGATTATCCTTTCAGGGAGGTCTTTCTCCATCTTGCATTATCTTTCTAAGGAATCAGCTCTTCCTACCCTCCTAACCCTCCCTATTTTCCATCTTCTTTTCCTCCAAAATAAAAGCATACTGAGGGACCTTGGAGTACTTAACAGTAATTCTTTATTGTACTTTATAATAATTCTTTATTGCTGTTAACCTTATCCTAAACACAGTGGTTTATAATTGCAGAAAACAAAATGACAGTAACTACTGAAAGAAATGAAACAGAAAGACTGGATAGTAGCAATCCTTGGCATACATCATAGAACCCTAAAAAATAGATATGGAACCTTCCTTAATAAGATAATCTTTTTGTTCCTTTTAAAATGCGTATTACTTATTTAGTTCTTGACAACTTTGTGCCCACTGGACTTGAATTGTGGATTCTGTGCTAACTACACATACAAGTTTTAACTAGGAGTAAAACCTCCTGTCATTTTTCATTGCCTGCCAATGATTTGTCTTTTATCCCACTGATACCTTTGAGAATGTTGGATGTTGCCAGGATCTGCCTCCTAAAATACTTGCTCCCAAGATGTAGGCTCTCTATTTACCTCACTGATTGTTTCTTTTTCGAGAAGAAACTTTTTAGTTTGAGTCCATCCCATTTATATATTCTTGGTTTTAATTCTTGTGCTATAGGAGTTTTATTAAGGAACTTGGGGCCTAATCCCACATGATGGAGATTAGGGCCTAATCTCTAGGGTATATAAAGAACTCAAAAAGCTAAGCACACACACACACACACACACAAAAACAACAACAACAACAACAACAAAAAAAAAAACCCAATCAATAAATGGGCCAAGGACCTGAACAGACACTTCTCAGAAGAGGATATATACTCAATTAACAAATATATGAAAAAATGTTCATCATCTCTAGCAATTAGAAAAATGCAAATCAAAACTACTCTAAGATATCATCTCACTCCAGTCAGAATGGCAGCTATTATGTAGACAAACAACAATAAGTGTTGCAAGGATGTGGGGGAAAAGGTACTCTCATACACTGCTGGTAGGACCGCAAATTGGTACAGCCAATATGGAAAGCAGTATGGAGATTCTTTGGAAAACTAGGAATGAAACCACCATTTGACCCAGCTATCCCTCTCCTGGGTCTATCCCCAAAGGCTTTAAAAACAGCATACTATAGGGACACAGCCACATCAATGTTTATAGCAGCATAATTCCCAATAGCTAAACCATGGAGCCAACCTAGATGCCCTTCAGTAGATGAATGGATGAAAAAATGTGGCATATATACACAATGGAATATTACTCAGCAATAAAAGAGAATAAAATCATGACATTTGCAGGTAAATGGACGGCATTGGAGAAGATAATGTAAGTGAAGTTGGCCAATCCCCAAAAATCAAACGTCAAATGTTTTCTCTGATATAAGATGACTGACTCATAGTGTGGAAGAGAGGAGGAGCATGGGAGAAATAGATGAACTCTAGATAGAGCAGAGGAGTGGGAGGGGAAGAGACAGGGCAGGGGGTTAGCAATGATGGGGGAATGTGATGGACCTCATTATCCAAAGTACATGTATGAAGAGATGAATTGGTGTGAACATACTTTATATGCAAACAGAGATATGAAAGGTTGTGCTCTATATGTGTAACAAGAATTGTAATGCATTCTGCTGTCATGTATTTAAAAAATAAAATCAATTTAAAAAAATACTTATTCCCCTCAACTAGGTTTTTTAAGGTAGAACTTTCATGTAAGATCAAAATCTCATTTTCCTTTTGTTTCTGCAGCCTGCCTTCATCCAAGTCTTAGTTATGAACATTTTTATTCCTATGTCTTTTATAGGTCTTGTGAGTTATTCCTGTTTTCTAGTAGCATTTATTGAGGTCTCACCATGGACTTTGCATATTTCTTCCTTACAACAACTCTATGAGTTAGACAACATGATTAGCCGCATTTCCAGTTGAGTTTGGCTCCATAAAATTAAAAAATCATTTAAAGGTCAAAATGATATAAATAGTAGAACCAGAGTTGGAACCAGATAGTCTGGGTTCAGAGCATGTGCTTATCATTGTTTCCACACCACAAGATACAGTTTGCTCTGCTATAGCATGTGTTTATCTAACACTAGTTAGTGAATACACATTGGCATAGGAATCCTATAAGTATAATTTGAAAGTTGGGTTAGTCTATAGGAAATTCTTCATAGACAGGGCAAGTGGATGCAGTGAAAGAAATAAACTACGAAAGGAAGACAAAAACATATCCCTAGCTTGGTTGCTACACAGGCAGGAACTCTTTCAGTTATGTTTGGAGAAATGTAAAAATGAGCATGGGCGTGGTTCCATAGCTCCTTTCCAGAGATATGCATGCCCAGCCTTGCTGTGCTCTCAGCTAGCAGAGCTCAATATCTTCTCTGTCCACATTTACAGAAACCCTATAGCTCAGAGTTCTTCCATCTACATTGTTGTCACATCTGCATGCCAGCATTTCACTCTGCTTTTTTGCATTTTTACTATCTTTTTTTTGGCAAATTATGTGTATTTATTTATTTTTTTTATTGTTGGTTGTTCAAAACATTACATAGTTCTTGATTTATCATATTTCACACTTTGATTCACTATCTTCTAAATCAGTATTCAGACATATTAAGCTACCTTTCTGGACTTTCTAAAATTCCTCTAGAGGTATCAATTATTATTTTTTTATAGCACTTTGACCATAGATTCACATGGGTTTGAGTGGTCTGAACCATCCCCCACTTTTTTTCAGTAAACTGGGGATTGAACCCAGGGTCCTCTGCATGCTAGGCAAGCACTCTATCACTCAGCTATGCCCTAGTCTATTTTGTTACTCTGTGATTTGTAAATAGTGAGGGTTTTCACAGGCATATGTTATGCATGAGGTTATAGTATCAAACAAAACATCTTGAATTAATTATCAACACAAAGTTATTATTATCCTAACCTTAGCATTTTCATCATTATAGACAAACATTTTTTTATGGCCAAGGCATTAGACTAATTAGAATAAAAACTAATACAAAAGTTAATGCCCCCCCCCAAGTTTTTTTTTTCGCCAATGTACATATTTTATCTTTCCTAAGAAAGATAAAATATGTACATTGAAAAGACAAATACCATTGTTCATTAAAGATAGTCAAAGTGAAAGCTATGAAAATTTCATGGTACATTTATGATACTGTAGAAAGGATGTTAATCATATAATTAGACAATTTGCATTTGAATAGACTCTATCCCTTGACCCTGAGGAAATGCCTATACTTCATGAATTCTAGTTTTCTTGGTTTTAAAATAGAAAGAACTATACCTATCTTACAAGACTGTATAAGAATCAAATGAAAACTGTCAAAGTGGCAGACACTGAATTTATTAACTTCTTTCTTTCCTTTAAGTAGTGCATAAACATCATTCAGGTGTCTCAGCATTTGTTTCTAATAGCTAGAAATAAATCAAGTGGTCCCTTATTTTGTAGTAATTAAAAAAATATTTTTAAAACCTCTGCCTCCAAAGGTCAACAATGAAGTCACTGGAGGTAAGGTAGAGTTTCTCATCACTGAGAAGTCAAAATTGTGTCCTCCAGATTTAGTTTCATTCTTGTTTTTTTTTTATAGCAACTTTATAAAGATATAATTCACATACTATATAATTCATCAAATTTCACTGTATATCCAACCTCCTTTTTTACATTCACAGAACTGTAAAACACCACAATGAATCAGAACATTTTTTGTGACACCCCAAAAGAAACTGCACCCATTTCCCTCCTAAAAAAGAAGCTAGAAAACTGGGAAGAACCCCTGAAAGTCTTACCATTCCTTCAGCTTCTTCAAGAAAGAAGTTAATAAATTCAGCAGTCCAAGGTTCTGCTACTTTTTGAAAGTGTGGCTCTGTTGTTTCAGAATGATTTGGATAGCTAGGTAGGGAACAGATGGAAACAAATCGATGGTCTTGTACCACCCACCAATGTGCTGGAGGTGACGAGAAGGGCAAATATGGAGCAGGTTCTGGAGCTCTGTTTCTATTGTAGAGAGAGGCCAATGATCAGTGACTCAATGTGCAACCAGAAAGGAATGTGGTGAATAGCTACCCCATCGAAAAATGAAATTGGCTGACTCCTAACCCAAACAAGTAGGAACCAACACTAAGCAACTAGCCCCTCATCACATAGCTTTGGGCTCCCACCCTGGACACTCTGATTTTCTATACCCTCTTTAGTGTCCTAATTTATATGTTCCTCTTTTTTATGCTAAAATCCCTGCATTAGTTGTCTGCTGAAGTGTTATAAAATAATAAACATGCATATCTCACAGTTTCTGTGGGTCAGGAATTTGGGAACAGTTTAGCTGGGTGACTGTGGTTCAGGGTTTTCATGTCCTAACAGTCAAGTTGTTGGCTGGGGTTGCAACCATCTGAATGCTTGACTGGGCTGAAGGATTTTTTGCCAGAGTGGCTCATTCCATGTCTGGGAAATTAGTGCTAATTGTTGGCTGTAGGCTTCAGTTCCTTATAGACTTCTACAAAGGACTCAGGAGTATCCTCACAATGTGGCAGCTGGCTTCTCCTGGAGTGACAGAATCAAGAAAGAGAACAAGGAAAAAAGGGGGCTTCCTCTTTGAGAATGAAATAGGTCATATCTCTGGTGGCCCAGTCTCCAAAGTCACACACCCTCATCCTATTCATTAGAAAGCACTAAATCTTCTGGGTTCAGAGGTGCAAGCCTGTAATCTCAACTACCTGGAAATCTGAGGCAGGAGAATCACAAGTTTGAGGTTAGCCTGGGCAATTTAGCCAGACTCTCTCAAAATAAAGGGCAGGGGATATATCTCAGTGATAGAGCTCTACCTCAGTGATAGCTTCACCACTGAGCTATATCCCAGTACACAAAGACAGAAGGGAAAAAAAAAAAAAGGGCACTGATCCATTCCACACTAAAAGAGATGGGAATTAGGCTACAAATCTTGAAGAGAGAAATATGAAATAATTTTAAAATGTATTTTAAACTATTGTTCTCTTGCTTCTTCTCACCTACTTTCTTTTGATGTCTTCATTGAAGACAGAAAGAAGATGGAAAATGTTTACTTTCTACATATATATATATATATATATACTTCAGATAAGAATGTTTTCTTTCAGGTTTTTTATTTTTTCTATAGATTTTGGAGGCAAATCAATTATTGTGGGTCTGGACACACTTATTTACTTATTGGTCGTATAAATTCAAGCAAGCTATTTAGCTGCCCTGAACCTCAGCTACCCTGTCTATAAAATGGGATAATGGTAATACTAGAGGGTTAGTGAAAGCATAATATAATGCCATATACATAAAAAGTGTTCAAAAATTGAAAGTATAACACAAGGACTAGGGATGTAGTTCAGTGGATGAAAGAGTGCTTGCCTAGTATATGCAAGGGTCTGGGATCAATCCCCAGCACTGCAAAGGAGGGACATGAGGAGAAGCAGAGGGAGAGAAAATTCTACATAAATAGCTAGGTTGTAAAAATTGTTGGTGCTACTATCAGCACCTGAAAGTATCATGTATACATTTATTAGTATAGAACATCAGGCCATTTTTTCCAAATCGACATAAAATTTTTTCAAGTTGGGCTGGGGTTGTGGCTCAGCGGTAGAGCACTCACCTCACACACGTGAGACCCTGGGTTTGATCCTCAGCACCACATAAAAATAAATAAACAAAATAAAGATATTGTGTCCATGTATAACTAAAAAAATTCAAAAAAAATTTTTCAAATAAATTAGCATTCGTCTATACTAATTCATTTGAAAGGAATGAGTTCTGCAATGAACTAAATTATTCCTCCACTAAAAAATGTGAAATGCGCATTGTATTTTTACCCTAGAAAATGTTGAGAAAAAATAAGTTTAACTTTTTGTCATTCACACATAGTATCTTTCATTTGAAGTGAATGAACCAGAAACAGCCAGTTTGAATAAATGGATGATTTTGAATAAATTTCCTTCTAACTGGTGACTTTATCTTTAGACTAAAATTAATGAACACTTGGAATTGTTTATGAACTCAAAACTTAGTATGCTTTAATTTTATAGCTTGAAAAAAATTCTTTTTCTTTCTTTCTTTCCCTCCCTTCCTTCCTTCCTTCCTTCCTTCCTTCCTTCCTTCCTTCCTTCCTTCCTTCCTTCCTTCTTTCTTTCTTTCTTTCTTTCTTTCTTTCTTTCTTTCTTTTTTTCTTTCTATACTGGGGATTGAATCCAGGGGAACTTTACCACTGTGCTACATTCCCCAGTCTTTTTTTTTTAACTTTATATTTTTCAGATTGAGACAGGATTGCCAAGCATGCTTCTAAGACTGAGGCTTAGAAGCTGAGGCTGAACTGGAACTCGCAATTCTTCTGCCTCAGCTTCCCAAGTCACTGGGTTTAAAGGCTTGTGCTGCCATGGCTTGTGAGAGACAAAATTCTTAAGAAATAGACTTAAAGATGACATTATCCTTGAAAATTATTGCATCAGTTAGTACAATCACTTTGGAAAGCAGTGAGGGGATTGTTCAAAAGACCAGGAATGAAACCACCATAAGACTCACCTATTCTATTCCTTGGTATTTATTCAAAAGAATTAAAATCAGCATACTATGTGACACAGCCTCATCAGTGTTTGCACAGTAGCCAAATTATGGAACCAGCTTGGTGCCCATCAATAGATGCACGGATAAAGAAAACGTGGTGTACATACACAATGGAGTTTTACTCAGACACAAAGGAGAATGAAATGATGGCATTTACTGGTAAATGGATGGAAATAGAGAACATCATGCTAAGTTAAATAAGCCAGACTCAGAAAGTCAAGGATGGAATGTTTTCTCTCATACGCAGAAGCTAGAGCAAAATAAGGAAAAATTTGGAGGGAATTCCATGAAAATAATAGGGAGATCAGCAGAGTAGAGAAAGGGAATAGAGAGGGAGGGAAGAGGGACAGGAAAAAAGGAGGAACTATGGAGTGAAACTGGCCAAGTTATGCTATGTACATATATAAATATACCAGTGAATTTCACCCTTATGTATATATCTACAATGAATAATTTTAAATTTTTACAATTTTAAAAGAGGATAAATAGTAGGAAGACAGTAGAGTAAAGGGAACAGGGGAAAGGAGGTGGGAAGGGAAAGAGGAAACCCTTGGGAATGAAATGGAGCAAATTATGTTTCATGCATGCATGATTAGGTTAAAATGAACTCCACTAGTGTGTATAACTATAGTGCACTAATGAAAACATCAAAAAAGAAAAACATTCATCAAAAACATTTAAAAATATACAATATAACATTGTATAAATGCAATTGTGTGAAAATATTTGGTCATTTTTTTTTTGATACTAGGGATTGAACATTTTACCACTGAGTCACATGGCCAACCCTTTATATTTTGAGATAGTGCCTCACTAAGTTGCTTAGGGCCTTGCTAAATTGATGAGGCTGGCCTAAGCATTATGATCCTCCTATCTCAGCCCGGGATTACAGGTGTATGATGCCATGCCCAGCCTGGTCAGCCTTTTAAAAAAATTTACTTTTGGTTGGCTTCTCCCCTTTTTTTCTGTCTCTTTTTTTTGTGATGCTTGGAATTGAACCCAGGGCCTTGTGAATGGGGAGAAAACACCCTATCAACTGAGCTATATCTCCAACTACTCCTCTTTCTCTTAATGTATATCAGCAGTAGTTGTCTTTCCTACCAATCTATTATAATAGTAATAATAATATTAATAACAACAACAAATTAATAAATAACCTATATTGAGACTCATATGTGCTGACACCATTTACTTTATGGATATTAACTCCTTCATTTATCCCAACAATCCCATGAAGTCCACATCCCCATTTTACAGATAAGAAAATTAAGATACAAGTTAAGTAACTTATCTAAAGTAACCTAGTAGATCATGTTTGGATCTATTAAGTTTGACTCTAAATTAAGATCCTCTTATTTTATTATGACTATCTTGATTTTTCTCCAGAATGCTGATTCTATTTATCAGATATACATATACATACAAAGATTTTATGTCTATTTTTATGAATATGGGATATTACTTTTATTATACATACATGTACCTTTAGTTGCTTTTCTCATACAACAATACTTTCAAGAAATTTTAAAAGGGGCTGGGGATGTGGCTCAAGCGGTAGCGCGCTCGCCTGGCATGCGTGCGGCCCGGGTTCAATCCTCAGCACCACATACCAACAAAGATGTTGTGTCCGCCGAGAACTAAAAAATAAATATTAAAAATTCTCTAAAAAAAAAAAAAGAAAGAAAAAAGAAATTTTAAAAGTCCATTGTTATACCTCTAATCCTCTAATCCATTCATTTTCTTGATCACAATATTCCATTCTTTAGACATATCTTTTTTTTCTTTCTCTTTAAATGTATATATTTCTTATTTTTTTAATTGACAATAGAATGTATTTTTGACATATTGTGCACAAATGAAGCATAGCTCCTCATTCCTCTGGCTGTACATGGTACAGAGTCACTCCAGTAGTGTAATCATATATGTATATAGGGTAATTATTCTGTTTCATTCTACCATCTTTCAAATCCCCATAGCTCCACTCACTCCTCTCTACATAAACCAAAGTCCCTTCATTCTTCCCTAACCCCTGCCCCACTGTGGATAAGCATTCACTTATCAGAGAAAACATTTGGCTTTTGTTTTTTTGGGATTGGTTTATTTCACTTAGCATGATATTCTCTAGTTTCATCCATTTACCTGCAAATGCCTTAATTTCACTCTTCTTTAAGGCTGAGTAATTTTCCATTGTGAATCTATACCACATTTTCTTTATTCATTCATCTGTTGAAGGGCATCTAGGTTGGTTTCATAGTTTAGCTATTGTGAATTGAGCTGCTATAAACATTGATGTGGCTGTGTCTCTAGTAGTATGCTGATTTTAAGTCCTTTGGGTTAAACCTAACAGTGGGATAGCTGGGTCAAATTGTGGTTTCATTCCAAGTTTTCTGGGACTCTCCATAGTGCTTTCCAGAGTGGTTGCACCAATTTTCAGTCCCACAAGCAATGTATGAGTCTGCCTTTTTCTCCACATCCTCACCAACACTTATTATTGCTTGTATTCTTAATAATTGCCATTCTGACTGGAGTGAGAAAAATCTTAGAGTAGTTTTGATTTACATTTCTCTAATTGCTAGAGATGATGAACATTTTTTCATGTTTGTTTATCTATTGTGCTTCTTCTGCAAAGTGTCTGTTCAGAATCTTAGCCCATTTATTGATTGCATTATTTGTTTTTGTGGAGTTAAGTTTTTTTGCTTTGTATATTCTGAAGATTAGTACTCTATCTGAGGTGCGTGTGGTAAAGATTTTTTCCCATTCTGTAGACTCTCTTATCATGTTATTGATTGTTCCCTTTGTGAGAAGAAGCTTTTCCCATTTATTGATGCTTGATTTTACTTCTTGCATTTTAGGAGTCTTGTTAAGGAAGTCAGGTCCTAAGCCGATGTGATGAAGATTTGGACCTCCTTTTTCTTCTATTAGGCACAGGGTCTCTGTTCCAGTATCTAAATTCGTTCCACTTTGAGTTGATTTTTGTGCAGGGTGAGAGATAGAGATTTAATCTCATTTTGCTACATATGGATTTCCAGTTTTCCCAGAACCATTTGTTGAATAGGCTATCTTTTCTCTAATGTATGCTTTTGGTACCTTTGTCTAGGATGAGATAACTGTATTTATATGAGTTTGTCTCTGTGTCTTCTAATTTGTACCATGGGTCTACATAGCCCACCCAGCAGTTGTTCTTTTTTCTGGCCTATGGAGTCTCAGATGTGCATGTAAATCTTAGTTTTCAGTCCTTTGGCTCATAAGGGAATGATTAATGCAGATTTCTAGAGCTCTTCCTCTGGATAACTTCTTTGTTGCTACAATTCTGATTCAGCTTTCTGATCACTGTCTTCTCAGCTAAATGATACCAACTTCTTTGCTTAGAATTCCTCTTCTTGCACTCTTCTCTGGAAAGCTCCTCCAGAGAGCCAGGCTAACAGTAAAGCCTTACTTTTTCCCCCCCTCTTTCTCCCTTCTTTCTCTAAAGTGTCATAGCTCTGCTTTGTCTGTTGTCTGAAAATAGTTCTGTCCAGTTTTCTACTTGTTTATGTAGGAGAGAAGGTAAGGTACCATTTACTCTGTCACTACTAGAAGTTCTCTTCTTTGAAAATGTATTTCCAATTTAATAGCATAAACTTTTTTCAAGTCCTTTTGGAAGTATGTGGAAGCATGTTAGAAAAAAAAATGATGTCAGTTCTTAGTGGGTCTCCTTTGTGTATTTCCTCCTGAGGAGCAGAGTTACTTTCTCTAGAACAAAGTTTTCAAGAGAACGTTCTTTGATGATGGAAATACTAATTCTCTGGGTTGTCTGAAACAGCAGCCATTGCCCACATGTGGCTCTTGAGCTGTGAAATATAGCTAATGCAGCTGAGGAATTGGATTTTAAATTTTACTCCATAATAATTAATTTAAATGTAAACAACCCATATATCAATAGTGTCTATCCATCACAAGGATAGAAAATTATTTTAATGTTTCATAATGGCAACAATCAAAAATACAAGTAACAATGAATCTTGGTGAGGATGGGTAGGAAAAGCTACACTCATTCATTTCTGGTGGGACTGCAAATTGGTGCCAACACTCTGGAAATCACTATGGAGATTCCTCAGAAAACTTGGGAGTGGAAACAGTGTTTGACCCAGCTATCCCACTCCATGGTATGTATCCAAAGGACTGGAAATCAACATAGCTACAGTAACACAACCACATCAATGTTCATAGCAGTTCAATTCACAGTAGCTAAGCTATGGAACTAACCTAGGTGCTCTTCAACAAATGAATGGATCAAGAAAATGTGGTATATAAACAATATTACTCAGCCAGAAAAAAGAATGAAATTATGGTATTTGCCAGAAAATGGATGGATCTAGAGACTATTATGCAAAGCAAAATAAGCCAATTCCCCAAACTCAAATGTCAAATGTTCTTTCTGATATATGGGTACTATCACACAATAAGGATGGGTGGGGGGACATTAGAAGTTCAGTTGATTAGACAAAGGGGAATGAAGGCAAGGGAGGGGGACAGGAACAGGAAAGACCGTGGAATGATTCTGACATAACTTTCCTATGTACATATATGAATATGCCACAGTGAATCTCTACATCATCTACAACCACAAGACTGGGATCCTAATTAGAATAAGATGTACTTATATATTTGTATAAATAAGCCAAATTATACTCTATTGTCATGTATAACTATAGAGAACAAAAAAAGAAAAAAGAAAAAAATTATTTTTATGTTTCAGAGCCAGGTTGTTACCCCAAGGCTCTCTGTTATCTGCTGTAGCTGAATATGTCCTTTGGTTTTCTAGTTCTGAACTTTTCTCTAAACCTTTTAAATAAAATACTGTCCCTTTTCTTCTATATCTATTAAAATACTAACTAATCCTGAAACCAAGGATTTGTGACTTTCTTTCCCTTTTTTTTTTAATGGTACTGGGAATTAAACCTAGGGTTATTTTACCACTAAGTTAACCCCAATCTTTTTAGTGTTTTATTTTGAGACAGGGTATTGCTAAGTTGCTGTTGTTGGCTTGGAACTTGTGATCCTCCTGCCTCAGATTCCTGAGTCACTGGGATTATAGGTGTGCACCACTGCACACCTCTCAGGATTTGACTCATATATTGAAATGACTGCTCAGTCCAATGAATTGAGGATGGACTGACTGTAGTGGGTGGGGGTGAAGGGAGGCCTGTTGGCTGTTCCAGTAATGACCTGGGAGAAACAGTGGATATACTTTTCTCTCTGCAGGTTTAAATGAAGGCACCAAGCACATCAATTAGGTAATCAGACAATGAATAAGAATTCTTTTTAAAAGGTCTCTGTGTGATAAAGTTTTCTAATTTTCCACTCTTCTATAAGCTCCTTAAGTTTGGAAACTAGGTTTGTCTTTTTTTTTTTTTTTCTGAGATGTTGTTCATGCTGACCTTGAATTCTTGGGCTCAAAATCCTGCCTCAGCTTCCTGAGTAGCCAGGAGGACAGATATGCCACCCTACCTCCAAGGGTCTTGTCTTTTTTATAGGTTTGTATCTATAGATGTACCCAACACCTAGAATAGTGTCTGGAATAAAATTAGTATTCAATAAATACACTTGCAATGAATGATTGAGTAATTTTATCCACCCTAATGCTAGTCACCCTAATTTTGTGACTCAAAATTTGATTAAGGTTTTGTTCATAAGTGAATGTTTGGTAAAAGACAAGGAAATGGACATAGAATTTCTGCTTATGAATGAAATATCTCAAGGAATGTATCTAGTCCAAAAAAAGGTTAAAGAGGTTTTTTACTAAATAAGTAATTATAAGTGGGGGAATGTGATTTCAGACTGGTTATAATAAAAATTATTCTACTAAGAACTGAACAATGTTCAGATATATAAAGTGATCCAATGATCTTTAAAATTGAAAAATTAGTTTTATTGATAATTAAATAAGGTATTCATATGTTATATTCAATTCATTCTACTGTCTTTCCTATTCCCAACCCCTCCTCTTCCCTTCATTTTCCCTTTGTCTAATCCAATTAATCCAATGCACTTCTATTCTTCCATTTCACACCCCCACCTCATCTTATGGTGTGTTAGCATACACTTATCAGAGAGAACATCTGGCCTTTGGTTTGAGGAATTGTCTTATTTCACTTAAGCATGACAGTCTCCAAATCCATCCATTTACTGGCAGGTGTCATAAAGTCATTCTTTTTTATGGCTGAGTAATATTTCATCATATATATGAAACATTTTCTTGATCCATTTATTTGTTGAATGGCACCTAGGTTAGTACCATAGCTTATCTACTGTGAATTGAGCTTCTATGAACACTGATGTGGTTGTGTCACTGTAGTGTGCTGATTTCAAGTCCTTTGGATATATACCAAGGAGTGGGATAGCTGGGTCAAACACTATTTCCATTCCAAGTTTTCTGAGGAATCTCCATAGTGCTTTCTAGAGTGGTTACACCAATCTGCAGTCCCACCAGCAATGTATGAATGTACCTTTTTTTCCCATATCCCCACCAACATTACTTATTACTTGTATTCTTGATAATTACAATTCTGACTGGAGTGAGATGAAATTTCAGTGTAGTTTAATTTTCCTTTCTCTAGTTGCTAGAGAAGTTGAATATTTTTTCAGATATTTGTTGACCATTCATATTTCTTCTGCTGTGAAATGCCTGTTCATTTTCTTTGCCCATTTATTGATTGGATTATTGGTGCTTTTTTTTTGTGTGTGTGTGTGTATGTGTGTGTGTGTATTAAGTCTTTTTGAGCTCTTTAAATATTCTGGACAGAGTTGATGGGGAGGGCGGGCCTGTTTTATGGGTGGCTCATGGGGCTGCAGGCCTGAGAGCTGCCCCGGCCGCCACCAACCTGGAGACTTTCTACTGGGTCTGTTCTTAGTGCTTGAATGTCCCAACCTGAAGCTGAAGAAGCCGCCCTGGGTGCACATGCCGTCAGCCATGACGGTGTACGCTCTGGTGGTGGTGTCTTATTTCCTCATCACCGGGGGAATACTTTATGATGTTATTGTTGAACCTCCGAGTGTTGGCTCTATGACTGATGAACATGGGCATCAGAGGCCAGTAGCTTTCTTGGCCTACAGAGTAAATGGACAATATATCATGGAAGGACTTGCACCCAGCTTCCTGTTTACAATGGGGGGGGCGGTTTAGATTTCATAATCCTGGACCGATCCAATGCACCAAATATTCCAAAACTCAATAGATTTCTTCTTCTATTCATTGGATTCGTCTGTGTCATACTGAGCTTTTTCATGGCTAGAGTATTCATGAGAATGAAACTGCCGGGCTATCTGATGGGTTAGAGTGCCTTTTGAGAAGAAATCAGTGGATTCTGGATTTGCTCATGTTGATGAAGTTTTAAAGGCTGTACCTGGGGCTGGGGATGTGGCTCAAGCGGTAGCGCGTTTGCCTCGCATGCGTGCGGCCTGGGTTCCATCCTCACCACCACATACCAACAAAGATGTTGTGTCCGCCGAGAACTGAAAAATAAATATTAAAAAAATTCTCTCTCTCTCTCTCTCTCTCTCTCTCTCTCTCTCTCTCTTTAAAAAAAAGAAAAAAGGCTGTACCAGTCTTCTACTATGAAATGTGGAAAAGAATAAAAAGCAGCAGTAGAAGAAGTATCAAGTGAAAACATAGGAAGTAAATGAAAGCTTGGACTAGAATTTCTTGGTATCAGAGACAAGTTTATCACAGTATTTTTTTTCCTACTGACCTGTCCAACGATGTTAAGTGTCATTTTCTTAGTTTTTCATTTCCTAAATATACTGTTCTTCTAAAATTATAATATTGAATAAAATGATTATTTTTTACAAACCCCTTTAACATTTTTTGGAGATATTTCTGATTTTCAGAAATTAATGTGAAATCAGGAAGCAAGATCTCTGAGAACTCTTGAGAACTGAGAACTCTGGACTGCTGATCCGCTTCACTGATGGTGCTTTGCCTTTAAACAGTGTGTGTGATGGTACGTTATTTCACATATGTATGCAAGACTGTTTCCTGAACAGTAAGATGTATGAAAGGAGCAGAAATAAATAATTTTTCTAATTAACACCCTTTAAAAAAATATTCTGGACATTAATGCTCTATCAGGTGTAAGTGGTAAAGATTTTCTCCCTTCTGAAAGATATATCTTCAAGCTCCTTATTGTTTCTTTTGCTGTGAAGAAGCTTTTTAGTTTGAATCCATCCCATTCATTGATTCTTGATTTTCCTTCTTGCACTTTAGAAGTCTTGTTGAGGAAGTCAGTCACTAAGCTGACATGATGGAAAGTTAGGCCTACATTTCCTTCTAGTAGGTGCGGGGTCTCTGATCTAATGCGTAGGTCCTTGATCCAACTTTGAGTTGGAGTTTGAGGAGGGTGAGAGATAACATATGGATTTCCAGTTTTCCCAGCACTATTTGTTGAAGAGGCTATCTTTTCTCCAAAGTATGTTTATGTGCCTTTGTCTAGTATGAGTTAACTGTATTTATGTGGGTTTGTGTCTGTGTCTTCTATTCTGTTCCATTGGTCTTCATGTCTGTTTTGGTGCCAATACCATGCTCTTTTTGTTGCTATAGCTCTGTAGTATAGTTTAAGGTCTGGTATTGTGTTGTCTACTGCTTTGCTTTTCTCTTAGCTTGACTTTTCTACTTTCCTATTTTCCCCTGATTCTCAAAGAGTATTCCTATATTTTCATATTCATTTCTTCCTGTGGTCAGATTTATGGTTAAGAAAAATAACAACCAGCGGCTTCAAAGGATCTATAGATATATTAAGAGATTTGCTATAATCGTCTCATTTATAATTCATTGAAGAATAAGATTTTCTTATTTTAAAAATGTTAGTTTTATTTAAAGACAGAAATTCAGTTAATGATATGGCAATACTGATGTTTCTATTTATTTTTCAGAGTTTTTGAGGAAAAAGACTAAGTCTTCATACTCTCTTGATTGCATAACATTTGTTCAGTCAGTTAGCAGATAATTATTGAGCATTTTCTATATGTCAGATTAAAAATGAGGTGTTAATAACACTAAGATAAAATTTTGCTTCCTTCTGCCAGGAACACATAACTTAGCAAAAGACATTTAAAAAAGGAATTTAACACAGTAAAAGTGATGAAGCCCATATCTGTGGGAGGGAAACCAGCTATTGGGATAGTGGTTTTAGATCAATTTTGCCAGAAAAGTAGGACTTAAGTTGAAGTGTAGAGATCCAGATAAATGGCTCATCCAGAGGAAAGGAGAAAGGGATTCCAAGATGACAATATGTATGAAGAATAATCATCATGAAAGGGTATTGGTATAGTCACATGCCAATGAACAGAGCATGATGTGACTGGAGAAGGGTAGGGAAGGGCATGATCATGGAGGGTTTTGGGTTTTAGGCAAAAGAATTGTGAACTTCACCTTAGGCAAATTCCTGAAGAGTTTTAAACCAGAATGAATCACAATTAGTTTGTACTTTATTCAAAGTGATTTCTGGTAGCAGAATCGTGGCAATGAAGAACTAGAGAAGACTAAAGAACTTGAGCCAAGGAAAACCATTATGCTTGCAAAAAAATTGAAATAGAGGAATTATTTGTGGATGAATGAATGCTGAAGAATTATGTTTAATGATGTTGGCAATCTTTTTTTTTTTTTTTTAAACCGGGGAATGAACCTAGGGTTGGTTAATCTCTGAGCCACATCCCCAGTACTTTTTATTTTGAGACAGGGTCTTGCTAAGTTGCTTAGGGTCTCACTAAGTTGTTGAGGATGGCTTTGAGCTTGTGATCCTCTTGTCTCAGCCTCCTGAGTCTCTGAGGGCAGCTCCCTTCATTCCTTCTGTCATGCTTCTCAACTAGGGTTGACTCTACAGTTGGAAATATGTGGAGATGTGTCACTAGCCACTAGGGAGGCCAGATAGTTCCAAAGCATGGGACATCACACCTCAAAAATATTTTCTTTATGATGTAAGAGTGTTGGCCAGACCAGAACTTTTCAATGCCTGCATTACTTACTCATTAGTAGATGAGCAAGGTTTCTGCTCATCTGGTTAGTTAAAGCAAACATCATCTCATATCTTATCTCTGTGCCAGTTTATGAGTATAAAAAAACTCAGTTTATGAGTAGTCCAAAAATGTTGTCTATTTTCTCCATTAAATTTCATTGCTTCTGTGTAGTGTACTGTTCAGAAACTGAAAATATCAGCATCTTGAGGCAAAATATCAAAAGTGGACCTCTGCCCTAAGTGCTTCCCACTAAGTCTATTGACTCCATACCCTTTACCTGACCTGCTATAAACTTTCTAAAGACTATTTTTGAGAACTGACAAGTATGATTGCTTTGCACAATTTCTAGGAGAGGAAACTGAGACTTACAGAGGTCAGGTAAATTACCCTCCCAAGGTTACAGATAGCAGATGCTATAGATGAATTTCAAACCCAAACATTCTGACTCCAAAACTCAGCTGCTTAACTGTTACACAAAAAATTCCTAAGTCAGTACTTTGTTGTTTTCAAGTTATATTTGGCTTCTTTTACATCATTGTGGAATACATTCCAATTATTTGGGGATTACTTTTTTTGGGGGGCAGGTATCAGAGGCGCTTAACCTCTGAGTCACATCTCCAGCCCTATTTTGTATTTTATTTAGAGACAGGGTCTCGCTGAGTTGCTTAGTGCCTCGCTTTTACTGAGGCTGGCTTTGAATTCATGGTCCTCCTGCCTCAGCCTCCTGAGCCATTGGGATTATAGGTGTGCACCACTGCACCTGGCCTTGGGGATTACTTTTTTTATCCCAAATGTCTGAAAGTCTGTGTTCAATCCTAACCTAGGTATTCTACTCTATATGTTATAATGAACATTGTTGCTGAAAGCTCTGTCTTTGTCCCTGATGCCAACTCAATAATGAGAACATGATTTTGAGAAAAAGGAAAAAGAAGGTTTATTGCTTTGCTAGCAAAAGAGAAACACAGGAGACTCCTGTCCCAAAGGCTGTAATTCTTCCCTTCAGCGGGAACAGGGGGCTTTTAAAGGGGTGATTCAAAAGCTACATTCCACATGTTCTCTGTTGGAGTTGTAATTTACTTGTTAGTTTGGGAGACAATTATTTCTGAGATCTTCTGGTACCATCTTCAAAAGTCTGGATTACTTCATTCCTATAGTGGGTTAGTGAAGGCATTCTTGTACCCACTGTCTGACAGGGTCACAGAGCGGGGGATGCTGTGGCAGGGCCACACCATCTGGAAACTGAAACCATGGGGAATGTTAAAGTGTTTTGTTTATGATACTCATGATATGAATAACAGGGCATATGTCAATCAATAATAAAAGTACATATTGCCTGAGATTGCAAGAGAATTCCCAGAATGAGACTAGAATACAATTAAGACATGCCCCAAGATGAAGAATAATCATCACGAAAGGGTATGGATACAAACAATAGTGCTATTCCTCAAGAAATTCATTCGAAAAAGATCACAAATCGAGGTTCCTGAGAAAAGCTTAGCAATGTACACTAAGCTCCCCCTCTCCATTCTAAAGCCACAACCTGTGCAACATACATTCCTGGCCACTAACAGACCCTCCTTTGCCTTACACAGGAATTCATATTGAGAATGGGAAACACATAGTTAATGACAAATGGGTAGAGGTGCAAAGTCTGCTCTTTGGTTAAAGATTACAAAGACATAAGAATTGGTGTGCTTTGACCAAGGATAAAGGCAACTCTTCAAGAAAGCAGTTAAATAGGTCATGTGAAAAAAAGGAAATTACCTTGGAAATTAAAAACAAAATAATGTAAAATTAATATAGATATATTTTAGGGGCACTTCAGAGTAGTAGGCTTTTAAGTAATCGACTTTCAGTACTTTAAGTGTGTTTTACTGGGATTTTAGTTTAGAAGTAAAAAATCTTACCAATAATCATATGCATGCTTTAAAGTTAAAGGTTAATGAAATAATAATAGGTGTGCTTTAAAGTTAAAAAGTTAAAAATAGGTCAGGAAACATGTAGTTAGAGTTACGTAGCCTAGCACCTAGTGATTCAGGTAAAAACGTAAAAGCTTAATCATGATTGGCAAAGGTTACAGGAAAATGTTTTAAACAATGTAGTCAAATCTTAGGTAATCAATACGTGTCAGAAAAGACTGTAACTCTTGAAAATTATGTAAATCAAAGAAGTTTTGGGCTTGGAGGCTATTCATTAACTACGGAGGAAAAAACACCTGTAAAAAAGGTATTAAAAATAAAGGCCCCTCTATGGGCAGCAGATTTTTCTGGAAGCTGCTCTTAACTTGCAACCTGTCTTCTACTGTCTTCTTCTTTTGCTGAAGCCACTCCTCCTCCAGGGCCCCTGGATCCCAGCTAGGGCTGGACCCTGGCAGTGGGTATGTGTATTCAGGTATAGATAAATTTGCTTAAATGGGGAAGAAAGGTAATCTTGTTTCCCCTGAGATTAGGCAGGAGCAAGGATAGAGGAAGAGAAAGAAACATGTCCATTTAAAAAATAAATTGTAGTGGCAGAAAAGCAAGGGCTATATTTAAGCATAAAGTGGACCAATTTTTCAACATCACTTATCTTTTTTGCGTCTATTATTAAAATAAAGCAAGTGTGCTAGTTTGCTTTCTGGTCTTTCAAAATGAAATTTAATAGTTTGATTAAAATAATTCTTGGGGCTGGAGTTGTGGCTCAGTGGTAGAGCACTCCCCTAGCACAGCAAGGCACTGGATTCAATCCTCAACACCACATAAAAATAAATAAATAAATAAAATGAAGGTATTGTGTCCAACTACAACTAAAAAAAATTTTTTTAAATTATTGAACTTTTATTCTCAATGGATACCATTTACAATTATGTTCTATCAAAATCATATTCAGTTTGTTTTTGTTGTTATTTTAAAAAACAGTTTACACTGGTGGGAGGGAAAGGGAGGGGGCAGGGGATTATCAAGGATGGTGGAATGTGATAGACATCGTTATACAAAGTACATGTATGAAGACTTGAATTGGGTGTCAACATACTTTATATACAAACAGAGATATAAAAAATTGTGGTATATATGTGTATTAAGAATTGTAATGCAAAACAAAAACAAAGTATATGTATAAAGGCATAAATTGGTGTGAACATACTATATATACAGAGATATGAAAAATTGTGCTCTATATGTGTAATACGAATTATAATGCATTCCACTGCTGTCGTGTATTAAAAAAATAAAATCAATAAAAGATAAAAAAATAGTGTTGTGATATGTCTAAGATCTGCTGTAGTATGGAATGTGTTTATCCATCTAAATAAGTATTCTGGGAACCTTTTAGTTTAAAGTAGCTCCTTAAATATGTGGTTTGAATCATGTTGCTTCATCCTTGCCCTTTTAGCATATTAATGTCTAATTCAAATAAAACATGATGCAATCTCCAAAAAAAGAAAAATAGTTTACACTGACAACTAAAGGTGAAAGTGATAAGAGCTCTTTGGATGTCTCAGCCCATGTAGCAATCTAAAAATCCCCAAATGAAGAACTTGTATTGCAATGTCATCTTCTTCTTCCTCCTTCCCAAAATTCTCTTCATCATTCTCATCAATTTCAGTGGCAAAAGCCTAAGGAAGAGCAAAATATTTGTCCTTTGAGCTAAAACAAAACAGATCAAATGGCTATATTTATGTTTGATAACACTAATGATAAGCCGGGTGCAGTGTGCACACCTGAATCCCAGAAGCTCAGGAGGCTGAGGCAGGGGGATTACAAGTTTGAGGCCAACCTCAGCAACTTAGCAAGGCCCTAAGCAACTTAGTAAAATCTTGTCTGAAAATAAAAATTAAAACGGGCTGAGGATGTGGCTCAGTGGCTAAGCACCTCTGGATTCAATCCTTGGTACCAAAAACCAAAACAATCCAATAATAATAATGATGATATTATTATATGAATATTATAATACTCATATAATAATATCATCATTATTATATTATATCAACTATAATATTATATGAACATCTCTCCCAGGCCCATACTTTGCCGTTGTTGCCATTCAGTATCTTTATCCATAGCCTGATTTTAATGGGAGCAATAGAAGTCTCTGTGCACATACACAAAAAGTATGATGCTATTTTCATAGAGCTTAAGATGATTTTATTATAAAGGTAATAATGTGCTCTTTTAATAAAAGGATTACACAGTAAAAAAATTCTGTTTTAAAAATGAGAAGTCCTCCATTTAATGTGAAATATCTGCCTTTGAGAGGAATTAATTCTCAAGAGGAATTAATAGTTTTTCAGTGTTATGATAATATTGTTATGTGTTTTTCAAGCTAAATTTACATGAAAAAGCAGTACACAGCCCAAACTATATAACATTTGCTGTATTTAAAGGGGTTATCATTTGAAAAGTTTTTCCTAAATAAATTGCTTAATTGCTTAAACTTTTTTACAAAACATTTTTACAATTTTATTTTTTTAAATAAAGTTACAATAGAGAAAAAGTACTATCTAAAGAAAAATAAATAAATAAAAAGAGGTTGGAGTGTGACTCCATTTAAAAACAAACCAAAAACCAAAAAACCAAAACACAAATACAACAACAGTTACACTAAATAAAGTTACACTAAATAAAGTTACACTAAATAAAATAAATAAAGTTACACTAAATAAAATGTCCACATTTGTGCAACTTAGGGAGGTAAAACTGGGATTGTTTTAGACCCTCCTGTAACATATCATATCATATAAAATATATCCAAAAATAGTTATATATAACTTTTGAAATACATTGCAGTTGGTAACATTATATTTTTAAAAGAAAAATATTAATTAAATATGTATCACTATCCATTAGTATTTTGGAGTCCGTTTAATTTTCCCCCAATCTTAAAAATTGAGGTAGTCCTCAAAAGTCATACACCCTTAGTTCTGCCCCTCTAATGATTAATGGGTAATTGTCCCTGAAGCTAATTTGAAAAGCAAGTTGACTCATTCCTGCTCTTCACATCTTTCTTTCAAACTGTAAATTTTTAATAGTTGTTTATTCTTTATTCTTTTCTTTCTTAATTAGTCTGATAAAGTTTCAGTTCTTCAGCTAATAATTTGCGGGAACATAAATATTCCTAAATTCACTAGTCGCAGAAAAAAAGTTGCAATAGAAGTAGATCGAGACTGTATTGTTTGGAGAAATGAGGAAATTTTTGTATGTTTTTAAGGACTGATCTTGGTGAGAGTCTGGCTCTGGATGCAGGTGAGCAGTAAATTCTGACACCAGATTGCTTCCTTTTTTTTTTTTCTACTAGGGTGTGGCTGTTAACTTGTGTAACAAGGAAAGCATTTTGTGTAAAGATTTGAGGTGTTAGTGCATTTCTCAGAAAGCTATATTATCTTTTTCATCAGTGGGAGTTTCTCTGAGCCTTTCAACAGAAAATAATGATGTTTGAAAAGCTCAAGGTTGAGTAAATTTGAGAGGGCTGTCAGAGTTCCATTTAATCACCCTCATTACAGTAATTTCCCTACTACCTAAATATTTGACCCTCCTGTTTTAGTCACGGTAAGCTGGGAGTCTTAAGAATGAGAATGAGAATGAGAATGAGATTCTTGAATGAGAATCCAAGTTGCAAATGTGACGACCTGGGTCATTGTTTTCTTAACTAATCTTCACGTTATCACTTGGGTCTTTCGACACTATCCTCAGGACAAAGGGTGGGGGTGTCAGGGGCACAGGGTTTAGCAAGAGTAGGCTATTTGTGTGACCTGTTTACAGGTTACTAGGTTTCAACACCAAGTTAGTCTTTCTTCGTGTCTTGGGCAAAACTCCGGCCCGAGGTCACACAAACTGCGGGTGGCTCCCAGGAGACAGCATGGCAGCTTCCCCAGCGCCGGCATTCAGGAATGTCACCTGCAGCCTGCAGGACCCAACACCGCGTGCTCCCACAGACTCGCTACACCTCACTTTTTGCAGCCGGAGGGCAGTGGAGGAGACGCTCTAGGCGACGCCTCTGCTTCCAGCCAATGAGGAGCAGGGATTGCGTCGGGGCTTACGCTCATTAGTCGGTGCTGGCTCCGCCCTTAGGTGATCGCGTACTAATAAAGTCTCCCGTCCAGGCAGAGCTCGGCTATTGTGCACCGGGGTTTGGCTCAGCCAGCGTGCTTTAGCTCTTGGTCGCTTTTACTTCTTCTGTTTCTCTCCCGTCCCAACGTTCAGTTTCCTAGTCAAATATTTCTCACTGCCCCCACGCTCTCTCCTTTGCAGTTCAGCATGCAGAAAAAAGACGCCTCCTCACTCGGTTTCCTACCTAGCTTCCAGCATTTCGCCACGCAGGCCATCCATGCCGGACAGGAACCGGAGCAATGGAATTTCCAGGATGTGGTGCCTCCCATCTCACTCTCCACTACGTTCAAGCAGAAGGCACCCGGCCAGCACTCGGTGAGCTGGGCTTGTCTGGGGGCGGTACAGGCAGAGCTGGGCGGCAAAAAAGAAAAAAAAAAAAAAAAGAAAAGAAAAAAGAGACCGATTATAAATTAAAAGTGTTTCTATTCTGCAATCCTTGCAGTAAGCTTTGTGTTAGTTGGTCCAGTGATCACAATTCTTTTGATAAGCAGGACTGGAAGGAGCAGTTTGTCCAACTTGCCATGTAGGTTTGGATAGAAATTCTTGTAATTTTGGCAAATTTTCATTTCGAATATGAGGTTTGAGTAAACTTCAGCAGCAAAAATTTTAAAGACACGGTAAGAAGTCAGCTTTAAAAATTTAAGGATCTGGCCAGACCCGAGGCATAGAGGCAGGAGGATGGCAAGTTAGAGGCTAGCTCCAGCAAGTTAGCAAGACTCTGTCTCAAAAAAAAACAATATAAAGGGCTGGGGATGTAGCTCAGTGGCAGGGCACCTCTGGGGTCAATTCCCAGTTCTGCCAAAAAAAAAAAAAAAAAAAAAATTAAGGGGGTCTAAGAAATCATGTAGAATTAAGAATACTCCTAGAAGCTGTATTCAGCTAATAGTTATTATGTACTATGTGCCAAATTCATACTTATATTATGTGTATTACATATAGTGAAATTTCTAATCCTAACAACAACCCCAGTCCAAATTAATTCCCATTTTTCTGAGATTTAGGGATGATGAGCAATGAGCACAAACTCATAAGTGGTAGAGCTGGGATTCTGAGTTGCTCTGGAATCCCTCTTAGGTGCTGGGCTACCTGTGCTATTCTCTAACAATACTAGTAACAATTTACTTAATTGCATCATTTAAACAGTATGGCTTAGTGATTAAGAGCACAAGTCATATAGTCAAAGGACATAGGTTTGTATTCTGACATCACTTCTTCTGAGCTGGGTAACCTTGATCAAGGAAGTTATTTAACCTATTCACTCAGACTGATCCTGTATAAATGGAGATAATAATAGTACCTACACATAAATTGTTAATGTTTGTGAAGCTGTGTACTACACAATAATTACTCAGTAGTAGTATTTTGGTTCACATATTTGCATTTACATTTTTTTTTTCAATCACAACAACCAGGTCAGAGGGCTGGATGGACATTGTATACATTTTATAGGAAAGGAACTAACACAAACTCATACATAAATGGCTTATAAACCTGTTAGAGAGCACCCTTTCCTAATTGCATAGCTTATTTACTTTTAGTGACATACTAGATTTAGTGTCTTGTGGTATTTAGAAGTTGCTGAAGTTCAGAAGAAATTAATACACTTTGAAGGTCCCAAGCCTGGATTATACTTTGAAAACCATTTTCATGTATTACATTAGTCAAGAAAAGGTCTTAAAGAGTTGCTTTGTGAGATAGAGTACTAAAGGCACTTAAAATGGTTTAGGATACTAAAAACAATTATATATTGATCAAAATGTGTATACAACTTCTCTTCCTAAATGTGGTTTGTTCCTTGTATAGGTTTACCAAATGAGTGACTGCTCAAGCTTTGGAACCTAGTATAAAAGCTAATCATTCAGATATATTAATAATTAAATATTCTTAGAAAACAAAGAGGGATGGTTAAATCCCTAAGATTGCTTCATATCTTTAAAACAGGTAAGAGCACTAAAGGGAATTTGAAGAGCAGAATGAGAAGCATCTGATTCTTTAGTTACATTTGAAAAGCCATTAAATAGGTGAGGCTGTTTGCCCCTAGAATACGCCTCTTTCCCCTTACAAAGGTAAATATTTGAAAATTAATGAAAGTGTGGGGATCTTTTTTTTTTTTTTTTTTTTTTCCTGTCTGATAGGTACAGCTTCAGGTAATGGGAGAGATGTGATGACATCTTGGAGCCCTACAAAATATATATCTGTTTGGTTTATCAAAAACAAGAAAACAGGGGCTGGGGATATAGCTCAGTTGGTAGAGTGCTTGCCTTGCATGCACAAGGCCCTGGGTTCAATCCCCAGCACCATATACAAACAAACTTAAAGAAAAAAAACACAAGAAAAAAAAAAACAGTAAAACTTTAAAAAATGGTTATTGCTAATACGAGAACTCCAAAATCAGAAACAAAGGTGTGAAGAGTGGTAGTTTTTTGTTATGTGTTTTCTGAACTGGGTGAAAAAAAGAAAAAAACATAGGTTTCTTAATTAAATTCTATGTTCAAATTTTAGGTTTGAATTCTGGTTTTGATGCTCCTGAGTTCTTATAATATTTGATTTCACTTTCCTCAAAGTAAGTCCTGAGGATTAAATAAAATGACTGGATGAAGATGAATTCTGTGGTACCATATGTGTAAAAGGAGTATTATGCAAATTTTTAACAATGTATTATGTGGAGGTGCTTTGCTAACTCCTATTTTTGGAGTTATTCTTGTAGAGTCGAGATCTGAACTCTGAGCACTTATAGGATCTGTTTATACTTCTTGTTTAATGATAACTTGAACTTGTTTCAGATTTATCTATCTACCTATCTATCTATCTATCTATCTATCTTGTTATTTATTGTCAT
Source organism: Ictidomys tridecemlineatus (assembly GCF_052094955.1). Lineage (NCBI taxonomy): Eukaryota > Metazoa > Chordata > Mammalia > Rodentia > Sciuridae > Ictidomys > Ictidomys tridecemlineatus. Next base: position 55,437,267 of record NC_135487.1, read on the forward strand.
ACTAGGAATTAAACCCAGGGCCCCTCACATGCTAGGCAAATGCTCTACCACTGAGCTACATCCCCAGCTCTTTTTATTTTATTTTGAGACAGGGACTTGCTAAGTTCTTCAGGCTGGCCTCAAAATTGTGATCCTCTGCCTCAGCCTCCTTAGTAGCTGGGATTATAGGCATGTACCACTGTGCCTGGTTCATTGCTTATTTCTTAGGTAATGTAATACAGTTTAGAATTAGGTTTACTTTGTTAACTCATGGAATTCTTTTTCTTCATGTCTTCAGATTAATGCATAAGGTGAGTCGAACATAATAATATTAGTAATATTACAAACTGCCCCCCCCATTTCCACTTACCATGGTTAACATGTGCAAGGAAATATGCAGTGGACACATATCTCATTTTAGTCTCATAGCAATTTTATGCACTAAGTATCCCATGCCCTTCCCCCATTTAGACTGAATCTTGGAAATGTTATTTACTTACTGACAGACACCCAGCTAATGAGTGGCAGATGCCTAATTCTAACCTAGTCTGATCATCTTTAGATCTTCATACCCATCATGCCATGACACTGTTATACTTCTGTCCAATGTCAAGACATATCATAACTAAATAATAGAAAGTCATAATGGTAGGGTGAACCCATGGTTGTGGAGCTATCTCCATTAGACCCCAATAATAAACTTAAAGCTCTTTGAATTAATTCCTATTTCTTTTCTTCAGGGTTTTGAATACAGCCGTTCTGGAAATCCCACAAGGAATTGCTTGGAAAAAGCAGTGGCAGCCCTGGATGGGGCCAAGTACAGTAAGTGACTTGCATTTCACAGCAGTCTAGAATCCTTTAAAAATGTGTCAGAAAAATCACAGAGACACAGAATGTAGAACTGGAAGGAAACAAAGATTTGCATGTTCAAAACTCTTGTCAGAGACATTGAATTTTTTGTCTGCGTGTCTCAGTTGATCTAATATGCATATGTATAACCATTGGGTAGTAATAAATATGTAAAGAAGCAAAATGCCAGCAGTTATTGGTTAGTATTCATGTGAACAACATTCTTCATCTGAAGAGTCAGTATACATAGATAAAAATTAAATATAACTCTACCTATGAAAAGAGAAACTTTCTTATATTTTGGTTCATTCATCTGACAACTTGTGTCTGAGAGTAGCACCAAGGTTCATTTGCAATGGTCAATAACTTTTGATATTATGCTCTCAGAGACTTGGAATTCCCTCCCTGAGATTTTTTTTTTTTTCCCCATGAGGGGAGTGGATTACTCTTAAATTATCTTTGTAGTTTTCATATAAATTATAATTAAAAAAGAACAGAATAGCAAATAGAAAATATGTGTCTTATGTATTTCTCATCATTAAATTTATCATACACAGCTATGTGAGTTTTATTAAAATATTTTCTGAATTGCATATTCATAAATTAATGAATGAACTGGGCTTGGTGGTGCATATGTGTAATCCCAGTGGCTCGAGAGTCTGAGGCAGGAAGATCATGAGTTCAAAACCAGCTTCAGCAAAACTAAGGTGCTAAGCAACAAAAAAGGGCTGGGGATATGGTTCAGTGGTTGAGTACCCCTGAGTTCAAACCCTTGTACTCCCCCCCGAAAAAAAAATCTAAAACACTATTTAATTGACTATAAGCCTTCTTTTCTTTTTCTTTTTTTCTTTTTGGCACCAGGGATTAAACCCAGAGGCTCTTAAACACTGAGCAACATCCCTAGCACTTTTAAAATATTATATTTGGAGACAGGGTCTTGCCAACTTGCTGAAGTTAGCTTTGAACTTGAGATCCTCCTGCCTCAATCCTCTTGCCTCAGCCTCCTGAGCTGCTGGGATTATACTCATGTATCCACTGCACTCGGCCATCTCAGATTTCTGTAAGAAATTATTTCCTTCAAGGCTGGGCACAGTGGCACACCCCTGTAATCCCAGTGGCTCAGGAAGCTGGGGCAGGAGGATTGCAAGTTCAAAGGGTCTCTACAAAAGCAAGGTTTTACAAAGTGAGACCTTGCCTCTAAATAAAATACAAAATAGGGCTGGGGATATGGCTCTGTGGTCGAGTGCCCCTGAGTTCAATCCCTGCTACAAAAAAAAAAAAAAAAGAATTATTTTCTTCAAATGCTTCTTAGAAATGTTTTAATTAATATAGAATTGATGTAAGACAAAAGTATCTCACCATATATATATTATATATATATACACAATATATAATTGATATATTATTATAAATATATAAATTCCAAGTGCTTCTAAATATTTGAATGTGACTCCTATAATATTATTACCATATTACCTATAATATATCTATATATAATTTATGTATAAGTTGAATATAATTTATCCATTTGTATATAGATATGTGTAATTTAAATTTTATTATTATTTTTTGCAGTTGTAGATAGACAGAATGCCTTTATTTTATTTGTTTATTTTTATATGGTGCTGAGGATTGAACCCATGCTAGACAAGAACTCTGCACCTGAACTACAGCCCCAGCCCAATATATATGTAATTTTAAAGATATTTTGTTCTTGAAATAGGAAGGGGGATTTGTTATGGCATTAATCAGGGGACCTCTGGTGATTCAACAGTGGTGGCTGGCCTTCTATCAGAAGAAAAAGGGACATAGAATAATGCAAGTAAATACTGTAGATTTTTTTTTTAACCTGTAGTCTGCGTTGTCAGCTTACACAAACTTGATTTTTATTTAAGGTTTGGCCTTTGCTTCGGGTTTAGCAGCCACTATGACTATTACTCATCTTTTAAAAGCAGGAGACCAAATTATTTGCATGGATGATGTGTATGGAGGTAGGTAATCCATCTCATATAGTGTCAGCTAATAATGACATTATTTATTAATATAACAATATAATTTATTAAAATATGTGATATAATAATATAAGAGAGATTGTCTAATAAAAGTTATACTGAAGCTGCTATAATGAGGATGTATGATTTCATCAACATTCAGACATATTCTGTTTTAGATATAATAGTTTTTTTCCCCACTTTTTTATTGGTGCATTATAGTGATACATATTGATATGATTTGTTGTTACATTTTTACATTGTTGTAAAAATGCTGTTATATTGTTATAATACACAATATAACAATAGAATTTGGCCAGTATCACTCCCCCAGCGTTTCTCCCTTCCTTCCCCACCTCCTACCCCCTCATCCCTTTTCTCTGATGATCTATCTCCCTTTGATTTTTAGGAGGTCCACCTCCACCTTCCTTTTCGCTTTTTCTCTTTCATTTTTGCACATGAGAGAAAACATATAACCCTTGGCTTCTGAGTTTGACTTGTTTCGCTTAACATGATGACCTGTAGTTCCATCCATATTCCTGCAAATGCCATAATTTTATTTTTTATTGATGGTTTAAGAAAACTCATTGTGTATGTACATATATTTTCTTTATCTATTCATTTGTTGATGAGCACCAAGCTGGCTCCATAACTTGGCTATTGTGAGTTGCACTGTTATAAACATTGATGTGGCTGTATCATGTTGATATGCTGATTTTAGTTCTTTTGGGTAAATACCAAGGAGTGGGATCACTGGGTCATATGGTGGTTGCATGTCTTGAGGAACTTCCATACTGATTTCTATAGTGGTTATTCTAATTTATAGTCCCACCAACAGCATGAAAGTGTTCCTTTTTCTTCACATCCTCTCCAGCATTTTTTATTATTTACATTCTTGATGACTGCCATCCTGACTGGTGTGAGATGAAATCTTAGTGTAGTTTTGATTTGCATTTCCTTAATTGCTAATGATGTTGAAGATTTTTTCATGTATTTGTTGGCCATTTGTATTTCTTCTTTTGAAGTGTCTTTTAAATTATTTGTACATTTATTAATCAGGTTATTTGATTTTTTTTTGTTGTTGTAAAGGTTTTCTAATTTTTTATATATTCTAGATATTAATCCTCTTGCAGAAAAATAGCTAGCAGAGATTTTCTCTCATTCTGTGTGTTCTCTCTTCATATTCCTAATTGTTTCCTTTGCTGTGCAGAAGATACAGTTTCTAGAGAGAATGTTCTAGCATTATTTAATTTTTTTTTTTACCTGCAATGAAAGTGAACTATAACCCAGGTCATTTCAAAGAGTTCAACTCTACCCACCCTCTTCCCCTTTTATTTTCTTTTGGCTTTAGGGAATCTTTTGAAAAATTTGTTGAAAGATAGGGACCTCTTTTTTTTTTTTTTTTTTTTTAATGTCTTTAAAACTACACCCAGTGTTTAGCATTTTACCTTTGCAGGGGGCGGGGGTGGGGGGGTGGGGTGGGGGGTGGGGGTGAGGGTGTCTCACAGATTAGGACACCTTGAAGCCCATGCTTAGAATGGGCCAATTCCCAAGGGCTTACATGTTGACTATTCAAATGATGCTGGGTGGGAGGAGAAGACAGTTTTGTTCTTACATTTAAGCAAGACTGATTTTCTTTCTTTCTTTCTTCCTTCCTTCCTTCCTTCTTTCTTTCTTTCGATTGAACGCAGGGTCTTGTACATGTGAGTCAAGCACTCTACCAACTGAGCTATATACTCAGCCCTCAAGACTGATTTCTGTGTTAAAAACAGTAGCAAAGAATTTTATAAATGTGCAAACAATTCCAAATGCTTCTAAATATTTGAAGATGTCTTCTGGAATATGATTATCATTATCTCTATCTCCTAGCTGAACTAAAAATTTAAGTTTTTAAAGTAAGGGACTTTGAAGTAAGGGACTTGCCCTGAGTAATCATTTTATCTTTCAGAAATTTGCATAGTGCTTTGTATTTTAATTTGGGTCCTTATAATAGTATATTGAACTGATATTTCTTTGGTTACTATTATAGTGCATTACAAACAGGTAATAAAGTATAGTGCATGGCAAACAGGTACAAAATCCTTAAATTTTTAATAATTTTTTACATTCTCTTTCAGATTTCTAGGGTCATAACACAAAAATGCAGTTTATCATTGATTTTTTTTTTGGTTGACTATTAATAATAGCACATTTTCTTTAAATTTTGCATATGTAAAAAAATCAAACCCAGAACAGTGTTTATAAAATAAATTATTCTAAGCTGAATGATTTTTCTTATACTACAAAAAGCTAGTAGTTTGTCTTAAATTTTTAAAAAATTTATCTGTTAAATGTTAAAGCTTTTAGAATCACATAACAAAAACATTGGGAAAGTATAAAGAATAGTAACTAGTTACTTCCTATTACTAAAGTGTAACCAGATTGAAAATGTATTTTGAACATTTTATTGACCTTGGTTCATTTCTTTTAGATTTGAGTACTAAGAAGAAATTGTACAAAATATATTGATGGATATTGATGGTTCAGGGGTAAAATCACTTAATGTTTGAAGAGTAGAGATTGGATATTTTGAGGAACGTTTTCTGCTTCATGCCCTTTGTTATAGGTATCAAGTATATTTTATCTGACTCTGGAACCTCCAAAGTCCAAACTTAATATTCGGTGCTATATTGGATAGCCAAAATGCTTACCTAACATATCTTTTAGTTGCATTTTTGTTGGTGATTAAAGGATCTTTAAATTTTTCAAGTGATTATACCTGTAAGAAATGAAATTCCTTTATATAATGCTCTTTCAATTTTTCTGATTCTCTCCTGCCTCAGGTACAAACAGGTACTTCAGGCAGGTGGCTCCTAAATTTGGATTAAAGCTTTCTTTTGTTGATTGTTCCAAAACCAAATTGCTAGAGGCAGCAATTACACCAGAAACCAAGGTAATTTAGCTAGTTTTCAGTTTTTAAATTTTTTTTTTTTTAATTGTCAATGGACCTTTATTTTGCTTATTTATATGTGGTACTGAGAATGGAACCCAGTGCTTCACACATGCTAGGCAAGTGCTCTACCACTGAGCTACAACCTCTGCCCATAGTTTTCAGTTTTGTCTGCTTTCTCTGTGATGTCCTGTTTTCATCATTTCAGTTTATTAGAGAATATAATTTAAATCTGAATTAAAAGTTTTTTCAAACTAGGTCCTTTATTTCAAAATTTTTTCTTTGAAAGTAAAACTAGTATATTTGTATGGTGAATTAAAAATTTTATTAGAAGGGGGCTGGGGATATAACTCAACTGGTAGAGTGCTTGCCTCACATGTACAAGGCCCTGGGTTCATTCCCCAGGACCACAAAAAAAAAAAAAAAAAAAAAAAATATATATATATATATATATATATATATATATATATATATATTGACAAAATCAGCATAGACTGGCATCTCCCAGGCACTATAGCATAATGATTAGGAATTCATACACAAATTCTAGAGTGGAATTCTAATTCTGATTCTCTATCATAATTGGTATATTATTTAGGAAGATTATTTATCAAAATCTCTTTCTTCATTTGAAAAATGAAGATAATTGTATCTGCTTTATAGCAAGGTAGTTGTGAAAATTAAATGAGATAATGCAATGCTTGGTATAGTACCTGGATATGTGGTAATTACTAAAGTTTTTCTTTGTATGAGCTGGGGAAGTAACACAGTGATAGAAGCCTAGCATGTATGAGGCCCTGAGTTCCATTTTCAGCACTGCAAAAATAAAAATAAAAAAAATGCAAACCCATGCAGTTCTTAAGCTAGTATTGGTAACAAGTATTCAGAGAGATTGGATTATAAGAAAAGGAGCTTGTCAAACCACAAACCTTTAAGCACAGTGATTTTTCAGGGCTCTAAAGGATACTTTCTGCAAATAATAGAAGTAGAGAATGGATCACAAGCAATCTTTAGCCTCCATCCTGGGAAGCTTGTGTGCTACCGGAAGGTGTTTTGTGCCTGAATGAATGGCAGATGTGATATTCTTTCTTGGGACCTCATTTATATTCTGTGTGAATAAAAGAAGGACCAGTGTCCTTTATTTATAAGTCAGTCTTTTCTAGCATTTTACTAAGGATTAAAAGGTTAGAATTGGACCCAAGATTATGTGGCAGTTGATGATAAAAAATGAAAATCTTTTTCATACAAATAATTTCTTTATCATTTAGCTTAGGAGTTTATCTTGGTAATCAAGGCTTTTTTTTTTTTTAAAGGAACTTTTTTTTTTATCTTGTTGGAGAGAAAAGACACTTATTTAAATAGCTGGTGGAGTCTAAGAGAGGAAAGCAAATTATGAGTTATTCAGTTTCGTTTACTATATATAAATAAAGGTTTTTTACTGACTTGAATTAATATGTTTTCCCTTCTGAAATATCAGACTTGTCATTTGAAGTAGAATTTTAAAGTCCATATAAAACCTACTTTATATATTTATTTACTTAGTTTTCATTTTTTAGTTTTGTTTTTTAATTATCTGTAGGAATAAAAAATTCTTACCCAGAAACCATTTTTATAGGTATTTAAATAAATGAAGATTTTTTTAATAGAATATGCATTAATTTACCTTACATTTTCTGTAGTGGAGTTTCAGAGTAGAAAATCTATTTAACCAGACCTCTACCCTATTGAACTATCAAATGTCTATAATGTGCCTGAATTATGGTAGGTTTTAGGATACCCAGATAAATGTATTGCCTCCTTCTTAAGTGAGCTGTGACCGGATTATCTGTTGTTCCTGTCACTTTTGTCCTTTAGTCTAAAGCCCATGCTGTTCCTCCAGTCTTAGGCACTTATTTTGTATAGTTTCTAGTGTGTATGGCATTATTTAAGTATTAGGGATATTTTTGGCATTGTAGGCATAATTCTTGTTAATGAAAATTCTAGGATTTATATATATATTTTTTTTACTTTTGCACTAGTAGGAATTGAACCCATGGCCTTGAGCATGTTAGGCAAGCACTGAGCTATATCCCCAGCCTTTTTTAAATTTTATTTTGGGATAAGGTCTTTCTGTGTTGGCCAGGTTGGTCTCGAACTTGAGATCTTCCTGCCTCAGTCTTCTAAGTACTTGGGATTACAGGCCACTATGCTTGGCTCTAGAATGTATTCTTACTGAATCTGTTATTTGTCATTGAGAACCAAATTTCTAGACACTCAACTATGTCTTTGGAATAATCCTACTTCTTATGGAAAATGATTATCATAATTAACTTTAGTGCTTTTTTCTGCTTAGATATATATTATCTCATTTGATCTTTTCACAAATTCTATATAAGATTAAGGTACAGGGTAAGTTTACTTAGCTCTGGCCTTTCAAGAATTGTAGGAGAAGCTGATTCAGATTTGAGCCTTCCAACTTCATTGTCCATGTGTTTCCATTATCTAATATAGACTCCTCAATTGTTATATGAGATGTATGTTTGGGTAGTATATTTTTACAAACTATTGTTATTTACCAAATTATTTTAGATGGTTTGGATTGAAACTCCCACAAACCCTAACTTGAAGCTGATTGACATTGAAGCCTGCGCACATACTGTCCATAAGTATGGAAACATTATTTTGGTTGTGGATAACACTTTCATGTCGGCATATTTCCAGGTAAATGAAAGTCAGTGTTTTGGGCCTGATGAGCAGATCACACTGATATCTGTAGTTAGCAAAGGAAGGGAGAGTTGGCATTAAAATCATTATTAAATTTATGAAATCTAATTGCAATTGTTGATTAGGCAAAGAATTAAATTTGGATCTTTTCTACCATTAGTTAATATCATTTCAAACTTTGTATTATACCTGTGTTTTTAAAGAATTATCTCAATTAGAGCTTTCTGAGTCTCTTAGGATGGGTAAACTCTTTGTTTTTTGCAATGTTGGGGAATGAACCAGGGCCTCCTACATGGTAGGCAATAGCTCTATCACTGAGCTATGTTCCCAACTCAGGATGTGTAAATAAAAAGAAAAGCTATACTCAATGACTTCTCAGTATGTCACATTTCTCCCTCTTCTTTCTTTCTTGTGTTTCTTCCCTCAGCATCATATAGACTATGCCTAGACCTGTGTATCTTTAATTTACTTGTGTTAGAAATTTCTACTTCATCTGTTTTACATTTTACGTTTTATAGTGTTCCTGTCTTAGTCTATTTGGGCTGTTATAACAAAATACTGTACTGGATGACCTATAAACAGAAATTTATTTATCATAGTTCTGGAGGCCAGGAAGTCCAAGAGCAAGGCACCAGCACATTCAGTGTGTGGTGAGGGCCCACTTTCTTCTGTATCCCCACAGGGTAAAAGAACCCAGGTGGCTCTCTGGGGCCTACCTCATGAAGACACTAATTCCGTTCATAAATGGTGTGGCTTTAGAACGAATCACCTTCCAAAGCCCCCTTCCCCATCACATTGGTGATTAGGTTTCAACATCATACTTTTGTGGGGTCACAAACATTCAGACCATAGCAGCTCCTTTTAAATTATCTTTTTTTCCTGCTAATCCCTTTTCATTTATCTTTCTCTCAGTACAATCCTTCATACATCCTCCATTCCTTTCCCTTTTTTCTGTCCTCCTTCTGCCCAGGTTCTTTCTTTTCTATTTTGTTATTTTTAATGGATCATCTTGGGGTCTCTCTGCTGACAACTTGCCTGCCTTCTCCCCGTGTGTTCTCCTTCCCTTTCCTGTGAGTACCTATTTTCTGTCCTTGTAAAGAGTGACGTTTTCCTTGTTCTCTTCCAGCTTGTGCCTTATGGTACTTAGACAGCTGTTTATAAGTTTCCAGTGTTAATGACATTTCCCACTGATTCTTTTGGTCCCCACAATTGACTTGGACTGCTACCTCCATGTGACTGGCTAGCTGCCTAAGCAATTTGCATAAACCTGTTCTTCATTGTATTTTATATATATATATATGTATGTATATTTAGTTGTAGTTGGACACAATATCTTTATTTTATTTATGTATTTTTATGTAGTGCTGAGGATTGAACCCAGCACCTTGCACGTGCTAGGAGAGTACTCTTCTGCTGAGCCACAACTCCAGCCCCAATTCATTGTTTTATTTGAAGTCGCTACCATGTTTTATTTTTCTTTCCTGAAACATATATTTGGCTGCATTGCATTCAGATAGATTCATGGGTCTTCTACCTTTGGTTCCTAATAAATCTCTTGGCATCATCTGTCACAAGTGATTTTCAGTCTTGCATTAGTTTATCCCAACACATGTGCCTTCTACATTAGACAAGTTAATACACTCTGGGATTATTTTAGCTAAGTCACAGCATGTCCTGTGTATTCTCAAAGAAATTGCATGAATTTTTTAGCCTGACCCTGCCCAAGTTACTCATGAGACCTAGCCCTCTTTCTCCTATGACTAATCACCAAAATAAGTCCAATTTTTCTACCTTTCTGAAGGCCACATCACATTCTTCATGCTAAGGATTGGCCTTTGCTTCATTGCACTTTGGATTCATTGTAGAATTTTTCAGAAATTGCACCATCCTGAGGTAGCCACACACACTGGTTCCAAAAAGCAAATCTCTTTTTGAAAAGGTCCTCTTCCTGTCTTACCTTCACAAAAACTGAATATGTTCCTTTCTTCTTTGCTTTTTGTCTTTTGGATACTCTAAGTTTCAAATAAAGCAAAATGAACGTATCGATATGAAGTTTCAGAATAGCACCTCTGGAGTGAGTCCTGGCTCTATTATCTTATCTGAATGATCAATCTTTTTTTCTTAGTCCCTTTTCCTCATAAGTTCAATGAAAACCATAAAGATACTGATTTTATTAAGTTAGGTAAAGTATTTTGTAGAATATTTCACTGGGTTATATAAAGTATTTATCTTGTGACATTGATATTAGGCATTTGTTTTTATTTTTTTCTTCTTTGTTGGCCATAATGATCATAGAATGTTAGAACTGGAAGACAACTTAACATCATCTCTGATCTCTTTGCTCTACAGATGAGCAAACTCAAGTACAGAATGCTTTGAATGATACCCTGCATTCTTTTTTTGAATCACTTTAAATGAAAACATCCCACATCTACCCATAATGAAACCTCCCAAACATTAAACAACTCTAATGAGGTCAAAACACATTCATACTCTTTTATGTTAAAGAAAATGTACATGGAAAGATGTTGATAATGCATTATTTATTAGTAAGTCAAAAATAATTTTAATGATAAAAAAATGCATTTTAAGATTACCTGATTAATTTGCATCTGGATTAGCCAAAAGAAAATTCAAACAAATTTCTTTATAAAGTGACTTTCTCTTTGGTAAAACTGCTATAATAAAAGAATAATTAGGAGTCAAGATCATGACAAAGCAAGTGTCAATAACCTCAGCATATCTCATAAGGTTATAATGGTTAAAAATCTAACTAGATTAGTTTATATTTACTTGACATAAACATATTTTATGTGTTTGTCAATGTCTCTACTATAAGTGATAAATTTAAGGGTCAGTCAGCAACTGCTATGAAGAAACAGGCTGACCTGGGTCTATCTGCTATTAGCAGGAAACTTGTGCCTTCAGGTTCCATTTTATGTGTATTTGGTGTGAATGAGTCAAAGGCAAAATAATAGCATAGATCCTGGAAATTTTAAGGTGTACATATTTTTGCAAAGTTAGTATTGATTAGAATTCTCATTCTGGGATTAACAATTGTAATATAGAAAATATATTCAAATAATTGTAAATAGACAATATATTCAAATGGTTTCTCATTTAAAATAAAAATTTAAAAACCCAAACTTCTGTTTCTTTCAGCGGCCTTTGGCTCTGGGAGCTGATATTTGTATGTATTCTGCAACAAAATACATGAATGGTAAGATAAGCATTTCACATTTGCTTGTTTATTTTCATTAGCAAATGAAAATAGCATAGGGCTGTTGGTCTCTGTTTTTTTCCACTCTATGTAGGCTTTATCTGTGACTTCTGTAGAAAGAAAAAAAAAAAGTGTTGCTTGGATATAGGATTTATACAGACAAAATTATGTTTGTGATTCATGAGGAAAGGATTAAGATTTACTATATAAGATTATGCTTTTATCCTGTTTGCAGCTTGAAAAGAAATACTTTGTTTTTATTTTAAAGGACAAAACCTTGAGAGTTTTTTCGAGGGAAGGTTACATTTTGGAAATTATAAAAAAAATAGACATAAATTTTTATATAAAAGTTTTGGTTTTGTTTTAGGCCACAGTGATGTTGTAATGGGCATAGTGTCTGTTAATTCTGAAGACATCCATGATAGACTTCGTTTCTTGCAAAATGGTAAGTGTTAAAAAGCCTAAGCTGGGTACAGTAGTGCATGCCTGTAATTCCTGAGACTTGGGAGGCTGAGGCAGGAGGATCGTGAGTTCAAACCCAGCCTCAGCAACTTAACAAGGCTGGAAGCAACTCAGTGAGACCCTGTCTCTAATAAAGTACAAAAAAGGGTTGGGGATATGGCTTGAGGTTGAGCATCCCTGGTTTTTTTTTTTTTTTTTTTGATACCAAAAAAAAAAAAGAAAACCTGGATTTTCTTGTAAGCTATCAGTGACTACATTTGATGTATGTTTACATTTCCATGAAATATTGTGAAACATTTAGAAAGAAAAATTCTGATTGTTACAGGAAAGAAGAAAAAAATGGGTTTATAAAAATACTATAATTATAGCATACTATGTATAGTATGTATAACATGATACAGAAAATGAATTTTGTTATTTTCATATCCATGTTAATTTTAATCATAATTTGTTAAAGCCCAAGTAAATTTTAGTTTCAAGAGTTAATGGATTTTGGGCTGGGGATGTGGCTCAAGCGGTAGCGCGCTTGCCTGGCATGTGTGCGGCCCAGGTTCGATCCTCAGCACCACATACCAACAAAGATGTTGTGTCCGCCGAGAACTAAAAAATAAATATTAACATTCTCTCTCTCTCTCTCTCTCTCTCTCTCTCTTTAAAAAAAAAAAAAAAGAGTTAATGGATTTTATTTTCTTAAACAAAGCAAAACAAAATATTTGAAATGTTGGCTTTTATGTTCTATGCCTTTTATATATATGGAATGAATGGTTAATTTTAAATAGTATTCATGTATACGCTCACATTTTTCAATAGAAAGGTCTAAACCCCAATTCCTGTTGAATAGTATTTAGTTATCTCAAGTATGAATGAGGTTTAACCATGTTAGTTTGAGAGATACAGACATAATTAAGAATAAAAATGCCCTTTTAAGAAATAGGCAAAAGGGGCACTGAAGAGAGAAGCCAAGATATTACTTGATAAATGGCCATTTATTTGTAAAATGTAGGAATGAGGTGTGTAATCTGTAGACATGTGATATTATAGGCTGTTTTACATGAAGCCTAAAGAGGATATTGGTAGAATGTTCAGTAAAAATTACAATTGAACTATTTTTTCTATATGTTGTAATAATCTTTCAAAGCAATGTAAGGGTAAACAATGTATAGTAAGTATGTCATGTCATTAAAATCACAGGAATTTTTCTTTATATTTTAAAAAGTTTATATTATTGTGGTTTTACTTAATTTATAGGACATTTATTTCCCCTCTCATTATAAAGCACCTTTCCCTAAGTATATTTTATGTTTCATTGTCATGATTCTCAATTTAACATTGTAGTTTTCTGCCTAAAAACACAAACATTGAACTTCATAGCTAACTTCTCAGATTCACTATAATGAAAAGTAGGAAAAGAGAATTTTCTGGGCCGTACCCTACTTTCATGCTAATCCAAGATGTGTTCATTTTAGCTCTTGGAGCTGTTCCATCTCCTATGGACTGTTACCTCTGCATTCGAGGCCTGAAGACTCTACAAATCCGAATGGAGAAGCATTTCAAAAATGGAATGGCTGTTGCCCAATTCCTAGAATCTAATCCCCTAATAGAAAAAGTTATTTATCCTGGTATGTGAATCTGGTTCCTAAGCAGATATGTTTATGCCAGAACTAGTATCCTGTTTATGTAATAATTGTTTGTAAGTTAGTGCATGTGTATATTTTTATGTTGTTTGTTTATTATTGAGTGCTGCTGTGTCAGGCTCTGTGGTGGGTCTGATAGGGAATAGACAGACTTGACGTCTGGCCATGAGTTACCTATACTCTAGTGATGCTTGGGCATTAAGAAATTAGTCTTACAGACTAGATGGTTCTGCTATGGTCTTTAGCTTTTAGGGCTTGTGTGTAACTATTCCAAGATCACAATATTGTACTTTTTTCATTGATTTATTCATAAACTTGACAGTATAGTCTTTAGCACTAGCTCAGCTTAGCTTTCATCTGATAGAGGTTTGTTCCATTCAGTCTTGATGCTTATGCACCACAATTCCCCTGAGATTTTCTTACTTCTTTTTCTGAATTCTTTCACCCTTTCTAGAAAAGCTCATGTAGAATTGTCACAATGTCATCTTTGAATTTATTTTACCAGATTTTAAACTATGCTATTGTTAAATAAATAGTTTTTGTAAGATATTTTTGAGGCATCTAGCAATGTAGTCATGGGTATACAGGACAATTCAGATTTTGTCCCCAAGGACAGATAATCCAAGGTAGAAATATATATGTGAGATTAAATGTCCCCTCTGTACTTTTGTAAAGAGCTGTTGACTGTGTACATCTTGAATTCAGAGAGGGAGAAGAATTTTGCCCTGAAAAATGGGTAGCATTTACTAAAAGGGCTTGGACAAGGTATTTCAGATTCAGTTGACAAATTATTTTAAATTACCAACCATGATCCACAATTTGTGCTAAGAAATGGGATCCAATTATTAAAAAAGAAATGGATTTGCCTTCATGGAGCTAATCTGGTGGATAAGACAGATATTAATCAAGAAATTACAGAAGGATATAATTAAATAGGGAAGTCCAGTTTAAAGTGATAGGAGTGCTGGTGTAGAGAGGGCTGGTGTGACTAGAGCATGGATAGGGCAGAAAGATGTATGTCAGTGCAAAGCTGGAAAGGTGGATGTGGGCCAGAACAGTAGTCAGATGTGAATATGGCATTAATGCTTACTTGCAGATTACTAAATTGTCAGTGAAAAATTTTTTCCCTTTGAAATTATGTTTGACTCTAAAATAAGACTTTTATCATACCTTGTGATTACAGGTTTGCCCTCCCACCCACAGCATGAGTTGGCAAAGCGCCAATGCACAGGTTGCTCAGGGATGATCACCTTTTTTATTAAGGGCACTCTTCAACATGCTGAGACTTTCCTTAAGAACCTAAAGGTAAAGTTTCAAAGTAGGTTTTTAAATGGGGAGGTAAAATCTCCTTACAGTAGGTCTTTATCTTTTACTTTAGGTTTTGAAGCTGTAGGTCACACCCACAAGCCTCTTTATCACAAAATGCATAGGGTTGAAAATGATGTAGACAATCTAGTTCATAGCATCTGGATATATTCATTTCCTTGACTCTGCACACCCTGTCATTAATTCTAGAGGGATAGAGTATTCCTATGCATTGGTTTACAAATGTATTTAAAGGTGAACCCTTCTTCAAATGAAATACTCTGTGACAATTGCACAAAGGCTGTTATGAAGTCCCCCTTACAAATGGCCTGCACCTCCCAGGCTGGGGGGAAGAGGATGCCTAAGGTGAGGGAAGAGAAGGATTTTGTCTAACTTTCACAAAGGCAGGAGTCTCTCAGGAGCCATGAATGCACTGTGCTTACCTTGACCTCATGGAATAATGGACTTTGATGGTTTAATGCCACAGAGTTATTGAGCAGATTGTAGCCAGATTAATCAAAGCTCTGCAGATGTCTCAAATCTGTCCATCTCTAAAATTAGAAGATAATTTGAATTTAATAGTTAAGAAAGTAAAAATATTTGTAAAATGAAGCCAGGTTTATTGATTCTCACTTTGGTACCAGTTGTTCAGGAGGCTGAAGTGGGAGAATCATTGGAGCTCACAAGTTTGAGACTAGCCTGGGCAATGTACCAAAAACTCCATCTCCAAAAAAGGAAAAAAATTGTAAAACTCTATGAAACTTTGACACTTAGTTCATTTTGTGTTGCTAAAACAAAATACTTGAAGCTGGATATAAAGAAAAGAGGTTAATTTAGTTAATAGTCATGAAGGCTGAAAGTACAAATCAGATGGCCCCATGGATTTGGCCTCGGGTGAGGGCTTAGTGGCAGATAATATTGTGTGTGGGAGTGAGAGATCACATTGCCAGGTGGGAAGCAAAAAGTCATTCAGGGATCAGGCTTGCTCCTTTTTAAAAAAAAAAAAATAAATAAATAAAAATATTTTTATTTATTTTTTATGTGGTGCTGAAGATCCAACCCAGGGCCTGGTGTATGCTAGGCAAGCTCTCCTGCACCACTACCACCACCACCACCACCACCACCACCACCACCACCACCACCACCACCACCACCACCACCACCACCACCGAGCCATGCCCCAGCCCCCAGGCTTGCTCTTAAAGTAATTTGCTCTTACATGAACCAACTCAGACAACTATCTGAGTTAGCAGTGCCCTCAGTGACCTCATACCTTACCTCTTAAAGGTCCCACTGACACGCTGAGGACCATGCTTCCAATGAATTAAACTCTGGGGAAAAAAACCACACCAGGGACCAAGCCTCCAATATATATAAACCTTTGGGAACAAACCATGCACAAACATAAATATGAGTTTTTCCCCTACTCCAATAGGGAGTTAAATGAATATATTCATTTAATAAGTGATACATATTAACAAGTGTGCATACCTTGGCAGGCTTTTAGAGATTTTTATTTAAAGGGTAGTCTCAGAGCTGGATCCAAATGTAATCATTCTGAAGTTTTAGAGCTCATGTTAAATTAATATAATATAGGAAATTCACTTTAGTCAGCTTTTAATGTCTTAGAATTTAAATATAATATATCTAATTTGTGAAGTCATTGTTATAGACTTTATTTTCATTTATTTCTCTAAGTTTCTTACCCAATATGTATTTTATTCATAATCACTGCCATTCCCCATCCTCTTTATACTAGGTCCATTTCATTAAAAACGTTAACTATTAGATTTTAGTATTTTTATTTTGAAAGATCTAAATATATATTTGTTTTTTTAAAGTTATTTACTCTGGCTGAAAGCTTGGGAGGATACGAAAGTCTTGTTGAGCTTCCGTAAGTATATTTTTTATTTTTCTCAGTAACTAATTTAATTTTAGTGTTTGACACTTGGTTTACCTATGTTGCCCAGGCTGATCTTAAACTTCTGAACTCAAGTGATCCTCCCATCTCAGTCTGGGATTATAGGCATGTGCCACTGAGATCAGCTCTCAGTATTTAAAATTTAAATCAGCTTTCATGGTTGTCTGGAAATGGAGTTTGACAAAATCAGGGATAAAATTAAAGATATTTAATAGTAAGAATTGTATAGCACTCACCAATCAGAATGAACTGTACCTTGGTCAGGATGCAAAATCTCATGATAGGCAACTTATCAGTGAGCTATGTATGTCCTCCCAAATATTGCTTCCTTCACTGTTTTTCCTGAAGGAGATTCCAACAGTCATTTTATCCAAGGATTGTTGATCTCTAAGGGAGAGCCACCTGTTTTAACCCCACCTGCCTTGGAAGGGAGTTTGGGAACTTTGCCCTGGAAAAGCTGTTATCAAGGCTCCTTGGGAGATAAAATGTGTTTCTGTTGAAACTCCTCCACACCCTTGTTTGTCAGAGAAGAGCCCTGCTAGATATTGCCAAATCTGTTTCTTTTCTTCTCTCTGTAGGGTAAACCTTTAATGGTTCCATGTAGTCTGTAGGATATATATAAATTCTGACCTGATAGTCCAGGTCTGTCACCATCTGAGCAAATAAAAAAAAAAAATCATCTATTTTTATCAAAGTACCTGAGGAAATTAGAGTAGGAAGTAGATTAAGACATTGCAGTGCAACAGCTTAGGAAACAAAGACCCACTAAGTTTAGCTAATTTCCTCAAATGTCACATAGGAATATGTTGACAACTTCACTCTTGAGGCTTTGCATCAAAAATAGTGAAGGGAAGTAGAAGGAGTCTACATCTGGATTTAAGATTTGTTTTCACCAGGTACTTAACCATTAAGCGTCTTCTTTTTTTTTTTTTTTTTTTTTCATCTGTGAAATAATTAAAATACTTAAGTAAGGGGTTAATAATTAAAGCATTGATTCTTATTTATTGATTACCTGTCCCAGCAAGCATTTCTAAGCTATATTTTACCTTTATTATATATTGCTGTGACCTTATGTTGTAATTATTACAAGGGTAAGTCAAATTACCAAGCAATTTTCAGCTGTTCTCAATGCACGTGGTTGGTTTTTGTGTTTTAATATTTATACACATTTGTGGGATAACTGTGCCTGGAAGCATTATGTACTTATATATATTGAGAAATGTCAGGGATTACCAACATTTAGACATATTTCCTGCCTTCTTGTGGTAGTTCACTGTTGGAGGAATAGTTAAAAAAAAATCTCAAAATTAAAAAATGAAAATGCTCAAATAACGATTTGAAATAATTCAGTTAACCCAACTTTAAGAAGATGCCTGCTAGAAAGTCTGGATGCACAAGAGGGCACACTCCACACATAAAATTAGTGTATTTTTCACAGTAATAAAATGTGTATTACTTTAAGGCTCCCTTCTTAAAAATAGATGTTTCCTGATTTATTTAGGGATTCGGTTTAAAGTTGCTTGGCCCACAGACACTGCAGCTTAGGCCACAACTGCATGCCAGTGGACAAGTGAATTTAGGTCAGGGCTTGTCTGTTCTACCAACCCATTCTGTGCCTCCCCACACTGCTGAGACTAGAGCAGCATTGCAATCAGGAATTCAGGAAGAGGAGCCACAGTGTGCTGGGTTGGTCTCCCAGCCTAGCAACACTTTTTTTTTTTTTTTTAAATATATTTTTTTAAAGAGAGAGTGAGGGGGAAAGAGAGAGAGAGAGAGAATTTTTTAATATTTATTTTTTAGTTTTCGGCGGACACAACATCTTTGTTTGTATGTGGTGCTGAGGATTGAACCCAGGCCGCACGCATGCCAGGCGAGCGCACTACCACTTGAGCCACATCCCCAGCCCCCCCCTTTTTTTTTTAAATTTATCCTAGCAACACTATTAACTGTGGGGCCTTAGAAAAGTTATGCTTCCTCTCTAAATCTCAATTTCCTAGTTCCTAGGGTTGCTATGAGAACATAGGGGGGAAAAAATCCCTAAGCTAGTTGTCTTAGTTCATATAAGTACCCAATAAACATTAATGATTAATGAGTTCTTTTTATTAGGCATCTACTACATTCCAGGTACTTATAGATATTCTGTCACTTATTGTCTGAGATAGAGCTTTAAAATAGGTGTTATATTCAGGTTTTATCCATTTTTTTTAAACAAAAAATGACTTACCATGCATACCCACCTCATGGTAAACACACAGTAGGTGCTACTATTATTATTTCAGATAAAGAAATAAGTGGTGAATACAGGTAACTTTTACAGGGTCAAGCCAGTGTATGGAGAGGATAATATTCATACCCATGTTTACTGGTCTCTGTGACCTAAGTTCTTATTTCCATACCTGCATTTCCTTCTAAGGAATTAAGAACCTGCCAGGGCAGAACATTTTAAGGATGATGCTTGTGTGTACAAAGCTTGTTAGAGTGAACTTCATTTACTCACAAGTATTTGTTTCCATGGGTCTGAACTGAGATAGGAGAAAGCAACCTACACACAGATTTTGCTGGTGGTGTTTAAGCAAGGGAAGAGTATCAGTGGCAACATTTGTACTGGGGCCAAATAAGACTCTAAGTCTCTCCTCTCCTCCATGGTACCTAATCCACAAGGATTTCTCCCTCCTGAACTCCAGCAATCCTTTTGTCTATACTTGTTTGGTGTTCTTGGTAGGTTATTTTGTTTTGTGAATTATCATAGTCTTTATCTCTTGCTTTATTATTTCAGATAAAGAAAATAACTCATTGTTCTTGGTTTTCAATTCTTCCTACAGTGCTTGACACATAATAGATGCTTTATTGTACCCATATTGATAATGATGATGAGTTTCTAGTTAGTTTAAATATTCTTCAGGTCCTCTATGTCCTGGGTTGCCTGTTGGAATTCCTGATGCTCAATGATTGCCTTTCCCTGATCTGTGTCAGAAGGGCCAGTTCCAGATTGATCCATTGATTGATCTGGAGGAATTAATTCTTGTAGGCTCTTGGTCCAGGTGGCCTCTTAAAAGTAGCAGGTTGGATATGGGGTATGGGACTAGTGGTCAAAACCTCATTCAGGCAGTGTTCAAATCTGCATGCTGTAGGCTAGCATCTCCCTCCTGCATGGGTGTGCTTAACTAGTACTTCTTTCAGCGTCTATTTTGCCTGTAGCTTACCAATGGTATAAGTAGGATTTAGAAATCTCGATTTTCACTTGATAATTTTTCTTCTTTTCCTCCTCCTCTTCTTCCCCTTCCTCCTCCTCCTCCTTTTCTTTGCCTGTGGAAAGTTATGAGGGTATAAAAAATATGATGTTTGGAGCAGAAAAAAAAATTGAAGGTAATTGCAATATATAAGACAGAAACATGGGTACTCTCACTTCTCCCGGGTGCACTATGCCAGGAGTTCTGAGTCTTTTTTCCACCTTCCTTTTAAAATAAAATTCTTGCTTGCTTGTTTTAAAAGAAAGAGAAAAAAAAAAAGACAGAAATGTACTTCCACTGATACAATATAGTGATCAAAAATTTTTCTCATGTCTTCTTCCAGGGCAATCATGACCCATGCATCAGTGCCTAAGAGTGACAGGGATATCCTTGGAATTAGTGACACACTGATTCGACTCTCTGTGGGCTTAGAGGATGAAAAAGACCTGCTAGAAGATCTAGATCAAGCTTTGAAGGCAGCAGTAAGTTTTACTAGAAAGAGAGAGAGAGAGAGTCTGTGTGTGTGTGTGTGTGTTTGTGTGTGTTTGTTTAATCTTGGAGCAGTGGTCACTGTCTTTACCAAGAATGGGTTCACAGAATTCTAAATATTTTCTCTTCCTATAATACACAGGGTGGATAAATGTGGGGAAAACTCAAAGTGCCGATTTAAAGGGTGATAGTATTCAGAAGAGATTTCTCATGGAGAAGTCTTTGCTATAGGTTTAATAATGTATTTTTCTTGTGCACTGTTTAATATAGCACCCTTCAAGTGGAAATTGCGACTAACATTCCAGAACTACATTTAGAAGCTGCTTGCTGAGAAGATCAAATCCTTTGAGTAATTGAACAGACCATTAATGTGCCTTTGCAGAACGTTTAAATGAAAATTTAAGGTACTGGATGATCTTTCACTGTAACCTTTTAGGGAATCTTCCTTGTTAAAAGCAGTTTTCTATACATCTTACTGTAACTAACAGGTCAATTCTGTTCATATTTTGTTAATATTGCTATACATATGCCTCTGAAGGAAGTGAGATTTGTGGGGCTTTGGGGGATCATGTTCTTCTTTTCATAGCCTAAGATTTATTTTGATCATGTTTACAATATAATGGTAATTCACTTTTGATGTTTTATGAAGAAATTATTAAATGAATGTTCTTAAATCGAGCAAGATTTTTTTTTGCATATTGTTGAAAAGAGCATTCTAAGCAATGGTTTACATTTAATTGCCATAGCCAAAAATTAAATACTTGAAAAGTCTACTGTGAAATCTATTGATTTAAGGTTGTACTTATTACTCTTTATTTTTTTAAAAATAAATCTAATTATCAAATCCCATTGTGATATTCCTGTGTTGTGTGATATCAATCTGTATTCCAGGGTCATTTTAATCCTTAATGACTGCTCTTAAAGGAACTCTTACATTAATTTTTATAAACTTAATAGAATAAATATCATTTATTCTGTAATAATTAAATTCTGTACATAAAAGTGGCAGCTTAAAGGCCACTGTTATACTTTTTTATATTTTAATATGAAATAGTAAATTTATTGAACCAAAGAAATGTATGTTTTAAAACAATATCTTACAATTAAGTGCAGAGTCAACAAGTTATTGTCAATAGGCCACAAGTCAAACAATTAGATTAAATTTTTAAAAATTGTTTTTATGCTGAAGGCTTTCATTTCTCTCACCATTTGTTTCAGTTGGAGAAAGGGTATCATAGAACCTGATGAATAGTAATAATGCTGGGTAGGAGGAGAATACATAAGAACACACATTCTCCCGTATTGTCGACAGACATTCTGAATTACTGTGTTTATACAGCTTGGAAATTCTGTCTTTAAAGGCAGCAGGAATTTGAGGCAGATCATATCTTACTGTGGTTTCTGGCTCACCTGATTCCTGCCACCTTAGGAGTAAGGACTGTGGAAATAAACAAAGACCTCCCAATGAGAAAAACCAAAGGCATTTTTCTTCAGAGCTTGTAATAAACAGGAAGTCTGTCATGTCACTTGTGTTTTGGTAGAAACTCAAAGGCAGGCAGAAGTGTGAAGGTGCAAAAGAGGAAAGCTTGGCAGTGCAAAAGAGGCAGTGCTTCAGGTGTGTGCTGCTAGGAGTGGAAGCTGGAGGGGGCTAACTAGAAGCAAGCATCACTGTGATTAGCTAGGGGTGCATTTTTAACTTTCTCTCGTTGATCTTAAACTGGACATAGGGACAACCATTAGAGAAACTATCAATTATCAGTTAAGTCCTGGACATTTGGGTCTGTTAATTCAATTATTACTTAGCCTACTGGATTATAGCTAGAGATAGCAATCCGGTTTACCCCAGACTGACTTTCTGGATTGTTTATTGTAGATAATGTGTTAATGTGTTTGATTCCCTGGGCAGGTGGGCCACAGTTCCATTTGACACATATGGTTTAGCCATTGTCTGCATATTCAGTGTCTCAGGGGTCCTGGGAGTACCGAGTAACTACTACTGTGTTAGGGGTTTTCTAGGGTAACAGAACCAACAGCGGGTGGGGTGTGTCTCATGGGATCCTGAGGGCTGGAAAATCTGGATCCCATGAGTGAGAGAGTGAGATTAATACCACACCAAGCCTGTGGGTACTATCAAAAGTAGGCACACAGCATCATGTAAAGTAAAACAAGCTTATTTATTTTTCTTGTATCTGAGAGCTTATTCATAACTGACTTCCAGCTACTTTCAATTTACACGATAAAAGAAACAATTTACAATGTACAATGCCCTGGGTTCAATCATTTTTATTAACCAAGTGATATGGCACAATCACAGAAGCACACAGAACCTTTTCTCTGAAGAAGATAAATTATACTTATCCCTTCTTATTCAGTGGTATAAACTTAATTGAATAAATATCACAGTGTCCTTCGACAGTGTCCTTCAACATTTTTTTTTTCAGTGAATTCTGTTATGGGTAGGGTGGATAAAATGACCCATTATTTTAGAATTTTGTGCTAAAGACTACTTGCAGATGTTAGGGGTAAATAAGAAAGTAACAATGAGATCTGAGTTTTTTTTTTTTTTTTTAATTAGGACATCCCTTTTAAAATATTTTTTTAGTTGTCAATGGACCTTTATTTTACTTAGTTATATGTGGTGCTGAGAATCGAACCCAGTGCTTCACACATGCCAGGCAAGCATTCTACCACTGAGCTACACCCCCAGCCCACAGGACATTGGTTTTTGACTAATCTTAAATGACCTGATTCATCTGAGTAGACAGGAAACAGCATAAAACTACAAATTTATTTTGCACAAGATGAAATCTCCAATATTTTTTTGAAGTGAAAATTATATCATCACTTAATTACTCAGGGGCACCTGAAGACATTTTCAGAGAAAAAAATAAAGTTTACAATACATTTTAGAAAAACACAAAAGAGCCAGTGTGGTGGTGCATACCTGTAATTCCAGCAATTTGAGAGACTAGGGTAGAAGGATCACAAGTTCAAAGCCAGCCAAGGCAATTTAGGGGGACTGTCTCAAAATAAAAAACAAAATAAAAAGGGCTGGGATATAGCTCAGAGGTAAAGTACTTCCAGGTTCAATTCTTAGTACCAAAATAAAATAAGAAAGAAAGAAAAACACAGAAGAAAATACAAATAATAAATCTCTCAGGATGACAATATGGAAAGAAATAGCAAAGGGTGGTTAATATGATTAAACCGAAAGTTATCAAGTACAAACAAAAAATTATTATTTAACACAAGGAAAGTTCCCCTAGGAATTATTCACAGGCAAGTAATAAAAAAGAATAAATTTCCACAAAAAGGGAACCCTGGTTTCATTTGCTTTATGATGCAACTACAAACTTACTAAGAAAGATAGATATTAAAAATAAATTGCTTTTGAGAAATTGAGGATTATTTGAAGAAAAGTTTGTTGTGTTTTTTTCTTCTTAAATAAACAAAATAAAATCAAATTCGATGTCGACTTATTTCTCACTAAATTTTATATTTGTTCCAGTGAGCACTATCAGATTTTGTGGACATTCCTGGTCTTTTGACCTCTAACAACATTTGTAGTGTCTCTCTGGGGATTAGAGACTTAACTATTTTTATATTACTTTTTGTCTCAGCTTTTTCAATTAGAAAAATAAATCAGACCTGATTTTTTTTTTTGCATTTATTAGCTCAATTGTTTTCACGCCTACCACTGAATAAGAAGGGATAAGTATAATTAATCTTCTTCAGAGAAAAGGTTCAGTGTGCTTCTGTGATTGTGCCATATACTTGGTTAATTAAAATGAATGAACCCAGGGGCATTGTACCACTGAGCTACATCCCTGCCCTTTATATATATATATGTAATTTTTTTTTACATGTTTTTGAAATAGGGTCTCTCTAAATTGCTGAGGCTAGCCATGATCTTGCATCTTCCTGCTTCAGCCTCCAGATTATAGGCATAGGATTCAGCTGGGATCACAGGCATACACCATTACACAGGGCAAATCATGTATTTTATTCAAATGCTTTATTTTATTTTGAGTAGAAGAGTAAAGCAAAGTATTAGCCTTGGCCTACTCCTCCTCCAGGCACTCTCTGAAATAAATGCCCTGCAGATTTGGAAACAAAAGGGCTGCCTTTATAGTTCGGTATTATTCAATCATTAGTTATGAACTGAAGATGGGAAGGGACAGGGAAGTGGAGATGGGAGGGATGGGTAACTTCTGTGGAGTAGCTCTAGTCAGCTGAGGGCAAATCTTTGGGAAAGGGAAGCAGGTCCCCTGATCTGGCAGAGGTCCCAATTAGCATGCTAAGGGCCTCATCCATTTATATCCAGCAATTGCCAAGCTAGCCTAAAAAAATAATGATGGCTGTAATGTTGTAGTTATTGATCTGTAATGAAATTCCCTTCCTTCCTTCCTCTCTCTTTTCTTTCCTTAATACTATTTTTCTTTATTGCAAAAGTGACTTTTTTTTTCCCCTAGAGAATTTAGGGAGTTAGAGGGAAAAGAAGGTCTTTTTACAGGCTTCCATTATATAAAAGTAGAAATCAGACGGAGTTCAAAGCCCAGCTCAGGAGCTTAGCAGCCTTTGACCTTGGTTTCAGTAGCTTAAACTAAGCTTCAATATCCTGCCTCAGGTAAAATGAGGGTGCGAATAATATTTGCTTCATAAAGTTGGTGCTCAGTAGTGTTATCTGTCCCTATGGCTTAGCAATAACCATTGTCAACATTTGTTCATGTGCCTTCTAGTCCTTTCTCTAAATTATGTAGATGAATATTGAAATCATGGCAAATAAAGCTGTTCATCCCACTCTTGTGGTTTAGATTTAGAACACTGCTGTTGTTGGTAACAGACTGGTTATTGATTAATTACCCTGATGGGAGAGAAGGTGGTTCTCCTTTTAGCTTAGCTGTAACCAACTGGTATAAGGGTTTTTTTTTTTCAATTTGAATTTTTGGATTAAAAAAATTAATAAAGGAATTGCCCAGTCCATATGTGTAGTATCACAAGCAATAATGAAGCATTTTAAAAAGGTAAGACTACTTTGAAAGTTTACTTAACTCCAAATAGCAGTAACGATCATTATAACATTATGAAAATATTTGAAATTGTGTTGTTACAAAAGGGGAATTGCTGTTCAGATTTTTTTTCTTTTCATCTTGATGTATTTTTTAACTTGGATTTTTTTTTTTTTTTGTGATACTGAGGATTGAATCCAGGGGTGCTTAACAACTGAGCTGTATCTCCAGCCTTTATTTTAAAAAATATTTTATTTAGAGACAGGGTCTCATTGAGTTGCTAAGTGCCTTGCTAAGTTTCTGAGGCTGAGTTTTGAACTCTGGATCTTCCTGCCTCAACCTGCCGAGCTACTGGGATTACAGGTATTTGCCACCCTGCTAGCCTGGAATATTTTTCAAAAAACAAAATTATTGCCAGGTATTCTCTTGTGTTTTTGATTCTCAAAACCCAAATAGCCTTTGTGAAAGGTAAAACAACTGAAGTTGAGAAGAGTATTTTTTTTTTTTTTTTAGTTTTTAAAGTGAGGTTTAATATATTTATAGTGAGGTTCTTCAGTGTACAGCTTAAAGGATGTTGATACATGTGTATACATGGACTCACCATCCTGATATACAACATCTCAGTGCCCAGAAGACCCAGCCCCTCAGGTACATCCCGACTGTCTGTTACCAACAACAGCAGTGTTCTAAATCTAAACCACAAGAGTGGGATGTTTTGCTCACAAATTCTGAGGGCTGTTCTCAGCTTCCAGAAGCCTCCATGTTCCTTGGCTCCTGCCTCCTTCATCCATCTTTAAGCCCAATGACTTGAGTTTTTCTCAAAATTTGTATTTCTCTTCCTCCTTTGTCTTTCAGACCCCAACGGGAAACATTTTCCAGTTTTAAGGATTCATATGCCCACTTGGATAATCAAAAATTACTTTCAGTCTCAAGATCCTTCACCTTAATTACATCTGCAAAGTGCCTTTTGCCATGTAATATAATGTATTCATAGGTTCTGAGGATTAGGCTGTGGATATATTTGGGTGGGGTCACTATTCAGCCTTGTTGGACCTGTTTTAGTCAGTTTTATCATCAATGTGACTAAAAAATCTGACAAGAACAATTTTAGAGGAAAACAAATTTATTTGGGGCTCATGTTTTCAGAGGTCTCAGTCCACAGATGGCCAACTCCATAGCTCTAGGAGAGTGAGGCAGAACATCATAATGAAACGGCATGGCAGAGGAAGACAGCTCAGGTCATGACAATCAGGAAGCAGAGAGGGAGCTCTGCCTACCAGGGGCAAAAAAGAAACCCCAAAGCCATGCTCCCAATGTCCTACTTCCTCCAGCCACACCCTAGCTGCTTATGGTTCCACTCAATTAATCTATATCCCTGAATTAATCCACTGATTACATTCGGGTTTTTATAATCTAGTCATTTCACGTCTGAAAATTCTTGCATGGTTTCACAGATGAGGTTTTGGAGGACACATAATATCTAAACCATAAAGGTACTTCCCAGTTTTAGCATGTTATTATTTTATGAGAACTAATGTTGAACAAAAGTAAGACAGTGGAAATTCAGAGAGGCATTGACTTGTTTTCTATGCTTGGAAAACAAGTTTTACATTAGCCCATGCCTATAGGAAAAAAATTCTTTGAGCAAAAGGGTGGGTCATGATGTAAAACAGCCCCCACTGTTTCTACATACTTGAAGATCTCCCTCTCTCTGAAAGTATTCTACAAATCTAGATATAGCTGGGAGAGGGTAGGGGTGGCTGGTTCAGTGCTAGATCTGCAGGTTCTTCTGGAGGGGTTCACAACCTGTCTGGTCTTTTCTCCAAATTGCAGAATCAAGCTGATTATGTTTTAGATGGATTACCCCTCACCATAGTTGAGGTAATGACCTACAACTGTTTCCTCTAGGGAACTGGAGTAATGTATTTTTCCTATTTCTATGTTTTCCAAAAGTCTTATTGTATCCATCTTACTAATTTACTTATTGGTAAATCTTTCAGCATATCTTCTCTATTCCCCAGAGCAGAAAATCACAATGCAAAGGATACAGATGTTGTTAGGAGGTTGATCACTAGGGACTTTTGGCAATTAATATATCACAGTAGCCAAGAATGTTGTCTTGGGTGTTCCCTGCACCACGCACACCTTCCATTTGAATCTTTCAGGTGCTGTCTCTGGCCAAGGTAGAGTTTCTTCAGATACACTGAGGAGCAGTAATTATAGACCTTTCCAACAGAGACAGACTTAGAAGATAATTTACTAACAGGAGACTAGTATATGATTAATATGTAATTTAAGTTTGGTTAGTGAAAATATTTGTATTCAGAATCATCAAAATGACTCAAGTACAAGTCTTCCTACCTTCACTTCATCAGTGGAGAAAACCACTACTATGAAAAAAGACCACTAAGTATGTCTTGTTTTATAAACTTCAATCAATTGTGAATCCATTTTGCATTACTTTAAATAAACATTTAAGCTAACAAAACATACATGATTGGTTAAGTTCGTCACTTCTGCTTTCAAATGACGCCCTGGTTACTTTCAGATGGAACTAGCAGCTTTCAGTTTTTATTTTTTATCCCCCAGGAAAACTCATACAGTATATTTTTCAGTGCTTTGTTGGTGTCATTGTTGGCCTCTCTTCCTTCCAGTTCCTTTGACAGCTTCTTGCCTGATGTTTTTCAGCCTGTGCTCTTCTAAGCTTTATAGAAATACATAAATTTTGCTGTTTGATTTACTTGACTTCATTCACCAACATCATCTAAAATGCTATGATTAATGCTGAGACCACATCCACATTAAAAAAAAAAAAAAAAGCCAAAGGGGTGAATTTTATGTCAAATGCAGTAAATAAAACAGAAGAGATTTATAATATGTAAAATTGTGAATTTATGAGTTAGTGTGTTGGGGCACCTATGCTGATGTTTATTAATATTTCTGTTGTTGAAGATGAGCTTTCCTCCCTCAGAGTACAAATTCTTCTTTCGTTGATTAGACTCCAAGGGAAGAGATCATCTGCTGTTTATGACATGAATGTCTGCTGCCACTCCAAGGAAAGTCATATGTGCCTTTATATTATTTCCATTTGCTTTTAACAGGATGCACTTTATAATCAAGATTCTCACATAACAGATGGCACATTATAATCAAAAGGGATTCTTGAAATTTATATTTTAACATTTGTTCTTTTAAGACACTTCACACTGAAGAAATGTACTATTGCCTTAAAGAAAATGTGGATTATATTTTGTTTCACAGCCAAAAATTAATGATATGAGAACCAAGTGGTGGTTTGTTACACAATAGTATGGTTGTAGCATAGTTGAGTTTGCATAGATCAGTATTTTTTTGGGGGGGGGGTACCAGGGATTGAACTCAGGGGCACTCAATCACTGAGCCACATCCCCAGGCTTATTTTGTATTTTATTTAGAGACATGGTCTGAGTTGCTTAGTGCCTCATCATTGCTGAGGCTGGCTTTGAACTCACAATCCTCCTGCCTCAGCCTCCCTAGCCACTGGGATTACAGGCTTGTGCCACCCTGCCTGGCACAGATCAGTATTTTATGAGTTCATTTATGCTATGTGATAAAACATCAGGATTGACTTGCTCCTATGAGTTCCTTATATGAGAGTCCTATTTTAGTGATCTGAGAATGAGGGCTGCCTATTAATTTAAGTTATATTTACGTGAGCTCTTAGATCACCATGCGTATGTGCTTACACCAAAGATGTAGCTCTTTGGAAAGACTTCAATTGAAGATATTCCTCTTCCTGCCTCATAGGCTGAATCAAGAAGTTGTTTCTGGTACTAGAAATGATTTTTCTCTCTGGTCCATACCCAGCCGACTCAAGGGCTGAAGGGGATTGTAAGATCTGTGAAAAGTTTGTGTGTGATATTCTGCAATTTGGAGAGAATTACTTTTAATAGAGAAGTGCTTTGAAGCTGTGGAGTGAAATATACAGCATCATGAAGCACCCATATGAAAGGGTTCTTTTCTTCAAGATGTCTGGGCCCACAGAGGCGATGTTCACCTCTGATCATTGGTCTCTCTTCTCCTTGGAAACAAATTGTGAGATTCTGTGGCATGTTCAACACACATCTCTTTCCTAGGCTGCCAGAGTTCATGGAATTATAAACATCTGCTTTTACCTACACCTAACTGTTCTTTTGTGTCTTCATTCAGACATAAGATCTGCAAAAATGAAAAACTTTTTAGAAAACCAGCACAGTTCTATCTATCCCCTGAGAGCACTGAGGGGCAAATTGAATTTAGGATACTGACATGAAGCATGTGATTGCTGAAAAAACGAGGAGAATGAGCAGAAAGCAGGGGGTAGATGCTCTCCTCGACTTGGTAAGAATCAGCAAATGAAGGAGCCTTACAATTTGGGGGTTTTTGGGATGCAAAATTTGACCCTTGGAAGTTAAAGGTTCTAGGGGGATGCAGGGACATAAATAAAAGTCTTAAAGAGACAAAAAAGTCCTGGCTTAAATTTGGACTATATCTTATTTGAAAACAATACCTGATCTTCTGATGGGAAGAAATTGGTTTAAAAAATGACAACTCCATTAAGGAACATATTCCTAACTACCTTGCTGCCGGAAAGGCAATCTGAATGTCACAGGCTTGGAACCAGTCATGTCTATAACACGCTTGGATCCAGTCACTGATACGGTGATTGAAGTTTGGGTTCTGGGCACCAGTTTAAAGTTTTATCAGTCTACTTTTCCCAGTTCCTCTGGTCCATTCTGCCATCTCTC
Source organism: Ictidomys tridecemlineatus (assembly GCF_052094955.1). Taxonomy (NCBI): domain Eukaryota; kingdom Metazoa; phylum Chordata; class Mammalia; order Rodentia; family Sciuridae; genus Ictidomys; species Ictidomys tridecemlineatus. Next base: position 55,467,754 of record NC_135487.1, read on the forward strand.
CTTTCTACTTTCTTCTGCAAATTATTTGTTATACCAGATATTGACCTTCAACTAGAAAGCATTTTATTGTTTTCAGATTGTTTTAGAGCTATTATTTTTTTTTAAAAAAAATTTACAATCAAATATTTATTGTTATACAATTATTTTTTAATCTAAAAATACCCCCTCTTTTAGAATTTTTCCTTAGGTAAATGAAATTATTTTATCTTTAAAATGTTGAGATTGACATTCTTTCTTCTGTCATTCCCTCAAAATGTTTCTACTATCCCTTTCTCAATCTCCTCCTGTTTTTGGTTTTCTCTGGTTTCCAATTAACATTTAAAAGTACATTTAAATGAACACTAACCAAAGGGTCCAAGGTTAAGGAACACATGAGAAAAGAAGGAGGAGAGTGAAGACAAGAAGGGAAAGGAGAACAGGGGGTGTTGCAGTTCTAAGCTCATTTCTACAGGTGTCTGTCACTTTGGGATCTCAACTTAAATTACATGGCATTTACTAAGGGGACTAAATCATGGAAAAACAAGGATTCTAACGTCTTTGAATCACAGAACATTGCTGTAATCTGTACATTAAAAAGACATATTGGGCTGGGGATGTTGCTCAAGTGTTAGCGCTCGCCTGGCATGCGTGCGGCCCAGGTTCAATCCTCAGCACCACATACCAACAAAGATGTTGTGTCTGCCGAGAACTAAAAAAAAATAAATATTAAAATTCTCTCTCTCTCTCTCTCTCTCTCTCTCTCTCTCTCTCTCTTTAAAAAAAATAAATAAACATATATGACTTAAAAAAAAAGACATATTATTCTTGCCTCTATAATGAGACAATATACTTTTCTTTTTAATTTTCTGTTATTGATTAGTATTCTGGTACCTGCTTGGTGCTCAATATATAGTGTGTGTCCCCCAATATAACATTACCCAAATCAAGACAGTTTTGAAACTAAAATGAATGCTATTGATAACTATGCAAATTGAAACATTGAGTCCTTTTATTTATATTTGCTAAATGGAAATATTAAACAGGCTTTCTTAACTTTTATACCTTTTCTAATCTCAGAAATCTTCCTACTGATGCATGAACTCATTTTCTTTTTAAAATTTATTTTTTTTGGTACTGAGATTGTGCTTTCTAAAACCACATTAAATGTCTCATAATTTATTCTCTTCCAATTCCTCTAATTAGTTTAATAATAGATTTAGGTGATGTTTCTACCTGCCCAAACTCTTGACGATGGACTTTTTCAAAAAGATATTTTAGCCAAGATATTTCTAATTAGACTCAAATTCCTGATATTGGCTTTTAAGTCATCAGTCTGTGTTATCAATAGGTTTAAAAATTGAGCTAGGAGAAAATAGTTCCTGATTATTGATGTCTGTTTGTATTCTGGGTACCTTCCTCCACATCTCTATCACAAAATAGTGCACTCTTTTTCAAAATCTGTTTTGTGAAATATTAGGTCTTTGGGTGTATTATTTAATATTATGTGGGAAAAAAAAGCTTTTCTGGATGAAGTTCATTTGATAAACTATGTTAAACAACTGTTAAACTATGGTCTCTTTACTGTAGCAATTCTCCATCTTTAATAAACAAGTGTACACAATTGCTGTGAGAAGTTTATGGTAAGCATTTTCAAACAATGGAACTTATTCCCTATCTTCTTTTTTAACTTCCTTTATCATAAAGCCAAAAGAGTAACAACCATTCTTAATTTTGTTTTTATCCCAATTGTCTAAATAATAAACTGTGAAAAAATATGAATTAGTGTTATATATTTCCTTTCAGGATGGAAATAGGCTTCATTACATGAGAATTCTACAAAACAAGCTGAATACCCAGATTGCAGCCACATAGCAGGTGGCTTTCAAGACTTTGGTGTCTCCAACTAACGACTTAATAAAGATAATACAATTAGTTGTTGAGAGTAAATAAGCCCAGATTTTGTAACAAGAATTATTTAGCTCACATACTTACATGTAACAGATGCCAATCATTTGAAAAGATTCATAGTGATTTCAGAAATAACTCCCAATTTTCCTAAGTCTCATAACACCATACCTATTGTAACACTGAATTATTTTCCAATTTGCTCCTATCTTTATTTAGTTCTGTATATCCCACAGAATATTATCTATCACCTTCCTCTTTTAGGGCTCAAGACCAATATTAAATTCTGCAGTAATTCAAAAGGACCATCCTTAAATATCAAACCCTTCTTAAATATTCTTTTAGAAAGGGGTATGCTTCCTTCTAACATGGCTGCTTACTACTTATTTGCATTAATATATGAAAATGTCTCACTGATGCACTGTGTTAATGAAGGTATGTTTTTAATATGCTTTGGTAGAATTCTGCTTGGACTCTGAATTGAATATAGACCCTCCTGCCCCTACACAGATGTCTGAGATTTTAAATATCCCTTGTTAGGAAGGGATTCTTTAGTGCTATCATTAAATTGATTTAATAAATCTGTAATGAAATATTCAGAAATGCTGTGCCTGTATTAAGCACAGAAAGACTAAAGATAAATGACACATTTTGGGTCTAATGTTGTGAAACTATATGTATGTGTTGCCTTTGTTTTACGGATAGAGTTGCCAGATCACTTAAGAAAAAAGAAAAAAGGTCAAGTTTATATACTAAATTAGAAAGTACATGGTGGAGACTTTAATCTTACAACTCTATGTTATAGTTTAAATTTTACATTAGATGATTTCTCATAGTGTTAAAATTATATCAATAGAAAATAGTATACTAAGAAGGGATAGCCATAGAATTGAGGAGGAAGATGCGGGAGAAAGGTGAGAGACTGGGGAACAACGAAAAACAATATATTAAGAAAAAGCACATTTATCTGAGCAGCATTTATTCCCAGTGTACATCAATTTTAAGTGTTAAATTAATCACTTAAAAACCGTGAACTGGAGGGCTGGGGACATAGCTCAGTTGGTAGTGTGCTTGCCTTGCATGCACAAGGCCCTGGGTTCAATCCCCAGCACCACACACATACACACAAAATAATAATAATAAAAACTGGGTGTTGGGCAATCCCCTTGACAGATATGGAAGCCTACTCTTTGAAGATTAGATAAGTTGCCCAAGGCCATATGCCTTGTAAGTGGAAAGGCCTCCAGAACTGGCTCTATGGCAGCCTTGTTCCATACTCCCCCCAGGCCATTGTCTTTAGCTATTTGTGAAGATATTGTTTCACAGAACATGTGTAACCATGTGACACAAGAAAGTCCAAGCAGAAGGACTTCTAGGGTCCATCAGAAGTACACTTGAAGGACTTAAACACATCTGGGAGTAGAGGAAGGATGACAGGGAGAAAGACTCACTGAGGTGAGAATTGAATGGTGAGATTTCCCAGTGAACCCAGTGATGCGTGCAGAGCTGGGGAACATGCAAAGGCAGCTCACTAGGCGAGGCTTAATGTTCTGTAATCTGTGTATTACTCAGAGTTTGGTTGGCAAAGTTGGAGCTCAGAGTATGTGTGGGAGCAAGAGAAAAAGTAAACTGGTACATCTAAGCTGCCTGAATCCTGACAGGCTGATCTTGAGGAAATATCATATCAGGGTAGGAATTTATGTGTTTAGAACTGCATGTCTTCCTAGGCTCTCTTGGAAACTCTCCATTTTTACATTTTCTGTTGTCAGATTTTATTAATTTGTCACATTTTTAGAGATTTGTAAATAAACCTTTTTGTACCTCACTTTTAAAATTGTTAGCTGAAGCATCTTGAATATAATTATCAGTAATGTTTTGAAACATGATTTTTCTTTGGGTTGGACATATTTCTTTTAAATTAAATTTACTTGTTGAATAAGCAGTATGTGCACACGGTAGAACATTCATCAGGTAACAATGAAAATGCTACTGAAAGTAATTCTTCCTAGCTACACAGTCTCCCAAAGAAGGCCATAGCCATTATTAACAAATTCTTGAGTATCTTTCAGAGATGATGTTATTGTACCCATTAAGTGTGTGTGTGTGTGTGTGTGTGTGTGTGTGTGTGTGTGTGTGAGAGAGAGAGAGAGAGAGAGAGAGAGAGAGAGAGAGAGAGAGAGAGAGAGAGAGATCTTTATTTTAAAAAACTGAATTATAGGGAGGCTGAGGCAGGAGGATCTTAAGTTCAAAGCCAGCCTCAGCAACTTAGCAAGGCTCTAAGCAACTTAGCAAGACCCTGTCTCTAAATAAAAAATTTAAAAAGGGCTAAGGATGTGGTTCAGTGGTTAAGCACCTCTGGGTTCAATCCCTGACACCAATAAAACAAAAAACTAAATTATAACTCAAAGTCCTAGGCAACAAAGATGGCTGGTGGTCTCTTAAAATTCTTTTTTCCCATTTCTTCTGTGTTAGCTAGAATCCTGATTTTTGATAGCTACACGATTGCCTATATAATAGACAATATTTCCAGCTTCCCTTAAAACTCGATGTGATCAAGGGATGAAGTTCTGGTCAATGAATATGAGTGACAGTGATGTGCAGCCTCTAGTTCCTACCCTGGTAAGGCAGATGCTCTCTCCCTCTTTGCCTTCCCTTTCCAGTCCTTTTGACTGAAACGAGTGAGCCTTCCTAGTTGATGTTGCAAAGAAAGAGTCAGAGGCTGGGTATTTCATACTTGAAGTCCCTGTAATAACTCTAGGTTACTTATTTCTGGGCTACTATGTGAGGAAAACAAATTAATATTAACCTTGTTAAGGTTTTGTTATATAACAGAACTGGTAGCCTAACAGTAATATAACAATCTCTATGCACTGCTTTTTTCCACTTAGTATAAAGTAGAGATTTCATTACATACAAAATTGTCAAGTGCTTTATAGAATTTAATTTTATGGTATATCATAATTGTTTGTCTAGTTGGAGAACTTTTAGGTTATTGCTAAACTTTGTTTAGAGTGTTGTAATTTATATCTTGTTCCAAACATTTTGCATAAGTGTAGAAATATTTGTAGCATATATTTTTAGAGGTAGAATTTATGGGATATTTTTAAGTTTGAGAGATAGTGTTTAATTATCTTCTTTGGATGTTGTTAATTTGTACTCCCACCAGCAAGAAATGAAAGAGATTTTTTTCCTCAACGCTTGCCAGCACAGTGAATTATTAAGTTTTTTGATCTTTGCCTGGTAGGTGAAAAAAATATATGTATATTATGCTCTTCATTTGCATTTAGTACAAATATATATATATATATATATATATATATATATATATATTTTTTTTTTTTTTTAAAGAGAGAGTGAGAAGGAGGGAGAGAGAGAATTTTAATATTTATTTTTCAGTATTTGGCTGACAACATCTTTGTATGTGGTGCTGAGGATCGAACCCGGCCGCACGCATGCCAGGTGAGCGCGCTACCACTTGAGCCACATCCCCAGCCCACAAATATATATTTCAGGGTCATTTATATTTCCTTTTCTACCAACATTCTGCCTTTTCTTGCCCAATTTGCTAATGGCTACAAAATGGCTTGGCAAAAGTTTTCTATTCTTCTTCTATATTTAGACTTGACAGTAAAAAGAAGTATAGATTTATAGATTCAGATAATTTTTTCCAGTATTGGGGAGCTATATCCCTAGTCCTTTTTATTTTGAGATAGGGGCTCATTAAGTTGGCCAGGCTGGCCTTGCACTTGTTATCCTCCTCCCTAGTAGCCAGAATTACAGGTGTGCAATTAAGCTCAGGTAGAAAGAAGTAATTTTTTTTTTTTTGGTGGGGGTGGGAGGAGTACCAGGGATTGAACCCAGGGTGCTTAATCACTAAGCCACATCTCCAGCCCTTTTTTAAAATTTTATTTTTTTTTAAATTTTGAGACAGGGTCTCACTGTTGTGCTGTTGAGGTTTTTAGCCCAGAGATAAATACCTCAACATGATGAAAATTTGGAATTTCATTATGGAAGTTATAGATATTTGTCTTCTTAAAAGGTAGATCTGGCAATTTCCCTCTGAGTATCTATTTGAGCTACTGACTCTTAAGCCAGATGAAGAAGGAATGAATAGGATTCATTAGTCTTCCATTTCATTGCCCAAAGCTCATTGACAAGAAATACACACATAACATCTCTAGGGCAGAGTAAATTAAACTCAGTTTTTGAGCCAAGGATAAGGTAGAGAATATAATTCACATCTCAGTAAATTGAATTAACCAGCTGGACCTACCTGCCACATGCTTCCTCAATCAGATCTGTATAATGTATCTAGTTACCCTGAGGGAAGGAGCAAGAATTCTGTTCAATGATTCACCATTTGCACCAACATTAGTATACCCAGATACACCCTGTGCCTTTGGATTGGGTAACCAAGGGCACTGATTACATTGGAAGTTTTTGCATGAAACAAAGTTCCTTGTCAGTTACTGGTAAGGTTTTTCAAAAGGCAGAAAATAATACATTCTCTTTTTTCCTTCCTTTCATCCTTCGTTCCTTCCTTCCTTCATTCCTTTTTTTGAGGTACTGGGGATTGAACCAAGGATGACCCACAACTACAACTGACCTACATCCCCAGCCTGTTTTCTTTTTAAATTTTGAGATAATATCCAAGTTTCCCAGACTGGATTTGAACTTGTGATCCTCCTGCCTCTGTCTCATGAGTTACTGGCATTATAGGCATATACCACTGTGCCAGGCTTAGTATATCCTTCTCAGAGGAATGCTTCTTGATTTGAACACAAACAATGGCTGCTTACATAAATGCTAAATTTATTGAAATAGCTTGTGAAAGAAAACAGGCAAATATTAAAAATAATGATATAGTTAACATTTTACCTGTATGGGGCTAAGGCCTTTTTTTTAAAAAATTTATTCACTCAATAAATATTTATTAGATTCTTACTCTATACAAGGCATTATTCCAGTTGCTATAAATAAAACAGAAAGTAAAACAAACAAAATTCCTTATCTGTATAAACTTAGCAGGAGTAGAATGGGGTCATGTGGAAACCATGGGATGTTCCCTCAGCCTTCCTGCTAAGAGAGCATAATCGAGCCCCTGTTTCTTGTTCCTGTCGTCCTTCCCTGCTGCAGTCTAGCTGGGCACAAAATAACCGAGCCACCACAAAGCCTTGTAGATTCAAACAGCAACTCTTTATTCTTGAACTCTCACTGACACTCTACACGCACGTTCTGGGAAAATTACACTCCCTTCATCCGGCTCTGCGTACCAATTCTCTCAGAACCCCGTGAGAACTCAACGGGGAACTTCAAGAGCGGGTGCCTGAGGCAGCAGGATACGCCCTAATCCTGGATCCGCCCTATTCCCAGCAGGATCCACCCTAAACCTGGAGCCACCCTAATCCAGCAGGATCCACCCTAAACCCTGAGCAGGGTCATCTTTCAACCAAAAATGCCATGCATCATTCCTACTTGGCTATGGCTCTCAGCACTTCCCTTTTTCTTTTTCCTCAAATATTTGTACAATCCTTACTATCACCAGGATCTCTGAGAGTAAGGCTACTGTAATATGCAAGTAATTCCTGCATTATAGAAATGCCTTAATTTGAGGATGAAGACAGTTAAATGAATAATTCTAGTACCCAATATTTAGATCCACATCACAGATGGGAATGATATAATACAAAAGCCCTCAAGAGGAAGTGATTAATTATGTTTGAGAGATTTAGGGAATAATACTAAACAGAATTTTGAACAGTTTGGAAAATTTGTAGGGAGAAAAGGAAAGATTGAATGTTACTTTCTCAAAAAGAAAACTCCCTTTTTTTTTTTTTTGGTACTGGGGATTGAACCCAGGAGCACTCAACACCTGAGCCACATCCCCAGCCCTATTTTGTATTTTATTTAGAGACAGGGTCTCACTGAGGTTGCTTAGCACCTCACTGTTGCTGAGGCTGACTTTTGTAAGGGTCCGGCGAAAAGTCGGAGGAAGAGACCACCAAGAGACTGACTCATGCAATTGCAGAAGGGGATTTATTGAGGATCCAATTCAGCACGCTGAGGCTCTAGGCTCACTCAATAAGCTAGAGCAGCCCAGAGCCCAGAGCAGAGGCTAAGCAGTGCTTAAGTACACTTTTTGGGGAGGGCGGGGGGGCTTTGCATACATCAGAACAAATCAGCATGAGGCGAGAGAAAATTGAACAACAACTCTCATACATGATTAGCACATTCATTGGCGGGAACAGGTCGGGTGGGGGTGATTGGTCACTCCTAAGCGGGTACACATTCAAACTGATTGGTTTGGGCCCTGTATGCTTACGTGACAAACTGCACAGGGCCCTAGGCTAAATGGCCAGTAGGGCCGCTGTCTTAACTGTCTCAGGAATTTCAGGTTCTGGGTGTAGCAGAGGAACTTAACAATACTTGGTCTTTCACTTTTTAATTCAGGCTTTGCAGCTTAGAAACTTTACAATGCCAGGTCTTTCACTTTTTAATTCAGGCTTTGCAGCTTAGAAACTTTACCCTTTCACTTTGAACTCTGGATTCTCCTGCCTCAGCCTCCTGAGTCACTGGTGTTATAGGTGTGTGCCACCACACCCAGCTTCAAAAAGAAAACTTCAAGCTCAGAAGTTTAAGACACAGTGATTGGACATCTCTATGTGCCAGAATCTATGTTGAAGTAGAGACTTAAAAACAAATTATGATTTAATGAAGAATTTATTTTTTTCCATGCCAAGGATTGAACCCAGAGGCATTTAACCACTGAGCCACATCCTCAGCCCTTTTTTAAATTTTTATTTTGAGACAGGGTCTTGCTAAGTTTCTTAGGGTGTTGCTAAGTTTCTGAGGGCTGGCTTTGAACTTAAGATCCTCCTGCCTTAGCCTTCCAAGCTGCTGGGATTATAAACGTGTGACACTGCACCTGGCTAAATGAAGAAATTAAAAAAAATTTTTTGTGTATGATAGTGCTATTATGATGTTTCTAAAAAGTGAGTCCGTAGAGATCCATTGTGTGTGTGTGTGTGTGTGTGTGTGTGTGTGTGTGTGTGTGTGTGTGTAGTGCTGGGGTCTATCTAATCCAGGACTTTACACATGCTAGGCAAGTACTCTACCACTGAGCTATATCCACAGACCCTAAATATATGAAGATACATTTGTATGAGAGTTAAGATTTAAAAGAAAATATAGGTGGAGGGAAGAAGGCGGTGAGAAGTAGATGGCCAAATTGGCCATAAGCTGATGCTTGTTGAAGTTGGGTGGAGTACCAGGGACTCTTTTCCATAATAAACAGTGAAAACAATATCAAACTTGTTTCCTGTATTTGAGAACCTCATAGTCTCTTGGGAAATATTTTTAGCACTTTAGACCCAGTTCATAATTCACTATGAAAGGATGCATAACATTACAGAATCAAAGAATACTTCTTCAAAATAAATATTAACCCTAGCTGCTTCTACTATGTAGGGGGTGTGATGTAATCCACGTCAATGAGAAAATTGTTTCTATACAGCTCTCTTACCCTGGGGAGGAGAGGAGAAAATTTACATTCAGACAAGTTTACTCCTGTTTATCAGAATATATGGACAAGTCGTTGGATATATAAAGGGAATACCAGAGGCATACTTTGGAATGCCAGTATTCAGAAGGAGGAAGGGAGGGAGAAATGGCATTAGAGAGACAGAGGAGCATTGAGTGATTGTTGAGAGCCACAGTTTAGTCAGAATGACGCCTGGCATTTTTGCCAGAGGGAATGGTTGAAAGGTGACCCTGCTCTAGGATTGGGGGCTCCAGAATTAGGGTGGATCCTGCTGGGAACAGGGCGGATCCTGCTGCCTCGGGCGCCCACTACTTTGGAGTTCCTGTTGAGTTCTCCAGGGGTTCTGAGAGAATTGGCACGCGGAGCCTGGTGGAGGTGGTGTGTTCCTGGGAAGTGTATGTAGAGGGCCGGTGAGAGTTCGGGAATAAAGGTTGCTGTTTGAACCTACAAGGCTTTGTGGCAGCTTGGTTATTTTGTGCCCAGACAGACTGCCGCAAGTGATATTATGGATACTTCTATAAAGTTGGTGACAATAATATTGAAATGTTTGCGTGTGTTACTATTATGTACCCTCATCCATTGCCTCCAAACATGCACAAATGGCTGCCACATAAATTGGCTTCTTTGCTTTTTCTTTTCCTTTTTTCCTTTTTGCAGAAAACAAAGAAATATGCTTGATGCTCACATGATAAAACAACACAGTCATAGGAGGTAAGATTGAAGGACTCTTTGTAAGGGGGGTCCGGTGGAGCGTCGGAGGGAGAGACCACACAAGAGACTTACTCCATGCAAATGGCAAAAGGGGATTTATTGGGGATCCATTCCAGCGTGCTGGGGCTCCGTGCTCACTCAAGAAGGGAGAGCAGCCTGGAGGCCAGAGCAAAGGTCAAGCAGAGCTTAAGTACACTTTTTGGAGAGGGCGGTGGGCTTTGCATACATCAGAACAAATCATCATGAGGCGCGGGAAAATTGAACAACAACTCTGAGACGTGATTGGCACATTCATTGGCGGGAACAGGTCGGGCGGGGGTGATTGGTCATTTGTCAGCGGGTTACACATTCAAACTGATTGGTTCGGGCCCTGTGACAACTGCACAGGGCCCTAGGCTAAATGGCCAGTAGGGCGTTGTTTTAACTATCTCAGGAATCTGGGTATAACTGAGGAACTTAATAATACCTAATCTTTTACATTCAAGCTTTCCAGCTTAGAAACTTTACCCTTTCATCTTGGAGCAAGAACTCAGGAGCATTAGTGACGTGAGAGAATTAACCCAAGAAATGCACAGAAATCCTGGAAGGAAGAGGTCCAGGCTGGATATGCAGGCGTGTGGTTAAAATTGGAATTGGCTGGGTCAGAAAAGGATAATGAAACTAATATATTTAAATCACCAATGCTTCATTGGAAATAGTTTTATCTTGTGCTTTATTCTGTAAAGTGATGAGTAAAGATCTGGGGCAAATCCAGGTCCCAAATGACCATAAGAAGAAGAAGAACTTCAGAAAGGGGTATGGATATTTCTGACAGGAAGATAGAAAATGCTTAAGAGTAGGTGATGAAAGAGGGAACTTCTTGAAAGTAGGATACACCTTGCAGCCTTGGCCTTCATTTTATCTTATTAGAAAAACACAAACTATTGACTCTGAGTGCCTAGCAAGGACCTCTGCAGAAAATTGCAGTTACCATCTAGTCGAGATATTTACTTTCAATGCCTGTTTGCTTTGAAGTCTGCTTTAGGTAAAATGAAATCAATATGAAATCCCTCCAGGAATTTTGACCCTTATCCAACTACTTCAATGTTTAAAATTGTGTAATTTAGCTTTGTGCATCTGTGTTTATTGAACTGGTTCTTAGGCCAAAATTGTGGAGGTCGATAAAATTTCTGAATATATTCAACTCAGCAATCTTATCATTAAAGAAAAAAAAATTTTATAGACCCAAATTTGGCAGCCACATGAGGGTTTGAATGAAATTAGTACATCATAGTAAATAGGCCTGAGCTATTGAGTGAGGTGAAAAGTCAGCTTCTATCCAAGTGATTTTTATCAGATCTGGTGTACCCAAGAGCTACCACCTGACCCCCTAACATATATCATATCCAAGTATTAAACTTTGTTTCTCTGAAAGTAATGTCAAAAATACGGATTCTAAAAATTAGAGCTGTCTCCTGTCTTGTGACATTTACTGTTCTGAATAATAGCAGCAAGTACTCAAGAAAAAGGTCATGTCAGCAGAGGCCACATGGGGACTTGGGTGAGGCTGAATGGTATTTGCAGCACCCTTTTAAATGTAGCAATGATTTAGGGTGACTTTGATATGTTTTAAATTGTATTTAATCCATGTGGGACTATCTCTTTCAGTATTATGTTTGAATAAAATTGATTGTTGCAAAGGATCAGAGCACTATAACCCCTGGTCCACAGTCTTTGTGAATATGGTTACATTTTTAAAAGCATGTTTTTAATGTTTTAGAAATCCATACTAAGATTTTTACCGATAAATTTATGTAGCATATATGATTTTATCAGAACACAGCTGTATACTGTACTTTGGATCTTATACATCCCTCACCAAAGGCCCCTGTTTTAAAAGCTTGACCCCAGGGTGGTGCTATTGGGAGAGGGTGGAACCTTTAAGAGGTGGGGCCTAGTGGGAGATGCCTAGGTCATTGTAGCCATTCCCTTGAATGGGATTGTGGGACTCTGGTCCCTTCCTCTCCCTCTTTTTGCTTCTTGACCATGAGGTAAGTAGTTTTGCTTCTCCACACATTCCTGCTATGATGTGCTGCCTTACCATAGGCCAAAGCAATGGTCCAACTGATCATAGAGAGAAACCTCCAAAACTGTGAGCCAAAATAAAATTTTTGTCTTTATAAGTTGATTGTCTCAGATATTTTGTCACAGTAACAAAAAACTAACACCATACTTGATTGTTTATGTTTTATCTATACACAAGTTTTGTGTTATAATAACAGAATTCAGTAATCATGACAGATTCCAAATTGCCTGTGCCTGGAAGCCCTAAAATAGTTAGTATTTTGTTGTTGGTAAGTTTGCCCATATGTGGGTAAGGTCCTGACTGGATTCACTTACATGTTCAAGGAACAAGTTTCATATATGTTCCAGAAAATATGAGATATTCTTTGGTGTCATCTTAATGTTACATTGTCACTCTGACTTGTACTTACAACAATATGTATATTGCTACATACTGATTTCCAACACTCACTCAGCTCTCTGATCTGTCCTACAGGTATCATAATAGCAGAATGCATCTTAAGGGTAGAGTATAAAAGTATATTATAATAAAAAAAATTGCTAGATAGCTGGGAAGCCTTCATAATATGTTAGTATATTGTCACAGCTGCAAATTATTTGGCTAGACTGCATTAACTATTATATATATATATATATATATATATATATATATATAAATATAATCTTGCTTATTTATTTGACTTTTCCTTCTCATTCATTCTCTCTTTATCTTGTAATTGTAAGGGTCCCGCGAAAGGTCAGAGGAAGAGACCACAAGAGACCAGCTTCATGCAATGAGCAGGAGGGAGTTTATTGAAGAGGATCCTAATTCAGAGCGCTGAGGCCCAAGGCTCACTCAGGAAGGGAGAGCAGCCCAGAGCCCAGAGCAGAGATCAAGCAGAGCTTAAGTACACTTTTTGGGGAGGGCGGGGGTGAGGGGGGTAGTGGGGTGGGGCTTTGCATACATCAGAACAAATCATCATGAGGCACGGGAAAATTGAACAACAACTCTGAGGCATGATTAGCACATTCATTGGTGGCAACAGGTCAGGCGGGGGTGATTGGTCACTCCTAAGCGGGTACACATTTAAACTGATTGGTTTGGGCCCTGTGACAAACTGCACAGGGCCCTAGGCTAAATGGCCAGTAGGGCGTTGTCTTAACTATCTCAGGAATTTCAGGTTCTGGGTGTAGCAGAGGAACTTTGCGATGCCCGGGTCTTTTACATTTTAATTTTGCAGTTTAGAATCAGCTTAGAAATTTTACCCTTACAGTAATAGTGCCTTGATTTACTTTGGGAAACATTTTTATAAATGCATATTGATGCACGTGAAATAGTTGAATTTTGTCATGTTTTCAGACTAGAACTAATAGGATTTGCTGATGAATTAGATAGGGTTGGAGGAAAAGAGAGGGTGAAGAAAGATTCTGAAGAGTTTGGTTTAATCAGCTGAAAAAAGTTTCTAACATCATTTAACACAATACATATTTGTTGTTATTCATTATCTTCTGGAATTGTGACTTGTGTTTTGAAATCCAGAGCTTTCTCTTTATTCCTAGCAATTATAAACATACCTAGAGTATAAGATACTTTCAATAGGTAATCTGTTTAATGAATAAATGTGTGAGTATTTCTGTGGCAAAGATTTCACTGATTTAGAATTAAATATAATTAAAGAAAATGTATTATATAAAGTCAATTTTGATATTTTTGCAACTACCTTCAAAAACCAATTTGCCAACTTCAATTCTATTAACCATATTAGAATGTCAGGACTGCAAATGAACAAAGACTGTGTTAGGCTTAATATTGACCTCCTCCCAAATATATACATATTCTAATGCCTGAAAAATCTGACTAAGGAAAACAAATTTGAGGGGCTGGGGATATAGCTCAGTTGGTAGAGTGCTTGCTTCACATGCACAAGGCCGTGGGTTCAATCCCCAGCACCACAAAAACAAACAAACAAATAAAAAAATTGAAGTTGTGATTAGGGTTATGGACCTTGAGATAGAGAGACGTGGTGTTCAGAGAGGGAGGTGACAACAGAAGACCAAAAGGTAAAAAAGATAAGATTTGCTGGCTTTGAATATAGAAAATGTGGTCCATAAGCCAAGGAACGCAGGAGGCATCTAGACAGCAAATGAGGCAAGGAAACAGATTCTCCTCTAGAGTGTCCACAGAGATTGCAATACCTTCATTTTAGTCTAGTGAGACCATATTAGATTTCTATAGTACTAAAAGATAATGTCTTGATCAGTTTTGTCATAAGAAAATACCTAAACCTGGTAACTTATAAAGTATAGAAGTTTCTGTGGCTCATGATTCTGATGGCTGGAGGGTCCAAATTACAGGGTACTGACATCCTAGCTAGGCCCCTGGTCTGCAAGATGGAACAGAAGCAGAAAAGTGAATGACCTTACACAGAAGGGGTTAGCATGTAAAGTGACCTTGCTTTATAACAACCTGCTCTAGTGAGAATTCACTCCTGCAAGGCCAGCATTAATCCATTCATGAGGGTGGTGCCACTGTGACTTAATTACCTTCCAGTAGATCTCACACCTTAAAGGTTTCACCTCTTCAGTATTGCCACACTGGGCACCAAGCCTCCAGAACATGAACTTTTGGGGGAACAAACCATAGCAGATAATAAATTTGTGTTGTTTAAGTTTTTTAAACTAAAGCACTAAAGCCCTAATAGTTTTTTCAGCAGTGATGCAAAAGGGATATGAGCAACACTTTGACAGGCAGATGAGGGTTTGTGGGAATGGTGATATACCTGATAAAAAGGTAAGTGTTATGGGGCTGGGGATGTGGCTCAAGCGGTAGCATGGTCGCCTGGCATGTGTGCGGCCCGGGTTCGATCCTCAACACCACATACCAACAAAGATGTTGTGTCCGCCGAGAACTAAAAAATAAATATTAAAAATTCTCTCTCTCTATCTCTCTCTCTCCTCTCTCACTCTCTCTTTAAAAAAAAAAAAGGTAAGTTATGATTTAGATATGAGGTGTCCTCTAAAACCTCCTGTGGGAGACAATGCAAGGATTTTTCAGAGGTGAATCAATTTGATTTTTATCAGTTGTAACACAATCAGCGAATCAATCCACTGATAATGATTAATGGGAGGTAATTGTATGCAGATAGGTGTGGCAGGAAGAGGTGGGTCACTGGGGCATTCCTTTGGGGTTTATATTTTGTCCTTGTTGCCTTGCCCTGAGCTGCTTTCCTCCCTTCTGTCATGAAGTGGGCTCACAGCAGTGGAATCGGCCACCTATGACTGAGACCCCTGAAACCCTGAGCATCAAATAAACTTTTCCTCCTCTAAAATTTCTCTTGTCAGGGCTTTTGGTCACAGTGGTGAAAAATTTGACTGAAACAATAAGAGTGAGCAAAAACGGAGACAAGACAGGCCAGTCATGGTGGTGTATGCCTGTAATCTCAGCAGCTAGGGAGGCTGAGGCAGGGGGATCAGAAGTTCAAAGCCAGCCTCAGCAACAGTGAGGTGCTAAGCAACTCAGTGAGAGCCTGTCTCTAAATAAAATACAAAGTAGGGCTGGGGATGTGGCTCAGTGGTAGAGTGCCCCTGAGTTCAATTCCTGGTACACCTCCTGCCCAAAGGAGACAGACAGAAATTAAGGGCAAATAGGTAAGGGCCACATGTAGAGCACATAGAATATTAGTAACAACTGTGGAATGGCAGTTGAAGGCCTCAGAGTGAAGATCTTGAATGCCAGGCTAAGTGTTACAGTTTATGCAATGAAGAAGTTTTACTCATTAAAGATTTTAGAGTTGGAGAACAATAATAAGACTGGAGAAAATTTTAATATTAACTAGAAAATGGTGTTTAAGAGGACTGGAAGGGTCCTGGGTGCAAGAGCTTCTGATCTTGTGGAGCTAGGCATACTAACTTCTTGGTACATGATTTAATCAGCTTTTTCACTACTATGACAAAAGATCTGACAAAAGCAAGGCAACCAGGAAGCAGAGAGAGCTTTGCTCACCAAAGACAAAATAAAAACTCCAAAAAGCAGTGACCCATCTCTTCCAGCCACTCTCCACATGACTACAGTTACTGCCCAGTGCATCCGTATCAGTGGATTAATACAGGATTGGGTTACAGCTCTCATAACCCACTCATTTCACATCTAAACTTTCTTGCATTTTCTCACACATGAGCTTTAGGGGGACACCTAATATCTAAACCATAAGAGGATGTACATGAGTTTTTGCTCACCTTCCTGTAAGCTTCTGGGGGTTCCATTGTCCAGAAGCTCTCCTAATTCTATCCTTTTAGCCTCTTTATAGAGAGACTTCATTGCATAACTTCATTGCTTGACTGAAGCATGGACAACCATGTAGGAATGTGAGTGGACAAGAAGAGTATGATCTAATGATAGTAGCCAGACTGAGCAGGGAAAATCCAGCAAAGCCTGTCTGTTCAGATTCTTCTTGGCTTCTCTGTGTAGCATTCTTTCTTCTGGGTATAGGGCAGGATTCCTTCTGAAATGAGGGTCTTATGATCAGACAAGGTAGCTGAAGAATTTCTTTATGGCCAATTCTAAGACAGAAAGGTAGGGAAAAATTAGAGGTTCTATCCCCCACTTTAATTAAGGAAGAGCAATTCTTGTTTCTATGGCCTGCCCTGGGGAAGGTTTTCATATATATATATATTTTTTTTTCATTTACTGAAAAAATCATGTATATATTCACTGGAAAAAATCATATGTATATATGATTTTTTCCAGTGAATATATACATGAATATATACACACACATATATATATATGGGGGGATGCAGCTATGATGATATATATATATATAGCTGCTTTTCCCCCAAACTCTCCCAGCTCAAATGTTACCTGTAAGTACTAATATTAAACCTTCTCAATACTTTTCTCCCCCTCTCCTATCCTTCCTTCTTCCTTTCCTTCTCTCTCTCCTTCTCTCCCTTACTTCCTCTATGTTCCTTTTTCTTTTATCAACATTTATTGAATACTTTTGTGACTTGTTACCTGAAACTGAAGTAGGCTCTAGCAGAGGGGTACCATACTTTTGTAAGGGTCTGGCGAAGTGTCGGAGAAAGAGACCACCAAGAGATCACTCATGCAATTGGCAGAAGGGGATTTATTGATTCAGCATGTTAAGGCTCCATGCCCACTCAGGAAAGGAGAGCAGCCCAGAGCCCCGGGCAGGGGTTGAGCAGTGCTTAAGTATACTTTTTGGGGAGGGCGAGGGCTTTGCATACATCACAGTTTCTTTTAACAAATCACCATACACTGCGGGAAAATCAAACAATAATTCTTAGACTTGATTAGTACATTCATTGGCGGGAACAGGCTGGGCAGGGGTGATTGGTCACTTCTAAGCGGGATACACATTCAAACTGATTGGTTTGGGCCTTGAATGCCTACCTGCCGGGCTACACAGGGTCCTAAGTTATTAAACAACCAAATGGCCAGTAGGGCATTGTCTTAACTGCCTCAGGAATTTAACCCAGGCTTTGCAGTTTAGAAGCAGGTTTACAATGCCTGGTCCTTTACATTTTAACTCAGGCTTTGCAGCTTAGAAACTTTACCCTTTCACTTTATATTAGCAGGGAAGTCATCTCCACTCTGATCCATTTGCCTTACAGAGGTAGGTGGAGGAAAGATGGTGGCCCACTGGTAAGAAGAGCATAATGTATGAATGAGCGTTGGGACATGAAAGAGGGGGACTTAGGGGAAAACTTCGGAGGCCCTGAAACAGAGGATGACTTACAACCACTGAGCAGGGGTGCTAGAGAGAGAAAGCCAACAGGAGGTTATAGCCCAAGTTGGTAATTTCAAGCTGAGGGAATATTTTTTAAAAATAAATAAGACTAATATTCAATTTTAAATCATTAATGTTGCATTGGTATAAAGAGCCTCCAGTAAATCTTCTATATAAGAAATGCCTTTTTTTTTCCTGGTACTGGGATTGAACCCAGGGTCACTCTATCACTGACTATATTCCCAGCCTTTTAAATTTTTCATTTTGGGGCTGGGGATGTGGCTCAAGCGGTAGTGCACTTGCCTGGCATGCGTGTGGCCTGGGTTCGATCCTCAGCACCACATATAAACAAAGATGTTGTGTCTGCTGAAAACTAAAAAATGGGTCTTAAAAAATTCTCTCCCCCCCCCTCTCTCTTTAAAAAAATTTTTTTTTTCATTTTGTAACAGGGTCCCTTAAAGTATCTGAGGCTAATCTTGACCTTGCCATCCTCCTACCTCTAGAGTCACTGGGAATACAGGTGTGCATCACAGTATCAGGCTTAGAAATGCTTTCAAGAAGAAATCAAGGACAAGTGGCTGAATTCCACCTGTGGGTTAGTGTGGGAGCAGAAAGAAAGGAAGAATCTTAGAAGGTGGATTGAGATTTTCTTGGCATTAGAAACTGGAAAGACAAGTGACTGTGAGAATGGTAAGTCTTGGGAAACACAGAGATCCTAGGAAAGACATGGCAAAGAGATTGAATTGTCATCAGTGTTAGAATAAAACAAAAAACAAACAAACAAACAAACAAAAAACAGGGATACCATCGGAGAGAATATAGTTGTCTTAGTACTACCTTAAGGCGGATTACTTCATCTTTTGATTTACTTCATGTTCTGGGAAGTATCAAGTGTCACAACCCAGACACCTGGGAAAAGGAAGTCTCTAGAGAGGGGTGGGCAGTGTTAGATTACAGGAGAAAAGAAGGAAAAGTGCAGAGGTTTTATAGGCAGGACAGGAGTCCACGGGCCACAGGTTACTCCTTGTGTCACACTGACATGCCAAGGAATTGAGTGTAATATCTGATTTCCTGCAGGAAATTTAACATTTCTACTTATAAAATTCTTTGTTTTATATATTAATTTGCTTTTAAATAAAATAAAATGTATGATATACCTTCAAGGATGATGATGATGATGATGATGATGATGATGATGATGATGATGATGATATTTATTTTTTGTGGTGCTGGGGATTGAACCCAGGTCTTTGTAAATGCTAAGCACTATACCACTGAGCCAGATCCTCAGCCCAGGACTTTAATTCTTGATGAACTACTTTAATATATAAACTAGGTAATTTATCTCTGTGTACCTGGATTTAAGCTAGTTCTTGAGTTTAAACTATAGAAGGTGAATAAAATTATCTGGAAATTCTGAGCCCATTCCCTGGGTGATCTTGCCAGTAAGAAATAGAGTTCACTAACAATCAAATAAGATTCTAATTATCAGTAGGTTGCAGTTAATTGACAAGTACATTTTGACCAAGGAATAGTATGGGGAGTTAGTTTCTATCAAAATAATTTTCATGTAGTCATTCTCTAATCCCTATGCTCTTCTGGTATTAAATCCCAGAATTCTAAAAATCAATATCAAGGGTCCAGATGTATTTATAATAATTTATATTTCAAATAAGCAGGAACAGTGTGCCAGGAACATGGCTCCTAATGATATTAGACAAGTTGATTGAGATACTAAAGGAGGGACACTAGAGGTAATTGACTATAAAGCTTCAGTTGCCTAATCTTTGGAGCTAGATCAGTACACCTGGTTTGAATGTAGACCACAGATTGGTGCCTTCTCCTGCTTTGTAATATTTGTTGATTTGAATCATAGTATAAGAGCTCAGGGAAAATGGCCCTATTAGTAGAGCCTCCAGACAGAATTAGGTTATGTCTCTATTTAGAACAATAGTTCTAAATATCTTTTAAGTTTACAGAACATTGCTGAATGCTGGAGTTTTTGTGACATATGTTATAGAATTAATTTTCCTCTCTTTGCAATTTATTATTCTTCCTTTTTAATTGTTTTAATTCTGCATCACTATTTGATGAAAAATATTTATTTCCCTTATCTGGCTAGGTACATTCAAGAGGCAAAGTACTTTGTGTCTCAACAAATAACTGATGATGTTTTGGTTTCAGTTTGGGATTAACCTGTGCCTTCTTTATTCTTGTGAATTGGATATTGCCTACGTCATTTTCATGATATAATAGGTCTATTTAGCCCAAAGTTTTGGCAGATAGATATTGTTCTAATACAGAGATTTTTTTCAGTTGTAGTTAAAGTGGGGCTTAAATATTAAACAAAACAACATATCTAAGGCTTTATGCTCCTTTGGTGTGTACTGGCACTTTTTTTGGGGGGGGGTACTGGGGATTGAACCCAGGGGCACTTAACCACTGAGCCATATCCTCAGCCCTTTCTTTAATATTTTATTTAGAGACAGGGTCTCACCAAGTTACTTAAGGCCTCCCTAAATTGCTGAGGCTGACTTTGAACTCATGATCCTACTGCCTCAGCTTCGAGAGCGGCTGGGATTACAGGCGTGTGCCACCATGCTGGGCTGTACTGGCACTTTTTTTTTTCTGGCACGTTTATAATCACTTATTTACTGGGTATTCATTGTCCAAATCATATGTATTAATTCTAGACACTTGGAATGATAAATAAAATGCTATTTCTCATCTTCAAAAGATTTCATTATATCATAAAAGAGAAAAGAAAGTTAGCCAATTAGTGTGATATAAAGGATGGTAAATAAGTCACAGGGGTTCATGGGAGAGTAAGTTCCTTCTTGGCTTGAGTCAGGAAGGTTGTGAGGTCCCTATCAGAGTTGGAGAGCTTGAGTACCTCACCTCCATAGGGGTACCCCACTTTTGGCCAGATGCTCTCATCTAGGGCAGGGCCGGCTCAATTGTACTCTGCAGTCTTGGCTTGGGATGAAGTAACTGTGGCTTTATAAAAACAGCAGTTTTGAGCTGAGAAAATGGACTAATAAAAAATATCCTCTCATTTAGTGGTATGCTGCAGTCTGACTGGCTGGGCAAAATAGCTGGGGAGTGACGAGGAACTTGTGTAGATTGATACAGCAGGAGTGGGAGCCGTTTCTTGTAGGAACAGGAGGGGTATATATACATTCCACACAGCTTATCTTAATTAACATAAACTAGATACAGCAGTCAACCAATAAGGAATCTCCACACTTATTGGCTCGCTGGCATTACTTCACAAACCACTCCCTCTGGCAAAATGCCAGGCGCCATCCAGACTTGTTTACAGACCCTAACAGTGGTATATTTATGATAGGGGAGATTATAACTTCAAGTACAGAAGAAAGGTTATTGAAATGTTGGAAATTTTGAAAATGCTCTAAAAACAGAAAGTTTGTTGAGTAAGGAAAAATTATTTTTTTATTTTGTAAAAAAATAAGAGACCAAGTTGCAGGGAAGTAGGATTAGCTACATCTGGTTTATAGAAACAGCACTGCAGTCAAATTTCCAGTTGAAATACATCACAGCCTCCAGTGCAAAAAGGGACCTTTTCTAGCATTTATATGAGAGACTTTAAGAGGTTTTCTGATTAAATTAGCAAATTTCGAGGGCCCACATGTTAATTAGGACAGAAATCTTAGATGAATTAAATTAGCACAAAGAGGAATTTGTTATAATAAAAATGAAATGTGTAATAGAATCCATGAATAGAAAAGCAGGTGCTTTTCAGGAATAAGTCAAAGGAGGAGCTTAAGTATTCCAAATTATCTTGTCATTTCTCATCTTTGCTCACCTCCATATATCTATCTTATTTTCCTTTCTCTCTTTCTAGGTCCTTTGTCTTTGGTTCTCTAATCTAAATAACAATAAATATTTCCCCTTTTCCCCAACATGTCCTAAGATTTTCTTATTACTGCTTCAGCCACTGGAGAGAAATTAGTTTTTATTCTCAGCTTCTGTTCCTCAAATTACAGGAAAAGGATGAATTGGTTCGGCTGGAGTCAGGTACCCACCTTTGTGTAAATGACCAGAGCTAAAGGGAAATGCAATGGTGGGCCAGTAATGTTCAATTGACTATTGGATAGGAGGGGGAGAGGGATGCCAATCTCTTGTACTGGTGGAGCTCTGTGGTGTAAATACTCTCACCATGACTAATTTGCAGTTTAGAAGGTGATACCCCCGCTTGTGGTGTTGGAAGAGGAACTAACAATCAGCTTTCATCAGATAATATAAAGCAGCACCCAGAATGGCTGTTCCCATAGCAACCATGTGGATGAGAGAACATTTCTTATGAAAACAGGTGACGATGGTCAAACAAATCAGTGCATCTAACTCAGCCTACATTATACAATAAATACTGCCTTCCCCCTGAAAGGGTAAAGTTTCTAAGCTGGAAAGCTTGAATGTAAAAGATTAGGTATTAAGTTCCTCTGTTACACCCAGAACCTGGAATTCCTGAGATAGTTAAAACAACGCCCTACTGGCCATTTAGCCTAGGGCCCTGTGCAGTTTGTCACAGGGCCCGAACTAATCAGTTTGAATGTGTAACCCGCTTACGAATGACCAATCACCCCTGCCCGAGCTGTTCCCGCCAATGAATTTGCCAATCACATCTCAGAGTTGTTGTTCAATTTCCCCGCGCCTCATGATGATTTGTTCTGATGTATGCAAAGCCCACCGCCCTCTCCAAAAAGTGTACTTAAGCTCTGCTTGACCTTTGCTCTGGGCTCTGGGCTGCTCTCCCTCCTTGAGTGAGCACAGAGTCCCAGCGCGCTGGAATGGATCCCCAATAAATCCCCTTTTGCCAATTGCATGGAGTAAGTCTCTTGTGTGGTCTCTCCCTCCGATGATCCGCTGGACTCCCCTTACACCCCCCACTAAACACATGCGCCTTTATACTCAATTTTTTAAAGGTAAAGAATTAGCAAAATGAAATAAAATCAGAGAGTTTATGGCAAGACAGTCATATCTGCATAAAATGTGGGAAAATTTCCTGTTTTCTTAGATATAAAATTCAAAGCAAACATGTCAAACTGAAGACAAAAACTTAGATATGTTGATATAAATATTTTAACTATTTAAAAAAAACTTTTTATTTTGAAATAATTAAAGACTCAAGGGAAGTTGCAAAATAATTTAGTTTCACAAACCTTTCTTCTCCCAGCTTTCACAATGCTATGGTTTGAATGCTCCAGTCCGCTCCAAAACTAATATTGAAACTTGATCCCCAACGCAATAGTATTAAGGAGAATGACCTTTAGGAGGTGATTGAATCATGAAGGCATAGCCCCTAATGAATGGGATTAGGTGCCTTTGTAAAAGGGCTCAAGGTTGAAGGGAGAGTTCTCTTGCCTTTCTGTCTTCTGCCATGTGAGGACAGTAAGATGACTGGAAGTAGAGAGAGCAGCCATTACCAGACATCAAACTTATTGATGCCTTTTGGACTTCCCAGGCTTCAGAGCTGTGAAAAATAAATTTTTATTCTTTATAAATTATCCAGTTTATAGTATTTTGTTACCCATAGGACTATAATACGTGTTAACATCTTATCAGGTAGCACAGTATTAAAACCAGAAAATCGACATTGTAGTATATTATTGTTGATTAGATTACAACTTTATATAGCAATAACCAATTTTAACCTTCATTTTTTTCTGTGTGCATATGTGCACCTGTGTGTGTGAGCTCTTTGGAATTTATTCCCATGTACAGATTCATGTAACCAGTACCACAAACAAGATACAGAAAATTCCATCACTGTAGAAGAACTCCACCATGCTGCTTCCTTGTGTTAACTCTCCTCATCTATATTCGTGTCCCTTAGCAACCACTGATCTGTTTCTCATCATTATAGTTTTGTTATGTTTAGAATATTGTGTAAATGGAGTCATAAAGAATTTATTTTTTCCATTCAGAATAATGCCCTTGAGGATTTTTTAGATTGCTATATGAGTCAGTAGTTCATTCTTTCTAATTGTTGAGAAGTACTCCATTATATGGGTGTGTCAGTTTGTTTAACCATTCACCCTTTGAAGGGTATTTAGGTTGCCAGCATTTTCTATTACAGATAAAGGTTTTTGAACATTCATACATTGTTTTTATTATGTAAACATAAATTTTCAACTCTAACTTTAGTTTTAAGATCCAGATTATTGGGTTGGGATTGTGGCTCAGCGATAAAGTGCTTGCCTAGCAAGTACGGGGCCCTGGGTTCAACCCTCAGCACCACATAAAAAACTAACTAACTAACTAACTAACTAACTAACTAACTAACTAAATAAATAAATAAATAAAGGTGTTGTGTACAATTACAACTAAAAAATAAATATTAAAAAAAATCCAGGGCTGGGGATGTGGCTCAAGCGGTAGCGCGCTCACCTGGCATGTGTGCAGCCCGGGTTCCATCCTCAGCACCACATACAAACAAGTATGTTGTGTCCGCCGAAAGCTAAAAAATAGATATTGAAGTTCTCTCTCTCTCTCTCTCTCTAAACAAAACAAAAAACAAAAAAATCCAGATTATTATAAATTCATTCCTTTCAAAATTTTCTTACAAAACTTCTAACACCAAATGTGTGTGTGTGTGTGTGTGTGTGTGTGTGTGTGTGTGTTTATTCACAACAACCAATTCTCCAACTCTCTGGACACCTGTTGGGTATCTAACAATTCAATTTTGACACAATCTACATGGAATTAGCATCAAATCCCACAAATTTAAGGCTCAGTCCCACCATATTGGCCCCACACAAGAGGCCAAACACAAGTCCAGAGCTATTCATACTCTTGACTGATGTTGGAGCTTCCAATGATTCCCTCCTAAGGTTTGCTAATCTTCTAGAATGGATCACAAAATTCAAAAGACATCTTTTGTCTTAACACTGAATATACCTAACCTACTGAATATTATATTCCAGCCTAGCCCACATTAAACACACTCAGGATCCTTACATTAGCCTACAGTTGGGCAAAATCATCTAACATCAAACCTATTTTATAATCAAGTGTTGAATGTCTCATGTAATTCATTGAACATTGTTTTTGAGGATGAAAAACTGAATTATCGTATGGGTGTGCTTTTAGAACACTGTAATATCAAAGAGTCATCTACCATCATAAATCAGGCCCGTCTGCATAGACACAATTGATTAAAACAATGACTTTTGGCAATGAGCTCAATCTCCTGTCTTTCTCCCCTCTCTGCATGAGGAGAGAAGTGGATGAATTTTCCAAGCTTCTAATCAAGGTTTTATCTTTCTGTCAACCAGCTCCCATCCTGAAGCTATTTAGGGCCTGCCAAGAGTTGCCTCATTAGAACACAAGATGCTCCCATCATCCTTACCACTCATGAAATTCTAGGGTTTTAGGAGCTCTGAGCCAGAAATCAGGACAAAGCCCAATTATGTTTCTATGGTACCACAGTACTGCACAGATTCTATTTTTTGAAGTGTCAAATACTTTTGACAGAATTGCAGTTGGTACCTTGAATCATTGCATCTATATAATCTACTAAAGAATATATTACTGGATGTGTGAGGCACTGTTCTGTATGATTTAGGCTGTTTTAGTCAATACTGTGTACTTTATGCCTCATCTTTTATCAATGATAAAAGTGATAAAAAAAGAGGCTCCTGGTGACATTTCAATTTCCTTAAAATCTATGAGAAGTAAATTGAAATAGTGCCTGCACAAGGTCTTTCATAAGCGGATAACTGATTTTCAAATTCCTGTAGGGATGCTGGTATAAACCTGCACCATTTGAAGGTGATAGAAATTATTGATATATTTCATGTAGACAGTATCACATCCTTAGGTTACATTGAGATGGGAAACTGCCCAAGCACAAGGAGTTCTTTACCTTATTCTAAACCAATCCTCACACAGGTAACAGTAGGAATAAATGGCTCAATTCTGAAGATTGCAAGAGAGTAAATAAATTGAATAGAGGAGGGGCAGTTTTCAGAGGTTAACCAGTTAATTCTCAGATTTTCATACCAACAAAACACATTATCTGAATTTATTATATTGGTTGCACTGAAGTTGGCTTTAATGTCATTTGATCACTGACCTCGGAATGTGAGATGGTTTGGAGGAAGAAAATGGATTTGTCTTTCCCTCTGTTTCATTGGCTGAGTTTCAAATCAGAGAGGCCATGACCGGGAGGGTTCCCGCTATTGTCAAATTAGGAATGGATGAAAAATTCTTCATACAGACATTTCCAAAATAAAATATTTTTACAATTACCAAATAAAAACTTCATAAATAATAAAACTATCTTCGGTACTATTACAGAAAACTTATTAATGCATTGCAGTTTAAAGTAATGTTTCACAAGGAGGCAAACCTAGCATAAATCTCAGCCATGCCACTTGTGAGCTGTTTGACTTTAGCCAAGGGGGCTTTTCTTCTTTGTGTTTTTGATTTTTTTGTCTTTGGTAAATGGTGATTATCATATTGACTATGTAAACTTGTGGAAAATAAAGTATGAAAGTTTGTATAAAACGCTTGGCAACATCTGAAATAAACACTCCCAAACAGAACTTATTGTTCACAAAAATATGTCCCCCATTGTGACTCATGTAGTGTTCAGTTCAACCACCTCTGGAATAGTACAGAAATTACCCAGAAAGAATGTCAACTGAGTTGATAGATAATCCTGGATTTAGTTTGGTAAGTTTACCTCAGGTTATTTCAAACAACAAAAAGGACAGACGTTTTGGTTAAACTGTTGGAAACAGGAGGAGAAAGTTAAGAAGGAAAATAAAAGACGTTGGTTCATCCAGATCCACTTAGGTATAAACCAGTTAAGTAGAGGGAGAGGCAGAAACAGCACCTGTATTGTCCATCTCTTCAGGTAAACATTCATACAGTATTGGCTACGTGTCCTCTTAAGTAAGATCTTGGTTTTCTTGCACATTTAGCCATCTTTGGTTGGCTAAAGATTCTGAAGGGCTCAGTGTTCTATTTTTTACACTTTATCCAAAGCAAAGTATTAGTCTTTACTTTGAGTGTTAAATGTCAATAGAGAGTGTTGCCTATGACTTTCTGAAAAAAAATTTAAAAGCCAGGTTTCAGGAATGTATATCCATTGGTTTACATTTTGAACAAGAAGCCCAAATCCGCAGTTTATCCTGTTCCCCCCTGATAGAAAGTTAGCTTTTTGTGTCAGCTGTTTTCAGGCTGTGGCTGTCTGCTTTTTTTTGCATGTGGCCCAGTCCAAATAAGTTTTTTTTTTTTCTTCTCTCCTTTTTTCCCCCCTGAGCTCCAAAAGGAATATTTGTTGTTGAAGAGTTCTTTTGACCTGATCGATGACAGCAGTCCTAATTCCAAGTTTCAATGAATAATTTACTCTTTGGATATTTACTCCAAGATTTTGGCTGTTTTGATATTAGCTTTTCTGACCCACGTAGGAGTTCCATGAAGCTGTTCTTCCCACTATCTCTGCTTTTGAGATAGCACCGCTTACCCAACTCTAGGGCCTGGTCAACTGTGGGACGTCATGTAAGCAAAAGACAGTTTTCCCTGTCACTCAGGGACCAAAGTCCACCCCTGCCCCCATGGGAACAGTGCCTTAGTTCCCTCCAAGCAGCAGGATTCAGGGAAATGAAATGATATTTAAATCTGCCTGTTTAAGCCTCTTAGCAAGACATGATTGAAACCAAATAAGGAGTTTTATTTTATACAGTTTTACTCTTTGTGGGTTCATACCAGACAAACTGTTGGGAAGAACTTGATAAAGGGACGCTTTACATAAATAGAAGCAGAGTCCCAATCACTCACATTCGTCATTCTCTTCTTTCCCCAGCTCCGTTCTGGTTCTTCTCTCACGTTGTCAGGCTGCCTGGAAGACAGCACAGAACGGCAGAACTCTGGGCTGTGTTCCAGCGCAAGGGACTTTCCTGGGTCATTTTCACACATTTTTATATACTGAAAGCAGGGATTTTTTTTTTTTTTTTTTTGGCTAAGCAAGAAGACTGGTAACTGTCTTATCTTCTTTTATTATCCCTTCAGACAGCCTCAGAATTTTTCATCTGACAAAACATTGATGGAGTCGTTGATAATATATTCTCTTCAAAGTTAGATATCTGGTCAGTTTTTTTTTTTTTTAAATGATGTATCCTTTGACATGCCAAAAATTATTCCTTCAAAATTCCTCATTTTCTATACATTTTCCTAAAAATAGCTAGGATCCACAAGTCCAATATTGAATAACTTGTTGAAGTCCAAAGGAAGAGCATCTGTATTTTACCATATGAATCTGCCAGCAAGTGATGATTAATACATTTGGAATGATAATTAGTATGCCTGACCTTTCAGTGCTATTGAAATTTTGAAGAACTGTAGCAACTCTGTGAGTGTTTTACACTGTTTCATATTATAAAAATACATGTCACTTAAGATACAAATTAGTATTATAAGGTATTAAGGATAGAAACTTCGGATAACACTCATATATTTTTAAAGAGCCTTTTATCACATTTTAGAAAATAGGAAGCAATCAAATAACCTGTTGCTTGTGCAAGATCTGAGTGTTTCTGGTTATTTTATCATTCCAGTAAGCTTGTCTGCTCTTACTCAGTTCCATCCTATATTAACTAGTATTTTTTTGTAATATACTTCAAAAGTAATCGGATTACATTTCTCCTAAGAAAAAAGAATGAACATTGAAGGATGAAATGGTTAGGACCTCTACTGCTTTTCCAATGGAAATCTAACTTGTTTGGGATTACTGGGGTGAAGCTAATCCACTTTATCCTTTCTTGGATTCAGATATAAATGCTGGATTGGTAAGAAATACAAACTTAAGCAAAGACAGCAAGCCATTCTCCAGCTAGAGGATGGTGGAAGGTGGAACTTAGGGTGAATGTAACCAGATAACACAACATGGGGTTAGTTGTCCTGGGCAGAAGTGAAGGCCAGAGCAGCAGACAAGGCAAACTTTGGGGAAATGGAAGGCAAGGTTATAGAAAGGGGCTACTTATATGAAATGCAGTCTGAAAGACAGTGAAGACCATAGGTGCAAGTTCTGGCAGAAATGTGCTCTAAGTACAGATAGACTAGGGAATGACCAACATGGCGATGATGGATGAGGAAGGACATAAATGGACATAAACATAAGTTTGACCTGACAGAATGAAGAACTCAACTGTCCTTTGGCTTCTTTTTTTCTTTTCACTCCCCATATCCAGTTCCTCAGTAAAAACCTTCAAAACATGTCCTTAGTCTATTTACATCTCTCCATTGCTGCAGCTGTCACACTGGTCACACTAGTCCTTTCTCCTCCTAACAGCTGGTAGAGTCTTAGAAATGTCAGATAACGTCATTCATCTGCTTAAAACTCTCTGAAGTTTTCTCATGGTACTTAGGAATAAAATCCAAACTCACAACTTTGGCTTCATGGCCTTAATGATTTGTTGTCACTTGGGTACTTCTCCAACTCCTTCCCCTCTCACTCACTGCGCTCTAGCTGAGATGGAATTGTTTTTATTCAATATACATGCCAAACTCATTCCTGCCTTGGGCAGTTTCTCTTTGCTGTGCTTTTCCCAGAACCTCTTCTCCGGTTCCCCCATGGTTGGTTCCTTCTTGGCATTAGATCTGGGCAACTCCTCAGTGTTCCGGAAGGTAGTGCCTTCTCTGTTGGCTGCTTCTGAGAAGCTGAGGAGCGTATCCAAGTAAAAGATAGGATCATCTCCTGAAATTGATGTACTAATAATAGCCTTTGTTGTGTGCTGGGAATCACTCTTCAGGGTTTTCATTTTCTGGCTTTAATTGTTCCGCTCATGTCTCCATTTATCACTGGAAGCCCTTTATTTTGACCCCAATATTTGCCCCAATAGCCAATGTGAGAAATATGATTGTGACATAGAAATAATGCTGGACTCCTATAAATGCCAATCATGATGCCTGAGTCTATGAGAATTTATGTAGTATTTGATTAGTCATGATTTTCTATTTTATAAGCACTGTACTAAACCCATTGTCTCTACTGTCTTAATTGATTCTCACACCCCTATGAGAATAAAGTATTATTATTATCCTCATTTTACAAAAGAGAAAACACTAAGCTCACACACTAGAAATTTGAACTCTAGAACAGTGCTGTCCAAAAGAAACTTTCAGACTATTTTAAGGTCTTTTACAAATCAAACCAAGGACAAATTTGTTCCATCTATAAAGAGGTGTTTGAATTTCTGAAGTTAGCAATTCCATCCATGTCTCTGAATGGATATGGTTTTTCCAAGTCAGGATCAGTTGCATACTACCTTTTGGCTACAAACACCTATGGTTGGGGCTGGGGATGTGGCTCAAGCGGTAGTGCGCTCACCTGGCATGCGCAGGGCGCTGGGTTCAATCCTCAGCACCACATAAAAATAAAATAAAGATGTGTGTCCACCGAAAACTAAAAAAATAAATATTAAAAAATTATTTCTCTCTGTCTCTCTAAAAAAAAAAAAACAACCAAAAAACAAAAAACAAAAACCACCACCACCACCACCACCAACAAAACCCTATGGTTGTAGGTAGAAAACCCTTTCTATTAATAACTTAATTTGAAGAAATTCTCATGATAGGTCAGACTGCCCCAGCATCCCTATCAGGCTATGGGAATCAAGTGCATCTTTATCCATAAGATAGAAGACCATTCAGACTTGTTGGTACATACAAAAATGATGATAAAATAATTTTCGGTAACTAGTGATTAACTAGATAAACCAGGCAAACTGGCTTGGTGTACCTTGCTTTGTGTTCTGTAACTGAATACCACAGATTGGGTAGTTTTATGTGGCTCATATTTTTGAAGGTTGGGAAGCCCAAGGGCATAGCACTGGCATCTGGTGAGGGCTTTCTTCCTGCATCACAGCACGGCTGATAGCATCTCATGGTGAGTCAGAGCAAGCTTGCTAGCTTTCTAGACTCTTCCTTTTCTTATAAAATCACTAACACAAGCGTGGGGGTCCCACCCTCATGATCTCATCTAATCCTTTTTCCTCTCAAAGGCCCCATCTCCAAACACCATTAACAAATGAACTTTGGAATTAAATTTCCAACACATGAATTCTGGGTGGCACACCAAGTGATAGTAGTTTATACACCCTTCCCAGATTAACACACTATCAGTTTCATTAGTTAAACCTGACTAAGTAGGTCCCTACAGCTTTTCATGAATGACTGGAACTTAAAAGTGTGATATAAAAAATATTCTCCTTTGACATTGTAGCTTCTCCTTTCTTCCTAATGTCAAATTTACTACTCTTTCCATTCTCACTTAAATATACACTATTTCCTTCTTCTAACCTTTACTAAAGTTTTATTTTATATTAAGGTCAAATAATTGAAAACATCTTGAAGAACCTGCTTTCTCAGCACTTTTATCTAAGTGGAAATTAATAAATTACACTAATGATATGGAATTATAAAAATATGAAAAGAGAAAATGAGTCCCAGTATCTTCCTATCACTTTAATTAGACAGTCATGTATTCTTCCCAACTTGCCATGCTCATGATCCACATGGAAGATACAAGGCAATGGGAAAATATTTTGTCGCTAGAATTTGTGGTATACTCTTTTTCCTGGAACCTGAATCTGCTACCCAGGATTATCTTTCCAAAATTGCTTGAGAAGAAGCATAGTCTTCTCACACATTCATGGGCCATAGTGGTTTCTTGAGTCTGCATTAGTTGGGCAATCAAGAACCATGCAGTCCAGGATTTGGAATAAATAAAGTGCATTACTTTTTTTAATATCTTGTTTTCTCCTTACTTAAAGTGATAAAAATAACCCTAATTCTTTCATTCAGTATATACTGTATACCTATTTCTATATGCCATATATTTTACTGTGTGCTATTGAAATTATGTGCCACAACTCTTCTCTTTAAAAAGGGTACAATTAATCTAAAGTAGTGTGGTAAGTGCCATGAGAAAGGTATGTGGAGCACAAGGAAAGGTCCTTGATTCAGTTAGGAACAGAAGGACTTTTGGTAAGGCTTTGTTGAGGTGATAAAAAGTGAACTGATTCTTCAAGGATGAGTAAAAGTTAGACACACAGGAAAATTTTGAAGACAAATCTGGAGGAAATATCTGCAAAGAAGAAAAAAAATCCCTGATGATCAATAAAATATTGATTTTAATAATTGGTGGTAATAAAATTTCCTTAAAACTCAAAGAATCATTATTATTACTCTCTGTTGGACACTTGAAATATTGATTTTCAAGAAACAAACTTAATTTTTTACTTCATTTTATCAGGTCTGTTGCAAGGGGAAAAATATCATTAAAGCAATAGGGTTGGCTACTTTTATTAGACACTAGAATAAAAGAATTGTGTTGGATTTTTGTTGGATTTTGAAGTTAGTATCAGACTTCCCACTGGGCAAAGTAAAAATAGATGCAACTTATGACAGAGCAGTGAATAATCACAAGCTATTATTCAACTCTTTACTAATAAAGCCATACAAATTGAATGAGTCATGAAAATATAATCATCTGTCTTGCAGTGTCTTGAGGAGGTTCCACAGGAAGCCAAGGCACTTGCTCTATTAATGGTCTATCCCAAAGGAAAGAGATGAGTAGTGATTATAAACAGAGCAGAAAGTGCCACCTAGTGGTCTTTAAGGGAAAATTCAAAGTATCTTTGGTAAAGTGAAGAGTTGGAATATTTTGTTGTTTTCTAAGGTTTTATGCCACACTTAATTTTTTTGAGCTGCAAAGTATTCACATAGTGACTATCACAACACAGTGTAATTTCAGACTGTACTTTTCAGGTTCATGCAGGCGGAGACACACTCAAATGACTTGAGATGATGAGAACTAGTGGAAAGGATTCATATCTAAGAAAGGAGATACCAGAAATTGAAGTATGGCCAAAGAGCCAGGCCTTATTGATAACTGGAAAAATTTCTTCTTGTTCAAAATTCTGGTGTGTCTAGTGATCTAAGGTCATTTTGTTCGTTGTGTTAGAGGCCTGGGTCCTTGTGTCCAGCCGTCCACCATTATCACAGCATTAGCAGTTGGCTATCTACAGTCAGGGCAAGAGGCCCAAGATTTATTCCCTGGAGAAATTAAACAGTCCTGTAAAAAAGATCTCCCTGTGTAATATACTCACTACCGTCAAGGCAACCTAAAGGTAAAAACTGCCAGGTTTTGCCCTACCTATGTGTTTTCAAGCTTTTGGAGAGGTTTATTAAAACTGATTTTTCCATCTCACACTCAGTGTTTCTTATGCATTAAACCTGGGCAAATGAGGGCAGAAAGTTTGCATTTCTAAAAAGTTGCCAAACGACACTGGAGATGCTAGTTGGGGAAATCAATACTTGAGAAACTCAATCAGCCTTTAAGGGTTTCTTTCTTAAACAGGAACAGGCAAGAAAGGATTACTATATGCTTGGGGATCTGAGTCCTTCAAAAGAGGAAAGAAGGGCTGGGTATGTGGCTCAAGTGGTAGCGCGCTCACCTGGCATGCAAGCAGCCCGGATTCGATCCTCAGCATCACATACAAACAAAGATGTTGTGTCCACTGAAAACTAAAAAATAAATAATAAAATTCTCTCTCTCTCTCTCTTAAAAAAAAAACAACAAAAGAGGAAAGAAAATAAAGGAAAGATATATTGCAGGAAAGAGAAGGGAATTAAAAAGAGGTCTTAAAATATTTCACTCATTCATTCATACATATAACAAATACGTGTCAAGAGGAAAAATATGTGCAAGAAGTTGTTCTAGGAGACACTAGAATACGGCGGTGATGAGTCTTCAGAAGTTTAAGGGAAAATGACTTTCCACTAATTAATCTACACTCAGTTTGCCCGAGAAGGAAAGGGGTAGGTCAAATATATCTTTAGGTGGCAAAAGTGTGTCTTTCTCTCATGACTCTAGTGTTTAATGAAGATTCATGAGAATTTATACCAGAGAAATGAAGAAGTAGATGAATAGACAAACGGACCCAGAAGGACAGTCTGAGAAAGTCCTTAGGGTACTTCTCACACAGTAAGTCTGAGAAACAGCCTGGCTTACAGCAGGAAGACAGATGACTCCAGGAGGGAGGTCTCTGGAAAAACAGGCTTCTCTGAGCATCTGGTCCTAGTATTCTGTGAAAAAAGTATTATAAAAAATACACTGTATGAAGAAAAGAAAAGCAATGATAAACTCCAGGAAATCTGGGCAGGAAAGGAAATATAATCATTGTAAAGTTTTTGGCTCCACAAATTCCTGAAAATGTAAACAGAAATTAAAGATTTTAACAAAACCTTATTAGAACAGTGTTGGGAGGAAAATGGAAAATAGGTGAAAGATGGTGAAAGATATCTAAATATCCATGCACTGTACTAGAAAATAAATAAAATTTAAAATAGCTCTATAAAACATAGCAGCCTAGAAATATCCCTTCAAGGGTTGATGAGAACTACAAAGATACATAAGGAAATCAACAAGTGTTTCCCTGTAGAGAGTGAGACAGACAGTTGGGGAGAGATTAGACAGAAGACAATTGCTTTTCTTTATGAACCTTTGATGTCATTTATTTTAACACCGTATTTATATATTACTTTGGCAAAAACAATTTGTTTTAGAAAAAAAGCATTTGTAGGTGGAATTAATAAATTTTACTTTAGGATTCTTTTTGTATTAAGAAAATCTGCCTTCCTTTTTATCTCTGTTAATGGAAAGTGGAGAGTTCTTTTGTTCAGAAAAGGAGATCGACGTTTATGAATTTAGTGTAATTATCTTTTCTTTAATCAGAGTGGACTTAAGAAAAATAAGGTCAGGAAAAAAAATACTGAGGCCTATTATAACCTTGCTATAATATGCCTGCCTCCCCATAGTCTAGAATTTGATGCTACATGGCCTCGCTAAGGCTTTGCCTAACTTTTAAAAATTCAACAAATACTTATTACTTGCTATCATAAAGCTAATCAAATTTATTATTAAAATGTTATTCTAGGGCCTGGGGTTGTGGCTTAATGGTAGAGTGCTCACCTAGCATGTGCAAGGCACTGGGTTCGATCCTCAGCACCACATAAAAATAAATAAAATAAAGGTATTATGGGCTGGGGATGTGGCTCAAGCGGTAGTGCACTCTCCTGGCATGCGTGTGGCCCGGGTTCGATCCTTAGCACCACATACCAACAAAGATGTTGTGTCCGCCGAGAACTAAAAAATAAATATTAAAAAATTCTCTCTCTTTCTCTCTCTCATTCTCTCTTAAAAAAAAACTTTTTTAAAAATAAAGGTATTATGTCCAACTACAACTAAAAAATTACTTTAAAAAAAGTGTTATTCTATCTATGTTCTCAGTTGGGACATGGGATCCCGAGGAGCTGATGTCCTTGGGATGGAATCATTTCAGTGTCTTTGAGCAAGAGAAGGCTGGTTTCTTAGGAGGGAACTGCTGTATTCCTGGCAAGGAAAGCACAGAGGTGTAGGCATTTAAGTTCTTAGATTCAGCTGAATCCACTCACATTTTTCATTACAGTTCTGAAAGGCAGTGGTTTCAACCTAGATTTCAGTTCTGCGACTCAAAGGATGTCAATGGAACTAAACATCCCAAATGTGTATCTACTTAGTGAACTGCTTGGAAAAAGGCATATTAACTAGGTCCTCAAGGAAAGCAGCTTACTGAGCCACAGAACGAGAACATTTTCAAATACAACATTTGCTTTTCCCTGTAGAATTGTTCTTTGAGAAGCAGTTGGCAGTCAGTGTTATGTCCCTTATAACTGTAAAGACCACCTGTTCCTTGGTCTGCTTAGATTTGGCCCAAATTAAGCATCTTTTCTTCTGGGAGATCATTATCATTTCTTCCTTCTTGTCCTAATTTTATCTAGTATCTGCCTCTATTATTGCAGGTAATACCAATTGCAGGCATAAATTCATTAAAACGAGATTATAAATTTTTTTTTTAATGATATAGGGAATGGCATAGCATTATGGCTAAGCATGAGACCTCTAGACACAGATGCTTGGTTTTTTATTGCCTGGCTCTTCTACTTGCTAGCCATGCAAACTGTGGGCAAGTAGTACTGTTGAGGGCCTATATTTCCTTATCTGTAAATAATGAAAATAATGCTAGCTCCCTATAATGTTTGTCGTGAGGATTAAATGTATGAATAGATTTACAATACTTAATAAATGTTAGCCATTATTATTTGCATAAGTCTACAATCAAATAATTTAAATGTTGTATATTTGAAAAGTCAATCTCACTGTAGAATATTTGTGGAGGTAACAATTTTAGGGTCGGTTTGCATTTATAATACGACTTCTGCAAACAGTGGTATTTCATTTTCTGAAAATCCTGGAATATCTGGTAAAATGAGTTGCAAGTCACTTTTAAAGTTCTTCACATCTGGATAATATCTCTTTTATTATAAACATCTAACCAATTATACATAGTAAAATACTTTTCCTGGCATCAAAATTAGCAACTATTTTTTCTCTACTTCCTAAGAATAGCTTAGTTGAGAATTTTAACTTCATTATCTAGCCAATTTATTGAAATGATGGTTTTGCCCTGCTTTCCTCCATTTTATTCCTTAGTTGTTTGAACTGATATTTTTTTTTCTGTTTATTGTTAGATGTTTTGCTTTTTAAAATTTATGTAGGCAGTTCATCATTTCATAGGGTTTGGTTCTAACTATCCAATCAGTATGCATCTTGCCAGGCTCTAGAGATAGTAAGATAAATAAGACTCTGTTACCAAGATGCTCTTAGCATATATATTAGAAATATTTCATATTGGAGTATGAAACATGGCATAAGCCCAATAGTGTAAGGCATAAGAACATTTATCAAAGCTAAAGATTGCCGTTAAGTCTTTGTGCCTTTGTAAAATAAGAAAAATAACAGTACCAAAATCAATAGAATTGCTTTAAGGTGGTGTTTACCAATCTTGGTTGATAATGAAAACCACAGGAAGCATGTAAGAAATGCAGATTCCTATGCATCTCCCTGGCACAGTGCATCAGGATCCTGATTCAGTAGATTAGGGGAAGGGCCTGAGATTCTATGTTTTCAATGAGCACTGTGGGGGATTTTTAAAATCATCCAATGTTTCGGAAACCTTGTTCTAAGGCAGTAGTTCTCCAAGTTATTTCTTGGGTTTCATTCTAACAACTGAATCAAAAACTCGGGGTATAGCAATCTGTAATTTTAAAAACTCTCCAGGTGATTTCAATGTGCACTATTGCTTAAGAACCATAGCTAGATGTCTTAAATTAGATAATCTGTTTGGTTTAAGTTAGGTAAGTTTAGTTGGTACCTATCCAAGGTGATTCTATGATTATTAATAACACAGAGAAGGATCAAGTCAGCCTATCACCTTCTAAAATAATGAGTACATAAGTTTTCTAGTTTTCAGGCATTTGTACATTTGTTTTCAGTGTTGCTTTACAAGTGCACCAGGGAAGAAATTTGGCTAAAATTAACTAAGAGCTTAGGTTTGAGATTTCCATAAAAATTCCTTGTAGACGAGGTCTGCGACAGATAATATGGCAGATTTATTTATTCTTTTTTTGATTAGTCAAACACATACTTAATGGGCGCTAAAGTATACATGAGCACATTTGAGAAGTAGTTTCTATCATGATGAGGTGAGAAACATGTATGTGATGTCTGACCTGGGCTAAATAGTTTAGTTTTTTATTTTTTTTTCCTGCTCTACAACAAAAAATAGACATCAAACTCTGTTGATTCTACCTCAGTAACATTTTCCTTCCATTTCTCTTCACCTGCATCAGGCCCTTGTCTCTCAGCCTCTTCAGACCTTCCTGCTGTAAGAGTTTTCCTTCCTTCACAGCTGTTATGTGTTTATAATAGAAAGATACTGTCCAGCTGTCTTAGCACTCACTCAGGACCGATCTTCTAAAAGGTAAATCTTACCATGTCACTTCCCTTTATATAGTCCTCAAGGGCTTCTCATTATGATAAAGTATAAACTTCATTATTTTCTCTGTATAATCTCAGTCCTTTGTCACAGTCTCTTGTCAGGCTGTAGGCCTGGTCTCGCTTGGGCTGGTGGGCCAGTTAAATATGTAGTCGCCAGAGGCCATGACAGTGAGATCATAGGCCTTCTATAACAAGGGATGTATAAACTGGAGGGTAGTGTATGACAAAGAGAATATAGAAACCAGGGACAGTTTGAATAAGCACTGCTAGGAAATATATTTTGATATGAGGTGATTATTCCATTTTTAACATAGTCTTTACTGGGATAGTGAGAGCAGAAGTAACCCCAATGGTTTTGGGGGATGAAGACTGGCAGGAAATAGTGACAGATTTGAGGCAAGGAGAAGGTTGGGTTCAGGGCAGGATGCCAGGTTTGGGACATCTGGGTTCATGTGCAAGAAAACTGGGCCCTGAACCAGAAGGAAAATCTGCTCCTCGGTTAAGCAAGTTAGGTAGGGCTCAGCCATCTGGGCAAACTATAGAATGCAAAAGTAATCCCAGAGCAGACACTATTGGATTGCACCTTATGGTTCTCCTATTTTGACCCCAAAGGACGAACACATGGAAAAGCTAGGCTGTGTGTTATAAGATGGAATGAAATTATATGTTTCAAGTAAATAATACAGATAATGTCATTAAATAAGAAGGGATCATCAAGTATAGATTGCTAAAGACTATCTTACGTGGGTGATGGTTTTGTTGAAAAAGCTATGTAAGAATGTAAGAGACTTGAGAAACAAATAGTATTTATATAATGTAATGTATAGTAGAGTTATAGCTAAAATATATTGAATGCTTATTATGTGCAAGTCATTAGTGAAACATGATGTTGAAGCCAGAATGAGATAGGCAGTCAGTATAGACAGGTAAATCGAGTCAGGTGGGATCAAGGAGGTCAATTTTGAGTGAGTCTGGAAGTTGGAGACTGTCCCCTGAGGGACTGAAATGTTAACTTCTTCAGAGCCCTTCCTCCACCCTCATCAAGAACTTGCTCCAGCTCCAACCTGTTGCTAAGGTCACCTGTCCCAGGAATTGCCCATCTCTACAGGGAACTATAGAGTTGTTATCAATGTGTCCAGGGCTGCAACATCCTGCCCTTCCCCCTTCAGCCCACCTGTTTCCCAGCTTTTGGCCATCTCACCAAGCATTCCTGGGCCTAGTCACTTAAGCAGGAAAGACATAAGGGGGAAAAGGCAGGAGAACAAAGGAAGCCTAGGACATATAAAAAGGGCAGAACAACAATAATAAATAAATAAATAAATAAATAAAGGGCAGAACACCTCACTTTTGGGGTACCGGGATACCAGCTATGGCCCCCTTCTCCCTCGTGGGAGAAATCTATGTTACCCCTTTTTAAATAAACCCTGCTTTATATGCTTGCCTCGGCATGCTTCTCTAATGGTTCAAATTTCAACATGGTAACTGGCGGTATCAACGTTTCTTAATTTTCACAATGGCCTGTATTTTACAGGAATTTTGAGGAAACTGAGGGTCAGGAAGATTAAGTTACTGGCTAAAGCTCACAAACCTTCTGAGTAGTAAAATAGGGTGATGTTGGTAAAGATGGCGCCCGGAGTGCTTCTCTTCCGGGAGCTCAGATCCATGATGCACTGAAAGGTTTGCGGACCATCATATCCAATCCCTGTGAATGGCTCGAACTTTAAATGGCACACCTCTAATCCCTGAAGTGTCACAAACTCAACTCTAGGCCACTGAAGAAGTAACAGCCCACTCGCCTTGCTCCTCCTTATCCTGTGTTAAGCCCATAAATATCAATACCCTGTTCCTGTTCGTTCTCTTACTCTTACTCTCTCTTACTCTCCCCCCTCTCCCCCTCTCACCCCTCTCCCCCCTCTCCCCTCTCTCCCCTCTCCCCTCTCACCCTCCCCCCTCTCCCTCCTCTCCCCTCACTCCCCTCTCCCCCCTTCCCCCTCTCCCCCCTCTCCCCTCACTCCCCTCTCCCCCCTTCCCCCTCTCCCCTTTCCCCTCGCCCCTCTCCTCCTCCCCTCCCCCCTCTCCCCCTTCTCTCCCCTCTCCCCCTCCCCTTCTCTCCCCTCTCCCCTCTCTCCCCTCTCTCCCCTCCTCTCCTCCTCCCTCTCCCCGTCCTCCCTCTCTCTCCCCCCTCCTCCCCCTCTCTCCCCCCTCTCCTCTCTCTCTCCCCCCTCTCCTCTCTCTCTCCCCCCCTCTCCTCTCTCTCTCCCCCCTCTCCTCTCTCTCTCTCTCTCCCCTCTCCTCTCTCTCTCTCTCTCCCCCCTCTCCTCTCTCTCTCCCCCCTCTCCTCTCTCTCTCTCTCTCCCCTCTCCTCTCTCTCTCTCCCCCCTCTCCTCTCTCTCTCCCCCTCTCCCTCTCTCTCTCCTCTCCTCTCTCTCTCTCTCTCCCCCCTCTCCTCTCTCTCTCTCTCTCCCCCCCTCCTCTCTCTCTCCCCCCTCTCCTCTCTCTCTCCCCCTCTCCCCTCTCTCTCCCCCTCTCCCCTCTCTCTCCCCCTCTCCCCCTCTCTCTCCTCTCTCTCCTCTCTCTCTCTCTCCCCTCTCTCCCCTCTCTCTCCCTCTCTCTCCTCCCTTCTCTTCTGTGACTGGCCACTAGGTCCTGCTAATAAAATCTCAAACAGGTAAACGGTTGTTTTGGCTTGTTGAGTTTACGGAGCTTTTCCATCATCCTTTATAGGTTCAATCTAATATTAGAGTGGCAATAGAAACAGCTTTCATGAAAGTAACAAGGTGCTCGATCTTCATGAATTGCATATAATCTCACAATTTTGGATGGAAAAGTGATTGATGGGATGTGGCTCAAGCGGTAATGCTCTTGCCTGGCATGCGTGAGGCGCTGGGTTCAATCCTCAGCACCACATAAAAATAAAATAAAGATGTTGTGTCCACCGAAAACTGAAAAATAAGTATTAAAAAATTCTCTCTCAAAAAAAAAGTGATTGAAATAAATATAGCAGTTGTGTAATTCTTCCTACTTAAAAGGAATGCCTTTGAGTGGCACATTAGAGATTGAAACACAGCCTGGTTAGATGCTCATTCCCTTAATCCTTCCTAGAAATTTGGAGGATGTCCATGAAGCCAGAATTAGACAGGCAGTCAGTGTAGATAGGTAAATTGAGTCAGGTTGGATCTAGGAAACCAATTTTGAGTGAGTCTGGGAAGTTGGAGAAAGTCCCCAGAGGGAACTTGTCAAAAACCCT
Organism: Ictidomys tridecemlineatus; assembly: GCF_052094955.1. NCBI lineage: Eukaryota > Metazoa > Chordata > Mammalia > Rodentia > Sciuridae > Ictidomys > Ictidomys tridecemlineatus. The sequence goes on from NC_135487.1 coordinate 55,508,841, forward strand.
CTCCCTCCCCCAATCTGTTGCCAAGATAAACTCTGCCTGGAATATCCCCTCCCTATAGGGAGCTATAAGGTTGTTAGCTGTCCTTGGCTACTCCATCCTGCCCTTCCCCCTTCAGCCCACCTGTTTCCCCGCTTTTGGCCCTCCCATCGAGCATTCCTGGGCCTAGTCATGTAGGGTAAGATATGCAGGAAGGAGAAATGTTAGGGGGAAAAGGCAGGAGAAAAAGCCTCCTTTTTTGGGATACCAGGATACCAGCTAAGGCCCCCTTCTCCCTCCAGGTAGAAGTCTATGTTACCCTTTTTAAATAAACCCTGCTTTATATGCTTGCCTCTGCAGGCTTCTCTAATGTTCAAACTTCAACATGTGGGGAAGCAGGACTTATCACATCATATTAACTCATTAGAAAATGGAATGTGGAAAATGGGCTTTCCCTGGTATCTTGAAGACTGGGAATGAAGAAATATCTGTCACTCCAAATTGAACACCATTTTCTTTTATACCTTTTTTTCCACATTACTAATATTAGTATGATTAATGTATATGTTATGAGTTAATTAACCTGATTAAAATCCTTGCTACATTGTGTACATTAATCATAGGAATCTTTTAGTTAGTGGAATAGTGAAGATTTATTTCTAATTCAAGCACAGAACTTTCTGTTTTTTCCATAACCCAGTAACTTTTTTGGAACTCCACAATGACACTGGATCTTTGAATTTTTTTTTTATCTGTATGAAACAAATGAAAAGATTTTGGGATGGAACAGAATTATTAAACAATATTTAAAAATAGAGATGTTCATACATCTTGAGTGCCAGGAAGAGCCTTCTATAGAAATGATATTTTTTTTCAGTATTTAGTAATGAAAGTTATTAATGCATTAATGGTAAGACATTTCTGGTTTTCCGTGGATGTTTTCTAGTTGTGCACAAATGTTGGCAACTTAGTACTAAGTTTTGACAATTGTTTAAGTATGTAATGTTAAATTTACGTTTAAAAAAGCTGGTAAACTGGGTGTTTATCATTTGCTTAAAAAAAAGAAAATAAATGTGAATGTGTTCCGTGCACTTTTTTACTGAAAAAAACAAAAACAGAGATAAGTATCTAAAATTCACTGTAGTTTGATTTTTTTCTTATCACCACATCTTCTTTTGTGACCCCAATTAATACAGTGATTGACTTTCATTCTGTGAGTACGCTTGTCCTCCTCTATGACTTACCCATTTGTGTGTATTTGAATAATGTTGTGGTGGCACCCCCTATTCCACGGAAAATCTTGACAGAGCTTGTCTGGAAATCTTCACCATAATTGATTCTAGGAAAAGAGTCTCTACAAAAGAGTTCAATGTAGTAAACTTACTATTTTCCTGTTGCCCTATTTTTTACTTGGCCACTGGCCTGGAATAAATCACTCCAGGTGCTGAATGCCTTTTTACTTGTTTTTCACAAACATTTATCGAGCATAGTAGTTTGTAAAGGTGTGTTTGCAAATGCAAAATGTGGTAACAGAAAGACAAATTCTTTAACAAGACCTCTGCTCTTGAGTTGGAGCTTCACAGAGATGTCTACATCTCTAAGATGAGAAGTTACCAATTGGGCTCCATGGTAACAGCTGGCACGGGGAGGAAAAAAAGGGGAGAAGAAGGTCTCCCCTTCTCAGGTGTTGCCCTTGAAGCGTTAATTTGCCCAAAGCAGTGAAAGAAAAAGCTGCTCTTATGTGATCTTCTTCAGATTGTGAACTTCTGAGTCCCTCCCCTTACATGCTCCGTATTGAGTTCTGAAATTACCTGAACTCGGGTTCAGGGGATAAATTGATTACAGTGAAAGCTGTGCCCTCTGAACCTGGCTGCAGCCAAATAAAACTATTTCTTGCTATCTTCGGTGCCCTGCCTTGTCTGTCTCCTACAGTAATGTTTTTTTTTGGGGGGGTGGGGGTGGGGGGGAGAGGGTTGACACTATTGTTTTTCAAAGTAGAATTTCCAGAAAGGTTCTATGGGTGAAAGCATGCCTCAAGCTGTTTTTGATTCTTCCTCTTGCTGTGCTTGTTGCTGTGAACTTTGGATTATGTCTGTCTTCTAGAAGACTATTTACTACGTCTATCCACTAGGACTTAGCAACTCTGTAGGTTTTACTTTAGAATCCAGCACTCAATGTTTATTTTTCTAATAATGGCCGTATTCTCCCAGGAATCAAGATTCAAAATTTTTGGACCTATAACTCTTTTTCTCCTACATGTAATCCTTAGAACTCCCCAAATTTATCTCTGTAATGTTTTGTACATTTTTTCCCCACTGCCATGGTCCCATTTTTGATTTTATTAGTCATTTCTATTATATTTTCAATTCATCTACTCTTCTCTTGATCCTATCCTTTCCTGTTGGGTTAATTTTCCTAAGTAAAGGCATGTTTTCTGTTTGCTCGAAAGCCCTGTGCTGGATATTTTCCTGTTTCCCTTTCAGGTCTGCTCTCTGTCTTTCTCTGATCTGTTCTGTGCCTGGGGAGGAGACTCTGATTTAATTTCATCCTTCACTTTCTTACCTTCGGACTCCTGGCCTTTTGGCTTCCAGCTGGCTACAGCCAGTCGAGGGCGCTAGTGGGACATTGGAAGGGGTAAGTAGAGAGGGATTGAATACGCATTCCCTTGGTTCTCTCCCGGCTCGGCTATGGGCTGGCTGTGCTCCTCTACAAAAGGCGTTACTTCAGGTCAGGTTCCACTTTCCTGCAGCTCTAGCTTCCCTCTGAAGGTTCCAGTGGTGTCTCCTCCCTTCTCCTACTTCAAGACTTGAGGTGGTATCCCTACCTAGTGTTGCTGGGGCAGGACGTGGCTCAGCACCCCTGGCTGGTGTCTTTCACTCTGCCCACGCTTTGTAAGTAGTCTTTTTACCAGTCTATTCGTCCCATTTGAATGTGCTCTTTGCTTAGACCCTGGTTGGCATAAACCTTCAATACCTTTCCATTACCTACTAAAATGAGTATTGACTCCACAGCCCCCAGTTGAACACTACATTTCAAGCTATTTTTCGACTTCATACTTACATTGACCCTTTTGCTCCAGTCATATTGCTCTATTCATAATTCTTTGAATAGAAATGAAAGTATACATTGTGCTTCCCTTGCTTTGGAATATCCTATCGCTCTAATGTCATCTGTCAAAGTCTTGACATTTTTTTTTTCACATTTAATTTCAGATTGTGCCCCTCTTTCATGACACTTATTGAGCTCCCAGTCAAATATGTTATCCTTCTTTAACGATTCATCTTTCAGTTAACAATTCTACATTCCCTTGTCTTATTAATGTACTTGCTGTGTCTTCTATAATATAAGGTCTTTGGTTTCAGGGGCTGTTACATCTGATGTACTTACTGCACGGTCAGTGTTGAATAAGCATGTAGTAAGTCTGAGCAAATCACAGTGGCTAAAATAAAAGATTCAGATTATATTAATGTAGGGTCAATGGTTGAAATCAGATAGATTATTTCAAAATTTCAGGCATTATATTATGGTAATGATTGACATGGAGGTAAATGATAAAGAAAAACCAGAAGTATCTTATTCATCATTCATTTCTTTAAATAATATTTGTGAAATGTCTACTGTATATCATGTATTTTCCTACACATTTCAAAGTACCTCCATTTGATGTTCAGCAACATAGTATTAGTTAATTTTTAAAATTAGTAGAATAATAGAGAAATTAGAATTTATGATCAGTTATTCAACTGGAAAAGTTTTAGATTTTTGGGGGGTGATTTTCAAATAAGTGTGACTTAATTCTAACAGTTACAGGATTTAATAATTTTCTCATTATGCATAGTATGCCACCAATTCCAGCATAGCTGAGGATTTTCCTTTATCCTTAGACATATGTCATAATTTATAAGAAGACCATTTAGACTTAATTTTGCTTGGACACGGGCTGGGGATGTGGCTCAAATGGTAGCGCGCTCGCCTGGCACACGCGGGGCGCTGGGTTCCATCCTCAGCACCACATAAAAATAAAATAAAGATGTTGTGTCCACCGAAAAACTGAAAAATAAATATTAAAAAATTAAAAAAAAATTTTGCTTGGACACTTCATAAAGGCAGAGGACTCAACTGTTAGATAAAAAATGCCACAGGGAATATAAATGATGGCATTTTAATTTGCCATCATTCGTACATTATAAATTGTGAATTCTTTTGTTTATCTGCTTGTTAAACAAAAACTTACTCATGGGGCATGGAGGTTCTTTTCCAGTGAACAAGAGGATAAAATTAGTTGATTAAAACTTTCTTTTTAGATAATTTTTCTTCTGTTATATAATTTTTCAAAAGTATTTTTTTCAGTGTCGTCCTTCTGTGAGAATACCCTTCCCTTACCCACTTTCAAAAAAAGGCAAATCAGAAAAGGTTAGACTGAATAGAACTGCTGTAAAAATAAACAAAACAAAACAAAACAAAACAAAAAAACTTTATTGCAGGGGAAGTTAATTTCATGATCTTCTGTGGCATGAATAGATTGTCTCTATTGAATGTTAGTTTATGGAATTATAAACACTATTATTATTATCATTATTTTAAATGATCATACAACATGGAAGTAATCAAGGAGTAAAAAGTTGAAGGGGATATAAAGTATTACAGATGAATATTCCAGATGAATCTCTAAGATTCTTAATCTTTCCACCAGGACTTAGAAAATTCAGAACAAATAAAACTTGAAATCAAAAATCAACAAACAAAAACTCAGAGAAGCTTCTTCAAGCATTTTTTCTTATGTAAAGGAGAACAGAAGTTCAGTACTTGCTTTTAGTCCTTCTGGTTTCCTATAAAGGATGTTAATGAGAGCTCCTGACCTGTGAGTCCTGGGGAGGAAGAAGGACCCTGAGTTCCAGAGGACAGAGAAGTGGTTGATCTTAGCCTTGGATGTTGGGTGCCTCAACCAATTACTTGGCTTAAAACGGTAACAAGGCTAATGTCTGCCTGCTTCTGTCGGAATCTTTCTTCATGGGATTCCTTCTGTGTTTGTGTTAAGAGTACGTCTTGGGGCTGGGGATGTGGCTCAACTGGTAGCGCGCTCGCCTGGCATGCGTGCGGCCCTGGTGCGATCCTCAGCACCACATACAAACAAAGATGTTGTGTCCACCGAAAACTAAAATAAATAAATATTAAAAAATTCTCTCTAAAAAAAAAAGGAGTACATCTTTTAATTTGAGAAGTAGGTTTAAATATAGATGAATTTGATAAGTAAAATTAAGACAGTAGAACTTCACCATCATTGAATCAGAATGTTTTATTTCATTTTTAATTTTTATTTCTTTTTCTAACAAAATTTGATAATTTGATTTACCCTCATTGTTTGTATATCTGATAGCAGGAATGAAGTGGGACTTAGTTATGTGACAAGAAGAAGCTTAATTATACAGTCAGTTTTTTTTTTTTTGTCTTTAGGACAGACAAGCTCAAGTTGATTGTTCTCACAAAACTATCATTCTTTTTACTTGAAAGAAAACAGTGTCTACATGTAAGTTTACCATATTGTGCTGTGCACAGAGTATTGAATAGAGTATTGAAATGCTGTTATAGATGAAGAATTTGGAGGTTTTGTTTTTTTCTTTTTTCTTCTTTTTTTTTTTTTTGGTTCCGGGGATTAAACCCAGGGTTGCTTAATCATTGAGCCATATCACCAGCCACTCATCTTTTTTTCAATATATTTTATTTAGAGACAGGGTCTTGCTGAGTGCTTACGGTCTCATTAAGTTGCTGAGGCTGACTTTGACCTTGCTATCCTTCTGTCTCAGCCTTCCAAGCCACTGGGATTACAAGTGTGGGCCATTGCACCTGGAAAATTTGGAGCTTTTGATATTCAATAAAAACTATTTGATTTCTAGGGGGCACTTTTTAAAAATCAGGTGTCTTACTGATACTGCTGGTAGAGAGAAGGTGGTGGAAACCTACCTACAACATGGAATGATTTGACAATGTACCTAAATACCGTGTGAGAAATTTATAAAATTTGGAGGAGGGGACATCCAACAGGGATGTTATCTGGCTTTCAGGTTTGATTCTTTAATTCCACCTTTATGTCATGGATCCCCAGGCTCCTCATATTGCATTCCTCGTGGTGATAGTCATCTTTTCAATGTGTGCAACCTGAATAATGAAAGCTGAAATAATGAATCCTGATGCTGAAATCTCTGTTGTGTCCTTACAAAAAAATAGAAGGAATTAAATTCCAAGAGCAAAAAAATGGTCCATACTAGTCCCTAGAGTCCCAGATTAGGAAGGAAAGTTCTCATAAATTCTAATTCCCTTAAACTGCCTCAAAGATTTGTCTCCGTGATTTGTTTTAATATCCTTTAAAACCAAAATAAAATAGTCACAGAGAGAAGGAAGAGAGGCTCTCCAAGGAGCAATGGAGAAATATATAACTGTTGCAACAATTTTAAAACCCTTTGAAATCTTCACAATAGTTGCTAAAGTGTTGAGTCACTCATTCACAATGAAATTCCTTTGCCATAAATCTTGTGAGATAAAGCAAAAAGACTAAAAATGAATTTTAAAGCTGGTTATACAGGATGAAAGTGGTGTCTATTTTGTAATATACCAAGTGCAAAAGCCAGCCTGAGAAAATATTGTGAATTCAGATAAAATGTCCAATTTGTGGGCTGGGGATGTGGCTCAGGTGGTAGCGCGCTCGCCTGGCATGCATGCGGGCTGGGTTCTATCCTCAGCACCACATACCAACAAGGATGTTGTGTCTGCCGAGAACTAAAAAATAAATATTGAAAATTCTCTCTCTCTCTCTCTCTCTCTCTCTCTCTCTCTCCCCTCTCTCACTCTCTCTTAAAAAAAAATAAAATGTCAAATTTGTTCTAGGCAATATGGTATGTATTCAGGGGACATAAACTAATGACTTTTTTTTTTTGGTCCTCAAAGAGATTTCAGTTCAGTGATGACAATGGAAGTGGGGTGGGGTGATGGTCATGGTGGAAGAGGGTAGACATCTATTTGTCAGATGGTGAGTCCAGTATGTAGTAGTTAAATTAAATCCAGTATGTGAAAAAAAAGTGCCCATCAATTTTTTCATTCATTCATTCGTGTTAACTGAGTACTTACTGTATGTAGCAGTAGATTGGAGGGGCGGGTGGAGAGTTCTGAAACAGAACCCCTCTTGAAATTAAAAAACTCCAAATTATTTAACCTGAGGGACACCCTCTAGCCCTTACAGGTGCCAGGGAACCTCAGAGCGTGACATATTTTGGATTAGCACAGCCTAACTAATTGACACCTGTGTATATCCTATCCTTTGTCCTACTGGGCCTCCTCTCCGATGATAAAAGCTTTCTGTGTCCCTTAGGCCCAAGGAAGATGGAAATTTGAGAAAAGGAAAGGATATCCTCTATCTTTCTCAGAGCTAGCTTTGAGTAAAACCTGTTTTTGCTCACCAACTTACCTCCTGAGTTTTAATGGAGCCAGACAAGTGATAAAGTCTTTCCTTCCTTGTCATAGTGTCACTTGTCCACCTTCCCCTGGAGGGCTCTGTGGAGAAGAAAGAAACAAGAACACCCCTGAGGACTGTAGGGGCTGAGGTTTGAACAAGTGTGAAGGGAAATATTGGCAGCCACGAGAAACAAGCCTGGGATGACTGGAGGGGTCAGAGCATAGAGACTGTTGGACAGATGGACATGGGACTTCAGGTCCTGTGGCAGGTTGATCCTGTGACACATAGACACCTATGTTCCCCTTCTTCCACACACCTGTCCCATTTACCCATGATGTTCTCTGTGTGCTACCAAATGTCATGCCTCCAGACTCCATTCTTCCCTGAAAACACACATACACATGAAGATTATTGCCTTTTTTTCTTTCTTTTTTAAAATTTCTTTCTTACATACATGACAATAGTGGAGTGCATTACATTCATAGTTATCCATTCACAGCACATTTTTTTTGTAACTCTGTAACAAAGTATATTCATACCAAATTGTGCCATTATACATGAGCTCGAATTTTTTTTCATACAATTCTTAATACACCTTTATACTTTTTTTTTTCTTAAGGAGAGAGAGAGAGAGAGAGATTGAGAGAGAGAGAGAGAGAGAGAGAGAGAGAGAGAGAGAGAGAGAGAGAGAGATTTTTTTCTTTTTTGTAGATAGACTCAACACAATGCCTTTTTATTTTTTTTTTTTTATGTGGTGCTGAGGATCGGAACCAGGTCCTGCTCGTGCTAGATGAACGCTCTTCCGCTGAGCCACAATCCCAGCCCACCTTTATAACATTTTAATGAATGAAAGTCCCTATCCTGGGTATAAAAGAGAGGATTTGGAAGCCAACTAAGTTGGGAGATGATTAAAGTCTCCTTTTTTGGCATAGGAGGTGATATTATTGGAGACCAAGGCCAAAGAGTGAGAGAAGCCACTGCTGTTGCTCTGTCTAGGAGTTAAGGACTAGGCACACCCTGATGACAGGAATTCAGATGGTTGACTCACAAGTTACTTAGAAACCAATAAAAGTCCAAATTACCACAAAAGTGCTCACGTATCTGTAGATGCAGTAAACTTGAACTTTGGTATCTTTATAGGAATGACTTAAATAATCTATTAGATTCCTTTAGCTACGTTAAAATTTTATATAAGCAATAAAAAGAAGGTTTGATCCATTGAAATAACTTTAGGTGAATGTGCTTATTTGGAAGCCAGTTCTGTGAAGAAATTCTTAGGAAATAAAGAATGAGGTATTATTCAAATCTTTCCTTCCCATGGGAAGGAAATATCTGATAAATTGAGCCTTTCAGAAGCTGAATCAGAATAGCACAGGGAAGAGAAAGTAGGACATCAATTGGTTAAGCCAGAGCAGGAAAAGGGGAGTCAGATCCCAATTCAAGTCCAAGGTTCTGGTTCCTCTTTTGTAGGAGAGCTCCCAGCCTCTCAATGGGTAAGGGGATTAGATTAGAGTTATGGAAACCTGTCTTGATAAACCTGCAAAATATTAAAGTAGAACTTTCAGATTCTGGACAATCTAGGGCTTTGTTTTGGATTTCTATGTTGAGCTCAATGATTGCTTTACTGATAAAGTTCTGATAAAATTACTACAAGATGAAATCAGAGTCTGAGAAGGCAGACCACTTTTGCTTGGAAGGTCCTAAAATAGTTGATTGTGATGAGCGTGGTATTGATTGAAAGAAAGGAAAAAAGTTACAGGTGAACTGTAACGAGAACGATTACTAAATAAGTATAAGAGTGGCTCATTTTTGTTGTTTATAACTTTAATCTACTGATAGCATCTGGGAATGAAGAGTTACTCTATGAAGGTTCAGAATTCACATTAACATTAGATTTTTGTCCTTTTTTTCATTGCAATGTAATAATTGTAGATATTTGTAGGGTACAGTGTGATAATTTGATACTCATGTACAACGTGTAAAGATCAAATCAGGGAAAAACATTTCCATCTTGTAAAAAATTTACCATTACATTTTTGTGTTGGGAAGTTTCCAATTCGGTATCAGATTTTGATTTTTTCTACTGGGCATTTGTAGAAAATAGTTTTATGTATTGTGCATTACTTTCTTTACTGGAGAAACTATGGATGTGATATTAATTATTTTTTTTTTTTAATTTTTCAGTACTGGTGCTTGAACCCAGGTCCTCATGCCTATGAGGCAAGGACTCTACCACTGAATTGTATTATATCCCCAGCCATTGTGATGATAATTTTAAAGAAAGTGAAGGAAGGAGAAAAGTAGAAAAAGGAAAAAGTTGGACAATGTTGAAGTTGAACCCAATTGTAATTTTTGTCTTATCTTTCATACATTTCTAGAAAGAAGCTGACTGACCTACTGAATGCATGCAGCGATTAAGAAGCAAAATTTTCTAATGAATTTGAACACATTGTTTTTTTTTATTTTATTTTTTAATATTTATTTTTCAGTTATCGGTGGACACAACATCTTTGCTTGTATGTGGTGCTGAGGATGGAACCCCGGCCGCACGCATGCCAGGCGAGCGCGCTACCGCTTGAGCCATATCCCCAGCCCAAATTTGGACACATTGTAATGGATGTGTCAGGGCCCCAGGCCCACTGGGTAGGAGATTCAGTAATTATTCTAGAAAGTTCTTACTGACAATGTTTATAAATAACTAGTTTTCCAGTGACTTTCATTTTTCCTTTTAAATATTTGCTTAGCTTATAACTTAAAGAATACAATAAATAATAATAAAGTATTATAGCACTTTCCACATGTTTGGGTTCTAAGCATCTCAGTGATCTTTCCAGGTCCTGCATTAGAGAGGGCCTAACAAAGGCCACAAGGGGTCAAGGGGGCGGGTTGGTGGGGCATATACGGGACAATAGAGAAGACAATAAAGTGATATAATGATGTGGTTTAAAGGCACTTGGAAAATTTCGCAATACTTATACAAAAGGGTTTATTTTTCTCTTTCTTTGGAAGGAGAACATATTTATATATATAGTTTCTAACCACTGAAGTCTGCTTTATGTGAAAACAGCTTCAGATCTGAGAAGGGCCAAGGAGAGTAAGCTTATTTTTTTCCTTACATTTTTGCATTCTATATTTTTTTTCTTTTTATTTCTCCTGTGAGTGGGGTGGAAAGGAGGGGATGCACTAGCTTGCATGTTAACTTGAGGGCACATCTTCACATGTATTTAAATCTTATTTGTATGTACTTTGGCTTATATTGCTCACTTCTTAAATGTCTGAAGCTATGTTTGTGATTAAGGTCGGGTAACAGTCCAGAGAGAAGTGATATCTATTAGTCATTCCTAGGGGCCTTGGTAAAAGAAACTGCATTTTCTTGCCTATAGTTATGGAAGATAAGGAATTGTTTTTATAGTTGCAGGCTGAATTTTTCAGTTAAAGACTCAATGGATTGTAGCAAAAAGGGGTAGGTTTTGTTAATTTTTAAAAATTTCTCAACAAGTGCTGGCAAGTGTGGAGTGGAAAGCATAAATTTTCAATTTTATACTATAAGGTCTTGTATTTATCATTAACATTCTCTTTTCTTGGCTCCACTCTTTACTTTGTATTAACAGCCCTGGCTCTGAGGTAGTTCATTTCTTGATTGACATTCGGGATGTCAAAGTTTATCATACCAGGTCTCTATCAGCAGCATACTAGCAACTACATCAGTTCTGTGACCAGTAGAGCCCTTTAATAGACATTTGCAACATAATGCAGTCTTATCAATTTGACCAGAAGAGTTAGAATATTCTATCAAAGTTGTGAAACATGAATCTGGCAAAAACAAACTGTATATTTTCTTGAGGGCTGGAGAAAGGAGATTTGGGAAGAGAGTTAATTAAATGAAGTTCTCTGAGGACCCCTGGGTGCTCTCTATAGGAGTAGGGATAGAATTTCATAAAAGTATGAACATCATCCGTCACCTGTCTAGAACCACACAAAGAAGCCTTATCACAGTATCTGGAGTCCCCATAACAAGGGCAGAGGGTCTAATGGAGCTCTGATGACCCTGGAGTGACATGGAAGAGCTTCTAATTTTCCCCGTGTTTTTGATGATGGCACAGCTTTTATGAGGTGGTTGGGGGAGAGAGATGGAGAATGTCTCCTGAGATCATATCTTCACTAGATGGCAGCAGAGCATCAGGCCCAAGATTGAAAGAAGGAATAACTAACTGCCTGCCTTTCACTCCCAAGTTCACACTTTCCACCAGTGCTCCTTTCCTTGACCCTTCTTCAGGAACTTAAATGCTATCCCGAGAGAAAGGCAGCAAATGACCATCTTAGTCTTATTTCTGTTGCTATAAGAGAATGCCCAAGACTGGGTAATTTATAAAGAAAAGAGGTTTATTTTGGCTCACTCTTCTGGAGACTGGGAAGTCCAAGATTAGATGGCCACTTCTGATGAAGGATTCATATTGTTTCAACTCATGGCAGAAAGAGAAAGAACAAGTTGGAGCCTGTGAAAGAGGCAATATATGGGAGGTAGCCTTGCTGTATTACAACCCTCTCTTGAAGAAACTAACCCAGTCCTGTGAGAAAGGTTTTAGTCTACTTATGAGGCCCCTGCCCCCAAGGACCCAAACACCTCGCCCTAAGCTCCAACTTCCAACCCTGTTTCCTTGAAAAATTAAGTTTCCTTCATGTGAACTTTTTGGGGACATACTTGAACAATTGCATTGACAGTTTAATCTGGGACGAATGAGTTTACTCTTCAAGTTGTAAAATAAATACAGCCTGCAGTACCATCTACTCTTAGAATTGCGAAAGGCCTAATCTCTTTTTTTTTTTTAAATTTTAATATTTATTTTTCAGTTTTCAGTGGACACAACATCTTTGTTGGTATGTGGTGCTGAGGATCAAACCCAGGCCGCACGCATGCCAGGCCAGCGCACTACCGCTTGAGCCACATCCCCAGCCCAAGGCCTAATCTCTTAATACGTTTGGTCCACATCACTCATGGCAGTTATATAGTTTCTGTTCTTAAAACTATTTTAGAAATTGATTTTAGTCATGGTTATAGCCTTGGATGGATATTCTGAAATGGCTCTGAATTTTCTAGGATTTTTCCATTGAACATGATTAGATTGATGGGCAGCCATAACTTCATTTCCATTTGTAAGGAGGACACTTGTTGTCTGTGGCATGCAGTGGCAAAATGGTTACTTAATTTGGTCACTTGTGGACACCTGATATTTACTGCCTAAGCATACAAGGCAAAGTTTCCTTTTTGAGTAGGTATTGACAGATTCAGGTCTTTTTTATTTATTTATTACATATATGACAATGGTGGAATGCATTACACTCATTATTACCCATTTACAGCACAAGTTTTTGTAATCCTGTATATAAAGTATGTTCACACCAAATTATGCCATTAAACATGTACTCTTTTTTTTTGCATTACAATTATTAATATACATATATACCACAATTTTTCATATCTCTATATGTATATAAGATTCAGTTCTTTTATTCAGAATTTAGGTGGGATATATAAAATCCCGATCTCAAAATAAATAAATAAATAAATAATTCTGAGATCCTGGTTTGCTTATTCTCTAAGTTCTCCAGCTTATTTAGAAGCAGCCAACTCACCACTTTATTATCCTTATATTAGGGTGAGCTTTAGCTTGTTCTTGACTAAGGGGGTTCCTTAAATGTTGAAACCATGGGAGTTCTATGTGGACTGGGATGATTTGGTTACTACTTATATTCACTGAAGTGTTCCATGACTACATTTACTTAATTTCTGAAATCAGTGCCTTCAAGAACTTGGAAAATGCAGGGATTGTGATTTCCAACACACCTATACTTAGTTCACCTCTTTGGCCTGTTCAGAAAACAGCCAGAGCTTGAAGAATAAAAACAGATTATTGCAAATTTAGTGTGATAACAACTCCAGTTATAGACATTTTTCATGGTGAGAGTATGTTGCTGCAGAGAGAACATCTTCTGGTCCTTGTCATGTGATGACTGATCTAGTGAATACTTTTTCTCTATACTGGTTTTTTTTTTTTTTTTTGGTGGTGCTGGAGATTGAACCCAGGGCCTTGTGAATGTAAGGCAAGCACTCTACCAACTGAGCTTTCTCCCCAACCCTTCTCTATACTTATTAATAAAGATAATCAAAACCAATTTGCTTTGAGTTAGCACCTTTAATATCCTACCTCAACTGCTTTAATCAATTCTCTAGTTTTTATTTTAATCAATATTTGAATCAAAAAACCTGTTTCTGTGAAGAGATAGATGGTAAAATTTTGCCTCTATTGACCTCATACAGGTCTCCTTGTTATCTTCCTCTTCCTCTCACCTCCTTTTTTTTCTTCTTCCGAATCTATTTAGCTCTGTAAAACCCATTCTTAGCTCCCAGGTTATTAAAAAACAGGTTTCCAGACAGATTTTATCAACCCTTCTAGCTGACAAGTAAGGGAAGCAGCTAACATAATCTTCAATTTAAGGATAACTGTGATCTTTTGGAGGGTTAGCTTGCCTGAGGTCACACAGATAGTCAATGTATTAACTTAGGTTTTTAAATTTCCTGTAAGACTCCTCCAAACCTTTCACTCTTTCCATTACTCTGATTCTGTCTCCAACTTTCTCCTTTATGCTGATGGTTTTATGTTATTTTCACAAATGAGGAGTGATCCTAGGTAACAATATAACTTGTTGGCCAATTACTGTTAGAATATATCGCCATCGATTTCACTAAAATTAAAATCATTCCATCTGACTTGACATTTCCCATTATTTTATTAACAAATTTAACAAAATTTTATTGAAAATCTACCAGGTCTCAGCACTGTATTAGGATCTGGAGTTGTTTATAGAACCGATTTGTTCTGGGAGCTACAGAGATGACTATCCTGCAGAGAAAATAGACTTTAAACAAATAATTGAATGATGGAAGGCAGAAAAGTTGTGATAATTGCTTCAAGGGAGAAGTTAGGTTGCTATGGATTATGAATGTTTCTCCTAAGGTACCAGTCAATTTACACAGTCAGTGGTGGGTAATTAGGTGGAGGGTATAAACATGGAGATGAGAAGAGAGGTTGGATTAAGGAAGAGTTTTGGCCATGTGATTTACTGAATTATCTTCCCAATATCTATTCCACCCAGAAGTTCTCAGGTTTTTATTAGTCAAGGCTCATAAATTTAAAAAGGATAATTTAATATAATGATTGAAGCCTTTGCTAGGTGATTTTCTAACATACATGAAAGAGCTCATTAGGGGACAAAATTTACCAAATGTACCAGTTTCCAGAGCTCCTCCCAGAGATTTTGGTTAAGAAAGGGCCCAAGAAGGTGTGTTTCTGTTGAGCTTTTCATATAATTTTGAGTAGGCAATCATTGATCTACATTTATATAAATAACTGCTCAAGAAGGCAAAGTTGTCTTTGTTTCTCAGTCTCCCAAGACGGAATGTAATAGCTACCCTGTTCTTATGGACGGTAGACCCACTTCCTTAACAAGGAATCTTGGTCTTCATTCTTATATTATCAGCTATTATGCACCATGTGCCTCCTGTCCCTTATTCTGACCTTCCAAGGTATGCCTGGGTTTTCTTGTTGTATTTTCTTGCCTTGATTTGTGTTGTTTTTCCTTTCTAGTCATGAGTCCTGTTGAATGCTGGTTCCATCAGGATTATTACCAGAGCAGTGATAGGACAAAGCTGAATTTATTCTTATAAATCACTGCCTTGATGATGTCCTAGCATCTCAAAGGGAGTAACACAAAGTCAGGATATGTTTGGGCATTTTGAAGTCCAGGTTAATCCTACTCTTTCAATAGGAGGGCTTGATTAGAATTGGGCTAGGATATGGTATAATAGTTTAATGTTGGTAGATTTTTGAAGTGATGGGTTCAAAGAGTCTGAAGATGTATTTACTTATTTTTATTGAAGAGTTGATGGTCTTACATGAAATTCTTGGAATGAACAGAAAAGTCATTTTGAACGTCTATCTTCCTGAGCAAGAATTTTCAAGAATAGTAAAGTTATATTAATGTCAGCAGTGGAATAGTGAAGTCATGTGAAGGTAGATGATAAGTTGTGTGGGTGAAGATGGTTTTGGCTCTTACTTTTTTGAATAAATATGATTTAACTTGATATATTCTGTAATTTAACTAGACTATATTAGTTATTCTGTGTCCTTTTCCACTTAAACCATTTAATCTATAGTCTTAAGAAGCTGTTACTATTTTCTCCATCTCTACTTCATGAGAGTCATTATATATATAGTGGAGATATCACTCAGTGGTGGGGTGTTCACTTAGCAAAATTAGGCACAAAGCCCTGGGTTTGATCCCTAATATATATATATATATATATATTTTTTTTAAATATATATTTATATATATATTTTAACATATTTTAAGATTCTTTTTTCTTAATATGAGAATCATACTAATATCCATTGGAATGAGAAATTTGCAAAATGCAGCCCACATTCCATAACTGATTCCTTCATTTAACAAATAGTGGTTACTGTGCATTTGCTAGATTTTATTCTATGTTAACTAGGCAGATATAGTTTCTGTTATCATTAGCATCTGAATTTATTGCATTGTCCACAGTTAACTGTGCACATTTTCTATATCATGGTGTTTAGGTAAGCAAAGTGCTCTGATTTATTCATGGGCATCATTATTTTTTCACATATTGGAGGCATTCATATACTATGTTTTATCCCTAATGGAGGAGGCTGACTCCTGGAAATTCCTGTATCTACCACACAGGCCTGTGACATAGACATCACTAATCATATGTAACAGGGTGAGACTTTAATGTGAAAATGAGAGAGGTGGATAGGGGTTTAGCTCAGAGCTTGTCTTATTTTCTGGTGTTATTGACATTTTTTTTAAAGAATTTTTTAATATTTTATTTTTCAGTTTTCAGCAGACACAACATCTTTATTTTATTTTTATTTGGTGCAGAGGATCGAACCCAGTGCCTCGAGCATGCCAGATGAGCGAGTTATCCCTTGAGCCACATCCTCAGCCCGTGTTATTGACATTTTGACTTTCTTTGCTGGCCAGAGAAACAGAGAATCACAGAATGTGTGGTTTAAATGACATAAATCTCTTGTCTCATAGAGGCCGGATATTGTTTTCTCTGAGGGCTGTAGGAGATAGATCAAGCCAAAAACATGGCCACCTTCCCTCTGGTAATTTACATCATTTCATCTAAATGTGTATCTCTTTGTTCAAATTTCCCCTGTGGATACCAGTTATATTACATTAGAGCCCAGTTCCTCCTCATAACCTTGCTTTAACTTTATTACCTCTGTCAAGATTCTATATCTAAAGAATTCTGAGATACAGGGGAATTTAATATATGAATTTTGGTGGAACACAATTCAATCCATGACAAGCCCCTTCTGGCCTTCCCCATGACAGAAGAGGAATAATCAACTCTAACTCCCTCTAGCATTCTCCTCTCACCTACAGTGGGCACCGAGAAGTTCACATGAAAGTTGTTGCCTAGGGCTACAGTGTCACTCAAAGGCAGACCTAATCATAGGACTGGAGAATGCTCCCCCTCCACCCAAACCTAATCACCATATCAGGAGAACTCCTATGCAATAACTGTGACTAAAAGAACCACACATCTCAAACCTCATCTAAGAAGTCTCTAGAGGAACCCAAAGACAAAAGAGGAAAAAAAACCCAAGTATACCAGAATTTTTTTTTTTAGCTTTTGGAACCTATAGCTATAGCAAGTAATCAACACAGTGTAATCTTTAGCTAGACAAACATAACACTAAAGGTGTATTTATGCTGGTTCCTTTCACCTAGTACATTATATCCATCTTTCAACAAAAAATGCAAGTCATACTAAAAAATGTGGTTTGAAGAGACAGAGCAAGCATCAGAACCAGACTTATATGTTGCAGTGGTTTGAGAATTATCAGAGCAGGAATTTAAAATGACCATGATTCATATGTTAAGGATACTAATGGAAAAACTGGACAAAATGCAAGAACAGATGGGTAATACAAGCAGAGAAATAGACACTCAAGAAAAAAAATCAAAAGGAAATGCTGAAAATGAAAAACCATTGTAATAAAAAGGAAGAACATCTTCAATGGGCTCATGGATAGATGAGACATGGCCAAAGAATTAGTGACTCTGAGGAAATGTCAATAGTAACGTCCAAAACTGAAATGCAAAGAGAAAAAAATGAATGAAAGATAGAAAATAATTCAAGCATGAGGAACAAATACATAAAGTATAAAATACCCATAATGCAAACAACAAGCATATTTTGGAGACATGGCATGTTCTGTTCCAGACCTTTACAGTAAATGAATGTTACAATAAAGTAAGTCACGCAAAGTTTTTGGTTTCTCAGTGCATAAGGCTATATTACCCTATAGTCTAGTAAGTGTGCAATAGCATTATGTCTAAAAAAGCAACATGCATATCTTAATCAAAAATACTTCATTGCCAAAAAAAAATTTACTAACAATCATCTGAGACATTAGTGAGTTGTAATCCTTTTGCTGGTAGAGGGTCTGGCCTCGATGTTGATGGCTGCTGATGGATCATGGTGGTGGTTTCTGAAAGTTGGAATGACTGTGGCAACTTATCAAAATAAGACAACAGTGAAGTTTGCCACATCAACTCACTCTTCCTTTCATGAAAGATTTCTTTGTAGCATGTGGTGCCATTTGATAGCATTTTGGAAGAAGCAGAACATCTGTCAAAATTAGAGTGAATCCTCTCAACCCCTGCTGCTTTATCACCTAAGTTTATATAATATAATGTGTCTTTTGTTGTCATTTTGTCAATGTCCACACATCTTAACCACGAGTAGATTCCATCTCAAGAAACCACTTTCTTTGTTCACCTATAAGGGGCAGCTCCTTGGCCTCATCATGAAATGGCAGTAGTTCAGTCATATCTTCAGACTCTACTCCAATTGTAGTTTTCTTGCCATTGCCACCACACCTGTAGTTACTTCCTCTGATGAAGTCCTGGAGTTACCAAAATCATCCTTGAGGGACTGAATCAACTTCTTCCAAATTTTTGATGGTGTTAGATATTTCGAGCTCCTCACATGGATCATGAATGCCATATAGAATGGTAAGTCTTTCCAGAAGGAAAATATATATCTTACATATCATACATACATGGAACATAACTTCCTGTTCTTGTGGTTGTACATGATGTGAAGTTATGCTGGTCATGTACTCATGTATGAACATAGGAAAGTTATATCCAATTCATTCCACTGTCTTTCCCACTTCCACCCCCTTGTCTTCCCCCCACTTACTCCTGTCCAATCTGGTGAACCTCCACTCCTTCCTCTACCCATCCTTGTCTATTGTGAGTCAGCATCCACATATCAGAGAGAACACTTGGCCTTTGTTTTTTTTTTTTTTTTTGGCGGGGGGGTTGGCTTATTTCACTTAGCATGTTAGCCTCCAGTTCCATCCATTTTCCAACAAATGCTATAATTTCATTTTTCTTTATAGCTGAGTAATATTGCACTGTGTATATGTACCACATTTTCTTTATCCATTCATCTATTGAAGGTCATCCAGGTTGGTTCCATAGTTTAGCCATTATAAATTGAGCTGCTATGAGCATTGATGTGGCTTTGTCAGTATAGTATCCTTTGAGTATAAACCAAGAATGGGATGAGTGGGTCAAATGGTGGTTCCATTCAAAGTTTTCCTAGGAATCTCCATACTGCTTGCCATAGTAGTTGCATCAATTTGCAGTCCCACTGGCAATTTATAAGTGTACCCTTTCCCCACATCCTCTCCAATGTTTATTGTTACTTGTATTCTTGATAATTGCCATTCTGACTAGAATGAGATGAAATTGCGTTTCTCTAACTGCTAGTGATATTGAACATTTTAAAAATATATTTGTTGACCATTCATATTTCTTCTTCTGTGAAGTCTGTTCAGTTCCTTAGCCCATTTATTGATTGTTTTTTTTTCTGTTACTGAGTTTTTGGAAATTAATGCTCCGTCTGAGGTACAGATGGCAAAGATTTTCTTCCATTCTGTAGGCTTCCTCTTCATGTTATTGTTGTTTCCTTTACTCTGAAGAAGCTTTTTAATTTGATCCCATTTAATAATTCTTGATTTTACTTCATATGCTTTCAAATCTTGTTGAGGAAATTGGTTCCTGAACTGATATGAGGGAGAGTTGGTCTCCTTTTTCTTCTGGTAGGTACAGGGTCTGTGGTCTAATGTCTAGGTCCTTGATCCACTTGGAGTTGAGTTTTATGCAGGGTGAGAGATAGGGGTCTAATTTCATTTTGCTTTTCTTTTTTAAATTTTTTTTTTACCATACGATTTATTTTTATTTATTTTTTTAGTCACACATGACAGCAGAATGTATTTTGACATATAATACATATATATTTTTTAAGGCTTGAAAGTCAAGATTATTCCTTGATTCGTGGGCTAAAGAATGGATGCTTTGTTAGCAGGCATGAAAACAACATTAATATTGATCAGAGCACTTGAGGGGCCAGGTATATGAGCAGTAATATTTTGAAGGATTTTTTTTCTTCTGAGCAGTAGCTATCAAGAGTGGGATTAAAATATTTAGTAAATTATGTTGTTAGCAGGTATACTGTCATCCAGACTTTGTTCTTCCATTTACAGAGCACAGGCAGAGTAGATTTAGTATTATTTTTAAGGCCCTAGAATTTTTGAAATGTTAAAAGAGCATTGGCTTCAACTTAAAGTCACCAGTTGCATTAGTTTCTCAAGAAAATTAGTCATGTTCTTTGAAGAACATCCCAGATTGATGTGAAATCTCTAGCTATGAAAGTCCTAGATGAGACTTCTAATATAAGGCTATTTCATCTGAAGTGAAAATTCATTATTTAGAGTAGCCACCTTGTTCGATTATCTTAGCTAGATCTTCTGGATAACTTGCTGCATTTTCTATGTCAGCATTTGCTGCTTTACCTTGTACTTTTATGTTATGTTGATGGTTTCTTTCCTTAATCCTCATGAACTGACATTTGCTTTTTACTTTCCTTCTGCACTTTATCACCTTTCTCAGACTTCCTAGAGTTTGATTGAGGGCCCTGCTCTGGATTAGGTTTTGGTTTAAAGGAATGCTTTGGCTGGTCTGACACATCCAGACCTTTGAAGCTTTCTCCATATCACCAATAAGGCTTTTTTTTATTATTTGTATGTCCCCTGGAATAGCACTTATAATTTCCTTTAAGAACTTTTCCTTTGCATTTACAACTTGGTGTTTGATGCAAGAGGCCCAGATTGTAGCCGACCTCAGCTTTCAGCATGCTTTTCCCACTAACTCTTTCATTTCCAGTTTTTGGTTCAAAGTGAGAGATACGTGATTCTCCTTTTCACTTGCACATTTTGGGGGTCATTAAGGGGTTATTCATTGCCTAATTTGAATATTGTTGTTTCTCAGGGAATAGAGAGACCAAAGAAAGGGATAAAGATCAGGTAATGGCAGGACAATGGAGGAGTCAGAATGCACACAATATTTATTGATTCAGTTTGGCAACCTCTATGGGAATGGTGGTGTCCCTCAAATTATGACAAATAATCACAATAAATAAATACAAAATCACTGATCACAGATCACCGTAACAGACAGAAAAATAATTAAATGGTTGAAATATTGTAATAATTGCCAATATGTGACACAAATACAATAAGTGAGCACCTGCTGGTGGAAAAATGGCACTGGTAGACTTGTTCAATGCATGATTGCCCCAAACTTTTAATTTGTAAAAAAACATATTGACTGCAAAGTGCAATAAGACAAAGTGCAAAAAGCACGAGGCATGTCTGTATCAGAAGAGGGAAGAAAGATGCAGAAGAAATATTTGAAACAATAATGACTGGGAATTTTCCAAAATTAGTGATAGACATTTAACCTTAGATCCAGGAAGCTCAGAGAACACAAAACAGAATAAATCCCTAAAACTGAGGCATGTAAAATTCAAACTGCAAAAAGTCAAATACAGAAAAAGTCTTGCAATAAATCAGGGGAAAAAATTCCTATCTTACCTCTAGACGAACAAGGATAAGGATTACTTTGGACTGTTCTTCAGATAATGTGCAAACAAGAAAACAGCTAAGCGAAATATTTAAAGTTTTGTAAGAATGAAATAAAACCCAAACCCACCAACTTAGGATGTTGTACACAATGAAACTATCCTTCAAAAATGATGAAGAAATAAAAGACAAACTGAGGAAATTTGCTGCCAGTAGATCTGTTTTGTAAGAAAGGCTAAAAGACATTTTTTTTTTTCAGAAAGGAGAAAAATTATATAGGTCAGAAACTTTGATCTAATAAATAAAGAAGAGGCATTAGAGAAGAAATAAATGAAGGTGAAATAAAATTTTTATTTATATTATTCTGATTTGATCTAATGGATAACATTTTGTTTAAAATGGCAATAAAATGTGTTCAGTGATTATAGCTTATGAATAAGTAAGATGAATGACAACAATGTAAAGAACAGCAATAAAGAATTAGGAATAATGTTAAAAGTTATTTATGTTATTTGGAAAAGGATTTATTTTAGTCATAAATGTATATTGGGAACTTAATATATATAATTATATATATTTATATATATTAACTTAATATATATTAAAAATAAAAACCACATAGTCGGTGTGCTAAGAGGAAAGATGGAACCACATAAAATGCTCAGTTAAAACCAGACAAGACAGTAAGAGTTGAAGACAAAAACGAATAAAACAAAGAAAAAACAATAACAACAACCACACAAAAAACAAAACCACTCAGGAGCATGATAGAAAATAGTGTGACATTTTGTCTACAAGACAGCCCAGCTATAAGTTGTATACAAGAAACCTACATTAAATATAAAGGCACAGATAGATTAAAAGTAAAGGGGTGGAGAAAAATAAACTCTACTAACATGAATCAAAATGTTATCTGTAGGTAGAGCAGCCCCCTTGTGGTCCTGAGGGTGACGGCCACTTTCTAAGGTTGGTAGGAGTTGGAGTCCTGGATGACTTCTTTATGACTATAGTTCTGGGTTTTAGGTCTACAGATTTCTTATTATGTTATAAAAATAATCCTTTATGTGGGTAAACCATAAGCAATGTCTAGTGGAAAGTATAATAAACATTATAAACAATTCTCTTATAGAAATTTTACATAATTTGTTTAGTTCTCATAATGATATTTTTAACCTGAGGAAATCCAGAATCAGAAATAAGTAATTAACCTAAAGTTTTGCAGCTAGTATGCTGTATAGAGGGATTTAGTTATGAAACCTGGCCTTTGACCCCCTCCCTCCCCCACTCCCCCAATATATTCATCATTATTACAATGGGGTTAGCATTATTTTTTTTTGTTTCATCAACATGTTTTCACTAGAAGTGCTTCACCAATTGAGAATAATCTTTTTCTTTAAAATATATTGTTTTAGTTGTAATTGGACACAATATCTTTATTTTATATTTATGTGGTGCTGAAGATTAAACCCAGGACCTTGCACATACTAGGCAAGCATTCTACTGCTGAGCCACAACTCCAGCCCCAAGAATAATCTTAACATAATATTCAGCAAATGATAATATTTTCCCAGCAGCTTGGGAGACTGAGGCAGGAGGGTTGAAAGTTCAAATTCAGCTTTAGCAACTTGACAAGGCCCTGAGTAACCTAATGAGATCCGGTCTCAAAATAAAATATAAAGAAAGGCAGTGGATGTGGCTTCATAGGTAAGTGCCCTTAGGTTCAAACCCTGGCACCAAAACCAAAAAAACCCAAGAATATTTGTTTTTACTTATAATTGGTATTTTTTTTAAAGTAAGAGAACACACAATTGTTTTCCCCAAAAGCTGGAGTCAAGAATAAGGCAAGGTATATTGACTTGACCTTTTTACATAGTTTTCTGTGTAGAACTTTAGTTCAAATCAAATTATAAAGCAAGGAAAATAAAATTCTGGCTTAAAAAAATCTTTTCTTTCTTTCCTTTGTAAAACTGGTTACCAAGATGTTATGATGCTAAGCATAAGAAATGCACAATTGGGAAAAAGAGTTGGGGAGATTAGATTAGACAGGAGGGATGTGCACTTACTCAAGGAGAAACATCTTGAAGGCTAATAAAGAAGAAAGATATCAAGGCTATATTTATGCACTGTGTCGGGGAGGATAAATCTAAAGGGTTTTCAACTATGAAGATATCTTGTACAAGTTTCTGGAAAGTTTTATACACAGCATAATGCTCTTTTGCCAACCATCTCAGTTTTAAACTCTGAAAATCATGTTGGAGTTGAGGGAAATACCTGTTTCTGCTTCATTTCCACTTTACTTGTCAGCTTACTCTGTTATTTGCAGCACTATCTCTGAAATAAAAGGCTTTAAGAGAGGCTAAACTCAGTTTTCTTTTTCCTCTCCAAATAGAAAATGTTGGCAATCAGAATTCAAAAGCCCCAAACAAAATGTTATAATTGGTCTATGTGAATATTGTTTCGAGAGAGCTCCTTTATAAAGTTGATGCCCATAGTAAAGAACTTAAAACTGCAGTCATTCTTCTGATAAATTGTTCTCACTGGAATACTGTAACACAATTTCTTGTCAGTCAGCACCACATAAAAAAATAAAAGGCATTGTGTTGAGTCCATCTACACCTAAAACAAATATTATAAAAAAGGATAATCAGAGTGCATCAATTCAACAAGCAATTGATTGAGCATAAATAAGGGCCTGGCCTCTATGAGACTAAGAAAATTTTATTAGTCACAGTTCCAAACCTCAAAGAGCATCAAAGTCCATTGGAAAGGTCAGAGAGAGGTGACAGATTAGAGAATAAAAAAGGTGTTATTGGTTTGGTGGTGAAAGCTGTAGAGGTCTTTTGGGTTTATCAGTGGGGAGGTATCAATTAATGTTGAAGGCCCTGAGACCTGTGTGTGCAATCCGGGATAAATCTTAAGGTAATAAATATTGAAGCAGAGTTTTGTATACAAGGCTGGTGTTGATAAAAATTTGTGTTGGGCAATTTTCTTCTTTGTCTTCCAACATAACCTGTGCCTGGAATTGATGACTAATTTCTATTGGGTGCCCTTGATATCATGTAACTTTCTCCATGGTCACCTTGAGTTCTTTTGGATAGCTAAATAAGCAAGCTTTTTAGCATGCCTTAATTTTAGTAGAATCTTTTTTTTTTTAGTAGATTTTAATGGAATCTTTTTTTTTTTAATCTAACTTTTGGAATTTCTGCTTTTGATTATTTTAAAAACTGCTTAAACTTTTCTGGAAGAAAAAGCTGTATGTAAGATTGCAGACTTATCTAGCTTTCAATTTCATTTAACATTCTTGCTTTGAAAATACTTTGGGACAAAAATTGACCCCTTAAGGTAAAATTTTGAAAAGAATGCAGAGAGATTCAGAAAATACACATTATCTTAAAGTTCTCTAGGATCTGAATAATATGATACAGGTTTTAATTTTACATGTGAAATTTGGACTCTTTAAAGTCAAATCTCTTTAATTTTCTTGCTTATATAGGAGAAATTCATATCAAGTTGAAATTCCAATTCCCCTGTGTCTTCAAGGTAATGATGGTCAGAGGAGGGTAGGGTAAAGTGGAAAGTTTCCATTATTTATATGATTTCCAGTTGTTTAGCTAGAGGTGGTTAAAAAAAATCCCTTTGCTGTGGAAATAATGTCAGGTGGACTGCATCATGATTGCAAATCTTCCTGTAGTTCTGTGAGTCCATAAATAACAAGAGTGGATTATTCAGGAGACTCTAGCCAAGAATATAAAAGAAGACTTGGTTTTTCCTTCTTAAAAATGATAAATCACAGTAAACACATTCTTAAAATTATATTGATTTAGGAATGTACTTCTGGTGAGAACCTATTTTAGGTCACAAACAGTGCACAAAGAGAAAGAAGAAAGCTTGCCTTGCTTTTCATAAAAAAGTTTATTTTATATCCCCATTTTTTTTCTCCTGGCGAAGATTAAATCTTAGTCATTTCAGTCATTTCGTGAGTATTTACCTTTCTGTATGTTTCCCTCAGTTGTGTCTAAGTTCCAGAAAGCTTATGGGGCATATAACAAGGAGCAGCCCATATCTTTCTTGCAAGACATACTGAAATGCAAAAGATCATGTATGATTTCTCCAATGATCATTGGCTCTTAGAGAAGTTTGCCTGATAGCAAAATCCCTTGGATCACCAAGAAAGAGTTTGAAATCTATTGGTTTGTCCATTTCCACTTCAAATATAGTTTGAACTTTTAAGTCTAGGGATATGGTAAATCACAATATTGATAATGCAATGACTAGTATGTGGATATTTATGTGACAAATATAACTGGAGTAGTAGGTGATATTGATTTAACAAGCCATTTCTGTCCAGAACTTGCCCCTGCCCGGGCTCACCCCTCAGCACTCTTTTCATACCTGCTACATTCTATGGATATTGCCTAATGGCCATTCTCATTAATTAAAGATAAGGTTTAAGAATATTTATTAGGATGAATATTATCTGTTTTGAAATACTTTAATGTTAATTATTGAGACCAAATAACAGGAAGGGTGGTTGTATTACATCTTCATTGTGCTAAAGTGGATTTCTTTGTTTAACTTCAGTTTTCACATATTTGGAGGACTGTTTCTAGAATAAACACATGAGCCAAATAAATGAAAAGCAGAGGGAAAAAATGTAGTCAATTTTAAATGGAAAATTAGCTGAACTTTTTTATTTCTGTGGGGATGCTTCATCTCATGAAGATAAATTCAGACTAATAAATCTGGGGAAAATTCTTCTTCATAAAAGGAGATTTTTCTAATTCCTCTTTGATTCTTGTTAAAAAAGAATGGTCTTTGATATCTGTAGTCTTATTGCTGAAGATGGAACAAATTCAAGCATGCTGGTTATAATTTTAATCATAAAACTAATAGCCATTCCATTTAAACTACTTATCATCTGAGTGATAAAGACTGTATTTTAAAAATAATTAAAAGACTGTGGGGTTCTTTTGTCTATTACTATAAATGGTATCTCTAGGGAAATTCACTAATAGATATACTTTATAGCTTTGTTCCCAGCCTAGCAGGACATAGGCTGGGTGTTCAATGGTACCTGATAAATCATAAGTCCCATTTGCTTCAGCAATACTATAAAGGAAGAACTTAGACAAGCTATCCTAGCCCCTACCACATGAAGTGCTGGTGGTATAGCCTTTCATAGACTCTAGTAGCATATATAGGATGGATTTTCTTTGCTGCATATAGTTTTGCAAAGTACGCTCCTAATTGACTGAAGATGTCACGTGGATTCTGTGCAAGGATTTATGTAGTCTTCAGAGTGCTTTTGTCTTTATTACAAAAGAGCTGGATACTTTGGCTTCAATTGAGCAATACTGTGGTCATAAGTCTGGAGGCCTCTTGGGAAAGCAGCCTGTACCCATCCTATTATAACTCCTCTAAGGAACCAGCCTGAGTGATTTTATCTGCTTATATCACTCCATATGCCTCTGAGGAGATCCTTTAGGATCCTTGCCAAAGGACCAGTAGTTTATTGAGTTTCATTGTAATAACAACAATCAATTTACTCTATTGATTCAGAGACAGGATAATTTTTGCAGTTACTCATTTATGGCCTTTTATTTCTCAATTTTGAGCCTTTCCCTTTCTCCCTTTTAAGCGAATGCCAGATTTTCTTGCTTTGTTGTCTTAGAGCAAAGTACATGGGAAGGCGAAGCGGGGAACATAAATAACCTTTGGCTTTTGTTCAAAGGTTTTAATTTATTGAAAAGAATTGGTTTGAGGGTAGAAGCAAGTGGGTATGAGGGCATCAGGGAGCAAAGAATTTTCCTCCAGACCAGGAGTTTATCTGGGCTTGTAGGAGAAGAGCCCTAGACCCCTGTGCAGCATCCAGAGGGAAATGATTGCAAAGCGTAAGTAGGGAAATGGTCCAGCTTCAGCCAAGATTCCTATGCTCACAGTGAGTGATGAATGTAGCAAGCTGATAGACTTCAAGAGTTGGCTCTGAGCTTGAATCATGAGGAAGGCAGCGGCTATTATGATGATCTGGGACCTGACAACCTGAATCAGCTTTCAGTTCACAAAATAAGTCTTCTGAATAGTAGTGTGTGATGTTGGATGGGAAACAGAGCCCTGTCAATAACTAGGATGGTATTCCTTATAGCCCAGTAGCTAGGAAGTTCAGAAGTGAAATTAATTTTGGAGAAATTAAGTACACTTGATTGTGAATAAAAAATCTACTTGATAAAATTGCTTATTGATTGATGAGGGAATTTTACCAAAATGATTAGGATGATTGTCAGTTAGCAGGTATTTTTATTCATTCACTCATTCATGTATTGATTCAACAAACATTAACTGAGTTTCTGTTATGTGACAAACTGTTCAAGGATCTAGCAATTTAGCAGTGAACAGGACTTTTCCTTGGTAAAGAATAGAGATATTATAATGCATAAATAATTTTAAGTGTGAGAGACTTAAAAATTACAGTCACAACTCAAGAATAAAGAAATGGAACTTTACTTTCTTATATGTGAACTTAACTTTGTGTCTGGAATCTCCTTTTCTGCAGATGGAGGGAAATTTTCAGTCTTGTCACTTGCAAGTAACTCAATCACTCCTAGTATAAAATAGAGAATTTTGGCTAATTATTTAATTAGTACAAGAATTTATATCAGATTAAAGTTTACATTTATGTCAAGATGGTTTTCTTCTCATAAGAACTTTTCTCTTTATTTCCCAGGGATGGCACCTGCTTTCATCAGAAACTTTCATGCAAGTGACATCATAGCACCAATGAAAGATGCCTGGTCCACATGCTGTCCCTTATCCTGGAAGACCTCCCCTGAGATGTCTTCCTTGGTCTTAGCTTTTCAGCCCACTGCAATTTCTGATGATGTAATGTGTTCCAGCTACTAGTGGTGTATAACATGCCACCTTAAATTTAGTAAAATGGCACTTTATTATTCACATTGATTTCATGGATTAAGAATTTGGACAGGGTACAACAGGGATGATATCACTATTTCATGATGTATAGGACCTCTGAGAAGATACTTTGTTAAGTAGTAACTTGAAAGCTAGGGTCTGAAGTCACAGAAAGTCTTTCTCATTCTCTTTCATGGTGAAATGATTTACCTCAATGAAGTGATTTATCTTAGCTGAACACTTTTGTTTCTTCTTGTGGGACTACTTGATTCTCATCACAGCATGGTGACTAGTGCACACATTTTGCTTTCTACATAATTGTAGGTGACAATATTTTATGACTCTATCTAATAAGGACTCTCCTAGGACTAATAAGTGAGTTTAACAAGATAGCATGATGCAAGATAAACATAGAAATCAATTATATTTCTATATACTAACACTGAGCACATGGACACCAAAATTACCATCTATAATAATACCAAAAATTAAATAATAATGAGTAAACCTAACAGACATGTACAGGAATTATATGCTAAAAGTTATACAATGCTAATGAAAGAAATAAAAGTGTACCTAAAATATGGAGACACATATTATGTTCATGGATTGGAAGACTCAACATAGTAAGAATGTCATTTTTTTCCCCAAATTGATATAGGTGTTTAACACAATACCTGTCAACATCCCAGCAAAAATTTTTAGATATAGACAATGTTATTTTAAGATTTATGTAAAAGGCAAATGAATAGCTAAAAAGAATTTTGATAAAGAATACAGTGAGAGGAATTGGTTCATCAAATTTCAAGACCATATAGGTAAGGTAATCGAGAATGTGTGATATTGGGAGAAGGACAGACATGTATATCAATGCAACAGAAAAGGAACCCAGAAATATATCCAATTAATTTTTGACAAAGGTTATAGCTAGACGACAGGAACTTAATAAAGGCTGTGGTGATGGCAATGTAGATGGGATATGTATTATGTAGACTATATTGATGCCAATATGCTGATTATGATACTGAGCTACAGTTGTGCAAGTTATTATGATTGAAGAAACTAGGTAGAGGCACCCTTCTGTATTATTTCTTACAATTGCATGTAAATGTGTATTTATGTAAAAATAAAAAAGTTTAATTAAAAAATCAGCTACAATTTCTTATCATCAAAGTTCTATTTCCCTGGAACCACAGCCTACACAAAAAATAGTATTGGTTGGGGTTCAATAAAAGAAGTAAAGTCATCATCTATAAATTTTATAGTATAAAGGGTTTGTTATAGGAATCCTATAATGTACAAGGTTATTTAATATATATATATAATATTGTATAAAACACTTTAGAAGATCCTTACACAATTATGGGAAGTGTTGGGGAAATAAAATTCCAGGATGTGGAGTTGCTGGGTCAGAAAACAAGTTACTAATCAATCTTTCAGAAGCAGTGCCGATTATACACAAGTTTTATTTTGCAGATGAAGAAGAACTATCAAGAGGGAATTCTTGGAGAAGTCTAGGAAAAGCTCCTTCCTTCTTGTAGCTATCCCCATGTTTCAATTGGATATTAAGTGTCTGGAGTTAGCCTTGCAGCTGCTAGTGGTCATTATGTTTAGTTGGGGAAAAGAGCTGGACATGGAATAAAGGACAGAAAGGACTTACTGGTATCCACTGGGCACCTCCATCTCTCCCCATCTGATTTTCAAAAGACTTTTCAAATATAATAGTCACTGCTTCATTTTCAACTCTCAAATCTCATGCAAGTTCCTCTTTTGGTCAATTCTGACTCAGAACCCTGTAGAACAGGAGATTCTGGGAAACACAATTTCTGGCTTCAAGTATTAATAATAATAACAGCTAAGATTTGTTTACAGATTTCTTACATTGTGCTAGGCCCTGTTTCATGTGTGCTAATTGCATTATTATATTTATCTTTAAAATCCCTGGTAGGCACTATATTTCTTCCTATTTTTCATATAAGAAAATAGAATGAAATATAGAATGGCTAAATAAGGAAAGGCACAGGGCTTATGTGCAGTCAGGTGCAAAACCCAAATTGTCTAGAACCAGAGTTTGTTTTTATCTCTTTCTGATAATGCTTACCTAACATTTTCTGAGGCCCGACATAATCTCTGTCCATTTTGTTGAGAAGTTGTTTAAAATCGATTTCAATTACATGAAATAACTTTGAATCTTTCCAGCAAGCTTCCCCCAGCCCAGTCACCCTTTTAGCCAATCTTATTTGAGGTGGCTGGGTTTCTGTTAATTGAAATCTGGAAAGCATTAAGTATTAGCAAAAAGGCTTTCTTGTGCTTTGACTCTGTGTGTGTTTTATCAAGCAAAGGAAAAGCTGTGTCCCTGGGCTGAGGAAATCTCAATGGTGGCAACTAGCATTGGATATTCACTTTTGTGTACAAGTTTATGAAGATGATTACACATTCTCTAGTGCCCCTATGTTGTTGGGAAGAAAGGCAATGTGGAAAGTAGTCTCCATTAGATATGGAAGGATTGTTGGTAGGGAGGGAGAAGGCTAACTGATAAATAGATAACAAGGTCTGACGTCCCAGTTTTCTGGTTTGAATAGAATCTGTGTGTCTGAGTTGGTGGGAAGTTGTGGGAAAAAACCCAGCTGCTTTTGTACCTACTTTCCTAGTTAGGAGAGCTCTGTTTGAGAGATCAAAATGCTCATGGTTTAATAGATTAATTTTTTAATGCAATGTTACTTAAAACAAAATTTCTCCCCGACTTTTGTCCACCCTTTCTGTCTTCAGAGGTCTTTCAATTTTCATTCAGTTAATTTCTTATTGAGATTTTAAAATATTTTTTATTGGAAAATAATTTACAGACAGAAAATTGCATATATCAATTGTAAATTACTATAACCATTATGGAATTCAACATGGAAGTTCCTCAAAAGACTAGGCATGAAACCATGTATGACCTAGCTAAACCACTCCTCAGTAGTTATCCTAAAGAATTAAAGTAAGCATACTATAGCAATATAGACATATACATGTTTATAGCAGCACAATTCACACAATAGCCAAACTATGGAACCAGCCTATGTGTCCATCAACAGATGCATGGATTACGAAAATGTGGTTTATATAACCAACTGAATTTTATTCAACCATGAAGAAGAAGGAAATTATGTCATTTGTAGAAAAATGAGTGGAATTTGAGAACACTATTAAGTGAAACAAATCAAACTCAGAAATTCAAGGGTAATATGTCTTTTCTCATATGCAGAAGTTACAGAGGAAAAAGGAAAAGAAAGGTCTGTGTGTGGAAATCCTGTGAAAATTAAAGAGAAATCAGTAGAGTAGAGGTAAGGGATCAGGGGGAGGGAGGAGGAAAAGGGAAGGGGAAATACTGATGAATGATATTGATCAAGTCATGTAGTTTGTGTGCTTACATGAATATGTAACAATGAATCCTACCAAAATGTAATTATAATGTACCAATAAAAATATGGAAACAAACAAATTGTACATGCCATAAGTGAAGCATAAATAATCAGTGAGTTTTCAGAGATTAAACACACTCATAAGTTAGCATTTAGATCAAGGAATAGACTTCTAGTATGTGTAAAGTCTTTTTTTGTTTCTTCTTAGTTATTATCCAAGAAGTCTGTATTAGATTTTATCAATATCAATTAGTTTCTCATTTTTTCAGCTTTATCTGAAAGTAAGCTTATATTATGTTCTTTGAGTTTGGATTCTCTTGCTCAATACTATACTTGTAACTTTTATTCCTATTGTTGTGTGTGATCATGGATTGCTTATTCTTCCTTTATGTAAATATATCACAGTTTATTCATTCTCCCATTCTTTTTTCAAAAAAATATTTATTTTTTTTTAGTGGTAGTTGGACAAAATACCTTTATTTTACTTATTTATTTTTATGTGGTGCCGAGGATTGAACCCAGGGCCTTGCAAGTGCTAGGCGAGTGCTCTACCCCTCATTCTGGCATTTGAATTGTTTCCAATGTTTGGCTATCATGAACAATGCTACTATGAACATCTTTTTGTAAATAAAGCTTGATTTTATTTTTGCTATATAATCAGAATTGTAATTGTTGAGTCATAGGACTTGCATATGCTCAACTTTTTAAGTGCCACCAAATATTTTTCCAATGTGGTTGTACCACTTATATGACTGTTAAGAGTGTGTAAGAGCTCCAATCACTCCACATCCTTTCCAATACTTGATATTTTAGCTCAAGGGGATCTTGAAGGAAAGCCGGGAAATGAATTACAAACAAATATTATCCAGTTGCTATATAAACCAGAGGCTTTACCCAGCAGTTTTGGCCAAGGTTTGTTCCACTCTTGCTCTTTCATCTGTTCTTTTTTTTTTTTTGATGAATAGTTTTTGTCTGCCTTTGAAGAAATGGCAAAAAAGTTTGGGTCTGCATTGTGTTTAGAAAATTTTTAAACAAAAGACAAGATGTGTAAATCTCTACCATTGTATGTGTAAGAGTCACCTGGACCTTTTCTTAATATATAGGGCCAACTTTTAATTCAAGTGTCCTGAATCAGGATGTCTGAGGAAGGAATCCAGCCATCTGTATTTTCAAATCAATTGTAGGGTGATTCTAATGCACACCAAAGTTTGACAACCAATGAATGAGGCCACTGACTACTCAACAAAAATTGGGCTAAATGCCTTTGTTTTATTTAGATAAATAATTTAGTCTTCTTATTTAGACTTGGATTTTTCCCAAGGAAATAACAGGGCTGGTAATGTTGAGAACAGAAAAACATCATCAAGCACCCTTGTCATTGTTTGGATATGAGGTGTTCCCCATGAATGGAGCAGTGCTCTTCCACCATGTCCACCATGTCTTTCTGCCATGATGTTCTGTCTCACTTTGGGCCTAGAGCAATGGAGTTGACCCACCATAAATTAAACCTCTGAAACTGTGAGCTAAAATAAACTTTTCCTCTTCTAAGTTGTTCTTTTCAGATATTTTAGTCACAGTGATGAAAAGCTAATACACATGTGATTAGTCTACACTGAATAGAAATGAGAAATCTCTCCTAGCTCATAGTGAGGCCTCTCTGTTCTATTTGATCCCGTATCTTTCATGGAACTTCTCAGTTGACTGGTACACCTTTTTTGAACCCCTTTGTATTTTAATGCTCCACTCAATCTGTTCACCTTCTTTTTCTTGGAATAATTTTATATAGAACAACTTGGAACTTAAGTAATTTCTTCAAGAAACTTAAAGTCTCCCTGACTGGCTCCTCTAAGAACTCTCTCTTCCCATCACCTCTGTCCCTCCTTCCTCCTTTTTCACCATCATCTTTCCTTCAGCTCCCGTGACATTTCTGCCTTCATGTGCCACCTCCCTCACCAGCCTGTGCATCCTTCACAGACTTCTTGCTTCATACTCTTTTATCACTTGAACTTCAGGTTCCTGACTCCTTCCAAACTCTTAAGGGACTCAGGGATCCCCCAAAGCAACATGAGGCTGAAAAGAAAAGAAGAAAAAAAAGAGAAAAAAATATACTTGGAAATAGACTGAATATTATATCCACTTAGATGGGCTTTGGGGACATCCAAATTGCTTTCCTGAAGCCTCCTCAATAACTCACCTAAAGTGTGTCCATAACCTTCATAATATTATAAGATTAAAGCAAATGGGAGAATCTTAAAAACTTCTCCCCAGCTAAAAAGCCTTGGCACTTAATAAATAGGTAACCTCAACTTATTCTATTTTTGTCTGAAGCACAATTCAGATAAAATATGAAGTAATGATAAGTGAGTGTTTTATATTATGGTGTTGCCTGAGTCATGACAGATGGAAGCTATAAGAGCTTTGCTCTCGGGTCTGTCTACAGGCTTATGTGTGTATGTTGTACAAGTTTGATTCATACAATATCACCAAATTACTTATAAAATTCTTTGAAGGAGTTTTATTCAAGTTGGCTTAGAGATAATGAATGCTATATGTAGTTTGCATAAGTTAAATATAATATTCTTACAATTCCCAAAAAATGTAGAAACGAATCTAGATGCTTTTATTTATTTATTTATTTTTTAGAGAGAGAAAGAGAGAGAGAGAGAATTTTTAAAAAATATTTATTTATTTATTTTTAGTTTTTGGTGGACACAACATCTTTGTTTGTATGTGGCGCTGAGGATCGAACCCAGGCCGCACGCATGCCAGGCAAGCGTGCTACCGCTTGAGCCACATCCCCAGCCCAATCCAGATGCTTTTAAAGTTTATGTGACTTGGACAAATCTTTGGTAAATAACATTATAATGTTATTAGTTATTAGTTTAATAAAAAATACCTTCTTCTACATTATCAACATTAAACATGAGCATACAGTTTTATTCTACTTGGATTCATTAGTTGGAAAAAATAATATTTTATCTATTGGATTTCTAAGAGTATAAATTCAATCTAAAAACAAATGTGTAAGTAAAAATGAAATGTTCGATATCTACTATTTCATGCTGAGCATAGCAGTAAAACAAAAAAAACATATAGTTAACTTTTTGCACATGCTGTGAAAATAGCTAAGAGGGAAATAACTTGAGATAATGGTTAGCTTTGCTTTATGCCAAAGTATGCCTGTCTGAAAACAAAGTTTGTAAAATCTTACAGTTATGTAAGTTAAATTAATTAATAAATATTCATTAAATATCTGAGTTTTCCTAAATAAGATAAACCACTGTTTCACTTCACTAGTTTCCCAGGTTCCACTGACTTTTTCACTTCTTTACTTGATCTGGCTGTCTGCTGAACAAAAGAATCACTTAATTCTGCAAGCTCCATTCATGGTAAATGAAGGTCAGTGTGTACGATTTCTTACTTTTTTTGGGGGGGGGCAGGGGGTGGCTGGTACTGAGGATTGAACTCAGATGCACTCGACCACTGAGCCACATCTCCAGCCCTATTTTGTATTTCATTTAGAGACAGGGTCTCACTGAGTTGCTAGCACTTTGCTGTTACTAAGGCTGGCTTTGAACTCCCAATCCTCCCGCCTAAGCCTCCCAAGACACTGGGATTACAGGTGTGCACCACCATGCCTGGCTCATTTCTTACTTTTTTTAAACTTATTTTATCATAAGTTTTCTGTTTAGGGTATTTTTAGTTACACAAGTACCACTGTGTTACAATTGCCAATAGTGTTCAGTACCATAAAATGCTATGCAGTTTTGTAGCCTCAGAGCAACAGACTCTACCATATAGCCTACATGTGCAGTAGGCTGGACCATCTGGGTTTATGTAAGTACACTCTGATATTTGCCCAATGACAGAATTGCCTGGATGCATTTTCTCAGAATGTATTCCCATTAAGCAACATGAGTGTATGACATTCCATTCAAAGCCTTGGTAATATGACCAGTGTTTCTAATTATGTCCCGTGAAAAGTAGAAGAGATTTTTCTCAAATTTATGCAAATAACTCTATTGCCATGAAAATAAGACTCCCCTGTAAGAGTTTCTGAATTCTGAAGGAATCCGGGAGAAAATACAAAAGTTTTTGGTTCTGGTAAAAATTTAAACATTCAAGTTTTTTGAGTTACAGATAGCTTAAGAGAAAAGGGAAAAGGATTCTTGAAACTCAGAAAAGAGAAAAATAATCAGCAGTGTTCCAAAACAGAACCCACAATCATCAAAAAGAGCTGTTACTTGACTGATCCCTGTGTCTTCTATCATAACAAAGTAAATGAAGCTGAAGACCTCTAGACCAAGATCTTTGATCTTGATTCCTTCTACTTTTCTTTGGGCTGTATGTTCAGCTATCTGAAGAACTGCTTGAAGATGATGGTATATCATGTACCTTTTTTCTCTTGCTTTTGCTTTCATCTTCAGTATCTGAAGACCAGCATTCCATTTCTACCAGCTGGGTCCAGACCTTTGGGCTCACATTTCCTGCTGATCTTGAAGAACCTGTAGACGTTCTTGGAAGTTATTCTGGTTGAGTTACTGAGTGAGTGCTGAGTAAAGGTGAAGGCCTAGGATGTGACTGTGCACTACTTTAAGACTTTATAAACACCATATGCTGAAGCTGCACTAAAAATTTTTATTCCTTCAATAATAAATTAAATTTAGCTTACTATACTTTTGTACTTTATAAACTTTTGACTCTTTTATAATAACACAGCTTAAAGCATAAACATACTGTACAGCTGAACAAAAATATTTTCTTTCTTTTTATTCATATGCTATAAGCTCTTTTTTCTATTTTTATACTATTGTTTTGTTTTACTTTTTAAAAATCTTTTTTTTTTTTGTTAAAAATCAAGACCAAATCCACTCACTAGCCTACACCTATGCAAGATCAAGATCAACAATTTCTGTGTTGTACATCTCCATGTCTTGTCCCACTGCAAGGTGTTTAGGTGCAATAATAGGCATGGTGTTGTCATCTCTGTGACAACAATGTCTTCTTCTGGAATAGCTCCCTAGAGAACTTCCTGGGGCTGTTTGTCAGTTAACTTTTTTTTTTTTTTAAATAAGTAGGAGTAAGTATAAAATAAAGGAAAAAAAGAGAGAGAGAAAGGGAGAGAGATAAATATATAAACCAGTAATGCAGTCATTTACTATAGTCTTATGTACTATAGATAACTCTATGTGCTATACTTTTATACAACTGGCAGGACAGTAGATTCATTTACATTTAACATCATCACCTGGATGTGTGATGATGTTAAAATAGCCAACATGTCTCTAAGGGTTAGAATTTTTCCAACTCCTTTATGATGTGGGACCTCAATTGTATATGTGGTCCACTGTATTTTGTAATTGTATATGAATGTAGTTATGTGGCACATGACTATGTTTGAGAATGTGCATAGAATCTGATTTAAGAAGCTATGGTTGACTTTGTAGATCCAATGTTTACAAAGCATGGCTTGATACTTGGCTTATAAACTTCTCTGCTTTACAAGTAAATAAGGAAGCTCATTTCCTGGCAGGTCCAGGAATCTCAGGATATCTTGTAGACCTTGAGGAGAGAATTCACCCAAATCTATAGGTACTAAGGGTGAAGTGTAGTGATGAGTTCTTGTCTTGGCTCTGTGGCCTTTAAAGGCTCTTAAAAGTCTAATCTGAGATTTTTATTTTAAAGGTTTAGCAAAGCAACCTTAAAAAGGCTTATATGGCCAATTAACATTATTACTGCACTTAGGTAAAGGCTGAATGTAATGAACTCAGATTATTTGGTTAAGGATAACTATAACCTTGCATTCATTATTTTTTACTACAAAAGGATTGGTGAGATTGTAGATAGAAAGTTTGTTTCAGTGGAAAACAATAGTGTACTCTTGTGGGTTCTCAGTTTTGGTTTCTTCCAATACCTGGGTTAGCTCTCCAAACTTTTTATGCTCCCAATTTTTCTCTCATCCTATAATCTGGCATCATTAAGAATAAGAGTTATACTTTCCCAAAACTTTGCATTCTGAAGCTGGGCCAATTGATAATAAGCTTCAAAGAAATCACTATGATAGATCATGTATGGGCAGATGTTGTGTCAGGTGCCGTGTAGGCTACTTAGCAAACTCATGGAAATAGTGCATCACCAATACGTTCAAACTGCAAACCAGGAAATCGGCCAGATTGCCACTTCCATGCTCAAGGCCAGCGCCTACAAATCTCAAGTTGCTGACCTCTGGGTCCAGAAACTGGGTTTCCAACCACTAATCTTTTCTTTTCATAAACATTGCCCTCATTAAATGCTTGCCTGCCTGTTGTTCAGCAAATATTCTCTATTGACAAGTTTCAACATGCTTCAGTTGATATGTAATAAGCAACAGGCAACCAAACAAGAAAATGAACACATATTATTCAGAGAAAAGAAGAATGTCTCTTCTTTCTTTGAGCAAGAGGGGGGACTGACAAAGATTCTCTTTTTCATCAAACTGTCATCAGGCTCCACAGCACTGGCTTTTCAAGTAGGTCCTGACTTTTGGGCTTCCATGTTTGTCTTTACATTGTCCAATTTAACTGTCTGTTTAGCCAGAATCTTCCATCTTTGATATGGGAACACCTGCATATACGATTGGTTTCCTCATCCACCACCATCCTCCAGGTGATGTCTGACTGCCATTGCCTATCTTCAAAAGAGTTTTGACAGATAAATTTAGCCCAAGTTACCCCATGGCTCCTAATGTTTTCTCTGTAGTAATCTTCCATCAACTGACTCCCTCACCCAAGTTGTTCCTTGACTATAATTTCCTTGTTGATTTTGTAGTTGAGCCCAATCTTCCCAATCTTTCTCATATACTGCAAAACCTTGTTGCAGTGGCCCCTACACTTACTGTGATGGTCCCAAGTAAAGTCTACCTTTCCACGGTTTAACAAGTGTCAAGAATAATTTTTTATTTAACAGTACTATTTTGGTATCTAAGGGTACAATGAGACAGGATCTCTTTCATCACGGGGCTTATACTCTCATGGGTAAAGTAATTTATGGGTAAATGATAAGACAGGCATGCACAAAATGGCGGAGAGATTCTGGGGCATTAGTATTCAGAAGACTCCTAAAGGAGAGGTGCACACAGGAGGAGTCTTGAAGGATGAATAGGGTGAGTCAGCTGAGGATATATGGTAAATGAAACTGCATCAACAAGACATCGAGGTGTAAAACTGATGGTATTTGACCTTCAGTCATAGTTCTTCCCCAAATTTGGCTTATTTCCTTTTCCCAACCTCTTACTTCAAAGCCAGAGGAGACCATAATAGGAATGGTGAACTGTTCCCTTTCCTAAAATCCCAGGAGGAGCAAGCATATATACACAGTTTCCAAGTCAATGTCCTTCTAGGATGAGGTTTCAATGCAGGGAATCTACTAAAGCTAAGAAGTCAGTAACTCCGACTCATGTTTCTCTGATCTGCTTTCTTTCTGATTAGAAACTTTTGTTACATAGCCTCAACTCCAGGCAGTATCAGAACTACTGTGAAGCTTTAGACCTTTGGATCATCTCAATGATATTTAAAAACAAAGCTCCTTTTCTTGGAGTCTTAGGAGGTAGAAAATTTGAAGAATTTTTTTATAGTTTCTAATGGAGAAAATTACTATAGTTCTTTCTTGAATTCCAAGGAGATGTCCTTTCAAAGAAATACTAATATTATCTCTATTAAGTACTAATATTAAGGACTGCAGTCATCCATGGACACTACAATTTTTTCTTTTTTCTTTTGGAAACAGGTAGCCATTCTTTCAATAATATCTAATGCAGTGAGCTGATTGAGTGGCAACCTAGAAAGTTGGTCTCTTTTGCTGTGCCTCTTTACTTTGTTAAGCATTAAAGATACAAAAATACGTTGTAGGCTTTGTCAGGTCTCTGCTGAAGGCAAGATGCCCGTGTAATAGTTGTCTCCTTTCAAATTCTTGGTGGGGAGTGGACAGTGGGCTGGAGGATTTATATGATATCATTTAGAGTCCTTTGCACCGGGTGGATTCTCAACAAATGTTTATTAAATGATAAAAATGAAAGAAACTCTTTCAAGTAGGTGTGTGTGTGTGTGTGTGTGTGTGTGTGTGTGTGTGTGTGTGTGTATCTGATAATTTTTTAACTGGTCTTTCTGTTTCTGCCTTTGACCTCCTACAATTTATTCTTAACAAGCAGCCAGAGTGATCCTGTCAAGACAGAATTCAGATCATCTGAACATGTCTTTCCTTGGTTTAAATCCTTCTTGGCTTCCCATCTCACTCAAAGACAAACTCCTTTAACCATAAGGTGCTGCACCATCTAGCCTTTGTGACTTCTCTGATTTTATATCACATGTCCTTTGCTTAAGTCACTCCTTTCCTTTTGCATAATCTTTCTTGTTGTTTTTAATAAATGCCTGACAGAGTTCTTCTCCAGGGCTCTTGCTGGTTCATCTGTTTGGTATGTCCATCCCTTTCAATATATGAAGATTCCTTCTTTCTGTCCAGTCTTTGTTGAAAGCTGGCCTCCTCAGTGAGGCCTTCCCTGACCATCCCAGCTGCCTCTCTCCCAGCCCCACCCCTTCCCTATTCCTCTTACCAGCATGTAGCCTATTCATTTGGGTTAATCCTATTAATTGTCAGCTCTTCCCTAACACCTGTACCACTGCAAAAGAAGACAAATTACATAAACACAGTGGCATATTTTATTCACCATTTTTTTCTCCTTTGCTGGGAACATGCTTAGTATATAGTAGGACCTCAAGGGACCTGGACATGGACAAACCAGGAGTCTAGGGACCCTGATTCTGTTGGAAGGATATAAAATTAAAGAAGACAAATTGAATTATGAACCTATGGGTTCTTAAAAAGACACAATCGATTTTAATTTCTGAAATGTGGTATATAAGCCAACAAACTGTGGCGCTGTGTTGAAAGAGAGAGCTCACTACTTCTGAGAAGGATGGGTTTGATATTGTAATTAAGGCTAGCAAAAAGTCAGAAAAGGGAGCGAAAGGCACATGTTCAGCTTAACTATGGAAAGTGAAATTTGTTCTTAAAAGTTTTACTTGCTTTGAAATAAATGAAAACCTACGCATGTTTTAATTTAAGGTCTCATAAGTATAGTATGTGTTGGCAGTACTATGGGCTGATTTGAAGATTAAGTCAAGCTGACCTAATTCTGTTCAGACATCTTCACCCTGCACTCCTGCCCCACCCTCCTTTCTGCAAGAGCCACTCATGTAGAAGCTGACACCACTACCTATGTGTGCCCTGACCACAATGCTTGCAGATGCTAGCCTGTTAGTCTTTACAGCAGGTGCTAGTCCTAAGAACTTGGTGACAGTGTGCTTGTCCCTCCTGCCCCCTCTTTTTCCCTGTGTGGTTTTGGGGGTCTTGAAACGTGCTCTCCACCTGCGATAGCCATGGCTAAGCCTGCCCCTAATGCACAGCCTAGATTCTGGCTTATAATAAACAATACTCAAAGGGAAGTGCTGCTTTTCTCTCTGTGCTGAACAGCCTTCAGGTTTCTGAGAATAAATCTGCTTTTGGCTTTGTCCTTGTTGTGTCTGAGTGGTCAGTCCTGCCTGTGCTCAGTTTCCTTTCAGTATGCATAATATGTCATCCTGAAAGGATCAAGTTTGACAACCAAAGATGTGGATCAAATTTAAATTGAGTGTTTCTCAGCATAAAGGTTTTAAATATAGCAAAAAGTTTTTCATAAGTTGGATGTAGTCAAAGGAGTGGACTACTGGATCAAAGGATCTTAGTTTGAATTCTGACTTCCTGTCTGCCCATAAGCAAGTTATTTTATCTCTCTGAGCCTCAGCTTTTTCACGGCAATAAGATGATGACAATGAGGATTTTAATGATTAGGAGGATTATGCACATAGTGGGTACTCAACAAACAATAGCTATTACTAATATTGTTTTCTAATCTCCATGAGTTCTTTCCACACTGAAATTCTATATGTTTTTCCCTCTCAGAATATTTTCACCTCCTTCTCTCTTAAATTCTCTCTTACATAGACCATGTTTTATGATTACAAACGAGGAAGAGCTCTAAGTAGAAGTTAGATGTATGACTAGTTATGTCAGCAACAAATGCTTGGCATTCATTCTACTCAAACTAACATTTGAAATACATTCTCTAGGATTTACATAGGCAAGCATAAGAGATGTCTTTAAAAAAACCAACTCGATTAACCAACAACTAACTCATTCTGTGAGCTTGAAAAATGCATTTCTTCTCCAGTCATCATATTCTTATGATGGAATACATATAATATTGAGGCAAGTACACACTGAATCTACAAACAAACAAACAAAAAACCAATCAAACATTCCCAAGGCCTCAGTAAAATTCCTTTGCAGCTTAGATGCATGAATATCTAGTCTCAAAATTTGTTAATTTCATCATTTTATAATTCAGATATCTGGACAATGTTTGTTCAAAAGATTAAAACACTTAAAATCTTTTGTATGTTTCTTTTTCTACCTTTACCAGTTTTCACTGATCTTGGTCTATTAGGCTGCCTGTGTTAATCTGTAGATATATAACGAAGTAAAAAACTTAAGAATATTGTTCTTATTCATTAATAACTTTTTTATATCATAGATTTTATTTTATTTTTTAAGTTTTTAATTTTAAAAAAAGGTTTAAATTTTTTTATTTGTTCTTTTTAGTTATACATGACAGTAGTATACCATGGATTTTAGCTCATGCTACTCTGGGAATTTAAAAAAAATTCATAATATATGAATCACAATATATTAACAACATGAATAAAAATGTCCACAAGATATTAACGGTAGGTTCTTCACAATAAACCCACATTTGATGCCTTTATTCCTTCAAGAAATAGTAATGGAAAATTTACTACGTGCTGAGCACTGTTATAGGGGCTGAAATTCACTGTGAATAAGACTAAGTTCTATATTACATGCTTAAAAAATTATTCTACAAGTTTGAAGTTTTACATCTGTAAGGAGATGTAGAAGATGTAATGAAATGCACCAATTTCGTAACCAAATACATGTAGGCCAGAGAAAGCTTCAGTAACTTCCCTCAAGGTCGCCTGATTAATGTACGAACAGGAACTAGGATTTGTTTGCT
The DNA here is from genome assembly GCF_052094955.1 of Ictidomys tridecemlineatus. Classification (NCBI taxonomy): domain Eukaryota; kingdom Metazoa; phylum Chordata; class Mammalia; order Rodentia; family Sciuridae; genus Ictidomys; species Ictidomys tridecemlineatus. The sequence goes on from NC_135487.1 coordinate 55,551,717, forward strand.
AGTTCCTACTATAGTCATCAGTCCTTACTATAAATATTGAAGAAGATTACTCAACATCTTTGTCTATGTATCCTGGGATCTTTTGCCTTTCCTAGGGCATAACAAAAGGGCAAATTTCAGATGTTTATGTGTAGGGCAGCTTCACAAATTATCATTAGTTTTGTTCCACTTTTTATCCATCTGTCCTTAAATCTGTTTACTCAGTGTAGGCCAATTATCACAATAAAAAACACTTTGTGGATGAAGCCTGTGATGTGAAGAGCCATGCTGAGTCATACTGACTGGCTGCTAATAGGTCTTTAACACTGAGCTTAACTTATTACAGGATTCAGCCAGCCACCTCTTGTGAAATTGGTTACTTTTGAGACTTAGTAATTTATGTCACCATTAAACTCTCAGACTGTGAGATAGGCTTTCAGCCTGCAGAATGAGGCCATTTCAAGGTTAAGTTGATAAGGAGGTGGCTTTTAAGTCAAGGGAACTGGACTATCCTTCTGGAAAATGAATGTGAAAGAGAACTCTGGGAAACTTAATTTTAAATAATCTAACACATTAGTAATTAGATCTGGTACATTTTTTTTTCAGCCCTGCAAAAAACTGAGAAATGAATTTGGAAAAAGGAAGAAAACTGAATGACATGGCGCTTTAGCACTCCATTATAGAAAGCAAGTGAAAGCCAAGACATGGATATTTCACCATTTAATATAAGTTCATCGGTAAATATAAGGTGCTATAAAATTGATGTTTATGGACCTGAAGGTAGCCAATGTTTGTCTTGATTTTATTCAAGTTCATAAACTGAATCAAATGAGAGAAAGTTTTGCCTAGCACTGATCCCCAGATTTTCATTTTTTTTTTTCCTGACCTGGACCACTCTTTGTTGTACCCAAAGACCATATGCCGATGAAACTTCAGTGTAATGAGAGAACAAATCTAACCCCTGGAAGTTGCTTTTCAATGCTATATTAGAGAATGGACTTCCCTGGACTTTATTATCTTTTTCTTTAGGAGCAGGCACAGAAATCTCTTTCTGTGACTTTCTGGTTCAAAGCAGCTAACGGAGTGTATCAGTCAAAAGGCAAGTGTTTAGCCCTTGACCTTTAATGATGCAGAAAAGTACATTGGAGTTATTTGATATTGATTTTTAAGAATTTATTTTTCTTTCCTTAATTTAGTTTAGGAACAGTAAAATAAGAATGACTAGCACATAGCTATTTGGAAGACAGTTTACCCTTAACTGACCTCCCTCTTCAGGGCCACATTTCAGAGATGATGCTCATACTAGTACTCCAGAGACATCATGTTTATTTCCTTGTAGAGATTAAGAAGCAAAAAGATAATCACTATTGGAATGATGCCAAATAACACAGAAGCCTTCTTAGAATGATTTAGCATTTCTAAATGGTTTAATGTATCTTCACGAGGTTCCTTTTTTTTTAAATTGGATGAATTTTCTTTTGTGTGAATTTATCTAGTAATTTTTTTTTTTTGTTATCTTTCCATGTCTCTTTCTGTAAGCACTTGCAGTGGGAAAGGCTGGCTGTGGGACAGTAGATCATTCCATACAGACCCAAGTGGAGAAGCAGTCTATGTGAGCAGGGTTTCAAATTTGGTTTCATTTGTTGTATATATTTGGGCAAGTTACTTAACTTTTCTAAGCCTCATTTTTCCTCAGTTGTCTAATGGAAATGATAGTAAGTACTTTCCAGGGTTGTTCTGAGAATAACTTGTGATGGTAAATATAAAGTGCTCAGAATAATTTCTGGCAATAGCAAATCATAAATTAGCTAGATTTGTCCTTAAGGAAATTAAGTTTTGTCATAGTATTCCAGTTACTTTTGGTGACTAGTATGGGTCAAGCACTGTAGTTGGCTTCAGGATATGGTAGTGAAAAATATGGAAATAGAGCTCTTGGACTAGATGACCACAATGTGGAAGAATGAAGGAAGGGAGCTAAGAGTGGGGCTCTGAGTTTGAAAATTCCTGGGTGACTCACTCTCTTCTTATTCCAAGAAGAGCCCAGTGAATATGACTTTTATTTATCTCTTGGGTGATGTAATTATGTATGTTCAGGCTAAGATCGGTCTTGACCCATCCTTTCAATAGAATTATTATTGGACTTCCATGATACTTTGCAATCTAACTCATTGCCATAGAATTTCTATTTCCACTTGCATAAATGATACATCCATGCTTATTTGCCATTTGTAGGAAATCATTTTGTGGAAAGTTGTCACTGTTGTGATAATTTTCTTTGATGCCTAATGGAAACTTGAAATACAGAATAAAACTCATTTACAGAATGATGTTCACAAATTTAAATGATAATTGACAAGACTATGGTATTTATTTATGTATAAAACTAGACAAATCCATGACACCGAATTCTTGTCTTGAAGGTTTGACCTCATAGCCGAATCTGTGGTGGTGTGTTTTCTACTTTGATTTCCTTTTGATTCTACTGGCTACATTCCTGAGTCTCACATAGCTATTCTCTTGGGTTATTTTACTTATATATCTATCGCTATTCATAGGTTGCCAGCAACTGAGGTTATCTTACTTGCTTACTTGCTTCATTTATTTTCAACTGCTCCTCAAATTTTCCAGGAAAATAGAAGATAATTTTCTACTCCTTCTTAGATGCCTCTCCAATAAATGCAAAGACTCCTTACTATTGCCTAAGATTTTTCAAAATGTCAATAGATATTCCATAGGCATACTGCTTATTACAACAATTGTGTTATATTTGTACTATAGTTGCTTGGAACTTTTTTCTTTATTTTATTTTATTTTATCTTATCACTTGACTTTGAGCTTTCTAAGGTCAGGGATTGTGTTTAGTTCATTTTTATATCTCCTGTAATACTCGGCTCAGTGGCTGGATAATCAAGAGAACTTCAAAAAACCCCTGCTGAATTGGCAAATACTAACTTGACAGGCAGGGACCACAAGAGGAACTGGGATGTCATTGTTTGGCTAAAATACTAAACTAATAATTGTGAGATAAGCCAATCTAAAATGAATCTCATAGGACATGTACAAATTATTCAATAGTACTCAAGTTTGTCAAATACCACGTTGGGTTCCTTTAACCTAATAGAGTCTGATGTATGGCAAGGCCTCATCTGTTCAATGGGCTGCTCATCTAGAGACGATGTGAAGCAGAGTAGGTAGAGTCCAACTGGGTAAAGCCAGAAGGACTGGCACAGGTGGCACACCTGGTGGGGCAAATTTTACAGTAGATGGTAGTTTTTATCAAGAGTACTAATAGCAGGGGCTGGGGATGTGGCTCAAGCGGTAGCGTGCTGGCATGGCATGCGCGGGGCGCTGGGTTCGATCTCAGCATCACAAAAAAAATAAATAAATAAAGATGTTGGGTCCACCAAAAACTAAAAAATAAATATTAAAAAATTCTCTCTCTCTCTCTCTCTTAAAAAAAAAAGAGTACTAATAGCAAAGAAGTGATGTCCAGCACAAGCAGAGGCAATAAAGTTAACAGTGTCCTTCTTGAGCTAAGACCTATGCAGTGACCAAAGGTTTGATGACTTAACCTCTGTCTTTAACATCCCTGACTTTACCATCTTCAGTCTATTTGTTTGGCTTTTGCTTATTCTCTGGCTTTGTTTTAGTTGATAAAGCAATCTTGACTTGGATTCTGTGTTGGACAGAAAGTCCTGACTTTCACGCTCTCTCTTTTTTTAACTTGTTCTAATTCTGTATTGGACAGAAAGTCCTGACTTTCTCTCTCTTTTTAAACTTGTTCTAATTAGTTACACATGATAGTAGTATGAATTTTGATATATTATACATATATAAAGTATAACTTCTCATTCTTCTGGTTGTACATGATGTAGAATTACATTGGTCATGTAATCATATATGGGCACAGGATAGTAACGTCTGATTTATTCTACTATCTTCCTATTCCCTTTCCCCATTCCCTTCCCTTCCCTTCATTCCCCTTTGTTTAATCTAAAGTATTTCTATTCTTCCCTAATGCCCACTCCCTTATTGTGAATTAGCATACACATATTAGAAAAAAAAATTAGCCTTTGGTTTTTTTGGTATTGGCTTATTTTACTTAGCATGATATTCTCCAGTTCCATCCATTTACTGGCAAATGCCATAATTTTGTTCTTCTTTATAGATGAGTATACACACACACACACACACACACACACACATACACCACATTTTCTTTATCCATTCATTTATTGAAGGGCATCTAGGTTGGTTCCATAGTTTAGCTATTGTGAATTGAGCAGCTATAACCATTGATGTGGCTACATCACTGTAGTATGCTGATTTTAAGTCTTTTGTGTATAAATCTAGGAATGAGATGACTGGGTCAAATGATGGTTCCATTCTAAATTTTCTGAGGAAACGCCCTCCTGCTTTCTATAGTATATCATGAATAGAATTAATATTTCACTTTATTTTTTTAACTAACCACTTTTAAACTTTAAAAGTTAGCATACACACATAGTGAGGCAATCTTATCCTAGATTCACATCCTCATCTACTCTCTTTTCTCCTATTCTTTCCATCTCTTCCATCTTCCTTGTTCCTCCTCTATAGGTAACCCCTCTACCTTCCTTCCCCTCCCTCCCTCCCTTCCTCCCTTCTCCCTTCCTTCCTTCCTTTCTTCTTTCCTTCCTTCCTTCCTTTTTTTGGTGTCTCCTTCTAGGATCATCCCAGCCTGGCCTCATGGATGGATGATGCTCCAGCTGAGACATGTGAGGGAAGCTGTCTGTATTCTAGCTTTACCTTCAAATCACCCCTTGTTAAGAATTTCCTAGAAACAAGCTACCCTCTGTGCCCTGACAGAATGCCTCACCCACAGATTTCACAAACATAGAGAAATGGGTATCTTACACCTCTGATATGAGAGGGGTTTGTTTTATTGCAATAGTAATTGAATAGTAAATTTTAATATCTAATAAAGATATATCCTGATCATTCTTTTTTTTCCAGAAAATTTCTGACTTGCTATAACATTTTTATATATGTTTTAAAACATATTGTAGTCTCCCAAATCCCTTTTACCAACACAACACAACCACCAATACCCTACATACACATACATCACAAATACATATATATGTATATATATGTCACACATATGTGTGTGTGTGTGTGTATGTATATAAATGTACAGATATATGCATAAAATGCACATGCATACATATCTTGTTTTTGAACAGAAAATCTCAACATCAAAATCTTTAATTTTTAATGATTTAAATTTTAATGATTTAAAAATTTAAATTTTTAATTTTAATTTCCTAATGAAATTACACGCACAGATACACATATGGGTAGGGGTATTTATATATATTTATAATTTCTTAGGTTGACTTAAAATTATAGAATATTATGATGAGATTTGTTGTTCAAAAATGGGATATATATTCCTGTTTATTAAATATTTTAAAGTATTCCTTAGTACTAGGGGTATAGTTCAGTGGTAAAAACATGGTCTTAGCATACATGAGGCCCTGTAATGGATCCCTGGAACCAAATCCAACCAACAAACCAATCAAACAAACTAAAGAAGACTTAGTTAAAAATGCAAGTCAAAAAACCACTATTGAGAATGATATGGACATAACTCAAAAGAAAAAAAACCCACACAAATAAAAAACACTAAAAATAGATTTTCCATATATCTAGTTATTCCACTTCTGTGTAAATATCCCAAGGACATGAAATCAGCATACTGAAGAGATTTCTGCACACCAATGTTTATTGTGACATTATTCACAATACCTAAGATATGAAAACAGCCTAGGTACCCATCAACAGGGGAATGAATAAAGAAAATGTGGTGTAATATATATACACACAATGTGCTACTATTCAGCCATAAAGAAGAATGAAATCCTGTCATTTGCAATGTAACTGGAGGATATTATATTATATTATATGGAATAAACTGGACATAGAAAGACAAAAAGCATGTGTTCTTTATTAAACATTGAAACTAAAAAAAAAAAAAAAAGAGGAAATGACCTGAATGTAGAATAATGATTAATAAAGGTTGGAAAGGAGGATGTCCATGAGAGGGAACAACAGATTGGATCAGTACACTCCGTAAATATGTTAAAATACACACTGAGCCCAATTAAAATGTATAATTTATACATGTTAATAAAAATAAAATAATTATTAGAAAGTTTGCTTAGCAAAAATTTAAATTTTTCTTTTTCTTTTTTTGGAACTGGAGGGATTGAACACAGGGGCATTTAATGTCTAAACTACATCCCCATCCCTTTTTATTTTTTATTTTGAGACAAGGTCTCTTTAAGTTGCCGAGGCTGCCTTTGAACTTGCAATCCTCCTGCGTCAGCCTCCTGAACCACTGGGATTTCAGTCATGTTCCACTGTGCCTGTCTAATTTTTTCAAGTGTACAAATCCTCCAAAATATCTATTAAAGACATTCTTAAGCATTTGATCCTTTTTTTAAAAATAAACAAACAAACTTTTACTTTTTTCAAAGCAGTTTTAGATTCACAGCATAATTGTGTGGAAGGTACAGAACTTTCCCCTCATCCCTTGACTCTGCACATGCTTTGTCTCCCCCATATTAACTTTTCCCCAAGAGTGGTATGCGGTTACACTTCATGAATCTACACAGACACATCCTTATCACCCAGACTCCCTAGTAACTTTCGGGTTCATTTTGGGTGTTTTATGTTCTGTGGGCTTGAACAAATGTATGATGGTGGTGTTTTCATTTCAGTTTTTTCATCATTATTGTGAATTGAATATTTACTTCTATTGTATTTAGAATTAGTAGTCTCTTACATATTATAAAATATTGATCTTTATGCTATTGTTGTAGCATCTTTGTGAATTTTCTCACTAATTTTAATATTTTTTAGTTGAGTTTTTTGAGGTTTTTCAGGAATAAAATTATACTCTGAAGAAAATAGCAGTTTAGCTAATTCTTTTCCCCTTTTTTACAGCTGTTATTTCTCCTTGTACATTGTCCAGTGAATCTAGGTTCAATATTTAATTATAGATACAGTAGGGAATATTCTTATTTTATTCATTACTTTAATATGAAATCATTAAAGCTTCATCTTTAACTGTGATACTGACTTGATTTGAACTAAATATAATATGTGTGTGCTTGTTGGTTTCTCTCAATCTATCTAAAAAATGTTAAAATATGCTAGTTTCTTTTTTAATACTCAAAAATATGCTGACATTTTAAAAAATTTTTTTGAAATCTACATAAGTGGTTACATAATTTTTCTCATTAGATCTATTAATATCGTAAATTATATTAAAGGCTTTTTATATTCCTCCATTTATTTATCAATTTAATACATATTTACCTAAACTGCAAGGCACTGCTACTTTTGAAGGTATTGGGGATACTGAGGCATTTCAGTATCCTGAAGAGATCCTGTCTCAAAAAAAAAAAAAAGCATGTTAAAGAAGGCAATAACAGAGAACTTCCAAGAAGAGCTTGGAAAAAGTTAATCTGCTTTAGAAATTCCAAGAATTTGGGATTGCTATGACTTCTTACGAAAGAAATTTTACCTGGAATACATCTCAATTTTAGGACTTGATACAAAAATATACTTTAATATGAAACATTAGTCTTCCCTAGGGGGCTTTTTAAAATGCCATCTAAGACCAGACTTGGAGATGCTTTGAAGTCATGTGACTCTGAAGAGTTAACGTGGAAGAAAGAAGGCATTTACTATTTGCTCCTTGATACATGAACAGGTCATTAATTTTTTTCCTTTATTATGGCAATTCCTGGTCACAAATCTATATACAAACTACTTAGAAAAGATGAGACAAAATGTTTTTAAATGCACATACAATGATAGAAACAATCAGTTACAATAAAATAACAAATAGTGAACAAGGCTCTTAATCTGATAAAATAAGTCCAAAAGTCATAATTGAATCAATGATCTGAGCTTTATTTGTCAGAAGGTCACAGAGAACAAGGAAGAAAGCATGATGATAAGCAGGAGGCAAAGGGGGAGAGATATGGAAGAAGGCTTGAGGTATCTTTGATAATCATATGCTTTTAATAGTAACAGTAAAAATGTTCATTTACATAGTGAGCTTCTTTTTCTCTTTCAGAGGTCAAGGTTTTCTAACCAATGATAAGCAGGATGCTTACCTTTCTTTTCTTCCTTGTGACTTCTATTGAATACTCCTCTAGCACATGGACCTATCCCATCATTCCTGACGTTGATTTAGGCTTTGCATTTGCACCACCACTGATTTGCACTCCATTTGGTATATATGTGCCTCATGTCAATGAGAAACCAGAGATGAGCAGAGAAATATTACTCTTTATGCATCTGCGAGTCAAGCAAATTGATTTGTGCAGATACTTATCTATTCTCTTCTGAGGGATTAGTGAAGTTCCAAAAAGAAACTATACTATAGAAGCAAAATTGCTAAATTCCTGGACAATTGGAGTTATTCCTGGAGTATTAAAAGGCACCTAAAATCTTAGACCCTTCAAAAGGAGATCGTATAAGCAGTTTCCTACTTGAAATTAGATTTCTTCCTTTTGTCTGGGTGGGGTGAGGGGAGAGGAGCTAGTTCAATTCGATCGAAAATTCACACATTCTCTTGAGAATAACTGTATTTTAATGGGAATGTTATGCTCAGTTCCCCATGTGGCATTCCTATGTGTACTACACAATCTCGAATAAGAATATGCATCTTCAGTGTGATTCTTCTGCTCTCAGACTTCTGTGAGTGAGAGACGGTTGGAAGTAGTAGGAAAAATGGCCATGGAACCTCCTGTTTGAAGCATACTTTTCAATATTCTCACCAGGGAAGACTTTGAGAAACTTCTGCAGGGTTTAATTAGAAATTTATTAGAAAAAGTACATCTTCAAAGCTCAGAACACTAAAATTTTCAGGATCAGACCAGAAACATCAATACTGAGAAAGGAATTATATTGCCGTTTGGTAAGGACCTTGCCATGCTCTGGGAGTAGGTGAGCCTTATTTTTGTAAAGGTGCCTGGAACTTCTTTCCTGCCTCTGCCTGAAAAGCCAACCAGAATCTTGAATGATTCTGAACTTTCATGACAGTTACTTAGGCAACAATAACAACAGAACCCACCCACCCATAGCAGAATAAAGAAATATTTAGGGCCCCCCAGTAATTTCTTTGATAGTAACCAGGGGCACCGCTAATTTACTGTTTCTTGTCAATGGATAGTCATCAAACTTTATCTCAGACTACCATAAGTGGTTTCTGTTTTTCTAAAGAAATGTTTTTATAAGAAATTATATTTAAGCAAAATAAATCAGAAGAAGAACAGAGTTATAAAGCTTGGTGCTTCACATTGCCTTGATCATAAATCAATAAATTCCCTCCCAAAGTAGAGTTGGAATGAAATGGAAGAAAACACACCAATCATTTGATCTAACAATATAATTTTATTTATGAGGAAATTTGAAGGTAAGAAGGATAAAAGACTTAAGAGTTTTTATTTCCTTAGCACAACCGTATCTATAGGTTTTTGTGTTTTTTAGCACCACTTTAAAAATCAAAGTGTAGTAACTCTTAAGAGATCACTCAAACAAGGTGATGCCAAAACAGAGTTATGAAAGAGTAAAACTGAAAGAGAAGCATTTAGCACAAACACAGGTACCAAACATACAATTTCTTCTCCGATTCTGGAAATTTTGACCCATAAGTGGTAATTTTTTTTTAAATTAAAAAAATATTTTTAGTTGTAGATGGACACAATACCTTTACTTTGTTTATTTAATTTTTTTCATATAGTGCTGGGGATGGAACCCAGTGCCTCATGCATGCTAGGCAAGCACTCTACCGCTGAGCTACAACCTCAGCCCAGTGGTCACATTTTAATGGTCCTTCCTTAGAGGGTGATGAGGAGTGTTGTATAGGGTGGTGATACTGTGGGCGTGACAGCCTATAAACCAAACTGGTCTTTCCCACAGGAGTTCTCCCTTTGCACAGGGACATGTTTTTTTTTTTTTAATTTACATTTGAATTCTGTATACTTACTGAAGTTGGAGGACAGTTGTAAACCTGAGAAATTCTGTTAGAGCCAAAGTGATAAGGATCCTGATACTAAGCCAAGTACTTGGTAATCAGGATCCATTGCCCTCCAACATTCAAGTTTATTTGCATTCTGCTAATTTAATTTTGAGATTTGAAATACATTTTAGATAGGATTGAAACATGTAACTATGAGGCAAGAAAAGTGTAGAAGACCTACCTTTTGAAGGGGCCCTTTCTTGAGGGTGTTAACCTCAGGTTTCCCTCCTGTAGCTCCTGAATCCTGTTTTCTGTAACTTTGATGACCTTTGACATTCCAGGCAGTACTAGTCAGGATTCGTGTTCTGAAAAATCTTCTCATCGCTTAAACTGTAGGACTCCATGCAGAAAACTGAATTATGACCAGTAAGCTGTTGTACTTGCTGGTAGCCCTTGCTTCAGGTGGTAACATTGAAGAAGAGACACCACATAGGCCAGAGAATCTGTGAGCTTGGCAGTGATTACTGCCCACCTCTCAAGGGATATGGATGGTAAAATTGACATATTAAGGCAGCAAACATAACCTAACTGCTGGATCATCTTCCAATCTCCAGCTCCCCAAACAGTACACCTGATTATATTAGATTTGTTCTGGAATATTGTGTTCTTGTTTTAAACCGAAGAACTCATCAGCTAATTATTGTGTTCAAAATTTATGTTCTCTATGTGCCACAAAGTATGCTAAAAATCACTGAATGTAATGGAACAAAAATTAAAATAAAATCAAAAACTTAATTTTCAGGATATGTAGCCACTGTCTTACAAATGAGGACGAATTAATTAAGCATAAATGGTAACATTCTTGCTATGTGCCAGACACTGTTCTACATTGTGGGAGATGTATCTGCGGACAAGACAAATCTCTTAGCAGGAACATAACAATTGAGAAACCAGGTAGACATGAACAAGAAAATCATGAAACAGCATCATGAAGGCTATCAGAGGAAAAAGCAAAGGGAGTCTTGAAGGCTCATAGAAAGGATACCCAGTGCCAATGTTGGGGGTGAGGGCAGACTTTTTGGAGCAAGTAATGCAAGGTAAATTTTGAATAGGTTATTATCTATGACTTGAAAGTGGAGAGTTTTCCTTGCAACTAAATTTGAGCAGATGATCATAGGCAGCATTTATTTTTCAATTTGAAGTTTGGCTCTCCCTATCTCCTGAAGTAATTTGCTAAACATCTCTTCAGAAATATGTAATAACTCCAGTACTCCAATACTTCGCTATTTTTGTCTATCAAAATAGTCCAAAATATGAAACAATTTACAGTTTTGAACATCTTTATGAAAGCGTTAATTATAATGAATAAGGGAAACAGCAAATATTTAGCAGTAGGAGATACATTAATTAAGTTTTATTATTTCTAGACTGTTACTAGACATGTTGGTTATGAAAACTTCATGAAGAGGTTTTTCCTGCATATCATCAGAAGTAGAAATGGAGAAAAGGAAACCACAAAAAGGCGGAAAAGGAAAGACAAAGAGACTTAGGGAAGAACAAATTTTCTAAGCCACAATCAAACTGGGATTGCTCTGAACATTGAAGCTTTCTGTTTAATATTAAATAGTAGTTTTCAAAAATTATTTTTGGAAGAGGAAATGTATTTAATGAAAATAAGATATTACTTGGGCTCCCAATATATAAATCTCACAAATTATACTATATACAAAAAGTATTTTATTAATAAGAATTAATTTGACAAAAATCAAATTATTGACTCTTGGAATAAGCCAGTTAATGAGAACAACTAGAGAGCATTGATGGACTCAAATAACTTGAAACTGAATTTTATGGGTTATAGTTTCCATCTACTCTTATCCTTATCATCTGTTGGTTTTTCAGTTTGTTTTGACTGAGTACTATGAAGGAACCTTTTTTTTTCCTTTCCTAAATTAGAAATTTATGGTTATACAAAGTAGTTGAGTTCATCCGGACATACTCAAACATGTATAGAAATTGATTTTGGTTCATGATACCCCTTATCCTCCTCTCCCTTTTCCTTCCACCCCCATTTCTTCCTCTACTAGACTTCCTTTTACTCATCTATTAATTTTTGTCTGATTGGTTCCTTATGTAATCTGATCTTTCCTTCTCCTTTCCTTTATTTTACTCTAGCTTCTGCCTAAAAGAGAAAACATTCGTAGTTTGACTAATTTCACTTTAGCATGATATTCTCCATTTCCATCCATTTATCGACAAATACCATAATTTCATTCTTTTTTATGGCTGAGTAGAGCTCTATTGCACAATTTTGTTAATCCATAATCTAATGATGGGCATCTGGGCTGTGAAGCAACTCTATTATACTATTGAACAGTAGTGACAGGTTTGTAGAGCTTTCTAAGAGAAAACATATGCAATTCATAAAAAGAACAGTATAAAAGTTAATCAAGGACAAATTTCAAAGAAGGCTAAATAGTCCATAACGTTGGTGAGACTATCTGTATTATCATTATTACACAAAGGCAGGTTAGCTTGGCAGTTCTTATAAAATTGCATTTGCCAATATATTTGAAATTTGCTGAATCACACATTTGAGTAGGCCTTTAAAAACATATGCATATATTGTCCATATAATTGAAATCTAGGGAAATACACATACACACAAACACACACACATAGGTGTATATATATATATATATATATATATATATATATATATATATATATTTCTTAAAAGTCAAAATAGTTATATATAATACCTGATTCAAACTTTTATTTCTATAGGAATATAGGATGTGTTTGGCTTTTTCAGGAGTGATATTTATTATTTTGAAAGATGTGGATGAGTGTTAGGGGTTGAATTTGGAATATCACTAAATGGCTCAATGTATTGAAGGCTTGTTCCTCAATACAACAGTGTTCAGAGGTGGGGCCTTCAGGAGGTGATTGGGCTATAGACTCTAATCTCATGAGTGGATCAATCCATTGATTGATTCATGATTTGCTGGTATTACTGGGAGGTGGTGAAGCTGTAGAAGGTGGGGTCTAGTTGGTAGAAGTAGATGTTATAGTTAGCTTTTAATCACTGTGAAAAACCATACCTGACAAGAAAAATTTAGAGGAGAAAAAGTTTATTTTGAGTTCACAGGATTAGAAGTTTCAGTCCATGTTTGGCTGGTTCCAATTACTTTGGGCCTGAGATGAGGCAGAGCATCATGGCCTAAAGTCACAGTGGAGGAGGGCTACTCAGCTCATGGCAGCTGGGAAACAGAAAGACAGAGATGGGAAGAGGCTACAGGAAAGATGAACCCTTTTAGGGCATGCCACCAGTGATCCACCTCCTCCAGCCACACCCCAATGGCCTACAGTTACCACCCAGCTAGTCTGTTCAAACTAGGACAGATTGATCAGGTTGTAGCTCTCATATCCAATCATTTCACCTCTGAACATACCTGCATTAACACAGGGGATACCCCATATCCAGACTATAATAGTATGTTACTGGGTATGTGCCCTGGCAGAGTATACCTTGTTCCTGGACCCAGACTCTTATATTCTCACCCCCGACCTTTCCCTACTACTGTGAGGTGTGCAGCTCTGTCCCATGCACTGAGTCCTCCATGATGCTCTGCCTTGCCACAGGCCCACAGCAATGGGCCAGCCTGTCATGGGCCAAAACCTGGGAAACTGTGAGTCAAATATTTTTTCCTTTAAATTGTTTTGCCAGGTATTTTGTCACGGAGGTAAAAAGCTGACTAACACAATAAGTTATTCTGGATTCTGAAACTTTGAGGGAAAGTTTGAAAGAAGGGTATTCTAAAAAAAAATTGCAGTATTATTAGCCATTATGCTTGTTCCATGGATTTCTGTCCATGATACTTATAATAAATGTCAAATGAGAAAATAAATGCTTATATCAGAGAAAACATTCGGCATTTGGTTTTTTGGGATTGGCTAACTTCACTCAGCATTATCTTCTCTAATTCCATCCATTTTACTTGAAAATTCCATGATTTTATTCTATTTTATTGCTAAGTAATGTGATGGACAGTATTATCCAAAGTACATGTATGAAGACACGAATTGGTGTGAATATACTTTGTATACAACCAGAGATATGAAAAATTGTGTTCTCTATGTGTAATAAGATTTGTAATGCATTCTGCTGTCTTATATAAATAAAAAATTAATAATAATAAAAAGAAAACAAATGCTATAGGGATTCAGAGAGAGAGCAAAGTGATCTTGGGGAGAAGGGACACATAGATTTCAAAGAGTAGAAAGTACTAGAGTTGGGCTATAAAGATGAAGAAGAAAGGATTGTGAAGTGACCCTACACTGGAGGATGGTATATGAAAAGAAGGTCTAGGGTGGAGCAATTGAATAGGACTTACCTTCCTATAATAAACAACTACAGAACTGGACAGAATATATATAGCAATTGTTTTTAGGCATGGAACAACCTGCAGAGCAGGGTAGGCATCCTTGAAAATGGGAAAACATATGAAGGGGATCTTGACATTTATCCAGGTTTTCTGCCTTTCTAAATTGTGGCAAAAAGAAGTGGATCCTAAAAGCAATAATCTTACTGGACAGAGAAAACAGAAATCAGAGTTTGGAAATGCTGATGTGATTGAAATTTGTGGAGAATCCTAGAGGAAGGTCCTCTGTGTGGAGAACAGCTCTAGGAATCTTCTCAAGGGTCCCTTGACATTTGTCTGAATGCTAAGTTGCCCTCTCATAGAGTGGCTCATGAAGGTCTACAAAGAGAAACTACAGGTTTTTGTCTTGTTTTTATTTTAGGTCACAATTTCCTGTTCTTTGCATTTTAATGATATTTTGGTGGTGCTGGATGTTGAAAATGTTATTGCTATGGTCTGAATGAGCAACCTCTAGATTCTGGAAATTGAACAGTTCTGAAAGACATTGGTTTTCTAGCTAACCAGAACACCCCAAACATTTCAGTTGAAACTCCAGAAGTTCACACTTTGGAAGTATATTTATTCCAACACTATAAAAAGGGCTACTTTAGATCTGATATAAATGTAGCTCAAAACAAAGCTTCAACATGTTCAATTTGACTTGTCAGTAAATTAACTGCTTCCCAAAACCAGTCCAACACCCCATTAAAGTAAGAAAATACGACCTAGTTGCTCAGCAACATAACAGTTGTAGTCTGTTTAGGCTGCTATAATACAATATTGCAAACTGGGTGGTTTATAATAACAGAAGCTTGTTTCTCACAGTTTTGAAGGCTGAGAAGTCCAAGATCAAGGCACCAGTAGATCTGATGTCTAGTAAGGGGCTTGTTCCTGGTTCATAGAATAGTTTCTTCTATCTGTGCCCTCACATGGTACAAAGGACTAGCTAGTTCTATGTGGTCTTTTCTCTAAGGGCACTGATCTTAATCATGAGCACTTCACTTTTATGGTCTAATCACCTACCAATAGATCCACCTCCTACTACCATCCCCTTGGAAGCTATGATTTTTTTTTTGGGGGGGGGAACAAACATTCAGACCATAGCAATAACATTTGCAATGTTCAGCATTCATCAAAAGATCATTAATATTGCAACGAAGCGAGAAAACATGACCTACAATAAATAGAAAAATCAGTCAATAAAAACATAAAAAAGAGAAGATGGAATTATTAGATTAGGATTTAAAAACAGTTTGTATATGCATATATGTTAGAAACTCCTTGTATATAGTTATACATGAACATGACTAGAGGAGAAAGATGCAAAAAAGAACAAAATGATACTCACAGAACTAAAAATATAAAACCCCAAATGAAAAATTCTCTGGATGAACTTGACAGCTGCATAAAAACTACAGAAGAAATGATAAATGATCTTAAAATTATAACAATGGAAACTATCAAAGATGAAGGATGAAATGAACAAACAAAAAGACTGAAATAATATGGAAAAAAAAAGCCTTAGTGACCTGTGCACAGGGCAATTTTGACACATGTGCAACTTTGTCTGCCATATGAGCTTACCCTCAGCAGGGCCCTTACTTGGCTCAGAGTTCTGCTGTTTTTGAGTAAGGGTTTCTCGTTTTTGTTTTGCACTGGGCTCTGCAAATTATATCTGGTTCTGACTAGAGGAGAAAATATTAACAGTCTAACACTCACGTTATTGGAGTCATAGGAATGACAGGGTCATAATACAAAAAAATGTCTGGAGAAATAGTGGTACTAATTTCAAATTTCACAATATAGCCTGCTGGCCTGAGAAGCCAATTGGAACTAAATCATTAAAAAAAACTAAAGAAATCCATGCTAAATATAATAACAATCAAATTGCTGAAAATCAGTGATAAATAGAAAATTTAAAGCAGTCAGAGAAAATTAACACCGGGAACAAAGAAGACTCACCACAGATTTCTTATCAGAAATTATGCAAGTCAGAGAAATATTAAAGAAATATCTTTAGTGTTGGGAAAAAACATAAAACTATCAACTCAACATTTATATCCAGCAAAAACTTTTTTTCAAAAATAAACTAAAAAGAAAAAAAACCACATTCAGACATAAGTTCTTAGTAAGTTTGCCCACAATTTAGACTTAAACTACAAGATATACTAATATATGTATTAAACATATATGTGTGTATTAAACATAACATTTTCTATCTATTTACCTACCTACCTACCTATCTATCTTTCAAGACCTGAGCCCAGGGCATCCAATTCTTCTCTTCCCCTGCTTCACTCTTCTTAGACACTCCTATGGTGTCATCTCTTATGGCAGGAAAAT
Source organism: Ictidomys tridecemlineatus (assembly GCF_052094955.1). NCBI lineage: Eukaryota > Metazoa > Chordata > Mammalia > Rodentia > Sciuridae > Ictidomys > Ictidomys tridecemlineatus. The sequence goes on from NC_135487.1 coordinate 55,568,484, forward strand.
TAATATGTTGAGCTTTTTTTGATCTACGTGTATTTTTGGTAGACTTTTGGGAAACTGACTGATCATCCATTAGTACTGTTTCTCCAGAGAATCTTGATCAATACAGGTGATATTTTCAGAAATCTATTACTTGTTTCAGAAAAGTGGCTCTGTGATCAATAAAACTGATGCGAAGAGGCATGGAAAGAGTTTGAACAAAATGAGTTCATTAAATTTGAAAGTGAAAAAAGTAATATTTTAAATGCAACCATATTAATTTACATGGTATATTATTAAAATAACATTTAAAAAATTATATAACTAAATCAAATACTTGTATTTGGGTTTAATATTTATATTCTTAGTATGCAGACACTCAGTCACACTCTTATTCCATTCCATACATTTATTGTGTATGCATTCTCATTTGAATATTGAAAGTTCACCTTATATACCTGAGTTGTCTTATGTTTATCACTGAGACTGACTTCAAAACTATTCCACTAATATTTTGGCATAAACTCAGCCCATTCTCACCTACAGCCGATCTTGGGAGTCCCTCCTTAAAGCCACTAAGCCCAGCTCTCCAAATTCTCTCCCTTTCCTTCTTTCACTCCTTAGACACTGTTAAGGCTTTGTCAAAGTGGTGTTATCCCTTAAGTTAGGAACTCTAATGTTTGGCTTTGCTCAACCTACATGTGTTTCTGTGGACCCTAGGAAGCCAACAGTTGACAGCACATGTTTACCTTTCATAATACTTAGCTGAAGCATCCTTCGTGACCCCGAAATGTACCTTCAATTCCTTGTCCACGTACAGTGTAAGCTGCTCCCCTGGGCCCCCATACCTCCCACACTCTACCAGGAGGCCTCCCTGCTGTTCATACTGTTTGTCTTTCCTCTTTGACAGGGAGACCCTATTGCCCAAAGCTTGGTCCTTGTCCCCATGCCGATCCAATAATGAGGACATGATTTTGAGAAGAAGGAAAAAGGTTTATTGCTTTACTAGCAAAGGAGAAACACAGGGGACTCCTGTCCCAAAGGTAGGGGACTTCTGCCCATCAGCAGGAACAGGAGACTTCCACTTGCCACCTGATGTATCCTTCATAAGTTTCCCACACTGGCCCTTCATATCTAGGCCTCTGAATCACAAACAGATTGTAATATTCCAGCTGAGACCAGTATCATGAGTTTTGTTTGTTTGTTTGTTTTATTTCTCCATGTCTTGCCTTGTATAAGAGAGCAAGAGGATTGAGGAACTTGGGAAGGCACAGGGTGCTGCTGGATGGGGCATGACAGTATGTTGCCTGGAGAAGCTGGGGGTAACCCAATGTCTCTCTGTGCCTATGGAGGGTCCATAAGGAGAAAGACAGACAGTAAAGGATGTGGGGGAATGAGAATGTCTTTCTACTTCTCAAATGTTCTGAGAATCAATGCTGCATCTACATTATGATCATAGAGCTTGCTTTCCTAATAAAAGTATCTAGTGTTTGTGGGAAAGTATAACAAGATGCTTCTCCTTGTCCCTATAGCCCCTATTGTCTTTTAAAAATGGGATCTGTACTTTCACTCCTTCCCACAGTTATTATCCCAATGTAGAAGGCAGAAAGAGGTGAAAGGTCTTTTCTCACTGGGACCTTTTAGCACTCATTTGTAGAGTTTATGGGAAAGAAGGTCCTCTTTTCAGTCTCTTCTGATGCATGTATTTCCATTTCCTGACCTTTCCAAAAAATGACTTTCAAAAGCAATAGTTGTTGGGAATGGGAAATAATATGGACAACTCAAAAACTTTTTTTTTTTAAACCAGATTCTGTTTCAAAATTGACCTCCTGCTCATCCTTCAAAAATACTCTCTCTTTTTTTTTGACAGGTTCCTCCGCCTAGGGAATTATGGCTGCCAGAATTTCTTGCAAAGTGGTGCGTAGAAAAGTCTGCTTTCTATCTCATTTCCTCCAAGATGTGTAAATATTTTAGTTCATATTTAAAAAAAATTAAAGTGCCTTCTCATCTCTGTCTACTTTTCATTCTCATTCTGAAAGTGTGAATCAGATAGAAAGGATAACTGTGGCTTAGATTAAGCGAAGTCAACAGAATAAATTTGAGCAACTTTCTAATTACAGCAAAACCTGGTGATGGAACCCAAATCTTGAAAAGTCTAGTTCTGATTATTCTTTTTTTTGGGGGGTGAGGGTTGTACTGGGGATTGAACTCAGGGGCGTGTGACCACTGAGCTACATCCCCAGCCCTATTTTGCATTTTATTTAGAGACAGGGTTTCACTGAGTTGCTTAGTGCCTCGCTTTTGCTGAGGCAAGCTTTGAACTCGTGATCTTCCTGCCTCAGTCTTCTGAGCTGCTGGGATTACAGGAGTGCCATCACCACACCTGGCTTGATTATTCTTTATTGCATGATTACATTACTGTATTGTGCAGGGATCCATTAACGTTCATCTTCCATTTTAAAAAGAAATTATTTATTAAGTGATACATGGAAACAAAAAATACATATTAATGAGGTTCCCTGCAATGTTTCAATGCATGTGAACAGTACATAATGTTTAAATTATGTTAAACATATCTATCTCTTCAAACATTATCATTTCTTTATGATGAAAACATTCAAAATGCTCTCTTCTAGCTTTTTGAAATGTACAGTACACACTTGTTATACGTAGTCACCCTAATGTGCAATAGCCACCAGACTTCCCTGCTTCCATGTAACTGTAACTTACTACCCATTCACAGACCTTTCTCCACCCTGCTCTCCCCATCCTCTGATAGTCACCATCTACTCATTTCTATGAGATCAACTCATCAATGTTTATCTACTGTCTTAAAAAAACACAAAACTTTATCCCATATATTTGACTTACCTAGGGAACCAAAAATACTGACATATATTTTTAAAAGTTTTCATATAATTTTGATTCATAACAAGTTTGGCCGCTATTTCTGGAATAGTCAACTGTCCATTTTTCCATGATGGATGCACAATTTACAGATTGTTCTAAATGCCCATATACTCTTCTCACTGTCATAAATCTTGAATTTTTTTTCTTTTCTTTCATTGAAAAGCCACTGTAACATGCTTCTTTTTTGGCTAATAGTAACAGAAGCCATTGGGTTTCAATGATTGACTCAGCACTACCAGTATAAAACATTTTTCTCTATTAATATTATTTAGAGGTGATAGGTAACATAGAATAGTGTTCTATGAAGGAAAATGCTATATTGATACTACATATTGTGTGTAGAATATTCAGGACATATTTAACCTGTCTCATTTACATGTTTTAGAACTGTCCAAAGGTTTTATGGAATAGAATCATAGAGTAGAAGTCACCTTAGACACGAGTCCAGATGCTAGCTCCTCTGAAATACTGTCCTTCCTTTTTCTGGAACCCTTAGTTTCCCTTCCTTTCTGGGTTCAGAGCACTTTTTTCACACCTTCCTTATGGAACTTACCATTAGTCTTGCAACCTGTTCACATCTCTAACACCTCCACAGAACTGTGAGCACCTACAAGGCAGGTAACACATGTTTTTCTTTTTATATTGTCTCTGGATCCAAGCTCAGTTCATTCTAACATTTATTTAACACATGCTAAATAATCCTTTTAGCAGGCCTCATGGTTGACTACCTAATATCTACTTCACTGCAAATGATCAGTATAAATCAGTCATAGTAACTCCATCCTCCCTTGACAGAGTCACAAACTGGCCTAAGTGTATGTGGGCCAATATGGAGAAGAAGCTTCCTTGTGGTTTCTGGAAAATAACTAGACTGGATATAAACAAGGAAGCATGTTGATTCAGCTTTTGTGGTCAAACTTTTTATGACTTTAAGAAAAAAGTGTATGTGTTTAGACAGATAAGGCCAACTGGAGGAGTGAGGAGGGAGAGGGAGCAGGAGCATTCCCTAATGACAGGCCAGAGTGAGTGAAAGCTGGGCAGCAAGGGGAACTTGAGCTTGAAGGTAATGAGGGAGCTACAACAGGTTCTGCAGGGAGGGAGTGAAGAGAGAGAAGCTGAGAGTGACAGACATGGCTCAGAGTAAGAGAAGAGGTCTGATAAGGCAGGTTAAGGTGTGTGCCTAATGTTTATTGAAAAAGAAAACGTTTGTTGAATGATGTAGTCTTCTTCTCTCACACTAATTTTAAGAATACTAAGAATCCAAAATGTTAGATAACTTACTAAAAGCTCACATATTGAATTCATAATGGAAGTGGGACTAGATTATGCAGTGGGTATGCAATCAAATGCTGATTTCTTTATGCTAGTTGCTCTAATTTAGAGGTTCTCCCTCTTGTCTATGTCAGAATTACAGGGGAGTTTTTTTTTTTAAACTATAGAGACCTCAGTTCATCCCCAGAAATTTTATTAAATTGGATTGGTATGAGGCCTGAGCATGAGTATATTTTAAAAACTTCCTAGGGATTCTAATAGGCAGCTGGGTTGAAAGATTTATTATTCAAATGTTTGTCCCTCCAAAACTCATGTTGAAACTTAATTGCTGTTGTGACAGCTAAGAAGTAGGGCTCGTAAGAGGTGATTAGGCCATGAGGTTTCTGCCCTCATGAACAGATAAGTGCCAGTATCATTGCAGAGCTTTTCTTATAAAAAGATAAGTTCAGCCTCGTTTTCCTTTCTTGCTCACCTTGTCTTTGTCCTTCTGCCACTAAATGACACAGTAAGAAGACTGATGCTGACCTCTCCAGAACTGTAAGTCAATAAATTAATGTTCGTTTTAAATTACCTAATATCAGTCATTCTGCTATAGCAGTACAAATGAACTAGGACAGATTCTTTGACTAAATTATAGGGCTTTCTTTCCTGTAATATCCAATATAGCTAATGCATATCCTTTGCTTTTATATTTTTGAAACTGAGAGAATTGTTGCTATGAATCTTGTGTTTTGCATTTTCCTGCAGTGCACTCTGCCTTAATGCAGTCATTAAAATGGAAGAGCCTTGATCTCTTGGAGTTAGGGAGCTAGAAGCCATTTCTCAGCTGTAGGTCATGGTGATAATGTATAATTCTATATAGCTCTCCAGGTAATTCTTCCAGATGTGTCTCCCCTGTGTCATCCCAAGTTGGGAACCACTGCTCTAGTGTACATAAAGAAGAAGAATTTGTTCTGAAATGGTGGCTGACTCAACATTTCTCTAAACCTGCCTCGTCCATCACTACTTCATTATGGAAGAAAGCCACTAGTTCAATACCAGTGCGGGAGGCTAAAGGATCAAATGCCTATGAAGATCATTTATCTTCACACAGAGTCACCAACCATGACTACAGAATGCATTTCTGACCTCCATCAGTCATCTTGCATTTGTGTCTCATCACAAGAAGAACTCAAAGATAATGGAATGCACATTGCCATCAGCTTCACCCCCTCGCTGTTATGTACCAAACTAGAATTCAAGATTGCTGTTTTATTTAACATAACTACCCAGGAAACATTGGTGCACGTATAAAATCTACTTGTCACTTTGGGAATAAACAAAACTGTTGTCTAGAAAACAAGGTCAGAGTTTTTAACCTACCTATCAATATAGGAACACTGGTTTTACATGAGACGCCCTGAAAATAGGAAAGCTTTTGATCCAAATACATGCTTAGTGTCATTTGAAAGTATTGTTCCTTTATACATCTTCCTTCCTCCTTTGATTTTCTCCCTCCCTCCTCTTCTTCCTTCCTTTGTTTTTTCCCATTTTAATTTTTTCTTTTCACTTTACAAAATAATGTTTTCATTTATACCATCCTTTTTGTCATGTTCCTATCTAGTTTTCAGAACTTTTCATCTTAAATATAACATTTTCCCTTTTCTGATACATAATTGTCCTGAGATTGTTCTTGTGCCATATTCAAAAGTCTTCTTAGCTACACAAGAACTAAAAACGATATTACATTATTCAGATTTCCTTGATTATTTTGTTTATTTGCTTGTCTTAATTTTGTCTTCACATTCATTAATCATTATTGCTACCACATCTCTTTTCTAGTAAGAATGGCTACCTTAGGATCCCATGGCCCTGAATTGATATGGTAAGTACCTTATTCCTGAGAAAAAGAACATAGTGAGGTTTTGTTCCCCTCCTGCTTATGAGATTCTACCTGTATTCCACCCATAAACATGAATGGCTCCCAGAGATTGAAAAATAAAGAAAATAAGAAGAGTCAAAGTTATAAAAATTGTACTTTATTTGAAAAATAACATGTCTAAAACACATATGGGAATAAAATATCTGTTACATGCACAGTTCTGTTTGGAGAAAATTTCAGAAGTCTAAATGTCAGGTCTCTGAGAGAATAGATGGAAGAGGAAGAGAAAAAGCTATGATTAAAACACATTTGTGATTAAAAAACACATTTGTGCCTGGAATTTGTTAACCCAATGTGATAAATGATGGATTTTCCCTTCTGACACCTTCCAGGTCAACCAATCCTTCTTTCAAAGACACTAAAACTCTGGCCTTTGCTCAAATATTCTCATTGATGGCAACATTTATGGACTTTTAGTTTTCTAAAATTCTTTTAAAGGTGATAAGAATAAATTTTTTTTGTTATAACTACATAGGATAAAAACAATGTGATGTTTTAAATTTGTCTCTGAGATAAACACAAAAATCCTTTTAAAAATTTTAAACAAACTTCCTGCTAATACAGAATTACAAGATATTTCTCCATCTTCAACATTCTTCAAACACAATACTGTGGCTACTTATACTTTTTGACAGGGAGAAGGGAAATCAACTTGCCTTTGCAAACTTCACCCTTTGTCCTGCTTATGGGATACTACCTATACTCCACCCATAAACATGGATGGCTCCCAGAGGTTAAAAAATAAAAAAATAAGAAGAGTCAAAGTTATAAAAATTGTAGTTTATCTGAAAAATAAACATATCTAAAACACATACAGGAATAAAATATCTACATGCACAGTTCTGTTTGGTGAAAATTTCAGAAGTCTAAAGTTAAGGCCTCTCATACATGCGAGACTCAGAACACTGATCTTCTTGTAGCCATCTCCCCATAACAGGTTCCTTCCTGAGGCACTGAAGGATCAGGGCTTTACTTCACACATTGGCACTGGGCTCTCTCACTCATGCTCTCTTATATCCTAAAGTGATATATTTTGTATGTCACATAACCAAAAGATGAAAATCATTCTCAGCTAATAGATGTGAAGGGAGCTACACTTAACATAAAGGCAAATGTAAACTGTACAGGTGAAATCATCTTAACCTTGGGATACCCATGATTCCAGAAGGCTGTTGCTTACGGAGAAGCCTAATAAGCCATGAATCTGATTTAATAAATTCAAATTCTTTGACATAGATAGGAATAGTGCTTTGTCCTTTTTTATTTTCCTTTTCTAAAACACTCAAAACTTTATTAGGTTGTTGTTACTATTTGATTTTTAGATATCTTTATAATTTTGGTATGGAAGTTTCCCTAAAAGCTCATGTATTGAAGAGTTGGTCCCCAGTGCAGTGAAATAAAATAATAAGAGAACTCTGAACATTGGTGGGGCTTTGGGGAAGTGATTGGATCATGAGGGCTCTGGTCTTATCAATGGGTTGATTTATAATCAAGTGGACTATTGGAAGGTCATGGAAACTGTTGGAGGTGGGGACTAGATGGTGGAAATTAGTCATTGGGGGCCTGACTTGAAGAGTTTCCCCAATCCCTCCCTGTTTCCTGGCTGCCAAGAGGTGAGCAGTTTTGCTCAGCCACCTCCTCCCTGCTGTGATGCTCTGCCTCACCACAGACCTAGAAACAATGGAACCAAAGGAATATGGACTGAAACTTTGGAAACTGTAAGCAAAAATAAGTCTTTCCTCCACTAAGTTAATTTTTTTTGTAATCCAGACTTAAAGATGACTATTGTTAAAATATTTGATAAAAACATAATTTAGAACTTTGTCAAGACATGACATGTTTCTCTTTTCTTAGCTTGCCCTAAAATAGATTTGAAGGGAAAAAAGGCAAGAAAAGTTTTTTTTTTTTACTGTCTTCTTTGTACTATCAGATAAAATATGAGAGGATCTTAATGTTCGAAAATTTTTTGACCCTCTGTGCTAAGCTTTCTATATTGAATGCCTAAGAATTCTTGGAATATCCAAAATGATGAAGCAGATAAACATGAATTGGTCTGCAACTCATTATTTGTTTTACTGAACAATGATTCAAAGGGATTGGGGGAACATTTAAATCTATTTTATAACTTTCTTGACATTTGAAATATGTAACTATTATTATATCTGTGTCAGGCACCAAATGCTAATTTTCCTTGTCTATATGTCCCTGTATGTCCTCCTTTTTCCTTTCGGTTATGATCGTTCCTTGTCAAGTTGGCACTGCTAAATACTGTATTTCTCAGGTTCTTTATCTATATATGGCCATGTGACCATGGGCGAATGGAACTGCTCTACAATAATCTTAAAGGAAGCACTTTCTTTTATCTCTCTTTTCCCATTTACATGGGCTGGAACACAGACAGGATCATGAAGAACCAACTGTGGCCATGCAAGTGAAAGAAAAACCCTACAAGGACATACAATAGTAAGAGAGAAGGAACCTGAATGATGAATGGCTTTGGAAGCAGAAGTCCCCATCTTAGATAAAAAGATTGATACTGCTGCTGCTACTGATATATCTTGGATTATCTATCAGTCTTCAGATTATTATGAGATAGAAGCACTTCATTTTTTTTTGCGTTTCTGTATTTTTTCTCTATTTCTCTTGTTGTAGCTTAGTAGTAACAAAACTAATGAATGTCATTACAATTTCTTTACTTCAATTGAGATCCAAGGGAGCAGATTTCTTCTCATGTACCTTCCTTACTCTAATAGAAACATTAAGATGGTGAGAAAGCACTGTTTGGGACATGGAATTTTTGTGAAATTTTTAGTATTATTTTTTCCCATACTTTACTTTGCTGGAATGAAAAAATGGAACTCTGACCCAGAGCTTGTAGCAATGTGCCCATGAAACCAACTTCTTCTATGCTATAAACACCCCAGAAAAAAAAGGAAGCCAGTCTGCTATAAATCAAACTTTTAGGAAGCTGGTATTGATCCAGGAAGAAAATATGTCTATGACAAGGGATCCAAGTTCCCCAAGACTGTATTAATAAATAAAAATGTCTCTAATTTTCATTCTCACTTTTAACTTAGGACAAAGCAGAGAACATCAAATATGCATGCCATTAGCCAGTCATGCCTGCGTCTAGTTATCCTGCCTTCAGCTTCTCTCCACAACAGTCTCTAATCAGGGCACGCCTGGCTCTTCTTTCTTCTTCTATACAGCTTTTCCATTCCTCTGCTTATCTTTAAGTCTTTGCCACAACACAAGTGACAGTGGTTTAGTCTTTTACAACAGTAAACTGAATACATAGCCTTCTTGTGTTCTCATTAAGTTGGTCTTTGTTTATTTCCAGAAAAGACTTACTAAATCATGTTCTAAAAACAATTTAAAAAAATTTAATCCAATTTCTTTCCCAGAGAGAGAAAATTTTGGAGGTCAAACTTACAACATCTCCCTGAAGAGATATTTTCTGAGGGTTTTCTGTGTGTTCTTGAAATGACTCCTGGAACTGTGGGATTCTTCTGATTTCTGATTTGATCACAGTTTAGCTTCCAGGTCATTATCAGCAATAATGAGAGTGAACTCTCTGGAATTATAATGGGAACCATTGGCTTCCAGGTCATATCTCCAGTGCTGCTGGCCAGGTCAATTTTCACTAAAAAATACGCTTAGGTGCTTCAAAGCTATGTCTCTGTATTCACTGACTATGTGTAACTACCATTAGGATAAGTGGTGATCTGGCATGGGTATAGCTAATTTGATCAATATAGACAGAAAATAGAAATTCAAGCCAAAATCAAAATATGCTTTGGCAGTCTGATCTGTTGGATTGGGCTTTCTATATAACTAGTGGCAGATAGACTTGAGATTTTTTTTTTGCTAGATTTATAGTATTAGCAGATGAAATTCTGTTATATTATAATTAAATTGCACTCATCTTAATTTTGATAGAATTAATTTTTATTGTGAAAAACATCATCACCATTACCACCACCACCACTACCACTATATATGTTTTACCGATTTATATGTAAGCCCAAAATAAGAAACTAATATGGGTAGATATTTTAGTATATTTATATTGAGATTGAAAAAAATGTTAATCCATAAACTAAGATTTATCTGGAAGGTTCCATTACATTTACTTGCTTTTTCTGATTTTAAAGGAAAATTATATATTTTATTCTCCTAAAGTCATTCAGACTAATTTTATAGATAGGATGAATTTCAAACAAAGTAAAGAAAATATTTGAGAGAGATGTCTAGAATCTCTAGTACAGGAAAAACATCTCAAATGCATTTGCTTCATTAATGAATCAAATTAAATTAAAAATTATGCAGAAATGGGGAGCATAAGGGAACTTCAATTTTCTGTTTAAATTTTGCTGTGAACCAAAAACTGCTTTAGAAAACAAAATTTGTTAATAAAAAACTGCAGAAATGGAAGGGCACACAACATTATTTATAAAGGAAAAACCCATCAGTTGATATTCTATGGAAGGAGAAATTTTATATTTCTCATGCACAAGAGAAGGGATGATTATAATTGAGCTTGAGATAATTTTAAACACTAAGAAATCCTTTTTTGTTGTAACTCAGGAAAGGAGAAAGCAGGCCCTGGGGAGCCAGATCAAGTGTGTTTTTATTGTGGGGACAGGATCTCTGCTGTAGTAGCCCCTGGGCCATCACGTGGCAGCAACAGGTGCTTAGATAAGTGCAAAAGCCAACAGTGTTCAGAGGGAAAGGTGTTCAAAGGTGTTCAAAGGTGTATTGTGTGTACCGCACAAATGGGAGGAGGATGCATTCTGCTTTCACTCTTTTTTTTTTTTTTTTTAAAGAGAGAGAGAGAGAGAGAGAGAGAGAGAGAGAGAGAGAGAGAGAGAGAGATTTTTAATATTTATTTTTTAGTTTCGGCGAACACAGCATCTTTGTTGGTATGTGGTGCTGAGGATCGAACCCAGGCTGCACGCATGCCAGGCGAGCGCGCTACTGCTTGAGCCACATCCTCAGCCCATACTTTCACTCTTTATTGCCTGAGGTTTCCACAGGTGACTTCCTGACACTCTGTGGGCAATAGCTTGGATTTAGAGACAACGCACCCTTGCCCTATTCCATTCACTCATTTATATTTATGTATGAGTTGTAGTTTGGAAAGAGGTTCTCAAACCAAAGCTTACTTTCCTTTTCATTTATTAAATTTCTTCTTTAAGTATCATTGTGAGATGTAAATGAGTTCACATTTTCAATTACTTGATAGTGTCCATGTCTTTCTGAAGACATTCAAATAAACACTGTAAACACTGAAGACTCAGGAAGAGCCAAGCTTGGTATTTAGCTCTCCAGTTTCTAAGATTGGCAGAGCTGTAATGATGGCTGACCTCTAGAAATGACCTCTTACTGTTAATTGGAGGTGGTCATTTGTTCTCCTTAGAAGTGGCAAATAATCCTTGAAGGGTTGATTTCCCATCTGTACTGTGTCCAAGTTAGTCAAGACTGCCATTGCATATAAATATTCTTTGGCTACGACTCCTGCTCACTAACCTTGCTTCATTGCTATGCAACTGATGGCCCCTATCATTTTCATAATGCCTGATAGAGTTCTCCAGTTCATCAAATACTTGATAGCTTAAAGGGTTTTTGTTATAGCCAGAGGCCAGGCAGGTCATTTCAAACTGCACCCACCCTTCAGCCAGATATTAAATTGCCTTACTTAAGATCATTGTAGATGGATGGAGGTAAATATTGCATGGATTTTGTGTGTCCTAAGAAAAGGTGATAAAGATGCTAATCAGGCATATATTAGAAGTGATTCTTGGAAGTTATTGTAGGGAGTTAGATTATATGCACTAAAGTACTATGATTTTTTTTTTCTGATAGTAAGGCAGAGTAGGAGTGCAACATTGAATAATGGAATTTCAAGTTCATAGCAATTCAATGTTTATAAGTCATTATTATTAGTGGAGGCTATTTGCTGTCCCTTCTTGCTGTGGGAAGGTAAAACCAAAGCTACTCCAGGATAAAGTAATAATGGTACTCAGAGATTGTCAACATTAGGGTAGAAGCAACACTTTCCTTGGAGACAAACTGCTGAATAGATGTGTAACATAGCAATATAAAGTGCAATGCAAGTTGTATTTATATCTAAGCTGTTTAACTTGCAATATGCACATTTTGAATTTTTGAAAAATATTTGTGGTAACATGTAATATTCTATTTGGCATGGTGGCACATGCCTGCAATTCTATCAATGACCTGGGAGGCTGAGGTGGGAGGATGGCAAGATCGAGGCCTATCTCAACAACTTAGTTGAGATTCCATCTCAAAATAAAAATGACAGGGAATGTAGCTCAGTGGTAGAGCACCCCTGGTTTCATTTTTCAGTACTTAAAAGAAATATACATCTGCTATCAAGGAAATCAGCAAATATCTTTATGTGGTCACACTTAAAAGGCATAGGATGGCAGGTCTAACACATGCAATAATTTGACATCAGGGCATTCCAATTGTGTTGGATGAAAAAAAAAAACTTCCTGGTAAAACAACTTAATGCTATAGTAAATCAGCTTTCTACTAAAAGGACATCTACAGACTTAAAATCAGCATGCTACAATGATGCAGCCACATCATTTATACACAGCTGTTAATAGAAGCTCAATTCACAATAGCTAAACTTTGGAACCAACCTAGATACTTACGTTCAACAGATGAATGGCTAAAGAAACTGTGGTATACATACGTAATGAAATATAACTCAGCCTTAAAGAAGAATGAAATTAAGGCATTTGCCAGTAAATGAAAGGAACTAGAGAATATTATGCTAAGTGCAATAAACCAATCTCAAAGAACCAAAGGTCAAGTGTTTTCGCTAATTCACAATGGGGAGGGGAAAGAATAGAGGTAATTTGGACTAGACAGAAAAAAAAGTGAAGGGAGGGGAGGTGGCATGGGTGTAGGAATGATAGTAGAATGAATTGGACATTATTACTCTGTTTACATATATAATTACATGACCTTTGTAACTCTGCATCATGTACAACCAGACAAATGAGAAGTTACACTCCATTTATGTATGTTGTGTCAAAATGCATTCTACTGTCATTTAGAAAACAAATTATAACAAATAAAAAAATATTTAAAAAAGACCTTTGTCAGGTCCTCCCTGTTACTTGGCATATGTGCGCCATTATTACCAAAGCAGCTGATAAAGACTTAGGGAAGAAGGAAAATTCTCATATGGTTCTTTAAGGATTCGGGTGGTGATTGAAAAGAAGAAAGAGGAAGTAAAAACTAAGGCTGGGATTAAAACAGAAAAATGCCTTCTATGAATGTTCTAAGGAATTGCCTCACAGATTCTCTCCATTAAACAAGGCTTCTAAGAATCTTAAAGGTGACATTTTATAGAATTTCACAGAGAACCCAAGGAATAATCTCAATAATGTTGGGGATATGATTTTTGTGTAATGAAGTATATTTATTGATCAGGGATCTCTGACGAAACAGAACCAATGTGATATATGCACATACAACCAATATTTCAGCTCAAACAGAGAGTGAATTCAACCTTCCTTCCTTCACTGTTTTTTGTTCTATTTAGGCCTTCAGTGAACTGGATGAGACCCACCACATCGGTTAGAACAATCTTCTATACTTAGTCTATCAGTTCAAATGCTAAACTTTTCCAGAAACACTTTCACAGACACATCCAGAAATAAGATTTAACAGCTAGCTGGGCATTCTATATGGCTCAGTCAAATTGACACATAAATTTAATTATTCCAGTAGATTATAAATCAATACACAATAAAACCACAAAAACTTTAATGGAATTGTATCAGCTTAGACTGAAGGAACAGAAGCATTACAAAATGAAAAGCACTTTGTCATTCTTAAGTTTCTCTATATAGGAACTTCTGTAGGCTGAGAAAACCATCCATTTAGCTGAAGATAAAGGCAACTTATTAAGATGGGGGGAGTGGGGAACCAAGCTGGGTGCAGTGGTAAAGGTATATTATTTTACTTGAAAGATAAAATGGAAGGATCACTTGAGCACATGGGGTCAAGACCAGCCTGGGCAACATAGTGAGATTCCCATCTCAAAAACAAAATAAAACATAAAAAAATCAACTAATGAACCAACCAATTAATTAACCAACAATACCATCACAACTTGTAGGGAAGAACTAAGACCCATGGGGGAAGCCCAGAGATCCAGAAAACCTGTTTCAGAAAGCAGCACAAGATACTGATCAGGAAAATGACAACATGTGTCTGGAGGGCTTTCAGAGTTGGTGTATACCAACAGCTACTGTGGACCTCTCATCCTCTCCCCCCACTTTTTTTTTTGTATGAGTAATTTACAATGGTTATTTTATTATGGCCCCATCTGTGTATGTCAGGTATGTGGGGGAATCATAGGACTTCAGATAGAGTGGAAGACTCCTAAACAAACAGAACCTGAAAAACTACAGCAAGTAGCTTCACTTGTACCTGGATCTGGATTAGATGGTAAGATTCTTGGTCATGGGGGCTGGGGCTATAGCACAGTTGGTAGAATGCTTGCCTCTAATGTACAAGGCCCTGGGTTCAATTCCCAGAAGCACATAGACACACAAAAACACAAAACCTTGATCCTGAGTCTGACCCCATAAGTGGGACTAAACTTTTGAGAGTTTTTTGAGAAGATAAGTTTGTGTTTCTTGTATGTGTGTGAGAGGGGTGGGTAAGGCATAAATTGTGACCAGAGAGTTAGCTATGGCATGTTTTATCTCTCCAAAATCACAAAATAAGATTTCTGGTCACAAATGTTCTTCTAGATATGTGCTACTCCTCCACCAATAAAAGGAGTATAATCCTTTCCCTTTAAATGCAGGAAGGCTTGTGAGTCATCACCTGTAAACAACATCATGTGGGAAATAAGGCTGCCAGACTTCCATGGCTAAGCCATAGAAGGCCATGCCTGGTTCATGAAAATGCTTTGTTTAGAGGCAGTAAGCTCTCCCATGAACAACTGTTCTGAGGGCAGTGTGTTATAAGGAAATTAAGGTTAGCCTATGCTAGAGACCATGTGGGGAAGCCCCGAGACCACATAAGAGAGAAGGGAGTCTGAGCATCCCTCCACTCTTTTAGACCTCTTCATTGTCTCAGCATTAGTCTCTTTTTAAACTGCAGCTTCATGAGAGATCCAAAGTCAGAAACTTCAATCTGAATCCTTGCTGTGCTGCAGAATGTGGGTGATTTACTATGTGGCAACAGATAACTGGAACCTGGACTATAATATTTGGGGAAATATATACTAGCAAAATACAGGCACCAATGTCAAAGAAAGAATGAAAAAGGAAAGCTTGCAATAAAGTCATGTGTGGTGCACACGATGGTTGTTTGGGTATCAGTTCTTATTACTCAGTCTCTTTGCCATACCAGCTATTAAATTTTTGGGGATATAATTTCTTTGCATTATGTGCAGTATGTTTATAGCAGTGTTGTTTTTAATAATGACTCCTTTCCTACTAAGAAATGAGAAAAATCAAATATCTATCAAAACAGGAAGAATTGAATATACATTTAATTCATATTATAGAATATTAGATTACTACTAAAAATAACCTTAGACCTACATGTTTTATCCTTCAGGGATATCTATCATTAATAGTTAAGAGACAAGAGAAAGCAATGAAAGTATAATGCATGTTTTATTAAATAAAAAAATGTATTCTGTGGTTTGAGCATGGAGTAGTGTGTAAGACTTTATACCACTGTTCATATAGCTAATTCTAGGAGGTAGGTTTGGAAGGAGGATATGGAAAAGATTATTATATTTTACATCTTTTATTGTCTTACTATGTATGTGTGTGTGTATGTATGTGTGTGTGTATATATATCTCAGAGCCCAGCTCATGTGAGACATGTAATTAATATTTGCTGATTTGGTTAATGAAGGAATATATTTATATATTAACTATACTTGTATTTTTCATATATGTTTCATATATATTTATTTCACATTAAAACATTAATTAATATCCAGTAGCTTTGTGTTCTTGATGACTAAATGTCTGGGAATCAAATATTCTAAGCTTAAAAATAAATATGCTTCCTTGATGACTTTGTTCACATTTTTAGAATGTGCTTATGAGAAAAGAGGGTGAGATCGTTGGGTAAAAAGTAGTGGGAAAGGAGAAAGCTGGGAAAGGAGGGGCGCAATGGAAAATGAAGAGGAATATGTACTTTTTTATGTGCTTTTTGTAAAAAAAACTATTTTCTAAATGAACTATGGTAATTTTTTTATTTGAAATGCTAGATGGGCACAGTTTGAAAAACTTATTAAAACCATATAAATGTTGGTATTACAGAAAGACACATTTTCTGGCTATAGAAATATATGTGAATTGAGATTTAGCTACCACATCTGACTTTGATTAGTTTGTTGTACAAATGGAATCAGACAGTTTTATTTGGGAATGACTCATTAGTCCTTCTTCCCTCTCTGTTAATGTTCTCTTAATTTAATAGTGGTGTTGTGTAATTGATCATATGGGTGTTATCCGGCAAATTTGAAGATGATACTTAGTGATGTGCCCTGGATACACAGACAACTATTTCCTGCCATTTGGGTGCTAAAAGGGTTTTCTAATTATCTTGGGTGGTATTGTGACTCATGTAGCTGCATGAGAACAGGAAAAAATATCAGTTTCAAGAGCCTGTCTAACTACCTGCTTTACACTTCGAGGTGTATGGGCTATGGACGACTATGATTTTAGATGAAATATCTCACCGCTCCTTCAGGACCCAGCAACATTTGCCCTTCCCTTTTTCTCCCACTAGTCTTTCCCACTGGTATCAACTCTGAAGTCTGTCTGGATTTGGTAATTTTCTTTCCTGGATTGTCATTTATCTCTAGTCACAAGACAACCTACCCACAGCAAATCTGTAAACTCCTTGCTGGTAAAGACGATTATTATTTTATTTTTACAATTAAAAATATTATTGGCCATTAATATTGATCATTCAATTTTTAACTTATTAAGGGAAGTTTAAATCTGAGAACCCCTACATGTTCCTCCATAAGGAGCAAAAGCATTCAAAGTAACTTTTGAAAGTTGGAATCATTAAAACAACGACCCTGCCCCTGTCAGTAACTGGTCTGAGTATTTTAAGGCTTCACAATTAATTTTAATTTGGGGGGTATCTTTTTATACCTCGTACTTTCCAAATTTTAACTAGGTGCCAAAAGCTTTAAATACATTATTCTGGATATGGTTTTACCTAAGCCTGTGTTCTTCAAACTTGGGTACCAATATTTCCTGGGAGAACTTAAATTTTCACCAGATACTTAAAAACTACAGAATAATTATGACATAAAATTTATTAACCAACGTGTTGATTAATCAAAAGGGGGAGGGAAGAAAAAAGGCTGTCTGCAGTGGTGTATACCGATAATCCCAGCAGCTTGGGAGACTGAGGCAAGAGGATTTTGATTTCAAAGCCAGCCTCAGCAACTTAGTGAGGCCCTAAGCAATTTAGCAAGAACATGTCTCTAAATAAAAAATATCAAAAAAAGGGTTGGGAATGTGGCTCAGGGATTATGCCCTCCTGGGTTCAGTCTCTGGTGCCCCCCAAAAGTTTAAGTTTACGCAAAAACCCATACTGAAAAGTTCAAGCAACTGAACAATGGATCAGTGGAAAATCAAACTGTGGTAACTGCTCATCATGAAACACTACTCAAAAAGAAAAAGAAAAAGAAAATCCAAACCAGTTGATTCCTGTAACAATATAGAAAAATTTCAAATGCTTTATGTTAAGTGAAATAAGCTAGACTCCAAAGGTTTCATGGTGTAGATGCCCAAAAATATGTCTTTATGGAAAAAGCAGATTATAAGTACAGAGAACAGATCAGTGGTTCCCAGGAATTGGGGTGGGAAAGGGGTTAATAATGAAGGAACAGCTTGAGGGTGATGGACCTGTCTGTGAATGGTCACGTTACAGTACTCAGAGAACATGCACCAAGAAGGGTGAATTTTACTTTATATTAAGTTAAAAGAATTAATTGCCAAGAAATTAATGCTAGTAGAATGCTATATGATTTGTGTTTTTGATACTTGTCACATATAATATTTTAACTAAGCATTTCATAAGCTTTTTATTCAATTATCTCATGCTGAAGAATTTTTCCTAATGAAATCTGAAAATCATTAAAAAATATGGAAAACCTATGGGCATGCAATGGAGATGTTTTCCAGTTTCTTGTTTTTGTACTTGGATTGAACCCAAGAGTGCTTAACCACGGAGCCACATCCTGAGCCCTTTTTATATCTTATTTAGAGACATTGCCTCACTAAGTTGCTAAGGCTGTCTTTGAAGTTGTGATCTTCCTGCCTCAGTCTCCTGAGCTGCAAGATTATAGGCATGCATCAGAATGGCAGCTGTTTTTTAGCTTCTTAATAGGTGAAATGATGATTTATTATTTTTATTTGCATTTCTCTTCTTGCTAGCAAAATTAAATATTTTTACTCCATTAATCAATTTTATGAGAAAGAATCAGATTAATATCCTTAATTGCTTGAAGAGTAGTGGATCTTCTGATTTTCTCTTCTCATTAAGCCATCCATTTCTGTTACGTGATTAGAAACAGCTTAGGATTTAGAAAAAAAAAGTTTCTATTGTTGTTGCTTAGGAAAACATCTGAAATTTTAAAATGTGGTTGCTAGGCAGGCCATTTAGTGTGATTTTGGTTTAAAAGTCTTTCAATACATGTCACAGTTGGGTTTGTCTCCAAATTTTTATTCCTTTAATCCAGATTGGACCCTTAAATTTCATATGTTTAATATCCAAATACAAGAAATAAAAACTCCAAGTTTTGTTCCTTTTTTTCCTTGGGAACTCAGAAGTTTTGAACTCAACCCAAACTTTTCATTCTTTTGAGCTCATTTAATTTTGGCAAAATGTGTCTTTTAGTTCATGAAGCTTTTAGACTCTCCATTAGATACTGCAAAACAATGTTTTGACAAATTAAAAATAGATGAATGCAAACCACAAATCGCTGTCTTAAATGGCCACATATTTTTTAAAAATCAATTGGGAAAAGTGCTCCTAAAAATGTGCTGAGGTGAGAAGATTGCATATTTGTGGGTGAGAAAACTATTCGTAACAAGAAAAGGGTAAAGATACAGTGGCTCCTTCTTCAGTGAGTATTTCTTGAGCATATCCCATGTATAGGCAATGTTCTAAGCACCGTGATTTACTTGTGAGCACAGTAGACAATAATCTATTCCCTCATGAACCTTATTCTTAACTTATTCAGAACTGAGAGCAGGTAGAGTTTACTTCATGGAGAAAGTAGAAGTGATCCAAGCACTACCTATACCAAATCCACTAGCCAGCATGCTTTGCAATGCATATCCTATTCTCTCCCTTTCTATTATTTTTCAGGAGCTGATGATGTGCCTATTTGAGATCAAGCTGACCCCTTGGGCACTGGACCCAATCCCCTCTTGCATATTATGATGTTTACTTCTATAATTATCTACTGTCATTCCTACATGGTCACTTTTTTTCCATTAGCATCAAAATATAACACAACATTTCTAATCTTAAATTTAAAAAGCATCTCAAGATGCCACATCTCCCTCTAGCTAAGATTCCATAGTTCCTCCTTTTATAGAAAGCTCCCTGAAGAGGTTGTTTATAGATGCTATCTTGACTTCTTTGCCTCACAATCTTGCTTGGAGTTATTCTGCTGAAACAACTCTTATTAAGTCTACCAAAGACCTCCATGTTACCAAAGTCAATATTCACATCGTGTCCTCATTTCAAGAGCACATCATAGAGTTTCTTTTTCCTTTTTGAAGTCCTAGCTTCAGCTAGCCTTGGTGTTATCCTATAGAAATCCTTCATGGACCACTATCACTCAGCTCCTTTGCTGTATTATCTTCCTCTTCTAGACTTTAATAGGTTGGAGGACCCAGGACTTAGATATAAGTCTTTTGTCTGCCTACCATTCACTCAGTTATCTCATCTCAAGATTTTTATAGCATCTATATGCTGATTATAGAAAATTATTTCTCCAGTCCAGAATTTCCCCTGGACTATGGATATCTCACAGATATCTTAGATTTAAAATTTCTAAAAGTGAACTTTTGATTTCTCACTCTCTTCCCTCCTATAATGTTTCCCATCCTACTAAATGGCATTTAATTTCTAATGTTGCTCAAAGATCTTGGAATCATCTCTTACTCATTTCTTCCTTTGATGCCCTAGTCTCAATCAATTAGCAAATGATGTCCCAAAGCTAACCACATCTCATATCCAAACTACTGTCATCTCATGATTGAACATCTGCATTGACTGGTTTCCATGCTAACCATTGTCTTGTTCTCCGGTGCTAACCACTCAATAGTTCCCCACAGTGTTTAGACTAAAAGCTAAGAGCTTTACTGTGACCTATAAATATCTTCACTATCTGTCTTCTTATTACCCCTCCAGCCTCATTTCCTCTCAATTATTTGCCTACATCTAGATTCCCAAGATTATACACACTCTTTCCACCTGAATGGATCACTCTTTCTCAGCTATTTTCCTGTAGTGTTCCATGTCCCATGGAAGCAATGTGTGTGATGTCTCCTACTTTATGATAAACATCTGTCCTGATGACACATCTTACTTCCTCATTTTCTTCATTTTACTCATTATTCACCAGTAATAAAGCTCTCCATGTAGAAAACAAGTCTATGAGGGAAGGTGCTGGTTTTATTTGGATCAATGCATATTATAAGGGCCTGGTACTTATAATATAAAATAATATTTATGAAACAATAGTGTTGCCAGATTAAGCAATAAAGTATATAGGATGTCTAATTAAATTTAAATTTCAGGGCTGAGGATGTGTCTCAAGTGGTAGCGTGTTTGCCTGGCATGCGTGTGGCCAGGGTTCGATCCTCAGCATACAAACAAAGATGTTGTGTCCGCTGAGAACTAAAAAATAAATATTAAAAATTTTCAAAAAACAAATTTAAATTTCAGATCAATAGCAAATAAAATTTTAGTAAAAATATGACCCTAATTTTGCCCAAATTTTGACAATCCTATGAATGAATGCAATATTTGCCTGAAATAACAGTAAACAATAAAATATGTGTTAAATCTTATCAGGTACCACTTTGGAAAAAAACCAGTTTTCTATAGAGTAGAAATGTTTGACATCTAACTAAACTTGAAAATAAACATCTCTGCCTTCATGCCTATATCATCAGATGCTAGAAAATAAGTCTATTTGGGGTTTATATATTTGATGTGTGCTACTGGTTTAACAGGAAGAATGTTAGTGGAGACATTTGTGGCTCTGCATGACTAACGTTTAAAAATATAATACTGGAGGGATTTAACCTAGGCAGAGCATATTTGTTTTGTAACTATCAGGGCCGAATTATTTTTAGGTGGAGATAATTAGCTAGCAATACACATATTGTTTAAAAATAATAATGTGGAAGAGAGACTAGACTGAGAGTTTGGAGTTGTGGGTTATGGCCCTAAATCATCCATTCAGTTATGTGAGTGATTTTGTACTTTGACCATCTTGGGCCTTCATTTCCTCATCAGTAAAGTAATGATGTTTGACTCTTTAATTTCAAAAATACTTCAAGGTCTCTTTGCCTTATATTGAAAATATAAATATCTTAGATAATAAAGAATCTGCTAAAATTAAGTATATTTTGCCATGGTTGGAAAACTGTGTGGGCCAGGTTCCTGGCAAGTATAAACTTAAACATCAGTTTGGCTATTTATGCTTAAAATTTTTCATTTTTTTTCTAGGAAAATGAGATATTTATTCCCACACTCAGCCAACATTTATTAAGATACTGCTCCAGTTAATGATGATGTTGGCATTAACTTTTGGAGAATCTAAGAGACTATCAGGTTATCTCTGCCCTTCAAGGAGCTCATAGTCTGATCCTTGTAAACAGACAGGCTAGGTGCATACCTAGTCAGAGTTGTCATAAAAGTAAGTACCAGGTAGCATGAAGCAGGAAAGAGAAAGAGACAACTGTCTTCCTTTTAGAGGAGGGGGAAGTGAGCAAAGAGGTGGATTTTCTTGAGAAAGTGTGTTTTGAAAGGAGGGTGCAGAAGTGGGATTGTAGAACATCCAGGGGACATGTCGCTATCTGTGTGTGCCTTTGTATAATTCTATTTATTTAGTGGTGTTTTCTAAACTGCTCGATGGAATTGGTATTTGTCTACTTTAGATACCTCATGTATTGGAATCAAGTAGTATTTGTCTTTTTCTGTCTGATTTCTAATATGTTCAAAGTTCACCATTGTTGTTGCATACAATAGGATTTCTTTTAAAAAGCCGAATGATATTCCACTGTATAAATATTCCATATTACATTATCCATACATCTGACTATAGACACTTAGGTTGAATATATTTCTCATAGATGAAAGAAACTCCAATAAACTTCATTTTTTGTTACTTGACATGTTAAGGGAGATAGTTAGTGCTCTTAACTGGATTGTTTGTTGTTACTTCTCAGCAGGGTACTTTATGATTGCACTGAGTGTCTACCATGCTGTTACTATGGTTACCTAAGGACTCTGAGTAATAAGCTATAATACATATGAAGTCACAATTTGCAACGGTGACTTAATGATCTTGAAAAAGAAGAATATAATGTGTTTTATTGTTTCATTTTATGGTCTTTGGTTTCAGTTTATATGTTAAAGCAAAACATTTTCTTTCAGAAAATTCAATAAATATTTACTGTGTTTACTATGGACTAGGTTGTCATTCAAAGTTCTGAGTTTTAACTGGCAAATAGGGTATATCTACCTTTATAACTTGGAAGACACAAATGACATGTTTTATTTGAAATGTAATCCTTCCTTAAAAAAATTCTAGAATTAAAAGTCATAAAATTATACTTAGAATCTTAAAGAATCAGCATCAAGCAGATGTCAAAGAAAAAGTTGGGGTTTTTAAACCAGATAGGTATAGGTTCAAATCCCAATTCTGTTATTTATTTGCTGTGTAAATAATCTATCTGAACCTCATATGCCTCATTGGTTAAATGAAATTGGATGAAATAATGTAGAGAAGACACCTGTTATTCAGTAGAAATCAGGAGGATTTATTTTTTCTGTGCATTTTCTTATTGGCACAAAGATAAAATGAGGGCATTTTAAAAAGTAGATGTGGACCTACTTGATTTTTATATATTCACTTATTTATTTTTTCAACAAACAATTTTGTTGGGTAACCCACTGAGACAGTTGAATGACTATACTACACAGAGATCTATTCAGGCAATGTGACTTGCATTAGGGCTGGCAAGCTCCTCAGAGTTAGGGAATTAATGTCATTGAATTCAGGCAAACAGGACTGAGTAGTCCCCTCCCACCAAACAGTGGGAGAAATTAGGGCAACTGACAAGACTGATCAAGAAAGTTTTTACATTATTAGAGGCTATGTTAAAGGGATAGTCTGAGTATGATCTTTTAACATTTAAAAAATATGTTGTGGTTTGGATATGAAGTGTCCCCCAAAGACTCTTGTGTTACTGCAAGAGGTGAAATGCTTAGACTTTCAGAACTGTGACCTAATCAGTGGATTAATCCATTTGATGGATTTAACAATGTCAGTGGAATCCTGGGTGGTAATTATGGGCAGGTAGGGTCTGGCTGGAGGAAGCGGGTCACCGGGGCTTGGCTTTGGGCATTGCATTGTGTCCCCTGGCTCCTCCTCATCTCTCTCTGTTTCCCTGTTGCCTTGAGGTAAGCAGTTCTTCTCCTAAATGCCCCTTCTGTCATTTTGCTAAGATTCACCTTAGGCCCAGAGCAATGGAGTCGGCCAGCCATGAATTGAATCTCTGAAATCATACACCCCAAATTCAACTTTTTTCTCCTCCAAGTTATTTTTGGCAGGTATTTTGGGCATAAAGATAAAAAGCTGACAACAACAAAATGCTAAAACAGCTGAGGGTGTAGCTTAGTGATTGAACATATGTGAATTTCTGGGTTTGATCCTTAGCATTGGAAAAAATACAAAAACTCCTTATAATAGTATTTATTTTTGGTAAAACATTCATGTTTTAAATTTTACTGCTGTAGAAAGGCAATAAATTGAAATCTGGGGTGGTAGACCTGAGTAACGTAAAGGTCTGACTGCTGTGAACTGTGGACATGTTTGTACATTTGTATGTGTATGGAAGCGGGGAGATTCCCCAGCTACTGCAAAGGATGGAGGTTTACCTTTTCCTTTTGCTACTGAGTAGAAGACAGGACCAACACTGGGAAGAGGATTCTCTGGGTATGAGGAAGTTTTGAAAAACAGCACTTGTGTCACCTGTGGGAGTGGGCAATTTCTTGTCATCTACTCATTCAGCATCTCAAAGAAGATATCTTTGAGCTGATTTACAGTTACAGCTTATTATCATGATAATTATTGTTCATGAGGTTAAAATAAGATGTTTCTTTTTAGTCCTGTTATTCTGTGGATCATGATAGATGTTGGGGGGAGAAACACTTCAAGAGCACTGACTCCTAGAGTGTGCTGGCGGAGGGTGAGATGAAGTAAATAGAATCCTTAATAAATAAATATGGTGAACTTGTGTAAGCTCCCAAATCAATGTCTGAACATGCTAACATGTGGCCATAAAAATGGCAATGGTCGCTTCTTGAGTTTATCAAAGTTCAATCAGTATAGTTTAAGGTCTGGTACTGTGATGCTTCCTGCTTCACTCTTCTTGGTAAGGATTACTCTAGCTATTCTAAGTTAATTTCATGATTGCTTTTTCTAGATCTGTGAAGAATGTCATTTGGATTTCGATAGGAATTGCATTAAATCTGTATTATACTTTTGGCAGTATGGCCATTTTGACAATTTTAATTCTGTCTATCTAGGAGCATGGGGCATCTTTCCATCTTCTAAGATTTTCTTCAATTTCTTTCTTTAGTGTTCTGTAGTTTTCATTGTAGAGATATTTCACTCCTTTTATTAGATCAGTTCCCAAGTATACTACAGAGCCATAGTAACAGACATAAAGACCAATGGTACAGAATAGAAGACACAAAGACAAACCCACATAATACAGCTGTTTCATACTAGACAAAGGCACCAAAAACATTCACTGGAGAAAGTATGGCCTATTCAACAAATGATGCTGGGAAAATTGGAAAGTCAGAGGTAACAAAATGAAATTAAATTCCTATCTTTCACCCTGCAGGAAACTCAAAGTGGATCAAAGACTTGGCCCTAGAACAGAGATCCTATGCCTAATAGAAGAAAACTTAGGCCCAGATGTTCACCATGTCTGCCTAGGATCTGACTTCCTTAATAAAACTCTTAAAGCACAAGCAGTAAAATAAGAAATCAATAAATGGAATACATTCAAACTAAAAAGTGTTTTCTCAGCAAAGGAAACAATCAATAATGTGAAGAAGAAGCCTACAGAATGGGAGAAGTTCTTTATTACATGCACACCAGATAGGGCATTAATCTCCAGGATATATAAAGAACTCAAAAAACTTAACACCAAAAAGAAGAAATAACCCAATCAATGAGTGTGCTAAGGAACTGAACAGAAACTTCACAGAAGAATAAATCAAATCTATTTACAAATATATGAAAAAATGTTCAACATCTTTGGCAATTAGAGAAATGCAAATCAAAACTACTCTAAGATTTCATCTACCCCAGTCAGAATGGCAATTTTCAAGAATACAAACAACAATAAATGTTGTCAAGGATGGGGAGGGGGAGGTATACTCATTCATTGCTTGTGGGAATACAAATTGGGGCAATAATTCTGAAAAGTGGTATGAAGATTCCTCAGAAAACTTGAAATAGAACTACTATTTGAACCAATTATCCCACTCCTCAGTATATACCGGAAGGAATTAAAATTAGCATACTATAGTGATGCAGTCATATCAATGTTTATAGCAGCTCAACTCACAATAGCTAAACTATGGAACCAACCTAGGTGCCCTTCAACAGATGAATGGATAAAGAAAATGTGATATATATATATATATTTATATATAGATATATTATATATTTATTATAAATATATTATATATATTTATGATGGAGTATATATATTATATATATATGATTTTCAGCCTTAAAAACAAGAATAAAATTGTAGCATTTGCTGGTAAATTGATGGAACTGGAGAATATCATGCTAAGTGAAATAAGACAATCCCTAAAAACCAAAGGCCAAATGTTTATCTGATATGTGGATGCTAATTTATAATAAGGGGGAGCTAGAAAAGAATAAATTTACTTTAGGTAGAGGGGAGTGAAGGGAGAGTAGGGTATATGGGGGTAGGAAAGATAGTGGAATGAATCAGACATTATTATCCTATGTACATATATAACTATGGGATTTTACATCATGTAAAACCAGAAGAATGAGAAATTATACTCCATCTATGTATGATGTATCAAGTGCATTCTACTATCAGGTATAACTGATTAGAACAAATAAAAGATTTTCAAAAAGTTCAGTAAGATAAAAGTTACTCCATGTCTTCTACTCTTTGGAAAAACATGAAAGTAGAGGCTTTATACCTTGGAAATACCAGGGCACTGTCATTTATTAAAGCAACTGTCAATGTTCTCAGTCTGAGACACAGAGTATATATAAACATAATTTTCTGGGGAACCTCTATTAACTGCCCATCCACAGCAGTGAAAGAGTTGGCTCTCAAGAGTAGGAAATTGAGGTAGGAAATTTCTGTCAGTCTTAGATGTACTAACATCTGGTTGCACTCGCCTTCAAAGAACATGTTTTTTGCTTTTGATTCTATCTTCAAAATTTTGTGCAATGGCTTTCCATTGACAGATTCCAAGTAGAGGACTCTGAGAACTAAAGTTCTAGAATGAACTAGAACAGTGAAAATACAGTCATGTAGTTGAGAAAACAATAATAGATCATCAACAATTATTAGGTATATATAAAAAACAAATATAAAATACTTTCTTGAATTAAAAAGTACAATTTTGAACTCATTAGATGAATTAAATCAGATTAGATACAGTAGAAGAGAGAAGAAACTACTCAGATTGTGGCACAGAAAGATTAGGAGATACAAAGTAAAGATGAGAATACACATGGAGGGTAGAATAAGAACATTTTAGCAGAATACAAATGTATATACTCAAAATGAATACTTTAGAAAAAGAATTGCTTTGAAAGCCAGGTACAGTAAAATCAGAAGATGAGAGAAGATGAGAGAAGGTGTAACAAGATATGATTAGAGTTAAGGATAAGCAGAATCTTAAGGTTCAGTTGGGTAGATAATCCATGTAAATGTTGAAGTTGCTGAGAATCAGAGATGGGAAAAAGGCTTAGAGGGGAAGAACAGGAAACACAGGCACAGACTGAGTAAGAGCACAGTGGTCTGCAATGTGGGCTTTAACCCAAGGCCTGAAGGTGACACAGAGAAAGGACATCATTTGATGGTCTGTTTCTGGTTCAAGGGGCCTAAGGAAGCCAAGATCCAAAACAGTGCCAGTTTGTTTGGTGTTCAAATGACACATTTCTGAATGGCTGACACAGTCTTGAAGGTCCACGCCTTAGGGGACTAAATCATGAGCATATCCATCCCCCATGCCAAGTATACTCACGGGGACCTAAGGTTTTAAGAAGTCAAGGAACCTTACGGAGTCACAGAAGACACAGGGAGGATTTGGGAAGGAGTGGGAAGGAGTGGCCCTTGGCAGAGTTGTTCCCCCGTGAGCCTGAGAACGGGCTAGATCCTTGTTGCTTAGCTTCCAGTGCTGCCTGGCAGTGTGTGGTGCAGAGAAATCCTGGTGTTCTGAGCAGCAACTGTGGCAAGGAATGCAAAAGGGGTTTTTCTGAGAGTAGCTTACTGGATAGAATTAAAAACCCACTGCCACAAGCTGTCCACTGTGGATATGTTTGGTTGCCAACTCTTTCCTCGAAGAGGGAAAACAGGGTCAAATACATTCTTTAATTTGAAAACACTTCAAGCTCTGACTATTTCTCAGTATAAAGTAGCTTAAAGGCTATTTGCTTTGGTTTGTTTTTCTCTGTCACATATATAAGCCAAATCTTTAGACATGGGAAAAATGACTTTTACCCACAAAGAATGTCAGTGTTAACTGCTGCAAGAAAAGTCTCAAAAAACCAAATTAATCCTGGGCTGGGTGTGAAATATCTTCTAGGAGTGGTGCCTTTATGTAATGGTCAACAAGAACCACTGTTCATGGAGGTTTCACATTTCTACATAGTTGTGAATAGATTTGGGATCTCAGTAATTTTGTTTTGAGAAAGAAGCAGAGCGTCTGAGATTGTCTACAGGATATTAGTAACATGTCTGTACCGCAGGCTTTGGTGTTACACAAATCTCTTCTTCCCTCAAAGAGATCCAAATTATATTGTTAAGAGTACAAAACAATTTTCCTAACTTCTTTTTTAAAAAATATTTTTTACAGTAGAGGGGCACAATATCTTTATTTTACTTTTATGTAGTGCTGAGGACCAAACCCAGTGCCTCACACTTGCTAAGCAAGTGCTCTATCTACTGAGCTACAACCCCAGCCCAATTCTTTAGACATGACTCTAAAATAACCTGTAGAGTGTCTGAAGAACATCGTCACCTCTTTGCCTTCTCTCTTCCTCATTCAATAAAAACAACTTTTTGCAAGTAGGACTGACTGTCCACAGATCTCATTTTAGAGTAACAAGCTGGTCCTTTTTGCTACTCTTTGTTGGCTAGATTTTCCATTTCCTGCACCAGGTTTCTGTGATGTCTTCTGTTGCAATAATGTCAAAAGAGATGGCTCTAACATGATGTGTTAGACATGATTACTGACAATGTCTCTTCCTAAAGTACACATCTTCAGTCTCCCCCGAGGTCATTCTGTCCTTGATCACCTACACAAGTTGCTGGGCCCAGTGAGCTTCCATCTTGTTCCCATATAGATCGCTGAGCATTTCACTATTTTTTATTGTACTTGTTTTCTTTAGGGTGTCAGTGAGTCCTGGATTGATCAATCTAAGGAGAATCTATGTGTCAGACATAATGGTATTTAAATTAAACCTTCCCTCCTATCTTGCTCATGTTTCTCTGAATCTAACTAGTGTGTTTGATACTCTCCTTTTTTCCTTAGGATAAATTCTTCCTCTGGAAATCTCTTGGTATTCTGTCTCAATTTAGCCAGTTTTTAAATTCAAGCACAGGCATGTGATACAGAAGAAGAAGGGGGAAAAAGAAAAGCCCAGGGAGGAGAGTAATCCTCAAAGAAAAGGTAGGAACAGATGAGCAGATTAATATAGACATTGCATAAGCACGCTTCCTTTAGGCTGGGGATGGAGTGGAAGAAGGACAAACCCCCATAAGCCACCAGTACTAAGCCTAATTTCAGAAATAATTTATTTTCCCTGCCCCCCAATTTAGAATTTATTAATCTGTATTAAACAAATAGAAGGATTGGGAAACTGGTTTTAAATGTTCCCTTTGTTAGTCATCAAGGCCCAAGCTGCCCCTATTAGCTCTCCCACTTTATGTTCTCCCTCTAGCCACCCTATCACTCTGCTCTAAGCACACTGGCCTATTTTATTTTTCTCAGGCCAAATGTGCTGTTTCCTCAAGACCTTTGCTCCTTTATTCCTCAAGGTCTCTGTTTAAACCGTGTCTCCTGAGGGAAATCTTTTCTGACCACAGTATCAGGTCAACGCCGCCTTATTCTCCAGCCCCCCTGATTCAATATAGTGAGTGGATGTCTGTCACTCACAATTTTCCCAAATACTTTGCCCATCCTCTCCCCATTTTAGTAGTTTTCCATACTGTGAATCCAATGTAAATGCTACTTTCTCTAATGAAGATTTTTTTTCTTAAAATGTCTAGTATCTTTAACCTCTCTTGACAGTGAGGACAGATGCTTCCAATTAGATGGAAGGCTGTGATTTAGAGACCTGCTGAAGGACAAACAGACTGCATCAGTTGTCTTAATGCAAGAGTCATCAGGAGCAGGAGCAGGGGCTTCCAGGCTGAGAGGAGCAAGGCAGCTCTCCTGACTGGCATAGGCAGCATGGTGGGGGCAAAGGTCAGTGGTAGCAACTGCAACAGGTGCACTTTCTTATTGGGCCAGCTTATAAGGTAGTTCTGGAGTTCATTTTTTTTTTCTGTGAGCTTTCTGATAGCCCTTACATCCCCTCCTGTAGAGACAACCAGTGGATTCCATTGTGGATTCCACTGTGTGCACTTAGGACTCTGACTGGTACAACATGCATTTATCTTTCCTCATGGCTCCCCATATAATAGATTCTTTGCTTATTATGTACTAGAGTACATCCATGATATCTAGAACTATTCTTGGTCCATAGTAAGTGCTCAATAAATGTGTGATGACTGGAAAAATGGATAAATGTGATAGGATCTCTTTTGTCCTGTAGATTAAAGTAATTGATATTCATTATTTTTGGATATCTAATATCCCAAATCTTCATAGCTTAAAAACTTTTTTTTCTTTTTCTTTTTTTAGGCACTGGGGTTTGAACCCAAGGCTGATTTACCACTGAACTATATCCCCAGATTTTTAAATTTTTTTATCATATACAGGATCTCACTAAGTGGCTGAGGGCTTGAGAGTGGCCTCAAACTTGTGATCCTCCTTCCTCAGCCTACTGAGTTGCTGGGATTATACATTCATTGTACCAGGCTCAAATTTTCATGGCTTAGAATAGCAAATATGAATAGTTTCACATAGTTAACTATAAATTCAGCATGTGGGGGCAGTTTAGTTGATGGATTTGGCTCAAGGTTTCTTATGAGATTGCTGTCAGAATCTAGGCAGGAACTATGGTCATCTGAAGGTTGGCCTGGGGCTGGAAGTTCTGATTCCAAGATGGTACACTCATATGGCTATTGGAAGGGGATCTCAGTTCCTTGCCATGTGAGCCTCTTTAAAGGTAGTTTCAGTGTCTTGTGGCATGGCTGCTGGCTTCTTCTTCTGAGCAAGTGATGAGAGACAGAAACAGCAGAGGCAGTCAAGAAAGATATATATAGAGACACAGACAGAAAATTACATGTACAGAGACGGGGGAAAGAGAGACAGAGACAGAGGGGCAGAGAGAGAATCAGAGAGAGTCAGCGAATACTAAATGTCTTTCATAACCTAGTCTCAGTCACATTCTACTCATTAGAACCACAAAGTACTTCCCACACCTAAGGGGAGGGAGGGCATCAGTCTCCATCTTTTGAAGAGATAAAAGTCAAATAATTTTTAGAAATATTTTATTTCTTAATTTTCTAAAAAAATTGTGGTGTTGGGAGATGGAACTCAGGGCCTCATTTATGCTAGGTAAGTACTCTACCACTGAGCCACATCTTCAGCCCTGGACATATTTTAAAACCTCCAGGAGTCTAAAGCATGTAGTATAAAAAGCTACACTTATTTCTCCTTTCTTTCTTTGGGCTACTATCAAAGGTCTCTTCACCCATTTTTCTTGATAATTGTACTTCAATATTATTTGGAGGTGCAATATGCCTAGTTGATATATCACATTTTCTGTCTAAATTTGGTGACCATGTAATAAAGTTCTGGGAGGCTGTAACTCTGTAAGATGTGTACATATACCACACTCTGCTTTTCCCTTCTTCCTTCTCTTTTGTATGTGAAAAGGATGACTGGCTCCCCAGTGGGCCTCCTGGACCACCGATAGTCTTGGGAATGAAATATGCAGAGAACAGAAATAGAATGAATGATGATGAAAGAACAACCAAACAAGCCCCCAAACGACCTCTTCTTTCTTGCTTTTTCTAGTATTACTTTGGTCCAAACTCATTCTGGTACACATGTCCTTGGGCAAGTGATTCCAATTGTCTTTTGTTTACTCTCTTCTTGGGAAATTGTTTGTTCTACTCCATAGTAACCGACTGGCAAAAGTTTATACTAAAGTCATTGGTCTTTAATTCTAGTCCAGATCTGCTTCTATCTTTCAAGTAGATAATGTGGATGCAGAAGGAAGTTTTCTAACCAATGAGGGAAAGGCAAGAATTACTAAAATATTCTTTAGCTCATTTGATACCAAGGATTTTTGGGTTGCAACATAGTTGCGAGAGACTCATGGATGCTTTGCTGATTTTTTATTTTAAGTTAGATGAACATCTGTGATCAGGAGAGAGATTGCTTATTTCATTTTCATTTGTCGGCTCTGTCCACTGAGCTCATCCACCCATTCTTTAGTTCAACTTCTTGTTCTTTATAACTCACTGAGACTTTCTGATATCCCTTATACTCAAACATATCTCTTTGAGTCCCTTCCAAACTTTAGACAAAACTACCTGCAATCACAACAGTATATTATCAAAACATCTATGTTTTATGCACCAGATATCTCATAGTTATTTTTCTAGCCCATGCAACCATCTGGAACAGTTGTACTATTATAATATTTTTTATTTTTTCAAAAAAAGGAAATCAAGCCCTGGAACCTCACTCAGGGTTACACAGTTCAAGAGAGTCTGAGCTTGGATCCAAACCAACCTTAGAATGGAGCTAGGGCCAGTGTTCTTTCCACTTTTCCTGTTCTTTATCCTCCACTGACATTTTGGTGGACACATTTAGTTATGGTAGGAAGTATAAATAGGGAAAGAAAATTACAATGTAATTGCCAAATTGGCTGACTCCACCATGCACAGTCCTGGGAATACATTTGTCTACAACATTTTTTCTTAATAAATTTCTTGAAACCAGATCAGCAAATCATTGCTAGTATGGGCCTTTGGCCAGGATATGGGGATCACTTTACTAAATGGAATCTTATGTCAAAATGGGATTTTCCCAAAGGGTTATGTATTTAGTGGAAACACTAAATAGATATTTAGAACTTGTCTATCTCCCTATCCATCTTCTCCCTCAGGTCCTTTCCAATGGGCAGTAGCATTATTGGAAGCCAGAGGAGTACAATATATAGTGAACACCAAAAAGAGCAGGAATGGGGAGTTTGGAAGAGAAAGATGTTAGGAGCATTGATATTTCCACTTAGCAAAATATAGTTGTTTCACTTAATTATAATTTAATTTAACCCTCACATACTGAATGGATTGGGTCTCATTAATCATATTGTATAAATGAGAAGCCATTGGTCAGAGAACTAAAGATCTACAGTCATAGATGTAGTACACAATCAAATTAGAATTTGAATTCTGAATGGTTTGATTCCCAAACTCATGTGCCTTGTAGAATTATCATTTATCTCTTCATAAATAGTAATGCTAATAGTACCCTGTTTTATTTTTATTTTTTCATGTGTCTTTCATTTACTCTCAAAATAATCCCATAAGGCAGATGTTAAGGTGAATTTTGTTTCACAGGAACCATGGTACCTCCATATTTAGCTAGATTATTGTACCCTCATGTTTGGTCAAACATTATTCTAGATGTTTCTATGAAAGCATGTTTTCAATGATATTAGCATTTAAATTTGTGGACTTTGAATAAACCAGATTAAACTTTGTAATGTGAGTAAACTTTATCCAATCAGTTGAAGGCCTTAATAGAAGACTGATCTCCCGGAAAGAAGGGGGGATTCTGACACAGGCTACCTTTGAGCTTGAACTACAACATTAGCTCTTTTCTGAGCCTCCAGCCTTTTAGTCTAACCTGTAGATTTTAGACAGGACAAGACTTTATAATTGCATGAGCCAGTTTCTTAAAATAAATCTATACACATCCTGTTGGTTCTGTTCCTCTGAAGAACGGTGATGAATACAGTAATTATCATTACCCTTTTTATAGATGAGTGAGCAGGTTCAGAAAGATTTAATAATTTTCCTTCTAAACTTGCAAAGTACTCAAGATCACACAGCTAATTGGAGGACCTGATAGTTAAAACCAGTTTCATTTGCCTTCAAATCTATGTTTATGCCTTTTTAGAAACTATTCTTTAAAAATTATACATAGTCAGTCAGGTGTGGTAGTGCATGCCACTTCCCAGTTACTCAGGAGAACTGAAGCAAGAAGATTGCAAATTCAAGGCCAGCCTCAGCTATTTAGTGAGACCCTGTCTGAAAATAAAAAAATAAAAAGGACTAGGGATGTTGCTCAATGGCAAAGCATCTCTGGGTTCAATCCCTAGCATTAAAAAAAAAATATTCAGACATAGTAAAGTTCTCTATTAGTTGCCTGTGACTGCTGTAATAAATTACAAATCTGGTGGCTTAAAACAACACAGATGTAGTCTCTCACAGTTCTGGAGATCAGAAATCCAGAAGTTTTACTCATCAAAAGTCAAGGCATTTTCAGGATTTCTTGAGACTCTGAAGGGAGAATTCAGTTCATTGCCCTTTTTAGCTTTTAGTAGCTCCTATTCCTGGGCTTGTGACTCCTGTCTCCACCTTTAAAACATGTTACTCCAGACTCTGCTTCCGTTGTCCACCTACCTTTCCCTCTTTTGTAGTCGAGGCTTCCTCTGCTCTCCTCTTCTGAGGACACTTGTGATTACATTTTAGGGCTCGCTTGGATAATCCAGGATTTTTCTACGAACTCAAGGGATCCTTAAATTAATCATGTGTTCACATTGCGTTATATATGGTGTATTAGTCAGCTTTTTTTTGTCACTGTGATTAAATGACCTGACAAGAACAATTAAGAAGGAAAAATTTATTTGGAGGCTTAGCATTTCAGAGATCTCAGTCCACTGACAGCTGGCTCCATTCCTCAGGGTTGGAGGTGAGGCAGATCATGGGGGTGGAAGAGTATGGCAGAAGGAAGGAGAGAAGGAGAGAGAGAGAGAGAGAAGAGAGAGAGAGAGAGAGAGAGAGAGAGAGAGAGAGAGAGAGATTCCACTTGCCAAATACAAAATATATATACCCCAAAGGCACGCCCCCAATGACCCACCTTCTCTAGTCATACCCTGTCTTCAGCTACCACTCAGTTAATCTCTATCAAAGGGTTAATTCACTGATTGGTTAACCCAATCATTTCATCTCTACACCTTCTTGCATCGCCTCACACATGAGCTTTTGGGGGACACATCACATCCAAACCATAACATCTGGTAACAACCACGGTTTCAGGGATGAAGACGTGAGCATTGATTCAGTCCACTATGCTCATTTTTGTCTTTTGTGTTTTGTTTTTTGAATACATCATTTAGCCTCACTACACAAATGTTTTTACTTTTTCCTTAGTTTCTTCTTTATCTTTCTAATTCTGTTGTGAAACAGATTCAAGCTTTAAGAAGGAGAGCTTTAAGAAGGAGTGATTTGGAACAAATATGGAACCAAAGACCTGGAATCGTTGAGCTAGAATTATATCTGCTTTCCAAAAGCTATGTCTGACCACCACAGACATCCTGAAAGCCTCTAAGGTAAACCTTCCTCCTCATGGAAGTTTTCTCAGATCTCTTTTATCAACTAGGCTGATTTGTGTAGAATATTTTTATTTGCTTCCCTTCTGTTTAGGAGAATGACCAAAATGTAGGTCTCAGGCAGGAGAGAAAGGAAAGGGGAACTCTA
The DNA here is from genome assembly GCF_052094955.1 of Ictidomys tridecemlineatus. Taxonomy (NCBI): domain Eukaryota; kingdom Metazoa; phylum Chordata; class Mammalia; order Rodentia; family Sciuridae; genus Ictidomys; species Ictidomys tridecemlineatus. The sequence continues at coordinate 55,604,037 of NC_135487.1, forward strand.
ATCCTCAGGCTGTTTAATTAGTTCCCTGATGACTGAGAGCTGGCTGTAGATCCCAGAACTCATCTGTTGGAAAACTCAATTTTCTCCTGTGGGGCCTTATTTTCCCTCAGTCAAAGGCCTCTAGAGTCTCATTTGGTTAGGTCTCATGCTCCTAGAGCAAGATTCCTACTGTCAGCAGCTTTTTCTCTCAGTGTCAGCCTCCTTCAATGACTTTGAGACTCATGCCTCAGCCAGGCTGAACTGTATAGTGAAAGGAGAACTTGACACATCTGCATTTGAATCCCCCAATTCTCCACTTAATATGTGTGTTCTCCTACTTAATATGGCGCTTTAAGGATCTGTCAGCAGAATGCAGATGATGCTAATATCTTTTGCATGCAGAAGTTGACCAGATTAAATGCAAGCAGAGAATACATATTGCTATCAGTTACCTTCCTTTACATCTTCCTGTCAACCTTGAACCTTTTGATCTTTCATCACATCAACTAGAGTGGCAAGCGGTATGTTCAGAAGGAGGCTTGACAGTGTTGCTCTACTTTGCACAGACCATCCTAGGAATGCTAAAGATGGAGTGACAGGGCTTCAACAAAGTGTGTGTGACACTTCCCCAGAGCCATTCACCTCTCCTTTCCTAACAGAGCGTCATTTTGTGCTGACATCAGGTAGTACTGTGACCTTGCAGAGGAGGATGCCTGACTAGTCTAAGCCAATGTGAGTGTTACTGTCCTCTTTGTCTACAGTTAGTTCAAGGGTGACTGTGTGATTTATTTCTGGGGGAAAAGACATAGGGAATAAAAGGAAAGTTTTCTGAGGAAATTTGGGGAAGATTTTCCTTTCCTGATTGTTTTAATTGTCTTTAATTCATCTTGTTGGCAAGGGAGTGAGGCAGTCCCTGTCTAGGCATATAAGGATGGTTACATGACCCCTGCCACTGGACAGATGTGATTGATAGCACTTTATCAGTCATGGATACTTTCAGCCCAAGGGGAGGACAGCACATGCCACAGAAGGGCACATGGGGACTGTTTTTAGAAGAGAATGAACAGTCAGGAGCTGTGGGAGGCAGGCTTTGTAGTATGAGGGTATGGCTTCTGTGAGAGGATGGGATGGATTTGTTTGAATAATTCTACAGGTCAGGGCACAGAAACCAGCTTTTCAATGATATCTGGTCATCTTGATAAAGGAAGTCATTTGACTTGGGGACTTTATCTGTGATAGCAGAGTTGGAAGGAAACTTTTATGCCTTAGGATGCTTTCTCAGTTTTAGCAGATATCAAGCCAGCACACACTATTTGGCCTTTATTTTAGACTTTACACTATATTGGTAACAGAGGGAGAAAGAAAAAGAGAGACATAGAGAGAGAAAAAGAGGGAACAAATATTGGAAAATAGCCATAATTCTCTTTGAATATGTTGACCATTATCATGTATTAGTATGTGATTATAGTTAAAAGCATAACTTCACCTTTCGACCATGAAAGGAAATAGTGCAGACAGTCCAAGGATAGTGAAGAAAAAAAGTGAGACCAGCTTAGGTCCCTGATAGCTTCTTTGAAGCTGCTGAACTACCGCTGAAACTTTTTACCACTGGACTTCTGTATAATATCACAAACTCCTACTGCTGAGCCACTTCTGGCCCGTTATTTTGCCAACTTGTAGCTGAAACATCCTGGTGTAGAAGGCTCCAGGCTTCCTCTATTGCCAGTGGAAGAACCTCCCACAATTTGATATGCTTGATGTCTTTTCTGGCTGATACAGTCATTTTTGTGTGTTAAGCTATCTTTGTACTATAAAGGAGGTGCTGGAGTGAGGAACAGAGAGATCTACAGAGAAAACACCAATGTGGAGTTATTGAGCTCCTTAGCCTGCTGACCTGCCTCATGAGGAGAACCTTTCATTTTACTCTGAAGTAAAATTTCCATAAAATTCAAGCCACTTCTAATCCCTTTCTCAACCTTTAAAGTATAAATTTACCCGTAGGCTGCCTTGTGTGACCTGCAGGATGATAGAGTTGCCATGTATCTTCCTTTATCACTTATTTTTCAGTCTATGAAATGTCTACAGTCAATATAAAGAATCTGCCTTAGAAATATGACAAAATGAGTAAAAAATCAAATACGAAGCATGTTTTAGAATAGAGAATTTAGAATATAATTTTCTGATTCCTGTCTTCCTTGTACCTATCCTCTTTGCAAAAATAAACAATTAAAAGGGAATGATATTATGTTTTTTCTTTTGGAGAAAAATAGAACAATTTGACTAACATGATGCCACAAAGTGATATTACTTGCTTAAACATTAACTTGAATTGATACTAAGCTTTTAAGTGTTTCATACTGTCATTTTGAAAATTGTTTATACTAAAACTTATGTAATAAAATGTTTAAAGTCATTCTAATAAATTCTCAATAACACCTTAAGAAAATTGACAATATAACAGTGTAAAATATTAGAATACAATTTTCAAAATAATTCTATCTTTTTTTTTTAACTAAAGCAATGAAAATCGTTAGATTTTGGAGACTGACAAAATTTCATGAATTTACTTAATAGAAAAATGCTTGTACTTTGAAATGATAAAAATATTCAAACTTTGAGAAAAAAATATATTTATATATGCTTAAAATTGAGTGTTCTCTGTTGCCTTCAAAGCATTTCACTCACCTGGTAAAATAACCCCTCCTTGAATGTATAAGATTTCATTTTCCTTTCTATGCATGAAAGAATTCATAATGTAGAATGGCCTGTGAATGTGAGGAATGTGGGAAAGCTTGCATTTTCCCAGTCCCTTTGAAAGACACAAAAAAGATTTAGAAAGGTAAAAAACCCTTTGCAAGTAATAAATATTATAAAGGCTTCTGGTATTTCAGTTCTCTCCCTGTGTTACTCAGCCTTCATGTATTCTAACACATGACTGTGTTAGAATACATGAGAAATTCAATGTTTGGGAGGAAAGATGATCATGGGTTTCTGACCATAATTGGGTGGCTATGTTGGGTTGGTCTGAGGTGACTTACAACATCATGGTGGATGAACAGAGCATAGCGGCCCACATCATGGCAGCAGGAAAAGGATAAAGAGGGAGAGGAATGGGCTAGCAACCAGATACCTGATAGCTATTTTTGTTTAAGCTCACTGTTTTCATGTTGTTCAAGTACAATAGGTAACAATAAATTAGGTAGATGTAAAAAAGATATTCAACCTTTGATAGTAGGAGTCTCTTAGGCCAAGGAAGAACAACTTTCTCTAATTTTGCTAACTTTTACCTTCTCAGAGTTCTGAAAAGACCAGACCTTGAGGGATCTCTGAAAGCTACTTGCTACATTGCAGATCTGTGGACAGCCAGTGGCCATCTCCTCTTGACAATACTTGTGGAGAAATCCTAAGCATAGTTCTGAGCACTGTGAGTTCCTCTTCCTCACTATGTTTCTAGGTAGCAGGGTACAGTGAATGGGTGCTTCCTCATATGCCATGCTCAGGAGCTCTTATGTAATTCTTGGGTAACTGGAAATCTATTCATGATTTTGAGCTACAGAGTGATTATGATTCCAATAGCTTCATAGCAGGACTTCCTTGGTAAAGGAGAGTCGTTGGAGAGGAGATAAGACCAGAGGCACTGAAGAGGTAGTTGCATGGGCAGAAGGAAGGGAAAGAGAACTGAACTTAGCAGACACATCGCAGATGCAAATATATACAGGAATGTAATACGGAAAGACTCTTTAAATATATACACCAGAGGAGAGGGAAGTGAGATGGTGAAAGAACTAGAAGAAGCTAGTTATCAATTTGTATTGTTAAATGAATTGGCTCCAAGGTGCTTAGCATCTATGATTATAGAACACAGACCTAGAGCATGAGCCATAGTCTTATAGCATCTACTTTGGCTTCTCAAAAAAATATCATATGCTAAGCCTTTCTTTTTTTAGATTTCAGTTTTGATTTTTTTTTGGCTTTTGGTTTTCAGCTCTGTTTCAGACACTTGTGGTGTTGAGATAAATGATGTCCTAATTGTGTATTTCAGTGATGTATATACAATGAATAAAAAGTGAGTGGTATTGCTTTCTGTTGTAAACTCTCAAAGGTCAGGGATCAGGGTGGATTTTCTAGAGCTCATGTTGGGCGTTTAACAAATCTAAAAACGAACACTTTCCCACAGGAAAAATGTGACTGGTGAAGCATCCAACATAATATAAGGGACTGTTACTTTCAGAAAAAGCACCTTAAAAAACCCCTATACAGCCTATAAGGAAGCATGTTATAGCCTGAAAAACTAAAATATGAAAAAACATACTGTTCATTTTTTCTCAAAAATTAGTTATGAATATTGATTACTTATGAATACATTCTACATCACAAAAACACATCATAAATAAAAAAAATTACTATCTGGATTAGCTAAAGACATTACTATATGAGACACAGGGAAATATTGAGGGGGGATAAAACTATTTTGTTAAGTCAAAAAGTATATGCACTCCAAATACTAATTTCTGAAGTGGAAAATATTTAATTTTCATTAATTTGTTTTTATATTTCAGTGGTACTGGAATTGAACCAAGGCACTCCATTGAATTATATCCCAGTCCTTTTTATTTTTTATTTTGAGGCAGGGACTTGCTAAACTCCCAAGCTGGCCTCCAACTTGCAATCCTTCTCCCTCAGTTTCCTAAGTAGCTGAGGTTATATGCATGTACCACTGTGCCTGGTATAAAGAGACTTAATTTTTTGAAAACACTAATATCTTTACATCAGTAATTATAGTTATTATAAAAATGGAAAAATGTCTTCAATTTCCTAGTGAAATTCTTGATACTATAAAAAAATAAATTCGTATAGATTGGTAATTATGCCAGATGACATTTGGAGGTAAATGGGAAGAAAAAGATGCTGCTGCTAAATAGAATATTGACTGTACTTGTAAATTTCAGAGGCATTTACTTTGGCACATCTTCAGGATGAGATTTGACTAAAGAACATTATATATAAATAAAAAAGAATTCTCTAAGCCTCAATTTCTTTACTTGTAAAAACAGGCTGTAATTTATACTTACCTTTGAGATCAGCTAGCATTTGTGTATAAAAAGACTGCTAGTGTGTGTGGACACATGTTCAGTGGTAGTCCTTATGTTGCAATTACTGTTTAAAGACCAAGTGTAAGAATTAGAAACATCACTTTGATAATCTTATAGATGTTTGTTTTACCTGAATCACTGAAGTCTAAAGTGTTTCTCAAGGATTTCAAACATTGCAAAGGAACAGAATATTTTAGAATTCATGTAAAAGAACATTAGAATGCTACACTTGTCACTTGATTTCAATTATTAATAACAATTCCCATATAGCCTCAAATATCCAAACAAACATGTAAATCTGAGCAGTTCACCATGATCGGTATTAGATTATTTTATTTGTTAGGGTGAAATGAGACAAATGCCAATGTTTTAAGCTTGACTCCATGCATTTTTTTTTCATGGAATTTCATGTGCAAAAGTACAGTTGCCATGTATACAGGAAACAGAGTCAAAGCAAATGAACCATTAGAAACAAAAATGAGGAGGAAAATATTCAGAACATTTTTGCACTTATGGTCTATCCACATTGAGGTATATTCTCTAAATGGAATAAAGGTCTAATTGCCCAACGAACTGTCTGGAAAAATCTATTGATTGTTTCATAAACTTCTAAGATTTATGTTCCTGATGGAAATGCTTTTTCACAAGGATTAGATTTCTCTGACACCTATTTAAATTTATCGTATATTCTTATGTTGGTTCATGTCCAGTTACTTACTTAATAGTTTGTGGCTATCAGACTCATACATATGGATGTGCATATTGTAATGAATTTTACTCAGTCCTTAACACCATATATGATTAGGGAAATAAATTAGTGCTGAGGCTTTGTAAACACTATGAACTATAAATAACAAAAAAGTCCTTTTTATAAAAATGAAAACCAATACATCTTAAAAAGACAATAAATAGAAATGAACAAATTCATGATGCAGAGAGTTTTGAGAAACTGTTAAAATAGACCATAAGAGTATTCATTGGCAGTAAATGAGCTACTATTCAGTAATCCAATATGCACAAAAAAATCTCAGAATATTTCTATGTATGCTTAAAGTTGGAGAATAATTATTTTCATGTCTCTGAGAATTTTTGATGTGGAATAGTGCTTTCTAATCTAGGCAAGATATTATGAGATAATTCACAGCAATTCAGAAGAAAACAAGAACTATTTAGGTAGTCAAAGTAGATTTGTTTAAATGAAAGATTAGGAAAATGTTCAGCAAGAAAAAAGTGCTTCTACTGAAATTATCAATGTAGGGTTGGATGTACACAACCTGTGATAATAGGTAAACATTAAACGTCGAAGTTAGAAAACTGATTCCCCTTCAAATGAAAGTAATTTATCTTTGTTTATTGAAGTTTTATCTCATGTAGATCATTTTGCCCTCAATATGTAAAATCTGTGGTATTTTCATTTATGCTCAATTTTAAGGAATGCAGGCATTCCTTAAAAATATTATGTACTTTGGAAATTAGAACATGACCTTTGTTTCACATCTCTTAAGAAATAAAAAGGCTCATAATTGCATGCATGCAACTCAGAATATACAACAACTTGGATCAACTCTCTTACATCAAGTTGTATAAATAAAAAGAGATTGTGTTCTTCTAGAAACCAGGAAATAGAAAAAACAGGAAAATTGTTTTATTATCCAAAGCTGAAATTTGTTATGAGCCCGTGACTGGCAGGGACTGATTTCCAAAAGGGATTGCAAACAGGAGGAAGTTCCTCATTAGAAAGGGTATCCAAGTTGTTTTTTTTTTTTTAAGAGAGAGAGAGAGAGAGAGAGAGAGAGAGAGAGAGAGAGAATGTTTAAATATTTTTTTTTTTTTAGTTTTCAGTGGACACAACATCTTTATTTTACTTTTTATGTGGTGCTAAGGATCGAATCCAGCGCCCCGCGCATGCCAGGCAAGCATGCTATCGCTTGAGCCACATCCCCAACCCAATGTGTTTGTTTTTTATCACTGAACTTTCATCTGTAGTTTTTCCTTCACTTTCTTCTCCCACAGAGTTAGCATCTTTGTAAACAACAATGATGATTTGTATACTTTCTTTTTTCTTTTCTTTTTTTAGGATTAGAATACTTTCGCTTAGTTCAAGAATCATTCCTGTCCTGTTTGGTTTTAAATAAGTGTTGAAAGACTTTGAGATTCTCCTGTATTCTTAAAGGTTTAAATCCAGAGACATGAGATGAGGAACAAATAACATTTCTTTTCTTTTCTTTGGAAAGTAAATCCAGAGATTAATTTTGTTCCTTGGGTGATGTTGTATTTCCAAGACTCTTCCTGTTCCTTGTATGTTTGCTGAGTTCTTTCTGCATCTGAAGAAGCATCTACTTCTCTGTCTTTGTTTCAACATTTTTCCTTCACTCATCAGCCTGACTAGAGGTTCTGAGAGCCTGTCAAACACTTTCTGTAGATGTGCACATGCCAGTCTTCTTTCTCCCTCATGAGGGAGAAGTGTCCAGATTATGCATCTTCTCATTTCATAGAGCCATTTGGACTATGACCAACCTCCCACCTTTTCGCTCTTGTGCAGTAGACTCAGGTACTGAAAGAATGAGCACAGGCCCATTTCTCTTCCTTCTTTCTGAAGGAGATGCCCCAGGGTTGTGTACCTTCTCTTAATCCTGCAGACTGAATGCTGTCCATCTCTTTTCCTTGGGGAGTTCACCAGAATGCTAGGAGAATGGGTGCAAAATTAAAGCAATTCTCCCATTTTAAAGACCTTTTAATTTAAAGATGTCTTTAGTTAAAATTAAGTATACATCTATTTTTAGAAAAAAACAGGAGAGAGAATAGTATAAGGGTCTTAGAGAAACACATGCATCAATACACATCTACACATGAACATATTAAGTTGAATTAATATTTTTTTAAAAATTGACTTCAAATATTTCTAAATAAGTCACACAGACATTTTTGAGCTTTCTAGGCCTAATTTCTTTGTCTTGAGAGTAGTTGAAGATTCTAATATTCACATAACTATTTTCGTCTTGTTAAATTGAATTTTGTTTAGGAATATCTGAGAAATTCTTGCTTGTATACTGAGTGATAAGCCAATTATCAGGAAGTCTTGGCCCAGAGGTTGAAATCTCAAGGGTACAGAAAGCAAGTACTAAAAAATTAAATATGAATAACATTATGTCTGAGGTACCTTTTCCTGGAAGGGTGATAGTGCAAAATCTTTGTTATGAAATTATAAAACCTTTTGGTTCTTATAACTTAAGAGCCAAAATTCATTTTCTATTTGACATGCTCTATTTCTTAAGTGAAAATGTATTATATGCTATCTGAATTTGCACAACTGGAATTACAGGAGTCAAATTAGTTATTTTGCTACTTAGAAGTTGTGAAAATGCAACTTTACTAAGTTGATTTATAAACCAATATTTATAGAACATATACCATATAGACAAGTACGGGCATAGACATTGCAGTTAACAAAGCACAAAAAAATTCCTGCCCTTATGAATCTCTACTGTGAGGAGGGAGAGACAGATAATAATCAATGTAAATAGGTAAAATATAAGGCATGTTAAAGTAAAGAAAGACATGAGAGGAGGTAGCGGTCAGAGTGTGGTGGGTGCTAGATTGCAGATACACTGGGGGATGGTAAACGTGGCCGAGCTAGCACGGGTAAGCAGATTTCCCAAAGGTGATATTTGAATAAAGATTTGAAGAGGGTAATGGAATGAGTCAGGTGACTATTTGGAAGAAGAGCCTTTCAGGTAGAGGAGTGAGGGAAAGGTAGGAATGCCTATGGTGGAAACAGTCTGGCTAGGGAAGCAGGAGGAATGGGGGTGAATGAAAGGAATCAGAGGATCCAGTGAACTGGAGTCCACTGGATCACGTGAGATCTCTAGAAATGACATTGTAAGGAGTTCTGTCTCCACCCAAGAAATTATAGGAGAATTTTGAGCCAAGAAACTACAGGATGTACCTTTTAAAAAAGATTACTCTGGCTGCAATCTTTAGCTGAAGTCTCGTCTTCTAAAGTGCTCATTGTTATTACTGTTGGTAGGTTTCAGGGAAGCTGGCAGTGAGGAGTGGGATAGGGAGGATACAAATTCATCATCTCATGAACCACTATGGATTCTTTTGAGTTCATGGATATGAAAGTTAAGGTTCTGTTTCAGGTCATTGAAGAGTTAATCTGTACTAACTGAAGATATTGTCTCCATAAATCTTATGGGAAAATACCACACCAAGAAAAGGTAACAAGTCTTAGCTTTAAACTTGCCTATAATCTTTTTTTTTTGCACTTTACTAGTTATGCTACCTTGGTCAAATGATCTCACCTGTGGAAACAGAGACATATTGTCCATCTCATTCTAAGGACATTGTAAGGACACACACACACACACACACACACACACACACACACACAAACACGTGCACTCACATATACACAATTTGCATAGTCACTATAGTAATTGACACAAAAGAAGAAGGCAGTAGATATTAATATTGGTCCTTCTTTGTTGGTCTTTTGACAATAATCACTTTATACTATTTGGCTGAATTAGCAATTCTTGGATTTGTAATTACTAAACTATACAATTTCACTTATTGTTGATTTGAGTTATAAAGACAATTACCCTATGTGGTAGGCCTCTGTGGAAGGACAGCTTAAGCAAAAAAGCAAAAGCTGAGCAAATTTACTCTGAGTCATAAGTAGCATATAATAATAGCATATTATTATGTTCGTAGTAATAATAATATATGATAATGAGTGCAGGAATCCGAGGTTTGCTTTGGGCAGGGCAGTCAGGTCTTTCTGAGATGGCAACATTGTGCAAAGACTTTCTGGAGCTGAGTGAGGTAGGTGAATACCTAAGGGGAAGAGCAGTCTGGGAAGGGACACAAGTGGAGAGTCCTGAGCCGGGAGCTGGAAAAACAGGAGGGTGTCTGTGTGGCCTGAGTTGAAAGAACAATGTGAGGAGTTGAGGAAATGAAGTCAGCAATAGGTGCATGTTGGGGAGGGAATGATCATGCTGTGTCTCATAAGTCATCATAGGGAGATGGGAAGCCAAGGATGGGTTTGGACAGTGATATGATCTGGATTTGTTTGAACAGAGCCACATACGTTTCTGTAACAAAAATGAGTTATAATGGGCATCGAAGGACACAAGCTCAGAGATACATGTGGAGCTACTGCAGCAATCAAGGCAAGAACTGATGGTGGCCTGAATTATGGTTTGATGACTGGAGAAAAAGAAGAGTGATTTTAATATGAATGTATTTAAGAGAAGAATAGACTATGTTAGTGGATTGGGTTTGCGCTGTTAGAGAAAGAAAGGAATTGACTACAATGACTTAGTAGTTTTATCATCAGGAAAAATGGACTTTGACTAACGAAGAGTGTAGGAAGAGTAGGTTTCAGGTTTAAGAATTCAGTTTTGGAAATATTCAGTCCCACATATTCAAGTGGATATGTCAAGTGGACAGCTGGACAAATAAGACTGGAGGTCAGGAGAGAAGTCTGGTTTGAAGATATAAATTTGGGAGTCTTTAGGATAATGATGTCATATGAAGTTATAAGACTAAATGAAATCACAAGGTGCATGAGTAAGTAGAGAAGGTACCTAAGGACTGATCTTCAGGACAGTGAGTAGATGAGCAGGAACCAGCAGAGGAGCCTCAGAGGGATCAGATAGGAATGGAGAAGGAAACCTGGGCAGCATGTCCAGGAAGCTAAGGGAAGGTGGTGTTTCAAGGAGCAAAGGGGAAGCATAGAAACCTTCCACTTTGATTCTTTCTAGAAACCTTTATTTCTAATCTTTATTTCTCTAGCATTCATATGTTGCTAAAAATGTCACAGGAAAAGTTGTATGTGGGAGATATTATATATTCAGTTATGAAAATCCTCTGGGCTTTAGCGTCTAAGATGCTGGAACATCTTAAGGTAAGGTTCAAAAAATATGTTATATAGAATACTAGTTCCATCTTTTATAGAAAAAAAGAAAGAATTTCATGTTCAAATAAATTTCATAAAGCCAGGTTTTTTTTATTTAGAACTCCTTGTAACTTTAATATATTAGCATATTTTATGAATCTCTAAGAAAATATAGTTTGGATAATCTATTATGCATTATCTTTTAAATGTATCTGACAAAGTTCTTTTGATTATAAAGCATATTGAATTATATTTATAATTTATTTGTTTATAAAACATATAATTAATTATTCTGATTACATCTTTGTTTTCTTAAAATGGTATCCAGATATAGCTTTCCTTTGGCATTGTAGAGAATCTCGTTCCCGATGTTGGGCTTAAAACATTATGCTCACTGGGCATAATGTAATCCTGTAATCCCAGAGGCTGAGACAGGAAGCTCATGAGTTAAAAGCCAGCTTCAGCAAAAGTGAGGCTCTAAGCAACTCAGTGAGATCCTCTCTCTAAATAAAATAAAAAATAAGGCTGAGGATGTGGTTCAGTGGTTAAGTGCCCCTGAGTTCAACCCCCAGTATACCCCCAGACAAAAACAAACAAACAAGCAAACAAAAACCTTTATGCTCTTAGCTTTAACTGACGAATAGCTTAAGCATATAAGATAGTTTGCTGCCTTAAAGAGATAATTGCACTTGGGGAGTTGATTTCTTCATCGCTCAATGCATTGTTTACATAAACACTCATTAAAAGAGTCCTATCAGAGTGCAGACATGAAAAGTGCTTCTTGATTTCTCTCTGTGGTTCTGTAGTGGTCTACATATTCACTGAACATCTCTAAAACTCATGGAAAAGTGTCTAAAATATCTTATAAAAATCATGGATGAATTGATAAATAAGTTAATTCTCAAACCAGTGGCTGTGTGAAGATAAACAGATCTCCAAAGTTGACTTGTACCTCAAGAAGATTTGCGATATGGGGTAACTTGTACCTTATTTTACATGCCCTTATAAGGTACTGGGAACAAGAAAAAAAAAACTAGCACAGCTCACAGTGGGGTGTTTCACTAGTCAGTGTTCTTTGGAGAAATGGGACCTACAGGATATGTGGATAGGGATAAAAATAAGATAGATATGAAATATTATTTATACATAATAATATATATTAATTAATTAATTACATTTTATGTCTGCTATGGTATTTGTGTTGTTTAAAGGTCCCTATGGTCAAGGTCTGGTTTCCAGGGTGGTGGTATTGGTGATGCTATGGAACTTTGTGAGGTGGGCCTAGTGGGAGGTCCTTGGGTAACTGAGGGTCTGCCCTTGGAAAGCAGGTCCTGTAGCAGGGTTGGTATAAAAGCCTGAGTTTGGCCTCACCCTCTCCCTCTCTGCTCCTGGCTGGAGATGTAATCACTTACTTCCTCACATCCTTGCCACCTGCACCATGAGGTGATGTAGTCAAAGGCAGCTGTTGAGCTTGCACTAGGTTGTTTAGCCTTTCAGCTTTCAAAACTGTAAACTAAATGAACCTTTTTTTTAAATCAAATAGATGCCTCAGGTGTTTGTAATACCATGAAGCTGACTAATACAATGTCTTTGTCTATCTTGTTTATTTGTTTGTTTATGCTGGGAATATCTGCTCCATTATGTCATTTCAGTTGCTTCTTTTTTAAAAAAATTATTTGTTCTTTTTAGATAAACATGAAAGCAGAGTGCATTTTGACATATTATACATACATGGAGTATAACTTATTCTATTTAATCTCCCATTCTTGAGGTTGGACATGATTTGTAGTTTCACTGGTGGTGTATTCACATTTGAATACAGGAAAGTTATATCCAATTCAATCTACTGTCTTTCCTATTCCACTCCTTTCTCCCACTTTATTGCTTCTTTCCTAACCACTGAACTTCTATTTTCACCCCACCTCATTGTGTGTTAGCATCTGCATATCAGATAGAATATTTGGCACTGAGGGCATGAAGGCAACATTCGTCTGTTGGTTGAATGCATCTAGGTTGGTTCCATAGTTAGCTATTGTGAATTCAGCTGCTATAAACATTGATGTGACTGCATCACTGTAGTATTCAGTCCCTTAGGACTTAAAATCAGGAGGAGTGGGCTAATTGATTCAAATAGTGATTCCATTTCAAGTTTTCTGAGGAATCTCCATACTGCTTTTTAGAGTGGCTGTACCAATTGGCACCTTTCTCCCGCCACATCCTCACCAACATTTATTGTTACTTGTATTGTCTTTGTCTATCTATATCCACATAATTTGTCATGAAGAATTGGCTCACATGGTTTTGGAGGATGAAGAGTTTTATGGTCTTCCATTTATCAGCTGGACCCTGAGGAGAGACAGTGAGTTGGAAGGCCACAGAACCAGGAGAGTTGATGATAGTACCAGTTTAAATGCAGGAGAAGATCTTTGTTCCAACCTGAAAATGGTCAGACAGAGAGTGAATGTTCCCTACTCCATCTTTTGCTTTCTTTAGACCTTCAATGGATTTGGTGAAGCTCATTCACATTGGTGTGGGCCACCTGCTTTACTCAGTATATGGATCCAAATGTTGATATCATCCAGAAACACCTTCACAGACACATTGTAGAATGATGTCTAACCAAATATCTGGGCATCTCATGAACCAGTCAAGTTGACACGTAAAATGACCCACCATAGGAGCCTACATGGAAATCATACTTGTATCAAGCTGGGACCCCAAAGGTCTTTGCCCTAAATAACATGATGAAATAGAAATAACTAGGTAGTGGCAAAGCTAATCAATGTTCTCAAAATAGTTTTGAACTGAGAAGGAAACAGAACTGCTGAGAAATTGGAACTATGAGTTAGCCTTATCTGAATTTGTAATACAAAATCAAAATACCCTATTTGACTTCCAGGAAACTTCAAGCCCAAAACTAAATTATAAATTTGTAGTGTTCCAGCAGCTTGGCATAAATAAACGCCAATTTGCTTAGAAGGAACTACTCTTATCCAAGCTCTCAAAAAAAAAAAAATTTCACAAATAAATTCCAAAGAAAATGAGCAATTCAAAATAAAGAATAAATAAGCATAAAAGAAAGTACAGCTAACCCCAAGAAAAAAATAACAGGCCTTGGGAACAGGGAATAAAGAGACTTCCAATAAGGAAATTATTAGAAAAATACTTAAAATGATTATGTTTTAAAGAAAAAAGCATGGAAATATATAATGCTACCAAAAAATTATAATTACCATAGATACCAAGTAAAATCTCAAGAAATGCTTACATTACACATTTACTCTCTCTTACACACACCATTGAAATTATAAGCTCCTAATTTAACCCAGCATATTAGATACAGATAAAGAATTTGTGAATTACACAGTAGACTTGAAGCAGAAAAATGCAGCAGAATGAAACAGAGCACAGAAAAAAGTCAGTCAATCATTTATATTTTCCTAAATTGAACATTAATGGGGACATAATTCAAGAAACAGAAAATTTAAAACTTCAGATACCTACTTACATTCCTACATTTTTTCCCCCATAGAATTATTTATTGTAAAAGGATTGGAAAAAATATAGGAAGTCATCAAAAGAAAGGAAAAGAAAATCTTTAGTCCCACCATCCAGAGATAACTACTAATAATACTAGAGTTTAATCTTTTCATCTTTCTTCAGATTTGAAATTTATTTTCTATCTTGTATAGCTTTTCTAAATCACAGATGCTTAGTGAGGTTTTTCTCCCCTGTTCTATTTCAGTTTCAACATTTCATCTTTAACATTGTGTTAATTGATTTTAATGTTTTAGGGGAATAGGAAAATTAGGAATCCCAATGTCTATTGATAAGTAATATTGATATGAGTTTTAGCAACATACTCTGCTCATACATGCCTGAAACTTCTGCTTAGAAAACTAGTTCTTATTTTAGCATTGTCTCTTCTCCTTGAAATGCTAGTATTATTTTGAATTAATAACTGAGACAAGTGTTCCCTGATGAGTGGTCTGTAGGTAGCAAAGATGTACCAATCTGAGGGCACCCAGTGAAGAGATGGGTTAAGTGACAGGACAAGAGAGAGAAATGAGTACAGCATCAAGGGCATAGCTGGGGATGTTAGCAACAACTCCACCTACTTTTCTGTTTTCTGCTAGGACCAGGTTAGAGTATTTTCTTTTCTTTTTTTTTTTCTCCTGTATCTTTCTTTTCCTTTGGTTGAATTATTCCTCTGTGTCCTGCATCCTATATTCCTTCTGTTCTCCTTCCATCTAGTTTGAATGGTTCTTGGTAAAGCAGTTTGATGGACAGTGAAGAGAAAATTAGTTCAATGTGGGATAGAAACAGATGAAGTATTTTTACGCAGACAATTCAGATACAGAGATCAGAAATGTTGGTTGTACGCTTTAAAGGAATTACAGTTTGTTATGGGCCAGTGATAATGGGACCTAAAATGTACAATTTATGCAAAGAAGAAACAGAATGACTTGAACTCTATCCAGTGAGCTAATAGACAACAAATCTCTTTGTCACCCATTATTAATTTCACACAAACAATACAAGTTTTCTTATATATGGAAGACTTTTAAACATTATCAGAAATAGATGCAATGTTATAGATGCCATTTTAAAATTTATTTTGTGCCTTCGTCGCAGAGATAGCGTCTGTCTGGCCTCATGGTAGGCATCTTTTTCCGAGGTGGGGTGCCGACCTGGGCCCCCAGCGATGTCAGTGGCCTTTGTACCTGACTGGATGAGGGGCAAGACAGAAGTCAATCAAGAGACTATCCAGCAGCTCCTGGAGGAGAATGACCAGCTGATCTGCTGTATCGTGGAACAAGGGTGGAGCGAACGAGTGTGTCCAGAACCAGCATGTGTTACGTAGAAATCTCATTTATTTAGCTACCATCACAGACGCCAGCCCATCCAGTACTTCAAAAGTAATGGAATGATCTTTCAGTTGTAAGGAGTAATTGAATGTAATCCATCTCCTATAAAATGGAGACAGGATCTTTACCAACTCAACTGCTTAAAACATGAAACCTCTGGTTCTTTTTAAAATGTGAAGATGTGAAAAAAGCTACTAGTTTAACTATATTCTCAATGTAAATATTTATTTTAATAATTAATCAGATCCCCCAGAAAGTAGACTCCAGGTGTCCTCTTTCCTGAAATGGGAGTGTGTTTGGATAACAAAGACATCATGGGCATCTTCAAGACTACTCTTTAGTTTCAGCCTGAAGAGGAAACTGGGTAGGTGTTGGAGGTTCAGCAGGAATTGCTGAGACTGACTGAGCCTTTGCCAAATGATACAGTATCTGTGTGCTCCCATGCAGTTTGTAAATGTGTCCCCCTGACCCCTCTTCTCTTCTTGGGTTAATTTGGAATAAAGCTTGCTTTTCCACAAAAGAACAATATGAAGGTATAGATATTTCCATGTAAAGTGTTATAGTTGGTTCCCTCAAAAATTGTAAGGTCTTAATAACCATAAGGTATATAACAATACTACTGTTATATGTTGCCAACAAAATTAATGGTGATTTTTTAGTATTATCTAGTATCATCTGACAATAAAAGATGTGTAATTTTCTTTAAAAAATAAATAAAATAAAATTTATTTTGTATTGATGAATTTTGTGAATCTTCTTATATCATAAACCAAATGACATTTCTCTCAAACATACTTTGGGAAAGATATAATGGGACCATCTTGTGACTGGCATTTGTTTAGCCCCCTTGATAATATTTTAAAGTGAGTTATGTTTAAAACATAATCTAAAATTATATTCATCAAAATTATCTTACTCTCCTGCCTAGTATAGGCTTCTTAAGGGGAAGAGTTTTGCTTTTCTCAACTATCAGTCTGAGCAAAATGCCTTGTAAGTGGGAAATACTAAAAAATATGTATGTTAAATTTTCATAGATATACCATAAGAGACAAGAACTGTCATCTTACCAAAGAAGCTTATGAATATCTTTCTAACACTAATACATATCAAAAGAATCATAAACAACTAAACTATTATTATTCTGGATCCTATGTTTGCAGTACTTCTTCAGTAAGATTTATTATACTTTATGTATATGATGGGACAAGGAGAGGGCAATATTTTCTCACATAGAGTTTATATTTTAACTTCCTTCATGGAATTCAGAATTAAATATCCAAATCAGAATACCCCTCAAACAGAAGGTAGATCATTTTGCAGAAAAGTCCAAGAATCAGTTTTTCTGGGGCACCCTGGTGTTTTACTTTTGTTCTATTTCTGCACAATTACCAATAACTCTTATCAGAGTGACTTTATAGACAGCATAATGAGATTTTGTATTTTTCTGGCTGGTAATGATGAAATGATTGAATCCCAGCTTCAACTAACTCTTCACAAGAAAAGAGAAAAGTGACTTTTACAAGTAGTAATGGTTAAAATACAGACCTCTTAGAAAATGTGGGATGAAGAAACCTAATGCAATACAAAGTGATGTTTAGTATCTTCTGCCATGACAGAGACCCATAGGTCCTCTGGTTCAGACTTTGAAAACAGGGAGAAAGAACATTCATCTGGTAGCACTGAGGAGCTAGTACATGAGATTTGGTGGTTTGATGGAAGTTTACTGGTAGAGATGTGGGATACAGGTTTTTTCTAGGCTGCAAGAGAAGCAGAGAGAGAAAGCAAAGAATGGGTTTAGAGGGTTGAAGCATAGGGAATGCAAAAGTTTCAAGTGAACAAGAATAAAGGAAAGGGAAATTTGATGGGGAAGGCTTTGGAAACCAGGTCCACGAATCATCCACAATTTATTTTGTGATCATGGAGGATCACTAAAGGCACTGAGTTAAGTTGTGTTACAATCAAAGTGATATTCTAGGAAGATGAATCTGGCAGTGTTTTTCAAGGGTGAACTGGAGGATGGAAGTCCAGGCAGAAAACCACTGTGAAATACACACTGTATTTCACATTACTAATACACATTGTTACACTCAAAGAGTGTAGATAAGCCAGTAAAGTAAAATGGGATTGATGAGAAGTGTTGCCAAAAAAAACACCCACATGACTTAGCTGCTGATTGGCTGGAGGAGGAGGCCACTGGGAAGAATCAAGTTGATTTTCAGATACCTGGTTGGATGACTGAGAAACTATTGTAACCACTAAGATAAAAAAGAAAGTAAATGAGAGAAGTTGCTTAGGAGAGTGTGATACTTTCAGCTAGAACCCTGAAACTCATTGCAATAGGACACATCACCAGAGTTAGCATGTAGGTGAGTGGAGAGACAGTTGCCTTTAGGGGAGGGCTCAGAACTGTAGGTGTACGTTTAGGAAGACATCATCTGAGTAGAAAAGAGAGTTGATGCTGCCAGTAGTTGAAATCTTTTTGAAAGAGTCTACACAGAAAAAAATATATACAGAGAAGTAAGGAAACAACAACTATTAAGGGAAACATCTACATTTACAGGGTGCAAAGAGGGAAAAAAACTCAATAAAGCATTTGAGCAAAAACTGCTAAACAGAGAGAAGAACAATTTACAATCCAACTAAAATATATTGAGTGGAAAAAAAAAATTCTTTTCAGGCAGCTACCGATTAGAAAACAAGTTAGGCACTAGGAGCTTCTGTACTACAACAAATAAGACAGATCTTTCCTTGTATTCTCCTAGGTTTTAGCTCAATAGGAAAGAAAGTATAATTACAATCACAATTAAAGTGGAGTGTGAAATGTACTCTGTTTACTATTAGAACAAAGTGCCCTAACCTCTATATGCCTCAATATTATTATATGCAACATGGGAATAATAAAAATGCCTATCGTTCTAAATTATTGTAGAGGTAATATTGCAAGGCACATTGGAGTGCCAGGTATAGAAACCCCTCAGTAAATGTTAGCCCCTCTTTCTCTTTCTATTATTTTTTCTCATTTTATTATTGCTATAATAAGGGAAATAGAGGGCATATGTAAGGTGAGAGGGTGGTTTTGTAAGGCATCCCAAAGGATTAATGGTCAAGTGGGAATGCAAGCAAAGATGGCATGGGCATTGCTCTATTTATTAGAAGGAGAAGGAGAAGGAGAAAGAGAAGGAGAAGGAGAAAAGGAGAAGGAGAAGGAGAAGGAGAAGGAGAAGGAGAAGGAGAAGGAGAAGCAGCAGCATGGGAATGGCCCAAGCTTGAGAGAGGATGTGATATGCTCTCAAGCCAAAGAGGAAAATTCCCAGGGAGAAGTGCACACCTTCACCGAAACCCTCTAGTGGCTCTTACTTTAATGAATTGTGGACAGCTAATTTAAGGATGGTGAAGACAGAGGAAGACTTCTGGATTTATTGATTAAGAAATCATTGTGTTATGGGCTCAATTTTGCCCCATCCCAACCCCTAAATGTATATGTTGACTACTACTACCTAAGAGCAGTGGAAGCCTTTAGGGTAGTTCCTAATCCAATTTGACTGGTGTCCTTATAAGAAGAAGAAATGTGGACACACAAAAGGAAACACCAGGACTAGAGGGAGGTTTCCAAAGAAGCTAAATCTGCTAATACCTTGATCTTGGATTTCCAGTCTCCAGAACTGTGAGAAAATAAATCGCTATTCCTTAAGCCACTTTGTCTGTGGTAGTCTGCTGTGGTAGCGAATACACACTGTATTTCACATTACTAATACACATTGTTACACTCAAAGAGTAGATACAATGGGTTAATGATGAGCCAGTGGTGAGAAAATTAGAAGCAATTGGGAAAGTAATGGATTGAAATATATTTTTTTTTAGTTGTAGGTGGACACAATATCTTTATTTTATTTGTTTATTTTTATGTGGTGCTGAGGATCAAACCCAGTGCCTCACATGTGCCAGGCAAGCAATCTACCACTGTGCTACAACTTCAGCCCAAGTAATGGATTTTTAAAAGAATAATGTACCAAGTATTTACCCTGAGGGGATTTGATTACTTTGTATCTAGTTTCTTCAAAATGACTTTTAGAGTTATTCCTCTTTTATTATGTTTTAATTCATTTTTATAACAAATGAATTTACAAATGCACCTTGGGTACATGGATAAACTACTCTACCTGTCCTTGGTTGTTATAGCAGAATCTATCTTGTGACCACAGGGTGAACGAAGGGATTTAATTTTATGGTGATATTATCAGTAGTTTCAAACTTGGAAATGTCATAGTTTTCCTGTAGTCAGGATGGAAGGATTTCTATTTTGGGAGGTTTTGGCTGGAGGGAGGAGTGAAGAGACATGAAACCACTGTGGGGAGGCTTTGTTTCCTTCTAAGATACTATCTTTATTTAGAATCCCACTTTTAAATTGAAGAAGTAAGGCCAATTGCAGACACTTTGTACTAAGACTTAAAAATATTTAAGACTTTAGGTTTTACCAGAGACAACTACTTAACTTGATTCCATATCGTCCTGCAAAATCAAGCTTTCCTCACTTATGGCAGGCATATTTTTTTTTCCCCTGGTCTTGCCTGATGCTTCATCGTCATCATAATGATTTGGTCATGTTGTACCTATACCCAGAATGACATTCCCTCACTACTCCAAATAAATTCTACTTGCTTCTCAGTTCTATTCATCTTTTAAGATGTGAATCCTTCCTCCCTGAATGAAGTTTTCACTGTGTACTTTCATCAAAGGAGTCTGTTTCTCATAATTGTGAAATGTTCCCTTAGCATATTTCATTCTACTAGAATAGAATAAAAGCCATTAGCTTTGAACTTGAATAGACCTGGATTCAGATTTCAAATCTTTGATTTGATAGGCATTCAAGTTTGGGAATATTGGTTAATTTTTATGAGCCTTCATTATTTCCTTTGAAAAGGAAATTGGTAATAAGATTGAGTTAATGATTAAATAAGATGATGTATTTGAGGTGCCTAGCAAAGAGTTGATTTTCAGGAATATGTGCTCTCTTGGTTAGAAGAAAAAGAAATGTGCTCACATTAATTTATGGAAAAAAAGAGGTTATCAGAAAGACACAAGGATGTCTTAGAAGAATCCAAGAAAGATTGAACAACCAGGCTGCAGAGTCAGTGAGAGCTGAGATAGTTCCAGAGGCTGCTACTTTCCCACCTTGCCTCTCTATCCATGGCTTCACCTCTCTTCTCGGTACAGCTGCTCTGATAGTTCTCTCCCAGTCCACCTTCTGTGAGTCTAAGTCCACATCTCCAGTTAATGATAGAGACAAACTTATATTTGGGCCTGTTTAACTCCAGTGCTCATGTTCTATATATAAATTATATATAATTTGTAAATAAAATACTGGTTTAGGGAAATAGCATGGGTCTGCACTGGCCAATGTCTCACTATAATATTGTTTGTCTGATGACAGTATAGTTTGAAACAGATTTTTGATTGAAGAAGAATCTAAGTGGTTTGCTGGGCTAAAACACTATTGGTTCCATATCTGTCTCCGCTCTTCTCAGAATTTTTGGAAAAGAACACTGAAATGCACCTAAGATTGTATTTTTAAATAAATATTGGTCTAGGAAGTTTGTAGTGAACAAGAATATTTATCTTTCAAATAAGATAACAAAGCATGTAATAAAATCAACTTGCTTTGAGTACAATCTGATGAAAGCAGTAGGTCTGCAGATTGTGCCCCCAAACTGGTGTCATGGCTCTCAGGAGCAGTCTATGCTACACTGAGATTCCAAAGAGCCTCTTGTTCCCATTCTAAAGACAAGACATGCAGTTCATTATAAGCCAATTAAAACTTAAATGCTTTAAATCAAAGGTGTTAACACTCCTAAAATAGAGAATAAGTTTAAAATAAACTAAAATATAAAAGATCAAAAATAGAAGAATGTGGTTATTTAAACAAAACATGAAAAAATATTGAAATGGTAAATTCATACATGCAAGTATTACTCTGGGATATGCAGGGGCAACCCTAGAGTGCATCTGAAATGATATTCTCTTGACAGAACAGAGAAAAAAGCACTGCAAATTACAAATGCCTAGGCCAAGTCATTGAATATACTTGATTAGTACATTTGAAAAACCAAATAATTACAGAAAGAGTATCTTCCAGTCCTATATTCATAGTTTCTTCTTTTTTCCTCTTAACTTTGAATCCTTCTACCAGGAATGCAGCTATATACAAAAGTTCCCCCCCCCCCTGTGGAATTTCAAATCAGATCCCTTAGGATTATATGGAAATTCCAGATATTTTCTAGATGGTGCAGCAAAAATGGTAGGATTTTGCTGAAAGGATTTTTACAAAAATGTCTCACTCTGCTCTATTCTTCAGGGTAAGGAGAGGAGATAAAAGGGCCAGTCACTCAAAAACTCCTGTTTCCAGCATGGGAGAAAGAAGGCACATCCTCTCAGGCCTGGGTGGAGACAAAACAGTGCCTGGTAGATGTATTTTGAATGGGAGGAAAAGTGATGTTTAGGAACAGTGGAAGTTGGGTCAACATACAAAAATCAATAAATGTAATTCACCACATAAATAGACTTGAGGGCAAGAATCACATGATTATTTCTTTTTTTTTTTTTTTTTTTTTTATTGGTTGTTCACAACATTACAAAGCTCTTGACATATCATATTTTCATACATTAGATTGAAGTGGGTTATGAACTCCCAATTTTCCCCCAAATGCAGAATCACATCGGTTATACATCCACAGTTTTACATAATGCCCAATTAGTAATTGTTGTATTCTGCTACCTTTCCTATCCCGTACTATCCCCCCTCCCCTCCCCTCCCTTCTTCTCTCTCTACCCCATCTACTGTAATTCATTACTCTCCTTGTTTATTTTCCCATTCCGCTCATAACCTCTTATATGTAATTTTGTATAGCAATGAGGGTCTCCCTTCATTTCCATGCAATTTCCCTTTTCTCTCCCTTTCCCTCCCATCTCATGACTCTGTTAAATGTTAGTCTTTTCTTCCTGCTCTTCCTCCTTGCTCTGTTCATGGTTGCTCTCATTATATCAAAGAAGACATTTGGTATTTGTTTTTTAGGGATTGACTAGCTTCACTAAGCATAATCTGCTCTAGTGCCATCCATTTCCCTGCAAATTCTATGATTTTGTCATTTTTTATTGCTGCATAGTACTCCATTGTGTAAAGATGCCACATTTTTTTTATCCATTCATCTATTGAAGGGCATCTGGGTTGGTTCCACAGTCTAGCTATTGTGAATTGTGCTGCTATGAACATCGATATGGCAGCATCCCTGTAGCATGCTCTTTTAAGGTCTTCAGGAAATAGTCCGAGAAGGGCAATAGCAGGGTCAAATGGTGGTTCCATTCCCAGCTTTCCCAGGAATCTCCAAACTGCTTTCCAAATTGGCCGCACCAATTTGCAGTCCCACCAGCAATGTACAAGAGTACCCTTTTCTCCACATCCTCGCCAGCATTTGTTGTTGTTTGACTTCATAGTGGCTGCCAATCTTACTGGAGTGAGATGGTATCTTAGGGTGGTTTTGATTTGCATTTCTCTGACTGCTAGAGATGGTGAGCATTTTTTCATGTACTTGTTGATTGATTGTATGTCCTCCTCTGAGAAGTGTCTGTTCAGATCCTTGGCCCATTTGTTGATTGGGTTATTTGTTATCTTATTGTCTAATTTTTTGAGTTCTTTGTATACTCTGGATATTAGGGCTCTATCTGAAGTGTGAGGAGTAAAAATTTGTTCCCAGGATGTAGGTTCCCTATTTACCTCTCTTATTGTTTCTCTTGCTGAGAAAAAACTTTTTAGTTTAAGTAAGTCCCATTTGTTGATTCTTGTTATTAACTCTTGTGCTATGGGTGTTCTATTAAGGAATTTGGAGCCCGACCCCACAATATGTAGATCGGAGCCAACTTTTTCTTCTATCAGACGCAGAGTCTCTGATTTGATATCAAGCTCCTTGATCCATTTAGAGTTAACTTTTGTGCATGGCGAGAGGAAGGGATTCAGTTTCATTTTGTTGCATATGGATTTCCAGTTTTCCCAACACCATTTGTTGAAGATGCTATCCTTCCTCCATTGCATGCTTTTAGCCCCTTTATCAAATATAAGATAGTTGTAACTTTGTGGATTAGTCTCTGTGTCCTCTATTCTATACCATTGGTCCACTCGCCTGTTTTGGTACCAGTACCATGCTGTTTTTGTCACTATTGCTCTGTAATATAGTTTGAAATCTGGTATCGCTATACCGCCTGATTCACACTTCCTGCTTAAAATTGCTTTTGCTATTCTGGGTCTTTTATTTTTCCATATGAATTTCATGATTGCTTTATCTATTTCTACAAGAAATGCCATTGGGATTTTGATTGGCATTGCATTAAACCTATATAGAACTTTTGGTAATATCGCCATTTTGATAATGTTAGTTCTGCCTATCCATGAACAGGGTATATTTTTCCATCTTCTAAGATCTTCTTCTACTTCTCTTTTTAGGGTTCTGTAGTTTTCATTGTATAAATCTTTCACCTCTTTTGTTAGGTTGATTCCCAAGTATTTTATTTTTTTGGAGGATATTGTGAATGGGGTAGTTTTCCTCATTTCCGTTTCAGAGGTTTTGTCGCTGATATACAGAAATGCCTTTGATTTATGCGTGTTGATTTTATATCCTGCCACTTTGCTGAATTCATTTATTAGTTCTAGTAGTTTCTTTGTAGACCCTTTTGGGTCTTCTAAGTATAGAATCATGTCATCTGCAAATAGTGATAATTTAAGTTCTTCTTTTCCTATTTTTATGCCTTTAATTTCTTTCGTCTGTCTAATTGCTCTGGCCAGTGTTTCGAGAACTATATTGAATAGAAGTGGTGATAGAGGGCATCCCTGTCTTGTTCCAGATTTTAGAGGGAATGCCTTCAACTTTTGTCCATTCAGAATGATGCTAGCCTGAGGCTTAGCATAGATAGCTTTTACAATGTCAAGGTACGTTCCTGTTATCCCTAGTTTTTCAAGTGTTTTGAACATAAAGGGATGCTGTACTTTGTCGAATGCTTTCTCTGCGTCTATTGAGATGATCATATGGTTCTTATCTTTAAGTCTATTGATGTGGTGAATAACATTTATTGATTTCCGTATATTGAACCAGCCTTGCATACCAGGGATGAATCCTACTTGATCATGGTGCACAATTTTTTTGATGTGTTTTTGTATTCGATTCGCCAGAATTTTATTGAGGATTTTTGCATCTAGGTTCATTAGAGATATTGGTCTGTAGTTTTCTTTCTTTGAGGAGTCTTTGTCTGGTTTCGGAATCAGGGTGATGTTGGCCTCATAGAATGAATTTGGAAGAGCTCCCTCTTTTTCTATTTCCTGAAATAACTTGAAAAGTATTGGTATTAATTCTTCTTTAAAGGTTTTGTAAAACTCTGCTGTATACCCATCCGGTCCTGGGCTTTTCTTGGTAGGTAGTCTTTTGATGGCTTCTTCAATTTCATCTATTGATATTGGTCTGTTCAAATTGTGTGTATCCTCCTGACTCAGTCTGGGCAAATCATATGACTTAAGAAATTTATCGATGTCTTCACTATCTTCTATTTTATTGGAATATAGGTTTTCAAAATAATTTCTAATTGTCTTCTGTATTTCTGTAGCATCTGTTGTGATATTGCCTTTTTCATCCCGTATGTTAGTAATTTGAGTTCTCTCTCTTCTTCTCTTTGTTAGCATGGCTAAAGGTCTGTCGATCTTATTTATTTTTTCAAAGAACCAACTTTTAGTTTTGTTAATTTTTTCAATAGTTTCTTTTGTTTCAATTTCATTAATTTCCGCTCTGATTTTAATTATTTCTTGCCTTCTGCTACATTTGCTGTTGTTTTGCTCTTCCTTTTCTAGGGCTTTGAGATGAAGTGTGAGCTCATTTATTTGTTGGTTTTTTCTTTTTTTGAGGAATGACCACCAGGCGATGAATTTTCCTCTTAAAACTGCTTTCATTGTGTCCCATAGATTCCGATACGTTGTGTCTGTATTTTCATTTATCTCTAAGAATTTTTTGATTTCCTCCTTTATGTCTTCTGTAACCCATTGATCATTCAGTAACATATTGTTCATTTTCCATGCGATGTAGGATTTTTCCTTCCTTCTTTTATCATTGATTTCCAGTTTCATTCCATTATGATCAGATAAAATGCATGGTATTATCTCCACCGCTTTATATTTACTGAGGGTTGCCCTGTGGCATAATATATGGTCTATTTTTGAGAAGGATCCATGTGCTGCTGAGAAAAATGTATATCCATTTGATGATGGTTGATATATTCTATATATGTCAGTTAAGTCTAGGTTATTGATTGTGGTATTGAGTTCTATAGTTTCCTTGTTCAACTTTTGTTTGGAGGATCTGTCCAATGGTGAGAGAGGTGTGTTGAAGTCACCCATAATTATTGTGTTGTGGTCTATTTGATTCTTGAACTTGAGGAGAATTTGTTTTATGAATGTCGCAGCGCCATTATTTGGTGCATAAATATTGATAATTGTTATGTCTTGTTGGTGAATGGTTCCTTTTAACAGTATATAATGTCCTTCTTTATCCCTTTTGATTAACTTAGTCTTGAAGTCGATTTTATTTGATATGAGGATGGCCACCCCTGCTTGCTTACGAGGACCATGTGCATGGTATATTTTTTCCCATCCTTTCACCTTCAGCCTGTGTATGTCTTTTCCAATCAGATGTGTCTCCTGGAGGCAGCATATTGTTGGATTTGTTTTTTTAATCCATGATATCAGCCTATGTCGCTTTATTGGAGAGTTTAAGCCATTAACATTCAGAGTTACTATTGATATATGGTTTGTACTTCCATCCATGTTTGATTATTTATCGTTTTTTTTTTTAAAAAAAAAAAATTTAGTTTGTTTTTCCATGATTATTTTTCCCCCTCGCCCTCTGTCTTTACCGAGGCACTTCCCTCTGATGGTTTTGGTTATTGTTTTTCATTTCTTCCTCATGTAGTGTTTTGCTCAAAATGCTTTGCAATGCTGGTTTTCTGGCTGCAAATTCTTTTAACTTTTGTTTATCATGAAAAATTTTTATTTCGTTGTCATACCTGAAGCTTAATTTTGCTGGATACAGAATTCTTGGTTGGCATCCATTGTCTTTCAGTGTTTGAAATACATTGTTCCATGACCTTCTTGCTTTCAGTGTCTGTGATGAAAAATCCGTTGTTAACCTTATTGGTTTACCCCTGAATGTAATCTGTCTCCTTTCTCTTGTAGCTTTTAATATTTTCTCTTTGTTCTGTATATTGGATATCTTCATAACAATGTGTCTTGGCGTTGGTCTACTGTGATTTTGTGTGCTCGGTGTCCTGTATGCATCTTCAATTTGTATATCTGTTTCCTTTTTTATTTCTGGAAAGTTTTCTGTAATTATTTCATTCAGCAGGTTACTCATTCCCTTGGTTTGAATCTCTGTACCTTCTTCTATCCCGATGACTCGTAAGTTTGGCTTTTTTATGTTATCCCATAACTCTTGGATGTTTTTCTCGTGATTTTTTACCAGCCTTTCTGAGTTGGCTAGACTCTTTTCAAGATGAAATAATTTGTCTTCATTATCTGACGTTCTGGTTTCTACTTGCTCCACTCTGTTAGTGATACTCTCAATTGAGTTTTTAATTTGGTTTATAGTTTCCTTCATTTCCAAGATTATGTTTTGATTCTTTTTTATAATCTCTATCTCCTGATAAAGGTGCTTAACTTCTTCTTTTATCTGTTTGTGTAATACATTCTCAATGTGTTCTTTTGCTGCTTGAATTTGCTGTCTCGTATCCTCTTTAAGGTTCCATTCCATCTGTCTAAGGTGTTGCTTGAGTTCTTTATATGACCATTTTTCTGATGACTCTAGTTCCTCCTGAATATTTAGGCTGTCCTGCATTGTTTGTACTCCTTTTCTTCCTTGCTTTTTGAAGCTGCTCATGTTACTTCTTGTTCTGTTTGACTGCTGCGTTACTGTTTACTCCTATAAATTTATTTGATGCTTGGGAGGAAAGGTATTAGAAGGGAATGGAAAAAGTCACTAAAGAGAATGAGAGTAAGCAGGTAGAATTCAAGGAAGGGGGGATAAGATCATTGAAAAGAAATGAAAAGACAAAAGAAGAAAAAAAAATAGGAAATAAAAAAAGAAAAAAAATTTTTAAATAATAAAAAAAATTAAAATTGGAAGAAAAAAAATTTTTTAAAAAAATTGTAAAAAAAAAAAAAAAAATTAAAAAAAACAAGAAAGAAAAATGAAACTGAAAGAAAACCTCAAATCAAAATTAAAACAACAACAACAGCAACAACAATAACAGCAACAAAAACAACAACAACAACAAAAAAAAAACTAATAAATGCAGTCTTAGAGTTTGATTAACTTCTCTTCCAGTAGGTGGCGCTGTGACCACCAGGCCAAGTTTCTCCTATCAATACGCGGAAACCAATCACTGTGCAGCAGCTCCTCCTCCCAGACTGGGCAAGTCTCCAATCCTGGGTGCCTAGGGCGTCCTCTTGTGTCTAGTCACTTCCCCACTTTTCCTCTAGCCAGGCCCCTCTCACGGGTGCCGCTCACCACAATACTGGGTACACACCAGGTCTGCTGCTCCCGGGAGCCCTGTTGTCATGAATGACTGGGCACACTCTTCCAGTTTGCCATTCCCTCAGACCCTAAGTTTGTAGAGCTTGGGGCTGAGAATCCTCAGCGAAGTTTACTGCCCCTCCGGTAGCCACACCCCCGGTAGCTGGTACAAGAGACCTCAGCTGTCTGCACTGGTGGGAGCGGTAGTCCCGCGCCGGCGGGTCCCGCGCCACCTCTAATTCCCTCGGTCTGGCTACCGTGCTCACGGGAGAGCTGGGAGAGGCCCTTACAGGAGAGCTGAGATTGGCCCTTAAGGTTTCCCCGATGTGTGGAGAGGGAAGGCTAGCGAATTACACACCTGTAGCCGCAGGTTTCAATGAAGTTATCTCCTCCGCCGCAGTCTGATGACGTCAGTTCTCTGCCATGGTGGTATCTCTTGCAAATGGCGACAGTTCGTTTCCCTTTGCCGGGTGACCAATGCAACGGGTGGGTCCTTACTGTCTCTCCCAAGCCCAGTTTCACACCTGTGGCCACTACCTATGAAGGCTCGGTTGGCATTTACCTCCGTAGGATCAGAAGGGCTGACCGGTTGTTTCAGCCGGATGGATTAGTGCTGAGTCACAGCTGTTTGTCTGCGGGAAGCAGGCGAACGGGAGCTTGAATTCAGCCGATCCAGGTTCAGTGTCCACATGATTATTTCAAAAGATGCAGAAAAAGCATTTGACAAAATACAGCACCCATTTGTGTTTAAAACACTTGAAAAATGAGGGATAGAAGAAACTTACCTCAATATTGTAAAGGCTGTATATAACAAACCCAAGGCAAACATTATACCGAATGGAGAAAAACTGAAAACATTTTCTCTGAAAACAGGAACAAGACAAGGATGCTCACTCTCACCACTCCTATTTAATATAGTCCTTGAAACTCTAGCCAGAACACTTAGGTAAGAGAGGAAAATTAAAGGGATAGGAAAAGAAGAGCTCAAATTATTTCATTTTACTGTTGACATGATCCTGTATTTAGGAGACTCAAAAAACTCCACCAGAAGACTTCTAGAACTCATAAGGAATTCAGCAAAGTAGCAGGATTCAAGATCAACACTCATAAATCAATTGAGTACCTATACTCCAATGATGAATCTGCTGAAAGAGATATTAAGAAATCTATCCCATTCACAATAGAGACACACACACACACACACCACACACACACACACACACACACACACACACACACACATAAAAGACAACAATAATAACAAAGACCAAAAAACCCTTGGTAATCAATTTTACAAAAGAGGCGAAGGACCTCTATAGTAAAAACTATAGAACACCAAAGAAAGAAATTGAAGAAGACCTTAAACGATAGAAAGACAGATCTTCCATACTCTCAGAAGGACAGAATTAATATTGTCAAAATGGTTATATTACCAAAAGTGTTATGCAGATTCAACACAAAATTCCATCAAAATTCCAATGATGTTCTTCACAGAACTAGAAAAGCAGTTAGGAAATTCATTTGGAAAAATAAAAGACCCAGAATAACCAAAGCAACTCTTAGCAAGAAAAGTAAAGCAGGAGGCATCACAATACCAAGTTTTAAATTATACTACAGAGTTATAGTAACAAAGACAATATGGTACTGGCACCAAAACGTACATGAAGACAATGGAACTGAATAAAAGACACAGAGATAAAATGACATAAATACGGTTATTTCATACAAGACAAAGGCATCATAAACATACAATGGAGAAAAGATAGCCTCTTCAAAAAATGGTGCTTGGAAAACTGGAAATCAATAAGTAGTAGAATGAGATTGAACCCCTATCTCTCACCCTGCACAAAATTCACCTCAAAGTGGATCAAAGACCTTGGAATTAGTTCAAGTACTATAGTAATTTAGAATTTTTTACATATTTTATTTTTTACAATGGTATGAATTGATGCTATGATTTTTTTTTAGATGAGAAAATCGATGCACAAAGAAATGAAATATCTTGCCCAAGCATGTGCAGTTAGTAAGTAGCAGAGTAGGTATCCAAACCTGGGCAGCTTGCTCAGCACTACACATTCTGCTTTCATGCACTCTCATTTATCAACTTACCCTACTGGAAAACCAAAGGGATAATGTGTTTAATATTCTAAAATTTGAATTTTTACTTACTTAAAAATTAGAAAAATAATGCTTAGCTAACTACAGAGAATTATATAAGATTAAAAGTAAGACAATTTATTTTAAAACACTATTCTATAACTATTAACAGATTACTGTTAATAGTTATAGGAGATTTTTGGAGATTTTTTAATGCTCATGATACAGGTGTTTTCTGAAACAAAAATGGAATAGGAGGTAAATATTGTTTCACACCTTGCTTTCTATAAAACAATTCATGATATCAGTACATAAAAATTTATATATAGCTTATGTATATTTTAAAATACATTAAAATACATTGTTTACATATTAAAAGCAACTGCCTAATGTTCTATTTTATGTACATATAATGATTTATTTAACTATTCTTCACTGATGGTCATTTATTTTATTCCCCAATTTTTATGACTTCAACAACATAGTAATGAACTTCCCTGAATATGTGTCTTAGTGTACATGTGCATGGCTTTCTGTAGAACAGATCA
Source organism: Ictidomys tridecemlineatus (assembly GCF_052094955.1). Classification (NCBI taxonomy): domain Eukaryota; kingdom Metazoa; phylum Chordata; class Mammalia; order Rodentia; family Sciuridae; genus Ictidomys; species Ictidomys tridecemlineatus. The sequence continues at coordinate 55,635,120 of NC_135487.1, forward strand.
GTAGAAGTGACATACTTTTTTTATTAATTTCTTTATTTTAATTAAGTATATATAACAGCAGAATGTATTTTGATTCATTGTACACAATTTCAGTACAACTTTTCATTTCTCTGGTTGTACTCGATGTAGCATTGCACCATATGTGCAGTCATACATGTACCTTTGGTAATGATTTTCATCTCATTTTACCATCTTTCCTGCCCCTATGCACCCTTCTCCCCTGCCCTCCCTTTTGCCCCATCAAAGTTTCTCCATTTTTCACATTCCTCCTCTCATTATGAATCAGCATCCACTTATCAGAGAGAACATTCAGCCTTTGGTTTGGGGGGATTGGCTTACTTCACTTAGTATGATATTCTCCAACTCTATCCATTTACCTGCAAATGCCATAATTTTATTCTCTTTTAATGCTGAGTAATATTCCATTGTGTATATATACCATAGTTTCTTTATCCATTCACCTATTGAAGGGCATCTAGGTTGCTTCCACAGTTTAGCTATTGTGAATTGAGCTGATATGAACATTGATGTGGCTGCGTTACTATGCTATAGTGATTTTAAGTCCTTTGGGTACAGACCGAGGAGTGGGATAGCTGGGTCAAATGATGGTTTCATTCCAAGTTTTCTAAGGAATCTCCATACTGCTTTCCAGAGTGGTTACACTAATTTTCAGTCCCACCAGCAATGTATGAGTTTACCTTTTTCCCCACATTCTCTCCAACATTTATTGTTGTCTGTATTCTTGATAACTGCCATTCCGACTGGCATGAGATGAAATCTTAGAGTAGTTTTGATTTGCATTTCTCTAGAGATGTTGAACATTTTTCATATATTTGTTGATCAAATGTATATCTTCTTCTGAGAAGTGTCTGTTCAGCTCCTTAGCCCATTTACTGATTGGGTTATTTTTTTGGTGTTAAGTTTTTTGAATTCTTTATATAACCTGGAGATTAGTGCTCTATCTCCTGTGTGTTTGGCAAAAATTTGCTCCCAAAATGCAGGCTCTCTCTTCATCTCATTGATTGTTTCTTTTGCTGAGAAGCATTTTAGTTTGAGTTCATCCCATTTATTAATTCTTGACTTTATTTCTTGCGCTTTTAGGAGACTTTTAGGAGTCTTGTTAAGGAAGGCCTAATCCAAAGTGATAAAGATTTGGGCATACTTTTTCCTCTATTAGGCACAGGATCTCTGGAATAATTCCTAGGTCCTTGATCCACTTTGAGTTGAGTTTTGTGCATGGTGAGAGATAGATCATTTTGCTGCATATGGATTTCCAGTTCTCCCAATACCATTTGTTGAAGAAGCTATCTTTTCTCCAATGCATGTTTTTGGTGCCTTTGTCTGGTATGAGATAACTGTAATTATGTGGGTTTGTCACTGTGTCTTCCATTCTGTACCATTGGTCTACATGTCTATTTTGGTGCCATGGGTAATGCTTATTTAAAGAATCATTCACATTAATTTGCTTTTTCCGAAATTGTCCTGCTGCATTCTAAAAATAAAGCTAAGAAGAACATATAAACTAAGAGCTTATTATGTATAAAAGAAGGAAGGAAGTAGAGGTGGGGGGAGGGAAGGGTAAGGAAAGCCCCTGGGGACTGAATGAGAACAAGATATATTTCTTGCTTTTATAATTATGTCAAAATTGATTCTACTGTTGTGTATAACTAAAAAGAAACAATAATAAATAAATAAAATCCCCTAAATAAAGAGGAAGCTTCAGAAGCCACAGAAAGGTTCAGTCTGGTCTTAAGAGGATGGTCCCCTCATGGCAGTGCCTCTCCCTTGCTTGAGGAAGGGTAAGAGAAGGCCCTTTTGTGAGCACAACCAGGAAGGTGAATGAGCTCTGGAGCAGCTTCTCACATGGAGCATTTCAAATCAATTTGGAAGCTGGATGGGGTGACACATGCCTGTAATCTCAATGTCCCAGGAGACTAAGATAAGAGGCTTCAAGTTCAAAGCCAGACTCCACAATGGTGAGGTGCTAAGCAACTCAGTGAAACTCTGTCTCTAAATAAAATGCAAAATAAGGCTGGGGATGTGGCTCAGTGGGCAGAGTGCCCCTGAATTCAATTCATAGTACAAAAAAACCAAAGCAAAACAAAACAAACAAACAAAACCCAAATAAACCCAAGTCAAATCAATTTGGAAAGAACCAGTGCTATTACAGATGATGTTTCCCTGCAGATAGATATTTCACAGTGTGCTACAATCTCATCATTCTTCCAGCAGAGAGGCAGATGTTGGGCTGGTGATCTACAATGTCCCTTTTCTGACTTTTATTGCAGTAAGTGAGTTTAAGGACAGTGACATTTTGTATAATTCTGTGTCAGGAAAATTTAGTGTAACACACTTAGTTCATCTTGCTTTGAAATAGCTTTCAACTATTTTAACCACATTAAAGAATGAAGACTTTTTTCTTTGGGTGAGGCTGCTACACAAATTCACAGTAGCTTAAAAGTACGTTCTATGCCTACCAAAGAGAAATTTATGTCAGAAGGGGAAAAATAAGGTCAGGGAGATTCCTATTTTTCTACCATTGAAAAAATAACACAGACATGCTTGAATGTTTTAAAAGGGAAATTTAATCAATATAATTTCCTGTTACTTGGAAGCTGCTTAACATGGTTATTTAAAAACAAAACAAAACACAGGGTATACATTCAAGATCTTATTACTAGTTTTAGGACACTGGGCAAATCACTTACCTGTTTTGTAAGGTAGGAATAGCTCCCCCACCCCTCACCTTTCCACGTAGGTTTGAAAATGAAACTGTGTTATCTAAAAGAGTGTGGAACATTTAATGTGGTATACAAAATTGCTAAAAATGTATGGCAGATGTCGTCAATCATCTATCCAATAATAATTTTCCTTTATTTTATTTAGATATTTTTTTTGTAAGAGCTGGTTCTTTGAGCTTAATCAGTCTTTCTAAAATATTTCCTTATTTCTTCAAGTCCTTAAATTTCACATAATATTCATAACATAATCTAAGGAAAATATTTGAATTGACTTTCCAAGAAAAATCTAAATAATACGATGCTCAGAGCAATAGTGAAGAAAGTCATTAACTGCAAAGAAGCAAAAAGAGTGTGAGAATGACTTTTGCCCTTGTCTAGGAGATTTATCATGAATATTTCCAATATGGATAAAGCCTTTATCTTAAGTCAGTCACTTATAATGGATTTTGCTTCTTCAGATTTTTTTTAAAACATTTGCTTAAATTTATTTTTTAACCAACACATACAAATATAAAAATTACACATACTAATGCGATACCACATGTATATTGATACATGCATATATTGTATAATGTTTAAATCATGATAAAAATTTTTGTCTCCTCAAATATTTATCATTTCTGTATGGTAAAAATATTCAAAATTTTTTTGTTTAGCTTTTGGAAATATAAAGTTTATCATCATTATCTATAGTCATCCTTCTGTGCAAGAGCACACCAGAACTTGTTAATCATATTTAACTATAACTTAGTGTCATTGATCAACCTTTCCTCATCCTTCCTTTCCTCCTGCTAGGGAATGAGGGCCCATCTCTGGTAGCCACTATTCCATTCTTAACTTCTTGTGAGTTCAACTCTTTTGTATTTCACATGTGAGTGAGATCATGTGCCAATGTCTCGGCTTGGCACTGAATCACAAGCCACCACAGCTTTGTAGGTTCAAACAGCAATTCTTTATTCCCGAACTCACACCGGCCTCTCCAAACACGTTCTGGTGCAATCTCCAATATGCCGCCGCCTCAAATCACCTACTCCACGAGAACTCAGCGGGAACTCAGGCAGCAGGCATGCCCTACTCCCAGCAGGAATAACCTTCAACCTGCAACTTCCCTAAACCCGGATTATTTTAAACCGGGAACGCCCTAAACCCAAATTGTCTTAAACCCAGATACTTCCTAAAACCTGCAGGATACACCCTAATCCTGGATCCACCCTGGTCATTGAGCAGGGTCACCTTTCTCAAACACACATGCAAGGTCACAGCAAATTTCCAAGGCAAGTCCATTTAACATGGGGTACGCTGGCAAGGATTTCGATGCGTCATTCCTACTTGGCAATGGCCCTCAGCAATCATGTGGTACTTTTCTTTCTGAGCCTTGCTTATTTCATTTGACATAATGACATCCAGTTCCACCAATGTTGTTGCAAATGATAGAACTTCATTTTTTTTTTTTTTTTGGCTGAAAAGTATTCCATTGTGTTATATGCCACTTTTTCTGTATTGCTTCATCAGTTGATATCAGTTTCTGGCTGCCTTTGAGCTTCTTGCTAAAAGAATTTCAAAGGTTCTCATCATTTGAAAAGATTGTACTTGTGGTTCTGTTAACTGTAGCTGGCTGGAAGCATTCTGGGTGATAAATAATTACTAGGTCAAAGTAATTCTATAACTTTGAAAGCCATATTCATTTATCTCTCAAAGCCATTTAGCAAAGACAAAATAAAGGTTTGAATTATTATGCAATAATTCAGATAATGTAGAGTACATCTAAATAATTCAGGTTTCAAAATCTTCCTTTTGAAACAACAGTCTGAATGGGGAAAGAAGTCAGGGCCCTAAGCTTCCTGAATTTAATTTTCCTTTAACTATGTAGATAAGCTGACAATATTATAAAAAATAAAGGCCTAAGTGAGAAGAAATTATAATTCTTTTTTCAAATTTGTTGCTATCATGAACAATGCACAGGGCGAGGGAAGGAAAATAAAATATGAAATGCATATGAATTAGTTTAAATAGTGATGAACTGAGGGAAACCTATTAGCCTTTCTTATAAAGTTTAGAATTTTCAAATATAAACAGTTTAATTTTATTACATTCTAATCTTTGGAGAAGCAAATTCTAAATATTTTAGGTATGATCTGGAGTATATAATTTATATTTCCAAGGTTATATATTGATTTCAAAGAGATACCTTTGTTTTGGCTCTTGTCAAGCTGTTGGGATTTGAACTTATAAAAGTTTTCATGAAAAAAAGATTAATAGATCTCTTACAGAAATTGATTTGAGCTACATAACCAAAGCTATTTGGCAGTTTTAGGTAGACTTTTAATAGTAGTTTAATCAAAGATAACATTTTCTAGAAGGTAAAGCATTTGATTTTATGCTATAATAATTAAATTATTTGTAATCTCAACTACAAGTTTCTAGTGATATGATTGGCCACTTTCCCAATATTTTACACTAACATTTCAAAAATAATTTATGCTGTCAGCGATGATTCTGAAATCTTTAAGACCATTCTGAATTGGAAAACTCAGAGTGGCTATTGAATGAAGTGTTATAAATATGTCAAAATATACTCTACTGTCATGTATATCTAAAAAGAACAACAACAATGATTTCTGGATTCAAGTTCCTACTGTTTTCACTTACTATGACACCTTAAATCATACAACCCCAGCCTTCATTTCTCATCTGTAAAATGGAAACAGGGGAAGGTGTATAACAGCATCTAACTTACAGGGTTTGGAGATCAAATGGAGTGAAAGTATTTATTTAAGGTACCTAGCAGGATGGTTGATCTATTAGAAATGCCCAACAAATTCAAATCACTGTTGACACAAACACACAAAAATCAACTCTCTTATATTTATGTAAAGCATTACATTTTCTAAATGCTATCATATTATCCCAATTTATTTTGAGCCAATGGGAATAAGAGAGAACAGATACTGACACCACCTTTTCTTTCTTTCTTTCTTTCTTTTCTTTTTTAACAGAAGATTAAAAAGAGCATGGCAGATGTGGTGGCTCATGCCTGTAATCCCAGCGGCACAGCAGGCTGAGGCAGGAGGATTGAGAATTCAAAGCCAGCCTCAGTAAAAGCGGGGTGCTAAGAAGCTCAATGAGACCCTGTCTCTAAATAAAGCACAAAATAGGGCTTAGGATGTGGCTCAGTGGCTGAGTGCCCCTGAATTCAATCACTGTTACCTACCCACCCCCCCCTCAAGTTGAGCAGACTGCTAATGAACCTGAGATTATTCACTCAATGTTCATAAATCAATACTCACTTAATAAATGAATATTTATTAAGTGCTTTTCATAGGTCAAGTACTGAATACTCATGATACAAATTAATAGAATAACCAAAACAAAAGTTCGGTTGTTTTTTGCTATTTGTAGCCAGTCCTCATGTTTTTGTCAATTTAAAATTTCTTACAGAATAACTTATTTCTCATTCTTTATTTGCAGCCATGGTAGTGCATATGACATCACAAAATCCAAGGCAATGAAACTCACTAGCTTGGAATCTGGAGACTTTTAGAACAGGATGTATTTAGGACAAAAAATATTTATTATTTGACTCTGATGACACTCTCCATTAGTCTATGTAAAGTACTCAGAGTGGCTTTAACTTGTACTTTGTGATTCCATAAGATAGATCACATTCCATAATAGATTTTTTTTTTTTTACTTAATTTAAACAATGTCAGATTTGCTATTTTTTTTTTTTTGGGCGGGTACTGGGGACTGAAATTGAGGGCACTTGACCACTGAGCCACATCCCCAGCTCTATTTTGTATTTTATTTAGAGACAGGGTCTCACTGAGTTGCTTAGCACCTTGCTTTTACTGAGGCAGGCTTTGAATTCACGACCCTCCTGCCTCAACCTCCTGAGCTGCTGGGATTACAGGTGGGCCACTGATTTGCTACTTTTAATCAAAGTTCTTCCTCTCTGAGAGAACTGATAGACCCTCTGAAAGTGTGACATAATTTATATTCAGAAGTCTTGGGATCTGTTTCTAGGAAAAAGCTTGTTATAATATAATACAGTATTCGATTGTATTCATTGTTTCTGCCAGAAAATTATACTTGCTTTTAACAGACAAGTCTTAATTTCATAATTTTTATTACCTCCTATCTAATTTTGATTTGTCCATGTTTTATAGTAGTACATTAGAAATTCTTCATGCTTTAATAGTCACTCTTCTGTTCCCATATATGTTCACGAAGAATGGAATTTAATCCTGCATTAAATCAAATCCACAGTGAGATAAAAAGCTTTGTAAGGGGATTTTCCTATGTTATGGTTTGGTTCTGAAATGTCCCCCAAAGTCTGTGTCTAACGTATGGTTCCCAGAGTGCAGCAAGGTTCAGAGGTGGGCTTTAAGGCGGTGATTGCATCATGAGGGCCTTGACCTCTTCAGTGGATTAATCTATTAGTCCATTGGTCGGTTTATAAAACACTTTGTTTTCCTAGTGGAAGATACTACAGGTCACATAATAATGGGGTTGGATGTACAATTCCACAAGGAGGGAGGGAGAATCGGAGACAATAATCTAGTCGTCACACCTCCATCTTCTCTCAGGGCACTCTAACACTTTCATCTTATTTATTACATGAATCCAAGGTAAGTTTAGAAAGAACAAAAGAAAGCAGAATCCTAGATAATACGAGGCTGTTTAAACTCAATTTATAAAAGAGAGGATGTGGATGATCATATTTTATTCAGGTCATCATTCATAGGAACTCTGTTCAACCTTAGAGAGAAATACTTTAAGTCTTAAATATATACACATAGCTTTTTATTAAATACTACATGGCAAGCATAGTCCAAGTTCTTTATGAATATTTTCTTTTAAAAATCCTTCTAAAATTCCTGTGAGGTTTATAGATTTAAAAAAACCCCCCAAATTTAGAAAGATTAAATAACTCTCTACAAATGTAAGGAAAGACTAATTGTTCTGTAGCCCTGACAAGACGTCATCAGTGGAGTTGTGTTTATCACCAGTCACTTGAACAACATCTGCATCAGTGAACACACTTCCACAAACCAGCTAATCAGGGCTGGCTCTTCATTTCTGAAAGCTGCCCAGTCAGGACTCACTCCAATAAACACATCTTCTAATTTCAACCCATCAACGGCAGTCTTGAGGGCCAGGAATCAGGCTTCTACAGTTAATGCAAACAAACCAGCTCCTGTGCCAGTGTCCTTGAACTGCATGCTTTCCATCGACCCCTCTGGTGGAGCTCTGCCTGACCCAAACCATCGCTGGGGTTGAAGAAAAAGATCTATTCAGCGTTGTCTTTCTATTTCAGATACTGTGTGATGGTCTCATTGTCCTTTGACAGTAACTCAACCAACTACGTAGCTGGAAAAATGCTAGAGCCACGTCGTGACAAACCCAGTTTCATCTGAGTTCTGAAGCTAAATGGAACCAGCATTTTCTCCTGCCATTCCTCAACCCATGGTGATTGCCATGGAGTCACTTTTCCCTTGCAAAGTCTACCCGTCAGCTCTTGGATAATTACTTAACTTTGCATATCTTTTCTCTCAGACTAACCTGCAGCATCTTGTGAATCTTATGTAATTTGACATTTTCAGGGGTAACTGATTCATCAACTTTTATTTGTTAATTAAAAAAAAAATGTGCAACAGAGAACTTCATGGATGCCAGACAACCAGGTAGTGATGAAATTGGGCCCTTTTAGCTGTCAAGGGCTGGCAGCCCATCTGGAAAGCAGGAAGTAGTGCAATGTGAAACCTGCTAGTACAACACAGGGGTCCAGTTCCCACATCTGACTTTAGCATTGTGGCCCTCACTCAGACACAGTCAGATGATGGATGTTTGTGTTTTAATTATTATTTAAAGCAAATAATTTTTTTCAGAGTTCAAGAAAAAATTCATCAGATTTGCTAAAACCCACCAAAAGTCAAGCATTGAATCAGACTACACTAACCTGAATATGAGCTATGTAGGAGGCCCAACCATAAATATGTAGTTTATCAAGTGGTAAAAATTATATTTAAAGCTGGGCATGATGGTGCTCATCTGTAATCCCAGCAACTCGGGAGGCTGAGGCAGGAGGATCACAAGTTCGAGACCAGTCTCAGTAACTTAGTGAGATCCTTAGCAACTTGGTGTTTACCTGTCTAAAAATAAAAAATAAAAAGGACTGGGACTATAGCTCAGTGGTAAAGTGACCTTGGGTCCAATCCTCAGTAATATCAACAACAACAAAAATTACATTTAAAACAGTATCGTTTTCTGCTTTATTGTCCTAAAAGTTTAGTTTAATTTTTCTTACCAAGTATAGTTAGGATTGTCTATTAACAGGGAATTAGATATTTCTAATAGTTGATGCAAAAGATTATAAAAATATGAAAAGTATTTTAGGATATTTGCAGGAGCTTGTTTATTAAATTAAAAAGTGATCCTCAATTCTTCTTTTATTGATTCTTATTTATTTTTGATAGAAAGCTTTTTTTTTCTGAATTATCTTCCACTCCTTTTCCTTAATACTCTACTGGTTTTTAAACATGATGTAATCACTAAAATGAAAGTTTTGTACACAGGAAAAAAATCTTTGGTTTATATAGAAAATGTCTGTGTTTTAGATACAGAGGCAATGTTTTCATTTAGTCTTGATTAATGACTGGGCAGTATCTTAGATTTCAGTACTTTTCTTGCTTTTCCAAAACAACTTTGATCTTTGCTGCTAACTTTCTTGGCTGAGCCAAGAATTAAGAGCCACTATGTAATGGTCATTTCTGCTGCATAGAGAACTAGATTCTCTCTTGCCTGCTAGGAGCTGCATTGATTTAAGGTGAGATGGTGCACAGTATCAGTTTAGTTATAGTGATCTGAACCAAAAGGACAGTAAGTGAACCTCAGAGGGTTTCAAACATTGTTGGAAAAGTGAGTGCTGTGAAGGGCATTGCTGACACTGCTTGCCTTGATTCCTATCTTCCCTATGGAATCTCAGTGGCTTCACTCTGTCCAGTCTTCCCACCTTCCCCATGGACATGAGTTGGAACATTGAGATTGTGGATAGGGCCACTCCCTGGTGCATCTCAAAGGTTTCTACCCTGACTTCTCTGCCAACCACCCTTAGGGTATATCCTGTGGAGACTGATGAAAAGGCAGTGATCCAAAGCCCCAGTGACATGTACCTCTGTGGAGCCAAACTACACTTCCTGTATTCGCTGCTCCTGAGCACCCTGCCCCATATCAGTCAGACTCTAGCGATTGAGAAAGGGACATTTTACTTGGAGTGGTTCCTAAGGAAATGTCTGTGTTCCCTTTGTTTGCATATTAAGGCTTCTTGAGCCTGTGGGGATTCTCCTCATTGTTATTTCTGTGCACATGTGTGCTCTGCAAGCTTCTTTGACTGCAAAAAGGGAGATTTATACCCACAGTCCTCTGAAGATTCCTTTGGCCCACAATGGGTGTAAACTCTTTTTCTAGGCTTTATACCTAGTGTTCTGCTGCTGCCAAGCATGGTCTCAGTACACACTCTCTGATAGAGAATCATGGCCATCAGCGGGAAATATAAATTTTAATACCATTCTACAGCTCAGCCTGTTCTGTAAAACGGAAGGGAATAGTTTGAGGTTCCTATGTGCAGTTTAAGGACTTCTCAGATCTTGTTTAAAAAAAAAACAAATTGTGCCAAAAATGTAAATTAGATTCAACCATGATCCTTCATTCTAAGGGAGGCCAAATTCTACCCTCTTAAAAGTTCATTAACTAATGGGGGGCTAAACACAGACAGATCAAGATTCATTACAAAAAAGGGACCCATGTTCTCCCAGGGATTATAAATCACACGGTAAGGGTGGATAATCCAGAGGCTTGCTTGCATCTTTTTCATGGCCATTCATGAAAAAGCAGAAGTTATGACCAGACCGTTAAGGCAGCAGTTACATCCAGAGGTCATGCATGGAAGGAGGGATGGAAACTGCTGGCTGCTAGAGGCCAATATTGGGGAAACATCCCCTACCAAAGAGACAGTTCCTCAGTGCTTTCTGTCCTTCTGTACTTTTCATTTTCACATGGTTCAGAGGGAGACTCCTCCTCAAAAGTACTGATGGGAAATGATGTCTTATAATTTGCTGTATTTAAATCTGCCTGATTACCAACCGGGGGAATAAAAAAATGGCCTCTGAAGGAAACAAACTATAGAATCACATCTGAAGAGATGGATTTTTCAAAAGAAAAATGGCATAATTTGGCGTGAACATACTTTATATACAGAGTTACAAAAAATTGTGCTGTAAATGGGTAATTATGAGTGTAATGCATTCCACTATTGTCATGTATGTAAAATAAATAAATAAATAAATAAATAAATAAATAAATAAATAAATAAATAAATAAATAAAATTATTAAAATGCTCTATGCATGAGGTTTTGCCTCTGGAGTTCAAAACAGCAGCTTCCCTTCCTTAGCTTCTGCAGGATCTTAGCTTCTGTAGCTCTCCAAGGCTGGCATTTAAAATGTAAATTTCAGAGGCTCACAGACTTAAGACTTAGGAGGGTTGCAGAGGACCAAAGAAGGGGAAAAGGTGTCACTTTAAATTCAAGCTGCTATGAGACTTACTTGGCTGGCTATCTTATCTGTTTTCACACTCTACCACCTGCTTTCTTAACAAGTTCCTCCCTAAATACTACAGCTCAGGGAGAGAAAATTAAGTGGTCTCATATATACAAGTGTTGTTCACCTTGAGAATCTTTACCTCAATATTTCAGCACTGTCACATTCTTAGATTATCTGAACTGACTCTAATCTGACCCAAGGGTACATGCTGATCTGATAAAGATATTCTTCATGTTCCTTTACTAGAGTAATTATGGTCATGCCATATTTTTTAGGACTCCTGTTTTTTTGAAATTCTCTATGTGAACATGTGGTTTTATGGTGAATGTGCCTAAATTAATATATTTTTATATGCCTAAATTAATATATTTTTCTGATCAGTCTTATTTTATCTAACTATAGCAGTTTTTATACTCTTTGTTCAGAGGGCAATCTTCAAGAGTTATCTCTCAAATACATTGGAAAAATCTCTTTTCACAAAAGAGAAGGACTTAGATAGGGTGATGTTGGGAATACATCTGATAGCTATTGAGGACAAGTGGCCCCTGAACCTTTGATTTCAGTTTCCACAAAGGCTCTTGGACTTAACATTTCCAACCAAACAGGGCTGCCATACATCTAAGTCATAATGTAAAAGTCTAAAAGGCTGTATTTTAATTTCTAACAAGTTAAATCTAATAGAGGCTTTAATAAACATCTGTATTGTTGCCTCCTACCTGTGGAGCTCTACCTACAAAAAGATACAAGATTTTTGTTTCCTGTATATTTTATATATGTGTGCATACCTGTGGATTGTATTGTTGTGTCTACATATGTGCCTGTGTCCATATATCATGTACATGGCATCAAAATTGACATAGATAAATGAGTGTTCATAGATTAAAATTTAAATGAGAAATAGATCCAAATACCTTTTCATTCATGTGACTTAAAAAAAGAGGTTCAATTTAAATTAAGCAAACAGATGAGACTAAAGATGTACTTAAAATTACTAACTCACAAGTTGTCTAGGTGGTCAGACAATTAACAGAATGTTGGTTTCTACAAATGCGTAAAATGTAGTATCCATTGTTCCTAAGACTGTTTTTTCATTAGGGAAGAGATGGCTAATTATATTTGTCTGATAGCTTGGGTTTTACAGTTAAAAATGAATAAATCAGATTTAACATCTGCTAGGGTTAATTTGAACTTTCGAATTGATTGGATTAAGAGATGGCAAGGATTAAGAGAATTATGGGTGTGTCAATGAGGGTGTGTCTAGGAATGATTGACATTTGGGATTATCAACTGAAATGGAGACCCTCCCTATGAGTGGGCAGCAGTGACCAATAGGATGATGGCTTGGATCAAATAAAAGTTGAAAGAACAAAGAAACAGCAGCAGAAACAAGCTTGATTTTCTTAAAAGCGTTCTTGATTGCTGCTGTGGTCATCTGAGGATATCAGACTCTTGCTTCTACATTCTTCCAAAGCAGACTTTGACGGTGATTCTCCAGAAGGCTTAGGTCTCAGACTAGGGTAGCACCATTGATCCCTCTTGTTCTGGGGTTTCAGCCTCTTGGACTATGCAGCTACTGTTTTTGTTTTGTTTGTTTGTTTGTTTTTTCAGCTATTAAGCATGCAGATAGCCATTATGGACAATATATTCAGCTTCTGGTCATGTAAGCCAACCTAATAAGTTAGCTTTTTATAATTATACTTCCTAATGATTCTGTTCCTCTAGAGAACCCGACTAATAAAATATCAATGGGATTAGTCATAAAATGTGTTTGTTAGAGAAGATATCTGATTAATTTGCAAGGTTAATGTGTTAAAGCATCAACTTCTAAATATAATATCAATTACTCTTGCTTTAAATTCCAAAAGCTAATATATGTAAACATTGTGTTTGCATAAATGGGTAAATGAAAATTTACTTTTTATTGCTTTGTTTCTGTGTTTTCACTAAAAACAAGATTATCAAGAGTTAAGATTCTGTCAGGTGTAATTTTATATACAAAGAGTGTAAGAGGTTTCAATAGAGTTTCAATTAAAGTGCTATAAAAACAAAGTATTTCATCTTATTAATTTGTCTAAATTCAGAAATTTCATAAGGATTTTTCAGAATGTGAATTTAAAAAGGGATCAACAGTTAAGAAAGAGATATAAGAAAGTTCTAGTTATGGAAAAATATTTTAGTATAAAAGTAGAAGGAAAAATAAATATTTCTGGATGAGAAAGTCTTTTGTGTGGTAAAGCAAAAAGTTGTAGCATGTCTAAGTAAGTTATAGAAAGTTTGTGGAGGATAAATTTCAAAAAGTTTGTGTCTAACTAAATTAGTTATATATAATTAGTACAATCAGTTAGTTAAGGCTTTTTCCTAAGGTCAAATATTAATGTACTGATATAAACCAAAGTTTAATTTCTATGGACTTGAAGTAACAAAAATTTCTTAAAACATTAACCTCCCCTTATCTGTCAAGATAATGTCTTCTGTTAAGTTTTATTCTTTTCAGAAACTAGTCTTAAAGGAATTAGGATTTGTACAACTCTGGTTAAACAACAACTATTATTTTAGAGTACTACATTCCAGATTCTAAATTTTTCTTAAAAGATAAACTTGGCTAATATAAGATCATTAGTGCAATTGTGGTGTTGTTACTGGCTTCTTTGTTTACTAGATATATTTATATCTTCCAAGTATGGAAGTCTTCAAAATATAAGGTTTAGAAGAGCATTTTACCAAGCTGGTATTCTTTAAACTTAAGTTTGAAGTAAAGATTTGAGATCATAAAAATTATGTTTGTTGGTTCATAGCTATCTATGAACTAAATGTTTATATTCTTGTTAATTTGATTTTTTATTTTCTTTGTAAACTTTATGACTATTGTCTGTTAGTGCCTTGAAAAATTACAACTTTTAATATAACAACCTGAGTTAATTTGACACAATAAGCCATCACCTATAGGATAAACAAGATGGAAGGCTGATTTCCAGTATTAATACTGACCCCAATTAAATAGAAGGGGTAAATAATTGTAAAATCGCAGACATTAAAGGTAAAACCTAGTGCTTTTCCTTTAAGACTGGTGAAATTGGCTTGCTGAATGTTTAAAACCCAAACTTGGAGGCTAAATTTAAGGAAGTAAAAAGGCCAAGGAAGAAAAAGAGCCGATATTTGGCTCTTGCTTTCTGAGTCAGCTTAAACCCAGGGAGCAAGGGGGCTTCACTGAGGGCTTTGCAACTCTGGACCACATGATCTCTCAAGAAGGGTGATCAATAAGACTCTGGAGAGCAGAAACCAACCAGTGTGCATGCTGCAAAGAGGAAGGTCATTGCAGAGGGAAATATCCCCAGTGCTTCCAAGGGAAGCCAAGTGGTCAACAAGACCCTGACCTATGTTGGCAAATGGTACTAGAGAATCTAAGAGGCTGCTCACAAGTTCCCAAGAGTGAACACTGAGGGAACTCAAATGACTCTTAACAGTAGATAGGATCATGGTCAATTTGACAAGCTTGGTCTTAAACACCAAACAAACAAGTTATAACCAAAGCACCTGGGCATTCAAAAATAAGACAATAATTCTTTTAATGTAACTTAAGATATACCCTCCTGTCAGCCTCACCAAGAGTAACACTGGAGGCTATAAAAGAGGGATTCTTAGACAGGAGTGCATGATAACTATTAAATAATCAAAAGCTTAGTCAATTTAAGGCCTACAAGTCTTTCTAACCTCATATATAGGCAGATTTAGAATCTGTGTTTGCTAGGATGATTATCTAGCTCTAAGTAACAAAAATAAAGGAATCTCTACCAAACACAGAGGTTATGCCAATAGAAAGTTATTTACAAAATCAGATGACATTAGATATCTTAACTACAACTTGTGTGGGCATCTATGACATTATGAAAATTAAATGTTGTTGATAACTCTGGCAATGTAACTAGTATGCTCAAAGATTTACATTCACAGATAGAGGCCATGTCCTCACTAGCTTTGTCATGGGAATAATGTCTTAGCTCTTGAACCTCCTGATAAAAAATTACTGGTTTCTATCATTATAATCATGATAGTCATTGACACGTTCCAGATGCAGCAACATTTGTTTTGTATTAATTTCATTCCAGTACTCATGTCTTCTTGTTTCTCTCATAGGGCACCTGCCTCTCAAATGACCTTACAACCTGTTGCTTCTGAATCAGGCTTTTACCATGGACACCTTGACCGACCCAGTTCCCAAAAGGGAAACCCAAACTGCTTGCCCCGTATTGCCCTCTCCCAGCCTGAAGCAGAGAGAGTAGTCCTCAACCATTTCCCCTTACAACAGTAAGGGTTCCCTGAATCAGAAGGAGCAGAAAATGAGACTGGGGCAAAGGACAGGCAACTAATTATGGAAGAAAAGGAAATGGGTAGAGAGAACTCCCCATCACCTAGTTCCTAACAACCTCTGGGGGAGGGGAAGGTTCACACTTTCCAGTACCCCCTGGCTGGCTCTTTTCCTGCCCTTTTGGTCACCATGTGGGCAGGATGGAGGGAGGGGGCATGAGAAGAAAGGAAACCTGACATAAAGGGAAAAGATACCCTCACTCCCTAGGGCACCAGTTCTGAACCTTCTCCTCTTTGGAGGACTCTCTTTCTCTGTTCTATCCTTTGAATAAAAATTTTTGCTCTTATTTCAGTGTTTCTTGGGTGTTCAATCTTCAACACCAGGGGAAAGGGAACCCAATCCTGATTTTCAAGACTGCTTGAACTATCATGGACTAAAACTTCACGTACAGGCAAGAATCTTGCTGCTAAAAATAGTTCATAAAGAACATCTACTGCATAAAGAATATTGTATTCTCAAGAAAGTTATATTTAGAATCAGAAAAACTGGTTTACCATTTTGGGATCCTCATCCATAAAATAGGAATAATCAAAACTGATTATTGATATAATATTTCTGAAAGGGCTCTGCACATAGTGCTATATAATTAATCATTGTGTGTTTATGAACATAACCTTTTGATTCCTTGCCTATTTTTTGTTGAACACTAACTCATCTGTTAGTATGTTGCTCATCTTTCTGTAAAAAATACTTAGGCATTGTGCTTCACAGCACTTGTTACATCCTTCAATTAAATGTTTATCATATATATAATAAAAACCAAGGCTGCACATTTCAGGCATGTCATAGGAAGGCAGTATTCAAGTACATGTGTGTTTGGGAGGACAGGCCTATATATAAATGGCCAAGTCAATGGTAAAAGCTGTGCTAATCAGCATTCATTGCTATAACAAATACCTGAGATGATCAACTTATAAAGAGAAAAGATTTGGCTTGGATCACAGTATGGGAAGTTTCAGTTCATGGTTGTTTGGTCCTCTTGCATCTTGGTGGGAGCCAGGGATAGAGGAGGCCTGTTTACCTCTTGGTGGCTGAGAAATAAAGAACAAACAGGAAAGAGATGGGGGTGGCAATATCTTCTTCAAGGGCACACCTACAATCATCTTCCCTCCCTCCCTCCCTCCTTCCCTCCCTCCCTTCCTCCCTCCCTCCCTTCCTTCCTTCTTTCCACTAGGCCCCACCTCCTAAAAGTTCCTCCACTAGGTCCCACATCCAAACAGGCTGGCTGCCAATCCTTGAACACACAGGCCTCTAGGGATGCTTCCAAACCATAGCAGAGACAATTGCATGTCCGTCCCCTTCTCCCCCACCCCTCCCCCACCCCTGCTTTGTAACCAAGTGTCTAATCCTCAAAATAAAACAGCATCTAGCACATTGAATACACTCAAATACTTTTTTTTCCCCCAAGCCTTTTAGTGCAGCATGCAAAGCCTTCTGTGACATGCCTGAAATGTGCAGCCTTGGTTCTTACTACTTTCTACCCCAGTACTCTTGCAGTAGAGATGCTGGATGTACTTCTATAATATGCCATGCACTTATGATCCCATTCCCACTTTTACAGTACGACTTTGTGATTGATTTACCTGATGACTGGTCTTTCCTCCCAAACACATATGTACTTGACTGACTCCTACCTGTCCTGCAACTAAGACTCCATTTTCTCCAGGCTTCCTCTTGTTAAGACTTAGTGTTAGGACCACTTCTTATGTGTTGCCATTTGTACTCCCTGCTATAACAGTAACTAATATTTCAGGCATTGTTCTAAGCCCTTCTCTATTCTAGCTCCTTTAATCCTTGCAATAACCTTATAAAGTAGAAACTATTATTATCTCCAGCTTGCAGATGAGACCCAGAGATTCAGAGAGGCTGAGTGACTTCTCCAAGTGGCAAATTGTGTTCTGGAATTCAAACCAGACGGTCTGGCTCCAAAGATTGTATTCTGAAGAACTTCCTATATGACTGCCTCCATTAAAAGGCATAATATCTTCATCACAGCACTCATTATTCATCATTGTGATTTTCTGTTTATTTTCTTTTGTCCTGCAGTGCAAGCCTAGAAAAAATCAAGTCCTCTATGCACTCAGTGCTGGGGACTTAAAAAGTAAGTAAAGCCTCAGAAAGCATTGTGTTCTTCTGGATTTCCAGACACAAATGAATTTCAAAATGAATCTTGAAAGAGGACTTGGGCTTGTGCAAAATAGCAGAGGCAGGGGAGACCAGTTTTTGTGAGCAGAGTGCTAACCAGGCTGACACCACTCTGAGTGATTAAATGCGATGAGAGGAGGTGGTTACAGCTCAGATGACAGCAAAGGGAAGGAGTTTGTATTGGAAAAGTTTGGGGACTGAATGCCATAGGAAGGTGGTGTTGTTATGTGACTTGTGAAGTGTAGGGGGGCATGTGGTAGCAGTGATTTGCATGCTCTGGGACTGTATATGCTGGCAAACAAGAAAGGGAAGTGAAGCAATTAACTGCTAACTTTTTTTTCAATGTGAGTGGACATATGGAAAATTCAGGCATGCACCTTCCTATTTTAGTTCTGGAATGGCCAGAGCACCTATGAATACCTAATTTCTCTCTCTCTCTCCAGGTTGAGGACCAAACCCAGGGTCTCACGCACACTAGGTAAGTGCTGTCCTTAGAGATACTTTTCCAGCCCAACCTGCACTTTCCCCTGTTTTCCTCCTGTGGTGCTGGAGAATGAACCTTGTCCAGGCTAGGAGAAGGGTCTGCCACAGAGCTGCGTCTCCAACCCTTACTAACAGTTTTTTAAAATTATTATTATATTGAGGAAAACATCATATTCACTCAGTGTTCCCTAAACATCAAATTCCTTCACAAACTAAAAAAATTTAACACATAAAAACATATAAATTATACATGTTGTTGTGGTATTGTGTAATGATTCAATATATGCATATATTATTTAATGTTTAAGTCAGTTTAAACATTAAATAATATATACATATATTTAAACATTAAGACATTAAAATCCTTTCTTCTAGCTTTTTTTTTTTAGATATATTCAGCATATGAATGTTATCTGTGGTCACCCTATTATGCAGCAGCACACTAAAGCTTCTTACTTCTATGTAGATTTAGCGTAGTACTCATTGGTGGACGCCCCTCCCCCTTTTCTCCCCAGACTCTGGTGACCACGATGCCACTTTCAACTTCTGTGAGATCAATTCTTCTATTCCACATTTGAGTTAGCTCGTGTGGTACTTTTCTATGTGCTTGGCTAATTTCATTTAGCATGATGATCTTCAGTTCTACTATGTTGTTGCAAATAAGGAATTTTCACTCTTTTTTGGATGGAAAGTATTTCCATTGTGTTATTTAGCACATTTTTAAAAAAATCTGTTCATTGGTCAATGGACACTCTCGTCCATCAACTTGGCAACTGCTCCACAAGTTCTTTTGTCACATCCATGTGCTTTCTATAATATTATGTACTTAACATTTTTATTTAAGTCAGTTGGTATCTTTTTTTTCTATATAAAAGAAATAGGTATTTATTTGTACTCTAATACATCTTTTTTTTAAAGAGAGAGAATTTTTTTCTTTTTTTTCTTTCCTTTTTTTTTATTGATTGTTCCAAACATTACAGAGCTCTTGATAAATCATCTTTCATACATTTGACTCCATTAGGTTTTGAACTCCCATTTCTACCCCAAATACAGATTGCAGAATCACATCTGTTACATACTCACATTTTTACCTAATGGCATATTAGTGACTGTTGTAATCTGCTATCTTTCCTATCCCCTACTATTCCCCCCTCCCCTCCCCTCCCACCTTCCCTCTCTGCCTCCTCTGCTGTTGTTCAATTCTCATCCTTTTATTCCCCCTCCCCTTGACCATCATAACCTCTTATACTTTTGTGTATCATTGAAGGTCTCCTACCATTTCCATATCCTTTCCCTTCTCTCTCCCTTTCTCTCCCCCCATTCGTCTTAGTTTACTGTTAGTCTTTTCCTCATGCTCTTCCTTCCTGTTCTGTTCTTAGTTGCTCTCTTTATATCAAAGAAGACATTTGGCATTTGTTTTTTAGGGCTTGGCTAGCTTCACTTAGCATAATCTGCTCTAATGCCATCCATTTCCCTGCAAATTCTATGATTTTGTCATTTCTTAGTGCTGCATAATACTCCATTGTATATAGATGCCACATTTTTTTTTATCCATTCATCTATTGAAGGGCATCTAGGTTGGTTCCACAGTCTAGCTATTGTGAATTGTGTCGCTATACTCATTGATGTGGCCATATCCCTATAGTGCGCTCTTTTAAGGTCCTCAGGGAATAGTCCGAGAAGGGCGATAGCTGGGTCAAATGGTGGATCCATTCCCAGCTTTCCCAGGAATCTCCATACTGCTTTCCAAATTGGCCTCACCATTTTGCAGTCCCACCAGCAGTGTACAAGTGTGCCCTTTTCCCCACATCCTCGCCAACACTTATTGTTGTTTGACTTCATAATGGCTGCCAATCTTACTGGAGTGAGATGGTATTTTAGGGTGGTTTTGATTTGCATTTCTCTGATTGCTAATGATGGTGAGCATTTTTTCATGTACTTGTTGATTGATTGTATGTCCTCCTCTGAGAAGTGTCTGTTCAGGTCCTTGGCCCATTGTTGATTGGATTATTTGTTATCTTATTGTTTAATTTTTTGAGTTCTTTGTACATTCTGGATATTAGAGCTCTATCTGATGTGTGGGGGGTAAAAATTTGTTCCCAGGATGTAGGTTCTCTATTTACCTCTTTTATTGTTTCTCTTGCTGAGAAAAAACTTTTTAGTTTAACTAAGTCCCATTTGTTGATTCTTGTTGTTAACTCTTGGGCTATGGGAGTCCTATTAAGGAATTTGGACCCCGACCCCACAATATGTAGATCGTAGCCAACTTTTTCTTCTATCAGACGCAGTGTCTCTGGTTTGATATCTAGCTCCTTGATCTATTTTGAGTTAACTTTTGTGGCTGGCGAGAGAAAGGGATTCAATTTCATTTTTTTGCATATGGATTTCCAGTTTTCCCAGCACCATTTGTTGAAGATGCTATCCTTCCTCCATTGCATGCTTTTAGCTCCTTTATCAAATATAAGATAGTTGTAACTTTGTGGATTAGTCTCTGTGTCCTCTATTCTGTACCATTGGTCCACCAGCCTGTTTTGGTACCAGTACCATGCTGTTTTTGTCACTATTGCTCTGTAATATAGTTTGAAATCTGGTATCGCTATACTGCCTGATTCACACTTCCTGCTTAGAATTGCTTTTGCTATTCTGGGTCTTTTGTTTTACCATATGAATTTCATGATTGCTTTATCTATTTCTACAAGAAATGCCGATGGGATTTTGATTGGCATCGCATTAAACCTGTAGAGAACTTTGGGTAATATCGCCATTTTGATGATGTTAGTTCTGCCTATCCATGAACAGGGTACATTTTTCCATCTTCTGAGATCTTCTTCTATCTCTCTCTTTAGGGTTCTGTGGTTTTCATTGTATAAATCTTTCACCTCTTTTGTTAGGTTGATTCCCAAGTATCTTATTTTCTTTGAGGATATTGTGAATGGAGTAGATTTTCTTATTTCGATTTCAGAGGTTTTCTTGCTGATATACAGGAATGCCTTTGATTTGTGCATGTTGATTTTATAACCTGCCACTTTGCTGAATTCATTTATTAACTCTAGCAGCTTCTTTGTAGACCCTTTTGGGTCTGTTAAGTATATTATCATGTCATCCGCAAATAGCGATAATTTAACTTCTTCTTTTCCAATTTTTATGCCTTTAATTTCTTTTGTCTGTCTAATTGCTCTGGCTAGTACTTCAAGAACTAAATTGAATAGAAGTGGTGATAGAGGGCACCCCTGTCTTGTTCCAGATTTTAGAGGGAATGCCTTCAGTTTTTCTCCATTTAGGATGATGCTAGCCTGAGGTTTAGCATATATAGCTTTTACAATGTTGAGGAAAGTTCCTGTTATCCCTAATTTTTCTAGTGTTTTGAACATAAAGGGATGCTGTACTTTGTCAAATGCTTTTTCTGCATCTATCGAGATGATCATATGGTTCTTGTCTTTAAGTCTATCGATGTGGTGAATAGCATTTATTGATTTCCGTATATTGAACCAGCCTTGCATCCCAGGGATGAATCCTACTTGGTCATGGTGCACAAGTTTTCTGATATGTTTTTGTATTCGATTCACCAGAATTTTATTGAGAATTTTTGCATCCAAGTTCATTAGAGATATTGGTCTGTAGTTTTCTTTCTTTGAAGTATCTTTGTCTGGTTTTGGGATCAGAGTGATGTTGGCCTCATAGAATGAATTTGGAAGAGCTCCTTCTTTTTCTGTTTCTTGAAATAGCTTGAAAAGTATTGGTATTAATTCTTCTTTGAAGGTTTTGTAGAACTCCGCTGTATACCCATCCGGTCCAGGGCTTTTCTTGGTTGGTAGTCTTTTGATGGCTTCTTCAATTTCTTCCTTTGTTATTGGTCTGTTTAAATTTTGTGTGTCTTCCTGTCTCAATCTGGGCAAATCATATGCCTTAAGAAATTTGTCGATATCTCCACTATCTTCTATTTTATTGGAATATAGGGTTTCAAAATACTTTCTAATTATCTTCTGTATTTCTGTGGTGTCTGGTGTGATATTGCCTTTTTTATCCCGTATGTTAGTAATTTGAGTTCTCTCTCTTCTTCTTTTCGTTAGTATGGCTAAGGGCTTGTCTATCTTATTTATTTTTTCAAAGAACCAACTTTTAGTTTTATCTATTTTTTCAATTGTTGTTTTTGTTTCAATTTCATTGATTTCTGCTCTAATTTTAATTATTTCTTGTCTTCTACTACATTTGCTGTTGTTTTGCTCTTCCTTTTCTAGATTTTTGAGGCGTAGTGTGAGTTCATTTATTTGTTGGTTTTTCCTTTTTTTGAGGAAAGAACTCCAAGAAATGAATTTCCCTCTTAAAACTGCTTTCATTGTGTCCCATAGATTCCGGTATATTGTGTCTGTATTATCATTTGACTCTAAGAATTTTTTCATCTCCTCCTTTATGTCTTCTGTAACCCATTGATCATTCAATAACATATTGTTCATTTTCCATGTGGTGTAGGGTTTTTCCTTCTTTCTTCTATCATTGATTTCCAATTTCATTCCATTATGGTCAGATATGGTGCATGGTATTATCTCCACACCTTTATATTTACTAAGAGTTGCCTTATGGCATAATATATGGTCTATCTTTGAGTAGGATCCATGTGCTGCTGAGAAGAACGTGTATCCACTTGATGATGGTTGATATATTCTATATATGTCGGTTAAGTCTAGGTTGTTGATTGTGCTGTTGAGTTCTATAGTTTCTTTATTCAGTTTTTATCTAGAGGATCTGTCTAATGGCAAGAGCAGTGTGTTGAAGTCACCCATAATAATTGTGTTGTGGTCTATTTGACTCTTGAACTTGAGGAGGGTTTGTTTTATGAACGTTGCAGCTCCATTGTTCGGTGCATACACATTGATAATTGTTATGTCTTATTGGTGGATGGTTCCTTTTAACAGTATATAGTGCCCTTCTTTATCCTTCTTGATTAACTTAGGTTTGAAGTTGATTTTATTTGATGAGTATGGCCACTCCTGCTTGCTTCCAAGGGCCATGTGAGTGGTATGATTTTTCCCAACCTTTTACCTTCAGCCTGTGTATGTCTTTTCCTATCATCTGAGTCTCCTGAAGGCAGCATATTGTTGGATTTGTTTTTTTGATCCAGGTTACTAGCCTATGTCTCTTGATTGGTGAGTTTAGGCCATTAACATTTAAGGTTACAATTGAGATATGATTTGTACTTCCAGTCATGCTTCTTTATTTATTTATTTTAGTTTGGCTAATTTTACTTTTTGGTTATTTTCCTCCCCCTTTACTGAGATACTTCCTGCTATTGGTTTTGGGCACTATTTTTCAATTCCTCTTCTTGTAGTATTTTGCTCAAAATACTTTGCAGTGCTGGTTTTCTTGCTGCGAATTCTTTTAGCTTTTGTTTATCATGAAAGATTTTAATTTCGTTGTCAAATCTGAAGCTCAATTTTGCTGGATACAGTATTCTTGGTTGGAATCCATTATTTTTCAGTGTTTGAAATACATTGTTCCAGGATCTTCTCGCTTTCAAAGTCTGTGATGAGAAATCAGTCGTTAATCTAATTGGTTTACCCCTGAATGTAATCTGCCTCTTTTCTCTCATAGCTTTTAATATTCTCTCCTTGTCCTGTATGTTGGCCATCTTCATTATTATGTGTCTTGGAGTTGGTCTATTATGGTTTTGAATGTTTGGGGTCCTGTAGGCTTCCAGGATTTGGCAATCCATTCTATCTTTCATCTCTGGGAAGTTTTCTACAATTATTTCATTTAATATGCTGTCCATTCCTTTGGTTTGAATCTCTGTGCCTTCTTCTATCCCGATGACTCTCAAATTTGTTTTTTTTATGACGTCCCATATCTCTTGAATAGATTGCTCGTGGGTTTTAAGCATCTTTTCTGTGTTGACTATACTCTTTTCAAGTTGATAAACCTTGTCTTCATTATCTGATGTTCTGACTTCTACTTGATCAAGTCTATTTGTAATATTCTCGTTTGAATTTTTAATTTGGTTTATAGTTTCCTGCAATCTAGGATTATTGTTTGATTTTTTTTAATATCTCTATCTCCTGGTAGAGCTCGTTTTTTGCAATTTGAATTTGTTTGTTTAATTCATTTTCAAAATATACTTTTATTTCTTGGACTTGCTGTCTCACGTCTTCTCTAATATTCCTTTCCATTTGAGTTAGGTATGCCTTGAGTTCTTTCCCTATCCCTGCTTCTGATGTTTCTATGTCCTCCTGTAGAATTAAGTTGTCTTGCATTGTTTGTACTCCTTTTTTCCCTTGTTTTCTCATGTTGTCCACGTTACTTTCCAGCTCTTTTTGATTGTCGTGTTTCTGCTCTCATCTATAGCTTTGTTTTGGTTCTGTATTACTCTGATGTCTCTCCTTTGTGTTGTTAAACTATGCCTGCTAACTTGGATTCCGCTGGGAAGGAATTCCGATGTCCGAGCTCCAGTGACGACACTACTCTGCTGTGGTGGGCCCCAGGCTCCTTGCCGGGGTGTCTTAATGGGGGGTGTGACTGGACTATCTCTGTTTGCTTTCAGTTCCCTGTCGCGGTAGGCGGACGGTCTCCAGCCGCCCAGTATCACAGGCCGCTGGCGGGTGATCGGTCACCTGCGGGTGGCGTTCTCCTACCGCTCAGTTACGCAGGCAGTGGGTGAACTGTCGCCAGCGGGCCTGCGGTTTCCAGCCGCCCACTCACCAGGATCTTGCCTCTAGTCTCCTGGTTTCTCCTGCTAGTCTTGGTTTCTCCTGTTTTGTTGTTGCAATCTGTCGGAGGGTGGTGGTGGATACTTCAGCTTTCCAAGATGGTGGCCGCTGATTGCCTCGGTGGAGTGTCAGCTGTTTTGATGTTGTAATCTGTTTTGATGTTGCAATCTGTCGGAGATTGGCGGTGTATACTTCAGCTTTCCCAGATGGTGGCTGCTGACTGCCTCGGTGGAGTGTCCACTGTGGGGGATGGGACTGTACCGCTTCCTTCCCCTTCTGAAATCCCGTACTCAGCCCAAGGGTCAGTGTGGGCTTGGCTGGCGGGATTCCACCTAATGGCAGTCACTAATCTCCCTGCTTGATAATTAATCGCTTCTCTGCAGCACCACGCCTTCTGTAGCCGCAGGGCAGGTCGCGCTAATCAGTCGGCCTGGATCTCCGGGGTTCTGCTGTTGGCTATTGGGATCCCCGGCACTATCACTTTGATTTTTTCTGCTTGCCCCTCCCCTAGCGCTGGCTAGCCAGGTTTCCTTTTGGCTGCTGCTGGAAGGAGGGGTTGGAGGTCAGGTGTCTCTAGTTTCCCCCTAGCCTTTATGCAGGCTCACTCTGATACTCCTTCCCCTGGAAAGCCTAGGAGAGATTTTATGCGAATTCCCCGATGTCTGGGGGATGAGCTGAGTGACACACACCTGTTTTGATGTTGCAATCTGTCGGAGATTGGCGGTGTATACTTCAGCTTTCCCGGACGGTGGTTGCTGACTGCCTCGGTGAAGTGTCCGCTGTGGGGGATGGGACTGTACCGCTTCCTTCCCCTTCTGAAATCCCGTACTCAGCCCAAGGGTCAGTGTAGGCTTGGCTGGCGGGATTCCACCTAATGGCCGTCAGTTGGTATCTTGAAAAATGTACAAGTGTTTTTTTAAAGAAAAACTTATATAAATAGGAAAAGAAGACAAAAGTACTTAAGATCAATATACAGATCATAAATCATCTAAGTCATCTCACGTATTGTGAGTGATATACATACTATGGTTTGGAAAATATGGTATTATTTCATTTGTTTTATTAGTATTTTCATTATTTTATAGGTTAGGTAGGAAAAGCTAGAAAAAATTAAGCAGATGCTTATGGCCAAATCATTGCCTATTGAGCAGGGAGGGTGCCCAGGCTCAGCTCTTGTATGGTATTTGTTATGGCCCATGAGGAGGTGCCTGCCAAGAAGGGTACTGAAAGGAAGACTTAGAGAGGGATGTGCAGAGAGGTACTCCCGTGTGCCATGGAGTGATGTGCCTAGACAAGAGAGGCTTTAGGTTGCATAATGCCCTAGGTGACCCTCAGTGTGGAAGAGACCTGGGAGGACAGGCTGATACTGCAGTCTCTATCCTTTCATCTACCTATTCCTGGTCTTTTAGATTCAATCGCAACCTGAAGAAAAGGACTAAGAATCATTTTCAGTCTAGAAGGCTCTTGGAACCCTTGTGGTTATCCTATACTTTTAGACTTAGCCATTTTTTCCCCCTACTAACTGAAGGTGGTTCTGAGAGAG
Source organism: Ictidomys tridecemlineatus (assembly GCF_052094955.1). NCBI lineage: Eukaryota > Metazoa > Chordata > Mammalia > Rodentia > Sciuridae > Ictidomys > Ictidomys tridecemlineatus. Next base: position 55,661,695 of record NC_135487.1, read on the forward strand.
AAATTTGGGGGATTAGACCAGGGGTCCAAGCCTCTGGATGAGTCTTGGCCAATTCATGCTCCTCCAGCTTTTTCTCATGGTGTTTTGAGAATCCCATCTAGTGAGATCAAACTTCTCAACATGGAAGGGCACAAGAGATAAAGGTGGCTTCAATCTAGACTAGGGACATGGAAAGTCTGAGGGAGACCAAGTCTTTGGGAGAGTGCTAGTAACCACAGATTGAGGGAAAATTATATGGTATATTCCTTAGAATTAAACATTCTATATTTTATTAAGTATGAAGTATGTACTAAATGCATGCTTATTAGAAAATACAGCAGTATTCAAAATACTTTTCACAATGACAAATTATATACTGGATCAAACCTACCTTTTATAACTAACAATTGTTTAATATTGATGTTTTTATATAGTTCAACATAATACTTTGGTGCAAAGAATGAGTTCACTTCATGAACATCTGTCAATTCTGTAAAGAGGTGATGTTAAATTGATTAAGGTATGTATATTTTCCTAGGTCTTAATTTCAGCCTTTTAATATTGAGATGGGAAAAAATTGTTGATTCCAAATAAAAAAAATTGATAATTTATGTTGGGAGAAGAATGATTACTTTTAACTATTTATGCAGTAAGAATATTTTAAAATATGGGAACAGAAAAAAATTGCCTACAGTTTTTTGTAGGTGATTTAAAAAATTTTTATGTTTGGGCTGGGGATGTGGCTCAAGCGGTAATGCACTCGCCTGGCCTGCATGGGGCTCTGGGTTCGATCCTCAGCATCACATAAAAATTAAAAAAAAAATAAAGATGTTGTGTCCATCGAAAACTGAAAAATAAATATTAAAAAAATTCTCTCTCTCTCTCTTAAAAAAAATTTTGTGGTCATTTAGGTCACATGCAGTTGTAAGAAATAACATAGAGAGACCCATGTACACATCACCACTTACTCATAATGCCAATACAGTATAATATTACATTTTGGACATTGGCATTGATGTAGCCAAGTACACAACATTTCTCTCACCACAAAGTTCCCACAATTGTCCTTATACGATCATACCTATATATCTAATTCTTTCATCAAGGAATGGCTATTCCTTAGCCTCCAGCACCCACTGATCTCTTCTTCATCTTGATAGTTTTCTTCCTTTGCATAATGTTATACAAATGAAATCATAAAGTATTTGTATAACATTTTGGGATTGGCTTTTCCCACTCAGCATAATTCTCTAGAGATTCACCCAGGTTATTGCATATATCAATAGTTAATTCCTTTTTATTATCCACTAATATTCCATGGTATATTTTATTTAACCATTTACTGAACTGAAGGACAGCTGGGTTGTTTAAAAATTTTGGTTATTATAAATAAAGCTGCTACAAACATGTGTATGCAGATTTTTTGTGTGAACATAAGACTCAGTTTCTCTGGGATGAATGAATGCTAAAGAGTGCAATTCCTGAGTTGTATAGGTAATTGCATGTTTGGGTTAAGAAACTGCCAAACTGTACATTTTATATTCCCACTAGTAAAGTATGAGTAATTCATTTTTTCCTGAATCCTTACCAAAACATTTTCATCACAAATTTTTTATTTTAGCTGTTTTAATAGGTTTACAGAAAGGTTTCTTTGTGGTTTTAATTTGCATTTCCCTAATAGTTAATGATTTTGAGAATCTTTTCATAGGTTCTCTTGCTGTCTGCATATTCTCTTCAGTGAATTGTCTCAACCAATCTTTTGTTCTCATTTTATAATTGGATTTTTTATTGTTGTGTTTGCAGAGTTCTTTATATTTTTCTAGAAACTAGTCCTTTGTGAGATGTGTGGATTGCAAATATCTCCTCTTCATATACAGCTTGTCTTTTCATTCTAGCAGAGTCTTTTGTGGAATAATTTTTAATTCTGATGAAATAAAATTTATTGGTTTTCCTTTTATGTGTCATGCTTTTGGTATCAAGTCTAAGAAATCTCTAACTAGCTTTAGATTCTCCTATTTTTCTAAGCTTTTTATAACTTTACACCTTACATTTAAGTCAATAGTCCATTTGGATTGCTTGTATAATGTGTGAGACACATGTTGACACATACAATGTATGATTGCTCAAACACCATCTGTTGAAAGGCTGTCTTTCCTCAGTTGTATTAAATTGCTTTTGCTCCTTTGCAGAAATCCATTGTACATATTTCTGTAGGTCTATGTCTGGATTTTCTCTTCTGTTACATTGACCCACAGGCTTATTTATCCCTCACCAATATTCAAAGTCTTAATTATATATTTCTTGAACTTGATATTCACAACTTCTCTTTTCTCTTTTCTTTTTCTGGGATTTGTTAGAAGTTTGCCAGTTTAATTGATCTTGCCCAAGGCCATTTTTATTTCATTGATTTTCTCTATTATTTTTCCACTTTCAGCTTACTTGATGTTTTGCTCTTATTTTGTTATATCCTTCCTCCTGCTTGTTTTAGGTTCATTTAATCTTTGTTCTTTGCTTCTTGAGGAGGAAGAAAATTATTTTTGAGGCTTTCTCTCTTTTCTAATGTTTACATTAAATTATGCGTATTATTCTGCTAGCAAATCTTTAGCTGTGTCTCAAAAATTTTAACATATCGCATTTTCATTTTCTTTGAGAATTCCCATTTGGCATATGGATTATTTAGGCATGAGTTATTTAGCTTACTTTTTTCTTTTTTGTGTGTGATTTCTCTATCATCATTTTTGTTGACTTCAGACCTCATATAAAACAGTGGTCCCATAAGATTACATCACCTACTGATTACATCACCTAACCATTTTAGTTTGTCTAAATATACTCCATAATGTTCATACAATGATGCAACTGCCTAATGAAGCATTTCTTAGAGCATAACCCTGTGGTTAAATGATGTATGACTGTGCTGTGCTTCTCAGATCTACAATTTCCATTTGATTCTACCCATCTCATTTATTTTATGAGATTTCTATACTTCCACTTGTTTTGAGTGGGTTCTTAATTGCTCACTAATAATCTTTATCATACTACTTTAAAGCCTTCACTCTTACTGGATGCAATTGGCATCCAATGATTGTCTTTTCTCATTTAGTTTGAGATCTTCCTGTTTCTTAGTATGACAGGGGATATTTTATTAGAAACAGAATGTTTTGTGTTATGCTATGAGGCTCTAGAGTGTGTTTAAACCTTCAGTTTTCCCTGGCTTTCTCTGCATTGTTCCAGCAGGGGAATGGGGAAACAGGGGGTGCCACATCATTAGTATCACACAAAGGCTCTCCACCTGGCCCCCAGTTATACCTCATTAGTGCGAAGGGGGGTTGGGAGTTCTGGCTCCTTCTGTGGTCCCTGACACTGAGGGAGGGGTCATGCTGATTCCTGCAACAGATAAAATTCTTAAATTCCTTGATGATCTTTTTTGGTACCATTTCTGTAGGTGTGTTGAAACTTTTGCTTATAGCTAAGTGGGAAGGGATCTCTAGGCTCCCTTCACTCTCGGGGTTGGTATGAGTGTGAATGGGGCCCTAGGTTTTCTGTGGTATTTGGTTGGAGTAGAACAGTCACTGTCTAAAAGTTTTCTGCCTTGCTTGTCTGCCCATCCTATAGTTGGAAAGGGTCAAGTTTTTTCTAAATGGTTTTGTGTTACCCATTGGCATTTTCAGGTTGCAGTTTTCTTCATGAGGGAAAAAAGTAAAGAAGGTGATGCTTTACTCCTTTCATAGATTGTTACAGTTTGGATCTAAAACTGTTCTGCCAAAGAGCTTGTGTGTTTGGCAATGCAGGATTGTTCAGTGGTGAAAAGATTGGATTATGAGAGTTGTAACCTCATCAATGGGTTAATCCATTTGATGGATTATAATATGAATGAACAACTTGGTGGCAACTGTAGGTAGGGGGTTTGTGGCTGGAGGAAGTAGGTCAATAGGGTGTGACCTTAGACTCTATCTGTCCTTGGCTCCTTTCTCTCTTCCCTCTGCTTCTTGACTTCCATGAGTGGAAAAGCCTTCCTTTACCACGCCCCTCAGCCATGATGTTCTGCCTTAATGATCTGAGACTGCTGAAACCATGAACCCAAAATAAATCTCACTTCTTCTTAGTTGCTCCTGTCAGGTATTTTGGCCACAGAAATGAAAAGCTGCCTAACACAGATACATTACCTGGATATTTAGTTTGTCTTCATTGTTTACATACCTAATCAAACTAGGAGAATACAAAGTAGACCTCAGTGATTCTGACACCTATTAATTTCTACACTTTTATAAGCTTAAGTTTTATTGAATTGTGTGTCTGATGAATTACTGAGGTTATCTTCAGCTCAGTGAGTTATTTTATGAAGGAACTGCCTCAACTTCTCTGAGACAGAGTTGAGTTTCACAATTCCAGCTGGAGGTCATGTTCTGAACTTGATATTGCAAAAGCTGTGATGCAGCGATTTTGCAGCTAGGTAATTTCTATGTAATAACAATCAGCATTTTAAATGCAATTGACAGAGACAACATTTGATGTTTTGAAAAATGGAAGAAAGGCTTTTTCTACCTCTGTAGGTCACAGTAAATTGGTGCTTGATTATAAGGCTGTAAGGCACAATAATCATGCTAATCCTAGGGGTTATTGAATTTGTTTATGGAGCCCCGATGAATTTATCAAAAGGATCCTGGAAATAGCAGCATCAAATTAAATGTATGAATCAAAAAGGTCAAGATCAAAGAATAACAAAATTTCTTAAAATTTGCTAGTAAAAAAAATTATTTTGGGAAACTCCAACAAATGGCAAATAACTCTTAGCAGCAAATGGCCAATATTATGTAACTGCCAGAAACAATTATCTGTAGGCCATATCCAATCAAATAATCTCCAGAGTCCCATCTATGAGAATCAAAGGCATGCTTTATTAACTGTGACACTTTGAACATAAAAAAATAGCCCCAGAAATAGAATAACACAAGAAGTATTATTATTTTCTGCTTTCCTACAGAACTAACAGCCATGGTATAATACCACTACTACTTGGAAAATGTACTTTTCTTCTCTCATCAGATTTTCTGGGCAGATTATTGAAGTATGAAGGTGACCTGGGATTGCACGAAAAGCTTGCTCTAATAGTGATATTCTCAGATACAGTAGTGTTGAAGACAGTCTCTCCTTAAGACTCTGTGGTCCAGGTTGCAAACAGAAAAGTACATTGTTTTTTCTACTTGATACCTTACTTACACACCTCATCTTTAAGACCCTCATCTTTCTATTCTCTGTCCATTTACTATCTAGTGATACATGTATTCTTCTGTTGACCAACTCACATACTTATCCATCTATCTGACCATCCATTTATCCATGCATACGTGTGTCTATGTATCCATCCATCTTCCTTTCCTGTTATACTTTTCTCTAGTTAGAGAAAAATAGATAATTAGGGAGAGGAAGAAAAGCAAAGAGATAAAAATGTAAAATCCAAAGTCAGAAAGAGAAAGAAGGAAGGCAGGAAAGAAGAAAAGGAGGGAGAGAGGGAAGGAGGGAGGGAGAGAGGGAGGAGGGAGGAAGGACAGCACAATTAAATGAAAGAAATGTGATATCTGGATTCAAACGATTTTTTTTTTCAGTTCCATCACTTCCTAGATGTTTGGCTTGTGACAGGTTCAGGTTCCCTGACATTTCTAAATTTCACTTTTTATATTTTTTAAGGAATTGGTATCATATCTTTACTTACCTCAAAGGATCAGTGTTAAAGTGTCAGCAAGTAGTGAATATAAAAGGATTCTATAATTATGGATTATAAAACAAATTTTAAAGTTTTTATTACAAGTATATATATATATATAATTGTAGTTAAATATGACACAGTTATTTGGAGTTTCTCAATTTTGTAAGTGTGTATACTCTTTTTAGAATTCCTTCCAATATTTGTGTGGTTTTATCTTTTAAAATTTAAATCTCTATTGTACTTAGAATTTATCTTTGGGTATCAAGAACGATCACAAGGATCTCTAGTTACTCTAATATCACTTACTGAAAAGTCCACATCTTTTCCACATATTTGAGAGGTTGCCTTTAACATATACTAAACTTTCATATGAAATTGGTTCTATTTTGGATTTTAAATTTTTCTACCTATCTATTCATATGCAAGTAGCATGCTGTTTCATTATAAATTCTTCATATATTTTATTAGATGATTCTTTACAATATTTTGTCTTAAAAAGACTCTTCTTTGACTTGACCACAGTCTTCTGTTCTTGCTGAGGGAGATAGGTTTTTCACACTCTCAGGAGTGTAAGGCCAGCAGAGCTTCCTTTGCTTCATGGGAAGCTTCCCTCTTATTATTGGGAAGCACTCAGCTACAAGTGCTGTGACCTGCCTTCTCTGTTTTCTTCCCCATTTTTAATGGATCTTTTCTTTCATTAGGTCCTCTTGTTTCTGTCCTGCTCAGTTCACATTCCACTCCCAGCAGATTTATCTAGTGACTGGTTTTTGTCCCGGAAGGAAACAAGTTTTCATAGGGTACAAACTGACTTGCACCATCTGGCTCTTGCTGTACATTTACACTCATAAATTGTAGCCTAGGAAACTAGCCGAGTTTGGGTACTGTTTTAAGAACAGTCCTCTGAGCTTTCCAGAATGGCCACTTCACATTTAAGTCCTTGAGCAATGTAATTTCGGAGTCCTGTAGCTCTTCTTTTACCTGTTCGCTGCTTCCTTTCTCACTGTTGCCAAGGTTATGATTGACTGTTCTAGTTAGTTTGACCTTAGTTCCTCAAATGCAAGGGTTCATGGAAATATCTTGTTTGAATTTGTAGATTTTGTTAGCATATTTTGTTATCACAGTCACTCTACCTGTTTTGTAGGGAAATATGGAAAGTCAAACTAAGCAGCATCCCGGTGATGTTCTTGAAGCTCTCACTTAATTTTCTTATGATAATTTTAAAGGTTTGTCTTCCTGCATATAGTTAGTTATTCCACCTGGCTTTTATTTTCTTGGGGGACATTTGGTAATGCTTTCACTTTATTTTTTCTTTCATGACACCTTCTCCACCTATCTGCATCTTTTCCTCTACTGAATTATAATACATTTCTCAAATTTCCACTTGGTTCTATTTTGGGATCTCTTTTGTATATTTCTATCCCTATACCAAAATGATTCTGCTTTAATTATCATAGTAATTATATTTCTTGATCTGGATTTTACAAATCTTCTTTTACCTCCTCACTGCTCTTTGTCTTTTTGTTCAGGAATTCCCTGTCTGTTGTCTTTCTTGCACTGTGTGCATTTTATCAGCAGCTTGTTATTTATTTATTTATTTTCCCCCATGGTACTGAGGATCAAAACCAGGACTTTGCACATGCTATGCAAGCACTTTATCATGGAGCTATATATCTGTAATCCGTAAAGTGCTAATTTTGCTAAAAATATTATTGTGATTTTCAAACACTTAACTTTTTAACATATCAGTCTTTCTTACCTATGCATGTACAATACTACTGTATATTTATGTTGACTTTTTAAAAAAATTTTTAGTTGTAGATGGACACAATATCTTTATTTTTATTTATCTGTTTTTATGTGGTGCTGAGGATTAAACCCAGGGCCTCACATGTACAAGGCAAGCACTCTACCACTGCACTACAATCCTAGCCCAAATGTTGACTTTTATTACACTGCAGAAAAGTTTGATCATCTTCTCCAGTAATGCGTTACAGATATTTTCTTAGATTTAATTCAATTCAGATGTAATTTAATTCATTTAGTATAATTTAATTCATTCAGATATAAATGGTACCCTTATCTTGCTGTTGTTATAAAGGAATGGGCTTGATATAGTTTACAGTAACATGATAATTGTATTATATTTTTGGAATTTCTTTTCTTAGGCACTCCTTAATTACCTAAAGTTTTATCATGTATAGGAATCAACTTGATTGAAGGACTTTTCACCATTATAGCATTTTGCATCATGTTTTATTTTATTTTAGTATGTCAATGTAATGAGCATGATGGATTTTTTTTTGCCCAATATTAAATATGTCTAGCATTACTGGACTAGATGCCCCTTGCTTGTCATATATACTATGACTTATTTGTGATATAACATAAATTCAGAGATAAGGTTTTTGGCACTTGGCCCCTGACTTTCACAAATGTTTCCAAACAGGTAGAACAAAGCTCTTGTCTTCTTGGAGGAACAGTGATATAGACAGAAGGCAAGGAAAAATGGAATATTACCAATCAGGCCTCTTTTGGGAAACAGAGAAGTGAAAGTATCATTAGAGCCTAATTTTATCACTGCTGCTGTCAGAAAAATCACTGCTAGCCACTAAAAGCATAGTGTATATTTTTTAAAGCATAGTATTAAACCATACCTAGGGCTGGATTGATCTATATTATGAAGCTGGACCCTAGAACTCCTAGACCACTAGTTCTGCAAGTTTAAACTAGTTATTTAATTAGTATTTTGATGATAAAATCCATGAATTTGTGACTTTTTTTTATGCACTTCTCCTATACATGGTTTGGCTAAGAGACCTTCACCAGGGTTCTGAAATTGAAATTGATTGAGTCTTGTAATTTGGGACCCGAGGAAATGGCAATTTTAGTTTATTTTGGACCTCAAGCTAAAGCATGAAACAATTTAAGCAATAACTGGAAGTGGGTCTTTCTAAAAATTTATTTAAGTGTTCACTCTTAGTCATTGGAAGTGAACCTCAGACAAAACTGGATTAGAGAGTGCTGTATTTTCTTCTGAGTCTATTATTTATAATTTACTCAGAATAGTAACCATAGAAATAGAGGAAAATGAGGTTAAGAGGCCTCAGGTAAGTGTCTAGAATTTTCAGGGTTAACGAGTGCTTCTATGGTAAATGACTTGACCCCAACTCACCTCTTCATTACAGACTGGTACTTTGTAAATGTAGTAAAAATCAAATTTTAGAAAAAATGACATAAAAAGCAAAATACATAACATAAACCCACTTTAATTATTAAATGTAACAGATAAAATTACTATTTCAAAGTGCTACAACAGTTTTTAATATTTATTCTTAATTTCTGTGCTTGACTTGAAGCAGTAAAACACTATCACCAGTCTTTGAACCACACTCGGAAGATCACTGGTCTGTAGATTTTTAGGTCTCTAGATAAGATCTCTGGCTGGCTGCAGTCACTCACTCACTTATTCGAATGACTAGAGATAATAGATGGGAAGACTACAATGTTTTGAGAAAAATCTTCATAAGAAGGGATGCTAAGCCTATTTACACACAGTCTGGGACTGCTGAACTTCCAAAACAAGCCCCTTGCCCCAGCCTCAAACTCACAGCAGAAAGCACATCTTTAATACACATCTCAGCTGTGGTCAAATAGTTAAGGAAAAACCTCCCAGAGTGTAAAGCCCAAGAAAAGTAGGGAAGACCAGATACTGCAGAGAGCAGTAAAAGAGGAATTTCTGTGCTAACATTAACTTCTATTTTGCCAGAATGTCTAAATGCTTTGTTAAACAAAGAAATTAATCAAGATGCCACTACCTATAGATATGAGTCATCAGTTTTCTTATTTTGCATAAGTGAGCATATTTGCAGAGATATGGAAGTATATTTGAATGGATAAAAACATGCACTTTAGTATCAGAAATCCTTGGATTATTATTCCATCTGTATCTTGGGCAAATTATGCTATCTAAAACTGACTTAACTCAGGAAAGTTATAATCTCTACATTATAGGATTATTGAGATAATTATAGTGTCTGGCACAAAGAAAGTGAATTATACTTATTTCAGAATATTATTGATTCAGAATATTATTAAATATTAGGTCAGTATTTATGATACTAACCTACCTTTCAGTCTTATCTCTTTTTACAACGTTTTGTCTATGCTTTTTTTTTTTTGCTCCAAGAAAACCATCTAAAATTATCTATGTTCTTTGTACAAATCCCTTCTATCTTTCACATTAATTTTATGTACATGAAAAATTATGAACTTCTTCAGTGCGTTGGAACCTCCAGATTGAAGAAACCATTTAAAAACTTGTTAATATATCTTAATAAGAAATGGTCCACGCCGAGAACTAAGAAAAAATAAATAAATGTTAAAATTCTCTCTCTCTCTCTCTCTGTTTCCCTCTCTCTCACTCTCTCTTTAAAAAAAAAAAAAAAAAAAAAGAAATGGTCCAATAACTGTCATATCTTGATGCCTGATTAGCAGTAGAATTTCTTTAGCTTTCCCTGACACATTTCTGAATACCATACTCATTTTCTTTTCACTTCACTTGAGTATTCTCCCTGTAGCACTATTTAATAATTAAAAATGTAAATTTCTAAATTTAAGAAAAAAACATTTTGTATAAAAATAATTAAATCTTAAGAGTTTATCAAATAAATTTAATGGCTTTTTATTTTTCAATTATATCCAGAAATTATGGATGAGAACAGTAAAAATTCTCAGTGCAAATGAAAGGTAGAATCAAATCTCTGGAAACATCACCTTAAGCAAGACTAATTCAAAATGTAACAAATTCATTAAAATGTTTATTCATATATTTAAAATAAACACAAGATTAAATTGTGCCTGTGGGATTTCATCTTTCAGGATTGGTGGTTTTATATGATTAGTCCTTTTCTGATTAAGGATATTTGGTTGCAAGGAACAGAAAACCACTTAAACTAGGTTAAATAAACATATAAGCCACCAGATACAAGTCAGATTTGTGCTTTATACTTTTCTTGGTGAAACAAATTAGATGTATATTAATTTTATTCACATTTTCTGAAAACCAGAGTTTAGTTACATTTTCTCTATTGTTTTTTATTTCCTATTTATTTATTTATTTTGGGTACTAGGAATTGAACCCAGAGCATCACACATGCTAGGCAAGTGCTATAGCATTGAGCTACATTCTCAGCCCTAGTTGTGCTCTTTAATATTACCTCCTGTTTAATTAAGATTTTTTTTTTACACTTTTACTGGCTTATTAGGAGGGAAGTGTACATCAATTAGTTGAGGACTTTCTAATTTTTAATATAAGATGTTAATGTTATAAAATATTTCCAATTAGAATTTTAGCCACATTCCATAAACTGTCATTATTGAGTTTTTGTTATTATCCACTTCAAAATATTTTCTGGTCTCATTTATCAATTATTCCTTGGCATGTGAATTTTTTTGAAGAATGAAATTTAATTTCCAAGTGTTTGTGAATTTTCCAGGTATTTTTCTATTGACTTTTAATTTAATTTAATTATGATCAGAGAGCATTTTTGTATGATTTAAATTCTTTTAAAATTTGTTGAGGTTTGTTTTATTTTCTAACTATGATCTGTGATGGCGAATATCCAGTGTGGACTTGGAAAGAACATGTTTTATGTTACATTTGAGTGGCTAAGTTCTATAAATGCCAATTAGGTCAGGCTGATTTTTTAGAGTTGTTCAGATGTTTTATATCCTTGCTGATTTTTCCATCTTCCTGTGTTATCAGTATTTAGAGAGGAGTGCTGATGTAGCCAATAGTAAACATATACTTGTCTATTTCTCCTTTCATTCAGTTATTTTTACACCACTAATTTGGAAGCTCTCCTTCTAGGTGCACGAACATTTAGGATTATAACGTCTTCTTAGTGACTTGGACCTTTGTCACTATGTGGTACCCCTCTTCATCTCTAGTAGTATTCTTTTTTGGAATTGTGCAGTAACAGATAATAATCTAATAACCCTAAATTCTTTTTGGTTAGTGTGTGTCTGCTGCTTCACTTAACATATTTTACTGGTAGCCTACTGATGATTTCATATTTGAAAGAGAGGTTTTTTATTTTTTTTTATTTTTATTTTTTTTAGACAGTGTGGCTATTTTGTGCTTAAACCAGGTATTCAGTCTCTAAGTATTGTCATGGTTTTATAAATAACTACTAGACTGTTAATTTTCAATCTCTTTGTTGTTCTAGTTTTCCCTTTTGTTTTGGACTGCATTTTAATTGAGTATTTTTATAATTACATTTTATCTCCATCTTTGTCCTATTACTTCTACTTTTCATTTTAATTTACTTTAATAGCTGTTCTTGGGTTTTTCAAGGGTTTAGTTTAATCAACATCTACCTTTGAGTGGTATTATTCCACTTTACATGTTGGGTAAAAACTTATGGTGAAATACAATATCTCTGGCCCATTATTTGTGTGATTGTTATCACACATTTTACTTTCACTAATGCTCTAAACACACAATGCATTATTTTTACTTTCACAATTATTATGATTTGCATATGAGGTATCCCCCCAAAACTCCCGTGTTAATGTAGCAAGGAAAAAACTAGATTATGAGAGCTATAATTTAGCCAATGGGTTAATCCACTTGATGGATTAAAATTTGAAAGAACTACTGTTACTGGCCGGTAACTCTAGGGAGTTGGCATGTGGCTGGAGGAAGTAGGTCACTGTGAGCACACTTTTGGGATTTATATCTTGTCCCCCCTGGCTCCTCCTTCTCTCTTTCCTGGCTATTACGGACTGAGCAGTTTTCCCCTCCATGCCTTTCCGCCATGATACTCTACATTGCCTGGGACCTAACTATTTCTGTTGGGTACTTTGGTCAGTCACAGCAATGAAAACTCCACTAACACAATAGTCAGTGATATTTAGTGAGATTAAAAAGGAAAATAATTATAAATGCATTTTATGTTTCTTTTAGCCATTTCCAGGAATACTCATTTTTTTTTGATACTTGTAGGTTTCTTTCTGTTATTCTATTCCTCTACCTTGAAGAATTTCCTTTTGCTTTCTTCAGATCTATTCTTAATGAAGAGTTTTTTGTTGCTGTTGTAGAAAGCCTTCATTTCTTCCTCACTTCTGAATGATATTTCCATTATTTATAGAGTTGACAGTTTTTTCTTTGAACACTTTAAAAATGTCACTGTATTTTCGTCTGGCATTCAAATTTTCTGGCAACAAGTTTGCTACGTATATTTTTCTTTTTGATTGACATATATGGAGCATAATTTATGGAGTATAATGTGATATTTATGGAGTATAATGTGATATTTCTATACATTTATACATCATGTAATTATCTTGGACAAGGGCATGACTTTCTAAATCCTCTATTTACACAGGCTTTTCTGTAATTTTAGCTTAACAGAATTTCTCCCCATTTTTCTCCTGGCTCTTGGGTGATCTATTTTATTTCTCCACTGTTATCTTTTGCCCCATACATCTTTGCATTGTTAGGCTGCCTTTCATGATTTTCAAGCAATGCCTGCTGCTTTTCTGGCCTGAGTTCTGAGGCAAAACAGCTGAGAGCCTTGGATCTGTCCCCCAGGTAAATTAGAACAGACCTATACAATAATTTGCAAACAAGGTCTCTTCTGCTCCCTCCAGAATGAGGAAACAAGGCCTTCACAACTTCAGGACTACCAGCAGAGAGGGGATGGGGCAAAGACAAGTAAAAACACTACAGAATTCTAGTGTTTCAAGTTGCTTTTTTCCTGATTGGACATTTGCTTCTTTGCAGCAAATTCAGGACTATTTTCTAGAGTTCTACAAAGTTGGTTCTGACAACTACTGCTTGCTTTGTGATGTTTGAGTAGCCTGAGGCTGCCTACTCTGCCATTTTGCTGACATCACTCTTCACTTTTTTGTAGTATAAATCCTAAATCAACATATCTGAGGAAAGACATTCTACTGAACAGTCAGGAGGTGTCCATGGGCTGCATGTGGGTCATCGTGCATGGAAACCTAGTGGACAGAGATATCTGGTGTCTGGGAATTACCTGTGGACATTTCCTCTGGTCCATTGCCCAGGGACAGTGTGAATCTCTATCCTACTTGGCTGTGGCCCACACAGCACCTGAGATGGGTGTGACCTGCCTAGATGTCAGTCAACCTGCTGACTGCAAGACATCATAGAGCCAGACTCTGCCCTCAAAACCCTCTCCCTGCCTTTGATGTATCCCCTTAAATAAACCACCAGAGACATTTTTCCTCTGTCTAGTTTCAGAACCCATGTGGACTACATCTATCAGGAGCTTCACTTTCTACTAACTACTAGGTAATAATGAGAAGAAGAACAGTTAGGCTGAAGTTTGTGTACTGGAGTGTTGAGGAAAAATATTGTATATTGGAAAGTTTTTTAAAAAACATATAGTTATGGAGTAAAGCTCGTTAAGCTGTGTTTTAGAATTAAATCTGGAAATATTGTACAGGAGAGATGGCAGGAGATAATATGAGTGACACAGAATTGTAACATTCCAAGCTATGGAACATTTTGTAAAAGAGTCATGGTGATTAAATATATATATATTTATATCTATCTATCTCAAGGCTTCAGAGGCATTCCAAGCAGAATACCAGATGCCTACAGCATGGACTATGGAAATTGAGGTATGAAACTTTAAAGATGATAAAGGAAAGTGAATGACTCTCTCTTTGAAATAAATTGTTTATTTATTACAAATATACATGAATACCTTATTCCAGGAACATTTGCTGTCATCATTCTATTAATATTTTATGACTTGAGTGAAAAGAAATAAGGGATCTTACACAAATAATTTTTTTCCCTGACAAATCCTATTGAATAAGAGTTTGGCAGATATAAAAAGTTAAATCACTACAGATGGAAATGCGGACTGTGTTGTTAAGACTGACTCACTTGTTGGCAGTTGCTCAAAAGAAAAGACAGAGAAATATGAAGGTTTACTTATGTTTTCTTCCCTTTGTACTATCTTGTTCACCCTTAGTCTTATTCCAGAGAGGCAGCATTGTAAGATTAATCATGTGTTTAGCAAAAAAAAAGCTTTCTTTGGCTTACTTAGCCCTGAAAAAAAATCATATTTTTTGCATTAAGCTTTTGATCTCAGATCAGTTAAACCCATGAAGTATGAGCTGGAAGTGCAGGAAACACATCCAGGAGAAATTCTGTTGGGATTATTATACTTTCTATCCTGGACATAGAGCAGATAAAAATGTTTCTCTAATTTAATACACGAGTAAGGGAAGTGAGGCATCTGCTGATGAAAGATGCTAGCATTTCCATTTAAGTGTCCTTTTAGGGCTTTTGGATGTACTTCATTTCTGCATCCTATCACATTTGAGAGTGCCCAGCTACCTCAATGATGGAATGATTGTTCTGATCCTATACAAGGATGATGCACTGGTTTAATAAAATATGGATGTGGAATACATCAGTAGCATAATGACAGTGAACTTGGTCTGTCATTTACTTACTGAGGGAAGGAGTATGTTGTATATATTTAGCACACACTAAATGCCAAGCACTTTAATGTGTGCATCCATGCATGCTTTTCTTATTTCAATCTTATAACAGTATTATTGTTATTGTTTTTACAGATGAAGAAATGTCCCCCATATCATATCAGGCCTGAAATTTGAATCCAGGTCTACATTTTTCTAAAACTTTATCTATTAACAAGAAGTGCTAAACATGTATCATGGATATTTGAGAGCATGGTCTTTAACAGTGACCTGTTGTGAATTTTGGGAAGAAGTACTTTTTGCTTGTGGGATAATGAAGCATGGACAGGACATCTCATCACAGAATGACAACCAAAGTTGTCAGGTCTTGTGGGAGGAGAAAGGAGTTGAGAAGATTTCCCAGTTGATATCATATTTCAACACATTAGGAAATGGTACCTGACAAAATGTGGATTAGAAATAAATACTAGTGGTGATGGTAGAGTTGAAATTCCATTCATGAAATCAGATGAAAGTGACCCTGATACAGTTTCATTTTAAAACTAAACTTTTATTTTTTTTTAATTAAGTTTAGTCACAGTTATTCAATACATTTATATTTGATATTTTATTTCCCTTCTTTCCTTCCTTTCTCCATTTTCTGTCTTCCCTTCTCGATTTTGAGAAGTTATGTCAGTATCAGAGACAAAGTCAAATCGAAGAGGACTACTACCCACAGGGATGGTCTAAAAAAAAAAAAATAGGGTCCTGTTGAAGTGGGAGATTTATTTAACCAAGGTGTCAGGGAAAACATTGCCAGAAGCAGAATCAAAATCAAAATCATGTTCAAGAGGGAAGAAAGCTTGAACCTGGGAAGATGATCTTAAGGGTTAATTCTGAAAACAGAAAATGAAAACAGTAGAGCTGTGTAGGATATCAAGAGTAGACAGTGTCAGTGGATAAGACAAAGCAAGTTGAAGTACTGAAAGTGAGAAAGTGCTGAAGTTTTAATTTTTAATTGGCATTTGATGTGCAGTGTAGATATTCAGAGTACTCTTAGTGTTGTATCAAATAGCATATTTATGAAAAGATTTCTCGTGGGTGAATTCTACCTATGACATCTTGGAACTTTTGTTACTGCTGTTTTAAACTTGAAAAATATTTGAGTTACAAACAAATAAAAATAAAATATCTTAATTATTTTTTTCCTGGAGAGAGTATATGCATGAACTAGAAAGTGTGAAGTCATAATTTTAAACCTTATCTTAGGAAAAAAACATGGTGTCTTAGTTCGCTTACCTTTAAAAATGAAGTCAAAGGGGGATGGGTTATTGTCAACTCTTAACTGAGGGATATATTATGGTTTGGATACAAGGTTTCCTCAAAATCTCCTTTGTTAATATGAATCAAGATGATTAGATTATGAGAACTGACGCCTAACCAGTGGCTTAATCCATTTGATAAATTAATCATTTGAATGGACTCACTGGGTGAGTGCTCTAGGCAGGTGGATTATGATTTGAGAGCATCATCAAAGTAGGTCACTGGGGTTGTGCCTTTGGGTTTATATCCCTCATGAACTTTCCCTCCTCTATCCCCCATTTCTCTCTTCCTCCTGGTTGTCATGAGTTGAACTTTCCTCCACTACCTCCTTCTAACACGATGTTCTGCCTCACCTTGAGCCCAGAGCAGTGGTGTCAGCCAATCATGGACTGAACCTCTGAATCTGTGAGCCTGGGTAATTTTTTTCTCTTCTAAGTTGTTCTTGTCAGATATTTTGGTTATAGCAATGAGAGGTTGACTAATATAGGGTTATAATTAAAGAAATGCATAGCACTGACATATCACTTCCTTAGCCATGGACCATCCTGTCCTCAGAATATAAATGGGAAAATGAGGTCAAGCTTATTGCAACTGGCTTCTTCTGTTCCATAAATAATCTCAGTTCAA
Source organism: Ictidomys tridecemlineatus (assembly GCF_052094955.1). Classification (NCBI taxonomy): domain Eukaryota; kingdom Metazoa; phylum Chordata; class Mammalia; order Rodentia; family Sciuridae; genus Ictidomys; species Ictidomys tridecemlineatus. The sequence continues at coordinate 55,678,799 of NC_135487.1, forward strand.
TTCAAACAGCAGAAATAACTTTGAATAAAAAGAGGCACATGACAGTATCAAATATCAATGTATGTAGGTGAACATAAATCTACCAACTTTTCCACAGTTTAGCTGTTGTGAATTGAGCTGCTATAAACATTGATGTGGCTGCGTTACTATAGAATGTTGATTTTAAGTCCTTTGGGTATAGACCGAGGAGTGGGATAGCTGGGTGTAATGGTGGTTCCATTCCAAGTTTTCTAAGGAATTTCCCATACTGCTTTCCAGGCTGGTTGCACCAATATTCAGTCCCACCATCAATGAATGAGTGTGCCTTTCCCCTCACATTTTTGCCAACATTTATTGTTGTCTATATTCTTAATAACTGCCATTCTGACTGGTGTGAGATGAAATCTTAGAGTAGTTTTGATTTACATTTCTGTAATTACTAGAGATGTTGAACATTTTTTCATATATTTGTTGATCGAATGTATATCTTCTTCTGAGAAGTGTCCTTAAATAGATGAATGGATACAGAAACTGTGGTATGTATACACAATGTAATATTACTCAGCATTAAAAGAGAATAAAATTATGACATTTGCAGGTAAATGAATGGAGTTGGAGAATATCATGCTAAGTGAGGTAAGCCAATCCCAAAAAAACAAAGTCTGAGTGTTCTCTATTATAAGTGGATACTGATCCATAATGAGGGAAACATGGGACAAAAGGAGAAGCTTTGATGGGGTAAAGAGGAGGGAAGGGAGGGGAGGGGGCACGGGGGCAGGAAAGATGGTGGAATGAGATGGACATCATTACCCTAGGTACATGTATGACTGCATGAATGGTGTGACTACATCGTGTACCACCAGAGAAATGAAAAGTTGTGCTCCATTTGTGTACAATGAATCAAAATGCATTCTGCTGTCATATATGCTTAATTAAAATATGTAAATCAACTAAATGAGTAAAATCTACCAACTTTGCATGGACAGATATAATTTTCTTATCTCTATCCCAGTGGAAAGTAATATTCTATCAATGATGGTTTACTGTGCTGAGGAAGAAACTGACTCATGGGTAAGAGCCATGATTCATTCCTGAGTTATAGCTCTTCCTGTAAGGTTAAAACATGAGCCAGTCTTGTTCACCATAAATTTATGCAGCAGCCACATTTACAACTGTAATAGTGGGGGGATGTGAAAGGGGAGTATCTTCAGAAAATATGATTTGAGTTGAAAACAATTCCCACTATGTATCTGAAGGAAAAGTGAAAAATAACCACAGAGACTAAAAGTAAAACTGTTTATAAATTTTAGATCACCAGTCCAGAAATGATGATTCATGGTTACACACATCCACATAATGTAAACAGATACATAGATTATTATCTGTGAAGTACCTAGTTTAGTCTAACAAACTGCAGAAATTTACAATAAGTATTTTTTAAAAGCACTGAGTTTTTTGTTTTTGATTTTCATTTGGTACATAAATAAGACAAATAGAATTCTAAATAGAATTGCTTCTTTAAAAGTAAGATCTGGAGATATATATATATATATATATATATATATATATATATATCTCACATTTCCAGATGTAATATATACACACACAATGAAATATTACTCAGCCATAAATAAAAATGAAAATATGGCAATGAAAATATGGCATTGGCTGGTAAATGGATGGAACTGGAGGCTCATGCTAAGTAAAATAAGCCAATCCCCCCAAACCAAAGCCAAATGTTCTGATATGCAGATGCTGACTCACTATAGAAGAGAGGGGTGGGAAAGTGGAAGTTTACCAGATTGGACAGAGGGAATGAGGGAAAGGGAGGAGGAGTGGGAATGGGAAAGACAGTAGGATGAATGGGACATAACTTTCCTATATTCCTATATGAATACATGACCAGTGTAACTTCACATCCTGTACAACCACAAGAATGGGAAGTTAAACTCCATGTATGTATAATATGTCAAAATACATTCTACCTTCATGTATAACTTAAAACAACAACAACAACAAAAAGTAAGATCTGGGAGCCATTTGTAGCTACTCTGGATCTCCATTGTAGTAGTAAGGGGATAGAAAGTCCAGTTCCAGATGTCCAGCCCCAGCAGTCGACCCAGCTATAAAAACAGAGTGAGCCTGTGCTGCTTCAAACTCTTCATCTAGGATGCTTCAGTGAGAGCATTTTATGGGGTAATCATTTTTCTTCTTTCTTAAGATTATTTATAATTTTTCACTTAGTCTATAAACCAGTATTTACATGTGTCTGTCACAAATGTTCAACCCTATTCCAAAACATATTAGAGAGAACCTGTGGAAAATATGTGTGTTGTGTGGGCACATAAAAGGACATTTTTTGGGGCTGGGGATGTAGCTTAAGCAGTAGCGCGCTTACCTGGCATGCATGCAGCCCGGGTTCCATCCTCAGCACCACATACAAAGATGTTGTGTCCGTTGAAAACTAAGAAATAAATATTAAAAAAAAATTCTCTCTCTCTCTCTCTCTCTCTCTCTCTCTCTATAAAAAAAAAAGTTGAGTTTTCAGTCCCCATCTCTTGGGGAATTGTAAAAATCCCTCTTCCATTCTTCCTCTTTACTGAGCCCACTGCCATATTTTTTTTTTTTTTGGTTCAGCTTTACAAGAAACTCTAGTTTGTATTTAACACAATGCAGAGTATTTGTGGAAACAAGAAAGAGAAACTTGCTACCTTATCTTTAATGTTAAGAAAATACAAAGATACGACAGTTGAGGTAGTTGTCAAAAGCAAATACCTTTGATACTTAGAACAGCATAACATTCGGAAAAATGACTTCTTAAAAATGTCAGTTTTCTTGTCTGTGAAACAAACAAAATAATAGCATCTACATCTTAACGTTCCTGTGAGGATTAAATGAAATAAAGTTCATGAAGCACTGTGTATGCTATCTTATTTAATTCTTAAACCATTCTAGGAAATGAAACTTTATTATTTCTCACTCTACAGATTTGCTAATTAAAATTTCTGTGTTCATGCTGTGTGATTATGGGCAAGATAAACACAGCTCTGTCTGGTGATAGAGCCTGAATTATCACTGCATGGGACTCATGCCTAGCAGCTCACTAGTTTCTAATGAGGAAGGATCTGAGTCACTTTCAGAACTCTGCTATGTATTCCATCCTTGTAACTGTGATATATGTAAACAGTTGTGCTCACTTGTGTCTACTTTTCATACTAAAGATTCAGTCATTTCAAATCCAACATTTAGTTATTATCTTAAAATCACAAATCTATAAATCTCAAGTGTTGCTTTAGTTTGAAGTTAACAGGCAAATCCCAAAGGATAGCTTCCATAAAGTTTTGGAGGCTTAGAGTAGAAAGACCAAGTCAGCAACTCATAGGAAGTGGATTTCCCTCACAGTGTTCTACAGGGGCACCTGAGGAAACTGTTGAGGATCCGCTAGAACAAAAAGAGAGAGCATTGACCCCGGCCCAGCAGCAAAGAATTCAAAGTTCCTTCCAAAAACATTTGTAGAGTATCTTCTATGATCGAGGCACTACAATAGGTGTTATAAGCAAATGACAGACCCATGTTAGACCACAAATACTGTTTTACCATGGGGAGGAAAGTGGCTTGTGACACATAACAGCAGATATTTTAAACTCAGAACTTGTATAAAGTTAAGAAAAGGCTATTATATATTTATTGTGTCAAATATTTTCCACTCTCAAGTTAAATTTTACCTACTTTACAGTCATTAATTTTATGGTAGGCCTTTCTGTTCTTTAAGCAGCTTCATTAAAAAAGGAATAAAAACTTTATATTTCCTTCTTTACAGAAGAACAGATTATTATGTAATCTGCTATTACATAATAATAATTATGTAATAATTATTAATTAATTAATGTATTATAAGATGCCTCAAACTAATGCCTGATGTAAATTATTTTAATCCTAGTTCAAACCTACAGAATCAGAATAATCTTCTATTTTACAAGGGAGGAAATTTTGACTCAAGAAAAGAAGAAAATAATAGACACAGATCCACAATTTAATGGAGGCATTTATGACTTCAAAGCTTATCCCTTTTTACTATAATATACAGCAGTTTTGAAATCTATCTACATTAGTCTGCTGCATTTAATGATGCAAAAACAGCCAATTATCCACTGTTTGATTTACATTCCTCCTCTATATTGTTCACAGAACAATATACAGATGTTAAGAATATACATTTTAATAATATACTTGGGAAAATGCAAAATTATCTATTCATATAAAAACTGCTGTTTCTGTCAATGGTGTACATCTATGAACACTGTTTAATTATCATTAACACTTTATAGGACCCAATAAAATGAAAACTCCTACTAGAGGCACAGAAAGTCACATAGTCATTCCTGTGTTAGTCAGTTTTTCAGTGCTGTGACCAAAATACTCAACAAAGACAAATAAGAAAAGGGAAAGTTTATGTGGGTTCACAGTTTTAGTGGTGGTAATCTCTTCACAGTGTCTGAGGTTTAATTCATGGCCAGCCGGCTCCATTGCTCTGGGCTGGAATTGAGGCTGAACATCATGGCTAAAATGTGTGGTGGAAGAAAGTTTCTCAGCTTATGGCTGCCAGGAAGCAGAAAGAATGTGGGGAAGGGGCCACATGGCAGACGAAGCCTTTTAGGGCATGCCCCCAGTAACCTACCATCCCTAGACACACCTCATGTGCCTACAGTTTCTACCTAATCTATCCATTTAATCATTTTACTTCTGAATGCTCATGCATTAACACAGACTTGGGGGAACACTCATATTCAAACCATAACATTCTGCTCTTAGTACCTAAAAGTTTGTGTCTAACACACAATGCAAAATGCATTTAGTTCATCTCCAACAGTCCCATAGTTTGAATAGTTCCAGCCTTGACAAAAGTCCAAGTCTGAGTTCTTTTTTAAAAAAATTAATTAATTAATTATTTGATTTTTTAATTAGTTACACATGACAGTACAATGATCTTGACATTTTGTACATTTGAACCAAATGGGGTAAAATTTCTCATTTTTCTGATTGTACAGGTTGCAGAATCACATTGGTCATATAGTCACGTATATACATACAGCAATAATAATGTCTATTTTATTCTGCTGCCCTTCCTATCACCCCTTCCCCTCCCCTCCCCTCCCATCACTTCTCTCGATCCAATCTAATGTGACACACTTTTTTTTTTTCTCCTCACAACATCATACATGTATGACTCAAGGCAAACTCTTGGCTGTGAGCCCTGTAAAAATCAAAATAAAATTACATAAATACAATGGCACAGAGCAAATAGTCCTATTCCAAAAAGGAAAAATAAGGCAGAGAAAGAATGGCTGAAACCATAACAAGAAAAAGAACACTGCTTGGCTAACAAGTACTACAGCCCTACATCTAGCATCTGGGGCACCTGGCAATGAGATATGCTCTTCAAAGGACTTGGGCAGTCCTACATCTTTGGCCTTGCCTGTTGCAGCACACATGGGCTCTCATGCTAGTTCTTTCTGTAGCCAGCAGCTTTCTGTGGCAGACAGTCCATATTACTGGCATATTTTTGTTTCTAGGTTCTCCATTCTGGTTTTGGCTTCACCTTCATAGCTTCACACACTGCCTTCTCAGGGACAGCTTATAGGGATTCTCACCATGCTATAATTTCCCTGACCTTTCAGGCCTTCCTTTGAAATCTCAGTAGAAGTCCCCGTGATCCCATAACTCCAGCATCTTGTATTCCAGCAGAACCAGCATCATATGCATAACACCAAGGTCTGAGTCAGCTCAAGCAGTAAGCCGAGTCCTTTTGGACCATGACTTCAGTGGCCTCTGAGTACTTGGGCGACTAAGCATGGTGAAACAAATTTTGGGGAAACAGCTTTCTAGGCATGTGGGCAGGGTGCCCCCAAGTTCTCTTACATGAGTTTTACTTCTACACCCTTGAGTCGTCAATGGGTGTGATCTTGATGATTCATGAGATATACAAAAGGTATATTTTCAATTATATCTGTGCAAAGTACTTAGCTTCTTTTTAGTAATGATAATCTCTTTAAGAATCACAACCTCCTCAGACCCAATTTTATGTGTGCTTCTTCTATGGCTAAACTCTGAGCTTTGGGGGGCTCCTCAAAGCTCTTGAGCTTTCCCAATCTTTCCTGCCTGCCCTTTGCTTCCAATTCTCACAACAAGACTGGCTAAAAACTTGTAGCAACACCCGTGCCACCATCTGAATGCTGTGTTCCCTTAAAATTTTCTCCACCAGATTAATTAATCCATCACCTTCAAATTTACATGAAATCTCAGCACATGGGAAAAAGTAGACATGGTCTGTGATAGATGGGAAACATACACACACATGTATGTGGATATATACATACATGCATACATGGTAAAGGGAGATTTCCCTTTGCCACATATTGAGAATACAAGACACAAACTCTCATTGAAGTTTAAGAAATTTGACAAACAACCATAAACACAAGACAAAATGTGATGGAAATCATATAAGAAACAAAGTTTTTAAAATTAATTTTTAAATGTGTAGATGACAGTGGAATTCATTTCAATTATATTACACATATAGAGCATAAATTTTTCATATCTCTATTACAAAGTATATTGTGTCTTCATACATGTATTTTGGATAATGATGTCCATCACATTCCACCATCATTTCTAACCCCATGCCCTCTCCCTTCCCCTCCTACCCATATCTAGAGTTCATCTATTTCTCCCATGTTCCTCCTCCCTACCCCATTATGAATCAGCCTCCTTATATCAGAGAAAACATTCAGCATTTGGTTTTTGGGGATTGGCTAACTTCACTTAGTATTATCTTCTTTAACTTCATTCATCTACTTCCAAATGCCATGATTTTATTCTCTTATTGCTGAGTAATATTTCATTGAAATCAAGAATCAATAAATGTGATGGGTTCAAACTAAAAAGTTTCTTCTCAGCAAAAGAAACAATCTGTGAGGTCAATAGAGAGCCTACATCTTGGGAGCAAATTTTTACCCCTCACACATCAGATAGAGCAATAATCTCTAGGGTATATAAAGGATTCAAAAAGCTAAACACCAAAAAGCCCCAATAACCCAATCAATAAATGGGCCAAGGACCTGAACAGACCTTTCTCAGAAGATTATATACAATCAATCAACAAATACATGGAAAAATGTTCATCATTGTTAGCAATTAGAGAAATACAAATCAAAACTAAGATACCATCTCACTCCAGTCAGAATGGCAGCTATTATGAATACAAACAACAGTAAGTGTTGGTGAGGATGTGGGGAAAAAGGTACACCCATACACTGCTGATGGGACTGCAAATTGGTGCATTCCATATGGAAAAGCAATATGGCGATTCCTTGGAAATTTGGGAATGGAACCACCATTTGACCCAGCTATCCTTCTCCTCAGTCTATATTCAAAGGACTTAAAAATAGCATACTATAGGGACTCAGCCACATCAATATTTATAGCAGCACAATTCACACTAGATAAACTGTGGAACCAACCTAGATGCCCTTCAGTAGATGAAGGAATAAAGAAACAAAGTTTTGATCATAAAGAGAAGTAGAAGTAAACTTCACATGATCATAAAGTCATGTGAAGATGAAGGCAGACATCAGTGATGCAACAGAAAGCAAGAAATGCCAAAGATGGTCAGCAAGCCACCAGGAGCTAGGAGAGGGGCATGGAGATTTTCCCTCACAGCCCTCATACCTGTGATTCCAGACTTTCCCAACACCTTGATTTCAGGCTTCTAATCTACAGAACTCTGAGATAATATATTTCTATTGTTCAAAAAAAGTTTAGCATTTTCTAGAAGAAATATTTGAAGCAACAAATTGAAAAGTCTATCTGCAAGTGGAAAAATTTTTTAAAAAATCACTGAGGATTATTATACTGTAATGGGAGAACAGCAATAACAATTAGAAAGATCTTCAAAAGAAGTTGGTAAATTCTGTTATGGTATTTTACCACACATACACACATACAAAACTTGAAAAATGATCAGAAAGGAAAGATAAAAGAGAGCTTGTAAATTTACTCTTATGGTGTAGCATCCCCATGTTGACTGCATCTTGTTGATTGGATGCCAGTTGCATGGTGGTAGGAAGCTCTTTTCTAGATGAGGAAAGCAAACATGGTGCTAATAAACTAGAGGAGGGCCAGGTGTGTGTGTGTGTGTGTGTGTGTGTGTGTGTGTACACAAAGAGGCTCTTTTTTTTTCATATTTAGTTGTTTCTTCTTTCCTGAGTATATTGGGTAGAGTAGAGCTTAAAAAAAAAAAAAATAAGAAGACCCACATGCTTCTCATTTAGGCATCAATATTATTGCTTAAATTTTTTTTTTGTAAATACTTTAAGGAGACAGATACATTATTATTTATGAACTGAATACACTTGAGCATCAGTGTAAAACTTTAATACTGAGGCATTACCAGGTTTGCTTTTGGTGTGCAAAATTAATTAGGATGAAGTAATTATAGAAAAAGTCAAATGTTTGCTTTCTTCAATAACATATTGGGACCAAAAAGATGAATGGTAATGACAAGCTCATAAGGCTTTTCTTTAAGATGACCACAAAGATTGCTGCTTCTATTTTTATTTTTTTATCCTTACTACATTTGGGTTTTATTGTTTATTTTGCTATTTCTAGTTCAGTGGAAAGTTTACCTCACGTCCAATAATTGGTTAAATATTTAATACTTTAGCTGGTCACGGTGGCGCACACCTGTAATCCCAGAGGCTTGGGAGGCTAAGGCAGGAGGAAAGTAAGTTCAAAGCCAGCCTCAGCAAAAGCAAAGCACTAAGCAACTCAGTGAGACTGTGTCTCTAAATAAAATACAAAATAGGACTGGGGATGTGGCTCACTGGTTGAGTGCCCCTGAGTTCAATCTCTGGTACCACCCCTGCCACAGCAAAAAAAAAAAAAAAAAAAAAAAGTTAATATTTTAGATATCAAAGTAAAGTTTACTGAGGAGGAATAGATTTCTTCTCTAATGATCTTTTTTTGAGGGGAATGGGAGATACATTTCAAAGTAAGTTTTAGTGAACTCTCTGCTCAGAGAGGAATGTGTGGGTATTTTCTTCTTAATGCAAAATCTTATCTCCTGATTATAACTTTAACAAATAAAGGTAGTGCATAATAAAAAAGTAAAACAAAACAAAACAAAAAAACAAGGCCAAGTCTGAGATCTGCAGTCACCAGTCAACCAGCCATATGGAGGCCAACAGGACTAAAGGTGCTGTCTGTAATTTGTGATGGGAACACTAATAATATATTTATAAATAATAGTAATGGAAGAATGAAGTTACTAAAAATAAGAGCTTAGTTTAGTGTGGCTTCCCCCCCCTCCCCCACTACGGGGAACCTAACCAAGTAGAATTCTACCACTGAGCCACATCACCAACCATTTTTATTTACTTATTACATTTTGAGACCCAGTCTCACTAGGTTGCTGAATTTGGCCTTTAACTTGCTATCCTCCTTCCTCAGTCTTGCAAGTTGCTAGGATTATGGGCAAGCACCACTGCACCTGGCATGTTTTTTTTTTTTTTTCTTTCTTTCCACTTCCAACCTTGAAAATATGCAAAGCAAAAGGGAGGTGGGGAGGGGTGAGAGGCGATAGAGGATTGAAATGGAATGTTAGCATTGGAATAGTGGGAAGAACAGAGGGGTTAGAATTAGAATACATCATAGTTTATTGCTGGGCACAGAGACGTTAGAGAAGGACACTTATTCTCTTTGTACATCATTTTCTTATCTGTGTTATATTAAAACAATATAACTGCATGAGAAGTGCCTTTGTAAACTGTCATGCAGTGTAAAAATGCCAGTTATCATTATTCACACTCCCAGAGAGAACTAGGTGACAAACTTCTGCCCTAAGAAAGGTGGGTTAGAAGCTTTGTCTTATCACAAACCCCCCCATCACTCAGCCATAGATGAACAACTGGGCCACTTTGGGATAAAGATTCACCAAAGCTTCCAAAGTGGAGAAATTTGTCACCAATGAAATGAACGATATACAGCAAGCCATGTTTCTTGGGGTCTTAGGTAAATGACTGAACAGATATTGACAGCATGACTACTTCCCAGAAAAAAAAACTGTCTACGAGATATTTTTGGACAATAGCTGAGAATGTTGGAAAAATTGCTTGAGTCCCTTCCTCTGTGTGCAGAACTCACACAGAGAGTGATGTAGGCCAGAAATTGAAAAATATTGCCAAATGTCCACACAGTGGAGGAAACACTCTCTTCTCCCCTTCTCTTTGAGCCCGTTTCCCACCCTCCTGCCACACATTGATTTATCAGAAGGCTCAGGATGCATACACTTGTTAGGATGCTCAACTTTCCTGATTTTGCCAACTTTATACCAAAGTGCTGATTTAAAATGCCATCTAATCTAGATATCTATAGTTAATGATACCAGGGAAGTTTTTAGACTCCTGAAATAATCTTTTTTTCTCCATACCATCTCTTTTCCCCTCTAAATTATAAACACCAAGAAGCTACAGACTATATGTATCATGTTAATCAAGATATCTCCCTTGCCTAAAACAGTGCCTGACATATCATAGATTTTAAAGAACCAAAGTTGTTCATAAGCAGATCAATGAAGAAGGTGGCAAAGGACTTAATTACTGGATTTGAAATCTGGCTCCACCCATTCCTTAAGAGATACTAAGCAAGGATTGCTTTTAAAATATAGCCTCCCTAATTCTCAGTATTATCTGAAATATGGGTAAAATAATTACATTTTTTAGGATCGCTAGTAGAATCAGATGAATTTCTTTTTTTTGTTTTGCAAAGCACTTTGGCACAGGACTGAACTTGATCCCCTTTCCCCCCATGTCAAACACTTCAAAATGATATATAAGGACTGTCAATATTCATTCTCACATTTTATTTCAAACATCATCTGTTGTTGACACGTGAAGCCATCTGTACCCAGTCTACTGTCCACATTAAGGTGATTTTACTTTCAACCTCGGTGTTAACTTGACTTTATTATCACAGAAATTCTTCCCAGAAAGATGAAGCTGCAAGTAACTATCATTTATTTCAGAACCTCCTGAGTTTGTCTTTAAAATCTATTTGTTCTCATTAAGTAAATAACCTCCTCTCAGAACAATAGATCTTGCAGCTGAGTTCATAAAATGATGGTTTACTCCTCAAAGACTCTTCCAAATCCTGCCCTTACTGTGTCCATTAGTCTTATTATATTATAAACTTGGTTCAGTACCAAGCAGATCACACCACTGAAAGTCATGGCATGCCTTAAAGTAGGTCCGACAGTCTTAAAAACAGTGTTTTTCAAATCCTCTTCTCTCCTGCAAGATGCAACTAGGATGATGTTGAGGTAGTAAGTGGCCTCTCTGGATGCAGTAAGTCTCTGCTTGATTTAATGGGATATTGTTCTGGTTTCTTAAGATAGTTTGCTGTTGACAGTCTCTGCTGACAAAATTATCCAGGTAAGTATAATGAATTACTTGTTATTTCCTGAAGATGTCATTTTTTAAAAAAAATTTCAGCTTTTAATCAGGTTTCTTTGATCGTCTTTTCTGCACTCCACCAGATCATTTCCTTTGCACCACCTCTTCATTGTTTTTTTTTCATTTCCACAGCACTGAATTATGAATCTGAAGTCCTGAATGACCTCATATGCTAAAAGTATCTGTCTTTTTTTTTTTTTTTTTTTTTTTTTAGCTTTTAACTCTTTCTCCAATTTCATTTTCAGGTCATCCATCCTAATTCACGGCATCACATTTTCACAAAGGTAGAACTGGACTATTGGAGACTGTGGACATGAGTCAGTAAAGCCCTACTTTGTCTTGTTTGTTTCATGCTTCAGAGTGAACAAAGTAGAGTTTTTGTTTGCAGGTAGGCAAAAACCCTCTAACTTCCTTTCATGATTAGTTCAGATCACTAATGAAGTATTACTGTTGACTTACACAACATTATAGGGGCTCGCTTTCCTGAGTAAGTTCAAAGCAGCCATTGAGGGGATACCTGAAGGGCCCTTCTTAGTTGCTCCTGGTTGATCAAAGAGGTTTCTTTGACTTATTGCAACAAGAGAATGAGAAGTACATAGTAAGCATAAAACTGGTCATTCCTTGGAGACATATGTGCCTGCTGTGGATCTAGAGGTATATCCTGTGGGAGTACATTTGTTGCTGGGCAGGCTTCAGAGAAGTCAGAAGCCGTTACATATACACAAGGGAAGGGGTTGTTTTCCACTCTGATGGCAAGCCTTCATGTGCTCTCTTATTCCCTGGCACTACTGGGTCCCCTTCCTAAGCACACCCTGCCCTTGGCTTAGCTGATTTGTTAGAGGTACCCAGTTGTTCCTTGGCCTGGGGCATCTGAGTCCTCGGCTTATCCATTCGGGACTGAAGGTCTGCCAGTATCTCAGTTAGATGATCTCTGTCCATTTCTTCCTGGATATCCACTAGATGAACAGCTTTATGCTCCTCATCAGCCAGCACTTGCTGAACTTTCTTAAATTCTTTTTGTATGAACTCCTTTATCTCTTTCTGAGTTACTTTAGGATCTGAACTCTTGAGCTTTAACTTTTCCACCAACTCTATAATGGCTGCCTTCACTCTAGTGGAGTCTTTGCTTATTAGTTCTTCAAAGGCTTCATCTAAGGTGTAAAGCTGGTGACCCTGCTGAGTCCCAAGGACACAGATGATGGGCCTGTCTTTCTGGGAGTAGGGGCTCAAATCAAGCCCTGGGTCTGCATACTTCCTCTTGGATGTTCTCTTTTCTTCCAGTGCTCTTTTTGGGTCGAATTTGCTTTCTGCCTTAGTTTCTCTTTCCGACACGCACCTTCCTTGGATGTCTTCTTCCATCATCTCGCTTTCTGGCTCACTGTCCTCCTCTTCACTCTCCTCACCGGTCTCGCTCCCTCCTTCCGAGTCACTGTCCTCCAAGGCGCTTTCTAGCTCCTGCCGCGGCGGCTCCACCTTGACCGTGATCTCTTCCTTCCCGGGCCTCTCCCCGCCGGCTCGCGAGGTCCTGGCCTGGAGGCCCTGCATGTTCTTGACCAGGTGGTGACTGGGGAACCTCCACTTGTGCTCGTCGGCGTGGCGGGTGCAGTAGTAGAAGCCGCATTCTCGGCACACTTCGTCGGCCCGCGGAGCCTGGTCGGGTTCGCACTGGTCACACGTGCCATCGTGCACCTCGTAGGCCGCGCACACTCTGGTGACCATGTGGGTGTTGTGATGTGGTCGAGGTCTCCGAGGCTCGCCGCTGCCCCTTGGCGAGGCCTCTTCGCTTCCCCTCCCCCGGCGCTGGGATCCGCGCCGCAGGAGTGGCCGCCTGGCTGGGGAGCGCGGCTCTGGGAAGCTGGACCTGGGGCTGAAGCAGCCCCCGCCGGGCAGCGAGCACTGCGCCTCCTGGTTGCTGGGTGTACTGGCGCCGAGCTCCGCTGGACTCCTGTTGATGTCATACTTTTTTAACATTCTGAATTCTAAGCTTTTTCACAATAAATTTCTCTCCCTCCTTCCCTCCTCTCTCCCTCCCTATCTTAGTATTATCTACTTTAACCTTTAACACTCAGACTAAATATTGCTTCTTTCACGAAATGTTTAACAAAACACGTTAACAGCCTGGATCACACACGTTTCTGTGTTTTGATGTTTAGAAGAAACTTGCTATAGAATCCTATTATTTTCTCATTGCCTGGCAATGCATTTTTCTTTTCCTAAGACAGTACACTCCTTGAAGGTAGGGACTGTGGCTTATCCATTTCATCATTAAGGTCTTAAATAGTGAAAAAAAAAATTTTTTTTAAGAACCTATACTAGTTGATGGATAATTATTTGCTAAATGATGAGTGAAAAACATTTAACTTAGCTATTTAAATGAAGACAACCGATTTAAAAAATATGAAATTAAGAAACGTCAGTAGGAAGCTGGGCCGCGGGCGCACACCTGTAATCCCAGTGGTTTGGGAGTCTGAGGCAGGAGGAAAGCGAGTTCAAAGCCAGTCTCAGCAAAAGCAAGGCACTAAGCAACTCAGTGAGACCCTGTCTCTAAATAAAATACAAAATAGGGCTGGGGATGTGGCTCAGTGGTTGAGTGCCCCTGAGTTCAATCCCTGCCCCCCCCCCAAAAAAAAAAAGAAAAGAAAAAGAAAAAGAAACTTCTGTAGGAAAGCATTTCAGTACATTGAAATGGTCGAAGATATTTTTGGACAAGACTAAAAACAGGAAACAAAGGCAAAAATTGACAAATGAGATTACATTTAAAAGCTTCTGCACAGCAATGAAAGCAATCAACAGGGTAAAGAGTCAACCTATAGAATGGGAGAAAATATTTGGAAAGTATGTATCTGATAAGGGATTGAGATACATAATGTATTTGGAACTCCAAAAACTCAATAGCATGTACACACACACACACACACACACACACACCCCTGATTTGATCACAGGAAGATATACAAATGGCTAAGAGATCTCTAAAAAAATTTCTCAAAGACAAAGATTATTAGATTAATGCAAATAAGGGAACCACAGTCAGATATCACCTCACCCCAGTAGGAATGGCTATTATCAAAAAGATTAAAGATAACAAGTGCTGGTAAGGATGTGGAAAAAAGGGAACACTTGCACAATGTTGGTGGGAATGTAAATTAGCATAGCCATTATGTAAAACAATATGGAGGTTCCTCAAAAAATTAAAAATAGACACCACATGATCCAATAATTGCACTCTTGGGAATATATTCAAAGGAAATTATATCAGTATGCTGAAGAGACATTCACACTCCCATGTTCACTTAGCACTAATTATAATAGCTAAGAAATGGAAATAACAGAAATGTTCATTATGGATGAATGGACAAAGGAGATGTTGTGCAGATACACAATGGAATACTATTCTACCATAAAAAGAATAAAAACCTGTCATTTGTGAAAACATGGATGGAATGGAAATAAAATGTTAAATGAAATAAGTGAGGCACAGAAAGACAAGTAGCACATGCTCTCATTCATATGTAGAATCTAAAAATGTTGATCTCATAAAGGTTGAAAGCAGAGTGGCAGTGACGAGAGGCAGGGGAGAAAAGGTGGCAGGAAGACATGGGCAAAAGTTGTCAACAGGTGCAAAGCTAGAGTGAGTGAGTGGCACGAAGTTCAGGTAGGCTATTGCATAATAGGTGACTATAGATAACAACAATATACTGTGAATTTTTAAAGAACGAGGAGAAAGGACTTTAAAAGTTTTCATCATAAAGAAGTGATAAATTTTTGAGAAGATAGATTTAATCTGATTTAAGCATTACACAATGTGTACATGTATAGAAACATTAGATCACCATATAATACAAGACTAATATGCACAGTGTTATGTTTTCATGTATTAACTAAAATGAATTTAATTTAAATGCCCTTTTTTGGAAGTACAGAGAATTGAACTCAGGGCTTTGCACATGCTAGGCAAGTGCCACACCACTGAGCCACATTCCCAACTTTAAATGCATCTAAAAAAATTTTTTATTGGGGCTGGAGATGTGGCTCAAGCGGTAGCGCGCTGGCCTGGCACTCGTGCCGCCAGGGTTCGATCCTCAGCACCACATACAAAGATGTTGTGTTCCCTGAAAACTGAAAAATAAATATTAAAAAATTCTCTCTCTCTCTTTAAAAAAATTTATTGCATGTTTTAAAAAATAAAAGATTAAATAAATATTTGTCAAGAAAACTTGGGCTTGTTCTCATAGTAGCTTCCTTTGTATTTTCTAATGTAGTTCTTTTAGTTTTAGGGAATGCTGAGAAATATTAACCTCTGAAGTACTAGCTCTCCAAGCCAGGTAAAGAGGCCCTGTTTGTGTGTCCATTCTCTTTTAAAAAGGTAATTTCTTATTTCCTTTCCATTTAACAATTACTGATGATGATTATGAATGTACAGCTGGCCCAGCCATACTACCAGTGTAGCCAATAGCTTTTTTTACCCCTTCAGGGAAATGGCATCAGTCTGTATATAAAGGTTGTCACTTTCATGATCTGAAATAAAGGTGGGCATTTTACATAGCCTAATCAGGGCTAAGAGAAGGACTAAGTTTTACAGTGGTGTGAAATTTATAACACTGTGTTGGCTGATAAAAATGATGCCTTACATAGTCATGTTTCTATTTAAGTATTATTTACCCCCTATGCACAGTATGTACTTTTTAAAAATAGCCACAATCAATCCAATACTTGAGCTATTACAGGCAAATTTATATTATAGCAGTATAATTTCATTTTGCTTCATCTAAACTGAAATCTAAAAGTTCTATAAAAGTTTGAGAGCTCATAGCCAACAGCTTTCCACAGGGGCTAAGTTAAGTTTTGCAGCAGTAAAGCATTTCTTAGATGTCAGTACACTGGCCATCAGAGAAAACATAGAGAAGAAAATTTAAGTACAATCTGGAGAGTACTAATGACAGTGAGCCTGCATCAATGTTCTAGAAGGGAAAGTAATCCATTATTGAAGAGTGCAAAATGTATGTATTGTTAGTTTTGGATCATTTTGGATCACTTGCAGGTATACTTATTTAATAAACATGTTTAATATTCAGCAGTTGAATATTTAATATTCAACTATTTTCATCACTTTTTCTTAGCTGATACCTAAAAATGAAAGAATATATTTTTTTTATATTTATAATACAAGCCAGTTAGCTATCTGAGTACTCTGTGTAACATTTGGCACATATCATCATCATCATAATAAGCATTATATCATAATGTGTCAAGTCCCAATGGTCCTTATTTATGTGCAGCTTAAATTCATCAAATTTTTCAGGACTACGGGTAGTAATTACACTAGTTCACAATAAGGGTATTTTACTTTTTGCCTTTAACATGCATGACCTTGTGATCCTTAAACATCTCTGTGACTTAGTTATGTACCCATTTTATAGAGAAGATGGAGGCTCAACCAGAAGTAACTTTCCATAGGTTGCATAGTAAGTGAATGATAGAACAGGAGCCAGAAGCCAGAACGTCTGTCTCCCAGAAATAGGCCCCTGTTCTATAATACACAGCTCCCTCTTAATATATTTAAAAATAATTACAGAAGAGATGTTACAGATCCTTCAGATGGAATCTGATCAATGTTCATTTTGAGGAAAATGAACAAATACAGCATTAATTTAAATTGCATTCTCCGTTTGAGGACAGTAATCATGAAAAGAAATTAAAACATTGAGTCTAAGATTGATTTTGCTGTCTTTGCTGCAACCACTGAAGCACCATGAAGTTTGTAGAAAGACTTTTTCCAGAGACCATTTTATCTTCCCTGTGTTAGAGCAATAAATAAATCTGAGTACTCAGTGCATTATTTATTATATTGGATTTGAACTCAGACCTTTTTCTGCAGATGTTTCTATACTTTGCAAATGGAGGACCAGGGCAAATACATGTCCATGAGTGCCATATCACCAGCTGATAACATGCATTTCTTGTTTTCAAGCAGTAGCATGTGCCAGACCCTATGCCAGACACATGTTTTACATATAATTTTAAAATTAATGTTCATATCAATTTCACACTCATTTTATGGGTATGAAAACAGGCACAGTGGAGTTAAGGAATGTGTACAAATTCACACAGGTGTTGAGTGACTGAGTCAGGATTAGAAACCAGGTCTTTTGGATTTCCAAGCTCCTTCTGCTCTATGACACTGCTTTCTTTCATCACATCTTGGAAATTTACAAGTACAAAGGATGTGATGGCAGACTCCTGATGGAGGGGAGAGAGAGAGAGAGAGAGAGAGAGAGAGAGAGAGAGAGAGAGAGAGAGAGAGAGAGAGAGAGAGAGAGAGAGAGAACAGAGCTTGGTAGGAAAAGGGAGTTATGGTATGTGGGAAATACATGTAGACAGCAATCAAGAAGATACGGCTTCAGGACCTATAGAGATGTCACATGACTATTCTACCATTTAACTTCTTTGTCAGTGGAATGTGGGGGTTGGGTTTGATCGATACTTTTCTAAACAGGTTCTATAAGTTCCAGAGGTTCAATGAGTGACCTGGTTTCTAGGAAGACACAACAAAAAGTGGAACTCATCTCTTTATAAAAGTCATGCATAAGTTAAAAAGCATTTTTACACTAAACTAAAACAGTTTTGCTGAGCATTGGTGTGTGCTATGAATTTACTGAGTGCACAGTGAGTTGTGTATGTAGTTATGGGAGAGAAAACACAGTCCTCATCTTTCACTCATGAATAACAGGGATGAGATCACTGTCTTAATGGGGGCAAAAAAGACTTCAAAGATTATACAATAATAAATACATAACTGCAAATTGTGGTAAGTGCTAGTATTAAAAGTTCAAGGTGGTCTGAGAAACTATAACTGATGATATAATTCAGATTATTGTGGAGATGGAAGTTTTCTCTGAGGGAGTGACATTTAAATCAAGAACTGAGAAAGGACCAGGAAATTAGCCAAGAAGAGTGAGAGACTATCCCAGGCAGGCAGGCAAAAATGAAATAATAATTTTTTAAATATTTATAATACAAGCCAGTTAGCTATCTGAAATTATATGAAAATTATATGAAAATCTTGGAGTTAGAAAGATCTTATCAGAAAAAGGTTTTGTACAAGACCCATGAATGTGCCCACCAGATTCACAAGGTCCCATCAACCCCTCTCCTCATTTGGTCTTGGAGTTTTCTAAACTGGTTGTCTTAAGCTCTCCTAGGGCCTTATCACAATTCAAAACAGCAAATTTTATGTGCTTAAAATGTCCATAGAAAAGTTTTTTCCCTTTCTATAGAAACTTTTCCAGACCATGGAAACATATGGAATCATTCTTATAAAATTTTAGAAAATTAGCAAAACCCTGATATCTAAATCTAAGCAAAAGCAAAACAAAACAATCAATCTTACTTTTGAGCAGAGATACAAAGTGACAAAATGAGATTTAAGCAAGCAGATTCTTAAAGTAGAAGAATAATTACATGAAGAACAAGTGGAACTTATTTCTAACATAAAAAATAGCATTATAAAATTTTATTAATATAGTGTACTTACAATAGCTCAAAGGGGAAAAGCCTGAGATCAGAAGCTGTGGCTGCAGCTGTGTACTGAGAGTGGGGTAGAGAGAGTTGCCTTGAGAGCCAGGTACATTTTTACCAGGAAGAACAAATTGTAAGAAAACTGTGTTTCTTGGAGACCAAAACAGCATCTTGAGAAAAGAAGCTTCCAAGAGGACTGGCTGGAGGCCATTAGCCTGTGATCACTGAAGCCCCAGGGGATTGAGGGAGATGAAGGAGCTTATAAGTGGCCAGCAGAAGGGGGGCCTTTCCTCTTTCTAGAGAGGTAGAGAAGAGAGCCCCAGTGGGCAGATCTGCAGAGAACCACTAACCACTAAAGAATTCTATGATGTAGAGCAGGTCCTCCTTGGTGATCAACCCCATCCAGGGGTCTCCAGTGCTGGACTGACATTGTGTCAGGTATCTATGACTGTGCTCTTCTTACCGCCTCAATCTCTGGGTAAGAAATGGCAGTCAGCAATATGGGAAGAGGGGTAAAACAAATTGGGGAGAATGGTAGCTGTCCATTCCTTTCCCAAATGTAGGTTTTCTAGATTAAATGTGGTGCTCCACTTAACTAAGCAGAGATTTTTCCTTCAATGAGTTTGGAAAAAAAAAAAATCTAGCACCATAGTAGAATTATGTAATTCTCAAGGACACCTGCACTCGTCAATACTGGAAAGTTAGAGAACATTTTATTAGGTAAAAATGACCCCCAAACTGATGGGACCTACCTGAGATTTCAGTCAGGGCTTGGGAAGATGAGGCCCATGACGCAAGTTTGACGGGGCCTCGTGAGAAAGAATAAAGTTGCTTACAGTCAACCAAATTCAGCTTGTTCATAAATAGACAATTTCTGGTATTATTTTTTCACAACAATTTCATTTCTCTCCCTAAATTTTAAAACTAACCCCACCTATCTGGATAATATACCATATACAAACATTCACTTTAAAACAGGAAAATTTGTGCCTAGAAATTAGTGTTAATTTCTAACCAGTTACCATGAAAAAGTATATTTTTACTCTCCTGAAGCTGCGTTGCTCAAAGCATTTCCATTTTTAAAAATATTTTAAATTGTAAAAATTGCCTTTATGTTAACAATGCTTTATTTTATTTTACCTTATAAATTAATTTTTAGTTCAAACTTCACATACTGAATTGGCATTATATTCTTATTTATAACTACAACCAATGTGAGTCATCAAACAAAAGGATTTCTAGAACACATTATCTTTACTTCTACCAGAAAAACACTGTTGGAGATACAATACTTGATGTATTATCATATAATGTTTTTCCAGAAATTTTATCCTAATCTATTGTGGTTTGGGATATGAGGTGTCTCCCAAAAGTTCTTGTTAGAAAATGCGAGAATGTCCAAAGGTAAAATGTTCAGATTATTATGAGAGCTGTAAACTAATCAGATTAATACATTTGATGAATAGATAAATTAAATTGATTAACTGGGTTGTAACTGGAGGCATATGGGACGTAACTGGAGGAAGTAAGTCACTGGTTATTATATCTGGTGTAATGGATTTCTCTCTCTCTCTCTCTCTCTTTCTCTCTCTCTCTCTCTCTCTCTCTCTCTCTCTCTCTCTCTCTCTCTCTCTCTCTCTCTCTCTCTCTCTGCTGCCTGGCTATCATGAGCTGAGCTATCATGAACTTTCCTCCACCATGCCCTTCCATCATGATAATCTTCTTCATCTTGGGCCAAGATGAACTTGGCTGAACATGGAATAAACTTCTGAAACCATGAGCCCCGATAAACTTTCCCTCCTCGAAGATATTCTTGTCAGCTACTTTAATTTTAGTGATGAAAAGTTTACTAAAACATGGTCTCAAATATCTATTCACATGTTTCTTTTCTTTCTTTTTATTTCTATGTTTGGTGTTTTGCCTTTTTATGTATACGTTTCTGCTCAAATAATGCATTTACTGTATGTAATTATGATTAATGACACTTTTTCAATGATCTTAAATAATCTTGTTCACAGCAACATTTAACCTCAGTCTTTTAAAGTTAATTTTGAAAGTTTACACATTCTTGTGATAGACATCATTATCCAAAGTACATGTATGAAGACATGAATTGGTGTGAACATACTTTATATACAGAGATACGAAAAATTGTGCTCTATATGTATAATAAGAATTGTAATGCATTCTGCTGTAAAGTATTTAAAAAATAAAATCAAATATTAAAAAAAGAAAGTTTACACATTATTAATAGAGACTATATTTACATGACTTAGAAACTAAAAGTCATATATTTGAAGTTATAAAGTCTTGCTCTCAATGTATCTCGCCATATCTCCCATTCCTCCCACCAAATTCATTCATATTTTTATTAGTTTCTTAAAACTAATTCACTTAGTTCCTCAGGAAAATTGGATCCAAGGTTTTGGGTCAAAAAGTTTCTGGAATTTGTGACCCATTTTAAGGAAAAGAAAACAAAATTTCAAATACAAACTTGGTGCTACTTGTAATTCAAATATTTAATTTATAAACAATTTATGAAAACATAACTATTTGACCTCAATGTAGCCCTTCTGGGGCTTTGAAATTCCTCTGATTCTAAAACTTTATTAGTTTCACAGTGAAGCTGACCTTTTGAATCTTTCCCGGTGTTTTGTTTTATAAAAGTTACTATTTATTTTTGTTTTCCTCTTTTCTTCACTCAAATCTTTTACCATATGTTCTTTCCCTACTGCCCCCCTTTTATTATAGATATTCTTGCATTTAGGTAGGTTTGTAAATTGCTCCATTGGTTACCTTTATTCTTATACTTTTATGTAATACTTAGTTCCCAATTTCATTAGAGTACCTATGAGTTTTGCATTCTTAATAAGAATAAAATTAGCTTAGATTGTCTTCTCTAAAATTAGCTTATATTGTCTGCCCTCACCATTCATATTTAGTCATTAATATTATAGTTCCTAGTGTTAATTTTTGTATTAAGTGTGCTTAATATCTTTTGCTTAGTATATCAGCTTTAAAAGATACCTTTGGTTGCCAGTTTTTTACAACAGGTAAGACAACAACAATAAATAATAGAATGTAATCTACTCTTACGTGCTATGATACTGCAGTAATGACCCAACTAACAAATAAATGAAAATAAATGGAAAGAGGAGTAATAGGAAAAGTAGAGAGATAGGAATTAGCTAAACAAACAACACATTTTAAAGATCACTAATAATCTGAAAAATTCAAAGCAAACTCACAATGACATGGCATTTTGTATGTATCAAATCAGAAAATATGAAAATTTCAAATATCTAGTGTTGCAATGACTAAACTTCATCATGTTTTTTGAATGGAAATGTAAATTAGTACAACTTGGTATCTACACTTGAATCCTATTGTGAGGTAATAAACCAACATACAAAATAATAATAATTTATTTTCTTAATTAAAAATTCCCTTACTCTATGACACAGAGATTTAACTACAACTACTCCACAGGAAAAAAACCTAGCACATATATTTTGAAAGAGTGTGCAAAATGTTGAAAGCAATATATATTTGTAAAAGGGTAAAAATAAAAACACAAATGTCAAATTGAAGAATTTAACATAGATTAAACTTAAGCAGTGAAAATGAAATACACTATATGCAAAAATATGATGACATTTCAATGTTAAATAAAAGTAGATTTGTGTGTTAGCACATGTAGAAGTTTGTGTATGGTATGTACCCACTCACATGAATTTTTTTAAACTTTCAAATATAACTAGGCGTGGTGGTTCTCACTTGTAAATCGAGTGGCTTGGGAGGCTGAGGCAGGAGAAAAGGTTCAAAACCAGCCTCAGCAACTTAGCAAGGGCCTAAGCAACTTGGAAGAACCTGTCTCAAAATAAAAACAAAATAAAATACAAAGGGCTGGGGATATGGTTCAGTGGTTAAATACCCCTGAGTTCAATCCCTGATACCCCCCAAACCCCCCCCCCCCGCCCCCGCAAATTTGCAAGCATAAATCTGTTATGACAAACGTGATAAAATGCTACAAATCAATTCTATTTTAATACAGGTGCTGGGGTCAATGACCAAGTAGACTTCATCTTGGTGAACCTGAGCTCATAATGAAATTTCCCTCCTGGAATATGTTGAGAAACCTATGGTCATAAATCTTAACTTTTCAATGACTTCAGTAGACCTGCTCAGGAGTTAGCCCCATGGATCTTTCCTTGTTGACTTATTTCTTTTCTTTCTTTCTTCCTTTCTTCCTTCCTTCCTTCCTTCCTTCCTTCCTTCCTTCCTTCCTTCCTTCCTTCCTTCCTTCCTTTCTTTCTTTCTTTCTTTCTTTCTTTTTAAAAATTTATTTGTTCTAATCAGTTATACTGACAGCAGAATGCTCTTTGATTCATTGTACATAAATGGAGCATAAGTTTTCACTTCTCTGCCTATAGTAGGGTCACACTATTTGTGCAATCATACATGTACCTAGGGTAATGATGTCCTTGACTGATTTCTTAATTAGCTCCCTTTGTTTCCATGTGTTTACTGTCAAGGTTAGTACATCTGTTGTTTTATGAGTTACTTGATTGTTCATTAAAATCAATTCAAAGAAACACTGTGCCCTTGCTATGTTACTAGTTCATATTTCACGGCTCATTACTAACTACTACCTAACAAGTTCATGCTAAAGTAATGGCTGTACCTAATTTCAGGGAGCTTGTGCCTAGAAAAGATGAATGGGAACACTTGGTGATTATTATAACGTCTTCCAAAAGGAGCAACTTAGACAGTCTCATTTTGTGCTCGTTTTGGTCTAAGGTGCGTTCACACTTCCCAAACCTATCACGGTGGCTCCCTATCCCCAGATTTGGATGAAGTCTATACAATGATGCATGCTGGGTCTTAAAGGGTCCAATGAAGCATCTTAACTTGTTTTTACCTATTGTCAGACTTTTTCTATTTCCACACTCCTAGAAGGTTTTATTTATTTATTTATTTATTTCCCACTGGAACTAGAATTTCTGATTCCATGGACTTTCTTGAATACTGCCCTTCCTGTTCTATAATTTATGTCTGAGTTAATCTTCTAAAATTTCATCTCCAATATTTAAAGAAAATTTTAAGGATTTAGAAAGCTTCTTTTTCTCCTAAGAAAACCTCACTTTTAAGACCAATAATCTCAGTGTACCTAAAAGTCTAATTTAAAGCCCAAACCCTTTGTTCTAGGCAAGAACTGTACTTTCCCTGGAGAAAAATAAATGTTATTGTTTTAATGTGTGAGAAGTTACAGGACAACGTGATTTAGAGAAAAAAGAGGACATCAGATAATATTTTTAATGTTATTACTGCACCTGACTCTCCTACAAGATTCATGAGGGCAGGAGCCAAAATGTTATTCCAATAAATGGAGGAATTAATGAACAAATCAGTGGGTTGCTATGACCATTACTTACAATGAGTACATTAGTAATTTTGAAAAAAAAAATAGAGAAGAAAACACTTAAATTTGTGATATGATCTAAGGTCCTAAAGTTAGCTTCAAGGAATAAAAGTCTGACAAAGTGCTCTAGGCAAGCAGGATATGGTGAAGAATAGAATTGAGATGCATGGAAGACCAATTGGGGCATTGGGAACAAGGTCAGTGTAGAGAGATTCTTTTGAGAGAGACACAATAAGAAACATTAAAATAGTTCTGATTCAGAATTGGTGATTTGTCCTGGATGCCTTGAGAGGAAGATTGTGGAATATATATTAAAAAAATCAACTTCCCCAGTGGTGTTCACTGGAAGAGATGCCCTCTACGTGCAAGTGCAAGAAGCCACTAGGTGCAGCCAGGCTGGGCTGGAGAATCCTTTCTCAGTTTATTTTTACAATGTTCTTGAGGAAGTGGGATCGAGCACAATAACCATGGATGGAGAGTGGTTATGACCAAGATAGCAACCATATTGTCCCCATAGCACTTTTGAGGTCAAGGATTGGGTCTTACTGATTTGGAATCAAAACTCACTAGGGACTCTGCAGGAAATTCAGAGGGAAGTGGAATTTCCCCGTGATGAGTTCAGGGCCTAGAGGTCATCAAGATTACTACACACTCCAATTTGTCCATATAGCTTGAGGGACTTTAGCAAGCAAAGATCTCATTAAGCTTAACTGCTATATCCTATCAAACCTCTCACACACTGAATGGTTCAGATGAGCAAGTAGGTCTCCCTGTGATAGGGGAACTTTATTAAAAACTGCCTGTAGGGATTTCCCTAAAAAAACAGCACTATGACAGTTCACTTGGATTTGGACTGAATTTCACAGAATTCATCTTTTGGTCACCAGAAGGTGGGCTAAAAAATATCAAAACTTTGATGGCATGAACCTGGCATTGTCAATGACAGCACAATATTGATTTCATTTCATGTACAAAATATTCATTTATCTGCTGTGAAATCATTGGTGAAAACTGTTCAGAATTTGAAATTGGAAGTTTCATTCTGTCTAAGGTTTCATGGGCCTTAATATGTATGTAAAATCCAGCTGGTTCCAATTTATGAAAGTAAAACCTCTCTATCTGGTTCCCAGAGCGTATACTGGCATGTTTATATCCTTTGTGTCTATGGAGAATTAAGCTCTATTTGTATGCATGTTAATATTCTCCTTATGGAATTATCTTTCATACACAAAACAATTATATAAAATGAAGTTATGAAATGAGTAAATTCAGTGACTTTCTAATCTATAATTTTTGTCATCTGCTTAAAATAATAAATGAGTACTAAAAAATGTCTAAAAGGGTCTCAGAATATGTTTTTGAAAGGTGATCAACTATGAGAAATAATATAGAGCTGAGTATAATTCAGTTAAAGGAGTAGGGTTGCTAGATTAAACAAATAAAAATACAGGGTGCTAAGATAACTACATAGATCCCAAATGTATATCTGACATGGATCCTGATCATTGGTGGTGCCCCTTACCATTTTTATAAATCCACCTCTGGAGGTCAGGACTGGCCTAGAATCTGCTTTTAGTAAAAAAAAAAATAAAAAAATAAAAAATTAAAATTCCATTATTTGTTTTAAATTCTAACTTAACTGAGTATCCTGTATTTTATCAGGCAGCCCTAATTTGGAGGAACTGGTTTCTTACCATGACACTAAAAGCAGCATTGTAATTTTTCATCCTACATTACACTTGTCATTAGACTTTTTCATACTAGAGAGAAGCAAATTAAATTGGACAGGAAAATATCATTGAATGAAATCACCCTGGATATTTTTTCTTCTTTGGCCTTTTCCTTTACATTCTGCTGAAATCTGCATTGCTTGGAGAAGAGGATTTGTTGTCAAGTATTTGGGGGTGAATGGATCAGGATTTCATCAATGGAATTATTTTGGAAGAAATTTCCAGCAACTTGCAGAGCCTCCCTTGTGCCAGCACATAGTCTACATCCTGGAAGTACAGAGCGTTGATCCCCACTGTAGCCAAGGCTCTTCTTGAGATAGGAATAAATGTTCTCATTTCATCCATAGGCTCCAGGGGTTAAGATGAATCTAACCATCCCTCACATATTTCTGGGTAAATTATAAAGCCTTTTGAATTCTTAAAGACCAAGGACATACTATTTAGGGATTAAGTTGCCCAAGTTTGGTTTTATTATTTATAATAGTAAAAACCACAGTTTATTCAGCCCTCTAGATAAATCATCTAGAATTTATTTCCCTTATCCACAACATTCCCATCAGATGGTATCAGATCTCTGTTTTATAAGTAAGGGCCAATCTTTTATCCCCTGACTAGACCATTGTCAGGGGAACCCCAATATTTTAAACATGTTCTGAGGTAAACACTTATATTTTAACTACCACGTTGTATTTCTTACAAATTTAATTTGTGTAGTTGATTTTGTTTGAAAGCATGAAATAGTTACATGCAAAGCTCTCACAATAAATCTCTTTACCTTCACTCCTAGATATCACTCCTTCCCCCAGATGCCAGATATTATCAAAAGTTTGCTCATTTAGGACTCAAACAGACTAGATGCCTTCCTCCAGGAACCAAGAAAAAGGGGAACAATATTTTTCTAAAAATATTTCTATAAAAAATATAAATATTTTTCTGCCTATGATGATGGGCCCAGCAAAGTATCACTCCTGATAACCAATTTGCTGTAATTTAACATCTTCTACTGCAAGGCCAGATTCCTTAAGGAACATCTTTGCAGGTCTAGCTAGCTCACTTTTTTGTCAGTGATGTTGTAGACAGTAGGATCTTAATCACACTTCATGAAGAATGTTATCATATTATGTAAAAATCAAAGATCTAAGATCAAGAGTTTCATATGAAGGGGAGATAACAGAAGAACTGTGGGAAGAAGGCACTGAGGAATATTTCCAGGTTCCAATGGCTACTGAAATTAGTGTATGTACTGCCTTTCTTGCAGGGAACTGAGGCAGTACTGCCATAATTTCCTTCAACATCATAAGAAGAGTCTTAGGTTGGAAAATGGATACACGAGTGGGGTCATTTGTTCATACAGCCCAGTAATTGTCTGATGCAAAATACTTGTTTTCTTTTGGTGGTGGTGGGGATACTGTTTTTTTTTTTTTTATCAAGAATATAAATGTGTGTGTGGGGGAGTAAAATGAAAATACAATTGGTGCTAATTTTATATTGCTGTTGAGATTTTGCCCATTGTGGGCATTGTTTTGCCAAGAAGGAGGCTAGTAAGGTTAATTTTTTTTTTCAGAACAACTTCTATGGTATGATTTTGAATTTTGCTTTAAATGTTACCCTCGCGGTTGAAAGACTTAGTGTGCTTCTACTGCTTGTTCATAAACTTTGGCCACAATTGCTAAAAGCAATATAACTTGTGAAATCTGTGAAGTACTTTATTAACATCATGATTTTATGGTTCTTTAAGGAAGCTTATTAGGCAAATCATTGCTAGTTTTCACTGTTTTGCAAATGTAAGGCTACTTCTATCAATAAACTCTCAAAATAGAGTCCAGTGTTTGTTAAAAGCAAAACACACCATGCCATGCTGAGACAGCATAGAACTGTAAGTTAAAGATGGTTTTTGAAGTCTAAAGGCTTTGGTTATCTGCTTGCATAACCTGGGGATTTAGCCTTAGTAAGCTGCTATTTCCTTTTCTGCAAAATGAGGGAACTGGATTAGGAACCTCAACCATCTCCCTCAGATATAGCATCTGATGATTCTTGTACAAAGGAAAGTCATTTGTTTAATTCCTTTTCATTAACACTGAGCTCTTGCCAAGTGCCAGACACCAACATGTTGTGCCGTGGGAGAGCCCAGGTTGCAGCTTTAGCAGGTGCTACTACTGACTGAGGAAATGGCTGAGGCCTCTAGCCCACTGTTTGCACTGTTGTTTTGCCAAATGTTCTCATTGCTGAAGTGCTAATCATTACAAGTGAATTTATAATATCCCTGAATAAAATATTTTTAAAATGTTACAGGAGACTTTGGACTTAATAGAAGGCACCAAGATTCCTGAATACCTACTTTGAATGCACATGGTAGTTCAATCAATAGTGAACAAATGAATGAATGAATGACAATCTTGGCTATCATTAGGATAATAGTTTCTCCTTTGGCTAAGTTTCCAAAGATAGAAGCATTGTCTTCATGTTTTTCAGCATCATTTATAGGAATTTGAGAAATAGTGTAATATATTTATTTGTATGATCTTTTGTTTCATTTACCTTGTTTTAATTGATATCCTTGCTAAAATGCTGTGATGTTGTCAAGGCAACTATTATTATACTTTTATTTTTTTTCAGGAGAAAAACTGAATTGGTTGCCCAAGACTCTGTAACAATCAGTGAAGAAAGTATTCAAGTGAGTCATCCTTACCTACGACATGATTATGCCTCTGTCACCCAAGTTCCATCTCCCAGTGAAGCTCTTGACCAAAGAGAGTGGGAGGTGAGTGTCGGCTTGCCCTGCTCTAGTTATCCGGAGTGACCCAGGAGCTATAAATTAAATGGTATTTCCTTCTGGTCATTTACTACTTGGAATCCGAGGGAGAAAGTGGTCATTGGATTACTTTATATGTGGCTATTTTCACCATCTCAGCTAAAGTAGAAAGTGCTATTATAAGATCAAAATAATGATTGATGTAATTATATAAATGGACATCACTGTCACCCATATCCGAAGCTTATCTTTTCATTTGTCTTGACCATACTTCTGTGCTATTTTGTTGGGGCATCTGATAAGAATTCAGCTGCTACTTTAAGTACCTATTTTCCTTCTTCTGACCATTTCTTCTGACCATTATTAAGAGTTGCCCAAATAAAGGGCAGTTACACTGGAAATTCCAAGCTCAGGTGCCCCCAGACCAGGCATTTAGTGTATGTCAGGAAAGCAGGGGAGGCAGTTAGGTTGAACAGTGCATCTCACGTTCTAAAGGGCAACTGTTACTCAATTTCTGCCAATTGTCATTCAGAAAAGCATGTCTGGTTATCCTGGCTTTTTCAGATTTCAATAGAAGCTGGCAATCCAAATTTTTATGTGAAATCTGCTATTGAGTTGTTAAGACTGTGCAAATTCAGTTTGTTAAATACTGTGCACATTAGCATTGAGCAAGCAAAGAACAAAACAAAATGAAAAATATCCACATGGGCAGCATGCAGCCTAGGAGCTTCTGGTTTGCTATCTCAAGAACAAATAGAGCACTAACTCTGGCTCTCTCCCAAGTCTTCCTCCCAACAGCCGGTATTCTAACTAAACACAGTTCTTTCTGAAACTCTTCACCAGCTTGCCCTTGCATAATTCCAAGCTTCTTTACATGGTGTATGAGGCCCTCTTTAATCTGGCCTTGCTTCTTTCTTTCTGTAGCTTTCTATCTTACCACTCTCTCAATTGTTGTCTGCCTAGAACAGTATAGGTTTATGAATGTTGTATTAGAGCCCTATCCAGTATAGTACTTGCTTAATTTTTTAAAAAATTTATTAGTGTTATTATTATTAACTGTTGTATAAAAGTAAGCTGTGATGGGTTTGCTATACTTTGTACTTCCAGTTTTTGCCATGTTCTATTTAGTAATGATGAATTGTGTCTACGTCAGAGCATTCTTTCTATATTATGTGGCTAAATATGAAAGATAACCAGTGATGACCACTTTCCATTGTCTAATCCTTTTCAGTTATAATGCAACCATCATCTTCTTTTCAAAGACAGGATGCAGAGTATTCACTAATTAACAAATAGTTAGGAATAGCTCATAATTTTGGGACCTTGGGTGAAAAGAGATAGTTAAGTTTGCTAGCACTGATTGCACTGGCTCAGATACTTATTAAACTAAAAAATTTATGTGAAGAATAATTATTCTATGTTATGTTTGTAACATACAGATAAATAGACCTGTATTTTTACTTTAAAATGCATAGACATGTTATTTTTAATTTTTTAAATAATTTTATATTTGAAAATATTTACTAAATAATAATCATTTTTAAGGTATCATTTAGGGAACAGGTGTGGTGGTGTAAGCCTGAACCCCAGCAACTTGGGAGGCTGAAGCAGGAGGATTACAAATTTGAGACCAGCCCCTGAAACTTAGCAAGGCCCTAAACAATTTAGTGAGACCCTGTCTCAAAATAAAAAATAAAAAAGGGCTGGAGATTTAGCTCAGTGCAAAGCATCTCTGGCTTCAATTCCCAATACCAAAAAAAAAAAAAAAAAAGATATAACTTAGGAACATTTTATTTTGATATTTTTATTTATTTTCTCCATATTTTTATTGGTTCATTATAATTGTACATGATTGGATTTTTTGTTACATATTCATACATGCACATAATATAACAATATATTTTGGCCAATATCATTCCCCAGTATTACTCCTTTTCCTTCCCTCTTCCCTCTTCCTGGTCCTTTTCCTCTACTTAACTGATTGCCCTTCTATTTTCCTGAGATCCTCTCCCCCATTTTTTTTCCCCTCTAGCTTCCACATAGGAGAATAAACAAACAACCTTGACCTACTGAGTTTGTCTTTTTTCACTTAACATAATGGTCTCAAGTTCCATCCATTTTCCTGCAAATGACATAATTTCATTTTTATTTATGACTGAATAAACTCCATCAATGGAGACTGAAGAAAAAAAATGTGTCACGTATACACATTGGAGTTTTATTTAGCCAACAATAATAATTATTTTAAGTAAATATGTCAACATTTTAAATGACATAATTTAGATTATATTTACATTCCTTTTCACTCTCAAAAATGTATCATTTGGGAAGATAAATTACATGGTCACCTTCTCAATTTGCTCTTCATTCCTTTCATGCAAAACAGTTTGCAATCTGCTTAACGCACATATGTTCCCTCAAACCTTTGCTCATGCAAATTCCTGTACGTGACATAACACCATTCCCATTTGTACACCATCTTAACTTTCTCCCTCAAAACTTAACTCGCACTCATGTAAAAATTAGTATGGCTAAGTTATCTAGTCAACTAAATTTATGTTGAGGATTAAATTAAAACAAATTATTAAATTACAAAGATCAGGGAGCATGTTCTTCAGAAAGGTTGTATTATAATATTCTGTATAGGTGACCATCTCCCAATTACATTTCAATTTATTAATGGCTATACTATGCTTCCCTTATTTTAGTGTCCTGGAGGCAAACACATTGTTGGTACATGTTTAATAATCACCTATGAACACAAAAGAAGGAATGTATGAATGGATGGATGGATGGATGGATGGATATAAATAAAAAGGAAAATATGATTTAACTTGCTCTGCATTGCTCATCAACCTCTTGACTTTTTTCTCCCAAAATAGAAACTAAGGGAAATGGATTTTATCCTGACTTCATATGAGGAGGCTTTTTCACCACCCACACATTCCTATTTCTAGTCTCTCTGAGAGGAATTAGCACCCTTCCCATAACAGAGCTGCTTAGAACAATAGAGTGCCATGTTTATCTTTCCTGTCCCCTCAGGATACAGTTCAACTTCTTGGTTGTTATTGGCCAAGGCTAGATTTTCCTTCTTTCATTTGGTACTAGAAAGTAGAATGGAATTTGTGTTAGCATTATGTGCTACTGCTTAGCAATGGAGAACACAAAAGGTTTCTTTCTGGCATCTTGTCTTCAGAAAAGAAAATCCAGAGCTTGAGCTTTAGATAAAAAGTATATGAAAAACATGTAAAGGAGAAGAGTCTAAGATTGTTGAGCTTTGTCTTCAACATATGGCAGTAGTCGGTGCTGGTCTAATTCTGAAGGAAATAAAATCATCCATCAGGGACAGTGAAATGCAGCTGCTTATTATGTCTCAGTCAGAGATATCACCATAATATGAGTTGCCAGGATCTTGCAGTCATTTACTCATGAAGCTCAGAAAATAGGAGTAGCCGATCTTCAATGAAAAATTTGTGATGGGAGAAAAATCTTTACCAGCTACTCTTCCAACAGAGAATTAATATCCAGAATGTATGAAGAAATAAAAAAAACCTTGCTACCAACCCTCCTCATAAATTATCCAATCAATAAATGGGAAAAATGAACCAAATGGACATTTCTGAAGAGAAGAAACACAAATGGCCAACAAATAGATGAAAAAAAAAATGTTCAACATCCTTAGCAATCAGAGGTGGCAAATCAAAACTACACTGACATTTCATTTTACTCCAGTTATATTGGCAACCATCAAGAATACAAATAATAATAAATGCTGGCAAGAATGTGGGGAAAAGGAACACTGTTGTTGCAGCTACAAATTAATGCAATCATTGTGGAAATCAGTATGGAAATCCCTCAAAAGACTAGAAATGGAATGTACCATATGACCCTGCTTTACCAGTCCTCAGTATTTTTCCTAAAGAATTGAAGTCAGCATACTATAGTGTTGCCTGCATACCCATGTTTAAGCAGAACAGTCCACAAGAGCCATGTTATGGTATCAGCCTAGATCCTAGATATTTGTCAATGGATGAATGGATAAAAATGTGTTCTATTTACCCAATGAAGTTTTATTCAGTCATAAGGAAAAATGAATCTATGTCATTTGCAGGAAAATGGATGGAACCGGAGAACATGATGGTAAGTGAAATAAGTCAGACTCAGAAGGTCACTGGTTATATGTTTCTTTTAAAAAAAGTGGAGGAAATACACAATTTTATGAAAATTGAAAGGATACTAGTAGAGTAAAGGATAGGAATCTGGGAAAGGGTGGATGGGAGGAAAATGGGAGATATTGGTCAATGAAATCAACTAAATTATGCTAATGTATATGTATAAATTTACCACGATGAATCCATAAAATTTGAAAATTATTTTGCACTAACAACAACAAAAAAAAAAAAAAGAAAAGGAAGAAAAAGAAAAAGAAAAATTTTGGAGCTCAAATGTAAATGGTAAGGCTAAAAGACTGGTGACATTGTAGGGCTTGCCAGAGCTTTAATGTAGTGCCAGAGTGAAAACTCCCCCATGACAGATGTACTGAGTACTTCCTATGTGCCAGGCACGGACAGACAGTATCTTGAATATAAACGAATTACTGCCACTTCTCTAATCCTGGTCAGTAGCAATTGCATCTTCTGAAACTGATGGCATTAGATCAAACTACAAGCACCAAAACATTCACAGCAAGGACAGAATATCAAAGTAGCATTTATCTCTACTACATTTACTTCCTAGGAAGAAAAGAAATATTAGAAAACTTTAGGTTTCATCTTTGAAATCTTAAAAGGCATCCTCATAATAGACACAGTAGAAATGATGTGGTTCAAGAGAGAGGGCAAGTAATTATAAAATATTTTGACATAATCAATATCCTGTAATTTTTAGAGCAATGTGTACTTATTCATTTATTTATTTGATGGCCATGTTTTGAGGACTTACTATGTACCAGATACTGCTTGAGATCCTAGATATGTAGATGTGAGAAATCACAAAGGTTCTGAAATAGCTGTGCCCAACGTACAAAGGGGGAGTAACATACCATGTATTTCTTTATAAAGATTCGTTTTGTTCAACTTGAA
Organism: Ictidomys tridecemlineatus; assembly: GCF_052094955.1. Classification (NCBI taxonomy): domain Eukaryota; kingdom Metazoa; phylum Chordata; class Mammalia; order Rodentia; family Sciuridae; genus Ictidomys; species Ictidomys tridecemlineatus. The sequence continues at coordinate 55,712,791 of NC_135487.1, forward strand.
TGAACATGGAAAAATTGAATTTCGTAAGCAAAGCCTAAAGCCTACTAATCTTTCTGAAATTAGAAATTTTATCAGAACCATTGATTAGCATGGAAATCATACACTAGTTCATAAATCCCTGCTGGGAGAGAAGATGCCAGAAGTCAGTTAGAAAAACACCTGTCTACTCCTCTATCCTGAAGTTTTCACACAGTTCAGTTTAGAGTGAGGAGTTTCTACAGGATGAAAGTTTCTGTTTTACATATATCATTATTCTCAGATATCCTCTCTGATTTAATTGGTCTGGGGTGAGATCTAGACATTGGAATTTTTTAAAAAAATGTTTTCCCAATGTGATTCTCTCAAGCCAGTATTGAGAACTGCCCTCATGTGAATTATTGTTTTTCAAAGAGTTATGTTCACAGTTAGGATTGTTTTAAATGGTGTTAGTCATTTTACATTTTAATGGTTAGTATTTTTTAATGTATATCATAAAACTCTGAAAGTAGTCCATGGCTCTTATTGCTTGGGACAAGTAGATTAGTGCAAAACAAAGGAGTTATCTACCTGTATATCTACCTGAGTATATCTACCTGAGTATAGTTGGTAAAGTGTGTGAAAGTGTTATTCAAACGAATAAACTTTAAGCAAATCTTGGGCTGGATTATGAGACTAGTGACGAAACATAGGAGAACTAAGAATTTGGAAGGCAAAGAGATTGTTTCTTCCTAATAAAGTCTATATCAAGAAGGACAGCAAATAATTTGGGGATGAAGGTCATGTTCTTTGGTACTTTTTTCTAATTAGGTTTAGATCAAGATATTTAAAAACAAGGGGGTATGTGGGAGGATGGGTCGGACCAACACTCTCACCTGTGAGGCTGGCCACTCTCCTCTCGTAGAGGTGGACTAGATTAGCTGTACCCTGAGGTGACACTCAGATGCTGGTACCATCTGTAGACGTCTAGAACATACAAAACTGATAGCAAAGGAATGAAGGGTGGTCTCCCAGAAGTAGATGCTGCTTAAAAATGATGCGGACAAGTGGCTATTGCCATTGAGTCCGTAGACATCGTCCTCTGTGCTGGAAGAGCAGGGATTGGCTTATAGGAGTAGTTCTGACTATTGATAGGAAGTTCAGGCATGGCAGGGAGTGTTTGGGATCCTAAATGGTAATCCTCCATGGCTGGCTGAAGAAAAAAGTCAGAGTGACCCAGTGCTTTTTTTTTTTGTTTGTTTGTTCCCAAGGCATCCTTAATTGGGTGTTAGTGATTGCTGGAGAAATGTGTTGAGGGGTACTCTGAGGCTGCGACCGTCCTCACAGAAATGACCACCTCAAACACCTAGTGATGCCAGTCAAGAATGATGCTTGGAGGAGTGACAGTGCTAGTTTTATTTTCTTCTTCTAAGATTGCTTAATCTGTTGTTTGAGGGAGTAACATCCAGCATGATGATTCTGTTCAGGGTGGAACTTGACAATTTAAAACTTAGAACTGTGCTGAGAGAAGGGCGAGTCTCACTGGATACACAGGCGCATGCATAGGTGAGAGCTTCCTACTTCATTCGCTGCTGGTGCCTTGTGGTAGAGGTCTTCATGTTAGGTGTGCATTTCATTTGTAACTACAGCAATTCTTTTATTCAGCAAATGCTACTCTTCAATCTGTTGCATACGGGCTGCTCTTGGGTGACAGACTAGTCTTCTTCCTGTACAAGAAGCAATACACACATGCTTTTCAACCTGCAATGGAGTTACAACCCAATAATGTGCCAAGTTGAAACGCATTTCATACACCTCACCTAACAAACATCATAGCTTAGCAACAGCTAAGTATCAGCTGGGTTTTTACTCTCAAAATCATGTAGCTGACTGGGCGCTGAGACTCCTTGCCGTTGCCCAGCATCAAGGGAGAGTATTGTTCTTCATATCATTAGCCCCAGAGGAGATCACAATTCAAAGGATAATTTCTAGTGATTGCATATCATTTCCAAGCCATCACAAAGTTAAGAAATCATTAGTTGAATCATTGTGAGTCAGACACCATCTGTACTACAATTCTCTTCTGACTTTCACTCTTGCTCTTTGTTCTGTGTTTCATTGTCTGTTTATTCCTTAATCTATCTATTAAATGAGACAAGTTTAAAAATGAAATTATTTTAAAGAGCAGTCTTTATAGCTAGTTGCTCCTGGACATTAATCTATAATTCAATATAACAATAAAGAGGTTAAGTGATCGACCGGTTTCTTAGCTGTCTCTTCTAAGAGAACTTGGGTATAGTGTTCTGGCAGGTATCATGTCTAAAAGATGTTTGATTCAGTTTTAAATTACAGGATTTATTTTGTTATGGAGCTCTTATTGAATTTTAGTTATCATAATGAGTTGATGCCCAGGGAGAGATAAGCAAGGAATGGGGATGGGAAGTATACACACTTTTTTTCCATTAGCATATTTTTCCTAAAGAGATGTTTCTTGGTTGGAATTTAATATACCACTACACTGGTGTTCAAAGGGACATCTTTCCCCTCTTCTCATTCACTCAAAACTATTGTGAATCTATGAACCAGACACTGTGGTAGATAGACTTCAGCAATATAAAACTGAATGGGTAGGCATGATCTTGCCTTAGGGACCATCTAGCCTTATTTCAAATAAACATTTATTCACATTAGATAGTGATATCTACATAATATATATGATATTATAAGAAAGTCAAGGGAACAATGAGAACATCTAGGAGGAGACCTTGGTCTTCATTTGTGGGGAGACAGGACATCAAAGAGAGATTCCTGGGAGGGATTAGATCTTGAGTAAGTCTTGAAACTAAAAAAAGAGTAACTCAAATGAAGCGAGAATCTGAAGGTACAGCATATAGAGAAAGAGGAGGAATAAAGGATTTGGGCCAAGAAAGAGCATATAATTCGAAGAACTGAAGGTGTTCATTGACTAATCCAGGGAATGTCTAAAGAAAGTAGCTGTAGCTTGTACTTGACACCAGACAATAAAGAATTTTGAGACCTTTGTAAGGAATGTAAACTCTCCTGAAGACAAAGAATAAGTATAGAGATCATTAAACCAGATTTATCATGATCAGATTAGAAACGTAGAAAATTTTGTTTTCATTTCTTTCTTTCTCTCTCTCTCTTCCTCTCTCTCTTCCCCCTTTCTCCCTTCTCTTTGATTATATATATATATATAATAAAATATATCAAGATAGACTGAATTTTTTCACCTGGTTGCCTTGTGGAAAATTTTGGAAACAGCTCAGTAAACTTCAATGAAAAAAATAAATAAATCATACATAATAAATGGTCCATGGCACCCAAAGCACAAGGAAAATGACAATAATCCTCCAATATATTTGTTCAGAAAAATACTGAGTTATCCCCTTCATGGTCCACAATATCATAGACATTTTTCATTTATCTACATGAGCTGTTATTGAAACAAGAAAAGGAGTTACTACATCATTCTGACGAATTGTATTGGTTGCAAGTAAATCAAACTCAGCCTAACCATGAAAGAGAATTTATCAGAACATCTGTTGGAGAGGTTGGAGTGATTGAAAGCAGAGATTTTGATCCATCTTTTTTTTTTTTACATTTGAATCAAATGGGGTATAATTTCTCATTTTTCCAAATGTACAGGTTGCAGAATCACATTGGTTATATAGTCACGTATATACATACAGCAATACTGATCCATCTTTCTAAATGTTGGCTTTAATTTCTCAAGGGCTGTAATCCATGAGGAAGGAGAGGTTATTTATGGCTTTTTGGGTATCTTAGATTCTCCAGAAGCGGACCTCAAAAAAGATTTAGTAGAAAGTGCTCCTGGAACAACCTGCTCAGGGAGTGGAGATTGGGATGAGAGAAGGAGAGGAAGCCAAGAAAAGGTGGTAAAGCGATCCCTAGGGACCATCTTGCCTCAGGGACCATCTATCCTTATTTCAAACAAACACATTTATTCACATTAGATAGTGATGTCTACATAATATATATGATATTATAAGAAAATCAAAGGAGCAATGAGAACACCTAGAAGGAAACCTTGGTCTGCATTTATGGAAGAGAGCACCCTGTGTCTCCCTAAAGGGAATGAGTAAAAGCAGCCTGGTTAACTAGTCTGGGCCCTTGGCACAGCTGTTAGGGAGGTAAAACTGGATTCAGGAGCAACAGCTTCACTTTCTGCATTTAGCCTTACCTGCAGTACCTGGGTTTCTTTCCTTACTCTTCACTGTTTGCTTTCATGAATCCTTTTCCATTGTCAACCCCTTAAACACATGCTATATCCCATAGCAGGCAACAGCATGGCTGTTCATCTACTTTCCCACACCATAGGCCTGAGTTTCATCTTTGACATGATCATTCCTCTTACTAGATATTTGAGCCATTTGATCTTCAAGGGGCATGAATCTAAAATAATTTTAGTTTTTCTTTCAGAATCCCTACCTTTTATGGTGCTAAATCTTCCTTTCCAATCCCTGAAGACCATCTTGGGAAGATTCTCTACCTCTTGATTGTACAAACATGATCCCAAACAACTGAGAACTGCATGTGAATCTCATGCTTTCCTTTCCCCCGTGCTGACACGTCTTTAGTTTGAAGGACTGCACAGGACAAAGGGATGTGATTGTGCTTTCACACCTGCTCTTCCATAGCAGGTTATGTGAGCTTTTCTGGGTGGTAATAATTACAAAGATGTAGAGAACTCAGACAAGGTTTTAAGGGTCAGAAGATGAAGCTTACTGTGAAAGAAGTATGGAAGTTGTCAGAATCAAGATGCACTCATTGGTATACCTTAACAAAACAAAAGAACAGAAAGCAAGTAAATCTGGGATGTTATGAAGAAGGGTTCTTATGCATGACTGCCTGACGGTAACTGTCACAGAAGACTCTGCCTGCACCATAAACTTGCACAGAGCCATCATAGTCTTGTACAAAAAGGATCTTGAGTACACTTTATGATGTTTGCTCAAGGGCAAAATCCCCAAATAACGCATTTCTCAGAACGAATCTGATCTTTGATTGGTATGTGACTGTGCATAAATAAATTTATTCTTAAATATATGTACATGCACACACACATACATATACATAAATGCTTATACACACACACACATACACATAGTCTTTATGTCATATATCAGAATAGATTGTGATTTCAGGAAGTCTCAACATCTTCTGCTATTTAAACTTGTAAAGTTGAATTTCTGTTGTATGCAGCTGGCTTCCATGGCTACATGAGAGATTTAATCATGGGTTACACAATTCACATCCCAGCAGCCCATCTAGGACTAAGAGTTTCCAACTAGAGATTGGAAGCTGACTTGTACCTCAACATCTAGTCAGAAATTGGTTTCCTTGGTAACAGCTGTTAGACTTTTGTATTTTTGAATCTGACTTACATCTTAGCATCAGACATAACCAGCTGAAGCCATATCTTTTATGATAACTACATTTTTTTATTTGAAGGGAATATTTGTATTTTACAAATGAAAATATTTAAAGTATTTTAATAGCTTCCAAGCAACTAAAAATGGTGATCAAGTCTCGTATCCCATCTATTGAGGTATGTTATTTTGTAGTAAGGCAAGGTACACATAAACATAAATGCATACACTATTTAAAAAAAAAAGCAGATAACCATGTAGTACAGAAACCATGGGATACAATAGGATAAATGAGAAGTAGAAGCCAACAGCCTGGAGATGAGCTGGAGGAACTCTAAAACTTAGCAGACTATGCAGACAAAGATGGCAATCATATAAAGGAGATTCAAATTTGCAAAGCCAACATGAAGTGGAGCACCAAAGAATCTTTCATTTATTCAGCCTATGCTCTTACCTGTGTGATATAGACAAATGACAAATGCTTCTGCATTTCATGTTAATTTAATGAGCCCGTCTTGAAGAACCCACAATAACTACTTACAGCACTTAAGGGTCCTTTTAACTCCTTGATCTCAGAAGTGTGGCTTTTGCATTGTCTGCCTATTTATGGTTAGATGTGATATTATAAGATTTGCAACTAGTCTTTCTACCTCAGGAGGAAATAGAAATCCTCAGCAGGCATGAGCACTTCCTGCACTTACAGCTACATGGGTGCTCTGGAGCAGAGGAAGCAACCACACAGCTCAGAAAGCAATTGCTTTGGCTAGAGGATCTGATTAGAGTTTAAGACATAGCTCGGCAATGATAAAAAGAATAAAAATTCTACTTTTGTATTTATGTAGTCAAGTCTAAGGATTAAAAACAATTTTGATTCTCATTTTCTAAGCAATATTTCAACATTTTGATACTCATAAAAGGTAATATTATACATATTTAATTGCATTAATGAATTATGAATGATTATGCTTCAAACCAATACTAAATCATAAACAAAGTTCTCCATGTCATTACTGATGCCAATATGTTTGAGGTAATTACAATTTTACCTTCAGACAATATAATTTTTATTGGTCATGAATAATCTTACCTCATTCCCACAACTTCTTAAGCAAAGCAATACCCATTCAAAGAGCTGAAATTCCCACTTGTAGAAGTCTTTCTTCATGAAGCAAGCAACGGTGTATAGAAGCTTCTTGTTCATTTATAAGTATCTCTGAAAGCAAAGTGCTTTAAGATCTGGAAATGCTCAACACTTCAAGACAGACTATCAGACTATCTCATCAGTGTCTTTTTGCTTCAGGGAAACTGGAAAATGAGAATTATGCGGCTAGTATTTATGGCCTGGGCCATCACAAACATCCACCAAAAAACTTGCTGTTGACTAGTAACAGTGCAAAAAGAGCAGGACTCAGTGGGTAGAAAAGGGAGATAAAGACCATTAGCACACCACTCTCATGGTTTCTCTAGATCTTTACGCACTTAATTCTCCCGAGACTCTATTCCTGTGTCCCAACTGCAGCACTATCTCTCCACCTAACTCCTATTTAACCTTTGTATCTTAGCATAAATGTCACTTCTTTATGCAAGCTTTCTCTGGCTCCTAAGGTTAGTATGCTCTCACAGAACACTTAAATTCTCATTTTTTTGCACTTATCAAATACCAACCATTTCTTTCCCTAATTAATTTTTAAATATCTTCTCATGGTTTATAATAAATACCAGGACAGGGCTGTGACTCTCTTGTTTACAACTCTTTTCCAGTGCTGAACACACTGTAAGTGCTTTAAAATATTTGTAGGCTGATTGCTGCAATGCACATATATGCAGTAAGCTTGGCAGGGAAGCATTATCCTAGTGAGTTCTTCATGGCAAGAGGAGCCTGGAACCTGGGCAGTAGTATAAGTCATACCCAGGGGAGGATATGAGTAGGGATGAAAAGACAGAATCTTCTCAACATCAGTTTGACTAAATTTTGTTCCTAATGTTTCTTATGGCCCTCACTTTTTCTATTTCCTGTAGCCTCCTCTTTTGGAGTGTTGGTAGAAACAATAACAAGGTCAGGTAAAATCTCACACAGTGATTGCCACATGCCAGGCAAGACTCCAAGTATTGCACACATACTCACTCCCTTGGTCATGACAGTGGCTCTCAAGGAGATACTCTTATTATCCCTCTTTGCAACTAAGGAATCTGAAACACTGAGAGATGGATTAGGTCATTTCCTAAATTCACAAAAGTAGGATATGGTGGACTTCCTATTGAGACACAGCACACTGACTTCAAGAAAAAATATTGAAAGATTGATAGGAGGCTTTTAAATGCTTTGCTAACATTATGTGGAAAAGATATGTGGAAGACAGCTTTCTTCAACTAACATTTATTTCCAACTTTCTTTTCCCTTGCCTACCTCTTGAATGACTCTGATGAATAAGGCATAAGCACATGTCGTTTGGAGAGAGAGTACTTCTAGGAAAGTAGCTGTTTTCTCAAAATATAATAGATACTTGTGGGTGGTGTTATTTTTCCTTATGTTTCCTGCCTGGAATATAGATATAAAGTCTGGAGCTCTAGTAGATATCTTGTAACCAGGAAGGAAAAGCCAAAGAATCAGAGGTGGCAACCAAAGACTTGATGATACTGAAACAGTGAACTAGTGTCCATATTTGACCACATTCATTCTCTTTATTATGTAGTAAAGACAAAGAAAGTCCAATTTGTTTGCCCATTCCTGGTAATGTTTTCTGTTAGTTGTAACTGAAATCAAGACTAAATAGAACAAGTAACAGAAAATATTACCTAGAGTGGGTAAACAAATTTATGTTTATTTGTTTATAATTTACTAATACACCATCTCAATTTAACCCAAGTTCATTCTATACCTATGTGGTTTCAGTGTTCTAGAGAATGGCTCATCCACTGGAGCTGTACATTTTCACTTCTCAAATGAACTGATGACTTTCAGTAACTCCCTTCAGTCACTTGTGACTCTACTTTGGACTGTGTTTTCTCTAGAAACTGCTTCTTTATAGAATTTTGAACAAATATTACTTAAAAACTGTATATAATGTTGTGATACATTATATAACACCCCCCTCCTGACACACACACATATATATGCACTAAGATATATGCTGCCATATTGGAAAAATATCTTAAATATGACCCTAAACTTAGGGTCACCTAAGAAAACTTTAATAGATGTGATAAAATTAAAGGTTGGCATTTTATTTTAAAAGACATGACAAATGTAAATGAAAATTACAGATCTGAGAGTAGATTATTTGCAATGTACATGCAGCCAATGGTTATTAACCAGAATATATAAAGAACTGCAAAACAATTTTTAAAAAGAAATAATTATATTTACTAAATGATATTACGTTTTATTCACCCAGGGCTTCTCCAAATATCTGAATCAGAAGAAAATGATTTTTAGACTTTTAAACCCAGTAAAGCTTTTTCTTAAACATCAGTTAATCTTAGTATCCAATTTTTAGAAAGGTTAAGAATCAGTCCTACTGATAGAATACAGAAATTGAGTATCTTTTTATTATGTGCAAATGTGAGAAAAATGTTTATTTTAATTAAAGTGGACATACTTCTTTCCTGTTAGAAGATTTATTTGGGACATAAACATATCTTACATATGTTGTGGCTAACTTAATTGTCCTCATCTTGGTACTGTTAGCCTCCGCCACTGGGTTTAATTATACTGCAAGATGATAGTAATTAAACAGAGCAAAACATCATTACATCATTAATTGGTCTTATAAGGCCAAAGACTTTTGCAAAGAGCTCTGTATTTAATAGAAGTTGTCATACTGTGATCAAGGTTCCAAGAATTTTTTTCCGATCACTCACCGAGGTGTCACATACACTGTGGACAATTACTTGGAATTTGAGCTCAAAAGTCACTGATGCACTTTGTTTGGGGTGGACAAAGGCCTTCTGCTTACTGAGGTAGATGATCACCATTTCTTAACATTCTTGTTAAATTTGTTCTGTTCTGATTGGGGGTAATGAAAGCCCTAAGGCAACATCAGCAAATTCATTTTGATGGAGATGTCTGTGATTATGCATTTAAGCAACATAAATCTGAGTTGTGTCTTGCAAAGAATCTCAATATTAGGAGAGCAGTACATTTTGTCCATCTTTCCATGATACCATGAAGGGTGGCAGGAGGGTCGTAACACACTGATTGAAAGGCCCGCCCCCTGGAGTGTAACCTCGACCACAATCCATCATTCGTTCACTTGTTAGAAAGCACACCCTTTCAGCCAGGCCACCTTGAACTATGACTCTATTTTCGCACTGAGTTTTTTCCTCCCTCCATGTTATGGTCATACTTTCAAGCCATCTTACTATCAGATTACGCTCTTTTTTTCAGAGAACATAGAACCAACATGTAGCAATCCCTACTTCATCCTAGGAACTAGTTTTCTTACCTCATGTCATTAAATCTCTTGAGCAACCTTGTAAGTAGACTCTATTAACACCATTCTATAGATAAACAAACTGAGACCTAAATAGATAAATCTTTTGCTTAAAACAGAAGCCAGCTAGAAAGTTACACACCTGACATTTAAATCTAGTTCTTTCTGATTCCAAAGCTATTGGCCAATTTTACCTGCCTTCTTGACTCTCAAGTGTTTTTTTTTTGTTGTTGTTGTTGTTCTTAAAATTAAATGATCACACTCTATCTAATATATGCATATTGAGGTTATTTGTAACATGGAGTCAGGGCTGTTGTATCCAACAAGGATAACTTTACACGTCTGTGAGATTCTTCAGGATTTATGAAGATGGAATTTTAACATGCATCTTCCACCATTCTTCTAGAAGTTGAGTAGGGTAGATATTCTTAGAGACTACATATGTAAGAACTGGCCCAGGTGGAAGGAAATTGGGAGCAAAGTAGAAGAGAATGCCTTGTAGGATTCACAAGATTATGTGAAGTCAAAACAAATTATAGCCAACTTTTTGAAGTGGTTGTCTTTTTTGATTCACTGAAAGTTAGTGCAAGTTTACTTAAATTTGTCAATTTTATCATAGCCTTATTTTAATTATTAGAGGAAAGAAATTATAATTGCATTTAAAGAGAAGCCACCAAATATCTTCTCAGCTTCACTCCACCTCATCCACTTTCTTTGGACAATGTCTGCCATTAGTTTATCCATAGAATTAAATCCGTAAAGATTATTCTCCGAGTCTTGTGAAAGAAGATGATTTTTAAAAATTTTTTATTTTAAAATAATTTTATATTTGCAGAAGAGTTGCAAATGTATTATAAGGAGTTTTATATAGACTTCATCCAGTATCTCTTAGTGTTAATATTTTATCTAACTATCTCATACATTTATCAAAACTAAGAAGTTAGCATCAATATATTACCATCAACTAAGCTCCAGACTTTTATTCAGATTTCAACCAGTTTTCCTAGTAATATTATTTTTCAATTTCAGGATTATTTGGGACATCACTTACACTTAGTCATCCTGTCTCTTCAGTCAAAAGAAACAGTTTTTAATGTTGAGTGGAAATAATCATAAAAATGTATAGGACTCAGACAAGGTTTTTATAGTCAGAAGATGAAGCTTATTATGAAAGAAGTATGAAAGTTGTCAGAGTCAAGATGTGTTGGTATACCCTAACAACAACAACAAAAAAAACAGAAAGTAAGTAAATTCAGGAAGAAGGGATTGTTATGCATGACTGCCTAATGGTAACTGTCACAAAAATTCTACCAGCATCACAAGCACAGAGCCATCACAGCTGTGTACACAAAATATTTTAAGTACACTTTATGATGTTAGCATAATGGCAAAATTTTCTAATAGTGCGTATTTCTCAGAACATATCCTGATTTTTGATAGACATGTGACTGTGCATACATAAATTTATTCTTAAATACATGTGTACATATATACATTTACACATACATATACATAAATGCCTATATACATATGAATATACACACACATACATATATACACATATACATACATATATATATTCTAGTCTTTATGTCATGTATCAGTAAGAATAAATTGTGATAGATTGTGGGTAGATTGTTTTATGTTAACAAACTCAAAATCCTAGTGCCTTAAGCCAATAAAAACTAATTTCCTGCTCAAATTTTATACCAGTTTTGGTTGGCATGGAACTCAGTTCCACACAGTCACTCAGGAATCCAGGCCTCCCTAGGAGCTCTGTAATGTGATGTCTGCACCATCTAGAACCTAAAGCCTGCCAATTTCCATGGCATGGGAAAAGATCCTAGATGACTGAACATGTGATATCCCCAGCTTCAGTAACACAAACTTTCATGTATGGTTTACTGGCTGAACTGTTCACAATGTTTTGCTCAATTTCAAGGAAACCAATAATCAATCATATCTTCCAGTTGTACTGAAGTAGATAAGATATTGGTAAAAAAAAAAAAGTAAAATTTCTATCACATGGATAAAACTATGTACTTGAAAAACAAAATAAGCCATTTCATTTGTGTATAAGTTAGGGTGAGTAATACTAGTGGATATAACAAACAACTCCTAAATTCCAGTAACTTAACATGATACATGTTTATTGGTTGCTCATTTGATAGCATAATGCAATTGGTAAGAAGTCCTATAATTAACTTCTTGTCACAGATTACTCCTTGTGACATATTAAGACTAAAAAATGACAACGATAATGAAGGAGTAGCATTTTACCTCTAAATCAAGAGTAAAATGGATAACATGGTCAATGCAACTTCTTTGTCTTAGAGGTTTGATCCCTTAACAATTCAGGTGGCAGCAATCAGAAGGAAATGGCTCAGCATTAATATTTTCAGTGCTCTGAAGTACTGATAAACTGCCTTTTTAATTTTCTCTTCATTTCTTTTTTAGGGTAGAACATAGCATCCTGTTACATAGACAGTTTTTGGAAGAATAATTTAGTCATTATGGCTTATCTAAGTTTTTGCAAGACCTGTCATTAAAAAAATCATAAAAAGGGTAACTTAGTGGAGTTTTGTAAGAAAAATATATCCCCTCAGCTTCCCTTCTTCTTCATCTTCTATCTCTCTTGCCTTATACTTTTCAATCTTTCAGCTAGTCCAGCACATTTGCTTTTGCTGTAGCTGAGGACACTGGTATTTCTTTTGTCCTTGACTCACACGGTCAGATTCCTCTGTATCAACAGCTGGAAGTTTGGGGCTATTTGTTCTCCCTTTTCTAAAATAAATAAAACTTAGCCTTGTTGAATAATTTTAAATTTTATAAATAACATGCAGTTTCAAGATAAACCCAGCAGGGTTTACTTGAAATTATGTGAGAACCATTTAAATATTTCACGGAACTCAGGAAAAATATATACAAATCTCTTTCAGAGCAATTTATTCTCAAAGTGAGAAGTTGGTTGGAGAGTCCTGGACTCATGTGAGGAATTCTTCATTTTTGTTCTGTTAAGTCATCAATTACCTTTTTTGACTGAGCAAAAATTTTCTACTAGGGTATTCTCAACCATTTGAGCTCCAATGAGCTATGATTTATTGATTAGACTGACATAATGCAATAGTAATCTTTGTTGTGACTTTAATGGCTTCTAGGTTTTCACTGCACAACCAGAATCATGCATCTGAAATAGATAACCAGTAATCTAAATCAGTATTTTTATTGCCTCTCCAGTTGGTTGAATCTAATTGCTGTGCCAATGTTCAATGTCTGAAATCATCTGATGGCAGACCTTTGGGTTTTCCCTCTGTGGGTTCTATATATTCACCTCCCCATAGTTAATTGCAAGGTAAAAGGCAGAATAATTGACTGCCAGGCCCAGTGGCACACACCTGTAATCTCAGCAACTTGGCAGACTGACACAGGAGGATCAAAATTTGAAGGTGAGCCTCAGCAATTCTGTGAAGCCCTCAGGAACTTAGTGAGACCCTGTCTTAAAATTAAAAAATAAAAAGGACTGGGGATATAGCTTAGTGTTTAAACACGCATGGGTTAAATCTCTAATACCAAAAAAAAAAAAAAAAAAGGCAGAATAACTGAACAGGGACACACCTTGGAGACGCCATTTTATAGTTTTTTTTTTTTATACAAATATGTCTTGACAGAAGAAAAATTTCCCAGAAACAGAATTTTCTAATTGAAGTAAAAAGGGCATTATAATTCATATGAGAACAACCGAAGGCAATAATGACAACATAGAATAATATCAAACAAAAATTCTGGAAAAGGTGAAATATTTGGCAAATTCAAAATCACACAATCTGATACCCTGATATATAAAATTAACCTAGTATGACAGATGCATCTTAATTGTGAAGATGGTTTCTTCTCTTTTTATGGTACATTTTCCAGTATCAGTTAATTATAGATTAGGAGTATATTATTCAGTTTCTCTGAGCCAGTTGATATCCTTTGTAAAATTATTGGGATTAGATTAGTTGCTCTCAGATTCTTAAGGAAGAGATGACTTGGATGAAGGACATTCTTTCCAACCTCGGCTGTCCTGTTGTGCTTTGCCATAATGACTTATTGTGTAAGAATATAATCTACATTGAAAACAAGGTGATATACAGTTCATTGCTATGAGTATTCTGGATACAACCACCTGGAATATGATATTGGAAAGCATTTCAATGAATTCACAGGTGTAAGTGATGTAGACTACAGTCTCTATCCAGATGGATAACTACAGGGCCAGTGGCTGTGTTCTAACCTTGAAACCTAAAAGGAATAGAAACAATTTGGGACTGAAGTTACTGAAAAGGAGATAGAAATACTCTCCATTCAAGTCAATCAGTTTGCATTGGCTTCTCATTTCTTTGGGGGTTTATGGGCTTTGATTCAAGCCAAATATTCTACTCTTGGGTTTGATTTTCCTGAGTATGCAATTGTTCATTTTAACAAGTAGTTTAAAATGAAGCCTGAGGTTACTGCCTCAGTAAAGAGATTTAATTATTCTCAAGTAGTTGAGCAATGCTTGTGAATTATTTTCTTAAGAAATTCCCCAAAGCCAATATTTGTTAAAATTCTGTTACTTAACTTGGTTATCTTGCTTTACAAAGTATGCCTCAAAACAACCAATCTATTTTTTTAAATAGACTGAGCAATGTCATGAAGTATACTTACTGCTATCAGCATATGATGAATTAGAAATTTGTTGAATCTGCAAAAAGGTATAAAGATGGCAGTTTAAGCCTTTCTGTGATAATTTAATCTGTCATATGTGAATTATTTATTATAAATTTAACATGATCTGTGTCTTCTTTTATCTGAACATCTGACTGTTGAGTGTATGCAATAAAAATATTCCAGAGAAATTTAAGTTTTATATTAATAAGATTAATTTTAGAAAATCGTCTGGTTGCTCATTGTAACTTTTTAATCTTGATTTACTCTCAGTAAAATGAATTATTTACTCTTGAAATACCAGTCACTGTTTGGTATTGATAATCTAGGTTGTTCATATAAAAATACCTGTTTAGAAGGGAAAAATGCATTTATGTCTCTGTTGATGGTACATCTTTTTGAATTGAATATTGGAAAACATTTCCCTTTGGGCAACTATAACTTAGAATTAAATTCTTGTCTTTTATGTGGTCTGGAGGTATATTTACTATAAAACTCTGGAATAAGAACAGTGACTTAATGTTATCAAAATCTGTAACTAGTAATGTTTTCAAATGCTAAATGTGAACATTGAAGTTACTAATTTCAGTTGTTAAAATCTCACTATATCAAATTGTTTCTAACTACAAATTTTGTTTTACTTAATGGAGATGCTCTACATTTTTGTTTATAATACAATAGCTTGTATTGTTAATTTTTGAATACACAAAATTGTCATTCTTATAAATAAGAAAATACCATTTAGATTGATTCTTTTTAAAAAATCTATTTAGATTCCTTTCTTTTTTGGTTTCATGTTATACTTTGGTTCTGTCTTTAGAGTGATAGCAAATAATTACTTGATACATGAAATTTCAGAGTAATATGTTGAGGTAGCTAAATAAGTTAAATAAGGAACATTGAGGACATTGATCTTGTATACTTAAAATCCGACAAGCAACAAAATGTGAATTAAGCAGAAATTCTCATGGTAGGAGGGCTTCTGTTGTTTTAATGCGTCTTGGTTTTGTTTAATTGCATATTTTTTTTTGTTTAGGGGTGAGAGGGAGGCAGTTATTATATGGAAGAAAGATCTTTGGGATAGATAGATGGCTTCAAGTTTTGCAGACTGCTCTGTGGAGTTGAGCAGTCATGGTTATCTTGGAAAATTAGTGTGACAGGCTTTGTACTTTCATCATTTGAGTGCTCATGTACAAAATTGGCTTATTGGATCTGCATATTTAAAGGATGCAACTTTAATTTATCTTCTGAGAACTCTTTTGAGGATTCTGATGTATTATTCCAAATGATTTATATTCTCAGATAAGTGCTTTAAAATACTTGAATTATCTCAATATAGTAAAGTAAGTAGAAATACTTAAAGACCATTTAAAATGGTTACATAAATAGCATCTTAAAAATGTTTGTATCTGTAACAGTGTTAGACCAAAATTTGGTTTCTTCCTTTCCAATGTTATAAATATTCACTTTTGTTTTTATAAACCATATTACTGTACAATCAATAAAATTTTGCCTCATTGATTAAATGAATGGAACTGACTAAATAATTAATAGATTTTTATAATGTTAAAGTGAACTAAAAAAATTGTTTTAGTGGAATTTTCATCTGTGATTGGAACATTCGCCTAGAATGATGAAGAATATGTAATACTACTCTTGATTTTTTTGCTTTCTTCCTTTTAAAACCCAAGAGTGTATATCTTGTAGTATTATGGGAGGAAAGAAGATCATTTTTCTACCATACTTGATAATCTTACTTCAAACTATTTTGAATAGACATTCTCTGATCCTTTGCTGGTAATCTGTGTGGAGCTGCTAGCTGTGATACAATGTGTTTCAGAGAGAGCCAGATAGAATTAAATGTAACCCAGAATAAAGATTGTCATTTAGTCCTGGAAGAAGTATTCGTTGGATCTTGGGAACAAGTTAAAATAAGGAAACTGTTGCCCACATTCTGGGTAGGTTTGTGGTGTTGTGATGTTTCTACTTCCTGTATGGGTTTGGGGGATCATGGTGCAGACTAACAATAGGGTTCAAAATTACTTTTCTTTACATTGGCCATTTAAGGGATTCTAAAGAAGAATAAAAATCTCAACAGCACTCTAAAATCTCCCTCTAAAATTTGTCTTGTAGCTTGCAGATATCAGTTGCCTTTTTATGTTAAGCTATGGGACTTGAATGCCTTACTTAATCCCTTAGCTGGTAGTAAGCTCATTTTGTATTTATAAAAATGGTTGTTTGAAGTGGTTTCATATATGTTCAATATTAGTCAATAAACCATAGTGGCCTCAATGCATTTAACAAGCTAATTTCCACCCCTCCCTTTTTTTCCCCTTAAATACTTGTATGATCTGACCTAACCAGTGATATTTGATTTTTTTTCCCCTCTCCTAATCCCATGTTACCAACATTTTTCTGGAAATCAAACAGATGTGGTAGCAAATCATACTGTTGACATGATCATATGAGATCAATATGAGCACAACACTCATCAACTAGTTCTGCATGGAATATGTATAAAGCAGTGTAAATAAAAAATTGTAAATAAGTGTGAATTGTATCTTACATATGAGATTGTGTAGTGTTTTGTATTCTCTTCCCTTTTGTATATATTTTGCTGTCAGGAAATGAATCTAATTCATTGCTTTTAGATTGAAAATAGCCTACAGTTATAGATGTAAAGTGAGGTAATAGGAACTGGAAATAGTGTTTTATCAGCTTTGGTTAATGGCAGTAATTATTTATTTACCCTCTCAGTGCCTGATAAGGCTTTTACCCATTTTTTAGTTGACCATCAATTTTTGTAAGATTAGCTTCCTGGAAACAGTGAATTTATATACTGTTATATTATTAGAGTTTCATTCTTTGAGTCACAATTCTAAACTAAAGGAAACTGAAAATATAGTTTAATGATTACACAGTGAAGTATTACCTTTTCCTGTTTGCAGAAATATTTTTGTTAATATTTTCTACAAAAAACTTTGAAATTTAATGTTAATCTGAATCCCATAAATAAATAAATAGCAAATAACTGCTCTTAGTTCAACTTAAATGTTTCTCAGGTGACTTCTCTAAAGTTGTTCATTGTAGAATTATAAAAGAAAAGACAGGTAATCTTTTAATGACAACGTTTTTGCTAAAAGTATTTACTTTAACTTCATAAGTATGTTAACTAAAGCTTTCAGTTCCCCCAAACACTCTCAATTAAAAGTTTAAAACTCCACTTTTAAAATTATTCAAATGTTTCTTTTTTACATTATACAAAGGACTTCTCTACCATTTGTGAGTTCATTACTTCATAATATAATTGAAAATACTATCAATTTGGTTTTCTGCTTTAAATTGTTTTTAAGCATTTTATATTGCATTTCAAAGTAATAAAGCCTTCAGCTTTTAGTAATCAGTCATTCAGTTAATAGACAAAATAAACATGCTTTATGCTAGGAGAGTTTTGTTACTGGCATCAATTTGTTACTAGTTTACACAGAAGAAAATGCTAGTAATTATTATGCAGAGAAGGAAAAAGAATTAAAGTACGTGGTAAAGTAGCTTTTCTTTTTCTTTGATCCATTAGATTTCAGAATGCCCTTTTACTGGGAAATTTAGTTACATATTAAGGCACTCTAACTACACACACACACACACACACAAATGTTACTTTCAAAACAAGTTATATATTATATTGAACTACCTTTTTTTCCTATTACATATCACTTGTGTAATTACAGTGTTAACTCTTGGGTTTTATGTCTTAAACAGCAAGTGTATCAATTATTTTAAATGAGTTTTTCCTCAACTTTGTAACTCAATCTGTAAAAGTGTTGCTGTAAAAGAAAACACTTCATTCACATTGCTTTGTATACTTGAAATCTGAAATTAATACGATGTAATACTTAAAGAGTTAGTTTTCTTAACAGAGTTTTTAGACTGAAGTTTTTTTTTATTTCCAGATCAAAATTTGATATCGAAAGAAAATCTGAACTATTTGAATGGTGAAAAAAATGATGATACTTGTAAGCACTATAAATTTCTTTTGTGTTCGAGCCATCATCCAAAACTCAAGTTGTTAGTAGACATCTCTCCTGAAATTTCCTTTTTCTTTCCTGTACTTCCTGCACTTAGTGTACTACTTACATTATAAATCAGCAGGGGGTAAGATATTATTATATCTGTATTCATTATGAATCCTATAACTTTCCTTGTTATGAAAACTTTGCTCTTTAAAAATACTCTTTTTTTGGCTAATATCTTACCCACTAATGGTATTTTGGATACCATTAATACTTTTAATAAAACACAAGGTGTTTATGAAATTTGAAATTATTACATATTATATTTCAACTAGTTAGTGAAGAGTAAGGAAAAAAACCCTAGCTGATTGGAATTGTAAACTTTCCGTTAGTTAAGTTTCAAAACTTTTAATAAGAAATTTTCAGAGATAGATTGAAACCCAGCTGTATCCATGTAAACTAGCTCCTGTGACCTGGAAAAGGCCCCCTAAAAAGTAGTGGAGGAGATGAGAGTGTTTACTTAACATGGTTTTAGTTGTGGTGTGCTCCTACTTTAATATAGGTAGTGACATAACGGAATTTTTTATTGTTCAATAATCTGAAATAGATTTCTGTGTTTAACTGTACTGAAATAACTATAAGTTAATAGAATATTCAAAGAAAACCTTTTGACTCTATTGTATTTAGGTCAAGTTTCCATGATAGAAAGTATTTGAATTTTAAAACATGCTATTATTCTAAGGGAGAAGATGTGGTTATCCCATGTGCAAGGAAAAAAAAATGGAATGAGTAATTGTCATTGCATTAGCTGTTTGTTCAATTGGGAAATTGTGTCATAAAGCTTAAATTTGTGCGTATCAAATGTGATCTACAGTAGTATAATGCTGCTTTGTATGTACTGTAAGTGCTACAAATACTCTTAGTGCTGAAAATGGATTGATATCTCAATTGAATGTAACTTTTTATGCAGGTGTTTTGATATGCCTCAGAAAATATCTGAGTGTCTGAAAACTTATTAATCTGTTTGGTAATAGAGATACTTCTTGGGTTTTTTTGGTTGCATAATTTATGTTTAAAATTTAATTTTTACATTTTTACTGTTGTTAATTTAAGTAAAATTTCTTCTGTGGATAAAATGGCATTGCTGGTGAAGAAAATTAAAAACTGTCTCATCCATGCAATTGCTTAAGTAAAAATACATTTTTGCTATATGTTCAATATTTTTGAATGGAGAAGTTTATTTTTCTGTTTAAATATAGGTAATGTATAGCCTTTATTTCTGTCATCATAAGATTTTTTACCATTGATTAAAGGAAGGAATGTATCTTTTTGAAGAGATTTGTATTCTGTAAATAAAAATTGGTTGTAACAATAAAGTTGGGTTCTAACTACAAAAAAAAAATGTTACTTTCAGTACAGACCATCCAATACATTTCTCATTCTCTGACACCTGTCATCAGAGTCTTGGGAGCTGACAGCTGTGCGCCTTTTGTCACTTCCACTTGATATAGGATCTCTACACAGGGCCAGTGCTCTTGGTTCACACGTGCTTTCCACAGCATACTTTGGGGCCTATGATCTTATATTGTGATTTGTTCTTTTTGATTTCTGTTTGCCTGCATGTAATATTTACAGCCAAATAATCTTCAAAGGTAGACTCTGTGTCAACTTTCTTACTCCTTGATTGTGTTCCCAGCTTCAGTCTTCTCTAAATTAGGATGAGTCATGAATAAGTTGGTACTTTTGTTTTGCCACTTGACAGCTCAAACTCTATAATGAAGTGTTTGGGTTTTGAGGATTTAAGGCTGTTTCACACATTAAATGATATTTTGAGCACATAAATGATCTACCAGAATGCTTGATTTGGTCCTCTCTCTTCACACTGTTTCAGAAAATTGTTGTTATTTCCTTGATCATGTGTGTTCAAATATGGGAATGATTGTGTTCATGTAGAGCTAGAACATAAACAGGTGCTTTGCTTGCCTGGGGCATCATTCTGAGTTGAACCTATTGAAATTCTTAACTGTGTTAATATCCAGAGAAAGGACAAAGGCACACTTAATTTATAAAGGCATAGAAGTAAGACAAGCATCACATAAAAACATTGCATGATGCCTGTCTTCCAGGGATACATGAAACTTTAAGTCCATAGGACTGAGCACAGAAATTGTATGGCATCAGATTAAGTTTAAAGCACCCATTATAGACAGATAGCTGAGGAACAACTATCATTTTATCTACTGGAAGTGGAGGAAAATAAATGTCAGGTAACGTGAGAACAATATCTGAATTTCAGCTCCTTTGACAGAAAGAAATATTCACAATTACTGTGAACTCCTTTCTTTGTTTTTATAGCATTTACTCCTCTTTGTTTTATGTCTCATAGTTTGTATTTCTTCCAATAACTCATCCATAAAGTCATTCTTCATTTTGGATTGAATGCTATAGAAATTTTCTGAACATTATGTCATCTCTTCAATGTTTTCTAAGGTTGTACTACATAATACCTTTCTGCTTATAGAGCAGAAAACTCCAAGAACAAAGGATAGGTGCCCAGAAGAAGCCAATCAGCTGTGTTTCTTCACTTGGGTGAGCTAGATAGGATCACTCTATGAGATTAGGTGTCAATGTCCTACTCAGCTAGGTTCAAAATGACATATGTAACACAGTGGAACTAGCCACTGATATGGAGCAACTGAATTTCATTTTATTCCTCTTTTATGAAAAAATTATCACATTAATTTCAATTTAAATGTCAACCTTCACACTTTTAAATGATCTATTGAGTATAAATATTCACCAGGGTTTATATCAAAGGTCTTGACTTGAGG
Source organism: Ictidomys tridecemlineatus (assembly GCF_052094955.1). Classification (NCBI taxonomy): domain Eukaryota; kingdom Metazoa; phylum Chordata; class Mammalia; order Rodentia; family Sciuridae; genus Ictidomys; species Ictidomys tridecemlineatus. Next base: position 55,734,120 of record NC_135487.1, read on the forward strand.
GCTGTAATTAATATTCTCCATATTATATTGACTTTCTGTATGCATAATATCAGTCAAATATAGGAAAAAAATCTGATGCAGTATATTTGATTCTCTGGTTTAGAAAGAAGAGAATAATTATGATGGATTTTACTGGAGTCTGGGTACTCAGACCTCTTGGGAAGCTGTGTCATACCCAAATCCATTTTTTTTCTAGGCATTTTACACATTTCATACTTTTTGTACTCTGTGCTCTGGGGATATGGAGAAAAAAAAAGGGCATGTTACTGCAGGGCACAGCCTATTCCTGAGTAAGTTCCATTGTCTTATTTGGTCCAAATGCCTGAGAGTTCATTCTAAATCATTTATTTTTTCCCTAACCACACACAAGAAAACACCTGCCAGGGATACATCAGTGAAGCAAAGAAATGGACTTATTGAGTATAAAGTTTAGAGAGGAAAAGCAGAGAATAGCAATAACTATAGGATAAGCAATATGTTATATAGTGCTAGACGATGACAAGGATGTTTAAAAAAAAGAAAAAAAAAGGAAAGGTGGGTGGTGCCTTCAGGGACAGAGTATGTATTTATCATACACAGGCCCTGAGCTCAATCCCCTGCACTAAAATAAATACAAAGTTAAAAATTTAAATTTAAAAAAGGAAAGGAGTATGGTAAGGAGACTCAGTGTTAAAGCAAGGAGGAACAATGAAGATGTATAGTAACAGTTTTAAGCTGAACCACAATGAGCACACTGAGCAGTAGGCCACATGTCAATAGAGTTGAGGAGGTGACAGATATTCCCTGTGCATAAAGGTGAGAGAAGCATTGAGGGAGATGGAACAGCAAGACCAATGGCCCTGAGGAGGAAGGATATCTGCTGTGTATGAGGAACAGCAAGGATGGCCAATGTGGACAGAACAAATTGATTCCTAACAGGTCTGTATGAATGTCCTCATCACCCAAGCCAATCTCTATGGGTAGAAGGCTTGGGCGTAGGATGAGAAAGGGACCAAGAAGAATTGACACCTTGTATTTGCCCAGTTCCTTAAAGTTTTCCATATTTCCTCTTTACATTAATTCGTTGAAGTAGTTATTATAATCATCATTTTCAAAGAGAAAATAAGAACACATAGCACAGTGTTATGTGATGAGATTAAGGCTACAGAGCAATGACATTCTGGAGTTGAGATTTGATTTCTACAAATCTTACAGCGCTTTCAGCGACAGCATTCAACCTCACTACTATTCATTGCTTTGAGGTTCAATTTGTAAACAAAGCAGATGAAAAGTCTTAAGGATTATTAAAAAAAAATCAGCTACAGGTTTAGCAAATAGTGTCACATTGGCTAATGGGGTCAGACGTGACTGGGGCTCCTGCCTGTCTTCTCTCTTTTGTTCATTTTCCAGCACTCCTTTCCCTATTTACAGGAAGAAAAATTGTTGAAGGTGACCTAGGTACAGGTTATACACCTGGAGTTGCAGACAACTCTTTGAAACAAATTGCCAAAGAGAGCCACATGACCATTCTCTGAGTCCCAGTTAGTTTCCCCTTTAGGGCACATTCCTGAGCAGTCATCTGATAACACCCACTTTCTCCTCTCAGCATGTAACTGCTGGGATAATTCTGGGAACTATTAAGTGGTGACCCCAATAAGGGGTTCTCTGCCAGCAGCCACCACAGACAGTAGCAACCAAAGGCTGGATTCTCCCTGTAATCTCTTAGTATGAACTGTGGGGAATGTTTATGCTAGGAAACTTTAGTTTCTGGCCAGTATGAGATTTGTAATCCTTCCCTGTAGAGAGGCATTGACGATTTTCTGATGAACTCTTTTGTCCCCTTGCTTGACCTTTTCTGTTCTTACTCTGGAAAGTAACCATTTGAGAACACAGTTTGCTGTGAACGTGCATACATATATTTACTTATTCATACTTTATGTGGTTTCAGATCAAATATGCAAAAATATCTGTGTAAATATAATGCAATAAAGTTAAGGTAGAATGTATGGAACAAACTGTTGGTTTAAAAAGTTGAAGAGGAAAACATTAGTAAGTACATTGGTGGGAAAGGCTAGAAAAAAATAAACCCATCATTTTGGAGACTATGCTTTGGACACTTAGCTTCTTAGCATGCATTTGTGATGCTGTGGAAAGGTGAGGAGAAAAAAACAAAAAAACAAAAACAAAAAAAAAACCCTGAAATCTGGAAAGAACTGGGCCTCCTTATGGCCAGTGGGTACAGTAGTATAAACACAAGTCCAATTCCAATTACATGGTCAAAAAGAATAAACTTGGCTTTTGCTTCCTATTGCATGAAACACTGAACAGGCCTCACACTGCAGCACAGTGACAGTGTGTTCCTGGCCAACATGGAAAGAAAACAATCTCAATGGCAAAAACAAACAAGCAAATAAACAGAAACAAGAAGGGAAAAGAAAAAGAGTGAATTGAAACTGGAGTAATGGAGAGCGATTGGCAAGAAAACGGGTGACCTGGCATTACCTGTTGCTAGGGTCAGCCAGGTGCTGGGTGTGGAGACAGCACGCTGAGTCTGCTACAAAGTGCAGAGTAGATCCTGAGACTTTCCTATTAAGCCACAGCCCTCAATGTGGGTTAACACAGTTGCAGGTCATTAGCAATCCTGGTCCCATGTAGAAGAGGATATAGATTATCTCCAGGGAAGAGTACTCCCACTTTGGCACTTCACAATGACTACAGATCATGTTCCTGTTTGAAACTACTGAGCATCTAAAGTGCTTTGTTTGAAAACCTCTGGTTCCTAGTGAGTCATGATTAGGTTTAACCTGTCAGGAGAAAAGTAAGCCTACCTGCTTCCATTCCAAAGAAACACCTAAACTATGAGGATCCTTTACAGAACTCTCATCAAAATTTGATGTCCAAAATGATTGGAAAAGCTGAGTCAACAGAACTTTTGCTAAATTCTGCCCCCCAAATCTTGTATTGGCCTTATGCATATACACCACATTTTCTTTACCCATTCATCAACTAATGAATATATAGGTGGGTTCCATAGTTTGGCTACTGTGAATATGTGGCTATAAACATGGGTATGCAGCCATCACCACAATATGCTAACTTAAATTCTGAGGAGTGGTACAGCTTGGTCAAATGGTGGTTCCATTCATAGTCTTTTGAGAAAACTCCACACTGGTTTCCATAGTGCTTGTGCTAATTTACAATGCTTCCAACAGTGTAAAAGTATTTCTTTTCCCCACATCATTGCCAGCATTTGTTTGTATTCTTGCTGGCTGCCGTTCTAACTGGAGTGAGATGTAGATTTTCATTTCCTAATTGCTAAAGATGATTAACTTTATTTCATATATTTTTAGCCCTTTGTATTTTTTTCTTTTTAGAAGTGTCTGTTTAGTTTATTTGCACATTTATTAATTAGGTTACTTAAAAATTTGGGGGGTTTTTGAGGATTTTTTAAAAATATATACTCTGGATATAATCCTCTGTCAAAAGAGTAGTTAGCAAAGATTTTTCTACCATTCTGTAGTTTCTGTCTATACACTCTTAATTGTTTCTTTTGCTGTATAGAAGCTTTTAAATTTGATTTCTTCCCTTTTATTAATTCTTGTTTTATTTCCCGAGCTTTAGGAACTATATTGCAAAAGTCATTGACTGCACCAATATGTTGGAGCAGTGACCCTATGTTTGTTTCTGGGAGTTGCATAATTTCTGGTCTAATTCGTAGGTCTTTGATCCACTTTGAGTTGACTTTTGTCAATACAAAGAGATAAGGACCAATCTCATTCTTCTACCTAAGTCTAACAAGTTTCCCCAGAACCACTTGTTAAAAAGGCTATTCTTTCTCCAATGTGTATTTCTGGCCCCTTTGTCCAGAATTGGATGAATGTATTCTATGTGGGTTTGTTTCCATATCATTGGTCTATGTGTCCATATTTTTGTTACTATAGCTGTTTAGTATAATTCCAGGATTACTCTGTGGCTTAGAATTGCTTTATCTGTTGTGGGTCTTTTATTCTTCCAAATGAATTTTAGGACAGTTTTTTCCTACTTTTGTGAATAATGTAATTGGTATTTTGATGGGGGATTGCATTGAATACCTGATTGCTTTTAGTACTGTGGCCATCTTAATGATATTAATTCTGCCTCCATGAACATGGGAGGACTTTCCATCTTCTTATGTCTTTTAAAATATTTTTCTTTAGTGTTTCATAATTCTCATTGTCTTTTACCTCCTTGTCTAGATTTATTCCTACATAATTTTTGTGGCTATTGTGAATGGGATTGTTTTCCTGATTTCTTCCTCAGCAGATTCATTCATTCATTCATGTAGAGGAAAGGTACAGGTTTGTCATATATAGCCTTTATAATGTTCAGGTAAGTTCCTTCTGTCCCTTATTTCTTCAGTGTTTATATCATGAATGGGTGCTGAATTTTGGAAAAGGCTCTTTCTGCATCTATTCAGAGTACTATGTGTTTTTTTTTTCTTAATTCTATTCATGTGGTGAATTACATTGATTGATTTGCATATGTTAAGCCACCCTTGCATCTCTGGCACAAAACCGACTTGGTCATGAGGTTAAAAAAAAAAAAGCTCTATGATCACGCATGCCAGGCAAGCACTCTACCATTGAGCCACAACCCCAGCCCAATTTGATTTCTTAATGTTGTCTCAGAGTTTTTGTATATTCTGGTCATGGTTACTTATTTTCTTTCCTTTACTACTGTCTGAATGTTTAAGGCTGGCCACTTTATCTTCTTCCATCTATGATATTCTATGTTCGGCATGATATACTCTATTAAAGAAACTTTCAACTGAATATTTTATTTGATTTATTGTGTCTTTCATTTCCAAGATTTCTGTTTTGTTCTTTTTCAAAATCTCTATTTCCTTGTTGAACTTTTCATTCACATCCTATACTAACTTCCTTAATTCATTCCGTTGTTTTTCTGTGTTTTCTTGGAATTTTTAAAATTATTTTTATAATCACTCCTTTAATTCTTTATCTGGTATTTTATCCATTTCCGTATCTTTTGATTCATTTCCTTATAAATTATGAACTTTAGGAAGCGTCATGTTACCTTGTTTGCTTTTTTTAAAAATTTATACTTCTTGTATTCCTGTGTTGAGTTTTATGTGTCCATTGGGAAGGATTTCTTTTCCATTATTATGTGTACTAGGGTAGAGCTTCTGCCAAAGTGTTCTGGGATATCAGGTGGTTGTGATTTTTGCAATATATTTCCAAATAGGTTTTGTAGTATAGTTTCCCTTCTGGTTCTTTGTTGACCATTAGTATGTTTTGATACAAAGTATAGTATGTCAGAGCTTGAGGATTCTATTTTCCCTGTAGGTTTCAAAAGACTGGGATTCTTCTTGCAGTTCTTTCAACTGTGTTGTATACATCAAAAAGTGTGGGATACACCCTCTGTGGTTGCTCTTATTCATCTAACAACTCCATATTCTAAAGGGGTATGGAAGTGATCTAGATTAAGACCCCCTCATAGGTGTCATTTCCACAGCCTTTCTTCCACCTAGCTATTTCTCCTTGGGGCCTGGTAATTAATTTGGGTGTATTTTTTCTCTTTAATTTTTTTGTACTAAAGTATTAAGTTTGAGCATGGTTTGTACATGAGCAAGGTGGGTGCTCCCTTGGTGGGGTTTAACAGCATCAGAGTCTCTGCTCATCAACTTGTAGTGTCTCAGTAGATGCCCAGTGCTTCACAGAAAAGGGGAAAACAAAAATAGCAACAGCAGAAGCAATGCTATGCTCCACTACGATAAAAAACCTAGTACTTACATTGCATTAACAAAACTAATTACTACAACAATAGGAATGGTGGGTTTAGCAATTGTCAACAGCAAAAAACAACAAATAGCTATGAACTAGGTCTGACATTAAAAGCAAAGAGCAGTTGTCACCTATGCCATTCACAGTCTAATAACTGTAATGACACGAATGGTGGAGGCAGGAGTTACATAAACCAAATTTTCTAAAAGATGGTAAAGTTCATTAAGAGGAAAAATGTGATAAGAAGGTAAAAATAACATTTAGAATATTCAAAATGTGAACAGAGAGAAAGCAAAAGAGATGTAGCAAGTGATGGCTATAATGAAGAAAGAAAAAACAAAAGGAAGTATGGAGAGAAAGAGACAGAGAAACACAAGAGAATTTGACTATGAGGGGAAGAAGAGAGAAGAAAATCAAGAGAAAAAAACAAACAAAAATAAAACAAAACCAAAATAAACGAAGGGCCCCGACCCTCAAAAAACAACACAAAAATAAAAATAATGAAAAAAGAAACAAATATGTATATGTGTATATATCCATGAACTGATCAGCATAGCAAGAACACCAGAAAAAAAAAAGAGGAAAAAAAATTCTTAATGAAAACTAAAGAGTCGTGTCCACTGAGGTGGACAAAACTATTAATATGGATGCAGGATCCCTGTCGATGCCCGCTGTCCTCCTTTCCGCTTCTTCTTGAGACATGTACCCCTTTTGAGAGAACAAGGACTGGTGGCTGCTGACCTCTTCCTCTTTTTATGTTTCTCACTGAGCTGCCAGCTGGAGTGGCCTAAAACTGAAGCTGGTTGAAATAGCTTTCCACTTCCCTTCTCACCAGTCTAAGTAGGACAAAACAGGAAGTACTATTGATTGGAATTTTGTCTAGACAGACAAGATTGCACTCTCAGGCTGTGACTATTGCAGAGTTCTGGCAGATGGGGCTTAGCAGTAAACACGCCACTGGGACCTTGTTGGATGGCCTCTGCTCCAGAGAAATTAGATCAACAGACTCCTAGGTGCAGACAGGTGCTGATCTCTGCTGGGAGACTGCATCTCAGGAGCCTCCAGTGAATTCTACTTGTCGGGCCAGGGGGCTGACTCTCCATACTCTGCTGCCCTCCAATATGGCCTTCTTAGGCCTAATTCCCAAATATTCACACTAATATGTCCAGTTTCCTGACCTTCTTCAACTGGTCCTGGGAACCACAAGAAAAGGGAAAGTGAGTGGCACTCCTCTCCATTTCCCTTATAGAAATCTCCCTGGGCATTACCATCTCTGTGCCTGTTTTAATCGCCTAGTCCTGGGTGCACCCTGGGCCACATATAGGCAGTTTCTGGGACAGCATGGCAAGTGTGCTATGATCTCCTGTTCTCCCTTAGCAGCAAGCTTTAGGATGGCCTCCTCAAGAAGACTTCCTGCTTCAGCTCTCTACTTACCAGTTGAGAAACACAGAGCACGTTTCAAACACTAGTTTGCTGTGCAACCTCTAGATCAGCCAAGTTCAGGCTGTTTTTCTGTTCTGCAGGTTTTCCATGCCAAATTTGTCCGTTGTACCTCTCTTTTTCTGTTATCCCTCCCTTCTGCTGTGAACCTGTACCTCTGCTGCTGCCACCATCAGCTTGGCTCCAATGTACTCTTTCTTGTTCTTTGTTCAATGCACCTGGATTTCTGAGCCCTTAAAAGGCTCTGTCTGATATTGATTTCAGTAAGGTTCCTATTTCACCTACCTCACTGAGAGGCAGTACTATTGTTGCTCGAATCCTGAGCCATGGAGCACCTAAAAACACAGACTTCCTCTAACCCATCATCTCAAACTACCAATAATTTCTTTCTTCTGATTGTGTAACATAGACTGAACAGAATGAATATTGATGATGAATTTTTCCCAAGTGAAATTATCAGCATTTTGCATTTTACATTGTACAGACCCTAAACAAGCATACTTGCTCTTTGCACGAAATATGAGTGCACATTTGTTAAGTGAACTCCCCAAAGATACAAATATTAAGCAAGGAATGGCCTTTCTCATAACAAACTGTATATTTGAAAAAAAGCTATTAGAATGGATCTTGAATTCACCATAAATGTTGAAGGGGACAGACATCCTTATCCTGGTTTGAGCATTACACTATGTAAACATGTATTGTAACATCACATGGTAATCCATAAATATGAACAATTTTGATGAGTCCATTAAAAAAATAAGTTATAAAGGAAAAAAACACAAATGTTAGAAAAAGTGAATAACCTGTTGAACCTGCAACCCCTTTAATTCTGCCAGACCTAGAACAGAGCCAAGGGAAAGAGAGTGATGGGTATAGACAAGGAGTGATTATGATACTTATTCAAATGATTTTAGTGATGCAGTGAGGCAGGTAAGGACAAGGGAAGGAAGAACAATGAAAAGAAGAGGGAATCCATCGATTGAAGAATAACATGGGACATTTTCTTATTACTCTTGTGTCTCTGTGACTGTGTAATGACAGATATGGTATAATTTTTGCTGTCAAATTATGAAAATACGTTGAGAATTTACTTCATTTAGAATAATCCATTTAGAATAAACCATAACGTTTCTTTTGCCCAAGCACAATTTTCTTGAGGTCACTTACGGGTTGGTGTGTACATTTACAAATTGATTCTCACATCTTCTAACCTTAATGTAAATGTGTGAAAATGTGTGTTACTTTTATTATTTAGTTTTAGATGATAATTTTTCATAACCTCTTCTAAAAGCATGACTTTCTGCCTTATCATTTTAATGACGAATACTTCACTAGAAATTTTATTCCTGAAATATAACTGAAGCTTTATAAGGTTCTTTTTAAACTTCGCCTCTGAAGCTATTTTAATAAATTGCAAAATTCCCTCCAAGAGCAAGGAGTGAAATATAACCATGTTTTTTGCTACCTTGTTTACATGTTGACAATATTAGTTTTTCTATTTAATAAAGGAAAAAATGAAATAAGTCAAAATCTTTCCATAAAACCAGTACATTCAATTGTAATATTTCCATATAGGTTATTTATTTTTAGATTTCAGCTAATAGAACATATTTGCTCTGCTGAACTGTCCTAAAATATGTACACATTGCTGGAATTTATTTCACTTATGTAATTTGTATCTCCCATATAGGAAGCCCTTATAAATAATCCACAACTAGAGCTGGTATAATAGAAGCAATATGCCATCACTCATTGTGCACAATTGGGGGATAATTTCAGTGGACGCCTTCTCTTTATTGCTTTGGTAAACAAAGCTTTCTGTTTTATTACAATATGCTTAGAGAAAACATAACCATCAAATACAGCAAATGGTACAAGAACAGTTGACGTGTTTCCTGCACTTGCATTTCACAACTCTAGAAAGTTTACTAATTCCTTTATAGTTTATACCTCAATCATAAAACGGGGAGGGAGTGGCCTACAGAGCTGAGGAATTTATGAACATCGTGACTTGTTTGTGTGTTTTCTTTGTTTTTGGTGCAGCATGTTTTTGCTCATTTCATTGCTCTTTTGTATCATCAGAAAAATCTATAGAAAAAGGGAACAGACATGAAATAAATGCACCATTTTAAAACTTGGATCTCTAAATTTATGAATAACTAAGAACTTGAAAGGTTTAAAGTCACTTTTTTTTTCTAAAACAAACTTTCTAATTTTATCTTATTCCCCGAAAGCCTCTTTTTCATGGGTGTAATTCTTCTATTATTAATAAAGACATTCAACCCTGAACTTGAGCAAACACTGACATTGAGAAGGGTTGAAGGTTCTGAAAAAAAAAAAAAAACAGGGGATGTCAAGCTATGAAAACAATGATAACTAGTCACTTTGGACAAGTTTAGTTAATCCCCTTGAACTTCAGATTTCTTATCTTTATAGATAATTGGTGGGAATGCAAATGAACACTAACTGGTCAAACAGAAAAAACAGAAAACACCTTATCAATATGTCCTGAGGTTGGAGCCTGCATTCTGTCTCTGAGTGCTGAGTAGTCTCTACCAACTTTTAGTTCTCTTTTTTGGGGGGTGGGAGGTACTGCAGATTGAGCTCACTAGCATTTGACCACTGAGCCACATCCTCAGCCCTATTTTGTATTTTATTTAGAGACAGAGTCTTACTGAATTAATTAATGCCTCACTTTTTTGCTGAGGGTGGCTTTGAACTCAAGATCCTCTTGTCTCAGACTCCCAAGCCACTGGTATTACAGTGTGCACCTGGCCAAAATTTAGTTTTTAAACAGTTTTTTAAAAATAGAAGTAACTTCTGCCTTAGTTACCTCATAGACTAATTCATAAAACAAAAAAGTAATGAAATTGTCTTTATTTATTACAAAATGCTATGGAAACTAATATAATTAATGCTTACTAAAATTCTACTGAAGTTTTAAATTATTAATTTGTTTTCATATTTGAATAGACTTGGTTAGTTTAAAACATTAATGAAATATTAGATATCAAAGATACAGAGTTGAATAATCAGGCTTCATAATTTTTCTCCACTGCTTTCTCACATTGTATCTGAGTTGGCCTCCATCAGGACTGGGAATAGGGGGGGGTCATCTTGGCTGCTTTTCACTATCCCTGGCCTTCCTCTGAGATATTCACTGTTCAAGACACTTATATTTTCATACAAAATTCATTATTTTGTACGTTATTTACATAAATTACTTCTTAGAGTATAGGGTGAATATTGAGCATTTAGAAATGCATCACAATATAAAAATTTAAAACTTCTACACCATGATCATGAATTTGGTCATTTTTTGGTGATAAGTGTTGGAGGAATTATCTGTTTCCATATTTTATTTGGTGTCTTTCAGATACCCAGTTTGTCATATTCCTCTTAGTTTTCTAAATTTATTTGTCACTGCTTCACCTGTGTATCTATAATTATTTGGGTTTATTTTTGTCAACTTCATAAAATTTTCCATGTGTTGCAAGATTTGCAATTGTATTTTGCACTGGGTTCTAATGTATCATCAGTTTTACAATATCTGACAGTCACCAAGAAACAGATCAAACACTGACATACCTGGAGAAAATAGAGACTAGTCATCAATTTGTCAGTGAGCATGTTTGTGATATTAGGACCTTTGCAAACCTATACAACTTGAAACTGTAGGAACTCAGATAAGAAATACAGAAGGAGACCATTTGTGACTCTGTTAAACAAGTACTATTACAAACCTATATAACTTAAAACTGTAGGAACTCAGATAAGAAATACAGAAGGAGACCATTAATGACTCTGTTAAACAAGTACTATTATCAGTATTGCTCTTTGTGAAAGAGCAAACTGAAGCTTAGTTGAGAAAACTGAAGCCTAGTTGTTTTGACAAAGTTGTTATAATTCCGTGGTATGTTTTGCATGGCAGAATCAAGATTTGAGTCCATATCTGAACTCCAGATATCTTAAGACAAAATTTATAATCTGATAATGTATTTTGGAGGAAAAGCTAAGAAATAAAAAATAAATCAAGAAAATAAAACTGTTTATAAAGTATATAATTATATGATCCAAACTATTAAATTTTTAACAAATTCAGGAAAAGGTATAGAACCATAAAATTAGAGCAGATGGGGAAAATAGAGATAATTTAAATGTCCCCATTCTCTAGATGAAGAAACTTAAAGTCCAGATAGGTGAATTGATTGCCTCCAACTATATGGTCACTTACTGGAAGAGATGTGTCTTGAAACCAAGGCTACTTGCTTTTTTTTTTTCAAGATAAATTTGTAACTAAAAATAATTTATATCCTATTTGTGGTGTTTGAACTTTTTAGTAATGTTCATCATGAAGTTTTTCAAAACTGGAAAAAGTCCATGAGAGAGAATATGGACTTTGTATTACAGTGACACAGTAATATAGAAGAGGGAAAGAAAAAGGAAGACAACTAACCCACCCACTAGATCTCCCTATATGGATTTTAGTGTGTCAGGCACTGTTGGGTCCCCTAGATGCAGAATCAGAATAGCTCACAGTGTGTCAGCTGCAGAGACACATCTATGGATCAGGATAATAAACTTACTGTAGTCAGGGTAGCTCAAAAGGCAAGTCACAAAGCTGCTATTTGGGTGTTGGAAGGAGGAAACTCGGCTTGAGAGATTTCCATTGATCTTAGAGGTGCTTTTTAGAACAGGTGGTATTTGAGTTTAATAGACATCTGAGAGGAGGGAGGCTACACCAGTCAGAGACAGCAGCAAAGGCTTGAGGTATCTGAAAGCAAAGTACGTTAAGGGAACAGAAGGAATTCAATGGGGGCTCTAAATACTTAAACAAAAGCCTCAGGAATGTATTTTGAAAACTTTATTTTTTATTTTTATTTTTTTTTGTTGATGGAACTTTATTTATTTATTCATTTATTTTATTTATTTTTTTTATTGGTTGTTCAAATCATTACAAGGCTCTTGACATATCATATTTCAAACATTAGTTTCAAGTGGGAGTTCATAACTCACTTGAAAACTTTAGACTGATAACAATTGTATAATCATTCTGTTCAGAAGTCTCACTTATTTCAAATTTAGCTTAAGTCAAAACCCTATGGAATACATTTCTACTTTCCTGGTATGAGCATTGACAGTCTCACCATGAACATCCCCATTTTAATAATTGGCAAAGCTATATGTTGACCCCACCCCCCAATGAAACACTGTACCATTATGGCTATGCCTTGCCTTAACATTTTTGAAGAAATGCCTAGATAACCAAACTATTTGATTTTCTGTTATAAACAGAAGTTCACTCAAGTAACACTAATTCTGAGCTGAAACAATGAGAATCTTCATTGTCCCATAAACAATCTCTCCCCAAAAAAACCATCCCCACTTTGATATCTCTTGTTTACGTGTTCCTCACTAAGAATGTTTCATTCTGAATTTATTTATTTATTAATTTAAATTCATTCATAGAATTTATTTATTTTTTTATATAGATGCAAACATTTTTCTCATTCCTTAACATTTTTTGATGCTCCCATGGAAACCCTTGGCTAAGCTTAAGTTCACATAACCTTTGGGCAAATCTCTATCATAACAGCTTATGTGTCTGCCTCCTTCCCTTGTCCCCACTCTAAATAGACTGGATCTGGAGGGGAGTGGAGATGCCTTATCTCCTAGTATTCCCACCATTTGGCACTTAGTAGGTGTTTAGTCAATAAAAGTAGATGAATGAGAATAAGTGGATTAAACTATAGTGAAAGCCCTATTGAATTAAGGATCAAGATACTGGCCAGAGTGCATCAAGTAAAAAGTAAATTTAATTGTCTAAGAGGACAATTGATCTGAAATGCTGAGATTTGGGGGATCCAAAGTAACTTTTTAACTTCTTTATGAATTTGTGAAGTAGGATACATAAAACATGGATATGTAAAAAATATTTTGAGTAGCCATTTGGAGATCATGACTTAAGTCTGCTGTCAGTATTTTTGCAGTTACTTCATTCTAGTGTTGGACAGATTTAGGAGCCTCCCGAAAGGGATTCTCTTTATTCCTTGTCAGAGAGTAAATCAGATCTTACTTTTTCACTGTGGAAATATAAATTGCATAGCTATGATATGCCAGGCAATAGAGATTGATGCTAAATAATTCCTGTGTTCACATTATTGGACTGAAGTTAATGGATGATTTTAGTACAGTGTTGTAGTGAACAGGAAGGCAATAAGGGAGGACCAGAAGGATCACAGAACCTGGACTTAGAAGCCCAAGGAATGTTTCCCATGAGATACCCAAGAAGTGGTTTGAAGAAATAATAAGAGTTTTGTCCAAAGGAGAAGCATGTTCTGGGTCCCCCCTCGGTGTTTGAGGCACAAAAAGCATTATCTTAAAAAGTTGAGGGTGGGTGGGTAAAATATGATTGGAATGAGAGAGGTAGGAAGAAGGAAAGCAGATTAAGAGTCAAAATGAGGCATGAGAGTTTAGGAAGTACACAACAGGAATGACCCTTGCAAGTAAATTTAGGTTCTCTCTATTAGACTATCTCTTAAATGGAATAGTGAATAACTAAATGGTTCCAAGCACAGGAGTGACACAATATTTCAGCCACTGTGTGAAATGTGTTTTTTAAAAAAAAAATGGTGAGAAAACATTTGGGAAACTAGAACTCCAGTGGAGGGAGGGAGATTGAGAGAATCTGGCAAATGTAACACATGAAAGATGCAAAGTCAGGAGAATCAGTAGCAGGTTAGTGAGGAAGCTTCCACTGGAGTTCTCTAGTTCAGATGGAGAGGTAGATTGAGCCATTTTTCTAATCAGGAAAATGGGGTATGCCCTTTAGTTTGCTCAGATAGGGATGTCTAGGGAGACTTTATCATAGCTATATCCATTTGGCAGTGCAGATACAAAAATAAAACAAAGGACATCATCTGAGATGCAGACAAAGATTTGAAGGATATTAATATAAAATAATAGCTTGATTAGATGTTGAAGGTGAGAAATGTAAAATGGAAGAAATACTGAAAAATCTCATTTGCATATTAACTAAGATGTTAATACAATCTGAAAAACAGATTATTTCTAGAGTGGCTACTTCGAAAGATTCATTCTTCTTAGACAATTATAAAGCAAAGCTAACAGCCAAGGTACACTTACTACACAACATTAACTGCATCTGGTTGTCATGGATTTATTCGCTAATGGAGGATTTTTTTTTTCCTTAGTTACAGCTGGAATAGATATCTCCCATGTTCATTTTAGTCCAAATATGTGATCGGGAACAGCATGATACAATTAGCAACTTTAGTTCAGAACATTGGCAGCATTAAAATAGCCACGTGTGATATCCATAACAAATTAAGACTCATTGCTGAAGTATCCTCAGGGTGACTTGGATCTGTATAAGTTCTCTCATTGATCACATGCTCATGCAGAATTTTATCAACCTGTCATCAAAAAACAAAGGCTCAATAATCAAGATGTAGCATATAGTTGAGTTAGAGGATTCCACTGATGAAAAATAAAAATAAATTAAGAAAAAAAAGCTCAGTCATACCACAGCAAACTCCCTTCAAGAATTTTAAGATCTTGGAAAGATCTTTAAAGCTAAGTAGGGAATATTTGTAACTATGGATCAAGATCCATGGTGAATTGTGAAATCACTTTGGTGGATTACAACTTGCTTGGTGTTTTTTTAACTGAAGTAGAATAAAGTGAATAGAAAATATCAAAGCATACCACATGTAAAACAGTGAATGTTGTTTTATGGAACAACAAGCATGGATGGCCTTAGAGAAGAAAGTCATTGTAGTATTAAGAACATGAGCAGAAGTAGAAAGGAGGAAAAACTGAAAAATGTGTGGAGAATATTAAGTAGTTCATGATAGCTATTGTTGAATGTAGATACTGATGATTCGTGGAAGACAAAACTGGATAATTATTTGGGCCCATGTTTTATGAAGTCATGAAAAGCAACTAAGTAGCTGGTATGATATTCAGTAAGTGTAGAGAATCATGGAAGGTTCTGGACTTGGGAAGCATGATGATAGCTATGGGAGGGTCCTGTACAGAATCAGGCAGCAGTATGATAATAATCCAGACACAAGGAACACAACATCTATGCTTGCCAAATTTCTTCCTGCCTCAGAGCTTGACACATGAAGCTCCTTCTGCCTGGATCACTCTCCATCACAGCTTCTTTGACTGTCTTCTAGCTATTTGTTCCTTTTTCCCCCCATGGATCAGTCCAATTCCTTCTCCAAGAGAAACTTTTTGATCTCCAAGATTCCCATTATATATATCACACTTATGGTCAACTAACTAACATGTTACTATGTGATTTCTGTGTCATATCAGAAGGAATTTGTCTTAATCACAGAAATGTCTTTAGCACTTAGTTTGCCTTGTATGCTACTGGTGATTTACTTTCTGTTGAACAATTAAAGGAGTAGTGTCAGTTATCATGGAAAGAAAACTAAATGCAAAGGACACTGAAAATTAAAACCAGATTTACTGGGCTTGAAAGCAAAGAAAAGGAAAGAACAAAAGATTCAGTGACTTCTCCTCTAAATAAACACTTGTTCCACATATGCTCTAGGTCAGGCACTGCACAAGGCCCTGAGAAGACTGAGATGAATAAGGTGCAGAGGTGAGTAGGACCGTAACACCATGGCACTCACAGTTGGCGATCAAGGCACATTCTTATATAATATTTCCTATGAGCCAGGTCCTGTTCAAAGCACTTCATATATATATATATATATTCTTTTGATCATTTTATGAGGCAGGCAGGTGCTATTATCATCCCTGTTTTGTATATAAGGAAACTAAGCCAAAGAGAGGTCAATAATTTGTCTAAGTTCACATTGGTAAGTGGCAGAACTGGGATTTGGTTCCATCTTCTTTACTACACTGCATTACTTCTCCAGTCTGGAGCTAGAGGCACAGATAACAGGTTGTCACAGAATAGCATGATAATGCACATACGTGATTCAGAAGTAGTATAGAGAAGACAGTGGTTATTTATCCCAAAGGATAAACCAAGGAAAGATTCTTGGCGGGGGGGGGGAGTGATATAAAACTGAGTTTTAAGGGATACACTGAAGTTTGCCATGTGGAAAAAGTGATGAGGGATGCATGGTAGGGGTCAGCATTCCAAGGGAGGGGAATGTGAATCAACATGATGTTTAGGGGGAGTCTACCATCAGTTTGGAATTTCTGGAAAATGCCTGGAGACCAAGGACACAGACAAAGCTACTGGAGAGTCCAGCAGGAGAGTCTTGCCTGCCAGCCTAAGGATCTGAGTCCTGAATAAAGGTTGTAGATACACAAAGTCATGATGAGCAGAAGGAGCGTTGTGAGATGCTACCCAAGATCAGACTTCTTGTAAGATATACTGCCTCGTTGGGGGCAGGCTAGAAGCAGAGAAAGACACTGCAAATGGCCAGTCAGGACTGACTTCATAAGGGACTACTAAGTGAAGGCTGTGATAATGGACAGAAAGAAATGATTTATGAGCACTGCAGAACTTGGAGAGGCACTGGAGGTTGAGGATTAAAAGATTAAAAAAAAGGAGTAAGTTAAGGGTCTTTTCAATGTTCTAGATTTATACAACAGGCCACAAAAGGGCGAATGGGACAAACAACCAAGGAAGGGGAGGATTTCAGAGATTAAAAATGATAGGTTCTGTTCAGAACATGATTCATTAGATATGGGCTAATTTTTTTGGGTAAAAAGTCATGTGCTCGGTAGCATGATGTCTCCACTAAGTCAAAGTGGGAACCTTACAAATGGTAGTTCGAGTCCAGTGTGAATGAAATCACTGCAGAACGAAACAAAGCCAAGATCCCATCTGAGGGCTGAGCACAGAACCTTGAGGTGTGAGGGTTGGTTGGGGGAGAAGAAAAGAAGCCAGAGGAGGAAATCAGCCCATGACCAGAGAGGGAGGAAGAGACACAGAATAGTGCTACATCACAGAAACAAAAAAGACACAACCTCTGCTGACATCATCTCATTAGTTCCTGCTCATTCATTGTTCAAAGTTAAACTCATTCACTTCCTTCTCTGGGAGGCCTCTTTCCCTTTGATGCCAACTTCTATTTCTGTAAAACTTGCACTTTATATAGAATGGCCCTTCATATCTGTCTTGACTGTGAGCATATTGAGAGTTCCATACCAGATTGTTGGTCTGAGGGCTTGGCCTACAGAAGATGCTTAATAAATATTTGCTGAGATAAACACTTGTAGGGGAGGCAGACAGTGTGGATCACTGGATACCCTTAGAAAGAACCACTAACACTTTACCTAATTCTTTTCCAACTGCAGATGCTCGTAGAATACAGTTTCTTTCAGTGGTCCAATAACCCACACTGTTCTCTATTCCTGGAAAGCTCATCTCTTATCCATTACCTGGTGAAGTCTTCATCATCTTTCAGAGCCCAATCACACTTTATGAAAAGCCTTTTCTCTTGCCAGCACAGAGATCAAAGCAGCACCAAAGCCAAAGAGTTAATCGTCCTGCTATATAAATTCTGTCTTCTTGCTCGAGCCACACACGTTATTGTGATGTGGTCATGTCTGTGTCTCACATTAGGATGACTAGACTGTGTGCTTCCTGGGTGAAGGACGATGTCTTGAAGGTCTATGGCTCCAGCAGCTGTCACAGAAGCCAGCTCAAGGTAGATGCTTGGGAAATGGCTGAGAAGCTGGATGTCTCCTTTCTTGGGCCTTCAAATGGGCCCACCACTAGAGGGCACCGACACCTCAGTCAGACTGAAAGTGCTTGCGCTGTTTCCACAGGAACACAGAGTGGAGAGTTGTTTGGGATGGAACCAGACTTCTCCATTTCTCCCAGGCAGCAATGGAGAGGGTGGATGTCTTTATTTTTGGCTCAGTTTCTCCACTCTGAATGCCTTATTGGATTTCAAAGTAGTCTCTTTTCCTCCATGGACTCTTACAACCTATCAGAGGTGTGTTTAAGAAATAACTCTATTATTAAGTGTGTTAAGAAGTCCCTTTGCAATTTCACCCAACTCACCTTTGCATACACATGGTCTATTGGCCACTTAGTGTACTCCATTTTCATCTTCACATGTCCACTCTAACCCCACCTCCTTGTGACACCCACCCTACCATTCACACTTTGGATTTTCATGTCCCAACCAGGTATTTGAATCCGTCCATCTCATCATTTGCAATTGTTTCCTCATTGTTTTCCTTCTGAGACTGAACACTCCTTGATGATAGGATTTAAATTTCCATTGTTCCAGGATTGGCACAGTGTGTAACCCAAGCACTTGCTTAGTAAATACTTAATGAGTTAATGACTGAATTGTTTATTATCTCATTGAACATATATTGATTGCCAGATATCCACCTGTAGGTTTCAGGTGGTCTAGCTTTTGGTAGCTGAGTTCCTCTGGAGGTGGGCACAAGCTAATGAACAAGTAGAATTGAGGATTCCAAAAAGGCAACCTTAGGGAAGCCTATCTCAGGTGACATGATCTCAGCCACCCGGATTGTGTTGTGGATAATACCTGTCATCTCCCAAGGAATCAGGACTGTACAAATCAAGCAGACTCCTGGGAAGGATCTCAAAACCATGAAGACTTCTAGATCAAGAATTCAAATGGGAATCAAAATGGAAGCCCTATCCCACAAAATAACCACAAGCAGAAACTCATGTGTGAATTCCCATCATCAGAAAAGAGGATGAACCTCAAAGTCCAGAAATTTGAAACCATATCTGCTCTGTAACTATACCAGAAGACAAAATAACAGTAATTAGTCCCAAAGGATTTAGGCAAGATCCTGAGGCCACACTAAGATTATTTTTGATGTGAATGCAAACCTGATATCTAACAAGCTGGGGGCACAGACTAAATGCAACAATTTCACCCCACCTCCATTCTGACCTGGCCCTGAAACATTTTAATCTCAGAAGGTACCTGACTTGAAATGAGCTCCCTATGTGGAGACATTCATTTCTAAGGTATGATTTTAGCTTATCAAAAATTAAAGCATGCTCTCCCTTTCCACATTCCACTTAGGACATAATCTGTCATATTAAGATACTTTTATCAAGGTCATTGGCTTGCTCATCACAAGTTTGTTAAAGTTAGTCACTCAGAGAATTACAAATATCTTTAGCCTCGAATGTGGTTGTATTGAGGGAAGGGTGGGGAAAAGAGGAGGAGAAAAGTGGCAGCTGATTTTTCAAAAGTCATTGCCATATTAGGTGCTTTGAGTTGTTACTCTGTTGTTCTTCCCCCATGAACTTGAAGCGATTCATTGATCTGAGTGGTCATGGCTCCATGTGTGGGAGATGGTTGGTGTTTTTCTTGGCTGTATTCTCATACTAGATTTCCTGCAAATGATGATGGTATTTTCTTGAAGAACTATTAATAATTTATCTTATAAACAGTGTTCATAACTGATGGTGTTTCCATCTTTGCAATGATTGCCTAAAATATTTGTGTAAAAATTTTTGTCTCGTTTCTAGTAGACTCATTTTCAAACTGAGTAAAAACAATGACCATTACTGAGCACCCAGGTATCTAAGCACTTAGCATCCTTTAAGCCTCACTGCTTACAACAACTCATGAATTAAATTCTATTTTTATTTCCATCTTACAGGTAAAAAAAATCACTGAGAGTTGGAGAAAATATCTAAGGTGCCCAAAGGTTATTCAGAAATAGTTCTTTTTTATGTCAAAGTTGTTATGTCAGGTATGACATGCATACCACAAACACAGGTAGGCGTTTAAATAATAAACAAGTGAAGGAAATAATGAGTTGTTTCACTTACTTATTTTTATAAAATCACCAGAAATCATTTTCTTAGCCTGTTTTGCATAGTGGTATAGAGAATTTAAATTTTCAGGCACTATTGGGATTTGCTGCATCATGGAATCATGCTGAGGCCCCAGATCTTGTTCTAGGTAGTACTACATCATCTGAGATGCCATTGTTATTCATTGATTCCACTGGGTATTATTGGGGGTTTCACTGTTCCAAACTGTGATCTTTCCTCCCTGGCTCCTCTGATTCTCTGTCTCACACTTGAGGAATGGAGTCTTTGTCAGAGGTTGGAATCTGATGTCTATAGTGACATTCTTCTCTCCTCTCCTCTTCTCACCAAAGAGGCCTTTCCACCACCACAAACCATCTCTCTGGAATGTTATTTTTGCTAGTGATCAATGCATGGTTCTCTGACTTTCACCTTCTTTTTATGGTGTGGAAGACACCGATCTTTATTTCTGAGTTTTTCTAAGTTCCTCGCATCCTCAGGATAATAGGAGCACTGTATCTTCAAGTTCTCATATCATATGATCCCCAAAGATCCTTCACTTTGAGTGTCTTCTGTTTTTTGCACTCCACAAAAATCCCAGAGACAGGGGAATTCTAAAGTTCCCGCTACGAGGTAGGAAAATACAGGAAATATAAAGTCAAGTTAATAATCCATAAATTATTTTACTTGCCTTCTTTCAGGTTTACCAAATGGGTGTTCTGCCTGGGTATGGTCCACTGACGATGGAGTGTAATGAGTTTTGATGATGTGTCTTTCCTCTGCAAATATATTTTATAGAATCCATTGCCAGGAATTGTTCTATTTTTTCTAAACTCCTGGGTGTTTTTTTTAAAAATACCTTTTGGGTAGCATGAGTCACATAACAGGACTTCATTTCCCTTTCTGTAGGTCATATGGATATATTTTGATTAGATATATGTCTGTATACTTAGACATATTTTTCTAGATTGAATTTTCTGAAATAGAAATTTGTTCTTAATGTATTGGACATTGTGTCAGGACCTAGGAAAAAAGATACTTAATAAAAGTGGTCTCTGAAGGACTATCTCTTTTGAATTTTAATATATATTTTGTTTAATTTTGACAGTCCACATTTTTATGTTTTATGAAGAAAATGTTACAACTATTAATAGCACTTTTAAAGACCTGATGTTGTAAGTACTAATGACAAAAAAACCCATAACATATAATGTTTCATCTTTTAAATATTCTTTTTCCTCCATGGAACTGGGAGAAGAAGAGTATTACAGTTCATCCCAGGAAGGCAAGGAAGGGGAAGAATCCCCGGAGGCACAGGACAGTAGGGACCTGCCTGTCCTTACTCCTCAGTTCCCAGGCAGCTCCACAGACCTGAGATTTTAACCCTGAGTACAAGAGAAAATTGCATTTGCTTCCACTTATGTTCTAGGAGGTTACCATGCTCCCTGTGGATATTCAATAAATACTGCCTAAATTGAATGTTGCCTGGTGTTATCTTCTTTTCTCTCTTTTCCCTCCCCTGCTCCTCTGGTTGGTACAATGAGTCCTTGAAAATTATAGTGTTTTTTTTTTTTTCCCCACAGTTTTCCCTTTACCGTGTGTGTCCCAGTTTTCAGTGTTAACCTCTCTGTTCTAATATTCCTTCTTCATATTTGTTTTTGTTGCTTCTGGCTTTTATTTCTCAGTTTCTCCCTGAACCTACCCTTTTTGGTTTCTTTTCTGTCTTTCTTTGTGCTCCTATATTTCTCCTTTTCATCCCTCTCATCTCTCTCTCTCTCTCTCATCTCTCTCTCTCTCTCTCTCTCTCTCTCTCTCTCTCTCTCACACACACACACACACACACACACACACACACACACACAAACACACACACACACACACACACACACACACAATGCCTGTGTTATTTCCTTCCAGAGTGACCGTAAGAAAACACTGCATTTTCCCAAGAAAATTGAACACATTTAAAGACCTTAATAAGTGTCCAGAAATAATTCATTTTACATTTTTTTCCTTTGAAACAAGGCTTTCAATTCCCAAATGTTGGAAATTGGGCAAAGTGGATTTGTCTCTACTCGCCTTGATACATTCTCAGCAACAATCTGAGTGCAGGGATTGGGTCTGCTCTCCTCTGGGCGTCTGTTTGCCCTCTGCCCAGACAGGACTGCATTCCTCTGCTCATTGGGACACAAACACAGCGACATTTCACCAAGCTACTATTAGCCTAGAGGGAATACTCAGCTTCTCCCTTTCCTAGTGTTTTTAAAAACCAACTTCAGTTTTTTTGGCGCAAAAGATTGGCACAGAAACGTGGTTGCATAAACTCCTTGGAGCCAGAGGCGGACTTTCTGCTTCCTGGGCCTCAGCTTTTCAAGACTGTGTCCATTGCCCTCAGTGAACATGTAAAGAGTGTCATGGTCCCCTGTGCCCTGGGTTTGACAAGTCACTGTGCAGTTTAGCATTAAAACTAATTCATCATTTGTGTCTGAAAATGTAAAAACTGATTAGTATCAAGAGGGTATGGGAGGATTGAACTGTCATGGGCAAATGTCATGGGGGGACTATAACCCAATCCTCTGTCCTTGCATTTCTGAGAACCACTTAATGCAGAACAGGTCTTTTAATCCTCATTGCAGCAGTGAAAGAGTAATAGCATTCATTTTGCAGATGAGGAAACTGAGGCTTAGAGAAGTTAAATGACTTGACAAAGGACACACAAAATAGCAGAGTCGAAGCTTTTGAAATGTGAGCATGGTTCTGTTCTTCAGAGCAATTTTCGTGCCTAGAAAAAAATTATTCAAGGTTATTTTGGTGTGAAATTAATATTCATTCAAAGTCTGTTCTTCTTAAGTTTGTATGTTTGTTTATAAATCACAAATTATCAAATTTTATAATTATTTTTAGGGAGTAATTCCTTCAAATTAATTAAATCTTGATTAAATTCCTTAATATTTAATGACATTTACTAATGTGATATATTTTATTTCCTTTTAGAATATATCAATCATAAGACTTAAAGACTTTTCAAGAATTTGTCATTTTCACAAATCTGATAAATACCTATGTGGATTAAAATTTGAGTTCTTTCCAATTTTCTAAGATTTTAACCTGAAAGTTATAGGTCCAAAGCAATTACTCAATTATAAATTTTAACTTGGAGTTATAAGATTGATTTGTTATTCTAATAAGTAAAATACTTTCAAAGACTTTAAATAGTTAAAAATGTCCACAAGCACATATTCCTAAATATAAATATTTTAGAGCTATGACTCTGACATTTTGATTCTCAATATGTAATATTAAATTTTGCTATCATTTTGAAATAAGGAAACAATTAAATTATCCCAACAATAAGTAATGTTGGGACCCTACATGCAATGCTGTTGAGATACATGAGTCTTATTTGTTTAAGATAGCACATTCTGAATCATGCAGAATTCTGAGATAGCTTCCTGGTACATAGAATCCATGTAATTCTCTCCACAATTTCAGATGATGGTATGTGACCCCTGTGAATCTTATATTATATTGCAAAAGAATTTTTATGGATGCATCAAGGTTTCTAATGAATTTATTTTGAGTTAATCAAATGAGAAAAATTTCTGGTTGGGCCTGATCATATCAGGAAGATCTTAAAAGAAACAAGCATTAGCAGTAGCAGCAGCAGCATCTGGCTTGGGACCTTTTCTGCTGGCCCAGGACCATGACCTTGAACCTCATGTGAGATCACAGCCCTTTGATTCTGGCCTCGTGAAACACTGAGCATTGAATACAACTAACCCATCTTAGATTCCACTATAGAAACTGATGTTGTAAAGTTACGTTACTTTTAATTGATACGTTTGTGGGGAATTATTAGAAATCAATAGGAAACTAATACACTCTCCACCAGGGGAAGCTCATGAGCCTTAAATTCAACTGATATGCTTCTAATTCCTTTGTCCACTCACAGAGATCTGAAACCCCATCCAGGTTGTTATATCCCTTATAGAATTGTGATTCACTTTTTGGCCAAATTCTTCAAATGTCTTTTGCCTGTAAGAATTCCATCAAGATCATAAGAATTGAGGGGCTCTGTCACACTTATCGTATTCTTCCTGTAAGAGGGACACAACTCTTCTAGATAGTCAAATGATGTCCCATAGAACTCTGCTTGACTTTCATCACTTTGCTAACTATGCCCAGGCCATTTTCCTGCAAACAACCAATCCCAAACCTGGGTTTTCT
This sequence comes from Ictidomys tridecemlineatus, assembly GCF_052094955.1. Classification (NCBI taxonomy): domain Eukaryota; kingdom Metazoa; phylum Chordata; class Mammalia; order Rodentia; family Sciuridae; genus Ictidomys; species Ictidomys tridecemlineatus. The sequence continues at coordinate 55,758,327 of NC_135487.1, forward strand.
ACTTTTTTTAGTGACCAAAGATAATTTAAGATTCTCTTCAAAATCTTGAGCACTGAAATGATAATAATATAGTGCTACTGTCCTTCTTTATTCTCGAAACATTCCCAAATTCCCCTGCCTCATTCTTCTGAGGTTCCCTATGGTTAGGATTACTCTGAAACAACAGAATTTATATTCTGACATCATCACCACTCAGACTATCAAAAATATGCAATTCTCAATCAAATGCTTCTAAGTTCACCTGTACATTTATTCATTAAGCTTTTCTTTTAACAGTATAGTGATGATTAAACTATATGTGTGCATGCACATTCCAGGGAAGATATGAAAGATAAAATATGTCTTGTTCCAGAAGACTTTACGATCAAGTCGGAAATAAGATATAAATGAAAAATATGAAGAATTTGCTATAGAAGCCAGGCATGGTGGCACATGCCTATAATCCCAGCAGTTCAGGAGGCTAAGGCAGGAGGATTGCAAGTTTAAAGCCAACTTCAGCAACTTAGCAGGACTCTAAGTAACTTAGTCAGTCCCTGTATCAATATAAAAAATAAAAAGTGCTGATCCTGGACTTCCCATCCTCCAGAATCATGAACATTAGCTTGTTTAAAACCCAGTCTATCATACCTGCTTTTAGCAGCCTGAGCTTTCTGAGGCAGGCATATGACGACAAGGGAGAATGATTCTGGGGAGAATGAAGCCACCCTACCACAGCTCATCATCCCCTCCACCCCATACGATTCCACACAAAGCTATTCTCAACATTCCTTGAAAATGTTTGCAGTGGCCTTGTAACTGATCTCTCTGATATTTCTATTTCCTTATGCCCAGTACATGATATTTTAAAAATAAAAATCAAATAACATCAGTGCTCTTGTCAAACTTTCCAACAGCTTCCCATCTCACTTGCATTAAAGTCCAAGGTTCTTACTTAACACAGCTGACAAGGTCCTAGGTACATTTCCCCTCAGCTCTTCTGTGACTTTACTCCCTACCACTCTGTCCTGGACCCATCACCCTTTCCCCTCTCTTCTGTTTCTCAAATGCACTAAGCATGCTCCGTTTCCCAGCTTTCCGCTTGAAACACAGTCTCCCAGATATCCATCAGGTGCACTTCCTCATGCATTCAGGCCTCGCCTCTGTTCAAATATCATCTTATCACAAGAGGCTTTTTTGACCAATCTGTCAAAAACACAAGCCTTTTGTCCATCCAACATGGATCTCTGCATCCTTACTGCTAGAGTTTTCATCTTGACACTTGGACATCTTCTGTCTCTCTCACCTGTAGCAAAGGCCTCATGAGGACAGGAACTTTGTACCAGTCTCTATCCACATGCTCAGCACAGAGCCTGACAATGACTAGGGACTCTGCAATAAATATTGTTGAATTCATATTCAGTATTGTTGACTCACTCCACATGGGTATAAAGGGACTTCTTACTCTCTGTGTGAAGAACCCCTCCAAATTTCAACGGTGAGGACTTGAGACCATTTAAAAGGGAAAGAGTATTTACATGGCTTCTACTGCCACTTCATGTCTTATCTCATTTCCATTGGAATCCTACAGAAAGTATAATATAAAGGGTCTAAATGAAGAATTTAATAAACATACTCTGTCCTGGCACTTTTCACACATGACATGTTATAGATTTTAAATGTGTTAGCTTTGGATTATAGTCTACTTTGATCTCCAAGTTTTTTTGCTGATCGTTTTGCATGTGGCTGATTGTAATTGATATGATTCTTTAATCCAATCTAGATGTGTGTATGTGTTCACCTATTGATGATGTTCTGTTTTGAAAGGAAGAAGGCTCAGGTTTCTAAGACCATAGTTCCTGACAGTTTTTAGGGACTGGGAAATGACTTGACTTCCATTCAGGTAAATTCTAGGTTCCAAAATGATAGACTTTGCTTATTGCTCTTGTCGAAACTTATTTTCTAACAAAGTACCTAAGTAACTTCTCTCTGTATTTAAAACTTCCAACTCTGTATCTTCTTTTTAGTGCATGAATAACTACAAAGCAGATTTAAAAAGAAAAAAAACTGTTTTACATGTGGGCTGGCTGATTTATATTAGCTATCATTATCTAGCTGGGTGGTTACACTATTTCATAATATTCTAAAACTCATACTCAAACACAAACTATAGGCCAGAATGTAAACAAGAGCACAGAAATATTTTCTTTCTCCTATGATGTTTGGATGTAAGATTCTATTTGGAACTCTCTGAGTAACTCAGAATAAGGGTGGGGGAAAGGCAGCTTCCTATGGGTTTAATCTTGACTGGAAAGCAATGAAGCAAACACACTTTCTATTTTTGTGTTGGTGTTAATCAAAGCATGCAAAGCTGTGGGTGTTGACTATTTGAAAAATCAGCAGAACTGCACTATGTACAGTGGCCAACATTACCCTGGTCTTTCTCCAAGCTGTGTTTCCGGGAGACAAGGAAGAGCCCTTGGAGCAGTGATAGCAAACATGGCTGTGCTGCAAGAGGAACACGTGATAGGGCCACAAGGAGAGGACATCTGTGTTGATCTTTATCCAGCACTCTACCCCAGGGCTGCTGCAAATTGTGGAGCATGTTGTTCATAGTACCAGGGTACAGCAGGCAGTGGAAAGGGAAGGTGAATTTCTAAGGAAGAAGGATTTATTTCCTCTTTGTACAAACTTAATGGTAAAACAACTGCACTGTTATATCCTATACCCCCAATCACTTTCCATCCAGAAGAAAAAATTTCTAACAACAAATTGTACATTTATACAACGGACAAATCAAGGCCTAGTTTCTTACCATACAATAGCATGGGTCTTTTTAGCATCTGAGATGAATTTTAAAAAGCCTGTAATGGAAGCAGAGAGTGGAAAGATGAGGGTGAAAAGGAACACAATCGCTGCCATGTTGGATGGATATGTCTAGATATCTAATAAATACATAGCAATGAGGACTACCACTAATAAAGTTATTTTGTATATTGGAAATTTGCTAAGGGGGTAGATTATCCAATGATCTGCACATAGTAGACTGTCGAGAGAAAGAATTGTTGAATGGACCTGAATTGAAGTGATACAACATGGAAACTCCAAATGAAGTTTCTGAAAGAGATGAAGAGTTTATGCGTGTGAACATACAACTTCAGTTAAATAAGTCAAACAGAAAAGGGCAGAAGCAGCGTTTGGGAAGGAAGGACAGGAAAAGAGGATGATATTAAATAAACACACACATACATGCTGCAGAAGTTTGGTAAAAAATAAAGTATTTGAGAACTTCCGGGTTTATACGGTATCAAAGTTTTTCCTCTTTTTCATGACACCTTGCCTGAGATCAACACTGCTGACCTACAATAACAACATGAAATTAACGCCCCCAATCTGAATCCAGTGCCAGACCATCAAAGAATCTCCATTAAATGTTGCGCTCCATTTTTTTTTGTTGTGCTCCATTTTATTGGTTTATTCTTTATTATGTTATGTTAATGGTAAATATAATTGTTTTATGTATCAGAACCACACTGCGTTCTGTCAAATAACAACAAAAAAGAATGATTTTGCATTTCAAATTTCTTCTAAAACTTATACATAAACATTAATAAGGCTCACATTCAGAGAAAATTAAATGGCAAAAAGAAAAACAAAATATAAATCATTACACAACCTGACATTCTATCAGTGTTTGAGCTAGATCTCCGTTCTAGTCTAGTGTTTAATTCTTTAATTCTTTTCATAGTTTGTACCCCATGATTTTCTTCTTGCAGTGATAATGTGGGAAGTAGTTTATGATTATGACATCTCGGTAAAACTTTAAGCCAAGAAGGAAATGGTCAGATCATTCACTTCCTCTTGAAGGCCCTGCATGTCTGTGAGGACTCCTTCCCAGGCACCTCCCCTTGGTTGGGTTTGCTTTCTTTATGGACAGGAGTCATTTCCCATTTTATTTAATATTATTCTCTTTTCCTGTTCTTACTTCCCAAATGCTGCTCCTGCCCTTTTCTGTTTGACTTATTTAACTGAAGTTGCATGTTCACACGCATAAATTCTTCATCTCTTTCAGAAACTTCATTTGAGGTTTTCACGTTGTACCATTTCAATTCAGCTCCATCCAACAATTCTTTCTCGACAGTCTTTTGTGTGCAGATCATGGGACAAGGTCCTGGGGGGACATAGAGCTGAAGGAAACGTAGACCCTCAACTCAGTGTGAGCCAACCCAGCTGCCGAAACAATAACTGCTATTTCCTCAACACTAGCTTTGTGTCAGGACTCTAAGTGTATTTTATCTTTTGGCTTACTTGTAACAACCCTGTGACATGAATATCCTTATTATCATTTTACCAGTAAAAAAACATTGAGGTTTACAGAGGTTAAGTGGTCTTCTTAAGATAAGAAAGCCAGTAAGTGGTAGATTTGAAATTTGAAATGACTCCTTAAATCAATCTGCTATACTCAACAAACCGGTGGAGGATGATAAGTGAAGTAGACATACAACTATAACACAAAATATTGGTCCATTAACACATGCCACAGTCTTCCTTGAGTACTGTTCCTCCCAAACTCCCTCTATATGTTATCTTGGTAGATGCCACAGTCTTGCACTCAACGGAGGGCATCATCTAATCTAACCCTACCTGGTCTATTACTCTGTCTTATCAGTTTTAGCACTGAAATACCTTTCCTTGCCGACACTGCTTTCTTTTTGATGCCACAGCTTGTTCTCACACAGCTCATTCTGACCTGTTTTTCTCTGAGAAACTGGTTTTGGTCATGCTTCCACTAAAAATAATTTAATTTGCTCTTCATAGGACAAAGCCCAAACTCCTTCATCTTGCAAAGAAAGCTCTTCAAGACCTGGCTTCTGTTTTTCTGGTGGTATAATCTCTACAATTACTTGCAAGGGATCGTTATACACCCACAGGGGTATTTGTTTTGTTTTGTTCCTTCAGTACCTTCAACACAGTAATCTCTCTTATTTTCTTCCAGTCTACTCGCATTCTATCCTCTCTGAAAGCCCCTTCTTTGCCACAGTGACTTCTACTTATCTTGCAAAACCCAGCTCTACCTTCTCCAGGCGGGCCTTTCTTGTCTGACTCCCTTCCTGGATATATTAATTAGCATTTCTTTGGATTTCGGGAACAATCTGCAGTCATACCATCAATAAAACTTACCTGTTCCATGATAACTATCAGTGCTTTGTCTGGCTCTAGCGCTAGAGCTTCTAGCAGATAGGGATGTCATGTATCACACAGGCACTCAATTCGTGAACCTTTCATGAAAAAATAAATGAATTCCCATATTATTTCTATTTGATTTCAGAATGTGTTTCCTGAATTCTTATTTGATATTACACACACTCACCCACAAACTGGAGATACCACCCCCAGACCTACAGTTAAACATTAATGAAGCAGCCAGAAACACTTCAGTGGATTTCAAAGGCTTAGTGCTCCTAGAACTGTTCTTTCTCATTCCCCGCTATTCTTTGCAGAGGTTTTCTCTCTGTCACACTAATTGATACAAATGAATCTGAAGAATAAATCAGAAAAGAAAAAAGCCCCTCCAGTTTTAAAATACAAGTACATTGGGTGATGTCTGCTACTGCTATGGGTATGGAAACCCATCCAGAACCATATTATTTTCTTGTGGCTTTAGACAAGATGCCCTCCAGGCTGGGACTGTGTTCTTGATACAGTCTGCTTGTTTTAGAGCTTGCAGACTTGCATAGCATTCGTTCTCTCCAATAACAACAATCATAAAAATAGCATGGACCTTCTTACAACCTTACTCACGGCACAAGTGAAGGAGCGATTCCAGAATTACGCCAATGTAAGATCATCAAAAGAGATCTCAAAAGGTCTTAACAGATGGTTAGCAAATGCTTTATATAATATGGAGAAACATGTAAATGAGACACATGCCGTGAGTCTCAGGAAAACAGACTTTGAAATGGTACTTAAAAGTGGGACTGCCACTGGAAACACAATCTTTTTTTTATAAAATTTCTCAGCTGAGAATAGAAAATCCACACTCAAACAGAGTCAAAACTGAAAGGACTTCCCAGGCAAGCAATTTATTTCTTTATAATTATCCATGACTAAGTATTTTGGAGGACATACTGTGCAATATTTAGTACGAAATCCACAGAGGAGAGTTGGTTAAATGTGGAGTATCAAGGGGAACAAAAGGCTTTGCAAGAAGACAGACCTGCATTTTGATCCCTGTTCTACTGGGAATTGGGTAGTAGCTGTTGCTTTGCGGCAACAGCTCTCTGCACCAGAGTTTCCTCATCTGTAAAATATTAATAATAACCCTACATCACAGGTTTGTTCTGAGATTTAAACAAGAGTATGTATTCAAAGAGTGCCTGATACAGAAAGAAGGTTAGTAGATGGTGATTGCCACCTGATGACATTTGTTAACACACCTGGCATCAGGTGTGATCAATGCCAAATGAGAAGTCTACAGAGAAAAACTGTTACAAATGAAAGTGTACCTATAATGTCATTTACATGTATAAATTGTGCTAGCCCTTCAGGGATAAATATCTGTGTCCCCATATTCCTTCATAAATTATAACTTCATTGAGAATAGTAATTTTTCTTAGTTCAACTTTGTATCTCCCTAGCAGATAATACTATAGCACATCCACAGCAGAACCTAAAATACATGTTAAATAATATTTTATCTATGGGCTCTCTGTGGTTATATGATTGGCTCCTGGAAAGCAGAAATGATGTCTTACTTTAAAAGAAAAAAAAAAAGTTCCGTTAAAATTCAATACAAGTTAGATCTGCGTAAACAAAGAGCAAAACTTCTCAAATTGGATCTAGTTTATCAGCTCCAAAGATCCAAAGCTTCCTGTATCATTGTTCTTCTCATGTAGTATGCTATGATTGTGTAGCTTGAGGGTAGGAATTGATGATTTGCCCATTATGTGCCAAGTACCCTTGGTTACCAAACTTAATTTTCATAATGATCCACATGAGGTAGACTGGTATCCCATGGAACAGATGAGGAAGCTGAGGCTCAGGGAGGCTGACTATTTTAATGTTATGCAGCTAATCGGGAGGACTGGTAGAACAGCTAGCTGTTTATTCCTACAGCCCCACAACACTCTGCTTTTGTTTCAGAACAGGACCGTGGTGGGAAAATACTACACATGCATTTTTCCTGATGATTTCTGATGAGGGCACACCACCTAACTTTCCCTCAAATCTGCCTTATCTAGTAGGTGACAAGACTACAGAAAGAAACCTTACTTGGATTAGGATCCAGCCTCCTAAAGTTTACATGTTGTGAAATGCCTTTCACAGGACTAAGAAGTCTTCCCTGAAGAGTCAGGATTTTCTCGTGAATGGATAAGATTTTATTACATGAAATGTTAAAATAAGTCAGGAAAAAATTCCTTTAAAAACTACTGCCAAGATGAAATTCTCCAAATGGTTCAGTCAAAGTACATTTGCTGCTAGAAAAAAAAAAAAAAGCAACAGAGAACGTCCACTTGTTCGTAGCTTTCCTGATATTTTAATTATATCTCCTACATCCTCCAAACACCATTTAACATTTTCTTAAGCCCAACAATTTCACTCTTTAAAAAATTTAATCTATATATAACAGCAAAATTAATGATCATCTTTTGCCTTACTCAAAAATGAAATTACAAATGCTGAGAAGCACATTTTGCTTTTGGGCCGAATGGAGAATGATGTTTTGAAGGGCCTGAGGAATTTAATTTTCTTTTGTGATAATCATGAACTTAACTCCATTAACTAGCAAATGTCCTTTTAGCCCATTAGTCTGCTAGAAAACTACGTTTAATTCCCAGCTTCCTATATGACCTTGAATGGCTTGACACATTTCAGAACACTTTGAGCATCTAATAGAAAGGATATCTGGTTATTTTCCTCCGATTTTGAAGGCAAACTCATTTTATTTCCCTCAAAAATGTGTCACATAGTTTTTTGATTCATGGAAGAAAATTAGAATGACAGTTCTTATGAGATTTCTATCAATCCTCACCATCAGGGAAAGGTATATTTAGGTTATTATGTGTTTCTTGAAAGTTCTCCCCTAAATCCCACCCATCCCTGGCCCAGAAATGTTAATCCTTTCAACAGAACTATGAGGTAGATGTTATTTAATTCCATTTTATAGATGACAGAACTAAAACTCAAGGATTTAAGTACTGTGCCCCAGATCACACAACTGCGAAGCGGCAGAGGAAGAATTACATTGCTTTATTTGACACAGAATCTAGTCTTTTCACCTATAATATGACCCTTGACCCTCTAGTCTTTTCACCTATAATATGACCCTTGACCCTCTATCCTTAATTTTCTCTAAGAAGTTTTCTACATTCTACCCTTGCACCACTAGCAAGAGAATAGAATTTCAACAAAGAAATGGCAAGAGACATGAACAAATGATATATAAGTCCCAATGTTAACTCATCATTTTTTATTTTCTCACAACTGCTTGACAATAGATAATCCACCCTCTTTGTGTATCAGGCACTCTGGATATCAGTAAGACAAAGTCATTAGCTGGTCATGAATAGCAACTCAAACAAACCAAGGTTAAAGTGGTTAGTATCCTACAGCCTGGAGGAATCTTGTCTCATGAAGGAAGAGGGGTCCCAGCAGCTAAGTGGTTGCCCATTATTTAGTGCCTTGGAGAAGTGGTCACTCCTCACTCTACAACTGCAAAATCATTCACACAAAACCCAGGGTAAGCACTGATGAAATCAACATCACTTGTAAACCAGGAAGGCAGAAGCAGAGCTAAAATTTGAACTCAGGTGTCACAATGATGTTTTTAGAATGCTTGGCTCCGTCCATGCAGGGATTTCTTAAAAACAAGTTTTTGTTTCACAGAAACAAAGCATAGCATTCATATGGGAGGAAATATGGAGAACAAGAAGGGAACCCTCCAGGTCCGGTGTAATTTCAGATCCAGCAATGTGAAGTCAAGTTGTCACGATGACCCTTGTTTTGTCTGTACCTCTTGCCACACACAAGAACGACAGTTGCAAAGCTCAGGGGAAGGTGATCGCAGAGGCAGTTTTCACAGTGGACAACCAGCATACTAGATCAAGGGACCCAAAGAAAACCTTTTCACAGATCACTGCCAGTCTGTGAAAATGTCTGAGTGGGAGTGCGAGTTGGAAGAGCCACCATGTGTGCCTGCCGGCTGTTCAGTTAAGACTCTAGCGGCTCTTTCTGGGTTAAACTGCCCTTGGCAGAGAAATGGCAACCTCCCTAAAATTTCTAGAGTGAAATATATTCTTTGGGAAATGATGAAGATAGTGAGATGCAGGTTTTCTCTTTTTTAATGTCATAACTAAATTATGAATTGACAATTATGGAATTATATCCCCTCAAAAGATGCTGATGTCTTAATCTCCAGTACCTATGAACCTTATTTAGAAATATTGTCTGCAATGAATGAGTCATTATGATGGGACCTAATCCAAGACCTTATGTGTCCTTATGAAAAAAATGGGGAAAATTTGGGCACAGATGGATATGTAAAAAGAGGAAGATGATATGAAGATACTGGGAGAATCTCTGGGAATGCCAGCAAATGAGAGCAGAAGCAAAGAGAGGCATAAAACAGAATGTGTCTCATGGTCCTCAGCAGGGACCAACCATGATGACACCTTTGTCTTGGAAGTCTGGCCTCCAGAACTGTGAGAAGATGCATATTTGTTGTTTGCATCTCTCAGTTTGTGGTAATTTGTTATGGCAGCCCTAGGAAGCCAACATAGTCTTCTATGTCAATTTTTTTTAAAAAAAAATTTGTTTTTGTTTTGTTTTGCTTTTAGAAATTCTTGAAGTTCCAAAGTCTGGGAACCTTCACAGTGAATGACCTTAAGGTCCTGTCCAACTCCAAGGTTTTATGATGTTGCTTTTTTTTTTTTTTTTTTTTTTTACTGTGCAATCTCTCTTTCCAAGTTTTCTGTTTAGTCACCAGTGTTCCTCCAGGACTAGCCCTTCCTGATTCTCCTCCTGACGGCAGAGTATAAACAGGAACACCAGTTAGCTGTCTTAGAGTTAAAGCTCAGAAGACATCTCATCATAGGGTCTGGAATTCTAAACCAGGATGGGAATTTTTTTCCTCTAGTCTAAGTAGGAGAAAAACTCTAGACACTAATGGTAAGAATGTAAGGATCAGATGCCCATCTTCCCATGAATCTGATGAGGGCTGGTGCTGGCAGAAGTTTAGAGGTGGGTACCTGAGGTCTGGGGACATCTTCTTTTTCTATTTAGTTCATCAAACAGCCTCACTACTCATTGCCTTTTTCTTTCCCCTCTCAGGCAAGCTATATGAGACAGGGATGGGACAGTGATACGCTCTATCAAAGCATACTTGGGTACCCTCATAAGTGCTGCATTTCCATTGCTGAGGTGGATTTGAAGGCTTCTTTAGATTGAAGGAAATTTAACTGGGAATTCATCCTCTCATTTATTCATTCATGAATTTTTCTTAATGAATAGTAACAAAGAGGAGACCCAGGAGCATTAATCCCTGCTGTGTATTAGACTCACAAAATGACTGTAATGATAATGACCACAAAAGTGTTAAGAATTTTGCTCTTATTTTGTAGATGAGAATGCTTAGGCTCAAATAACTGAGCTTGTTCAAGGCGAATGCAGCAGCTGGACCTCAGATCTTCATTAGTCCCACCTCTCTGCTCTGTTGACTATATCAAGCCACCTGTTGAACAACTCACCGAACTGTCATATACTATAACATTAGATGTGCCTCTAACTCAGGAGCTCAATTCTCTCAGGCTTCTTTGCCTCCAGCCAGTGTCCATCACCTGACAAAAAAATCTAATTAAAACTAACCCACTGCAGGAAGACTTCTGGTTTCTGTCTTTACTTAATCAATCCTTTAGCATTTGGATCTGAAATTGTACAGTATCTGTTCATTTGTTAGTTTTACATTTGAGATACTGTGCTGTCACTGATCAAAATGTGTGTGTTTGATTTTTATCTCCATGAATAATCACCATCTCTTCAAAGGAAATCGCTGCATCTCCTAGTGTCTCATTCTAATACAGCTGCCAAGAAGCTGTACAACCTTGGTTATATTGCTGAATCTAGTTGGGCCTTTGTGTCCTCACAGAAAGGAGGGGTAGTACAAGATGCTGCCTATAACTGTTTCTTGTTCTGAAAATGAGTGTTTTGTGTTTCCCAAGCATCCCAGTACTTGCTGGCTCTGGGAAATGCCCATTTGAGGCTTGTTGCACAGCTGCTCATGGGGAAGAACACTGAACCAAGCTGACTTCTCCCATGTTCTCTGCTGAGAATCATAGACTAGCACCACAGATCATGGTCGTGGGCAACCCACACTGATGCCCATCTTAGTTTTATGTTTCTCCTCTTTCCCTTTCACTTGGCCTAGAGCCAAACATAGAGCATCAGACCAAGACAGCAGATTCTTTTCCACATCCTCCTCATTTTTACAAGACATCAGTCCCTCTTCCTAAAATACTCTCACATATCCTGTCCATTGCTGGACTCCTACTCTTGCTTAATCTTCACTTCTTCTACCATGCCTCTGCAATGTGATGAGCTGTGTTAGAAAGAGAAAACCAGATGTTATGGGAACATGCGATACACAAAATTCACTCCAGGAATAGGAGAAGGCTTCTAGGAGGAAATAGCACCCAGGCTGAGTTTCAGAGGGTAAACAAAATTGATCAGCCTTGTATGAGGAAAATTTTATTCCAGAGGATAGAGAAACTGCATGTGAGAAGATGCAGAGGCATGGATCACTACTGTGCTTTGGAGCAATTGCAAAGAGTCCCAAGTGATTAAAGGGTAGGAGGAGGTAAGTATAGGCCAGAATGTATATGGCTTTCATGCTTCTGTTTGAGTTTGACCCTGTAAGAAATGGGAAGCTCCTTCAGAGCCTTAGGGGGGAAACTAACAGGACCAGATCTGGGTTTCATACCAGCAGTAGTATGAAGGATAAGTTGCAGAGGATTGGAGTGAAAATAGAACAGGTTTTGTGAGGTTAGTGCAATGACCCCCATGAAAAATGCTAAGGATCAGAACTAAGGGATGGAAACAAAAAGCTGATGAGAAGGAGATAAAGTTGAAAAAATAACTTAGAGGAGAAAATAGATATAAGTTTGCACCAATTGCCCTAAGGGTGTAATTGAGACATTTCAAGATTTCACTGGACTTTCCAGATGCAGTGAATGCAAAAATATAAAGTTTGAGTATGCAGAAAGAGATCTTTGAGTCCTTAGGACTTGAGGATGCCTCATCCACTCTTCAGTGCCAGAAGTCTCTCCTGTAGCAGTGAACCCAGGACAGCAAAAATAACCTAAATTCACAATTTCTCCTTTATTTTCTTTAGCATGTTTCTTTAGATACACAGTGTATTTCAAATGAACTTTAATTTTATTTCTTATAGACCTCTGTTCCTATTTCTTTGCTGGATGGCTGCCAAATCCTAACCTCTATGATGGATAGTATTTCCTTCTCTGTTAGGCTGGAGTTGGGGAGGAGGGGTGTTCTCTGCTTAGTAATAGCACAGCTGGACCTTGAGGGACGACTGCTTTGTATTTCCATTGTAGGTGTCAAGCTCTTACAGTGCAGGAATCAATGAATCTTCTAACTAAGCAATGGGAAATGTAGGTCGAACTCCTACAGATGGTTTAAATATGCTTTTACATTTCTTTTGTTGACAATTTTATATCATGATTATGTGTAAACTATGAATTGAGGAAGGAAAGAGACTGTGAACATAGCTTGTTAAGTATTTATTAAGATCTTATCTCTTTTCTGTCCAAGGTGAGACAGAAAATGTAATGTATATTCCCTGGGGCATACAGTAACTTGGGAATTGCCTTTTATTTCTGTTTCATTTTGAAGGCAGTTGAGGAAGGGGGAAGGAGGGAAACAGAGTCTCCTGTAGGGCACCACTGCCATACATGACTGCAAGAACTCCCTGAAGGATATCAAGTATAAATAAAAGGTGATCCTAAGGCATGAACTAATTTATCTTGGATAAACTTACCCAAGTCCAGATGATAATGCAGTGAGGGTGTGTACTGGACTGTTTTGATATTTAAATAATTATTGCAGGTATATACTTTTGGCCAGTAGGAGGAAGTAGGTGAGAGTAGCTTAGATATACTATAAGGGAGGCACTAGGATTTATAGTGAGGTTCAAACAAACTCCTCCTGGGAGAAACAGTGCCAAATGCAATAGACTGAGGCCCAAACTCCTAGAGAAAAAATTGCAAACAAAATTGAAGAAAAAATTCTCTTAGTCCCCTGAGATTTCCAGAGATCTCATCCAAAGATAGAGGTTTAAATATTTGGGCTAAAACTTGGGACATTGGCAGGTATTCGGTTTGGAGGACAAACAGGTATTCAATGACTTATCAAACTTTTTGCTTTTGGAGTATGGCAGCCTTCTGTCTTGCTACTCAAAGGCTCACAGACCAAAGGTGACCCTAAGTTCCCAAAGTAGGACAGGAAAAGCTGTAAGAAAACATGTAACTTCAGCATTGCTATTGTATGGACTTAGGCCATGCAAACAAGAATTGTGTAATGTGTTGGTCTCAGCCAAGGGTTTCTTGGACTTTTCTAGATGTTTTGTTGAGAAAAGAAGAATTTTTTTCTATTAAAATACTACCATAAAATTAGTAAATATTATAATATGAAAGTGACAAGAGAAATAGCTTTAGTCCCTAATGTTGTGCCAATGCTTAAGACAGGTATTTGCATTTAATGATTTATTAGACTTTTTGAAGAACTATATGTGGCAGACACTGCACTGGCACTATGATGGCAGAAATGGGCAAGAGATGGATTCTACCTGCAAAGAACTTACAGCCTGAGAAATGTGTGCATCTAGCTATTCAGAGATTCTGAGAAAAGTGTCCACTTGAAAAGAAAAATCTTTTAGCAATTCATGGATGCAAGTACGTGCCCACCACACACAGTATGTGGCAGTATTCAGGAAAGGAGACAGCATTCGATCTTCTGTTTACTTTCTTCACAACTTAATTTTGAACTTTGAATCTGGGAGTAAAAAATAATTTCTGCATAAGAGGTATGGGCAAAAAGAAAGAAAAACATAAATATATTGAAAATATATTTTAAAAAGGTGAAATCTACATCAAAGTACAGAGCAGACGTCTGAGAAGAGAATGAAGACTCGCACTGCCTTTGTGGTCCTCCCCTACCACACTCAAAGTGTTAGGTAAAGAAAGAGGAAAGTTTTCAGTTATGACAACAAACTATAGACTGTCCATAGAAAAAAAATTTCCCCAGAAGAAAATCTTAGAATGTGCAGAAGTTAGTCACCACAATATAATTCACAGGGTGAGACAGGAAGACAGGGACTCAACTTTTTAAAATACTAGAAATTATGACAATGACTGTGCGGTGATGCACGCCTGTAATCCCAGTGGCTAGGGAGGCTGAGACAGGAGGATCACTAGTTCATATCCAGTCTCATCAACAGTGAGGTGCTGAGCAACTTAGTGAGATCCTGTCTCTAAATAAAATACAGGGCTGGGGATGTGGCTCAGTGGTTGAGTGCACCTGAATTTAATTCCTGGTACCAAAAAAAAATTATGACAACTATTGAGAAAGTAGTGCTTAAACAAAGAGAAAATTACAAATGGATCAACAGAATTTGCACCACTAAATAAGAAGGAGCTTCCAGGATCCTTATTTGAGCTGTCTCCACCTGGTAGTAGACTAGGAGAGCCTGAGGAGTGGCTGTCAATCATTCCATGTGGTTCACTAAGCTTCATTGAGAACCTATCATACTAAGAATGATGGCAACAGGGTCACATACAGTGACTAGCACAGATAGAGGGGTTACTAACCATATCCTTAGGTCATAGCAAAACAAAAACAGTCTAGTAGGTAGACAGGTATTCATCTTCAGTATTAAAGGTCAGCCAGTCTTAACTGCTAGTCTTAATCTTCTAGAAGAAGCCTAGAAATCTAGTAGACTTTCACACAAAAAGAGGAGAAATCCTTTTTAATAATTACTACACAAGTCACATAAGAGGATGAAAAACCATGATGAGATCCAGAAAAAGAGGAAAACCAAGCAAAATGAATGGTGAAGTAAAGGCACAGAGTTAGGAAAGTGTGGGGAATATCCAAGAAATAGCAGAAAGTTCTGTTTGGGAGATGAGTCAGAGCTGACTTGTGGACTGGAGATTTTATTTTTCCTTGGCATACTGGAGATTGAAACTAGGGGTGCTCTATCACTGAGCTGCATCCTCAGCACTATTTAAAATTTTTATTTTGGGAAATTATTTCTTGTTAAGTTGTCCAGGCTGGCTTTGAATTTGTGATCTTCCTGCTTCAATCTCCTGAGTAGCTGGGACTATAGCCACTGTGTCTGGCTAGGGCTGGAGATCTTATTCACCACATCAAGTATTTAGAACTTAAACCTCATAGTTAAGTAGCAGTTAGTGAATCAGAGGTATCATATTGAAAGAAAGAGAAACACTCATACCTGTCATGGGTTGAATGCTGGCCCCCAGAAGATATGTCCATCTTCTAATTTCTGAAACATATGAATATTACCTTATTTGGAAAAAAAAAGAGTCTTTGGAAATGTTAAGTAAGATTTTGAGATAAAAAAATTCATCTGTAATGGAATTATCCAGATGGGTCCTAAATCCAGTGTCATGTGTCCTTATATAAGAAAGTCAAAGGAGGATTTGAGACAGTCACAGAGGGGAAGAAGATTAGGAGACAAGGCAGATATTGGAGTGATGCTGAATGACCCAGGAACACCAAGGGAACTCAATAGCCTAGAAGAGGCAATGAGAGGATTCTCCTCTAGAGCCTTCAGGGAGGTGTAGCCCTCTTGCTACTGGGTTTTAGTCTTCTGTTTTCCAGAATGGGAAAAGAGGAATTGCCTACAGTGTTTAGTCACCAAAGGTGTAGAAATTTGTGGCAGCAGCCATGAAAAACTAACAAAATCCCTCAAAATTCATCATTCTAAGACAGTGAAATAGTCATCCCTAGTACAGGCTTAATGCCTTTTTGATTACAAATTGCCTTGATACATGCAATCTTATTCTCACAACAAAATAGTGAGGTACTACTATGATTTTTTCCAATTTATCATGAAGGAACTTGAGATTCAAAGAAATAAAATCACTTTCTTAAGATAATTCAAACTTCCATCTCCATTTCTGTTTTTACCATGAACCTGTGTGTCTTTAGTAATGAAGCAGTCCTCACAGCTACCTCTCTCTCCATCCGTACATACTTATTAGTTTTAAAGGGCATTCAAGTCACTCTTGCATCTCTGGATATCCTCCTGATGAGCAGGAGGAGGAACGGATCCAAAAGGGAGATCAATTAGGAGATTCTAAATTTGGATAATAACAGTACAGTGACCTTTTTAAATTACCTGGGTTTCAGCTACCAATTCAGTAATTTTTGGTAAGATTTTCAAACTCCTTGGGTGTTAGTTTTCTCTTCCATAAAATGAGTATAATAATTCCTACTTGGTTTGGCTTAAGAATTAAATGAACTCTGTAGAAAACTTGGAAACTGTAGGATGCTGCAAAATGTCAGTAATAATCTTGAGGGGGAGGGAGAGTGGTATGTTCAGACGTGACTGCACATCAGTAACACTAGGGGAGCTTTTAAACTTTGCTGATGCTTACACTCTGCCTCAGGATTATTAAATCAGAATCTCTAGTATGCTTCAAGTATCATTATTTTTAAAAATAATCTCACATTATTCTTATACTTGCAGCAAGTTTTTTAAAACACCTGATGACGTGGGGGAAAGTAAGTTCTGCAGTCAAATTATTTGAGGCATAAATTTCACAAAATAACTTCATATATTGCACTTTATAAATTATGTGATCTTGGGGTAATGACAAAGCTTCTCCAAATCTCTGATTTCTCAACTTTGAAGTATAAACAATAATACTTAACTTGTAATAGTGCAAGATTTGAAGTTATCTATGTACAAGGGGAGAGTAAGTTCATGCTGATTTGGTTTTCCCTATTTCCTTTTATGTTTACAAAATCAGAAATCAAAGAAGTAAGAAGGGAGGAGTTATTTACATTTAGCACATTATATTATATCCAAAAACTAGCACCAAATTAAATATTTTCAATTTAAGGTGAAGTCTTACAGTATCTTGTGTTATAAATGCAGAGGCCAATATATGCAATCATTACCCAGACCTGGTTTCTTATAAAATGAATATTTTCCCAGGGATTATAATTATTCACATTAACTATGAAACTGTTTCCTCATTAATCAATGCCTTAGGAAAATGGCAAATGTTTCCTGTGCTAATCAAGTAGGATTAGGTTAGAGTCATAAGGTACCACTTTTCTTGTCAAGGACATTTATGGCTATTGAATGTTAGGTCATTGTAAACAGAGAAGTTCAAATATTAGTAATAATATGGTAACTGCTTTTGCTTTTGTTTTCATTTTAGTTATGAAAAATCATCTTTCCCTGAAAGGTATTTCAGGGTCCAAACCTGAGGATATTCCTTAAAACATATAACTACTAATTTTTTTTATCTTTATTCCTTAGTCTGGGAAGAATTAGTACAGCTAAATCTCAGGAAGGTGCTTCTTTTCTCTAAGAAATATACAACACATTTCTAGACATACTTATAAAATTCTAAAAAGATTTACATCATTTACATAACTGGACATATTATGACAACCTAACTTGTAATTCAGCTAAGAAGAGAATATTTAAGTTTATTTAAAAAATCGTTCATGGAATATTGATTACCAGAGGTTATTTGTCAGACTGAACTCATATATCAACACAGGTCAGCATATTCTGAATTACATTAAAATCTTGTTTATTAAATAAACTTAATCATATTGGTTTTGGCTATATGCTTAAAAAGTGAGTCCAAACCCACCCATAACAGACATATCTACAGCCCTGGTTTTGGTTTCTAATACTTTTCTCCAATGAACCAGGACTCCTGGGAAAAATCACCAATTTTGAGACAGGGTCAGGAAATATGTAAGATGAGCCTGGAGCATTTTGTAATGCCAGAAAGTAAGGAAGTTAGAAAACAAAACAAAACCAAATAACACACACACACACATACTCACACACACACACACACACACACTCACACTCACAGTCTTGGGAATAAGTCAATGACACATAGCTGCCAACTGAAAGAGATCCCCATGGTCAAAGCAGAAACATTTTGAGTAACGTGGTATTGAATTATAACAAAAGTATAAAATAAGTATCCATACTTGCATAAATAAGTAAATGGGAAGAACAGACAAGTCTCTTGAGCGGAATTTAAAATAATTATACTCCACTTCAAGGAAGTGGAGCATAACTCCCCACTCCTTAAGCTAGAATTGTTCATAGTGACTCCCTTTCAAGAAGTATATCATGGACAGCAGAAAAAAAAAAGAAAAGAAAAAAAAAGATAAATTAGCAGAGAAATCTGATAAACATTACGTCTGTCAGTTGATAAGGCCCATACCAGCAGTGACATACCAGCAGTGACAAGTCACGTTCATCCTCCATACCCTTGATGTGATGTCAGAAAAATGGCACTGTACCCTGTGGTCTTCCTTCCATAAACCCTTAACCCCCATCTAATTATGAGAAAAACATCAGACAGTCCCCAAGGAGAAATGCATTAGAAAACACATGACCAGCACCCCTCAACAGTGTCATCAAATAAGGAGTTTGAGAAATGTCAGTGTCAAGAGGAGCCCAAGAAGACAAATAAATGCAGTGTGGTAACCTGAAGAATCCAGAAATAGATAAAACCTGAGGTTATCCACATAAATCATGGTCTTTAGTCAATTACAACATATCACTATTAGTTCAATAACAGCAACACATGTGCCATTCTAAAGCAAGGTATTAATAATAGGAGAAACTGGTGTGTGGTGTACAAGAACTCTATACTGTCCCCACACTTTTTCTATAAATCAAAAAACTAAATTCATTTAAAATCAAAGGTAAGTTCATGCCTTTGTTCACTCTTGGAGTAAGCAAGAAATGATTGGCCACCTACTCTACACCAGGTTCCTCACTACATACTGAAGCCAGAAAGATATACAAGACAGGAAGGAAGGGACAGAGGGAGGGAGGAAGGGAGGAGGTCATTCTACTGAATGATTTTCTATTTCCTAGAAATTTTCTCTCCATGGTATTAAATGTAGCAACATAGTTAAGAACATAAATAAATAATAAAATAGGGTGTATGGTTTAGATCTTAAATGTCCCCAAAATTCATGACCCCAAGATTAATTTCCCTAAGATTCAGACCATGACTGATACCTCTGAAACCATGAGACAAAATAAATCTTTCTTTTTGTTAGATTTGTTTTACTTAGGTGTTTTTGCCATAATAATGGTAAGTTGGTTAAGGAATGGGGAAAGAGAAGAAGTGTTTTTATAATTGTACTAATGGGGAAATCTTTATCATTGAACAGAACACAATAAAGAAAAAATTCAAACTTATGGCTACATAGAAAGATTTTTTTTTCAGAAAAATAAGAAATACCATAAATAATAACTAAAAAGACAAGTTTGGAAATGGAAAAGAACTTACAAGTCATTTGACAAAAGGATAATTTCCTTAATAGAGCATTTCAACAGATCATTGAGAAAATGATCAACAACTAGAAAGGGGGGGGGGAAACAGGGAAGCATTTAAGCAGATTATCAATGGATTTAAGGGTAAGGGAGCAATAACATGGTCAGAGTCCTAGCAGCGCCCCCTGCAGTTGAATCAAAGGGACATCAATGGTTTTCACATTGTGAAAATACATGTAAACTTCTAATAAGAAAATACAAGTAAAAGAACAAAGAAATACCATTTTTTTATCAGCCTAGTAAAGACCAAACTTTGAAAATACATCCAGGTGGTAAGGATGCATAAAAGGAGACATCTTTATATATTGTTAGTGGAAATGTGAAATAAAATGTCTTCTTTGGAGGATAATTTTGTGACATTGTAGCAGAAACAGTTGATACCCTGCTGATATCCCTGAGCCATTACATTTCAGTATATGCTTGCCTGATTTTCAAGTACCATTGCTTACTGAAATCCATTGTGATACAGAATGAAGTGCATGGGTAGGCTTATGCAATATCTTCAGAATATGGGAACCAATGTCATAACAGCAATTATGACAGTGGAGCTGGCTGGTGGTCATTGGTGTCATTTATATACTAGGAGAAAAAAAGGTGATGGGTTCAACTATCAATCAACATGATGTAATCACCAGAAGTCTTCAAAGAACTATTTGCCATTCGAAAAGCAACTTGACATGGTATTGGATCTGGTAGAATATGAGCAACATCAAGAGATATGTGCCTTCATATGAGCTTGTTCATCATGAGCTCTTACTGCCAGATCCTTAAGAGTCATTATGTTGGGAAGGCACAGCAGTAACTCACAGTGTAATGAATGGTGTATTTGTGAAAAGGCAAGAATGCATCTGAGGGTATAATTAAATTACATCAAGTGGCAGTCTAGTCTCACATTTTACCTAGCTTGTTAAACCAGTGTCTCTCCCTGTGATCTCACAGAGGATTCCTATAACCAACTGTTAGAAGATGAAAAACTAAAGTCTATTTAAGAAACAGCTGGACTTGATATTATTTTGGAGCCGAAAGTACACTGCTTGTGCCATATAGCTCCACTCAGGATGTCTTCGGAAGAAGAGTGAGGGGAAATTCTCACTACTGTGGGCAGAGCTCCAAGAAGTGGTGATCAACTTCAGGTTCAACTGCAGGGGGCGCTGCTAGGACTCTGACCATGTTATTGCTCCCTTACCCTTAAGTTCCTGCTGATCAGGCTTCCAAACTACTTAGTACCTGCATTTCTTTCATTCTCTGACAAATAAAATCTACATTCCCTGTACAATAGGCCAGTAGCCCCAGGGAATTAATATCACAGGCAGTGGAATACAGGGAAGTGAAATGGTGGTGTCCCTAAGGGGAGGAATATTTTATAACTGAAGTTATAGAGTATTCCCAGCACATAGTAATGATAAAAGTCTGGACGACTTTTAGTTGCTTTTGTTTAAAATTATCAACGGAGAATTCTGTTGTTGCTAGAACCCAAAGCAGAGCCTTGCCGCAGCTGCCACTGCTCCCAGAGTGACTTTTAGCCTATTGCTGACCTGACAGGACAGGAACCAGTGTGAAAGGGCAGCTGAGATCACTTGATCTATAGATACACCAATTCACAAGAGAAATGAAATATACAGGCCTATCAGCAGCTACTTGACAAAAAAGTTTTCATTGTATATTCTTTAAAAAAAAATCTTTGAATGCCATGTTTGCCACATAGGCTATAACAAGGAAGAGAAAGAAAGCTTAAGAGAAAAAGTAAAAGAAGGCTCCCTTCAGGCATATCAGCTTTCCTTTTCACTCATTGCAGATGGTCAGGAGAAGCAGCATATCAGTTAAAATCAGAGAAGATTGATTGGAAGTGTCATCACCAACTGTGAGCTCACATCTCCATCTGTCAAATGCAGATTCTAAGAGTATAAGCTTGATAGATTGAGAGAGAATCAGTGAGATAATTCCTGCAAAGCAGATGTGCATTTAACGGGCACTTGGTAATCTCATCTATTGTTAAGGATTGTTAATAGATAGCAGTTTTAGTAAGGTCACAACCTCATTGATATCCTAAGGAATTGAAAACAAGGAAAGGAAAGTGGAAAGCAGGTCTGCAGTTTTAATCCATTAGAAAATCCCATGCTTAACATGGTTTCATCTGCCTTTTCTGCTGCAAAATTCTAAATAACACTGTGTCCTGCCTAAATGCAGATGACGACCTGACCAGAATCACACTGTAAAACCTGTCAGCTTACCCTCAACACATGTGCCATGGCCTCTGGTCCCAGGAGTTACGTCCAGTCTGCTGAACTATGACTGTAACTGATTGACTATGACTTTAGATAAATACTTTAACAAAAATATCCAGAACATAAATTATGCCTAAGGCAATAAAATTATCTAAAATCTGTTTGACCTAATTTCATTTCTTAAAAAAAATTTCAGTCATCTGTTCTGCTCAAGGATGGTCACAAAAAGGCAACATTTATAAAACAAAAGAAATAAACACTGGTTTTTAAAAAATAGATATCACTGAGCAACAATCTGGTAAAACTCCAATTTGCTATTGCCAAATGCCACAAAAGATGTCATGGCTGTCAAATGTATCCACATTGAGACCCAAAAGAGCTTAATCCAGATAAAAATATCCCACTGGTAGAACTGCAGAAGAGACAACCAAACATGCTAGATTGGAGGCAACTTGAATCTAATGTTTTAAGGACTTACTAAACCCCTTTCTCTAGCTTTTAGTGACTTACTAAACCCCTTTCTCTAGCTTTTAGTGACTTACTAAACCCCCCTTCTCTAGCTTTTACACTCAAGTCATACTTACTCATGAGATGTTCTCTTCCTGTGTGGATTCATATTTTCTAAACCAAAAATTAAAACATGATCTAATGGGAAGAATGGAATAGATTATCTAAAAAGAGTGTCTTTTCCCTAAATTTTGGAAAATCTGATAGTACCTATATGACAGTTTCATTCATATATAAATGAATATAGGATATATATATATATATATATATATATATATATATATATATATATACACACACACATATATATATATATATAAAATCAGGATACTTATGTCATCCTGATCATTGCCTCTTTAAAGTATTAAACTTTGAATTCAAATACAAGGAAAATGTGAATTTAAGTGGAGAAGACAAAAAATCTATGATGGCGGAAACAGATTATTATTTAAAAAGAGGGGAAAACAGAGAGAGAGGGCATTGTATAATGGATAGTTTTAGCAATTTTGTCAGAAGTTTAGATGATGCTACATTTCAAGAAATTGAAAATCTCAGAGAGGAAATATAACTTAAATGAAAATGAAAGTTTTATCTGCTTTGGACTGCACAATGGATAAAAGGGCCTCAGACCTTAAGGCTCATAGCTATTTTTCACTTTCAACACATTACATTCATCCTTTATTAAGGAATCTTTAGGAGAAAAGAAATTCACCTTTTTTTAGCAGAGCTATAAAATTTCTTAGAACTTCCATGACTCTAAATATTCACAATCATGACCAGAGAAAAGAATTATTCCTCAGAAAATAGCTTATACTGACAAAAAGAAATGTACTAATGTTTCATTGAGTTCTGAACACATTGTGCAGACTCACAGAAATATTGGTAGTCTGGCTGTCCATGGATCAAAGAATTCTCTTCTTTTGGGGACTTTGAGTGTTCTTAGGAAGATAACATCACCAGAAAATGCTACAGAATCATAGCCCACCTTCACACCTTCTAGACATCCATGCAGTTTTGCAGTCTGACAGCAGCATCCAGAGGACCATCCCTTTCTTCCTCAGTATAAAACCTCTCTCCTCTCATCTTAAAAAAGAAAACCAAAACAGAAATGTTCCTGGTTTATGTCTTATGTAAAATAGTAACATAATCAATAGTTTATTTACTGCTTTGGTTCAAGAGAAAATTCATATGTTGGGAGCTGAGAAATGGTGGATTAGCATGAGGCAGAATTTCTCTTAGCTCTGCTACCCCTCAAACAGTGGGAATAACACATCCCCCAGACGTTTAGAGTGAAAATCCCTGATTCTAGAGGAGCAGCCTGCCCCAACAGGAACAAGAGACTATTTAACTTATTAATTGAATATTAAAAAAAAAAAACCTTTCCACCAGAATTTATCAATTGTCAGTGATCCAAGAGCCATCTTGGGACTCCAGCCGGGTGGAGCCTGTGGCACCTGGAAACCCAAATCTGTGTTTGCAGCTAGATCTGCAAGGGCTTGTCTGAGCTTGTTGACCCAGGAAACAGGTTAGAAAACAGGTGAGAGGCTGAGAGTCTGGTTCTTCCCAGTTCCATGAGCCCAGAGGCTCTGGGGACTGATGGGACTGGTTACAGCAGATAGGAGTCAGAAGGTTGGAAGAGGGTATGAGGGCATTTTGCCCTCAGCTCAACCAAAAAGCTGATCTGGCACCCACTGGGTTCCTAGGACCCACCCAGGACAGTACTCCCTGGTTCTAGTTGCAGACCTCTCCCACCTCCCCCAGTCCGTGAGCCCCCTTCCAAGTCCTGCTAGGTCAGGCATTGGTCCCGCACCCAATGGGGCCCTCCCGCTCCCCAGTTGCCAATCTCCCTATCCCTCCCTGGCCCCAGAGCTGGCCCATCCCTCTCAGCTTCCTGGCCAGCCCGCAGGTACCAGCACCCACCCTCAGTTCCCACCCAGCTCCCGTCTGCAGGTTGGAGGATCCAACCTTGATCTGCCTCCACTCAGAACAGCTGCCGCCCCCCCCTCCCCGTGGGGGCCAGGCCCCAACTTGCAACACATACTGCTTAGCCACTGGACTGCCCAGGCCAGCAAACAGCTTCCTGACTGCCCTAAGGTCCCAGAGCCCACCTGCAGGTCAGGGTGCCCGCAGATTCCAGAACTGGGCCTTGATCCACCCCGCCCCTAGCAGCTGGACCCCTGACTTAGCCAAGCCCCAACTTGCACCACATGCCGCTTAGTCCCGGCACCCGCCCAGTCCAGCATGCTGCTTTGTTACCACCCGCAAGTGCCTGCATCTGCCAGCAGGTTCCAGCGCTAGCATTGATCTGCACTGTGCAGAACAGGTGACATCTGTGCTGACACCCATCTAACTGCTGGGAAGGGAAGCAGAGAAGCTTTTGAACTCCAATGAAAACAATTGTTCAAGTTTTCATCCACATCTTTTTTTTTTCCCCCTTGCCTTTTATTTCCCCTTTTCTCACATTTCTACCGTTTTTTGGAAACAATTATTTTTCATGCATCAGTTTATTGAGGACTGGGATGTCTGAATAGTATATTTCAGTTTTGTATATATATATATATATATATATATATATATATATATATATATATATATATAGTTTATATTATATATATATATTCTTTGATTCTCTTTCTCTTTTTGCTCCTCCTAAATCAACCTGTTATTATCTCTTTCACTCTTCCTATAATTTTTTTTACTTGTATCTTCTCTCCTTCTTCCTCATAAACATTACAGCCTGACCTCTCCTGTTCTCTCTTTGCCCACCACCTGAAACTGTAAATACTTTTGCAAACTTATTGTTTTCATTGTAGGTAATAACTAAACACATCATTTCTGTTTATTGCAACAAAACTGTAGACATTGTATTAGGGACTATTTGGTTGAAGGCTATATGTTGTTTGCATTGATTGCTGCTATTATTTGTCTCCCCACTAAAGGTTAGGTACTGGAAACCTTCAGGGACACTATAAATCTACAGGGTAGAAATTGGACTGCCTCAGATCCACACTGCCAGATGGGTAGACACATAAACAGCATGAAAAAACAAGGGAACATATTGCTCCAAACAAACCAAGATGTGCCAACAATAGAATCTAATGACACCATGAGGAAGAAATGTCAGAGACGGATTCTAGGATATACATAGTTAAACTGATCCATGACGTCAAGGATGATGAAAGGAGTTAAATCAGAGATAAAATTCAGGAAATAAAAGATCATTCCAATAAAGGAAAGAATTCTGAGAAGAAATCAAGTATAAATCCTCAAAATGAAGGAATCAAAATACCAAATTAAAAATTCAATGGAAAGCATCACCAACAGACTAGACCACTTGAAAGACAGAAACTCAGGCAATGAAGACAAAATATAAAATCTTGAAAACAAAGTTGAGCACACAAAGAGGATGTTAAGAAACCATGAACAGAACTTCCAAGATCTATGAAGTAACATGAAAAGACCAAATTTAAGATTTATTCGGATAGGTGAAGGTGCAGTGATACAAACCAAATTAAGCTTCAGATTTGAAGATGAAATAAAAATCGTCCATGACAAACAAAAGTTAAAAGAATTCACAACTAGAAAGCCTGCACTACAGAATATTCTCAACAAAATATTCCGTGAAGATGAAATGAAAACATCAAGACAGACACCACTGAAATACAGAATATAATTAGAAATTATTTTGGAAATTTATACTCTAAAGGGAGAAACAATAATAAACAAAGGAAAACTAATTCAAATTAAAAACCAGAAATAAACCAAAATGACTGGGAATACAAATCATATCCCAATAATAACCTTGAATATTAATGGCCTAAACTCATCAATCAAAAGGCATAGACTGGAAGTTTGGGTCAAAAAAACAAGATCCAACAATATGTTGTCTCCAAGAGATTCACCTCACATAGGCAAAGAGAGCCACAGACCAAAGATAAAAGGATGGGAAAAAAAAACATATCACTCCCATGAATCTCATAAACAAGCAGGGGTTTCCATTCCTCAAATCAGATAAAGTGGACTTCATGCCATCAGAAGGGACAAAGAAGAACACTGCATACTGCTTAAGGGGATTATACATCAACAAGACAGAACAATCATAAATATTTATGCCCAAACAATGGCACATCTATGTACATCCAACAAACTCTTCTCAATTTCAAGACTAAATAAACCACAACACAATAATACTGGGTGACTTTAACATGCTTCTCTCACTACTGGATAGATCCTCCAAATAAAAAAAGAAACAAAGAAACTATAGAACTAAATAATACAATCAATAATTTGAGTTAGCAGACATTTATATATAGAAATTTCATCCATTAATGACCAAATATAGTTTCTCCTTAGCAGCACATGGATCCTTTTCTAAAACAGACCATATCTTATTTCACAAAGCAACTCTTAGCAAATACAAAAAAAAAATAAAGATAATACCCTGAATTCTGTCAGATCATAATGAAATGAAATTAGAAATCAGTGATAAAATTAAATATAGAAGCTACTATAAGACCTGAAGACTAAATAAAACACTATTGAATGATGATGGACAGTAGAAGAAATTAGGAATGAAATAAAAAATACTTAGAGGTAAATGAGAATATTTATACAACATGTCAAAATATCTGGGACACTACAAAAGCAATGCTAAGAGGAAAGTTCATTGCATTGAGCTCATTCATTAAAAGAATAGAATGTCAATGAATAAATGACCTAACATTACATCTCAAAGTCCTAGAAAAAGAAGAACAAATCAACACCAAAAGCAGTAGAAAATAGGAAATAATTAAAATTAGAGCTGAAATCAATGAAATTGAAACAAAATTCCAAAAATTGACAAAACAAAAAGTTAGTTCTTTGAAAAAGTAAATATATTTGAGGAACCTTTAGCCACACTAACAAAGAGAAAGAGAGAGAAAACTCAAATTACTAAAATCCATGATGAAAAGGGAAATATCAAGATAGACACTACTGAAATACAGAATATAATTAGAAATTATTTTGGAAATTTATACTCCAATAAAATAAAAAATCTTGAGGACATTGACAAATTTCTAGAGACATATGACTTATTCAAATTGAATCAGGAGGACATATGTGATTTTAACAGATCATTTTAAAATAATGAAATAAAACATACTATCAAAAGCCTACCAATGAAGAAAATCCCAGGACAAGACAGATTCTCAGCTGAATTTTATAAGACTTCAAAGAAAAGTTAACATTAATACTTCTCAAATTAGTCCATGAAATAGAAAAAGAGGGAATCCTTCCAAACTCATTATAGGAAGCTAGTATTACCCTCATACCAAAATCAGACAAAGACACATCAAGGAAAATAAACTTCAGACCAATATCCCTGATGAATATAGATAAAAAAAATTGTCAATAAAATTTTGGCAAATCACATACAAAACATATTTAAAAGATAGTGCACCATGATCAAGTGGGGTTCATTCCAGGGATGCAAGGTTGGTTCCAGATACAGAAATCAATCAATATAATTTATCACATCAATAGACTTAAAGACAAGAATCATATGATTATCTCAATTGATGCAGAAAAAGCAGTTGACAAAATACAGCATCCCTTCATGCTCAAAACACTAGAAAAATCAAGGGATAGTAGGAACATACCTCAATATTGTAAAAGCTATATATGCTAAATCCAAGGCCAATATCAGTCTAAATGAAGAAAAATTGAAAGTATTCCCTCTAAGAACTGGAACACGATAAGGATGTCCTCTTTCACCACTTTTATTCAACATCATCCTTAAAACTCTAGCCAGAGCAATTAGACAGAAGATAGAAATTAAAGGGATACAAAGAAGAACTCAAACTATCACTCTTTGCCAAACAACATGATTCTATATTTAGAAGATCCAAAACACTCCACCGGGAGACTTCTAGAATTAATAAATGAATTCAGCAAAGTAGTAGGATATGAAATTGACAACCATAAATCAAATGTGTTCCTATGTATCAGTGATAAATATACTGAAAGAGAAATTAGTTCAACTGCACTGTTTACAATAGCCACATGAAAAATAAAATTAAAATATTTGGGAATAAATCTAACAAAAGAGGTGAAAGACCTCAATGAAACCTATAGAACACTAAAGAAAGAAATTATGGAAGACTATAGAAGATAGAAAGATCTCCCATGCTCTTGGTTAGACAGAATTAACTTGTCAAAATGGCCATACTACCAAAAGCACTATACAGATTTATTGCAATTCCTATTAAAATCCCAATGACATTCTTCATAGAACTAGAAAAAGCCATCATGAAATTTATTTGGAAAAATAAGAGATCCAGAATAGCTAAAGCAATTCTTAGCAAGAATAATGAAGCAGGATGCAACACAATACCAGACCTAAATTATACTACAGAGCCATAGTAACAAAAATGGCATGCTATTGACACCAAAACAGACATGTAGACCAATAGTATGGAATAGAAGACACAGAGACAATCCCACATAAATACAATCCCACACAGTTATCTCAGCCTAGACAAAGGTGCCAAAAAACATTCACTGGAGAAAAGACAGCCTCCTCAACAATTGGTGATGGAAAACTTAAAATCCATACGTAGCCAAATGAAATTAAACCTCTATCTCTCACCCTGCACAAAACTCAATGCAAAGTGGATCAAGGACTTAGGCCCTCTGCCTACCAAAGGGAAAAGTAGGCCCAAATTTCTACCATGTCGACTTAGGAACTGACATCCTTAACAAGATCCCTAAAGCACAAGAAGTAAAATAAAAAATCAATAAATGGGATAGAGTCAAACCAAAAAGCTTCATCAGAGCAAAGGAAACAATCAACAATATGAAGAGAGACCTATATAGAGAGTGGGAGAAATTCTTTACCACATCACCTCAGAAAGAGCTTTAATCTCCAGGATGCAAAAAGAACTCAAAAAACTTAACACCAAAAAATAAATAAATAATAATAATAACTCAATCAATAAATGGAATAAGAATATGAACAGACACTTCACAGAAGAAGAAATACAACCAGTCAACAAATATATAAAAAATATTCAACATCCCTAGCAATTAGAGAAATGCGAATCAAAATTATACTGAGATTTCATCTCACTCCAGCCAGAATGGCATTTATCAAGAATACAAGCAACAATAAATGTTGGTGAGAATGTGGGGAAAAAATACTCTTATACATTGCTGGTGAGACTGCAGATGGGTGCAATCACTATAGAAAGCAGTATGGAGATTCCTCAGAAAACTTGGGATGGAATGACCATTTGACCCAGCTATCCCACTCCTCATTTTATACCCAAAGGACTTAAAATCAGCATACTACAATGATGCAGCCACATCAGTGTTTATAGCATGACATTCTATTCTTTTAATAGAATGAGCTCAACTCAATGAACTTTCCTCTTAGTCATGACGTGCTTTACTTTTTATATATTATTGGGTGTGACTGATGAAATTTTAAGAAATAAAAGTACTGACAATTTTTGTATATTATTGACTTTATGTATAGTCCATAAAATGCTAAGCTTACACAAATAAACTGGTGAGAGGCAAAACTACTCAGAAAACTAGTAATGTTTAGTTACACTAACTGTTATTATTAAAGTTTTTATTTGCTTTTTTTTTAAGAGAGAGAATCTTTTTTTTTTTTTTTGTAGATGGACACAACACAATGCCTTTATTTTTTTTTTAATGTGGTACTGAGAATCGAACCTGGGTCCCGCCCATGCTAGGCGAGTGCTCTACTGCTGAGCCAAAATCCCAGCCCCATTTATTTGCTTTTTTACTAGTATTCACACTACTTATTCATTTAAATTGAAAACAAATATTATATTTACTGAATTCTTTAAAAACTGAGCAAAAGAAGCAAGATTTTACTAGTCTGTTCTATTTTAAGTACCACTCTAAGTACCAGCATTAAAAAAAGAAAAGTCCTCAACTTCAAGGATCTTACAGTCTAATAACAGAGATAGCCATATATCCAGAAAAGCACCAGAGTGTATCTCCAAGCAAATAAAATTATTTAAACTTCTGTTTCTTCCCCATTCAAATAAATATTTGGAGATAGAAACCCCTAGAAGAAGTTCCTGAGTCTCTGAGGAACCACACATCTGTAATAAAGGATTCTTAAGCATAGGACTCAGTGCATCTAGTTTCCAAGTATGGAGAAAGAAGGGGATGACAAGGCTAGAAACTCCAACAGGATACTCCCCTCCTAGCATCCTTTCAATCTATCCTCTTTTCAATACTGTTCCCTGAGGGTAGCATCCTGAGAAAGCTTTGTAAGGGAAAACTTTAAATTCATTCCACTAGGCTCCTCTCAATCTATACCAAATAAATCAAGAAGAAAAAAATGTGGTTGCTGTATAAATTCAAATTCAGAAATAAAACAAAATAGCTGAACTCCTAACCCCTTACCCTCCCAGTAAGATCACCACCCCTGAACTGACAATGTTGGTGCTTGAGAGCAAGTTCTACCAAGGTAATGCAGAAATGCAGTTTAGAGCATGTGGTATGGAGCAGAAACCGTCCCTACCCTATGGGGTAACTGTGAAGATTAAGTCAAGCACTCATGTAGTTATTGGCACATATTGAGTGCTCAGTAAATATTTTCATTATTATTATATGAACATTATTACTACTACTCTTTGTCAATATCATAGTACTTGCCTGTGGTATCCATTAGCCCAACAACAACAAAAAAAATTCCAAACCCCAAACTTCCTTATAATTTGGTTCCAACCTACTCTTCTTTTAGGTTTTATGTTCTGCAACATGGTGCCCCACATCTTGAGTGTTTATCAGTGGCCAACTTCCCACATATCACATTTCCCTCCCACATCTTTTCTCTTGTTTCCTCTACTTCTTTGTATGTTCTTTAACACAGCTCTACCTAGAACTGCTCATCTTTTAGGGTGTTAAAGATCAGGACATCTCCAAAGTTTTCCTTGTCCCCTACACTAGTGACCAAATGGTCCTCATTTCATTTCTGTCATTTACATATATTAATGTTTCCTCAACTAGACTTCAAGATCTTCCAGATGCTGTTTCCATCTTATTTCTCTTTTTTCTTTTTTCTTCTTTTTCAGTGACTAACTATAGGGTATGAGCTAATTGCTAAATAAATACTTGTTTAATGAGTAAAGCATTAAAAATTATAGAATGTTCTCTGACAGTTTATTTCATTTGATCCTTTCAAATTTCCTGAGAAAAAGCAAGGGCAAAGCAGAACAGTGTGAAGATTAAAAACCAGGTTCTAGAGGAAAATGAAAAGTGACTTGTAGCTTGTGCCTGTAGGACCTTAAACAAGTAGTGGGATTTCTTTGATGTTCATTTCCTATTTTTAAAAAAATTTTATTTATTTATTATCATTTGCTATTTCTATAAAATGGAAATAATATTTGTAGATGACTAAGTGAGATAATCCATGTAAGGTACTTATCAGTGTCTGAAAAGCCATAACTAAATAGCAATTAAAAAGCAATACCTAAAAAAATTAAAAATCAATAGCTCCTTTTAATTATTGTATAGATTATAAAAAAAATCGAGTTATTTGTACAAAATGCTTAGCCAAAGACAGGACCAAGATAAATCTTGGTCTAACTCATAGTCAAATTATCCTTCTGTTCAAATGTAATCTTTTCTGTATATTAATGAGGAGAATACATGTTGAAGTCTGAAGAGAAATTTTCCATTCCTTTGCTTATGGAGCAAGGGCATCTAAGGTAAAGATAAAGAATAAATTTCATTTTGGGTTTTTTGATTAAATGTAAACTAAAATATGTATTTTTATAACCAATTTCTGGAACACCATTTATTAAACACTATCACACAACAGTAATACTTTGAATTGTTAAAAAGCCCACTCTCCCTAAGAAAGGAAGATTTTCTTTTCTTACTTTAAAAAAAAATCTTTTCAGCTACATAATAATATGGTATTACTCCTATTTATATTTATTCACTAATTCAAAAAATATTTAATTATTTGTATTTATTACATGTTACTATCAGACTAGTGTTAGAGATACAAAAATAAATGAGGCTACAATTCTGCTTTTGACTATTAAGTTGAGGTGAGGATACTGACATCAAGTAAACAATCATTCAACCTGACAAACACTATCATAGTGATATATGCACTAGAAGCTTCTAGAAGCAGGAGCCTAAGAGGCCTGCTTAGGAAAAATGGTAATGAAAGAGGGAAATTTATAGCCAGGCCTGGGAGTGATGTTTTATTTTATAAACCACACACTCCAATTGAGGAAAAAATGTTTTGAATACTCGCTCTTAATAAATCTTCAATACATTTTAAAGTATATGCATGTATAACTGATAATATATTATGCTCTGAGCATTTGCTTATTCTATGATACAAAAGTTCCACTGCTAAGTATATTCTTGAAACTTGTACACATGTATCAAGAGAATATATAATGCTTTCTATAGTAAAACTGTCCTCAATAGGTAAACTTAATAAAAATCCAAATGTCCATCAACAAGAGAGGATAAGTGGATTTTTTTTTGAAAACCTAGGATTTAACTCATGAGCACTCAACCACTGAGTCACATCACCAGCCCTGTTTTGTTTTTTATGTAGAGACAGGGTCTTACTGAGTTGCTTAGCACTTCACTGTTGTTGAAGCTGGCTTTGAACTCATGATCCTCCTGCCTCAGCCTCCCAAACAACTGGGATTACAGGTATGCACCACCATGCTGACTCATAAGTAACTTTTGATGTATTCGCACAATGGAATATTATTGTATGCTCACAATGAATGAACTGCAGCTTCATACAACAATAAAAATGAATTTTTAAAGCATCATACTAAGTTAAAAATCAAGTTACGAAAACCACTGCTTTTATAGCAATTTTAAATTATAACTAATGTTGGTCAAGTTAAAAACATCGAACTTTGTTAATATAGTATGATGTTTAAATGGTGAAGAGAAATATGCTCAACTCAAGACACTTGCTGTTCTCAGGGAAGAAGGATTGGAAGCAGGAAATTAAGATTTTTATTTGTATGTTTTAAGATTGTTCAGATTTGTAAAATTAACATGCACTACTAATAATTGTGATTTTAAAATAGCTACTCAATAGAAAATTCCAGAAATTTACTGTTATGGTCTAGACATGAAGGGTTCCCCAAATCTCCTGTTAATGCTTAAGTATTCAGAGATAAAATCATTAGATTATGAGAGCTGTAATGTAATCAGTCCATTCTAGTTTGAATGGGTTTACTGAGTAGTAAGTGCAGGTAGGGACAGTGTGGTTGGAGGGATGGGTTGGAAGGGTGGGGATATGTTCAGGAAGGGTGCCTATTCTGTATAGCCCCTTTCACTCTCTCATGAAAGGGGAGCCTTTAATCTCACCATGAGCTGAACAATTTTCCTCAGCTGTGCCCTTCCCCAGTGATTTGTTGCTTCACCTTGCGCCTAGAGCAATGGAGTTGACCATGTATGGTCTGAGACCTCAGGACCATGAACGACAAATAAACTTTTCTTCCTCTAAGTTATCCTTGTTGGGTACTTAGGTCAAAAAAAATTTAAAAACATCAACAACAACAAAAACTTACTTAAACAGAAATTGGTACCAAGAATTGAGGTCATTGCTATGACTAACCTGACCATGTGGTTCAGAAGTCTTTAGAGATAGTTTGCAGGAGGGATTTTAAAAAGTTTAGATATGCAATCTGGAAAATCTTCAGAATGTTGTAAGAAGAGTTTAATGAGTGATTCTGGTAGGAAATCAGAAGACCAGAATACCAATAGGAATATGAACTTCGCTCTTGAGATTTCAGAAGAAAATGAGAACTCTATTAGGAATTGGATGAGAGATCAGTTGTGTTATAATCTAGCAAAGAATTTGACTATATTTGCTCATGTCCTAACGCTTTATGTGAAACTAAATTTAAAGGTGATAGACTAATTAATCTGACATAGGAAATATCAAAGTAGCACAGCATTTCGCCAGTGGCATGGATTTTGCTGGAAGCTTTTATCCAGGTTTACTCTGAGAAACAGGAACAGAAAACAGAGATAAAGGATTTTTAAAATTTGTAACTTGAGCAAAACAGTGCATGTAAAACCGGGACCAGATTTTTCTTGTTGAAAAGATTATAGCCACTAAAGAGATCCTAAGTACTTTGCACAGATACAGTAGGAAGGATGCCTTGAGAGCATCTCAGGAATTTGCAAAATCACACCCATTTCAGGCTCAATTATTTAGAAGGCAAAATCCCTTTGAAAAGATATCATGGGAATACCCTGCTAGCACAAGGTGGCCTAGGAAGTTGTTTCACCATGCTGATCTATGTAGACATACAGAGGCCACTGTAGCCTTAATTCTAGGAGTACCAGGTATTGTGATGTGTGAAGTTGCAAATGTAAAGCCAAAGCTGGAATAGAGATCTCAGAGATTGAGAGATGCCAGTAATGGGGACTGTTTGCCAGGAAAACTGCTGACTTTGGAGATAGCCAAGCTAAAAGAGCAGATACATGTGCATTGCAACAGGCAAGGTCAAAGGGGTGTTGCGGCTGAGGTCCTTTGGAGAGCACATCTAACAGTCTTGAGTCTTGGATGCAGTACTGATTTACAGTCAGATTTACGGAACCTGTTTGTCTGACTAGATTTCAGTGTTACTTTGGCACCATCCCTTCTTTCTATATTCCCATTCCTTCCTTTTGGAATGGGAATGTTTATTCTATGCCATTGTATATTGGATATATGCAACTTGCTTTTGATTTTCACAGGGTCTCATGTCAAGTGCTTGCCTTGAGTCTCAGAGGAGACTTTGGACTTGGACTTTCAGGTAATGCTAAAGCTATTAGGACTATGGGATTCTTGGAGATAAACTAAATGCATTTTACATTATGAAGTGTACATGAGTTTTTCTTGGGGGCCAGTGGTGGAATGTTATGGTTTGAATATAAGGTATCCCTCTGTTAATTCAGGAATATTCAGAGATAAAAATTCTTAGATTGTGACAACAGTAATCTAATCAGCTCATCCTAGTTTGAATGGATTTGCTGGGTGATAACTATAGGCAGGTGAAGTACGGCTGGAGGAGTGGGGTCCTGGAGGTGTGCCCTAGAAAGGTACATCTTCTTTGTGGTCCCTTCCTCTCTTTTTTTTTTCTGCCTCTCCTTCCTGACCACACCATGAGCTAAGCAGATTTCCTCAGCTGTTCCCTTCCCCAATGGTGTGTTGCTTCACCTTGGGCCTGGAGCAGTGGAGTTGACCATGTATGGCCTGAGACCTCAGGAACCATGAGCCACAAGGCCCTTCCCCCATGATGTGCTGCCTCACTTTGGGCCCAGCAGTGAAATCATCATAGATCAGGCCATCTATGGACTGAGACTACAGAAATCATGAGTCCCAAATAAACTTTTCCTCCTCTTAGTTGGTTCCTAATGGGTATTTTGATCACAGTGACAAAAAGTCTGACTAAAATATTCACATTACTTCAATAACCTGTTATTTCATCCTAGGAATTTACAAATACTGAGGGTTTTTGTTTTGTTTTGTTTTTAACACATACACTCAAAAATTAGGAGCTAGTGAATCCAATTCCAAGATTTAATTCATGTAAAATTCTTAATGGTTGCTTTGAACTAAGAAAGTCCCCCAATCGATGTCCACTTCTTAGGGGACATGCAAATTAGAGCTATGAAAACTGGCCTTGTATATTTGAAAAAAAAACTGAATTCTTTTGTGAAAAACATAACCCCTTTGGCATTTTTAATGACTAACCCAAAGTTATGAAATAAGAGAAGTAGTAAATACTAAAAGACACAGCTATGTTTTGGTTCCTCACTTTTCATGTGACATCCACCCTTAAAATTATCTCCCCCATTTACGTTTAAACTATAAAATCTATCATTCTTCTGTCACATCTCAATGTAGGCTCATAAAAATTAATTTAAAAAGAAATTTGATGAATTTAAGTGTAACTAGTAGCTCTTTCTAAGAAGTTCTTTTTTTTTTTTGCCTTTCTTTTCTTTTTCCTTTTGTTATCTACAAATCTTTAAAAGAACAAACTTAGGTATAGGTTTTCGAGAAAACACGACTTGATCCTTGTTCTGGCTTTTGCAGTAGACCTTACAATTTAAGTACCTTGTTGCAAAACATCAGATGTGTAGAGGTGAGAAAGGGAAAATAAATTAAAATTAAAATGAGTAATAACTGAAAAACTTAATAAAATATTGGCCAAATAATTAACTTAGTGTTTGGCCACCCTGGTTAATCATACTTTGTGACACACAGCACTCTGTATAAAATGACATTATTTCACCCTACACCAGGTCTTTCTAAGCAGTGTTCATATCACAGTGGCAAGCTGGAAAGCAAGTGAAAAATAATTCCCCCACCAAATTCCGAGAAGTCCCAAGGAAGAACTCTTATCTCTAGCGCTGGTTACTGGTAACTGAAGGAGAAATAAATAACACTTTTAAGTTGCAAGTTTATCTCTATTCCTTTATTTGGTCTTTAAAAACTTAAGAAGAATAGAAGGAGAAAAGGCATCTGCTTGGATACCTCTGTCAGTGGGGGAGGTAAGTGAATTAAATAAATAAGTGAAATTTGGGCAAATATTCTAATGTTCTAAGAACTATATGTATAACTCTAACTCAGGGTTGACTATTTTTCAAACAATATAACAGACTTTAACCCATTTAAAAAATACCTCCACTTGTATTGCCCTATTTGATGTATGTTGATTTTCACATCGAAATTATAACATTTATAACCAAAGAAGAAGCCAACAGTTTTTTTGCATTTGGGTGTGCTGCACCTGAGAAGAAGTGTCGGGTGTTAAAGCTGGGTCATAGACAAAGCAGACTAAAGAGGGAAGGTCCAGACTCGCCTACTTCAGGCCTCAGCCACTGAGCTATCCACCAGCCACCTCAGTACTTCCCTGTGTCACTGTACAAAGCCTTTGATGACCCTGGCCTTATCCAAGTTTTAGCTGCTTCTGTTTCATATCTAAACCATAACTGATGCTCCATCTCTCACTCCCAGATCTTGCCCCATCTCTTTATACCATACCACTGCATTTAGACACTTGCTTTGCAGTTTTCTAAGAAAGTTTGGTTTCCTTCCTCCTTTACCTGAAAAGCTCCTATGCCCCAGTCCCTAGTTTGATGAAGTCCTACTTTTTTAAAGACTTGGCTCAAATGCTTCCTTTGGGAAAAACAGATTTTCCTCTCCTATGCCTATATACGTAGACACAAATATAGACCTAAGGCAGAGTTGGGGTCATGCTCAGTATATTATATACTATAGTATATTCATATATAATGTACTTAATATTATAAATCTCTTTTATTATTATTTGCTTACATGTCTATCTGTCTCCTATGGTTATATTATAGGCTCATGAAGGGCAGAACTGCAAATTGTATCTCTGATACTTGCCACAGTGCCTGCTTTAGGCAATGGGTCACTAGAATTTGGTGGAAGAGTGGATAAACTAATCCTATCATCCCTCATGATCCACATGAATTTTCTTAATTCTGAAACATCTTGTGTATTCATCTAAAATAGAAATTCACTCTTGTCTTTTCTGAGGGCTCATAGTGCTTTGTTTACTTTTTATTTGTGGTTATTATCATCAATTATCCTGATTTTTATTTAATTGCTTCTATCCTATCAAAAAACAACAATAACAAAAAAGATTGTGTTATCCTCTATTATTTTTTTCCTTATTTTAGTTTGGAAAGAAAGAGGTTTTCCTTAATATTTGTACATATTTGCAGTATTTTCCCCAAAGAGACATCATTAAACAATGCAATGTTTTTGCAGGGCAGAGATAATTTGAAATTCACTTTTGTGTGTCCAAGCTTAGCATGCAGCAGGAGCCCAATAAACAGGTGCTGGGAGCAAGAAGGGAGAGCACAACTACTTATTCTGAAGGTTCTTTATTCCTCTATTAGAAACAAGAAGATCCTTTAGCAAATACTGGGAGTGAAATCACCTAGACTTAATAACTAGACTCACTCAACAATTTTACTTCCGATACTTACATTCTTTGGAAATAATAACTTCAGACGAGCTAGCAGTTTGGGAAATTTTTAACTCAGAAGTTAGGAAAGCTTCAGTTTTTTTAATTTACTACCATACCCTCCCAATGGTGGACAATATTTTCAGCCATTGGAAATAAACATGACAGCCTTTTTCATGTTAGTTGATTGAAAGGTGGAAGTATCACTCAATGCTGAAGTCAATGGTCATGTGGAAGAGTTTTATAGATACTATTAAACAGAACATGATCTTCAAAGATCTTGTTTATCTCACAAGAAAACTTCCAGCCTTGTGACAATTTCTTCATGTATATTCTTATTAATTTTGCTTGATAGTATTTTTAAATAAAGTACCATTAGCTGCTTTCTACAGATGAGAAAACTGAGTCTCAGAAATGTTCAACAGTTTACTCACTATTGTTTAACTATCCTGTCTTATCACAGGGTGTAATTCCACTTTGACTGAAGATCAGGAGTGCAAAAATCTTTATTAACTTCTTTTAGAGACTTTACAGTGTCTCCTGAGTGAGTGACCTTTACATGTCACTGTAACTTATTCACTCTTGTTCATCAGAAGGCCAGATAAATATTAGATAACCAAACTCTTAGTTACCTGGAAAGGAGGCTACATTAGACCATACACTAAACTATTTACTAGGAAAACTATCTTGACAAATTCCAGCCAAAACTTTGATCAAAGTGAACTAGAAAAAATTAGCATATTGAATTCCACCCTTTTTTCTTCCACAGTCCAATGTCTCTGAGCATCCATGTTGCAACATAAATAAAACACATACCCCAAAATGATTGGCTCCTCTTTAGGAATTCAGCTACTTTCACCAAGGAAATGTAGTTTGGCAAAGCTGAGCTTCTTTTAATCTTCTTCACCTTCCGACTCTGTAGTTTCACATAAACTCTGCTTGGGAAACTCAATTTCTTCCTACATAATTTCCATATCATCAAATTGACCTGCTCATCCCCAACTTAGCTTTAAAACTAATAAAATATAAAAATTCTCATGAAACAAGTGTAAGGAAGATTAGGCATTCCTATGGGTATGTGAATACAGGCCCCAAGCAACATTACTTTTCAGAGATTTTGCCTACATCAATGTGAAGATATAAATAAATGTGATAGTTACATAAGATGATTTATCATTTGAATTATGAAAAGCATGCTTTCTAAAACACTCTCCAGACCTTTCCTGTCAGAAGCAGCCATAACAACAGAAACAATAAAATTTCCACAAGAAATCAGTTGGTCAAGTTTATTACAAGCCATAATGTCAGCTGTCCAAATGATTACTTCCTCAAACTGACCTCTTCCAACCTGAGGACTCTAAACTCCCTCTCATTGGCTCTTTGAGATACATTTTGATCAACAGCCTAATCATAGCCATCTGTGCAAAATATCCATGAGATTCCATGTAGTTTGCATTTTAGAGATTAAAGGAGAAACTAAGTCCGCAGTGAGTCCAACAAAATGCCTTCATCCTAAGATTACCCAGACTTGAGGAAAAGATTCAAGGCAGACATAAAGGTCATGGGAGCTGTTTTAAGATATGGCCTACTTTACATGACATGCTTTCCCCCCCTATATATTTATAATATACAAATAAATCTAAAGAATACCTTCATTTCGTCCTCTAATTTTCACTCATTTGGTCTTATTTAGACTAAGGAGAGATATTTCTCCTATCTTTTGTCTACTCTTTCTGTTTTTATAAACAGAATAGCAATAAATATGCTAGTTTGTGTATTTGAGCCTACATCATATATAGAACCTGGAGTTGGGCCTTAATGGGAGAGTCTACCTTGTTGAACAGAATTGATTTTCAATATTGTGCATTACTAAGTTTTATCTGCAGTGCATTCCTTTCTCATCAGTATTGTTTTGCTATACTTTTGTGTTTGCTTTGTTTGAACCTAACACAATATTTTTGAAAATAATTGGTACATTTTAAAATATTTTGATGAGGTATCATGTTGTTCCTAAGGACTCAAATATAAATATGTCCTACTTCCTATCTTTTAAGCATTCAGAATATACACACAGAGATAATTTTAGTGTTGTTGGTAGGTACAATGACCCATGGGAGCAAAGAGATGGGAATGAGCGCAATGACTTCCAAAAAATCCAAAGACTTTATAGAAGAAGAGACAGTAGAACTAGGGCTTAGATTTTATCAGGTTGAAAGAATGGAGAGGATGGTGGGAAAAGGAATGGTGTGATATCCTAACAATGTATGGTTTTTTCCAGGAACAGGGTGAATTCTGCATGATTAGAACTAGGAGGTGAGAGGCTCAAGGTTTTGGAGAACAAATCAATATGCAACAAGTTTCTAGAAACATTAAAAACTAAACAAAAGGATTTAGAAATAGTAGAAATGTATATGGATTTAAATAATTCAAAGAACACACAAAAAAGTGAGGAAGCAAGGTAGGTCTTAGAACTCTAGAAAATCTGAGTTCCAGTTGTGTCCTCAGTGTGGTTCTTGGACCAGCATCATTAACAACTCTTGGGCTCCAGGCTTGGAAGAGAGCAAGCAATCTGTGTTTTGACAAGACCAGGTAGTCTTGTATACACTCTGGTATACAGTCTGGTATACACTATGACCATACTATAGAGATGGAAGTGTGCATGCCAAGTGTAAGGAGTAGTGTTACCAAGTGTATGGAGGTGGGGGTGAGAGTGGTGGAATGCAGGGAGCAAAGAAGGCAGCGCTTCATTTCTTAATGATTCACTCATGAATTCACTGCTTAATCAAACGGTCTAACAAATATCAAATATTAACCTTAAATAGTATTTCTATACTGGAAATTTAATACTCTAATATAATTCCAGAATTCAAAATGTTGAAATTCTGGATATTTAGCCTGGTGGAAGAAACATGATTGAGAAGACAGGATCCGATAGTGGATGTGATAGAGAAATTTCAACTGCAATGACCTGAAAATGGAAAAGTCTTTGTAGGTTTCTTGGTTGGAAATTAGTATTAAAAAAAACAGGATTTTAGGAAATTGGTACTGCAAATGTAGCAAAACAGAAGAGAACTAATTTATATTTTAGATATTCTTGAGTGTAATGTCCTGCTTGTTTTTAGTGAGAGCTGCATTATTTGAAAGGTGTCAAGAGAGATTCTCACCTCCTAAAAATATCCAATTTATGATTATCATTGTCCATAAAATTCTACCACTGCAGAATTACTCCTTTAATTTTTCTGTCATTTGTTCCCTGGTAGAATAAATACTGTATCCATTAGAATTTATGAAAAGTAATAATTTACAACCACTAACAGCAAGGTCTCAGGAGAAGAGGATGGAGATAAAGGGACAAAAGCAAGGAATAGAATAGAATAGAATCATTTACAAGAGGAAGTAGTTCCTGCCCAACATATATTTTTCCTATTTTGTACACTTGAATAAGTCTTCTCCGGCCTCAATAGGGTTGGTTTCTTTTAAAGATGCAAAGAGTTTAGGATTAGAGATTTTAATTTGTCTTAGAGAGTAAGATAGAAACTGATGATCATAACCATGGTGAGTTTGGGGTGAGTGAGAAATAGCAAGTGAAAATCATTTGGGGCATTTGGAAATTTGGAATTGGAATTGGTATAAGCTGGTGTAGTTTTTATGCAGTGTCAAAAAGATGCCTATAACTCAAGTATTTTTATGAGAGCACGTAATATTCTCAATAAACTATTTCATGAACATTGCTTATTTGGTATACCACTAGGAAATATATTTAAATGTCCCCAACTCTAACAACTTAATTTAGCATTATTATAAATAATAATAAAATAATTATAAATAATGTGTCTACCCCCCACATAATATATTTGTCAAGCAGTAGAGTATGATGAATAAAGGTGCTATGTGTAAAGGCCATTCTTGAGTCTCTCGTTGCTCATGTGTTTAGGACAGTGGCATATGGGCCATTCTATCCCAGACAACTAAAGATCAAGTTATCACAGACTACACTTTACTCTAGAACACACCTAATGCATATTGAAAAATGAAAAAAAGAGATGGAGGAGATAGAGGAGGAGGAGTTGGAGGAAGGAGAACTTCTCTTACAAAAGCATTAGTTTTTATGAATCATTGCACATTTTTTCTATTCTTGGGAAAACACTAATGCTGTTTTCCCAGACTCTGACAAAGGACAGAACTGGAGGAAGAATTTCTGTTTTTCTTCTTTTCTTCAATTTTTCCATACTTCCTAAGTGAGATTCTCCACTTGCTTTCTATTTGGTACAAGGAAATAAAAAAATATTATTGACTGCCATCCAAGTATGCTCAGTTATTATTGCAGGCAATTTCTTTAGAGTATTGATTTATTCTTGGCAACAATCAAAAGGTGTTGTTATATCTATTTTTCCATATGAAAATAAAAATGAGATTCAGCAACCTGCCCAGGATCACTTGCTGATTAGTAGAAGAGAGATTTGAGGGGAAATGTATGGAACAGTGACATTTTGTAGGAGCTGATTTAGAACCATGGAAAAACAAAGCAACATATGAATTTCAGGGGAAAACAAACATTCAGTCTATTAGCACTACTTATTTTAATAACCAAATGAAACAGTTAACAGTGGTTAACATTAGTCTAGCTCCACAGCAATTCACTTTTTATTTTTATTAATAGGACAGGTATTCATAGACTTCTTTGAGAATATGACATAATTTAACAACTCTCTTCTCACAAAAATTCAAACACAAACCTACAAATAATTTCAAGTTTTCCCAAATCTCCTAGTGTTCATATATAGACTTTTTAAAATTAAGCACTAATAAAGAACATTCTCTTCATGAATATATTCCAATATGTAAAGTAAAATGCAATTTTAAACTTATAA
Source organism: Ictidomys tridecemlineatus (assembly GCF_052094955.1). Classification (NCBI taxonomy): domain Eukaryota; kingdom Metazoa; phylum Chordata; class Mammalia; order Rodentia; family Sciuridae; genus Ictidomys; species Ictidomys tridecemlineatus. The sequence continues at coordinate 55,801,555 of NC_135487.1, forward strand.
GATGTGCACTTGTTTTCAAATAGTATTCAGAAAGGAATATTCTTTTTAAAATTTATTCTAAGTTGTTATATATGACAGCAGAATGCATTACAATTCATATTACACATATAGAGGACAATTTTTCATATCTCTTATTGTATATAAAGTATATTCACACAATTTGTGTCTTCATACATGTACTTAGGGTAATGATGTCCATGTCATTCCACCATCTTTTCTTACCCCCTATGCCCCCTCCCTTCTTCTCCCACCCCTTTGCCCTATCTAGAGTTCGTCTAATCCACCCATGTTCCCCCTCCCAACCCCAGAATGAATCAGCCTCCTTATATCAGAGAAAACATTTGACATTTGGGTTTTGGGGATTAGCTAACTTCACTTAGCACTATCTTCTCCAACTCCATTCATTTACCTGAAAATGCCATGATTTTATTCTCTTTTATTGCTGAGTAATATTTCATTGTATATATATATATATATATATATATATATATATATATATATATACATATATATATATCTGATATCATATATATCATTTTCTTTATTCACTCAGCTACTAAAGGGCATCTATGTTGGTTTCACATTTTAGCTATTGTGAATTGTGCTGCTATAAACATTGATGTGGCTATGTCCCTATAATATGCTGTTTTTAAGTCCTTTGGGTATAGACCAGGAGAGGGATAGCTGGGTCAAATGGTGGTTCCATTCCCAGTTTTCCAAGGATTCTCCATACTGATTTTGGCTGCACCAATTTGTAGTCCCGCCAGCAATGTATGAGTGTGCCTTTTACCCCACATCCTTGCCAACACTTATTGTGGTTTGTATATTATTATTATTATTTTAGATGGACACAATATCTTTGTTTTTATGTGAGGCTAAGAATCAAACCCAGTGCCTCACGCATGCTTGGCAAGCACTCTGCCACTGAGCCACAACCGCAGCCCTCTTTGTATTCTTAATAGCTGCCATTCTGACTAGAGTGAGATGAAACCTTAGAGTAGCTTTGATTTGCATTTCTCTAGTTGCTAGAGATGTTGAACATTTGGCAACAAAATAGGCTGGTAGACCAATGATACAGAATAGAGGACACAGAGACTGACCCATATAACTACAATTATCTTATATTAGACAAAGGTGCCAAAAACGAACATTGGAGAAAAGATAGCCAATTAAATAAATGGTTCTGGGAAAACTGGAAATCCATATGCAACAAAATGAAATTAAACCTCTATCTCTCACCATGTGCAACACTCAACTCAAAGCGGATCAAGGACCTAGGAATTAAACCAGAGACACTGCCTATTAGAAGAAAAAGTAGGCCCTAATCTCCATCATGTTAGATTAGGCCCAACTTCCTAATATGACTCCTGTAGAGCAAGAATTAAAATCAATAATCAATAAATGGGATGAATTCAAACTAAAAAGCTTCTTCTCAGCAAAAGAAACAATCAGTGAGATGAATAGAGAGCCTACATCTTGGAAGCAAATTTTTATCACTCCCACATCAGACTGAGCACAAATCTCTAGGGTATATAAAGAACTCAAAAAGCTAAACACCAAAAAAACAAAAACAAACAAATAGCCAATCAATAAATGGGCCAAGGAACTAAACAGACACCTCTCAGAAGATGATATACAATCAATCAACAAATATATGAAAAATGTTCAAAACAACATCTCTAGGGAATATTTTTTGAAAACAGAATTGCTCTGCTTTCTCTTAGTTAAGCCATGCACTAAAGCTCATGCTATAGAACTCATGAGTACAAATTCAAGGATTGGCAAGAATTACCAAGTCTTTCCCTGAAGTAGTACAAATGTTTTACATGGTGAGGTTTCCTATGTTGAAATCCAGTCCCCAATGTAATGATTTTCAGAGGTGGAGTCTTTAGGAAGTAATTAGGCCATGAGGGTGGATCCCAGATTAATGGAATCAGTGCCCATATAATAAATTCCCCAGAGAACAACCTTGCTTTTCTGCTAGGTGAAGACTCAGCAAAAAGGACAGCCATCTATGAATTTGAAATAAGGTACTTAATAGATTTGAATCTACTTGTAACTTGATCTTAATCTTCTCAACTTTCATAACTGTGACAAATAAATTTCTATTGTTTCAAAACCATCCACTTATGGTATTCTTTTATAGCATCCCAAACGCACTAAGGCAAAGTATTTCCTTCTCTGAACATAGGTTTCTCTTCCTCAAGTCTATTTCACTCATGGGCTTCCCAAATGTTTTCATTACCTTTTGCTGGCTTTAATTTTTAATTCATCTGTTGGCTGAAGTTAGCATATTAAATCCCTCACTTTGCATATTTCTGCTACATATCCTAGCACGCTATACCTTTCTAATTCCACAAAGAATTTTTAATTGTTTAAAGGAATACATGTTTTTCATGCAAACAGACATACAATGGAAATAATAAAAGATATCAATGACTAGATAGAAGAAAAAAGGATAAAAATCCTACAGTGAAGAATTTATAGTACTTCTGTAAATTTTGAAATGTTGATAGTAAAGGCAAAATAGAAAATGAATGATATACCTATATTTGATAAAAAGCAAACCTATTTTTTTTTAAGAAGAGAACCCCCTTAGGCAAAACTTCTATGGAATAGTTTCTAGACACCCTGTACATTGGTGACACTTCTCCCAACAAGAACTTCCCCATTCCTCCTTTCCACCACTCATCCACATTGGTAAACACTCTATTGTGTTGTGAATGACATTACTAGTTTGCAAAACAGTATTTCTTTCACATAGGTTCAGGAGCATCACTTATATCTCTTACTAATCAAGACTCCCTGGCCACCCTCTTTGACAGATGAGGCGATGGTTGAAGTTCACTTTAGAATGTAGCCTCAGTTTGGAAATGTTATTGGTCATAACATGTTTACCCTGTCTTTTTTAGTTATTATTCATCAATAGCATTCTTATAACAATTGGGAAGCATCAGTCGGGCCATCATTGAGGTCTGTGGAGACTGCCTGAAATATGAACTTTTAGTTGGGTTGATTAAGAGGAGATTTGTTAAAATATTTAGATGTCAGATAGACCTTTGGGAGTTGGCATTCTGCTATAAAACAAAAGGAATATAACTTTCATTCACAACCCCCCGCAAAAGACTACCATATCTTTGTCCAAAAGGTGCATGGTGAAGATTTTTTTTCTGACTGTCCTTTCATTTGTCTCTTAAATTTGGTTGACATAAGTATTTATATCACAATTCCAAGACATGGAATGTGGTGGGCAGAATTTCTAAAACACCTTCAAGATTTCTTGCCACAATTCTCCATGAATCTGATTAGATCACACTAGTATATTGTTATATGGCACAGTGGGTCTTAAGATAATTATCCAGATGGACTTCATCTAATATTAGTCTTAAAAGCAGAGAATTTTTTTATGTTTGATAAGAGAAGTCAGAGAAATCTGAAGTTGGATAAAGGCAAAGCAGTACAGTTGGCTTGAAGGTGCAGGGGATCATGTGAGGAGTGCAGGTAGCCTTAAGGAGGAGATAGAGGCCGCACCTAACAGCCTGCAAAGAAATGATGCTTCATCCTGTAATCACAAGGAACTGAATTCTGCCAGTAACAGAAATGAGTTTTGAAAAGACCTTGAACTCCAGATGAAAATGCAATCATTTGACACCTTGAGGTCAGTTTTGTGAGACCCTGAGCAAAGAGCCAGTGACTTCAGTCTGGACTTGAAACAACAAACATGTGAAATGAGAGATGGGTGTCGTTTTAAGCAGCTGAATTTATGGGAGTTTGTTATGCAGCAATGAAATAGTAATACATTGATACCTCTGTCACCTGTCCCTGAACTCTATTTAAAATCCATCATTTCTCAATACATTTAAAAGTGATAATATTCATAGGAAAAAAGTGGTATTGGAAGAAACTGTTTTTTAAAGAAATATAGATATTTATTCTTTCATATCAATGTTAAATAAATAATTTGAAGAATTTAACCTGTTTCATCCCCTCCTTCCAGAGGTTTGTGTGTGTGTGTGTTTCTCAATGTATATGCATATTCTTTTGTTTTTCAGAAAAATGAAAAAATTTATAATCATAAAATTTTAGTTATAAATTACAAGATGATACAAGAATCCTTTCTGGTTAAGATGACATTTGTGGCCAATGATCAGTCTTAAATACCTGTCAACTCTGTGTATGGAGGATCTAATTAGCATTCATTCATTCAATCAACCAGTAATAATTGAGTGCCTACTTTATCTCAGAGTCTGGGCTAGATACAATAGACATGGCTGAAAAATGAGATACTCCCACATGTAAGGAGAACTGTAAGAACTCCATTAAGAGTGAGAGATTAATAAACTGGTATGTTGTGTGGAATATTGAGGCTTCAAAAGACTAAACAAATACAAGGAAAAATACCAAATCCAAGATCAATTGATTAGGAAAAGATTCACCAGAAAATGAATTCAAAGCTAAGACCTGCAAGACAGCATTAGATAAAGCAATGGGAGATGGGGGCAGTCATGGAGGCAGAACAACTTTAACCAAGCCCTAAAAGCTTACAGAGAGGGTCCTGGTACATCAGATTTATGAAAGGGCTTGATAATTCAGGATCATATATGTGGTGCTAATAATTTTAGAATTTATTATAGGAGAAATGAGGAACTGTAACATTTTTTAATCAATAAAACATCAAGGTTATATTTATGCTTTGAAAATCTTTCTGGCTGTAGTGTAAAGAATTGATGTGGCGGAGTGGTTGCTTTGGCTGTAGAGTGAATGTCTATTAGTGGAGGTGTCTAAATCAGTGAGGGAAATATAGGAAGCAAGACTGGGTAACAAGAAAGCATTAGAGGAGGCCATTAGAAAAGGCAGTTTGAACTAATTGAGCTGCAATGGAACAGAGTTAAGAATATAAAAGGGGCAAAATTGGAACATAGGGACAGGAGAGATGGGAATTCATCTGGGATGCTACCCAAGAAGGTAGCCAGGGCATTAGAGCCCTCTGGAGGGAACAAATTTGGGGAAGCAGATTGATTGGGATTAAGTTGAACGTGTTATCTAGCCAACTATTGGATATGCAGATGGGAAGTCTGAACAGAAGAGATTTGGTAATCATCACTGTGCAGATGTGAATTTAAGCCATGAAATCCACAAACAGTATTCTATGGAAAAGGGATCAAGTTAAATTCCTGGGGAATATCAAAGCAGTAAGAAGACGATCCTGATCATGTGGATATAGCTGAGACTGCCTTTTATTTTTTTTTATTTCATTTTTTTATTAGCTACACATGACATTACAATGATCTTTGCAATTCATACATTTGAATCATTGGGGTATAATTTCTCATTTTTTTCTAATTGTACAGATTGCAGAATCACACTGGTCATAGAGACACCTATATATATACAGCAAACATAATGTCTATTCTATTCTGCTGCCCTTCCTATCCCCCTGCCTTTTAGAAATCATCCATCCCAAATTGAAATATGGCATTTTGGAGCCAAGCACAAATTTCTATAAATGAAAGACTCTATAGTCTAGAAGTTAGATGTCTATTTTGAAATGCTGTTTATACCATTCTTGTCTAAAAAAGAAGATAACGAGTGTGAGCAGGGGAGATCATAGTGCATATTAACAAAAATCTTATTTAAAACACTTTATGATACTAAAAAAAGGAAATCAGGGCTCAGAAGAAGATGAAAAAGTTAATAAATCAAATCAGTACCCAAGAATCAGTACTTGAACTTCAGTACCATACTAGACAGAGAGAAAATCACATTGCTATAGGGTTTTCCAGCACAATTAACTCAAATGCATTTCACAAGTGATTCTTACTAAAATTATGATGATTTTTAAAAATTACCATAATAGTCCTCATTGAGCAAGTACTTGGAGAAGTACTCCATAGTAGTGTTATTTTAAAAACAGCCTACATTTTCATTTCCTGAATTTAGTAACATTATCTAAAAAAGCTTCAAACATTTTCTAACATCTGGATATTACTTAGGTGTTTGGCATTTTTCTCAACACTTTTTTTAGGATTTTTCACTGGGATTCTTTCATTCTCGTTTCCACTCTGTAATCATGTGGTTATCGTTAGTAGTAATTAATTTGAGCCTGTCCTTTCATGTGTGGGGTTGATGAAAATGTAAATGTAAGTGATGCTGGATTTCCAGAGAGAAAGTTGGCTCTTTTCCAGGAAGATGGATGGAGGAATAACAGGTCCCCTCGTGTGATCAAGCAACATACATGATGGTCACTTGTGAGAGCACAGGGTTAGTGCTTAAGCATGTGCTTCAATGACTCTACACGGATAACCACAGAACCCGCACACAGATACTTGTCAAGTTCAGAAAACCCTCCTTACTGATAATGATTCATCTTAATAGAATTTGAATCTCTTATCTTTGAAGAGAGTTTTCTTTTGCTATTACGTACTTGTAAAATAGATAAAACATTTGATTTCATAATTTGATGTTATTTAAACTCTTCTTTTTTTCCTAAGACCCTTTTGTTTACACTTAGAATGGAATTTGCAAATCAACATTTTTATTCTATTACATAAGTATATGATTACTATGGAGAACCTCATCTACATATTTCAATTACCTTTTACCACTATTGTAAATAACCATAAAATTTTTCTGTTTTTCAGCCACGTATTCTCTCCTGAAAATGTGATTCATATATACAACAACTCACTGAAAACTGTCATTTGGATCCCACAGATGTCTCAAACTCACTGTTTCAAACTGAGCCTTTTCGCCTACGACAATCTCCTCTTCAATGTTACCAAACTCTCATCATCCTTTCAAGAATGAAATAGCGAGTTACTAGAATTTTCCTCTTCTTCACAAGAAATCAGTCAGGAGTCATGAAGAGTCTATTTCCAAAATATCACTGGAATCTGGTCCTTCTTCTGTTTTCCTGCTAGTGTTACCTTAATTCAGAACCACTTGCTAGAATTACCAAGACAACCTCAATATTACATTTTTGCTTGTAATCTTGTCCCATAATTCCTTTCCATATGATGTTACCAAAAATACATTTTGAAAGTAAAATTTAATGTTACCATTCCCACTTAAAGGACAAAGTCATGCTTTCATCTTCAGTATAAAAACCCAAATTCCTTAGTATGACTTACAAAACTGTGATGAAGACTTTTTATGTATGTAACACCCTTCTATATTTCCATAATAATTTAACTGTAGCCAGGAAGGCACCACCCAGCCCACTCCCTTTATGATACTATGATACGTAAGACCCACAACTAGGAGGTCAGATGACTAGTTCTCACCAGTGGCAGCGCAGCAGGAATGAGCCGTGTGGCTTGCTGGTTCAGACCTTAAAATGAAAGTACAAGACATGGTAAAACAGCCCTGACCACAAAGATGAGAGCCTCAAGAGAAAAGGAGTGTGATCCCTGAATCACTGTGTGGAAGAGAGCTTCTATTGGACCTGTAACCCACCCTGACTGTTCTTTGAGAGAGAAGTAAACTTTTGTTGTATCTGAGCCATTACATTTCGAGGCATATTTTTGCCATAGTTTAGCCCACCCTAACACAAAACCATTTATAATTCAATCTTTAATTACATTTCTAACTTCCTCTTTTACCAATTTCTAATGCTCATATGTATCCTAAGTTCCACCACACTGAGCTACATAAAATTCCATAGTGATTTAGTCATGTTCACTATTTCTGTAGTTCAGTCATGCTCATTATTGCTTTTATGCCTTCTTGTCTGCTGTATCTGCAGGGTAATGCCCTCTCCTGCCTGACCCTTCAAGATCACTGCTCTGGAAAGTTTCTTCCAACCCCTGTTATGGGCTGAACTGTGCCCCTCCCCACCGGCCCAGCCCTGCCACAAATATTGTGGTACCTTGGAATGTGATTGTAGTTGGAAATGGGATCTTAAAAGAAGTAATTGAGCTTAACTGAATATTTTAGGGTAGGACTTAATCTAATTTGACTGGTGTTCTTATAAGGAAAGGAAAATGGGGCACACAGAGACATGCACCAAGGATGCACAAGCACAGGACACAGTGAGAAGGTGTCCATCAGCAAGCCAAAGAAAAAGGCCACAGAACCCAAACCTGCTGACATTTCAACACTAGACTTTTAGGCTCCACAACTGTGAGAACACACATTTCTATGAAGCCACCTAGTCTGTGATATTTTATTAAAGCAGCCCTATTAAATTAAAATGCCCCTTGAGGCAGGATAGTTTCTAATCTGAAATTCAGCAATATCCTGAACATGTCCCACTTCTCATTTATCATAGCTATTTTTCAATCATTGATTTACTTGTTTGTCTCCCCAGTTAATCTGTGAATCTTTGAGAGAAGGGAGTCTGTCTATTCATCTACTTCTTTAACTCCTGATAATATGTTTGCAAATTTGTAAAAAAAAAAAAAAATCAATAAATGTTCTTTAGAATGGATTAGTTTCTTCTCCACAACTTATGGCTTATTAGCAAGTAAATGACAGGTTATTTGTTTCCTCTTTTTGCCTACATTTCTCACATATCTGGCCTGGGTGTCAAACATGCAGCCCTAATTTTGATGCAGAATTTTATTTCTAGAGTCTCAGCCTTGACATTTTTTATATCTTATGAAAAACACTTAAAGTTGTAGCTTCTTTTCTTTTGCATATTTATTAAATTTCCCATGATAAATATAGGCTTTATAGCAAGAGAAAGATCTTTCAGTATAGTGGGTTGGTTGGATATAGGGGACAGTTTCTGGTATTTTGTCTGTTACAACAGCCTGTGTTTTCTAAGAACAGTAGGAATGATGTGTGCAGTATGCTGTCTCAGACTCCCCTCCATACTAGGGGTGATTTATACCGGTCTCTATGACACACTTGGTTGAATGAGAGTGGTCATTAGATCCAAGTTTGAATAATAAGGATTAATTTCACAGATTCTAAATAGAGAGTAAGAGAAGCTCATTTCAATCTTTTCTGAATGTTTGAAACAGAGGCAATATAAACTCAGGCATTGTGGGCAATTTTATGCATTGAGAAGCAAAGGCATTTGTCTAAAGAAAGAGACATATCCAAATACTGACGAAGTGCAATGAAAACAAAGACCATTGTTGATATGTGATGAGAGAGAGAGAAGGAGAGGAAACTATAACATCGATTAATTTTTATTTCCTCATTTCAGTTCCTTTGAAGCCTATTGAACTCTCTGCTTGTGGGTTCCATGAGATTCTCATAACCAACCCCAGTTCAGTTTAAGCTAGTTTAAAATGATTTCTGGTAATTACAATAAAAAGGAGCCCTAGCTTGAATCAATTGGGTATGTATAGTTGACGTCTGCATTTTTGATGACTGAATTCATTCTCCTTTGATTCTGGTAATAAAACTTCATCATCTTTTTTGAAGGCACTTTAGTCCATGAGATTCATTAAGACCAACACCAGGGCATAGCAATTAGTTCAGGAAGGGATTTATGTGCCAAACTGAAACAACACCTGCATCAGCAGTATTTCTTGGAACGATTGAGAGATTGTAGGAATTTGAACTTTTTATTTTTTTCCTGATGAAATTGCTCCAATAGCAAAGATGCACTGAAGCCCTTGTTCACTACCTTGCTACCATAAAAAGGGTACCTTCATAAGAATGAAACCAATTCAGAAGAAGGCAAAGCAAAGGACAGAAGCACCTAGATTTTTCATGCATCGTTTGAGTATTAAGCTTTGTCTACTCCCGAAGTCCTGAATGTTTAGGTTATTTCATAATAGATGTTTTAACCTCATTTAAACATTGCACAATGTAGACACATATTAACACAACAAGCGGCACCCTGTTGGTATGTAAATTTTTATGTTTTATGTGTCAGCTAACAGATCAATTTGGTTTAAATTAAAAATTAATTTTATTTTTAAAACTCATTTGAATTATTGTTTTTGTTGTTATTTGCAACCCAAAAGTCCAAGTAAACATGCATAGCATTTCTTTGAATGTCTTTGAATTGGAAAAGTTGGATTATGCACAATTAGCACTAAATACAATGCCTAGCAATATATCTGAAATATAGTAAATGCTGAAGGAATATATGCTGATAGTGAATAGAAAGTACAAATGACTCTTGTGCCATTTTTGGATTTTTTTTTGACATAGAGAGTAGATGTAAGGGATTTTTGAATTATGGGTATTCTTTGCCAAAAGGAAAACTTTTTATTCACTGGTATTCTGCAAGTTGTGGAGAAAAAATTAAAGAACACTTATCCATTTCTTACAAATTTGCAAACATATTATCAGGGATTCAGGAAGCAGATGAATAGATTGTCACTCCCATTAAAGATTTATAGAATGTGGAAACAAATAAATCAATTTTGAAAACTAGTAAACAAGTTACAACATTTTCAACCCAAATACTAAATCCTCAGAAATTTTTCCTTCTCAATTTTATTATTTCCATTGTAATGAGAACTTCCCATCTGAACTAGCACAACAGCCTCCAATAGGTCTTCCTGTCTCCTGACTCTCTTATCCATCAATTTAGAGCAGTACTGTGAGAGATATGTATCTAATCATCATTTCCTGGAGATAACGTATATAAAACAACTAACTCTGTGCATAGCATAATGATAAATATTAAAATCTTCATAACAATGAAGATAGCATAGAAATATTAACTTTAAAACCAGTTGCTTTTGGTTTTAGTACTTAACTATACTTACAAGTATACTTTATTATCAGGATAAAGTGCTTTACTAACTTTATCTAATTAAATCTTCACATTTAACTCAATTTTTTGCCAATCAAGAACCCATAACTAAAAGACCTTACATAACTTGAATGAAGTCCTTTAATTAGCTAGTGATGGTAATGTTCACAAGGGCTTGATTTCAAAATTTTTGTCTAATTTCCATGCTATTATATCTATTGCATCACACCATGATGTAATTGTTACATTTTCTGAGCTGATAAACAAACCAAATACGGCCCCTTCTAACTTAGAGAAACTGGTGACAGTAACTAAATAAGCTGATTCAAGATAATGCACCACAATATTCTTTGAAGTCCTTCAAATGTGGTGTTGTCCTTGAACCTTAGCAGTTTTGCAAAAAGCAACACATGAGAGATGTTTGCTGTCCTTTAGAACTGTGGGATTTTGCCTTTACTGCAAAATACCTGCTCCTAAATTCAGATTGTGTCTTTGCCAACCAGGAGTGTGTCTATGCATATGAAATCCAAAGAAAGTGACGCTAATAGATTGAATTGGGATGCATACCAAAGAACCAGATCACAGGTTTTGTACTACCTAATATGACTTGATTTAGCATGGTAAAACTGTTTCTTAACAAAAACGTGCATTATCACATACTGGCAAGACTGAGCAAATATATGAAGGGCTAAGTTTTCTTTATATCAAATTAAAAAGAAAAATTCATAAAATAGCAATTCTGAACAACAGCTTAAAAGTTATCTTTATCATTCAAAATACTTAGTTTGTGGAAGTACACCAAGAAAATGTGTACTGGCTCTTTGAAAATCCCACTTCATGATCCATGTGTAAAACATTCTCCTTGTTGTGCAGAAGTATAGACCAACTCAATAGGATGCATTGAAATTTCAACCTAAAAACCTCATACTAGTTCATAATTGTTAATTCATCAGAAGCTAGAGAACGCTAACTATTATTGAATTAAGATGCAGGTAGATTCAGTAATTCAAAGTTAAAGAGTTCAACTGTGCAGCAAACACTGGAAAGGGTCTTATGAAAAGCAGATTCTGACATAAATTTCTGTTATGTCATGATTTCCATAGAGATGGTGGCCAATCTTGGAGAAGAGACATAAAGAATCTCTGGATAATGTTGTCATCTACTATTTCTGATCCCTTAGCAGATGAAGTGCCTGAGCTTTAGCAGATGAAATGCCTGAGTTCTCTCATCTGCAAAGCCGGATATGTACCCATTGGAAATTCACACTCTGTGTAATCTGGGCTAGGAGCATTGGCTCTGGTCTCATGCCCTCTGGATTTAAGTCCCAGATTCTACCATTTATTTCCTTTATGAATGTATAGGTACTCAGTTTTTTTCTTTATTAATAAACACTTGCCTAGCAATTTTCCAGAGCCAAGCACAGTTTGAAATTCTTTATTTGCTCAACTTGAAAAATGAGCACTATTATCACTCCCAATTTACAAATAAGCAAATGGCTCACAGACAGAGTTAAGTATAGATAGAAGGTAACAGAAGCAGTAAGAGCCAGAAGTCAGATCCAGGCAGTTTGGCTACCTACATACAAAGTGCATATTGCTTACCACTACTTAAACTGCAGTGCTAAATTATGGCAAATAATCATTAGGATTTCTGCTTGAATGTGGAGAGGCTTATTTCAAATAATCCATATAGAACATCTTACATATTAATAATTATAGAGTGAGTCAGTCTGTGAAGGCTGGAATTAGTTTGTGTTTGTAAATCAGGTATATTTTTTCATTCCACCAGAGCAAAATGATTTCCAATAGTCCACCTGATTAGCATTGTTTGCACACCTAGATTTCTGCCATCTTTCTTTTTCACTTGGCATTCTTATTTCCAATGTGAGACTGTGACCCAGACGTCACTTCCAAATCATTTGGCTGGGGTCCTGACTGTTTTGCTCCAGGAATCAGGTATGTGTGGTCACAGGTCTTACTTCCCCTTTATTTTCACTGGTTGTTTGCCCCTGCATGTCCTTGAGCAAGCCGATTTATGCAATTTCCAGTATAACTATTAAAGAAGGTTTCAGTGACCTAAAGGAGAATGTAAATTAGAAAAAGGACAAACACCGGGATCCTAGGCCTTGGTTTCAATCTCAACCGCAGTGATCATTTCTTAGGAAAGTCAGTATTTTCTCAGTAGCTTAGTCTCTTCATTGGTAAAATGGGGATCACATTCTTATTCACAGAGTCATTTTTTGAACTGAACGTGATACATATGTGGATATGTACAGTGCCATGTTTAAATTGAAGTATCTATTCAACAAATACCCTTTCTCCTTTTGAAAGAAAAAGAGGGATCCATATATCTAGAAAAACTCTTTATGCTAATCTTTGCATCAAACAATGAACAAACTCCGACTCTCGTTCTGTTATAGAATTTGTTGAGCTTTGGGTTACTTTGCTAAGACTCAACAAAGTTGGTGGATTATAAATTGGCTAAAGCATTGTTGAATACTTGCAACTAAAATAAGCAGCATAATATAATTTAGAAAAACCATTGCACTTCATGTACTTGGTTGTCTTGGTATACATACTCTAAAACATTTAAAATTATACATGTTATGGTTTGTTTTGTTTTGTTTTAAATACTTTTTTAGTTGTAGTTGGACATAATACCTTTATTTTATTTGTTTTATTTTTATGTGATGCTCAGTATCAAACCCAGGGTGAGCACTCTACCACTGAGCCACAACCCCAGACTCTGTGTTTTGTTTTGATGACATGCATAATTGTGCTTGGGAATCTGAAAAACAAAATGTTTAAAAAAATTGCCCTTCATAATCAAAACATAGTATAAGTGCCCAAGAGCACTATCAAGGATTTCATCATGACTGGAGGCTCAGTGAGCGCAAAGGAAAAGAAGAGTTTTCCCATAATGCCTTAAAAGGAGAAGGAAGCACACTCTAGGGCCTGGGGCATCCAATAACTGCTGCCATACAAAACCAACACACTCTGCAAAATTTAACATGAACCTTTAAGCTTTACATGTTGCCAGTAACTTGATAAAGACTGCATACCAATATGAAGTCATTTTTGTGATGTTTAAAGTAGAGAGACATAATCTAATCACCAAGACTGTGTAAATTCACATGGCATTAGTTTACCAAGTATATTTGATTATCATTTCATGTATTTCATTCCTTGTACAAGATTTTTTAATTATAGAAAAACAGATAAGCATATCTCACTGAAGCAGACTTTGTCAGAACTCAGAAGGAAAAGTGGTAAGTGGCATTTACTCTGGATTGTAATAATTTCTCAGTTGGGCCTATATCCTTGGCTTAATGATGATGACTTTTTGGTATAATTGCCTAAAAGTTAAGGTGATTTTTCTGATCTTGGTCAAATTGGGATATGTTAAATAGAACTGGTGAGATCATTGTCATAGCAACTGCATTTTCAGGATGAGATTGCAACTATTGATATAAATCTCAATTTTCTTTTTATTTTCCTATCAATTGATAGCATATGTCTTAGGTTCAAATTTCAAGTCTTGAGTAAAGAAAAAAAAAAGGTCAGAAAGAGCCTTTTGTATTTTGTTTGGTTAAAAAATAAGTATATTTTCTGCACAATTTTCTAAGTGTCTCCTTCTCACATCTGGAGATCCATAAACCCAGTGAACACCGTGTCCAGGAGAGGTGTTGAAATCCATTCAGATACATACACCTATGTTATCACTTTAGTTTCTTCTATCTATCCTTAACAGAGGGTGCCCCAACTCTTTGGCACTCTCTGCTAAAACCAAATCTAGTTTTTGTAAAATGCTATTAACTTAGAGGAGTCAGGGGTGGCGTTCAAGGAAGGACCAGTGACCTGTGCTGCTCCTGAAAATCCTACTCTGGCTGTGGGTGGGTTTCCTCCTCAAATGTTCCCTCTAGTTACATAAAATAAAGAAGAAGAGAGGTTGAACTACTGAATGTTTCTCAAAGTCACTGTCTAGAACTAAAATACTGCTTTAGAATTTAATGTTGGAAGAGGTTCAAATAGTTTAGAGGACAGGTTTTGGTGTGGGAGAATTACACATGCACGCGTGAGCACACAAATATACACACATCTATAGATAGAAATACAAAATATTTATTTCTTACAAAACACTTGGAAAAGTCGAAGTCCTGAGATTTAAGGTCTCTTCCCTTAAGAAGATTGGTATTTCATAATTTTTCTGTGTAGAAAAATACAGTTTGTCATGTTCCTATGCCCTAAATTACTTTAGGATGTTGAATGATATAAATAGTTAAGGAGCATTTAGTAAGCCACACATCTCTAAGTTGGGTCTAAAGGGATTAAGCACATTCTCTTATTATATCCCAAGACACCAGAGAACACTTGAGACACAAGGAGGAAATGGAAGGTGATTTCAGACAAAAAGAATAGCAAGCTTATAATCGGAGTCCAGAAATGTAGTCAGAAAAGCCAGCTCAAGGGAAAGAGGAAAACTGAAGTTGAGCAACTGATAAAGGTCATGATGTATTTTGTAAGCCCTGTGAAAGAGTTTGGAAACCAATGATATGCATCATTAACTGAAAAAAAAAATGTCAAGGACATTCATCCCAAGACTTGTGTTCAGTCAGCCTTTCGTCACTGTAACCAAAATACCTGACAAGAACAACTTGCGGGGTGCGGGGAGTTTGTTTTGGCTCATGGTATCAGAGATCTCAGTGCATAGATGGCTGACTCCATTGATTTGGTGCCCAAGATGAGGCAGCACATGGGCCTTTCCACCAAAGGCCTAGCAGAGGAAAGCTGCTCAACTCATGAAGGGTCAGGAAGCCAAGTAGGGTAAGGGAAGAGCCACAGAGAAGACACACCCAAAAGGCACACCCCAATTGACCCATCTCCATTAGCCATGCGCCATCTGCTTACAGTTCCCATGTGTGTAGGTCCATTCAAACTCAGATGGACTGATCAGGTTGTAGCTCCCATAATCTAATCATTTTACTCTGGCTATTACTACATTAATAGGAGCTTCTGTGGGATACCTGATATCCAAACCATAACAACTTGCTCTAAGAAGTGTTGTGAATATTGACATTTCAATTTGGGCAGCTCGAAATTTGGACAGGTTGACATCTGTAGAGAGAGACACTGTTGACATAGTGAGTCTAGATACTTCAGAGTAACATTGTTTATCACAACTTCCTATGTTATCTGGTATTGCAAGCACTAGTCACATGTGTCTGGAGAGATCTTGAAATCTGGCAAATTCAACAAGGGTAATAATGCATTTAAGATGGTGGATAGTGAAGGGAAATGTGCTAGTGATTAGATACTGAGAACATGGTCACAATTCCAAAATTCCTACTATATATCTAGAGCAACCATAAAAATGTGGCCAACTCCAGCAACTGTAGGACACACCAAATCTAAAGAGTTAATGTGCCAAAGTCCAGAGGCAAATTCCAGCACAAACTGGCAGAGTTAAGAAACAAGGGCAGGCATGCAGAAGAGTCCAAAATTTTTCTGGCCCTGATTCATAGTGTTGTAAAAGTTACAGGGTGTAGGTCCCCAAGGATTGACTTCTTTGATCTTAAAAGAGAAACAGATTGAAGTACAAAGCCCATTCATTGCCTATGGAAGGATTAACTAACAAAGAGGAACACAAACTAGAAGACCCTGTGAAGGTCTTTTTTATATATCTATACTTGTTGGTTGTCATTAATTCATATTTCCTACTCTAAGATGAACTAGAAGAGGTGGAGATTGATTGTGCAGCACTGGGAAAGAATGTTAAAATTTACTGAGCACCATTTGTATACGTAAAGATGCATTTAAATGACTCATTTTTTACAGCAAATCCATTACTCATTACACAGATATTTCTTCAACACCTTCAATGTACCAGGAACTATGACTGGTAAATACTAAGGTAGACAAGACAAATCAAGTCTCTGACTTTGCAAAACCCATATTCTAGTACAGAAAACAACAAGGCAAACATATAAACAAGAACAAATCACATATTAGAATAGGTCTGATGAAGGAAATGAATGACCTGAGATAGTAAATAACAGGGGGAACATTCCACAAATGGGATGATCAGGAAAGACTGTTTTGAGAAAGTTTTTAAGTTATTAAGCAAAGGCAGAAACAGAGTTGTAGCATGTAGGGAATAGAGTTGGATAGCACATGCAAAGGGCCTGGGATGGAAAAGATCCCTATATCTGTGAGTAATCAACAGACATATTTCTAAGAACTAGTACTATTAGAATATTAATAGTGAGCTAACTGAAATATGTGTTTTGCATGACTTATGAGTATTAGAGATGAAGAGAAATAAACAGTACTAAGATACTTTTTGGGAGTGCAGTCAATAGTACTTGTCACATTTACTTAACAACATCTTCATATAACAAATGAAAAATTGCCTGAAAGATTAGAAAATGAACTAAAGCTCTTACACTAACTTCAGGATGCAGTTATGAGCCCTACCTTCCTCAAACCTATTTCTACTGCAACATAATACCTATCTTTATTAATTAAGGGTCAACATAGGTCTTATAAAGTCCTAAAAGTGTCTGGTTACAGTGACTCATGCCTGCAGTCCCAGCAGCTCAAGAGGCTGAGGCAGGAGAATCGTGAATTCAAAGCCAGCCTCAGCAAAACTGAGGTGCTAAGCAACTCAGTGAGACCCTGCCTCTAATAAAATACAAGGTTGGGAATACAGCTTAGTGGTTGACTGTCCCTGAGTTCAATCCCCTGTACATACCCTCCAAACTAATCCTGAAAGTTGAAATTTTTGCCCATCTAATGATTTTGAATTAGAATATGCTATATTATCTTGAACAACTTACATATTTTCAGTTCACAAATCCATAACATTATTTCACTGAAAAGGGTACCATATTTGACAAACACTCAAGGTACATTTCTTCTGCACAAATGTCAAAATCCTCTTGTATTCCTTCCAGAAATGTGCTCTATCATTGGCCTTGCGTGTGAAAAATTTTCTATTGATTAGAGCAGGAGTGTTGGCAATTCTCAGTCATGTGCTGCACCGACCTTAAGTTAAGTGGAGTAGTTCAAGTGACCAGCCTGTTTCTTCAGCTTTGCAAAAAATGTGCCCATATCTTCCCATATTTAAAGTAGCCTGGTTGCTGATAAACTCCTACCCTGCCAAGTCAGTTAACCTGTGGGAAAAGAGTTAAGATAAGCAGGACTTGGAGACCCAAGGTGAACTAGAAGAAACTCTGCTCTTTTTTTTCTTAATTATTATTATTTTTTTTTAGTTGTAGTTGGACACAATACCTTTATTTTGTTTATTTATTTTTATGTGGTGCTGAGGATTGAACCCAGTGCCTCCCAGGTACTAGGTGAATGCTCTACCGCTGAGCTATAATCCCAGGCCCAGAAACCTGATCTTTTTAAATTCAGCATTTCTGCTATTATTTTCTTCATTTGATTCTATCTTTACTTCTGACCCACACCCATTTCTCCTCTTTTTCCATGCATGATGGGTTTGAACATCTTTACAATGTACTTCAAGTCAGCGTGGCATACTTGCTTTGGAAGTATTTGAGTTGCTGTGTGATTCTCTCCTTTTCCTGCTGCAGAGTCTAGTGATGGTCAAAGTCACTTTTAGTTTGAATTTCGGATAAGGATGATATGCAGCTGATTTCTCCCTGCCTGCACCCCAACATATCCATAAGTGCAAAAGAATCTTTGTCCTGTCCTCTGCCATGTGATGCCTCGGCTACTTTGGGACTCTGCCAGCAAGGAGGCCATCATCAGATGTGGCCCCTAGAAGAACCATGAGCCAAAATAAACCTCATTTCTTTATAAGCTAAGAAAAATTTCAAATTCATTTCCAAATCAAGAAAATAGAAAAGATGATACAGCTGGCAGAAAATGAGGAGATTATCATTCAATGAGACCTGGTTTTAACACTGTCTTTGCACCTCACTTACCCTCTGAACCATCATTTTCTCATCCACAAAGATTATAGAACCCTTAAGCTGGGGTAGTCCTGCTGGGGCAGTCTTCAGAAAAGATTTTATAAGGCTTCCTTTGTAAGGCTGCCCAAGTCTGCTGCAAAGAGTACTGTGATAGTTTAGCAGGGTTTTCCAGGGCCCAGAACTGGGTGTGGTGGCCTCACTCTTGAAAACTGTCAGAGGGTTTAAACTTGTATCCTCACACCACTCCCCCCAGCAATCCTGCAAAAGGACAGCAAGACCTTAGTTGCAGAAGTTGGAACTGAATCTTAAAGCTTTTAAATCACTCACCCAAATTCACATAGGTAGTAAGTGGAGGAGTTTATGTACAAAACCAGTACTTCTGATTTCCAGTCTGATATCTTTTCTTCCTTTCACTATCATGGTTTTCTCTGTGTCTAGAAAAGCACATTAGACTTTTCTTTTTACAGTATAGTGCTATTAAACAATACCTATATTTATTTTTAGTTATGTAGTTGGGAATATAAAATTCTATTTTTATCAGATAACTAAAACAAAGAAAAAGAATAAACATAGATGAGGATTGCTATGGTTTGGATGTGAGGTGTCTCCCAAAATCTCATGTGTGAGACAACAAAAGAAAGTTTAGAGGAGAAATGATTGGATCATAAGAGCTTTAATCCAATCAGTGAATTAATCCCTTGATGGGGATTAACTGAGGGGTAGTTGAAGGCTAGGAGAGTGTAGCTGGAGGAGGTAGGGCATTGGGGATGTGCCTCTGTAGTATATATTTTGTATGTGGCAAATGGAGCCCCTCTCTCTGCTTCCTAATCATCATGTGAGCTGCTTCCCTCTGCCACACTCTTCTGCCATGATGTTCTGCCTTACCTTGAGCCCCAAGGAATGGAGCCTGCTGTCTATGGATTAAGACCTCTGAAATCATGTGTCCCAAAATAAACTTTTCCTCCTCTGCATTTGTTCTGGTTAAGTCTTTTAGTCGCAGCAGTAAAAAAGCTGACTAAAACAAGGGTAAAAGAAGGAACTACAAATATGCTCTTTAAAATGACATTAAGATGAGTTGTCCTGTATAATTGTATATTCTGGCCAAGGATAATACAGTTTCAGAGAAATTTCACGCTTTCCTACATGAAGGAAAAGTAAATAAAGGAGGATGCTATTTTTTTAAAAAAAAAACTCATCATTTTTAAAGAAATATTTTCTTTTTTTAGGGGTGGTGGGTGCTAGCAAGGATTTAACTCAGGGCCAGTAGGTCACTGATCCACATCCCCTCCCCAGCCCTATTTGTATTTCATTTAGAGACAGGGTCTCACTGAGTTGCTAAGCATCTGGCTTTTGCTGAGGCTGGCTTTAAACATGTGATGCTCCTGCCTCAACCTCCTGAGCTGCTAGGTTACAGGCAAGCACCACCGTGCCTGGCATGAAACATTTTCTAACATGGTACAGTAGATAAAATTAAGATAGGATATAACAGATGGCATTAAGACTATTAAAATTCAGCAAGCTTTAAACTTTGGAAATATCTTGAAAATTACAGTGAAAACACAGGATTTGTAGTCAAGCAAAACTATATTTGAGTTCTAACTCCACCGGATAAAGCTATAACATTGGAAAGGTCAGTTAAATGAGGTCCACTTTAGATATTTGCTTCAACTTCCTCATCTCTGAAATAGAAGTTTACAGTAACAATCTCAAAGAAAATTGGCAACTCATATGAAATAGTGAATATAAAGCATCTATCCATTGTAAATGTAAAAAAAAACACGTTTTTTTTTCTTTTTTTTCTCTTTGCTTCATAAAGGTTCTCTTAGAGTTGATTCCTATTTCTAAGTAATATATAATCAAGTAGATTTCATTAACTTAATAAGTACTTGAAGAAAGAGACAGAGAGAAAGAGGGAGAAAGAAATAAAGAGGAAAGGAAAAGGAAGAAAGAAGAAGGAGAAGAAGATAGGAAAGGAGGATTGAAGAAAGAAGAGGAGAGGGGCTGGGATTGTGGCTCAGCGGTGGAGCACTTGCCTAGTATGGGCGGGACCCGGGTTCAATCCTCAGCACCATATAAAAATAAAATGCATTGTGTTGTGTCCATCTACACCCAAAAAAAGTAAATTTTTTTTTAAAAAAAAGAAGAGGAGAGAGAGAAGGAGGCAGAGAAGGAGGGAGGAAGGGATAAAAATCCTTACGAAGGAAAACAATACTAAAATCAGATGGACACATGTTATTTTCTCTGAATGACCTGATGTTCTTCTGTTAGCAGAGATGGAAAGCACTTGGAGATATTCATCCTTGTCTTTTACCAAGTAGAGATATAATAAATATAATTTCACTAACATTTCTGAATATATAACTAGAAATTGATGATTAGTTCCCAAAGAAGAACTTCTTGGTTGAAATATTTTCAATTGTCTTTGTTTTTATCCTTTATTCAAGGGTGGGGTTTTTTTACAGAAATATATTTTGGGACACTATTCTCATCATTATGCACAATTATACATTTGGTTTTCAGACAATTGACCAGACATTTAACGTAAACCAGAGACAAAAAGAATTCCCAAAACCCAATCTAGCCGTTGGGTCTTCATTAGACTTTTGCTCTTTATGGTATCTTAAGTACTTACTTCCACATTCACTGGAGAGAGAAAAGAGGTTTGGGCAGCTACCTCCACTGAGGGTGAGGGTTAGTTTCTTACATAGTCTTGAAGAATGAATAAAGTTTAAAGTTATTATAGGACAGGGTGAATATTAGTGAATGGATCATATCCACATATCCCCTGTTTCCTACAATTGTCAGTGTATAGAGAAATATTCTAAGTAATTGTAGGCATTTATGATTAGGCTACATTAGAGAATTATTTCAAGAAAACTATTTGTTTAGCTTTGTACTAGATTAACATCAGCTGGGTGTTGGGCAAAGACACTATGACTTGCAAAACATAGCAAGGAGTGTTGGTACAAAAAGAACTTCAGAAATATGCTTAACGTTTCATTATTTTTCCAAAAACAGTTGCATCATTTCCTAGAACATTAGTACATTTCTTTCCAACCACTATTTTTCCTTTGAAAAAGTGGGGGTAGGGTACATAATTTATAGTCAGTGGATTTTTACTGGCACAACGTAAATGTCAGGATCAGATTAGCAATATATGGATTAGAAACAAACATTGAACAATCTTCTGTGTGATTGCCAAGTCTTCAGAGACCTCTCAGACACCAAGACGAATTCGTGCCAATGGTTGAAATTTGAAACCAAAGGAATATGTTTTTGATTCAGAACTCAGGATGAGATCTTCACTAGTGAATGAAATAGTTAATTGATCATTATGCTTTTTTTGAAAGTTTATCTGTAAGAATAATTTTGCCAGATCTTGAAGAACTTATGCCAATGCTCTCCAAATTAAATATAAAGAGAGGACATAAATATATTAAATATAAAGAGAGGAAATGCTTCCAAACTTATTCTATGAAGCCAGTATTTCCCTGATACCCAACCAGATAAGAACACATGTAAGAACAAAAATTATAGACCAATATCCTTAATGAGTATAATTTAGAAAAATCCTTAGTAAAGTACTAGCAAACCAAATCTGACAACACATTAAAAAGATTTGATTTCATTCCAGTCATGCAAGGATGGTTTAACATACCCAAATCAGTAAATGTGATACACCACATAAATAAAACCAAGGATAAAAATCAAACATTAATCTCAAAAGTTGCAAAAAGAACCTTTGACAAATTCAACACCCCCTCATAACAACAGACCCTGAAGAAACTAGGAATAGGAAAAACTTATCTCAACAGGATAAAGACTGTCTACAGCAAATATAAAGTTAACATCATACTGAATAGGAAAAAATTGAAAGCATTTTCTCTAAAATCAGAAACAAGACAAGGATTTCCACTGTCACCACTCCTATTCAATACAGTACTTGAAATTCTAGCCAGAGCAATTATGCAAGAGAAAGAAAAAAATGGATACAAATAGGAAAGGGAAGTCAGATTATTACTGTTTGCAGATGATGTGATTCTATATTTATAAAACCCTAAAGTTTATACAAGAAGACTTCTAGAGATAATAAATTCAGCAAAGTAGGAGGATAGAAAATAAATGTACAAAAATCAATAGCTTTCCTATACACCAATAATGACTCTGCTAAGAAGGAAATCAGGAAAACAACTGTACTCAGAATAGCTTAAAAATTTGCCTAGGAATAAATCTAACCAAAGAGGTAAAAGACCTCTCCAATTAATTTATGAATAAAAAAACTGAAGAAGACAGTGAAAGATGGAAAGACTTCCCAAATTCATGGATAGACATAATCAACATTGCTAAAATGGCCAAATTACTAGAAGTGGTCTACAGAGTCAATGCAATATGCTTCAAAATGTCAAAGATATTTTTCACATAACTGGAAAAAAAATCCTAAAATTCATATGGAAGATCAAAAGGCCCAGAATGGCCAAAACAATTCTAAGCAAAAAGAGAAAAAAGCATCACAATAGCTGATTTCAAAATATACTACAAAATCATTGTGACAAAACAGCATTATATTTATATTAAAACAGAAATATAGGTCAGTGGAGTAGAATAAAACACAGAGACAAACCCGCATACCTACAGTGACTTGATTCTTGACAAAGGTGCCAAAAACATAACTTGGAGAAAACAGCCTATTTAATAACAGGTGCTAGGAAAATTGGAGTTCCATATGTAACAGAATGAAACTAGATTCGAGTCAGAAACAGGAAAGAAAAATACAAATGTAGTCTCCACCAACAAGTTATAAACTCAACGATGCTTTAGCAAAAGAGAAGGTTTCTTGGAGGAAATGGTCCTTGAGCTAAAGCCAGGTCAGGGTTGGTCATGCAATAAGGGGGAGATGGGAGTACACAGTATGGAGCAGAGCACAGCACCAGAAGACTGCAGTTCAGCATTGCTGGAAAACAAGATGACAGTGGGAGAGAAGATCAGAGGCAAGGCCAAGACACGAATGTAGAAAGCTCAGTGGAGGGGTTAAGTTATTTTAAAATTTTTCCCTAAAGGTCGTGGAAAAAATATGAAAGGTGCTAAGGGAATAACAAAGATTTTCATTTTATTAACATAATTTTACTCTAGTAGCATTGTGGAAAATGATCTGAGAGCCCAAGATCAAAAGCAGGATGCCCATTATTGAATTAATTCAGTTGGGAAATGATGGAGGCTGAGGTTTAGACCATGACAGAAAAGAAGGAGAAGCAGGATTGAGAGAAACTTTTAGTACTAAATATATGCAGATATATAGAAACAAGTTTAAGTCCATTTTTTTCTCTTTTTTTCCAGTCTTTTAAAAAATACCTTTTCCCCCATTTCCTTCATATCTTCTTAGTATGACATTTACCTAATTTTGTCTGAAAACCTATTTCTTAGCCTTTACTATCAGAGCAGCAGTAGCTGCCACCAAAAATAACAATCAGACCAGGGGCTCGCCCATAATCCCAGCAGCTTGGGAGCCGGTGGTGGGAGGACCACAAGTTCATAGCCAGCTTCAGCAACTTTGCAAGGCCTTAAGCATCTTGCAAGACCCTGTCTTAAAATTAAAAAATAATAAAAATGAAGGGGGCTGGGGAGGTGGTTCAGTGGTTAAGCACCTCTGGGTTCAATCCCTGGTACCATACACACACAAAAACAAAACAAAAACCAAAAAAAAAAAAAACAACAACAACAAAAAAAACTGAGAAAGTATTTATGGAGCACATATTACTAAACCATACTTTATCCAATCACACAACAAACTTTATCATCTCTTGCTGTTTTAGCCTTTAATTTTCATTAGAAATCTTTGTTTAGTTTTATCTGGTATATTGGAATTTTCAGCAAATATTTTCTTCTGCCCCTCTTTGGCCATAGCATTTTAGTGCATACTACTTAGTTCTCATTTCTTTTATAACTCTAAGGCATTTAAAGGGATTTAGTGTTTAAGTTATAAATTAAATCAATAAAAATGTTTGACTTCAACTATAATCAGGAATCAACAAAGATTATAATTATTTATTTGCTAAGGTTCTGATATACTTATTTCTGATTGAAAAGAGAACACTATACTTTTTTCAAGGAAGCAAAAAGGTATATATATATAAATCATGTCATTTTATTCCATAGGCTATATATCTTCTGCAATACCTTCATTTGCCTATAGGTATAGAGTTAAAATTAGCTTCTACGCCCACGTAAGAAATAGTACAGCTGCCTAAAGGAAAAGTTAATTGATATGTAAGCTTATTTGTTTATGTATTTTGCCGCAGTCTGGCTGCAGCAAAATAACCAGGGGGTGAAAAACAACTTGTGTACGTTGATACAGCAGGAGTGGAAGCCGTTTATTGTAGGACCGGATTGATATTTATACATGCCACACAGCTTATCTTAATTAGCATAAACTAGATACAGCAGTCAACCAATAAGGAATCTCCACACTTAATAGCTCACTTTTGTTACTTCTCAAACCACTCCCTCTGGCATTTTGCCAGGCACCATCCAGACTTGTTTATGAACTCTAACATTTCTCTGGCAAAATGCCAGGCGCCATCCTGACTTGTTACAGACTCTAACAGAATTTATTTCAGAACTGGGTCCTACCATGTTGTCCTGGCTGTTCTTGAACTCCCAGGCTCAAGCAATCCTCCTGCTTCAGCTTCCAAAGTAGATAGGACTACAGGTGCAAGCCTCTGCACCAAGATACAGGTTTAAATCTCGTTTTCCTAACAGCAATTCCACGTATATGTGTGTATATGAGTTTGTGTGTTTTCATTCAAGAAGTCTAAAAATGGCTTCATTGTGCTTTCTAAATTTTGAAGACTGACCAAATACCACAATGTCAAAGAGGAAAAGCAAACAGAAATCAACTGTCAAATAAATGTCATTCTCATCTAGTTGTCTTAACTCATCATCTAGTTGTCTTAAGCATAGCTCATATGTGTTTCAGTCATGCCATGTAGACTACCCATCATTCCTCACTGAGCAATTTCTGTGTTTATTAGACCTGACTGTGCTACACCTTATAGGTAGATGTTTAAGGAACAGATCCTGCCCACAAGAAGCTTATAGGCCGGATGAGTATTTTTTTAAACAATGCAAAAGCTCTTAAATACATGTGTGTAGATATAATTTTAGATATTTACATATGTATATATGTACATATGTATCATATAAGTTATTTTGGAATAAAAAAATTCAGATAATGAAAATAAAGCCTTAAAACATGAAACAGAGAAACACTGTTATCTATAGCATGAGCCTAGAGATATTTTGAAATTAGCAAAATATCCAGTAAAACCTGGATTAATGAAAAGTACAAGCACAGATTTTTAAAAAAGCAATTAAACATTTTAGTCATTGTTAAGTAAAAGTATAATGAACAAGTCTAAAATATATACAGACTTTTAAGATACTACAAATGGCAATTATCCTAGCAACAGGATTTTCTAATATACTTCTAACTACTGAGGTTGTTAAAAAATTTTTGTTCTCTTAAGTAATTATATTGATTTTTAATAACTTTTTCTTATCATTTACTTGATTTTTAAGAAGTTTTCCTTGTAGATAATAAAAAGGCAGACCAATTCAAATCTGGATTTTCATATATTTTGCAAACCATGGTAAATAACTGTAAGACACATACCTGCATGTACATATAAAAGACAAATCACTTCATAGTGGGGTAGGGACAGGGAACATGGGAGGATTAGATGAATTCTAGATAGGGAAGAGGGGTGGGAGGAAAAGGGAGGGGGCAGGGGATTACCAAGGGCCATGGAATGTGATGGACATCATTATCCAAAGTACACGTATGAAGACTCTAATTGGGTGTCAAAATACTTTATATATAAACAGAGATATGAAAAATTGTGGTATATATGTAATAAGAATTGTAATGCAAAAAAGTACATGTATAAAGACATGAATTAGCATGAACATATTCTATATACAAAGATATGAAAAATTGTATATATATGTAATAAGAATTGTAATGCATTTATTCCACTGTCATGTATTAAAAAATCAATAAAACTAAAAAAATAGAAATAAAAAATAAAAGACAAATCACTCTGTTCAGTTCCTTGGCCCATTTACTGATTGGGTTATTTGGGTTTTTGGGTGTTAAGATTTATGAGTTCTTTATATATTCTAGAGATTAGTGCTCTATCTGATATGTATGTGGTAAAAATTTGCTCTCAAAATGTAGGCTCTCTTATCACCTCGCTGTTTCTTTTCCTAAGAAGAAGATTTTTAGTTTGAATCCATCCCATTTATTGAGTCTTGATTTTAATTCTTTTGCTATGGGAGTCTTATTAAGGAAGTTGGGGTCTAATCTGACATGATAAAGATTTGGGCCAAAAAACCAAATACTAAATGTTTTCTCTGATATAAGTATATTGATTCATGATGGGGTTGGGGGTGAGCATTGGAAGATTAGACAAACACTAGATAGGGCAAAGGTGTGGGAGGGTAAGAAAGGGGGCATTTGGGTAGGAAAGATGGTGGAACCAGATGGACATCATTACTCTAAGTATATGTATGAAGATACAAATGGTGTAACTCTACTTTATATACAACCAGAGACATGAAAATTATGCTATATATGTGTAATATGAATTGTAATACATTCTGCTGTCATATATAACAAATTAGAATAAACAAAACAAAGCAAAAAGACAAATCACTCTACTTTTCTCCGTTTTGTGAGAATTTGGATAAAGATAGCTTCTGGTAAGAGCCTGAGCTCCTGACCCTAACACTGCCTGTTTTCTTACCTGGCCCAGTTCTGAGATCTGGGCAGGACTTGGCCTGTCTTGCACATTAGCCTGCCCCATCTCACTTGGGAGCAGCACAACTGGCCTCTTTGTTTTCTTCCACATTGGTTTGCATTAGTGCTGAATGAAAGCATCAGAGTTGTTATAGAATAGAGGTTGGAGTCTGGAGCTCATTTCTTCCAGTGCCAAGTCTTAGGTCTAAACATACACAGAAGGTATTATATGTGTACAGTCGGGAACCAAGTCTCCATAGCCCACTTATAAGCATACCAGTGTTCCAGGTTTTTATGTGTATTCCAAGGAGTGTTACACTAATTCCTGTAATAACATTAAAACTGGGTGCCAGCCACCTTTCTCCATATGTGACATTTTGGGGCAGAGTTCTTAAGGACCTCATCTTACAGACGATTAGTTCTAGCCTCATTATAACCTAAATATATAATGATGAGAGTCTGTGTTTACTAAAGAATGGAAATGAAGGTGAACGCACTTTTTATTAAGTGTGCTGCTAAAACATGATCCAGAATATTGGAGTACATATATGACAGAATCTTTATTTTAGGTGAACTTACTGTGCAGTGGATAGGTTTCTATGCATTACAAACAAAAATATCCTTTTTTATTTACACTTAATCCTTCTTTGAACATAAACTGCTCTAAAAACTAAAATCAACTTAAAAATGTATCAAAAGTATTTTATACTGACATATATTTTTCTCTACATCAGATTTCAAACTATCTTTGCTAATCATTGTTTTCCAATTATTTCATTATTTACTTCTTTACACAAATAGCTTTAATAAACACTATTATATTAAACTGAATGTAATTATTCTTCATTACCATGATGTGACTTTTTAAAAATGGTTTTTTAAATATTTAAATATTTATTTTTTGATTTTTTTAGATGAACACAATATCTTTATTTTATTTTTATGGGGTGCTGAGGATCGAAACCAGTGCCTCACACATGCCAGGCGAACACACTACCACTTGAGCCACATTCCCAGCCCCTATGATGTGACATTTCTAAATCAGGAAATTTTAATATGAAATTTCCCAATTTCAGCAATAATATGGAAACAAAGTGCTTTCTATCATATTCATTTGAATTTTAGGTTGCTTATCTTGTATATAAATATTACCTTTGCTAATAATTTACTAAGGAAATAGCATCTTTCTAGGAGTCAGACATTATACTAGTGCTAAGATATTTATGAAGAAAATATAAGAAAAGGGTCTCTAATCCACCATGAACTAGAATTTTGTCAAGGGAAATGGAATATTTAAAGAAAAATGCAAAATCATCAAATTAGTACCATGTAGAGTTGGGGATAGAGGTGACAGAGAACAAAGATAATTAAATTACTCAAGGCCTAAGAGCAAGGTAAGATTTGAACATGTGGAAGTTAGGTAGGTTTTGCACAGCCAAAATAATTATAGGACATTATAAATAAGAATAGTACACAGGATTTTGAAGTGGATTCTGTCCATGATATTTACATCCACCAGTCATGAAGCCAGTCCATTGTTGAAACTGTGAGCTCATTAAATAGTTGGAGATAAGTCTGAATAAAAATTTCATCCCTGCAAATATTTAACTGAGTAAGTACGTGTGTTACTTACCCTACGGGTAAGTAGCATCATCTTCCTTTTATAGATTAGTTGATTGAAACTCAATGAGATTAACTTTCTCAGGGTCACAGAGTTTATGAGTGAAATAGCCATATTTAAATCCAAGTTTGATTCCAAAACCCATCCTTTTACTGCTGCATTATGTTGTCTTTTTTTATTCACTGCATCTTTAGTCAGCTCTTTATTCAAAATAAACTGTCTAAAATTATTTGAACTTATGGAATCAAACAGATTTTTAAGAGTTTATGCAACAGACTTTTTTTCTCTTCTGCAACAGGTTTCTTTTCAGCTGTTGGTTTCTTGGCAGGTGCAGCCTTTTCCCCCACAGGCTTCTTCTCCTTAACACCAACAGCCTTCTTTCCCAGATTCTTTATCACAGGTTTCTTGCCTGCTGTAGACCTCTTCTGATCTTTTTTATCTGATTTAGCTACTGCTGCAGCTGCTGCTGCTTTATCCACTCAGAGTTTGTGATTCTTAAGCAGAATATCATTGTAGCAAATCTCATATCCTACTGTGCTGCATTAAGAGAAGTACACCTGGAATCAATAAAATCGAGTTTGAATCTAAATTCTTACTATATTAACAATGAGACATAGGCAAACCCTCTATAAACAGACATCTTTTGTTAGTTTGTTTTGTTTTTTGGTGCTAGGGATCAAAGGCAAGCACTCTACCAACTGAGCTATATCCTCAGCCCTAAACAGTCATCTTTTGTAATAACAAGATGATAGATACATGGCAGCAAGATAATGACATAGATGAACCATGGGGAAATATAAGTAAACAGTAGTGTTATAGTTTGGATCTTACACACATACCCACAGTACCATAGGCTAAAGGCGTTGTCACCAGCCTGTGTACTTTTGGAAGGTGATAGAATCTTTAGGGGATGGGAAAAGATGGAAGGAAGTTAGGTTATAGGGGCATGCCCTTGAAAGGCATATTAGGATCCTGGTCCCTTCCTCACCCCCAAACCCCACCTTTCTCTTGGCTTCTTGGATATCATAAGATGACCAGCTTCGCTATATCACCTGCTCTTCACCATGATGTTCTTCTGCCATGGCACAGACCCAAAGTATGGGTGCAAGTGACCATGCACTGAAACCATAAGACAAAATTAAATTTTGTCTCCTTTAAGTCAGTTTTCTGAGGTATTTTGTCACAGTGACAAAAGTCTGACTAACACAAGGAACACAGATATTTTTATATTGGAGGCAAAATCTATGTGCTTCATAAAATCCACTGAACTTAAACCTGAAGAATTGTGTAAAGCATAAGATTGGTGCTAGTTAAAACAATTTCAAATGTAGGCTTGAAAGAAAATATGTAGTTTATAGCTAATTCATAATTGATTCAGCTTTTTGAGAAAAGTAACTCTACAATTGGCTTAATCTAGTTGATGAATGACAATGGAGCCAGTTTAGGCTCCTCTGGTGAGACTTCGAAGGCCATATTTTTACCCCTTTCTCATGTTCTCAGAGGTGACAACATGGTAAACCTGTGATGCACTCAGTGAACAGGGTCAGGGGAGCAGAGGCAGAAATGGGGGAACAGCAAGGAAGACACATTGATTGGATTTAAAAGCAGGT
Organism: Ictidomys tridecemlineatus; assembly: GCF_052094955.1. Lineage (NCBI taxonomy): Eukaryota > Metazoa > Chordata > Mammalia > Rodentia > Sciuridae > Ictidomys > Ictidomys tridecemlineatus. Next base: position 55,832,179 of record NC_135487.1, read on the forward strand.
GAAGGCATGTCAGTTGAAAGCTATTAAATGACTCAAAATATTTTTTAAAAGTCCACAGAATTTTTTTATTGCAATACAAAGAAGATCCTTTTATTTCACAAAAAAGTAACAAAAATTGATGCAGAATAACTGTCATTTACTAATTTTGCCTTTTTGTATGCTGCCTGAGAAGAAATCTCAAACTGATAGTGATTCAAAAGTAGGATAAAAATGAAGATATAACTAGAAGGCTATGTATGAATTTATTTTTTTGTTGCTTTAACTGAATAACCTGATAGCCTCCTAACTGTTTATAACACATCAAGGATGCCCTTAGCTGCATCAATCCTTTGTCTTTAAAAGCAAAGAAATAGCAGTTAAGCAATCCTGAATTTCCTAATGACCTATAACCAGAATTTAAACTGAAGAACGTTTATTTCTGAACTAAGCCCAGAGGGACACCACATCTCCACAGAGACCCTCCTGCCCTCACTAGGCTTGTTTTCTGTCTCATTAAGTTCATGTCCTCTTAATAGAATTCTTGCTCTCCATGCATTGACTTTTCACTGTCAAAATATACACTGATTTTTCAAATTCATATTGCAAAATCAAAATCATTATAAAATGAACAGCTGTCCACCTTAGTTAAGATTCGGATAAATGTTTCAAGTTGGAGGAAACTCTTGAAATGTGAGTCATTCTTTTGTTTGTCTTTTCCATAAATCGTCCTCAATGGAATCCTACTCAGCTTCTTCAAGCTTGCTCAGAATCTCCCAAGAAATGAATTTAACATTCGGAGGCATGGGTTATAACAATAAAACTGCTCTCCGAGTGTATTACTGACAAGAAAAAAAAAACTAAAATAGAAAAATGAGACAAAAATAAAGATACAGTCCAAAAAACATAATGTTCTTCTTGGTTGGAAAGAAACGCACAGACTCGGGGAAGCAGGAACTGCGCTATAAGTCCAGCTCTGTTCTTTCATTATCTGTTAGAATACAGAGAGAAAGATGCAATAAACTCTAATAGGGATAATTTTTTAAATTTTGTATTGGTATAAGGAGCAATATATAAGTAAGAAATACATATGCTTTATGTAGATAAAACATTTGAAATAATTATGTGCATTTTATAAACAAAAGCAATTATAGGTATATCAAATGACAAATAAACTTGTCATAAAACAAGTCCCAACAAATATATAACTATCATCTAAAAAGAAATAAGGAAGAGGGCAAAGTGAAATAGCTATAAAATACAATGTTTCTCTTATTAATCCCACAAATTGTGATATTTATTTATTTATTTATTTATTTATTTATTTATTTTACTGGGGATTGAACACAGGGGCACTCAACTACTGAGCCACATCCCCAGCCCCATTTTGTATTTCATTTAGAGACAGGGTCTCACTGAGTTGCTTAGTGCCTCACCCTTGTTGAGGCAGGCTTTCAACTCGCCATCCTCCTGTTTCAACTTCCCGAGCCGCTGGGATTACAGGCATGTGCCACTGCACCCGGCTTGATATTTATTTTTTAAGATAATATACAGAACTGGTTAGAGTGAAGCAAAGCAGAAACTCTGATACAGCTTATGAAATTTTAAACCTCTGATAATTCTTTTGGAAAGCAGTCTGATAACATGTATCTGAGTAGTGGAAATAGCACTTAGTAAAGCTTCCTTTCTTTCTAATTACTTTTTATTTTTTTAAGTCTTCTTATGGCAAAAACAAAAAATCAGAAATACTAACTACACCTCTGCTTTTTTTTTTTATTGATTGTTCAAAACATTACAGAGCTCAAGACATATCATCTTTCATACATTCGACTCAATTGGGTTTTGAACTCCCCAAATACATAATACAGACTCACTTCTGTTACATACTCACATTTTTACATAATGGCATATTAATGACTGTTGTACACACCTCTGCTTTTGACCTCTGCCAATGCAGTATTATTTTGACGGTGCCAAATGTGACCACAGATTATGGTTAAGGAAACTATAGTACACTCTTGATAGACTCAAATAAATATTAAAGTAGCTTTACAAAGAATTCGCAAGTAGTCTAAGAAATGTTTATATTAAATGAAATAAGAACAAGATTCAAAAGTGCATATATAATGTCATAATCATAGAAACAAAATCAAGAAAAGTACAGGGGAAAAAAGAACACAAAAAATATACTAATATAGATAGATTTTGCTTGAGTAGTGGAAATAGCATTTAGTAAGCATCCTTTCTTTCTAATTATTTTCATTTTCCAAAGTTTCCATAATACAACCTGGCTTATTTTTCATAATGCAAGGAAAGTACAATAAGGTTGACTTTGGAAAATTAAAGGCAGCATTAAAGTGAACCTACCAAAAAAAAAAAAAAAAGAATGAGATGGGAACCAGGCTTCCTTCTTTTCCCTTCACTCCCCACCCACCCCAGGGGAATCTGCATTGATAGCAAAAACAATGCCAGGTACATGTGTTCATATCTCACAGATATTTTTTTTTTAAAAAAGGGGGGTGCAGGATTCTAAAGGTCAGTTGAGTGAAAATCTGTATTGGCCTCGTGATTTTCAACCTGTTTCCCAGAATCAGCCAGCTTATTCTCACCATGTAGGCCTAGCTACCTATCTCCATGGAAAAACACATTCAATTCTTCCCCTGAAAAACAGAAGCGACTATCTCTCTCTTGCTCTGATCATGGGAGGACAAACAGGCAAGGCAATTAAGCTGCTAAACTGTCCACACTCATAATAACCACTGTACGAGTAAAGGAGTTAGCATACCTGCCAATAACCAAAAAATGAAATAATGTGAGAATATTTTCTTTCCATTAAAAGGAAAAGGTCAAATTATTTGATAAGTCAAGTGTGCGGTCTTTGAAAAAAATAATTTAACATTTCCATTTACATTCTTTCTTAAAAAAAAATAGATCACATAATGCTGTAATAGCCAAAGGGCTTTTTCAGTTAATCCTATGGCTCCTGTAGTCCCTAACAAAAATATAGAAAAAAAGGTGTTCAAGGGAGAAAACTAATAGTCAAATTTTAATATAGCCAACCATGCATCCCAGTTGGCATTGTGTTCTGCTTTCTGGAGTGTACATCCACTGACACGCACATTTCATACAAAATAAATCTAATCAGAAGGGTGACCGAGAGCATGCTAGCCATATGGTGAACACGCTGGATTCTGATGTCTAATTAAAACAGTAGCTTAACCTTAAAATACTCCCGGAGAGTGTCCTTATTATGGAAAATTAGTGACATGCAGGCTTTTTCATGGCAGAATTGGTCTGTCACAAGACCAGACTGGAGCCCATCACATAAAGGTCTTAGAGGAAATTTAAGTAGAGGTAAAAGCAACAATAGCTCTTCTAAGGAATCTGGTACTCTTTAATCACATGTGTATGCTTTCATTTGCACTTTGATTCTTAGAGATACTCTGCCTTCAAAGCATGAACTCAAAGCAGAGCAGAAAGATAACAGACGGCTACAGTGTAAACCTAGGCAGCTTCTAACTCTCACCTTTCCAAGTGGTCACTCCACATCAAGGTTGAGGAGCACTGGTGGGGTAAGGAGGTGGAGCTGGATGCGTAGTTGTTTGTGTGATACCTGATCTGTGAACAGACAGAAGGTTTCAGGGACAGAATTATTGATCATGACTCCTTTTGTCAGATGATACTTCCTTGAACATTCTAAAGAAAACCAAAACCCACATATCAACTCACATTGGTTATCATCTAGTAAATAAAGATGTCTTCACTGTTATCTCCCCAAGACCATCTCATTCTCAACTCTGTGCTTTGATTGACGCTTTTCATTCCTCCTATGCTATGACATCAACTTCTAAACCTCAAGAGCAGCTAGCTCAGAGTTCATTAAATGCCGACTAAAAAGTCTTTGACTTGAAATGATTTGATGTAGGCAAATCTAATTCCAGCACTCTCCAGCTTATTATTTTTTATGACTTCCTACTGCTCTTAGGGTAAAGACTAGAACCTTAACTCACACGCCCTGTTTGATCTGGACTCTGGCTGAAACTGTATCCTTGTTTCAAAACTTTTTGCCCTTTTGTTCTTGGGCACTCAAGCCACACTAGCCATCTTTGAACATTATGCACAGGTCTATACTCCTTTGCACTGGCAATTTCTCCTGCCTGGAGTGATCTTCTATTCCTTCATCTTCTGACTGACTCCTACTCGTCTCACAGGTCTCAACTTGAAAAATCACCTCCTCAGAGGACATCCTGTTGACTAGGTCTGCCCCCCACACACATGTAACCATCACTATGTTCCTTTTTAGGAACTCTGTGTAGTTTGAAACTAATAGCTATTTTGTGATTGATTGTTTGTCAGTATATCTAGGCTATAAGCTTCATGAAGGCAGGAAGTCTGTCTGATTTTGCACACCATTGTATCTCCAACCGCTACCACTCACCTAGCACATAGGTCAGAGTCAGTAAATATTTGTGGCATGAATAAATAATGCTGCAAAACGGGTCCTGAAGCCCATCCCTCAGTGGTATTCTCCTAGTTATAGTCTAAATTCCTTGAATGTAATGGGAAAATTCTAAGAAAATATTTTGTCATAATTGAAAACTATTTTTAAACATTTTCCAGTAATACTCTTACAAGAAAAAGCAGAATGAAATGAAATTCTTACAAGAAACTGTTACGAGCAAAACCAGAAAGAAATGAAACCCAATGTTTTCTAGGTCAGTCTTTTTTTTTTTTTTTGCTAGAGGATTTTTTCTTTCAAACACGTGATAAAGCTCGCCTTTGCATATTTACTCTAGCTGGCATAACATTGCATAAGTTCTCCACTTGGACATGTAGTTTTCCAATTCTTGACTGTGTTCAACAAATGGATGATTTCTACTTTAGGAAGGTCGTGCTTAAAACATTCTGAAATGACATGTCTTTTATGCAGCCCCCCCAAATTCACATTTTGTCCAATAGAAAAGTTCAGCAATTTTCACTGAACTATTATGACTCTGGAAGAATAGTCAGACTTGGGGGAAGAAAAATATCAGGTTTTCCTAGTTATTCCGTAAAACCATCAAAGCCCCTTTTGTACTCTGATGGGGAAAAAATATATATATGCTAAAAAACAACCTTTTAGGACAGGTTCCTGCCTTCAAGAACCACCAGTTTTCTCCAGCTGTCTTGCTACTGGATTCTTGTTTAGAGACCTGTGTTAACTAAGTAAACTCTTGAACTCACATTACTTGTTAGCTAGACTTCACTACTAGCTACAACCTTAGGAATTTGGACATCATGGCTTGTCTCACATCAAATAGCAGAGAAAGCATAAAGGATGAGGCCTGCCAGGTAATTGGTGAAGTACCACGGGGTTCTGAAGCAGGCATGGTCCTTATTGCGCTGTGCAAGGTACTCCTCCTGTGAGTTCTCACTTCCCCTCAGAGCCCTCTCTGCTATTTACCCAGTCATTCTCAATGGAGACCTTTACTTTGCTGTCACCTGAGCCTTTCTCAGCTTCCTCTGCCTTTGCCACAGGGGGATCACTCATTTCAGGCTGTCAATTTTCTTTCTTATAGAGCTTCTTTATTTCACTCCTCTTTTCTGGTGTTTAGATTCTCGCCCTCATTCCTGGCTAGACTATCAGTTTGAACCATATGAAATTATCATTTTTGATAGGTCAAATAACTTCCCCTAAAAAACCTATGCTCTACATGGTGAAACAATTATGTTGGATACTCTAAGGGTGAATATGTGTCTTAGACATTTGTCCAAGCCCACAGCATTACACAGCACCAAAAGTGTACCTAGAGTGAACTAGGAGCTGTGTGTGATTCTGTGTCAATGCAGGTTTATTGATTTTAAAGAATGCACCACTCTGGGGGGTGATGTCCTTAATGGGGGAGGCTATGTGTGTATGAGGGCAGGGTGTATATGGGAAATGTCTGTACCTTCTATTCAATTCTGCTGTGAACTACTCTAAAAAATAAAGTCTTCTTTTTAAAAAATCTTTCTATATTGAGAATTTTATATCTAATTTAACCTAATGATACACTTCTAGTTACTCTTTCCAACCCCAGTTTTTCTTCTCTTTAACATGTCCCTTTTTTTTCAAACTTTTTTTTATTGGTTGTTCACAACATTACAAAGCTCTTGACATATCATATCATATCATATTTCATACATTAGATTGAAGAGGGTTATGAACTCCCAATTTTACCCCAAATGCAGATTGCAGAATCACATCGGTTACACATCCACAATTTTACATAATGCCCTATTAGTAATTGTTGTATTCTGCTACCTTTCCTATCCCCTACTATCCCCCCTCCCCTTCCCTCACATCTTGTCTTCCTATCTCTCTAAGACAAACATCAGTCAACTGCAAATACATTGCTGTAGGATAAAGCCCTGAATTACCTCGGGTCCACCACCTAGTGACTCCAGCCTCCACCTCCAGATTATCCAGATTGATTTTCTGCCTCTAATTTGCATGCAAACTGAGCTTCAATCCCTAAACCATTGTTCTCTCTTCCAAAGACCAGCCAGTGTTTTTTCATCCCTAACTGCTATGGAGTGTACTATTCCCTCTTTCTAAAATGCTTCTCTCCACCTCTCTCCAGAATTAATTCTATTTATAAGGCATATCCTTCAATTTTCTTAAAAAGGTACTTTTCCTTCTTTCATATTTCACAGCATTTTGTACATTATTCAAGGTGTACGTATCATATTGTACTTATTAGCCTGTACATTTGTTTCTCATACTCTGGTTCATGAAGTCCAGTAAGTATCGAATAAAATAAAATCGTAGGCATACAATTGACTCTTCCTCAAGGGCTAACAGCATGCAGTCAAGGAATGACCAAATATTTTAGCACTCATGAGGATCTACTAGGTATAAGCCACTTTGACAGGGGAGATGGCATGCGCTCATAACTTTGTTTTACTTTACTCTAAAATATGTAGTCACTTATGTCCCACATAATACCTTGAGGACATTTATGGTTGTATTTCATCTACCTATGTGTTACTCTTCTTCACTGCACTGAGGAAAACCTAGACAGGGAACATTTCTGAATGAATGAATGAGTCATTAGGAAGGGCCGTTTTGTGTTGAGTGCTCCTAGAAGCAGACCCTGCATCAGGGACTTCTATGTAAGTTAATTATTAAGGATTTGCCCTCAGGAGAAACCAATAAGGGAGCAAAATGTAGGATGAAGAAGAAAGGAAAAAAGGAAAGAAGAAGCCAAGAAGCTTTGTAATTTCAGGTGAATCTAGTCTCAAATTGATCCTCAAGGGAACTCCAGAGCATGAAAGATACTGCAAAGTTTGTCCTATCTCTTGATAAGGGGTCAGTGATTTTCTGCTCCCACATCTATCAGTCACTGCTGATTTAGAGGGAGAAATAAAAGCTGCTGTGCCCAGTGGTCAGCCTCTGAAGGTCACTGAGTAAGCAGCTAGCAGTGAAACAAGCAGAGACTAGGTTGGGCATACAGCTGCATATGGAGCCTAAGAGGTACGGGGGGAATCCAGTTGTGTGGGATGCAGTGTTTGGCAGTTATGCTAAACTAGTACTGGAGGGAGCAGACATTGTACATGAACTGGGGAACTCTGAAAAGTATGACCTGCTGAAAATAATCTTCTCTCTCACACTAGGGATTGCTGTAAGTTCCTTTACTAGAGACAAAGCTTTTAATCTAGGTGGAGAAGCAATATTTAAAAAAGTGAATCTTTGTGTGGAAGGGAGAAAAGTAGAAACATTTATTTGAAAACTTCCATATGTTAGGTGATACTGAACTCTTTTGCTTTTGATTCCAATTAATGCTCAACTCCATTTAACACACTGACTTTCATCCCCAGCAAAGTATGGGCCTTTTCTGGAAATGTAGACGCATCTACTGATGGGTCTTTCTCAGACACCTTAGCTCTTGTCAACCCGAGGATTGATCCTTATGCTGCTGGAGGTCTTCCTGCCTGAAATAAGTCCTTTTGCTCATGTTTCACGTAAGCTTGTAGTTTTGCTGAATTCTTGCAAAGTGCCAAATGTATATGGTATTCAAGTTGCTAGCAAAGCTGGTCCTCTCTCTGGATATTAAAGCCTAAGAATTTCAGTTAAAACAGTGTTATTTTTTAAGGCACATTACAGAACATTTTTAAAGAATTCAGTAAGACACTGAAAGTGTGTGTGTGTGTGTGTGTGTGTGTGTGTGTGTGTGTGTGTGTGTAAAGAAAGTTTCTTAGACCAAGTTATTTTACTGTGGCATTTATGGTAAAAGGATTGTTGTGAGTGGTTATTCACAGACACTTGAACACAGTCCAGTTTTTGGTCTTCTTCTGTGGATGGATTGTGTACTCTGTGGCTGTTGGTGGTTTGGCTGAGGAGGCCTGGTGCCTAGGTTTACAGAGACGCTGTCTCTGTGTGCTCAGCACTGTGCTAGTCTGTCTGCAAGATTCTTTCCAGAATGATCTATCTGTACCACAGGCTGTAGCTCCTTTACAGCATGTCACTAGAGAGTTCCCTCTGCCCACTCGCTTCAGCTCATTAAATTATTCCCATTCACTGCCTGATTGTAGGCGACTGGGACTATGGCAGTCTGTGCTGGTGAATTTGCATGCATGACATGCTATAAAGACGAGCTTGATGTTTTGAAGAACACAGAGAAAACTACTCTAGAATTCCCTCTTTTCGCTTCTAATTACCTATGTTCTTGTTACAGATCATCCTGCTCCGGTAGCTATTCCCTTCCTCTTCTGACTTCCTGTCCCCTGGCTCCTTTCCATCCACTTTCAAACATGGAAAGGCTTCTCTTATCTTGGGAAACAAAATACACACAGACACCTGTGCTTGACTGCTTGCCTCTCCCGCTTCCTGTCAGTGCAGCCCACTTTCTCACTTCCCTTTACCACCAGTTTCCCGAAGCAATGTATCTGATGCTCCTGTTTTCTCCTCTCAACTCCATCCTAAACAATCAACCAGAATTATAAAGTGCTTTCCCTTTGTCAGGAAGCTCTAAACACTTCACCAATATTAACTCATTTAATAATTATCATCTGTATTTGACATACAAGGCAACAGAGGCACAAATAAGTCACTTAGTATTTGCCATCATCCCTGGTATTGTACTCAGGCTAGATAGATTTGTACAATAAATTAAGCCCTCTTATTTGCAGACTTGCCCCCCCTTTTTTTTACATTACTATAATGAGACCCCATTAATCTGGAATGAATAAATCATTCTAATGAGGGATGAACTAATTTTTATATTTTGATGAGATAAAAACAGAAATTAACTGGTCAGTTAATAAGTAAAACATGGAAAGTAATGGGGACAAATTTTGATCTATTCAAGGGAACAATTCTGACAATTGGAGAATGCTGAAATGCAAATCCAGGTTTCTAATAACAAGTGAGTTTTCCCAATCTCAGTACCAAAATCTATAATGTAATTCGGGATTTGTGCTTTGAAAAATGTCTACTCTAGTGGGGAAACAATTGAAATAATAAGAAATGATAGAAAATGGCATATAACCACACTCTAAAGAACAGTGTGGTGAAGATTGTCTTCATCTAATTTGTTGGAATTTGCAGGGCATATCCTGAGAGCTGCTAAGCCCTTCTTAGGCACTGGGCCAGCTACCACCAAGAGGGTGGGAATCCCTGTGGGAGTAAACAAAACTGCACACTTTCAAGCTAAAAGGAGCCTTGGAGATTATGCCATCCAGCTTTCTCATTTACAGATGAGGCTATAAGGCCAAGTCTGTTTTATAGTTACAGAGCTAGTTTGCAGCAAAGTTGTGTCTGATAGCAAGCCTCCTCATTTATGTTCCAATAAAATGTTTGCAGATTTGGTCCATTTGAAAACACCCTAGAGTTTAAGTTTTCATCAAATGCTTTATGGTAGAAGGCCAGGGCAGGGGGATAAATGGAGAGAGAGAAAGGGATAATTCCTCAGAGTGAAACTGTAATGTGTGACTTGGTCACTAATGCTCATCACTAAGCCCTACAATGGCAGAGATTTTCATCTGCTTTGTCTATTGAGGCACTGATGGGATACAAGAGGGCTGTCACAGGGCAACGTAATTACTATGGGGTGTTTGAGTGAACAATATTTAAATGTTTTTACATAACTTACCTACAAGTGGGTAGACATTATTTCCATTTAATCAATGAAAAAATTAAAACTCAATGCAGTTTAGCAACTTGCTCAAATCTAGATCTAGGTTTGAGTAAAAATATTGTTTTCTTTACAAAATATGAGTTAACTAATTATCCAGTAGAGGGTACAAAGAGAGATGTGTAACCACATCAACATTCTAAGGAAATGGGTACAGCTGTTATGTTATCTACTGCCAGTATTGACGTCTGGTCTCTCTGGAGTGAGGTTTCATTTCTACTCCGGATCCTACTATATCACACTAACAAGAAGAAACGGTTTCCCCTCGTTATTCTCCAAAGTTTCCTTCCTTTCTTATCACTCTTCTCAGAATTCACACTGCCTAGGGAGACAGAGTGGAGGGCAGAGCCTCTCCTTCTCTTGATCCTCCTCATGGCTCTGAGCAGACTCAGAGAAGCTCCAACTACAAGATTTCTCTAATTTGACAACCTTCTCCTCAACTGACTCCATTTACTGTGGGGCTCAGAGCTTCACCTCACCTCCAAAAGGACTTTAGAGTTAGTAGGCTCTGTGACATCCAGGACTTCTGTTTGAATCTTAATCCCTTAAAGGGGATTCTGTCTCTTTTCCCTTCCAAAACACTAAGATATAATTATTCTAAACAGAATAGACCTTAAGCACAGTTATATTAGTTTCCTCATAATAATACAGATTGAAGATGTTTTAAAAATTCAGAGAAAAGGGAAAGAAATTTAGCAGATTGGAGGTTTCATAAGAAGGTATAGGATATAAAAAATAATATTTGGGAGAAGGGGATGGAAGGCTGAAGAAAGAGAGAGTTTTGAATGAGGAAGAGTCAAGACGAGTGGGCAAACACAGATGGCGACAATAGACGTTTCACTTTTGGACTAAGATTGGGTAGGGTGGTATAGCAACTGGAGAAACAGAACTACTACCCAAACCAAGACTTTGAGGATTATAATGTTTGAGGATTACAAATGGTGGTTGGTTGTCAAAATCCTAATTCATGGAGAAGTGTCAAAGATTAAACAACCCCCTTGTATGAGTGGCCTCCTGGACTTCCAAAGCTCAAGGCTCAGTATCGTGAGGAACACTGACTACATCTCTCTCTGTAACATTGCCTGGTACATCTGCTCTCATTCTGGGCTCCTCACAAGACTCCAATAAACCTAAATGTCAACACTGAAGATGGATCTCATCCCAGATATAATCTGATTTCATGCTACAAAGGAAGAGGTATGAAATCTTCCCTTTTAAATTCTGACCCATACTTTGTAAATGAAAGGTAAGAGTTTTTAAATACCCTTATAGTCTAACCAGTCTTTTGTGGGAAATTTGGACTGTATGTTGCTTCTCTGTAAAGAAGAATATATCAGTTTCTCCACAGCATCCCACAAAATCTTTAGATACTATACTTCCAGATAGTTCATCATGTTTCTACTGCTAAAAATGTTCTCATTTCCTCTTCAACTAGTTAATCTTCATCAGAAGAGTACACGTAATGTTTCATTTGGATATTAGTTTTAATATCCATTTTCCATTTTATCACCAATTTCCAATTTGTCTCCTTTATTTTTTACCTTCTGACTGGACACAACTTCTATTAGAAAGTGACTTTTCACATCTAGCCTCTGGTGTTACCCATCCTTCATAAAATCCTGTGTTTGGCCACATGGTATGGAAGACAATAGACTTTAGAACATACATCTACATAGAATACTGGCTCCTCTAGTGATTAGCTGTGAGACATTCAGCAAGCTACTTGAATTTGCTGGGCTTTAGTTTCCTCCTCAGTAAAATAGGGATAACGGTAGCAAATTCCCCTTGAGATTGTTGGTAGAATCTAAGAGGGTTAATGTATGTGAAGTGGTGAGAACAGAATCTGACACCATGTCACAAAGTGAGTGCTCAGAAAGTATTTGCTATAAATACTGTCTTAAGAACTGAACAGAGCTCCTAACATTGCATATTGTAACTGTAAAATGTAACTGCAGTATAAGGAACTTTACTGATATTCTAAACAACAAAGTAGTTATGGTACTTATGACTTAATGTAACCCATTGGTATAAATAAACATGGCCACTTGGACAAAGAAAATAAAATAATGCTCATCACTAAGCCCCACAAAGGCAGAGATTTTCATCTGCTTTGTCTATTGATGCACTGAGGGACTACACTAGCATACTAAATATCATATCCACTACATTAGATATGATATTTAGTATGCTAGCCTCCTACAGGTATTGCAAAGGAAAATTCCCCAGTCTGCAACCTTTGCTGAAGGGAGAGTCACAGGTTTCCAGATTTTCTACAAAGATTCTGTATAGCGAATTCTTACCTGACTGAACAAAGTATGGAAACACAAGATAGAGGTTAGCCACTGACTCATGACCTTGCCAGTCAAGGAATAATGAGCTGACAAGGCAGAGATTTCTTCTCTTGAGATCTGAATTTGGAAATGTCAGAAAAATGAGGAAGATAGCATCAGGACCAGAGCCATGATGGAACCAATTATGAAGTTAGGAAATTATATTGACAGTAGAGAGAAAGAATAGGCAATTGGTAATGGAAACCCAATTGAACAGGGAGAAAATAAGTATAATAATTGTGGAGGGTGGACATGAAAATCAGTTTATTTCAGTTATTGATTTATGGGTTTCTGTTTGGCCCTCTAACTCCAGCTTACATACCCAAAGCTATAACGTTCCATTACATTAAAATCTTACTTCAGCTAACTTAAGTGCTAGTCTTTTTCTTATATCCCAAAGAAACTGAATAACTAAACAATGCAAGCATCTTAGATAATCCTTACTTCAGTAATCCTGGTGCTCACCAGTCGCTCAACCCACCTCCCTGCAATGCACCCACACACTATCCCCACAGTTATCCTCATTCACAACCAGATCCTATCCCTTTTGGCATATGCACAGACTAAATTTTTCTTGCAAGGGTTAATTCAAATCCCACTTTCATCCATGCAAGATAGAGATGGCTCCAAATTTTGTGAGACCTGAAGAATATGCAACTCTCTTTAATAAAATGAATATAAAACTTAGTCCAGGACCTAGAAAAGTTTTGTGCAAGTGAAGGGCTATGAAGCTTGAGCTTCATTAGCTTTCTGTGTACTGCCTAGAACTTTTCTAAAATAACTTTTATGAAAATATTCTACCAGGTATATTTATTTACAACAGTGAGTATAATCACACATGCCTGTTGGAAGAATTACCTTAATCTTGCCTCTACCACCTCCCACTTTGGAAGCATTATTTGTAGTTGGACTGTAGTATTCCTTTATCTTGGGGCCTTAGGAAGTAATTTCTGATATTTTACATATCTACTTTTGGTTGGGAAAACATCAGTACATACCACTGCTCCAGCTCATTCAGAACCTAGCATATGCTCCTGGTGTTGTCAACTAAGCCATTCTCAACATAGTTATTTTTAAAGAAAATCTGATTATTACACATGTACATACACAAACATCCCCTCACAAATCTTCCACAAAATTGCTTGTTGTTTTCCTATAATATCCTTCAAACAAAGACCAAAATCCCATGGCACAAAAACCTCCTCTTCACTTCTCCAAGTTAATTTCCCCTCCCTCCCTCTCCATATTAGCAGAGGTAAGATATTTTCCATTTGTGGACATCCATGAAAGGGAAAAGTCAATAAACATGAGGAACAGTTATCTCTGGTTTTAAAGTCCACTCAGTCTTTTTTTTCCCACTTCCTCCCTCCTCATTCACACTTGCCTGAGTGGAATTTTCAGTAAAGAATCTGACAAGAGGTGGTGGATTTATTACTCCGCTTGATTTAACCATTCCACCAATTAAGCATGTACTGAAATATCATATTGTACCTCATAAATACATGATGTATACAACTGTTATTTGTCAACTGAAAGTAAAATATTTTTTAAAGTAGACAATAAATAAATAATATATATAAATAAATAAATAGCTGGTGCACTTCAGTGAGTCTCCAGAGATTTGCAGAAAGGAGAGACAGGCAGGCTGGGGGTGACGCCCTGGAGAGAGGACAATACCTGGAAAAATAGACCAGAGTGAGGCCGCAGGACCTGTGGCAGTGCAGAGCGGTGGGCCAGAGAGAAACCCACCAAGTGACAGCTGGACATCAAGAACTTCCAAGAATCATGAAGATTCGGTGGGGACTGCATCTCCTGGAGTCAGCCAGAATGTGCTTTTATTTGGTCTTACAGGAATAGAACTTCATATGGCTAGAATTGGGGGATATGTGGATCCAACCAGAGTCACTTACTGAATATCAATATCACTTAATTGTAGGTTCTTTGGAGGCAGCCTTCATTTCTATCCTGTTTATGCTCTGTGTCCACACATCACAGTGCCTGGCAGAAAGTATGAACTTGGTAAGTATTTGGTGAATAAAAGAATTTCTGATCTTTTCTTCTAGCTCTTTCAAATCAGAATAAATTGAAAAGGAATAAATCCAAAAGAAATAAGTCCATAAATCCAAGGAACCCATCATGATGCCTGACGCAGACTGGCACGAGTTACTATTTGCTGGCTGGATTTAGAATGTACTTTATAAGCAGAAAGGGAAATTTTTTCTTTAAGCTCAAGTGATAACCATGCACACCTGGTGACATTCACATCCTGCCTTATCTTTTATGTGCTCTCCAGCTCTGTAAAGGTGAACCAGGCAAAAGGAAGAAAAAATTTTGATACTAGCAGTACAGTACTCTAGAGACCAGCTCCATATTTGCTACTCCTCCATTCATTGAATTTGGTTGATTTGTTTCTCTGTTGGACCTTATGGGGTCCAAACCAGGAAGATGCAACCATAACCCAGGAGGGAAACTGTCACCTGTGGCTGGTTCCTGAAAGAGCCTAGATCCCTGGATTGATTATTGTCTTGTGAAAAACTAAGCTGGGCAGAGGCTTATTAGTGCACGTAATCATTGGGTCGAGTACTGGAAATTGTTCTTACTAGACATGCAGTACTGTGCGGCTTAGCTATGATACTTGTCTGCTTTGATGTTAATTGATTTAAATTAGAAACTATAACAAAGCTATTGATTTAAATAACAAAATTATTTTAACTGTTTGAAATGCTGGACCAATAAAACAATAACCATAGCCTGGGAACTCAACAAGTTATCAGCTTAAAGGAAGAAAAAAATAAAAATATGGGTTTTTGTTTGTTTGTTTGTCTGTCTGTCTGTCTTGCAGGGCTGGGGATTAAACCCAGGGCTTCATGCATGCTTGGCAAGCACTCCACCACTGAGCTATATCCCAAGCCCTCCATTTTTTGTGTGTGTATTTTTTAAAAGATGGCTAAGAAGGAAGTTGTACAGTTCAGAAAAATCATAAAGATATTTTGGTGAAACAATAACAATATTCTCCAAATCTCTGAATCCTTCCTAATATCTTTTCTGGTACTGGTAACAATACTGTCTCTCACCTTTCCTCTCCCTCCTAGAAGCCCTCCTATGTTGCAGTGCCCAGAAAATGGGAACGTGAACTCCCATTGGTACAGAAAGAGAAGATCATTGCTGGAAAGTGATTTGCAGACAAAAGTCCTTCTAATGCTAGGAGGAGGCCCCAATATCAGAAGGGAAGTGGGAGATGATGTCCTTAGTTCTCCATCACAACTGCCTCAGCATCAAACCCCAGAAGTCAGGGGAAGAAGAGGAAGCCCTCTTAAGCTCTCAAAAGAAGGAATGGCCATGGGCCACTGAGGACACTGCCTCACCGGGAGCCCTGGCACCCCTGATGGACATGAGTGGGAAGGCCAGTGAGGATCCCTGCATCTCCCCCAGTGTCGCTGGACTCTCCCTGGGGCTCAAGGAAGGGACTGGAAAGCTAAACACCAGAGGGACTGCTGCAAAGCTACTGTGGTCAGGGCCAGTGTGCCATCCTGGCAGAGAAAGCAGTTCCTATGGGGTGAAGAGCCCAGAGTATCTAGAAGGAAGTGGCTGAGCCTGGGTATCTACTACAACCAAGAGAAGATAGTGGGGCCAAGGCTGTAAGGCAAGGCCGCAGGGCTCAAGCCATGTAAGGAAGCATGTAAGGAAGCAGTCCACTGCTTTAACCAGCAGCTGTCAGCAACCAGGCAAGACAAAGCCAACCATGGGAAGCCACAGAGGAGCCAAAGTGTGGAACCAGGACCTACACATGGCCAAGTTGCCTCCCTCCACTGCCATCGTCAGGAGAGTATGAAAGCTTCTCCCTCACACAGATGCATCTTGGTAGGGATTAGAGAGCCGGAGAAACCACCAAGAATAAGGTCACTTACCTCAAAGACTGAGTTAACCCAAACTGAACAAAATCTGAGAACCCACCCTGCTATTCTCCTACCTCCTAGGCCCTGGCAGCTGACAACAAGGATTTATGAAGATGTTTTGTTCTCTATAGAAAAATTTTGAATACATAAAATTGTATCCATTTCCAATTAGTATTTATTGCACTTCTACTACAGCCTAGGTTTTAGACTATGCAATTTCACCCTAGCTATTAACAAAAGTAGAGACTCTCAGAGCTAAATAGCAGTCAATGAAGCTAAATATTATAATACATGATCTACTTTTGTAAACCAGTGAATAAAGGCCTTTTCTTGTCCTATTTGATGCATTATAAAGATCATCAGGAAGGAAACCAAAATACTGCCCAAGAGAACTAATAAAAAGGCCATCCTAGTTCCAAACTGGGGCTGTATGTCAAAACGCAAATTTAAGTCTGACAAAAGGTAGAAGATATGTTCTGCTGTAAAAATTAAAATCGAAGAAGGCCAATCGAAAGTCTCATTGCAATTTTATCCATAGCTTTCAGAGGCAAATCACAAGAAATACAGCTCAGATAAAAAGAGAATAATCAAATGCGCTCTTATAGTATATTACCACATCAATAGTTGAGAAGGATTAGATACGATTAAAAACCATCATCAATATGGTAATTGCACTGAGTAATGGATTCCATGATACATGCATCCTTATTCTCCTTATTAACTAAAGTCCCATTAGTTAATATATGGCCATTTGGAAACTGGATCTTGCCTAAAAGAACGCACACTCATACAGGTCAGAGCTCATTTGATTAATCTCTGTGCATCTGAGTACTCTGGAGAATGTCCTGGTCCCTGAAGCTGCAGGTGTGATCAGTGTCTGTGGCAAAACATTTAACTTCGCTAAGAGGTGATTCCCTGTGGTCCCTGCCATGCATAGCAACAAGACACAAGCATCCAATAGAATCAAATTAAATCAGAGCCAGTATAACCCTGTCATGAGAATATTAATTGGATACTAGCAAAAGCTACCAAAGTTCTTCCAAATATCAGGCAATTAAATTCAACTTAACTTAGTAGTAGAGGTCAGTTCAATTTAGTAGTCATTGATTACTTATCTTTTTTAAAAAAAATATTTTTATAGTTGTAGTTGGACACAATACCTTTATTTTATTTATTTTTATGTGGTGCTGAGGATGGAACCCAGCATCTCACACATGCTAGGCGAGTGCTCTAGCCTAGCACTGAGCCTCAACCGCAACCCATGATTACTTACTTATCTTTTATGTATAAGACAACGTCCTACTAGGAATTAAACTAGAGACTTTGCTCCTAATGAAGAAAAAGTAGGCCCAAATCTCCATCATATCGAATTAGGCCCCAACTTCCTTAATAAGACTCATATAGCACAAGAATTAAAATCAAGAATCAATAAATGGGATGGACTCAAACTAAAAAGCTTCTAAGAAAAAGAAACAGTGAGTTTAATAGAGTACTTACAGAATGGGAGCAAATCTTTACAACAAGCACACCTAATCTCTAGGATATATAAAGCACTTAAAACCTTAACACCAAACAAACAAATAACCCAACCAATAAATGGGCTAAGGAATTGAACAGACACTTCTCAGAAGAAGATATAATCAACAAACATATGAAAAAATGTTCAACATCTCTAGCAATTAGAGAAATTATTACTCTAAGATTTCATCTCACTCCAGTCAGAATGGCAGCTATCAGGAATACAAACAACAATAGAAGTGTTGGTGAGGATGTGGAGAAAAAGGCACACTCATACATTGCTGGTGGGACTGCAAATTGATGCAGCCAATATGGAAAGCAGTATGGAGATTTCTTGGAAAATTGGGAATGGAACACCATTTGATCCAGATATCCCTCTCCTCAGCCTATACCCAAAGAACTTAAAAACAGCACACTACAGGGACACAGGCACATCAATATTTATAGCATCACAACTCACAATAGCTAAACTGTGGAACCAACCTAGATGCCCTTCAATAGATAAGTGGATAAAAAAATGTGGCATATATACACAATGGAATATTACTCAGCAATAAAAGAGAATAAAATCATGGCATTTGCAGGTAAATGAATGGAGTTGGAGAATATAATGCTAAGTGAAGTAAGCCAATCCCAAAAAACCAAAGGCCAAGTGTTTTCTTTGATATGAGGATGCTGACTCATAATGGCTATGGGTGGAGGAGCATGGGAGGAATGGAGGAACTTTAGATAGGTCAAAGGAGAGGGAGGAGAAGGGAGGTGGCAAGCGGGTAGGAATGATGGTGTAATGAGTTAGACGTCATTACCCTAAGTACATGTATGAAGACACAAATGGTGTGAAAATACTTTGTGTACAATCAGTGACTTGAAAAATTGTGCTGTATGTGTGTAATATGAAATGAGTTGCATTCTGCAATGATGTATAACAAATTAGAATAAATAAATAATTTTTTTAAAAGACAGCATCCTAGGAATTAAAAAATCTCAATTCAAACCAATAAAAATGTTGTAAACTGTATCTGATTACAAAGTACTTACTATATAGTATAAGTTATATGTATTTACTGGTTATGATGAGTCTAAATTCTCAATGCATTCCCATTTCTCTAGTGGCGAGAACATCAAAATAAAAATGACTAAAGTCCCATTAGTTAATATATGGCCATTTGGAAACTGGATCTTGCCTAAAAGAAGTTAAAAAGCCTGTTGCTTAATTTTAAATACAAAACAATACAGCAAACTGTCTAGAATTTAGCGTTTCTTTTTCATAATAATGTAATAACTAGGAACCTCAGGCAGTACCTTGATAGTTTCTCTGCCATAAAATAACTCATAAAGAGGAAACACATTTTAAAAAATAATTCACTATATGTACAGTAAGTAAGAAATTAACAGAGCCCTGATTATTAGCTAGGTACCAACTAAAACTGCTTTTCCAAATTTCTCCCAGTTAAATGTGGACATAATGACAAACTTATGGTCACAGTATAAACAGAAGTAATGAGATTTCTGGAGAGTCTTTTTTATTTTTTTTATTTTTTTATTTTTTTATTTTTTGGAGAGTCTTTTTTAAGAGAAGAGGTACACCCTTCTTTTTGTCTTTCTTCCTCGGTCAGGCTAATGATTGGACCTCAAATAGCCATCTTGGACCATGAGACGGTACACTAAGATGGACAACTTGAAGTAACTTTAATCTCTGATAATTAGAAAGTAGTTAGATCAGTCCTGAACTACCTAATTCTAGAATTTATAAAAACAGCAAGGAAATACCCTTCTTTATTCTTTTAGTCATTGTTATTTTGGTTTTCTCTGAAGCTGACTCAAATCTAATATATTGATAAAATCATTTCATTAGCCAAAATACAAGCAGCTGTCAGAAAAAAAGCTTAATGTAATGCAAAGGAAAGTCACATTAATTAAAGGAAACTGTTAGTTTTCATTATATCTAGCCTAAAATTAAGTTAATTACTTAAAATTTTCTGTCCCCAGGTTTAGCAGCTGACATGAAGAGACTAGTTTTATTGGGCCCTGACATGTGTCATACCCAGAAGTTCAAAGACTTCAAACTGTTTGCATGTTGTTTTTCCAAAATTTGTACAGTATTTTGGCCTTTTCGAAAAGAAGAGCTGGCATAGCTTCCTAACACCAAGCAATACAAATCTGTCCCCTTCGCCCCACATTCTGGGTTCACAGCATAGATGTGGCAGTGGCAAGAGCTCAAAACTGAAATCAGAAAAACTGAACTTGAATCTGAACTCACTGTAAACCTGGAAATGTTTCCTACCTTTCAACACTTGGTTTCCTTATCTATGACCTTGGGTAAAGATAACATCAGCCCCATTTCCTGAAGGAAACTGGGATTATCAAACAAAATAAATGTATGCAAAAGTGTTATCATTGCTATTAAAATCATGTTGGTGTTCACTTCACTGGGAATGGTGCTTTATTTGTATGGGGGGGTGGTATAACTACCTTTTTTAAAAAAAATTACTCTTTTGCCCCCTGCATTAACTTCTTTTCTCTTCCTTCTCAACTTTATGGTTTTATAGAATAATTTTGTTTTTATAATGTGTGAGTTTTGGGGAGCTACCTATATATAAGTGTTTTGGTTAAAAGAATATTACTGAGAATAGATATTTGTGTAACTTACAGCTGCTTATTTGGACAGATGCTGAAAACAAAAATAAATATATTTGCTCGTGAAAGAAGACTGTTCAGTTAGAATATGTCATTTACTGATTGAAATCTAAATGCCATGTGCAACAAATTAATTTTAACCCAGAATCCAGCATCCAGACACTTCACATAGAAGCATTGATTTTCATAGTATCAAGTAATTATCAATAGTCGTAAAAATGATTCAGGACCCACAAGCTTTTGAAGTCCATTCTGAATCATCAAAGAAACATTACCCAATGCAACCAAAATATTTAATCGTTTTGTGCCACGCCACAGTCAGACTTAAAACAGGGAAGCACTGGATTATCTCTGAAGTGTTCACCGGGAGCAGAAAGAAAATGTTCCAGTTCCATTTCACAGACAGCAAAGGTAAGATTGAATTGTTACTCAAAAGAAAGCAGGTCGTTTGGATTTCCTTGTTGAGAGAGCTGCCTTCTAAATTCTCGTTCAACTGGCACTGCCATTTGATTAATAATGAACGTGCCCTGACCTTAAATTCTACTCAGGTCCTCTTTCTGTCCTTCCTCCCTCCTCCCAACACATACCATTAGAAGTCCCCCTCTCCAGTATGACTTGGAAAAATGAGTCATTCTACAAGGACCTGAATTCACTGCAATTCCCGAATGCATGGAGCTTCACTACTTCTTTCTTTCTTTTTTTTTTTTTAAAAGAGAGAGAGAGAGAGGAGAGAGAGAGAGAATTTTTGATCTTTATTTTTTAGCTCTCGGCGAGCACAACATCTTTGTGTGTATGTGGTGCTGAGGATTGAACCCGGGCCGCACGCATGCCAGGCGAGTGCGCTACCACTTGAGCCACATCCCCAGCCCCTTCAGTACTTCTTTCAACGCTAGAATTCTACAAAATCAACTGTTCAGACACACCAGCTGGTAAGAATCCCACAGCTTGCCCTCCTCCCTGCCAGGCACTCAGGTGGAAACAGCCCAGTGCTAGTAGGAAAACAGGCAGCTCCTGAGTGAGCAAGGAAACGTGTCTTATCATCTCATTTCATTTCCTTTAGGACTCACACCAGCAAGGAAAGAATAATTTAAAGGCTCATCCTACGCTAAGACCCTCTCACACAGCAGCATGACTACATCACCTGGGATGCATCTGATGAATGACCATCAACGCTGGCTTCATTACTATAGCAAAAAACATGTCTGAAAGTCGCAGTGGAAGTGACTATGACACGAACCTGGCCAGAACTCTTTGAATTTAATTCCATTAGATACTTGAAAGTAAAGTCCATTAACCTTGTTTTTCCTCTTACCTTTAAAAAAGTACACCTTAGATCACTCAGTGTTAAATTTCTCCCTCCTCTAATCCAGAACACGGATATTAGATCTTGAAGATACTTTTCTCCAAGATAAATACTCCCTTAAGAATCTGTCCTGTGTAGTGAGACATTCTCATCTTTAATTCATTTGTTCTTTAACATCATTGTTCCACCTTTGTTATTCACCAGCCCCCTCCAAAAGAAAATATCAAAATGCATCACAGATGATATCCCTGGTAAAGGGAAAGTCCCCAGAGAGAATAAGAAAGACTCCCGGGCCTCCTATTAGGATATAAAATGTGTCTGTGCGCACAGGGCTCTGAGTATGTCTTTGCAATGGATACAGAGGATATTAAAGAGCTAGGAGACTTCCATCCTATACTCCTTTTCTGAGAAATCCATGAAGTATTTGAAAGTGAACTGGCCTTGGGCAGAAGTCCACATTTTGGTCAGTTAGGTTAAAACATCTGGCCATGCTAGACTCCTTTTGCCGTAGCCCATTCATAAACTTGAGGAGTAGCTAAGGAGCAATAGTAGAAGAAAGCTCAGTAGCTTTTGAAGGGCTCCAGGAGAGGCTTTTATGCTGCTTAGGTGTGCTTTGGGGCTTTCCAGTCTTTGAATGTGGTACTTGCATGCTTTGCACCTAGAGGGCAATGTGTAACTGTGCTGAGGCCCAGCATAGTAATAGGCAGGTGGTAGAAGCTGAGTACAAACTGGCTGGATGAATGAATGAAAGATTGAGAGAATGGTAGCTGGAGTTGTTGGGGAAACTGCAGTCTAGTGATACTGCTCAAGACAAGAAGCAGAGTTGTTTTCAAGTAGTACATGATGAAAACTTTGGAGCCATACTGCTGTTTTCAGCTTTTCATGTCAAAAGGAGGTGGTCAGAGTTAGTTTCTATTAAAAGGGCTCTGGGTTCTTGGAAGGGAAGTGGGTTTCATCCTTGTCAGCGTCTGTCTTCACTGCTCTGTTTCTGAGTGGTCAGGGTGCATGGATGTGGGATCAGGCTTAGTGAATTTAGATTGTGCAGCCAAAGGCCACTCTGCCCCTATTGCTCTGCTTCTGCTAACCACTGTTGTGAGCCGTCCATGGGCTGTGTGTATGAGCTCTGCGCATTTGAGCATATGCCAGGACTGGTCTGGCATTGAGCGCTGATTGGGCTGTGCAATGCAAATGTGCTTTTCCTCTTGCTCTGCCTATGATCTCACACAGCACCTGAGATGCATGTGACTTGTCAAGATGTCAATCAATCTGCTGACCACAAGACATCATAAAGCAAGAGTCCACCTTCAAAACCCTATCCCCTGCCTTATTTGGTGAAGAACATTCCATCGAACCTCCCTTGTGTGTGTTCCCCCTATAAAATAAAAATAATCCAAGTGCATGCTCTCTTTCCAGTGCTGCCCAGCATGGAGCTGACCCTTGGGAGTCACTGAGCAGTCTCACCCTTGATCTTAGAAACTCATGTTCCTGTGCTGAGTGGGTTCTTCACCATTTCCTTAGTTATTGACACAATCAGCTCCTTTGAACCCAGCTCATCTCGCCAATCTGGCAAGATGGTGACAAACCACTGTCCTCTATTCTAAACCAGACAATCACCTCCCAGCCTGGCATTCCCCAGCTAAGGCCCTGCATGGACACACGCATTAAAGCAAACTCTTTTTCCCTTCCTCTCACCTCAAAAACTTAACGTAAGAAATGAAGAGTGGTTGCACCCATAAGACTAATAAGTCTTTTCAATTTAATATTCTATCAATGATGGCACCAAGAAAACTTCACTGGGAAGGGAAAGGAGGCATCCTAAGTGATATGTGTGCCAAAAGTTTGTCACCTTTCTAGAATCAATTCCTAATGATCATTAACAGCTACTTGTGGAAACACCAACTGTTTCTCTCTAGCACTGTAGAAAGTTATGTAAACCTCAGTTGTTTCCACTAACATCTCTCTTGGACATCCTTGAATTTTTTATTATATATATTATTTTGTGTGTTCATTAAATTCAATTCGATAAATATTTCTACATCTACTTTGAAACCTTCGCTGACTTTGAAGCTGGAGGTCTGGGGAGAAGAGGAAATGGGAGAAGCCAGAACAATAAGATTAGAAAGGTGTGGTTTCTCACTCAAGAAGCTAATGGTCCTGTGGAGGAGTCTAAAAGCATGTGCACGTGACTACAGAACGTGTTGAGCAGTACCAAGTGGTCACAGAAGCAGAGAGGAGGCACTATGGATGTACTAGCCAGGGAGTTATTAATTTTGAATCAGGCATAAGGAAAAAATTCTTGAAGTGTCAATATTAAATTGACCTGGGCCTTGATGAATGAGTAGAATGTTCTCAATTAAAAATATTTAAGCAAAGAAAACAGTAGGGGCAGAATTGTGACTGTGCATAATGTGCTTTAGGAAAAGACCCACAACAAGCTGGGCTCAATGTCACTGAACACGCCTGGAATGGTATGTGTACACCAGTCTCCTAAGGGCTTTGAGTAAGTTAAAGCATTCCAGTTTTGTACAGAAGGCACTGGGAAATAGCAATGATTTTTAAGGATACTGCTACTATTCCCACTCTCCAAATTAAAAAAAAAAAATCAAAACTCAGGAGGGATAAGAAACTTACTCCATAGCATGTGTGGATGTAGTGTTGAA
Organism: Ictidomys tridecemlineatus; assembly: GCF_052094955.1. Taxonomy (NCBI): domain Eukaryota; kingdom Metazoa; phylum Chordata; class Mammalia; order Rodentia; family Sciuridae; genus Ictidomys; species Ictidomys tridecemlineatus. Next base: position 55,856,653 of record NC_135487.1, read on the forward strand.
CTGAAGTCTTTAACTACAGCACCGAAACACACCTAGTCTTAGTTGTTTTTTTTTTTTTAATTGATTTATTTTTATGGACAAGTAATGATTTTATATAATTATGGTGTATAACATAATCTTTTATCTATAAAATCAAAATAATAATAATACTCTCCATCCACCCAAAAGTTTTGATCAAATAAAATTATAGTTATAGATGTTAAAATGCCTTAAAAAGTACAAAAGACTGCTATGAGTGTCCATTATTAGAATAGCATGATTTTTATTGATATCACAATTACAACTGATATTACTCCTGAAGTTACATAAATGTATTTCTGCAAAGACGATTAGTGTTACTTAGTGTTACCTCGGGCTTTGAATGGCTAACTACTCTGCTTTGCCTATATTTTGTCCCATTTCCTTTCACCAACTTGTGAAGTATTATTTCCAGCTCATAGAAAAGTAAACACAGGCTGAAACAGTTTAAAATCTGTCCAGCCACGTAGCCTGTAAATTAAGAACCAGGCTTCAAATTTGTCTTTAAATCCAAACCCTCCCCATGCGGCTCCCCACTGCCTTGTTACGGATTATGTTCTGAGCTCTTAGGCCGCAGTGACACTTTAAGATGATGTGTTCAGGGAGCAATAGCGATGCCAGAAACCTCAACAAGAATGTCAGCACCTGGCTTTGTGCAAGAACACAGCTGTTTCTGAGCCTGCTGAGGGTTGTGTTGAAAAGACAAGTGGTATATTTCCTTGGGGTTTGACCCATTTTCTCCCATCCTTTGGGATGGAATGGTTTTACATATTACACGAGTATTGATTTTTTGAAAAAGTCCAAAATCCCTCTATGTATATGTAAAAGTATTGATTCCTTGCGGTTATTTCAAACTTTAAAGCTTCCCTGAAGATCTACTGAATCATTTGTTTCTATATTTGGAAGTTTATTTCTTTTTTCTCTTATTTATGAAACTTAAAAGAAAAAAAAACACTAAATGGACTTGGTAGTATTGAACAAAAATTTAGTGAATGGTAATGACATGGGCTTATTATTTTTAAATGTGTGTTTTACATTGTTTTTTTAAAAAAAAACGGATCAGAGTAGATAATAAGCTGAGTTTGGCCAAATTCATTCTTGGCAACCTTTCACATTCAGTGAAGATGATCAAATCATCCAGTTGTAACAAATATTAGTGATTGTTAGGTGTTCTGACTTAACTACTGGAAAATTATTGTTATGAATGTTTTTCTAAATAATGTCTTTGTTGTTTTTATGAGTAAAGTTTTCAAACAAATTTCAAGCCAGTAAGATAAACATGGAAACGTTAGAAGACTAGCTTTGAGGCTATGCCCATCCAGAATTCATTTACATCACGTACAACATAATAAAGAGGTTTGAAGCAGGGCACTAAGCTCAACAGCTAAATTCTAACAAAATCTTTTTCTCTGACACCACTTCAGACTTTGTGACCATATAATGACAAGTTTGATGCATGGAACTATAGAATTCGCAAGTTGGAAAAAGCCTTAAAGTAGCTATGTATTCCCACTTTCTACTGTAAACTCTGTAGCAGTTTCCCAGCAGTTGCTTGAACATGACAGGAAACCCATTACTCCCTAAGACAGCTCCTTCCATCTTGGGCCACATTGCTTCAGCTCTTCTTAAAATAAAGTCAAACTCTTTCTCTCTGTAGCTTCTTCCCATAAGTTTTACTCTAACTTTCAGGAAAATAGAATAAGTCCCTATTCTATGTGACACTCCTTCAAACATGTTAAAGAATTCACCAGAGCTTTTAGGTGTAGTAAGGTTTGAGGAGAAACTTGCAGAGACAAATATTTGAAAGGATATTAATCAAAACAATAACAATGGTTAACTTTGAGTAATATGATACAGGGAAGTTTTCTCTGGTCTTTGTGCTTTTTTTTCCAGTTTTTGACTTTTACACACAAACAAGTATTTCAACTACAATGAAGAGACAATGTAAACCCATACATTTTGGGAAAAACATTTAAATCATACAAGTCATTAATGAAAACTGAGATTTTACTTTGAAGAATCAGAGAATCTGAAATCTGAACTCTGTAAATGATAAACTTTGGTCTTCTTAGAATCTACACCCACGTTAGGGGCTCATAAATTCAAAAATTCTCTACTATTCTGTTTACTAATGAATTCACAGCTAGGAATAAATAAATGACTTTATGTACCTTGAAATAAATTATTTTTCTGCCTGGATCTTGGTAATTCTATGACATTTTGAACATGAAATGATGATGATGACAATCGTGATCTTGATGGCTAAGTACTGCATGAAGAACCTGGCATGTATATCAAATGGTTTATATAAATTAACTATTCAAATGTTTACAGTAACCTTCTCAACTAGAAATTATTGATCCAATAGTCCTTTATAGATTAGGAAATTGAGGTGGAATTAAGGCTGTAGACATGTTATACTAGTTTATATTTGATAAAGAACACATAGGTCAATTGACCAGTTTATATTTGTTTCTTTGCGGAAGAGAACTATCATCCTGAGATTCACTTCTTTCTCCATGATTTGTTTTTTTTTTTTTTTTTGGTCTGAGTTCGACTGAAGGAAATTGGTACAGGGATTTTTTAAATACCCTTTGTGCTACTGGAAACATTTCCTTATCTCACAAAGTGTTTCTGTCAGCTATTTCAGTGCTGTGACTAAAAGACCTGACAAGAACAACTTTAGAGGAGGAAAAGTTTATTCAGGGTTCTCAGTTTCAAAGGTCTCAGTTCACAGACAGCCAACTCTGTTGCTCTGGGCCCAAGGTGAGGCAGAACATCATGGTTCTACCTCAGGAAAGGGAATGGAGGAGAAAAGAGACTGAAGAGATGTCACTAAGAAGCAAAGAGACAGCTCCACTTACCAGAAACAAAATATTAATCCCAAAGTCACTATCTCTTTCAGCCACACCCTATCTGGTTACAGTTACTATTCACTTAATACATTCAGGTGGATTAAGGCACTGATTAAGTTAGGCTCTCATAACCCAATCATTTCACCTCTAAATAATCTTGCATTTATCACATATGAGTTTCTGGGAGACACCTCATATTTATACCATAACACAAATGTTATAAAACTTCAATAAATTTATTTATGTTGATATTTCCTATTATTTCTTTTGCTTTCTATGAATTGGTCTATATCCTTATCTTCTTATCCTAAGTCTTGAGAAGGTTGGATAAAATTTGTAAGCTTATGCATATATTCAACCTTAGTTGGAAACTGAGCCAAGTTAAGAATGCTGAGCTTGAAATCAATATTAATAATTTGTGGTAACATAATAATTACCATTTATCAAATGTTTAATATGTGCCAGGCACTTGGTAAGTATTTTCATGCATTATTTCATCTAATGCTTACAATAAATGTGTTCTTTGGTGAAATAATTATCATCTTCATTTGTAGCTAAACAAATCAAAGTTTGGAAAAGATTGAGTTAACTTGATTAAGGTCAGCTGATTAATAAATTAACTAGGATGTGCCACCAAAATTAGTCTGATTGTAGTTTCTATACTTTCAAACACAATACCATATGTTTAGACCTCCCAGAATAACACTGAGGAATGGGCAAGGGTTTCAGGATGTCTTTTTCTACATTACCAATATGGTTTATGGATTCTTTGAGTAATTACTACTGCTTTTATAGCTACTAATTACCACTGCTAATGCAACAACAACAATGTCCCCTCCATATTTATTATACCCACAACTCTTCTGAAAGATTGACATATATTACATTATTTAATCTTCAGAGATACCCTGTAAGGTAAATGCAAAAATTCCAATCCTTTGTATAAAGACACAAAAAATCCTAATGAATTTTAGTAGTTTCAAGTTCTACAGCTATTAACCCAAAGTCCCAGATATGACTCCATAACACATACTCTCACACCTCTAAGGTGATCTGACCATGAGACTTCTCATCCAAAACCAAATTCTACTGATTTCATTGGCATTCTCGTTGACTCTTACGTCTCTACAAGGACATTCCTTCCCTGCTTCCAAATGGCTGTGTTTGGCAAATGAGAATAATTCCTAAGGTTGAATGGACTACTCTTCATTCAGTGAAATGGACAGTATTTTCCATTAAAAAAAACTCAAGCAATGTAATCATCGATTGTTATTTTAATTTTTTTCTGAACCCCTCATCATATTAAAACCTGCTCTTAAGCAATGGTATTCAAAAATTACTGTTATTTTTTAAAATGTTATTATTAATAACTAACCATTATGAAAAAATTTCTAGGCTCCACATTTAATGCAAATTATATAGAAGTTGGCAGCCAGAAGGGAATATCACTCAATTATTTGCCCTAAGCAATGGCTCATTTAATGTATTTTAATTAATTCTTGGCTAATAAAAACTTTTTAAATAAAGATTTGTAGGTAATTGGTTGAATCCATTGTGAATAAATGTCAACTGACTCCTGAGCTGAGACTGTTGAATATTTTTATTAAAATTGTCAAAAGGTAATGTTCAAAAGAAAAACAAAACAAAGATAAGCACCCATATGCACTGATTTTTCAAGTGAACAAAGCTTGCATGGGTTGCCCCTTGGAATCCATTTAGCAATGACAATAGAATTTGAGTTTTAAAGATCTAAAGATTGCATTGCTTTGAGCAAAATGTTCTACACTGTTCTAATCTGTCTGACTGGTGGAAATCAGAGAGCAGTCCATTGAAGAGAAAAAACACTAAATGCATCAAATCTATTTTACCTGTTAGCAATAAGAGAAGGAAGACTCAAAAACAAGGGGCAGGAGTCCTTTCTCAATGACAAAATATGCTCCACTCTGAAATTGCATTTTGCAGGAAGAAGCTAGAGCAAATTTCAAAATTAAGCCGAGGGAGACCATAAACAAGATGATTCTGCTGCTGACAAAGGGCCTGCTGTCCTTTCTTCTGTCCTAAGTTTTACAAATTCTCCTCAGAGTCCCTCTGTAATTAGAAAGCAGAAGTAAAACCTTCTGCTTTTCAGCCTCTCAGCAAGCCTGCTCCCAAGTTGCCATCAGGAGAGGCAAGGTGAACAAAAAAATGAAAACAAACAAACAAACAAACAAAAAAGGGCTGGAAGAGATACCATCTTTAATAAACTAAATCTTAATAAGCTCTTAGCTTCCACAAAACCCGCAGGCCAGGCAGGAAGTGGAAATGCAGCTTCTCTGTTCAGACATCTGCTGCCAGGAAGCCATTATTTATTTGCTCCATTGCAAAAGTGGTCCTGTATCTAACACGGAAGGGTCTGAATGTTTGCAGGAGTGCACATGTGCCCAGATTGAGCATATGGACATTCAAATTTTTGCTGAGAATCTTGTTTGCTGAATCTAATCAGTACTATTGGAAAAGCTGACTCTTCATGACTGCCCAAGGCATCAATAATAGAGTGAATGACTTTTGAAACTGACCAGATAGCAATAATAGAGTGAAAGCCTTTCCTTTAGTGGGTTTTAGAGTAGCTGTCAGAGATAAACTTGAAGCTTCAAAAAAATAATCACAGAATAATTATTTGCTCAGTGATTGCATGATGATATTTAACTGAAAATAAGGCATGAGCCCCCGCTTCACTTCTCACTAACTCTGTGGACTTGATGAGGAATCAGTCTATGAACCTTAGTCTGTTCACCTGGAAAGCACTAATAACAGGATCTACCTTGTGGCATTGGCATGAGAATTTGGTAGCATACATGAATAAAGATGCCCCATAAAATGATGTCTAACACTGTTTTTAAAACTGGTCTTATTACTGTTCATGCTTGCTTGAAATCATTCTCCTTCCATTCCCAAAAGTTTGGCTCCTTACATATTCCTAATAAGAAGCCCATTTTCAAAACAAATGTTGCCAAAATGAGTGAATAATTTACCAAATATAAAGAGATGGAATCTAGGCAACAGGGTAACCAACTAAAGAGAGGTAAAAGAATGAAGAAAAATTGTATTCTTAATGTAAGGAGAAGATGGATACAGAGCTAAACCTAGCAAAACAGAAAATCAACATATGAAGACTAAATTTGATGAAGCAAGAAATCATAATGCAAGTATAGAGATAGGGTAACCTATGCTAGAAGAAAGATTAAAAAAAACCAACAACTGAATATAGGGTCTCTGGAGGTCAGAGTGGTGGGATAGGGGTTAGGGTTAGAATGGGACTGTAGGTTTCATAAGTCTTTTAGCACAATTTATTTTTCTAAAGAGTTGGATATATTTTTACTAACAAATTATTCAAGAAAAGAACTTATTTTAGAAAAAAATACACAGTTGAAGTGTAATAAGTATCTCACACACACACACACACACACACACACGCACACACACACGCATATGCACACATACACACAAACATTACTAAGCCCAAATGTACAAAAATCTCCCTGACCTAGCTCCTGCAACAATAGTTCCTGAGCTGTAAATAAATAAATAGGACTCCTTGTCTACTGAAAGCACAGTATTAGGTAGTTTCCATTTGGAGTAGAGGGAAAGGTGGGAGAAAAGATTAACAAATGCTAGGCTCAGGGGAATCTTAGAATCCTTGAGAAAGAGCCCACTCACATGAGGGAGGGAGGGTGGGAAAATAAAAATTCTTTTTGGTGAAAAAAAATAAACAGACACTTTTCATGAGTATTGTTCTCTTTGTCTCTATGAGAGGATGAGCTTTGTTTCCAGAGGCCAGACACTACCAGAGAGAAGGGAGGATCACCACACCTAGATACATCAATCCTTTATTCTACAGATGAGGCTGAACCTAAGCCTCTTTCCTAGATTGACACGTGTGGTTTGGGACCAGAATCAATCTTCTAATATAACTTGGGCATTCTGGCAAGTGTGCAATTGCCCAATTTGAAACAGGGAAGGTTGTACTAGACCTGTTTGAGATAAGAACAGTCACAATTAACTTCCCTCCACTAGTGAAATGAGGATAATAAAATAATATCAAGCACTCATATAGCACTTTCAATAGTGTCTTTATGATCTCATTTAATCCTAATAATTCTTGTGCTGATGAGAAAATTCCAGTTTGAAGAAGCTTACTGAATTGTCAAGGGAAAATAAACTGTGAGTAAAAAATCAGAGTTGTACCTAGGCACTTTGTTCAGTGGGGAAGCTTTTGTTTTTAATTATGATACAAAAATAACATTTTTGTGAAATGACTTTATATGAAAAATACTTTGAGTACACAGTTTTTTTAGTAGTGATAAAATAAGTAAATCATTTTAGCTTTGAATTATTAATTTTCTGAATGGATTGTAACAGGTATATTCAAAATGTCCATGGTCTGAGAAAATTTAGGATAATAAGGGTTGTTCATATTTAATTAGGTCTGTACAACATTTAAGGCTCTGGTTTCTCTTGGCATATATATATCAAGATTATTTCCCCAAATATTTTTAAGTAAAAGTTAATTTTACTTAATTTGCTTAGTAAAGATGCTTAATAAAGATGTTAAAACAAAAAAAATTAAATGAACAAGGATTACTGAAAACAGGACAACCAAGAGCCATTACTTTTCTCTAATAATGGCCTTTTCATGGATTTTCTAAGAAAATTCTAAACCACTGACCCATAAAAATCAACTTGCTATGTTATGCAGATACTTCCACAGCTGACCAGTTCATGGACACACATCCAGAATGCAAGATATTTTGGTATTAGAGAGCTCTTTCTAATTGACAAATACTTTGATGCTCTAAAATCTCATTTCCAGTCTTCCTCAATAAAGCAATAGAAATACAAAGATAAATGTCATTAATTGCTCCATACTTTTCCCTCTAGAGATGTACAAACTGTAAACATCAGTTCAGTATTCTACTAATAGCTTTAAGGATTTCCTTAAAGCATTATTAATTTTACATTTGTAAGAAGATCTAGTGAGTGCATGCCTTGCATTTTTACACAAATGTTCAATCAATAAGGTAATTCTTGCTGTTTTCATTCTAAATAGCAAAGCACAGTTTGAATGTATAAATAAATAAGTCTACATAAAGACCGTATAAAAATGAAGTTATATTCTAACCAAATAGCTTGTTTGTGTATAGGTTGTATTTTTTGGTGGGGGGCGGTGATATTTTACTTGAATTTTGAAAAATGACATTTTAAATCATTCCTGCTGAAGCAGCATGAGAAAATACTAAAATAACCTCATTGCTGAAGGCAAATGTCATTGGATTATTTGTAATTTAGTTTTTAAAAAATTGTTCTTTCACTTTTTAACTTATTTTATGGTGAGAGTCACATATTTCTCCTCTTTTGAATTGGATTTTGTTGTTTCTTATCCTCATATGATAATTTTAAAAATAATTGCAGTGTCTAATAATAACTCTATCCCAATTATACTGCTTTACATTATGGTTGTATAGTGAGATATCAGGGAATTTGGGTATTCACAGGGAACTAATTATATTGGTTTGAGTTATAGTTGTAGGTTTTCTAAACAAACCTGGAAACTCACTTGGGTCCTTAAATTATAAAGTCTCTGTCACAGCAAGATTTCTTAATATGTGTCCATAAATTCCTAAGAGTTCTATTAACAGACTTTTGGGGAGGGAGGTTGCATGACTTCTGACATTTTACAGAATCCTCTGTGCTTTTGATGGGAGGGGAGTCAGATCTTTCCTCTGGGTCTTAGAGGGGCCTCTGATCCCCAAGTGATAAGGAAACCATGAGCTATAGCACACTTGAGTACTTTCTAATTAAATTTAACTTTAAAAGGCCTCAGCAGGCTATGATTTCAGAATGAATATTTTTCCAATGTCCTTTTCTAAGTCAGATTCAAATGATCTTGTATATCATATTCAGTCTTCTTTTAAAAATGACATCAGTGTATTAACACAGATTATTCACAGTCTTTGTCAGCCTCAAAAAATTAGTTAATTAATGAGTTATCTTATTCTAATTTAATTATTTTTGGTCAGATTTGGTAAGCAAGTCCATCTTCCCATTTTACATAAATAAGAGGTTTAAGTAGTGTCAGTTATAGAGATCATGACTTGAACTCTGTCATCAAAATGCATGCTAATGACTCTATATCTGAGGAATCACAGATGATTCAAGGAATCAAGAGAGGCCCAACCTTACCAAGAGACATTTGCCCAATATTTCACAGCCCTTTTATAGAAATCATCTTTCAGAGGAAGTGAGGCTTCTACAGCTCTGTCACTCAGACTGATGTGCAGAGCCCGCTCTCTCCTACGAAGCCACCTGTCTGGAAATGTGTCCCGAGTCACAAAGAATTATAACAAGAGTGTTTGAAAGTTCCGGGAGAAAAGGACTGTCTTCAGATATCCCTCTGAGAGACGTAGGGCCTCTTATCGAAAACAGAAAAGGGATTGGAGGCATCAATAGAAAGATGATACTTTCTGAGAAATTGTACCTCCTCATCTGTGAATGGGTTTATGTGATTATGGAAGCTGATCAGGGCCTGTGGTGATCCAGGCATTGTTGTAGTGGTCGCACCACATTTTTGTGCAGTCAGACATAAACGGGTATTCTAGAGCGTCTGCTCCAGGAAGTACAACAGCGCCTGTCAGGACCAAGGCCTTGTCCTGCAACTAGAACACAGTGTCACTTTAGGGGCCATGGCCGTTGCCAAGGCAGAGGTTCTATCTGGGGTCCCATGCCTCCCATGGCAACTTTGGCAATGTCTGGGGCTATTTTTAATGGAACAGCGAGGGACACATTACTAGAACCCAGAGGGTAGAGACCAGGACTGTCATTCAACGACCTAGGATGTGTAGGATCTAGCCACATTCTCCAGTGGCACTAGAAATCAGTCCGCTTGAAGCCTGTGTCAATTGTAAAGCTTTGAACAGAGTAAAGTGAAAATATCCTGAAAAGTTCTTTCCTCCCGGGTTAACAGCTTCTTCTTTCTCTGAAACGTCAATTACATGTCATCGTCTCCAGGAGACTCTTTCTCATTTCAGCATCGTGTCCCCCAGGGGCTCTCATGGTGCCATATGATTATTTCCTATTCCCCAAGTAGATTATAAAGGTGTTGAAAGTTGGGGGTTTTCATTAATCCTTCTGTCTTAGCACCTTCCAGAACCTGACACGGAATTATAAGTCCACAACAGCATATGTTGAAGGGAAGAACAAGCCTGGGAAATGGCTTGGATTCTCTGTATCCAACATCCAGACAGGATTTACTCAAGACTATAATCAAAGCACAAGGACATCAAGGATCTTTGACTCCATGTCCTTTGAGGACATGAAAGTGGGGAAAGTCTCACCCCGTGGCAGTGTTGGCAGTCTATCAGAGAAGTGCACATTTCTGGGCAGCCATACCAACAGCAGCTGTAATGATTTCTACCTGAAATGCTATACAACCAAGATAGTAGAGATCCAGTCCCAGGTCTCAGAAGTCTCCTGAGAGAGGAATCAGGGACCAACATTCCCAGATGACTTTTCTTAGTGAGAAGGACAGCAAGCTCAATGTGCTGCTTTTAATGAACTTGACTGTGCAGTCTACATTCAACAGAGATTTTTTTGAAGGAAGAGTGGCCTGAATAACATGCAGAGCCTGGTAGCAGGACAGCCCAGCACTCCTCTCTACAAGGACTCAGCTCTCACCAGTACCTAGGTATTGTCAGTTGAAGGATCTGATTATGAATAGGCACAATTCTTATCTTGGCTGCCTGTAGACTACATCAGAATCCAGAAGAAAGAGGGAAAAAAAGTTCAGAATAATTTGTAATGTGCTTTTGTGTCAAAGACAATAATCTTGGAATTATAACCTGAAGAAGTATCATGTTGAAAATGGGAAAAGAATCTCTCTCTGATTCTAACAAATTAAGGATACTTTTTTCCTATGCATGATTATGGAAAATAAAACAAAATGATCTAATTGTGCCATACAGCATTGGGCTGCTGCATTATATTGTGTTTTTATTTGACAAAGCATGCCAAACAGGATTTTTGACAAAATACTTAATACAAATGTAAGTTAAATATTCCTGACATAGGTTGGCATCAGGAAAAAAAGACAGGGACATTTTAGAACATTCAACTTTATTTTCCATTGACAAACACAACATAAATAACATACATTTATTAAATACACAGACTATCTATGACTTAAATGCCATAAAATTCTAATGTACTTTTCATAGTCTCTTTTATTCTTCATCTACACAATATTAAAGATCAGCCATTAAAACACACTGGAATATATTTTTAAATGTACTGAAGATAACTGCACAAAGTCTTTACATAGAGTTGACAAAACATACCTTCCCACTTAGCCAACTTATGTAAGGATGGGATGCTGGGGAGGGGGCATGGAGATCCACATTCTTCTATACTGATCTTCAAGTAGGGGTTTAAGTTCCAGTGATGGAACTTCCCTAGGTGCACTATGTAAGTGGAACTACATCTGTTTGTTGTGAACAGATCAATATAATCAAAGCCTATTTTTAGTCATCTTAGACAGTCTCATGCCATTTGTACAGAAACATTTGATAGGAGAGAGTAGGTAAAATAATTTCCTCCCTTTCTCCCTCTTTCTAAGACTACCAGAGTGAACATGTCATTTTCTTTTACAGAAAAGAGCCGGTGACCCTTCCTAGCTTTGACCTATCAGTGAGCAAAGGTGCAAAGATAAATGAATTCCATTCCTCTTTTTGCTTCTGTAGGCTGGTCTAAAAGGACAAAAAATTTTAACAGGCTGGAAGTGAACAGGTTTTCTCCCTTATCCTTAAGTTCTCTATCCCATCTCCTATGCCTACCTATATATGAATTCTTCCAAAAGTAGAATATTGAAGAGTATCAGAAAGTTATATGCATTTTTCTTTGTTTACTAATACAGCTTTGTTTTCTCCAGAAACAAAAAATTAAATAAGGAAACTATTTCCAAATTACTATTAATGGATGATTGGCTAGACTTCAGCTGGGTACCTGATTTATACTAATGGATACTAATTAATTAGTATTAGTTATACTGTTTGATACTAATATCAAATAACTAATACTGATTTATACTAATATCAAAATATTCCAATTCTAGAGATGGTGACAACAAAATTTAGAGTTGCACATTTGAAAATAACTTTGGAGGTCAGCTCCAAAGTGCCCTCAAAAAAAGGGAAAGAATAATTTGTTCCTGGTGATCTTTCTTCTCTTCCTCTCTTTGTTCCCATAGTAAAGTTTCCCCATCACATCAGACTCAGATCTTTTCACATTCTAGGGCACTGGCATATTAGAAATGTGAAGCCACCCTCTCTCCTCTGAATACAATCCTGGCTTCTCTCCATTTGTAAATCTATCTGTTACTTTCTCTCTACAAGAAAATAGGTAGACAGGTTAGAGGAAAGAGGAGTAGGGAGAAACAACCAGCTCCTAAAGAAGAAATATGTAATCCAATAGGTATTTGGATTGCTTATTATGTGAAACTCACTGATGCAAAGCTTCTGGAAATAATTTTCATCCCCAATAAAAGAACTGTGTGACTTATAAATGAATATATTGCATATCTGATGGAATTGTATTTCTAGAGGCTCATAAGTTACTCTGCTTGTGTTATCATAATGTCATGGTGTGTAATGGACTCTTCATCATAGGAATTATAAGACAGAATACATCAAATAAAATATTTCCCTAATTCTCTGATTCATGTTTCATCTGTAGTCTCCATCTGTTAGTTTCCTTGTAATGCTAAACTGATCTCAACTACTTAACAAATGTGTTATATGAATTTAGACTGACTTAACTTTCATAAATCACTCTTCCATGTCTACCACAATCATGAAACATCACAGACGTATTTCACCTCTTCTCAGCATATTATTGCAAGAAGAAAAATCAGTCGTATGGACTTGGCCACAACTGCAAGATTTTGTATATTTATTTACACCTCAATTTTGATAGATTTTGAAACATATAAAAGCACAAAACAAGCAATAAATAAGAATCTGTGAAAACATAGGTCATGGCCTATGGCATGAAGTTTTTATTTAATTAAAACAGAATTTTTGAAGTTATTCTAATTAAGTTTTTAATGTCTTTATATGAATAAATCGTCTGCAGTCTCATTATGTCACTCATCTCAGCATCTTGTGTATTTCAAGAAGCTTTTGGGACTGACTTGTGAAAATAAGTAGGCAACATACAAGCCAAAAGTTTCAAAGAAAAAAATTTTTTTTCTGTCTCTAATTTGATCTTAATCCAAAAGAAGTATAAAATGATTGTCACATGCTGAAGATCAAAAGTGGATCACTAATTTGGAGTCAAGCACCAACAAAATGTATGAAAAACATTAAATAAATAAAAGACCTAATCTACTTGAAATTCTAATATTCGAATAGCGACAATAAGTGACCACATTCTCAGAATACTGCCTGTCATACTTTTTGTTTGCCCATTATTCAATGTCAGCATGGCCAGAGGATCTTTTCATAGTTAACTTACATGAGGTTGTACAATTCGTTTCTGTCAAGTAATCTTTTATAGAAAAAAAAGATGCATTAAGGAGACAAAATATATGTACCATTTATTTCAGTGTAGTTTAAATCCAGTCTGACTAAACATTTGCATTTACTTAGAATATCTTGGTATACAGCATTAGGTAAATTTGGTATATATTGAAATAATACATTTTGTTTCTTCAACTGAACACTATTTTTAAGACTTTTGCCTTTGGTTTTTTTGTTTAAAAATTAACTGTTCTTATTCGAAAACATGCCTTCATTCTTTTCTATGACAGAGCACAGTGTATCTATTTACTATTTGAAAAATCATACACACTGTGGACATTGCATATATTTTTACATTCCATTCACTTGCTTCTTTCCTTGTGGTTTTCTGTGTCTCCAATTGTTTTTTAATCAACACTTTTAAGTTTAGGAATTGTCATAATTTATGCATTTTTTTCCTGTTCAGATATTTTAGCAGATTGGGTACCCCCACCCTCCAAAACTCCAAAAGACCCTTGCCACAATTAAGCTTTTCCTCCTGTCAGATCAGCAGGATGTCCGTAGAGGTTACTTTGGTCTGTAGTTTCCTCTTTCTTGTAAATGCCAGGTTTACACACAAAAGGTGTGACAGAGTTAGTCTGCAAGCTTGTCCTACAAAAAGATATTATCTCTGTTTTCTGGGTAAAATCTTGTGAAACCTGTGCCCCCTCCCCCATGGGTATAAAGTTCAAAGAAATTTTCTTAAATCTTTGTTCAAAGGAAAAATTCTAGAGCCACAAATCTGAATCCTGCAGTCAAGAAACCTGCTTCCTAAAAATTCTTCAGGTGTCCAGCCTCTTCTGTCCTACTTCAATATATGCACAGATAAACAAAGTGTCTGAGAATAAACTTAAAGGCTAATCAACTTGCACTTAGAAACAGATATGACTCTCTGCAGTAACCATAGATGTCCACTTTCTAACGACCCTAGAACCTTTGTACAACATTCTGAAATATAATCTCAATTATCCTCAAAGACTGAAATCATTTGGGATTTTTATTTCTGTTTAGGTTTCCCTGGACTAACAAATGGCTGTCTACATAACAAAAGTCACATGCTATTCATACAATTTATTCCTTTTCAAGCTTGTTTATAAATGGCCATTTATCCATTTCTACCATGTATCTCCTGGGCAGAAATTTATTTAGTGTTGAAAATAAGTTTCAGGCTCTTTTTTCTTTCTGTGTTTTGTGGTTTAATGAAAAATGATATTTTTTGACAGTAATCTCCATTATCATTTGGAAATATGACTCCTAAATTATTAATACAAATAAAGCACTTTGTTGTAAAACAACAGGGTACTACACTTTGGAAGATAAATTTGTATCCCTGTAATTAAATTAGCAGGAATCTTCCAATTTATCAGCTTTCTGGACTGCAATGGTATGAAACATGTCAACATTATGGCATGTGCCTCACCAAGGAGCATGCAGCTTGGGGAGACTTTCATTTATTCACTGAACAAGCATTTATTTGACAATTTTGATTTTCCAGATGCTGTAATCAAAACAGGCTCATGCCACCCAAATCCACTATCTGATTATTACTGAGGGTCAGAGGACTACCCACCAGGAAAAGTTTTTTTATTGTACAGTCCATTAAGTTCCTTGGATTTTTTTCCCACCAGAGAAAAAAGTAGATAGTTTTGTCCTATACCCTGTGTAGTAACCTATGGGATAATGTAATTCTGTGACATATAGAAATTTTTATAATGGGGTATAGAATAGGTTTTCCCCATCTTTTTAAGAAAATCTAGATTACTGAAACCATCCTGAATTATGTGAGTACTTTCAGCAGATTTTTGTCTTTTGACTCAATTTGACATGGTGACTTAAAGTGATTGTTCCTGATTGACCCAAGCTGGTATATATACATACGTAAATCAAATAGATATATCATACATGTTAAAATTAATTATTTCCCAAATGCCTACTAAACACAAAGAAAAATGCTATTTCTATAAGAAGTATAAATAAATCTCAAACATTGAAGAACTAGAAAGCAATGAACTATAAATTAAAATCTTCACAAGAAAATGTTAATGAGTTTATAAAATGAAAATATCAATGAATGTGAAAAGTATCTTGTGAAGTCTTAAATTACAGGATTATTGCTATCGGGGAAATTTTTTTTAAAGTGCAATTCCCCAAACTTAATGTAGTGATTTATTTATGCCACAAAGATGTTAATCCTAGCTTTCATAGTTTGTATGTGAGAGGACTGTAGAAAAAAGTAACAAATATTAATGCATATTTAAATAGAACTACTTTGAAGACAGGGGACAGAGAGTTAGTTGTGAGAGGTCAATATCAATTTTCTCATTCAAATGAGCCAAACTACAGAAAGTCTTTATTGAGCTTTCTAAATATTGGCTTGTTTTATAATCCAACTTGGTATTTAAAGATCCAAAATACTTGAGAATTCTTCTGGTGGAAAAGTCAAGGGAAATGTACTAATATGTAGTGTTCAAATCAGTCCTTAAATAGCATTTTGAAAAATCACTTCACTGACTCTCCTAGATCACTTTCATGAATCATCTCCAGAGTTGTAGGAATGTAAAATATTTTCAAAAGAAAGAACATTTAGCAATTTGGGGTAGCCACAAACTCTACAATACTTGAAATAAGAAGGTTTGGCTCTTATTCAGATAAGAAGTAAAACTCTATATCAACCTACCAACACTTAAACTTTGTAAGGCTAGGACCTAATTTGATGTATTGAACAATATTTAAATAACATCAATATTAATGAATATTAGATACATCATACATTTTTTCCAACTTAATTAAACTTTTTAACATAAGCAGGAAAAAGTGACAGAGGAAAAGTGACAGAGACAATGAAAGAGAACACAGAAGACCAAATGTACTTGTTTTCAGTGATATATGGGTTTCTGTCCTCCATATGCTCAGTATACTGGGATATTAACCATTCTTAGCCCCTCCAATAGACCAAGATCATTTATAATAAGTGTTTTCATCACATAAATAATCACATATTCAGCTACAAATGGCAGAGATCCAAAAAACACACTAGACTGTTATTAATATATTTTCCTTTGTTTATGCTTCAGTGCTTTTGGCACATAAGGATTTATTTATGCTTCTCAGACCATTTAGCTTTATATAAAAATTCCACTTCAATGCATAAACAGTGGCATGCCAGAGATGCCTAATTCACAAAGTTTAGGGCTATTTCTTGTCAAAAGCTGTGAACATGCTAGTTGGTTAAGTGTTCTCTTTCATGCTCCTGTCTGTATTATTTCATTAGATAATGAGATGGGCTGCCCTTTCTGTCCATCACTAGAGCAGCTGGAGACAGCATTTGCTACCTGGCAAAACTTTCGAAGAAGGATCTTTCTTAGCAGCAGATAAACCCAGGGATCCAAGATCTGGTTCAGTGAAGCCAGGCGAACAGCTATTAAGAAGAAGTTGCATTCTTTCTGCTTTTCTGTCTGCGTTTTGCAGTGCTCAACAGATGTCTCACTGAAGATCATATTCAACATCATTATCTAAGAAAAAAGGACAGATAATTGTTCCAAAGATTAGTAAGGTCATACCCATCTCCTCTACACAGTACGCAGCACATATTGGGCTTTCTATTTTTTCTAGGCACATAATATTTATTATCTGTTCCTTTACAGAAAAAGCTTATGAAACTCTACAGGAAACAATACCCAACATTTCACAACTAGAACACCTAGAAATCTCTCTTTCTTATTTACATATCTAGAACAATTTTCCTGACAATAAATTTCTTTTTTTTTTTTTTTTTTTGGCTTGAGACATTCAGTTTTCGGCTTGTTGTTATTTGAAGTAAAACAATACATACTAAGCAAAATAAATGTGGATTAAAATATTTAAGCGCTAGAAATGAGTAAGAGATAATTTTGAGATAGAAAATTGTACAAAATCTTAGTTGGTTCATCCCTAGCACTGCCAAAAAAACTACAACAACAACAAAATCATTCAAAATACTTTCTTGGTATGAAAATTAGCCCTAAGATGTTCACTTTTACAAGTTGATACCACTAGATAAGCAGTAAAACAATGTGGGATTCTTCTGCCCCTGAAACATCTGCATAACAATGAAATTATCTTCAGAGACAAGACTTTCCTAACAGACCAAGATATTCAGCATCTCTGATGCTTAAAAGTCTACGTGGCTGGATATCACCCTCCAGGTCATCTTGATTTGGGATTGGGATGAGAGGGAGGCTTGTAAACTTTAACCTAACTATTAATCAGGTTTTCTTATGTAAACTACTAATACTCTCTCCAAGTTTGCACCTCCCTTGTAACTCAAAGTGCTATTGTTTTCACATATTGGGTTTTCAATAAGTTGGTTGGTAAATAGAAATGATTAAATCAGGGAACATTTCCAATCTCAGGACACAGCCCTGAGTTATACAAGAGGCTCCTAAGGATTTTCCCACATTTTTGGATATTTGACACAATGCAGCTTTTTAAAATGGAGAATACATTTTAATATCTTTAGATATGTTCTTATGCTTGGTCCTTAGAATTAAGAAGCTTGGAAATAACACACCTTGGAATTAACCAAATTCATCTGTCTTGTTGCAGGAAATACCTACTGGGTTTTGTTTTTGTTTTTGTTTTTTTTTTTTTGGCTGACACCCAAATGGGAGCCAACGCTCCAATAATAATCAAAATGCATTTTAACTTAAATGTCAGTAGTTTTAACTAAAAACAAATCACTGACAAAAAGCAGAAGAAAATGGAAATTAATAACCATGTTATAAATATTATTGCATTAACATTTTCTGCATCTAATTTGCCAGGGACCATGTCAAATTCTTCATATATTAGCCGGGCATGGTGGCACACGTCTATAATCCCAGTGGCTTGGGAGGCTGAGACAGGAGAATCACAAGTTCAAAGCCAGCCTCAGCAATTGCAAGGCACTAAGCAACTCAGTGAGACCCTGTCTTTAAATAAAATACAAGAAATAGGGCTAGGGATGTGGTTCAGTGGTTGAGTACCCCTGAGTTCAATCTCCAGTACCAAAAAAAAAAATTCTTCATATGCATTTAATTAATACTATAAGATAGGTGCTATTCCTACTTTCTTCTTATAGTTGCAGAAGCCAAGATTCAATGATGTGAAAGGCTGAGCCAAATTCAAAAATAAGTTCACTAGTACACATGACATGTGGTGTTTTACAGTTTTGTTTTTGGTCTCCCTCCACATACTAGACTAAACTCACGGCAGGGATTTAGGACTAGTTTTTCCCCCACTAGTATATTCCTAGTGCCTAGACCAATATTCAGTGCACAGTAGGTGCTCAGTAAATATCTGTGAATGAATAAATATTTATATTTGAAGGAATATATTATGTGACACATGTACGAATATAACATTACATGACAAATTTATTTATTTAAATATAAATTATATTTACAATAATACTTATGAATGAATATTTGTGATTTTCACAAGAGAAAAAATGTATATAAGATGTTCAAACTCATTAAGCATCAGAAAAATGCAAATTATGACAGAATAAGTCATTCTATTCCCACTCGATTGACCTCAATGAAGAAAGGCTACCATATCAAATGTTAGTGAGGGTGTAGAGCAAGGAGCACCCTGACACACTAATAGTAGGCACATAAACTGGAGCAGCCACTTAGAAAACAAGCTGGAGTCCTGTCAGCAATGCCATTCCTCCGCCTGTACTGTCCCACCTCTCTGCTCCAGAAGTTGCGTATAGGACTGTTCCTAACAGCGCTGCTCATGATAGTCACAGGGCAGGCACAACCCCAACGTGCATCCATGTTCACAAGCATGGAAAGGAGCTGCCTTTTTAATAACTATTTCCTAAATTTACCTTTCTACACCTACTCAGCTACGGAGCACTTACAGTATGGCTAGAGCACAGTGAGAAGTTGGAACTAGTAACATTGATGATTTGGTAAATGATACAACTTTGCACATATTATGTTAAATAAAATTGCCGCAGTCTGGCTGGGCACAAATAACCGGGAGGTCACGAGCCACTTGTAGATTCAAGCAGGAACGAACTCTATTCCCCAACCCACGTGCACTCCATAGGAACTCCACGAGAACTCAACAGGAACTCCATGGAAACTCCGCAAGAACTCAAAAGTAGTGGGCACGAGGTAGCAGGAGCCGCCCCTTCTGGCAAAATGCCAGGCACCATTTTGACCTGGCCGTGGCTCTCAACATAAAATATATATTATTTGGGCTGGGGATGTGGCTCAAGCGGTAGCGCGCTCGCCTGGCATGCGTGCGGCCCGGGTTCAATCCTCAGCACCACATACCAACAAAGATGTTGTGTCCGCCGAGAACTAAAAAATAAATATTAAAAATTCTCTCTCTCTCACTCTCTCTCCTCTCTCACTCTCTCTTTAATATATATATATATATATATATATATATATATATATAATTGAAATTAGTGTAACTTGTTTACTTTTTTTAATGTCTCTGTAGAAAGCTTAAAATTAAATACATGGCTTGCATTTGTAGTACCTTCGTAGGAGACCCAATCTCTCTCCTACGGCTCACACTTCTGTAGATGTTCTGCCCACATATCCCAAATGGATTCCAGCATTCCTGAGCATTAAAACACCCCCCAACCATACATTCCCAACAATGGCACTTAATTCTTCCATCCCAGGCTCCACACTTTAGAATCATCATTGAATTTTTCTTTTGTCTCATCTTCTGTGATGCCTTTTGTGACATTCTTATTTTAGTTAGGACACCTCCTCTCATTTGAATTAGAGCAGTGACAGACACCTAGGTGGTGCATGTGATGGAATGAGTGCTTGTTCCACCAGAATCCACATGTTGGAGTCTGATCCCCAGTGTGATGGTGTTAGCAGGTGAGGCTGTGAGGAGGTAACCAGGTTCAGATGAGGTCTTGAAGGTGGAGCCCCCATGATGGGATCAGGGTCCTTAGAAGAAGAGGGAGAGAGATCAGAGCACACTCCCTCTACCTTGTGAGGATAGCCAGAAGATAGCTCTCTGCAAGCCATAAAAAGGGCTGAAATCAAATCAACCAGCCCCTTGATGGCGAACTTTCCAGACTCAGTACTAGGAGGAATAAGTGTTGTTTAAGCCATCTAGTCTATGGTGTTCTTTTATAGCAGTCTAAGCAGAAAAGACAGTGCATATAGATATCAACCCATCAGATTCAGCTTCTTAACCCTAGCTCTGACCAAATCCTCTCCAACTATAAAAATGTCAATAATGTCCACAAAACAGAATTTTTTTTTTTAAAGAGAGCGAGAGAGGAGAGAGAGTGAGAGAGGAGAGAGAGAATTTCCAACATTTATTTTTTAGTTCCTGTTGGACACAACATCTTTGTCGGTATGTGGTGCTGAGGATCGAACCCGAGTCCCACGCATGCCAGGCGAGCGCGCTACCGCTTGAGCCACATCCCCAGCCCACACAAAACAGAAATTTAACTCTGGTATTTAAAGATGTTTAAGTTACTAATTCAACCTATCTTTTCAGATAGCTAGATTACCACAATACCTGACAAAATTATCGTTCTAAAAACAAGAGGGGAACCAGTGGGCAACCAGTGGTCAAGCATATATTTTGACACTGTGATTTCACTTATGGGAGTTTTTCCAAGCAAAAATTAGTTACACAGCTAAAAAAATGTCTGGGGCTTGGATTGTGGCTCAGTGGTAGAGTGCTTGCCTACTATGCACAAGGCACTGGGTTCGATCCTCAGCACCACATAAATGTAAAATAAAGATATTGTGTCTACCTAAAACTTAAGAATAAATATAAAAAATAAAAAATAAATGTTTAAAGAAGCATTGTCTATATTTGTAAGAAACTGTAAACACATATATCTCTAACATAAACGTAAAGCTTAATAAAGGACAACTGATTCATGTAAGAGTTTATATAAGAATTTATGTGAAAGAACAGTTTATACCATAGTATAATATATAAAAATTTTTATTGTTATTACAATTATATTGTGTAAAATAGATTTTGGAAAGGAATGGAATTATTGAAGAATAATTTATTATTAAACAAAAGTCAGTAGGTTAATTTAAAATTTCATGTACATGAAAACATTACATGAGATCTAAGGAAATCTTTTCCTTAAAGAAGGTGAATAATTATTTCTTCTGTTAATTAATATTCATTATTGTATATCATATTTACTTAAATATATTTCCATTAATATCTTCTGATGTTGACTCATACTCCTGTGGACTGAGTACTACTACTTACTGTCATTGGAAAAGCAAGCAAAGTAATGTACCTTCTCCTCCAGAGATATTCATTTTTCAGTTTCTGGAACCTAGAATATAGTACTGCACATGGTAGAAAAGATTCTGCAGGTATGAAGAAGGATTAAGATCATGAAATGAGACATTATCCTGGGTTTTCTGGGTCTGTCCCATGTAATCACATGGGTCATTAAAATGGAAGAATCTTTGCTAGCTGTGGTCAGAAGGAGATATGACCACAGAATAGTCAGAGGGATGCAATGCTGCTAGTTTTGAAGATGAAGATGGAGAGCCAGGAGTGAAGGCGTGCAAGTGAACTCCTCTAGAAACTGGAAAAAGCAAGGAAAGTGTTCCGTTAAAGCCTCTGGAATGTAATGCAGCCTTGTGAGCCCAACACCATGCCAGACTTCTGATCTATAGAACTGTAAGAGAAATTACTGGGGATTCTAAGCTACCAAAACAGTAACAATTTTAACAGTAGCAGTAGAAAACTGATACACCCATGTGCTGAGCTCCAATAAATATCAAGGGGAATGAGAGGGAGTAATCTTGCAAATGATTTGTTCTCTCTCCCAAATAAAACATCCTAGCAAGTCTGTTTACATTCTTCACTTTCTTAGGAAACTTTATTTAAAAATATATAAAAAAAATTAAAAGCAAATTTCTCATCCAACACTCATCTTCATTATCTTAATTTCTCAATTTGCAAGATGCAAAAATCAATGCTTCTTATTCCAGTGTCATTTAGTGAGATTTCACTGTATTTAACTAAAAAGTACAAAGTTACTACTTTTCAACTCAGTTGTCTTTATTGCAAAAAGCATTTATTCATTAATCTTTTTTCTTTGTTTCATAACAATTTCAAAAGTTTTGCCTAGCTTTTGCCTTACTTCATCCAATAGTCAAATATATTTGACCACTTACCATCTTCCAGGAAGCATTCTAGGCCTCATCTAAAATTATATAGAAACTCACTTAAATTGTATATTTTTTTAAATTTTCTTCTATGAAATAAAGTATTAAATTTCTTAACATTTTATGATCAGGAAAAAAATTCACAAAATTACTTATTACAATGTGATTTCAGTCATCTTACACAGTCCTTCTTTAGTATTTTAAAATTAATTTTTTATGAGGCTAATAATTTAAAATTATTTTTTGAAGGCTAACATAGGTTTCATATGCCTTACTGTAATTTCCTGAAATTGACAATGCAATGATTATGAAATTAGGAAACTAAGTTCTGTAAGCAAGAGCTGGCACATGAGTAGAGACACTCTAGCTTTTCCCAGAAATCATGAGACGAGCAATATGAAGATAATTGGAATTAGAAGCAGTGAGCATGATACGGCCATTTCCACATGGCAGCAGAGATGCAACTAGGGCTCCAAATTCTCATCTAATTTTGAACATAAATGCAAATTGTCATCTATCTGCTGACCTTCCTATACTTAGTGAGATAAACAGCGCTTACCATGTGTGTAAGTGTTATATGTGTTGCAAATATTTTTTAGACTATTCAGACTTTGAGAGAAAAACCTTTGATATGAATATGTAGATTTCTGGTGGAATTGAAATAATAATAATAATAATACTTCTTATTAGTGCAATTCTCCTTCCACAGAGAGAAGATACAAAGAAAAAACTAAATATTCAACCATCTCATCTCAGAGGTTCCTTCAGAACAGCCTCATCTAACAAGCGATCCCTTGGAGGAGCAGTGAGACCAGTCCTCACTGAACAGAGGTGCCGATGTTCTGCCAGCATCCTCTCCAGTCTCCACGGGACTTCCCAAGTTCTCTAGCCTCTCCCCTTCCTGTTCTCAGTTGGAATGAGAGCTCTTTACATACTGGAGGTATCCAGAAACACAATTCTATCAGTGAGCTCCCAATTTTCCACCCTTACCTACTGTCAAGTGCAATAATGTTGCTCCATCCTAAAGGAAAAAAAAAAAAGTGAGTTAGTTGTCCCTTCCCAGGACAAAATTCTCTTAAATGTGTGAAGCAATTAACTGGGGAGAGTTTTTTTTTTTTTTTTTAATTTTCCACATTTGGATTTTATTTGATTTGATTGAAGTGGGATTTATAATGACACATTTAAAAATCTTTGGTACTTCAGTAGAGCCTTGGGTTGTGGGCCATGCATTGTTAGTGAAGATGATAAATGAGTAAATCCATAACAACTAATTTGTGGGGGAGGAAATGAAATTGGTTACCTTCCCTCAGGCTCTATTATGGGATGTTTACACATTTCCAGTTTACTCCTCATGTAAGTCTTTAAGAGAAATTTCCTAACAGCCCATTTTTTAAATCTATGATGTTTTGTTTTCCATAATTCTCTGTTGTTAGGCCTTCAGAGAATAACCTGCTCTACTGGAAATTCCTCCCTATCGTTTGATAAATGTGTTGCATTATAATACACAGAAACCAGTCTGGGCCACTTAATTGCATCATTTGAAGGATTTTCCTGGGAAGAAACTTCACCATGGATTATTAAACCATTGCAGTCTTTCCAGTTGCAACCCTGTTTCTCCAGTTGTCCTCTCTGCCTCCCAGACTCTGTCCTCTCAGAAGCTTTCCTTGCCTTATCTAATCTGAGCACTTTGCAAACAAACAACTCTTAAACATTTTAAAAACTACTAGTTGTTGTGTCATTTCATCTTTACTATATATAATTTTCTAAAGGTTTTTAAGACAACAATGGATTAGAAATCAGAACAGCTGAATTCTATTGCTGGCTCTGCCACCATTTATGACTTCAGGAAAGTCATTTACTCTGCAAGCTTATTAAATTCACTAGTGGGGGCAGACTGGATGGCCTCTGCATGGACTCATATAGTTAAATTTTTTTTTCTGATGAATTCTGAAGCAAGGCTTGAGAATAAGTAAGAATTTAATTGGGAAAAAAAATAAAGAAACCTAAAAGAAAACAGGTGTCCCTTTTTATGAAAGATAAAATTCCTCTTCAGGAAAACTCCAAATGTGACTTTTGGTTAGGAATGAATAGAGGAGAGAGGAAAATTAGAAAGTTAGAAAGTAGATCATATATGAGAACAAGAGATCAAATTCATGAAGCTTTGGGGGGAGATTCTTTAGAAGCGGCAGATTTAGGAGAACACACTAAGCAAGAGTCAAAGGTCTTTCATAAATCTGACTCTGTTCTGCTTCTGGTTCAGAGGCCATTTGCCTCACTTTTGATCTTAATTTTTTCCCTCCTCTCCAGCATGATTAATGCCTGCTTACTGCATATCTTCTCCATCTGGTAGTGCAGTTGCAAAAATTAAAGTAAGATAAGAATAATGAGCAACTTCAATGTACATAGCATACCTCTTCCCACCCCTCGGGCACTATTGCACTATTGCATATGCTTCTACAAGAAAGTGCTTTGACAAAAAGAACACTGGATGCTCAGAGGAGTACAGAAAAAAATGGATGTGTTATTTGTATGTATGCTCTCCTAACATTTCAACCTGATATGAAGTTTTGCCAAAAAAAAAAAAGGAAAGAAAACACATCTTAAATTCACACTTTAAAAATGTTTGTAATGCAGAATATTTATTCCATCAACACACAGAGGAGCTCAAAATTGTAAAGAACCCAGCAGCTGGATGCAGCATTATTTGTAACATAACATGCCTCTCCATTAGTATGAATCATAAATTCTGGGTGATTTGGCTCAGTATAGCTTACATATATGTTATATCCAGATTAATGTTTATCTTCTTATTAGAACAATCAAAAATGTCAGTAAACAAGTATTAAAATTCTTGTCAAAAAGGGGAAGGCAAAATCTACACCATAAAAATATTCATTCTTTGGAGTATAGATGATAGATTAGCTTTGTGATGCATGAGTAGGAAAATCTATCTCTATTATGTTTCTAATCCTTATACAGTAGGTGTCAAAAGAAAGTCTAATATTTTATATATATTTTACTATCAAGGTTTAACAATAATTAATCTTTAAAAATGTTAATATGTAAGATAATTTTTTTCTCCCCCAAAACAGTTTCATTTAAACCCAAAATATTCAATCCTGTTATCCTCCCAGAGAACTTCAGTATTAGTGACAATAAAAGCAGTTGAATGCTTAAAGGAAGAATCAGAGATGTTAATTAGTTTTGTATTGAGGGATATTCACCTCAGCATAAAAATAAAATGAGAAAAAAAGCCTAAATGATAAATAATGGGACATACTAGAATTGTAGAAATCCACTGTATACATTTTGTGTACGCATTCAATGTTGCCACGTAAAAATCGAATTTTGAAGACTAGTAGCCAGGATATATCCTGTTCAGGATTCAAAAGAAGAAACAAGGAGCTGAGTCACCACTCAGTGGTAGAGCACTTGCCTAGCATGTGTGAGGCATTGGGTTCAATTCTCAGCACCGCATATAAATAAATAAAATAAAGGTCCATTGACAACTAAAAAAAATAAAAATAAATAAATAAATAAGAAAAGGAGAAACAAATGTTTCACACCTTTTTTGTCCATTCACATTTCTACACACTATCCCTACTCCACCAGACCTAAACATAAAAACAGATGGTTCACCCCAGGTCTTTGGGTCTTCAATTGAAGGCTCTGATCTTAGGTAAAACGATGAACAAACATATTTTTCTCTGGTTAAAATGTCTTTTAGTATAGGGGTGTCAGTCATGGCCCTCTAGCATGGGACATGGATCACCCCTTTTTGGTCCTCCAGTATAATACTAGCCCAAACCCTTAACACCAATATTTCTGTCCCTAATTCTCACCATCCCTCACCTGCACATCCAGATTTCATTCAGTTCTTCAAAAGTGCCAGTTCTTTCTTGAAACTTTAGAACTATTGATCCTGGGATCTTAAAACTCTTATTCCCCCTTCTTCTCTTGACTAATTCTGACTTATGTTTTGTGTGGACTTGAAAAAGCAGGTGTGTAGTAGGTTCCTTACCAAAAGCAAATCTTAACTCTTTAATTATTCCTTTGAAGGTTTTTTTTTTTTTAATATTGTTTGCTTTAATCGTCACTCTCATTGTATGAAGATTTCTATCATAGTAGGGACCCATTTATTTCATTTTGGTATATCATGGCAAGGACCTAACCTAGAACATTGTAGACTAATCAATATTTTTTCATGAGCAAATGAATGGATGATAGTAAGGGTACAGTATATCCTACATATTTGGGAACAACAGATTCCAGAATTTCACAGAACAAATCCCCCAACATTCATCCCTAATCAAGACTCCAGGCCTGTCTACCTGCCTATTTGCCTTCCTTCCTTCCTTCTTCCCTCCCTCCCTTCATCCCTGCCTCCTTTCTCCCCTCTTTCCCTTCAAGATGACAACTTCAATCTAGGTACTGATAGACTCAGGCACATCTTCTTGTCAATCATAATTTTAAGTGAAATGTTCGAGTGTTCAGATAATAGCTATAGTAGTAACCCTGAAGCTGATAAATTGTGCTAAAGAATCCAAAGGAGAAGCTTGTTGGGAGTCGTCCGGGCTCCAAAGACTAACTTCCCCATCCCCCAAGAAGAGCTGTCCAATGGTGAGCCCTGCTGGCTCACCTGATCCTACCCACCAATCAGACTAGCCCTGCTGGCTCACCTGATCCTACCCACCAATCAGACTAGCCCTGCTGGCTCATCTGATCCTACCCACCAATCAGACTAGCCCTGCTGGCTCACCTGATCCTTACCCTCCAATCAAAAAGCACCCCATGCCAACTGTCAAACCACCCCTGGCTCTATAGATATGCAGAGCTGTTCCTCAGTAAACGGGCATTTGCTCTGATGACGAGCCTTGTTCATTCTTTCAAAGCTGCTGTTTAAAATAAAACATATTGAATCTATAAGAAAGGAAGAGGGGCTGGGGTTGTAGCTCATCCATAGAGCACTCACCTAGCACGTGTGAGGCCCTGGGTTTGATCTTCAGCACCACATAAGAATGAAATAAAGATAATGTGTCCAACTACAACTAAGAAATAATAAATATTTAAAAAAATTTTTAAAAAAGAAAGGAAGATTCCTATTGCCTATTTAATAACTTTTTTTTTTCAAAAATATAGCCCAAGAAGGAAAACATATGATGTGTATCAGCATAGTCTTTAATAAGGAAACTTAGTCTCAAATTTTGAATACATAGTATCAAAGTCCTTTTATTGCTATAACAGTGTCACACATGATTTTAGTACCCCTTGCTTACAGAATTCTTGTCCATAAATGAGTTAATATCTTATAATAAATATTTAAAGTACTCATCAGAGTCTAAGGGATAACATATTGTTTGAGTCTCTTTTCTGCAGCTATAACAAAATACCACAGACTGGGTAGTCTATAAACAATAGAAGTTTATTGGCTCTTGGTTTTAGAGGCTGGCAAGTTCAAGAACCTTGTACTAGCATTTCTGGGAGTCTTCACGCTGTGTCAAAACATGGCAGAAAGGCAAGTGAGCACATGTGGACAGAGAGGAAACTGGGCCAAACTCACCTATTTTATCAGGAATCTCCCCATAATAACTAATGCCAATTTAAAAGCACTACTCGTTCATGAGGGAAGAGCCCTCATGACCTAATCACCTTTTAAAGTTCTTTCCTCTTAATACTGCTTCAAAGGCAAACTAAATTTCAATATGTCTTTTGGAGGGGTCATTCAAACCACAGTACACATCAATAACAGTTCAATTTACTTTCAAAATTTCTGCCATTGTTAGGCTTTTAAGTATTACTGGCATCTGGAACTCCTAAACATTGTATTAATTTATTCTCTTGTTTTCATTGCAATATCTTCATGAAATTCCCCAGCTTTCTTTATAGTCAACTCTCTCTGTTGATTGTAAATAGGGGCTGAGTAATCATGCAGTGCCAGATCCACAACTAACTAGAGCAGAAAAAAAGTATAAAAGTGTCACAAAATATAACAGCACTTTTCCTTTTTCTTTCTTTCCTTTTTCTGTGTGTGTGTGTGTGGGTGGGGGGGTACCTGGGATTGAACTCAGGGGTGCTGTACACTGAGCTACATCCCCAGCCTTTCTTAACTTAATTTTGAGACAAGGTCTTGCTAAATTTTGAGGCTGGCCTTAAACTCGTCATCCTCCTGCCTTTGGCCTCCCAAGTATTTGAGATAACAGGCATGTACCACTGCAACTTTTTCTTTGATGTTAGAAATATTCTGTGATTTCTCTCTCCTTTTGAGGACACAAGGTAGCAGTGCTAAAGACATTGATTCTGCAGCCCCCTCACTTCACAGGTCCAAGCCATAATGAAAACTGTCAAATAACAATCCCTGTCTTATAGCAAGAACTATGCAATTAGTTATCATTAGTTATCACCTAATGTTTTATTAGTTAGCATTAGTTATCACCTAATGTTTTATTCGGTGTTTTTGGTTGTTGTTTGGTTTTTGGTGCCAGGGGTGCTTAAGCACTGAGCCAGATCCTTAGCCCCCCCACTCTTTAATTGTGTTCAGGCAGGGTCTTGCTGAGTTGCTTAAAGCCCCATTAAGTTGCTGGGGCTGGCTTTGAACTCACAATTCTCCTGCTTCACCCTCCCAAACTATTGGGATTACAGGTATATGCCACAGTGCCAAGCTATTTCACTTATTCAGATATTGAGTTTAATGAAAGTCATGCCATTATCATAGGGAAAATGCTTTGGGTGAATACCTTTTAATACACATATTCCATGTACAAATTTCCAAGAATGTATTTCTGCAGAATCTCTTCACTGTCATCTCCTAGGTCTTTGAATTCAAATTAGGAAGAGGGTAGCTATGACATAACAGTATGATAACTTGCTATGTCCACTACAGTGTCTCCTTTTCACCCTGTCACCCAGAAAGGTGTATATAGCAGCACTGTAATACATCTTCAAAATCTTTTCATTGACCTCAGAGTTGGTAGGTGACAACCATCCAGTGTCACGTGATTATTACATTCATTTTTTCAAACTACTTTTGTGGAAATATCCTACTTTTTCAGGAAGTCAGATTTTAAACTATCACTTAAATTATGGTCAGCACTTCAATTTTATATCAGGTTTGAGGAGAGTTTGAAAAAGATTAAATTCTCATTATAGTTAATGCAGGAAAATGAAAAATTTTAAACTGTTCATCTTCTGTGTTTACCCCCTTAGGCTGCTTTTGTTTCATCCATTGATTTGTTTGGATTGATACCATTTGGTCCAGCAACAAAGTAAATAATATCAAGAAGAAGGAACAAACATGAGGAAGAAAGTTATTTTTGCTGTGATACAAAGTCCTAATTCCTCTGAGAATCAGAGCTTCTGTATAAGCTAAGCAAATCATATCACCTGACTCCATTAGTTCTCTCCCTCTTTAAAGTATGAGCTCCATGAAAGCAATTTTTACTGCACCATTTAGCTTTCTAGGGAAGGTTTTTTTGGTGGGAGAGGGAGTCCTGGGAATTCAACCCACTGGGAATTCAACCCACTGGGAATTTACCACTGAGCTATATTCCTATCCCTTTTTATTTTGATAGGGTCTCACTAAGTTGCTTAAGGCCCTGCTAAGTTGCTGAGGCTGGCCACGTTTGTGATTCCCCTTGTCTGTCTCCCAAGCCACTGGGATCACCGCACCCCACCTAGGGAAGATCTTAAACAGGTAATCATAAAATTATTCATGCCATTATCATAGGGAAAATGCTTTGGGTGAATTCATTTTAATACACAATTCCATGGAGAAATTTCCAAGAATGGTTTTGAGGGATTGGTGGATGGATGGGACCAGGAAATATCTAGCACCTCACCCCATTTGACCAGAATAGCTCTGTTTTAATCTGTTTTTCTTAAGCTATTTATTAAAATCAATCACTCAGCTAAAAACAAAAGTGGAAAATCAGTGGTTTAATGTAGTGATAATAGAAATATATTTGAGACACAAGTGTGAGCCACATGTATACTAGTAGCAGCATTTTTCAAAAGGTAAAAAGAAACATGTATAATTGACCTTAATAATGTACTTTAATTTATCTAGTATTTCTGAAATATTAATTGCAACATGTAATCAATATAAAAAGTACCAGTCAGATTTTCCATTCCACATATTCGTATTTCGTCTTCAAATTCTGATGTGTATTTTACACTGACTGTAGATCTCATTTTGGAACAATCCCTCTTCAGTTGTCTATCACCCACACATGGCTACTATATCAGACAGTGCACGTTTAATGCTTTTTATTTTGGGGGACTTCCCACATATATTACCTTAATTAAACAACATAGATATCATCACTGTGGTATATCCTGTGGTATCCCTATTGGTTGCCTACCCAGCATCCCATTCCCTTATCTCCTCTTCTCATCAGCACATCTATTTTCATCAGAGCCTGTGTGTTTCTGTAATGGGCCTGGGTCAGGGATAATCATGTGTTCTCATATTAAACAATGAGATCCAAAGGGGACATCTGGGGAAAAGTTTCCTCTTTTTATGGAAGACAGGCATAGAAAACCACAGCTTTTCTCTCCTGCTAGAGGTTAAGTAGGAAGCCTGTACTAGCAACTCTTTAGCCACCTTAGGGAACAGCCACAGGATGGAGGCCAGTACTGAAATGCAAAAGAGAGGAGGCCAACCTTGCTCCTTCATGTCAATGCTTAAGTTTTAAACTAACTGTGAAGACTGGCTGTGGATGTTATGCTTTTATTCTCAAACTACTGTATTATGCCATCTCTAACTCTCGGGACAACATGAGTGTCTTTTAAACTCTCCAGCATCTTTTGAAGCATTGTTTTCCCCTTTGTTATTTTTTACCCTGTTTCTCTATTGTTGCTAAAAATCCCTCCTTGTTTAATTGTTCCATTCCTGGGGCGACTCTCCAAACCTCCTTTTCATTTTTGTTTTCTTTGGACACCAAGCCTCAAAACAGCTGTTTTCTATTGCTCCCATTCATTGCTTCTAATGAACGTTTCTCTTCTGTTACAAAAACAATGTTGTTTCTCCCATCTTTGTCCATCCTAAAAGTATTTTTAATCTTCCTAAGATTTTTATCACTAATAACAAAGTGGGAATAATAAAGTTGATGAATAAAGAAAAAAGTAAAACAGTCTTTAAAATGTTCACAAATTTTGCTGTATTCATAGGATCCGTTATTTACTTGATTGATACAACTTGGATTAGAGGTTTGAGGGTGAAAAAAGTTGGGGCTTGGTTTGTAATACCATCTATTAGCTGTGGGTCTTAAAATATGTAGTTTACTCACCAAATATAAAAATAAAATAAAATAAAAAAGGACTAATACCGCCTGTGTTGCCAAGACTGATGTGAAGGTTAATAACATAATGAATGTAAAATTCTGAAGTTAGGATTTATACAATTTCTGATTCCAAATCTGGTCTTCTCTTTACTATATTCCAACTTCTTTTCTTTCTTCATCCTACAATCATTTATCGACTGGCTGCTCTGGGCCACACAGATTTGCTGACAAACAAGGAAAGATTTCTGTCTCAAGCATTTTATAATTTACAATGAATAGAATAAATAGAAGGATATAAATAAGAGGTAGGCTATAGCTGAGCAGTTAACTGCTCAGGCAATTGGATCAAACAAATCTGGATTTGAAGGCTGACTCTGCTTTGTGTTGGTGTTGTTGACCCTGGGAAAGTTACTTAACATGACAAAACCAACGATATCATAGTGTCTCCTCAAGTCTTATTGACAAAACAAGTGGGATTGTGTCTGTGAACTGTATCTGCCTGTGCCTTATAAAGTAAGCCTTTGCTAACCATGGGCAATCATCAAGGTCATGAATGTAAACATAACTGTGTACATCTAAGTGAAAAAGGTATGTGCAGGTACTTTGGAGTAAAGAAAAGGGCCATTGAAATCAGTCTCCAAAGCCAGGCATACATGGGCATATCTGCAATCCCAGAGACTCAGGAAGCTGAGTCAGGAGGATCACAAGTGTGAGGCCAACCTCAACAATCACAAGATCCTGTCTCAAAATAAAAATTAAAAGAAAAAAAAAAGTGTTAGAGTTGTGCTCAGTGGCATATCACCCCTAGGTTCCATCCCCAGTACTCAACGACCCCCTCCAAAAAAAAAAAAAAAAAAAAAAAAAAACGTAAGGCACTACCTCACTGCCTCCTTCCATAACAGTGGACACTTTGGAGAACTTGAAAGGTAATGAGTTTATACTTCAAAGTGTGAAATTGTGTGAACCATTCTAGGAACTGAAAATTGAGTTTTATGACTGAAGGCAAGAGTACTAGGAGAGGAAAGGGAAATGAAGCTAGACTGGTGGAGTGTAGCCAAATCCAAGATTTTGAGGATTAAACTAGGGAATCCAAACCATTTTAATGTGGGGTAAGCTTGTGCTAGATGATAACATGCCTAGAGTACATGTTAGAGACACTGGTCACACTAAGGTCCTCTCAGGCTCTGTCTTCTCCATAACTATAAGAAAAAGATAAAAGCAGGTCTGCAAGAACCCCAATTGCACCGTATCATGCTGGAAGTTTAAGGGCTGTCAAAACAAATTTTCTAATTTTGACTGTAGTCAAACACTTTCCCACTAAGCAAAGAGAACTCAATAAACAGTTTTGTTTTATAAATAGTTTAGTGAAAAGAATAATATTTGCGACTTTTACCAGCTAAAAAATGTTTGCCTGCTAAAACTTCAACGCCATGTGAGTGTTTCAAGCCTGAAAGACACACAGAATTGGATGAAATCGATGCTATTCCCTTACAAAAAGCAAGTCTCATGATGGGATCCTTTAACAGATTACTATTGGACAAGTGAATTTCTTGTAGCTTTCTGTAGGGATTTTCAGAACATGTTCATTAGCAACTCAGGCTCCCCAAACCAATTGATGAATCAATGGGTATTCTATAGGAAATCTTTAATCACTGTGATTAGCTGCCTTGTACATTTTTTTGTTTGAATTCTCTCTTACAATTCTCAATCAACCTGTTCTTCCCTGTAAAATATTCATAATGAAGTAATTTTAAAAATGCTTCAGGAAGTTAGTAAAGAAGAAGGAAGCAATGGAAATGGCGCACTAAAGTGTACAGAAGCCTAGGGTCTACCAATCACCAGGAGTCTGATCAAGAAAAGTTGAATGATCTAAATCTTTATGTGCACAGCTGGAAAAAAATTGGGAACGAAAAATACCAATCTTATAAATTTTTGTAGATTAGATAATATATTAAAAGACGATTCTTAAGTACTTGCACATAGTAGGCACTCAGTAAATAAAATCTTTTTATTCGATGTGACTCTGTTCCGTTTCCTCTCTAACAGTCTCACTGTCATTCTATCACTCCATCTCCCCAATAGATATGTAGCAGGAAGTTGTGCAAGGGTGCGCACGCGCACATACACACACACACACACACACACACACACACACACACACACAGTTGCAAAACCACATTACCATTATAATGCTTCTGAGAATGAATTAGAAGGTAAAAATAAACCCCTGCCTTCTATTATTGGTATTCCAATTGAGAAGAGTCCTTTTTCTCTGTATTCTGGGTGGGAGAGAAATCACAGCTTCTACTTCCCGCTATTACCTTCCTTTTCTAAATCCAGAAGCTGGAGGTGCCTGGTCCTTCTGCTGATATAGCTAGGGGGCAAAGAGACCTGTCTAGAAAGCCAGCTTTGCACCAAGGTTTTAATCTTAAGAGACTAACACAAAGAAGAAAGGAGCTTTCAGACACTGGACCCATCACAGCAGCATGCAGCAAGCCTTCTGAAGCAAGACCTCAGCTGTGTGACCTGAAGCTCAGCATCCAGATCATCCAGGCTTTGACTGTCTTCCAAATCCTGCTACCAACTTTCTGTTGATTCTGTGAGTCCCTAATATCCTCCCAGCACATGCCCTTTGCTTGTGCTTGAAGTCAGTATTTTAATCAGCTCTTTTGCTGCTGTGACTGACAGACTGACTGGAACAACTGTAGAGGAGAAGATATTCATTTGAGGGCTCCCGGTTTCAGAGGTCTTAGTCCATAGTAGGACGTCTCCATTCCTGAGGGCTTGAGGTGAGGCAGGGCATCAAGGCGGGAGAGTGTGGCAGAGGAAAGCAGCTCATGTGATCATCAGAAAGCAGAGAGAGAGGTCTCCACTTGCCAGATACAAATATATACCCCAAAGCCACACCCCCAGTGCCCACCTCCTCCAACCACACCCCAACTGCCTCCAGTTGCTCGTCAATTAATCCCATCAGGGATCAATTCACTGATTGATTTAAGGCTCTCACAACCTAATCACTCCCCCTGTGAACCCTCTGGCATTCTCACCCATGAGCTTTTGGGGGACACCACGTTTAAATCATAACAGATTCTGCTGTTTGCTACCCAGAACCAGTCTATGGAGGAGACTAGAGCTCTGCAGTAGGAAGATATCCCCAAATTTCCTGATGCTGATGTATAACTTAAAAATGTATGATAGAGGAAAGAATTTCAAATTGTTTCCTAATGTCTTTTAGAGAATAAAAGTTAATATTAATCTTCTTTGGGACCCAGGTAGATCCTTATTCTATTCTTGGAGGAAATTACTACCATTAAATAAATTTAAAAATCTACCACCCAGCACGTTGGCTGTTAGCATAGCCACTAATTTATAAAGAGAAAGTCAGTTGCCAGATTAACATCAAACCCAGACTACAACTCACCCTTTATGGAAAAATCCAGAAAGAATTTGCTTTTTCTTCTCTAGTCACCTCACTGTGGTGCTCATGGAGTATTTGTGAGCCTTTACAGCCTTTTACAGTCACCTCTGATCCACTGCAAACCTCTCATTGCACTCTCAACTCATTTCTGGAAAATTCTCTGAGCCTGAATCTCTAATTGTAGCTTAGCAAAACTCATTCGAGTACTTTTTGAAGATGAAGCAGGGTACTGAAACTTTTTGTCATCTATAGCTGTTTCTTCTGTTAACAAAACAAGAATAGAAAAGAAAGAAATATCTCTGGTGTTTAAACAGTAATTCAATTTGATGTATACACTGAAATATTATATTGCTATAAAGAAAAATTAAAATCCCACATGCAAACTGTAAATATAAACCTGTCAATTTAAAGTTTTGGAAAAAGAACACAGGACTTAGCCAAGAAGATGAAAAGTTTTCTTAAACTGGTTCTCTAGAAGCCACGGCCTGGATTGGGGATTCTGACACATGGCAAGGAGCCAAGCTTAGAGGCCAAGGAACTCCTGGCTTCAGCCTTCC
Source organism: Ictidomys tridecemlineatus (assembly GCF_052094955.1). Taxonomy (NCBI): domain Eukaryota; kingdom Metazoa; phylum Chordata; class Mammalia; order Rodentia; family Sciuridae; genus Ictidomys; species Ictidomys tridecemlineatus. The sequence goes on from NC_135487.1 coordinate 55,892,526, forward strand.
ATAAGCTACTCCTCCTCGTGTAATTTACATGAATCAAGCAACTGCTCCTCTCTCATTTTTTTTCTTTTTTGCTTTCAGCTAGTTTGCATTAGGTTTCTGTGTTTACAGTCAAATAATATTGATTTTAAATGTAGGGAATATTAATTTGGGAATTTCTACCAGTTCAGAAGAAAAGGTCAATCACAATAAGAGCTGGTTTAATAACAACCAGGATAAACAGTTTCTTCTGAGACTGGGACTGTAAGTCAGTGAAGTCTGCCTCTTTTTCAGAGGATCATGCTTCTTATGACATTTTATCACTTTATAAGCAAAACTGGCTAACTTTTGTGTCTCAGCGTGACTGTCCTGATCCATGTCTCAGAGAGAAACAGCAGATATGTGATGAAACTTACATCCTGACTCTGCTATGAATTGTCACTTCCTTCTTGGGAGCGAAGTGTAGAGCCTTTTGTGGACTGCTGGTCATCCACCACCAGAGGCTCAGGGAGGAAGAGGGGTCTTTTCCTATTTCAGAGTCATGGGATGTGGATTAGAGAAACTACAGAGTGTCTGGTAAACTCTATCTACAAAATTGTGAAGAAGTCCACTCCTTCATGCCAGTCCCAGCTGCCATGGTCTCTCACCTTCAACAGCCTTCTAACTGGTCTCCCTGTGCCCACACATCTGACTTCCTGTAGTTCAGTATTTACACAGCTACCAGAAGGATTTTTTAAAAATATAAATCTAATAATGTCATTCCACTGGTTTGAACCAACCAGTGGTTCTCACTAAATAATACCAGAACTCCTCAGGATGGCCTTACACCACTGGGTCCCAACATTGTCTCTGACATCAACGTACAGCAGCCCCTGCCCCCGCCACACACACTTTCATCACACTGACCTTCTTTCTATCTCTTGAACACACCAAGAGGCAATGTGTTCCCTCTGCTTTGTTCCCTCCTAGATGCTTCTAGATAGATCATACCTATGTCTTTCATTCAGTTCTCAGCTGAAATGTGACCTCTCAAAGTTCTCCTGACAACTCAATCTACAAAGTTCTCCAGCCTTCATCTATCATATCAGGTTGCTCTGTTTTCTTAACAGCATTTACCAAAGTCTGACTTCATGTTTATTTATTTGTTTATTGTACTAGATTGCAAATTTCCCAAGAACGTGGAAACAGACCAATTCACTACTGTATTTCTGGTGCCTAGAAATGTTCCTGGCACATACGATCTATTCAATAAACAATCTTTGAATGCCTGAACAGACAAATGAACTCCAAATGGTTCTCAGCTTTGTTCCTTTATTGAAAAGTGACCATGGAAAATACCATTGCTCTTTAGAGTCACAACCTCATGTTTCTCTAGGGAGTCACCATATAGAAAACACTTTCCTTGAGGATAAGGGATACACAATTGCTCTGTGTCGATAAATGTCTGGTCAATGAACCAACAGAACATGCTTTCTGCTTCTGCCATGATCAAGGTAATTTCAAGTTATTTTCTGGCTCATAAACTTGGCAGAATTCCTCAACAGTAAATACAAAACAATAGTATCATACAATTCGAAGAGTAAAAAGATGTCTCCAAATAAATTTAGTTCTAATGGACCCACTGATGCTGAGGCTGAGCTTCATCTCAGCACCAGAGCATGGGGGCAGTAAAGATGTCAGCTCTATTAGTCTGGGCTGTGAGCAAGAGGAAGCCACAGTCCATCTGGACTGCCTTCACCCTGCCACCTTCAGCATTTAACAGGATAAAGCAACTTCCTAAAGATAAGCGCAAGCATAAGGTAAGAATGTTGCTGTCTCCACCAGGACACAGGGTGGTGATGGCCTTTCTCATACTCTAGAATATGCAAAGACATAACTAACAATTTTAGATACAGAAATGTTGAAGGTCAAAACCAAACATCAAAGGAACTTGTGTCTGTAGAGAAAGGTACATTGCTGAGACTCCAGGACTCTTCTGGATAAGAGGTCCAGAAAAGTGGTGGGGCCAGAGGATTTAATGAAGAAATCTCATGCCTGTCATGTGCTTAAGGTATAAGCCTTGGTAGGAAAAGAAAGTGATGCATTTTGAAAAAAGCCAGTATGTTGGATCATAGAAGAATAAATTTTAATATTCTTTGTAGAGGACAGAACACGAGAAGCCTTCACTTTCTTTGAATCACTTTTCTATTTTGGAAAGGGAGGATCCTTATTAACTCTCTTGCATTCTTTCTCTTAGAACTAGTGCCATTAAAGTCACCTTTAGAAAACAGATGAACAGGTATGCCCTCATGAGAAATCAATTGAAGGCCTCACGTGTGGATCCCCATCACATTTTTTTACAACTAGATTCATAGTTCTTGAAATTCAGAGGCACAGATTCCTGACTGCTGGGAATAACATGGGAGTGCATTGCTTTTATGCAGAAAATTGTCGTGGTCTTTTTACATTTTTATGCAAAAGTTCACTGTTGAATGCCTCATTTGCTTACCCTTTTACAGTGCCAGCAATAAGCTGAAAGACCCAGGCAAAGATTTCCTTGAACTGCAGTGCAAAATAATTCTCAGGATGTTATCTAAAAGAGAGAAATTCTTCACTCACCTTTTTTTTTTTAAAAAAAAAAAAAAAACCATTTGTCTCACCACCCTAAAAGTCTTCTCAAAACCAGGCTCTCAAGCTGATGTGAATTCTTTTAGTTGAAAGTGTCTTTTTTTTTCTTCCTTTTAAAAATTCTTAGTTATAATGACAGTAGAATGTATTTTGGCAGAATATACATACATAAAGTATAATTTATTCTATTAGGTTCCCGCTCTTGTTGTCCTACAAGATGTGGAGCTCCCTGGTTGTATATACAAATATAAGGCTAGGAAAGTTATGACCAATTAAATCTACTGTCTAGTCCAGTCTATTTCTATGATAGGGGAATCAAACTCCCTTGTTTTGGGTTGGCATGCAGAAATCAGAGAAAACATTTGGCCTTTGGTTTGGGGAGATGGGCTTATTTCACTTAGCATGATAGTCTCCAGTTCCATTCATTTACCAGCAAATACCGTAATTACACTCTTCTTTATGGTCGAGTAGTATTCCATTGTGTATATATACCACATTTTCTTTATCCATTCATCCATCGAAGGATACCATAGTTGTTTTCATATCTTAGCTATTGTGAGTTGAGTTGCTGTAAACATGGATATGGCTGTGTCACTATAGTATACTATTTTTAAGTTCTTTGGTAGTAGACCAAGGAGTGGGATAACTGGAGGTAAGTGAAAGGAGGATAAAAAAACCACTTCACTGATACTCAATATCAGAAAGAAAGTTTCTTAAAAGCCAGCTAACTCACCCCCTCAATTCTACACCTGAGGAAGCAAAACTCTGAGGAGGCCTACAGGCTTTTGGCATCTCCTGCAAACTCCGGGCAGAGCCTGGCTCCACTCTCACCTCCCTTCTTTCAGGATGACAGGCATGCTTGGCACTCCCAGGCAGTCAGCAAAGGTATACAGTGGCCTGGCTTCTTGATATGGTCAACACTTTGAAAGATATTACTTTATAATTCAATGCAGATCATATTAGTTTTATCTTATTTTGAGTGGGAAAGATTCTGATCTTAAAGCCTACTTATGTGAATTGCCATCTTGTTATTTTAGAACTATGAAACGATGATTCTTACTAGCATGGAAGGCATTTTTACAAACCAAAATCTTTTTTGGAATGTGGTAGTAATAATGAAGCAGAATATAGGCATCTTTTCTTAAGATTCCTAATATGTATATACTTCCAGGTCCTGAAGTCCAGTTGTTAACATTTTTAAACCTAATATCTAACTTTTTATCACCAAATTTTCTTTTGAAATGTTCCTTTTGTCATTCAGTTATTTTCTTGTGCTTGACATATTAATAATTTTATGAGATGATATATAGGCTTTCTTCTGAAAGCTAGTTCTCATGAATGACAGTATCTGAGCTCCCTGGTATTTGCTATATTTACTAGAGCGCCTGGCTCAAAATGCATTAAAACCCAGAGCAGTAGTTTTATGTAAATACCCACAAATTTGCATTGTTAATATAATTGCTAATCCATTGGTGATGTGTAGAATGCTGGATGCACACAGAGGTTGAATTGTGGATTTAAAAAATGTGGCCTCTTTGTAATAAAAAACAATAAAATAAATAAAAATCCATTAGTCTTGTTCTATAAAGCCAAGGAACAGTGTTAGCACTGAAGGGTAGTAACAAAAGGGAAGACAGATTCTGGCTCCATCCATAGGGAGATGACTTTTTTTTTCTAGTGCAAAGAACAAATCAAGATGGATTGGGCTATCCTGAGGAAAGGGCCAGCCTCTACATCCCAGCTTGATCACTAACCAGCTTGTTATTACCTTGAACAAATCACTCAGCCTCTTTCAGCTTTTATTTTTTTTATTGTATATCAATTGGAGATAATAATGCCTACTATGTAGGATTGCTGTAGGAAATTAGGAAGATTACATGTGAGGAAATAATCGCACAATACTTGACTTTAGCAAGTTTCATAAGGTCCCATGAAAAGCAACAAATTTCCTGTAAGTAAAGGTGTTCAAACCAAGTTTGACTTTTACTAAGAACACTCTAGAAAGAGATTTTAAAAGAATTGATTACTAAGTGACTTTATGAATTCAGAAACTTTATAATGTGAACCCTCTTATTTAATAAATATGTAACTTAAGTATGAAAAAGCAATACAACTGGCTCAAGATGAAAGACAAATTCTTCTTCCTAATCTTCAAGGCAATCTACCAATGGGCTCCTCCCTCCTTCACCCTTCCATCCCCACTGGAATCATGGTATTTCTCGACATTCCCAAAAGCACTTCAACCACAACAGACTGGCTTACCATTCCCATAACCACTTGGTCTGATTTTTCTCTGCGCTCCACATAGACCCACTGCTGCCCTCCCCCACCAGTTCTATGCCAAGCTAACTTCCCTCCTCTCTTTTAAAGCAACACTTCTAGGAAAAAGTGTTTCCTCTGATTGACATTTCTTTACCTCTGTCTTCAGGCTCAAGGGCTCTGATGTCCTACTCCTCTAACTCATAGAGCAAACTGAGGGCTCTTTTTAACATTTAAAGCAGGTGAAATCACTACCTTACTCGAAACTTTTGATTGCTTTCAATGGTGCTTGACATAAAAATCCAGACTTCCCAACTCAAATGAAAAGGTTCTGCATTATCCGGCCCTGCCTATCTCCCCAGCCTTACATTGGAGGTATTCTTCCTTGATTTACTCAAATCCATCCATCTGGCTTTCTTTCAGTTCCTCCAAAGCCTACCTCCAGTTCTTTCCTACTTTGAGGGTTTCACATACTGCTTCCTTCCTTGAAATTTCACCTTTTAAGATTCATCAGTACATGACATTTTCTCAGGATGCCTCCTAAGCCCCCACACCTAAAATGCACTTTCTTATTGCCTTTTTAACATGCTCCTTGGATATACATATGCAAGACAGAAGCTATGTGCACTTTTCTCTTTAAGTGAGCAAAGCAAATCACATGGGAGCAGATGTTACAGAAGGAAGAACCACTTACTTTGGTAAATGAAGAGTGATTAGATTTAAATAGTGGAAATCTACATGGTGTAACAAAAGGAAAACCCACCCAACACACCTGGGCAGAACCTGTGGTCACTTGGGAAGCGGGAGATGGTGTTTAGGGGGGCCCAGCATCCTCTGTAAAAGAAAATAACAAGGAACTTAACCTGTTCTCCCAAGGTGTGAAGGCAAGAAAGTTGGAGCAGGGTGACTTTGTCCACATTCACTAGAAGAAAAACACATGGACAACCTTTAAAAAAAAATTCATCAAATGGGAAAGGCAAACTTGTCAAGGTTCGATGTGAATCCAACCAAGAGGCTCAGGGACCAAGATGGAGGGCTGGGTGTGAACTATCATGTGGCCTGAGCCCTGTAGCCTTCTGGGTTCTCTAGCACAAGGTCTGTGCTCTAGAATTATAGCTGAGCATTATGGCTGGCATTGTGGGTGAGAACTAGTGAGCTCTCTAATGATGATGTTCAAGCACACACTGGCTTCAGCTTGGACAGGCTCATGTTTTACCAGGTCATTGAGGCAGTTGAAGACCAACACAGTCCTTTAGCCCATAATAGATTCATTAGCAGCAGTGACATCAGTTAGCAGTAAGAGCAACCAAAATAAGACCCATGAGATTGGTTATATTTGCTTATTAAGTGATTCTATCTATCTACCTTAGTAGCTTAAAAGCTTAACAAAGGAAGATATTATGTATGGTTTACCATCAAGGGGACATAGATAGCTGCATAGACACACACTGCTCAACTCCAAGGAGTGTAATTCACATAGAATAAACTATAAATAGCATCCCTCTAGCTATGCAACTGCTTAACCCTTATAACCACAAGAAGTCCTGAGATCCTGGTCACTACTGTATCATCAGGGTGATCAGAGTGACAGGAACATAACAAATACTCAATAAATATTTATAGAATAACTGTATAAAAGAGAGGTGTTTTCTCCCATGCATCTGATGCATTATCTATAATAGGGGGCCATTTTATCTATTTAGAGCCATAGGAAGTCAGAACTGAAGGGAAGGTTAGAGTCAGTAATCGTTTCATCTTACTGATGAGAAAAAGGAACACTAGCAAGATAAAGTGGCTTCCACATGTGATGTAGGCAAGGCCAGACACAGTCCCTTGCCATCTAGTGTCTTATTCTCTCTAAGAGAATGTGGTCCTCACCTGACTCTTCAATAACCTCTCAGGAAACAGAGGAAGGTCAAAAGTTAGGGCCACTGATCTGTGCTCTGGCTTGGGAGCTGGCTGTGGAAGCATCTTCTACTTGGGGAAGTGGGATATGTGTCATCTGCAAGAAGCTCTGAACCAGATAAGGAGTCTGGCAGCAGGAAGTTATTAGGGAAATTTCATATATCAAGATAGAAATTAAAACTCCACTTTACTGTCTTGAGAATTTACCAAAACACAGCTAGCTTATCTTTCACAATTCCTCTTTCATTATTTTCAACATTAACAACATACATTTTTCCAAATTTTCATGAGTCACACCAACAGAAGCATATTCTCAACCATAGAGAATGACATTTATTAATTATTCAGAAAGAGGGACAAAAAGATAAGCAAATCAAATCTTTCTAGAGTTCTCAAAGACTTGGTGAAAGGTATATCTGAATAATTACACTTTATTTATTTATCAATATTGCTTAAAATAAAGGCTTCCAGCTCCAACATAACCTTTTATTTTGCAATTACCAAGACTCAAAACAATCATAATACTATCTGGCATAAGATTTGTCTTGTATTTTTATTACATGACTTTTACCTAAACTGGTAGCTAATTTTCCTTTTTTTCTAACAGAATTAAGTTGTGAATCATTGAAACATCCTCCATGTGAATATCTGGGCTGGTGGCCGAGTGGGAAAATAGCCTTTGTGTATTTGTAGGCTGCAAATAATATTAATGTGTTGTTAGGATTTAGTCAACCTGTGTGAGGCTCTTTGATTCAGAAAGAATTCATACTTTGGTCTGATTTAAGGCTCATGGAAATTCCATTCTGGGCTGTGAGTAGTTGGCAGAGGTTCCCCTCAGCCTAACATTTCTGATTACTTGTGAAGAGATGAAGATAACTGAGGCCCAGCCTTCACTCTTAAGAAGTCTGCTGAATGACTCCACCTACAACAACAGCTAGTGCACAATAAGTTCAACTTACACAGTTAATTGAGGACAGGTCTGTGGTCCAAAAGAGCCACAGGAAGAGAACATAACTAGAAAAAGCTACTGCAACTGGACTTGGGAGCAGGTGAGGCCAAGTTCTTCCCAACACAGGGGAATGACTGTTCAGGGGAAGGGGACAACTTGCTGCAGAAGACAGAGTCTCCCCCTCTGACAGCACAGAGCAGGAGAGAATTCCACACCTGATGGAAGTCCTCAGAGCACAAGACAGTGGCTGTTCTGCAGGTTTCATGGTAAGGGAGTTGGGATCCAGCCTATTTTAGATTTAGGAAGTTAACTGGCAGCTGAAAAGAGGAGCAGCTTCAAGGACTGGGAGAATGTACATGAGACACAAGGGCAGGGAGTGGGGAGAAGGAGTTATACCTTATCAAGTTTATGTACATGTGATTTATCACTTCTTACTTTTTCTTTTTGAAAAATTACATTCTCCACCACATTTTCTTTGTCTCTGAAATATAACTACTTGTCTCTTTTCTATGGTGTTTTTGAGGAAAGATAATCTGAGCACTAAATGTCAATGCAGTTATCCAGTAAAACATCATAGTGGTATTCCTAATATGGAAGAATATTCCTAGCTTGCTAAAAGGTCTTAGCAATTAGACATCTTCATAGCAAGCGACATCTCCCAATTATTTTCACATATATTTATGTTGTTTTTCATTACAGTCCTGTGAAATGGGATGACAGGTGTTTTTATTCTTATTTTACAGGAAAAAGAAAATAGTTCACAGAAGATTGTGTAAGATCACATACCTAATTGTTGTTTTAATTGGGACTATAATCTGTCTTCTGATTCCAGTGCTCCGGTATTCAGTCAATAAGCACAAATCGGGCATACCTTACATGGCAGGCAATTATGACAGTTCCTAGGAAAGGAGCAATATGCAAGACAGACACTGTACCTACCCTCAAGAGATCTAAGAGAACACAAATCAATTGACCAACATGTCCAACGAAGTGTGACTCAGACTGTGTCAGCAAAAAGCAAGATACTATGGGACGAGAGGCTAGGACATGCAACCAAGCTTAAAGAGGTCAAGAAAGATAGATTTCTTTTAAAAAGTATCTTCTAACTGGAGATGTGGGCCAATCCAAGAGGGGTGGTTGCATGGCAGCTATTGTTGCACAGTTGAGAGGTAAAGTGACTAGTGGAAAAATAGAGAAAATTATTCTAAGTAAAATAGGGGCCTGATAGGGGTCTACATGAAGCCACAGAGAATTTCCACTCTGCAGTGTTACTTCTGTGTGTGTGTGTGTCCCTGTCATTGACAAAGTCACACATTGTCCATCTGTCCATCTGTCATGTCTTTATACAAATGAATTACTATGTTTAATATAATATATCCTCACATACTTAGGGGGACAAGGAAAACCCCGAAGAAAGATTTATTTGGTCACCACCCTTAATGTACAAAAGTAGAGATTTTATGGAGAAAAGGGGGACTCAGGAGACATCTAATAATCCTCAAGAAGCATAGCTGGTGGGAATCAAAGTACAAACCTACTACTTATCTCCATGATGAGGCATTGCAGAAAATAGGGGAGGCAGAAGTTGGTGTTACATCTCTGCAGATCTCAGAGTTGGGAGATAATGTGGAATAGGGGTGGATTATAAAAGTGCTACACAAATGTAAAGCATTTGGGGAGGACTTCCCCATACTGCTTCCCAACAACACAGAACCAAAACCAAAAACTGAAGTAAAGCACTTGGCCTTCTTCACCTATTACCCCTTGGTGCCCCAGAATGATCATAGTCTGTTACAAATGCTTGTAGTATATATTCCTGGGTGTTATTCCCAGAAAACTGAACCTACAAAAACTTATAATTGAGTTATTGACCTTTACAGTTTTTTCAAAAGAAAGGCCAATGAGTCATGATTATGCTACAACTCAAGAGCATCTGAATTTCTTCAAAGATGAAAGCTTAAGATGAAAGTTTAATTCTTGGCTCTCTTTGATATACCCAAAATTAAAAATTTGCATTTTCTAGCCCTGATTTATCTCACTAATCTTCAAGTTATATTGGATTGATTCTGGATATATCATTTAGATAATCCACCATCATCCTATGTATCCAAAAGCTGCTGTTGTTTAGGGGCCCCCTTTCTTACACAATAACAACAAAACAGTCTCCTTCTGAATTGCCCATTTTGGTTCACTGAACCATAATCCTCCAAAATAAAAGAACTTCAGAATATCTTACATAGAAAAAGACCTCAAACCTCTAATAGCACGACCTCTGTGCTTTCCAGATAAAATGATACATAAGTTGCTCTGTGCTGTGATTAAGACTTGAATCCATGGCCTTTAAGTTAAACAAACAACAACAAAACCTGAGACTCAGAGTCAGATGACTTGAATTATAAATCTTTTTCTAATATCCTATGCTTAAGCTCTTCATCTGAATGATGTACATGATAGTGACAATCTTACAGGATTTAATTAAATGAGGTAACGTATGTGAGGACTTTTAGCACGGCTCAGAGGATTTAGTAGATGTCTCAGCAGATGTCTATTGAATAAATTCACTCCTAAAATCAATTGACCTTTTCTAGTATTTCTTTTCTTTAATAAGATCCAGTTCTTTATTTTTTTAGTAATTATTTATTTTCATATGGTGCTAAGGATGGATCCCAGTGCTTCACACATGCTATGGAAGCGCTCTGCCATTGATCTACAGTCCCAGCCCCTTTTCTAATATTTCTAATAGCATCTAATAGCATTTTCAGTGTGAACACTCTGTTCTCATTGGCTGGATACCTGAGCACCCTTGGGTCAGCCATGAAGTCGTGTTATACCATCCACTTCTTCCAGAATGTCTACTCTGGCCAATTTAGATAGACTTTTTTCTTAAACTGAAAGGCATGAATCATACCCTATCTTGCATCATTGTTCTTAATTGTTTCATTCATAAATATGGAAATTCTACTCCTCTGAACAAATTGTAACTCTTTGAGCAGTTTTTAGGAAGTCTACTCAGGGCCAGAGGTGCAGCTCAGTGATAGAGTGCTTATCTATCATGCATGGTATCCTATCATTGCTGGTTCAATCCCCAGAAATCCTCTCAAAAAAGTAAGAAAAAAAAAAAGCATATTCAGTAGCCCCTCCACAGTATATTGTTGTGGACTCAAAAATGTAAATAATAATGAAAAATCTTAACTTTCATAAAAACAAACTATAGAGAACTCTTCCTATAGAGCAGATTCATATGCACAATCATTTTTTCCTGAAGCAACATCCTAACTATGGTAGAAATTTTTAGGCAAAGATGATTAGAAATTGAGAAATATTTTGTATGCCATAAAATGCATTCGTTTTGTAAAATAATCTAGCATATCTAAATACCATATACGGCAGATTAAAGGAAAATGTCACTTAAAATACATCAGTCATTCCTTAATTAAAAAAAAATCACAACCACATTGTAATATATCTTCTCCAATTGAAGTATCCTGATCGTATTTGTGGATAGTGAGCAGGGAATTTGCTGGTTCAAGATTAAAGGAAAGGGCTGGGGATGTGGCTCAAGCGGTAGCGTGCTCGCCTGGCATGCATGCAGCCCAAGTTTGATCCTCAGCACCATAACAAACAAAGATGTTGTGTCTGCCAAAAACTAAAAAATAAGTATTAAAAAAATTCTCTCTCAAAAAAACAAAACAAAACAAAAAAAAACAAAGGTGAAGATGAGGAATTGTTTTTTCTTCCCATCTTCCTGTTTACAGTTGATAGTTAGTTTTATATTTTCTATTACCTTTTTTTCTTGGATTGGCTAATAGCTAGCTTTATATTTATAAGACAGGTACAGTATTAGCCACATTCTACCTGTTTGGAGGTGCCAGGATATAAAAGACAAAATGTACTCATGGCTTCCTTTGAACAACATTCTGTTTCCTGCTCTTGGAATCTTGGTTATTATGTCAAATAACTGGACAATTTGGTGGGCATGGCTCATGAAAAATAAAACAATTAGTCAAATAGATCACATTTCTGAGTCCATAGGCTAATTTCAACAGAATTGCAACTTGACACGGTATATTAAGAGTGACTAAGAGCTATACATCACCTATCACAGTGAAGTCCCTTTCCCATTGAATTGCACATCCCATATTCATAGTTTGCATCTTGTACCTCATTGTTCCTGACTTGATTTCACATCTCATATTGCATTTTGCAAAGTTTCTAGGAAAAAGAATAAATATTAATGTAGTAGGTGCTTGTAGAAGTTGGACATTTTCTTACTATGGCATCTCTGCTCTACTAAGTTTTGCAGCAGTGATAGTTGAGTATTATTACAGACGTGGTAGTCTTCTAATGTAAGATATATTCAAGGTCTTAACAAGTAAGGAGTCTGGATAACTAGATTATATGTCCTATGGCCAATCCAATAAAAGCTACTTAGAAATTTATATTTTACCCATAGTTGGAAAAAATATAAAAATGATTTCTCACTTTAACACTAACATACTGAAAATTCTATTCACTGGGTTCTAGTATTTTCATTCTTGTAATTCCCAAACCTATTAAGAAAGCAGTTATGCCAGTTTCTTTCTTTGAAACAATTCCAACTTTGTATTGTAGATCTTTCTGCAGATATGTAGAGATTTATTTTCAGTGGTACACAAAACAGAAGATGGAATCATTTGTTTTAGAAAGTACCTATTTTGAAACTGAATTTCTCTTCTTTGGTATGATCATATTAAGTTCAAGTTTAATTTTTTATGAAAAATAAAGTGTTTGATAAAATGCCACAACTCAATAAATATTAGCTGAATGGAGATATTAATTGAAGTTAAATAAAACTAGTTTTAAATATAGTCTTTCTCCAGAGGGTGAGTTTGATTATGCTGTTACAGTTTTCAAAATTGTTTTATTCTTCCTGAGGCTACCATATTCATTCTGTTCAAACCAAAGTCTCCAAATAAAAAACACTAGTTTTTCTTCCTCTTAAAAATAAACAAGGGCTGGGGATGTGGCTCAAGCGGTAGTGCGCTTGCCTGGCATGCACAGGGCGCTGGGTTCGATCTTCAGCACCACATAAAAATAAAATAAAGATGTTTTGTCCACCGAAAACTAAAAAATAAATATTACAAAATTCTCTCTTTAAAAAAAATTTACAAATTTGATTAACTGCACGGCATACATTTTATTTATGTGATTTAACTGCATTTTTTTCTAGGTTATAAATTGTGCAATACAGGAAACTCATAGACTAGAACTCAAATGAGAGCTGTGAAAAATTCAGACATTCTGTTTGCCTTGACAGTTATCTTATAGTCAGTAAAGTTTTTTTGTTCTTCTTTTTTTTTTTTTGGTATAACTCTTTTTCCCTCTTGTTTGGTCACCTACATACTCCATTCCTCAACCATAGAAGCAAATAATGTCTAAAATTGGCGCTGGTTTTGATAAGTCAGGGTGATGACATCAGCCCAAGTTCTAGCTGCTGGAATGCAGAAGTGTACCATAGAGTGAGTCGTGGGAAGTTAAATCCCAACATAACTCTTCTTGTCATTATGTCACTCTTTGAAGCCAAGGCTTGTGTTCAAATGTCCCACACCGGTTACACACAGGAATTCTCCAATGTCTGCTTTGTCAATGTGGGAGAGAGTAGAAGGAAGAACTGCTTTTCTATTTTAAAAGACAAGAAGTTTAAAATTATATATGATGCACAACATCAATGTCTTTAATATTATCCAACTCTACACTTAAAAACAGAATAGTAAATTTTACATTATGCATTAAAATACCATTTTACCATAGTTAAAAAAAAAAAACCTATGAGATAGATCTGAAATCCACATCCATATGCCTTAGAGGTTTTTCTAAGTTGTATATAAATTTACAGGTCCATTATATAATCAGTTATAACTCTGTGATCATACGCAGATTGCTCTTTCTTCAACATCTGCTTGAATCCTAAGCATTAATTCTTCAGCCATTAGTAAACAGCACTCACTTGGTTGAAGTTTTAGCTAAATGTGTTGCAGAATTTTTTTTTTTTTTTTTTTAAGCCTCAACAACACGGTGAGTGGGAGCCAGGGAGCATGGGGAAGCATTGCTTGCTCCTAAGTAGTTGGAAGATTTGCTGATGTGAGGAGCTAGGGAGTGGAGAAAACTTTATCTCCTATTCCCAGGATTCCTCCTGTCCCAGCCCTGAGTGCTTGTTAGAAGAACTAGCAAACGCTAGCCAGGGGGAGTTATTGGGCTGCTGGGTCCCAAGAATGACTGGCTCAAGCTCTTCCTAGAGGGCAAATTGCTGCATCAAGATGCGTCCCTTAGGGGCTGGCGTTGTGAATCAGTGGTAGAGTGCTTACCTAACATGTGTGAGGCACTGGGTTTGACTCTCAGCACCACATATAAAGAAATGAAATAAAGGTCCACCAACAACTAAAAAAAAAAAAATCTTTTTTAAAGAGAGGCCAGGGATTAAAAAAAAAAAAAGATGTATCCTTTACTCTACTGCCTCCAGTCAGAATCAATCTAAAAGTAAAGTCAGCATAGGCTGTGCAGCGAGGCTGTGCAGCAGCTCAGAAGCTGCCAGAGGGCGGTGCCTGTCTGGGGTGGCAAGTAGGGTACTTTTGCAGGCTGAAAATCACCATAAGTACAAGAGGTATTAGAAATAGAAAGCACACAATATCGGGCTACGGTTTTCATTACCATTGTCCTAATGCAGAAACTTCTACTTGTGTACATGCACTGAAATGATACCTGAGTATCTACTACACTCTCCGGATTGCCACTGTGCCTAACCAGTGCCTAAGGAGATGCCTGGCGCTAGGGAGGCGCTCAACAAGTGAGAAGCTCAACTGTGAAGTAGAAACCCGGATACCTCAGGAGAAGAGGCATTCTCAATGCTCTGGGATTACAAACACAACCCACAGGTGCTGTCACTTTTCTTCGAAGTCTCCATTTCCAGCCCGACCTGACCGTCCCACACCCTGGAACTACCTACCAAAAGCGGCGACCAGCAGACTGACAGCACGCACATGATCCCCATAAGTTGGATGGCCGTCTCAGTTGTGATCCGGCCCCACTGGGCACTGGACTGCGATGCCGCGGCTTTGGCCCGGCAGCGGGACACCAGGGCCTTAATGGTGGCCAGGTTACAGGCGAAGGTGACCGCCAGAGCTAAGAGCCCCAGGAAGGCGAACGTGGAAGCGAAGAAAACGTTGCCCCAGTTGTTCGAAGAGTTAGTCCCGTTGCCCCCTCGCCCGGTGCTGATGAAACACCACGTCCCGGGCCACTGGACAGTGTACTGGCCTACACCCAACACAGGCAACAGGGCAAAGGCCAGCACTGACAACCACACACAGAACAGCACCGCACGGGTAGCGCGTGTCTTCATGTGGCTCGCATACCAGTGTGGCGCCCGAATGGCCAGTGCCCGCTCGACGGCCATGGCGCTGGCAATGAAGAGCGAGGAGAGCCCAAAAACAGTCATAGTCAGACCGAAGAAGGTACACAGCCGCCCCGACGGGTCGTGCTGCTCCCAACGCTGCTTGGAGAGGTACACGACAATGACCACCGGGCTGGTTAGCAGCTGCCCGACCAGGTCGGTGAGCGCTAGCCAGCCGATGCACAACAGGAAGGACTTCTTGCGTTTGCTCTCCCGGCGCCGGTAGCTGCGAGACACCAGCAGCATGGCTAGCGCGTTGCCCACGAAGCCGGTAATCAGCATGGTAATTGGGAAGGCCACGGACACTGACCCGCAGTCTTCGCTGGACCCTGGGGGCCGGGTGAGGTTGCCCCGCGCCTCCGCGGAGCGCTCGTGAGCCCACATGCCGGGGTAGGAATTGTTGAGGCGGGTGCAGAAGGGGGCGCCCCCGCCGTCGCCCCGGGGTTCCTTCATGTTGGCTTTGAGGTGAGGAGTGGATGGCCCCCGGAAAGCAGCAGAGAGAGCTGGCAGTGGAGTCTCGGGCAGTGACCAAGGCCAGTGGCGACCCAGAAGGGGACTGGACTGCCCTCCATGGTGCGGGGCGCAGCCTCCGCCTTGCTCCGCTACTCCCGCCTCTGCAGTAGCGCCGCCGGATCTTTCAGGCTAGGAAAGCGGGTAGTACGCTCGGGAAAGCCTCAGGCTCCCAGGCGAGGCCGGGTGCCCAGCCCCTCTATTAAGTCCGAGGGGGCGGGGCGCCATGGGTGTGGGCTGAAACAAGGTGGGAGGAGGGCGGAGAGGCAACTGAGCGCTTCTCTCTGCAGTCGGCTGGCTTTTCTGGCCCGCAGCGCTGGGAAAACTTCCAGGCGGACTTCTCTCCTGACCTCCCTGCTCCTGGCAGGACCACTTGCCGTTTTGCCGGCCACAGCGCCTCCTCCAGTTCTCCCGCAGGGGAGTGTCTGAGGGTGGAGAGCTGTTTAAATGTCTCACTGGGCTTCTCAGGAGAGCCGCTGACAACCGACCTGAGCACCTGTCGTCCTTCTCTAGGCACAGACGCTCAAACTGGGACCTTCTCCCGAAGCACTTTTGTAAACCCTCAAAGTGTAAATCACTTATCCTTAAGCAATCTACGCAACCACAGTCCTTCATATAGCTTTGCTTGGACAATGTTTTCTTACTCGGGAGCCTAGAATGGTCATGAAAAGGCCATGCTGTCCTGCTCCTGGGGCGCCACTTAAACTGCAAAGTTAATACAATATCTGGAAAGTCAAGGGTCTAGACACCGGGAAATAATCAATCCCATTTAAAGACGAAGAAATCCCAACTACTATTCTGTCCCTTCTCCCCCTCCTCTAAAAGGAAGTCAGCTAAAGCAAAAGTTGCTAGAAGCAAATGATGGCCACTTACATATCTGAAAGAGTGAAATCAACTGCCCCCAGCTGGAGGAAGCAGCATTTCCTTACAAAGCGTTCAACAATCCTTCTCCATCCCTTTGCTATTTCTCTAATAGCACTAGAAACTGCATTTAGCTGATAAATGCCTTAATCCACATAGAACCTTTTCCTGTGAAAATAGGATAATTGCCTAGTAGCATTTTCGTGGGCCAGTATTAATTTTTTTTCACAACGTTTCAAAACCACTTTTATCTTAGATCTTCCAAAACACTATTGCTACTATTATTACTCTTCTTTTTAGGCGAGGTAACTGAAGCTCCATGAAGTTATTAAAAGGATGTGCCCAAAATTACTCAGCTATTTCCGGTCCATTCTCCTGAGCAGTGTCTTTACTGATACCATAACTGCTCTCAGCAGATGAAAATTAATGGAAACCAGTTTTTCACAAATCTCTGGAGGTGTGGCTTCTCCACCTCTTCACATTGTGCAGAAAATGAAGATTTAAAAAAAAATTTACAAATTTCAGTTTCCCTCATACTTAAAAAATAATACTTAATCATATTCAGAGTGAATCAAAATTTTTGGCCCTAGTTTAGGTGATGTTCTGTTGGGTGCAAGTGGGTACACAGTTGAAAATATGTCTTTCTTTCTGATGTTTTGATTCTGTAAGTGCTTGGGAAAAAAAATCATTATAGTGTTGTATAATGTTTAAGAAAAAAAAAAGCCAGAATGTAATTTAAAGTACACTTGATCTACCTGCATTAATCACAATACTAATTTTGTTTTTCTATCATCTTTTAAAAGTTCCTGCATTGGGCTGGGAATGTGGCTCAAGCGGTAGCGCGCTCGCCTGGCATGCGTGTGGCGCGGTTTGATCCTCAGCACCACATACAAAGATGTTGTGTCCCCCGATGACTAAAAAATAAATATTAAAATTCTTTCTCTCTAAAAAATAAAAAAAGTTCCTGCACTTTTAATAAAATGTCATGCTTACAATGAAAACTACTAGGAAGGAACAGTAATTTTTCATCAATAAAATTCTAGTGTAATGTTATAATTAAGAAATATTATTATTAATTACATAGCAAAGAAAGTAAGCCTAATGTCATTACATTGTTACTTTTAAATTTATGAATAATTATTTAAAATGATTTTCTTCAATTACACTGTATGCAGTAATAAGTTGGACTTCTTAAGAATGACAAACATCAGGTGATATATTAACAAATATTAAAATTAGCGTTTTTAGTCACCTCTACACCAATACATTAAATGTGTTGTTTCATTTTGTGTAACATCTCTTTAATTCACCATTTTGTTTCATCACAGTCTGTTATTTGATTTGCTGCTATTCACCCTGTAAACTAGTGACTTTGAGGAGTCATACAAAGGAAACTGTAGTTGAATTCTTGTTGGCACTTTTAGCTCAAGTTATTACAGAAATAATTTGCAGGCCTTGGTCTGAAACAACATCACCCCCTAGTGATCTAAAAGTTAATAACAAGCAGTATGCTATCTTGACAATTTCTGGTTAACTACTGCATGCTTTCTTAGGAAACCTGATTTCTTTCTAGACATCTATTTATTACGTAACTGTAGTTGCTTTGTTTCACATTAAGATTACAAATTTGCACCTTTGATAAATCAATAAACTTGTGGAGGATTAAATAAAGACCACGTATTCAAATGTTTTTAAAAGTTTTAAAGCAAAACTCACATTTTAAATTCTGCCCTAGAATTATTTTAATAAATTGTACCCCTGTATCTTATAGTTTTTATATGTATTTATATCAATATTTAGTGATGTTCACTTCTGCTGAACTTCAAGAAATCTTAAATAGGGATACAAATATAAAATAATGGGACTGGGGGTGTAGCTTAGTGGTAGTGCTTGCTTAGCATACGTATATGCTGTTTTGATCTCCAATACCCAAACAAACCCCACAAGATTAATAATTAGTTCCACGTAATCAGGTCCTTCATTACTTTATTATGATGGGAAGTATTTGAAATTGTTTCCATAAAGTCAACTGTTTAAATATATTTTTCTCATTCTAGGAACACTCATTGAGCAACTAGTCTGTCAGACCTAGTCTGTTATTAGGGATACAAGAAATCACATTAAAAAAAAGTCTCTACATCAATAGTTTAGTGTGAATCTCTTCATTTCTACACAAAGAACACTGGTATCAGTCTTGTTTTCTCAGAATTATCTGCCACGGAGGCAAGATCTTATATGAATCTCTTCACATGAAACAATTATGTACGGTTTTCATGACTGAGTTAAATTTATCTCAGAAATGCAAAGTAGATCTTTCAATCATCAACCAACACAATTACCACCTCAACAAAATAAAGGTGATATGCTGAAGTCTTTGCTAAATCAAACAGCTGCTTGCACCTAAGAATCCTGTACTATAATTGCCTTATTTACATGTCCAATAACTTCTTACTAGAAACTGAGCACTATAGTTACAGCATTGCAGTGTGATGCTACATTACATTGTTCTGAGGATTACTGCTCTACTTGACAGTTTGTCTGGATTCAAATTGCCAAAACTTTACAGCTAGCTATTGGTAGCTCTGTTGTTTTCCACAACTGCTTTTAGCCTGGTTCCTGGATGGATACTCCCCATTCCTCTAATGACTCATTAGTGGGTGATGAGCACCATCCTGTGGTTTCCTTGATTCTAGGGATCCTCTTTTCAGACTCATCCACTGGATTAGTGTTATATCGGTCCATTCTAAGCTTTAAAACTGCTTTTCTAGCTCAAGGTACGCACAGTGGAGAACGTACTCCTTATGAAGAATTCTATTGTTGTGCGTGCAAACTCAGTCTTTAAAGGCAAAACTATTATATACTTTCACAGGTATGTAGTCTTCCTTTGGCTTTATGGGTCTCCACAGTTTTAACTACTAGACATGGTTCTGGGCAGTTGTACTTTATTTCTTTGGAGGTTCTCATTGCTGGGATCTTCTTATGTTTGCAGTGGCTTTTCAACTCTTAAATCTCTGGCCCTCTTTGCCAGGAGGCTCTGATATTTTTCCAAAAGTAGGGCAGCACCCCGTTAAAACCTTCAGTTCATATGCAGGGCTTTGTTTTGAGATTAATTCCCTTTGGGGCTGAGGTTGTGGCTCAGCGCAAGAGCTCTTGCCTAGCACGTACAAGGCCCTGCGTTTGATCCTCAGCACCACATAAAATTGGATAAATTATAAAATAAAGGCATTGTGTCCATCAACAACTAAAAATCCCCTTTGAATCCTTTTCAGTTATTTACTAGAATTAAAAAAAAAAACCAAAAAACTACAGTTTGTTAACTGCAAGGCAATGTGATACAGGAATAGACATTGCCAGAATTTCAATGTCGCTTCAAAATTCTCGTGTTTAAATACAATGGCTAATATGCAAGGTATGATGATGTATGTCTGTAACCCTAGTTACTCAGAAAAACTGAGGCAGAAGGATTAAAGATTTGAGAAAAAAGCTGGGGATTGTTCAATGATAGTTAACATGGGTTAAATCACAGGCCAGAGGCTAATGTGATGGCATATGAGTGTTGAAGCCACGAGGGGCTTTCTCTCCAAGAGGAATTAGTTCCCCTTATTTGCTGCTGCCTGCCCCCCCTCACCCCCCCTTTTAAAAATAGCCTTTCCGCCTTCCATTATGTGAAGATGCAAGTAAGGCCTTCTACTAAGCATCAGATGCTGGGACCTAGATCTTGGACTTACTCTTTATATATTACCCAGCCTAACCCAGCCTAAGTTATTGTTGCAGCTGCAAAAAAAAAAAAAAAAAAAAAGACTAAACCAAACATCAGGGAATGTTTTAAATAATAAAAGTATTTTATATATACTCATAATGTAGATAAATATATATGTATACATATATCATTTAAATTCAATTGATTTTTTGTTAAAGGCATTATAAAAAAGTCTTGAAAAAAATTAGGTCATCTGTAAGGAAACATAAACCTTACTATACACTAAATGGATCACAGATATTATGCATGCACCCCTGATGTAGGCTAGTGAAAAGGGCCTTCACTTTAGCAGCAGTCTTTTGAAAAGCACACAATCCTAGTCTAATCACAAAAATGACAAACTCTAAGGAGTCACTCTATAGGATACACAAGACCAAGGTCTTTATGAAAAAAAGAATGAGAAACTTGTGAGATCAGAATAAAAAAGACACTGCATCCAAATTCA
This sequence comes from Ictidomys tridecemlineatus, assembly GCF_052094955.1. Lineage (NCBI taxonomy): Eukaryota > Metazoa > Chordata > Mammalia > Rodentia > Sciuridae > Ictidomys > Ictidomys tridecemlineatus. The sequence continues at coordinate 55,913,224 of NC_135487.1, forward strand.
GTGTGGTACTCTTAAATGGGTCATGAAATTTAAAAAATAGTGAAATTTAAATAAAATCAACAGTTATTAATGTTAAAATACTGGTTTCTTAGCTTTACAAATATACTATGTAATATATTAACAACAAAAAAACTGGATGAGGGTATAGGGGAACTCAATTTTTGCAACTTTTTAGTTAACCTAAAATCATAAAAAACACCTTTTGACGTATAATATTCATACAACATGCAAAAATGTTATCTGTACAGCTTTGTGATGTTTTTACATAGGTACATACAATTGTAGCCACATTTGATAAATACAGTTCTACCAACTAAAATAATTTTTCTACCCAGTGTATAAACATCACTGACCCAACTATTACGATAGCCATGTCTGTTCTTGAACTTCATGCAAATGTAATAGCAATGTGTGACCCCAGTGTGACCCATTTTCAGGATGCTGTGTACCTGAAAACATGTATTAAGGCTTCTACATAAGTGAACCAGGTCAAGTTGACTGCTAGTTTTCTATATGCATATTTTGAACTTAATTACATTTAATTATGACAGGCACACAAATGTGATAATTGTGGGCTTTTTACATTTGCTTCACATATTTTGAAATAAATGCACAAATTACTTTCTTGGTCAAGTAATTATCACCATGTAGAAAAAAATCATTTTCTTTGCTCTCAAATCTACTTTCCTGAAATCTCTTAGTTCTGCATATTTTCCTTTTTTCAGAGTAATATCCTCCTTCAGTTGTGGTGTTTCATCAATTACCTTTGACATAATCATTGATAGTTTGGGTTTAAACCCACCCTATTTGTTTTTGTTTTATTTTCTTTTATTACTATTCAAATGACCCATCCTTTATAGCCCTTTCAACTTTACCATCAACTTTCATGATGTATAACACTCTAATGTACAACCACATTCAAATACTGCACTTCCATTTCTTGCCTCTTGAACTATGTACTGTTGTGTATTTTCCCTTGTACATATAACTTCAATAAAATATAAACAATTTCCTCTTAAAGATAATTATGTAATAGATAAACCCAATTAGCACTTTCTATGCTCTGTGTGGACAGTTTTCCATCTATTGTTAACTAACATCCTTTCTCTTATTGGCTTGTAAATTCTAGATTCTTAAACAGCTGGTTTGGATTTCATCTTTATTATCTAAATACATTTTGACCAAAGAATAAGCCAATTTTTCAGTACAAGATATACTGTCTTTGGGCTTGCACTGCTTCACATTTCTTACCATTATCGTCTTTTCTCTTTCAGCAATTATGATCTGGAACTGAATCTTCATGTTTCCTATGGTTGGAGCTCTTACCAGTTTCTTGCATTTGAGGTAGTTTCCCCTAATGTTACTTAAGAATTAAGACTTAAAAATACAGATACCTGTGAAACCCCTCTTTGGGACTCTCCCTATAAACCTGAGTGTCCTGAAGCCTCCTGTGTCCTCTCTCACCTCTCTGAGTATATTAATATAAAGGGATAACTGCACAATGTAAGATGGAAACTTAAACTAGTGTTGTTCAGGTATCATTGTTAATCACAGTATGTTGGCCAATATACTAAAAAAGTACTGGTGTGCTTCAGTTGAAAAGATAAATCTTGGATTGAAGTGAGTCTTCTATTTCCATTTTTTTCTTCTCACCTTCTAATTCACCTTTTTATTCTAGAAATAAAAATTTAGGTGATTTAACTCAACTTCCCTAACTGTAGGCTTTCAAATCACATCTCCAAGCACTTCTTTAGTCAAAACCCACAAACTGATAACAAATTATTTCCATTCATTAAAAACAAAACGTCCTCATGATCATTTTTTTGACCCATGGAGACTAAGTTATTTCTATTAGAAAACAAAAACAGCACTTAAGTTGGTGGGGTGTGGGGGGGTGGGATGTGGGGAGGGTTGGAATTCCCTACATTCTTACTATTATCTTCAATACTGGCTATGAATGCCATAGCAAAAAGATAATAAACATTAATAATGCCTAGAGATAGTCTTGTATATTTAGAGCTTATTTGAATGTGGACACTTTCAGATAAATCACCATTCAATACTGTTTAGATGAAAGAATCCCAAAAAGAAATTTAAAACCCAGCATCTAAAAATAAACAGCTGTTGAATGCTGTAAAGTGATAGTTTTAAGAGTAATTCAGGAAGCACACTATTGCTGTAACAATTTCTTTTAAACCAAGCACTCATATAAAAACATGAATATAAAGAGTTTAAAAACTGAAAAATTAAAAGAAACTTTTTTCCTAAAAACAAACATTAGATCATAGCGTAAAAATCTGTAATTTCTAACAAACACCACACTTGATGCTTGACTCACAGACTTTATTTACATTTGTCTACAGCATCATTTCCTTATGAAATGAACTAGTACAGCTCAGTTAAACCAAGAAATCATAATCATCTGAATTGTCTGTAAACTCCTATTAGCTAAATTTATAACCTTGCATTTGCTTAGTACAGCCAAAGTTTTAAATACAAGAGAGCACAAGAATAAACCAATGTAACATGTAGAATCTAGATTATCATCTGGGCAATTTAGAAGGTGAACTTTCAAAAAGTCTGAGGCACAATTACAAGAGAGTAAAATTCTTGTGCAACCTACAGTAAACGTAGCAAGGAAAATTAAGACATAAAAAAACATGGGAAAGCTTGTAGTAAAAATATTATGAAAATATTTCTACATAAGGTATTTTGTTTTTAGATTGGTTGAAGAGAAAAACATTCACATTAAAATAAAAACAAATGTAATTTTGTCTGGTCTGTCTACTAAATACCTTAAAATGTTTAAAATTGTATTTAAATTGCAGCAGACAATGTTAAGGAAAAAGAAAAAACAAAAACAGAAACAAAAACAAAAGCAGTATCCCATAACAAAAAGCCCCCAAGCACAATTTTTGATTTCCTCTAATACTTACCTTGCATTGTCACTGAAGACACTGTTAAGAGAAACCTTTTTATTTTTAAACCAGAAAACCAAATAGAGCTCAAGTGACCAGATTTTAATTCTGAGAAACAAAACGCTAAGAGCATTTTAAGCCATAAGTTATTTCAAGTGAATAGGAAAAAAAATAAAATTTTGCTTATATCATGCAGAAATAAGCATTCACTTGTTATCCAGAAGAAAATTTTATGTAATGTGCTTAAATATCAAGGCAAATATTTGAATTCACAATTGTCTCTGTTGGTCTTTCATCGAAAGGGATATACAGTTCAAAAGCTTTCTTCAATTTGCTCATTAACTATGATTTAGCCTTTTCTACCCTATCATATTTGATACTAGATCTTTAAAGGATATCACACAAAGCCTCTTAAACTTTTGAGACAAACATTTTGAGATTAAAAAAAATAATAATAATCAGGCAACCATATCAGTAGAGAACAGATGAACTGGACTTTCTTGCCCCAAATTATGGTTCAGAAAGGAAATGAACAACACCTTTCTCCTTCTTCAAATCACAAGATTCTTTTGCACAAATGTGGTGGTGCAAAACTGGTGTGAAGCTGCATAAAAGAGAGACAATGATTCTAAGGCACCCTCAGCATAGCGAATTTCAAATAAAGAAGTTTCCAGTAGGCTGCTTTACAACTTAAACTTGTCCTGGCAAGAATTACTCTGATATAGGTTAATAATAACATTAAAAAGGTTGTTTCCAATGAGTTTACCACTCTTGCCTCTATGCCCAAAGTACAGGCAAGCCTACTTAATCCTGTCTTAGCCAACAGACAGAATATATTTAGAAATAAGTATTTAAATTAGGAAACAAAGGTACTTTGTTATGCTGAGATGGTTTTAAATGAAGCAAATGGTTGTAAATAATGAATAATAGACCATCTATTTTGGGACATTATGGCTTAAAATGCAATTTACTTTTAATTTCACAAATAAACACAGTTGTATTATTCTGAAAAGCAATAAAGGCATGCACCTCTACTAGCAGATTTAGCACTTCTGACCAAGTAAGACATCAACTTCTTAAAAAATATGCTTCATGCACTGTACTGAATTTTTTTGTTTAAGATGTAATTTTTAATACATTATTTCTTTTTTGAACTTGAACGGGAACCAGAATGGGACGATCCAGAAGATGACCTGTGGCGCCTGTAAGACATAATGGACAAAGCAGGTAATCTAGTAAACTAGATCTGTATTTCAGCATTCATTAAGATTGTAAAAACAACAACAATAAAAAATTTAAACACCTTGATGCTAGAAAAAGGAATAATTAAAAACTAATATGTAAACTTACATACATAAGATAATCTGGTGTTTACAGACTTGGATGTGAGCCTAGAAATTGTTTAACCGTAATTTAAAACTCTATAATTGAGAAATATCTTCTTATTCCAAAATATAGCCACCTCTCAATTATTTAAGGTGATGAAGAGAAGCCTTGCAAAAATGCATATATAAACAGATATTGTACAACAGACTTATAAACTTGCTAATGAAGTGTGACTACACCAATCTCTGAGATACACTATAGAAAGTGTAATAAGTCTATATGTAAAACCAATACAGCAAGGCTTTCAAATGTGTAGGAATAAATATATTCATAAATAATTAAATTTTGGAAATTGAGGTCACACAAGATGATTGTACAATTAGTTATAGTGTTATATTCATGCAGCTAATATGAATAAGTCAATATCAACCTGGGTAAAGTAGTGGTGTTCCGTAGGGGTTGGCCCTGGGCTCAGGGTTGTTTAGTGTTTTCACCAATCACCTGGCTTATGGAATAGAGAACATGTTCATTAAGTTTAGATGACAACAAACTAGGGGGATTATATGTGGCTAAGATAAAATTTGCAGAGTGGTAAGAAAGCAACAAGAAGGAATTTCACTCAAGTACAGAGTAATTTTCTTACAAAGAAACAAATGCACAGAACTAAGACTAATTGTGTGTAATCTAGTATCTAAACTTTAAAATGTGAAGAAGCAAAACTAAGCATTCTGTACAAGTGGGAATGTATCTAGGAATGAGATAATCCTACTATCGAACCCAAATATAATCAGATTTTACATAATCCTTCTTTTCACATGCTAAGAGGATATAGAAAATTAGCAAAGAATACAAATTAAGTCATTAAATGATTATATAATTAGACACTAAGAACCAAGAGAGCAAATGAAACTGAATAATTTAGCCTGTTGCAGAAAAGGCTGACAGATAATTGCACTCTCCAAATTTTAAAAATATCAAAAAGACAAGTAATCCAGTAAAGGTCCTTCTAAAAAAGTATGGTTTTGGACACCAAGATGAAAAATTTATTAGCTATAAGGAACAACTTCCTTATAGATGAAGGGCATGAAACAATTTGCTACGGTAATGCATTTATACATATTTAAAGACAGATTCCTAATGATCTGAAAGTTAATTTTATTGGATGTCCTAGAATTCCTATCAGTTCTAAAATTTAATTTAAAATATCATAAATTACAAAAAATCAACCCATAAATTACTTCAACATACAACTCTGAACTGCAATCTTTAAAAAAAAAAAAAACAAATATAACCGAGAGTTGGCTATAATATTATACAAGGAAATAAAAATTTAAACAAAATGATCTAAGAATAGTTTGATCTATATTCTAAATAACTTGATCAAAGTATAAGACTAAACAAGTAATGTTTTTTAACATTTAAAGATGGAAAGTATAATTTAAAGGTGGAACAAAGGAGACAGGAATCTAACCCCTGACTAGGAAGTCTAGCTTATCTATTAAATATACTTAAGAACACCCATTCTTATTTCTACAGAAACCCAAACCTTTCAGGTGACCGTGATCTTGTTCGTCTTTTTTTGCGATCACCAGGTGAAGAAGATCTAGAACGACTTCTCTTTCTGTTCCTCTCAGGAGAAGATGATGAACTTGAATAAGATCTTTTTCGTGGGGAAGAAGAGCCCCTGTGGGACCTGGAGCTGGATCTTCATTGGTTGAGAAACAAATCAAACATTTCATTAAAAGAAGAAATGAAGAAGATTGTTCAGTTTCCAAAAATAAACAGGATTTATAACAACTATGAAAATTTTATATGAAAGAATACTTACTGCTTACTCAACAGAAGACTTCTGGATGAATATGAAAATACTCTATTTAAATATTAAGTTATTTTAATTTCATCTCTCTTTAAAAGCCCACATACTCATTATTTGTAATTAAAACCAGCATTATAGTATTAATATTAACTTTTTTCTACATAAGATTTTTAATTTAAAGCATATAAATAGTAAATTTAGCAGATAACTGCAACTGTGTGACATGTTTAGAAATTACACTCTTCCATGTGGGGAGAGAGTATGTATGCTAAGTACAAATTCCCAAGGAAAACAAACAAAACAATTCTTTATGGAATTAAGCAACTCATAAGTTAAGCTGCTATATGAAAAATATGGTACAGAAACAAGAACGAACAGTAATTGTAGTAAACTGCTAAAAATCCAAATAAAAATGAGTAACTTTAAAACTTGATTTACATTTATTATATTTATGAAAGTACCACTATTCATGAAATATGAAGTGTTGACATTCACATGTTTCAGGCAGAAGTAAATGTACAATATTTAAGTGCAAAACTTTTTTCTTCATTTACATAGTTTGAAGGAATTTAGCTCAAACTTCCCAAAAAATTCACCTTTGGGCTTAAAATAAAACCAGAAAGCCCAAAAGGAGAATTCTTTGGAAAGTTATGAGCAAAGAATAATGTTTAAAAAGAATATAAAGGCTGTTCTATAAATCTTATAGTGTTTCCCAAAGGGAATATCAAAGTTTACAGATATTCATTTAAGTTCTAAAATAAAGGACTAGAATACTAATACATAATAAGAAAATGCATTAACTTTTTTTTGGGGGGGGGTGCTCAATACAAGTGTGCATGTTATTCTTTTCTCTTTAAAGATTAACTTCATTTGAACTACAAGATCTGACTCAAACTAACACCAATTAATTATGTTTACCAAAATAGCCATTATTAAACTTCAGTGGGATTTTAGCAGTTTTCTTATTTACCTTAAATGCCTTTAGTAAAAACAAAGGGAGTGTATTTTATCCAGTACAGAAAAACCTTTCAAGAGAGCTCCTACAGACTGCTCTCTCTACAGGTTTGACCAAATACAACTTGAAAGTTCACAGCAATGCTTACTTAAGACTTCATCCTACCTAAACTAACTAATCATACTACCTGAGTTAGTTTTAAGACAGGTGTCTGTTCTAACAATACTGTTTATAATACTATTTAAAATTAGAAATAAAAAAATGTACACAGTACTCTGTAGAAACTTTATCTGACAAATGGCAAAGCTTTTTCTATAAACATTTGCCTTGCAAAACAAATCTTGTTTTGAGACAAGATTATTTTTCTTCCTTTTAATAACAAACTTTTCTTTTGCATATTAATTTTATTTGAACACTACTGCAAAGGAAATCAAATACTAGTAGTGGTGTGATGATAAGATTTGACTTCATCTTCCTACTTTATTAAATCTTAGGACAAAAATAACAAACTCTGCAATAATGGGAAACAGCCACCTTAATTCAATCATGGGAATGTCTTGGCACACGGCTCGCAATGGAAACATTTCATGGTAAGAAAATTAAGCCAAGGCAAGTGCATTAGTTTTCTAATGCTAAAATAAAATTAACAAGTAGAAGCAAAATAAGAGAGAAAAGCAGCAACACCTTCTGCAGCCTTTAAATATTTTTCTCTCTGTTGTACAGAGAGATGCTACCTCATTCACCTTGATTTCGACCCACGAGATCTCGAACGTTCTCTGGAACTGGAACGAGATCTTGACTGCGAACTGGAAGAACTTCTTGAACGGGACCTGGAACAACATGGAAGCATTTTTTTTTTTTCCCCCAGGACCACTTAATTGATCTCTGTGATATGAACACTGAAAGAAAGACATACATTAGAGTTCATTTTCATATAAAACATAAATATATAAAATTAAGACTTCCAAAATTTTTAGAAATCTATCACTTTTCAAACCTGATAAAATTGCACTAAAACCACTAGGTTGTAAACACAGAGCACCACCATAGTACTAGAAAAACGACAAATACTTTTATGCTCACAAATAATTTATTAGAAGCCACCCAGGACTAATATATCCAGGAAAATAGAATATTACAATATATATTTTTCAAGAATGTTCCTACCACTATTACTTATGAAACTCCTATTTCTTTGTAGCCTAGCTAGCATGAAGCTTTAAATGTTGGTATATACATATTTTAATTCCTGTTTTTCTACTTACTCCGTTTAGAGAATTAAAAGAAAAATTCATAACAATCCTGCCATTGCTATTTACAATACTGAAAAATGACATAAAAGAAAATATGGTACATTTGAATTCTAAAAATTGTAAATAACAGACTACTATATTTTATTTCAAAATTACTTTAAAATCACTTATTTTATGCTACCAAGCTTTATAGTATTAAATAAATAGGTAACTATTAAGAACTTGTTAGCTAATACTTCATTCCTAAATACGATTAAAATTCCTTGTCCACAGTATTACTTAACTGTGAATAGAATTTTTTTCAAGAGAATGCTGTTTATTTAAGGCACTTCTTTTTCTCAGCCAAAGTTTTATTTTTATTGCCAACTATAATTACAGAATATGCATTTTTTTACACTACCAAACAAAAGAATATTTAAGTACAACACCAACTGAATCCTCTACTTTATACCTGGACAACCAAGTGATAAACAGTAAGACACTGAACTAATATGGCGGATCTTGTTCTTTATGCAGAATACTGATATCAAAAGATTACCAAAAATTGTGTAACTATGATTTCAATGCTCAGAAAACTCTCTATACTAACCTTTAATATCCTGAAATAATAACCCTTCACTGAACCTAAACATTTCTAAATGTAAGCTATTTAGATATTTAAATATCACTGTATGTCATAATTTAGTTGAATTTTTAAGTTTATTTTTAAAAGTCAGAATGCTAAAACATTAAAGGTTTCATATTAAAGATTTCGCATTTCTTAAAACAGTAGACAGTATGCATCTACATGGCACCAGAGTAAAAAGTGTTTTAAAAGGTGACTTGAAAGATCTTTTACATAAAAAGCTTATTTAATTAAAAAGAAATTTATAAATAAAGAAGTTAGATACTGACATTTTGACTGGTGTTACCCTTGACCTGTACCCGTTTACCTGGACCTAGACCTTGAACTTGAGGGGGAGGATGAGCGTGATGAAGATCGTGAATGTGAAGATCGAGACTTTGAGCGACTTCGTCTATTAGATTTCTTTTTATTACTATCTTCTTCTTCACTGGCATCAAGATTATATTTTGAGAGATCAGCATCATCTTCATCCTCATCCTAACAAAAATTCATTTATATTTAGACATTTAGATATTAATGCTACCTACTAGGGAAAAATCCTGGACATCTGCATATGAATATAAGCACTTGAATCTCAAAGTAAATTCATTCTCAAATTCTGAAATATACCTATTCTATTTCTCATTCAGCTAATCAGATAGATAGGCTAGATAGGTGTAAACCTGGAAGTTATACTCTTTTCCTCTTTTTCTAACACAATATATTACCATGTTAGTTATGAAGAACATTCAATTCTACTTCATAAACAAAAGTCCCAGAGTCTAGTACCCTTAGTCTTTAGGTTAGAACTTGAATCCTTTTTTCTCTAGTATATCACAGTAACTCTCAGCTAGTCTAATTCCTGAAGTCCATTGTGGTACTCCAATATCTCAATATATTAACACTTCTCATCCTGAAGAACAGGTCAGATAAACACAACTCATTTGTTTCTGGAACATTTGCATTCTAGGACCTTTTATGATCAGCCTTCAAAGTACCCCGAATGTGGACCAAACAGCCAAACTAAAACTTACCATCTGGCCCCACAGAATATCAGGTGCTGTCCTCATCATTCTCTCTTCTATTCTAAGAACAGTGGTCTACGTATGAATTTTTAATGTCTGGTTTGTTTTCTACTAAACAGAAACTATCCGCTGTTCTGTCTGATTCTGCTCTCTCCCACCTCTTTTTACTGGCTCCCTCATATCATTTAAGTCTCAGCTCAAATTTTACCTTCTCATAAATCACCCCTGAAACCAAAGTAGTCTTCTTAATGTGATCGTATCATGTGTCTTCATAGCTTTATTAGTATCTTGGTCATTTACATCTGCTCTTCTCTAGAATTTAATAAGAGAAGGGTGGTTCTTTCTTGGTCACTATTTTATCTTAAAAAACAAAAACTGTGTGGCAGAGTAGAAACTAAAACCTTTATGAGACTATATCTTTGTCAAGGCTCCAAGATTGTCAAAATGCATTCATGTTTATGTAATAGTTCAAATAAGACAAATGGAAAATAGGACATGGAAATTATTTACCTCATCTAATTTATATTTAGAAAGATCTTCATCCTCATCCTCTTCTTCTCCCTCTGATTCTTTATCTTCAACTTCCTTTAATATAGAGGCAGGACCAACTGCCTTTCCTCTGTATTTTTTCTTTTTACGTCCAAACTAGAGAAAAACAGTTTCAAAATATTTCAGTGCACTGAAAGTGCATTAATATTTTTTAAAAAATTATCTTTATATATATAATATCTATCTTATAATTTCTTTATTTTTATATTAAATTTTTATATATGACAGAATGAGTTACAATTCACATTACACATATAGAACACAACTTTTCATACCTCTGGATGTATACAAAGTATATATTCACTCCAATTCATGTACTTTGGATAATGATACCCATCACATTCCACCATCACCGTAAGCCCTGTCCCCCCATCCCTCTGTCCTATCTAGAGTTTGTCTATTCCTCCCATGCTTCCCCTTCCAACCCCATTACCAATCAGCATCCTTCTATCAGAAAATATCTGGCATTTGTTTTTTTGGGGGATTGGCAAAAAAATCCATTTACCTGCAAATGCCATAATTTTATTCTCTTTTTTTGGTGAATAATGTTCCATTGTGTATATATGCCACTTTTTTTTTTACTCTATTCATCTACTGAAGGACATCTAGGTTGGTTCCAGTTTAGCTATCATGAACTGTGCTGCTATAAACATTGGCTGTGTCCCTGTAGTATGCTGTTTTTAAGTCCTTTGGGTATAGACCAAGGAGAGGGATAGCTGAGTCACATGGTGGTTACAATCCTAGTTCCAAGGAATCACATACTGCTTTTCATATTGGCTGCACCAATTTGCAGTCCCACCAGCCATGTGTGAGTACGCCTTTTCCCCCACATCCTCGCCAACACATAAATTGCTGGAAAAGACTCAACTTGTATTTAAAAACATTCTCCTGAAGATAACATATTTTCCTTATTTGTATTTAAACTACATAACCATGTCCAGCTTACTTCATCATATTCTCCATCAGATTCTTCTCTTTCTATATATTCAACATTTTCTCTTTCATTAAAACCACCACCGTATCCTAAAAAAGAGAGCACATAAACTGTTGACAATTCAAGTAACAAAAACATACCCATATCACTTCCAAAAAGGAAAAAGAAACTCCAATCAATGGCAGTTGCCTATCCATATAAATTATTAGTCTTTTAAAAGCAAGTTAAGAATAACCACAAAGAACAGTCTCAAAGTTAGATATAACTCAATTTAAAGTCAAACTGCTATATTTCCGTTTCAATAAAAATCAAGGATTTAATATCACTGTCTACCAGTTCCACAAAGCTTAAATTTTGATACTGCTGAGCTAAAATGTAGTGATCCACTAACTAGAGCTTGGAAAATTCCTAATTTATACAGGCAAATAAAATGAAATGATAAAGGTCACCCTATGGCTTTGGTTTAATTTTTGTCTACATAATTATTTTTAGTTCACAATTAAAAGTTATTCAGGTTTCTGAAATAACTAGTAAAGCTTCAAATTAAAACTATTCTATTATAAAGTAGTTAAGATTAGCAAACCCCTATTTTGATATTCAACTAATGCTTATAACTTGGCACATTTTGACATAAGCTTAAAACTGGAATAAGAAATGAGCTACTTTTAGAAAAAGTGAGATAAGAAATTTTGAATAAGTCTTTCCTCATGACAAAGAGGTAATGAAGAATAACACAATCTAACCTGTTAGGTATTTCAGAACAATACCAGTACACAAGGCCAATGATTCTCAGATTTATGAACTTCATGAGCCCACAAAGATGACTTTAAATTTATCAGTTGTGGCCATTAAAAAAAAAAAAAAAAAGACACTTCCAAGTTTTTCTTTCTGAAAGAAAATCACATCAATACAGCGTCTCTTTTCTTCATTATACTTTGTTATCATTAAAAAGTTAGGAAAGATGAAACTCTTCTTAAAAACCACATGATTTAGATAGGCAAAAATTTATAAAAGAAAAATAGAGCAATTGAACAAGTTTGATATTACAATATAGTTTTCATCAGTGCAAATAAGTCCTTGTTCAACTGGACAGGATAATTCATATATGGAAGCATGTAAAAATATTAAAAACAATCCTATTTAAAACCAAGGAGTTAGGCTTTTAGTGGAGTTCTCTGTTCACCTTTAATATTATAAAAGTGAAAAGAAATATGGCAAATATGTAGAAAGCTGAAGACTACTCACATAGATAATTTTGTTTTACAATGAATATGACAGCAAATACCATGCTATCTTCTTATTTTCTCATACAAGTCTCAGAAAAAGAAACTAGTCTGTTGACAACATAGATAAGATATATTGTTTGAATTGTATGAAAAATCTGACTCATGAACTCTTTCCCTGCACAAGGGAAACATAGTAGCTCCATATCATAAAAACACTTGGGCATGTCATTTTTACCAAGTAAAAGATGAGGTGGAAAAATGTCATGTCATTTATGCCCAGTAATAGGTGAGCTGGAAAAATGGCAACATACTTTCTTTCATTTTGTTGATTTAGTACTCTACAGGTAATATATTCAAAAACCCTTGCTGCTTCTTCTTTTTTTTCCTGTGCTGCTGGGGATTGAACCCAGGGCCTTATGCATGGCAAGGGAAGCACTCTACCAACTGAGCTTCTGGTTCTTGACGCTTTCCCAGTGCAATTCTCTCCCCACAAATCAGTAACAACACTGAAATTAGGTAACCCTCTCAGTCCCTTATTTAAATATCCTTTAGATACTTCCTATTAGGAATGAAATATAAACTCTTTATTATGACTTATATGGTCTTGCTGATTTCTAAAATGTTTCCTGAAGCTAACAAGGAGCTAATCCAATATGCTCAATTCACTCAAGCTCACAAAACCTATTCTTATTTGAGTAAATTCTCCTCACATCCTTATTTGAATAACTCATTTTTACTTCTTAAACACAACTTTCTCAAGAGGACTTTTAATCTTTGGCACAAATGTCTATTTTGCTCAACAGGTGATCACAGTACACTGCACAGTGGTTTATGAATATTTTTTCAATGAACAAAGATAAATACTGTTATCATCTAAAAACTTTTAGTTTCTTTAGAAGGCTTTAAAATACAATGGTAGCCATTTTTTTCATTTCTTTATAAGATTTTATAATATCAGAGCTTAGATAAAATAAGTAATCACAAATGAAAGCTTAAGCTGGGCATCATGGTGCACTCCTGTCATCCCAGGAGGCTGAAGCAGGAGGACTGTAAGCAACCAAGATCCTAAGCAACTGAGTGAGTCCCTGTTTCTAAACAACATACAAAATAGGCCTGGGGATGTAGCTAGGTGGTCAAGTGCCCCTGAGTACAATACTCTGTACAAAAAAATACAATACCCTGTACAAATCTTAGAGAAAAAAGGATGAATATAACATATACTTCAAAAAGATTATTCTAACAATTTTTTGTGATTCTATTCTCTGAACAGTTAATTTAGCACCTGAGAAGTTAAAAAAAATTAACAATTGTAAAGAATATAAATTCCAGTGTATTAACATTATTTTTATAGTTATCCTTAATAGTTCAATTTTTTTAAAAAAAGTGGACAAAAATCCACATAATGGTAAATTCTAAAACAAGAGATTAATTACTGTATAATAATATGATGGAATTATGCTTAAGACAGTAACTTTCAGAGGTAGTGTATCATTTTTTGGCTTAATTCACATCCTGTTCCAATGCTCTCTTGGAACTCAGATAGTTTCATTTCAAATAAGCTAAGAGGAATTGAAAAGCAAGAAAATGAGCTATTTTGCATATTCAACTGTTGCCAGCAAAAATAAGAGAAATGGAAATGGTTTAGGATATCAGAATGATGAAAAAGCTGAGAAAGGAAGGAAAATAAGAAGGTATAAAACACAAACTACAGATTTTTGCTACAATAAAATTTGAAAGAAGCCATGATGTAGATAGATCAAAATGACTAAGTAGAAAAAAAATTTTGAGACTAAATTTTAAAAATGGTCATTTCAGTTCAGGAAAAAACAAAAGAGCTCTGGTACAAACTGGGTAAAAGGGGAATTTATAGACTACTAGGTGGCTATTTTTCCATGACAAGACATAATGGTATTTCTGCTAACAGTAGTAATATAAAATGATTTTTTTTTTTAAAGATAGAGGGGTGAGATGAAGGAGCTATCTAGGGTAAAGAGAACATTTAGGTTTCTGGCTTATGTAACAATTATGGTGGGTGGAACAAATCATGAGAAAGAAACCACTGGAAGAGAACCAGGTCCTCTTCACATTCAATTAGGATATCATAAACCTAATATCTGTATGGCAATGCTGTATGAGCAGCTGAATACATTGGTCAAAGAAGTTTGAGTTGGAGTCATAAATTTGGGTACCATGGTGTGCCAATTGTTACTTAAAACTTGGGATGTGAAGAAAAATTACTGAAAACAGAAAAGGCCTAAAGAGTGGACCTTTAAGAATCCCAACATGCAGTGGAAAGGCAGAAGACAGAAGAACCAGAGATGCTAAGGAGAAAAACTAACTTTGATAGGCAAGAGAAGGAAAAAAAAGGGAAAGTCTTATGAGTTTAATCTACTTAATCATCACAAAATCCATGTGCTGAGTAAGATGTAAAAAACGAAGGTGGAAAATGAAGAAATATATAGGATCATTAGGTCATAATGTTCTCAGATGTGAAAATATAAACTTGAAAAAAGGGCAGGGGAATAAAAGAAAAATGTTTGCTCTAGTAGGTCTAAAAGATTCATCACCTTGATCCTCAGAAATTGAGACTGTGAAGGTGGTCCAAAATTAGAGAGAAAAACAGGCAAGTAGTTTATTAACTCAAAAATCTGAAATTATATGTAGAAGCTCTTGACTATGTGATATACAAATAGTTGAGTGATAAAATCAGAAGTATACAGACAATGTGTTTGGGGGAGTTGCTAATAATGGGAAAACTAAATTGTGTGATAAAGTTTCACTATGACACTGCAACAGAGCCAATGGTAAATTATTATGTTAGCCAAGGATTACCAAACACCATCCAAACAACCTGTGGTCTTTTGAGACCCACCCATGAAGAATTATGAGCATTTTGACAGTTCTACACTATGGAAAGTGTATTCTTAGTCAAGTTCAAGAATTATTACCTACTTTCATAGGAAAACCTCCTTTTTGGATGTACTACAAAATTACATGAATAGGAGACAATACTAATTACCAATTTACAAACATCTGAATCAGTGAGGGAAAATGTAGAAAAACATTTCTAAAAGTATACTAATGACCCTTCTTGTTGGGACTCCCTACCACTATTATTTTTTAATAAACTGTGAAATTATGTAACAAAAAAATTTTCTGTAAGGGAAAACAAAAAATCCCAGTTTTAAAAAAAACACTAGGGCAAAAGACGCAGAACCCTCAATTATTACTGTAATCTTTCAAAAAGGTGATATACTGGTCAATTCAACTTTTAGCTTCTTTAAAAATCATTTTGTTACAGCATGGTTGTATCTTACCCGTTCTTTCTTCTAATTTAGCATACTTTGGAGTATTACACATGTTACACTCTGATCTTCTGGCCCAATTTACATTACTGCAACTACAGAAATAAAAAAAAATTTAAATCAGAAGGTCATGATACAAGGTTAGAAAAATATTAGCATTCTACAATGTTAAAAGAAAAACTCAGATAAAATCACTAGCATAAAGCAATGTTTACTAAAACTGTAAATAAAAATCTATATAGCATGAAGAAAAACTAGTTGAGAAATGACAAAGTGTTAATGTCAGAAAATCTGCAGCCCTGGGCTGGGTGCCATCAATTTGAATTAAAGGCTCCACTAATTTTTTAGTCTGTGAATTCATCTCAAAGATGATTAGGGGCGTACTCTTAGATGTTAATTTGTTGATATTCCTCTCCTACCTCTACTAATCTGTTTAAACACTGAACTCTATAACCTACCAAATCCAGTAACTTAATCTGCTGTAGGAAAATTTCTTAATACAAATTTAAATTTTACAGGATCAGAAATTTATGTGAGCCAGGCATGGTGGCATATGCCTATAATTCTAGCAGCTTGGAGGCTGAGGCAGCAGAATTGTAAGTTCAAAGTCAACCTCAGCAACTTAGGAAGGTACTAAGCAACACAGTGAGATCCTGTCTCAAAATTTTTAAAAAAGCGGGGGTTGGGGATATGGCTCAGTGGTTAAGTGCCCCTGAGTTCATTCCTGGTACCAAAAAAGATATTTCCCTGAGACCCTTTACTGATTCATTCTTCTTCCATATAACTAGGATTTATCTGCACAGCAAAAAAGATGGAAGCCAGGAAAATCAATACAGAATTAAATTTAAACTAACAATAGAATCCTTCCTAATTAAAAACAATTTTTGATGGAAGACAACTTCTGATTCTAAAATTACTTTGTTAAATAGTCAAAATGAATTTTGTGATGCATTTCCCATTAATGATAGAAAACTAAAACATTTTGAATTTTTTCTCAATAATAAACATTTATTTACTGGTATATATAATCCATTATAGTAATAACTATTTTTAAATATTACATTTAAAAAATGCAAAAAAATTTAAAAATTTCTATTATATAAGATTAAATGATTAACAGCCAAAAGACCTCCAATTTAAAAGGATACACTGACTTGTTAATGTGATTAATAAGTTTGTAATATTAACAAGGGAGTGACTGGATGCATTAATGGCAGGAAGAGTGAAACATAATTTGAAACACATACGTTTTACACTGCCAGTCATTAGCACTAAATAGTCCTCGGCTCTTTTCTGCAAGTGTCTTTCCTATTTCAGTACCCCCAGCCTTCATCATTTTTGCTTCAGTTGTTTTCTCTGAAAATAGAAAAATAATGCAATATTAATCCGGGGAAGATACAGAAACGATCTGTACATACAATGTTAATAGAATCTTCTTTAAATACTTACCCCGACCACATCGATTACAGCTGGTTCTTCTAGCAAAGTTTACATTTCCACATCTGAAAATAAAAAGCATTTACAGAAATCACATAAGTCATGTGAATGTTTAAGGTGTCATCATCACATTATCCAGAAGTTGTGGATTTCAGAACTCGCATCTGTCATGTCAATAACATTAATTATAATAAAATCACAATTTAGCTGTAGAAAAAGTGACTTGGGAGTCACAAAAACAGGATAACAAAACCCAGTTATGTGGCCTTGGTTAAATCACTTAGGATCTCTGCCCTGGTATTTTTGTATTAGCATACACCCTTACAATGAAACCCCATTGCAAAGCTTAAGTGAGATTTTTATCCTGCTTCAGTAATTATTGAGAAGACATCAGGGAGATTTAAACAAAAACACCAAAGTACAATCTTAGTACAGGAAACAATAAGATATTTACAACGTTGCAAAAAGTTTTACAAGAAATACAAAATCCAATGGGAAAAAAAAACCGATGAGGGGTGTTTTTAAACACTGTAAAAGTTTCCTGTATTATTACATACTGTAGAATAGTTTCTTTTTATAAATATATTTTAATGCACAGAAGTATGCATTTCACTCTTAAAAGTCCTTCCTCAAATATCTGAGGGTGTTGTCATTTCACAGGTGACCAACACCACAATGGTCAAAATTTGTTATTCTATATGTTTTGAAGGTTTTCTACAGTGTCTTACCACACCTAACAACTCCATTCCTAACATAACTTTTCTGTTCTACTTGATATCAGAGTTAGACTTCAGTCTCTTCAGATCTTAACACTGAACCAGTATTAATGACTGCCAATTAAGGAGTATATGCTGAATTTCATTTTCTACATACACTACCAAGTTATTCCATCCACTCACTACAAGGAAGCAATTCTATTCCAGTTTTTTGGATGGTCTAAAACGAAACTAGAATTAAACACTGGTTTGTCCAACAGATTTTGCTCTTCACTACCATGAACTATCCAGGGCTAATTTAGTAGCTGGAAGAAATTCAAGATTTTTATTTAAACATGAAATGTGCATTAAATATTTTTGAAGTCTCCAAGTAGACACATCTATTTGTGTGCCTACAATAAGATCCGCCTAAAAACAATTCAATAGATCACATTGGGTTTAGCAACAATGTCAAAAAGCAGAGTCACTAAAACACGTGGTCAGGCGTCTTTCAGGGCTGATGCAGGCAAAAATACAGGCCTTTCGACTCGAAAAAGACAAAAACTGGATTCTTGCATAAAATTAAAGATCACTTAAGAGAAAAGATGATAATTTCCCAAACCAAAGAAATCGAGTCGAGAAAACGGTATAAATAAAGGCAAATGTACGATTAAAAATACAGAAAACAAGAAGAAAACGACGAGAGCAAGAAAGCGACGTTTTCGGCAAACAAGAATAAAGTTCTGCACGAAAAAGTCACGTGGGGGAGATCCAACACCGAGCTGGCCACCACCGGGGAAATTTCCTTATCTCTGAAACCTGGCCGGGGAGGGGGTGGGGTACAGAGACGAAAGGGTAAGTGATCTCGCAATGCACAAAGGACCACCTTGGAAAGATAATGTCGAAGAAACGCTGGTGACAAACCCAAAACAAAAGGTCCCCGAAAGACATTCCTCAGAAAGGGACTGGGAGCTTCCTTTCCGCCTGGGAGCCGGCAGTTCGCCGCCTTAACCCGGCTTAAGGAGCGGGAGGAACTCGTAGAACAGCAATTGCCGAATCGACCTGAAAAAATTGTTCACTGATAAGTACGTCCCCAATTCGGGTCCCTTCATGAACTCACTTTTTGTCAGGGCAAATCCAGTCCCCGTCACTGACTCGGAAATTCTTGGTCGACATCTTGGACGCCACCACCACAGCCACCCGCAGCTACGTCTTCACAGGAGGAAGCGGGCCAGGGACTTTCGGCATCTCGGGGCTGTCTCCTCGGCGCCTGACTCCGGCCCCTTCGCTGCGTTAGGATTTGATGATGAGGGTACTCAGCCGAGATTGAGTTTGAACGATATTATACGGATCAAAATGCCTGTGCAATTGTTTCCTGGCTGAAAAGTTAAAACGCAAAGAGCTTTTCTAGAGCTAAATTTACAGGCACCGTTGGGACAGCCCAGGCAGGAGGCCTTCGTGGCACTAGAAGCTTCGGAGAGCCCCCTACAGGCGGGAGGACCCAGAAGAAAGGAACTTCCGTCTAGGTGGGCGGAGCTATGGGAAGCTGAGACGGAAGTGATTGTGAGCGGTACAGGGGCGTGGAAACGCACATTACCTAGTCTTTGTTTTGGCGTGAGGTGAAGTGGGTTGTTAAAGTTTCTGGAGTTTATTTTAACGAAGGACTGAACCTGTTTTTTTCCTTATGCATGTGGGTTTTCATTTAGAAGCCTACTTTTTTGGTTACCTAAGTAGGTTTAGCATAGCAGTATACACAAGGGAATCAACCAGTAATTTTAGAACTAGGATATTGCCAGATGTTTTTAAATTTACCAGCATCTTTTCTGGTTCCATCGCATTCTCTTTCCAGATAGAACGATATCTTGTATTTTAAGTTTACTCTCTCGCTTTTTAAAAATGAATTATATATATGTATATAGTTTGATAGTGAGCTACATAATGATTGTTTATTGTTATGTAATTTTATTACATTCAACATTATGTTTATAAATTCATCCTATCCACACAGATAGTTGCTTGTAGTATGTAGTTGTGTAGTTCCTTTACTTCACTTATGTATTATTGCAATATTACTTTTGGTGACAGCTTATGCCTTTTTCCAGGTTCTGTCATTGCAAACACTGGTATGAGCATTCTTAAGCATGGATTCTAGAACTTAAATACAAGAAGGTTTCTAGAATATGGCACTTATCTAGAAGAGAAATTATTAACTAATTTTTAGCTTTAGTATTTGCTTTAACATCTTTGGTAATTATAACATGTTGGTTGTTTTAGAGTTGTCAGCTGTTATCCCATAAGAGTTGATCACATTTTCCCAATCTTTTTACTTTGGCTTATAGTGGGTTTTATCCTGAACATTTTGAATATTATATTACATAGTCTTTGGATCCTGTTTAAAGTTTTGGAGAATGCTAATGATTTTTTTTGTATTTTGTTTTAGTAGCCAATTCAGTATGGTTCAGATCACAAATTCAATCTCACCCTCTGTGAGGACTGATTTCATGTCATTTGCCTTCTCAAGGGCTTTACTATGCTGCTTTGAGCCTATCCTACACATAGTATTCTCAGGGATTCTTTTGGTACTTTGACAATAGTTTAAATTACAGTTATGTTCAAAGATCTTTTGCTGTGATATTTTGGTCTGTTTTGCACATGCTCAGTTCAGGTGTGAACGAAGGACTGAACTTTGCATGGGTTCATACCTAGAATTAGGGAACCCCGTTCTTTGGCTCTTTCATTGCTCTTATACTCTTGTCTTAAGGACCTCTTTTCTTAGTCTTCTTGTCAGAAATATGAAGTTTCTCTTGGAATTTTAGCTTCTATCATTATTGTACTTGTCAGACTCTAACCTGGGATAAAATGATGAGAGAAAAGAAAGAAAACTATAGGATTTCCTCCACACCTTTCGGACCACATAGACCTCTTTTCCTAATTCATTAGTCTGAATATGCCTATCCAAGCCTATGCTCTCATCCTTGGGTTAATGCCCAGATTGCTGGGTGGGGTTAGGGGGAGAGAAAAAATAAGCTAAATATTTCCTAGAGACATCTAGCTCTCAAAAGTTGTTTTCACCCATTCATCTGGGCAGAAAAGTGGGGATTTTGTCAGTTATTGCTGCCTTTGTTGCAACTACAGATTCACTGAGTACTAGACCTCAGATCAAAGAAAACAGGAAAACAAAGCAGAAAAAAAATCATCTTCCTAAGCTTTGCTTTTCTACCTCAATTTGCCACTTTCATTTTACTCTTCAAAATCCTCAGTAATTTTATGTTTTTCCTTTCCTTTCCTTTCCTTTCCTTTCCTTTCCTTTCCTTTCCTTTCCTTTCCTTTCTTTTCTTTTCCCTCCCCTCTCCTCCCCTCCCCTCCCTTCCTTCCTTCCTCCTTCCTTCCTTCCTTCCTTCCTTCCTTCCTTCCTTCCTTCCTTCCTTCCTTCCTTCCTTCCTTCCTTCTTTTCTTCCTTTCTGTTTGACTTTGTGTGTTTTCTCCTAAGTTTTTCATTGTAGCAGTGGAAAAGATAGGCTATAGTGAGTTTGCTGCATGTTGCTTGGCACAGCAGTATAAGTTAAAACCATAATATGTTGCCACTAGGCATTCATCACAATGAGTAAAATGAAAAAATCTTAACAAAAGTGTTGGAGAACCTGTAGAGCAATTGGAATACTTCACTAATGATGGAAGTGTCAGTCTCTCACTTACAAGGTTCTGGCATAGAATTTTTGGTTTTATGATGGTTTGGAAGTGATAGTATTTAATAGAAACCATACTTCTTTGAATTTTGTTCTTTTTCCTAGTCTAGTAATATTTACATATATACTCATGATTCTGAGTAGTAGAAGAGAGCCTAGCCAAGCCCATCATGGGATCACAAGGGAGAACAACTGGTGTTCTACAGTATGCCATATTGCTAAGCTATGTAGTTCAGTAAGTTGGGTGGTGGTATGGTTTGGATATGGAGTGTCCCCCAAAAGCTCATGTGTAAGACAATGTAAGAAATTTTAGAGGTGAAATGATTAGAATGTTAGGTTTAACTTAATTAGTGGGTTATCCCACTGCTATGGATTAGCTGGGTGGTAACTGTAGGCAGGTAGGGTGTGGCTGGAGGCAGTAGATCACTGGGGGTATGCCTTTGGGATTTATATTTTATTGCTGGTGAGCAGAGCTCTCCAGGCTTTCTGGTTACTATATCATGAACTTCTTTCATCGGCCATGCCCTTCTACACTGATGTTCTGCCTCACTTAAGACCCAGAGTAATGGCATGTGCCATCTGTGGACTGAGACCTCTGAAACAAGAAGCCAAAAATAAACCTTTTCTCCCTTAAGTTGCTCTTATTAGGTCTTTTGGTCATAGCCATGCAAATCTGATTAAAACAGGTTCATTAAATGCATTTTTGACTTATGGTATTTTCAATTTAATGATGTGTTTATACTACAAAATTTTCAACTTATGTTGATTACATGCCTCATCATAAGTTTAGCATTTGTACTTTGGAAAATGTTTGTCTAGATCTATTAAGTCTGAACATATGCATAGACTATGACCCTGAAATTCAATTCTAAATGTATTATCTAAGAAATGCACATATATTCATTGAAGATATGTATAATAATGTTCATAGCTGCATTATTTGTTATACTCCCAGCTGGAAGCTTTCCAACTGCTTATCACATTGCAACCACATTGAACAGCATGAGTGTAATTCACCAATACATTATTAAATTGAAAACGTCTGACACAAAATGGCACATTGTATACAATTTCACTTGTGTGATGTTTAAAAGCAACAGAATTATTCTGCGATGGTGATTACCCTTAGGAATGGAGAGTAACTAGAAAGGTGGTAAGAGGAATAATAAAGATGCTAGAGCTAGTAAACAATATGCAGTTTACTGCATCAAAAGTTAACTATTTAGTAAAACTTTTGGGAGGAGAATCATTTGTCAACAGAAAAAAAACTGTACAAAAAGTCAATGATAACATGAACAAAATATAAGAAAATATATATGGAATGATCAGAATAGGTTGTTTGGGTCCAAGAACTACAACTGATTTTAAAATATTCTTGTAGTATAGAAGAAATCTATTTCAACTATTCTAACTTGAAAGAAGAATCCCTCAAGACTACCCATTCTGTAATTACATGTTTGCCAAACAATCCTCTGACTGATAATTTATCTTCTCTCCTGAGTGTACTTAACTTGCCATGGTGAAATACCCAGAGCAAATTATCCATACAAGTTTTTCTTCTAAATAAGTTCTCTTTATAGATTGATAAGTTTGCATTCTGACGTACATATCACTTTCTTATGGGTCCTCTTAATATGTTGATTCTCAAGAGGTTAATTAGCTCTTGTGGAAATGGTAAAGTTAAATTTCTGAACTTACATAGCCAAGAAACTGGCTCTGAATATTTTATTAGGGTTCTTTCTGCTTGCAAGTAACAAAAATAAAAATAACAAACCTGGAAAATGTGTGTGGTGGGGGCAAGAAGTATAAAACAGAAGGTGTTTGATGGAATGCCAGGGCAGGAGTACAATGCAGATTCAGAAGGAAGATAAAAGAAGCCATCCTTCCACACAGTAGCACGCTTTCTTAGTCTATTTTTGGACATGCTCTATGTACACATCATTTTCTTTCGTCAGAACAGCTTTCCTTACTCTTTCCTTAGTTTACATGACAGAAATAATACCCTTCTGAGACCTAAGCAAGTGGTGCTCTTACCTGGCCCTAACCCTAGCCATGCTTTGGAGAGTTTTCCTCTTAGTGTTTTAAGCTTGACCGGACCCCAAACCTAGTCTTGTGGGGCCCTGGACAAAGGGAGCTCTGAAATAGTCTATTGCCAAACTGCCAGATCAGCAGAACCTTCTGGTGGACATCTTATGCCTAAAGAGGACCTCACTCGCCTCATTTTCTGTTTCTTCATAGTCCTCAGCATGTTGCTCTCTTACTGAGTGTGGGGTTCCATCAGGTGCCCCAGAAGCTCTGGAACTGGCATCTGGACTTTTCCTGGTTTTTTCTTTCTGTTGCAACAGAAAGCCAATGTGCCCTTTCAGTGGATATCTTTTCTTGATTATATTCGATGTGGCCACATTCTGCTTCTGTTTTCAGTTGGCCTTAAGCTGTGTACAGTAAGAGATAGACATTGCTTGCCCAAATGAAACCTTTCTTGATCTTCTCAAATCCCACTGCTGGTAACCAGCAGTGGAAGACAGGACTCTAGTCAACATTAAAAGGTTCATATCATAGGGATGCTGTGATTAAGGCCTAGAAGGTTCAAGAGAAGACATGGTTGGGATGTTGGTTTTTTTTTTATTTTTTTAATGCCATTAAGTTTATGAATGAATAGAATTTCAAAAGATGACACTGGGCAAATAACTGTTTATAATTACTTGTGTCTTTTTGTGTGTGTGTGTGTGTGGCCATTATCTACAAAACATACTAACAACATTTGAAGGTCATTAGAAACTAGTTTTCATATGCATAATAGATGTTACAATGATATAAGTAATGATATAATTTGAGTTAAATAGATGGCATTAGGGAACTGCAGAGACAAAAAGATCTAAACTGTTTCAATTTTTAAAAGGATACAGAAAGCTATGACATTGTATCTAGTGTATTGCTACTTTTTCCTTGCAGTGGGAGATATAAAATCACCTAGGAATGACTCTTTGAAAATAAAGACTTCAAAGAGATGGTTCCTCTGGAAACTTTAAATGTTTTTCATATGCACGGATTATACCATAAATAGCTACATTAGTACCTTTTCCTACCTTTAGTCTTATTAATAAATCACTATACTTTACATGGGCCCACAACTTTTATAATTATTTTTATTATCAAAGAGTTGCTGTAGATAGTCCTTCTTTGCCAGATCCTTTTTTCAAATATTCCTCCAGGAGTTTGAATACCATAGGAAAAGCCCTGGATAATTGATATTCTTGCTTAAGTTTCCAAGTTTCTCTTTTCTGTTGAAGAGATTCCCAATGGTTGTTGATTTCTCAAGGAATTGAGAAATCCTTTTTTTTTAAATGGGGTGTCTACCTTTTTTCTTTGACTTTATTTTAAGAACAACATACTCCTTTATTCTTTGACTTTATTTTAAGAACAACATACTCCTTTATTAGCATGCTTGTAATGTGTGAATATTAATAGACATTCAAGTCTCACACACCCCAAATATACATCTTTGAGCAAATTTTGTCACATGGATTTATTCCTACAATTTAAAATAAATGTGCTGAAAGAAATGACAAATCATTAAAGAGTGTTTATTTAGTGCATTTTATTATTAACATTCTTGGAAATTCAGTGTATAAAAAATATGAATACACACACTTTACAACTCTCCTTCAACTTAAATATTCTTTTGTTTTGTAGAAATCATTGATAGGAAATTTTTGCCAGCTGGTGCTTCGGAGTCCTTTACAAATTAATTATAGTATTTGCTAGCCATGTGGGAGTAGAGCAGTCTAATTAGGTCAAGGAGGCTGGCTCTGCTGGAAACTGAAAGGCAAGCATGTATAAGGTATCAGTTGCAAAGCTACTGCCATGCTTTTTTGAACACATATTTAAAAAAATAAAAATAAACTGATACAAAGTTTATATGAAAATGTATGGGAAAACCAAATCATAACTTAGATAAAAACTTATCAAAGTTTGCCATCCATATATGGCAAAATAAAACAGCTGATACAGGACTTCACAAGTGTTCCATGCTACAGGAGGAATGAATGAGATGGTTCATGCTAACAGCATTTTCATTCATAAATTCACTCATTTAACATGTATAGGGCTAGAAATTTCAGCTGAAGAGAGAATGGTAAACTCTTTAAGGAGTGTACAAAATTTTGGTAAATATGGATATGTAAACAGAAAACAATGTTGAAAATGTGGCATAGGCATGCTCAGAGAGTATTATGGGTGCTCCAGGAGGACAACTGCCTCAAAGAATGTTGGGAAAGGAAAATGCATTTTTGAGTTGTTTTGTCACAAGTAACAAACCAAATCTGGTTAAATTTTATCCTTAAAAGTTTGGAACATTAGTGATGAGAACAAGTCATCTTACGTATGAAATTTAAGGCAGTATTCCTTCTCAGGATCCAACCTGGAGGCAGCATCCAAAAGTGAGAGCTTCCTTAAATATCTCACCCTAGTCCCTATCCTATAATTCCTGTAGTCTTACTCTTCAAAAATTGCTTTTTTCCCCAATGAAAAAATAGTTGAGAAAATTGTTCACACAGATGTAGGGAACTAAAAAGTTTTAACATTTACATTATTATAAAGGGATTGTAAATTCAGCAGAAATCAAGTCTTAACATCATGGATTAAAAATTCAAATGTTTATAGGGGCCAGACAGTAACGTAAATGAGTGGTGTAGGCCTGGGTTAGACAGTAGGGAACAAGGAAGATTGCAATGAGCTAAATACAAAGCCATTCAAATTCAACCTAAAAATAAATTATGTTTAAGTGAAAGAAAAAGTGCTTGATGGATTTTGAGGTCAGTAGGACAGTTGTTTGTATTCACTTCCCGTCAAAGAAATTCAGTTACTATGTTGGATTTCAGATTTCTGCAGACAAATAGATTTGAGGACATGAGACTAGGATGAAAAACACCTACTTCCGATATTCTTTCTCTTTGTAAGGGTTCCTTGTGCGGCCTTGTTAATATTTGCTTGGGCTTGTTTTCCCACAAGCTCTAAGATTTGTCTTGCTTTTTCCCAATCTTTGCTACCATTATTGGTTCTTTTGCTATAATCTAGGTACCATGGAACACAGCTGGAGAGTTTTCCTCAGATATAATTTGGAGAGAAATTAGAAACAGGAAAACTATAGCTTAATTAGAACTCTTCAATTTTCTTATTTGGACAGGAGTCACAGTTTATACCTACCCCGTCAATGTGCTTTCTCCTTGGTCAATGTGCTTTCTCTTTCATAAGTGCTTCTGGGGAGCCTCCAGCCATGGTTTCTCCTTAACACTAACACAGTTTGGGGTTCTTCTTCTGAGCTCTCCAATCACAATGTCCAGCCTCTTGATGAGAGAAGTAGAGAAACTAGTCTGTGGACAATTTATTTACTTTTCTAGAGCGACATCTTTAGGGAAAAGAAAAGAAAACAGGTACTTGGTCTAATGTCCTTGTCATGTGGTCATACAGGTAAATAAAATAATGATTTTTAGATACAAGCAGGTAACTTTTCTTCAGAAAGCCTTCAGCAGGATCTCCCTGGGTAAATATTACTTCCAGTAAAACAAACCAACAAAAACAAAACAAAAAACACCTGGAAACTATCCATTTATGGGTAATAGTTTTTCTGGAGAATGTCATACAGTGTTATGTAATGTTATACTTCTTTGAGGTATAAAATGTATATATTTCATAAATCACAGATTCTCCCTCTGTGATAACAATCTGTGAGACCTCTACAGAAATCTCATCTATTTTCCTGGGTCAGTGGATAGAAAAAAACTGGCAAGTCACACAGAATGTCCCAGACCTTTTCCCGCTGTCTCTTTATTGCCTGTATTCTAGAAATGATTAGTAGTGCTTGATGCTATCTTTGTTTTGTTGTTATTTTGTTTTGTTTTGTTTTTCTAGGTCTAGTTTGACAAACCAATACTGTGTGTTATCCTACTTGGTCATGGTGATTGGTCAAAGGCTATCAGAAAATATAATCAGAATGATGAATTCCCTATAATTTATTCAGGGAACAATGAGAGAAAAAAGTTCTCTCTTCATTGGAGTTACTAAGCTAGTGTATATGAATGTTAGACCCACTTTATAGAGGGAGCTTCCCAAACAAAGGAGGCAAAAACAATAATTGTGAGGGGATAGATGGAGATAATTTAAAAGAGGAGTAATGGGTAGGGAGAAAGTGAACTTTTTATTTATTCATTTTTTAATGTATTATTTTTTTGAGAGAGTGAGCTTTGAATGTAACAGCTGAATCTGGAATTTAACCCTATTTAAAATGTATCTATCCCTTGGACTTCCTAATCATATGAGCCAAGTCAGCACATTATCTTTTTGCTTAAGTTAGATTGCAGTAGTTTCTGTCACTTGCAACCAAGAATTCTGATTATTATTATAGCTGGAATTTTAATGGGTCCCAGTGGGTGGGCTGGGAACTCAGGACTAGGAAAATCCACTAGAAAGGAGGAATTCTCAGAGCTTCAATATTTTGAGATACAAGGAATATACATGTTATAAAGTTTTTTTGAAACAAGGAATATATGTATCATAAAACCATTTTGAACTTTTAACTCTAGTTCACACATAAACATTGGAATTCTAAATAAGTTTTGCAATTATTACAGCCATATTTTAGGCATCTCATTCTATGTATTTATGAAGGAATATTCTTCCTTCTTATTCTTTTTGCTAGCTTTACCCTGTATGTGACCTCTTTTGGGGGTATGTGACCAGGTGATGTATAGTGTTTTGTAAATTAGTCTTTGACTTAGGCAGCAAAACTCTACTTTAGCAATTATCCCTTTATATTTTAATTACCTATTTATATATATTCAGTTCCTCACAGATATGGAATGAATCTTATTTCCATAACTACAGCACCTGGAATATAGTTAGTGCTTAATGATTGTAGAACAAATAAAATAATTTTGTTTTTACTATCTCTGAAAATGCACAAACCTGACTAATATGAAATTGTACATACTTGACTCCCTCCCACTCTCTACAAAATGTGGATAGATATTTCAGTTGGTATGCAACAAAAGGTTTGATTGTGATGAATGCTATTATAGTTAAGGCATGCTTCAAATGTTTGCTGCAATAAACAAGGAATGACTGCTTTAAATTGTTTCACAGTTTAGAGTAGTGGTTAAAATCATGGGCCTTTGGAATTAGAATTGATGCTCTACTTCCTGCTAGCCTTACAACCTTTATCCAGGACCTACCTTTATCTAAGTTTCCTCACCTGTGTCATAGGAATTATAATATATCATATTGTTGTCAGTATCAAGTATGTACAATGTGTACAACTTTTTTAAACATACTTTTAAGTTGTTGATAGACCTATATTTTATTTATTTATATGTGGTGCTGAGAATCCAACTCGGTGCCTAACACATGCCAGGGAAGTGCGCTACCGCTGAGCCACAGCCCTAGCCCGGATATATTTACAATTTTGGCATGAAGAGTATATAGCACATAGTAAGTGCCACTTAAGAGTTTACTGCTATAATAATTATTCCCTAAAATTCACTTTCATCAAAGTAAAATGGGAGCATTAAATATTTTGTGAAGTTTAAATGATAAAATGCATGTAAAATGCCTGAGAGTATATACACAATTACCAGTTTTAAAAAACGAAACAATAATGCAACACATTTGACACTAAAATATACACACCCATGCACATTGGTAAACAGTATAATGTTGAGGTTAACAAGTACAGGTGTCAGAACCAGTTTTCTGAGTTCAAATCCAGGCCATACTGCATATTATTTGTGTGATCTTGGGCAAGTTTTTTAACTTCTCAGAATCACCTCTAATAAAATGAGGATAATGATAGTATCTACTCCCTAATGTAGTTCTGAAGATTAATCGCAGCAATCCCTCTAAAGTAATAAAGACAATGGAAGGAAAAGAGTAAGCAGTCAATAAATGTTAGCTCATAATATTGCTCTGAGCCTCAATCACATTTAGTAGTGAAAATGAGAATAATGATATCTACCTATTCAGGCTGTAATGGAGATAAAATGTGATGGTGCCCATGAAAATGTCTAGTAAATAGTAGGTGTTTGATAATGGCCAGTTTTCTTTCCCATCTTTATGATTGAGGAGTCAACTCTGAATTTTAGAGTGCATTCAGGTTATTAGTATAAGTATCAGCTGGATTTCTATGTGTGAATTTAAGAAAAGATAAGGTAGAATTTGATCAGTAACACATATTAAGCATTGTTTATTGAATAAATGTCATTCAGTTGGCTTATTAGGTATTATTTTCTTCCAAAAGCAGATGGTGCCATAAATATCTAATTTTTGTTAATTTTTTTTTATTTCAGTCACAGATAAATGACGAGTTACTCTTTTCAGAGAAAGATGGAAAAGTAGGCTGGTATTCCAAGTTTCTTGTAGCAAACATTGCTGTACAATCTGCTAGAAACTGAGGAGGATATTATTAATCAAAAGGTGCACAAGGAGGTAAAGAACTTCATTATGCTGTTTTGCTTCCACGACTTGCACCTGGAGCTTTTTAATGAACATGCCCTTTGGAGACAGGTGGCACTCTGCAAAGTGTAATCCTCTCTAAACCTCCTCTTGTCTCAAACTGACATGTCTTCATGGCACTGTGAATAATCAATCTAAATCTTAAATGATGTGAAAGGCTTTAGTAAGTCTATAATTAGTTGAAACAATTTTTTCCTGATCTGTAGGAGCACACATTGCTAGAACAAGGGAAAGAAATAATGTCAAAAAACAGCTGGAAAAAATTATGGATTCATTGAAAAAGGGAAGATTTTAAAAGATGGTAATGTATACTGGGTGAATAAATCCAGTAGATGGCAGTTTAGTAACATACAATATCGTCTTCTCATGTGGCAATTCATGTTTAGTAGTCATCTTTTATTGGAATATATAAGAACTAATATCATAAGTGTTATATATTTGGGGGGTGTTTTTTTTGGTGGAAAAGTTAATAGCTACCACTCCTGTGTGTGATCTCTGCTAGCTTAGAGAATCAAATTGTTATAAACTTAGCAAATAAAAGACTTTCAAAGGAACATTGAAATATTTTGGTGTTTTTTTTTTTTTTACCAAATTTGATTATCACCCAATTTACATTTAAGTACATAGCAATATTTTTTGGTTTTTGAAGAAATGATGAACTTGAGAATGTTTCTTAATATCACAATCAATAATGGACTTTCCTGAAAAATTGAGTGTAATTTTAGTACTTCATGCATATTTTCTTTAACTGTTTGTAAAGGCATTTAACAGATTAAGAGAGGCATGGAAAGGGAGTAGAGACACAGGATATCAGAATGAAAAGGTAACATTTTCAAGAAATTTTAAATGTTAAAAAAAAAAAAAGCTAAGAAGCCAACCTTCCCGGAGATATAAGCTCAAAGAAATTTGCCAAAAAGTCCAGGCATTAGGAAAATACTGATTCCAGTACAAAGAGCTGACAGCTCTTCCTAAGATGGAATCAGACCATTACACATGCTGTATTTGATTAATTGAGCATACATTATATCCTTCAGCAAGAAATCTTCTGCATGGTACCCTATTTTCTTGGGCACCAGGGCCTGACAGATTTCTTATACAAGTAAGCAGTTGAAAATGATACAATTTTGATGTGAAATGTGCTTATACTTTGAAAGCCATTAAACAAAGCTTGTTTGCTTATAATTTTCTAATAAAATAAAGGGCCTTCTGTGGAAGGCAGTTTTAAAAACACTTCATAACATTTTAAGTGTGTGGGTCTTGCAATGTGTGTTCCAATTTTCTAGCGACAGACACAGAGTAATAAGATTTCCCTAACAGATGCTTAGTGCTGGGTACTTACATGTCACTCAAACTGACAAGGTTTTAGAACCAAACACTTTCTTCACCATGTTATCATTTTTGAAGGATCAGCTATTGCATATAATTCAAATTTGTTTATTTGAAAAGCATAAAATTTACACAGTACAATTTATTAAGATTAATATGATAGAATACATTGGAAATATCTCCTAACAACCTACTAGATCCTATTCTACAAGTTTAAGACTGTCCCAGACAGGATTCTATCCAGTCTGATATGTGCCTGGAGAAAAACTATAGTCCAGTTTTCAAAAAGATCATAGCACTCTTGAGTTTGAAAAGATATTTAGAGATAATTTTTTTGATGGATAATGCCTACTTTTACATACCCAAATTGGATTTAATTTACTACTACTATTTAACGATAGCAGGCACATTCAAGATAGTTTCTTCATTCATTTTCTCAACAGGCATTTGTGAAGCAACTCACAGGTACTGGTATGTTCCAGAAACTATGTTAGAGACTGTTAATGCACAATAAATATTTCACTATTCCTGCCTCCGAGGAATAGCTCAGAATCTTGCTGGGAAGATAGAGAAGTAAATTAATAACTATAGTGTGATAAAGGCGGTGACAGGTTTGTATACAGTCCTGTGGGAAAACATGAGGGAACAATTTATGTCACTTGGGGGTTCTGTGATTACAACAAAGAGAAAATCACATTTTAGCTGGGCCTTGGAGTTTGAGCAGGAATTCTCAGAGGAGAAGTGAAAACTGAGGATATAGGAAATATACAGGAAAGCAAAAGAGTATGTTCAGAGAATAACTGTGAAAAAATATTAGAGTCGTAGGCAGTTATGTAGCATGGTAACTAGAAAGGTAATTCAAGTCAAGGCTGCAAGTATCAGATGCTAAAAGGTTTGCAATGACTTGTATGAATAGGAAAGTACTGATAAACTTTGGAAGTGAATAAAATGGTGTATAGTCTGATCAATATTTTAAAATTTTTTCTCTGGAAATGGTGTGAAAGATTGTATTTAATCAGCTTTTTCGCTGCTATGACCAAAAGACCTGACAAGAACAATTAAAGGAACAAAAATTTAATTTGGGGCTCATGGTTTCAGAGGTCTCAGTCCATAGATGGTTGACTTCATTCCTCAGGGCTTGAGGTGAGGCAGAACATGATGACAGAAGAGTGTAGTAGAGGAAAGTAGCTTAGGACATTTCACCAAGAAGCATAGAGGGACAGAGAGAGAACTCTGCTCAACAACAGTTGAGTTAAAAATGGGAAATATATCATTTATCTGTTACAACACAGCTAAGCCCCAAAATGTAGTGGCTTAAAATAGAAATGATTTATTATTTCTCACAATTCTATGGGTTGGCTGGGTTCAAGCTTTAACTAGTGGTTACGAAGGGCAGGAAGGGTCTCACATGTCAGGGGTATAGGTGCTGTGTATAAACTCCTTTCTGTGACCTTGCTCTTTCTGGGTTGTATTGTACTCCAGGCAGGAGAGCCTATACTTTTTTGAAGAATGGCAGCTGAGTTAGACTGGAATCAGAACAGAATCAGTTCTATAGCATTCTGTTGGTTTGGCCGGAATCATGAGTTTTGGGTGGGAATAGTGGCATGCTGCATAAGATGGGTAGAACTGTTAGCAGCCTTATTTATTTATTTATTTTGCAGACAACCATGGGAGTCTTTAATAGAGAAGAGATCTTTGAAATAATTTTTTAAAAAATTTTTATTAGTTCTTTCTGTTATACATAATATTAAGATTCATTTTGAGGGCTGGGGAAGTGGCTCAAGCTGTAGCTCTATCGCCTGGCATGCACGAGGCACTGGGTTTGATCCTCAGCACCACATAAAAATAAAATAAAGATGTTATGTCCATCGAAAACTAAAAAATAAATGTTAAAAAATTCTCTCTCTTTCTTTAAAAAAAAGATTCATTTTGACATAATTATAAAAGCATGGAATATAATTTGCTCAAATTCAGTTCACAGTACTTCCCCTTTCCCTTCCCCCCACCACTGTTTTCTTCCCTATACTCTACTATTATTTTCCTTCCCTGTACTCTTCCTGTTATTTACTTACAGCTTTTTTAAAAAATTAATACCTTGTGGTTATATATGAAAGGTGAGATTCACTATGGTATATTCATATATGTACATAGGAAAGTTAGGTCAGATTTGTTGAAATGAATCTTGAAGGCAGAGAAGTCATTAGGTGAATGAAGATTTAGAAGAAGGAAAGTATCAGGAAAGCAGGAAGCATTGTAGTCAGTCCATATGGAATGCCTGGGGGCCTTTTGGGGAAGGAATGAACAATGAGCTTGAGAGGCAGGATATTAGAAAATCTTTTATAAGTCTTCAGTGAAACTTTATCTTCCAGGCTGCAGAATGCCTTCAGAGAGATTTTATGCAGAGAAATAACTGCTCCTTACTCTCACTAATTCTTCTTGTACATTGTTAGCTTTACATGTTCCTTTTTGAGTATGTGTGAGTGTGTGTGTGTGTGTGTGTGTGTTTGTGTGTGTGTGTGTGTTTGTGTACGTACACATGTGCATGTGTGTATATGATACTGGGGATTGAACTCAGGGTCTTGTGCATTTTTAGCAAGTGCTTTACCACTGAGTCACTTCAACAACCCCTAACTTCATATATTCTTTTTTTTTATATATCTGGAAAAAATTTTATTTTTTATTTTTTTATTGGTTGTTCAAAACATTACAAAGCTCTTGACATATCATATTTCATACATTTGATTCAAGTGGGTTATGAACTCCCATTTTTACCCCGTATACAGATTGCAGAATCACATCGGTTACACATCCACGTTTTTACATATTGCCATACTAGTGACTGTTGTATTCTGCTATCTTTCCTATCCTCTACTATCCCCCCTCCCCTCCCTTCCCATCTTAAGACTCCTTTGGTTTCATTTCCATGTTCAACCCAGTGACAATCCATAGTCATTCAGTTGAATCTCTCTTTCTGATCCCCTTCATTCCCAACACCCTCATGATCTTCTTCCCAGTCCATTATCCCTGTTTTCAATTTTACAATTTCTTAATTTGTTCTGATATTGGAACTAAGCACTGAATGATATTGGAGCAAGTCACAGAACTATGTTGATTGACTGTTTATGTAATTATGATTTTCAAACTTTGTTGGACTCTCAATATTCTCTAGCAAATATTTTCAGATCCTTGAACATTCCTTTTGATGATGATAGTATGTGGACATAGATATTAAGTATATAGTCACTTTTTAAACTTTTAATTAAATGTTGCACTCCTTACCTTAGCAGATTACTTTGCCTCCTTTGCAGAGGCAATAGTTGTTACAGCTGTGAAAGACGTCCCTATACAATCTCTCCTTGAAGTTCATTTATTATTTCTCAATCTGTATTATCCCCTTCTGTTACTTCCAAATTTCTGTTATAATTTTAGGACTTATTTCGCCTCTTCTACACCTCTGAATTGATTTACAGTTCTCATCCATTCTTATTTTTCTTCCCTCCTTCCATGGAATCATGCTTTCTCCTTTCTTCATTTTGGCCTTCGACCTCCACATCTTCCAATTCTTGCTCAAATTATTATACCCTTTATTGCTTACTTTTTCAGTTCATACCTTCCCATAATTTTCTGTTCAGTACCAAACATGTAAATAATCTCTATCCTAGAAATAATTTCTTTAGGCTTTCTTCTATCAAAATCAATATTCTCTCATTGTATCCCCTGCCTGCTCTTCCTTATTTCATAATTACTCCTTAGCAGCTTGCAACTTAACTTAAAGTCTTGATTGCATACCAAGCAGTTTCTGACATCTAATATATGTGCAATAAATATGTATTAAGGAACAATTTCTAATTGCCCATATTGTGATACTTAAAAAGCTCTCATCTTAGTTATGGTGGGGGTGGTGGTGACAGGTTCCATTTCAAGGAACTTGTTTTTAGATCAGTGGTAACTTGCTAAAATACTTTTATATAATGACTAAAAATGGACACAATGACTGAGATTCTATACTCCATAGATTTCTTCCAAAATGAGTCTAATTCCATTTACATTTTGGTTTATTGGAACCTGTGCTGTACCAGATGGTAAATAAGTTGAATATTAAGATTTCTTCTCTCTCCATATGTGTGCGTGTGTGTGTTTGTGTATGCGCATGCGAGGCACATACATGTATGCTATAAAAATTTTATCACTTTGCAAAAAATATTATTATTTTCATATCCTGATTTAATGTGGTGCCCACTAACCCATAATAATCAGAGTTTTAGAGCAACAAAACCTTCTCATGTGCTGGACTGATTTTCAAAGCAGAAGCCATGGTTTCCTGGCATATAGAAGGTAATCAATAAACTTTTATGGAATGAATGAATGAATGAATGCTTCTCATTGAACGCTCCTTATTGATTACAAAGGGAAAAAATTAAATGAATGTAGAATGTATTTCTGATATTTTAAATCAAATATGCCATCCATTGTTAGAGCTTAGGACATTCTAACATTCTATTATGTTATTGTTATTGAAAGGAAAAAAGGTACTCTACAAATCAGTACAGCAATTCACAGACCTTGTTTTCTCTGGTAAATTTCATCTGTGAGTGTTGTTTTAGATGCAGTATTTCCATAGAAACACACAAACTCATAAGAAGTTTGAACTTAAACTACAGCTATAAAACTAGGTGCTTATTGGCCTTCAATTTATCTAACTTTTATCTTACAGGCTGTGAGCTCATTTAATAGCATCAAGTAAAGAAAGCTGGAATAGAATCCCCTCTGCTGCATACCTCTGGGACCTTCCTGTATAATGTTGACATTCAGTCTCAGCCAACCTGACAATAAAATGAAGCATTTATCCAACACAAGCAGGCAGAGGAGGAGATACGGCATCTTTTCACTCTGCCTCCCACTCTCAGAGCCAGTCCAATGCTTCCTTTGGGTAGAACACACGCACACACAAAGCACTTCATCAACAATTTTTCACGTTTTCTGTTAAATTGGGTTTACTCTTCTTACGTGAATTTCCCCCTAGATACTTTTTCCAAATAGCATAGAAAGTATTTGAGGTGAACCTAAACTTTTTAATAATAAACTCTGTGGTTATAAAACCCTAGGAAGACAAGACTACTGAGGCATTTAGGAGAAATTGTTTAAAGTAAAAAAAAAAAAAATGACATAATAATCTAAATCTTAAAATCAAACTTTTCAAAGACTATTATTCAATTAGGAACTTTTATACATGTTTGGGAGTTCACTCAATAAAGCAATTATTTTACCATCAAGAGTAGAAGGGAAATCACTGGAATAGAGGAAAGAGATTTAAGGGGAGGGAGGAGGGACAGGAAAAGGGAGGAATAGGGGAATGAATATGACCAAACTATCTGATATACATATATGAATATACCACTCTGAATTTCACCTTTATGTATATTTATTCCTTTTTTTTGTGATGATGGGGTTTGAACCCAGGGCCTTGTGTATACAGGCTTTATGCATATTTATAATTCACTAATTAAAAAACTATAAATAAGTAGACAAAAGATCAGCAGATAAGAGGTGATCATGAAACAGGGAGAGGGAAGTGAGGAGGAAAAGGGGAAGTATTGGGGATTGAATGGAAAAAATTATATTCCATGCTTTTATAATAATTATGTACAACTAAAACAAACTAATAAAAAAAGAGAACCAAGTAAAGATTTTGTTTTCTTAATTTTACTCCCTAGAAGTTCTATTTTAAAAAATAGAGACAGACAGAGACAGATGGGGACAGACAGACAGACACATACACACACACACACACACACACACACACACGGACACATACACAAACACAGCAATTATCTTTGGCCTTGAATATCTCACTTTATTTTAAATAAAGAACATATGACTATTATGGTTGTTTACTTAGAATTCTTTATTTTTGACTGAAAATCAATGTGCCAATTTTCCCTAAAACATATATTTCATCATATTTTATCAACACTTCAAGGTACCTAAAAATTACAATATGTACTAATTTAACACCCTCGTTTTCTTGAGTGCTCTTATTAAAATAATAACGTCATTGACAGGCTATATATCATAGACAATAAGTAGGATTTTAACAAAAAAAATGAAGCTAGGACAGAAAGATTTTGATAGAAAATGTTGGCACATGGGTTGCAGTTGTGGCTCAGTGGTAGAGCATTTGCCTAGTATGTGTGAGGTACTGATTTCGATCCTCAGCACCACATAAAAACAAAAGATAAAGCTATTGGGTCTATCTACAAATAAAAAAAAATTTAAGAAAATAAAATGGTGGCATAAAGGCATCAAAAAAGCTTGCAATTCTTAGTGAAAACTCTGCTTAGCTACTGATGGTAAGAGGAATAGGCCCTGCAGTCTTTCAGTGGTAACATTTTGAACAGCTAAACAAAGATGTCTAAAGGAAAATGATAATTTATTGGCTTTTGTGACTGATACTCAAAGCTTACGTGCCCATTATCAATTCATTGCCCCTTTTCTTCAAGTTCACACCAGTAACAGACAATTCCTTTTAGTGCTTCTCCTTTAAAGTGAGACTTATGTTAAGCATTCTCAGTAGAGGGCGCTAGAGGTTCACTGCAGGACAAAGGGCTCTGATGGGTTTGGCTGTTGTTCCAAGGGCCTGCAGTGTGGGTGTAAGGACATCTGGTGGAGCTCTGCCTCTGCCTCACAGCAAAGGTCTGGAAATAACCTTCCTGCTGTGCTAATGATGTGGAAAGTGGCACTCTGAAAGCTTCCTATTTGCATCAGTACCCATTCCCCTTTTTGAGTCTCTTTTAAATCTATCTAGGCTCTAGAAGCTTCCATCCAAGCTAGCTCCATTGCCTCTGTGTGTCCTGCATGCTTTGGCCTATGACCCTCAAGTTTTCCACCCCCATTGCTGATCACCCAGTTCTCACTTGTACTCTACAGAGTTGCTTTTTGTTTGCCCAACAACTGCACAGCAGTTTTAGCAAGGGCTGAAGTATACTTTCTTCAAGAAGATCAGACCGTATTCCTAGGGAGGGGCCACATTCCAAATATGTTCTTTAGGTATTTTCCTTCAGCTTCAGGATGCTATATATAATTTTCTTATATCTTATACATAATCTCTTATAATAGCTTAAGATAATTCCTTATATTTTCCTATGTATTTTTGTGGATTCCAATTCCTGGTTAGATCTAGAATGATAATAATACTGTCTCAGGATCCAAAATAAGCTACCAGGAGTAGGGTCTTGGTGTGCTTTGTGCTTTCTTTGGATCATCTCTGTCTTAGCCAGGCTCCCTTTTGGTGTCTTCTTATGTTGTATTTTTATATCATCGAATCTGTTTGAAGGGTCAAAATGTTTTCACAGAAGCCCCACACATCTGTAGTTGAGCTTGTGTTCCATGTACATCCCTGATACTATGACTATCTGCTAAGACTCTCAGCATCACACATACTGTGTACCTGAGCTTAGTTACTTCCACATTCTAGGGTCTGTTACTTATAACGTTTTTCTTCTGGTATCAATTTTTTATATCAGTTATGAATTTTACTGCTGCAAGTGATATAAATTCACCTTAAACTGGCTTAAATCAAAATAGGGAATTTACTGGCTCATGTAACTGAAAAATCCAGAGGTGAGCCTGGCTTCGTGTGCAGTTTGAATCAGAGCTCAAATGATATCCAGAGCCTTGTTTGGGTTGCTTCTATTCCCAGCTGACTTCTGTTAGGAGCATAATGGACAGGACAGATCTATTCATCACATTTTTATGTACCAAATCCAGCTGGAGAGTCAAAGCTTCTCTTTCCTAAGAGCATACATCTCAACAGATTGTTGTGGTGCTTCGGTTAGGTTGTATTTGTAAATATTACTTGAATAGTGCATAAGTGCCCAGTAACTGCCCAGTGTGTGTTACCTATTCTTACCATAATCCCACTAATTTTGTACAACTTACACGTTTCTTTACCAAGCATTGTGATCAGGTGAATAGTATATCCATATCATTTTAAAGTCATCCTTTCAACCCCTGGGTGTTGTGATAGTTACTTTTATGCATTAACTTGACTGGGCCATTGGGTGTCTGAATATTTGGCCACACCTTAATCTTGGTGTGTGTGTTTGGGTGTTTTTAGATGAAATTAATATTCGAATTGGTAGAATGAACACAGAAGATTGTCCTTCTTAATGTGAGTACCCCTAATCCACAATCAGTTGAAGGTCTCAATAGAATAAATAAACAAATAGTACTCTTCTGATAGTAAGAGGGAACTCTTTCAACCTATTGCTTCACTTGGAACATCAGTCTTTATTGATTTTGGATGATAATTGAAGCTTCAGTTCTTCTTGAGGTATGATTCCTGGTTCTTGGGCCTTTGGACTCTGACTGGATCTCCTGCATTTCAACTTGCTGACTACAGAACTTGGAACTTCTCAGCCTCTATAATTGTAGGATCCAATTCTTCATAATGAATCTCTTTATATATGCACATATATACATATGTATCACATCTTATATTTTTTTTCTGGACAATTCTGACAAATATAGCAACAAATAGATATCACTACTGACCTCTGAAAATGAAGGGGAGAAAGGGAGATGGGATGGAGGTTGAAATAGAGAAAGACGTGAGGAAAGGTGAAGAAGAAAAAATTTCTCATTTCAAAATTTTGTCTTGGGCAGGTAGTGTATCTACCAATTCATCTTTCAACTGGGGGCTCAGAAGATAAAACACATTATATAACTTTACTCATCTACTAGTTTTTTGGTCAGAACCAAGAAGACAATGGAGAATTTATCTGTATGCTCAGACTGGGATAAAACTTAATTCAAGGGTCCCCTTGGAAATGCATAATGATTATTGATATGTTATAAGACAGTGACTGGCTTATTTATGTCTTAATTTATTCCCCAACTCATTTAATTCTTGATGTAGCACCATATGCTGCCAGTATGCAAATAATGCAAGGAAATTCAAAATATATAAGAAGTTAGTTCCTGGATCTCCATTGACTTATACAGCTGTTAGAAAATAAAACAAATATCTGTAATATAGTAAAATCAAGTGGATAAGAGAGGTTCAAGTTGTTATTGCAAGACAGAGGATGGAGACCATCTGCTACACTTAGAGAAGGTACAGAGTACACTATATTTGAGCTATGAAAAATGGATAAATTTTGGTATGAACAAATGTAGGAGATTTCTCATGAAGAACAACATGAATAACAGATCAGGTTTAAAAAGTTTAAAGGGTTGAGCTGAGAGTTAGAAGGTATTAAGTATAACCTGGATTGGGATATGAATAGACCAACATAGTTAGGATGCAATACTTAGGAAGACAGCTTGTGAGAGAAGTTGGAGAATGGGTAAAGAAATGATTGTGGTGAGCCTCGAGAGCCAAATTAAGAACTTCAGTTTTTTTAAAAGACCATACAGACAAGTACATAAAACAGAAGTGTATAACTCAATGTATAATTCTAAAGTTAACACACTCATGAATTAAAAAACATGAGTTAACTTAAAGTTAACACACTCATAAAACCACTGCCCTGATCTCAAAGTAGAACATTTCTAACATGTCAGAATACTTACTTGTGCCTCTCTCAAACTCTAAACTTTTCTTTTACTCTGGAGAAAATTACACTTCTTTTAACACCATAGATTTGTACTGACTCTTTTGGAATTCTCTATATTTTCATTAGATGATACGTATTATTTTGTGTCTAATTCTTTTACTTAACATCGTTGATGAGATTTATTCATGTGGTTGAATGTATCTGGAGTTCACTTTTTTGTTGTTTTATCATATTCTGATACATGAGTATACCACAATCTATCCAAGATATTTTGGGTTTTTATTTTTTTGGTGTGTGTGATTTGGGGGTTATAGGACATGCACATGTTCATCTTAGGTAGATACTTTAAACACCATTCCAAAATTATCTTATCCATATACTTGCAACAGCAGTTTGTGAGAGTTTTGTTACTCAAAACCTCTCTAGCACTTGGTACTTACAGGCTTTAATATTAGAAAGTTTGGACTTAATTTTGTATGCAGCTATTAAAGTGTGAATTGGAAAATGTTATGAACATGGGAGGTGTTGCATGAATTAGAATAGGAGAAAGATTTGGGGAGGTTGGTCTACTGGGATGTACTTGTAATTATTATATAAAAATAACCTGTAAACAAACTAGAGTATTAACAGAAGAACTACAAAGAACAGGGTAAGATATTATTCTCTTAGTGTATGCCCACAAATAGTAAAATCTGGCAATTAATAAGTTGTGGGGATAAATGTAAGGGCAATAAAAGATGCTTGAACTTAAGTAACCATCAAGAGTAGTAAAGTCTTCACTAACTTAAAAAGGCTTGGAAGGAAATCCAGGGAAATATTTTTAATACAAAATTATATCATTTACCTAATTAAACCTATTTTACCAGCACCTTAGTTCAAATTGGTAGCAGTCTTTTTTTTCCAGCTGTCATTTTTTTTTTTTATCATTGCTATGGATGATCATTCTTGAAAGAAGTTAAATATGTCAGGGAAGAAATAACCAGGACTATGGTGGGTAGTTAAATTTCCTCCTTCTCAGTGAACTCGGCACCAGAGAAAGCAGCAGAAGCTTTTCTATTATTCAAACCTGACAGTTTTGGTGTAAGGAGTGATAGTAGCTAGGAGAATGACAGGCCTGGGACTTCTGGGGAACCTGAGTCCACACAGCTTTTAAAGTGCTTCTATTCTGTGTGCTCACCTCTATCACTACTTCTTTCCTTATCTCTAGACATTTTTTTCCCTTAACAATGACATAAGCAATCGCTTTTTTCATTTTTGCAGTAAGTGCTTTGATATTTAATCATTCACAGAGATATGGAAAACATGTAGATGCTCAATGACCAGTGCTCCTTTACCTTCAAACTTCACCTTCACCTGTATTGGTGTTAAATACAGGGAAATTGTAACCCCGACTGATTAATTTTTGAGACAGCTTGCTTGGGTAACAACCCAGGCACTGCTTGGCATGTCTGTGTGTGAGTTGCTATGGCTCTCATAGGCTTTATATGTATTTCAATGCAATCTTTTTAATAGAGCCTATCTTTTGATATCTTTGGCAATATTTTATCTATCGTTGAATCCAGAAGCATATGACTATTCATTAAACTGGTTTATATTGCTTCTTCTAATGGGATGGGTTTGACAAATGTTTCTTCTTAAATTTGTACTTTGTAGGATTATTAGTATGCCTTCATAGCTCATAGTGTGGCATAACAAAAAACAGAATTAATAGTATCTTTTATTTCAAGGCCACTTTAAAATTTACAAAGCATTTTTACATCTATTATTGCCCATTACTCTTCCACCATCTCATGAGTGAGGTATTATTGCTTTCATTTTACAGATCAAGAAATGTAGGCTCAAGGACATGCATAGTGTCACAGCTGCTGATTTGTGGGAGATCAAATCAGATTTTCTAATGCTAGACTCAATGCCATTTGGCAGTGTCTCTGCCCTGATTACCTTTTGTATCTGGCTGTAGATTTTCTTATTATCCCTCAACTGTTAATCAGAAACTATATTCTTGCCAGGTGAGGATTATCAGTATATTGAATGCATAGCATTCGACAATGGCAATTCTCAAAATTAGCAGGTTAATTTATTACTTGGAACAAGCCAATTTTCAGGAGTTAATCTTATGGCATAAGATTTATCTTTTTATCTTTTTTATTTGCTTTAATAACATCTGAAGTAATATCTATATCATCCCCCGTGCAAAGAAGGTTCAGGTAAATATCCAGTGAACTTCTATTACAGGACTATTTTATATTTGACTTCGTTATGACACTGATAAAAGCTTCAACTATCTGATTATGTTGTCAAAAAGTTTGGTTTCATCAGAGTCTAAAAATTTAGTCAATGCATGTATAATACTTTTCTTGAGAGAAATAAAATCATTTTCATGTATTTGTTCCATACATCACAAGTGGGTATGAATTTTTGAAGGGGTTGGTTGTTAGTAAATATTTTAAGAACAATAATGAAAACAAATGAGAAAAAAGGTAACTCTTGCATACAATTAACATTAAATATCACTCAGTACATAGATGAAAGACTAAAATTCAAGTCAGATCAAGTATAATGTTTGTTGATTTATTGGCAGCATGCACCTCACTCATCCATAGATGCCTACTAACTAAGATCAATGTGATGTTTAACAGGACTCTCTCTTGGTGTTCTTTTAGGCTCTTTTGGTGAAAAGATATTTTTAGCCACTGCTATGACATTCAGAGAACTGTGACAGGTAATGAGGTATTCTTCACAGAGCAGTGTACCATATCCATTCTATCATTGAAAGAATAATGATATGAGTCA
Organism: Ictidomys tridecemlineatus; assembly: GCF_052094955.1. Lineage (NCBI taxonomy): Eukaryota > Metazoa > Chordata > Mammalia > Rodentia > Sciuridae > Ictidomys > Ictidomys tridecemlineatus. The sequence continues at coordinate 55,957,134 of NC_135487.1, forward strand.
GAAAAGCTGAACACATATACATTTAAGTTCATGAAAAATGATGTGGCTATGCAGTTATTTAATTATTTGAATGTTTTGTTCATGTTTACTTCCTGGCTATATAGTGAGCATCTCCATATTCAACAATGTCACAGATTTATGAACATAATTAAATTTCCCTGCTTCAGTGGTGGTTGGAGAATTATCCAGCTCACATGAACCAAGTTGGAGAAAGGGGATTATTGATTAGGCTCCAGGATGATTAAGAGTAGGCAAATCTTACTCAAAATTATGGAGATTCTGGGAGCCAAAGGGATTGGCAACTATGAACTTCAAATCTGTCAGAGGAAAGACAAGACACTATATTTCCAGAGCCAAAAATTTGGCAAAATTAATTTTAGCAAAAACAAAAAACAAAACAATGGGATACTAAAAGAGCAAAAGCCATTTGGGAGTGAACAGCTGGTTACTTGACAGTTTCCTCCTTTGACACTGCTGGGGGATATGATGATGGAGGTTTTCCTTTATGGAACAGTGGGTGCATGATGGTTGGAAAGACTCAGGTCTACTGAAAGGGTTGAAGGCTGGTCAGATGATTATTGATTGTTCTTCCTTACAATAGACATTACTTAGTATACTGTCTTTTGACACAATTTGAAATGTATAACAGCAAAAAAGTTACAAATATAGTCAACTATTTAGATTTTCTAAAGGATTGTACACATTAACCAATTTTTAAAAACTGAATGGGGTAATTTTGGAGTTCATTTAGTAATACAGAGTCACAGTCGCTCAAAATGGGAGAAAAATCTCAAGGTCATGCATTTGCTCTTGGTGCAGAAATCCTTTCTGTGGTGCTCAGATGGAGTGAATCTAGTGAGCGGTTCTCTGTTGACAGGATACATGCTGCTTTAGGAGGCACTCATTTCCACTGTGCCTAGCCCTATATTTGTAATTTTTATTTTTGGCTTCCAGAAAACATTCCTGATTTGTAGGAGCATTTTGATTATGTTTTTGGAAAAACATCTTCTGGATCAGAAGCAGATTATTGTGACTACTAGTCATGTCCTGGCCTCACTCTAAACAGGAGGTGCTGATATGACCCAATGTAGACCTGTAGTTACTCTGTCCCTCAAATTTAAATTTGAACACAGTAACAAATAACATTGTTCTGTTTTTAGCAGTGGTGCCCTCACCAAATTAGTTTTTTCCCTGAGAGTGCCTCAGATGCTCTGGATGAATCTGCCCTGGTTTTTCTTGTTTTCACAGCTGATTCTTCAGCTTCTTGTCAATTTTCTGTGTATTAATCAACTGGGAGCCTGTTAAAAGTGAAGGTTTTCCAACCTTGCCATTCTCAAGTATGTAATTTAGTAATATGTGGTAGATGTTCAGGAAGCTAAATTTATAACACTTTCCAGGTTACACTGATACAGTCAGACTATGGGCTGACTTTTGGGAACTACTGTTCAGATGGCATTCCCCAATATAATCTTGCACATTAATGGAAAATTTCTGAAAGTGGAAAGGCTTACTTATGACTCACTAAAGAAATGAATTTCATTTGTTTCATTTGTTTAGTAAACAGATATTGAATATCTATACTATGTCAGACACCATAATAAGCACTGAGATAAATAATAGGATTAAGATTATTTGAGGTGGGGTGTATCAGCTTGCTATTGGGGGGCACTGAAACATTGAAGAGAGCAAGGAGCACATACTAGATTTCTAGGTCTTATATTCAGGTTTTATATTAAATATAACCAATAATCTTTAATGGAAGTAAATACACATTTTTTTCTATTGTTCTCTATGTCACATGCTTTTAAAAAAATGTAACAATCTAGAGATTTCTAATTATAGTCATGTTACTTCCTGTATGTTAAAAAAATCTACATAAAACCCATAAATCTCAACTCTAATAAATCTTAGGCAATACAATAAAATCAATCATACCCTTTTTCTTCCATGCTTAAAGAAATAAGTTTTTACTTTTTAATTGTGCTACTTGATAGGCTCAGTTACACACATACAACAAAGAGAACTGTATAGTTGATCTGAATATGAAAATATTTTGAAACTTCTTTTAGCTAACAAGAAAAATAAGTTTTAAGTAAAATACTGTTGAATTAGGTTCAGATTTCATGTTTGTTGGAGAATCAATGTTCATAAATAAATTTTGAAAACTTTATCCCTTATCAAATATTTTTAAATTGACCTCTAAAATTTCTCACTGTAAGTTAAGTCATTGTAAAACATATGGTTCACAGGGCATTGTAAATTTAACATAAAAAATTAGTCACTATTTTAAAAGTAACCATTTTCTTACTGGAGATTAAATACTTAGACAAATTCATCTGTAACAGATAGTATTCAGCATTTTTTTCTCCTTGAATGCCTATTTCTCTACTACTTCTGTGATAGAATTGTATCCTATCTTAATATATCCTTCCTGTTTGAAAAGCTTTTCATGATCACCCTTCTCCTACTATAAAAATTATTTATACATATTGAAAGTTAGTGTTAAAATTCTTTAAATGTTTTTTTATATTTATTTTTTAGTTTTAGGTGGACCCAATATCTTTATTTCATTTTATGTGGTGTTGAGAATCGAACCCAGTACCTCACACATGCTAGGCGAGCGTGCTACCACTTGAACCACATCCCCAGCCCTAGTGTTAGAATTTCTTCTCAATTAAATTTTCATTGTACTTATTAATACACAATTAATCTTAACTACATAAATAATTTTACACTTAGATAAACAAAATTTATTTAAAATATGTCCATTGTTCTGATGATTGGGCTATTTCTTAATTTAATAAGTATATATCTCTGTGGAATGTGTATTACTTATTGCTGGAATGAGATAAAGCACAGCATTAAATTATTCTATTTTTGTTTTGTGGATGTAAGATCTGAGAAAATGTATTCCTATAAATAAGTAGATAGAGATGGAGTTTTGTCTTAGCAATGTCACTCAAATATTTGAACTCCTTCCAAGTTATATGCCAAATATCACATAGTTATCCATCATCAAAAATTATTTTTTATGATCTACCAGCTGTCATCTCAATTAAGTCTTTTTTCAATTTTATTAAAGGCAAAGAATTGAAACTAATTCCAGATTTAATTATTCACTTATTAAAGTCACTTATTTTCTCCGTGCTGACTCCAATATTTTGAATTGTCCTATTGTTTGCAGCTCTGGAGATTTTTATACTTAAGGTCAATGTACCATTGGAGGAAGGTATAATGGATGACAGTCATACCTCTTTTTAAAGTGTGACAAAGACAAAAACAACCAGCATAAATATTCTCTGGCTAACAAATATTTGGGAAAAGTACATTTTAAGTTTAGGTTCTAGAAATTAGGTGTTTTTATTTTTTTTTTAAATTATCCATGCCTTCATGTGCATGCCAGGTTGAAATCTGCTGATCTGGGTACATGTCCTTTTGAAGATAGTTAATGGTTATTCAATATTATGGAAATATAGATTTTTCTATATTGGTACAAAAAGACCTATGGCAGATTATATATTACAAAAGAACTATAAGATCTCCTGTCCCACATTCTCTTCCTACAGTGTGACTTTACAATCCCTGCTATTGAGATTTATAAAAATATTTTCCCTCTTTTAGATTTTTGTAGGGACCTGCCACTATGGAGAAGTGATGCTATATGACCTATGAGGCTAGGTCATAAAAAGGTGATAAAGCTCCTCTGGGTCGCTTGTAATGCTCACTATTAGAATCCAATTGCTATGCTGTAGGGAAGACAGAGTGCAAGGAAAAGCTGTGACTAGGTATTCTGATTGACAACCTTATTCAAGGGATCACACAACTGCCCACTTCAATTGCTAGTCATGCATGTAAGGAAGCCTTTGTGATTACCCTTGCTTTATTCACCACAATCCTCTGACAGTATGAGGGATTCTGAGCAAGAACTCCAGAACTAAGAGAGATGATAACAAAGTGGTTGCCATTGTTTTATGACACTATAATTTTAGGATCATTCATTATATAGTAATAATAAAAACAGGACCTAACAGGAATAATTTAGTAACCAAAAACACTTTGATGCCCACTCAATTAAAAAATTTAAAAGTTTTAACTGATTTTGGTTAAAATTTATCTTAGTATATTGTGAAAATGGTGAAGTACATTAGTGGTGCATAAAGACTACAGGGCATATTTTAAACAGTTAATGTTTAATTTCATTAAAGAAAATATAATTTGGGACTGGGATTGTGGCTCAGTGGTAGAGCACTCACCTAGCACGTGCGAGGCCCTGGGTTCAATCTTGAGCACCACATAAAAATAAAATAAAGATATTGTGTCCAACTACAAGTAAAAAAATAAATATTTTTTTTTAAATTAAAAAAATAGCTTGATTTCTATAAGTTCCAATTTATTACTGATTAATGTCCTGCTTGTATATGAAATTATCCAAACTCCTTATCTTTTACTTTATTTACCTTTTAAACCTGTAATGTTCATTCTCAAAGTAGTACTTGTGTTTAATTTTAAAAGCCAAATAGTCCTCCAACAGTAAGTAAATAAATAAATAGAGCAAACCCCTGTTTTCTTCTCATTCTCTGCAACATTTTCTTTAAATCCCTTTAGCTTCTTTGTTGCTAGTTTTGTGAGCCTTTAAAAGATTTTAGACTTTATCTGTTATCTCGTTTCTAAAGAAGTTTAGAATTATCTGTTTTACACTACTTTCTTCCACCAGTTTCAATGCATACACATGTTTCCTCCTCCTGTTCTCCCCCTACCTAGTTCTAGCATGCTCTCCTGATATATTAGTATTTGCAATTTATGTTGTGCTTAATAACAGTTAAAGCAGTTTTTATTATGACATTTGGTGTTTTATCTAAATCCCCATGACTGTCAATTTCAAACTTTCTTGTAGTCTGTTTTCAGAAAAGCTAATGAAGATATAATTCCTCCCCATATCCCCCTTTTCTCTTGCTTTCCTTCACTTTCTACTTTCTTTCCTTTCTTTTTCTCTCTTTCTTTTTGGATCTATCATTTCTGGAGCATGCTGCCCCACCGTGGAAACTGGGTTCTTTGCTCTCTAGAACAAGTATGCTAGCTGACATTCTAAATCGCCATCCTGGGGAATTTTCTCCCTCCTGCCCGGTCCATGGTCCATCTGAAATTTCTTTTTCCTTGAATTTTATGTCTTCCTCTTGACCTATTTCTTTGTTTTGATAGAACACATCTTCTAACATTTTCTTACAAAGGTTGCATTCAAGATAAATTTGGGGAGATTTTATATGCTGAAAATGTTTTTATTCCACTTTTAAAAGTGTATCTGAGGATAGATTAGAAATAATTTTCTCTTAGAATGTAGAAAGCACTACTTTGATTTTTTTTGTTGATTTGGTGTTGCAACTGTGAAGTCTGATGTTTTTCCGATATCTGACTTTTTGCATGTGGCTGGCTTTACATCTCCAGAATATTGTTTTATCTTTTATTTTTTATCCTTAATGGTTTGAAATGGGTTTGATCATGAACTTTGATGTATATCTTCTCATTCACTATGTTAGACTCCAGTTGCAAATTTTAAATATGAAAAATTATCCTCTGTATTTCTGGAAACATTTGTATTTTGTTGTTGTTAAGTTCCTCCATTAGCTCCTTCCTTCCTCCTTCCTTCCTTCCTTTCTCCCTCCTTCCCTCCCTTCCTCCCTTTCTTCTGCTCAACTTCCTAACTTACTTCCTTCTCTCTCTCTCTCTCTCTCTCTCTCTCTCTCTCTCTCTCTCTCTCTCTCTCTCTCTCTCTCTCTCTCTCTCTCCTGGAAACCTCTAGTTGGATGTAGAACCTAACTAATAACTACTGCTGGGCATGGAAGCCCATACCTATAATCTCAGCTGCTCTGGAAGCCAAGGCAGGAGGATTGCAAGTTTATGGCCAGCTTGGACAACTTAGCAAGACTCTATCTCAAAATAAAAATTTAAAAAAGGACTGAAAATACTTTATTATACAGAGTTATGAAAAATGGTGTTGTTGATGGATAATTATGATTGTAATGCATTCCACTATTGTCATGTATGTAAGAAATAAAACAAATTAAAAAAAAAGGACTGTGAGTTCAGTGGTATAGCACCTTTCGTGCATGAGAGGCCTTGGGTTTAATCCCTGGTATTGCAAGAAAATTAACAATTAACCAATTTATAAAATCCCTTTGCTATTATTTTCTATGATTTTTCTTTTATATCTACAGAAAACACACTCAGCATTATTGACAATCTATCTATTGAATTCCTGCAATCATATTTCTGATTTTTCATATATCTTCTCTTTAAGTTTTTTTTTTACTTTCTTTTTCAAAGCATCCTGATCTTAAGTTATATATAAAATATTTTCTCTTATTTTCCTGTGGATATTTATACTATATTTAAGAATTTTGTTTCTAAATTGCCTTGTTTTCTTTGATTTTTTTCCTTTCTTGTTCTTTTATATTAGTTTATGATTTCAAAGTAAGATGCTTCTTTCCAATACCTTGTCATCCTTGGCCATTTGTATTGAGGTAGACAAGTTTGAACTAGAAGTTCTGAGTGAACTGGTGGAGCTCGTAGATCTATGGATCTAGCTATAATCCACTTATTTTGTGGCTCCAAAATATTGGGTCTATAGATCTTTTCTCTTAGGCTAATATTCTATATTAGAGAATTTTCCAAACTTATTGGAGGGCAAAACTTTGCTGACACCTTTCTAGGCAAGGAAAGTTAGTTGGATAGTGGAATGGGGGATGTCAGTATTCAGTATAAAAACTTCATTTTATTGCCATATACAGAACCTATTCTGAAGTCAATTATGCCATTATTCTTGAGTCCATAGATGTTGGTCCATCTTTTTCAATAATGAAATGATAATGTGAGATAAGACAGTAGCATGATCCAAGGTCTAGGTTGGAAGTATGAGGGGGGAAATCTTTCAGTCTGTCTTTCCATTTCAGCCATACTCTATTCCATATTCTTGCCATCAGTGCTATCTTGTTATACATATACCCAGGTCTTTTAAATTTGTTCCTGAAACGTTAACTTCCGCTTTCTGCGTTCTGCTAATCAGTTTCTACTTGTTCATATCCTTTCCAACTTACAAAATTGTGTTGATATCCCTTGCCTACTATCCCTATTGTCTCATTCCTTTTTCCATTTTCTTTTCTCTTGTGTTTTCTAGGATCTTTACCCCTTTATTTTTATTTTCATGATATTTCAAAATTGAATGTACATGTTTAATCCACCATATTTTACCTGCATTCTATTAACTTTTCAATATTCACTTCAAAGATTTCTTTTTTTAAAGAGAGAGATAGAGAGTGAGAGAGAGTGAGAGTGAGTGAGAGTGAGTGAGTGAGAGAGAGAGAGAGAGAGAGAGAGAGAGAGAGAGAGAGAATTTTTTAATATTTATTTTTTAGTTTTCGGCAGACACAACATCTTTATTTGTATGTGATGCTGAGAATTGAACCCAGCACCGCGCACATGCCAGGTGAGTGCGTTGCCGCTTGAGCCATATCCCCAGCCCAAGATTACTTAATTCTGCTTCTGTAAGTTATTTTTAAATCATAAGATTTTGCAACATTCAGCAAGTATGTATACACCTATATGAAAAAATAATTTAACATATATATCTTGATGCTTCTCTCAATTTATTGGTCTTCAGAAAGATAAAGAAAGTATATTAACAGGTGTTCATTCATAAATTAGGAAAAACATTTTTAAATTGTATATGGCATCATAGTTTATGTTTATGACACCTGAAGTCAGAGGAGGGGAAGGTCAGGTTACCCCTACTTACAATCTGGTTAGAGGAATAATAGATGGAGTGCAATTATCCAGAGATAAGGAATGCTGTACTAATAAGCAGTTGTGGTTTTACTGCTTTTTCTATTGCAACTGTTACCCCCACTTTGCAGGCAGCTGGTAGCCTATACCCCAGGCTGCAGAAACCCACAAATCTGTAATCTCTTGCTATCTGGGATGCAGTTTCTGCTGCCAAGGCCAGTGGAGCATCATGACTGCCATTGCTTCAGAATCACACAGCCTGGGAAGAACCCCACAGCCTGTGCTTGTCTTGTCCCTTTCACTGACGCTTCTGTGCTCCACCAGAAGCAGAAAAAACACACAAAGATACCTTACTCCCATTTGCCTTCTAATCCCTCAACAGTGCCTCCTATTGGCAGAACCTCATTGAAAAACCACTGACAAGTCTGTGAGGTGTAGTTTGCAGGCTTCTAGCCATCTTGTGATGCAAAGGAGATTCCAGAAAGCTGGGAATGTTGTTGTGAGCCAAATGACAAATAGCCAACACAGATAGGGAAAGCCAGTAACTGACTTGTGAATATTATCATTTTTCTGTGAAGGCATATCTATCTGGCATATCCTCTGAGTGTGATACACATTTCTAAATATATTATACATACATAGTTTTAATAGAGAGACTTTGAGAATAAAATCCGAATTGCTTGTGGCAAAGAGGTTTGATAATTTTCCAACTCTGAAGAAAACTTTGATGATTATGATATTTCATTGATTATTTTGACATTTGCAGAGTTTATATATTGCTGTTTTTGTTGACATTTACAGAACTGTGAGTGAGTATATAAATTTAATAATTGTTAAGTGAGACTTTCCTATTGTTCCAGATTTTCAGGTAACCCCAAAAACTGAACGAAAGAGGAGCTAGAGTGCTTACGTTCTGATTACTGTGAAGACAGCTAAAATTAGGTTCAGAAACAAACCTCCATGGCCTGTCAAGATCAACAGTAGGATATATATCCTTCTTCTTACTTTTCCTCCCTTGATCCTGAACATTTGTGGATACATACATGAAAGACTGGACCATTTTTTTTCCTTCGTTAACTTGTTGCTTATTAAAGCAAATATGATCTTTCAGATGAATCTGGTATTTTTGTTACTTAAAATGAAAATGAAGAAAATCCTGCTTGAATGGCCACTATGTGATCATAGGAAAAAAAAAAAAAAAGAACCAACAACAACAATCTGTCTCTTAGGTATCTGGGTTGCTCCTGTCAGAAAAATTAGAAGTTCAATTCTGGTCTTTAACAAGTTGCTCATGTTTGAAAAAGCAAAGGGAGCACACATTTATGATAATACATAATATTTCTATTTACTTATTTTTATGCCTTCTGAGCAGGGTTATTCAAAATAAAGAATTGGGAGCTGTTAAGAATTGATGTCAATGTCATACTTGTGTGGAGATTGTCCAGAGGACTCAGAAGTACCCAAACTTGCCCTGCCTTGGCTATCCTTCCCTCAGAAATTCCCAAAGCATATGTGCAGGGTAGACTGACCAACAGAGGGCAGTGACATTGTACTTAATGTCTACTGGAGTATCATTGCCAAACTCCGAGCAGAACAAAAGGGAACTACCCAGGACTCCAGAGTGCTCCCTGAACTATATGTGCTGAATTGGTTTTAATGGCCTGGAAACAAAGGAGGCCAAAAGGCTTGTTCTGACAATTTCTACTCCAATATCTGATCCACATTTGGATCTAAGTATTCCCTTGTGGTGAAATTGTACTCAGCAGTGCCAAAGTGTAAGAAATAAGGTCAGCTGTAGATGGAGAGTCTATTCAGCTGACTTGTGGAAGACAGAGGCCAGAGTTATTCAGCCTTTTTCTTTCTTATTACAGTTAAGATATAAGGGGAAGAGGTCACAAAAGTGTGTGGCCTTTACTTCTTTGAACACTCCACTGTGATCCAATACAGAAACCAGAGCCTAACTATCCAGATCAGCAATGGAATGAAGTAGGCTTTGGGTGGACAACACAGCTGACTGAAACCTGCAACTCATCTGAGAGACCAAAAAGAGCTGTTGTTCTGGGATTGGTCACTATGGATAGTTTATAAGTCAGAGGTTTCATGAGTGTAGATTTTAGTTAAGAAAGATCCGTTGTCATTCCTACTATGTAGGAAATTTACTGATAGCCCCGAAATTGCTTTATCTTCTCATCTGCTCAGACCCTTGTTTTTTTTCTGTCTCAATTAATTTTGTACTTTCCAGATTTTATAGTGTCTTTTCATGTTTGGTCCTCTGTCCTCAACTGTGCTCCTATGGGGCAGGGACCTTGCGTTTACCTCTTTGTATTTCCAGAATCCAGCATAGTCATTCAATGCATTTTGATGATGATGAAGTTGCCTCAAGTATGGAGGATACTATTTAGGCTTATTAGGACTTTAGGAATACACTTTAAAAAAATGAAAACTCTCTTTAAATCTATAGTTTGAAAAGATTTCTAAATATTTTTCTCTCTTAAAAATTGATCCAGTATTTTTAATATAGCTTAGTGGGTTAATTTTTTTCCTTTTCATTTGTCCTTTTGGAAAAATATACTTGTGAAGATATATTTGGAAGAAGATATATGAGAAGAATTGCAGAGTCAGAAGTAATCTCATAAAATGCTCTTTTGTTGTTGTTTTTTTCAGCTAAAGTGGTATTCAAAGAAAGGGAGAAAAGTTCTTGCTTGGAGTGTCAACCCAGGTAGTTGAAACAGGAAAATAGGAACAATTCCAGGATAGCTTGACTTGTTTACAATATTGATTAGGCCACTCTTCAACACTGTTTTGCAGAACAAAATGACACTCATAGCAGGAAAATATTAATGGCAAAAAATAATGGAAAGTGATTATATTTTCTTGTCAATGTGCTAAATTATGTATATCAGCTCATATTATCCACTCAACTGCACTTTAAAGAACATGACATTATTATCTGCAATTTATAAGCTAGAAAACTGAGGCTCAGAGGATTAGAGCAATTTGCCTAAATAGCCCCACCAGTCATGGAATCACCATGATGTAAACACACTTGCATTTGACTTTTTAGTCCGGCTTATGACCTTGATGATCACACTCCACTGCTTCCTGAAGCAAGAAATTTCCTTGGAAACAAAAACTGAGGGTGAAGAGGAGATGGTCTTCTTTTCAGACTACTTTTGGAAAGTTAATTAAACCATAGAAATTTGAGCTTTATATTCTATGAAAGGGGCTACCAGATTATTTGAGGGTTTGCTTGGAGCTTTGGATGGACACCTTGAGTTAGAAGTAACTCAGAGACACTTTTGGTTGAACTTTGAGATTGACATATTTTGCTTATTGTTCTTCATGATGAGTCATTCTCTGCTGAAGAGAATGATTTACTTATATAAAGGAATGACCTGTGATTGACTTATTGTTGGAAACAAAAAAAGTTATAATAAATAAACCAAGACAGGTTATTTTGAAGGGGGTGAAAACCTGGGTTCAGGTGCAGTATTAACTTTTTTATACATGCATATGATTTCATTTACCTTGTCTAGTGCATCAGAATTTCTTTCTTTCTTTTCTTTTTCTATTTTTATTTTTTTTGCAGAGGGGGATAATGAATGGAGTCATTTTAACTGAGTGCTAATGTGGTGAGTGCCAGGTGAGAAATCCAATTGAAATGCTGTCACAAGATTCTTTTGTTTTACTGACAAGAGGTGTCATGTTTTCTTGATTCCCCATATATGGAGTGTGAACTGATAAATAGTTTGGAGATGAAATTGTCAGTCACCATTATCACACTCAAGCAATTATCTTTTCTGGTGGCTTGCAATGCCAGCCATGAAATCCAGGTTCTGAGGCGTAGAAGCAAAGAAAATGGAAAAACAATATGGATGTGATCAGAAATTGAAACACTACTTAGGTTAGAAAAGTAAGATTCCAAATGGCTCAAAAATAGGCGGAAAAATTCACTGCTATTTCCAAGAATGAAAGAGGAAATGAAGCCAGGAGTAGGAAGCAGTGTGGGGGTGGATCTCCCTTGAAGCTAATAAAACTTAAACTTCAGGATCCCTTACATGATGGACATCATTATAAGGGTTTGAAACAGACCCTAGAAATATGTTCACATGGCCACATATTTTGTAAAATTTGGGCTAGATTATGAACTGTAATAAGTCACTGATTTTTTTTCCACTTTGACTTCTCTTTCATTATATCTCTCCTCTATTTGGTCATTTTGTAGTAATTCCACACGTTTTTGGAGGTGTATTTAAGGAATTTAAGTGGAGAATATAATGTCTTTTGTTTCAGTGTTGTGCAATATATTTACATATTTCATACCATCAGTTCTCATATGGTTAAGTTATCACTTACTCATTGCTGCACACTAATAGGTATACTCCTATGGTAAACTCCTATGGCCTATTTTGCCAATGTGATTAATGTTGTGATTTACTAGTATGTAGCCAAAATTGTATTAATATGGGATATGAATATGTCTTAAGGTGCCTAGCATTTCAAGTATGTATATAGTGGCACAAAAACAAGGTTTGAAATATATAAAGCTAGAAACTGGTCTGGAGAATTTTTTTTCTAATAACCAGATGTGTGAAATTGAAATCCAATGATTTGTTTCCTATCAATGTTCTCTTGTGGCAGGAATATACTTAATACATACAACGCAGTACGAAAGTTTATCATTTTTTTTTTCTTTTTAGCTGTGGAAATTGTGTGAAAAGTAATTTGTTAAAGAATATGTGACACTGAAGTGACTACAAACTATCTTGCTAACAACTTGAGGTTGACAACATCACAGAAGTAACAAAGCTTTGGAGGTGGATAGCTGAGACCTGTTAAAAGTATATGGAAATTTTTCTTTACTTAGACTTGTGATTGGCCATCAATGGAGTTACATAAGATGGCGAAGGGGAGTTTCCAGTGCTCTTCCCTTGAAGAAACATCAATTTGAACAACCACCACATAAATACTTTCACAAATAAACAAAAAGGTAAGATACAATAGAATATGGATAGAGTTCAGAATAAAAAAAAGACACATTGAAAAGGGTAGGAAAGGCAGTTTCACATTGCCCCCAAGTTACCCCTTCCCAAACCTGTAATTAAGTGCAGAGAGATACCCTCTCTATGGGGGAAGAAGTATGTACCCAACTTCTTTGCTGACTCTAGCACCAAAACTAGCCCATTTCTAAGATGGCCCCCACATCCCCAGGCTGTAGATTAGTCCATGTAGACATAGACTTCAGACCCACCACACAAGCAACATGATCCCTACAGCCATAGTAATTCAGTTTTACCTGTGTGCACTTGGTCTTTAGGCTCACTTCAAAGGCCTGTCAACCCTTATAGACCCAGGCTCTACATGTTCCTTTTTTTTTTTTTAAAACCATGTTTTTTGTTTTGTTTGTTTTTTTTTTCAAAGAGAGAGTGAGAGAGGAGAGAGAGAGAGAGAGAATTTTTAACATTTATTTTTTAGTTCTCGGCGGACACAACATCTTTGTTGGTATGTGGTGCTGAGGATCAAACCTGGGCTGCACGCATGCCAGGCGAGCGCGCTACCGCTTGAGCCACATCCCCAGCCCTCTAGGTGTTCCTTAATGCCAGGACAGCCCCTCTTACTTCAGGCCAGCATTATCCTGATACTCAAGTCAAGAGTATCAGGATACAAGAGAGAAAAATTACAGGTCAATACCCTGAAGAACATAGTGCAAAAATTGTCAGCAAAGTACTAGCAAACTGAATTCAAAAGTTCTAAATGATCATACACCACAAATAAGTGGGATTTATCCCTGCAATGCAAGGATGCTCCAACATATACAAGTCAATAAATGTGACAAACTGCATTAACAGAATTTCTGATAAAAACCATATGTTCATCTCTTTAAGTACAATTTTGACAAAATTTAACATCCTTTGATGACATAAATTTTCAATGAACTAATTATAGAAGGGCTATATGTTTCCCCAGTGTAAACCCAAAATAATAGATAATATTGAGCCCTATATATATTATATTTTTCCCTATAAATGCACATGTATAATAAACTTTAATTTATGAGTTAGATATAGTATTCTTACTATATTAACAACAATAACTAGAAGTAAAATAGAACAATTATAAAAATATACTATAATAAAATTTATGTGAATATAGTCTCTCTTTCTTAAAATATCTTGCTATTACTATACTTACACGTTTTCCTTTAAAAGAAACACTTTATAGTTTATTTGACGAATTCAAATTGCCCACATTGCTACACAGGCAATTTGAAGCCACTATAAAGTAAATAAGGTTACTTAAACATGAGTACTGCAGTAGTATGACAATCGGTCTGATACCTAAGATTAGGACTAAGCGAGTAATGGGTAGGTGTTGTATATTGTATGGATATGCTGGACAAAGTGATGATGCCCATTCCAGGTGGGACAGAGTGGGATGATATGAGATTTTAACATACTATTCTGAACCTTGTTTGTTTTGGGAGTTTTCCATTTAATATTTTTGGATCATGGTTGATCTTGGATAACAAACTATGGAAGCAAACCTGTGAGTAAAGGAAGACTACTGTCAATGAAATATTACATTGTATACCTTAAATATATGCAGTTTTTATTTGTCAATTTTACCTCAGTTAAGTCATCAGATGAAAGAATTTTTCAGAACTCCTTTAGGACAAATATGCAGTATTATTTTACAAATACTGATCATACCTATAGTGGATGAATATGAAAAAACTTTAGAAAGTTGTTTACTGTTACAAGACAAAACTTCCCAATACTTATTGGCTTAAAACAAAAATCATTGTTCTATGATTGTGTTATGATTTGGATGTGGTATCCCCCAAAAGCTCATGTGTGAGACAATGCAAGAAGATTTAGAGGAAAATGATCAGGTCATAATTTGAACCTAATCAGTGAATTAATCCTTGATGGGATTAACTGAGTAGTAACTGGAGGAAGGTGGAGTGTGGCTAGAGGAAATGGTTCCTTGGGAACATGGCTATGGGGTATGTATTTTGTATCTAAAGAGTGGAGTCTCTCTCTGCTCCCTAGTCATCATGTGAGCCACTTCCCTTTGCCACACACTTGTGCCATGATGTTCAGCTTCACCTTGAGCCCAGAGGAGTGGAGTCTTCTTTCTATGAATTGAGACCTCTGAAACTGGGAGCCCCTAAATAAACCTTTCCTCCTCTACAGTTGTGCTGGTTGGGTCTTTAAGCCGTAACAGCAAAAAAGCTGATTCAACAGGTTGATACTTTGGCCTGCCTCTTTTATAGGGGGCTCATCTTATACAGTATTTGTCAAACTTGCATATTAATTCTGGGGTCTCTGCAGGGGTAGCTAATGTTTTTTTCTATTCCCTACATTACCTTGCATCTCTCAAGAAGCAACACGAGTTTGTCTATATTCACAGAGAGTGTAGGCAGGGTCTCTTGAAGCCTAGGCTCAAAATTTACAGTGTCACATTCTAGGAAGGACCATATGTATGTTCACTATTGGTGAAAAAAATTTACAAGGCCAACCCAGATTTAAGGAATGGGAAATAGACATCATTTCCTGGTGAGAGTTGCTGCAAAGAATTTATGGTCACTTTTTGCATTCTACCTTATAGGATTTTCCAATTTCACAAAAACATAACCATTTATATAACAATACTAAAGGGTGACTCTCAAGGGAATCACTTCATTATCAATAATAAAAACAATTAGGTCAACTGTGCTGGAGGCAAGAGTGAGTTGCCATTTTATTCTTTACATAAAATGATATTGAAAGGTTCTTATCACATGAAGAGGCATCAAAAAATATGGAACCAAAAATATGTAGGAAAAACAATTCTTACATGGTGGGTATGCAGAAAAAGACCAACAAAATGTGTCTTTGAGATCTAGTTGAATATACATTTGGTTTATATAACCAAAATGTCAGCATCATGCTTCATAGCACCTAAGGCTGGGGTTTGGGTAAGTTTTTTTTATTTGTTGTTTTTAGATACAAATGACAGTAGGGTGTGATTTGACATATTATACATACATGGAGTGCAACCCATTACAATTTGGATCCCATTCTTATGATTGAACATGTTGTGGAGTTATATTGGTCATGTATTCATATATGAGCATAGGAAAGTTATGCCCGATTCATTCAACTGTCTTTCCTATTCCCATCTCCCCTCCCTTTCCTTCATTTGCCTTTGTCTAATTCAATGAACTTCTTTACTTCCCTTCCATACCTTCCCTTGTTATGAGTTAGGATCCACATATCAGAACATTCAACCTTTCTTTTTTGGGGGACTGGCTTATTTCACTAGGCATGATATTTTCCAGTTTCATTCATTTACCAGCAAATGCCATAATTTATTCCTCTTTATGGCCAAGTAATATTCTATTGTGTATATATACTGCATTTTCTTCATCCATTCATCTGTTGATGGGAACCTAGGTTGGTTCCATAACTTGGCTATTGTGCATTGAACTGCTATAAACATTGATGTGGCTGCATCACTGTAATATGCTGATTTAAGTCCTTTGGATATAAGCTGAGGAGTGGTATAACTGGGTCAAACAGTAGTTCCAGTCCAAGTTTTCTAAGGAATCTCCATACTGCTGTACATGAAAATACAGGCTACAGAATGGGAGGAAAATTTTACCACCTGCACCTTAGATAGAGCATTACTCTCCAAGATACATAAATTTAACACCAAAACCAAAACCAAAACAAATAACCAAATCAATAAATGGGCAAAGGAACTGAATAGACACTTCATAGAAGAAATATAAATGGTCAAAACAATAGCAATTAGAGAAATGCAAATTAAAACTACACTGATATTCCATCTCACTCCAGTCAGAATGGCAGTTATAAAGAATACAAGTAACAATAAATGTTGACAAGGATGTGGGGAAAAATATTTACCCATACATTGCTGTGGGACTGCCAATTGGTACAACCCATTCTGGGTAAGTTATCACTACTTAACTCTGGTGATATTTGGGGAAAGCTATTATCTCTTCTGTGAAAAGAAGCCTATTTTGTTGATATATTAAACAGCATATTAAAGTAATTTGTACTCTGCTGATATATAATGGGAAGATAGGACTATTATTTTTATTAAATATCTCTACTATTGTTCTAGTTTCTGCTCTAGGAACTGGGGTTATAATAGTGAATATGATAAAATTCATAAAATTGCTAACACCAAGAAGGTTGCAGTCTAGAAAGGAGCTGTTATCTGATGAGAAAGTAATACACTACTAAGGAGTTTAAGCTCCAGTGAGGAACTTACATTCTTCGTCTTAACAAATTGTTGTTAGCACAAAGACATGAATAAAATGATAAGGAAAAAATTTGATTTAATAGTTTATGGCAATTTTATTCATTTCCTACTAAAAAGTGTGCCTTAACTGATCTAAAAAAGTTCAAAAAGAAGAGATGCTGGAAGTTCACATATGATGAACTTGCCCAAAATGTAAATGGAACCTAAATTATTTAGGACTACTCTAATCTATTTAGCTAGGAAAATTGGATCTCTCTCTGTCACATTTAAAAGAAAGATCTTTATCGAAGGCAAGCTGTTCCCTTGTTTCTTTAGTATCCTGAAGAATTAAAAGAAAGTCTAATTTAGGAAAGCTTTTCTATCTTAAAAAAAAAAAAAACCTCAAAGTCTCAATATGTTGCAAAAGAAGCTTTAAAAATGCATTCCCTATGTTCAACAAAATTATATTGAAAATATCCAATATTGAGTTTTATGTATTTTCTTTTATTGTCTACTCATCTGTAGAAATAAATTACAATATACATTAAACCTATTGATTTATTTTTCTCCTTTATATGAATAAATTATCCCTGAGCAGTTCCAGGCTGCGAGGAAACCCTCAAATTTTTATTGAAGTTATGATTTTGAGAGAGAGCTTGTTTTAAATCCCGTCTAACTTTAAACCTTGGCAATCAAGTGTATGCTTGTGATTAAATATGATATTTCCAAAAACATGAGGAATAATAGTAAAACAGATCAGCTTCTAATTTTCAATTTTAATTTAACTGTAAAACCTACTAATGTTATAAAGTTGTAAAATTATTTTTTCTTTGGGTTTTGCAGCATGAATTTAAAAGAATGAAGGGCATAGTTACCTTGTTTACATACATTTGGGAGGACATGGAGTATCACTGATATGGATTATTAAAGAATAACACAATTAGAAAAATCAATTCTCAAAAGGCTTTCCCATTTAAAAGGAGCTAGGTGTTTTGTTTGTTTCACAATTCAAGTATTTGTATGCCAGAATTACATTTGTATTTCCATCTTAATATTATCTTTCCATCTGAAATATTTATTAATATTTTAGCTGTAATTTTCCAAATTTCTGTTTTATTTTTCCTACCTTTTTCTTTTCATTAATGGAGAGATAGAAAGAAATGAAGAATTTTCTTCTCTTTATGTTATTTGGATTATTAGAGTTGATGTCTTCTGTTTTGGTCTTCATTTTGAAGGAGGGTTTGAATAAAGATAAGCATAACTAGCTTTAATTCCAAGCTTAGTTTTAAGATAGTAACTTTTTCTATACAATTATTTTTTTTCTTTTCCTTTCCATCTTAAACCAAATATCTGTTTAGTTATATATCATGAGAAAAGTTGTAAAACCTTCCTTATCTTTATAGTATTCTTCCCCAATTTAAATCATTTCAACAATGCCTGTGGTTTAAATCCCTGCATTTGAGTTATTCCATTAGACTGATCAGTTTTGTCTTTTCACTCTTAGTCAAATCAACTCTTTTTTATGCAATGTGTTTTTTCTGTAAGGGTGATATTTCAGAAAAAAATATAGACCATAAAAGGAAAAAATTACAAAGTTTTATCAAAATGAAAACCTTTGCTCATTGAAGACATCATTGAGAAGATGAAAGGATAAGTCACATATATTTGACAAGGCTTCTTTCAATTCAATAAGAAAATAACCCATTATAGAAAGGGACAAAATATTTGTTTAGATACTTCACATAAAAGGGATATAAATTGAATCACTAGTCATAAAAAGATAATGCAAATTAAAATCATGATGAGATATTATTATTATTATTATTATTATTATTATTTGCCAGTGATTGAACCTAGGGATGCTGAATCACTGAGCTATACATTCCTAGCCCTTTTTAAATTTTTAAATTTTGAGGCAGAGTCTTGCTAATTTGCTTAGATCCTTACTAAGTTGCTGAGGCTGGTTTTGAACTTGTGATCCTCCTGCCTCAGCCTCCCAAGCCACTGTGATTACCCGTGGGCAACACTGTACCCAGCATAATGAGATGTTATTATATAAAATGAAAATAATCAATAAAATCAAGTGTTGATAAGGAGATGGAGCAACTGGAATTTTCATATATTGCTGGTAGAAATACAAAATGATATAGTCACTTTGAAAAACAGTTTGACAAGTTATTATCAAATGAAATGTAGAGGCTGGGGTTGTGACTCAGCAGTAATGCAGTTGCCTAACACTTGTGAGGCACTGAATTTGATCCTAAGCACCATATATAAGTAAATAAAATAAAAGGTATTGTGTCCACCTATAATTTAAAAAATAATTAAAAAATGAAATGTATAATTACCATAAAACTGAGAAATTCTACCCCTGATTTTCTGCCCAAGAGGAAAAGAAATGCATTAAAATACCAACTTTATCCATAATGTTGAAAAAAGAAAAAAAGAAACAATCAAAATTCCCATTAAATACTAAAAAAAGATAAATTACATTAAGTCCATGCAATGGAATTCCACCCAGGTATAGAGAAAAAATAAAGTAATGAGACATAACAACATAGATACATCTTAAAAACATCATGGTAGGCACAAGAAGCCTGGTGCAGATATCTTTATATTTTTCAATTTCATTTATATAACAATTTAGAAAAGGAAAAACTATAGCAACAGAAGTCTATTAGAGATGAGACCTAGGTGGGAAAGGTAAATGACTGCAAAAAGGCATTAGGGAAATTTTGGGGAGATGCAAATGCTCCTTGTCTTGAATAAGGTCACAATTACACAGCTTATATAATTGCTCAAATTCATTGAATTGTATTTTTACAATGTGTTGATTTTTGCTATGTTTCAATAAAGTTTTTATTTAAAATAGGACTATTAATATAGCAGAAATAAATGAGAAAAGATAGGAAAATATAATGAATAATAAAAATTGATTTCATCATGTAATAATGAATATTTATTAAATGTATAATTGAATAATAGAATACTACAGAAAGTGCAAAATCAAAGTTGTGCAATTCAATGAGTTTTCTCACACCCATATAACTATAACCTAGATTATGAAACAGAACATTGCTAGTACCCCCAGAAACATATCTCATATCTTCTTCTAACAGTAACCCATATAATTCTTAATACCAGCACTTACTATTATGTTTTATGAAATTCTTGTATTTATAATGAAAATTACATGTATTATTTATTTGATGTATAGTTTCTTTTTAAAATTATCATTTCTAATGCATATTATTGGTGCAAATTAATGTTTCCCTGTGACATTTTTATAACACATGTATTGTTCTTTTATCGTGTCCATTTTTCTTCCACCTTCTCTTCACTTGTTTTCTTCCCCATAACCTCCAGTCCCCTTGCCATTCTCAAATAGTATCTTTTCTATTTGCTCTTTTGTCTCTCTCTTTCTCTCAGTTTCCATATATGACAGAAAAATGGAATACTTATAATTCTGTGCTGGCTTATTTTGCTCAACATGATGTCCTATAGTTTCATTTATTTTCTTGCAAATGACACAATCAAATTCTTCCTTATGGCTCAATAATATTCCATTGTTGTATATATGCCATCTTTTCTTTATTCATTCACCTGTGGATGGGTACCTAGACTGATTTCATATTTTGGATCTTATAAATATTGCCATAATAAACATGAGAATGCATGTATCTCTTTTATATGCTGACTTTATTTCCTTTGGATATATACCCAGGGGTACTATATGTGGATCACATGATAGCTCTATTTTACTGTTTTCCATTGTGGCTATAATAATTGACATTTCCATCAACACCATAAAAGGGTTCCATTTCCTCCACATTCTCACTTGCATTTGTTATTTATTTATTTTTTTGATAATACTCATTCTAACTAGAGTGTCATGGAATCTCAGTGTAGTTTCAATTTGCATTCCCTGATAGCTAAAGATATTGAGTAATTTTAATATATGACCACTTATAATTTTAAAAATTGACTGTTAAGATAATTGGCCCATTTATTAATTGGATTATTTGTTCTTTTGTTGTTAAGATTTTTGAGTTTTTAAATATATTTTTTATATTAATCTGTCATATAAATAGCAGGCAAAATTTTCTCCCATTCTGTACATTTTCACCTCACTTTGTTGCTGGTTTCCTTTGCTGTGCAGAAGCTTTTTAATTTGATGTAATGCCATTTCCCCATTCTTGCTTTTATTTTCTGAGCTATTGGAGTCAGGAAATTGTTTCCTGTACAAATATCTTGAAATGTTTTTCCCGTGTTTTCTTCTGGTAATTTCAAACTTTCAGGTCTTAAATTAAGGTCTTTAATGTATTTGGAATTGATTATGTAGAGTGAGAGATAGGAGTCTAGTTTCAGTCTTCTCTATGAGGATATCCAGTTTTTCCAGTATCATTTGTTGAGGAGGTTGTCTTTTCCACAATGTCCTTTTGGCACCTTTGTTGAGAATCAATTAGTATAAATGTGTAGGTTTATTTCTGGGTCCTCTATTCTATTTCATTGGTCCACATGCCTGTTTTAATACATATACAAATACAGTGCTGTTTTTGTCAACATTGCTTATTATTGCTTTTTTTTTATATCCTTTTGGTTCAGTTTGGTACATCATTCATGTCCAGAAATTTGTCCACTTCTACATTTTCCAGTTTATAGGCATTAGTTTTTTAAAAAGTATTTTCTAATGATCACATGAATTTCAGTGGCATCTATTTTAATATCCACTTTTAAATATCTAATTGTATTTATTTGGGCTTTCTCTCTTTTTTGGTTAGTTTATTTAGTTTTGTTTATTTTTTCAAGGAATTCTTTTCATCAATCCCTAATATTGTTCTTTTAATTTCTATTTAATTTATTTATGCTCTGATCTTTATTATTTCTTTCCATTCTGTATGACATTTTGAAATCAAGTATCAAGATACTTCCAGTGCTTCTCCTTTAGCTCATGATTGCTTTGGTTATTTGTGATCTTGAATTTTAGGATTGTTCCTTCTAGTTTTGTATAGAACATCATTAGTACTTTGATAGGGATTGAATTTAATCTGTATATTGTTTTTGGTAGTATAATCATTTTAACAATATTAATTTCCCAGTCCATGAACGTGGGACATATTTGAATCTTCTAGTGTATTCTTCAATTTCTTTCTTTAGTATTTGATAATTTTCATTATAGAGGTCTTTCACCTCCTTGATTATATTTACTCCTAGTTATTTTTATTTTTTATTTTCTGAGGCTCTTATGAACGTGATTACTGTTTTGAATTCTTTCTGAGCAAGTTCAATTTGGTGTATAGAAAAGCTGATTGATTTTTTGTATGTTGATTTTTCACTGACAATTTTCTTTTTTGTTGGTGCATAATAATGATACTTCATAGGGGGATTAATTATATCACATTTGTAGATGCATGTAGCATAATTTGATCAATCTCATATCTACCCTTTTCCTCTCTTTCTATCTCCCCATGATCTACTTGCTCTACTCAACTAATCTCCCTTCTGTTATTATATGTGTATTACACTTATATTTAAGTGTGATTCATTGTGGTATATTTATACATGGATTTATTGTGATTGACAGATTATATACCCTAGTACTTACCATGAATATGTTGATTTTATGTTTTGATACTTTGCTGAATTTGTTTATTCATTCTAAAAGACTTTTGGTGGAATTTTTAGAGTTTTCTACATATGGAATCACATTATCTACATCAGGGATAATTTGACTTCTCCTTTTCCCATTTATATGTCTTTCAATCCTTTCTTTTGCATAATTATTCTGGTTAAAATTTTAAATGCAATATCAGATAAAAGTGGTGAGAATTGACATGCTTGTCTTGTTCCTGATTTAGAGAAAATGCTGTCAGTTTTTCCCCATTCAGTATGATACTGGTTATGGGTTTTTCATATGCAGCCATTATTATTTTGAAGTATGTTCTTTCCATACAGAATTTATTTAGAGATTTTAACATGAAGACATGTTGGATTTCATCAAAGGATTTTCCTTCATATATTGAGATAATTATATGATTTTTATTCTTTATTACACTTATGTGCTGTATTATGTTTATAGATTTACATATATTGAACCATCTCAGAAATAAAACCCATCTTTTTATCTACAGTTGAATTCAATTTGCAAGTGCTTTGTTGAGAAAGTTTACATTTTTGTTCATCAAGGATATTGGTCTATGGTCTATGTAATAGTTTTCTTTTTTGTTGTGTACTTATCACATTTTAGTAGAAGGGTAAGATGGCTTCATAGAATGAGCCTGGCAGAACTCCCGTCCTTTCTATATTATGCAATAGTTTGAAGAGTATTGACGTTAATTCTTTTTTAAAGGTCTGGTTAAATTCAGCAGTGAATCTGTCTGGTGTTGCACTCTTCTTTGTAGGGAGACTTCTTATTATTGCTTCAATCTCATTGCTTATTATTGTACTTTTTTATATCTTTTTGGTTCAATTTGGTACATAATACATGTCCAGAAATTTCTCTACTTCTATATTTTCCAATTTATTGGCATTTAGTTTTTAAAAAATATTTCCTAATGATCCCATGAATTTCAGTGGAATCTTTTTTTTTTTTTACATTTATTCTGATTTGTTACATGTGATGGCAGAATGCAATTCATTTTATATTACAAATATAGAGCACAGTTTTTCAAGACACTAGTTGTTCACAAAGTATTTTCACCCCATTCGTGTCTTATACATGTAGTTAGGGTAATGATGTCTAACTCCCACCAACATTCCTACCCCTTCCCCACTCCTTTCCCCTCCTTCCCCTTTGCCCTATCTAAAGTTCCTCCATTCCTCCCATGTCCCCCTCCCCCCGCCCACCCCCATTGCCATTAAGCATCTGCATCCTCATATCAATGAAAACATTGGCCTTTGGTTTTTTGGTATTGACTTGCTTCACTTAGCATTATATTCTCCAACTCTGTCCATTTACCAGCAAACGCCATGATTTTATTCTCTTTTAATGCTGAGTAATGTTCCATTGTGTATATATACCAAAGTTTCGATATCCATTCAACTACTGAAGGGCATCTGGTTTGGTTCCACAATTTAGCTATTGTGAATTGTGCTGCTACAAAAATTGATATGGCTGTGTCCCTGTACTACGTTGTTTTTAAGTCCTGTGGATTTAAATTGAAGAGTGGGATAGCTGCTTCAAATGGTGGTTCCATTCCCAGTTTTAAAAGTAATCTCCATTCTGCTTTCCAGATTGGCTGAACCAATTTGCAGTCCCACCAGCAATGTATGAGTGTGCCTTTTCCCCCACATCCTCGTCAACACTTATTGTTATTTGTATTCTTAATAACTGCCATTCTGACTGGAGTGTGATGAAATCTTAGAGTAATTTTGATTTGCATTTCTCTAATTGCTAGAGATGTTGAACATTTTTTCATATGTTTGTTGATTGCTTTTATATCCTTTTCTGAGAAGTGTCTGTTCAGTTCCATGGTCCATTCATTGATTGGATTATTTGTTTTTTTGGTGTTAAGGTTTTGAGTGTTTTATATATCCTAGAGATGTGCTTGTGTTGAAGATTTGTTCCAATTCTGTAGGTTCTGTAGGAAATATCCATCTTTATCCCTTTTAATTAACTTTGACTTGAAGTCTACTTTATTTGATATGAGGATTGAAACCTCTGCTTGCTTACGTAGGCCATTGAATGGCATATTTTATCCCAACCTTTCCCCTTCAGTCTGTGGGTGTCTTTTCCTATGAGATGAGTCTCTTGAAGAAAACATATTGTTGGGTCTTTTTTAAATCCAATCTACCAGCCTACGTATTTTGATTGGTGAGTTTAAGACATTAATGTTTTGTTATTATTGAGGTATGATTTGTATTACTGGTCATTTTTGCTTATTTTTGGTATTTAGTTTGAATTAGTTTCTCCTTTGGTTGACTCTTCTTTTATTGTAGTTCTTCCGTTTGCAGATTTTCATTGTTGTTTTTCATTTCCTCCTTGTGGAATATTTTCCAGGAGGAAAGAATGTTCTGTAGTACAGGCTTTCTTGCTATAAATTCTTTTAGCTTTTGTCTATCATGGAAGGTTTTTATTTCATTGTCAAATTTGAGGCTTAATTTTGCTGGCTATAAGATTCTTGGTTGGCATGCATTATCTTTTAGAGCTTAGTATATGTTGTTCCAGGCTGCCCTGGCTCTCAGAGTCTGGGTTGAAAAATCTGCTGAGATCCAAATTGGTCTTCCCTTATAGGTAATCTGATTTTTCTCTCTGTGGCCTTTAAAATTCTATCCTTATTCTGTGTGCTAGGCATTTTCATTATAATGCGTCTTGGTGTAGATTTGTTGTAATTTTGTACACTTGGTATCTTATAAGCCTCTTATATTTGATTTTCCAATTCATTATACAAGCTTGGAAAATGTTCTGATATTATTTTATTGAGGAGATTGTGCATTCCTTTGGTTTGAATCTCTGAACCTTCTTCTATCCCAATAAATCTTAAATTTGGTCTTTTGATGGTATCCCATAATTCTTGGATGTTCTGTTCATGGATTCTTACCATCTTCACTGTGAGGTCAACTTTATTTTCAAGATTGTATATTTTTGTCTTCATTGTCTGAGGTTCTGTCTTCCAAGTGGTCTAGTCTGTTTGTGATGCTATCTATTCTGTTTTTTAATTGGCTTATTGTTTCTTTCTTTTGAGGATTTCTGTTTGATTTTTTTCAGTGTCTCTATCTCTTTTTTGAAGTAACATCTTGCAACCTGTATTTGTTCTCTTATCTCTTTGTTGGTGTGATCGATTTTTGCCTGTATCTGCTCACTTAGGTTATTCTTTAATTACCAGATCATTTTAATTATGTGTATTCCGAACTCCTTCTCTGACATTACACTTACTTCACTATTTATGGATTCTATTGTTGTAGTGTCTTGGTTTGTTTGGGCCACTTTCCTCCTGTGTTTTTTCATGATGTCTATGTGTCTTCCTCTCTTGCAGTATAGATCTGAGGTATTAGAGCCTCTGCCCTATTGTTTTATAGTGTGCCTACAGGTTACCAATACCTCACTTTTAAGGGAGAGATCTATATTTCAGCACTCAATGTACCCAACATGTAGCCATATATTAGTTAGCTTTATTTTTACATTTACAGTTTTGTCAGTATAAACAGAAATGATGAGTTCGGTTATCTTCAACCATATAATCAATAGGTTTGCATATGGTTTACATTTTCTGATGGTGGAGCGAAGGTCTGGGGGTTTGATTGAGATGTTTATGTGGTAGTATGTGAGAATATGGAGGTATTAGAGTATATGACTAGTGAGAGCATAATCATAGGAAGTTGGCTGTTAGTAGGAGAAAGAAGAGATAGGCAACCCTATGCAAGACTCCCTGTTTCCTCAGCAATAGGATAACTGTTAGCACCCCTAATAGAGAAACTTCTGGTGCAGCCAGGCCACAGGGACCTTGGTGACGTCTTAGCAGGTTCTTATTGTTGTCTCTTGATAGAAGCAGCAATATCCCAGTTTCATGGTGGTGGCAGCCTCAAGCCTGTGTGTTTCCTAATGTTGGGCTGTGGAGCCATGCTTTGGTGAATAAGGAACCCCAGCGTGGGTTGGCTCTCAGTGTGGGCATAGGGTGGCTCTACCCTAGAACTTCAGGCCAGGTGCAAGGCAGGAGGGCGGGCTCTGCCTCTGGAACTTCAGGCCGTGGTGGCGTGGTGGTTAAAACAGTGGTATCTGGTATCTGTTTTAACACCATTTTAAAAAAATGAACTGTTAATTTATTTTATTTATTTTTTAAATTAATTTTTTAAATTTATATATGACAGTGGAATGCATCACAATTCTTGTTACACATATAGAGCACAATTTTTCCTATCTCTGGTTGTATATAAAGTATATTCACACCAATTTGTGTCATTATACATGTACTTTGGATAATAATGTCCATCACATTCCAGCATCATTTCTAACCCCATACCCCCTCCCTTCCCCTCCCACCCCTTTGCCCTATCTAGAGTTTGTCTATTCCTCCCGTGCTCTCCCTCCCTACCTCACTATGAATCAGTCTCCTCATATCAGAGAAAACATTCCATATTTGTTTTTAGGGGGATTGGCTAACTTCACTTGGCATTATCTTCTCTAACTCCATCTATTTACCTGCAAATGCCATGATTTTATTCTCTTTTATTGCTGAGTAATATCCCATTGTTAACACCCACTTTTTAAAAAATCTCTAATTTTATTTATTTAGATTTTCTCTCTTTCTCTTTTGGTTAGTTTATTTTGTTTATTTTTTCATCAATCCCTAATATTGTTCTTTTAATTTTATTTAATATTAAGTATTTTCCATTGAAATTATTTATGCTCTGATCTTTATTATTTCTTTCCTTCTACTGTCTTTGGATTTAGACTGCTCTTGTTTTTCTAATGACATTCATCATTAGGTTATTTATTTGAGATCTTTCTGCTATAAACGTCCCTCTTGGTTCTGCTTCACTGTATATCCCAGTTTCTTGAATGTTGTGCTTCCATTAACATTTGGTTCTAGGAATTTAAAAAGTTTCCTTTTGATTTCTTCAATGACCCTGTGTTCATTCAAAACTATGTTGTTTCTTGTTTTATTCCATTACAATCTGATAAAATGCAAGAAGTTATTTAAAAATATTAAAATTTTTATAAGAATTGCATTATGGTCTAATTATAATTTGACTAAATTTTGAAAAAAATTTTGTGCATTGATGAAAATATTTCTGCAGTTTTTGAATGGAATATTCTGTGTATGCATGTTAAGGACATTTAATTAATAGTATAATTTAACTTTGATGTTTCTTTTTTCCTTTTTTTCTTTTTTGGTTTGGATGATATATCTGTTGGTAAGAATGGGGAATTGAAGTCAGCTACTATTATCATATTGGAGCTTACCTCTCACTTAATACTCAATAGTGTTTGTTTTATTAAATTGGGTGCTTTGATATTTGGTGCAAATGTATTTATAATCATGATATATTCTTGATGAATTGTTTCCTTTGTTAATATGTAATAACCTTCTTTGTTTCTCTTAAGTGAGTTTGACTTAAAAGTCAGTTTTATCAAAATAAGTGCAGTTACTCCTGTTTTGCTTTCAGATTCTGTTTGGTTGAACTATCATTTTCCATCTTTTCATTTTCAGTTTGTATTTGTCTTTGCCAAAGAGATGAGATTCTCTCAGGAAGCAAATTGCTAAGTCTTGTTTTTTAACTCAGTCTGTCAGTGTACATCTTTTAATTGGAGAATTAAGTCCATTTACTTTTAGGATTATTATTGAAAGGTATGTACTTTTTACTGTTGTTTTTCTTATGGATATTTTGAATATTCTATATTTGTTTATCTCTTATTCTCTTACAAGTTTGACTATTTTTTGCTATTGTTTGATTCTTTCCAACTTTTCATTTTCTTATCTACCATTCTAATGAGGTTTATTTTTTTCCTGGTCTAATGATTGTGTTTATCATTCTTCCTTTTCTGGATACAGGATTCCTTTATATATCTTCTGTAATGCTGGTTTAGTTATCATGAATTCCCTTAGCTTATGCTTATCATGGAAGGTCATCATTTCTGCTTTGATTATGAATAATAAATTGCCTGGATATAGTAATATATGTTGGCAGTTATTTTCTTTCAAAATTTGAAATATTCCATTCCATCCCCTTATGGCTTTTAGAGTTTCTGTTGAGAAACCTGTTGTTATTCTGATAAATTTGTCTTTGTATGAGACTTGGTGCTTATCTCTTTCAGTTTTTAATATTCTTTTTTTGTTCTGTACTTTGGCATTTTAAGTATAATATATAATGGAGAGGTTCTTTTCAGTCATATCAATGTGGGGTTCAAAATGTCTCCTGAATCTAGACATTTATGCCTTTCCCACGATTTGGGAAAATTTCTATTATTTTACTGATTAGGTTTTCTATGCCTTGGACCTACAGATCTTCCTTCTCATATATTCAAATTGGGACTAAATCTTGTCCTTATGTGTTCTGTTTATTCTTTCTTATTATTTTAAAATTTATTATTGTCTGTGATAGTTCCTCAACCTTGTCTTCATGTTCTGATATTGTTTCTTCCACTTGGTCTAGCCTATTGACAGTTTTTTTTCTTTTTAATTCATTAGCAATTATTTATTGAAATCTACACTGCATTAGAAATGTTCTAGACATTAAGTTGACAGTTTTTAATAGGACTTATTGAGCTGTTCATTTCCAAGATGTATGTTTGGTTCTTTTTAAAAATACAAATCTTTTCATTGAATTGTTCGTTCATATTCTTCATTGTCTACCTTAATTTATTCAACTGTTTATTTGGTATTCATTGAGCTTTTAAAAAAAACATTCTTTCTGGGCTTGTTGGCATGCACCTATAAACCTAGTGGCTTAGGAGTCTGAGACAGGAGAATTACAAGTTTGAGGCCAACCTTAGCAATTTAGTGAGGCCCTAAGCAACTCAGCAAGACCCTGTCTGAAAAAATAAAAAAAGGCCTCGAGATGTGGCTAGTGGAAAGCACCTCTGGGTTAAATCCCCAGTTCCTCCCCCACCCCAAATCATTCTTTTGATTCTGTGTGCAGCATTTAATCCACTTTGATGTATTAGGTTTTAGTTGTTAGAGAGTTATAAACTTTAGGAAATTCCATGTTGTTTTTTTTCTCTTTTCCTCTGTGTGTGTGTGTGTGTGTGTGTGTGTGTGTGTGTTCGCGCGTGCATGTATGCGCACGCATGTATGTGTTTCTATGTTGAGAACTGTGAACTTACTGGGATGGATATCCCTTCCACTTTTATGTGTGGACCTTATTAGTGAGCAGGCTTCTCTTGACAATGTGCCCTGGGATATCATTTTGTTGTATAGTGCTGAATTTAATTCCAATTGGACTATAAAATGTAGGTTTCTTCTCTGGCTATCTGTCATTAGTAGGTTTTGACACAATGAATACTATGTGACCTGCTTTCTTTATAGGTTTCACAAGGTGGAGTCCCTCTGGTAGTTTAGGCAGGTATTGTATAGAAAGCAGAATATATGGGATATACCTCCTGTCGTTACTTCTCTAGAAACATGAGTTTCTGTAGTTGAAACCCAGACTGTTAGAGGACTCCAGGACTGAGACTTCTAGGAATTTTTCACTCTTGTGCTAAACCATACTTAGCCTTCAGTACTTCATCAAAGTTATCCTTTAATAATTTCTACAATTTCATGGCTCTAAGGGGTTTCTACTTCAACTAAGGTGTTTTACTGTGATTATCTCTATTTATCTCTTTCTAGATTTTATGAAGTTGTGATTTGCCCTGAGATTTGATTCTTTGATGAATCAAAAAAGTTGTTAAATTTTAATTTTTAACTTTTTTTTAAGATGAGTTGATAATTTTCAAACTCCATACATCCTAGTATCTAAAGTCCACATGTAATACATTTATATTTTCTTTCAAATGTTATACTAAAGTTTGCTTGTTTAAAATCTAACTCAGATGGGCATAAGTTTGCCTGGGATCCTGGTTTTACTAGTTGTAAATAAATTATATCTGCTACTTATTTTAACACTTTTTTCAATGTCATTGTTTCCCAGTTTGAGTAGAAATCATATAGTGCCTCTTACAATAATACCCTTAGGAATAATTGAGGACTTCAGCCACATAGACAGTTGTTTTTGTCCCCTGTATCCATCCCATTTGTTGTTAGGAAATGGTACACTTTTTCATTTCTTTCCTTCCTTAGTATCTCTTCCCTTCCATCATTCATTTTTACTTTTGTCCTTTTCACAGAGATTCTTTATAGGGGAGCTAAAATATGTCCTACTGTGACAGTTAAGATCTTCTGTGGCCATAGAGATAAACTACCAGGCCAGAGATTTGAAAATGGCTTATCATGACTCAATTATTTGTTTAGAAAATTCTTATTTGGAAATATATGGCTTGTGATTAAGCAAGAAACTTCATTGGTTTTCCTAGGATGTTAACATTTTCTTTTTAAATTTTTTTCTTAGTTGTTGATAGATCTTTATTTTATTTATTTATACATGGTGCTAAGAATCAAACCCAGTGCCTCACACATGCCAGGCAAGTGCACTACGGTTGAGCCACAGTCCCAGCCCAGAAACATTTTCTCACATCAGCAAAAATGCATGCTTACCCCCCAAAAAGTTTGTAAATACTTCAAACCCTTGTTTTATTGCTGTTATCTTTCAACCATATGCATAGTCAACTTTGTACATTATGAAAAATATGCTTTAAATAAATTCCTTTTAGTGACATAAGATGGAGAGAGGAGAATTCTTACACTATACTAAGTCATATAATGTGTAGCTTCACAGTACAAATACAAATGGGGGCTGGGTTTCTGGCTCAGAGGCAGAGCGCTTGGCTCGCATGTGTGAGGTACTGGGTTCAGTCTTCAGAACCACATAAAAAGAAATAAATAAAATAAAGATCATACCACCTTCCTACTTAAAAACTTTTAAAATAATTCAAATGTGGGGCTGGGGATGTGGCTCAAGCGGTAGCGCGCTCGCCTGGCATGCGTGTGGCCCGGGTTCGATCCTCAGCACCACATACCAACAAAGATGTTGTGTCTGCTGAGAACTAAAAAATAAATATTAAAAATTCTCTCTCTCTCTCTCTCTCCTCTCTCACTCTCTCTTTAAAAAAAATAAAATAATTCAAATGGATTTCAAATTTTTAGTTTTTTTTTAATAGAAAAGATCTACATAGTCAATAATTTCAAAAGGAAAATGACTACACTATTTTCTTTGTAGCACCTGGGGGATCTAATAGGTTATGTTATATTCTGAGTATTATATTGTTCACGTAAACTCATCAATTTAGTCAGAACATCTTGGAATTATAACTTCTATCCATCTCCATCCTGCAACATGTCCCCCAAAATGTCATGAATTAAAATGGTTTGTTTTTCAATGGAGTCCACTTTCTTTTGCTCTCACTCTTCTTTCTTAATAACTCAGGATAGTACTGATTATGAAGCTGCCATCATGATTTGTTTATTTGAAGGCTATTCCTGACTAAATAGATCATTTCTAAGGTCAGTTGAGGGTTTGATCATTCTTTTTCACCACAGAAATTTTTTTTAAAAGTGTAATTTTAAAGTAATTTCTGAGGCTTTGTGAGATGGTTAGAGTTTTCAGGGAGCCATAAGTGAGGTTATTAACCTTAAAAGAGACCCTGAAAACTCTGGTAATGCCTTTCCAACTAAAATAAGCACATGGTGGCCTCCTAACCCATAAGTTACTTAGAACATAATCATGACTTGTTAAGAAATTCCTAGAATATCAGAAGTTTGGCCCCTCATATTATTATTTTGGGGACACAATTTTTCATCAGTGTGTGTGTTTATTTCTTTGTTTTTGGTATTGGCGGTTGAACTCAGGGGCATTTTACTACTGAGCCATATCCCCAGTCCTTTTTTATTTAATTAAAAAAATTTTATTATTTATTTTTTATCTTGAGATAGGGCCTTGCTAAGTTGCTAGTCTGATCTTGAACTTGAGATCCTCCTGGATCAGCCTTCTGAGTCACTGGGAGTACAGGTATGTGCCACTGTGGCTAAGTAACAACATTTGGTTATTTCTTTGTTTTGAGGTGGGAGTCTTACTATATTGCTCAGGGTGGTCTTCAACTCCTAGGATCAAGCACTCTACCTTGCTAAGCCCCCAAGTAGCTGGGACTATTAGCACAACACCATCCACAGTTTTACCTCAGTCTCAGTACTCAGCACTACATGAAAAAAAATTGAAATGTTTTTTGCTAATTAGTCAAGATCAAAAAAATTCTTGGACTGTTTATGTGTGAATGAGAGAGAAGTTCTGGATTAAGGGGTTTGGAAAGTGTCCATAGGAATAGGGAAGGAAAGAATTGGTGTTGAAAATAAATCAACAGAAAGAAGAGCAATATCACATGTGAAGAAAGAAAAACTAAAAAAAAAAAAAAAGCATCTGAAACGAACTGAGAATTTATATTAGTTCTTTTCAGAACAGGAGAAATCTCTAATAGGAGATTTATGTATTTATTTGTAAGAGCTGGCTCACATGATTGTTGGGACTGAGTAGTACCATGACCTGCCATCTGCAAGCTAGATATCCAGGAAAGCCATTAATGTAATTGTATGTCCAAAAGACTGAGAACCATCAGAGCAAGCAATATAAATTCAAGTTCAAGGGCAAGAGAACACAAGATAAGATGTTGTATCTTCAGCATTGATAGTAAATAAAGGGGAAAAGTGTTTTATCTTTTGCCTTTTGTTCTGTTTAGGCCCTCAGTGGACAGGATGATCCTGTTCACATTGAATCTACAGTGTCCCCCAAATATTCATGAAATAATGTCTTGGTCCCCAGCCTGTTGCTATTGGGAGATTATGGAAGCTTTAGAAAGTATGGGGGTCTTCAGGTTTGGGAAGCATGTATCCTATAGGAGGATTCTGAAATTTTGGTCTTTTTCTTGTTCTCTTTTTTGCTTTTTAAAGATAAGGTACATTGCTTTGCCATGTACTCCTGCCATGATGTGCTGCCTTGCCCCAGGCCCAAAACAACAGGGGTAATTAACCATGAACTGGAACCCCTAAAATTGTGATCCAAAAATAGCCTTTTTCTCTCTATAAGATAATTATCTCAGTTATTTTGTTGTACTAATAGAAACCTGGCTAACACTTTATACTGTACACCAATTCATATACGAATTCCATCCAGGAAACACTCTATAGATGCACTTAGAAATAATGTTTAATGTTGGCATCCCATGGCCCAGTTAAATAGACTAATCAAATAAACCATTGAAAGTCTACCTCTTGTCAGTTTGGTGCACACACACACCTCCTTAAACTACACTTAATCTCTGAATGAATAAAATACCAAGGTCATGATTCTATCTGACACAATATTATTAACTATTCTATATATAAGTAAAAGCAACCTTTTCCTAGAAGCAAAAGTAAAGTTCTTAAGTGATGTTCACTCTTTCTGATATTCTATTATTTAAATACTATAATGTAGAATTCATAATATTTAACAAATATGATAAAAAATCAATACATTTTACATTATTTGATATTATAAGGGAGGAAGAAAGCAAAGACATACAGATACACAACAAATGGAGATTTATTAAGAATAAATAGCTAACATGATTCTTCTTTTAGTTCAGGCTACTATAATAGAGATTCATTTCTCACAGTTTTGTAGGCTGGATGGAAGTCTAAGTTCAAGATGTTGGCAGGTTTGGTTTTTCCTAAGATCTGTGTTTTCCCTCCTTGGCTTCCAGAAGGCCACCCTTTTGCTAGATCTTCGAAAGTTCTTCTCTCTGTTTGGCAGAAAGTCAGAGGAACATCGCTGGTCTGCCCATGTGCTAAGCTTCCTCTTCTTATAAGGACTTGTTATAGTCTGGTTGCATTAGGGACCACCATATGCTGTCCTTTAATCTTAATTATCCATTTAAAGGTCTGATTTCCAATAACAGTCACATTTTGAGGTACTGGGAGTTACTACTTCAACATTTGAATTTGGGAAGAGCACAATTTCTTCTTTAACAAAATGGGACAGCTCTCTGAAATTCAGCATGGGCTCTTCCTTACTAGCTTACTCATTTTATATTTCCTCCTTCTTAATTGAGAGACAGAGTAGCATAAGAGCTAACTGCATGGGCTTTGGAACCAGCACTTTGGATTCAGTCTTTGCTGTGCTACTTACTAGATTTTCAACCAAAGGCAAGTTGCTTGATTTCTGTGTATCTATCTGTGTATCTGCTTCCTTGATTTCTGAAATAGAGATGTCAGTGATAACCAGCTCACTGAGCTGGTGTGAAGTTTAGATGGATGAGTACACATAACTTACTTAGTAGGGTCTGGTACATAATAAACACTCAATGAGTGCTAAATATAAAAAACCCCAATAATTTATGGCATTAAATTGTATAATTTGATACTTATAAATAATGTGCTCATAAATAAAGATTAGTATTCTGTAGAGTTACATCCATTTTTTTTTCATCAAATGTCATCAGAAAGAAAGATGTATAGTTTAAGGTGACTATCACAGCTACCATTTGTGTCACTTACTATTCACATATTCATATGCAGCATACATCTGTCTGACCATCTGTGTTTCTAAAATAATTCCAGTGATGTTTCAGACACCTAATATTGTTAATAATAAATTCCCTATGTTTTTACATTTGTGTGTGTGATAATTCCACACTTAAGTTTACTGCCCTAAATTCACTCTTAATCTAGTTTTGTATTTTCTTATACATGGGTTAGCCCTTTTGTTTTATCTATAAAGACTTTGCATCATTTTTTCTTCATACTAACTTAGCATTTTTCTCTTGGTCTTGCCCTTCTCTAAGTACTTTACATATTTTAAATCACTTAGTTCTCACAGCAGCCCCATAAAGTTGGTGCTATTGTCTCCATTTTACAGATGAACAAACAGAGTTACAGAGATTAAGGTACTTGCCATTCATACAGTGAGTTAGTAGTAAGGTTGTCCACAGACTTAGGGAATCATAGTTTTATTTTCATTCTGGTCACTCTTTGTCTTTGGCTTACAGAGTACCACAGTTATACTCAGCCTAATCATATTTTGTTCAACAATGGACTCATCTATATACAATGGTGATCCTATAAGATTATAATGGAGCTGAAAAATTCTGTCACCCAGTGACATCAAAGCTATTGTAACGACTTAGTACAGTGCACTACTAATATGTGTGTGGTGATGCTAGTGTAAATAAACCTGCTGCGTTGCCAGTCATAGAAAAGTACAGTACATACCACTATGTACAGTACATAATGTCTTATAATGATAACATTATAAGTTTATGATATTACTGTCTATTTATTATTAGAGTGTATTTCTTCTACTTAAAAAAATTTTTGCTATAAAAGTATTTTCCATGCTATGCTACCTGTGGCCTCATATACCCCGTGATCACCACATGTCTTTAAAGAGGCCACAGTGATTCACATGTACAATCCAGGTATGTGTATGTATACTTTTTTGATGCTCCCACAATAATGAACTTGCCTAATGATGCATTTCTCAGCATTTATTTCTGTCATTAAGTGGCAAACAACTGTATTCATTTCCCAACTTTCTAAATGTGCTTAGATCTTTATCTTCAATTATTTAATTTTTTATAGTATTGGAGATTGAAAACAGCATGCTCTACCACTGAGCTATATCCCCAGTCTTTTTTTAAATTTATTTTTTATTTTGAGACAGGGTCTCATTAAGTTGCTCAGACTGGACTCAAACTTGCAATCATCTTGCCTCAGCCTCCTGAGTACCTGCAATTATAGCTGTATGTCACCAAACCTGTCTAGATCTTCTTCTTTAAATGAGATGCTTCTTGACTATCAGAGCTTTTCAGGATTCTGTTCTTGGAATGCTTATTTTTCCCCTTTAAACTCTAGCTAACTCATTCTTTGGTGAGGTATCATCTAGATAGTGATGGATTTTACATCTCTATTTCCAGAGTCACCTTTTCCCTGAGTTAAACACTTATTCCCAATCACCTTCCAGGCACCTTCAATTTGGAATGACAAGCATGTACAATACTGAATTCTTCATTTGCCTCACTCACCTCAAATTGCTCCTTCTCCTTTAATTTCAATCTGTAAAACTTATTGTGGGCTCTTTAGTTTTCTTCATGTCACATGTGCAACCTGGCAACAAGTTTTATTAATTCTAGCCCCAAGCAGCTTCCTAATCTTGTCCCTATTACAAATCTCACTATCATTGCTTTAGTTTAGCATTTGTAGCAGGCACTTGTAGATTTTCTATTATCTTATCATACGTTAATGATTTTTACATGCTGGAAGTTATTAGACCATTGTGTAGCTCTTTCAGGCTGGCCTTCTCTGCAGTTTGAGATGCATCAATCATTTCATTACTGTTATTTCCCCAATACCCCAGGCCTGAGGCAGGATTTTATTTTTGAGCTAGCTTTCTGTTTCTATTACCTAGAAAAGAGTTCAGTTCCTATTTCATCTCAGCAATGTTCTGTAGGAGCAAGATACTTTGACGATCAAGCCTTTTTCAGAGTTTTAAAAAATAGATGAGTGTTTTGTTTCCTCGGTCAGCAGTTACCAATGCACAAATAGAATGAAAAGAGATAAAGAACTTTTAAGACCTGATATATTTTTCTTTGGGCTAAGTGCCTGATCTACAATGCCTCTCTGGGGGAAAATGCTAATTATATTGTATATTATCTCTCACCTGGACTTTAGCAACAACCTTCAAACTTGTCTCTCTGTCTCTGCACTGTAATTTATCCTCTATATAATCTTCCCACAAATGGAAAAAAGATCCATTAACCATTGGATTAATGGCAATCTTTTTGAGTGACTTAAAGGTTAGTTGAGAATGATCTCGCCTGCCCCCTTTCCTCTCCTCACCAGATTCCCTAAATTCAAGTCACAGTGATGTTTAGTCTTTATGCATACATTCTCTTTAGAGACATATACTTTTTCTTTGTCTAAAAATCCCTCCCTAACCCTGATATGACCTCTGGACACTCCAACTTTGTATAACCACTTCTGATGATGTTCCCTGGGATAGTCCTGACCTTTGTGTTGAATGACAAGAACTCCAGTCCTAATTTTCCTCTGGCTCCTTGCCTTCTCACTTTCATTGCAATTGCTAACTCCTCAACTCTCCTTTCCAAAAATTTATTTCTATTCTGTGACTTGACTATTTTCCAAAATTTTTTTTTCTGGTACTCAGGATTGAACTCATGGGCACTTGACCACTGAGCCACACCTCCAGCTCTATTTTGTATTTTATGTTGAGACAGGGTCTCACTGAGTTGCTTAGCACCTGGCCATTGCTGAGGCTGGCTTTGAACTCGTGATCCTCCTGTCTCAGCCTCCTGAGTCACTGGGATTACAGATGTGTGCCACCATACCTGGCTTCTCTTTTGCAACTTTCAGATAGCTTTTTTACTTTTTATTTGTCCCCAGGACATTCTAGGTATCACCCCATCAGAGGAAACCTTTACCCAGACTCAGTCAGCTTTCTGGACAGTCCTCAAAGTTCAATGGCCCTTCAAAGGGTGATCATATAGACTGTGAAATAGCAGACTGAATTAGTCACTACCTCCTTGGGACTTCTCTTGGGGTTTCCCTGATAATCCTTCATTCATACCTTTATCACAATACCTCTGTATTGTAATTGTGGCCACTGTAATACCTCAGAGCAGTCTCAGAGGTGATAAGTTTAACCTGGCATTTCTGTGACTCCTCTCTTGGGCTCAGTATTCCTCCTAAAGCCCTCCTCATCTCTTTACACACTCTGTGAGTGTACTTGTCCCCTTATTTCAGTGTGGCTTTGCTTCCCTCAGTCTATACCTGCAAATCTTCTTTAGAAGATGCCCTCAGACTACTGGAGCTGCTGTGCCAGAATTCCAGAGACCTGGAGGTGGTAGGCAATGACATTTATCCAGAGTGACTCTTAGTCATTGCCTGAATGGAGAGATGGCCTCCAAAGCCCAGGACCCCTCTGACCTGTAAGCCAAAACCCTTCTCTGGAATTTTACCTGGAACCTCA
Organism: Ictidomys tridecemlineatus; assembly: GCF_052094955.1. Classification (NCBI taxonomy): domain Eukaryota; kingdom Metazoa; phylum Chordata; class Mammalia; order Rodentia; family Sciuridae; genus Ictidomys; species Ictidomys tridecemlineatus. Next base: position 55,995,714 of record NC_135487.1, read on the forward strand.
CTTGTCTTCTTTCTCCTGCTGTCCTGCTTTCTTTTTTCCACTAGTGGTTTCTCTCAGGATTACTTTCCTAATAATTCACTTGAATAGGACTCCTTGGCTCAGGGTCTACTTCTAGGGATCTTGACTTGGGACAGCACTTAATCTCCCTGTCAAGTCAATTTTGTTTAATTACAGAAAAAAGTAATCTAAGCAAATTCTGAGTAAACATAGTCGACTTCATATTTCATTTCAGTCAATCCAGAATTTTCACCTTTAACTCTGACCTCCTTTCTCAGCAAGTTCTGTTCTAGGGTATTCATGGTGGCAGTGATAATTTTATGGTGTCATGAGGGAATGTGTCCATCTTCTTCCAGTGGGTAGAACCTGTCCTAGTGATATATTATCTTGCCACCCAATATTCTTTCAATTTTGCTCTCATTCCCATGGTTATGACTTTATGGTTCAAGATCCCTTTCTCTTTCTTCTCTTTCTTTTCTCCATCTACTTTTTCTCTCCCTCTGATTCCCCTCCTTTTCTCCTCCCTCTTCACCCCTTTCTTTATTAACAGAACTTCGAACAGAAACACTAAGTATTGAGTGAAAGAAATAACAGTATGGTACCTTTGTAAGCTAGGCATGTTTATTGTTGTTTTATAAGTTCATAGATATTAAATAATTGAGGCAAAGGAAGATAACTGGCTAATAGCAAAACTTAAGTGTGAGTTCTCTGACTCTATATGAATTTTCACCACCCTCACCTCCTTTCATATCACTCCGGATTCCATGAGTGTTTTTGTACCTGGTATTCTGGGACTTTCTGGCTTATGATGGTCTCAGCCACCAGAAAATCAAGTCATAGACATCCTCTTGTGACACCATTGGGAAAGAAAGAGTCATTACAAAACCTTTGTCCCTACTGCAAATGCAAACCAGAGTATTCCTGACTGGTCTTCCTTCCTGAGTATAAATGTTAATTAACAGCCTTCTTTCCTCCTTAGAGAAATTGTCCACACCTTGAAGCTTTCATTGGAAACATGCCTATGATATGATCAAGTTTCAGTTCTGATATATTTTATCTGTTTGGTTAGAAAGCCATTGGGGTGGGAAGGGTGCCAGACATTCTAGAGGGGAAATATTGGTGCTTTAGGGAAAGAATGTGCTTGCTTGTATCTTAAATCTTAAAGAAAACCAAATAAAAATGGAGAAATTCTATGTTAGAAATGGAAGAATGTACTCTAGAAAGGACAGTGCTCTTAAATTATTGATAAGACATTAAGAAAAGGAGTCTCAGCACAGTTCTTTTGTTTAGCCCCACTCATTCTTATTTTTAGGAGTTCAGGTGGTATCTTGCAGGGTTTAAAAGACATCTCTGATATCCTCAAAGGAGCAGAGGTGACATACCCTCTCATTCCTGTGTATGTGTGCAGGCCTCTGGGTCCTCCCTGTGTAGCAGTGTACCTATGCTGAGCTGTGTGGGTGGAGGAAATGTGTGGATCAGAGCTGCTCAGACATGCTGCCTAGCAGGAGGGAAGAAGAGCGCAGTTAGAGAGACGTGATTTAGTTAATATGCAACACTCTGCCTCTCAGGCTCTTGGGGGCACATCTTTTGTTATTCTGCTTATTTCTCCTGACAAGGGCATGATTTGGCAGTTTGTTAGGGAACAACATTACCATTTAGTGGAAGAACACTTGCCGTTTTAAAACTTTTAACTTGAATTAATGTCATGTAGAGTATATTTGTTTTAACCTATTGACTCTTAGCACTTAAACACCTTAGGCAAGATCCATCTGTATGTACAGAACCTGAAATCATTTGCAATTTGGTAATGTGTCTCATTGTAGCAGTTTTGAATACCATTATGAATTAAATACAGTAGTATCATCTTATGTTCCATTTTGAGATCTTAAAGTTGACATTTACATTTTGCAAATAAATTTCATGCAAAAATTGGCATGGTACTTTCTCCATCTTGCACATTTATAGTATTTTAATCTTTTTGTTTAAAGCCCTGAATAGTAATTTGGGAACTATTCTTTCTTCCTAAAGATATATTCAGGATGAAGAGATGTCTATAATTGGAGGTACATTCAAAGGTAAATAATAATTGGAACCTTTGGGATTGCCTCCAAATATAATTTTGAGCTTAGTGATATTTGATCTCAGCTAACACTTCCTGCTGTGTGTGTCCTCTCCCCCTAGTGTTCACTGTCCTCGCAATGGGCAATGGCTTTTTACCTTGCTTCTCTTATTTATTTTTCTTCCTGTGCTTCCGGGAGTATTGGTCTCCTCCTGTTAACAAAAGTCATAATCCCTTCTTTTTCTGAAGGAGCTGATGATTTTTTCCTGCTGGTGCCCAGTCTAGGAAGAGTGGGAGCATGTGCAGCTATGAGTCTTCCAGTTCTATCCTTTTCACTCATGAGAACTTCAGGCTAATTGGTGGACCCTCCAAAAAAAAAGAAAAAAAATTAAAAAAAAGAAAGAAAAAAAATCAACCATCAATTTTACTTCAACACAATTGTAGTTTAAATTCATGGAAAATCATGTGACATTGTTTAGTATGTCTTATTAGTATGTCTCTGGCATATTGTCTTTTTATTTATTTTAAAGTATTTTTAAATTGACAAAGTAATTGTACGAATTTATAACATACAATGTGATGGCAGTGGATACATCCATCTTTGGCCTGATTTGTGTGTGTGTGTGTGTGTGTGTGTGTGTGTGTGTGTGTGTGTGTGTGTTCTGGCCTGGTGTTTTGGCTATATTATTTCATTTTCATAGGATTTTCTCTTTATTGCTTGGGAAAAAGCTTTGGGGACCAAATTAAGAGTTCCAAATTCAGAGACCAATTTTGATTTGGTCATGTAACAAATTTAGTTGAGTGTCTATCATGTGATAGGAATTGTTTGTGGTACTGAGGGAACAACAACGAACAAGGCAGACAAAGTTCAAACTCTCACACAGTTCATGTTCTAATGGAGTGGGGAAAACCAACAAAAACTTTGGAAATAAGGAAGAAAATCATCAGGTCAAGGGTTACAGGGTGTTGAAATGGAGTGATAGGATAGACAGTGGTTGGAGTTGGTTTAGATTACCAGGGAAAGCTTCTGTGAGAAGATGTTATTTAAGATACTAAGTGAATAACAACTCCTATTTGTGGTATTATGAGCCATGTATGGCTTTTCCAGGGGTACAGGAAAAGTGGGGAGACAAGATTCCTGTCAGAGCAAAGGTCCTGAGGCTAGAATGAATACGAGTTGCTAGATTACAAAACCTAGGATAGCCAGGATGACTGAAAAAATTTGGGTGAGAGGAAGAGTGAATGAGATGAGATGGGAGAAGTAGGCAGGGCTTATCATCTAAGGTTTTGCAGGGCATGTTAAGGAATTTGGAATTTATTCTAAATCTATGGGGAGTCATTGGAGGTTTTAAGCAAGGTATTGTGTATTGCTGTTTTCAAATGATCACATTTTACACTGTATGGAAAATCAAAAAATAATGCTAAAAACTTGAAGACAGAGAAGGAGGGCTAAATAATTACCAGCTGCTTTTCCATGGAGATTTTTTTCTGTCTTCATGTTATGAATTCTTAGCATCTTTTGACTTTTTGTACACTGTTATGGTTGCTTAACGCTTCCTTGAAATTCTGCCACAGAGTTATTGTTTGGTGTATAGTATCAACAGATTAAATAAATGTCACATTTTCAAATCCTTCATATTAACTAAAGGAATCACAAAGAAAAAACATTCTTAGTTTGAGAGAGTACTGGATATGTCCAGTACCATGCTTAATAGGTATAAATATTTGGAACTAATAGAAGGTTGTGACATTGTTTAGTCTTGGAAGAATATGGGTAAAAAGTTTAAATTATAGCAACTTGCTGAAACTTTGTTGCCTAGGTGAGAAGTTCTAAAGAACTCCTTCATTGATGATTCTGATTGAAGTCAACTTGCAAGGTTTCTGATGAGGCTCGTGAAATCACCATATAGAATAATCCCGTCTCATATTTCTATTTTCATTCTCTTTTAGTTCCAATTATATGTTACTGGGCTAAACTAAGACACTGCTGAGAGCAAGATGATCAATATCCCAGGCCTCAAGGAAATTTCAGCCTAAAAGGAAAGAGAATCATTAGGTACTTCATTAAGGTAACTATGGTGAGTACTTATCATGTCCAACATCAGTTGTTCTAAACCCCTATGTTTCAAAAATTACTGATACCTAAGTTGAAAATTCAATAACAAGAATGTCTGAATAAGGCCCTAGCATTTTCAAAACCTTCCAGGTAATTTTATTGTATATTCAGGCTTGGAAATAATTTTCCTATATCAAGGCTTCTCAGCCTCAGCATGTTGACATTTTGGATGGATAATTATTGTAGCAGGCTGTTGTGTGCATAACAGTATGTGTGGCAGCATCTCTCACCTCTGCCCACCAGACATCAATAGCACTTCCTGCCAGTTGTGACAACTGAAACTCTCTACAGACTGACAAATGGCTCTCGCTGAGAATCACTGTTCATAGGATGAAAGCTCTGGCTACCCCTTTGACTTACTCTCCTACCAATCTCTCCCTTGCTGATTCTGCTTCAACCAGGAGAGCTCCTGAGTGTCCCCCAATTCAATAACACTACTTTACTTTTGATTATTTTGGACAACTATGAATTTCTCCAAATGAACCACTTGGCTAACTCCCAAGGTCCCTTCAAATGTAACCTCAACACAATCTTCAATTATTGTACTTATTAAAATAGTACTTCCACCACCTCTCTTTATATCTTTCTCTAACTTTAATTTTCTTTATAGAACTTATTAAATTAGATATATTCTCCACCCATTTTGTCCCATTGACCTGTATGTGGAACTCTTATAAGAACTTAAATTGAGCAACAAATATACCACTTGTGGTAACTGAAATAATATTTGAATATTTGTTATGTTCACAGAATTGAAAACTTGGGATTTAATGAGTTTAAAATTTCCTGTTCCCATAAAATGTAAACATCACAAAACATAAAAATACATAAAAAGTGCAGAGTATATATTGAATCAATACATGAATGTTTCACAAAATGGTAAATGCAAAGTATTATGGAGTATTGATATACTTGGAAATCAAACTAAAATTCTTTGTTTCATCATCATCCACATGTTTAAATAATTTGAATTCTATCTGGATTAAAACATTCTTAACTAAATATCATATATGAATGTTTAATCACTGACAAGCAAATAAGTATGTTAAGCTTTTACCTAATAAGAGGAAAAATTTAGTATTTTTAATTTTTTTGTTAACCAATGCAAAATGTTTATTTATCTCCAAAATGTAACAGCAATCAAGTGTGCTACATGCTCATGACTTAGTTTTGGCTAAAATCTTTGACTATACACATGTAGTGTCAATCTGCAACAAAATTTAGTCAACATTGGTAGGCAAAAGCATAGCCAAGATTTTCTATAGGAAAAAGGGCAGGTTTGCCCAGTAAACTTTCTGAAAGGGCTTAAGTTCTGGTGGAATATGAAGTTGAAACAATTTTCCACTCATTTTAGCCAGAATATTTACTTTAGTTTCCATGACATCTTTCCTGAGTATTTCAAAGCAATTTTCTATAAGATTTCATAGGTCTCATAGAGATTGTGTGGTTAAGTCCAGCTTCCTCACTTCTAGGAAGGACTACACTTCAAATACCAGACATGCACATTTTATTTATTCTGGAATTATTCTTGGAAAATAAATTTCATAATGTCCACTCATACATTTTTCTTTTTTTGGTACAAGGGAAGCATATAGCACTAACTTGCCAAGATAACATTACTGTGACCTCTATGAACTTTTTAAGGGTAAGATTTACTACCCATGTTAATCGAACAAAGAACTCCTTACGTCCCTACCATGAATTCTCCCTTTCTGTTCTCACTGTACACTTCAGACATCTACATGCAAGTTTATTTTCTTTTTTCTTTTGTATACAACTGTTAAACAAATATTCAAAATTCTCCTTATTTTGTTCATCTTTCTTGTTGTTTTGCCTTTCCCTCTTTCCTTTTTTATTTTTTTCTTCTAATCTTCTCTATCTTCACTCCTTCTCTTTTTATCTCCACCAACATTTATTGGACACTATTCTGGATACTAAATATGTGGAACCCAAAAGATTCTATACTTTTTTGTTTGTTTAGCACTTTTTATTTAACTTAATATTAATTTTTATTCTAATTAGTTATACATGACAGTAGAATGCATTTTGACACAACATACACAAATGGAACACAACTTCTCATTCCTCTGATTGTACATGGTGCAGAGTTAACACCGGTGGTGAAATCACACATGTACATGGGGGTAATAATGTCCATCTCATTCCACCATCTTTCTATCCCCACACTCCCTCCCCTTCCCTTCCCTCTGCACAATGCAAAGTTCCTTCATACTTCACAATGCCCCCTCCCTCCCCATTAAGGATCAACATCCACTTATCAGAAAAAACATTTGGACTTTGGTTTTTGGGGTTTGGATTATTTCACTTAACATGATATTCTTCAGCTCCATCCATTTACCTGCAAATGCTATAATTTCATTCTTCTTTAAGCTAAGTAATATTCCATTGTGTATATGTATCACATTTTCTTTATACATTCATTTGTTGAAGGACATCTAGATTGTTTCCATACTTTAGCTATTGTGAATAGAACTGCTATAAAGATTTATGTGGCTACATCATTGTAGTATGCTGATTTTAAGTCCTTTGGGTTTAAACTGAGGAGTGGGATAGCTGGATGAAATGGTGGTTCCATTCAAAGTTTTCTGGGGAATCTCCATACTACTTTCCTTGGTGGTTGCACCAATTTGCCATTCCACCAGCAATATATGAGTGTACATTTTTCCCCACATCCTCTCCAATATTTATTGTTGCATGTACTCTTCATAACTGCCATTCTGACTGGAGTAAGATGAAATCTTGGAGTAGTTTTGATTTGCATTTCTTTAATTGCTACATATGATGAACATTTTTTTCATGCGTTCGTTGATCAATTGTATTTTTTCTTCTGTGAAGTGTCTGTTCAGTTCCTTATCCCATTATTGATTGGGTTATTTGTTTTTTTGGTGGCAAGTTTCTTGAGTTTTTTTATATATCCTACAGACTAAGTGCTCTATCTGAGGTCATGTGGTAAAGAATTTCTCCCATTCTGTAATTTCTCCCATTTCTCTCTTCATGTTATTAATTGTATACTTTTCTGAGAAGAAGCTTTTTAGTTTGAATCCATTCCATTTATTAATTCTTGATTTTACTTCTTGCACATTAGGAGTCCTGTTAAGGAAGTCAGGTTCTAAGCTGATATAATGAAGATTTTGGCCTACTTTATCTTCTATTAAGTGCAGGGTCTCTGTTCTAGTGCCTAAGTCTTTGATCTACTTTGAGTTGATTTTTGTGCAGGGTGAGAGATAGAGGTTTAATTTCATTTTGCTACATATGGAGTTACAGTTTTCCCAGCATCATTTGTTGAATAGGCTATCTTTAAATTCTAGACTTTGAAGAATTTGTTGCTTCAATCTCTAATGTAGGAGTTTATATATGAATTAAGAAAGCAAGTCACAGAAAGGATGAGCTACTTATTTACTTATCTAACCCATTAGATAGATGGCTTATTTGTTCATTTATTCTTTTATTCACTTGTTAACATTAATTGAGTAGCTATGTGCCAGGAACTGATATAGATGCTTATGGATATAAAAGTGAACCAAACAGACCAAGTCCTTGACTCCCTGAAGTTTAAAAACTAGTGATATTGCCTTTAATTTTTTAACCAGTGAGAATTAGCAGTAGGTAAGATGGCATTTTCAACAATAATTGGTATATTTCTGTCCTTTGCTAACTGTGTTCATGAAATTATTTCTCTTGTATACCTATGTTTTGTATGGATAAACTTCTAGCCTCTTCTGTAGAACTAGAGTTGAGAGCAGAAAATATTGAACTAAGGCAAAAATGTAATTTGTCCAAATACAAGACAGACAGGTTTAAAAAATATATTGTAGAGCTAGTTTCTTATTCTAAGAGACTAGATTAAAAAATGCCAGAAACTGAAGAAAGGAGAAGAAATGTGTGAATAGGAGAGTCCAGCAAGAATAGGGACTGTTGGTAATTTTTTTTTTTAAAGAAGTGAGGGGAAAGGGGAAAAAAAACAAGAGAGAGAAATGAATTACAGTAGATGGGGAAGAGAGAGAAGATGGGAGGGGAGGGGCATAATAGAGGATAGGAAGGGCAGCAGAATACAACATACACTAGTATGGCAATATGTAAGAAACTGGATGTGTGGGCTGGGGATATGGCTCAAGTCGTAGCACGCTCACCTGTCATGCATGCGGCCCGGGTTCGATCCTCAGCACCACATACAAAGATGTTGTGTCCACTGAAAACTAAAAAATAAATATTAAAATTCTCTCTCTCTTTCTCTCTCTCTCTCTCTTAAAAATAAAAAGAGGATGTGTAACCGATGTGATTCTGTATACGGGGTAAAAATGGGAGTTCATAATCTGCTTGAATCAAATGTATGAAATAAGATATGTCAAGAGCTTTGTAATGTTTTGAACAACTAATAATAATAATAATAATAAAGATCTACCATTACTGGGTATTCCTTGAGGAAGTTCAGCAAGTTAAGTATTAATTTGACTTCATGCTACTGATGGTGGTCATAATTAATTTCCATTAATTATATAGTTTGAAATGCCATTTTCCCCTTGACACTACCCAGCTATTACCTTACTTTCACGGAAATGATCTTTTGTTCTGGAGCATTTGTTCCCAACACACACCTGTAAACTAGAGGTTAGGGGACTTGGGCACCTTGAGGAATAGAAGATCATTAAGGGGAAACCCTAACTATAGGAGTTTGAAGAAGGATAGCAGTGAACTACATGTTCCTCTTCCTAATGTGGCTCTTCATTATAACAGAACTCAAGTAAGACTCCAGTTTTGCTAAGAGATCATGAAATAACAAATGAATAGGCATGAGCAGTGATAGATAAACATTCTGGTTCATTCATTCTTTACAGACTATAGCTGTCTTTGGCTATTAAGACTGTCACTCTTTCTGCATTATGCAATCCTTATATTTTATTAGAGCAAATCAGCTCCATTACAAAAACCATTTCTTTGGTTTGTTTTTTTTCCATCTCCTATCAATGCTATTAGAGCTACTTTTACCAAACTCATCACTTCTATTCTCACTTCTAAAACTCATTCATATACTATATTTCTAGGTAGCTCATCAAAATTGCCATGAACTGACCCATAAGATGACTAGTAATACACATTCCATAGCTTTACAGTTGGACATCAAAGCAGTTTAAATTCAATTGGTTAAATGCATAGACATACCAAGACAATTTTCCACTGAATAGAATGCTTCTTAACTTCAGAAAAAATGATTAATTTTGTGGAATTTAATTTTTAATTTTCTTATTAAAATAGGAACTATAAAACTATTTCAGAAATAGTTTGTTAAATGTATAAATTTCAGGGTAAAACTATCACCTATGCTGCTAGGGCAACAAGGCTCCTAATGATTTAAAAAGGACAATTTTAATCTCTATTTGTTAATGTTCTCAAGAGGACAAGGAGGCCTCACCATGTTAGGTACCAGGAAGAGAGTGTAGTTCATTTGGATGACCATGGGTTGTGATACAGTAGAACACAGAATAGCAATGTCTCCAATCCTTATCAGAAGAGAAGTATCAAATAAATGCAAAATGCCAAGACAGGAGGAAAGAAGAGAAGCAAGTTGCAACTAAAGTACTTCACTGAGTGATAGATTTCTGAGAGTCAAATGAAACAAAATGTGAATTAGAGAATTGAGTGGATGCTAGGATTACACGCTTGGGAAAGAGACTTTTAAAATAGAATGTATTTCTTATTGAATGAGTCTCACAAGAATTCCTTTAAAATGTCTAGAGTGTACCTTCAGGGACATGGGCTACTGTTTTCACAGGGATGGAATGGAAATGCAGTTATAGAATCAAAAAGGTTGCACCTAACTTACTTCAAAAAGACTTAACCACATTTCAAGCAGCTTAAAAGAAAACTATTGATTTCAGACATGGGCACTTAAAACTAAGGGATGGGGAACAGCATTATAAAAGAGAAAAAAAGGAAATCAAGTGAAGTTATGAAATATAACTAGAAAATTAAATGGGAGAATAAAGAATGTCATAAAAATTCAGAAAATCAAGGATAGGATGAATGAATGAAGACTGACTTCTGCAGCACTGGAAGAGTAAAACAAATAATACATATAAAATTTTAAGGAAGTTGAAGGAAAAAATAGATGGAAGTACTATTTTAAATAAAAGGTAGTTGCTGTGGTTTAGTCCACATGTCAGTGGCATAAAAAAATAAGTCTTGTCCATTAATGGCTGTGTTCCATGTAGTCATCCTTGTTGCTTTAGAACCCAACCTGCTGAACCTGTCACTCTTTGGAACATTGCAGGAAGAAGAAGGAGGACACAGTAAAGTGTGAGCTTCCTGGTAATTATTCTTCCAGAAAGTGACTTCACTAGCATTCTTTTGGCCAAAGAAAGTCATTGGGCCATACCTGGGTTCAATAGGTGGGAAATGTAATCCTATTATATTCTAGAATAAAAAAAGAGATCCGAGTGTTTGGATCTCTTTTATAATGATTGTCATAGTAGTAAACTCTAAATACTCACTTTTTAAAGAGTGGCATAAGCTAAATATATAAATAACTTCAAAAGAAATATAGCAAAATTGCTGGATGCACTTATAAATGGAATTTGTTAAGAAGTTCAATGATGTGTAATGCCCTAGCATTTCATTCTGATGTCAAAGGGAGCAATCATGATCTTTCAAATTATTTCCTAGAGTATGTAAAATAGAATAGAGGGATAGCCTATTATTACACCTTCTGGTGCAGGATTATCAGTGTTTATATAATTCTTTTTTTCTTATATGCTAGAGGTGCTAATTAAGTTTCTTTTCTGAATTTCTGTATCTCCCATGGTTCTATGCTCCAAATGATAATGTATTTGCATTGACAACAGAGTTTTATATGGGTGAAATATAGAAAATAAACAAAACAAAAACCCCCAAACAAAAAAAAGCATCAAAAAGGACGATTTTTTTTTCTGGGATTTTAACTAGATCTGGACATAAAGCCAGGAATAGTTTATATTTATGCATAATCATCAGTCCTTGTTATGGTTTGTCCCCCAAATTTCATCTGTTGAAGGCTTGGTCTCCACTTTAACAATGTTCACAGGTAGTGATTGGATCATGAGGGCTCTCACCTCATCAGTGGACTAAGCCATTTGATTAATAATTTGAATGGATTATTGGTGGAGGAGAAACTGTGGGCATGTGGGCATAGTTGAAGGAAGTCACTGTGGGTATTCCTGGGGGGACTGTATTGTGCCCTGGCCCCTTGCTATCTCTATGCTTCCTGGCTGCCATGAGCTGACTATTCACCGTGATTTTTTTCCTTACCTTTTGGCTGTCCCAAAGCAATGGATGCAGTCAACCATTAACTGAAAGCTCTGAAACCATGAAACCAAATAAACTTTTCCTTCTCCAAATTGTTTGTTACAGGTATTTTGGTCACAGTGCAGAAAAGTTAACACACTTCCCAATAATGATTCTCAACATTTGGTACACATCAAAACCATCTTTGAACTTGAAAAACATACATAAACTTGAGCTTGGTGTATATATAAGAATATATGTATTCTTATATATGATACACACACACACACACACACACACACACACACACACACACACACACATATATATATATATATATCTCCCAACGTGTTATATAAAAATCTCAGTGGGCAGGGAGTACAGGGATTTTGAGAAGGTGGTAAAGCATATCATAATAAGCAGTGTAGTCTGCGAAGCACTGGTTTGAAAAGCAAAATTTGACTTAAAGAAGACTAAAAGGCCAGAATTGTTCCAATTAATATTCTATTCAAATCTTTCACCTCTAATTCCAAGAGAGAAGATATTGGCATATTGGCTATAGCAAGTTCACTTTCATGTGATTGAGTTAGGGAAAGGAGCTTATGATAGTTGGAGTTCCAGAGAGTCTACAGGGCAAAACATCAAAGCTAAATAATATTATTTGTTGCTATTGCTTTTGGGGTATAAATATGCAATTTATGGGATTCTAACTAGCAAGAGTTACCTGGTTAACCTGCAGAATTCTGAGAGAGTTGGGTGGGTGGGGAGACAAGGAAAATTTGTTACCTTTCAGCATAGGCTCCAAATTGACACCTTTTAGATCATCTGATAAAGGTAAAATGGGGACTATACACTTGTGAAGATATTAAAGGAAGATGTGTAAAAGCAGGATGTGATCAATTAAGAGTAGTGCTTTTGGAATATGCCTGCTTTTACACCAATGGAAAAGCCAGACATTGCTTCCAGCCTAGGTTGAACCTGACCAACCTCTGAACTAACCCTTTAAGCTTGCCATTGTCATGAACAATACAGAATCCCCAAGAGAAGAAAATGCTCATAGATGTTTTTGGAAGAACAGAATACATGGTCAGAAATGTCAGCATGGACTTGTCCTGGAGCAAGATAGCACATCAATGGGCACTGGGTAATCAGGAGCACTCTGTGCTTGGATTTGGGGGCCAAATGCCACTGGGAGAGAGAGCAGCATGGAAATTATCCAGTATGTACCTCTTGCTTCTTATTTGCTAAGGACTTTATATGAATTTTCCTATTTAATCTTTATAATTACTCTAATGTGCAGATAGTATTAACACTATTCTACCAAGAAAAGAAAGATGAAAATAAAAGATCAAATAGGTAGTTAGTGTTTCATAGTTAGTAAATCATAAAGCAGGATTTGAACTCTGTTCTACAACACCCTAAGTCATGCTTTTGCTGATGTGACACACTGCTTATCAGAATTCTGAAGGTGACGAGAATAAGACTGTGGGAATTTTCATAAGAGCCCAAAGAGCTTTTAATGTGCAAATATCTTATTATTCTGGCAAAATAAGGGGACCAAGCCCCAAATATATGAGTAAACCCTGGAAGGGTTTTAGAGTTTTAGGACATCCTTGTATTGGGTGGGGAAGTTTTAAGTTCTTCTGATTATTAAAATCTATACGGTCTAAAATATACTTGTAAAATTGGCAAGTGAGACATGGCTTTGGATTTGCTATCACCTGGAATAGCCTACATATTTCCCTTTATTATCTAACATGTTATAGTTTCCCTTGAGTATATCGCTTTCTCTCTAGTCTACTCTTGAAGACATTTCAAAGACTTTTATCACTAAATTCAAAATATTGTAGCCATTGTACCCAAGTCCCTCAGGGACTCTCTCACACTTTGGGTTGCCTCCTGTGATAGCTTTCCATTGTTATGATAAAATATCAAAATACTTTCAAGGAGGAAACATTTATTTTAGTTTCAGAGGCCTCAGAGGTTTCAGTCCGCTGTTGCCTGACCCCGTTCATTTGGATTATGATGGCACTGTATATCATGGTGGGATCACCTGGCAGAGGAGGTCTGTTCATTACATGGTGACCAGAAAGCAGGGGCAGGAGTGGTGTTGTAGAGAGAGACAGAGAGAGAAAAGAAAGGGTGGGTCTTAATATCTCCTTCCACAGCATGCCCCCAGTGACGGGATTTCCACCAGGCTCCACTTCCTAAATGTTCTGTCACCTCCCAATAGCACCATAAACATGAGCTTTATGGGGACAATTTAGTTGCAAACTGTAGTACTCCAAACTTTTAATTCTTCTACCCATGATTGGGACTGGCCTGGATTTATGGTGCTGCCAAGGTGGGTGCCCCATGAATGGAATTTGTACCTGAATCAGACCTAGTCCCATTTTAGTCTCTTTGTGGTGATCTTAAATTGTCTTTTCGGACCACCTCAATATGGTCATTCAGATTCCTTGAGGAGCTCTGTGACCTATGTCTGTAAGATCGTCTCAGGGTCATCAGAGCCCAGATGGTGAAATGGTGAGAAGATTGCTCCTATTGGTTAACATGGTCAACATGGTATTTCTTTTGTAGGATCACATGAGCTTTTAGGTGATTCTCATGTATGATGCAGGATAAGTGCAGGGGCTCTGCTATAGGTAGATTTGTGGTCCAACTCTAATAATTGTCTTTGTGCTACATGTATCAGCCTATGCATCAGGGTTTGCCCACCTGTGTTCCAATCTTGGTGCCACCTCTGTTGCACAGCACTGGAGGGCTCTGGTGATAGTTGCAGGCATTTTTAAACCTGTGTACACTCCATCACTGTACACACCCTATTCCTGACAACTCAGGCTCCACCTCCAAGTTCTTTGCTGGTTCTGTGCCAGATGACAGTCCTTTCTCCTGAGGTGATCTCATTTATCTTATCTGTGGGCTTTTGAGACCATTGTTCTGCAACACTAATGGGCTCTTCTAATCAATGTCTTCTGCTTCTGATAGATGTGGAAATGCCATATTCTTCCTATATGGTGTTAAATTGTACCTGCTGAAGGATGGCTATTACTTTGATGAATGTGACCACTCTTCTCATCTTGTCCATGGACCGTTCACATATTCTCCTTGTGGAGAGTGTTATGAAGAAGGCAGGGGTAGTCAATGTCAAAAGAGATTACACTTTAGGAATGCAGAGAAATGGCTTAATGAATTCAAGAGAAGACATGGTTAGAAGAAGTGTTTTTCTTCAGTTAGGCTATAAAATTCTAAATGGTAAATTTAATTATCAGAAAATTAATTATCATTCACATTATCCTCAATATGCTGGGTAAGACCTGCATTTGTGGTCATCATCAATGAAACAGCAGCAACCTTTGAGATAGTCATTGGAAGCCAATATTCACAGGTGGCACAATGAATGATTACACTATTACATGACTAATGATATAATCAACATTAGATAAATGGTATTAGAGAACTACAGCAGCAAGAAGATCTATCATGTTTCAATACAAAAGGTACCAAAGAGCCAAAGAGTCACAGTATTGTAAGTAATAACAGAATTGGTACATTTTTCTCCTAGTTAGGAGATGAAATTAGCCAGGAATAGAGCATTAGACAATAAACAATGAACAGAGACAGTTAGTTGATTTGAACAGGAAGAGATGGTGGCTGGGCACTATAAAGAATCTTTACATATATGATTTTATGAAAAATGACATATAAATACTTCTTTTCCACTATTTTGAAACTTTATTCAGATGGCTGATAATACTTAATACAGGCTAGTTAAATTTTAAAATCAAATTATTTATATTGTATATAAAAAGTATTTTCTCATGGTCCTGCACAACCCAGAGGCACTATGATGTTAGGAGGAAGTCCCAGAGGAACTGCAGGTGTCATAAGATGTGTCTCTTATAAAGGTGCCTAAATGTATCCATCAAGTTATGGAAACAATTGCTTTCAGAGAAAATCAATATGTATACCTAATTGGTAGGCTGAGGGCATAGTGTGAAAAAAGGAAAACTATCCAAAACATTAATCAGGGAAAAGTGAATAGACAACTCTTAGTGCCAGTAAGAAAAGTGTAGCATCAACAAAAGCACTAGCCACCTCCAAGTGCTAAGCTTTAATAACAGGGAGGGACACAGTGTAATAATAGGCCCAGATCTTGATTACTTTTCCTAATGAGAGTGAAGCACAGCATGGAAAAGTGACAACTTGAGATAATTCAAAATGTCACATTAGCTTTGAGTTTCAATCTCTTCCACAACCAGTCTTCATAAAAACTGCTAATGAGTAGTAAATTGGAGTGATTTGAGTTTTGCTTCAATCGGCTTTCTGTGCTAATCTTTAGAGAAAGAATTTAGGCAGTAGATGTCATGGAGAGCACATTAGAACCGAGGTCAAGTGGCCTGAGTTAGAGATGAGGCTTTGCAATTAGCAGTCTGTGTGGCCCAGGGCAAGGCAGCCCAAGAAATTAGCTGTTTATGAGTATCTGTCAGGTGCCATGCACTGTGCTAGGTCTAGAGGAGACAGGTGAATAAGGCAGTATCCTCGAACCACTCAGAGACTGGCAGTGGAGACTGACATATAAAAAGATAATTGGAATATTGTATAACAAGGTTCTTACAGACCTACCGGCAAAGGACTCTGGGAGTTGAGAATATAATGAGACAAACAATGAGAAAATCAATATGTAAACACATTAGTCACTGCTAATGGTAAACTAGGAGAGCCACATATGTAAATTGAACATTTTTAGGAAATACATTGAAAATAGTAAAAATACATAGGCAAAATTAATTTTAGTGATATACTTTATTTAACTTTAGACAATAGGTTGAAAAGAGTATCTCAACATATAATAGATATAAAGTTATTAATTGATGATTTTATTTACATTCTTTTTATTCACTCGTTGAAAATCAATATTTCACTTATATAATTTGGATGAGCCACATTTCAAGTCCTCGGTAGCCATGTGTAGCTAATAGTTACTATCTTGAGCAATGCAATAGGTTTGCATTTATATCTAAATAGATTTAAGGTGTATATGCACTGTTGGAGATTCCATTTTAACACGGGGACATGTGAAAAAAACCTAAGGACTTTAATGTTCTACAATAATGGCCCTGATACATCAGTTCACAAGCTGATACCAGACTGGGTGACTAACAATGTCCTGGGAAGCTGGTGAAAAGACAGATTTCCAGCTCACTAAAATTCTAAAGCTCTGGGTCTTGAGTGAAGCTTAGGAATCTATATTTTATAAAAGAACTCTGATTCTTCCTAGGTATATCCGGGTTGGGGACTATGAACAATGATCTCAAAAGGAGTTACCTGTGGAAACCAGAAAGGTAATTTGATCTCTGGTGGCATTAGCAGAAGAATCTTCCTTTGTGTGAATGGGCTATAAGTTAAGTGTCTCCTGAGAAAGCAGCATCCCTTCTTTTCCTGGAGTGGTGTGGTGTCTGGAGCTAGCCCTTCCTTTCCTTCAGCTCTGACCACTTGCTTAGTCTGGAAGTGATGCATCTCTGAACTAGGCTTTGGAGAGGTCTATATGTGTTATTTTCCTCTTTGGTTCATGACTTTTTTTTTTTTTCTGTGCTAAACTTCGCCATGCATCACAATCATCTAGGTAACCTAGAGGCAATCTTTTGTGGACTCCTCCCCAGATATACTAACGAGAAGTTTAACGAGTGGGGTCTACAACACTGTAATTTTACAAACACCTCAGCAAGCACCTGGTGTGTGGAAAGCCATTTGGGATTTAGTGACCTACGGAATCATTTGTGATCATTAGGTTTACTACTTTCATTGACATATTTCAAATCAGTTTGTCATCAAACACACTGTGGTGTGATGGTCTTAATAGTCCTTATTTGACATTTGGTTCTGCAGCTGGCTAACTGTATGCTCTTGTTAGGTTATTTACCACGTCTGAGTCTCTGTTTCCTCATTAGTAAAATGAGGATAATCATATTCGATTTGTAGTTCTAATGTTAGTGCCCTAGGACTCAGTTCTTTGTCCTTGTCTTCATGTTTAATCACTCTTTATGATCTCATCTAGAGTCTTGTGGCTTTAAATAGAATCTATAGCTGATGATTCCAAAACTAACGTATCTAACCTACCCTCCTTCTCTAACCCAGACCATTGGTGCCTATCTGGCCAAGCAATGTCCTTATTTGAGAGGCAGCTCAAAACTAATATGCTGAAAACATAACTCTATCATCAGTTTCCAAAATCATTTTTTAATTCACTTCAAAAAATGGCAACTCTAAGCTTTCTAAACTCCAGGCCACAGACCTTAGTCTCATTCTTGACTCTTTTTTTTTCTGTCTTCACATTAACAAATTTTATCAGCTCTGCTTTTAAAGTATATCCAGAATTTGCTAACATTTCTCTAACTCTCCCATTACTGCTCTGGTTATTTGTTAGCTAGATTATTTTAGTAGCTTCTCCCCAAACTTATCTTGCTTCTGTTCCTCTCTTCCTCCATTGTTTGTTCTCAACAGAGTAGCCAGAGTGAACCTTAAAAAATATGAGTCAAAATTGCATTAATGCTCTGCTCTACTTGACATGGTTTTCCTTCTTAGAGTAAAGCCCAAGTCTACAAAGGATCTAAAAGCATCTATCTACAAGGCAACTTTTGGATCTGGAACTCTGCTTCGTTTTCAACCTGAAGTCCTTGTCTCTTTTTGGTGGGTGGGAACTGGGGATTGAACTCAGGGAAACTCAACCCCTGAGCCACATCCCCAGACCTAGTTTGTATTTTATTTAGAGACAGGGTCTCACTGAGTTGCTTAGCACCTCAATGTTGTTGAGACTGGCTTTGAACTCAGGATCCCCTGCCTCAGCCTCCTGAGCTGCTGGGATTACAGGCATACGCCACCACACCTGGCAAATCCTCCTTGTTTCTTCCTTGCTTGCTCCACTGCAGCCACAGTCTTGCAAATTCTTTAACACAACAAAAATTATCTTATTTCTGGATCTTTGTCAGAGATTTCTTCTGTCCATGTATTCTTTCTTCACTGTTACTTCCTCCCTTCCTTGAGGTTTCTGCTCAAATGCTATCTTATTTGTCCTTATTTAAATAATCTGACACTTTTTGCTTGATATTTCTTTAATATATTTTATTTTCAGGGTAGGGTCCATTTCTCTTTACTAGAATGTAAGCTACCCAGTTTCCAGGGATATCAGTATGTTTTGTTGACCCATGCTAACTGCCTAAAATGGTAAATGGGAAGTTATATTCAAATATTTGTTGGCTGAATAAAAATATGTGAATACCGGGCACATGATAGGCACTCATGCAAACAAGAGTAGAAAACTTTCTCTATTTGGACTAAGGGTTAGGCTTTTCTTAGTCAAAAATTCAGCACTTTTAAATTTTTACCAAAAATACCAGAGGCTTAAACAGATTAAATTGGTGAGATTTTCATGTCCAGTGAACAGTTTGAGAGAAGCTCTTCCCATGGGTCTTGTGCTAACTCATAAATTTATGCTTAATTTCTTATTTCTTCTTCTTTCTACTGTTTATCTATGGATTTACTGCCTGTTTCTCCATTTCTAGAAATTTCCTATTCACATGGATATAGCAGGAATTACAGGAATATAAGTAAAATATGATCATATTCCCTATAAATTTGAGTAGATTAGAGGTAAACATCTATCTCATAATCAGAGATGTTTCCCTATAGAAAATATTAACATTGGAACTAAGAGAGTTGAACCCATATCTTCATGAATACAAGTAGTGAACTGAATTGTATCCTTCAATCCCTGGTAGCTTGGAATATAGCCTTATTTGGAAATGGGGATTTTGAAGACATAATTAAGTTATAGTGAGATTGGAGGAAATGGTGCATGAGAGAAGACAGGTACTACTATGGCAAAAGGAGCTAGGGGATAAACCTTGATAGCATTTGAGTTTCTGATTCTAGTCTTATTTCAGCCCTAAGGGAGTTCCTTGTACACTTGTCCCTATACTTACACAAAATTCCCAGCTATTTTTACACTAAATTTCCAAGTTAGTTTTAATGGTTTTTGTGACATTTCACTAAAAAGATCCCAGTCAATATCTTTCCCTTTCAGAGGGATCTCTTTTTTACATCAACTTTTCCTCTAGGACATTCTCTATTTAAAAATACAACATTACCTTCCTGTTCTATTAGCGGTATTTAAACCAACCATCACTGCCATATATTAGGACTCAAAGCAAACCATTTACATAAAATTTTAATGCTTTGGATTTGTAAATAGAAATAGTTAGACTCTGTAAAAATAAAATATTATTATAATTAGAAAATCTTCCCAGTTCTCTCACTTCTTCAGCAACCATCACACTAGAGATGGATGAAACACTGTACTTTCCTCAAATTACTTAGAGATTAGTGAGGGATGAGACCCAGAAATAATACACTAAAAACTAGCATAGCATGAAACAAGCACTAGGATAAAAATACCACCAGTGGGCTCAGAGAAGAGTGTGATTATTTCTAGCAGGAGTCACTAGTGATGATTTGAAGGATGAGTAGAATTTTGACAAATGAAGATAGATGATCAGCCTACCTCGAGAAAAGCTACGTTAGGTATTCCTGTTAAGTACACACATAACTTCCTTGAACATTTCCCTATTTGGAGTGTGTTTTTATTACTGCACTGCAAACTCTGTAAAAGCAATATGGTTAATATTATGTCTTCAGAGCTTACCATCATGTTTGCTGCACAGCAGTTGCCAATAAATGCTTTTTGTACAAATGGACACACTTGCTTGTAAGGCCATGCCACATGGAGAATGAAGCAGAAGGGCAATTGTCTAAGTGATTTGTAAGAACCACTGTAGTAAGAGTACACGTAGTTTTACTCTAGTGATTTTACATGAATGCTACTAGCTGTACCTCAGACTCTCCCTTCTGTCTGCTTCAACTAGAAAATTCTCTCTATTGCTCTATTTAGATTCCTAATAAACAAACAAACAACAACAACAAAACCCCCACAAAACCAAAAAGAGTTTGGCTTATTTGTCCATTTTTTTTTTTCCCAATTGGGCCATACATGTCATTGGCCAGATAATGTAACGAGTACACTCTGGTAATATGCCTATTTCTAGACCAAATATCTATAGCTATTTTCTCTAGTGAAAAACATGGATGTCTAAATACTGTGATCTAATTGTAGAATAGCTTTACTCAAGAGTTTGGACAAGAAAGGCTACAACTAATCTATTTGCAATATTCATTGTTAAATAACTTAACATGCATAATAAAAAAAATTCCTAACCATATTAGTTGCAGCCACATTAAAATTTGGCAGAGAATATTGACTAAATCAGAAGATGAACTGGCTAAAACATATGGAAATACTGGCTGAAAGGTCAATGTGGTCAACAAAGAAACATGGCTTTAGATTCAGGTCTCCTAATTCTCGTACACATAGGATATTGTTTCTTCTTTTATCTGTCCTTTATCTTTTGTGTTCCTTTTCTGCTTTCTCTGTAAGAATAGAAACTTATAGTATTGGCCTAGATTACACATTTAACATATTTTTGTTTTGCACATTGATAAATCATCTTGATTTGTATTTTCAACTACATACAAAATTCATATGTAATTATGTATTTATTTTTTCTTTTCTTAATTATACTTTCTCTTCTCACTCATCCTATTCTTCCTCTAAGGTAGCATGGGTAAAAGAAAGTAAACAAATTTCATTCTTGTATGGTTAATGTGGTTGTGAAGGTGAGGAAGCCCAGACACTCGACCAGGGGGTTGTAGGTCTTTTCCCCAAGCTAATTTGGAGGGAGTGGGTGTTGTTGCTCAGCAAAAACAAAACCACTACTAACAAAAATGAATCCTCTAGTGATAATAGATTTGACTATGACCGTATATATGGCTGTTTGAGATACTTTTTGACTGCTGAGATGAAAGAGGGAAGAAGTTGAAATTTCTGACTGGCATGGATGTTTGAGCTATACTTGACATCTATCTAACCATGTTGCTTCTTTCTTGCAGTTTTTAACTTGAATAATTTTTATAAATCACTTTACAGGCCTATTATTTATAGGAAAAACACATTTCCTTAACCTTTCTCTGAGTCAGTGTATTTACATTTGATTGAGCTGCATTTGGCAAGATTTCCACCATTCTTTTTGATGATATTTGAAGATGATTCCTTCCTGTTTCATACTCTATATCTCAGGTTGGGATAAGTGATCAAGTCTCCATCATGTCTACTTTCATAGACAAGAGCTATAAAAAGACAAAACTGAAAAGTAGGTGAAGATTGAATTAGTATCCATCCCACCTCGACTTATAGCAATCTATTACAGTGGTGTAACAGGTTGAAAATAAGATTTTACTCAGGAGAATTTGTACCCTATTTGCTATATTCTACAACTACAGGCACCCCAGAAAAAATGTCACTAATCATTCCAACTATTGAAAGGAATACACTGAATTGCAGCTCTCTTCTTTGTCCTTAGCTTATATAACTCTGTATCTGAAACTATCACGTGAAACCCAGTGTCATATGCCCCCCTGCTTCTTTGCTGGAAGAGACTTTGGACATCACTATGCTTATATGCAATGCCAGGAACTATGAGCTTTTTGTAACTATGAGAAGAACTGGCTTAAGAATAAAGAACTCAAGAACAAAGTCTTTATAAAAGATATAAGGGCTCTGATAGCTCTTCAAAGAAACCTCTAAGCTGCTGAATTAAGACAAAAGAGCACTTTGGGATTCATCATATGATTTATTAGTATTTTAGTTGTTTTCCTCTATTTGTTATTGAGTTTCCCAACTGAGACTATCAATGCATTTTTCTTCTTTCTGCTACCCTGTTTCTTTACTCACATCCCCCTCTACAGCACAAGACTTAAGATGAACAGTATGTTAAAAGATTCTTAAAGGTAGAGATTATATTTTAGCTCATACTTACCTTTCAAAAACAGATGAGGTGGAAGAAGGTTTCTGTAGAAACACTCACTAGGTGTTAGGAAATTTGAATAATTCAATTTCATTTTATCTTTACAAGAAATTTTGAGTGTACATAGTTTCATTACCATTTTTAAATTGATGAATTTTAAAAAAAAGAAGATATGCAACTTGCCAAAAGATACTTTTGTAGGAGTACCAAAATTAATTTAAAATTTTATTGAGGTATACTATACACAAAAAATATATGTATCTTAAAGGTCAGCTTGATGTATCTTCACAGTGGAATACATCTATGTAATCAGTCCCATCTCAAACACAAAACATTAATTATTGGTATTCAGAAGCCCCCTTGGCCTCTTTCCAGACACTGTTCTTCTCACCAGAGATAACCATTAGCTTCTAACACAAAAGCCTTACTGGCTGTTGTTCTTTTTCTAAATGGAATCACAGAGCATATGCTCTTAGGTGTCTTGCTTCTTTATTCTTTATTTTATGAGGTTCATCCATATTATTTTGTGAGGTTTTAAATTATTTCCATTGTTCTATAGTGTTTTGTTGTATGAATATATTACACTTTCCTTATCCATTCCACCTTATGTTGCTTCAAAAAATGCCATTTAAACTTCTGAACAAACTTTTCACAGACTTGAAAGAATAAAATTGTAATGACAGAAAAATAGTTGAGTGTGGTTGATATTCTGGGTAAGAGTTTCCTGGTTTATGCTATGCTTTGTCTTACTCTGTAGATGCCTGTTTAAAATCCTTTAAAATAAAGGATTTTTCAAATCTCTGGAAGGGTTTGTGTAATGCTAACATTTAGTGTAACATAAACATCCACATCAGGCAGTGTATTCATGACTTGATAATATTTGCTACTGAGAGTCCCTGGTGCTAAATAATAAGTTTGTGTCGTACTGACCTGTTATCTCCTCTGACTGTGACATATAGAAGTTCCCCTTATTATCTTGGCTCAGCACCAACTATGTTGCCCCAATGCCCCAATGAGAATGAGGAGCAAATCAGGAAAGACTGACAGTTTTGAATGGTGTCTCTCCTTTGTCCTTTGGGTCATCCACTACGGAGGCTTGCACAGTATGTGAGCTGCTTTTCCTACCTAATATCATTGACTTGTTCTTCACTTGTAGATCAATCCATTTCATTTTTCACCCAGTTGTGACCGAGAAGTCAAATATTAACACTCTGAGTCTTACTTTGAGGTGGGATTTAAAATTAATCATTGTCTTGTTTCATTTACCATGTGAAAAGGTATAAGTATTTGAAATCTAGGGATCTAACAATTTCAATTTAGTTTATTAGAAAAGAAAAGTCTAAATGTGGGTGTGATCAAGTTTTTGACAAAGATAGGCTCTTATTAAGCAATCTTGCCAGGCATGGAGGCACATGCCTGTAATCCCAGCAGCTTGGGAGGCTGAGGCAGGAGGATCACGAGTTCAGAGCCAGCCTCAGCAAAAACAAGATGCTAAGCAACTCAATGTGACCCTGTCTTTAAATAAAATACAAAAAAGGAGTGGGGATGTAGCTCATTGATTGTGTGCCCCTGAGTTCTATCCCTATCTTTTTTTTTTTTTTTCTGCATACTGATACAGGCTGGGAGAGATTTTCAAAGATTTAAGTCTTCATTCTTATTCCCTGTTTAATTTTCAGTTATACCATTTTTTTTCTGGACTATGTAGACAAAAGTCTTATTTGATGACTAATGTTAAAACAGTTCAATTTCCAGGAGAAAAAGATTTCCTTAGATATTTCCCATCATTTGAAAACCCCTTCCCTTCATATTTTTCCCTACTCAGTACATGACTTTTTCAACCATAGACTTTTCCATTTTAAAACGTTTGGAAGAAGACCAAGAAAAGACATGTGATAGAGAGAAATGTGCTCTTACACAAGAATGGGAAAAATAAGGTCTTTGAGTTTTCAGAAAAGGAAAGGGATAGGTAGAAGAAGAAGGGCAAATATAGATGTTACTGATTTCTTTTCATGTGTCCCAACAGGGCATCCTTGAAAGGTGGGAGCAGCATTTTAACCCAGAATATAGAATTTGTGGAGGAAGTTGAAATAAGAAAATTGTGCCCTATTGATCTCACATCAGCCCTTGTGCGTGGGTGGTTGCTCAAGAGAGTGATGGTGTGAGTAATTATGCGGGGAGAAGGCTGAGTACTAGGCATTTTCTTGGCTCCAACTTGGCATAGAAAAGATGCAGATTGTCCTTGAAAAGTCAGAAGAGATGACGCAGAGGTAGCTAAGAGTAGAGTGCCATATGGAGAATGTGGTTTTGGGCAAGGAGGCCATATGGAGAATGTAGCAGAGATTGTGGAGACTGTGTAGTATGAGTGGGAACAAGAAAGAACCAATTCATCAAGGTAGGCAAGAGGATTCCCAATCATGCTGAGAAAATATCTCGAGTTTCACCAGCCATGAATTTAGATACTGAATCCTAGAGGGATGTAAAAAATCATAAGGGGGAAACTATTTTTATTGAGGTCAATAATGTTTAAGAAGAAAGAATAAGGATTTGTGGACCCTTCTCCTTTTCACCATAAAGATACTCAGAGGCTATGTTGGTTTGGAGAATTGGGGTCAGGGATGGGGAGTAGAAAACTAGAGAAGTACCACAAGAGATTATGTTGATCTGTTCATTTAAAGTAAATGTTTCTGGACTAATTGACTTGGTAAACATATTTTCCACCACTGCCTAGTAACATGGAAGACTTAAGAACAAGATAGAACCAGTAATAGAATATATATTTTTATGCACCTGAGCTTGAATATGTTGAATTATTAGCCCCTACAATTAGGCTAAATAGAAAGCATGTAATATGTGACACTGGATAGGGTGCCACTCCTTGAAGATATCTCCTCCTCTGAATTCCACATAGTATTGGGGCTCAAACACGTGTGATTTGATTATGTGATTGTAGGAATATCCCTATTTCTGTGGTTCCCAACTTTATTTTGTAAGGCCCAGTTTTGCCATTTGTGTCAGGTGTAAATTTTATTGTCTAGATGATTCATCACGGCTCAAACAGGAGGGAGTCTGTGATTAGTGGCAATCTTGAATAAGAACCCATTCAGGGCAAAGCTCATAGAACTTTGTAAATGTGCTGAAAGGACTAAGGGGCAGTTCTGCATTTGGGACAATTTCTCTTCTCCACTCTGGAGAAATGTTTTTTTCCTTGCACTAATCCTCCTGCCAGGACATTGGCTAGGATAATGATATCTCAGAATATCATAAACACAAGCTGTCTTCTGGTAGAGTAAAGACAGTAAGTCACCACGAGCTCTGAAAATTGACAGTGGCAAATTAGTCATTATATTTTCCCATTTATTACTGTTCCCTGTTGTGTGATGTTTTGAACCAACAATATAGCCATATATTTTGGCATTATGTGATCTGTGTAGAATGCATTGTGAATTCCTGATACCATCCACTTCAGAAATAGCTCAGATTAACAAACTTTATTGAACACCAATTGTATCTAGTACTCTATTAGCTTCAAGGGATACAAGCATAAATAAATTATGACTCCTGCTTTTGAGGACCTCAAATAGGAATCTAATTTTGTGTATTCTATAGGATAAGCTGAAAACAAAGATGATAATGATAAGTACTGTTCAATAATACCTACTTTTAGACACTGGTATGTATTTATATATATATATATATATATATATATATATATATCCACCAATTCTTTTGATAACACTGCAATAAATCAGATTTTATTTGAATTTTAATTAAATAACTTACATTGTGTGTATATATCACAATTTTTTTTTATCCATTCACTCCTGTGGATGGACATTTAGGTTGTTCTCATATTGTTACTATTGGAAATAACCCTGCAATAAGTGTGGGAATAGATATGTCTTTGATATCCTGATTTAAATTCTTTTGGACATGTGTGCAGAGGTAGGATTGCTGGATTATATGTAATTTTAGTTTTAATTTTTTGAGGAACTTCCACATTATTTTCCATAATAGCTACACTATTTATACTCCCACCACCAGTGTACAGGGGTTCCCCTTTGTCCGCATGCTCATCAGCTTTCATCTTTACAAATTAATTTTTGGAACAGTCATCTTAACAAGCATGAAGTAACATTTCAATGTAGCTTTGATTTGCAGTTCTCTAATGAGTAGTGATATTGAGCATCTATTTATGTTTCTGTTAATCATTAGTAGGTCTTCTTTGAAGAAATGTCTATTCAAGTCCTTTGCCCAGGTTTTAATTGGGTTGTTATTATTTTGGTGTCCAGTTGTAAGAATTCCATGTATAGTTTAGGTATTAATTTCTTACCAGATATTTGGCTGGTCAATATATTCTAGTGTTCTGTAAGTTGTCCTCACTCTTTTGGCCACTTCCTTTGCCGTGTAGAAGTTTTTGAATTTGAAGTAGTCCCACTTGTACAATTTTGCTTTTATTGCCTTGATTTTGGTGTCATAGCCAAGAAATCATGTCAAGTCCAACATTATGAAGCTTTTCACTTAGATTTTCACTTAAGAGTTTTGCAGTTTCAGGTTCTTTTGTTTAATTTTTTTTTATCAATTTTTAGGCATGCTGTATGTTTAGGGTAAGGTTTCATTCTTTTTCATGTGAATATTCAGTTTCTCCAGACATATATTCATTGAAGAGACTGTCTTTTTCTTAAAAAAATAAGGAAATCCTTGCCATACTGAACAACATGGGTGGACCTGGAAGAAATTATGCTAAGTGAATAAGCCAGTTGCAGGACAAGTGCTGCTTTATTCCACTTCTGTGAAGTGTCTAAAATAGACAAATTCAGAGAGCTGCTAGGGCCAGGGTGAGAGAAAGTAAGGGAGTAGTTACTGTTCAACAAGTATGATGTTTCAGTTAGGCAAGATGAAAAAATTCTGCATATCTGCCAAACAACATTGTGGTTTTAGTTAACTATACTATATTATGTACCTAAATTTTTAAGAGGGTAGGTGTTATATTAAGCATCTTTCCTACTTAAGAAAAATAGTAATTAATTTTATAACTTTCTTAATTCATCTAGATACATAAGTAAGCTTCTCCAGAATCTAAACCCAAGTCTGTCTGTTTATATTGTAATGACTTATCTATAAATTGAAAATATCTTGGCAAAATAAGGATATAAATCCATAATAGGTCCATTGAAGCCAAGAAAAATCTGCCAAAGAAAGCACATTGGTATGGAAGAGGTCAGCTAGAATAGGACTCATACAATTTCCCAAGACCAAGAGGAGGCTATAGGAGCTACATTTCCCACTTACAAAGGAAAGTATCACTCCCTGAAGAGGTGGATTATTGATTGCAAGATGTTGTCAGCAGCTAACTTGCACATTTCTGAGTTTATTCCCCATTCAGAATACCATAGTTTCTTTTCCCTTCCTCTTTTCTCTGAGTCCAATAATGTCTGTCTTTCTAACATTAACCATTTTGAAACATAATGATATACTTGGTTTAGATATGATCTGTGAATTTGTAGAGAACCAACAGAAACATTTATTAAGTAAAGATTAGCTTTATATTCCTTACACAGTTGCAAATTCATTATGGGATTCTGATGTATCCATATGGATGTCCAGTAGATGTCAGCATTGGGCTGTTTCTGACCACTTACTGTCTACTCATTATTTTGAAAGGACCATAAATATTCAGTATGAAATATACTGAGATGTAAAATAGCAGGTGCAGCAAATCTGTGGTGAGGATACATTTAATGGGTGAAGGATTCAATATTCTATCTACCAAGCAAACAACTGTATATAAAAACCCCATCTGTAGCTTTTTTATCCATGTCCATTTTTAAAAATCAATTTATTTCAAAATACCAGTATACCATTTGTAGCAGATAGCTTTATACAATTAAGTGACAAAATGGATTAAAGCCATTGACAGAAATGTAAATATTTGAGTAATTTTAGGTTGCATCTGTTTAAATCAGAAAGGGACAGAGAAGGATTTTTAAAAATCTCATTAGGATATAATTTCAACCATAAAGTTTTTGGAAAAATGGTTTTTGAGTTATTATCTTTTGTCCTCAATATTAAGATTCCAGGTTGTTGGAATACATTAAACCTAATTCTGGTAATATGTACCCCAATGAAACCAAAGGGATGGTTGATCAGCATTTGGTGGAATATAATATGTATATATCATACCTTCACCGGATTCAAAAGGTGACACAAGAATTTTAGATTTTTCAGTACATAGAACACATATTTCCTAGGATATTACTTAGATGTACCTGAGCTAAGTAGATCAGGCTTTGGGTCAAAGAGAAATTGGTTAGGAAGAAGTCAAAACATCCTCATTTCCTCCAGAGGAGAGTCCTACTTGTTTAGCCTTTGTAGAATCATTAAAGATAAACATACAGTAGTAGAGGATGAAAACTGGAAAAAGAACTGGAATTATTTTTTATAGCACTTTCATGAGGAACTAGAAGATCAAAGAGATAAACAGGCCTGCTAATGGTGTCAGAGCTGGTGAGTGAACACATGAGACTTTTAATTCTAGAACAAAAATTACTTATTGAGATGCATATTCTATAGTAGGTTCCAAGAGGAATTAAAAATTGTCTTTTCTTCTCAAGGATCTGGGAAAATAGAATAATTAAGGAAGCAGAAACAGTAATAGAACACAAAAGTACATTTTAGCAGCTTCAGTGACAGAGATATACTCAGGGTGCAGATAAAGACACCTGGCTTAGTTGGGGTATTTATTATTTCTAGAAAATAAGCTATATTTTCTTTGAAAACTCTTCCAGGAGCTATGCTAACTATATAAGGGAATAAATCATTATTATTTTATTGGGCAGCAAATGGGTTCAGAAACTTACTTGACTAATCCACTACATTTTGATGTTTTGTTTCTTTCTCTCCTAAACTGTGGGTTAATCTAGCCCAATATTTATCAAATGCTAGTAAATTCCCATATCAGAATAATCTCAGAGATTAAGATTCAGAAGATTGGGGAAAGGAAAGCAAAAGAAAAATAGCAGCAGTTTTGAGGCAAAGTGAAATGAAGGGATGTTGATCCAGCCCACAGGGAGCCACCCATAGTGGTTCATCTTAAGACCAATAGCAGGAAATTTGTCACTATAAGGGATGTAGTTTTGATCCATGTCAGATAGTTCATATAGAAATCAAAACAATAACCATGACCACATTTATGCTCTTTTCTCACCCAGAAAACTCCTTTAAGTCTCTATGTGTGATGACTATATCTAAAGTGAGTGATTGACTTGAGGTGTTGGTAATATGTGTATATGATCATATCAATATGTGAAAATGACATTCAAAATATGATCTACTTCAAAATAATTCAGGTGAGTTTCAATGGTCATGCAATAGACTGCTATCTAGAAATGATGGTTTAGGAAATCTTTTCCTTGCTTTTTTCTGAATGATAGGAAAGAACACTTCTTTTATGGGCACTATATAATATTTCTAAGCATCTTTTTTCATCTCTTTGGGACACTGCAGGGAAACACATTAGGTCATAACTCAGTACTAGAGGAAAATTCCGATGATGAACCTAGCTTGTTCAAAGACTCTTTGACATTAATCTGCCATATGCAATCACTATGTGTGAGATTGAAGATCGTATTTCAGTTTGGTGTACCAGAAACACAAAACCTTATCATACAACTCATCCAAGTCTTTGGAAAGATATGCGTCTCCAGATAACAAGTGTAGCACTAGGAATATGGACAGATTCCTGAACACAATTACTCAGTTTCTCAGATCATGGTGTCAGTGTCAGTAGCAAAAATTATTTTGCACACCCCTGGATTTCTGTGATCTAGAATTACATCAGCGGAAAGAGAAAATGTGCTTTTAATACATGAGTAGCCTTATTTAGATTTACAAACAAACTTTCTAAATAACAACTTTGGTATTGTTGTTTTATGTAAAGAACTGGGTTGGGAGTAGATATGGGAAGATGGTTATGAGGATAACATTCCTCAGCCATTAAATGTGCAGCCCTTACCCTCTATTTATGTAATGATTTTTTAGAAATAAAAGCAAGTTTATATCTGAAAGTGTTCATCATAAGGAGATATAGGATATTTTTCAAATTTAATTCATAGAACTTAAGCAGAAGTTTTTAGTATCAAGACCTTGATTTATCCCTTTATATTAATTATTTTAACAGGTTCATCAGTCTTGTTTCATTACTCTTGAATTTTTAACCTGTCTTATGTATCAATTCCATTTGTTTACATTTCCTTCTGCCATGTAGGTAAGGCATTTTCTTTTGTAGTAGAAACCCAAAAGATTAGCAGAATATTGGGGAAGGACTATTTGTTTCTTCCCTATGGGTAAGTATCCTAAAAATTAAATCTTTTCATACTTGAAGCTATGAATTTTGGTTATAACATTTCCAGATTTTGGTCTCTGCACCAAATACTCTGTTACCAATGGATATTGATTTTGAAATTGATTTAATGATAGGCTGAAATGAACACAACTTCATTGGAGGATGCAAGTTTAGGATTCAGTTCACTCTTTGCTGTTCAGAGAAAGAAATAGGGGTGTCATGCTGTTGTTGTCTAGGGCCAGTTTGTTTATTTTTGCTAGTGTACCAAAGTCAGATGAGAGCATTTTAGTGTGTTTTTGCTGGTATTAACTGAGAAGTGTGTGTGTGTGTGTGTGTGTGTGTGTGTGTGTGTGTGTGTGTTGTGGGAGGTTTGGTTTGAAATTTATTCATCATAAAAATGAGAGTTATCTGTGTATCTTTTAATTCAGGGTTAGCTTTTTCACTTGATTTTCCTTGCAAACTACCTGTCAGTGCTACAAAAACATCAACAACTGATAGATTTCTATACAGCTGCCTGGGCGGCAATAGTAATGAAATGTAAATGTGCTTTTACAATATCTAAAGACTTGGGATTTTAAGCAGGAAGAACAGCTTTTTAAGAAGATTTTGGCATATTCTGCAAACGTTGTTTTGAAAATGATGAAAACTAAAATAATCCATCGTGCTAGGGCTGCTTTAGCTCTCCATTGGATCTGACAAGATATCCTTCCATAAAAATCCTCTCTCTCTCTCTCTCTCTCTCTCTCTCTCTCTCTCTCTCTCCAGAGCTCATTATAACAGAAGTCAGAAGATCTGGCTCTCAAAGACAGCACGGTAATAAGCACCAAAGGGTTGTTCTCAAAGAAATGAGATACAATCCTGCATAGGTGAAATGTTAAAGAAAAGAAAAAAGGCCTCTTTAGTATCTTTCTTATGCATACACTGTTATGATTTACAGTGATTTAGAAATTATTTTCTGCATTTGAATGAGACAGTTCATGTCTCCACCAAATATGAATATTGCTGATTATTTTTTGCATTATATTAATCTCAACATGAAATAATTATGCTCTGAAAGAGAAAAAATTGCAATTTATGTAAAATCAATATAGTTTGGATGTTTTTATTATTTTCCTAAAATACATAGTAAATGACTTTATTTTAGTTTTGAATAAGAAATTAATAATTGTTGGTCACCTAAGTAAGAGATAAATAATGTGTAGAGGTGTCAATAAGCTGACACAATCTTAAGCCTAAGGCAGCCTGTGTGTGGATTGCTCACAGAGTTAGTCAGGGAACAAGTGAGAGGCCCAAATGTCATTGTTGGAAAAAAAACAATATATTCCAAAGTCAGTCATTTGGGGTCCTGAGGCTGCCAAGAATAATCCATGTCAACAGACATACAGTGCTTTGCATAATGGAGAAAGTGGAAGGAGGAGTCCTTATAACCCATCAGGAATAGGAGGAGATAGCCCTTCTTAAATATAATGTATAGATTTTAGAGACTGTAACTGAGGTGTTCAGTGAAGATTCACAATGAGAGGCAGCTAATACTACTTTACTTTAAGTCATTATCACCCTTAAAAGTGAAGATTTTCCCATTTTAATATCTGAAATTTGCACAGGATATTTAGCCTCAAAGTTCAATTTTAGAAGAAGCATAGCCAAATGAGCCACTGTGGCTCAGTGGTAAGGGTACTTGGCTGGTATGTGGGAGGCACTGAGTTTGATTCTCAGCACCACATAAAAATAAAAATAAATAAAATAAAGGTCCATTGATAACTAACTAAATAAAAAATAAATACATCTCTTAAGTCTTTTTTATTTCCAATAAAAATGCACTATCTAACAGCATTTAACAGTATTATATTTCTGCTTGCTCAAAAAATTGTAATGGTTTCCAAAGTATTTTTTTCAAGAACCATTTAGGTTCAAACTTTAATATAGGAATAAACCTACTTTCTTGGAAGTGAAATTTTATGGAATCCTGGATTTCTCCTATCTAGGGATAACAGTAATTATTTTCCTCATTAAATGCTGTACTATTTTGTCTATTTGGTTTGTATGAGTGTATGTAACAGGTTTAAAGTTTCCTAACTCTGAGAAAAGCTCTAAGCATATAACTTGAATTAGTTCATACAAGTGAATTCTACCATCAGTCATTCAAACTCAATATCCATGGACCAACACACTTGAAATGTAAATTTTTATGTTCTTAAATACAAAGGCCAGAATAAATGGTAACGCTTCTGCTGAAAGATCCAAGTATCTCCCTAGACACAGAAAACAGCCAAGTAACCTTCAGACTTTTCTCTTTCTATGGGTAAATGGCATTAGGCATCAAAGTAGAATTGATTGCATTTGATTAAGTTCAAATTTTGAGCCACTACCATATATTTTGGTATTTGTGCAGGCATAGATGGGATTGGGAAATGTTACAAAGATTATATAAACTGTTCACTTGAGCTGCACAAATAAGATGGTATGATTCAAAGGGGACAACGTTCATTTTCATGATTTATTTTTTAGTCTGATACCATAGAAAAGGATTCTGGTTGTTATAATTTGAGTCCCTCCTGAGACAAGAATTCAAGGGCAATTAGCTTCTCAAGAAGGATCTCAGAAAACACTCTTAGGAGATGGAAAGGACAGGCAGAAAGCCACTACATGGTTTCCTCAGGCAAGTTACCACTCGGACAACTCTGCTTAGTACATTCAGGGAAATCTGGGGGCATATGTGAAATATGCACCTAGGAGTCTCTCTTTGGTCATCTCTTGTCTGTCATTGTTACACACTGCTTCTAGGGCTTGTTAATTGTCCTGCACTTTTGACCTGTCCCATGCAGGAGCAGAGCTGGTCTTGGGGTCCAGAGAAAGCCCCAGGTGGAGTTACAGATGCTGAGCAGCTGGTGTTTAGAAGATGTGTGCAGATGTGGTGAATGTGGAGAGCATGTGGGAAGACACTGACAGCATCTGTTACACTGGGTTGGAGAGATAAGGTTCAAAGATCTTGGATCAATCTCTGTTTGGCAGCAGAATAAAATAATATTTTACACTGAGGTTAAGTCTTACAGACAGATTATAAGGCAAATGTTACATAAAGCAAAATTACCTTTGGAAATATATTAGGAAGATGTCATTCTCGACATACATTATCTCAATAGATCCAACTTTCAGGTTTATGTTCAGCATTGGAACAGAGCACTGTTTATCTGCAGTTGAGCATCCGATGAGGTGGTTGGCTTGCATCTGGGAGCAATGTTGTATGAAAAAAAATGCTATTTTTAAACATTGGAATGACACTCATTTTTTAGAGGCCCATGAGAACTCAGACTGAGGAAACACCATAACTCTTGTTTTCACACTTAATTTAGGCTTGTGCTACTTGAGTGGAATGGTAAGTGAATAACTTGTACTGTTCAACTATCTCTCTCTTTCTCTCCCATTCTCTTTCTCCTGGAGACTGAAGATAATTATGTGCATTTTAAACATACATATGATGTGACTTCATTTATATATAAAGATGAAATTGAATAGAATTATCAGTAGATCTACTCTTTGGGTGTAATTGGAAAGAGTTGTATCCTTGGGAAGTGGAATGAATTCCAATCACCTTCCTAGCAATCAGTTAAAGCTCTTTTAGTGACTGACAGATATAAAGAATTACATACCAAAAGGTAAAGTACAGACTTGTCTCTTCAAGATAAAGCAAAAGGATTAGAAATTCAAACAGTGCTATTTTATAGTGTTATGGTTTGGATGTGAGGTGTCCTCCAAATGCTCATGTATGAGACAATGCAAGAAGGTTTAGAATCTAATGTATGAAATATGATATGTCAAGAGCTGTGTAATGTTGTGAACAACCAATAAAAAAAAAGAAAAAAAAAGAAGGTTTAGAAGAGAAATGGTTGAGTTTTGAGAGTCTTAACCCAATCAGTGAATTAATCCACTAAGGGGATTAACTGAGTGGTAACTGAAGGCAGGTAGGGTATAGCTGGAAGAGGTGGATCCCTGGGGGCATGACTTTGGGGTACATAATTTATATCTGGTGAGTGGAGTCTCTGATTTCTGATCATCATATGAGCTGCTTCCCTCTGCCCCACTTTTCCACCATGGTGTGCTGCCTCACCTTGAGCCCAGAGGAATGGAGTTGGCTGTCTATGGATGGAGACCTCTGAAACCGTGAGCCCTAAGCAAACTTTTCCTCCCCTAAATTTGTTCTTGTCAGGTCTTTTAGTCACCACTGTGAAAATCTGACTAAAACATACAGTAAGATGTGGAGGTAACTGCAGATCTCAATCCGAATCTTATTTCCATGAGCAGGCATTAGAGTAAAACAGATTAAGAGTTGAAATGTAGGAATAGAGAAAAACAACACAAATACATGGATACTCGTGATCATGTCTCGGTGGTACCTGTTGTATAGGAAGTCATCTAATTGGTGGATCTCCAGGAAGCAGACATTTCTCTGAAACCTTTTAAGAACCTTTACTTTTTTTAACACAGAATATCTACTATGCCATTTTTGAGTTGAGCCTTAGCTGGATCATAGGCTGAGAGCTGAGGTGCTGAGGTGTTGGAACACATGCTCCATAGAAGTCAAGATGTTTGTTATGCTTGTCATAGCATCCCCAGTGCCCAGAGCAATGCTTGTTGCACAGTGTGTGGTTAAATAATTTTTGAAAAAACAAATGGTAGTTGGTGTATTAAGGTGATTTCCTTCCTGACTTCTAGGATTCCCCTATAAAAGACCTTGGAACTCATCCATAGGAAATGAGGTTGAGAGGTATTTATCAGGATGAATTAAGAAGGTGAGGGAAAGCCAAATAGAAGCTAGATGTAGCAGTATGGAAAGAAAAGTTTTTGTAAGTTAAAAAGAGTGACCCAGTGAGCCAAATTCAACAACAGTGCTGAATGAGAGAAGGACCTGTAGGTCATCAAAGACTTGAGATAACACACCTGGTTCCCCAAGCCCATTTAAGGCCACTCTTCTCCATGCCAACCCATTTTGTATATTTCCATTTTAACATATATCACAGCGTACTCGAATTTGTTTATTGTAGTCTTAGTTTTCTATTTTTAGACTCTGTGATAACTGCTCCAGATCCCAGCTCAAGGGAGAGACATAACGGGGGCCTTCAGCTGCTTTCTAGATTGCACATAAATGCTGCCCATGAATACGCTATGATGATACTTTTCCAAGCAGATTCTGTTTTCTCATGTGCTATGCTTTTGCACCTGTTGTCTCTGCTAGAAATGCCTTCAATCTGCTTGTCTGTTTGGCAAACTCCTACTCATCTTTAAATCTCAGCAAACACACTGTGTCCTCTGTGAAGCCTCTGAGTTGGGGATTCTTTCCCTGTGTTTCCTTGGCCTTGCACTTGCTGTATTGTGTTGTGACACCATGCTAGGTACTTGTTTGCCCTCAAGGCTGTTACTGGATCCCTTTCAGCCCTGTCTCAGTCATCTCCACCATGACTGCTAGAGATTCTGCCGTGTTCCAAGACTTACATAAAATCCATTTCCTTGAAAATGCTTGAGCAATCAGCTAATTGTGTCTTATGATAGTGTGAAAGAAGGAGAGTGATCTATAGCTTTAAAGCCTTGGTTCTGGTTTTTGAGAGTTTAGTGCACATGATGTCTGAGGATATACCTTCATTTCCTGCTCAGAAACCTCTGCCCCTGCTACCTTCAATTCATACCATTCTCTCTGGATGTGAATTTTTTTTTATTGGTTGTTCAAAACATTACAAAGCTCTTGACATATCATATTTCATACATTAGATTCAAGTGGGTTATGAACTGCCATTTTTACCCCAAATACAGATTGCAGAATCACATCGGTTACACATCCACATTTTTACATAATGCCATATTAGTAACTGTTGTATTCTGCTACCTTTCCTATCCTCTACTATCCCCTCTCCCCTCCCCTCCCATCTTCTCTCTCTACCCCATCTACTGTAATTTGTTTCCCTCCTTGTTTATTATCCCATTCCCCTCACAAACTCTTGGATGTGAATTTCAGGATACCTATCCTTTTGCTCTTTTCTTGCGTCTCATCAATGGAGATGGGGAGTAGATAGAATATGGTGCATGAACTTCTGGAATCACATTGAAGAAGAGATCATTGGTTTCATGGCTATGGTATTTAGGCTTATTCTCAGAGTTATATGGTAGCTCTGGTAACTCTCATGGTCTCTAGCCTCACAGCTCTAAGTCCCTGCGGGAAGGCACTGGGGTTTTCCATTTTTGTCTCCCTGGATCTTAGTTCATTTGTTAGCTTAATGAGCATGTGAGATCACGTGGTTGCCTGGAAATGTCCTTACTATCCCGAAGCTCTAGAATTTGAATGTGAACTACCTCATGCTGAAGGATGATAAACCTTAACGGTTGGCATCAGTGTTCAGTTTCTGACCCAGCTAACATCTAGAAGATAGGAAACATTAATTCTATCCCTTCTCAGCCAATGTTTGGATTTATGACTAGAAAAGAAGTACTTTCGTTCCTTGAAGCATTTACCTCGTCTATAAAATAAGAACTATGGCTTTCTATCACTTAAAACTGGAGGGATTTATTGAGCTTAACCAAATGGTTATCTAAAATTAGCCATGTATTACACTTTGCATTCCTAGGATGCTTTATTCTTTTTGAAACATGATCACCTACCATATGTTATTCAGTCCTTTGAGTGACACAATGAAGAAAGTGAGGGAGCTATTGTAAACTCGAGTGATAGGCTAAAAAACAAAAAAGAACATAGGAAGATCCTGTGACTTATCACAGTCTTAAAGCTAGTTAGTGACAGAGCCAGGGCCATCCCATGACACTGCCTTATGTTTAATATAGAACATTCAGCTCTCAATGTGTGCCAGGCTCTGTTTTGTGTGATATGTGTATTAACTTATTGCATCCTCACATCCTTGCCACAGCCTCATTGTGGGAGAATCATATTCATCTACCCCTTGACTTGGTCATGTTCCTACTGTGTTCAATTCCATATGGGTGGAAAGACCAGCTTGCCAGCCATAACTCTCATCCAGAAGAAGCCTTGAGTATTTCCATTCTTCCTCTTGCACCTCTGCCATCAACCAAGAAAAACCTACTCTGCAGGAGGAAGGATTTTCCACGCACAGTTGAAGCTGGTGGACCACAGGCTGACAGTAAGAAGCAGAGCTGCTCCAGCTGTTGCAACCAGAAGCAGAGAAGCACTTCCACCCCTGACAGTGTATATCTGCTGGATCCTAGCCTATGTGCAGATATGTAAGAATGAGCATTCTGTAAGCCACTAAATTTAAGAGTGGTCTGTTTGACTGTGTTATTATGGAAAGAGTTTACTATTATACTTAAGTCAAGTTATTTTTTATTCCTATTTTATGGATCAAGGAAAGCATTGAGGCCATAGATAGGCTAGGTAACTTACTTAGAATTGCACGGTAAGCTGGGGATCTAGGATTTGAATTCATGTTGTCTTTCTCCAGAGCCAAAGTTTTTAAATTCCATATACTGCTTCTCTAAAGTGTGAAACTAGTTCTAAAACTAAATTTAATTATTGAGAAATTCTATTAGAAAAGGGAAGTAGAAGGGAAGCACAGTATAGAAAAATATGAGGTATTCTCAAGTTTAAATATCAGCTCTATCACTTGTAATGTGGCATTCTATGAATTATTTGATGACCATAAAGTTCAGTTTCCTTATAAAAACAATAAGGACTATATCACAATTATTAAATATTTAAGTATTAAATACTTAACTAACCTTACTTGCTGAGCACCTTAGGAGCTAGGAACTGTTCTGGGTCTCAGGATAGTAAAACGAGTAAGACTCACTAAAATTGCTTGCTGTCTAGAAGCAGAGGTAAGTAGTGAGATTAAAAGATAAGGGAACTGTGTAGCATGAGGGTCCTAACTTGTATATTAGTCAAGGTTCTCCAGAGAAAGAGAATCAATAGAATATATTTGTTTATCCATTTATTTATTATAGGGAATTTATGTAACTTCAGAGACCTAGGAGTCCTAAGATCTGTAGTCAGCAAACTGGGGACCCAGGATAGCCACTGGTACTGTTCCAGTGTAAGTCAAAAGGTCTGTGAATCAAGAGAGCTCGTGGTGTAAGTCTTAGTCTGAGTCCAAGTCCAACATTCCGCTTTCAAACATTCTAACTTAAAGACAGTCAGGCAGAGAGAAAAATTTTCCCCTCTTCAGCTTTTTTATGTCTAGTCTTTGAACACTCTGGATGGAGCCCACCCACAATGGGGAGAGCAATATGCATAACTGAGTCTACAATTCAAATATCAATCTTATTCAGAAACACCTTCATGGGCACACCCAGAATAGCTTAACAAAATATCTGGGTCATCCATGGATCCTCAAGTTAGCCCATAAAATTAACCATTACTCAATTTGGGAGGTAGTCTGGAAGGGTTTTCAGGAGGAGGTGGTAGTTATACTGAGTCATTTGGAACAGAACATGTATGAAGCATTAGGGTAACATATATTAGGTAAATATTTGTTCTTAACACAAACTTCTTAGCCCTTCAAGAACTTTCTAGGCCATAAAGCATGGAAAATATCCCCACTGCCCTCCCTCAGGTGCTGAACCAACGAAATGCTGACTCTTTTGCTGATGGTGAGGGTCACTGGCATGGTTCATGTGTAATTGCACAACATAATTCCACCCCCAAACAGAATGCTTTTTGATGGTGTTTTAAAATCTGCAATTGCTTTTTACTTATGAGGTGGATTTACAGTGAGTTATGGTATAAGGTAATTCAACCTGACAAGACATACCACACTACACATTTGCAGACATAGTTTTGTTTCTCCCTGGAGAAGAAGCTGTTAGAATAGAGTGGTAATCGCTGTAACATGATCAGCATGGGGGAGATTGATCACACCTAGGAAAGTGACCTCTTGGAGGATCTTTGCAAAAGGCACACCTTTCTCGTTGATTGATTACACATCAGGGTGACCATCCCTGGATGGGAAAACTCAGTATGGTCCTCACCTTCTGCTGGCACATGCACTTTTTCTGTTAGTGGTTCATACAAGATTGATGTGCAAAAGCTGTAGAATAGGGTCCAAAATATTCATACCATGAAAACACAGCTACTCTGAAAAGAGAAAGAGATTTATTATCCACAAATATAATTACGATAAGACCAACTTGGACTGATGATTAAATTTTAATAAATCTATGGAGGCTGATCTTCCTGCTAGGAAGGGAAATAAGACGTGCTCACAGAAGAAAAGGCCACTTCTCTCTCCATCCTGACTCTGACATGTCCCGGGTTAGTGTTGCATGGGTAGTTTTCACTCTCCAATTTTCATTCCAGATCATTACTCTTTCACTTTTGTACAAAATCTCTTTTTATTGAAGCTCACTCCATCTTCCACTCCAAATTGTCAGTGTCATCATCTGACTTACTGGTTACTTTCCCCCATTCTATCAAGAAAATGGCTCTGGCTTCACAGCCTTTTACTTACTCCCGTTCTTTCCCCTTTCCCAAGCCACTGCAGTGGACAATGCAGAACAGGACGTCCATTGCAGCCTCTCTGTGCCTTCACTGCCTCAACCTCAGGGATTTTCACCTTTGTTTTCCCTCTCCCCAGAGCATGTCATCACTTGCTTGTCATCACCTTAAACTGTTTCCATTCTGAAATGGTAATTTAAAATATTCTAGTCTCTGACCAGCTTTTCCATCTTCCCTTTTCCTATCTCCCTCTGTGATTGTCAATAGGTTTGTCTGTCAAGCTTTCAGGACCTCTCACCTCTTTACCCTTTCACTCTTCCTCTGTCAGCCCCCTCCTGTTGTCACTTCCTTCGTGAAACATTTTGTTGTTGCTGTTGTTATCCTCAAATCCCTCGTCTTATTTTCTTATGTCTTGGCCATCTGGAAAATCCTCAACTTTAGATAAATTTGGATATTTTTTTTTTGTCTCCTCTCTATCCAGGAGGATGCATGTTACTAAAATAAATAAATAAATAAATAACACCCAACTCTGAAAATTAATGCCATCTAACTGTTATTAATACCAATTAATTTTATGATCTCCAAACTCAAATGGATCAATATCACCTAACAATTCTCCTGTGGATTCCTCATCATTTTTTCCCCCATTCTTAAAATCAGCTTTTTCAAAACTTCTCCACTCTCTTCAAACCTCTGTATTTCCCGCCTTCTGCCTTTCAGCAGATGATATTGTTTCTGAATTTATGAAGAAAAGACAAATAATTTGATGGAAATCATCTCTGAGTCCCGCCATCTTGCCTATTACAAACTCATTGCATTTGATGAGGTCTTCCTTGCTCTCATATCTCTCAGTGAAAGTGGAACAGCACAACTGCGCATTTTATTTGAAAGCTGGCTAGTTTTCATGATTCCATGCTCTTCCCCTCCCGTCATTGTTTGCTTATCTGATATATGCAGTTTCTCAGGCCAGAAACTCAACTCTCATCTTTGATTCTTCACTTCCATTTTTCACATTAGATAATCACTAAGTCCTGTCAAAACTACCTCCTGAATATTTCTCAAATTTACCTCTTTCTCTTCATCCTACTGCCACTGGGTTGCTGCAATAGCCTTTTTATAACCAACCATTTGGCCTCCAGCCTTACCTCGATCCAATCTGTTCTTCATTTCTCAGCCAGAGTGATT
This sequence comes from Ictidomys tridecemlineatus, assembly GCF_052094955.1. NCBI lineage: Eukaryota > Metazoa > Chordata > Mammalia > Rodentia > Sciuridae > Ictidomys > Ictidomys tridecemlineatus. The sequence goes on from NC_135487.1 coordinate 56,037,057, forward strand.
TTTCCAACATGTCAATATGATCCTGTGACTTCACTACTTAAAACCCTTCAGTGTGCCGCATTGCCTTTAAAATAAAGTTTAAAGTCTGTAAGGCAGCCTGCGAGTCCTCACTGTCTTGTCAACTTACTTGCTTGATTTCCCACAGTGCCTCCCACCTCACCTTGACAACTAAGCGTGAAGCCACTGAATTACTTGAATTTCCACAAATTTGATAAGTCTGTTCTTACTTTTGATCATTTCACATGTGGTTGTCTTTATCTTTCTTTAATCCTCTTCTTTATTCCACTTCTGGTTTCTACTTAGATGCTACTCCTTCTATGGACTTGTAACTTGACTATTCTTCAAGACCCACATAGATATTGCCCTCAAGTGTTTCTGTTGCCATCTCCTATTTTATTCAGTTTTGCTCTTATCACATTGAATTGCAATCATGAGTTTACCTGTCTTCTGTTCTACTAGATGATGAGCTGCTGAAGGGTAGAAGTTGTCTTTTTCACTGGGCTATCACCAGCCGCACAAAGTAGAGGCTCAGTAAATAATTGTTGGCAGAAAGATTTCCAATAGGACAATGACACATGCTGTGCTATTTCTTATTACTGAGTGCATAGAGGCATAGATGATTGGAACAACCACTAGCCAGGGAGTCAAGCTGCAGAAAAAACGAAGAAACGTTGGCAGCTCATTCCTTACAATACAGAAGAAAATCAAGGAATGTAATCATGGCAAATTTTCAGTTTGTCTTTATTTGAATATTGTTTTCATTTTTCAGAGTTCAAAGACGTCTGATAGTCAATGACATTCATCTTTATACATCTATCACTGCTGCAAATGGGAAGCTCCTTTACATAGTTTTGTTTGGGGGACAGGATATATATATATATATATATATATATATATATATATATATATATAGAGAGAGAGAGAGAGAGAGAGAGAGAGAGAGAGAGAGAGAGACAATCTCTTATTTTTGGAACCATTTCATACCAGAAAAATTTGCAAACATTATGCTAAGATGTAGTATTTTATTTTCTTGCCAGGTGGTTAGGTTTCATTCAACAGTGACATTTTATTAGAAATGTACTATCACAGATAATTTCCAGGAGGGCATTTTAAATAGATTATTATATGGAAAGGGAATTTTCAAATACCCAACTCTGCACTTAAAACTCCTGGATAAAATAGCAAGAGTGTAGTTGGCCTAATGGGATCACTTAAAATTCTGTGTTGCAAAGTGTTGCTAAAGACAACTTTTAGTTCTCTCATAATTCCAGGTTGCACCCACTCACTCTGCTCGTTTTAGTTCTGTTGCAGGGAAGGTATTTGACAATTGAGTAGTAATGAGGTTTAGTGTACATTTTATTTAACCTTCTATCAGGTAGGCCAATTAAAATGTTACATCTGAAAAAGCACATATTCCAATTTCTGCCTAGGGATGTAATACATTAACTTACGTCTAGACATGCATTTGCTTTATTCCCTTCAATTAATGACATCTCCCAATTTATTCTCTTGGGCTAGTTAGCTCTCCTCCTCAAGGCCCAGTGATAATACACCCCAACCCATGGATTTGGTCCCATAAAGGACAGTTTTATTCACTGAAAAGAGCATGAAAGATACATTCTTGCCTATGTCTATTCATTGACTAGCTCTTTTTCAACTGTAGCCAAAAAAGTAAAAGTGAGATTGAATGGATTTTTTTCAAGGTCAGCTTTTTCCTTCTGGAAAAACAAAAAACACATCAAACAATCTGGCCAAGAGGTAAATTTGCTGTAACTAGAACCCTTTCTTAGTAACTATGGTTTCCATAGATCAAGGCAAGGTAAAGAAAAATGGGCCAATCCTACTCACAGAATTCTAGGGAACTTTATTGTGCTCACAATGACACTGGGATCATAAAAATAAGCAATGTGACAAAGGGTAAGCCCAATTCTATGGCAAAGTTTTTTTCCATAACATGTTTCCGTGATTTATTGAAACATAAAAATAATGCAAAATTAAACAACAATAACTAAATGTAAAAGTATACACAGAAAAGCCATGCAAGGGGGAGAGGAAGCTGAACGTGCATGATGTCACTCTAGCAGAGATTCATACTGTTGGAATACAATTATGCCATGTATGTCATCATGTCAGTCTAATGACTATCAATTACATGGACTAATCATTAAGCAGGTTTTGGATCTTACCTTCAATCATGGCTATGTCAGCTCAGACCATAACAACAGACCACATGGACTGTATGCCTTAATAACAGAAATCTGTTTTCTCACAATTCAGGCAAGATTCACTTTCAGGTGAGGACTTTCTTCAAGGCTTGCAAATGACTGCTTTTCTTCCCTTGTGGCCTTTCCTCTAAGTGTGCATGCATGGAAAGAGACTTCTTCCTCTTACAGGGACACCAGTCCTATTGGATGAGGGTTCTACCTTGCTGGCCTAATTTAATCTAACTACTTCCTGATAATGCTACCTCCAAATACAGAGTTACATTGAATGTTAGGGCTTCAACACATGAATTATAGGGAGATACAATTCATCCATCACTGGCCTTCAAAACAAAACAAAACAAAACAAAAACAACTAAGAGAGATTATTAGAATATAAGAATCAAGTACAACCCAAGTATAATAATAGGTTTATGAATGAATAGGGTAGAGCTTATAGAAGTCAGTTAATTTTCTTACTAAGCAGTTGAAATTAGAATCCCCAATTCAACTAAACCATTTTTTTAAAAACAGTGTTACTTCTGAAACAAATAAATTATTATACATGAAGATGGAGATGTGCCATCCAGATCCTCTTTCAGGGAAGAATTGTTGCTGAGCTGCTGGGAGTATTGCCTGAAGACAGAGTTCAGTGGTTAGCAGGAATTGCCTCTGCTGTAGAGACCCCCTAGCCAAACTCCAATGACCAATGATGGTAGAAGTATTAAGGGACTGCTATTATCAAAACAGCAGCTGACAGCTCTTAGAGTTCCAGGGATGATGGAGGGTTGCCATTCTAAGCACATACATCCTGAGTACCAGACTCTATGTCAGGACCTGCTTCCAGAAGAACCTAACCTGTAAGGTTTAATCCCATTCCATAGAGCTCATTATTATGAAGGGTGACCAAAACAAAAAGAAAGTGACTTACATCTCTACTGATAACTAATTTTATAGACTGATTCATTTGAGTTATTGCTATTTCCAAGAATTTCTTTTTTTAGTATACAAATACATGTATATATTTTTTTTAGAGAGAAGAGAGAGAGAGAGAATTTTTTAATATTTATTTTTCAGTTTTCAGTGGACACAGATCTTTATTTTATTTTTATGTGGTGCTGAGGATCGAACCCAGCACCCCGCGCATGCCAGGCGAGCATGTTACCGCTTGAGCCACATCCCCAGCCCTTGTATATAATTATTATAAAAATTATATGTATAGATAGATATTGTTTACCTGTTTTGACTAAATCACAGCTGAATTTTTTCCTCAGTACATAGTTTCAAAGTATATAGATAGCTTCAACATTTTTATGCCCCCCCCCAATTTTTTTCAGCTTTATTAAGGTAAAATAAATAAAAATTGTATATACTCAATGTATACAGTATGATAGTCTGATATATGAATACATATGTAATTATTAGCATAGTCAAGCTAATTTACATATCTATCACCTCAGATAGCTACCTGTTTATGTGTATATGGTGAGAATACTTAGGAACTACTCTCAGAAGATTACTATTAACTATAGTCACTGCGCTGTACTTTTGGTCTCTAGAACTTATTCATCTTATAACTATAAGCTTATATCTTTTGACCAACATATTCCTTCTCCCCAAGTCCTTAATGCCTGGTAACCACCCTTCAACTCTGTTTCTAAGAGGTTTTGAGATTTTTAGATTTCTCATATAAGCAAGATCTTGCAGTGTTTGTCTTTCTGTGTTTGGATTTTTTCACTTGGCAAAATGTCTTCCAAGTTCATCCATGTTGTCAAGAATGACAGATTTACCTCCCTTCTTAAGGCTGAATAGTATTCCATGTCATATTTATATATTAATCTATGGTATTTTCTTTACCCATTCATACATCAACAGACCCTTAGGCTGTCTTCATAGGGTGGCTATTGTAACTAACACTACAGTGAACATAGGAGTGCAGTCTCCTTGAGAGAGTGATTTCATTTACTTTGGTTGTATATATCTAAAAGTGAGATTGTTGGATCATATGGCCTTTGTATTTTTCATTTTTTGAAGACCTTTCCTGCTGAAATCATACATGTCTTTTCAGTATATTATAATTTGGTCCTCTGTACTCCCTGCCCCTCTTTGGTCTTTTATGATATTTTAATATTTGAAGGGTAGAGGCCAGTTGTTCCAAAGAATGACTTTCAATTTACATTTTTTTCTGATTGTTTCTTCTTCCTTTGTTAATATTGCACAGATGCTATTGTGTCTTCCAAGATATATTACATCAGGAACCACACATTTTTATCAGTTTGTCCCATTGATAATGTTAATGTCCGTTAGACTTCTCCATTGTAAATACCCTCTTAGAAGAAGCCAACTTTGATAAAGATTTATATGGGTTAGCACTCCTCCTTTCCCATCTAAACAATTTCTTTATATTTTACACTTCAGCTTATTTCCCAAAGTTGTACTAACCCAAACCCCATGACAAATAATGGGGACATTATCAAAAGATCTGGGGAAAATGAAGTTATAAATGTGACATTCATTCTCAACTTGGAAATGTTTGTTCTTAAAAGTACCATACAGTAATCTTATGCTCTTATTGTAGCCTTTTGTCATTTTATGACATGTAGTGTCTACTCAAAAGTACTTGGAAAATTTCTCTCATGGATCTGAGCACTACTAACCCCTTGTCACCCAAGATATTGTCTCTATGTGTATGTGTTCTCCACAACGTCCAGTAAAACTGAAACAGATCAGATGAACTCAATACCACATAAATTCTGCTATGTCAAATGGGGAAGAGTGGAGGAAGGTGGATCTCAAGAGGTAAGAAACACTGTGAGGCAGATTATCCCACGTGGCTCTCTCCAAAGTTAGAAAAATGAAGAATGCTAGAGATGGTATTGATAAATTAAAAAAAAAAAAAACGGCAATAGGGGGCACAAAAAAGAAAACAAATTGCAATTTTCTGTGACAAACTCATCCCAGTTCCAATAACATTTGAACCAGTCAGTTTAGATTTAATCTTCTGACTTCTTTCTTTTGTCATTCTTTGAGCCTGGACAGACTTCTTAATTAATCTCCCCAAGCTTCATTTCCTCATCTATTAAATAGTAATAATAACAGCTTTATTGTGCTGTTGCTGGAAGGATTGGTAATGTTGGATGCTGACTGCTTAACTTCCAATAGGTATTAAAAGAATGGTACCTATTTTTATTATTAACTACTACCAGTGAAGATTTTCAGCCTAGAGATAATATTCATATCAAACATTATAAGATAAGAAGTGTGGAGGGTTGGCAAGGTTAGTAAAATTAGAAGTTTTCCAAATCACTTTCAGAAAACATTCAAGCTGGGACCTAAACCCATTCACTATTTCAGGTTAAACCAAGAGTGAAGCAACAGTGTCATTCTCCCTGTAAGAAAACATTTATTTTTAGAGTTAGTTTGTGCAATGCTAATATTAATTAAAGAAAAATGTCAATTCTAAATCAAAGTAAACAAAATTTTAAATAAAATTGCAGGAAACAATGTTTCCTAGAGCAAAACAATTATCTCCATATTTTCTCATAGAAGATATCATCCCCTGATATGTGTCTAAAGAACAAACAACTGTTCCTTTGTCTTTCTGAAAGGCTACAAGAAGATGGGTTTTAGAAACATGATTATTAGATGTTCCACCACTTGGCAGGAGTTCATGCTTGTTATAGAATAAATCACTTGTTTGGCTTGGTGGGCACTTGTTTGTACTTGGATGAATTAATTAATTATGAAAATGATGAAATATGCAATTATTTTAATATATAAAATATATGCTGGATTGTGCCTCTCTAAAATGGCTGTGTCTACATGATTTTTAATCTTTTAAGATAGGTAAAACTTAAAATGTATGAATAAATCAAATAAGTATTAATTGAGCTTCTACTATATGACTTGTAGTGTGCTAAACTGGAAATTAAACACAACAAAACATACTTATTGCCTTCAAAGTGATTGCAGCTTCTTGGAGGAAAAGAATGAATAGATAAATTATACCTTGCAATGAACACAAAAGAAGTTCAACAAAAACTAGTTTGTGATATATGTCATAAAAAGCAAATAAAAAAATCCCTATCATTTCAGGACTCCAGAGCATCAATTAATGTCCTACTTCTTTTTCTGCAAACAGCTGAGAGGTGTCAGTGAAGATTATGTACCTTCAGAATAGGTTTCTAGCTCTCTGGATCAACCACTGTGCTGAGCTGTGGGCCTCTGGGTACTTCCCTGCCTGCAGTCATGTTTCTTATTTGTTGGAGTTGATTTTCTGCAGAGAAAACAGCAATAACTTCTAGTCCAATCCAAGGTCACCTTTCACGTAGTCTAGGAATGTTTTCTTTGGCTCAACTTTGGAAAGAGTTTTATGAAATTACAAGCCATAGAACAAAGTAAAACAATTTTTTTCCCCACCAAGACTTTGATCTCCATTGAGTTGCTTTTCACATTAGATGAAGATGGTGTTGAGTGAAGGTGCTCAATGAAAGTCAGAAAGATGTTCAGAGGCTATCGAGATGTGTTCTGGTTCTTGGACCAATGTGATCATTCTGTATGATTTTTTTTCCCTATCATTTGCTTTGTCAAGCTGTCAGAGTCATAGGGTTTCTATATCACAGCTCTTTGTGGTTAACAAAACATTTTATTCATTATCTACCTCCTCTAATACAATAACACTGGAAAATAGAGTGGGTAGTCTTTTCTGCCTTTCTGACAGATAGAAAAACTGAGAGGCAACAAGTTTATTTAGTTTGTTCAATGCCACATAAAGAATGCAGGTTAAATTGCAATAAAATCCAAATCCAGTGATTCAGGATCCAAAATCTTTGCTGTTTTTACCAATTTTATGCTGTGGTACCTTGTTCTCCATGTTCCTTTTCTTTCTACACTCTCCTCTCTTTCCCTTTATTCCTTCTCTTTCTATTCCTTTCTTTCCTTTTCCACTATACTCTCCATTCCCCTATTCCTCTCCTGGCCTCCTTTTTATTCTTCTGACTGAAATTTTTAACTGGATTCACACTGGCATACCTGGCTTAGAATGGAACTTTGTTTACTTCTCGTTCTTTACTGAGCATTCAATTTCCCTTGGACCTGATATTCAAGTCTATAACAGGCAGGGGGGCCTGATAGCTAAGGCATCAAGGAATCCTTCCAGGGAGAGAGTGAGAGAGTGGTAACATGAATTTTTACATATTGACTGCCATTGTAAACAGCCCCCAGTTCTTAATATTGTTTTCTATCTATGCTTGCCCGTTTCTGGGTAAGTCAGATAACAGCAAGGCCAATTAGGAATATCTGTGCATAACATGTTTTGCATATGTGACAAAGATGGTACTAGAATGACTATTGCTGATGCTGTTTACTAGAACTCTTAGGAAGTAGAAGATAGAACAGAAAAGTCCTCTAATCACAATGCAGTATTTCCATTCCTCTTTTCTAAACTTAAATTAATGCACCTTCTATTTCTACTTCCTATTTTGTTTCTACCTCTTTAAAATAAAGCACTGTTGGGATTTGAAACTATTTTTGGAACTAACTGGAGCATGCAATTACTTGGATAACATGAAAAACATTTAGTCTCCATCTCTCCAGAGTTCCAGAATTGTCCCCTTTGGAGTTTGCAACTCAACCACCCATCTGCGCATTAGTTCCTCAGAGACCAACGTGAAACCAAAGACTATAAAAGTCTTTGGAAGTATGTGTGCTTTTGAACATTAAACCACTGGATCTAGAGTCAGGAAAATTCTGAATTCTGCCTCCACGATCTACATATAGTACTCTGTGACCCTGGGATAAACAACTTGAGTCCTTTGTAATATACTAACCTGCAAAATGAAGAGACTAGACTTAAATAAAACCTTTGTCTTTGAGGTATTGTAGGAATGGTCTGTGTTTTCAAAGTCTTGAAATGCCAAAGGAAATGCGGTAGGCCACTTGGGTAGAAGGGAATCACTTTCCAGTTTATCTTTCATTGGCTTTTACAATAACATTATAATAGAACAGATGTTTTTAAGGATTAATGAATGATAGATATAAATTGCCAGAATAATATTGCTTTACTATTTCCATCCTGCTTCATTAACTGTCATTAGAGATATCATGTGACTTGTATTTTGCATGTGCTGTGATGTAATCATCCAGTATCTCTAATCCTTCCCCCACCAAAGGATCCCCAAGCCTACCATTTGAATCAATGGAAGTGTGAAATTCATTTCCGGATCATCTCTTTAGGAAATCACAAGGTCATTGGCTTTCATCAAGAACATCGATGAGGAAAACAAGATACTGGAATAGAGTGAGAAAGAGAGAGGCTAATTCCCACTGCTCCCTGAAGTTAAATAGTTCCCCTGTGGTTTCAAGTTCAGTTCTATTCTGCTTTTAATTTAAAACCATTCTCTACCAGGCAACTGATTTTTGCTAGTCTCTTGGGTGATTTTCTAAGACAGATTTCACTGTATTCTACCCTTGTGTGTGCACTTAGCTCCCATTAGCAGTAATGGGTGTTATGCATGTATAGCTCCCATTAACAATAATGGAAATTATGCATGTGCATCCAGAGGAAAGTATGCTCCACAATGTTGGAATTTTTTCAGGAGGAAAAGTACTCCTTATGCAGCATTTGGCTTTTGTTTTAGGTTCTTTATTGTGGTGACGATTTGTGCTGCAGAGATTGAATATGGTGTGAAAGACTGCCAGCTTCTCCATGTGCAATCTGTACAGTATTTTAAAAAATCTTGGCTTATAATTTTTTTGCGTGACTAAAATAACAGTCAGGAAAAACTTGTTAGAGAAGTAAAATAGATCCAGATCATTTCTTATAGGGTCAGGAGGGGGCTAAGTAAATCCCTTAAAGCTAGGAATTATGGTAGATAATATCACCTGTTTCGGGGTAATAAACATACTGCAGATTTGAACAGATGGAGAAAATAATTCTTCAAAAACAACGGAGTGCTATTTATGCAGAGCCATAATAACATTCATTCAGATAAATGTGCTTTAACCCAAAGAGACAATTTCTATCATAATACATTGATAAAAAATGGTAGGCTAAAGGTGATATTCCAAGGGGCTGTGAATCATCGGCATATTAATTTTAGAACAAATCATGCAAAAAAGCACCTTTAACTTTAATATAAAGTCAAGAATATGATTCATCTTCATTTTTATGAGTGGCAGAATGCACTTAACACTTAAAATGTTTTTGGATTATCAAATTGATAGCCTAAGTATTTGTCTCTTCTGAGATTGCCTTTTGCTGAATGTCCAATTTAATTGTTCATCTGTAAAGGAAACTGGTTTGTGTATAGTCTTACATACCCCTTGGCACTACTTGGAGGTGGTAAAAGTCAGAATCTGAGTAAGGCCTGGGCTTTGGTAATAAGAGAAAGGCACATAAAAAGCCATGGAGTGTGCATCTTGCACTGCCTTGGAGAGGGGTCCACCTGCATTCAAATGCTGACCCTGTCGCTTGGGAATTTATTTGACTTCTCTGTACCTAAGTTATCTCACTTGTAAAATCAGGCTCATAATTCTCATCTTGTGGTTGTGAGCATTAAATGAGGTCTGAAATTGCATTAGCAGAACTATTATTAACAATTATTAATTGATTTGGGGAATTATAATTTGATAATACTAGAAATCAAGACATTTTTCTAGCAAATCAGGTTGACCAGCTAATTGGCTCTAACATGTTGTATATTTAAAAAAAATATTTTTTTCATTATTTAACCATAAACATGATTATGATTACCTGTACTTCTACTTTGGGGAAAGTTAAACTTAATACTCTTGGAAAAATAATCCTAAACGTACAGGCTGACCCTGCTTTGTTCTTCTGCTACTTTATTCTTCACACTAACCAAAGTTAGACAACTATAAGTTCTAATTTTTTTTAAAAAAAATATAGGTACACAAGGAACATAAAATAGTTTTAACAAGAACTCATAACTTCGGTCTTTTATTACTTTATCACTATGATATTGAATGTGCAAGAAATTTATAAACACTTCAGTTCTTCGCAAAGTTTATAAAGTCATCCTTCAGTGTTTGTAGAAGATAGATTCCAAGACATCCCCCAACTCAGGATACCACAATCTGTGATGTTCAACTCCCTTATATAAAATAGTGAAGTATTTGCATATGACCTACATATACAACTTAACATAAGGTAAATTCTATGTAAATAGTTGTTATACTGCATTGTTTAGGAAATAATTATTTAGGAAATAGTGACAAGAAAATGTCTGTACATATTTAGAAAACACAATTTTTTTTTTCAATGCTAAGACTAGAACTTAGGGCCTCACACATGCTAGGCAAGCACTCTACCACTGAGCGACATTCCCAGCCTTAAAGACACAATTAAAAAAATATTTTATATTCCCTATTTGCTTAATTCCTGGATATGGAACCCATACATTCTGACTTTAATGTCTTAAATGTATTGAACTAACTTGTAAAGATATAGATATCATCCATTCACTCAGCTGATGAACGAGTAGTCGCTTAGCATGTGAACAGGGGAAGGAGAAAGAGACTAAATGGCCACAGGCATGATTCTTAATCTCCATAGCCTTAATTTCTTCATTTGCAAAATGAAAATGGTAGTGTTTATTTTATCAGGTTGGTTCAAGGAATAATTAATGTAACACATATCATGAGAGGTGCCTAGCCAGCCTAGTTTCTCTGAGGAAGATCTTGAGAATGGAGGGACAGCCTTGAGGTACAACAGTTGTGGGCTGTGGCAGCAGCACCACACCATCTTGGCTCCTGAGGAAACACTGAATTTGGATTGCAGGTGGTCATGTGAATGAGGAAGGCTCTTGAAGGTGATAAAGGGTACATGTTTTTCTGATTACATGTGTTTTCCTAGCACCAGCATGACATGTTGTAAGCATTGGCCTGGTGCCAAAAGGATGAAGTTTCTCTCTAAAAGATCTCATCTGCTTTGCCCTAGGATGGGCGGTGCTGTACAATGTTACCACTTAACACAATCCCTTTAATCCCTGATTTTTGGAAAGATTCTTTTTTTTCATATTAGGAAAATTACATTTATTGAAGAATGACTGAGGTCTCTAATGACATTTTGTTTGTCATTCAGGATTTATGATTAAAACAGAGATAGAGATAGTGTGATAGAGATTCCACAGAATTGATATAATCTAAGATTTTGGTTAAAAGGAGTCTATATAATTTTCCTTTAGTAACTATTCAAGTTATGCCTTTATTGGTTATTTATTTATTTGGAAGCATTCAGCATAGCTTATAGACTCTTAAGAATCAGGTTTGTTAAAGTTGCTTACAGATCTTTACATGAAAATCTATGCATGCTGATTTACTCAGGTGGAGACAGAGCCATTGAATAAATGTAATTGCTTCTCTAGTTACTCTCCATCTTCTTACCTTATTTCACTTTCCTTTTGTGGCACTTATTACCACCTATTCCTATGTTTTTTTTTTTTTAATTGTGTGTGTTCACAAGGACAGTGACTTTGTCTAGTCCTGCCATATCTCTGTGAAGAGAGCATTGCCTAGCATACAAGATATATGTTTGTTGAATGAAGTGGTTGTTGAACATTGGTTTCCTTTTAGTAACTCCATTTTCTTGGGTAGAGGCAATGGGAGAAATGAGAAGAGGTTTCTAGGGGGTTCTATCTGTAAGACAGGCAGCACGGTACCAGGAACTGACTCAGCCTGTTGGGCAGCAGATATAGGTATGAGTTCAACCTTTTCCATGAGCTATTTAGATACTTCAGTTAATCTCCAAGATCTGTCCAGAAGAGATAATACAACCTTCAGAGGTCTACAATAAAGATCAATCATGATAATATATTTTCTATTGTTTTATGGACTGAAAATCTAAATTTTTTATTAAAATATGGCATCACTGAAAAAAACAACAACAACAACATTTGGGACATTGTCCAAATAGTCTTGTTCTGCCTGCAAAATCTCTGTGAGCTTGAGGCAAATCTCTTTTCTAGGTTTCAATTTCTTAACCTGGAAAAAGAGCTGTTATTAATGATCCTGAACATGCTATCCAGCTATCAAAGTCCATATCACTAAGGGCTATATTTTTCTTTCCATCTTCCTTCCTGAATTTAGAGATTATGTAGGTGTTCCTCCAATTTCTATAAAAATACCATAAAGGAGATTTAATGTTAGGTGTTTGCTTCATTTTCTTATCACCATTAGGCATTGTCCTACTTAGAGTGACAAATTCACCATCTAAAAGTGCTCAAGTTTTCAGTATCTTTTTACTACGACAGCCCAGAGTAGTTATGAGGAGCACCTTTTCCCACATAATTGCTCCCGTTGACGTGAGACTCAGCACATTTGACAGAGGCGGCTTGCTGTGTTGGCAGGGAGGATGCCTGGTTAAACTGGAGTCCAGCCTTGCTCATACACATTATTCCACATTATTCTGCCTTTGGAAGAATGTGTCCTCCACCCCCCACTAAATGTGAGAAAGAAAACTGCTTTGCCTGTATAGCACACTCCAGTTACAAGATTCTCTGAGGAGATTATGACAGCCCTGTCCTGATTTATGGGTGAGCTGTGTTTACTAGGTCACATCTTACATTGCAGACTGATGAAACTTACTGTTCATACTGACTGTCTGGGCTCTATACCCAGAGCAGATCTGGCACCTACCCTGCAGGTGGTAGAAACTGAGTTTAGGGAAGCTGCTGCTCTGTAAGGAGGACCTTGATAGCATATAAGATATGTTATTAACTGGCAAGAAGATTTCCTTTAGGGTGACTATTTTTTCCCATATAAAGGTTATAAATCTAACCTTACACCTATCTCAAATCCAGGTTGGGGCCATAGCAGCAAATGGGCATAAAGCTATTGAGAGCTAGGCATAAATGTAGGTAGAAAGCTACTGAGTCAGAGTCAGGGTGGGCAGTAGAACACTTGGATGTTTGTGAGATAAGAGAAGCTGCAAAGACCAACTGGAGTTCAAGCACCTTATATTTCAATTCCATAAAATGTTTAAAGGCTTGCCATAACCATTCCAATTTATAGGTCCAGCTCTTTCCCACTTTTCCTCAGGATATGCCCTGAATTCCAACTGGGCAAGTCTCACAACCTTTAAAAACTCATATTCAACTTCACCTGTGTTGCTTCACTTAGAGTAAGCCTTTGTTCCAGAGGAATTCATTTAATTCTAGTATTTCTTTTAAGGTACCGAGGAATTCTTGCCTGACTCATTTGACCCCATAGCCATAGAAATTTATCCTTTGCCTGAACTATTACTATATTTTATGTTCACTTGTCAAATTTAACTTCTTCACAGATTGTATACTCCTTGATGTCAGACAAAGGTATACACTTTGTTTTTTTCAATTTCTCATGATCCCTAGTGAATGGCAGAAACCTAATAGTGACACAAATTTATTTTTCTGTTGCCAACTTCTACCTGGTATTTAGACAACTTTTTCTCCCTAATTAAACATTAATTAATTAGTTTAATTAATTAATAGATAACATTTTTGATCCTACAAAACTGCCTTCTCCTTATTTTTAGCTCTTCTCTATAAGTCTGTAAAGAGGCATGCAAAGGACTTAGCACAGAATCGAACATATACAAATATTCAATAAGTGTCCTTTCAGCTATATCATCTTTGCTGACTCTGTTTCCTGTGACATACTGTCATGTCAACATGTCATGCTTCACTCTTACTCCCCTCAAATATGCATGCCCCTACATCCTTCTCTAAGGTCTCCAGGAGGAAGAGAAACCATACTCAATTTTATTTATTTATTTATTAATTTTTTAATATTTATTTTTTAGTTATCGGTGGACACAACATCTTTGTTTGTATGTGGTGCTGAGGATCGAACCTAGGCCACACGCATGCCAGGCAAGCCCGCTACCCCCAGCCCCTATACTCAATTTTAGTGGGTCATCGTCTTCTTTCTTTCCCCCTATCACCATAAAACTTATGATAGTCAATATTATTTCCAGCATCTTCTAAACCTACTTTTTTCCCTTTAACCAATGTGCTGACCTGTTTTCCCATGAAAATGTCCATAATTCATGGGCTGTTTATACATAACCACAACATTATAAAATTATAGTTTTAATAGAAATTATGAATGATAATAATTTGGACAATTTTATGTATTTTTTTTGAAATGGTTGCAAGATCTTTCAGTAACTGTTTCATATATTTTATAGAATGCATTCAAAATCATTTGCTTAGACTTTTTCCTGAATGCTTCCTAATCATTCTTAATTAATTTTAGATGTAAATAGAATGAGACATCTTTTCCATTTAAAGAAATGTTATTTACCACAAAAGTAGAGCATGCAACAGCTGGTTGAAAAGAACCCCAAATGAAGAATTATAATATTGTGAACAGGAAAATTAAATTTTGTTTTTTATAAACTTGCTTAGTTTTTGGAACTAGGTTGCATTTCTTCTAAAAGTCGGTACTTTGAGAAAAAGAACACAAACTTTATTAGGGGTATCTGAATCCTGGAGTCAGATCTGTTTGGGATTCAGGCTCTGCCTTCCTTAACTGGATGACCTTAATCAATGTGTTTAACTTCCCTGTTTTCTCCTCTGTAGCACAGGTTGGTAGAGCTGCACCCATCTTAGAGATTTTCATGTGCATTAGTGTTTGTAGAAGACAACACATGCCTGGCATATAGTTAGTCCTTGCATCTCTGGAGTGAGTACATTGACTAGGAGAACACTGTTTTCTTCACAGTACACCAATGATTTCCCAGGCACCTACGTTGGCCTGACATTCTTTTTAGCTTTGAATTCACTGGAGCCATGACAGCTACATCCCTTTCTAACTGCAGAGCTGGGACTTCATTAATTGAACTATTTTGTCAATGACTAGAGGGTTCCCTATAAAACTGTGGAGAAAAGTGAGGAGGCTTAGCCATTTACAAAATTATGAATTTATTTATGATGCTTATTGCCCTAGAGTTTACTTTTTTATATAACTAGTGTTGAAAATTGTCATGTATCTGAGTATGTGTGGCAGTAGCAGTAGTTGGATCTGGCATTAATTCAGTTCATAGACACTCCTTCAAGCAGAACATGGTAGCTGGAAGCCATAGTGATAAATGACAGAGGACAATTCCAGCAAGGAGACAGACTCTAATGTGGAACACTCCTTTATTTGTGTACTTATTAATTTATTTATTTATCTAATATTTATTGAGGAACTTCTATATTCTATGCATTGGTCTAGATACTTGGGATATATGAATTAAAAAACAAAGGCAGAATTTCCTGCCCAAGACTTAAGGACTAGAAGTACAAGTATACTATAAAATAGTGCAAATATATAATAAGACAGATGCAAAATGAAATGATAAAAGTATAGGAGGAAGAGTAAAAAAGTGAATCTACCATAGATCTGGGTCATGGAAGGTCTCCTTGAAGAAGTGTTATTTAAGTTAAGTAGGCAATAGGGAGAAGGAATTGAATCTTGTTTCAGAAGAGGAAAGAATGTATGAAAAAGCACAGGTCTTGCATGAGCATGCTGGAAATGAGGGCCCTTAAGGCAAGCTAAACATTTTGTCACCCCTTAAAATGAGTATTTAAAAACCTATTTGTTCAATATTTATTTCTGGGGGCTAGGGAGAAATTGATTTTTTCTATTAAGAAAAATTATATGCAAAACACATCCACTCAGTAATTCACTTCAGCTGGGTCAAAGCAGAGTCGATATTGTGCAATTATTCAGTAAAATGTTCCTCATTTTCTTCTCTTTCTTCAGTTTGCATGAGTTTTGAAGCAGAGAACTTTTTTTGGGAGGCATATTAAAAATGCAAAATTTAGATAACAAAATGAATGACTCATCCCTGACAAATAGCATTATGCCACATATTATTTGGTTTTAGAAATTCAGCTTATTGTCAACTTTCAGCTGTTATTCTAAAATTGCTTTGCAGAAATACTTAGTAAGTCAGTCTGGTTGGGGGATGAGGAAAATGTCTTTCTTTACATTTGAGGATGTTGACTCCTTTTCCGGAAGCAACACCACTTTCAATTTTGCCAGTTAAACAAGGAGCTGGAGACTCATGTAAGCAAATCTCATATTTCTAAAGTGCACCTGATCTCACCCCTAAGCAGGTTCATAAATAAGTTAAAGGTGACTGGAGCATCAAGTGCAGGGGAACAAAAGCATGAGACAATACTGAGAAGATAGAGGGAGTCTAGTTATAAAGTGCCTTGTATGAAAGAAGTGGAACTTGTCTATAAGAAGTATGAGCCCTGAATTGTGTTAAGCGGGGAAATAACATGGCAGAATTTTTGGTTTAGCAAGGTCTTTCTTTCTACAGTGTGGGCCATGCATGGCTTCAAGAAGGAAGATTCTTCAGTGCAAGGTTGGAATAACTGAGATAAGAAAGGATGGAGAGTTGATTTTGGGGATTGGTACCAGTCAGAATGGTGAGAAGTAGAGTTTGGGGCAGGTCTTGTTAATAAAGCATGGTAACCAGAAGTCCCACCCACCAGACTGTAGTTTCAAGGTGACTCCAGTCCAGGGTCAAAAGGCATGAATGTTAAGAATAAGATGAAACCCAAATATGTAGAATGTTAGGGATTATAACCCTCCAGAGATTATAACAGGTACCCTGGTGATGAAATTGACATCTAAAGTGAAGAATTTAATTTTAAGGAGAAAGGAAAGAGAGTTAAGAGCTGGGGTTTGGTGAGGATTTGGCTATGCGGGGGATCTCAGTCTGAGGGCTGTAACTGTCACACTCTTGTATCAACAGCTACTTGGAAAGAATTTGAGACACTAGGGCGCTAATAGCTGATAATGACATAATGTTTTACATATTCAATTTTTGCCTTCCTCCTTAGAGAAGCCAGAATTGTTAAATGGAAACCGGATCTTTCTTTCTGTCTTTTTTCTTTTTTGCTTAAAACACTTCCTCAGCCTTTTAGATAAAGATCAAAATCTATGTTGTGGTTAACACATCCCTGAGTATTCCTGCCCTTGGCCACTTTGACCCCCACCTTGAGGCATTCTTCCCTACCCCTAGGGTTCAGCCACCTGAGTCTTTCTCGGTTTTGTTTTCAAAATTTTAATCAGCATTTTACAGTTTTAAGGCTTCCAGAATATTGTTTCCTCTGTCTGAGAAATCTCTTCTTCCTTGCTTTCTTTTACATTTTAGTCTAATCGATGCTTCTTTGGGACAGCTGTCCTGCTGTAAACTCTGACAATTACCTCTGTTTTCCTTTCGTAACCCTTGTAACTGTAATTAAATAATCATTTTAGAAACAAGTTCATGTAGAAATAAGTTCTCTCATGAATAGACTGCAAACCTCACGAGAGGGGGAACCATGTCTGCTTGTTTAATGTGTTCTATCTTACCTAGCAGAGTGTCAGGCCAGTGGATGTCCTTAATAAGTATTTGTTGAATGAAAACTTGAACCCATGGATTCTTTTACACACCCTGTGGTTACACCTTAATACAGAGCAGTGGTTTTCCAGTGGCAGTAACCTAGTCCTCAGTAACAGAAACAGGCATGTGTGCACAGAGATGGGCTTGTTTCACATTCTTCAGGTTGTCTCACTTGGGCAGTTACCCACCTTACTTGAGCAGAATGTTATTTTGTTGGGGAAGAGAAAGTAGATAGAAAGGATGAATAGAATGTACTTAAGCTAGTGTGTCAAGGGAGGAGACTGGAAATTGGAAAAACTAAACGATTAAGTTAGAAGCAATGAAATCCCTAAATATAGATATTCCTAAGCAGAAAGATGATGTTTGACAGAGAGTTTGCTAACATGGATTTTTTTGAGATGTTAATTGAGATTTTGATATGTTAATTTTTCTCCTTGAATTTTCCCCCTTTTCTGTCCTCCATTCAAGCAGATAACAAGTTCCATACTTCCTTGCCACATGAAAGGTTTTTGGCAGGGGTTCCTGGCTGATTTGCCCACTGAGGATAATAGAATTTGAAGAGAGAGGAAATTGGTATCTCAGTGTGAAGCCAAAAGAGACAGAAGGTTCTCCAAGAAAATCAGAGCTTTTTCCAGGTCGGGGGAAGGGACAGTTCTGTGGGTCCTTGAACAGAAGTACTTTCAGTTCTTCCCTGGAAGGGCCCAAGGGTATGGCAAGACTTCAAGGGGAAATATCTACATGGTGAACCAGTTGGGTTAGATGCCAAATTTGGTGTCCCAGCCTTGTGAAAGAGCACTCTTTAATGTATAAAGCCTGGCATGAAAATCAACCACCCTAGTGGCTGCAGCAAAATCTAGCTCTTAACAAATGAACAAATACCTCTAATGATCCGTGCCCTCAGGCTTGGATCTGGAATAAAACACCAGTACCTCTGCACAAACCTTGGTATGAGAAAAAGCCTGGAAATGACTGAGGTTAAATTTCTCACCAACTCAGTGGGACTAGGTACTCAGAATAAAAGCTAAGTAAATGACAGACAATAATTAAATATGATTTTGCGATTCGTACCTGCTACATTAAGGAAATGAACAATTGTTTAAAACTGTATAGAGATTTTTCTCTTCCAATTCTGAGAGTAATGTTCATTTTTAATTACCAATTTTTACATTTTAAGTTAAACTTGCAAAATATTTCAGAACTCAGCATTAAACTGTCTTCATTGAACTAACTGATCTCTCTTTAGTAGACAACTCTTAACAGAATAATACCAAATAAAACCCAATTCTTATCCATTTTGATGGTCACATCATGCTAAATATGTCTGTGAGGGCTCCCCTTTTTATCTGGAAGAAAAGAATAACTGAGTACCAGTTTACCAATTAAAGAGTTGATCTATTATCAGCAAAGAGTAATTATCTCAGTGAAGCACAAAAGTATCCCCTTAAATAGAGTAAGGCAGTCAGATATGATTCCCATTATAGAAGGAACTGTAGGAGCATGCTGACATTATCAACTTGACATTGATGGGGAACTGACCACAAACACCATCAAGTTTGTGTTTGTATGCTGACTACTTACTACTGAGACAGGTTCTTAATAGGTTACCAAGATTCTTGCCTCAGCCTTCCAGTACGCTGGAATTCTAGGTATGACCATCAAGCCTGGCTCCTCAAGTTATTTTTATCTTGAGAAAGTGATAATACATGTACAAGAATGTGTCACAAAGCATTTAGCAATTTTGTAAAAGACAAGAGAATGATACATCTACTTTCCCTTCTTTCCTATCCTCTTTTCCTTTCACTCTTTTTTTTCTCTTTCATTTCCTGTCCATCAACACTTGCAAACATAAAGCATTAACTTTTATAAACAATGGGAAAAAAACAGATTGACAATTTCAACCTCAACCACCAACACCACGTGTTGACACTGACAGTAGAATTCATGGGGTAGCAAAGAAAAGTGAGCTGTTTAAATTTTGAGGGAATAATACTTCCCAAGCCAATCAGACATGACTTTCTTTGTTTCCTTATTCTTTTTAGGTAAAAAATTCACAGAGAAAAGATGAGATAAAGCAAAATGAAGAAAGCATGTGAGTGGTGTGTTGATGTCACAGAAGAGTTGTCTCTGAATTAAGGGTCTGAGAGAAGGAGGAGCTGGACTGAGGACCTCATCATTCTTGGCATGGCATATATGACAGAACAGAATTCCAGCATGCACTAGTCAGAGGCATAGACAGAGGTTTATTTAGGAAGTAGATATGTATTCAAGGGAGAATGTGGGTGAATTCAAGAGAGATGCATTTGGGGTAGCCAGAGATTCTTGGGTCCTCTTTTTTAAAGAAATTTGGTAAGTATGGGAAAGTATATAAGAATGATAGCTGTTTAGGAGTTCAAGATGGTTTCTGGTAGTCTGTCCTTATCTGATACATAGATAGCACTGGAAAGTCATCTTGAGAAACTGATGTGACTCCATTTTTGAGAAACCAGCCTCTATCTCAGAGCAAAGCTTGTCCAAGGAAGGGGAGTGTGACCCTTGTCCTTGGAAAAACCCACAGAGCACTCCTAAGCACATACCCACCCTACTGAGTTGTTTGTCTGTAAATAACAGGAGAGGGCTGAGGTGCCAGATGTCCCTTACTCAGTTAGGCTAGGTGAGGACCCATAGCAATCCCCCTAGCAACCTCTAATCAGCATGAGACAGGGAAAATACCTGGGATGCCAGATGACCCCCCAGTGGTTTATGGTGGTTGATAACATGTTGGGAAACCATGTAGATCAGCACATACACCCCTCGTGGCCTAAACCAATCAGTTCAAAGGAATCCCCTTCTTGTACTAACCAATCACCCCTACCCAACTTGTTTATGCCAGTGAATGTGTTAATCAATGTTAAGAGTTGTTGTTTGATTGTCCCTCCGTATGGAATGATTTGCTGTGTGATGTTGTGACGCATAGAGTATCCCCCCAAAACCTATAAAATCTCACTGAACAAAGGACCTGGACTCACTCCCTGGGATCCCTCCGTCGGGAAAGGTTGTGAGTCCAGGCTCCAGCTTGCAATAAAGTCTCTTGTGTGATTGCATCAGATTCGGCTCCTGGAGGTCTATTGGGATCCCACGAATCTGGCATAACAACCTAAATTATAGATTCTTCACGATGTCCTGTCTCTGTTTACTTAATTTAATTATCCGATGTTAATTAATAGTGCAGAGGTAGATTTACAGATATCCCAAGAATTTGGGAGTGACAGGCTTGGAAGAGAGACAAGCTAGGGAACCACAGGTCTGGAAACTTTTGAAGGACTTTTGCATTAAAATTAAAATTTTATTTTCTTGTTTTTCTTGTATGTCTCCTTTCTACTTTTTTTTTCCATTTTTTCTATCTCACCTCAGAACAAGTTTACACTTTTGAGAGATTTTTGTCAATTGGTTAGGAATTTTGTGATCCAGTTTTTAAACTGTTAGTAGCTTGCCAATTAGACATGGTGGGAGTATTTACACCATTGAAATAGGTAGATGCTATAAATCATGACTAAAAAGAAAAAGATGCATGACAAATCACAGAGCTGCTTTACCAGCTCACCAGTAGACATGACAACCCTAGAGATTTTTGCCTTCTCACTGGTCAAATTGTGGGTATTCTGTGTGTGAGCTTGAAGAGCATCTAAAGGAGAAAATGGCATAGTTGAAAATATACCAGAGATTCAAAACTGTCTATGGGAAAATTATGTGGTTATATTGTGTGTATGTATGAAAGTATAATGACAAATCCCATTATTATGTGCAACTATAAGGCACCAATAAAATGTGGAATCAACAAACAAACAAACAAACAAAAAAACTATGGGTCAGAGAGGAGCAGAAAGCTCAAGCAACTGGAAAAAATAGAGGGAGCATGCTGGCGATCCCAGCTAGCCCAACTCCACTTCTGTGATCATTGAGAGTACGACAAAGGACAGTTTGAAGAAAGAGAATTTTCTTTCACATACCAACCTCTGGTAATATTTACCACAGTGGTAATTCAAGTGGGATTTTATACTGCTAAACTTGCTGAGTTTTGTTGTCTAATGTGAAAATGAAAAGTATTAGGAATAAACAAAAAAATTCTGTAATTATTATTAAATTCATAATTTGAATTATTCTATTTTAATATTGTAGAATATTTAAATATAGCTTAAAGATAATATTGAATATGAAACATGTTATAATCTGATGTGCTATTATCTATTTTAAGTTGAGTCTTGTGGAACAAGGCAATGTAGCCTACAGAAATTTTCCCACCTGAACTTTGGGAATTATAAAACATTCTGATGATAACTGGCATTTATTTAGATGTGTTATCTGACACTAATTGAAACATTGGACTAATCCAATAATATTGATCTAAAATATTTTTATATCTTCATTATAATTCAATACCATTGCTATCTAAGGTAAAAAGTAAATATTGAGAGAAGTGGCCATGGAAATGAAAAGTTAAAGGTTAGTTTTAGATAAAATCTCAAACATGTGTCCCTTTTATTGCTAGTCTCCTCTAATTGTATAGACCTCTGCAAGGATTGTTAGGTCTCCTCTGCCTGTGTTTTCTCTATAATTCCTTAGGAAATATGTGGAATTATTTTTTAACTTTCCAGGCAGTATGTTTGGGTAGCCAACTCTACATTCTGGAGGCAAAGGATGAAAATAGAATAAGAAAGACTTCTGAATATAAGAGACAAAACTCTGATATGACAAAAAGTGACATAAAAATAACTACTGGAAAAAGGAGAAGTTTATTAAATACTTTCATTTGGGGGCTAAAATACAAGCTTTATTAAATTGAAAATAGTAAAATGAATTATTAGCTTTTATTTAAAAAGAAAGGAGTTGTTTTTTCCTCTGTAACTCAGTAGCTTCATTAGAATACTGCACCCCCTAATTTCATATACAACACTAAAATTTCTTCTTTTAGTTCCTAGTTTTGCTCTTCATCACTATTTAAGCAGGTGTCTGAGTACATACATATCAAAAGCAGTAGAATGTAGGATGAGACTGAAATATTTAATTGAAGTTAGAAAGCAAAAACTTTATATTTGAACCAACCTGAGCCATTTAGATATTTATTACTATTATGCATATGTGTAAAAATATATCAATAAATAAGTAAATAAGATGAGATATAGGTATTATCCAATGTATATGTGCACATAATACATTGGATAATAATTCTAAGGGTTAAAGTGCTAGGAGCCACAGCAAAAGTATTTTGATACATGGCACCTTTGTTTTAGGTGACTGCCAGCTAGACATTGAGATGATATGATTATGTTAAGATTTACATTCATATGGAAATTGGACTCCTGCTGATCACCTCAGCCTGTTACAGGACTCATGTTACGGGACTCCCGGAGAGTTCCCATTGGTTGGGGAAGGATAGTAGGAGGGTATTTCCGGGGAGGTGCGGGCCCCCAGTTCTGGTAGACAACACACGTGGGTGGACCGGCTTGCTAACAGGACGCACACACGGGTCACTGGCGGCCTTTTTAAAATAAAACTTTGTTTCTGCTCGAGCGGCTTGTGTTTCTGTGCCCAGCCGGGTTGCGGCATTAAAGCACTGCCACTTTCATGTGCCATGAATTTGCACAGACCTGTAGTAGGAAACTTACCAACAGAAAACATATGTGATGGCCTAATTTTGACATTTGCATAGATCAAACCATAGCAGTCCTACATTACCAAAGTTAATTTGCATTGACTGCAAGGTCTCCCCAAGATAAAACCCCAATTACTTTATCTTGTAATTTGGCAAACTGAGTCCCAAATGTCTATAAATTTATAATATAGTTTGGCCCCAATCCTAACAGAATGATTTTGATTATAATTAAAAATTTGTTCTTAAGATTATGTTTCATTTTTAAAATTATTTATTTTTTTTAATTTGTTATGCATCATGGCAGAATGCAATTCATTTCATATTACACATATAGAGCACAATTTTTTAAGTCACTGATTGTACACAAAGTATTTTTACACCATTTGTGTCTTCATACATGTACTTAGGGTAATGTTTAACTCATTCCACCATCATTCCTACCTTCTTGCCCCCTCCCTTCCCCTCCATCTGCTTTGCCCTATGTAAAGTGCATCCATTTCTCCCATGCTCCCCTTCTATTGCTGATAAGAGTAAGCATCCTCATATCAGAGAAAACATATGGCCTTTGGTTTTTTGGAACTGGCTTGCTTCACTTAGGTTATATTCTCCAACCTCATCCATTTACCTGCAAATACCATGATTTTAATCTCTTTCAATTCTGAGTAATTTTCCATTGTGTATATATACAAAAGTTTCCCTATCTATTCATCTACTGAAGGGCATCTAGGTTGGTTCCACAATTTAACTATTGTGAATTGTGCTGCTATAAACATTGATATGTCTGTGTTCCTGTAGTATGCTGTTTTTTAAGCCCTTTGGATATAAATCGATGAGTGGGATAGGTGGGTCAAATGGTGGCTCCATTCCCAGATTTACAAGGAATCTCCATATTCCTTTCCATATTGGCTGAACCAATTTGCAGTCCCACCAGCAATGTATGAGTGTGCCTTTTCCCCCACATTCTTGCCAACATTTATTGTTGATTGTATTCTTGATAGCTGCCATTCTGATTAGAATTCGATGAACTCTTAGAGTAGTTTTGATTTGCATTTCTCTAATTGCTAGAGATGTTGAACATTTTTTCTTATATTTGTTGATTGATTGTGTATCTTCTTCTGAGAAGTGTCTGTTCAGTTCCTTGACCAATTTATTGACTGAGTTATTTTTTTTTTTGGTGTTAAGGTTTTTGAGTGCTTTATATAATCATAGAGATTAGTGCTCTATCTGATGTGCTTGTGTTAAAGATTTGTTCCCATTCTGTAGGCTCTCTGTTTACCTCACTGATTGTTTCTTTTGCTGAGAAGAAACTTTTTAGTTTGAATCTATTCCATTTATTGATTCTTGATTTTAGTTTTTGCACTATAGGAGTCTTATTAAGAAAGTTGGGGCTTAATCCAACATGATGGATATTTGGGCCTACTTTTTCTTCCATTAGGCTCAAAGACTCTGGTTTAATTCCTAGGTCCTTGATCCACTTTGAGTTGAGTTTTGTGCATGGTGAGAGATAGAAGTTTAATTTCATTTTGTTACATGTGGATTTTCAGTTTTCCCAGGACCATTTGTTGAAGAGGCTATCTTTTCTTCAATGTACCTTTTTGGCAACTTTGTCTAATATAAGTTAACTGTAGTTATGTGGGTTAGTTTCTGTGTCCTTTATTCTGTATCATTGTTCTACCAGTCTATTTTGGTGCCAATACCATGCTGCTTTTTTGTTACTATTGCTCTGTAGTGTAGTTTAAGGTCTGGTATAGTAATGCCACCAGCTTTATTCTTCTTGCTAAGGATTGCTTTAGCTATTCTGGGTCTCTTTATTTTTCCTGATAAATTTCATGATTGCTTTTTCTAATTCTATAAGGAATGTTATTGGGATTTTGATTAGGATTGCATTGAATCCTAATAGTGCTTCAGTATCTCTAATGAATATAGATGCAAAAATTCTCAATAAAATTCTGGTAAATAGAATACAAAAACATATCAAAAAGTTAGTGCATCATGATCAAGTAGGGTTCATCCCAAGAATGCAAGGTTGGTTCAACATACGGAAATTAAGAAATGAAATTCATCACATCAATAGACTCAAAGATAAAAATCATGATCATCTCAATAGGTGTTGAGAAAGCATTTGATAAAATACAGCATCACTTCATGTTCAAAATGCTAGAAAAATTAGGGATAATAGGAACATACCTCAACATTGTGAAGGCTATGTATGCTAAACCCCAGACCAACATCATTCTAAATGGAGAAAAATTGAAAGCATTCTCTCTAAAACCTGGAACAAGATAGGGATACCCTCTTTTACCACTTCTATTTAACATAGTTCTTGAAACCCTAGCCAGAGCAATCAGATAGACGAAAGAAATTAAAGGAATATGGATTGGAAAAGAAGAATTCAAATTACCACTGTTTACAGATGATATGATTCTATACCTAGAAAACCTAAAACATTCCACCAGAACTCTCCTAGAGCTAATAAATGAATTCAGCAAAGTAGCTGGATACACAATCATCACCCATAAGTCAAAGGCATTTCTGTACATCAGTGACAAATCCATTGAAAAAGAAAGTGGGAAAACCACCTCATTTATAATAGCCTCAAATAAATAAAATACTTGGGAATAAATTTAACAAAAGAGGTGAAAGACCTCTACAATGAAAACTACAACACACTAAAGAAAGAAATTAAAGAAGACCTTAGAAGATGGAAAGATCTACCTTGTTCTTGGATAGGCAGAATTAATATTGTCAACATGACTATGTTTTATTTTAAGTGTTTTTTTTCACCAAAGTTTTTCCCAAGAACTTAAATGCTTCAGATTAAATTTGCTGAAGTCCCTATAAGAGCTAGAATCTCTCATTTTATGAATCCAGTTAGCATCTGAACTCATTTAGGATAGATGCTTTCCTTGGGTGTGGGGAGCAAGTGAAGTCCTGGACCCAGAGTGTTTGTTGGCCTTACTTTCCATCTTTGGGGGCATGACCTGACAACAGACTCAGGGCAACCTGCTGTGTTCTGCATCTTCCTTTTCCACATTCCTGAAGCAGATATTTCATTACCTTCAAATGAATATTTTAATTCCTTTATATATTTTTCCTCTGCTCAATAGGAACAACCTTTCCTATTTGGTCTAAATAGGAAGATATTTAGACAGAAAGTGTCTGAGAAATTGATATCTATAAATTTATTTCCAGAGTGATATGTAGTTCTTAACAATATTGAGTTGTAATGTTGTAAACATAATTCATCTAGTGAAGGTTAATAATTTATTTCACAGGTATAATTTTGTTCAGAGGAGGGTCTCTTAGATTGGGTGACAAAGACAAGGGAGAGACAGGCAATGCACTTGTTTTCTCTTGGTCTACAAATCTTGAGGAAATTATTTCATTTTATTATTCATTTCTTAAATGGGTGCTTTCAATTTTAACATGAGGCATCAATTTCTTAAGAAGAAAGAAATGGATGTGCCTGGAGTGGTGACACATTCCTATAATGCCAGCAACTCAGTAGGCTGAGGCAGCCTCGGCAAATTAGCAAGGCTCTAAGCAACTTAGTGAGACCCTGTCTCAACATAAAAAAAAAAAAAAAGGTTGGGGATATGGCTCAGTGTGTAAGTGCCCCTGAGTTGAATCCCTGGCACACCCCATATCCTCCCAAAATGAAAGAAATGGATATTCATCCCATCAGTAGAAAGAGAAAGAATGTTTAAGACAGAGGCTGACAAATTCTATCCAGGGGAACAAATATTACCTTCAGCCTGTTTTGTATGGCTTCTGAGCTAAGCATGTTTTTATGTTTGTTTTTTTTCTATTTTAAAGTGTTACACACACACACACACACACACTCACACACACACACACAGAATAGTAACAGGTCATATTTGATCTATTAAACCTAAAGTATTTACTATCTGGCCTTTTAAAGAAAAAGCTTGCAGACTTCTGGCCTAATATAGTATAATAGAATGACAACTTAAAACATTTTCTTTCTGTAAGGTACTGAGACTTTGTATTTGCTCACTGAAACCTTATAAAAAAACATTAAGTATTGAGAATTAAAGGATTGTCTCCATTTTGGATATGAGAAAACTAAAATGTGAGAAGCTAATATCAGAAACTTTCTAAATGTCAGAGATATGACTTAAACTGTGTTAATTGGGAATTAGAGCTTGTACTTATAACTGCTATATTATATTGCCTATGACTGTGATCTGAGATCTGTTTGTTTGGGATCAATCCTAATCCTGACACCAATCTTCAACTAGTCAAAATAAGATAAAGATGTTATTTGCAAAACATTGTTTATATACAAGGCAAAATATACAGATTACTTTAAATACATAAAAGGCACCACTTCCCCACTGGCTATATAGTGCAAGCAGACACAGAAACTCAACCAGCCGGATGAGAAAGACCTTCTTGTTCTCTAATACCTATGAAGTTGACTGACTTCCAATACTGCTTCTTTATCTGGGTGACAATTCTTTAAGTCATTATCCTTGACATTCTCATGATTTCATAACTTAGTGGTCCTTTATGATACCTCTTTATAGAGATTTGTGCTATCTGTCTGTGAAACAATTGAAATTATTGTAATTGGCCAAGTGCAGTGGCCCATGCCTGTAATCCCAGTGACTCAGGATGCTAAAGCAGGAGGGTCACAAGTTTAAAGCCAGCTTCATCAACTTAATGAGGCTCTCAGCAGCTTAGTGTGAACCTGTCTCATTTTTTTTTTTTTTAAAGAAGGGCTGGGGATATGGCTTAGTGATCAAGTGCACCTGGGTTCAATCCCTGGTACCAACAACAAGAAGAAAATTATTGTAATTGGAAACATAAAACATTCTTTAGTGCTATTGAAAGACTGAAGAGATTTAAGGGGAATTCTAAGCCTGTCATCCTTTCGGCAGATTATGGTTTTAGATTAGCCTAAGGCATATTCCAGAGTAGCCAGTTTACAATTCTTTCTGGTAGTTTTTCCTCTCTAACTATTAGTCTCTTGGTCCATCAATTCAGTAAGAAATTTAGGTCTTTCATGACAAGAGCTTCCACTTCTTGCAATTCTTCCTGCTTACATCCTGAGTTTTAGATTTTTCCATTAAGATTTCTTTATTGATTTGATTTGACTTGCCTTTGGTTTTTACAGCTCTCTGTGAAAATCTTTAGCCTGCCATTGTACTCTCAATGCTTTTATAAACTTATCCCTTTTATAGTTTTATAGTGCTACTTCAAGGACATTTTGGAAAGAGAGGAGACATAAACATATGTACTAGCTCTAGCATTCTAAAGTGGAATCTATCAAAATTTATGTGGCAAGAAAATGTATTTGGGGATATACTGATAGATTTCCTACCGGCTCTTGCTTTATTTTATTTTTTCTCTTATATTTTGGGAGGTTTCTCCATCAGCTCTGGAATGATACAAATAAAAGAATCCAGATCTAGGGTGTAGCTCAATGGTAGAGTCCTTGCCTAACAGACCCACTAGGCCTGAATCCGAAGCCCTAGGTTTCATCCACAGCACCACGACAAAAAGAGAGAGGGGGAATCTAAGAAGCAATGGTCCATGTGTAAAACAGAAAACATTTGAACTGAAGCATTATTTTTCTGTTCCAAGAATACATAGGATTCCATTCAGCCAAAAGGGGCACAAAGAGGGATGATATGGAGAATAGTGATGTTAGCTCTGTTTGGTCCAGAATCCCTGTGACCGTTTCCTGGATGATGCAGGGCCTGAGGTTATGTCTGAACATCATCCAGTCTCTCTTCAAATGATGGAATATGTTGCCTTGATTGAGTAGCTATTAGGAGAGCTTCTTGTTCCCATCCATGAGGATCATCCATTGACAGAAGTCAGCAAGATGATTGTTGATCTTCCAAAAAGGTTGGGCCCTTGAGATTTTGTTAGTCTTTAAGTGATCCAGCCAGAGTGAATAACCTTGCTATCAAGGCCTATGATATTTTAAACCTCCAAAGTAAATGGTATGGCTTTGTACACCTAATGGAGAAATGTGACTATCAATCAACAGTAAACAGTTGACACATTTAACTGGACAGTTGAAAAGAGTTTTACACATTTATAAAGGTTTGTATGTGGTTAAGAGAAACAATCAGGGTGGCACAGTTCTCCAAGGCTACCAACAACAGGGGTCAAGTGGACAGAGTGGTTTCCAGGATCTAGAAAGGGTACCCATATGAAGAGGGCTGCCTGAGAGAAACTGTGTCTTCAACAACCAGAGCTCACTCTTCTGAATTTCCTGGAGTGCCCTCCTGCTGGGATTGCAGTCAAAACTTATGTTAGTTCATATGTTCATTTTAGAAAAGAGACATCACAAAAACTACTAAATAAATTTTTCCTCAGAAGGACCTTAAAACAGTCCTTCTGAACTCTCCGTGGTAAGGGACCAGTTGTTGTTTTTACATTTTCAATTTGCTGAGAACTGATTTCTTTGTAAAATAAAAATAAAAACTTATTACTAGAAAAGAAAAAGAAAGCAGCATACCAAAGCTCCTATTATTTTTCCAATTTTTAATTATTGGATTTATAGAGATAAAATTGCTCTGTCAAAATGTTATAGAACTTCCACGTACATTTCATGCTGTTTGGAAAAAAGATTACTGATCAGCACTTTCTGCAGATAGTACTTTTAGTACTACAAAACTAGTCTACACAACAACAGTATGAATTGTGGTTTATGGATGAAAAGCAATAAACAAAATAAAAAGCAAAACAACAAAATGGTTGTGAAGAACTTTACGAAAGGAAATTATTTTTTGAAAATTCTTAAATGACAAATTTGATTTGATATAGTATATAGCATTTCCCAGTATCAGGTGGATCATTGGTCCATAAGGTGCTCAATGACTTAAGAACTCCAAAGTTGAATATCTTTGGGAAATAGCCTCAAAGTTCATAGAATGCATTTACATAGTAAGGGTTCTTAGCAGTTAAGTGCTAAAGGAAAAAATAAATAACTTAGCACTTGGGGTTAGGTATAGAGCTCAGTGGTAGAGTGTTTATCTAGCATGCATGAGACACTAGATGTAATCCCCAGCTCTGCTAAAAAGAAAAGAAAAACAAAATCAAACACAAACAAACAAACAAAAAACCCCAGAACTTCTTAAGCTTACTTGACTAATCCTCTTTTTGAATGTAATATCTATTAACATCATTTGTAACTTTGGGAAATGCTAGTATATACATACTCCTGCCTAATGAAACAAACTAAATGATTCCTCTTGACAATATGTCTAGTTTTATGTCTCTATGAAATGTTCAGAATTGGACCTGTCATCCAATAAGGCCAATTTTTAAAAAATAACCTTGTTTAAACATTGAATTTCAGAGTTGTTATTCTGTGCTTTGTAGTTGCTCTATATTAGAGAATAAGGAATTGTGTCAAATATGCACTGTTAATGAAGCAATTTCCTAATTTTACATATCTTTTGCTTTGCATATTTACCTGTAGTTTGCTGGAAACTTGTGATTTAGGAGAAAACTTAGAATACATTACTAAATACTTGGCTATTGCAGTGCTTCATATGTGTCAAGTTCTGAAAATTTATATCTTCATAAATATCTTTGAACAACAGTATTGTCACATTAATGGAGGAGGATATTTCATTTTGATTTTACTGGGCATGTATCAGCACATGACTTACCTATGCAAAATAAATGTATTCAGTTCAAGTGGGAATTGAGGTTGACGCTTTTGGCTCTTCTGACCTTTGTCATTTAAAATGAGATACATAATCAACAGGGAGAAAATCAGAAACATTTTTGGACCAAATTCTGCTGGCTACCTTTTTTTTTAATATCTCAATTTTCTGAAGATAGAGATTTTTATTTAAAAAATCCTTCAATATATGTCTATCTTTGTCCATTTTGTGCTTCTATAGCATAAGCACAAAAAACAGGATAATGAATGAAGAAGAGAAATTAACTTCTTACTGTTTTGGAGGCTGGCAAGTTCAAGATCAAGGTGTTGGCTGATTAGGTGCCTGGCATGAGCTCAGTCTCCACCTACAAGATGGCACCTTGAATACTGTGTCCTCTCGGGGGAGGAACACTGTTCTTCACATGGCAGAAGAGCAGAGATGCGAAGTGAGAGAACACACTGCTAAAAGCCCCTTTTTAAAGGGTTACGTTCACTCATGAGGGTAGAGGGCTCATGACATACTCATCTACTTGCTAATTCCTATGGTGTAATACTTCCATAGCTATTTTCAATATTTAAATTGAGGATTGAACTCAAACATGCTTTACCACTGAGCTATATCCTCAGTACTTTTTTTTTTTTTTCTTTGAGACAGAGTCTTACTAACTTGTTTAGGGTCTCACTAAGTTGCTGAGGATGGCCTTGAACTTTTGATCCTCCTACCTCAGACTCTCCAGTCACTGAGCTTATAGGCCTGGACTACCTTGGCTGGCTATACCGCTCACCTAAATTTAAAGGTACTGCCTCCCAACACCACTACATTGGCAATTAAATTTCAACATGAGTTTTGGAGGGGAACAATATTCAAACCATAGTAGTCTGTTTTGCTGCCTGTAGTCTAAAGAAATTTTATTGTTAGTCTCTTTCATTTTGTTTTTGAAATATTAAATTTCTCTACTGCTAAGAAAGGCCATTTAAGAGGGACAACATTCTATCATTTTTATCAATACTTATTAAGTAAGTAAAATATTTAATATATCTGGAAATCTGAGGGGAGTGCCTTTTGTTCTTTTTCTGTTACTGTAGGAAGCAATACCTACCCAAGCACACAATATGGGACAATATTTAAGGATATATGAATCTTTAGATCAAAGGGGTGCAGTGTTACAGGATGGTGGTATCAATTCTTAGACACATGAATTGTTTGATAATATTTTCATAGAGAGAAAAATGATCACTGTCTAAGGGCAGGATGTATAATTGTTTAGAGACCTAGTATAATAACCAGTTCTAGTAGGCAGGGGAGGAGAGGATGTAATACTTCTAAATAGGTGCAGGAGGGCAGTACTTGCTAATTACTATGGTGTAATACTTCCATAGCTATTTTCAAGTAGCAACATGATGTCACTGAACAGAGGGTTGGAAAAAAATTTCCTTACCATTATATAATAGTTTTGCCATATAGATGAAACAAACATAAATAAAATTCAAAGCACTATTAGTAGGAAAATATAGGTATTTAAACTATAATGTTTTTAAATTTGCTACCTCTGCTTTTCATATAATATATTTAATCGTGTTTATGCATTTTTTTTTAAAAACTAGCAGCTATGTTTAATAACCAATTCAAAAAAATCCCTGAAAACTTCACCAGCTTGTGTGAGGTAGCACATGGGGTCTCCCACACATCCCTGGGTAAGGATATGAAGTTAAAGTTATATCTGAATTTCATTCTTTGATCTGTCACTAACAGCTATGTGGTCATATGAAATTAACATCTTTTCTTTAAGCCTTGGTTTTCTCAGATGAAAGATAAGGGTAAAAAATTATGTCTTCTTCAAGTAGTTGTTGTGAAGATTCAATAAGATGAATAGTCCCCCTCCCTGAGAGAGCAAGGTCTCCATGGTTAAAAATTTTATAAGATCCTGTTAGAACTCTGATCACAAAGCATTTTTTTTAAACTAAGAGAGAAGTCATTAAAAGGAATATACTCTGCTCTATGTAATGATGTGATTTACATAATTCAAGGGAAGACAGGCAAGTTTCTTTACGACTTCAGACTGTACTATCACTAAGAATGAATATTTTTCTTTGGGATATGTGCAGTTTAGTTACAACAAGCTCTTCTCTTGCCTTTAGTGTTAAATTTGTGAGAAAATCCGAATTCTTAGAGAGTTTACACATTCCCTGAGTGTCTTATCAGACTTGTAGGCCAGTCTCCTCTTTGGTTCCTCCTTCAGGGGTTCTGTGGCAGATAGTAAGAAATGGTAGAGACTTACCTAGTTTACCTAAGAAAAAGGAGGGGACAATTTAGGAGATAGGCATAAATTTGAGAATAAAAAACAAGACTAGGAACTGGGAGTCTATGCATGAGGAACTCCCTTGTGATGGATCTTTGAAAACATTTTCAGTGGATTTATAGCTTCAAGTTCTCTATATTCTTTGTACTTCACTAATGTGCTGATTAAGTGAATATTTCTTGTATACTACTATAGTTAATTGAATGTCTCCCAAATGTCCATATTGTAAAAGATTGGTCCCCAAGGTGTCACAATGGGAGATACTGAGGACATTCAGGAGGTGAGTCCTAGCGGGAGGTCCTTAGGTTATTGGAGGCATCCCCTTAAAGGGGACTATGTGACACTGACCCCTTCCTCTTCCTCTTTGATTCCTAGCCATAAGGTGAGCCATTTGCTCTGCCATGTACTTCCCATCATTACCACCTCTCATGCCCATTGAGAAGCCCCAAATGATGTGTCTGTTTGATCTTGGAAGGGAGCTTCCAAATCTGTGAGCTAATATAGGTCAATTTTCTTAGGTATTTCATTATAGTGGCAGAAAGTTGACAAATACATATATTTACTATGTCTTATATACTGAGTATAGTACTAAGGATTCTATGATAAACAAAAGGCAGTGTGGTCCTCTTTGCACTGAACTTTTATATACTATTGGAGATGGCATATTATCAGTAAGTGATTAAAGTGACACATAATAACAATTGCAAGAAGCAATAAATGCTACAAAGAAAACAAAACACTATAATAGAGAAACCCAGTTGATTAAAAGAAGAGAATTTAAAAGAGATTTTGCAAGAGCGTAGATTTATTTCTTTTTCTAAGAGCAATGGAAAACATGGAGGGGTTTAAATAGGTAAGGTAAAGACTCTAATCCTGACTTTTATATGAAGAATGAATTAGAGGGGATGATGTTAGAGGCAGAGAGAGTGAGTAAGTACCAAATGATAGTCTGAGAACAAGGTGATAGTGAGTTGTACTAGGGTGGTGCTAGTATGAATGAACTGAAGTGAAGATAGCCTAGCTGTGTTTTGCTGGCACTATCAACAAAGCTAGCCATTACATTGGAAGCAGAAAATAGGGATTAGGCTTCAGCTCTTCTGTAAACAACTTGGAACAAACCATAGATTTAAATGCAGAGGTAGATCTAAGCTTTATATGGTTTCACTTGAAATTTGGGAAAGCATCTAGAAAAATCTTACATGGCCACATATTTGTATTCATTTGTAAAAATGAAATAGATGTTTACCACATCTTCTTCCTTCAACTCTAAGTTCTCTTCCATTATACTTCCTCCCTTTGTTGTGTAGCATTGGAGTGACTATGGGAATTTTGGGGATGTAGGTAAGAGGGAGTTGAATCAGAAATGCATTTGATTTGGGATGATGCCTTGAGTTATATCCATGTATAACTAAGTTCTGTGAGCTGCCTCTGCCTTCCAGAATACTCATACTTCCCACAGTGCCAACACGATCCATATTGAGATAGGAATAGAAATTATAACATAATATAAATGTGTCCCGTATTATCCAGCTCTGGAGTGCTGTTGTAGAAGTAAAGTTTGAAAAGAGGTGCAAGAAGCGAGTCTGTGGAAAATTCTTACAGTTATCAGACATGTACAATTGTTTCAGGTATAGAACTGTCACAGATATTTATTAATAATAGAATGTTTACACTGTAAGAAAAATTTGTCTTGCAATTTTTTTCAGCTCATATCAATAAAATAGTCTTTTAAAATTATAATTCTAACATAATGGGAAGGAAGCAACTAAATGGAAGTCAGAAACATACTGAGATGAAGAAAAATGGTAGAAATATCAACATTTCAAAAATATTATATTACAATATAAGACAAATACAATCTAACGTCAAGATTATGAAAGCAGAGAAAATAGTCACAACAATGAAAATACACATGGTGCAAAGGACATCTCATTTAAAAGATGAAAATCAGGATTCTACCTCTCAAACAAGAAACCAAAACGCAGAAGGAAAATAATAGTAGAGAAAAATCAATTTTTATGATCATAAAGGTCAAGAGCAGCTCTACATTGATAAGTTATTGTATTCAATAAGTACTGCAATCTTTCATTATGGTCTGCTTCATGGTGAAATAATTTTATTTAACAGAATTTAATAACAAAAAACTTAGTTTTTGGAAATTGTTTCCAATTATTTCACAGAGAATCAAACAGAGCACAAAAATAGAAAAAGAAAATGCTATTCAAGCAGACACTGAAAATAAAATGAATCATACTATCATGAGACTCTGGCTTGACTATTCCAAGACTAAAAGGTTGTATCTATTGTTTTGTTTAAGCTGTTTTTAACAAGACAGTCATTACTTACAATAGAGAAGCTTCCAAACCAGATGTGTATAATGAGAACCTTGAAAGTCCTGAAGACTCCACAGAGCACGAGAAATCTATATTTACTTGGATTACAAGTAAATCAATTACAAATGCCTCTACACTCATGTCTTGAATAACAGATAAGAAAGAGAGTACAATCAGTATTATTTTGAAAAGCTTAACAAAAGTAATTAGGATTAATAAACTTTTAAGTGCAAGACACATGCCTTTCAGTGGTAACAATGAAAACTAGCTCTCTTCAGTTTGCTAAGTTTGATCCATTTTTATATTAACAGTTGGGAAAATGTCAAAATGAAAAAAAAAAAAAAAGTAAATGTGACACAACCAAAACGTTTTAAGAAGAATTAACTGTGATAATGGAAAAGATGGCACAAAATGAAATAGTAGACTTAAAAACACAAAATACTAATCCATCGTTCTAACTTCTAAACTGGATACCCAATGCTGATTAATTTGAAATGATTGTACCCTACCATTTTATCCCAAACAAACAAAACAAAAACCCCGATGAGGGATTTTTAAAGTGATTTTGCTCAGAACACCTGTGTTTTCAAATTCTGTGACTTCGAATTCCAAAAAATGGAACAAGTTTGGAAAAAATGGTAACTAACTGCTGAAGCACATCAGCAATGAGTTGTACAACAGAACGGTGGTTATAAAATGTGAGAACAAAGGGACTGCAAGCACTCCTTAAAATATTTAATAAATAAGTAGAAAATATGCCAGGCCAGCCTGTTTCCTAAAACTTATCAGAGAAAATTTTTTATTTTATTGTCTATTTTCTTTTTGCTTAGCACATAAATTTTGTAGAAATATGGACTACAGTGTGATGTTTCAATATATTATCATGTGATACATTCTTCATATGATAATGGTCACAGCCAATACCCACTAAACAAAAGGTAAATTAATAAGAGGGGAGTACAATGGATTTATTTAATCAAAGTTTTATGTGACACAGAAGGCTTCAGAAATGAAGACCAAAGACTCAGGGGAAACTGTTTTTATGCTTAGGTTTGACAAAGAATGTTCAGCCATGTGGAAAAGTGATTGAATGAAAGGAGGAGATCTAATGGTCATGGACTGAGAGGCAGAACCTAGCAAGGCCTGTCTGGCCAGGTTTTTTGTTTGTTTGTTTTGTTTTTAGCATCTCTGTGCTGTATTCCTTCCTCCTGTGTGTGAGTAGGACCCCTCTGGAATGAACACCTTTAAGAAAGAAGGGAGAAGGGAGACAGTAAATTCTTTAGATTGTGTGCTTGCTTTGAGGAAGAGGAGTTCTAATTTCTATGAGGAGATTTTGGCTTCTATGACTTGCTTCAAGGGAGAAAACAGGGGCAGAAGAAGGTGAGAGAAAGACTGCTTCTGAGGCCTCCCACTCTCCTTTAAATCCAAATACTCAGCATGCCAAAGCACCATGCTTTGAGGGAAAATAGACCCCAGCAAACCTGTCTCTGCCCTGCTTATGTACCGAGGACACTGAAGGGATGGGACAGGGGAAAGTGACTTTTCCACATAGACCTCTTTGCTGTCTCGGAAGGAGAAGAGAGGCATCCTACCTAGGCCACTCAACCAGGTGCTCCTTCAAATGATTTATGGCTGCCATCTATTCTAAGAACTCCATTTTTGGAATGGAATTGCCTGGGTTTGTGTCTCCACCTCTTAACAGCTATACAAACCTGAGCAACTCTAAGTTTCATCCTTTTCTTCTATAAATGAGAATGATAAAATACTAACCTCATTCAGCTATTGATCAAATATTAGGAGGAGATAGATATTTATTTAATGAGTGAAAGACAAACACTAAATATAAATACCAGGGTGTGGGAATATAGTTAAAATTCAGGAAGTCTGAACAATAGTAGAGATTTCAGGAAAAAGGAACCTGTACCAAAGAGAATTCACGTGAAAAGACAGTATACAGAGTCTCTCAGTGGACGTTCATATTCATAGCATTCCTTATTTTGAACTTAGCCTGAGGAAATTTACCACAGTGTTTGACAAAGCTTTTAGAACTGGGGAATGGTGGAAAGTTCAGGATGATAGTGATTATTGCAATTTATAAATTCTCTAAGCCTATTGATTCTTGAGTCCTGTACAAGATAGCTGTGGTCTCCATACAAATTCTTTCCTCTGGGTGCTAACATTCCTATATAGTACAAAACTCTTTCACTCAGGGCAAACAGCCCCTTTTTTTGGATGGCAAAGAACACTGGCAATCAGCCACCAGTCTAAAGGGTACCCAGGGACCTTTTGAAAATAAGATGGCATTGCTCCAAAACACACAGGGAACATATTAAGCAGGGTGCACTCCCTGTATCTTTCTTGGTCAGGGCTTACATTAGTCCATTTGCAGTCCCCTTGTTCCTAGCCACAACCCTTCACAAGGATTGACCTGTCCTGTGCTCAAGCCACTCACCTCGTTAACACCACAAAGCGACAGCCAATGTGAGTATGTGCCAGTCTCTGGTTGTTTTCCCCTACATCTTCAGCCTCCACACTCCCTGTGCCCCTCCTCTCTCCAGGCAGCTTCCTTTCACACACAGTGAGAGGGTAGGAGATTTTGATACCTACCTAAGTCATTCACTGGATGATTCTCCTCTTTGGTGTGTACTCCTCCCTGAAACCCCTACTTCTCATGAGCCGTGGGCACCACTCTGTTAAATTTTTTTAAATCACCATCTGCTGGTTACTGTTTTTCTAGGTACTCAAGGCACATGGATGAACAAAACAATGAAATTTTGATTTGATGCATATGTGGTAGATGCTTTCTAAATGCTGTTGTTTTTTCAGTTCATCAAATTTGTAACTCCCCAAATTCACATTAATACATTTTGATATTAAATCGTGCATTCTTGTTAATTTTCATATTCCTTTAACTGAAACATTTCTAATCTGAATAAATATAGTTATAATTAACAGTCATTTCTGTGTGTAAGAAATTAGCTTTTGAGTACAGATGTGTCTTAAATTTTTCTTTGATTTTATTACCATGTCATAGACATGTCATAGTCCAGAATCTCTGGAGTCTTGTTCTACTTAGGAATAAACTTGTGCTGTTTGGAAGTAAGCAATTATTCTGGATGTTCTTTTCCTTATCGTTGACCATTAACTTTCAGGTTAGTGGACTATCAGCCTCTGGCCAAACTTAAAAAAAAAAAAAAATGTTGGTTTCTACATTGCTCCAGGCTCAAACCAGAGAAATCTGATATAGTGCAATTTTCTTAATCAGGTTGAGAAATATATATAAGCAGAAATAGCATGGTTAATTATAAACTTACATTGCTGTTAAAAAACAGTTTTCTCCAGATTGTTTCAGAAACCACAGTGCATATCTCAGAAAGAAAAACAGGGACTGACATAGAATTAACAAAATGAACGTAATTTTGCAATTGAGATCATTCTGCAAAGTTCCTTGTGGCCTGGCTGTCCTCAGGTGTGAGGAGTAATTAGGATTTCTTATGTGAAAACTTCTGCAGACTCTGGGAATTCACCTGGGAGACCAGCTGCATAGCTATAGATCAGGGGAATAGCATACACATATCTTGTCTCTTGAGTTCAGCAAAGGATTTGATAAAGTGCTTTCATATTGTTATCACAAAGCTGGAGAAATTTGAGTGGAATGAGGCATAGTGGAGTGAATCTGCACTACTGTACTCAGACAGTCTATTTGACTTACAGATGCTCAGGAAATAAATGTTTGTAACCTAAATTGAAATAAATTGATCTATGTTGATCTGTAAGAAAGTGCCACAAGTGCTGTAAGTGGCATCTTTCTATACCCTGTCCTGTTCAGCGTGTGGATCACACATCTATGAACACTTGTAGGACCCATTTATTGACCTGCATGTCTTCAGTCAAATAGTTTTACCAACTGCTTCCTTATAGTTAATTCTAACAATAATTTTTCAACACTATCCTATTTCCAGTCTCTGTGGCATTCAGCTCTGACTTCTACCTATTTTTAGAAATTCATCTTCCTTTGGCTTCCAAGGTACCATTTTCCCAATTTTCCTTTTAACTCTATTCCTCCTCCTTCTCTCATTTCACTTTGATACCCCTTGAATGTTTACCTTCCAATTTCCTCACAATTTTACCACTCTCTGAGTAATTTCATTCATGCTCTTAGTTTAACGTACTGTTTATAAGGTGATAACTGCAAATCTGTGTCGTCAGCCTCGGCCACTTTCCTGGGTACCAGTGCCATGCATCCCATCCCACTTGTATCCCTCTTGGCATATAGCCTCTTCTTTCAATTTGTTAGTACACTGAAGTGATTTGACATGAACTATCTTAACCTCACTTTTTCCCAATAGTAATGTTTTTGGTAATTGAAAAATCTCTGACATCGGACACAAATCTGTTTGCTTTTTTATATGCAACCAAAAAGCAGATTACTTAATCTACTTATATGAGTTTACTATTACCACATAAGAAATTGTCACAAACTTAGTGGCAACAAACAACAAATTTACTTATCTCTCAGTTTCTTTGGGTCAGGGGTCTGGACATAGCTTGTGTTGGATTCTCTGGTTAGGGTGTTTCACAAGCCTGTGATGAAGGAGTCAACAGAGGCTTAGCTCTCATGAGTGCCCAACCGAGGAAGGATCTACTTACAAGTTCCTTCAAGTTGTAAGAAAACAATGCACTGCTTGTTTGTATTTATTTGTAAAATGGGATTAGTAAAGACTGAGATGATTGTAAACAGGTGCTTTATCTAAATGAATTTTTGGTGTCACATTCAGAAGTCCTGTGGGATTTGGGTCCATTTCGTATTATATAAGATCTTCGTATGTATATTTTGTCCTTGTATATTAAATACCATTAGTATCTCTTACTCATTATGATGAGCATAAATACCTCCACAAATTCTTGAACACCGCTTCGGGTGCTATTGCCTTCTAAGGGGTTTAAACTTTCATGTTTAAACTGATGAGGGGTTTAAACTATCATTCCTAACAAACAAGTATAAATTTTTTAATAGAAATCATTAGAAGAATTACAGTATGCATTCACTCATTCATTCAACAAATTCTTATTGAGTCCCTCTGCATGAATCAGGCACTGTTCTGGGTGCTGCCTAATTCACAGTAATGACATGGTAGTGACAAAACAGTGTTGCACTTTCTCTCATGGAGCTGATATGAAACATCAGAAGAGATTTCAAGAATGAGCATCCATCACTTAACATTCTTCTTTAAAAATGTAGACCATAAACCTCCTTAAAATGTAGAACATTTTACCTGAATGCTCTGATTCTTTAACTCCTCAAAGTTCAACTGAAGTTCCTCCAGCAGTGTTCGGAGAACAGGCGTCCCTAACACACAATAAATTTTCCTAAAATACAGTCACCAGCTTCTTTTCCAAGGTCCCATCCTTTCTGTTTCCCATGTGAATTTTATTTTGTAATAAAACTGGACTATTGTCTATTTCATGATCGGCTCTTAAACTTCTAGTTTTGTGCTTCTCTTTACACAGTTATTGTCTGTCCCCACTTTTTCATCCATCTACATTCTATCCCTCTTTTGAGTCTGTTTCATGGACCCTTTTTGATTTCCCAAGATGTGGAGTGTGGACCCTTTTGAAGTAACTGTATTACCACTTGAAACAATATTTTTTTTTCTTGTGTCAGGCATAGTGACAAGATCTATCAGGAGTCAAATAAATGTTTGCTAAAAAAAAAAAGTATGTCCCGTATTATGGTTATCATTTGAATAATTTTATGATCTCTACCTTCTTTTAATTAAAATTTTTTTTTAGTTGTAGATGGATACAATACCTTTATTATTTATTTGTTTATCTTCTTATGTGGTGCCAAGGATCAAACCTAGTGCCTCACACATGTTAGGCAAGCACTCTACCACTGAGACACAACCCTAGCCTCTTCCTTTAATTTTTAAGCAATTAAGAGTTGGGTCTTTGGGGCTGGGATTTTAGCTCAGTGGTAGAGAGCTTGCCTAGCATGTGCAAGGCATTGGGTTCAATCCTCAGCACCACATAAAATTAAATAAATAAAATAAAGGTATTCTGTCCAACTACAACTAAGAAAAAAAAATTTTAAAAAAAGAGTAAGGTTTCTACCTTATTAAGTGTACTCTTGTATTTATTGGGTTATAGATGTCTCAGGAAATATTTACTGGACATCAACTTCCTACTAAAACCTGTATAGGTTCCAAGGATCTAGAATCAAGAGAACCTGAATTCAAATGTTAGCCATCTATTTATTGGCCTTGATTGTGGGCAAATTTTTCAGAACCGAAAGGTTTTTGCTTCCTGTTCTGCAAAACATTAATGATGGTAGTGATGATTATAATGACTATAATGACAATGGCTAATGTACTGTGTACCAGACACACTGTTAAGAATTAAGATCAGGAACTAATGTCTCTGGAGTCAGACTGCACAGAGTTCACATCTGAGTTCCTTTGCCTAATACTTAGGTGACCTAAGCAAGTTAATTCACACCAGAGAGCCTCAGTTTCTTTAGTTAAAATTTGGTTAATCATAGATAAATATCTTAGTGCTTCTTATCGTTCCTAGAAAAATATTCAAACTTTAGTCATCTTTTGTTATTTGCAAAGGAATGTTTTCAGGATTCCCATGGATACCAAAATCTGCAGAAGTTCAAGTTCCTTATATAAAATGGCATTGTATTTGAATATCATCTATGCATAGCCTCCTGTATACATTAAATCATCTCTAGATTACTTATAACACCTAATACAATGTATGTAAATACTTGTTTTACTGTGTTGGTTAGGGAATAATAACAATAAGAAAACATCTGCACATATTTAATACAGAAAAAATATTTCTCCCAAATATTTCCTATCATGGTTGGTTGAATCTAAGGATGTGGAACCTACAGATATAGAAGACCAATTACTTATGGTGACCTGCAGCCAAGACCTACACAATCTGACAGTTCCCTACCCATTCAGGTTCATTTCACATCTATCTCCTTTGTTTACTTCAGACAGAGTGGTCTGTTCTCAGGAACTTTTCCAGTAAGCCCTTTGCCATGTGACTTGTTCATTTCAATATTGACTCAAATGTCACCTCTTTACAGATGACTTTACTGACCATCCTAACTAACAGAGCCCTGTATCCTCCAGCCCCCTTCATTCATTCATTCTCTCTGACCTTATTCATTATTAGAGATAGATTATTTGTTACAATTATCTCATTTAGTTATTTTTTTTGCCTGATTATTTGTTCTGTGTAGTCTATTTCTTTTAATAGAATGTTTCATTTAGGCTTGGCTAGAGTGGATGTTGTATGAGAATCTGGCTAGTGTCTGGCCAGAGTGGATGTTGTATGAGAATCTGGCTAGTGTCTGGCCAGAGTGGATGTTGTATGAGAATTTAGCTAGTGTCTGGTGGAGTCACAGCACTCCACCTAAGCAGGTACTCCAAAAATAAAGTTGTATGCATAAACAAAAGAATAAAATTTTTATAGGTTGTTGAGAAAATTTAAAAAATTAATATAGAGTACCTGGCAAATAAGTGATGAATTGATGTTAGCTGTTATTATTATTACTAATGACACAGAGATAGAAATGGTCTAGGTTTTGTCAAGTTTGCAATCTTGAGATGAGGATGTGAGAGTGTAAAGAGCCAACTCTAATAAAAATAAGGACTGGATGAATAGGGCTTTTGTGATATGTGAAGATGTCTTCAAGAAATACTTGACAAACTATTGTTTTACTTGAATATTCTTAAAAAAA
Source organism: Ictidomys tridecemlineatus (assembly GCF_052094955.1). Taxonomy (NCBI): domain Eukaryota; kingdom Metazoa; phylum Chordata; class Mammalia; order Rodentia; family Sciuridae; genus Ictidomys; species Ictidomys tridecemlineatus. Next base: position 56,080,315 of record NC_135487.1, read on the forward strand.
AAAAACACCACTTAGGAACAAGCACAGCATAAGAAGAGAGGGAGGAGTTCATGCATCCTTCTAAATAGATTTGATGTTTTGTTACTTTAAAGATCTGCACCCAAGGCAGAGTAATCCTGGGTAGGCAACGGCTGTTATATATATGTTGACTTTATCATCCACTGCAGAACAGCGACTACATGTGCAAGGCATCCTGATGTACATCATGTTTACACTTTCATGACCTCTTCCCTTCCTCCCTAGTGCTGGCATTGAAAACGGATTTATGAGGTTTAGTCCTCCTACATTCTCCCTAAGGCCTCTCCAACACTGCCCCAAATTAAATTGAACGTAAGTGAAGTCCTGTCCTGCTGTGCAATTGCAGCTGTTAAGACCAGTCCTCCAGCCTCCTTCCCACCTATTTCTGGCTCCTAATCTCTCCTATTCAGACATTTTGGGTCTGCCTCTTCCCTCTTGTCTCCTCCCTCTGCTTATGCCCTGTGTTCACTCTCTAGAATTCTTCACATAGTATATTTATCCTACAGAATGTTCTACATCTGCACCCTCTCTTCCCCCACTAGCTTTTAGTAATTACAGTTTTATCCTTAGGAAATACATTTCTTCCAATTAGAAACTCTTCCGAGCACAGTTGTGGAGTTAAAACTGACCTCTCATATTTTATGATTAGAACTATAATGTTTCCATGTTGATAAATTATAGATAGAACAAGGCAGTTTTCTTTCCCACCAGGGCTTCTCTTTCTGCATACTAAAGCTGCCAAACAGTAAAAAAGACAACATGATTGTTTTTTGTTTTTTTTTTTTTCGTGTTCGTTAATTTCCCACATCAGGAATATGCAGGGGTTGAAATAAAAATATTAATTTTATTTTAAAATAAAGGAAGAGATAAAGCACGGTCTTAATGTTGTATAGAAAATATACTACAGTCAGGGATGGTTCTGGTGCATCATCCCTAAGTATTCTCAGTTTGTTGATTTTGCAGACACATGAGTTCAAAAAAATCACATAATGCACACTGAGTTTGACGAGACACTGATGACAGTTACCCTTCTGGCACTTCTATCACTGAACTTGTTAAGAGTAGCAAAGACTCTGCTCTGCCATGGAACCTCTCTGAGGACATATGAGACCCCCTTGTAGGAAAGCAGGGAGAGCAGGGGCTATGGCAGGGTGAACAGCTAATGATTACGAATCGACAGACTTTTTGAAGGAACAAGATCAACCACAACTTTGCCTCTTCAGATTATCAAGCAATAGATTTCCCGTGAGTAACATGTTTAGAGAATCTCTCTGTCCCAGAACTTAAAATAAAGGCTTAAAAGAAAATCCCACAAAAATGACTGTGTGCTGCTTAAAGAAGGGTTTTCAGGGTTGTAGTGGCATTCATTACCATAAATAATTATAGTAATTATTACAACAGTTTATGGGACAGACAGTAGACACATAGCAATATAAAAACAGTATCAGAGAAATTGAGAGGCTAGTGATGATGGCTAAGAATTATTTAGTATATAAGGAATGTTTTGATACTCAATATCTTACTGATTCACACAACGGACAAGAAAAATAGCAAACAAACAGCAGAACTAAAAGGTTTGAAACAAAAGGAATCCAGTTCCAGGGCCCATGCTCTTAATGGTACTGCCTGGTTCTAATACACCCTGGGGGCAGGGGGTGGGGGTTGGGTGAGCCTAAACTACAATGTCCACTGCTTCAGAAATACTCAGGGTCAAATTGATAGGAAAATAGGTTTTATTGCTATGTGTCATTTACTGTTAAGCATTAATATATAATATATATTTGGATGGTTTTGAGATTTTTTGGGCTCTGAAATATTAAGTTGTCAAGAGAAGGATCATTTTTGTTTCTCGTGATCTTTTGGGACATGTTCTGGAGTCACCAGGCTGGGCTGAAATTTTGGTAGCTACTAATCTCACTATATCTTTGCTGTCATAAGTCCTCAAGCTATGTCATGAAATTACCATTCTAGATTCCTTCTTGCTTTGGCATGAATTCTTTTTGAGGGCTTTACCATCTTTCTGTGCCATCTGGCAGACTTACTTTCCCCGCCCCCCAATCTAATCCCAAAATGCAAATCTATGGATATAAATCTCAAGTCCTCTCATCAAAGTGAATCAACTCCCAGGTAAGTCAGTGAATACAAATAATGTGATGGATGCCATCTAACTTCACTGACAGACATGTCTTGTGTGTGTGTGTGTGTGTGTGTGTGTGTAGTAAGGATTGGCTCACATGATTATGGAGGAATGGAGACTGCAAATCCCATGATTATCAGTTGACAAACTGGAGATCCAGGAGAGCCAATGGTGTAACTCTGTCTGAATGCTGAGCAGTCCTGAGAACCAGGAAAATTCCATGTCTCGGTTTGAATCCAGAGGCAGGAAGAAATCCAGTGTTCCAACTTCAAAACAGTAAGGCAGAAGTTCCTTTCACCTGCAGGAAGGTCAGACTTTCTGTTCTATTCAGACCTTCAATCGATTAGAAGAGGTCCAGCTCATCAGGGAGGGCAGTCTACCAATTCAAATGTTAAACTCATCCAAAAATACCCTTACAGACAGTTCCAGAATATTTGACCAAATACCTGTGCACCTTATGGGCCAATCAAGTTGCCACATACAATGAAACATCACTGGGACCATATGCTCTTGATTCTCATCTCCGAAAGATGTGTTTATCTATTAAATAGCTATAGGCCTGAACATATGGAAGTCAAGTCTCAAAAAGCTATACAAATGCAATCTTAGGTTTGTATATAAAAAATATAGAATGATACACTCTTGTAGAATCACTAATATAAGGAAGCAAAAATTAAACAAACAAAACCTCATCCATACATATAGTCACCAGTAAAAGCCAACAACAGTCATGGAAAGAAACAGAAACTCCTCAAGGGAGCAATGCTGGCCTCACCAGCAGGAACCATTGGGAAATGCTGACAAAGTCCTGAGAATTTCCATGAATTCTTTCAGATCTACAAAGCATCAATTTAGGAGCATATACACATGCTTTCCTTTCTCAAATGCCTAGCAGATAGTGAGAAAACAGAAATCAATAAGTGTTGATGTTCTCTAAAAGAAGGTATATTATTTGGATCAAATTTCACAAAATTGAAAATAGTAGTTAAATAAGATATGCATATGTTTATTTCCCATGAAAATGCAGGTGACCTTGGGTTGGTACAAGGTGGTGTATTCTGAGTGACCTAAGGCTTCCTTTCTCTTGGGGCAGTTCTGCTTGCAGCCTTGGTCTCCTGTGAAGGAGGACGGCAGTCACATCTGATACAGTGGTGTGGAGGAAAGGACAAGCATGCTATCTCTCAAGGAAGGTTCCAGAATGCTTTCATACTCCTTCCTTGTATCCTATCTGCCAACAGGTAGTGACTTCAGTCAACTACCAAGAAGTTATAGAGATGTGGTCTACCAAGTGAAAATGTAGCCTTGATTCTAATCAGCAGTGAGCACAACTTAATATCAGGAGTTCCGTTACTAAAGGGGAAAAGGTAGATATTTGAGAGAGGCAATCTAATACTGATGATAAGGAGCAACCTGAATTCTGAGAGTGTTCTCCTGGGAAATGGAACATTATTTTCACAGTTAGATGAATTTAGCTCTAATATAGGGCATTTAATACATTTTAGAAGAGTAGATGCTAGAATTTCATAAAACTGCTGATTAATTCATTATGTCAACTGCAATTTATTTACCTCACCCTTTTATAGCTGGGCTGTCTGGTCAGAGAAAATGTGCATCAAACATAGATCCTTATGCCCTCAAACTATAAGCACTTTGGAAGAAAGGACAAACTGATTTCTGACACTACAGGAAGAAATCAGAAAGTTACCTATACTATACAAGGAGAAAGAGATACAAATCTGAATTTTCTAGTCCAGATAAAACCATTTAACAATGAGCAAACAAAAGAAATGGCTTGCTACAGCTATCTAGCAACATAAATTTTAAAAAATTTACAATACAAAAGACAAAACTCAACATTGAATAAATAAAAGGAACAGAAAGAAATCTCCCATAAGCAATTCATAATATGGAACAATTTAACAAGAATCTAACTAAATAAAACAAGAGATCAAAAATATGGCAGAACAGCAGAATGAGATTATAATGGAAGCCATATAGCAAAGGAAACACAATAAGGATCAAAATAGGATCATTTGGAAATAGCAAAGTTGCCCAAGAGCCTGACTGGATGAGACCTGCTCACAGGAGGGGAGCGAGTGTATCTGTTAGTAAACTTAGAAAGTGTCTGTTATTAATGATATATTTATATTACCAAAATGCATGAAAATAAGTCAGAAGTATAACTTATAAATTTAGAAAGTATCTATTATTAATCATGTATTTGCATTATAATAAGTGGACACAAATGATTCTGGGTTATACTTCAATTGTGTTTATCTTCAACAAAGAACAAAGAATTGAGGATTTTACATCATGTATATCATTTGGCTGGGGAGATTGTTATGGTTTTCCAAACAAAAAGTTTTTTTTTTTTCAGATGAGTAAATTCCTTTATTTTCTTTCCCTTCAAACCATCCAAGACTGAAGGGACAAGTGCAGAGTGTGAAAATAGCACGTAGCATTTGACATTTTGAAATTTGTTTTCTGCTAGTTCCGTACAAACAATAGCCTGCCACAATGCTGGTCTGAGATTTGGACCACAAACAAAAGCTCAGCTTGGTGAGGTCCATGCCCTGTACAGACCAGACAATTGGCAATTTACTCAATCTTCTTGGTAGCATTTGTTCCACCCACTCCCTTCCCTGTTGTTTTCCTTGAGATTGCTACAAAAGTCAAGAAAGGCACACATGTAGAGCTGTGAGAAATAGCTTAAATTTTCCTACTTGCAGGATCTATATTTATCTAAACTGAAACTTGGCTTGAAAAGGTATTTGTATTATGGCTATATCTGTTTGTCTACATGTTTTTAATTTATGCAGTATATGTTAATTGCTTTTTTAATGTGATAATATTTTGACATTGCTTTTTCTCTTTTCCTCATTTCTTTGACTTCTCGAATAATTTCATCATGAGGACAGCTCTGAATCACATCTGCTCTCCAGACTTCTAGGCGTTTATTTAGTGTATACATCCCTCAATATTGGTATTCAAGTTTCTTGTTGGATTCTTAAAACATTTTGAGGTAAACTGAAGTATTACTATAGAGGTGACTTCAGTCCATCTGATTTTGGATGGCAAATTCTGGATAATCACCACACCTGGATATTCCAATAAGACACACATTAGCCTAATTGAATTTAGACTTATTCAAGTTGCAAGGAATAAAACAAGAAACTAAATTTTGAGCTGCGGCAGGTCATTCAACAAAATTAGGTCTACTTGACCCTCTCAGAAGCTGTGTAATATGTTTTATTTGTTGTCAAGGATGAGCAGAATGATGTGATTTTTGTTTATTTAAAGGAAAGTATCATGTATATTTAGATATAACACTTTCTGCCTGCTCATCATTTAGAAATCTATTTAAGAATTTGCATAGGAAAGAATATGTTCATGAACTTGGGAAGCAGGTTTTGGAAGGATTTATCTGTTCAAACTAATATATCTAAACTTTCTAAAATCAGAAGCCACCATCTAGGTAGTTACACATCTGGATCTGTCCATATCCTGTCCCTTATCACCTTCCACTTTTAACAAAGTATTGTTCTAATGGGCTATTTAACTGACTGACAGCAGAAGATGAACATGTGGTTCAAAAAGACTTGTTGACTAATCACTTTTGCACATGGCTGACAAATCTTTTTGGCTTCTTGAGCTGGAATTTCTGAAGAATCTTTTAACCATTACTTTTAGGAAATGTTCTCGGGTACAATGGGAATGTTATGGTTCTTATTACTACCAGCTTGGATTCTGGCCTATTAGAAATTTAGGAAGAAAATAGAACTGCAGTGCAGATTTTTCTCAAGCTATATTAAAGCAGCCTTTGCTATAGCTGCGAGATTTTAAAAAGTATTTTCCAAGACATCTATCTTGCACAGACAAGACCATTTTAAATTGGACTCATTAAATCATTTGTTGTCACAGCCAACAGCCATGTGGAGGCTAGTTAACAAATGAAAAATGAGCCTTTCTAACTTGTTTACTTTATATGAATGCTTCTTTTATTTCCAGGTTTTTTTTTTTTTTCCCCTTTCTGGTAGCACATTGACATAGAGGATCCTGTTATAGTACTGCCTGACAAAAACTAAAAATGTGAAGATAGAAAAGACTATAGATGTCATGCCTAAGTTTACATGAAATGCTGGTGAAGCTCCTACTGATAGTGAATCTTGAGTCTATCTTCTACTTTAAGGAAGGGAAGCAATTAAAATGTCATTTACTTTGCTGAAAGGTAACAGAATGACTTAAGAAACACAAGTTTACTTTTTTTCCCCCCTGGTGCTGGGGATTGAGTCCAGGGCCTTGCACATGCTAGATAAATGCTCTACCACTGGGCTATAGCCCCTCTCCAAGAGAAACACAAGATTCTTGGCACAAGAAAAAAAAGTAAATGACTAATTTAAATTCATTTCTGAATTTTTCCTTCTATCCCCTGGTCCACCTCTGCAAGATTGTTCCTGACAGCATAGAACAAAGTGTCCTTATTCCTTCCTTCATTCAATTAATTATTCATCTACCTTTTTTTTAATGGGAGCTTTATACATAGTAGTAGGGTTATACATAATAGTTGGGTTTGTCCCAACAAACTCATCCATGTATGGAAGTTGATTTTAGTTCATGATCCCTCCTTTTCCCCCCTATCTTCCCCTCCTTCTCCTTCTTCTACTCTACTTGACTTCATTTTGCTTATCTATTAATTGGTTGGTTCCTCTTTCATCAATCTTGATGGAGGTTTCCCTTTACAGATTTGTTGATGTGCAGAGCTTTGTTAGCTTCTTGCAATAAATTAATTTTTAATTAATTTCAGTTAATAAGTATTCTCTTTTATGGTTCATTATTTTGGGGTTTTTTTTTTTTCATCCTCTTGCTTTCTTAGGTGAGGCCTAGAAGAAATACCTGTTAACTTCTTGTTTGTTTTATTTTTCACTACAGGAGTCCTTTTTAAACTTTCTTTGTTTTTCATTATCTTCTAATAGCTGTTCCTAAACGTGTTACTGAGTCTTAAGTGAAGTGGAATGGTATTTTCTGGTTAGCTCTGTTGAAATACTGTGTATCTTGGAACCTGCAACAGGAAAATGTTAGTGATAAAAGAGAACTTTGGAATTAAGTCGATCAAGATTTGATTGACATTTCCACCAATTTCCTCAGAAGTAAAATGGAGATTAAAAATCTTTTAGGAGGTCTGAGAATGTAGCTCAAGGGAAGAGTACTTGCCTTGCATTCAAGAGGCTCTTGGTTAAATACCCAGTATTGATGACGATGATGATGATAATAATAATAATAATAGTAAATGAATAAAATAAAATCTTATAGGAATTAGACTGAAGATAAAATGAAACACATGTGAAGTCTACCATATATACTGGATACTTAATGAATGTTCCATCTATTCGGAAAATATACAAAAAATATCTATTCTTTGGAGTTGGGGAGGGTGGTTACTTTTCAGCCTAAGACACCACTACTCCATTAGCTTCTCAGCTTCTATTTGATGAATGATTAGAGTGAGCTGAATTTTATGCAAATATTTATATTTTAAACAGAGTTCAATCAATTTTAAGTTTTAATTGATTTAGATTTTTGAGATAATTGGTATTACTTGAAAATTGGATCTTTATGATATTTGCAACAAAATGCAATTTAGGATTCTCCACAGTTCCACAAATATAGTGCAATTTTTTCGAGGTCATTAATAACAATGTTAAATAGGCACGAACCTCACAACAACCCTAGAGTTAGTACTTTGAATGCTCCTGCAATTTAATTTATTCCCATTCATCTTTGTCTACCCTGTGGTCTGATGGTCAATTTGCTTTGTAGGATGAGATTGCAGAAAACAGACTTGAACAAATTCCACAAGTTATACCTTCTTCAAACCTTTCATTAACATATATTCTATACACTGTTCATTTAATAGTTTCTCCTGTTTACCCCCAAATTTTGTCATTCTTAACATCCTTCTGCATTTGCATTTTTTTTCCCAGTTTGAATCAGACGTGTCTCATCTGTAATTTTATATTCACTCAGCCAAAAAATGTGCATGAATGCCTAGTACGTGCCAGGCACTCTTGGCACTGGAGGAAAAAGCAATGAATACAACAGAGTTCACGATGTCTTGGAGGCTACATTTTAGTGAAGGGTGGAGAAAGGCCAATGCTTATTGTTTAAGCAAATAAGTAATCTGATTTGAAATAGTGATGAATTCTGTGAAGAAAATAAAATTTGGCAATAGGATAGGGATTTACTGGAATTTAGGGTATAGGGTATTATTGTAGTAAAAATGGTCGGGAAGGTTTGTCAGAAACGGTGAGAGAGAGCTAACCAATGAGAAAGAAAGACTGTCATAATCAGAAAAACAAAGTTCAAAGGCCCAGAGATGGTGATGGGTTTGGCATTTCTAGGACATGAAAAGAAAGTCACTTCTTGGGTAAGGTCAATAAAGGGGAGAATTATAGGTAGCAGAGCATGGGAAGATGTTTAGATTATTTTTCCAAAAGCGATGAAAATACATTGAGTGGGTTTAAGCAGAAGAGTAGATTGATCTGATTTATGCTTTGAGAAATCCTTTAGGCTGTGGTGTGAAGAACAAATTAGGGGTTGTCAGCTGGCTAAGGGTTGAGACAAAAGTCTAGCTACAGACTGTTACAACTGCAGAAATGAGATATAATGGTGACTTGGATTAGAGTTTTATGGAAGAGAACTGTGAGAAATAGTTAAATCTGAGGAAGATTTTGGGGGCAGTACCAGGAGGATGTGCTAATAGCTTGGATGTGGGAGGTGTTGGAAAGAGTGACACTGTGTTAAATTTAGCACACAGGAGAATGAAACCTACATAACAGTTTCCATTCAGTATTTGGTTCACCCTTATATTACTTTATACTCTCTTAAACAGCCCAGTAGCTCCTTGAAAAGAGAAACCCTTCTTATTTATTTTTGGTTTACCAATACCATTATATTGTTATAACTCAATAAGTATTTGTGGGATGAAGGGAAAATATGGATATAAAACAAATTATTCAGCTAGACAGAAAAGCAGCTGCTGTGTTAACCATTTACAGGGTATGTGGTATGATGTAAGAATAAAGGATACAACTTCTTGGAAATGCATATCGTGGAATGGTATGATCCACCAGATTTACAACAGCAAATTAACAGCTCAGAAAGAAATTGTAGAATTTTATAGGCCAAAAGCAAGTACAAAATACACTTAGGGATAGATAATAGACAATGTCTACCTGAATATTTAAAAGCACAAAAATAAGATGTGGGATCCTCCAATCTTACGTTACACAATGACCTTACATCTTATACTGATATGAGCAAAATTAGAGAGTCAATTCTTTATCAGTCCGAACACTTGGGTTACAATTGACCTCATCCCAAACAAATACAGTGGCTCAGAGATCTAGGAATAGCTTCAGAAATAGCCTAAACGGGGCTTTACTGGTGTCACCAGGCCTTTTCCCTTTTACTTTATCTTTGTGCGTTATTCTTGTGGTAGTGTTATTCTCAAATTTTGAAAAGATGTCAGCATCAATTCAAAACTTCACATTCTCTGATTTTCGGTGGGAAAGAAAGAGCTTCTCCATAATACTAGAACAAATTTCTTAAGCCTGGCTCTCACTGGCTTAGTCTGGGTCATATGCCCAGCCCTAAACCAATCCCTGTGCAGAAGGGAAGTGGGTGCTCAATGGAATTTGGGATAACATCAAGAAGAAGTAATAGAAAATAGCAGGTCAAACTATAACAAGTATCCACCACATAAGAGAATCTTTTCCTGTAATTTTTAAAGCATGTAAATGGATTTCAGTGCACCATTTTTTAAATGTGTATCACCTATATTTTGAGGAGAAAGGCTTTCAGCTTCAAGACCGTAAGAGCCCTCTATCATTCTTGTGTCCCCAGTGCTTAATAGTATTCCCAACATAAAGTAGAAACTCAAAATACTTGTTGAATGAATGAGTAAAAATGAGCCATCTCTTAATCTTATAGAAATTTCTGCTGAACTTCTCTATCAACTTGTTTAATAAAGCCAAAGAAAAATTTCCATATGTATGTATAATAAATTTGGAAAAAACCAATCATAGACTGACAAAATAATGTTAAGAGTAAGTTGTAAGATTCAATTACAGCCCTCTGGAAAGGTTTTACAAGTGGAGATTTTGGCCTGCATTTTAAAATTTGGATCTTTTTGATCTCTTTCACCTTTTGGGTAGAAAATAAACACCATATTTCCTATGGCATTTGGAAGAATTGAACTTGATAATTCTGGTAGTGCTATTTTGCTCTTTCAAGACATTCAACAGCAAGCACATATGTGTCTGGCTAAATGTCACTGTGCTTAAAAGTTTCTATAATTTGGATTTGGAAGCTGACAGAGGGAGATGGAAGACAGAACTTTTTAGTTTCTTATTACCCTGTCCCATGATGTTTCTTTGTTCATTTGATTTTAATGAATCCAACAGGAGTTGAAATAAAAGCTGGAAGATTGGCCTATCACGGGTTAATTACTTATTGGAAGGGCTATTTCTTGAGTCTGATGGTGGGGAATGGGTCAGAAAAGACTAATTAGACAAGCTTCAAGTTCTAGGGAAGTGCTAGTGGAACAGGTGAAAATAAACTGGTGATAATTGAGGGGCTAATTATCCTCCACCTAGCAATTGGCCACCAGGTGTTCTGTAGCACATAAAAGAAGGGACTGGCAGAGCAACAGAGGCTGTTTTGTTCAGAGAAACAAGGAGATCTGGAGGGGGGGAAAAACAGAGGACTTTAAAATCCATAAAATGGTATGGTGTTCCTTCTATTTCTGATTTATTTTTTTCCTGATGCATTATATACAAAGCTGAACCAAGGATATGTGCTGGTGTTTTGCCTTTTTTTGTTTTTAAAGAATGTGTGTTCTACCTAGTTTGGACTCACCAGACACTCAGTGTGGAGTCTACATGTACATATATCCTTGTAATTGAGTATATGGTAACAATCTACATGGCACATTTATTAGCAGGAAAGCTTATTGGCATTTAGAAGGCAATGATTAATAATAGAATGGGGACCAACCAGTCTGAATTGTTATAAGCCATGGCTTCATAATCACCACCTGTTTCTTTTTCAGGCTGCATTGGAATATTGCAAGAGTTGTTAGAATATTTCTAGTAGTGTGATGTATATCACCCACATATCACATGTGGGATCTTTCAGATTTCTTTTATTATCCTAATTTGTCATTTTGTTAGAAATCACCATTCAGAATTCAGTAGGCAGAACCATCTTTAATGTAATGATTTGTAGGTAACAAAAATCAGTTTAAAGAGTGAATATCTGTAGTTACAATTGCCATTAAAATAACGCCTTTTTATAATAAAAAGTTAGCAAATCCCCATATAATAAAGATGCCTTTAAGCCAAACAGGGAATGATCATGCAACTTGGTGATTAGCACCAGCATGGTTCAAGTTCCAAACCTATGTTACAGAGTAAGGATAGATGGATGGCGTTGGAGGTAATGAATGGCGTTGGAGAAGATAATGCTAAGTGAAGTTAGCAAATCCCCAAAAAACAAATGGCGAATGTTTTCTCTTGTATAAGGAGACTGACTCATAGTGGGGTAGGAAGGGGGAGCTTGGGAGGATTAGATGAATTTTAGATAGGGAAGAGGGGTGCGAGGGAAAGGAAGGGGGCAGAGGATTAACAAAGATGGTGGAATGTGATGGACATCATTATCCAAAGTACATGTATGAAGACACAAATTGGGTGTCAGCATACTTTATATACAAACAGAGATATGAAAAACTGGTATGTATGTGTAATAAGAATTGTAATGCAAGAAATAAAACAAAGTATATGTATAAAGACATGAGTTGGTGTAAACATACTCTATATACAAAGATATGAAAAATTGTGCTCTATATGTGTAATAAGAACTGTAATGCATTCTGCTGTCCTGTATTTTAAAAAATAAAATCAATTAAAAATATAAAACAACAGAATTAATGATGCAAATTTTTCCAACAGAGAGAGAGAGAGAGAGAGAGAGAGAGAGAGAGAGAGAGAGAGAGAGAGAGAGAGAAAGAAAAAGAGAAAGAATAGGAGCTGGTGTTACTAAAATTCAGAGATCACCTTGATTTTGGCAAACACAGCCTATATGTATGGTGGGAGTCATGGGGACACACTGAGAGTGATGCTCCCAGAAGCAGAGGACGAGAAAAAGAAATAGACTACTTCTCCCTTGCCTTACCCTTCAATCTCCTGTGACTTCCATCAGCTGAACTCAGGCAGAAGCCCCTAGACATTGGAGCCTGGGAAACACAGCAGCCTGCTGGGACAAACTCCACTGATACAGAGGACAATGAAGAGGCAAAGAATGCATTAGACAGTAATGGTCCAAGCTACAGAATATTGCCTGATAGCTGGAACCTAATTGAGGTGTCATTGGATCCATGTCCTTTCCCTTGGGACCAGGAGTCTTGCTTGCTCTTCACTTTCCTCTCCCCCAATTTCCTTTCAAAATATTATAGGTCCTTGGTATCTGAAGAAACCAGAGAAGAGACTTTAGCCTCTAGCTGTGGCCTGTGTATTCTCTGCTGTTTCTCCCTATGAACTGGTGTTCCCAGAACACATTTCTTTGCCTCTATTTTTTTCCCGAGGGGGGAGGGGGCAGGATAATGTATCTTTTAGATGAATGCAGCAGGTGAGAATTTTCCTATAACCTCTCACCTTTCTTCCTTCTCCTGAGAAGAACCTTCCACCTTCCTAATTCTTCATTCTAAATCCAGGGTAACATGACTGACTTGAAAATCATGCATCCAAATTATTTAATCATGTCAGGTGCTAGGAAAAAACAAACAAACTTACCTTATCTTAATTTAACTCTTTAGAAGAGTGCCCAGGCCTGGTTAAAGAAAGAAGAATTCTTAAACAGCAGCTGGCTGACATATTTATAGAGTTCTTAACAGGCTTGAGTGTCTGGTTTCCCTATCCTCAGCAGATCATCAAAACTGAAAGGATCAAGGAGGAGGAAGACAGTGAGAACAATACAAAAATATACATATCCTTATAGGTAAGCCAGATTTTAGTGGGAAAGCATCAAGGAAGGAAGATGGAGAACCAGAATTAGCCAAACTATATTTCTTTGCTTGTTTGTATGTTGTAAATAAAGGAATATTGAATAAATTTCAGCAGTCTTTTGCTTTGAGGGGTTTCTGTACCTCCTGAAGGATTTTTGAGCCAAAAAATGGTTAAAGATTTTACTTATTAAGGAGTAAATCTCAGTAATGCAAATAATCTACTCTAGATGACTTCAACCTTTTTTGATGCCATTCAAATAAGGTTATTACTATAGAGTGAAGACGGCTTTTTCTTTTTTTTTTTTTTAAAGTAAGTTTCCTCTCATAGAATCATTGGAAGTTTACTACTTTCTGAAAGCTGAATGAAGGACCAGATAACATTTGTAATATAAAATAGATCACATTTTCATTTTTCCGTGTTTAATATGTGCACAGAAATTAGACATTCAAGATCAGAGAAAGACTACAGTCTCCTTTTCCTTTATTGTTGTGCAAGTACCCATTTAAGCAGTCCCCAGACTTAGAAGTAGGCATTAGGAGAGGCGTCTGTGGAGTGGGTAGTCATGGGGATGAAAGGTTAAAGATAAGAGAATTCTGAGTATGGGTTTTAATTCACTGGGGAAGCTGTCAGCAGCATAATTAGAAGAATAAGCTGTGTAGGGACCATGCAGAATGCAGCTGCTAAACCATAGCGTATGACAATTTTAAAAATCCATCTTTTTTAGCCTTAAAATAAAAGCTTTTCCCACATCAAGGACTATCTGGAGAATATGTCTTCCGTAAACTCTGTGTGAAGACCGATTTAAGATTACTGAAAGAAGAATACAGCACATTTCATTGGGGATAGGTTTCCAAATTAGAATAGCTTTTCTTTTATAGTGTTCCATCTTGTTAACTCTTCAGTGATTTGAAATTCCTGACTTCATACAGCTTATGTGTTTCTACTTTTTGAAAAGGTGCTTAGCCATAGTCTAAAATATCTGGGAAGACAACTGTCATGGTTTGATTTAGTCAGCTCCAATAGCCACCAATTCCCAAGAGAAAAGATAGGTGAATAAATCAGCTGACTACTACTCTAAAGCATTGAGACAGGGAAGACTGTCTCCTTCCCAGAAAACCAGTGTATGTCAAAGTAGATGGAATGGTGAAAAAGAGGAGATTATAGATTGTAAGCCAAAGTAGTGAATTTTGTAAACACTGTAAGCTTTTATGAGAAACTTGATGTTTCTATTAATTAAATTTGATTATTACTGCTTCAGAGTAGCAAAAGTTAACTCAAGGTAGTGAGAAAAAATTATTAAGATATTAATTTTCAGTTGTTCTTTATTAGCTGTTTTATTTCCTTATTTTAAATCAGATATCGAGCTAGACTATATTTTATATCAGAGTTATGTGCAGGACCTAAACTAGCAGCCACTTGAAGGCAGTATCACCTCCTATCTTTTGTGAAAGCCTAAATTCCCTGAAGAGACTATCCAAGGGAGAAAAGGGAATGCCTTTGAGAGAATTTAGGAGGGGGAGAGAGAGAGAGAGAAATGTTTTTCTTCTCCTAATGTGGTGAAAAGACAGACTTGGTGGGTACCACTGGTTATACTGACTTTCTCAGTGCTCAGACAGTGACATCACAAAGACCATGGCACTCTGGTCACTGTCGAAGCCTAGTTCCAAGGCATAAAACCCTTTAGCCTCCTTAGTGTTTCAAATACATCACTTTTGGCATGAAATCAGCTGAGCCTCCAAATCCCAAGAGACCCTGAGGATTGACAGAATGTGCTTCTCTGCAGGAAGCCCGGTCTACCAAAAAGTTATAGAAGGACACTTCCTGAGCTACTGGCATTGCCGAGGACACAGGGACCTTCACGTAACACTTTGGATGAGTGTGAGAGTGGAAGGAACAGACAATGAGACAAAATTTTAGACAGTATGGTAGGATAAGGGCTGGGACATGGATTTAAGTGGACTTAGAGAAATAAACTTTCAAATTTCTTACAGTCTACTAATATTTAGACGTATTGTACTCAGCAGAAAGAAAAAGTTTATCATAGGGATAAGATGATATTCTAGTTTCTTATCTCCAAATGTACCTCTCCTAATAGCCTCCTTCCTCAGTATATTCCAGCCAGTGTATTCCACTGATTTCTTTGTTCTTCACCTTCCTTTTCCTACAAATGACTGTGAATATTTGCTCCTCCAAATATGTCCTTACCTTTTATGTCTGACTTTAAATATCATCTTTGGAGAGGTTATTCTTGATCATCCTCAAAAGGAGCTTTCTCTCCCTCTCATTTCTATGGCAAGTCAGCTATTCTTGATGACCCTGTTTTGCATTTCTCTGTAGGATTCATCCTAATGAGAAAGAGAGAAAGATAGTGAGTTTGCTAGGGCCCTTACATCAAATACCTCAGAATGAGTGGTTTAAACAACATAAATTTATTTTCTCACACTCTGAATGCTACAAGTTCATGATCAAGGCATTACAGGTTTGATTTCTTCTAAGATCTTTCTCTTTGGATTGCAGATCACCCTCTTCTCCCTGTACCCTCACAGAGTCTTTTCTCTGTATCTATATCCTAATCTCTTCTGATAAGGATATTAGTCATAATGGATTAAGGCCCACCCATTTTACCTTCATTACTTCTTTAAAGTTCTAATTTCAAATATAGTCACATTCTAGGTAATTAGGGGTATTGGGACTTCAAACTATGAATTTGGGGAGAGACACAATTCAGCATAGAGCAGAATCTCACCAGTTCATTCTGGCAGAAATGGCCTGGCTGTATCTGGAAGAACCCAGGGTCCTCCTACTTGTCCTAACCCATACTCTCTCATCATCAGAGATGCCTGGCATCTCTAACTCCAAAGCCTTGTGGTGCTACTGCCATGAATCAGCTTGCTGTTTTTGGTTTCCAGTAGCCCACCCCCACTCCTTTCCTCTCCTGGCCACCGAACAAACTATAGAAGACTCAGATCATATTCAGTTACTAGTCATCTAGCTGTTAATGATCTTTTGAAATACTGTTGGCATTTTTTACTGGCTATTGTCTTTTCTTTTATTCAATTTATCTTTTTATTTTATAGATTTTTCCTTTCTTTTCATGAAAATGTAAAGGTGAATGTGTAAATTTAATGTTCTATGTTAAGTTAAAGTCTGGTATGTTACTTTAAATGCCATTTAATATGACTTTAAGGTCCTAAACCTTGGTATCTAAATAATGGAGAGTTTGTTATTAATAATTGTCTTAAAGTTCTATCCTTATTGCATCAATGCACTAATTTTTATAGAATTAATTATTTAAAAAGTGGTATTCTTGAGGAAATTATAAATATCATATCCAATATTAGATCTAGTTACTGTGGATTTGGGGACATTTTATGTATAATCCTGGGTTAATGCAGAACACAACAGCATATCATATCATAATATTTAGATTATAAAAAAGATATTTGGTCAATGTAGTTTTCAGTTTCAGGTCTCATTACTTGCTTATATAAACGCTGCATGCAGTCAAAGCAAATTAGCTTGCTGTTCTGCAAATATGCCTCACACATTTCAGCCTTTCTGCTTTTGTTTAATGCATTTCCTCCTCCTAGCATAATTCATCCCTACTTATTAAAATGTTTTCCATTTTCTAAAGCCTACCTAGGTTCTGAGCTAGTGTCTTGCCTCTCCTATGGACATAATAATATCTGCCCTTCTCTCAGGGCCCTTACTTGACTCTAGTAGATATATAAGTGAACTTGGCTTATTTTTCTTATCAGATAAACATCATAGAAACAGAGTGTTCTAGTGATTTCTTAATGAATACCTATGCATTTAATAGGAGCTCCGTACTATCTGTTGATGTGAATTGTGTTCTCAGTTTGAATTGGACAGAAAATTTTGCTTGGTAAGTGTTGGAAAATATAAATTTATTTTAATACTAAATCTTAAATAATTCAAAAGCTATATCTGTTGTTAATACTCTTATATATCCTCCTGTCAAATTAAAAACAAACCTAAACACTGCAAACACAAAATCACGATTAGCTTGATTAGTTTTCAGATTATATAGATCATTTGGGGATTTTTAAAAAATTTTTAGAAATTAGGGCAGTGTCTTGAAAACTGATTACATAAAATCACAAGCAAAGGTTTTAGAACAAATTTAATATACACTTAAAGACTTGTCAGTCTGTTAAGTGCAAAAGACCCATAGAGTGTCTTTGGTTATTATTAGAATAACAGAAAATGAAGAAGACATCTGTTTCAGGAATATTCCTGCTGAAGCAGAATTGGGAGCAGAGATCAGTACTTTAAGAAGGGAAGAGAGCAGAACTAAGCAGATGATACATCTAACAGCTTTTCCCCAAGAGGTCTTGAGTGTAAAGAAGTGGCTCTACCAATGTACTAAAAGCCCTTCAGGGAGTCACACAGCTTCGGTGCATTGATCTGTGCCACAGGATAGAATATTCAGGGGAGTGAAGATAGGATGGCCTCAATAATTTCTGAAGAGTTTGATTTCCTTGAGACCTGCACACATTTCAATAGAACAAATAACATAATTTTTGAAAATTGCACAGCCTTGCTAAATGATAACCAGTGATTTCTTCATCTTGTTTGTTCCATGCCTAAGGACAAAAATAAAGCCAAAAATTATTTTCCCGCATACTGTACACACAAACAGGCAGTGGCATCTCTTAAGGAAAAGAAAATACCAAAGACACAGGACTAGGATTTTTTTTTATAGTAAGCAAAGTTAGTAGCTACATAATAAATAGTAATAAATATTTGCTCAATAAATGAGTGATAGATTAATGTGTCAAATTCAGTGGAAAGATTAGAAATGAATTGATAGTTATAACTAATATGAAAGAGGTGACAAAAGCTTCTCAAATTCTGTTTTTCTATATTGAGGAGGCTAATAAATTATACTCCTTATGTAGATCTACAGTGCAGCATAAAAGGTTATAACATGGAAGAACACATAGTTCAACCTCCACATTAAGCATAGGGCAGCCTAATGCAGAGATTGTGAAGTCTTATTCCAGTGCCAGAAGCTAATTAGTGGAACAGCCAAGACCAGCTCCATCTCTTCTTTTTTTGTTCACTTACCATGCTTTCTCTACTCACTACACTGTTAAAGCCAAGCAACAGTTATTGAGCAATAAGTGTAGTGGATATCTTTTGTGAAAAAAATTACAAAAAGAAAGAACATTAGAGCCTAAAATTGTTTTAACCAGGATAATTTACACAATATCTCTATATGTAGTTATAGGTATTTATTTTTGGCTAAAGGATTTGCCTTTATTTATTCAATCAACTAACATTTTACCAACATCGTAATATGTGTAAGTGTCAGTAAAATCTAGTTTCAGTTTATTGACAATTTCCTTGACAGTTGTCAAGTTTGGATACAAACAAGCACAGTCAACATAGTTTAAGGGGAAATACACAGGCTTTATAAAGCATGTGGATCTGTTTTACCTAAGATCTTTTCTTTTGGTGCCAGACCTGTTTTCTTCTGTGGCTACAAACAATTCCTTTAACCTCAGTGAGACATTTATAAACCAATGCCCTCAATTATGAATGAGAGTGCAGTTGATAATGTGTGGATGAAGGATTGCACATTTTGTGTTTCCTATGGTAAAGATGTAGGAGTCATATTATTATGTCTGGGGTACAGGGAAATAGAACTGTTCTATTATTACAGATGGGATCCTGTGGTTTTTAAGGAATATTGCACTAAACATAATAATTTTACCAGTTATGGAAATAAATAATGTTATATAAAAGGGAAATAATCTTAATAGCTATTTAACTCTTCTGTATGAACTTGGTTGTTGAGAGGTTGTATAGAGTTTTGTGGGGGCATTTATGGTGGATTTTTTTCTTATAGCTTTCATGATTATTAGGCAAAAGTATGTCATGAGAATAGTAAAGCCATGCCTTTTGCTTTCTGAGCAGGTCTCTGTAAGCGATTTAATATGGTTCACCGAGAGAGGGTATGGTAGCTAGTCCATGTTAAGCCTAAACAAACGGCAGTAGAAATTGAAATGGTTGTTCCTGGCTCAATTCATGCCCCTGGATTAAACTGAAATATTACCCATGTCATGTAGGGATATTGAAGAGAGTTGTAATTCTGTTGGTTTCAACTAGGTACTGCCAGTAGTAACTGCCACTTGAAAAACAGTGAAAATACATTTCCTGAAGAATTATTAGCAAAATGTGAAACTCCAACAAGGAGTGCAATCCAGAACAGCAATAAAATAAAGAATAAGGAAAATTATTTGCTATCTAAAAGAGTAAAATTATGAAAGGCTGTCATCAGTGAAATTACCCTCCTCATAGAATAACAGAATTGTTTAGATTTCCTTTACTGCTTCTGTTCAGTAAGCTGAGTTTACATTGTTTTTGGAGATATACACATTATATTATTTATTTCCATAACTGGTAAAATTCCAGCATCATAAATAACTTTTCCCATAGCCTGCATGGTTTTATTTAGTACGTACATATTAATGCCTTAAATTACATTTCTACAGTACATTCAATGTGCATACTAATAAAATCACTGCCGCTTCAATGACCTTGAGCCTGAACTTCAGTCCTTCACCTACAGAATTTTAAAAATGCACACATGGGGGAAGAACAGGGAAGATGCATAAGTAATTGTAGATTCAAAGCATATGTTTATCTCTGGGAGTATTTGCTCCTCAAATGTTGTTAATATTTAAATATACATTTTTCTGAAAGCATCGATACTCTAATAATGAGAACTCTTGCAACCAACCTAAAATTTTACAGGCTGCCAATCTTCCAGTTACACTACTTGACTGAGCTAGTATCTATAATAGTAATTGCCAATTCAACAACCCCTTTCGTCTCCAAAGCACTTTGCAAATATTTCCCAGGAAATCTCACACAACTCTTCTGAGATCTAGTTATTACCCTTCTTAGAGAAGTTGCAACTGACTTGTTCTAGAACTGCAAAGGTGAGGTCAGGGTATGGGATTAGCATTCTGGGATCAGCAAATACTAAAATCAATAATCTCATATTAGCAAAGTCATGTTTGGATTTTGATTTCCCTAATGAATAGAATATAGGGAATCGAAGACACTAAAACTATTTAGTTAAGTGTTTTTATACTTTGTATTTGTTGTGTAGGGCTACATTTCCTTAGTTCATGTTAAGTGTGATCACAATAAAAAGCAGTAGTGGGGCTGGGGCTTTAGTTTGGTAGTAGAGTTGCTTATCTAGCATGTGAAGGGCTGGGTTGGATGCCCAGCAACATACACACACACAGGCAAAGTAGAACCACTAACAAAAACTCTAAAGTGTTGATAAGCCTTTGTTACGTAATACTACCTCCAGTGATCCCACAAAGTTCACTGCTACTCAACTCCCCTGAATATAATTTAATAATTTCTCTCAGAATATTAATATAGACTATCTTTCTGGGAAAGGCAATCTAAATTTGTGCTTTATTTTATTAAATAAACTGTTATAATCCCTGAAATTTCACACCCTTTTTCAGTTCTAATATTACTATAGTATTTTTCAAAAGTGAGCAGACAAAAAAGTACTTTCTGGATGGTTGGTTTTATACCATCTGCTGTTTGAAAGAAAAACAAAAACAAGAAAAATGCATTTTCTCAAATTATTTACATTGAGCTAAAACTAATATCACTGAACACTAAAAAAGGCTGCAGATTAAGTTTGTTTATAATTTACATGTAGAAAAGACGGAAATATAAAAAGAAACTAACAGAAAATCTATTTGGATAAGAAAGAGGAAAAAGAAGAAAAAGAGTGAGACATGACTGATTAATATTCTGGGCAATTACTAATGTGCTGTGCTTCCTAGAAAATTCTAAACCATAAGCTCACTGAATATTTTAGACCTAGAAAAATAGTGAAAGAAATTATCTTCTAATATGATCTCTTCATTTGATTCTAAGACCCCAAATTTTCACAGTGTAACATTACTGAAATTGAAATCTGTCTTATAATCAAAAGCACTTACTATTTTTGTTAGTTAGGATATTAGTAGATTTCCAGTAGATGTAATCTTTGGGATTCATGAATGAAAAATTGAAAATCCTAACAATTCTCTTAATCATGTTATCCTATATTTTTCATAATAAATTATTTTAAATAAAATTGAGTGACCATAACAATAAATAGTGAATTATTTTTTGCGATAGAATTATTCTGAGGCTTGATTCTGTTCAGAGGTTATTTATTTTAAAATGATATGAAAGTGCATAGTTTCTTGGCAATATGAATCAATATATTATAATAATTCATAAATTTATACCTTGTATCAATATTTTATAGTAGTTCACATTTATGAATCTGAATAAATCTTATTTAAAATGTTGAAAGATAAATAATATTTAATATTTAAAAGTTATTATTCTTACAATGAAAATTTAAGAATTGCCACATCTGTTAATTTGGACCTTTAATCTGAATAAATCTTATTTAAAATGTTGAAAGATAAATAATATTTAATATTTAAAAGTTATTATTCTTACAATGAAAATTTAAGAATTGCCACATCTATTAATTTGGACCTTTAATTTTGTGGCAAATATTCCAGCTATAGAAAGATGTTTCTTCTAGCTTATACTGATGTTGACTGCATGAAGATCATATCCAAAGCAATCTCAAGTTTGTTGTTAAGAGATATGTTGCATCTTTTTTATGCTCTGGTTTTGACATTGAAATCAGTATTATGTTTACTTTTTATGTTTTAGATTAGTTCTTTAATTTCATGTTGTAGTATTATAAAACATTCACCTTTTATTTCTAATGTTTTTGAGGTTCACCTATATTGATACATGTAGGTAAAGAACATTGGTTTTGACTCTTGTATACTATTACATCCTATGAACATCCCATAATTTATCAGATCTCTACAGATTCTTCCAATGTTTATTAACAATTCTGCAGGAAGCATATATATTATCAGTTAAAATAACATTAACAACTCTGATAACAAACTTGCAAACATGTATTGGTTAAAAAATGATAGAACATTATTTTTAGCTTAATAAAGACCAAAATGCATGTTCTTGATTGGTAGAATGGAGATCCCAGGTCCTTCCATCTTATTGCTCCACCATTGACATTGTGTGGCATTTAAAATCTCTGTGCTTGTTGGCTTCAAGTTAGTGAAAGAGGCCAAAACATAGTGATTATGTGTGGGTATGTTTTTTATGGGGCAGGCCTAGATGTCCTGCATATTATTTCTATTTGCCCATCATTTGTTAGAATTCAATTGTAGGGCGTCATAAAATGGCAAGAAGTTGAGGAAATTTTATCTGTGCCCGGGAAAAGGCAGTAAGGTGAGGTGTCAGTTAGTGGGTACCGCAGTATCCTTATATTTATCTTCTTACGCTCATGTATGAGAATCTATCTAGGACATACCGACAGATGAAACTTTTGGGTCTCAGTGAAATACTCTTCATCTTGATTAGACATTAGTTACTATATAAGTATATTGCTATTCACACATCCTTGCTAACTCTTGAAATTAGCATACATTTCATAATATTTAAAATTTTTCCAATATGATGGCTGTGAAATAATATCTCACTACAATCTTAATTTACATTCCATTGATTATAATGCTAAGGGACTTTTCATAATTATTGGTCACTCAAATGACTTTTTAAAATAAACATTCCTATCTTGTCTTTTGTTCACTTTTCCATGGCTTATTACTATTATTATTGAGTAGTATGAATATTTATAAGTGGTATGAGTTCTTTATATATTCTGGGTATTGATCTGTTACTTTGCATTAGAGATATATTCTCCTAGTTGTTGTTTGTATAATGTATCAATTTTGTTTATGATGTCTCAAAACAGAAGTAAAAAGTTTTTAAATGTATAGTATTTTTCTTTGTCTTGATCTTTTTCCTCTGCATTTGCTTGTGGAAATTTCTCCAAAATAGCTGGTACACCACTAAGTCATTCTCTTTGATAGCTACACAATATCTCTTAGTGAGTATAATATATTTTATTAAATTATTGACATAGTGAGTGGAAATCATTTTATTTCAAAATGTTTAACCTCTGAAAGTGATGCTGAATTAAGCATTCACTTAAGATCCCTCCTACTCCACAAATGAAGTAATATTTTTGGGTTCTAAAATTGAAAATTTTAATAGATACCCCATTTATAGATTGCTCTACAGAAAAGCTGTCACAGCTCCAATTTCTTCCAAGTACATACAACAATACTCTTTCTCCTCTTGTTCCCATTATGCCCAGCATTAGGTGCCATTGCTCTTCTGAACCCTGGCCAGCTAAATGAATGTAAAATGTTACTATGCTGTGCATTTCCCTAAGTATTCTGTCATATATTTTCCAGTTTTGTAATTGTATATTCATATTCATTATCCAATTGTCTTTTGAATTATTGTCAATTTGAACATGTATATTTTTAGCTTTGTTCCCTATCATCTGCATTGCAGTGTTTTCTAAATATAACATAATTCTTTTGATTTTATTTATGGTATATTTTTCTAAAAGTATTTAAATTTTTAATATAAATAGTGTTAACCTTTTTTCTTTATTAATAAAATCAATATTAGATGTATTATTTCACAGCCTCCAGAATGATTATAATTAAAAAAAAAGAAAAAAAAAGTGTTGACATGGATGTGGAGACCTCAGAGTTCTTTGACATTGCTGTTAAGAATGTACAAATGCCCAGCTATATGTAAAACAGTTTGATGGTTTCTCAAAAAGTTAAGCATAGAATCACCGTATTACCCAGGATTCCACTCCAAGATGTATACTTACAGGATTGAGAACAGGGGCTCAACCAGATAGAGCTATGCTACTGTGGATTGCAGCATTGTTTACAAAGCTGAAAGGATAACAAAAGTGTCTACTGACAGAGGAATATAAGAATAAAGTGTAGAATATACTTAGAATAGAATATTAATCGACCATAAAAAGAAATATAGTTATATACATGCTTCAACATGGGCAAATTGTGAAAACACTATGCCAAGTGAAATAAGCTAGATAGGGAGGAAATTATGTGATTCCAGTAAATGAAATAGCGAATTTATGCAAACTCATAGAGACATAAAGTAGATTAGAGGTTATCTCAGATGAGGAAAGAAAATAGGAAGCTAAAAAAAAAAAAAAAAAAAAAAAAAAAGAAAATAGGAAGCTATTGGTAAATGGCTAAAAAGTTTCTGCTTGTTGTGGTAAAAATGTTTTGGAAATTGTGTTGACGGTTGTTCAACACTGTGAATGTAAAATCAATGCCACTTGATTGTATGCTTTAAAATGGCAAGTTTTGTTTATATACATATATGTATACATATATATATAATAAAAAATTTCAAAGAAATTTGTATGTGGTTTCCATAAATTTCCCTTGTTTCTTTCCATAAACAAATAAATACATACACACACATACATATATATACATACATATATATGTGTATGTATATATATTCCGGCTGTAATATGAATTTTTAACAATGTGCTTAATAAAGAATCCCATCTGTACTCCTTTCTCATTATGAATATAAGTGCTGGCCCCATTTATTAAACAATCCTTTATTTCCCACTGAATAGAACTGTAGTCTGTAATATATTAAAATCTCTTATATCTGGTGTTCCATTTTTATCTATTCTGTAACACTTATCTATTTATATATTTCAATTCTAATTATCATAATAATTTTCTTATAGTAGCTTTAAAGAATCTGCTGATAACTAGAAAGGAAGTTTCCTTTCATCATTCTTCTTTTTCATATCCTTTTTGGCCATTCTTAACCATCAAATGCATCTATGTAAAATTTAAAACATTTTATCTATTTCCTCCCAAAGTTTTTTGGACTTCAGCTTTAAATTTACATATGTTAAAAGATAAATGGTATTAGATTGATAGTCTTATTTTAAAGTTTCTTAATTAATAATGTGTATTTTTCCATTGTTCAAAACTTACATGCTCTCCAATAAAATTTTATGCCTGTTTAGAATAT
Source organism: Ictidomys tridecemlineatus (assembly GCF_052094955.1). Lineage (NCBI taxonomy): Eukaryota > Metazoa > Chordata > Mammalia > Rodentia > Sciuridae > Ictidomys > Ictidomys tridecemlineatus. Next base: position 56,105,527 of record NC_135487.1, read on the forward strand.
CTCTTTTATTATAAATAGAATTTTCTCTAATTTTATTTCTCAGTGCTTGTTGCTAGAAGAGAAAAGCTATTGGCTTTTATAAATGTATCTTAGATATATTCATGGTATTAAATTCTCCTATTAATGTGTTTAAATGGCTAATTTGAAAGTAGATGATGTCATAAATATAAAGGAAATTTTAAATTTTCTATTTTATAAAATAAGTCACTGTTATCGTTACCTCCTTCTTGCCCCACTTCTTTTCCTGCCTTTTTTTTTTTTTATCTCTTTGTTTTCCTTTCAGGGGCTTGAGGTGGGGGGTCGTCTTATATTCCCTAGAACTTTCAAAACAATGTGAAACCATAAGTCATCCTCAAACACTCCTTCCTGATTTGAAATAAAACAATCTTAGTCCTTTATTATTTAGGAAAAGTTTACTATTGACTATTTTCTATTTCTATTTTATTAAACATTTTTATTAGAAGCAATCTGTATATTTATCAAGTACCTATCATCTATTGATAAGTTTGTTGTGGATTGACCACCAATTTTTCATTTCTCATTGCATCCACATCCATGACACAGCCTCACCAATGGATGGGGTATTTTTCCTTACATCTTTAGCTTGATCTTTACCATGTGACTTGCTTTCTTCAGTGATATATGAGTAGAAATGACAGTGAGCCACATGTAGGCCATGCGAAGCCTTTGGGGCTTGCATTGCCCATTTTTGCATCTTCAATCACTATTAAAAGAGCATCATTAGCTAAGCCAGAGAGTAAATGCATGTGGAACAGAGCCACTCCTGACACCATAGCTTGGAGCAAAGCTGCCCAGCTCAGCCCAGCCAAGATCAGCAACCGTACTCCAGCTGGCCTGCTTGCCCATGAGAATAAATGATGGTTATTTTAGGGCAATGAGTTTACTTTTTAAATGCAGTTTTACAGTCACGATATTTATGTGATATAGAATTTGATACTTAGAATAGAATGCTAATAAAGAAACAAAAGCTAAAGTATTTGGTTGTAGCCAGAGTTTGGTAGGAAATTTTACAGGATACTAGAAAAATGACAACCTGTGTAAAATGACGGTGAAACAACTAGGTAAATCTGCCACCTCCTGTTACTTAGAAGACAAAGTACTGATGGATTTGTTGACCTGGGAAAAATGGTTTTCAAACAGAATATTCAGAGTGTAGGTTTTTTGCTTTTAGCTGTATTTGAAAAGTTGCCTACATGAAATACATAAAAGAACTGACTAGTTTATGAAGAAAATTTAGAGGAAATACAGACAGCCCATAACTTTCTGGGTGGAGAATTAAAAACTGTTTCTTTATCTTTCACCTCTGGAAACAGTAAAAGTTTCTCAAATTAGGATTGAGCCTAAAGGGAGAGACTAAATCAAAGGCGTGAGCACTAGTACAACATGGGTACTTGGAGCAAAACAAGGAAATATGCTCAAAAATTTTATTAAGATAATGGTAATAATTAAGTTGACAAGTAATATATCTTCTCATCTAAACAAAATGGTTTCTATAACGTATTAGCCATTAGTTTCATGAAATAGCAGGTTCCAAGTATTTATAATTAAATCTAAGAGAGAAGCATGTCTAAAAGAAAATTGTGTAAGTGTGGCTTTTGACCAATGAGGTCAACTGGAGTCAAACATATAAAAGAGCTACAAAAGATTCACAAAGTTCTTAAGAAAGGACCAGATTGGACAAAAATAAATCAAGCCTATTAGAAATGTGAAAGGACCTTGAAATCTCTACATGGAAATTGAGAACTGCTCAGTTATCAAAAAAAAAAAAAAAAAAAAGAGTATTTCCCAAAGCCTTCATTGGAATTAGGCAGTGAGGAAGATGGACAGATAAGCACCTCATGGAAGATAAAAGCGTAGTCTGTGGATAAATATAGGACTTGGGATGTACTCTTAGAGGTCAGAAACAGGACCTCAACAATGTGTATCTCCTATTTCAGAATAATGTGAGCTGGCAACACCCTATTCTACTCTCCTAGGGTTCTCAGAGTTGGAGCAATAACTGTACTTCTGTATACTCAATTTATTGTTCAAGGAATGAAGGAAAAGGAAAAGCTCTTTCTTAGTATAACTAAAGACCAAGATCTCTTGGCCCAGCTGCATTTGGTCATGAGGTAAACAGATGATCAGATCCTTGAGACTGATGTCATGATTGGATTAAACTTTTCAGAGTGCTGAGATAAGAGTACTTATGGCAATTTGAATTATTATCCGTGATTCTTCACCCCTCTCATACCTTTGCCATGCCCTCTACATGGGTAGGAAATATTTCTTTTACTCTGACTTTGCACTCAGCCGTGCAATGTTTCCACTTGGCTTTTTCTGTCTCTGCTTTCACCAAGAGAGGGACAACCTCCAAGTTACTGCTGCCACTTCCACCTGGACCCCAAAATGAATACATGTGAGCAGAGTCACTCCCAACCTTCACAAAGAAAGCTCAGCTGCCCAGATAATCCCATCCAAGACCACCAGAGCTGTCTCAGCCAACTACAGACACATGAGAATAAATAGCTGTTTTAAGATAGGAAACTATAAAATTTTACTCTAAAGGGTAAGAGAAGTATTTTAGGCTTTGTGAGCCATATGATCTGGATGTAATGTTCAACTCTGCAGTTATAACACACAGCCTCAGATAATGGATGAACAAATGAGCGTGGCTATGTTCTAATAGAACTATTTACGGAAATTGTAACTTGAATTTCTTATAATTTTTCACATATGTAAGATATAATTTTGATATTTTCAACTCTTAAAAATATAAAAATCAGCCAGTGGGATACACCTGTAATCTAAGCAGCTCAGGAGGATGAGGCAGGAGAATCACAAGTTCAAAGCCAGCCTCAGCAACTTAGTGAGACTCTAAGCAACTCAGCAAGACTCTATCTCTAAATAAAAATTTTTAAAAAGGGGCTGGGATGTGACTCAGTGGTTAAGTGCCCCTAGGTTCAATAACCAGTACCCTCCCCAAAAAAGTATGTGTGTGTATATTTTTTCAAAAATATATAATCATTATTAGCCCACAGGCTGTAACAAACCATAAATCACACAATGTATGTCTGTTTGTCCATATGTGTATATGCATGTATTGTGATAGGCTGGATTTGACCATGGACCCCAAACAATTTTAGGATGCCTGTTTTAAAGTACTGAGTTTTGTGTTTTTGTCCAGATTTTTTCTTGCTCTCCCAAGATGGAGTTTCTATAGTCTATTACAGTAATATTCCTAAAAATCCCTTTTTAGATATTTCCATTTTGTACAAGAAGTCTTGCATGAGAGGTCTCACTTCTTATGGTAGGTGTTCAAACTTCATCTTCCCTTTCTATTCTTTCTTTCAGTCTGCCAGACCATAGGCCATTTTATTCACATTAATAAACCTATTAATTCTTTTCTATGTAAAGTTTTATTCTCTCATTAGTTTTCTTCCATTTTTATTTTATCCATAACCCATGATAAGCCAAAAACAAATATTTTCTTCAATTCTATTGTCTTAGAAGGCCAGCAGCATGGGTCAGTATACTTATCACTTATCCAAGCAGACATAATTTACTCATGCAAAAAAAAAATCACTTGATACTATAAGAAAATTCTTCAAACTGTAATAAAACACACATATATATGTATAATTTTTTTAAAAAAATTTTTAGTTGTAATTGGACACAATACCTTTATTTTATTTATTTTATGTGGTACTGAAGATCGAACCCAAGGCCTTGCATGTGCTAGGCACGTGCTCTACTGCTGAGCCACAACCCCAGCTCCAATAAAATGTGTTTTTAAAAAGTTATATCACACTAATAAGAATAAAATAGAGGCTGAGCTGCATTCCTCCTACTCTGGGGACAACAAGAAATGATGACTCACTAATATATCATAGTTAAATGCAACCACAAACCAAGCATGATTCATAAGGTATGATTCATCATTGCAAGTATTTTCAACTTCATTTCAGCTGCTAATGACATTTAAGCCTATAGGTCACTGTGACAACTACAGCTGAGCACTATTAGCTTATACCCATCTGCACTTATTCAGATAAACACACTCACTAATCTCCCTTTAGAAGAATAAGGAAGCCCATTAACCATACCTTGTCAATGACCAGGATGGGGTTAGTTGTCGTTTGTCGGGGACAGTATATAACACATCCCTTGGCACTTAGCTATTTGAAATGCTTGTGGTATTTCAGTTGATGGAGTATATTTTATAGTCTAAAAATCTAATAAAATGAAGGAGGAGGAAGAGAATTTTTCCTCACTTGCCTCTTGATTTCCCTCATAACAAAGATGTGGTTCAAGGCATCAGCCCCATAATGGTCAAGTTTGGTTAATTTTGACCAAATCTTTAAAGGGAAAAAGAATATAGGAGAAGGAGAAATGAGGAGAGGAGTGAGAGGAAGAAAGCCCTGAGAGAGGACAAGGTCAGTGAGGAGAGAGAAGAGGAAAAGGAAGGGGAATAGAAGAGAGAGGTAAGAGCAAGAGGAGAGAATCAAATTCACATTGGAGCATAATGGTTAATGCTCTTGAAATCTCCAGGATAAGAGGAAAGAGGGAACTAACTGCCTCAGTTCCTGCTTAGTAGAAAAGACTTAATTAAAAATTTTAAAACTGCTGAAAGTGCTATTTTATTGGCATAGACATTGTTTCAGTGTTAACAGTACTTTTAAATTTTAAACTCAGCCATTTTATCCCTAGTTCAGAAATTCTGGAAAGGGAATATAGTTTTGAGAGCTCAAACTGGAATGGGCTCTAAAATTTTGAGGACAGGGGTAGTGTAAAGACAACATCTTACCTGCTAACTCTTATCTTGATCCACTTAGAGCGCACTGCAGAGGAAAAGCTCAATGTCACATCTGCGTGTGGTGGAATGAGAAATGCCATCCAGATCACTGTTCAAGGAAAGATTTTCGGCCTTAGCTGCTATTGTCTTTTGCTCCTTCAGTGTCTGTCTCAGCTGCACAGAATCATTTCAAAGGAGGTCGAAACTTCTCAAGGCAGCCCATGTTCAGTGATTAATCATGGTGAGGATACACAGGTCCAATCATTTTTAGCCTATAGCAGGTCAATTCTGATGGGCATGTGCTCAAAAGTTTGCTGAGGAGTTGTGTGAGGCTCTAGCAGGCCTACATCCATATTCCATTTGTCTTTCTGCAGGAGATTCTGTTTTCTCACCCTACCTACCACAGTGTTGATCCCTTGTCATTATCCTGTACCTATACTCTGCCTGTCTCAGTGTCTGCTTCTAGGAAAGCTCAGCCTGCCCACATTTGATTCAGGCAAATGAATCTTGTCATTGCTTTGTAGTATGCACTAGGGGGAAGGATAAACATACTTTTTGCCAGGCCCATACCATTCCTCTGTTAAGGAATAAAAGCTCTTCCTTCAAGTCTTGAACTGTAATGGCAGAATAATTATTCATTTTCTGGGTCTATAAGTTAGCAGCAAAAAAATATTGGAATCTTCTGGGAAAAACACCATAAAGATTCAAGCATTTAATCTCTAAGAATTGCTTGATACTAGCTCCACATAGAATCTAGCAGTACAGACAAATAATTAAAACGTAATTTAATAGATACTACCTGGACTACCTTAATTGGTCTGTGAAAGTGCAGAAAACAAGGAGAACAACTTTGCTGAGCTACATTTGGGAAAGAGAAATAGCAAGTTTTTTTCTTCCGTAGAAAGAACATGGAAGAGCTCTCTTGGTGTGGAGGGCACAGAGGCACCAAGTGCAGGAAGCATGCCAGGTTTGGTGAGTAGCAGGTAATGTGGAGTGATTAAGGTCAGGGAAGTTTGGAAAGGGATCAGGAGAGAGGTAGAATGTAAAACTCAAATGACTGGTTACTGCCAGTTGGAGAAGGCATTTTCGCCTTGCTCAGAAGTTGGACTTCATCCAGTAGCCAATGGGCTCTTTTCAAAGAGGAAACTGTGATACTCTTATGGGTGTGTTGATATTTCAGAGAGATGTTAGATTTTCTTGCCTTGTTCTGGATCCTGATTATGTTGTCCTTTGGATTAGTTTACACATCTGTGAGCCCTGAGTAGTCTAAAGAGGAATATTTCAGGTGTTCATTTCAGAGGAAAGAAAAGCCTAAGCACAATTGAGGAAGGAATTCCTATTTCTCTCTGGTCCTTTCTTGATCTTGGAGCTGAATTTTAATGAGGCTTAATACACTGTAAGCTCCTGAAGAGTTCTGGGATGTTGGGGAGAGCAAGGAGAAGACCTCTGATGCTAGCGAAGGAATAGGAGAGGAAACGGAAAACTGAAGAGTCAAATATGACCTGGGAGTCAGATTTCTGAATCAATTTCCTTTTGGCTATCTCTGAGCTTTAGGGAAATCATGTGTAACAGTGTGTATCTGGGATGAACTAGAGGTGTTTCCCATTGTGCCAGCGAGTGAAATTAGGAAACACCTGTTGGAAGTCCTCCAGCTGCTCTGGGCAGGCTGTCTCTTTAACTGTGATAGGATGCTTGGGGACACAAACAGATGTCCAGTCACATTTCCTGATTTGTCTGGGTCTCAGGAGCATCATAAGAAAGCCTATAAACCCATCCACAATTAAGGTTCATTACAGATACAGCTGATAGACACAGTGAGGGGGTGGGACATTAGGGCAGTGGGAGGGAGAAGGGATGGCTCATGGATGGGGGCAGGGAGGAATAGACTCTTAGGAAGTGTAAATGCAGGAGACCTCCACAGGATCTTTGGCAGAGATAACCCATATATGTAAGCTGAAGGGTGGATTCAGTAGCAGGGCCAAATGAAGCAAAGGAGCTGGTACAGCAAGAAGCTATACTTGAAACTCTAGTCACAACCCAGTCTCCTGGAGGCACCTGTCCCCCCTTTGAAGGTGCATACTAAGTGGTAAAACTGACAGTATTGTAGCTCAAGAAATTTGGAACAAACCTCATCAAAAATAGCTGAACTAATGAAACAGACCCCTATTTCTCTCCCTGCACAAAAATCAATTCAAAGTGCATCAAAGAGCTAGAAAATAGACTAGAATCACTGCAACTGCTAGAAGAAAATATAGGGTCAACACCTGAATATATTGGCACAGAACAAGGGTCTTCCTTAACAAGACACTTGGAGCTCAAAAAAGAAAATTGAGAATCAATAAGTGGGATGGCATAAAATTATAGAGCTTAAGCTTGTATACAGCAAAGAAAACAAAAGCATGAAAAGAAAGCCTACAGAATGGGAGAAAATCTTTGCCAACTACTTTTCTGGCAGGGGATTAATATCCAGAATACATAAAGAACTCAAAAAACTTAATATTAAAAAAATGGGCAAAAATTCTAAATAGACATTTCTCTCTCTCTCTTTCTTTTCTTTCTCTTAGTACTGGGGACTAAACAAAGGGGTGGTTAACCACTGAAACACATCCCTGGCCCTTTTTATTTTGAAATGGAGATCTCACTAAGTTGCTTAGAGCCTTACCAAGTTGCTGAGGCTGCCTTTGAACTTGTGATTCTCCTACCTCAGCCTCCTGAGCCACTGGACTTACAGGCATGCACCATCATGCTCAGCTTAAACAGACATTTCTCAAAAGAAGAAATATAAATGGCCAACAAATATGTGAAAAAAATGATCAACATTCTTAACATTCAGGGAAATAACAATCACAACTACACTGAGATTTCATCTCAGTTAAAATGGCAACCATCAAGAATACCAATAGCAATTGCTGGCCATGATATGGGAAAAAGTGTACAGTGATACCTTGTTTGTGTGACAGCAAATTGGTAGAACCACTTTGGAAAGCAGTATGGAGACTTCCCGAAAGACTAGAAATGGAATCACTATATGAACCAGACATTCTACTCCTTGGTATTTATCTAAAATCGGCATACTATAGAGACCTATGCAAACCAATGTTTAAATCAGTGCAACTCACAGTAGCCAAGTAACGCAGCCTAGGTGCCCATCAACAGACCAGAATGCATGAAGAAAAAGTGGTATAAATACACAATATAAGTTTTAATGAGCCATAAAGAAGAATGAAATTGTGTAATTTATAGGTGAGTGGATGCAATTGGAAAATGTCATGTTAAGTATCATGTTAAGAAGACACAAAAAGTCAAATGTCTAATGTTTTATTTCATGTGTGGAAGAGAGAAGAGAGAGAGAGAGAGAGAGAGAGAGAGAGAGAGAGAGAGAGAGAGAGAGAGAGAGAGAGAGAGAAAGGAGTTTTTTTTATAAAGAGCGATCTCAGAAGGTGTAGGAGAACAACAGAGTAGTGAAAGGGGTTGGAGAGGGAGGAAAGTGGCAAAAGCATGGGGAAGTACTGGTGTGCAAAATATACCAAATTATGCTATGTCCATGCATGAACATACTATAATGAGTCATATTTATAATTATACTACTACTACTACTACTAATAATAATAATAATAATAATAATAGAAGGGAGATGAGTAGAGGAGGGAGGAGGAAGGAAGGGAAATGAAAGGTAATGGGGAACAAGATTGATCAAACTATGTTATGTCCACGTATGAATATGGATAATAAATCTCACTGTGATATATAATTATAAGGCACCAATGAAGAAGAGCTGAACTAATGAAGAGGTAGAGATCATCCCCAGCTAGGGAGATAAGTGTGGTCCTGAGACTTGGAGGCAGGGGATGGTAGTACTTCACTGGTGTCATTGGAGAGCTGATTAGATTCTAATCTATGATTGAGATGTTGCAGTGAAGACTGAGAGAAATATAAATGGTAACATAACGAGATTGTTCTGACATTAAATATGAGAGGTGAGTGGGGAAGATGGCCTAACCACACTTCTGCAGCTACTCAGATAGGTAATGGTATGAGAATCCAGTGAGGAATGTGGGAAAACAGAATGAAGAAAAATTGTAAAGAGTATGATTTGGGGTCAATTTTCATATGTTGTCTTATACAGCTTTTGAATGAGGAAAACACCAGACAGTTAGGTAACATGGATCTGGAACTCTAAGTGGCAAATGAAGAGCTAATAAGAGATGAGTAACGGAAACCTGCAGAATGTATTCAAAGAATGATAAGAAGTAGTGGAATGAAGAGGATGCCGAGAATTCAGGGCAAAAAAATGTGGGCAATTAAGGGGGATGTTAAGAAATATGTTTCTTGTGGAAATTTTGGGGGATTCTCTCCAAGAGATATACGCATTAGAGAGATGATATAAATCATGGGATTGAGATCACCAATGACTGAGACCATATGATCAGTAAGACCAAAAGAAGATGTGGCTTTTCAAACTATTGACCTGTGGTCATATACATGAACTGGGAAAAATTCTCACTACTAATTCTCAGAAGTATCATAGGTGAAGATACTTACCCTGTAGCCCTATGTCCTAATATATCGTATTGTAGAGGAAGGAGACTAAGGGTCTGCTGTCAGCGACATGACTAATGAGAAAGTGCAACACAAAGAAGTGAATGCAATTATTAACAAAGGGAAGTAGTAAAATCAGTGCAACCCAGTTGTCTACTCTTCTCTTTTCTCTTGTCCATTCTCCACATGGTAAATCACAACTGTGTTCAAGGTAGCTGCTTCTGAATCTAAAGGGAGCAGGTGTACACTATATTGGGATGAGTTGTGTGACAAAACATTCCCTAGGAGATTTTAACACATATCCCCATGGATGAGAAACTCCTGCTTAGATCTGCAAATCAACCATTTTGTTCCTAAAGTTCCAGGTTTAAGAAACATTATAGCAATTGATGAAACCAAGTAGCCATCAGACAGTCGCCTAGGCAGGAAACACCATTTAATGACAATACACTTCCCAACCACCCAGCACTATTTAGGCAAAGCTGTACAGCTGTGGGGCATAATGCTCTTCCAGGATGTTCCTCTGACTCAAATATACGCTAGTTAAGAGAAGAATTGGCTACATTTCTCTTTTCTTCCTGCTTCCGGGTCCTGCCTTGGAGGTGGTATACTTAAGAGGAATCTGGAAAAGCCTCTCCCCATGTCTGTGCTCTCTCCACCAACCTCCATTGTGATTCAGAAACTCAAGTTACTCTAGAAAAAGGCCACAACTGGTTGTAGCATTGAAAAATCACTCATGCCATATTTTTCTTGTTTTTTTTTTTCATGCACATACTAAGGAAAAAAACAGGAGTTATTGAAGAAGAAATATGAATATTTATAGTTTCTAATATTGAAAATGAAGGTAAAATAAGCAATTTTGGCTCTTGTAGCCTCTGTGGCATTTGCTTTTCTTGGAAATGGTGTTTAACTGAGATCTGGTTTTTAAACTGCACAAATGCAGAATTTATTAATATTTTCTTGTTTTTTATTAGGCCTTTGTTTTCAAACACAAATGAGACATCTGAATTTATTAATAACTAAAAATGTAAATTTATGATTAGCATAAACTAAGCAAAGTGAAACCATTACAAAAGAGGCTACTTAAAGATGCAGGAGAGCTGCCTGATAAAAATCCATCAAAATAAGTCCAGAAGTGTTTCTTCTAGTTGAGAAAAAATAATGTAATTGGTAATTACAAAGCCAGAATGGAAAAGAATAGATGCACTTTAAATAGTTGATTAAGGTTCAATGGGTTTCGCTACAGTGTTTTGAGAAAAGAGGCTATTTAGTAGGTAAAGAAGAAGACCTTCTGAGATAAACAAATAGAATTAGGTAAAGACGTTTTCTCATTTATATCCAGGGGGGAAAAATCTCATCCTATCAGCTGCACACATTACAAATTAGTTTCATTAAAAAAACTAAACTATTTTCAGTATTTGCAAAGATTCCTTGTTTCAGATAAGGGCTGTCTTTCTCAAAGATCACATTTTTAAACATTCATTGATTGAAGGCACAATGAAATTAATTTTTGGCAATTCTCTGATATATATTTATGTTATTTAACAGAACATTCCGTACAATTTATTTTCTGATTTTTAAAATTTATTCATTTATTCTACAGATATTTCTGAGCACTCACAGTATTCTAGGCACTATAGTCAGAATTCTTAGCAAAAAAGTACACAATTTAATTTTGCTCTATGCAGAGTTGAGAGTGAAGACATTTTTTCCTCACATAATCACACAAGGACATAACTTCCTTTTATCCCTTCTCTTGTTGAAATTTTTTTTGGCATAAACATATTTTCACTTTTGACAAAAGAAAATAAGTTTAATTCTCACCACTGACAACAATTCTAGAGGCAGCTTTTAAGGTTCTTAAGTTTGATTGTCACTTGCTTTGCCTTGCAGGGTGCTCAGCACTGACATGGAACACACTGTTCTGCATTCTCCTCACTGCCCCTACATGACTTGTACTGCTTTGTTTTCTAGGACCTTGCTAAGAACTCTTACCTGGCTCAGGACAAGCAAACAACCTTATTGGCAAGCACAGCTTCAGGGCTATTTACATATGTTGATTTCTGTAGTCAGTTAGAAATTGACAGCTATGGCTGAGATTGACAGCTATGGCCTTCTTGAGTGATTGGAGGCTACCAAACCCTATTTCAGATTTGTTCAACTGAAAGAAAACTAAATTAAGCTAATCACATAAGGATAAGACAACCAAGATGATGGGTCAACAAGACAATTTAAGAGGCTAGATATACAACTTGGAGGGAATCATGACCAATGAGTGGGAGGCACCTGAAGTCAGGGTGACTGGGGAAGACATCAAGTCCCTTCTTGTGATCAGAGTTTGCAGATCAGACAAAGTGTCCACAGTTTCTAAATATATTTTCAACTGAGTGAGGCATGGAGAGTTATGTGAGTGTACACTTCTGGAGGTCTTTGCATTGAACTCCTGACTTCAACCTCCTCATCTACTTTCTTCTCCTACTCTTTCCCTCCCTCCCTCCTTTCCTTCCTTCTTTTTTTCTCATTTACTGACAAAAAAATACTATTCCTGTTTTATGAAGATGAAAAGCTTCTGTTTTAACTTCTCTCTAGGGCTTAGACCAACACAAATATATTTGTCCTCTAGAAGTAAAAATTTTAAAAAAAGTTTCATGGCTAAAAGCATGAGTTTCTTAGATGAACCTAGGTTCAAGTCTCTACTCTGTCATTTGGTATTTGTGTGACTTTCAACAATTCACTCATTCTCTCTAAATCTTTGTTCCTTCTTCTGTAAAACACAGATGGTGTTAGTATTTACCTTTTAGGTTTGCTGGAAGAATTAAATGATAAATAGCAGAACTGACTGGGTGGTAAGACTTCAAAAAATGTTTTTTTAAAGACCTTTGAATGAAGAGCTATCATAGTGCTTGAAAAAAGGACTTTAGAAGTAGATTTCAGGCCTATTGGTAAGGGGTTCTTCTGCCATTCACTGTTTTCAGACATTAGGGTACAAAACTTATTCACTGTTGTCTTTCTTATTGAGTATTTTTTCCAAACAATACTAGACATTCATTAAGTGTTTGCTTAAGGAATGTGTGAATGAATAAATGAATGATCTAGAATGGTAAATAAATTTTATCTTTTATACTAAGTCTGATTCATTGGTAGGGCTTACAACGAATTATTAGGATATGTAAGTGCCTAGCTGTACCAATCAATCTGACATCCCTGTTTAGCTAAGGCAGAGGCACAGAGAGAGGCAGTATAAATAATATAGATAGATGCATTGACCCCAGCCTCAGCTCATACTCTAGGGCAGGGAAGAGATAAATTTGTAACTAAGGAGATGATTATTTCCTCCTATGTCTACTCACTTTTAGTTAAGAGACAGAACTAATTTGCAACATTCACCTTGAAATGACTGGTATCTGAGAAAATTGTGTTGATCATAATCTAAACTCATTTACATAAACTACATAAACCATGGGCACTACTTCTTGTTTTTTCCAGGCTCAGAGACAGCTATCCCCAATTCCTTTCACATATTTTTTTTAGTTGTCACTTAATAATTATACATATTTATTGGGTATAGTATAATATTTCAACACACCTACATAATGTATAATGATCATATCAGGGTAACAAGCACCTCCAAGATTTATCTTTTCTTTGTGCTGGAAAAGTTCAAAATTCTTTTTTGAAGTTACTTTGAAATATTCAGTTAATTATTATCAACTATACTTTTACTATAATTGTGCTATAGAACATTAGAAATAATTCTTCCTATCAAACTGCACTCCCGAACCTAGTGATCATCCTCTCTCTGTCCATTCCTCTCACCTCCACATCTTTCCCAGGGTCTGGTAACCACTATTCTAGTCTATACTTCTTTGAGGTCAACATTTCAACTTACACATATAAGTGAGAACTTGTGGGATTTGTCTTTCTGTGCTTGATTTATTGCACTTAACATAATATCTTACAATTCTATCCATATTGCTGCAAATGACAAAATTTTATTGTTTTTATTATTGAATAATATTTCAGTATATATATTCAACATTTTTTGATTCATTCATCTGTTGATGGTCACCTAGGTTGATGCCCTATCTTGATGTAAGTATATGAGAGCACAGGTATCTTTTTCCACTCTTGAGTGTGTGTATATATATATATATATACACACACAGTAGAGAGATTGATGGATCATATGGTAGTTCCATTTATAGATTTTGAGTAACCTCCATATTGTTTTCAGTAGTGGTTGCACTAATTTACATTTCAACCAACAGTGCATGAGATCTTTATCTTCACCAGAATTTCTTATGTTTTGTCTTTTTGATAATGCCATTCTAATTATAGTGAAATAATTTCTTATTGTGGTTTTGATTTTTGTTTCTCAGATGGTTGGTGATGTTGAATTGTTTTTATATACTAGTTGACCATTCATATATGCTCTTTTGAGAAAAGTCTGTTCAGGTCATTTGCCCATTTTTAAATCAGATTACTTTTTTTGTTGTTGAGTTCCTTATTTTCTATGGAAATTCTTTGTTGGATAAATAATAAGCAAAATTTTTCTCTCATTTGGTGTAGACTGCCTCTTCATTCTGTTTACTGTTTCTTTAGCTGTTCAGAAGCTTTTCAGGTTAATGAAATCCCTTTTTTCAACTTTTATTTTTGTTATCTATGCATTTAAGATCATATCCAAAAATCTTTGCCCAGGCCAATATCTTGAGATGTTTCTCATGTTTTCTTCTTGTTGTTTCATTGTTTGGGTCTTACATTTAAGCCTTTAGTCTATTTTAGTTAGTTTTTATACATGGTGAGAGACAAGGGCCTACTTTCTTTTCCCCTGCATGCAGACACATTATTTTTAAGATCATATTTCATTTAGGTATTGGAGCATCTTACATCCAGTTTTCTATCTAACAGATTCTATTCCATTGAGATAGATCAGAAATAGCAGTAGAGATTTTTAAATGTGAAAAAGGAAGACTCCACAAAACTGATTCATACCTCTTAGTATGGTGTAAGGTATTTCTATTTTTGCAAAATTCACAAATGAGTCCTAAGGATAGCATTAATTGAAAACTACTGTGACACTAAATGCTTTTTATTAAATTCCTTTTAATTATGGTTTTAAATATTATTATTTGTGGATCTTTGTTTCCAAATCCTTAGAATGATGTTAGAAAGTTACCATGAAGATTAAGAGGAATGTTTGGTACTAGACATTTGGTAAATGCTCAACAAAACACTAGTCATTAATATTTGTATCATAGAAAAGATGTTAAAAAATGTCATTCTAAATCTGAAGGGATTTGAGGTATTTGGAAAAATGCAATATTGTTATCACTATGAACAGTCTTTTAAATCTATTAAATGCTGCTGATTTATCCAGAATGATCCAGGAATTAAATATTTTAATTAACTTACTTCCCTGGGCTGACCAGAAAATAAATTTTGATTTAATTCTCATTGCTAAAAATATTTCTAAAGTTTAGTAGTCTCTTCTGCTTTAATAAATCTAATATAGAATATGTAATTGAGTCAGTTTTGATAATTGAAGTATAACAGTGATATTGAAAACTTAAAACTTTAATTGTACAGCAATATAAGCCTTGCTTATTGAAGAATAGAATAAAGGTTTCAGACACCCAAGTCCTATTTGAGAGGTTGTTATACTGCTCTTGTTTGTTTCTTTATTTCTAACATAAACCATTGTTTCATTCATTCCTGGTAGTCACCTTGAAGAGAATTGTTGTTAGAGCAAAAACATCTGATATCAGTCCTAAAGAATTGTCTCCCCTATTTGCAGCCTTTAAATTCACCTCTCACCGAAAGGTAGAAACAACCAAGACTGGTTGTTTAGCACTTTGGGATACATTTTAAGGAGGACAAGAGAAGAGACTGAATCTTTTGGTATTCTAAGCTGTATATGTTGAACTATACTGGGAGGCCATTATTTACATGTCAAAAAGTAAAAGGGTCACTTTCTTATAATCATACTTGCCTCACCATATTCTCATGAAGAAAAAGATTTGTAAAGGTGCAAAAGGGTGGGGTCTTTGTCTATCTTGTTTACTAATCTACCCCAAATGTCTAGGAGAGACCTCCAGGAAATGTGCATTGTGTGAATGAAATTGTTTGTTCTCCTTTCCTTACCATGTGAAGCAACACAACACTTTATTATACCTTTCTAATGGCACTTATCATATTTTATTTAGTCTAGCTACTCTTATGTCCTCTCTTGCATTATATGATAAACTCATTTAGCACAGAGCTGTCTCCTCTCACAACTTTGTTTCCCTTGGAATACAGCAGAATTTGACATAGCTCAGTAAATGTGTTTTGAGTGGAATGTATGTTGTAAGTAAACACGACCTCTTACATAGTGTATGTAAAGAATGTTCATTGTGCTATTGTTAAAAATTTGACAAATAGAAATCCCAAATCTTCCAAAAACATTTAGTATAAAGGGAATTTCTGGCAACGTTTTATCTCTTCTTTTAATATTATTGAATATCACTGATTGGTTTTTCAACTTTGAATGTGTGGTGACTGTTTTAATGACACAAAATCTCACAAATATGCAAGACCTATTAAACTAGAATTCTTTGAGATCTGAAAGTTATTCTAAGCAGTGCAGTTCTTTTTTTTTTTTTTTTTTTTTTTTGCAGAAAGTTGTCAGTTTTGAGCTCAATGGGAAAGATGAGGAAATGGGTTGATTCCTTATTTGTATCCTGTGTTAGATGGATGTAATTCATTATTCACTAGTTACCTGGGGATGTACTTCATCAACTGATGCATTTAGAATGTAGCTGCTTTGTTTCTTCTAGAATCTAGCCTTTCTCAGCCTATCAGTCATTCCCAAATCTCCTTACTGCTTCCCCAAAAGTAGTATGTCAATATCATGATTTTATTGATAGCCACTTACCTCCTGTTCCACTTTCCCTAAACTTTTTTATTATGTCATTGCATCTGCTGGCTTAGCCCTTTCATGCTGATCATTTGTTTTGCCCCCAAGCATCTAGCCTTTAAAAATATAGTGCATCTTACTAGCTTATTGAATAAGAGATATATAGCTGTGCTTGGATTCAAGCATGCCATGCTTACACAGTCAGTCTTACTAAAGCACTCTAACTTGATAATACTCTTTAATTCCCATGATGGCCTGCCAAATTTGGTAATTTTGTGTGATTGTTTATCTTCCAGTGTATCAAAAAACTTAAGCAGGATATTGATTTAAGACTGAAAGATTTGATACCCTAGAAAACACTGTATTATTCAGTCCACCTATTTTCAAATGCAAAGATAATTTGCATAGTGATGATCCTTACAAACAAACAAGAAACAATACATGTAAAATATCTAGTTTTCAGGTAAATTTGGTTCAGTTTCATATTATATTCTCACGTACAAGCTAAAGATTAATGGCTTAGAAAGATTTTTCTAAAATAAGCTCAAAATTTGCAAGACAATTAATAAAGAAAGGGAGCAATAATTTTCAACCTACCTAGAAGATGAGCTTTAAATGCATTCAGCAAGTAGAGAATGAGCAATGTGTGATACTAATCATTGTATATTTGAAAAATTTTATTTTACCTGGGTGTTAGAGACAACTTTTCAGATGATTAAAAATGTAGAGAAAAGTTGGTTTACTTCAGAGATAAGGATAAAAATTTTAACTTTGCTGCATATAAATTGTTCATTCAAAATGGTGGCATAGCTAGGGATCAGCACTATACTATAAAGTTATATTGTATAGTTATATTGTATAGATAAATAGTCATCACTTAAAGGCATTATTTAAAAAGATGTAGGTAGAAGTCAGAGTGAGAACACTAAATGTAAATCAACTATTCATAGAATGTGATCCCCAATTTACGAATTAGTGTCTTAATGGCATATTATAGTATTATTACAATATGTGATAAAGATGTTTGTGACCACCTTTCCCCATTAAACTGAGAGTTCTTCCTATGGGGAGGACTTTAATATTCATCATTGTATTTATAGCATCTAACCTAGCACTTAGCATAGAGCAGATTTGCATTATTTTGTGAATAAAGTTATATATCAATAAATTAATAAATTAAATATAATAAGTAAAATGTGACAAAATCATTCATAGATGTATTAAGAGAGATTAGAAATGAGAAATAATTAGTTCACCATAGTTAGCATTTGACAGGATCTTTTAAGATATGATTTCTGTAACAGAGTAAAAATTTAATAATAATATTGAGAAACTTGAGAAGTTAGAAAGGAGACAACATAACTACTTGGAAAAAATAGGATTTATATTCTAATAAATTCACCCAAAGATTAGGTAAATCCCTGTGGAATTTTACTATTGAAATTGATAAATGGACAAGCATCTTAACCTTAAACTTTCAAAAATGTGTCTATTTAGTTGTCCTTAAGAATAATTTTTAAGTAAATTTTAAAATAATGACACATCTGATGTCAGTTAGAAACAGGTTAGGCTGACAGTTACAAAGACCCACATCCTTATTTGCCCTGAAACTGGTTTAAACCAGATACATGTTTGAGTCTTGCTGGTGTACACATGTGAACAGGTAGGTAGTTCCATGCTTAGCTCTTTGTACACAAGAGAACTGAGTTCTGTCTTGTTTACCATCTTTAACAGATCAAGTATGAGTTAAAGGACTGAATCAGTCCTTAACATTGTAAGTATGAGCAGTTCTGCAAATAAAGGCTATCATGGTTCTTAAAATTGTTATTTGTAAAAAATAATAATAAAGTTACATGTTTTACATATTATAACATATAAATGTAAAAAAAAATATTATTACTTTTTACCTTTCAACATAGCCCAGGACCTCTATAATATTAAATAGAAGTTTTGCTATATGCATACAAGAGATTAGAAATGAGAAATAATTAGTTCACCATAGTTAGCATTTGACAGGTCTTGTAGTTATGCCAAACCTATGGTCATGATTACAAAATCCTACCCCTAATTTATTACATATTTGTTTAATGTTTTTAAACACTGATATTTAAAAATGAATGTAGTATAATTTTTGCTAGTGAAAGACAAATTATTTTCTAAGTCCCAGCTTTTTATACTTTGAACAGTTGTCATAAAACTTTACATTTACTCACAAACTTTCTTTCATAAAAGCATACTTTTTTCTTTTATGTATATTATATCTTTTACATGATTTTTATCTCTCTGAGATAAAAAATATTTTAAAAACAATTTACAATAGAGTTTATCTTTACAATGCTCAGTGCAAGTATTACATTTGGAAATCAGAAATATTGTGCTAGTTTGCAAATGTTACATTATTTGCTACTAAAAATACTACATGTTTTTATAAAGTGCTATATGTTGCCTGAAGTTTGGACTTGTTAAATTGTTCATGGTTCACATAGTACACTCTTTCAAATGTTAAGCATCACTTTGAAAATATGGCATACTGACCCTCTTTGTATCTAGAGATGCAATTAAAAATAATGGTCTAAATATTCACGTAGTAGAGAATGTTGGCAATGTGACTCTGAGGCTATTCATTTGACCTTCTTTTGTGGTTTGCGGGCGTGCAGTTTGTTTTTAAATGGATGGCATGTTTAAGATCTACAGTCATGTCATTTCTTTTCCCTGACAATTAGTAAGATAAAGAAAGAGAAAACTTTCATGGAGAGAGATTCCACCTAGGCTACAGTCCACAGATCAATAACATCTAGTATTTCCATATGTAAATATGTTCTAAGCCCATCTCTAGGGACTGGGGAGAGATCAGCTTTGTATAAACAGAATTTTTATTTGATGACTAAACAATAGATTAAAAAAATGTGCTGTGGTTTTTCACAGAGTGTTTTGGGGATTTGGGAAAGATGTACAGACACAATCAATTAAAAGCAAGCTAGAAGAAAGGGTTTTTAATGTATTCCTTATAAAGAAATGATAAAATTTTAAGATGAAAGATATGCTGATTAGCCTTATTTAATTATCACCCAATGTATACATGAATCAAAACAGTATGTACTTCATAAGTATGTATGTTTATATGTCAGTTAAAAAGGAGAGGAAAGACAGGCTACTCAATATTCTGTAATCTTATAACCTGGGAAAACATTGAATACATTTTCTAGATAAGAGAAGTCTTGTCTGACCATCTATATTGTGTCCCATTCTATATTCTTATAACATATTATCCTTTTTATAGTTTACTATGCATTTAATTTTAAAAAATTCGTTGTTTTTCTTCTGATCATCTGGATAAATGTTAGTTTTTTTTTTTAATAGGAGACACATCTGTTTTTTTTCCCCACTAATGTAATTCCAGAAATTAGAACAGTGGTTGCTTAATAAATGTAACAAATTGATGAATGATGATGAATTTTAAAACCCAGTTATTTCATGAGAAATAAATATGTAACTGTCTTTAGTGCTAATAATATAAAATTTTGGGTAAACATAGGCATAAGAGAAATTCTTTGGATAGTCAGGGGACAGATCCTAGAATCAAATGAATACTAACGCAGCACAAGTGGCTCCAGGAGGGCAGAATGTGGAACCAACAGGTAGACTCTAAAAGGCAGTCCATCAGAGTGAATCAGCCATTTTTAGTTTTGCTGTTACAGTGAACAATCATAAAATTCCAGCGAAAGAAAGATTTTTTTTTCAGAAATTAAAAAAATCAATAGAGATTCAAACTCTCTCTCCCTTCTTTGTCCTGTGTTTTATATTTGCTTATGTACGTAATATTTCTTATGATTTTTGTTCCTTCTTTTGGATTTGAATTACTAAGTGCTATAATGCTTTTTAGCCAAAAGAACATCCTTTAGTTTGTCTTTTAGGTTAGGGTTAGAAATAAATTCTATTTATTTATTTTAAATCTAAGAATGTCATTATTTATTTATTTGTTTTGGTACCAGGAATTGAACCTAGTGCTTAACCACTGAGCAACATCCCAATCTGCCCCCCATCCCATTTTTTAGTGTTTTATTTAGAGACAGGGTATCCCTGAGTTGTTTAGAGTCTCACTGAGTTGCTGAGGCTAGCTTTAAACTTGCAATCTTATTGCCTCAACCTCCCAAGCTGCTAGGATTATATGTGTGCACCACCATGTCAGGCTAGAATGTCATTATTTTAATCCTAACTTTTATCAATGGTTTTGCTGGATATATAATTCTTAATTGGCTATTTCTTTTCTTATAGTACTTTAAATATGCTATACCATTATCTTCCATTCTCCATTGTTTCGGGGATTACTGTTTATTCATGCTGTTTTTCTGTATTTGAATGTTTTCCTCTTTAATTTTCTGTTGTTTGTCTTTGAGCAGTACATACACACACACACACACACACACACACACACACACACACATATAAATATAACTTTGTGATTATTTCTCTTGAAGTTATTTAAGCTTCTCAGACCTGAAGATTAATGTTTTTAAATCAAATATGGGAAGCTTTCTGTCAACAATTTTTCTTTTTTTTCCTGCCTTTTTACTTCTGTCTTTTCTACAAAGGACTGCTACCATTACTTATATTTCATGTTTGATTTTGTTCCATAAGTCTCTAAGGCTCTCATCATTTTTCTTCCATCTTTTTCTTCTTTGTTCTTCATACTGTAGAATTTTGATTGTTCCTTTTCATGTTCTCTGATATATTTTTATTTTACCTCAAATGTTCTTTTGAGTCCATTTAGGGTTTTTTTTCAATTTCTATTAATAGTTGTATTTTCAAGTATTAGGATTTTCATTAAAATAATTTCTGTTTACTTATTTGTTCAGTCATTGTCACATTTTTTATTTAATTTTTAAAATATAGTTTTCTTTAATTTTCTGAGCATATTATAATAGCTGCTTTTAAAACTTTATGAAGTATGATGTAGAGTCCAGTTAGACCATTTTTATTAATGATGTCCAGTTAGATCATTTCTCTTTAATTTTCTGAGCATATTATAATAGCTGCTTTTAAATCCTTATAAAGTATGATGTAGAGTACAGTTAGACCATTTCTATTAATGGTGTGTGTGTGTGTGCCTGTGCCTGTGTGTGTGTGTGAGAGAGAGAGTGTGTGTGTGTGTATTGGCTTATTTTACTTTTTACTGTTTCTTTGAATGTCTTATAATTTTTGGTTAAAATTGAACATTTTTTGGCAATATATAGCAAAAATCCTGGAATATATATATATATATATATATATATATATATATATATATATTTTAATGTTGTTGTTTTGCTTTTCTTTTTATTTTTTACTTACCTGGATCTACGCTGCAGAATTTTTTAGTTTTTTATTTTAATTAATTATTATTTCTTTAGTCTGACTGTCCAGTGTTTCCTTCTGTCTCTGTATAGCTTAGTGGTGAGTCAATGACTTGAGCAATGGTTACACTCCATACCTCTGACTATTGCTCTATGCATGGGTTGTGGGATACATTCAAAGTTTCAGCTAGCTGTCAACTCTGCCTTGGCTTTTTGTTTACTGGTCTCTATCAGGTATACAACACGCAAGTAATTGCGTAGCTTTTAAGTCAGCCTTACCTTAGCCCTTCTTTTGCTCTCATTTCCACTTCTTGTCCCAGCTGAACTACAACTTTGAACTATCTAAACTACAGTGTTTTCATATTCATTTCCTGCTGAATTTGTCATTTTTGAACTGGCAAAACCAGAAGTTTTTACTGTCATCCCAAACTGAGTCTGCTCTCTCCACTAACCATGCTACTGGTGTTGGAGAAAGCCTCTCCATGGTTTTTATTAACTGAGCTGGAGGAATAGAAACATCCGGACGTAAGAAGGGCACAGATTTCTGCTGCTCCTACCTAAGTCTATAGCAGGTTTTGAGAATTAATATCAAATCATTGTTTGGTTTTGATCAGTTTGAAAGTGTCGTTTATTTATTTATTTTTGACACTTCAGTTTAGTTTATCTATTCTTTTTTTTTTCCTTTCCAGAGGATTTGCCTACTTCTTTATGTTGTCATGACACAAAGACACAAAGTTATTTCTCTACATTTTCTTATTGCATGAAAGTTTTTTTTTAAATCTGTTTTTGTATTTATGGATAAAAAGATTATGAGGACAAACAATGTGTTTTCCTTTCTTCTTTTTTTATTTTATGTGTTTTATTAGTGCATTATAATTATACATAGTAGTGGAATTCATTTTAACATATTCATACATGCATGGAATATAATTTGCTCCATTTGAATCCCCAGTACTTCTACTACATTTCCTCCCCTCCCATCCCTTTCCCTCTATTTTATTGGTTTTTCTTTCTATTTATTTATTGTTTTTTTTTAAGTTGGTGCTTTATACACACACATAAAGGTGGAATTCACTGTGGCATATTCGTACATGGTATACATAGCACAATTTGGTCAATTTCACTCCACAGTTTCTTTTTTTTTTCTCCTTTCCCTCTCCCCTCTCACTTAATCCCCTTCCTCTATTACACTTACCCTCCTTTTCCCCCAATTTTGCCCTAGTTTTCACATAGGATAGAACACTTTTGATCATTGACTTTCTGAGTTTGGTTTATTACACTTAGCATGACATTCTCCAATTCCACCCATGTATCTTCCTTTCTTTTTATTATATTTTTCTATATACAATATCTGGCAGGGTGCCTAACCTCTAGAATGCATACCATCAAGAGGGACCCTTAATGTAAACCTTGGGTTATGATAATGGTTCAATGAAGATTCATCAATTTTAAAAATAAGGATAATCAAGCACCAGAGTACAGCCTCTGGACAAAATATATTTATATTCCTCCCTAGTTCAAAAACTACCAACCTCTCTCAGAGTTCCCCAAATATCTCATCTCTATTATAGCATCATCTCATTGTCTAGAATTTCATCATCTAAAATCCAAGCAGGGTGTGGTGGTGGTTATTCCTTGGTTAGACTTTCTTAAGTTCAGCTCCTTGAATACAGTTTCTCTAAATCTTTATATTTATGAACTTATCAACCATCCTTAATTAGCCAACATATAATTTTAGGCAAAGCATAGATAACTGCTGTAAATTCCTGTTCAAAGGAGGAGAAAATAATAGAAACAGAGGGTTGACTCATGAATCCAAAGGAATTCTGAAGTCCTGTTCAAATAATAGATTTTGTTTCAGTTCTCAGTACTATCTCTGCCCAAGATGAATTCTCCAAGTCTCCAAATTCAGCTGTATAGAATTTTGCTTGTACTTTTCAAGCAATAATTGGTAACCATGTGCATGGCTTTGTGGTTTTCTCAGTCTCCTTACTGACAGCATTTGTGAGACCAAACCATTTCTTAATTTTGCACTATCTCTGTTCTTTTGGGAGTGATTCGTAGTGTTTCTGCTAAGATACTTATTTAAAACTTTGTAGATATCCTGTGAATCTTATTGGAGTTCCTATCATAAATCAATAACCCCACCCTAAAATTGATTTGATTTTTTTCTACTTTGTTTGGGCTTCTACTAAGTCTGGTGAGGGCAGATATCCTTAAACATTTTAGAATTCCTGTTGCTTAACTAGTTTTTAGGTCCAAACTGTGGATCTTTCTGAAACTCGGAAAGAAATTGTTGGTAATACCTGTTGCTTCATGTTTCAGGTTTTTTTTTTTTTTGAGTGTCCCCAGGATTTGATCACATGGCTCAGAAGCCGTTTTCCTAATTGTAGCATTGTTTACCATCTGAAGAAATATAGAATTTCAACACCAGTAAGTCTTGGGTTTTTTCTATTTAACAGTTCTTAACTCTCTTCTCAAATTTTACTCTCAGCAACATACATAAACCAGTTAGCATCTTCAACACTATACTTTGAAATCTTTTGAGCATAACAGTTCCTTAGATACATTTTCTACTTTCTATACTACTATCTACTACTAAATACTTGAAACCCTTATCCTCCAAATGGCACTAAAATTTTCTTGCTGTTCTTTTTTTTAAAAAAGTTTTTATTAGTACATTATAGTCATATAATAATAGTGGGATTCATTTTGAAATAATCATGCATGCATACAAACATGGAATAGAATTTGCTCTATTTCAGTTCCCAGTAATTCCTCTTTTCCTTCTCCTCCTCCTTCTCTGTTCTTTAAGACCTCTTTGTGTTCTCCTCAAAATTATCACACCTTCACAAACACTTTCTTCAGGGAAGGCATTTCACATTTCATTGACACTAATTTCTACTCAAATTTCCCTGTTCCTACTTGGGCCCAAATTACCAACTTAGTATCTTTTGTCTGGGACTGCTCCAGAATTTAATAGTTTAAAAACAAAATTGTATTTTCATTGTGTGTTTCTTAGCCAACACATACATCCACGTTAGATCCCTTGGATAGAGATATTCCGTCGTTAAAGATGATATTTAAATTTTTTCTGAGGCAGCTGGATTAATTTGAGTCACAGAAATATGTGAATTATACTGGATTACTTCTAGATCTGTTTTGTCCATTTGTATTCATAGGAAGCAAGCCAGAGAAATACGTGCAGTATGTTTTATTTTTCAAAACCCCAAAAATTGTAGAAAAATGAGAGATTATCTAAAACTGCAATTATTAACTTCAGATGAACATTGAAAATTAGTGAGCTGTTCATTCTGTTAACATAGATATTAGATGATTTGTTGATTGTGTTCTATTTATATTTGCTGGATAGTTGAGAGAAAAGTAATAAAGGCTTTTATAAGAAATACTCTGATGTTTATGAAAAAAACTACCAGGAATTCAACACTGATTTTGTAATTTTGAATTGTGCAAGATAGACCAAGGAAGGAGAATTGCAGGGGGAGTCTCTTAGAAATTGGTTGATATTTTTTTAGTAATATAAGTGATGTGCAACTAATCTAATTTAATTAAATTTAGAATTGTAACAGACTCTTTGAAGACTTAGTGAAATGCTTTTCTTTTGTATGTCTCCTTAATGCTGAAATGCAGTACATTAAACTGAATAAGAACAATAGGTAGTTTCGACTAATCTCATCTGCAACTCCATCTGATCGAATGAGAAGATTTTAATTAAAGCTGGACTTCTTTCAGAAAGAGGAACTATTGTAACAAACCATAATTAAGTTGATTTTTCCATAGTGCATAGGTCATGCATTCAGTTTTTCATTGTATCTGGTTCTCCTACTGCTATATTTTTACCTTTAACATTTCTGTTTGCATATTCATAACAAACTATGAATTTTGTATTTTCTATAACAGTATATTACTCACTGGCCTCACCGATGATCTCTGTAATGATATTCCATCTTCAGAAACTATGGGGGACCTTTCTTTCCTACTCATTATCCTTTTTAATCATACCTGTAGATAAGATATCATTTCTTGCTAAAATTTGTGTTATAAAATTATACACATGGATATAAAAGACATATCAATGTATTATTTTTCTTTTACTGAAATTAAAAATAATTAACTATGGTTATAACTCCACTAACCTAATTAACTTGGAAATGTATAGTTAATAAATTTTTTTTAAAACCCTCAATCCTCTCATAAGACATATTACAATCAAGATGTTTGAAGGTCTGAAGTATAAATATCAAGGAAAATATTTAATATATGTGCTTTCAGTTAATGAATTTATACCTTAAATATCCTGACAAATTATGGCAAAATAGCAATGCAATCGGATCAAACAATAATGACTGATAATTAGAACAATATTGTCTAAAATGCATATATATGAAATAATATCTCTTAGTGACAGAAATGACAGTGCTGTCCATAATTACTTGGCTAGGTGGGGGCTTGACTCCATGATCTCTCAAGTTAATTGTTGGTGTTCATCATTTTTTCCCTTCTGTTCTTAAGGTCTTTTAAAAAAATCTTTTCACCCACCCCAAACAAAAACAAACGTTTTATAATTACTTACTTTAAAAACTCTGTCTTTTAAAATTAGTTACATTGAATTTGGGGTCTAAAATACATGTGCACAAGAAAGTACATGTGTACCCACCTCATGGTTTTAAGGAGACTGTATTTGCTTGTCAAGCCTCCTGAATGTCCTCCCCAATCTTGATTCTTCCCCTCTTACCCCATCTAAAAATTTGTATTTGTCATTTCTTTTCTTTAGGTTTGCTATTTATTCATGTCCCTATGTATTATAAAATACTATTTCCTTTTTTAGATCTTTCATGTTATGATAGCTTAATCATATTCTCTATATTTGTTTACAACTCAGTTTTTTCCTGCTGAAACTTATGTTTCTAAGATTTATCCTTATGTTTTTTTTTCATGTGGCAATAATTTATAATTTTCCAGCATATAAATATATCAAAACCTACTTCTTATTACACTTTAAATGGATATTTTGATTGCAATTTTCCTTTACTACAGTGTTGATTTGTATGTTCCAGAATCTGTGTTTTATTGAACAGCTCTGGGCACAGATATCTAAGGTTGGTAGGTTACACATCCAGACAAAACTGCTGCATCAGACATGTGGGCATCAGCTTTGTAAAATAATGCTAAACTATTTACAGAGTAACTGTAACTTTACATTTTTGCCAATCTGTAAGTTGTAAATATTAATTTTTTAGAAATTTAATTTGAATTTCTCTGATGATTAATAAAGTTGAATATATTTTCACATGGTTATGGACTATTTAGGTTTCTTTTGCAGAGAGCTTTAGTCCCTTTGAGCTGCTATACTAAAATGTCATAAACTGAGTGGATTACAGGAAGCAGAAAGATATCTCTCATAATTTTGGAGGCTAGAAAGTCAAGCTCAAGGTGCTGGTGGATTTGGTGTCTGTTGACAACCCACTTCCTGGTTCACAGACCAGTGTCTTCTCACTGGGTCTTTCCATCATGGAAGATCCAACACATCTCAGAGACTTCTTGTAAGGGTACTAATCCTGTTTATAAAGGCAAAGCCTTCATGACCAGATCCACTCCCAATGACACCACCCACCTGCATCATCAAGCTGATGATCACGTGTCAGTATGTTAGTTTCAAGAGGATGCAAACATTTAAACCATTACCTCTTCAAGTCTTTTTCCTTTATGCTTATTAGACTTTTCTTTTTCCTCAGTGATTGAAAAAAGATATGTACTCGGTATATGCAATTTTTGTCAATTATATGTGTTTCAATGATCATCTCCTATTTTTGCTTTGAAATTTAATTATCTTTATGGTATAATTAATAACCAGAAGTTTTAATTTTAGTTAAATTTATCTGTAATTTGCTTTATGAATGGAGCTTTTTGTCTCTGTTTTAGTCATTTTTTTTCATTGCTTTAGCTTTTAGTTAAAGCTTTTAGCAGTGAAATATATATCCCCTGACCAGAAAAATTGTAGACAAGGAAAATTTTATCTGGGGGCTCATGGTTCCAGAGGTCTCAGTTCATGAACAGCTGGTTCCATTTCTTGGGGCTTGAGATGAGGAAATCCATCATGGTGGAAGGGTGTGATGAAGGGAGACCGCTCACACAATGATTAGGAAGCAGAGGGACTGCACTTGCCAGATATAAAATATATACCCTGAAGGTATACCCACAAAGACCCACCTCTTCCAACCACACCCTACCCACCTTCAGTTACCATTCAATTAATCCCTTCTGGGCATTAATTCACTGATTGGGTTAAGGATCTCATAATCCAGTAATTTATCCTCTAAACCTTCTTGCATTGTCTCACATATGAGCTTTTGGGGACACCTCATATCCAATCCATAACTGTCTTGTTTATGAAATCACTTTCTGTCCAAAAGTCAGAGGTTTTTTTTTTTTAACATTGTTTTACCAATTTTTTTATTTTACTTTTTGTATTTAGGACCTTGATTATGTGAAACTGTGTTTTGTTTTTGAAGTGAAACAGTGGAGAAATTTCTTTCTTCGTGCATGCACATTTGTCTCTAGTGTTATTAAATAAATAAGCCATTATTATTTACTGACCTTAAGGGACAACTGTCATAATTAACTTAATGTTAATATGAATTGACTTTTTGATTATTTTGTTCCATTGGCAATTTTCGATTTCTACAATGTTTTAATTAATTTAAATTTATGCTAAGTCAATATCTAGAAAAGCAAATTCTTTTGTTTTGCTTTCAGAATACTGGGACCATTCTTGATTATTTTCCTCCTCATATACATTATAAAATCACTAGTTAAGTCTCATAAAAAAAGCGTTTTATGATTAGGATTGCACTATTTTCTTGGATCAACAAGGAGATAATTAACCTCTGATTATATTCAGTCTCCTCATTTGTGAACATGTCATATTTACCATTTGAATTTCTAATTCAATATTTTTTATTAAAGGCATAAAAGCACTAAATGTTTATGTACCTGCTAACAGAACTTCAAAAATACATGAAACAAAAGTTGATAGAATTAAGTGGTGAAATAGGACAATTCATAATAATTATTAATGCTATCATTACCTCTTTCTCAATAATTCATATAACAGGTCCAATGGAAATTAGTAGGAACAGGGAACACTTGAATAGCACTGTCAACTAATTTGTCCTAATTTTCATCTTTATAACCCAACATAAGCAAACCACGGATTCATTTTAACTTCACAAAATATATTTATTAAATTAAATTATATTCTGGTTCATAAAACAGATGTTAATAAATTTTAAAAAGACTTAAGTCTTCAAAGTGTAGTCTCAGACCACAATTAAGTTAAATTAAAAATAAATATTAGATGTCTGAAAAGTTCCCAGACCATATCAAGTTTTGACTAGATTCAGGAGAACCTAGGCCATTCATACTTTGCAGGTTGAACTTTAAGTGACTAAAAGTTGGGTTAATATCTTCTATTGTAATTAGGAAATTTGTGTGTGTGTGTTTTCTTTTTTAAATGTAATTTTAAACTATTAAGTGCTATCTTAGTTCATTCCTGTTACTGTAATAAAATATCTTAGGTTGGCTAATTTATAATAGTAGAAATTTATTTCTCTTGGTTCTGCAGGTTGAGAAGTCCAAGATCAAGGAACCAGTGGATTTGATGTCTGACAAGGACCATTCCTCATGGACAGTGTCTTTTATGTATTTCATAAGACAGAAGAAAAAGGGGCAACTACCACTCTCACCTCCTGATAGATTCACTAATCCCATTTGTGACTCAGTCATCTCCTGGAGGGCTCACCTCTTATACTATCACATTAATTCTGTGTTTCAGTGTGTGACTTTGGGGGAACATATTCAGACCACAGTAGATGTATATGAATTTAAACTTGCTGTTATTAAATGCTCTATTTTTCTTGATTAATAGATTTTTGTCTTAATGTCTATTTTTCTAATACTAATTGCTATATCAAGTTTTTTAAAATTGGTATTTACCTTTGTGTATTTTTAAATCCTTTTACCTTGAGCATGCCCCTATTCATATGTTTGGGGTGTACCAGCAAAAAGTTTAAATATGTTTTTTAAAATCTTGTCTTCTGGGGGAACATTTTATCAATTTGGGCTTTTTTGGTCATTAATCATATTTTAATTTCTAATATTATGTATACTTTTTATCATCTATGTAAGACATGATGATGCTCCATGAGGCCTGTACCCTTATGGAGGCTGTTAAGAGTTACTGATACCCTGTTCCAGAGTCTAGGATTCTATATTTTGAGAAGTGAAATGACCAGTGGTCACTATAAATAATGTGCGATGGTCTGAGGGATAAAGGACATCTCAATGAGCTCTTCCACTGTGACTCTATTGTAGACTTGTTCATCTGTGAGTCAAAAGATTCCTGGGGTTCTTTACCCCAAAGAGAAATCTTGGCTAAGAAGTTGAAGATGCCATTGACTGGACTAGACAAAAGAGTCTGTAAAAATGTGTAGATAAGGATGATTGTTGGGTAGGGTATCCAGTGTTGAATGACTGATTGAGGTTCAGTCAATTTAGCTGACACTTGGATTCCATCCTTCATCAGAAACATACAGTCGAAGAATGAAAAGCAGCAGCTAGCCAGTAAGTTTTATGGCATGTAATGTTGCAGCTGCCACCTTTACTATATGAATTCTTTTTGCTGCTTATTCTGTTGATACCAAGGGACTCTTAAGCAAGCTAAGGGGTGGAGAAAAGGGGCAATCCTTTCCATTACTGTGTCATTTGACAAAGAAACGAGGAAAATACATTCCATCTTTCACTAGCTCCTATAGGTGGGAAAAGTCAGAGAACCAAGGCTTGGCTCCATTTCCAAGGAAGGAGACTTTAGTGACCATGCTGAACTCAAAGGCTGCTGTTACCATGACCCAATGAATAATGAGCAACTATATATGAAGGGTCATAGGCTTTGGTCTAGTAAAACCTTTTGTTTTCAGGAGAACCCAGTGTGCAGCTTGTCCTTGCCACCTTAATGACATATAGTATGGGATCAAGGAGGGCTATTTATTTATTTATTTTGCACTGGAAACCCATGTGCAATTTATGGTCATCATGGGTACATCAGAAACTCTTGAAACAATAAGAGAATGTTGCTAATGCCCTTAGAACGGAGGAAGTTGGTTTTGCAGTATAAATGAAGTGCTTGTAGTATTGCAATTTGGATAGATTCTACTATTTTGCTGTAGGAAGTTCTATTCAAAGTTGGCTAATTTGTGAGTAACAGTGTAATTGGGCTTAAAATAAAATTTGTAAATGAGGAATATGTTGTCTCCAATGCCTCAACCAAAGATCTTGGGATTCTTTTAACATCTTTGTTGCTGAGAAGGTCAATATATTTTCTTGACAATATAAGGAATGGAGCAGCTTTTAGCTTATCAGGTAAATTTTAGGGATTTAACTGAAGTGGTGTGGATTTGTGACACATGGGTCAATGACCTATCTCTGGAGGACCCCCTTGTGAGTATTTGTATGTCTTGAATGAATGGGTCAAATGAATCTCCTTAGAGGAGGATATTATCAGACTGATATCAAACCTGTGATCCTGGGGAAGGTTGGATGCAGTTAATATCTTACCTGCAAAGATTGTGTCTGATCACAGTACTGATGTACTCCATAGGTAGCTAATAAGTATCCATTAATGTGTCTTTGCAAAGGTGAAAGCAAATTGCACATGAAAGGCAATTGAAATAGATTCTGAACAGAACATATTAACCAAATCTATGAGTGTAAAAGAGTCAAAGTATTTACCAGTTACTGGTTAAATGGAGTCAGTAATTTTAATAATATTTGGTGTGGGATGTGATGATACCATTAACATTACAGTAATCCACTATGAGGTATCATTTGTTCTTTTTTGGGTTAAAAATAGGCCAAATTGGGCTGTTAATTAAAGAAGCAATGGAGATAATCACCTCTTCTTTAAATAGGTCTTATTTAATGGTTTTCAATCTTTGAAGGCCTACTTTTAATTTTTATCTGGCAGTATGAACTATTTTATCTGGGGGGAAGGTTCATCAGATCCCATTTTATCAAGCCAATTCTAAGTGCCAAAAGCTTAATTTAATTTTAATTTATTTCTTGTTGGGTCAGACGAGCCATGACCACAATGTTATATTTTAGAAAAATGGACACAATGATTATGGGAAATTTAGGCAAGGCAGTAGTTCCAATGGCTAAGGTGAGGCATAACTCTTTTTCTTCCAATTTATGCTCCATAACTCTCCAAAGATTGGAAGGGTACCTTATTTAATTTATACTGTCTCCAGGAATAACTAATTTCAACCCTTGTAACAATTAAGACCATGCCAGTTTACCGGTTGGTGCATTTTTTAAAAAAATATATATTTATTTATTTTTACATGGTTCTGAGGATCGAACCCAGTGCCTTGCACACCCAGTGCCTCACATGTGCAAGGAAAGCGCTTTAACCACAGCCCCTCAGTTGATACATTTTAATAGCTGTAAATGTTTTTTAGAAAATATGTTATAGAGGCAAAAGGTCAATCAGTGCCCTTTTTATCTTTTCATTATATGAATCCTTTTGGTGAATTTTGGGTTTCCAATTAGGTTAAACTTTGAACTCTGTTTTCATATCTTTGTTTCTTCACCTATATGCAGGTTTTGTTTTGGTGTGTGTGTGTGTGTGTTTGTGTGTGTGTGTGTGTGTGTGTGTGTGTGTTTATCTTGATGGTTACTAGATATACTTTGGACCCATATCCTGATCTCTATATTCTAACACGTTTTCATTCCAGAGATTCACATGAATGTGATAAGGGTTAGGAGCCTCCCCTAGTACCAAGTCACTGGTTGTTGTATGAAGATGCCATGAGTGTATTCTTCCTTAATTCTGATGATGTTCATTGAAACAGAGACATAGCTAGTAACAAGTTTCATAGGGTTCTAGTAAGCCACTGGCTTTTTTAATGCTATCTTAGCACACCACATTAAAACTTCTTTTCCTCGTATAAGCCATGGCCAATATATAATGCACAAGCTATCACTCTTACCCCTAGACACTCTATAGAAGGAAACCAATACCTACTTAGACACATACACCACTGACATTGGGTACAAGTTTCACCACCTTACCTTAGCCCAAGTCATGTCTTGGGCTATAATCAAGGTACATGACAGATAAGTTCAGGCTGACATACTTCCACTACCACTATAAGGAGGGGTCCAGTTTCATAGTTCTAACCCTAATTATTGAAAATTTCCAACTTAAGTTGGTTAAATTTAAACATAGACTTAGTAGAATTTATCAATGCAGAATGGATCAGCGGAGCTGAGAGCACAAGTTTACCAGTAAGCAGCAATGAATTTTAAAGACCTTCTAGGCAGTAGGCAGAAAAATTACTTTACAAAACGAAGTGAGAGAAGAAAATCACTGATGGTGGTAGTGGTCACTGTCCACATGTACTTCTGGGTGCACAAACTAGGGTTACTCTCTCAGGAGTATGGACCCTCATCCAGATGTTGGGTCAGATATTGTTGGTTCCGTTGTTGAAACTTTATGATGATGATGCCAAGCATACACCAAGAATATTTACAAAATGTTATTACTCTCATAATGAAGCTTCCCATAGGGATGTGAGTAGGCTCTAAAGCTGGCTAAACATGGCTTCAGAATAAACATGAGAGAATAGAAAAAAGGGGACAGCTGGGTTTTTATGTGGACAAGGATGGGACTATTCACAATAGACAGGGTGAGCAGGATGTGAGTGGCCCTGTGGGGTCGAGGTTTGCATGGTTTAAACATTTCACTGGTATTAAAGAAGGGATTCCATTGGGCTTTCTTATCAGTTTTGACAGATTGAGAACTTGAAAACACCTTTTTAATACTGAAAGTTAAACCCATGGGTGCTTAACCACTGAGCCACACCCCTAGCCCTTTATTATATTTTATTTAGAGACAGGGTCTTGCTAAGTGCTTAGCGAGGACTTGAAAACGTTGAGCAGCAAAATACAAAAATCAGAGCCAGATTCTATTGCTTTTTTAGAATGATCTGTTCCCTCTCTAGCTTTTCTCTTTGCAGTTTACTTTTTGTGATGGTTTGAATGTGAATCATCCCCCAAAAGCTCACTTATGAGACAATGCAAGAAGGTTCATAAAGAAAGAAATAATTATAAGAGTATTAACCCAAAAGGTGAATTAATCCCCTGATAGGGATTAACTGAGTGGTAATTGAAGTGGTAGGATAGGGCAGGAGGAGGTGGGCATTGGGGGTGTGGCTTTGGAGTATACAATTTGTATCTAGTGTATGGAGTCTCTCTCTATTTTGTGATCATCTTGTGAGCCACTTCTATCTGCTGTACTCTTCCGCCATGATGTTCTGCTTCATCTTGAGCCTGGAGGAATGGAGCCTACTTCTATGGATGGAGACCTCTGAAACCATGAGCCCTCAACTAAACTTTTCCTCCTTTACAGTTGTTCTGCTCAGATCTTTTCTTCACAATAGCTAAAAAAGCTGTCTAAAACACTTTTATTTCTCTTACTTGAGACTCACAGAGCTTCTTGGGTCTGTATATTTGATCTTCTGTCAGTTTAGAGACATTTTCAGTTATTGTCTCTTCAAATATTGTCTTTGCTTTATCTTCTTTCTCTCATTCTCATGGTCAAATTTCACATATAATCGACTTTTTACTCAATGCTCATATATAGTTTTAATATTGTTATCTATAATTATACATATTATTTTATGATCACTATTCAAACTCAGTCATCTGTTTTTTTCCATTATATCTATTTCTAGTAAACCTATGGATTCGTTTTTAAAATTTAAACAATACATTTTTATTTGTAGAGGTTTACTTATTAGTTTTCACCTAATTAGTCATGTTTTAAATTTTCGTTGACAATTTCTGCATTTCTATTTTTTTATTTATTCAATTTGATAATTATAGAGTCAGAACTCTCTGGGGTATGATTCTGCTGTGTGACTTTGCCATCTGCCTCTCTCTCTCATAATACTTTGTTTTCCTTTTATGTTTGACTGCAAAGTTATACTTTTTAGAAGTTTATCTGTAAAAATCCTTTGAGTTGTAGAGGGAAAATTGGTTCCTTTAGAGAGCATTTGAATTTGCTTCTTCCAGGATCCCAGGGCGCCAGTCTTAGATTATTAAATTAAATTCTTTATTGAAAAACTTTTTTGGACCCAACATGTAATAATGTACATTCTCATTTCTAAACCACTTTGAAGAAATGACTAGGATGAGGAATTCTCTCCTCCCGCTCCTCAGGGCTTGAACTCAGGGGCACTCGACCACTGAACCATATTTTGTTTAGAGATAGGATCTCACTGATTTGCTTAGTTCCTGGCTTTTGCTGAGGCTGTCTTTGAACTCAAGGCTCCTGCCTTAGCTTCCTGAGCCTCTGGGATTATAGGCACACACCACTATGCCTGGTGGGTAAAGAATTCTTATGGAAGTTGTTTTACCTTCTCTATTCAAAACAAAGTTAAGACAAGCAACTTTCCCTGTAGTATTTTTGGGTAAGGTTTTGTATATTTTTAAGTCACCACATAAAGTGGTTGTAACCCTTTAGTACCTATGGCAAGGGAGTATCTTCTTTTAGACTCCCTAACACAAGTAGCCTACTACTTGTGCTCTGCACTACCCTTAGTGACTCCTGTAGTCTTTAAAAGTAAACCAAAACACATGTTCACCTGGTTCAAATGACTCAAGACAAACACCTATTAGAGCAATCAGCAACATGTCCTAGTTCATTCCTTCATTTAATTTTTTTATATGATTATCCTAGTAAGAATACCCTGGCAAATTTGGCAATGCATTTAAGCAAATTTATGGTTGATGCAGGTGTTTGACTGCTTTCAGTGAAACAATCACTGTGTTCACTTTTTATTTTGTGTGTTGTTATTATTATTGTTATTAGTAGTACTACTAGTAGTAATATCACAGTTCTCAAACAACAACAACAAAAGCTTCTCTGAGTAGAGGAGGATATGTAAAGTTGGGCCATCTTTTTGTGTAAGAATTATTTCTAGAGAAGAAATGTAATCATTATAAGCTTCTGGAAGAATGTTAATGTAGGTGTAACTGATTTTGTTATATTTAAAAATCAGTTTTTAAATAAAAAAGAGAGAATGGATTAAATAAATGACTATATATCCAGAAAATAAGCCATTTTAACATTTGATTTTAGACATGATCTCCTGGATTTATTGAAAAGTAACAAAAGTTTTCTCTAAAAATTAAATACTCTTTGCTTGAAATATTTCATATTACAAAATTGGTTTGTATAAGATGTAAAAAAAATGGGAAATGATAGAATTTTTTTCTTCTTATCACAGAGGGATACAGAAGAATGGAAATTCAGTCTCATAGACTTTATTCTGCAGGTGAAAAGACATCTTATGTCTGGCAGACTGCTACATAGGGGAGAGGCAATGAAGATGACCCCAGTCTTTATGTCCTTCTAGCGCCTTGTACAGTGATGCTGGGATTGGTCAATTCAAAGCTTTTGTCAGTGAGATATTAGCAAAATGATGCAGGCAAAATTCTGATGTATACTTCATGGTGAGGACCTCTCAGACTGCTTTCCTTGGAAACTCAAGTGTCATGTTGTAAATTAATTTCTATTCACCTACTGGAGTGAGAGGCCAAGTGAAGAGACCTGAAGGAAGCAGAATCACTTGGAGTGCTAGCAACACTTAAGAATAACCAAGGCCCCCACCATTAGCCACTGCCAAGACCCAATATGTTAGGGAGGCCTTCCTGAACCTGTTATCTCAGCTGCCCTGCTGACTATAGCACCAGAGTGATCCTAGTAGACATTGTACAGTGTAGAAGAGCCCAGGCAACCTGCAGAATCATGGGAAATAATATGTCATCATTGTTTTCAACCTATAAGTTTTGAGGGATTTGTTATAAATAATAGATAAAAATCACCAAGTAATAGGCTAAATACAAACTTGGTACTAGGAAATTTTGTTTTCTCATGTAAAAGCCACATTATTATAGAAGCCAAAACATGGGTTCCTTTTGTTTTACAGTATGTTCTTCATTTTCAAAGTGCTTAGAAATAATTATTAAAGTACGAATTTGGACTTTTTTCACACCATCCCCTTTTCAACAAGATTTCATTATAAAGGCTGTAATGAAATCATTTGGCAGAGCTTAAATAATTCTTTCTATTATTAATTTGATCTATGTTAAGCGAACTGTTATGCAAATGTTTGCCTTAACTGCTAAGAACTGTCACTAAAGATTTATATTCTATACTGATGAATAATGCCAGACTGTGTCTTATGCCCCTTAATGAAGTTTTGACCTTATTTGCTCTTAAAAAATCTCTGTTCTTAAAAGCTTTAATTCTGTTGAATGATTTCTCAGATGTTTGAGGAGTCATACTGTGTAATATTGGCTATACTTCACAGCGTGCAACATTATATTGCACGTACGTTTTTCTATTGAGTGGTTTCATTTTGTAGTCTTGTTAGTACCATCATATAATTAAACTGCAAACTCATGTGGTGTAAAGGTCAGACATTTTTAAATTACAAAAGCAAATGCTCTGTGTATTTAGAGTCCTACTCAATACACACCGAAATCAACTTAAGAAATGAAGAAATCATGTAAGCTACAATTGAAATTGCTAGTATTTAGAACAAGGTTTGTGGCATCCTGCTATTCAAAATAAATCTTGTAGAAATAATTTAAAGTTATGGCTCTATTTTCTTAAAGTACTCATGGGAGGAAAAGATGCCTGTTAGTTATTTTCAACCTAGTCATGAATAAGACTGATAACTCTAATTGGTAGCTGCTTTTCTCTTCTGAA
Organism: Ictidomys tridecemlineatus; assembly: GCF_052094955.1. NCBI lineage: Eukaryota > Metazoa > Chordata > Mammalia > Rodentia > Sciuridae > Ictidomys > Ictidomys tridecemlineatus. The sequence goes on from NC_135487.1 coordinate 56,142,945, forward strand.
AAATTTCCTCCATTAATTTTTTTCTTTTTTCTTTTGTAATTTCTTTTATAGTAGAAATACACTATACTCTTTGCCTAATGATGAGAATTTGGAAGATTGTATCGAATCAGTCTTTGAATATTAGTTTTGTTAATTGACATAATACTTTCAAAATATTTCTTTCTTTTTTTGGGGGGGGAGGGGGATGGGGGGGTACCAAGAATTGAACTCAGGGACATTCAACCACTGAGCCACATCCCCAGCCCTGTTTTGTATTTTATTTAGAGACAGAGTCTCACTGAGTTGCTTAGCACCTCACTGTTGCTGAGGCTGGCTTTGAACTCAAGATGCTCCAGCCTCAGCCTCCCCCAGCCACTGAGATTACAGGTGTTTATCACCACACCCAGCTCAAAATATTTATTTCTAAATACACATATTTTAAGTTCAAAAGAATATGATTGTTTATACTAACTGTATTTATTTCATCTCAGCCTAGTACCTATAATTCTAGAGAAATTATATGCTTATGTAGACTTGGGTAGTATTGTTATTAGATGGAGTTACTGGGATAGTAACAAAAAATTCTTGTTAAAAAATGTTCCACACCAGTAATTCCATCGGCTTGGGAGGCTGAGACAGGAGGATTGCAAGTTCAAAGGTAGCCTCAGCTGGTGTTAAGCAACTCAGTGAGACCCTATCTCTAAATAAAATACAAAATAGGGCTGGGGATGTAGCTCAGTGGTGGTTGAGTGCCCCTGAGTTCATTCCCAGTACCAAAAAAAAAAAAAAAAAATCAATTATTTTTTGAGAACCGTTTGAATTAAATTTAAATGTTCCAGGTGCTGATAATCACATTGTTCTACCAGATTATTGTTAAGGTGGTTCAAATAGAGATGGTGCTTGCCGGGTGCAAAGATTTGCAGGCAGAGAGCAATTGGCAATTAACTATTTTATTTACTGTCCAAGACAGGAGAGGGTCTGGACTCCTTGAAAGGTGTCTCCCTTGTCCTCAGGTGTCTCCCTTGTCCTCAGGGGTTGGGGTCTTCAAGGGCTTGTAAGGGTTTGTTAAGGTTAGCAGATCCTGACAGAAGCAAGATGTCCGGCAGATTCTCTGGGTGTTTCTGGCAGGGTGCCTGCAGCAGCTCCTTTAGGATGTGGTTTTTGAGCTCTCCACTTGCTGTGGTCCCCATGCTCTTCTTTTGTTTTAGCAGGTGCTGCCTTTCCTTGTTGTGAGTTTCTAAGGACCTAGGACTCAAAGACAAGGCTGTCATAAAAGAATTTGCTTCATCGTATCAATTATTTTTTACACTTTATAGGAGAAGAGATTATTTATTCATTTATAAAGAATGTGGGATTTTTCTTAAAGGAGATTAATATCGTGAAGCTCCAATCTTTAACTTGATAAATGACATCTTCTACCATAGGTCTTTCTAACTAATGAGTCCTTGAAGAGGTGTCGCCCTATAAAATTTCTGTCTCTCTCTCTCTCTCTGGGAAGAACATTCAAAACTTTCATAATATACACAAAGTATTTTTTAAATTAGATATTCTTCTACTCAAACAATAGATCAGATTTTCCATCTAGAATGGTTCTCTTTGAATTATGTCCAGATTAAGAAACAGTAGAAAATCAAATAATTAAGCTTAATATAAGTAAGTAAAGCAAAAGTTCAGATTAAGCAATTGTCATCAATGTCATTGTTTGGGCATTATTCATATAATTCTGAAAAAAAGATTGTGAGTTACAGGGATATATCAATACACACTATCACTGGACACTATCTTTTCCCTCTTTTATATAGGATTATGATTCAGAAATAAATGATTGAACTTGACTTTTTTGTATGTTATGTTTCACTGAAAATATAACTCAGAAAAAAATTTTATGTCTCAGAGTAGTTTTAAAAAAGAGTTTTGTTCATTTTTATAATCTTTTCAACTTCACCTTTCTTTCTTGACATGCATTCTACTCTAATGTTGAAGTCAATCTCCACATTTTGTTTGTACTCTCCCCTTTTTTCTGTCAAAGATCTTTCCAATCACTAGCCCTATGATTGATGAAGTCCTATTTCATCAGGTAGCCCTCACAGCATCCCAGAAGCCTTCACCTGAGGCTCATAATATGCATCTCACTTGCACTTATTTGGTCAATGTGGAATTTCTTCTTAGACTGAAACTTCTCAGGCACAGAGACCATGGCTGTTACTCACAATTGATTATTTCAACACATACTAGAGTGTGTGGCTCATAGCAAATCTTGACAAGTATTTGTGGAATGCATGAATTTAGCGAGTAAGTTCAAATAAAATGATATTTTCTAGATATTTTGATTTCTGATTCCTGTCAAATTTTGTATCTTCTGGAGAATCTAAGAGAATTGGGAATGGTCTTTGGTGGCTTTTTTGATCTCAGGTTGTGGCATGGCTGTTACATGTTCAATTCTGGGGAGAGAAGGGAATACACAAAGAGTCTTGCTATTTTTTACATTCCTTGAATATCTTCAAAGCCAAGAAAAACTACCATCAACCTCAATGTTCCTTGAAAAAGAAAGAAAGAAAGAAAGAAAGAAAGAAAGAAAGAAAGAAAGAAAGGAAGAAAAGAAAACAAAACAAAGATCATTATTATTAGAGGAAACACTTAAAGAATCACAAGCCCATTCATGGGGCCCAAGTTCTCTCTCCTATAAGGTTAAGGACATCATTTGACTGGAGGTATTTGCAGCATTACTGTTTATATTCATCCTCTCTATACAATTCACTTTGGAACTACACTTTTAAACATGAGAATTAGTTTATTTTATAAAACACAGAGGATACGGATAGATGCTAACCACTGTTTAGAAAATTTGAGCCTATATTTTTAAAAACTATTAAAATCATGAAACCAATATGAGCATTACACTCATTATTCTTGAAATTATAAGAAGTGTAAAACTAGATTATTTTTGTTTTGATGCATTTTTTTTGGACATAAGTCTCCCCCCCCAATTAGAATTACTAATGGAAATATATTTGTGAGTTGTGAAGCAGATGGTTCCAACAAAGTCTTTTTCTCAGTGTAGCATTGTTTATGTCAAAATCCAAACCACACCATTTTTTAAACATTTAATAAATAAAACATTCTAAAAAATACTTTTAATTATTTAAAAGATTGTTTAAAATGACTTTTCATTTGGAAGACTGAACATTTGTGGGTCTTGGGCAATGTAATAAGGTATTTTAGACCCCATTAGTAACATTATGAGCAAAACTTGATTGATATGCAATAATAGAAATAAATTTTGGCAGGATTGTTACAAAAGAAAAACTATTTTAAAAAATAAAACTTGTCTGTTCTTAGGATAAACAAAATACTTAACTCTGAATATTAATATCTAGTAATGACTGTTCAAAGAAAAAGGACGTCTAAATAATCACTAGTAAGTCAGTAAAACTTATAATTTAATTTTTAAGAAGACTTACCATGAAATTTTGGAAGCATAGGGATATAATTTTAAAGCTTTGATTTATATGTTGTCATTGTATTCTTTCTCATTGCTTTTTTTTTTTTTAATATTTGTGTCCCAGTTCGGTGTACAGAGAATACAGTAAAATTTTTTTTTCTACTCTTGATAATAATTCTAACTATATGTCAAAAACAATAAAAAGTTGAGCATACCATCTGAAATGTGCATGAGTGTGTGCAGAGTTGAAAGAAAATATTGTGTATTTCCTATAAAATCAACTGCTTAAGAACTGTATCTAGTAATAATGCTTTTAAATTCTTATTACAACATTTTATAATTTAGTACCTGATTATTAGAAATTTATAACTTGTTTCTGCACTACTGAAATATTGAGCATTTCCAAGGAACAAACAAAATCCTTCTCTTTGCATATTTTTTCTGGAATTATGTGAAAAATACTTTTATCCTCTACTGGGTTAGCACAAGGAGCTTTGTTTCCTTATGACCAGTAATATTTATAGAAAGAAAACTTATATTTGTGGTATGTTATGAAAACACAGCATAATTGAATATGCCCCATTTTATTCTAGAAAGGATATATTTAGGAGAAACGAAAATAGTTATGGTAAAGTCTGTCTTCTGATAATAATCTTGATTCCTACTATACAACATAACAGAGTATTACCCTACAATTAGAATGTTTCTTATTTGAGAAGAAGTGCCCTTTCCAGTCTAAAAGTGTGACTTTCTGATTTTCTTCCTTTATTCTTCCTGTGAATATGAAAGTCTATCAGAAATTTCTTGTAACTTGTCTTTAACCTACTCTGAATAATGCCCCTAAATTACATTATGTACTCTCTAACATTTGATTCTAAATCTTTACTTTTACACATCAAAAATTGTATCCAAAACTGCTTTTGAAATTACAGTTAAACAAACAAACAAACAGAAAAGTATGGTGAAAAATTGTTCTAATAAAACATTCTGAAAATCAGTCTTTAAACAGATTTTAAATGAGGCTCCACATATTGATTACCCAGCTGCAATTCTGTTTTATTTATTCTCCCACCACTTTTTTTTAAACTGTAGTATTTTAAAGGCATTCTCAGACATTATGTTATTGTTCCTTCAGCATTCATCTTGAATTGATAGACTCTTATTTTTAACATAGCTACTATTCAATGATCATACTCTATCTAATTAAAATAATTACTTCTCACCATCACCATTGAGATGTTGCAAAATATCTAATTTCAGAAAAGTTGCCAGGATAATGCAAAAGAAGCACTCTCTTCACTTACATTTAACAATTGCTGCAATGTGACCACATTTGCTCCTTCTTTCTTTTTTAATTCTACTTGCACAGACTCTTTCTCTCACTCTATCTTCTGAAACCAAGTGAGGATTAATTGCAAATATCATGATAATACATATTACTTAAGAATAAGTCTCTGAAGAAGCTGGAATTCTCCTATAAAATCACAAGAAAATGATCACTCTCAGAGAGTTTAGAGTTAATATGATATAATTTACTAATATTCATTTCTATTTAATGACATTCAATGGTCTCAACAGTACTCTATATAACTGTTAATTGCTCTAATCCACAAGCCTATCAAGGATCACATTGTGCACTTCTCCCTTATTTTAGAACACTACCCAAAACTTCATTTTTTTTTATTTTGTCTTTTAATATTTTAAAATAACACAGGCAATATTTTGAAAGTAGCCTTCAATTTTCATGTGTCTTTGCCTCATGATTAGATTTCAGTTAGTATTTAATTTCTTTTTTTTTGTAGGAATATTACATGGATGCACCACATCAAGCAATATGCTACATTATTGATGATATTATGTTTGCTCATTTGGTTAATGCTATGCTCACCAGATTTCTCCATTTTAAATGTGCCCTTTCCTATTATAATTAATAAATCATATGTGGAATGAAACTTCAACAATATGCAAATATCCTATGCCTGATGAATTTTTACATGGTGGAAACTATCTTTTCCTTTATATTTTATACCAGTCTTCACTCAAAACTTCCCATTTGACTCATAAATATTTTGAGTTCTTTTGGGTGACATGTGATCAGACAAGACTACTTATTTTATTTCATTTGGATGACTACTATATTTCTTTATTTTCTGACGGTCTCCCTTCCCACTCTCCTCACTTGACCTCTCTTTTCATTTTATACATTGCCTAATTAGAGAAATGGGTCTATTGCTTTATAGAGTCATGATGGTTTTCTTGAGGTGTGGTCACTTTGATCTTCTGTTTCCCATAAGTCCTATAAACTGCTATTCAGATTCAGAGCTTGGCAAAATTCCATTCTAGATTTTTAAAGACACATACTTCATAAATAGTGTTAAGAACTTTCTACCTGTCTTTTAAAACCCATTAAGTTCAAGTTTACAAATCTGAAAATATTTCAGCAAAATTGACACTGGTGCATTTAAACAGGTTGGAAATCACAATCTAGAGTATACACTACACACACACACACATATGTATATACATATGTAAACATTATTATATGATAATTATCATATTGTAATATTATATAGCTATGGATTATATTATATAGTTATATCAAATAGTATATTCTATATCTGGGACAATTGGTTATTAAAGGAAGTATATTAATGTTTTTAATTTACAATGGTCTTTGGCCAAAACTAACCTCATTCTATCCAATACCTGTGAATTCACTGTTTCTGAAGAAAATGTAATCACATCCAAGCTTTATGACTTACTGTCTCACTGTGTTACTCAGCTTTCCATACTAAAACAAAAATACCTGAGTTAATCATCTTTAAAAAGGAAAGGCTTATTTTAGAGATCAGTGGTTTGTTGGCCATATTGATTTGGGGCCTCTGCAAGGCCGTACACCATGGCAGGAGTGCACATGGAGCAAGTTACTCACTTCACAGTGGCTCCAAAGCAAAAGGTAGAGGAAGGGCCAGGATCCCAACATCCCTCTCAAGAGCTTGCCCCCAATGACCTACAATCTCCCTCCTACTACGTCCCATTTCATAAAGGTCTTCCCCCAATAGTGTCGTGCTGGGAACAAGGCCTTTCTTTCTTTTTTTTTCTTTTTTCTTTTTTTTTTTTTAGAGAGAGAGAGAGAGAGAGAGAACTTTTTAATATTTATTTTTTAGTTTTTTGGTGGACACAACATCTTTATTTTATTTTTATGTGGTGCTGAGGATAAAACCCAGCACCCCACGCATGCCAGGCGAGCTCACTACTTACTGCTTGAGCCATATACCCAACCCCTCAAACTATAGTACTAAGTTTCTATTCAACAATTTCTTGCTTATAAGGATTTTACCATAGCTTAGACCATCAAATAAGAAGGAGATTAATATTAAAAGTGGAAAATTCTGAACAATCACTAAAATTTTGTCTTTTACATGTCATATTTTCCTCTCTCATATGGTATCTGAGAGATGGAGAGCATTTTAAGAAAAGGCCAAAAATAATTCAGTTGAGAAACAACATAATAACTAAAATTGAACTGCTCTTGTACACAATGATAAGATAAAATAAATTTATATGAAATCACTAATTTTCTGGACTAAATGGACAAATGATAATTTTTTTTTACCTAGCTTTTACCTCGTATCTTTAATTAAAGTAAACATACTCATTTCTGAAAAAAATAAAAAGACTTGTCTATTGTTAAATAACTCTATCCCAAAGGATGCTATTTTGTGTGTGTGTGTGTGTGTTATCTTAAAACCCATGTTCCTCTAAACTCCACATTTAAGACTTACTTATGCTTTCTCTAAAAACTTAAAAGTCCTTTTCTCATCTGTGTAACAATCTGTAAATAATTGGAAAGCATGGTGATAACACCTCTTGTCTATCTAGCCCACACATCTTCAGAGCTCCACTCAGAGATCTGTCACAAACTTACACCTTTGCACGCTGAGTTGCCACGAATGTGTAAATTTAGCTAGAGTGAGAGGTAACAGAAAGAGACACAGCTAAGACAAGGTGGAGAATTTATACCTTATCTAAATACTGTAGGCAGCAGCTCTCAGCTTTAATCAGTTGCTGCCGAGGGGAAAAATATGGGCCTGTTGTTGCCAGATTTTTTAATTCCTGAAATTTGGTTTGTATGTGAAATCTCCTTATTTTTAAATATGCATATCTATTCTAAACTTAAATCATTGTACAGTTCAATACTTTCCACAACAAATAAAACATGTTTGAATGGTCAGATTCTGTGTCTCAGCTACCAGTTGAAACTTTTGCTTAAATCAATCAAAAGTTGATAGATTAATATCCAGACTCCTGTGCTTCTTCCTTTGGAGGGTATAGATTCTATCCATCACCTTCTTAAAATATGGTTCATGAAGCTGAAACCAGGCATGGTACAGTGAAAGAACATAAGACCACCCCTTCCTTTAACTAGCTAACTTTCCTTAACTTGATTTTAACTTTCTGCCACTTTTTTTCACCATTACCATATTTCAGTGTGTTCTTCTAGAAGCTAAAAATCTTTTCACATAATTGCTGCTAAGTCACACAGAGGCCCTGTCTCCAATTTTCTTCCCATTAGTCCAACAATGTGTTTTAAAAATTTACTCATTCTTTTTAATTTTTAAACTTTTGCAAGGTAGCATGCTTTTCGTTAAGTGAATATATTTGCCTTTGAAGAAAATAAAGGTTTGCAATGGGCAAAATCTAATCTCTTTAATACTTCTAGTGTAACATAAGGAAAAAAGTGGGGTGGATCACAGCAATATGACAAAGATATTTGTTGCATAAACATGTAATTGGGAAGAAACCATGCTTTTCTTTTTCAGCTCTTTAAGGAAGTGGAATAAACAGTTCAGTAAGACAGAAACATGTTGTTTAATTTTGTGTTTGGCAGGATAGACTGAATCTCAGTCTGATTATATGATATAAGACATTGCAATATCCATTAAAAAGTCATTCTGCTAATGGCAACAAATGTGCAAATGCTGCTTCTTTTACAAATGATGAAATACTATCATAATTGTTGTTATTATCTCATTAACTAGGATACCAAGCAGGGTGTGTGTATGTGTGTGTGTGTTCCTGTGTGTGTGTGTTTGTGTGTGTGTGTTCTTTAAAAATAACTAATTTAAGATCAATAATTTAAGATCACCTGGATACCACTGGAAATTCTGAAAAATTAGTGCTTTTATTTTCTATATGGTCATAATTAATCAGTCTATTTAAAGTGTTCAATACAAATTTGATTTTTATGATAGAATTAATAAAAATAAAATCATAATTTAAATATCCAAACATGATTTGCAACAGCACCATGTTCTAGCACATTTTTCACTTGTGATTATTTTTTAGTAACAACCACAAGAAAAATAAGAAGAAAAAACTAAATTCTTGTGATTATTTTTTAGTAACAACCACAAGAAAAATAAGAAGAAAAAACTAAATTCTTGCATTCTCATTTTATATTGCAAGTTTAATATTATTTCTAAATTTACTATTACATATTTGGTATTATGTGATAATAAATCACATACTGAATGTAATTTGAAAATAAAATATTAATATTTTCATGCCCTTCATTCTCTATTATTAAACTAACTGATATTTGATGTTGAGACTTTAGAGATGAAACTCTGATAATCTGGAATAATTAAATATGTGTCAATGACATAGCACAGTTGAAATTCCACTTAAATTTTGAAATTTACATTTGCTGACATATCCACCTACATATCCAGAAACACAACCTAAAAGGAAATCATTTTACTCTGAAAGCAGCATAATTGTTAGCTCTAACAATGTTTCCTTGAAGAAGAAAAAGTTCCATATGAGTAGACTGCTGTTTATTTTTACCCTTCTAAATGTTACACTTATTGGTTAAAATAACACTGTTATTATGAAAGCATTTATATGTAAATCTAAGTTTTTTTTTTGTCAATTAATAGTCAGGCTTATAAAAGAAGACCATGAGCCTTAAAATTATGTATATAATGTTATAATTGACATAGTATTTATTCATATTGCATTCCAATTTTTTAGGGTTTTTTAAATGTACTAATAGAAAATTGCTTACAGAATAAACATTGCTAGTTTATGACCAGAAAGGGACCTGAGTCTGTGCATTGACAAAGGAAACTATATTGCTTTTCAAATGACAATTCCAAAGTGACAAGGGTTGAGAATACATTAAAAAAAAAAACAACTTTATTTCTAAAGGTTTATTTTAAGATAAACAATCATGTAGTGGTTTCTTTTTCTTTTTCTTTCTTTCTTTCTTTTTTGGTACCAGGGATTGAACCCAGAGGAGTAACCACTGGGCCACATTCTCAGCCCTTTTTTATATTTTATTTAACGACAGGGTCTTGCTGAGTTGCTTATAGACTTGCTCAGTTGCTGAGGCTGGCTTTGAATTTACAATCCTCCTGCCTCACACAGAGCCTCTGGGATTACAGGTGTGTGCCACCATGCCTGGCTACTATAATGGTTTAATTTTAAAAGCAAAACTTTAGGAATAAATTGTCCAATGCTCAGAGCAATCAAAAACAGTTTTTTTTTCTCCAAAGAACAATTTAATGACATGGGCTGGAAGGAACTTGAACAACAAAGACTATGTTGAGTATTCTAACACATCAGGCTGTGCTATGAAATGACTAAAAAGTTCTGTTTACTTTTAATCACCAGCAGTTGTGCAAATTGGTAAAATTGGTAAATTTTCACCAGTTTCCAAAATAGTGGCCTAGAATTGGGGAATCTCTGAAATTCATACACTGCCTAAGTGTGCATCAGACAACCACTAAGCAAGCAATGGGCCTCCACCAAGTTCTCTAGATCTCATAATCAGGGTGTGGCCTGTGGACATCAGCCATTTTGAGAACTGCTTATCATTCATCCTTAACAACACAAGTATTTAGAAATTTTTACAGAATTTTGACGTTGCTGATCTATCTAAACCTGTGATGTTTGTCAAATGTAATTATTAAAAATTAAATTAACTGAGCTTGTATTCCATGTACCTTACTTTACATCTTAATTTCATTTTTATAATTATTTATTTGTACTGCAATTTACGAAATAGTGACATGCAGTAGACTGGAAATTAAAAAAAAAAGTTCTTCATCACAGATAGTTTTGAGAAGCTCTGATCTAGATGGCAAGTACCTGGGGACTTGAGTAGTCTGTTACCCTCTCTTCAGAATCCCAAATAAAATATTCATGGGGGTCTGTCCTGAACATTTCAATGCTTGAATCCATACATGTCAACACGATGGTAAAAATGCTGGTTACTAACTTTTTAATTCACCATTCCTTCCAAGTTTATTTCAGGTAGATTATGTAAGGGTGATGATGGAAGGTGCCAAGTTGGATTTAGGTTCACTCTTACCTCCCCTACTCATTGTTGAGCCTCAGTTTTTTCAGTCTCTGTGATGTCAGTAGCGTCTTTCTTGCAGGGTGTCTATGAGGATCAAGGAAGGGAGGTTATGTCAAGCACTTGACACACCATATGGGCTCAATAATGGAGAAAGCTTTACCCTTTTGCTTTCTTTCTCTTCTGAATACCACATATAATAGCCAAGGTTTTTAAATGCATAAAGCTCACTCCAATAATTCTGATCAACAGTTTTTACAAATGTGGATTGATTTCTCAGTAATTTATTTTCGAAGGAGTTTTATAATTTCTTGCTTTTGTAAAAAATTTTTATGAGTGCAGATTGCTATGAACATATAACCAAAGGAAAGATACAAATTCTGTTAGATGTTTTTCTCTTCCTTCTGAGCTGTTCTGGAAAGCTGTGACAATGGACAAGGGCATAATATCATAAGCCATTATTATTATCTCATCAATGAAATGATTTATAATGATCATGGGGCAAGCTGTATGCTAATAATGAAGTCATCCCATACAATTTGCAAATGCCACATATGGTGATGTACCTTTCCCTACTGTTTTACATCTATTTATAACTCAATTATTGGGTGTTATTGTTAAGGGGGTTGTTTTCAGACTGAACAGTATCAGCTAAACGGATGGTAAAAAAAAAAAAATCTGTAAAAATATACTTAGCTTATTGTGTTATGTGTCTCTTTGCAGCCCAGTGCTTAAAATCTCTATGATTTGAACTAGGAATATGTGTTTGGTTTATAGATTAAATACAGTATTTACTTTCATTCTCTATTTGCATGTAGGAGGGTTTTTAAATATGGTACTATTAGGAATATGATTGTGTTGTTAGATCCAGTCAAGGAATAAATTAGGCTCATTTGAAAAGAACAATTCTTTTCTCTGCTAAGATACAGTTTCGAAATTATCATTATGGTGGGTAATGACCACGGAAGTGTTAATGCTCTCAGCAGTGTACCTTACTTGCTTCCTCAATAACTCATTGGAAATGTAGCTGGCTGTATTTTCAATTCTTTTTCCTTACCTTCCTTTCAGTTTGAGCACTATCATACATGCTAATTTTCCTTTAACCCATTGGGAGTGTACAAAAATGTATGACGCAGTTAGGTTACATAACTTTAATGCCAGTAACTTCATATAGTTATTTGGAGAGTTTGGGAGTTGATTTTTTTTTTGTAGGTTGTCAAATCATTGCTGTTCTGCATTCACAGTACTGTTAGGAACTTATTCCTTATAAAAATATATCGTTTTTACTTGGGCCTCCACATAAGTTAATGTGGAAATGAACCTGAATTTGTTATAAAAACACATCATTAAAGGTAAGCAGCAAAGAAAAACTCCTTGGTGGGGCATGAGCTTATTAATAATATCAGCTAAATATTGATAAATTTATCATTTTTAAAATTCAAATACATTTAAATAGTTTTGTACTGTGGAGGTGTTTAATACATAAAGTAAATGATCTCTAAGACCCTCAAAGTTTATGTGCTATCCCCCAAGAAGCAAAACTTCAATAAGGGATAATGTCAGTGACCTGTGCCCATTACCAAAATTAATAAACAGATTAAATAATTAAAAGATTTTAGTCTTATTTTAAAAACAGATGTTATTTATTTAAGGTATCTCCTGCCACTACAGTGCTATTTAAGTTATTTTTTATAAATAATAAACTTTATTTTGAAAAAATAATTTCAGTTCACAGTAAAATGGAGCAGAGAGTACCCAGAGTTCTCACATATCCCATTTCTCACCCCCAGCCTTCCTTACATTTAACATTTTCCACCACAGTGGAAATTTGTCACAATACATCTATAGTGACACATCAGTATTGTCCAAAACCCATAGTTTGTAAAAGAGTTCACTTGAATCAAAATGTGAAATATGATATATCAAGAAATATGTAATGGAGGGGTAAGACAAGATAATACAAATGGAAGAAATGATTTACAGTAGAAGGGGTAGAGAGAAAAGGGGAGGGGAGGGGAGGGGAGGGGGGATAGTAGAAAATAGGACTGACAGCAGAATACATCAGACACTAGAAAGGCAATATGTGAATCAATGGAAGGGTAACTGATGTGATACAGCAATCTGTATACGGGGTAAAGTTGGGAGTTCATAACCCGCTTGAATCAAACTGTGAAATATGATGTATTAAGAACTGTGTAAGGTTTTGAACGACCAACAATAAAAAAAAAAAAAAAAAAAGACACAAAAAAAAATAAAAAAATAAAATAAAAAATAAAAAAAAAAAAAAAAAAAGAGTTCACTGTTGGTGTAGTACAATCTATGAGTTTGGGCAAATGCATAACAACATATATCCACTACTGTAGTGTCATTCAAAACATTTCCCTAAAGATCCTCTGTTTTTCCTATTCATTCTCCTCTCTCTGCAGAACTCCCAGCTGCTTGACACCACTGATCCTTTTAATATTTCAATGGTCTTGCCTTTTCTGGAATGTCATATAGTTAGAATCATTTAGTATGTAGCCTTTCCAGATTGGCTTCTTTCATTTAGTAAAATGCATTTATGTTTCCTCTGTGTCTTTTCATGGTTTGATAGCTCATTTATTTTTAGTGCTGAATAATATTCCATTGCCTGGATGTACTACATGCTTACCCAGTCACATCTTGGTTGCGTGCATATTTTAGCAATTAAGAACAGAACCATTATAAATAGCTGTGTGCAGGACTTTCTGTGAATCTATTATTTTTTCAATTTCTTTGGATAAATATCAAGAAACATGAGTCCTGGATTAATGATAAGAGGATCTTTAGTTTTGTAGGAAATTGACAAACTGTCTTCCAAAAGTGACTGCCATTTTACATTTCCCCTAGCAACAAATGAGAATTTCTCTCATTTTACATCCTTGTCAGCATTTAGCATTGTCAATGTTTTGGTTGGGGCCATGTATATAGAGGTGTCTCATTGTTATATGTTTTATGTATATTTTAAAGGTTAATAATCTACCCATAAGTCAAGACTACCATAAGAAAATGAACATCTGTCAAAAGGTCCCTAGCTCAAGAAAAGAATGACTTTTATTGCAGTAAGGTTTATAGCAGTCCACTAATTATACCTGGTTTCGTTTTCTGCTGTTTCAGTTACCAATGTTCAATTGTGGTACCAAAATATTATGTGGGAAATTTCAAAAATAAACAGTACGTGAGTTTGAACTTGCATGCCATTTTTGATTAGTGTGATGAAATTCCATGTGATTGCACACTGAAACATGAATTTTCCTTTCATCCAATGTACACATACTGTATACATTGCCCACCCATCAGTTACTTAGTAATTAGCTATCTCAGTTATCAGATTGGCTGTAGAGGTATCCCAGTGCTTATGTTCAAGTGACCCTCAAGTGATAGCCTAATGTTGCATCATAATGCTTGCCTCATCTAACTCACTTTATCTCATGTAGATACTATATCATCTCACATCCTCACTATAAGAAGGGTGAGTTTAGTACAATATTTTGAGAGAATGATGGAGACAGAGACAGACAGGGAGAAGAAAGGCAGACTCCATTCCTATAACCTCTATTACAATATATTGTTGTAATTATTCTATTTTATTATTGTTAGTTGTTGTCAATCTCTTGCCATAGCTAATTTACAAATAAAAATTACTGTAGGTATGTATGTATGTATAAGGAAAAACATAAAATAGGATACTATCTGTGGTTTAAGGCATCCCTATTGGTCTTGAAGTGCTTTTTTCTTGCCTAAGGAATGGACTGCTGTAATCATTTTAAAGAAAAATACTATAGATATATAGTGGTTGGAAAAATTACTGGGAGAAAAAAGGTGAGTGAAAATTCTAAAGACTTTTATTATTGTCAACATAATATCTTTTCAAATGTTTACTCCTAGGAGAAGAAGTTTTCAGAGTTTTTATTAACCTGGTTGTAGCTATTGTTTAACTAAATGTGTTTAGCAAAAAAATTGCAACATCAGTTTCACTGTGTGTGTATGTGTGTGTGTGTGTGTGTGTGTGTGTGTGTGTGTGTGTATGTATTCAGGTATTCATGCACAAGTGGAACTCATCATGTATGTTCATACATGGATGTTACACAATTTAGAAGATTTAATACATTAGTACTTTCATATGCCCTTCTATCCTCCCTCCTTCTCTATTCCCTTCCTCTACTCTATTGGATTCTCTTCTATTTTCATGAAGAATTTCTCTCTCTCTCTCTCTCTCTCTCTCTCTCTCTCTCTCTCTCTCTCTCTCTCTCTCTCTCTCTCTCTCTCCCTCTCTCTCTCTAAAGAATATGAGAGAAACATTTGACTTTTGCTTTTTGAGCCTGGCTTATTTCACTTAGCATTCTCCAGTTCCAACCATTTACCAACAAATGACATGATTTTATTTTTCTTTATGACTGAGTAAAATGCCATTGTTAGACCTCATATTCTTATTTCTCAATCTTCCATGTTGGATCAAAATGTCAGTACTGTTTCAAAGAACCTGATATTAATTCAAATTTAGTACATTAATTAAAAAAAATAAGACAGCCTTTTAATCAGACTGTACACAATTATGAATTGGCTAGGCCTCTAACTAGAAAGAAAGGAAGGAAAATAGTATTTTGGATTTCGTTTTTCATTTGTGAAAAGGGTTCATATTGGGTTAAAAAATGCAATTACATTTTATAGTTATGAAATTATTTCAACAGGACCGTTAAATTGCCCTCACAATATAACAAGTAAAGTTTACTGCTAGCAACAGCTTGTTTTGTAATTATCACATGGGAGCATTTTTCCTAAACTCTCATTCCAGTAGATATTGGTTTAATTTATCAGAATTTCCTATTATAGTGTTTTCAGGTAGGGCATTAAGTTATTACTCGAACACAATGGTGTCTGAGTTCTTATGTATTACAGACTGAATGAGCAGAGAGAAACAAAATTATATCTCATTCTAGTGAAAATGACAGCAGCATTTTTTTTCTTTAACAGCATCCTAGGGGAGACCCAAACCGATTTGCACTCTGCTCTCTATTTGTATAGTTAATTAATCCAAAAGAAGCATTCATTAACTTTAATTTCTCAAGTCTGTTCAACTTTAAAGTTTTCTCTTAAGATTGCATATGACTTAGCAGACAAGAACAAAAGAAGTTGGTTTTAGGAACTTAAAATATGCTTAATAAGAATATGTATTAGCATATTCCTCACTATGAAAGCTTACAGTTTCTCCTCTTTCCCTCTCTTTCTTCCACTCTCTCCCTTTGTGTTTATGTATAGATACACATGAGAGAGGAGAGTTGAGACAGAATGGAAATGGATGTTGTGTAGTTTCCCATTGCTACTCTATTTAATTACTTACCACAGGTATAGTGGCTTAAAATGATGCAATTTTTTTTTTTTTTTTTTGCTTTTAGTTCTGAAGGACAGAAGTGCAAAACAGGTTTCCTTGGGATAAAAGCAGGGTGTAGGTAGGACTGCATTCCTTTCTGGAGGTTCCGGGGAGAAACTATTTTCTTGCCTTATAAAATAACTTTAAAAGGAGAACACACAAAGAAATCAACTGCTTGAATGATATTTTAATGTAGTATCTTGCCTTAAAATTATAATTTTACCCAAATCATGATTAGATAAGAGTCAATGTGATTCAGAAGTTGGACATTTGTAATGTGGTTTCAAATTCAGAATCATTTTGGATTTGATCCATTAATGAAACTTTAAACTCAAGTTATTGCTATGAGAATAGAAACCTGGTGACCCTACTGAACTGTATTTTTTCAGCAATCTCAAACCCTGTAAGTGAAGGCGCCTCATTGCTTGTATTCTCTGTAGATGCTGACCTGAAGATTCACACATAATGAGAACATTGCTGAAGTAGTAACCTTGTCATTTTAAAAAAGTATCAGCCAATAGTTTCCTGATATCAGCAATAGATTCAACAGATAGAAGAACAAGTAAGACTTCTGAAATCTTATGACCTCAATAGAATGTGAAGTAATGAATGCATTCCTCAGGAGGGATGCTGTGGGAGAAGCAGCAGATATTTACACTTTCTCTGACAGCTCTGGATTAAACAGAAAGTTACATGATTCCACACCTAGATGAATTTATTTGTTGTCTGTCAACCGTAGTAAATAAAATGTTGTGAGTGAGAGATAATTCATATGTAGATTTGACACAGAGGGTTCATGCTCTGGTATACTTTAGTGAATCAGGTCAGTCATTCGAATATCCCACTTATTTATTTATTTATTTTTTAAGATTTTCAAACATATTGTTTTAAGAATGAAATGCAGATGGGCAGTACAGAGTGTAGTGATAAACAGAACTGGTTCAGAAATCAGATTGCCTGTATTAAACGTGGTCCCACTTATCATTCATGGATTATGTTACCTGTTCTTTTCTTTTGTGGGGGGCATACCTGGTTGTGCTTCAGATTTCCTCTCTATAAAAAAGGCATAATGTAAGGTTACTCTTAGGAATATGTGGGAAATGGTCATGAAATACATAGTAAATAGTGTGTACTTGATAAGCACTCCAAAATGTAAATTGTTTTATGTGTAAATTGACCTTATTGTAGATGTTTAATCTACAGTTACATGGTACTCAAACTCGTGCATGAGAAAAAATATTTCTTAAATTTTTCTTTTAATTAAGGAAGCCCGAAAATTAGAAGTGGCTTTTGCTTTAAGCTAACTATCTTTTAGGCTTGAAGCTTGGAGAAGAAAAGAAAAAACAAAAACCATGATTTTGTTAATTGGGAAGCTAATGTAAAAAAAAACTCAAGGACATTAGCAAAGAGACTTAAGATGCTCTAAAATTTCATTAACCAAGTAAGTGCATTACAGAATTTGCAAATTTCAATTTGCCAAACTTTGGCTTTCATGTTGACTTCAGCTTTTGTATTTACAAATACAAATTAAAAATATATATATATATATATATTTGCTTAAATAAATTGACTTGAAGTGGTATAATCAGTATATTCCTGGGATGCCAAGCATAAATATTTTTAACACCTAGCGCTGCATCCAAGTAGAAAGTGAGATTCTAGTCTCAATGAGATTCTAGATATAGTGCGAACACTTTTCTGAGTGCATGTCCTCTGCCAATTGATCACATCAGGAAGCCAAATGTATTGGGTCCAGGACGTCAGTGAAAGGAGATATTAGTTAGAGATTAGACACCAATATCAAGACACCTCAGCAAGATCTACATAAAGATTTGTCCTGAAATGGGGAAATGATTGATTTAGAATAAATCATCCTCAATTACACAATAGGTTCCCTGAATGTTATTCTATACCCTACACATCTGTTTTGATTAGGTGGAAATCTCACTTTCCCATTTGGCATGAAGATTGATTTTTCTTTTATTGCTTTGTCAGTTTTATTTTCTGACTCTTTTTCTCATAATATGATAATGCAAAGGAAGAAAACTTGATTAATTCCATTGTTATTAGGGAGTAGTTTCCTTAAAGCAGACCAATTATTCAGTCAGGAAAAGATAGAGTCATAAAGCTAATGGGACACAGTTTGTGGACAGAGCTGTGCTTTTTAGTTTTCATGGTATATGATGATCTTGAATTATGTGGGTTCCTTAGGCTCTGCTCCCTATATGTAGCAACAGTGTCTGATGTTAGATGAAGAAAAAAAAAGTAAATGAAATAAAAGAATGTGGGAAAGAAGCCATTCTTCATGGTTATCAACAGTAAGCACTTCAGAGAGTCACACTGGTCCAAACACCAGGGAGAAGCAGTAAATTATGGAGTTATTATGATACCTCGTGGGATGCCTATGAGTTTTTACTATAGGTTCCAAGACCACATATCATGCTTTTCCTTAAAGAATGGTTATTATTTCTTGTCTTCATAGGGTACAAAGTGTAGCTTTTATCTGCCATGATACATCTTAACCTTTGAGCTGGATGAAGAAAATATGTTCTTTGAATTGTACATCCTCCTGATGAAATTGTGGCTGTCAACCTAAAGTTTATGTTGTCATTATTGGTCATTTTTAGTGACAAATGAAATATTTCTATAAAAAAGTTAACAGTGCTTTAGGTATAACCAGCAAATGCAGCTATTGAATACTGACCTGGAAAAATGTGGATTTTGTTGGTCATTGTAAAGTCATGGATGAGCTAATTATGCAATCTAGGGATGAAAATGTTTTGTTGAATGAGATTCTAAACACTTTTTGTCTGTTATTTATCTGTTACATGCCTAGTATTCAACTTTTTAACCCATTTAACTTTGGGAAAAAATTTCATTCCCAATTTGTTTTCCTTAGCTAGCCATCTTGAGTTTCACCTTATGTGCAGTGATATTTTCAAATATTAAACAGGATTTGCTTCATGTGTGTCAGACTATATTTCATATATAATATTTTTGCAATAAAAAAGAGAAGGCTCTTCATTTGTCCCATGTTTCCTCTTTCTGAATATCCCTTTAGACAAACCTAATTATCATTTGTTTTATGCCACTTTTTCCTTTCTTTAGCTACTGAACATTTTTCTTTTCTTTTGTTTTTGGAGGGTACAATACTGGAGATTGAACCTAGGATCACTGAACCACTGAGTCACATTCCCAGCCCTTTTTTTTTTAAATTTAGAAACAGGTCTTGCTGAATTTCTTACGGCCTTGCTAAATTGCTGAGGCTGGCTTTTGAACTTAAGATCCTTCTGCTTCAGCCTCCCAAACCACTGGGATTATAGGCATGTATCACTGTGCAAAGCTACCAAGCACTTTTCTTTCATTACTTAATTATGCTTTCACATGTGCACTGATAAGTAAGATAAAAATCAGAACTTACATTTAATAATGCTAATTAATTGGCATTCATAAATAAAATATTTTATAATATACTTCTATTGTAAAGCTGTGTATGTTGCATGGCTTTGTTGGCCTTTTGTTTCAATACATTGTCATGATAGCTAGGTGATCACATAATTACAACAGAACACTCAGAGATGGAAAGAGGTAGCAATTAATAATTTTGCAAGTTCAACAAGTGCACAATAGGGTTTTCCTAGACAAACTATGATACAAAGCAAGTATCAGCAAACTGTGTTTCATGGACCAAATTCTAGCCAACATCTCCTTTTGAATAGCTCACAGGCTAAGAAGGATTTGTACATTTGTAAATGGCTGAAAAACAAATAGGAATAGCTTAGGGCATATGAAAATGATCTAAAATTTAAATATATATCCATAAATAAAGTGTTATTTGAATAGAACCACATCAAATCATTTATATATTGTCTGTGGCTGTTTTCATGATGCAATGGTAGAGTTAAACAGAGTTGTAACATATCATATTAACTAAAAATTTACTATCTGAATCTTTACAGAAAAAAAGTATATTGATGCCTGATCTACAGTAATCCTCACCAGACCCCAATTTAGATCATTTATTTCAATAAAACAGGATCCTGCCAAACCCTTCTTTCCTAATATTGCATGTGCATTGGAACATCTATAAATAATACCTGTATGTTGTTAATGTTGATGTTGACAGTGCTATTTCTGGTGATGTATTTATCCACACTGCAGTTTTCTATTGAATAGAAACTTTCCATGGTTGCATTTTTGCTCTAAAATAAAGTCTACTAGATGATTTCATAGTTCTTTGACAATATACTTTTGCATAGAAATATTCAAATTATTAATTTTGTTATGAATTAAGAATAAGTTTTTCTTCAAGAATCAAACACTTTCCCAGCATTTTCATTTTCTTTGACAAGAAATTAATAGCAGGGCTTGAAAGCACCTTTGCTTTTTGTCTGAATGCTTTTAAAAGTGTAGGATAGAGCTATATTTTAAAGTAGCCTCATTCTGTCTCCTCAGTATCGAATCAAAGGGAGTTATAAAAATTCTACCTTTGTCCAGTAAGCCAGATGAATGTCTCCTTTAAAGGGAGTATTTATGTGTTGGCCTATTAACAAGCCCTATCCTTTTTTAAAAAAAAAAGAAAATGTAATTGCTTTTGAACCATTTGCAGCATTCTTGTCTATTAAGTTTACTCAAACTGTGTGTTTAAGAACACTCGCCACCATTTTTCTAATTAGATTGGATTTGTCAGCAGACACGTGTGATAACTTTTTGAGAGCTACACAGAATACAGAAATCATATAGATCTAAAAAATGAATTAATTGGAAGTGAAATTACCAGTAGAATAAAAATAATATAGTGTTCTCATCCTTGTTATCTATTATATTCAAACATTGTCCTTTGTGAAACATGGTACAGTTAGCAAACAGTAGCCAGTGTAAGCTGAAGGCCTGTTAGAAATGAGGTCTGAATTAGTATTCTCCTGGCACCAAAATGTGCCATTCGTATCTTTCATTTATAACACTAATTACACATAATAATTCTAGGTTTTAGTTTTAAAAAGAACCCTTCATGTATAGGATACCGTAGAACTATTCAGTTCAGATGTCAACCCTAATTAAGACCTTTCTCGGAATTCATTAAAATCTGGCCCAACTGTTTAACATCTCTTACAGCAGTGCACCTTTAGATGAAAAACACCATACCTTCCATTTTTCCCCTTTTCAGTTTTTGTTGTCTAATTAATAGAAACCATTAATTTAGAGGGATGAATTTAAAATGGAATGAATAGTATAGGCTTTGTATAAATTTCTAAAGATTTTCTATGCCATAATCAAGGTGAAGAAAAAATGCCTATTGCAAATGTCCTGAGCTGACAAAACTATATATTTAGAATTGTGAAGTCTTTGGTAACTAGTGAAAATAAAATGTATAATGAGGATAAAATTAAATGGATGATAGACTGAGCTTTAATGACTCAAAGGAAAAAAAAATCCTAATTCCAGTTCTCAAGCCCATGCTTGTCAAGGGAAATAAAACTCTTCATACTCCCCCACACCCCCGATTTCAGCCAAGAGAACTACTGAATTAAGATACTTTAATGTTTCTTACGGTTTGTACTTTGATGATGGGACTTTGTTAAAGAAGTGGTTCTAGTAGACATAAATATATGATAAAAACTTAAGTCTTTTGTTATTCAGACAAAATCAGTGCATGATTCACTGAGTAATTGAGGAAGAAAATATACATTTTTCAAGAGGGCAGAAGTGTTAGAAGTGCTGTCTCTTTATTTATATCTATACCAAAGTGGTTTCCTTTGCATTGCAGGAGAAAACTTTGAGAAGGTGCCCACAGACAAAAGCCTGATTCTTGTGGATGATAAACCTGAAGGTGATTCGTAATGAAGCCATTGCTTTAGATTTGTATAGGTTATCTATTGAGAGGTTAAAACTGTAATGGTTTGAGTTATTCCTTTAAATACAGGCAAACCTCACTCCTTTTTACTGGGAATCCTATCACCACAGAATTTTAGAGATATTTTGGTTGGTGATATAGTTCCTGTTCCTGATTCTCTATTTAGGCATAAGTAATAAACTTTTTGTATATAGTGAGAGTTCCCAAGTAAGCTTATTTTTTCTCCCTATCCTAATTAATCTTTCTGCTAAAATACTATTAGGAGCTGGAAGCTAGCATGCTCTAATGGGAAAACCTGTTTTGGAGCTTGAAGCAATAGATACCAACACTCTATAGCTTCTGTCCTCCAACTAAGAGGGCTCTTGGAACTTCTGCATGAAAAAATTCCACACTTGATCATTTATATACAAATGGAAGATACTTTAACTTAATCATTTTGTAATTTTATTAAATAAAAAACAATTGTCATTGAAAACATACCTCTGTTTTCTTTAAATATCTCAGCAATATCACAGGGTTGATTTCAAAACTATTATGAATCAATTGTTTTATTGTTTGTTTTGGAACAAGGGATTAAACTCAGGGGTGCTTAATTACGGTGACACATCCTCAACCCTTTTTATTTTTTATTTTCAGACTGGATCTCTCTAAGTTGCTGAACTGACCTTGAACTTGTGATCCTCCTGCTTCAGCCTTCTGAATTGTTGGGATTAGAGGCATGCTCAACCACACCTGGCAACAATTCACTTCTTAAACATTTTTAAGGATATCCTCACATCCTCTTCTACTTCCCGAAACCTTGAATACTTACCATAATTTGTATGATATGTAACAATGAAAACTGCCAAGAGCTAAGAGTATATAGAGTATGCAGACAAGAATGCTCAAACTGCAGGGATTCCAAACACAGGACAGAAAAAAAGAGCACAAGATAAGCTTTTTATTCCTTCAAAATGAGACTTTTTTTTTCATACTTTTCACTCTCGTAGTCAAGCTACTCATGATACAGCAAGAGGTCTCAGAAAAATGGAATTCTCATAAACATTAAATATTTCACAAAAGTTCAAAGACTTTCTTGACATCATTTTCTTCTCTATCATGAAATCTTTTTTTTTAAAGCAAAACAAAACCAAAAATGATCACTCTGTAACTCACAGAGCGAGTTACAATCCTTCAAATTTAATAGTTCTGACGGAAACTGATTTTCTCTTCTGCTGGACCCCTGTAACTAGTTGAAGTTGAAGTTGGATATGGTCACATGACTAATGTCTGGCTCAGTAGCCCCCAGATTGCCGTGGAAGGAATATATTCTATTATATCCAATATATCCACGTTGACTGGAGAAATCAAAGAGAATAAAGAAATACAGATATTTGGGAGATGAAAGGACTGGAAGTATGAGTGCCACCATATTCCTGAAAATAGAATATAATATTGAAACAACTGTGAGGGACAGATGATCACAAAGACCCAACCTATGACAAGAGTATGACTTTCTCACCGAAGCAAAGGTCAGGCTTCCAAAGCCTCTACAGTCCCAAAGGAGGGCCCAGTCCTCCACACCAATCTCAGATGTGGATATAAAAAATAATGATCATAGAAGACTTTTTCAAAGGGTAGAAGCAGAACTAGGGAGCCAAGGGAGATTTTTCCAGAAATCAGAAGTCTAATTAATGTCTTAATTAGACTAAGTATCTAATTAAGACATTTTCCTTTCTTCATGTGTTAAGAATGCTTCAAAATGCCTGCCTGCAGGATTTTAGAAATCCTTGCTACTGTCGTTTTGTATCCTTTTCTGGAGAGGAGCTTGTGATGTGGTTATCTTGTTCTTACACTATTTTCATAATTTAGGTATGTGTGTGGTTTGGGAGTAGTGGATGGTCACATGTTGGTTGGTAGTCACAGGAGTCGTCATTTCAACAGGAGCCACATTTGGCTTTAATGGGCAATTTTTGCATCACCAGAAATATTGGATTTCAACCTGGATACTGTGACTGGATGCAGCTTTAGGGAAGGGAGAGGATGTGTTCTCTGTGTGGGACCAAAAGAAAAATGCATATGTGGTGACTAAAATGCAGAATGTGAAAGAGTCTAGCTAAATTTAATAAAATTAATCTCCCTTTTCTCTTTGATACATTTTTCCTGCCCCTTTTCACAATAGGTTGGAGCCAAAATTCTGAATGCTGATCAAAGAAAACATAGATATGGTGCATGCCATGTCCAAGCCTAGCCCATAAGAACTTTGTGCACATTTCTGTGCTCTTTCCCTTTGTCTTAAAGTTAGATGTTAAATGCATAAGTTAGCCTTAGAATCCATGTTGATGATCGTGGAGATTCATCAGCCGAGGTCTTTCAGTGCCTACACAGAGGAGAAAACCTCTCACTGAGCTATTTGGCTTTTGCATAAATGAAACATTTCAACTGATATAAACCACCAAGCATTTATAAACATTATGGACACCTTAATACACTAGTATTATACACTAGTCCTGAAAATAATATTTTTAGGGTTAAGAAATTAAATAATTTTATTGTGAATTTTAGTTGAGACTTTTTTTAAAAAACGATAAAATTTTGAGTTGTGTTATCATCTCAACAAAAAAATAAATATTATCTTTTAAATAGCATTTCTGTTATTGGCATGGATAGCTTAAGTGAGTTAATTGTTTTATATTCCAGATTACTGTGACCTGAATATTTGTGTCTTCTCCAAATTCATATGTTGAAATCCTAACCTTCAAGGTAAGGATGTTAGGTGGTAGGACATTTGGGAGGTGTTTAGTTCATAGGGTGTAATCTTCATGTGGTATTAGTATCCTTACAAGAGACCCAGAGGGCTCTTTGTGCCCCTTTTGCCATGTAAAGACACAGACAAGGCATCATTTGTGTAAGAGAAAGTGGGTCTTCTCAGACTGAATCTGCCTGCACCTTGAGATTGGACTTCCTAATCTGCAGATTATGTGATAAATTGCTGCCATTTTTATGATACTTTGTTGTAGTAGACTGAACATACTAAGTAAGGCACCATAGAAATATTTCGTATGAATTTCTGAAGGAAAAAGAATGTAAGTTTGCAAAAATCACCATATTTCACACAAGGTTGGTTATTTATATTTCAGCAATTCTTATTTTTAGTAGAGCGAATAATTACAATTAGAAATATAAAGAAAAATAAAATGAGTGTTTGATAAGGGTTAAAACAAGGTGAGGTTTTAGGGAAAATAGAAGAGGATTTGGAAAACACATCTCATTATGGAAAGAACATTGACATCCATTGAGGTCCAGCTTCAGATATGCCACGGCCTCAAATTTCCATCTGGAGTTCTGGCCTGGATAGAAAACAACCGAGACTGTGCCAGGATCCATGCCTGGATGTGTAACTTTTTTCCTCCTTGTTGAAAGGACCTCTGATTTGGCAAGAGATATACAAATTTTCATCTATTGTTTTAGTAGCTTTCTCAAAACCTAGGTGAATAAATACTCAGTACTGGTACTGATTTGTATTATCCTCAATTTTGTTATTGTATATTATTTATTTATTGAAACATATTTATTGAACATCTCTTCTATGTCAAGCTTTGCTTCTAAATATCAGAGATAATGTAGTGAAGAAAAAATTAAAATCCCTGCCCTCATGTAGTTTCCCTTGATTGGGAAAGACAAAAAGTGAAGGGTCCTCAGCAGGAGCAGGGCTGGTGTGTGTGTGTGTGTGTGTGTGTGTGTGTGTGTGTGTGTGTGTGTGTAATAGCAAGGAGGTTAGCAAGCCAGTCAAATTAGCATAGGGGAAGAGCTGCAAGAGACAATAACAGAAAAATGAGATTTGGGAGCATGCAGGATTTTGTGATTCATAGCAAATGTTTTGACTCTTGTCAGAGTGACTTACAGTTTGAATATGAAGTGTCCCCCAATATCTCTTATATTAATGCAGGAAGTTAAAAAATAAATTTTGAAAGCAGTAAACTAATCAGTGGGATAATCCATTTGATAGGTTCATAATTTGAATAGATTACTGAGTGGTAACTGTAGGCAAGTGGAATGTGGCTGGAGGAAGTAGGTCGTGTGGGGAGGAAGCCTTGAGGATTATATATTTTTTCCCTGACTGCTCACTGCTAGCTCTTTGCTTCCTGGATGGTAGTTTTCCTCCACCAGGCTCTTTTGCCACGATGCTCTGACTCACCTAAGGCCAGAGCAATGGAGTCAGCTGACTGAACACAGACTGAACCTCTTAAACCATGAGCCCCAAAGAAACTTTTCCTTCTCTAAGTTGTTCTGGTCAGATCATGGCAACAAAAACCTAACTAACACAGTGACACAGACAGATACTAGAAAGTTTTTTTTTAGCAGAGAAATAATTTGATCTGACAGGATTGCTATGATTCTGCTGTTTAGAATAGTGGAAAAACCTAGGCTAGAATTAGGGTGAACAGTTACAAAATTCTTACACAAATCTAGCAAAAGATGAGGGAGGCTGAGATCAGGAAAGTGAAGATGATAAGTCACCAGATTGTAGATGTGTTTTGAAACTGGAGTTGGTAAGATTGGGTGAGAGACAGGCTGGGAAATCTAAGAGAAAGTTAGAACTAATTCCACAGTTTTTAATACGAACAACTGAAATAAAGGAGTTACGATTTCCTGAGATGGGGAAGACAACAGGAAGAGCTAGTTTGAAGGAAATAGAAGTAGCTCAGATTTGAGACAGTTCAGTGTGGGATGTTCTGCATACATACAAGTGGGGATACTGAGTGGGAGGTTGGATATGTCAGTCTTGTGTTCATTGTAGATTTTTGGCCTAGCAATACAAATATAAGGTACAGATTCCATTTAATATTGAGAGATAGAATGTTACCACTTAGGAATTGAGTGTAGCAGGAACAGAGAAGCAGTAGAGAACTGCACTCTGACAGTTATTTGGAAGAAAAGGAGGAACCATTAAAAAGAATCTGAAAAAGAGCGACTAGACAGGAGAAAAATGAAATACACAAATTGACACAGAAGCCAAGTGTATAAAGTATTTCAGGGAAGAGCATGACATCTATTCACCTTGCCAACTGATGCTGATGGGTCAAGTAAAACAAGGATTGAGAAATTACATTTGGGTTTAGCAATGTGGAGATTGGTGATGACACTGAGTTTTACTGAAGTGATGGGGACAGGAACATGATTGGAGTGGATTCAATAGGGACTAGAAGAAAGAAATAGTTGGAGGCAGTGGAATATCAACTTTGCATTTGATAGTAAAAATGGTAGTGTTTTGGCCATAAATTAAAATGAATTTCAGTTTCTTG
This sequence comes from Ictidomys tridecemlineatus, assembly GCF_052094955.1. Classification (NCBI taxonomy): domain Eukaryota; kingdom Metazoa; phylum Chordata; class Mammalia; order Rodentia; family Sciuridae; genus Ictidomys; species Ictidomys tridecemlineatus. The sequence continues at coordinate 56,170,257 of NC_135487.1, forward strand.
ACATACATTGCTCCAAATGAGGACTCAAACTCATATTTATCAAATATTTATTGCAGTTCACAATCAGCATGAAACTGTCACATTGCAAGATCAAGCTTCAATGTCACCTCTTCTGTGAAATTTTTCCTGCCTCCCTCAGACAGTTAAGCACTGTTTTCTATGCTCCCCAAACACTTCATAAATACATTTGCAATGCTACATTGTGTTGTAATCATTTATTTATGGTCTTTTTCTCCCATTACATTCCGAGTCCCTCATCCTTATATAACAGCACAGTGTTCAGTAAAAGTTTGCATTCCATAAATACTTAGTGATTGAATGGATGAGTATATCATATTCAAAGCCAGTCTAAATGCATAAGGCAATGCCAAAGAGGAAATATTTTGAGTATTGTAAATTACAAGTAAATGCAGGGTCTTTACTTACTTTTCCCAAGATCACAGGCCTAGTACTTTAGGGAAATAAAGGTACCTATTTCTATGAATGTAGCCAAGCATTTTCTCGTTGACAATGAAATAAAATATCTACAAGATAATATGGCAGGAATATGCCATTCAGTGTAATCTGCTTTTATATTTTTCTTTTTTTTTTAGATTATCAATTTTTTAATCTCTCTTTTTCTCACTATCAAATTATTCAGATTAACTCAGTACCTTCATGGATAATAATGGGGAATTTAGTAAAGTTTTCTTTTCTTTTTTAATCTGAGACAGAATCTGGAATTTGTTTCAGAGTTTTTGAATATCTCCTTGTCCTTAGAGCTTATCTGTGCTCAAAGTAACAATACTATAATTTCAATTTAAAGCAGAGGCCATTAATCTGATTTGGAATACTATGATGTTCTGTGAAGCTACTTTCCTAAGGATGACTAGTTTTTATATTAATTTTAATATGACTTTTAATAGTGCTCATACACATATGATTGTATTAGAGGCACTGAGTTATATAATATAAGAAAAGTATCTACTAAATCTAAAATATTAAGTGTGCATAGAAACTCTTTTCTGCAGTTCTACATTTTAAGTAAGCAATTATTAGGGAGCCAGACCACTCCTGAGAAAATTCTTTCTAAAACTATGTAATATAAAAGCCTACAGGTTCACCATAATATACTGCATCTATTTTAAATAACAAATATTTTGAGGGTGAATTTCTTTTGCTCTTAAAAAGTAAACTTGAAGCAAAATAAATATTTGGACATTTTGCCTCTTTTAAGAAATGTTGATCTTGAGGGGAAAAGTTGTATCTGTCTGTCTGTCTGTGTATCTATCATCTATTATCTTTTCCAATTGAATCTTCAGTCTTTACAAATACTAACTTAAGAATTTCTATCAATTCTGCTGTGTTATCAAGACTACATCAAATAAAATATAACATTTTGATGTATGGTTCAATATATTTCTTTTACTGAGAAAATAATTTGGGTGTGGAAGACATTAAATATATAGGCATAACTAAATGTTTTTCTCAGATTATAGTTAAAACAGAAAAATGTTACTAAATTAGCATGAAAGCATATGAGTAATGGCTTTCCATGTATAATCTATTACAAATTCACCTTACAGGGATTTGTAGTTAATAATTTCCATACTTTGTCTGAATATACCTAGAAACTCTTCCTATTTGGAATATTGTCTATAAATGGATCTTGTTGGAAGAAAGAGCTAAACCTCCTGCTTCTACAACTCAGGTAGCCAAGATACCTTCTGCACCTGGTAGCTTAATTCTTGGTTTATAAGCCTAAGTTTGGGCAACTGCTCAACATTTGGATAGTTGGGGAGTGAAGCAGATAGGGCAACAGTTAGCTGTATCTCAGAGTAACAGCAGTAGAACTGAGATTCAGCATAAGTGATGTAGTGGATCCCCTCCTCCACCAAAGAGTCAGGATTAAGCTTCTCCAGAGGCCCTCACTTAATTGTTCTTATTAACAGAATATCAGGGAAAATTTCTGCAAAGAACTCAATGTGGTTTAAAACTTTCTATTTTCTGGGAGGGATAAGTTGCTCTGTCTTGTAAAAGCTAAATTTGCCCACTAACTTGATTATGTACAAGAATTGTTACTTCTGCTTCCTGTGGTAAAGACTTGGGAAACCTCTGTCTAGCCTAAAAATATGGGACAAAAACTGTTATGTACCAAGCTACTGACATGTAACCACCCCACTGAGTATAAAGTTCAAAGAATTTTCAGACTCCAGTGCAGAGATTTTTAGGTTACAGCCACTCTATACTCTTTCAAGAAATAAACCTGCTTCCTACTAATTCCTTGTGTGTCCATTCTCACCTGTCCTATATTAGTGACAGGTGTCCATGAAAGCTGTAGGAGAGGGAAATTTCTTTTTCCTATTTCCCTCCTAGGTTATCTGGCTGGGATGACAAAAGAAAAAAATAACAAGAGAAATGCGTGCAAATTTATTTAGAATAAATTGTATGTGATAAGAGAAGCTTTCAGAGGAAATGAAGACCTGAAGAAACAAACCTGAGTGTTTTATACTAGGATGACAGAGAGTAGTTGTGGAAAACATAGTGGGAGAAAATGGTATGAGCTAAGGTGGTCAGCTTGGGGAAATTTACCAAGGTCTATTCCATCAGATTCTTCTTAACTTTCTTTTGTTTCTGGAAATAAGGATGCTTCTTTCCTCTGGGTATAGGAAGGGTACCTCTCAGAAGGAAGGTCTTATGAACTGCTTCAGTAGAGAAGAGAGAGGTCAATGAATTCTTCTGACACTTGTGATTTCTACCTTCCTTCAGCTTAAAATTAATATGTTTAAAATCATTTTTTTGAAGTAATGTGCTGTGAACCCCATCAATGTGGTGTGCTTACCTACCCTTCTGGTATGATCTCAGCTGTGTGTTTAACTATTGAGTGTTTCATGACTTGGTGCCATCCTACTCCCCAAGTTTTCTATCATTCTGAGACCTACCCTAGAACCTGCCAATAAATTTCTTTTCTGCTCAACTTAGTCTGTTTCTGTTGTTTGCAACTAATAAACTATAACACACAGACACTTACATCACAGTTCATGAAACACCAAGAGCCTTTAAAATAAACTTTTATTTTTATTTACTTTTGAAAAATATTTTTCAAGGTTTCTGGCAGCCTCAAGATATAGTAGTTAAATTCTCAAGGATTTGGTGATTTTTTTTTTCAAACATCATCAAAAGTTTATACCTGACAATGACAGAAGATCTGATTCTTCATTTTTACTGCTCGTATTTATAAAGTGGTGACCTATTAAAACTCAGATTTTGTTTCTTATTAAGCAATTCCAGTAATTGCTTATGTTAACTATCGATGTCACAGAGAAATGGAAGCTTTATTCATTTTTATTATGTTATATGATGCAATGGAATATTGTTTTATTTTCTCAAGAGAAGGGTGTGATATCTATTATTAAGATCTAATTTCACATGAACAATAATAAACTTTAAAGAAACAAGGAATGACAAAAAAAGAAAATATAGACTAGCAACCTTTATTTATATTGCTGTATTTACTAATCATAAATGTGGAAACTTAAACCATATATCTAAAAGAAGCCATTGCAATGATAAACCCAGTCAATAGGAGGTACACTCCCCCCAATCCCACCCCACACATAGTCTTTCTCCAGCGACATTTTTAGGAATATATATATTTCAGCAACTAGTTTTCCAGGAGAAAATATATGTCAGTCTGTCTCTGTGTCTCTGTTTCTGTCTCTTTCCTTTCATCCCTCCCTGCTGTCCTGTCTCCCCCACTTCTTTCCACCCCCCTTTGTCTTCTCCATCCTTCTCTTTTAGTCTTACAAAACTCGGCTTCTTAGAAAACAGATTAGAGAATTGATGCTTTTTTTCCCCTTCAATTTGGTCTTCTAAATATCCCGATTCACTCTACCAATTTCTTCCAGCTAGTTCTTCAAAGGTCGTTTGAATCACACTTTTTTTTTTGTCTTGAAGAATGAATGAATGAGTGAGAGATGAACTCTACATGAACAGTTCGAGTTATCTGACCAAAACACACTTAAAGTAAATGTCTTTTCAGTCTAAATTTGATTTTAAAATTTCCAGAATCAAGAGATGACAGATTCTTCTTGAAATGATAGCAGTCTGAGAATGTACCTCAACATGAAAATGGAGATCATTATATAAGTTCCTGTGTTACTTTATAAAAGATCAACATGTGTTATACACAAACCATAAAGACTGGTTAATGCATTGTAAAAACTGAATTGTGAGAAGATGAGAATTTTTGAGCACACATACTACTTTATATATTCAAGAATTGGAAATATGTATTTCCAGAAAAAAAAAAAAGCTTATACCACATTTAAAAAGGAAACCAAACCAGTCTTCATTCCTGTCAACATTTAACGGTATTAGACAGTAAGACTCTCAAAACATAAATAGTTGTCTACCAACAGGAAGGACATATTTCCAGAGACAAATTTTTTAAAAAGTCTGCTTTTCACCATGTTAGTATTTAAAGCAGGTGCCATTTGCTGATTAATTAAATCACAAGATGTTCCTTATGCTAAAATCTTGCAAATGAAACTTAAACAGAAACTGTGGTTGTGCTGTTGTCACTTCTTCTCTCTTTTTTTTTTCTTTAAATTATCCAGAATACCACATGGACAGCTTGCAAGCTTATTTTCCAGATCACTGATAGCAATGCAATTCTGTGTTTGTGTCTGAGTATGTGTTTTGTTTCAAAAAAGATATCAGCTTGAAGCAGTTTCAAATCTCTGGCAACAATTTTTTAAGAAGTTTGTCAAAAATGAGCTGTTGACCACATTTTTGTCAGGTCACTTGTCAAATGTGTGGTAGGGGGATGTCAAGTTCCCGGGCAATTCCCATCCATATTTATGACACTACTTAGAAACTATGCAGGCGTTCAATAGGTACTATTTGGTGTTTAAGAACAATCAAGAAACATTTTTTTCTTTATTGTTAATATATTATAGGCTTCAAGGAATATTTTATAAGTCGTTTTTAAAATACATGTACCCCAGATTTTCTCAGGAAATTCCAGGTGCTTGGAGTACTTGTTTAAAAACACAATTCAGAACTGCAGGAGGTATAAGTCAGCTGTGGTTTAGTTTAAAGTGAACTTTTTTTTTTTTAATGTAAAAAGGTCAAATTTAATGAAGAAACTAGCAAATTCAAAGTTCCACCAAGGAACATTCCAATGCTTTTAGAATCCACTTGAAGTGAAGAAGGAAAACCATCCCCTTTAGCATTTTAAAGCTTTGAAAGCCTAATGAACCCTGCCACCTCCTGTAGTTCCTACCAAACCAAAATTTGCACTGGGACTGGGCTCATTAGCATTAAGTGGAAGTAGACTACTCAGCTCTTGCTATGGCTTTTTGCAAAGCTCTGACCATTGCCATTGTATTTGGTTGATAAAATGTTGTTATCTCAATCATTATTTCATTTTTCTCTTTGTTGATGCAAAATGCCTGTTATACTTCGAATTTACGTCATGTAATAAGTGTCCAAAATACATTAGTTTTTCAACAGGTTATCTTCTTGAAGTGAGGTATTTATTATAATGGTTCACTTCTTCTACATGACCCGGACTATGAAGTGATGGTTTTTGAGGGGGAACAATGAGTAATTAGAAGAGAAAGAATATGTAATATTAGATATACAGATACATTGGGAACTTTCTTCATTAAAGTAGATATTATATTAAGGAGGCTCAAAATCAGCAATTTGGTCAATCTAACTGCCTCCAAAATTTTCACATATCCTTTTAGAGGATCTTTTTTTTTTTTTTCTGTACTGAAGATTGAACCCTATGCAAACACTCTACCCCTTGAGCTACATCCTCAGTCCCAGGAAAAATTTCTGCTACAATTAAGAAATGTGCATTATGTAGAGCCACCATTTCAGGTTATCTGGTTCTGATTTTAAGGGGGTCTGTATCTTCAATTGCATGTTACTTCCTTCCAAATTGTAGATAAGTGACACTAAAATAAAATATTTCTTCTCTGTAGACATGGAAATTAATTCTTTTGGGCAAAGTTTCAATTGAATTCTTTGTTCTGGAAGAAGCCAATTTTGTCTCTTTTAGCATATTAATTTCATTATTCTTGATCTATAGAAGCATGTGCTCTTAAATTATCCTGGTTTGTAACGTCTTACATAGTTCTTTCATTAGCAAATTAATGTGCCCATTTTATAAGTATATGTAAGTAATATTTCCCACATTCTTCGGACTAACAGCTGATGGTCATAGGATTTGCAATATAGTTATATTTTGACAAAAAATACAAATATGTTTCTTAGGTTGCAAATAATTTAGTTTCTAGAATTTGGACTGCCCTCTGGTTTGACTGCCTCTACACAGATGTACTCATAATTAGTGTTTTTATATAAATTGGCAGCATGATTAAGATTAAAAACCAGTAGTCTGTTAGGGACTCAAAAAAAGAGGTATGTGTATTCTGAGTTATATTTCCCCAACAATTCTATTGATGGCAGTTGTCTGAGGAATAGTCTTAATGGATTATCTAAAACCTGGCAGGTCTTTTGCAAAATGTTATATAAAAAGTTACATGTGATTGTGACAAGATCCTTCATTTTGTGTGATGGTCCTAATACAACAAGCACTTTGTGTCTGAAGCCAATGGCATAGTATATTCCACACTCCAAAAGTTTTAGATGAGATGTACAATCTGATTTGCTTTTAAACCTCATACCCTTTGGAGCCATTAGAATATGGAAGGTCATAACTTATTTGATTTCACAGATTCACAGCTGGAGAGTAATTTGCCTTAGAATGAATCATGCCTTGAGTTTTACCCATATCTGATTTACTATATATTCCAATGAAGAGAGTGAAGACTTAACCTCTATATGTAGTTTATAATATTCATATTCTACAAGATTTTTCTTTGGAAATTAACAATTATTAATCTTGTAGAAATAAAACATGTCGTGCTTCCATGTTCCAATTCCATCTTCCAGATATAAACATACATAGAGTTGTGGAGTAGCAATGCCATCACATTCTTTTCCTATTCTCAGGATAGCTAATGGTGGTAGAAATCAGCCAGTAGAATTTTTGCATTGGCTCAAATATTTGGCTCAAATACTCCGCTTGGTAAAAGTGTAATCTCCAGCAAGTGATTAAAATTTCTGAATCTCATTTTCATCATCAATGTGTGACAATAGTATTTTCTACTTAGAGTTATTTTGAAGTATTGTAGGAGCCAAAGCAGCAATGTCTGCCAAAGTGCTTTACCATTATAAAATGCAAAGTGCAAGAGCTGTGATCCCTCAGGGTAACTCCAGCTGCCCATCTGTCTCTTAGGATGGCACATCTTTTGGACCTAAGGCTGTGGGAAATTTGATCTAGCCTTAGGATTACTGTGGGTGAAGCTTCTAGGGAACAGGGTGAAATGATTTCTCTTTCTTTCTCTCCAAGAAGGCTGGGAAGTATTTATTGGATTTGCTTGATGGTTTGTTCTCCTTCCACGAAAGCGGACTGCTGCATTTCAACAAGTAAAAGTTCTAAATAACTGATAATAAAATATCTCCGGATATTTTTAGAAAATATTTTAGAAAATATTTCCAAATATTTTCTCTAAGCTTGAAATCATTTGATAGAAGGGCATGTGATTATGAAGACTTGTGCTTGGGAAATTCAGAGGGAGTATAAAGACTCTGTGGTGCTTGGATCAAATCCCCTCCCCCACTTTTGTGGCATTGAAGATTACACCTAGGGGTGCTTTACCCCTGAGCTACATTCCCAGTCCTTTTTCTTTATTTATTTTGAAACAGTGTCTTGCAGAATTGCTAAGGTCTTACCAAGTTACTGAGTGTGGACTTGAATTTGCCATCCTCTGGCCTCAGCCTCCAGAGTCCCTGGGATTATAGGTATGCACAATCAGGCCTGGCTCAAATTCCCTTATCTTGAATCAATCATTCTTGGGAACATTTTCTCTTTAAAATCTTTTTTTACATTTCTTCCTGATAGGCTAAAGTGAATAATTGTTTTCTGAATATCTGTATACGGTTTTGAAGTGTTTGTGTTTTGATCTATTATATCCCCTCCCCGCCAAAAAAAAAAAAAAAAACCTAAAAACTAGCTCTGCTTCATATGCTAGCTTTCTAGATCTGCTACTTGGTGTTTCTGTTTCTATTATGTAATTAAGTTCATGACAAAGGTTAAAAAGGCAAGGAATAATGAGGCAGTAGGAAAATTAAACATATTAAATATATGTTCACTGTTTGTAGGGGGAAGGTTTTGGTGTATATGGTTTTCCCAGAATAGCAATAACACCCATATTTCAAAAGAACTTAGTAAACCAAGCATGGATCTTTTCATGATTTGGTGCATTGTTTCATCAACCACATTTTTCCCATTTTTCTTTTTTTGTTAATTATTATAAATGGACAGATCTGGGAAAGAAGGCTTAAATTGTTCATTTGGAATGAACTCCCATTTGTATATTATAGTATTCACACATTAAGGGTTCTCAGTCAAATCACATGTTTTGTTTGGAAGGAAAGATAATTTCAAAGAAATTCTATCTAAATTCCTTGAAGGAAGTCTATGCTCACTCTGACTGTTATTTTATACCCAGCCCTCTTAAGAAATTACACTTTGGCTTCTACAAGCATTTGGGGTTTCATTTGCTTAAGCTGTAAGACTGTCAGGATTTGATCATTAGTCTCTATAGCTGACTGTTGCATTTCAACAAGTAAAAGTTCTAAATAACTGATATTAAAATATCTCCAGAAAAAATATTTCTAAGCTAGATGTAATGAAATTTGTTAAACCTCTTGGGAATCAGCAACAGTGAAAAACCATGTGGAGGTGTTTGAAATTGTAGCATCAAAACTTTTCAACCAGTATTGCTTAGAAGGATGTGAATATGATACAATGAATGAAACAGAGAATGAAGGAGGGACTAGGAGAAGCATGTTTAAATTATTATTTCTTCCATTTTTTCTCTTTAACTAAGAGTTTTTAAATGAGTCAAATACATATTTAATTGATAAACTGACTTTATATTCACCTATTGGAAACAGTACAACATTTTACATCAGATTATGAAATATGGATGTTTTACTAAAAGACAGGAAGAGATTTTTTTCCAGTCTTTAAAGTAAATACATATTCAAAGAATCTTAAGGCATACCATTTATTCATATTCATATCTATTGAAATACTGTACATCCACATACTTCAATAAATAGTTAAAAACCTGACCTCTTTTTAAATCATTTCTGGATTTCAAAAAACAACTTTTATTGAAAAGATTAAATAGGTAACTTTTGGCTGTGTCACAAAGCTAAATACAATGGATAAATTAACAATTTATCAGTAATTTGATCAATATAGATGATTGGCTTTGATAATTCAGCTTTTCAGAGTTTTCTGACTTCACACATAGGGGTATTTATATATATATATATCTATATATTTTTGTTCTGAATTATCTGGGTAATATTCTTAGTTCTCCAGTCTACTTTCTAGATATAGCTTAAATGTTATGATGAAGCATTAATTTTCAGTGAAGTTATAAATCCCCCAAAAGTGACTTTATGTTTGAAATTCTCTCTCTCAAATCTTAGTGTCTCAAAAAAATCACACAATGCTATAACTTGGGCAGTACTTTTCATTATATAATTGCTGCATAATAGAAACTTAATGGTGTAACAGGACTTACGTGTTGAATGAGATAATTGTAAAATACATTACACCACTTGCATTTAAACCGAGAATGCAAATGAAAAAGCTAACTACCCTAACATTCTGCTTCTTGCCTCCCTCTCATTCGTCCTTTCTCCTATCTTTCATCTTTTCCTCTTTTTTCCTCTTTCTGTTCTTCCTTTCTTCTATTTCCTTTGTCTTCACCTCCTTTTCTGTCTTTATCTTTTTTTTCTCAACTGCTCTTTATTTTCTTTTCTTCTTTCTTGGACAAAAATTTTGGGGCAACAAAAGGAATCCCACAAATGAAACTTGTGGAAAACACAATGCTGAAAGGAATAGTGTAAGAAATTATTTTAGAATGAAAGATAAATCAATTTTATAAAACTGCTTTTCTGAAATTGCAACAATCTTGTACAGTCAGGACTGATAAAATGGAATAATCAAGACATTTCATATGTCCATAAATGTAAAATCATCTACTTGAACATTATATGCAATACATTCACACAAAAAAGCAAATACTGTAGCCTTATTTGAACAATATTGAACTCATAAATACTCATGATTTCACTCTGTCCAGGGGCTAAGGACTAGGAATGCTGCTGTGATACAGAAAAAACATAGTGAATACCTCCTCTATTTAAAAATGTCACTCAAGAAAGTCTCTTCTAACATAAAGGCAAATACATATAGCTACTGAGCTATGACTGTACTTCTGTCACATTCTATGGGAAAAACACCAGACTCCACAAATTCGGAATCATGACAACACTTTGAACTAATTATTTGGTTCATCCATAGTTTATACCTCAATTTACCTCACATTAACCCTACAAACCTTACAAAGAGGAGGTATTTTTAACTCTAGGAAAACGGTCACTGTATAATATGCATTCTTGATCTGTTTCTTTCTCCCAAACAATGTACAGATGGTTAACACTTTTGTGGTAGCACCACTATTTCTAGTAAGTAGATTATTATGGAGTGTGCCACTTTAAAGCTGCAATACAAAAAAAAAAGTATTTTTAGTTTACTCGCCAATTTCACAAAGAATATTTTTAAAAGCAAATATATAATATATTTAAATGCTATATTTTTAAAGCCAATTTTAATATATCAGTCAAAACATCATAGTTTTATTACAGCTAGTAAATTTAAGAGCATTATGCCATATTATTGCCATTTTGTGGGAAGACTATATTTATGCCTCCTAATTTATGAGTCATCTTTCTAATTAAAATAGATTTATGGCATACTTTGTCTTTAAATTTTATTTGGAAAAAAATCATAATTTTCAAGTCATCACTTCTAGGGCAAAATATTAGCTATCTTAAATATGTGTGACCTCTGTAAAATTTCTTATATCTAATCTTAGTAGTAGCATGTGGGTTGTTGGTATGATTGTAAAAGATGACTATCTGTAGAAATGTAGGTGTGCTGAAATTGGCAACTTCATCAGACCTGTAACATGGCTTTCAAGGCTATGGTCTTTCTTTGGTAAAGAGTAAACCATTAGCCTATTCCTGTAATATAATAGTTAGACTCACAGAATTTTCCTTCAAAAATGTAGTTTTCATTCTTTAAGTAGAAAAAAAATGAATACTCACAGTAATTGAATAATTAATACATCTTAAGATATTCTCATCACTGGTGTCTGTCTTCATTTGATCACATCTTACATATATCATGTAAGAAGAAATAAAGCATGGTAATTTTTTTTGGCTTCATTTGTTTGAACTGAAATGGTTATAAAGAAAGATTTTATTAAAGAGTTATTTACTTCAGGGATTGATCTTCTGTATACTAATATAGAATATTTGATATAAAATATTTTGGAACTTTTTCAATGTAACATGCATTCCAGATTATCAACTGAGTGATGTTTTCAGATAGAAAATATGCAAAATGCTCCTGTCTGCAGGAGCACTGTTTCTGTCATAATAACTTATCTATCACAAAACCAAATTAGTTTTGAGTGCTTACCAACTCATGTGATATTAGGTGATAGGACTTTGTGTCCTCTCTGACAAACCATCTTAAAAATTTAAGCTTGAAATAGTGAAAGAAAAAAAGATACTGTCTTGCTCAGCAATCCCTTGAGTGGACTGTGCTGTCATTTTAAAGGGAATTATTTCCCACAGTAGATCTAACATTTAACTTCAACGAAAGAAATCGTATGGTACATTTACTCTTCTATGTGATTAAATTGTTTTTCATCCCAAGAACGGAGTTATTGTGGGGCAACACTCTCAAACCCCACTGATAATGAAGAAATACAATCCAATAGCTCCTTTGTTCTTTAGAGATAGAATATAGTTTAACTTTATCATTGTGGTTTATTTTTTTCCTTACAAATTGTAGGATTTAGCAAAATGTTTTATATTAGTTGGAGACAAAGAGAAAAATATTTCATGAAGGCACACCCATGCTGAACTTACAGGAAAGAGAAGCAGAGCTGCACAGCCAGTTATATTACAAGGCTCATTCCTGAAACCTGAATATCATGCGAGCAGAAAAATCTAGATATGTGTTATATTTTGAAGAAATGATCTGAAGGCAATATTATTTGCTTTTTTATCAAAAAAGGAAAAAGAATGTGTCTTTGTAAATGTAGATTGACTCTTATTGAAACAGGGAACTGAATGCTTGTATTGCAGCCTTAAAGAATCACATGTTCACTGCAATATTCGTTTTTGTAAACTACAGCCTGCAACCTAGCAGACCATGACTGAATGCTTTTGAAAAGTTGTAGATTACAAACATGAAATCACAATTAATATCCTCTAAAAGTAATTTCAGAGCTTTCACGTCTTAAAAAAAGGACAATGTGTACTGCTTCACAAGGTAATGTAGCTAATCAAAAAAGAGTAGAATTAAAGTATTTACATAATGAGCAATTCTACAGAAGGCGATCATCCCCATGTAAGCACTGCTGATTATATCCCACGCTGCTTTTAACAAACTGTACCAGATTGGATCCAGCCATCAGCACTTTCAGAGAATCCTTAAAAGCCTTTTATGGGTCTTTAAATTTATTGTAGAATGGCATTCTTCAGGTAGAATATGCTGGTGAAAGAGGACAGTGTCAACACAAGGTACCAGCAGGAGAAAAGAACGTCAGCGCTCCCGGTAATTCCATACTGGGCTGTACTTGGAGCTGGAAAGAAATGGAAAAGATTAAATCAAAATCTAATTTGTGCCTTTCAGGATCTTGACAATAATCAAAAGACAGCTGGGTGTACTGGGGAGAGCATTGGCTTTGGGGTCAGACAGAATTAGGTTCACATCTGATTCTGCTCTATGAGAATGTGTGGCCTATTTGACTAACCTCTCTGAGCTTCAGTTTTCTCAAGGGCAAACTAGAAATAACAGAAATAATACAATCTAGCTGGCAGAGGTGTGGTGAGAATGGGAGATGAAGCACAGAAATACACTATCCGGGGCTAGACACGTGCTAAGTATTCCATAAACAACCAGGAACATCCTTATTCCTCATATGCCTTGTAAATATTTGTAGTTGTGGATAATATTCATTCATGCATCTATTTGTAAATCTTTCTGATCAGTCAAATATTCTATGAAATTCTAGAAAAACAACAACAACAAAAAAAGAAATTCTTTCTTGCAAGGACTGTTTTTATATGAGTTTGGGTAAAGGCGTGCAAACAATTATAATACAATCTTAGGAATATTAGAAATTGCATGTACAAACTGCAGTGACTTGGAAAACGGTGCATTTAAATCTACCTGTGCAAAAGGGGGATGATTTAACAGTTTTACCAAAAAGAGCTGCCATTTGAATAGAGGAAATAACACATCCCAAGGCATGAGGAAAGGAGAGATCAGACATACTTCTAGTATCTAAAAGTAGATTAGTCCTGCTGGACCGTGAAGTTTGAGCCTGAAGTGGAGGGAATTGAAACTGGAGCTCTAGGCAAGTAGAATGATCTTGATTGTAATGAAAAGAGTTTTAGTTTCTAATCTAAAGGAGAATTTGAATAATTTGGAGTGGTTGGATATATAGCCATATTCATATATTAGAAAGATCACCGGATTATACACAAAGAAGTTCATGTGGTACTTAGCTAACAGTTATGCTGAATTTTCACCCAAACCCTAAAGATTCATGATATGGTTGGCATCTACTGAGTAGATTACATTTCACTTCACAAGGGGGTGGCTACCTCCTGTATGTGGATACTGTTCTCCAGAAATTGAATGTTGTTTGCATGCTCACTATTGCTCAGGACTGAGTTTTGTTTATAATAATAATAATAATAATAATAATAACAATAATAGTAATAACAAAAAAATCCATGCAAATTATTTTAATTACCCTTTTTAATAGGAACTTTTGTTAATTCAAGCATTATTTCCTAGTCAAAATTGAATAATGTAATAAAGAAGTATACTATTCTACCTCTTAAATCATAACTCAAATCCAGGAAGTTTTAGTTGCTCAGGATTTGAATTACTAGCAGGTAGTTTTTAATGGAACTTTCATAAATGATAGTATTAGTATGTCAGAAGAAGAACAAATTGTATTGTTTATACCATTAAGGAATTAAAGTGGAGGAAAGATGCATTGGTCCCTGCCAGTGGGAAGATTTCTTGACAATGTAATCGCTGACTCCAGATGACTAGAATCTCAGTGCTGAAGCTACTGCTTTTTAATAAACAGAGAACCGAATCAACTATTTAGTGTATCTAAATGCATTGTAAATGAGGGTTGTTTTTAAATGAAAACCTGATGAAGACAGTATATCTATGATTGAACAGATACCTTTCAAATATATGGCATAAGTCTGATTTAAAACCAGGGAACTCATTATTTTCTCTTAATTAAGACCTGGAAGAATATTTTAAAAATATAAATGAATATTTTATTTTATATGACCTTCTCAATAATAGTTGTGTCAGAATCATCTTTTAAGAATCTACATGTAACCAAACTTATAATATAAAGAAACAATAATAAACAAATAAAATAGCTTAATAAATAAGAAAAATATTTTAAAAGCTAAGCGTACAAGCCAGAGGTAAATTATTTTGTTATAATGACAAATTCAATAGTATCTAAGCATGTAGAATATCAATAACCCTAAAAATTCATCCATCTTTTGGAGTGCATGTTAGAGCAATCTTTCTTAAGTCCTGGCTCTTCCTCCTACAAGCTGAGCTGAATACCCATTTTGTATGATTAGACCATGATCTATATTCCTTTATTATATCATTATTACACTAATTGCAAATGTTTGTATATATATATATATATATATATCTATTTCTAGATCAAGGCCCCATCTTATTTATCTGTGTTTCCCTGACAGAAAGTTTGGTATATAGAGAATGGAAGATACTCAAGAAATGTCTAAGTGAATGATTCAATGACATAAAAATTAATTTGTAATTAAAATGTGTATTCCTATCACAAAAAATCAAATCTCTTCTGAAAGAAGTCACATACTTAAAACCTAATAAATAAATAAAAATACTTTCCTTGACTCATTTAGCAAGCTTGCATTGAACTCAATACCAAGCACCATATTGAGTGCTGGGAATTCAATGGTTTATAAGACATAGGGACTTTTTGTCATGTACCTTCATGGTCATCTTTTTTCGAAATGTGTCTACCTCTTATACTTAGTTTACTATCATTTTAAACAGGGCAAAGATATTATCCATAGTATTTTTAAAAATTAATGATGACCTTACAATTAAGATAGCAAGTTTTAATCATTGATTCACTTTTTAGTTGTTTGCAAATGTAATATTATTCTCATCCTAAAGTAAACTAGAAGCTGGCTGCTGCATTGGTAGCCAGCAATTATTATAGTTAATAGGCTGCAGGAAAATTATGAACAATCACTAGGCCACAAAAAATTAGTCAAGGAAATGTGGCATCAGATGCCCAGAATAAGTCATATATCATCATTCACATTCTTGTACTGCATACTGAATGTCTTTTATGTTTTGAGAGCTGGATTAAATAACATATGAGCAAAAATGAATAAAACCCAATCCTCTCCTTCAAAAAGAGTTCACTCTAGTAGGGATACAAATAAATAGGCAAATAGAGGACATAGGACATATGCACCTATAAGGACAATGCAGAATCGTGAGAAGGATTAGAGACTATGGCAACAAGTATTAAAAAAAAAACCCTGACTTTTTAAAAAATAGAATTTGCATTTCAGTACATACAAATTTCATTTTTTAAAATGGTGTGCAGCAGTCTTTGTTGGGGTATCCCATTGGTGTCTAATTTCATTCTCCTGGATGAACATTTATTATATTCAGTTTCTATGTGTCTGTGACTACTGGACTGAACTATTTAGAGATAAGAATCTGACGGTATTAACATTAAGGGTCTCAGGGATATTTTGATTTGTTTCACATGTTAAATTCCAATTGAATTTTTTGTAGATGGACACAATACTTGTATTTATTTGTTTTTATTTTCTGTAGTGCTAGGGATTGAACCAAGTGTCTCATGCATGTAGTGCTGGGGATCGAACTGAGTACTCTGCCACTGAACCACAACCCCAGTTGAATTTTTGATGTTACGAAATTAAAGAAAATAAAATTAAAGAAATAACTATTAGCTATAATTAGAAATTAGCTTCAAGACTCTGGTGAAGTATCACCTACATCAAAAAGAAAAAAAATCATTTATAAAAATCGCATGCTACATTAAGCATTCTTCTCTGTTCTCCATATTATTTAGTAACTCAGAAAATAATGTTTATTACATTTTACTCCAACTAGACCAAAAACATTCCAAAGCTAAGATCTATACTTTTTTTTTTTAATTTAGTACTGATCACAAAGTCCATAATTTAGAAGGTACTTGGTATTTTTTTTCAAATGATTATATGATTTACATCCTTTTACCCTATTATCACCACAAATATAAGGAGACATAATACCATGACTTATTTTTTCAGATGAGTATTGTCTTTCCTCTCCCATATTTTACTGAATCTTTTCTTTCTACTTTCTGGCCTATCCCTTTACTCATTGACTCAGGCGCCTACACAGAACACACACTAGATGTGTGAAATAAGTGAGTGAATGAAGAGTGTGATAATACTCAAGGGAATGCCTATGGTTTACTAGATGCCACGCAGGGTAGTTTAACTTATTCTGATATGTACAGATCAGACTATCTGCCTGAAGCATTGTGAAAAAGAGGACAAATTATAGGCAGATTATAGGGGGATAGAACATGTACTGAATTTTATAACACCATCCTCTCACTGCAGAAGGCAGTGAGTGCAAATAAACCAGAGGGCCCCAGCTATCCACATGAACTTTCAGGAGGCCTCTGGTATGTGCCTCTCTGTAATCCTGAGAGCTTTCATAGGTTCTATTTTTGACTATGTGTGAATATTGTACTACTATTATCCCAAGTAAAATTAGGAGGCATAGGTCACATGCTCAGAGAGTAGGGGCCTACGGTGAGGGCTTAGAGTGCACTCTGAGTGACATGAGAGACCAGAGGACAGTCTGACCATTCTAAAATGATCACTTGGCTACTTTGAGGACAATATGTTAAACCAGAGGAAGAAAGAGTAGAATGTTAGCTTGAAAGCTTCAGAAATCCCATTGCCTCCAGAGAAAAGCCAGAGATACATAATCCAGAATTCAAGAGTTCTCTATTTGTCTGGTTATAACCCACTCATCCAAACTCATGCCTAGGCTCAACTCTAGACTGACAAGCCATTTTTGAACACACAGTGTTTTACTACCCCATGTCGTGTGCACATGCTACATCCTTAAGCCTATGTGGCCTTCTTCTTCTTCTTTCTCTACTTATTAAATGCCTAACAACCTTAAACATCTAAAATAACCTCTTTTGAGTTGGACATTGTGTCTCATATCTGTAATCCCAGTTACTCAGGAGGCTGAGATAAAAGGGCATAAGTTCCAAGCCAGCCTGGACAATTTATCTGATTTTGTCTCAAGATCTAAAATTCAGAGGGCTGGCAATGTAGCTCAGTGTTTGGGTATCCCTGGGTTCAATCCTCAGTATTATAAAATACACAAATAAAATACCCCTTCCTCCATGAGGCTCTCTCCAGTCTTTCAGGTAAGAATTATTAATATCCTATACTGATTTCAGAACTGGTTCCTTGTTAACATATAGTTATAAAATCTTCCACTGACTATAAGCATTTCAAAATTATGGAACATTTCTCCTGATAATATGTGTTTCTGTATCTTCTATCAAATGTGTTCAATAGATGTCTGTTAAATTAAATGTTGGAAAATATTCCTAAGTATACATTTTTGTAATTTGAGAAGATATTCTATTTCAATAGTCATTCCTATGATTTTTTGCCCTTAAGGAAAAGGGTATGATGAAGAATGTGTTCTGTTTCTTTTCTAACATCTATTTAATCAACACCTTTTAAGTAGAAAGAAGAAAATTTTAAAGAAGGAAAAGAGAAAGAAAGGGGTTAAGAAAGGAAAAAGAAATCAAAGGGGATGAGGATTTAAAACAGAGAGAAAAGATGCCCAGCCCTTGAGCAGTGTATTAGTTTCATATTCACCATCTTATTTGAGGGAAGAAACAGAGAGAGAAAAAAGAAATAGGGAATTTTAGAGAGAGTGTCTTGGTGACACTTAGACACTTGGTGACACTTAGAGTTGGTTGTCATACTTCCTAGTTTCTTAATAAGGCTAAGGTATTCTAGTTTTTTTTTTTAAATAAATCATTGTGTTTGATATATGCACTTGGAGACAGATAACATTGGTTTGAATTCTACCTCTTTTGTTTTCTAATTGGACTAAACTGGGCAAGTTTTTTTTTTTAACTTTACTTAATTCATTATTTTTACTTAGTTCATTATTTTTATAAGTGGTATCTCAAGTTTACAAGTAGATTAAAATAAGTCGATGTAAAGTAACTAACAAAACTCAAGCACCCACTCAGATATTGTGGGGATTACTCCTCATTCACTCATGTATTGAACACATTGAGAGTGTGCCTGATGCCAGACATTCTGATCCCTGGGAAAAACAGAAATGTCCCCTGTCCCCACAGAGTTTTCTTTATAGCTTAAGATAGTTTGGATGCAACAAGCACATTTTAACTTCATTTACTTAACCTATACTGATTAAATAAATCAGTGTTTCTCTGGTCTTACAAAAATGTCCTCCTTTCTTTCTTAGCAAAAAATCACAGTTATCTGTTTTCTTAGCTTCTTTGGAAGGATGTATTTTAATGTCAGTTACTGCTAGATGATGTGCTAGTCTCTTTTTGCAGGCTCTTCCATGTCAGGGAGTGTGACCTTTTCCTCCTCTACTCTCTCCTCCTCTTTTGGCATATCCACATGCCATTCAGAGTGTGGTTTCATGGCTGACCTAAAGCTTGCTGGGATTTTGAAGGAGTTCTCAGGCATGGAGCAGAAGTACCCAGGATAGGTGTAGAGTCTAAGCCTTTGGGATTTCTCCCAGTTATCAACAGGAAGATCCAATCTGGGTTTTAACACATATCTTACATCTTGTCTAATTATGATTATCACTCCCAATTACTTACAGCTGCTGCATATTATTTTCAGTCTTGGCAGTTTTCCCTTGTATTGCTCTAGATTTTATTTTTAGGCAAGAGCAAATGTAACTGTGAAATATTTAGTTTTGGTACAATACCAATTACTCGCCTAGGCAATTTCCTTAAATTACACAAGCTTTAACTAAACTAGCTTTGAGTCATATTTTTAAGATTCCTGTCACAGTCTTAGGTAGAGTTACTTAAAGTACATTAATTCTGCTTCCATAAGACAAAACTGGCCTTAACTCTTATTTTCCCAAGGAAGCTTCTACCTTAATGGGAAGTGAATGATATACACCCAAATTATTTCATGTAAGAAAGCGATTAATGTATATTTGAAACAGAAAACACATTAGAGTACTAAAAGGTTGTGCACCAATGATTCGATTCAATAGGTAGTGTGACCCTGTCTCATCACATAGTATAGAATGACTTTCCTCAAAAGGTAGTTTAATCCTCTTTTAAGCAATATCTACCCCTCTATGCCATCAGCAGGTGCAGGAAACATATGGAGGCTCTGATTACACCTCACATTTTGTCACTTAATTCTATCAAAACTCGGAGTGGAGTTTAGGGGACAAGAAGAACAGCAAATGGGTTACGTTTTGCAACTGAATGCATAATTTCGATTGTGGTATCTAGAGAAAGTAGGCAGGCCTCAGTATAGTAAAAGTAAGCAGGCCTCAGTATAATGACATAATCTCAGTATAATGACATAATTACACACAAGATTATGTGTAATCACATGGCCCAGGTCCTAACATGTGATATAGTGTGTCACAGATAAGGACAGACAAATGGTGTCTTCTCATACACTACCACCCTCATGCGGCGCAGGAAAGCCCAGGGAGAGGGCTTGGTGTTAATATTGCATGCTGCTGTACTCTGGGATCTTCTTCCTCCCCTAGTCTTTGGGGTTCAGCAACTGTGCCTATTTAGTGCAGTTGTTATGTGGTAGAGATAACAATGGATAGATTGTCAATTCATGTTTTTGCTCAACAAACCTTTCTTGTATAGTGTATACTATTTCCTAGGAATACAGAGAGATAAACACACCATGGTCCACTTTTCCAGAAGCTCTTGATCTGATAAAATAAGACTTAATTTATGAGCCTCTATCAGAGACAACTCCCCTGGTATTTAGGGAAAGAATGTAAGAATTGGATATGTGGCTTCAAATTCTTATCAGTCAGCCCTTTCCCTTTCTTTAGATGGAATCAAGCTAACAAAGTGAACATTGGTGAACTTTTCTTAAATTAGAGGTCTAAGGGTTATAGAAAAAAATCTATATTTTAGATACTTATTCAAATATTTTGGATTTTTGTTTTTTATTTGATGAAAAACCGAGTGAGTAGAAATTCCAACATCTTTGGTAAACTGAGTTTTCACAATGACAAAAAGTATAAAATAATTATTTTCGTAAAAGTTTCTCTTTTTTGTGTGTTATAAACAACGAGGAGAATGGGTAGGGAAGTTATACCATCCCTATCTCTTTCTGACTAGTGATATTTTCCTGACAACATGATCTTAGTAATTACTAAGCTATTTCTCTGGCAGACCAACATCCTGAGTCCCACTCTGCTTGCTGAATAACCATCTCGCCAAAGTTCATATTATACCATCATAACTACTCATCGTCAATTATAATAGGTATTTCAAATATCTATCTATCTGTCTGTTATTACCCAGATTCCGAAACATGTATATTTGTAGATAAATACCTTTACCTGGTAACAGCCAGATGAAACTCTTCAAGATCACTGCCTCTAATCTGAGATATGGAGATTAAGAAAGCATTTACCCAAATAAAGATAAGTTTTGTTGTCTTTTTCTGTCCTAATCATTGAAAAAAGGACAGATCACTAATTGCTCATCAATATATTCTAAATGTATTATATTTTTTGTTTCTATAAAATCAGAAGTAATTTACATAAATATACTATTTCTTTTTTGTAGTGTGTTGTCAATACAGGTACTTATGTCTAGCTCTAAATGACCCTTTAAACTTGGCACGTTCCAGTTGTCCATCCAGGTTAGTTTGAAAATGAGTTTCTATATAAGCATTCTTATATATTTTAGAATATGTGTGTCTCTGTATGTAGGTTTGTGTATGTATGCATGTTTTAAGAGCAGGTTTGTTGTGTAAAATATATATACACAAAAGATATACAAATAACATTTGCTATATAGATTTTAGTTTGGGCCTTTAAGGCAACATCTAGCTGAAGAAAACAGGGCTTTATAGAAATAAAAATAGAAACCCAGCTGTGTTCTTAAGGTCACTAATAGTCACTGCCATTAGCTGTATCTTTACCGTGACACTAGTGTGGTTAAAACAAACAAACAAACAAACAAAAAAAACAGGAGAAATTGCAAACCAGCAAACATTTCTGTAAGCTGAAGTCTCTTTGAAGATACTATATATGTGATTATGTGGGTGTGAATTATTTAAGTTTTTATATGGATGTCTAAACTTGGAGCTTTAATGACTACATCATCTTGTTTATTATTATTATTATTATTATTATTATTATTATTTTGCATATTTTGTGTGAGGAAGTTTACCTTAAACCAGCTTATTTTCTGTTCTTCTGTAACATTGTTCTTTCATCATTAAGGGTCAAGAATTTCATAGGCTTGGTTATCTTTTCCAGTTCTGGAAATATTCCATATACCTTCAAGGTTTTGTTTCTTCTGTTTTTATCTTTTCAAATGTGACTAAAAGCTAGTGGTTGGCCTTGCATTTTTCTGATCTTACAATCTAGGCTGATTTTTTGGTTACTCTGCCATTGTATTTTGGCTATTAAAAAAAAACCTTAATAAAATCTAAAAGGCTTTGTATGGAATTTGACACCTCTGTATATTTTTCGGAAGCTACTTTTCCAGCCCTGTCAATGTCTGTTCTCCACCACATTCTGCACAAATCACACAGGGGGAAAGCTCTCTGTTCTTAGGACATGGCCAAATCTTTGCTCATAGTGTGCCTTCATCTGAGAGGGCCTCTTGTGTCTTTGTGGTTTCTGTGGTTGAAATATTACCCATCTCTAATGCAACCTGCTTACAGGATTGTCAGAACTCTTAGGGAGTTTTCAGCTTTCCAAATAAGGAGAGAAAGCTGGTGGGGATTGAGCAAATAAGACCAGAATTCAGGTATGCTGATTCTCTGTGCATCCAATTCTATGTAGTTTCCCTAAATTACTATCTAACTCTGATTGGAATTAATCTGTCAATTCCTCTTTTCTTTCATAGCCATTTACTTTGACCCATACTTTATTACTGTCATGTTCATCTCCATTATTAGAGTCTAAGTTTCTTGAAAGCAAGGATCATATTTAATTTACTTTTGTATCACTCATAGCATTTGATCAAAGGATGGTGCTATCAAATATTTATTATATAGCACCAAATTATAGATGCATTGTTTTAATTTCTGCATTTCAATGAGACTTAATGTAAAGTTCAAAATAAAACAAAAAAAAAGAGAAAAGAGCATTTTAAAACAGATGATATCGTTAGTCAATAATGCAGGACTTAGAAACATTGACTACCATTATAGAGTACATTGGTTCCATCTTATTGGAAAGGAGAGTATTTTCTTCTTGGTTGTCTCTAAAGATATGATATCATAAATACACGGTTATACCTACACAGAGACATGTGTATACATGCTCACACACAACACACACACCCCCAAGAGAACTTTAAATAGTCACTTCCATCTAGACTTCTATTTGAATGTGTTAGTGATGAATGGAGACTATATTGCTTCCAATTTAGCATACCATTTGCTAACCTAGCCCCCACAGTTTTCTGAGCTGAGAAAGGAGATATTATTTTCTTCTTCATAGTGTTGTGATAAGTAAATGAGACAGCATAAAAAGTGCTCAGTGCAGTGTTGATTTAAGCACTCCATAAATAATGGCTTTAAAAATGTGTTAATATAAGAAGTACGGGTGTGAGCTCCTTTCTTGACCCAAGATGAAATATCCTGTTGTTGGAATGAGGTACCACAAAGTTCCGTAAATAAGAGAGAATAATACTCCTACCACATACACTGAACACAGAATTCTTGAGAACCTACACATGCTGAGTACCTACTGTTTCCAGTATACTATTGCATGTGGCAGGATATTGCTTTTGTACATAATTCTTCTAAGTAGATTATAATGCTCTAAGTAAATCACACCCTGTAACTCCTTGGGTTTGAAATCCATATTTCTTTTACTCAGATTCACCTTCCATTACTCCTTCCCAATTCTCTAGCCTGTATCTGACTTGTTTGGCCTTCTCCTTAAGAACCTAGTTCAGGGTTCCTTCTAGGATCACTTCCCTGCCTGCTCCCTCCCTGGAGGCCCCACTGCAGCTCACTGTCTGTCATGGCCTTACTCAGACTGGCTTCCTCCCTTGAGGAGGGGTTCCTAAAGTACAGGGATCATGATTCTTGATTTTTTCATCTTTCTTTTCTTCTCTTTTCCTCTTCCCCAGTGACTAGCACTGTGACTGCATATAAGAAGGACTTAATAAATACCTGTTCTTTTATCTCTACATGAGATAAATTTGCAAAATATACTGGTTTTTATTCACGGCTTGTGTCTTGTCTTACATCCTCTCATTACCTTATTACTTTAGCTGTTGCTATGACAACCAGTTGTGTGCAGAGCAAACAATTCTGAAGTAGATTTCACTTGGCTTTTCAGAGGATCCCCAGTAGAACAGAGCCTCATTACACACAGCAAGGACCAGGTCAACAACACATTCTTGTATTGGATTTATTCCCTCCCTATTTTGTTTGGTTCAACTGCCCACTAGGGTTCCCTGAAATTCCCTCCCCAAATAATCATTTATAAGCAAGTCGTTCATTTTGGGTAAACCCAGACAAAGACAACAATCTTGAATGAAAAAGAGAAAGACAATAGATTACAGATACTGGGTCTAAGGCAACTGTATATCCTCCCAAGTTCATGGTGTTTTTGCACATAGTGGGTACACAACCAATTAATTTCAGGTAAATAAACCAATTGAAAGTAAACAACTTTTCAATCTCTGCCACTGCTCTTCTTGGCTTATTACAATTTTATCAGTTTCATCACTTTTATGAGGTTTGCATTAATAATAGTGTTTGCAGGCACATTCTCCTAGTAATGAAAAAGGGGTCTTAAAATCTTAATTAAATCTTTTTTTTTTTCCTCAAAGACTTTGTCCCAGGAATATCACCCACTGTTTTACAAGATCATCATTTTGGTTTGTGCTATACCAGCAACATTGTCTAATGAAAGTCCTCTCTCCCATTGTATTTCTTAAATATTTAAAGACACTCATGGTTCTTATATTTTTATTATGACTTCAACTATAAAATGCCTCTCTCCCCTACAACCTTGAAATGCTCTTTATTCTAGACTTTATTTCTACCTAAGTTGATCCAGCTTGCAAAATGGAAAGATAAGAAATACTATTGTTAGGAAAGGAATTTGGTAACATATACATGAAAATAAAAAGACATGTCCAAAGGATGCAAAAAAAAAGATTAAATTTGCATAGTGACTCTAGAACTAAACACAATCTAATCTATTTTTAAAGATTAGTAACATCCTTTAAAAATTATAGATAATAAGTTGGTCATAATTTTTTCGGACACTAGTCAAGATATTAAAAAAAAAAAGGATAACAGTTTTTAGACCTTATACTGAAACACCTTTATTCTGACTCATTGTTGAGATATTCAAATTTGATTACTTATATTGGTGTTTGCTTGCCACAGAAATAGCAACTTCCTGCATTAATAAATGTTTAAGTCCATCAATGTTAAGTTTTATGTCCATAATTTCTTTGGTTATAAAATACTAGGGAAAACCTTGTCATTTCATAAGGCAAAACCTTTGTTTTATTGAGCACTGCCTCTGCTTTAATAGCATTTTCAGTTATTCTTAATCTGAATGTATACATTAAAACCTAAAACTGGAAAATTGTTCTTTTGAACTTCAGTCAGAAAAATCATAACTTAGGAGTAATTGACTTTATATCGGTGATCATGTTATTTATTCAATGAAATAATTTATTGATCACCTACTTTGTGTTAAGCTTGGTGCTTGGTACTCAGTACACAAAGATGAACAAGATCTAGTTCTTGGTTTTAAGAAATGTATAGTCTATTTGAAATAAAACATTCCATTCTAGAAGAAAAGGAATGATTTTCACCAAATCATATATTATTCGAGTTCCAGGGTGAAAAGAAACTTTGAAAGACTCCATTCTTCTTTGTGAAAGTAAAAACTAAGTCAGAAATTCAGTTAGAGAAAGATGTTCTAGGCTTATGTCATTTTGAAGCCCAAAGAGACTGGAATCTGGAGAGTGAAGAATGGTGCAGAGAATTAATGCATGTTTCCAGGCTTGAGTTCAGGGCCTGGCCCAGCATATCACACTGTCCACATTAATTTATTTAGCATCTTGTATCTGGCATAGCTCTCTCACTGTTCATTAATATTAAATGCAGCAAGTATAATTTTAAAATATTTCTAAATCTAATATAATCAAGAGACTCTTGTAGTTTAGTAAATTATCCAAAAGTTAGTCACCTCTTTAATTAGTCATTTCAACCAATGAAATACTAAATGAGTTTGTTCTGTACATGTGCTGAAAGTTATAGAATTGCATTTTTTTTAAAGAGAGAGAGAAAGAAAGATAGAATTTTTTAATATTTATTTTTCAGTTTTTGGTGGACACAGCATCTTTATTTTATTTTTATGTGGTGCTGAGGATGGAACCCAGTGCCCCATGCATGCCAGGCAAGCGTGTTACCGCTTGAGCCACATCCCCAGCCCATAGAATTGCATTTTGAAGTATCAATTGTTGAAAATAATTTCTAAGATCTATAGTCAATGTCTGCTTTATTTGCTTCTCTCTAATATATTCCGCTGGACTTTTTCAGTGCTTCAAGCCTATGAAGCTCATACTAGATAATTTTTGATTAATATTAGTGATAGTTAAATAACCATTATATTGGAAATGCGTTATGAATGCTTAATTTATTTGTATTGGAAGAATATCGCCTAGAATCAAAAGAATAGGCATCTGTAAAATTCTGCTATCTGTCTAGACTCACTGTTGATTCTCTGTTTCTCAAAGGTACACATGAAATCAGAAAATCAGCATTCAGAGCATCTTTGCATAAAATGCAGCTTTGTTTTGTTTTGTATTTTCTAGTGAAGTCACAGCTTCAGTGTATTATTCATGCTTTAGGTCAGGACTTGAAAACTTGAAGAATAGAAAAGGGATTAAGGGAACCGTATATTCCTAGAGAGCAAAGCTATGGTTTAAAAACAATAAATGTGTCAATTTGGTTTTACTGCAGTAACTTTTCAACCTTCTAGTACACCAATATCTAAGGGTAATTGCTAATGAAATCAGAGAGCCACATTTAAATATGTGTTCTAATATACATTTTCCATTTCACACTAAATTGAACTATAATCACAATTAGTAGGGATATTTGGCATCATTCCGATTGTCAAAAAAGAGTATCTGAAGTTTCCTGTAAGTTAATGTACAAGATTTAAAGAAAACAATCACACATTTTGGTGTTTTCTTAGAAACATGTCATTCTAAATGGACTGGGCTACATAATTGCACTTGAGTGAGTTTTTTAAAATTATAATATTAGAAAAAAGTTGATTTTATCTCCCTTTTCCCCCAAAGGGAAAAGATGTTAAATGCTAATATCTCATGGTTACTGTGCTGAAAATAAAGGCAATAAGAGGGATGAAATAAGCCCTGTGCATTTTTCTACTAATCTTCTGGGAATCTCTTCCTATAGAAAGCCATTTTTTTTTTGTCTATAGTATTTAAGCTATTCTTCTTATATTCTTGACAGGAACAAGGTGATTGTTTCTAAAGTTTAAGCAGCTATCTGCTTGCAAAGAGTAATATAGCAGCTTTATCCACATGTCTGAATTAGAAAAAAAAAAAAACTCACCAATAATACAAATAGAGGTTTTCATTAAGCAGCATTCCTGTTTATTACAGAGCAACAACAATAATTTTTTTGGATTTCAATTTAACATTGAAAACAAGTCCCAATTCCCCCATCTCTTTGATGCAGCTGGCTGCACTATGCATAATGTCTAATATACAATGGCAATGTCTATTGTTACAGAACTGGCTTATTTGTGTATTGAAAGCTTCATTCAAATTTGTATGGTTCAGAATGTTCAATGAAATGCACAAATTGACTAGTTCAATATTCCTCAATTTGTCATAATGGTTTCTGTGTGAGTGTTTTTCTTATTTAAGATTGCCAAAATGCCATTTTTATTCTTAAGGAACAAGGTGACAATTCCTGTGAAATCTCACAGTTGAATGCTAAAGGCAAGGGCCTAGGTCTAGCTCAAAGCCACTTATAGGACTACGAAAGCCCATACAGACTATCTCTGGGTTTAGCAGATATAGGAAAATAACTTGCCAAAGGCCTTGTATTACTATTTGCTGACAAGAAAAAGAAGTATGATGTAAGGATATTAAGGAAAAGATTTGTAAGTGAAAGAGAGTGGCTGAGCAGGAGTAAAAGGGGTGTTGGAAAAGGTATTGAAACTTGAATAACCTTGAGAGAAGAAGTAGTCTACGGAGACCCTGTGACAGAAAGTTTCATTGAAAACACAAACATATTCATTTGGAGCTTTGCAAATACCTTTCTTTATATTGGACAGTTTGAGTCCTTTCCCATTTGTAGATATGTTTGCTAAATGAGAAGTCCACTAATTCCATTCATCCTTTAATATTCTTAAAATACATCCTATATCATTGACTTGCATTTGAGTTAATTTTTAAAGTATGGAGCAACATTTCCACTACAGTTTTATTTCTTGTTCACTCAATCATGAAAAAAAAAAATAGAGTCAAAAGGCTATTTTAAAATAAGGGAAGGATATAACATTCTGGAAGAAAATGTTGAGAA
This sequence comes from Ictidomys tridecemlineatus, assembly GCF_052094955.1. Taxonomy (NCBI): domain Eukaryota; kingdom Metazoa; phylum Chordata; class Mammalia; order Rodentia; family Sciuridae; genus Ictidomys; species Ictidomys tridecemlineatus. The sequence continues at coordinate 56,198,403 of NC_135487.1, forward strand.
TCACTATTTCTTAGGTGGCAGTTAGAGACATATATATCACATGTTGTTCCTTTGGAGATGTTACTATTTTATCACTTTTGCTGGTAGGTAGGGATCAAAGGTCCTTTTCCAGCCGGTTAGACAAAGTGCTGGAAAAGCTAGATTCTTCTTGATGTAGCTTACTGTATTAATTTCTGAGAAGACACATTCCTAGGGCTAAATAAAGATAGAATTTTTGTTTGGGGCAGGGCATGCAAAGAACATTCAAAAAATTTTTTTCACTTCATTGTGTTTGTGAATTCTATCATTTTGATCATTTCCAGCTGGGCGTGGTGATTCACACCTATAATCCCGGTGGCTCAGGAGGTTGAGATTGGAGGATCCTGAGATCAAAGCCAGCTTCAGCAAAAGGGACGTGCTAAGCAACTCAGTGAGACCCTGTCTCTAAATAAAATATATACAAGGGTTGGGGATATGGCTCAGGGGTGAAATGCCCCTGAGTTTAATCCCCAGTACCAAAAAAAGAAACAAGAAACCTTTTTGATAATTTTCCTGTCTTTTTTAAAGCAAATTTAATTGCTTTTAGAAAGCTTTAAACATAAACAATTAAGACCACCAAAATACTGATGTGCTATGAGCCTTAAATAAATTTCTATCTATATGGTGTCGATATTAATACATTTGAATTACTGTGAGCATTGGAGGGGATTCTTATTTGTAATTTATAAATTTATAGATTTATAAATTAGTTAATAAAAAACAATTTGATCTCATGGCACACTTTTTTAGAAGCTGATAATTGGGATTTTAAAGGAAAAAAACTCTCCTAAATTTGTTGTCATTTGTTAAATGAACTCTTACCAGTGAATGGTAATTCATTACATGATGAATCAACTTAATCATGAACATAAGGTGAAGTATAACTACCCCAAACTAATTTATTCAGGTTAAAGTAAATTATTTTTACCTAGATGCTCAATTTTTGCCTGTTAGTAATTTGTATGGTTAGATGGCTGACTTCTTAAAATGTCTCTTTTATCATTCATTCATTCATTTATTTGTAGATTCACTTAAGAACATTTATTAGGTGTCTACGTAGTTATAGAACTGGGTGCCACGTGGTAGATACAGTAGGGAGAATTCTAAAGATGTCTCCCTCACCCAGGATTCCTATCCTCTGGTTACTAAGTCAAACACTAATTTTGGTACTGCTCTGAAAGATTTTGCAGTTGTAATTAAAGTCTTAAATTAACTGACCTTAAAATATGGAGATGATCTGAATGGGCCTAACCTAGTCATGTGTGAGCTCTGTTAAAAGAAGGCAGTATTCTCTGTCAGTGGCACAAGTCGCAGATTCACTCCTAGAGGGAGATTTGCCTTGCTGTTGCTAGTTTAAGGACCAAGAGGTCCATGCATTAGGGAATGCAAGTGACTTGGAAATAGAAAACTTCCTCCTTCTAATGGCAAGGAAAAGAGGACCTCTTTGTCATAACCATCAGGAAGTGGGTTCTGGCAACAATTGGAATGAGCTTTCCAGAGTCTTATCTACAACCTGTAAACAAGAGCCCATCTTAGCTAGCATATCAAACTTACAGAATTGAGAGCTAATAATCTGTGTTGATTTCAGCCACTACATTCTTGATCATGTGTTCATACAATTAAAAGCAAATGCCTTTTTTCATGGAAGTGTGTTACAAAAGCTGTTGAAAGACAATACTAGTCGGGCATGGTAGTACATGCCTGTAATTCCAGTGTCTTAGGAGGCTGAGGCAGGAGGATCACATTCAAAGCCAGCCTCAGCAAAAGTGAGGTTCTAAGCAATTCAGTGAGACCCTGTCTCTAAAATACAAAATATGCCTTGGGTTGTGGCTCAGTGGTTGAGTGCCCCTTAGTTCAATTCCCGGGTAACGGGCATCACCCTCCCCCTCCCCAAAAGAGCAATACAAGGATTAAAGAAATAGACACAACATATTGAAATGGAAAGACATGTCAAAATGCAATGGCTGAGTATCAAACATTAAGTGATCTTAGGTCTCAGAAGGTTGTCTTACAGTGGGACAGTCTTCCTAGATCAGGAAGCTTGGAAGCATGGGGAGGCTTGCTAGGGCAGAATTTCTAATAGCTTCAGATCTCCCTTTGAATTGATTTGTCAACTTTGAATCAAGTTTTTGCTTAAACAACACTCTGTAAGTCTGTAGCTATTTTTCATGGTTATTACAAACCTTACCCCACTAGGAAAACAATAAAAACAAAGGCTCCAATCAGATTCCAGGGGTCACTACTATTGTTCTGTTGAGTTGAAAGGATATAATCATCAGCCACTTACAAATCCAAGATTACTCCTATTTCAGGCTGTGAACTGAATGAGATAATGCATACCTACATGTAATCTCTATACAGAATATAACAAGAAAGCTTGACTGGAAGACTCATGTGCACCCCACAGTGCACACCTTTTTAATATACAATAGCTAAATCTAAACACATCTCAATGAATAACTAATCCTAGTCAGCCTACAACCACATTCATTTTTCTAACTCTTGTGGTCAAATAATAAATACAGATGATACAGAAAATAGGCACCATGGCAAATTTGTACAAATAGAGTTTAGAGATGGTGACAGAAAGCTTAGTCAAGCATAATGCTCACAATACATAAAGCAAAAATCAGGATGAAAAAACATCAAACATTTCCCTGAGGCTCACGATTGTATAAGAGGGTCCTTTGGGTCCTTTAGTTTAGCACTATGTCCTCTTTTCCTAGCAATCACACTCCTACAGCTAAAAGATGTTTAGACTAGGACACTCATTATTTACAGCAACTATTGAAGCTGCAAGAATATATACATATATACATAGTGCAGCATCTGAAGAGTAAAACCCTCAGCTCTCTTATTTCCCCAAGGTTGCAATCTAATTGTGTTTCCAGTAGGGGAAAAAGGGCACAGATATCTCCCTCAAAAATCTTTTATTTTTATATGCAAAAAGTAAAGTCAATATACTTCTTTCACTTATGCCACTTCTCCGTTTAAGCTGTTCTTTGCTATTTTTCATGTATGAATAGAAGAATGGCTGGAATGAACAAAGCATGGATTTTGTTGTTGTTGTTGCTGCCATGTAAAGTTACAGCAAATAAACTGCAGAGAGACAAGAATAAATGTAGAAATAACCTAAATCTTTTTATGTAGATGAGGTAAAATGGCAGTCTCCTTTAGAATTGTTTCTTTAGATTATAATAGCAATTTATGTTAAAAGGCACTATGACAAATCAGCTCATCATTTATTTTAAGAAGTCAAACTAGAAAGATCAAGTGTACTGTAGGTGGTATTTCATCTTATCATATTAAAACAGTCTTCCCAAATGTAAAAGATAATCTCAACTGCTGTGTTCTGTAAGCAAGCAGAAAATTATGTAAATCTGATTTCCTTACTATGCGCTTGCTATCTCTTTAAAGCTTACTAAATCATATCCAGATTTGTAAACACAAAAGCACTGGATCCAAGATACATTTGCTTTTCAAACACTCAGAATGAGAAAAGGTATTTTGCAGGGTGTAATTGAAAAATTCCTATCTGTTTTCAAAAGCTAACAAATCAACGGGTTGTATGAGATTAAAAAAAAAAACACAAAACATCACCTCTTAACTTATTATGGGCTTAATTGCTTCCTCATAATGGAGTGTGACAATGTGATTGCAATAAGAATAGCACCTGCTTTGAAAATCACATATCAAAGAAATGCCAGTAAGGGTACAGGAAGCCCACACAGTAGACATGTTGAAGTTTTTTTTTTTCTCTGTTCTTAAATGGGACTGATTCTTATTCTCTCTCTTTTAAGCCTGTTTACTCTCATTGCCTGAATAGTTAGTGTTTACTTTAGTAGCTTTCTAAAAATATCAGCTCCTGTATGCCCACCTTGGAGATGGAATAGAGGCATGTTTACATCATTAGATATTTATCTGAGCTTAAATCTCACATACAGACTTTATAGACACAGTATGGCCTAGACCACAAGATGCTCCACCAGAGGAAGTGGAGACGACTGTGTGAACCAGAGTGTACACGCATCTTGAGTCAATAACCGTGTCAATGAGACACTGTCATCATTTTTCTTTTGTTCTAAAAGAGGGAATCCTTTGATGTTAAAGTTAATTAATTAAATTCATTGTTATTGTGATTTGCATTAACATAGTCTGATCTATTTGGAAATATGTGTTTAATATTATATATTTTAACATTAATTTCTTATTTTGAATTTAGAGAAAGGCAGGAAATCCTTTACTTTTCTATGGAGAGTTAACCAAATGCAATCAATCAACAGGTTAAAAGAAATTTAAGTAACCAGCTATGTGTTTTAGTTAATAAAGATGTATGATGTTACTTGCACTTTTAAATATGAATAAGAAACCAAACTCTGCTTCTAGTTCCTGGCATATAGCAGGTGTTAAATATTTGCTAAGTAAAGGAGTTCTTTTCAATACATTCATTAAGCCACAAAATATAAATCTGGTTCTGATTTTGAAGAATGTCGCTATTGTAAAATAAGCCGATCTTCCATTCTAATCCATACCTTCTAGAATTTTAAGTGAGATGACAACATGAGGAAAGTAAAGAAGGACAGAGAATGCTGAGCTAAGAAGATACAACATAAGTCATATAAAGAAAATGACCAAAAAGGCAAAAGGACAAACAGTAATGAGAGATGCTCAAAGGGAATTATGCATTCATACAAAAGAGAAGCTGAGAGACTGACAACACACTCTCTCTCTCATGCATCCAACATTTCAGAGGCACACAATGACACTTATCGAAAAGGCGAAGAGAGACTGAGAATTATAATTATGGTGAGGGGTGAGATGGATTGGAAACAGCCTCAGCTTATGTGTTTATAGAATGTCACTCCAGAAGACTGCAATGCCCTCTTTGTATTTCACAGCAGAAGGTATGAATGGCAATGCCAGCTCTTGGTGCTTGCCCTTCTGGCTTGATGACACTAAGCTGAGGTGCACGTTTGGCCTGTGGGCTGAAGGTTTCACACCTGCTGTCAGCACAGTCTGTGTTAAGTCCTATCCTCAATAGTACACATGTAATAACACTGTTCAAATCAATGCTTCCCGAAAATAAAAACAACTTATCGTCAAGGCTCTCGGTATAATCCCTAATAAATTCAAATGCTGCGAACATAATAACAATGTGCTTTCAGTGAGGTGCATAGTTAAAGGAGGATAAATAATTGCATGTTTGAGGATCTCTGGAATTTACAACAACAACAACAAAAAACTTATTCTTACATAGACCTTCTATATTTAAAAACCATTCTAGGATTTTTGCATATATAAATTTATTTATTTCTTACAGCCCCATTTTATAAATGGGGAAAATTAAGACATGCAAGCATTGCATCTCAGATTTAAGTCCATCTATGTGGCTTTAAGATATTTGTTTTTAACTACTTTACTATTTGCCCCTCAGAGATAAGCCAAAAGATATAAAACTTTTAAAAGGTTATAGTAAGATCTGCCATTAAAAAAACCCAAAACCACAGAAATGAAGAAAATCCCTTTTTATTTTCTTTTAATAAAAAGAAAAAAAATCTAACCTTTATCATCTACAGGTAGCCTTTTCTGCAACTTCTATTTCACAAAAAAAAGCCAATAATTAATAAGAAGAAACCTTGGCATGATGAATGCATGTATTATTTTTGGTTCTTTGATTAAGAAGTGACATCTGGATAATTTTAGATTTTTTTTTTATAAACCACATTGACTAGAACTGCTGTTACTAGCAAGCACAGCCATATTTATTTTCAATGAACTTAAATTCAGTGAAAAAGTTATTTCTAAAGAAGGAACAAACGACCACCCAATATTTAAATGAATTATCTTATGTCAAGAATACACATGTCTATGTATCATAAGAGATTTTGTTACTGTACAAAAGGTGCAATTAAAACAAAAAAAGTCTGAATGATGCAAAGTCTAAACGACATTTCATTTTAATTCAAATGCTCAATGATTGCACAATAAAATCCTTATTGATGAAAGACTGTCTGAGTAATACTTCTTTTTGCTAATAGTCTGAGCCAAGTCACCCAGAGCCTGTGGTCTCTGAGCAGTCTGTTCAGAAAGTCATCCATCAGAGGCTTTCTCCATCTGTTAGGTCCACTGTACGGTGCATCCCATTTTGTTCTCACCCTGGGAACTCTCCAGCCAGTCCCAGGCCCCTCCATACCTCATTGTTCTGCAGCCAGACAAATGGTGGCAATTAAAACATTGTTGCAGGCATGACACACTATGGTTATGGTTGAGGAAGCCCTTCCATTTTAGAAATCACTGCTTTGTGATACAACTTTCTCAAAATATTCTCCCTATGGAAACTTTGTGCTTGCCTTCAGTTCAAAGTGCTTCTTTCAGAGAAATATTAAAGAGATGTATTTTGCTTTAAAGTGAAAATATACTTTACGGATTACCCATGCTTCTGTAGGAAGGATTTACTCGTGAGGAGGGAGGATAAAGTACATTCATTATTCAACAAATGTGTTGACTCCCTTCTATGTTCAAAGTCCTTTGCCAGCCCTTGTCTCTCGTCTCAAACTGTAATGGAATGGTAGGACAGATAAAGAAAATTCACAAGTAAATATCATACACACTCCAAGTCCCACCTCTCCCTAGCACTGCAGAGCCACTGTCCATGGCCTGGTACTACAGTACAAAAGTAGACAGTATCCTCCTAGCAGCTGGGACATCTCATCTCTGAACATGTGTTCACCTTCTGGCAAGCTATGGCCACTGAAGCTCCTAATTTCTGTTTTGAAGATGCTTTCCCTCTCTCCTTTTGGCTCTTGGATCTCATTTGAACCTCAGTGTGCATCTCTCCTGTCTGTGTTGTCTCTCTCTCTGAAGGTTGTTCCCACCTGGTGCCTTCCCCTGGGACTGGCCTAAGGTAGCTCACTGCTCTGTAGCTCTCTGCCTTGAGGCTCAACTAGGTCACAGGAAGAGATAATGTGCCTTTTTTATTCTTGTTTTTATTTAAAATTCAAATTCATAGTTTTTATTTCTTCTTAATTTTTTTTAGAGTAGTCACACTGTACTTTCATTTAAACCCTTAGAGTATCTGGATTTTCTGAAGTTCTTTTATTATACTCACATTTTAGCTTGGTAATACAGAAAGTATATAATTCACACACTTTACTGAACTCTCAGAACTGGGATGTCTTATAGCTTATTTTTATGGCTGTGGCTCTCAATATAAGAATAAAAAAGGCACATTATTTTTCTGTGATCAGGCAATGAACACATTCTGTGGCATTGTTTAGATGTATTCAAAACCTATGAATAACAGTTTTAAAAGCAAGGCAAAAGGTAACTGAAAATATGATAAATATATAAATCATGAATTCTGTTTATTTAATGTTAAAACACAAAAATAGAGTCTGTATAAAATAAAAAACAGTCATAGCTTCCAATTTTTCTTTAAAGTGTGCACTAGTGGAAGAGGAGGAAGGGATGACGGCGTCTCTGCAGGATCTTACTGCAGAACCTTCATCATCAAGGTCCAACTTATTGCTTCTTTGTTGCTTCTAATATTTCATCCAATGACTGCAAAATGTCAGCTCTGAAATGAGGTTTCTAGTAAGTCTGATCAGAAAATTCCTATTTATAAAATAAATCTTCAAAGTCTTCTACAAGTCAAAAATCAAATCAAGTCACTCTTTTTACCTAAGTGAGTTCATCTAGGAGGTCAAGAGATATTTCAGGGCTAAAAGCCAACCTGTAGCTCTGAAAACATTTAAGCATTGAACTTTGAAAAATTAAAAATCTATACAAATCCTATACTTCTATTTTGGAATTGTTTTATCTTAAGGGAAGGAGATAAATGTTTCTTTTGCTTTCATATATTCACTCACTTATCCAATCAAACATCCATCCATCCATCCTCCCATGTGTGCATCCATTCAACAGATATTTACCAATTTTACTATATTATCAGGCACTTCCTAGGCACCAGGGACACAGCAGTGAACAAACAAGCATCTTGTTCTCAGAGGACTCACACAGGACAGGGAAAGGGAGAGAGATGAATGGACAAGTAAGTGAAACATCAAGAGCATGAAGGAACAGAGAGTGAGTGGGAAGGAAGCGTGCTCTTGTATGTACAACTGGTGAATACTGCAATGGCATGAGCTACAAAAATATTTGAGGGGAAACAGTGTTAAGAAGTCTAGTCAGGCAAAAGCAAGCTTGCTATTTTCAAACACAATAAAACTGGGATGTCTGGAGAAGAATATGAGAGTCCAGTGAGACAAAGTTATAAGACACGATGTCTTAGAACAGGAGGCAAGATCATATGGTCAGACAGAAGCCTCTGGATTTTATTTTTCATGAGAAGAGAACACATTGGTTGGTTTTGATCAGAGGAGTCATGTGTTAAATTTATAATGCAGACTCCTTGTGATGGAGAATAGACTGAGATGATGCAATATGCAGAGCTGAGAAGAGAAATTAGGAGTCGATAGCAATAGTTCAAGCAAAAAATAGTACATATTTATTAGCAGTTGCTCTTTTTCAAAGGAAATTATTTTGTTGCATATATTTAAGGTGTATAACATGATGTTCCAATATACTTAAACATAGTTGCTATGCTTTAAATGTTTGTGTCCTTCTCAAAACTCATGTAAAAATTTAATCCCCAATGCAGCAGTGTGAAGAGGAAGGAACTTTCAAGAGGTGACCAGGTCCTAAGGGTAGTGACCTCAAGAAGTTATTACATCCTCATTAGAGGGCTTGAGGGAAAGAGTCCCTTTCCTTTTGTACTTTCTCCTCTGTCATGTGAGAAAGTAGCAAGAAACCCTTGCCAGAAACAGAATCCTAGTTCCTTGATCTTGGACTTCCCAGTCTCTAGAACTGTGGGAAACAAATTTCTGTTGTTATTAAATCACTCAGTCTCTGGTCCTTTATCAACACAAAGGAACTAACACAATAGTGAAATGGTTACCATACTCAAATAAATTAGTATAGCTATCGTCTCACATAATAACTCAAGAGCAGTTGCTTTTAAAGAATTTTAAAGTGGACATGAGTCTATTGTGCTCCATACTTCCCCAAAATGCTTCTGGCAATAAAGAAGTGTCATAATTTGGAGCCCAGTGTGCATGTGAGACAGAGGGATTAACTGTCTCTCTAAGTTTAAAGGCTTATTTTTACTGTCTATAAACAACTTCATAAATGACTTCATAAACAAACTATTGAAAATATGTTTTATCCAAATATACATTTAAAAAAAATTAAAGCTATGTTGAAGTTGTTAAATCAGCTCTAGGTTTATAAGTTAGAAATAAGACTTGCTTAACTATATATATATTTAACCCTGCATGTATTCATACAGCTGGTTTTTATCTGCATGAGTTTGTGCGTGTATACACATGTATGTGCACACACATGTACATGCACATGTCCACACATGCTGGAAATTGCAATACGAAGGTCCCTGTGCCTGCTAAACATATACTCTATCATTCATCTACATCACAGCTCTCACAGAACTTCATATATAAGCTATAAATGTAGTCCTAAAATCTTTGTAAGCACATACCATTTGTTTTGGGTTCATGACTCCGGGAAAAAATGTTTTAAAAGAATGAAATATATTTAAATGAATAAATTTAGTCAGTAAAATTATTATACAACCTATTATTAAAATTATTATACAACCTTTCTATGAAGTTTCCAGTATAAGCAGATAGATAGAGACAGAAAGATTAGTGATTGATTGGTTAGGGCCAAGAGAGATAAAAGGTTTGGGGAATGAGAGCTAAAGAGTAAAAAGGATTTTAGGGCACGGGGGAAGGGTGGGCATATGTTCTTAAATTGATTCTGGCGATGATTTCATAAATCTATGGCTAAAAACCTCAGAATTTATACTTTTTATGGACCAATTATATGCAAGCAATTATATTTCCATAATACTGGTATCAAAAATATATTTTAGGGACTGGGATTGTGGCTCAGCAGTAGAGCGGTTGCCTAGCATGGGAAAGACCTGGGTTCGATCCTTAGCACCACATAAAAATAAAGGCATTGTATTGTGTCCATCTACACCTAAAAAATAAATATTTAATATATATATATATATATGTATATTTAAAACTAATAGATGAAGTCTTTTCCATAAGAAAAAATGCTCACATTACAAATTCATGTGCTAAAAAAAGGCCAATATATCAATGAGTCAAGAAATGAAAGTGTTTCTATGCAAACATTTTTTGATAATGTTATCAAAACACTTTGTCCAATTTGTATTTATGGGTTAGGTTCATCTATATATGTACATACTCTATTTGGGAAAATGTGAGTGGGGAGTCAGGTTGAACATGATATTTTTGAAAAGAAGAAAAGTAATTAATTGACTGCTTTGTGTAAATTAAATTCCCCAATTTGCATTTGTCTTAAGATACATCTAGGTTTGTTTGACCTTTCCTTAGTGTTTGCTATGGTTTACATATGAGATATCACCCCAAATTTCATGTGTAAGAGAATGCAAGAAAGTTCAGAGGTGAAATGATTGAGTTACAAGAACATTAACCTAATCAATGCATTAAGCCACTGGTAGGACTGCAGTAACTATAGGCAGATAGGGTATGGCTGGAAGCAGTGAGTCACTGGGAACATGGGATTTGTATTTTGTCTGTGGTGAGGAGAACTCTTTCTGCTTCCTAATTGCCATGTCCTGAACTGCTTTCCTCCTTCACACCTTTCCGCCTTGATGTTTGCCCTCATCTGGGGCCCAGAGAAATGGAGTCAGCCATCTCTGGACTAGGACCTCTGAAACTGTGAGCATCAAAAAAATTTTTCCTCCTCTAAAATTGTTTTTGTTAGGTCTTTTTGTTTCAGTAGTGAAAAAGCTGACTAAAACAGTGTTCATGGTAAATTCAAATAAGCAGAGCTGTTGTTGAAGTCAAGACATTGAGAAGGAAGTATAATATCTCTCCCAGCCAAAGGTAGAAGAACTGCATTGAGTAAGCACTTTAGGAAGCAACATTGCCTTTCAAAGCCATTTTAGGGATTCTCATTAGTAGTAATATCTTTGTTTCTGGAGAGACTTTCTCACAAAAGCTGCATGCCTTGCCGGACATGGTTCTTAAGTCTTTTTCTATCACCTATAGCTGCTAATTTGTGATTCCCATCAGTCGATTACCAAATTACAATGCTCTCTGAGAGTTTCAGTGGTAGAGACAACATATAAACTGTTTGGATAGGTTTGAAGATACTTAAATGTTTTCTCTGAGCCTTTAGTCAAAGATTGCCAGGGTTGGTGGTATACAAATGACAAAATAACAGGTGTTGCAATATCTGAGGCTATGCTTAAATTTGGCACCAAGAATTAATGGATCTTAGCAGAGATACTTCAATCTGTTTCTTATGAAAAAAATGCATCTGTACTTGTAGTCAAACTCCTAGATTCTTTTCCTATTGTAAAGCATTCTTATCAAATTATAATGATACTTCAAATGTGATGAATCCCAGCACCTTCCTTTTTTTGTGTGTGGTGCTGAAAAATCACTTTGCATAATAATAAACTCTCTAAACAAACATAATTGCCTTCTCAACCCACTGAAAAGAGGGATGAAGAAATACTTTCAGGGCAATAAAGAAAGGGTTTTGGTTTTGTGGGTTTTCTTTTTTTTTTTTTTTTTTAATCTTTTCACATTGAAAAATTAGCTTGGTATGACAGTTTATACTGGCTTGGAGCAATGAACAGGAACAATGATCCTGGGTTAAGGTTCTTGGATGAACTGGACTCTATCCAAGTTCAGAATTCTGCTTGTCAGAAATCCTAGAAATTTCATAAGACTATAAAAGTAAAATAGAGCCAGACACACTCTTGAGAGAACACCTGATCACATCTGGTGCTATTATGGCTAGAACCTGAATATGCTGATCTAGAAGATTGGCAAGTATCCCTGGACAGGCATAGAGCAGTGGAAACTTGCCCTGCTGTTTACTCGCTGGAGGGGCAAGCAATACTGGCCAAGCACATGTGAACCAGTGCTTGCTCATGAGTTTGACTAAGTGCATGTTCTTTTTTCCATGTCCTAATCATCAAATCTTTGCTCAGTACCCTTAGTTCAACATTTGCAATGAAATCCAAGTCTTCCGCAGTCTTTTTCAAATGAACAAATCCCCAAATCTCATTTGCTCTAATCTTCACTCCCCATTATGTTTTCTATCACTGTTTTTATTCTTCTCCAAACTACTCCAAATAATCATGTTTTTCAAGCACTAAACAGGGCTATAATAAATTCTGAATAAGGTTCTGTGTATAAGAAGACCAACTCATTTTACAGATTCCCAAACTGTGAAAGTCTATGAGAAATTAACTGTTCAAGTAGGAATAAAATTTAAGGAGTGACTATAATTTTTTTTGTTTGAGTTTCTGGGGTTCAAATGAAATTTCACCATCATTCCTTTCCTTCACTAAACTGTAAAATATACTGAATGCTTCTACCAAGACTGATATTTACCTTACATATGCATGAGTAGGATTCTGGTTCAGGGATTCTTATTTTGAACATTCAGCTGATGTTTTTATCTGTCTATCTCTATCACATTCTCACTGTCTTGATGTCCATATGGATTCAGACAGTATCTTATATAGTCTTATTCTCTCTCTCTCTCTCTCTCTCTCTCTCTCTCTCTCTCACACACACACACACACACACACACAGAGAGAGAGAGAGAGAGAGAGAGAGAGAGAGAGAGAGAGAGAGAGAGATATTAGTTTGTTCTTGTTTTTCTTCACCCTCAAGTAACTTTTCCTTTTAGCAATTTTCTTGGGACCTCTATCAATTTCTTAAGGAATTTAGTACTTCCTGCATTGTTTTGTGGCTGCCTGATGATCCTTTTCTGCTCACTTGTTTGCAAACTTACTGAGAATAAGTGTCATGTGTCATCCATCATTGTTTCACTTATAATACCTATTACCATGTCATCCCAAGTAAGTATTAAATATTTTTTAATATTTTCACCCAAAATATATTTCCACTGATTCCATAAGTAAATCGATATATTTTGTTAGCTAATGAGCACAGTTGATGATTTACTATGAATTGAGAAATATTAAATTACCAGTATATTCTGAAACTTCTTATGAGCATTGATCCAATTTACTTGTCCAAGTGTAATTCCTCATTCATGGCCAACAACCATAGTCTGTGATGGAGCAATAAAGTAATTGCTCTTTAATGAATATGATTTTATTTTGATTAGTGTTCTGTCTCCAAAATATGAATTCTGTTTATTATCAATATACAAAAGGATAGATCACCTTTGATATATGAAAAAATTCTATAATTATGTGCTGAGGTCTCATATTTTTTTACATGCAGTTTAAGAAATTTATGGATGAGGATTCTAATCAGAAAGGATGTTACTGAATTCTTTCGTTCTTTGCCATTCAGTATGGTCCAAGCATCAAGAGCATCAATATCACTTGGGAGCTTGTTAGAAATGTCAACTATCATTTCTTACCTCAGAATACTGAATTAGAATCTGCATTTTAACAAGATTCCTTAGGTGATTCAAATGCACATTAAAGTTTGAGAGACACTGCCATAGGTTTTTATTTCTGTCATTGGAATTAGAAATGTCATATTTATAGAGTTGAAAGAAGAAAGTCTTGTTGTGTCTGATTTTGATTGGTCCAACAGCCTCAATCAGTTTAGCTGATGCAGGTGAGCAGCTTAGTAAGGTTTTGAATATTAATATTTTTAAATGATCAGAATCATGGAAATATCCTGGTCACCCATATCTTATATCAGCATAAAGCAGTCAGTTCAAAAGTTTCATTTATTGATGTTCACTTTGTACACCTGCATTTTTAGGTCAGTGTTTCTGGGTCATTACACCTGAAATGGAAGATGTTTTTAAGTGCCTATAGGTGAATACATGTGACATGTTTCTGAAAAGTCCTTATCAGCACAAATAAAGTCAAAATATACTTCTCTTAGGTAAAAATGTATTGCCATGTCCTGGAATGGCAATATGACCAATGCATGGGTGGTCAGTAATCACTCAGAAGTAAAGATGGACATCAACTAATTTGAAATCAGCACAGCTAACAATCAAAAGAACACAAAATCATATAAATGTGCACATAACCTGGTGTGGCAGCTTGTTATTGGTTCTCCTCTTGAGTCTTTCCTTTATCCATGCCCTTTTCTGGGTACTTTTCAGGACCCTCTCATTGTGAGCAGTATGTACTTCCCTGCTTCATGAATTTGATTCAGCCATGAGACTTGCTTTAGCTAATGATATAAAATAAAAATGGCAATGTGGAATTTCTGACCCTAGCCCTCAAAAGAATATGTTGAACCATGGTGAGCAATAGTCTACATTCTTGGGATCTGGGTGATGATTGATCAGATTAATCATTAGAGTCTTGCAAACCACAGTAATGAAATTGGTGTTTACTTTTAGTGATATGGGAAGGTATCAGGAGTTTTCAAGAAATCCCTTTCTGCTTTGCAGCACAGCTGTCTCAGTACATGTCATCACTCATACTAGATTTTTAGCTCCTTGAAGACAGGAGTCTGTATTGTCTGTCATTAAATCCTTCCCTGCTAAGTACAAATTGGTTATTGTCAATATTTCAAAGGGTGCCTGAAGATGGTTCCATATGTTATTCTTTTACCAAAATCACTACATGAATACATATTTCCAAAAAAGTATAATCAGAAGAGGAAACCCCTGCAAAATTACAAAAAATTATTTAATTCTACATCTTTTTTACTCCATAAAGATGGAAATCTACATTAGCTATACTTAGTACACTCATGCTTATCACAATGTTGATATTATTAAGTAAATATTTCAAATGGTGGTTGAAATTGGTGTGTGTACTTTATAAGATACTAGCAAAATAAAATTGGTGATGATTACAACCTACATAAATCTGAATCATGAAAAGTATAGGTGTTTGTTTACCACGTTAGGAATTTACCTTGAGAAAATCATTTTTATATAAATGTATTTGCAAGCACATGAATGTGTGAATATAAAACACTTTAAAATAGAAAATTAAGATTACTTTTGTTTATATGTTTCTTTATCTCCAATAAACAATGCAGGAAAATTTGCCATTGTTAAATAACTGCACATTCTGGGGCTGGAGTTGTGGCTCAGTGGTAGAGCACTCACCTAGTGTGTGTGAAGCCCTGGGTTCAATCCTTAGCACCACATAAAAATAAATACATAAAGGTATTGTGTCCAACTACAAATAAAAAGTAAATATTTTTAAAATAAATAAATGAATAAATAACTGGACATTCTAACATTATATAGCACAATATTAAAACCTGCAGTGATCTTTAGCTAGGGTAACAGAAATTAGTCATGGAAGGTATAGAACAGTATGGGAAATTCTGAGACAACACTAGGAATCCCTCTGCAGGGTCTTGTTTTGATGGAAGATTATGTTGACTCTGATGTTTTGTCAGAAACAATGGAGGCATTTTGTGTTCAACAATCTTTTTAGATGTTAAAAAATGGTCAGAGTTTTCAGGAAAAAACTCTATCCCTCCTCCTCTGTTCCAGATCATGAAGTGTTGTGGTTAACTCAGAGATGACTCATAGATCTGTACTCTAGGCTCAGACAGCAGTGGAGGTGGGCAGAGAGAGCATGATTGGCCACTAGCCACCAGTGGATACTTGTTCTCCTATAGGCTCCTGGTAGTAAACTGGAAATGTTATCCACTTGTAGTTTTCTTTCTCTTTAGGGGTCAAGCGCTTATTCATCTAATGCTTACTGGGTGATTTCTCACCTTCAGTATTCCTTGCCAAGTCATTCCTCTAGAGGAAGCCTTTGTTGACCTCTCTAGTTCTCAGTGATCATTCTTCCCTACAACTGTTCCATCCCTTAATTCTTAAAAACATGCTGCCCTATAATTCCTTTTATTTTAAATTTATATTATAGCCTCCCATTAGGTCCACTCTTATTACTTACATGTTATCTACTCAGTTAGTGTTGCTGAGGGGTAAAGGCAGTTTCTTACATATCTTCTGTCCACAGCAATAGGTCAGAATAGCCATTAAATGATTATTAGTTGGTCAAATGCATTAATGGATGAATAAATGGCTTTTTGACCATCATAATTAATTCTTTCATTAAATTATTGAGCTATGAGGAAAGAAATGTGAATAAGATATTCTATACATCCTCTTGAAGCTACGAATCCAATATTAAAAAAATCATCTTTTTTTCAGATACACTTTGCCTAACATAAACAGAGTATTATAATTTGTGAGAAACATAACTTAATTTTATTCTTTTTGATGAATGTAAGTAATGCCCATTTTATTTTTATAGTTTATAGAAGATAATAATCTATAGTCAATTCTTGATTAACTCCTATACAGATTTTCTAGATTTTTTCATTAGCACTTTCAACTGTGTCAGAGGACAAAAGTGAGAAGTTAATTTCAATTTTGTTGTAAAGAATTGTTGTAAAGTTGATAGAGATGAGAAACCTAACACTATTGATTTGTGTGAATCTTTAGCAACACCTGTGGGCATCATTTCAGCATTTGATTTTTGAATCAATGATTATAGGTAACTTGTTCTCAACAATGAGTATGGAATAGTGTCTTTTCTTTCTCTTGTGTCATTAGCAAGTTTTAATTGTAAAAGCTACAGTCCGCAAAAACTAAACTTTCATGCATTTTACAAGTCTTGAAGATATGGAAATTGTTATAACTAGAGAATATAAAGGAAAATTCCTTATCATTTTTAGCCCTCTTCTTTTTTTAAGTTCTTCTGTGTAGTTTATTTCGGATTTGCAAATACTCAAACTCCACCATTACAATGCAAATGTATTCATAGATAATATGTAAATGAATAGGCATGGCTATGTTCCAATAAAATTTTATTTATGAACATAGAAATTCTAATTTTCTATAATTTTCAAGTGTCATGGGATTTTATTCTTCTTTTGATTTTTAAAACCATTTAAAATCTAAAAACCATTTTTTATCTCAAAAGTTATACAAAACCAGGAGGTGAATGGGCTGGCTGCCTGTTTATTTCTTTACATATGTCTGTGGCTTCTTTAGTGCTCCTGCTGCAGAGTTAAGTCCTTCCTATAGAGTTGAGTACTTGTTATAGATATCTTAAGACTAGAAGAGTCAAAACTATTTACTATTTGGCTTTTCAGAAAAAAGTTTGCAAATCTCTGATCTAGAAGATAATGCATTTCCATTAAAGTGTTCACTTGATGAGTCATATAAAGTTCAATATAAGGCACAGTTTTTGCTCAAAAGACAACAAACTTTCTAACACAACAATATTCATGAATTCAATTGGTATGCTTGAACTAGAGCTACTATGTAGCAAGCTCTATTCTAGATATTAGTGCTAGGGAAGTCCAGGCATACAAATGGGCATGAGCTCGGCCTTTGTGGAGTTTACTTTCTTGGATAGAAGTCCAGAAATATTAAGGAGATGTGCACTTGCACAATGCATAACTGTAACATATTGACACAAAATGACTCCCACAAATACTTACAGCTTCTGAGAAAAATTGGAAATGACAGAGATGTTACAACAATGTACTTTTAGTGCTATTTAAGCAAGGTTCTACCAAGCTGCCCATTGAACTCTAGCTGGGGTTAATGACTTATGGTAAGGAAAGCCCTTAACCTTGCCTTCTCAGAAACTGCAACAAATCAAGGAGAAATCACAAACAAGGCTAAAACACAGATTCAATTTTTTAAAAATATTATATATATATATACACACACAGATATATATGTATATACATATATATACATATATATATTTGCCACCTTAACTAGGTGAGGCTGTCAACATTGTCTTAAGCATAGATGATAGATAATGGGACAATATAGGTAGAAAATTTTAGAATTCTTTGTAGAAACCAAGAGAGAAAAATCTCTGAATATATTCACTTAAAGTTAGTTGAGGATTTATGGCTTTCCAGGAGCAGGCTGATGGTCTATAAAGAACTGAATTAGAAATGATGACTAGGCATAAGGTAAGTGATCGGTGTGGAATCTGACACAACTGACTACTGAGAGTTCTGTTTGTAATAAAGTTCTCCAAACAAGACACTTTAAACTGCAGATGCCTGGGAGGAATTTGATTTATGATGCTGGGGGAATAAGACCTAGGAAATGTTAAATAAAAATAGAAAGTCCCAATATGCTTATTCTTTTGTGTCAGCCGGGAGTTGGCTGCCTGATGGGAACCTATGTGGGACAAGTCCAATGGTCAAGTACAGTGCTGTGGTCTCAGTTATGGACACTGGACATTTCCAAGGATATGTAGTAAATTTCTAGGCAGTGTGATTTAGTAGAGTTAAACCTCTGTGGCTGAAATTTCCTAGCTTTCTATTATCATGAAATCAAAGAAAGAAAAAAAAAGGAAATAAGACTTTATCATATCTTTATTTTCCAAATCTCCATCATATTTTTACATATTAGATTATCCTTTCATAAGAAATTTTCAAAATAACACTAAAACGAAAACTATCATTGTTTTTAAAATAGCCAATGCAGCCCAGAATGTAAAATTTGAATCACATTGCTATAAGGAGTAATCAGTATGGAGGACTTTATGTGGCCTTTACAGCATCCGTGACCACATTAGAAGGTATTTTTCCCTTTACTAGAAGTCATGCTGCCTCATTTGAGATGAACTCATTGGAAATCATTTCACAGAAAACCGTGAGGAAGAGGAAATAGGAGACATTTCAAATCAGATGTGTACCAAATAGATTTCTGTTTAGTTTGTTCTAAGATAACCATCTCAGAAAAGAAAGCTGGGGAGGTTTCTTTCTGTTTCAGAAGAGAGAAAAAAAAGCTACACGTTCTTAAATGTCATGAAATAGTGAATTGTTTCATAAAACCACAAGGCAAGCCTCGACAATGTGTTCATTATTTTGAGGAGGTGCGATGAATTGTTTTTGACAAGATTGACTTTTAAGAATTGCACATGATACTGTTGAGGAGGAGAAACAATTCAGACTGACGTGTTTTACATGGATTGTGTCCCTATGACCAATTTAAGTGACTACAAATTTAGTTGACAGGTTTAGATTTTAATTAAAGATGACAATATGAGGCTGCTGTATGTTCATAAGAGAGGCTGGTTACTCATATTCTTTTACTTGATTCTTCTTTTTAATGTAAACTTTTAATTGAAATATAACATAAAAATGCATAAATTATAACTGTACAGCTTGATAATTGTCACAAAGGAAATATTACCACAGCCCTTGAAGTGACTGTACCCTGTCTAGTTACAACTCCCATTTCTAAAAGTAACTATTATGTTGATTTCTAACTGTAACAAAGTTTCAACTTCAAATAAATGGAATCAAACAATAAATTCTCTTGTGTTTGCTCTATTTTCATTCAGCATTACATTTGTGAAATTTATTTATGATGTTGGATATAACTGGAGTTCATTCATTCTCATTACTGTATAAGATTGTATTCTGTAAATACAATGCAAGTCTATCCATTCTTTTCCTGATAGGCATTGGGTGTTCGTAGATCTGGCCTATCACAATACTACTACTCTGAACTTTCCTATACATAGCTGTTGGTGAACATATGCCTTCCTTTGTGTAGTATGCTGAGAAATGAAATTGCCAGGTGAGAGGGTGGGAATACATTCAGCTTCAGCAAATATCGTCAATGAGTTTACCAAGTGGCTGTGTGATTTCAACTCCCAACCAAGTACATAAGAGTGCTCTTAGATCTTAGCAAACTATAGCTATTTTACCTTTTCACTTTACCCATTCTGATGGCTATGGAGAAGTTTTGTTTTTTTAAATTGGGGCTCTAATTTCCATTTACCTCATGACATAGGTCTTTCAAATGTTTATTGATTATTTGGATATGGCCTTTTTGTGAAGTACCTATTCAATAATATTGCCTGTTTCCATATTTCAGGGTCTGTCTTAACATTACTATTATGAGGGATTTGATATATTTGAGATACACGTCCACTGTTGGATATGCATGCGTTATAAATATTTTCTCAAAACTGTGATTTTTTTTAGACTTTTTATGATGTCTTCTGTTCTATTACTGAATGGAGACTTACTATTTTTCTCTTATTTACCCATTATTGCATATTATTGTCTGAGTCTTATGAAATCCCAAACAGGAGGATCAATTCTTCAGAATTCATAATCTTAATCTATGTTCCAAAATTCCTTTTGGGAATTTTGTCCTAAAGGTCTGATTTTAAAAGCAAACTAATATTTGTTCTACCTTTTCAATCATGAAATTAATTTGGTTTTAGTGTTTAAGTCTATAATAAATTATTTAAATTCATATAGTTAAATATGACTTTTTTCAATTTTAAATAAAAACACTGAAAAGTCGTGAAGTTCACTGAAAATACAAATAATGTGTTTCACAGTATTTCAGGGCCACAACATCTTCATTCACTATGTGTGACTTCTTGAAGCCTGTTGTGTTTTGTATTACCCTGCTGTGTTTGGTCCACTTTGTCTAATCCGCCCAGAGCGAGCAAAGTGATGCTCCTAGAGATATCCTTACAAATACACATTAAAAGGAATCACTTCCTGGCCTAGAAGATTTCAGTATCATACAGTACAATTCAAGCCCCTTACTCTATCATGAGTCCATGAATAACATGTTTGCTCCTCTTTCAATTATCTAACTTGACTTGCAGTTTCTGAACAGCCATGGGGAGCCACACTTCAGCTCCTGGAGTGACTATAGTATCCCCATCTTTTCTGGGTGCTGAACTCTGCCTCCTCTGGTCCACACCTCAGCCTTCGAAAAGCCTTTCCTGATCTTTCACACACAGTCAAGTCCATCATCCATGCTCCTTAAATGTTTGAACACAACTTTACTTTTCTCTCTAAGAGACTGTGAAGCTTCATGCAGGGACTATGTCTCCTTCACTTTGTGTTTAGGATGACTAGAATGAGTTTAACAAACTGCCCACCACAATTTTTTTGAGTAAATGAGAGAATGAACTATTTTTTTCATGACATTTTTTCCCTCTTCAGTGTTCTTTTAAAATATCACTAAAATTCCATCAAAGAAAGTACATCTCCTAAAGTATAGAGTAGTTAAAAGAAAAATAGCAAAAGTTTATATTTATTACAGGGATTGGAAGAGGAAAGTTTCGATACACTTGCATTTTAGGTATTTTCACAGAACTGCATGACACCCCCATGGGAAAGAAGAAGCTGACCCAAGAGAAGGTCAGTATAAAGTTTTCCCTTTTTCCACTTTGGCAATAGAGGCCTTGTTTACTGGTTCCTGAAAGGTGATTTAGAAATTGGAGTGTTTTGTGCCTTTGGTCAATATTGAAAGAAAAAGATAGAAATGAGGTTTATTGGAGCTTAGAAGAAAAAAAAGGAGATTTTGCAGTGCCTTCTGAAAAAAAAGTAAAACAACAACAACAACAAAAAGCCATTATTCCTTGAGCCCTGACAGATAAGAGAAGTCCTTGGTAAGAAGACACTAAGAGAGATTAGAGAGGATGATGTGACATTCCAGAGACAAAAACTCTAAAAGCAAGTAATAGGGCAAGCTCTCCCAGTGGATACAGAAGGCTTACAACAGACACAGTCTGACAAAACATAAAGGAGTGTAAGGTGCTCCCAACTTGAATGTCCCTTATACATTTGGATCCAACTCTATGGCAGTGAACATTGTAAACTATACCACAAGAGGAGCATTCTGGAATCTTTACCTTAGTGATAACTGCACAGTGAAAGGGCATAGGATAAAAATCTCATTACTTTTCATTTGTTCCACTTACAAGAAGCTTATAATATGGTCTATGCTATAGTTTTGTCACTTTTATGAGAGTTGTGAAAGAAAAACATGGGATTGCTACTAGTCTGTGTGTGACTCTCAAAGAGGTGTAATGCTACAATTCACAACATCCATAAGGAATAATAGATATTTTTATACAGTCAGTGGTTCTCTTCAACGCTGCTACAAAGTCTAACCTGATCGTATCAGAATGCATAATCACCTTCACAGCATCTAGGAGAGGAGATGGATGGAGAGTGTTCATTCATTCATATGGAGATTTTGTTGTTTTGCAGTATAAATTAGCTGGATTAGAAATTGTTAACATCAATTAATTTAAAACTGTTTATATTAGCTAAAATTATACCCAGTGATTTCTACTTTTAAAGTTTAGAAAATTTTGAACAATGCCTATGGGAAAGATAAGACAAAACTTCATTCAAGTCTGGTAGGTGGATAGAAAGTCCTTAGTGATGCTAAAAGATGACCAAAGAAGTCGTCTCTGAACTTTGGAAAGTAGACCTAATTGACAGTACTAATTTTTTAAGTTAGGTTGTATGAACTGTAAGAAAATGACAGATAAAGAGTAACATAATTTTAAGGACTGAATTTAAGAACTAATTTTTAAATTCAACTTACTAAATGGTCTGCTAGCATCATTTCAGTAGCACATAAAGTTTATATCACAATTCACATGTTTTATCATTTAATTCTCAAAACAAGTTTTTAAGAAAAGCTTTATCATTTCCTCCCTTTTATAGATGGTGTAACTGAGGCTCAAGGAGATTTAATGATATGCTGAGGATTTATGATGATTGATCAATTGATTAATTTTATTGTTCTTTTGAGTTATACATTACAGTACAATCTATTTTGACATGTCATACATACATGGAGTATAACTTCTCATTCAGATTTACAATTATTAAACAGACTCAGGACCTATAATCAATGGTTTAGAACTCCAAATTCTGGATCACATTGTTGAATACATTCTTCTCAGCCTGGATAGTATTTCTTTCTTTTTTCTTTTCCCCTCTCTTTCTGTCTCTGTCTCTCCCTCTTTGTTATTCTCATTAATTAATATAATACTATAATTTATTAAATAAAAATATTTTATATTTGCTTCTATTATCTTCAATAATTTTAGGAACTTACAACATTTTACGTAGAATATTCTTTTTCATAAGCATCCTTTCCATCATTAAGTCAATGCACAAAAAAAATATCTGTGGCAATCAAAAATTTAAATGTTACTTAAATTTTAAATACTGTAATAACAAAAATATGAGAAAGATTTTTGGAAGAATTTTTTAGAAAATAAGATTTAATATTACCCTAGTTTTTTGGGGGGGTGTTTAAAAGATGGGTAACTTTTTCTTCGATTTCTTATCAGTGCAGAAAATTACTCATGAACATGTAACACTTACTCAGAGCATAGAAAAATACACCTTTTAGAAGAAAATTAGTCTGATGCTGAGTAGCAATGTGTGTGTCACTTTCAGGACCATAGTGCTTCCAGCATTTTGGGGCAGGTCTAGCCTCTAGTGCACTGGAATTCAAAGAAAGTTTCAGTTCTAATGTTCTCTTCTCCAAACTAGGAACACCTTTCATTTGCTAATGACTTTCATCAATTGGACCCTTGACACATGCCTTCAGAATCTTATAGCATTTCGGTGCTTCAACGGGTAGGGCAGATGGGCTTGTTCAACATGGGAGTTTCAACATCAAAACTTCTAAAATTACTCTAAAATTTTGTAACAAAGTTCTGAAAAAAAATTTTTAAGAGACCTTATCTAATTGTATAGTGAAAAAAAAGAATGAACCCAGGATAAAACTGGTGGAACCAAAAGGCACTCAAAATACCCCAAATTTCTAGAAGTTGATATCACTAATCATTCCATAGACTGACTGTCGAACTTGAAACCAATACTATACATACAGTAACAGAGTCCTGTCCTTGCCCTTGAGAAGACTGAGTGAAAATTAGGCTGCTAGGCTTATAAGTAAGTATTTAAAATTCTTTTGAAATATGATATTTTAAATCTTATTATGTCCATTAAAATATTCAATAATCCTATTCTATATTCTAGTACATAATCCTGAAAAAAATGAATCCCAAGTGAGATTTTATTTTTAAACATATAATCTTCACTAGACCTTGAATTCTCTTAGGGCAAGATTCATATCTTACATACCTTTGGACCCACATCTTATCCTTCAGCACCAGTAGGGGCTCAAAATTAGCTTCTGAATGAATAAAATAAATCCATTTTAAAATCATGGAAAAGTCTTCATGCTATAATGCAAATAGTTGTAATTTTACTATGGGGGAAAAATCGTTATAATCACTTGATATATTGGGCCAATTTGTAAATCCTCTAAACACACATTCGCATTCCTGATTGTCACAAACCTTCCTTTATTTTATTTATTTCATTTAAGTATGAATGATGGGATGGCTGATTCTCATACACTTAGATTTTCCCAGGGTACAGATACAAAGACAATCCTCAATGATATCATTACACACAAAACTTCGTAGAACATCATAATTTTGTTTTTTTACTCTTAGTACATTTTCTTGTGAAAGTAGCAATCTGCATTGCTATAAGGTTTGAAAATAATTTCTGACTTTTATAAATAAAGTGTTGAAGATTCTGTTCAACGTTGCCAATAGAGCAGGGGCCTCCTCAGAGGGCAAGATAAGATTGTGTATGGACATGCTCAGAGTGGAAGATACATGTAAAGACACACATCACTAGGAGAAACATGGACCTGTCTCAGTGCCAAATTGGGTCAGGCTGTCTCTTCAGTAGAGCTCTTGAAGGCTACCTTGGTTGAGACTCCTGTTGTGAATTTTTCCTGACCATGAAGGTCACAGTGACCCGGTCCAACCATCTATTAAACTGTCAGGTTTTGGAGAAATAAAGTAGTTATTAATGAGGAAAAATTTGAGCCCTTTCATTTCAAATGACTCAGAAAACTAAATAAAAAGTAATTGCTGAGAATACAACATATAATGGTGCTAGCTCCAACAACAATGTCACTTGTACTAATAACCTTTGTAAAAACATCTGTAGCAGATTTATTTCAGTAGCATAAACACAGGAAGAGTCCTTTGACTTCCAAGAAGATGAAATAATACATAGGTCATGAATACATAAGTTTTATCTCTATAACCGAAAGTATTTCACCACCTCAAGAAGTATTTATGAGGCAAATTACTGGAATAGTGCAGAATTAAATTTGGTTTTATATAGTATCTTTCATACCCCAAGTTTCTCGATAGCTTTTTGAAAGCAGAGAAATGCAGTGACAATTGGAAACTGAAGAAGTCATTATGTACTTAATTGCAGGTGGTACAGATGTGGATTCAGAGCTGTGCTTTATTGATCTAGGGGACAGGATATTCTATAACTTATCCTTTGCAAATTCTGTGGCATCTTTATGTTTTGCCTAAGATGCAGTCAAGGATGTGTGAGAGGGCCTTTATACAGTAGTCCCAGGAACATACCAACCTATTCCTGGGTTGCAAGGATGGGATTGTAATATCAGATCAGTTTGGATAGAGAATTTGAAAATCCTTAAATCTCTGGACTGTGAGGAGTGAGTCATTCCACTCAGCATAGGATATGTAGTGTAAAATGCCACTCAATGTCAGAGAATTTAAATAAACCTAGGTTTAATTTCATGGGATGACAACAGTGACAGGTTAAAGTTTTTATGCCAAGATGGGCAAGAAATGGAAAAGCCAGAGGTCAATCAGCTTATCATGAAGTGGAATTATAAGTTTTACCCGACTGGGGAAGAACCTAAAATAACACTGGCAGCTTTTCAATAAGACACGGGGAAAAGAAGTACAAACAAGTGCTATTGCCCTTCGTGGTATTTTATGCTGCAGAACTGTTTGTAACTGGAAAGTATTGTTCGTGTCAGAGAGAAACTCCCAGGGAAATGAAAAACTAATAAGGATCAGCATGAATCTGGAATGGTTCTGAGCAGATTGTTCACTGACGAGGAACACTACTAAATAGAGAAAGCCCCACAGTCAGTAGACAAAAGGTTATAAATCAGAATCGTACACTGAACAAATAACCTCTGCCCTTTTCCTTTGCCCTAAACGGAGCCACAATTGCACTGCAAATGTTGGTCTCACATTTAACCACAGACACTAGAGTCTGCCTGTTCCTTTCATTTTTTGCCTTCTCTTTAGCCTTAATTCATGAGCTTACTATATTTTTGAACTAAAATTTTATTCCAGACTTAATTTCCCCATTTCTTATGACTGTTCATGTCCTAATTTATTCTTCTTCTCCTTAACAACTCCCTGTCCATCAACATCTAATGACAACTGAAATTACTCCTATTTTTCGTTAACTTTAAAGCATTTTGTTTTTAAGAAATTTTTACTAGATTTTCAGCTTTCTTTTTCTTTAGAGCTTATGATGCCTCTGTCTATTGTCATTAATTCTGGATCTAACATGTTTTCTCTTTGATTCAGTCCCTTGTCATGTTATTTGATGGAAAGATTCTTAGACATCTATAATATCTGCCATATAGATACTTTTCAAAGCCATTAGTTTTCCTCTCTGATGTGTTCTCATCTCTAGAAATCCAGTCACATCTTTGAAATGTTTTTGTTTCTGGAACAAACATCCTTTATGATTTATTCAAATAGACATTTTTCTTTGTGGATATTTTTTTTTTTTGTGTGTGTGTGTGTATACCTTCTACTCTTATAATGTGGACCTCCATATCCTGAGATGGGTAGAAATACTTCAGAAGAAGCATGAGAAATGGAAAGAGCAGACGATTTGTGGACAGAAGGTCCAGTTTCAAATTTTCACTCTGTCACTTGGTAGTTATATAAAACTTGGATAAATCACTGTTTTGCTGTCGTACCTAAAAAATAAAGACTCTTATGAGATCTGCCTATTTACATCACAAGTGCAAATAGCCTTTGCAAAGTACTGCAGGAGACAGTGGAGGTTTTATCTTGCTTACATCTTTCCTTAAGACACCATCATTTCCCTAGTCAAAACTTGTGGTTTGGGCAGGCTGGCTTTGTTCTCCACTAGGTCCAGCATGGAGGTAAGTCTGCTATCCAAGCTGGGCCAGTCAGATCCCATGGCAATCGCTTTAGGTATGGGCACAAACGCAAGTGAGGCATTAAGACAATCTTCCAGTAGCATAAATACTGAACAATAGATGTGAGTGGTTTGTTGAATCCAATGATGGCACTCTGAAGAGACAATTCAGTATTTTCTACCTTTTAGACTGAGAACCAATTTCTGTACAGGTTTTTCAATGTTTTTACAATTCCAGAAGACATTTAGTGTTCCATCCAAAATACCAATAGTATGGAGATTAAGAAGCCCTGGAATAGCACCTGGTACTATGCTTGGTACATAATATCACTTCCTTACTCCTCATTTATGGCTTGGATATAAGTGTTTCTCCAAAGCTCATGTGTGAGACCATACACAAATATTCAGAGGTGAGAGGATTAGATTACTAGAGCTATAACCTAGTCAGTCAATTAATTCACTTGACTGAATTAACTGGGTGGTAACCACAGGTAAGTTGGGTGTGGTTGGAGGTCACTGAAGAATCACCTTTGTGTTTTATATTTTGTCTCTGGTGAGTGGTGTTCTTTCTCTACTTCCTGGCTGTCATGGACTCAGCAGCTTTTGTCCACCAAACCTTCTGCCATGATGTTCTGCCTCTCCTTGGGCCCAGAGCTGTGGAGTCTGTTGATCATCCATTGAACCTCTTAAATCATGAGCCAAAATGAACTTTTCCTCCTCTAAGTTGTTCTTGTTAGGTTATGTTTTTTACAACAACACAAAGCTGACTCAAACACCAAATTATCTCAATAAATAGTAATTGATTGACTAAATGACTGAATGCAAGGGATCAGGGATCAGATGAAAGTCTGGTATCATTAAGCAGCTAGCTTTATGTTAGCTTTCTGTGGAGGTGGGACATGAGCTCAGATGTTTGAGGATTAGGCTGATGCTATCACCTGCACCCACGTTGTCACTTTTTCATAACTCCAACATAAATTTTTAAATTTATGATTTATCAGTCAAATCATAAATTTGTTTCCTTTCCATCTTCTGTGACTTAAAAGCCCAAAGACAATTTGATCTGTAGTATGCGCATGCTTCACCTCTAAATAATAAAGTTGTATGTGTTGCTCATCGGAAGCAGCGTGGGTTCAGAATTTCAAGAACCACAGAGCTACAGAGAGGACCAACTGGTCAACTTTGTGTGGTATTTTACTAATTTTAACACTGACACTTTCCTCTCAGACCAGGGCAAACCAGAATGATTGATCTCCCCCTCTATTTTGCTTCCCTAGATCTGTTGGAAGTACTGTCACCTTCCCTTGGTTTCTGAGTCTGCATATCTCTTCCCAGCTTCTCTCTATCTTTGTCAACCAATCACTAAGTCCTGGAATTCTTCCTTCACAAGTCTCTTTCTTCTAACCCTTCTCCAACCCACCCCTTACTCTCTCCTACCATCAGCCCCCTCTCATGGTCTAAATTCTCTTCATTTGCTCATTCCCTGGTGTTGAGGCTAAGAATGCGTGACTTCAAAGTATGGCCCTTTGTCACACTGAGGACTTGGAACTAAAGGAAATTGGAAAGACCTAAGAAGCAATAGCTCTCTGTCTTCTCTTGTCCTTCTTTTTCTCCTCTAGACTGAGTCAGCAGAAAACATAGTTACTCTTTTTTCAAGACAAGTCATAAAAACCAGAATTCTTCTTCCCCAAAGCAAGTGACAAAACCTAGAAAGGTCACTCTCTCCCTTCTCTGTCTCTCATTCCTTAGGGGTTCTGCCCCATCCCTGGCAGGAAGGAATGCAACACAGATCAAGAAGAATCAGAACAGATTCTGATTGGGTTTCCCCCTTCAGTCTATTCCCTTCAGATCACACCTTTTTTGTCCAATCACATTTCTACAGGATTAAAAAAAAAAAGGTCTTCGATCTTCATTTCTGAGCATCCTAGTGTCATGTAAGACTTTACTTAAATAAATTGGCTTAGTAGGGCACAGTGGTGTATGTCTGTAGTGACAGCCACTAAAGAAGCTGGACTGGAGGATCGCAAGTTCAAGGCCGGCCTTGGCAACTTAGCAAGACCCTGTCTCAAAATAAAATATAAAATAGGTTGGGAATGTAGCATAGCGGTAGACCACCCCTGGGTTCAATCCCCAGTAACCAAAATAAATAAATAAATAAATAAATAAGCTGTTTTTTTCTTGTTGATCTGTTTTTGTTATAGGAGTGTCATTGTGACCCTCATGGGTGAGAAAAGCTATTGCATCATTCTGCCACTACACTGACTTCTAGAATCATATTCATAATGTCCAACCTCATCACACTGAGCCCCTGCTTACGGGCTATCAATGATGCTCTACTGTTTGACAGTAAATATATAATTCAAAGAATAGGTTCAGGCTTCTACTTCAATTTGAAATGTGTTTTTTTTTTTTTTTTTTTGGTCCTTTCCTGCATGAAATCTGCCATCTAGATAGGTATACTTTGTTCACTCATCATGTTTATTGTTCTTATATAAGGTAAGGAATTTTTGTTTTAGGCAGTACATGACTAATAAGTTTTCTCTATTGAAAATTCAGAGAGGGAACTAACATTTTATACAGACATGTTTGGAACTGACTTGAATGATTTCCTTTATTTGTTACAACAACCATGTGAAATGGAATTTTTTTTTTAATTTTAGGAGAAAGATAACTAAGGATAAGAGAAGCTACATTATTACTAAAACTCACACAGATACATTACCACTTTATCTAGATGCATTGGGTTGCAAAGTTTGTATCTTTTTCCTTGCACCTTAGGGCTACCCCAGGGAGCTCATTTATTCATGGCAGGATCATGTGTCTCTCTTGCTAAGCTAAATAAAAATTCAACTGATTCATCAAGGTGCAGCCCAAGACCTGACTGCTGTCTAAACTCTCTACTTACTGTCCTTGCTTTCTGTAAATGCTCTAAACTCCCATAAACTCTTATTATCTATACCATTCCTCTGTCAATAAACATTGTTTTAATCCATTGTATATTTGTATTTTGCAAACTCACATAGTTTGTGGATTCTTTGATGATCTGGTTAACAATAACCTCTACAAAGCCCACCATGGAAATACTTTTCACAAAATAATTTCTATTAAAAGTTTACTTTTGAGTATCAAATTGTGTTTCAATGGTATGCATAATTTCATTCAAATTGTATCCTTGCTACTCAATTTTTATATGACTTTTACCATAAAGTAAGCCATGTGTATCTTAAAATTGGGACTCTGTGTATATACAGTTTTTGAGCCCAGTTCCTATCACAGGGTCTGGTGCACATGGCACCCAGTACATATTCATTAAATAGATGAGTGGCTCAGTTAGGGGTTCCAACTTCCTCAAAGCAACAAGAGACACATTTTTCTAGGTCCTTCTCCAAATGTTAATCAAGTATATCTTTGATCTAGAATTATATTGTATCCAGAACTTGGTCATTTGTTACCTAAATGACTTGAAGTTTTCTTTATCAGCTCTCATGCCTCAGTATCTCCCAGTTTCCATCAGTCTCATATGTCTCTGACAAAGTTATCTCCAGGCTGCTGCTTTGATAGTCACCCCATTCCTCAAAATCCCTGACATGCAAAATCAAACCAAGTTACAGACTTTGAGCTTTAAGTTCTTTATCAGTCCTGGACTTTTAAAATAAATTATTTCTTGTCTTGTTTATTTCTTTCCATTACTTTAAGGATCTTCTTTTCTAAAGTAAAAAATAAGTCCCCCCCTTTCATCTTTTATTTGATATTTTTGAAAATATTATTCCAATTTGAAGATAACTTTTCTTCTAGCAAAAGTCATCTTAACTCTGAAGGATCAATTCTGGGATTTTTTTTTTTTTTTTTGCCTTGTATCCAGCTCAGCTTTCTTACCTTGTTCCTTTGCTGTAATTAATTCCTGAGCCTAGAATGATCCTCTTACCCCATGTCTGCATATCCCCATCCTGTCCCTCCACCAGTGCTCAGGTTAAATGCCAACTCTTCCACTTGACTTCCTATAATCACCTGCAGGCAGAATCCCCAGCCTGAGCACCCATATTTTTTTTTGCACAGTTTATTACTTTCTGCATTGTATACAAATAATACCTGTATCTTTCCCTACCTGCCCCCATGCCTAGAATTTTCTTATTTCCTTCTTGATGCAGTAATTTACTCATCCTTTGGATAATTGGCTTAATCATAACTTCCTAAGAATCCTTCTAAGAACACCTGAATTGATCAAACACCAGTGGTGTTGACAATCATACAATCATAATACCATGTACTTATTCATATAATTGTCACAGTTGTAACTTGTTTTCAGTTTTATGATTGCTTCCTTAATATTTACTTTTTCCTCTAGACCTTTTAATGCCATAAATGCTAGTATAATGTCTTTGTTGCCCTACTAATGTGTGTTGTACTAACCAGGCACAGTATTTGGATGGTAGCAGGTACTTAATATTAGTTGAATAAGTGAATTATATTTCAGGCTGGGAATAGTATTTCCTAGAAAGGATGACATACTGAATTTATCTGTGAATTGATCAATACTAGCAGTATTTCAGGTGGAGGTGGAGGGCAGTATCATTGATAAAGAGCCAACCACAGGCTCTGGATTCAGATTGAAGTGCATCATATCTTTCAAATACAATTAGTGTAACCATGGGCAATAGAGCCTAGGGTAAGGAAAGGCAAGCAAGGGACCTAGGGCTAAGGTACAAAACTTTAGTAGGTTCTTACAGCTCTGAAAGTGAATATCTTGTATTTTATATCCTAGACTCATGACTTCCTTCAACCTGGTTTCCAAGATCTAAACTTGTCAGCCCTAGTTTTCCTATTCATAAAATGAGGTTTTAAAAAACATATATATGTATCTTATATGGATGTTTAGACTCTATTATAAGATAATATGTTACTTAATAAATTGTGTGGATAGAGCTTCCCAATGGATAGTTGATATATATTACCCACTTTCATCTGTGGTAGAGTTTGAGGTAATGAGTCCAGGGTAGGTTTGGATGCCATGACAAAACAGGGGAAATTTTGCGGTTACTGAGAAGAAGTAGTGAGGAGGCATTATAGTTTTATGGAAGGAATATGTAGACACCAGGTATAAAAGAAATAGGAGGTGTCTGGGGATGATGTTTCCTAGAAAGAATAAGGTACTAAAGTGATTATCAATGGATCCATACCAGCAATATTTCTGGGGTGGAGAAGAATCACTGATAGTGGTTTCCATAAAATGTCATAAGCACAATCTTGTTACTTTACAATTTGCCTGGCCCGAACAAATATACATCAAGAGTAGAAACTAATGTTGGAGTTTACATTTTTGGTTTAACTCTAATCATACACATTTTTAAACACTTATCCCATACCATTGCCAAATAAATTTTTTTAGTATCTGAACCTGAAGAAACCTATATTTTCTTTCTCATGGACAATGACATTTCCATTCAGGGCTTACTTGTCTTCTTTATGATTTAAAAACTGCTTGTACATTTTCAGTGTTGGATTGGATTGGGTATTCATCTAATGTTACCTATTTTCAATATCAACTGTAGAATGTCTTAATATATAATAAACATAATTGTCCATTGATGGTCTCAAAAAAGATACCTGTTCCAAATTTTTGACTAAATTAACAAAAATCTTATGAAAAATATTTTTGACAAACTATCATGTCACAGTTTTTTTTTCCTAAAAATTATACAATATCCCTAATGCTTACATTTAAAAATAAGACAGATTACCTCTAAATGATTGTCTTTAAGATTTGCATAATTAGTTAAGCTAAATTAACATCCTGATCTTGGTCATGATTGCCAAATTTGAAGGTCTTACATTTTTATTGAAGAAGTTTGAACTAATTTATTCTCTTTATAAAGCTTGAATGCATAATCAGTTTCTAATTTGAATAAGCAAACTGGCCCAACAAAATTTTGCAAATTACTCTAATAAGTTCTCTTGGTATTTCCCACAGAAGGCTGAACAAATGTTGATAGAAGAACACATTGTTTGCTTATGTCTAATCTTCCCATCTGACTTATACAAATGTCACCAATGGATCTCAGATATCCGTCCAATGTCAAACACCAGTAAGGTGATCCTGGGAAGAGGCCATCTCCATTAGAACTGATTAGAGAAGTTGGATTGATAGCTTGAAAGAAACTGATTATTGGAGGAGGCAGCATAAAAGTGAGAAGAGAGCTTTGAAGGAGGGTACGTGTTCAGAAACACATGAAGTGCAGGCCTAGTTGAGAAAATAAAGCCAATTTCATTTTCTCTCTGAATGCTGTGTGCCAGACATTGTTATAAGTGCTTTACAGAACTTGTCTTATTTAATCTTCAGAGGCCCTTTAGTCAGGGAAGAAATGGGGTCTTAAAGAGGTCAAGTAACAGCCCGGACTGCAACAGTACAGAACAAATGGTAGAATGGGCTTGAACCCTGGTGGGTCTCATTCCTGGGTATGATTTGTACTATGAAATCATACATGTGTTTGGCTCAATTGGTCTATTAACCTGTATCCTTTATAAACTAGGTGTCATAGAACAGGAAACATTATCATGGTAGTAGATAATTCCAAATGGAACCTTGAAATAACACCCATTTGCAAGTAAAATCAAAGATGAAATCTAATGCTTTGGGGAGAATATTCAGCATTAGATGGAAACCCATAATTGTTTCTTAAGTAGGTATAGTCCAAGTTTGTTCAGGGTGTCTTTTATCCTTTTTTCAGAATAGAACAAATCTTTTAGGATCAAATACAGACTTAATAGCTGGTATTTGGAAAATTCAACAGACCCTTTTAGAAGAAGGGCACTTTCATGATAGCATGCCAGTTAGAGGGCAATGGAGATGCAAAGAGGAAAATCAAGCACTAATAGGTGATCTGCAGGTAGTTTCCTTTTGTAGTGCAAAGCAGGCCTTAGAAAGCAAGGCCTTGCCCAGCAGGAAGGCCCCCTACCTGTCTTGTGACTGTGAGCACCAGGCCAATCATAGAAAAAGATACTTCAAATGATTTCATCCTGAGAGAAGGGAGAGAGGCTTTTGTACTAAAAGCCAGAGATTACACTGGAAGAGCAGGTAGCTGAGGCCTTCAGTCCTGATGAAAACAATAACCCCAACAGTACCTTTACAAAAGAATATAAAGAGCACTTTTTAAATTTTTGTCTTTTGGATATAATTTACTTAAAAAGAATCAGCCAATCAATTAATTGATAAACAAGTTTTTGTACCAAATTTCATTTATGATTATATGCCTCAAAAGGAATAATTTGTGTTGACAAAATGGGGAAGAGTTACAAAGACATGTGCACAGTGTGTGCTTCTAGTAACACTGGATAAAACTTGAGCAATAATAAGAAAACAAGATTAAAGCTAATCTTATATTTGCAGTCTGGACATGTATAGTTCATTCACTCATTTAATAATTGTTTATTGAGTGCTTCCTGTGTATTTGACACTCTTACAGGCACTGGAATAAACAAAGAAGAAAAATAAATTGTCTTAATGTATACTACAATGCAGGTTGAATGAGAGGAGAAACTGGAAACATAATACTTAACTAAACTGTTTTTGAAAAAGTGACAAAAGCTGTGGAGCAAAATTAAGTCGTGAAATGGAGGCCAGGGAATGCTGGGAGAAGGACATGCAAAGTTTGAACAGTGCATTGGGGTGATCTTGTTCATCTTGCATTCCCATGCTATGATTACATTTCCCCACTCTGTTAAACTTTGCCAGGTGATAAGACTCACTTGGTCCAGTGAAATGTGAACACAAATTGTATGCACCACTTTTAAGCAGGAAGCTTTGAGAAGTTCATGAGTCTCCAAGTTTTCTTTCTCCTAATATGGAAACCAATAATTACAGGGTAGAAATTCCTGAGTCACAGATAAGGAATGAGGGAAGGATAAGGAGACAAGAAGCTGCCCTCTGTGGCCCTTATGTAATGTGAGCAAGAAACACAGACTTGAAACTTCGTCACTGCATCATTCCTGCCCATGCTGATGGTATAGAGGATCACAGTCAATTTGGAATAGTTGCTGAATCCAGGCTGCCAATTTGTTTTGTGGATTATAGTGAACAAGTTTCCTAGGTAATTTTAAAAATCATGCATTGCTTACTGTGGTATATGGAAAAAATATGTATTTCAAATAAAGAAATCTGGCATGGGGACAAAACCATGCCATGCAAATAATGTGTTTTGTAGGAGGCTCAGCGCTGGACTCTTATCTTAAGGAATTTATATACTAATTAGAGAAGGAGAGGTACAAAAGAATACTAAACAAAATAAAATAAGTAGAGCTTATGTTAGATGAGTTTTATAGTCAGGAATCCAAGGGAGAATTGTCACTCAGAACTAGGACATTTCTTCTTGGAGAAGGTAGGAGTTAAATTCATCTCTTTCCTGGGTCTTTACTTTTAAACCCCAGTTGGAGACATCTGCAAAGGATCTGTGTAGTTAATAAAAGTAGATTAAAGTCAAGTTTTAATCTTCTATCAATAGCTTACTCTCTCACCTCTTCATTAAGGAGAGAAACAAACAAAAAACAATATGAATCCAAAGTTGACAATGTTGTAATATTAGGTTGGGGATAAAAAGAGCCATATTATGAAACATGGACAATTTCTGATTTTAAGTCTTTCTTACAGTGGCTAAGGGAACATGGCAAATTTTGTCCTGGAAGAGATTGGGATGGCTTTTAGTCATGAGGAACAGCATAGCAAGTTTAAAAAGGGAAGTAAAATGAGCAGAAAATAAAGACTACTAGGGACCACGCACAAAAAGAAAGGTTTAGGAGAAAGATAAAGAGAAGCAACAAATGATCTATACTCAAATTATATAGCTTTATTGGCATTGCCTCCATCCATTTCCAATACAATTTTGCTAAATTATGTGTTTTAAAAATATCTGTCCAAAATGTAAAATGAAAGATTGAGATTTTATTACAGAATATCATATTCTCTCAAAGATGCAGTTTTGTTGCAGGCTTAAAATCAGAGGTATATAAATTAAAGAGCATTTTCCATCACAGAGCACAGGAAATGAAGAGCACCTGTGAACCAACTCATCTGGGAAACTCTGTTCTGCATAATTAAATAAAAACATGCTGCCTCACTCCTGTGAATATCGTTGATAGGACAGAGCGCTTCACACTGTGAACTGCAGGGTTTTGGTGTTGAAGGAAGTCTACATGATGGGGTCTAATAGAATAACAGAAACTTTATCTCAAATAGTTGAAGTGAAAACAAAGACCTCTGGTACACAGTCATTCAGGGGAAAAAGGACCTACATATTATATTCACTCTTAAGAAAATCCCCATCAGTTATCTTCAGAAGAGTGTTAGGATTCAGGACAGAAAAAGGCACTTCAGAGCCTTCATTGAGTTTCATCCAGAAGTCAAGGATCCTTGTGGGAAACTTAGATGATATTTGAGACCTTAGTTAATGAAATAAAAGGTACAAATTCTATCACAAATTCCTGCACCTCCTGCAAAATTACTGCAATTATAATGTATGTAACAGAAGACAAATGAGAATAAAAAATTAGAGTTTCAATGAGAACAACAGGAATAAAAATCATAGAGTCAAGTAATGATTATCTCTTGGAGCTAGCCACTGCACTCCATACTAAAGATACAGCAGTGAATCAGATTGTCTCTGCCCTGGTAGAGCCTGTGGTTCTTCTTGAGTGACTGCCAACAAGACCCCTGAGTCATGATCCTAATTATTTCAGGATTGGTGGTGATGCAGGCTGCTGCTGACTGGTCCCGTGGTCACTATTGATGTGGCCATAATCTGGACATAGCATCTACTCCTATCTTCTGTAACTCATATCACAACATACACATATGCTGGTTTGGGAAAAAAACAGTGACCATGTTTTGAAGGCAAAGATGATAGTAGAGTTACTTCCTATTGAAACCTGGGCATTCATGAGTCTGTGAAATTAGATATAGTACCCAACTTTTTTTTTTTTTTTTTTTTTTTACTTCTGCCTTTACTAGTTTCTTAAAGTCTTTCTTATTGGGGAGGGGTGTGGGGAAAGAGAGCTGCATCAGTGTGTGAGTGTTGTGGCTGGATCTAGAAGGTCTCCCCAAATCTCCCATGTGAAAGGCTTGGTTTCCAGTTGGTTGTGCCATTGGGAAGTAGTGAAAAATTCAGGAGGCAGGGCCTAGTTGGAAGAAATAGACCATTAGGGATGTGCCTTGAGCTTATGTGGGTATCTGGGTCCCATTCTCTATTCCCAGTCATCATGAAATGCCCAGCTTATTCTAACACATGTTCCCACCAGGATGTTTGGCCTCTCCATGGGTGCATAGCAACAGGGCCATGTGACCCTGTACCACAACCTCTGAAACCATGTCCCAAGTCTTCTTTTAAGTTGATCTTCTCAAGTGTTTTGTCACAGCAACTGGAAGCTAACACCTTAAGTAAACTGGAGTCATAGAAAATATGTGATTAATGGAGGCACATTGGAGGTCTCTGATCATACTAATGGCATCATTATTGCTGTATTTTAGGAAAGTGAAGCTAGGGCAGGATATAGAATATATTAGAGTTAAAAAAATGAGGAATACCAGGGAATTATTATTTTTGTTAATGTAACAAATAATAGGTCAATGAATTCAATACTAGAGAATATTAGAAAAAAATGATTATGACCAGTTTTTACCACATTGATATTAGAGATGAGCACTTTTTTTGTATTGTCTAATGGTTAATAGTAAAATCCTTGAAGACTTCTGTACTATTTCTGATTCTTAGATATGTCACAGACTTCTGATCTGTTTCTGATTCTTAGATATGTCACATCCTAAGTATGTGACCACTTAAGTTCTTTGAGCCTGAGTCCCCTCAGGTGTGAAGTCATGATAGCAACATGCAAATAATAGCCCTGATTGTGATGCCAGGCACAATCTGTAGGCACCATATGATAACCTTTCCTTAGTAAAGAAATAATAGTCATAGCAATATACCAACATGCCATAATCCATTATACTACTTGTATAACCAGTAGTCTGAACTTGAAGCATTCTTCTATGGTGTTCAATTCATACTCAGAAAGTATTTAGTAACCACTTTATTCCCTGATTTAGTGCCTAGGCATACATTTACTTAACAAAACATACTTTGCCCCAGACTCCTGCCCTTTGGGAGCTTATGTGGTAGGAGGAGCAGTGGGTAGACTATAAACCATGAACAGAATAAAGAATTAAGATATACATCATATTAGAATATGACATGTACTATGAAAAAAATAGAGCACGGGAAGGGTGCTATGCTATTCATGGGAATCCAGACAACAAACATGTCTGGTCTGAGCAGACCTCATTGAGAAAATGATAACTGGATGAAGATGGGAAAGGAAAGGAGAGTGTCAGGAGATGTTTGGGGAAGAATGCTGCCACCACAGACCCTCAGATGGAGCACAGCAGGCATGTGGCCAGGACAAGGAGGCCAGAGTCCATGAAGGAGAGTGAGCTAGGGGGAAAGGGTTGGAAATAAGTCATGAAGACAGCAGAGGGGATGGGACCCCACACAGGTCCACAGACCACACTTCATGACACTCTGATATAGCCTCTTAAATCTGCAGGAGAGGAGAGCCTGAATCCTGCTGTGTGCAGAGTGGTCCAAGGAGTCGACCAACATTTCACGAAAGATAATCAAACCCATTGTAAAAATTATAGGTTGCCTTTGAGCCAGCTCTGAGACAAATCTGAAAACCTCTTTTTCCTAACATTAATGGATTTTTGTTTTACATGTCATGGGCAGAAGACTTACTCTCTGTCCATTGTCAATATTTATGTAGCCATGGCAAAAATACATATTCATAGAAAAATACTGGTTACAATTAATAAATGAAAGAAGAATAAGACAAAATTGGCTTGTCTTCTCAGAAATCAGCCCTTTGGGTGCAACGCTGAAGGTTTGATTATTTTGTTAGATCAGCCAGTAGGTCAAGTTTAGTAGAAACTATGTGGGTGAACCTGAGGCTGTGTTAGAAGTGTTTACAGTGTGAGAGGAACGTGTCTGATGTATTAGTTTGCTAATGGAGGTGTCATGGTGTAAAAACAGAAAACAAGGTAATAATGAATACCCAGAAAATTATATGATCTGCATTATAATTGTTATGTCATTTGTGCTTGTATTTCAAAGTCAAATTTCAATAATTCTTCAGTAACAGTATACTAAAGGATTCCTTCATTTTCCAGTTTCATACTTTACAAAGTAAGTGGTTTTTAATATGAGAGGAAATTTTAGCTAGCGAACTAATGATTTTAATTTGGCAGAATTTTTCTCATTTGCATTTTTGACAGTTATTTATGACTACTCTAGATAATTAGAGGCTGATGTTTTTCAGAATACTATAAACATTAGACATTAGTTGAACCATTAATTTCAACTGAGGGTAAAACATTTTATACTTCTGACCTTTTATAAAATATTCTCCTATTTAAAACTTGTCAAAATCATAGCTATCTGTCCATTTGATATCTGGAATTGCAAAGAAGATCTCTACTTAAGGTGTAGTACATTTAAAGTCTTAAGTATTTAGTGGTTGTATTACTGTCCTCGTAAAACAAAACTTTTGGGGTGTGTGTGTGTGTGTGTATATATATATATATATATATGTATACATATATATATGTGTGTGTGTGTGTGTGTATTTTTTTCTTTTTGTACCCGTGATTGAATGCAGGGATACTTGACTACTGAGCCACATCCCCCACATCCCCAGAACTACTTTTTTGTATTTTATTTAGAGACAGGGTCTCACTGAGTTGCTTAGCACCTCACCATTGCTGAGGCTGGCTTTGAACTCACAAATCTCTTGTCTCAGCCTTTGGAGCTGCTGGGATTGCAGGTATGGCGCCATCATGCCTGGCTGGTTTTTATATTTTAAATGGAGTCATAGAGCATGTTTTTAAATAGTAAATAGTTATTACATTAAATTGAAAATCTGTTACTTTACAGGATACTTAATTATCCTGACTTTTAACACAACTAAGGGTAAAAAATTTAAGCTTATTTTTCTACAGACAAAAAATATATTGCAAAGTAATATGATAGTTATAATATTAATAAATTTAAATAATCTAGCAGTATAATTTTTCTTTTCCTTATAATATAATTGTGGGCTAAGAAATGGTACATATATTATAGATAACTATTTTTATTTGTCTGACTCCTTCTGCTTACTAGGTTAGTTTAAACATTGGTGCTATGGACCACTGTCAAAGTCTGACTATAAATGGATTTTTTTTCATTCATAGGTGAATTTTCCATATCTGATGAATCCATCAATGTTGAAAGTTTTTTTTCCTCCCAAAATTGAGGAAAGATACTTCTTAATACCTTATCAACCTTGGCATGGGGAAAAAAAAAAAAACTTGAGCAAAAAACTGAGTTGAATTGATGAAAAGAATCCCAAGTCATTAACTACTAATGATGGAGCTTGTGAAGTACAGAGTCACTGGAGAAAGAACTTACTTGCCTTATGTGCATTGTATTTTTATCTGCATTTCAATACTGCTTAAATATGTACTTCATTACAGGGCACGACTAAAATAGAAGGGCACCTGCTAAGTCAGAGCCATAAAACAGATCTACAGCCTGCTGGCATGTGAAATTTCTCTAATTTATATTTTTTATGAAACTACCCTCACATTATGTGGTTGGCAGCATAAATAATAAAGCATGTTACTTAAGTAATTTTACATTTACTGTATTAGTAAGTAAATGCAATGGCCACCCTTATTCTCAAATAATAAAACTACCCAGCCTTTTCATGAAAGATGATTGCAATTTCCATTGGCCTGTATATGCAATAAAAAACCATAACTCATCAAAATTTTAGCTATTTTCTTTTAAGATAGAAGAACATTTTGCTTGAACATTGAACGTGATATTAAATATTCATGAATCTGAATAGAGTTTAAGTACTAAGTAAAACTCTTAAATTCTTTTCAACTAGATTGAAATTCTTTTTGAACCAGGTAAAAACTGCCACTAACCTGAAAAGGTGTTTGAAACGTGGTGAAGAGATTGTGCAATACGTAAAAAGGGCTATGGTTATTTGGGATTGATTTTTGTGAAAAGCCTGCTCCTCCTCTGAAATTGATTCATGATAACGGCCTCCATTTGGGTCAAACAGTATTTAACCGCTTGTAAATTTTAATTAAATGATTTGTCACTTTGAACACATAGTTTGTCATCTTGCAACTAAACGATGTGTCTTTATCAGAAAATGACTCAGGGGGAAGGCAT
This sequence comes from Ictidomys tridecemlineatus, assembly GCF_052094955.1. NCBI lineage: Eukaryota > Metazoa > Chordata > Mammalia > Rodentia > Sciuridae > Ictidomys > Ictidomys tridecemlineatus. Next base: position 56,239,555 of record NC_135487.1, read on the forward strand.
TCATCTAATTTGTCACTTGGACACCCATTAAGATAATTTGGTCATTGCATAGGGATAAAGTTGAAATTTGTAAAATAGAGTGCACCACTTTTAGTAAGCAGGAGCACAGTGTAAACTATTTAAAAAAAACATAATTTGCTCTGTAATTAAATTCTAATAAGTACTTTACTTCTGGTCATTTTTCATTAACAGATGTTTAACTTTCTGAGAAGAGAAAATCCTCCAGTTGAATTTAGTATCTAGGGGAAATTGGGGGCTACAAATGAAAAGCAATAAGCTGAATTAGAAATATCTAGGGGAAAAAAAAAGAACAAACCTTTCATCAGAAGCACTTACATCACTGCAGACCCAGCTGAGACCTTGTCTGCAGCCCAGTTAATACAATCAGAGATAGCCTGGGACAAGAGTGAAAGGGACCACTGATGAATTATTGAGAAAATAGCCGAGATCATAAATCTTTCTCTGAAGGAGCACATATCTGGTAGGAATACAGATATTAAAATATATTAATTCTAGTGTTTGAAGATTATTAAAGAGTTAGTGTGCCTATGCTTGAGAGTGCTCAAGTCAAGCAGACTAAATTGATTCAATGCTCCCTGAACATTATGGTGCAGTTGGTTCTCTTCCACAGAGATAGTGGTGACCATGCTCTGTAATACTACCCAATGAAGAATAGGTACATTCACCAAAATATTAAAATTTATTTTAAAAGCAAAAAATCAAGTCTTTTTTAGTCCTATTACTACTAGAAAGTTCCAAAGGGCTTGATGATATCACAAATTTGTGAGTATTTTTTTTTCCAATCAAGATCTCAAATCCCTTGAAGTCAAAGATCAAGCATTAAATGTCTGTATTCCACTTCATGGTTTACATACTCACTGTGCATCAAAATCACTAGGGCAGCTTTAGAAAATTTGAATGTCTGACCCTATCTCCACATACAGTTTCCACTGTTTTGGAATAGGGTCAAAGCATTGACCCTTTACATTTTGTTTTGCAGCTAGGGTTAAGAAGCACTGGTTCTGACAAAGGCAATGTTGAAGTAATGCTCAATGAATGGGACAGTCCTCAAGAAGCATGTGAGAAAGGTCTGCATTTGCTAGGAGAAGGAGATCTCCTATAGGCATTCAGATTTAAAATGAACATCTTGAATTTCTGGCTTTTTCTAATTGCTTTAACTTCCCCTCACCCCATCACTGCCAACCTACTCAACTGTAACTTTTCTTCTTTAGTTTCCCTTTGTCTCTCTCCTCATTTTATTTCATATATTCAGGCAAATGTACCATTTGCTATTGCAAAAAAATTTCCCAACTAATGCTGCTTTCTGTTTCTAACATAGCTTTTCATTCCATTCACACATGCTAGAAAAATCTTTGTAAAAGACAAGTAAAATTATGTCCCTGCTTTAGAACTTCTAATGGCTCCAAGAACTGAAACCATCTATCCTTATGCAGCTTACTAGCTCCATAATATGACATTACAACTCCATTGTCTTCAATAACATAAGGGAGATTCTATCCCAATATACAAATACAATTTATTGCTCTTTTTTTTCCTAGAAGACCTATCAATTCTTCAATAAAAACATCAACAATTTACATTATATTATAATATGGTTCTGAAATGTTTCCCAAAGGCTCATATGTTGACTTGGTCCCAAGCTGGTGGTACTATTGGGACATGATATAAACCAGGAAATAGAGCCCGGTTAGAAGCAGTAGGTTAATAAGGGCATGTCCTTGGGCATATCTTGTCTCTGGACCCCCTCATCCCCTACACCCCTGGCTTCCTGGCTGCCATAAAGCGAGTACATTTCTTCCACCATACCCTTCTGCCAAGATGTTCTGCTCCATATCAGATCCAGAGCTAGTCAGCCATGGACAAAAACCTCTGAAACCATGAGCCAAAGTAATTCTTTTCTTCTTTAAGCTTTTTTCTCAAATATTTTTTGATGGAAAACTATCATACAACTTAAGACTTTGAAATTATCCTCTCAAAATCCTCTCTTGTTATAACCATCAGTGTTAAAGGATCATATTGTGATCCTAACCCAGTAACCAAGTCCCACATTGAAAGACCTACTTTAAACCCAATATTAAGTTCTCAGTATAACCTTACTGTGACTTTTTTCTCTGAGAAAAGGCCAAGTCTGTAGAGGTACTTTTGTCAGTTACCTACAGAAGCAAAGTCAGTACCACCTTATCAACAGGTTGTGTCAGTGACATTCGGAGAGCTGGAATTCCACAGTTCCTCATTCCCATCAGTGCAATGTCCCAGTATTCCCTATCAGCCTGGCATTCCAGACTTTCTAGAAGCTGAACTCCACCTGACTTTCACCTTACAGCTTACTCTTCTCTTTTATCTAGCCTATATGCCAGACCTTCTGGGAAAATTTCTACTCTCTGCAGATATCCTGACCCTTCTAGATGCATGTTGGACCTTCATACTGAAATTTCCCTTCAGTTTAGTTTTCACTAGAACCACCATTTATGAGAAATTTATAATCAAATAGTTGGGCTAGATGCTATCTACAGTCCCTTCAACTCTTTTTATTTTATTACCTTTCCTTGAGTTCATACGAGCAGTGAAAGAGTGAATGAGAGATGTCAGGGGTATTGGCTAAAATAATGGAATGGCATTGATTAATAATTCAAACACATCTAGCACAAATCATCTGAATTGCCATTTATTTCTTCTAATTTGGAGATGTTTATAAACTTGAACTTTCAATTATTCTTTTCTTCTACTGTTTCTGGGTAAGTCTACCTAAAAATAGCCTTAATGAAATGGTGATATTTTGCAGGGGGCATTCACTCCTCAGATCATGATTCTGGTGTCAAAGATGAAATTCAATTGGCTTAGTGGGACTTGAGCTTTATAAAGATGTATTGGTTATATCTTAGGACACTAAGATCTTTGGGGTACTTTAAAATAGAAGCAGCTTGATCTATTCATTATTTTTGCAGGTACTAGAATCAAGTTGACTTATCTGTAGATGTTCCTTTGGTGTTTATTTGTTTTTAGAAAGGTGTTGCATTGAAAACCTTTCCTTAGATAGTCTGGTAGATGGTAATTATTGTAGTATCTCCCAAAGGCCCAGGTGTTAGAACCTTGATTTCTCAATGCTGCAGGGTCAGAAGGTATGGCCAATGGAAGGCATTGGGGTCACAAGGGCAGATCTTTCATGAATGCCTTTTTTGAGAGAATGGCTTAGTGGTGTCAGGAGTTTGACCCTTTTGGGTCTCTTCCTCATGTACCTGTTTGCTGTCATAACTTTCTACCATGAGTTAAAGTAGCACAAGACCCTCACCCCAAGCTGAGAAGTTGCCAGCAACATGCTCTTGGGCATCCTAGCCTCAAGAACCATGAGCCAAAACCACACCTTCATTCTTTATAAATCACTAAATGTCAGTTTTCCAGTTATAATAACAAAAAACACACTAAGAGATAATGGGGGGGGGGGACAAACTATTTTTGTTTCATTTTAAACTAACGAAAACAGAGTTAGGTTTATGTCCCCAAGGCTCAGAATTTGGACTGAGACATTCATTCATAATAGGAAGAAATAATAAAACACAAACAGGCAGAAATTAAAGAAAAAGTGTAAGTATGAAAAAATATATTAAGTTTTCTAAATGAGAAGAATTAAAAGAATAAAGATGGAGTAAACTACTCTGGGACAGGAGAATAGAGTTTTTAAAAAGAAAATCATAGAGCAATGCATAGTGAGAATGATAAAGTATTTTTTTTAAAGTGTGTACATGAATAAATGTATAGTTTAAAGAAAAATAGAAGGGAGACTGAAAGGCTCCAATAATTGAAATAAATTTCAACGGAAGAAAACAAGAAATAATAGGGAAGTAACACATGATAAAAAACAAACAAAAGGTGATTCTTCTAGAATTAAATGAACACGAGTACTAAAACTGAAAATGCAGAGTGAATACCAATTAGGATAAATGAAGTTAAATACAAACTCACACGTATTGTAATATTAAAAGTAACTTGCAAAGGATAACAATGAGACTATAGTAAAAACTAGCAGAAATTGAGGATTGATGACCTACAAAAACAACTACATCAACAGCAGACTTCTCATTAGCAACTAGTGGATGTCAAGAAATAATGGAAGGCTAGTTTTAAAATGCTAAGGGAAAACAAACAAACAAACAAACTTACAATCCAGAATTCTAAATCCTATATAAAAATCGAGAGAAAAAGGGTTGTAATGGGATCTGCAACTCAATTATTCTCTAATGGAGACATTCAGAGGGGAAATGCATGACCTTCAGTGTACTTCTTTATAAACATCCCAATGACCTGAACAGACTTCTAGGTAGTATGATGATAGACTTCACCATAGATAGGGAACTTTTATAAATAAATAAAGAAAATATTTTTTTTGTAGAAACTGTATGGTGTAACTAGATTGTTTATTGTAAATGAACTTGGACCTTAAGGTGTATAGGGCATGGCTTGCTGGATAATGGGAAAGAAGAATGGTAGTCATCTAATCATTTTCTTATGTCTACAAATATCAGAGTATAAAAATGAAAGAGTTCTAAATTCCTAATGGTTTCCTTTGTGAACAATGTGCAAATATTGTTCAGTACTATTCTGTTTGAGATGAAAATATATCCTAAAGTAAGGGAAAGAACGTTTTTGAAAATTACATTTAGTCTTGAGTTCCTGCAGGAAATGAATGTCTTGCCTGAGCCTGCTGCTTGCCTGTATCTTTTGAATCATTAATAAAGTTTGGTGCTGGGTAAGATCTATAAGGTGCAGAAGTGTTCCTTGACACTTCAACCTTCTGTATTAACACAGCTATCATTCAAAAATCCTAACAAACCTAGGTTAAAAACATTTGCCACCCACAAACTCACATGGAAAGAAATAAAAGAATCTATTTTTAAAAAATAAACAGAAAAAGATAAACGAGTGGGAAGGTTGATGTGAAAGAAACAATGATAAATATAGAAAATACTATGTTTTGATAAAGTGAATTATCTGTTGAATACAGAAAGAAAACATAGCAAACTTGTGTGTGTGTGTGTGTGTGTGTATGTATGTGTGTGTGTGTTTGTGTGTGTGATTAAAACAGCAAATAAAAACCCAAAACAGTAAATGAGGAGCGTGTATAAGACAATGAGAGAGGAAGTTGCTAAGTGAATAAGTAAACAATATTATGTTTCTTCTCTTGCCTGGGAAATGGGCACTGAATATATTTTGACTTATTTTATTAAAAAAATAGGTAAATCTGAATGCTAAAGTGCAAGTGGAACCACTAAAAGAATAGAAATATGAAATATACAGCTTCCAAATCAACAGAGGCAAAAATTTAAAGAGAAAAGCATTAGAAATTCAACAGAGGTCAGGTAAGAGGAGAAAAAGAACATATAAAATTTTAAAACACAATATCTCAAAATATGTAGTCTTCAAGGGTGCATATAAATGTGGTGGGGAAAGATCTATTCTAAATTCAGGATGGAGGTAGCGTCTGGCAAAAGGGCAAATGGGACTTCTATCCACCCTAAATAGAAATCTGAAGCAAAAATCAGTAAACGTTAACATTTGATACACATAATTGGTGCATACTTGAATTTTTCATATTATTCTTGTATTTCTCTTGATAATTGAATAACTTGTATTTCTTTATTTTTTAAAAAATGAAATCCTGCTACCTCTTAAAGATGGCTATTAAGTATTTTTAAAATATGATTTGAAACACCGTAGGTGACAGGTGCTTCCTAAAAGAAGTTAAAAAGATGTTTGGTAAATATTCCAAGATTGAGTCATTAAACAAATTTCCTCCAAACAAAAAGGAAATATAAAAAAAAATTGGTTATATTAATCTGAGATTTTGATGGCAAGAATAGGACATACATATTTGCATGCTAACAATGTATAACTTTAAATAACTTTTCTTGGGTATGTGTTACATATTCTTAACGATATTTTCCAATGTAAATTATTGATCAAAATTATAGCAATCAACAACGAAGCCTACAGCACAACATTAGTAAGAATATAATGTTTACTTAAAAGAATTGGAGGTGGCATAAGAGACATCATTCTTGCTTTAGGAAGAATAAAACACTCTTAAGAACATCTTTTTTTTTAAAAAATTTTTCTTTATTGAGTTAGGGAACCAATCCTGGTTAAACATTTACAAGACAAGGTATTTTCAAAGATGTAAATTAACATTATTTTCTACTTATTCTCTCTGGTAAAGGTTTGATCTTTGATTTCTTCAATTGGTACCCTAAAAATTTAGTGCTGTATGGCACATTTTATTCCTACACTGTTTTTCTCTAAAGAATCTTCAATTATTCATTTTTGCTGTTGTTGTTACTGGGGATTGAACCCAGGGGCACTTTACCAATGAGTTACAATCTCATCTCTTTTTATTATTTTTTATTTTGAGACAGGGTCTCCCTAAGTTGGTGAGGTTGCCCTTGAACTTGGGAACCTCTTGCCTTAGCCACTTGAGTGGCTGGGATTACTGGAGTGCACCACCCCTCCTGGCTTCAATTATTTTTTATTTCACTGATGTATCGATGTTCAAATTTTTAGGCTTTAATTTACAAGACTTCACTTGAGACTCATAGTAATATATGTTTATAAACAGACTTTTACTTTCACAGTCCTTCCTAGATATTATAGTAAGGATTTTTTTTATTGTTGTTGTTAATTTTGTTTGCTTTTGTTTTATTCAGTCCCTTTAATATATTTTTAAGAAATACTTAAGAATTCTTAATAGGTGCCTTGCTGTTTTATTGTAAAAGCAATCTCTTATTAAGATTTCTTGCATTAACTAGTTTTTTTTTTAAATGGCTATTTGATTAGTTTATATTTGAATGGTAGGAAAGAAAATCATGGGGCAATCATAGGGAAGCTTAAATAGGTTGTGGAATCCATTTTAGTCCAGGTACTTCATTTCTATTTTCAACTGTAATTTTTGACAACAAAAACTGAAATTCAGTAAAATAAACAAGATACAGTTATTTACGTTATCAGTTATGTAACAATTTAACATTACCTTTGGGTAATGAGAGGTATTGATTTTTACCTTGGTTTCTAGGAAATAATATCTTAGCCTTTGGAATGGCATGCCTGCTAGGGGTTTTGGGCCAGCCAGTTAGGAAGATTTGAGAGGTGGGAGCTTTGAACCACTACAACCACATGCTTTAGGGTGGAAGCTTCAGGCCACATAGAATGAGCTAAACTTCCCAAGAGGCTGGAAATGGAGATCAGCCAGGTGAACAGTCAACTGTGTCCATGTGATGGAGCCTTTGTGAAGGCTGTGGACACCAAGGTTCAGGTGAGAGTCCCTCATTGGTGATACTGCAAGCATGTTGTTAATTATTGACACAGGGAAATAATGCTGTCCGTGGCTCCCTAGGAAGGACAAAGGAGGATCCGTTCCTGAGAACTTTCCTGAACCTTGCCTTCTGCCTTTCTTCCTGTGGCTGATTTCAATGTGTATCCTTTAGCTGTATTAAAGTGTAATCATGAGTGCAACATCTTCAGTGAGCACTGTGAATCTTCCTAACAAATTTACCAAAACTGAGGGTGGTGTGGGAGACCCTCAAGTTGTATCAGCAGGGGGAGAAGAAAAGAAACAAAAAAACAAACAGAAAAGTCTCCAAACAAGAAATTAATGCATTGTCACACATACAATTAGATGATTTCCCTCACCCTGGCTGGTCTCTAAGGAGCCAGGATTGCTGAGTGGCACACAGGAAAAAAATATTGTCTTTGAATCAAATTTAATTCTAACCAAGTATTTTGGTGAACACCTCATATAAAACAAAATGCTTAATCTGTAAAGATTAAGTTTAAAAAAAAAAAACAGGCAGCCTTGCTAAATACTGATAATAAGAGGTAACTGGCAGATATTCAAAGATGGATTTTATATGTGTTTTAGCAGTAAATTTTGTTGACATTCACTGGAAATCCAACTTTAGGGCAGAATGTTTGGCAGATGCTTTTGTTCAGCAGGTTTCTTGACAACTGTGTATGAAAAGCTATTTTTTGCCTTTCACAGGGACTGGTCAAAGGCTGAGGTTTGCTTTTGGTGACACTGCGTTAATTGTCTCCCTTGAGACTGCCAGAATGCTGAAGGCAAGTTAGCATTTCCTGACTCTCACCTCCTCCTGACTCCAAGCTTCTTGCCTTCTAATAGTAGTGTTTATGCCTGCAGCACAGCTGCCTGCCACCCGTCCTGCTTTGCTGGGACTTCCTCTTTTCACCTTGTACTTAGTCCTGTCTACCAAATTGATGGCAGAAGGTGTCCAGTGATTTTAGCTCAGTTAGCTGCAGTGGATGCCAGATGCTTTTAAGGAAAAGCAGGGTTAGTGGAAGGTGAAGCCCTTGCTTGAAACTTCATGGCCCTTCTGTTTGAGGCATTTTGTTCCCTTACTAGGTTATTGGTGCTTTGTTATATTTGTTTCCTGTATACACTTTGGCACAGGATCTCAGATCTCTTACAAAGAGTGACAAGATAGCTCAATGGTCTGACAATATATTACATCCTGGGAATCATTTTTCTTTCTTTCTTTTATTTTACTTCCTTCCCTTCCTCCCTTTCTTTCTGTTCCCTTTCCTTCCTTCACTCCCTCCTCCCCTCCCCTATTCCTTCCTTCCTTCCTTCCTTCCTTTCTTCCTTCCTTCCTTCCTTCCTTCTTTCCTTCCTTCCTTCTTTCTTTTATTCACAAAGTTAAAGATCAAAACCTATTGGAAGGAAGCCTGAGGGCATGAGGAGTACAAAGTACCACAATGATCTTGTACATTTCTTATATAATTTTATCAGGGTTTTCCCTTCAAATAAGCTAAGGATGCTCTTTGTTGAATTGGGATTTGTTTTCATTGGTTTCCACAAGTTGAATGTGTGCCTTTATTCTTTGTTCCATTCTATTTTGCTCCCAAGGAACTGACACTCTTTCAAACTTTTGATTTCTTTTGCTATGAAAAGGCACAATCATCCTGGCAAAACCACAGGTGTGGATGTGCACATGTGTGGCTAGTACAAAAATACTATGGCCAGACTACAGAATGTAAAGCCTCATCATGTTACTACCCTGATTAAAATCTTTCGATTCCCTAGTAGCAGGGGTAATCCCTCAAATTCCTCGTCTTGGCATTTGAAGCATTTCATAATCTGGCCTATGAGCCCCCTTTCCCAGCCTCATGAAACTAATTCACAATCACAGCAATTATTAGTGTCAACAATTATCAGGCATTCTGTACCCCTCAAACATTTTTAGAGGCTGAGTCTTTGCAAATGATGTTTTTGTTTCTTTCTCGGTTATTATTTTTTTCCTCTGCTCACTATGGCTTGATATTTATTTGGAAACTATACTCTTCTGCTTAAGATTGCATCAGATTCATCCTCCCATGACTTAACACAGCAGCATATCCTGTTCCTTAGGACATAGTAAATACATAATGGACTAATTTGAATCACAGAGTGAATACAAGGCCTAGAATATCTGTAGGAGAAACCAGAAATAATCATCTCCTCCCATCCTGTCTTGTGATGGTATTGTGTGAGAATCGAAGTCCTAGAACTTGTGAATCATTTTGCTACTTCAGAGGGAAAATTAGAATTACTGTGTGTTAAACCTAGTGTGTGAGGATGAAGTTTATACCATGAAAAACAGACAGGGGTAAAGTGTCTCAGTGACACTCTATTTGCAACTAGATCAAACCTCACCTGAAGCCAATTATCTTATCTATTCAGTTATACAAATGTATATATCCCTCTTATTTTATGTTGTCTATGCCATCACAGTCTCACAAACTTATAATATTCAGAATGTGCAATATATGCATTAAGCTTACTTTATTAATAAAATATCTTTCCATGTGAACTAGGCAGAAACAATCATTTTACTTTACTATTTTAAAAATAGGAGAGATCAAAATACCTGATCTGGCTTTATGATTTTCCAAGCCTTAACTGTACTTCTCCTAGGGGCTGATTATCTGTGCCTGTCAGTTGAATCAATGCTAATGATTTTCATTGTGCTTCCATAGGTTGGCTTGGATTAGTTTCCTACCGTCTTATTCTGGCCCACTCCTTTCTTCACCTGCTGCATCTCTCTCACTCACTTATGCACAAGCAAAACCCTGACATGGGATTGAAAAAATAAATCAGAAAACCAGCATCCCATTTTAGCTGGTTGGATATAATCCAGCTGAATTCACTATCCAGTAGAATCAATCAGTAGAAAAAAGCCATTATAAAAGTATGTCTCACTTGCTTGTTTTCTCTTCTAGACAGGCTAAATATTTAATAGGAATCTAGGTGTTATTTATTCATTTTTATTAGGTCCTTCTGACACCCAGTCCTGCATTGTGATAGGCAATTAAGGTAAATATATGCTTAAGGGAGAAAACTTTCTTCTGGGAAACTGTTTTCACACCAATATCAGTCCAACAGAGTTATGGCTTAAACATATCTTGTGTAAAATCCTTATTTATAGGTATTTAACATACTTTAAACTATTTGCATTCTTTCATTTATGGAAAAAAAATCAGAGCCCCTGGTTGGTAGGGAATCTTTTTTCCTGTCAATATGCAATTAATATTGTAATTGATTTTGTTATCTACAGTGGTTTTGTTGCTTATTAAAGTTTCTCAGTAGCTTCATGATTGCTTATATGTAAATCAATTGCAACTGCTAATACATCCTTTAGTATATTTCAAATATTTGTACTTCTTTTGCATGGTTTGTGTTCATTTTACTTCCTTATGAAATTTTCCAGGACAGCTCACTCACTTTTAAACATTTTTAGGCTTTCAAAATGGTCAAAACAGGATAATTATAATGGCCTGTGAACAATAAAATTGAGAAGACTACATTTGAGCCAACTCGTAATTATAGCAGTCGCATTTCTCTAACTCATAATAATAATAGCTAATAACTACCCCAAATTTACTATGTGCCAGGTGTTGTTCTATGTTCTGTTTTTTACCAAATTGATGCATAATAATTATAGATATTTGTGGGATACAGTGCAATGTTTTGATACATGTATATATTGAATAATAATCAAATTCGAGTATTTAGCATACTATTACCTCACCTCATACATTATCATTTCTTCATAAAGATATTCAAAATCCTCTCTTCTAGCTATTTTGAAGTATTTATTACATGATAGTCTCTCTACTGTACAATAGAACACCAGAATTCATTACTCCTCTCTAACTTGGACTTTGTACCCATTTATTCATCAATATCTGCCTATCCTCCCTACCCTCTCCCCAACCCAGCCTCCAGTAAACCCCCATATCTCCTTTCTGCTTTATGGCATCACTTTCTTTAGATGTGGTATTAGTCTTCCTGTGCCTGGCTTACTTCACTTAACACAGTGGCTATTGTGAAAAATGTTACTTTACATGAAGTGTTCATTTAAGCTTTAAACAAATCCTACAAATTTAATAACATTACATACCCCCTATTTAACAGATTAAAAAACTGAGACCAGAGAAGTAATGTGAAGATTTTAGTATAGGAAGTATAGTATAGTGAAGGTTTTAGTATAATAAGTAGCTAATTGCAGACTTCCCTCCCCTTTACTTTTCTGTTCACTACATTCCTCCCTTCCTCTCCCTCTCCCTCCCACCTTTCTCTCTTAACATTTCTCACCTTCTAATACACTATATGGTTTGTTTATTTATTATGTTTTTATTGGCTCCCCCCTGAGTACATAAAGAGCATCAGTCCTTGTTCTTTTACTGCTGTACCCAGGCCGATTCAGCAATGTATGACCATCATGTACAACCAGAGAAATGAAAAGTTGTGCTGCAATTGTGTGCAATGACTCAAAATGCATTCTGCTATCATATATACCTAATTAGAAAAAAATAAATAAATTTTTAAAAATAAAAAAAGAAAAAGGTGCTCAAAGAGATCTAATAACTTAAAAATCATAGACTAGGAATAATTGGAGACTGAGTCTGATTTACTCTTTTTATATTAAAACTAATTCCTTTATTTTATGTAATAAAAATAGCTAATACTTATTAAAAGATAAATATTATTGCAACTGTTCTGCCTGATTTCTTTCCACATAACCAATTCCATTTTATAACTCAGTAAGGTAGATATACTGTTTATCAGGCAAGGAAATGAATACAGCTTTGGCTTGAGGAGGCAAAGCAGGTCAGTGGGACCTCAGAAGAGCTAAAGCCCAGGCCTCTCCATGCCATCTGGTCTTGCCCTGTTCCAGCAGCTGCCCTAAAGTCAGGTATAGTGGGTGTTCAACTTGCTCAAAGGCTTGAAGGAAATAAAAAAAAATTCAATAAGACCGAGCTTGTCTTGACAAATACTTTTGACAACTGCAATTCTTTCTTCCTGTTACAACTATTCTTCACATTACAATTTCAGGGGACTTAAATTATTTGGATAACTTCAGCCTTCCATTGGTTGTCCACATATATTGAGCATATGGAGGTGAGTCACTTTGCTTCCTCATGCTTTCCCTTCCCAAATGGCAGCAAGATGATAAGAATGAACTGAACCTAGTGAATATCAAAATAAAACTTTTGAGCTGATTGGTGCTCCTTGGAGCATGGTTTCATGATAGTCTAGATCTTTCCACCAATGAAGATTTCACTAAGTATTTTAATATTCACTACTACTCTTTCAAGATAAAACCACTTTGTAAACTCTTTTGGTAACAGATAATATAGAATCTTGGACATTGATTTTCTCTGTCATCCTCTCTCCCTTCTACATTTTTTTTCTCTTAAACATTTATTTGAGAGGCTTTTTTTTTTTTTTTTTACTATACGAGCTTTTGTTTAAATTATTTAATCTCCTTTATTTCTATTGTTTGCCTGGTAAAGATGTGTATTCTAATCACTTCATAAGTAAAAACAATATTCATGTTTTTACTTTAAAACTTACTACTTTTCTGTTTCCTCCTCTTCTTTTTGTTCTTGGAGCTTTTGTTTCTCACTCTGTACTTTTGCCTTTGGGACCCTAGTCTAATCCTGAAGACCAGAGACCACTTTCTGTAGCAAATCACAAACCATCAGACTTCAGGAGTAATGTACCATCTCACTTTCAGCATGAGGCCTTTTGATATGGATGGAACACTGAATCAAGAGCAAAGGAGATCAAACATCTGCTTACTTTTTAAAGCACTGATAACTCTTCCTACTGATGCCTCTGTACACTAAATAGCCAAAGACAGAAATAAAATGCAAACCACAAATAGCTGTTAATCTTCGTTGTTGCCAAAGCAGAACCACATTAATATTAAAAAACTAGTTTTAGAAACAGTAACAAAAAAGGTATTTTGAGCTCAGTCACTGCAGTCACTGAGAAACATCTTGCATATATAGATTTTTTTTTAATGTAGGAAGAAGCAAAACACCTGCCACAGCTCATCTTTCTAAACAAAATAGAACAAACTGTTAGGTGGTGCGAACAAGTGAAGAAAAATGTTCACTTAATTCACAAGATCTTTTCTGATTAAAAAAAAATACTTATTCTTGTCAAGAAAGTGATCACAGTTTTAAGCAAACCCTAGAATTGACTGACATAACTTAGACTTTTTTAATGTTCTGTCTTTCCACTTTTAATTCTCATTTCTTCAGTTGTGCAAAGGAATTTGTGACAGTAGAGGATTTTGAGGCTGGTTGCTAAGAAATAAAAATGTTGTGATATTGATCACTTTTAAGTCACAAACAGCAAATCTCCAAAGTGGATATTGCAAGCAGAAATGTGTTTATCAGGATCATCCTAATGTCTACTTCACATCTGTCCTTCCCTGAGGTCCTATGGTGATAACTATTATTAATTCATCAAGGCATGTAGATATCAATTTAGTATATAATTGGTAGTTAACTGTATACTGCCTATAATAGTATGCTGGGAATAAAGACATGAATCAGGTATTGTCCTGATGAAATTTACATTCTGGTTGAGGGAGGACCAGAAAGACTTTGAAAAAGACAAAAAATTGGGCTACAGATGTAGGTCAATGGTAGAGCTTGTCCAGCATATGTGAGGCCCTGAGTTCAATCCTCAGCACAGAAGAAAAAAATTATATTTCATGTAAGTGAGATTAAAAAGTGATCTAGTCAAGGAAGGGGCAATGTAAGTAGTGGTGTGAGATTCAGTTAGAAAGAGGGTGGTCAGAGTGGGGCAACCCAGAGGGGAAATCTGAGAAAATGCTTGAAGAAGGCAATGATAAGGCATGAAGATTTTTGAAGGAAGTGTGTCCCATACAGGGGACAAGTGATATAAAGGCCATGAGACATAGTCCACCTGGTATGGCATGTTCTAGGAACAGTGCAGAGGCCAATCTGATTATAGGAGAGTGGAGAAGAGAGAGGGAACAAGAAATGAAGCAGAGACAGATCAGGGCTACTGATCACATGGGAGTTTTAAGATTGTTGTAAGGTCATAAGCTTCTATTCCTGTGAAAGGGGAATCTCTGCAGAGCTTGGAGGAGAGGACTTATGATTTTAAAGTTGGGAACAGTATCTATTTAGATCTTTTGCTCATTTATTGATTGGTTCTTATTTTTTTGAATATTTTGTTTTTTGAATTCTTTATATATTCTTGATATTAATCCCCTATTGGAAGAGTAACCAGCAAAGATTTTCTTGCATTCTGAAGACTCTCTTTTCACATTCTTGTTTCCTTTGCTGTGTAGAAGGTTTTTCATTTGATGCCACCTCACTTATTGATTTTTGGTTCCAGGTTTTGAAATTTAGAAGTCTTATTAATAAAGTTGTTACCTGTGCCAACATGTAGTTTGGCCACTATGCAAAAGGTTTAAACAGACACTTCTCAAAAGAATAAATACGAATAAATATGGATGGCCAAAAAAATAAATGAAAAAATGTTCCACATCCCTTAGCAGTCAGAGAAATGCAAATCAAAACTGCACTGAGATTTCATTTTATTCCAGTTAGAATGGCAATCATCAAAAATACAAGTAACAATAATTGCTGTCAAGAATGTGAGGAAAAAAGATATACCCATACATTGTTGCTGGGACAGAAAATTAATACAACCACTTTGGAAAGCTGAATGGAGATTTTTTAGAAGACTAGGAAAAGAACCACCATTATTATGACCCAATTATCCAACTCCCTTCTATTTACTCAAAAGAACGAAAATCAACATACTATAGTGACACATGCATCCCCATGTTTATAGAAGCACAATCCATAATATCCAAGTTAGGGAACCAGTCTAGGTATTCATCAACAGATGAATATATAAAGAAAATGTGGTATATATTTACAACAGAGTTTTACTCAACTATAATAAAGTATGAAATTATGTCATTTGCAGGTAAATATGTGGAACAGGAGAATACCACGCTAAGTGAAATAACTCAGACTCAGAAAATCAAAGGTTGTACATCTTCTCTTATATATATATATATATATATATATATATATATATATATATATATATATATATGTAGTACTGAGGACAGAGGGAGTAAAGGAATTTTTAAAAAGGGGGAAATCTTACAAAAATAAAAGGAAAATCAATAAAGTAGAGGAAGAGGATCAATAGAGAGGGAGAAAGGGAAAGGACTGGGAAGTATTGAAGAATTAAATCTACTAAATTATGTTATGTCTATGTATGAACAATGAATAACATATATATGTACAATGATAACCCATTAATTAAATAAAAGTAACAGAAGGGAGATCATTATAATAGGCCAGGAGATTAAGAGAGGAAGGAGGGAAAGGAAAGGAAGGTATTAGGGAATGAGATCAGTCAAATTGTCATGTGCATGAATCAACATGGCAAAATGAATCCCATTATTATGTATAATTATAAAGCACTAAATCAAAGGAGAAAAAAAATTAAACAGTTTGGAATAAACTTTATAGAAGCAAGAAGAGTAACATGAGGTACAGTTAGGAAATACTAGATTAACTCTTGATATAAATGATGTTGCCAACATTATATCATAACCACCAGAGATGACTGGACTCCAGTGAGGTGTGTGTGTGTGTGTGTGTGTGTGTGTGTGTGTGTGTGTATCAGACCTTTAAGCCATGCATGGATGGCTCATAGGTTTATCTTCAGTGCAAATTCTTATCCATTGGTAGTGGCCACCATGTGTGCTGTGTTCATGAGAGAGTCTTTTAAGCTCATGTTCAGGCTCAGAGGGAAAGAGTCCCATACCTGGGAGAGGCAAATTAGCAGCAATGATGTCAGACATGTCCTATCTCTGTTCAGAGGCAACCGTCAGTAGTGGATTTTAAATAGCTAAGACTGTCTGGCTTTTGGTTTAAAACAGATAACAAAAATAAAAGTGCCTAGCATTTAACAGTCATTTCTATAACAGCAGGATCTAAAAAGATTTTTAAATCTTCACTTTCTCAAAGGATTTCCTTCACCTGGATTCTTATTCATTAGAAGTAAATAATAACAACAAATTGGTAGAATATTTTATGTAGTCTCTGGAAGATAACTGATATGCTCTTGAGGCATATAAACTTGAAAACAAAGGGTGGCTTGGGGTAAATTAATCAAATATTACCAAATTTTCCTTAGTGTGACTGTGGACTTTTATCTTTTGCTGAGAACTAGCTTTGCCACCATCAGTTCTCAATTCTACTTCAGCTTCACAAATATCCTTTATGGACAGGGATTTCAGTGCTTTGAACATTCTAACAGTTTCTCCATTTGGGTACATGGAAGAAATTCAGCTGAATATTAACCTCTAGTGTAATTGGGACACCATTCCTTTTCATGTAATGTTACTTTTTTTTTAAAATCCAGGGTTAACTAATTTTATTTATTGCTCTTGCCTGTAATCCTTAAACATATGAGAATCTCCATATTTATCTGTATAAAATAAAGGCTTGAAGATATTTCTTCAAAATAGTGATCATTTGCATTTACTTGGCAGTGCAAATTTATCTTTCTGTGTAATGCTGCTACATCTTAAAAAGGCAATATCATAAATGAGATTATCCCTTCAGAAAGCAATCCCAGACTAGAATAAATCAAGATATGGAAACCTTACAAATGGCCTTTAATATAATGGATATTACCAGAAAGTGTGTGCAACTGAAATGTTCTAAGACAGCAATTTATTGCTGAATTCTCAGTGTAGGTTTTCCTTTCAGAAAAATATTATCATCATCTACCCAATAGTATTAATAATCTCCCATCTTTTTGTGTCTGAGAAAGTTGGCATAGTATCATACATGTGTAAGTCATCCAACCCAGCTCCTTCTTTATAAGAATTGAGAAACTGAGGACCACAGAATTTATGCAATACTTGAAAAATCACACAGATAGTGAAAAACAGACAAGAAACTATTTCCAGCTCATTCAGAACAGTTCAGGTACTGTATTGATTTGGTCCAAATTTTTCTTATATGAAACTCTATCTCCAGGTTGGAGTAGATGTTGAATAAAGCAAAATAAACCTTTAATATTTGGAGGTGACAAATTACTTATAATATTTTTTGCTTATGAAAATATTCCTCATAGAATTTACTAAGAGTAAGCAAAAAACTTAATTAAATAATGTACCCCAAATTGAGATAATTCCAGTGATATGGTGAACAGGATTCTGACCTTGGTAATTTAAGTTCTTATTTAGTTAACAGCTAATTGTCTATGGGAGTAGATGAAGAAGGGAAGAAAGGTAAATTTACCCCACGTTTTTTCCTCCTTTCTGACTATATCCTTTATCACAATTTATTTATTTATTTTTTGATTATTTTATTTTTTCTCTGTAATACACTTTACTTTTAAAGAGGAATTTCTGTTCATGCTGAACAGAGCAGAAGGTACAGAGATTTTCCACATGCTCCCTGCCCTACATATGCATGGCTCCCCCCTCAAAGTGGTGCATGTGTCACATCTGAGGAACCTGTACTGACCCATCATGATCAGTAGGAGTCCATCATCGACATTAGGATTTAGCCTTTTGTTATGTGTTCTGTGGGTTTAGCCAAATGTATAATGATATGTATCTTTCATTATCATATTATACAGAGTATTTTCACAACTCTAGAGTCTCTGTGCTCTACCTATTCATACCTTCCTCCCTGCGGCCCCTGGCAACCACCAATCTTAGTGTCTCCATAATTTTAACTTTCTAGGATGTTGTGTAGTTGGGATCATGCAGTGTGGGTTTTTTATAGATTGGCATGTTTCAGTCAGTCATGTGCATTTGTTTCTTCTATGCCTTTTCATTGCTTGTAACACATTTCTTTTCAATGCTACAGAACATTCTACATTCCGAATATACTGCAGCTTATCCATTGGCCTACTGAAGTACATCACATTGCCCCTAAGTTTTGGCAATTATGAATAAACCTGCTATAAACAGGTGGGTGCCGGTTTTTGTATGGACATAAATTTTCACCTCTTTTACATAAATAGCAAGGAATGCAATTGCTGGATCTTAGGTTTAGTTCTATAAAACAAACAAACAACTAACATCAGAACAGGGAAGAAGAGCATGAGGAAAAGATTAACATTAAACAGAGACGAGTGGGGTGGGAGAAAGGGAGAGAGAAGGGAAACTGTATGGAAATGGAAGGAGACCCTCATTGTTACACAAAATTACATATAAGAGTTTGTGAGGGGAAAGGGGAAACAAACAAGGGAGAGAATTAAACAACAGCAGATGGGGTAGAGAGGGAAGATGAGAGGGAAGGGGAGTGGGGATAGGAGGGGATAGGAAAGGTAGTAGAATACAACAGTCATTAATATGGTATTATGTAAAAATGTGGATGTGTAACCTATGTGATTCTGCAACTTGTATTTGGGGTAAAAAATGGGAGTTCATAACCCACTTGAATCAAATGTATGGAAGATGATATGTCATGAGCTTTGTAATGTTTTGAACAACCAATAAAAAAAAGATCTAAAAGAATACTAGAAAAACATTAAAAAACAAACAAACAAACAAAAAAACCTACCAAACTATCCTTAGAAGTGACTGCACCATTTGGCATTCCTACCAGCAATTAATGGGAGTTCCTGTTGTTCCAAATGCTTGCCAGCTTATTCTGAAGTCAATGTTCTGAATTTTGGCCATTCTAATAGGTGGGTAGTAGTATATAATTTGCATTTCCCTGAGGACATGTAACATGGAAACTTTAAAAAATATACTTCTTTGCCCTGTGAGTGTGTGTGTGTGTGTGTGCGTGCTTGCACACAATTATTTTTTTTTGGTGAGGTGTTTGTTA
Source organism: Ictidomys tridecemlineatus (assembly GCF_052094955.1). NCBI lineage: Eukaryota > Metazoa > Chordata > Mammalia > Rodentia > Sciuridae > Ictidomys > Ictidomys tridecemlineatus. The sequence continues at coordinate 56,258,767 of NC_135487.1, forward strand.
AAATCTTTGGTCCTTTTAAAAACCAGTCATTTGTGTTCTTTTTGTTGAGTTTTTAGGGGAGACTTTTTATATATTTTGAATAGTATTTCTTTATCTGATATGTCTTTTGTGAATATATTCTACCCTTTACCATTGAATATTCATGGTGAAAGAAAAGAAGACAAAATGCAACCTGCCTCTTTAGGAGAGGAAGAATATGAAAGGACTAGGTGGGACTCCTTTCTCAAGGACCCTGCTGATGAGTCCACTATAGCAAGCACATCCTTATATAAGGTGACCTTCAGAGTCAAACACACCGTACCTGGCACAAAGCAGGTGGTATGATTTTTCCTCTCTGGAACCCTCTGCTGCTAGTTCACTTTTTCTACTATTAAAAATTGGTTTTTGATGAAATTATTTTCTAAGGGTCTATTATATGAGTCCTAAGGAGACATTTTCAGCATATTTTTTTTTGTTCCTGAATGTAAAAGAAAACAAAAGAGATGGAAATAAAAAGAAGTATGCTAATTGGCATAAAGTATTTAGACACAGTAAAACTAAAGTATTTAGACTCCCTAGACACAGTAACAAGTCAATAATTGATATTAATATTAATATATATTAACAATATTTTTAAATACTAACAGTGTTATTTTTCTTCTTATTGTTATGTAGAAGCATATAATCTCTAAAATCAGTTTCTTTTTCCCATACATGCTTCCCACCATAGTCTTGAAACATAGGTCAGATGGAGGATGGTCTTTACTCAATTGTCCATAACAGCAAGATGATACAGGCTGTAAGGACCTTGACCAATTCTACTCCAGAGAGAGACAGAAAAACTGAGAGGAAGAGATAAAATACACAGAGGATTTTTGCATCTCTTAAGTTGTTTGAAAGTGAAAAGTTTATCTTAAAAACACTGGGTCTTTCTTTGACAGGACCACACCACATTTTGAAGAAGCAATCCCTAATAATCATCATGACAGCCTTTCAGGGCAGAATCACGAGCTCTTGCTGAAATAATCCTACATGCTAATGCTTTATCTAAAGTCACAGTGACAGCTGAAGGTGTACTCTCTTCTCTTTTACCCAGGGACTGCCTTCCTTCCCCTTTCCTCAAGGCTGTCTCCTAGGCAGATGATTCCAGTATAATATCTGTAACTACTCAAGAGCTCTACTCCTGATGTGCACTTTATTCTCTGAACCCTTTTAAGTTGTAGACCCTCTGATCATTTTGGTTCCAGAGTTTCATGCCTTTTATACATTGTTATTCTAAATTCTACGAGTCATTTATCCACTCATAATCCAGGTCTTTCAAGCCTCTTTGAGTTTGCACGCTCTGTTCCACACTATTTGTCCCGTTTTTGAAACATTAGCCAGTGACTAATATGCAATCTTCCCAGAATAGTTCAAAATGAAAATAATGAGCTAGCTGAGGAGTAAATATTACTGATTTATGAGTGACAAAGTTCTGCTCAGAAACTGCTGATGGTATGAGTAGTTTGTTATGATGCATACATACCCTAGCATGCATTTGGAAGAAAAAAAAACATTTTGGTAAAAATGAGCAAACATTTTCCTTTGTAAGCAAAATGTACTTTTCCTTGAAACTTAAGAAGTTGTATTTGCTCACTGATTTTCTTTACAATGTAATAAATTTGCAGTGACTAATCCCATATTCTTTGTGTTTCAGATAAACATTTTCTCAAAAACATTAATGATGTGGTAGATAGAATAGATTAGCTTAGTTGACATTTTCTCCCAACATCTTTCTGAAGTTTTTTCTTGTACTGCAGACACTGGAAAACTAAAAATAACATTCCCCGACTTCTTTGGAGTTAGGTTTCTAGACATGATTTATATTCTTCAAGTCAGAGTACAAGCTCAAGATTCGAATTCAGAACTTCATGTAGCAGAGATGGGGCAGTTGGCACCTGTTCATCTTTCAGGAGTGATGTGACTCTTGAATTCACAGTGCTGGTTATAGCTTGTGGTCTCAACATTCAAATTAAGCTAGAGTATTTCCAGAGGCAATCTATTTTGTGATGGTCTTCTTGATTTCCCCAGGAAATGTGGAAGTTTGGCCCAGGAATGTGGAAGTTTCCTTGATGGGAAAGTATGCCATGTTGTTTTGGAGGCCAATGTTGGGGCCAAGCCAGTGCCCATGATTACAGCCCTATCAATTAATTTTGTCAACCCTCCTTCCCTATAAAATGTTACTTTGTGCTTATGAGACAAGAGCAGTTTCTACAACCAAACTCATTTTGATTCAAGTTTGAGGTCTTGAAATAGGGATTTGAGTGTCTTAGAATTTTCTTTGAAGTTATTTATCTATTCCTCAGAATCTACTTTTTCAAATGGTACCATAACCTTCTGTCCATATTGAGTTTCAGAGAATCAGATTATTCATCCAATGTTTGATTAAATTAGCTAAATATCTTGATCATCTTTGCCACTGTTTACTACCTGTGCCCTTTTTTTCTGTTATCAACAGAGCCACCCTGATTTCAAATATCACTTGATAGCCCATCCCAGATTCCTATAGTTGCCTGCAACCACTAATACAATCAAAAATAGTCAATTCAAGATTCATAAAATTAGTGGTTTTCTTTCCCATTAAAGATGAAATGGCATAAAAATCATAAAATGTAGAAGTAACTGAATCTAGACTTAGAAACTGACTTCACTCTTTTTATTACTATTATTCCACTGTTTAATTACTATGTTTGGAAAAGTTATTTAATCTTTTTGAGTCTGTTTTCTGAGATTCAAATATCTCATAGCGTTCTTGTGAAGATTATATTAGATAATTAAACATATGAACATAGCCTATGTTTTTACTATTGAATAATTACTTCTTCCCCATTGTATGTAGTCTTGACAGAAGTATTAAAGAAAAACAGGGAAGAAAATATTCCTGTTTTCTGTCTCAGGCAAAATAGACACCAGTAATAATGATCTATGTTCAGTGAATTAGAAGCTTTTTTCTTTTCTTTTTTTAAGAGAGAGAGAGAGAGAGAAAGAATTTTTAATATTTTTTTTTTTAGTTTTTGGCGGACACAACATCTTTGTTTGTATGTGGTGCTGAGGATCGAACCTGGGCCGTACACATGCCAGGCAAGTGCTCTACCGCTTGAGCCACATCCCCAGCCCAGAAACTTTTTTCTGAGGTTTTTAATCTTTTAGAGATTGGCTTAGCAATTTAGTGAGGCCTTATCTCAAAATTAAAAAAATAAAATAAAATGGCTGAGGCTGTAACTCAGTGATAAACCACTCCTGGATTTAATTCCCAATCTGTCCCCCATTTGCCCCACAAAAAAAGCAGACACATAAATAAAACTCTCTCTCTCTCTCTCTCTCTCTTTCATATATATATATATATATATATATATATATATATATATATATAGTCTTCCAGAGAGGTTTGTTATTAATTAAAGCAAACAAAGTAGTAGTAATGGAGTCTGGCCAAAACAGTTCCATGCTGAGTTTCTAGTTTCTAGTTTTCTAATTCTTTTTGTTTGTTTGCAGGGGGAGCAGGTACTGGGGATTGAACTCAGGGGCACTTGACCACAGAACCACATCCCTAGCCCTATTTTGTATTTTATTTAGAGACAGGGTCTCATGAGTTGCTTAGTGCCTTGCTTAATCCCAGTGGCCTGGGAGGCTGAAGCAGGTGGATGTGTTTCGGGTTTTCTAATTCTTGGCCCTCCAGTCTTCCCTTGTTCCTTACCCTTTCTTAGGTCGGGTTCTCAGCCTCTTGTTGATGTTGTTAGCTCTAATATACCTTTCTAATATGTTTATTTTTGCATGAGGTATTCATATTTGGTTTCTGTTGTTTCTCAGAAAGAATACTGATTAACAGAATATGTATTTTTTACTTCATTTAAGAGGCAACTAAGCCATATTTCAGTCATGTTATTAAACTGAGGTCATAGAGTTAGTACTAGTAGAACCCTGATCTAAGGTCTGGTCTTTCGGACTGTAAAACCTATTTTTATATTTAAACAGAACTGGTTTTCTGTTTAAACAGAACTATTTTACTAAATCCAAATTTTCCTAACTGGTCTTATTTCCCTGGAGGATACCCTGGAAGCTTCCATTCAAGTCAATTTGAGATACTTTAAAACAGGAAAGGTGGAAAACAAAGGCATTTTAAAGGAATTCTAAACAATTATAAAGAAAAATATGTAGGTTACATAAAGGAGGGGGTTTGATACCTTGCTCTCAAATTATAATTTTCAGCCTCCAAATAGGATAAAACTAAAATAATTATACTTGCTGGGCAGAAAAAGAAGCCACTTCCCTCTTACCCAAAATAAAACAAGAATTGAATTGAATTGCCTTACCACTTAGGTACTAATTTATACAACCCACTTAAAATTAAATTGTATGATTAAAATTTAAATAGGTGAATGTTATATGTTATTCTTATTTTGTATTATAAAATACTCTTGGGACTATTTATAGTAGATACCTACTAATTTCTTAATAAAGAAGTATTATTTTCTAACCTATTCTCTGTTCATACCAAGAATGTATAAAATTTAGCAAAAAGCAAAAGAAATAACTATTACATATTTCTTTAAATATTGAAATACAAATTTGGAGTTAATATGCATTTGCTACCCACCTAACTTAATGTAAAATCTCATTATTTGAAACAATAAGATACAGTATGCATGGTCAAAGTCATTCTTCAAAACAACAGCATGTGTGTATTGTGGGAGAAGAGACAAGAAAAAGCACATCTGGGAACCTCTAGTGACCACCTCCGGGCTTGACCCTTTTTTCTTGAAGTGAAAACATGAACTCACAGCACAGTGTTTTTCCTCACCTTTCATCTTAGTGTGAATGTCAATCAACCCTGCTCTGGTGAAGTCTGGCCTCTCCACATTTCTAGCCTGTAGGGACAACACTAGCAACTGGTCTCTTTCTCACAAAGGCCTATCAAAAGGAAAAAAAAAACAGGTCACCCCCCAAATGTGTAAAATAGAAAACAAAAGAATGTGTTTATTGGTTTTTCTTTCTATCAGCATTTTGTCCAAAGAGAAACTTGTTTTGAAGGTTCATTTTAACGGGGTATTCCATTTCAGTGCTTTGAATGTATGTGTCCCTCCAAAATTCTAAGTACCAAAGTAACTTTATTGGGATGTGAGGCCTCTGGGAGTTGATTAGGTCATAGGGGCTCCAGTCCCATGCATGGGATTAATGCATTCATAAAAGAGGCTTCAGAGAGCCACTTCCCCTTTTGGCCCTTCTGCCATGTGAGATGCATACTTCAGGGAACCATTTCAGAAGAAGAGACTAGGCCCTCATCAGATGCTGTTATAACCTTGATCTTGGATATTCCAGCCTCTAGAACTGTGAGAAGCAAGTTTCTATTATTTGTAAATTGCCTAGGTAGTGGTACATATATTTTTTATATCAGCAATCAGATTAACATATAGGGCATAGATAAAATACAAACAACAATGTTTAAGCGGTAACACGCTCGCCTGGCATGTGCGTGGCGCTGGGTTCAATCCTCAGCACCACATACAAATAAAATAAAGATGTTGTATCCACCGAAAACTGAAAAATAAATATTAAAAAATCCTCTCTCTCTCTGTCTCTCTCTCTTAAAAAAAAAAAAAAAGGATCTCACTTACAGTAAAGGGGCCTGCCTCCTGCTATAAGTGTTTCTTGGGCACAGACTAAATTTTCTTATAATGGAAAGTTCTAAAGGTTTTACAATAGTGTCTTGAAAGTTATCAATCAAAATCTTTATTTAAAAACTGGTTTGTTCTCCTTTCTTATTATCAAGTCCTCTGTTAGCCAGGTCCTTGATCTGGAAGTGTCTGTTTTCAGGGTCCACAATAATGTACTACCCTAATCTTTGTCTCTTCTCTCCCTTTTGTGGCTCCTACTTCAAGCTCTTTGCCTTTCCCTTCTCCATGCACTTAGTAATCTCTTGCTGTTTTTTCTCTATGTCCTTTTGAGTTTTCTACTTTTGGATCTCTCTCAGATTTTTATCTTTAAATAATTTGGTACAAAAATATTTACTAAATACTTGAAAGGTATAAAACTGGTCAGGTAAAACAAGAAGATGTATAAAATTTTGACACTGCTTTCAAGAATCTGAGAATTCATTCTGAGGTATTTCAGTGATTCTAATGAAAGTCATACTGTGGTAAGTGCCACAATAAAAGTCTTGAAGCAATGAAAAGGGAACCTCTAGTGACCACCTCCGGGCTTGACCCTGTTTCTCACTGAAGTCTAAATGTGAGCTGTTTCTTATCTACTGCTGGTGAGGTCTCTCCCTTCATTTCAGACTTACTATGTTGGAGACAGAATTCACCATCTCTCTCCCCAAAATTGTTCTGCATTGTGATAATTATGTTTCTGCTAGCTGTGTCACAGTTAGCCTAGTCACTCATGCTTGAAGGGTGGGAATTCTCTGCATTTTCCACAGATTCATACTCCCCATCCAGCCATCTACCATGGTTTTTTTTTATTTTTCTTTTGAAAGATTCCTTTTATCATTTTGTTCCATGGTCATTTACTATCACCCTACTTGAAACTGGATCACTTTACACCTATATTCCTGGCAATTTCCTAGCAGATGTGTATGAACCCAGGCCCTCCCTCATTGAAATCATCCTGTGTACTTCAAAGAACACAGAATTCTAAAATAAGAGTAGACATAGGCCTCCAAAGAAAAACTCACTACAAATCAACCCTGAAATGTAGGAGAACAGCCATCTACAACCTGAACACTAGTTGATGAGAAGTCCAATTCTTTGAAAAGTTTTCATTTCGTTTATAGAGTATTTTAATAGGGAAAAAAAAATCCCCATATACCGGTAAGTTTGTACCTTTCTTGTTCTAGTTTTCTCTTTTGTATTCCAGTTTTACTTCCCTGAAATATGGAATCTTATCAAGCTACAAAACTATTTTGTATTTTTAAAAATTTTTTTTTATTATGAGTTGTTCAAAACATTACAAAGCTCTTGACATATCATATCCATACATTTGATTCAAGCGGATTATGAACTCCTATTATTTTGTATTGAGTCCTATTTATGTAAATCTTAGTCCTCAGCATCTCAATTGCCCTCTTATTGATGTTTTATAGTTGTCAGCATTATTTTAAAATGTGGTATCAAGGTATAAAGAGGATACATCAGAATGTCTTTACATAAAGTTTTCATCATCTTATTCACCTACCAAATTCAAGAATCTTAAATATTTCTAGTTTTTATCGCTCCCAGGCAGAATTTCTCTGCCTGGGCTCAACTTGATTTTAAAGGCTATCCAGATTCTGTGTCCTCTGTTCTAACCCAGCTCATTTATTGCAATTTCCTAAAATACCTCTGGCCTTAGCTGAGCTGGGATTTCTTCATTGGCACACCCTCTGATCCATTCATTCATATCTGATCCAAGCCTTTCCTTTTGTGTATCTTTTAGCGCAGCATGACATGTCTTTACCTAAGTTCATCTTCTATTTCCTTTAAAATTCATTTTCAGATGATGTAGTAAGAAATTCAGCTTCACCAAAAGAGAAGAAGTCTGGCTTTTACCTTTGGCTACTGAGAAGCAATCTCTAGCTTTTGGCATGTCCTGTCTGATAGGAATGTTTTTGCTAGGATCTTTGGCCACCAGATGGTATAACAAGGTGATTCATATGAGGGCTTTGAGATCACACCACACCATTGCTGACCTTGTAAAGAATTGATGATTAAAGATAGGCTGACCTTTGTGAGGTGTTGGAAATGAAAGGTTGGACACATACTTAATGTGTAATTGAGCCTCAGTAAAAATCTGAGACATGAAAGGCTTAATTTAGCTTCACTTGTTGGCATTGCTTTGTGTATTATCACACACTGTGATTGGGAGAAGACAATGCCATCTATAACTTGACAGGGAGAAAATCCAGTGAAAGCTGTGTACTTGGAACTCTCCTCAACTCTGCCTTATCCAAATTCTTCCTTTGGATGATCCAGTATCTTTTCCCTTTAATAAATTGTAATTTTAATAGCATTCAACGAGTTCTGTGGTTTCTTCTAGTGACATAAAACCCAAGATTAATTTTGGGGATTCTGAACTTACAGCTAGCTGGTCTGAAATGAGGGTGGTCCTAGAGAGCCAGGAACTTGTGATATGTGTCTGAAGTAGAGGCAATCTTGCAAATACTGTTCCCTCAAAGTACACGGTTGGTTAAATTCATAGTACATAACTGCATCCTCTTTAAAGTATCCTGTCAATACTATCTCCCTCACCAATGTCTACTTCCCTTAAACATCTTTATTATTTATATTAAATAACACAAACTTTGTGGTTAACATAGATCATTCCTGCTAAGTTATTAAGCAGAAATTTCAGTTAGTACCAGCAAGTGTTTTGATTTGGTATAATGGAAATATAGCAATCTGATAACTTCTGAAATCAGGAGGAAATAAAGAGAGTAAAGTCTATATAGCTATATCCCATGTGTCTATATATGCATACATATATACATATATATGTATATGTATAAAATATATGTGTAAATATTTACATACATATGTAAATATTTACATACATATATGTGTACACACACAGACTGTAAACAAGTATAAAAGAAGACAGTAGTGATATTGGCAAGAAGACATTAGATATTTCCCTAAGGAAACACTATATAAATGATAAAATATAAGAATTTTATCAACATGTATTGAATACATGCTCATCACTGAAAATGAGCTACCAGCTCTCCAGGGATGAATGTCTGATGATGGAACATGATAATTGTTGCAACTCATTTTGTTTGTTTTGTTTTTTTGTTTTTCACAGAAAATTATTCCAGAAGGTTCAGCTTTGGAAATAGATGACTGGCTTTCCATATCTTACAAACTTAACTGTGTAAAACTGTTCATATGATCACTACTTATGGCTAGTTTACTTTGTACTTGTAATTTTTTCCTTTCATATGAAAGATACAGATAGTCAGTGTAGAGCTCCTGTCCAGTATCACAGCCAAGGATAATTCTAAGGAATATGACATACTCTGATATGCTGGGAGAAAACAGAGTTATGAGTAACACGTAGTGGAACAGGACACAAGAAACCAGAGTAATAGAGAAATCAAAGGGCTGGAATTGGACTCACATTGGTAACTGGAACTAGTTTTGGGAAGATATTCACAGAAATTTTACTAAATCCTGAAATTAGAAACAGTGATGGGTTGCATTCTTGGCTTAAGTACTGCAGCAGGTGGTCATAGAAGGCTTGGGAAGGATGAAGGTGTCCATTGGCTTCGAGTTGACATCCCTTCATTATACGATGCATCTTGCATTTTGGAGTTCATTTTTACTTCCATGTAAATGGTAAGGGGACCAGGATTCGTACTTTATTGGGGTGGGATTATGACAGAGCACATTTTTTTTTTAATTCTCAATATAATACGTTTCAGAAAGAAAAGTATCTCAAATAGGCATCTTGAAGGGCCCTGGAGAACTCTGAATTGGGACAATTCTATAAAAAAGAATATTTGGTTATCTCTTGTTCTGTCCATATCATGCTATATATCCAGGTTGAGCTAAGGGATGTGCAATGGGTCAATAACAAGCCAAGAATTCACAATCTACTGGCTAGAGTCCCATGACAATATACCAATGGAAAAAGTGTGTTTACCCCTGCTTTAAAAACACCATGCACATTCCATGACACCCTTCAAAACTGGTTAAACTGTGTGTAATTGTAACGTTCATTCTCAACACTGAAAAATCCATCATCCAAAATAAGGCTTTCATGTGCTTAATCTGATTTCTGCTTAAAATGTTAGTTTTTATGAATCAGATAAGCGAAGTATAGTGTGTCTAGTTTCTATAATCTATTTGTCTTCAATATACTAGAAAGAATTAAGGAGAAGACCTTATTAATATTAAAATTTCTGATAAAAATGCATCTCTGTTGAAGTAATGTCAGGTAGTACTTTACATACCACAGGGGTTTGGGGCTGTAGAGGGGTGGGTAACTAACCGCTGATCGATTGACACATGATGTATCTATTTTTTTTTATGTAAAAGAGTCTATTCCTTCTGATTGAAAGAGATGCATGAGTCCAGAAATCAAATTTTAATATCATTTTAATTTCCTGTGCTCAAATAGTCTTCTGAAATAATACCATATATATTATATATATTGTAAATGCTAGAGGGTAATATCAGTATTTCCTCTGTATAAGGCTTAAAATATATTTCCCTTTAGAGACAGATCTTTACTCTCATTCTATAGTTTAAATTTTTTTCAAATATGCTTTTCCTAAGACAATTTGAGACTCTTGTTTTGAAATAAAGTTTTCAAAATATTTTTATAAGTAAATTATAAATTATAATCTGCCAAGCCCAATCAATTTGTGGCAGCTGATTCCCAAGATAGGCATGGTTTGTTGTTCTTCTACATTGTAGTGCCTCAAGGACTCGTATTGTATTGTTCCTATTAAATATACAGTCTAAGTTTTAAAGAAGCTAAATAAAGAATAAAAAACTAGACAATTATAAAACATAAACATTGGCAGGACAAAGAAAGATGGTGATGCATAGATCAAATGTTTTAGGAAAAATAATACTGAACACTATGTTTTCTTTTGCTTTTCCATTTGCTAATATCTGTTTTATTCAAGGTAGAATGTGAAATTATATATTTTTTATGTTCCTATCAAGATAGGTAAAAGACATTTTGTATTGTTTTCCTTCTCAGAAAAAAAAATGGATGCTGAATTAAAGCAGGAGCGAATAGCTACCATGGCCCATAAGACATCACTTAGAATTTAGCATGAGTTCATTAATAATTATTGATTGGATCTTTTTATAAGTGAGAGCCTGGGCCTGTCTGATAAAATATACAAATAGAAAAACATGCTCTCCTCCGAGAGCAGAGAGGCTGTGGCCATCTAATAGTTCTTTTCTTTGGAATGATTTAGCAATACTTCTCTACATACAAGAAGATGAAGTTCAGAGCATTCGAAATCATAACATTGTAAAACATGCCTTTATCTCTTTCAAACACATCCTTCTGCTTTAGGAAGTTTCCTGCAGTAAGAGTGTGTGATGAACTAGTTGACTTCCAAGGTCTATTAATTTATGAAGTGAAAATTAATATCCTTTTATCAGACAAGTCTGGTGTCCAATTATCAGTAGAGCAGATGTTGTGCTTTTCTCTGTATATAAAGAAAAGGAATGTGCATATCATGATTCAAGAGGTGGACCAATGTAAGTAGGACATTCTCACTATGTTTTACTGCTACCCTAAAGATAAATTGCTTGGGTGTGCAGCTTCCTCCTGTAGTCCCTCCAAATATCAAAATGAAAAGCACAGCTATGAAAGGTCCAGAGTTGGCTCTCTTCAGCAGTAAATTATGGGAATGTAACTCATACAGCTGCTATGGGTACCTGCTGTCTGCCAGATCCCCTTGCTTCCATTTCTTCTACCCACTGGGTATAGCCAGTCATTTCCAAAAGCTAATTTGCAGTTGATTATGCAATCTGCCAAGCCCAATCAATGTGCATACTCATGACCACTCATGAGATCATTTGCCTTAATCATGGGAGACCTTGAGGTCATTACTCAACCATAGGGAATATATTCAGTGGAGATAGTTGTGGGCATGCCCACTACCCAGCTGCTTGCCAGGTCTCTTGGCTTCCATTATTTTCATCTTGGTTGCAGCCAGTTATATACAAAGTCGCTTCAAAGGCAAATCCATTCCCCATCAGTGAGAAATCCTCTGCTGGCTACTGGCTTCTGAGGCAGCAGGATAAATACAAAGACCTTGAGGACACTTCAGAACTCAAACTTCCTTTGTTTTTTCTGTTTCCAAAAAAAAATTTGAGTTAATGCCAGTTTTTAGCAAGAGTTTATTTTCTTCTATGTAGAAAAATGAACCTCCCTTGTCTAACAGGATAGTCTGTTAAAAATCAGGCCTCTTGGGATTTATTGGGCTTATGACTCCTCTCCATATGTATGTCACTGTTTGCATTTTTTATATTCCAAAACTTCTTGTTAAAAATAGGCTCAGTCGTCATATTTTAGCACATACTCAAGGATTGTGGCTTAGAGATGTTGGGAGTTTTAACCACCTACCACAAAGAAGACAAAAATATAACAAATGAGACCATGTGAGGTGCCATCCTCCTTCCTCTCTTTCCTTCTTTGCATATCTCACTAACACACACACACACACACACACACACAAACACATACACATATACTCTGCTGGTCATTATTACAGTCACTCAGGATGCAACAAAGAAACAAAGAATACAAAATTCCTGTCCTTGTGGGACTTTTATTCTAATGGGAACAGAGATATAAAGATTTTTATCATAGCCTCATGTATTTCCTGAGGCCTGGCACAGCCACATGCTCCTTCTCAGCCTTTACACTAGATAGTCATTATCAATCAATATGAGTAGGCAGGTAGAATAAGGACTATTTGTCATTTCTGATTGAATAAAGTCTACTAGTGATAAGTTACCCACAATAAAGAATATGTACAACATAGTACTGAAACACTTGAATCAAAATATTTCACCTCCATAAATGCCAGATCAATGTAAGGGTCATTAATTACTTACTTAACCTGTACCTCTTTGCAACACTGAATCTTACTGAACTGCCGATGGTAGTATTCAAAAAGTAATGCAATTCTCTCTATTGAATTAATATTTAGTCTTAGAAATAAATCTTAACAGTCACCATCTTGACCTGGCTGTGGCTCTCAACATCTTATTTGTTAATAGATTATTATCAGAGGAGTTTTTGTGACCCCCCAAATCAAACATAATACCAAAGAAACAGTCCTACAGTTCCTTCATGTCTATCTAAATCTATTTTAGGAAAATTCTATCTGCAGTTATGATTTGTTTAACTTCCTACATTGTAAGCTAATATGGTTAAAATTGTGATGTTTATATTATTGCCAATGATTGCATGATTGAACAAAGTTCCAGCCTCTGGTATGAGTGTCAAGTCAGACTGTGAATACAGTCATACATAGCCAAATTAATGATCTACAAAATTAATGCAAATGAGGAAATGAAAAATGCTTTTTCTATTTTTTTCATCTGAATTGCTCATCAGGACCATGGACTTTTTTTTACATTTTTAAATATATATATTTAGTTGTTGATGGACCTTTAGTTTTATTCATTTATTTATATGCAGTGCTGAGAAACAAACCCAGTGCCTCCCACATGCCAAGCAAGCACTCTACCACTGAGCCCTGGATTTTATTTTAAAATAAGATTGCTACAGTGAAACCTCAGTTTTTATTTTATTTTATTCTATTCTATTTTATTTTTGATGTTGGAGATCAAAGGCAGGACTCCACACAGGGTAGGCAAGTCCTCTACCACAGAGCAACATTCCCAGCTCCCCTAAACTCAGTTTTCCTCATGGACAATGTCTTAATTTTGGAATTGAGAAATTTCTTCACATTATTTAAGACATCCCATATTCCTGGTTTGTTTAAATATTTTTGAACTTTGAAAGATCAGGTGAAATGTCCTCTTATCTTCAAAGTTCTTCATTATCATTTTAGCAAATTGCTGTAAAGTCTTCTCTAAACTTTATCTGCACTTTATATTTTAACAATAATAGTGCATGCATGCATGTTAATTTGAAATATCATATTGTAACTTTCTTATGTAGTCCTCAAGATTGGTACAGATTTTGAATTACTCAATAGAATTGGCATTACTCTGTAAGTGGCACCAAAGAATGATCCATTTACTCTATACACACATGTAGACACGTGTGTACACACCTACATTTCTAACTGAGACCTAATAATAAGCTGATAGAATAAACTGAATGACCCCATAATCTGAAATACCCAAGTGCCCCTTTGGCTTTTTTTTTTTTTTGTAAAATAAATTTGTTGTAAATTAGGATATTTAAAATGAATGCTTGCTCAATGGGCTACAATCATCTGCTGGGCATTTACTAAAAGATGGGCTAACAATTTTAAGTATATATCTTTTGAAGCTCAAAAACATCTCTCAAGGACTTGAGAGCTATTCTCAAGAATTTAACCATCAAAAGAACAAGACCTCAAGTGTCCAAGTTTACATGGGAGGACAAAACGCTACTTCTGTTAACTACCAACCAACAAACATTTCTGATCTCATCTCATTTATATTAACCAATGCTTTGTACTTTTTACTACTCTTTTTCTGAGCCACCATGTTCTCTCTCAGTTACTTGCATTTAGTTAGCTTTAAAAATTACTAATTCGCAAGGTCAGACAGCTGAGCTCTATTAGTCTCCTACTAGGTTTTTTGAAGGTAACATCTCTGACATGTGGGTTACGATGATTACAATTGCCATGGTTACTTTTCAGGGATTTGAGGCTGTTTTTATCCAAAGCACAGATTCATCACTTTGACCCATGCAGGTGTCCAGTGGATGACTTTTTGACATTAGTAGGTTGAAAAGTCCACCCTCAGATCATGCTAACCATTTTCTGAACATGTACCCCATGAAAACCTAAGAATATTGGTTATGCATGCACAAACCACTGATAATTTCATTTCTGATCACCTTTCCCCATGCTTTAAATCACCTTATTTCTTTACTTGAGTAATATCTCTAAACCCTATCTCTGTGGAAGCAGATTCAACACAACACTCTGATCTCCCCTCCAATGCCCAGCTGCTGTTTTTTTCTTTTTCTTTTCTTTTTTCTTTTTTTGTTTGTTTTATTTTTGCAAAACTTGTGTCTGAGATTGGTATACTATGCAGTGGGCAAAGCAGGCCTGGTTGAGTAATGAAACCTAGGCTCTAACAACTGATTGCTACTAAAAGTTTCCAGAAATGTCACTGAGAGTTGACAGACCTTTAGTTTACCTGTCTGAAAAATGAAATCAAGGTAAATCTTTATGGCTTCTTTATCAATAAAAAAAAAATCAATGACTTTATTTCAATACAAATTTGTCTGTTCCCTGGTAACTTTTAAATGAATGCTGAAATGTACAATGTGAAAGTGAAAAGATAATGTTCATAAAAACATAAGCAATAAGAAATTTCATGTAGCATAGTTACAGATGAGAAGGACTTTTCTGTTTTGATAGAATGGATTACAGCTATTATAAATTGCACAAAAATATCTCTGTTCAAATACAGCACATTTATGTATTCAAATGTTCAACATTGTTAAGCATCAAGTCATGTGTATGAAGTTTGTTGACTTCTTTATTTCATTTTCAGAAGGGAAAATATATTTTTAAATAATCAATGATGAAACAAAAGTAATTTCACTTGAAGTGCATGTTCATTGTAAAATTGAATAGATAATTATATGCACCCATGGTTATTTGGCCAGAAGCCAAATTTGTTGGGAAAAGAAACATACACTAGAAACCTGAAGGTTGAAACACAGAGTGAATTTTCTCTGGCCTATGAATTATCTTCTAAGGCAAAGTTTGTTCAATGAAAGTTTTGTGGCTTGAAACAATGTTAAATAGTTCTCCAAGTTTGGGGCAGCTGCTGGGAGTGACAATAATTTTGCAGATCTGTCTGGGAAGAACTCTTGGGATGTGCCTTGGAGAAGAGTAAGCAAAAGGAAGGCAGCATGTGACTGCTCTTTAGAAATTTTAACTGTGATTGACACCAGCACTCACATATGTTCTACTAAAGTAGGTGTTGATTAATAAAACAAGAGCTGTGAGATTCTCTACTTGAGTGAGTTTAGAGAATCAGGAACTAAACAAAGTTTACTCATTTCTTTATTGTTGCATTTCTCAGAATCTTTAATATGTTCAGTGTCTAACTGGAATCTTTAAGGCAATGAGGCAAAGTCCCCAAATCTTTCCAACCACTTTGCCTAAAATACATAACAAATTAGCACATCTGTGAAGTATTTACTTCCCCTCTTTCTTCTAAAGCCTTCATTTCACCTCTATACATTATGTATGGACTACATTCAGTTGTTCTTAGAGCCTCAGCTCAACTGGTGGAAAGAGCTCAGCTCCTAGGAGTGCAGAGACTTCCAGAGACATTTCACAAATTGACGCATAATTTTAACATACAGATTTTGTGCAGATCAATGCCAGGCTGTTGTCAAATAAATTATCTGATAAGTACTTGTTATGGTTGTACTGAGATAAGTAGAATCAAAGAGAGATATGTCCTTTTAAAATATTCTTATGGTCCTAAAGTATCATCCTGTGTATTTTACTGACAGGATCAGTCTAAGACATAGAGACAATATTAAGTGTATCTGCCATAAACAACCATGTAGTGACAAATTATAATAAGGCACATTTTTATTCCTTTAGATTTAAACTTAAATCGACCAATGTCTATATCATAATTTTTTATAAATTAAAAACAAACAATTAAAGAATGCATCCAATTTGGGGATCATTGTAAAACATCCACAATATAGTTGCATTCTGAAAACATTCAAAGTGTGTAAAAATTTGAAGTCACTGAAATTTTAGATGCAAGAAAATGATATAATGAATGAAGAACTCCGCAATAAGTTGCTTAAAGTATTGTTATTATTCTTTATTCTCAAACCAAAATCACAATTTCCCTCTCAAAATACAAACATTTCTTCCTTTCTGTGAAATCAAGTGCATTTTTAAAATAGCTATTCAATTACATTAAAATGGAGCTTTTCTGATGTAAAATGTTCTCTGTTGGGAATATTAAGTGTGACAAAAATTGTGTAAGTAAAATAAGTTTTTGGAATAAGATGTATAGGAGCCAATATAATATTTATCTTCATTATCAAGAAACTAACATTTTGCTATATATATGTGTGTGTGTATATATATAAAAACATTAACAAAAATTGTCACATATATGTATCAGACTAACAAAAAGTTAATTTCTTTTGAAAAAATGAGTTTATAGGTATAATTTAGAAATGCTGAATTCAAGTGAATCTTAAAGAAATCTGTTTTATTACCTTAAGTTCTTTATATGGTACCTTTATGATTTAAAGTCTGGGATATTTTCAATGTTAAATAGTCCTATTAGTTTTTTGATTTGATTAGTTTGCTGATTTATTTTTCTACATGCTCTCTGTTTGACACAGAGGTTTACCTCTCCCCACCAAAATAAAGTGAGTAATGAGGAAAAGCACTCAGAGTAGTTTTTATCTCAGTGTCTGTCAGTATGTTGGAATTGGCTCTCAGTTTTGTGGGACCAAAATCCTGTATTTTCTATATCCTTGAGTTGATAAAATTGAATGAAGACTCCTACTATGTAAATTCAGAACAGGCTAAAAAATGTATGCTACTTCCTACATACAAAATAAAAACTGGTTGATGGGCACTTTATTTGAAAACAGGCCAGAATTAACACTGATATCTACCTTTATTAAGTTCAGTTGTGTTCATATTTTCCTAAAATAGTGCAAAGCTCTACAATGTAGACATTTTTATTCCCTTTTTGCAGAGGAAACTGGGAGGTTCAGGGAAGTTAAGTAACCCACTTCAATCACATAGTTAATCTCAAAATAGGATGCAAACTGAGGCCTTAGACAATTTTTTACTACCAAACCAAGATATATATGAATTCCCCTTAAAGAAAAATGTGAAAATATGATGAATCTAAGACAACATGAATGGACCTAGGATTTTTAAAGCTTGCTATTTACTCAGGGCAAAAGAAAATTTTCTTTTCTTTTTTATTTATTTGTTTTTTGTTTATTAAATATGTGGTGAAAGGATTATTAAGGATTACCATTAAAAAGGAAGAGATGAAATTTCATTTTTTCAAAGATAAAATTTCATTTCTTTGTCAGCCCCTAAGAAGATAGGTGAGAATGTCAACAGAGAAACTCGTTTAATTTTTAAGATCACAGAATTTGGACTTGTATAAACCTTGACCTCAATGACTGGATTACTTAGCCCTCAGAGCTTCAGTTTCCTCTGTAAATTGGGATGAAAATATCCACTGTTAGGGTTGTCATGAAGGTTAACTGAGATAATGCATTTAAAATTATTTAACGCAGTGTCTGCCACTGAGTAATTGCTTAATAAATGGTAATGACTATGATTTTGATTTCCACCTCAATGCTGTCCGCTAGGACATGCTGACCTCCCTCTGGGTATCATCATGTTGCTTGGTAAGCAAGGAATCAAATTTATCTTTAAGTATCCATTGCTTCATGACAGGCAGATCCAGTCCCATTTGTCTTCCAGAAAGCTGTCTTTTGGACAGGACTTCAGGAAGAGGATTTTATCTCAATGATTCCTATTGTCAGGTTATTGATTCACATACTATGTTCTTTAATTACATATGTTAAGATTGTAAACTGTTCACAAGGCTGTCGAAAGCCTAGAATGCTTTCTTGTTTATTCAAAATATTTGTAAATCTCTGTTCTTATAACTCCTAGAGGCCATATTGGTGTCTAGATTTTTGAAATAACGCCTTGTTTTGACTTTGTGTATTATTCACTGTGTGAACAATATGTAAAAGCAACAAATCAATAGCTCCTCATTCATGTCATGTTAAAGGCATGGGTGGAACAGGGAAAATGAACAGGAAAGAACAGATGGGGAGAGTGGGAAGGTTATCAAATATGACTTAAGAAGCACAGATTGCCCTGCTTTTATTTGTCAACTGTCATTTTCTGTCACTCCATCCCAATCCAAGAGAAGTTGAAGGGCCATTGATTAGTGGTTAGATGAATCTACTGGAAATTTCTGCATTTAAAGTTTTGGCAACTTGTCAGATTAAGCGACAATTTAGACATGACTTGTAATTCTTGGGCATTTTAATTAGCAGCCTAATAACATGGGATTTGTAGGATTCTCTTCACTCACAAGAGCTTAGTTCCAGGGCCTCTGACTTGTGGATAGAGATTTATGTCCATGTTGAATCTTCCTAATTCTAAAATTCTAGATAGAATGCAGATAGTTCAGAATACAAAAGTGCTATGTCCCATATGACTGGGAAATAGTCAATTTAACTAAGCTCATAAGGAATACCAAAGCCATTTCACAGCTGATTAAGACCCATAGACCCTATTCTAGTTTATAGGAAAATTACAGAAATTAAGATTTGAAAGCAAATTTTAAGATTTTCTTAACCATTCAATTTCATGGACCTATATTTCCAGAGGAATGAGTGTTTGTAGAGAACTTGTTTTTTTTCCTCAATATGTTTAAATAAGTTGAGGCATGCCTGAAGTCCTGAAGTCACTGACATGATTTCAAACCTTTTGGGTAAGTAAGCGTGTCCTAATCATGGTAGTATATCGCCTAAGTACATTGTCCTACCTCTTTAGACCCAAGCCAATGAAATATTAAATACAAATGGATTATATGTTTTAGTGTGCTTCAACTATCAGGCACCAAGGCTGAGTTATTCATTTTTCATTGGCAGTGAGTGTGAACAATTTCAGAATGTTATTATTACATTTACAGGAGCAACACTTGCTCAAAAGATTAGTGCAAATCTCAATTTAATGAAATATTGCTGTAGGAGAGGAGAAGATGTTACAAACTTCCAGCACAAGCCAGTACTTAAATAGAAAGGTCACTGTGATCCTTCAACAGAGAATACAGCACAGAGGTGCCACCTAGTGACTGCATTCTTCTAGCTGTGAAAAGTACAGATTTGTTAGTATGGAGAATGATTTGTACATCCTTAAATACATTATAACACAAAACATCTGTGCACAGTTTGCTCTGCTCTGTCAGATCCAGACGATAAAATGAGTAATGGACTACAAGGCTTGAAAACCACAAGGCCACAACGTCAACAAAAGCTTAAGTTAGGCATCAAAGTACCTTTCTCCTTATGGGTGCACGTCCCTGCAGTTTTTGTTGTTGTTTGTTTACTTATTTATTTATTTTTGGTACTGAATATTGAACCCATCCCCGGCCCATTTTATATTTTATTTAGAGACGGGGTCTTGCTAAGTTGCTTGAGGTCTTGCTAAGTTGCTTAGGGCCTTGCTAAATTGCTGAGGCTGGCTTTCGAACTTGCATTCCTTCTGCCTCAACTTCCCCACGCTGCTAAGATTACAGGTATGTGCCACCATGCCCAGCACAACCCAGAAGTTCTAATAAACATAATAAGCAAAATTTCTAACATAAATGTGATGAAAAGGATACAACACATCCTTGTCTCCACTATTATATTTTCAGGTTATGTCCTGATTATTTGATTATTTTATTTTTAACTGAGCCTGGCATGTAATAGATTCTGGATAAAAGATGCTGAGTAAGTACATAAATGATCTTTGAACTTCAGAAATTTCAAGAGAACACATTATCGAGGAAATTAGACAGGCTCAAACTTTCCTTGATATATTCATGACTGTATGACCACTACCTAGATATCTGAGTATAATGTCATTTTAAAATCTGAAAGAATTGTTGAAATCAAGGTATTTAGTTTAACAGAAATGACTTCCAGTGGAATACATTTATCCACAGTGTAAACCCAGTCAAATCTATTATCAATTGTAAAATGGGTACACAAGACACCGCTGTGCCCCTTCCACACATACGCCATGCTTTTCAAAAATCCAGCTACAATGAAGGTGCATACTCTCATGCTCATGTGTATGGTTGCCTACTGATTGTAATGTTTTGGAGAGTTGATTGGTGCTCTGCTGATACAATAAAAAGTAATACAAGAAAGGAGAAGTGATGGGTACTCCATGAGTTGGAAAATGTTGATTGCCTGAATTCATGAGCAGAGGCACAAAGTCCACTGCCCATGAACCAATCAATATATATATATTTTTAAACCACTAAGAGACTCTCTTCAGATCCTCTAAGAAATAAGGCAGGATATTAAAGATGCCATGTTCTGTTTGTTTAGATGAGCACAAGATTGTTGGTTCAATTGGCATCCTATTAGAATAAAATTGCCCAACAGGACCACCCAACCTCTCATGGTTCAGATTCATGATCATTACCCAGGAGCGGATCAGTAGATAACTTTGAGTTTTGAAGATGAAATCAGACTACACGTGAAATGCTTAAGTAATGTAGGAAGACCCCTATCAAAAAAAAAAAAAAATACTTGCTGAATTTATGACTCTTGAATAAATTGTTTAACCTCTCTGAACTTCAAATTGTTTTTCTATAAAATACTGATAAAATAAGTCAGATATCATAGATTATTTTTGAAAAATAATGAAAATACTTCAAAAATACTTTTTAAATTTTTACTTTGAAATATGAGTATAAATATCACTTTCTTCTAACAAAGCACAAAAAAGCCTTAGTTACTTCTTCTCATAAAACCTCCATTTAGTGTATTTAAGGAAAATTCAGAGGCAAATCCAGCTACTACAGCTGGGCAAATGAGCAGGAGAGCCCAAGGATATGAATCCTTGGATTTTGTGGGGTTTTTTTGTCCAACAGGAAATCTCTCAGGACCAATAACATCCCCCTACAGTGCCCATTTCCACTACTAGAAATAAATTATTTAGGTTTAAATCAGTAGCTTCTTTTAAAACACAAATATCCTTAGGTAGGTGCATATTTGAGGTTATTGACATTAACATCACATAGGCAGGGACTGGGGATGTCTCTCAAGCGGCTCGCCTAGCATGCATGCGGCCTGGGTTTGATCCTCAGCACCACATACAAACAAAGATGTTGTGTCCGCCAAAAACTAAAATATAAAAAAAATTAAAATTCTCTCTCTCTCTCTCTCTCTCTCTCTCTCTCTCTCTCTCTCTCTCTCTCTCTCTCTCTCTCTTTTAAAAAACAAAACAAACAAACAAAAAAACATCACATAGGCATGCTCTGGTATAACAACTGCCTAATAACTGGATGAAATTTGCTCATTTCAGATTATATGCATTGACCTGGATTCCAAGTACAGTGAGAAAATATGAGTTAGGAGGACTGACTGATGATATAGCGGTTCTAAAAGAGGCAAGTATGTAGCAAAGGGAAAACTGTCACACAAAGGTGATAGTGAAAAGCAAAAATGAGAGAGCACTAGAGGCTGGGGTTGTGGCTCAGCTGTAGGGTGCTTGCCCAGCACATGCGAGGTCCTGGGTTTGATCCCCAGCACCACATAAAAGATAAAATAAATAAAATAAAGGCATTGAGTCCAACTATAACTAAAATATAAATATAAAAAAATGAGAGGGCTCCTTTTCTAATCAATTTTATCATATTCTCAGGATAAACTCTACTGAAACAGATTTTTTTCTGTTTACTTTTAGTATTTCGGCATTAAATCCAATTTAAAATATATGCATTTCTACTCAGGATACCTACAAATAAGTATTTGCTTGTTGCCTTCTAGATTCCGGTATCTAAGAAAGAAACTGTTTCCTATATGTATTATTGAAAAACTAATCACTTATTAGACTAAAAGTCATTGACTCCAATTGTTTCAAGATTAACTTGCATTTCCTGTTATAGATACCTTCTCTGATTGATTAGTTAACCAGTTGGGATTTATCTCTTAAATTAAGACAGTCTCTTCTCTACAGTGTGTGTGTGTGTGTGTGTGTGTGTGTGTGTGTGTGTGTGTGTGTCTGATATCAGATCATTTGTTTTATAAAATATTGTAATATTGTATGAAATAATGTGGTTTGACAAAAATGATCTTTTAAATAGATATTTTACCTTTTCCACAGTGAAATCATTGATTGATTAAAAAATTTTAATATAGAATTCAAAGTTCAAATAACCTGTATTCTCAAACTCTAAATACCTGAATTTTGGACAAATCCAGTATATTTGGTTGGTTTTGAGGGAAAGTTTTAGAAGTAGAGAAAAAGGATTATTTATCTTGGCATAGCAGGGAGAATAATGGCTTTCCAAAGGTGTTGACATCCTCATTTCTAGAATCCAGTAATATGTATTACAAGACAAAGGGGAATTAAGATGGCAGATAAAATTGTGGTTGTTTATTTGCTGACTTAAAAATAGGGAGGTTATCCTGGATTATCCAGGAGTTCAATATAATCACAAGGATTTATTTTATTTTAGTTTTTGTTCTAGAGATTGAATCTAGGGGCACTTAACCACTGAGTGACATCCACAACCCTTTTTATTTTTTATATTGATACAGGGTCTCACTAAGTTGCTTAGAGCCTTGCTCAGTTGCTGAGGCTAGCATCAGACATTCAATCCTCCTGCCTCAGCCTCCTGTGGGTTGCTAACTATGGCAGAAGAGCCAGAGTCACTGGTAACATGAGAAGATCTGAATCACCACAACTGGCTTTGAAGTTGGTAGAGAAACATGACCACAAGAATGTGGGCAGCCTCTGGAAAATGGAAAAGGCAGAGAGCAGATTTTCCTCTAGAGTTCTAGAAAAAAACGCAGACTTGAGGTTTTGATTTCAGCCAGAAAGAGCCACTTTGAACTTCTGACCTACAAAACTATAAAATTATAAATTTTTGTTGTTCTAAGCCACCATGTTTATGATGATTTTTTTTTTACAGCAGCAACAGGAAATTAATGCATCAATGAATTCATTTATCCATCCATTCATCCATTCAACAAATCTTGTATATTTTCAATATGCAAGATATCCACACATTCATCTAATCGGTATTCATCCAGGAGAGCTTGCTTTTGTTAACCTCCTTTCTTTCTTTATTTTTATTGATAAGTCCTGAATGATAAGATGAGGAAGACATTTTCTCTTTCTCATAGATATCTTGGGAAGACATTCAATTTTCCACCAGCTTTTGCTGTCTCCCCTTTTGAATAGATTCATTGTGAGAACTCTTTCTCAATGTAAATCTGAGTTCTATGCTGAACTTGAAATAATACATGCATATTTAATTTTAAATATAAAATATAAAGACATGGATTTCAAATATTCTAATTTCTCATCAGCTAGAAGCTTCCTCATATTAACCAACTTATTCAATTATACATTCATGTAGTGAGTTCAATTCTTAACATGTTCCAGTCACTCAGTTACATAAAGAGAATATTTAAAAAAAAAAAAGGAAGAAAGAAAAACACCCAATTTGCTCCTTTCCCTAAAGGATCTTGCAATCTAGAGGTATAGTAGATTATGGTAGATACATACCTCCAGATATAATGTAAGGTGTTAAGAGCTGACAATTGTGATCTAACTCTGTAATTCCTCAGGCAGTACAGGATATTTAATGAGTACTTAACAGGGACTGACATTCATAAGCATGGGTTATTTATGTATATAAAGCAAAATATTAGTAATCATCAGTAATCTTAATAATTCTGCTATATATCAATCATTTGATTTAACCTGTTGAAGACTTGCAATTAGTACATATAGTGTTTGACTTTGAGGCATCGATTCATACCTTTGATGGTGCTTTATTCTGACCCCATCATAAATCAAAAGGCCAATAGCTTAAAATTATATCTTGAGACAGAACTGAATATATGTCATCAAGAAAGTCTCAAATAAATGGTGAGAAGCACAGATTAGTGAGCATCTCATTTTTTCTTCCTTTTTAAACAATAGCTTCGTATTATAAATTGCATCACAGGTTTTTTGCTATACTTGTATCTGGAAATTAATCAACTAATTATAGATAATTATAATTAATATCAGAATTCATTATATTGAATATTAATTGGAATTTGAAATATATTCTGAGCTGTGTTAAACTCCTTATGCTCTAACAATCAGAGAATAATGGAAGCTTGATTATTTCAAATTAGGAAAAAAAAAACCCACAAACCTTAAAATAAAATTTGAAATAATGTAAAAGTTTTGTTAGTTATTTTGTAGGAATGGATCACCCAGCTTGTAGAGAGATGTTTGTTCTCAGGCAGCCATTGTCCTCATTTGTCACTAGATTGTGATTTCCCAGACTTCACTCCATGCTTCTCACCCTCATTCTTCATTTTCTTACTTTTAGAGAATTATGTTTGCAAAACACAGTGATATTATTTCCCTGTTAGAGCAAAACCAAATAAAACAAAACACTGAATCTTTTCCTAAACAAAAGGACAAAGTCTAAATCGTTTGGCATGACACTCTGTCTTGCATAGTGCTCCTGTCTGCAGAGAGCTGGGAGTCGTCCTTGTTTCACCCTCTCCCTGTCCTCCAGATCTAATCAACAACTGCACTCTGATGTTTCTCTTCTAAACAATTTGAATCAGTTCCATTCTCCAAGCTACATTGGAAGCCTAATAATCAGACTCTGTCTAAGGTTAAGCAGACCAAGCTTCCAAGCAACATACACACAACACTCACGATCTGGTCTCATGGACCCCCTAGCCTCACTGTACTCTGCCCAGTTTGCATTCCAGAAATTATCTGCAGTTCCTTTCAAGCACGTCATGCTGTTTTATGCCTCTGTTACTTTGTGCATGTAGAAGCTTTGTCTGAAATGGCTTTCTTTCTTTGCTTTCCATTTTTAAAAATATTCAGTAATCACTTCCTCTAGAAAGTCTTTTCTGATATTCTTTAGGCTGGATCAGCATTCTGAGTATATTACATATTACTATTATAACACATGTTGCACTGTATTAATCTCTTCTGTCTCCATGTTGCTGTCAGCCATTGAAAGGTGAGATTCAAATGGCAAGTAGTAGGCACCTCTAATGCATGGTGCAGTGTGTAAACACTCAGATGCTCAATAAGTTCTTGAGAATGAACAGAAACTACCCAAGTTAAACATACATTCAATGTCTACTAGTTTTTACACTTGTCTTATGGCCCAGCTTTGCGAAGCACATATAAGTTTGTTATCCATTCATCAGTCATCTCTCCATCTATCTATCCATCCACACTCCATTCATCCCTGTGTAGTCAGGTATATGCATTTCACTTAATCATTGGGATTTTTGAATTTTCTGTTTAGTAAACAAATGAATAAATTTCCCAGTTTTCTTGCTATCTTGATTTTTGATGGAGTATTTCCACCACTTTCCACTCTTCAATAAGTTTAACTGAAGCACAGTACAGATACCTATGAGATTCTTCTTATATTCTGTGAACTACACACGAGTTTTCTAAGTCCATCCATCCGTCCTTCCTTCCTTCCCTCCTTCTTTTCTTGGGGAAAGATACCTTCTTGATAATTGGCTCAGGAATTTTTTTGAAAGTATCAGCCATGCATGAAGGACCTGCTAAGTACCAGGGACTGTTTTAGGTATGAAGATACAAAAATTAAAATTGGCGGTTACCCTGGGTCTTCCACAGTGTTTACATTTTAATCATTTCCTTTACTGCTACATTCAATACACCTATTCCTTTCCAACAATTCCTCACTTGTGAAGACCCAGTTTCTATGTGTGAAGATTTCCTCCAGCAAAAAGTGTCTGCTTCTTCCTTTGGATGGAACTGAGAGAATACATGATTTTAAACAATGATTAGTCACATATATACTTGTCTCCTTAATTGGATACAACCCCCTTTATGATTATAACCTTATGCTCCCAGTACTCAGTGTCTGATATTGTTGTTACTCAGTAAATGTTTGCTAAAATGATGAACTAAATTCTTTAGAGGAAACGGGAAATTGGGCTTCCTGTTAAGTTGAATAAATGCAGTTTCCTTTTAAAGAAAACCCTGTAAGATTGCAAAGTGAAAAATTATTTGCTAAGTAGATGTATCAACTAGGAATTATTCAGTTCAGGGTGGGATTTCTTTACATAATGCAGTATCTTCTGATGAATTTAAATGATTTCATTTTAAAAGATTACATTTTATTTTTTCACCAACACTATCTGTTGTTTAAAGTGAAGCACACAAACTTGATGATAAAGTTCTGGGCATTTAAATTTTGGTTTTATCATATATTTTCTGAGTGACCTTTGGTTTAAAAAAATGTTTTGTTTTTTACTTTGGGTGTCAAATGAAACTAGATTTACTTCACAAACTTAAAAAATGATGTTAAAATATATGTAAATAAAATGTGCTTATAATAGTCATTTTTAAATAGTGAAGTATTCCAACTCCTATTGTGTTGATTTTTTGGTTTAATTTCAGATATGGGAAAGTCATATTATACTACTTCTCTATTTGTCTAATGTATATGTAAGTAAAGCCATTTTACTACGAATATCAATGGCATACCCTTAAAAATTAAATTATTTTCAGAATAACAATTTCAATTAGTGACTACTAGAGATTACTAGGGACCAAGTAAGGAGAAATACCAGATGGGACATCTGCAGTGCATTATAAACAAACCCCTAATTTTATTCTTTTGCCTATTAACTGAAATGGGTTGGTTGGATTGTTGTTTATTAATTTTTGTATTCTACATGAAGTCATGTGAATGCTGATTTGACTGGAATTTTAACTTTTTGGATGATCACTGTGCTGCTATGTAGATAGTTAGAGGAATATAAAACCAGAATTACGGCAACACTATAAGTTGATCCTGGAATGGAATGTTTAGTTTTGACTTCTTGAGATCAAGATCACACCAGAGAGTCTGATGTGGTGTCCTCACACAGATAAATTGCACTAGCAAATCAATAGATCAATTTAGCAATAAGTTTGAAAACAGTTTTATTCAGAGTAGACAGCCTTAGCCTTTTTCCATATTTTATAAAGCCTAGTATTGATGTTAAAATATATTAACTCTACATATAAACTATAATTTAAATTATATATTGTTATATATATTAACACACACACATATATGTGTGAAAAAACTAAATGGAAATAGTACAGCTGGTTGAATAACATACTATTGTTATTAGCCTAACAGTGGGTATTTTTTAGCTTGATGATCATTATTCATAATAAATTATGATCTAGCATGGCAATTATGATTAAAGTAGCCTAAATTTTCAAATTCACTGCATATCTCATTCATCATGAAAAACGCCCTTTACCTTTCAAATGTTGAGACGGAGACTGATCAAAGAATATTTTTCTTTTGTTCTTACTGTGTAGTATATTTTGTGGCCTTTTCTTGAATAATGATGTTAATAATTCAATTTTCATTTCCGCCAGTTGTGGCAGATTTTGACTTGTCAAGAATATATAAAAATATAAGCTATGACTTCAAGACCTTCATTACTTTAGAACTATGGGCATAAATGATATAAATCCACTTTCTACAATCTATTTTCAGTATGTTCAATATTTTCATAACTGTATTCACTTTATCTCTGCTTTAACTCTCTGACAGTAATATTAGGAAATATGAAATCTATGTCGTGTTATTTTATATTCTCTTTTCCACTTATGTAGAAGTATCAAATGGGCTAGTTTGCAAATCTGATATTTCTTATCTTTTGAATACTTTTGTGAGACTTTTCACTTACTATTATTATTTGGATAACATTTTTAGAGCTTTGTTTTAAACAACTGGAACTCATAACATTTGGCTTTATTCAAAAAGTAAATTACTTTCCCATCTGTCTTGAATGATCTTTTGCTTCAGGTTATGGTCTAGCATGGCAATTATGATATCTCCCTTAGCAAAGTGCACAATTTTTAAAAAGCTTTTGTTTATCATTTATACCACTCTTTCAATCCTGCTATAACCACATACTCTTTAACTTCTTGCCTTATCAACCTGCTCCTTGGAGGCCTTTAACAAATTCACAATATATGAAGGGTAAATTTCATTTATAGTTGCATTTGGTTTTATCCCCCATAATTCAACTCAATTCAGTTCAATTCAACATGTGCTTATTAACTTTACTCACAATATTTTCAGAAAAAGCTTACATTATCTTTGTCAAAGATCACAGTGCTGAAAATTTCAATTTTAGCCTATTTTTCATGCATTCATAGTTTCAGAACATTTAACCCTAGCAATACATTGACCAATTTGGAGACACAATGGCTATTGCTTGTTAGGCACTGACAATAATCATGAGGTCTCAGATAACTTTGTGAGACTTTGTGGACTCTTTAGATTCCAATTTCTTGATTTTAAGCAAATTGTTAGTTTGTTTTATATTCTGGACATGATATAGACATCTTATGCATCGTCCCCAGGTTTGTGACCTCTACTTTTACTGTGCTTACTCTATGCTAGCACTCATATAGGTGCTTTGTCAATACTGTTTTCATGGTAACTCCATGTGATAGGAGCTCTCATTGCTACACCCTCACTTAATTTTACAAATGAGCAGTCTAAGTCAGAGGGAGGCTAAGTAACTTGATAAGATTTATGCAGCTAAATGATAAAAGAGCTAGAATTTAAACTTACAGTTATCTTCAAGGTTTATGTTTTCATCCCTTATACTATACTTTTTTTCAGAAAAAAAAGATTATTTTTAAAGAACAGTGTTTTTGTTTGTTTGTTTCATGATGGCTAAATATTTTTGTAAAAGCCCATACCAGTGAGATAATGATGGATAATGATGTCTATCACATTCCACCATCCTCGCTAATCCCCCTGTAAAAACTTTTGATATAGGTGGCCTGTCAAAAAAAAAAATGTTTTCTACTAACACCATCAGCAAATAGGTTATTATATGCCAGTAGATTCGAATTTTTAGGACATTTTGCATACCATTCCTCTTTATTTGAGTATATAAAAAATGTACTTTGTTGTTTTAATTTAACTTCATCCAATAATTTAGGCAATGTCCTAAGAAGGAAAGTAAGTGCTCATCTAATCTTATATTCACTAGGTGACATAGCTCTACAGAAATTGCCTAATATCTTTTTTTAAATTGATGGAAAGAAGAAGACCAAAAATTTTACCAGTAAGAATAACTCTAGAATCATTTATAAACCTCAGATTACATTATTCTGTGGAGGTCATGGATATTCATAGAAATCAGAACTAATTGAATTCTAGATAGGGCAGAAGGGTGGGAGGAAAAGGGAGGGGGCAGGGGATTAGCAAGGACGATGGAATATGATAGATATCATTATCCAAAGTACATGTATGAAGACACAAATTGGTGTCAACATACTTTATATACAACCAGAGATATGAAAAATTGTGCTGTATACATGTAGTAAGAATTGTAATGCATTCTGCTGCCAATTTACTTTTTTAAATCAATAAAAAAGAGAAAAATTCTATTTAAGTGACTACTACTTATAATTATATTAATATGCTCCTCAAACTTGAGGGGCTATTAATCCCATCTGCAAAATAGGAAGCTGTTATTAATAACATAACTACACTTTGCATGCATCAACTATAAAATAATTTAAGACAGACTATTCAAATATGCTTCATTTTCAGAGGTTATGAGAATGTATTCTATAATTTGACCAGAAAGTGTTATATTATGAGAGTCTTTAAATACATACTCATAGACTTACTCAAACTTGTTTCATTTGGGGGGTGGGGGCAATTCATAATCATCTAAAGCAATTTAAAGCATTTTTGATTGATTACAATTTGAGATAGAATTTTTTTTTCATTTCTAAAACACTCAGTTTCTCAGATCAGCAAATCCTGTTTTAGACTAAAATTTAGTGCCATTTCTGGAATGAGAGGAGAAACAACTATTTAACTAACTTACACCTCTTTATGGGTAGGCAGCATCAACAAATCCTTTAACTCAGCAGTTACAAGAACTCCCTATGAACTTTTTAAAGCTAAATAACTTTAGCAGTTCCACTTTCTTCTTTAAATAGCCAGCAGCCAACATTCAAAATGAACTGCTAAATTCCTATATAACAAGATAAAGGTTGTTTCTAATATCAATAGCTTTTATCTCGATTTTGTGTCATTCAGGAATGTTCACAGTTGAAAACAACTCTTAAAAACGCACTTATAGCAATGGCCTATCTTTTCAGACGGAGTGTTTGTGGTTGAATTAGGAACAATCTGAAAATAAAGCCCAACAACTGAAATAAGTCCTTTGACTTGACAGTTTCAAAAGACCAAAATCTCCCACTGTAATATGGTAAGAGCAGAAGTATCGGCTTTCCCCCAGATATTATTCCTTTTGGAAGCACTAAATGCCTTCTTGCTTCATATAATGATTATACAATAACATAATACCAAGCCAAAGTAAATAGTTTTTTAATAGCTACTCAGAAAACCTTGTAAACTCTCTACAGCTCTGTTTGCAAAGGTGTTGCAGAAGCTAATCACCTTGCAACTATTCTACAATGTGACACATATTTATTGCATAAGCCCTACAGAATGAAGTAGAATATGTTAACTTCAAATCAGGGTTGGATCAGGATCAGGTCACAAAATCCAAAGACAGGACAAACCACAGATAGACGAGGACAAGTTATAGACATGAGAGCAGCATGGCAATCATGCGGCCCAGAATCAACTCGCTTTGTTGCTACCACGATGTGAAGTTCTTGTTTAATGAAAAAAGTACCCAGACATACTTTGTGAATGTATGTGGATACTGACCTGGACTTGTGACAGGACTAGAGGTAGTAGGTTCAATAATTTCTACAAAAAGGGAAAAGGAAAGAAAAGAAAAACATTTTGTGTATTAATCACACAAAAAAGACAAACACCCATGAAGACAATCAACAGTCATGCAACATAAACACAGGGGGTCCTTATTTGGAGACTTCTCTGATCATCAAAAAGTTGATTAAAATCCAATTTCTGTGGTTTACACAACATCCCAACACTGTACTTGCTATTTGTTCATCTCCTATACTGAGCTAACATTTAGGAGTCACTTCCATGTTCTCATACTTATATCATCAAGTTTTGCCCTGCCAAGGTTAGAGACCCGCCCTGGGAGTTCTCGAGCAATAGTTTACAGAGTTTCATTCTAGTAAAATACTAAAACCTACACATAGAATGCTTTCTTCTGAAGAGCTGATGGCAGTTCTTATGAAGTCAATCAAATTTTGCTTTTTAATATGCACTAAAAATAAAAATCATGAGTAAAATTCAAATTATCTCCAAAATTCTTTGAAAGTTTAAAAATCTCACATTTTACAAGTGTATTTACTGAACGTGGCAACTGTGTTGTTTATTAGTTTCCAAGTAAAAAGTAAACACATACACACAGACACCCTTACACACCCTGCACACCTGGAGAAAAATGTGTACACAGTTTGAATTACTGAAATATATTTGAATGCTGCAAGGCAATGCTGGCTATATCTCAGGTATAATCAAAAGGTAACTGTATCATTGATTTGTCAATATAATTTTCCAATAATTATCTAGCAAATAAGTCCTATGGCATTTTAAATTGTGTACACATACTTTCATTTAAGATTTCTGTTTGCAGCTTTTCATTTAAAAAGGTTCAAGTGGGAAATGATGGTGATAGTAAAACAGTAGTAGAACAAAGATTAACACCATCATTGTCAATCTGAAAGAATATGAACTAATTTTAGTGAGTGGAAATGTAAATATTAGGAAAATACTACATTTTTGAGACACTTTAATGATGTAGTAGATTGAGAATATAGACATCTTTCTTACCCTTATAGAACCTAGTTGATAAAAATTATATAATATGAAGAGCACATGACTTAATTCTTAAAACTCAACAATGCCTGTGGTATGGAAGATCAAACCAGAGACCCTCATGCAAAATCTTGTTTCTGGAAGCCTGCTTTACTTGCCTTCAAGAGATGCTGCAGAACAGCAACAACAAAACAAAGTAAATTTTTGCTGTTGTTATTTTTTATTTGCAACCTCTTTAGGATTCTGACAAGGCAATGACAATTACCAATTCCATTTACTAGTACACTCATGTCACTTACCTACTAGTCTACGTTGGTTATTGGTTTCAACAATAAAATCCTTGTGTGGCTATAAAATCAGACTTCTAAAAAACTGGTTTTTTTGGGGGGGACATTATTTAGGGAACTCAAGTCCTTATCAGAAGGACTCTGGGTATTTTTCTGACTATTCTGGGTCAGTGTATCATATTAAGGACAGCTGACAAGATCCATGGCTGGGTTATAACACATCTTGGACTGGAGAATATATTTCTGAACAAAGACATTCTCTAGTGGCAGAAGTAGTAGTCTGAAAATAAGCAGCAATTAAAAGTCAAAAGCCCAGTCTTGCATCAAACAGTGTGATTTGGTGTTCTTGAGAATTTTTAAAATACAGGAGCATTCAATAATTTTATCAAAATCCCATTAGTAATAAAAATGAATAAATTTCCAAGTAAAAAAAATCATAAAAGAAATAATTCCGTAATTGGTGGGCTGGTAGTGAAAACTCAAATATTTTGATTTTTAATATAAAATGTAAAAGATGCTCTTTCAAAATAATAAAAATATTAGCTAATACTGTACATAAATTCATAAATATAAACTTATAGTATGCACTTGAATGAAAGGATTTTTTTGTTAATTCTAAAGAGAATTGAAACAGCATGACTTAAAAAAGGTAGGTGCCTACTCAGAATATACATTCATGGAAATAGAAAATTCAGGAGAGAGTGTTTTTTTGTGGTCAGTATTTTGGATATCTGAACTTCAATTTCTTCAACTCTTTGGCTTCCCCTGTTGTGAATGTCTAATGCTGCTCTGTGAGTTCATTGAAAAAGATGAGTGGCATACAACTACAACTTCATCTTAGTGAAAGGATGGTAGAAACAAAGAGCTATCCCAGTGAACCAAGCTCTTCATTGTGCTTGCTTATGTAGAGCTAAATTGCTTATGTAAAGCCACATTGTCTCTTAGAAAGGCTTTTTAAAAGAATACAGGAATTTAGTGCATGAAAAATTATGTTGCACACAAGATGCACTCCATAATTATGGCTTCACAGCTAACATGAGATATAATTTTTTCCTATATAGACTAAGATGAAGTAGAATCCCTAGTGAAGTAATTATATGTAAAGCAAGAATTGGAAAAAGAGAAGCTAGATGAGTGGAGATTCAGATTATAAAAATCTAAGGGTCACACAGGCATAAAATAGAAGAGAAACCAAAGTAAGATTAGATCAAAACACTCCGAATGGGAGAAGCTGTGCTAAGGGTCGTCGTTGATAAAACCCAGCTACATTCCTAGATGTGAGGTAGCTTGGTGAGTTAGAAAGGACCCAAATAAAACTAGAATCAGAGCTCACATCTCTCATTATTCAGCTGCATTGTGGTGAACAATTTAATGAAACTCTCCAAGCCCCAGTTTCCTCATTTATCAAATTTAGCTAAAAGTTTCTACTTTACAGAATTGTTGAAAAGATTGAAGATATATTATATAAATAGCCAAGTGATAATGAGTAGCAGTAGTAATTTTAATCACTACTTACACCAGCAAAGAGAAAAAAAAATAATTGAATGTGAATCAAAGATAAAAAATTAAATAGAATTTTAGAATTTAGGGAGATTTTAACTTGACAAAGTTCAAACAAAGATGAAGAACAACATAAATAGTGGAAACTATAAATAACAAAATTCCACCTAAAATTTAGATATTAATTTTTCCAGTTAAAAGTAGTGAATATTTTGGTTTCATTATTTTAGAGTCATATTGGTTATTGCAAAATCACTGCAGAATCTAGGATATTTTTAACAGTTCTAAACGAGGCAAAAGTTGAAATACACATTTATAGATTAAAAGCCAAAGATGTTTGTGAGGAAAAAAATGAATTTTAATCCTACAATGAGACTTTTGTGTGAATTGTAGACATACAAGAAATACTTAAAATGAAAAATTTCCCCCTTTATTTCTATACAAATCACAATGATTCCACTAACTCAAGACAACCAAACTAATTCTTAAAAAGGAAAATAATGCTTTATTACTTAAAAAAATCCAGGTCTGTATAGTAGTTGAAACTGACAAGATCAAATAAATCTGCACTTAAAAATATTTCCATTTACTCTTCCAAGATCTTTGATTCAATATTTCAAAAACTAGTTATTCACAGTCATTATGACAATAATAATTCTTCTTATTAGACTAATTACAATTAGGGAGATTGTCAAGTTCTTACTATGTGCCAGGAAAATTTACCAGTAAAAACATGTTTACATATATTAACCTATTTTATCTTCCTAACAACTCTTTGAGGTAGATACTGTTATTAATTTTCCCGTGTAGATGAGAAAATGAAGCATAGAGAAGTTAAATATTTCATTCATAGTCACCCCAGTAATAAGGAGTAGAGATAAAAATAGTCTATTACAGCATTTCATTCTCTCACCATCCACTTCATTGTATCTATAATTACTTAAATGGAACACTCCTGTACCTGGGATCTTATAATTCCTCACAACAGCTGGCTTTCCCAGGTCTTCCTGTTGGAGGTAGCTAATAGTGAGTAGCTTCTGTCATCTAAACTGGGAGAGAGGCAGATTCAATTTTTCTTCCTGGAGCTTCTCTCACAGGCATTGTTCTGAGTAAAGGATCTGCACAACATTTTCCAATCTTATTCTCATATACTGGGCTGATACAAAATATAGGCGTTTGCTTCTGTTGAAGTCTTGGTGCCATAGAGGACAATTGTTCAGAGAGCTCAGGGAATGGTATGACAGAATTACACAATTAAATAGGAATCTTGAACTTGTAAACCTCCATTCTGCTAACAGCAGTTTAAAGAGATTGCTTAGCTTTCAAGAAAATTGTCATTTTTATGTGGATCAGATTTGAGCTGCTGTTCTGACTTCTTCGTAATCAATTTGTACAGTGAAATATTCTTCATGAGGTGCCAAGTGGGCTCTCGTGACAAGCAACAGTGAAGGTCCTTGGTGAGACTTTCTTATGTGCCTCATTTCATGAAGAAGCAGAGTGAGTGCTCCAGGGTTACGGCAGAATATATCATTGTTGGTTCTGCACTGCTGTGGGGAATAGCTTTAGCAAGGGGACAGTTTTAATTGTACATAAAACAGGGGTGAAGAGAAGTTCACCAAAACAGACATTCTTAACAGTTATGTGGAAGTATCATGTAAAACAAGATTTTATTCCTTCTGTAAATGTAATTTTGTCCAGAACAAGAGGAAATTCCTTTAAAACAAAGAACTGAGGAGACAAGGTACTATTGGAAGGAACCATTGCTAATGGCTGTTTCTATGGACTAAATTAATTATTGTTGTATATCTATGCATATATATTATTGGAATTGTCCAGTGTCAAACCCTTTCATTTCTATGTATTTTAGAAGGTCACACTTGGATTCTAGGTTGTTACTTTATCTTTATGCTATTATATGGGTAGTGATATGTTCAAGTTATCTTTTAGCCTGTGGAGAGATAACATGATTGTGTTATAAAGACATGGCAGAAATCAATCCTTTTGGTTGCCATGGTTTCATCTGAAAGATCTGACTCCCAATCATTGTGGAGTGGAAGACTGCATTTTCACAGTGGAGTGAAGAGGACGTTGCTCTGGAATGACCAAGGTTAGTGCTGACGAAGCCACAGAAGACAGACTGTGAGCTAAGATGGACACAGAAGACAAATTAAGAAAATGAAGAAAGAAAAAAATAAGCAAAAGTGACCCATACGTTTTTCCTTCATATGAAGGCCCATGACATATATGTAAGGCTAGAGCATTGGAATAACAGGGACTTTGTACATAGAGTAAGATTTAGCAATCACAGTTTTGCCTCCTAAGAAGAAAATGTATTACCTCTGAATATTCACGTGGTATTACTTTATAATACAGAGGGCATTCTTGGCAGGGAGAAGACTTAGATTCTATACCATCTGGTAAAGCAGGTGTGCTACTCTAAAGCAAGTTCTGGATTTCACTTTTCTTCTATATGATTAAAGATGTTGTAATAGTTGCCCCCAATACTTCAATGGGTTGTTTTCATTTCCATCAGATAGTTGTTTAAAAGATGATTTACCACAGTGATTAATAACAGAGTCTGGAGGAAACTTACCAAGAATTAAATCATGGCTCTACTACTTAGAAGCTACTCACCGTCTCTCAGTGTGTGCAATGGAGAAAATGATGTTATTTACCACTCAACATTGTAAAAAGAGTAAATGAGATAATGCATACAAATTACTTAGCACGGTTACTGGCAAATAACCATGAGCCTATAAATTTTATTTTTTAATTGGAGTTATGATAAATATCATCAAAGTAATTGTAATGCTATGTTATAAGTGACTATCATGCAACTCAACATTAAAGGTAAATATTTTTCTCTAGAAAATTATTTCTATTAATAAAATGATTACAAAAGTATTTCCAAATGTAAATGTACATGTTACATTAGCTCCACTCAATCAACAAAATTTCACTTTAACTTTACAAAACCACAAGATATTCTGCATATGTTTTGCAGAAGAAATTATTGTGCCTACATGCAATTGCTGTTTGAAGGTGCTTGAACACTGTGTATGTGATAGAGTAAAGGAGGAGTCACAGAGGAGTAAGGATTAGAATGTTGCTATAAGAATCTCAAAATGTGTATTCCTCCAATGTCCATTTGAAGACAAGCGCTCTGTCAAAGCTGAGAAAGGATGCATGTATATTATCATCTTAGTAAATGTCTCAAGACAATGTAAATATTGCCATACTTAATCTTGGTCAAAACTATTTTGCTGAAAGTGAAAACAGTTAACTAAAAGCCAGTTCTATTTAGAGTAAGGGACATTTTTTTTTTCTGGAGTAACCAAAGGAAATTTTTACATGTTATGAAATAGCTTTCTAGACTTAAAAAGTCACTGTAATATATTCCCCACTGGATGATATTTGAGGGAATGCATTTGAAAAAGTTTTGGTCCAGGCTATAAATTACAACCTATACAAATGTTTGCTTCAGACTTCTGGGTAAACTACCAAACTTCAGCAAATATAACATGGAGCCAAAACGCCTTGAAGTACTTTGGGTTAGGGTGAATATTTCATATAGCACTCTAAGGCCAAATACTGTTTGACTTTCATCATTTTGTAGATACTAATATTTGAATATAATTTGATGAAACTCTGGTATTATTTCAGAAACATACTTCTCAATAGCACAGAAGAATAAATGCCTCATATTTTAACAAACACACTTGGTTTCCTTTCTATTACAAATTAAAATGCACATAGAAATAAAGGGAACATAGTTGAGGACACAGCAAGCATCCAAAAGAGAATATATTTAAAAAACTAGTTATATATTTATAAAAGCCCATCATACTGAGGTCATGCAAAGATATGCAGAGTGCAGACACATTTTAATGAATAGTTGGATGGTTTATTGTCTTAAACCTACAAGATCCTTGTTATTTCCAAGGACTGGGCAACAACTTGTTAGCTCTTTTTAATTATTCCCCACTTAAGATTATATGGAGGTTTGACTAAAAGTTATTGACTCTGGACTTTCTTGGCTAGATTCTTGAGGGATCTCTGAGGAACTGGAAATGTCCAATGCTTTGAGATACTCAATCCCCTGGGTTAGCACACTACTTATCAGTTTGACGTGTGGAATCTAAAGAGGGATTTGGCCAATTCAAATCAACACTCTAAGACTTAGTCATTTGAGGTGTCATTAATGTGGTTGGAGTCACACACACTAGGATTCAAGTCTCTGCCATAAACTAGCAGTGAGATCTTTTACAATTTATTGATCACTGGTAATATTTATTTTTAAAGACGAATAACCAAGACGAATAACCAAGATGAGACACTTAGTATAGTGACTGATGGATAGTTAGAAGGTACTAATTTTTGTATCTGTGATCTAGATCCAAAATTTCTGATATCATAGGAAGGAAGATTCTCTAGTCACCCCCAGATCCAATTTGGACAGTATATTTGTAAATATATAAGCAATAGAGAAGGAACCTGAAAACCAGCAGTAAAAAAATTGCAGCTTGAGTTTGGTGATCAATGTCCCTAAGACACTGGCTTTCCATCGTGGAGATGTGTAAAGTGAGTCCAGCAGTTGGCCAGTATGAAATGGCTATGATAGCAAACCTTGGCAAAAAGAGATGCTATGGGACTTCCATGACAAGCTCAGAAGGGAGCTGCCATCATGTTTCTGTGAGCCAGGTGGGTAAGGTCAGGCACAGCATGGAATCACAGGAGCACCACAGGCTGGTGGAATCTGTGTTGCTAGGGCCCTCCCCGTGCACTATTTAAAGCAATATGGCAATGACACAATTTACTGATGCTAGCAGAAAACCAGTCCTGCCAAGAAGCAGTTGTACTATTGGCTCAGCCAAGGAAAAATACCAAAGGCCAAGGGCAAAGCCGTGAGGGATGACTAAGGACGTTTTCCTGTAGGATAGCTGCCTGCTCTGTGTCATACTGACAAACAGGATAATTTTGGAATTATTCATTTCTTTCCAATACACCTTTTGAGAACATTCTATTTTCTTGACATGGTGCTAGGTGTTGTTGGAACAGTGATGGGTATGACAAATTTCCTTTTTTATAAAGTATACTATAAGGGAGATTGGCAATTAGTAAAAACAATCAAGTAATTGTGTAATTAACGGTATGGTAAATCAGTTCAGAATATTTTAGGAGCATGTAGTGGGGCAATCTCTTGAAACCAGAGGTTTGGAGGTAAACCTTCCTACGAATTGCTTTACTAAATGTTAGCTTCCATATATGAGTCACATGCTTCATCCAGGCTGGTAACAGACAACAGAAGGAGAAGTCAGATGGATTCATTGCTGGTGCAAGCCTGCTGGCAAGTTTGGCTAGAGCGTATTCTGCACTGTGTAATGCTCTGCAGAGTTGAGCTATTGAGAGGGCATGATAAGATATGCTCTGTGAGCAGTGAAGTACCAGGGTAATGATTCCAGCTAGAAACAGAGGACCTATCGCCTGAAAAAAAATTTAGAGGCTCTTCTGCGTCCACCAGTACATCTTATAGATGAGAAAAAAGAGGCACAGGTAAATATAGTAATGTACCAAAATCATACAGCCAGTAAATGCAGGGATGGAACTAGAAACTGTTCCTTTCACTCACAATCCACCGACAATGAAGAGGAAGAGGAAAACCTTTGCAATACCCTACCCCAGTAACATTACTCCAAACATGAAAAATTCAGCCAGAGCCAAGTCTTCTTAGTGATATGCTAGGTTAGGTTGTATCATAATTTCACTCCTGTGATAACATTTGATTCTCACAACCAACACCACAAAGCAAGGGAAAAAAAGTGACTGAAGAACAAGAACACTACAGCTGATATTTCTTGACACCAGAGTCTGACCCACCAATTTTGGAACACATTTCGCTGTTGAAAGATTTGCCACAATCTCTTAAATTAACCTGAACAAGTACAAATATTTATGAACATCTATACTGGAATATAAAGTAGTACATATCTATAATACATCTGTAATTTTTTATGCATGTGTATGATATGATATGCACATATGTGATGTGATAAGCATTTTTGCTTATTTCTTTTCTTTATCAATATAACATAAGCTTCACAAAGTAAGGAATTTTGTCTGTTTTACTATGGAATTCTCCATGCCTAAAATATTTCTGGCACATGGTAGGTACTCAATAACAATTTACTAGATGAATAAAAGAACATGTATACATTTGCATATACACATGTGGGTACATCTGTTCAAGTGTGAATATTTTGTTTTGTACATGCACACATGTCATGCACATGTGACAATCCTCAGAAATCTAATCAAATATATTAAACTTATAGTTTAAATCTGATACTAAGGTGATAGAAGTTCCAAGTTCAATGGAATTTCACCTTGGTCTACATTTTAAAGCTTTTTAAAAAATTAAGGCAGGATTAAGACATTTTCTATCATGCAAATTGAAATAGTATCATCTTATCAAGATACCTGCTTCTTTGACCACATCATAGTCTTGCTAGGGCTGTTTCCTTACTCAAAAAATGGAGTAGGTAATCAAGGGAGAGGAAATAACATGTCAGTTGCCATAATGGTAGTTGGGATCAGAACAAAGATTGGAGTATAGGTTCCTGACTGCTAGGTCAGTTCTGCTACTATAGTAGCCATTTGGCTCCTGGCTCCATCTGAACCAATTTATTCATTAGTATATCCCACAAAGATTATTAATTGTTATCTTCCAGGTGCTACTTAGATGCTAGAGATATAACAGCTTGCAAAAATGTTGTAAGTGCTCCAATGAAGCTCTTAGTCCACTAGGGAGGAGTGGTATGGTCCAAGGTATCCTGTTGGATTTACTGATTCAGAGCCAAGCTCAAAAATTGAAGATCAAAATCTGTCTGATTGCCTTTGACCTGCCCATGCTCATTAAGCCATAACCTAATTATCCCTCTCTCTTTTTAAAAAACTGTTGATATTTATTTATTTGTTTGTTTGTTTATTTATATGTGGTGCTGAGGATAAAACCCAGTGCCTCACAATGCCAGGCAAGTGCTCTACCACTGAGCCACACTCCAACCCCAATCCCTCTCTTTTAAAAATAGATTTGCTTTGAGTTTTGCTGCCTTCCACAGAAGCTTTCAAATAGGTTTTGTGGAAAAGAAATTCTCTTCATAATTCTTCTAACTTGGAGGTAATTAGAGTCCTTTGGAATTCAATGCCCTGTGTCAATTTCAGTGTGTCAGTGTCCCTTTTACATCTCAGTTTTGTGTGTAGTCTTTCCTTCTTTCCTTCATTCTTCTGTCTCTAGCCATACTCTTGTCTTAAACTTTTTCCTATTCTCTTAAATTCTACAAGGGCTGTGGTGATTTGCGGACATGATTCCTTTCATGACAAACCCTTCCATTTCAGGTAGGTATGATGAGGTATGCAGAACATGGCAGTCCTGGCAGCTTCTACGAGAGGCGAGACCTGAGTGGGAAGCTCAGGCTGTGTGTGGAGAAGTTGCCTATTCAGGCATTAGTTTTAGGGTTAATGAGGAAGGAACTTCTCACTATAACTTCTCTATAACATCCTTTGCTACTATCTTCCCTATAAAATTATCAATCTAATATAAACCAAAACTAATATGCTGTAATACAAACAATAATGTGTTGTGATACAAATAAAAAATAATATGATTCCAGAGTTTCAATGATTACATTCGTGGAGAGGAATTTAAGTCTGATAATCATAAAAAAGCAGTAAATTAGCAAAAAGAAAAGTAGAATTTTATTTAAGCTTTTTTGTTTGTTTGTTTTTGGTACTGGCAATTGAATCTAGAAATACTATTCCTTTGAGCTACATTCACGGCCCTATTTATAACTAAATAAATAAATAGATAGATAGGTTTCTTAGACAGGGTCTTGTTAATTTGCTGAGGCTCTCATTAAGCTGACAAGGCTGGCTTCAAACTTCCAATCCTCCTACCTCAGCTTCCTGTGTTGCTGAAATTACAGATGTATAACACCATGTTGATACTTTTTTTAAATGATAAAATTGATCTTCAGGCTCTAGTGTTTCAAATTACATTATTTGATTGGCATTTGATTATGGTTACTGTGAAGGGGAAATGGCCAAACTTCTAAAAATCTAAATAAATTAGGAATGCTTATGGAATTTTTCCCCCAAAATGCCCATTTATTTAACAGAGGGTAAAATGAGAATTTTGTGATGAAAAAATAAAATCACTTGATTCCTCTGTTAATTAATTAATTAATCTATTCAAACACTGACTGATTCTCTACTATGCAAAGTGTCATACAATGCGGGCAGTACAAAAATAAATAAAGCAGCATTTGTTTTCTAGTGGAAATATAGCCAAATAATTAGAATAAAAATTTCCATAAGGCACCTAAAATACATGTTTTGGCCAAATATTAAATAAGGAAAACTGGGTTTAAAGGTGATGATAATAGCATATATGTATTTTCAGACAACATTTTAAATGACTTAAGCATATGAAGCCTTTTAATCCTCAGAATAATCCAGAGAAGTGGTACTCTGAGAAGTGGTGTTATGAGAAGTGGCAAGTATGTGCCCCAGATTTCTTTCTTTATAGACTTAATCCCCAAAGTTATATATTAATGGAGTTTGAGAGATGGGACTTTTGGAGAAGTTGCCCACTTAGGCATTAGCTTTAGGGTTAATGAAAAAAGAACTTCTCACTATAACTTCTCAAAAACATCGTTTGCTGAATGGGAAGAGATCTTTCTCCACTTAGATAGACTGATCCATTTATAGATGAGTCCATCCTTATATTAATGGATTAGTAGATTGATGGGTTATTGCAGGAGTGGCTCTGTCATAATGGTGAGCTCTCTCTGTTTTACTTTTTCTGTCTTGACATGAGCTGCTGTGTGTTACCTCAGGACTCTGCAGAAATCATTACTGCAAGAAGTTCCTCACCCAATAGAGTCTCTTGACTTTGGCTGGACTCTCTAGTCTTTAGAGCTATAAGAAATGAAGTTCTTTTCTTTATATTTACACAGTCTATTATTCAGTTATAACAAAAGAAAATGGACCAATACGAGAAAATGCTGTTATTATTATCATTATTAAATATGAAAAAATTAAGCAAAATTTGAGGTCTTGTACAAGTTGTCACAAAAGTAAGTGGCATAGGTAAAATTTAAACCCAGAGCGCTCTAGACTCTGTGCACTTACTACTTAAACCACTGGTTCTTAGAATGTATTAAGTAATCAGTGACCTATAACAGTATGAAAAGACAGCCTACAACACTTGAGGAACAAGAATAATAGAGGTCATGACCTGAATTACCTACTATCAGTTCCTACAGAAAGAGTGCCTGGTTGGTTGATACCTCTGTAAATTATTCATTGCTACTAGTTAATCAAGTCATAAATTTAAATAAATAATGATGAAGTAAAAAAAGAAAAGAAAACTAGAGGGAGGTTATTTGTTTGCCACTTCATCCTCTGTTTAAGTTGTTTTTATTTTAAGACATAGTTTTGACTACTATCATGACCACTAATAACTGGTGAAGAGTTTATGTTTACATCTTCTACATTTCTAGAATATTTTGATGTCTTCATATCGCTAAAATAAGAGGTAGAAAAATTCTTTATGAACAGCTGTCCTTGTCTTTTCCTCTAAGTTTGTTTGAAACCTCATTTCACTGCTGATTGCAAGTAACAGGTTCTTCCTTGATGTCTGCTACTGTCCATATAACTCATTCATTTGTTAAAAGACAGAGACAATAGACTGTGAAGTATTTGGGGATAATTAATTGGAAATAAGAGCACATACATTTTGCAATTTAGAAAAGTCACTGTAGTGGAAAGAGTGTAGGTTTTTCTGCCATTCATAGTCTGCTCTTATGTCTTTCCTATTTGGGAGGATGGCTTCTAAAAACTGAACTGATAGCAACACAGCTTTGTCATCCCTTGAAAAGAATATAAACAGGAATACTCAACCACAGAATAGAAGACAGAGGTAAAGATACTTACAGATGTTCAACAATTAAAAAAAAAATAAGAGATTTAAAAACGGAACATTTCTCCTTATCAATGTGGTCCCAGATAGAAGTGAGGATTGAATGCACTTTTTAGCAAACTGATCCAGCAGAGGAAAAGAGGAGAACAGGAGCAGTGTTGCTTTGCCAGTTCTGCTACAGCCATGGCTCCCATGTTAGCCTGCTTCCAAGATGGACCCCAGTGGTCCTTG
The DNA here is from genome assembly GCF_052094955.1 of Ictidomys tridecemlineatus. Taxonomy (NCBI): domain Eukaryota; kingdom Metazoa; phylum Chordata; class Mammalia; order Rodentia; family Sciuridae; genus Ictidomys; species Ictidomys tridecemlineatus. The sequence continues at coordinate 56,302,995 of NC_135487.1, forward strand.
GCCTCCTAGTATTCACATCATTATACCAGGGTTGGTGTGTTGGTCTAGCTTTATGTGGCAAAAGTTATGTCATATGGTTCTGCTTTGGAGTAAGAATCACTGCATTGTCTGTCCTGTGTGCTCCACTCACTGCATATCCCCTCAGTAGCTTGGAAAAGCCATGTTGTGAGCACCTTAGAAAAGCCCACATTGTGGTCTCCTGCCAACAACACCCTGAGAGATCTTGGAAGCAAATTTTGCACATTTGTCAAACCCTGCCATCGTAAATATAGCCTTGCAAGAGACACTGATCCAGAACCATTAGGTAAACCCTCCTGGAATTCTGACCACAGAAACTGAAGTAATCAATGTGTGTTGTTTTAAGCTACAATATTTGAGAGGTAATTTATTCTGTAGTAAAATATACTAAATACGTTTCGGCACCTCTCTTTTAGAGATGGTGCTGTTTCTGCAGACACAGTGAGCTTTCTCAGAGCTGGTGGCTTCTCTGAGCAGCAGCAGTTCTGCTGCTTCATGCATAGTGTGTCTCTGCAGTACTGCCACCCTAAGTGAGACACGCTCCATGCTGCCATCCAACACAAAGGATGGCAATAACGAACATCTTAGGTGTTCAGTCCCCAAGGCCAAAACATGTGCACTACCAATTTATCAACATCCACAAAAGTGGAGACAAGATCCTGTCAGGGATCAGCCTCCAATCTGGATTTGACTTTAGCTTTTTTGTCACTGTTTCAAAGACATCTTACATTCTTGGATATTTTTGACGTTTGAATCATGTGTCAAGATGTTGTTGATTCTAGTGATGGCAACGTTTCATCTCATATGCATAGCAGATTGTTAAAACATGCCGAGCTGTGGTTCTCCTTTCCATTCTGCTGTTCCCAATTTTATTGTCACTTCAGAAATAAACTACAACATATAAAGGAGCACTGAGAAGGCGGCTTTAAGAGCCCTGGGGTAGAGCTAAAAGCAGCTCCCTTGATTTTATGTTTGAGCCATCTGGTGCTTACATCAGCTACCACTTGTTTTCAAATATATATTATTTGCGACTTTGTAGAGCTGAATAACATGAGCCCCTTTGGTACAGCAAATATTGTCAACGTACAGTGATTTAAATAAAAGAAGGAGCTAGTCATTTCATATGAGTCTGTGTGGATAGAGGTTGATAACTTCACTGCACTGAGAATAGAAAAGTTCTTATGCTATGAGAAGTGGCTGAAACTTTGTCCTTCTGGAAACAGGGAAACAACCTCAACTTATACAGGGAAGCTACTTAACGTCTGGAGTCAAACCTAGTATTTATTGAGTGCTCACTATATCCTAGGCACTGTGCTAAACACTTCAAATGCTTTATCTAATCCAAGCCTATATTAGAATGAATTAGATAATACTGATGATCAACCCTTAAAATTTCAGAGAATTAGCCTAACAATTGTTTATTTATTTGCCATGTATCTTTGTATATCCTTCGGTGACCGGGGTAACCTTCTTGTTAGTGTAGCATGTGGAAAGGGCAAACTTTCTCCTGGCTAGACTTGGAAGAGAAGGAGTGTTATGTAGTGGCTCTTTCATGCTTTGTTCTGGAAACTCCAAATATCATGATTGCTCAAAATGTCATTGGTCAGAACAAGTCACATGCTCTTGCTTAAACTATTCCCAAATGCCTGGATAGAAGAGAACCAGAGAACCAGAAATAGATAAGCCCTGGAAGTCTCCAAAACACTTTCACAGATTAATTATTGGTGTTGAAACCGTAACACAAAGAGATAAAGTGACTTTTCAAGGCATTTACCTGAGAAGTGGTAGAACTGCATGAATCCAAACCCAGGTTTATTAAAACTCAAAGCCCATGTTCTTATTAAGCAATACATATGGAGGAGAGAATTCCTGGGTAGAGTGCCAATGATCAAGGAAAGCTGATGTGTCATATGGTATCTACTTTTCTTGAAAAATATACTTTATATATTTTTTCCAAATATTTATTTCAAATCACTTAAATGAATGAAGGCAGGGACCATTTGAGTACTACTGAAAGCTCAAATTCCTAGGATAGTGTCAGAAACATAAAAGTGTTTATAAACAACTTTGGTTGAAATCAGTTGAATGAATGCCTATTTTGTGCCAGATATTACTTTACAATACTGCAAGCATCAGGGTATACATTTGGGATTGCTTTAGGAATGATAAGGATGTTTCCAATGATGTACACTTCCTTCCTCATTGATACAGTACAATTAAGCTATATCATAAATCACTCACTCTACCGTAAATGTAGCAATTTTTTGGCATAATCCTTTCTACTATTAAGACCAAATGGTGGAGTATTCAGTTTTTTGAGTTATTTTAGCTTCTCCATCTTTTGCCTCCATGAGTATTGCTGGAGCTACAAATTTCAGCACAGATTACCTTTTCCATCTGAGACTATTTTCATTGAAATACTACCTTCCCAGCCATTCACAGATTTTTTTTTCTGACTTGTTAAATTATATGTGGCATAAATTTTAAAGTTGAAACTGTACTATTTTCTTCAGTGTTCATTCCTCCCCTAAATCCTGGAATGTCATTTTCTGTCCCTTTACAGAAACTCTCCCAACTCATACTTGCTCTTCTCAGAGTTAAGGGGTGACTATTTTGATCCTCATCCAACTTTTCTTTACTTATTGTTGTGGAATTTTCTTGAATACAGCCCTTTGTGCAAAGACACTATGACCACAGCTATGGAGACACCAATTTCTCATTAACGTCCGAGACAGCTCATTTACAAATTCTTAGACCTTTCTGTAAGTGAGTGAGCCATGCTTAGCTTCTGAACCAGCTCCTGAAACCACAACCTCTATTGGAGTCCAAAGGATGCCACTACCATTCACTTCTTTTTCTTATCTGAATCACTTAGGAAAAAGAAATGGACCATACTTTTCCATGATAGAGGAAAATCTTCTTGCAGTATTTAGGGCAACAATCAGATTATTAGAAGTGTTTAGGGAATTTGATTCCTTCAACAATCTTGAAATATACCACCTGTCAAACTATGAGATGAACCTCACCTAAGTATTCACTGTTTTAAGTGTACAATACATCTTTTACATATAACTTAGAACACCTACATATTGGGTATTTATGTTGTCTCAGGGATCAGCATTATGAAAATAATTTACCATATCATAATGCAGTACTCCACATTTTATGCCTCTAGGAAGGATTTTTATAGATATGGTTTATAAGTACTTAATTAAATAATATTGCACACACCATCAGGATTGCTACTGCAATTTCTCCTACCTTAACACAAAAAATGCAAGCATCACTCTTTTACAATATGCAAATATTACTCTTTAATAGTCATCTTTCCTTCTTCAAAAGTGTGAGCATTGAAAGATTCTGTAAAAGATGAATCTCATTACAATCATTAAAGAAAAATCTAACATACTTTAAGTCATAAGGAATTTCAATCATACTTTCTCTTATTTGCAAATACATAGTAAGACAGAAAAATTGAGAAATAAACTGCCTAATGAACTATTCATATGATTGAGTATTTCAGAGACAGTCATACATATATGTATGCACACATAAATGTTTCTAGTGTTTGAATATATACACAAAGAACATATTCAGGTAGATTTGTGTGAGACAAAAAGGAAAGATTAGAAATTAGGACACCTGGAATTTTATATTTCTCTTTACTTATGTTTAAGGTCTTAGGCAAATTACATAACTTTGTACAGCCAGCTACAGAAATAAGATTTTAAATCAGGGCAAAAACAGGTATTGGTGCCTCCTTTCTGCATGTGGTACACAGAGCTAATCAATCAAAGCACTGGTCTTGTTCATTGGTCTCAAACCCCTTTTCAGGGCTGGGCTCCAGGTAGTGGCTGCCTTTGATTTGATTTTACAATATAAAGTCCATCGGTTATCTCATGCATATCACCTTAAATGAGCATTCTGCAAGCTCATTCTTTAAAATACACCTCAATATTGAAAGAACTTAGAGCCTGAAAATAACCCATTCTCATTCATGCATATAATAGCAAACAGAACAAGTGCCCCAAGAGTGAAAACTTCTTTATCTTTAATCACACTCTTATTTTCCTTTTCCTCCTTTTTTTTTTTTTCTTTTTTTTTAGAGTTCCATCTTGACAATGACTCTCCTTGACCTCACTCTAGTCTGGTTCCTCTAAGTCCCCCAGGGCTCCACACTGGCCTCTGTCCTTGTTGCAATTGCTTTGCCCAGCTGTAGCAAGAGTCTTGATCAGTCAGCTTGGAGAGAATCCCTCCTCATCAATTTCTGATGACTCTCTCTTATCTGATAAAATTCCTCACCCTTACCTCATCAATTTCTGATGACTCTCTCTATCTGATAAAATTCCTCACCCTTACATTCCCCAGGAGATATGGATCATCCTGGCCTGCCTTAACAAAGAATTCTGCTAGATATATTTAACTAGAATACTCCTTACCGCTGAAGTTTCCTCTTCATAATTATCCCCCATTGACCTCCCACTGTGCTGCTTCATTATAAATGCCTACCTTTGCTTGCTGTATTCAGAAGTGAGCCCAGTTCTAAACTGAGGTCTTCTCTCCCATTGCAATTTTACTGCCTCAACTACTGCCAGCTCTGTTTTTTTTTTCCTTTGATGTATAAGTAAGCAAAGGTGCATTTTGTTTTACAGCACATTCTCATGAGAATTCAACAATAGAAACTTCCAAATCTCTTGACATAGGCATTATCAGGAAAAAGTATTTCTTTGCATTTGACCTAAATATAGGAACATACACTGACCTTTCTATTCTTAGGTTTTTGTAACACAGATTTCATTTACTTATATATCCTTCCTCTAAAGAATCAGGTCAAGATTGTAAAAATTACCTATATTGTGAAGCAATTTAATTCTTCTTTTTTTCCCACTAATATTAAAAATTCTACTGAGAATACACTTTCTAGAAATAAGATTATATTGGGAACTATATTTTTCCCATAACATATGTTTATTTTTTAGGCACCAGAGTATGTTAACTTATAATTTTCACTTACCCTCTTTTTGAATGACCAGTCTCTTCTCTAAGTTTTTCTGTCTTTTAATAATAAGGTTATTTCTAGCATTTTGGAATGAATAATTAATTGCCTAGCCTAGAATCTGCCTGGTATCAAAGTATTAATGCCTGAATTAATTTTCAACTTATAACTGTTTTCATTTACACCTACTTCCTTGGTAGTTATTTAAGGCAATTTCATCTTCCCTGTCTGTGGCTTATATGTTAATGTATTTCATTTTAATGAACACTCTTTAAGCTGTAAAAGTAGGCCAGACGCTATCAGAATGTGTCATAAGGGGAAAAATCTGACTCAAAGATAAACCTTTTAGATGGAAAGGTTTAAAATGAATGATACAATGGAGATTTTTTTTTTAATTCATAGCACACACATAACTAATCCAAAATATATTACAATAACAGCTTCCATCTTTTTTTAAGGAATTGAACACAGATGACTCACATCTGTTTATGTGTAGTTTTTAAAAATTTTACCTAAGACTATGGTTATATATATGAGCCATTCTGGAAAAGAAAATGGTTTACTAGCTGATAGTTTTTAAAATACCTTGTTTGACTAAACTCAAATTTGGTTGAGTATGTATTTATAGCCCAAGTATCTTTATGCTATTAGCATACTTGTAATAATTATATTTACTTAGGTATAAAATTCTTTATTTAATATATTTACTTTTGCTAATATCAAACATCTTCATCATAGACCATCTTAAAAATAAGATTTAAAGTAAGTTAGGCTTTAGATGAAAGGCTGTTTTATTGCAATAACTAAGTCAGCATCCTAAATGAAAATTCATTGTTTTAATTAATCCTTTTGAAAATTAATAAAACCAATTTTGTTGTTTGGATTTCATCCTTATGTCTTTTAGACATATTAGATACTAGAACAGGCCAATAAAATGTTTACTATTATATAAATAATTTTAGTTAACTTTCCAACTCTTGAAGGATTTATTTTCTAAAATTTTTTTCTATTATTGAAAATCTGGGAATTAAACAAGTATAAACCAGACAAGTATCAATCAAAAACTAATTGCAGATGATGTTAATTTTTTAATTAGACAACATATTTCTAATTATAGATAATAATTTAGAATTAAATATTAATATAAAATCAAACCATGGACCTTCTTTCTGTTTATAAATGAATTTTTTTAATTATAAACATTGTTTGGCTTGAGCATTTCTTATAACTGTATATATAGATGAAAATGCTAAGTACCTTTTTGAAGTAGTCTTTACAGATGTTCTAAAGTGCCTGATATATGTTAAAAGTAGAAGTAGTAAAACACAACAAATTTTGTACATTTATTTCATTAAAATTCTTATGAAATATTTTGAGAGGTATGGCATTAGCCAAACTCTCTCTGTAGAATAGTATACATTGTATGCTGGTTCTTGGGAGCATCATACCAGTGTGCTTCTAATGAGGCAAGAGTAACCATTGTTCCTTATGTCTATGGGTTTTGTTTTACTTTGCTGTGTACATAGTGTACATAAAGGACAAAAGTAGAATTGGTAAACTAATTTTGTATGTTTTGTGTTAAAATTTTTAGTAAAGATTGTTTTTTGAAAATTTAAGCATGATAGTTCACTGGGTCAGTAAAGAGCCAAAATGCTTATATTTTGAAGACATTTTCAAATTAGAATTATTGTTACATGTGTGCAGTTTACTCAAGACTCTTGTGTACATAACAGACAAATTGAAACATCTAGTCTGTCTAGATGTTTAGAAGTACCTGATGTATATTAAATATACAGGAAGTAAAATATCACTTTGTAAATACCTTTTTTACTAAAATTGAAATAAAAGATTGTATTTTAGGAAGGAATTGTGAAACCACCGCTGTGTGAAGTATAGTACCATCTGTACTTGTTCAGTGATGTAGAGAAGGTGGGAGGGAGGCAACTGCAAAAGGTCATATGTTAGTTCATACTTGAACATTTCAGACATCATTTTTTTGTATGTTTTGTACATCTTGTTTTGCTGTATGTATAGTGTATATAATGTAAAAATAAGTTCCAATTTTGCAATGACTAGTCTCTAGATGATAAAGATATTGCCAGCATATGACCATGTAGTTAGCAAAATTAGTACATTTTGTACATTGTGTGTGGGTGGAAATTCATAAGAAAATTATCCTCTGTAAATGACTTTGGATTAGGAATTTGTTTAAGATCTCTAAATGTTATATGTAGCCTGTACATGCCCACTGGACTGAAAGTAGGGAGAAGGAATTGAGGAGAAAATGGGCATATTAGAGAAAATACCTCAAATTATAACCATAGATTATTGCTATGTGTGCAATTTTATTTACCAGGACTGTGTGCATAGTGGACAAATTCTTATGTGAAATACCTAGTCCTTCTAGATATTTAGAAGTGTTTGATCTATTTAAAGGCAGAAGTAGTAGAATATGACATTTTGGGAAATAGATTTTAAAAAATAAATTTAAAAAAATCAAACAATGGTATTAATCTCTCAGTTAGCATAGGCCATTTTTATAGCTGTTGGAGGGAACCTGTTTGATCCAGGGGAATATATTAGTTGCTAGGATAGTTTCTGTATTAAGGAAGAGGGAGTCACTTAATTAAGAGGTAAAGTGTTTGCAAGTAGGAAGTCATTTATTATATTGGTATTTCTTACTCAACTGTACCCTATTTTGACTTCAAGTTTCAAGAAAGATAACTTTGGGTGAATCTATATTCCTGGGTAGAAGTTCCTCAAAGACTTTACTCTACTTTTTCTTCTCTTTTTTGCTGGTAAAAGAATTTGGACAACATAGAAGAAATACTTGAGACCTAATTTATCATTTCTATTCATCAGAGAATACAGTAGGAACATTAAGTTCCTGGATTTCTTCTCTGGATTTCAACAATTAGGTTGCTAGGTGCCCTGCATGTGGAACCTGATGGAAAGCTAGGATGACAGACAGCAATTTAAGCATTTAAAGGGAAGTTTCTGAGTACAAAAACATCATGAATCCAATTATCTTCAATGCAGTATTTCTTCTGTGTTCTCTTGAAAAAAAAAACACCAAAAAGTCACCCCAAAAGTATTCAACAAATTTGCCTTTCTACAACGTCCCCAAAGTACACACACATTAAAATGAATAATTTTTCCCTTTAATAAATGGGTAGATGGCATATGTATCTTCCTAAGGAACACCACTTAAAATTCAATTTGAAATAAAGTGTTAATAGCCTTTTGAGTAATGGATTGAGAAGTTTTGTTTGGATATTGCTACCGTGTACTGCCTTTGCTTGCGTATTACAGATTTTATATTTTACCATATACCTCAGTTTAAACTGAACAGCTAGCCATGATTAATGCTGTTTAACCAGTCAGGCATGCCTTGAATGCCACTTCTGACTGCTAAGTAGGAGTTTAGAGACTGCAATTGTACTAAGCAGCAAAGAGTTTTAAGGTTGATTAATAATGTCTGCCAGGGGAGAGAGGTAGGAAGAAGCTGCCCACATACTATATTTCTTTCCCAGCCTTAGAAGAAGAGAATTTTCTTTCTGAATCTGGGTTTGTGATATTATTTGCTACATGAAACATACATTTTTAAAAAATTTACTACTCATAAAGACATATAAAGATGAAATAGATGTCTTCTGCCACAAAAAGAAAGTGAATTAATTTACTTCAGGTTGATAAAGAGTCCTGCTGAGTATGTACAGAGCATAAGACTAGCCAGTCTCAATATTTGAAGTTTAATATTTTTCTGAAGTATATTTCTTTCACAGATAACTTGGGAGAATGAAGCCCAAAAAGACCAATTAAAGCAAACAAAACATTTCTACTAAGACAGTTGCACTCAGTTTTTGAATGGATGGGGACCAACTCTGATACTTCTTTATTGTTCTCTGTAATCCTAGAGTTGAGAATATTGTCATGGTTTGGATGGGAGGAGTCCCCCCAAAACTCCTATTTTAATGCAAGAGTGTTCGGAGGTAAAATGGTAAGATTATGAGAGCTATAACCTAATCAGTGGAGTGATTCGTTTGATGGATTAATAAATCGAAAGGACTGCTGTACTGGGTGGTCACTACAGCCAGGTGATGTCCGGCCTCGCCTTTCTTATTACTGGAGGAAATAGGTCACTGGGGTGTCTCTTTGGGGATTATATCATGTTCCAGTGACTCCTTCCTCTCTCTCTGTTTCCCAGCTGCCTTAAGCCGAGCAGGTCTCCTCTGCTATCCCCTTCCACCCTGATACTGTGCCATGCTTCTAACTCACAGCAATGGAGTCAGCCATTAATGGGCTGAACCTCTGAAACCATAAGTTCAAAATTATCTTTTCCTTCTCTGAGTTATTCCTGTCAGGGGTTTTGGTTACAGTGATGGAAAGTTAATAAGATATTTTCAAATGTCCTTTGTCCTCAATGTAGTATTTACACCTAAACTTGAGGAAGACATTTCTATGAAGAACATCTATCAGATGATGCACATGTTCCTATTGAGGTTTTTACATATCAGTCAGAAAACTTAGTTAACAGTATATTCACGATGTAACAAAATTCAAGAAAACATGAATATACATGGTTGCTGTGATTAGATCATAGATCATAAAACATGGTATGAATTTTTGAACTTTGAATACTTAGAAAATATTATTTAGTGTACTGTAAGCTGTCATTTTTTTAGACCTTTTGTTTTTAAATGAAGATTAAATAGTTTGGGAATACATTCTGAGCATGCAGATATATCAAACTTTGATGCACAATAGCAGTATCTATATTGCAGTGAAGCCTGGGGTTTCCCTGTTGGGCTTTTTGAATTACTGAACTCACATTTCATATTTCCATACAATATATCTGTAAACCTTTCTGCCTTATGTGTCTGAAACCATCTGTTCATTGCCTAGTCAAGAGAATAGTCAGACAGAAAGGGGAAAGTGCTGAAGACAGGTGTGCTTAATTCAGTTAGTTGATGGGAAAGAATTTCTGGAATGCCTAAAGAATTGAAACAAGGTGGCAATTATGTAAAACTGAATGTTAAGATTTACTTAGCAATTCTAGCAGCATTTTCTACAATAATGTGTGTATGTTATATGTGCTTACATACATGTATATATATATATATGTGTGTTTACATACATGTATATAATGGTGCACACCTTATCTTGTATATACATAGCTATCAAATTGCAAAAATTTATTATTCTATTCTGTTAGTGATAATATTTTTAAATTAAATTTTATCCTTTTCACAATTTAATAGAACTAGACAAACTCACACTCATGTAACTACACTCAAAAAAAAAAAAAAAAAAGAAACCTGAAGACATATAGAGGGGAGTTATCAAAGTTAACAGTGGCAGGAAAGAAGATACATTGTTTTGTTCAATTAACCTATTTCTCATGTCTTTTTTTTATGACACCAGAAATATGTGCTTAATAAGAAGGTTCACAAAACAGATGTGTTGAATAGTAAAATGGAAACACCAGAACAGATGTATAATTTTTATTTTGCATGAGATGAATAGAGATATTGAGAATGCATTTTGCAAAGCATGAAAATGCTCTTATGTTATGAAAGCTATGAGTTAGAATGGTTTTAGAATCACCCAATGGTTTTCTCTGAAGTAATCAGGAAAGGCCTTCCTAACTACAGACCTTCAAATACTGTGAAGCTTAATATTAGTTAAGGAATTAGTTAAGGAATGTATAATTCATTTCTCACATTTCTTTTTGAAACACAAATTTTTTGGTGGGGCACATGTGAGAAAACAACACATAATAATTGGAGGGGATTGTGGAGAGTTAGGAAGGTAGCAGTGACTTAAATCCTGAATTGGTCTGTCAGGGCTTGTTACTGGAGATATTTGAGTAGGATGGAGCCTTGGAAATTTGTCTGTGTTTTATGCAGGTGTTGGCTTTGTGATAGAGATAGTATGGGAGAGGCAAGAGGTCAAGTTCAGAATGAATCAAAAATTACAATGAACATCAAACACTTGAAGGAAATAAATCAAAGAGGAAAATCAAATACTGATGAAATATTTTTAGTATGTCTATTAATTCCATTGAAATAATTTAAATCGTTCACTTCAAAAAGTCAAAGTATCTCAATAGCTTTTTCATTAACTTTGGATTTTAAAACAATTTTAAACTTATAGAAGAATTGCAAGTGATCAGAACAGATTCCCTGTGTCCTCCTCACCCAGCTTCCTCTAAGGTTAAAATCTTACATCACTATGAGACACAACCATAAATTATTAATAATCAATATAATTATCTTTACAAATAAATTAATATTGGTACAATGTCATTAACTAACTTATAGATTTTATCCAGATTTTTTCAGTGTTTCCACTACTGTTCTTTTTCTATTCCAGGATCCAAACCAGTATATTGCATTAGTTCCCTTGTCTGGGAACTCTTCCAGTCTGAAATACCTCATCAATGTTTTTTAAGCCTTTGAAACTTTGAAGAGTACTAGTTGGGGTTTTGAAGAATGTCCCTAAATTTAGATTCCTCTCATGAATGTATGATACAGAGATTAACATAGGTATGTGTGTATACATGAGCTAGTATGAGTACAAACCTTTTTTCACACTGTTTGCTGAGAAATTTAGAAGCACTGTGACTCCAATAGGGAGGAGTGCTCCTAGCACCCAGGTTTTGGTCTTTGATATCATGTTCTAATAAGAGGTACCAGGAATCCTTGAAGAAATGCTTTATTCTAAAACTGCTGATTCTAGGGATGAATAGGGAAAATACAAAATAAGCCTAAAGCATCTGTGGGCCAAGATGTAAAAAAGAATATTTTTAAAAAATACATGAATAAATGGATGGGAATGTTGTGCTTTGGGTATGAAGTGTCCCTCCAAAGCTCTTCTGTTAATGCAGGAATATAGAAAGGTGAAACAACTGGTTTGTGAGAACTGAACCCTGGTGAGTCCACTCTAATTTGAATGGACTAAAAAGGTGGAAAATGTAGGCAGGTGGGGCTTGGCTGGGAGAGGTATGTCACTGGCCATGTGCCTGGAAGGGTTGCTCTTCCTATAGGCCCCTCCCCACTCCTCTCTCTCTCTCTTCCTTGCTGCTATGAGGACTGCAGCTTCCTTGTGCCATGCCCTCCCTGCATGACTTTCTGTCTCACCTGTGGGCCCAGAGCAATGGAATTGGCCATCCTTGGAGTCAGAACTCTGACACTATGAGCCAAAATAAACTTTCCCTCTACTAACTTGTTCTTGTTGGGTATATCTAGGTCAAAAGAATGCAAATGCTGATAAACCAGGGGACATTTCCAAAAGACTTATAAGAAACAACCTGAAAGAGCTCCAAAAGGTCAAAACTGGATCAATTTGAGATATGAAACAAGTATTGATAATATTTCATAACTCAAATAATGAAATGAATGTCCATGAGTCCTTAAATATATATATATATATATATATATATATATATATATATGACATTTGTATCTTTAATCAAGCACTTAGTTCATTCTAGCGTTTGCCCTTTCTTATTTGTAATTTCTTTTGCACAGAGTGGGAAAGCCAATTGTCATTATCTATAATGTATTTACTTATTTGTTCAATCCTAGGATACATTTTATATTGGTTTCAGAATTGCTAACAATAATCTTTTGAAAAATGAATTTTTCAACTAGGGTACAGTATTTTCTTTTTAATCTTTAGGCTGACAGCATCAAATCAAAGGACAATTTTATAAAGTAACTTAGATGAGCTCCTTTCTTCCTCCCTCATTTCAGTGCGGTTAATGTGACTCATTTGTTGCAAACTTAGACACATTTTTCAGAATCTGCATTCTATCTTGGGTTTCCTTGATAGCCTATTTGATGTTTAAAATTTGTACACAATAAAATTCACCTTTTGTGGTGTGTATTTTGTGAGTTCTGACAAATGTATGGAATTGTACGTCTGTTGCCACAAATAATACAGATTACTTCTATCACCCCAAAAGTTCTCAGAAAGGTATTTTAAAAGAAAAAAAAAGCTGAATATAGTGGTGAATGCCTATAATCTCAGGAACATGGGATGCTGAGACAGGAGGATTCTAAATTCACGGTCAGTATCAGAAACTTTGAGAAATTCTGTCTCAAAAACAAACAAACAAACAAACAAACAAAAAAACATAAAAGGGCTAGGGATACAGCTCAGTGGAATAATGTGTCCCTAACATGTTTAAGGCCTTGGGTTTGACTCCTAGCACCAAGGAAAAGGGAAAAAGAGAAAGAAAGAAAGAAAGAAAGAAAGAAAGAAAGAGAGAGAGAGAGAGAGAGAGAGAGAGAGAGAGAGAGAGAGAGAGAGAGAAAGAAAGAAAGAAAGAAAGAAAGAAAGAAAGAAAGAAAGAAAGGGAAAAGAAAAGAAGGAGGGAGGAAGGGAGACAGGAAGGAAAGGGAAAGAAAAGAAAAGGAAAAGAAAAGAAGAAAAGAAAGGAAGGAGGGAGGGAGGAAGGAAGGAAAAAAGGAAGAAGTAGACAGAAGGACAAGGAAGGAAGGGGGAAGAAATGAAGAGAGAAAAGAGACAATAAAAACACTTTAATGTTTAATCAAATTCCAAAAACATATATGTAAAATACTTGCTGAGTTAGAACATGAATTGAATTCATTCTGATCCAACAATTTTCAGGGAACGTACTACCCAGCAAAGCATCATCAATTGTACACATTTTTCACACCAATATCCCTTAAATCTCAACACAGTTCAGATGATCATTCTGGGAAAATATCTTCAAGTATTTGAAAAGCTGTGCTTATTTCTTGATGCTCAAAAGGCTCCTGAGAAATGGGCTTGGAATAGCCTTTTCAACCTTATATTTTATCATCTTCCTATTGGCTACTATATTCTGTCCCAGAGGTTCTCAAAGAATTGTCCAAAGACCAGCTCTGTCACCTTCACTTCAGGTCTGGTATCCATGGCTGTCCACTGCACAGATATTGCCCTAATTACTAAGAGTTCATGTTGGAGAAGATAATGATCATCATCATAATAGCTATATTTGAAAGACATCACTTATAAAGAACTTTTATTCTTATTTTATGTGTAATTTACAATAATCCTGAAAGATATTCAGCATTCCTATTATTGCACTGCCCATACTTAAAGTTGACAAAATTAAGCCTGTTTATCTCAAGGATAAAAATCTAATAAATAGCAGAGGTAGGACTTAACCCTAGATCTTTTTCAAATTTCTGATTTTTCTTGTTGTCTATATTGAAATCCTATGTGTTTTCAGGGGTTGGAAAAGATAAAACCAATATATAACCTTAATATGTTCTAGGCACTGTGTAATTTTCCATTATATATCTTATCCAATTTATTGTCAGCTGGTGGCATAGGCCTGAAATCCTAGTGACTAGGGAGGCTTATGCAGGAGATTTGCAAGTTCAAGGCTAGCCTCAGAAACTTTGGGAGTCTCTGTCTCTAAATAAATAAATAAATAAGGATTAAGAATGCAATTCAGTGTAAAATATCCCTGGTTCTATCCTCAGTATAAATAAATAAATAAATAAATACTATCATTCTTTCAATTCTTTAAGATAACAGTACCAACTGATAATACTAGGATTCTGAGAAACAGAACAAATTCCCAAATATCACTTAGTATATTTCAGACCCAAATTATATCAATATAAATTTGATTTCTTTCAACTAGATCATGCTGGATATTTGTTAAGGTAATTAGAATTAACCTTACCTCTCATTCCAACATTTGCTGTCTCATGATGATGAAGGACCAACCAACATTCTAATAGCTATTAAATAAAAATGGAAGTCATGCTTTGTAAGGGGTAAACTTGATATCCCTTGTCTTCCCTGAAGTAGAAACGATTTTCTTAACTTTTGCCTACTGACCTTCTGAAGGCTAGGTGTAAGGGAAAAAATTCTAAAGAACTCTAAGAATAAAAAAAAAGTACCTACCTCTGTCTATCTAGATACAATTGGATTTGAAACAGGCTCCAGTTCACACTAGTTTATGAAGTTGAACAAATCATTTAATATCTCTGAGATGTGATTTTATGTTATATGAAATTGAGAAACTCTCTCATAATACTGCATTAAGGATCAAATAATATAATGGGCATAAAGTCCACAGCACATCTTGGCAATGTTCATGAGATTAGAAATTCAGGCAGGTAGTATTCAAATTTACTAAGCCAATGAGACAGCCCCACTTTCTGTTAGTGAATAAGTGGTGGAGAGAGTTTAAGAAGATTATCATAGAAGAATTAAAGAAAAATCTCTAAAAAAGGTAAGTAGTGCTATAAATTAGTTTTGTTTTGTTTTTTAAAATGATACTGGGGATTGAACCTAGGGCCTTGCACATACTAAGCACACTCTCTACAGCTGAGCTACATCCCCAGTTGGTGCTATTAATTTGATTCAGCATTCAAATTCCAAATTTTCTTAGCCAGTATGAATATATATTCTGGTTTGCTTGAGATAATACTTATATATTTTATGGGGCCTACTTTTACTCTAAAAAAATCAGTTTGAATGATAAATTATATGATTATACTATTTAAAAGTGATTTCCCCCATACTTATAAAATCCTTTGTTTTCCTCCTTAAAGATAAATAAAAGAAACTTACTAAACTGAATAAAATCTGTTCTCATTTGAATTTTTAAAACACCAATCACAAGCCAAATTTGAAAATATGATACTAATTTTTTGTAGAATGAAAATAAAACACTATTAAAACAAATGGATATTTGAAATAGAAATGTAGGGCCCCCATTTTTTTTTATTTCATTGTTTCTCCATACACCATGAACCCTGAAAGCACAGATACTCAAGTCCTATGAGCCAATCACATTAAGTTCTAGAGAGTGCAGAGTCGGACAGATGGTTTAGGTGTTCTTTTAGTGTCTGTTCTGCCTACATCAAAGAGGAAAAAAAAAGTGACAAAGTATTCTTTTTAGGTCTTTCTTTCATGAATACGCATAAGTGTAGCATTCATGAATCACAGAGATATAGGAGATTGTTAAATTGCATTTTTGCTAGAGTTTACAAAAACATATGAGTAATAATACTTTTGACACTTGGGATGTTATAATTCCTGCCTTGGAGGTCAATTTTGAATCTGTTCCACTTCTAGTATCTAGGCTGAAGTAAATTGGTGGTACAAAGATACATTAATAATCAATTCCTGTAGTTATTTATACTCTTCAGTGACTAAAAAGCTTCCTAGTGGCAAGGTAGGGACCAAAGGTTTGATTCAGGTTATTATTAATAAACATCATAGATTATTTGGTAAAATAATAATAATGTATGACAGTAAAAAATAAAACCTTTTCAGTAGAACTTACTCTGCTCTTGTTACAGTTTGAATCTTTAATGTTCCCTGAAAATCTCATGTGTTAGGCAATGCAGAAATACATAAAGGTAAAACAAATAGACTGTGAGAACTGTCACATCAGTGGTGGATTAATTCATTTAATAAATTAATAATCTAAAAGGACAACTAGGTGGTAACTGTAGGCAACTGGGATATGGCTAGAGGAAATAGGTCATTTGAGGTATAGTCTGGAATATATCCTGTCCCTGGATCCTCTCTCTCTCTTTCTCTTTTCTTCTTCTTGGCTGCCATAAACTGAGCAGCTTTCTTCCCTCATGCCCATCTACCATGATATTCTATAGTATCTTGGGCCGGGAGCAATGGAAAAATCCAACCATGGTCTGCATCTCTGAGACCATGAGATCCAAATAAACATTTCCTCCTCTAAGTTTTTTTTTTTGCGGGGTGGGTATTTTGGTAACAGTGTCAAAAAGCTGACTAATACAGCTCTGTTATCTTTACTGTCATTATCTTTGCACACAGTTGAGAACAGAAACTTGCTCTAGAATCAACTGGGATCTTGTTTACTTTGTCAAAACACTATACATAAATCTTCAGGTTTACTTTGGTATTTTTGTTGCTGTTATTGGTTCCAGAATAAAGCTAGCAAATATATTGCAATACTTACCTTTACCTCCATCATATGACAGACAGATGTTAATAAGCTGTTTTTTTTTCCCCCTCTTTTGATGTTTCAGTCTTTCAAGGCAGGCTCTTTGTATTAAGTAGCACTAGATTCTTGATGAAATCTATGTGTCTTTCCTAGTATAGATATTTACTCAAGTACAAAGTAAAATGTAACTTTTGCATTTTCATTTACCTTTAAAATCTGCCATAGAAAATTACTTGATTGTTTAGTTCATTCATTTTCTTTTCTATAATTGAGGAGCTTCCCTGTCCTGTTCTTAAAGTCGTTTACAAAGGTAAAAACACTAATTCGGTTAATTTTTGCTTGGTGATGCTATGGTAACAATCAACATTCAGTGATTCCAACAACAAATTTGATTTCTTAATCATTTAACTTGTCTACTGCGTATTAACTGCAGTTCTGCTTCTGTTGTGTCTTTATCTAAGACCAAGGTCAAGGCATCTCATTTACCTAACTCATGACCTTCTCATGGCATAGGAAAAGTCAGAGACCAAACTTCTAATATTTCTTGGAATTCCTGCTCAGAATATGGTGTTCATCACTTCTGCTACTCCTTGACAAGTCACATGACTACAGATGTCAAAAGGAGGGAGGCCTCATACATCATTTAAAAAGTGGATTGATGTATAAACTTCTTATGGGAAGGTAAGAGAATATTTGTGAATAATAATAGACTCTCACATAGAAATGTATTTGTTTATGAGAGCTATGCTCTATGAAATATATGAAACAAGAGACAGGTCTCACTTCTACTTAAAGTGAAGCAAGAGAAGATTCCATTTTTCCTGGTTACTTTGGAAGACATTCAATCTCTTGAAAAGACATAACAATAGATTTTGCTTGGGAGCTGTTACAAAAATGGCCAGTACATGAACCCAATAAATGGTTGATTTTTTTTCCCTCAATGTTTTTGTGCTGCTTTGCACCTGGACTCTGTGAGCAAGATCAGAGGGAGCCCACAGAGCATTTTTGCAGAATAATGTCTTAAATGCCCACATAATTTTAATTACAGACCAAGCTTAAATGGATAATTTAAAATATGTTCCAATCATACAGAGAGAGAGTAAATTATCATCTATTATTGACTGAAAGAACTAGAAAGACAAACTGTCGCTAGGCCTTTTTCTATCATTTAGAGAGACAGAAGAGCATTAAAGAATGGCAAAACCATGAGCCAGGAGAAATGTAGGCGCAAGATTATTTTGTTGTTTTTATACATTCTTAACATAGAAAGTTTTAAGCAAGCAAAGAAATATAATTTTACTGGTAACATTGATCTTCTATTGTAAAAGAGGGTGAAAAATTTAATCAATAATTTTTAGCATTTGATAACTGTTGGTGGTGGCCGAAAAAAGGAAAGGGAGGTTGACAATACTCAGAGGAAGTCAGAGAGACTTGTCCTAGCAGGTTGATGCAAGATGACTTGAAAATGATACACTGTTGGTGTTCTTTGTCCTGACTATAGGTGACAGATGATGGTACAGAGCAGGCATACAGATTGGGAGCAAAAAAGACTAACATTTCAAAGTAATTTTTTACTTATGTTTGGGAGTGGAAGAATAAGGGGCAAAGACATTATACATTTATCAAATGCTTCTGCCTTTCTATTCAGAGCTTTGGCAGTTCCTGGGAGATTGTCAGAAATGCAGACTCTCAGGCCACAGTTCAAACCTACTGAACTAGAATTTGATTTTACCAAGATCGCAGGTGATCTGTATGCACTTTAAGCTTTGAGAAACACTTCTCCTGGGCAGTAGCCCCTTGATAAGGAAAGTATTTATATGGTCTCACATAATCATCACCAGGAACTCTAAACTTGTCTTTCCAAAATTTAATAATTAGAGAACTTAGTCTTAGATATCACACATTGGGCAAACCATACGCAGAAATAAGTAGTGAATTAAGAATTTGGACCTAATTCTGTGACTCTTTAATCTTTTTTTTTTCCTTCCCAACCAGCTTTTCTTAATTTTATCTTTTAAAAACCAGGAAATAGTTGGAAACATAAGATCTTGTAGCCCTCATTTTTTTACAATTCAATTTCTAATGCTCCCTCTACTTTCCCTCATGTGTCTCCCTCTTTTTTATTAGTGTTCACAAATACAAAGATGCAGACACTAAAAATAACTCAGATATTTGACACAATTCTCATTTGTAATTCAAAGAAATAAGGAAAATTTTTATGGATAACTGTAGCTTATCAATTCTGAATGATAATAGTTTTAATGAAATTGCCAAAGCATCAAGTAGTATGTAGATAGGATAGACTGTTTATAACTATGTCCCACAAGGATAAAACTGGAATATATAGATCATAATATAATCATTGATGCAAAGCTATAAAGGGATTTAAAGATAATCTCATCCCATGCAATCTCATCCCACACCCTGAGACTTTAAATGACTTCCCAAACTCATCCATTACAGAGCTGTGGTTAAAACCCAAGTCTTCAGAGTCCCCATTTATGGTTTATCCATTTCTACTACATATCATATGCCTCTAAGGTGAAATTGAGAGTGACTATCAATTAGAAATCATTTTGAAAGCACACAGATTTGGATAGTGTTATATAAGGTAAAGAATCAGTACCGTGCATCTCTTCCCAAACCAGCCAATGGTGTATTTACTGAGAGGTAGCTAGGTAGAGAAGCAAGGAAGTAAAGCAAACACCCCCTGATGGGTCCTGGGAGGAAGCTATGCTTTCCCTGCTTGAGCTTTTCTATGAATCCTGTCCAAAAACTGGATTGGATCAAATTTCCACTGAGATCCTACTTGACTTAATCCTTGGCTTGGGGTTACTAGAGAATTAAGGCATATTCAAAAGAAAAGAAAAGGAAAAAATAAACAGCTGGAGTTTGTGTGCTTGAGCATGCTTCTGTGTATGTACACACAATAGTTTAAGCCTGGCTAAGACTTTTACGATTCATGTCATTTCTTGTATAGAGACTTCATCTCGGTTCTTAGTGGTTTTCAGTAATAAGCTATTTGCTTAGCAGGGAAAATAAGTGTCTCTCCCTATGATTGCCAAAATTGTGCTGGTCTCTGTGCAGAACACATTTCCTCATCAAGAACTCAGGCCCTCTAAATAGGACAGAGCAACAAGTATTGGCATGCAGACAGGAACACGCAGAGAGTGCCAGCTGACTCTTCAGTTTCTTTACCAGGTACATAGCAGACATAGAAAAAAGAAACAGCTCAAAAGCTTAGGAAAAGAAAAGGAACATGAAATAAATATGATGGATGAACTAGAAATAGGAAATATTGGAAAGCAGAGAATAATATTGAAGCAAAAGAGCCAGATTAGGCTGGAAAGAATATGGTTTTTAGAAACACTCCGGGTAGGCATACTGACTGTAATTTATAAAATTCTTAAAATTTTGTACATTTCTTTTTAAAAAAATCCTGCATAATTTGATAATATATTCTTACTTATCTATGTCCATATATAAGGCAAATCATGAAAATACATGCCATAGTTTAACACAATGTCTGGCACATGAAGATGAAGGCCATGCGAAAACAGAAACAGATTGGATTTGTGCAGCCACGAGCCAAGGGCCACCAAGAACTGCTGGCAACTGCCAGAAGCCAGGAGTCAGGCGTGGAACCAATTCCCCCGAGTTGCCAGAAGGAACCAGCTTTGCCAAATTCTTGTTTTTAAACTGTTGGCTCCAGAACCATGAGAGAATAAATGTCTGTTGTTTAAGTCACTTAGTTTATAGTAATTTTTATTACAGCCCTAGAAAATTAATATAGGTATTTAGGTGCATGGATTTCTAATACTGCTTTTAACTTTAAAGTATCTGAATTTTAATATGCTATTGGGTCTTTAGAAAACAGTATCAGCAAGCTAGGGCAAAATATTTTCTAATATTTTGTATATTTTATACATAAGGAAATTGAGACACAAGGAAGGCAGATATTAGTAATAAAATTCTTAGCCTACTTTCTAAAAAAGCATTTACTTAATGTTATTCTCCATCAGGAAATTGCTATGGTGGTCTGTATGCATCTTCTCATTTAGTCTCAGAAACACTATTGTGAAATGGCTATTACATCCTTCAGATTAATTCACAAGCGAGTAATTGACAGAGGGAAAATTCTTAAAATTTTGTACAGGGAAATCAGAGGGAAATCAGAACCCAGGTCTCTCTGGTTCGGTGAAGCACAGCTTTAACAGAGATTAGCAACTTTGCCTGTAGAAGGCCGGGATGTAAATATTATTGGCTATCCAGGGCAAATGATTCCTCAGCAACTTATCCACCCCATTTGTAAGTTGCCTAAGATATATAAGCAAATGGACAAGGCTGTGCTCCAACAAAACTCTATTTATTGCTATTGAAATTTACATTTCTTATGATATTTGTGTCATAAAAATATTATTCTTTTGATTTATACAACCACTTAAAAAGCTAAAAGGAGCCAGGTGTGGTGGTGCACACCTATAATCCCAGCATTTCAGGAGGATGAGGCAGGAAGATCACAAATTCAAAGCCAGCCTCACCAAAAATGAGTCACTAAACAACTCAGGGAGACACTGTATCTAATTAAAATATAAAATAGGGCTTGAGATGTGGCTCAGTGGTCAAGGGCCCCTGAGTTCAATACCCAGTACCTGCACCAAAAAAAAAAAAAAAAAAGCTAAAAGCCATTCTTAGTTCATAAGCTTAAAAAAAAAACTGGTGGTAACTGGATATGGCTCATGGGCAGTAGTTTTCAGAACCCTATTTTAACCATAAAAGACGGAAAGGGCCAGCATGAAATAGACTTGGGAACTAAAAGTTAAAATATATTCTAGTATGATTTGAATATTAATAAACTGAATTTGGGAACAAACATTTTGTCTCAATTTTCTTTCTTTGCTACATTTCAAGAATTCAAAAAATTTAAGGAAGTGGCATTTCTGGCATATAGAATGAAATATTTCCTCATTTTTCCACATTAAAGTGAATCAGATTGAACTGGTGATTAGGGTCTTCTATGAAAGAAAAGTGTGAACATCTTTGGTGTAGAGGGGATGTGGGTGGAAGTCAGAATGGCGGGGTTTGCTCATTCAGTAATCTCTTTTTATCCTTGGAGGATACATTCCCAGATGTTTCTCTGATGCTTGAAAATACAAACTGAAAACACACACACACACACACACACACACACACATACACACAGACACACATACCTGGGATAAAGTTTAATCTAAATTAGGCTCACTGAGATTAACAACAATAACTTATATTAAAATGGAACAATTATAGCAACATACTGCAATAAATATTTTAAAATGAGTTATGAGTTACTTATTGTTGGAATTATCCATGTAATATTTTCAGACTGTGGCTGGCTGTAACTGAAACCATGGAAAGTAAAATCATGAATGAAAGGAACTTCTGTGCTGAGGACAATCAAGAGACCTTTAGAGATCCAGTTTGTGTCACACTAAATTAGAGGAACGTGCCAAGGAATGACTATTAGAGATTGTCACCTCTGGATCTATAATGTCCTCAGAAGTGTTGAAGGTTTGTTCCCCAGTGTAACACTGTTCAGAGGCGAGGCTTTTGGGAAGGGCTCTGACCTCACTAGTGGATTCACCCATTGACAGCTGAAAGGACTACTGGGAGGAACCTTTAGAACTTGGGGGCCAGCTGGAAGAAATAGGTCACTGAAAGTGCTTTAGAAGTATACTTCCTGTCCCCAGCCCTTCCCTCTGTGCTTCCCAGCTATGTGAGCTGAGCAGCTTTCCTCTGCCATGAAAGGCTCAAAGCAATGGACCCAGCTGACCATGGACTAAAACCTCTGAAACCCTGAGACAAAATAAATTTTCTTCCTTTATGTTGTCTATGTCAGATGTTTTGGTCATAGTGACAAAAAGCTAAGACTGAGATAGAAAGTATTTTAGGAAACACAAGCTAAGATTTCATGCTGGGGAGAAACCAGTATAAGACAGTGTTGGAGGGAGCTGGCCTTTTGCCAGTCTGGAGTCCTGCCTTCAAATTATCTGCAATCAAACCATAAGCTAGTTGATCCTACTCCAGCAGCAGGTAGGAGCTACACATTTTCTTTGCTATGACTCATCAATTACATACACGGTATGACTAATCCTAGAGATATCTGTGTCCTTTCACCCCTGTGGATAACACATCTCCATAAGAACAGGCCACCTGCTATGACCCTGGAGGACAGGGCCTCAGCCTCCCTACTTGGATGTTATGGGAGGCACAATGAGCATTTGTGACACATCTGAGGAAAGGGAACGCTTAGTTGGTCTTCTTTGCTTATATGTTTGGTCTCTGGTTCAGCACACATCTCTCTTTCTGCAATTACATTTAAAAATTTGAATGTAAGTTAATCAATTTATTATCCCATAAAAACTCTGTAGTTGATACTGATGCAGAAGTAAAGAATACAGGAAAGGGTGGCATCAAAGGATTCACACTAGATATTGTCTTAGTCCACTCAGGAAGCTGTAACAGAATATGATAGACAGTGTGGTTTATAAACAGAAATATATTTCTCACAATTTTGGAAGCTGGGAAGGCAAGAACAAGTCCCATTCAGTGACTTGTATGGGCCCATCCTTCATGGTACATTCTGACTATCTTCACTTAGTGGAGAGTCAGACAGGTCTCCCCAAGCCTCCTTCATGAGAGAACCAGTCCCATTCATGATCTGATCACCTGTGAAAATCCTCACCTCTCAGTACCATTATCTTGGGGTCCAGATTTTCATATGAATTTGGTGGAGGAGGTATATAAACATTCAATCTTTAGAAGTCTAGTAAAAGCTTTCTGATTCTTTGAGGATAATTGAAGGGAAAGACATAAACTGAGAAAAGAATATATGTCTCGATTTTATTTAGGGCAATGCAAACCCATGGCATTCTTTTCTCTCCCCCATTTTTTTTTGTTCTTTTTATCTCTATTTCTATCATATTTCCAAACTATCTGCTTGAGATAAAATTGATTAAGTATTGCAGAGTTTGGAGCAATTTCAAAAGTGTATTTTTTTTTAATATAGATTCTACTGTGAATGCAGTAGCTGAGTTTTAGAAAAATGGCTTGAGGGAAGATTGTTCTAAAAATAATATTTCTAGCAAAAGGCAGAAATGATATAGAAATTGATAAGCATTTTCTATTACCTATACTGTAATCTAATAGTCAGAGCTTTTTTTGAACAGTTGCATTTTCTGGTAATAATGTTTATATGTGGCCTTTTTTTTTTCTGCTTTCTTGAGATTTAGAATAAAATTCAAGTAAACTGTGCATTTGTTCTATTATTATTTGATTTTCACATAATGTGTATGTATGAGTACAGTTTTGTGTTATTTATTCTAGATTCATACAATAATTGATTTCTATTATTGTTCAGCTCACAATAAAGTTTACCAGTACAATATACACTGAATGTTTTTGTCTCCCTCAAACTCTAAACTCCAATATTATGACATTAGGAGCTAAGGCATTTATGAAATAATTAGATCATGAGGAGGCAGTCTACATGAATGGGATTAGTGTCCTTATAAGAAAGACCCAGGAGACTTCTCTAACCCTCTATCCACCTGGTAAGGATACAACCAGAAGTCTGTGTTCCATTACCCACAAAAGAAGTCCCTCTTCGGAAGCCCAACCATGCTGACACCCTGATCCTGGACTTCCAGCTTCCAAAATAGGAAGAAATTTCTGTTGTTAATAAAGCACTCAGTCTATGGTGTTTTGTTATAGAAGCCTGAACTAAGAGAATCAGTAGATGCAATATGTAATTTCATTGCACCCATTCAGTTGTACTATGTAACAAGAGAAAAAGAACTTTTATTTTCAATTTTATTATTGATTTCCCTGGCTGAGATAAAGAAGCCATTTTTATTAACCCATCTATGATGTAGGCCTCCCTAATGGTAGATACCCATTCTAATCCAGAGAGCCATAATGTACACCTCAGAGTATGATGAGCTCTAATGAAGAATCACTTCTGCTCGCTACAGTCCATGTGCCCCTGATCTACTCTTTTACCCCTGAGAGTCTGTCTTCAGAACCAGGTGCAAAACCTGTGAAGCAGGAGTCCTCAATGACCTTGGAGGTAATCCCTAAATTCCAGATGAGCAGACTTAGAAAATAAAATAATTTGTTTATCAGTAATCAAATATTTATTGAAGTTACTATGTGACAAGTCCTAGATGAGTATTAGATTTTCAGTGGTAAATAAAAACATAGAAGATGTAAGTATCTTCTTACTCATAAAAATATATGAAATAAAATGGAAGTATATGAAATAAAAGTATATGAAAAAACACATATACATATAAATACATGTATAGTAAGCATATATGATATGTATATATGTTCACACACATATATGTGTTTAAAGTAAAATTATAAGAATTTGATGAATATTTTATGTGTGCTTATGTAACTTTGTTATCTGTTGTTAGGGATAATGTATGAATTTTAAAATCTTCAAATTCTAAATTTACAATCTTAGAAAAATAAATGAATCACTTCATATATAAAGAAATTCACTAAAAAAGAGACAAAATAATCTGGTGGAAAGGGGGTTAAGAGAAAGGGGAAGAGGGAGTAGGAAAGATAGCCCGCACAGCATGAGCCTGGCAGAGAGAGAAGAAAACTATATTTGAGCAGTTAACAAGAAGTTTAGTGCATTTCATGGAGAAATAGATAAGGAAATTTATTATTGTGGGTGGTGTAATAATCTGGTGTCTCTCCTGCATGCATAAGAAAATTTCCAGTAATGATCTAGATCACTGTTTAAGGCTTTTGAATTTATTTATTTATTAAAATGAAATAACCCTGTTTTATTGGGGCTGCACATGGTTCTTGCCCTCACTAAGTGCAGTGCTGAGATGATAAATATCTTGTGCTTGAGTTTTATTTGGGTTGCTGTTAGAGTCAGCTGCAGTGCTTCTTTGGCTAATGGAGACAGAGGCACTGGTATACATGAAGTCATTGAGGGATTCTCTGCCTGGCTGAGCTGTAAACTATGACTTGAACCATGTCAGGTGACACTTGGAACAGTTCAGACACGAGTGTGGCTCGCCATCTCCTCCTTCTTGTCCAATCCTTGTCTATTTCTTTTCTAGTGGTAGTGTACTGAATTGACAAAATGAGGTTCTAGCCTCATATCTACTGCTAACTAGTTCTGTGACTTTGCACTCTTTTTGTTCTCTTGATGCCTGTTTCCTTAAAACAAACACACACACACACACACACACACACACACACACACACACACAGACTCACAGTTCTTATGCAAGACAATTTAAGGACCAAAAACAGTGTTTTAAAGTACTTAGTTAATTAGAAAATTTTTTATCTTTTGTTGTTTTATAATTTGTTGACACACATAAGACTTTTCTAATGAAAGCCCACGATTGAAAAGAATTGTGAGAAGGAACTGTTTAATAATTTTCTATGTCTTGTAAGTCAAGAAGCTGTTTTTAATTTGTCATTTTTATAGGCTTGGATTTTTTTATATATGACCTTTTTTTGACAAGTTACACATACTCATTATACTTATACACCAATGCCACAGACATTGCATGGGACTTTAAATTCATCCTTCCTACCTCGATACAGCTCATTGTTGGTCAGAATATACTTTTAATTTTTCCTATTACCTCTTGCACAGTAACTGGAGTCATATTCTGAACCAATGTGGCTTTAAAAGAAATAAACTGGGAAGTGACATACAGCATTAACAATGCTGCCAATATCACTGCCACAATGTCAATGTCACAGACAAATATACTTTTCATGTATAAGGGACAATTAAAATCACTGTATTATAAATACATTTCTTATTTGTAAACTCGTCCTTCCAGGATAAGTATTTCTTGTTACACAGTAAAATATTTTTAATACACCTATAAACTTTGTTTATACTAGTTACTTATTATTATCACTTTTTAAAAGAAAATGTTCTAAAATATTGCTGTATCCCTAGTCACCTACATCTGTTAAATATATGAAGGAACAGCAATTAAACTTGATAAGCAAGTCATTGTAGCCTCACAGGGAAAAACTAACAACATGAGTTTTAGCTAAATTGATGAAGAGTTAACAAAGTAGTTGAAGGTGATGGTGATGGCTTAGTCCAAAGCATTAGTAATCACTGCTATTGTTGTGTTTTTAGATGCTTTTGTTGGTTTTATATTCATAGAAAAAGAGAATGTTTTGCAAATGTCTAGCCTGCACCCTCCCTCTCTTTTGATGCCTGTATTGAACCAAACACAGGAAATGCACATGCTAAATAAATGCTCTACCCTGAGCTGCACTGTCCTTTCAGTCCCATGATGTCTCTCTTTGATTCTAGGTATGTTAGCTAATTGCCAGATTAAACTGATGGTGTGTCACGCAGCATAAGGAAGTTTTCACTTTAGACCTCATTTAAACATGATAGATTAATGGGTTAAGGGCTCATATATTTTATAAAAATTAATATTAGAAAGTAGGACACATTTGGCTGTAAATAGCATTTTATCATCACTTCCTTTTTGTTCCTAAATTTATTTTGGGACAGACTTATCTGAAGTTTTTTAAAATTTAAATCAAGGATCTACATGGTTTCAGTGTCTCACAAAGTGTATTTAGGTAAGTTGACATTATTTTATCAATTCAGAACTATTCCCATAATTCCCTGAAACCGTAGCACATCTATTTTTAATGATATCTGGAGCTGGCATCATGGATTTACCATGCTTTAAATATAAATAAGTACTTTTTTATATGATTTATCAATCAATTTTTCCCAGATTGAAATTAAAGTAATTGACTACCACATATAAAACTAACAACAATAACACATTTCCAAATCTGATATGTGAGCACATTATGTTCATAGTAGATGTTTTCAAAACCCACATTTGGGAATGTACATTTTCAAAAGTCAAGGGTGTGAGAATGACACTAATGAGCCTTGACATATCTTAGCTAATTTTCACACAATGTACAGTACAAGACCAGAATGGGGCAGTGGAGACAGAGAATTTCTTTGTACTGTACATTCATAGCATGTTTTGGCCATGCTCTGGAACTTTAATTTTTCAGATTAACTCTGAGTATTAGCCTTTGTCTTTCATATGAGAATACTGATGACTTCTGGGTTTAAATAGGCTTTATTTCACCCCAGCACAAATGATTCATTAGAGTTCAAAATTTTAACAAGCCATCTAAGCACTGGTGACCTCTTTGATCCCCATTCCTTATTCTTAATCACAGACAGCTACTGAAGGGGTCTATTAGGCTCCTGACACATAGCAACGCTAAGCTAAACAAAGGCAGAAAGCAGGCTGTTGAGATTCTGAGAAACTAACTGCTCTTAGGTAAAAGGGCAGTAACAAGTGAAATGCAAGTCTCTGTTCAGACCAAAGCCAGGCCAGCAGAGCTGCTGTTTCAAGGGCTTCTGTGAGTAGCATGCTTAGAACACATACATATTTTTAGTATTAACAGGATATAATATGTTTAACACCAGTACCTCCCACATTAACTCTTTTCTTGATATTGAGAAAAGCAAAGCATCTGGTTCTTCTGATTGTCAGGCATTTTAAAAAACCATGAACTCTAGTTTAAGCATTGATTTCAAACACAGGGGCTGGACATATATGCTTGAGGTCTGAAGGCTTTAAGTAGCAGGCTTATAAGAAAATATTCCTTTAAATATAGTGTGTTCAAACTTAATCTGCAAATGCATACATATATTAACTTACTTGAGGTTCAAGTTATCACTATGGAAACAACAGTAGCTGATACATGTGTCTGACTGCACATGCAGTTGTGCTAGACATTAATAAATGGTTTGTTACATTTTCAAAGGGACCCTTAGAAGAGTATTCAGTGAACACTTGATTAAAGGGTTACAATTTAGATTGGTTTACTAATATCATCTTTTCAAAAAAATTTCTTTTGGTAGTTGTAGAAGGACAGCATGCCTTTATATTATTTGTTTATTTTTATGTGGTGCTGAAGATCAAACCCAGTGCCTCATACATGCCAGGTAAGTGCTGTGCCACTGAGCTATAGCCCTAGCCCTGCTAATATCATCTTAAAAACAGTTTTAGTTACTGAGAAGATGGGTAAAGTGCTTCTGGAGAAACCTAGGTTAGAAAATCCAGAGGCTGAATTCTTATAAAGATAAGGTTTTTCTGAGAATCCTCAAGTGTGAAGAATTCCCTTTCCCACATATTAAGTCAGTAGACACTGCTTCTGGTTTAGGCACACTGTGGGCATGTTTAATGTGGCTATGGATCATTTTGTGTTTGATGTTACAGTAAAGGAAAAGGAAATAAAGATAGAGGATGTTGTAATCTACATACATAGACAAGAAAGTCTAGAGGAAACCTGAAGAAATTCAAAGTTGGAAATATGTACCACTCCAAGAAAAGAAGTCAGAATTATTAGATGTTATGCATATTTTGTGTTACTGATAAAATTGCCCTTTTTTTTTTTATTCAAGGGATTGAACCCAGGGGTACTTATCCACTGATTCACATTCCCAGCCTTTTTATGTTTTATTTTGAGAAAGAGTCTCACTGAGTTGCTGAGGCTGGCTTTAGACTCACCATCCTCCTTCCTCAGCATCTGCAGCATGGGAGTATAGGCATGCACCACTATGCCCAGAAAAATGGCCATTTTTTTGTGAGATTAATGATGCAACATAAATTTTAGACTAATGCCATTAAATGTTTGATTTATATGTCTTCCCCTCTTTTGAATCCATGGTCACCATGAAACCAGATTGTAATTTGGTATTCTCTGTAGATTTGCCTATGTTGGAGAGAATAACCAGTTGTACTGACTTTGATATTTTTTGTCCTCAAGCCATGATTTCTAACAATGAATTAAAACAAATTCTAACTTTGATATGACTTCTCTTATGACTTTACATTAGGGATAGAATAAACTGATCATGCCAATATGTATACTATAATCCAAGTAATCCCTTATTATAAATTAATACTTTGGTATCCTAGAGTCTAATCAGAATATATATACATATATACATATATATGTATATATACACACACATTATATATATAGTGTGTATAATATATGCATATATATAAGTATATATATAAGTTACCACTATACTTATATATATGTATATATATAATATATATATTATATATATGGATATATAACACACACACACACACATATTTTTTTTTAAAAGCATCAGTTTGTCATATTCTGCTAAGTCCTATAAAGCAGACTAGAAAGAATCTCAAGGTCTTGGAAATAGGAGGTCCAGAACCTAGAATATGGTGTGCTAACTAATTAGCTCTTCTGAAGCTCAACCAGACTTCCCTGTAGCCTTGTTATCTAACTAAGTGTGTCCCTTGAACTTAGAGTATCATTCACCCCTGAGAATTAGAAGTCAGCCTTTGATACAGAAGCACAGAATCAGAGTCTGCATTTTAACAAGATCCTTGGTATATGTGTAAGCATGATAAATTTTAAGATGTACACCAGGGTTACAGCCACCATTTTTACCCTTCCTTCTTTGTAGACTGTTGGGGGGATTCTCCTTCCTAGGAGTCTTGAGTTTCTTCATGTTTTGTTGTTACATAATTTAAGGGGAATGACAAGGATAGAACAAAACAAAATAAAAATAAAACAAAACAAATCCCTGGCTAGGTGCAGTGGCATACACCTATAATCCCAGTGATTTGGGAGGCTGGGGCAGGAGGATTGTGAGTTCATAGCTAGCCTCAGCAACTTAGAGACAAGGCCCTAAGAAATTCAAGCAATTCAGCAAAACCCTGTCTCAAAATAAAACATAAAAAGGCTGGAGATGTGGTAGTAATTAAGCACCTCTAGGTTCAATCCCTGGTACCAAATAATCAAACAACAAAAAACTGAATAAAAAATAAAAAAGGAAATACTCTTATGCAGACCATGTCTTATAGAATGAGAAAATATATCCTAAGACAAAGAGCTGGCCTACTTATTGCTGCTGTAAAATACTCAGTTCCGTAATCTTGGTGTTCTCCTCTAACAGATACCACTGCATGTTCAGACATTCATCTAGGAAATCCATCTTACCTTGTGGGCATGGGGCTCATGAAACTAAAACAAACATGCTGACTCACTGCCTACTGTCTGTGCTGTGTGTAATAAAGTCATATCTCTGAATCCAGGAGCTGTGTTTTCTGCCAGCATCCATGAAATTGTGGCAAGTTACCATTAGCTTATAAATTGGGTAAAATCTCAGACACTTCACACTTATTGACACCGTTTTCTGTATTCTTTTCTTTTCTTTTAAACAGAGTTTCAAAATACAAAGGTAGAAGAAATGCATTCTTTTCTAGGTTCTACCATGGATGGTAATACCAAAGAAGAATTACTAACTCTTCTTTTGGGAATGATTTCTTTACATGAAATATGAGAGAAGGAAGGTGAGGAATGAGGTAGGCTATGGGAGTTCGAAGATGGGTAGTTTCTTAAGGTCAGCATTCATGTCTTAAGAAGGCTTTGTTAATTCTTTTCCTCTAAGATTTAGCACATTTCTTTGTGAGTTGGAGATAGTTGGGGATAGCAATAAATTTATGCTGTTTCAATCTAAGGAGAAAACCTTAGTAACTTATTTGCCTTAGCTTACCCTAATTCTACATGAAAGGATGTGCATTTGTTCTGTGCACACACAATGTCTTATTTCGTGAAGACACTCATTGAATTAAAAATATATGATTAATTTTGATTATTTCTGATTCAGTTTCATTTTGACATGTTCAGATCCTTATTCATTTGAAGTTTTATGGAGTGTGGGCATCTTTGAAAGATAAATGATTTGTTCATGATTTAATATAAAATTCTTTTGAGACTAAATGAACAATATGATGATTTTTAAGAAGAGAAAACAAGAGAAGAAATCACAAGGCTAATGTGTTTTCTGAGCTACGCCACTTTCAGACTCACAAACTTAGTATAGTCCTAGGTCCTCTTCAGAGATGCAGGAAGAATGCACCTTCACTAAGGGCGTATCACATATACCCTGTAATGAGAACTAACGGGAAGACTAGTAATTTATATTCTGCAACACTGAAAAGCCAAACTGCTTTGGACCCCAAGTAAAACTGTAAAGAAATAACCACAAAGCATCATATTCAATATAAAAGAAAACTAACATGTTTGTCATGCTGAACTATGAGGGCACAGACCATCAAGAGTGTAGTAGTCCCCCTGTTATTCATGGTTTCATTTTCCAAGGTTTCAGTTACCTATAGTTGACCATGATCTGCAATGGAATTCCTGGAGTTGAAAAGTCCAGAAATAAACAATCCATATGTTTAAAACTGAACCACATTCTGGGCAGCATGATGAAATTTGTGACTTCCTGATCTATTCTTCCCAGGACCTGAAGGATTCCTTTGTCCTAGGCATCCACATTGTACATGTTAGCATCTTTTAGTCACCTAGGAACTGTCTCAGTTATCGGATTGACTGTTTTAGTTGTGCAATGCTTATGTTCAAGTAACTCTTATTTTATTTAATAATGGCCCCAAAGTGCAAGAGTCATGTTGCAAAGGAGGCATCAGGCATAACATGTACCAGGATAGATTAACTTGTGTTTTGTGGCAATTCTGGAGGGCATATAGGAAAAACATAGTACATAATGGGTTTCAGTGTACAGTTTCACTGGGGGGATGAAGAACTTATCTTTTACAGATAGTAGGGACTACTCTATTGGCCTTCCATCTAAGCTCATTATTTCAGATCTCCTCAATGTAGCTGTTACTTGCTTGAGAGGGAACAAAGTGGGTGGTAAGTGAGAGATTGGAGTTTCTTGAATTATAAACCGCTCCACCAAAGGAAAAAAAAAATCTTTACGATTCCTAACAATGAAATTAGGTATATGGGAAACCTACTCACATTTTGAGCAAATCCTTTTGTCAAAGAAACCACAAGTTCAGACTAGGATTTTAGTTGTTTACCCTTACAGAGAATTCTGTGTTCCGATTATGCACCAGTACAAAGTTGGCCACATAAGCTGTTCATCCGTTGATGATTTTGTCAGATATTGTCATGGAGCACAGTGTCCAAAAAACATATTCCAAGAGGGCAAACACAAGGGCTACTGGGGGCAATGGATTGGGAGTTCTTCCCAAGAGACTAGAGTGAATTGCTGCCCAATAAGCTACTTAAGGATCATTCCACTGTTGGAAAAGGGAGTCGTGACTCTTGCAACAGGCAGGATCTGATCGCTGCTATGGTTAAGTGAATGCTGTGAGTTTTCTTTTCTCATGTTCCCAGAATAAAAGTACTATTGCAGTTTTCTGGAGCATAGTCCATCATAGTGTTCTGACTTGTGTGTGACAGAGAGCATTTGTTTTAACCCTCGGGTCATCAGACCAGATGCTTTCAGGCTGATACAGAGAAAACTGTGTTATAACAGCCAGAGATCCTGCTCCTTAGTTAGATCCAGTCTTTGAATGGAAAACTATGGTTTCCTATTTTTCATGGAAATGAGTGGATTCTACACATAGGGAGAGCATATGCCTGGCTAGTTGGGTAACAGAAGAGTGGATTGTGATACAAAATAAATGTTTTCCTTCAACATTCATCATATCATTTCTCTGTTAAAAAGAAAAACAAAAAAGTAACTGTATATTTTTGCAAAGAATACTAACAAATAACAGAACATGATCCCCAAACTCTCATGCAGCCAGCTAAGTAGCCAGGTCAGTAAGAACCAGTGGTATATGAGATTTTAAGATGTATTCATAAAAGGAGACATGGAGATCTTTTCTTCTCCCTAAAGCATGAAGTATAGATATGATGCATTGAATTTAAACCGCCATCCTGGACCATGATGTGTCCTCGGGAATGGATGTTCCAACTTGGAACAAAATCCCAGGAGGAAGTTCATCCTTGGTGCACTGATGTTTTTCTAGCCCTGAACTGTCTATCCAGGCTTCTGTGTGTGAGAGACAGTTTTATCTTGCTTGTCATTGTTATGTTGAGCTTTGCCACTTGCTACTGTTCCTAATCCTAACAAACAGAGATGCTTTAGAAAATTTATCTAAAGAAGAGATTTACAAAACCTTAACCCTTTTTGTTAGTTCTTTCCAGGTTCCACAGAAATTTAATATTAAGAAATATAAATGATATGTTAGTTCTTAGAATATTCCCGTTCTTTTAGTGGGGGAAGGGTCTCTAAATACTTTGCTTAAATAGAATTTTAATGGTAAAGTAGAATGTAGATAAAATAATTGCTTTATTTCTTAATGATTTAGACATTAAAATTTCAAAAGTCATTTAAAACAAGACAAATGTAAGAACTGTATAAACTTTACAGAATTACCTATTAAGAAATCTGTCCTATAGCTGCAAACCTTCTAAAAGCTATCAGCATTTGGGGAGGAAGATCTAAACCCTTATTTAATGAGAGCATAAACAAGTACTTGGACTTATTGTGTATTTGCTGGTCTTTTAGAAGGCATAGGTTTTTAGCAATACATATAATGGTGGTCACAAAAAAACTGAAATTAATATTGGGTGATTTTTAATCTAACACACACACACACACACACACACACACAGAGAGAGAGAGAGAGAGAGAGAGAGAGAGAGAGAGAGAGAGAGAGAGAGAGTCAGTTCCAAACATCACATTAGATTCCAGATCTTTTCTGTTATCTGCCTCTGGGATAATCAGTTCCATTTCTGCTCTGAAGTCATCCTCTGTCTACTTTTGTCACTTTGTTTCACTCTCCTTCTTGAACAATAGTAACAATACTGACATAGCACAATATTTTTTACAATTGTTAAGGCTAGGCCTATCTCATGTTGAATTCAACTATTGTTAAATCACAAAGGATAATAATGTTGTCTTTACATTTGAAGATAATGTTTCTGAATCACCATCAGCAGAATACTTGCTTAGAGCTGTTATTTTCTAGTACCAATACACATTCTCTTGCTGAATTTCTAAAGTCATGATTATCTGTATCTAGATATAGCACTGCAGTCCACCCAGCATTTCCTCATTCTCTATTGAGCCCAGATACTAAGTCTGATCTTGCAAAAGCCATAGCCTGTAAATGCTGCGCTAATTCTCTCTCTCTCCCCGCACTCCCATCAGCTAGTGCAGGGTGTATACACAGGGATCTATACTGTGTGTATATATTAATAGAGGGGATGAATTTGTGCTAAACATCTCAGCTCTCTCACCTTGCTCCTGTTACATACTAATTTCCAGACACCGAGCTGGGACTAGTGATAGAGGCTATTAGAGATGAAAGCAAAACGAAACAATAAACAAAGACATAACAAAAAAAGCAAATGTAAGTTCTCCTATCCAGAACTTAACTCTTTCTTATACTGGTGATAGTATATACTACACCAGATATTTCACTGGATAGCCAAGTTATGAATAAATAAATTAATAACTATTTTTATGGGGCTGTTTTCCATGACATATAAATTATATGTATTAATTAACTATGTCCATGTCATTGTTAACCAGGAAATTCTCTAATCAGAAGGCAAGGTGTTACAAATCTATATATTAAAGTTCTCTATGGATCGATTCAGTGGCAAAAGGATTTAATCCTATTATATACTCTGAGACAAAGAATTTGGCTCCTTTGTGTTTTTGGAGAGCTTGTTGAAACATCTTGCATAATTTGAAAGAAAAAGAGGTTGGCCCATACAATTACATTATAAATTAGTGGACAGACTTAAAAGTGCGCTAAGAAAAAGTTAGGGAAACATGTATTAGTGAAAGGTTAGACATCTCATTAAGCAGTTCAGTGCTAATTATCTTATTATTTGATCAGCATAATAGATCAACAGAGTGGAATAATTGCTCTTCCTTAAAATACAATTTGGCACAAATATATATGATTTTCTAGAAACATATAAAGCACTGATGAATAAGAACATGAATGCGAGCAGTGCCAAAAGTGGTAGAGGAATTAAGGAAGAAACTCAAATAGCCTCATCTAAGTAATGGATTGTTCCTCAGGTACAATAAGACATCTTAAGAATCAAGGTATTACATTTCAGTAATTCTATTTCATGTTAAGAATAGTCACCCACATTTTAAAAGCTATCAATCATATATAAAAAGATAATTTTGCTGATGACATTTGATCCAGCAATCTCATTACTGAGTGTGTGTGTGTGTGTGTGTGTGTGTGTATTTATATATATATGTAGGACATGAATTTAGTATTTTAAAGAGTCATCTTTATTCCCACACTTATTACATCACTATTTACAATAGCCAAGAAATGGAAACAACTTAAGTGTCTGAAAACTAAAAATGGATAAAGAAAATGCAGTAGATACACACAATGGAATACTAGTTAACTATAAAAAAAAGAATGAGTTTCTGTCATTTGTCTAACATGAATGGAATGGGAGATCATCATGTTCAGTGAATTAAGCCAGGCACAGAACTTAAAGTACTTCATGATCTCACATATAAATGGAACTTTTAGAGGTTGATTTTATAAAAGGCCAAATAGAATGGTAGTAACCAGAGGTATGGAGATCAGGGGAGAGAGAGAGGTTTGGAGAGTTTGATCAATGTTTAATCTAAGTTAGAGTTTAATCTAAGTTAGAGTTAGAAATAAGAAATTCTGGTATGCTATTGTACAGTAAATGATAATGTAGTAGGTATTTCAAAAAACTAGTATAAAGAACTTCTAATTATTTTACCATCAAAAAATGGTAAATGTTTGAGGAGACAGATATGTTTATTCTCATTTAAACATTACCAAAATATCATAATGCTCTATAAATATCTACATTTTTTTGGTTTTTATCAGTTAAGAAATTTAAATTAGCAAACAAAATCAAACCCAAAATAAAATGAGCAATCTCCCAAAATTTGAATATCAAGATATCTTAGCTTGTCTTTGTATTCCCGTAATAGCATAGGATTAGACATTCAGGTCAACAGTTTGAATAATGAAGAAAGAAAGAAAGAAAGAAAGAAAGAAAGAAAGAAAGAAAGAGAGAGAGAGGGGGGGGGAGGGAGGGAGGAAGGGAGGAAGGGAGGGAGGGGAAGAGAGAGGGAGGGAGGGAGCGAGGAAGGGAAAGAAAGAAAGAAAGAAAGAAAGAAAGAAAGAAAGAAAGAAAGAAAGAAAGAAAGAAAGAAAGAAAGAAAGAAAGAAAGAAAGAAAGGAAGGAAGACAGAAAGGAAGGAAGGAAGACAGAAAGGAAGGAAGGAAGACAGAAAGACAGAAAGGAAGACAGGAAGGAAGGAAGGAAGGAAGGAAGGAAGGAAGGAAGGAAGGAAGGAAGGAAGGAAGGAAAATACTAAAGTTTTAAAATTTTGAAATAACGGTTAATCTTTCTGTACCAAAATACGTAGTTTACAAACTATGGTTTACTTCCTTTAAAGTGTTCAAGTATTTTTGAGGGAAGTAGATGGTATGAAAGAACTAATTCCATTTCTTTCAAAGCAATTTAAAATATGTATTCCTTCTCCCCTGACTCTGGCCAGGTTAGAGGAGAGATAACAATGGATTTGGATCCTATTGTGATGTTAATATGAGGCTTTAAAAGTTTTTTATGACTAGATAATATATTTTTCCCCTCTGGCTTCATTGGATTAAAATATTACAATATAAGCATCCCTGAAGGTCTGATAATTTAAGTCTAAAGAAATAATGTTGCTTAAAACCTAGTGTGGAGTAGGAAAGGCATAGTCAATTACATAAGAGGGAAATATTTTGTGCTGCAACAAATTTAAAGAAATATAGCATACTTGTGAAAATACTATGTATGCATATATTTAACACAGAGACACTGCAAATCTCAATTGTATCAGGGACCATTACATGGATTAAGAGATGCTTAATTACATCTTCCTTACCTCAAAATAAAATTAAGGGAATTATGTATATATAGTGAGGGGGATTGAAGTTATATGAGGAAAAAGAAAAGCTACTATTGTATGAACTTTTACCATGTGCCAAATACTTTATACTTATTTAATTCTTCCAACTCCATGTGCATTAATTATTATTAATTCCGATTTATAGTTAAGCAATTTGAAGATAAGAAGGATTATATAATTTGACTAAGGTCAGACAGTTTATATGTGGAGGAATCATGTTTTTCTTTATAGCCAACTGAATTAAATAATGGAATATTGAACCTAACTGGTGCCAGTTCATGAGAATAATAGTTAAATTTTTAAGGATTCTGTGAATGTCTCACGAAACATGGCCACTATTAAAATTAAATTACATAACCTTACATAATAAATTGTATTAATAACCTTATATTAATGAATTTTATAACTACTCAAACCTTATCACTTCAAAATTATGTTTTATGATCTTCAGATTATTTACATCTATCATATTGTATTGTAGAAATATTGTATAATGAAGTGCTACAGAGCATTTCCTCCCAACTCTTCATTCAGTAACATCACTTTGGTAGCCTGAAATCACCTATTGTAGGCACATTTATACTATAAAAACTGGCAAATGTTCCCCACAGGG
The DNA here is from genome assembly GCF_052094955.1 of Ictidomys tridecemlineatus. NCBI lineage: Eukaryota > Metazoa > Chordata > Mammalia > Rodentia > Sciuridae > Ictidomys > Ictidomys tridecemlineatus. The sequence continues at coordinate 56,341,474 of NC_135487.1, forward strand.
GTCGATTTATTGTTTTACTGATTGTCTTGACTTAAGAGAGTAGGGACAAAAGTGTTAATGGAAATTAAACACAAATGTGTGTCAAGTCTTCGTCTTTTACATTGCAAATAACACAAAAAGTTGAGGGAATTTTCTTGCAATGTTTCAAATTATTCTTTTATTCCACAAAGAAGCTGCATGTGTTATTTTCATCTTAATTTTTATCATAAATAAAAATACTAACCCATATTTATGTTACAGTGATGCTCATAGTTGGAACACAACTCCATATGTCATATCACAGTTGAACTGCAACCATAGTTTGGTTACAGATTGTCAAAAATTAGTGAAAAGCACCTGTGAGAAGTAATCAGCTATCTAAGATTTACAATAGAGAAAACTGCATATTATGTTATTATTTGTAAATTTTGTTACACACATTCTTTATTTCAGTTAAATATATATCAATGCATCACTGAATATATAACAATAAAACCAGTAAAATATTAAGTCTGAATTTACATATGGAGAAGAGTTTGTAAGGTATAAAGTTGAATCTATTTGATAGTTGTTAGTATGTAAAATAAATATATGGAGATGGTATTGTGTAAGAGAAAGTGAAAGAGTTTTGTTAGAAGAGTGGAAGATGTGCAACTGGTATACAGCATAAGAGGAAAAACCATGAAGAATAGAAATGCATAAGAGAGACCTGTTGTGCCCAGAAGAGGATTTGTAATGTTTCTTACATATTTTAGAGATGAAGGGAGGGAGGTGTTTCACAGAATACAATTCTTTAGAAACCCAGTGAAGATTCTTTTGCTTCTCAGTAAATTTTTAACTTCTGCTTCTAGAACTACTGAATGCAAGCTCTTTGTGAATGTTCCCTCTATTTAATAGCAGCATATCATGTTGTCATATTTATTTCCTGTTAATTTTCATTTCTTCCAAATTTTAGAATCCATATTGAAGGATTAGAACTCATTTTTTTTCAAAGTCAGAAGACATTCTTTAGGGGAAGCAAAGTTTTCTCAAATCAAAACAAACATAAGAACAAGCAAACCAAATATCCTTTGGGCAACCAATTCTGTGACTAAGAATATTTTTGAAAAGTAAGCCTGCTTTTCCCCAGGAAGGTATGAAAAAAATCTTCCTGAAAATCTCAAGCAAAACCAAGTTGCTTCCCAAATTGGCCATTTGCACTCCAGGGCTAAAGCTGAAAACGCACAGAATTGCCTGAGTAATTCAATTGCAAGGAGAATCGATGGCAAGTGTGAATGCTGCCCTGGTCAAAGGTTGGCCCTTAGGCTGCAAACTTAAATCAATTTTGGGTAAGCTAAGTTTGATTACATTTTCAGTGATGAAGCTTTCAAAAGCAATTTTGAGCTTGCCTATTCAGAGGTGTTTGGGTTCTGTCACAAATCTACACTCGTGGTGAGAGAAACATCTATCTCTTTTGGTGATGATTAAGCCCTGGAGTTGAGGAGATGTGAGAGAAAGACAAACAAGAGGAGATTATACAGAAAATAAAAATAATGAAAAAATAGTGATTGAGAGGCAATCACTAATAATATATGAATCAGGAATGTGTCTAACCCTTTAAAATTTTATAATGATAACAAGAACAAGAGGGGGAAAATTAAATAAGGGAATAAAGAAAATAAATAATAGATGGGAATTAATCACGACGGTACCATGTGGCAGTGTAAAATTATTGCATCACATGAGGCCCATTCTCTCAGGTGAGGTTGGCAGGAGGAATATAGGAAAAATACAGGTGTTTCTGCAACGTGAAGCAAAATGGATGTAAGAAACGATGTCAAATATGATCTCCAACAGGCAAGATGCTAGCTTGAGGGAAATAAACCCTTTCAACTTACCTTCTAAGCCTGTGGAGTTGTTGTGCATCCACTGCTTATACAAGTCTTTCTAAAAATGTGTTTACTCAATTAATATTACTCAGGTTATAAACAGCACTTTGCTACAATTTTGTAAACATGCTGTTATATTCCAAACCATAGCCCTCCCAAGGATGATGACATTTTTTGAGAAAATACTAATTTCCCTATAGTAAAATCCACTATTGCTTAGAGTACATACTAGTATTCTGTCAGTTTTAGGGAAATAAGCTGTCTTGTCTTATGAAGTATTTCAGGGAACTTGTGATTCCCTCTAAGTGGACTCAGTAGTGACCCGAATGGTTCTTTGACAAGAATTATGATCTGCCTCACTAATTAGGCAGCTCCACATGTGCACTAATTGGACTGATTTTCAAAAATCAAAGAAGGAACTGAAGAGTATGCAGCTATCTAAAATCACATTTTAGAGCTAGGCAACTCAAATTGCCTCTTTGCCTTATAACTGCTGAAACACAAAGACGGCTGGGGAAAAAAAAAAAGGTAAAATTGGGAAAAATCCAGCCTCTTATAAATGTCTGGCTACAGCATAGGTGAAATAACATTTCCACACAGCAAGTCTTGCTTGATTTATTCTAATCTTATTTAAGTATATACTGGGCAGATAGCTAATTTGTGTCTCTATAGAGGGATCCCAATTGAATTACACTTATAAGGAAATCCGTCCCATGCTGAATAGACACATTCAATGAGGACATGCCATTTTTAGTCCCTTCCCCAGCAGTTTTATGGATACTAAAACTGAATTTACAGTGCTTTAGAGAAAGTGTGGCCCACTGAAATATCATTGCTTTCACAGTTAATTCCTCCTCTTCTGCCTTTATCTGGAACATCAAAATGGCAAAAAAAAAAAAAAAGTGCCAACTTCATTTAACTTTCTCTTTTGGTGGGATACTCCATTAATTATGCTTTATACTAACTAAGGAGAAATGGGAAGTTTAATAATTATGACGCCCAGCATTTTGTAATAATGATTTTTTTCCCCATGCACATCCTTGGGTCTTTTATTAAGGGCCACGTTTCCATTTTTTCAGAGAAAGAAATCTAAGTACAAAAGGAGGAGAGGGTAGCTTAGACTTCACCACCTTCTTATGTGCTCAAATCACTAGAGCATGCTTCAGATCTCCCCACAGCTATAAGGAAAACAGTGCATGTGTAAAGAGACTTCTCAGAAATAATGGGAAGGGAATCTCTAAGAGGACATCCTTATAAGCTCTCCCAGAGACATGACTAGGAATGGTATTATTGAAGGAAGTGTCTGCTAACACATTTTCTTTAGGCTGAGAATGTTGGCATGTTTTCATTTTTATAAAGCCCTAACAGCCAAAGCGCCATGCACACAAAGTTATATTTGACCTAACTTATTATAGGGTTAGGGCTGTGAAATAAAACAGCAAGCAAGAAGGTCAATTCCTAGTGCCTTTCCATAGGTTGCTGACCAACAGAATTGAAACTGAGAACATAAAGGAAATTTCCCTGGGGAGAAAAATTCTTTGTAGAGATGACAAAATGATTAGGCCAGCAGTGTTTTTGAACGAAACTTCATGGAAACTCACCGCAAAGCCAAATATATTAAAATACGTTTTTTTTTTCTGTCAATAAAAAATAATATTGAGTTCAATGACAAAATTGTACAGAAGGGAATATATTGCCAGCCTTTTTAGTTTTTTGAGTAAGTATAACTTTTTAAATAATATATGCATATGTATACATACATATATATTCACCACTATTTTTCTTTCTTAACTATATAGATTTTTTAGGATCTTAAGGCAGTACAGCTGAAAGAGAACTTAGAGTTCAGTTATTCTAGTCTTCTAATTTCATAGATAAGTAAACTCAGGTCAGAGAGTAAAGTGCTGAGGACCTTTCAATTTAAGGTCAGACTCCAAGGCTAGAGCTCTTGGTAAAATCTTATGTCTAAATTTGATCTTTCTATATATTTTTGGTACCTAATTCCCATAAGCTTATAGCATTCCAAGGCTGATCAACAACAGCAAATACCAAAGTTCCCTTCTCCCTTTGGTATTTACTGACCCTTCAGCTATGGGGATGTTCAGGCAGCATGAGAAGCTTGAAGATGCAGCTGTCAAATTGCCTCTTAACCTGAGAGAAACACAACAGCAGAGTAATTAATCTTTTACAACCTTCTCTATCAACCTGCACATTTTTTTTCACTCATTACAAATGAATGTTTATGTGCATGGCTGATTTAATTAAAAATTCTAATAAAAAGACAGTTTCATAACCATACATAGAGGTAGATAAAGAAATGAATCAAAGAATAAATGCTGTTAATTTGGATATACAGTGAAATACGGTTATAAAGTTATTCGGGTTATGTGGAAGTGAGCCTGCTTGTGACTATTACTCAACATTTAGGTTGTATATAATATCAGAAAGAAAAGGAAACTAACATTTAATGGGAACTTGTTTTGGATTAGGCCCCATATTGGCCATTTAGTATGTCCTATCTCATTTCATCTTCATGGAAACCCCTAAATATAAAGTATGCTTCTTTATTTTATAAGGGAGGTAAGTAAAGCTCAAATATTGAGACTGAGAGAACCATTCAGAATCTCTCAGGTGGGATTATGGTTTCAACTCAGCTTTGCTTGACTCAAAGCTATGTATGTGCTCACCTATATAGTAGGAAGTGTTGGAACAAAGGGAGGAAAACTGTTCTAGCTCTAGTTATGGGGTTTGATGTTGGGCTCCGACTCACCCCTTTGGGGCTTCAGTTTCCTCACCTAGTAAAGTGAAAGAATTGCTCTAGCCCACAAGTTTTCCAATCTAGTTCTCTGGAATTTGATTACACTTTGACGGGCTTCAATGTCACTGTGCAGTGTGATAGGGAGGAAAAAGATTTACCAGGGTTACCTCCAAGGAAACTGATCTATCTCCAATTCTCTCTTTGTTATACAGTCGTGTATAGCATAATGTGCTTTCAGCCAGTGATGGACTGCAGAGAAGACGCTGGCCCCATAAGATTATAATGGAGTTGAAAAATTCCTACAGTTTAGTGACATGGTAGCTATCACAACACCATAGCATAGTGCATCACTCAGATGCTGTAAATAAACCTACTATACTAATAGTATAAAAGTGTGGCACATAGAATTATGTACATTACATAATACCTGATAATGTTAATAAATGACTATGCTACTGGCTTATGTGCTCTACTATACATTTTGTCATTTATTATTTTAGAATGCACTTCTTCTATTTACAAAAAAAAAAAAAAAAAAAACTAGTGGCTGCAAAATAGTGTGTTGCATTACCCTAGAAGCATTTCATACATCTCAGGTGACTGTGTCTCTAGATCACATCATTCATTTCTCTTGCACTTGAATTAATCTCTGTTTTATTCATCATGGCTCCAAAGAAATACGCTATACCATGTAAGTGTGTGTGTGTGTGTGTGTGTGTGTGTGTGTGTACTAGGCTACACAATCTCAGTTTGAGTAAGTACATTCTATGTTGTTGGAATAATGATAGAATTGCCTAGTGATACTTTTCTTAGAACACATCCCCATTGTTAAGTGAATTTATGACTGAATAGTAGGGGTTTGCATTTGGGAGAAGACAGGATTTCACTGCTTTCTTAAAAGCTGAAATAAAATCAACTAGTAATATCTGAGTCACCATCTAGCTAGCTATAAAACTCTGTCAGTTGACATGTGCAACTAAAATGTTGATTGCATCTGTATTAGGTTTTCACTCATAGCTATTTGATGACCTTGAGAACCTCATTGTGACTTCTTCAATCTCAAACCTGTACGGTACATAATGACCATTTTGTACCTATCTTCCTAAAAATACACACGGGCCAGGCATGGTGGCACATGCCTGTAATCTTAGCAGTTTGGCAGGCTGAAGCAGGAGTATTGTTAGTTCAAAGCTAGCCTCAAAAACTTATTGAGGCACTTAGCAATTCAGTGAGATCCTGTCTCTAATTAAAATATAAAAAACAAAACAAAACAAAACAAAAAACCACACAGGTTCCAGGGGAAAGGGAAATCCTCTTCCTTGACTTAAACTCCATTCAGCAAATTTGTAAACACTCATTATTTGAGTAATATTTATTTCTCTGTGAGTGTTCTGTTGATAGTGTGTGTCACTTGATAGGCCTGCAGAAATATATCAGAATTTGCCTACAACTGCAAACAATTTCTGTTGAGCATTTATTATGAGAACATCAAGGGAAGTCAATAATCACTAAATCTAAATTTATTACTGCCTCTTTCAACCAGAATGAAAACCCTATCTTTTTTAAGTTTCAGGAGGGTATATCAGATTTGATTTAAAATATGAATCATTTAAATTTGTGGTATCTCCTTTCACATAGAATCAGAGTTCATTATAATAGAAAAAGCAAGAGAGCCTATACAGTAGCTTTCCAACATCTGGGGACATTTCAAGCTAGCAGAGTGCTGAAATATTATTTGCAAAAGGTAGAGTTCATTCCAGATTCAACAAATCAGTCAACAAATACTGTTTACTTGCATCAGTTGAATCTGAACAGGCAAAAGCTGTCATATTACCCAATTCTTACATTCTCTGGTTGCCTCTTCCATTTCCCTTTTAGATACAAGCTACTGACTTACTTTTTTTTTCAAAAGAGGAGGTATGTATCAAATTAAATAGGCAGTGAAGAAATATTCTTTAATATAAGAAGAGATTTTCTAGAGAAAATACTACTGACTCTGTAAAACACTGGAAGTTAGAACTTCATTATTTTATCCACAGCATAGCTAAGGCAGATAAAAGACAAAGTTTGGGTGAGTTCTTTGAAGGTTTTATATGTAATATTTTATGTGTATTATTCTGTGACAAATGCTTTGTTACTTTGGATAAATGCATATACACTCAAAGGCAGAAAGCCCCTATGGTATCCTTAGGACTTGTAATCCAGAAAAGGATTTGAAAGCATACTTTTGGGGACAAAGGGGATTTTGGTATGCACCCATTGTAGCAATACTATTATTTTATCTATTTGGGGACTATAAGGAGACACTTCATTTATATTAAGTCTAGATTTGTTTCAGATATTTTCATTTTTCAGGTCTTAGGTTATATTAAGCCAAAGTTGTGTACTTTGTTTATGTAACTCTCTTCTTTCTTAATTAATTATTCTTCCCAATTTCCCTTAAGATGGTGAGTTAAAGGATAACTGTTCTGATGTAAATATTTGTTGTTTTGTGAAAGTAAGAAAGAAAGCAAATACAATGTGTTTTACTTATAGAAATGACTTTATGTTTTTTAGGTACTGAATTCCTTCTTAAATGATGGTGTATATTTGATGAATTGGACCCATAGATGGCAGGATGGTACCATTTAGTTCATATTCTTAAAGAAACAGACATTGAAGAATCATCTATTCTGTTGCTCATATTCAAGAAGCAAAACACATAGGTGAAAAATAATAATAAAATAAATAACTCTGAGTTTCAAACTTTTACTTAATAAGGAGTTTTCAATAGTTGGCACATTGTCATCATCAATTATGATTTTTTTAAAGCTTTTTTTTTTTTTGCCCTGAGGGCTGATCTACACTGATATGCAGAATAGTCTTTCTCTTTACACTTCTAATTTTCACTTTTTTTAAATGCAGAAATGCTTCAGAATTTTTTAGACAGATGATCTAGATGATGAGAAATCTCTACCATGTGCTTTATTGTATTTTTCCACATTTTTTTTGCTTCTATCTTAGTTGACAAGGTATACTCTAGCTAAAGTAACTTAAAGTAGTCCCACTGATGAAATCACTACAATTTCTACTAAAAACAAAATTGTAGTCCCTTTTACAATTACAACCTAAAGCCTAAAGAGAAAGGGTTTGAAGATGACTTTGAGTTAAATCACAGGCCTTGCTAATTTCTTCAGGGCCTGAGAAAGATGTGAAAGAGGCAAACAAGCCAGAGATGAGGAAGGCTTGTGGAAAACCAGCAGGCAGAACAAGTTTATTTAACTGAAGCCCAAGTATTGTGTCTCTACAGGTCAGGTTCATGATCACACACAGCTACTGGACCTGCTAATGAGCAAAGTGGCCCGAGAAGACCAGCTTCAGGGCATCTAAGCACAGCAATGGTCTCATCTCCTTCCTAGAGTGGTTTATTTCTCAGCTCTTTGTTTCTTCATCCACGTATTCAACTTTAATCCATGGAAACCTATCTTCTACTCACAGTTTTCCACAGAGATCCTCTGGCACAGATCATCAATTGTTAGGCAGAAGTTGACTTTCAGACTTTTTCTGGCCTGATGCAGCAAAGGATACTGCTGCCCCACCATCCTTTCTGAAATAGTTTCCACCCATACCTTCCATAGCACTGAACCTCCTCTGGCATCTCCATTCACACACACTGAATCTGCATCCTTCTAGAGGATGCTCCTCCTCCTCTATCTGCTCTTCCATGCTGACTTTATTTGTATTTCTATCCTTTGTCACCTTTTCATGTCCATATTTTTACGAGAAATCTGATTTACTCACATGATTCAAATCACCACCTCCATTCTGATGACTTCTAAATCTATATCTCCATTCTGAACTTTACATTTAGCTACCTACTGGGCATTGCCTTAAACTGGATATGTCCAAAATTGAACTTATTCTCTTCTTTCAATCTCTACCTCCTTTTAAAAGCTAAAAGCCTGAATCCTTCTCTTAAGTTCTTATTTGGATTAATGTCACCCCAACTAAACATTAGGAATTATATAGCTTCCTGCAACTCCCTATCTGTTCTCTCGAATTTGGTCATCAACTCATATCTCCTAATTCCATCTCAACTCTCTCACATCTGCTCTTCTTTCTGTGCATTTAGTTTCTTTTGTTTTTATTATTCAAAGTTTTAGTATCTGGATTTGTCATCCAGATCGACTAAGAAAACAAATCTATTCATATCATTCATATCTTTCAGTGATTCTCCAAATCCAGAATAAAGTTCTTGTCCTAATCCATGCAAACTTGTCTAGCCTCATATCTCAGTACTTTCCTTCTCCTTGTTCTTTAACCATATGGAAATACCATTGTGTCTTCAAACACATTATTTCATCGCAACATGTCTTTACATGAACTGTTCCACACTAGCCATCCCCTCACTCTTTCATATCATTCTCATACCCAGGATCAACCCAATCATTTCCTTAGCTCATGTGGCATCTTCTCTATAGCTTTCCTTGAGTCATTGAAAGTTCTGTTTTGGAAAAATGAGACAATAATGGCTAAGATGTTACCATTCAAATATCAATATTAGATACTCTGGATGAGAATCCATTCATTATCCTTGAGATTTAGGCCTCTTCCCTACCTCACATAGTACCATTGTCTATGTTGCAATAGATTTGCCTGTTTTTTTCCTTCCTTCCTCTCAGCTGTCTGAGAACTCATTGAGATTGGGATTCTAGGCCAAAATCTAGCACAGTGATGTGCACATTGTAGGCAGTCAATATATATATATTTGACACGTTACCAGTTAATGAATTATCTGGCTCTCAAAATAGAATTGTGTTGGTTCTGCCTTTACTCTTTGAATCTCCTATCCGAACTGCTACACTGCAGGTATCATATTTAATCTTGAATTACTGCCACAAAGTCTGGTTAATGCACTAAGCAAATGATGGGATTAAATTAGAAGCTAGATCTGATACATTACTTCAAGTACAATGGTTTACAATATTGAATGCCTTTCTTTGTCCTGGGCTGAATGATAAGTGTATTAAATGAAACATCCCTAGTAGTTGATATCTTGAAAGGGGGTTGTTATTATTACCCTCCTTTTTCAAATGAGTTAACTGAAGATTTGGATTTTAGGTAACTTACATGAAGGCACACACAATTGATGTGTGAGGCGTGTGATCAACCAAGACCTACTTGACTCTCACTATGTGAAATGCACACATACCCCCATTCACACATTCTAAAGTTTTGTGTTTTCTTTATGATAATCTTAGTTATGACCTACAACTTTCCATTTATCTTTTTGATTATCTGGAAAATGTGAGTTATTACAAGCCAGAAGCAGATTGTAATAGTTGTAATAGTCTCAGGGTTTGTCCTAAGTAGTTTGAATGAACAGCTGATTCCTAGTGGCTACCACTTTGTTGGAGTTTGAGTGCTTGCTACTAATCAGCATTATAGCAGGTAGCCCACACTGCCAGTTACCCTGACTTTGACTTATTAACTGTTCAAGGACACAAGTCACAAAAACATGAAAAATTTCTTATTCAAAACATATGCCAAACAACATCATCTATACAGATGGTGGGTCCCTTGGTGTCTACCTCCTTTTCCCTGAACAAGAATTTGGGCAAGTTAGCATTATACACCCCATAACCTATAGAAAGCATTGACCTGTAACAAATGATAGAGGTTGTTTAGAAGGTCACAGGTCAATGTTGGATCAGTTTAGGACTTGTTTCTAGTGTTGGATCATTTTTCTAAAGGTTGAGCACTTTTCTCCTTCAGAGACTTTGAAGATGTGAGAGGAGTTCTTATGGAAGAAGATGTAGACATTTATTTTTAAAATAAATTTTCATATATTAAATAACATCCTAATTATTAAAGGAAAGTTGATGAAACCTACAGAAAGGACAATTATTTTATGCATAGAGATTTACGTTTTGAAGAGCATGTTGTAAATGATACAAATTATCTCTGACTTTCTTGATAGTTTTATGTTCATAAAGAGTGAAGTGTATTAGTTAAAAGCCTGGACTCTGCAGTCAGACTATCAGAATTTAAGTTTTCACTTTGTCACTTACCAACCACTTGGCCTTTGGCCATATTTATATTCTCTCTGTAAGTTTCCTTATCTTTGAGAGGGGAATTGTAGAATCTAACTTTAAATTATGTGAGAATTAAACAAATCCACATAAAGAAATTAGAATAGACCCAGAGTAAGCTAACAAGTGTTGTTTGTAATTACAATGATATTGCCTTGTATCTCTGGAGGTTGCAAGTACACATTCTGCGGCTGAAACACAGTTTACTCCTTCATTTACTCATTAATCCATTAATTCAACTATTTAGTGTTTAATTCATTTATTCACTAAATATTTACTAATCACCTATTAAATAGCAAGCACTGTGCTTGTTGGTAGGGGAGATAAAACGGTTTATCAGACATTGATTCTTCTCAAAGAACTCAGGGTTTGGCAGAAAGATTAAAATTATACAAAAATAACAGTGGGGGTGGGGATATAGCACAGTGCTAGAGTACCTGCCTGGTGTATGTGAAGCCCTGGGTTTAATCCCAGCACCACAAAAAATAAATACAATAATTATTATAGTACAAATAGAAATGCTTAGTGCAATGAGTACTTCAAAGGTGCATATGAGAGTTCTAAATAAATAGGAATTTCATCAAATATCATGGCTATGTTTGTAACTTCATACAAGATTTGTACATTTTGACTTTATTAACAAAATTTAAAAAGAAGTTTAGTGGTGTGTACTGCATCTCAATGGACAGAAAATCAGTGGTAGAGATTGTGAGATTCCATCCTAAATATTCCACATTTAGAAGCCTTTTGACAGCATATTATTTTCAGATGATAATGTTAAGGTTGTTAGAATAAAATAATCATTTTTAAATAAGTGACATTTGTTCTTAATTTGTCACATTCATTAATACTTCAGTTTTGAAGAATCAGGAAGTGATTTAGAAATTTAAATAGCAAAAAGTTAATATGTTATAAAGCCTTAAATTTTTTTAGCCTTTTAAATTCATTGATTCTTTTAGGCTCTTGAATATTTAAACTATGTAAAATATTAATAATATACCAAAGAAGTATCAATATTTATATTAAATTGGAATTCATACTGTTTTATAATATCTTCAATGGTTTCCCTTATTCATAATCATACTAAGTAAATCATTTTCAAGGACGACACTAGAGCAAGCATATTACACTATAGTTATTGCATGGCAAACAATGTCTTTCAAAATTTAACATTAAGAAATATCAAGCTAAAATTTAAAAAAAAACCTCTGTGATATAAACTCATATATTTTATTTTATATCTAAGACATGGCAATTCAAAGTTCATAAATCATGAAACTTACGATAATATATTTCCCATAGTAGGAACATTATATATTCTATCCCTGTTTCTACAAAATGGAAAAGATCATTTCCGTGATGAACTGCAGAGCATGTGTATTTTTCAGGGATAGCTTACTATCACAGGATGCTGATATAAATATACACGTCAGGTTACTGTAAAGTATTAAAGATAAATAAAAGGGTAATTCAGATAACTTTGTGGGATTGAACAGGGTGCTCTAGTTTTCTCTGAGCTTTTTAAGAAACACACACTTTGAAAATTAGAAATATTTTATAGTTGCAACCATTTTTTGCTTACTTGGCTTCTAAAACACACTAAAATTAATTGAAGAGGAAAACAGTATCAGGTTCTCTCCCTTTAACAGGTCCTTGTATTTGCTCTCTTATTCATTTCTAGTTTGCAGGAACTAACACACACTAGCAATGAAATATTTATTTTAGTGAGCTCTTAAGCTATATTCCAAAATACAGGCTTGAGTAAAAATGTTATCTGTATGAATTAAATATTTTGTTCACCATTACTTACTTACTATTTCATCTTATTTATGGCTTATGAAATTCTGGCTATCCAAAGATGAATGTCTAAAGAAAACTAACCAAGAGTAAAGCAAGCCATAAATAATTTATGCTTCAAGATAACACACTTTTTTAAAAAAACCCCAAATACAAACAAAACCCTATTAAAGCAGCTATCCTCAGTCAGAAGTCACATTTCTGTTAGCCCTATTATTTATGTATTATTTTTTCCTTAGCGCTAAGATATTTTTCTATGCACATGTAGACTCCTATAGGAATTACAAAATTTCACATGTCCCTATTGTTTGGGGACAAGGTTTTCTGTGTGTAAGGGATGTGTCACATCAGAATGAGTTCTACAACGTACATTCCACTCTTAGGTTTCATCTATGCCACTGCAGAGGCGCTGGGAGGCCCTGGGAGCACTTCTTCAGCACTGTATTACTTACGGTTAAGAGGCAGGCTCGCATTGGTTGTGCCGAGCTTGTTGGCAGCCACACAGGTATAGTTGCCGAAGTGCTCCTGTGTCACGTTGGTAACAGTGAGAATGGATCTTGTGCTAAAATTTTGAATAATAATTCCTTGTTGGCCATTGAAGAGCCTAGAAGACAAAATAAAGTCTAGGTAAATATGTATCGTGAACATGAGTTTCACATTTACCTTACATGGGGTAGGTATGCCAACCCATTGGCAGTTTGATAACACTGAGGTTAGGGTACAGATGATAACAATGTAATTATATTTTCCTTGCATTGCTAGACTGGAAGGAGGAGAGACTGCCTGACAGCTGCAGACTGTTCCTGTGGGATAATTTGTGCTACATAACAAACAGAGCTTGGATATCCACAGGCCCCATTGATGCACTGTTTTGTTTTATAGGAAATTAAACACAGCATAGTGATAGCAACTCATCTATTAAAGTCAAGACAGAGAAAAAGGAAGTAGATAAGAAGATGCCACTTAAGTTAGAAACTGATGGTTTCTAGGCAAGCTGGTTAGCGTATGTCCAGGCTGGTTCAGGTAACATAATTGGGCAAATCTCATGAAACTTAACCTTCCAACTATGATATGATATTCTAAGACCAAAATCAACATGATTTTACTATTGCCATGGACACCCTGATGGACAATTTCCTGGGTGGACAATAAACCTAGGAAGAGACAGTAGTATAGTGTTTAAAAGCTGAGTCACATCTTTACCATGTTTTCAGATTGTGCCCAAGAAAGTGCTTAAACCTCTCTGGGCTTCAATATGGGATTCAATTTAACTTGATTCTACCCTGACTTACTCAACAACTTCTCTCCACACTTAGTACCAGAGACCCTTATTCTCAAGTAGCATGGCTTCATGTCAGCACCTGTCATATCCACTCATTCTTTGTCTTCTTTCTTAATCTTCTCCCTGTCTCTTATACACTTTGTCTCTCTGCCAGTTCCCTCCTAGGCAGCCCCACCTTAAGATCTGTCTCTTTTTTCTTGTTTCTCCTTAAATGACTCTTCCTTCTCTGTATTCTTTTATTGCATTGTTCCCTCCAGCAGCTTCCATGTAAATAAGGTGTATTTTTTTTTTCAAAACAAAAAATTGAATTGTTTTAAACTCCTATAAAGGTAAGACCATGTGAATATAGTTTCTCTGATATTTGAATCATACCTAGTCCTTTATAGTGGTATTTAGGCACAAAGTAGCACAAAGGCCAATAGAGTCCAGATGATAGTCTCCCAACACAGGTGTTATTAAGTTCCTCTTCAGTGGCCTCTTTAAGATGTTTTCTCTCTAAACATGAATTCTTCTGCAATGAGGAGGCCAATGAGATATTAACTTCTCCCTGACTATTCCTAGATTTATTGTGAAAGAGACGTGCTGATGACAATATGGGCTATGTAAATTCATAGTACAAATGTCATGCTAGATTACCCTTTTCATTCATTGTGTTCAGTTTAGTACTAAACAAAGATACTAATAAATGGCATCCCCTGAGAGTGTCAGGTGAACTCCTTTGCCATGTGTTATGTAACTTGCACCTGGATTTAGATAAAATATACTATAGTTAAATTCAGATTAAAATAAGTAGTCATACTTGACTACTCTGGGAATAACTTGTAGTTCATATAATAGCTGAATCTGACTTATTGAAAACGTAAATTTTAATCAGATAAACAGAACTTTGAGTTGAATAAATATTGAACAAAGTTCAGCTTAAGCAATAAATCTAATGATCCCCAACTCTGATAAAAGAAAATAGGGCATCAGATATCATGAGTCTGGCAGCTTTTTCTCCTCTTTCTCATATTTCAAGACTATAAAACTTTGCTTTAATGTCCCACTGCATTTATTGCATAATTTTGTGCATTACATTAATAACTTTGTATCTAAGAAGTATACATCAGGCATAAAAATCATAGTTTTGTTGTCCTGCCAGCTTAAGCATTATGACTCAAGTCAATTTGCCAACATTTCTGTTATAGATACATTCCAGAGGATTTAGGAACCCTCTTGAAAGCTAACTCCTATTGTGCCCCATCTCTGAAAAAAACAAGATTGCTGTGGTGCTAAAAAATTAAGAAGGAGTTGACCAGATCTTCAATGATTAGACTCTGGGTCTAGCCCAAAAACTCAGACACTCCATCCTGCTATTGGCTTATTCTCCTAATGGTTCTTTCTGAGTTGGATTTTGATTCCCTGCCCTTAAACATATCTGAAGGAAAAGCTTCAGATGTTGCTGAGTCACACAGTGCATCCATGCTCTGTTTGGGAAAGCCTGTTTTGGACCTCTGGCCAGCAGTACTGCGTGTTTCTTTAACCGAGTGTCACTTAGCACTCCAACCCCAGCTAGTCAGATCAGCCACACAGGTGATTATGGGCAACAAAAATGAAAAACATCTTCCCTGGAGGGTTTTGTTTCCTCAGGTGAACTACCTGTCTGAGATTATCAGAGAAGTCCAAAGCTTACCTATCAGAGAAGTTTAAAGCTGACTCCTCAGACATTGCTCAAGACCCTACTTTTACCTGCTAGAGGACTGGGAGGGCCTTTGCAAAGCTGACTGTGAGGGAAAGTGACTTCTGAGAAGATGTACATCTCTAGAGGATGTTCTGTAATTTTCTTGAAAGGATCTGGGTTTGGGACTTTCTTAAATATTCAAATCAATTCAGAAAATATCCATTCCATTGTTATAAAGATGAGTTCTATGCTGACTGATTAGGGACTAGACAGGCAGCACATGAACTCTGCCCTTGAGAAGGTCAAAGTCAAGCAGAGGAGTCAGACATGGAAAGAGGCATTTTCTATAGATAAACACACCCACCCTGAGTTATTGGTTGTAGAAATTTGAGCCACACCTGGAAGTAGGTATGTCCTTAATCTGATTAAAAGCACATAATAAAAATGTTCTTTAATTGATGACATTTCTTTTTGAAACAGATTATTCCAAGATAACTGTCAGTAACGATACTTTCTACAAAAAGAATCATTCTCATATTGACTTACAGAATGAAAGATGCTGTCCTATAGCCTTTTATTTTTTTCTAAAAAAATGTTTTTTTCTACTGAGTTAGGAGTTAGACTTGGTATCCCTTTCTCTAGCAGCATGTGGCGCTTACTTGGAAATACCTGGTCACTCTTCTTTGTTGCACCTTCACCATAGGGAATATGGCTATAGATCCTTCTATTACTGTAGACCCTGCTGTCCTCTGCCTTCTGACACCAATAGAAGTTTGTCTCCATATCGAGGACCATTTCTCTTTTTCTTCCTTTGTCTTTTGCCAATGTCTCATAAATCTGTAAACTGCAGGCTATTTGCTTTGCCAGCAGATTCTGCCAGCTCATAAGTGACACAGCCCGACCCACTAACTAGCTCTGAATTAGAATAGTCCCCCTATATTTTTTAGTGTCAGTCAAAAGTAGCACATGGAAAGCATACTAATTACTAGGGATACTACATTTCAGACTCATGAAATGCTTACAGTCTTAATCTCCTGCAGGCTGTAGTTATGAAGGATGACCAGAAGAACCTATAGCAACATCACTATAGAAAATCTGACCACATAGCCATGAGTACCAATTGTTAAGATTGCAAAAATAAATGGAGAAGCTGCTCTGTACCTTATTCATTTTATACATAAATCTAGCTTTACTCAACATTTTGGGATTATTGTTCCCTATCTGTCTTTCTGGGTCAGAAATAATAATAAACAATATAGGCTCTGCATTATAATTATATTTCTAGTCTTTTCAGTGTGAGGAAGAAGGCTTTCTATATGTGGAAAATGGTAGTTGTTCTCAATACACTATGGCTGAAGTTATCTAACACTAAAAAAAAAAAAAATTTCAGCACTATACCCCCAAAATTTTCAATGTTAAGATTATAAGAAATTGACATTCAGAAAACATGTAAGCATTTTCAAATGTATATATCAATTAAACTTCACAGCAACTCTAGAATATTGGTGCTATGTAGTCCTGTTTTAAAGATGAGGAAATTGAAGTTTAGAGAGATGAATCTAATTTATCTTTTACCATCTGGTAATTAGCAGGTTGAAATGCAGGTCTTCTGACCATGGTATTCTCTCACAACAGCAGTTAGTCTTCAAATCATAAGGAGTAAACATGGATATTTGAAGTTTTGAGTATTTGCATTTGGAGATAGAAGTCAGAAATCTTGGTTCTTTAAGAAAATTGATTCGGGGCAGAGAAAAAAAAAAAAACAATGGATCTCAATAGCCAACTGGTGTGTGGCATCTGTGCCAAGAAAGTCAGGTTCCATCCAAGGATTGAGCGTAATGGGGTAGAAAGTCAAACAAACAAAAGCCTTCAATTCAGCTAGCTATCTGGATGAATCTGTCAGAGGTCTCATGACTATTTGGTTTTTAATTATGTCTTATAATAAAGCTTCTCAAAGTTGCTGCCATTAGCCTCTAGGGGAGTCAGGTTTTGGGGCTTCTTGAAACCTGAGATGAGAAGCACAAAATGGGTTTTCCTCTCCTTTCTCCTCCAATTCCCTCCCAGTCCTCATACCCTATGCATCAAACCCTATTATGGTTTGCTTCCCTTCCCCAGGTTCACTAAATATTTGCATGGTGGAACATCTCACCTCAGTGTGGATACTCTGAATGTAATCAAGAATGGCAAAGAATGCAACCTTAGTTAGGGGATAAGAATGCAATATTCTAGAATAATTCTAAAATCCTGTCTAAAGTTCAAGTTCTAGTGATGCTGTAGAGAGTGACTGCATTGTGTCTGACTTTGCCAAACCATAAGCATAATATCAAATACTTTTCTTTCTAATCTTATTTCAGTTCTAAGATTTCATATATCTGTGTGATTTTTGATTAATGTCCATCTTCCCTATTAGAGTGTAACTCCTTTATGGCAAGGTTTCTAAAGGGTTTTGCTACTTGTTGTATTCCAAACACATAGTATAATAGTGTTGGGCACTTAATAGGTAGGGACACAGTGAGTGCTGCATGCTTGACTCTCCATGTATTATGCTATTACATATTTTAATTCTTAGTTTTTTCATTTATGAAATGGGAAAAATGAACCCAGTAGCAAAATGTTAATGTAAGAATGTTTTAAAAATATATAATGTGTAATATCTATGCACATATATATCAAGTGCGGGAGGCACTAGATTATGATAGGTGATATTATTGTTCGATGATAGGGTCTGTTTCTTAGACAGAACAGATACATTTCCTCTCAGATGGCAGCCAAATATTAAATAGTGAGCATACAGGAAATTATTTTTAAAGAAAAGATCTGGAGAGTGACTGAAAAGATCATGGCATCATGATTCCAAGATGTGCCAAATTCAGTAACAATTACATGCACATTATCAACCTCATCTAGACTTTTCACAGATGTGCAGGGTAGATAACAGAAAAATAAGAGTAAAAAGGGGGAGGAATAAGAACTGCTGGAAACCAGAGAGAAATGAAAATTTATGTGAACATGCTGCTATAGCAACCTATTGGTTTATTGTGTTGCTTGATACTTAAGGCTTGAAAACAATATGATATCATTTATTCCTAGGAACAGACTGAAGAATATCATGCATCGCTGTCTTAGCCCCAAGGGGTATCTATCTTTAGTTGTGCATTTGAATAAATTAATGTTATTATAATACATTAGGATACTTTAATGATTCTAGACTTTATTAAGCTATTTAAAATGTATGTCTTGTTTATTTTATCAATTTTAATGAAATTCATAATTTTAGATAAGAGACTTTTGGACTGCTTTACTTGTGACAGTTTGATTCGCAGAGGGAGGATCATCCCTTTTAACCCTACATCAAATAAACAAAGGCTGCAGTGCAGGTGACAAGCCGTCCCTGACTGCGGTGAGTTCCCGTATCCCTGACAACCTGGCCTGCAACTGAATTTCTCCCCTCTGCTTGAACTGCTTTTCTAATATCAATATGTCCATGGTTTTAATGTCAAATTTCGTCCCACAGAATAATAACACAACCATTTTGGAAAGATTACGTTTCCAATAAAGGAAGACAGAATTCAGCGACAGAATCCACTTTCCTTTCCCCAAACATATGCTGGGTTTACAATGTCCCACCATCTAAAGTGACAGGATCTAGCTGTGTGAATACTTTGTTTTCCATCTGAGACTGAATTCAAATAAGAATGTCTCTACTTTATAATTATTAAAAGACTATAACTCATTCTTTCAACATTGTGTATTATTCATGCTAAATACTATGTCAGGTGTTGGGGATGTGATGGTGAACAAAGAGAATCCTCACTCCCAGGTAAGAGTTTAAAAGTGAGCTGGGACAAGTAAAAGAAGCTGAGGATGGTTTAATAAGTGCTTTGATAGAGATACCTCCCCAAATAGACAAGGCTCTGAGTGGCATTCCTGGAGAAGGGGACATCAGCATAGAGATTAAAGGACTAGTCAGTGAAGGCAGACAGCTCAGGGGAGCCAGGGATGGAAATGTGTGGAAAAGTTCTTAAGCAAAGGGGTCAACATGTGAAGAGGCATGAAAGAAAGCAAGCATGTGCAATTTGGGAACTGAAACTCTCTCACTATGGCCATGGTTCAAGTTGTGAGGTGCAAAATAACAAGATTCATAGCCAGAGAGGTAAACAAGGGCTACAGTGTGAAGGCCTTCCATGCCACATTCTGTGCTGTTAAAACTCTGTCCAGGGACAGTAAAGAACTATGAACAGGCCTCATGTATAAAGTGATAGGGTCAGATATTTATTTGTAATGATCATTAAATTTTAAGAAAGCAACCAAATTCCAGGTGTTTACTGGTGGATTCTATATACAATATTAATACCTGGATTCTAACCTGTCCTAAATCAAACTCATCATGGTTCTTCCCACACCATTTTTTCTTGTTTCAGCCTCCCTCATGGACTCACCATTCACTGTATTGTTTGGATAAAAAGCTGAAATTATGTTCAAATTGTCTTGCCCCATCTAAATGGTTACTGAAATAAATAAACACTACCACTTCTCTCTCTTGCTTTATAGTTGTACAGCCTGTACTCCACTTTGAGCTTTAGTTTACCTCTCCCATCCATTCCCCCAATTGCCTCAAGAAACATTCTGAGGGCTGGGGATGTGGCTCAAGCGGTAGCGCGCTCGCCTGGCATGCGTGCGGCCCGGGTTCGATCCTCAGCACCACATACCAACAAAAATGTTGTGTCTGCCGAGAACTAAAAAATAAATATTAAAAATTCTCTCTCTCTCTCTCTCTCTCTCTCTCTCTCTCTCTCTCTCTCTCCTCTCTCACTCTATCTTTAAAAAAAAAAAAAAAAAAGAAACATTCTGATAGGAACTGCATTGTTTACTACTTTGAGAAACCCTTCAATAGCTTCTGAATGCCACAGAATCCAGTCTGAATGCTTTACCACATTTCAGACTGTTCAAGCCTTTCTCTAAGGTGCCTTGCTAGTCTTACTTCTTATTACACCTGAATTCATATGTTGCATCCTAAGGCATTAAAAACAAAATCTCTATACAATGCTCACTTGAAATTGATCATGTTCTTCCCTTGCCCATGATTATTCTCAACCTCTTGTAATGGTTGAAAGTATTATTCAACATTTGGTGTCCAGCACGAAAGCTACCTTTGTCCTGAAGCATTCTTTAATCCTCTGATTTGAGCTGAAGGGACTCTTTCTTTCTGCGCACTTTCACAGGACTTGACTAAAAATTCCCTGAGGATTTTCTAAAGTGCTTATTTCATTTTATTGATTTTTATGACAAATTCTAAACTCTCTAAGTCAGGGAATGCAATATGGAGTTGGTCCACTTCCCTCTTTGCTTCACTGGCCCAGATTTTAAACATAATAATATGCATTTGTATCTCATATGGACATGTGCTGTCCAATTTCCAGTTGAGGAAATGCTCTGAGTTGCTTTGCATATTTATTCTTTACCTCCATGGACTCCACGGGAATGATGAGACTTGCACTGATAAGACACTGATGGTTAAAAGGAATGAAATACCATCAGAATCACATTACATTACATTAC
Source organism: Ictidomys tridecemlineatus (assembly GCF_052094955.1). Classification (NCBI taxonomy): domain Eukaryota; kingdom Metazoa; phylum Chordata; class Mammalia; order Rodentia; family Sciuridae; genus Ictidomys; species Ictidomys tridecemlineatus. Next base: position 56,362,448 of record NC_135487.1, read on the forward strand.
ATAACATTACATAAAAATAAGATAATACTAAAAATGCATGATCCTTCAATGCAGGAACTTATTTGCTTTTCAAATTTTTCAAATTATCTCACAGATGATAAGTGCCCAAGGCATATTTGTTGAATGAAGAAGTAAAATCATAAGTTAGCAGGAAATTTTTCTTTTCTTTTCTTTTTTAGACCAGGTCTTACTTACTATGTTGCTAAGGTTGGCCTCAAACCCCTGAGCTCAACCCATTCTCTTTCCTCAGCTTCCCAAGGTGCTGGAACTAGGGTGCTTGTCAGAGCACCCAGCCCAGGAAAAATACACCTTTCTAAATCAAAACATGTAACTTCTAACTCTGGTAAGAATGATCTTATACATTAAAAGGTGAAAAGAGAGAGACAGAATATATTTCTTGTTCCTTCTGTATAATCAAAGTTGCAGTGTAAAATATAGGAGACATCCTGACATGGGAATCAGAAAATTTTATTTACTTCCCATTCTATTCTTAGGGATAGCTTATTCCTTAAGTATAAACTGGTTGGGATTATGCAAGGAATGGGTGAGATATGTAAGTATGTTGTAAAATTGCAAAGTCAGCAAGTAGGGTAAAAGTTGCATGCTGTTAAAATTGCCTTTGAAAAGTTCTTAAATGTCTTATTTTAAGTTATCATACTTTATAACAGTCTCCAAAATGGAGAGCAAAAATCCTAAAATGAGTAGAAAATGATGTGTTAGAGTTTGAGAAAATAACAAGAGTTCATTTATACTGTAATTTTATCTCATTTTTATAGTTTTGTCTACTGTATGGCATTTAACATTTATAATATAGTAGGATACAAATAAGTAAAAAAATAGAATGTGTATATCCTTAATTTTCCTAAAATTAAATTAAATTAAATCTTATTCATAGGTATACTCTAAAAAGCGTTGCTGACCACTGTTTGTCCATTATTGAGGAGCAGATGACATTGTTGTGTTGTTTTAGAACTATGATATTAAATATACACCTTCAATGTTAGACTCTCACAAGGAAGGGAGAGATACATACACTATTTGAGATATATCAGAGTGAGGAGCACTTGAACGAGCAGCAAGGTATGGACCTCCCAACATGTGTATTTTTCCAGCTTAGGTACTGATTAAAACACCAAGTTGTGCTCTGTATGGTACTTTACATGTTTATCTTCTCATGCTTTTTTTTTTTTAAATTCCTCTCTCAAGTAGCACCCCAGGTGTGAAGAGTTGATTCTTTGTAAGTGAAATATACAATGCAAACATTTTTTGCAAAGCTACCATATATAACAGTGTTTTGAAAATCCTAGTGCATTATACAAATATGATGAGTTCATAATTTTTGCGGGGGAGGGTACCAGGGGTTGAACTCTGGGGCACTCAACCACTAAGCCAAGTCCCCAACCCTATTTTATATTTTATTTAGAGACAGGGTCTCACTGAGTTGGCTTAGTGCCTGGCTTTTGCAGAGGCTGACTTTCAACTTGTGATCCTCCTGCCTCAGCCTCTCGAGCTGCTGGGATCACAGGTAAGTACTATTGTGCCTGGCATGAGTTGATAATTTTGACATGAATAAAGTACATGAGAAAGAGGATAACTGAAGACCCAAAGAAATATTTTAATTCATTCTGCTGATTTCCTTAAAAATTTAAGTAGAAAAGACACTCTTTACTAAATTCCTTCAACAGATGAAATTTATGGACTGCCTAGACAGTAGGCAGGAGGAGTCGGGTACAGTGCAGTGGTGCCCACCTATAATCTGAGCACTTGGGAGGCTGAGGCAGGAGGATCACTAGTTCAAAGTCAGCCTCAGCAAAAGCGAGGTGCTAAACAACTTAGTGAGATTCTGTTTACAAAAAAATACAAAATAGGGCTGAGGACGTTCTCAATAGTATAATGCCCCTGGGTTCAATCTCCCAGTACTCCCTCCAAAAAAAAAAAAAAAAAATAGAGTAGGCAGGAGGAGAGGAATGGTCACTGACATAATTATGATATCTCATATTATTACCTCTGTAAAGCCAGGAATAAAAAATCATCATTGTCTGACATGAAATCTCACATTCACCTGGTCATCTATGTGGTTGATTGTAGGTCCTGTCCAGTCTATATACTGTCTCCTGATATATATTATGTATGTTTGTTCATGCAGGCTTTAAATACATAAGTATCTTATCCTTTTCACCACGGTAAATTAGAAATAGTTATGACATTTTCTCTAAAAGTTTTGTAAAGAATGATTTATAAATGCATGGACTAAATTTGAACCATGCTACTTAAAAAGTCAAGATAGTATACTTGCCATACTATCAAATGCACAAGATTCCATTTTTAAGATGCATGTTAGTTTTTGACTAATACATTGATAATTTTTAATGTTTTATTATGTTTTTCATTCATAAGAGAAATTTCTATTTATGGTATTTATAACTTTTGCATTCCTATCTTGAATTATGATGAAGGATTAAAAAAGAAGCAATGTTGAAATTGATTTCCAAAATGCATTGCTATAATGGGCCCTTTGTGTAAGATCAGGCAAAGTGAATAAAATGATATTTTAAATTTAATTATTTAGTTAGCATTTTATTTTAATTGATGAGCAATTATTGTATATATTGGGGGCTACATTGTGATGCTTTCATATATTTATATATTGTGGAATGACTGAATCATATCTGCCCCATAAAAACTGGGAGCAGTTAAACTGGCCATAAGGAATCAGAAAGTGTAGTTTTCCAGGTGTCAGGTTTGAATTTCATGAAATCAAGAAGAGGAGGGAATTCATCCACATAAGCATATAGCAACATTTTGATCTAAGACAAGATTGTGATTCTGACTTCACAAAGTGATATATCACTCCCTCTTTTGAAGTACTTTTTGACATGTCAATCCATTACAATGTATGGTTTAACCTTAATCCCAGTAAACTGTACTGTTATTAAGCAATAGATTAATTTGATTTTATATCATTAGAGACTTTTTTGGCTTAAAATTACATTGGATGTTCTAGAATTGTCCTTTTATTGCATATAAGGAGTATATTTCTTCTTATCAACCTTCTCTGTTTTCAAGAGAAAAGGTTAAATTTTTGGCACTCCTTATAATGAATCGCAGAACTCTGATTTTACTAATCTTAAAACGTATAGACAGCGAAATTAAGACTACTGGGCCTGTCGCTGCTAGGTATGCTGAAAGAGATTAAAGAGTTAAATAATGACTACCTTATTCAAAAGAGTAATATTTTAATAATAACCATATAAATTTAGTCAGTGTCAAAATGCTTATATAAACAATGCAATAAACTAAATCAAATGTCTGATATTTCTGATATGAAAAACAATTAGTTTATAATAGAGATACGTTAGGAGCTATCTTTGAAGATGGCATCCAATAATTCTTATCTCTTGATATTCATGTCCCTGCATTGTCCCCTCCCTCATTAAAGAGAGTTGTCCTGTGCAGCAATAAGACATTGCATATAAAACACAGCATGCCTCTGTGACCAGGTCATAAAAGATAAAGCAGCTTCTACTTTGCTATCTCTGGAATCACTAATTCTGGAGGAAGCCCATTGCCATGTTAGGAAGACATTTAGGTAGCCTTATGAAGATATCCACATGGCAATTACCTGAGGCCATCTACCAACAGCTATCACCAGGACTACGTTGCTGGGCATATGGGATGAACTCATTGAGAAGCAGATCCTCCAGCCCAAACCAGCCTTAGTATGGCCAGCGGCATGTGGTTTCTTGATGGCAACCTTCTGAGAGCCCCTGAGCCATAACCAACAAGTCAAACTACTCCTGGATTCCTGACCACAGGAACTGTTAATCTATTATATTTAAGTTTATTTTGTTAATTAGTGATAGATAACTAACAATGACAGCTGATACAAGGGAAAGAATGTGGGGCTGGCTGTGAGGTTGACAAATCTAAAATGTGTTTTGAAAGCAACTTAAAGTGAATGCTCTTGGACTGGTTATTTTAACTCCCCTGTGTCTTAAATTTTTCATCAGTAAATCTTAACTCATAGAGGTGTGTAGAATAAATGAGAAAAAAGAATTTAAAGACCTGGAAAGTGTTTTTTTCTCCTTAAGAATATAGTTCTTTCTTTTCTTTAAAGTGGGCTTAATTTTATAGAGTTTCTTTTTAAAAAGGGTTTCAAGCTGATTATTTTCAGCACATAGAAAATGGACTTTACAGGGTGAAGAACTGCATGCAAAAAAAGGCTAGGGATGTCCAGGATCAGCCTCTGTTTTCTGTATATTTGGATGAAATTCTGACTTTGAAGAACTTGATTTAAGATAAATGTATATTTATAAACATTTCCTAACATGTAAAAAAAAGTGAGGTAAATTATTTTTGACTCTTCATGTAAGCTCACAGAGGTGTATAGAATAAATGAGAAAAAAGAATTTAAAGACTGTCAAAGATCTCTGGGAAACAGAACTCCTCCAAAGCTTGCAACAACTTTTCCTCCTTCTGACAGGGTCTCTGACAGCATCTCGCTCCTGGACAGGGTCTCAAAGGTCAAGAAGACAACTCTGAAATGTGTTGTATCTGTCTCTGCCATGTGTGCACTTGATTCCATTTTTTCTGTGTCCTTGACTAAATAAGTGGGGAAGTTGTAAGTGAGTATCTGTATAAGGAGTATCCTAGTTTGCAAAACTATAATCAAACTGAAATGCCTATACCTTTGGTATTTATCATTGGCATTTCCAATTATTTTTGATAAACTCTGCAGAGCCATGACCTACACTCAGTGCCATAGTAGAAGGGTTTAATCCATGGGTTCTTTTGCAAAATTTCCTAGATTTAAATTGCAGCTCTGCCACTAATTGTAAAAACTTGTACAAATGACTTAAAAATATGGTGTGTTTTGTTTTCCACAAGCAAAATCTAATAAAAATAATAGTATATTTCTCATCAGTTTGTTATGAGAATAAATGTTAATATTTGTTAGCAACTTAGAATACTAGCTATACGAATAGCAATAGATAGTTTTTCCTTTTGATGAAGTAACTATTTGAATAGCCTGGAACTTGATGGTGAGTCCTTAGGGAATATAGTTACAACCATTCAGCAACCAGACTCCTTTTCTCTACATATACTTTGCTTTACAATAGTTTGGAAAGGAAATTATTTATAAATATTTGAAAATTTGAATAATTCCTTATATAAAACTGAGAAAATGATAAATGCATATACTTCACTCAGAACTGAAAATATGTTTGCCTTTCAAAAGTGCATCTGATTTTCACAGCTGCTAGATTTTCCCTAGGTGTGTGAGTATGTTGGGGAAAACATTGATTGGGGAGAACCAATCTATTTTTTCCTTGTTAGCAAGTAGTTCTTAAACTTTTTTTTGAAAATATAATAAAAGCTGTAGTATGTCATCCCAGTAGGAAAAAAGCTGAAGCTGTGATTACGGGTACAAATAGGAACCTTGCTGTATATAGTGTAGGCCAAGAATGTGGACTGAGAGTTATTGCAGACTTTTTTTTTTTTTTTTTTTTGACAATGGTACCTGAATTTAGAAAAGGAAAAGGGAGATATAACAGGAAAAAAATATCCAGGACACCCAAGCATTGGAAAAAATTTGGCCTTTAACAAAGGAGCTCTCACTTGGATGACAAATAATTCTGATGGTTAGCTATTATTCCATTGATAATATATATTAAAAATGACTTTGGGAGACAGGTAAAATAATGTAAGTCAGTGTATTTAAACTCTTTTGTAGGGAACTGGGGGTTTGAGAGGTCTTGCAAGGACATGCTAAGAGGAGCTCTAGACAGGTGGAACTGAGGCTTCATTCATCCCACATCTATCAGGGAAGTGCTATGTTCATAGATACTAATTCTCAAATAAGATAATGTTTGAACAAAAAGTTCCACACATTTTCAAGTTTTGAGAGCACTCGACTGGTTGTATGTACATGTAGATAATTACAAACTGACCATTTTTCAACCTGGGTTATGAGGATCTGACAAAAGCTATATTTGAAGACTTAGAATGTCATAGGTGGAATGGGGGTGACCACAGATCATTTAATCTCCTTCTCAGTATTAAAAAAATATACTACAAAGCCCCAATTAGAATTAGCAAAAAGCATAAATTAATTAGTGAAAAGAATTGAAAAACCCAAATTATAAGAGGTTGCAAATAATATAGCTGCAAAAATTTAAGGTAAACCCACAGTGAGATATTCAGAGCATTAAGTCCAATGTTAAAGTGGGAGACTGTCTTCCACAGACCACTTTTTGATTCCAATTTCAAAATCAAAGTAACTGCTTATCTAATCCATTTTCACCTATCATGGCAATTGTAAGTTCTTGTGCGATTTTGCCAGCTTTCTCTTTGGATGTTAGTTTCAATTAATTTTGAGCTAGGATCTGAGTAAACAAACCCCATACAACTGTGTTGAACTGTATGGAATTGCCAATATTTGGCTTTTCTGTTTTTTTACTAAAATATGGCAATTTAATATGACTCAGCCTAATATTTTTCTTGAATTTGTCCCTCCCTAATTTTGAAGCAAAATATGTGTAGTATAGATAATAATCCTTCCATCTGTATGACATCTTCTAGTTAGCCAACAGCTTCCTAGAAGCCTTGATAAGAGCAGTTGAAGAGGTATGCATGAGCCTACTGGTACAAGGAAGAAGAAAATATCAATCCTTGTCTTTTCTTGTTCAAAAGCTCTTACCAAGACTTGTGTGGTTTCTCTAGGGTACAATCATATAGAGCTGACATTAGAGTAGCCCCAAATCCTCTGGTTAGTTCTTTTAACTATGTATTTTATCTCCTCTACAGACTCCTTCGTGATAGAGTATCTGAAACACAGTGTCCCATAACACAGAACGTTCCACTGTCTTATGGGAGAGTCAGGCAGGTGCAAGGGTGGAGGCTTATCAAGGAAGCCAGGCCGAGTCTGCAGCTCAGTTGCACTTGAAGTGCTCTTGTGGGGGCTCTGCTCAAGTCCTTTAGAGCCAGGTTTACTTCCCAAGTAAACACGGTTGTCAGGAAGAGGCTTGGTGTGCTGGTTCAGAAAGGAAGCAAAGAAATGAAAGGCAATTGGCACTGGGGGATTTTCAGGCATTTCTGAGATTATATAAACCAATGTGGACTTTTCTTGTGGATGCTATGAGCTGCTCATCCCTCCCACGTGGGCCCCTTCCTTTTGCCTGCTGCTGAGTATCATTCAAGCCAGTTAAAGAAATTGCTTAAAGTATCCGAAACACAAACACATTAGCTCCCAGTGCTTGAAACACAGTAATAATCGCAAAGTCCTTACTTCTTCTCTCCTTTGTACCACTCAAAGGCCGGAGGCGGCACACCTGCACCTTCGCACCTTATCAATCCGCTGCGTCCGGGGATCACAGTGCCCGATTTAATTTCCTGAATTGTAGGAGCAACTGAAAATGAAAAAAAAAATAAAATAAATAAAACCTGGTTGGTAAGGAAAAAAATATAATCTGCAGCAAAAAATATAACATACATATATTTTTATTCCTTGTATATTCAAAGCAATCTTATACCCGATATGCCCATGCATCACATTTGCAATATTTTATGCTTGAAACACAAGACTAGTCATTTTCAGCTTCATTTTTCAAGTTGGACAATAGATGAATGTTCACAGGGAGCAGCAGAGTAAATGCAATACATTTTGGTCTTACTTCCTGTTGGAAAAATGGCATGGTGAGGGGAACACTTCATCTGTACTCCAGTCAAACTACACTTCAATAACAGCTCTCGTTTATTGAGAAATCACTAGGAGTTAGTCAATGGACCAGGTGCTTTATGTTCCTGATTTCCTCATAGTAATTCTCTAAGCTCGATGGTATTATTCCCATTTTACAAATGTGAAAATGGAAGTTCAGAGAAGTTAAACAATTTGTCTAAGGTCACACAGCTAGGCAGAATTTGTACTTGAAGTTGGCCGTGTTGAAGCAGGCCTGGACCCTTTCTTATTCTGTTTTCCCCTACTTACTCCCTGAGTTGAGCAATTTAGTGATTTTGTTATGTGCTTTCATCCATGTGGAAACTGCTTTTCTTCATTTCCACAGATTCAATGCCTATTTTAGGTGTCATGGTCTCCATATTCTTACTTCAGCTGGAAATAGCTGTCCCTTCTATGAGTATTATTTACCAGTTGCTCGTGCCTTACACTTTTGCTTTTCTGTTGTAATGATTTCATGGATATGGGTAGCTTCCTAGTTAGCTCCTGACGGCAGGGTCAATATCCAATTCATCTTTGCACATTTAGAAATCAAAGCATAGTGCCTAGCAGAGAGTGATGCTTAAAAACCTTGTGTGTCACCCAGCTGTTCCTTTAGTCATCAGATGGTTATGGAGCCACCAGGAGGCGCCAGGCCTTTTTCAAGAGACAAAGCAATTCCACTATCAGCCTTATTCCAGATGAGGTAGGGATGAGGAGACAATAAACAGCAGGTATAAGGACACAGAAGTTTGAGTAAAAGTCAGAAGGTGATAAACACTATAGGAAAAACAGAGACAATAACAGCAGACACCTTACAGCATCGAAGTAGGAAGAATTTGAGCAAGGAATGAAATGTGGTGTTTTAAATGGTTATCTGAGTAGGCCTCCCTGAGAAGGAAGGATTTACAAACAGGCTGGGTGCAAAGGAGTGGTTTGCTCTGTGCACAGCTGGAGAAGGCCTTACAGGAAAGGAGAACAGCTTTCTATAAGAGCCCGGCTGAAGCAACCCTGCTTTGTTTGTGAAACACCAAGATCAGAGTGGCAGAAGCAAGGAAAAAGAAGGGAATGTGACAGGGGTCAGGGCCCAAGAGGAACAGGACAGGAGACCAGGTGGGACCTGGAGGGCCATGTTCCTGATGTGACTTTTACTGAGTGAAGTGGTGATCCACTACAGAAGAGAGGTGGGATCCGCTTTGTGCTCTGGAAGGAGCTCTCTGGTTGCAACATCATGGAAAGACACGGGTGAGGCCAAGATGGAAGAGGAGGGACTAGTTAGGAAATTGCTGCAAGTAACTGAAGCGATGGCAGCTCCTGCAGAGTGGCAAAAGGTGGTGCAGAGTGGCAAAAGGTGGTGCAGAGTGGCTGGGATCCAGGCCTGTTGTGATGATGGAGCCCCAAGGACCCCTTGACTGCAGTGAGAAGTGAGAAAAGGAGATGAGAGTCAAGGTGACTTCAGGTGGCTGACATGACTGCAAGAATGCCATCACTGAGAGGGGAAGTCTGTCAGGGGAAGAATTTTGGAGAAGATTTTAGGCCATGGACGATATGTCTTTTCATAAACATTTGCTTTTCTAAGCTTTAAACATAGCACATATGTTAAATAACACAATGGGAGAGAGTTCAGTACAACTGGATCCTTGAAAATGCAAATACCTGGTTCACTTAGAAACATGACCTGAGTAACTGTGTGCTCTGAATATAGTTAAGTTTCCTTTGGAAAGCAATGAAAAAAAAATAGGGTTTAATGTTTTTCAATAGGTGGTGAATATAAAACCTGGAAATAAACCTTCATATAATAAAACATTGTCTTTTTTAAAATACCCTAGTAAATTCATCACTTTCTATTAAGGGTGATTCTTCATTTTTAAGTTATTGCACCTCTATTTTTCTATGGTATTTTATTCTTAATAGTAAAGATTCAATTTAAATAAGTTTCCAGAAAAAAATCACAAATACCTATTTTTATTAAAGTACTTGCTAATAACTTGGTGAAAAATAATGGAAGAATGTTTATCAAAAATATTTGAATGAGGAAAGATTGCAAGCTACAAACACATAAAAATACACACAAATACAATGTAAAGAATACTTTAGCAATTTTTAATTGTTTTGTTAAGGGAAGATTCAAGTCCCTTTGTAGAAAGCAATAAAACCTATAAAATATACCTATAAATAAAATCCCACTCATCTGTCAATTAGTATGACACTGATTTGCTTGTAAAAGGTACAGGTAAGATTGTATTTTTATTATTGTTGTTGTAGGCTTTCAACTTGCTCCTTGTCACATTAGCAGGCCGTAATCTTTCATGATATCCAACTATTATTGAAGATGAAATAACCATATGCAACAGGAGATCCATCACAAGCTTCTATTGATAACCTGGTTAGTTTAATTACTCTCTTGTTTGTCAAGGGGGCCATGACTCATTATAAACAAAAGCATGAAATCCGGAACATTGCCTGAAAACCCAGGCGTAATGAACCGAAATAAAAATCTAATTTGTCATTAAAAGGCTTTTATGCAGTACAGTGTGTATATGGCTTGGCACAGGGTGCTTTACCACACAAGTTAAAGGGACCTGATCCTGTTTTCTAGGCAGTCATGAAATGCTGATGCACACTGTGAAAGAAAAGATACCTAAAATGTCACATGGAAGCATGGATAAATTGTGAATCAATAATTAATAATGATACACATAAGAAAATATCCTAAGAACATTCTGTGTTGTAGAGAGTTAAAGGGCTATGGGCACTAGGGCAACCGGTGTAGATAGGGGATTGGTGTAGATTGATTTTGTGGCCAAAATTATAAATTCAAACCTAAGACTCTATTGAATTTTCTTAGTATATAAAAATTCATATTACTCTTCATCTTTTGGAAATGACTGAGAGGAAGAGAATTCATGTGCTTATTTATTCATCAGTTCAATAAATATTTGTAAAAGAGACCACATTAGTGAAACATAATAATATTCCCTCAAAGAGCTAATACAGTGATACAATCTGAGATGAAAAAAAGCTGGGCAAAGGAATAGCAAGGTATGGAGCAGTCATGGAGCTAGTTACTTATAAAGTAATGTTTGAGTCAAGAATTAAATGATGTGATAATAATAGTCATGTGTTACTTGCAGGAATTAAGGTTTTAAGTGAAAAGCATATTTAGGTGGAAACATGTGTTTAAGTTCAGCATCTGTTTAAAGCACAGAAAAGTAGTCATTTTTGATGGCTTGAGTATCACTGAGAAGAATCCAGTAGAGAGTAGTTTGGTAGCTGGGGTCCAGATTTTGTAGGTCTGGTAGCCCCTGGTGAAGGTTTTGAATATTACTCTAAGTAAGTGATATTTGGGAGATTTTGAGCCCAAGAATGATATTTTGATTACAATTATATAAATTGTATTTGACTGTTCTATGAAATGTAGTTTGCAGAGAAGCAGCTAGGGGGCTGGCATAGTACCTTAGGATGGGGAGAAAGTCATTGGACATACAATATAGAAGGCAGGAATTAAAAATTAATTCACTAGATCTTTGATCACACTGGACGTACTCAATTCCTTTTAGTTAACTGACAATGACTGAACATTTTTAGTGAAATTTCAAGTTATACTGTTCTGAACTCTATTACTTTGAACAAATAAAGGGGTTCTTTGACCAACAACAGACATTTCTGATTATGCCCAATAGGTTTCTTTCATATAGTACTTCTCAGAAATTGTGTTGTTAATGCACATCTTATAAATCTCTTCCTGGATAGAGCTTTTTAAAAACTAGTGACCATAGAATTCCAGAAGATTTTATTTGAGCATTTTGTAGGCTTGATATTTCTTGAGACATATCTGCATATGTTGGACTATTGGATCTTCAAGTTCGATTCCACATTTTCAGTTATGTGATCCATGACTTTTAAGATGGACAATTAGCATTGGTTCCATAAGCTCCTGAGTGCTCATGAACTAGATTGTATTTACAAGTTTCATGCTAGGAGAAAGCTTCAATTATTTGCATCCTAAGGATATGGCATTAATTTGGCTGGGATAGATGTCCCTGAAAACAATTCTAACTAATTAAATTTCCAACTGGAGCTGTAACAGTGAAAATTGTAAGTATGCTTGGCTAAATTGTACAAAACAGTCATTTTACACTAAATTGTTCCATATTTTAAGAAATCAGATTGGGCACTTCTTGGAAAAATGATTACATGATAAAACTAAATCATTTCTCTCCAAGTCTATTTCTTTCAACATTATATTTCTACCATTGCTGTGTAAATTTTGGCCTTGCACTAGCAATGTAAGCTGACAGTAGGAGTGTACATGTATGCTTCATAATGTGTTTATGTTTCAGGAATTATTAGGAAGGTAGTTTTCTGTTCTGCTCTGATGAAATATTTTAATCACAAAAGTAGCAAGGAAAGTAAATGCTTGAACCTCTGAAATTCACAATAACAATGGAATCGTTTGGAAAAAACTGATATATGTGTACTGCTGACATTTAAGCCCACCATCCTTGTGCCAAATTGTATATGACTGTGAGCAGAAGCAATTACACAGTGAAAAAAATCCATTTCAGGGGAATTTTATTAGATAGATACAGGTAAGAGTAGAGAACAGATGTTGGGGAAAGCCAGCAAAAGGGTCAACAAGGGGTATTTAACACCTGTGTGATTAGATGCTCAAAAAAGAAGAGTCCTTCCTTTTCATTTACTCAGTGGGATTTTTTTTTCTTGCATTGTTTAGCCAGTCATTTCAAGAGGAAGATAATGAAAGGTTCTTCATCCAAAACTCCAGGCTCTGCAGGTGCAAGCAACAGAACTTCTGTACTTGGCACTCGACAAGCTTAATCAATATTCATTTTCTTAGTTACATGACAATAGCCACAGAGACCTTCTTTTTCTTTTGCCATCCTCAGTGAGAGCTTCGGTTATATACAATTTATTAAAAAAATTAAATGAGTCAAAAAATTACTTTAATAACCTTATCAAGTCAAGGTAGTTTGAATGAATCTTTAGATCATATGGCAAAAACTTTACCAATGCCCTCATACTTCAAAATGATGACCAATAATAAAAGTGCTACATAAAATAACTGGAACAACAAAGAAGAGTGCCCAAAGAGAAATAGAAAACTTAGATGTCCCAAAGAGAAAGAAATCAGTCCTATAGTAGCTACATAGTTTGACAATACTATGGTAAATAAGCATGTTGATGTTGGGCTGGATTCTAGAATTTATAGACTGTAGTAAGAAAAACTTTGGCCAGTCTTTGAAAAATATGCAAAATCTCCAGTACCTACCAGAGAACATACATATAGGATATAATTAATACATTATTTGTTTCTTTGCAGTGCTGGGGTTCAAGATTTGGGGATCAAATCTCCAGAACATACATATAGGATATGATTGATACATTTTTGGTTTCTTTGCAGTGCTGGATATCAAGTCAGGTGCTCTACCACTGAACCACACCTCCACCCCTTCAATATATAATTGTTACAGATGAGGATGATGATAGTTGAGAATGTCTTCCTTGAAGATGGGTGGGAAAAAATAAAAAAAATTTCAAAGTTTATCGCAGATTTTAAAGAAACATATTTCAAAGTCAACAAACTTTTTCCATGAAGCCAATATACCCTTAGTTCACAGACTAATTTTGCTTTAAATGACATTAAGATCTCCCTTTATTGCTGAGAGAAAATTTGTGAAAGAATAATTTGTTGAATCTTTTTTAAAAATAAAACTACCAAGATACAGTTGAATCACAACCTTTATGATTTAAGGACTTCTAAATCGACTTAAACCTCTGGTTAGCATCTCAGGAGATAAAAACAATCTGGTTTGTAATGTATCTCCAGCTTACCCCTGAACCTTAAACATTTATACAATGGTAAAATACTGTATTGAAAAAACCTATACTTTGCAGTCAAACAAAAGTGGGCATTTGCTGAATAATTTAACTCTTCTAAATCCCAATTTTCTCATCTATGAAATAAATAGTAGCTACTTCACAGGGTTGCCATATAGACAATATTAAACAATTCATGGAAAGTGTGTACCTTAGTGCTTTGCACTGAATTAGCAGTCAATAAAAACACTATCTAAAGCAGGAATTACTGCAGGAAAATAGGGTAGTATCACCATGCTCCTTTTAGGAACATGAAATAATGTTAATATATGGGTAAAATAGAAAACTTACTTTTTAAAAAATTATTGCCTTGGTGCTCAAGCATGTAATTAATTTAATTAAAAGCTGGACTAGTATATTCTTACTTTCCCCGAATTCTATCCATGTCCTGCAGTTAATTAAGAACCTCTTTTCTGAAAGACAGATATGATAGACTTTGTTTTCTTTTTTTCATGGCCTAAGTTTAGGTTTCATAATGTGATGGAACATGTAAAGCACATGTAACACAAAAGCATCCCTTCAAGAAAGACATGCATTTGCGGTAATGAGTTATGTGCTCAAGAATACAAAAGATCAATGCATTGATTCAGTTAAGCATATGCTGAGGTCATTTTCTTTTTCACAAAAAAAGACAGTGATAAATGGAATTTCACATGTGAACTTGACCTTAATGGTTTTATTAAACATTTAATATCCAAAATGAAAGTGTACTAAGCTGTGATATGATTTCCTTGTACTTTCAGAACTACAGGAAAAAAGCAAACTATTTGGTGAGAAATTTCATAAAGCTGAGATATATGACTATACATAAAATTTAATTTTAACAACATTAGTGAAGACCCTTGCACTGGCTTCTTAAATCCTCAAAGAAAATTATATGCTCATTGTTTGAGATTAAAACTTAAGAGATTCTTTTCTTAAGCTCAGATTTCATGCTATCCTATTAAACTCTTTCAAAGCATTAAATATACTAAGTTATCATTAGTCATTTATATTGTGATGTGAAAAATATGGAATTGTGTTGATATGAGTATGTGCTGTTATTGGCCACTGAGGATTGATGGATTGATGGATTACTGGATGGATAGGTAGATGGGTTATTTGTGACTCATAAAGATGTAGATAAAAATGCAGTAAGAAAAAAAAGGGCTACATAGTGAGTAGTTTGTTGGTACTTAGGCAGAATCCATTCATATCATGCTTTTGACAAGGGTCAACAATGGTGAAATTACAGCTTGAAGTAGCTGTCCCTTGTAGTCAGCAATGCACACTCTACTGAGGCATCCACTGTAAAATATGTGTGAGATTTATTGGGCCACCAGCTGTATCAATAGAAATTAAATGGTTCACTGTTTTCCTAGCTATTCTCTAAACTTTCTTTCTTTAGACTTGTTCATGATTTGATCTCTTGTCTGTTGTCAGTCATGCTGAAATTATAGCTGTATGTGATTGATTTGGATACACTGGACAAGTTTGCAAGAATTGTGAAGTTGGGATTCTCCAAAGGCATCTCTATTCTCAACATGTACAGTCTTGTAATAGAAGTTACCCTCAGTACAAACCTTATAAATCTTAAAACATTTCAATGTATTTTTTCATATTGAAGGTAATATAAATTTATTGATACAAAAATATTTTTAATAAATCTTCAAAAATTATAGATTGGAGCATTTCAAATTCTTCCTTTAGATTTGCCTGTATAGCATGAGAATATTATTGGGAATTTTTTTCAGAGGGAAAATGTTTCTAGTTTTATAAATTAGCCAAGATATTTTGATGTGGCTTCTGTTTATTTTTATGCTTTAAGTCATGTTACACTTTTAAAGACTAATAGTGATCTTTGAAAATGTGAATGAACTAAATTTGTGTATACATTGAAGATTTTTGCAGTCAATCTACAAAACTATAGCAATAATGATATACTTGGCAATACCATTAGTAGACTTTTCACTTTGGCCAGTTCCTCACTGGGTCATGTTTCCTTCCGGATATAGGACCAGCTTTCTCCAAAGACCTTATGATAAATCTGAAGGCATTAAAGAATATTGGGCTGATATGATTTCTGTCCTTACTGAATAAGCATTAAGATTTCTTAGTTGCCTAAAGGGCTTATTATTTCTTCTGGTTCCTGTGGCCTTCAATAATCTTAAAATAGAACATTGAAAAAGTTGATTAAAATTCAGTTATTAAACTTGTTTAATTCTGAAAATGAATAATTCATATTACTAATATATTCTAAAGAATTTCATTCCTAACCCATTGTCTTAGAGGAAGTGAAAAGTAAGCTTTGAATTGCTAGAATGAAAAATAAAATAAAGAAAAAATAAGGATTTATATCATAGAAATATTATTATAAGTTACCAAGTTCTTTTTCCCTTCCCCTCAAATGCATGAGAAAGAATGGTAGAAGTCTAGTAAGACTTAAGAAAATATGTTAAGTGAATAATATTTTCCAAAACTACACATTACTTAATAAGAAAGTGAGCATTAAACTAGAACCACATTTACATCTCTGTTTATTTAGAGGTGAGAATTGGCTATATGATGAAACCTGCATTCTGGAGTATGTCATATTAAAGCATTTATCTATGGTTCAAAGAGCAAATCAACAGACATCATGGCTGTGAAACAGGTGTGATGTTATCTATAGACTTTCCATAAGTTTACAAACAAAGAGGAAAAAATAACCTAATGGGAAGTGGTAGCCGTTGTGCAATACAAAGAGAATACTTCTTCTCATTAGACAAACATTGTTTCAGACACTTGTATTCAGGGAGAAAGAAAGTGAAATCAGAACAAACAGAAAATAGTAGCTAAGAGAAAAAGAATGAGAAAGAAGGAGAGACATTTTACCTACAAAATAGTATATTTCAAAGAATTCAGAAGATGTGGGAGGAAACGTGGTAGGAAAAGTATAATTTTCAAAAACAATAGTATGAGATTTGGTGCACTAAGAATATTTTACAAGGAAAAAAAGTGTCATACTTCCTACAATGATTAAATAAAAACATGGTATGAGAAAACTCTGCCTATCAGCAAACATAATTTGACAAGTGAAGAGGGTGTCGAGAAAGGAAAAGTCTGACTGACAAAAAAAGAAATTCTGTCAGCAAGAGCAGCACATGAATACATTATTACAAAAATGTTTGGGCTCTCTCTTCTTCCACTCTGTGAAGTATCTATAAAATAAGGCTGACACTCTCCTCATAATCTCAATCTCATTCAGAGCCCTTCAGTCAAAATAACTAACTAGTCTTTATTTACTCCTCTCATGCTGCAGGCTGTATTTCTTTTTAAAACATTTTTTAATTGTAGGTGGACACAATTCCTTTATTTTTATTTACTTATTTTTATGTGGTGCTAAGGATCAAACTCAGTGCCTCACCTGTGCTAGGTAAGCACTCCACCACTGAGCCACAACCCCAGCCCCATACTGTATTTCTTGTGCTTATTGAACAGTTACTATTAGCTGTTCATCAATCTCATTAGAAAACATTTCTAAGTGACTCTATAATCTTATTGGTTCTGCCTTTAATATGCATCTAGAATTTTACCATTTCTAACCAGCCCTGGAACTAGCATGCAAGCCCACATTACCTCTTTTTGTTTTGTGCGTGTATGTGAAATTGACACACATTCTATTACTAAGCTACATTCCCAGCCCTTTTTGTTTATTTATTTATTTTAGTTTTGAGACAGGGTCTTGCTAATTTCCATGCTGGCCTTGTAATCCAGATTCTCCTGCGTCAACCTCCCAAAGAGATGGGATGAAAGGGATCTTTTTTATTTATTTTTAGTTGACACAATAGTTGTACATGTGAATGGGGCATGGTGTGACAGTTTGATACATGTATATGATATGTAATGTATATGATATGTAATGATATGTAATGTATATGATATGTAATGATACTACCCAGCATTTCATTTCCTTAAGCATATATTGTTTACTTGCTTAGAATACTACAGTGGTTTTCTAACTGACCCTTCTGGTTTTCCCTTCCTCCTTCTTTACTTAGGTTGTTCTCAACACAGCAGCCACAGGTGTTTAAGCTAAAACAAGTCAAATCCTCCACCCTTACTAAACACAGCCATGCTTCCTTTTACAATAACAATAGAAAACAAATTTATCATGTGGCCTACAAAAGGCTAAGTGAAATGACGACATGTCTGTATATTATCTTTTGTCCAATCTACTTTAGTCATGCTAAAGTATGGTTTTTGTGGACGCATATGCCCCTACAGGATCTTTATACTTGATACTTCCTCAATACAGGATATTCATCTTTCATATATCTTCACATCTTGCTTGCATTTGCTTTTATTTCCAATCACTGTTCAAATTCCACCTTAATAAAGAGAACATCCTGGACCTATACAACATAATGATCCTAAGTCCTTGATCCTACAACTATTTTCTTCTTGATATTACCATTCTTCACACCAATGACCTCTATATTATATAGTATATATTTACTCCTTAGTCTGCTGATCATCTCTCTCATTGGAATATACAACCCATAATGGAAGAGCCTTTATTTTGTTCAATGATGCATCCCAAGTCCCCTATATAGTGCCTGAAACAGTTAGCCCTAAAAAATAAAAAAATTAAAAAATTAAAATATCACTGTTGCTGAGTGAGTAAAGAATACAATACAATGACCATTCAATTCTATTACAGAAATGTTGCACATTTTCTTGCAGGTCAAGGAAGGTGTCATTGTTGAATAGAAAAGTTTTATAACACTATAATTTTTACATTTAAAATACCTAATATTGTATAATGCAATGTCTGCAAATATAACCTTCACATTTTTAGTAAATTTTGTTATATAATACCTTATACTTTTTATTTCTTTCTGCTTAGATGTATGCATGTATATATATAAAAGACCCTTATATAAGACATTTAATGTGTTGTTAGAGTATTCAAATGATAGGAAGCAAAGCATCTGAAATGAAATTGTTAACTTAAGGCATTAATTTTTATATAAGGAATTAATTTTTATATATTACACAAAAGCTCAGGTAGTATTTCATAGCTAGGCGCATATATATATATAATCTGAATAGCAGAATTCTAGAAAAAAAATTCAAGCAATTTTTATCCTACCAACATATGCTTCAGAGAGTAGTTCCAAACAACTTTTTGGCTAATTTTATATTTTAGTCAGCTATGGTCACAATAATTTTCCATAGCAAATAACCACAAATTTTTAGTGAAATGTAATAATTAACATTTATTTCTCACTCATGTATCCATCCATTCTCTATCATATCTGGAATACCTACTAGCTAACGCAGTCATATGATGAAGTCTTTCTATGGAGCTGAGGATATATTACTCCCCTTACATTTGGAGGTAGAGGGAGCCAATATTTGGAAGAAACTATCCAGACTACTACTAGTCTGGAGAAGTTTCCAAAGTCATTCAATCTCAAAGTCTCTTCCATACTTAAGCCAAAGAGACCTCTAATTTAGTCTGCCTTGAAGACAAGGTTTATTTTATTCTCTGTAAATAAAATGGAGCATCTGAAATGAATTGTGAATTTCTGAGTAATTCAATATGAAGAATATATATTCAATATGAAGAATGAAGATGTACCCAAGAAACAGAGCTGCCCATGAAAATGAAAGTAAACAGTGAATGCTATGCAAACCAAGGACTATGGGCAGCCAGCATGGCAGGAAGGTGTTATTAGAGATCCCAGGAAACATGATGAAACCCACCATTGGAAGAATTCCTACTTCTTCAGTGATTATAAATAATATGCATTTGGAAATTGGGAGATAATTTTCTATTTTCATGTGTCATCTATTAACTCCATATGTATTCTGAATTATGGCCTGTTCTCCATTCATTTATTTACTCAGTGCTAGTAAATAATGATAGATTAAAATAGCTCCTGCTCAAAGTTCTAAAGGAATTAGAAATTCATCATATTGTGTCACAGACTTCTGTGATTCACTATGGCCTGCCTGGCCCAGTATTAGGAATAAAATGGATACTTTAGAATTTTTGTTGCATAAATGAATGCAATAAATAAATGCATTGTACCTATAAAATATTATAATTATATATACTTTTGTAATTGTCATTTAGGCTTTTTCAACTTGCTACAGATAAATTCCAATGAGTTATATTTAATGTGACTAGTCTTGTTATGCTCAAAGAATATATAAGTGATAATACACTTGTACTTTATGGCTGAATAATTATATCAATGCCATTTTCTAATGATTTACCTTTCTCAAAGCATGTTAATGAATACATTTTAATGAGTAAGGATACTAATGATATGGAAATAGCAGAATTTCTGTTTATTGTATCTTTAATTTAATCTAAAGTTTAAAATTTTCCTGAAAAAGTTGTAAGTCTAACTTATAACAAATTGTATTTTAATCATATAAGTGGATACACTTGTTAAAGATATAAGCATATATTTTCTTCAGAAAACTTTGGCAAACCTGAAATATATTTAAGAAACTAAATAATCCTTTTACTGTTTGTAAATTGCAAGATTTGATTTCAAAATAAAAATTGAGCCTTGTATATATTAGGTATATACTGGGCATATTAGAAGCAATGTATGTATCTGTTTACAAAATATGCAGGATGAATGGTTCCCAAGTAATATCAGAAGACCTGCATTATACTTTCATTATTGGTTAAGTGCTTAATGTGGTTCTCCATCAGAATTTGAGCTCATAATTTTCTTTTAAATTGGAAATTCTTGGTTGGAAATGACTATGACTTTGTTGGAAAAGGGTAAAGACTGGTCAAGATGATGCTCCTCACTGGGTTTATTGTCTGCAAACTTTTTCCATTGTGCTCCACTGTGTGCTCCAAGAAATAATGGTTCAAGATAGTTTTATATTCCTTTTACTGCAGTAATTCTATGAAACAAACTAGTAATAACATAAATAAAATGTTCCGATGTGATGTGATGTGGTGTGTGTGTGTGTGTGTGTGTGTGTGTGTGTGTATGTGTGAACATGTTTCTTCCAAAATAGAAATAAGCCTTTATTTGGTAACTAAACCAAATGTTTCCAGGGCAATTTAAATGCATAATTTATAGAAACCAAAAATGGCAAAACAATGCACAGACTACTGGCACTCATTTAGCTATAGAAAATATGCAAAAACACTAGGTAGAACAGGTTTTGTCTTTTAACATTTTAATGAGCTTTGGGACTTTCATGCATATTAGTTATGTTGCCCTAATTACTCATTATAATTCTAATGTGCATTTTATATTTAATTACAATGCTTATAAAGATTTGGTATGGACAGTAAATTATTATAACTAGCATGTGCATAATGATTATGAACTGAATTTATTAACTTTTACACCAGCATTCAGTGTTGGTAACTTTGAATTTCACCTTGGTGATTAACCATATTGTCTGATTAAACAAATATTTACATGGAATTAATTGTAAATGTCAAAAATCTGTGTCCACTTCTTTTCTTTTTGCCTATTTTCATCAAATTTTTATTTTAGTTTCTTTGGTTCATTCCATTACTAGATAAGCCCATTTAAAAATATTTAAGTATATATGGGTAATATTGTCTGTAATATTTAAAATATCATAGACTTGTTAAGATGTGTCAATGGAAAGCCTAATATTAGATGACTCAAAGTTTTCTGTGAGGGGAAGTAAAGCCAAGTAGTTTCTGAGAGGTCAGCTATTTATACCACAAACATAGGTATATGCAACTTTAAGAAAAAATACTTCTCACATTTAAGAATAGTTGATTTCTACCAAGGAGAATTCTCTTCCCATTTACTATAATGCATTTTCACAAAACTTAGATGTTAATTCTTTGCCAAATTGTTCATATTAAAACAACAACAATATAAACAGTTCCCGATTCATTTTCCATCCTTGAAATTTAATACAGAGCTCTGTATCTAGTGGGCAATCAAAACATTATTTAGTAATTAGGATGGTAATAAAATTTTCTTGTAAATACATTCACTTAGAGAAAAATAATGCTAACCAGAACTTAATATGAATGAAACAATCATTATCAGATAAGGTTGTAGTTTTGAACTCTGGATATTCTTATTTTTGATCCAGGTAATATTTACCATTAGTGGACAAGAGTATATGACAGACAAAGATTAGTAAAAATTACAAGGATATTTTTAATCTAAAAATTTCTAAATATTCACATCCATATAGTGCAACAGTTAAGAGTGCTGCATTAAGGAGTGATTCAATTAGGATCTTAGCTTATGACCAGTAACTCCTCTTGGGAGAGTGGGCGAGTGTGTTAATGTTTTAAAACTTTAAGTCTTTCCTTTGAAACACAGCAATGATAAAGTATTCCTCAAAGACTTGTGACAGGTAGATAAGAGAATGTATGTAATGAGTATTAGAAAGGCTTGGCATAAAGACTTGAGAATGCAAAGTGCTATCACACAAATACTATAGTCAGCCTGATTCAAGTGAGTTCATACTTGTTTGGCAGAACGCTGTAAGTGTCTAACACTCAACTTTTTCAAATCTTCCAATATAATTGATCTGCTGATGAAAGAGAAGTGTGTGCACACATATGTAACTATGTATGCATGTTTTATATTCATTTATGTATGTATATATACACAGATATGTCTTTATTTGCACTTTTTATTAAAAACTACTAACATTCCATTAGTTGACCATTTTGAATATAATAATCTCAAATACCTTGCTATTGTTTAGTATGTTCTTAAATTCATGGCTTTTTTTTTATTAAAAACTACTAATATTCCATCAGTTGACCATTTTGAATATAATAATCTCAAATACCTTGCTATTGTTTAGTATGTTCTTAAATTCATGGCATTGTGTAGTATGTACTTGAATTCCGAGTTTACTATCTGCATATTCTTATGACAACAATCATCTATAGACTAGTATGAAACTTATTTTTATATATGATATGAATTGATATCACTGAATTTCTATGATAGCACTTTTAGTAGTAAACATTATATAATTATTTTATATGAATTATATTATAGAATTACATATAGAGTGTACACAATTATAAATTAATTTAGCATGTTATTCTTATTATAGTGTCATGACTAATAAATATGCTGTTATTTTCTTTAACACAATGCAATCTCTGAATTTATTCTTTAATTATAATTTTATTCTGAAAATAAGCAAACATCAATTATTTACTACATATTAGTTAATATGCAATAGTATTTGCAGCCAGAATTATGCCCTCAAAAATAAATATTTGTCATATGAGTGAACAGATGAATGAATTATAACTTTTCTATTATGTAGTCTGTTTACTTATAGGAAAGCTTGTTGAAGATGATTTTTTCTTTAATACTCTATAGGTGAAGTGAAATCTGTCAACCATAGGTGAAACTTCCTATAAATACATTCAGTCTTTTCATAACAAAAAATATTTTAATATTTATTTAATTTCATGAAATTATTAATAAGTTTTATTTTATGAAGTACATATAGCTACATATACTTTTTAAAGCATCTCTAGTCAGATTTAATTCTGTCAACTTTGGAGCTAGAGAAAATTGCACACTGTTTAGGGTGATGTAATAAACAGCAAATTAGAGCAACTATGAATGTGTCCTGTTGTTTAATCCATTTCTTTATGATCTATGAATTTGATCCAACATGCCCAGTCTCACATATGAGCTCTTTACCTTCATAACTAGCTTTTTTGTTGTTTGTTTTGAAAAGGATAAAGGAAGATATTTTATTTTTAAAAATTTGTTCTAACTTGTTACATATGGCAGTAGACGCATTTTGACACATTGTACACAATGGGGCACAACTTCTCAGTCCTCTGGCTTTACATGGTGCAGAGTCACACCAGTAGTGTAATCATGTGTGTATTATAGGTAATAATGTCTGTCTCATTCTACTGTCCTTCCCATTCTCACAGTCCCACCCTTCCCACTCTCCTCGTAACTAGCTTTTATCTTCTTTATACCTAGAGCTCTTTGCTATCAGGAAATGCCATAAGGATTTTTTTTTTTTTGTCGTCTCTTCAGTAATTGTATAATGCCATCCTTTGATAGTAACAGTTTACAATTCTTAACTTTCACTGAATGATTTCAAAGACCACTGGTGATTTTTCTCTGGCCTCACTTTGAATCTTTTGTGATTTCATTATGGATAAGGTGTCCTGTAGGAGTTTGAGTCTAGAAGGAGGAAAGTTTACTCCATTCAGTTCAATAGTCAACTAAACTATGATGCTGTCCATAGGAATGCAAAGTCCATGCAGAAAGGAGTAACTGAGCCTGGGGGTCGGAAAATAGCATTTATTCTTATGGAAAGTTAAGGTTAAAGGGGAAATTTCATTTAATATTTTTTCTGGAAGAATGTGGGCACATTTCTGGCTCAGTTTTACCCCGAATTGGAGGAACAACTGATGTTTGAATAACAGGAGAAGAAGAACAGGTTATCTAAAGATTCTCTTGGATTGCTGGCTGCCAGAAGGGCAAGTATCTCCTTGGGGAAGTTCTACAAAGGCAGTGTACCTGAGGAGGATTGTGTTTTTCCAGTTGTGTCTGTGGCTGGAAGACAAGTTTAGGAAGTGTTATAATCTGGTGCACTGGGCCAGAAACTTTGAAGCATATAAACAAGAAGAAGAATTTAATCAGAAAAATAAACATTCAGAAATTGAGGTTTTGGGAAAGACCAGATTATTTTAGACCTAGAGTTATAGATACTATGTGGGTTATTTTTGCAGTTGTGTGACTGTCTTTGAACTATTCTGATCAAGAATGTAGCTTTAAGTCTCAGATGTGGCCAAAAGGGATTTTCATAGTACTTTCAGGGTCTTTGTCCTAGAAGAGTGACTATATTTTCTAGTTGAGCAGATATATAAAAGAGTCATCTTTTTATGGGAGTGGTCTAAGTAATCCAGTGGGTCACCAGACCTTAAGCAAAGAGCAGGGTACCCAGCAGGTATATCAGTAAAATGCTATTGGCCAAATAAACCAGGACAATTAAAGCCAAACATAAGTAGCACCAGGAGGCCTTGACAAGCCCTGGTCTAACTGGCTGTTATGAGTAGGCTGCTGAAGCTTAACTTTAAACTCAACTGGCACATCTGGCCTGTAGTAAAGATGAGGCTGAATATTTCATGCTATTTTTTATTGTGTTTTCCAGCTAAGTCTGTGGATGGAAGGCCAAATTCTTTAAATCACAAAGATCCTGAGTTTCCAAATAGGTGAAAATTGCTAATTCAGCTTCCACAAATTCCGTTTCACTTTTATATTTTGATTGCTTTCAGGACTTAAAGAAGAAACTAAAAAGGACCAAGCTTGAAAACAAGAAGCAAGTCCACTTGAACAAAAAGAAGACTCTTGGGAGTCTCTTCACAATACGGTGGTCTGAAGGTGCTCTGTACTTATTGGTAATATAGTTTTATAAGGAGATCCAAATTATGCCTTCATTCATAAATGGGTCTTAGATTTTACTAATACATAAAAAGAATAGGACCCATTTTATCAGGAGAATATGGCATCCCTATAGATGGAGGAAGAAAAGCATTTCAATAATATTGTTGCAGACTTAAAAGGTTTATAAGTTAGCTTAAAAAGTCTGGGCAGAAGTAAGGAGTAGATTGGTTGAAGAAGTCAAGAAAGAAAATTCTTGTTTTACTCCTCTGAAAAGCAATGGGTTAATGGAAACAGGAAGGTGGAATTCAGAATGATTAAATAGTAGAACAGGAAGAATGTTTCAGAAAAAAACGGTCGGAATCTTAGTGACTTGTCCAGATATATATTAAAGGGACTATGGGATATTAAAAGTCAGAAGACAGTGATAAATAGAGGAAAATAACACACAATTTTATCTGTTCTTAATCAGGTTATCAGAAAAATGAGATGTACATTAGTTGTTATTGGCTTGGAACAAAACAAACAATCCCCCTTCCTTCCAAATAATCCCACAGAGAAACAAAATTAAAACAAACTGTTGGTTGTGCTGTAATCTGAATCTAATATTGGAGGACAGCCAAAAAGCATAGGAGTGAACAGGAAGGAACATTGCAGCAATCAAGGTTGAGGTACAGAAGCAGAGTTACAGTGACAGACATGCAAGATGAGAAAGGGTTTAGGAGAATTATTTAAGAGGCAAAATGGATAGAGTTTGTGACAGACTGGATATGAGGGAGTGAAAGATGGGGATGTCACAAATTACTCTTGGGTTTTTGGCTAGCACAATTGGATGGATGATCATGCCATTCCAGGGTAGAACACTGTGAGTCGTTGATGATAGAAGGCAGCTCTGAATCCTAAGTTCAATTTGGAAGCATGGAGTTTGAGACTCTCTTGAGACATCCAAGAGTCAATATTAGAAGAAGAGATATGTAAAAGGTCTAGGGCCCAGAGGAGAAAGCTAGCCTAGGGTTATGAATGTGTTGAGTCACTTGTGCAAAAATCTCAATTGATATCATGGGTACGAGATGAGATTTTAGGATTGAGAGAGAATTTACTTACAATTAATTTATTCTCTTTTGTTACTGCACACTTTAAGAATGCTTTATATTATCTAAGTAATGCTGTTTATGTAGTATCATGAGTACAAATAAATATTTTAGTTTCTTGTCATGGCAGCATTGCATGAAATCAGAAAATATTAAAAGTAAAGGAAAAAGTGGTAAATAAGCAAACACTCAAAAGACAAACTAAATCAAAGATGAAAGTAACTGGAATTTTGAAAGAGCTCTTTTTCTTTCTTGTGTACTTGTAATGACTTATATTATAGAACTATTGATGAATTTTTCAAAATTTTTTTCAATATTTTTGAAGAGCAATCCTTAATGTTATGATAGACCCAGAAATAATTAAATATTTTTGTTTCAAATTATATCATTGTAAGTTAACAGAAAGAAATATTGTTGGATTTTCAAAAGAAAAAGTAAATAATAAATTTAAAAATCCAGGAGACATGAAGAAAATAATTTCTATTTCACATTAGTTGCCGAGAAATTGATAATCTAGAAGTTCCTTCTTATATATTTCATACCTCCCTAGTCTTTATTAAACCATTTCATTTTATATCTTTTAGTTTCTATTTTTGTTATGAAATAGTACACATTTTTTGAAAAGTAAGGGTAAATTAAATACCAATGGATAAACAAAACTAGTGAAAGCTTAGAATTACTACTAGGACAAGGTTATCCATGAATTGAGGAATGGATGAATTGACAGGAAATAAAAATGAATCATTGCCATCAAAAGTCTGGCTTCCCTATTTTGAGGTAAGAGTCTACAAAATTCTGTCATTCTAATGGCTATTTTGGAATAGACACAGCCAAATAATATTTTTCAGGGTACATTTGGATTCAATTTTATGAAATGCCTGTACTAGTCATACTGATTGTTATTTTTTATATTTGCAAAAATGACGTTTTCATAACTGAATGTTATTCATGGAAACTTTAGTGACAATCATAATACAGGTGTCTGGCTTGTTGCTAAATGTGTTCCATTGATTCATTCCATTCAGCAACTAGTTGTTAGTATTTATAAATGTTCTTGGAGTTCCTTAGAGCAACCTCTTTTTATTTTTTTTTTAATTTAAACAGAATCTCACAATGTTGCCCAGACTGGTCTCAAATTCACGATCCTCCTGCCTCAGCCTCCTTAGTAGCTGGGATGAAAGGAGCATGCCATTGTCCTGGTCTTTAGGGTACTCTTTTACCATAAACCCAAGGTTCTGTTTTTATAATAACCCAGCACATAGGATTCAGGGGAAGGAAAGGAGTATGTATGCAGAAATAAGTATTTACATGGACAAAAAAGCAGAATAAATATAAAGAAGTTTATTATGTGAATTTTATGACACAAAGCATGCCTACAGATATTTTGTTTATCTTTCTTTTTTGACACAGGGGGAAAAATGAATTTAATATTTTCCAGAGTCATGGGTTCTGGTACTATAGTGTATAAATCTCTACAAATACCATTCATTTAATTATTTTATTCTACCAGTTCTTCCTCTATATATGTCCACCATGCCCAATATGGCAGGACATTATTACAATTTGTCAAGTGTTATGTTTATTTGAAACATTTTTATTAAGTAATTTGTATGTTCTAGAATGTTAGGGTAGAGTAATAAAACAGATTTCTCTCCTTTGAAAGAGATTTTTTTTCATATTACTGTTTGATTTTATATGTAATTGTATACAATAATAGAAAAGTAAACTGTCATTATAAAATTAAAAGGTGTTCAGTTTAACTGAGATGAGTTATAGAATAATGATTGTCTTCATGTACATAATTTGATATTATGCAGTCTCATTTCTATAGATTGCAAAGTCGTAATACCAGAAGAAAGGCCTAAATGACTCCTGTTTACAGAAGTAATATAAAAATTTATATAGAAATTTTATATGCTATGCAATTATGGTCATAATGAAGATATATTAGGAAATTAGTCACACTGATTTCACCATGATTAGTCCATATTTATTATGCATATCTTTCTCTAAAAGAAGAAGTAAGAGAATAATTTATTAGGCGAAAAAGAAGAGAGAGAAGAATATGAAGAAATGAAAAAGGAAAGGAAGAATCATTGAGTAATAATGCGGTAAGAGACTTATAGAGACCACCTAACCCATGTTTCAGTGTGTCTCCAGGGACAGTGAACACTCTCTTCACTCCTAGAATCTCTACTGATACTAGTCATGATAATTAATCTATACTAAGCATCAACTATGTGCCAGAAACAGTACCAAGTTCCTAAAATAAATTTTCTTATTTAAGAATCCCATATGTCTGGTGCTATTTATTTTTATCTTTTAGATGAGAAAGCTGAAGTTATAGAGGTTAAATAATCTTTCCAAGTTTACTTAGCTGATAAGCTAGATTCAAATGCAGGCTTGTTTTACTCAAGAAATTCTTATTATGCTAACAAACATGGATTATTCCATAAGTGCTTTGGACATGGCTTTCCCTGCTCCAATAATTTTATTATGAGAATACAGGCTTTTCATCTCAGTTGACACCACCTCTTCATCAAAATCTTGCTAAATCCTTCTACAAAGACATCATCCTTCCTCCCATGTGTTTTCATCATGTATATCATTTGTGACTTACAAGCAGGCAGCAGGGTATAGCTTTGAAATAGAATTACATTCCATACGAGTTTTAAGCAAGTTACCTCCATAATCCCATTTATTCATTAGTAAAATGAAAACATGAAAATAAAGCAGCATTTAGCAAGGACCTGGCTCAAGAAAATAACTCAAAACCAAGAATATATGTTAGATGTTTGATTCTCGAAGTAGCACAGGAAAAGCACAGTGGTAGGAATATGGATGGACAATTTAGTCCATTGCCAGAAATTATTCTGAGGACTTGTCATATGCCAATGCACTTAACCTTCACAAGAATTCTGTAAGTACTGTCATTATCTCCATTTTACAACAGAGGCAAAGAGAGGTAAGGTTTCCAAGGTCATACCTTTAAACACTATGTCTCATGGATATTCTTTGCATTGAGTAATCCTTCATATTACTATCTGTGGCATCTTCCATACTGTCTCCACATGTGTCTACCTGGGCAGCTGATAACTATTTTCTGAATTCCTTTTAAGATCTATTTGTTCTCCAAATTTAAATCATTCACTAGATAATACCACAGTGTCTAAATATGGAGGGAAAAATTGTAGCTGTTAACAGCTATACTCATATTCATTTTGCCTGTCAAGGGTGAAGAATAAAATAAATTACCATGGATAAGAATAAGCCTGTGCTCTAAATTCATACTCCCTCATGAGATCTGGAGCCTCTTGTATGCAGGTACCATTGTGTTCACACATTCATCTTCTCTGCCACATGTGCTGGTGTTCAGAGGACAGTATGAGTAAACAGAAAAACAGACTATTTTTACAAAGAGACTTCAGCATATTTGAAGATGAACAGATTGCAAGAAAAATGAAAGGGACATGAACAACTTTCTAGTGCCCAATCACAGGCTTTGTCAACTAGGTGAGTTTATGCTTTATGATTTTTATCAGCTGAAAAAAGGATTGCAATTACTGAGCATTTTTGCAATTCTTCAATGTGCGGTTACAAAGAGCTTGCTCAACAAAGTCCCTGCTCATCACAAAGGTTTGCTTCTCTTATTTCTTTTGTTGCTGCTCTTGCTGAAGACATTTTGTCAATATTTTCATATTCTCTGTCTCACATGGCTTGCAGGTGAGTGTGTGTGATAGTCTAGTGATATAATGGAAGAATGTGTGTTCATGGGCATGCACGTGAGCAGGTGTGGGTGTCTAGAGAAAGACAGAAGGTGAGGTATGGTCCTTGGGCAATAGTATATTAAAACCTTTTTTCAGAACAAATAATGCATTGCTGGTAAAGGTGGAAATTAGAGTCACTAACCATTACTTAAAAACTTGCATTCGGTCACTGGTGACTTTCCAAGTAACATGATATACACCCAACCAGAACATGTTAATGATGCACTGGAGTACCAAACGAAATGTGAATGGAGATGTGCATGTCACAAAGTGCCTTCATGATGTATTAATAGGAGTGGAGAAGGTGGGTGGGAGTACTAGAAACCAATCAGGATTGCCCAAGGAGAAAGAACAAGTCATGCTTCTTAGTGTGCATTTCCTCCTCCCCAGAGATGATTGTCACTCTTTGCGAACAAACATCATGAATTGAGGCAGAGCTGCTATGCTTCTATTCTTAAATGCCCAATGTGCACCCTAAGTATAGCCTTCCCTTAGACATCACATTTTCATTAGCACAATTATGGGCCTATTATATGTCCGGTTATTATTCTCTAGAAAGTAACATTTTCGACCTGGACCTGAATGAACTGCTGTCCAGTCAAGACTGGACATGTATGGGTTACCTCTACATAAGAATAAATTATGTGTTAAAGTTATTCAGCTTGGAACTCTCTGTTGGATTATGGGTGGTCACATTACTATCACAATGAGGGGAATCTTGGCTGTGGAGAGGGCTGTGTATATGCAAATTTGGCTTTGTAGAGATTCATGGGGTACAGACCTCTAGTCTACCTGGAACATGGTGCTCCCTTGAAACTGATACAATATTCTTGGCTTCCAAAGGGATACCACAGAGAAATCTCAGAGTGTCAAAGGGAATTATTCTCCTTCACACCTTTCACTAGTCTCCCCTAGTGATTCAAGCCAGGGAAATAACCTAAATGGAATATCCTGGAAACTATAAAAGGTAAAAAGTTCCTTTCTTAACAAAAGTGATATATATGATGATCAGGAGGTAAGTGCTATGTTTTATGAATTGAGTATCCTCAGCATTCTAAATCTCTCCCAGAAGATAGTCACTTGAAAATAAAATAAAGTTCTTTATTAATAACTCAGTATCAGACTAGAGGAAATTATCTCAATAGCCAAATATAGAAGAGCTTAAATATTGAACCTCAGCATGGAAGATTAAGAAGTCATTTATTATTTATTAAAACCTTGGAGCTTCTGACTGAAACACAATGTCTAACCACTCAAACTTGGAGTGATCAAATATGTGACCTATTAATAGATTAAGTGAATGGGAGAAAATAGCTATTATTCTTTTTTATGTATTCCCAATACTTAAGGGTTCTGAATATATGGTATGAACTCAGTAGAGGCTTGTGGGATGAATGGTAGATGACTCCTCATCACTGGTAATTAACTAAAACTTCTGGAACAAAGAAAATTCCTCCAAAGTCTCCCTGGAAAACCAGCTGCTAATTCTGCTGGTGTTGATTTTGCAGAGCCCACACAACAAAGAATGTAAATCCACTAACTCAGATTGTGTTCCTAAGGACACTGCTCATTACGACTGTATAATAAATGGGAGTGCACAAGTCACCATTAGCACAGAACAGATTGTTTGGGTAGCAAAGACAGCAGCTGTCACAGCTTGACAGCTTTCTTGTTAGTGAATCAGCTTTACTGACAGCCTATTTGATTGAAAACCACTGTTCACTGACAGTGTGTTATAGCTGATATACATATGTATCTCATGAAATACGAGACAGTTGCTGAATACCCATGAAAGGTTGAGAAGCTATAGCTCCATGAACTATGTTTAAAAAGGATAAAATATCTATAAAGCAGGTCTATCAGTGTATAAAAACATTTTGCTTACCCAAAAGGAAAAAAAAATATGACCCACCACACTAACAAAAGTGCATATGAAAGCATGGCAGGTGGCCAGTGGTATTTTTTTTTTCTTTAAATTGTTCTTACTGTCATGAGAGTTTTATTTGCAAACAAAATAAAACCAAGGTGACACAGAATCCTTGGGATAGAAACACTCATCCTACTTTTGAAATCTCCAGATGGTCACAAGATGAACAGGGGAGTAGGGGATCATCATCTCAGTTTTGAATTTGGGATGTAAGTACCATGAGCTGAGTGGGGATGCAATCAGTAAGTGGAACCAGTCACATAGCATGCAAGCAAGTAAGGTGCAAGCTACTTAGCACAGACCTGACAATGCATTTCAAAGCTGAAAAGCTTCTGTTTCAGAAGCAGAGGGCCTCTGCCTGAGTAGAATTGTGGGGATAAGAATAGTTCAGATATTCTGAGGTTCCTTGAAAAGTGACAAGGATGACATCTCTCTGGAACAAGAAGCACCAGATTCACTCATTTGGACTTCTCTGCAAGGTTCACTAATTTATGTTCCCTAAGCTCTTCCTGAGAATGATCCATATGCTTGGGGCCTTAGGAAATACGGTGAGTTAATGCATTTACCTGATAGCTTTGTCCAGGTTCCCATTTGTCATCATCACATAATTTGGCAGAGTTTCTGGCCTCTATTCAAATGAGAGACAGGATCAGAATAACCAACATGCCTGCAGGTCAGGGGAGCAGTGCAGCTACACTCAGACGATGATTGGGGTGGGCTGGCAGGGCTGTGCCTCTCACTACTGGCAAGCTCAACTGTTCTTAGTGCAGGTGCTGCTCATAATGACTGCCACACGGCTGGGAGAAGAAGTGTCTGAACCAGTGGTGAAATGTTTAACCATGGAATAAAGAAAAATGACAAAACTGATTATTCTATCAGAAAGAGAAAAAACTAAAGTGTAATTCAGTGAGTTTAGAAAGAGAAAGGGGAGATAAGGGAGAACAAAAAGAAGAAAGAAGGAAAGAGAGAGGGGGAAGAAAGAAGAGCAATGGAGAAAGAATAAGAGAGCGATCATCTTTGAACACATAAAACATTTTTTTTAAATGGTAGTGAGATCACAATCAATTAAGGCAGCAATGTTTTTGTTGCTTTGTTTAATTTTCTCATTCATTCATTCACTACATTAACTGGAACTAATACAGTAAACTGTTCCTGCTTCAGTATTTAGTATGTAGGGGAGAATCTGTAAATGTTTATTCTAGCTTACAGCAGGCAATTTATAAATATCTGTTCTATAAAAGTGAAATGTATTTCTCCCTCATCTCTTTGGTATTTCTTTTTCTGAGAGTTGTAACAGCAAGAGTTCTTGGCAGATTGTCACTCTTTTATCTAGGATTGGGCCTGTGAGTATCACTGGGACTTTTAGGCAGGGCTAAATATAATCAAGGATGAGTAAGCAAAGTTTAAAATAAGGAAGAAGAAGAATTGTGACTTGATAAAGGGTTGAAACCACCAACTAGGCATTGCCCCTCCCTCCAGATGAAGGGAACTGTTTTTCTGCTCCAAATGGGGCGACCGGTGACCGGGTCCAGCCTGACAATGTAGGTAGCCTTTTCTTTGGTGGAATGTGAGACGATGCAAAACCCCACAAGTTAGCAAATTTGCCCTTGCTCTTCTCTGACTTAGCTTGAAATTTTTATGATTTTTCTTATGTTGTTAGGCTTGTCGAGAAGTCGGCAAAATGCAGTTGACAAAGTGCATCAATGCACCCTAATTGGAGAGGAGAGACCACGTTTCAGGCAACATGTCTTTTTTTTTTTTTTTTTTTTTAACTGAGAGTGATGGTGTTGGTAATGCCATAGTTACCGAGTATCCTAGGCCAGAAAATAAAATGGGTTGATGGAAAATTGGTGGTTCAATTTGAGAATTCATTGCAAAGTCAGGCTCTAAATTTGAATTGGATAGACATGTCATTGCTTCTCAGTTGTATAAGACTTCACTTCTGGGAAAGAAAAATAGTACCTCACCATGTTATGTTGCCTCTAAATGTTTCTAAGACCTAGTGCCAGGAAGCAGGATCAACAGAGGAGAGAATCAGCCTTAAGAGAGAGAGGAAGATACTGTTGGTCTTCAAATTCTCACGAGTCCAATCATGTTCCAAATACAAATGTATCTGCATGTGGGTGGTTGCAGTAATTTGTAAACTCCAAGCTTCTTCAAATTAAAGCTCAGAAATATTATAATTTTCCAAAATCCAATAAGACCTCAGAAACAATCCAGAATCATTTGGTGGTAAATAGAATGCCTTCAGGACTGGTGCTTGATATGATTTGGAATCATAAACAGTCAATAGAAGTCATTCATTAGTTTTCCTCATGGATTTTGCAAAAACAGAATCAAATTTAAATGAACAATAAACAATTGATGGCAGTTTTTATTACTTACAGAAAATATGATATAAGTTTCCTGTGGAAAGACATTAAACAGCCACAGGGAATGAAACCCGATGTAATGGAGCATTCTTTTCTGGCCCAGTTTAGAACTTCTGCTATTTGTCTAGCAATAACATGGATACTAGCTGCCCAAGGGAGCTCTATTTTCCACTGAGAACAAAACTTAAAAAAAAAAATGGCATGCGGCATGCACCCATGATCCAGAGACTCTGACTCTCTGGTGATGCCTGTCTTATTCATTAGATTTTCATTCCTCTCCAGCTTCACCAGTCTCACCTTTGGGTTTTGGCAAAACCCAAAGGTTTTTTATCCCTAGAACTGGAATATTTTCCCCTAGACAGCACATGGTCAACTTCTTCACCATTAAGTCCCTGCTCAAATGTCACCTTCTCAGTGAGGTCTACCCTGAAAATTCCATTAAAACACAATTCCCAGGATCCAAGAGGGCGGGCCAGAGGAAGGCAGCATTCTATTGCTCTGTGACCTGGGACTCTGTGACCTGGGACTCAAGTAGTGAAAATACTTCTTCTCTGAGAGAGATATTCCTGCCCCCATGCAGGAATCACAGTCATGGTGCCCATCCAAGGCTCCAGGCTTCAGCATCAGAGTAGGTCTTCCAACTACTTGCCCATGCAGGACTACCGACTACCCTAGCAGGACCATTGGCATCAGCACTCACACAGAACTTTCAGCCACCTACCCAAGCAGAAATCATGGAGGCCACTCCTACATAGGATACCGGGCAGCTTCCCATGCACAGGAACTCCAGCCGCCACTCCCATGTGGACCTGACATGGAGCTTCCCAGTCACTGCCCTCTTGGGACTCTGCACCAGCAAAGATAGTCCCCTATGCACAGTGGCCTGCCTGCACTGGAAAACTTCACACGGGCTCTGAAGTCAGCCAACAGCCACACCCTGCACACAACAGAGCTGGTCTCTGAACTCATAGTCCAACACCATCGCCCAGCTCCCCCTACCCGACCCAACATCCCATTACTGAAAGCAGATGCCTCCATCTTGGGTCAATTTCATCACCATCTTCAGTGGAGGCAACTCCCAGTTGGGAACTCCAGCTGGCCAAAGTACCCAGTTTCTAACTTCCCCCTCTCCCCTGCAGCAGCTGCCCCAACACAGTGACACCCTGGTTATCTTCACCATCCTGGGGGGAGGTATCAGCTAACAACAGAGGACCCCACCTATTGGATGAGAAGGGGTGCCGGAAAGATGCTGATCTCCAACCAAAACAATCCCTGTTTCTTCCTTCAGGATTTTATTTTCCTCTCCCTCCCTATTCTCCCGTCCTCACATCCCCAGCATATGTGTAACTGAGCACTTTGCATGAATTGGGATTTTGAGGACTGGAACGTCTGAATAGTATAGTACAGTTGTGTTGTATATTCCTTTATTTTTTTTCTTCCTTTTTTTACCCACAATTTCTACTATTTTAATTTTTTTTATTTTTCTTAATATATAGGTGTGTTTGTTTTAAGTATTCTACTGTCTTCCCACTTACTTGTCTACCCAAAATTACTTCCTCTCCTCTTGCTACTAATCTTCCTCTTTAGAGTTCCCTTTCACAAATCCTAAGATGCAATAACTCTATATCCTCACCTCTTCCTCCTCAGCATATCATCCTATTCCTTACCCCTTGTTCTTTCTCCACCATCAGAAACTGTAAACTCTTTTACAAACCTGCTGACCATATTGTATATAATAATTGAATTCATCATTTCTGTACATTGTGATCAAACTGTAAAGTCTTAATAGCAAACATTTGTTTTTAGGGTTTATATTGGGATCTGTTAACATTCCTTCACTTCAAAGGAGAGGTATTGGATCCCTACAGTGACACTATAAGCCTATAGAGTAAAAACAGTAATGCCTCAAATCCACAGTGCTAGAAGTGAAGACGCACAAGCAATATGAAAAGACAAGGGAAGAAAGTGCCCCAAACAAATCAAGATAACACATTATTAGAAATCATAGCCAGCACAAAACAAGAAATGACAGAGAAGGAGTTCAGGATATACATAATTAAATTTTTTCTGTAAATTTAAGGATGATATAAGAGAGCAAATATAGGCACAAAATATCGTTTTGACAAAGAGCTACATAAACAAATATATGAAGCAAAAGATTACTTCAATAGGCAGAAAGAGATCCTTGAACTGAAAGTAATAATAAACCAAATTAAAAGTTCAATTGAAAGCATTGCCTACAGATTAGACCACTTGGAAGACAGGATATCAGACAATGAAGACAAAACATATAATCTTGAAAAGAATGTAAACCACACAGTAAAAATGGTAAGAAACCATGAGCAGCACATTCAAGAAATTTGGGATAGCAAAAAAGTCCAAATTTAAGAGTTATTGGGATAGAGGACAGCATAGAGTACCAAACCAAAGGAATGAACAGTCTATTTAATGAAAAAAAATCAGAAAATTTTCCAAACATGAAGAGTGAATTGGAAAACCAATTCCAAGAGGCTTACAGGATGTCAAATGTGCAAAACCACAATAGATCCACACCAAGGCACATTATAACCAAAATGCCTAACATACAGAATAAGAAGAAAATTATAAAAGCCACAAGACAAAGGAATCAGATTACATATAGGAGGAAACCAATTAGATTATGTGCAGATTTTTCAACCCAGACCCTGAAAGCTAGAAGATGCTGGAACAACATATATAAAGCTCTGAAAGAAAATGGGTGCCAACCAAGAATATTGTATGCAGAAAAATTCAGCTTTATATTTGATGGTGAAATAAAACCTTCTGTGATAAACAAAAGTTAAAAGAATTTACAATTTGATAGACAGCACCGTATAATATTCTCAGCAAAATAGCCCATGAAGAGGAATTGAAAAACAACAATGAAAATCAGCAAAGGGAGGTATTACATGAAAGGAAAAACTAATCAAAGGAGAAACAAAATCAAGTTAAATACCAAAAATAAACAAAAATGGCTGGGAATACAAATCATGTCTCAATAATAACCCTGAATGTTAGTGGCCTAAATTCACCAATCAAAAGACAGACTGGCAGATTGTATTTTTTAAAAAAAAGACCCAACAATATGCTGTCTCCAAAAGACTCATGTCATAGGAAAAGACATCCAAAGACTGAAGGTGATAGGTTGAGAAAAATCATATCACTATGAACTACAGAAACAAGCACAGGTTTCCATTCTCATATCAAATAAAGTAGACTTCAAGCCCAAGTTAATCAAAAAGGATATTTCATACTGCTTAAGGGAACCATTCATCAACAAGACCTAACAATTATAAATTTATATGCTCCAAAGAATGAAGCATCTATGTTTATCAAACAAACTCTTCTCAAGTTCAAGAGTCAAGTAGACCACAACATGATAATTGTGGGTGACTTTAACACACCTCTTTCACTACTGGATAGATTGTCCAAACAAAAACTGAACAAAGAACTATAGAACTCAATAATACAATCAATAACTTATACTTAATTGACATATATAGAATATTTCATCTTTCAATGAATGAATATACTTTCTTCTCAGCAACAAATGGATCATTCTCTAAAATAGAACACATATTATACCACAAAGCAACTCTTAGCAAATACAAAAAAGTAGAGATATTGACTTGCATTTTATCAATCATAATGGAATGAAATTATAAATCAATGATAAAATAAAGAATAAAAGCTACTCCAACACCTGAAGACTAAATAATATTCTACTGAATGTACAATGGGTTGCAAAAGACATCAAGGAGAAGATTAAACAATTTGTAGAGGTGAATGAAATCTCTGGGACACTATGAAGGTACGACTAAGAGGAAAGTTTCATTGTATGGAGTTCATTCCTTAAGAGAGGAAAAAGTTAACCAATAAATGACTTAAAATTACATCTCAAAGACCTAGAAAAAGAACAAATCTACATCAAAAGCAGTAAAAGACAGAAAATAATTAAAATTAGAGCTGAAATCAAAGAAATTGAAACAAAAGAAACAATTGAAAAAGTTGACAAAACAAAAAGTTGGTTCTTTGAAAAAATAAATAAAATTGACAAACCCTTAGCCATACTAATGAAGAGGAGAGAGAAAACTCAAATTACTAACATACATGATGAAAAAAAAGTAATGTCACAACAGACACTACAGAAATACAGAAGATAATTAGAAATCATTTTAAAAACTTGTATTCCAATAAAATAGAAAGTATGGAAGGCATTTACAAATTTCTAGAGTCATATGATTTGCTCAAATTAAATCAGGATGATATACACAATTTAAACAGAAAAATTTAAAATGATGAAATAGAATACACCATCAGAAGCCTACCAACCAAGAAAAGCCCAGGACCGGTTGGATAAATAGTCAAGTTTGACAAGACCTTTAAAGAAGAACTAATACCAATACTCTTCAATTTATTTCAGGAAATAGAAAAAGAGGGAGAACTTCCAAACCCTTTCTATGAGGCCAATATTACTCTGATTACAAAACCAGACAAAGACACATCAAACAAAGAAAACTTCAGGCCAATATCTCTAACGAACATAGATGCAAAAATTCTCAATACAATTCTGGAAAATCAAATACAAAAACATATCAAAAAGATAGTGTACCATGATCAAGTAGGGCTCGTCCCAGGAATACAAGGTTGGTTCAACATATGGAAATCATTAAATGTAATTCATCACACCAACAGACTTAAAGATAAGAACCATATGATCATCTCAATATATGCAGAAAAAGCATTCAATAAAATACTGCACCCCTTCATGTTCAAAACACTAGAAAAACTAAGGATAACAGAAACATATCTCAACATTGTAAAAGCTATCTATGCTAAGCTGCAGGTCAACATCATTCTAAATGAAGACAAATTAAAAGCATTCCCTCTAAAAACGGAAGCAAGACAGAGGCTCTTTTTCACCACTTCTATTTAACATAGCTCTTGAAACACTCACCAGAGCAATTACAGATGAAAGAAATTAAAGGGATACAGATACGAAAAGAAGAACTCAAATTAGCACTACTTGCCGATGATATGATTCTATACCTAGAAGACCCACAAAATTCCACCAGAAAAGTTCTAGAACTAGTGAATGAATTCAGCAAAGAAGCAGGATACAAAATCAACACCTATAGATCAAAGGCATTTCTGTATATCAGTGACAAATCCTCTGAAAGGGAAACAGGAAAACTATCCCATATACAATAGCCTCAAAAAAAAAAAAAAAAAAAAAACCTTGGCAATCAACCTAACAAAAGAGGTAAAAGATCTCTACAATGAAAACTACAGAATGCTAAAGAAAGAAATAAAGATACCTTAGAAGATGGAAAGATCTCCCTTCTTCTTGGATAGGCAGAATTAATACTATCAAAATGACCATACTACGTAAAGCACCATACATACTTAATGCAATTTCAATTAAAATGCCAATGAAACTCCTCATAGAAATAGAAAAAGCAATCATAAAATTCATCTGGAAAAATAAGAGATCCAGAATAGCTAAAGCAATCCGTAGCAGAAAGAGTGAAGCAGGTGGCATTGTATATCGGACTTTAAACTATACTACAGAGCAATAGTAACAAAAACAGCATAGTACCAAAATTGACCAATAGTACAGAATAGAGGAAACAGAGACTAACCCACAAAATTACAATTATCTTATATTAGACAAAGTGCCAAAAACACGCACTGGAGAAAAGATAGCCTCTTCAACAAATGGTGCTGGCAAAACTGGAATCCATATGCAACAAAATGAAATCAAACCTCTATCTCTCACCATGCACAAAACTCAACTTAAAATGGATCAAGGACCTAGGAATTAAACCAGATACCCTGATACTAATAGAAGAAAAAGTAGACCCAAATTTCCATAATATCAGATTAGGCTCATACTTCCTTAATAAGACTCCTATAGCTCAAGAATTAATAAATGGGATGGATTCAAAGTAAAAAAAAAAAACAAAACTTCTCAGTGCTGTGAATAGATAGCTTATAGTTTGGAAGCAAATTTTTACCACTTGTACATCAGATAGAGCACTAATTCTAGGGTATACAAAGAACTCAAAAATCTAAACAGCAAATAAGCAAATAACCCAATCAATAAATGGGCCAAGGAACTGAACAGATACTTCTCAGAATATACAATATTCTGATATACAATATATATCAGATATACAAACAACAAATATATAAAAAAATATTCAGCATTTCTAGTAATTAGAGAAATGAAAATCAAAACTACTCTAAAATTTCATCTCACTCCAGTCAGAATGAGAGCTATCAAGAATACATACAACCATAAGTGTTGGTAAGGATGTGGGGGGAAAGGGCACACTCATACACAGTTGGTGGGACTGCAAAATGGGGAAACCAATATGGAAAGCAGTATTGATATTCCTTGGAAAACTGGGAATGGAACCACCTTTCGACCCAGCTATCCCACTCCTCAGTCTGTAACCAAAGAACTTAAAAAATGCATAGTACAGAGGCACAGCCACATCAATATTTATTGCAGCACAATTCACAATAGCTAAATTGTGGAACCAACTTAGATGCCCTTCAGTAGATGAATGGATAAAGGAAATGTGGTATATATACACAATGGGATATTACTCAGCAATAAAAGAGAATAAAATCATGGCATTTGCAGGTAAATGGATGCAGTTGGAGAAGATAATGCTAAGTGAAGTCAGCCAATCCCAAAAAACCAAATGCTAAATGTTTTCTCTGATATAAAAAGGCTGATTCATAGTAGGGTTGGGATGGGGAGCATAAGAAGATTAGATGAACTCTAGATAGGGCAAAGAGGTGGGAGGGAAGAGAAGGGGCATGCGGGTAGAAAAAAGGATACAATGAGATGGACATCATTATCCTAAGTTCATGTATGAAGACACAAATGGTGTGAATATATTTTGTATATAATCCGAGATATGAAAAATTGTGTTCAATATGTGTAACATGAATTGTAATGCAGTCTGCTGTCATATATAACAAATTAGAATTAAAAAAATTTTAAAAAAAACATAATTCCTAACAAGCAATCTCTCTTTGCTTTTTTTAACCCCATACTGTTTATTGTATCTTAATATAGAATTTACCTTTTTTTTTTTTTTTGCTTTCTTTTTGCTCTATTTGGTAATTCTTTACTTTTTTTTTCTGCAAAAGTGAAAGATTAGGGCTGGAATTGTGGCTCAGTGGCAGAGTGCCTGCCTTACATGTGTGAGGTTCTGGGTTCAATCCTCAGCACCACATAAAAATAAAAGTGAATGAATGAATGAATTAATTAATAGAAGTATTATATACATCTACAACTAAAAAAAATTTAAAAAGTGAAAGATTAATGAGGTCAGGGTCTATTGTATTTATTTATGAATCCCAAGACCGTAAAACAGTATTTGGCACTTGATAAGTAATAAGTAAAGAGCTGTTGAATAAATATAGTGGATGTGTGATCTTAGAAAATGTTCTTAATATACATACCTCAATTTCTACATCTTTTAAATAGAAACGAGATGTGTCAAAGTGCTTAACATCAAGCCTGGCATACATATAAAATGTAACCATCCTTAGGATCTTCACCAGGCACAGATGCCTCCTGTGTTACTACCCAAACTATGGGGCTGTCCTCATCTACAAGCTTATTCTGATAACTTCTCCAGACTGGTATCTGTTCATATACTGTTAAGTGAAATAATTTTTTTTAAATAGCCTTAATGCAAATGCCTTCTTTAGTTACTTTCTTATTGGCTGTCCTTAGACATCTGTACAACTCTAAATTGTGTACAATTCTCTACCTCAACAGTCTACATGAAGGTATTCTCTTATGCATCCACCCCTTGAAAACAAACTTGGAGCCAACCCATCTAATAAATCAGGTTTGCCTCATAACTCTCAGTTTTGCATGTATTAATTAGAACAGAAATCTTAGATTATATTCTAATTTTGGACTTTTGAAAAATGCAAGCACAGTGAATGCTTTGCATTTGGTATGTCTGAAATAGACATTTGTTGAAATAATTCAAATTTTATGATACAGTTCGAGTATAATTGTTTACTATGGTGAACATTCAGGATAGTAGTGTACCCTCAAAAATTTAATAATTGAAAGCAGAAAGAAATTCGAGCACTTAATAATAGTGCTATTTATCACTCTTTAATTTTTATTTATATAACATAGTCTTAGGAATACAATATACTCCTGAATTAGATGTTTTTTCTTATTGTGACAGGAGAAAAAATAGTTTTTCAAGAATTATTTTTATGATGTATTAACAGATGAGTGAAATAATACCTTAGGCCTTTTTCTGAGTTTTAAATATTAAAAGAACCATTTTTTAAGCTCATGGTAAGATTTAACTTCTTTTAAAGGAAATGCCTAAGTCTGAAGTTTCTGGACGTTTGAAGAATATTCTGGGAGTAAGACGATGACATTTATCTCCTCATTGTCTGTAGTCCTTTGACAGATTAGGTGGAGTAGGAACAATGGGTATTAAATTTCAATCAGGGTTAATCAGCTGACACATTGGGCTGTAGGGAAGTTGAGTAATGATTGGGAAGTTCCTCATTTAATCACTGCTTGGCTGCCTTGCATAGAAGAGGTCATGAACTCTAGGCAGGTATTTTTGGATTGCAACATTCATAGGAAAGAAAAATTACATCTCAGAATTTTTTCCAGTTCCTCTATTGCTTCCATTAACTTACATTAGTGGAAATTTTAGTGAGAGTTTGCCCAAAAATGTGCAACTTTGCACCAAAATATTACAATAGTTTTTTTTTTCCCAGACTATGATGGGTTCTTTACCCTTTCCAATGATGAATATGCATGTGCAGGTGTGTGCATGTGAATTATATACATGAATATGTGCTCATTCATAGAACTGTATATGAATGATGCACGATGAAAATTAATTTTTAAAACAGCACTTCATTTTCTTTTCTGTACTCTTCTAAGGGAGGAGATCTGAATTGGTAGGTTTCCCTGAACCAGCATATTTGAAAGGAGCATATCCTTGGAATTTATAACAGGCCTTGTAATATAACTAATCTAGATCTTCATTACTTGGCACTATATATTCTGCCAGATATATCCAGAAATTAACTGATTCTCCCTCCCAAGAACTATAGGACATAAAGATTAAGAGAAAGCTTGATCCTAGGTAAGACATACGCCACTCAGGAAAGTCAGAATTACACTAGAGTGCAAGAAAATCTGTTAGAGAAATGACATAGTATTAATGATCACCATGCATTTGAAAAATTGCTTCTCTCTTTGTGTTTGAAAATATCTGTTATTTCAAAGTAAGCCATAGCTGAGTCTGTTTATCCTTATCCAGGAGTAATATCTAAGTCTCAGAGTTTTTCTGCTCCAGTACTGAGAGGGCTCTTCAGGGACTTTACATCAGAAATTGAAAGCTTACAAATGACACCAAAAGAGGATTTATATACTATTGAAGTAGCCTTCCATCTTAAAATATTGCCCCTGCTATATTACTATTTCGACTATTAATTATTATCATGGATACAGACTATAAGTAAATTCATTAAGGTAATAGCTAACAATGGATATGATATTTAACCTTAAGCAAAAATAATCATCACATTTAGAATAGGTTGGTTCTAGTCATGTCATCTTAGTTTTGTTTTAAAAGCTATGCTGATATAGTATCTTCTTTGTCCAGTAAAAATGGCATCGACATAATTCTCTATATTGGACCAAATGTGTTCTTTCCATTCTATTTATTCTTACTAAGTTCTATCAGTCTCAAATCTAAAACATAGGAAAGTTTCTTTTCCCAACATTGTCAGTTCTTGAGAACCAGTTGGGTCCCCTGACACATTCAGTAGGTTTCTAAACGCTTGCACCAAGTAATCTCTTCTAACCCAGGGGTCCATTAACCTAGACTTACAAACAACTTTAGAAATTTTATCAGACAAAATTCCACTAATTTCACAGAATTTTCATTGGTCTCATCTCTGATAAGGAGGGACTGAGGTACATTTGCTTCACATTTATATTCAAATCATCAGTGAAGAAATATTCATTTGGATGCAATAAATATTTGAGGCCACACATTAATACAACAGTTCTGTGCTGGTAGAAGAGCCACTTGTTTTAGTCAGTTTTTTGCTGCTGTGACAAAAAAAAAAAAAAAACTGACAAGAACAATTTTAGAGGAGGAAAAGTTTATTTGGGACTTGTGATTTCAGAGTTCTCAGTGAATAGATGGCTGACTCCATTGCTGTTGACCCAAGGTGAATCCGAATGTCAAGGCAGAAGGGCATGGTAGAGGAAAATAGCTCAGAACATGCCCACCAGAAAGCAGAGAGAGAGAGAGAAAGTTATGATCATACAGGACAAAATATGAATGCTAATGGCACACTCCACATGCTCCCTTTGGGAAGCTGTGAATGAACTGTGGTCATGTCTACTCCATCTCCAAGCAGAGGTGTGCCAATCGAACTCTTGACGTAATCTCACCCATCTGAGACTGCTTTGTTGCCTTGACAAATGTCCTACTCAGAAAAGAATCTGTAATACCTAGAATT
Organism: Ictidomys tridecemlineatus; assembly: GCF_052094955.1. Lineage (NCBI taxonomy): Eukaryota > Metazoa > Chordata > Mammalia > Rodentia > Sciuridae > Ictidomys > Ictidomys tridecemlineatus. Next base: position 56,407,164 of record NC_135487.1, read on the forward strand.
TATTGACTCAGACAGCCCTAGGTTCAAATGCAACTCACAGGAGGCAGAGTGGGATACCAGTGCCCCAACTATCCTTCAGGCACCAGCTGCCTGGAGGAGGAAGAACTACTGCACAAGTGTTAAGTCCCCAATCAGGCCAACTTCCCCACAGCTTCTTACTTCTTATGTACCTTGAAGAACCCCTCCTCACAATAAATTCCTTTGGTGTGTTTCACTATAAATAAAGCATTTGCAGGCTTTTCCCCTTTGTTAGGATCAGACCTAGCAGGTCTCTGATCCATCCAGCCCCTAATTCAAAACATATTTTCCTGTGTCTTTTGCTTTATTTCTTGATACTACTTTCCAGACTTTTCATTTCCAGTAGACCCACACTTCTGAGGATTACTAATTCCCTCCCCATTTAGGTCAGGTGGCAGCTCCCAAAGACCTGTCTCCTGTAGCCACATCCTATCTGCCTCCGGTTACCATCCAGTTAATCTATTCTGATTAATGCATCTATTAGGTTTTGGCTCTTATAATCATAATCTTAAACCAATTATTTCACCTCTAAATTTTCTTGCATTGTCTTACACTTGATAACCACTGGAGTTTGATGATTCATGTGTGGGCTTTTATTCATTTGTTAGTTTCCCCATGAAAGATGATTAATTTCTTCTTTATTCACCTTTACAAGTAATGTCACCATTTCTAGTCAAGGGTGAAGAAACCAAAGAATAGGAACTTAACATATGATAATAGTCTTATTAGCAGGATACACTGAATTAGAGCAGTCACATCATGTGCAGTTAGCACCCTGTTCATACTTCTGTGACACTTAAGTGTCTATGAAATTAAATTGTTATGTCATGGCTCATTCTAAGCTTATCTACAAAAACATAGGCAGTAGGGGAGAAGGTGAAAAAAGTACACATACACACACCCCCCTATATGTGAGGACATACACACATGGGAAAAGTGTGTATGTATGTATGTATATATGGAAAAATATATGTAGAGAAAAAAAAATATATATAAAATATATATAGAGAGAAATATATATGTGGGAAAAGCAATGAAGGAACCTTTCTTTTCCATTCCAATGAAAAATAACATTTAATATATCCTACTAGTTTTTCTTGAGTCAGAAAAATATGTAGCCAACTGGCAACGTCCCCATTCACAGATGTTTATAACTCCTTTAAAAGAATGCTTTGGGGTCTAAAATATCTTATAAATCATCTTAGCCAAGAAACAATTTTGTTCAGAAAATTCAATTTAAAACAAAAACCAGAACACTTTCTGAATTACCTGACCACAGGGTAGAAGAAAGCAGTTCAGCCATCTAAAAGCATATATGAAGAGAAATACACACATTACACACACACACACACACACACACACACACACACACACACACACACACTTAACATTAGCACACTTCAAGAAACAACCAACTTGAGTACAGGCTATATGCAGATGAAATCCAATAATTTTTGTAAGAACAAATGATTTTCATCTTTATTTGGTCTTATTCTCTCATTTTAAAGATGGGAAGTTGAGTGATTCATTGGACACAAACATAACATCACAATTCTGCTTGCTCAGAGATGTTTTGGTCTTGTAAAAATGAACAGAGAGCATTCCTCTGAGCATTGGGAGGCTTGGATTCTATTTCTGGCTCTTCTGACCAGATGATACCCTAGGCGAAGTCCTTAACTGCTCAGATTTCTCATGTGGAAACTACATGACTGAGCCAGAGCATCTCCAGAGGACCCATCTAAAAAAAATCCATGATTCAATCACAAAAATGCAGGGTTTTCTCTTGTTCCTTCAGTTTGTTTTTCCACAAGATTTTAATGGTGTCCCATGTTCCTGTCCATTACTCAGAGAGTGGGTTGGTAAATTTTAATTTTATTTCTTTGGCTCATATCTATTGCCACCACATTCAGTTTTCACTATACTCTTTCCTAAACGAAACCTAAATCTTTGTTATACTTCTTCAATTCGTTTTTTCCATTCTGTTTCACACCTCAAATTGAATTCCCAATGACTCTTTCTAAACTCCGGTTAAATGTGGTACCCAGTCTTCTCAGATGAAATCAATCATTTCTTTCCTTGTGTATAGTTTCTTAATTTTGCCATTCTCTCTCTTTCTGTCTCTCTCTTTCTGTCTCTCTCTCTCTCTCTCTCTCTCTCTCTATATATATATATATATATATATATATATATATATATATGCCCAAAAATGTGTAATGTGTCAAATTTCACTTTTAATTAACATAATATAAATTAAAATGGGATGCCATATTTTGACTACACATGAAATCATAGGAAATGAAAATATTCAGTATTAGTTGTATATGCAGAAAAACAAAACTTTCATATTATGAGGGTGTAATCATAAACTGGTATAGTCTTTTCAGAAGGAAAATTTGACAATACATATCTGATGGCTTAAAATTCTGATGATCCAAGAATTCCAATTCAATGAATTTCTCCTAAAGACATAAACGAACATGAACAAAACAGCAACGTACAGGGATTTTCATTACATTATGTAACTAAGTTGGAAATGGCCTGCGAAACAATAAAATGCTATTTTAGATTGAGGGACACTTGTGTAAGATACCATATAGCCTTTGAAAAACCTATTCATAAGGATTGATTAATTATTTGGGAACAGAATAAAATAAAGTGGAAAGCAAAAATGTATGCACAAACTATGCTCAAATATAAAATCCAAAAAATGAGCAGCGATTAAGAGTGAATATACTTTTTAGCCTATGATTTATAAAACTGATAACAAATTTGCCTTACACAAATTCAGACTATAAATATGAAGAAACCCTTGCAAAGTTGCCTGCACTGGCCATTCTGAATGCTGAGATGTGTGCTAGTCGGGAACTCAGAAGTCTGCAACTTTACTCCTGGACTCCTATGTGTGAGCAGAAGACAAGTTAGAGTTCAGCCTCCTGAACTCTAACTGACGGTTGGCCTCCACATCTGAAAAACCATGGCATCAGGAAAGCACAATGTATTTTGCATTCCTAATATTTTTAATTCTACCAGGAAACATAGGAAACATGAAACAAAAGTAAGAAAACATGAAAGCATATCACAAGGAATTAGTGGCACTAGAGAATATTTTATTTTTAAATCTGACACTAGATATCTAAGTACTTTCAAATAAATAAAGAAATGTATGGCAGAAAAATCCTTATTTCTTGGTTATTGTTTGAGACATTCTAACCTCTGGATTTAGCACATATAGACATGTTGTGATGATAAACAGAAAATTCAGTGACCCCTGCATCATTGGAACTATGATCATGAGGGTTTTTTTTTCATGGTTGAAACTGGAAGTTATAGCTTACACTATTTATGGTGAAATGACTCCATACAGATGGGGATGTCAGATCAAGTGGAATCAGAACTTTGGGTTCTAATTAGAACCAGCTGTTTCATGGAAGCCGCATCTTTATTTCTAGGACTTAAAACTAGTAAGCACAAGTTTCACATTTTAAACAGCAGTTTGAACCTGTGAAGATATAAATGCAGAAATAACAAATTTTGAAATGTAGACTGCACCTGTCTTATTACAAATGAGCCCTGCATTTTTATTGCTGTTATTAAGAGAAGGTCAGACAAGTTTTCTCCCTGCTGCTCACTTATGAGAATATTTGTTTTCTTTTTGGCTTTGAAATTTCAAAAAATTTTCTACCAACAATGTTTTATTCTTTAAGCTGCATCTTCCTAAAGTCTGACTAAAAATAAATTCACTGTTGTCACCATATGTCCTAAAAAACACTGAGAATTTTAGCATAAAAAGAAAAAAAACAATTTTCAAAGTAGATATAAGCTAAAATCTGCTATTTGGAAATCTCATCGTGCTTTTCTTAATGATATTGAGACATTAGCTTTTTAATATCTTTATTTAGGGGAATAGAATTATAATTAGATAACAAATGGCTTTGTATTTTTCTCTGAGGGAAATACTAACATTGTTCAGGTAATACATCCTTAACTCAATCTTGAAAATGTTTACTAAAAAGTAAAATGAATAGAAACCCATAACTATGTAGCAGATATCTACTTTCTTTACCAATGTATGCTATACCCTAAAATAGTGCCTGACATACAGAAGGTGCTAAAATATTTTTGGAATATCTTAGAAAATGAAATTCAAGGATTTTTTGACTAATGAATGAAGTCTGGAGATATGAAAACATTTACAGTTTCACAGAGAAACTGTTGACCTACATACGGAGGACCAAGACTTCACTAAGCTCTACTTGTTCTTACAGAGTCTATTTGGCAAAGTATAAATAACATGGACTTTGGGGCAAAGGGGTATGAACTGAATTTGATTCTGTGGTCAGCATGTTACTTGTAAGACCAAACTGGATTCAGTAGTTATGCCTTTCTTATAACCACACAGGGTTGTTTTGAGGCCTGAATAAGAAATGTGCAAATTCTCCAAACAGTATTATGTTAAGTTACTGCTCCCACATGCCTATCAGCTCCCTGCTTCTCTTCTTTTGCCCTCACCCTTTGTTTCATCAGTGACATCTTTCAGCTACTTCAATTGAAATATCATGAACCCTTTTCAGACAGCCCAAATGTCTCCCTCTATGAACCATTTTCTGATCCCCCAATCAGATGTGACCTCTGTGTCTTTGTCATGGTATATTCTATCCTGCACATGTTGAACTCACTTCTAAATGTATATATCCCATACATTTCTATACTTAGTGAAAGCAGCAGCACAAGCAACAGCTAAAATCAACGGAACAACTTACTTGGTGCTAAGCACTATGCTAGGTGTTTTTACATCATCTTATTTACTACTCAGGTAAATAAGGTACCATTATTACTTTTGTTGAAACTTTCCATTTTCAATTTAAGTTATCCAACAAGTACTAATTCCCTGTAAATTCTTTGGGGGCACCAACTACATGCCAGAAATGACATGGTGCTTCACACAAGCTCTTTGGATTACAATGTATAAAATGATCATGGGATAGGGTTTATCTTTTACAACTAGAGAAACCAAGACTCAGAAAGGAAAAGTAAAACACCCATATAACCATAATTGCAAATTAAGATAAAAACCAGGGTCTGTCCAATTCTTATTTTAAACCCTGCATTCTTCCATTGTACAACAAATGGCAGTATTTTACTTCTACCAAGAATAGCTTGATAAGTCATTTTTGTTGTAAGCTGAACAAAATGCTTTCTGGTTTATTTCACTCTTAATATTATTTTCTAAATCATCTAGTTTTCAATAAAGTTTTATTAAAACACAGCACAACCATTTTTTTCTGTATTATCTGTGGCTTCTAATCCTCTATGATGTCACAGTTGAGTTGGACATAGGGCAACAAATGCCTCAATGCATTATAAAATTTACTATTGGTTCCTTTATAGAAAAGTTTGCCAACCCCTGTTCTAAATCATGGTACATTCTATGCTAGGATCTTCTCTTTAATAAGTTATCTCTTTCTCTTTGAACTCAACATTTTAAAACATCTTGTCAGAGGAAGGAATTCACTGACTCATTAACATTCCTCTTACCTCCACCTCAATGTAGAGTTATTGATTCCAGTTCTTGACACAGGCTCTGACTCAGTTACCTAAATTGCTAAGTATAATCAATACCAATGCTGAAAGTATTTTGCTTTATTCAGTTCTTCTATATTTATATTCTCAAATGTTTTGCTTATTATTTACTATAATCTCAATAAAGGGCTGAAGGAAGAAATACAATGGTGATTCTCTATAAATGCAATCTATGAATCTGTAACTCAACTTTCCTTTCCACCCAGTCTTTATTTTAATTGAACAATCTTTGGAAAATTTATGATGATATTATATATCTATATTTAGAAAATATGAAGTAATTCAATATATTACCAAAGAGCTTAATATTCATATTCATAAACTTTTCTTTCCTGAAACTCAAAAAAACCCATTTTAATTGAAAACCTAAAAGCTTTTCATTTCATAAATGCTTATGCAACTAGATGCATTAGATAAGGGATTCTTTTCCACCTTCATCCTCCTATATTTTGCTTGCCAATTTCTTTGTATTAGATTGAAGACTTGTAAGTTTCACTTATTGTATTTTTTGTAAGCTCTATACAGCCCTGTCTGGTTGCTATAAGTGATAATTATTAAAAGTATATGTAATGTATATATTATTATCATTGTTTAACATAATAGAATTTATCATATTAAATTACATTATTATCTAATATATATTAATTTTAATAAAGTATATATGATTATGTATATTTATATATACATAATAGAGTGTATTTATATATCAGAAAAGAAAATACCCTTTTATGCCATACATGATACTATTGCATCTACAACCATCACAGCTGTTGCTTGTGTTGCTGGCATGACCAGGTGCTGTGCCGGGGTTTTGTATGCTACTTTCTTACCATGAACATTTGAAGTTAGATTTTCATATTTTTCACTTGAAAGATGGCAAAACTGCAGCTGTGTGATCTTTAGTAAATTGCCCAATCTCACACAGCCAAAACATGGTAAAGCCACTCTCAAACAAACCAATAGTTGTCAGGCTCCAAGTTCCTGTCCTTCTGCAGTGATATCTCAGATAATTCCTTTTGCCACTAGAAATACGTCTCATATAGATATGGCTGTGCATTAATCGGACATGAAAGGGATGGGCCACCAAGACATAAAAAAGATAGAGGAAATTTAAATGAATACTGCTAACTGAAAGAAGTCAGTCTAAAGTGATGATGGGGGCTATGATTTCAACTATGAGACATTCTGGAAAAGGCACGACTATTTGGACAATAAAAAGATCAATAGTTGCTAGGATTTTAGGGCACTGCAAGGGCAGGGATGAATTATGTGGAACACAGTCATTTTTAGAGCAATGAAATTGTTCTGTACGATATTGTAATGGTAGACACACAGCATTATGCATTTATTAAAATCTATAGTATATACAATACTAAGCATGAGCCCTAATGTAAGCTATAGATTTAATATTAATGTGTCAATATTGGTTTATCAAATTGTGACAAATATACCACACTAAAATAAGATGTTAATAAATGGAAACTGGGGAATGGGAGTAGAGGCAATATGCAGAGACTATATAATTTATGCATGATTTTTCTTTAAACCTAAAACTGCTCAAAAATAAAATACCTTAAAAGTTAAATAAATAAATCATAAATATGAGTCTGACTTCACTCACAATTAATTCCACTCTTCTATTTTGAGGTTTTGGGGACATGCATATTCTGTATCCTGAATATATTCAGTGGAGTGTGGAAAGGCAGTGCCAGCTATGAGATAGGATGCAAGATTTACTGTAGGTTAATATCAAATAGGTCAAGTGATAGATAATTTCTGAACTCCTCTTGACAGAAATGACAAGTGATACTTTTATTATGAGTGGATACATTATCAACATAAATAGAGTTTTGACATTATAGGGTGCTAGTTTTCAATGGAAACATAAATTTTGGAGGGGACTAACATATGAATTCAATGATGGACTACTAAGTATTTTCCTTCCCACAAGAAAAAAATATTCCCCTCAAATTGAGATTGAAAAATATAACACATTTTATATTGTGACTTTCAATGTTCAAGTTGCAGTAAAATCACCCATGATGGCTACTTTGTAAACATTTGAATGTGTGTATTTGTCAATTAAATTTTCATTTCTGTTTTTGCTTATGTTCAATGGAAACTCCTCCTATGGAATCAAAACTACACTTTTTAATTCCATTCAGAGTGAAGTTTCTGAAGTATGCTTGTATTCATTTATTCAAGAAGCACTTATTAAGTACCTTCATTTAGGCAGAATCCAGAACTAATTACTAAGGTGGAAGGTGTAAAAGAAATTATGGTGGTGTTCTGAACCATTAAAGAGCTTACAAAGAATTTGAAGAGCTATCATGAGCAAAGAAAATGTTAGGATATCCAAGGAGGTGCATTTTAGAGACATGATCAGACCAAATGTGCTAAACAATCAGGGAAGCCTCTGTAAATGACATTACCTACACTCAAAGCCTTAAATAGATTTAAAAACATAGATTTCCTAAATAAAAATTTAGGAAATGGAAATATTTGCATTCTATTTTGGAGAATTTGTGAATTCCCTTTCTTCCTACAAGCATTAACCTTTAATACTGGGAATCCAAAATTGTATTATTGGGCATTCACACATGCAAACATATAATTCAAATTTTGCAGAGGGAAAAAGCAGAATACCTGCATCACAAAACAGTCTTACATCCCTAAAGGCAGGGTGTGACTGAAGGCACACCAATTTCTGAGTTTTTAGGTGCATGAGAAGATCCCACACAAAACTGATTCAATTTTTTTTTCCTCTAAGGCCTTGGGAACAGGATGTACCTTTGTACTTGTGACTCTTCTGAAGATCCACTTTGCTCCAGGGAGGACACACTCTATATTTGTATATCCTTTGCTATTTCAGAGTTGGAAAGGCAGGATAATAATACATGTATGGCGCACTTGCCAGGCACTGTGCTAGTTCTTGAAATAAGGGTGTATGATGGTAAGCAAAGCAGATCTATCCTTATTCTCATGGAGTTTACAGTTTACAAATATAGAAAGTACTGAGAAAATTATTATACAAATGATTATCTAATTAGAGAAGAAAGGCATCAGAGGAGAGATAAAAATTGCCATAATGATTTATTGCAGGCACTGTGATTTCATCTTATGTCAAGGTCTTCTGAGCAGCTACCCTAGCAAACTTCTGCTTAGTAATATTAACTACCATAATTATTAGGCATATTAACCTTATCATCTTTATGAATTTTGGTTTTTATGATAGGAGCACTCTACATAATATCTCACTTCACCCTGCACAAAACAGGATGGATTTCCTCTGATTTACAAATGAGAAATTGAAACTTGCCCAACTGCTGGATATTTATGAACGATAACTGAGTGAGTTTTTATTTTGGCATGATTGACTCCAGATTTGACACCCATAGCAACCTTCTAATCAGGAACATTGCATGTTTCAAACATCTACTGCATTGACATAAAAATTGAGTCCTATCATTAAACTCTTATGATGTAGTAAAAAACCAAAAACAAAACACCAGAATTTTCTATTATAAGACAAAGCAGGTCTACTGGTCCCTCTGCCCTTTCTAATAGGAAAGAACCACTTAACCTTTCTGATCCTTGGTTTATCTATACAAAATGAGAGGCTTGCACTAGATTTCTCTTAGGCCTTTTCTATCATAAAAAATATAAAAAAGTTTTATTAATTAATTTCCATAGGCATGGAATAAGAGAGTCCTCTTCATAAAAGAGAATTTGCTGTTTTATCTCTATTGCTAATTTAAGTAAAACCTTGTGACTCTCAAGTATCAGAATGTATCTTGCTTCATGCATCTTGGGAAAGGCTTTGACCTAGATTTTCCAAATAACTGCAACATGCCTTTAATTCATTTATTCACTAATAGGACAGTGTCCCTAAACTGACCACAATGTCACAATATTGCAGCACGGACAGTTTTGGCTTCAAAAATAATAGTCAGGATTTGTCACACAGAATATAAAGAGATGCGAGAGTATTGAGCAAGGAACCCCATAGGCCACTGTAGTTTGATAAAGGAGATCTGAAACAGCAGTCCACAAAGAATGTCTTGAAATAGCTTTACACTCAGACAGCGAATCACAATAGTATAAAGAACTACTGAATTCTTTAAAAGGCAAACAAAACCTCATGTTTCTTCACAGGAACCATCTCTGGGAATGGACTCTAACAATGGTTCAAAGGGATTCTATCTTGACCTTTACAAAAACCATAATAAGTGTTGGAAAAAAGTCTGAAGATCAAAAATAAAATAAAAATTTCTGCTGAACATTTATTCCTTGGGGAATTAAATTCTCATTGGGTCTCTAAATCTCACCCCAATAAATAACATGAATATACACTCTTGGAATTACTTTTTGGCACTGTAAAACCAAATTGCAAGTCATAAAGATGCCTAAGTTTTGTTATCATATTTAAGAGAGAAACATTCAGTTCTGTACTCATTAGAAATGTCCAACATGAGGAAACTAATTTAGAAACAAAAAGATCATTCAGAAAAGCAGATTTTAATAATGGAAAAGATGAAAAAGCAAGGAAACATTAGGGTCTGGCAGGAGAAAGGAGCAGATGTCAACAAGTAAGAAAACAAGCTTACAAAGAGCTGGTTGGGGCTGCTGAGCATGAACTTTACATATGCCAGTTTTGATGGTTTGATCCCCCCTGGTGAATGGGCTCCTTTGGTAATTGATAATGAGGGGAAAGTTTGTTACAAACTATTTGCAATGCTTAAAAAGGATTTCACAATAGAGACAAGAAATATTTTCAAAATCTGTAGCTTTTTTTAGAACTAAATTAATAACTATGGCAGCATGGCTAAAAGCCATATATTCTTGTACTCTTGTGTAGTAACATTAACCCAAACAGTCTTCGAGGCTTGTCCAAAGTCCCATGGCTAGACATTTTTTTCTTTTCTGCCAAAGGACTTATCTTTTCAATCACAATTTAAATGTCATTTCCTTCCGTGATCCCTGCATAGCCCCAGCCAAAGCATAATTAATTACTTCTTACTCCATGCATTCATAATACCATATGCATACCCTATACTTTATTAAAAGTTACTTTTACAATCTGTTACTCAATAGTAGAGAGTGAGCTCATTGGGAGCAGGAATTGTTCATTTATCACTAGATCCACATTACACAGCATAGTGCAAAATGCATAGACATGGAACACAGGGGATTTTGTTTGTTTGTTTAGGGGAAATAGATATGTGATTAAATTCTTAATAAACTTCTTTCTGTTATCTAGATATTTTATGACTTATGCATTGACTTGAAAATAATTATCTTCTTTGGGCAGAAATAAGCCACATTTTTTTCTTCTGTACCAAATATTTCTTTATAATTTTGAAACCTGAATTTTTATGTCTGTGCCAAAATTCACTCTAAATGTGCCACATTTTTCAATCATTTGATGGGGGAATATGTTAAAGAGAAGCTGATGTATTAGGGCAATTGTGGCTATTGCACCTTCATCTCATACATACAATAATATACTTTTATTTTCTGGGCAGGATGGTTTTAGAATGAGGATCCTGATTATATGTAGGCCTATTTGATAATTTAAATAAAAAATAATCAACTATTAGGAAAGTATACAAAATAAAGGGTACAGAACTAACCAGGGTTTCTAGGGGGAAATATATATATATATATATATATATATATATATATATATATATATATGATATAATTTTAGGCATTTAAAAAACTTTAGAGAAATCATCTTTGGAGAACTACATTCTGACACTCTGCTGGGGATACTTGCCTTCTCTGAGACATTTTATAATTGACAAGTCATATGAAATATTCTTGTAGGTCACAATATTATTGAATTAATTGTTGAGTAGAACCCAAATGTGAAGAAAGAAGTCTTTCCTGATAAGGCAAGATTTTAAAGGTTGTGATTGTTATTTTTGTATCCTAGTTGTTCTGGATATTGTACCTTGGGTTTTCTGTAACAGGCTTAACCCAATTTGATGAGGTAGCAGACTTTATGGAAAGATCTGGGGCTTTGCCCATAGAGGACCATTCCTGAAGTTTAGCTTTCTTACTCACTAGCTGTTAACTTCTCTGAGTTTGGGTTATAAACCACCAATACTTTTAAATCTTTGGGGTTATCTAAGCAGAGTAATTCCAAAGAGCTTTGCAGTTTGTGTAGACTGTAAGGGCACAATGCTGAAGAAGGACAGCAGGCTTGACCTGCCTTCTGTTCTTCAACAGCCAACCTGTGAGTCTTGTTGAGTTCCCTCTATGTGGAAGAGAGAAGGCAGTGTTCTGTTCAAGCTTCCTTCTGCTTAAAAAGATGTACACCCACACCACTGTATTTGCCCAGAGAAATTACTCACATGGTGTGGTGATGCACCTCTTACAATGAGAATTATAAAGGACCCCATAAAAAATCCAAAGATATTTAAAATTAATAATGCTTTATGTGTTTGTAGCATCATACAGATATGACTTCTAGTGTCTGTGTGTGTGTGTGTGTGTGTGTGTGTGTGTGTTTCATATACAGGGCACCTACACTCATGTTATTATTTTCTACTTCAACTAATTTTGTCTATTACATTTTCTTCTAAGATTTTCTTACATTTTCCAGTTTGCTTCTACCTCTCTTTTCTTACCAAGATTGTTAAGATTCTCTCAAGTTTTTTTTTTTTTTCCCCAGTCGGAATTTAAAAGAGAAATGAGTAGATAAGTGAACTGGATCTGCTATTTTACACCAAATAATAATATTGAATCTATTAAATTTGGGATATAATTTATAATAAAACCTTGTGAGAATTCATCAACTTCCTTTTTTTTTTTTTTTTTTTTTGCTATCAATCCAAACCTTGCCTGTGTTATTTGGTCCCTTTGGGAATAAAAAGAAAAAAAAAAAAGATCCTATCTCTCTGACAAGGTTAGGGTGCATTGTACAAAATATCTCTTTGTGCTTCTGACACTCTTTTCCCCTTGATCTGTTTAAGTTGATCCTATTATTGCAGCAGAATAGCAGCAGAAGAGTAGCCTGCCATTTGGACTTACTTTATCTAGAAAAATGTAAGTTTCCAGGATAGATAACCTTTAATAAGAAGGTATAAACATACATTTTCTATCAAACCTTTCTTTGGAAGGAGTATCCAAATGTAGAAATGACTTAAATCCAACAATATCAGGCCAAAGTAAAATAACTGTCAAAAGGTTAGGTCAGCAAAAGAAAATTTAATAACAGCATATCAAATATTTACCACAGCTATTTGCAAAGTTAAATCATTCATGAAAATATATTAAACACTTTAAGATAGGCTTTCGTGTGACAAATGAGGGACACTTAGGAAGTGAAAGTACAATATTCTGGAATAATAAAACTAATTTTTCTAAAACCATAGTTTCCATTACACACGATTTTCATTCATCTTGGCTATCTGGGGATAAAAATACACCTTAGTTCAGTTAAAATCTCAAGTTCAATATACTTTCTATTGACTTTAAATTACAGGAAACTTGTGAAGCTTCTGAAAACAAAGTAGATGTATATGCTAATCAGGAGGAAATTAGTAGGCTACAAGGACCCTGTGAGGTTTCTATTGAGCCTATGCTATACTCATTCCATTAACATGTATTGAATTTCACCGTGAGCTAGACATGGTGGTGGGGGTAAAGAGTGTGATACAGTTACCTCTCCTTAGGATCCCACATTCAACTGTGCTTGAGCACTTACAGGGATATAGCACCCACTCCCAATATCAGACTGTTCCAACGTTGGACAGCCCTCATTTAGAATCATTTTGAGCTCCATTGTTCACTAAACTGTTACTCATTAGTTCTGACTCTCTTCTTTGGAGCTACCCAGACATTTATTCCTTGTTTCATATAGTAGAGCTTCATTTATTTGGAGACTGACTGTAGCTTTCTAAATCCTTATTTCTCTGGACAAAAATCAAACCAGTTAATTCAGTCATACTTTATAGAACATGAGTTCTAGATTTTTAACCTCCCACTTGGTCTCCTCTAAAAGTTATGCTTTCTTTACTGAACCTCTCTGTAGATTCTCTGATGCCTACAATAAAGAATTCAAATTATTACACAACACTTGTTCATTCATTAAACTATTAAGCGTATTTGTTTATTTGATGGATTCTTCACTGAGTATTGAGGATAAAATAGTAAATTAGAAATAGCTCTGCTTTCAAGATGTTAGCAGTTAGTCATCTGACTCATTCCATCTCATTCTCCCCTCACAGGAAACAGTTGCACAGATCCTGAACGTACCAATGAATACACAGCAAACCTAAATGCTTCAGAGAAACATTTTTTTTAACCTCTCTTTCATGTATGAACATAAAGACATACTTCCAAGCAATGCTTCTATCTTATATACCATTTTCTTTTTTAGGATTTTTATGATCACTCTCAACAATACTCATTTGCATTCAAACTATGGATCTTAAAACAAAATAATTCCTTTATGGGAGCCACATACTAAAGAAGCCCTTGAGGGAATTTCCTTTGTCTGTCTTTGCAAAGTGTGTGTGTGTGTGTGTGTGTGTGTGTGTATGTGTGTGTGTGTGTGTGTGTGTGTGTGTGGTGGGGACCTGCAATGGAAATAGAATAGTCAGTTCTTTTAGAAGCCAAAGCATAGGCACTCAATCAGCATTAAAAATGAACATACTAACACCCACCCCGGATCTGTTAAAGATCTTTCATTTTGATTGGGATATAGAATAGGCAGTGTTTATCTTTGGAAATGGCATTGGAGCCTTTCACAGATGTAAGTGCCACATCCATGGTGAAACATTTTAAGCCTAGACTGCAATTATGTGGGGATTTACTACAAATCTTCTATCTAGAATATACCCACTCAGAAGTAAAAGCTCACTTTCCTTTTGTTCTGTAAATTTATGCCAAAGTATAGCTCTTGTTATGACTTCAAATGTTTAACATACCAGAAAAAGTTCTGCAGACAGAGCTGAATAGCTTCTATATTTCATTATTCTTTAAAGTGTAATTTTGAATGATTTTTTAAAAGTTGCATTCTAAACCACCTTCCAACCTGAGATTTATTTTGCTATTGAAGTCATTCCATTATTTCCCAACTACAAGTGCCTATTAAAAAAAAAGTCTCATGACCTCATATATAACAAACCAATTTCCAATATTGTGTGGGCATCTGTCTGTAGGCATGAACAAATATTTGGTCTAGTATTAACATTCATAATATTACTATAATATACCTTTCTAGAGGAATATATTAATTATTATGTCTGGTCATAACTGAAGTCCATAAGGCAAAAGAAATGAGAGCAGGGCTGTACAGAGAAGGCAAAGCACTTTACTGATATTAAATGTTACCTAATAGAAAAGGTGAACACCATATATAAAGTGAAGAGAATCTTAACAAATGCCAAAATTACATAATTTATTCCTTGGGTTTTTTTTTTAAAGCTGGAAACATGGGGGTTTAGATTTCAATGTGACAGTTTTAAGTGAGTTGAAAAATACATTCTGAATGTTTTGAGTAATTCAATGCAAACTGCCACAAGTGACATCGAAAGCTGGTTTCTAAAATGTGGTAATGAATTAAGCTTTTCTGTATAACTGTGCAGTAAAACCAAGGTCTGTGAAATACACACAGGTGAGAATGTGAGCAGTAACTTCAGATACATTATGCCAGATGGGAACATTAGAATTGCAATCTGGCGGCATTGAAGCCAGAATTAGACAGGCAGTCAGTATAGATAGGTAAACTGAGTCAAGTCGGATCAAGGAGGCCAATTGAGTGATAGCAGGAAGTTGGAGACTGCCTCCTGAGGGATTGAAATGCCTTCAGAGCTCTTCCTCTACCCAATTAAGGTAACTTGTCCCTGCTCCAATCTGTTACTAAGGTAACCTGTCCCAGGAATCGCCCCTCCCTATAGGGAATTATAAAAATCATTAATTAATGTGTCCTGGGCTGCTCCATTCAGCCCTTCCCCCTGTCCATCTGCTTCTCACCTTTTGGCCATCCTATCTGAGCATCTCCTGGGCCTACTCACAAAGGTAGGAAGGAGAGAGTTAAGGGAAAGAGAGCAGGAGACAAAGGAAGCTTGTAACATAAAAAGGCAAAACACCCTTACTTAATGGGATACCAGGATACCAGCTACAGCCCCCTTCTCCCTCCAGGGAAAAGTCTATGTTACCCATTTTTAAATAAACCTTGCTTTATATGCTTGCCTTGCCTTGTTTCCCCAATGTTATACTTCAACATGTGAGGGAGCAGAATTTGTCACTGGTAATCCCTTGATATTAGCATGAGGAAGAGTCCTGGATGGTGCCAGGAGATCTGGGTTCTAGCTGATTCTACACATTGGTGTCTGGTGGAGAGAGCTATCTAACGGAGTGGGGGGATGTGATATAGAAATATTACTGGGAAGGACTTAACAAAAAATTTTACTTTTTGTAAACGTTAAAAAAAATAAAGACTTACACTTGTCATTTTTTTCAGGGTAAGGAGGAAGCCAGAGTACTGTGTCTCAAAAGTGCCTCAATAGCTTGACTAATATCTTACCAAAACTTTACCTCTGTGTTGAAATTTAGTGTAGCAAAATGATTAAGGGCATAGTGCCCCAAACTAAACTGCCTAGCTCCAAATCCCTTCTGCTTACTTTGAGAAAGTTTTTAAATTTCCCTGAGCATCATTTTTGTCTGTAAAATAAGGGTCACAGCATATTGCAAAGAGTAAATATTTGCCCAGTGCTTAGAAAAAGTTTTGGCATGGTTTAGGCACTACATACATTTTTAACAATTATTATTATTATTATGGATGATGATGATGATGATGATGATAATGATTATGGGTATTGTTAATCTATATGAAAGTAGCAGTGGATTATAACTAAATCATAAGTTTACTCCTATTTTTTTCCTTTCTGCTGATACACACACACACACACACAAACACACACAAACACACACGTATGAAAGGAAGATAAAAGTTATATATATATATATATATACATGTTAAAAACTTTATGCTAGGCACTAACAGTTAAAGTGATTGTTTCAGTTGGAATTTAACCAAATATTTCTTCCCTGATACAGAAATCTTCATTGTGTCATCTGGACTTGTTTGAACAACTCTCAAAGTGTCACATAGAAGTTCATTCAGCTGGTAAACTGCCCATTACCCTTATTCTTCTTTTTCTTGGAAGAAGAGTGCATCCTTATTTGACCAGATAAAACTAAAACACCTTTTACTTCCTTTTATTAGAGGAGAACATGGGTAATTAAAGCTTGTGCCATTCCCAGAGTAACACTGGAAGCAGCCACCAGGAGCTGGCATGCCATTTTTAGTTACTGCTAGGCTGTTAGAGGGAAGATTCCTTTTTAGCATGATAATGAGGGCTACTAGAAATTAGAGTTAGCACTCACTCATGAATAACTATTTTTCTTCATTCAATAGAATATTTATTTTTAACAGATAAGCACCATTAAAGATTTTATTAGTACTGGTGATGGCCTTTACACAACTCTCAGTAATGGAAAGATGGAAGTTGACTTAGAGAACCTTTATCTACTTTTTTTTTGTGGCTGAGGTTTCATTTTTTGCCTAGAACCTTAAAACAGTAACCATCTGGATGCCTTCTGATAGGAAGAAAGGAAATAAAAATGAGTATTCCTTGCTTAGAAGGGTTGGTATTTTCTCAAGGAAGGGAACAAAATGTTGCAGAGAGATGATTTACAGATGAGATTATATAGATAGAGAACCAGGTCAGAAATGGAGAGAATGTTTCCAAGAGCAGTCTGCTTTGTGTGAGCCACCATGGTACGTCACATGTGTTGACTATGTTGTTCTTATCTACTGAACCATTACTGAGTTTTTGGTTTACTTCCTCTATCATTTATTTATTGAGAGAGATTTACTACTGTTTTTTGTATAATTACAGATTTTCCTATAACTCTGTTTACTTAGGTCAGATTTTGCTTTATACTTTTTTATGTTGTATTATTGAGTACATGCAGATTTCAAATTTTGATTAATCTCTTAGTAGTAGATCTCATTGTCATTATGGAAATGTAATTCTCTATTTCTAATTAAGTTTCTGACCTTAAAATCTCATTTGTCTGAGGGTAAAATTACACAAACTATTTTGGTCTAGCTCTATATTTTTTTAAACTCAATGAAATATCCTATTTAAGTTGTGTCTTTTAGTCAGAGCATATATTCTATTTACTTTTGATTTATTTAATGAAATATTTGGATATCTAAAATCTAATTATTTGTTTTTTTATAATTTAATGTTTCACTTTGTTTTTTCTTATCCCCTTTAGAGTAGATGTTTTTATTACTTTATTTTTCTATATTACTTTTTTGGGGGAGGGGCACCAAGGACTGAACTCAGGGGAACTCAATCATTGAGCTGAGTCCCCAGCCCTATTTTGTATTTTATTTAGAGACAGGGTCTCATTGAGTTGCTAAGTGCCTGACTTTTGATGAGGCTGGCTTTGAACTCATTATTTTCCTGTCTCAGCCTTCCAAGCTGGTGGGATTACAAGCATGCACCACTGTGCCCAGCTCTCTATTACTTCTCTTGGTTTACAATATTTTACTAATGGTAGTTTTCTAGATATTGAAACAAGCAACCTAGAGTTATTTCAGTATATTTTATCATTTCACTTATAAAACAATGACCTTAGAACACTACTTTCATTACTCTTTATCTTGTTGTGGTCAAATATTTTAATTTGAGATAAATATTAATATTCTAGAACATTATATTTAATGTTCTGTGTGAACAACATTCATTTACAGAGATACCATATATTTACTCTTTTCATTGCTCCTAGTTCCTCCTGCTTCTGTGTTACCATCTGTGATCATTTTTCTTCTGCCTGAAAAAAATATGACTTAGGTTTTCTTTTAGTGTTCATCCCCCAGTGATGAATTATCTCAGCTTTGTTTATCTGAGTGCATTCTTATTTACTCTCATTTTACAATCATCTTTTGTTGGAATACAATGCTAGCTGTGTTATTTTCTTTCAGCAATTTAAAGTTATCTTTACATGACCTTCTGACTTTCACTTCTTTGTTGTTGAAAAATTTGTTGTCTTATTGGTGCATTTTGAAGTTATTGTGTTCCCTTGTGTGTGTTACAGCTTTTAAGATATTTTTTTCTCTATCTTGGATTTTTAGAAGCTTGCCTATAATGTATTTACCCTAGACTTCTTTATCTCGCCCTTCTTGAAGTTCACACTTTTTTATTTTTAAATTTTAGACTTCATGTCTTCGTCAATTTTGGAAAAAAAAAAAAAGGCTTAGCTATTATTTCTTCAGCTATTTCATTTGGACTATTGTCTTTCTCTTCTCCTCCAGGAACTACAATTTCTTATATAGTTGATAGCGTGTCTACCATGACATATGTTCTCTCTATTTAACCATCTTCATTTTCTCTGTCTTTACTTTGTATACCTGCTATTTATTAATACAGCTTCCAATTTACTAATCCTTTCTTTTGTTATGTCTGGCAAGTCGTAAGCTCATCTGTTGATTTCTTAACCTCAGTTAGCATATTTTCAGTTATAATTTCCACTTGATTTTTATGGATTCAAATAAATCAATAAAATGCTGCAGGGTGTTAGTTATTTCTTTGAAATTTTTCATGATAATTTTAGTCTTTGTTACTCCAGTTTTTAGGTTATGTGTGACTCTCTGTCTGTTGTGTATTTTTAATCTCTTGTGTTTTTCCATTTGTTTCTGTCTTTTGGCCTGGTATTTTCAATTGAATACTCTACCTTGTATAATAAAAATCATACTGGCTCTAGATCATGATATTTTCCTCTAAAACTTGTTCACGTTTATCAGGTAGAAAAATACAGCAGGGAACTGATTATGTTAATTATATGTAACTGATCTCAATTAAGTTTGGATTAAAATTTTTAAGCTTCCATGTGTCTAGTTGGTCCCCACTCAAGGGTTCTCTGTAACAATTTCAAATGAAGGCTTGCTTGTATGCTCACCTCGATCTTTCCTCTTGGAAGTTTAATAATACCAAATCTCATTTACTCAGCATAGAAAGACGGATAAAAATTATTATTTTTAACTTTGATTTTCATGTATTTCCATCTAATTTCTTAAATTCCTTTCTTATTCATCTAAAAAATTGGTATATCTGAGGAAATTACGTGTGTTAGGCTTTGTTCTTATCTATCTTTTCTCAACCCTTAAATATTCATTTTGTCTCCTCACCTCTTTGAAATCCTCAACAATTCTTCTTTCTGTGGTCCATAGCAGTGGCCCTCTGCCCAAGAAAACACTTGGATTCTCCTGACCTGAACCTCAAATAGGCAGATGCCCAGAATAAAAAAAGCTGAAAAATGATAATTATCTCTACTCACAAGTATTTGTGTTAGCATCTCTTTGATACTTTTAAGTAATATTTGGGCATTTAAAATTTTTATTGTGTTTCTTCTCAAAATTCTGAATCTACTTCATGAGTCTATCTCAAAGCTCTTCATCAGAGTTGGAAGCAGAAATCAAATAGGCTGAAATTTTAGTATGCTACATACCAATCCTTTTTTCCATTTTGTTCCTTTAACTTTGCAGTAAAAAAATTTTTATATACTTATCACTACTAGCTTTGTTAGTCTAATTAACATTAATGGGTCAAAATGATGTAAGATGGTGAGAACAATTCCACTACATACTTGAGGGGTTTCAGAGTATAAGACAATGTTGCACCATATGTAGTTTACATTCTTGCTCATGATAATAGTGAGCAAGAATGTAAACTACATATTTCTTACCTAGAAATGATGTATGATGGAAATACAGTAAAGAGAATCCTTCACTTAGCCCCATTATTAGTAAAGCTCATCAGTGAAAGGTAAAAAGGAAGGCACCTGGTAAAATCTGGGTTATGGTTATAATAGTTCTTTGAAAATAAGGGAAAAGTTGATAGATATTGTAAATGATATGAGTTTGAGAAATTAAGATTTATACAAATAAAGAATAATGTAAAAGGAAAACTAAGCTTTTTTAGGCTACCTTTTCAAGCAGTGGATTCCAGGGCATTATGTATATATATCTGTCATTTTGGCAAAGTCATCACAATCTCAAGTCCATCCTGATATTCCATCCTTTATCTTTTACTGACCCACAATTTCCATTATAGTTTCTCATTACTTAAGGCCTGATAATTATGACTACTAGAGTTTTCCCACTGATTTCTGTTATATACAACTCTTTAATTAGATTCTGTTTCATAACCATGGATTCTTTTTTTCCCTCATTATAATTGTGCATAATGATGGGATTCGTTGTTACATGTTTATACATGCACACAATATGACAATGTAATTTAGCCAGCATAATTTCCCAGTGAAGTGTGGATTCTTAATAGTGTTCAATTAATCTATTTCCAGGTTCCATTTATATAGCTATTCTCTTTGAATTGATTGTTATTCTTTTTTTCAAAATTTTAAGGAATGTTTTGTTACTGTCCTCTCTTTATTTGCACCATTCCATAGATTCTTATATTGAAAGTTATATAAATGTTATAGACCATGCTAAATACATGCTCTGAATAGGTAAGTATTGAAAAGAAAGCAAGGAACCCGGAGACAAGTGAGCAAGAAATGAGATGGAGACCAGGCAGAGATACACATGAGAGTTTATTTGTCAGAGCTGACAAATAAAGGCACATTTCTCCATAGACAGAGAGAGGCAAAACAGGCCTGGGGATCAGGACTTTTATAGGGCAGGCTCAGGGATTAGAGCCGCCGGGTGGGTCCTAATGTGGGCAGTTAAGGGTGGGGTTGGTATGAGGGAATGGTGAGCCTTTCTCAGAAACCCCCTTGGGTAGGAAAGTGAAATTTGTCTTAAAATGGTGCTGTCACTTAAGATGGCCTTCCAGACACTAAGCAAGGACCTTACAAGTATATTTCAGAATTAAAGGCTGAGTAATTTAATACTAGTTTATAAAGTTTATCTTAGTGTTGAGAAAATTGATATGGAGTAACCATAATCATAATGTAATCATTTGCTGTATTAACTAAGAGTGCTTTAGGTGGAGACAAAATGAACTTAGGTAAAAATCACTATTTCCATTAAAAGTTACTCTAAAAGTACACTTGAGGATCCCTTGAAATACTTGAGTTGTGTTTTTTAAAAACATGTTTCAAAAGGTATATATTCCTTGCTAGATTATAGGTACTATTAAGGCAGAGATCCTGTCTTATCTTGCTCGCTGCTTTGCATCATAATCTTTGCAGAGCGGTACATTATAGTTGTTTAAAATACTTGTTAAATGAATGAAAAGAAAATGTTGGTATCAACAAAGTAAACCAGAATCCTCTATTAGATCAACATGGAGCACCTCTTTAATATGAGGAGGTGCTTCATGGTGACCTAATAGAGGGATAGAGTGTCCAGTGGTTTCCAAATCAAACTTTCAAATAGCACTGCTATGGTAAGTACATTGAAAGAGGCTTTTTTAAATTAAAAAAAAAGGGAAAACCCAGGTGTATTCTTTAACATAAAACTAAATTGACACCAGAAAAAAATATAATTGGTGTCAATGAATTATCAAATAATAAAACTAACAGATCATGAATGAGTTAGGATAAGGGAATTTTAAATTGGAAATTTTTAGAGCCCATCACAATACATTTAACTGCTTGCCTGGTCTGCCATTGATTACAATTGTGGTGGTTGAAATCAACAGGGACTACTTAGCAATCATATCCATATACTATAACCAGGACATCAGCTTATTATTCTACTAATGCATCTTTTTGCAAGAAAGTTAACCACACATTGGGGTAAAGACAAGAAAGCCCAAATGTATTATCCTTTGTTCACACTTTACCAGTTTGATATCCAACAGAAATATGTTTAGTTCCTTCTTTATAATGGGCATTGAATATACAGAGAAAATTTCAACTTAGTCCCAGCTTTTATGGTACGCCTGATCATGGAAAGCAGCTGTAAAATCAACTTGCTATAATATGGCATGATTGAGTCTAAAATGTCATTTTTTAGTCTCCTTGTATTTGAAAACATTATTTCCCTTATAATGAAAGTAAAGCATATTAAAAATGTGGAAAGCCTTCATGCATCTTTAGCTCTAAGCAATCTGTTTCAGGACACTGACAGACATGCTCCCTTTGACTTGTGACACTGTGTGAGCAATCAAGTCAGCACTTACAGTAATTACACAGAGCGGATGCCCACATGTATTTATTTTCACTAAATTATTCTCTATTCAATAATTATTTGCCAAGCTCCTACTATGTTTTAGACACAGTGTAATAGAGTTAAGTCTCTATGGAGAACATAGACAAGGAAAGCAATAACAGGAAAATTTACAAAGACTCACACTTCTTTTGTATATTAATTTTTGTGTTCATACAATAATAGAATAGTATTAATGCCATCACTGAAATGCCATTTTGGGTATTGCATGTGAAAAAAATATCTCTCAATTCTCTAAGTATATTTTAGAAAAAGCAAATGCTTGGTAAGAAACAGAATCATTTGTTTCTTCCATTTTTAGAAAAATGATTGATCTAGATATAGTCGATCTTCTCTTATTGCTAATAAAAATTATTTTCTAAAACTATCTGGAATTTTTTTCCCTTTTGGTAGCAGGATTAAGCTCAGGGGCACTTAACCACTGAGCCATATCCCCAGTCCTTTTTTATATTTTATTTAGCGAGAGTCTCACTGAGTTACTTAGGACTTCACTTAATTGCTGAGGCTGGCTTTGACTTATGATCCTTCTGCCTCAGCCTCCTAAGCCTCTGTAATTATAGGTGTGCACCACCATACCCTATGTGCATATATGATTACATTACCAATGTAATTCTACCTCATGTAAAACCAGAAGAATGAGAAGTTATATACCATATATATATAATATGTCAAAATACATTCTACTATATTGAATAACTAATTGGAACATTTTTTTGTATTTTAAAAAACCTATCTGGAATTCAAAGTTCTTTTTACCAAGTTGCTACCATTCACATAAAATCAACACTTACCTCTATTTTAAATAGAACAAAATAATAATTATGTAATTTGTCACCAGCAGAAAGATCTTGAAAATTTCAAAATAAACATTAATCCAGCAAATCAAATATGTAAGATAGTCCTAAACTAGGAAATAATGATACTTCCCATGCATTTGTAATTGTATTCACTTAAAGTTATCTTTCCACTCACTCTATTGAAATCCTTCTTAATTAAAAAAAGGTATTTTGCTATAGATACTGCTTATAGTATACACACACTCATATAGTATGTTTGTGTGTATTAGAACTCTCAGAAGCAATATTTAAAACAGGTATAAATATACCCAGTTAACAAATAGAAAAAATTAACTCAAGTATGTCTTTGGGAACAGAGTTTAGTGCCTTTGATTTGATCTCTCATCTGATACTAGATCTTCCACCCACTCTGAATGTGAGTCATGTGGAAAGTTCAGGTGCTCCTGTCCTTGCACAGAAACACTTGTGGTGTCCTGAGATGTCCTATGGAGCACTACAAAAGACTTTCCTGTTCACCATGAAGTCAGCCAAGAGACACTGGATAACTTTTGTTTTAGAGCACGAGGAAAAAATATTCTTATACATAGGATTATGAGCTTGAATGTGGGTTGCGGTTTCCAAATAAATAGTGAAAAACTAGTATTCACTACTAGGCATATAGTTCAGATGCATTAAATTGGGTTTGTGGTATAGATGGAAATCATACATACATATCGTGAATAGAACAAGGAATTTATGTCTTGTCCCAAACAACGTAACTTCGGTCACAACATAGATGCTAAGCAGCTGTTTGATTTTTTAGCATGATACTAAACTTTTACAGAGTTCAGTAATTCTCCCTCAAAATAGGAAGTTTTTATTTACAATATACAATGGTTGTGCGAAGCAAAATAGTATAAGGCTTGGGAATGAGTTTTGTAAGTTTCAAAGTTTAGTTACTCTTATATTCTTATTTGGGGAAAATGTTCCAAGCCTCCAATGACTTTTTTTTTTCTTCATGTATATATGTATGTGAACATATTGCAAATTAGGGACAATTATTATTCTAGAAATTATTCTTAAGAAAAGAATTTCTTCCAATACATCTCAAAGATTTTTTGGTTTAAGTATAAAAATAAAGTGAATCAATAACTTTTATAAAAATAAAGTGAATCAATAACAAAATACTAGTAGAATCTGATGAGAAAAAAATGATGTTATAGCCTTATTTCATATTTTATCTAATCATCAATTTCCAGGGAACTACAAACAATGAAAACCCAGTGGCACTACAGTGAAATTATTGCTATAAGGCAAGAGAAACCCCTATAATACCACCAACAAACCATGGGTGATCTTGCATGCAAAAGGACATTTCTTCTTTGTAAGAACTTTCTTGAATGATTATTGGGTGCCTTGTCAACCACTGTCTCTTCTTAATGTAACCTGAAGGGCACATAATATTACCTTTCTTATTATCTTTTTCTTATCAATTAGAGTCCTCTGGTAGCATAGATCAAAATGTAAAATATTGCCAGGCATGGTGGTGCACACCTGTAATCCCTGTAGTTTGTGGGGGCTGAGGCAAGAGTCCACTAGTTCAAAGCCAGCCTCAGAAATTTAGTGAGGCCCTAACCAACTCAGAGACACCCTGTCTCTAAATAAAATACAAAAAAGGAGAAGGAATATGGCTCAGTAGTTAAATGCCATTGGGTTAAATACCTGGCACCAAAAAAAAAAGTAAAATATTTTTATTCTCTCAGTTCCCCCTTAATACATCATGAAAGAGAAGGGGTGTAGAAGAGAGATTTGAAAGAATTCTGAGGGAAAGAGGATGTTCCCAGAAAACATCTGGTAGAATGTAAAGGATAATTGTCAGGACAGGCAACTACCAAACAAACTGAGGGTAATGTATTTTGCAGATATTCAATGGAGGGAATATAAGTAGTGGTTCAAAGCTTGGGCTTTCTAATCAGACTTATCACCCGCCTATTATGCATGCCCATGTGTGGGTGAATTCAATCCACAGAACTATATTTCCTTCTATTATGACATGAAAATAATGATGTCTACCCTCACAGTTTATTGTAAAGACTAAGTGAGATAACATATGCAAAGTGTTTAGCAACAAGCTTGCTCATTGTTAGCCTTCTATTATAGTGGTCACTATATTATTGCCCCACATATTCACAGAGGAGCATTCTTTTTCCATTTCCATCCTCAAGGATTCATTGATGGTGACAGGAGTCATTTGTTCCCACAATCTGGTCCCTGAACAGGATAAAATCCTAACTTTCCACCACCCAGGCAGCATTATCTTTATTGCATGCTTCTTAATGATTAACAATCAATTACAATATCATCCTTTAAATCCAATCCGTAGCACTGTCAAATGATTATGTACTATAATTAAATTAATGATATTGAACTTTAATTTTAGTTGCATGGCTGCTTTTATTTGATGTCTGCTATACTCTCATTGAGTGAATATTGGGTTTTGGTATGAAGTTATATTTATTTTACAGCCACAAAAGAAAAAGCCCTTAATACAATTTAAAAAGATAACCACAAATAGAAATATTTCCACATGAGCCCATTTGGAAGTTCACACTTGCTATTCATTAATTTAGGATTTGACAATTTTACATAAATTAAAATAAAAGCCTGTTTCACGGAGCATGTGTCTCATTTTTCACTGTCTCAGCATGGCCACACTGATTCTCGTGTTTAGTAATGTCCTCGAACATAATTTACAAATGGAAAAGTTAGTGAGCCTGGAGTAATGTGTGTATAACTTGCAATCTAGCTTCCTGGGACATTAAAATCTTCTCAATCTGAGACTGAAGTTGTAAAGGAAAAAATCAAGATTATTAAGCATAAATCAGCATTTGCTTTATAAAATATAATGGAAAATGCTAATAAGATCTACTGGTAACAGGGAGTTGGATTATATCTTTTATCTATTGTGAATCAATTTGAAAATTGCCCTCACGATTTCTGTCCATAAATGGACAGAACTTCAGATTCTACTACTTTTTTTTTTTCATGGAGCACATGTACAGTCACAATGATGGATTTGTAGAGTGCAGTGCTAAAGGAAAACAGTATGCAAACACCTCTAAGACAATTCATGCATACAAGTGAGGAAAAATGTATACTCTGTTATATTTTTATTGTATGGAAAGATAGGAAATTGATTGCTTATATCTAGTTGGAATTAATAAAAAGAAAATAAGGGTAATTTTAAGCCAGATAATTTTTGTCTTTCTATTTGAAACACTGGACAACTATGATATATGTAAAATGAATATTCATATTAAAAGCTTTTCTCTTTACTATATTACACTGAAGCTTAGCCTCTATTTCATTTGTCAATTACATGGTGTGGTAAGAATGTGATTTATTCTATAACAAAATTAGTATAATTCAGGAAGTAATAAAGTGGTTACTCAAATTTTATCTTACATGATTACATTTGGACACATTCTGAGTGATTGACCACCAGCACATTTAACAACACAACACCCCTTACTGCTAGTCAGGTCCTCCCAGAGCAAGCTTCATATAATGGCCACATCAAAGGACTCAATTGTATATGCATACTACACTTTCATGGTGAGTGGGCTGCCAGGAAAGTGCCATCTTTGACTTATTTATTAAATACTGCAGTCAAAATTGACTCATTTGGGGCTGGACAGAGTATTAGGAATTAGGTCATCAGCATGAAAGCAAACAAAAAGACCTTCAAGATTGTATCTTCAGTCCTAATTTCAAAACCACATGGCAAATACAGGAAACAAATTCCTCTTTAAGATTGAGACAACCTCCTAAGGAGAGTAAGGTGAGAGAACACTGCAAGAGACCGGAACCTGACTAACCCGGGCCAGATCAAGAAGAGGCTGGAGTATCCTACCAAGGGACTGATACTCCTATAAGAAGGGGAAACCACTCAAGATTTTTAAGCAGGACAGGTGTGTATTTTGTAGAGTTTACTCTGGACTTTATGTGAAGAAGTTTAGGAATCAAACGGAACTAGCTTTGAATTTCAACTGTAATTATTGACCATTAATTTTTTCTGATCTCTCTACTCTATAGTCCTATATATTTTGCTTTCTAACAACACCAAACTTTCTAATTACAAATATGTTATACTCTTTCATTCTTTTTAGAACTGGCTTGAGTCTTCTTGACCTCTTTGATTCTCCATATTCATTTTAGAATCAGTTTGTGAAGACGGCCAAAAATATCTGTTGGGATCTTCATTAGAAATGTATTTAATTTATGGATCAATTTGAGAAAAAACAGTATTTTTATTACAGGGGTAGTATGAATTTCCAGATTTAAAAATACTTTTACCTTTCTTCATAGTTAAGGTCTCTTAAGTTCCTTTTTAAACTGCTGTATTATGATTATACATAATAGTGCAATTCATTTGGACATATCTGTACATGCACATAATAGAATGTAATCAATTTCATTCCCCAGTTCTTTCCCTTTCTCTCCCCATTGGCCTTCCCCTGATCCCTCTTTCTATTCTACTGGTTTCCCTTGTACTTTTTTCTCTCTAGCTGCCACATATGAGAGAAAATACAGGACCCTTGATTCTGAGTCTGGCCTGAGTACTTGATGCCCTCAGACATAATTTTATCCTGTTATATGGCTAAACAAGTAAAATCTTTTTCATAAGATTTATATTTTTCCAGAAAGACTTATATATTTTCTCTAAGATAAACTTTTATACATACTTATTATTATAAATTAAATACCTAAATTTAGTTTCTTATTATTTATTGTCTGGTTTATTCAGCTAAACTTCTTAACAGCTTTTACAGGAATTCTTTTGGCTTTATGGTACAAAACATGACATTATCCACAAATAAAAGCAATTTGATTTATTTTATTTTTTGAATATTTTTTAGTGGTAGATGGACACAATACTTTTATTTTATTTACTTATTTTTATGTGTTGCTGAGGATCGAACCCACTGCTTCACACATGCAAGGCAAGCCCTCCACCACTGAGCCCCGGCCCCAGCCCGTTGACATACTTATTTTTCAGTTTTGTAGGAATTTATTCAAATTGATTGAACTATGACTGATAAAGCAAAATACCTTAGACTAGGTAATTTTAAAACAATAGCAATTTATTAGGTGTCTAGAGGCTAGAAAGTCCAAGATGAAGTCACCAGCAGATTCCATATCTGGTGTGGGCCTCCTAATTGACATCTATTTCCTGCATCCTTAGGAGGCAGAACCATCTTTTATAAGGTGCTCATAACTCAGACATTACCCAAAAGGCCCCACAACACCACAGTGAGGAATAGTTTCAGCATGAATTTTGGAGAGGCACATGCAGAACACAAGTTCTGAGGTCCTTTAT
This sequence comes from Ictidomys tridecemlineatus, assembly GCF_052094955.1. Lineage (NCBI taxonomy): Eukaryota > Metazoa > Chordata > Mammalia > Rodentia > Sciuridae > Ictidomys > Ictidomys tridecemlineatus. The sequence continues at coordinate 56,436,142 of NC_135487.1, forward strand.
TTCTCTGTCTTTTAATACAAGTAACTGTACTGAAATGTTGAATATAGGTGCTGATAGTCAACTCTTTTATTTCTAATCTTAAAGAAAAAGCATATAACTATTCCATGTTAATTAAGATTTTGCTGTAGATATTTTATACATGCCTGCCATCAGATTAAGTCCTCTTCTCTTTTTAGTTTACTACGTTAAATATATTGAATTTATTGATTTTACTTCCTTGATTCTGTTAAAATCTACTTTTGATTTTTTTTCCCTTTAATCTACAATGTAACTCAACCTTCAACTCATAACTTGATTGTGGTTTTCTTTTGTTAAGCATTGCTGGAATCAGTATGTTAGTATCTTGTTTAGTATTTCTGCATCTATTTCCTATTTATGTTTGTCTTTTAATATCTTTATATAATTTTCATTACTGTTATTTAAATCTGATGGAATGATTTGGAAGTATTCTTTCAGTTTTCTAAAAATTCTCATGAAGAGTTTGTGTGAATTTTAAGAATTTATTTGTTGTCAGTTCAAATTCTCCTATGAAAACAACTGAAATTTATTCGTTTAGGGGAGATGATTCAGTATCTCTGAGGATAAAGGGTCATTCTGATTTTGTTTGTTCATGGAATTGTTTAGAAAGTAATATTTTTAGAAATTTATCCATTCTACCTTTCTAGTTTATTATCATGAAGTTATTAATGATAGTCTTTTTATACCTGCTTATTCTCTGCAGGATGTAGAGTTCTGTACTACCCCTTTATTTTTAATTTTGTTTGTTGCTTCTTTTACTTCTAACTAATCTCATTAGAAGTTTGCCTATTATATTTGTCAATTAAATTTTGTATTAGTTTATTAAGTCTGATATAACAAAATACCTTAGACTAGGTAATTTATAAACAATGGAAGTTTTTCAGATTTCTGAAGGCTGGAAAGTTCATGAAGGCACTAGCAGACTTTATTTTATTGTGTTAAAAATAGATTTTAGCTTTGTCCTACTCCTTTGTATGTTTCTATGTTATTAATTTTGGATTTAAGCAAATCAATTGGCTTACTTTTTCATAATAATACAAAAGCTTTAGGATATTTTAAACATCATTTCTCTCCTTCCATTTCAAGGTTGTTGTGTAATACTTTAGTTTTAGTCTGTTTCACCACATTGACTAGAACTTTAAAAATATACAATTATGTTTTACTCATTTATTTACCAATGTGTTTGCCTAATGTATTTCCTATATAGCAGGCCTTCCATATGGCAGGCATTTGCTTAAAACTTATATTTTAGATATGTGAAAATATTTGTTGTATGTCAGCTTATGCTGTAGTAAGACATAACCCTGCAAAGTATTGGTGACTTTACAGAATATTAAAAAGTTTATTCTTTATCCATGTAAAATCATCTATGGGTCCAGGTGACTCTCCACAGCAGTTTTCAATGTGTTAGATCAGCACTTCATACTGCTTTAATTTATGGCACACCTTTGTCAACATGTGCTCCTATGATTATCAAGTTTGCTAAAAAGAAGGCTGGATTTTTAGAAACCAGCATTTAAATATTTCTTAACTCTAGGTAGGGCAGAGGGGTTGAAGGAGAAGGGAGAGGGCATGGGGTTATTAATGATGGTGGAATGTGAATATCATTATTACACAAAGTACAGGTACGAAGACACGAATTGGTGTGACTATACTTTGTATACAACCAGATATATGAAAAATTGTGTTCTATATGTGAAATAAGAATTGTAATGCATTCTGCTATATATATAAAAATAAATAAATAAATAACCAACCAACCAAATAAATAAATAATTCCACTTGAAAATACTGTATTTTCTCTACTGGTCATTGAGATCTCTGAAACAGTTATATACCTAACTTCAAGGGTTTAGAAAATGACCAGTAGATTTGGTAGAGAGAGGTGATGGGAGGGGAGGGGAGGGGAGGGGAAGATAGGAAGGGCAGCAGAATACAATAGACACTAGTATTGCTGTATGTATATATGTGGAAGAATAACCAATGTGACCCTGCAATCTGTACATGTGGAAAAATGAGAATTCATACCCATTTGAATCAAATGTATGATATGTCAAGATCATTGTATTGTCATGAGCAACTAATAAAAAAATAACAAACAAACAAACAAACAAAAAGAAAATGACCCATTTTGTTTTGTTCTCTCCTTAAGGAGAATCAGATATTACCTTGCAATAGAAATGCTCAAGTTAAATAATGCAGATCATTTTATAACAAATTTGCTTATTCATTGTTTGAAGATCTTTTTCATGTTTTCAGGCATAAGTAATTGTAAGTTTTCTCTCAGGACACTGATAGTATTACTATTATCCTGCTGACAGTCTAATTCCTGTTGCTTTATAGGTGATCTATCATCTTTTCTTTAAAATTGTTCTTGACATCTCTTTCTTTGGCTTTCTGTAGCTTCAATATTATGTTTCTGTGCATATCATTTATTTATCCTGCATTAGATTCACAATGATTCCTTATTTTGAAAATCAGAATTTTTCAATAATTTAAAAAGAATTCTAAATCATTGTCCTTGAATTTACCTATTCCCCATTTCCTTAATCTCTATAATATGTCCTATGGAATAATATGTATGTATTTTAGATTTTTATACTCTATACTTCAGTATCTTTTATGTATATTTGTAAAATTCTGTTTCTTGCTTTCTCTGGTTAGCCTTCTAAATACATATTTCAGTTCTATTTTCCAATTTGCTGAATCTCTCTTTAGCTGTATATACCCTATATACACCATTTTTTTTGGTTGTGGGGTTTTTAATTATAATTATTTTAATTTTCATAATTGGAAGTTCTATAAAGAATTTTGATATAAAATTCTTATTTATTTCTCATATTCAAGCTCCACTCTTGCTTCTTTGAACTTATGTCTGATTTTCAAACTATTTTAATTAGTTTAAAGTGACATTTCTCTAAAAATTTGAGGGATTTTTTTTTTTTTGCCAGTTTCCTGCGGGTTTCACCTATCTGGGAGCAAAGTACATTTGATTAATCAATTTTAAAAAATAAAAGTGAAATATAGTTATGTGACTGGGGACTATTTATTTGTGGGGAAGGTGAAGTTATGTATTTTGAGTTTTCCCCCAGAAATCAGGGCCAAACCCGAGACAGAAAATGTTTCCTATATATCCTTCTAAAATTTGGGGTACATTTATCATTTATCCCTACTTATAGGTACAACCATCTCGCGGCACTTTGATTTATGTGGGAGGATGTCTCATAATTTTAATTGTCTCTGTTCTTTATCTCCTGTTCTGTGTATCTTACATTATCATTAAAATGATTGCTTAAGGTCTCAGATACTTTGAAAAAAAAGACAAAAAGTAGTTTCTGCACTTTCTTATCTCCATGCAATTACTATGGAAATATATTTATTTTAATTCAATATCATTCCTTTATATCATACTTTATCCAGCATTCTAATTTTTTTAGTCCAGAAATTAAAACTTTCTCTGAATATTTGTGAATTTGTAAACATTTTCTATGTGATAATCATTATTATACAAAGTACATTATTATACAAATCATTATTATACAAAGTACAAATTTTCTTAGATTTATATAAATGCACACACATATACATATATACACACACAAACACATGTCTGAGTGTGCGTTTCTGTATATTGTACATTGTTTGATCTATGATTATTTCTTTACTGATATGGATTGTTAGAAAACAATCACCAGTTTTACAGCCTCATAGTTTTGTGTGGACGGTCTAGAATAATATTCCTGATCTCTGTTTCTATTCTGATGAAATGAAGAGTGAGTTATCAAAATGTTCAATTAAAAGAAGGAATTAGGCAGGCTCCTGGGTGCTTTCCTTATTGAGAGGCATCCTTCCAATAGGGTACAGCATCTCCTCCAAACTTGTGGTGATAGGGGACAGATTTCCATTTGTCATAATCTTAGATATAGCTCTCAATTGGTTCCAAACTCACAAAAAAGAACTTACCATACTATGTATTATGCTCCTTCAAAATATTTTTTTGGAAATATTTTACTACCATTCTCTTTATTTTAGTACATCTCTATCTATACTTTAATTTTTAATGTTAATTTCCTTTAGGATCCCTTATGTAAGTAATATGTTATTGATTAATATATTAAAATGTAATAAACATTAGTGTTTTAAGCACTGTAATTTTGCCCTTTAATGGGTTAATAATCATATTAGTTTGTTATTATAACTGATATTTTCATTTGATTTTTCTTTTCTTTTTATGAGTTTCAGTTCTTATTCTTTATAGATTTTCCTTCCTATGTTACTATGTGTGAAACAGACTTGCATTTGCGTTTTCTGCACTGCATTTATTATAAAGTTTGCTTTTAGGATTTAATAATATTCCTTAACTTGTGTTTCTTGAATTGTTAAGATTCAATAATTAATTAAATTAATGTCCAATTAATTTAAAAATTAATTAATGTTCTGTAACCAAGGGGGGAGGTATTTTGCATGTTTTCATGGTGCAATTTCTATACTGACCCATATTACATACTATAATTTTGCATTTCATATCAGGATCTTTTATATTCAATTTATGTATCTATAGTATGCAAATTATAATGAAAAATGTTGATGCAATTTATAAAATCTTGTTTATAATAATTATTTGTTATTATATCTGACCTTAGCTGGTTTTCAAGCTTAACTGGTTGTCACTAATTTCATACTATGTTTTTTCTAGTACTGTTACTGTCACTATATCAACTGGAAACAAGAGAGACCTGTGGAAGGGATATTTTCTGACATTTTGCAAGTAGTACCTTCTTACTGGCATCACACATTCATAATTGTTTCTTAAGTCAAAATTGATGTCTTCCCAAAGTCTACAAGCATGGTTCCATTGGCAGCCATTTAGTATTGTGAAGAAGAAATATGAGGATAGCCTGATTTTTAAAGCTTTCTGTAGGAATGACATTTATTTTGTGTGGACTAAATTCTGATATAACATTTCATTTATGGAAATGATTTTTAAAATATACATCTAAGCTTCTCTTGGCAATTCCTCTTCCACCCAGCTGTTCTTCTGGTACTAGGGATCAAACCCAAGGGTAATTTACCCCTGAACTACATCCCTAGCCCTTTTCATTTTGAGACAGGATCTTACTAAATTGCCCAGACTGGCCTCAAACTTATGATCTTTTACCTCAGCGTCTGCACTAACTAGGATGACAGGCATTAGCACAACCATTCTGGCTTATTGGCTATTTTCATAGCTATATGAAGGGTTTTTTAATCCCTTAAAATTTTATTCAATTATTAGTTTGAATATTCCTCTTTTAGTTGTGGTTTCTTCTCCCTCAGAAAGACTTATAATTGGTAAATTATATATGACTCCTATAAAATTCATTTGTTTCCCTTTTATGGGTTTGTTTCTTTCTGACCTTGTCATCAGTATTCTGGAGACACAACTTCCTAGTTTACAATCTATTCAAGTTTCTCTAAACAATATACTTGTTTTAGCTTATTTTTGAACATTATATAAAAAATTTCCAAACATGTTATTTTTCTGAATATTGTTTCTTATTCTATATTATACTTTTGAGATAAATTCATACTGGGTATTGTAATTACTATAGAATTACTTTCATTTCTGCATAGAAGTTCATTATATAACTTATCAAAATTTACACATGCCCTGACAAACATTTGGGTTATACTTTGTCTTATTGTGATTACAAAGAATGACTTTATAAATGTTCTTGTGCATGTTCTTTTGTTCACATGTACACAACTGCAGGGATTATACTGCAGAGAGAAATATACATGTTGTAGGGTATACATGTTAACTTTTCTAGAAGATACAAAATTGCTTTTCCTGCATCACTGTTTCAATTCACATTCCTCTCAAGAGTATGTGAGAGCTCTCTTTGTATCACATTCTCACAAATGTAAGATATTGAAACCTCCTGAAGTGGTGTATGCCAGTAATCCCAGTGGCTCAGGAGGCTGAGGCAGAAGGATCAGGAGTTCTAAGCCATCCTCAGCAAAGGCAAGGTGTTAAGCAACTCAGTGAGACCCTGTCTCTAAATAAAATACAAAATAAGGCTGGGGATGTAGCTTAGTAGTTGAGTGCCCCCAAGTTCAATCTCTGATACTCAAAATCAATCAATCAATCAATCTATCTATTATGTATATATAAATATATATATATAATTATATATATAAAATATTGAATGACATTTATATTCTTAACCTGTATATCTGAAATGATACACATTTAAGATTTTAATTTGTGTTTACTTAGCAACCAATAAGATTGAATATCTTTTCATATGTTTTTGATCCAGTTCACCTACCTGTCTTTTATTTTTTGAAAATATTTTAGGGAATTATTTACATTTCTTTTAATAAGCTCTCTCTATATTTCTAGATATTTAATATTTATTGATTTTGTGTATTTTAATACTTTCCCTACTTTCTGTTTGCTTTCCTTTGAAACAGAAATTATTAATGTTAATGAGGTCTAAGAATGTAATTTTCACCATGATTTACACTTTCCTGTTTGCCTCAAGGACATTTTCCATTCTGAGTCAGGAGGCTTCATGATTTTCCTGACTTACAGTCTCAATGTATATGAAATGCATTTTGTTTTGTTTGTGATATAGGATTCCACATATATTGCTGATTAATTTCCTTATGAAAATGAATTTTCCACAACCCATTTAAGCAGTTTTTTTTTCTCTACCAGTGTGACTCATATGTCAAAATTCTTGAACATCATGATTCTATTTGGGGCCCTCTCTTTTTACCAGTTGTAGATCTGACAATTGTTAAATGATTCCCACACTTTTTAAAATATTCATTTATAACACACTTTGACATTCATTTGATACAGCACATTATCCACCTATTTTGTTTGTTTGTTTGTTTCTTTAGAAGAATCTTAACTTTTTCATATAAACTTTATTTTAGTTTTTCTAGTGCTGGGTATTGAACCCAGGGCCTCATGCAAAACCAGGCAAGCACTCTACCATTGTGCCACATCTTCAACTCCTCTATAAGAATTCTAGAATTAGCTTACCATGATTCATGAAAAGCTGACTTTGGTTTATAATTTGAATTTTAACATACAATATATTTTACTATGAGGGTGTCTTGGTCTTTCAGATATTGTTGGTTATTTTTAACCTTTATATTTACTTAACTCTTCTTAATTGCATTTCAAAGACTCCAAAGGCATACTTTATTAGATATATATAAATTATATTTATGTTTTGTTTATATTGCAAACAATATTTTTTTTCAATTGGACTTTAACTATTTACTGCTTTATAGCAATGTAAAATTGACATATTTGTCTTATAACTATTAACCATAATAAACTCATTAGTTATATTAATTTATCTGTAAATTCTTCTAGGTTTATATAAAAGCAATAACATGATCTGAGGATGATGGGAATTTTAATTATTGTTTTCAAGTTCTTTTATTTTTCATATTTTTTTTCCTGATCATATAGCCTTGGTAAGAAAAGTGATAAAAGCATCATCATTGTCTTACTAACATTAAAGGAAATGTATTTACATTTAATGCACATGTATGAAATTTGTTATAGCTCTTCATAGATTCTCCTTTTAAGCTGAGATATTGGTATGTTTTGAAGAGGTTTATTTAAAATTGTTTGATCAATTTTGATAGCATTATTTCATCATATTGTAATTCCATTTTGATTTCTTTAAGCATGTTTACATCCTGTTTCTTCACATTATATTTGGAATGTTTCCAATATTTTCAGTATTTATCTCTTATTCTACAGTTATTTGTTTGCTTGCTTTTCCATTGTGGGCTTGTTTTCTTTTTTATGCACTGGATTTTCAATTGGGAACTTATGTATGAAGAATTTCAACTTTAGAAAATTTTTGATGCCTGTGTTTAATATGTATCCTGCAAAAATATTGCATTTTGTTTTTCTCACTGAGGTGAGCCTGTGGTTGCAAATTCTCAGAAGAATGTTTTTCTTTCACACAACTCCTTCCCCTGCCTTTTTACTTCATGTCAAAGTTGAGGTATACCTGACAGGGTGGGTTGTTTTTGTTGTTGTTGTTTATTTGTTTCCTATGACTTCCCTGAGTGTGTTATACTTTCATTGCCCCAACTTTATGAAGCAGGTTATCATTAATGTGATTTTTCTTACTCTAAAGGGTCAAGGCTTTGTCTGTAATCTCTCAATACTGGCAAGTTCAAACCAGAATCTACACCTCTAGGGAACATCTAGATTGGGCACTTTGCCCATAGAACAGCAATTGTGATACTTTCTGGATCCCAATTGTATGTCTGCTATTGCCATAGTTTAGTTATGCTGGGAAAGACATATTTCTTATCCTATCTAACCTCTAGCATTTTCATGATGTGTATATATATATATTTTTTTCTTTTTTTTCTTATGATTAATGGTAAGAAATAAGTCACCAGCTTTCATTTCATCATGAGTAGTTATCCTTATAATGCACCCTATTGTTTTAATCTAGTTCTTTCATCTCAGTCTCTTTTTATGATTTTATTATATTTTTGTTGAGCAAACTCTTGAGTCCTTAATAGTAAGTGTGTTTAAAAAAAAAGTTGTCGTTTTCCTTTTGTTATTGCCAATAATTTAAGTAAGATTTTCATGCCCAATGGGTTTGTTTATATATATACTATTGTTTTTCTTGTTCTAGTATATAATTACTTAGGCTTTCCCAGTCCTCCTTCTCCCTCCTTTGCAGAGTGTTAGTTTGAATGAACACTTTCCCACACAGGGATAGGTGGGGAATAAGGATTCCCTAATCTTCCTAACTGATGTAGGCCAAGTGCAGAGCAAGTCTGTGCCAGAGCTCTTCTCCCCTTTCTGATGTCAAAATGACTAATCAAATACAACTTGAAAAATCTACTTGAGTTCATTTTGTCTAACTCTGTTCCCTGATACCATAATTCTTGGTGCCAATGGAGTTATACTTTCTATTGTGTTGTTCTAGTCCTTTTCTCATCTTTTTCTTTCCACACATAAAGTTTAAAAAAACACACCCTATGAAATATGTAATGGTTAGTTTGAATTGTAAACTTGATTGGATTAAGAGATGTGGAAGATTAGAGACTTATGGGTTTGTCAGTGAGGGTATGTCTAGGAATTATTGGCATGATTGATAGCCAACTGAAATGGAGACTCTCCCTAAGTGTGGCAGCACTGTCCAATAGGATGATGGCTTAGATGTAATAAAAGTTGGAGGAACAAGAAAGCAGCAGCAGATGCAAGTTCCATTCTTCTTGAATGGATTCTTGATTGCTGCTGTGATTGTCTGAGGATATTGGACTCTCACTTCTTCACTCTTCCAAAGCAGACTGCCAGTTATTCTCCAGAAGCCTTTGGTCTCAGACTAGGGTAGCACAATTGATCCCTCTTGTTCTAGGGCTTCAGCATCTTGGATTGTGCAGCTACTGGTTCTTCCAGCTCTCCAGCCTGAAGATGGGCATTGTGGACTATCTAGCTTCTGGTCCCTTAAGCCAACCTAGTAAATCTGATTTTTATAATTATACTTCCTTTTGATTCTGTTCCTCTAGAGAACCCTGACTAATATAAAATGAAATGGGTCAGTTGATAAAGAGAGGTGGATGAAAGCAGAGAAATGCTACTCCAACTGCATTCAAAAGCTGCAAGCATACACTAAAGGGGAATGTCTGATTTCCTCTTTGGTACATTCTGGAAGTTTCTTAAAAGAAAATGAAGTCTATGTCTTCTTTTATAGAGGTAGGGCTGCTGTCTTCCATGAGGTTAAGCTAGGCAGATATTTTTTTTTCATATTTTAACTCTTGAGCCTCTTATATGTATAAATTCCTTCTAGATTCTGTTTTTATGTCCATTTTAATTTTGGGAGGTTTTACAACCACTATTTATTTTTCTTTTTCTTTAGTCATAATTTGTCAGGAAAGTTCATGTCAGGTTTATAGCCAGATGATATTTTGAATCTAATTTTATTTTAGGTATAATCATAGGTAGCTTCAAAGGCATGATACTCAAAGATTTTTTTCATTGTAACTCACAAAATTTACAAACAGAAATTCAATTGGCTATGCTTCACAGAGGAAGAGACAGCCATTATCTCTATACTTTTCTCCTGGAGCTTGTTATGATTGCTTCTAAGCTAGATTTTTGAAGTAGTATAACATACAAAATTTGTATTTTACCCAAGGTATTTTGGGATATATCCTTGAAGGCATTAGTCAGGGGAGACTATATTCTGGGAACAAATAAAGGTGAACATGAAATGAGTCAGCAAAAGAGAAGTTTAGTTCTCACATGAAGAGCATGCATGGAAAATGTTTTAGGTCAGTGAAAGGTGAGCAGTGAAATGGGTAAAGAGTAGAGTTTTCTGTTGCACGCAGTCATTCCAGGGTTCAATGTAATGGCAGCTCGGTCATCTTCAACATGAAACTTTGAAGGTTGTACTTGAGATTACTATCTCTGTTAGCAGAGAGGGGAAATGAGCAAGGCAGAGCATGCATGAAAAATTTTTAGGGCACTCCAGGAAGTGGCCTGTATCATTTCTGCTTGCATTTCCCTCAAGGGAATTTGTTCACAGGGCCCAAACTAAGCTCAAAGCCGGCTGGATGAAGTGGTGCAAGCAGTAGGTGTGGGAAGGAGATAAAGCCAGATTTTGATAAACAACTTGAAAACTTTATTGCATTAGATAATGAGAAGATTCTATCAAGAGTATATCAGAATACTGGATTTTTGGAGTTACACAACTTAATGTGTAAAGAAGTTATAAATTATCAGATTAATTCATTTCCTGTTTGGGCATGAAGAACAGCTCATGAGAGACTTTAGCAAAGACTGTATCTGCAGGTGAATTACACAGAGCTTCAAAGTCCTTGGTTATCCACAGAAAAACAGAAGGCTTTACAAAACCAATATGCTCACAAAGATGAAACAGCATTAATGAATGAAGCATTTGTGAACTTCACCTAATTGATATACCTCCCTCTGTCCTATCTTGTAAATGTTGCTGATTGTCCTAAATACAGAAAACATTTTTAACATCTGTTCCAGACCACAGAGTTCTTCTTTATTTAGACTAGGTTAAAGTATGACTTATTGCAGAAAAACTAGTATGCATTAAGATAATATGCCTCATTATGTTACTTTTTTCTATAATACCTAAACTTAAAATGTGGATTATCATCTAGTAAATTTTAAAAAACAAATTATACCCACTTATTTACAGATGAATATAACATAGTCTGAATTATTCAGTAATTTCTGTGAGTGGTTATTCTGGAATCTGCATATTAAATTCATTGCTATTTCTTATTATATAAATGTCTTTGATAATGTAGTTTAGTATTGCTATACAAGTGGGTCCCTTTTGTTCCCATTTTTTTCTTCTAATTTTTTTCTATATACTGTCTTTATTTATGCTATGTCTGCCATTCTCTTCCCCTAATCATTCCATTCTACTTCTTCTCACACATACACAAGCCTCATAAACATGTGCACTATCAGGCCAAAGAATATTTGGCAGTTTCCGTGAAGCTTAATCATGATGATATGGCAAAGACCCAAGATTAATTCAATGTTGCTCCATTCTGTGAATGGCTCTCAAGTGTTGGGTTAAAAAGAATTCAATTCCATAGATTACTTTGCTTGATGTATGTATTCACTGAGAAAGCATGCTGATAAAGCTGGATTTAGATAAATACAAGTTTATAAACTCTATGTTTATATGGACTAATGCAAAGTTTGCAACTTTAAAATAATTTTGAAGAATAGATTAAGAAGAACTTCCTTTGTGATTTTTGAGTTTGACCCTTTGCCAGTTTGGCAAAACATAAGAACTTAAATCTAGATAAATACACCATCACAAATGTGTGTATATTTGCAGTGTATGTATGTAGGCATACATACGTGTAGTTTTTCTATTGTTATTTCCTTCCTATCTTTAACACTGTTTTTCAGTTTGGCATGGAGTCCTTTTAAACCCAAAGCATTTTCACCCTGTTACAAGTTGTTTCCTTTTTGCTAGCAGATTGTCAAACCTTATTATATCTACTACTTTATACACAATTTTTCTGAAGTGATGAATGTCAACCTAGAAAGAGCTCTCAATAAAATACAGATTTTTCTAGCAAAAAGTTTTGTTTATGTTTTTTAAGCAATGAAATTATTTCAGCTTTCACTTTTAGAAAAGTTAAGAACAATGAAATATGCATATATCATTGCTGCAGACACATTTTTGATTTTTCATGAACAAAGGGGAAAAGATCACTCATAGATTATTAATAGTAAACTCCTCTCAAAATTTAGATAAAAGTTTGGGAGAACACATTTAAGTTCAACCTGGTCTCAGACTCATTAAGTAAAAAGAATCTCAGCACACTAGTTATTAATCCAAGTGTATGTTTAACATTTAAAACAGAGAATCAATTACATCTCCCTTAATAAAAGAAATCATGGATTCCTTAATCATATATTTAATAACAGTCTTATTTCAACTGAAGGATCACATAAACCATAGAATTAATTTGACCTTTTCATATCACATGGTTCCAAGGAGAAAAGAAATAAGTCTTACCTTTTTACGTTGTTCTGAAAAAAAATGTTTTATTTAAAAACATGTTTATGGAGTGATTATCCATATGTTTGTAATATTCCCTGTTCAATACCTTCAGGGATTTCCCTCAGATTTCTTAGCTCCTTATTTCTCTTTCAGTTCAAATTATTCTCAGTATTATCACTTTAATTCCCTCCCTTACTTTTGTCATGGCAAAACAAATCTTCCAAGTATTCTCCACAGTTGTGGGAAATGAAAATATTTAAACACATTTACTTAATATTCAGAGTTTACTCTGAATAGTTCTATCTCAAAGGTATTATTGTTTGATTGTGAAGCACTGGGTCTAAGTATCCCTATGTGAATTCATTAACTTCTACCCAATCTGGTCTTGCTTTCCCTGTGGTGCCCATGTTCTTTTCTTTCTGTTTCCTTTTTTGGTTCACTCCAATCCACCGCAGCCTGACTAAGCAACAATTCCCTGTCCCCTGACTCCTATGAGGCTAAGCAAATGCTGCTGCTGCTTCTATCTACAGTACCCTTCTTTCCTGTCAAATTCAATTTCATCTTTTAAACTCCATCAGGGTTAAGACCTCTCAGATGCTTTCAGTGATACCTCAAGGCTGTGTTTTGTGCATTTTTGAGCCTTGCATAGCACTTTATGATTGGCTTATCAAATCACTTGTCACACTGTATTGTAACAATATAATTTTTTGTGTTTCTCCTGTTCTAGAGAGTGAACTTGTTGGACACCAGTTTCCTAGGAACTGACATCTTGACTGTCTCATGCTAAGCAATAAGTAGCTAAATGAATGAATGTGTAGACGTACTGAAGTGCCTCATTATTACTCTAGAGATGGAATATGAACTAGTACTTCATTTGAAGTACACAGGAAACTGAATGTACTTTTTATGCTCTGAATTGTTATGGCTAAGTAAGTGTTAATTAGCTTAAAAAACAGCAACAAATTTGGACTAAATTATAATAAAATGTAAAATAAGAGTTAAACAAAAAGTTATATAGGGCATAAAATAGAGCCATAAATAAAAACTAAGGTGATGACTATATTTTCCAACAATCATTGTCTTCTGGTCCCACAATAGCATTTTTTTTCCCTACTCAAATACTAAATGCCAGGATTTTCTCTTTATTTACAATGATGGCTTCTTATCATCTCCAGTTTTTTCTAGTCTTAAGTTTGACATGTCTGCCTAAATTGTCCAAGGTTTTGGAGAAAATTTTATGAATAGCCTGAGAAAACTGGTAATTTTCCTAAAAGCCTTCTCCTTCTCTTCCTCTCCCCTGTGGTTCCTCATTTCAGGCTTTGATACAGTTGTTCTAAGTTATACTATTTGGGTCATTCTATTCCACATGTTTGGGGCTAGTTATATTGGTAGATATGGTGCACATTTGCATAAATGACTATGTAGTGGATGCAAAATATTGCACAAATATGTGCTTGTGATATATTGAATAAAAAATTCGTTTGTAGCACACTTCAAAATGGATTTACTATTTATTTGACCATGGGAAGAATTATTTCTCCTTTACTGCAAAGTATATGCAAAATTATTTCTGATACTAAGTAAAATGGTCAGTCTATGAATCTATCACAAGTAAAGACTGAAATAATATCCAAAGCTCTTTTCACTTTAATCTGGCTGACTCTCTATATTTTTTCAGTTAATTTAATAAACTCTTTTATTCATGTCTGTTTTGTTCTTAAAAATCGGGGAAGCTATTAAACATTTTAATCTCTCTGTATCTCAATTATTTCATCTGTAAAAACTGGAATTAATGCTGCTTCTCCCTAAATAAAAGCACTATACAAATATCTTTATATTTATACTCAAATTTATATTTATAAGTTATCTTTATTGATCCACCTGAAAGTTTTGGTAGGAAAAAAAATGGTATCAGAAGGATGTTATTCAACATATCATGTACTCATTTTCCTGGGAGAAAAAAATTATGAAGCAAACCTAATAATTCCTCTCTCTTTTGCCTAATAGAATTATTCACCTGGGAGAATCTAATCTCTTTAATAATCCATTCATTCAATAACTAATGTCTTCCTGCAGACTAGGTACTGCTCTAAGTGACAGGAACCATATCAATTTTCAAAGAAGGGGGAAACTTCTTCCCATATAGAGCTTACATTTTAGAGTAAAATGATTTTACATTTATATATTTGTAAATGTTTTATTATATATATATATATATATATATATCATATAATTGCCTCAAATTTACAAGAGTAAAATTTGTAAATCAGGTAAAGTAAATCTTGTCCAGGTTCTCAAAGCCACGTTAATTATGAAATGGTAAATTATTTGTTAATAATTATAGCCAGTGGTCTGGGGTTGTGGCTCAGAGGTAGAGTACTTGCCCAGCACATTGGAAGCCCTGGGTTCAATCCTCAGCACCACATAAAAATAAATAAATAAAGGTATTGTGTCCAACCACAACTAAATATTAAATATTTTCTAAAAGATAATTATAGCCAAGAAAATCATATCTGACTACAAGGACCACATTTCTGAAACAGCTGCTCCTCACAAGAATACATAAGAGAGTGGAGAAAAAAAAAAGCTCTGTCACAAGACCATAGAACAGCAAGAATTGAATCTTCCAGGCTTTGCTGATTTCTAAGACCTGGGATTCTGCTTTTCTGCATGGGTCTACATTGTATGATGATTTGACATCCAATGAGTTAGCTTTGCTGGTTTCCTAGACTCTGATCTCTCCTTTCGTTACTAGACCTTCAGACTTCAGGAGTTCCTGTTTTCCCTCATTCAGTTAAGTCCATGGGTTTTTTGAGACTTATTCATTCTTCCATTTTGTAATTGACAATAAAAATTGTGGGCATGAGGCTACCGCTAGAGATACAACACAAGTTCAAATAAGATGGGGAATCTGTCCAAAACTAAATTCACTGGCTTCTTAACTGCTCCAAATTTCTGTCGATCTGTGTATCTATTTCTCTGTGTCTCCTGTGTGTGTGTGTGTGTGAGTGTGTGTGTGTGTGTGTGTGTGACGTATGTTTTAGCCTCCCAAGATCTTGTAATGATAATGTATGTGACTTTTTTATTATTTTAGTTTGTTTTTGATTTAATAAGAAACACATACACAAAAATAAAATAAATATATTTATATACAAGGAGAATAATTACCTAGTTACCTTATTCAGAAATAATCCCACAACCTAAATTTAGTGGCTCACAACTTTTCTTCTCCTATAGTAAGTCTTTGTTTGAGTAACTCAAAAGGAACTGATTTGTTCAATCAGCAAACCAGCCCAATTTCTATAAGTCAATTATATTAATCATTTCATGAATCTATTTGACTAAATTGAATGGAAATCTGTATTAAAGTTGTAGACACACAATTTTTTTCAAATAGGCTCTTATTTATTATACATGTGTTTTTTTATATATAGTATACGTGGCAGATATATTAGACAAACTATAAAATAGTAAACATTTGAAACTTACAGGGGGCCTAAATCTCTTTCTCAAATTGACTTAACACATGACTGAATATACTAGAGCTTATGAAAATTTATTAAATTTAATCTTGAACTCTATTTTGGAAAAAAGAATAGAGTTTCTCTTCAAATTATAACTCACAAATCTATTTCAATTCCATATATACAATCAATATTGATTAAGAGCAATAAAATGAAGACCTGCCTTGATCCTGGCATGACACCATCCTCAGGGAGTCTGCAGGTTATCAGGTGATGTGCGGTTTCATGCTAGCAACAGAGAATGCTGAGCTCAATTCTGAACTTTGGTGGACTAAAGTTTGGTTTTGGCTAATTTCCTTTGGGAAATCAACTTGGTAAAATACATAAGCATCTCTCAATCTTTGCCTTTTCAAGGGACAGTTTACACAAATTAAAACTCTGTGAACTTTATCACAAACAGGAATACATGTGCACTGTTCATACACACACTTATGCACCTTAGCTATCACTTGTATATGTGTGACATCAGTATTATAGAACACAAGTAATATTAAACACAAGGCAAATAAGCACAATCATTGTGAAACACTACTTCATGGAACATTCATAAAAAGCTTTCAGAGTATGATTCAAGGAGAGGCAAAAGACAAAACTATTTAAAATTACTTAAAAATTATGTTGGATCCATTACTTAATGAGAGAGAAATTAATGTCATAGCTGCAGCAACATTCCATTTATGACTCTACTTTACCTACCTGAAATGAATTATTTAAAAAGGTAGTCCATGTAATGACTTAGAAAGTACTTCCCTAACAAATCAGCAGAGTAAAGGAGACCAGGGGGAGGGAGAGAGGAGGGAAAGGGGAAATACTGGGAAATGATATTGGCCAAATTATATTGTCATATTATATGCATGTATGAATATGTAACAATGAATCTCAGCATTATGTGCAACTATAATGCACCAATAAAATATGGGGAAAAAAGTACTTCCCTTCCATTTTCTCCCACTTTTACCTTTATCTTCCTGTTATCCTCCTATGATAGAGTGATTCACAGAATCTTCTATACTTATTCTAAGTTCTCTGGCATCATAAAAAAAGAATTCAAGTACTTTCTTCAGGTGAAGTAATTTTGCTCCAAACTTTCCTGCTCCATCTTGTGTTGGAAGATAGTTCTTCACGGGACTTTGATACTTCTGAGAGTTTCTCATGCAGAGACACTGAGAGATTTGTTTTTGATTCTTTTTTACAATCTTAGATGGTAGAAAGTAGTTCTCCCTTTGAACCATAAGACAGGTTTGGTTATGGTCCACTATAATAAATGTAATGTCTTCCTCTGTGGTGAAGGGCAGGTTTTCTCATTGCCGTTATAAAGAAACTTAGTGTCTCAAGTTCACTGCTTCAGCTATGGCATAGCTACTATGTAAGATATGTATAGGAGTCAGCTAGTCTTCATCATAACACCCTATACTCATTGGAGCTTGAGAAACTAATGCTAGAAAATGACAATACTCTGGTTATGACTATTGCTCAGAGCACTAACCGGACCTTTGTGTCTGTCTTCTGCCAGCATCCATGAAACTAGCAGAACCCTTGTAGTTCTTGATATCTTATTCTTCCAGTTTCTGTCTTTTTGCTTTATGGGATGGATTCTCTTCTCTATCCATACCCTTTATAGGACAACTTAATTGGGTTGATGTGTCTTTCTTTCTGTTTAGTTTCTCTCCATGTTTCTACTGCCTTAACTTAATCCTCAAAAGTCTGAAGTCCTCAGCCATTTGTGAAAACTGTAAATCAGATTAAATTTTAAATAACAATAAACTAAAGTTAGAGGAAAAAAAGAACATATAAAACAAAGGAAAATGGAAATTATGTATGGAGTATGGGCCCATGCAAATCCATATAGCAGGTGGGTTTTCAGTGCTATCCCTACCAAAGGCATATTTTTAATCTGAGACTTTAAGCAGGCTGGGTTGCTGGGCTGTGTTCCTGGCTTATTTGTCAAGTTTAATTCTACTTTTCCATTTCTTAGTAGTCACTGCTAAAAAAATATTACTCCTTAATTATTATCATGTTTCTCTTTTTCCAACCCTCCAATAATAAAATCACTTCACATATATTCAGGTAAGTATGTCATTAATAAAATGGTTGGTAGTTTTTTCTTATTTGTTACCTCTTATTTCAGAAAGTTCCAGAGGTATAAGCGCTAGCCCTCTGTAACAAGAGTCCTGAGAATCAATGGGAACTTGTCAAAATGCAGAAATCTAGGCCATATACTCCAAGGATTCTGATTCAACAGGATTTATATGAAGCCCAGAAATTCCCATTTATAATGAGCTTCTCTGGTGTTTCTACCATGGTTTGGTTGTGGAGCACTCTGAAAAATCTTGCTCCAAAAACTGCTATCCTGATATGGTATCATGCACATTTTCTTGTTTAACAGAGACAGTTAAACCCCTAGTGTATACATGAGTCACTTACAAATGCTAGTTGATGACAGTGATTTGATCTGGCAGACAACTCAACTGCTAGGCATGTTCTGAAAGTTATTTTTTGGCTCATGAGACTGAAAAATGTATATTAATATGGAATAACTAGTGATTAGTGTTAGCATTCCTGGATATACTTGGAACAATTCCTCTGATCTGTGGCATTATACAATGTGCAATTATTACCAAGGGTCATATGCAGAAAGATGTATAAATGGAATGAAAAAAGTAAGATACAGGTTGTTTATACTTCTGGTAAAGCATTCTTATCCTAAAGGTGTTTTATATGAAAAAAGTTAGAGGATGTGAACGTTTTTGAAAGAAAGACTAAGGGGCATTTTTAAAGAGTAAAGTCATTATTATGAGACAATAAGATATGCAATAGGATGTTATTAGAAAATTGTCTTATTTCAAGTGTTTTGGAGGCATTTAGACAAAGGGTGTGATTTAATAACATTGATGGTTCTGCAAGTAGCTGACTTATATTCTAACTTTCTAATAATGATGTTCATGGTGTTATGGCTTACATATTAGGTGTCCACCAAAAGCTCATGTGTAAGATAATGCAAGAAATTCAGAGGAAAATAATTGAGTTGTGAGTCTTAACTCAATCAGTGAATTAATCCCTAATAGGGATTATCTGAGTGATAACTGAAGGTGGGTAGGGTGTGGCTGGAGGAGCTGGGAATTGGGGGCATGGCTTTGGGGTATATAGTTTGTATCTGGTGAGTATAGTCTCTCTCTCTGCTTTCTGATCATCATCTAAGCTGCCTCCCTCTTCCATACTTCTTTGCCATGTTGTTTTGCCTCATCAGGAGCCCTGAGGAATGAAGCCAGCTATCTATGGATAGACACCTCTGAAACCATGAGCCCACAAATAAACTGTTCCCCCTCTACAAGTTTTCTGATAAGGGCTTTAGTCACAGCAGCAAAAACAATAGAAAACATCTTTCTTATTTTTTTCAAACATTTCCAAGCTAAATACAATTAAACTGTTCAAGTAGTATATAAGCATCACAGCACAGGTCTTCTCCATAAGTGGAGACTATCACACTTTGGCTTCATCAAGTCTGAATAGAGCTACACACTTAAACTTCCTCTTGTGTCCACCAGGGGAAACCCATAAGGGAGGAAAGAGAAGGTGCCACCTTCTAGAAACATTTCAATTTGCTCATAAAATCAAATGCTGTCTGCACATCCACAAGAAGGGGGTCCTTACTAGAATGAGATATAGCCCATGCTTGTATAAACATAGCAAAATGGATTCTACTATCATGTATAACTAAAACGAACCAAAAAAACAATAAAAAACAATTATCTTTTGGAAAAGATATAATTCTGGGGGACTGGCTGGGACAGCTGATGTTACACGAACAATTTGATCAATATTCCAACAGGTATACTTTTTCACTGTCAGCAGGTGATAGTTACCAATAGACCACCTTTAAAAAAATAGCAGCAGCAATTTCAGACAATATTTTTCCACAGTATTTAATATTTTATCAGAAGTTATCTTGATAAATGGTGATGAGACTTACAGTTTACGACAACTTTTACTTTTTTCACATCTGAGAAGGACACATCGTTTTCCGCACTGCATTCATATTCTCCAGCCTGGTCCCTTGTAATTCCATAAATGTCCAAATATTGTCCATTTTCAAATGATTTTGCTACAAAAAAAAAAAACACAACAGCATGTTTAATTGTAGTAGCCTGAGGCTTCATTCAAGTAAAACACAAACTCATGACTTCTTACTAGATATTGCTGACAAAACAATTCCAAATGAAACTAGGGAATTATTAAACTCTTTGTTCTCTTGTGTTCAGAGGAAAATTCAGAGAAAAAAAAAAAAGCAGAAGCAGAACAAGGGATACCAAAACAACTGTTTCCCAGAACAGGATATACATGTGTTCTTTTTAATTGATTGTGGTCTCCTAACCTCCTTACACATCAAATAGAGCTCTGCACATTTCTATAATTGAGTTCAACAACCTCCTAGCAGTGTAGATGAAATTCACTAATATGACTTGGTACATATTGACTTTTATATAGTGTAAGCTAGCAACTTGACACCTAACCTAACTAAATGTTACTTTTCTTTTGGGGAAATCTCCTACCATACACAAGGTTTCAAGCCAGATAGCTTGATAAGAGTATAAAGATCCATAAAATCATTGCTGCATTTCTGTTTCCAAAATTACTAATGTTGCCAAGAAGTTTAGGCTGTAAACACTATCTACAAGTCACTCAAGAAAGTTCAGGAAAAAATCTTCATGATATCAAAACCAAGAGTTACATGGTTATAAATACAAGTATAGTCTTATTTTTTGATAATCTGAACATTCTACTTGGCTAAAAGCAGTATAGTAGTGAATTAAAAACATAAAGATATAACCACAGATAAAGAACATTCTCAAGTGAATGATATTTGAAATGAAAACGTGTTTCTTTCATAACAGAATTTTAATTGAGTTGCAAGCTGAGAATGATTGGGCAGTAAGGACCCTGGTTATGAGAAGTGTGACAAAGAAAGCTTTACTGTGTGAATTTTGAGAGCAAGGACCCTTTCTGTCTTTGCACAGGTCTCTGAACATCACATATCAGTGAATATCACAGGGAACAACAAATGAAGCAAGTCTTCCATTAAATGTTCAGTTTCCAAAAGTCAAAGTAATTTTTGTCTTCATCTTACTGGAATTACCAGAACTATTGCAATGACATATAAGTTAGAAAACTAATAAGAAGATTTAATTTTAATGAATGAAACAAAATGAAATTTAGTTATGGCCTTCCAGATTTAAACCCCACATCAATTAGTTAATTTTCCCCTGTGGGTTTGCTTGTCTGGGTCCATGTTAGCTACGGCACAGGCTTTCATCCAGGTAACTATGACTTTGCTAATTGAAACCTCAAGTGTTTAAATATATGGAATTATTTTTCCATTTATCTGGCTGATGCCAAATTATAGATAGGGGATAGTTAAATTTCTGAGGAGATAGTTGATATGTAAGCTCACGAAAATAAGTTATCAATACAGTTCAGATTCTTAAAATCTGATTGTTTCATCATTCTTCTAGCTTATCTCAGTTCCCTTATCCAACTTCAGCACTGATATAACATTTACTTTCTATTGTCCCCTCTTCTCTTCTTATTTCACTTGTATAATTAAGATATGGCAAGTTTAAGAGTATCTTCTACTACTATTGAAATATAGGGGACTCATTCTTATTTACCAGTAAGAATTTTGAAATTATAATTAAATTATGAGTAAGAATAATATAAATATACATTAAAGTATAGAGAGCACTAATAAGTGTAGCTGAATTAATTAAAGACAATCACAACCAAAGAGGTATACTATTGTGAGACTCTAAAAATGAATTTATTAGGGTCTGAATTATTTTAGATATTAAAATGCTACTTGAATATTCCTATTTTTATGTACTGACACAATTAAAAAATGGTACCATAAAAATGCATGCCTTTTATAATATGCATACGTGATAAACTATTTGAGTAATCACTATTTTATAATCCTTAAATAAATAAGGATATATGGTAGATATGAGTGTATGTATCATCATTTTGCTGTTTAAACATGGAAAAATATGAACAATAGCCTTATTAAGTATTTTTATGGTTTGGATTTGCAGTGTCCTGCAAAATCTCACATATGAGACAATGCAAAAAGATTCAGAGGAGAAATGATTGGGTTGTGACAGCTTAACCCAATCAATGATTAATCCCCTGGTGGGGATTAACTTAGTGGTAACTGAAGTGGTAGGGTGTGGCTGGAGGAGGTGGGAATTGGGGGAGTAGCTTTGGGGTATATATTTGTATCTGGCAAGTAGAGACCTCTCTCTGATTTCTAATCATCCTTTGAGCTGCTTCCTCCTGCCACACACTTCTGGCATGATGTTTTGCTTCACCTTGAGTCCTGACAAATGGAGCCTCCTGTCTATAGATTGACATATTTGAAACTGTGAGTCCCCAATTAAACTTTTCCTCCTCTATAACTGTTCTGATCATATCTTTTAGTCACAGCTGTAAAAAAGCTGACTAAAACAAGTATTAAAGGATAGGAATAAACACAATAGATTTTAAGTCTACCCAAAATGCATATATAAAATTAAAGGTAACAAATTATAGTTTCAGAATTAAAGAAGAAGCACAAATGTTGTTTTTTTTTTTCTATCCTGAAGGACAAAATGGCAGATGCTGGAAGATAGAGAAAAACTACAAAACAGTGGTATTACACAATCTCACCAATGCCAGGAGCATCACATCCGGTAACTCCAGAAGAGCGCCATTCACATCTACTGACTATGTATCTCTGGATTGATGGCACAATCCACCTAATCATAGTTCTGAATTCTTCTCCAATCCCACTACAGAACAAGGTCTGTATTACAGCTAGAATTGCCAGCAAATATATTTATGCATTGCATAACCCATAACCTAATAGCTGTAGAGCAAGTGAATGGATATTACAAAAAGTATCAATAATATGACATTGATATAAGGACTTTTAGACACAAAGTATAAAAGCATGGTCAACATCTCTTTTTTGTTTTCTCCCACAAGACTTCTGGTACTTTAAGCCATCTGTTGTTTCCATTAACTGTGTAGCGGCTCTCCCAAAAGATAGGCACTAAGCATTCTATTGTTTTTACACAAATAACTATTTCCATCCTAAACTAAACCTGCCTCTGTTATCACTCTGATCTTATCAGAAGTGAATTCCAGATTTGAAACTTAGAATTGCTTTGCCAAGGATATAAACCCTGGAGTTCACTATTTGTCTATAATGTGCTTGGCTGCCTCTTTGTATTTTATTGTCCTGTTTTCTTTTGTGCTAATTCTTTAACTTACTGCTATGTGCAAGAAAACCACTCTTGTCTTTAGACACTTGGTTAGTTTATACCTCTTTTCTCTTATCTCCAGTGAGAGGATTTGGGCATAGTGCATCAAAATTACAATGTAGAACACTTCAATTCTCACATGAAATACTACTCAATTTATCGCCCCCAAATGGAAGAGTAAGTCCAAGCTGAAAGGATGTAGAAAACCAAATACATAAGAACCATCCATCACCCAAACCAAGACTGCAGTGCTTATGAGGGATGGACATTATCCTAGCACATCTATTATAAATATAGACATTATAAGGTGTTTTAATCACCCATTTATAAATGTGGATGACATGTACACACATTGTGAGATGGAAGTCCTCTTCTGGTCATAGATTTTGACATTGTCCAACAGTGTAGTGACATCTTCTTTTCTTTGTTTCTGTGTCCTTAGCTCAAGTGTAATGCCTGAAACACAATATGTTTTATACTTATTGCATAAATATGTTGATAAATGAATTAATGAATTTCTGTACAGTAAATACTAACAATTAAAGAAGTTGCCACTTCTTTTCAGAGTTATGGGAAAAAAAAGAATTTTAAAGAATTGTCATCCTTGATGACATCTTAAAGTCACAGGTGTTGACAGGCATGAGAACAACATCTATAAAGTTATCATAGAGCTTTCTTAAGATCATAAAAACTAACAAAACATTAAATACAATTTTTAGGAAAAAAGATAAGTACTGCTTATAATCTAAACAGTTTTCCTTTGTGCATGTTCTCTTCTGGGCAGTGATAAGAGATTTCTCAAAAAACAGAGAACAAAAGAATTTCCACCAGCTTTCAATGATGCCAATTTTATGACCATCCTCAAAAGGAAGCAGAAAAATAGGATAAGCTATCTTTATAACATCTATCTGATACAAACCTGATCAGAAAGAGTTCTATACTCGCCACTCTAGATTTGGATTTTCAGTTTGGTAAGACAACCGAACATTGTTACATCACATAAAAAATTATTCACAGTAGCCTGATATTTTCCTAGAGTATTATATATTTCAGAAAAATATTTGCAAGAAAAACCTCTCTTCCTTTAGTTTCTAGGATATAGTTTTCCTCTCATCTCTAAGGATATCTCTCTTTTCACTTTTACAAAATCCTTCAGATCTTCATGTCCCTCCATTATCTTCTGTTCCTTGAATCAATATACTGATTCAAGGGATCTTGTTTATTCATTTGCATTTCATGGTTGTCTGCACATTGACAAGCTCCAAAGTGATCTACTTAGCTATATCTGTATTTTGACTCTTAAGTACATATACGCAAATTGACATCCCTGCTTGCATGTCTCATCACCATGTCAATACCAACCCAACCAAATCCGATTTACCTTTCCTGCTCTATCTATAATTCCTCTTATGTTCTTAATCCCAGTGAGAGCTTTGATCATGACCCAGTTGTGCAAGCCGGAAACCTGAGCATTAACAGCGACAGTTCCTTTTATCTCCGTCATCCATCAGTCTCCATGTCCTAGGACTTTTACCTCCTAAGGAATACTCAAACCTCTTGTAGGAACTCCAGTCTCAGTTACTAATCTCTAAATGCACATATGATAAATACCTGGCTGGATTCTGCTTTGCAGACTCATTTCAATTATTTTTCAGAACTTTGCTCATGAAGAGTTATTACACTTTTCAAGATTGACATGTAAAAAGATATTTTGTTGGGATTGCATAGACAGTTATTACTAGATGGTACTCTGCAACTGAACTTATAAAATATAGTTGGGAAGGTTAATGTACACTTATGAGTGTAATTTTTCCCAGAAGCTTGTTACTCACAAGCATATCTGGTATCATGAAAGTATCTCTTATGTGTATTGCAAATACTGTGTGGTTATGGATGTGTGTTGTAGAGTTGGATTACCTGACTCAAATCCAAATTCTGCCATTTGTTAGGTATGTGACCTTACACAAATTACTTAATATATAGCTTTCATGTCTGTACCATATGAATATAATAATAGAATAAGCCTTATATTATTGTCGTGAGGGGCAAGTTAATTACAATTGAAAAGCTTCTAACACTGTGTGACACACATGAAAACAATGTAAAAAATATGTTAGCTATTATTATAATGCACAGGTTTAGGCATGCCAGAACATCTGTAGATTAAGCTGAAGATTGATTACATATTGGAGTCACCCTCTCTTCCTGAATTCTCAAGGACAATGTAAACTTTCTGATTCACTCTCTTGTGTGTGTGTGTGTGTGTGTGTGTGTGTGTGTGCCCTCACACAGGAGCTTGTGTGTAATTTTATAGGTATACTTATGTAACCATCTCTAGTAGTCATTGGTCCAAAAACAGCATTCAAAAATGCCTTTTGCTTTGGGTTTCTGGTGAGAATTTCAAGTTGTGATTAAGTCCTTATGTCTGGCATTCTCCTTATTCAGTTCATCTCTCTGTGGCCTGAAACATCCTACCCTTTGATTACCGACTAAACTTTTTTTTCACTCTTCAGGTATCTACTCAAACAGTACCTACTACAAAAACCTTTTTCCAATTTACTCACTGCCTAGTCTAGTAGATCCCATTACATCCTTGTAAAAACCAAAATAAAATGAAACAAAAAGTTTGTAGTAATTTTATATAGTACATGCATGTTTGCTATTAGTTATTTAATTATTAGCAACTTCAAAAATATTTTTTCCTGTTATAAGTCAGTGAAATAAATGTCTACATCTTAGTCCATGTCTGACATGGGATCTATATATTTTTTTACTATATGATTAAAGAAAATGTGTAGAAAGTCCAGATAATGTTGAATTCTATTAGAAAAGGTAGATTAACCTTCTTATTTAATAATGATTAACCATTCTGCCCTAAATAACAATAATAGTATTTGCCTTTTATTTAGTCATAATTATCATTATGTATATAGTATCATGATGAATGCTTTTTAGTAAAATAATTCTTTCAATAAACATATGAGGTAAATTCCATTACAGTTAACTTTTTGTATCTATGAATTCTGAATTCACAGATCCAACCAAACATGGATTGAAAATATTCTGAAAAACAATTGTGTCTGTACTGGACATGAACAGATATTTCTTTCTCAGTATTCCCTAACAGTACAGTATAGAAAATACTTCCATAGCATTTATATTTACATTGTTTCTAACAATCTAGAAATTAAAGTATGTGGAAAATGTTCATAGGTTACATACAAATATTATGCCATTTTATGGTGGGGGTGGTGGTGGGCAGAATTGCTATCCATAGAGGGACCTGGACCTAATCATTCACAGTTGAATTAGAGTTATCTATAAATGGAATCAATAATAAGTGTCAAAGTGGCTAAGTATCTTGCTAAAGAACCCAGTGACAGGTATGAAACCCAGAACAAATTCTGAAACCTAAGTGTTTGGTCTATATGTAATTGAAATTCTACATTAGATTTTTTTCCAATGTATGCTAATAAAAGTGCTCACTATAAGACTAAATCAGGACACGTATATATAATTCTTGTTCTTAGAACTGTAAAGCATGAAATAGATGTTATTTTCTGGAAAGTGCTATTGGTACTTACCTTGGTTGTCTATGTCTGCCATAACAAATTACCATTACCACAAATTTATTGGATTTCAACAATACAAATGTATTATTTTATAGTTCTTCAGGACAGAAGTCCAGGAAGAGTCTATGAAAACCAAAATAATAGGTCCTCCAATGACATCCACATTCTATTCACAAGAGCAATTGGGCTTATTTGGAAAAAGGGACTTTGTAGATGTGATTATGTTAACAACCTTGACATACAAAACTCATTTTAAAAGAATTTAATCTAATCTGGTCTAATATAATCTAATGATTCTTTAAGAAGAGAAGAGGAAGTCAGAAGAAAAGGTCAAAAGAGGGGGAGAATGTAAAGGACTCTACCAAAAATTGTTAACTTGAAAGATTAAAGAAGTGGGGGATGAGCCAAAGAAAGCTGTGACCTCTGGGACTATCCCTCAGCTGAAAGCAAGATATTGATTCTCCTTTTGAGCTTGAAAAAGGAACACCTCCTGTCAACACGACTTCTCTAGTGAGACCAGCACTGAACATCTGACTTACAGAAGTGTAAAGTAATACTTCTGTGCTCTTTTAAGTCTCCAGGATTGTAGTAATTTGTTATAATAACAATATAAAACTAATACAGGGTCTCCCTGAATAAAATCAGTGTTAAGGAGGTACAAGATTTCTTTCTGGGTCTTCTTTATTTGCACATTCAGGGTTTGGGGAATTGTGTTTTTTGCTGTTATAGTTCACTAGACCCTTACTTAGTTGGTGACTGTCAGCTAAGGACCATTCCCAGCTTTAAAGAATGTCATCATTCCTTGCGTTGTGCTATCCATCTTCCAAACCAGCAAATGTTGGGTCACATCCTATTACTTTTAATCTTCTTTCTCTATTACATCCTTATCTCTCAGCTTCTCTTTGGCTTTTCTCTTACACTTTTAAGCATTCATAATTCAGTTGAGCCCACCATCCTACTCCAAAATAATTTTCTCACCTCTAGTCCTCAATGTTTATCTCAACTGAAAAGAATCTTTTACCACAAAAGGTAGCACAGTCACAAACTTTAGGGAGTGGGGCCTAGACATCTTCAGTGGCCAATATTCTGTCTAATACTGTTTTCATTACTCCTCGTAGTTTTACTTGCACATACAAATGGTAATTTGTATTTTATTTTCTAAGCACAATAGGAAAAAAAATACTTGTGGTGCAATTTATAAAGTTGCTGAGGTCATTAAATTGCTCTAATGTACTAAAGAGTTTCAGAAAAAATGAATTTATTGAAGATGTACTTTATGGAGCAAAATATCTTTTTGAGAATGTGCCACAAACATATCAGGTGATATAATTCTAGGAAGTCTTTTTAGAGCACAGAAAAAAATATGAAATTGAAGGAATAATGAGAAAAAGGTATATTAGAATATAGAAATTATGGAAGTCTACAATCATCTACTGGGATGATTATAACAAGTTTCAGAATAAAAGAAATCATAAGTAAAAAGCTTAAGGTCTTGGCATTTTTTTTCATTTACATATTTGCCAGTCTATCACAAAACACTGAAGGAAAGTTCTTAGCTCAGAATCAATTCTTTCCTTCCTGCCTTTGATCCTTCCATCCATGTATTCATTCAATGGATATAAATCACATCAAGATCTCTGAGCAGTAAATAAGATTATTTCATTTCAAAGAGCCTCCATCATGTTTTTGTTCATTTGTTGTTTTTTTTAAATAAGCAGATAATTTCAGTAAAGTCTAGTGAGTCCAATATTTAGGGTAAATATATGACACTATATTGCCATAATTATGCTATCACAATCTAAAGGAAGACTCTAAAAGTTGAATTCTTGACTTTACCATAAATCTGAAAAATAGGGTTCAACAAGTAGAAAATGATCTGTAAGTGACATGGGTGCCTATAGGAAAAAGCCCAATGCTCTTTAAAGAAACAAAACAAAACCTACACGTTCAATGATGAAACAACATAATTTCTTATATTCAATAAAAATTGCTAAACATTAAAAGAAGCAGGAATTTATGAACAATAACCAGGATAGAAATCAGGCCACTGAAAGATAAATACAAATGATAGAAATAATGGAACTATCATACAAGGATTTAAATCTAGCTGATTATCATAACTGTATTCAAGTATTTAAGAGAAACATGAATATCATAAGCACAATGGATATCAGAAAACACCCAGTGAAAATTCTTAACATAAGTACATAAAATACATGACATGAAATATTAATTAAAAAAATTAGGAGCAGATTAGACATGAAGAAAATCTTGTTATTTAACTTAAAGATATAGCATTTGATTATATAACATTTCCAAAATGTAGCAAAGAAAAAAAAAACACAAGAAACAAACAAACAAAAAACAACAAGCCACATAAACAGAGCCTAAGTGATGGGCTGAACAATATAAAATGGTCTCATGTTTTGATATTGGGATCCCATAATTGGCACAGGAAACATATTTTTGAATGAAAAAAAAGGGCTAAATGTATTCTGAACTTGATTTATACAATATAATGGCAAATCCAGGAAGTTAATGATCACAAAGCAAGATAAACAAAAGTATAAAAAGCATACACAACACCATCATAAACAAATCATGAAAATCTAAGGGAAAGAGAAAATCTGAAGATCAGCCACAGGTTTAGTACATGTTTTCTACAAAAAGCAAAAATAGTAATTACTGTCGACTGCTTGTCTGAACCTATGCAAGCTAGACAGCAATGGAATGATAAGAATAAAAGAATAAAGGTCTAAAATCAGTATTGTAAGGTTCAACTTAAAGAAGATAGAAAATTAAGAACAAATATAATACAAAATAAACAACAACATGAAAACAATAAAGAATGGGAATCAGTCAAATTTATAGTAGATGGATGTTTTAATTAGCTTTTCATTATCATGACCAAAATACCTGACAAAAGCAACTTAGAGGAAGAAAAGTTTATTTTAGCTCATGGATTCAGAGGTCTTAATCCATGGACGGACAACTTCATTGTTCTGGATTCAGGCTGAGGCAACACATTATGAAGGAAAAGAGCCCAGCAGAGGAAAGCAGAAATGAAAATGCACTCTTTCAGGGCATGCTTCCAGTGACTCGCCTCCTTCAGCAAAGGCTCACTTATCTACAGTTACCACCTACTTAGTACATTCAAATTAGGCTTGACTGATTAGGTTACTGCTCTGATAATCTAAACATTTTACCTTTAATATTTATGCACTATAACATAAACTTTTGGGAGACACCTCAGATTCAAACCATAACAATAATGAATGGGGAAAAGTTTTTTTAAAATTAATCATTTAAAAGTTCACTAAAATCAATAAAAATTATCCAGACTGATAACGAATAAAAAGAGAGATGGCACAAAGTTACCAATATCAGAAATAAAAGAGGAAACATTACTATAGTTCGAGAAAGATGGAATGGAAACTAAATAAATACTGAGAAGAAACTACATGGCACTTAAGTCAATAGTTTAAATGAGCAATAAGTTTTTAAAAAGATGCAAATTTCCTAACTTAGAAAAAATAAACAATTGATTCTTCACTATATTTAATTACAAGAAACTGAATTTGTAATTTTAAAAATGTCACCCACACAGAAAACTTTAGAAGCTTGTGCTTTCAAGAAATAAATAATACCCAATCTACGTAAATTCCTTCTGAATATAGATGAGTAAGGAAACTCTCCAATTTATTTTATGTAGCTTCCATTATGCTATATCAGAACTAAAGGGAGATGTGTGTGTGTGTGTGTGTGTGTGTGTGTGTGCGTGCGCATGCACGTGCATGCATGTGTGTAAAATATCACTGATGAACACAGAATTTTAAAAGTTTAATAACTTTTTAGCAACAAATACAACAATGTATAAAAGTAATAACAGACCACGACCAACTTCAGTTTATCTCAGGATTGAAAAGGTGACTATGAAACTAAAAATATGGAACAATATAATTTACTAATATTAACAAAAACAAAAATGTGAGTATTTTTACATTCAGAAAAATCATTGAAAATTTTCATATTCAATCAAGAGTAAAAGTAAAGTTGCAGAAAATTGGGATTTGAGAATTTTTTAAACTGACAAAGACTTCTGTGAAAAAAATTCACATCTGACTTAATATTTAATGATAAAAGGCTAAATGCTTTGTCACTAAGCATCAAGGAAAGTTGTTCACTCTGAACAATCTCTACCTTATACATAGATCAGGTCAACATTTATCATTGACCAAAGAGTGGATCATAATTCTTTAAATATTCTTGAAGAAAATAGAGAAAAACATCTCTGTAATTTGGATTATGCAAGAAGATTTTCAGATATGACTCTAAATGCATTAACTATACAAGAAGATATTTATAAACTGGATTTCATAAAATTAAAGAAAATTTTTGCTTTGGGAAGAACACCATGAATTAAATCAAAAGTCAAGCCATGTTAGAGGAGAAAACTTGGATAAATCACATATCAAAGGACTTGTATTCAAAATATATTTAATAACCCTTAAAATTTACAAACATACAACTCAGTTAATAAATAAGCAAAATATTTAAACAGATAATTTATTAAGAAGTAATAATTTATTACTCAGAGGGATTATGTTAAACAAATGATGCTGCACATGCTTAGTTCATGAGGAAAATGAAATTCAAAAATCAAATGCAATTCCATTGCACATGTATGAAAAGGGCTAAAATTAAATGAGTCAGAGACTAACATTACTAGGAAGAATAACTGGAAGTCTTCTTTCTGGTGGGAATGTGAAATGGACTACAAATTTGTGCAGCCAATATGGAAAGCAGTTTGGAGATTTCTTGGAAATCTGGGAATGGAACACCATTTGACCTAGCTATCCCTCTCCTCGGTCTATACCCAAAAGACTACATGGACTACTACATGCAGCATACTACATGGACACAACTACATTAATGTTTATAGCAGCACAATTCACAATAGCTAAACTGTAAAGCCAACCTAAATGCCCTTCAGTGGATGAATGGATAAAATAAAAAATGTGGCATATATACATAATAGAATTTTACTCAACAATAAAAGAGAATAAAATCATGGTATTTGCAGGTAAATGGATGGCATTGGAGAAGATAATACTAAGTGAAGTTAGCCAATCCCCAAAAAGCAAATGCCGAATGTTTTCTCTGATATAAGGAGGCTGATTCATTGTGGGGTAGGGAGGGGGAGCATGGGAGAAATAGATGAATTCTAGATAGGTAAGAGGGGTGGGAGGGAAAGGGAGGGGCAGGGGATTAGCAAAGATGGTAGAATGTGATAGACATCATTACCCAAAGTACATGTATGAAGACATGAATTGGTATCAACATACTTTATATGCAACCAGAGACATGAAAAACTGCGCTGTATAAGTGTAATAAGGATTGTAATGCATTATGCTTCATTTATTTTTTTAAAATCAATAAGAAAGAAAGAAAGATATGTCCATCTACAACTAAAAAAAAAGAAAAGAAAAAATAGTTTGTTGGTTTTTCACAAAATTAAACATGTTTACAAGGTCACTCACCAATCTCATTCCTGGATAAATTAAATACTTAACATTTAAACAAAAACCTGCAAGTGATTACATTAACCTTATTGATGATTGCTAAAACTAAAAAAAAAAAAAATCCAAATGTCTTCAAGCAGTGAATAAGTAACCAAATTATGGCACATCCATTTGCCAATAATGGTATGTTGCCAATAAAATATGGTATCTTTGCCAATAAAACTATTCATATAAGCATATATGGATGCATCTCAAATACATTTTACTAAGTGAAGGAAACTAGACCTAAACAATTACGTTATCAGTCTGTTTATGTGGCATTTGGAAAAGGCAAAACTATCCAGTTAAAGAAGAGTAGATTTTTGCCAGGTGTTAAGGGAGGCAAGGCTCATTGACTACAGAAGTGCAGCATGAGGAAATTTTCTAGAATGAAACTGTTCTGTATCTTGACTGAAGTAGTGAATACATTTGCTTTTGTCAAAAGCCATATAACTATAAACCACAAACACTGGCTTTTATCCTCTATCAATCTAAAGACTAAAGCATGCTGATGTACTACTATACACCTCCTAACATGGTATAAATGAAAAAATTAATGTATCAAATGTTCATGAGGGTGCAGAGCACATAGCACAGTTCCTTCCTAACAAATCACATCACAGTCCTTTGAGGCCCATAGTGGGGAGAGGTTTTTAGGAGGATTTTAATTGGTTCTTGGTTAATCATGTTTTAGAAGTTCTACAGAGGTAACGTGAATTACAACCCACTTTGTTATTGCTTGCCTTAGGATTCACATACAAGTTCATTTTAACATCCTATTGTATTAACTCTGTGACTTGGGGCACTGTTTGAGCAATATACTCTGTGCTACATGATCTGCCCACATAATAGAACTTTGACTTCTCTGGTGTTTAATTTGTATTGTAAATTCATATACGGGAATAATATTCATTAAGAATTGAATAAAGGGAATTCATCCATTTCCTTAGCTATTTAAAATTTTATTTTCAAAAGAAGCCAGTACCTTATTAAATAGTGACCTTTGACTGCCTTATTTTGGCACCTCTAAAAATTACCTTTTCCAAATTTGCTTTGATATTATCCTATCCATCTTCATGGGGGGACATTATAAGAAAGAACATATAAAACTTCCCACCATCTTTCTATCAGGGAAGATACTGATGCCCTCCTCTGCTCTCATCAATGCATTTTCTTACAGGGAGGCTACAGGAAGGAACTACTTGTGCATGTTGGTATTCAGAAAAACTGTACTTCTGACATCTTAACTTCCTTTTATTTTGTAACCTGTGGTCCTATAAATAAATTGTTTCTTTTTCTATCCTATGCTGCTAGGAAACTTAAAGCCAAGGTTAAGAAAAATTTACTTTTGATTTCTCTATACAGACCAGTGTTTTGAGGATCATTAAATACCATGTGGTTAGATCAGCCATCATAAATAAAAACATAAAGCCAAAGATAGACTGGAAATAGCTAAATTAAATATAACAGAGCAGAATTTGTTAAAATTAAGGATATAAGATTATTGCCTATTGGATAGTACCATGGAATTTTTTGGATCTCACTTTGCTTATAAGCAGAAATATCTGCTTAGCAGATTCCAAGATAAGAAGCCTGGTGTCTAATAGAAATGCCATACAATTACAACCCAACCTGTGGATCACCCAATAACACTGAAGACACCAACCATGAAAAGCTTTCTAAAAACCATGCAGCGTCTACTAGTATTGTGTAAAACTATACTCAATGTCTAAAACTACTTTAATTCTCCAAAGAAATACATTTTTTAAACACGTGCTCTTATAGTAACATTGCTTTAGATACTGTTACTGGAAGAATTATGTAATTTCAGAAATTTATATGTTGATGTCTGAACCCCCAATATCCCATAATGTGCCCATATTTGTTTATAGAATCTTCAAAGAGGTGATCAGGTGAAATTGAGGTTATGACTGGTATCCTCATGAGAAGAAGAAATTTGGAAAGATAATGTGAAGACACAGAAGATGCCATCTACAAGTCAAGGAGAAAGTTCTGGAATAGATCCTTCCCTCACAGCATTCTGTCAACATCTTGATCTTGGACTGAGTGTGTTCAAAATTATGAGAACATGAATTTCTGTTGTTTAAGCCACCTAGTCTATGGTACTTTGTTTTGGCAGCTCTAGAAAACTAATGCCGATATCATATGAAAACAGCAAAGGTACTGTTGGCCATTATAACATATTAGTTATAGTTCAAGTGCTTGAAGTTTGAATTATTTTTTATATTGCTGGTTTTATTTATTTAGTGAGTTTTGCACTACTGAAGATCAAACCCAAGGGTTCACACATATCAATGGAGCACCCTAGCCCTGAGCTATATCCCAGCCCTATTGGTCTTCTTTTTTAACATTGGTTGACTTTTAATTTAATTTATTTTTATTTTTATAAATTCAAAATGTATTTGTTACTATTGTTTATCTTCAAACAGAATTTTAAGTGTCACATGTTTATATAGATGATCCTGCTATTTTAATGCTTTCAAATTTTCTGTAAAAAGCACAACATTTAAAAGTAATCAAATCATTAATCCTTTTGTCTTTGCATCTCTGTCTTCCTTCTATTCCCCTTCATCTTTATTCTTACACTCTATTCTCTTTCCAGTAGACTAGTTATCCCTTTCTGTATGCGTAATAGTTTGCCTATTTGTACCGATCCCTTGATCCCTTTTAGGAAATTTCAGGCAAGTCCAAGAAAAAAAAAATGTATCCGTAAGATTTTCTGTTAGGAACAAAAAGTGCTACTTTCTTCCTATTTGAAGCTGGAGCTGGAAAAATGGATCAACTAAAGGTTTGAGTTAGATCATGTCAAGGAAAAAAGTTTTATGAAGTAAAATTGTATCATTCTCTGGGGAAAGAGTTCTAAAGTACTTTATCTTTTTGCCCCTAACACATTAAGCCTTCAGTTCTGCAAAGTATCATTTGGGTTTGCCCTCCCTCAGTGTGAACCAACATGATAAGAGATGAGGCTTAGGAAGGTTTTGTTCTTAACTCCCAACACTTGTTATAGCCAGTAACTTAGAGAACTCAGAAAGTTCTGGCTTATTAACACATCATAAATATTCATTTCAATTGGAAGAAAGTGAATGAGAGAATACAATAAAAAAGAGAAGAATATACAAAATAGTAAACCACCTGGCCTTTCCAGACTTTGACCATAACTTTTTTAATATCAGATATATCCACGGCATGTTTTCTTGTGCCTGAAATTCCCATTATATTAATTATTATTTTAGCTGAAGGCATCTTTTTCTTTGAAATTCTTCCTTGAAGTGAAAATGTTTTAACTAAGAAGTAAAACACATAAACCTATAGCTATTTATTTCCCTTATGGCCTAAAGCCAAGTCCTACCTCCAATACTCAGTGAGCCTGAAAAAATTACTTGACCTCATTTCAACAGACATGATTTTTGTCTTTGATAAATTTGTCACAACTCAGGAGTTGTTCCAGAGAGGAGATATTTGACAAAATGAAGTAGAACCACGTTTTTCATGGGGGATACCAAATGGATATTTTGATAACTTCTAAACTTCAAGTTTCATTATGATTTGCCTGAATGTTGAGTGCCATTATTCACAATCCTTGCCCCTGTGTATGTTTTCACTAAAGGAAATCAACAGTTAAATCTATTACCTTTACTTGAAGCAATGAGGTCAATAGTTTTTTTTTTTTTTCTCCAGAGAAAACATCAGCTAGCACTGCAATATCTTTTCCAATATAACAGGTGGAAGCAAGTCAGATTGGACAAAAGTGTTAATTTATTTATAGCATGACAGAGGGAAAACCAGAGAAGCAATGAGTTTGCACATTTAAACACAAATTGTTGACCCTGCTAGAGATTTAAGAAAGTAAATTTATTTGTATAGGCTATGAAAAGAATTTTGCTCACAAAATATGTGTGCTTGCAAACTTCCTCCCCTGTAGATTCCAATATTCATACAATTTTTTTTTCTTTTAAAACTTATGAAAAGGTAAATACCTTCTCCTTTAATCTCAAATCAGACTCTGGGGAATATATGCCTTCTACTCACGATGGAGGTCATTTGGAGATATACTCAGTGGGTTATATATAATGCTTTTAAAGGAAAATGTGGGTGGCATTCAGTCATTCAGTAAATACTTATTGATAAAACATTCTGGGCCAGTTACTACTTAAAGAGCTAAGAATATAGGACTGAGTGAGACACCTAAGACCTCTGTTTCCACTGGCATAAAAAAATGAAAGAAAAAGTAAACACAGAAATGAATATCAGATCATTATGCACGCTCAGCAGAGAATTAAAGTAGTCTCGTGAAACTTGAAATCAGGCACTACTGATATTTTTCACCATATAATTCTTCGGGGGTTGGAGGTAGGGTGTGCTGTCCTGTGCATGGTAGTATGTTTGGAGCACCTTTGGCTTCTGCCCTCCAAATTATAGTAGTCACCATCACTTAAAACATTTTTCTAACATTTCAGACTATTATTCCCAGAGTTGAACCACTAAAATAAAATGATGTGATGGTAAATGTTTGTCTTATCAGTGGATGAGTGGGATTTGATGGTTACAAAATATCATTTAATTAGAGATCTCAATATCATCCCACTGGAGGCTGAAGGGAGTGGAATCCAGGCAAAGTGAAGGGTTAGTGTAATGGCTCCAAGACAGAAGAACAAGGTCAAGATGAGACGCAGAAAGAAGACCAGTAAGGGAAGAAAAGTGTGAGAAGAGTGGATAGCAGAAGTCAGTTCACATATGATTTTCACCAGGGCAAAAAGGTTTTATTCTTTTTAGTGTAATGATATGCTATTGGAAAGCTTCGCTTCAATGAAGTGATGTAACTGGTGTGAGCTTCTGAAGATCACTTTGGCTTCTGTCTGGAGTATGGACTGAGAGCCATGAGTAGAAAGCGGGGAGCAAGTCAGTAGGTGACATCTGTAAAAACAGTGAGATGATGATCTTTTTTTTTTTTAATATTTATTTTTTAGTTTTCGGTGGACACAACATCTTTGTTTGTATGTGGTGCGAACCCGGGCCGCACGCATGCCAGGCGAGCGCGCTACCGCTTGAGCCATATCCCCAGCCCCATGATGATCTTGATTATCTGCAAATGTAAGTTCTCCCTGAAATTAGCATTTTCATTTTGCATATCCTTCTCTTGTGCATAGGCACTTCCTCTCTTTCTTGTCTTTAGAAATACATTTTCTAATCTTCACAAATGCAGTGAATCATTAATTTTAAAATTTATTTTAAGTCATTCATTTATATATTTCTTTTATAAATACACTGAAGTCAAATTAGTCTACCTTAAAGGATTTAAAAAAAAATAATAATGATCTGATGACTAATGATTTAATCAGTCATGCCATGTCATAAAACCTTCATAACATATCCCAAACAACGGGGCTTGGGGATCTTGGGTGTTGGTGGGCAAAGACAAGAAGCTGGCACATATTCTATCTCCACAGGGACAGATATCCCTGTGCTTGGGGGCCTTCTAGACCTCATCCCATCTACTTCTTTAGAAGCTATTTGTATCCTTTATATTAATTCAAGTGCTTTGTAATAAAGTAAAGTGCTTTCTCAAGTTTTTATAAGTCATTCTAGCAAATTACAGAACCTGAACAAGGGGTCATGGGAATCCCCGTTAGCCATTTGAACAGATGACCAGGTGTTCTGGGACTTTCAATTGGTGTCTAAATGGAGCAGTCTTATGGGACCAAACCCTGTAATTTGTGTGTCCTGATGCTAACTCCAGTGAGAGTGCCTGAATTGCATTGAATTGCTGGCCACACAGATGGTGTTAGGCAGTGGGGGAAGTACTCTTTGGAAAAAAAAAAAAAAACAACCACAATGTATTCAGTGTCAGGAAGGAAATGAAAGAAAAAAAGAAAGAAAGAAACCTCTCACTGGGTTTATAGTTTTCACCAAACTGGGAAAAAAAAAATTTCCACCACTTAATTCCTCAACTTTTTTTTTTTTTTGAACTTTTTCCTCTTTCCTCTCTGGGATCTCTAGTAACATAAAGAATATACTGTATGAAATTGTCCCACAGCTTATGATGGTAGATTCATTTTTAAAGTTTTTTTTTCTCTGTCTCACTGTGGACACTATCTATGTCTATATTCAAGTTTATTAATCTTTCCTTATGCAATCTAATTGACACTTAATTGCATCCAGTGAATCACCTCATGATTGTAATTTTCATCTTTAGATGTTAGCTTAGGAGCTTTGTAAAATTCAAAGATAGATAGATAAATTAACATACACCTTATTTATTTATTTATCACCTTATTAATAAATAAGGTGTATGTTAATTTTATTTGATTGGTTGATGGATACATTTGCATTCTTATAAATACTCTTTTTGTTAGGGGTGGGTACTGGGGATAGAACTCAGGAGCATTCGACCACTGAGCTACATCCCCAGCCCTATTTTGTCTTTTATTTAGAAACAGGGTCTCACTGAGTTGATTAGCACTTCACTTTTGCTGAGGCTGGCTTTGAACTCTCAATCCTCCTGCCTCAGCCTTCCAATCTCCTGGGATCTTACAAATCAAATACTCTTGCTTTGTTCTTGGATATATTTAAGTTACATGAAAACTTAGTCATTTACAGTTCTTTTAAGTAGGTCCAATACAGTGCTCCTTTTAGACCTGTGTATCCCCCACTAAAGCAGACACTGTCGTCTTTAATTAACCCTTTTCTGTGATTTTTTTTTTCTTCAGTCTCAGGTAGTTGCTTTATATGTCAAGAAAGATGCTCTCTGCAGGTCTTTCTCTCTCTCATTTCATTGCTTATATTATGGCACTTCATCCTTTTATGTCTGACCACATTGCTTCCCCTGGACTCTCAGTTTCTTTACCTCCAGCCTTCAGTGCGTTAGCACAACCCTGCTTGGATTTCATGTCCTTCTTCCATGGCCTAGTTACTCTCTGGAAACAATAAACTTGGGCAAGAGTGGGACTCTGCTATGTCTAAGGAGTCATCATCCTTCCTTGCCCCAATGTCCAATGTCTCTTGAACTGCTATTTTCATGTGATTAGTCTAATTTGTGGTTATTTTATTGAGAGAAGAAATCTGGTTTCTATAACTTCTTGCTAGAAATAGGAATTAAGAAGTTTTCGATAGATGTGGCCCACAGATGCCTGGCACAGTGGCACACACCTGTAATCTCAGGGGTTGGGGAGGCTGGGGCGGGAGGATTGTGAGTTCAAAGCCAACCTCAACAAAAGTGAGGCACTAAACAACTCAGTGAGACTCTGTCTCTAAATAAAATACAAAATAGGGATGGGGATGTGGCTCAGTGGCTGAGTGCCCCTGAGTTCAATCCCCCATACAAAAACAAAAACAAAAAGAGCTGGCCCCAAAAAGGATCTCAATAAGCAATAATAACTAAAATTTCATGTGTGACACTTTTATATTTGGTCTTCTAGGAATTCTAGAACCAATAGTGGGTCTTGTTTTGTACTCTAATTTTCTCCCAACTAAATATTTCTTTTAGTTCCCTTTTCGGTAAGTTTTACAGTTATGGATCCTGCACCTGGATATTTCTTTGCATATAACCTTGGATTTAAATTCTATTCATGCCGATGAAGTTTAAGGATATGGTTAACAGCAACATGAATTTAAGGGTGAGTTCTTTGACTCTTCCTTTTCTACTTAATCTTTGATTAGAAGCATGTCATTTCATTACATATAAAAGAATATGTAATAATTAATAATTTTCTAATGGAAAATTAAGAAACTATTATCTTCAGATCAAATCACAACCAAACAAAATATACAGTTAAAATCACAGAATTACTTTTTGAATGCCTCTGGATAGCTTGTGTCCAGAGCCCATTCTCTGGAAACTTCTATAGGCCAAACTTTTTTTGTTACTGTCATCATTCTCTTTGAATACTCTCTGATGGGTCTAAACTTGCCATCCTTTCCTCCCCATTTCTTTCTTATATACTTCTTAATAAGCATTGCATTATAACACAGTTCTAGTAGTCATTTTAAAGCTTTGAATAGGTTAATATTCTATGCCAAAAGAGGTATCACTGCGGCTCCACAGTGGTAGGAGAATTGACGTTATCTGCTCAGCATCTCTCTGCTTCTATGTAAGTGACATTAGTTCTTGTGACTGTCACCGGTTTGGTTGAAAAAAAACAAAAACAAAAAAACAAAAATGCTATCTTCAGCAACTGGACATGTGCTGAAGAATTTATCAAAGATAGCTTTTAGTACTGATGCTTGGAAAGAATGTTGGATGATAAATTGCTGCTGTTGTGAGCTATTGGAGTTAGTATTTAGAAAAGTTAGTACTTATGTGATCCTTATTGAAGTACAGCTGTTACTGTCAAGTGTTAGCTGAAATCTTTCTTTTTTTCTCTTCTTTTTCTTTTTTTTTCTGTGAAAGACAGACTCTGAGTGGTTCTTTTATACTTTTTTTGCAACTAATCATAAAGTATAAAGTTTTTATCATCACCCAGTTTTGGAGTGAGTTGGAGAAAGAAATTCTGAGAGCTCCTTCTGATTTTGCTCTATCCGTCCTACAGATACAATGGATTTTTGCTCTGCAGGGTACCACATGACAACTGCATTAGCTATGATTTTTTTTTGTTCCTTCAAAGTGAGGGAATTCAGTTTAAACTTGTTAAACAAAGAAGAAAATTTACTGTCTTAGATAACTGAAGAGTTTGAAGTTAGGAGTTAGTGCCAGGAATTCAGAAATTGTCATCTGAATTCACAGAACTGTACTTCTGATAATCTTTCTTTTATGTTGTTTTACTCTTGGGTGGGTTGTCTCTGTGATCATAAAGATAGCTCCCATTCCCAGACTTATATCATTCTTAATATTCTTAATCTCAGAAAGATCGAGGCCCTTGGCTTCCACCATCCATGTTAATTTGCTCCCAAAGGCTTGGGCAGGCCTTGATACAGTCCATTACCATCTCTCCAGCAATCACTTCCATCAAAGGGATGTGGAATCAGGATGAAGCCTTAATCCCATACTCATCCTGGTCTGATATAATGAAGTCAGTGTATTATAACATTTTAGAGTAGTTCCCCTCAAGAGATAGTAATTTCCAAAGGAGAAAAAAGACATACTGAGTCTGCAAATGTAGCAAATACCTACTTGTAATATTTGACATGTTTCTGTGAACATCTTAGTCTTTAGGACCTAAGCTTTTTGTGTGCAGCCTCAATCCTCTTACATTCAGAAAATAAGGCACCTTTGCTATGGTCAGTGCATGGTGGAGGGCCACAACATCAGCTAGATTTATTGACAGCTTGCTGATTTTGTCTCATTAATCATCATTAACTCTAATTAGGTACCATTTATAAGATCAGACTAGTTTTTATTTTCTTTATCACTCTGATGGGACTTTATAATTTGTTCTCCTGTACTTCATACTATCCACTCCCTTGCAGTTTCTTCTCTGTATGTCTTTATGTATCTTTATAAGTCATTTCTATTTTGCTGTTAATTTTTTAAGGTATTGCATAAGTATATATAAGTTGAATATGCCATAAAAAGTGGCAATCTTGGAGCATTTTAAATAAGTAATAATTGTTTAAATAAGCATAGTGATATAAATTCAGAATATGCTAAAAGATACAGAAAACCAGTGAGGTAAATAGCTAAAACCTTGATAAAATTTTATTTACACTCATACTTGAAACATTGATTAGAAATTTTCTAGGGTACTAGTATATCATTAGGCCATGAACAAAAATCAAGGGCAGTAGTTCTCAACAAGATGGCAAACTGATTAAAAAACACACAGGCACCAAAACCAGCACAAGTAAATCAAAGAATACAGTCATGTGTGTGTGTGTGTGCGCGCGTGCCATTGTGTGAGCATATTATACAATGGAAATCCAAAAACTGAAGTCCTCCAAGTAGAGCACTCTGGTGGAAAAGCAAAATTTGTTTAGTTTTAAAGAAAGGTCTGGTATTCATAGAGGGCATTTCTGGCTATAGTGGCAAAGAAAAAACTACAGATGAAAAAATGATCCTATTTCACATGTGGAAAGGGACAGTTCCAAGTCCACTTGAGCAGAATACTGGGTTTATATTAAAGAATTGTGAGAAACAACCTGAGCATTGTTGTCAGGTACGAGGACTTACTAGTATGAAAAACACAGGTCAA
Organism: Ictidomys tridecemlineatus; assembly: GCF_052094955.1. NCBI lineage: Eukaryota > Metazoa > Chordata > Mammalia > Rodentia > Sciuridae > Ictidomys > Ictidomys tridecemlineatus. The sequence goes on from NC_135487.1 coordinate 56,478,802, forward strand.
CATTAGCAAGATACATGTTATAAAAGCAACAAAATTTGGCACAATTTTTCAGTTCTGGAAAAGGTGTATGAAATCCACCATATCAGCATATAATATTCAAGCATATCATGCCTGGGTCCCAAAGAGCAGAGAATATTTCCTTGTCTGAGCAGGTAGACCAAAACTAGAAGCTTATAGTCAGAAAGGAGGCACTGGCTGAAGTGGATCTCTTATATAGGCAGGGATACAAGTGAAGAGTAGAATGTTGATTCATTTTAACTCACTTAAAAACAAAAAGATACAACCAGGATATGAAAGGGGAAGACTTGTGCAAACAATCTGGAGACACAGAAGGATAGAAGAACAGATTGGGCCCAGGTAGAGTGCTATGGTTGGGATATGGAATGTCCCTCCAAAACTCATGTACTTGAAAGCTTGGTTCCCCAGGGCACAAATATTCAGGTGTGGGACTTTTAGGAAGTGTTTGGATCATGAAAGTGCTAACCTTATTAAAGGACTAATTCATCATGGTTGAATGGACTGTGGGGAGCTGGTGAAGACTGTAGAGGGTGGGATCTAGTTGGAGGAAGTGAGTCCCTGAGGTGTGCCCCAGAATGGTCCCTGGCCCTCTTCCGTCTCTCCCTCTCTCTCCCTATTTTCTGACTGTCCTGCTTTCCTCCACCATACCTTTCCTCCATGATGTTCTGCCTCACCTCAGTCCCAGAGAATTGGAGCTTGCAAAACATGGATTGAAACCTCTATAACCATAGACCCCAATAAATCTTTCTTCCTTTAAGTTGTTCTTTTCAGACATGTTGGTCACAGGGACAAAAAGCTGAATGATACACAGAGAAACTGGAAGGATGAGTTCCATAAAAAGGTAAGAAGCAGGACTGATCTTGCTAGTAGGATAATAAGATAAATACTGCTGAAGTGTATGCTTCTTTCGTGCCTTCTCAGGACTGGAACTAAACCTGGATGTGAATAGAAGCTTTCCCTTGTCAATTTTGTTCACTACTGTATTCCAATCTTTGACACATGGTAGGCTCTCAAATACTTGTTGAATTAAAAAAGATTGTGATTTAAAACAGAAATCTGGAATTTCTATATTAGCAACATAACAAAATTCATTAAGAGACATGGCTGAAACAGTTTTAATCAGAAAATAATTAATTAAATTTTTTTTCATTGATTGGGAGACAAAACTTGTGAGAGAAAATCCAAAACTAACTTTGAAATAAAATCTGATAAAAATCAACCAAAGTAATTTCAAAGTGGAAAAATGTCTGTCAAGTCTGGTAATTGGAACAGGGGTTCAGGATGTTTAATTTGATTACAGATACAAAATTTAATACCAAGAGACATAGGAAGCCTCCTTTAAAAAAATGGATTTTGCAATGAAAATAACTCAGAGTCATTTGTTGGAAAATAACAAGAACATATGAAGATTTCTTAGAATAAATACTATTTGGTGACAATAAAAGCAACATAGAGTATTGTTGAAATGCTTGTTTTATACTTTTATCAAAGAGGCAGTTGATAATGCCAATGGTGAAGAATCAGGAAATGATTTGGAGGAAGAGATGAAATTATAGTATAGAAGTCTGTCTACATGTCTAACCTGAAATTCCATCTTGAAAAGATAGTAATGATGACCATGATTTTTAAAAATTTATTTTTAATAAAGTTTATAGGTCTTTGTGTTTTGAACTAGGTTCTGTGATAGTTTTCAAGTCATGTGGGATATGTACTTCATACTCTCATAATTTCTGTGTACATACACATACACACACATACATACACACATGCATTTTATTTGGAAAATAAGTAGGGCTTTCAAAATTCTGAAAATACATTTTTTAAAGATACTTTATATTCACTGCTGCATTTTCCAAAATATTATTAAATAAATCATTAATAAACATAATTACTATGAGGTGACAAAATGTAAATAGAAATCTCAATATTCACAAGCATCTGTTTCTTTTAGCTTTGGTAGCCCATGTTCAGTATTTAAATCAGAGTCTTGTTGAGCCTACAGTTTTAGTTTTTTAAAAGTCCATATGCTACTGTTATAGAGAAGTACCAGGGTGAGGGTGTATGTGTGTTTGTGTGTGTGTGTATCTGTGTGTAATTTGATTATACAAAGAAATGACCATAGAAAAGACAGTAAAAATCAATATCAAGGAGGCAATAGTTTTTTTGTCATCATTAAGCTTTTTTACTTTTTAGGTGCCTAATAAGCATAGAGGTTCAGGAAAGAAGAAACTTGAGGGATTTTGTTCTTAAATGGATTAGTGATTTCAACAATTTAATGAAAACAAGATCAAGGTTATAATTCTTATTAACAAAACATAAGGCAAGGAGGTAAATTTTATATGATGAATTTTATGTGGAATGTATTCTACAGTGGCTCACCTCACTTTGCACTGACTGTTGCCCTGCAACATATGACATATTTTCGGAACAGTGCACAAAACTCAGTTCTGAACACTTCTCTTTGAGGTGCCCACTCCACTCAGAGTGGCCCTCCTGCCAAATAGCCATCACTACATGATTGCATGGTGGTGGATTTTGGTTCTTGTGATTGGCACTCAGGGTGAGAAGTACTCACCCTGGTGTCTGCAGTCATGCTTTCAAAAAATCACTTTTTTTTTTTTTTAAGCAGAAAGAATGCAGTGCTTATGTTGTTTTAAAAAGCAAAAAGGACCATTGCTAATTAGAGGTAATTCTTTTGGTAAGAACAAAAAGAGAATATAGATACTTTCTTCAGTGTAACAATTTCTTCAGTGTAGTTTATAAAGACAGAAGTTCTTTTAGCTTTTTTTATTATTGTTGTTTGGTAGAAATTTCATTTAAAAATCACACTGTTTCTTTCTTGGCTGCCACCAGTGGAGCAGGCAAAATTGGACTTGCCTAAAATGATTGTTACTGCTCCCTACCTCTGCAGGAGGAGATACAACGCTGATATATTGTTTTCATATATGGCATCTTCTCAAGACTCATGCTTTACTAGCACAGAGCCATTGCACAGAACTGGTATAAAACTGTTGGGATTTAATTTTAAGGTGATTTGCAGGATGGGGTCAGTACTTTTATGAAAGCTTGATATCTTTACCCATTCACAAATGAATGAAGGGAAAAAGGGTGAGATTCAATTTAACTGTCATTAATTTGATTTCTCTTTATACCTTTATTGAAAGGTATTAATTAATTCAAATTTAAGTCTCCAGTTTTCATAAGGTAATGGGGTTTACAGCAATAATAAAAAATATAAAATTTATAATTTTATATGAAATTGAAATTATCTTGATTTTATTGTAAACTGATTACTTCCAGTTATATATATTTATGGGATAAAAAATGATGTGATTTCTTGTATATGCATCAATGTAATTAAATCAAGTCACTTGATATTTTGATTTTATATCAGGTACTGAGACTCAGCCAATGATTTCATTTTTTTAATAAAATACTTCCTTAAATTTATTAATGTCACATTCAAAACACATTACATGGTGCCTTTTTTATTTTTTAATGTGGATGCCACCCCTTCTGTGTTATAGACTAGAAATATAAAGCATGATAAGATTTTTACTAAATTGATTATTCAATAATGTTGCTGTTTTGTTCTATATTCCAGGTATTCTTTTGTATTAAGTTTATATTTGATAATTTGAGGGATGCATGTGGGGGAAATTTAATGAAACATTTTATCAAAAATTTTAAAAATTGTGTTTCAATAGTATCACAATTTTTTTTTTTGTCTGTTTGCTTAGTTTTACTATTTTGGGATCAAATAACCCAGGGCCTTGTTCAAGCTCTACCACTGAGCTATACTGCAATCCACAAGGCTTTTTTTTTTTTTAAGGCATTTGCATTGGCATTGATAAAATACAGGTGATTCCTGATAGCTACCTTCAAATCTCTGTGAGAATACACTGCTTAGAAGAAATCAAGTTTACTATTCTGACACTTTTCAAAGATTTTTCCATTTCATATTACTAAAAACATATGAATTGATATGACTGACACATAAGTACTCAAGAATGTTGAATTTTCTCGTATTGTATCAAAAAGAAGAAATCAAAGGCTTCAGGATCTCACAGTCTATTTATTTTCCGGACTAGGAAAGAGACCATAAAATAATCACCACAAATAAAAACTCATTTTTTAGAAGGTTCTCTTAATTGGATTATGGAGAACTTTTTTTCCTGTAAACTTGAGAAATACTGTATTAAGCAGAGAAAAGTCATACATTGTTATTTCTGGACATTCAGAGCCTTTAAAATGTTAATGTGCATGGTGAATCTCCAAGAAAGGTGTGCTCAGCTTTTCAGGGAACTTTTTTTTCCAACAGATCATCTACTGAAATTTTTGTTCTAAAGAAAACAGTTTTCAAACTGCTGCACAATGCACTGTTAGTCTCAGAGATTAGACAGAGATTTAAAAGGCAACTGTATCAACATTTTAATACTCACACATCTGATACAGCTGCTATTGTTCTTTGAGAGAAAAAAAAAGGTACTCTCTTTTTGGAAAATGATAAGAATCAGTGAGTGCTCTGAAGGAGGGCATTGTTTTTGTGGGAATGGTTTACAGATGTGCGTTTTAGCATCTGACTCTGAACATTTCACCAGTGAAGTGGATTATATACATTAGCCAAATGAGAAAGAGCCCTTTCTTAGAATTTTTAGTCTATTTTCTAACCGCAGTTTGCCCTAGTCCAAATATTCTTATTTACCACCATGCCTCCAGTTTGTTACAACTGTAAATGTCACTTGCCCAGATAGAGTGGAAGTTAGTAAAATGGATCTCATGCATTATTTATATTTCAGCTTCATATCATACTTTCAACCAAAGAGTCCAGGCCTCTAAGAACTTTTCAATAAAGCAAAAATAATACAAGTTAGTAAGAGGGTGGAGAGAGAGGTTAAATAGAGAAAAAATGAGGGACCCAGGAAAAGTTCAGTAAATACTGATAAATTCATCAGAGCTCATTTGTTGAAACAAAATATAATATAACCACAATCAAATAGTGACATTTTAGTCAACAGTGAACTGCATATACAACAGTGATCCCTAAAGACCATAATGGAGCTGAAAAATTCCTATCCCCTGGTGAAATCATTGCTATGGTCACATTACAGTGCAATGGGTTACTCACATGTTTGGGGCCATGCTGGTATTTATAAACATTGCATTTCCAGGCATAGAAAAATGCAACATGTGTGTTTATGTATAGTGTATAATACTAGATAATGATAATAAAAAACTGATTTGATTTATGTGTTTACTATGTGAAACTTTTTATCATTACTTTAAAGTATACACCTTCTACTTATATATAAAAGAAATTTACTATAAACCAGTGTGCCCCGTAACACAGGCAGCAGCCTCATACATCTTGTGTTTACTGCATCTCTAGATTCCAACTTTTCCTCTTGTGTTTGATTTAATCTTGTGTTGTTTTGTTCATCATGGTCCTAAGAGCAATAGGCCATCCCTTATATCCTATATAACCCACTCAGTCTAGTTGTGTGGTAAATCATACCATCTGGGTTTGTGTAAGTGTACTGTAGTGTTCTCACAATGATGAAGACACCTAATGACACATTTCTCAGAACTTTAGTAAGGTATGACTGTGCAATAGTAATACAATAATACACCAAAATAAAATGGCACAGAACCAGATGTCTGAACTAACTATGTATACTAACCAATCCAGAAGAACATGCCAAAAACTATGGCTTATAAACAGAAAAACTTCATGTGCCACACCCTGTGTCCATCTCCAAATGAATGACTTATTTGTTCCTTTTCCAATTTCTTAGTATTGATAAGTAGGAAAGCATTCACCCCATTAATATTTGGACAATTTGGTTATTTTCCAGACTTTATTAAAGATCTGAGATACTCATAAAAGCTCTTAGGCTTCCTCATATTACTGAGAACAACTGATTCACTTATCAAAGTATAGGAAGATTAGAACTCACTAACCCTAAGGAAGGGGCAGAATACTGAATAAAAAGAAAATGTTTTGGATTTTCCTCTCAGGTTTAGAAATTTTTGACTTCAAGAATTAACAGAACAAGCAATTATTAGCAAAGAAGTGAGAAGTTTAGAATGATTCAATTATAGGTTGAGGCCATTAGAACTAGATGGACTAGTTTCAAATTAAATCTCTAGCCTTTCATAGAATGAGTGACTTTGGACATATTATTGAATTACTCTTCACCAAGTTTCAATTTCTTTATTCGATAAATTTGTATAATAATAGTGTTTCATATAATTGTTTTAAGACTAGTGAATTCTTTGACATAAAAATTTTAGAATTTTGCTTACCACATTGGGAGAGTTTAATAATTGTTATCAACATATCATTATTTTGATCATTCCAAGCAACTCCATAAATTATCTGCTTTCTTTCTCATATGTTAAACTCTCTTCTATACTGGTTTCTCACTCTTAGTCTAATTTCTTAAAAGTCAGGAAAAAATGTTCCTTTTGGCATAACAGACTGTCCCATCTTTCTTCCTCCCTTATTGTCATGCTTCGTTGGAGACTGGTCTTCTTTATTACTTCCAGATGCAACTAGCTCTTACATGTTTATAATTTGACTCTGAGCCTCAGTGGACCACAAATGTAGCTTCTACTAAATTCACCAATGACCTCTAAAGTTTTAAGTTCAGTAGACAATTCATTGTCTTGACATTGCTCCTTTGATATCTAAAATGCTTTGTCCTCCTCTGTGTTCTCCTCTTCAGTTTTCTAATTTCTGCCTGCTTCAGTCACCTCAACTGTTCTTTCCCTCCACTTATCTCTATTACAGTGATTTCTGAAGCCTCCACCCTCAGATCTTCAAGTTTAATCTATATACTTTCTACTGGGAAATCTCCTTTACTCCTTTTATAATATTTTGCCAACTTCCCAATTTTCCTCACTAGATTTTACCTATTTTGTGATTTTCATTTACCAGTTACAATGATATTTTCATGGATGCCCTACTAGTACCTCTAATGCAGTGGAAGTTTCTCTACTTCTTAATACTTGAATCACTCAGAATAATGATGCCAAGTTTAGCATCCATCCTTCAAAATGCACTTCAAATTGAGCTTCCTTTTGAAAGCCTCCTAAGAGTGTCAAGTTAAATTTTAAATTTCCAAATTCAGCTTGAATTATATTTCTCTTATTTGTGTTTATTTTACCTGTATATCAATTTTTAACCCACCACTGTCAACTATTAAGAATGCAAAATTATCAATATAATTTTCAAAGATCTTTAAAAAATGATAACATAAAATCTGATATTTAATGAGTGGTGGCTAAATCCAATGAATGAAAGTAAAGGAAAACATTAGCTCTTTAAATGGTAAAGGAGATGTAGTGATTACATGACTCATACAAAAGCCTATGAGAACATTGCACAATGACACACTGGAGTAAAAAATAAACAAGATTATAGTAACTATCATAGGAACTTTCAAGTGAATATTCTTATATAATGTGTATATACATATAACTAAGTATATGAAATGCAGGTGTGTCTAATTAATGATAAACATCTAATTAAATATCACATTAAAATATGTAATTTTGTATGGTATTTTGGATATTCTTTCACCTATTCCATTTTTGTGATGATAGGTACTAGTGGACAATAATTGAAGATGATTCATTCTAGAATAATATGTACTCAAGGTCATTTGAGAAAAATTATTTTAAAATTATTTCATATGTATCAAAGGGCTAAGAAGGACTGAGAAAGTCATCTACTTTAAAACTCTATGGTATAGTGCAAAGTTCTTACCTTCCACTGATATTATCAATTATTATTCACAGAAAGAATACATAGTTCCTGTATACCCTACATCATGAGCACTTCCATATTTTCATCATTTTCAGTATAAACAACTCAAAATTGTTAAGCCATTGTAGCCAATTAGATAAAATAGTTATCTTATTTATAAAAGAAAAATACCTCTTCTAACTTTTAAAATTATATTGAAAATTTTACTTATTGGTTATTGGCTATTAAGTCCACCATGTGTTACAACATTAGTTCTTTCCCACCTTTGATATATTTGTTGAAAATCCTTTGATGTTCTTCTCGTTTTTTTTTCCAAAGTAGAGTCTAGTTGTTTACATTGAAAGACCTTATATACTTTTACAAAATTATTTTTTTCTTTTCTTTTTGTTTTTCTTTTTGTTTTTGCAGTGCATTTGATTCTAAAAATTCACTTTAAAGTTTAGGCAGTTACCATTTAAAATGTACTCCCCCAGTCCCAAGGTTGAGCAGTGACATTGGACAAAAATAATATATTGAAGTAATCAGTGACTGGTAAAAGACTGTGTAATTGGCACAAAGCACAGTTTCTTAAAATGCACATTTCCTGTGTATGCCAGCAAAGCTGCCAGATCTCAGAGCTGTTCAGGTTGTGAGCTTCCTCTTCCTGCCACTGGAACACAGCTTGAGTAGAATCAGAAAAGTCCTCTTGGACTGAAGATTGCTCGGTATATTACCTATGACTAGGAACTTCCACTGTAATCAGCCCTTTGGGTTAATGCCTTCAAGTGCCTGGCATAATAAGAGAGCTAAATATTTGCTGAAGAATTGAATGCATTTTTAGATATGCAGAAGGAAAAAATGTGGATAACTATGTGCCTCTTTCACAATTAAGAAAAGCAAAATTCTGCAATTCTATTCCAATGAAACTAAAAATGCCAACTGGTATTTAACATCAGGAAGGCACATTTTGGGTGGGCTTTGTAAGAGAAGTCAGGAAAGAACACTCGAGAATGCAATTCGGTAAAGTTGGATGCTTCCTAAAATTGTTCTTGAATATTGGGATGAGAAGAAATCAGAAACCATTCATGCATGTTTTAAGCAAAAAAAGTTTTATGTGTAAAACCAGTCTTTCAGCTATAATAAACCTCAAGCAAAAGTAGAGATGTAACCTGAATTTTAAAAGAAATCCTTTTGATTTTTCAGCTTCCGAAAAGGAAATGAAATAGGTTCAACCATAATATATCCCAAAATATCTGTTAAACTGTGACTTTTTACTCAACCAATAGTTTTAGAATTACAAATTCTGGTCATGATTTCCGTATATTTCATATTCAAACCTCATTGGGATAGAGGTGAGAATATATATATATATATATATATATATATATATATATATATATATTTTTTTTTTTTTTTTTTTTCTGGAAAGTGAATGCTAACATTGACTGAAGGTTTAGGCCTTAGCTTGTTCCATCCATCACAGTGGAGATTAAGGGGTAGAAATGTTATTATGAAAGTAAGAGGCAGATAGAAGAACTCTCTCACTATGCAAGGTGGTCATTTATCTTGCCATTAGTCTTTAAATCATGGGGGGTGGGTATAAATTTGCCAACCAAAATGAAACTTAAAACTTATTTTAGACTTTTCAATTTTTGTTCCCTTGGGTAAACAAAGGACAGGATAGCTGATATTCCTACTGAGTTTTTCTGCTAAGAAGGTAATAGTTCAATTCGATTGCATTGTCTTCTGCATGAGTAATATCCCCTGCTCGTTCCTAACCCATTTTGGGAGTTCTCTGGCCCAGGTCCTCCAGCCACATCGGTGGCTGGAATTACAATCCATTTAGGCAACTGTGCCTTTTCCCAGCGCCAACACTAGCTGAGTACATCAGACGACTTAAGAATTTGTCTGCTAACTATGAAGAAAGTGGGCCAAGCTGGATGAGTGCAGTTGTATCATCCCTCCTGTGTCTCCTATTTTGCTTATTTCCCTTGAAATATGCCTCTACTACGTTTGACCTCTCAGAAAAATCTTAAATGGAACTCAGCCTCTCTTTACTGAAAATACACAGAATTACATGATATGAACTCCCTGCTTTCCACATTCAATCCAAATTGTTATCTTTATTTATAGCTAGCAACTAAAGAAAGCACACAGAAAACAGAAATGAAGCAAGTAAAAAACAAAAACAACAACAAAAACTCTTAAATCATTCTTATTTCTTTCAAAAGCCAGCTATTTATTTCCTATTCTACCTCTGTGCAATTACACATTTTTCAATGAATCCTAGAAGATCAAATAAAAGTTTACTTTCTTTTCATGGCCCTCACAAAATCAGGAAATTGATTTATTCATTCAATAAAAAGTATATTGAGCACATATGAAGATCTAGGTGACAGGAGTACAATAGTGAAAAAAACATAGAAATCACTGCCTTCATGAAGTTCATGGATTTTTTTCTTCCTGCTCTCATATCCCTATGGGTTTGATCTTTATAAAGCATGGCTCTATTATTATGTTGCTCAAAAACTTAATAACTTTCAATTTTTACCAAATCAAAAAGTCTAAGATCCCAACTATGTACCCTGAACATCCTCATTTGGTTTCCCAAATACTCCTTGGGCATTACTACAGCAGACGTTTTCACCTTCCAGAGATTGCTGATCGGGAAGGGTTATTACCAAGTTCAAATACTTCATGATGCCAGACTTAAATGTGTTCTATTTAGGCATATCTGTCTTATCTGTGACTGTCCTAGAATTTTTTTCATTGCTCTTCTTAGGGAATATACATCATCCTTCTATAATATAGCTATTTACATCCTTATCTTCTTGATATTTTGTAAACTTTTGAGGGCATTCAATGTGTGTTTTTTTTTTTTTTTTTTTTGGTCTCACAAGCATTCTTCAATTTGGCCCTTCATAGAGAAGAGAGAGTTCTCAGTAAGTGGTGAATGACTAGCTCCATTATTATAAGATTTTAAATATTTTTTGGTTTGCTATGTTTCTGTATGACTTATATGGTTTTCAGATATTGAGATTAATATATATTTAATTTAATAGAAGAGTATATGAAATAAATAATTGAATACCTAGCCTACATGGAAAATATGAGGCCAACTTTTATTTATGAATCACCTAGATCCTAGGGACAAGTAGTGACCTCCAGAAACAAAATGTGCTTGTTCATACACATTGATATTTCTGAGGACTTGTCTTCTGAAAACAGGAAAATAAAACAGGTGCACAGGTAGCTGAGACAAAGATTCAGCTAAAATATGATTTATAAGGTACATTGTTAAATATTATCCCTGGCACTTCTCAAGGAAAATTATCACTCATGCATCTCTTGGGAAGCCAGGAGGCAGGCAATGGCATTATTAGCACTTGTATTGCTTTTGTAATTAATGGACGGAGACATTTTAAAGAACTATTTCATAATTAAGTTAGGCCATTGGAAATTTCAAAATTGACAAGTAAAAACTTGTTTTCAGGACTTATTTCATAATGCTAAAGCCTTGCTTCAGTGATGCTATGAACTGAAAGAGACATATAAGTTTCCTCAAGTGTCCCAATTATTCTCAGAATATGAGAGACAATTTACACACACACACACACACACACACACACACACACACACGCATCTAATTATTTCTTCTAGTTACTGTGTCCCAGTTAGGCATGCAACCACTTGATTTTGTTTCATACTAAATTTCATATCTTTCATTACTACTCTAAAGAGAAGACAGCTAGAGTCTGTTAATTTTCCATGTGGGGCAGTTTTGGGTTGGAGATTCAGCTGTTATAGTTGTCAGACAAGGTACAGATTTGCAGTAAAATTAGAGTTCATAAAATATATGAAATATTTTACAACATGGTATTCTGTGTAGGCATGAACATTAAAAATAACAGCAATGACACAGAATATCAATTATTATTCATAATCTTTTGCCAGTACTAATCAGTTTACTTTTAATTCATGTTTTAACTGTTTCCTTATATGAATTCGATTCTCTTATTCCTGTTTGTTCAATTTTTTTTGTTCAAAAATAGTTCCCTCTTCAGTTCTTTCAAGTTAATATTCCTGAAAAAAATTCGTTCGTGTCTCCAAATATCATTTTATCCTTCGTGCCGGTATTTGACAACCACCCACCATATGCATTGTGTTATGGAGTAAATGTTTGTATCTTCCCAAATTCCATATGTTGAACTCTAATAACCTATGTGATGCAATTTTGAGAAAGGGACTTTGAGAAGTAATTGGGTTTGGGGGAGGGCATTTTCGAGAGGGGATTTGTACCCTATAAAAAGAGTAGAAAAAGAAATTATCTCTCTTTGCACCATGTGAGGATATAGCCATCTGTGTTATTTAGCTTTCTGTTGCCGTGACAGAAAGTTATAGTAATCAATTTAAAAGGAGGATAGTTTTATTCTGGTTTAAGATTCCATAAATTTTAATCCCCAGTTGTTTGGCCCCATTCCTTTCATAAAATAGAATATTGTGTGGGTACCTGTGGTGGAGCAAAGTTGCTCACCTCATGATGGCCATGAATCAAAGAGAGAGAGAAAAGTCCAGGTACCCAATATCCACTTCAAAGGCACACCCAAATGACCTAACTTTATTCCACTAGGCTTCACCTCTCCACAGCCTACCAGCAGTTCAGGACCAAGAGATTCAAACAATAACAGCATCCATCAGCAAACTAGGAAGAGATTCTGCAATAGAAAGCAAATCATCCATCACCTTGTTCTTGGATCTTCAAGCCTCTAGAACTGTGAGAAATAAATCTTTGTTTAAACCATCCAGTCTATGATAACTATTACGGCAGTCCAATTTGACCAATACCAATTCTGCTCTGTAAGATAGAATCTATGCATGTTGAAAACAGTGTGATTCAAATTGCCTTTCTTTAAAAGAGTAAAACATAGTTGAATGTATACATAAAACAGAGGTTAGACAGCACATGCAACCTTGGCAATTCTACTTGTTATTTTTAGTAAGAGTCCAATTCAGATAGTATATCATTCATCTGCCATTGATTTTATTTTTCAAATACAGCCTGAGCAAAACTTGAACTAAAATTTGTATAACCAGATCAGCCTCTTTGTTAATAAAGGATCTTAATTTTAACTAATGCTGAGTATGTTGAATATGAAAGTCTCTCAGTATGGTATTTTTAAAAATAGTCTTACCCATGCTGAAAATAAAACCTTATTTATGGAGTCCCTTGAAACAGTATTGTAATACAACCAGGCTCCGTAATAGGGCCCTAATAACTTATCTTATAGGGTTGATTTTTCCCAGATTGGTGTTCCTGAAGACCAGCTTGCTGCTGCTTGGCTCTGATGCCTTTCTGAATGTCTTTCTGCCCTGACTCTCTGGGTTTTGATACTTGAGTTTCTCATTTAATTAATTAATATTTAGAGCTCATGAATTGAGTTGTCCTCCTTTAGCCACATAACTGAAGCGTTAGACCATCTTCTTTGCTCCTCTTCATTCAAGCATCACCTTTACACTGCAAATTGCATTTAAAATAACTATCTTTTTTGTCAAACTTAAAAATATGTTCTTGAAAACTTGAAAATATGTTACTTAGCCCTCCTTCTAGTTAATTCTGCAATCCTCATCCACTGATGACTTAGGTGACTTCAGGATTAATTATCAAAAAAGTGAAGATGGTGTAGTTCTATATCCAGAGAGCTATAGTTATCAAGCTTGGACAGATGACCTTTAGATATTATTTATTATTTTTTTCTAGCCTCAGAATATAACATGAAGTTTTTCATGGCTTTTTATAGTTATCAAGCTCAGGTTCCAAATGCTAACTCCACTCTTCAGCCTTATTTTTTTCTCTCTAAAGGAAGAGTGAGTGTTAATATATTAATGATAATTAATGAGATGTGGACATAAATTTTGTGGCAAATGTAGCACATAGCTAGTGCTCCATAAATGTTAACAATGATAATAATCCATTCAGCTGTGAAAACATACAAGTGAACACCACATATTCATACTGATGATGTATAAGTTTTAGTTTGTTACAAGTATTCTCATCTTTCATCTTCATCTTTCAAAACAGAAATCAGCAAAGTTTTTCTAAAAATAAACAGGTATAAAATATTTTAAATTTTATAGGACATATAGTCTCTGCTGTACCTATCTTTTGTGTTGTATTGTGAAAGCAGTCATAAACAATGTGTAAACAAATGGCATGGATACTTCCCAATGAAGTCTTATTTACAGAAAGTGTTGGCAGGATGGATTTTGCCAGTAAGCCATAGTTTGCTGATTCTGTTCTAAGTCACTGGAAGATTTGTATAAACATCTCTAACACATATGTATCTCCATATGATATTCCTAAATCCAACTACTAACATGACCAGTGCCTGTGCATGCCTCTTTTAGTAGAGAAATTAAGAGAAATAAGAGCCATATTAAAATTTCTTTTGAAATATAAGGATTAATTTTAAAGGTTTCCCTTTATTCTGATCTTTGTCCTTTATTATCTTCTGTGTTAAAACATTTAATTGAGAAATTGGTACTGATAGATAATTCAGATCACTTAAATGAATTTACTGGATTACATTAAAATCTGGCTCTATTTGCTATCACCACTGCTGGCCCAATAATTTTTTTAAAAAATGTATAACTAGTAGAGTTAGCTCAAAATTGTTATTTTAATTTTATTAGATGGTGGAATTATATTTCTACATTGACTTGGATCTTTAAGGACTCTTAATGTATGCATGAGTTGCCACTCTGACATACCTCATATATTCCAAATAAGCAAGATGCCATTGTTCAACACAAAACCTGGTGATTTTTCAACTCTAATACAGAACTTTTTTCACATAAAAGCAAAAATTTACTTTTCTGTAATTTACAGGCTATAGATGGCTCTTTGTCTTCAGGATCACACATCATATCCACATAATATCCTTATTATATTTGATAACTCTCATCCACAAAACAAAATAGAATCAAACAAAAAAACTCTCCTCCCTGAATACAGATAAAAATCTTCTGGGTTCCTACAGTTTTTCTTTCAATCTTCAATTCCTAGATCTCATCCTCACTCTCAGGTGATAACTTTGTGATTCACTCAGAAAATATAAAGTATCAGTTTCAAAATAGAAAGAGAAGGAGAAAAGAAAGAAAAAAAATTAGGCAGAATGTACTTGTGACTTATGGATGAACAAAAAACAAAACAAAAAACCCCCACAAACTATAAGGCAAGAAATTAATGTTTTTGCAAAATCAAGGATTTCTGTTCATCAAAAGAAAATCTAAGCAAACTTAACATACAGATGATGGGAATTATCTAAAATGTCTAAGACAAGCAATAAATGTACAAGGAGTCTCATCAATTTCTCAATTAAAATAGTAAAATTAAAAATGTATAAAGGAAACTCCTCCAAATGAGAAAAATTAGTAATTAATACTGTGTTTGAGTATATGTTCAAATTCACTGTTAATTGAATAAAATACAATTTTTAAAAATTAGATGCTACTTTCATCCCTTCAGGTTGGACAAAATTGCCATGTTGATAAAAAAAAAAAAAACTAAGTTTTGCTGAGGATATGGAGGAATGAAAATGTTTAAACACTGTTATTTATATAAATTTAAAAATCTTTAAATAATTCTACATATTCTCATTTAGGAATCTACATTTAATGCCTTAGAGTGGGTGGTTTGAGGCAGGGAAGAAAGGGCAATGGAGAGCAAAGGATTAAAGGGCTCTGAAGGGTCCAATGAATGGACAGTGAGCTGAAAAGCAATACTGACTGTCCATATGTTGTGCACTGAGGTTCAAGAAAGTAACTGATAATAATAATATAGTAATAATAAAAATAGAAATCATGTATATTTGAATTATATTTTAAATCTTCCAAAGATCTTTAACTGTAAAATGCATGTGAAATTGTTTTTAAGCATTTGCCAACAAAACAAAAAAAGAAAAAAAAAGGTGTTAAATGTCTTAACCAGTAAGAAAGATATTTATTTAGAACTCTAGATGGACATTTTATATCAGAAAGGCATTCCATTCAAAACTTAATATAAAATACTTGGGAAATAAAAAAAAAGGAAACTACTTGTAATAAATTTTGATTTTATAATGGGCAATCATCTAGGAGCCTAAGCTCAATGATTTGAAAATAAATCCTGCTGATCAAGTACCATCAGTATATATTGTGATATATTCCAAACTTGAATAAAAGGAAGTTGTGGTCCTTGATCTCAAAGCGTGGATGACTTTAGAGGCAAGGTAGGATATGGAGCAGACAATAAAATACTCATGGGTGAGAAGACAGAAGAACATTTTGAGTTGACTAAATAGGACTGAAAAATAAAGAACAATGAAGATGGCTGTCTCCTTTCATTCAAGGTCTGCAATAATTGAGAGAAAATGGATATGGGGAAATAAATAAAATGAGAGTGCGAAAGGTAACATTGCTTTTGATTCTAATTTTGAAATTTGAATCAATGACAACAAAAATACAGAAACAAACTTCTGTTCACAATGTGATATATTTCATGTTCTTGCCTCTGACTTAGCATAGTTTTGTGTTGGGCTTTATATAAATATTTGCTTGATAAATAAATAGCTAAATTTGCTAATTAAGGATACAAAAGTGAACAGTTAAAGATTGTCTGAAAGAACTAGTTGAATTGCTAACACGGTACAGCAAACTTGGATAAGCTGTTTCAGTAACTCTGAATTACTTCTTAGTATAATGTTATCTGGTTATAACTGAAAGATATAAAATACCCCCAAGTTCACTGTTCCTTATCTAAGTCCTAAGTGAATAACATTTGGAGTCCTTTCTTTTTCCTGTTAATTATCCCAGATATTTAACTTCCTACATTGAATAAATGAATTTTCCTCAACATACGTTCTCTGTTCTGCCACTTCTGTCAATACGCATATAATGTCACTTGACCTGAAGTGAATACACACACACACACACACACACACTTCTAAATTCTCCAAAATGAAATTCAGAGGTATTTTCTACAGTTCCGTTCCATCCCTTTTAATTGCAAAGCAAATTCCATCTCTCAACTACCTTTCAGGCAGTTTGAATATTAGCTATTAAAAATAGAATATTAGTTGCCTCAATTATATAAAGAGCTTATCTGATTCAAAGGGTCACTAGAGTTTTCAACCCTCTTCCGGAGAAAAAGGAAATAGCTAGTGTAAATGATTTATTTGCATTACTGGTTTTTAAATGACTATTGAATTAGTATAAGAAGGGACTGTCTTCCTTAAGACGGTTTCCTTTAGTGAATAGTAAAATATATCAGCTTTTTAACACAAAAATGGGACAACTGACTTAGTGACAAATAGACACACTGGAAGAGAGCTGTTCTGAAGTCAGGCATATAAATCTCATTAGCAGCAATAACACCAACAAAAGAATAAAGTACTTCCTCTATAGATACTTATAAAAGGTATCAGATATCATAGATACACAGATCAGTCAATCTTCCTCCATTAAAGCCATCTCAGTGTATAGCATGGGATCAATATTAAGACAACAATAAATGTAGAAATCATTTCATGTCTCTTCTGAGTGAAAATGGTGACCTGGTGAAATGGCTTACATCATCTTTATAGAATAATAGAAACAATATAACAGAAGACATGGATGGGTTGACTTCTCATTTCACAATATGATCTTCCCTTCTTTCCCATTTTACCCCCGCCTTCACTCTCTGTTTTTATGTTTGATTAGAGAAATATGGGTTATAAAGTTTTAGGAGAAGAGATAGAGCAATTTAAAAATATTTACTATCATTCAAGTCCTTTCAAATCTAATTTTATGAGACACAATTAGTCTACCAGTATCTTTTTTAAGTTTGTTTAAGACTTCTGATTTTAAATGCTCTTTTGCTGATTATTTCATTTTGTCATCAAAACAGTCCGGTTGGGCAAGTGTAACTTTCTCCATTCAGATATGGAAGATTAAATCCCAAAGAGATTAAACATCTTGTTCAGTGCACAAAAGCACAATACAAGAGCTTTGAGGGAAAACAGCGCCATTGATTCCCAACCTGACCAGTGCTCATTTCTCCTACCTTACCTTACAGAATGCCTGACAATTTATCTTTGTATAATTGCCTTTTAAGTAGAGTCCCTCTTCAACATCAGTGTTACAAAGATTATGTGGGTTTACAATGTAGTTCCCTAAGGGTGAATTTGAAGTTCATTCCTGAGAAAAGATACATATAGGCCTGCATTAATTCATTGAAAAAAATCTTTTTTAAAAAATTAAAAGATAGATTGCTATTTTTTTATATGTTTTAAACAAATATCAGTCTCCAAAGACGGAAATGTGATGATATATTGAGACCTTATCAATGATTTATCTCTATTCTGAAAAAAAAATAGCTGAAAGTTCAGAGGCTCTGCCCTTTGGTTCTGTATGTTTGCTTTTTGAGTAGGCTGATTAATTTTTAGTGGGTTATAATAAATAAAATTTCTGCTTTAAAAACATTTATTACCATTTCCAGAAAAAAAAGTCTATGGGACTGTCTGCTGCTTACTTAATGGAATAATTTAAAACAAATGAAATCAAATACAATTTCACTTTGGAATGAAAAATGGAGAGTGTGTCTGAAGCTCTAATACACAGAGGGACTGAGTTCTGTACAGGACCGTAATATGCTTCTTATGATTCACACAGGAGGAGAAAAAAAAAGCCATTTAGAGACTGATCAAAGAAAATTATCTAAAGAAAACAGAATCAAAATGTGGCATAAGGAGAATGGAGTCAAACTAGGAAAAGAACTCTTTGTAAATATTATAAGAAGATCATAGAACCCTTGTTTCTCAAGAACCAATGAGAGGTTTCTTTTTTTTTCTTTTCCATTTAAAATAAGAAAGATGTTTTCAATATGCTCCATCAAAGTGCAGGCTTATATGACCAAAATCTAACAAAAAATGTTTGCTTATAATCAAACATCTAGAATGGAATACTCTGATGCAACATGGGGTAATATTTAATTAAAGAAAGATCTATCCCCTGAATTCACTATTACTGGGATACACAAGTATTCACTGAATCACCATTTGGTTAATTTTATCCTGGCTTTAACAATGGATATAATATTATCTCAATGGAAAAAATATTCAAAATTTGTAGCAGCAAACTATACAGCAACCCTGTTTCTTAATTTAAAAATTTCCCTTTATTTATTTAAGCCTCAGATTCATTGTGAGTAAAACGAAATGATAATAATAACACATCTTTGTTACCACAACATGTAATATAGCATTTACAGATTCTGTCATGATATATATAATAATGAGAGGGCAGTTTTTCACAGTTATTTTTGAGCACTTGTCTCTGACACTCTATCTTTGCCTGCCACTTGAAGCTCCTGATTTGCATTCATATTTCCCTTTCCTGTATGTGGACTCTCTCTCCATCCTGCAGCAGCTACCCTCACCTTTGGTAGAAACTTCCAACTCTTGCTCTATTTCATAGAATCTGATCAAATAGTTTGTCTATGTAAACCCATTACAGGCAGACTCACATAATTATAGTTATCCTGTGAAGATACAGATTGTGAATTTTGCTTCAAGAATAAACGCTAAATTTATACATATTAAAAAACCAGTTGCAAGCTCGTATTTCAAATGTTTCAAAATTAGTTCCTAATCAGTATTTAGAAGAGGCTTCTGGTTATATTGGTCATCTTCTCCTGAAGCACTTTTTATTTTTCTTTTTTGGTACTGGGGATTAAACCCAGGGGCACGTTTAACCACTGAGCTGTACCCTAGTCCTTTTCTTTGAGACAGGTTTCACTAGGTTGCAGAGGGACTTAGTAAACTGCTGCTGCTAGCTTCAAACTTGGGATCCTCCTGCCTCCATCTCTCTAGTGACTGGGATTACAGGAGTGCACCACTGCGCCCAGCTCCTCCAGCATTTCAGAGTTGCACTTATTTATTAAGTCAGAGCACTGTAAAGTAGTACCTGTGGACTGCATTATTCTACCCTTTCCAACTGATGGTTCATTTTTAAAATTAGTCTAATATAGAAAGAGTCATTAGAACCCTTTCAACTGTTTAGTGTCACTTGTTCTAGGTACATGTAAAAATCCCTCTCAAGTCTCACTGTCTTTCCTGATAAAATTGTTTGCTCCTTTCTTTTGGACAGTCAGCCAAATGTGTTACTCTCATCATCCCATGTGCCGGCAAGATTGGATTTTAGTTTTTACTGATCTGCTATTGATTGTCCCAGGAAGTATAATATTACTTTATTTTTGTCTTTCAAATTATCAAGGATTCTATTTTGATCGCACCTCAAAGTTTTGTTTAATGTTCAGGTTACGACTGTACATTAATATTTATACACATGTAAAAATTTGTGTATCTGTATTTCAAGACAATGTACGGAAATGCAATGCTGTGTATTCTGTCCATGGGATTTTTAGTTTATGACTTAGAGTCACAATAGTAAAGAACATTTGATCACAAAGTGCCTTAGAGATTATTTTATTTCTTCTATTTTAGGGGTGAGAATATAGTAAAATATTTGGAGTATAGCTGTCATTTTTCTTTTTGTTGTTTTTGTTCTTTCTTTAAGCCTGAATTCTTGAATATAGAGTAGCACTGAGAAATTTAGCGGTTTCAGTTTTTATAACCTCTTCAATCAGAGCCAAACTCTTAGCTAAGGTCAGTAATGAGCAACCCAAGAGCTGTTATTTTAATCTGCCATTTCAAATTTATTTATACAGTTTACTTATTTCACCTCTAAAGCATAGAGATAGTGCTTATTATAGTTTATATTGCAGTATAATTTGAACACATCAAGAAAAAGATTTGACTCCTGGAACAGTGAATGATCAACATTTAACACAATGAATTTCTACTAAAGGTATAAGAGGCTCTGCTGAGGATGTCTCTGAAAATCAATACTATTAAATCACACATTTTCCCATTGTTTGACTTCCCAAATCCCAGACAGAGACCTTATTGATTTTATTTGACAAGTTTTTTTTCCCCCACTGTTTGTTTCTTGCACTTTCTCTACCATTGGATGTTGATCAAATAGTGACTTTTATCTTACTTCACAGGAGCTATTCAGCCCAGAGCTGCTCCTGTGACTGTCATTCAATGGAGGCTGACAGGGCTCCTGGGCAAATGTGCCAGCTTCCAGCTCCCTTTCCAAGAAAGAAAAAAAAAATCCTGCCTCACTCATAAGTGGCTGTATAAATTGGCTCAGAGAGCATCCTTCCTAGAAAGAAGTCCAGAGACACATTTTCTCTATCAATAGAAACATGCAGTCAAGGATTTATCCCTTCAGAATTCTGTAATAAAAAAAAAAAATTCTAGACACAGATGTGGAGAAAATCATGTGAAAGAAATAGTATGAGAATATGAAATTTTAAACTCACAGACTTTGAAGAAATTTAGTGGTCATGTGAATTTAGCAAAATAAAACATGAATTTAGCAAAATAAAAAATAAAATCGATCAATTTAATTGATAGATTAATTGAAGAAAAAGGGAGAAAGAGTTCTCTGTTGGAATGGAAATATGTAAGACATTGGGAGTATTAACAATAAAATCAAATATTGGCCTTCTAAGATACAGCAGGAGTCCAAGTTCTGAGAGATTCCAAGAATGAAATACATACATTTTAAGTGGGATCCTCTAATTATCGGCATCAGGGATGAACAAACTTCTTTTGTCAAAGGCCAGATAGTAAGTATTTTTCTATGTGCAGGTCATAGGTTCTCTGTTGCACTATTCAATGCTGCTGTTTTTTGGAAGAAGCCACAGGTAATACAGAAGTAAATAGGTATGGCTGTGTTCCAAAAACATGTTATCGACAAAAATGAAGAGTGAAAGCTATTTGTCCTATTTTGTGCATTTTTGATTCCTGACTTACAAAAAAATATACAATTCTGCCTTTCCTGGCTAGCTAGATCAAATAGATAAAATGAAAATCTGATGCAAAATTATCAACTACTCATTTTTGCACAGAACTATTTTATTCTAAATGTATACTATCTTATTTTTTGCATTAATACATTCGGTTTATGAAATAATGGTCTGAGCAGACATCAAACTTTTATATATATTTCTTTAATTGCTAAAATAATGACATCTTCAATATTAAAAATGTTTTTCCTTGATGTATAAATCAATTACTATTGACTCACTCATTAGTATACCCTCTCACATTCCTAAGTGTCTGTGTTGACTTAGGCAGCCCTCCAGATAGGAGATTATGGGATCTTTGCTAATATTTACAGTCATAGGGTGTTGACTACTTAACAGGGGCCCAATTCTATTTTAGAATAGCTCTCTTTGTTGGAAAATCTTCCAGAAATTTAGGCTATTTTAACGTGAACATCATTCTATAATAGTAAGTCTATGAGCTGGATATTCTAATTTTGCTTATTAGCAGTTTCATGTAGCCAGTAATTCACATTCTATATCCTCCTTTTAGTTATGTTTAATAGCTCAAGCTTTGGACTCAACTGATATTGAGTGTGAATTCTGAATCAGAAAGATACCTATCATAGTCCTTGGAAAAATTACTAAATGCTAAAAGATCCAAAGTTCTTTAGTAGCTCAAAAGTAAAAGCAGTATAATGTATGTATGTTTGAAGTATTATTAAGAAATTAATATAAATTGCCCAGCAGAAAATCTGTGCTCATAAGAGGATGCTGTTGGTATAATATTTTTGTCAATGGTAATGAAAGAAGAGATAAATCATTACACAAAGTCACCAATGATGTATTTGAGGTTTTATCATTCATTAAAAACTATGCACTAGACACATAATTTGTCAGTGAAGCACAGTGAGGATCGGGATAGAAGTAGTTTCAACTCTCAGGGATCTTACACTCTAGCAGAGATAGAAGATAACATTATCTACACCCACATGAATCCTAAAAAGTGACAGTGGTATGTGGATAAGAGGTTTTTGCTCATATCTGGACAAGTGTTCCAGAATGATAATATCCATTCCCATTAGTAATTTTAGATCTAAATATGGCCTTTTCCATAATTAGTTATAGGGAATAACTGCCAAGACTGTCTCCTGCTTGTGCACTGTTAACAACATTTTCCCTCTGACTTTCTAGTAACTGTATATACTTCTTTGCTTTTTGAAGATGGACTGTTACTTTACCTTTAGTTGGTCTATATTGCGCCTCATGAGTAGACTTCAAATTACTGAATGTTTCAGAGTATAAATGAGAGGAGCCATTTTCAAATAATGGAATTAAAAAGCAGTGTACAAGGAAACTGGAGTTGAAAGTCAATTTGAATTGCATCTTAATCTAGGCATGTTTGATGTTTAGTCTAGACATCATGATTAAAGATGATTATGTCAGGGTCTTAACAAGCTTAACATGTGTCCTTCAATCTAGTAGGGTTTGTAAAAATCATATTCTATTCAAATCCCTCACATCTGATTACCACTCTATCTGTAGGAAGAAATCCTGCATAGGACAAATTTGTAAAGGGAAGCCAAATAAAGGTTAATATACAATTCTATTTATAAACTACCTATGTAAGAATAATAATTCCACCTTAATATTTTTAGGTTACTATCTTAGACTATACACAGACTCAGTGTATCACAGAAACAGCATTTGAAACACACTTAAAATTTTAATACATTCATCCAGAACACAATGCAGAAAAGTTGTGTTTTTTTTTTTTAAAGTTGTAGGCTCAAATTGTATTTGACTGACTGAGTACTTTTCTTATTCGGGTGAGCAAGTATATTTGTTACGGTACAAAATCATATTCAACAGGTGCTCAGACAGAAGCATTTTTTCCCCCTGACTATCTGGAAACTACATCAAGTAGCTTTCCTCCTTCTTCCTGATTAACTTTGTGGATCCAACATATGCTCAGTAACATTTCAGAATGGTGATGGGAGCAGTAGGCAATCTGTGACGGCTGCAGAGCAGAACACCTGGGAAGAGAAAGGCTGACTTTTTCGAAGACTGCACCTCCTGTTACAGACCACAAGGAAAGGAAAAGGATGGTGATTCCTTTGAGCAATAAACTGCCAGGTGACAGTCCCAGTCAGCAGCAGCAGACACCTGGGGTGATGAATTGGGCATAAAGCACACAATTTCAAGGCAGAGCAATGGAACAGAACTAAGAGACAGAGCACATTATCAAAAAGAGGAGACTAGAGGTTTTCCTGAAAGAGCTGGGATGAAGGTACTCAGAAGTGACAAGAAGTATTCCAGGGACAGAGTTGAAATATTCCAGAGGAAAAGCTTGTGAACAGCACACAGTATAGTTCTGGGGATTCAGGCTCCTTGTGTGTCCTGTATTAGCCAAACAGAAATGTCCACTTCATAGGATAACAAGACACAAATGAGAAAGAGAGATCGTTTTATAATTGCTACCATGTATTCCTATTTATTTATGATAAGTTGAGTTTAAATGTTCTGCAATTATTTTTGTTATGGTCCTTTCAACATAAACCTTTTCTGTGAAAAATAGATAGATAGATAGATAGATAGATAGATAGATTAAAAACTCCCTCCTAGTTTGAAAGAGGCACTTTAGTTGGTCAAGATTAGCTATATATTGACAACTATTGAGGATCAATGGTACTTATGCTGGGTTTATTATGTTTACCTTTCTTGTTCTGTTTCCTAAGTCTTCAGACACTGATTCTGGGCCCTCCTCTGTCTTCTCCTCCGCCTTTTAAGGACAGACTTATACTCATGATTCCAAGTCTTATTTTCCATCCTGGCCACTTCCTTGAGTTCAGGCCTCCTATTTTTCTCTGAAATGTCAAAATGCCTTCTAATCTAACATGCAGAAATTTTGATGTTTCCTTAAAACATATTTCTCCTCTAGTTTATCTCATGTTCATTAATGATGTATCGATCCTTTCTGCAAGTTCATAAAGCCATGAAACTAAGTGGCACTCCTTATTTTAATCTATCATTGTTCTGGGGGTTTTCCTATGAAATATTATGAGGATTACTCAATTCTCTTTACCTTTGGAGCCTTGCTAAAGTCAACATTTCAACTACTAGAAAAGTTTCCTAAATGGTCTTCCTGTTTCTGTTTCAGCATTTCCATGCAACTCATTCACTACATACCACCAAAAACATCTTATTAAAATAAGGTCATGCCACTACCATGCACAACACTCTTTCTTTTGTCTTGAGGAAGAAAAACAAAACAAAACAAAAGTTCTCACCATGACTTACAACCTGCACTCCTCTTACCTATGTACCAAAAACCTCTAACCTCACCTAAAGGCACTCTGTTCTTTTTCTCTTTGTTCCAGACCCACTGACTTTCTGTCTTAGAACATATCAATTTTTTTCTTGCCTTCAAGCATTTACAAATGCTAAACCCATCAATTATATGTATGACATTGCTTCATACAACAACTTCCTGTTCTTAAACTTTAAGGCCCAGTTTTAAGGATAACTCCTCAAGGATTCCATACACATAGTCAAAAAATAGTTGTTCATATATAATTGTTTTTTTCTTCATGGATATCTCTTAGATGATTGCAAACTCATTTAAAGTATTAGCTGTATTTTTTTTTCATCTCACCACTGTATATTCAACATCTAGCATGATGTCTGACAAAATACATGCCAAAAGAAGATTTTTGAAGAAAATAAATAGATATAAAATAAATATTTATAATGTAATTCTTTTATAGTGACTTAATGTTTTTTTGTGTTGTTGTTGTTGTTTGTTTGGTTTTAATTTAAGGAATATATTTTTTGCAAAACTTGTAAACCAGATAGAAAGATGGGAGCTGTGGATATATTTTTACTATGATGAAGTTAAGAGGCTTTCTGCTTTTCAATACACAAGGGATATCCAACAAAAATTTACAGTAGCAATAGGATTTATTGATCACTCTGAACAGCTCTGATTTGGCTTAATGTCAAGGAGTCAAGAAATAGCTAGAAAGAGTTGATTCTCTCATTTGTTCCCTGCTGACAACTCTTTTTTCTTTTTCTTTTTTTCCCTAGATATTACTTTCCCTAGCTATTAGCTTTACTTAGGTCTGAATGTTTTAAAATTCTTCATCTAAGACTTGATTTGAAAAATGAGCATTCTTTTTTGCTTATCACATTTTAATAAATGGATCCATAGGGTAACTGTATATTAAAGGTTTCTATATTAAATAAATAGTATTTCTTGTAGACTTTTCTTCCCAAATCAATTGAATGACTCCAAAACACATTAGACCTCTACTGAAATAGAAGCAGAAGGTTGAGAAGCCATTTAATCCTTTAGATGTGTGCTAAATCCACAATTATTCCTTGTCATGTCACAAAAGGAAAAAAGTAGAATACACCTCCATGAAATACCTGGTTATAATCAACTTCACAGAGAAGCTTACTGGTAGAGTTCGCTCCTCTTCAGCAGGTTCTTTTGTCCTGTAATTGAATTGAATCCACTCTTCCCCCCATTCCTCCCAGACAGCTTCTCATTTGAGCTCTGAAGATGTATTACACTAATATATCCTCAGAATGACAATGCTGTGATGATGCATGGGAGGAATACATCTTCAAAGCTTCAGTACTGTCCAGAAACAATACAGCTGGAACTGGATTGCATTCAAACCGAATGCAAAAAGAAGCACTAAAAAAATTATTTGGCTAACAAGGAAAATGAACACACACACACACACACACACACACAAAAAAAAAAAACTCTGAATTTAATGAATTCCATAATCTTGTGTACTTTAAAGACAAGTTTTCAAGATCTTTGTATGATGTTTTTAATTTGTAAATTTGTGCAATAATGTTCTGTATAAGTTTCTGAGAGAGCCTTAGTTGGGAAAAAAAAAAAAAGAAAATACAAGAAATTGAGTTTTCCAAGTCGTAATATCTCAGGAAAAAGTTTTTGTGCAATAAGTGTTGCATTTTTAAGCTCTTTGGTCAGTTTGGCAAAATTCGTCTCTCTCTCACCCTTGCATGAGACATTCTGCATGAGACATTTCCATAGGCTAGGAGCCATTTTCATGAACATTGTTCCTTTTAACAAAATTTCCTTTGTAACATTTTCACAGAGGGTAAAAGTGATATTTTTTTTTTTGTGGTACTGATGATTGAAAAAAGTGCTGTCTTCTGATTAAAAAAAAATACCCTCCTTAAAATTTTTGAAAGCTCTAATAAGCAGAAATTGGGTCACACATTTAACTAAGATTAGACTACTTATAGATGATGATGATGATAATAACAAACCAAAAACCTGGCACCATTATTCTTAGTCTTCTGATCACAGTATCCTTTTCTTTAAAACATTTTTTTTAGTGGTAGATGGACACAATATCTTTATTTTATTTATTTATTTTTATGTGGTGCTGAGGATCAAACCCGGTGCCTCAAGCATGCAAGGAAAGCACTCTACCACTGAGCCATAACCACATCCTTTTACCTGGGCTATGCTTTTAGTAATTATATGGAAGTCTCAGAGACACAGGCTTCTCTACTCTGATGTTAACCCCTTAAGAATATACTATTGCTATGTGAAGGACATTCTTCTTTTGTTCTTTATTTTTATAATTCTTTTTCTACAAAACAGAATGAAACTAGAGAAAATATCCTTTTTTAAAAAACTTTACCCCTCTTTAATACATTGTACTTCTTTTCCTTTCCTCTCTTTATTCCCAGCTTATTGGAATCTGATAAATAATTCAGAATTTTCTTTCTGAAATTTATTCTGGTTCTTTTTCAGTAAACATTCTTTCCCTTATTTTGTACGTAGAAAAAATATATATATATATATGTATATATATATTTAATACCACCTCACCAGTTCAGAAATGCAATTGTTATACTACATTTCCCTAATTTTATCACCTAAGAACACAGTATTTATAACCATATTTTATTATATGCCCTCAAGCAACTGTATAAAAATAAAATGTAAAAGGAAATTTAGTAATAATAGCTAAGTTTGAGAGCTCTTAATTTTGGATGCGTTTTCTTTTAAACTTTTTACTTAACAGCCCAGTGATATTACTATAATTATCTCCCTTTTGCAGATAAAGAAACTAAGGCAGAGATATTTAAGAAATTTGCCCAGCCTAACACATGCAGTGAGTGTCAGAGGAGGGATTTGAAATTAGTTCAAGTATTCACCATGTCCTTTAAAACATTAGGTTATTGCCTTTTAAAATAGAAGTTTAATAATTACAAAAAAAATTGTCAATATTTTCTATAATCTCTTTGAGAAATGATCTTGTCATGTAGGTGATAGATGTAAATATAATTCCTAGTAATATTAATTTAAAGAATATTAATTAGTTAATACAGATTAATCATATAAAGACTATATAGTGTTCAAAATACATCATTTAACAAGCTCAATAACCAAACATCTATCGAGTACCTAACATGTAGCTATAATTTCATGAAACATGTAGCCATACTTTTCTGAATCTAAAAAGATAACACAGAAAAAGTGTTTAGTGCTTTAATGGTAAAAGATTGTTAGAATCATCCTAATTTTTCACTAGTGTTGATTATTCCTAATTATAGTCTAAAATATAATTTTAGAATAAGCTGGAGAAAAATTAGAATACAATAGCAATATATTCATTTTGAGTGAAAAAAAAACAGACAAAGTAATTGTTCACACTAAGCTCCTCAAATAATATCCTGCAAGCCAACCATTTGTTTTCTTTATTTGTTCTTTTTAGGTATACATGACAGTAGAGCATATTTTGATCTATTATACATACATGGAGTAGCTATCATGTTTTCTTGTCTACAATTGTCATGAAAACTTTGGGCCTTGATTCAAAAAAAAATCATTATTAAACTATTTTCTCTTGAAATATGTCTCATGAAAGCCAGATAACATATTAGCTTAACATGTATTAGAACAGTGCCTAGAACATACTAATGCTCAGTAACTGATACTTCATATAAATATTTAATGGACCCATTTTATACATCTACTGTGCTTACTAGTGCTCTTTCTGAATCCTTATAGAACTCTTCTAATATTATGAACTGAATTTTTATTCGTAGAGTCTCCCACCTCAACCTAAATTAACATAAAATTTACAGCAAAATAAAAGCTGCATTTTTTCAGATGATGACTTTAACCAAGCCTCTAACTTGTTTAGACATGACCATTTCTATAATACCTTTCCCTAATACATGAAACATGACATTAAAATCCTGGGGGAAAAGACTTCAGAAAAATCTAAGTCTCAAATGTAAGTGGTGTAATGTTAATGATTATCTTCCCCTCCAATTCAATCCACTAAGGGGAAGACAATCTACAGTATTCTTGTTTTCTAGTGTCCCAGTCCTTCAGAAAATCAAGTTCCATAAGGGGGAAAAAGAAAAAAAAGCTTATGAAATTCTAAGTGGGTTAGGTAGGCTTCTGTTTTGTTTGTTTGTTTGTTTTATATGGGTTAGCTCTTTGCTCTGAGAAAAGTGAAATATTTTTTGTATTGATTTATCATGTCATCAGGCCCATGATTTACTCTTACATATGTGCTAAAATACTAAAAATGTTCTTGTTTCTATATTCAAATAATAAAACTGTTTGTATTCAAACATTTTAATCTGGCCCACCAGTAACTGGAGAGAAGTAGAGGGGAACCGAGGACAGACAAATGAAAGTTGAAAAGTATAAAGAAACCTCGGAACAAAGAGGCAATTTGAACTGCATATATAAATTACTGGTGTGTGCTCTTATAGTAAAAGTTTAACTTGCCATCGTTATGTAGATTCATTATATAATTATCCATTATGTAAAGCCATTATGGAAATTCACAAAGCTTCCACAGAGTGCTGCTCTACAATGGAACTGGAACCACAGTTTATAATCTGAAGATCTAGTATTGTTGAAATGTCATCAGCATAAATTGCTGGTTTTACTGAATTTCTTTTTTCTAACATCAAAGAGCAAAGTGCAGTGTCAGGACTGCAAACCTAAAATGCGAATCTTAAAGAACTACAGTGTTTGGGTGACAGGCTGCTAACTTGGAAGAAACACACAGACACACACACACAGAGTTTCTCCATATCAGCCCTGGTGTTGGCCTAGCACTCGGGCATTTCAAAGAAAACTATTTCACAAAAGAGGAATGGCAATCGAATTAAGAACCCTAGTAGGAACTAACACTTTCCAGTTTGTACCTGTGATGACTTAACTATTTTCAGAATTATATTAAACAATAGTTTGCAGCAGTTCGCATAATTCTTAACTAATAATTTTCATTTTTTTTTACATTTTTTCTACTCTTTCTGATAATTAGCAATTAGCATTTTCTGTCTTAAAATTGTATTTAATATAATTATGAAAGTTTTAGTGGGCTAAACCTATATGTCTCTTATCTGGGAAACAACATTTAGAATCCAAACCTCTTCTAAAATATCTGATGCAGGAGTCAGTAAATTTTTTCTTTAAAATCCTAGGCAAATAGCCTAGGTTTTATTGGTTATATAGATCTTTTTGTTCAACTCTACTTTAGTAGAGCAAAAGGAGCAATGGTTAAGGAGAAGCCATGCCCAGACAGGGGCATTCATTGGTCCAGCAACATCTAAAGAGTCTATACTTTGTACCAGACCCTATGCTCAGCCATGGGCCATCAGATGTCTCTGGGCACAAGGAGTCCCCTATCCTGTGAGATCACAGCAAGTAAAGAAAATAACTACAATTCAGGGGCAAACTCCATGCATGTGGTGGCACAAACTTCTATTCAACTATAAAAGAAGGAAGGCTCAGTTTTTCCTAAAGTGCTTATGAAGTGTTTTATGAAAAATTGAAGGATGAGTAGGAGTTGGTCAAGTGAATAAAGGAACAAAGTACCCTCTTAGCGAACACCTTGTTTAAAATTAGAGGAAATGAATTTCCATCTTGACAGTACTTACAGCAATACCTTTATATCTGAACCTTTTACTTCCCATTACTCTCATCCTCCATAGCTGAGTTTTTAACCCATTATGTCTGTATTGCTATAATGACCACCATACAGGCTCACACATGTAAGTATTTGGGTTAGTCTGTACCTTTTTTGACCTGATAGTGTTCACCACTCACTGCTCTAGAAACCTCTTCCTCTGTTGGTTTCTTGAAATCACATCCTTTGGATTCTTTCCCTAAATCTTTTCAGCACTGTTTGAGGTCTCCTCTCTGAGTTCTCAATATCTGTTTATAAAATCAAAGTGATGGATGTCAGGGATTGAATTAAAGAGAATTAGAACTTAGGTAAATGTGGGCAGGATGATGTGAATAGAAAAGAAGAAGTGAAAGATACAGAGAATTTATATTTATTGAAATTATATCTTGAACAGTAAGAAGAAAAGGAGCCCAGTGTAGTCTTTACCTTGAATTAGGTAAGAGCATTGATTCTCATGGACAATCAAGGACACGTTGTTAAAAGCACTAGGCATATGGAAGTTGGTTGGAAAAAAAAAAAAAAAAGAGGCTGAGCCATATAGCCCAGTATTAATTGTCACAGTTTGGTTTATGAGTCCTAAGAATACCTTTGATGCTAATAAACACCATCAGACAGGTAAGTGTGAATATCTCTGCAGAGTTCAGATAACAAAAGAATGAACTAGGGAAACAGAGATCAAGAAAAAGAGCAATGAGTAAATGAATATTTGAAAAAGTCTTTCGAAATGTCTCCGAATCTGTTTTATCTCATCTGTTATTTTAAATTTTTCCTATGTCTTTTTCTGACTACATCTAGGGTTATTAACATAATGGTGAGTGAATAAGAATTTTATTTTTTTTCTCTTTATTCAAAATCACATCTTTGTGTAAATCTGTCAGTGTTCTCTAGAAGTTTGAACTGATTTTTAGCTTTATGATCAAGTCATTTCCGAGCAGCTGTGTGGATTACATTCAAGAGTCAAATAGGCCCCTCGATTCCAGGGAAAGTAACAGGATGGTCAAAATTTCAAACACATTTCAGTAGTATATTACTGTTTATAACAGGATGTTCTCTACAAGTCATGAACTTAGTTCAGCACTCCATACTATTTCACTGAACACTCAGCAGTTCTGGGAAATAAGTGTGATTGTTACCACCATTTGTATTTTTTGTTTTTGAAATATTTTTAGATGTTGACGGACCTTTATTGCATTCATTTGCTTATATATGGTGCTGAGAATCAAACCCAGTGCCTTACACATGCTAGGCAAATGCTCTACCACGGAGCCACCATTTGTATTTGATGTTTAAAGAAATTAATATTTTTTTTTCCTCAGATCTTACTAATGGTAACAAGAAGAGCTAGAAATCACACCCAATTTGACTAATATCAAAGTTCATGGCCTCAAACACTATGCTAGATTGGCACTATAAGATGCCTATATTACCAGTAGGGGGAAAAAAGAATCACATATTAGTTATTTTCAGAAAACCTTGAGAATTTTTACAAGGACAAGAAGCTCATCACAGGTTGGTAGGTGCAGTATGACTGCATGTAAATAAACAATCTTGAACATACCTCTGGTTCCACAAGTGCTTCCTTGTGTTTTCCTTGACATAAATGTGCTCCACTATTAATTCCAAAAGCATCATTGACATACTCATAGGTCCCAGGAATTTTTTCCAGGATATTTTTAGATAAGACAAACAAAATACTTTTTTTCCATTGTTAGAAAGTTATTTAAGTTTTTATGAATTAGTAGAATATCATAGGAAATAGCCTAGATACTCCAGTCCCTGATAATTTTAGTATAAGACAGATCAATAGTGCTAAATTTGTAAACCAACAAGCAATGGTTCAAACCCCCAGGTGTATGCATTCATTGGAAATTAAATGAAATGGTTGACTCCAGAAATGGACCAGGAAAGATACAAGATGATCCTGATATTCTGTGATGCCACAAAGTATGGAAGTACTCAAGAAAATCATGGGAGTTTGCCACAGGACACAGAAGTGAGACTGAAGTGACAGAGACTGGCCAGATATGGGTCAATTTGAACATCAGAGTAATTAGACACTAATGAATTATAAACAATTATAAACAAATTTCAAAAGTTGGAACCTACAAATTCATGTCATAAAAATAGATATATAAGCAAATAAATAACATGTAAGATAAAGTGAGTTTCTTATTTCTGTAGAATAACAAGTATTAATAGGTAAAAGCAGGATTGCTGAAGCTAGGGGAAAAAAATCACCAGTTTGATTATCACAGTAAATATTAGTTCATAAAAGAACCAAAATCATGTCAAAAAAGAAGGATTGACAAATAGCACATATTTGCATGTCATGTTCTTAAAATCTCTCCCTACAGATAGCTTATTGGTAGCATGGGGAGAAAAAAATGAAGAAACCATACAGTGTAGAAATCAGACAACACCTTGATTGGGTAATTGAAATTAACATCACAAATGAGGGACAGATGGATATCATGTGCCACGGAATATGATTCTCTGAGAAGGATACAACTTCACTTATTTAGTTCCAGATGGCCATAACTAGAATGTAATCATGAGGCAACATGAGGCAAAACCCCAAATGAGAAACAAACATTCTATTTTTAAAAAGGGTACAGACATTGTTGAAAACTGTCAATGCTCAGTAATGACAAAGAAAGACTGAGGAATTAGTCCCTAGACTAAAGGATACTAACGTGGTGTGGCTACTGAATATAATATATGTTCCTGTAGGCAAACCGAATTATGGATTAATTGGATAAAAACATGATACCAATGCTGGATTTTCAGGAGTCAAAAACTGCTGTGGTTATGAAAAGAGTGTGTCATTATTCTTTAGGAATACGCACTGGAATATCCAGAGATTAAACAGGTCAAGTCTCAGGCCTTGAATGTCTGCTCTCAAATTAATCAATGAAATAGTTTAATTTTATACAGCCCCAATGTAATGATACTTTGACTCAGGATTTTTCAACTTTATGATGGTGCAAAAATAACATGAATTCAGTAGAAACTGTACTTTGAATTTTGATCTTTCACCAAGCTAGTATATAGTATGATATCCTCTCACCAAGCTGTCAGTGACAGCAAGCTAAAACTACCAGTCAGCCACACAGTAATGCTATCCAGTGTGCTGTGGTGCTAAGCTATGATGTTCTGTCAAATTAGGTGTATTGCAAGATTTTTGATTTAGGATATTTTCAACTTATGATGGGTTAATCAAGATGTAACCCCTTGGACTGGGATTGAGGCTCAGTGGTAGAGTGCTTGCTTCGCACTGGGTTCGATCCTCAACACCACATAAAAATAAATAAAATAAAGGTATTGTGTCCATCTACAACTAAAAAACATTTTTTAAAATGTAACCCCTTAGAAAGTCAAGGAGTTTCCCTCTCCTTCCCTCTCTCTCTCTCTCTCTCTCTCTCTCTCTCTCTCTCTCTCTCTCTCATGCTACATACTCAACACCCAAAGCAAATGATGAAACAAAATGTTGATTAAATTTAAGAAAGAATACAGGGTGTTTATATTATCTCTGCAAACTTTTTAGCATAAAGTTGAAGTTAATTGCCAAATATTGAATAGAAAAAATATGAAGAAATCATTGGAATAAGTGAACTATTAGGAAGCTTATATATCCAGATGCTTCTAGGAAAAATGTTTTTGGTGAAAGTACAGGAAGTTGTTTGAAATAATAAATAGAATGACAATTTCAACTGTCTCCAATGATATTTGTGATGTGACTGAACACAGGGCCTCATTTTTCTGTGGACTAGAAGTTCTATAGCTATCATCCCATGAATAGTAATTTATTATTAAATTATAAAACTAGAGTTGACCCTGAACATGTAACCAGATATATCAAAATTACTGGTAAAATATACACAAATTACACATGCACAATACTATCTCTTGCTTTTAGTACTGACATGGAGAACAACTACACCTGTTTTTAACACTAAACCTTGTTTACATATTAAGAGCCCTTTTGAGACAAATTTTTTTTTCCACGATAAAACAAAGGAAACAACATGTAAAACATGAGATTTCTCAGGTGAAATATAAATAAATCAATGAAGTTACCAATTTTACTTTCAAATATGGTCATAACAGCTGATAAAAAGCTAATAGAATTATTATTATGTGTTTCTTAAAGTTGAAAATCCACCATGCTGTGGATTTTTAATGTTAACAAATTATGATTTGAAATTATTGGAGGCATTTATAAAAATATCCTCCAAGTCTATCTATTCATTGGATAATAGTTAATATTTATGCTAATTTAACTCATTTGCTTAGGATGGCAGGATCAGAAAAACAAATCTATGCACAGTTTAATTTATAAACCCAATCTGTCTTCTTTCAGCTTTATGATGTTATCCATTATCATTATTCTAATAATTTTACTAACATTCCTGCTATTTAATTAAACTAAAAATGTATCCAAGCCTTTAAAAAGAAGAATATGCATACTAACAAGCACGAAAAGCAGGAGAGTTAGGTCCGAAATAGTAATCTTAAATTATATGAAGATGGAAGATTATGTGCTTCGTTCTCATAAAAATTATATTGCCATATCAGATTTAAATCCCTAGAAAGATGATTAAGAATCAGCTGTACATTTGCATATCACATTATAACTTTAAAAATACATTTGTGCCTATTATATTATATTATTTGAGTTACCCAATAGCCAGGATACATAGTTGGTCAAAAGCTAAATAATTACAGTCAAATAGGAGGAACAAGTTCAAGAGATCTATTGTATAGTATGGTGACTATAGCTAATGATGATATATTGAATACCTGAAAGATAGAAAAGTGTGGATATTAACTATTCTCACCATAAAAATAACTTCATGAGGTAATGCATTTTTTAATTATTAGCTGGATTTTACCGTTCTATAATGTATATGTACTTCAAACTATACAGTGGTACTCATTAAGTGCATATTAGTTTGTCAACTGGGGGAAAAAAGGCACAAATCATTATCATGCAGTGTTTGGAAAACAGGAAACAAGCTAAGGTCACTGAGGCTGAGATGTGCACAAGAACTGGCTGAATTGATGTATAAGAGTATCAGCTTAAAAGTACATGTGTCTAACTGCTAACTCTGAGTTCATTTCACTTCTATCCCACAGAGAGTGCTGCCATGAATTCAATGCTCACATACCAGTGATTTTGCAGCAACTCTAATGTGAAGCATGGGCAGCCAAGAGCACATTCAAACTTCAGAAATATTATAAGGGCCATAATGCATATTATATAAGGGTGTACTGCTGTTATATTGATTTTCTCTCACATTAATAGTAATACTAAGCATGTGATGTGGGTAAGCCTCATTAGATTCACTGCATAAATGAGGAAACTAAAAGACACTTAAGGATAAGTGATATTAAAGAAAGCATTAGCAGATAAAATAGATGTTCCAATTGTGTTCTTTCTACACCCACATAAAATGTTCCTTTCTGATATTGTTAAAAGCAATTTCACTGCACAGCTTTGTGAGAGTTATTTTCATCAAAATAAAATAAAATTAAATAAAATTTTATTGATCTGAAATGAGGTGGGATCCTATTTATTAAAAAAAATACCACTCTCACATACAGGGGATGCTCAAAGCTATGTAGTTTGAACTTTTAAATTTTACCCAATTGTTTAAATCGAGGCTGTGAAAACAGACTTGTTTTGATGATGATTATCACTAACTTCCTAAAATTGACTTAGTCTCTTTGGGAGGGTGTGCACTGAGGCAGAAGCACTGGAAACCCATAACCATGTTCAGTCCTTCCTTTCTCCTACCTATGTGATTTATGTGCACAAGTTACTTAAACTCTGGGGTTTTTAAAACCCTCATCAGTTAAAATTTAATTCTAACTCCAAAATCCTTGATTCTGAACAGCAGTTTGAAATTAGACCCAGCAACCTCACAATTGTATAATTTCCTTCTCCCCTGATTACTTCAGCAGTGCATGCTGGCCTATTAACATGTGAATGCCGACTGAATAAATCCTCACACATTTAAATGAAGATTTTTCTCTTGTGATATTTCCATTTGAGCCTTTTGTCTATTGATTTGTGATTATCTAGTATACTAAAATGAAAATAACCTTGACTAGGAATCAAGAGATAGGGTAATTCAGGGCTCTGATAGGCAGTGTTCATTTGACTTTTGTGAATTGCAGAGCCTTTAAGTATAAAGTACGTGTATAAAAATATGGATTCTGCCTGCCTCAGAAAAAGAAGATAAAAGAAATTCCATGAGTGAATCAAGTTCTATACAAGTGGAGTCATAGAAGAATGACAAACAGCACAAGCAACAGTGGTGCATTCACTCCTACTATACCTGATGGGGAGATGTGCCGCCAAGAAATGGAGGGCTCTGGCTTCCCAGTGGCCAAGCAAGTGAGGGTGACATTGGTTCCTTCATTGATGGTCATATCGCTTGAGATATCATATATCTTCGGAGGAACTGAAATGGCAAAACATGCAGTTGTCAGAAGAAAACAGTAGTGTGTTGAACTACACGTCACTGACTTCATGATACCTTGCAATAAAGAAATAATGACAGCTGGGTACAGTGGCACACATCTGTAATCCCAGTGGCTTCCAAGGCTGAAACAGAAGGATTGTGAGTTCAAAGCCAGCCTCAGCAAACGCAAGGTGCTAAGCAACTCATTGAGACCCTGTCTCTAAATAAAATACAAAATTGGGCTGGGGATGTGGCTCAGTGGGCAAATGCCCCTGAGTTCAATCCCTGGTACCCCATCCCCGCCAAAAAAATAAAATGGTGACAGAGTGCCTGTAAAGCCTCTGGTCCTCATCTAAAAGTGACTGCTCTAGAACCACAAGACTATAAGAGTTCCTTGTTTGTCAGCTGACGTTATTTTTAGACATTTTAAATGCTTTGGAATTAATGAAATATTTAGTAGTAAACACTTTTAAAATATTGTTTAAAGTAAATATTTATTGTGAATAATTTCTGCTAACTGAGAATATAACTAGCCTATTCTATTCAGTTATCTTCACTTCAGTGATAGTTTTCCTATTGAAAGAGTTAAATAAAAAAGAGGAAATTTCAAGAAACTTAAAATAGCAAAACTATTTGGCCTACATGCTGATTTAAAAGCTGCATGAGGTAGGACATAGGGTGGGGCAAGATTTTAGGGTCATGAGCCATTTTCAGCTTCTATTTTCTCTCTGCAAGACAGTAGGGCTAAAATTTCTCAGAATTTATTTTCTAAGGAACACATCCTAAAGGACTGTAAAAGGTGGGTTCAATGAGTCTTTATGTCAGATCTCTTCTCTTTAGGAGACTTCTTAGAACCTTCTTTATACCCTATGCATTGCAAAACTATAAGAATAATGAGGGAAATGCTATAGTATTCATTCTCTGATGTAGTGAACTATTGAAACTTGTGTTCCAGAATTTGATCGTGGGATAAAATTTAGTGTTGCACAGAAAAAAACTCTAAAAACTGCTAGGATTATATTTTCATATTCTGTGGCCAACTAAATGGTCTCATTCAATTCTTAATCTACATGGGTGTAGAGCCTGGTTCTCTGGTGGCTAGCTATGTTACCTGAGGCAAATTACTTCATCTATATCAGTCTAAGTGTCTTCATCTAAAAACTGGAAACAATAGTACAAAGTCTGTATAGCTAGCTTCATTGGGGACTAAATAAGTTAGTATGTGTTGAAGGACTTCAAAAAGTGTCTGGAGTCAGTGTTAGTTGTTAGGATTAAATATTGTAAAGCACACATATGGCACTTGGATTTAATTTCAGTACTGCCCTTTCCCAAGCCTTAGGATTCTTCTCTATCTTCAACACTTTGGTGGTGCATATGACTGACTTGTGCCATGAGTCGCATGGCTTACTTTATAAAAGTTACAGCATGTTTCAGGTCAAATCTAAGCAAATGCCAATTATACTCCTTGATAATTATTAGAAAAATATGATTTTTTTTTACCAGAACCATTTAAATTATCCCATTCTCTTTCTTTAGGCAAGAACTATGTTTTCATGGCTGTTTTTAAAGCCAGTTATCAAAATGCATTGTGAGTATAAATTAAATATCCAAACTTCTAAAGGTATCTTTTAATTTTGTGGAATAAAATCAAGGATAAAAAATAAATTAAGGATTATATGATTACTTATATAAAGCATTTGATTGTAACTGTTGATATGATGGAGAAAGACTTGTTTCTAAGTGACATATGATTGTAACTGTTTCTAAATGACATATTTTAATTGGCATGTAAAACATATTGTCGTCAAACTCTTTATTGAGCTCTTCTCAGGAAAATAATTTAAAAAACAAAGAAATCCCAAGGAAGTCTTTTTCAGCTTAACTGAAACTGAACTGTACTAAAGACATTCCAACATCCTAAAAAAAAAAACATAAAGAAAAATTTGCAAGATTTACTAATAAGTAGAACTAATAGCTAATAATAAAAAAAACTAATGAACTAAAACTTTACTTAACTAATAACCTTATAACACTAAACAAAAATATCATTTGAATATTTGGATGTAGAGAGAAGTTTGCTATGGATGACTGCAAACTACATGTGAATATATAAATACATGTACACACACTCATACCTATATACACACACAATGTACTTACACACATACCAATGTTCACTATTTCAGAGAAGAAAAAAGTTATGTAGTTCTTCCTCTCTTTTTTATAAGATAGTTCATAGAGCTTTTAGTCCAGTCTGACAACTTCATCTATGTATTTCAACTATGTAATTCAAGGTTTAACAGAAGTATGTGTATTTAAGAGCATTGACGGTATGCCGTCATAACATTCATTCTGTCCTCTAAATGACACTATTTTAAAAATTCTATCTGATAATAAAATAGTTTGGTGGCATCTTTATGCATATACCCATATTTAAGGTGCTAAACATTATGATAAGTTAATATTAAGCAATAGTATTTTACTAGATAAACAACCAAGTCCCTTAGCAATAAGCTCCGATTTGACATTTCACTATGAGAAATTATGTGGTAGGGAAAGAGTGGTGAGTTCCAGGTGTGATATGTCATCACAGTAGTTGCAATCACCTCCCAGGGCCTCATAATTCAGGATATGCCACAGGGAAGAAACATCTGGAAAGAGAGCATTGGTAAGAGAGAATCCTCTGGCAAGGCTCTTCTCCTCAGAATGCATCACCTGTTGGTAGCAGATGCTGTGCAGAGAGGGACAGTAAAATCCTTCTCTTGAACTTCTTATTCACTATGACTTGTGGAGGCAAAACAAATGTTGGTTTGCTGAATATTCAAAGTAATTGCATATTCAGTGATCAAGACTTCCAAGTTTTACTGAGTACTATGGAAGGAATAATTCTGGGCCCAAAGGAACTGCAAATATTTAAAAGCATAATCCTCACCCTCAAGAAACTTGGAATCAAAAGAGAGAAAGAGATATGTAACTAATTAAGAGAAGATGAATATTTTCCACATTTTCCCTTTCCATTTTATATGAGTAATACATATCCAATAGATACACTTTGGGGTTCAAAACAGGTAATACTTGTTTAAGGCTGATTTCTTTGACAGTGAATCACATAGTATAGTCTGCACATCAGTGCAGAGCTATATGTAATAGAGAAAAATCATTAATAACTCAATGTCGAACACCCAAAATGAAGGTTCAGAGGATTGGTTAACCGGATTATGCTCACAATCGCCAGCTGTTACCAGACCACCTTACTGGGGAAAGGTTTGGAATGGTCCAAGACTCATCAGTCTGAAGCGAAATGAAGAGAGTAGAGATGTTTCTATCCTAGATGCAGGATGGGGGAAAAATGTGACATCTCAGGCTTCTGAAGACTATTAGGTCTGGTAGCTGTTCTTGTGTTACAGTGTATATTTAAA
Source organism: Ictidomys tridecemlineatus (assembly GCF_052094955.1). Lineage (NCBI taxonomy): Eukaryota > Metazoa > Chordata > Mammalia > Rodentia > Sciuridae > Ictidomys > Ictidomys tridecemlineatus. The sequence continues at coordinate 56,519,358 of NC_135487.1, forward strand.
TGAGGATTGCACATAATTAGGTAGGATTCTCAAACTTATGAAATGTTTGTCTCACAATATGCAGATATTCCACTTAAAGAGAAATATAGAAAATTTAGGAAAGATTTTTAAAATAACTCACTATTCTAGATGTAGGTTTCTTTTCTATATCTCTTATTTCAAACTCCCTTGTATACTTTTCTAAATACTTAAAAAGCAATTTGTATAAAAGGAAGCAGATATGTTTGATAGTTTTTAAAGCACTAACTACAGATTTTACTAAGTATTTTGGATTGCTGTATGTAATATTTTGTATTATAACCTAGGGCCAACTAATGAAGAAATAGATTATTCACATAAATGTGAATTTTTTTATTATGGAAAGTAGTTATCGTAACATCATTCTCATAATTAACATCATCATAACATAATTAAAAACAAGGTCATGTAAAAGTTCTAGATTTCATATTAAATCTAGCCTTTGAAATTGCCAGATAAATTCTCTACCACTAAACCACATCCTTAGCTCTTTTCATTTTGAAACAGGATCTTGCTAATTTGTCCAGCTGATCTCAAACTTGTGATCTTCCTGCCTCAGCCTTCCAAGTTGCTGAGATTACAGACATGCACCATCAAACCCCGCTAGGTGAAATTTTCTTCAGAAGTTTCATATCCATTTAAATGAATCATTCTTGGATCCTCAAATTAATCTGTTTTGCCTATAATTGTTCTCTGGCCACAAACTCAATTGCTACTTAGTACCCAGTTGTCAACTCTTATTCACTTGAATCTGAAATGAGACAATGAGACATATTTAGATGTATCTACAGATTTTGACTTTCAGAGGAGAATTTAAACATCTTATTGGTTTCAATTTAATCAAAGCAGTATCAGAAAGGAGAAATTCTGGAATATACACCCCAAACAGGTACTAATGATTACCATGCTGCCCATCATCTGGGATTCTCCATACACACATTAATTGGAGTAAAATGAGCAACTGAATATGTGAGGGGGTATAATTTGTTTGTTTGTTTATATTGGAGATTGAACAGAGACCTTCCACATGCTGGGTGAATCCTCTACCACTGAGCTGTATTCCCATCCTTTATTTTTTTTGTCTTTTAATGATATTTATTTTCTCTATTGTTGCTGGACCTTGTATGTGCTAAGCATGTGCTCCACAACTGTGCTGCAACCCAGTCTATATTTTCTGATCTACAGAAATATATTTTTTTGTTTGTTTAATAAGCAGTTTTCACAGATTTAACTTTAATTTTTTACATGAACTCATCATGTAACTTGGAACATAACCATTAACAATATAAGAAGCCAACATATGGCAAACTGATTTGCATATCCCCCAAATCATATAAGCACAGGTTGTTTTATTATGTTAAAAGTCTGTACAGATTTTGTTTAGAAGTAGTAAATTAAAGAGTCTGTACCTACACCAATTATGAGGTTGGGTCACATATATATTGAAGATCCTTGTAGGATGCACTTGATGGTTATTTCTATTGTAAATACAAGACACAAACTATTTGGATCTGGGCAATTGCACTGTTTTACAGAAATTAATTAAATGTCCCATCATGCTCATAAGTTGTACAAATCCATGAAAAAAATCACAGAGATGAATACAAATTCATTTAGAGGTATTCTTTAGGGTTTCAGGACTAAAAGGTAGATGACATGTTTATTTAATATAATCCCCAAGCACTATCAGATAAATAAAAAATTAAAAATTTAGCATTTTATGTAAACACAGTATTCTAGACACCAATCCTACTTGCTCCTTCAGTCACAGAGTAAAACCAGAGCAGTGTTTTATAGGCAAGCACAGTGTCCTCTGGAGGTAGAGGCTCATTACTGAAGCCCCTGGAGGTTGTCACAATTCTATCTGAATTATGCACACAACAGTAGATCTAATGGGAACATGTCTCCAAACATGGGCATTCAAACAAACAAACAAAATGTGAATGATTCTATCACTCTGAAATCCTACTTGACTTACCTCACCCTACCATTGTTTCTCTCACTCAAAAATTTACCACAAAGGAAAAAAAAAAACAGTGAAACAAAACTTTCTGAGTGAGCAGTTAAAGTGCACAATTTGATCCTAATGCCTCATGTCACTGATGACATCAATCATCTTAAAGCAACACAAGATTTTCCAGAATATGTCCCATTACCTGAATGTTTTCATCCCTCCAGAATTCCCAAGTCAAAACAGACCCCCAAGGCAATGGCACTAGGAGGTGAGATTTGGGGAAGTGGTTAGATTACCTATGTGGTTGGTCCCTCTATAAAAGAGATCTCAGAGACCTAGCTAGTCCCTTCTACCATGTGAGAAAATAGTGAGAAGGCACCATCTGTGAGGGTGGGCCCTCACCGGCACCAATCTACCAACACCTTAAGCATGAACATGCCAACCTCTAGCACTGTGAGAAATAAATCCATGCTGTTTATCACCCACCAAGTTCATGGTGTTTTGTTACAGAAACCTGAACAGACAAAGGCAGTGTGTATCTTATTGAAATGACCATTTGTGCCCTCAACTCTATATCCCTTTTCTTCTTGTATTTCTTTTGCTATAATAATCCATTGCTACCTATTGCTTGTTGGTATTCACTTGCTTATTTACTGTCTGTTGTCTCTACAGAGAATAGGTTAGTCGAGATCTATTGCAGAGACCCTGTTGACTTCATTTAGCTGTCTATCACCAGTGAAGAGAAAAGGACTGGGCACCTAGAAATAGTCAATGAAAATGATTTATTGTTCTTTCATCTGCTGGGCTAATACTTCTTCAATTTCTCAGTGAAGGCTTTCCCCAAATTTCATACCTTTTAAGAATGACAAAATATAAATCCTATAATATGAAAAAAATGGTGTTATAGTTCTATGGTTTCTCTGAGTTTGGGGAGTTAATATTCCTTTTAACTCATTTCAAAGCACAGCCTTTTCCTGTTCCATTGTCTACCATTGTTTTTGACATGCAAACCCACAGAAATAATTGGACAATAATCATACAAATTTATTTTCAATAGAATGGGCTATCACATCCTAAGTAGCACTATGGGTATTGGGTAGAGTATTTTTTACTTTAGAAGCTATGCAAATTTAGAGTCAAAAGGATTGACTCTAAAACTATGTACATATTATTTCCACTTTTGTTTTTGAGTCCACTCGGTTGGAAACTGACTTAGCTCAGATAAACTATATTTCTGAAGCTTTTCCAAACTGCTTGAGTCAACAAGCTAGACATAACTATAAATCTTTGGAGAATTGGCTTTATTTTTATTTTTTATTTTTTTTTGCACTCCCATATCTTGTGATGGCTGGCAATATCAAAAGAACATTCCTTCTTTCGCTGGGCTGGCACTTGCTTTTTCGTCTTGGCCAGCCCCCAGAAGGTGAAAGCAGATCTCCCTTACATAGCAAACCTCCTGGAAAAGGTGCTGTTCACAAACTGAGAGAAGAGAAGAAATTTGTTTCACGATTTTGTTTTGTAAATTGGTTTACTTGGGGGTGCTTGATGGTTTCATGGCCCGTGTCTAACCAGCAACCTTGTTTTCTCCAGCTGATAGACTATAAATGACTTTTTATGGTTTATGACATTTCAGAGATTTCTATGCCTTCTTCCCTCATCCCATCACTCAGCAATAGCGATTGGAGGAAAAATACTCAAGCATGATTTGCAAATGCAAACTTGCCAGATTCGTGAATTGCCTACAGATGGAACATGCCAGAAAAACTTAGGGGGTAAAGAACATGTTTGAGGAAAAAATATATCTTTTAGACTTCCATTCCAACTTTGAATCATGTTGCTGAGCTTAGTGTTTTTCCATATTTAGAAACCTATGAACAAGTTTTTCTCAACCTGTTGTGTCCTTCAGGAAGTTAGCAAATTGGTAGTAACTTGTTTTAATTTATTTATCCATCCATCTTTTGAACAGACATTTATCGAGCATCAAGTTTATCAGGGAAGCTAACCTAAAGGAGTCCATGTCCAAAGAATTTGAAAGACATGATATTACTGATTACAATATAGAGTAAGAAGTCCTAAAAAGTGGTACCCAAGGTGGTTTGGAAACAAAGAGTTACAAAGAGGTTCCAAGATATTTTGGAAATAGAGAGTTACAAATCTAACTCTTTCTATGGGGTCGGAATTGGAAGGGATGCTGATATAAGCCTTTTTGAGGCAGATGGAATTTGGGCAGAATGTGAGAGTTTAAAAACAGTAATTCCCTATATCTAGAAAATCATCAGGGGTAATCTGATGAGTTATTCACAATCCTAGGGTGGGAAGAAGACTAACTTAGGAGCTCTTTGACCAGTAGGTATGTAGTGAGTTCCAAAATCTACAGATTTTGGAAACACTGATTTGCAGGATTCCAAAAGGAAGCCTCGCTAAAATACTCTCTGCTATTTATTTAAAATCTGCACTCTAAATAGAGAGGTCTTCCTTTATAACTCTCCCTAGAAGACAGAATGCCTTAATAGTTTGTATTTATTTTCAGATTCGGGGAGAACAGAATGATGAGCACAGATGGGTACCATCTAGAGGCAGAAAGATATCATGGTAAATTTTTTTCCCCCATGGGAAAATTCAGTCAATAGAGGTGAGTAAAACAATCAGCAATGGAGGGAAGAAAGAAAACATTTGAGAAGGATAAACACCCACAGAAAATGGAATTATGGAAAAACTAATCGGAAAATCATTTCTCTCTTCCCTTTCTTTCCATTATCTCTTGATTATAAAAAAAACATGAATTATGTATCAGTGCAATAAGAGAAAGCAAGAATCCGTAAATTTTAAGACAGATTTTCTCATTCAAAAAGCTATATCTTTGCTCAGTAGATTTTCTTTGGCAATTGAAAACACTCAGGCACATTCACATGCACACATATACAGATAATCGTAGATAGGGTTTGGTATACTTAAATATTAAGTGTGCCACCAGAATCTTAAAAAACAGGCTACGGATTTTAGAAAGGATAGTTTTGGGGTAGCATAACAGTTATATATTATTTTTAAATTTTTTGGCTGAAGGCAAACTTTTTACTTGCTGCACAAACATTTTGAAGGCAAAAATACAACATTGTTACACAAGAGTTTTAACACTTTGCACTGTGAAGATTGTTATTTTTGCTCTGTTTTGGCTAGAGGATCAATAGCTGGCCTGTACACGTGAATGTTTATACACCAGAGTTCAAATCCCTGCTGTTCCTCAGGCTAGCTGCAGCTTCACTTACTTGGATGGTTCAAAGATACAAAATACTGCTTAAAATCAGGACCATAATAGAAGCTACCCCCTCAGGCAGCGACAGTGGTGGCAGCAGCAGCAGGAGGAAGGCTGGAGCCCACTTATAGCAATGCTGTATCTCACAGGGACTCAGGGACTCAACAATGCCTGTGCAGTTCACCCTCCTCCTCAGTAAACAATGGCAACAAAAGCCACAGGAAGAACACCATCGCTCAAACACCTTCACCTTCGAGAAGAATATTATAGGTGTCCATTCCTTGCCAGATTGAACTCTCAAGGAATCAACTCTTGTAACTTCAAAAACTGCCGTGATGGCAATATTTTATTAAGAATTCATAATGAGCCTTTTCCTGGAAACAATTTGGCAATATGTTTTAAGAACTTTAAAATTTTTTGAACCTATGGATCCAATGATTCCCCTTCCAGGAATTTATCATAAGGAAAGGAGGTACCTTCTTTCAGTGTAGTCACTATTCCCATAAACCTGGTGGCCAGCTCCACTCTTCCGTTTGGAAACCTGCCAAAAAAATACCCTCTGGAATGGCCTGAGTGAACTTTTCTTGCCTCATCCTTGGCAGTGAATTATTTTCCACATAAACCAGAGGAAACAGCCCAGCTGTGTCAAACGAGATCCCAGCTGCCTTCTCTGCAAACATTTCCCCTAGCTAAAAGCTTGCTTCAGGGTTTTTTAAAACACCAGAGAGTCCAATGTCTACTCTGGGTGTCCTAGCGTTATAATGTAACACCTGTCTCTGGATTTCATGAAGTAGGCCTGTTTAGGTTCAGTGTGAGTGTTCCTTGTTAAGCTCAGGATTCTGTAAATGTGCTTTAGCAGATTTTTTATATCTAAAAGCTGCTATAGTATTTTATGTACTAGCAAAGTAGATGTGTCATCCCAGCACCATTAGAAAAACAATGCCTTCTTTGAAGTGTTCTGGTTTCTTTGTTCTTTGTAAATAATATTTATTATCCTAATTATGTAGATAATGTGCATTACTGAAAAGAATGTGAAAAAGTACATAAAGAATAAGAAGGAAAAACACATTAGATTGTACCATCTAAAATGGTCCTTTGTAGGTTAAAAACAAATGGATATTGGCATTTTCTTGTGATTCCATTTAATGTAATGCCACAATTAAGTGAGCATTGCAATTAATAGTTTAATATATTTCACTTCAGTAATTTTAGGCATGAATTTTTACATGGAGATTTCCATGGAGTCCAACCAGCTTGTTCACCAGGACATTAGTGCTGAAGCTTTGGCTGAAAATAAAGTGTACCCTAATGAAGTACATACTCTAAAAAAAATGATCTAGAGGGTAGCTTGGTGGGGTCTCTGATTTTCTTATTGGAAATATGTAGATATCCAAAAGTATCTATAGCAAGGGTTAATATTTGCTGAGCATTGACAAGTGTAATATACTTAAGGCTTACTGACACTTTTTTGTTGGCAAAGGTGGCATCGGCCATCTAGCATAGTTCTACATATCCAGTCCTCAACTCCACTGTCTACTCACCCATCTGCTTTTGGGGTAGTTGGCTTGTGTGGTAATTTACAACATGACCGAAAATCCTTTGAAACTCCTCCCACTAAGAAGAGGCAACTTCCCTCCTTCACAATGCCTGGCATTGCACTTGAGTAGGCTCATAGGCATGTCACAAAAGAGTGTGGGGGAAGAAGTAATGCTGTGTAACTTCCAAACTGGGTCATAGAGAATACCATTGATCTCCTGCCTCATTCTCTGAGAATGCTCACTCTGGGAGGCCTGAGCCACTGTGCAATTAGTCTGACCACCCTGAGGCCACCATGCTGGTGAGAACACATGAAGATACCACATGTGGATGCTGCATAGAGGAATTCTGAGACAACAGAAACGGACAGGGAGCTTGGGAAGCACTCCAGCTCAACTAGGTTCTAATTGCTCAAGTCATCCCAGGGAGGCCCTACATATCATGTCCAAATTGCCCAAAGTATAATCTTGTGAGTAAAATAAATAATTGTCGTTGTTTAAAACCATGAAGTTTGGGCATGATGTTATAAAGAATAATAAAAATTGGAGGACTTATACTACTTGACTTCACAATTTATAAAGCTATAGTGGAGACAGAGTAGTGTTGGCATCCAGATAGACAATGGAACAAAATACACACTCCAGAAATAAATGGGAAAAACCTCCCTTGTTCAAAAAAAACCCTGATTACTTATATTAAAAACTAAAATATTTAAAGCTATGGATAAGAACATATAAGATAAAATGTAATGTGGGTCAAGACAAATTGTGCATATTTACATTGTAAGTGACAGAGGTTGGAGGAGAACATCAGTCTAAAGAGAGCAGGTTTCACAATTAATTTCCAACTAGAAAATGGAAGTCTAACTTTACTAGCTCTTTACACTTAAATTTTTAATTTTTTTGTACCATACAACCTCTTCTGTGAACTTAGCCTGTCGTCAACCCAAATGGCATTTTTATGGGAATTGGAGAAAACTGGCTCTTATCAAAGATACTTCATCACCACATGCTGGAAATTTTTCATAATACAGAAATCTGCATGGTCTATGAAAGTAAACATTGCCTGTAGATTTATGTGTGTACAAAATCTTCACCATATGCTGCAAGCCCTGCATGGTCCAGATTCAGCCAGGGAGTCATGATCTTGCCATCTCTGTCTTAAATCCTGGCAAGCCCTCGGCTTGCTTTTGCTGTGGAAGACCCATTTTCATGTAACACTGCTGAATTTCTTCTAAAAGGAATGCATGATTACAGTAATATGTGGTTGCTCACTGGTCATGGACTCAATCTCCAGAGTGACTGGAGCCCTGTCTTTGGAAGAATTCTAATAGGTTTAACTCAGAAACTTAAATTATAAAAGACCATGATTCATGTTAATTCTCTGCTTCCAAAAATGCAATTATCATCTACACTTTTTTAATGATCATGTCACTCTATTTACTTTTCTCAAAGAGATGATTTATTTATATATATTTTTTAAATATTACAACCCAATGTTATCATGCAGTTTATGTCCCAGAAGATGGTACAGTTCTATGGTTACACATACAGAGTCAGCCTGAAATTGGGTTAAAAGGTAATTTGCCATGCTGCTGGCCCCTAGATCATTAGTCACTGTGGCCTAAGTGCATTCTCTTATAATTCAATATCAAAGAAATTGCTTTTATGGCATTAAGTATATTATATTCAAAATTATATAAATTATTGAAATACTATGCCTACTGCCAAGATATAAGACAGTTCACATGAAAAAAGTTGAGTTTTAAATTATTCATTGAATAAAAAAAGGCAGTCTCTTGACAGAAATTGTTTTATACTGGGGCTAGCTTCTGGGATTTACATTTAAATATGAATCACAAAACTGAAAATTTCAGATACTTATAATTTCAGATACTTAAAATTATCTTGGCCTTGTATACGAAAAGTTTTATCTCTTTATCTGCTTGGTTTTCTCAAGTGCATTAGATATTATATATTGTCTTATATCTAGGTGAAATTATAATAAGCATTTTCACTAGTAGGGAAAGTATTCTTAGGTAATCCTTAGAAAATATGCTAAAATGTTATGGAAGACCCTGATAAAAATATTGAAATTTGGTTGGGGCTGGGATGTGGCTTGAGCAGTAATGCACTCACCTGGCATGCACGGGGTTGGGTTCAATCCTCAGCACCACATAAAAATAAAATAAAGATGTTGTGTCCACCGAAAATTGAAAAATAAATATTAAAAAAAAGAAGTTCTCTCTCTCTCTCTCTCTCTCTCTCTCTCTCTCCTCTCTCTCTCTCTAAGAAAAAAGAAATTTGGTGACTCATATTTAGTATTTTTAATTAAATATAGAAATAATATAACCAAAATATAGTTATATACCTATAAATATATAATTAGTGAATTGCATATATAAGTACTTATCTACATTTATACTTATATGTATATTACTTACATAGTTGGGTATATATCATTGAATATGGTTTGTGCCTGTGTGTCTTATAACATCATTATGTGTCTTTGTTAATACTCAAATATTGTAATAAACAGAAAGGTCTAATTATAGGAAGTATAGCCTCAAAAGTCTTTCTCTTGCAGATTTATGTAATTTCATTTGGTTTGAAAAGTTTCATTTATCACTTTCTATGCACAAAGGATTGCAGTAGGTGTTAGTGATTTAAAATTTAATAAAATAGAGTTTCTGTTTTCTGGTAGGTTGTGTATTATATTAGAAAACAAACATTGAAATAGATTAAAAATATCATTACATCAAGTTTTATGGGAGACATATGCATAAAATATTATGTTTATGCTAGAGGAAATTCAACCAAACCAAATGGAGATGGAAGGATACAAAGATAATTACTGGAATAATATGCTGGAACTCTCTCAAGGGAGATGTGCATTTCAGGTAGAGTGGTATAGTTGTGAAGGTGCAGAGTTGGGTAAGATCAGGAGCCATCTGTAGACCCTATAGTCTTATGTTTATGGCTATAGGTTGACTGAACTACCCAGCTGGTCACATATAAAATTATTCCTGTGACCCCTTTCTATTCATTAAGAAACATTCTTTTCTCTAAATACTTCTGGAGAAACCAGATGAATACAGAAACTAGTGTATATATATATATATATGTCCCTGAGTATTTTAAAGGATCATAAATAATATAAGTAACTACCTGGAAAACACAAATTGAGAATATTTTTGACAGTTCTAAATGTTTCTTATTTGGGGATTGAATCTTCAACACACTCATTAAGAAGTCACTCTCTCATATTAATTATTATATTCTGAGGAGCAGAAATGCTTCACAATTACTGCCTTTTGAATTAAAATACATTGAGAAAAAATGACTACCTTGACTACTGAATAAAAACACTGGTTTGCTTTAGCTTCTCCAAAAGACCAGGTATATAACATATCTTTTGTATCATAATCTTTTACTTGGGCTTTCTAGATAGTACCATATTCTATTTTTAAGAACATAAAAATGCAGTGAAGATGGAAAAGCATATCCCCATGGGCACCCCATGCAACTACCCTTGCAACCTGCTGAACTTTCTTCTTTGGAATACTCCAGTCTCATCATCTTGATAAATCTTCCAAAAACAAGCCAAACCCTTTATTTCTTGCTGGAAGTTCAAAAGCTCAAACTATCTAATAAATGTTGGCTATTCTATTTTGTATTTTCACCTAAAACTCATGGTCATAATCACTATCTTTTTTGTTTTCCACAGCTCTCATTCTTTAAGTGAAAATAGAAGAATTAAAACCATATCTAAATTTTTGGTTTGAAGGTTGGAATAAATAAATAAATAGGCTATGTCAAAATACCCCAACATACTTGATGGGTAGGCTAACTAGCTTAGCAGGTGAAGGAAATTCTATGAACATATTGAGTACATGTATATTTCAGGAGCCACTTGAAAGCAGTTAGTGAAATTCCAAACCATAAAATGATGTATGGACTAGGTGTTCGCACAGCCAGATGGAACCCTAACTAGTTAAGGTACTGCAAGTAGTATTGGTGGTGAGTTCAAGCCAAAATGAAGGGAAATCTTAGAGAAGTACCATTAGGGTCTGGATTTGCAAATTTCTTCACTCAATTTTAAATATAACCTGTGTGAATCTCTTGGAGACATATTTACCGATGCACCTACCAGAGGTCATGCTTTCAGGTATAATCAACACAAGAGTGACAAACTGATATGTTAGTTTGCCCGGATAAAATACCACATGAAGACAATGATGAAGGAACTAGGTAGGTTTATATAATGACATGAAATCTAAGGAGGAAAATGATTGAATTGTGGATTTACTCTACTTTGACCTACTGGACAAAATAATGGCAGATTTCAGGTTGTATTGAAGAAGTTTCCTCCCCATAAAAGAGATATTTTAAGAGAATATAAACTCACTGTCATCAAAAGGTTTTAAGAGAATACAGAAGATTACTGCACTGAGAAGGGATTACTGTATTGAGTGGGTGCTTGAATCCAATAAGCTGTTAGAATTTTTCAAGTTTTTCAATTTTTTGATTTTTTGCTGCATTGTGAATATATTTGTGAAAAAGCAAATTGGAATCATACACCATGAAAACATTAAAGGGCCAGAATTATTAGAAACTGAAAATGAGGAACTAAAATGATGAGCATAGAACATGAGTTCAGAAACAGCAATAAGACTGGTAGATATTTGGAGAAGAGGGTGAGAAAACAAGAGGGATAACAAGAAAACAAAGGGAAGATGAGAATGCCCATGACAGGAAGGAAAGGGAATGTATTCTATTTCATCTAAAAATACTAAATCTGGAATTTCCCCTTTTTACAATTATTTTAAGCAAAAACATATATAAATAGGATGCATTGACCAGGAGTGGTGGCCCATGCCTGTAAGCCCGGTGACTTGGGAGGTTGAGGCAGGAGGATTACAAGTTTAAGGACAGCCTCAGCAAATTAGCAAAAGCCTGTCTCAAAATAAGAGGGACTTAAATTTACTCAGTGATAAAGCTCTCCTCGGTTCAATCCCCTGTACCAAGAAAGGAAAGAAGAGAGGAAGGGAGGGAAGGAGGGAGCGAGAGAGGGAAAGAAGAAGGGAAAGGAAGAAAAGAAACCCAGCAATGTACTAGAGCTAATTTGTTCTAGCATGTGAAAGCTAATTATTAGATTTTCAAAAATTTCTTAAGTTTCACTTTAAGTATAGCCATTACTAAATTTAAATGATATAACATTAAAATTACATAATTTGTAATTTTGAAAAAGTTATAAAAACTCAGAGTGTATCATTTCTTAGATATTTTACATTTTCCTATTGTCAATTCTCCTGGAGTTATTGGCTTGTATTATACCTAGGAGGTAGAAGTACTGGTATGCTACTGAAATCTCTTTTCAACTTTATGCTTAGTGATATCATGGTGGTGACCTGAAATTAGCCACTGTAGGTGTGTTTCTAGCATGGAAATTGGCAAATGATACAAATAATGGTTTTTATTTGGTGAAATTGTTATTAAATATTTATCAGCGATCTACAATCTTTAGCTGTACATGTGTAAAGAAAACGAGTGCATACATGCATTCTATTGTCATGTATAAATAATTAAAACAAATAAAAAATTAAAAATTTGAAAATAAAATAAAAACTCAAAAAAGAATATATATATGGTAAAAGTTGTTCACTTAATAGATATTAAAATATTTAATACTAATGGAATATTCTATAGTGTTCCAACTATGTCTTATCAGGAATTGAGATTATAAAAAGGAATCAAAGGCATGGTATTGGCTTCCAAAAGTCTAGGGCCTAATTAAGAGAGAAAATGAGAACATCAATAATAAAGTAAATATCCTAAGGATTATTATGGAATTTTAGGACAGAGAATGATTAGCTATAACTGAGGGTAGGCAGAGGAAGGGCAGACAGGTGGAGAAGAATCAGAAAAGGCTTGGTTGAAGAGATGAAATCTCAGCTCAGCTTTGGATAATAAATAACTTTGTGCTTGAGATGATGAGAATTGTGAGATCAGTGTCTGGAAATAAACAGTTATGTAAACACTTAGGCCATGTTTGTAGATCAGACAGTTTAGCCATAAAGAAACTTAGTTGGAAACAAGATTAAAATGGCAGGATGGGAATAAATTATAGAGGACCTTGAGTTAAATCTTGCTAAAATAAACAAGCAAATGCAAAAGCAAACATGCCATAAATGGTTATTCACTGTGTTCTCTCTGAGGGCTTAAAACTTAACATGCACAAATCAGTTCTTTATAAATTCTTGGAATGGAAAGAAAGTTTGATTAATATCTTTATGGAGAGAAAAGATTATTTTCTGGTATTTGAAAATTCCATTGGCTAGTTTTAGATTTGCCTTTCCCCCATTATATGAGCATTATGTCCATTGTTTATACCTAAGCACATTTTTGTGAGTTTGGGTATATTATAGCATTCACAGTGTGTGAATCCAGATTGACATGTTAGTATAAACAGATGGAAATATGTTTCTCAGCTGATGAGTAACATAAGAGCCCTTCTCATCCTATTTCACCAACAACTAAACCCACACACTCTCTGCCCCAGTTTCTCTTTTATTCCCCATTTATCACTGAATTATTTTAAATTTTCAGAGATGGGATGACCACCTGCCTTTCAAGCATATTGCAAAAACAGCAGTGACTACCGTTGATTTTTGACAGTTACTTTATTAAAGAAAATATATAAAAAATGAGAGCAGAGTTGCCAGGTGATGAGAAGATTTATTATGTACATAATATTGTGCTTTTGGTAGGGACTCAGCAGAATTGTGCTGTGACTGTATTATCAAACTGTTTGAATCAAGCTGGGGGTATCTGACACTTAAGTAGTAATTTAAGTGGCCAAGTTGTATGGTTGTTTCTAAGTGGCATTTTTTAAAAAAGAGGATTAGACAAAATTTGTAGGTGGAAGCATAAACTTTTCTTTTGTGGTAGAGAAATATAATACATCTTTTTTCTTGATGTTGTAAGGTTGCTAATTGCTCACCTAGTTCATTTCTTCTTCTTTGCACACAACTAGATTCAGTTTCCACAAATCCCTTGCAGTTACTTATGACTGAGTTTTAAACAATGCAATATGAGCAGAAGTGATCTATGCTACTTTCAGATTTGGCCCAAAAAAGTCTCCCATGTGTGATCCTCCACGGTATTTCCTACAGATTGATGCTCAACCCCTTGGAAATTGGAAATCATGTGTTATAGATGACAGAAATGCAAAAAAGAAGAGAACTGAACAGAGAACTCTAGAGAATGCAGTCTCTCTATATAAGGAACTATTGATTTGAATATTCTGTTAGCAAGAAATACACACTAGGCCCACACAGTTTTATAGAAGAGATCAACCAATATTTAAAGAAATAATTTCTACATTACATAACTCACTTAAAGGAAGATTCAAGAATCAAACTCTAGGGTAATAATTTTTATACTATTAACCTATTTCCCAAAATAAAACAAGGAAAACATTATGAATTCATTTTTATGAAACTGATGCTATGTGATATTAAATAGAGACAGGGACTGTACAAGAACAGTAATTTCATCTATGAATAAAGAAAAATTTAAATTATAATATTGAATGCATCAGCTGAATCCAGCACTCTTTATAAAAATCAGTCCTAAGTAATATATTCCTTATTCCAGAGATGAAAAGATTATTTAACAATTTAGTAATACTCAGACTTTGTAGAAATAAATGGAGGAGAAATATATCTATATATGTTTACAATCATGCCAATATATGTGGAGAAGCCTTATAAAAGAATACTATAGTTTATAATAAAATGTGGCAAACCAGAAAAAATTTCATTATGTGATTTAAGCATATAATAAAAATCCATAGTATTCACCTTCTTTAGTTATAAAATGTTAGACATGTTTCATTAAACCTGAAACATGATAGGTAAGCCCACTTTTACTGCTTGTATTTACATTGTACTGGAGTTCTCAGCTGGTTCCTTAAGGTTTAAAAATAAGTTGGAAAGGTAAGTACTGGAAACAAAGTTGCCAACAAGGCATTGCTGATAGACAATATAATTGTAAAATATTCAAAAGAAGCTACATACTATTAGAGTTGATAAGAGAGTTCAGTTAAATTACAGAAAATATGTTAATTTTTCCCCAAATAAACCTATACCTTTGATGCAATTACAGTAAACATTTCATTTTATTCACAGAATTCAATAAGATTACCTAATTTATATTCAAGAAAAAGGAGCAAGATGAGCCATGGCAAATAGTTTTAAAGGAAAGAACTTATCTTGTGATAGTCTCAAAATTAAGACTAAAACCCTAGGAAAAAATACAGAATAAATAAAGCTGATACACACAAAAAATACATAACACTCACAGAACATGCACACTCATAGGTATGAAATGTGAAAGTGGGGTTTATTGCAAGCCAGGGAAGGATTCAGTCAGTGACAGTAGAAAACTGGCTACTCTTAGAAAAAAAAAAAGTGAATTTCTCATCTCACATCATATTCAGAATTAATTTGTCATGAATTAAAAGTCCAAGTAAAAAAAGTGACAATTTAAAATATTTTAATGGAATTAATTTATGATACTGAAAAAATAATGGAAAATAATAAGTAATAAAATTATACTATGAAAACACTGAATATATATAAAACTATCCTTTAAATTATTATGGCACACACATATGTGATAAAGTGCAAAAACATAAATATAAAAGCTATATGCTAACAGAGGGATCACTAAAGGGAATTGGAGAGCATGAGTATTTAGCTTGATTTATATACTGTTTCTATTTTACAAAGTGAAATGAATTAATTTTATCAAATGGTTAAATCTGTGTATTGGAACATTGGTGTCAATATTATTTTAATAGTTACCTGTGTTTTTCAAATTTCATAAAATTTTTAAAGTTTAATAAAAGCCTAGATTCAAAGATCCTTATTTCATGAGGTTGTTATGAATCTGTAAATGGGATAATTTGATGCTTGGATGAAGAAGCAGCTTTGCAAAGTGAGTGCTAAATAGATACTAACTGTCATTATTAATGAAAATTGTTATAATAGAAACTAAACAGAAATTGCAAATATCAGCTGTTATTATTAATAGAAATGAAATTAACCAAAATCATTTGATTTCCAACCTTCCAACAAGTCCTCTCCAATGATTCCTTTCTCATGCTTTTCCATCTTTGTTTTCAATTTATTCTTCTCTGCTTTCCTTCTCATCTTTTCCTTCCTTCCTTTTTTCTTCTTTATTTTTAAAATTACTTCCTTATAGTTTTTCATTTTCTGTTTTCTGACTTTAAAATTTTTCTTGTTTCTTTCATCTCTACCATAGCTGTGATATGTATCAATTAAACTAAAAAATTATCACATAATTTTAGCAAATAAATTTTAGATATCAGACATTAAATCCAGATGACTCAATGGGAGGATTAATGTTTTCATAAATTTTTTTTAAAACCAAAACAATAACAAAAAAAACAAATATAAGGAAAAACTATAACAAAATGAAAAAAACAGTATCCATTAAATTTTTATTGGTTAAGTTCTATGTTGTGTATCACCAAACAGCAGACAAATAGAATAAGGCAAAGAAAGTATTACAAAGATGTTTCGCAAAATTTTTGAAGTTCACATCCTTTCAGGAAGGAGTGAAGCTTTTCTTTTTTAATGATATACTATGAAATAAAGAACATCTACAGTTTCTGCTATGATGAACCTTGGGGATAATTTCAAATCCCTGTCAGTCCTAGAGAAAACAGTACGTTTCTGAGTGTGCTTGTAGGTTACAGAGAAGCCAATTTGTGGTCATCAAAATCTAGCATTTGTAACAGTGCTGGTGCCAGTCTTGCTCTCCAGATTGCATATTAATATAGTTCCATGTTTTAACTGTTAACATTTGGTTCACCTGAATTCCAATCCAATCTCCTTCCTCCTCCCCCACCTCCCCTACCGCCTGTTAGCAATTGCTCACATGTAGAGGCCTTCCCTGTGTGTTCTTTGCTCCATCTCAGGAGGCATTGCAGAGTTGGGGCCATATTTCAGTCTAGTGCTAAACGAGTCTTATTATTTACACATCTCCTTGGGAAGTTATATTTTTGATAAAAGAATGCCCTATCAATGCACAGCACTATTATCAGCTAGGTTGTTATAGTTTTTAATTTTGGAGGTGATTATAGACAAAGTTATTGCCCTTTATTTTTTAAAATGTATTAGTTCTAATCAGTTATACATGACAGTAGAAAGCTCTTTGATTCATTGTACACAAATGAAGCAGAATTTTTCACCTCTCTGGTAGAGTTACATCTCCAGTAAAGTTACATCATTCGTGCAATCATACATGTACATAGGGTAATGATGTCCATCTCATTCCAGCGTCTTTCCTACCCTTTTGATCCTTTCCCCACTCCCCTTTGCCCCATCCAAAGTTCCTTCACTTATCCTACACCCTCCAATATTGGTTATTGCTCTTTTTTGAAGAAAAGAATATCATCCAGGAACAGGTTTTCATTTTGTGTATTTTCATCATCTTCAAATAATTTAAAAAATAGGTGAGATGACATGCCAGAAGAAAGGTTCAAGGGATTTAAATGCAACATAACATGTGGCCAAATACAATTTTGTTGTTATTGTTGTAATAAGGTGGCATTTAACTAATTGGAAGAAGTTTTCAAAATCAATTCCAGAATAAAATATTTTGTTAAATTTATTCATCAGAAAATTGGTAGATACCCACCATGCAGAAGGTGCTAGAGTCTCTTAAATAAGGAAGTTGGCATTTCCTCATAATCCCCTTGCAGAGCCAAAGACTGTACATTTATAAGGTGACATCACAAAGAAAGCAAATACATAGCTTAGTGTTAAGAAAAGAGGAAGTAAAAGTTAAGTTCTGGGTGACTTGAGAGAAGCACTTTTGCTTGGGGCGCTAAAGAAAAATTTCTTAGAGACTATAGATAAAGATTATTAGGGGCTTAAGGGTAAAGCCTATGCATTGGTCATTTTTACAGGAGGCACTTATATAACTGGAGCTCATTAAATATTTGTCAGGTGGTGAAAAGAAGTATTTGTATCATTAAAGAAGAAAAGAAGGGGCTTTACACAAGCCAGTAGTTTCCAGATAGATGGGAATACTGAAGCAAACAAGAAAGAATTTCTTGAATACTTCACAGGGAAGCACTATGCTAGGTACTTTTATCTATTATCTCATTTAATAATATGAGTCACAGTACCTCAGACAGGATATGAATCAGAAACTATTAAACTAATTCTAAGAAAAGAAAATTCTGAGACCATACAGATATTATGTGGCAAAACTGGGTCTCACTCCAAGACTGTTTTTCACTAAAGCCTATGCTTAGTAGACCAAAATGTGCTGACTTTTCATAAGGATTTAAGCCACTGAATCCTGGTAATGAGATTAGCAATGAAAATGTACCATATGCACATAAAAGTATGGACATAAAAGACTTAGCTTCCTCGACATGTTGGTGCAGCCTGGCCTGGTGGGGCACACTTGCAATCTTGGTGATTTGAGAGGCTGAGGCAGGAGGATTGCAAGCTTTAGGCCACCCTGGATAACTTAGCAAGATCCTGTTTCAAACATAAAAAATAGAAAAAAAAATGGAGCAGGGAAGGGAGATAGCTCAGTGATTAAGAATGCCCCTGGGTTCAATCTCCAGTACTGCAAAAAATAAATAAATAAATAGATAAAATGAGTTTGGTGCCTCCTGTTTGTTTGACATTGAATAAATAACTTAAATTTTATAATTCTTGATTTGCTTCTGTAATATGTGGATGATTACAGAATAAACATCGTAGCACTTTTTGTGAGAATATGTAAGACAATACATGTACAGAAATAGAACATTACCTGACATAAATTATGTACTTGATAAATGATACCTTTATGGAACTCGTATTGAAATATTCTTGCACTGAATAGCTTCAGCAATCTTTTCTGATTTTTTTTTCTGAATGGTTCTGAATAATGTATACATTTCTCTTAATTTATTTAGTTGTCTTTATTTTCTTCTAAACAACACTCTTGGGCAGATCTCCTCTGGTTATATAGACTGTGCCATAAATTTAATCATAAAATTTCTATTTGCACTGATCATTTTTATTGAATATCTTTAGGAAAAACAAACTGGGCTTATTTTGTTTAACCCAATTCACTGTAGTATCTAGATGTAGAAGGTGCTCAAGCATAAAATCTCGGCTTTTTTTCATTAGCTGTCATTTCTTGTCATAATAAAAAAATATATGAGTCTTTCGATCAACGGCCAATGTTAAAGGACACAATGAGTCAGATATTCTCCCCTTTGCAGACTGGGTAGTCTACTTCATAGACAAACAGAGCACATCCAGGTTGGAACTGTTGAGAAGCCAACCTCCTGAAGCTGTGTTTGGCTTTCTGACATTGCCATTGACCCCAGCCCATTCACAAGTCTGAATCAGACTTGATGGTGCATAAAGTTCCTTCATTAGCCCAAACATAAACAGCAAAACAACAACAAAACAACAACAAAAAATAAAACATAAAAAATAAATAAAAATCATAGGAATAACAGGAATAGTTAATATTAAATGGAAAAAATAAATAAGAATCATAGGAATAATAGGAATAGTTAATATTAAAGGGAAAATCCATGGTAAATTGTCATCTTAAATGAGAAATAGAAGATGCAGATGGAAAGGTTTAAAAATGAGTAAGAAAAGATGAAAAAGGAAGGTGATAAAACTAAGAGATGGAAAATATGAAATAAAATAATGTATATTGAAAGAAATGGATTAATTATAACAATATTGATGATAAATTTACAATCTGCCAGGTACTCTTCTATGCATATTAAAGAATTCCACCTTCATGGGCTGGGATTGTGGCTCAGTGGTAGAGAGCTTACCTTACATGTATGGGGCACTGGGCTTGATCCTCAGCACCACATAAATAAATAAAATAAAGGTCCTGTGCTCATCTACAACTAAATATTAATAAAAAAAAGAATTCTATGTTCACAATAATTGTGTGAGGCACTATTTTCCCATTTTGATAATTGGGAGACTGAGGCAAATGCATGAACTTGCTCAGATCATTTGACCAGGGACATAAGATGTAGAATTCAAACTGAAGTCCTCTGACTCTAAAGCCTATTTTTTCCCTTCATGGATAAAAAGGTAGAAAGATAAATAAGAGAGATGCATTAAAACAAATCTTAAAAGGAGCATATTGTGTAAAGAAATCAGCAGCTCACAGAGCTGAGAATGTGTTGATACCTTCCTCTTTCAATCCCTTTCCACGCCCCTATTTTATGAGTGTGAATGCACTCATCGATGGGATGGATACACACTTTAAGTATGTTGCTGCAGCTAGTATTATAAGAAACCAACCTGTATAAATAGACTATATCCCACTTGCTCTCCTTGCTAACGGAGCCTCCTGAAGTTAAGAGAAAAGACTTTGTATTGATCTGTGTGTTCTCAATCACTAAGAGAATATCTGTATATTATAGGTACTCAAAACTCTCGTTATTTTCCTCTCCACATCCCTTTTCCTTATCCCTATATCATACTATTCTTATCCTCATAGTCCATGTCCAATCAAAATTATTTGCTTTCATTCTCCATGTAAGCCTCTGTGCCCTCAGGTTTTGCCTTTTTCCCTACCAACAGGGATGCTTTGTTCTTATGCAGACCCATCCTTCTACTTGCTCACTAAGCCCATTTCCCTAAACTCCTGAAAGTCTTCATTGCAGTAGCTCTTCCATTGTCTCCTGCATCATCCTGTGTTTAATCTTGATTGAATTGTTCCTATAATGTATTGTATTTCTCTAATTTTTGAAGAAAACAACAAAACACAGAGAAAAACAACATCTCCAGTCTTCATCTACCTTCAAATACTAATTTTGTAGTAGAATGCCTCAATATAGTGTCTATACTTAGGATTCCCATTGATTTCATGAAATCCTCCCCAGATTTCACTCTAACTAGACTTTCACCACTGCTACTCCTCTGCAATTACCTTCTCTCCTGCTAGTCCCTAATGACATACATATTACTTAACCCAGAGGCTAGTTCTCACTTCTCATTTTATTTTTTTCTATTACACAATATCTGCAACAGTTGTTCACCTTGTTCTCCTTGAAACATTTTGTCTACTTTGATTTTGGGACATCACACTCTCCTAGTTTTTTAATAACTTCCCTGGCTTCTCCTGAATAGTCAGTTCTGAAGGTTTATTCTATCTTACTGATCTTCTGACATTAGGGGATCTAAGGAATGGATTTGGGGATCTCCTCCTTATCTATATCAGTCCTTTAGTGATCCTTGAAAATTTCATGTTTTTCCATACCAAGCCTAAGGCAGACTATTCTCCCCTCAAATGTAGACAGTTCTTCCAGCTCTTTCCTCTGAATTATAAGTATAGCTATACAACTGCCTGCTAAGTATCTCCTTTTAAGTGTCTAATATATACTTCATCCTTAATGTGGCTTATAAGAACTAGTGTTATTCCCACTCTAACTTATTATATGATCAGCCATCCATATCTCAATTTATGGTAACTGGTGCTTCTAATTTGCTCCACTGGGTTTGGGCAAATTAGAGGCACTTTCCAGTTCCAACACCAGCAAATCTATTTTAATATCTTCAGAACATCCAAATGGTTCTTCCTGCTTGGCATCCATACTCTCTGCAATCAATTCTCAACACAGAAATAATAGTAATTTTGATTAAATAAATTAGATTTATATTGCTCTTCTAATCAAAATATTCTAATGGTTTTCCATCTGTTATGTTCTGAATTGTGTTGTTGGTAGAAAAAAGTGTAAATATGATTCTAGTGCGGGCTCTGGAAGAGGAGAGCAACAGAGAAAATTAATGCTTTGGAGAATAAATATATCACCAAGAACAGAATGCCGGCATGAACAGTCAAGGTGCTTGTGGTTATTTCTCAGAGGGAACCGAGGAATATTTTATTGGGAAGTGGAAGAAAGGAGATCTTTGTTATAAAGCAACAAAGAACATGGTCGAATCATGTTCTGAAGTTTTGTAGAAAATAGAGGTTGTGAGCAGTAAAACTAGATATTTAGCCAAAGAGGTTTCTAAGTAGTATGTTGAAGGTGCTGCTTGGGTTCTATCCTGTTCATGGTAACATGACAGAGGAAAGATACAAACTGAAAAATAAATTATTAAATAAAAACATACCAGAACTTAATGATTTAGAAAAATCTCTGTCTGCTCATATTGCAAAAAAAGGGACAAATTATGTTCTGGAAACCTCAAGGATGTAGCTGGATAATCACTCAATAAAGAGATTACCAATAGATTTAATTATTTGTCTGACAATAAACCAAGACAGGGCATGGAGGTATGCTACAAAGTGGGGAACATGCTTTATTCTTCAAAAATGGGAAGAATGACATTATAGGTGATTCAGAGATTATCTGAATCTCTGAATTCAGATAATCTGTACTGCCTTGTCACCACAGTCCCTAGTACATACCTAGAAAAACAAGGGTGCCTTCTCCCCAGTTTCAGAGAGTAGGGTTGCCTTCTAGATTCCAGTGTCAAGAGTCATGCTGTTGCCTCATGGTGCCTAAAAGGCAGAGCATCCAGCCAAAGAAGAATATTTTTGAGCTTTAAGATCTAATGTAATTTTTATTGCTAGATTTTGGAATCATTTGGGACACTTGGCTTCTTCTTTGCAATTTTCCCTTTGGGAATGGGAATATCTATACTATTCCTGTCCCACTATTATATTTGGCAAACACATCACTTGTATTGTTTTACAGGCTCACAGCTGGTAAGAAAGTTTGCCTAATGATAAGTCATATCTACAGCCTTACCCATATCAGATTTAGGTATTATATAGATGAGATTTTGAACTTGGATTTGATGGGAGAATGGTTAACACTTTTGGTGCCATGGAATGGGTGAATGCACTTCAGAACTAAGAAAGATATAATTTGGGGGAGTCAGAGGAAGTTTTATGTACTGAATTGTATAGACTGAATTGTAACCCCCTACTTTATATACTGAAGTCCTAATATATCCCCCAAAGATATAATTTGGGGGAGTCAGAGGAAGCATATTATGTACTGAATTGTATAGACTGAATTGTAACCCCCTACTTTATATACTGAAGTCCTAATCCAGCAGAATGTGGTTGTTTTTTAAAATAGTTTCTTTAAGGTAGTAATTAAGCTAAATGAGGTCACAAGGGTGAAGCCCTAATATGATATGATCAGTGGACTTAAAAGAAAAGGAGGAGACAATAGGGGATTCCCACACCCTCTCTCCTCCACCCCTTGTACACTAAGGAATGGTCATAGGAGGACATTTCAAGAAGAGAGCTGTTGCCAGGAACCATCCAAGCAGCACCTCGACCTTTGAGTTCCTTTCTCCAGAACTGTGAGAAAATGAATGTCGATTGTTTAAGTCACCCAGTTTGTGGTCTTTTGCTATGATAGCCCCTGTAGAATAATAAATAATTGTACTCAGAAGAAAGATAACATCCTTTCAATGGCTGACAGTAGCCTTCCCCTCCCTATTCCTTTACAGTGTCATCCACTGCTGTTGGATTCCTTACTTTGCCTAAATGTCATCTTGTCAAAATGACTTCTCTAATCATTTTACTTACAAATGTTACCTTTCCATGGTCCCTGATAAAAATTCCTTTGTAGAAATTATCAACTTCAAACATATTATATAAATTACCTGAGTGTTTTGCTTTTTTTCTACTCTCATTAAAATAAAAATTTCTTGAATTTTTATCAGTCTCCGTCACTCTTCACCCCTGTGCCTAGGACAGTTTCTATTATATAACAGATATTCATTCGATAAACATTTGTTAATTGAAAATGTATTTATATTTTCATCTCTGTTAGTCAAGAATAGTAGTCTTCATATCCGTATTCATGGTGACTATATTAAAAATATAACATGTAATGTTTTATTAAATTTCTTATAGTTTATTACATGAGTATATTAAAGTGAAATAATGAATCAGGTATCAGTCAAGTGAAAAAGTGCTTGATGATATCAGGAAGAAGAATCAGGAGTCTAAAATATGTTTTCTTTTCATTTCGCATATTTATATTTAACAAATTTTCTGTGTAATATTTGGAAATAGTAGGAGTATTATACTTAATCTTAGGCAATGTTTGTTTATTCATGTGTTATAAACTTGATAATAAACTGCCAACACAGGTCCTGTTGCCAATATTCCCAACCACTGTGAATGTTGCAAGGTGAATTAATTAGTAAGAACAGATGTCAAGCATATAATGCAATTCTAAGAGATCTGCTGGCCACCGTCCAGTGTCTGGTCTCTTGGTACAATGTGTGGACATACTGCATATTTAGATACCATCCAATTTAGGTTCACATGTGGAATCATAGAGATGGCAGTACACTCTTTTTGAATATCACTTTCAAAGAAAACAAAACACTAACACAATTTTAGAGATAATTGGAATGTTGTATTTAGCTAGAGATTTCATTGCAAACTCATCACAGTTTACAAACAATATTTATAATTTCTCATGTTTCTTTTGTAAAATGCTTAACTACTTGCCTGCTGTAATATATAATAGGCACAGAATTGAAATATGTGTGCACCTGGTTTATTTAAATGGCAAATTTTATTCATGTTCTCAGTAATAGGCATTGGAAAAGCAAACAGAAATTAAGTGGTTAATGAAAAAATAATGACTATAGAATAATTGCTTTTGCCAACCTCTCAACTTCTCATTATCCAAATAAAAGTGATTGAGAATATTCTCAAAATGGTGTAAGGATTTCAATCTATTGCTTTTTTTCCCACAATAACTCTGCATGCAAAACATCTGCCTCACATTTATCATGAATTTTCCATTACTATTTTGAAAATTAAGCAAGGTGTAACTCAAGAATCTTAATACTGGAATGGATGATAAATAATTACAGATGTATCATGAAATATCATGTCACAATAAACAAAGTCCTTGCTCTCTATGATAATAGGTTACCCCCTGGTCCATACATTTTAATCAATTGTTGATTATATTTGGCCAAAAAGGTGATACTAAACTTTTAAATATATTATAAAATATTAAAACATTTAATTCCTAACGCCGAGGACCATTTGAATTTTAAAATTAAGTTTCTCGCTTTCCTACTGTAATTGGAATCGCCATTATTTGGGATTTTTTGTTTTTGTTTATTCTCTCTCTCTCTCTCTCTCTCTCTCCCTCTCCTTCCCTCCCTCCCTCAAGTGGGTTAAACTGTATATACTTATGTTAATAAAGATTTCTATACTGTAATATAAAACTTTCAAAAGAATGTATAGATATATACAATGTAAGAAATAGTTTTGACTCAAACTTCTTTTGGAAATAGCCACAACCCAACCTTGGAGAGAGAGAGAGAGAGAGAGAGAGAGTGTGTGAGAGAGAGAGAGAGAGAGAGAGAGAGAGAGAGAGAGAGAGAGAGAGAGGAGAAGAGAGAGAAAGAACAAAAACAAAAAATAACCTACCAAGTATTTTTCTTAAATAACCTGCAAATTTCTATACCAGATCCATAAACCAGTTTAGAAAATTGCTACAGTGTAGTATAGTACAAACACCAGTTCACACTTACAGAGAACTTCTTGTTTTCCCAGAATTCTGGTAGGCAACTTGTATACATTGTTTCATTTAATGATCATGGTGGTACTACAAAACGTTACTCTTATGATCCCCATTTAGTGGATTTTTAAGAAAAAAATGAGTACTTAAGTAATCTGTTTGGGTTATG
The DNA here is from genome assembly GCF_052094955.1 of Ictidomys tridecemlineatus. Taxonomy (NCBI): domain Eukaryota; kingdom Metazoa; phylum Chordata; class Mammalia; order Rodentia; family Sciuridae; genus Ictidomys; species Ictidomys tridecemlineatus. The sequence continues at coordinate 56,544,885 of NC_135487.1, forward strand.
AGACAAATACATGATAAAGGTGAACTTAGATTTAGATGTTTTGGGGCACTAAATCATTATTCTTAATCACTATTCTATAATGCCAGTATACCACACAAACTTAAGTACTATTTTAACATACCAGTCTTTTTGTTTGTTTGTTTCAGTGCTGTAGATTAAGCCCAGGGGTGCTCTACCACTGAACTATATACTTAGTCCTATTATCATTATTATCACAATCATCATCATTCCGAGAAAGTCTTGCTAAGTTGCCAAGGCTGGCCTCAAACTTGTGATCTTTCTGCCTCAGCTTTCCCCTTCACTGAAATTACAGATGGGCACCACCACCATGCCCAGCTATCATAGATATCATATATATATATATATATATATATATATATATATATATATATATATATATATATATATTTGTAGGTGGACACAACACCTCCAAATACCTCTATTTTATTTTTATGTGGTGCTGAGTATCAAACCCAGTGCCTCATGCATGCTATGCAAGAGCTATACCACTGAGCCACAACCCCAGCCCTTATATTTTTGAGATAAATGCTATATAAGATACTTTTAAGAGTTACTAGAAAACTTATTCATTCTATGAAATTAGGTACCACAATAGGGCTTTAAAAGACTTTCAATTTAAAAAACAAAACAACAACAACAAAAAAACTTTGGGCCAGTATCAGTGGCTACACCTGTAATCATATTGGCTTAGGAGGCTAAGGTAAGAGGAATGTGAGTTCAAAGCCAGCCTCAACGAAAAGAGAGACCCTGTCTCTAAATAAAATACAAAATAGAGCTGGAAATGTGGCTCAGTGGTCAAGTGCCCCCGAGTTCAATCTCCAGTACCCCCCTGCACAAAAAAACAAACAAACAACAAAACTCAAACATTTATGAAAAAAATTTAAACATTTTCAAATAATAGATAAGAAAATATAAATCAATCAAATAATCAGCAATACAATAAAATTTCCTAAAAAAAGACTGATGAAGAGTGAATACGAAAGACCTTATGAATGAAAATGTAGAGGATAATGATACTACTTTTCAAATCCAATGTTTTAATGAATTCTTTTGAAGGGAAACCAAAGTTAATAGGAAATGTTCATGTTTAATTCAATTGCCTACCATGCTCTGATTCTTATTATATGTTGTAGATTAGTCTCAGTTTATACTTTTCCTTGCATTTACAAAGTCTAAGGTAACAAACCATTTCAAAGGTTTTAAATCAATACTTCAACCCAGGAGACCAAACTGAAGATTGGAAATGCAGTTCTAATATTTAGCAGGGACAAAGCAGGTAGCAGAGTGTCTCTTACTAAGATTTGCTCCTACTTCCCATCGACATCACTTTCACACTACAGAAGTCCATCTGCAAGGAAAATAATAAGTACTAACAAGAAAGCACCCAGATTTCCCAGGAGATTTTTTTTTCTCATTTCATAAATTTAGAAATGTACCAACAAAAGGAAATTACCTCACTAATTTTTCCACTCTACCTGAAATTATCTACTCAATTCTTATACAAATATACACTTTTTACACATGACATCATATGATTTTTCACAAAGGAAAATAAAACACGTCAATTCCTTCCCCAGAAACACAACTACCCCACACCAAAATGTTAAAACCCTAAAATGGAAAAGCACTCTGCAACAGTCTGAAAATCAGGACTTGAATCCAATTGAAACAGAAGAAATATGTGTGTGATGATGTTTCAAACTTCAGGAAATTCACCACAAATTCTTGATGCTGTTATGGGTATTTCAGATTCTGTTTTGAAGGACTTAAGAGTAGGGAGACATTTGTCCTGCTGTTATCAGTGAGGTTTGTTGCAGATGAAAAAAAAAAAATATTTTGGCAACCATTGAGTGATTTAAATAGATTGCTTATTTCCTATAATCATGGTGCCAGGTAGAATTTCTCCCTATTTTATAGATGAAGAAACTCAGCCTGAGAAGAGAGTTTAGGGAGCTATCAGTCACACAGATGGCACAGGCCTGCAGGTGTATTCTCCACATATATATCAAAAGAGTTTTTATTATACTTTCTACTATAGTTGAATGATTTCTGAATAAACAAGAGAATGTACCTCATCTGTTGTGCAATCCAAGGTAATATTAGTTCTGAACTTCAAAAAGCATTAAAGTGAAAAAAGAGTAGGATCTTTTGCATAATTACTTCCCCCTCCTTATTACATATCATTATTTCAGAAAAAAAAGAGGAGAACAATAGGGGAAATGAGAGATTGTTTTTCAGAGTAGGAGACATCCAAAATGAATATGTGATTTTCCCCCCTTAAACTCTCTAAAGCTTTTAAGGCCATGCACACCAAATTAGCTGAAAGCAAATGAAAATGGCAATGACAATACCTGTCTATCTGTCGCCTGCTTTCTATACATGCCAATTCGTCACTGGCTCCCCAAACCTAATAAGAGTGTATGTATGTGGTTCTCTCCATTTACATGATTAGATCCTTAACGGGAATGTGATTGAGCACACTGAGGATGATTCGCACCTACTGCTTATTAAACACACATCTCCATGTGCAAGAGCTACAGCAGCAGGGGGACTGACAAGATAAGTGATGGCTGCACAGGGAAGAAAAATGCCTCTGCCTCCATTCCTTGTTTGTTTCCAATTTATTGGTGTTGCAGAAGCGTGTGGGCTCTGGTGGAAAGTCTTGCTTCTCTGAGGTTTTGATTAACCTGTATCATCACACTTCTCTCATCATCATTACACCAGGCAGTTAAGTAAACAGATATAATAGGCCTTGGTCTCGTCTCTAGAAATTTACTGCCATGGAAATTCAGCTTGCTATCTCATTTATCTCACTTTCCAAAGAGTGATTTAAGGGCCACCCACATGGTGAAACAACATAAGCTCAGTGGCTATAATCTTTCATTCATTCATTCATTCACAGAACAGTTCTTGTGCATTGTCTATATCTCAGGCTTTGTACTAGGCATGGGGGGTTATAAAGATAAATTAAAAATGCCTCCAGTTCCTTGCAATTTAATGCATTGAGATGATGGGAAAGTACAACCTAAACTCTAAAAGTTATTTTGCATATCAAAGGCATAGATATAACAGTAATAGATAACAATAAGAAAACAAAGGTCTCCATTAACTTCTCTGAGTTCATGGTAATGCCATTATTGTATATGACATATAACTGCCAAGAGAAAGCTCCTATGTCCAATTTGACACTGATAAGTTGTATGAATTTGTGTGTGTGTGTGTGTGTAAATGCTGAACACTTTAAAGAGATTCACTGAAACTTGGTTACAAATTAAGAATGTAATCAATGATGTTTTAGTCTTAAACCTTCTTGTGAGCCTAAAGAGATTTCTTTGAGCAAGTTTAGGAAAACCTAAAAGTTTTGCATGGATGAAAACTAAAACTATCTGGTACAAAGTGTTATTGTGTTTTAAAGGATTGTTGAAAGAGTTTTATTGTCAGTGAACTGGGATGGCTGATCTCAAAGAGGTTCATTATGAGCCATGAGTTGCTTTAGGTTACAGGAAATAATATACTCAATTATTCAAGCTAGTGATATGCACTATTAATAGTTATAAAACTCCAGCTGAACTGGCAAGGGCAACTTTGGGGGAAGGAAGGGGTTCCTGTACTTATAATAAGTTTTCTTTTGTGTTCTAGGACTGAATGGCTGCTGTCTGATTCACCTTAACTTTAAAAAAATCCTGTCCAATTATATTGTAATGACATTCTTAAAATCACAGTGTTCCTTCTACTCAGAGAATGGATTGTCAGCATGGTGTACTTCACTTCCACAATCTCCAATATTCCTTTGAGCCACTGACCTTAGAGTAAATTCAGCAATTTTTAGTTAGGTAATCTTAATACCACCATGGATAGAATTGGTACTGCATTAATACTGTGATACCATGTTACAATAAAGATTGAAACACATTAAAAGCTTTTTAATAGGTTTATTGAAATAGTGATATTGAATAAGGTTTGCAATGTTTGTGAACACTTGTATATTAAACGTAGATATTACTCAAATACATTTTTCTAGAGGGCATTCCTAGAGGCCTAGATGGCAAAAAAAAAAAAAAAAACCACACACACACACTTTCATTGACATTCTGGAGGTATTTAAGCAACAGATAGATGCAAATGGCCAACACTTCTGCTATCTCTCTGTGCAAGAGCTTCCTCAGATGTGAACTGGAGGAGCCAGAACACAGGGAGATCAGATCTAACTTAAATCTTCTAGGAACTTTGCCTGCTCTGTATACTGAGGGCAAATCCTATTTCATGATCCTTGTGGTTTGGAAATGAGGTGTCCCACAAAACCTCATGTGTGAGACAATGCAAGGTTCAGAGGAGAAATGATAGGGTTATGAGAGCCTTAACCCAAGCAGTGAATTAATCCCCTGATAGGGATTAGTTGAGTGGTAACTGAGGGCAGGTAGGGTGCAGCTTTGGGGTATATATTTCTATCTGGTGAGTGTTTCTGTCTCTCTCTGCCTGTGCCCGCTCTCTCTCTCTCTCTCTCTCTCTCTCTCTCTCTCTCTCTCTCTCTCTCTCTCTCTCTCTCTCTCTCTCTCCCCCTCCCTCCCTCCTTTCTGATCTTCATTTGAGTTGCTTTCATCTGCCACACTTGTCTGCCATGATGTTCTGCCTCACCTTGAGTCCCAAGGAATGGAGCCAGCCTGTTATAGACTAAGACTCATGAAATCATCAGCCCTCAAATAAACTTTTCCTCCTCTGTAATTGTGTTGGTTGGGTCCTTTAATCTAGGAGCAACAAAGTTGACTAAAACAATGACTATTCACTCTTTTCTGGTCACTGGGCCACATGCCATTTTTACTTTTTACAGAACAAAGGGTATTATCATCACTTATTAAGGAAGAAACCAAGGCTCAGAAAATTCTAGTTCCTAATCTGAGACGGCAGAGCTAGCTGCTTTCTTCCCTGATTGGAATACTCCTTTGGTCTAGGTGGATTCTTTCTTGTCCTACAGATCTGGGGACCAGTGTCACCTCCTTAGAGGGGTCTTCTCTAACTACCTTATTTTACAGTAGCTATGCATCCTTGGCCCATCATAAGTCTACTTAATTTACTCTGTAACACCATAATTTGAAATTACACCATCTATATCCGTGCCTTACTTACCTACCTATTTACTCTTGTATGATCTTTCTTCTCTAGAATTAGAATGCCACCAGAATGTAAGCCTGTGAAGGAAGAACTTCTCAGTTTATTTCTAAACCTTTTGAAAATTGCCTGGCACTGAGTAGCTGTTTAATTAATGTTTGATGAAAAAAGAAAGAAGGAATGAATGAGTGAAAAAATAATGGAGGCTGGATTCAAAGCCAGGTATGCTTTGCCTCAATATCTAATGTTCTTTGTACGTTATCACAGGGGCTTGCAGATACTCAAAATCTAAAGATTCCAATCCATAGATGACTCCCTTCCTTGCTTATATATAAAAAAAAAAACTTCTCCAGTTCAATGTGCTATTGGTAAAATGTCATGAACATCTTCTTCCTCTTTTTCTAGTGATAAGTTTCCCTTTCTATTTAAGTTAGCCAGTGAGAACGGATAATTAGATATTTGAAATGGTAAAAGATTTAATATATTACTCCTTCATGGAACTGAACTGCTTTTTCCACAATCACTTAGCATCCCACACTGTGTCCTTAATTTGCTTTTACTCATACTGGTTTTCAAAATGCATAAATAAATCATTTCCTTCCAAGACTTTAATTCCCTCAGGCCAATTTTCCTTTGTCACACTCATCTGGGAAACTAAAAAAAAAAAAAAATCCCAATTAAATACAAGCATTTGTTTACCTACTTACTATGTGGTTTGAATTCAAATTCATGACCACAAAACTGAAATGAGAACTCAATAATATGTGAAATTGTAATTTAATTTTTAAATAATTCTTATAATGCCAGACTTTTTACACTTATGACTTTTATACCTTCTTTGTCTTCAGACCTCCCATAGGACTCTCTTCCTTCTCTCTTCCTTTCCTCTATATATCCATTCACCTTCTTAGTGGATAGCTTTTTTTTTGTCATACATTCAACTAGGAAATCTTTCCTCCTCCCACCCTAAAATCTTACCAATTAATCTGGTCTGTGCCCATACTTTCTGCCTTCTTCACTGTTACAGTGAATATAATATTTTTGGCCTATTAAAGTCTAGGCCTTCATATTGTGCTTTCATCACCTCCCTCTGGCCTCTCAAAAACTTTCCTCCTGAAATTATATGCTATTTTAATCAATACTGTTCTTATATTCTTACCTTAGAAATGCAGAAAAAAAACATCAGGTCTTCAATTTAGCCTCCCTTCATTGATCCCCCGTGTTTAAATTTAACTTCATAGTAAACCAACTTGCCATGGAACCGTCCTCTCCTAAAGCCCCTCCCCTCACTCAGTCTTAAGTTTCCCTACAACAGCAGAGTTGCTATACCTGATGGTTACCAGTGGCCTCTGAATGGATATGGAGAAGTGCTGCTCATTTTTTCTTCAAGAAAAAAATTTGCTGTGAAGATTTCACAGCTAGATCAGCTGCTTGGCTCAAACAGCCCACATCAAAGACTGAGCAAGGGGAATAGAAGTCCCAGCCATTTCAGGGGCAGGGGCTAAATCTCGTGGCTATTGTATTTCTAGGCCATTCCCCCACCAGACTGGCCAAACCTTTGTCAGATGCTCATTAAAATGTGACAGCTTTTTTCTGACCAACCCTGCTTCCTTCTTTCTTCCTTTCAGAAGTGCTATTTTCTAATAAATATCTTATACCCAAACTCATGGTCTGCTTCCCAAGAATCCAATCTGTGGCAGTACCAGGAGAGGTTTGAGAAAGCAGGCTAAAAGACAAGTGTGCTTTTTAGATCTAGATCACATGCCATCTGGCAAGCAATGACAACCCATCACTAGTAATAGGAAACCATAGACAGCACCGGGCACAAAGTGACATCCAATTAAAATCTTCCCCTTTGGGAACTTTGGTTGATCATAAGGATGTATTGATAGAGGGGCATACACTAGCAGCTGATGTCACTACTGTTCTTAAGAAATATGAAGAAAATAGTATATTAAGAATATGAGGAATAGTTATTGCTAAGCTTTTCTGGTGCTTTGTAGCCATGCTGCCCAATGTAATGGCCCCACTACTAAATTAGCTGTTATATCCTGGAGATGTGGTTAGTCTAAACTAAGATACACAGAATTGATTAACCCACACCAGATTTTCTCAGTTCAAGAAAGGTAAAATGTCTCATTAATTTTTTAAGCTAATTGCATGTCAAACAGTTTTGGATATATTGAATTAAACAAAATACATATTAAATTAATTGAATTTTTGCTCTGTTTTGCTTTATAAAATGTGGCTACTAGAAATATTTGAAAGTACATATGAACCTAACAGTATATTTCTATGGTACAGTATTGCAGTATTGCCCTATAGGGGGGGGCATACTAAAGATTAGTTAACAGGGAGTTGAAAGATAGATATAGAAGACAGTGGGCCTCTTTATTTTTTTTCCAAAAAAAAGTTAGCATTGGTTCTAGTGAGAGGTTGAAGAAAGCAGAGACCTCAGTTCTGGATTTAATAGATTAGTCAAACATGAAAGAAGTGTAAATATTAAAGCCAAGGTCAAGATATATACATCTGGGCACATTCCCCCCAAAACTTTTGCCTTCTTAGCTCTTGAGTTTTCTGAGCCTATGATATGGTTTACCCTCCTGATTAAAACTTATCACTTGCTGCCACCCTTGTTGAAAGTCAGTACAAAGTCCTCTATCTTCTAAGGTAAAGGTATCTGCCTCAGAATCTTCCCTACCTTCTCCTCCTGACCCTAGTCTTGAAAGTTTGATACACTCACAGCATCAGCCAGGTGAGATGAGATGGTCTTTGCCCCTAAGGACCTAATAAATCCAAATGAACTATACTAGCTGGGGTTGGGTGAGTGCATGTGGAACTGGATTCTGAGAGTATTTATTCAAGGGGTTGGAGTCTTAAATTGGATTTAAGTGTTTATCAATGTGAGTATGTCTTCCCAAAGTACAGAATTTAACTTGAAAGTGTCTACCCCAAGTGGTGGTATGAATCCCATATTATAATGGCTCCTAGAAATATGGAAGAAGTTATGATGCACAATAAGTAAAAGTAATATTCCAGAATTGTCATGGAAAGCTCATAGGAAGGAGGTAGAAGGGCAAGGCAATGCTGGAGTAGGTATTCAAAGTGCATCTGACAGACCTAGTAGATGATCATGTTTGACATGAAAGCCAGTGGACATAGCATTTATTGAGGCCATGAAGTATGTGCAAAGGGGATATTACCAACATCCGTATTGGATGGCAGCTCTCTGGACCAGAACTTGCAGAAAAAGAGGCCGTTATAGATTTTGACCTACTTACATCAGTGTGAATGATAGATCCCCCTCCAAAACAGAACTGAATGACAGTGCTTAACTGTCAGAACCCAAGGTGGTTGAATTAATGCTATATCAGAATAATATTCAAGGAAGCTGGACCCATAGAGAGTCATGGAGAGGCAAGCAGAACACAGTGTCCATAGGGGAAAAATATCCAAGCTGTCAACAGGGTACTTCTCAGCTTGTACCAGCAACTCAATTTTAGATGACCAGGAAGATGAGGACAGTCATGTCAATAAAAATTCATCATCCCTTGCCTAGTTTCCAGACCTAATCCAGTTTTTAAGGAAGATACGTTCCAGTCTCTAGGAGCAAGGCTCCCACAATTTTATTTTCTGAGTACATGGGAATTATTCTTCTAGCTCTTCCTCAAATTGACTGTGGCTATTTGCTTTGAGAATTTTGATGACCATTGTACACAGGATGCAAGTTGACACTGACTTCCAAAGACAATTCTCATGGTGAGTGTGAGGGCATATTGGTATCCGGTCATAAATGAATAAATGGAATGATCATTAATGTCAAATATATCCTGTCAATTATAGCATATTCACTAATGGTCATTTTTCTTGTCCTTGAATGAAACACCAAGAATAACACTTGAAAGTCAGTAAAATATCTCTACTGGATCTTTAGTGACTTGGGGAAGAGCTATCATGCAGAGGAGGCCAAAAAAAAAAAAAAAAAAAGTTATTGAACCAGTGTGCTGTACTCCTCAACCAAGATGAAAATTTAAAAAAAAATCAAAGATACTATTTAATCCTAGGAGTGGGATGTGGGGTTGGAGGTAAGTTTCACCCTTATGGATCTAAAGGACACAAGATATTTGTTCTCATAATATTATAATTTTATTCACTAGTCTGAACCCTAGAGAAACAAGATGGATCCTGGAAGATAACTGCAAGATTAACTCAGTAACAGTCCCTTGGCAGCTGCCATGCCAGATGTAGTATATTTGCTAGAGCAGACTAATATAGCCTCAGGAACTTGGTATGAAGCCATTATTCTGGAAAATGTGTTCTTTTCTATCTCAATCAGAAAAGACAATCAGAAACAGCTCACATTTACATGGATTCAACAACAATATTAATTTACAGTTTTGCCCCAGGGCTATGTTAACTCTTCTGCCCTCTGTCATATATAGTCTGAGGAGATCTGAACCATCTGGACAACTCACAATACTTCACATTAATCCATTACATCAATGATACTGCATTGATCACACCAGATGAGTAAGAGGTAGCTAACATTCTGGAGGCCTTGGTGGAACACATGCACTTCACAGGGTGGGAGATAAATCCTGTGAAGATTAAGAAGTCAGCCTGTTTATAACAATTTGAAAGAGTCCTAAGTAAAAGGATAAATGATTACATTCTGTATCTCCTTGTACAAAAAGGAAACATTGTCCTCCTGGGTCTTTCTAACTAAAAGGGAATATATTCACTCAAAAACTAGAGATGTACCAGTTGACACAAAAAACATTTATTAACAGAAATTTATTGGTGGATACAAATCTGAGTGAAGCCCAAAGAAAAAACAGCTCTGCAAGGGATTTTGCTAAAATGTAACAGTCCTACCACCTGGATTACAACTTCTGGTGTTGGAACTATCCGTGATGGGAGAAAAAAAATACCACATGAAATTTGTGACAATCCTGAGAGGAGAATCAAAACACAGACCCCTAGAATTCTGAGAAGATGTCATGTCACATTCAATGGGAGATCTACATGCCCTTTGAAAACTTTCTGTTGTGCTATTGGGTCCTGGTTTGGACAGAGTGCCAACTATAGGATACAAATGATAGAGGAGGAAACAGTTCCAGTTTGGCTTCCAGAAGGGTGGTGTGATAGCCAAACATGGATAGTGGAAGCATTTTATAGTGTACCTTAAAAGTTAGTGGTAAGGAACATTTTCTCAATGAGTAGGAGCTTCAGGCAGTGCAACTGGTCTTCTACTTTGTATAGTAAGAGAAATGGCTCAAAAACAGTCCACTAGATGGCCTATGCATATGATCTAGAAGTAAAAAATTAGAAAGTTGTAAACAAGAAAGAATAAAGTAGAGGCACAGAGATGGACTGAAAGGCATGCACAGAATGATAAGATGTTTGTAAATATCACATGTAAATATCCACTAGAGAACACAGACAAGGGAAGAGGTACTCAAGAACTAAGGAGATAGAATGATCCAGCTAATCATAGCCACCTAGCTATTATCATTGGCTGAGTGAGTGACACAATGGACACATTGTGTTTTCAATGGCATATATATATGAATGTTTCAGACAGCTCCAACAGCATCAGCTCCCAAGTATCCAAGGAAATATCCAAATATCCTTTGCTGTGGAGTTTCCAACTCTCTATAAAAAACTAATACTGAGCTCTCATTATGGCACCATTGCTTGAGGAGACTAGATACTTAATTGCAAGCTGACTACTTTGTTTCCCTTGCATTCTGGACAGGGCAGTGGTTTGTGTTCAAGCGGATAGACATACATTCTGCATATGGGTTTTCCTTTACTGATATTAGGGCCTGATTCAGCTCTATAATTCAAAGGTTCACAATGTATTTGGGCCACTAGCAAATTCCATTGCAAAGGAAATGTATAAATGCACCCAGAACAACAGGATCCACTGTTTTTTTATCACATACTTTATCCACACTACTGACTTTACAATGTGTTGGAACAGCCTATGAAAAGCATAGCTGAATTGGCATGTTATAGATAATAGTTGGAGAAGGGTTCCATTCTCCAAGACTCAAAATATGCATTGAAGCAAAGACAATTACATGGTACTGGATCCTTGATAAGTAGAATACATATAGGTCTTAGAATCTAGCTTAGTCTTCCTAATCTAACTCCAGGTAGACAGGGCAGCACCCCTTAACCACTAGAATGCATGCCACAGAATTGGGCTCAGGTATATAGGTTTTACGTATACTTTCACCAGAGTCCTAACTTCTGCACCATTTCTTATTTGAGTATTAAATAATTCTTCACAGGATAATGAATAGTGAGTTCATCCATTTCCTTTTAGGAAACACTCACACACACACACACACACACACACACACACACATACACCAAAAAAAAATTTACTCATTAGGATCTTCCCTTAAAATCAAAATATGATCACAAATTATTCTTAAATCAACTATGGTTTATTGCAATCTATACATGATGAACTTCTTTATATCTCTGCTCTCATTCTGTATAGAGGCAAAGTAATAGGAAATGGAGGTTGGAAGGTATATAAACTTTAGGTATTTAGGAAATATATATATTTCCTAAATAAAGAAGAAAACAAACTTTGCATTACAACATTAATTCTTCCTGCCCAAACTGACAAGAAATGAACTTGACATCCTTCATATATTTTATCATCTGTTCTCAGTGTTCTGTTACTCTACCTCCTAGCATCTCAGACCTGAGCCTATAAACTAAGGACAGGTTACTTAAATTTCAAGAAACTTACAACCTCGTACTAGAATTTTCAGTCAGTGTTTTGTCTCTTCTTCCATATTTTCAGAATTTTTATTTCCTTACGAAAAGTCTGTACAGATAAAGTGTTGAGAAAACAGAAGCAATGATAGCAGACTCACCACCTGCCCATTCACTGCCTGCAGATTTATGGCCAACGCAGCCTATTTTGCCATCTGGGTCAAAGTCATATTTTCACTGGAAATATTTTGGTAAGTTATTGCTGGCATTTTTTACATTGCAGGTGGTGATCACTCAGGTTTTATGGCACTTTCATAACTGTGTATCTGACTAAAGTGCACAGAAGCTGATCTTCTGCAAATGCCTACAGAAGCTGTTTGATGAAACAAAATGTACTCTATTCATTACATTTACCAGTGTGGGAGGTACTCCTTAAATATAAAATGCAATCCTGAGAAAGGTGCCAAGTCATCTTCCCTGGTTGTTTCTAGAAGTATAGATTTTGGTACCCATGTGTGGCATGCAAGGCTACTCTAAGACACTGAACCAAAAAATAATCTATATGAAGAGGATTTCAGAGCTGATGATGGATGTCAACTGGAAAGCATCAAAGCAACCTAATTTTGATGCTGTAGTTTTTGCAATTTTCCTGCTTTAGCACTCTTATTGGGGGGAAAAAGGTTTTAGTCTGTTTGTTTTGCTAATCATATGGATGCATTGTGAAGGAGAAATGATTATATAAAAGCAATTGGAAAAAAGAAAAGTATGAGACTAAAAAAATCAGGAGATCTAGATTCCGATAAAAATCTATAACCCGAGTGCCATATCATCTTACCTACACTCCTTGATCATCAGTCTTCTTCTCTTTTGTAAATAGATAAATGGAGTGATGTTAGAAACCACATTATTTTTGTTTTTTAGTTTGTTTTTGTAGTTGTAGATGGACAGAATGCCTTTATTTTATTTATTTTTATATGCTACTAAGGATCGAACCCAGTGCCTCACACATGCTAGGGAAGGCTCTCTACCACTGAGCTATAGCCCTAGCCCACCACAATTTTTTTTAATTGAAGAATAATTTAAATGCACAGATACTAAGTGTTCAGTGAATTTTGACAACTGTATACAATTGTATACCCAACATATCCATCACTTCTGAAAGTTATATCGTGTTTATTTTTCCGATTAATCCCTGTTCTCCACACACCCCAAAGTAATAACTTTCTGCTACTATAGTTTAGTTTTGTCTATTTTTGTGTTTCATATAAATGGAATCATCTAGCTTCATTTGCTCATCATAATCTCTGTAAGTTTTATCAATAATGTATATCATTTGTTTTTTTCTATTATTGAATAACAATCCAACATCAGAATACACAATAATTTGATTATGTTTTACTTTTTTGAATATTTGAGTTGTTTTTTTATTTTTTTATGAGTTGGTAAGTTGCTCTGAATATTTATCTACAAGTCTTTTGTAGGTATGTTTTCATTTTTTTAGGTAAATATCTTGTGTGGAATTTGCAGGTCATAAAATTGGTTGATATTATAAGAAACTCACAAATAGTTCTCCAAAATAATGGAACCATTTGGTATTCCCACGAGGAGTTCTAGTTGATCCACATCTGTGCCGAAATTTAGTATTGTCAGTGTTTGGATTTTAGGCATTCTAAGGATATGAGATTATATCTTATTATGGTTTTAATATGAATTTTCTAGATAACTCATGAGACTAAGTTTCATTTCACTTATTACCCACATGGAATTCAGATGTTCTTTAATCTTCTTCAGAAAGTAGTTTGATTATATTCTTCTCCTTTGTGGCATTTATAACTTACCTATGTAGCTTTTAAAAATTACACTAAGGTCTCACCTTTTAATTTGGAAGATCCAGCATAAGGCCTCTTTGAAATATAATTCTGATTCACAAATGAACCACTAAATTATGTTTCCTGTTTCCATTTTATGGTCTTATCTTTTATTGCCTATTCCCACTGTCTGGATTCTAGACTCTCTCTGTGGGTTTTCCATCCATTTATTACACTACACTAGAACTTCCATGATGTTACTTTGTAGCACAGTAAATTTTTCTTCTCCTAACACAACAATCATGGATCTACCTGCTAATCATGCCTTTCATTAAACCATCTCCTCCTCCTCCTTCACAAAAACATCTCTCATTTGAGGTTCATTCTGGCTTTCTTATGTTTTGTTGGTTTATTTTGTTTAACAACCAGCTGTACCTTCCTACTTGAAAGGGTCTTCCTTCCTTTAGCTAAAAAACTTATAAAACTATGATGTATATTGTCTAAAAAGAAATACAAGTAAATTTTCATTTACTTAACATCACATATGAGTCTGGAGGAGTGAGGAGGAAAGATGATTTCCCCTTTTCCCTACAAAAGGAGTGTGTTAGTGGTGTTGTGGTTTGAACCTCAAAAGATGCTCATCTGCGATCTGTACACAGGATGAACTTGCTGACAAGGGAAGGGTTAACTAGTTACCTGCAGAACTACATTTATCTGGTGTCAAAATGCACCAGCTCTCCTTATGGAATACTTTTTATGCATTAGTAAGACCCAGGGATAATGAGAAGGATAAAGAGAACACCCATAAAACTAATAGCATGTTTGTCTACAAATAATATTGGATGACTGATGAGAGTCAGCTTCCCTATCCTGAAGAAGGTGAAAACAACTGGCTTTAACTAATAGGGTCTATAGCATGCCACTGCTATAGAGCAGATGCCAATATTGGCTCTGTCTCTGACAGGGCTTTTCTAAAAGATGAGATGCACTGGTGACATCTAGTTTGGTATGGCTACCCAGTAAACGGTCAATGATTACATAGGAAAACAAGGAAGCCTTTATTTTTGTGTTCTATTGTATTCTATTTTATAGAGAAATGGAGCAGAGAGAAAAGGAAACATCATTCCTTGAAAAATACATAAAGCTTTTTACTACTGAGCAATAGAAACAATCCCAACTTTGTCATTGATGGGTAACATTTGATAGGCTGTTGAAAATCTCCCAAGAATGACTAGCTTTCCATTTTTCCAAGTAAATTGAAGGGTCCACATCACTTACCAACAGTTATTTTGTCATGCAACCCTGTTCAATCAATGAAGAGGCTGAAAGACTCTCTGTAGATAATCATTCTTCAATTTCTGATGCCACAGATTTTTCCTTACAGTTTGTGACTCTGTGTTTTCATGGTAAATGCCAACGGAGAGCAGGCTAGCACTGGTGCTTACTGAATGTCTTTCAACTTTTTTTTATGCACATTTTTTTTTGCAGTTATAATTTATAACTCAGAAATCCAGAAATTGAAAATAAAACACATCGTTTTATTCTCTGAAACATTTGCTTCCAAAATTAACTGTCTGAAGACAAAAACACAAAACATCATATTTTTTTCCTTGTCTGTTTTTCCAAAGTCTTACTCCCTCCATGGTTAGGAGTTTATGTAACTATGTCGAGAGATAAACAGGCATTTAAAAGATTTGCTCTTTATTGCAATTGGCCCAGATAGAAATAAAAATTCCATATCAACCACACAGATGTAAAAAAGAAGGGGGAAAAAAACTTGTGGAACCAAATGTAAGGTCAAGTGAATAGTTCAGAAAATAAATATTTCATTTCTAACAGCTTCTGTAAGAATTCAATAAATTTTTCCTAACACATATAAAATCTCAGAAACAGGTAAAGGGCAGCATTTTCTTTAAAAGCTAGAGGGATATTTGAATTATGGAATTATAGCATATAAGATGTTATAGTAAATGCTATGATATGCACTGAATATTTTGGATTAATGGGGATAGAATAATTGATTGCTCTTACTCTGTATTTCGATCCTTAACTTTGCTTATTCTTCAAGGAAACTGTGAATTTCAGTGCAAGAATGTTTTTCCTCATGCACAAAGTGCTTAGTTTATTTCTGCTCCTTGTTAGTTCTCATAAATGTTTACCATTTTCTTTAACCCTGAAATAGTTCTATTTTTCACTCCTTTATACAGAAAATAAAAATAATAATAGCAAACAAAGGAAAATATAAAAATAAACAGAAGATAGCACCTGCATTTTGGTTTCCCAAAGGAATAACTAAAAACACATTGTTGCTCTTACATAGTTTGTTGAACATTTCTTTTCCTTCCATTGAGAAAGAAAGATTTTCTTTCCTTTCTCTTTCTCCCTTTCCCTCTCCATGTCTCCCTCCCTCCTACTCTTCCTCCACTCACTTTTTCTTCCCCTCTCTCTCTCTTCCTTCCTTCCTTTCTGTCTTTATGCTATATAATATATGTAGCTCTCCACAATTCCACTGGCTTTTTACTCTCCTGAGGATCTTGATCTTGTCTGTGGGATTCAAGTGCATGTTGCTTTGTCTTTTCCAGTAACCTATGCCTACTGCCATCAGAGACCAAATTCTTGAGTTTCTAACTTTCTAGCAAAGTACACCTGCTGTCCTTCACTCTACAGGAGCTGCTGTTTGTTCTGATTCTGTGTCATTATTTATTGCCTGCAGTGTGAGCTGTGCTCCTTCAAGGAAAAAGGTTTGGCTTATGTTTTCTTCACAATCAATGTACAATGAATACCACTGACGGTTGAGTGATCAGGCAGGCTAAGGGCAGAGAGTTAAGGGGTTGTGTATGCATTTCAGGGCAGGTTTTCTCAGGAGTAGAAGTGAGAACAATCACATAAGGAAGTTGTGAAACATCAGTGTAGTTTAACCTCCTTTTTCATCACATAGTCTA
Source organism: Ictidomys tridecemlineatus (assembly GCF_052094955.1). Taxonomy (NCBI): domain Eukaryota; kingdom Metazoa; phylum Chordata; class Mammalia; order Rodentia; family Sciuridae; genus Ictidomys; species Ictidomys tridecemlineatus. Next base: position 56,561,500 of record NC_135487.1, read on the forward strand.
TTGCTATTATCTAAAGTCTGAATCCCAATTAAGTTGAAAATAAGCCTTTGATGCACTTCATAATTTAAGAAAAAAAATGTTTCCTGAATTTGTATGATACAGGAGTTTTTTCTGGATTTAGCTATTATGTGAAATCAAACTGGAATCAATTAGTATTAAATCCCCAAAGATTTTTTTTGTCATATCATAAGTTTCTTTCAGTTTTTATGAGAAATTAAACTGAAATCTTCATTTCTTTTGAGGTTTAACAGATATTGGATCCAGCAAATCTCTGGCATCGCCAACCAGTAAGTAAAACTCTGTTACATTCCCAGCAATACTCCAAATCTCAATGCAATAAGCTCCTATCAACTTGATGAGGCAGACAGCCAGTCTTTTCAGAGATATCACACTCCAATTATTTCTGGCAGGGGGTTCTGATATGTAATCAGAGCTGCTGCCTACAACTCTGCAATTCTTCAGGTCTGGATTCAAAGGTTCTGAACACATTTCTGGTCTCTTGACCTCTGCAGTCCAGCCCATAATTTGGTGCTCATTTCCACACACAAAAAAGAAGCAACCAAAGCTCCCCTCCCTCTTCAGGCAGCAAGAAAAAAATCCTTTGCTCCCTTCAACAAGTTCTTTAAACAATATCAACAATCTATCCTTGATATTGCAGTATATCCTTCTCAAGGTGGGGCTGGGGGTCAAAAGCATGTCTGACCCAGCCTTTTGTTAGCCAAAATGTCTACTTGCACTAAGTAGTTGCATTCAAGTCTGCCTAACTTTACTAGGTTTCTATAATCAATGGGAATTCTCTTTCAGTTATTATATTAATCTTTTCCTCTATCTAATCTTCTTTAAGGGATACCAGTCCATCAAAAGAGATTTACACAAATCAATCCCAAGAAGTGGGTTAAATTATTTTCCACAGGACTCTGTGAGTCCTATAGATAAAGAAATATGATTGTGCATGTGATACAAGGTCTCCAAATATTTTGATACACAAAAGACCACTGGAGTAGGCATGGTTAAGTGGTATCTGAAATTTTTCTGATTCATTTAATTATTATTTTATTAATTCATATAGCAAATATTTACTGACTATCTACTGGGTGTGAGTCACTGATCTAGACCAAGAATTAAACATTTTCTGGAAAGGAATAATAATATTAAGTGTTTTCAGTTGTGTAAGCCGTAGGTTCTCTATCATAAGTACTCATTTCAGCTATTGTTGCACAAAAATAGCCACTAATGGTAGCAGCTATATTTAATGAAACTTCCATAAAAAACAAATCAAAAGAATAAACTGACACTAGCATTGCTGTATGTATGTACATGGCCATAGAAACAATGTGATCCTGCAATCTGTACATATGGAAAAACGAGAATTCATACCCTATTTGAATCAAATGTATGATATGTCAAGATCATTGTATTGTCTTGAGCAACTAATAAAAAAAATTTAAAAAAGCAAAAATAACACAAGACTATTGGCCAGACTTGGTCTATAAATGGTGTTTTGCTGATTCCTGTTCTTGATACTAGTGGTAAACCAAAAGCAACTAAAACCCAAAAATCTCTGCTGTGTTAAAACTTTTATACCAGATGTATAAGTAAAGCAGGCAGTTCAGTCTTATGTGTGAAGAGAAAAATAAAGCCACAAAGAGATATAAAGAATATACATATGAGAAGGTCTAAGCATACTGTTTTAGTACAATGCTTTTCTATTTTATTCCATAGCAATACTTTCTTCTCTCAGCCAAAAGGAAGTTTAGCTCTTAATTGATATAATCCAGTCATTTGTTCAGCAAATATTCACTCAGTATTTATTGTTGTACGATACCTGTGTTATGGTAAAATGTACTTATATAAGCCAAATTTCCCATCTTCAAGAAGATCATACCATATTAGTTGGAGGGAAAACCTTGTATGCCATTAGTATCATCTGGAATTTAATAGGAATTCTGGGGACATTTTAACCTGTTAAATTAAGAAACATTTCTAAAGACTGACTTCCACATTTCTCAGTGTAGCCTTCAGCATAAGCCCACAGAACAATGAGTGCACACAGAACAATGAAAATTAAAAATGTCTTCTTTGATTGGATAGGTCCACACACTTTGATGTAAACAAAAACAGTATGTGGTCTTTCTAGGGCAGTCAATTGTTAATGTGAAGTTAGGGGGGGAGGATCACATGATGTTCTAGAAGATCACTAGGTACTCAGTTATCATTATTATGCCAGTTGCTATCAAAGGATCAAAGGGTTATTAAGATATGGTCTCTGCCTCTAGAAAATTTTTGAGAAGAAAACAATTACAAATAAGCTGGTCATTGGAGTTAATAAAAGCTCCTTTTATCTAGGGTCATGCATGTTATATATTATAATCCTCATCTTTATATACACAACATATTGTTAAACTTCTATTCTATTTTTAAGGCAAACATTTAAAGGTGGGAGAAATTCACTAAATACTTTGAGAAATTTTCATTGAGCACCTACTATGAATCAAACATTTCTGGGCACATGGGATTAGAAGATTGAGCAAGAGAAAAGGTTTTCTGCTATCAGAGGAATCTTTCTGAGTGTGAGACACAGTCATTAAGCAGAAAATTATAGCACAATGTGATATGTGCTCTGAATATTCGTGGGTGCCAAGGAACCACAGAGGATGTCTAACAGTTGTTATAGGAACGTTGTGAGGAATGGTATTTTTATGGACCCATGAGGACACCATAGGTTTTATATAAGAAAGGGGAAAGTGAGGAAATTTGGGGCTGGGAGAAAAACATAATGAAAGCAATAAGAAGGGATGAACATGATACTTTGAATTGTGGTATCCATGAGGTGCCTCTGGTGAATGGGAACCCTGGTTTGAAGGGTATAGGGGTACAGTTAGGATGTATTTTATTAGATGGTAAAAAGGGAATGACTTTAGGTTGTTGAACAGAGAACGAGAGAAATAAAATAGGACGTTGGGAACACAGGACTGGCATGAGTGCACAAGAAGCATTAGCAATGTAGAGATTCATCTGAGTAACCGGCAATAATCACAAGCCTAGTTGAATGTGGTAGGAAAGGAAAGGAGGGCAGAAACTGAAAGACAGTTCAAAGAGAAAATGACAGGACTCAATGACAGATCGAATACTGAGTTTGAATGAGCAGGAAGAGTAAAAGATAGCCTGGAAGAATGGTGATACCAGTGACAGGATCAACATAGCACCTCGAACTGACAACCAGATGATCAAAGTGACACCCCTCACTTGTGCCATATGTCTGAAAGCTCATCATCAGAGATATGAAGCTGAAAGGAGAGTTGTCTCTAGATTTTTCTTGCTCAGGAGTACATGGGTAAATGATGAACTCTTACAAAAAGAAGCCCTCTAAGGCACTAGCTGATGTGACCTCATGTGTCAGACTGAATTAAAGGCCCATAGAGTGAGGGTCAGCTCTGATGTCTATACAATTTAGAACTGCAAATAGATATCACATTCTCCTTGTGAAGTTTCATCCAGGTCACCTATAAACCATAATAAAACATCAAATAACAATACTTGGTAGGCCCTCAGTGAAGATTTGTTGAACTGGTCTGAGGATTGGGGGGTTAACAAGACCGTGGAGACTTTACAATGCAGTTTAATGATGCACACCATGAGGACAGAGTGGAGAAGGAATAAATTCAATGAACCACAAAGCCAAGACCCAACTCATCAAAATGGGACCACTTGTTCTGATACTTGTGTGTAAAGCGCACTACCATGACAAATTGGAGAAGTTCAATGAGAGAAGTCCATCCTATCTGGAATTTGATAGGCTTAAATAGTGGGCTTTGACCAAGTGGTGTTGACTACAATATGTAGGAACAGATAGTATTATTAAGAAATTATTAACATATTTTTAAAATCAATGTAAAAAAGAGCAAGCAATTCCTGGATCCTGAAATTGCAATGACATACCTAGAGAGAAAAGCATCACGAGACTAGAGATGTGACCCAGAGGGAATAAATTTTCTTTCTTCAACCAGTAAGGAGAAATTACCTGTTTTCTTCAAAATGAGAAACTAGTTTTTGAGTTGATTGCAAAATAGAATTGTGATTGTTCACCATTTATTTACTTGCAGTACTATAAATGTTAAAAATAACAGAAATATTATTAATATTTTTAACTAAGAAAAATACATATTGTACCTGCCAGTAAGAAAATGTTGGGATTTTTCTTTGTAACAAGAAAATAAAATAGACCTTGTAAAATTCTCAGCCAGACACTATTGTTTTCTGAAGGCAAATGCCTTTAACTCCTACCAATGGTCCCTTCTCAGGAGTTAGGAAGAGAAAATTATACACTGTGAGAGAAGAGAAAATTTATTTCTCCATGGTTGGTCAAGCCTAGAATTCTCAACAGAGAGAATCTTTCTGGAAGAAACTAGTCTTTTTATGAGCTGGAGGCAATGGAGAAGAAAGCAAAGCTGCATAGAAAACAAATGGCAAATGCCGTTTTGAGCTTGGTCTCTAGCATTTTGGTGCTTAGCCTGATTCTCTGAGCTGTCTCCAGTTATACATAAAGCTGGTTCAAGCTTTCAGCATCCTGACTTGGGGTTATGAGTGTTCTAGATCTGGTGTTACAAACCAGCTGCATCAAATTCATGCTGTGTTCTCTGCAGAGTGGGTTTAAGAAATTTGGCCCCAAATGCCATTCTTCATGTGCTTAATTATTTAGACCTTTTTTTTTTTTTTTTTTTTTAGATCTTTATGTTCATTTCCCTTCAGATCCCATAGCAATCTCACTGCGGCATGAGCATAGCATTTAAACTAGGTTTCTAATTAGTCTGCCTCCTTGTGAATAACTTGTCTTACTCTGTCTAAATTATTCAGGTTAGAGTTGTTTTTGAAATCATGGATTATTTTTAAATTAATTACATAATAGTGCCAAGCACAGGGCCTAGCATATGGCAGACACTTGATAAAATATTTGTTGAATCAATAAATGAGTTTCACTTTAGTCATGGATTTTGGCCTACATTTTCACAATGATAACCAAATAAACTGCCTTGTGCTAGAATGTGTAGCCAACTTTACCAACATTGGCATTTGCTTCACAAAATTTGCTTGATTCATAAAGATTCAGATATGAAATAAAGAGAAATTCGCCTCCAGACCTTCATTTCCTGGTGTTAAGGTTAATTTTATATGTCCAACAGAGTGGGCCCTGGAGAGCCCAGATTAAATCTTATTTCTGGGCATATCTGTGAAGGTGCCTGCAGATGAGATAAGCATTGAAAGAACTGTAGAGTTAGTAAAGGAGATTGTTCATGCCAGTGTAGTTGGGCATTATCTAATCCATTAGGGTCTGAAAAGAACAAAAGACAGAGGAAGGAGGAATTTATCCCCTTTTTATTTTCTGCCTTGCTTAGGCAGGAACATGTCATCTCATTTCTGCCATGCTCTCCCTGGGATTTACACCATCAGTTCCCCTGGTTCTCAGGCCTTCAGGTTCAGATTGTGCTATATCAGTAATTCTTCTAGGTCTTAGATGGCAGATCATGGAACCTCTCAGGCTTCACATTGTGTGAGTCAATTCTATATATATCGTATTGGTTATTTTTTTTGCTGGAAAACCTTCCCTAATTCAACTGACAATTGTTTAACCTTCTCCCTTCTGAGCGGGACAAGCCCTGGGTATAAAATGACTTAATCTGGGAATAAATGCTGGTTTATGCCATTACTATGTTATTATAATAATTTTTCTTTGTTTTTTTCCTGAGAGTATGATACTGATCAAAGAGTGTTGTTATAAGATTACATGAGATAACACATAATAAATAAATATCAATTACCTGCGTGTACAAGAAAGCACCCAAAACTTGGTAACTTACTTATTTTAGATCACAGGTTTATGACACAGCTGGACAGTTCTACTGATCTGGACCAGGCTTGGCTGATTTCAGCTAGACTTTCTCATGATCTTTTTCTGGTAATTTGCTAAATCGCATGTCTGGTATTTGGCTGGATGCCAACCAGTGTGATGGGGGTAACAAGACCACATTCTTCTTCTTTGTTTTTAATATGGCAGAGGTTTAAGACCCAGAACTAATAAATGTCTCTAATACTCTTCAGATCTCAGAACAGGCATAATGTGGTTTCTGCTAGATTCTATGGGTTAAAGTTAGTCACAAGGACAGCGAGTAGTAATGGACTGAGAAAGAGATTCTGCCTCTTAATGGTAGAATCTGCTAAGGTACACTGAAAAGGGACAAGGACAGAGGGAATAATAGAGAAAATATACTCAGTTTTGCAATATATCACACCATAAAAATTATCATAGAACCTGCATACATAAGCATTCAATAAATTGCTTTTATTGCTATTATTAGCCTGAAACCTCCCTGCTTACTTGTTAGGTTTTTCTTCACTCCTACTGCATTCCTTTTATGTTTGCAATTCCATCTTTCTAACAGAAAAGGAAGGTCAGGGTTGATTAAGAAGATGGCTCTGTTTGTCCCTTCTGTCAGTCCCCTGACTTAACTACTTCAAGAAGTAATCACTAGGGATGGCTCCTGTAATTTTCTTGAATCTTGTAGTTTCTAAATCTTCCAATTCACTATTGCAGTCAAGGAAGGCACAATAGCATACCAGTTAAATGAGCAGTCTCTCCTCTGAGTTAGACTGCTTTGTTTTGAATTATGATTCTGCCAAGTTATAAGTATGTGAACTGTGCTTGTTGGTTTATCTCTTTGTACCTCAGTTTTATTGTCTACAACATGAAGTTATTGAGTTCCTGAGTTGTTTAATATCTGTGTCTAGTATATAGTGAGTGGTGGGGGGGGTTGTGTGTGATTTAATTAATTAATTTGCTTCAGTGAGGTATAAAATCAGGATTTGTGGCCTCTGGTGATTAGCAGACAAGGCAAAGCCAGTGCTGAGTGACTGAGTGGGCTCATTATCTCAGACTGCTCCAATCCTTAATCTGTGAGTATATACAGCATGTTCCACTTTTGCGTTAAATCCAAATAGATGAGATTCACTAATGTTAAATTTTGAAGGAAATTCTAAGCATACAATGAGAGTTTATTTTTCTGCTTTCTGTAGTGTAAGTTATTTGGTTAGGTTTTATTGTTCTTAAAATTCTGTTTTCTATATTCATTTTTCCTAAAACACTCTTTATCCTGTAAAACTATAAAAGGACTAACGATACACAAATAGCAGTGATGTATGTCCGCAATGATAATATAAGAAACTTTAAAAACTTAAGAGTAGTGAAATGAAACATTCACTAAAATTATTTAGAGTTAATACAATGGCAGTTATGGTTAGGGAAGATGATGCAAGAGGATGAAATATTATTTTTTCTAGTGTTAACAAGACCACCTGAGGAAAAAAAAATTGGGACTATGTAGATATCAATTTCAGAAAAGAAAATTTTAAAATTTTATTTTGGAAAAAAAATTATATTTGAAAGAGCTCACGCTAATCTAAACAACATTGTACTTTCATTTTTACCAACATTTCTATACGCATGGTATCCCTTATTGTTGTTAAACAAAGAACAATAAACAACATGTAGCCAATACTTGATTCCTTATCTGCCATATGTTATCACCTTCTACCACACTTGGGAGGAAGGCTCATGGACATGTCACACCTGATGAACAAATGTCTGGCAGGGCCACATGACTATATTTAGTGATAGTTCTAGGAAGCAAGGGAGAGAGGAAGGGAAGAAATGAAGGAAAGGGTTAGAGCACTTGAAGAACGAAAGAAGGAAGAAAAACAGAAAATCATACATATTTCTGCAAAATTTGAATTTTTCCCAATTCATTCTTATATTGGTATTCCTTGTCCTCTCCTAGCTTTCCATCTTCCACCAATACCAACGTACTCAAAAGCAACTCTCATGGTTAGCAATCCTAAGAAAGCCCTGTGACTCAGCTTCAGAATTCCTTATGCAAAGTAGCTGATAAAAATAGTAAAGCAAATAACAACTATCATTTATAGAAAGATTTTTTTATATGCCACTCACCATTCTAGGCATATTATGTCATCTTCATTCTGAACAATAGTCTGGCGAAGAAGATATTATTTCTACTGGGCATACAGCAGAGGATCATTGTTAATCAGTTCATAGGAACAGGATCCAGGTTCCTTTCATTTCAGGCCTTATTCTCTTAGTGTGAAGAGAACACTGACACTCTATTTCTCCTCAGACTTTTTTTTTTTTTTTTACTTGCAATACATTCATTCTTTTTATCTTATCCAGAACATCCAGTCATGTTTGTCACCCTCTTGTTAACACTCTACACATTTTCCACATCTCTCTTTTAATAATGGGCCCCCAGTTGAATGCAGCACTCTACTTACCCTATATAAATAAAGAGCAGATAACCTTTTGTTTCCTGCATGCACTTTTCCTTCAATATTAGAGCATGTACAACTGCAGCTTCCCCACCATTGGCACAGTCTTAATTAACATCTATTTAAAATGGTAAAGCAAAGTCCAAGAGAAAAATATTGAGTTATTGTTAATCACTCACAATTGGGCACTCATCTAATTAGGACAAATACTAAAGTATATCATCTACTTCCCTCAGTTTTTTTGCTGGCTTAATGGGAAGCACATTTTTTAAAAGTAAAATGATTTCTGACTCTTCTTGACGTTCTAAAAATATTAATGTCAGGAAAGACTATTAAATAAGACTGACAGGGTTTATTTTTCTAAAAGTTTTATAATCCCTAGATAATACCCATTTGTTCACATTATTTGAGGTACATTAATGGAAATAATATTGAAGCCAAATTTAAAGATAGGTAGTTAATATACTTAGGTAAATCAGGTCTAATATCCAGTCAGATAATGAAAATGGAGACAATATCCAGAGTGAAGTCCATAAAGAAAATGGAGTGGGATCCGGGCCTGGGAAACCAGAACACCACCTTGGGAAATTGAAATGTTAATGTCCCCAAGCCGTGCCCCCACCCCATCCTAAAGAACTATTAATGAAGTAGCTCCCAGCAAACATGGAGTGCTAATTGAACCACCCCTGACCCTTCCTGCCCAGATTACTCCTCCCTGCCCAATCTTCCACCTATCTCCCACCTTTTGGCCTTCCCATCTGTATTCTATCACTGCAGGATAGAGGAAAACAAAGGACAGAAATGTGGGAGAACTAAAAGAAGAGCTTAGATATAAAAAATGGGAAGACCTCCCCTTTTCATAGATTCCACCTTTTGGGTCCCCTTCTACATTGGGGGAAGTCTTTTCTGCTATCCTTTAATAAAGCCTTCCATTCCACTCTACACTTGCCTTGGCATGCTTCTCTGGTGTTACACTTCAGCATTCAGGGAAGCAAGGACTCATCACCCATAAACAGTGGTAACAATATGATACTTTTTTCAGTTTCTAGGTTCTAATATTTTTTTTAGCCAAATATAGTACATATTTACAATATGCATTTTGAAAAAAAAGTTATCAGGACAGTTATAAATATGTGATTTTGATAAAAAAAAAACTTTCCAAGAAAATTTATTTGCATGATACGAATAACATATAGGCTAGGTACCATTGGAAAAGTAGTGGCACATAGGTAAAATGTAGCATAATTTGTTTTTTTAAATATAACCATGACAGAAAACACATAACTTTGCATATTTTGAGAACTAAGTACTCTTTGAGAATTAGTCATAAAGTTATAAATGAACTCTTTCCATAGTAAAATGCATTTATGCATGTATACCAAACCACAATAGGAAAAATCATTATTCGTGTCAAATAAAGAATTCTTAGTTTCAAGTAAGTAAAATGATTGGTGTATTAAGTTAGTTGAAAATTCCGTTGAAAAATATTAGGTCATAATAGAAGGTTACATGTAGGATGCTGGTAAGCTAAGCTAGGAATATAAGGCATATGGTAAGTCTGGCAATGGATGTGAAGAGTTCTGTTTCATTCACAGTAGTCTTGAACTCTACTCTGTTAAACATCTTTATAAATGCTATGCAGTTGGTTGTTAATGACAGTAATTAAATTCTCAGATGAGAGAGGATATCAAGCAATGAGACATCATATAATAGTACAAAAAGCCTAGAAAAAAATCATCTAGAATTAATCAAGTGAGATTTAATCTTGAACTATAAAGGCCAGTATTTGATTAAAAAATAGATCCAATAAAAGTTGAAGTAGAATTAAAAATTGGTTTCAATAAAAGAGTTATTTCCAATAGTTAATATAAAATTAATCTGATATTCTGTGATGGTGTGAAAAAATGCAAGCTGTTTTTACAATGGCCATGAGATTGAAATCCTTATAGTAATCATTACCCCCAAACAAACAAACATTCCACTGTCTGGATGACCACATTGGGAAACTTAAGATGCTAAGAACAGTTTTACTTATTCTTTCAGACTCCCATCCAATAGAAGGAGCAAGGGCCCTGAGAGGAATCCCATGGAGAAGAGGAATTGAAAAGGAAAAATACAGTTGGATGGGAAAGGACGGGTTTGTTATGATAATTTTCTGCAACTGTTTCAAAGGATCTGAATATTTCTAAAGAAATAGTAAAAATTAAAAGTATGGAAAACAAAATCAAGAGAGAAAAGATAAAGCTTAGATAGAAGGATATAATTTTATTGTGATCAAATAGGCTACTTCTTCATCTGTAGAATTGGGCATATTATTTGCAAATATTCCAGAGGATCTCCTTTTAACCAGGGCATTTAAACTCTTCTCTTAATGAAAAATCTCTTGTTTCTGCAAGGATTTAAGTATATTTTTGAAGAAAACATATTCACGAAGGATCCTTCAAAGTGCTTCTTTTGCAATACTCTTAGAGCCCTCGTGTTGTTATTCTTTGAAGGAGATGCTGAAACTCGAGTTACATAATTATAGCTTTACAAAATAAGTCCTCTATTTTGAGGTTTTCAGTGGCGATTTCTTCTTACTAGTATTAGAATAATGGCAACAGAACATAGCTGCAGGTGACGATGTAAAAAAGATACTAAGCAAGAATGTAATAAGGCTTTTCCGTTTTTAGCCAATGTGATTATATGCATTATCTCCAGAGCAGATTTCTCTTTTTCTGTAAATACAATTCCTGGAAGCGCTTGCTTTATAGAAGGACTATGGAAGTGTGCTCAGTTTGAGCTCCTCTATCACACCTGATTTATGTGAATCAGGAAACATTTACATCAACAACATCTGTAGGATTATGCACAGTGGGCAAAATATAGTTCAGCTGCTGAAAAAGATGTTTAGGGTTTTGCTACCATAAATACTCTAAATAATGTTCAAAATCACCATGTCATTAGGTATGTATTCAAAATCAGTACTTTTGTGTATTCTGTGGTAATATTTTATCTGATATCCAGAATTTTAGAAAATAATGAAATGATTTCTAAGTAGAGTCACTCTAAAAGTCAATTCAAGGGACTGAGTCCCTTTTCAGTGTTGTCAAAACTATCTGTAGTGTTTTATATATGAAAACAAAAGTCTTAACTATTCCTTCTCTATTGTTATATTTAAAAATAAATGATTTGGGATCCTCAGCTTAATTTACTTTAAAATGTGAATCTCTTCTACTATTTAAAGGTTTTGACATTCATAGTAATTATAACCTTATTTAATTTATGGATTTGACTAAAGCAGGTTGCCCTTCATAATATGGGTGGGCCCCATCTAATCAGTTAAAAGCTTGGATAGAACAAAAGATTGACCTTGAACAAGGGGAAATTCAGCAGTCTTTGGATGTGAACTTCAACATGAGTTCTTTCCTGAGCTTCCAGCCTGATAGCTTACTCTGCATAATCATCAGATGTAAGGAATCCTTAGAGAAGAAAATTATATTAAATATGAATCTCTCTCTCAGTTCTGTAGAATAATGTAAACCTTAAATACCACTGAAATATAAATCTATTCTATTTTCAGAAGTAATGGGTAGGGAGGTATGATTACTGACTATAATCCAGTACTCAAGAAATAGCTTTTTAAAGAATATTATTCCAACAGGTTTGGTTTGCTAGTTTATTGTACACCATGGTGTTAAATCCCCCATTTGAAAGACTGAAACAGAGAAGCACTTATACTATGTCTGTAAACAAAAACCCTCTTATTTACTGTGTGTTCCAGTCATGTATGTCCATCTATCTGCCCTGGAGACCACACACTGTCATAATAGAACAATGTGTGGTTATGAGTCATCATTCTGAGGTCGTGCTCTAGAAAGGTTAGGTAACTCTCAGTAAACTAAAAACAATAAAACAAAACACCTACCTCATAAGGTCAATATGAGAATAACACATACAATGCTCTTAACATAGCACATTGGGCTGGGGATGTGGCTCAAGCGGTAGCGTGCTCGCCTGGCATGCGTGCGGCCTGGGTTCGATCCTCAGCACCACATACAAGCAAAGATGTTGTGTCCGCCAATAACTAAAAAAATAAATATTAAAAAAAAATTCTCTCTCCTCTCTCTCTCTCTCTACTCCTCTCTTTAAAAAAAAAATCATAGCACATTGTAGGAGTACGATCCTAGTTCTTAGTCCCCTTAGAAAACAAATTTCCATCCATAGATCACCTGGTTCAGAATTTTTTTTTTATCTGGGCCATCAGTCAGTCACTGTTGACGGCAGATCCCAATTATGCTGTGTTTATGGTGTATGAATTTTTAAGATTCTCACAAAATCACTTTGAAGTAGGTACTATTTCCCCCTTTTATGGATGAGGAACCTGAGGCTCTGACAGTCACAGCTCTGAAGATCACACATCACTGCTTAGCAGTGAACAAAGAATTTAATGCAGATCTAAATCAAAACCCTGCATTTTGCTTTGGAGCTCACTGTCATTGTCTGTTAGATGATGGGTAATAGGCATTTGCTACTTTGGAAATCACAAGGGAAGTTGCAATTGATCACAATATTCTGTCCTTTTATTCCATTTTCATGCTGCCTGATGATCTGGCACTGACGCACTCTGGGAGTTAGAAGTCTAGCTGTTCTGGTTTGTTAGTCAGTGGAAAAAAAGTGAAAGGGAAGGTTAGGAAAGGATGGTCCCTGGTGATTTTTTTGAAGAGAAAAATGCACCGCCTATCTGTGGAGCTTAATTTTTAGATTCATCATGCTTGGACAAGATACAGACTATCATGGGCGGCACTTACTTAAGGCTTGGGTCCAAGAATCTAAAAACAAACTGTGCTCTAAAGATTCTTCTGGCTTTCTTAAGTTTGATAACCAACCAAATGAAGAAATATTAAGAACTTTCTCCAAAATTTTACAAGCATTTTATTATCAGTAATAAAACTATACTATTATATACTGAAAATGTGTTTTCATCTACCATGTTATATGTATCTTTCAAATTATCATAGAAAATCTTCCTGCTTGCATCTCAGTTACAGTATTATTAGGAATTCCATGAAAGGGAAAACTTGAAATTATTAATCTAGCTTTAAATATTGCTTCTAGTGTAGAGTGACTTCTTCCATTGCCAAACACATTTAAAATTCTAGAGAGTAAAGCATTTTATTTCTCAGATGTGCCTAACAATGTTATCATTAAGTTACCATTATCTTAACTCAAGAAATAATGTTATGGAGTCTGCATATTGATCTTTTGCAACCAATAGATCTATTATTCTCAAATACAGAATTTTGTTACCAACTTAAATATGAAATTACTCTATTATTATGTGTGAGATAAATGATTATTCCTGGATCCAGGATAATAATGCTATTTTTAAAACTGAACTTTGGGTAATATTTCTATCTTTTATATTTTGTAAAATTATTTCACATTTTTAAGGGAAAATAATTGTGGCATTGCCTCAAGTGTCACATCAGGTACATCCGAATGGCAAATGAATGTCATTAGAGTGCCCATTAGGGAACTCACTTTGATTAAAGAGGACATCCATGCCCAAGGACAGCTGCTGTCATAGGTTTCCAGGCTGAAGCAACATCCTCTTTGTGGCATGGGGACAGAGAAGGGCTTGAACTATTGCACAGAAACACAGGGTCTCTAATCTTTAGAGAGAAGCAGATTTAGATATGGAAATACAACATTTGAAGATAAAAGCAAAAATTGTTTTAAAAGAACTTGTGACTTGCTTGAGTGAATTTGAAACACATCCATTTCCCATTAGGCAACAAAAGAGCAGAAGTGGAGGATATTGACCCTTGTGCACTAAAATGCAATCAGAGAAGGTGCTTTCTAGTCATTTCATACTGACTGAGGAAATCTACCAGGTGAAGGGTGATCAGAGACCACTTCTGTATCTCCTCTATGTACTATGTGTTAGAAGGGAATTATCTCGGAACAAAATAGATGCTGAAATTTAAGTTACATCATGTTATTGCAAGAGACAGTCGATAACCATCAAGGACATGAAATACTTGTAGTCCTTAAAAAGACCAAGAATGAAGAAGGTAGTCTCATTAATGAGACCTGAAGCCAATCCAAAGCAAGACTTTTGAACAGATATGTTAGTTCAGCATTTGAAAATTTTCAAATTGAACTATTTTCACACTTCATTGTTTTTCTAAGTGAAAAGACAAGCCAGGCAGTAGATACATTATCTATTAGAAACAGAACCACTCCATTAATTCAATATTCTGGTGAAAGCTTAACGTGTCTAATTGGCAGGAAATGCAAAGTTTAAAATTGGTGATGTGATACTGTGCTGGGGATACATACATTTCTCACTACATTTCTTTCGGTCTCTCCAGAAAGTCAGTCTATCCTTTTAATTGAACTTGGGAGGGAGGAAAATAGAGGATGTCAGACTACATTCATTGATGAGTGTCACATCCAATTGCCACTGTTACCATAGGGAATGAAACTAGGTTAAGGGGACAGGTTCTGTATTTTTTAAAAATTACCTGCCATGTATTTTTTTCCCAAATGTCAGGTGGCGGCCTCTATTAGAAGTATACCATTAATCAAACTAATGAGAACTATGGATGAAACCATCTCTTAACAAAGATATAATACTGCAGAGGGGAAAGGAGTAGAACGGAAGAATTTTATGAAGTAGGCCTTCCCTCGTGACCACTTGGGTTTGAATCACACCACAAAGGGAAAATCAGGGCCTCCTGATCCTCAAAAACTGTTTAATGGTTCCTAAAGGATAGGGTCATATTACCAAATCAACAGCAATTTTACTTATGGTGAAGGGAAAAAAGAAGTCACACTTGCTTTGCCACTATTAGGCATTTCAAAACCAACCTTAATGGTGCAAACCTCATTGGTGATCTTTCAGGTATTGAATAAGCTGCTAAAGACAGGAATCATGATCCTGCAATTAGCAATTCCAGGGAGACTATCCTTGAACTTTTGCACATATTAAAACTACTCTTGAGTTGTTTTGCCTTGCGTGAAATCTCAACTAGCAAGAATGGCCCAAGGAAGGACTCTATGCTTTAGATTTGATAAGGAATAAGAAGTTCCTCACCAGCTGTTTCCAACAGCTCCTGCTGAGCTTAATAGATGAAAATTGCAAAGAGTTTAGAGATGAGATGAATGAGGGAGGTCAGATCACGAACACATAGTAACTTGCCTTGACCCAAACCATGAAAAAGACTATTTTACCCAACTGGATACTCTGACAGACATACCTGAACAGCTCTACCAAGGTGGACAGCTATGTTGCATCCAAGGAATTGCCATTCATAAGAGTTCACATATGCAGACAGAAATGACTTTAGTCTCTGGGGTTTTGACAATATCTATTAAAAATTTTCTTAATATGAGTCAATCAGAATTCAAGAAAGATACAGGTTCAATGTTAAAAATGATATATAATGGTTCAAACAAATTAGAAGTCACTACATTTTTGTGAAAATTGCTTTTAATAATCAAGAACTTACATCATTTTAATTGCAGAGCAGGCAGTCATATAGAAGCTTTTTGTGTTAATTTTGACATAATAACCAAAGTGGATAGTTTAATTTTCATTAATTTTGATAATTAACTATATAATCTTATATATCTGCACAGATATATTTTACATTTACAGTCATAAAGTTCTACTGTGATATACAAAGTCATATTGTGCTAAATAAGCAGGCATAAATAACAAAAAAATTAGTAAATAATTAAATTATTATCATACTTATGAAGCAGAAAAAGGAAAAAATAGAAAAAGGTGTAAGAAAAGAAACAACCCCTAAATAAATGGAGTTCTCTAACTCAGAGAAAACAACCCCCTCCCCCAAGTTCTTCAACAGATACCACCAAAACTAAGTAGTAACAACAAAACCAACTACTAAAAAGTAATAATATTTATCAGGTACTTCTTATTTGGAATGTCTATTCTAAATATTTAACATTCAACTTAATTTCCACAACAATCCTACCATAGGTACTCTTATTATCACCATTCATAAACAAATTATTGAGGCAGAAAGAGATCAAGCTGACCCATTCACAAAGCAAAAAGGTATAGAGACAGACTTGCCTCTTGCTACTTGACCCAGGGCCTCTGTTCCTGTTTCTCCTGCTCCTTCTCTAGAGCTGTCTTTAGATAAGGAAAAGTTGCCCTCTCAGCTCATCAAAATTCTTCTCATAGAAAGCAGTTTAACTCAGATTGCTTTTCTAATACTAAGTACCACAGAGTGCTATTAGCCACATCTATCTTACACAACAAGAGGTCTTAACTACTCACATGATTATCTTTGTTCTTTAGAGCTACAAATACATACACACACACACACACACACACACACAACATACACACACACACGAAGACTATGAAAGTTAAAAAGATTGCTGACATATTTTCAAGGATATGTTTCCCAGGGGGAAAATCTTAAGTACATGATGAAGCTAGTCACTGGCCACTCTCACCTTCTTTTCATGGAAAAGACAGAATACATTCAGATGCTCTAATCTTTAAACTGTAGGGCAGCTAAAATTATAATCTTGCTGGGCTAGGGTTGTAGCTCAGTGGTAGAGTACTCACCTTGCATGTGGAAGGCACTGGGATCGATTCTCAGCACCAGATAAAAAATAAAATAAAGGTATGTGTCCATCTACAACTAAAACAATATATATTTTTATATACAAGGATATTTATTATAATAGCAAAAAAATGGGAAATATCCATGCTCTACAAAAGGGAACAGTAACATTCATAACCACTAGATGTGTTTTCAAAGAAAGTTTAAAAATGGGGAAGGGTGAGCCCATGACAAGACTACACACAACTGCAGTACAGACACTGGCATACAGAGGATCCGTATCTTGTCTCATTTTAAGGTGTGTGACTTGGAGATGGACCACCCAGTTGTAATGTTTGTTTGAGTCTTACAAGATCCTGACTCTAAAAGATAAGCTGGGGAAAACTTATGAGATAATCACAGAAATGTAAACACTGACATATAAGTTCATTAAGAAATTACCATGGGCTGGAGTTGTAGCTCAGTAGTAGGGCACTTGCCTAGCACGTGTGAAGCACTGGGTTCAGTCCTCAGCAGCACATAAAAACAAAATAAAAGTATTGTGTCCATTTACAACTAAAAACTAGTTTTAATTTTTAGGTGCACTAAAGGTACCATGGTTATGTTTAACAAAGACAAGATACATACTTAAATATGTAGATGAAATGGGAGTTTTCTTTTATTAAATCTACAGTGGTAGAATGCTTGCCTAGCATGAACAAAGCCCTGGATTCAACCCTTAGCACCAAAAAAAAGAAAAAAATTATTTGGGATGGGGTAGGGGTGGTAGTAGGGTATAGACAATATTTTTTAAAAATAAAATCTTGCTTATTATCTTGGGTGTCATAGTTATCTATAAAGACCCCAACACTCATTTTTCAAAATTTTCTCAATAAAGTTCACTTAAAAATAAGCCCAAATTGGGCACAGTGGTGCATGCCTGCAATCCCAGATACTTGGGAGGCTGGAGCAAGTTCCCAAGTTCAAGGTCAGCCTGAGTAATTTAGGGAGACACTGTCTGAAAATAAAATATATTTTTTAAAAAAGGCTCAAATGTAAGTTAGTGGTAGAGTGCTTGCCTAACATGTGTGAGGCTCTGGGTTTGTTTTCCAGTATCAAAAAAAAAAAAAAAAAAAAAAAAGAAGAAGAAGAAGAAGAATCTAAGGGAAAAAAAAAAAGTCCAATGCTAGAAGCACTGGAGGCTGAGATTTTTCTTGAGAGTTAAGAATACAGTTTAAAGTCACTTCTGATTCAAGGTTTGGGAGAGGGTAGTATCCATGATTATGTGACATGAAGCTCCCTGTGTTTATCCTAAGCATCTATTCCTGAAAATTTCAATATGAGCACCTGTTTCCTATGGGCCTTCAGAAGTGCTGAGTTAGGCTATTTTTGTACAGAAGGGAGTTTTCTTAACAGATCGCTTTGGCTATCTACATGACAGCAAAGGAGTATTTTGGCAGGAAACTACACAACACAGCAGGATACCCTGGTTGGAACAAAATGTTTTTATGCAATGTGTTACCAGGGGAATTGGTTTGCATGATGACATTACCGCCCACACACACAAGCCCCGGTTTATTTCCTGATCAAATGAGCTTTTTCCTTTCTAATATTTTACAAATACATCCTGGGCCTATTTGCTGAATAATTTAATAAATGGTTTTGATGAATTATATTGAACCAAGATTTTTAAGCATTATCAGCAAGGGGTGGGAAGAAAATGCAAATTTTCTTTAGAAACTGGCATTTTAGTTTTAATTAATATTTTTACTACACTTACAAGACTAGTGCTCTAACCCCTGAGCTTTGAACTGACATCCTTTTTTATTACATTTAGACATAGCACAATTCTTGTATAAGGAAACAGATAAAACTCTTTAATTCATATGTATTTTATTAAAGTCAATCAACACAATTTTATCAGGCTCTGACTATGTACAGCAGTCTGTGTATGGTCACCAAGGTGCTGATGTTGTTTAGTAAAAGAAGAAGGTCTTTATGCAAATTTAACACAAGGTAGGTAAGAGAAATACAGGTGAAGTAACATGGTAGCTCAGTGAAGGAAAAAAAATAATTCTGATAAAGAAAATGGGAGAATCATTATAGGTAAAGTGGCATTTGAGCAGGATTTTAAAATGAGCTTATTTTACCCATTTTTCTGCTTATTTGGGATGCTTAATAAGATAGAAGACTCTAGATTTAAATGGTGTGGATTTGTATTCTGGGTTTATTCCATTAGCAGTTTTGTGACCTTAGACAAGTCATATAACTCACTTCACCACACTTGCAAAACGAGGCTAAAAACAGTCCCTTTTCCATGGTGTTCTTGGAAAGACATATATACTTATTAGACATGTATCCAGGAAACAGCATTCAAAAGTGTCAGGGCATAGATTTTGGAATACAACACTGTTATATATTAATCATAAAACTAAAAATCAGTATTTAGCTACTGTCCAATTTTCTATCTCTTTTTTATGTTTTAAATAGGTATAATAATTTTTCTTTCATTAAATTGTTATAGGGAGTAAATACCAGATGTAGTGTCCATAAAAACAGTCAAAAAGTCAATGCTAGATAATAATGACAAAACATTGTAATCAGATGAAACAGCTAGATTTTATAGGGCCTTGAAATACAGGCAATATAAAATGGTCAAACTTTATATATCAGAATTCACAGGCTAACAGCCTGTCTCCATAATCAGTTTTTCAACCCAAATAGAATTTCCAAAATTAGGAAATTTAACATATACTTTGCAAAAATTTTTCCAAAAAATCCTGTATTTCCATACAAAAGCAGTCAGTTAGAACTAAGTCCTTTTGGAGGTTTATCAACAGCCTCTCCATGCCAGAGTCTTCACCACTCCCTATTACCTCAATTCTATTCAACTCACTCATTTTGTTACATGCATGGCCCATTTAGTTTATACTTTAATGGAAAATCAACCATGATTGATTTTTTAATAATAGAGGATGGTTTGTTCAGGTACTTTCAGAAGTATTACAGCTCTGTAATTTGTAGATTTGATTAGAGAAGAACAAGATTGGAGGCAGGTAAATAAAAGGTTTTCAATAGTTTAGATAAAAGGCACATAGGTCAAGTTAATAAAGAAAGTATGTGGAAAAGAGTTGATATGAAATGAATCCAAAGGAATCACAAAGAGTAATTTGCTATCTGGGGGGAAAAAGAGGTAAAAATAAAAACTTATTGTAGTGTAACTAAAGGATGAAGGAGTACATAACAGAAATGGGATGAAGCAGAGTATGACTAAAAATAGCAGAAATTTCAATTTGCAACAAAATAAATTTGTATACTTCAATTTAAGGCAATTTCCAATAATCATGAGTCATGGTAAAATTTTATGCTGACTTTCAGAAGTATTTTCACCTCCTAATCAATAATAATAAACTGTGAGTCTTCATGGCAAAAGTGAAAATACATCTATATAATCTCAGAGCTTGGCAAAAAGTATGCCCTCAGTAAATGTTTATTGAATTAAATTATAGGGAATATACATAAATTTTTATCAGTCTTAGAATGTTGGCATATTTTCACAGATCCTACTCATAATTTTGCTACAACTGAAATCACTTGCTGTTTTAAGCTTGATGAATTCTCAGATATAACTGTACTCTTCTTAATTATTCTACATGAAGTGATGGTGACATACAGGAATTTAATGTTACTATGTTATGCTAAAGGATAATCATGAAACTTCCAAATTCGTCAAAGGTAAATGTTGGTGTTAAAATTTTGTGTCCAGTATAATGGAATAGAATTCCACCAAATTTTGCCTCTTTCTTGAAATTTTCATAAGCTATGTAGCACACTAGTTAATTAATTAAGCTGAAAGGAGGCAAAAATGAATAGCTCTCAGTAGAGAAAACTGAAGGTGAACTGAATATATTACCTTGATTCTTTATAGTTCTAGTTATGCTTTTTGGCTTCTCTGAATTCACAGGCTTCCCCCCACCCTCAGATACACAATAGCAAGATCAAGAAAGGGATTAACAGAAAAAGAAATTAGCTAGAGAGTTTGTTATTTGCAGAGCAAAATTGTTTCACAAAAAGTACCCCAGGTTTTCTGTGGTGTGGTGTGGAGACGATTGCATTTATGGGGCAGTTCACACTTGGTTGTTAGCACTGCTAGATGTCTGCTTTCATATGAATGTGCTTAGTTCACAGCACACGAGCAGCTGACTTGCTGACTATAAATTTTTTCCACTGTGAGCACTAGAATTTCTTCTCCTAAATGTGAGTTCTCATAGTTCAGGCCAAAATGATATTTAATCTATTTCCAAATCTAGTACAGTTCTTAGAATACAGTAGGCTCCCATCAAATGCATATTGAGTAGATTAGTAAATGGATAAAAGAATATTTTGTTATATTTCTATTTCCTGTCATATCGTGTATATATTTCTAATAGGGCATTCAATATTTTAAAAAATATTTAAATGAAAGTTTATCTAACTCAACATCATAAATTAACTGGTCAGTCAGGAGGTGATGAGAATTATAATCTTAAGTATCAAAACAGCAGTCCTGACAGTCAATGTTCACTGGCACCAACAGCCAAACAGTTGGGGAGCATTCTATTACTGCACAAGGTCTACTTTGTAAGACTTTGAGTTCACCTTGTTCTTGACTCAGAATTTTGTTGTTTGAATTTAGGATCCTCCACACTTATCTTTAAATAGTCTCCAGTGAATACCAAGTTTAGGCATGTAGAAGTTCTATAAATCACTTTCCTTGCCCAAATTCCCTGTTCAAAATGTAACTCAGTTGTGTATTTCCCTATGTGCAGTCTGTCAGGTCAAACTGCAACCCGTTTCATTTTCCTTCAATAAACTCAAATCCCTGACCTGCCAAGCTCCCTGTAAGGAAACATGGCAATTAGAAAGCAAAACAACTTTTATTCAATCGATATGCAATTGCTGACAAACTACATTTGTATAATCTTTGGTTTTTCCTAGTAGACCTTGAAGAAACTTCATTTTTTTTTCCACTGGAAGTTATTTGGAAGACATTTAATAATGATTTTATTTTTCTTTCAAAATGAAATAAATGAATCCAGAGGTTCCCTTGGTCCTAGGAGAAAAAAATGTTGATTTATGAAGCGGAAATAGCCAACTCCACTCTGGAGGAAGCCTCCATAGCCATTTAACCTCTAAAAGAAAAATAAAAACTCCTTTATAATGTACATTGGCATTTGGAAGATGCTGAAGAATTAATTGAAAAAGATGTTTGATACTGAGACCAGATTGTGTTAAGAACAATAAGTCTGTGGTTTTGATTATGCTTAATCATCTTTATGGTACAGTAACCATAGCTTTGACTTATGCATTCTTAAGAGAGTCTTAAATTTAATAATGTTCTCTTAGATTTGCATTATACTTTATTTTAAGATACCCAAAGCATTTTAGAGGACACAGGTAATATTTATGCCACTATGAAAAAAAAACATCGTTATGATAGATGATTGGGGTGGCAATGAGGTGAAATTAATTCTACTAGGAAATGGCTGAATTCACAAAACACACCTTTTGTTGGAATATGCTAGAAATTTCATGCTCAAGTGTATAATTATGACCTGTTATTCCAGCAAGCAGATGTCATTGTATTCTAGTTTCCAATCATACTCCACAGCCCCTCTAGGTGGCCTAGCAATGCTTTTTACAATTCTCTGTGTTGGTGTGCTACATCTGCTGCACAGGATATGATTCTTTTTTGTCTCCCTACAAGTCTTGGTGATGAAGATTAAGGATAGGGCCAAAAAAAAAAAAAAGTCAGATAGTTATGATATGCTTGTGTTCAAAGTACTTAGATCAAATAAATGAGAAATAGTGTCCATTTTCAAAACTTGGTGAAAAACAACCAGTTATATACACAAGTAAGGCCCCTACCAGGTGATACATACACCAAATGACACAAGTTCATAGAAACTTCTACATAGTACTAAGGCATTGCAAGGGGTAACCTTGCTTAGGGAGCAAATATCAGGGAAATCTTCATGAAGAAGGAGTTCTCCTAGGAGCAAACACATGATCCTATAGAAAATCATTGTACTACTTATTTATTTATCTATTAATTTCATTCATTTTGTCCATTTATTCATTCATTTAGAAAATGTGTTCTCTACAGTGTGCCATATCTAGTGATTAGCAAGATTTAGTTCCTTGTTTACAGGCACACATGATCTAATGCACCTTACTTTATGGAAACAGAAAGGACTTTCATCTAATAGTTCTTGGCTTAGGAAAGGGAGTATAATGAAAGGCTGGAAGGAGGAAATAAAACAATAGTAAGATAAACAGAATTCCGCCCATATCCCTATGTCCATTCATCTAATTTTTTTGTCCATTTTAACATTTATTGCCTGTCAGCATATTAATTGTACAAAATAAAAATTTACAAGTGATAGCTTAAATTTCAGCTCCTTTATGAGAAACTCACAATCTAAAGGAAACCTTTAGTGCAATGTAGATTATTTTAGTTTTCATTAGTGTTGGTGCCACTGGGATCTGCTGGTATTTGGTTCATATTATCATGAATTAAACCAGGATAGACAGGGTTTTCATGTATAGTTTCTATGGTGTCAGGAAGAAACAGGGGCTTTGAAATCAGATGACTAGGGTTTCCATTCTCACTCATGTATTTACATGCTGTGACCTTGGATAAGTACTTCAGGTTTATTTTCCTTCTCTGTAAAATGGAATGAGCTAGTGGGATAGCCCAGGGGTGACTTATAAACAGGAAAGTATAAACTAAATGGCAGTGCTTAGGGATTTTTACCCTCTAACTTCTAGGTGGTTATAAAATACAGTATTGATTTTGAATATAAGACAGAATTCACTGTAAGAGGGAGCTATTGAGAAGTGTCTTATGTTAGGACTCCAAAGAATTTGGCTGCAATATTTTTTTCCCCAAAATTGTCATTTATAATTTTCCTGACACAGTTTTTATTTTGTTGTTACCTAAAATATATCCTAACACACAAACTTCCTTGGTTTCATTAGAGAATTTATGTATAACCATTTTATAAATTATAAAGCTCTAAAGGAATATGTGATACAGTTGTTCATCTCTCAATTGTGATATATTAATTCTAGCCAGTATAGCTTCAACAAAGTATATATTCTACCTACCTCTACCTCAAATATTTCAAAAATTCTACAGTACTCAAAATTTTCTGAAGAATCTAATTGAAGGGATGTTTTTGTGTTTTTAAGCCTTGCTATATAAAGCCTTTCTTCTTTTCTTCTTGCAAAGCTAAAGAATTTTGCATGAATTTCTCTTTCCCTTAGGATATTCTCTAGGGCATTGAATTTGGCAGGCTTTGCTTTTCCCTTCAACTTTCTAACACCAAGCGTTGCAATTTGGCTTTCACTTTCTTCTGTCCTAATTTCCATTTTTCTAAACATATTTTCCCTAGAGTTCTATTGAAGTGGCGATCATCAATGGTCACTCTTTACAGCAGCACAAACACGTTTTGACTAGCTGATCCCTCATGTCAGCAGCCTGGTGAGGTACTGTAGAGATGTCCTTCTCCCCCACTTATCCAAAGCTCACAGTGGAAAAAGATCTTCTTATCTTTCCTCTTAAAGTTTCCTTTCTGAAACTTAGGACTCTATTGCTCAGCCTGCATTTTCCAGCTATTCTTGCAGGTAAGTTTTAAAAGCCACAATGGCTTTGACATTAGATTAAACAGACTGCCTGTTGAGCCTTGCACTTATGTGCATCTCAGAACTCACCATGTAAAACCTGAAGTTCATGGGTTTTATTGGCAAATTATTATAGTGAAAACTCGCTGATACATGTTAGTGATGGAGAATCCTATTTTAAGTTGCTGGATTTCTCAGTGATAATTAAAGAAAAGGAAAGACTCTATAGGAATCTGGGTGGTATTCTCCCACTTTTCAGGCTGCTTGAGTATCCATAATCAAGCATTTAAATCACATACTCCTTATGAAAAACAAATGAACAAACAAAAGCTCTTTTTAAATTCTAATTAGAAATAACTACTGGTTAAGCATGTGTGTGTGTGATTGTGTGCCTGTGTGTATGTATCCCATACATGTGGGGGGAAACTTATGTAATAAATATACCTCCATAGAAAAGAACTAATATTCGTTGCATTTCAAAATGGGATTATTAATTGCTCTTAACTAAACGAAAGTGGTATTTAATTGAAGATCAGTTCTGTATCAGTTCTCTTTGATGGGAAGAGGGATGTTAGACATGATAATTTTATCCAAAATTCAAAATTCTTCACCTCCTATACTCCTATATTCCCAGACACTGATATATCGTGTCTGGTTCCTTATAACATTAACTAGAAGGTCTCCCCTCCCTTCTCCTGGCTTTGTTCCCCATCAGAATGTTCTTAACTCAGCAGTGGGAAAGATCCTGTTCACTTAAGTTACATGCCACTTGGTCTCCACCCTCCTGTGGCTTCACAGCCCACTTTACACAAAGTCCAAGAACTTGTGATGGCCACAAAGGCCCTGTGTGATGATTTGCCCTCTTCCGTGCCCAGTCTTTGATCTCCTGCCTCTTTTCTTCCTTCACCCTTCTACAGCAACATTAGCCTTTCTGCTAACAGAACCCTCCAAGAATTCTTCTGCCTCAGAGCTTTGAGCTTGTGGTTCCTTTTTCCTAGTACAGTCTTTCTTTAAAAGATGAACATCTTGATCTCTTGTCTCTTCGGTGCTTTACATAAATATTAGATCATTGGTGACTTGTCCCTTGCCCATCCTATCTGACACTCCATGTTCCTCTTCCCCTTCTTGTATATGTTTTCACTCATACTGTCTGCTAGCATCCAACCCTGAAATCAGCAGATATTTTCTGGACAGATGCAGGCTTCATGGCTTCTGTTGCAACTACTCTAAACTGCCATTGTCGCATGAAAGCCATTATAGACAATAGATAAACAAAAGAACACAACTGTGTTCCAATAAAACTTTACTTATAAAAGTAGGTGGTAGGGCAAATTAGGCCTACAGGTTGAATTTGCTGATCTTAGGTGTAATGTATGACTTATTTTATTTCTTTTATCTATCATCTCTTTCTGGACATATTTGGAATGTATACTCCACAACAGCAAGGGTTGACTTACTGTTCTTTCACCACTGCCTATAATGACACATCAAATATAGCAGACTTTCAACAAGTTAATGGTTGAATAAAAGTTTCTCACTTATCCATCTAAATCTTTAGGTAACAGCACATATTCCTGAATGAACACGAGAGAAGAGAAGAAATTCTCTCCACACCCTGTTCTCACTTCACTTGGAAAATAACCAGGGACCATCTGCCATCCTCACAATGATTAATAAAGGAAGAAGAGCTGCCAACAGTCTGTTTCCAGATCCATACTGCTCTGTGAATATGAGAGCTTCCTTCCAAATTCTGCCTATCCAGGTTACATATGACCCACTTACCCTTATGGGTACACTAAAAAACTCCCAGACCTATGGAATAAGCATTCATATGTGGCTGGTCTAAAGTTCTTCTCACTAAGAACTATCTGCAAAGAGAAAGTTTGTGAGATCCAATATACTCCTGCTTTCTTTTCTTTCAGAACTTACTTCTGAGAACATAAATATTAGATCATTGGTAACTTGTCCCCTGCCATTCCTATCTGACACTCCATCTTCCTCTCCCCCTTCTTGTAGATCTTTTTACTCATACTATCTGCTAGCATGTAGTTCCATGAGTCTCTTACAAGAGACTGGTTCCATGAGTCTCTTACAAGATAGGAAGGATCATTGCACAGTATAACTATACATTTTTCCCATTTTTATTGTAAACTGACAATTAATAATTGTATAAATTTTTGGGATACACACTGATGGTTAAATTTATGAATACAATGTGGAATTATTGAATTTAGCTACTCTTTTTGTTATCTATCTCTCTGTTTTATTTTTTTTTAATTTTATTTTTGTGGTGTTGGGAATTGAATCCCAAGCCTCATGCATGCTAGGCAAGCCTCTACCACTGAGGTATACTCCAACCCATTATCTACCTCTTTTCAGCAGTTTATTCAAAATCTTTGTCTAGTAGGTCTTGTGAATCAGCTGATATTATCCAAAGACAGTGATGGGTTGTTTTCACAGGTCAGGAAATTATGATTCAAATTTACTGTGCACTTCATTTTAGTGACTAATTCTAGTGTATAATAAAAACAGTATTTTAAAAATCATTAGATTAGAATTTATATTATCACAAAATACAATGAAATGAAGACCTTTCTTAAATTGACTCTGTGAAAAACTATGAACTTGATTTGTTGAAAAGCATAATTACGAAAAGAAGAATGATATGAAGTTTCAATTCCATTCTTATGGAATTATAAGAGGATTACATTTCCAAGTAAAAAGTCCTCAGAGATTTTAATTATATCCCAGTCTTTTATGTAAAAGAAAAAAATAAATACTTACCCAGAAAGGATAAACAGCCTCCCAAATTATAAAATATTTCTGTGCTTGGAAATAGTGAACATATGGACATGAAGAAAATTAAGATAATCTTATAGAATAACATATTTGCATAATCAAATTATAATACTATAATTGGGCATCCAATGAAACCAAAAGCAAGAAGAGGCCATTGAAAAGACACACTTTTGCTAAATAATAAAAGCTAAGAAGCTACAGTGTTTAAAAATTATGGAATATTTTCTTGGCTCTGTCTTTAAGAAGCAGCTTAGTATAATCTTTCAGATCACATACTCTGGAGTCCCATAGCCTGGCCTTGAATCATGACTTCAGCATGTAACAATTGTTAGAAACTGGGCCAGGTTCTGAATTTTTTGTGACTCAGTTTCTCCATCTATAAAATGAGGATAATGGTAGTACTTAGCTCCTGTCATCATCATGAGAATTAAATGTAATACATTTAGAGACAGGCTAGCATACAATTAGCACCCTGTGCTATTATTAGAATCAAGACAGGGTGCTTACACAGCCAGTGCCTGAGTTCAGAGAACTTACTTTTTCTCTTGGAGCAGTGCTGTTTCCCTCCATGGAGGTGCTAGGAGATACGTAAGCATCTCTAGGCCTGGCAGATATCTGAGGCTGGAATCAAATTTCCAGGCCCAAATTCAGTTGTCTGCAGATTTCTCTCCTTCCCATGCTGCTCTTTCAACACCAAAGAGAGCAGGATAAATAGATCTGTGTGAATCCCCAGCCTTGGCTTCATTAGCACAATCCAGTAAGTAATGAGAAATGAATAACTTGTACTAAGAAAGATGGGTAACCTTTATAAATAAACTGATTATTTGCAAGCATAAAGTGAAATTAATTTTGTATTATTACAGGGGAGACATGAGTAAACTGCAGTTATTAGGGCATAATGCAGTCACATTAATTCAAGTTAGTGAGTAATTATCACCATTTCCATTTTTCTGTTTAACCATTTAAGGGATCTGATTCAACAGAAATGAATAAAATGAAATAGACTTCACTCCATGAAGAGAAACTATGTATTTAGATAAGGTTGGCTCCCCAGGACCTCATTTATAAAGTCATAGTTTCTCATCTGGAACATATGTCAGTTTTATATATACATAGGTGTGAATCTGAAGAAATAATTTAGGTATTTAAGACAGAATAGATATTAACTTGAGATGAATGTTGTTTTGAATTTTTATGTGTATTTTACCCTAATCTATATATATAAAATCCATGACATTGTCTTAATTTTTTCCCAATTACAAATAATAATCATCTTTTGAATGCTTCTTATATGCAGGTCCTCTACTGATCTATAAAAACAAATGCCTTCTTTAACATCCCAAACACTCTGCAAAATTTACAAAAAAAGAAAATTTGAACATAAAACCATTCATAATATAACTAGGAAGGGGCACAAAGGAGAAATAAACCTGGATGTGCTAATGCCATAGCTCATACTCTACCACACAGCTGAGCTAGAGTTCCTACTCTGTCCCCACTTTTAATATGCCACCATTCATTCATTTTCAATAATCAGTATGAGATAATTTCTTCTTCCTTTTTTCCTTCTTTTCTGAGACATCGCCTATCCAGAACTGTTCTGGCCTAATGATTTCACAAAACCATTTCAACCTGCTTCCTAAAGTAAATCTTGCCATTGCACTTCCATTAAGTGTCAGTGGCTTTCCTCTCTATTGTGTGCATTTTAGATTATGCTACATTTTAGGTGACACTGCACTGAAATCAATTATTGACATATCTGTGTGCTTCTCAAAGGAGACGCATATCTTTATTATTTTTTTTTCATTTTTAGAGTCCCAATATGTAGCACAATACTGTTCATATCATTTGCCTCAAAAGTGTTATTTGAATATATAAGTGATTGAATGAGAGAATACTAGTTATATTTCTCTTTTGTTCTCCTTCAATTAGAGTTATCACATAGTTTCCAAAGCAGATTGATTCTTCACAATTGGGAATAAAAAGTACCAGTCTTCCAGAGCCCACTGAGATATAATTGAACAGTCTGGCACCCACCCAAGGCACATAATGAATAAGAAGGCTGTCCCTTATTAATAGAATATTAAAATATTATGTCTTAAAATTTGTTGTATGCTAATAATTTTACATATTTTGTCTTTTTTAATTCTCCCCACAACATTTTAAGTTTGTTTTGTTTTACATCTTTATAGATGAGAAAATTGAAATTTGGCAAGGTAAGTAACTTTGACAAAGTCATGTAGTGGAACTCAGATACTACCTCACAACTCATTAACAAAGCTTGCCCATATGTCACTAAATTATTCCCTCCCACCATTGTTAATCAGGTTCTTCCCTCACCCATGCACTGATGGATTGCCCAGGTAATTGTCAGAGGGCTATAATCACGAGGTCCACAGGTGTCATGGCATCATCTCTTGTTGTTACTCATGCTAAGTGATTTCTGGTGATGGAGGTAATGCAATATATCCCCTGTGGAGGACACAAGCAATCAGTTACTGGCTACTAATGTATCCTGAAAGGGAGAATTTGTACCATTCTGCACTTCAGGCCAGGTTTTTGCTGTGCTACATTCTGAATAATCTAGCAATGCCTGGATGTTAGACTTAAGGAAACCATGTGTATAATTTACTGGCTTTCACTACAATCTGATTATACCTAAAAATTAGAAGGTCATCAGAGAAAAACAAGAAAATAAATTTCTCTGTGAGGGAATTGTGACTAAAGTAATTTTTCCTGATATATTGATGAATGTTGTATGGTACGTGAAAAAGTGGCAGACGGCATTTTTTATATCCTTAATTTATTGACCCAAGTGCCCTCCAGCCTCCAAAGCACCTTCATCTGACAGAAATTAAACAAAATTTCAAAGAAAAGGGCAACAGAAGACAGGAGCTATTTCCAGTGCTGAAATAGAACAGGAACCATAACAATAAACAGAAAAATCCTTCCAACAAAGCACACAATAAATAAAACATCAAAAGCACAAACAGAAGAACTCAATTAAAGTAGAAAAGTTTTCAGTCTATCCCTGAAGGACATAAATATTATTATTTATTATTTATACAGTGCTCTAGGTGCACATGCCATTATATACCAGGTTGAATATCACATGAGAAACAAAACAACAGTGTCTTATAGGGATTCTGATTTAGGGATATATCAAGAACAAGAGGAAAGTATAGACTACCCCTAAGAAGAAAGAAAAATATTGAAAACAGTGTCATGAGCTACTTTTTGGAGAATACATTTTCTAGCAAATATGTCAATAAAGAGAAGTTCAAGGACAGATCAGATATGGGTGTTTGTGTGGCTGACCACTTATCACATGTGAATAAAATATGGAATTGGGTGGGAAGGGCAAAATGGTTAGACCCTTCCAGTGGTGGCCTCCTGATTCCCTACCTTATTATTTTTCAGCATTAGTCACCTGGGGGATAAGATATGAAATGTTTTGCTAGCCATACCTGGAGGCCTGATGCACAACACTCCAGCAAATCTGGTGAGCACCTCAATGTCTGTGTAAGAATGAATCCCATTGACAGATAGCTTACCATGCATAAAACCCAGGGTTTGACACCCAGCATGGCAAAGAAGAAAAAAGAAAGTATCCCTTTGTGTTTAAAATACTTCAAGTGGTTTCTGTTTGCTGTCCTGAACAAAGACATACATCTTAAAAATATCATATTACTAACACTACTGTAATTCACTGATTTTCATTTATGTTGAAAATGTTATTTTTAAAATGTCAACATTTAAAATCTACCACAGTTTTTGTAAGTTTAGATGTTATTGGTCTTCCAAAGACTCATGTGCTCAAAGTGGTTTTAAGGTAGTAGAACCTTTAAGAGGTGGGACCTAGTGCAAAATCATAAAGTCTTTGGAAGTGCTGCCCTCAGAAGAGACTAATGCTGGTCTCTGGGAGTGAGTTAACTCTCACCATAGTAGACTATAATGCAAGACCATTGTTTTAATCAACTTTTACACGGTGTGACTAAAGGACAACTGTAGAGGGGGAAATGTTTGAGGGCTTACAGTTTCAGAGGTTCCAGTCCTTAGAAGTCACCCTCCTTGGGGCTCAAGGTGAAGCTGAACATCATGGCAGAAGAGTGTGGCAGGGGGAAGCAGCTCACATGGTGATCAGGAAGCAGAAAGAGAGTCCACTCTCCAGATACAAAAATCTATACCCCATAGCCATGTCCCCAGTGAATCACTTCCTGCAGCCACACCCCACCTGCCTCCAGTTACCAATCAGGGATTAATTTACTGATCAGATTAAGACTTTCTAACCCAATCATTTCTCCTCTGAATCTTGCATTGTCTCAAAAGTGAGATGTTGGGAGACACTCACGCCAAAACCATAAGAACCGTCCTATCTGACTCATTTGAACATGGCCATTTTCTTTCCTGTTTTTCTGACAAGTTGTGGTTCAGTTTCAAAAGATCCTTCACCAGAGAGAAATAGATGGGGACAAGGGATTTTAGACTGTCAGCCTCCAAAAGTGATTGCTAAAGAAACCTCTTTTCATAATAAGGTAATCATTTCAGTTATTTTATTATAGTAACAGAAAATGGACTAATGTCCCAGTGCCAGCTTAAAAATATACTCATTTCCTATCATATGAACATACATAAAAACAGATGCAAACAGAAGTCTTTCCTCTTACTAAAGGAAAGGAATGTGAGAAAAGAAGCACATAATATGTCCAAGGTACTGTATCTTCAGTTTAAAAAAAAAAGACTATTCAAATAATCTGAAAATCTTTAATTGAACAATAATCAGAGAAACACCAAATGAATAGTAAAATATCTCCTATTAGCAATTATTAGAAAGAGGAATTTTGGCTTTAGAGGCAGTGTTGGAATTGTTTTTGACATGATGTTTTAAAACATATCATATTCTTCCATTATAATGTCAGTAAGAATAGGCTAATCAAATAATAATGAAGAGCAGACACTTCCCTAACCATTTAATTCTTTTAATATTTCAATATTTAAAAAATGAAAAAAGTCTATAGCTATTGTGAATAATGTAAGCTGTCCTTTAAATGATGGCACAAATATCTGACCTTACAAAGTTTTGCGCATTTTCATTAAAACAACTGGGATATTAAATTTTTTCTCTTAAATGCCCTATAATAATTTTGTCTTTTAAATACTGTACCCTGTAGTAACTCCACCAATGTTGCCGTATTCATAATGAAAGTCCAGGGTTACTCTCCTGTTTAGTTTGAAGCTAATTTTATGGTCACTAAATTGTGTTCATGAGGGAAGATCTAGGACACATCAACAACTATTATATATTTTATAAACAAATGTGGTATGAAATAATAGGATAACAGGATACTGTCTTGGTACATCAAAGGCAAGTCAAAGACTTTATACCAAGAACAATAAATTAGATAAATCATTTAACTTCCCTGAAGTTTCCATCTCTGAAAATGGGAACATAACTACTTTTGTGCTGCTATAATTAAATATGACAGTGAATGAATACATTACTCAAGAAGCACCTAGATCTTACAAACAGAGATCTGATATATCAACTATGCCTGCCATGATTTGAGAGAGCCACGTTTGAAATTGATGGCTAACTCTCTGTCCATGGAAATAGTCTAGCCATGTATAGAGAACTGCCAGGTATGCTAAAGACAGAAAGGAAAATTTTATTTGGTGAAGGCATTAAAGTTCCCTTCCAATATTAATAGTGTATGTGTGCTTCAAATATGTACACTGAGTGCTATTAAAACAGTATATTTTTAGTTCCCCTTATTTAATGCCAGTTAATTATTGTATATAAAAGTAAATGAAGAAAAGCATGCAAATTAAAGAAAATAACACTTTTAGAGATCCCATGATTCTTTAAAAATGAACAATAAAATAAAATAAAACAACTTACTCTTTTATTACAAGATACAGTTCTAAAAATCTAGATGAGTCAATCTTCCAATCTTCAATTAGCAAAGTTCTAAATCAGTTAAGGTATTGCATTAGACTATCAGAGAGGATAAAGGTTTGAATAAATAAGTAAGTTCTCTTAATATAATAGTGCCATAGGTCACAATTCAAGTAAGTACTTCAATAGTCAAGAGTTCTGTAAAATCACTGAATTGAGATGATGATATTGGTTTCTGTAAGATTTAATGGAGAAAACAATTTCCATTTGATACAGATTAATGAGAATCACATAACCTGAATTATAGGGCAGGGATGAGAAGAGTACATCTATTTGTCAGATGGACACATTCAGTATTTAGAGAACTTTGTAAAAATATTTAGGGCTCTCTGTGAGAAAAAAAAAGTTATTTAAGATTAGAAAAAGAAAATTGAGACAAACATATGTTACAACATCAGAGGCATCAGTGTTTTAAGAATTAACTATGAACCACCTATAAAGTAAATAGGTACTCTGCCTTTTATGGAACAAGATGCCTTTTCTATCAAGAGAAAAGGAAGGTTATTTTCAATTTTCCTTTTGCAGCACTTGTTACATTTGATCCCTTTAATATTAGTTTAGGAAAACATGCTTCAGCAAATCAATTCACTATTGGTTGTACTCTGGAATTATTTCAGGATAGTTACCAGTTTGGGAAAGTAGTCCATCAATTCTTTGTTAGATATGACCTGTTTGATACAAAGTACTTGCTCTTTGAATGGAAGACAACATTAAAACAATGTGGTCAATAGCCTCATTTTACTGGCACATATAAGTTATACATAATCTTTGACAATATCACCCTTCCATGTCTAATCAGCAAGAAATTTAAATATTTTTCCCAAGTATTTTCTGAACCTACTCCTCCTTATTTCTCAGCAGGCATATTCCAGAAAGATATTATCATAGGAATAGCTAAATGTAACTACTATTTTTGGAA
Organism: Ictidomys tridecemlineatus; assembly: GCF_052094955.1. Lineage (NCBI taxonomy): Eukaryota > Metazoa > Chordata > Mammalia > Rodentia > Sciuridae > Ictidomys > Ictidomys tridecemlineatus. The sequence continues at coordinate 56,595,737 of NC_135487.1, forward strand.
GCAGCTAAATTACATAAAAATATTCCACTAACCCTCAATCATCTCAATTTCCTTACAATGGCCACTCCAATTTCTTGTGATACTAAGGGAACTAGAAAGACACAGTCATCTTAATTGATGAAGTAAAATACTTTTCTTTACAAATTAAAATAGGTGGTAAATAAGTAAATGATAAATAGGTCTATGTTCATAAAAACAATTATACTTCAGTGCCATGGAAGTTGCTCATAGCTGAGTGCCTCTAAAAGTTGACTTTCACTGGCTTCATAGAAAATCTACTTCTATTGCCTAATAATGTTTCAGGAATTTTCTAATATGATCCTCGTCATGTCAAACTGCTTCTTGTTCAGTGAAAACTATACCTTATTCTGAAACATTTTTCTATTCCTTCTTCCTATTTCTGCCTGCACTTTATATTCCTCTGTTATTCTCCTCTGCCCCAACACACTCACAGACTCTTCTCCCACTCCTCTTCCATCCCCAACCCTCTCACAGAAGTATGTATATAATAGACAACAAGACTTTTATCTCATTCACTCCACTTCACCCTATGTATCTTATACCTGCTACCCCATCCTATGTATCAGTTTCTCCAGGGAGTACACTCTCAGTTCCAAAATCCCATTTAGGGGCACCTCTTGTGTCCTCTCGATACACTATTTTCTTTACACTATGCCTGAAACTTCTATGTGTTCATCTGCATCCTTCACCATTTTATTTCCTATGAAGGCAGGATCCTCCCATGTCTTATTCACAGAATAATATTCAGAACCAAATAACTCTAGGATTCAAACTAGTTTAGATAAATATTTGATAAACATTTAGTGACTTGATGGGAGAAAGAAATTATAAATGAAATTAGGTAGATCCATATTTAACTAACACAAGTCCCCCAAATCTTGATTGTGTGGAGAAGGATCCCATAAATTAAAACTATGCTATCATGAGAAAATAACAAATGATTGTGAAAAATAATTCTAGAGTATGTTATTATATATAAAATAAGTGTTAAAGAAAATGGAGCATGCAAAAGTGATTACCTTCCTGAAATTCTGGAAGACAAATACAGTCCATAATACAAATGCAATTAGTCTCCTATTTATTTAATGTGAAGGATACTGATACCTAGATAGCATCGATAGTGCTCTATATGGCTTGTTATTTTCAGGTTATTACATTATGAAAAAGGTAGCAAAATAGAGGGAAGAAGCTGGAAATCTGCCCAGAAAATATTTGTATAGATAAAGATGAAAACATGATTAAAAACATAGAGAGTTTATGTTCAGGTCACATAAAAATAGAGAGTTTATGTTTTAATTGCTGTAAAGAATAATTATTTTGATTTCCTTTTTCTTATTTTCACTTAAAAATGTAAAAAATAGCATTTTTTCTGAAAAATCTATAATATGTAACAGTGGTCTTATATTACTAGACTAATCAAACTTGTTTGTATAGTTCTTATAAAGTGTTTATAAACTGTGCATTTTGAATGTGTTAACACTCAAACCACATCATTTGTTTTAAATATTTTCAAATATAGAATTCATTATTCACAAAGATATGCTAGAAAAGTTTATACAGTTTTATAGAGATTAATTTTTCATGCAAAGAAATTAAAATAATTAATGAATAATTATATTGGAGGGCTACATAATTAATTAATTAGTGTTGGAGAATGATCAATGAATTCTTCCCTGGATATTGGTGAAAGAGCAAATACTAGTTTGAAAAAAATCACCACTATCAAGGAAAAACATCATAAAACTATAGATTATAAGCCCCCCCCAAAAAAAAGAAGAAGGAGGAGGAGGAGGAGGAGGAGGAGGAAGAGGAAGAGGAGGGAGGGGAAAAAATAAAGTGTTATAAATTAAACTCATACTCTATTTACATCATGATTAAAGCTTGGGGTAGGGGAGATACATATTGCTGACTCATTTTCCTAATTCCAGAATTTGGTATGTAATGTCTTAAAGATTAGGTAATAATGTTATTATTCATTCTGTTACACTGTGTGAAATTATGTTGGCCTAGAGCTAGGTTGAAAAATCACAGACCTATGGTGTGACTATTATCTAGTTCTTTAAGTGTCTTTTTATTCATTCAAATCTGTGTGCTCAAATTTGAGTTCATATCATACTCATGAGATGTTTTTTAATGAACGTGTTAACCTGAAGGGGTGAATGTTCAAAACACTGCTGAGGCAACATGTACCCTAAATGAAATAAACTAACTGATTTTGTATGTGCCATGCCTTTGCAGGATTTTGAAAATTCACCCTAAAGGCTAGAATATTTTGTTTGTAAGAATCTTAGCTTTCATATGAATACCTGGGGATAAAAAAGCTGTAAGGAGCAAGTCTAATAGAAGTTAAATTCTATTGCAGGATTGCATTAAGTAGAAGAGCCATAGAGAAGTAGTTTTAGAGCTTTTTTCTAGTATGTGTTACAAAAATCAAATACTCCATCATCTTTGTTTCAGTGACTTGGGAGTGCAGAGTACATCTTGCAGAATGCCCTTACGTAGGCTAACTAATGTAGGTGATATATTATTCTCAGAAATGAAAAGCCATAGCCCTAGGGCAGCTCAGAAGTCAATGACCTAATCATTTTGGAAGTCCTACCTGGGTCTCAGATCTCTAAAATTCTAATGGTTCTTCAACCTCAAAATTGATAGAACAGTATTTTTGTATATTTTTGTGTCGAATGCAGTGTTGTGGGATAATTTTCCCTTGTAGAGATATCTCTAATGGTACTACTTTAAGTATCATGGGAAATGTCAAAGTAAGAATGAATTAAAGTCAATTTTTTCATTGGCAGCTCAATTGTGATTGTTGTTTAATGCTTCTTTGAAGCTCAGAATACATATTAAACAGCCCTGTCAGCTGCACACATTCTGCATTTCTGTTACATTTGTGGCCAGTCATGAAACAACATGCTTTATATTGGCATACCCATACATAACAAGATAAACTGATTTGTAGTAGACAAATCTAACTTGAGCTCAAATGATCTATTTCTACAATCAAATAAGAATAACTGAAATATCAATTTATCCTTTCTGAGGAGAATTGTGGGACACATTAGTAACAGCAGCCCCTCTTAATTTTGCTTACATAAAACCAAATACAGCAGCATCAACCTTGCATTTTTTAATTTGCACAATCCACAAAGTTTACTACTCTGGCCAACTAGACAATACAGCAGAAATAAAAATAAATAATGGAAATTGTAGGTAATGTTCTAATACTGGTAGAAAATAATAATACATGAAGATTATAAACTTCTAAGTCAACTCTATGATAATTATATGGCTAAATATTATATAAAAATTATTCTAAAGCAGAAGATGGGGATGTTTCCCTCTAGGTGCATCTAAGTCCTAGACTATGGTTTTCTGTAGTGATTTTAATGCATTTTGCTGAATTACAGTACTCTTCTAGTACCTACAGGGAATTGTCCCAAAATCCCCAGTGGATGCCTGAAACCACACATAGTTCCAAAACCCAAGTGCGTAATGCCTTTTCCATCTACACTGAGCATTCAGCACACATTATGGGCGTAACTTTTGTTTTCTGAGATATGATAGTTAAACTAGCAGGACTTTCTTCTCTTCCTCCTTCTGTTCCTTCTCCTCCTTTTCTCATTCTTCACAATTTAAGGTAGATTCATTCTTACCATAGCTCTTGACAACCTCAAAGTATGATTCTTTTCCTTTTCTCAAGAACTTTTACCTTTTTATTTAAAGGAGCAGTACTGTACAACTTCTCTTTAGCATATCCTAATTGCCAGTACCACTATTCTTGTGCTTTGAAGCTATATTAAGTAAAATAGGTGTTACTTGATTACAGGCACTGTGATACCAAGATGATGTGTCTGGTAACTGAAAGGGCTGTTAGATGATGAAAAGTGGATTGTGTATAGAATATATATGATGGTCAAAAGGATGATTCACATCGCAGTTGAGACACAGAACTACAGGCAGCTTAGAACTTATGCATTATACATTTTTGAAATTTTCCATTTAATATTTTCAGACTGCAGTAGACCTTGAATAGCTGAAATCCCAGAAAGCAAAACTATAGATAAAGGTTGACTAATGTAGCTACTTGCATATGACTTTTCAAACCATGGTTCTACAAGCTATTCTAAGAACTAAAGTAATATTGTTGTGTTGTAGACATTAACTCTGTTAATTTCTCTAACAAGCCATTTACAAGGGCTCCAGAGTGAGTGTAATAAGCAGAAGTGACCATGTGCTGCTTCCTATTTCAATGTAGAATTGTCCCTCCTGCATAATCTTCAAGATGATGCTGCACTATTCTCATCCTAAGCTAGCAGAGACAATGAAAGTAACACTCCTCTACTCACCATGCTGGACAGAACATAAACAAAAAATAAAACTTGGTTGTTTTGAACCACTGAAAACAAGATATGCCATAACATTACAGTATAATTTAATATACCAACAGATATATGTTCAAATTTCAGTGAAACACTCCTGAGAAGAGCAAACTATTAAGTGAGCAGTTTGTATAGGACCTGAAACAAAATAAGTTAACAATATATGGAATCTAAGAAATGATATAATAGCCAATATTACCATAAACACTTACTGTCATTTCTATTTCATTTTTTTTTCTCCTGAAAATACTGTAGATGGTTAGTAGACACAAGATACCTCTTGGGCTTCACGGATGCTTCCATTCAGAAACAAAATGGCCTTTATTTCATATCTCTATGTGCCTTTTCTTGATATGTCTATTTCTTAATGTTTGCATTTTAGGAATTGAAGCATATTGAATACAAGTTTTTGAAGACACAGAAGAAAAAGGACAAATAGGATATTTTGAAGTCTGTGTTTATTTTTTTCCTAATTTCATTTATCTTCTTTCACAGAGTAAAATTTATATTCACAGAATAATTTGAGTTTCAGGTTTGAAAACTAAGTACGTAAATATAGAGACAAATATATGAAATATATAAAGCCCACAGCAAACATTATCTCTAAGGTTTATTTTGCAGTATAAGTAGCTCCAATATTTATTGATAAAGAAAAAAGAAGTACAAACTTTTTAAAAGGAGACATTTTATTGTAGCATGAGTTATTGAAAAGATTTTTAAATAAAAATATTAGGTTAAATCCCTTATTTGCAATTGACTCACTATGGCCCTGGGCCAGTTAATTAAATGTTCCCTTTCTTAAATATAGGAAAATGACTTCTACCCTATTAATCCATAGGGTAGTTGTATAACATTAAGATAACATAGATTAAAAACATTGTGTATTCTAAATAACATACATCTGTGTATTTTAATACTTGATTTTAACTTTTCCTAGTTTCCCCTTCAATCTTCTTACATCCCTCCATCCCCACAAATCAATAGAGAAACATTAAGTAGAACATGAAGGGTAATACCAACAGTGAGTCAAGCTGGAGTGGGCGTTACTGTAATAGTTCATATTCATCATTGCTATGGTTGAAAATGTGCATTGAGTTGTGGTTGAATAGTTCACATCAAAACAAAATCTCATCTGTATGAGAGAAACTCTGTTGTGTTGGGCTCTGAACATAATCCAAGACACTAGCAAAATTAGGCATTTGGAAAAATCAGAGTAAGAAAGGCATTTTTCATGCTTATTTGCTTCAAAGGATGCTCTGATTTTGTTAATTGCCTCAAAGAGTGCTTCGATTTGCTATTTTCTGCAAACAGTATTCTAATCTAGTTTATCCTCTGAGTTGCAGCTGTGTTCAAGTATCCTAATAGGTTTGGTGCATGCTGAACTATTCTTCTGCAATTAATTCACTTGGTTCTTCATGTGAAATGATTTACACCTATTTAGAACTAAATTGGAAGCCATTCCACTATTGCTCATGAAGTCATTAAGACGGCTTTTAAATGACATTAATTCACACTTAGTACCTTTCATCCAAGGATCTCAAAGCACTCTATGAAAGTACAGTGTCATTAATATTGTATTCCAGATTTATTTGGAACACAGGAAATAAAATTTTAAAAATTTGAATATAAAACAGTTATGGTGCTTATTATCTTTATTCTCTAAAACAACCAACTTTTCATTTTTTTATCCTCCATGTCTTGCTAGGGTTGTGTGTCTCCACCTTCAACCCTAAAATTGTGTGGCTATACTTATATTTATAACCCAATGTTATCTGGGTTTTTTACCTTATAATGTTGTCTTCTCCATCATCACTTTCTGCCTTTTCAATGTCCCAGCCTAATATTATCATTAGACTACACTAGAAAGCAGGTAGAATATTAATCTGCTGTTACTGGAGGGTTCAGCTGCCAGGCCTGCTTCTTCTGTATGTTCCTTTCCTAAGGTCCAAGTGCCTTCAGTTAAAAACTAGCCAACACAAGAGGAGCTGGGTTTTTCATATCACAGCATCACAAGTAAATGTTCTGCAGACCTTGATTACTGAGGAAACTTTCCAATGTAAAATGTATTAAATCACAAAACAAATAAGAATAAATTGATATGCCTTTAAAATGCTAATCTTATAGATTAAAATTTTTTTCTGAGACTCAAATATATAAATAAATCCTTGGGTCAATTTGTAATCCTCTTCTAGGCTGTGTTTATTTGCTTTAATTGTACTAGAAAGCAGGTCTCTGAATTAATCATCATCATCATCATTCTTAAACTAAAGCTCATAATTTTGTTTCCAAATAATTCTGCATCTGTCTGTAAAGAGAGATACCTGATCATTTGGAGCTTTTGGAATTTAACTGATTCATGTTGTCACCAACAGCAGTAGCAATTGATGATTACCTTGGACTTAAACAAGGATACTCAGATCAGTCAAAAGCCCTTTTATGGTGTTGACAAGTTTTTTTTTTTTTTCTCTTTTGTTCTTTTAAGGATACATTTCTTGACTTGTAAGGGATGCCTTCTCCTGCTGTTTCTCTCTGAGCTTGTTTTTGTGCCGCTTTTCAGTTCCTCCCCTTCTAAGGTCACCAGTCACTGGATAAGGACTACCCTCATGAATTCCTTGAACTTTTTTCATTTTCTTGGTACTAGGGGTTGTATTCTAGAGCACTTTACCACTGAGTTATATCCCCAGGTCTTTGTATTTATTTATAAATTTTTTTATTTTGAAACAGGGTATCACTAAGCTGTTATAGGACTCTCTTTGCCAAGGTGAGCCTTGAACTTGGCATCCTTCTGTCTCAAGCCTCCTCAGTCACTGAGATTACAGTCAGGCCCTCATTTAGCCTGAGTTACCTCTTTAAAGACTCTATCTTCAAACATAGTAACATTCTGAGTTACTAGGTTTTGGGATTTTGATAATATGATTTTGGGGGAGGAGAAGGGACACAATATACTATTATGACCAAGAAAATAGAATAGTCAAGAAGAAAATTGTGATTTTAGTTTCATTATTTATAAGTTGTAAAATAAATTCACCTTGCTTTTATAAGACGAGCACAACAAAAATTACCACTTTGTGTTTACTTGCCAACATAGATAGGCATATCTCCTGAATTTGAGAACACTCTGTTGGGCTACCCCAGCACTAAGGACTGGCTGCTTAGTCCTTGAGAGAGATAAGCTTATAGATTTTGTATTATAAGTTTGGACTGCAGCAAATATAACTGGCCTGAACTTCATTTAGAAATGTCAGGGTAATGATTTGGCCTTCCTATCTGAAATTAGAAATGACTTTAAAATGATTCTTTCCTGGCAATAATTTTAAACACTGTAAAAAACCTACTCTTACTATTTCAGTATTGTTTGGTGGGAGTAAGGAGAAAGAAGCAGTAGTATTATTCTTTTTTTTAAAAATTTTTTTTAATTTTTTTTTATTGTTGGTCGTTCAAAACATTACATAGTTCTTAATACATCATATTTCACAGTTTGATTCAAGCGGGTTATGAACTCCCAACTTTACCCCGAATACAGATTGCTGTATCACATCAGTTACCCTTCCATTGATTGACATATTGCCTTTCTAGTGTCTGATGTATTCTGCTGTCTGTCCTATTCTCTACTATCCCCCCTCTCCTCCCCTCCCCTCCCCTTTTCTCTCTCTACCCCTTCTACTGTAAATCATTTCTTCCATTTATATTATCTTGTCTTACCCCTCCTTTCCAAATCAATAAATAATCTCAAATTTTCAGTGGTCAATATATTCTTTAACCTTTTTTTCTTTCAAATTTTATAGAACAAATAAGTCTAAGTTTTACTTCCCACATAAACATTTTTAGCAAAGATTACTGAACTTTGAATGAAGTCTTGGCTATATCTGAGAATTTGCAGTAATAAATTCTGAATAACATCAATACTGATAATCTAGAGATCACTCTGAAAACCTCTGCTCTACAGTGATGTTTGTACCTATAAAATCAAATTATGTCATTTTGTCTTTATAAAAGTGTTTTCCATTCTGAAAATATCTAATTTTAATTAAATAAATTAATTTAAGTCACTCATTATTAATGACAAATTGCTAGAAATAATCATGAAACAGATGACATCTCAAAGATATGCAATCAAATGCAATTATCATCACCAAGAACACATTCAAGGATCTCTAAGACATCAATGTACATTTAATATATCTGTTAGCCACCCATGTGTCAAATGGTGCTAGCCACACTAGGATAAGGACAATAAAAAGTAATATATCAATATATTTATCAGTGAATTTCTTTGATAAGAGATATATTAAGGTCAGTGAAATAAATATCTGTCCCCTGATTGTTCGATATGACACTTAAAACACAAAATTGAAAGCAGCATGTATAACATATATACATTCTACCTATTGGACATCAGATAACTCACAAAAATGTGCAAAGGTTGATGAGTAATGAGAGGGACTGCTTTTTTCTTATTTTCCTAGAACTGAGGCAAAGAACTACAATGAAGACAAACTATGCCCTTCCTCACCTACCCCCATTAATATAAGATAGAATTGAAAGGATATGAGTTGGCAGCCTGGAACAAATTCAGTATTTAAAAGAAGAGAATCATTTTTAAAGATTAAGGATATCTTTAAGAAAACAAATCATACCAGCAAGTCTGCTCAAGCCTGGATACTTTTAGGGAGGCCAAATCTACCCCATATTTATGGAAATATGAACTTACTGACCCTAAAGCTGACAATATAGGTGAAAAGATGATTAAATGCTTCATGATAAACATATAATAAATTCCATTCCTCAAGAGCTTAAGATCCCTAGACAAGCAAAAAAGTTTTAGTTTGCCAACAAATTAAACAGAATATTCTTTTTCTCCTAGGAAAAATATCTTAACTTTTTTTGGTCTTTACTAAAACATTTCACAAAAATCATAGAAATGCCAAGTTTTTAGCACGGCATTCACAGCATTTCTTGAGCCTAGTTATTTTTTTCCCTCTGTGTTCAGATGGAGCATTGATTAAAACTTTAGAATTTTTTCTTCATATTGAAAATCAATTTACAGACAATCACAGTGCAAAAGAACCAAAACTTTTGATTTCTGATGATCCAGTATAGAAAAAAAAAAACTGACTCATAAAAAAACTTCACTATAAAATTATTTTCAATACTAAAAGTCTATAAGAAGACAACCATTTCATTAGCATCCAAGTACATCAACCTTAATAATTTTTGTCTTTAAATATTTCAAGATTAGCAAGATAGCTAATGAAAGATACGGAAAATAACATCCCCCAAGAAAAAGGGGATGATAGCCCCCAGGGAAGAGGGAGGAGAAAGGGTTCTGGGAGAGAGAAGGTAAACATTAAGCCCTGGCTCTGATCTTTCATCCTTTCTGGTAACACTGAGTCCTGGCAAGGAAGGCAAACAAATGGGCACTGGGTTCTGAATTTTTATCCCAGTAACAAGGTGTTTCAAACCGCTACAACTGTTTCCCTGAATTAGAATGAGTTTTGAGCTTTTATAGCTCTTTTCCTGAGTTAATTTTTTTAACCTGCACAACTAGTTTCTTGACTGGCCAGCTGGCTTGTCCCAAATCTCTATTGATTAAGTCACACTAAACATTCTGCTATGATTAACTCTCATTAAGACTTATAAAAAGCACACCCTTCTTGCAACCAGTCGTCATTTTCTCCCCCTGAAAATGTACCATTCCCCCGCTGCTCAATAAATACAGCTCTCTGATTGGAGGTCTGCTCTCGTTTTTGGTTATTTTTGCTTACAGCTAATAGTATCAAATTTATTTCCTTCCCAAGCATATTCTCAAATGAGTATCATTTTGAATTTAAACTTTAAGATTTAATAATGGAGAGACTCTTTTAAGTTCTTATGTTTAAAAATGCCCCAGGTATCAAGGTAGAAATCTTTGAAGATATACTTCATAACAAAAAAATCAATAATTTTATGTACTGAGAAGCCTACAATTTTTAATGTTATTGGTATAATTTCTGAAAAAAAATACACTAATAGTTCATACTTTGAAGAAATATGCCTGTATTTTAAAGTGCCACTTTATACCAACTTCTTAGGATTGATAAAATTATAATTTTAATTCATTTAAAAGCATATTTCTAGAGGCAAAAATGACTATGTCTCTAATTGACCAAATGAATCCTCTAAGGATATATGCAAGTTAGCATTAGCAGAACAAAGATTCTTTGTTTACTCTTTTTATTTGTTGCTCTCTGTTCAAATTTAAGACATCCTTTGGTTCCAGTTGAATTTTCTTTTTGCAAATATTTTTTAACTTCTTTGAAATGAGCTCCAAGCACTTTGATATAGATAGAAAACCTCATACTTTCAATGGAGCTTTTTCAAAGTACTCTTTTACCCTCTAGTGAAATAATATTTTGCAGCTTCCTACCAAGATAACCTACTGCCTTCAATTCTAGCTGTATGCATAAATATTTTTCTTCTCTCCCATAAATGCAACACCTCAAAAAAAGGCTAAGAGATTTGGACAAAGACTCTATGCTTATAGCTGCTAGCATTTTCTTTAACACCTCACATCTTGCCACAATAGGGAATAAATAGGCTGAGAAGCTTCAATATTTATTTAATAATTAATATTGATTAATATTTAGATTCAATTTCCAGCATGAAATTAATCTTCCTGGAATTCCATAAGATTGATAGGCAATATATCGATAAAATAAAATCAGTGTGGCCAACCTTGAGAATAGCAAAAGTTTAGAGGTGTATATGCTCTTCAATTGAAGAAATTTACTGACTCACCTTCCCTTGGTGTCTCACTCACATTTTTTTTTTAAACCTATAAAGCATTTCCAAAAGAGTTCTGTCCAGTCAGAATTCTTCCTACAGTGAAACTTATTTCAAGTTTCAAGGAAATACCTCTTTTAGAAGTTTTGTAGATATTAGGATCTGCAAATATGCAGATATTTTATGAAAAACTTGTATGGACAATAAGAGTCTAAAATAGAAAGGAGACACACACACACACAAACACACATAAAGGATGATAATTAGAAGAGGAAGGTATCTTCACAGCAAATTTAGCTTTTAATAAGAACACTATTGATAGTCTATTTTTTCCATGCTAGTGACATCACCAAGCCTTTTGGCACTAGCATGCAAGTTCCTTAAAGAGCCTTAAATCTTAGCCTAAAATAAATTGTAACTGTTAATTGCTAAGCAATTAGGACTTTGCACAGATTTCTACTGCTACATTTGCCTAACCTGTTATTGTGCATATCTATTTTAAAATAGACAGAATATTTAAGTATGAAGCTATAAATAAACATTTTAACAAAGTTTCTGCAAGGTGCACTTGCTCAATTTATTATTTGTTTAGTTATTATTAAGTTAGAAAGGGAACGTCTTTACTGTCTTTACTATAAAAATTCATGTGTGGGAAAAAGGTTGCTAAAACGTTTCCTGAATATAATAAGTATCACATGATTTTCACAAGTGAATTCCCAACTAAATTATTTTTAGACCCAATATGCTCTTTTTGAAAAGTTTTTCTCCTTTGCCCAACTGTGTTTTGCTTGTGGTTTTGAGGGTGTGCACTCAATCTTGCTATTTCAGCTATATCTGCACTCTATAGAAAGCAACCAGTTCTTAGCATGGCTGATAAACTGGTTGACCCCTGTAATCTACATTTTAGAGAAATACATTTCAGCTGCAGATGTTCCCACAGGTAGAAAATTTGTGAAGAAAATTAATCTGCAACTGACAGATGTTTTCACATTAACACAGTTTGGGAAAATTCTCTCTGAAATATGTTGCCTTCCTGTGGAATTCAAGAGCTCTGTTATCTCACTTTCTTGGGCTCTTGGATCCTACAGCATGGGACGCGAAGATGGACTGTCATCTAAATAAACACGTGCAAACCTGGCTTTGTAGTAAGAGGGTACAATTTAAATCTGTTGACTTTCATATTTGCTCATTTCCATTTAATTCAGTTAGTTGTATAACTGCTGATAAAATTTTCCTCATTCCTGAGGAATGCATAGCAAGTTGCTTATATCAAAACTCAGAGTCAGTATAAACCTTGGCAGAAGATTTCATCCTGTTTGTGCACTTTATAGTGTCTTAGGGAATTATTTTTCCCCTAAGGGCTTTATTATTAATGGGAACTGCTCACGTGCTTTGAGGGAAGAATGGACTTCCTCAATTAGAAGACCTTTCAAGAGAGTTAACAGAGAATTTATTTTTTCATTTAGGGAAGAGAATGTTTCCCATAAGAACACTGAATCTTTCATGGCTGACTTTCTTGCAAACACAATGTGTAAAATTTTAGTTCCTTAAAAATTAAACAGACACTGTGAAATTTAATAAGGCTTAAAAGGACCTGTTTTTAGTATTCCTGTTTTCTCGCCCCCAGGAATTGTGATAACAGGTTATCAGCTCCACATACTAAAAGTCTTCATCATCAGGGAAAAAAATAAAATAAAATCATTTTGAGCTCTTTCCAAGGATTTAGTTTCAGAAGTTCTAAGTCTAGACCTGGAAGAGGTTTAAGAGATTCTTTGCTCCTATTTACTAGCTATATGATTATGGATAATTTCCTTTGCTTTTGAAGGTTCTGTTTTTTTCATTTGAAAGTGATGTTTATCTGTTTTACAAAAGGATTAGAGAAAACATATGCACAATATATAGGACATGTAAATACTAAAGTGAACTCTGTAACCATTCACTTATTGCTACAATGTTTGTTTTAACTCAATTAAACATAAATAAACTCAAAAAGTATAATTTCCACTTTGTTGCTATTTTGTTATGGAGCATCAATATCTCTGGGCCTCAGAAATATTGATTTCTGAGTTTTTCATATGTATTAATCATTATTCAACAAATACAAATCATACACACTTGCTCAGCTCACCAACACCACTATATCAAGATCTATTCATTACCAAAGGGCATTTTCTCAATTGCATTCTATTCAGAATAGAAAGCTGATTTTATAATGTAAGACATTATAGTCAATTATAAAATAATTTTGATATTCTTCTCCATATTGAAATATCTGATTTATTATATAATAATTATAGGTATTAAACCTCCACTATTGTTTCCTATGTTGTCATGTTGACTAAATTTAGGCTTCTGGTTAATTTATAGAAAAAATTAAAGGGATGACTTTTTGTTTAACAAGAAGTTAGGCCACCAATAGATAATTCAACACAGAAATCTGATGATTTGATCCCAGAAAAGATACTGTTTAGGATAGAGATGATTATAGATTATAACACTAACATATGTTTTTAATAAGATAACATAAAGGAGATATTTTCTTACAGTTAACATAGATCCAGCTTTATAACCAAATATAACTCAAATAGTTATTGTTAAAAAAACACAAAAAATTAAATAAGGTAAAGTTTCTGGAAAGAATAAAGAGTTAACAATAACCTGACTGAAATAATTTCCTTGCTGTCTTAGGCATTATGACTCTTTTGTGTCTTTAGCCATAACAACATTCTATATTTATGCCTTTCTCAAATCAGTGAAATCAAATTACTCAGTTTCTCTATGGGGCCCCTTAAAGCATCTGCTGAAAGTAATTTAGGTCATTCCCTCCTTACTCCCTATCTTTCCTAATACTGTCTTTAATTGTTTACTCTACATGAGGTGGTCAGCAGCTTATATTTTGCTCTTCATTGTTTATCCTTTCTTTCAAGATTGGTATTTTCCATAATGTGTTCAGACAGGTTGATAAAAACATTGTTCAAATAATGTCCATTGTCCTGAGAGTTATATATTATTCATGATGACAATTCCGCACTCTCTCTCTCTCTCTCTCTCTGAGTCCCTTGTTGCTATTTCCTGAGCTGCTTTCTTTCACTATGCCCTTTGGCCGTGATTTTTTATCTCACTGAGATCAATGAAGTTGGCTATCTGTGGACTGAGACCTCTAAAACCATGAGTCAAAATAAACTTTTCCTCCTCTACATCATTCTTATCAGGTCTTTTGGTCACAGACATGCAAAAGCTGACTAACATAAAGCAACAAAATCAAATAAACAAATGATTAAAATTTCAGAATTTGAAAACAAAGTATGTCTTAAAATTTCTCCTGACAAAACTCAAATATCACATCTCCTTCTCCCTGGTAAGAAGCTTTAATTTCTTATTAAATATCTATGACATACAGAAACCTGTACTTCACATGTGGGAAGTTGACATACTCGTTACTTTCATGAAGAAAATATGCCAAGAAAAATTACATTTAAAAATATTGAATAATTATTCAGAGTGAGACAGGAAGAGCTGTCAACAGGCAATCCAATCAATCCTGTCGCATCTAGTGACTCAAAGCAGTTGCCTAGTAAATTCATATAGAGAAAGGCTGAACTTGTCCCTGACTTTCTTTCTTTTAGTAAACATTTTTCTCTATATCTTTGAGATGGGAATGTGAAAGAATCTGAAACAATTTTGGGCAGTCCCATTTTTACAAGGTAAACCAATGCCAAGTGCTTTCTTAATCTTGTTCATAAACTTTAGAATGGCTTTGAATCCCTCTGCCTTGGCCAAAACAGACTTACATTATGGAAGTGTGATATTGGTAATTTTCCTCTGACATCTCCCCACCTGGGTGATTCCAAGGATGTCACAGAATAATGAGCACAGTAAACAATTAGCATCATCCAAGAAACAGCCCTCAAATAGTCTGTGGCATCTGTTTGTCCCTAGCTCTGAAGCTAATAAGAGCCAGGACTCTCCAAGGTACCTTCCTTTTCAGCTTCAAGTCTAATTACACTTCCTGCATTTCAAACTGGGGAGGTACTTATGGCTAGGGAGAACACTCACATTATTTTATAGTAGAACAAATTAAGAAACGCTGCATAAGTGGGAACAATGCCAGCTTGCAATTCTCCCAAAAGACCTGACTCACATAGCACTGTTTCTTGCAGAATTTCTACTTGTTTAGATTTTTTTTTAATTGTAAGGAAAATGTGCACATTATCTCCTTTTAAAAATATCTAAGCTAAAACACAAAAATTAGCAATTCAAGTATAAGTAAGAGGATCTGGGTGAATTAAAAACACATGAAGTTTACACATAAAAACTGAACTACACAGTAAAACTTCCAGACTTCTTAGAAAGTGGTCCACAAGCCATTAATTAATCACATGAACATAATATTTAATTTGCACAGAGACACTGGAGACTAGAGAAGTTCTCAACATATTAGGAAATTATTTTCATGTGGTTATACACATTGTTATGATTTATCCAAATATCTTATCAAATATTTCTATTTAAACTTTTATCTATTTTAGATTTACTCAATTATTTCTCATAAGAAAGCAATAGGGGTTTTATATACACTATGAAAATTTATAAAATATTTTTTTCATAAAATGTATTTATACTATAAACTAAGATATAGAAATGCTTTTAATAAGTGGAAGACTAAGATGAAAAGATTTATACTTAAAATGCTAATTAAATCTTGCAATGAAGTTTCTATATCAAAAGACGACAGCTTTTTCACTTATGCACTTCTGGGAAAAGACTATCAACCATTAATAGTCCTTATGACAAGCCTGAACTCTAATGTTTGCAAGCTTTCAAAGGAGTTGCTAATTATACACAAAGGAACAAAAGGTGTTGAAAACTATAACAAAAGGGCTTAGATTAGTCCAGGGAAGTTTCCTAAATTCAAAACCTGCTAAACATGTTCTCCCTTGAGAATTATGATTAGTATTTATAACCTAACAAGAATAGCAAATGAAAATGTTAGTGTTTGTTTTAGCAATGCTAATGTGAGACATGGAATTTTTATTTTATTTTTCTACCATAGTATTATGTGGGTATTCCACAAAAAATATTGGTATCTAAAATCCTTCTGGGTAAACTCACATTACAAATTAAAATGGCCTGTGCAAAGCATGCGGTCAGTCAAGGTTTATGGAAAAAAAATGAAGGAAGGAAGGGAACAATAGAAACAGCAATTAGCGGTAGAAAAGATCAATAGTCCTTAGTTCTTCACATTTAATCAGGAAAATTATTTTGGGTAAAACATTTAGCCTCACTTTTTAACATCAGTTGGCTTCCAAAAGGATAATACAGATGGTGTTTTAGTCAGTTTTTGCATCACTGTGATCAAAATACCAGACAAGGACAACTTAGACTAGGCAAAGTTTATTTGGGGCTCACAGTTTCAGAGGTCTCAGCCCATGCATGGGTGACTCCATTGCTCTGAGTTCAAGGTGAGGAAGCACATCATGGAGGAAAGACCCAACAGAGGAAAGCTGCTCACCTCATGGCGGGGTCAGGAAGCAGGGAGAGAGGGGAAGGGAAATGGGGCTACAGGAAGATGTACCCTTCCAGGTTACAACCACAGTGACCCACCTCCTTCAGCCACGCCCAACCTGCCTACAGTTGTCACTCAGTTCATTCAAACTATTATTATGGATTTATTAGATTACAACTTTCATCATCTAATCATTTTACTTGTGAAAATCCCTGCAGTAACAGGAACTTTGGGAGGGAGGGATGCTTCATATCCAAACCATAACAGGTGGTATAAGGCATAGTATATCTACACTCACCTATTCCCAGCCTTTCCTTAAACAGAGAGAAATATCTTCAGTGACAATAACTGAGATACTAAACTACTGAGTAATGTATGCTGCATTTGTATTTTTATGTTTTAACATTTGCTTGTTCTCTAAAATAGGAAGGAAAGGGATGCAAACAAGGAAGAATTAGACACAAAAAGAGAGGCTAGGTCTACTGCTTTTGCAACATTTATTTTGCACTGACCAATGGTAAGAACAAGATACTATTTGGTGTGAAAGATATTGACATATTATAAGCTTGACAGCTATCAAAAATGTAAACATTTTAATTTTTTATTTCCTTAGTCTTTGCTATATTTTGAATGTGTTCCCCAACATTTTAGGTGTTGGAAACAATATACAAAATCACATGCTGATGGACTTTGGAGGTGGAGCCTTTGAGAGGTAGTTAGGGTTAGATGTGGTCATGAAGGTGGTGCTCCTGTGAGGGGATTTGTCTTTTTATAGGAAGAAGAGAGACACATGTTTGCATACTCTAGCTTTCTCACCAGCTGGGAACTTCTGTTATATCATGAGGCAGCAAGAAGTGCCTTACCAGATGCAGCCTCTCAATTTTGGACTTCAAACTTCCATATTTGTGATAAACATATTTCTCTTCTTGATAAATTACTCAGTTTTAGGTATTCTTATGTAGCAATACGAAATGGACTAAGATACTCTTCAAGCAAGTCATGAGATCAGAGGCAAATATCTGCTCCCATTATTTATGCCAGGTTTATTAAATTACTTTTTTCGGTTGGGGGAGAGATATACCAGGAATTGAACTCTGGGGCACTCAACAACTGAGCCACATCCCCAGCCCTGTTTTGTATTTTATTTAGAGACAGGGTCTCAGGGAGTTGGTTAGTACCTTGCCTTTGCTGAGGCTGGCTTTGACTTCATGATCCTCCTGCCTCAGCCTGCTGAGACACTGAATTACAAAAGTGTGCCACTGCACGGAGCCTACTATATTTTTTTTTAAATGACATGGTTCTCAGTTCTTTCCTTCCAATTGTCCTCTATAGATTCTCTTTGATAATGAAGAATAAAGAAATATATATTTGGGGCTGGGGATGTGGCTCAAGCGGTAGTGCGCTCGCCTGGCATGCGTGGGGCTCTGGGTTTGATCCTCAGCACCACATAAAAATAAAATAAAGATGTTGTGTCCACCAAAAACTAAAAAATAAATATTAAAAAAATTCTCTCTCTCCCTTTAAAAAAAGAAATGTATATTTTCTTGTAAAATCAGCTAGAAACAAATCTTCTCCATGCAGAAGTCCAAAAGATTAGCATCCTTCAACCCCATCTGAAGTCTGGTTCACATGACCCTTGATGGTACAATCTCACTGCAATAGATAGTAGCACCAAAAGCCAGAGGAGCTCGAATTTTAGAAAGGCCACACATTTACACACTTCAAGTATAGCAACCAGGTCTGAGTAGTGTGAGGGTCCCATAACTTATTCTTCATGTGCTACTCGCCTAGAATAGAGAGAGGTTAGTTATCTCTCTTTATTTTTTCTTCTAACATATCTCTGAATAGAAAAATTACCTAATAAGGAATAGTGGAAGTTCAGAACACAAAAAAAAACTTTTGGTATTCTCTTCAACATATACTGAAAGCTATATAATAATATTCAAAGTATTATTATAACTCAAAGTGTTATTTACTCTGTTTTCCATTGTTTAAAAATGTTTAAATGTCAAAACATAACACTGTTCCCACTACCAACATGAACGGCTAGTTAGGACTGAGCTTAATATAACACAGATGTCATATAAGCCAGGATAAAAGACAATATTCTTTGGTGTATTTAGAATTAAAAGAAAGCTTTCTAATCCTGGTTGGTGAGCTAGTTAATTACCTATCCCTTAATAAATCCCTCAACTTCTCTGTTACTCTTTTATACTAAAAAAGAAGAAATCTGAAATATCCAAAGTCCATTGTGCATTTGGAACCCTAGTTTGAGAGGTGTGTTTCAAATGAAGTCTATAAATTTGTATTTGATATTTATAAAATTGAAGATAAAAGCACATTAGTCCCACTATTTTAAGTGAATTAATTCAGGCTTTCAAGCAGAGTGTATTTACTGCCTAGTATAAAAACTTACTAACTTAACGTTACAAACACCTAGATGATTCTATGATTAAAGGCACAGAGACTACATAAAAACATCAGGGGTTTATTTATTTGTCTTGTTTTGACTTAAAAATTTGGTCAACTTCTGTGGGACTAAATCTCTAGAAATTTTTGAAGAATGCTTACCTAAAACTGTAGATATAACTATACATTCATCCAATAAATTTGATACTGAATTTTAAAGAATTTTGATCAATATTGAAGCCAACACAACATATGCATAATTCCAAAAGAAGGCTATTTCTAATTTCAAAAATTAAAGCTAAATAGTCCTGGTTCTTTAGAGAGTTAACAGATGATTTTGTATTAAGGATAGCATTTTTGAAAGAATTGATTTTTTAAGTACTTAACTATCACAGTTACTAGAATGTTACAATCAATGATAGAATAAAACTCATGAACTAGGAATGACAGCGTGAGTACATTGAAGATACTCAGTGATGTTACTGAAGGCAGTCTTATGGGTATTTAAGTTTTCAGTCATCAAGGAAATTAATAATTTCTTCCTCAGTGGTATGGCTGTACCTTGTTTGTCTTCTTAATACATTTTTTTAAAAAGAGAGTATTCCATAAAATGTTTTCAAATATCAAAATCAACAGGTTTTCCTAAAAGATAAAACTGCTAGGCAGTTTTTTTAAGGTTTTAATAAAATTTTAGAAGTTTGGAATTTTTCTTGCAATAATTGAGATCCAAAAGTTGAAATTGGTGAAAAAATACATATAATTTCTAGGCACATTACATATACACATATATATATGTACTTATACATATATATCATGTACACACACATTACATACACACAAACTTACATACACACACACACACACACACACACACACCTAGGAATTCAATGGAAAAAAAATGCCTACACATGCAAAATTCCCTG
Organism: Ictidomys tridecemlineatus; assembly: GCF_052094955.1. Taxonomy (NCBI): domain Eukaryota; kingdom Metazoa; phylum Chordata; class Mammalia; order Rodentia; family Sciuridae; genus Ictidomys; species Ictidomys tridecemlineatus. Next base: position 56,615,737 of record NC_135487.1, read on the forward strand.
GAGAAGTAGTCCACTTTTTAAAATTCTTTTTAAAAATAGAGAGCTCAAACTACTGCCTCCTGCATTGATGTTTTCTCAAATACTAAACCAAGGTATTGACACTGGTTTCTGAACAACCTTCACAGATATAATGCAACTCGTAGATTGAGACCATGAAAAAGTCATTAGATTCAGAGATGAGGTTGATACTCACTTCTGAATTTCAAGATACAGAGGGTACCCCAATAGTGTTTGAGTAGGAAGATAGGGCAAGTAGGGCAATCTATAAGGACAGATCTGCAGACAGAATCAACTAATAAAACTTCTTGGACACTAGCCCGGAGCAAAGAGGCTGGGAAAAGCAGGTGTGGCTTTAAGCCTGAGAGATTACTTGAACTGAGGCACTGGAAACAAAGAAACACTGAGGAAGAAACTATTGAGAGCGTGCACCAAGGACTCCAATTCATCGGATCAGTTGAAGCATTACATAAATGCTTATTTCAGTTTTGCAATAATGCTAATAGCCTCATGTACCCAAATTGAGAGCAATTTATTATTCTATTTAAATAATATTATTTCATTTATAGAAATATTATTTGAGTAGTGTTGGAATGTCATGAATCCAAGGTCATGTTATTCATAGTTATGAACACTCAACTCTGTTTTGATCAGAAACCTTTTTTTCTCATAACAGGCTTATCTGAAATTTTCCATATTTGCATTTTAATTTTATCCAAATCTCATCAAACGTGAGCCATTCTACTAATGTCTAAAAGGTCAGTATTACTGATTGAGGGGGGACCTCTAGTTGCTGTGAATTCTCTATGGGCTTACAGCTTTCTTTAAGTTCTTCTTAAATCGTCAATGGAGTATTTGAGAATCTTTCTAAAGGGTTACAGAGAAAAACCTGGCTAGTGAAAGAAAACATTTGAGGTAATGACCAATAAAACCCTCCTTCATTGTCCTGACAGCTTAGTTTTCATTTCTATACTAACAGCCAAACAATACAGTGTTCTGCTGGATGTGAAATCCTACTGAGGAAGATGCTACACAGTTTCTTTGGTAGGATACACGGGGATTTACTCATGTATCTTATAAGAGATGCTACAGTGTAGCTGTGCCAATTGGACCATGGTAAAGGACCATAGTTACGAACTAGAAATACAATAACCTATGCATTCTGCTATTAGTCTCTATTTAGTATTTGCACAATCCGTTCTTTATCCTAGTCATGCAAATAAGCACATTACTTACTATTACTATAAATTAAAATTATTTATTGCATTCACTTTATTATCCTGAATTGTCCAATTATTTTTGAGGCAATTTAACAATGTAAAAATCCCTGAGCATATTTATTTAGTTTTTTGAAACAGAAATAGTTCATTTTCATTTAATAATATTCAAATCATCTTAATTGCCTTCACTGATACATGTAATGTTTTGAATCTTAATAATTAGAGTTATTTAACTTGCAGGGTAGCCAACTATATACTGGAAAATGAGGGCAGGGCTCCAATTAATGTAGGAAAAGAATGTTTGCATGTTTTAATAACTTTTAAGAAGAAACATAAGGTTTAGGCTGTACCCACAATTATAGATGCTAGGGATGGAAAGCACATTTGTTTGTTTAACTCATCTCTCAATATGTACAGAATTATTCCACATCAAATGTAGGTTTGTTTAATTAATATTAATTAAATATTTTACTGGGCAAGAAGCATTGAAGGGGAAAGAATTTGAAGCAAGAAACAATATCTATGGTAGAAATAGCATCTATGGTAGGCTATAAACATGTTTAGGTATTAAATTTAACAAAAAAAAGTCACCATTAAAAAATAAAATAGTCACCATTACTGTCATCATGATTGTAGCTGAGCAGCATTAAAATACTCCAAAATATTTCCTGTTTAATCATCAAAAATTGTATAATTAAATGATTTGAACACATATCCATCTGACCTTAAAGCTCATTTTCCTCTACAATAAAATCCACTACTGATATTGTTAATCTGTGATCTATATTTGATAAGGATTTCATAAAGAAACTATATGGGATTTTCCAAACATTTTATCAATGCTCATATGAAGTTTAAAATGAGGTTTGAATTCAAGACATAGTAAGTAGAAAGAAAATAATCTAAAAATAAAGAATATGCCCCCATGTTAGTTCCAAGAGCCTATAATTACTTATACTGCTGCTGCTGGTAATAATAGTAGTTACCATTTACCAACCACTAGTACTTTGATACCATTATTACAGCCTGACAATTTTCTTATTTATTGTGCATCTCCCTTCACTGGGATGTTGGCCCCAACAAAGCAGCCCCTTGAGGCTATCTCATACATGGCTGAATCCCTAACTTCTATACCTACATATGGTACAAACTAAGTGCTAAAAATGCAAATATTGAATGAGCAATTAACTTCATTGATCATGATTTAGAGTTTATGTAATTGGGTTAGAGAAGATCAAACAATCATTCAGACAGGTCACTGGGGTTAAAGTTTCTTCCTAACTACAATGCGGCATTGTGGTTCTAATGAATGCCTTTGCAAAGGCCCTTTTCCTAGAAATAAGATATAAACATCTTATGTTTGATTTGTAATCATAATACCACAAAAATGGAAAGGTTAAATGATAATATCTATATTTTTCTTTAAAAATAAGGTATATTTCTCTTGTTAATTGCATGTACGGGGAAATTAAAGAAAGAACTATTTATTCTTACTTCATAGACTTAGAAACTGAGAAAGGCACACAGAAATTTAACTATCCAATGGTAATGACAAGACTAGCCACCTTATCCCTAATGCCCACGGCCCAGTAATCATTTTCCAGATGATAAAATATAAATGTATATGACTAATATAAAGTATATGACTAAGTTGCTTGATATTTAACAAATTCTGAAGAATCCAAAGCTGTGCATTATTTAATGCTAATTTAATATAAGAGTATTTATCAATTTATGCATTTTATTAGCCAATAAAAATGCTTGAGATTAGCAGAAGTTGAAGAATTTTTCATAAGGATTATTTTTCATATTGTATTTCAAAAAAAATTTGTTTCAATTTATAGGATATTCAGAGTCCCATAAAAAGAACTGTACTTTTTACAGATCTACTGTGTACAATGATCTGCTTTGTCAACATTTTTGTCAATATTTTCTGCTTAGAAAATGAGCTACTTTGTATCGACTCAATTTTTAAATCCACACTTGAAATAATCTGTTATTTTACATCAAATATTAATTGGTGACTTCAGGACTCACTTAACCTTTGCTTCTCATGTGCTACCTCAACACTTATAAGGTTACTATTACAACTACTATGATTTTTGAAATTTTTCTATACAATTATTCAAGAGAACATATAACTTGTAAATTATTCTATCAAATTTCCTTGGTAAATGTATTAGTCAGGTTTGTATTGCTGTGACCAAAATATATGACAAGAACAACTCTGAGGAAGGAAAGTTTCTTTTGGCTCTCTGTTTCAGAGATTTAGTTCACAGTGGACTGACCCCATTGCTCTGAATCCAAGATGAGACAGAGTGCCATGACTAATGTGCAGTGGCAGAGGAAAGCTGCTCATCTTGAGGCAGGGTCAGAAAGCAGAGAAAGAGGGAGGGAAAGAGACCATAGTGAAGATTAACCCTTCTAAAGTAGAACCACAGTGACCATCTCTTCTAGCCATGCCCACATACCTATAGTTACTACACAGCCCATTCAAAGTAGGGTGAACTGACTAGGGTACAGCTCTCACAATTCAATCATTTACTCTGAACATTCCTGAATTATCACAGGAACTTTTGGAAAACACCAAACCAAATCATATCCAAACCAAAATATTTTGCCTCTGATGCCCAAGAGCTCATATCCAGTTCACAATGCAAAATGCATTTCATTCATCTCTGAGAGTCCCATAGACTTAACAGTTCCAACATTGCTCAAAAGTCTTATCTGAGACTTAAGACAAACTCTTGGATGAGAGACTCAGTGAAAACCAAAAGCAAGTTACAAATATCATATATAAAATGGTACATAAAGAAATTCCCATTCAAAAAGAAATAAATAAAGTCATAGAAGAAAGGGATGGGTCCAAAACAAGACCAAAACCTGGACACATAGTGGCAAAAATGTGCTCTCCAAAGGGCTTAGGCAGTTCTACCTCTTTGATCTTGTCTATTGTGGTACACATTGGCTCTTAGCTCTTAACTTGGCTCTACATCCAGCAACCTTTCTCAGAAGTCAGCCCATGTTATTGACATCTCTTAATTCCCGGGATTTCCATTCCAACTTCAGTTTCACCTTGAAAGCTGCATGCATTGCCCTCTCGGGGGAGCTTGCAGGGATTCTGACCCTGCTAACACTTTGCCTGGCCAGTGAGGTCTTTCTGTGAAAGCTCCCATGACCCACTAATTCCAGCATTCTGCCTTCCTGTAGAACCAGGCAAGGATGACGCCAAGGTCTAACACCAGCTCTTGCAGTAGATAAGCCCCCAAGGGATCACAGCTGCAGTGGTTTCTGAGTGCCTGAACACAGGAAAAGAGCTTCCTAAGGCCCCCATAAACTGTTCTCAAAGGAATGCTCCCTTCAAGACTCTTGAGCTTGCAATGGTTGTGGTCTTGCAGATTCCCGAGATGTCTTTAAGCCGTCCTTTTTATTGTCTCTGTGCAATGTACTTACCACCTCTTTAAGAGCTTTAATCCCTTCAATAAGCACAACTTTCTTGGTCTCAGTTTTACATACAATTTTCTGGTCAAACTACAACTTTTTAAAATACTTCAGCTCTGCCTTCTGTTCCCAATTCCCATAGTTAACCTGGCTAAAAATCTGCCAGCAAAATCTCTGCCAAATGCTGTCCTGCCTTGACACTTCCTATGCCAGATTTATTAGCCCATCACCTTTAAATTTAGCCTCAGTCTCAGCATGTAGGCCAAATGTAGGAAAGTTCTTTACCAGAATGTAACACAAATAGCCTCTAATCCAATTCCCAATAGAATCCTCTTTTCCTTCTGAAATCTCATGTGCAGTCTTTGTCCAAATTTCTGTTGGTATTCTGATCTTCTGAGCTCCCACCAGAATCACACATTAAATTCTACTTACAACATTTTGAGACTCCCGGCCTGCATTTCCAAACTTTTCCAAATTTCTTCCAAAAACCAGCTCCAGATGCTTCTGAATCACATTAGTCTGGTTAGTCATAGCAATGAAGAGGACTTTGTTTTCTGATCTATCAATAGGATCTCTGTTGTCACTTTTCATCAACTTTTTCAATTTCATGACCTATCTACAGATGATAGCTCTAAAATGAGAAAGTACAAAATAAAAGAGGATTAATCATAGCATTTCAAGAATTCAGAACATGTCTTCAGAAACGTTCTTCCCTGTTTCAGATACATGCACCCTATAGTTATAGTTCATTCAAACAAGGATTGGCTGATTAGGATAAGTCTACAATCACACTCACCAGAAAAAATACAGCAAAAGAATTTAACTACAATTGAAAGTATATTTGAGGATTAAAATGACACATTGTACCCACAATGTATTTACCTACTGTTATGGTTTGAATATGTATTGTCTCTGCATCAACACAAGAGAATTTGTGGGACAATACATATTCAAACCATAACAGTAGGTAAATACATTGTGGGTACAATGTGTCATTTTAATCCTCAAATATACTTTCAATTGTAAGTTAAATTTTTGCTGTATTTTTTCTGGTGAGTGTCACTTGTAGATTATATTTTCATGTATTTGTGTACTATCTCATTAGCTATGTATCTGAAACAGGGAAACTTTCTGATACAATGAATTATTGAAATGCTATGATTAATCCTCTTTTATTTTGTACTTTCTCATTTTAGAGCTATCATCTGTGAAATTTATTTGTAAGGTGTAGGAATTTTTAGAGTCAATGAAAATGAAGAAAGTTGATCCAAAATGTGTTCCTCCAGAGATCCTCATTGATAGATCAGAAAACAAAGTCCTCTTCACATTGCTATGACTCAAGCACACATTTGATGCCACACCAGCACAGACTTTGTGAACTTTGACACCAGTGTGATGCTATTTTGTTGTGTCTGCTCATATCATTGGTATGTTGACTAAACAAGAAATAAATTCTATTTAAAGTTCTACCCTCAGTCAAACTATATCAGGAATCTTATTTTCACTGTTATTTCTATGCACTTCATTCTATAAAATATTAACCAAACGTGACAAAAGAGTTTTATATGATGATAGCATTTCAACTAAGATATTTAATATGTCAGATATTGTTAGTTTTAAATCAATCCAAAAGCACCAGTGTGACCTAAATCTTTCGTCTAGATATGTTCTGGAAGTCCCATTATTAAGGTGATGCAGGAGACAAGAGAGATCATCTATGAATTTTGGTGTGTCCAAATAAATGTTCATTATATGCTTTCACTATTTTTAATAGTTAAATTTAATATTTAATATTTAAATTAAATTTATTATTAAAAATATTTAAATGTTTAATATTTAAATAATATGAACATTATACCTGTCTCTAATTATAGGGGTGTGTGTGTGTGTGTGTGTGTGTGTGTGTGTGTGTGTGTATATATATATATATATATATATATATATGTATATATTTCTAAATACATATGTGTGTATGGACATATACAGCACTAATGTGATATATATATAAAATTTCCTTTATGTATCAGTCCCCCTCATTTCTGTCTTGCTCTATATCTATGTATATAGCCTTATTTTTCTTTCCATTAATCAGTAAGATGTGTGCTATGCATGCTATTATTTATTGACTTTAATATTAGTGTACAGAAATATATTTCTGGGTGATAATTTGTTTGAACCATATTCATTTATTTAATAACAATAAACTTATTACTTTGCTTCTTCTATCTATGTGGCATAAGAACTTAAAGAGTTGACTCCATTTCATCACTGCGTTATATACCATATTAAAATCCTTTAGTGTCTCTTTTATCTATTCAAAATGAAATACAGTATGAAACAGTGCCTCAGGGAACAAAAGCAATTGTGATGGAATTGCTAAAGAGAGCAACTATGTCTAACAGGATACACAAAGGGAAAAAGAGGGTGTTTGGGCATGTTTATTAATAATTTCATTTTAAACAGACAATGCTTAATAAAATTAATTTATATTGTTAATCAAAAATTGTATTACAAGTTATAGAATGTCATTATTAATAACTGTTATGTGTCAATTTAACAAAACTGAATAGAATTATATGATATTTACAGTATGATCTCCAAAAATATTCAAGTGTACTTTATGGTACTAAACAATCACTATCACTCTTAAGTGCAAGATACTATAATTGCCATGGTAAAGACATAAAGTCTGATTAAACTTAATACAGTAGCAATGTTTATTAAATTTTTTAACACTGTCATCCAACTTTTATTTCTATGTCTCTTCCAGTAAAGGATCTGATAAAATTAGTCTCTCTTCTTCAGAAGTGAAAAATCTGTCTCCATAAAGGTGTCTGGGAACACATTTAAACTAGAATTTGCATAAGCCAGTTGGTTATACAATTGCCAACCTAAACAAGCTAACTCACTAATGGAACTTCTACTCCTTTGGCATCCACAGACTCAATGTGATATGCAGAAAGAACTCAAAGTACAGGAGGAAGGTGACCTCTGGTAGTTTTACTGGAGTACAAAGTTATGTGACCTCAGATTCTAATACATTTCATATTCAAGATGGAAACTTACATGGGAGTCTCTCGCTATATACAAAGCTTCCAATTCAAGGAAATTCTGTACATCCATAACATAGCTTTCTGTTGAATACTAGAGTAGGCAACTTAATTCTCTATAAAATTAGAATGCTCTCAAAAGATCATGAAAGATTTTTCTTCTTAATCAGGACATTTTTTTGTATAGTCTGCTTATTGTTTCTCATATGTAATTTTGTCTTAAGTATAAAGATATTAGGTCCAATATTTTAGTGAAGTTTTTTTAAAAGTACCAAAAGATTAGGAAGTGCTAAACAACAAAAAATATAGTTTATGAATTCAATTTTATGTACAAATACAAAATAAACTTTACCCATTTTTTCTTCAAAAGGTATATTTAAAAATATTTTATTTATTTTTAAAGTATAACTTTCTGAAGAAATAAATGTCAATTAAAATAAGAAATTCTTATGTAAATATATTTTCTAATAAAATCTTTTTACTTAGATTTATATATTATTCACACCTTAATGTAAATGGAATTCTCTTCTTACATTGGAACATTGTAAATATAATCAATAAAAAATTAAAGTCATGAAAATTGTTTATTAAAATTTAACATTATGGGTCCCTCTGGTCACTAATTAGTCCTTCAGGTTCTTGATGGGGTCTACAAAGTAAAACTAAGCTTCTAAATCTAACAACAGGTGGGGGTAACTTTTCTGATTCAGGAAAAGACACAAAGCTCACAGAGAAATTGATTTAGAAAAGGGTATAGTAATAACTCCTTCCCAAATAAGCAAAACCACCTATGGTAGGAGGCTTAGCATGTTATTCTCATAGGCCAACAGGAGTGGAGCATTAAAATTCACTTAGAATTTAGTAGCGTGACATGTTAGAGATTGTTAAAAACTTTTAAATTAAAAGGCCATTAGGCTAGAATGGTTCTAGTATTTTAGGTTCATAATTAAGCAAACTGAAGCCAAATGTAAACACTCAGAACCAATCAGAAGCCAACAACTGACTTTCAAGGGTTTTCCACTAGCTCATACCCTATGAAGACAAAGGACTAGATGTAGAAAACTAAATAATTTCTTCACTTTGCTTCTCTCTTCTGCTGATAAAGCCTGGGTTGCACAGACCTAAAGTGGAGCTCTCTGGAACATTTCTAGTTCTGAATGCTACCTGATTCATGAATTGTTCTTTGTCAGATAAACTCTGTCATATTCAATTTGTCAAGCTTTCCTCCTAACAAGCTTCACTAGAAACATGTGTCCTATTAACTCTATCACTGCACTAAAGTAAAAAGAACAAACAGACCCACAAAAAGAAAAAAGCAAAAAAACAAAAAAAAGGTAAAGTGTGTATGTGACATTTTGTTGGCTTAGATTACACTGGATTTCAACTAAACTGCCCTTGACTAACCCAAACTCTAATCTAGCTTGAGGAGTAATTAGTAAAGAGAAACTTGAGGAAGTCCATTGGATTTCATAAAGACTCTCCTTTCATTTCACATGTATGACTTTTTTGCTGTATTAGCTGCTGTCACCAGCCTACTATTTAGCTCCAGTTGGCTCTACAGGAAAATGTTAGGTATCCATCATTTTGTCTTAGATCTGTTAATTCAGTCCTCTTCCTCTCTATACTTGGCTTCATTTGAAAAAGAAAAATTAAAGCTGGTGATCAGTGTTTATAGCAGAAAATATGATTTCTAATTGAATGAAGATTAAACACCTGGCCCAAAGTGAGGTTTTTTGGTTTTTGTTTTTTGGTTTTTTTTGGTTTTTTTTGTAGATTTTAAAGTAATTTTTAGATTTGACCTCTGTTTCCTTTATGTCATGTCCATAGTGATTTTAAGAAGCTACATGGCTTTTTATTAACTCAAACTTGATGTGGTAATATAATTGGCCAAGACACTGAATTTGATCATTGTTAGAAATACCAAATAATTTAATTGGAACAAATGTCAAATTATGAGAGAAAGAGTGGGGGTGGGGGGGAGAGAGAGAGAATTTTGAAGATACCAGTTTAATCCATTTGGAATAGTCAGTCATTGGGTCTCTTCTTTACAACATGCTCTTGAGTCTTTCTAGAACAGTTTCTGATCTTCTGTGATGCAAACATTTCCTTAAGTGTAACCACAATCACAAATTTGGATTATGACAAGGTTTGCATTCAGCAAACCAAGTCTGGAATATGTGCGCGATAGTTGAAAATTTTCAAGACAAAAGAACAGGAAGGGAAAGAAAATACACAGAGTTATGTACTCTCTGTGATACAGGAACCCAGCCACATGTCTGAAAAAACTTCAGCATCTATGCAACATCCAAAGAAAGCAGATTCATCTAGAAAGTGTAAAGAAAAGGGGCTCTGAGAAGTACTCCAACTAGGAAAAATTTGGATTTTAAACAGATCTTTCAGACTCCAGTTACTAACTCTGCAAGCTAAGGAAGTCATTAAACTACAGTGGGTCTTGGCACCTTTACTTTATAAATTATAAATTAAGAGACTTGATTCTTAAAACCTGTTCCATGTGCAAAATCTACTATTTTATTATATGATAAATTAATAGTCATAATCTTTTGGAGAACCATATGTTCCAACCCAATTTTTTCATTATGTTTTGTTACCAAAGTAGACTTAAAGAATTTTTAGATTATTTATATTTCCTTTCTCTTGTCAAATCTTGGAAAATGAGCTTTCTTCCCTTATTTATTTAACATGAATGTATTTTAAAACAGTATTAAGGTTACTATTATAGAAGACAAATCATCTGAAACCACTTGAGCATACAACTTCCAACAATATTAATGAAGTTTAAGGAGGTTGCTGCTGAGATGCTTGGAGAACTCCTCCTAGATTGCTTGTGAGACTTTCAAATCACTTAAGTCTTTGTCACAGTGCTCTATGGGCACAGTACTAAAGATGAAAGATGCAGTGGTGCATTTACAGAGAGAACATTTTAGAGAAGGCATAGATCCTTGCTGTCATGTGGTAAGGGATGTCAGTAGGAGTCCACTTGAAATGGCTGGTGGGTTTTTTGGTTTTGTTTTTGTTTTTTTTTTCATAAGATATTCCACAGAGAAGGCAACAGGAAAAGAGACAAAAGAAAAGCTATGGGGAAACTGGGAGTGACTACAAAAATTCACTGTTGGTATTTCTTCAGAGACATACCTTGAACTAAAATATAGCCTTTTAATGTTCCTCGTGTTTCATTAACATGATTGTTTAGTTGTTATTTGGTTAATCTCAGCAAACCACTTCAAAATTCAAGACAAAATTTCTTCTGTTTTTTTTTTTTTTTTTTTTTTTTTTTTGTTGTTGTTGTTGTTCTAAGCTGGGACAAGATGATAACAGTGGCTGGCACTAGTGAGTTAATAATATAACCCAAACTGACAACTCACTCAAGTACCCACAATTTAAAAGAGAAATGAATTGTCAGTTTTAACTGGAAAGGGGTTTTTATTTGGTTTTAGAAGTTTTTGGATATTTATTTCACTGCACTTTATACAAATCTGTATATGATTTATCTTGTTCTAAATGTAAGTCTCTCTTGGACATATTTGGAAAATAAATTAGACTTCAAAAACATTATGAGGACTAAATCAATATATTAATATTGAGGATGTATTTGAAAAATTTATTAATCACAGAAAGATAACAAATAACATATCAGAAATATTACACATGTTTAATCAAAGTCATCAATTGTAGTTATGCATAGACACTATAAATAGCATTGACATTTACTTATTTATACATATTTATAATATGACACAGATTCAATTCAGTCTACTATATGATTAGAGCATACAAAAATAAAAAGACAAGAAATTAAAACTAAAATCAACAGATGGAGTAGAACACTACTTTTTATTTTTTAAGTATTTTTTTCCTCATCCTGAAGTTTTAAAATAAACCCACAAACTCTAATTAAATGCTACATAATTATGGGAGAAGGTTCTTATACATTTAACAAATATTAATGAATAACAGAGACTAGACCACATGCTAGATTCTTGGTAATAAACTTGAAATAAATAAGAGGTTGTGAGGGGAATGGGAAAATAAACAAGGAGAGTAATGAATTACAGTAGATGGGGTAGAGAGAGAAGATGGGATGGGAGGGGAGGGGGGATAGTAGGGGATAGGAAAGGTAGCAGAATACAACAGTTACTAATAGGGCATTATGTAAAATTGTGGATGTGTAACCGATGTGATTCTGCAATCTGCATTTGGGGTAAAATTGGGAGTTCATAACCCACTACAATCTAATGTATGAAATATAATATGTCAAGAGCTTTTTAATGTTGTGAACAACCAATAAAAAAAAAACTTGAAATAAGACACTATTTCAAACTTTAAGATGCTAGGAGCCCAGACACTAAGAGTTCTGGTCAGGAAAGAGACGACATCCATATAACATTTGGCCCTGCTCCTTAGTACTTTTTTTTTTTTTTGTACTGAGGATTGAACTCAGGGACACTTAATTATTGAGCCATGATGCCATTCTTTTTATTGTTTTGAGACAGGGTATGACTAAATTGCTTGGGGCCTCACTAAATTACTGAAGTTGGCTTTACACCTGAGATCCTCCTGCCTCAGCCTCCAAAGTTTCTGGGATTACAGGCATGCACCACCATGCTCAGCTCCTTACTACTCTTTGATCTAGAATAAGAAACTCAACTTCTCTATTTCTGAAAAAAAAATGGAAATATGATACCTTTTCATATTTTCTCAGACAGTTGTTGAAAGAATATGAAGCAAATTCAACTTAACTGTGAGTAAAGCTAAGGAATGGATTCTAAGCCCCATGAGAATAGGGGCTGTTTGTGAACATAAGTATTTGAAGGAATTGAGGCCAAGATACAAAATTACTTCAACAAGATTATATGAACATTGAGGAACAAAGTCAAATATACTATGAAGGAACTCGGGCTAGAGAATTCAATGTGAATTTATCATGTGTATGTTTTAGAGGGTAGTATAGTATTCAGTTTCAAAACATTTGAATCCCTTTTGTTGCACATGATTGTTTGAAATTATTGTTCTAAATAGTACACATTAGAAAAAGATATATTCTATCATAATCTTTCCAATTTATTTGTTTAAAAAATGTACTATGAGGATAGATTTATGAATAGTAGATGGATGTGTCATTCTATATATGATATATATGTATACATATATAAATTTACTATTAGACTGAATATTTTTGTATACTTTATAATAATTCTCTCAATTTCAACATTTAAGATAATTTTCTACTTCCTTTCTTTTTTTAACATAATACCTTTTTTTTTTATTATTTTTACATGGTTCTGGGGATCGAACCCAGTGCCTCACACATGCTAGGCAAGTGCTGTACCACTGAGCCACAAACCTGGCCCCCTAATTTTCTACTTTCTCTGACATTTCTTTAACACTAATTTTAATTGTTAGATACATGTGATTCAGTACAGTTCTCTAGGGGAAAACCTTGTCAGCTTGAACAGTAGTAAGTTGCACACTGGATCCAAAATTTGTGTATTTCTATCCTCATAAATTCATTGGAAGCAATCCTTCTCTGCATTACATCTTGGTTTTCTTTTCAACAAAAGAAAAGAATCCTGCATGATGTTACCACTAAGCTCATATTTTGTGTTTGATGTTTCCATGTTGTTCTTGGTTTTGAATTTCTCATTCTTAGAGATTAAACTTTGAAGAATGAAGAAATACATGAACTATTAAGTAGACTCAATGCCAAATGATTAGCCTTCATCAACCAATTGGAATTTTCTTTCTATTCATTTTACCCTGATTTCATTTCTAATTATTTTTCTTTCTAATTGTTTAGCACTTTTTAATCTTTCATAATAAAGGAATTGCACACACATAAACACAAAGAAAAAAGAAAAAAATAGAGGTGTAATTCCTGAATTCTGTTATTTTGAAGTCATTAACACCTAGTTGCAAATTCTAGTAACACTGTTTCCTCTGAAGTAAAGGGAAAAAAAAATAAAAGAGATAGCTAAATATACCCCTTGCTGTATGCAAGACAAACAATATTTTTCCCAGCATGTCTCTAATCCCTCAGTGGTTTAAGCTTCTTTGTGAAGAGTTGATCACAATACCAACATCCTTTCCCATTAACATAAGAATTGCTAAATTTAAAACAAAGACATACTAATTTGAACAATATAAGAAGATTGGATTGTGAGATATTTCTGGCCCTTGAAAGAGGAGCTTATGGTCAACCTAGGATATGATTCTGAGATGTCAAATTTGAGTAGAAATTAACTCTTTCTGAGCCAATCCATATCATTTTTTGCCTCCTAGCAGACACTGCAAGGGTAACCATGAAAATAGGCATAAATTATTTTCCTTGGTTCAGATTCATCCTGGGCTGCCACCATAGACAGCTTTCATCTATTTTTTATTTCATCAATCAAAATTGAAATGACTGTTACTTTAATGACTAATTAAACTTATCCTTTTAATTTATACTTCCACATTTCACTGAAGAGGTAAATAATGCACAAAGTTGTTGGCTGTTAGTGGATAAATTAACTGGATAAATCATTGTTCCTCGATTTCCACAGTCTGCTGACAAAGTCAAACTGTCTAGGCTAACCTCTAGGGAGATATCAGAACTTAAATGCAATACTCATGGGGCCACTTGATTAAGGAGGAGGAGGAGGAGGAAGAGAAGGACGAGGAAACTAAACCACACACATAAACATTTTTCATTATTAATCAAAATTTTTGGAAATTCATGAAAATTGAGTCTTTAGAAGCAGGATATTTTCATAGTAAGTAAGCTTGTACTTGTGAAACAACTAGTGTGTGTGTGTGTGTGGGGGGGGGGTATGTTTAACCGCCTCTTCCTCCAGTAACTTCAGGATTCGGGACAGAGAATCTGCTACTGATGTGGTCTCCTGGTCCAGACACTGCAAACAAGATGCCCTATTTATTTGATAACCCACCTTTCACATGATTTCATGTTTGTTGCTCTTAGTGCTGTCTTTCCAAGAGATATACAGGGATGCTTCTTTATTATTCTCACAGTTTATACAAGCATCCAGGCAGTGTAGCACTAAGTATTCCATCCTATGGAGAGATACGGTTCTTCCCTAAATAATAAGTTTGTATCACCTCTTGATGGGAGGTGGAAGCTGGGAGCTACCAGAGTTGGGTCAGTGTAGCCTCTCCCCCTGTCCTCCTCTCAGTGTCTCTCTCTTTCTCACATCTGTCAGAACCTCAAAGCAATCAGGAAATGGTATCACCCACCCTTTCTAGTAGTTCCAGGTAGATGCTCAGGCTACTGCCATCTCAATAAAATCCCTGGCTATTATTTTAACCAAGTGTATTCATCTGCTCTGTGTTCTTGGTTTGGCCATTAGTAATGAATATCACTTTGTACATACATGTCTTTTGGGCCACTATTGTGTCTTTTCTCTTCCTTTAGTTGATACTAAAAATTTTGCCAACAGTCTGGTGTACAATTAATCTGTCATTATAAAATCTATATTTTAACAACAACAAAAAAAAAAATACTTAGTTTATCAGGCTAGAAGATGGTTAGTCAGATTTAAAAAAAAAAAAAAGAAAAAAAAACCTTAGCAAGAATCTCATTAATTCTAATAAACAAAGGAGTTGAGTGGCATGTTAACATATTTAGGTTTGATAAGAAGCCTTTTTGTCATTATAAAGTTGAAAAATGTCTTGGTATATGCATTTTTCTATGTTGTACTGTCATGACTAAATAAAATGGAAAAAAATAGGAAGCTGGAGAAAGAGGCAGCTAATATTTATAACAAGGCAGGTCAATCTATCTATTAAATAAAAAGTTAAAGTGACAGGTGAAATTGAGAAGTCAAAACAGATCCTTTTATCTGGTTATAAACATAAACACAAATCTCTTAAAAGAGTCTCACTTATGGAATATTGACTTTGTGTCCATTCCTTAAGACATTTTATCTCTTAATTCTTCAGGTAATTCTGTAACAGAGGTTTGATTCTCAACCAAGCCTCAAATGGACTAGGCATCTCAAATCGGAGTTCATACTACTTCTAAGTGACAGAGCAAAGGCCATATTCATCCACCACTTTCTTTGTTTTTTAGTACAGGGGCCTGAACCCAGAGGCACTCAACTAACCACTGAGCCACATCCCCAGCTCTTTTTTGTATTTTATTTAGAGAGAGGGTCTCTCTGAGTTGCTTAGAGCCTCAATAAGTTGTTAAGTTTGGCTTTGAACTCATGATCCTCCTTCCACAGCCTCCCAAACCAATGGGATTACAGGCATGCACCCCAGTGCCCAGATTACTCTACCACTTTCTAAAGAAGTCATTTATCTACAAAACACAGTTCCATTAGCTGATTCTATCAGCTCCGATAGTGGAAATTAGCATGCGATAGTATCAAGTTTATGGCAAAAATATTTATTGAAAAGAATGAATTGTTATCATTTGGATCTGAAATGTTCCCTAAAGGCCTATGTGGTAAAGATCTGGTCCTCAGGTTGGTGCTGTTAGAAGGTGGTAGGAACCTTAAAGAGGTAGAGAATAATGAGAGGTTTCAGGTAACTGGTGGTCTGTGTTCCAAGGGAATTGAGGGACACCAGCCTCTTGCTCTGTTAACCAACTGCCATGAGATAGGCAGATTGATTCACCATGGACTCCTCACCATGACAAGCTGCCTCACTACCTGCCCAAAAGCAATGAAGCCAACCAACCATAGCTTAGAACCTCCAAATCTGTTAACCATAGCAAACCTTTCTCCTTTTAAGTTGATTTTCTCAGATATTTTGTTACAGTAATGAAAGGCTGACTAATACATGAATATAACCTACCCTCCTGTAGTTTATCACTTAGCCAGAACAGGTTTTTAGCAATAAGGGATTTTGATAGAGGGTTGAAACAGTCAAAGATGGTTCAGAGACTGTATGAGTAATTATATTTCAAAAAAAAGGAATAATTTTCAGGAAAGAATGCAGATGTTTGAAACATTTAATGGTTATTTAATGGAACCTCAAAATATTCAGTACTCCCAAAAGGTAAAGGGGAGCAAAAGAATAAAGAGAAGCAGAAGAGATTGTTGCATTGGAGAATCAGGCGGTAGGTTCTAGGTTGTTTGACATTTGGACTACACTGCTTCCCACAGAGATATCTTCAAATTCCATCCATTTACTTAAAAATCTATTTGTTTTTAGTTGATGCTTTAATAGATCTTTATTAATTTTGTAATATAAAAACTAAAGTGAAAAAACATAATGAGATTTATTAGAAAAATGTTCTTCCTTATCAGGATAGTAAGCAATAATCTGATGACAAGACTCTGAATGATATTGAGTTCCTTAAGAAACCTCTCATTCACTATGAAATACTGAAAATATAGAATCCTTATGCAGAAATACAGAGCCCCAAGATTTTTTTCAATTCCTAATACACTGTATTCTAACTTTTCACTAAACAGGCTTTTCCCCATACTAGCCCCAGTGTTTTTTATTTTAGCCAAATCTAATATTTTCATTCTGGGCTCAAACAAAAGTTACATGCAGCTGTATGCAACAGGCAACTTCTAATTATTGGTCAGTGACAGGAATCTGGTTAGACAGTTTTTCATTGCTGTGACCAAAATACTTGTCAAGAAGAAGTTAGAGGAGGGAACTTTTATTTTCACCCACAGTTCCAGAGGTTTAGACCATGGTGGGCTGAGTTCATTGCTCTGGGCCCAAGACATAATAGAACATCACAGCAGAAGATTGTTTTGGAAAGAAGTTGTGCCCTTCATCACAGCCAGAAAGCAGAGAGAAGGAAGGAAGAACAGCTACAAAGCAGATAAATCCTTCCAGGCCATATCCCCAGTGACCCACCTCCTCCAACCATACTTGACTTGACTACTGTAACCACCCAGTTTATAGTCTAATCATTTAACATCTGAATATTCTGCATTAACACACAAGCTTTTGCGGAACTGCATATCCAAATCATAACAATGGGCAAAAGAAAAAGGCCAAGGTGAGCGTGACATTTAGTTCTTGTGTGTGCACATGTTCTCATTCTCCATCTGTGTCAGGGCTCTTTGTAGAGAGTCAGAGAGGACTGATGCCATTCTTGACACAGTGCACTGTGCAGCATTTGGTGCCTATGGCTACTCATAAATATTACTTGATGGTGAGGATATGGAATGTTAAGTGCTGCAGTGGGACAAGGAGAGAACTGAAAAATTATGGAGCATGCTAAATCAAACTGGTATATTTAGTTATCTTTGAAAAGTAATAAGAATATTTTAATAATAACAAATATTCCGTTTTCTTTCAGAAGGTGATGAACCACAAGTCTAGCTCCTTCACCTATCTCAAAGGGAGAAAACAGAAGATAAATTTGCTTCTCCAATAAATAGCTCTTCCTCTTTGATTAACTTCATATTTTAAACCTAGAGTGTGTTCCAAGAAATCTCTGTGAATTCAATGTTCCAGAGATGCACATATGCCCTCCCTTTGATCTTGTTAAGTCCACACCAGTTTGCTAACTACATGCAAATGCAAAAAGTAAGTCATATCATATTTTGGAAGCAGCTGAATTGAATAGGAAACCACACTTCAGAAAGCACATATTGAGTTTGGTTGTCTTTAGGTAAGACCTCACTGCTGTGTACTGCAAAGTTAAAAGAGGAACACATCATACTGTCAAAGACAAGTGGGCTGTGTGAACTGCAAGCTCAAAAGCCTCACAGTAATCTCAACACATGCCAAATCTCCAAAAGTGGGACAGTGTCTCCTTTGGAGATGGGAAAAAAAACACTGCGAGGTGTGCAAAGCCGACAACTCTCCACAAGAGATGGATGAGTCTTGGAATGTTTTCTGCCTTCAAATAATTGTTCAAATGCTCTGTAAGGAATCTCCATTAGCTAAATAAATACCTTTGAGAGCATTTTTTTTTTTATTTGTCCAGAGCAGAACTCAAGTAACTATTTCCAGGAACGTTTAATAGGTCAGAAATTTCAAGGGTAAATCCTGATACTTTGAAAATACACATAGTGTTTCTATTTAAAATGCTCTTTTATATATAATGAACCTATTAAAAAAATCTAATATGTTGAACCTTCAAAAATGAGTTTCTCCACTGTGTTATTATTCTGACATTTCATTATTGGTCAGTCAATCCCCAGTTCACTAATATACTCAAATCCTAACTGACTTCACTTCATTCTATTGTTTGCTCAGAACAGATTATATAACAGGCAAAGTTTGAAGTTTATCGATTAAAATACATAGCAATGAAGTATCTATTAAGCCAGAGAACTGACTCCCGTGGCTCTTAATCCATGTGAAACTTTTCTAGATGGAGTGATTTTGACAAAAATTGGCAATGTTATAAGTTTTCAGCAAAACAAAAATATTACTAGATGTATTTTAAATTTTAGAGTGCATCCATTCACAAGTTAAATGTGTTGACTTTCATATTCTTTCATTTCCACATTACCCAGTCTGTTTCTCCTTCTGTTATTGAAATGTAGACTAACACAATGGTGTTCAACTGGATTCCCTTTCCTAAGTTTTTATACCATAAATTGACCTCACTCCCCCACCAAACAAAACATAAGAAGAAAAAAAAAAAAACACCACTATATTCATTCAGGTAAAAAAAAAAAAAAAAAAAAAAAAAAAAAAAATATATATATATATATATATATATATATATATATATATATATATCCGAATGGACCAAATTTGCCATATATATTCTTTTGTATTTCTTGTGAACCAATATAACAGTTACTTTTTAGGGTAAAATTATCCCTCAATGAACGATAACAACAGAGGTGATATTGCATCAGCCAAGGAAGCTTCTTAAGATTTTGAGAAAAGTTGTTATTTAAAAAATCTGAAGTCTATTTTATCAAAATATTTTAACATATCTTTATGTAAGTAAGGCTGTGTTTTCTCCATTACCACCTGCTGAGCTGGTGGAACTGGATGGATAACTTTAGTTTCCATATGAAGACTCTCCTAACTGTTGCTTCCCCTGGCAGCTTCTTAATCTGGGGAAGCTCCCAGCGGTGGTTCCCTAGGGCTCCCTGCTTAAACTCTCTGCAGCTGCTCCTCTCAGCAATGAATGGCTCCAGTCAGCAGTTGAATCCAGCAATTACAGCCTCCTACTGTTGCTCCCCAAGAGTCCCATTGCTTCTCACATGCTCAAACAATCTCCAACTGCATCTTCATCTCTCAGGAGAGGCATATTTGAGCATCTCTTTGTCAGCACCACTTCTAAAAGACCTCTCAGATGTAGCTATTCCTCCAGCCTCAAGAACTTATCTACCCTTGTTCTCACCTCTCCCCCTGCCCTCATTCCACTTTATAGAGCAAAATAATGTGCATCTTACTCCCAAGTGCTTCTTCAGTCCTAGCTGAGTCTTGAAGTAGCATCTTACTCCGCTCTGATTTATTATATACACACTAAAAGTCACTTCCAAGATTACTACAAACTAACCATCACTTCCTTATTTATCACTTAATATCAAACCCCTCTCCCTGCCAATTACTTCATCCCAAACATTGACTATGAATCTGCAAAAAAGAGGACTATTGTATCCTATGTGCCCTGCAGATACACTCATCCAACCTCTATCCAACTTTAGTGCACTCATTTGCCTTCACATCATTTCACCCCCTGATTTGTATGTTTTTGAAAAGAAAAGTTAATTTTTATTTGCTGATCTTTGTATCCCAACATACATGAAATGATTAACACAAAGCAAATGTTCAAAGAATAAGCCTTTGCTGAAATAGAATTTAGTATTCAAACTTGGTTAGCTAGTTTATTGAAGAAGAGTTTCAAGTTGCTTTTAACTAGTTTACCCACAAGGCATGGTTTCATCTATATAATATAAGGATGAGGGGGGGATGGGGTGGTGGGAATTAAGGCCAGGAATACTGCTGGACATCTCTGAGCTTCCGGGGTAAATATACAACTATAGCTCTACAGCTTCTCTGTAGGTTATTTTCCTTAAAGTGGCAGTCTGTGTAGATAATGAAAGACTGCTGTTTCCACTCATGCCATTGTGTATTTGTAGCACTAATATTCATTAAAGATGCAACTGAAATGTTAATGATAATTGCACCCAAAAAGCTAATAAAGAGAAGCCCAAGGCTCACATAAATGCCAACATTTAATAATTATGTATACTTTTAGCTTTTCCCCTAATTTATCTTACTTTCTGATAATTAGTTTAGTAAATCTGAGATCCCAACATATGTGTAATTAATTTTAAAATTTGTTTTTAAATTTGCTTTTCAGACTCAGGAATGAGATATATTTTCACAGAATGTAAATCGGTAATTATCTTTAAATAAGATGGTTACCTATATAGAGGACAGAACTTAAAAACAAAACAAGCAAAAAAAAAATGCCTCTTGAGAATATTTACAAGTAGGAAACACTTGAAAAAATCAGTATCAGCAAGAATCCAGTCAGGAAGACAGAAACCAATCTAAGTATTTCAAATAAAAAGGATCTAATAAAGCGAGCAGTTTACAACTGTGATAAAAAGCTAAGAAGACCAAGCATGTGAAGGAGGGGCAGATCAGAGATTCGTAATAACAAGGAGCTGCTGACATTCCTGCAAGTAGGTATCACTGCCAGAGCCCAGAGGTCAGACTGGTAATGGCAGTCCTATCAGGACATGGGGTTTCCTGGTGTGAGAATGCCAATGTCAAGGTGGGATGTCCAGCTGAAGCTGTTGCCAAGGAGAAAAGCCTTGCAGGAGACAGTGCCCATGGCAATGAGAGGGAAAAGCAACCTTACTTGTTCATTCCTCCTGTCTCCTAGCTCTTTCTTGCCAATGTCCCCACTGGCTGAATCCTTTCTGAAGTCAGAAAAGATATACTCATGGATGTGATACAGGGCATGCCAAGAAAGAAGCAAAGAATGTCTTTGAGATCAAGTTGGCAAAAAACAGCGCACAATATCTTTTATTTAACTTTAGGTAGCAATTAGCACCCCCAAAATGTGAAATTATTTCTAATTAGCTCAAAATCTTAACATTAGTACAAATTTATTCCATGTTTAAAAAGAAAAAGAAGAATTTCTCCATGGGAAGGGAAAGTAATTACTTTTAACAATATTTTACAAATTAACTTAATTATGTATATTCTCAAATTAAAAAAAAAAATCTCTTGGAATCAATGAGAGCAATATCAATTCTATTCTAACTGAAAGGGAAGGAGGAAGGAACCTGTCTGTACAATAGTAGGTCTTTAGAAAAAGAAAGATCACAACATCCATTGAATACCTATTCTGAATCAGACACTTTTTGAAAAGTCTTATGTATCTAGTTGTTTTTTAAAATTTCATGACAAACCAGAGAGCTGACATTACATTTTAGCTCTCAGAGGATGAAAGAAAGTCTTAAAGAGATGACAACACTTGCTCACCACAAGGAGGAACACATGTGCAACTTTGAGCAAAGTCATTTGCACATAGTAAGTATTGAACTGAAGTGGAACAGCACATCTCCTTCAAATTAAACTGCAGGAATCCAATATGCCCTGTTAAAGTGAACTATCTTAGAATGAAAGGGTCCTAAGCAGAGGTAACAGCAGTGAGTATGTGTGACCTTACTCTGCACTGACAAATAGCTCTGAAATCTATTTCCCTTCTTCAACATTCTAAAATGTGTTCATCTACCCACTTGCTCAAATCAAAACCAGAATGAATTTGTAAAATATCTAAAGAAATTTTCAATTGTTTAATTCTTGACTCTTTTTAAATGTTAACATTTTACTTGGGTTTGGTATTTGAACTCTTTTTTTTTTTAGTGGTTATTGAACTCTTGACTATAATCTTTATAACTAATTCTGCCCATATAAAATATATTTTTTCTTCTTAAGATAACATTGCTAGAAGAAAAACAAGTTTTGTAAAATGCTTGTATCTCATTTATTATTTTTTCTCTGCAACATGCCATCACTCTGTTGCATTAGTGAAAACATGGGGATTAGCAGAGGATAAGGATGCTATGACCTGGAATGAAAATAAGCAAACTAACTCATGAATACCTAACTAATCCTTTTAATTTAAAATTTTTTCTTGTTATGTCAGCATTCCTCGTGTTAATGCCCTGAAGATAGCATCAATACATTAGGTCACAGCTTGAGCAAAATTATTGGCATGAAGCCAAGGAGAAAAAAAAGTATGCACATGTATCCAACCAATAAAACACTCTTGAATTCTCAACATTTATCAGGCGCTGTTATGGATATTTGGGAGTCAAAAAGGATTAAGACAGTCCTCATCCTCAAAGAGTTTTCTTTGGAGACTATAGATGGATGTAGGGGGTTCATGAGTCTCATGTTCATGTAAGCAAATACATAATATGTTAAAGGTGTGAAGATTTTACTAAAGACAGGATTGACAGATTTCATCAGAATTTTAAATGGGCTCATAACCACAAACTTTTAAAGAATTTCTGAGCTAAATGCAAACCTACCAAAGTGGGTTAGAAAGCTAACAGCTAAGGGAAGGTGTACAGTCCACCTTCTCTGTCTACTGCTCTTACTAGATCAGTAAACAGAAGGTGTGGAAGAGATGGGAAGTGAAGTGGTATGGGGCAGAGGAACACTGAGACATAGACCACTCTGACCCCATAAAATAAACTTTGCCAATGGTCTCAATTGCACCACTTTCCTTTTGATATTACATATGATTAATGCTTATTTTTCTGCTATAAATCATAAACAATATCATTAACAGATTAAAAAATTCTACTCTGCTATATTTTATCATTGACTTAAATAAATTTATAAAGGGTATGTCATTTAGAATTTAACTGATGAAAATATTAAAATCCTAATTTCCTTTGTCATAATAGCTTAATTATATATGATTTGGAAAGCAAAACAGAAAAATTACTTTATAGATCAAATAACATTACAATGACTTCTTAGAAGATAAGTTATTCCACCTGATTTAGATTTTATTTGCAGTGTTTCTCAAAATAAGTGGGCCAGCTAGAGGTTGATAATCTTTTATTTATAGAGAGATTTTCATAGTGATCATACACATTACACTGGGATTTGTCATGTATTACTTACACACAGTTATCAGTTAATTCATTTTTGAAAAAAATATTTTCTCTGATTGTCAGCAAATTAAACATTCTATAATTCACAAACTAAACAGAACTCAGAATTACTACCAAGAAATTTAAAATGTGTTCAATCCAAGCTTTGAGATATTTATCAAACTATGTCTTTAGATCTTGTAATAAATATCCACTATTCATTAAGGGACTTTTAAGGGCAACAAATCTTGCTTAAAGGGTTAATTACTTCAAAATAATTTCAAATTATTTTCAACTGTTCATTATCAAAAATAGAAGTACTGTTCTACTCAGTCAAAATGAAAAATAATGTTCCTCTTCTTTATTATACATCCTGTTCCCAGATATCTTATTATTTAATCCTTGCCAGTATGATTCAAAGCTACAAGAGGATAAGGCAGGGCACAATTGCTCTTCATCAGCACACAAACTGTACAAATGCTTGTTTTTTGCCTTTCTTTTGCCACATCCTCAAATTATGCATTCATGAGTGAATCCAAGGCACAATTCCTTCTTGTTGGCACAATTCCTAGTCAGCAGAGATGCTCATTTGTATTCCAATTTTGTTCCCATTTGTTGTTACCCGCTCACAATACTCCTTCTCTAGGAAAAGGGGTGACTCAGATGAAAGCCAGAAATGTGCAATATCTACAATATTATTTTTCTTGTTCCTTACCTTCCCCCATTGGCAAATGAAAGTAGAGTGGAAGTTTATAAGAAAATTCCATAAATGTCATCATTCCCTTTGAATATGGTAAAGAGTACACTATGAAATTTAGCACAGCATTAATCTATAATATTATTCTAATATCTGATTTCCATTAGCCTATATTAAATTTCATATACTGACATTTGTTTAGAAAAATATGATTGCTATACTTCTAGCAAAAAATATATTTAGAAAAAAATACTATCTTACTAAGGAAGGTAGGTAAGGAGAGAAAGGATACTTAAAAAAAAATATGTGTTCTGGAACAAAAGCCAATATTCAAATGAGAATTTCACTAAAAATTAGTTCAATTAACCTTATATCTTGTGGACTATACTAGCTAAACCAATAACCCAATCAATGCTATTATATTTACAGATAGATGTGAGGCAATGGCTTCCTAGAACCTGGTCTGATATGCTGCCTTGTAACAATAGTTATTCTAGCCATTCTGGATTGCATGAAAAGAAACAGAAGACCTAGATCTGAAAAATGCATTCATTTAAAAAAATTGTTTTGCAATACTTCATGAGCACAGACAATGGGCTTGAGTTTATCTGTGACAACATTTTGAAAAATGCTGTCATTTAAGTACAGATCATAAATGACACCTGAAAGACTTAATTTTCCCAGTTTCATAACTGTTTAAATATCAGATCATTGATCTCTAGACTTCCATGGTACTGTCTCATATATTTCAACAGATTTACACATTTCCCATTAGATGAAGTGCTTGGGAAATATAATGATATTCCTATTAACTATTGAGACCTATTTTCCAGAATTCTAGTAAGTTCCTATCTTCATAAATTGCAAACATGGATCTTTCCAACCAACCAACAAAAATTTAAAGATGGAGTATTTTTAGGTTCAGTTTCATTGTTACAACTACCTTATGGTGGGGAAAACCTGTAAGGACTAATATAAGCTTATTTGTACCATTTATTGAACTTAATTTGTCTTTGGTCCTGAGACCAGTAGTTGAGTATTAATTGGACTTTGTTAGCTTAGTATAATATGATTTCATTGGATTCTACCACATTATATGAATTGGAGTAAGTAAAGACTAGTTTATAGTAGAGCAGGAAGGAATTCCTTGCAGAAAGAATGAGAAGGAATATATGACTACTTATTTCCTTAATAATTTTATATCACTTTTAGTCAATATTTAAGTAGTAAATGATGATCATTTCCTCACAAACAGATATCATTACATATCATCACTTGTAAGGTATCCCTACAAATTTATCTCTCTTAATAATGCTGTAAAGACACAGATCATGTACAGAAACCCAAGTCTACTTTTGGGGAAACCTTATCCCTTTTATTTGTAGTAACTTTGCCAAACAAGTCACCTCTGTCACTTACCTAAGATTATGTTTTGTAACTGTTTTATTTAATTGGTATGCCACAAAGTTTCATTCCTTAAAGCTAAAGGTTCTTAGGGAAGGGTAGTAATATACAAGAAGTTACGGGGCCATTTTAATTTTAGGTGTTCTCATACTAAAAACATTAAGAACATGTATTAAGGATCTTTGTCCTTTGCTTTGTGTTTTTGAGCATGTTTCAAACTGGTTTCCTATGTATAATCTTAATCTTTCTCTCCTGTGTAAATAGAGATGGAATGACACAGGTGGGAGCCAGTCTTAGAGTCTTGTTCTGAGCCCTCACTACATGTAGGCAGTGACTGCTTTGACATTTGTAGGCTCTCTAAAACTTTCCTAGTACTGATAATTTTTCTTTGGTTTCATTTTGTTGCTTGTTGAAAATTTTGAAATGTTCATTGTTGCAGAACGGTAACTTGAGTTTTGTAACGTACATGGCATTTTGACATGCTTTTTTTGACTATTAAGCTTTGTAATGTTTTGAACAACCAATAAAAAAAAATAAAAAAATAAAAAAAATAAAGAAAAAAATTGACTAAAAAAAAAAAAAAAAAGCTTTCCTCCCCTTTGAGTCTTTTCCTACCCAGGTCCTAGGATGCTGCATTTCCCCCCTAAGCTCAACATGGAACTGAAGTGTGGTGCCTGTTCTGTTGCAGTGTGTATCTTATAAAGTTCTTAATATTCATAAAAAGGATGTTTACCTGAAATTAAGATGTGCTGGTACCTAAAGAATATGGATTTATACTTGTGGCTACATGGAACAATTGCTCTCCTGATACTAATTGGTTATATAATTTTAAAGCATCTCCACTTGGTACTTTAAAAAATACTCATTGAGAGCAATTGTATTTGTGAGGTTTGCCTCAGGAAGGATAGGTTCTAAAATTTATTCATCGATTAAGGATTAAGGCAATAATCAAAAAGCTATCTCTGTGTTATTAACTAGCACCTTGTTGAATTTATTTTTAAAGGTTTATTTATTTACTTATTTATTTTTATTTACTTTCACTTTAGGTTATATTGAAAGGTGTTATGAAGAAAAATCCAGTGAATGAGCACTGTGTCCTATAGCAGTTACCGCTGAGATGTCCTTACACAGTGAAAATGTTTCTCCATTCTGAATAACAGGATCAGGGTACTGAGAAAAATGTTTTAACCTTATGGACCATGAAATGAATAACAAATCCTGTTTTTCTCTCTGTATTGGCTGCTAGGAGTCTTCAAACTAAATATTTTACGAAGCTCTGAAAGTATATAGAAATCCTGGCATAAACTTTATGATTCAACTTCACCTCTGACTGCATCCTACTCTTTCCTTATTTATCTTTCACCTCCTATTTCTGCTATTCATCTTGGTATACTGAATATTTTTTTATAAGCCACTTTAAATCCCTTCCAACATAAAACTTTGTTAATAATAAATGGTGTTTTAGTGTGTCGTCTTTCTAGTTTACAAAGACTTTTTCAAAATACTGACTAAGCCAGACCAGGACCTCACATTGTTATTTTGGGGGATCTTTGGGTAGCATACTATGAAATAAGATCCAGTGTAGAGTGATGGGTATTTATTAAGGCATATTCTTGTGACCCACACTGGGAAGAAAGAGGAAGGAAGGAGGACAAATTGAGCAAAAATTTGAGCTTTAGTGCATGCTGGACAACTGGAAGTTCTGGAGCTTAAGTGGCCCATCAAAGTTGTCCTACACTGAACTGCAAGAAAAGGGCCTTTAAAAACCTCTGCCTCAATCAGGGCAGAGGTTTTAAAGGCCCTTTTTGGGAAAGCAAATGAATCTCTACACTCCAAAAGAACTGACCAGTGAATGCTCTCTGATGACACATTCCCAGAAGGTACAGAAACAATTTTTCCTTGATGAAAAAGAAGAAAATGTAGCATCCTGTCTAGCATTCATATGCTATATATGTCAAACCCTGGGGAAATGGCAATATCCTAGGAAAGTTAAATATACTCAAGATGTTATTTTGGTCATGTAGTTATGTACAAAATCTACTCTGCTCAGAGAACACACATAGTATACCTACCTGAAAAGGCATGAGGTGAGTGATAAACATCTATTTATCTCATATATATATATATATATATATATGTACATATATATATAATTTATATACCATATAAATATATATATTTCATATATATGTAATATATAATACTAATTACATGTCTATTTTGTGGTATATTCAATCTTGTCTTTAGACATTATGGAGAACTCAAAGTAGAAAATATTCTAGACATATATTTAAATAAGCATCATTACATTTTATGCTTCTATCATTTTGGTGTCATAATGGGGGGCTCTAGCTTCTTAGCTAGTCCTCTCCAGTCTTGCACATTTCCTCATGAACAAAGAAGATTGATTGCCCTTAGTAAAGGTTGCATCACATGATTTGAAACTGAATAGTTAGGTAACTCAATTTACTAACACTAAATACACACACACACACACACACACACACATTTAATTTTCTTCCTGAATATGTTAGCAAGTTACTGCCATCTTAAAGCCAAACCCCAAATTATTACATTCTACAAATTCCATGAGTGCATAGGTTGTTGGGCTCAGATGGTGAAAGAAAACTATGTAAAGAAATATGTAAATATTAGTGGAGGTCAGGTGCAAACATTAGTTAGCATGATGCTCAATGAAAGTTATGAAATTTTTCATTTTTTAGCATCTTTTTTATCTTTTTATAATCTAAGGCAAATAATAACAGTAGTAGCTTTTTGTTTGTTTTTATTTGTTTTCTTTATGGGTTTTTGTTGTTTTGCTTTTGAGTTTTGACTTAAAGATCTGCTTAAGTCATTTCAATTGGAAAGAATGAGTGTTAAGAGAGACTTGAAAATTACTCATTTTTGAGGGAAAATTTAGAATCCAGGTTTTCTGACTTCTACTCCAGTGTTTTCCTTCCCGATTACTCCATTCATTTATATTAAATAGCTATAAGAAATCAATAGCACCAAACTTCCACATTGTCTGTGTTGGCAAGATAACCGCTTTGTTCTTCCTTTTCTAAAAAGATTTTTGAAAAACTAGCTCCCTGGAGTACACAGTTGCAACAATTGAAGATGAGCTGTGTTTTTACCAGTCAATGTATGTTTGACAATCAGTGATTAATACGGTCTTCCCTCAATTGCTGAGTTTCTTTATCTTGGTGAATAAAGGATTGACAAATTGTTAGGCAAAGAGCATGTGCTTCAAAACTATCCAGATATACCTGAGTATCAGACAGCGTAACACATTAGAGACTGAGGAAATGTGCACATCAGTTTATTTTTGTTCCTTGAGAGGAAATGTAGCTTAAGTGGGACTGACTTTTTATGACATTTATTTAGTTCTTGAATTGACTGACAAGCCTATTAATGTATTCCCTGAACTTTATTAATGTAATTGGAAAATAGCCCACATGCCAATCAACTTATAATAAGTAATTATGTTCATAAATGCTGTAAAATTATTAGCTTTTAATTTGACCCCACCACATACTTTCAAAACAGTAGCCTGAATTTTTGTTTTTTTTCTAGAGGAACAAAATATACTGACAGAACATTCACAAAGGGTGTTTTTAACTGCTCAAATGTTCACTATCACCAAATGGCCAGCAAAAGTGACTATTACCATAGTAACTCATGCAGTCATTTTTAAACTATTAACTGCATTAATCAGTCTATATAACATATAGTTAAAACAAAGTCCTATGACAATTAAACATGTGCCTGGGAAAGACTTATATCCCACAGTCTGGTTTAAAAATAGATACTTAGCATGGAAAAAGAGAGAATGGAAAAAGAAAAAGAGGACGTATTTAGTATTCAGAGATGCAGTACTTAAACCTATAAATTTACAGTGTACCAGCAAAATGTCTGTATCTTAAATGACTCAAATATATCTTGTCTATGCCCATTTTTTCCCCTCAGATAATAAAAATCTTTTGTAGTCTTTGGTCTAGAAACTCAGGTCAAAAGGCAAAGAACTGAACAAGAGAACAGATTACATGTGGATAACAGAAAAATGTATTTGTGTCTTGTAATCTCATGTCAGTTTTTCAAGCTGGACAAACTCTTGCCCTTTGGAGTCCCAGAATAATCTCTGAATAAAGATAGAGTCCTGTAAAAACTTTATCATATTCTTATACAACACTTTATAATAATTTTCAGCACTACAATATGTGACAATCGGCGTCAAAAAAAATATTGAGGAATTTCATTGATTTATTTTCAATTTATACTTTTTTTCCTTAAATCAAATCATTTAATTAAGAAGTTTAACCTCATCACATTGTAAAAATACATATTAATAAATTAAGTTGTGGGGCTGGGGATGTGGCTCAAGCCGTAGTGCGCTCGCCTGGCATGTGTGCGGCCCGGGTTTGATCCTCAGCACCACATACCAACAAAAGATGTTGTGTCCGCCGAGAAGTAAAAAAAATAAATATTAAAAATTCTCTCTCTCTCTCTCTCTCTCTCTCTCTCTCTCTCTCTCTCTCTCTCTCTCCTCTCTCATTCTTTAAAAAAAATAAATTAAGTTGTGTTTGCATTCCATTTTATTTTTACATAAGACAACAGAGATCAAATCAGAAAAATTATAGGCTATTTTTTCCAAATTTAAGTCTTATATTTAAATTACATTTTACCCTTGAATTATTGAAGGATAAACTCAGAGAAGTACAACAAAGTTGCTCCCTCAATTTTTTTCCATTAGGCATTAAGCATGCAAGCACTGGCACCACATTATCATAGAATTTGTTATTAATTTTACTTAGAAATATTGCAATGCTATTTTTGAATTCCATAGAGCATAATATTTCTATACAATCAACACATGATTAATCTATAGAGCACAAGTAAATAATGTAAAGGGCAATAAAAATATACATTTTCCGGTTTCCTAGCATTATAATTGCACATTTCTTGAAATGTACTAAAATTGGGGGTATGTAGCTCTTACATTTTAGTATGCAACAGAAGCAAAATAATTTGATAGTTCTGTTTGCATTTGGAGATTATAAGTTAGCTAACATGATTTATGATCTACTGAAAGTAAATCTAAGTGTAAAGCATTGTGCACATATTTTTTTCAATTACTCAATGTTGAAATAAAGTAATTCTAGAACACTGCAACTTTTCATTGTGCCTTGAATCAATGTAAACAGAAGTTGGATGGAAAAAGTGTTTGGAGGCTAAGAGAACTGCTTTTAAATAGTTACCATCATATTTCAAAAAGTTTATTGAAGACCATGCTTTTGAGCAATCTAAGTCAGACTCAGAAAAGTATTGTATATTTTCTCTCATATGTGGAAGCTAGAGAGAAAAAAAAAAGAAGAAAAAGTGGGAAATTCAATGAAAGTAGAAGGGAGACCTTTAGGATAAAAGAAGAGGGTCAGGGGAAGTGGGGAAAGAATAGTAAGGGAGGTTTGGGAAGTGTAACTAATCAAAATCTGTTTTTATGAATATATAAATATGTCAAAATGAAATCCACTAATCTATATAAATATTCAGATAAAAAACTATAAGTTTAATATTTCAATATATATTTATCATAGGTTTTCAAATACCTATTTTAGTGTATTAAATATTGGTTCTTGAAGATTTATAGAAGAGATTATTCAAAGGAAGTTATGAAGTAAACATACAAAAATCATCATCTGGCATTAACGGATATTGATTTTCTTGATCTTTGGGGATTTCTATGCCTACAATACCCTTAAATTTAATGGTGTTTAGGAATATAATTTTCTGAAGACAATGACAGCATATCTTTCAATATTGTTACTTATGTTTCATTTTGATATCTAAATACTAAACATTTTAAAATACAGTCCTTCACAATACAGCACCTCTGGAAAGGCTTACCTTGCACAGTTAGATGCACCTGCATTGTTCTCGGTGTATGTTGAGTCTGAACAGAGCATGTGTATGGGCCATCATCTGTCACATCCACATTCTGTATCTGGAGGCTGTAATCTCTTTTATTCAATGTTGAAATGGAAACTCGAGGATCCACTGACCACTTATCACCTCCAGCAAAAATAATACTTGATCGGTTCAGCCAGGCACCCTTTGAAGCTCCATCTTCCAAATAACACCTAAAAATTACCAAAGACAGAACACTATTAATCAAAGTGAAAATGAGAAACAACATTATCTTTGGTCTGAGTGTTATTTCCAAATGTTGAATAATAGCACAACATCAAATGCAAACATCAAACTCAGGAGACATGATACTGATACAACTTCCATTCCCAATGCAAATCTGTTAACGATACCTGCATACATTTGTGTGTGTGTGTGGGGGGGCAGGTGTTTCAATGTATTTAACTGGACAATCAAACTCCTTTTTTATCCTGTCTGGATGAAAAGTCCTAACAAATCTGAGTGAAGTAGAATTAATTCAAATACCAATTTTCTGCATTAAAACATATTTCTTTGTTTGAAATTATGAGCAGTAGTAAAGGTCTCTGAGTTAGATGGATTTGATTTATTCCAATTCTGAATATAATGAACCAGATGTAAAAAGCATAGAATAATGTCACATGTGTTATTATTATTTTTAATTGCTCAGTGGTGAGCCTGTACCCAGAAACTATAAACTGCATTTTATTGATAAAACTGTAAACTGCTTTTACCGATGGCTGTCTTAATTAAATGTAGCAAAGCTAATATAATACTTTCAGGAGCAAATTTTTACTGTCTTTTCAATAAACTGTCCAATAGTTTTTCTAGGAAGCACTCATTTATTCTGAAATATATTTATAAGTACTTATTTATGGATTCAAAAGGTACTACTACCATTTCTCTGTAAAAGTTTGAGACTACTAAGGAAAACTAGTTGAGTAATCAATTATTACTATACAGAAGAGAGTATTTTTATTATATCATGTACAGACACATTGGAGACAAGAAAGGGTTGCTGGACCCAGGAAAGGGGTTTGGGAATGTAGAAAAAGATTTTCTGGAAAAGGAAGTCCCTGAGGGGTTTGGAGGACAGGGCACTGTGAACAGAGGTGTGACATGTGGGTAACACCAGGTAGAAGAAAGGGAGTGAGGTGTTTCATGAAAGCACAAAAAAGCAAGGGATATAGGATAAGAGGGACCAGCCATATGATGATGGCAAGCATAATAGCAATTTGTATATTTTAAGTCTAATTTTGAAACCATTTACTCAAAGTCACATTCTATAACAAGATTCGAAAATACAGCTTTGTATCTAATAGCAGTCAAGCACTTGAAGATTTACAACAGAAGGCTGTGGTCATATGCCAGTGATTTTGCTGAGGACTAGAATTCTATGTTTCATCTTGAAAACGTTCTGTTACAAATTAAAGACTGGTTTTCTTAAATGAGTACAAAGCACAGCTACAGAATGAAAACACACATACATGGAAATACTTTGACAGCATTTCCACAGAATACCTTGGGGGATTGAACACAGTGTTTGAGATTGCTGCAAAATTGCAAGCTGAAGGCAACAGGGCAGGCTGCTGCCAACTGCATGAAACTAATCACTGGGTGAAAAAGTAAGCAGCAAGGTACACTGCAGAATCTAATTTGTAGACAGCTTCACCGTCTACAGAATCCCAACTAGTAGAAGTCTTAAAGGTCATTGTTAATTGAAAAGCTTTTCCTTAAGTATTTAATGAAGAAAATGAAACCCCTTTAATGATATAATTGAACAATTACAGTATATTGTAATTTTAAATGATATGCAGAAAGAAGATAGAGGGGACCATATTCCTCATTCTGCAAGATCACATTTGCGCTGCTGTAGAGTAGAGCTCTAAATACCATGTGTAGGACTGTGTCATTTAGCATCTGGGTTCATCAAGTGTTTATTGTGTGACTGCTGCATTCATAGCCTTTGCAGTTTGTCATATTGGGTACTCATTACAGCCCAGTAGGATATGGACGTCTTTGCCCTTAATCACTGGAAAACAAATAGAGATGTTTAGGTTAAAAGACTTTCCCAAGCCACATTATTAGTGGGTGGCAAAGTTGAATTTATAATCAAGTCTTCTCTTTCCACATTCAATGTCCTTTCCACTGTAATGCAGATCAAAGACTTTTTAAATGGGTTTCAGAAATGGGAAGATGATTAGAATGTTGCAGATATTACCGCAAGTAATTTCTTATTTACTGAATGTGACCAACTGCTTAACCTGTCCTATTCTAAAAGAAGCAGAAAATTAATTATTAATGGATATTTTACCATGGAAGTGTGATTCGGAGCACTCTGCTGGGTGATTCCCTTTCCCTAGAGACAGTAGCAGCTTTACTTTTATGCTGGTGTAGAGGAAGACATTGGTTAAGAGAATAACCAGCAAGTCTTAGCATAAGGTTATTCCCCTGTTTTGGCATGCCAAAGGTCATCACAGAAGAATAGAACTTAACTACTGCACTGTGGGGGAAAACAAAAGGGAGTCCTTTATGTCTCGTTGAGGAGGATAACTCTATTTTACAATGGTCATTGGTCCTATCCCAATATTTTTCAAGACATACATTAGAAATACCACATGAATGAGACTCAACATATAAATCTGTTGGATTCCTAGTCCATGCAGAATTTATAATGTAAAAAAGGATGAGAAAGCATGTTCATGAATAGCCCTCATAGAGAACAGGGAGTGAAAATGAGGTTATTAAATCATCATTCTTCCAACTGGATCATTCTGAGGGTCTCTAAGAGTCTCTGGCTCCTTCCCATGATATTACATCCATGTCTCTTCTTCCCACAATAAACAGAATGAAACTTTTAGAGTTTAAATCAGATCATCAACAACTCCCAGCCTGTTTCATTCATAAGAACACACAATCCAGCTGGTGGTCAACCTGTCCTTGAGGCTCTCCTACCCTTGTCTTCTCCACTCTCTTCCACTCTGCTCTAGACCAATCTGTTAGGTGTGTTTCCAAACAGCCAGGTGTGCATGCTTAGTTTGCACTGGCTGTTTCTTCTGCTTGAAACTCCCTCCCCCAGAATTCTGCACAATTTGTTTCCTTTCTGATTTAGGTCTTCATCAAGATAACTAAGATATTAAATAGCAGAAATAACCATTATTCTCACAACTTTCATTTGGTACCATATTTACTTGACTGATTTTTTTCTTCCTCTCTCAGCTAGATGACTCAGGAATGTGTTATTTGCTTGTCCGTATATTCCAAGGACCTATATACATAATGAACAATAAATATAAACGTGTGTTGAGTGCTTGAATGAAGGCAAAAGTAAGACATAATTGAAAAAAGTAATAATTTAGTAAAGTATATAAAAATTTATCAAGTGCAACATAGTTGGGAAAGCAGGACTACACCTACATGAACTATAATAGCATATAATTAAATGAAAATATTTGTAACACAAACAATAACTGCTATATGACATAGATGAATGAGCAAATCATATATACCGCTAAATAGGTACTTAAAATAAGAAAAAGCTACACCACCTGACTACACTTCTAGAGTTCCTTTAAACTTCTGGACATTCTGCATAGTATGTGTCAGGCACTATGTTAGCCACTTTGCTTTTATTGTCTAATTTAATCCTCACATAACTCTTTGAGTCAGATGCCACTATTATCTTTATTTAAAAGATGAAAAAACAAAGGGAATAATTGGTTATGACTTGGTCAAAACTTTGTCTTCACTCTTTTTCTTTGTAGTAATTTTTTAATTTATTTCTTACATACATGACAATAGTGGAATTCATTATATTCATAATTATCCATTCACAGCACAATTTTTTGTAACTCTGTATACAGAGTATGTTCATGCCAAATTATGCCATTATACATAAGCTCTTATTTTTTTGCATCACAATTCTTAATACACCTTTATACCACAATTTATCATATCTCTGTTTGTATATAAGGTATGTTGACACCAAATTCAAATCTTCATACATGTATTTTGTATAATAATGACCGTCTTCTTCCACTATCCTTGCTATTATAAAAAAAATCACCAAGCTTGTCTTCACTCTTAACCAGTGGTGGATTGTATAACGGGGTAAAGCATTCTTCCTGTTCAAAATGGAGTCCAAAGGAGAGGCTTGGTAAAGTGAGAACAGTCAGATCACTAATGGGCAGAATGAAGCCACATTTCCCTGATGGCAAACTCAGATAATATTTTTCTTCTCTGGACTTCCCAATGGAACATTTTAGCAGCTAATGATCTTAGAATCTCTTTGAAGTATATAAAATGAAGGAATCTAAATAAAAATGCTCAATAATGAATATATTCTTTAATTGAATATGGCATGGCTTTTCTTGAAAGTGTGTGTGTGTGTGTGTGTGTGTGTGTGTTTTCCACTTTAAAAAAAGCACTTGCTAGACTACCTACTTTTCAGGGTGACGAATAAAGAAGTTCTAAAAATATGCTCTTCAGAAGAAGCTGTGTTAACACCATACCAAATATAATGACAAATACTTAAATTTTCAGTCAATCATATGGATGTTTTGTATACATAGTGCCAAACATCTGGATACTGGAATATGTACAGCAAATAACTTGAACATTTCATTTTGTTTCACAGTTGTTAATTATATAAACCCTGGCTCCAGGAGTTAATGCTTTTCTAAGAAGGATGGTATTGCTGCTCCTGAAGTCTTTCATGAGCTCCCTTATAAATGATGTTACTATACTTTAGGTAGTTCCCAACATGGGGGTATGAAGTCCCATCTGAGAAGCTGCTAGTACTATGGGTGGAATAATTCTAACAGATTCTGCCTGTGATACTACCTCCTGTGATGACTAAGTCTGAAAGGTGGACATCAGAGTGTTTACTGGAAATTAACTTACTTAGGTTATTTATTATTTTTAAAGCTCTGTTAAACAAAACAAACAAGCAAAAAATCTGTTACTTAGGAATGATTTTTTTCCCCCTTTTATATTTCCAGTTCTCATCCCTGAACATCCCTGACATGAGCCTGAGCATCATCACTGGTATTGAATATAGCAGGATTTGCTCAGCTCCATGGAAACAGATCAGCTCTTCTCAAGCCATGTTGATTAATGAAAGCCCTTATTAAATGCACTAATCAATAAGAGAAGGAAAGCACAAGTTCCCTTGGATTCAAAGTTAAACCATGTGAAAACAATATTTCTATGAAGGGATTTGGCCAGTTACCTACATTGTACTTCTTTGTTCCTTCATTATATCACAAAGTTCTTCTTTTGACAGAAGGAGAATTTTCAAAAGTATACAAAACTATTTAGAACCCCATATAATCTTCAGGTGAATTCTACTCTCAAAGAAATTTTTCACATCCTGACTACCAAGCCAAGGTGCAGTAAGGGAAGTAAAGTGGAAATTAAATGGAACAGACCAAATTCTATACCCTCTCCCACCCATTTTTGTTTTTAAGGGATTTTCTTTTCATATTTTTCAGGAAAGTTATTCTCTAGATAATGTGTTTGTATGTATACATAAACTTGCATATAATTTATGTATGCATAAATCATGACTTATTTCCTATATAATAGCATTTTAGCAATATTATGATTGATTTAATATGAAGCTTTTTCTTAGAACTAATTTGAGACAGAAATGATTTTCATTATTTTGTTTTGTTTTTGGTGTTAGAGATTGACCCTAGGGACACTGAGTTACATCCTTAACCCTCTTTATTTTTATTTATTTATTTTGAGACAGGGTCTCACTAAGTCACTTAGGGTCTCATTAAATGGTTGAGGCTGGCCTCAAACTTGCAATTCTTCTGCATCTACATCCTGAGTTGCTTGGATTACAGGTGTTCTCCACCATACCCTTCGCTCATTATTTTGGCAATAATTGGCAGTATGGGAAACCTTGTCCTATATGGTGAAAAATCTATAATATCAGTAATTTGTCCAATGAGTTTCAATTATTTAATGAAGAACTCACCCTTATAGTAAAAAATAATTGTCGCGACCCCTCACCAGCAAGGAGGACATGACACAGGATTCTTCTTTCAGCAGTTTATTCAGGCTTTTACTTATGTGTCTCTGGAAGCTTCTCCCTCTTTAACCCGCATCCCCCAGCCTAATAAAGCATACCAAGCCCCAATGCAAAGCTGCCACGTGGACCTTTCTCATAGGGTGTTTTACAGCAACGTGCCATCTCTCCCAAATAAGGAGTTGTTTATCACAAGCCATGGCGCTTATCACAGGCCACAGCGGAGAACAGCGCCATCTTGTAATGGTGACCACGGTCCGCTGACACGGCTCACCACAAATAATATTTTTAAATGATTTTTTTTCAAATGAGCAATCTAGTGAGAAATACACTTCTGCAAGTAACAATTCAATACGCTTGTATGAATAATAATACTAACACTGCTAAATACCAGACACTTTTCTAAAAATATTGCATGTATTTCTCTGTCAGTCTTCACAACAAACCTTAGAGGTAGGTTTTGTGAAATACTCATTATGCCCATTTTACTAGGAAGAAAATGAGTTTTAGAGACATTAAGTAACTTATAGATGATTTATATTTTGAAACTTGCAATGTATAGAAATGCTGAGGTTATATACATTAAACTCAATGCCTAGTTACCTAAGTAATATTAATGTAGCATGTAAATGTAATTTCAGGATGTGAGTTATATACCATGTTGGCCATACTTTTCTTCTTTTATAGTAGCAAAAAAGGAAAAAAAATATTGATGCACAAATAACATTGATTCCTTATTTTATAAGGGATATAAATCTATTTTCCATATACCTTATTCTAGTACTTCTTTGAGATAAGACCTTTTTTAAAATATCCTTGATAAAGGATTGAAAGGTATCAGTTACTGGCAAGACCAAATTTTGATGCTATAAGTTACAGGGAGTTAAACTTAGAAAAAAGAATAATCTCTTGGAATTTTTCTTGCTTTTTTTTCATATAGAACTATGCCTAAAAGTTGACAAAGAATTATGCCTATGTCTTTCCTAAAAGCTAGGAATGTTAATATAATGTAACATAGACATTTGTATCTTTCAGTCTTAATTTAAGGCACAATTTAATTATTTAAACTTGTGTGTAATGTATGTATATGTATATATGTATGAATGTGTACATGTGGTGTGTGTGTGCAATTTCAATATTTTCAATGCTAGGGAATCATTTATATTTGAATTTGATTATGGATTGGTCACACTTCTAAACATCTGAATCACTTATTTAACTTATAATTAAAGCATGCTTTTCTACATATTTCCCCAAATTGCTTTATCATATTCTTTCCACTGACATTCAATTCAAACTTTCATATAATAATGCCTTGATTTAGAAATAGCAATAACAAATATTTGAGGTGCTTGAATGTGTTATCTGTAAACAATTTAACATGTAACTTAGCATTTACTAAAACAAGCATGAGCTGGGTGCAGTGGCACAATAGCTGATAATCCCAGCAGCTCTGGTGGCTGAGGCAGGAGGATTTCAAATTCAAAGCCAGCCTCAGCAAAAGCAAGGTGCTAAGCAACTCAGTGAGACCCTGTCTCTAAATAAAAAACAAAATAGGGCTGAGGATGTGGCTCAGTGGTCCAATAGCCCTGAGTTCAATCCCTAGTACCCCTCCCCGCAAAAAGCATGAGTAGAACAAAAGGTATTCTATACATCATGCTTAAAGAAACTGTGAAATACTGACTAGCAAAACAAACAAACAAACAAAAAAACTTGTTTTGGTCTTGTTACTAAACTCTAATAATCACCATCATTTCCTGACAATGATAATAAGTTTCACTACTGCAAGATTGTATAAGTTAAGAGGCTCAGAAAACACTTTTATATATGATCTCATTAAATACTGACAACATTCTGCAGGTCATATTATCCCCACTTTAAGGACGAAGATCTAGGAGTGACCAATGAAGCAGAGAATATAATGGTGCTAAAAAGGAGGAGGTATCATATATTTGCAAAGTTAGTTTAGGAATAGCTTTGTTCCAAAGCTTTACACATGGATCAACTTGGAAATTTCTTTGTCATCTCTACTTTTTAATTTTTGAATTCAACTAAACCAGCTTGCTATTCTCCACATGGACTTGAATGTGAGATATTTGGATCTGGAAGAGCTTCAAGATTTTTGCTAACTGGCAGGTGCTCTGAACCGCTGTGGGAGATTTCTGTCTGCAAAGTGCTGTCTCCCTGGCAGCTGCCTCCTGGAGAAGTTGGACTTTCACCTCAGGAGCTATAAAGGGAAAGAAAACTATATTCAAAATGCATGCATGAGGTGTTTAAAATAGCAGGAATGCCATCAGGCCCAGAGACTCTCCTTTTGTCTATCCTTTTGGATGGTAGGTACAGATACCTCTTTCCCCAAGCCAGGGAAGAAATGATATGGATGCTAAACTAAAAACAACATTAACAACTAAACTCCCTTCCTCTAAGCATCTTTTTATCATTAAAAGTATTATATTTGCATATAAATAGAAATGATAGAATAAGAAACAAAATGGATATGCAGAAAAGCTTGTGTTTTGTCAAAGGAAGTATGTGCTACTTTACAGTATCCCTGAATAGAGATATTTAAAAAACAAAATAAATTCCCCTGCTGCCCCCTCTTACAAGGATCTTTATAATTCCTGGTGGTCCTGGTTGGATTTTTCTTTTTGCAATATTTTTTTTTTCTGCAAAAAGTTTTCCAAGCATAAGTTTTATTTTATGAATAAAGAATGGCTACATAGCACTACCAATTAAAGCTGGTCTTGGTATCATTAACTAAAGTAGCCATTAATACATACTTATGTGTCCTCTATTTAGAAAATGAAACCATAATTCAGTACAAACTCTGCCTTAAAATATAAATTGGGGAGTGTACCCAGAGAAAAGAAGAATGTACTTTGAACCAGCTCCCTACAAGTAAATTTAAGTTGATAAGAATTTCCCAAGAGATGTTAAAAATACTCTCGAATTTGAATTATTGCCAGATCTTATTATTTTTTAAAAAAAATATATTTTAGTTGTTGATAGACCTTATTTTATTCATTAATTTATATGCAGTGCTGAGAATAGAACCCAGTGCCTCACACATGTGAGAGGCGAGTGTCCTACCACTGAGCCACAAACCCAGCTGCTCCCAGACCTTATTATTTGTATTATTATTTTTTCTTTTTATTCTGCATAATATAGTGATTATAGTTAACACTGGGATTCAAATATCTTATTTCTTGTGGAACCCAGGGCAAGTTAATTTCTTAGTTTTTTCACTTGTAAGATGGGGCTAGTAAAAATTCTTATGGGATAAAACTATATGAGTTAAATTAATTATTTGGATTAATGTACCAGGTACCTGCTAAGTATGTGAATAAAGTTAACTATAACTACCATACTTTACTATGGTTAACTTTGTGTTTAAAAACAAAGCAAAACTACAGTCTCCAACATCTTTAGCAAAAACTGTGTTATAAATTATAAATAGGAAAAAAAAGAAACATTCATAGAGTATTGCCCGATATAGCAAAACTATTCATGTAGATTTTCAGAGCACAGAGCTAGTTCACAGAGTTAATTTTGTAGATAACAGAATGCTATGTTTAACATTCTCCTACTTAAATTTCTTGAACAACCATAAAAGTTTTTTTTTCTTTTTAATATTTCTCCATTTTATGAGCAGATAATGTTTATAAACAGGGTATCGGTGTACAAAAAAATTTAAAAAGTTACATTAAGACTCAAAATCTGTATTCAGACACCAAATCCCTAGTTTACTACTAATTGTTGTTTTAGGGCAAATAATTCAACTTCTATTGTGGCTTTATTTACATATTTGCAAAATGGAGATAATACTATTGGTATTAAATAACTACTAATTTGGTATGTGATCAAAGAATCTCTGCAAAGCAGACATATATATAAAGACATAAAGTTATAAAATGAATTATGAATGTAAGTACTTTATACATATTATAAGGTTCTATGGATTATATCTCATAATTTTAGGACAGAATTAAGAATCTCTATAGACTGAATGAACACAAATCTCAAATCTATTGAAATGATGTAAAGAGTCACAATTTTTTTTTCTTTTATGACCCATAAAATAGTTTCGTAAATTATGTATACCCATGAATTGGCCACCTAAATTTTTTTTAATCATAACCTGAGGTCTTTGCAAACCTATAATTTGTATTTCTATAAATTATATTCATTTTAAAATAAAATTTTTAATTTTTACTTTAATGTGTTCAAAAAATCAAAACAATACCCTGATTTGATGTTCACTTAATAGGCTTTAAATAAATATGAACAAGCTCTACTTCAAAAGAAGTTACACAATTTCATTTTTTGCTCATATAAATATTTTCGTACCGCTTCTGCCACATAATTTGATCCTAATCTTATTTTTAATCTTGTCTTGTATTGATATCTTATTTTCTCTGCTATACGATTACATTTATAAATCAGCATTAAAAAAAGTTTTGTGACCATGAAAATCTAAGTAAAAAATATTAAGATTATTTTTTTATAATTTTTAATATTATACAACTGATCAAATCATATATATCACACATTTGGATAGATAATTCTTAAATATATATTTATTATATATATATATATATGTTAATGATATGTTTTATCTATATGAATAGACAAACTTTTTACTCAAATGGGTAAATATTTTGCTTAATCAAAAACAGTGTCCAAAGTCAATTCTTCCTAGGTTTTGTTTTTATAGATAGAAACCATAAGAAAACTTGCTTTTGTAAATGGAAGAAATTCTATTCCACTAATGCCACTCAATTCTTTAACT
Organism: Ictidomys tridecemlineatus; assembly: GCF_052094955.1. Taxonomy (NCBI): domain Eukaryota; kingdom Metazoa; phylum Chordata; class Mammalia; order Rodentia; family Sciuridae; genus Ictidomys; species Ictidomys tridecemlineatus. Next base: position 56,658,337 of record NC_135487.1, read on the forward strand.
TCCTAAGAGTGATGAGAAAAAATTATAGCCATCTATCACCAAAATCATTCCAAATGCTATATCAGTTGGAGACTTAATTATATCACTCACAGATGTGTTGAAAACTGTCAGTATTTTACGAAAGGATTTACCAACTTCTAGATGTTGTCTCAACATCAGTATTTTAAATAATTTCTCTGTTTCATTTCAAATCTTGAGGTTATACTCTTTGGGCCAGGGACCATGATATGACTGCATATTTAAGAGGTTTTTTTGGTAAAAATAGTGTAAAAGCAGGTGGTAGAAATGGGATCTAGTCCAATCACAGAACTATTTGCAGGCAGCTGAGTCCTGGCAAAAAACACATATAAAAATTTAAGAACAAAAAATTTCTTAGACCAGCCGCAGTAGCACATGACTCTATTTCCAATGACTGGGGAGACTGAGGCAGGAGGATCACAAGTTCAAAACCAGCTCCTGCAATTTAGTGAGGCTTTAAGAAAGTTAGAGAAATCCTATTTCAAAATGGAAATAAAAGGGTCTGGGGATTTGGCTCAATAGTTAAGTGTCTCTGGGTTCAATTCCCAGTACCAAAAAATAATAATAAATAAATAAATCTGTGTTTATACATAGTCCTTAGAAAGTCACTTTGTACTTAACTGTATTTGGAGCCCAGAATATTCTTCTATTGCTATCAGTATATTTGTCTCTATTTTTCCCCCTTTCAATCTCCAATGTATATCTTCCTAGAGTTTGGGTAAACAGAAAACTGAGTTTGTATGAGAGTTAGTGGAATATTAGTTTACACATTCAGGGTAGTCATTTGAAGACATTCATTATTAACAGAGGTGGTTTTTATACAGTTGTTAAGTCTTTTTCAATCTGATTTACGTCTGTGTCCAAAGTTGCTAGGAACAAATTTTTTAACTAAAACAAAACTGGGGCATAGCCGGATATATTTTAATTTTGTATGCACAAATAAGTAATTATCACCCTGTTTGTTTCTTGAAATTAATAATAGTTTTCTATTAATTTTGCTAAATCCTATGAACTTGATCATTCCTTATATCTACTCAATATTCAAATACATTTAAAAATGTTATGAATATATTCATGCACTTCAAATATTTACTTTTAAATATATTTTATTTCTCATTTGAGAAATTTAAAAATATCTAACTTTTCTTTGTGGCCAACTCTTTAGTCATTGTTAAATCTTTGAGAGTTATGTGTGTGCTGCAAGAAAGCAGTGTGTGTGAATGAGAAAGAGAGATGTTGGGTACAAAAATGAGTAAGAAATAAAAATGAATATTTATAATTATGAACATAGTAAAGGAAAGTGAAGTTTGAATATGTAACCAATATACAATTTAAATTAATTTAATCTGAGCTCTTTCCTACAAAGAGCAGAATCTCCCCAAATATCAATGCTTCCCCTGCTAGAGGACTCATTCAGCAGCAGCATCTAGTGGACAGCTGGACCTGTCATATCTCAGTGCCTGGCTGGCTCCAGAAAGTGAGTGCCTCCAAGGGATATAAAATTCCACTGTGATTTAGGAAAAGCTGAGATTTCATCCATGAATTTCTGGCTGGACCTCTCTTTACAAGATTGTTGCCTATTTTCCTATCCCTGTGACTAATCACTTCTCAAGGTCAGAACTCTGTGATATTTGTCATTACTTCCTTGAGTCACTCTAAAAAAGTAAACCTAAAGAGCAATGAAGACTTGTGCTCCAAAAACAAGTGAACTGAAATTTGAGAATGTTGAAAGGGCTTCTCCAAAGACATCTGTACCTTGAATACAGAACAACTTTGTGTTGAATCACAGCTCTTCCTGTCACTTACTAACTTTATGGATTTGGGTGCTAAATTTTTCCGCCTTCACATCTGCTTCTTTAAAAAGGGAATAGAAATGTATACTTACAAGATCTGTTTGGTGAGGATTGACTGAAATGTCCCATGTGATAAGATCAAAGCAATGAACCTTAGATGTCATTTTTTGGGGGGAAGTTCTCCCTGCTGTTTCTATTTCATGCTCCCACACAGGTGAAGGGCCTTACCTAAAGCTTGCATTATCTCCATATTTTAGCTACTTTGCTCACTTTTGGTATGCTTTAAAAATCACTGGATTACAGTTTGTCCCTCCTAAACTATAAAAGACAACCCCGTTTAACTTATCGTTTGTGATACCCAGTAAGGAGCAAAGTGTTTGTCATACAGTGGGCACTTAAAACACACCTATACACACAACACACACCCACACACACACACACACACACACAATTTACATTTGTAGTACAATTACAATTCCAAATGAAAAACGTGAATGGTATATAAAAGAGAAAACAACACATTATGTTGAAAGAGGTCGGGGAGGTTTTGTATAAGAGGTAGCCCTGGCATTATCCCCCTCACTCTATTGTTCTTTAGCTCATTACCCCTGATTATCCTAAATTGAAGCACACACAGGAATTTCTGGATTTTGTCTACAGTTCAAAAATTAAACATATCATTCAGAACAAATAGGAACACCCATTATCTAGAGAGTTTACTTGTACCTGCTTGTTAATTTTACTTTAAAAATATCTTAGTGCTGTTAAATTCTAGCTCTGACACAATGAAAGTAGATCAAACTGCTATTTATGAAGGGAGAAAAAAAAAACTGGAAGCCACTCATATGGTGGTATTTTCTTTTCTATATTTCCAGAACTATGTGAGAATAACTCAGATGCTAGATTAAATACATAAGGAGTGGGTGAGGAGGAGGCATGAAGAAAACTCGATAAATGAACAAATGTTTTGTTAAAACCTGGGAAAACCTCACCCATCTGGCTTTAATTTAATTTAATTTAAACAATGTGATATTTTAAATTATCACTCTTGCAAATGTAAGCATAGGGTTTTTCCCATTTTTGTTTTGATGAATTACAAACTTTGTCTTAGTGAAATATTATTAAAGTGCATATAGTTCAGAGTTCATTCGTGACAATCTTTCATTTATTAGCAAAAGGTAAATTTGTCATCCAATGGCCTTGGGTTTACCTGCATTTTCTTGTTGAATATACTAGTGACTACCTTTATTATAACTTGCATAAGTTATAATTGCATAACACAAAATTAATCATAATAAAAGTAATTATAAATTAGAAAAGGAAAGGGAGAAGAATGGAGATCCAGTGCTTTTTTAAAAAACTATAAATATAAAAGTACCATGCCCTGAGAATTGTAATGGTTACTACACTTGAAATTCTTTTTAACTAAGAATATTTTTATCCTCAAATACTCTGTTTTATTCTTGAACTGGTTTCCTATAAGGAACTCCTTACTGTGTTCTCTATAGTTCTCTACCTTAGCCATTAATCTCTCATGTGAGGCTGTCAAAATCTTTTATGAAAATCGAAATGTACTATACCCACTTTTCTTATCTTTCATGGTGTATTATTTTCAAGCAGCCCAGCAAGTTAGTTAAGCACAAACTGCCTTGTAAAAATCATGTTAGGAATACATCCGTACTTTCCTCAGCTTTTATTCTGTTACCCATATTTCATGTTGGTCTTTGCAATCAATACCAAACCCACAGGTCTATTGTTCTTGGCTTTGCTTGTTTCAAGAGGTCCTTAATTTATGACTCTCTTCTAATTTAAAATACTTCATGAATGTCACACTATCTATGCAGATACACCCTTTTTTCTCTATATATAATTTTCCTAATTTTGAGTCCTTCAATGAAACTATTGTACTCTGGTTTTCGATAAATCATTGAGTTATCATGTTTGTTTTCAAGATTTCAAATCAATTCTACACAATTCTTTAAAGGCCCACCTTCTTTTTTTATATATTTTGTTCAAAAGGGGAAAAAAGATAAGTTGTACAGACTTTATGGGCAGCTAATAGATTTTAAAGTGATATTTTATTGAGTTTTAATAAATGAATTGATTCCATTTCCTTTGAAATACACACTGACCCAATAATTAAAAGAAATAATTTTTGGCAAAACACATTTTTTATTTTGCCAAACAGCAAATTGTCTTACACATAATGAGAAACATTTATCTTTCATCTTTAGCAATGGCTGAAAGTCATCATTATCTAACAGATGCTCAGTGACCCTTGTGAGATGAGCCACTCATCCCAATAAGCTATTAATGGGCAAGCAACTATGTCAGGCAAATCACAGTATTATCAATAATTAAACTTCACTTTTGTTTTTAAACAGAGAAAACGAGGTGAAACCAAAATACACCTGTCTAATCATACTGATAAATAATAATACTTCAAAATGAACTTAAGATTGTTGTTTTGAGTGTGAGTCAATTCTCATTTTGACTCTTCAACCAATTTTCTTTTTGAGCTCTGACTATACAAATATACTAGAAACTTAAGGTGGAATAAAGTTCCCTTTCAATATGCTTACAATCCAAAAGGGCAGGTAAGCCAACTATTTACACAATGACCACCATGATGCACATAATAGAAGGATGAGAAGAGACATATCGTTTATAGGACTTTGTTATGGTTTAGATATTAGATGTCCCCCCAAAGCTCATGTGTGAGACAATACAAGAGGATTTAGAGGAGAAATGATTAATCCTGTAGTGAGATTAACTGAGTGAAAACTGAAGGCAGGTAAAGTGTGGCTGGAGAGATGCGTCATTGGAGGCATGCCTTTTGGGTATATATTTTTTATCTGGCAAGTACAGTCTGTCTCTCTCTGCTTCTAATCATCATGTGAGCTACTAACCTCTGCCACACTTTTTAGCCATGATGTTCTGTTTAATCTTGAGCCTTGAGGAATGGAACCAGCTTTCTATGGATTGAAATCTCTGAAACCATGCCCTGAGATAAACTTTCCCTTCCCATAAATTGTTCTTGTCAGGTCTTTTAGTCAAAGCAGTGAAAAAACTGACCAAAACAGAATACCATAAGGGAAAGATCATAACTCTCTGCATTAGAATTAGGAAAGCTAATTGGACAAATAGGAATGTGAGTGGCTCTTTATGGACAGGAATCATTTAGAATTAAAAAAAAAGGATGAATAAGAGCTATAGAAAGAATTATTCTCAACAACAGAGACAAAAAGACGTTATAGAGAAGAAGGTACAAAATGGGAAGAAAGGATGGGCAATCACATTCAATCTGATAAGGTGATTGGAAATATATGATAGAAATGAAGAATAAAATTCTAAAATTCAGTGGGAGGTACATGATAGATGATTTTAAATGGCATTGATTTGAGAATAATTTCAATAGGCAATGGAGATATTTTAGAGTAGCTAGGGAATATTCTTGAAAAAGATTTTGTGAGGAATCATTTTTTTAAGTATATCCAATATGGGGTAATAAGGTAAATGATTTCACATACACTATATAATTTAAATTTTTATAATAACCCTCCATGGTTTATACTACTGTTCTTTTTATATGCCTAAAATAAAAGGCTCCAGAGCTGTCAATAACTGTCCCAAGGTAGGAAAATCAGAAAACAATAGTGTTCTAGCTGTTCTCTTCATTCATCTGTTCATCCAATTACTATTTCAACAAGCACTTACCGAACTTCCTTCTGTTTCAGCACTGTCTCTTTGGCCAAGGACACTGAGTTTGAAATATATGGCCCCAGAAATTCCAGAAATTTCAAGAATAATGAGAAATATCAGAAAGCAGATTATATGAACATGCTCTTCTAGGTAATATAATATAGGTGGATAAAAAGTCCAAAGAGGACAATGGAGGGAGTGTGTGATATGAGTTAAAATAAGAATTCTTAAAACAGGCAGAATATGTGGTTAGAAGAATATGTGCTCATATTAGCCAGAGGTCATGCCTGCCCAGACCAGTTTGTCAACAGAGAAAATTTAAAGAAGATAAATGGGAGTGTCATGGTCAGGATGAGATTGTTAGTCTCAAAAGACATGTCGTCTGGTAAAAAACAAGAATGAATGAATGAATGAATGAAACCATCTGGTTGAACTTAGCTACCTGGAAAAATGCAAGTACTACCTAAATTTGTTTGAAAGGGGACTTGGTTTAAAGGCATAGATGATAATTATTTTCTTTTAATGTATTTGAGATACAAACAGAATCAACAGGAAGAGACTGTCAAATAGTAATTATAAATTTGGTTACTAGGAAAAAGATACATTTGAAAATTATTTATAATAAATGCAAGCATGCCATTCTATGGGACATTATCAATAGAAAGGAATTTCAAAAATTATTAGGTACAGCATATTTTGGTATTGCAAATAGTAGGAAAAATATAAAAAGAACAATTTTCATAAGAAAGGGGAGCTCTTCAGTGTCTAATATTACCAAGATGTTGGAAAGGAAGGCTGAAAATGCCAACCAGAAGATTATTTCACAGTGGCATTACCAAAAAGCATTTTTAGCAGAATGAGGAGAATGTTAGGATGCAAGATTTTTAAGAGGTTTTATGGAAGAGAAAAGAAGATGAACAGAAAACTCTCCTTCCATCATTGCTTAATCTTAGTCTTATTACAAGAAGTAGATTCATATAAAATTGAAACTTTTAATAGCTTTCCAATCATCCTCCTTTTTGATCTCATTGCATTTTAATGTCTCTCAGTTTGCTTCCTTTAGCTTATTCCTTACATACAGCAGTCTTTATTTATAGATAAAACCGAGCAATTAGATGATCTGTATGGTCTGTACTCTTTTTTATTTTATTGGTTGTTCAAAACATTACAAAGCTCTTGACATATCATATTTCATACATTAGATTCAAGTGGGTTATGAACTCCCATTTTTACCCCAAATGCTTTGAAACTAGAAATCACAACCTCCTATTTGGTGGTTGTTGAGTTGGCAAGCATCATTTAATGGCTGACAATTTTATTTCAAAAACTGTATTCAAAGTCTGTCTTCAGCCAACTAACAATCTGTACTAAACTGTAGAGTCAAACCGGTATTTCTGTCCTCAAAATAATACAATGTGGGAACTAGGGTTGTGGCTCAGCGGTAGAGTACTCACCTCTCACATGCGAGACCCTGGGTTGGATCCTCAGCACCACACAAAAATAAATAAACAAAATAAAGATATTGTGCCCATGTATAACTAAAAAAATTTAAAAAAAATAATAATACAATGTGTGAATCCTTGAGTTCTATTTCCTTCAGATTTATCTGAATACTTTTAAGTATATGGAAGCAGGACAGCATCTTTGACACCATTTATTATTCACTCAGGGACTTGAGAAAAACAATAATTAGAGTTCCTACCATTACACTTTTACTTAGTATATTGAAAGGTATTTTTTAATACTAAACATTTGTCAACAGAGGCCATATGCCTGTTTCTTCTTGATTATCTCAATGAATCCAACTTTTCTATCTTCTTGACAGACCAACCCTACAGACCATAAATTCAGAAGCTGAAAATTTGAATAATAGTATATTGAAGTTGGTTGGATATTAGCCTAAACAAAATGAAAGAGAGAAAAAATACTTGCTGACCCAATCAATTACCTGAATAATTCACACATATAATAGCCTTAGAATTAATGAATATTAAATTGAGAATGAAGAAAGTTTTGGAATAATTATCATCATTTCTAATAATCTATGCTTTTCTAACTTCTAAAAAGGAAACTAGAGAAATCAATACATTAAAAAGAAAACCCTACATGAGTATGTTGTCAAAAATACAATTATACAATCAGAGTAAAAAGTGCTGCAGTCTTATGACTCTGAGGCATATACCGTAATGATCAAGTTACAATTAATATAAGCACTACATCATTAATTCCATGAAAGGTACTTAGTGACATATTAGGAACGAGTCAAATATGCACAAGTACTTTATAATAAGTTAGTGTTGTTGCTAAACTTTACATAAAGATGCATCAGAAAGAAATTAATGGTTCCAAGTAGCAAACTAGGTGTAGGGATAGTTGAAATTTCAATTTAGTTCCAAGTGAATCCAAGTCCCTGGCCATTCCTATCATATTCTCCAGACTATTATAAAATTATAATTTTCAAAGATATTCTTCAATTTAGCCCTATGCCACTGAGCATCAATTTTTATCCTACACTGAATTGTCTAAGTGAGGTCAGGAAATTAACAAAGTTTTTTGGTAAGCTATGGTTAGTTTGTGGGCCTAATGGCACAGTCAGTAAAGAAACTGGAAAAAAAAATACAAAGCAGAAAGTAATTCTCTGATGTGGTAGTAGATAAATGCTTGAGTACTGACATTATCCCTTTCCTAGCCTACAGATATAAATGGCAGTGAACTCTGGACTCTAGGATTATCTGACATGACAGATTACAAACTCCCTGAAGGCAGTCATAACCACAAAAGTGAAGCAGATCTCTCTGCAGAACAAAAATGTAGATTGCATCTGTATACTTATTTCTTATACAACCTTTACATTTCTTATTTGTTCACTTTATGAACCAGTATTAGTTATTTGTGATTTGGCTTAAGATCTGTCTTCTGCCTTAGTATTGAAAGAATAAATATTATTAATTTTTATAGTTTATACTTTTGTATTCACTTTTCTCAAAATAATTTAGCACTGGAAATTATTAGAGCAGTATCTGTTAAAATATCTTAGTTATAGGTCAGCAGTGACACAGACCATGATATACATCTTTGTTGTCAATTCTTCTTGTGCTTTTGTGGTGGCTGATAGTATGAAATTTAGTTTTCACAGAACCTTCAGGCTGGTTCAGTTAACCATGCTGTTGCTGAGGGAAAAAAAAGTTTATAAAAAAATCATACTTCTGTGCAGAAGTTTATGTTCTCACGTATTATTATCTATATAAAATTTTTTCTCTCTCTTGAAACTGAAGATATGATGAAGACAGCATTAAAATGAATAAATTCAATTTCTTTTGTGTTTTCCATTAATCCAAGTATATCTCAAATACATAAATGTTTTAAAAAGGCAGTGCTAATATTGAATATTTTGGGCAACTAGATGATAGTAAAAACAAAAACAAAAACAAATCACTATTTTTTTCTGATTTATTTCAATACTAAACATACCTTCCATATGTCAACTTGCTTGTCAAGTCTTTGAGTACAAAGATTTTCTTGAAGCCAGTATAGTCACAGAGACTAGCAGTTTCTGATATTTATGTAGTACTCAATAAATACTTGTTGAATATGTTACTAATTGAATAAATCATCTTTCACCATGATTATTAATGATGTAAGTTTGAAATATATTCAAGTTTATTAAAGGATATTAAAAAAATCATTAAACCAAATAAAAAATGATTGAGTAGAATCTTTTTACAAAATGAAATGCTAACTTTTTCTTTTCTTCTTCTTTTTTTTTTTTTGCTGGTCCTTGAAATCAAGATCAAACTAAGTGCTGTAGATAGTCTAGAAAACTGTTCTATCATTGAGCTATACTCTAGCCTTTAAATTCTAACATTTCTTTCTGGTTTTGGAAAACATTTATTGCCAAAGCTGCAGGTAGCCTAAAAGAGTGAAAACTCTTTCTCTACATGATAAAAATAATGAGAAATAAGTAACCTGAAATTGGATTTATAAAATTGTGTTATTAAAGTCAAGGTGAGAAACAAAAATCAATGATTTTGTAATGCTGATCCTTCAAAAGTTGTACTGTGTTTCTAAAATTATTTGTCAATATACATCAGTCATATAAGCAGGAAAAAGTCCTATTTTACTTCGGTAAATTTTAATGATTTTATAAGTATACCTGCTCTAATGTCTAAATGCAGAGAATGTGAAACTCTTCATAATACAACCTAAAATAAAGGGCTCAAAAGCAGAATATGAAGACTTGGACTCTAAATCTTGTTCTGCCCACAACTATTATTCAGGATTAGTGTCTGTAGACCTAGATACCCTTAACAGTTAAATAGTATCAGTTTTTCAAGGTGGATTCCATGGAACTACTTCCCTGGGAAGTTAACAAGCATTTCTTTAAATTGTATGTCCATGCATATATAAACAAAAATGATCAGGTATCCTCATTGCAAGAATATTCAGACCATTCAATAATCTAATGTACATGAGAGAGAAACAATACACAGGTTATTTTTTATCTTTTTGCCTCTGAACATGGTGTCCAGTAGTAATCTTCCAGAATTAGTGTTTCAGAATCTTACTTTGTTCATTCTGGTTCATTTAGAGATTTAGTCTATTGAGCAGAACACTAAATGCCAATAGTCAAGGCACCAGGATTAGATTCAAGAGTAAGCTTTACACAAGTAATTTGAAGCTCTAAAATCCAGTTTTGTAAGTATTGAAGTCATTTAAAACCAATTCCAGACAGAGAAATAATTTACAAAAAAACCCTCAAATGAATCAAATTGAATCATAGCTGTAATTTTATGGATAAATGCATATTAGTATAGTGATTCATGACCAGAATATAAAAAATAAGGCTGGGATAGGGCTCAGTGGTAGACCTCTTATCTGGGATGTGCCAGGCCCTGGCTTTGATCTCATCTTCTCTCTCTCTCTCTCTCTCTCTCTCTCTCTCTCTCTCTCACACACACACACACACACACACACACACACACACACACACACACACACATGCTTGGTTACAGCAGGCAGGAGGTATAGCTTAGTGATAGAATGCTTGCCTACCATGTGTAAGACCTTGGGTTCTATCACCATCAGAGAGAGAAAGAGAAACTAACTTTGGGATTAGAAAATAGTTGAAGATGAATAGCAAGAAAGTGATTATGTTTTTGCAGCTGAGGAGAATAAAGCATATACTCATTAAGTTCTTTGTAAAAGATTAACATTGCTTGTGACCCAACTCCTTCTCAATAATTACTCTCAAATAATAATCACATTAAAATGTTAATTGGGTTTGAAACCAATTCAACATTTGTACTGTAAAATTGCTTAACATAGATCAAATGTCCATATGAATAAAACTTCTTGCTGTTAAATCAATAATACAAACAAAAAAGTGTGACAAAACCTACCAAGTGTAGGGTAAGGACTCAGTAAGCAAGACAAGTTCTTAAGTTCTGCCTTTGGAAAACATGAAGCAGCCTCACCATCTGACCATCATTCTATTCTATTTCTCTGATTATTGTCCTAAAATTCTACTTTGACCACACAATTTCTTTCTCAGTACCACCAAGTAACTCTTTATGGCCCACAGAAACAAGCCCAAATGCATTATTATGGAATTAATGATTTTCATAATCTGATTTCTATTTATTTTTAGCCATTTTTTCCTAGAATCTTTTAATATGACCTTTGCATTATAGGCAACTTGGTCTCTCTTTTTTTTTTCTTCCTGAATGATTACTACACTGAATCATTAATGATAGACTTCCCTGAAATATCCTCTTTCTATTTACCACATTATAAAGCTTCCTTTATTTTTTAAGTTTCATTTTAAATTTCCTCTTTGAAGTTCCCTTTTGTTATTATCCTATGTGAATAGTTTCCACTAAAGTATGTACAATTAATGTAGGTCATGGAGAATCTTTTAATTTTTTTTCCTATTTGCCCATATCCCCTGAGTTTAGAATTTTCATAAGAAAAGTATGAGACAAAATTTCATGTCCATAGTCTTCTACTTCTACTACATTTCCCCTTAAGGAAATTCCTTCTTTTAGCTTATACATCTTCCAATTTTCTAACTCCTTTTCTCAAACTAGGAATGAATAGATTTGAAATGTCTATTTTATCCACATCAGTAACTTAACCAGACATTTGTATTTTAAGCCTAATTTATAACCAGAAATGGAACTCTTGTCTCTCCATAAAGGAATCCAGGAAAAAAATTGAAATATTGGAGAAAACAGAAGTACCAAAAGGAGACTTTCTCCTGCTCAGAGGAAGCATACCACTTCCAAGAACAGCAGTGACATCAACACTGATTCATTACTTTCAGTATTTTGATGAATAGAACACTTACCTGTCTCAAAACTGTGAGGACATCATCAACTCATATTACTTGGTCTTTCAGTTCAGGGCTACTTGATAGATCTAATTCATCTTTTAAGACCCAGCCCCTTGGACTTCATGCTATCATCTATGTGAAATCCTCTTTAACCCTTCCTCCCCAGTGATTAATTTTCTCTATTATCGCAGTATTTTTGTTGTACTGTTAAAAATATAATTCACTCAGTCAATGTAGATGACAAGAGACAACTGGATTCCCCGCTTGGTGACCTAATTCTTTTTCACTCTACTGTTACCATTTATAACATTTTGGTTTTCAGTCTACACATCTACCTAGTCTTCCCACTTCCCTGGCCATTGGGCCCAAGCACTTACGCCTTACATTGAATTTACTTAGTACCAGACTAATCCTTCTTCTATGTCCTCTATTTCTTCCAATTTTCATTATTTTGCCAACTACCAACAACATTGACCCTGTTAAAGAGCACTTCCTTTTTTCCCCTTTTCTTGTATGTGACCAATAAATTACAAATGCAAATAAATCAAATGTTTTAAGCTATCTCCATTTCTCTATCTTTTTTGACAATGTCATTTACTAAGTGGTACAATATTGGTTTTAACAAACATGCATAGGTTTTTAAATACAATATTCAGGTTTGGGCATACAAGATATAGTTCCTGTGTCTCTGGAGTCTGATCTATTTTGGGGTCTAAATGAACTTAAATGAATATTTAATTTTACCCCTTCTTAACATTCATCATCTGGTAATTTAATTGCCAAATAATTTATGTTTTAGGATTTTACCATGTTTCTAAATCTTATAACTTTTTCACCATATCCAATTCTTTAAATATTTTCATGACAAAAGTTGATTATGCCCTAATAGTTACTAATTTTCACTGACATTTTGTGAATTGAAAATCTTTATGCATGGAAATATTCTCTCATGGACAGTTTCCGTGGACAATTTTGTTAATAAGTAAATAAGTAAATATTAGAAATAAAGAAAAAGTAACATAATGAATGGATAACCATTTAGTCCAGATTATATCACCTATTTTCTATACCAGATATATCAAAAATTCTGAATTATATGAATGGAAACAACATCAATATGCATAGACATTCCTCTACCCTCAACTCTCAAATTCAAAACCTTCACAGGTAAGCACAAAGACAACAAGTATTTGCTGTTAAAAATGTGTAAAGATGCCATTAGCATTCACTCATATTATCTTTGTACCAAATGGAATTTAGAACAATTTACACACCTGGTACTGGTATGTTTATAGATTATCTTTTATTTTTAGATAGATGTGGAAGAAATCTTACACATCTCTTTCAACCCCATTACTGAGAACCTTCCATATTAAAGAACAAACAAACAAATGAATAAACAAAAAAAAACGAAAAATATTTTGTGCCTTAAAAGCTTGTTTTGAACTTGGTTCTTGAAAAAAAGAATTTCTTCTGATTGTCTTAATTCAATGTCATTAGTTATTGTATTTTATTTTATATTATACTGCCAAAGTTATACAAGGTATTTGTTAATAAAGTAGATTCTTTAAAAGTTTTATTGCCACACAAATTTGAATCTGATAAAAAGTAACTACATATAATTTTACAAGGGTTTTATAGCATCTAGAAAATTATCATAGCAATAAAATGAAGATGTAAGTTTCCTTTTATTTTCTATTGAAGTTAAATCTTTAATGGCCAGAGCAGATTCTCAAATTAATTATTTTCCTGTTATTAAGTTTTCATTTCTTATATCCATCTTCAGCTCTGTCCAACATTCCCATGAACATTAGTAGCTCATTAGGAGGCTCAAAGTTAATCCGCAGGGCTAAACACTTGTTCCATCATTAAGGCCTGCTTTCCTGAGATTTAGAAATAAGCAGAATCTAATTTTTGTTAATTTTATTGCGTAAGTCACAATAGTAAATTTAACTCAGTCAGCTCTTCTAAAAATTATCTTTATTAAAATGAACTATATGTTTTGTAGAAATACAAAAATGTCCCCAAATGAGACAAAATGCCTTATATGCCAGCACACAAAATAAAATTATGCTATTTACCTCAGGTATCATTTATATAATATTAACCCCAAGGCTTATGTGATTTGATGACTTTTAAATTTTCCATAAACAAATTATTATTATGCCTATATATCAGACTTGTCAAATACACACAGAGGAGGGTTTTTACTACATTTTTTTAAGGTGCCTGGGAAATTCCTTCATCATATTTTAGGCTCAATAAGAAGTATCAGTTTCTTTTGAAGTCACCAGTTGAGCTAAACTTGAGCTGTGGAGGGCTGGGTGTTATGCCTTAATTCCAGTTAACTAGCCATCCATTAGAACTTTCTTTCCTAAATTTTGGTTCTGGTTTTTCTATGTCTTTAGGTACAAAGCTGAAATCAATTCAGACACATGTGCTATTGAAAATTATTTGTCACTGGCTTGAAATCAGGGGTACAAAGTAAAGTTCTACATTTACAGATGACATTAACTTTGTTGTAAAATGCCAAGAGGATAAGACTTAAATAAACCACAGACTTTGGAGTCAATAGATGTGATATCCATCACTTACTATTTCTGGTTCTTAACTTTCCTAGCACATTTATTTGATCCTAAAATCAGGAATAAAACTCCCCAACCTCACAGGTGGTAGTAAGGATTAAATTAGGTGATACAATGGGTGCAAAATCATTCAGTCAGGTGAGGAACAATGGAAAGAACCAGGAAAAGTAAAAAGTCCAAGTTCATACTAATTCCATCATCTTGGGTAGCTCTCTTGATTCCTCAATCCTTCATTTTATATGTTTGCAGAATGCCAATATTAATAACCAGCTATTAGAGTCATTTTATGACTAAAATGAGAGATGTCCATGAAAATACTTTGTAAACCGTAAGTTGCTTTGCAAAGGTAAGTATGTAAAATGTGGTTGACAGAGGTGTGAAGTCAAACAGATCCAAAATGGGTTGGATCCTGTTTTGACACTTCCATCATGGAAGCTGAGAAAGTCACATATCTTCTCTGAGTTCTCCCTTGTTTTCTATTCTACAGTTGCTATAACTCTGACATCAGTTTTCTAATGAAATAATCTCAACTTTGGGAGTGATTTAAATATGTTAGTTTTATTAATCTTCATATTCCTCTTCTTGTTAATAAATTCTTGTGAATGAGAAAATAACAAAGTTTACTGTTGGCAAGTATAAAGTAATGCTTTCAAGAAAAAAAAAATGCCCAAAACAGTCTTAGAAAGTGATGAATGCCAAAATGTCAGATAAGACATAGGAAATAGGATCTATTATTATACCCTATTTCCTGGAGACAAGAGTCCACTGTGCACTTGTCAGCACTAAAGGCCAACACAAACGTGGACATCATTTAAAAGGTTATTGGAAACAAATCAGAAAACATGATTTCTTTTTGGTTTTACATAGATATGTCAGGGGATGATGGTAAAGGGAAGTGTGTAATTATTCCGACAAAAATCCACAGCATTTGCCTTTACATATTCTCCCTTTAAAAATGATTTCTTCCCTTATTAAACTACCATTTTACTTGCTCTCAAGTAAAATGAACAGGAACGAACATTTACAAAGGAAATTAAACCCTCTTGATCTAGCATGGTCAGTGGTCAGATTGTGTAAGTGGGGAATTAGCCTGCAATCATTGGCATAATGATATCACATTATAATGAAAATCTGCCCTAGTTGGCTCTATTCAATATACTTAAAAATCCTTTAGAAATTAAGTAGCACCTATCTCTTAGATAATGATATGTTAAAGCATATCTGATTATTGCATTTACAAATGCTAATTTGAAAGAATAAAAAATGTCTCCTACTTATTTCTTTCTAAGGATACACTGTTAAAAAAATAAAAAGCTCAGACTTTTAGTCTTTCAAGTTTTCTGAATACAGTTCTACTTTTTTTTTGTTTTAAGTATACCTTTTGTTTTCTTTTCACCTGAGAAAAAAAGAAGCACATTAGTGACAGTTACTCTTAAGCCCAAATGGACATCAGAATCACTTTGAAGAGTGTAAAAAAGAACCCCAAGCCCCCTGCTTAGCCTCTTAGTTCAAAAATAGTGAATGCTAGTGAAAAAAACAACATCATCACCAACAACAGCAAAATACAGAAATACTCTTCATTTCAAAGCTTCCACTGTCATTCTTTCAAGAAATTGTTCATTTCTTATCATGACTCTACAGTTACTATAAAAACAAAAATATTTCTCTATACCTTTATTTAATTTTTTTTGTTAACATATATAAGAACATTCTATATATAATGTTATAAGCAGTTTGCTTTCTTTCATCGTGTATGTAGGACATGTTCCTCTAATGCCTATCCATAGGCACATTCTCCTTTTGTATTGAGTTCCTGATGACTCATCCACACACTACAGATAGTAGAAGACATAGATGATCCACTAATCAATGAGGGTAACTAACAAGGAAGGAGACTACTAGTTAAGAAATCACCAATAGTCTTTGTGTTTTATGAAGATAATACAAGTGATGTTAATCAGTCATGCCTTTCATATAGGGCTATTTAGTTGTTTCCCAGGAGATGTGCTAATAAATACAGAATAGGCTTTCAATGTAACAATGTAGGTAGTACTGAAGCACAAGTTTATAGAAATGGAACTGTTGGCTCAAAGGCTATGTGTACCTTTAATTTTGCCAAAATCCTTTCTTAAATATTGTTACTGCTCCCATCATTTTTGTATTTGTTGGAATAGTTTATTTTATGAATATATACAGAGAGAGACAGAAAGAAACAGAGAGACAGAGAAGGAGGGAAAAAGATTATATTGAAAATTAACACTTTTAGAATTTCTAGGACTACATCTGCTATGATATGATTATATGTATTTATATAATGTTTTATATATATATAAATATGTATATACACAATTAAACACTCTCAATGATAATCCTGTGGATTAAGCATATTTAGTAATCATTATTTTTAACAGTTTTGAGATTTGTAATAAAAAAACATTAATTGCAGAAACTTTATGAGAGTTTGTGATGTGGTAAATATGAGACAAGTTCTATCAAAAAATATAGATCTCTCAGGTGATTTATACAACTATGGTCAGGAATCTTTGTTCTAAATTACATCAGAGTCCATTCTACATTCAGATTCTTAGAGACTCAAAATGATGAAGAATGGTGTTTTCATCTTAAAATATAACTGGAATTGAAAGTTCAGGTTTGCAATGTTTATAGTAGCTGTTTAAAATTTTTAAATAGCATCCATGATAGGTCATTGCAAATTCCATCCCAATTCTTTTCACTTCAATCTTAATACTTTTGGCAGATAGTTTCCAAAAATGGCCACAATAACTCTTCGTGGTCTCTGATGTATTAGGACACTGACATTTCTACATCAAAGGGTAGGGTTTATGTTTCCCTCATAAAATGTAGGTTTGCCTTAGTGATGAGCTTGCAACCTCTAGAATATGGTTGAAATACTGAGGCATTATTCTGAGGCCATGTCAAAGAAAGCCCATATGGATTCTCTTTTTTTCCTTTGTAGTGCTCACTCTCCACATTATTTCTATCTGATTTTTTTTTTTTCTTCTTGGAATCCAATTGCCAGGGAAAGGCCAAGTGCAGATGACCTCTTTTAATCTACAGCCCCAGGTGGGCCTTTGATTCCAGCCATAGAGGTGCCAAACATATGAATTAAAGAGGTCTCTAGATAATTCCAACCTCCAGTCATTCAAGTCACCCCCAGCAATTTGATTTTCCCAGCAGAGGCCCCAGATATTTCTGAGCATACATGAGCCAACCCCATGGTGAGCTGTATGAACTCATGATCAATAGCACCCACGGGCAAAATAAAATGGTTGTTATTTTATAAAATTATGTTTGTAGTGGTTTATTATGTAACACAGGTAAATCATTAAAAAACTATTTTACTTATTATATTTATATGTAATTACATGAAACATTTGCCAAAGTGCACTTATAAATTGGAAGTTTGTGAAAGAGAATTCCATGTCCAACTTGAGGAAATAGATATTGATAATTGTCCACCTCCCACTCTCAGATGGTGATTAATAAATAATCTAAGTGTGGTAATTCTATTACCATACAGTTATTTTGCAATATTGTGATTATCAACATTGTAGTACTTTGAATTTTTAATATATGTAGACTTGATGCTAGAAGCAGTGTTGGCTAGCTTGTAAACAAAGAAATTATGTTCACAAATTATTTGTAAACCAAAGAAACTATAGAAACTCTGGACCAAAAACACAGGAGTGAAGTCATTAAACCTGGGAACAAAACTTGGATTCACTTATCTCCCATCATAAGGAGGACAATGCATGTCTGTGTGATTTCATAAAGCTTTGGTCAGTGTTTCTGTTGTTTGCAGATGAATGCATTATAAATACAGCACTTTGTTCAGAAAGTCACCTTCCACATAAGGTCACATAGTCAAGGCTTCATATTTTAGGGTATGAATAGTATTACCAGATTTGTGTAGTGCAATGGCCCTGTGAATTTTCATTCTAAATCTTCCTCTCATATTGGATAAAGTATTGTAGGATTTCTAAAACTAATTTAATGTGTTGCATATCTAATCCACAACTTTTTTTTTGAGTCAGTGTGTTTTAGAAATTATCCTTTGGAAAAGTGTTTTGGATTCTCCTCCATAAGTTCTAAAGAAATTTCTCATTTCCCTTAAGCTCTTCCAGACTGATTATGTATCTTAAACCTAGATTTTCTTCTTTGAACAGAAGTTTGTAGTGATCAGACTAATGGGCTTTATGTATTCATAGAAAAGTTTTAAAATCTAGATTGCACCTTTACCTATTCTCTTGAACTTTGGGATTTTACATGCCACTTCTAGGTTATTATTTAATTGCTCACTTTCCTAACAGAACCTAAAACACTATATTAGAATTTGGAATTTAAATGTAGGAAATTACTTTTAATTCAGTTCCATATAATCTGAAAATGTATTAAGAGATTAATCTCTATCTCTTAGATATGTTTCATTTGAGCCTGGTAATAAGGCAACAGAAAATTTCATCTAGCATGTTTAGAGTGTAAACAGTTAGAACTGTATTGATGTTTGTCGAAGTTTGTGTAGTATGTCATATGATAATAATTTCCAATCTGGGGACAATTATATTATCACATCTAATGATTTAAAGTTAATTCCATAATCATGTGAAAAACTTTTATGCAGAATGCTAATACTTTTACATAAAAAGTTCAATAATTCATCTCAGTTATATAAATATTTGTTAGAGCTCATAAATAATATTTCATAATTTAAAATATATACACATAAGTATATATATACTAAGTATTCACATATATACTTATATGTATATATATTTTATGTATATATACACTTTATATACATATATTCTTTATATATAAACATAGATATACTTATGCATTATATATGTGTGTGTATATATGAATTGTTTAATTTTAAAATACCTGTAATCCATAATTATTAGCACTTTATAAAATACAGATATCCCTTATTTCATTACAGCATGGCTACCCCTTTAAATAATAGCTAGCTAATATGGCAAACTTATTCAAGTTGAGGTTTTATAATTTAACTTATTAGTATATGTACTCTGTCCTTTGCAATAATTTTCTCAAAAAATGTCAGATGCCATGGGCAAAACAATAGAAGAAGCCCTGTGTTCCTTCAGTCAGACTGGTTAGATGGCTGCTGTGCTGCTGATTCTTATTTGGGCTAGGTACTCCTTTTCCTATATCAATGGTTTTGCTCTGCAAGGAGTTAATTGGGGTTAAAAATAGGAGTTCATAACCGACTTGAATCTAATGTATAAAATATGATATGTCAAGAGCTTTGTAATGTTTTGAACAACCAATAAAAAAAAGATTCTTAAAAAGCAGGTTTCAAAATATGAGTCTTCTAATTGTTTTCTAAGTTTCTTTTATTTTTCAAACAAGAGTTTCAAAATGATTCTAACTTATATAAAAGAATCCAATGGTCTTTTGTTCTTTTTATTAAGAGTTAAAGTGCATATGAGATCTCGATATATACTGAGTTTTCAGTGAAACAAAGGCATCTTTTGTAGCATGCTGAAAATCAACCATGCCTCAATCACTTCAGTAGGCAAGTTAAAAATTCCTGCAGGTGATGACAGCCAATGCAGATGGCAACTTCTCTCCTCTGGTTTTCTGCTCTGTGGCAGAGAAACAGAAATTAAAGGAGTTAAAAGCAACATACGGCTTGAGACCATAGAAAAGTGGTTGATCATGCTTAAAGTAATAAAAAAAAAAGCAGCTTTTAAAATTCTTCATGATATTTCACATGCTCATGCTTGGAAGAGGGTTGCAAGAGGATTTTATTATAATTTTATATTCAGTAGGCTAAATATGCGCCCAGACCAGCTGGGTTGTTAATACAGGTCAAGGAATAATTAGCTGCATTTGTTTCAGTTTTAGAAAACCTAAATGAGCTCTGAGTATGTTCAGGGCTAAGAAAGAAACAAAGATTTCTTCACTGAGGTAATAGGTTCTGACAAAAACACGAGAGCAGAGAGCAGAGGATTATTACACTAAGATGCACTTATGAAAAAATAATGAATGAAGAACTGATATTATACTTGCAAAATTCAAATAAATGCCACATCTCTGTAATAAATAGATTATGACAGTGGGAAAAGACCATCCTGGGTGTTCCTACTCATAGCAAGCAGTTTAAGGAAGAAAATAGAGCAGTTCAATCCGACCATCAGCCAAAGGCACCAATAAGTTTTCTTCTATGGAACTCTCAGAGAATGGTGCATATTAATTTTATATCACCACAGGTCTTTGTGAGGAAGGGGAACTTGTAAGCTTGAACTTTAAAGAACATGATCTTATCGTATTTTTAGTAGGTGGAATACATAGATGATTACAATTTTTAACATCTAGAGTTTTATCTCAAAGCAAAATTAATCTTCTATCATAACTATTAATCTAATAAATGAAGAATATCTCCCTATAATCAACAACTCTGGCTTGATACATTTACAAAGAAGAAAAAATATAGACAAATAAGTGAATTACTCCAGGCAATAATATGGTCATTCATTATTTTTTGTTCATGTTTTTTTTTCAAATGTAAATAATTCAGAAGCACTACATTTCTTCATAAAATGGATATTGCAAATATTTAATGGTACATATTATTATTTTCTTAAAACCATGTGACTGGGGTAAAATCCTCCACATTTAACTGGAAAAGTGGTTGCATGATCTTTTATGATCACTGTTTGCATGTGCCATACTCTATTATGGAATAATATTTAATATATGATTTTTATTCATAGATTCATATGTTGAGGTGGAAAATCACTTTGTAATAATGATGGTGATTAGTCATATAAATGACATGAAAAATAATCAGTTGCTCTAACTATGGAGAACAGCTTTAAGAAAGAAAAGTGAATTTTCTAGGTTGTCATGTTTTAACAAATCTGCTTTCCAGAAAATCATTTCACTCTTCAGCCTGCTAACATTGTACTTAAATTATCTCCTTAGCCTAATAACTCTGGAACTTTATCAACTTTCCCTTCATAAATTAAACTTGTTTAATTATAAGTAAGTGGACAAGTTGCACTGGTAAGTGTCACTTAGACTTTCCATATCAATCCTTTATTGCAACAAAGACTTCTGAAAGAACTCACTCCTCGGTTAATAGAGAGAGAATCAGTATAACCCAATAACTTCTTTGTATATATAAAGATAATTTAAATGATGAATACCTTCTGATGTTACTATGAAAAATAAAGTATTCCAAAATGGTTTTGGGATATCAAATTTGTCTAACGACTGAGTTAAAGTCACAGTACTTTCATTTTTAACATTTCTTTCATATTTGTTATGTATTTGAAGTATTTATTGAGTACCAATTCTGGACACTGGAGGTTGAAGAGTGAACAAAATCTGTGAAAAAATCCCTGGAACCGTCACTCTACACACAAATTCCTAATATACATTACAAGGTGAATAAGATTTGTTTTGCTTAACAATTGTATTAGGAAGAGAGATTTAACACAGAGAAAAAGTACAGGAAAGGTTTTGAAAAATTATGGAAAAAGATTATTTTTTTTTTGTACAGAAGAAATTTTACAAAGTGTAGTGCTAACTAAAGAGTGACTTGCATAGGTATTTTTTCAAAAATATAGATCACCCCCCGCCCATAAATTTGATCTGCTGCTTCCTAATTAGAAACAGCTAAGTTTCAATTACATGTAAAATCGCATATTAGATCTGTAGTTAGTCTACATGAGAGCAAATGATATTTTTGGCAAGAGATAAATAGATCATAGCCTTGTTTGTGGGCAGTAATATTTTTTTCTCATGGAAAACCAGCTTGTGGAACTAAAAATATGATGATGTTTTAAAATGTTGCACTCTTCCACAGTGGCAGGTGGCTTCCTGATAAGACAGTTTGCATGATTTCTAAATGAAAGGTCGGATACTTTGTGGCTGTGGCTTACCCCCACACATCTGACACCACAGTGGGATATATCATGTTCACAGAACTAAGACTCTTCCACTGGAACCTTGTCATATAGCATTGCCCTGACTCTGTCATTATGTGGCTTCCATGAGCACTGGAAGAAGTACAACCCCAGGATGCAAGCAGAACCTTAATCAAACAACTCAGCCAATCTCATTTTTGTGTCAGAACTGTTCTGTCATGAAAACTTACTTGTCTCCATGTTTTTCTTCTAGAATCATGAAGAAAAACAGGAATGACTCTGTAGACATATTATTTGACTTTCAGCTGCTCATTGGAAATCCAGATGTGTTTTTTCTTGACAGAAACTCAAAATAAGCCTTTTGGGAAATTGATGAAGACACTGAATCATGAATTACTAGGCAGTTTTCTGCTTCTGTATCATATGTAGAGATAGTCTAGCTTCAATTCTTTCCTTTTGTTCACATTTCAATATATATTTTAGCATAGCTACTACTCTTTTATGTAGAACATATTGAAAATTTGTTGCAGAGCTGTATTAAAAGTACAGCTAGTATGTTTGTATGTGCTGTTCTCTATTACAGGATAATAACTAAGCCAGTTCTCAAAATGGTCGAATGTTTTCACTGATACGTGAAAACTAACCCACAATAAGGGGGGAAAGGAGAAGAATAGATATTCAGTAGATTACAGAAAGGATAATGAAGGGAAGGGATGGGGGGATAGGAAAAAGGAAAGATAGTGGAATAAATTCACATTAATTCTCCTATGTACTTAAATTGATAAGTATTTTATACATCCACAAGAATGTAATAATTATATCAAAATAATTATATCAAAATAAATTCTACTATCATGTATCACTAAAAAGAATTAATTATTTTTTAAAGGACATAAAAAATGTGCAGCTGAGAACCCATTGCTGTGGTGCTTCTTCTCACAAAGTTAACAACCATTAAATAAGCAATCTCTACAGCACAAATGACTAGGATACTAGAATGATCAATCCAGCTGCAGTGATGCTGTGAGACCTAAAGAATAGGCAGAAGCACAAATGTTACAGGGGAAGTGTGTAGGCAGAGGGAACAACCTGGGAGAAAGTTTGGAAGCCAGGTTGCTAGAGAATTGACAGGTTATAAGAGTAAAGACAAGTGTGAGCTGGAGAAACAGGCAGAGACCAGATTCTGGGGGACTCAAAAATTATTTCAAGAAATTAGTTTTAATTCAGAAGATAACTAATGCATTAAATAATTTTTAAGCTGGAAAATGGCATACTCCAAGTTTTAGGAAAAGCATTTCAAATTTAAATGATGTTGCTTTGTGCTAAATGACCTTGGGCATTATATGGAAAAGAGAGAGAACTCCAGAGGGTTGGAATTGACATTAAATGAAATATGTACTGAACCCAGACCCTGGGACAATCATACCTGCTTAAGGGAACAGATGGTGTGGTATGTCTATGTTTGAATGGAACCTCAGCTCAAACATGGTAGTGTCCTCTCCAATTTAATTCTGAATAGACACTGCAAAGGGTCTGTTTCCAAACAAGGGTACCTTAGAAGGTACAGGTACCCTTGTTTGGAAACAGACCCTTTGCAGATGGAACTGATTAGGGATCTTGAAATAAAATCTTCCTGGATTGGCTCTAAATCAAGGACTGGTGTCCCTACGTGGGGGAGAAGGTGCCACTGACACACAGAGAACAACACTGAAAGATGCAGGTAGAGATCAGGTTCCACTGCCAGAAGCTCAGGAAAACCTGGGGCCACCAGAACCTGGAAGAAGCAACACAGAAACCTTCCCTGGAGTCTTCAGAGGTGGTGTGGCCCTCTGAGCACTTTAAGTACGGATTTCTAGCCTCCAGAACTCAAAGTGAACATAAATTCTTGTTTTTATAAGCCACCTAGTTTGAAGTATTTTTTTTTTATGGTAGCCCTGCAAAGTTAAAACAACCATGTGGTCTTACTGTGCTCTTGAACGACCTACTCACTTCTTGTTCTTCATTTCCGTTGTAAAATTGAAATACTAATGCCTAATTTATAGGATTAATATGTAAATTATGAGTTTATACCTGTGAAATACTTAGAGCAGTACTTCATTTGACACAGAGTAAATAATAGTAGCTCTCACAACAGTTGTGAAAGTACTAGAAGGATAATAAAATGAAAATGTTTAAACAATTAAAAGTATTTTGGTTTTTAATACATCACAGCCAAATTGATACTTTGTGATCTTTTTCAATTACCGATACTAAATTCCATGTTATTCAATGTTGAAATAATGTCAAATTATTAAATATATTATTTTTGGTCTTTAATCAATACATGATCACACATTTTTAAAACAAAACTCCAAGTGAATCCTTAAAGTTCCATATTTCACTTTTATCCGAATATTTTCAAATGTGTTTATTACCATCAAGTGTGCTTCCTTCCCTGAATGAAGTTTCCCCCTTTTCTCGTAGGAACAACATTAACCCAATATTCTTGCTTCTGATAAGTACTCACATTTCAATATAATTCTCTTGAGACTGTTTTTAGGAAAATAATAGAGCAAATGACAGAAATGAACTATCCATTGCAGTACAATTTATCATAGAGTGTTGCATACCATTATCTCAAAAACATGCAGCGTAGTAATCACTTGGAGTAGTGATAACACATAATTGTATGCTAGTCATAAATTATAGGTGAATGGCAGTTTCAGCTAATGAGTGCCAAATAGCAGTGCAGGCACTGTAGTGATTAGAGAAGATGTGGTTATGAATGCATTTATTACTGGTATATTACAAAGCTTTTCAAATTAAAAATGACAGGTTTATAAATAGACACCATGCTGGGACACCTATAACTATAAAGTAAAAATATACCACCATCCCCACCTACCATATATGTTTAATGTAAGGGAGGGTTGAGGTGAGTGGAAAGAATTGAATGAAAAGCAGAAACTAAGAACAAAATAAGTCCTTCTGTTGATATACTATTTTCTTAAAGTACTTCTGTCAGATTACATTTTAGGAAGAACCTGGTATATATAATCTTAGCTACATTTCCTTCCCTCTTAATTTTTTTTTTTTTAATCCTGTTTCTCTGATATGTGGAAAAGGTCACTCTACTGACTGGTAGTATTTGTTTCTCTAGAGGAGATTTCAAAATCCTACAAAATAGTTACCATTTTACTTCCTGTCCTACGTATTCCTGTTTATTCAACAAGTATCTATTTGTGCTTATGATACTACGGAATTTCTGTTGATTTTGATACAGCTGAACCCAAATGTAATGAATGAGGTAGAACAGAGATAGATGATTACAGTCATTATATTACTTTACCAGTTGACTCTTCACTTTAAGAGATATTATATGCTTTGGTTTCGTTGACTTGGTTGGAAAGTAGAAACACAGTAA
This sequence comes from Ictidomys tridecemlineatus, assembly GCF_052094955.1. Lineage (NCBI taxonomy): Eukaryota > Metazoa > Chordata > Mammalia > Rodentia > Sciuridae > Ictidomys > Ictidomys tridecemlineatus. Next base: position 56,684,085 of record NC_135487.1, read on the forward strand.
ATGTATTTTTAAATACCAGGACTTAAATAATGATGTCCTCTCCAAAATCTCCTCTTACAAGTTATTACAATATTCATTGTGGGTGAGTGAACAAATACATATTTTTAAAAAAAGAGAAACACAATAGTTTAAACACAAAGTCATATCATTTTCTCTTACATTATAATAAAAATGAGAAAATATACATAATTAAAGTTTGTGATTATTTTAATTTGCCTGTCTTTGGCTTACATTTTCCTGGTTCCTACTTTGATTTTCATAAACTACTTTTCTTTTAGTTTTCTGAGTAGGTCTGGACAAAAAAAAAACACACAAAAAATGTATGTGCCAAATTAGTAATGGTCTTTTCTGGGAAAGCTTCTTATTTATGTAAATTAGTTTCAAACTTTCCTTTTTTTTTTTTTTCTTTAATGCTGGGGATTAAACCTAGGGTCTCACTCATACTAAGCATATGATCTACCACTGAGTTATAGCCCTTCCTGCAAAACTTTTTTTTCTTTTTTAAATCAACTGAAACCACAAAAGTTATCACTTTTTTTTCAGTTGTATCTGAAAGTAATTTTGGCAATATTTATTTTGAGAATTCAACATTGCCTTGCCTGCAAAATGTGTAAAAACGCTAGATTACTTTAATTCATTTAAATATTTTAATTTTAGAAATTGTGAATATAGTTTTCTTTTTTGAATGCAAGTGTACAGTATTTCTGTGACACAAATCATGCTCATTTTTCATCTGTCTACATTGATATGTTCTTTGTCATGAGTGTCTTTAGGAGAGACTACATTCATCTACCTTTGTTTTTCACAGTTCAGTGCAGGATCTTCAACAGAAGCTATTTCCTAATTATTTATTTAAAACATCATTTAAAATATATTTAACACCCAACAAATAGAGCTTGGGTAAAATCAACATTTCAAGAGGTAGATATCTGTTCTATATCTGTACCTCCTAACCAATTTGGTTGATGTTCTTAAATTTTAAATAGCCAATCAAGAAATACTGATAATTTATCTTTACCAAAGTGAATGTGGAAGATTAAACAGTTTGGGGGGGGAGGTGGACTCAATCACCAAGCCACACCCCCAGCTGTATTTTGTATTTTAATTATAGAAAGGGTCTCACCGAGTTGCTTAATGCCTCACTTTTGCTGAGGCTGGCTTTGAACCCATGATCATCCTGTCTCAGTCTCCTGAGCAGCTGGGATTACAGGCATGCACCGTGGTGGACAGCAAGAGTAAATATTTTTATGTAACATTAGTAACATCTTCCCAAACTTATGTATTACAAACTCATATATTACAAAGCTTTTTTGTTTAATGGAGGTACGAATATTAATACAAAAATGTTTATATTAAATATTATAATATTGTTGCAAGCATGTTTCACTAATCACTTTTTAGGTCTAGATATGGTTCCAAGAACTTTATATTCTATCATTTAATTTTCTTAATGATTCCATTATGTGGGAACTAGAAGCAGCCCAATGGCAGGCCTATTAGTTAGGTCATTTAAGGGAAGAATACATATAAAAATTAATGATCAAGAAGAAATCCTTTTGCAGTCCCAACAGCAATGTACAAGAGTACCCTTTTCCCCACATCCTCACCAGCACTTGTTGTTGTTTGACTTTATAATGGCTGCCAATCTTACTGGAGTGAGATGGTATCTTAGGGTAGTTTTGATTTGCATTTCTCTGACTGCTAGAGATGGTGAGCATTTTTTCATGTACTTGTTGATTGATTGTATGTCCTCCTCTGAGAAGTGTCTGTTCAGGTCCTTGGCCCATTTGTTGATTGGGTTATTTGTTGTCTTATTGTCTAATTTTTTGAGTTCTTTGTATACTCTGGATATTAGGGCTCTATCTGAAGTGTGAGGAGTAAAAATTTGTTCCCATGATGTAGGCTCCCTATTTACCTCTTATTGTTTCTCTTGCTGAGAAAAAACTTTTCAGTTTAAGTAAGTCCCATTTGTTGATTCTTGTTATTAACTCATGTGCTATGAGTGTCCTATTAAGGAATTTGGAGCCTGACCCCACAATATGTAGATCGGAGCCAACTTTTTCTTCTATCAGACGCAGAGTCTCTGATTTGATATCTAGCTCCTTGATCCACTTTGAGTTAACTTTTGTGCATGGCGAGAGGAGGGGATTCAGTTTCATTTTGTTGCATATGGATTTCCAGTTTTCCCAACACCATTTTTGAAGATGCTATCCTTCCTCCATTGCATGCTTTTAGCTCCTTTATCAAATATAAGATAGTTGTAACTTTGTGGATTAGTCTCTGTGTCCTCTATTCTGTAACATTGGTCCATCTGCCTGTTTTGGTACCAATACCATGCTGTTTTTGTTACTATTGCTCTGTAATATAGTTTGAAATCTGGTATCGCTATACTGCCTGATTCACACTTCCTGCTTAGAATTGCTAAAGCAGTATGGAGATTCCTGGGAAAGCTGGGAATGGAACCACCATTTGACCCAGCTATTGCCCTTCTCAGACTATTCCCTGAAGACTTTAAAAGAGTGTACTTCAGGGATACTACCACATCGATGTTCATAGCAGCACAATTCACAATTGCTAGATTGTGGAACCAACCCAGATGCCCTTCAATAGATGAATGAATAAAAAAAAAGTGGCATTTATACATGATGGAGTATTACACATCACTAAAAAATGACAAAATCATGGAATTTGCAGGGAAATGGATGGCACTAGAGCAGATTATGCTTAGTGAAGCTAGCCAATCCCTAAAAAACAAATACCAAATGTCTTCTTTGATATAATGAGAGCAACTAAGAACAGAGCAGGGAGGAAGAGCAGGAAGAAAAGATTAACATTAAACAGAGATATGAGGTGGGAGGGAAAGGGAGAGAAAAGGGAAATTGCATGGAAATGGAGAGAGACCCTCATTGTTATACAAAATTACATAAAAGAGGTTGTGGAGGGAATGGGAAAATAAACAAGGAGGGAAATGAATTACAGTAGATGGGGTAGAGAGAGAAGATGTGAGGGAAGGGGAGGGGGGATAGTAGGGGATAGGAAAGGTAGCAGAATACAACAGTTACTAATAGGGCATTATGTAAAAATGTGGATGTGTAACCGATGTGATTCTGCAATCTGTATTTGGGGTAAAAATAGGAGTTCATAGCCCACTTGAATCTAATGTATGAAATATGAGATGTCAAGAGCTTTGTAATGTTTTGAAAAACCAATAAAAAAAAAAAAGAAAAAAAAAGAAGACAAATGCAGCCTGGGTGCTCTCAGGTTGGGTACAAGAAAAAAAAAAAAACAAGAAGAAATCCTTTAAAACTGTCTGTGCCTTCATGGCCTTGGAAAGTCATCATACCACAAGGATATTTGAGCCACAGTTTCAAGGCTTGGGACTTGTACCATCTTATGATTTGGATATGAGGTGTCCCCCAAAAACTCATGTGTGAGAAAATATAAGAATATTCAGAGGTAAAATTATTGTATTACAAGAGTCACAATCTAATCAATCATTTATTCCCTGACTTGGGAATATTACCTTATAGGGGGAAAGCATTTGCAGATTCAATTAAGTTTGAGATATTGAGATAAAGAGATTTCCTGAATTATCCAGGTGGCCCTCACATCCAAAGGTAAGCATTCTTATATGAAAAACACAGGCAAGATCTGACAAGCAAAAGAGGAGGTAACGTGACCACAGAGACTGAGACTTCTGTGATCTGGCCAGAGGCCAACTAGCACATGCAGTCACCAGAAGATGGAAGAGGCCAAGAACAGAAGCTCCAGGACATCCAGGAGGGGATAAGGTCCGGGCTACAGCTCGATTTTTAAGCCCAAGGTCTCCAGAGAATAAATTTCTGTTGTTTTAAGTCGCTAAATTTGTATCACTTTGTTACAGAAGATCTCAGAAAGTAATAAAGATTTTAATCTGTGCTCAAAAATCTTTGGGATTTTTTAATCTACCATGTAGAATAGAAGGGACAAGAGATATTATTTGAAATATTTATCTTTAAAGAATGTTTTAAAACTATTTGGGGACAAAATAGAGAATGATTGATTACCCTCTTTTTTCCTCTTTAGCAAAATGAATACTGGAGAATATGATAAAAACATACTAAATTTGGGCTAAAAATGAATGAAACCATTTTTATCATTCTTTCAACGATTATGGAACATATAAAATAAAAGAGTATTAGCCACCAAGAGGATACCCTTAAGAGCTGTCTGGGTCAGGCATTGGTGCCTTTCCTCATAGATTCCTGGTTTGTACTGCCAACAGGACAAGTTCCTTTTCTTTTGTTTTCTCCCCTCTCACCGTCCCTCCTTCCATCCATCCTTCCATCCTTCCCATCTTCCTAACTTCATTCTTTCCTTCAGCTCCGATTCTAATTTTCATTTGATGCATTTATTAGGCAAAATAAATTTACTATATGAATTTCACCGTTTACAGAAGTCGAAGAAGGGTATTCATCAGCAGAACCCTCATCTCGATTCACCTGGTGCTCTTTATCTTCTCACTACAGATACTTACACTGCTTTTCCCACAATCCATACTAAAGCACTCTGCACATGCACATTTACAACATTACCTCAAGACATTCGCAAATATTGATTCTGATATTCAGTTACTCATTATCTCTTTTGACATTCAAAATAAGCTTGATATTTTCCTATTCTAATAGTATTGCAACCAAATTAGATTAAGCCCTGATTAATAATACCTATTTTTATATGAGCAAAATGAATAAAATAATAATCAATCTTCCATAATTTCAGGATAATTAAACCTATTTTATATAGTTTCTAAACTATATTTTTTCTTTTGAGCCTTTGATAGACCATTACATTTAACCGCTTTAAAAATAGCATTATTTAAAACTTTAAAAAAATTCCACATATTGGTGATGCAAACTATAATTAAACATATAAGTTATTAGTTTTTAATATAGTACTAATGAAATAATCAGTAAAAATTAATAAAAGTAATAGTGTTATTTCTTGATTTTCTAGCAATAACTTAAAATTATTTAAGGGTAAGTTATTTTCAAATCTTTCATAATTAACAGTTCTTTTTATTTTAAAATTAGCCTGTTTTATATTCAATGATAATTATTTTTGCAAATGTCTACATCTGAATTCATTTACTCAAAATCGGAAATTAGCATTTCTTATTTATTTCATAAATATGGTAGACTAACACAGGTGATCTATTAAAAGGTATATACTTTAATCATGAGGTTTCACCATCTTTATTCAAATTCTTGTTGAAATTAATGAAAGCTTTAACTAACTCCAGAATAGCATAAGGCAGAACGTATACTTCCCATTGTGTCAATGTTTCCTTCACTAATGCACTTAAATGTTCAATGTGGGACTCATAAAAAGACATGGTAAGAGATTTCCAGTGGGGGAAACATTAAGAGAAGACATAGCCACTCTGCTCTTCAGTCATTGTTCTTTATTCCAGAAAGAGCAATTTTCTATTACGTACATGCTGAATCACTTATTAAATAGGCATTACAAATGTGAGATAGCATAGATCTATCCACAGGAGCATAGAGGATTTCAAATATATTCCTACAATAAGATAGAACATAGCCTACCTAATTTCAGATGTAGAAAAGCAAAGTAAGCTTTTTTGAGAGAGTAGTGAGGAGAACATTGATGGTGGTTATTTTATTTGTGGCACATTTCTTCTGACTTCTTGTGCCATTTTATATTAATTTCCCCATTTTTTATATTCTTCTGTGTGTCAGATATACTAAGGCTGTATCTAAGTACGTTAAAAATATTACAACTTAAAGAGGTACAGAACATTAGATCAGGAAGGATGTGATAGGAAGAGTATTATATACTCAGTTCTGCATGTGGGCTGCTCTTTTGTCCTGTTTCTCATGTAAAGTCTGAAAATCAGTATTTTTAAAGTAAGGTCTGATACTACTTTTGCAGAAGCTCCTTAAATTGGCTCAATGGAATCAAACTAAGTATGATCTAATGATAGCTAAGTGTCTGTAATCTTACAATACAACCTGTACAGAAGAAAATATGCCTGACTCTGTATCCCATGTCTTGTTCACTAGAGATGTGCAAGCTGTAAGCCTTGTAACTGAAGGCAAGGTCTCTGTACCTTAGACTTTTCTCCCCTAAACAAAATCTCTAGAGGGAATAGGTGCTCCCCAAGCTCCAGCTGAAATTTATGATTACCACATATTTTTGCCATGTAGCCAGATTCATTTATCATTTTTGGGAAGAGAATATCATTGAATGTAATTATCTCTTTTTGGAAAGAGAAATAGACTTATTTCTAATTTCACCTAAGTACAGAGACTTTGACAATGTTTGGTCATCATCAAGCACCATGGCTTGTTTTTAGCCAAGTAAGTCTTGATTAGTGTTCCAGAACTGGGTTCCATAATCATATTTACTCATACAAATGGAACAGCTTATATGTAAGACTCATGTATAACCATTGGAATAAATTAATCTAAAACTTCCAAAAGGAAAGTTTATATTTTCAAGAAATATTTTTATTTTGTTTTATTTTTTGCTTCCCTTCATAACCTTGAAACACAGCTAGGAGTCTCCATCCAAAATGTAGATCACTGAAGCAATGCCAATCCCATCAGTTTATATAGTATGTACATGAGCCAAGAGATAAAAGAGTAATGAGGCGGGTGTCTTTGATATTGCCCTGAAATTTCCATGCTATTGTCCTATGTTATGATTTACTGGAAGATTTCCTGTGAATATGCAAACTTGGAATACTTTGGCTCAAGCCACAGGGTTTCCATTCTATTTACTTGTAATACCTGATAAGTGAATCTAATTGAGGGAGACTTGCTCATGGCTATCAGAGCTTACAGAATTTTTTTTTTTTTTGCGTGTGTATTATCTCAACTATGGACAATTACCTATCTCTCAGTTTTTGGAAATCATACTTTCTTTAAAAGTTACTTTTAAAACAAAATTATTTCTGAGTTTAGAAATTTTTAAAAAATATATTTTTATGAAAGGTTTTTATAGATTACTTTTATCTTGCACTAGGATTTTAATCAGAAATATTTCCTTTCAAATAACTTTACTCTCACTGCCTTTAAAATCAAGAGTCATGCTTCGAGTGAAATATCAGCCAAAAAAAATGCATATTTTCAGGATATGCTTCAATAGATTTAAATGCAGACTTCATAAAAATTGTTCAAAGATTGTGAGACAGCCTTTAACTGAGTTTTGTGTCTTATACTCACACATTTGGAGTTTCTTAAAGGCAAATTAAATCTGGAATGTGGAATGTTAGGTACTATGAGGGAAAGGCTAAATTAGAAACTACCTTTTTGTCCCTGCATTTCAAAGACTATAAAATACTAGAGATGCTATTTGCTATTGTTGAGATAACATCCCATTCTGGGGGAATTTAGGCACCTAAAAATTGGTCAGTGAGTGTAACTTAATGATGAATTTTTAAATTCTTTAAAGACTGATTCCATAAGAACTGAATCTAAATGAACTTCATTTCTTTAGCTACCTCTATTTTATGTAAAAAATAAGTATAAAAATTGTTCTTTTTAAAGATACACGCCAAACACTATATATCAGGTTGCATCCTTTTACTATCTCATCTTCATTACAATTTTACCAAGAATATCATTCTTCCTATAAAGCATGATGGACAAAACATTAGGGAAAACAATGGCAAAGTAAAAGGGGGAGAGGGAAAAGAATTCCAAGGAGTAGAGCCAAGAAAAAAGCAGACAAAAATAAAAGAGAAAAACTAGTAGAATTCTTTGAAGATACACTTCACTAATTTCACTATCGGCCAGAATAAATATCTTTTCATGCATCCTCTCCTTAGTTGTTGCTGCTACTGTTTCATGTAATTTGAGGTACCAGGAGGACTGTCCAGACAGGCTGGCTGCATTAGGTGATGAGCATTATTCAAGGTGCTTTTCAGCAAGAGCACAGTCTCCTGATGGTCTTCTACATGAGTCCCAGCATGTAAGACTCTTAAATTTCTGTAATCAGAGAGTTCTTCATCATGGTGAGAGAGGCCATGCCAAATACCACCAGCTAAGTGCTGTGTGTAAAACACAGGAGATAGAGCAATAACCAATATTTTGTTTAACTTTGGAAAATTATTTAGTCTTTTTAAATGAGCAAGAATTAAATGTAAGAATTAAAGAAGATAGACAGATCTTTTGTTTTTTTGTAAGACTTTTTCTTTGGGTATTATGATAAATTTTTATTTTTCTATTTTCTATGTTTATTTAATTCTGAGTTTCTAATAGTTTCTCCATGTTTTATACCTTAGACTCTGCAATATATTACAAAGAGCAATGAAGATAAAACCCAATTATAGTCCTGAAGTTTTACCTAACAACTACCAAACTTAACTTGAGAAGCTGCCCCCATAACTTATCAATCAAATAGAGATAAAACCGACTCCATCTGTGAAATATTCCAGACTGTTGTGGGAGTCAAATCAGATGGTCTACAAAAAAAGTATTTTGAAAATTTCAAATCTAGGGTTAAAGTTCCAGATTGAAAGGGCTTACATCTTCAATTAATCCCCAATTACACTAAAATATCACCAAAGTAGAAGAAAGAATAAACCATAGGATGAGACTAAAAATGGACATGAAAATAAATGAGATGAAATTTTTTTTTGTGTGTGGTGAGAATGTGATGGAGGAGTGGATACTGATTTATAAGACAGATGAAAACCAAGTTTCTTTTGAGGTTGTGACTGAAAAGAAGCAAATCAACTGGAATCATCAAAGTTTACAGGGGCTAGAAAATCAGAGGCAAAACAAGCTAACTTAAAAAATGGGAGTGAGGAGTGTGGCCACGATAAAAAGGTTAGTTCGAATTTTGTGTAACTCCATAACTTAAATCCTTCTCCAACTAATTTAGGCAAGGGAAATTATGCTGAAGACTATAAAGTCAAGGTTGTCCTGCACAAAAGGGGAAAAGTCATTATAGTGCAAACAGGGATAAGACATGGTTATGGTTTGGATGTGATGTTCCCTGAAAGTTCACATATGAGATGATGCAAGAGGGGTTTGGAGGAGAAATGATTGTGCCTTGGCCTAATCAGTGAATTGATCCCTGGTGGGATTAACTGAAGTGGGAGAGTGTGGCTGGAGGAGGTGAGAATTGGGGCATGGCTTTGTGATATGTGTTTGTATCTGGGGAACAGACTCTGCTTCCTGATTACCTGGATGAGAGCTGCTTCCCAAGACTACACTTTTCTGCTATGTTCAGCCTTGCCTCCTGCAATGGAACTGGCCTTCTATGGACTTAGACCTCTGAAACTGTGAGCCCTCAATTAAACTCTTCCTCCTCTACAGTTGTTCTGGTCAGATCCTTTAGTCACAGCAGCACAAAAGCTGATTAAAACAGACATGAAGTTCACAATTACAACAATATAATACAGAGTTCTTCTCCCTGTGCATCCACCAGATAGCTGGAGAACAGGCTTACCCCCCATTCCAGAAAGGAGACAGGAAATAAGAAAACTTTGGGTCATGTCCTAATGTCATGAGACACAGATAATGATATTCTGGGGGTTTGTAAAGAATTGGATGTATTATACACATGATCCTTCTACAAACACACCACTATTTTTATACATAATTGCAAAATTCTTTTTGTCTACTGTTTTCTTAAAGCAACTAAACAGAAAGGATCATCAAGCATTTGAGAAAAACAAATGAATCTAATAAAATAAAAGAACACAAAGAAAATAACTAATACAAGAAGAGTGAGAACACTAAAAAGAAAGAGAAAACACCTTTAATGACTTCAGAGAATAAAATTAGATTCAGCTGTCATAGATAAGAAATAGTTCCTGGACAATAGCAATGTAAGGGCCTGAGGAGAATAAATAGAATATTTAAAATATTAAGTATATCATCTTCAGACAATGTAAATATAGATATATAAACAACTATAGAAATGATATACTTATTAAATATAGTATTTTTAAAAAGTTATACATAAAAATCTAATCATAGCATTTATTCATTTATTTATTTATTTGGTATAAACAATCTTTATAGTAGTGAGGTTGTAGTCCCTGATTATTATTCATTTAACCGTCAAATGTGATACAATTATAAGAAATGAATAGGGAAAGAAATAGGTAAATACACAGAAATGAGGAAGAAGTTAGAAAAATCAGAATTTTATCTTTTCTACTTGTAACTCACAAGAAATGCCTCAAATTGAAAATTATCAAATGATGCTATTGATTTAATGTTATTTAGAAAAACAGAGATACATTTAAAAAGAAACAGCTATAAGAATTATAGCTATAAGAATTATAAACAGCTATAAGAATTGCCTCTGAGGATCCAGAAATAGTAGTGAGAAAGCTTGTGTTGTCTTTGACTTTTAAGCTATGCACATGCATTACTTTGATAAAAATTAAAATTCAATCTAAAAATAAAACAAAGATTCAAATATAAGCCTTTTTTGTTGGCAACCCAGTGCAACATAGGACCCATTCTCTTATGCATAGGACTGTGGTCTATTTAACAGTGGTTGTTGCAAATTTTCCATATGCTAGGATATATTTTAGACAACAGAGAAAAATACAATATCTAAGCAGCATACAAAACATGTGCTATCAGCATTATTTCACTTAATTCTTCTAAAATGATTTAAAAATTATCCTATACATTTTACAAATGAGGAACACCTCCCTATTCCTAATGGCTCACAGCATGTGGCAAAGTAGGAATATAAATATTCATATGCTTTAAAAGTGCCTTTATTATAGTCAGTTCTCACTTTATGCTACTCAGTGGCTACCTTTCATCTATACGATGAAGTCCAAGCCCATAGTATCATAATGTTCAACCTTCATATCACAATTAAGCAAACCAATGCCAAACTTTTAGCTTATTACTGGACATTTCCTGTCTTATATACTTAACTCTCTCAGTACAAACTATCTCTACCAGAGCCACATTCCTCAGTGCTACTATAGTTCTATGTTATTCCCTCTGTCTTAAATATTCTTTCCATCTTCTTATTTATTTGTTCTTTCTCCATTTTTTATAATTTAGTCTACCTATGTGTGATCTTTGCCAAGAAATTTTCCAAAACTCTGAGATTGGCTCAAATGTTCTTTTGGGCCTCCCTAACCATGGTGTCCTTCCTCATCGATCTTATAACCTACACATCCATGCCTAATATTCTATCAGTGAGAGATATTAGAGATATTATGAAATTTATTATTGTCTGGATAGGCAGCCATGGCAGATGGATGAGGGAAAGACAATGAAGGGCAATACCCCAGGGAGAGCATCAGACATATATATCAAAGAGAATCCATAGGTAACAGGACAGAGAATCACAGGGAACTTTATCAAGGCAGCACCTGGAAATGGTAACTGGTATCCAAACCTCACATGGCCATAGTTAACTTTAACCCCTTAAGGGAACTACTATGTCAAAATCATGTCACAACCAACCCTGTGATCATGACCATCACACAGAAAATTTGATGAAGGGTAGGTATGCAAAGCATAATAAATCACATAACAGGGGGAAAAAAAAGTAAGGCAAGCACAAAGGAACACAAGTTCCTTAAACACCTGGGCTCTCTATGAACTCTGCGGCTCTTCCCAGAGTCAGTCCACTCAGTGCCTATGTGGGGATCTATTCACTCATGTTTTCTAATAAACTTCTGTCTGTACACTGTGTGACTCATTTGAAATCCCACAAGCAGTGAGTGCAAGAACTGGTCATAGTAGACACCATGTTCATTCAATTATACCTCAAGAGTTACTGGGTATAAAAATAGAGATAGCAAAGATCACATAGAAAGTTATAATTCAACTTAGACACTAAAAAGACTATGAGAAATAAGCATTTCTCATTTGAGAACTTCTAGAAAGAATATTATTATTACAGAGAGTTTATTGTATGAGAGGATAGCTTTGATAAGGCTCATTACATCATTAAAGCAGAGGATAAAGTACTAGTGGAGGATACAAGAAGTCTCAAGCAAATCCATCAGAAAGCAGAAGACCTGCTCAGTGTTACTAGTGTATGGTGTGGAAGGTTTAGTTCCATAGCTTGGAGGAACTTGAACTTTGTGAATGGGGCTGGTATTGAAGTATTTGGACATGTGTAGAGCGGGGAGTGGAGTAAGTAGTGGCATAATGACTTAAAAAGAAAAACTGAAAAAGTATTTTTGAAAGTACCATCAGGCAGTGGAGAATCACAAAGGAAAACTTATAAGTGAAACCTCTCCAAGGTTTGTGGAAAGCACGATGTTGGTGAGATGGAATCCTTGTGGATCCAAGGTTTTCAATCTCAGCTTGTGAACAATATGGCACTGTAGAAGGCATACAATTTCTATGTCAATGGCCCCAGCCTTACCAGTAAGTAGAAAGTGAGGTTTAAGAGGGTGAGATTTAAGAGGGTAAGAAAATGAGATGCTTCATGTTTCACATTAAAAAAGATGGAACATGCCCTGCAGTTATATTCATGATGTGAATTACTTAAGAATTCTAAATTCACACCCAGCTTAGAATCATTCAGCTCTCATTCAGAATACTAAAGCACATATATCACAAACACATTGTATACACTGTAGAGTAAGGAAAAATGTTTAATGACACTTTTCTTTCTTTGCATCCAATGAGCAATGTCCTGTGGAATAGTAATTTGTGATATTGGTACTATTTGGTTCTTTCAATTTATAGAAGGAAAAAAGAATTTCTAGATATGTAAGTTCAAAAATACAATAATAAATAAATCCTAATTTTCAAAACTGAAATCTCTTTTTCTTTAGGCTTTACAAATGCAAAGTAAAGTCAAACTATAAATACGGTGTCCTCTTGAAACTTTATATGTCCAAGTTCATGAGCATTTGCCTGACCATTTCTTCCAAGAAACTTTCAGCATAACACAAAGACTCTATTATTATTATTAATAAATCCTTACCATTCCTTATCTCTAAGAGGTAAGCTTCTTTTACTCTATTATTTGTCTTAGGACAGTAAACAAAGTACCTTGATGACACAGGACAGCCAGCCTAGAATTCTAATTTCTTTTAATTAAAACCTTTTTCACAAATGAAATGGCATAGCTATTCTTTTTAAAATGTATTAATCCTATATTCCATTTGCTTTTCCAGTTGCATAAAGTTAGCAACTACATCCATTATTTTCTTCCAAAAGTTGTATAGTTCTCATATTGCAGTGCATAAAGCAGGGGTTCGATAAATGTTGACTGATTAACTTGGAGCAGGCTTCACAGTGTTTGTATATATTTAAAACTCCAAGTGGATTCAGATACTCAAATACAGGGACAGAAAAAATGAAACAAAATTATTTAATTGAACTTAGTTCAATTAGAATGTGCCTGCCACAAAGATTAATTTAGGAAGACATCAACAAGTGTAAATGAAGTATAATTCATGAAAGTCTATTGAAGGGGAGAAATCCTTAACTACCTAAACTTCCAAGAACAAGAAAGTGGTGATTTTTCTGATACCAGCACAGGTGGAAGGATAAATGCTTTCTGCTTCACATATGCATAATTTCTGGGCATATTTCTTCCCAGGAGCTTTCTTTGTGGTGTTCATGTGATATTGCATCATTGCAGTTCTTATGAATCCTATACAGAAAACAAAGTCCCTGTACATACTAGCTGGATTTGACCAACTTAAAAATAAGCTATCCTTTTAAAACTATGTTTAATAGCTCTGTCATATAGAAAGCAACAGAAACCATTATCATTTGCTAATCATTAAACAATTTGCAGTTGAATTATTTTCCCTATATATTGTCGGCAATACCTGTAAAAATCTAAAGCAAACAATAACAACAACAACAAAAAATCCCACAAAAATAATTCTAAATTAAACTTCAAACTATTAAACTATTAATTACTATAAAAATAAATAAGGTGAAAAGCAATTTCACTATGATGCAATGATGAAGATATGAATAATTTGATAAAATGGTATATGAAAAATGAAAGGACAAAGATAAACATCTATTTTTCCCAAGAACAAAATGATTAAAGAGATTTATATTCTAGTTGCAAAGACAAATTAAACAAGTGTTTTGCTTCTGTTTTTTACTGACAGGATTTATTTCTTTAGATCATGTCACAAAGAGACTACTTTCTACATTTGTAGAGCAGAGAATAATTTGCCACCTTTCTAAATTTTCTGCACCCGCCACAAAGACTTGGATTGAAGTCAGTTTTAATTCCACTGAGCAGAATCAGATTAAACCCAGTTCAGGCCTCTTAGCTGCTCTTGCTAAACCTGCAGAAGTTCAAGCTATGTTTGAACAATTAGATAAGACTCTAAAGAACAAATGTTTAAGTCTCACAAATAAAAATTGGACAAAGGATACATATATGATCAATGGTACCCATGTATCCCCAAATATGGAAAAACTGATCACAATAGTAATGAATAGAGATAAAGCATATTGAATTAAACTCCAGTTTTATTTATTATATATTCGCTTTTCCCCTCACTGTAACTTTTAAAATTAGTCTTTTTTTTTACTGAAAATAATTAGCTATTCTTTAAATAACTGTGATTTAACAAATATACCAGTTGTTCTGTGAGTCATAGAACAACAGTCTAAGGTGTGTCAATACTTGCATTAATCCAGCTGTGATAGAATATGTCTCTTTGAAATGTTTTGCATCATAACCATACTATTCTATGATATAAATCTAGCCCCCAGTATGTATTTTGAGAAGCTAAAGTTTGCCATTTCCGTTACTGTCTGCTACACTTTAATTCTCTTTTTTATCTCTTCTTTCCTCTTCAGAAAAGACTCCTGCCCACCCACAGCAACAGGATCCCACCTTCTGCCTCCACAACTTAGTCATCACCAGTTGTGCACAATTCCCCCAGGCGTCGACTGTTTCAAAGAATAGTTATTCTGTTGAAATAACTTTTAATATTCACTTATTTCATTTGTAAAATTAATATATATCGACAAAGGATAATTTAAAAATACAGAGAAAAATAATAAATTAAAATTTGTGTAACATTATGCATGCTCTGGGATTAGACTACTTTTGTTGGATTTCTGGTGGTCTTAGGCAAATAGTTTAATCTCTCGGGTTACTTTGGATAAAAAGGGCACAGTAACATCTTACATCCTATATTTGGGACAAGGAATAATTTTTAATATTCCAACAAAAATAGCCTAGCCTCACAGTAACTGATAAACTTGTTTACTCATTCTGACTGGTAGACAATGTGTACGGTTTCTCCATACTTAAAAGAGCACATACTTGGTGGAATATTTTTTCCAACTTCTATGAATTCTCATGATTGAAATGAGGATAAATTTGCTCTGAAAGGAAAGTAGTTGCATACAAGAGTGCATATGAGTGAATATAAGAATGCTTGGTGCATAGTAGAAGTCCACTAAATGTCCTTTTATTATTTTTCAGAGAAATTCCGAATACACTAATAGCAACTGACATATTTTCAGTCACATGGACATAATTCTAGGTCTGTCTTTACAGCTTTACACCTGTGTAAACTTAAGCATGCTTTACATAGTAATAATAATGATATCAAAATAATAACTCACAGAATTTGAATCTAGGCAGTTTGTCTCCAGGATCTGGCCTCTTAACCTCTATATCACATTACATTCATCTCTGTAAGCTTTGGTTTCCTCTTCTATACTCTACTAATCTCTTCACAAACAAAATCATAAATAAAAAGCAGCATAAATTATAATTTTGGAAGTATTACACATATTTAGGCTTTTAGGATACTATAAAAATATGAAGATGCACTGGATATCCTTTGAATTCACCTCCTTCATTGTACACTTTAAGCCATGAAAATATCACTGTCTGTAATATGTAATAAAATATGTTCAAATCACTTTGGTAACACTAGATATGAAATAGCTCATTTAATCTTCACAGGCTGTTGTATGAAAAAGCTGGAGTTAGAAAGCTCAAGTAATTTGCCCAAAGATAGACCACAATAAAATCCCCAACTGGGATTTAAATGTGGACAGCCTAATATTGGAGTCTACAAAATAAGACAAACTGCCTGGATTCAAATTCTGTCCTTGCCACTTGCAATCAGAGTGTTCTTGGTGATTACCCCTTCATGTTCCTTGAGTTCCTCATCCTTAAATATGAGTAAGAATACTCTATGGTTGTTATGAGGGTTTATTTAGTTGTAATATATAGAAATGACTCATATTAGTATTTGACCTACTCTGTAGTAGTGAGTTATTATTTTGATATCATTATTATCACTATGGAAGGCATGTTTAAGTTTACATAGATGTAAAACTGTAAAAACAGACCTAGAATTATGTCCATGTGACTGAAAATATTCCAGTTGCTATTAGTGTATCAGGAATTTCTCTGAAAAATAATAAAAGGGCATTTAGTGGACTTTCACTATGTGCTGAGCATTATTATATTCACTCATATGCATTCTTGTATTTTACAGTTGTATTTTACAGTTTCTAGGGGGGAGTGGAAAATTAAATTTATGTCTTTGATTTTTCTTATAAAAACTATGAAAATGTATTGACAAGCCTACTAAATTACATATATGCATGATTTTATGGATTTTAGAAATAGTAACCATAGAGTAACACAAAGGAAAGAAGCAAAACTTCTTTCTCTCTTTTAATCTATTAAGCATTTCATCTATTTTACATTGGTGGCTCCCCAGACTATCTAGAAAATTATCGAATTTGATAGACTTGTTTATTCATTCTCTCGTTGGTAGACAACCTGCATTGCTTCACCATACTTGGAAGAACGTTATACTTGATGAAATAATTTTCTCCAACCACCAGGGTTTCTCATGTTTTAAATGAGGATAACTTTGCTCCTTAGAAGAAAATTGGAAAGTATAGTAGTTGAAATATGTTAGCTAAGAAAATATATAAGACAATACTGTAAAAAGAAAGGATTATATGAATCTGGAAATACTCATATATTAATATTTATTTGTTCTCCAATCTTGTCTGGAAAGATATAGATAATTAAATTTGGTTTCAGTATGTGAGAACTCTATATGTGGCAGGGTAATTGTTTTTATCATTTCATAAAACATAGCTTAGCTACAGAAACATTTAATCTTCTAAATCCAGGATATTTATCACTAGCTTAAAATTCGGCTCCAGGCCTTCACCACAGCTGGTCATTAATCTATTAGATATGTTCCACACAATAGTGCATTATGAGACTTTAAAAGAAATATTTGTCTTGGCTGAGTGAATGTTTAAGTTGTCTTTTCCACTTCTTTGGATGCTACAACTCAATATGTCCTTTGGCATATCTGGTCGGACCCCAGAGACCAGCCTTCGCTCTATACTTCTTCCCCATACCTCTTGTAACTGCCTTGGTGTCCCACTCAGTCCTTCTCCTATCATACCTTCTCCCTCATGTTATGTACTCCTTCAAGGACAATTACCATGAAGGGCTTCCAAATTCCAGATACATGCTGCAGGGCTCCATGATAAAGATCAATGGAATCAAGGTAGTCTAGGAAGAAGATGGTGCTTCAAAATGATGTCTATATGTCTGGTTACCTGTGTTACATTTAATAAGACAGATCCTCCCCTGACACCTTGACTTGCTATTGGGGCCTCTCTGGTCTATGTCAGATTTGCAAATTTTAAAAGTTCACTCTAACCATTGTCTTTGAAATGCTGCTTTCTAATACTGTTTTTTTTTTTTTTTGTCAGAAATGACTCAGAATCCTTCTGTCCTTTTGCCCAATACAAAGGTCTTGAGTACAAAAAGGGAATGATGATTTTGCAGCACAGTTAGAGAATCTAGAGGTTGACATAGTGACCCATGGGGGAAAAAAATTGCCATGTCTGCCTTGATATTGATATTTTGAGGAAGAAACATTTAACTTAGAGTTTTGGCACTCTAAAATCAGAATTTTGAGTGTTTTGTGAACAAGAGATTTCCAGAAAGGAGCATTTCTTGCTGTCTCTAGAATCAAGCTTGTTAGGAAACAACTGCCCTGCTTTTCAACAGGATAGCTTTATCAGACACCCTAGAATTCCTAAAGAGTTAATGTCCAGTTCTCTCCCAGACCTGCTTAATATATAGCCTTCACTTACTGAATCCAGATAAAAGAAAGAAGAGGTAGGAATAAGAAGTAGTGAAAGGGCTACTCCAGGGTTTCAATCAAGGCCTGATGTCAGCTTCACATCTTGCACACAAAAAAAGAGATAAAGAGGCATGAGAGAGGGGGACAGCAAGAGCTATTAGGGAGAAACAAACCACTCACATGGTAGTGATATGTGGAAAGGGTAGGGGAAGGGGGACATGGTGCAGAAATAACACTAAATAATGCTGGCCAAATAGTACACTGCTGAGTAAAGAAGGAAAGGGGCAGAAACAGAATGCAGAACACTGACCCTGTCACTACTGTGGCAGCATGAATGTGCCTCTTGGTCTTCAATGATCCAATTTATTTGATTGCACAGGGATAGAGCACACTGGAGAAGAGACCACGGAAGTACATTCCCACAGCATTTTAACTACTATTGAGCAGTAGGAAAATAAACACCCCCATTTGTGGTACAAAAGGGAAAATTACATCCATTCATCGCCAGGGGAAAATCTCTGGAATATTATGATGAATTGAAGAAATTGTTTTTTTTTTTTATAAAATCTGTTTTATCAAAGCCATTTATTTTCTGTGTCTTTTCTTAGTTCCTTTTCTATACAATTAAGTCTCTAAAAAGATGTGTATAAAATAATCAGCTCTGCCACATGGAATTTGAAAGCATAGCCCTTCATTCAAAAAGGATGTATTGGAAGCTACTTTAAAAATCATTTAGAAAATCTTTGTCAACTCTAAGCTATTAATGAGAAAAGAATCTTTTTCTTGTTTGCTATGGCCACGCCAATCCTACAGATATGACTTCTTGTGTCCTGCCTTATTAACAGCAGGGGAACTCATGATCCTGCTGACATACCATGACAGTCAGGCACACATCAGTTGTCTTTTTTTTTTTTTTGTTATTGTTCTTTCATGAAATCGCTATAAAGGTACTGAATCCTCCCTTCCTGTAACACAAACACACAAAGGATAGCAGTCAGAGAAATCTATGTAAAAGTGAGAAAGAAACAGGTGTTATGAGGATGAGATGAAGAGTAGAGACAGAGGGAAAACAGAGACTTACATTTTTTTTTTTAGAGAGTGAGAGAGAGGGGAGAGAGAGAGAGAGAGAGAGAGAGAGAGAGAGAGAGAGAGAGAGAGAGAGAGAGAGAATTTTTAATATTTTATTTTTTAGTTCTTGGCGGACACATCTTTGTTGGTATGTGGTGCTGAGGATCGAACCCGGGCCGCACGCATGCCAGGCGAGCACGCTACCGCTTGAGCCACATCCCCAGCACAGAGACTTACATTTTCAAGGGAGGAAACTGTAAAATGGGAAGGAGGTATAAAAATTGAGGAGGCCAAACTGAAAGGAGGGAGAAGGGCACTGAACTGTATACACCTAGAGACTTCACAATGGTGCACACACAAAACACGTCCATCATAAACGACTGCTGAATAAATCAAAGAGAACCACCACCTGCGGTGCTAATATGTGGTTTAACAAAAAAAATAAAATGGCTCTGACAGTACAGCTGAACATACTTGGTTGGAAATTCAAGGAAAAGTTACCTACACAAGATTTTGTGCTTCGATTATCATGAATATTTGAAATCACATGTGAAGCACTGCCATCTTTGGAGGTCCTGTTTTCTCTATTTCAGAGACATGAAACATATATGAAGGCACTAATAGTCTGGTGTGCATTAATTTGGGAGATAGGAACAGATTGTTGGAATTAGGAGGAGAAACAAGATAAAAATCACTTGCATAGCAAAAGAAAATGCCGTGTAAGGAGTCAAAGTCCCTAAAGTCAACAGAATCAATGTCCTTCTGTGACACACTTGTTGTTCTTCATCCTGTGACTCATGAAGGAGACACTGAATATGTAGGATGGGGATTCTTGATGTCAAGGCAATGGGATCTATCCTGCTGGGTAGAAAAAGAGCTTTCTTTGCACTGGGAAAGATTTGAGGCGACTAAGAATGCACAAGCATGTCAAGCATACAAATTATTTTTTTCTGAGACTACCAAGTATCAAGAAGAGCTAAAACTAAATGTGTGGTGATGGGTGCCGAAAGAGAAGGGAGGAGAGCATGAAAGAGGTGAAGTTCTGAAGACCTGTTTTGCCACGTAAACAAATTTGCCTAGGCTGATCCTGCCTGAGTGTACACAGAGGTGATATGAGTCCCAAAGTACATGTAAACCTAA
Organism: Ictidomys tridecemlineatus; assembly: GCF_052094955.1. NCBI lineage: Eukaryota > Metazoa > Chordata > Mammalia > Rodentia > Sciuridae > Ictidomys > Ictidomys tridecemlineatus. The sequence goes on from NC_135487.1 coordinate 56,704,375, forward strand.
ACACTTGTTTACCAGCTTTCCACTCCCACAGATGTTCAATGAGAACAAAATAAATTAGATCAACATTTTAAAAATGCATCCAGTAGCTATTTGCCCAGGGAAAGAAGACAAGTGGCTATTTCAAAAGCTGATGTACCAGGTCAGAATACTCAATATATGATAAAAATTAATGAGCCGGTAAGTGATCCAGCTGCAGATCTGATCAATCCAGCAACTACATTTTGTGTTGCCTAAGTAGAACAAATGAGTGATGGCATTTCAGGGCCAGAGCTTACATACCTATAAATGTTATTAATGATTTTAATCCATCTTTAAAAATGACCCAGTCCATTAAAAAATTCCCACCAGCATGCTTATTTCATAAACTTTGGGAGAAAAAAGCCTAAACCTGATCATACAGTGAACTGGAAGTATATTACTAAAAATACCCAAGTGATGAAAATTAAAACACTTTGGTAAGTATATTTTTAACAAATTTAACAGGGAGTCTCCATTTTTCTTCTATACAATATGAAACAGCATAAAGAAGTAATAAGGATCATAGCTTCCATGATTGTGACTCTCCCAACAAAGCTCCTTGTCTTGATTTTCTAATTTCAATACCATTCCCATTATTATTTTTCCGATCACTTATCATATGTAAATCCTGATATATACCTAACTGCCCTTGTTGTTTTCTTTGAACCTGTTTGATCTCTGATACACAACTTAGAGCAAAATGATATAACTTGGACCATAAACAATAAGGATGTGTCCATTTATAAAGAGTCACTATGTTATAGTTTACAATTAAAGATTTTCTAGTCTTTCTACAAAAAACATTTTATTATCAATTATTGAAGTGCAGCCAAATTTGTTTTCAGTATCTGCAATACTACTCTTTTTTTCAGAATCCAAATGATGTCAATATAATATTTCCAATAGTTTTATCTACAAACAGCATACCGCTTTACAGAAGTTGTTGATCTTACATAGAGAAGGCAAATTCTCTTTCTCATAGCTACTAGAATGGACAAGTTTGCTGAATTACCTCAGCAGTTCTGATTTCTTTGACAACATAGCATTGATGAAAACATGAACAACAACAACACTCATCTATTGTATATACATTATTCCCCCCGCCCCCAAAGACTGTTAAGTGAAAGTTACAATTGAAGTATATACACTTGGGCACCCTTTGGATGAATCCATTATCTATTCCCAGTCATTTGTAAGGAGTTTCTTAGTATGTAGTGTTCATATGGTATTTTGGGGAAATTCTTGGTTATAGACATCAAATGCATGCCAAAATATATTTTATACTTAATTTACATACTTTTGAATAATAGTATGGCTCTCAAAATTTATCTCTGGTAAAATGATAATTTAGTGAAATTATAAAACATCTGTCTTTTAGAACATTCCTGGCCTAGCAAAGCTACAGATTATGTTAAATTGGAAAAATGCAAATGAATTTTCTCTGGATATGTCTCTGATACCTACTAAATTTCATCCAAAGACTTAGTCACTAGCTTTAGGTTCTTGTCACTCTACATTTTCTTTTTGAGAGAATGCTCAATCCATAAACACTTAATGGAACTATTTCTTAAATACAGTAATGACTCTCCCGATCTATATCTCCAGGTCATATATATATATAATTAATGACTAGAAGATATTCTGAGATGCTATAAATTCAATGTATTCAATTGAACAATCATTCCCTGAACCTATTTTGCTTGTCTCCCTGCAGTTTCCATCTTTGAAAATGTCTTGTAACCCAAGGCAAAAAGCTCAGTGCTATCTTTTTTGCCTTCATTTATTTATTCCTTGCCATACTTCTTACAGAATAAAAATTCTGTAGCTAAGGTGGTCATAAATGCTTGTTGGAACTACTATAATGACCTCCTAAATGATTTCCTCACCTCCAATTTTTCACTCTGAAATATACCCTCTAATCTGCTGTTAGAGGTAGCTCTCAAATTGCAAGTTTCCCTATATAGTACTCAATACTATGTAATGGATTTCATATTTTAGAATCACATATTTTACTATCATTTGGCACAATCTCAGCTTTTGCCACTACTCCCTTCCCTTTCAGCCTCTATTTCCTCTTGCCAAATGCACACTTTGAGCCACAGAGAACACATTTCCTTCCTTGACAGAACATGCTTGCACCTGGGATGTGGGTTAACTTTTTATTTGATGATCACTAATTGATCCATAGTATTCCTCAAATACAGTTTCTACTCTTTTTTTCTCCCTATTCTGTGTACTCTCATAACAACTTCTGTTTACTCCTATCAAAGTACCTTTCTCTGCATCCTTACTGATATTTCTATTATTTATTTAATCTACTGGATTTTATTTGAGAGCAAGAACCAAGCATCCAACTTGATGTTCCAACTCTATTGTAGGTGTTTATGGAACATCAGAAAACTAATAAACCAGAGTGTTTTCAATTATAAAGCATTATGCTCTATCTAATACCAACATAGATGACTCAAGTGTTGGAGACTATTATCACAGGTACTATTATTGAAAAATTTTATACACCTACACATACACACACAAACACACACACACACATATTTTTGCTGAATAACTGGTAAAATTTCCTAAATAGGTAGAAAATATAAAAAGGGAAAACAAAACTTGAAATGGAAACTACCAGAATATTCCAAATATCGTGCCACTAAAAACTTCTTAAATAATTGAGGGATTTACTCTCAAATGATATCTTTTAAGGCATGTATAATTACATGTCTAGAAAAGCACTAACCAATAGAAATGTGATATGAGCCATAAATGTAATTTTAAATTTTCTTGTAGGCACCTTAAAAATAATCAATGAAAAGAGATTAACTTTTGTAAAAAGTTTCATTTAGGTCAACATACACCAACTATTATTTCCACCATGTAATGATATGAAATTGAGATATTTTGGAACCTTTTTATATATTTATAGGGTGAACTTTATAGTTATAATAAGGTTCAATTCAGAGTAGCCATCATGTCAACATTTAATAGTCATATGTAGCTGTGTGTGATGAATCAATTGGAAAGTTCACGGGACAGTGGTTTAATTGTGTTTCATGATAAGTTAGTTAAACTTCATCTCTAAATGAAATTGGAACTGCAGATAAGAAATTGAGTGCTTGGTTCATCTTTGAGTATCAAAAAATATTGACTGAAGGAACTTAAATAATTAATTCTGAGCTATCTTTTATGTAAAATAAGAGTGACTCAGAAAACAGTATATAGGTTTTCTCTGTCACTATCATAAGTGTTACAAAATGAACAAATATACTGATTGTAAATTTCCAAACAAATAACTGAGAACTAGAGTACCATCTTCCTTCTTCCATCTTTCTTGAAGCAGTGCATTCTATGGGGGCAACTGCTCAGCAGGTTGCTTCTCAGACAAATTAATGTGGATATCTTTGGTAGTTCATACTGCTCTCAACTAAAGGTTCATGATCCCCATGCCCTAGTTATGGAGCTAAGCCAACTTTTAAATTTTTAGACTGATATGTTATCTCTTAGCAACTTTCTTAGAATCTAAAGAGACTATCCAGACAGCAAAGTACTTTTTAAGAAAGAAAGCATGATGTAATAGGCAAAGAGCAGAGTGGAGTTAGGGGCCATTTATGACCTCATTCTATACTTAACTAAACTTGAAAAATGATGTCTCATCTATTTTACTGACAGAATGTACTCATAATAATATGTAAACTGTTTAGGTTCAGATCTCTCAAGAGCCAAACATTATGTAAAAATGGATTGTTTTTACAAAGATAAATATGCATATTATCTTCTTATAAGACAATGGAATTTATCTAATTATCCTAGAAACAATAAAATAAAATTTGTTTCAGATTTTAGTTACTAAAAAAGAAAAAAAAAGAAAATGAAAGTTGGGCAATAGTTCAGGTATAATAAGATATAATAATAACTACATGTTAAGTGCTTAAGATGTGCCTTAAAATGTCTAATGAATTCTTAATTTTTTCTATAACTACATCATAAAGCAGGAATTATTGTTATAGATAAAATATAGATGAATAAACTGAAAAAATAGAGAAAAAAATTTTCCTCAATTCATGCAGTTAGTTATTTGATGGCAGATCTCAGACTGCAAGTATAACTCCAATGTCATGATCTTAATCTGAGAGAGTCACCCATAGATACAAAGAGCACTTTTCAAATCCAACCCTTTATTAGAGGACTCTTTCTTTTCAATTTATGGATGTCTAACCTGGCCATTGGGACTATCTTTTACTATTTCTCCATTCTTATTATCTATAATGTGACAAAGTACTAGAGAACCTGGCTTTATATTCCCAACAGTTAATAGAAACTTATCACAACAGTGGTTTAATGAATGCATGAACAAGTGAGGACTGCCATTTAAGCTACTGTCAACTACTTACAAAATGACAGCCTTCAGTTTGCTAATGTAGAGGATCACATTGTCAAAACACCACCGGCTCTTAGAGATTCAATAGCCTAAAAACCATAAGTATGAGGTAGAAGAGACAACATTAATATTAAAATTCCTAAATATGTTATCCATGAAAAATCTACCCTTCTCTTATTTTTTCAGAGCCAAGAAGTCCATGTAAAGTTTATTATTATAAAAAGTTTGACGGTCATTGTTTATTTCCCAAATGCCCTTCATCTATACCAGCTGGAGGGAAGAAAAGGGGATTGTCCAACCAAATCCCAAAATCATGCCACCTCAGACTAACTGCTTATGTCAATGCTCAGGACCTACAACCTGGTATTACTCTGTGAATTTCTTGTATGATAGTTTCACAGTCCTCCCAGAGACAGGTCATTGGATTCATTTCTTTCATTCTTAACTTGAATTGTGCAGGAATATCAGCGATGGTGCTTATGCAAGACTTTTGCCTGGCATCAATATGCCAGGAGTTTTAGAAGAGCAGTGTAAGCATTGGGGAGAATTGAAAACTGTAAATCTAAGAGAAGAAACAGCTTTCGTATTTGAGGAATCCCCTAAAAAGTTATTTACTAAAAGAACACTACCAAAGTCACAATTTATGACATCAAGGTAAAAACACCAAGTTCCAGGAATGAATTTGCCCTCAGAGAAAACCTTCACAGGTAGTAGCTGAGTCACAACAAGATCAGAAGATTTAAGTTTGCATCCAACATTGACTAGAAAGGGTGAGCATAGACCTTGGAAGCTTACTTTGATAACTTCCTTTGTGTTGTCCAGCACAGCCAAACTGGTGTGGGAATTGATGACTGAAATCTCTTTGCCTGTACCCACAAAGAACAACCTATAAAGCATGGGTAGAGACACAAATCTATGCTTTTTGATTATACCATGGAAAACATTATTATTCTACACATTTAGGGAGCCAGGATCAATGAAAGTATTTTTTGGGGAAAAAATCAATTAGGCAAATCTATCAGGGAAATAACAGCAGGCAAATTAACTGTAGGTATAAAAATGGGTGGAAATTCTTACATTTTTTACCTTTTTCCATTGTCATCCTCACTATACTTAAGGATCAATTGGAGTTAGCTTATTCAGAACATATCACTGTAAGACTTAAAAGTACATTGATTTGCTTTCTCTGTTCTGCCTTATCATATAGGCCTCTGACATTTTCAAGAAAATGTTGAAAAGATACAACCTATGCTTTCTGTGTGTGGTTAATTAAGACAAGAAATTTAAACTAATTTTTAATGCCACAGGCAATCAACATTTCTTTCTGTGATCATTTCATCAGTCACCAATTGCAACTCAAACATAATATCCTAGGACAATTTACTAACTGAAATTAATTGAAGCTTTCTTTTTAATCGCATTCATGCCATTCTCTATATACATAAAACCTTTGCTTTTCTTGGTAGCTAGCTTTGTTAAAGATGTTTTTAATGATTTGGCATTAGTTTATAGAATGAATCTTCTTAAAATTAGAAATATCTATGTATATACATCTCCTAACTTTGCAACTGCATAAAGAGTTAAGGATAACCATTAATATGATGAAAAAAGTCATATACAAGTAGGAATGACGCATCGAAATTTTCTTGTCAGCCTACCCCACGTTGCTTAGAGGTATGACTCTCCATTGTGGAAATGGGCTTGTCTTAGACTCAGGTCATTTGCAGTGACATTGCATGTATGCTTGAGTAAGGTGACCTTGCTTAAGGACCAGGGCAGATCCCGGTTTAGGGAGGTTCCAGGTTTAAGGTGTACCCTGCCGGGAATAGGGCATATCCTGCTGATTAGAACCTGGTGGAGTACGTGGATTTTGCCCAGAATGTGTTTGTAGAGGGCCGGTGTGAGTTCGGGAATAAAGAATTGCTGTTTGAATCTACAAAGCTGTGAGTGGCTCATGATTTTGTGCCCAGCCAGACTGCGGCACTGGAGAATTTTCTGTATAGTACCTTGAAGGTTTTTTGACATATAATAAACATGTATTATAAATATGTAATAATATTGGTAACATTATTTAAACATGGGTATGTTTTAAGGTCAGTCCAAGTTGCTGACATTTTATAAAAACAAAACACACTTTACACCTCTTTATATCATAATTAAATATATGCACTCAGTTACTTATAGTCAAATATACCTGTAAGAAGTCATGCAATTATTTTATTGAGACAAGTTAGAATCATGATTTGCTATCACAAATATACCCTTGCTATTTATTCTGCTTCTTCATTTGTGCCTACCTCTTACATCCTCACAATGATTTCTTAAGCCTTTTCTAAAACCCCTGAGGATCTAATCAATTCCATCATTTTTTAATAGACTCCTTTTTCAATGCTATGAGAAAAAAAAAATCAAACTCATTACACTGGATACTCTCACAATCTTTTTAGCCATCTCAGAAATATGTCTGTTTTTCTACTCAACTTTTCCTTCAGGGAACTATCCTCAATTCCAACAATAACATGATGTTGATCCCATTCCTTCTTGCCTTCTCTCATCAATCCTCACCTTAGGAAATTTTTAATCCTTTTTCCTACAAAGTTCTAGGCATGACTGAAAGGATCCAGAGACATAACAATAGATAAGATTATTTTTGCTTTGAAAGAGCTCACTTTCTTTGCCCTTCACATCTTCTGCTTTTGAGCTTTAACCTTACATTCTTTGTGAAATGCTTTCCAAAGACACCGAAGATCTCTCAATTGATCTTTTTTTTATTTTTTATTTTTTTCAGATTTGTGTTTTCCTTGAGCCTTTTTGTAACATGCTTCTCTTTTGTTTCTGAAATGCTGTATTTTCCAAATTTCTTCCTGCTTGTTCCTTCTACTTCCTTACTACTTCTCCTTAAATATCATTGTTTCTAGATAACATAATTGTGTAGTATTAATGTCGCCTTTGTTTGATGTCTCTTAAAACTAAATGTTTAGCTTTCATTTCTATTCTAACTTCAGTTTTGTATTTCCAACTAATTCTTAAAAATTCGCAATTTTCAAAAATTCAGTATGCTTAAAATTTAAGTTCTCATTTTAATTCTCTGATTCTCCTGAGATCTCTAAATAGACATAAAATGGTACAAGGTCAACCAGCCTGGAAACTTTGTAGACATCCTTGAATTCTATTTTATAGACCAATTATATTTAAAATTTTTTTTGTTTTATTTTATGTTTTTTTCTCATATCTCAGGATCTGATGACTTTATACTTATATTAATGTACAATCCTTCCAAACAGATCTTGTTTTTATCCTTTAATATCTTCTTTTACATTATGAATTCTATACCTACTGAGAGATTAATCATTCTGAATCATCTGATGAAGTGACTGAATTCAAACACCTTCTACATATCCATTCAGTAATAGTCTTTGTAGAATAAAATCCAAACTCTGTAGGTTGTTATTCTAGGATTTCCATAATTAACTTCAATTTAAATATGACTACTACCTCCTCTTAATTATTCTTAAATTAGAGGCAATTTCCCATATTCCAAGTTGTAAACACATTGTGCCAACAAGGGTAGTACAAGGCCTTTTTCTGCTCACAGGTATACTACTACAAACCCTAATTATCACTTAAACTCTCCCATTGTATTCCATGGAGCATCATCTAATACATGTAAGAACACTGTATTTTTCAATTAGTGCTTACTAATTTCTAACTCTTTGATGTAATATAATGTTCTACTCTCGGAAATTTCTGAACACACAAAACACCAGACTTTTCTTTCTTCCTGAGAATCCATTATAAAATCTTGCAAAACTAAGATTCCAGTGAATTTTTATTGAATGCATTTTCTTAAGAATAGCAGGACACCAGAATTCATATACTAATAAAATATTTATGGGTCTGCTACATTTTCTTTCCATTTACATAAATTATTTGCTTCTCTCTTTAATTGGTAACATTCACTGAGTTAGATCATCAGTTGCCCAGCTACTGAATTATACACTTACTCTAAATAATCTCCAACATTTTTGCCAGTCATGAATTTCAATATTATACATAAGGTCTAACACTGTACCACTTCCTATCTATACTCCTACCAGTTTTAATTAACATTAATAGAGTTTGCATTAATATTTCTTAGCATTAATAGATTCATCTTTTGTTGTAAAAACTAACAATGTTGAAATGAGTTTTTAATTTTCCCTAAGAAAATTTTGAGTTGTTGTTGTAATTGTGGATGGTAAGGCTAAGAGATTCTATATAAAGAATAAACACTAAGATATTTTTTATTTTTTAATTTTCTGTAATGCTGGAGATTGAGCCCATGCTCTTATGGGAGCTATGTAAGTACTCTTTCACTGAACTAAATCACCAGCCCAACCTATGCATTTTCAATTAACACCCTATATAAAAAATTTATACAAATTATCTGCCTTTGAATCCATCTGTAAAATGAGGGCAGTCATAATACTTATGACAAAGGCTTTGTGAAGATTACCAAAAATAATGCATATAAAGTGTTTTCCATGATTTTTGGCATGTAGTTTAATAAGTCTTTTAGTAATTGTTTCTTCCCATCTTCTAGGCACTAAACAGTTTCAATGAAAAGATTTGTTTTATACATTGGTATAACAAGTCAGTTCATAAAAATTCAATTGCAAAGAATACTCTGGAATTATTTCTTCTGGTTCTATAATTTAGGTAAAGCCCATCTATATTTAGTGTGTGATTATAACATATAAAGAGTTAAATAAACTGGAGCCTCAGAGTAACAGGAGTCTATGAATTTCTGTGATTAGCAAAAGTTAGTTGTTAAAAGGAAGAGATCTCTGTGAAAATTCATGTGATTTTCAGTACTTGGATCTCACTCTTCCATTCATATTGTCACAACCTTTGTATGGTCTCCTATTATCTGTAACCTGAACTACTGAAATCATTTCCTAAATATGCCAATCCTATCTCTCCCATTATGGCCACAGCTATCTTCCTAACACAGTCTTGATGATGGCTCTTCCTGCTTAGAAGGTTCACATGGCTTCCTACTGCTCACAAAATAATTCTACAATTGTTGGCCTACAGTTCAATATACCCATAATGGAAGTCTACTTAACTATTATAGTCTTATAATGCTATTGTTTATTTCACATACAGTACACAAAGGCAGGATAAAAGTATGTCATGTACTTTTAAGCCTCATGTCTTTTTCTCTCTTCAATGCCCTTCCTGACTCCCCCCTAAGTCCTTCCTGTGTAGATTTTTACTCACACTTTGGAAGATTGCTTGAAAGTAGGTCATGCCCTCCACAATATTTTTATTTACTATATTCCAGTAGACTTGAATTTTCCCTGTGTATGTAATTTAAAATATATATATATATGTATGCATATATATACATATATATAAAACACCTTATATAATATATATAATCCCTTATATAATATATAATCCCTTTATATATTTGAATAGACAAACAATATGTATTATGACTCTAAGTATGTAGGTTTTATATACACTATATTACATATGAATATTTGTAAGTAATTTAGATATGTAAAATGAGTATTACAATCTTATATATATATATATGCTGACATATCTAGGACTATTATAGCTATACCCATGTATATTATACTATGTATGTAGAATTCTCGTGCACTTGGAAATGTAAAATTCAGGTATCTGACTCTCTTCTACCAAGCCTTAACTCTGTGAGTTAAGTATTTGACACATGTTAAATGATCAGTTCAGTCTTCTTGAATGTAAGAATATGTGATTGAATGAATTGATTTCTATGCTACCATCTGCAAAGTACACAGATGTCAGGTTTTCCTCCAGCTCTCAGTTTTTCCTCATTGAAAGATATCAATTTCTAAAATGCATTTTCTGAGTCCCAATTATTTTGACATCATAAAATAGTAGGGCTGAAAAGAAATACAAGAATGGCCACTCCAGACTCAACGAGGCCTTCATTACTTGGGAAACTTCTATTTTAAATGAGTTCAACTTTGAATGGGATTTCATAACCTGCCCCATTCATTCTATCCATTCATATTTAATAATGTCCACTATTAGTTCTTGCAGACTGTCTTGAGATTATTTTTCAAGGAAATTGAATCATTATCTGCCTTCCCTCCACCATTTTTTTTCCTGTCTAGGAAGATGACATAATATCAGAAATTTTAAGAAACTGGAATATGTAAGAATGAGCAAGAACTATGACAATTGGGTTTAGTCCTCAGAATTGAAGGTCTTCAGCTATTTTCACTCAGGTTTGGTAATTTTGTCTTCTGATAATTTCAAAGATGCATGTCCCCTATTCCCTTGATGTTAGTGTATTTGTATCTGGATAAATGAATTTCCCCTTTGGGTCTCTGGGCCTTGGCTTTCCATGACAGTTTTAGTCACTAAAATTACATATCTTTCACTTTGTTTACAGACTATCAATGATTTCCTGAGTTTTTTAAGGCCTTGGTCTCAAATCCTAGTCTTAGCTATGTGCCACACTTTGCTTAATTTGTCACTAAGTAGTTTGCTTTTGTTTTCCATAGTCCATGTTTGCCTGTTTTCTCTGAAAACTAGTATATATAATTGAGTCTCTACTTTGTGTTGGTCACTGTGTTGTGAATGAAATGTAGATGGCCTTGTATAGTTCTCATAATAACACCATGTACATGATGCTAAAACCAAGGCTCAGGAGGGCTAAGCAGCATAATCAAGCTCCTAAATGTATACAATGCTAACGTTGAAGCCTACACTTTAAAATTTCCAGTTTGTTCTGAAAACTTGAATACCATGGTGACCACTATTCTAGAAGAGGCATGATGTATTATGAAGCTACTTACTTCCTAAGTTCCCTTAGTTTCTACTTAATTTTGACCTTTGGACAAAGGTAATAATTATGGGTACAATCAAAATGAATACTAGTGATTTAGTACTTTCATGCTGTTGAGGCAGTCACAAAATGGCTATAGTTAAGCTCCCACACTATGCTTTTTGTGGGTGACCAAGGCCATGAATAGGCTATGTTATGATCAGTGTGTAGGCAAGGTCAGAAACACTCTGATTCACTGTATTTACTCAAGGTCATAAATATTTGCTTGTCAGCATGCGCTCATTTATGTGACCTGTTGGCAGTGTGCCTTCTTTGTTTGGCCTGTATTATGAAAACAGGAAGTAATTCCAGGAGGCCTGCTAGGAGCTATTGCCACCTGCAAATAAAGGATGACCAATATTCCCACCATGCCTTGAATCTTCTTCCACATGTCAGGATCTCAAATCTGCTTCCTGGGTCTGAGCCCCTGCACAATCCATGTGCTAAGTATATTATTCATACAGTGATATTATGTGCTCTGTAATGCTCTTTCCATTTTCCAGATAAAGACAAAGAGTTGAGAGGAAATGTGCAAATTTTTTTTAGTGCGCTCTGAGCTTTAGTAACTCTAAAAATATAAATTCTGTATTACCAGAAATAAAATCTGTAAGTTTATTTTAATTCCTTTTAAACATTTTTGGTTTTGTGTATTCAAAATACATTTTCTGGTTCAATAATGTTTACCATCCTATATCAGAAGAAAACAATTCATTTACTTCTATCACATAATGTTGGTAAGTGCAGTTTATTCAAATTTTTTATACTCATGTCACAAAATTATTCTTTTGTGTAAACAGTGTGTAGCAATGTACCAATGAGCAGTACATCAAATTATCCCAAGGTAAGGGTATTTTGTAGCACCTGTTGCTTATATTAACGTTTCATTTTTGTCATTTATTTTATAAACTTGGATTTTCGATGATGCAAAATATTCATCACCTGCAACCTTGTTTGAAATGCAGTATCTCATTGGATTAGAATCAGCATTTAAATAAGCTCCCAGGTGATCTGTATGCTTATTAATATTGATAATCACTCTTCTAGGGATCAAATTTGAACTATAATCACAATATCATAGCATATGAATGTTCTGGACATGCCACAAATAAAAAATGTTAAATATTAAAATAGACAGATTAACATTAGGCACTATCCAGGAAAAGTAGAAGTGATCAAGATGAATGATAGGTGACTAGTCATTCATCAACTCCTTTAAAATTAAGAAAGGCATTATAAATATTGCATTCAATCTTATGTATAGTAGCTAGAACAAACTAGAGCAGTGGAAGATCAGAATACCAAGGAGTTTGAGGGAAATACAAAAGTGATTGCCAAAAATCATATAAGAATGCATCTCCTTAAAGTTCACCTTAAACTCTTGATGCACTTAAGAGCTCACTCCAAGGAAATTGTCCCCTGTGCTACACAGACTACAAACATATTTTTTTTTCCCTGAGTGTCTCCCTTTCAAAAAGTCAATTTGATAATTCATTCTACAGATTTTCCAGAGAATAAAATGAATTTACCATTTTCTTGAATCAAATATTTGCTTTTTAAATTTTACTATTAATAAAATTCTAGTGTCCTGGTATTTTCATCCTGTCACAACTTCTTAAAGTTTCATACATATATATTTTTAATTATTATTAAATGTGAAATCTTGTAAGCTGCTTTGAAAGACAATTAATTTGAATCTGGACTTAAACACATTTCTTTCCTGCTCTCACATTGTCTTATGACCCATAGAAAATAAATTGGGAGTCGAGTAACCAAGTGACTTTATCAACTGCTAATATTATTCTAATGAAAATTCCACATAAAGGTGTGGGAAGTGTATTATAAAGTCAGAAAAAAACATAATAAAATATTTAAAAGATAGCAATGTGATAACTATCACCTTTTCTAAATTATATACATTTCTCAGTTCCCCTATTGAATTCCTAAACATGCTAGATGATAGCAAAGAAATCAAACACATTTACACAGTATTATCTGGGAAAGTAAAATGATGTCTCTAATACCAACTAATTAACAGAAGCTGTTCAACACCTGGACTGTGACTGCACTGTGATAGAAACTGCATCCTCAAGGAGTCCATGGTCCAGTGAAGTGATAGATGCAGTCATTAGATAGCACTAAAAGAAGCACATAATTGTTTGGCAGAATTTTACTATATATTCTATAGAAAAAGTGTTCAATAGGAGTTTAAAGAATTGGGTGTAGGAGTGTTGGACTAACAAAACCATAGTATGAGGAAATTATATAAAAAATTTAGTACTCCTATTATTAATCAATAGTGTCATATTGATTGCCTACTCTTAAATGTAAATCAATACTAGCTCTCAAAAATGCAATTCAGCGATTCATTAATTATTCTTTACAAATTGCACCAAAGAGTTTACCACAGATCTCTCATGATTTCCTTGAATCAATGCAAAGGACACATCAAATGTACAATGCTGCATGTTTCTAAGCTTACCAAAAAGTAATTGCTGCTAATGGGTTACAGTTTAAATAGCATATGAATAAAAATATCTTGAGAGGTTACACCTGTTATTAACCTGTAAAGTGACTTAAAAGTAACACTTAAAACTAGGCAACATTCCTATGGGCACATTCAAGGCTGGCAAATTACAACCCCTAAACAAAAATGTAAAGAAAAGATAGAGACTCAGTTCTATGTTCAGATATTCATTTCCTTAGAAACTTAATCTTTGATTCAAGCATAACCTAAAATACATACAAAAATGCTTGAGGTTTTCATTTAGACTTGATTCCTTTAAACCCTATCTGAGGGTTGGGCTAGCAGGTCAGGCTTGACAACCCAGCTGCTATTCTGCTCAGCCTGGTACAATATTGACTTTCACAGGATGCTTTGTAAATATCAACATTGTTGTACCCGAAATCAGGCTGAAGCAGCGCAACAAAATGAAGCCTGCCAGAAGCATGCAATGCAACTCTAACAGGATCCTGGAAGAATTTAATTAGAAAGTTAAATAAGCAAGGGGGAAATATTGGTGGAAAGGAAAGCACAAGAAAATAGAGCACTATGGTATAGCAAATAAAATTAAAGACACTTAAAAATCAAAAGCTAACATTTGGGCCTGGGATTGTGGCTCAGTAGGTAGACTGCCTAACATGCGTGAGGAACTGGGTTCAATCCCCAGCACCACATAAAAAAATAAACAAATAAAATAGAAGTATTGAAAGAAAAAAGGCCTAATTGGAGGAAGACATAAAATTGTTGGAAGACAGGATTCAATTTTGTTTTTAGAATATATTAACTGAAAATGGTTATATTTTGGGACCATCCTCCTGTTGAACTTATGTAAATAAACATGGTATAAAAATGGTATAAAATCATACACAGAAAATATCAGTTTGAAGGAATATATACTTCAGTCTGTTCCAGAATCAATTCAATATAGTGAAAACTTGAAATACTGGGATAAACAGAACTAAAATGTTTAATTCCATTTCAGAATCATTACAAAGCACACTGTTTGTTGTTATTGTTCTAGAATTGTGTGTGTGTGTGTGTGTGTGTGTGTGTGTGTATACACACACAGTCATATTATATATATACTTGAAGTTCATTTACATGAGCCACTGTTCATGAAGTAAGGGAAAGATTAATGGCAAGACAAATGAATGAGTAAAGATAAATTTTCTTCCCACTTATTTTGTGTGATCAGCATGTCGAATAAATTGAGGAAGAAAGAAGTGTAGAGAAAATAGATAATCAAAATTCCCATAACCCACAACTGTTTCATGTCACAATTTTATTCTTGTTTTGTTTCCTTTTGTCTAATCACATACATTATAATTATAGGGTTTTACATATGAGTATACATATATAACCATACCAACCTCCTTGGTGTGGTAAAATAGAAAAATAAAGCAAAATATTATGTAACTACCTCTTTTTCTTTTCTTATTTTTGTGGTATTGGCAATTGAATCTAGGGCCTTTTACATGCTAGGCAAGTGCTCTGTCACAGACCATCTCCCCACCTCTTTTCATCTTATTTTGAGACAGGTTTAAACTAAGTTACCCAGGCCAGCTTTGACCTTGGGATCCTCCTGGTTCAGCCTCCCAAGTTGCTGGGATTATAGTCCTGTCCTGCTGCCCTGATCAGTTGTGTGTATATAAGAAAAATCACAAACTAATACTCTGACTTGAAAACTGATATTTAGGAAAACCATTGCTTAATTCATTTCAATATACTAAAAATTCAGGATTCATTAGTCTAAGAATACATATTTGGAAAGTAAGAATCAAGACAAAGACAAAAGAATAAAAGTCTTTTAATTTTAGCTAACAGTTATCTATTGTGCACCTCAGACTAGATTTTTAGGGTGGTCATAATGACATTGATACATTAATTTTCCTCTGCTTCCTTGGTGATTATGTTTATCTGCATGCCATTTTGCAGGTTTCCATTCCACCTGCTGAGCCATTTGCATTTTTCTTGGGTAAAACAGAAGCTAACATTTGCAAGTCAAGGGCATACCAATATGTAACAGTGACTGAGAGCTGAAAATAAATAACTCTGTTTGCGTATTTATTTTGAGGTATGATATTTCTATTATTTGATGTTGAGAAATACAGGGAACTTGAACAGTAGAGACAAGATAAGGGCATTGTGAATGAAAATGCCCCAACACCAACAGGACTGAGAGGAAGATCCCAACAGTCTACCAACAAAATCAAGATAAGTAATCAATATATATGTATGACTCTAAATGATGTTTTCACACCCTAACTGATGAGATGTTCAATATTATAAGTCACTCTGTCAAGTATTCTTTCTCCTTATAAATTAAACTTATTAAAGATAAAATCATGTATCAAAGTTGATAGTGGGTTTTCAAACATTGAACATTCATGTTTTCTAGTTAAACTTATCTAAATTTGTCTTTATTTGAAATTTGTAGATTATTTGAAAAACTCAGGTTCAGATTGCTTTTAATAATTTTAATTGAGATAGTTCTCCAAACTTTGGGCATCATAATGCAGGTTTGTTTGTTTTATAAATCAAGTTTTCATATTTTTTTACTTGAAAAGTAAGTTGATCACCTGCAAACTATATTTAGTGACTTCAGTACTTCCAAATATTTAGCAGAAGACAACAATGCATGGATTCAGGGAAGAAAGTTTAGAAAAAAGGAAAGTCAACTAGATAAGTCTCTATAATTTCATCTTATTAGTTTTTAAATTTTCCTTATGTATAAGTAATGCATACAGTGTCATGTATACCTTTTATTTGGCCAACCATTTCCGATACAATTTTACTCATGTACATAGGAAACATATCTTTTTAACCAAAAAGTAAAGAATAGTTAAATTCTATGGAAAGGAAAATTCATGAGTGGCTACCAGGTTAGCCATTGTTATGTCTGTCATTTAATCATGGCATTAATTTCAAACCTCTTTCAGTGTAACTCAAATATATTTGAAATAAAATATGCAAATAAATTCAGTCTCTAGAGAAGGGTAAATTCAACCATGAAGCAGAATAGATTTCCATTTTCCTAATGCACTTTGGCACTTCTGTGTGTCCACTTACATTAGTCTATGAGAGTATCCCTGGCTCTGTCAGCCCCCAAGACTGTGTTAAAATGACATGGTAAATTTAGAGTTCTGAGAGTAAATAAGCCTTGTATAGAAAAGGCCTTCCAAACCACGTAGGTATAGCAGAAACATTCCATGCATTTTAAATGCCTATAATCACAATTCTCCACCACAAAATGTAATATATGTTCTATCAGAATAATCATTTTCCCCTATAAGTATCCCTGCCACCAAACTAACTGACCTGTTTATATTCTCTTGTGGTCAGTACCCCACACAATACTGTTAGGGTATCATGAAGGGAAGAAAGGCCTGTGCATGCCAGATACATTATACATTTTGACATTAAACACCATGTACCATGTACCTAACTGCATAATGTGATGAGGAAGAACATGACAATTATATTAGAACAAAGGCATTTCAGAAAAGTTCCACTAAAAATAATAACATTAGCAACTCAAATAATGTGGAGGTGAATCTCCATTTCTGAAATGTTATTTTGACTTAGCGCAGAAAAAAAAACTATAAAAAAAAGAGGTAGCTTGCAAAGACAAGGTTAGAGTGCCTTTAACAAGTCCCTGTGACCCCCAGTTGAATAGTCTCTGCAGCAGCCTTACCTTTCCCACAGAGCACAGTGGGGATGAGTACATTGTTAACAGCTTTTTGATGAAAGTGTAAAGTGAGAGATCAAGGTCAAAGTTAATGGTGCAATATTTTGTTTGTTTGTGTATGTTTTAATAAGCCTGTATATCTCCACGTATTTCTTTACTGTTAGTAAGTTCTGATTCCATTCCCTTCAAAGGCCAAAAGTCTCCATCTAAAATAATCACTTCCTTTCATAATAAAGTAGAATAAACATTAACAAGGGCATTTTTAAAAAGGTATCTTTTAAATACTTGGGTTCACCCTAGAAGCAAACATAAAAATTCACTTACACTTGTAAGTGTTGTTTGGCATACTTATAAGATTGACCATTTCTTTCTCAAATTTTTGTATGTTTATTCCAGTTTGGAGTTCATTTTTGAAATGAGTATCCCAGAGTGAATACAGGCATTATATCTTTTTAACACTTTTTTTCTTCTTCTTAGTCCAAAGGATAAAAAAAAATACACATAAAAGAAGAAAAAAGAAAGAAATTTCCTCCTTTCCTATCTAACCTGACCAATTTTCTGGGTCAAGCTCAGTGTGAGCTCAGCTGATTGGCAGCAGGGAAAGCCAGGGTGATTCTGAAGAAGGTCACTTCCCTCCACCAGCTTCGGCTTTGCTCTGCCACTGCCAAGCTAAGTTACCAATTGTCCTAGGGCTCTCAGCTGAAAAATGCACATAGAAATCAAGTATTCTAGCCAGTATGCAAAAAGGAAAGACAGCCCAAATTAAACAGAACCTTCAATAAAAGTGAACTCGTTAAAAATCCATTTGTTATCATTTTTACTTATTCATGCACTGTCTGTTTGAAGTTTGGAAGCTTAGAGTAAACCTAATCTAATTTTCCAAATGAACTCTGAAGATGAAGATAATTTCTATCATCTATGAGTGATTGTGATTCTTTCTTCATGACATGCATTAATACAATACTTTGCTCAAGTTCTAAGCCTTGTGTTTTTCAATGAAAATACGTTGAGTGAGCTTTATTTATATTTGTGTAATAATGAGCCATGTAAGGACAAAGGGACTAGTTCTGACTATAAGGAAGAAACAGAAAAGTTATAATGAAATTCTAAATTTTAAAAATGTATTTCAATACTCTTTATTATTTAAATAAACATCTGGGGACCTTTCTACAAACACAAACATCACTTTGATAGATGAGGAAACAATAATGGTATGGATATACAAGTTAATGGGTGGTTTTAGTGGGCATCAATCCTTATTATCAACATTTTTTGGAGAGGTGACTTTGGATGTAGGAATTGAACCCAGATGTGCTTAACCCTTGAGCCACAACCTCAGCCCTTTTAAAATTTATTTTGATACAGGGTTTCACTAAGTTACTTGGGGCCTCACTAAGTTACAGAGGCTGGCCTTGAGCTTGTGATCCTCCTGCCTCAGGCCTCCAATTTGCTGGGATTACAATAGTGTACCACCATGACTGGCCATTATCCACATTTTATACAACAGGTAATTGAGTTTAATAGCCATGGTACATCCAAAGTCACATAATTAATAGAATAATCAAAGAGGGTATAGAAATTTCTAGCAACTAAGAAACATCTACTTCTCACGTTATACTCTTTTTTACAAGTAAATATTGTTTTTTTTACTCAATAAATTGCACCTACTTTGGTTTTCATGATCTTCTAGTATGCATAGAAACATTCTCCAACTCTACTTTTGCAGTGTTCTGTGCATGAGCCAATGATACAAGTTGTTTAACTATGCTAGGCTCTAATTTCTCATTCACAAGTGAAAATAAAATGGTACCTACCGCACTGGGCTGTTTCAAGAATTAAATGAGATCATCTATATAATAAGTTTGAATGGGACCTGACAAATAATTGCTCATACACATTAAATAAAGTGATTTCCATAACCATGATTTTGTTAATCACCTGTTCATCACTGTGACCAAAATACTACATAAGAACAACTTAAAGGAGGAAAAGTTTATTTTGGGCTCTTGATTTCAGAGGATCGATCTATGGTCCATCAACTCCATTGCTTTGAGGATAAGTGAGGCAGAACATGATGGCAGAAAGGCATGGGAGGAAATATGCTTACCTCATGAAAGCCAAGAAGCAACAGAGAAGAGGGAAGAGGCCTCAGGGAAAGTGAACCCTTTCAGGGCACATCCCCAGGGATATAGATCCTCCAGTCAAGCCCTACCATTCGGTTCACCCATTCAAATCATAATGAACTGATAAGGCTACAGATCCCGTAATATAATAATTTCACCTCCTGCATTAACAGAAGAGCTTTTGCAAAACTAATATCCAAACCATAAAAACTGGTGAGTCAAGTTCACTGAAAGTTGAGCCTTGGCCTGTATGATTCTCTCTGATCAATACTTTCCATAGTTCCATGATTAATGCAGTGCTTAATGCAAGTTGTTCTGAATAACAGGTGATTGACTGATGGTCATAATTCAAGATGCAAGTGCAGTGTTTCACCTCTAGACCATTTTCATCAGAATCACCTATAGTGTTTGCTAAGTATATACTGCTGGGTTGATAGTTTGGAAAACCTCTTCAGAAACTACTTTGGTTGGATGACTGAAATCAAACAAACTTGCATTACAAGCCAGTCCAAGTATATACCAGTGTTAAACCCACCTGAATGTCTTGTCAAAATACATTATGCAATATTATATAGCAGATAATCAACAAGTTTTACATTTGTCTCTTGAATTCTTTTATCTTCTATGACATAAATAATCAGAACTAAAATATAAAGTTTCCTTTATTGTCAACTATAGAAAATGAGAGGCACCAAGCCACTCCATTTCCCTCGACATGTCAGGGACAGTTCTTCTAAGTGCTCTATGCTTTTTTGAAGGTTAACATATGGATTCTTACATAATATTCTAATTTTGATTTCATTTAAATCCAAAATTAGCAGTTTTCCCCAACTTGCGTTTTTCTTCCTTCTTTTTAAAAATCGTTCCACTTTTAAATGCTTTTTTGCTGTGTTTATAAAAAGCACAATCTTAGGATAAAAATACTCTTTGGACAAAGTAGTCCTCAAAGTCTCTACTGGTTACCATCTGGAAATGGACTAGTAGCATCCTAATATGGGCAGGACAACTTTCTGAGACAGTTTACATGTAACCCATGGGGTTAACCAGGCAAGACTTCCTGCATCTATATCTATTAAACTGTTTGTATCCAGTTAGTCACTACATGCTCAGCTATCAATAACAGGATTATATGTTATTCAAATCATTGGCTCCAACATCTGATAGCATCACCATATCATAAATATTTGTGTTCTTAGAAAATGAATGAAATATAGTGTAGTTATTTTAAACTTGGCAAACATGACTAATTATGGGGTCAGATATAGCAGTTCCACTGCTAGTTAAATCTGGGAAGTGAAAAAATAAAATCCTAGATATTAAAAACCAAGACTTGAATGTATTATAAATATAATCTAAGCATTCAAAAACATGCATGGAAGAAACATCAGAAGGGAAACTATTGGCAAAAAAAAAGAAAAATATTTAAACATTATTTGAATGAAAACTAAGTCTCCTACTGATTGTCAGTTTAATTTACCATTGGTGAAGAAAAAGAGACAAGAGTCAAAACAGGTGTTTGTTGTTTTCTTTTTAATGGGGGGTGGGGAATCAAGTGAGAACATGGCTCTATCAGCTGTGAAGAGCTGCTGACAACTGTCATTGCCAGGGCCCATGCTTGTAAGATAGGTCAGGAGCAGTTAAAGACAGTTGATAAAATGAGGTGAGGATATATGAAGGGGAAGAACTCAGAGGAAAAGTAGCTCTGGATAAAAACAGAAGGAAAAGAGAGAACAAATGGTGCCCATAAAATGTCCAATTTCAAGATGCCTATTTTTATCTCTATTTTTCTAATTAGTACGAAGTCATACTCTTTCTTTTTCCTCCTTCTGTTCACTAAAGAAAAATGTGATGAAAATGGATAAAAATGAAATTTCTGCCTTATGTGCAGTGTACAACTCTATATACCTGCCAGGCTCAACTAAAGCATCACAATATTCTCTCCTGTCTATTTATATTCTTTTTTCTCATCCTTATTTCCATACTTTCCCATCCCCACTAGGACAGTGAAAATAACAGGATTTATTCTTTGAAATCCAGGATCGTGTGGAACTCAAAGGGAACTTGACTTTGGCTGTAAGTTCCAGGGGAATGTCTCCGAAGTATAGGAGGATATGAGCACTGATTTGCTGGTAGATGTATGGGAGGGGACTGGGTGAATAAAAGATGTTTCTTTGAGCACAGGATGTCATGTGCCCACAGTGAGATTTTAAAAAGATAATTTAAAATTGATACACAGGACAAATCATGACCTCTGCCCTAGCTTCCATTATTGTCTTCATCCTGAAATCCCTTGTTATAAAGAGGTCCTCGAAATGGCATCAGTGGCAATGGGAAATGGAAAGGGACATGAGAATAAGTGGGATTCTGAATAAAGAATAAAGTAAGTGGAGAAAAATTAAGTACATATTTAAAACAACCTATTTCTTTCAAGTTCCTGCTTTTCCTAATTGCCTAATGTAGTACCCTCTACATGATTGTGGTCATGTCAAAGAAGATCAATTTGGGCACCATGGGGGCTGATGAACATTCTGAGATTCTACCCAGAAAGAGGGCTGAGAGAGAATATAAGAATTCAAAGGATATTAGTGGGCTCAGCATGAAAAGTTCATTACCAGCAAGTGCCTGAATAAGATGCAGTTGGTATTAGAATAATTCAGAAAATCAGTGGGTGAGCGGATATCTTTGGGAAAAGGAAGTTTAGGGTTTAAAAGGATGATCCCTCAGTGTTACATAATAGTATTCACGTGGAAATATTGACTTAGCAGATCAAATACTCTCAAGATGCTATGTGGGTAACTTGGAAGGTTCACAGATTTGTAAGGTTAATCTATTACTGGAAAAATTTGCTAACACTTAGTGAGGTCAATCACAAATAATAACCATAGATCAAGCAAGATACCACAGAGATGCTAAGAATTAATGAGCCACAATGCTTGTCCTCAAAAAGGTGACCTTTTAGGAATAAAAGTTTTATTGTTAGACTACAACATGTTCACTGCAAATAAGAGAAGTGATAGTGGGAGATGGGAACAGAGCTGAATGGCATTATAAGCAGTAGTGATTAAGGCTTTGAGACGGTCTCTAGAACTGGTGATGTCCAAGTGGAACAATGAAATTGGAGTTAGCAGCCAAGAAGAATGATACACACAAAGGCATGGAGACAAGCAAACAAACTGAAGTTCGAGGAACCTACAAAACTGTAGGTGGAGAAAACTTAAGTGATGAAACACATAAAGTTCTAGGGAAGGGGGTGCAGAGTGAGGCCGCAAGCAAAGCTGTGCAGAACATTAGGATGTGTTAAGAGCTCAGAGTTAGACTGAAGGCAAAGAGAAGTCAGCTTCTTGCGAATCCCTCTGGGACAATGCATAAGGTGTATTTTTAAAAACTATACAAGGCAGATCAAATAGAATAAAAATTGCACAAGTGAGGGTAGTATTTGAGATCTTAAGGCTTAAATTAAAAGTTGATACATAATATCTAATGACTTCAACAACCAATCTTGGTTTTATAATCAATAGATAAGGAATCTATAAAGTTTTGTAGGAGGGCAAGATAAAAATCTTGCCATTTAGTTATTGTTGTTATTATTATTATAATTTACAAGACTACACATTATTGGACCCTAAAGAGAATTGTGACATGGCTGGGTTCAGCAGTAGAGCACTTGCCTAACATGTGCGAATCCCTAGGTTTGATCCTCAGCACCACATAAAAATAAATAAAATAAAGGTGTTATGTCCAATTACAACTAAAAAATAAATATTAAAAAAAACAAAGAGAAAATTGTGATATTAACTGCCGGAATCCAGGGACTAGCATCTCCACCCATGGCACCCCATAATCTGATTATTTCCAATTATAGAAAGTTATCAGAAGGTGCTGGAATATGCTGAATTCTGCCATTTCCTCTGCTGAAAGGTTGGGTCCACAGAGAGGAAAATAATCACATATAGCCCCTTCTGGGCATTTCTGTTAACTAAAACTCACAGGAAGAGACTGATGTCTGGCTATACACTTTGACAGACATTTGTCACACAATATTCTCCTCTATTTCAGTCCCAAAGAAAATCGTTTACAAGATATTGTGCCTTCTGTGGAACTGTCCTAGCCCATCACATGTTCAGCAAACCCATTCAGTTCCTCTAGAAATCATTATATGTTCACCAACAGTCCCTATTCCATCCTCCCCTATAGAAATGGGATATATAAGTTATTAAGTACTTTTGAACACATGGGAAACAATATTCATATGATTTTTTCCCCTTGTAGGATTTGTCTTGTTTGCATATTAATAAATTTGTGTGTGCCTTTTCTCCTATATACCCTTTCTAGTTTAATCAGGGAAACTTCAGAAGGTAGAAGGGAAATATAATGTGTTATTTTTGTTAACACAAAGTAACTATAAATAAATTGATTTCTATAATTAACAAATGATAATTACTAACATTGGTATTATTGAAATTATGCTCTGGTCCTTGCGGTAACATCTAGAACAGAGAGATTAATTTTGATGCAGTTGAAATTTTATTCCTAAAATATTCTAGTTAGCTGACTGTCATCTTCATTATTAGTTTTGTAAGCATTCTGTTCTCTGATATTTGACATTTAATACTTTTTTTTTAAATTCAAGCAGTTAAAAACCTAATGGATATGAATTCTACATGCATCATGATTAATAGGTAGGTGTTTACCTAAGAAATCATTTAAGAAAGTGTGTGGGAAGAACACTAGTCCCAAGAGATGCTCTGTGGGAAAAAAAAAAGGAGGGTGCTTCATAGTTAATTAAGTTTGGGAATTGTAGAATTTCAAGAGATTCACAATGCACATTAGCATTTTAAAAGCTCTAGAGATCACTGAAGAAAAAATAAAAGCTGTTCACCCTTTTTATATGCAATGTTTCTAAAATGCTTTAACAATATAACTTCTTTTGTTTTTAACATGATACAGATTAACATTATCATTGTGTAACTATTATTTATTGAGTGCTTGTTGTCTTCCTGGCATTTTTAAGTACAAACATTATCTTGGTTAATAATTATTTTTGGAGGTTATTATACCTCTTCTCCTTTGAAGAGCCTGTGGCTAATATGAGAAACCATTAGCAGCCCCATAAGTGGTAAGTGGCAGAACAAAGTTTGCATCTAGGACTGTTGAGTTCCATAGATACATTTCTAGCCCATAAATGGTAACATTATACTTATAAATGAACTAACACTTAAAAAAATCTTTTCTGAGATATTGATGCAACATTTCTCAGTTATTTTATTCGTATTACTATATTTTAGTCAGCTTTTTCACTGTTGTGACTACAAGATCTGACAAGAACAGTTTTGGAGGAGTTTATTTGGGGCCTCATGGTTTCAGAGGTTTCAGTCCATAGACAGCCATTTCCATTCTTCAGGGCTCAAGGTCAGGCTGAAAGAGAGTATCAGAGAGAAGTAGCTCATAGAATGATCAGGAAGCACAGAGAGACTAAGTTCAGCTCACCAGATATATACCCCAAAGGAATGTTGCCAGTAACCCACCTCTTCCAGCCACATCCTATCCACCTTGAGTTATCACTCAGTTAATCCCTATCAGGGAAATCAATTCACTGATTAAGAGTTCAGGCTCTTGTAACCCAATTATTTCAGCTCTGAATATTCTTGCATTGTGTTAAACATGAGCTTTTAGGGGACATCTCACATCCAAACCATAAAATACTACTAATCTCACTTTAAAATTCAGGTTGTTTAATTGTTTTCTAAGTTATATTATTTACCATATACTAACAGCAAAACATATAAAACTTATTGAAAGATGTATGAAGCTTTTGAATGAATTTCTGTAAGATATATTAACAATACTATATCTATATATTGCAATTTAGTTAAATAACACATTTAAATAAAAATTTCCAGTTTATAAAACCAATATTGGCATATTAAATTCTCATTAAACTTGTGTGAACATTAGGTTTTTAAAAGAAGTTCTTTATTTAACTATGATATCCTCATTAAACTGGAAATATATACTGTGCATTTTACTTATTACAACCAAGATAGTTTTCTACATAACAATTATTTCTAACCCTTAATGTCAACATAAATGCAACAATTAAGAAGACTTCCAAATATTCCACAAGAAATTATTCCTTGACAAACAAAAGCACCAAATTTAGGCATACATTTGTCAATAAAATTGTATTACAGTGTTGTTTTCTAAGAATCTATTTTAAGAAATTCAAGTAAATACAACTGTGTTCAATATAATGTCATAGCTAACACCTTATTTGTTCCAATTATTGTTAACAATCAGAAAACATTTTTTTAGAGAAAAGTACTAGTATGAGTTGAAAGAAAACAAAATTTAAATATTATATTATTTAAATATATATATATATTAAATATATATATATGTTTGTAGGTGTGTGTGCGTGCATCTCTCCTTCCCTTGTGTATTTATATCTGTATCTATATCTATATCTATATATATGTATGTATACACACGCACACACTCCATACACATAACTAAATAGTTCAGAAAAGAGGACCTCCCTGAATTTGTTATATGTGCATAGTTTTTAGAAGAAACAATAAAAATTCTATTGTAGGAGTGATGCTTTTATGAGCATAAAAAAATGAGTTACCAATTTCATTTATCTTTTAAAAATGTTTAATATTTAATGTCACCTTTTATCTATATTCTTCTAAAATAAACATATTGATATTAAAATTTTGTAGTCATAAAAATATACATTTTATTGTCCTATGGTCCTGAGTATCCGTATCTATATTGTTATACGAAAGTTGTGGTGGGAACAGATGGTGGACCTCTGAGTCAAGCATATGTTTTACCATGGAAAAGATAAAACATATATGTTTTACCATGGAAAATATGATCATTATTTTTCTCAGGTATTTTGGAGTTCATGACCAAAAAGTCTCAAAGAATATCAGAAAAAAAAATGGGTCTCCAAAGTTATCTAATAAGTCATAAGCATGAATTCCAAAGTAGGCTGACCTCTTATTTTGTCCAAAAAGAAATAAGAATAAGGAGAATGTAGTAATTTTTATTTTAGGTAAATTTTCTCAAATTAAGAAATTATCTTTAATTCTGAGATAATTTTACCTTATAGTTTGCATTTAAAAGACCTTTTAAAATAAATAAATTCCTTGAGGTATCATTGACAGATTTAAATCACACCTTAGGGAAACAACAACTCAGAATGAAACAAATGGGAATAAAAGAAAATTAAACTAAAAATATTTGATAAAATGTTATGGTTTGGATATCCATAACAATATGGATATCCCCTAAAAGCTTATGTATCAGACAACACAGGAATAATCAGAGGTGAAACCATTAGGCTGTGATTGCTGTAAACTAGTAATTGTATTTATCAGTTTGCTGGATTAAGTATTTAACTGGATTAAGTGTATGGCAACTGTAGGCAGGGAGGGTGTGGCTGGAGGAATAGGTCGCTGGGGGTGTGCCTTTGGGTTTCATGTATCCCTGGTACCTTCCCCCAACACCTGCTTTCTTGCTGTCATGAGCTAAGCAGCCTTCCCCCTCCACACTCTTCCCTACTCTTCTGCCTCACCTGGGGCTCACAGCAATGGGGTTAGCCAACAACGGACTGAACCTCTGAAACCATGAGTACAAAATAAAGTTTTTTTCCTTGTCAGATATTTTGGTTATAGTGATGAAAAGCTGACTAATAAAAATGTGTAAGGGGCTGGAGTTGTAGCCCAGTAGTAGAACACTTGCCTCGAAAGTGTGAGGCACTGGGTTTGATCCTAGCACCACATAAAAACAAAAAAAGCATCAAGTCCATATACAACTAAAAAAGATTTTTTTAAAAAAAATGTGTAAGGAGGAGAGGTACAGGAAAAATTCACATTTGTTATTTACCATCCTTTACAAAGATTTTTAAATGCAATCATCAAAAATTATCCAAGCCTATGTGATTCAAAACATTGCATTGTGACCTATAACTCTGTATGATTGTGTGCCAAATAAAAAAACAAAACAAAAAAGACCATGTGAACAAAGGATGTTGGTGCACACCTTTAATCCCAGCAGTTCAGGAAGCTGAGGCAGGAGGATTGCAAGTTCAAAGCCAGTCTCAGCAATTTAGGAAGGCCCTAAGCAATTTACTGAGACGCTGCCTTTAAATAAAATATGAAAATATAAAGCGAATGGAGATTTGGATCAGTAGTTAAATGCCCTTGGTTTCAATCCCTGGTACAAAGAAAAGAAAGAAAGAAAAAAGAGAGTATGTGAGATGTAGAATGTTTCCCTATTTCACAGGTAGATAAACTAAGAATTAAATAAATTAACTCTTCCAAGGTGGTGCAGTTATGAGCAGTACAGCTAGATTTGAAATTCAGGCCTAGATACCTCTGGGATCCTCATTCTCTTTATACTCATCTGCCTCCTGCCTCAAAAAAAAAAAAAAAAAAAAAAAAAAAAAAAAAAAAAAAAAAAAAGACGCTAGATAATTATCCCAGAGTTGAAAGGAAGGCAATAGATTGGAAAATTTTTCAAGTACATGGAATTTCCCCTTTTCCCATAAGTACTTGCACAATCAAAGAAATAGGACTAAATGAAATGCTCCAGGTTTGTATAAATATATATACTCTACTGTCATGTATATCTAAAAAGAACAAATA
Source organism: Ictidomys tridecemlineatus (assembly GCF_052094955.1). Taxonomy (NCBI): domain Eukaryota; kingdom Metazoa; phylum Chordata; class Mammalia; order Rodentia; family Sciuridae; genus Ictidomys; species Ictidomys tridecemlineatus. The sequence goes on from NC_135487.1 coordinate 56,732,607, forward strand.
AAATTTTCTAAAAAATGATTAAGTCTTGCTGTTATGTATGAGAAAAACAACCTGTAAACTTGGAAGAAAACAGACAGCAACTCATAAAGCCCTGATTCCAAAGGTTGAGATATTTGGATTCACTCTAAAAACTACTACAGAGGCCCTCTCTCAGAGAATAAGTATAGGTATATCAAATTATGTTTAATGCGCAGTTACTATAATGCTATAAGCACTTCGACCTTTCTAGAGATTTTGGTTTTGTATCTCCTTAATTACAACTCACAGTTGTTTCTGTATTATACCTGAATTGTAACCACAGTAATTTGTGTGAATTAATTTGCTACTTTGGTAGCCTTTAAGCATGACATAAGTTTGAATTTTGTAGTAGATGTTTATGATACTTACTGTAACCCTTTATAGTCATTTGATATTTTTCCATACAATTTAATAAAATATCTATATTGAATAAATGTGGTATCCAATGCAATGTGAATTAAGTGTAAAATGTGTGTGTGTGTGTGTGTGTGTGTGTGTATGTGTGTGTTGTAGACAAAGGGAGTTTAATGGAATGAATAACATGAGTAAATAATAAGTAGACTATCTCTCTTAAAACAAAACAAGTTGAATACTACAAAATCCAGAGGGAGAGATTTTGAGTTAAGTGCATGGGCCAAGACCATATTTGGATTCACTTTGGATTCACTTCATGTGCTTCCTAGCATTTTACAATCTATGGCTTATATTACCTCCAACAGGATTTTTTTTTTAATATTTCCTTACAAAAGTAGACCTCTCTGACAAAATGATCTTCTTAAGAGCAGAGGGCATGTATTTTATCTTTAGGATCTAGGAAAATACCTATAATTTTTAGCATCTGAAGATGTTTGTTGAGTGAGTGGGTGAAAAAAATAAATGAATGATCATTGGGAATAAATCTCAAATGAACTTTTAAATGATCTAAGATTTTTTCCATCTAGGATATCCCAGAGTTTTCACACAAACTCTATTTATAATGCAGAATATGAGTTTTTCTTTAAGATAGATATAGTGAGTCTTTCTTGTAAATCTATTACAATCTAATTATTTTCTTTTGCAGAAAATTGGTTTTTCTTTTAATTAGTCATAGTTTTAAAAAGAAAGAATCTTCTAAAATTACTTTGGAAAGTTACTTTAAACAGCATTGCAAAAATAACAGTTGCAATTACATTGAATTAAAGGAAAAGGATTCTTTAAAGTAATTTCACAACCAGTCCTAAAGAGGCTTAGATAGTCTTAATTCAAAAACTATAATCATCTACAGAACTTTACCACTAGGATGAAATTGTAATCTCCATGGGGACAAAGATATTTATATACTTATTCAACTCAGAGTTTCTGTGGGTGAACAGGATGATGAAAGAATAACAGCAAGAGTATTTACTGAATTATTTACAACATTACCAATAGTGCATATTTATTTATATATTCTTCATGGATAAGATTAAATCAGGCATTTAAAAAATTTTGAACACAATATGTATCAGAAGCCTACTATGAGCCAAGTATTATTCAAAGGGGTAGGAATAAAGCAAAAAACAAAATAGATAATGCCCTTGCTTTTTTAAGTTTATAGTCAATTAAAGGAAGAAAAATCAAAACAAAATGAATATATGCCACTTTGGAATCTGGTTGAAGGGCTTTTAAAAACTATATAAATCTAGGATTCCACCCTTCGTGTTCTACTGAGTGATTACACACACACACATACACACACACACACGGACATATGTAATTTTGATAATTTATCCGATAATTCTAATGTGCAAGTGAAGTGTGCAATATCCAAGAGAAATAAATAAGCACGAAATCATAAAATACAATATCAGGTGATGATAATTGTTATGAAGCACCATAAAGCAGAATGAAATGGAAAAAAAAATCAGCAAGCAGCTATAGAGCTATATGCATATCTCCCAGAGAACGTTCCAGAACAGGGAGAAGGCCAGCATGGCTGCTATGAAGACCAGACAGGCAGAGTAAGAGATTTTATTTTAGGTTGTGCTTAAGGACCACTATGTGAATTTTGTGTCTGAGCTTAAATGTGATAAGAGGACATGGGGGATTCTTAGTGTAGAGCGATGTGATCTAACATAGGTATCACCACCCTCAGCCTTTTCTGCAGAGGACTGAAAAAAAGTGGAAGCAACAATAACCATTGGAAAACTCAAGAGATGACGGTGGCTTTGAGAGGATGGTAGCCTGGAAATCAGGAAATATGATTCAACATGTATTTGGATATTAGAAAGGAGAAAACACATTCCCAGGCTGTATATGATGTGAGAGAAAAGGAGAAAAGCTAAGGATGATTCCACAGTTGTTACCTCAAGCAATAAAATGAATGGCAGTTCTGTGCTCATCATGCTTGGATTTATCTGCTTATGCATTTCCATCTAGCTGATTAGACCGAAGATGGGTCTTGGTGACTTAAAATACTATGGTAAAATTATCTATTTAGAGTTCTCTTTCACATGTATATATAGTGTTAATCATATGGACACAGCATAAAAGCATATTTGCATAATCACATGCACAGTTACAAAATGCTCCTAAGTTGAGAGTCTTCTTGTTCCACATTAGAAAATAGTGAGAGGGGAAAAAGAAAATAGAGGACAACCCTATATGAGAACTCATGTGTACTATATGCTGCCTCCATCAATATGAAACTGAAAATTCTTTTAAAAGTAAGAGAAGCTAGGAAGGACTTAAAAAAAAAAAGTAACATGAAGACAGAAATGAAATCTTGATGAAATCAATGAATAACTTTCAACCAGGTGGAAGCTTTTGGATGGCAAAGACATGTTTAAATTGGTTTTGTCTTAATTTTTAAGTTGCCACTTCTCTTTTGATCAAAGCTGAATAATGGTCAAGCTTCATTACTGTGCCTAATTTGCCATACAGTATCACATTTCCTCATTTTGTTCCATGCATCATTGTAAATTTGAAGCTATGCATTTTAACGTAAAATCATTTTTAGTTTTATTTACAGTCTGCTTCATCATCTTCACTTCTTCTTTTTAAAGGCATTATTTATTAAAATACTGATTTTAATAAAATCTTTATAAGTACTAATCATATAAATTATCATTGAGTACTTATGTGACTAAGTATGAGTCAAGGACTTCATTCTTATTCTGACTATAATAAAAGAACTAATACAGGAATTTAGGTTCTAGAATACTTGTTTTTCAAATGAGGAAACTGAGGGACTAAACAAATACGAATGTTGGGCAAATTTCATCTAAAATTCCTTCTAAGTTTTTACACTAATTTTTAAAAAATCCCTTTTTTGTTTTTGGCAATAAATCATCAAAGAGTTTGAGGAAAATAATCCCTGTATGGTCATTTAGGATATCAGATGTATGGTTTAACTGTAGGAAATTAAGGAGCAAAATACTCAAGGGACAAAATTTCCACAATGTCTAAAGTAGGAAGGCAAAACATGAATACTAGTTTGGATATCTCAAGTCATTCCTGAAGGCCATAGACAAAACTTGGGGCCCAGGAAAGTTGGGAGGTTGGAAGAGTATCTATGATAATATTAGAATTCTAAAAAGTAGCACCCTTATTATGCCAGAAAAAAGTATTCTCTTTCCAGATAACAGAATAGAAGAGATAATTGCTATAGTAGATATATTATACCGTGGATTACCAAAAAAATCTGTGATTAGCTAAAATAAAACACAGCCCAACTTTATACTGTTTATAAGAAAAAAATGCATAAAACAAAATTATTCTGATATCAAAAGTCAAAGGTCAGAAAAGATGTCAGGTAAATTCTGAGCAAGGTTAACCTGATGTAATTATGCTAATATCAAATACATTATGATGTAAAATAGTAAAACAAAGCACCAATACTGCTACCAACAAACATAGTAGAGACAAAGTAGAGATGAACTACTTATTCATATAAGTGCCGATTCTATAGAAAAGGTATGAAAGGTTTAATTTTGGATGTGCTTATAATACAATTTCAGAATAGTGGAAAAAAATTAATATAACTGCAGAAATATAATAACAAATCTATCATTACAGCAGTGGGTGTTAACACAATTCCTCCGGTCATTATAAGATTAATCAGTTTTAAAGAAAAAAATCAGAGAAGTACATAAAAGATGTGAACAAGTTAATCAATTAATGAGACTGATTCAGTGGTCATAATTGAACTGTCTTTCAAACAGTTGGAAAGGACACACACTCCCAAGAGCCAATTAAATGTTCATAAAAATTAAGTACATATAGTCATCCCTCTGTAAAGCATAGGAATTGAGACGAGAGTACTAAATCTGCAGATGTTCAAGTTTCTCAGATAAAACTTGGTAGTATTTGTATATAACCAACTCTCACCCTGTGGTATACTTTAAAATCATCTCTAAGTCACATATAAAAATGAGTACAGTATAAGATATATAAATAAAATTGGCCCTTCATTTTCCTGGTTTCCATATCCATAAATCCAACTGACTTGGATTGAAGATATTCAAAATACAAATTCCAGAAAGTTCCAAGCTATCAAAACTTGAATTGGCCACGTTCCAATTAGCTCTACACTGAATCTGCCTGACTGAAATGATGTATAGGAATACCCTACTACACCCCCTGCCAGGAAACAAAGAAAATGCTACATTGTTGAGGAGTATCACATAGTTAGGCTATTATGGCTATTTGCACTGAACATGTACAGAATTTTTTCCTTGTCATTATTCCCTAAACAATACAGCCTAACAACTATTTACAAAGCTTTTGAATTGCATTAGGTCATAAAGGTAATCTAGACATGATTTTAAGAATATGGGAGGATGCGTGTATGTTATATGTGAATACTAAACCATTTTAAACAGGATATGAGTATCTATGAATTGTGATATCTACAGAAGCCAATCCCCCATGATAGACGGGGATGACCTTACTTTTTATAATGTTTGTGCTCAGTATGACTGGGCATTAAGGTCTAACTACAATAGCAAACATCAGCAACACTATAACGTTGTCTTCCTTCAAAGCAGGGGGCTCCACCAGGGTATGCCTGCAGATCTCTTTATTTACATGGATTCAATTTAGAGCTTGGAGCACAGAAAATTCAGGTTTGTTGGTTTGTTTCCTGAAGTTTCTGGAATGTTTTCTTTTCTGAGGAGTTTTAATCTACATGTGGTTGAACTTACGAATGGGCAGCCTACTAATATGAAGAGTTGACTTTTGGGACTCCTGTAAGTCCCCCCAAATTTCATAATGACTACTTTCTGACTAAATAAATTTGAAATAAAATAAAAGAAAATTATATTTTTTAAAAATCTATTAGTTTAGAAAAATAACAGAATTCTAAGTCATATATAGGTTAAAGAAAATCAGAATAGATATTTTAAAAATTACTGAGTTCTACCAATAACTAGCATTATACATTATCAAACTTCAAGAATATATACACATATATATATAGCACTTAAAATTTTTAAAAATGTAGACAATGGCAGAACACTAAAAAGTGATGAAATAAGTATGTAAATTTATGAGAAGTTAAAAAAAATTCAAGAAGTAAAAATAGTAATTTTAAAGAGTGATAATTAATGCAATAGAAATTGAAATACAAAAAAAGATTATATCATCCCAAAGCTCAAGAAAATTAGTTTTAATTAATATCCAGTGAATTTAATTAAAAAGTCATCAAAACCATATTGTAAATGAAAAAAGAAATACAGAGATGTGATATAAATTAAAAAGACAATTTATTGATATTTTTAAAAACTTTATGCCAATATACTTAAGAACCAAAGCAAGGGACTAGGGTTGTAGCTTGGTGGATAGCGAGCTTTCCTGGCATTCACAAGTCCCTGGGTTCAATGCCCAGCATCTTAATAATAACAATTTTTAAAAACCAGAAAAAATGATCCATGTAGTAAAAATATTTAATCAAGAAATTGACTCAAAAAGGAAGAGGATTTTGATAGTTTTTGTCTGGCATTTGAAAATAAATCATTAGTAAAACATCATCCTTTAAAGACTATCATCCCTGTTTTAATAACAGGGACTTAGAGGTTGCATTTACTAAAGTAGTGACACTTCATCTGCACATGGGGAACTAAAACCAAGATAAAGCTTGGCATCTACCCCTTTATAATATATCTGTTGACTTCATTACCTTAAAACTCTGTATCAGATTCCTCCTCAACTCTGCACATACACATGTTAATCATTTAAGACATGTTCATCTAAATCTGACAATCCTTTTCCTTCAAGGCTGAAGACAACAGCTTCTTGTAGACTTTTACAAGAGTAGCTAAGCTATTTTCAAGATTTACATGGACATCATATTCAATGGATTGTCAACCACCAACTTTTACAATGTCTTGTTCCAGACCATTTGGACAGCACCTAGAAGTCTCCATTCACTGTCCTGAACCTGACAGGAACAGCAAGTCTTGTAGACAGAGCACCCTATGGTGAGAACTGAGGCCACCTCCGGAAGCAGGAGCAACCCACACACAGGGACCAAATTTCCCCTAAAGCGGTTAAAACTTCCATGGAGACTTGGAACCAAACCTGATAACTGTATCAGCCTGACCAATCTGCCTAGGTCTACTTAATTATATACACCTCTTTCCCCTGCTCCAATTCTTTGGCTATTTAAATCTGAAATTTTTTGCCAGTATCCACAAAGATGCTTGTCCCCTTGTCTTCCAGGTGTAGCTATACTAATGAACTCTTTTCCTACTTCACCATTATATTTCTCTATTTCATCTTTTGGAATGAGTAGGCAGACCTGATTTGATGTGACTCTACAAAGTAGCACTGTTCTGACCTAAGAATCCAGTAACATATTTACAAGTAAATCCATCAATTACCCAGGGAACCATATTACAATATTAAGCCAATTCAAAGAATAGAAATAAGGAAAATATTATGTACTTGTTTTGTTTTGTTTTGAATAATTATATGGAGGATGCCAAACCTAGACAAGAAAACTATGAGAATGGATAATTATAAATGATTCTTATTAAAAAATATAAATATTCTACAGTAAACTGAATTTAGCAGTTTATTTTAAAAATACCACTTAAACATATTTTGTTTATTCAAGGATTTGATTAGTTTAGCAATGCGTTAAAGAAAAAGTATATGATCATCTCAATTCATGCATAAAATATATTAAATAAAATTCATATTTATTTATAAGAAAAGTTTAGTAAACTGATAAAGTTTATATATTTGAACGTTTAAATTTGTAAAGGATATAGACAAGTGTGGTGGCACATGTCTGTAATCCCAAGAACTTGGGAGCCTGAGGCAGGATCATCACAAGTTCTAAGCCAGCCTTAGCAATTTAGCAAAGCCTGAGGTAACTTAGCTAGAACATTCCTCAAAATAAAAAAGACCAGGGAAGTGGCTCAGTGGTTAAGTGTCCCTGGATTTAATCCCTGGTACCAAAAACAAAAACAAAAATTTAAAATGGATATAAACTAAGGGCTATAGTAGTATATAGTATTATAAATAGTGAAAAAAAATAAATGTAATTCCTTTAGAGTATAAACTAATATTTGTTACTATCACTTTTAAAAATTTTTTGTTGTTGTTGTTATTGTAGATGGACAGAATGCCTTTATTTGATTTCTATATTTTTATTTTGGTGCTGAGGATCGAACCCAGTGCCTCACACATGCTAGGCAAGTTACTATCACTTTTTACAAGCACTTTAGCCATGAAAATATGACAAGAAAAAGAAATAAGAACTTAAGTATCCAGGAATTAAGTATCCAGGTTGCCATTATTTATAATTATCTAGATGGAGGAACTAAAAGAATCTACAAATTCATAATTAAATTCAATATATAGTAAGACTGCAGCATATAAAATCAGTATGATATAAATCAGTTGCCTTTTATATTCTACTAATAAATATTTAAAATTTATAATTTAAAAAGGTAATATAATAAAAAAGACAAGGTTTCTGAGAACATATTTGACAATATATCTAGGAAAAAAATTTATTTTTTTTTCAGTTAAACAAAAATAATTAAATCATTGAATTTGAAAAAAAAAATTGTGGAGTAATGATAATTTCTACATCCTTCTAATTTTACTGTTATTTTAAAAAAGGTAAAAGACTCATAATATAGAATTATAGAAACATCCCAATAGTAGTAATAAAATCTCTACATGTGGCATTACTTTCATTAAATATTATTTCATTTCCACAAATCATGGTAATACTGTGTATTGAACTACCCTGAAATGATAGAAGTAAAACCTGCATATACACATTTTTTTTCATGAAATAGAATTTTGTGTGCTCATTTTGCTGCATTTCAGTTTTCTAGTCACTGCCATATTTGTGGGCAGGAATTATTGATCAGAAAGCAGACAGTCCGCTGACTCCTTTTCTGTGTCTTGCTGGTGGCAATGGACCCTGAGCAAAGCCTTTGACACTTGTCTGACTGACATTAAGCCCAAACTCTTTACACAAATAAAATTACCTTATTTTAATTGCTCATGTATCTGTAACTACTTAGCTAAGTGTTTATAGTTTGTCCCCACACCTATTTGCTGAATGAATCCAAAAAGCTGATTTATCTGGGGAATATTAAAAAGGCTTAGTGATTTAAAATACAGATGCAAATTTTTCCACACAGACAGGCCAACCAGCCTGTTTTTGTATAAATGAGAGCTATGTTGCTAAATCCCCCATAATGAGATTAGAAAATATCTTGTAAATTAAAGCAAGAGATTTTTAAAGTTAATATAATGCTTCCATACTAGATTACATTCCATGTTTAAAACATTTTGATAAAAAAGTCTTAATAAATAACACAAGAACAATAATTACTAAAATAACAAATTAAAGACTTGAGCTATGTAAAGGCTTTCATACACACCGGGGATCAATGAACATTAAAGTGAAAAAAGAAAACTGTTTAATGAACTAACAAAAATAACATGGTAGGAGTATTAGGGACTAGTAAATGTCATTATACTTTATTAGATTCTCCTATCATATTATGCTGTGCTGTCCTGCCTCAACACACTGTATTGCTTAAACAAAAGGATAACCACAATCAGAGACAGAGAGTGAAATAATGGGTTGCTTAGAACTAGGATGCACATTCTTTCTCACCTTCACGATATTAAGAAAAGCCCTTAAAAACATTAAAGAAGCCATCATATATCCTAACTTCACCATTTATAACTCAGATCTCATTTGCAAGTCATTAATTTTCTTTAATTCAATATATCACTCTTGCTAAAATTCAGATTAAAATGCTTTCCACTCACAGGTGATTTCTCATAGATAACCATCTAGCTATATGATATTACTGAATAACAAACCAGACATTATTTGAGAAAAATTTTATGTACTAAATGTTTTCCCCACTACCACATCATTTATTTTTCTTCTCATCAAAAAATTAAAAAAAATTCAATTAAAAAACCTTTATAAATTTTTTCCTTAGTTGCACAAGTGATACTCATAGCATCCTAGGGTTTATAAAGTACCTACATAAATTGGAAGTATTAGCAGCCTTTATTTTTGTTTACTCTATTTTAGAGGAAGCTCTTCATGTTAGACTGTCTGATAAGAAATAAAATAAAATATATAAAATCCCTTGGTAAATTATGTCACAGAAGTACCACAACATTTTAAACCATAAACTATATGCCCTAGGAAAAAAATATGTATCCACTGGTTTGTTTTATTAGGCAATGCAAAGTAAATGTCTTTCTGCTAAGCTCTTAATGAGCAAATTTCCAAATAATTTTCCTTAGGTTGTTATGAACTTCACATAAAGATGCAAAAGCCTTTTTCAGAATGTTTCCACAACCATGTTATACTTAATCAAGGTTACCACTGTATTCAACTTTGTATTTACTGTCAAAGATATATTCAGTCATTATTACGAAATGTAAGAATGCTTCAAGCTCTCTAAACCTGACAATTGAAAATCTTGAAAACCTCTCTTTATGCAAACTTGACAGCTATAAGCTTACCTCTTAAAAAGACAATATACATTGATGTACTAGAATGGTAAATTCAGATCGCTGAGTATAATATGTGCATTAGCATAATATAATTGGTTCTGCCTTTAGGGTAGCCAATAAGATTGTGCAAATATGCCTATTCATAGAACTCTTGAAATGATTTGCCACTTGGGAGTTATAGAGAAACAATTCAATTTCACTTTTCTACAAATGAATTATGGTCCAAAAAACCAAAAAACGTCTATTAAACTTTTAAGGAATATGCTCAGTTTAGACACCAAATATAACTTGTTATACATATGGCTAAGTTTTAATATATAGTATAACCTTCACATTGATTTCACAAAAAAAACTCTAAGATATTCAAATTCTCTGTACATGAAACATTTTAACATTTTTTATGTCGAGAGCCTATATAGATACTGGATACTATACTGAACAAAAATGATCTTATATAACTTTCTTATCACATTAGAGATCCGATACTTCTAAAATGCCTATTGACAAAATTTATTTATAAAAATGTTAATTTTAATTAGCTTAATACTCCTCTGATGGTCTTTAAAACTCTTATATGTAAAAAAATAATTCATTGCTTGGTTCAGTAAATATCCGGGGGACATCATTCAGGTTTCTAGGCACTCTACTAACTCTTGGGGATCAAGAGCTAGCAAAATGTCATCCAAATTGAGATCACAATTAGTCCCAGACCAGTCAGCAGCATCAACACGGAGAAAGTTACTGAAGAAAATCAACAAGGCATAGGTCAAATTGGGAAAACAAATTTGATCTGTGATCTACCTGGAGTTAGCTGCTGAATTTTTACTTTTCATGTAGCAGCATTTAAACATTTCACTGATGAGAAAAGGCAGTGTAATTTTGATCTTTGTACTTTCTCCCAAAAGCTAAGTTTGGATTCTGAAGAAGGGAGCCCCACTTTCAAGGAGTGACATAATTAAAGCAGATGGTTCATTGGATCAAATACAATATTATCTCTGCTCCACCTGTGAAGTAGTTCTCAGCCAATTTGCTGTTAAGAATGGAAAAGACATGGAAAAGGTGGTCATGCAGCCTTTAGACTGGGTGATTTGAAAATTTTATGGTTCCATTAAGTGGATTATCATGGCAAAACAGAAACTAAAACTGTTTTCTCTACTTCTGGACTATTTCTTTCCCTAAGGTATAGGTGTCACCCACACCAAAACACATAAAAGACTTTATCAGCAAAGTTGAACACTAAAATTAAAATGTAACATGAAGATGAGTTTTATAAAATGCCTGTTTTCCCTTTTATACCATCCATAATAACATCCCTTTAGAAAAGAAGAAAGAATTTGCCCTCATTCCTGTTAATTCCTTACCACCAGTTCTGTCTTCAAGCTTCAGAGAACTGGGTTCTTCTCCTCTCTGTTTATGGAGTAGTCCTGGCAGTGGTTATCAACTACATAAAGCAAAACTTCTTAGGCACCAGCTTCAAGCCCCACCTTACTTTTGTTGACTTAATTGTGCTACTATTTACAAATTCCTCCTTAGTGCTCTCTTTCTTCTGTTTGCAATAATTTGATGAATTCCTGACTTTATTTCTAGCTCTCTAGTAATCCTCTATTTGCTTAGCTAGCTTCTCTTTTTTTCTACCTACTTCTCAAATATTCTCACTCCATGGGGATTAGTCCTAGGCCTTATGTTTCTTCTCATTTTATGCATTATTACTGGGTTTGGTCTGAATGTTTAGATTTTTTTCATTTACCAGTTTGGTTTTTTGTGTGTGATAGTTTGAGATGTTTCATCTGATATTTATGATAATGAGATTACCTCACTTAAAAAAAATGTTAGCCTTTACTGATTGCATATGAAAGATACAGGTCCAGATAAAAGGCATATGTATTCTATTCTAAATAAACTGCAATAAAGAGCTTCTTTGATTGGTAGGCTAACTTAGTTAAAGGTAGAAATCATCAACATTTTTATGTGAAATTTTAAAGTATTCAAAAGTAGTACAGTTTGAATCTTTTAAATATTCTCTCAAATATGGTTTTATAGGAAAGTTTTTTTAATGTTTAAGCTATATAAATAATCATTAGCCTGGTGTTAGCTGCCAATCAAATAATATAAGAACTTATGAATTTTTTGGGGGGGAGAAGGGAAGTACCGGGATTGAAATCAGGGGTATCCACCAATAAGCCACATCCCCAACCTTATTTTGTATTTTTATTTAGAGTTGCTTAATGCCTTGCTTTTGTTCAGGATGGCTTTGAACTTGGGATCCTCCTGCCTTAGCCTCCTGAGCTTCTGGTATTATAGGTATATGCCACCACACCTTGGTGAATTTATGTTTCCAACTCATATCTTCACTAAGTATTAAATCCAACTATGTCCTAGTGTGATACCTGGGTACTTAGATTATCATCTCCCAGAAGTATTTGCCATAATTGCAGAACCTTGTACTCCATGTTGAATTTAGTGGAAAATCTAAAGGTGAAGACCATCACCAGGTAATTTGTATTTATGTTAAATTTAGAGAAGCATCATACTAGATTTTTCTTCCTGGATTTTCCACCAACACTTCATCCTCACAATATTCTACTTCCAACAGAAGTTTTCTTATCTTTTCTCCGGAAATTCCTGTCTTAATATCTGGTGCTCCCAATTCACTCAGTTATCCATACTAATTTTCTTGGAGACTTCCTCACCTCATACATTCAATAGCCACTGAATCCTATTGAATAAATAGCTTTAATAATCCTCAGAATTGTTTCCTCTTTTTTTTTAAAACCCAGTATAAGCAGTATTCTAAACCTTTATCATTTTTTACCTTGGCCATTACAACACCTTTCAAATTGACTTAGTGTCAAGCTTATTATAATTTATTTTTCTTATTATACTGAAGTTATTTGTCAGAAGCATGAATCTTATTTATACTCTTGATAAAAGCTTTCACACAAATATCTATTTTTACATTGAAATACACAGAAAATATATATGAAAATGTATGTTTTTTATATACTAGGAGGTCTGATATATGCATGTGAATAAATGTATGCAATTATAATTTCTCTCTACCTACAAATATCAAATAACCCTCCTTTTACTTCCTCCTCCCTAGCTCTCTGACCACTTCACCCACAAATTACACTTTCCTGAGCACATCACCCTGAGTTCAGAGCACTAAGTGATTTCTTGTCACTCTCCTTGTACACACTGATACCTTTACCTAGAATGATTTCTCCCACCCTTTTAAATTCAGAACATGCTTACTTAACCTTCAAGATTCTGCTCAAATAGTTCTGCCTTTGTCAACTATTTTGACCTTCTCCAGATAAACTTCCATGTTTTTGCTTTATATTCCCACTGCACCCTACGTATTTCTTTATTGCAGCAATTTGAAAACTGCAAAGTTTCAGTGTTTATTTTCCTTATTAAAGTGTGAACTCTTCGGAGGTAAGAACTGTGTCTTATATTCATCCTTCAGGGTGTGATGCACAGTAAAATGTTTACTAAATACCTCAATTAAACAACTAAATATTTATTAAAAATTAAAAATGGAAATGATTAATATGAATATCTCTAAAATGTCCAAGAAAAAATAAATGATTTAAGTGACTGAGTAGAGAAAATTAGATTATCAATCATTTAGACTGGTATGCAAAAAGTGATTCTTACACTTTGAAAATATAATTTGAAAATCTAGAAAGGAGACCAAAGATAATGGAGAAAGGGATCCAAATAAGACAATAATTTAGAGAAAAGGAAGAAGGGGAAAGGAATAGAGACAATCTCAGTATTGTTTGTGTGGAGATCAAGATACAAGGAAAACCTAGCAAGATCCATGTCCAGTCAGCAATTGGATAGCAGCTCTGAATAGTTAACTGTGAAACTCACAGAATGGATCATTAATATATCAAGAATTGTATGTCCATTACAGAGTAATTTTGATGAATTTATTGATAAGCACACTTCATTGAAAATATGAACTTTTAAATAGAAAATGATGGGCCAAGTTGAAGACTTTTCCTCTGTGCACCAAAATTCATATGTAAGAAAATGGAAGAAAGACAGTATTTGAATTATATGCAACATGTTTAAGGATGAAGTATATTTGGAGAGATGCTCAACAACCTGCAGAGAATTATATTTATATGTGATCCAATTAAGGAAATAAAAATAGCTAAAATAGAAGTAGGTCAGAATGCTAAAGTAGAGCTCTTGACATATCATATTTCATACATTAGATTGAAGTGGGTTATGAACTCCCAATTTTACCCCAAATGCAGATTGCAGAATCACGTCGGTTATACATCCACAATTTTACATAATGCCCAATTAGTAATTGTTGTATTCTGCTACCTTTCCTATCCCCTACTATTCAGACTCCATGCCCTAATTTTGGGAATTGAAGTAGGCTTATTGATAAAAAAAAATAGTATGTGAATAAAATATAATTTCATTCATATTGAAAGATGTAAATGTGCTGTAAAAAGTATAGATTTTTTTCTCTCTCGCAAGTACTTTGTGTTAAGAAATGTTTTTGAAAACAGTTAACTTTGGAAAAATTAATACAACATTATAAGTAGGTAGTATAAAACATAAATCCAATCCTAATGCACCTAGAAAGTATGTCTAATCAGCATTCTTTAGTATACACTTATCACAAATGAAAATCTGGAATGTAAAATTCTTACACATAAAGTCACAACTAGGGGTACTATTGAGGTGCTACCATCTGTTTAAGGCTTAAGAAATATAATATTTCTATCTCTGTATCTATGGGGAGGCATGTTTAAGACGAATATCTTATATGACTATCTTGTGTGTAAAAGTCTCATGAGAAGAAACAAATTTTATCACTTAAAATAATAATAGTACATGACACATGGGTATTTTTCTTCATGAAATAAAAAAGTAATCCCATCAACTATACAAGTAAGGTAAAGCAACCAGAACTCTTCTGAATTATCACACTGAATAAAAATATTTTCTGTTCAAAGCCAAAAGATGAAAAAATATACACCATTTATAATTAAAATTGCACTAAAGCAAATGCAGTTATATATAGTCAATGAAATTTCCAAGTTGCTTGAATTATCACTCAATGCCATTGGAAAGTATCATAGGGACAATTTAATCTTTGCAGGGATCATACAAAGTTATTGGTTGAGCATTTTTTTTTACATTTTCCTAGAAAAGAAGACAACAAACTTATACATAGGAAAAAAAAAAAACTGAAGGAAAGCAACTTGTTATGAGCATTTTGAAACAATTCTGCATTGTGCACACTCAGAAAGTCGAGTCATAATACAATTGAAAATTTTAAGTTTCATTGTTATTTACATGTTGTAGACAGCTCTCCTACTGAGTACCAGGAAAACCAGTCCATTTAGAAACAGGAGAGAAAAAACACAGAAACCTGCAGCTGTTTGGAAACTAGGCTTTTCCTGGGCCTTAAGCACCAAGAGGAGGTAACTGATAACAACTTTCCAGATAGAATTAAAGATTCCCCATAAAGGTCACCACTCAGTTTAAGGAAGTGATTTTAAAATAATGTTTCATGGAATTCAGTTTCCATGGAGCCACTTAGAGAGAGATACCATTGAGACACTATCGGAATACTATTGAAAAGCTACCATCTGTTTAAGGCATTAAAAAGACGTTGGCAGGACTGGGGATGTGGCTCAAGCGGTAGCGCGCTCGCCTGGTATGCGTGCGGCCCGGGTTCGATCCTCAGCACCATATACCAACAAAGATGTTGTGTCCGCCGAGAACTAAAAAATAAATGTTAAAAAAAATTCTCTCTCTCTCTCTCTCTCTCTCTCTCTCTCTCTCCCTCCTCTCTCACTCTCTCTTAAAAAAAAAAAAAAAAAAGACATTGGCAATAGGGAAGATACGAAGGTAGAATGAATCTGAGGGCAAGAAAGCAAGGGGTCCAGAGGCAGGACTCCTTGTACCAACCCTACTTTATTGTGGTACCATTCCACTTTTACATATATTGGATACTAAAATTCAGCTTTCAACTTTGAAAATCAAATGCATTTCTTACCTTAAATGTAATCAGTAGAATTGCTCCTTAGGACAAGATTTGGGAAAAGAAAACACAAAATCACAAGTGGATTGTTCATGACTTTAGACTTAATGAAAAGCAAAGTGGGAAAGATTTAAATGTGAGAACACTGTAAAGTATTGCCAAGTTTTATAGATGAGAAGAGGTTGTAAAATGTCTCACATGAAAAATCCTTTTATTTTTCAAGTGAGAACATGGTAGTCCAGAGAGATTCTGAGAATTATGTGGGATTATGGGAGGCAGAGGCCCAGGAAAATCCAGAAGTGGACAGGGTTGGGGGGTGTAGAATCGGTCTGAAGAGGAGGATGTTTGAGGCTAATAAAAGGGTATATTCAAGAAAATGATGGCGTGTTTCTTTTATACAGTATCCACAATATATCAAGATTTTTACATGCATTTAAAAAAATCAATCCCTATAGCTCAGTGAGATAGATATTATTTTATCTGGATTTACAGATAAGAAAACAAATTTTGATTGATGAGCTCATTTTCTCAAACTCAGAGTTAAAAAGTAAAAGAGCTGGAAAATAAACTCAGAGTTTTCTGACTTCAGAACACTTGTGCTTCCACATTTTCAAAAAGCATCTTACACATGGAAAATGACTTACTGCTCACATACATTTTCATATCTGATTCAAACATTTTAAGGTAGTTGAGTGTGACAACTCTAAAATTCCTAAAATCTAGGGTCTGAGTATGGGTTAATTTTGGTGGAGTCCTTGTTAAGAATCCTAAAGAGCTGAAAATGCTTATGGAGAAAACTTCCAAGTTTTAAAGTTTGGGAACAGAGGGATTAGGAACCAAAGAGAACTTTGTGTGCAGAATAAGTAACAGAGTGGGAAGCTGTGAGGAACACCGGACACCTGCCAGTTTTAAAATTGGACTTGAGCTGTCCTTGTTTATTGTGTCTCTAATCTTGCAATGCCATGGGGAAGGCAGAGATGAAGGACTTTTTGCTGTATTCTTCAGCTTTTCCTTAGTCTAAACAGCATAAATGAGTTCTGTTATAAAATAGGATGCCAGGATTCAAGATCATAGTTGATTTTCATCAGGTTGCTTCAGTTTATTTACATCCAAAACAAAGAAGCCATTTCACACACACACAAAACATTTTTTTTTTTTGCAAATGTTATTATTCATACTGTCCTCACATTCTCACATATGTAGATTGTCCTATTAAAAAACATTGTGCTTGACTAATATTCTCTTCATCAAATACATTTTAGCATAAAAGAGCACAGGCTACAAAATGTGACCACATTGATTAGAATCTTGGTTTAGTCACTTGCTAGCTGGGTCGATTTGAGTGGATTACTTAAGCACCCTCAAACCCAGTTTCCTCATTTCTAAAATGAGAATAATGACAGAGCTTGCCAAAGCCCTTCTGCAAGGATTAAAAGATTCACTCTCTCAAAGTATCTTGATACAACACAGCATACAATATGTTAAACGTTAGCTATTGTTATTTAAGATGATATTGTTATTTAAAAATTACATTAGCATTTCTAAATTTTTTTAAAAATCGTGCAAAATTACAAGAGTTAAATGTTATATAGTCAAGATTTTGTTGCAATCTACTAGAAAAGTCAAAGTATAATAGCAAGAACATTTCTGAAAGGACAAAATTAGACTTCAGGCTTTGGCACTATTATAAATTAATATATTTACTTAACTTAAGCAACTATGAAATCTGTTAATATATGTATGGGATACGCCTGGCATGATAAAAGGGACTGCACTATTTCAGTAATCACATATTTTATTGAAGAGCCTTTGGGCTATTTTAATATTCAAATCAGCAGAATATTTAGCAGTAATAATGTAAGATTAATATTTGTACAGGCACTTGTTCCTTTAACAGCAGACATTACAGTCAAGCTATTACCCTGCAATAATGGAAAGATTTTTTAAAGCACTGTCAAATGGGAGATTTTTATACAGGTTAGAATTTTATTCTGATGTCATGTATTTCATAAATGTTGCTATTTCTTAAAGTATGGAACATTAATCATTAGCTTTTGCAGTATTTCATTTTCAAGTAAATTCATTCATCTCAAATTCTAATCAAATTTACCTAAGCAATTACCTTATGATAATTTGTCCAGTTCTAATAATTTAATTGATTTCAAAAACTATCCCCAACTTTTGCCACTTTTTTTCCCCCTCTCTGCGAGAGACTGAGTCCAGGGCTTCCTACATGCTAAATAAACTTTTACCACTGAACTATATCCCAACCCTAAAATCTTGGATCTATCCACAATATTGGACATTTAACTGGGTTTATGAACAAAAACTTCTACAAATGTGCATTTAAGGAATCTGTTAATGTTTTTCCATGTGTATATAACATGGTGAATGCACAGAGCTAGGTGAGTTCCTTTGTATGGATTCTCTTTCATAATATTAATATTCTGGTTAGAGCATTTCTGGGTTTATTACCTGTCTCTGAATTGAATAAAGACTCTTGGAGTCAAGCTTCTAAATATCCTCTAAGGTGTGAAAATTATTCAGAAACATTGACCTGCCATGAGTTATTGTTTTATTTTCATATGTTTACATTAAACAAGAAAACGGACATAATGATATCCTCTTTGTTAAAGAACCAATCTTAATTACTGCATGTATTTCAGGAAGTTGGAAAGAGCAAGAACTGAATTACTTTCTTGTATCTTTCCTTATTAGCACAGCAACCATTTAGTAGAGGCACTCTTGAATAAGATGTGCAAAATGGAATGATAGTTTTTGTTTTTTATATAAAATTTGTTTCAGAATACTCTTATTTGAAAACATTTGGCCAGTTACAATACATAGCAAGCCTAGCCAAAAGTGCACAGGTGTGTTACTTTTTCCTAGTATTGTCTTACATCTTTAGCCCTTGGAAACAGCAGAAGGGTTTCCTATTGTACATGCAGGTGTGATCACCCACTGTGGAGTATAATTCATATGTCCTTTTTAATGAGCAGGAAAGGGGAGAGAAGAATGTTTTTATGTATTTACTTTTTGGTTTACTATTAATTAACTCAGTAGTCCATTTTTGGGAAAAGCATAAGTCAGCATCTCTCTTATAGAAAACATATCCCACTTTCTTTTCATCCACAAAACCTTATTTGGTGGCAACATTAAGCAGAATGTTGGATAGACCAGATAGAAAATACTTCTTGTTCTAAGGAACTTGGATATTAGTGAATGACTGCTGCTACTTCCCTGGATCAAAAGGTCTTTTAATAAGTAGGGAAGGCATCTGACTTCTCTGAACCTTATTGCAGAATGGCAGTAAGAAATCAGAGGAGATAATTACTTACAAATAATCTTCAGGAATGAGGCATCTTACCAAGCTCTCACTGAGCTGAGAATCAAAAGCTGAAATGTTTTGCTTAAATTTAAACAGCTAATAATATGGAGTTCAGACTCAAAAGTTTAATTTTTAAACTCTGTGTTTAGAGCTATTTCCCTTCAGCATGATGCAGAGGTTTGAGAACGAGTGCATGTGGAGGAAGGCAGGGAGCCCAGTGGCACCCTTGGGAGAAGCATCCTCAGAAAGTCAAAGTTTAAAGGATTTAAAGCATTCTATAATAATGAAAATCATTAACATGAATGGATAATGTCTATGAGTCAGATACTTGTTTGGCACTTTATTATTCATTAAACCTTCACAAAACCTGTCTGAGCTTATGTCCTTTTACAGTTCCTATTTTACATAAGAGCCAATAGGGACCCAGAAGAGTGAGGAGAATTGGGATTGTTTCACATTTCTCCTGTCATTTGGTTAGAAAAGTTCTTCCCACATTTACACTCACTGTATTGTAATAGCTTCACAAATCACAGACGGATAGATTTAGAATAACTTTGAATGTAAGAAATCGCATCACAGTTGAAAAATCTTAAAGGCATAAGATTCAAAAATTGTCTTCTCAGATTCCAGAGATGTTTGATTCCTTTGAACACCATGTCAACAATTCACAATTTCTACAACTGCACTCTGATTTAGCATAAGTAACATTTTAGTGAGTACTAATGTGATGCTGTCAGGAGGGAAATGAATCCAGCAATCCGTCTTCCTAGTCTGATCGCTTTGATATTCCCTATAACTTATTTATATGGATAGATAGATATGAATTTATTCTTGAAATGTAAAACCCCTATGGAAAAATGTGAAGCATTCCTAATAAGTATTTAACATTTCTGAATGTCACAAATGTTTATGTGGTTCTATGCCCTACTAGGCAATGGTAGAAAAAAAGTTGCACATTGAATAATCATTAAAAGCAATATTAAATCACATCGATGGAATATTAAAGATTCAACTAGTATATTAGAATGATAAAAGAGTATTTTACACACACACACACACACACACACACACATATACATATATCTTGGGTATAATGCTAGGTATAACAAGATGAAAGAAATAGGCCAAATACTGCAAATAATAATCATAGTTAATTCTATTCTGTTTTGCAACAAGATGGAATATGTGTGTTTGTGTGTGTGTACACATATATATGTACATTAATGCAGAGAACATATCAAAAGATAGAGGAAAAGAGTAAAATAAAAGCATTTAAAATAGATGTTGCAAACCTCATATTTTTGCTTACAGAGGAAAGTACTACTCCCTCAGGTACCCATCAGATGTGTTTGATAGAATACAGGTGATGATGTACTGGGTGTTTCTCTCTCGCCTGTGCCAGCATCCTGCTACTGCAACATCAATCACTTTTGTAAATGAATTTGTGTCTGTATTTTTACCTTAAGTATTTTTCACATCTCTGATATTTTAAACACAAAATCTGGGAAAAAGACTGACTCTAAGGACTACAGATTTTAAAGAGATGTAAGAACAGATATTTAACAGAAAAAATTAAAAATACAATTTAAGACCATGTTAAAAAAGAAAAGTGCTACATTTTATTGAGTACTTATTATATTCTTGGCACTGTTAACAACTTATATCATTTAATGTTCATAATCTCATTAGAAAATCAATATTATTATTACCACTTCACAAATGAGGGAATGTGTTCTGAAGTCCTGTACATAACATCTGATAGAGCCAGCATAGGAACATAAACTATTAGCTCAGACTGGTTTCTTGTTACCCTGAATCAACTGTGTCATAGCAATTCTTTGGAAAATGCTCTGCTTTTCCAACCTAAAGCACAATGGCCTTGGTTATCATTCTTTGCCTTTTTTTTCCCCCTTCTTTATTAACACCTAGATAAAACCTAGACAAAACAATAGAGTTTTATACTTATAATCAAGCAAAAGACTATGTCATGAATTTTTGTATTAGACTGTCAATCTAAACAATTGCCAGTATCTGATATTTCCATCATGTACTGCCAAAATATGATTTCATTTTTATTAAATAGTACACAATATGTAACAATGTAACACAGCTCTATTGGTAAAGGTACTAACAGAATATATTTGCCAGGTCATTTATTTTTATTTGCTCCCTGAGCCTTCTATAATTAAACAAGCACCATTCTTGGTGTTTATGGCCACCACTCAAAGTTGCTGCCACCTCTGGTGGCATTTACATGTAATAAAAGAACTAAAGTTTCTGTTGCTAAGCATATTTCTTAGCATTAGTGAATGGTTCTCATTTTCTAAATACTGTGACTTTACACGTCAGGCCTTGACCAAGATGTCACATAACTAGTAAGTAAGATTTAGAAGGATTGAATTCTGACACTAACTGAAGGTGGTAACCACTATGGTACAGTGGTTTCCTCCTTAAAAAAATCTTCAAATCTGCTACATGCATACTACTG
Source organism: Ictidomys tridecemlineatus (assembly GCF_052094955.1). Classification (NCBI taxonomy): domain Eukaryota; kingdom Metazoa; phylum Chordata; class Mammalia; order Rodentia; family Sciuridae; genus Ictidomys; species Ictidomys tridecemlineatus. The sequence continues at coordinate 56,754,429 of NC_135487.1, forward strand.
AATGCTCATGGTGATAAATGGGGATGAGGTAGTTCCACGCACAACATCAGGGATAAATATCCATGATGTAATGTCAAGAAAAACCTGCAGTGAAACATTATCTACACATTTATTAAGCAGAATACAACAGTCACTAATATGCCATTATGTAAAAACGTGAGTATGTAACAGAAGTGAGTCTGTATTATGTATTTGAGGAGTTCAAAACCCAATTGAGTCAAATGTATGAAAGATGATATGTCTTGAGCTCTGTAATGTTTTGAACAATCAATAAAAAAAATAAAAATAAAAAAAAATGAGAAAAGTGTATGAGAGAAATAAAAAAAAAAGATAAGTTATAGATTAATATGCTTAATCTGAGATTGGAGCTGGGTCTATTCCCAAGGAAGCTCATAATACTTCCACTAAATCATGATATTTTAATAAAAACTAGTCTTCAAGGTGAAGGGAACTACTCAGTAAGCTAGGAAAGAGCTGAGATATTAAGGACACAAGCTCAGGCATATAATTTTCACATCTCTTTCACAGCATATCTCTATTTGCAAAGATTTCTGCCCACAAATGCAAGGGTACAAAGATGAAAGATAGGATTTCAGTCTTCAAAAGCTTATAATCTTTTGAGATAATTATCTCATTAGTGAGCAGCAATGGTAATTTAGGTATGTGAAGATCCTTGTGTTCCAGGACAAAACATTAATAAGAAAAGGAAAAGTGTTAGTATGGATGCTCCAGGAGTCAACAGCTTTAATAACATAAATGGATTCCAATGTAACACTGTTTGTAAGACACTGGATGCAAGACTGTCCTGAGGAATGCATCATTCAGGTCACTGGGGATTCACTATCACTCGGAGGAGAACATGCAGATGTTACAATCATATGACTCAGATTGTAATAACTTCTGTAAAAAGAATATAGCAAAACACATTGTGAGTGCATAGAAGAGAGATTTTCCCCAAAAGGGAAAATACAGCAGAAGAAGCTGACCTAAACTTTGAGGAACCTGTAAACTCTCTTCAGAAAGCAATGTAGGAAATGCCATTCTAAACAAACGGAACAAAATGAGTCAAGACATGGGATGAAATAGATTGTGAAAAGTCTGGAAACAATAAATCATGCAATGCGATTACAGTTCAGTGCACATTAAGATGACTGCAGATGATAATGGTTGCTTAATGTGAAACTATGGATATTACGCTAAGAGGGTTAGCTTCTTCCTGTAAGCACTGAGACACCATTGAGGTTTTTCGATCAGGAAAGTGATCACCATGTAAGCAAGGTAAAGGACAAATACGTGGATGTGTAGACATTATTGCAGAAGCCCAGATAAGAATGCTTGCAGCAACAGAAAAGTAAGCATAAGAGCATGTATTTCAGAAGTAGTCTCTTGGAAACAATAATATAATGAAGAACTCACTTCTTCAAAATTCTGATATTCCAGCATTCATCTATTTTGCATTTAATAGTAAGAACCATCTAAGTATTGGAAAGGAAAAAAACAATAAAATTGTATTCTTGGATAGCAGCTCAACATTGTGATCAAGAGAACAAAGAGGATTTGGGGTTTTTTACTAGGCAGAATCCCTGAAGGATATAAAAGATAATAGGGAAACTCTCAGCAACTTGATAAGAAGAATGAATATGATATCAAGAAATAAATACTCAAGGACTATCTTCTGGTATTAAGTGCAAATACACATAACGTGCCAAGAATGTAGAGAAGAGACCTGCAGATTCACTACAATCTGGAATTCTTTTATGATCAGAAAGACCTAAAAATTTATTCAGCTTTTACTTAGATTGAGAACCATTGGTAGTTCTAAAAATCTATTTAAGAAGTGTTTCTGATGAAATAGAACACTGGTCATAAGCACTTTACTCAAAAATGTATTTTCCATATATTCTGAAGTAAATGCATAAAGTAAGATCCAATGTACACAGCTGTAACAAACAATATGACTAATGTGTAGCCAGAAAAAAATTAGATAGCAAGACATGCTCAAACCTTTCAATAATTTCATTTCCTTTAATACTACTTATATCACATATTATATTTAATACATTTTACATATAAATTTCATTTAATAGTAAGAACCATCTAAGTGTTGGAAAAAAAATAAAATTGTATTCCTGGATACCAGCTCAATATTGTTATCAAGAGAACAAAGAAGATTTTGAATTTTTTTTTTTTACTAGGCAGAGTCCCTGAAGCATATAAAGGATAATAGAGAAACTCTCAGCAACTTGATAAGAAGAATTAATATGATATCAAGGAATAAATACTAAAGGACTATATTCTGTAATTAAGTGAAAATACATATAACTTGCCAAGAATGTAGGGAGGAGGCATATTATAAATTATATATAATATTAATATGTTTTGTATATGATTCTCTATTATATATTATAATTGCTGAGCCCCAAATATATTTATCACAATTTATGACAAAGGCTTTGCAATAGTCTTCCCCTGAAAGCAACATCATGGCCTGCGAAATGCTAGAGGGTGAGACAAGCCAGATAAACACTTGTTACATTAGAGGAAAGAAAAATCTCCGATGAATTTGCAATAGAAATAGACAAGAGCCCAGAATCACATGGAGTGAACCATTCCACAGTATCATTCCCTCTGAGGGCTGCATTCACAGAGCACAGAAGCCAGCACTTAAGCACCACTTAAATAAAAACACCTTCTTGAATGAATTGGCAACAATAGACCTTGAGTATAAAATGGAAATGGAATAGATGCTGATTATGATGAACTTGTCAGCCTGCTAACCCTCGGCAGTTAAATTGGCAAGTGCTGTAAGAGCACTGACAAAAAAATCAGAGAACAAGTCCATCAACTCTGCATCTTAGTGAAAGAAAAGAAATTGGGAATGTGTGTGTGGGTGTGGGTGTGTGCGTGCAAATGTACATGCACACAGAAGCATGCAAGAGAGTAGGAAGACAATGGTTATTACAAGGTTCATAATGAAATAGGTGACTAAGTGCTGCTTATGATAATATAAAGGTGGAAGTTGTGAAAAAATAGCACTTTAAATTTGGTCAAAAACTAAGTCCAGCACCAATTATGGCTTGCAACTGTTTCTAGGTTATCAATGCCATAATCTTTAACAATGATCTTTCCACTAAAGACTATGAGTTAAGGAAGCCCAAGTCAGAACAGTCTGTACCTCTCTGCACATTAAATTAATAGTCTAGTTTCTATTTGGGTTCATCCATATGTCAGTACTGTGTGTTTCAAGTAATCAATGACAGCATACATTAATGCATATTTGTTAAAAGAGACAAATTTGTTTGAGATTATCAATCTCCCTACAAAATATTATTAATTTAATCTAAAAGTTAAATGAAGCATAAAATAATTAAAATATACTTTATGTATGTTAGTTTTGTTTTGACCACTAATACTTTTACCCATTTGTTTGTAATAAATTGAGTCCCAATCTTAAGGTACTAATCACTTGTCCCTTACTTCCTTCATCATTTCCTTTAAGTTCTCTTGCAAAGTTCTCTTTTAAACCTATTTTGAAAGGATCTAAATTTTTTTTCATGTGCTCAACACATAAATACAGTTAACATATATCTGCAGTATATGCAGTATATACAAATACATACATATATCTGCAGCACAAATATTTAGAATTTTATATCCTATTTCCTATGCTCTTTCCAACCTGTACTTTCTCTTTTCTTCAGAAGTTCATTTTTTGTCTCCTGAACTACCATATTCTATTACAAAATAAGTTTAATGTCTTGAATAGTTTGTGTATTTAAAGAATAAGAATTAAAAAGGGATGGCAAGTTTACCCTTGTGTTCTAAATGACACGCTAAGTCATCTAACCCATGTGGTAGTTCTTCAAAGAGAGTAATCATCTGGATTGGTGAAACTTGCCAATTCCCACTGAAGGGTACAAAATGGTGAATGTGGAAGAATCTAGGAAAATATTATGTTTATTTATTTTAAATGGAAATACTAGCAAGTAGATGTGTACATATCTTACCTCATATCAGGTGACAGGCCTTTCATTATAGCACATGGGGTCTTTGAGCTACTGAGAAAAAGAAAAGAGATTATGTGTGTTCCTCAAACAGCAGTGGGTAGATGAGGGGACCTTGACAGGACTTTTATGCACATCCTGGGTTCCCAAAGCAAGTGAATTTGGACCATTTGTAGATCATATGATACAGAAAGTCAGCCTGAGATGACTTATAGGAATGCTACCTCAGAAACCTGCCTGTTATATCATGGAAAGCCTGATGATACTGCAGGATAAGAAGAAGCCAAAAGACTTCATCCAGAGAATATACACCCTGCTTAAGAAAAAATGCACTTTGTATCCGCAGCACAGATATGTCCAAGGAAAATATTCAAGGAAGTATGAATTTTGAACATCTGCCAAGCACAGTGAGCACCAATGTCAGATCATGAAAGCACAAATTAAAGAATAACACTTTTGCTTCTTATCTCCCCTTGATGTATCCTCTCATCAACTCTAGAAAATTCAGAAATCACATAAGCAACAGAGGAGAAAAAGGAAAAAACAAAGTCACCTACAATCCTCACCTTTTCACACATTTGGAAAGGGTCAAAACTGGGGGAATAAAATTTAGAATCTTATCTATTATACTTCCGAAGACATTGTAGACACATTACCTCTGAACACAGGTGTGTTTTCTGACTATTACCAGTTCTGCTTATCTTATACAACCCCGAAAATTTAAAGAATCTATACTAGATATTACCCAACATTTCTTTTTCCCATAGTGGTTTTAAATAAACACAGGGAAAGGGTTAGGGAAAAAACTGGTTTCGTACTACACTCTGTAAAGTTCCAATTTTTCAGAGCATACCTAGTAGATACATTCTCAGTTCTCATTTTTGGGCTAAACTGCTGGGCTTCATCTGGTACTTATCTTTCCTAACATGGCTTAGTCATGAAGGTTCCTCCTCCAAGATATCCAATTAGGCACATCTGTCCCAAGTTTATCTCCTGAGCTCACTTGACAGTTTTTCCCCTGGAATCAAGAATCTTTGCATTTTCCTCATACTCGCTGCTGTTATTCTCCAACCTATGCAATATTTTGTGTGAAACATTATTTTTCTTTTGTCTTTTAAAAAATTGTTTATTCTAATTAGGTATATATGACAGAAGAATGCATTTTGATTCATTGTACACAACTGCAGCACAACTTTTCATTTCTCTGCTTGTACATGATGCAGCATTGCACCGTATGTGCAGTCATACATGTACCTAGGGTAATGATGTCCATCTCATTCCACCATCTTTTCTTCCCCCATCCCCCCTCCATCCTTCCCTCTCCTTTGTCCACTTTTTTTTTTTTAATCAAAATTTCTTTCTTTGAAATAGCATTGATCCTAATTGGGTCCAGACTGATACACTGTGTGTTATGTGTCACTTAGGAATGTATGAATATAAATATAAGTGTTGGAAGATGAAGTTGTAGTAAATGTTCATAAATTCATCTTATATCTTGTTTATAAGAAATTATAAAATGACTTCAGAATGAATGTCACGTTTCAACTCAAAAAAGAAGTAAAAGTTAAATTGCATGCTATATTCTCTGAAATAAATGGTATATCTATCTCACAGTCAAAAGCTAGCATAACTGTGTTGGCAATGCTCAGAACCTCACTGTTATGTGTTTTCAATTACATGCTATTTGAGGTTTTTAAATTTGAGCCTTCCATCATGTTTTGAAATGGTCTGAATGACATTGGAATAAATGTGACATATATTGACTTCTGGGCAAGGGCACTTGAAATAGTACAGTAGAATTTACACTGCTCAGTGACCCATGTTGCATCAGTACCTGCAAGGATAATATAATACTCCTGAAAATTTTGGTTGGACTGCACAATTGCTCTTTAACCATATCCCAAAAAAAGCATATCAGAATAAATACCCCTTATTTCTCTGGGATACAGAAAAACAAAAGTAAAAATTAAAAAAAAATAAAATACAAGGATTAAAACGAAGATGTAAGAAATAAAAAGCTTTACCATGTACACTGTGAAGCGCCATACACTGATCTGTATTCAGACACTGTTTCCACCACTGAATCCTTGAAAAATATTTAATCTCTCTAAGCTCCAGCTAATGTTCATAAAGTCCTGAACACAGTGCTTGACACATAATAACTACTTAATATATGATATGATGGTTAATATTACTAAGACTTGATTACTGGTGAGTGAATTAAGAAAGTTGAGAAATTCCTACCAAGTAAAAAATCTCAATACTCTGTCAGTTCAATATTAAATGTAATAAAACAGAGTTAGCACTAAGATTTATTAAAAAATACAAAAAAACCCAAAAAGATGAAAACAAAACAGAATAATATCCTCAGTCAATAAAAGAGGTCCATGATTTTTTCCCCTGAGATATTGAATATTCCATAACTTTAGCTACTATTACTTAAATAAATTCAATATTTGATGTTATGTAAATAACAAGTTCACTGATACCATCTTTGCAACCATACCTAACTGCAGGGCCTTGGATATAGCCAGATGTTATTTAAGCAGTGTATAATGTTTAGGACATCTAAGGTGAATCAGTAACCACTTAAATATTCCATTAATCCACCCACCAAAAAATTGAAGTCATGATCTCACCCAATGAAGAAACAAACTCTGCCATGATTAATTGTCCTATAGGCAAGTGCTTAATAGTCCTTTGGGAATTTTACACCTTGCTTTGGTTCTAAGGATTAATCATAAATAAAACAGCATTATTTGATGGCAAAGCCAAATTATCAAGTGTATGTTCACCTTTTACTGTTTTGACAAATGGCTTATAAATAAATTTTATACACACTTCAAGGTTTTCTTTCTTTCATTATTTTTTTAAACCAAAAGAATAGAGAGAACTAAAGCATTATTCCATAACAACACATATCTGAGGTCATTCTGTGGAACTCAAGGACAGGGAGCAGGAGCAGATTTTGTAGATTTATAGGTCTTATCATATCCTGACAAAAAAGGTGGTGACCAAAAATTAAGTTTATTTTCCCATGATCCTTTATACTCACAGGAAATTTTTAGTGGTACCTTCTTAACATAACCTGTTCTCACTCAGCATAACATAGCTGCATTAGAGTTCTGCAAGACAGAAATCATCTATTTATTTATAATTGGAAGGAGAAAGTTCTTTAAAAAAATCTCTTTAAAACAAAGTAAGCACTGAGAAAAGTATGTGCACAGTTTATTACTTAAAATATTTTACTTAGGAAAAATATACAAGAAACAACAAATTGCAGAGAGATGAGTCTTGACTTCAGTTCAATGACATTAAGTTTAGGGCACTGAAATACTTTAAAAATGACAAAAAAAATAATAGCTGCAGATTATGGCTGGGTAAATGACCTAAAGCAATCTATGTTAGAGTTAATTAAAACAGGTAAACGATTTGATTATTTAGCAATAAATAAAATAATCTTTAGTTATTTAAAAGATTTGCCCATTTACTAGTAATAAACCTTTTTCAATGATAAAATACTTTTATAAAGCTTCTAGAGTTCTATATGTAATATATTTATAGTACCAGAACAAAAACTTCAAATATGTAAGATACAATATGAATAAAATATTAATTAAAAATAAGAAAAATTTCAAATATATAAAATTAAATACAAATAAAATAATCAGGAAAGCCTGAAACAAGAAACAAGAAAAAACATCGCAGAAAAAAATATTGAAATGCTATCTCAGAAGCTAGTGGGGATGCGGTCCGTGTGATCTATAAACATCCATCTTTTAGTATCTATGATTTTCAAATAGGCAGAATGATACACAGATTGTTAGAAATGATTAGCCACCTTTTCCACACTTACCATCAAAAGAACTCAGAATCTTTTTAATTGAGCATCCTCCTTTTTCTGGTCTCTACTCAAGTTCATTTTAAAGATTAGTTTCTGCTATATTTTTTTATACCAGCAATCTGTTCTTAGCTTTTTAAATATCTACTCATCCATTTCAGAAAGCATTTCAAGCATTCAGAAAAGGGATGAGATTTAATATTAATAAGAGATTTAAAGTTAAATCTTCAGAAAACCATTTCAAGATTTCTGAGTATCTCTTGTCACCCAATATATAAGTGAATTTAAAAAGAGAAACAGAAATAGAGTTAAAACCTAAAGAAAGTTCATTCAGTTCTAATGAGTAGCTGTGCCAGATGATCTATTTTCTAAAATTGTACTCAATCCCTGATTTTTGAATAACATGATTGATAAATTATTAAATGAATATGCACATTTTAATATAAAAATTAATTATGGCTTGATAGCATGTTTCATTGAGATATCAGTAAATATGAATCTAATAAATTATGTCAACCCTAAAGAGCTGTAGAATCCTTTCAAATAATAAATTATTCTGAAATATATTTAGAATTCTTCAGAGGTTAATTTTGGTTAGTATTTATTCTAAATTTAAAGGAATGTTCTTATTGTGAGCAATCATTCACCTCTTATGCACCACTGACATGGAAAATCTAGAAATTAAAATTTTCAACTTGAGAAGTTTATTTTTATTAACAAGGGTTACTATTCACATTCTGATAAGTATTTGGATCATTAACTAACTTTCGATACTTTAAATTTTTATTATTAATTGATGGACATGAAGTTTTTTTCTGCTCAGTAGGTGAAATATAGAGGACTACAAAATTTCATTTGTACAGAAAGAAACATAAGAAAACACAGCTCATCCAAACAGTTAAGGCCCCCCAGAATCTAGTCTTCCATGTACATAGGAGACAGCCAAAATGGCCAACTACTCCTTTGACTTCTCTTTTTGTGTACTTCCATTCGCCTGCAATATCCTTCTCCATTTCTCATCTTCCACCTCTATCCTTAAGTGTTCAAATCCACCCCTTTCTGTACATCCTTTGGAACTCCATTTTTTTTTTGTAAAGTTTTTTCTTATTATCCTCTGTCAGAAGTGTCATGAACAGTATTGAATTCCCATGGATCTTTCTCATCATAAAAGCTCATATTAAAAAAAGATGTTAGAATTAGAAGCAACTTTAGAGTTCATTTCACCCACGACTCTTTTTTTTCTTGAGCACATCAGAAAACTGAAGTCTCTTAATAAGTAAATTGCTTAAGAAGATATCACTGGAAACAAAAAAGACTAAATTCCTTGTATTTGATAATCTTCTTTTCTACCTTGCATTTTGCATTGGTCTTCTATGTAGCCTATTATCTTTTAAAATGCCTAAGTCCTTTCAAGTTTCATAATTTCTTTGTTTTGTAAAAATTTTGGTACCAGGGATTGAATCCAGGGGTGCTTTATCCCTGATCCCCATTCCTAGTCCTATTTATTTATCTATTTTTATTTTGAAATAGGATCTTGGTAATTTACGGAGGACCTGCTTTATTTGCTGAGTCTAGTCTGCAATTTGCCCTCATCCTTTCTCAACCTTCTGAGTCACTGGGATTAAGCATGCATCGCTGCACCTGGCCATAATTTTTCAATACATACTTAGACAGCAAGTTTTTTTCATTGATGGAGATGATAAAAGAATTGAAGAATGGAGTAAGATGGGGGAACAGTAGGGACAAGCCTTGCTTTGACATGACCAGCAAATAAGGAGTAAAATATTCCCCAGGGATCTGATAAAATACAATACCAATTTGCAGATGCTTGTTTTGTCTTTCCCCAAACTCCAGGGGATAATCCTGTCGTCTTCAAAGTGAAGTTACACTCACTTAGAGGTTTAACCCTTCTTTTGCCTTAGCTACATTCTTGAGACCTTCTGGACAATTAAGTGAAACTATTGAACAACCTTAAAGGAACAAAAAAAGAACAACCTAGAATAGGAATTCTCCAAATTGGATCTTAAAACCACCTGCTCAAGATCACATGGGTGGACTTTCCACTGTAGTGAAGAAGTTGGGGACCTAATCAGAAGATAAGCAAGGAGATTATAAAAATTTGGTTATATTAAGAAAATATATAGAATGATGAAATAGGAAATAATTGGGGGCCTACTCAAGATAGAGAAGTCATTAAAATTTCTCTGAGGAAGTGACATTGAAAATGAGGACGAAAGATGAAAGTATCCTGCCTCAGGAAGAATTTTATGAAATTCATTCAAGGCAGAGAAAATAGGAAGTGCAAAGATATGTTTAAATGAGCACAGGTGGCAGCACGGCTTATTGATCAGAAAATTCTTCATGCTTTAAAATGAAACAAATGAAACCTATAAAGTTACAGAATGGAAAGTTGTTTGCACATATATTTATCTGGATGCAGAGCAGCACAGCACAAAGCATTTAGTTTCAAGTTCATTCCTCTATGCTCTTCCGTTAGTGTACCTTTCTTCAAATATATACTACCTGAATCTAGGAAGCAGGCTAAATAAGGACATGCCAGTTTCTCCTACTGAAAGATGAACTTTTCTGGGTAAGCACCATCTCTGACTCATCTTTGCATCCCAATTCTTTGCACACTGCTGGGCATTAATAAAAGTTGAATTGTGTTCTATTACATGTAATTTTATTCTATTAAATAGGCTAAACTCCAAAATGGTTGAACCTTTCAAAATAGCAATTTTGAAAGTTGAAGGCAATATATATCAGCTTCTGGCTTAATATGGAGAAAAGCACTTACAATTTTTGCTTTACTTCTTTTGTTAATTCATAGATAGTTGAAGTATTTTTCATCATGATGGAGAAAAATGGTTGCTAATATAGGATAAAAAATTCAATTACATTATAATATTTGATTCAGTTCAAGTTCACTGCTTTTCTAGATAAGGTAATATCATTCTATTCTAAAAGGAAAAAATTATAAAGCTTAACAAAATCATAACTTTAAAAAATTAATTAATATATAGCATATACACTTAAATGCTACTGATTAATATTAAAATTATCTCAAAAGTGAATTAAAATCTTTAATGAATTATTTGTAAATGAATTAGTTAATATACAGTATGTACTCACTGATATTGTAAGGTATTTCTACAATACAAATACATAATTAATTTCATTTAAATTTAATTTGAAGCCACAAATCAGGAACAACAATTATCATAAAATTACAGTCTAAGATCTATTAGCTGCTATACTCAGATACTTAAAGTACTGGATTACGGTCTGAAATATTGTTTCCAGTTCAATTCTAACTAATGTAGAAAGGAGTTTTTAGAATATTTAATCCATGGATGACTCTTCTGGATATTCTGCTGTGCAAAGATTATTGTCTATGTCAGCAAGCCTCTAAAATAACTCCCAATAATTTTCATCCCTGGTATACATGCCTTTCTGTAGTTCTCCTTTCTCATGGAATACTGTGTTACATAATGGGATATAAGGGAATGAGAGCATGTAACCTCCGAGATTAGTTTATAAAAGACACTGAGGCATCTATCTTGCTCTGTTGAGTTACTTACTCCAGGAGAAGTTAGTATCCTGGGGACATTTGAGCAGCTGTACAAAGAGGTCTGTAGAGAATGAAATTAAAATCTTCTGAAAAGACTTAGCACCCATTTGCCTGCCTTACTATGAACCATCTTAGAATCAGATTCTCAGGCTTTCAGATCTGCAACTAAATAGTAAAACCCTTTGATATTCCAAATTTGTACAGAGTGTGACAACATCATGTCCTCATTTAACATAAAATTATTTTTCTTAGTTAAGGAAGAAAAGAGAAAAAATGTACCTCATTTATAATTATTTTGGTATTTGCTTCATGGACCTCAGAACCTTGTTCATTGACCCTTAGTCTCATATTCAGAAGTTCATTTTTCTCTTCTCCCCAAACATGCTAATCTTCCAGTCTACCTTATGCACTTTCCACATGTGGCTTTGCATGTGATGCTCCCCAAACATGTTAAGCCCAACCTTTCTTTGAATGTCTGATGACTATCTATCAGTAAATTTCAGGAACACATAATTAGCATTAATGTCCAGAAAAATTTTCTGAAAGACCAAAATTTTGATGAAGCATTTGTCTACCATGAAAATATACAATGCAATCAAGATTACTGTCATGAGAAGAAAACTTGGTTTCCTGAATTTAGATTTTTCTTCTATAAAACACCTTTGTTTTAAGCATTATGTTGTCAAGCAAAAGAAGAACTACTTTTTTTTTTTTTTTGGACAGTTCATGGTAATGTTATTATCCCTGGAAAGATTCCATCTCATCTATGATTTGAAGAAAAATAATATATTGTCAGCTATTATATGTATAAAATTGTGGACACTTCTGTTATGCTGTATTATGTTATTACATTTTTCGGTCCCCTTTGAAAACTACAAGGGCCATCAATATCCTTGAAAGTGTGAAAAAGTTTCTTTGCCAAGGAAAACTTAGCTTGGAAGTAGAGGTGGGTAATTCTGTGCACAGACGGAGCACCTGTGAGGCTTGGCAATATCCACAGTTTTGCTGCTTTGCTGAGGAAAGGAGCCCTGCACAAGACTATGACTCACTGCTTTCTAAGTTGGCATACACTGGCATTAACAACAGTGCCAATGATCCTGAGACAATTTTTGTCTGCTGTCCTGAACTTTATCAGATCCAGTGTCTTGAATCACTGCCTTTTTTGGAAACATGTCAAGAGTACACAAAGAGAATATAAAGTTTTTCTGTCCTACATCGAAGTTTGCCAACTTTTCCAGAGCACTTGGTCCAACTTTCAGTAAAAATTCAAGAGATACAAAGCTCATCTTCAAAACAATTTGGTAGAACTTCTTGGTGCCTTGACTTATGTAGAAGAGTATTTCTGAATTTCATGTAGAATGTGAAGACATCATTCTTGATAGCAATGATAAACCATAAAGTATTTAGTTCAAGTTGTTAATTGGAGAACAAAATTAGGAGGTGGACATCTATGTGAATTTCCAAATGTTATAAAAATGCTTCTTCAGGTTAAGTTGATAGTGACAAAGATTGACCAAATTCTTCCATGAAAAAAATGCCTTAGGATCCCAGAATTAATAGAATTTTTGATTATTGCTCCTGCTGAAATAGCTTTATAACTGATCACACATTGAATAATTTTGATATTGACATAGAAAGCATTAGTGAAGTATTCAAGGTGAAATCTGATTCTAATAACTCACTCACAAAAATTCAAATGAAGAATCTGAAAGAATTTTGGTATTCTAAAAAATAGGTAGAGCCTCACAGACATAACTGACAGTAAGTCCTGATTCTTTAGGTATTAGTGTCAAAGTTTGCACATTTCCAATCAAAAGGAGGGCAACCTCCATTTACATCAAAATGATGTACATATAGCCATGTTTCACAAAAAGTACACAAGTTCAAATTTGTATTCAAGCAGTTGTCTTGTCAAGAAAATTAATTTTGAATAGTAAAAGTTTTATTTTTATTTTGTATAAATTTAATTTCTTGCTTTTCATCTTAGTTTTAGAATTGGACCATTAAATTGTGCATAAAAATAGTGAGGCATTTTATGAATAGTTTAACTGAGTATATGACTAAAGTACCTGCTAATGCATACATAGATTTAAACAACAGTTTTTCATTTCTGTTTATATTTGCTGTTTTCCAGTGTGGGACCCCCAGTGATTCCATCAGATGGATTTGGTGACTGCAGTAATGAAAGGCCATATATCTCAACTTTTCAGCAGAATTTGCCTTGATTGCTCTAGGCTGAGTCAACATTGCTTCCCTTTGCATTCCTAGCACTCTTGTCTATGTCTATAGTGGTGCTTACCTGATTTTATTGTAGTTTCCTTTTTCTTGCCACCAGACTGCAGTATTATTCAGAACAGGAAGTATATATTCATGTTTGCATTCAGTGCACCTATTAATTAGCACAATGTCTTAGAAGTGGTAGGTGCTCACAAAACATTCATGGGTAAATGAATACAAATACACACACCTTCTCCTTTGTTTTGATATTTTTGGGGCAGCCTGATATTGTAAGACAAATGATTTTATATGGGAAGATACCTTCATCTCCTTCATTCCTTGCTTAGGAATGAAAATTGAACGGACAACTAGGTAAGGCTAATCATTACGAACTATGTGACAGTTTGGGATTTTTAGTCCCCAACACCAAGTGAACCCTGACTTTTAAATTATAAAAATATACTTTTTAACAATACTTAAATAAGAGTAAATAGACTACATATAGGAAAAATAGTAATTATATTTTTGCCAATTAAGTGTGCACAGCAGAAAGATTTTTTAAATTATCTTTTAATTTTTCATATCACATAAATCATACTTGGGTCTAGAAACAATTTGCTTGATCTATTCTTTAAAATTAATTGCCAGGAACCATAGTAAGGTAATTAACATTAAACTCAAAGGCCACAATGTCCTCAGCCAAATTCTATCTGTAATTAGCTAAAGTTGCTAGATGAATTAGGGAAAAATTAGAAACCCTGAATTATTTAACTACTGCATTTATTTCTTACCCCCTTCTTAGAACTGTATCTAAAAATAACACTAGTTTCATATTTTATATTTACAATAAAACATCAATATCAGAATATTTTAAGTATTCTACAATTAACATGAGATTTTTTTTCAACTTTAAGATTCTTATACCTTAAATATATCATAACCTCAACTAAATATTTGCTGAACTTAAATTAATTCTCTAAATATTCAGAATAAAATCATCTCTTCTGATAGAAGGTATTGTTTAAGCAATTAGAAGAGTAGAAAGTCACAAGGTAAAATGAGAGGATCTAAACCTGCTGAAGTTAATTAGCTCTGGGGAATAATTTTAAAATAATAGGTACATTAGCTAGAGAAAATTACAGCAAAATATCTTCTGCACAAAAGAAAAATACAGCAAGTGGAAAAATAAAATTGTAAAGAAAATGTCTGTCTTCCCTAGTGCAAAGTGAATCATCAGAGCTTTTGCAGGTTAAGCCAGAAACCCTTCAGCATGCACGGAAGCCCCTTAGGAAGTTCTCTGTTGCTGAGTAAAGGATGGATACATGTGCGTTTTTGAATATTCACATCTATGGCTTTTTACATCTTTGTATCTTCACACTTTCCATCTGCCTTTGTCTTCTCTTGTGCTTTTTTTCTTGGCATTTTGGAACTATTTTCTGAAGAATCACTTTCAGACTATAGATCCTTTGGAAATAGTTTATTATTCTCCTGCCTTGACTCAATTCAAGCTACAGTGCATTATTTAAAGAAACTAACTTTTGAAAGTGAATTTTTATTTACAAAAATTGTAGGGGCTGGGGATGTGGCTCAAGCGGTAGCGCGCTCGCCTGGCATGCGTGCGGCCCGGGTTCGATCCTCAGCACCACATACCAACAAAGATGCTGTGTCCACCGAGAACTAAAAAATAAATATTAAAAAAAAAATTCTCTCTCTCTCTCTCCTCTCTCTCACTCTATCTTTAAAAAAAAAATTGTCCCTACATGTATCTAATTTGTATCTGCAGCACTATGGTACCCTATTTAGTAATAAATAATTTAATTGTGTTTTGATAACAGACTCAAAGCTTTGTCATCTTGTGCTAACATTCACCATAAAAAAAAATATTGTCCTATACAAATTTGCTGTTGGAGTTCATCTAATATTTGACTTTCCATCTTTGCTATCTATAGTATATATATATATATAACCTGTATTATCAGGTTGGATTTCTAATAATTTTGAGATGTTATGACTTACAAATTCAGAAGAGGGCAGAAATTGCTAATTACCCTTAGAGAGATCAAAAGAATGGTTATTTCCTTTTCAAAGATTTAATTTATGGAGGATATAGTACACAAATAATATTCACACATATAGCACTTCTCATCTTCAAAGCCTTTTCCAAATATTAGGTAATTAGCAAGATTACACATTCAATAAGTGACATGTGGACAACATTTTTTTCCTTTCAAAATGATTAGTTTACAGTAAAATAAACTTATATGTACATTGCTTATGCCAAATATTTTTATTTTTTCTTCACTATGTATATTTATATGTGTTTATTTCACTATATATCAGAATATTTTGCAAAGGTTAGAGGTTTACATTAAATACAATGTTCATATCATCTTTATCCTTAATGGCATAGACAAATCCTTTTGAACAAGTCATTTACAATAAGTTACAATTGATTAATAGGGTAAAATTCTTTTTCCTATAACAAATAATTATCTTCCATTACTTTTGTCTTTTTCTACTGATTCAAAATGCTGCTTTATTTGCTCTAGAATTATCTATTGTTTAAGTATGCTCTTTCCTTCCATTCTTGGAGATAAAATTTAACCTCTTATAAAGTTCACTAAAAAATGAGAGAGTAAGTGAAATATGTCTAATTATGCTAGTTATGCCTTAATTTCAACATTATTTCAGAAACACCAAATACTATTTATTGACAAAATTACTTGGGAAACAAAATGTACTATCCTATTTCTAAATGTATCAACTGCTTATAATAAAAATATAGCAAACTGGAAAAACAAATATCAATTTAGATGTATTTGAAAAAAAACTGTGGTCAAAGTTTTATTTCAATTAATACTCATACTATGCATCTAGTCTGCACAATTCATTCATTTAACCTTTTCAAAAATACAAAGCACATGAAAACGAATCAAAAAGATTTAATGCCTAGAAATCCAGCTTCTAAAAACTAGTTCTGAAAAAAAAACCAAAATAAAACAAACAAAACTGTGTTACCCTACATAAACTACTTAATCTGATTTCTACTTTCATCATTCCTAAAATTCTAGAGCTAATTCCATGATCTTATGATTTGAATGTATATATTTTCTACTAAGTGCATTTCCTAGTTCTTATTCTTGACAAATTGGCAAATCAATAAGCTCTTTGAGAGATACGAGTCTGTTTGTTGTGAGATATCAATACTTATAGTTCCAACAAGAGTAATTATGTATAATGAGTACAATAATACTCAATATTCTGATTTTAGCTAACAACACAATACTGTTAAGGAGTAAATCAAACCTTTATATTCTTTGTATGGGTCTTGCTGGTCCAAGGGGAGAAGGTGAGTAAAGAGAAACCCAAATTTATGCATCCCATGAATTGAATTAGAAATTTATTTACTCATTATTTATTGATTTTTTTTTCTGGCAGCACAAGGAAGGTTTCTTTGTTTATGACTACATAGATGATCAAAGGAAAATTCTTGGCTGAGTTAGGATAAGAATGCAAGAGGCTAGCTTTTTCCTCTCAATCTCTCAGAGGTAGTATTGTCAGTGTTCTTCCAGATGCTGTGGTGGAAACAGAAACTAGAAGAGTCTAGTAGAAAGCAAAAAGTCCTGATGAAATTATGGTGATTTACTTAAGAAGCTCACCAAAGTGATTAGAATAGCAATAGAGTTTCACTAAGTTATTATTTTAAGAAACAAATGTCTCCTTATGCTCATTAATATTATTTTCACTGATCCATGTCTTTTGATTACATTTAAAATGTAGTACAATAGCCAGTAATTCATTTTTATTAAATTAGTTCCTTTTCATTACACATAACAGTGTTTTAAATAAGAATTAATAGAATGTGAAACTTAACTTTTGTTTTGAAATCTATTTATATTATATTTCCTCTACTTGCCCACTAATTTGTCCAATTAATCATATATATTTCTATTGACCCCCTTGGAACTATTTTTTTTTTTTTCTGATTCAACACAGGTAGATACCTCTGTCCTTCAGTGCTCATAACTGCTGGTCATGCAGGTGCATTTTTTGTCAAATCTCCCTGCACAAAGGTAGTCATCTCTCCTTTGCATCACAATAGTACCCAGTGTCTCATTTCCCTCATCTGTTTTCATTATAATTTAAAAATCCCCTCTCTCCCCCAAATGCTGAGAGTTCCTGAAAGTGGGAGCAGTGATGAGTTCTCTAAGTACCTGATATTACTGCTGGTGAATAATATTGATATTTATCAGATGAAAGAATGAATAAAAAAAATGAATTGCATGAGTTACTTACACACAGTCTAAATTAAGGAAGGGGTTTCCTTATTAAAAATCTCATCAGAAAAATTCACTTGGTATATTCCTGAAGTACATTTAAATTCAACTTTGTATTTTAGTCATTTATTTACTTCTTACTCCTAGATTGGCATGGATAATTGTGTGTACTAGTCTAGGTATCTGGATTCTAGTTAAACAGCCAAATGTTCATACCTACTGTAGTTTTGCAGTTTTCTTACATCATGGGTACAAAAAGGGATAGTTTTGTAATTCGCTTTGTTTAGAATTAGCAAAAGACAAAAAAAAAAAAAAAAAAGATTTTTCTATTCTTGACTCCCTAGCCATTTGCTGAAAGCCTGGAGGATCTGAGGAGCACCAGGTATTCTTGTTGGTTCTGCAATCCTCTAAAAGAGGATCTCCACCCCATTACCCACACCCCATACCATCTGCTCAGGTTGCCAGAACAAATACCATTGACTGGGGACTTAAACAACATTAATTTTCTCTCAGCTTTGGAGATTGGAAGCCCAAGATTAAGGTCGCAGCATGGTTGGAGTCTGGTATCTTGCAGAGCTATCAAGAGCTCCCTCCTTGGCTTCCAGAGTGCTGCTATCTCTCTGTGTCCTCACATGGCAGAGATAGAAACCTCTGCTGCCTTCTGCTCCTAAGGAGACCATTCCTATGGGATTAGGGCTCCACTCTGCTGGCCACATTTAAACTTCCTTACCTCCAAAATGCCCTGTCTACAGACACAATACAATGGGGGTTGGGACCACAAACCGTAAATTTTGAGGGTTAAAAAAATGTCTATAATATACACTAATTTTTTTCTACATTTCCTTTCCTGATAATTTTCTGACTTAATAGGATGTATCTGAACACTATCAACCTGACAGGACACACATTAAAGTTTCACCTGGGTAACATGTGCCCTTGAGATTCAGCGTCCTGTCATTCCCTTCACATGAAACTTTTAAGAGGGATCCTTGCATGTGACATAACTCGGCCTGATAATTTCGAAAGAAATGAAGGAAAAACATCATAAATAGAGCTAACAGCTCTTTTTCTTTTCTTTGCCTTCGAAAATACCGAAAATACAAAAGGAATTTAGAAATTTGGCAAAGAGAATCAAAAGAAAGACCAAGTAATTAGCATACTCCCATTAGATAGTTCAGTATGATTTCTGGTCTGGTATCTTGTTAACAGCAAGTTAAAGAGTTCAAGGCTTTGGGTTCTATTAAAGATTTCTGAGAATCAAATGGTTTCTAAATAAACAGAGTTAATAAAATTTGAAATAGAGTGGTGTTAGAAGAAAAATTTAAGTGGTAGGTTGTCTAGTTTGCTTCATGTGTATGCTTTCCACAAAATGGCTGAGGTTTATGTCATTACACAGACGTGATGATGGTAAGCTAAGCATCTGCTAATAGCTGTCCTTAAAATTTCATGCTATTGGGTAGGTAGACATTTCTTTTATGCAAGGTAAGCCCTACACTTTAGTGCCATTGACTATTTATTGCTCTGAAAAAAAATCAGTATGTATTTTAAATTACACATATAATTGTTTTGTGTTTTGGAGCCTAATTCCTCTCCTTGAAATGCATGAAAAGAATTAAAATGTTCAAATTGTTTCCTTTAATTTCTTTCATGCACTTTTGTGGGTGGAATTAACCTCTACACTCTAAAATGATTGTATGTGTAATATTAAAAATGGAACATCTCATTTCCTTTTTATTTCTATTGTGGGGATTGTAAACACCAGAGGTATCTAATGAAGATGTTACTTTAACAGCAGCACAAAATGGAAAAGGCACATTGGAAATACAACTAGAAGTGTGTCTTTCAGAACCGTCCCTGATCTACGGCAACACATTGATTTCTTTTTGTTTTCATTGTTCTTGTTGTCTTTCTCTTACATCTGACTTGTAGGGAAGTTAATGTGACAAGATGTCAAAGATGTAGCTTCTTAGAGCCTGGCATTTAGTTACAGCCTGAGCTTGCATTATTAGTGCTCTTGATTTCCTAGTTTTAAGCCAAGAAGTAAGGATTATGAGCATCCAAAGCCATAAAGTTCTGTCTATAAAGCAAATTCACAATAAATGTTCTTAGCACCACTAACACTACAGATCCTCCATCTTAAACAAAAAAAATAAATAAATAAAATAAAACACACACACACAATATATAAAATCTTCCTGTAGACTCAGGAACCATCCATTCTTTTTTGAGTGTAGAGGGAAGAGTTTGTTTGGTTTGTTTGCCTGGATGTGTCAAGTTGTTATCAGATCTGATACTGACAAGTGAAATCCTATTTACTGGAGTTTATCAGCATTTCTTTTTAGCATTCTTGACTTTAAATAGATACTCAATATACATTTTAAATACACAGACAATCCAGCCAATGATTTTTTTAATAGTAGATAGATTTTAATAGTTTGAGTGATAATATATATAATGACAAAGAGAAAGAGTAACGTCCTCTATTTTGGTTGGTTTTGCTTATATGTTAGGCAGATTTCTCAGTTTTATCCAGCAGATTAAAAATAACCACGAATATTCATTCAACAAACATGCTTTAGTAATTATGAAATCAAGTACTTTTCGTAAATTTATACATTATGCATGTTAAATCCTAAGTCATGTTTTCACTAATAACTATTTTACAAACATAAAACAAGCAGCAAAGTCACATTTAGAAAACAATGAAAATATTCTCCATTGTTTCACACACAGACCAGTGCTCCCTCCATGACAATGCCTAAAGCAATTCAGATTTCAACATGATTTAGTTGAAAACTCAGGTTTCAAAGAATCCATCTTGCAGTCCTCTGACAAAGTAATTGGCTAAAAAAATTATAATAAAATTTTCATAAAGTTCATATTCATGAAGTGGCAAAAATTGCTTTTAGGAAATTACGATATTAATAATTTACACCCATGTCAATACTATTTCCAAAATAATTCAAACTCTTATGTCCACGATTATGAACCTACCTTGATCGCCCCCCACAGACAGTTAAATACAATGAGACACATTGAGATCTAGAAACAGATTATTCATTTAAGAAGATAGCTCCTTGTTTAATTAGAGATTTATCATCTTAACTAGCCGTACTATTGCTCTGAATTAGTTTTCCAGGGTTTGCAGAATTAAAGATGGTAAAAATTGATGAACCTTAGCTGTATTTCCCCCCAAAGGGTACAAACTTTTATTACATTTCAGATGCAAAACACAATTAGCCTCTAACCTAACCATGTTAATCTCCTTGAGTTAAGCTTGTGTGCTTCTGCTTGTGTAGAAACTTTTAATGAAAGATCTATGTCTTCTACAGACGATTTTAATAACCTCTTTATTTGCATCTCTGCCCTTGTTTAGAGGAGGAGTTAATACGATAAGCTCCTGGATTACAGAACACTCTTTCAAAATTGGGAATAAATAAAATTCTGTGACATTCAATTGGAGTTCTCAGCAGGAGATAGACATCAACAATAAACAGTACTCAATTTCCCTAAGTTTTCATGTAATTAACTGAGATGGACACATTAGTGTCATCCATTATCTTCCATCTGTAATCTCCAGGCTTCTAGTCATTAAACAGGACTGTTTTGAGAAGACTGGACTTTTAAAAGTGATGTACTTCCTGTATAAATAGTTCTTTAGAGGTTAATTCCTATTTTCCTCAACATCAGATCCATTGCATCTTATCTGAATGTTTACCCTGGCACATTCCAAAATGCTCAACCAACTCCCAAATTGTATTTTCTGCTGGATAAAAGTTTTGGTGGACTAAAAAGAACCTTTTGGAAAATGGCCCAGGGCAAGAGGGACAGTCACCTATGGATTTCCTCACTCAGGGCTTGAATGTATGGCACAGCCACTTCCTCATCCCAGTAAAAAAGTTTGATACCTATTTTGACTTTTCTAGTTTTATCTTTTAGAATGGATTTCTGTCGAGAAAAAAAAAGAGAATAAAAAAGAACATAAAAAGTCTTCCTTTTCTACACAGAACTACAGATATCTTCCATGGTTCAGAATTAGTGGAAGAAACACATAACTAACCTAATTAACTGCTTGCTGTATTAATGTCTAACACCCTATCATCTGTATCATTACTAGCAGTGTGCCATTATTTCATCAAGTGTAATGGAAACATTTTGCCCTAAAACTGCACTTAAAATGAGCTTATTTTGGACAGCTAATGAGAACTTTTCCCTAAAAATACACATACTTTCAAACAGAGTCACTATGGTTTATTCCAGTACATAGCATTGTTTTGTTTGGTTTGGTTTTTCAGGCACTTAACAGCGAGATGACCAAGGTCATAGTTGTGCCTATTTAATACCCTGTACTTAAGTATGTTTCATTTAATGCCCGATACATAGCATGACATGCAGCACATGGAGACTGAATACATGATTGGATAGCAGACTTTTCCCTACCAACCATTACATAACTGGAACAAGATGCAAGGGAATAAACTTAAATATAATTTTCATTAGATATTTTCACAGAAATCTCAGCCCCATCTGAGTAACAAGTAGAATTACATCTAGTGCTGACATGAATTTCCTTGCCTCTTAGTGATTCTTAGTGTTCTACTGTCAATAGGATCATATTCGATAAAGCAGGATTATTTAATAAGGATTCAAGATCTTTCCAAACTGGTCCCCACTTTATATTCCAGAATAACTAGTTCTCAATAAGATGGACCATCATCACATATGTGTCAAGAGCCATCTGTGAACTACCCGTGAGGACCTTTTCAGCGCTGGAGCCACTGAGGGGGTAGATCTGGTGTTTGGGAATTTATAATGACAATCGCACTATTAAGATCACCCATTACATGGAACTCCTCCTCTAGAGATGAGGTGACCTTGTGTAGTCACACAGCCTCCCAGAGATGGGTGTAGCCTGCCAAGATGCCAATCAACCTGTTGACAACCAAGACATCATAAAGCAAGACTCTACCCCTGAAACCTTATTCCTGCCTTTGACCTACCCCTTTAAATAAACTACCAGAGCCATTATTTAATTGTTCTGTTTCAGTTCCTACCAGGACTGGAAGAATCTATCAGTTGCTCTTCTTTTAAAACCTATTATTTCACTCTACTTTTTTTTATTTCTTCACTAATTATTTCAGACTCTATTTTCTCAGGTGGCTTATCACCACCTGATCAGGAAAAATTACCCTGGCGAGGAGCTGGCTACCTCACGATATACATGGGCATTCCACAAAACAATAAAATTTCCTTTCTCTCAACTTTTACTTATTTTGTTTCCTCTGCCTATAAAATATTTCCCAGGTCACATACATGACCCCTTCTTCAATAGGGCATTTGCTAACTACTGTCACCCAACTTTTAAAGACTTCCAGAATCCAACAGGTAGAGTTAATCACTCCTTCTCTGTGATACCATAATATTTATTATGTACTTTTATAAGGACACCTACTACAGCCAGTATTAGCAGAATTTATTAGGTGTTATATCTTTATACTACATGTATTGATATTGTTCCCTCTTCTGAGCAGAAGGTTATCCTGATTTGACTTCAAATGTCCAGCATGTTGAATAGTATGAAGAAGCTGAATTAGTTTGAGAAATACAAATAGAGCAAAAAATAAAGTAGTTATAAAGAACTTTGGAGATGCACCTATTTTTTTCTGGTCACCAAAGTGAAGAACTCCCAAAAGACTTATGTACCTCTTTGTAGACTTTTATTCCTGGTGCCACAGAAGGAGGGTTCTCTCTTCAACCTAGCTATTTCTCCAACATTGGGGCAGGAGCTAACTTCTCAACTGAACTGACCTTGTTGGTTTGTGCCTCTCAGACTGCAAGAGGATATATTTGCCTGAGATAGTTTTCCCTGAAAAGGAAACAAAGGTCTGCCCAGATGGTGTTGTTAGCCAATTAACAGATGGTTAGCCACTTTCAGAGAGAATGCACCTCCAGCTTCAGTCGTCTTCCATCTTCCTCTGTTAAGGAGGTAACATATGCATATACAAGTGGAGTGAAGCCTGCTAACCCATGCTATGCTGAAACTAGTGGAAGGAAAGAGAAAGAAGAAACTTCTTTCTATATGTTGTATTGCTGAAGAACCATTTACTTGTGGAATTGCTAATAGATCAGGGTGTTATATCCATTTTGCAATGAATAAAATCTATTCAGGTTTAAATTACTTTTCAAACTGCATCAGTAAGAATCATCTTGTAGGATAAATTTATAAATTTCAAAATCAAACATTTCCCTGGATAATCTCTTATCCCAACAAGCAAATGGATAGTCTGTTTCGCATGCAATTTTCTAATCCTCTACCATTCCCTACAAGTTACATGAGGATTCTGGGACTGAAATAACAGACCCAGAATTTGAATGTGAGTCTCGTTTATTTTAAAGCTAGTTCTATTTCCAATATACTAGGAATCTAAGATGTTTCTAGGACAGGACTAAGTAGACCTAAATATATAGATTAAAACCTTCAGCAGCTCACAAAACTACTGCAAATGTCATCCTGAAAGTAGTATGCAGGGAGTAACACACAATGCACATATGTGCACAATTTAAATATTTTTTTAAAAATTCTTTTAAAATATTTTTTTAAAGAGAGAGAGAGAGAGAGAGAGAGAGAATTTTTTTAATATTTATTTTTTAGTTCTGGGCAGCACAACATCTTTGTTTGTATATGGTGCTAAGGATCGAACCCAGGCCGCAAGCAAACCAGGCAAGCACGCTACCGCTTGAGCCACAGCCCCAGCCCATATGTGCACAATTTAAATCATGACTATTAGCCCTCACAGTGTTAACCATCTACAAAGCTGAGATTGCAGCTCTTGATCACACTGTCTATGTGCTCTTCCTAAGGCTTAATGCTCACAGAATCTCTATGTAAGATGTAGTCTGCAAAGTGTTAGGTTTAATGTAATTTTTGACAGCTACCATCCTGTAAAATAATGCTCAGTGATGAGATGACTTAGAGACTCAATTTCAGCTTAAAGAACAATCCAAGAGGTGCATTTAATAAATTTTTTAATATTGGAGCAGAAATAAATACCTGAAAGGATAAGGAAAAGGAAAAAAAAATTCCTTCTCTCTTGCATTTGTTTTACTTAAAACTGTGCTAGCCAAAGGTATAGGGAGTTAAGTCGGATGTAGAGAAGTGATGGGTAATTAAGTCTGTGTCATTTATTTTGTAGAAAGAAACAGCCTTTATCACAAATCATATTGCCTTTCCAGTCTCTCAAAAAGAACATTTTCACTTCGCCTTTTTCTCTTCAGTTATTAAAAATAAGCCCTCCAAATACAGAAACCAGACACAGTTACCTAAAGAAAAGAAAGCCTCTAATCCTCTCTCCAGGCATGTAGAGGAGCTGAGGATCCTTTACCTCTGCGGCTTTGTTAGTGCACCAATAACTGGAGCAAGATAAACTCTGACTGAACAAGCAATATGTTGATAGTGTCTGAGCAAAAGCTCCTGTGGTTCAGACAGCTGGGATCAAACCAGAGCACAGTGGCCTTGAGCCCAAGGCTTCCTTTATGCTGGCCCCATTCTTTCATCAGTGGTGTCCAAACACAGTCATTCTTGTCAATTTAGTTTAAATTTCTTTCCAGAATGGACTTTTAATAGGATCTGTGTTACCAAAGGATATACCTTACCAGAAAAGCAAATGTACTTATAACCATTAATCATCTGAAATGAGAATCATCATTATTATTTTTCTTGTTGCTGCTAACCCCAATACCTGGCATTTAAACTGTTCTTTTAACACTGAAAAGCATTTTCGTGGTTTTTTTTTCAATCACATAAATTCTAGAGCAACCTTGAGATACAGAGGTACATTTTCTTGTTTCCTCTCCATAAGTGAAGGAACTAGGAAATACAGAATACATATGACTTAGCCTAAAGTCATGACATTTTGTTGCAGTGTCTGAATTATAACCATAAACTTCAAGCTCTATGGTATTATTGTTATACTTACTGTTGTTTTCATATCTACCTGTAGGTCAAATGCCAGATATTTCTAAGGAAAAAAAATCCAAGTATCTCAAGATACTCACTGATATTTTGGTAAACAGGTGTAGCTATATACATATGTATATTTTTTCATACATTTGCCATAAAAACAAGCATACAAATACCTACAAGACTGTAAACTGCATTTTCATGTTTTTTTTCAACTAGGCATCTTTATCTTCCTGTGTACGTTTTGCACACTTTTCATATTATGTTCAAAATATAGATAACAAGATATTTTTAACTTCTTGGTCAAAGAGGTGGCAGACTTGTTAAGGATTCTAAAACATCCTGTCTACCTGTTTTTGAATCTCCCAGTTCCTCTTTAAATCGTTATGTTTTTTTGTAGGTCTTTCCTCTATAGCATCCGTAATTTAGTGAATGGTCCTAAATGGTGTGAATTTGATTTGTTTTTGTCAGAATACAGAAGCAAACTACCAATTTCTTTCCCACAGATTTAGATAGGAAACAATGGCATTGCTTATTATCTACCCAAGCTTCAAACAGATGAACAAACAAACAGAATCAATCTGCAGAGGCTGCTTTGGGAGCAGAGCACCTTTTCCCTGTGTCTACTAAAAGTACTGCAGCAATGACTCTTGGGGAGAGTTTGGCTTATTGTCCGGATTTGACTGCACTGAATGAAACACAAAGTATGAAGTCTACTTTTAGCAAACAGGTAAATTAATCATCATCACATTGATATTTATATAAGTAAAACATAAATAAGAGTCATAATTCTTATTTTACATCAGGTAATATTCTTCTTCATTTTCATTTCTACATTTCATGCTCAAAACACCACTAAAAGGCACTATTTTGAATTCTCATTTTTCCATAAGCAAAACAGGTCTTAAAGACATTAAATGATTTGTCCAATAGCACCAAGCCCAGAAGTGACAAAACCAGGATAGAAACCAAAGCAGACTGAGATCAGAGTCTATAATTAACCAACCTGCAATTAAAAGTATTATTTTAAAAAAGTTCCTCTACTTTAAAAAGTATCCCAAGTATACCTATAAATATGCAGAGTAGATAGAAAACTATTCTCAATAATAAATGTAACTAATGTTTATAAGAAATTTACTATTTGCCAGAAGTTCTTCAAATTCTTCATGAGTTGCTCTTAAAACATTATTCATATCAATTCTACACATGAAAAGTTTGAGGTACAGGAAAGATGAACAACTTTCCCAAGATCTCTTATCCAATACATGGTGGAGCTGGGAAGCAAATTCAGATAGTCAAACCTGAGTCCACAGGCTAAAACTCTCACCTACACTGTTTGTTATTAACATCAATTTCAATTTATGTGTTTTCTGTAGACAAAATAATGGTGGACAACAAAATTTCAATATACAGAATTAGTCTGCTTCCTCTAGAGGCCTGAAACTGAGACCAAATTTTATCTTATAGAGTGACAAACAAAATAACAAATAATGGTTGACTACTATGGATGGAAGTGTGTCTTTTCAAAATTCAGATGGAAGCTCTCTAAGCTACACTGTGAGATATTTGGAGATGGAGCCTTTCAGGAAGTAATTAAGGTTAAAGGAAAGCATAAATTTGGAACTCTAATCCAGAAATGACTGGCCTTTTATAAAAAGAAAGACATCAGGGACACAAATGCCCCCAAAAAGGACATAGTGAGAAGACTTATAGATAACCAAGCAGAGGGCCGCAGGAGAAAACAACCCTTATTACCTTTGGTTTGACACTTGTAGCCTCCAGAGTTGCAAGAAAAGAAATTTCTCTTTTTATGGCTACCCACTCCGCAGTACTTTGTTATGTTTGCCCTAACAGAATAAGATACTTGTCATATAAATTTTGGTAACTAAAGAACATGCAGGTATGATGCAGAAGGTCTTAGAAGAATTTTGAAAACGAAGTAGAATGATAGTGAAACACTTGTAGAGAAGGACAAGATAAGTTGTAGACCCTTCCATCATCAATTAAAATTTTTGACAGAAAATATCAATATACATTTACCTTACATTTATTTCATGCTAGGGATATCGTACCTGGCTAAAGCAGTAAAGAACTATCTTACTAGTTGTAACAACATTTAGTGACAAAATAGCAACTTCTATAAACATGGGAAAGATGGATTTGATTTGTAAACCAAATTATACACCTTTTAATTTTAAGATCCTAACTCAACTCATGAATCTTTCATGTTTAGTAATATCCTGTACATTAGAGATTTAAATTTTGTTGTGGTGTAACAGTGTCTGTATATGTTCAATTTCCATTACCCTTAATGAGTGTTCTGCTCAAACTGGTTTGTAAAAAGTTCACAGTGTGAACCGCATTTTGATTTTATGTAAAGATGAGATTCATCTCGTCATACCTCAAGCACCAAAGAGAATATAAAATGTGTATTTTAACACCATACCCATTTCTTACTACTGAAAAAAAATATGACTTGATGTCTACTCCAATCTTAAGAAGTACAACTTATTCAATTTATAAAACTCTGAAGATAAGGTACCATAATTTACAGACAATTTACTTGCTCTGAATCCTGCTTGAACTGTGGTTTTACACTGAGTGATTTTCTAATCTGTGCTCCAGCTTGTCAATTTTGTTGTCCATTCTAACAAGAAACATCCTCAGTGATGCATAATAATATCAGGTTTGTGAGTGTGAATAGACTTCACATCCTAGGGAGGGGCTGTTCTTAAAATATACCATTTACATAAAAATGTTATCAGATTTATCTTCTTTAAGATGGTGGAATGTGATGGACATTATTATCCAAAGTAAATGTATGAAGACACGAACTGCTGTGAATATACTTTACATACAACCAGAGATATGAAAAACTGTCCTCTATATGTGTAATAAGAATTGTAATGCAATCTGCTGTCATAAATAATAATAAAAAATTAATTTAAAAAAGATAGCAATAAATAGCTGGCATCCAATTTGGGTGAACTGAGTATAATTCCAGTTACAATTCTCATTAATGAAGATTACATAGATTTTAAAATATTTAGTGGATGTGGCCTGGGTTCGATCCTCAGCACCACATACAAACAAAGATGTTGTGTCCGCCGAAAACTAAAAAATAAATTAAAAAAAAAATATTTAGTGGACATTTTCTAACAGGATAGACCAAAGTGTTGCTCCTCTGTATATAATATATAGACTTTGGCATTCATCTATGAAATGTATATTGACAAGTTTGTCTTTGGCAGTATAATGCACAGTAAAATCAGGTCTTAAAGAGGATCATCTCTTCAGAAACTTCACAGAATGTTATTAGAGGTTCACTGATTATTGTTCAAAATGCTGTTATTTGGATGAATAGATGGAAGGGTAAGAAAATGATGGGATGGATAATGCATTAATGTTTTAATAAAATTTCATAAGACAACACAACTTCCTGAAGGCAATAGAACTTTACAGAGATCATAAATTATTTGAATAGAAGGCCAGTATAAGTAGACTGAAAATACTTAATCTGAATTAGTAACTGTTGGTAGTTACATTCTAGCAATTATACAATATGTTCTCAAATGACTTTTGTCTCCAAATACCAGTTTGGAATTATTCTTGAGGAATTTGCTAGATATTAGCACATATTGATATCTAAAATTTAATCATTTTAATTTGAAACAACATATATAAATGTTATATTTACTTAACAGAGAAACATTAAAGATATAATAGACCAGCATAATGTTGGTCAATTAACACTTAGAAAAATTATTTTCTTAGAGAAATCGTTATGTTTTCTAAAAGGGAATTCTTAAGATTTCAACTAATAATGACATAATTAGCCTAAAATAATTTTCTTACATCATATATCATTTGAATCAGTTTAATATGTAAACAATAGTTTAAACAATTATTTTTGCTCTAAGATGTTGATTAAAGTACATTATGTGATATGATAAACAACATAAACCTTTTGTTATCTGCTGCATAAATATCTTCCTGCATTTATCTCTCCCATACATACAGACCTAGGCACACCCTGCCTTTCTATCTTATTTTTATTCCTTTCTCCTCAGTATTATTTCTGAGTAGTTCTTGCTGAAGGAATACTTTGCAAAGCAAGGAAATTTGTGTTCAATTAAGGTGAATTCATTTGAATTTTTAATTTTTAATGGAATCCTGTTGTGTTATGAAATTGCATAAAACTTTTGGAATATTCCATTGATCATACATGTGAGAATATCTTTGGTACATTAATGGTCTGATCATTTCAGAATTGCATGTTTCTTTCAGTTTTGATATGGAATTCTCTTTCTGTACAGACATGAAAAATCTAGAAGTTAGTCTCAAATATTTATAGCTTCATTTTAAAAATTCTACCAAAATAGTTTTTGTTTATTATTCATATGGCAAATATGATTTTTGTTAATAATTTTGTTAACAATTATTTATTTAATAATCTATAAGATAATGAACTTCAGATTATACATGCATTTTTAAGATTCTTCTGATTCTGTTAAAAACAAAAATTTAGGTTTTAAAATGTGTACTGCCAAATTCCATAAACTTTGAAAGCTGATCCTTAGATTACTGATTTTTTTTTTATAATATACAAAGTAGATTGGTTGCATTAATTAAATTGGCTTGAAGCTTTCTGGAGATCTTCAATAACTTTTTTTAATTATAGCTTAATGTTTTCTTCTTGCACTTGCAAAATTGAAATTTCTTTCCTAATGGCTATGTTTTTTGTACTTGTTCTCTTGTTTCCCAAAAGAGTCATAGGATTCTCATTTGAAGTTCTGTCGATATTAGCTATCAGTAGCGACTTGGTCAAAAAAATTTTTATGCTTAATACTGCAATTTTCTGTGTTTCGTTTTTTATTGCTTCATGTAGTAGAAGTTTGAAATATGATAAAGAATAAAGAACTATATTTATGAAGTAGTAAAATTGGTAGCTTCTAAAATCAACACCTAAATATTTAGATAAAACACTAAAATACTAAGTGTTTTATGTTAAGTTGTACATCAGTATAACCTTAAAATATATACTATTTCTATGAATATGAATACTGGTGTTCATGCTACCAGAAAACCATATAATAAGGATAATATGTAGCACACCATGCAAACCCATCCAACTGTGTACTTTGGTTACTTTGTTTTGCTATTTGTTATCTTCTAAGAATATTAAAGAAAAATCTAGTTAAATTTATACCATAAATAATAGGATATTAATTTTAAAAATCTCAAAGTGTAAGTTATACTTTTATAATAAAATATCTGATGTAAACTTTATGCTGTTTCCACATGCAAAATGCCTTTTCTGATTTCATATAAACTTATAAATCTCTGCAGTTTCTGATACCCATACCTAAACACCCAATCACTGTTTTAAATTCATTTATATACAGAGCCTAAGAAGAGTAAGTGGAACATTTGGTTAACCACTAGAGAAGAGCACCCAAATAGGATTTAATTACTTAAGTTCTCAACAGCAACATAAGAAATGAAGAGTGGAGCCACAGGCATATCTGAATTTAGAAAAAAAAAAGTGGTGGAATTGAGAAGTATATCTATTGAAATACAAAAAAAAGAACTTCACAAATCATGAGATTATGTTGACTATTACATTAAACTCAGATAAAAAGATAATATGTAAAATGAACAGGTAGATCTATACAAATTATCTGGAATGCAGCAAGAAGAAATAAGGAGATAGAAAATACTAAAGATATGTTAATACATAGGGAGGGAAGAACTCCAAGGACTAGTTGTACTAGGATGAGAAAACAGAATGGAGGAGAGGAAATATTTAAAGGGATAACAGATTGTTTTTTCCCCACAATTGTTGAAAAGTCATACACTCATAAATTCAGAAAGCACAATAAGTCCCAAACACATATTTTTATAAAGTACATGCCTAGACCCAACATAGTGAAACTGCAAAACACCAAACCCTATTGTAAAAGCAACCAAAGTGGGGCTTGTATATTATCAGGGAAGCAAGACAATTAAGTACTTAGTACACATTTCAGCAGCAGCAATACACCCAAAATATGGTAGAACAATATATTCCCAAATTTCATCATCAACACAGAATAAGTACCAAGCAAAACTGACAAAAAACAGGATCAGGTGAAAAAGCTTTTAACGTAAACTGACTTGAAAAATAAAGCTGTAAAAGGATGATCTTAAAGAAGGAAAATGATTCCAAAAGGATGAATTGAAATCAAGGAGCCAGTGAGCAAAAAAAAAAAAAAAAAAAAAGAAAGTAAATTATGTAAATTTAAGATGGTGTTTGTTTAAAACTATTATAATGAAACAAATGTTTATAACAGGTAAAAATATTAGTAAATGCAAATTTAAAGACATCATTGTGATTTAAATAATAAAACCATGATTCTTTCATGATGCTAAAACATTTTTCTTTCAAAATTTCACAAAAATAAACACACATTTAACTGTGTATATATTCATGCCCAATAAAGTACTCACTTTACTGGTGATAATAGAGAAAACAACTTATCCAAATTAGCTGAGTACATATTTAATTTCCTTTCAATAATTTTCTTTCGATGGTTATATTTTAG
Organism: Ictidomys tridecemlineatus; assembly: GCF_052094955.1. NCBI lineage: Eukaryota > Metazoa > Chordata > Mammalia > Rodentia > Sciuridae > Ictidomys > Ictidomys tridecemlineatus. The sequence goes on from NC_135487.1 coordinate 56,786,883, forward strand.
ATGTCAATAATATGACTGCTAATCAATATTAATACATGCAAAAAAACTGCATTAGTTGCTATTTTTGCCTAATTGACAGTATCTCCACTAGAATTTGCTATATGTACATGAGGTTTGTAAGAATCTCTGATAAGCTATTCTTTAATGTCAGTTTAATGCAATATTAGTGCTACTGTGGATTTATCCTTCTGTCATCCCACTTTTCTACTATATTTCACTAATCTCTAATTTCTTTCGAGTCTAATGCTGAAATATCTTTCAAAAATAATTTTTCCTATTCCCACAACTACTAACCTAGTTGGAAACTTGTTTTTCTTCCTCCTAGCAGTAAGTTAAACACTGTCCTGACTTCAACATCTTCACTCTTTAGTTGTTTTTCTCTCAGTCCTCCTCTTTGCTAGAAATGTTCTGAAACAATTTAAATATCATGCTCCCTTGGTTACAAAACTTTAAATGGTTACTGTGAACTTCAGAATGAAATTAGAACTACTCATCCAGTATTATTTTTTTCCCAGTACCTTCTAAACACTTCATATAAATGTGTTTTACTTTTATTAATGTCAGTTACTACTACTGAAATAGTCTTTCCTCTTTGGCAAATTCCTATTCCTCTCCTAAAATCCAGTTCTTTTTAAGTCCCCTCAGTTATAAGAAACCCCAAAATGCCAGTCTGGGTTTATTATATCTTTTGTAACATCATTACATTTCTTCATGCCCTTCAAATATATTTTTAAAGTACTGAATTGTGGCCACTTGCAGTGATGCATAACTATAATCCCAATGGATCAGGAGGCTGAGGCAAAAGAATCCCAAGTTCAAAGCCACTCAGCAAGGCCCTTAGCAACTTAGCAATACTCTGTCTCAAAAAATAAACAAAAAGGGCTGTGGATGTGACTCAGTGGTTTAGGGAACCTGTGTTCAATTCCTTCTGTGTGTGTATACATATACATGCAAATTGGATTGCAGGTAGAAAAAGTTATTTGTCTCCACTTTCAGATGTTTGAAGATTATTTCAGAACTGTTTGAAGCATTGAATTTTCAATACCTACTATGGTGACTGAAACAAAGGGTCCAACAGGAAATGGCTTTTCATACCAGTGCACAGCCTTTAAAATATTTACATAATTAAAATAATATGAAGTTAACCGGTAAGGTTTATCTACAACAAACTGCATAAAAAGTGCATCAAAAGGTAATGCTTTTTCAATAGGATCATTTTTTTCCATTAAACATTGATAACTTGGGTGAACAGTTCCACAAATGAAATTCTGGAGAAACAAATGAAATATTTTTGCATATAAGCCTTTCCTAAGAATAAAAGCTTTGCCCTTTGGATTCACTAAAGGACTACTATAGCAAAATTAGAAAAAAAAAAAGTTCAAAAATAAAAAGTGGCATGAAAAAGAAAACTGGTACCAAACTAGATTGAATTGGATAAATGTACAAATAACCATGCTGATATTACTCAAGTTTATTCCTTGGTCAGTGATTATAAGTTCCTCAAGTTATAGTTTTCTATACACATTTGCTACAAAATAAGTTAGGTTTCCTTGTGCTTTAGCTACATTTATAAAGATTAACTATATTGCTACTTAGATTATTCTTCACCATGTTTTATTTATTTATTTATTGAATGTAAATGTATCACATATATTAGTTGGGATAGAAAAAAAATCACATGTCTCTATTCACTGCTCTTTCAGATTTTAGAAGGCATTTCTTTCCCTCTGTTCTTGGCAGTGAAAAAGGAATTTCTGGGCTTCTACTCCTATGACATTAAAGGAACATCAGCTTTTGATATAAGGGACTATGGTTTGAATCTTAAACATCTCCCAAAGTCCATTGGTTGTAGGCTTGGACCCCAGTGTGATTCTATTGGGCGGAGCTATGGATCTTCCCAAGGTGCATTATGGGAGGTTCTTAGGCCTCTAGGGGCTGCTCTCAAAGGGGATTTTAGGAACCAACTCACTTTCTCTTCCTCTCTGGCATCCTGGTCATGAGGAGAGCAATTTGCTGTGTCACATGCTTCTCACATGGCCATTTGTCACTCTTATCAAAGACCAAGGAGTTGGTCTCATATTTGATTGGAGTCCTGTCAGAGCCTTGAGCTGAATAAGTCCATTCTCTTATAAGATAATTATCTCAAGTATTTCATTATAACAATTCAAAGTTGATTAATACCTAAGGGAAAGTCATTAATTTGACATTATTTGAAGATAATATGGTAAATTCCTGAATACCTATTCAAAATTGTTAATAAGCACAGATTTTAAATACTTTGTAAACTCTCCCAAAATGTTTTTATTTTTACTTTATTTTATGTTTTTCAAAAAGGACTCTACAATATAAAATTTATGAAAGATAAGTTATCATTCTCAATTTCAAAAATACTCAAAAAATGGTGTTTTTCCATTTTTTTGTCTTATTATTTTTTATTCTAAATTTATTATTTCAAACAAGTTCATTAATTCCTTTGCCCTTAATATTTCTAATTTAAATAACTGGGAAATCTTTTCAAATTCATGTATTTGTAATAGATATTTTAACAGACATTCCAAAATTCAACTGTGAAGATATAAATATGGATAATATTAAGCCTAAAATATTACATGTTTAACTCATTTTTACCTCCAATAGATATAACTTTTGAACCATGGAATAAAATGAGTTCACAATTTTCTCTATAAATTTCTTTAATATAATTGCAGATATTTTTTGAAATATTGCCATATTTCAAGATTCCGAATAGGTTTAGGGAAGCTTACCAAATATTTATTTTTAAAAATTAGAGATCCACAAGATTGTAATTAAAGTTGAAAAAGTAAGAAACAAATAACTGATATAGGTTTTATTAATTTTTTAAAAAGTTTGTTCTCTATCTGTTGTTTAAAAGCATGCTTGCCTACACACTGTTACAGAAAAGCAGGTCAGTCTGGTGAGTTACACTACTTTTACTCTAAATTTTGATTTACTAAAAAAAAAAAAGAAAAAAAAGCCTAAAACAATCGTCTTCTAAACATTGCACTATGAAAGTATAAAGATTACATACTGGAAGTAAAACAATTAATATGTGTACTGTAGCTTTTCTTTATGTTTCAAAATAAAAAATGTTGAGCTCTCAGACATAATTTTAAAAAAATTTTCAGCAGTGTCAAGCTGTGAAGCATCTATAGCTCATCTGCATATCCTAATTTTCATCCAAATTTTTATGGTGCTGACCATCTGGATGAATGAATGCTACAGATGACTACCCAGGTCCTTTCAACAGAAGCTAAAGTTATTCCTGCTGCTATGGAAAAATATATTTTGGTTGAGCCTTAGGAAGTCCATTTGTCAACATGCTGCAAAGTGGAAATGTGCCTGGGGATGTTCTATACAGAAATTTTCCTCTATATATTAACTTTAGTGCCTTTTAACTGTATGAACAAGAGTAACTCTTTCTACATATGAGTAAAAAGATTAAATAACTAAGATTAGAGTCAGAGTACTTGGGTTTAACTCAGGATTTAACAGTTTTCCTGCTTGTTGAGTTTTGCAAATCTCAAATGTTCTAAGTTCTAGTTTCTTCATCTTTTAAAAAGGATAACAACACATAGTTAACAACATTGGTTTAAGAACCAAATCAAAGAGTCTAAATAAAACAAAAAATAAAAGATTTTCATTTATGAAGATTAAGATTGATAAACTTTTGTAAGACTGATCAAGAAAATAGACAAGTTCAAATACACAGAAACATCTACTGAAAGGCAAAGAATAAATACATAAAGCAGTAGCAATGTTTGAGATCATAAACTACTTTATGCAAATATACATATGGAAATTAAGATGAATCAGATTATAGGAAAAAATTTATCAAAATTGACAGGATTAAAGAGAAAATATTACTAGTTCTATAACAATCAAATACTATGAATCTGATGAATACACACTTATATAACAAAATAGACTTATAAAATATCTATAGAATGCCATTAGTAATAAGTAAAAAAATATATAAAACTAGGCATCATTCCAAAGATTAATGTCTTATAAATCTACATATTAATGATAACTTGGAGTAACTCCTGCACTGGCAAAAGTGTAGACTGTGGAACCAATTTGTGGAGGAAGTTCATTAATACTTAGTAAAATCAAAATAGTACATATAGTTCCTGCAGCGATTTCACTTCTAGATATCTTCCCTAGAGAAAATCTTTCACATGAATACAAGAGGACACAGGATGGAATGTTTTGCTGAAGCATTGTAAATAAGAGCAAGTAGATGAAACACCTCTAACAGTCTCGCAATTGAAGAGATAATTAACCTCCTATTTATTCATTTCATATAATACTATATAGACATCAAGCCACATCTTCTTATTAACAGGGGGCAAATCAAAAATATAGCATGTCCACTGAAAAAAGCAAGTTGAGATTATATACACCTCTTTGTGTCATTTTTCTACATTTTAAATATAAAGCACACCCACATGTATGTTATTATGTGTGACTCACATCAGCTTTGGGATAAATACTTTTATATATATCTTTGTTATCTGTAAGAATATAAATTACATACAAATCAAATGACAAATATTACTTTTTGTTTAATCAAGTGTTATGTGTTTGTCATATTACTGAAAATGTTTTGTTTACATGGTTTCATAATTTAAAAGAAAGGTAATTTGTATAGGAAAAAATATCTATAAAACACATTAAGAGCTGAAAATCATAAACTCATGAATATTTAAACTGATCTGTGATAAAATAAGTCATATCTAGCATGATTTATTCTGGTATCTAGTTGTAGTTTCTAATTTCATATCCCACTAATGTGAAGTAGGGTCTATTAATAAATGGCTTATTCCAGGGTCTGGATCAAGAGCTATGTAAGGTGAGTCTGCCATGTCTCATTGTGTGAGACAGTAAGGTAACTACTGAAGAGTAGGGAAATCATGTGATAAGAAGGCAAGAGCTGTCCTTTCTGGTTATGGACATAAAGTTATCAGTGGTTAATAATCATTAATATGCCTTTTTAAATTATAAGTATTGGGCTGGGGATGTGGCTCAAGCAGTAGTGCGCTCGCCTGGCATGCGTGTGGCCCAGGTTTGATCCTCAGCACCACATACCATCAAAGATGTTGTGTCCGCCGAGAACTAAAAAAAAATAATAAATATTAAAAAATAAATAAATAAATAAATAAATTATATGTATCTATTTGATGCAAGTTTCTAGGTAGATGGTTTCATCTCCTATTCTCCCATACCTCCATCCAGATGCTTAAACAATGTTTCAAGGAGATAGGGAATTAGCAAGCCTATTTTTATCTGCACTAAACTATGTCTTCCAACCTAGTACACCTCTGTAATTTTGAACTATTTCACCTTAATTTTTTGTTCTTTTTTTTCAATTGGTTAAAAACATTCACTGGGCACCCTCAAATACTCTATCAGTATGTTTTGGCTAGAGCACCATGAATAAAATGTCAATTGAAAGATCGGCAGCAGCAAGGTAGAATGATGGGGTTCTATAGCCTTCTTCACAGGTAATCTGAAGACAAACAGAATTGTCAGTGTAGGGGCATCTTTCAGTTAGAAAGGACAACTTGACATCATGGTCTAACTTCTTTCTAAATTATTACAGTTATTACTAGAGTTGCCTCTTAATTACATTCAGAAAGGCTTGAATTTGAAATGATTTGTCCATCTTTAAAACTTTTGCGGAGTAACCAAAATGAGGAAAACAGAAAATAATTTCGCCTAGATAATCTAGCTTAAAACTAAGCTCAGTCCAGCTGGACCCAAACCCCCACCTGACTTCACAGTTAAAGGCAATTTTTTATAAATTATTTCTTACATACATGACAATAGTGAAGTGCATTACATTCTTAATTATCCATTCACAGCATTTTTTTCATAACTCTGTATATAGAGTATGTTCACGCCAAATTATGCCATTATACATGAGCTCTTATTTTTTTTGCATCACAATTCTTTTTTTTTTTTTGTTTTTTCATATTTATTTTTTAAAAAATCCAGAATGGATCAAAAAGAACAATCTCAAGGATGTAGGTGCCAGATGCGCCAGAGGGTAGCTAGAAAAGTATGCCTTAGGAACATTAGGGATTTAAGAACTACCTTATTTTAAGCTACCTAACATAAATAGCTTAGTTTTCCACTGACCAGCTTCCTCTGTCCCACCTATTACAACTGTAGCACAGCTAGCTCTCTTGCACTGCAAGGCCTCAGCCGAAGGACCCCGAGTACACATCGGCTATTACAGCAGTGCTCATCACAATTCTTAATACACCTTTATACCACAATTTATCATCTGTCTGTTTGTATATAAGGTATGTTGACACCAAATACACATCTTCATACATGAATTTTGTATAATGATGACCATCTCCTTCCACTATCCTTGCTATTCTCTTTCTCCCTCCTTTTCCCTCCCACCCCTATTCCCTATCTAGAGATAATTTCCACCTATGCTCTTCCTCCCTACCCCACTTTGAGTCACCCCCCCCCCTTATATCAGAGAAAACATTCAGCATTTGTTTTTTTGGGATTGTCTAACTTCACTTAGCATAATCTTCTCTAATGCCATCCATTTCCCTGCAAATGCCATGATCTTATTCATTTTTAGTGCTGAGTAATATTCTATTGTGTACAAATGCCACCTTTTTTTTAATCCATTCATCTACTGAAGGACATCTAGGTTGGCTCCACAGTTTAGCTATTGGAAATTGTGCTGCTATAAACATTGATGTGGCTGTGTCCCTGTAGTACGCTGTTTTTAGGTCCTTTGGGTATAGTCCAAGAAGAGGAATAGCTGGGTCAAATTGGGTGCACCAATTTGCAGTCCCACCAGCAGTGTATGAGTATACGCCCCCCCATCCTCGCCAACACTTGTTGTTTGTCTTCATAATGGCTGCCATTCTTATTGGGGTGAGATGGTATCTTAGAGTAGTTTTGATTTGCATTTCTTTGATTGCTAGAGATGATGAGCATTTTTTCGTCTATTTGTTGATTAATTGTATATCCTTCTCTGAGAAGTGTCTGTTCAGGTCCTTAGCCCATTTGTTGATTGGGTTATTTGGGTTTTTTTGCTGCTTATCTTGTTGAGATCTTTATATACCCTAGAGATTAGAGTTCTATCTGATGTGTGAGGGGTAAAAATTTGTTCCCAGGATGTAGGCTTTCTATTCACCTCATAGATTATTTCTTTTGCTGAGAAAAAAAAAAAACCTTTTTAGTTTGAATTCATCCCATTTGTTGATTCTTGGTTTTAATTCTTGTGCTATAGGTGTCTTATTAAGGAAGTTGGGGCCTAATTCCACATGATAAAGATTAGGTCCTACTTTTTCTTCTATTAGACACAGAGTTTCTGGTCTAATTCATAGGTCCTTGATCCATTTTGAGTTAACTCTTGTGCATGGTGAGAGATAGGAATTCAATTCATTTTGTTGCATATGGATTTCCAGTTTTCCCAGCACCATTTGTTGAAGATGCTATCCTTTCTCCAGTGCATGCTTTTGATACCTTTTTCTAATATAAGAAAGTTGTAATTTTGTGGGTTAGTCTCTGTGTCCTGTATTCTGTACCATTGGTCTACCAACCTGTTTTGGTGCCAGTACCATGCATTTTTGCTACTATTGTTTGTAGTATAGTTTAATGTCTGGTATAGCAATACCACCTGTTTCACTCTTCCTGCTTAGAATTGCTTCAGCTATTCTGGATCTCTTGTTTTTCCAGATGAATTTCATGATTGCTTTTTCTATTTCTATGAGGAAGGCCATTGGGATTTTGATCAGAATTGCATTGAATCTGTATAGTGCTTTTGGAAGTATGGTCATTTTAATAACATTAACTCTGTCTATCCATGAGCATGGCAGACCTTTCAATCTTCTAAGGTCTCTTTCTATTTCTCTCTTTAGGGTTCTGTAGTTTTCATTGTATAGATCTTTTACCTCTTACATTAAGTTGATTCTCAAGTTTTGTTTTTTTTTTTTGAGGATATTGTGAATGGGGTAGTTTTCCTCATCTCCTTTTCAGAGGATTTGTCACTGATATACAGAAATGCCTTTGATTTATGGGTGATGATTTTATATCCTGCCACTTTGCCAAAATCACTTACTAGTTCTAGAAGTTTCCTGGTGGAGTTTTTTGGGTCTTCTAGGTATAGAATCATCAGCAAATAGTGCTAGTTTGAGTTCTTCTTTTCCTTTAGTTATTCCTTTAATTTCTTTTGTTTGTTTAATTGTTCTGGCGAGTGTTTCAAGAACTATGTTGAATAGAAGTGGTGAGAGAGGGCATCCCTGTCTTGTTCCAGATTTTAGAGGGAATACCTTCAGTTTTTCTCCATTTAGAATGATGATGGCTTGAGGCTGGCTACCTCCACCACCCTGAGGGCAGAGAATCAAGCTTGGGATAGAAGCAATTCTTATACTTTACTAACAGTTAAAGCCCAAACAAAATTCTCAGACTCAAAAGATAGAGACAAAAAGAGAAGGAACCATTCCCTCTCATATCCAAGTTCTACTCTTAAAGATATAGTTTCCTGCAGTATGGAGATTCCTGGGAAAGCTGGGAATGGATCCACCATTTGACCCAGCTATCGCCCTTCTCAGACTATTCCCTGAGGACCTTAAAAGAGCGCACTATAGGGATACTGCCACATCAATGATTATAGCAGCACAATTCACAATAGATAGACTATGAAACCAACCTAGATGCCCTTCAATAGATGAGTGGATAAAAAAAATGTGGCAGCTATACACAATGGAGTATTATGCAGCAGTAAGAAATGACAAAATCAGAATTTGCAGGGAAATGGATGGCATTAGAGCAGATTATGCTTAGTGAAGCTAGCCAAGCCCTAAAAAACAAATGCCAAATGTCTTCTTTGATATAAAGAGAGCCACTAAGAACAGAACAGGAAGGAAGAGCATGAGGAAAAGACTAACAGTAAACAAAGACGAATGGGGGGAGAGAAAGGGAGAGAGAAGGGAAAGCATATGGAAATGGTAGGAGACCTTCAATGATACACAAAATTATAAGAGGTTATGAGGGGCAAGGGGGAGGGTAAAAAAAAAAGGGAGAGAATTGAACAACAGCAGAGGAGGTAGAGAGGGAAGATGGGAGGGGAGGGGAGGGGAGGGTGGATAGTAGGGGATAGGAAAGGTAGCAGAATACAACAGTCACTAATATGCCATTATGTAAAAAATGTGAGTATGTAACAGATGTAATTCTGCAATTTGTATTTGGGGTAAAAATGGGATTTCAAAACCCAGTTGAGTCAAATGTATGAAAGATGATATATCATGAGCTCTGTAATGTTTTGAACAATCAATAAAAAATGAAAATATGAAAAAAAGAAATAGTTTCCTTGTTTAGACATGAGCTTCTCACCTTCTTGAATGACAACTCCTACTGATTTAGAGATTATCCATACCAGTGTATTCCATGAAGTGTAAACCAAAGTAATCAGTGGCGTCAGCAGGAAAGATATTTCACAAAGTGACATATTCTTTATAAGTGGCCATTACATAATCATGGGATTGCTCTATTACAAATAACTTTGACAAGTGCACGTACAATACCACCATTAGTCAAGCATTATTTAATATCACTATAGAGCTCTGTGCTATTAGTGTAATTTTCTGTACTATTCTAAATTAGTAGACTTTTAAATTATCACAGTGAAAATATTCCTGTTTACCTAAACCCTATCAATCCAATAAACAGGAAGGTTAGTGAAATACCCCCACCCTCCAGTGTTTTCACTACTATATTCACTGAAAAGAAACATCCTTATCCATCTGACTTACATGAGAATCATATAATGAGGTAAACAAAAGGGGCATTGACAAAACACAGAGTCTACAAATTCCCATTCTTTGCTTCATAAATGATTAGCTGAATAGACTGAAATAGGAACTCTACCTGCTACCCAGCACCCTACCCCCATAGGTTTGAATTACATGATATCTATCTAAGGTCTTTAATTTGCTGACTTGTTTGATGGCAGATAGATTTCTTGGCTTACATATGTGAGCCAGTTCTTACAGTAATATATAATACCCCCCCCTCTCCTGTGTGTGTGTGTGTGTGTGCATGCATGCACATATATAATTAGTTCTATTTCTTTTGAAGAACCCTAACTAATTCACCATATGACAAACTGTGGTAAATGAAAGCAAAACAGGATCAGTATTCAATATCTAGTCACTATCAATAAAAAGTGTGCTTTTCTCAGGACTTTTCCTCCTTTCTGTTGATGAAATGTGAATATAACGTCTGCAGTTGGAGCAGGCACACTAGACAATGGGATGTCTTGAGGAAGCTGAGGATAGGGAAGCAGCAAGGTAGAATGATGGTGTTCTATAGCCTTCAGAGAAACTAATGCCAACTGAACCACATTATTTAAGCTCTCCTTTTCTCCACATAAATCTCTACTAAAAAAAGTTATAAAGAAAAAAAATCAAAATCCTTACCACTTCAGGGTAAATGAATAATTATTTTTAAAATTATTCTTTCCTAAGTCAATCACCAAGAAAAGAAAGTGAAATTACTAGAAAAAAACAGAGGATGGTCTTTAGAAATCAGGATAAAGCATCTATTGATTTAAGTCATTTTCTACAGTTCTAATGCAACAAATAATTATAAATAATCAGAATACAGTGGAAATGCAGAACAACTAATGACTACCCTGTTGAAAAGATGCACATTTCTTGTTTATTAGCTTGGAACTAACAATGTCTAGTTCAAGAGAGTATAATTCTAACATCTCTGTCCATTAGACAGCCTGTCTTTTCATCCATGATCAACTGTGAGTACTAATTTACTACTCCCTAATTTAACCCAAAGAGTTATCCAAGTCACATAGTAAAAATTCAGACACAGCAAAGATGCCAAATGTAATTTACTGGCAAAAATAAAATCCAGAAAAATCACCTACAGCATTGCACCTTCAGTAAGTTTAGTTCACTATAAGACCAGAAAAAAGACTGAAAAATGACCAGAAAATATGAACACACTATGTTTCAACCTTTTACTTTTGAGCTAAAAATCTCATTAAAATTCATACATGATTTATCAGAAAAGACATATACAAATATTCATATACATATGTAAAAACCATAATCTTGAAGACTAGAGATTCTAAGGATCTAGTCTTGTTTTGGGGTTGTGTTTAAAATTTCACTGATATCTGTAGGAAGAATATGTTCTTATTTATACTTGAAATTTCACTATCAGTGTATATTAAAATCAAAAGGATATGAATATTTATATTAATTTATTAACACATATACTAATGAACCCATATATTAATATTACTTTATCTCCATTTCAAAATGTAGCTCTTGCTTCTGAATAGACAATTTGTTCAAATGATGAGTTTATTGTAATACATATAAAATTGAAAAATTCATAATACTTCTAAAAACATGGATTTTTAATAGATATGCCAATGGTAACTTTAACAGGAGATATTTGTGTAGGCACTTATGTGTGTATATACATGTGTATATACACACAAACATATATATACACAGATATATATATACAGATATATATATATATATATACAGATATATATATATATATACAGATATATATATATATATATATACACACACACACACATAAAATCTTCTTAAATGAAATGTGTCATATATCTATAACGAAAAGAATATAAATTCAAATTAAAACATGAAAAATAATTTCAGAATCCCTAGTACTCTTTAGTTCATTTAGAAATATGGATGAGTGATTTCTGTGTGATATACATATAATAATGTAATCTTGATAATTAAGAGTTAAGATTCATAAACAACCATACACTATTTCATCAATTCTATATGACAGTAAATTCCTTGTAATTAGTATACCAGTGGGAAGAGTAATACGCCAATTAAGTAAGTAATTGTCACAGTTATCAAAAGCTCATAGAAAAAATATTTGGTTATCTGGGAATTATTTTTATCTGATTTTTAAGGATAAAAAGCAGTACCAGACATAAGGACAAATCAGTCCTACTTTACAATCTTACTACAATAACAAAGAAAGAAATACAGAAAATTCTCTATTTTCTCTTAAGGATCTGACAACCAAAACAATGCCAGTCATTATAATAAATATCTGCTTATATGTATTTCATGTTTCATAACCAGTCATTACAAATTTAGGTAAGATGAGCCAAATGAGTATTAAAAAATATTCAAAATTTGGAGAATTGTCTTTGAATTCAGAGTAATTAAGGAACAAAGACCAAAACATGCCTCTATAATTTTCTATCATATTGAAGAGAATCCCAAAGTCTGCTTTTGAATACTAAAAGATGCTTCTATATATTCAAAAGTATTCTGATAGTTTCAAAACAACACTCTCTCTCTCTCTCTCTCTCTCTCTCTCTCTCACACACACACACACACACACACACACACACACACGCAAAAAAAATTTCCAAGATTGAATTGTGTATTTGAATAAATATCTATGGTTTCTTTCACTAGATAGAACCATTACTTATTTTTTTCTCTCTCTCTCCCTGCTTTCTTTCTTCCATTCTATCACTTTTCACATAGGATCTCACTATGTTGCCCAGTCAGGCCCCAAAACTCCTGGGCTCAAAGAATCCTCCTAACTTAGTCTCCTAAGGAACTGGTATTCAAGCAAGGGTCACTGCCGCAGAATAGTTAACTTGTTTGTGTCAAAAACCCTCTAAGTGATTTAAGTAGAAACCTATTATTAATCGGGTTTGCCTTGTTTGGGCAAAAAATGATCTGTATAATATTCATATTTTGCTGCTATTATTATTGATTTTTTCACCTGAGATTTGATATTATAAATTCATTCATTTATCAATCTTCTAGGGTTAAATATTAGGATGTCTTGAAATTTAAATATATTATATGATATTATGAAACATTGAAAGTAAAGCAATCTTGTCATTATAAGCTTTTAGTATTTCAAATGTATTAACCATTTATGTACAAATATTCAAATAGTTACTTATTGAGAAAAAAATACATATTCCAGAAGTATATCTTCAAAACTTATTACAGTGATTCAACGTTTTTTCGGGTTCATGAATAATATACAAAATTAATTAATTTACTTTAAAATTGCTTTCCTAGAGATTGAAAATAAAAAGAACATGATATGGCACCTGTGGACAAGGATTTCATATTTAAATATAGAAGATAGATATTTAAAAATATCAAAAACAAAATGAATTAAGTACTAGGCACTACACTTAGATAACAAATGGAATGTTTCAAAGACAAAAAAGAGGGGCTCGGTTTGTGCCTCAGTGATAGAATGCTTGCCAGGCTAGGTTCTAGCCTCAGTACCACATTAAAAAATAATAAAATAAATAAATAAATAAAGATATTGTGTTCATCTACAACTAAAAAAAAATTATAAATGAAAAAGACAAGGGTGGTGGTTAAGAAACAAGATTATAGAATTATATGCCTAGATTTGGATTCTGGTATGACCATATATCAGCTATAGGGTTACAATTTCCTCATTTGTGAAATAGGATAAGAGGAACCACTTCACAGCATTGTTGCAAGGTTTGAATGACATGAAGCATGAAAAGTGTTTATGGCAGAAACACATACTTGGAAAACATTTGGTAAATGGTAACTACAACTAGATTTTCCTGGCAGAATCAAGGAAGGTTTCCTAAAACTTTCATGGTATGACTTGGGCTCTACATTTTGACATTATGACTGGAATGAATGAACATATAAAAGAATGAATGTACACTTGAGTCTCCAGTGGGGAGAGGAGATTTCAGACCATGGGATGGGTTAAAAAATAACAACAACAAACAAAAAAAAGACGGAGGCATGAAAGATCAGGTTCAAAGAAACAGGTTTTGTGAGGTTCAATAGAGAATTGAAGAGAAGCTGCACTATGGTTAGGTTTTCGACTCTCGGACACTTTTAGTTTCCAGTCAGGAAGATGCAGGCAGGCAGGACTTGGGTTTAATTTAGGAAACACACACACACACACACACACACACACACACACACACACAAAACAGAGTGATAAAGAAAGACATTGTGATCCTAAAATCTACATTTAGTACATTCTGGAGAAACCAATCAAACTGCATGGTGTTTGAGCACAATAAGGCTTTCTCAAGTCATACCTAATCTGAAAGCAGAAGATTGCCTGAAGAATAAAGAGGGCTTGATGCAGTTTCCCTATGCCCACTCTCAGCATTTAAATATATCTCCCCTTGTATCAAGGATTATGAGATTATTTTATGAAATTTGAAATCTAAAACAAATCACAGAAATTACATACTCCCAAACCTTCACATAATTTTTCTTTACATCTCCCTGTAGGTTCCGTTTTTTGCACTTAACCATATCTTGATTAATTTGACTCCATTAGTCTATGAGTCTCCTAAAAGTAAATAATGTCTCCTTTTTTATGTTCATCATTTTATCTCAGTGTACATAATGGCTCAACACAGAGCAAGACACGTGAAAAGTAAATATTAACTGAAAAAAATATATGGTGAAACTGAGGCCAAGGGTGTTTGGTACTATGACTTAATAAATATGTCTAGTGAGTGACATGATTTGGATCTAAAAGCAACTCTCCTGATTCTTATCTTATGATTTCTTCATCATTATGTATTATGAGTATCCCCTGACACCTCTTCTTAGCCACGCCATGTACTTTCTCAGGAGACCTTATTAGATATCTCTGAAACTTTTGTGTGAATGACTGCATCAATTGGTTTAGTTGGTCATAAAGCAGACTCAGAGAAGATTTGAATTTGAAGATTTTTAATGAGATACAGCTGTGTAAACAAAGAAGGACAGTTATCAAACATTAGCTTGACCAGTTTCTCAATTGACCTAGACCTATATCCAGGATCTCCATTCTATGCTCATGGAAATAAAATTGATCAGTGTATTTTGCAACCCAAAATCAGGGAACGTAACTATTTCTTGCCTTCTCCACACAGGTAGGCTGAGTTATTTGAGCAGCAAGGACTAGAATTAGGATGGAGAGAGAAGCTAAAGAAAGAGATAGGGAAAGAAATCCTTAATAGGCTTCTCCTTAGAAAGTGACAGGTATTATCAAACACACTGTTCAATAACTATTTGATGATACTTAAGATGATAACAATAAAAATTGACATTAAAGCAAGGAATATTAATGACTATGTTAACTTCCTTGAGATTACTATAACAGATCTGAGAAGATCATCTTATAAAGAAAAAAAAAAGTTTGTCTTTTCTCAGTTTGGGAGGTCAAGTCCATGACCATTTTATGCTGTTTTATTTGGGCCTGTGGCGAGGTAGCATATCATGGGAGAAGCCCCTGGTAGAACAAAACCACTCACAAGACGGCAAAGAAAAACCAAAAAAATGGGCAAGGGTCCCACTATTCCCTCCAAGGGCATGCCTTCAAAGACTTGTGACTAGGAGTCACTTCTTAAATATTCCATAATTTCCAACAGCATCACCCAGGAAATCAGGCCTTTCACACAGGAACCTTTGGGAGACATTCAAGATCCAAACTATAGCAAAGTTATTGCAATTCAAATATTTTAATGAATGTATTAATTTGTGTGTATCCTGCTTTATGTACCTATAACAATTCACTTTCCATATAGAGGCATATATTATTCTCCTCAACCAAAATTCCATCTTCATATTAAAGACACTGTGTTATCTGAGGACACACAAAAGAAATCTTCAATCTCTTATACGGGTCATTTTTATTTCCTTAGCAAATCTTCTCCCTGGATTATTCATGGATAAGAATGAAAACAGATCCTGTACATGATGAAATGCTATGCTTACAAAACAACGACAAAAACAGAAGAAAACTCTGGATCATACTGACAGAAACTGCAATCTCATTTAATGCCTTGGCATTACTGTCTCTAAAATATTGCTTAATTGTTTTCTTAGCCAGTCTTTATATTTATTTCAAGCTTAACTTCCTTCACTTAAAGACAAAAGAAATGATGACCCAAATCAAGCTAAAACCTAAAGATTTACATGTATGCCTCAATGTTGGAACACAGAACTCTGCAGTGTATGTCTTACTATTATAGGTTAAGTTGTCATTTCTTTCATCGTAGTGATTATTTTATCCAAAACACAAAGTGTGCTATGAATTTCATTTTTAAACATGAACTGAAAAATCAATGAAAACATTAATAATCCATGATTTTAAAATCTTGGATCAATATTCTGCATTATAGAAACAAATTAACTATACTGACTCGACTCTATTTATAATTGAAATATTTGCTATAATTTAAAAATAAAAAAATAGGAAACGATAGAGGCTATGTTATTCTTTCTAAATAAATTTGAAAATTAGATATAAAACAACTATTAGAATCAGAATATATAAAGAAAAATATCATCCAATTTTTTTTAATAACAATGGACATTTGTTCAATGCCTCCCAGTAAACATTTGCTCCCCTCTCATAAGCATTCTGTTTTGAGGGAGAGAGGGAAATTCTTTCTATGCTTTGATTCTTTCAAAAGGCTTTCTCTAGAGCAGTTTCAGATTCACAACAAATTGGGTGGAAAGTAGAGAGTTCCCACAAATCCCTAAGCCCTGTGTGTGTCTTTCTCCCACTGTCAATATCCTGAACCAAAGTGATACATTTGTTAAGATTCCATGAACCTACACTGACCTCCTTATTAACCACAGACCATGCTTTACACTGTGTGAACTCCTGGTGTACATTTTGTGGGTTTGGAAAATTTTATAATGACTTGTATCCACCTCTATATTATAATTGCTGGAGAGTTCCACTGTCTTAAATATCCTCTGTGCTCTGTCTGTTTCTTGTTCCCTTCTTCAGAGAGCAGCTTGGCCATCTCTTCAGGACTATTTAAAGCTTAACCTTGTTGGTGAAGCTTCCTCTGGACATTCTATTTAAAAGTGTAAAGTGCACATTTTATCTTGTAATTCTAAACACCATTTTCTTAATCATTTTTCAATTATAATCATCATCAAGATTATTTTTATTTTACATTTTTAAAAAATCTGTATTTTTATATCAGAAAGTCAGTTCCAAGAGAGTTGGGTTTTTGTCAAGCTTGTTCATGATTGCATTCCAGGGCCTATTTTACTGCCTAACATATAGAATTTTCTTAATAATGTTTAAAGGAATAAAACATTTATAAAAATGATTAATGTGGTTCAAATATAATTTTGAAGGAAAAGTAGGATATGAAACATTTTCTAACTTAATGACCAGGAAATTATGCTATCCTGAGAGAAACTTTTATTGGATTCTTGGAACATAAAAAAGAAAAAAAATTGCATCATTTGTGCACTAAATTATCTGTTGAATGTCATGTGTTGCTAAGATGATGAAGTGATGATAATACAGCACTTTTGAAATGATGGTAAGCAATTATAGAAGAAAAAAGTACATTAAATGGGCACAACACAATGATTTCAGTCTAGATCTTTTGTGGAATGGCCTGATAGATTAACACACAAAGTGAAAATGTGAGACAACTGAGGATACAGCAGCTTTTTCAACTTACATAAATAAATTTTCATAAACAAAGCTCATTTTAGGCAGCATCCAGTTGATTGCTGAGAGTGGTAAAGTACCCACACACACAAGATTGCATTAATATTTTGTTTTAGGAGGATTGCTCAATATATATATATATATATATATATATATATATATATTATACATTTTATTAAATGAAATGTGTTCAGTGCATCATTATGAGTACGTGCACTTTTACACAGATTTATAGATAAATGGATAAAAAGATTAGTATTTATTATAATAGTGTTAGGGAATGTTTAGTTTTGCAGGAGAAAGTGCATTATTTGTATTTTCAGACTTGAAAATGTTGCAGACGCTATTCTTGATTTAAGATCATCAGTCTAGGTAGGTTTTAGAATTTTTGTTATCAATAATTTAAAATCATCTTATTTTGTAGTTTCAGTTTTGAAAAAATTTTAAAGCAACCTCCTCTTATTACCCTGGAGTTGCAATTGTCAGATCAAGTATATGTTGCACATTTCTTTGTGCTCTTAACTCATCTCTTCCCTGAGCTAAATCATCTGTGTTCCTTTAATACTCCTTATTAATAATGACCTGTGTTGTGGTTTAGATATGAGGGGATGCCCCAAAAGCTTCTGTGTTAATGCAGGAGGGGAAATAATTAGAGAAGCCAGTTGGAGCATCTTAATTTGAATGGAATAACTGGGTGATAGGTGTAGGTGGGACATGGCTGGAGTGGGTGGGTCACTGGGGACCTACCCTGGATGGTTTTATCTTCCCTGAGCCTCTTTGCTTCCATGAGTGGAAGAGCTCTGCTCTACCAAACTATTCTGCCTCACCTTGGACTTTGAACAATGAAGTTGGACAACTGTGAACTGAATCTCTGAAACTGTTAGAGAAGGAAAAATTTATTTTGAACTAAGTGGTTCTTATTAGGTATTTTGGTCACAGTGACAAAAAGCTGACTAACCATACTGGAAACACTGAACGCTTATAAGAAAATGTCCCTGCTAATAACTTCAACAGCATAATTTCTCATAAATCACCTACAAGAGTAGTGCAAAATTATCAGCCATGTGATATTTATGGTAATTTCACAACTGAAATGAAAATACTTGAATATCCAGCTATAAGCTGATAACACTGAATTGTGACTAATAATTGCCAAAACTGTCAGCTAATGTGCTTTTTCAAGGGGCTGATGATTTTTCTTTGGATGAACAAAGACAGACTACATGACACCAGCTTTTCAGGGATTTACAAGTCATCCATGGCATGGCTTGTAACTTTTACACTATTTGTTGTTTCACCCTTTGTTTACCGTTAAATATGCTTAATGTACTATGAGATTAAAAATGAGAAAGAAAAATGGAAAAAAAGAGCCCGATTACTTCCTAGACCACTTCCTTGTTTAAAATAGTATAATTTTATTCATAACATAAATGCATTATTTGTTTATCAGAAGAATTTAGATAATCTGTTAGACTGATATTACTTGAGTACTTATGCTACAAAAATGTTTTACGAAGCAGGTTGTGCTAAAACTTTAGGCTGCTTGGTTTCCTTTAAATAAAGTTGTTCTGGTAATTTGATAAATTCTTATGTCTTGAATTTTTTTGACACATCCATATAAAATTATGAGAATCAATTATGATGTATTATAATGTTATATTTATTATGAAAAACTTTAGTTATCATGTATCCATTTGCCAAAGGTTTATTAATCACCAATTTATAATAATGTTATAACTTTTATTTCCTTGCATTATTTAATAACTTTAGATACATAGCAATGATAATAAAAATAATTATTTATAAAACCAAATCATTATACTGTATAGTAAATTATTGTGATTAAAAACACATGGTTAAAGTTTAGTAAACCCTTTTATAGTTGTTTTATATTTGATATTAATAATGAACTGTGATGCTTAGTATGATTTTCTTTCTATATTTCATTTATCTTAAATATGAACTGTTATCAGAGATAACAAAGGAACTCAAAAATTCTTTGACTCTACAAATACTTAGAATATGAATGACTTACTTTATAATACAAAATTAATATACATGATGCAGGGATTATGTTCAAAACATTCAATAATGGGATGGCATATATTCCTCAGAATCACCCTGGCAGAAACAAACAGCATAGTTCTCTCAGAGCACATTTGCTTATTAACATGGAAGAAATGACTTCCGTGGAAGAAGAAATAAAATGACTCACAAAGAGGCAGAGAAAATACATATCCCCCAAATACTTGCATGCCTCAGGTTCCTAGGAGGTATTCACACAGTGGGGTATAATTCCACCCAGTTTGGAAGAATTATTTCACTATCTTTCTAGAATCAGAGCTATTTTATGTACAAGATAACCCTGAGACTTCTTTAATGTCTAATTAAATTAATTTGGGAAATACTGTTGGTGATCAACCTAGATGAAACCAGAGGCCAGAAAGGTGTCTTGTTAATGTAATCCTTAGCCAGCTGGAAAAGCAAGCATCACCTGTAAACTTGGTAGAAATGCAAATTTTCAGTGGTGCATGCCTTAATCTCAGCAGCTCTGGAGGCTGAGGCAGGAGGATCAAGGGTTCAAAATCAGCCTCAGCAAAAGTAAGGTGCTAAGCAACTCAGTGAGACTCTGTCTCTAAATAAAATACAAAATAAGGTTGAGGATGTGGCTCAGTGGTCAAGTGCTCTTGAGTTCAATGCCCAGTACCCTCAAAAAGAAATGCATATTGTCAGAGGTCACCCCAAACTTACTGAAATCAGAAACCATGAGGAAGTGAAACTACCTTTATAGTTGAAAGGACATCCAGGCTCTTGCTGTAAACACTAAACTTCTACTACTGAAGTAAGCTACCACAATATGCTGGTATATGACTAATGAAGAAAAAGCTGTTCATGGGTATATTTCAGAGACACTGTCAAAATTTATCTCAAATTTTTGTAGAGTTGAGAACAAAGTTTAAGTAACTTGCCCTCAATCAGAAAGAAGTAGAACCCAGATCAGTCTTAAACAGGACTCAAATGTATACTTTTCATTTCTCCCACTAAATAGCAAGATCAAGAATAGAATCATATTTTAATGATTTATTATTCTCTAGTTATTCTATAATAATATTCTAATAAATAATTGATTAGATAATAAATTCTTGGTTCAATGCCTAAGTCTTATATTTTAATTGATACAAAATTTTACAGAAGTTGACACTAAGGAGTTTTTTCTTCCTTTTAAAATCAGAAGCATATATTATCAATTTGGAATATTTTTAATAATACATAGTATAGTTGTGGAAGGAATGTTTCACTAAGAGGCAGTATAGTCATGTGCCATTTAATGTGGACATGTTCTGAGAAACGTGTCCTTAGAAGTTTCATCACTGTGTGAGCATCACATGATGTACCTGCACAAGCTAAGATGGCTGCAATATCAGTTAGTGATATAATCTGATTAAACAACACTCACATATGTAGTCCATTGTTGACCAAAATGTCATTATATGCACATGACTGTACTTAGTTGTTGAATTATCAGGCCTCAATTGGGGCCCGGGTTCTACTTTTCTAACAAGCTCTTAGAGGATGTTGGTGATTCATTGGACCAAATAATGTTGTTACATGAACCATATTTTGTGTAACCAACACCTGGAAGTTAAGATAAACATTTCTGTTAGCCAGAATGGAATTGCCGACTTCCACTCCTAATGATGTGAGTTTAAGCAAGCTGGTAAATCTCTCTGGGCTCCATTTGTGCCATGAGACAAGGAATAGTGCCAATGTTATAATGGTTGTAGTATTAAATGATGTAATGTGTACATTATGCTTAGAATAGTGATTGACACTCAAAAGCACATAAATTTTAGCTAATAATATTCCAAACAAGAAGTTACATGTCAATACATATGTATCAGTCATTGAAAGCACAATTTTAATTGAATAATTAATTTATATAAAGGAGTATAATCATTATATTTGAAGCAATAACTTCTCCAAAAATTTACTAATTCTTAAATTCATATAATAATAAAGCTTCTTTCTTTATGTAATATTGTTTGATTTCTACTAAATCATATGTTATTAGTATATGTCTCCACCAAGGACAACTTCTAAATACACCTTTTATTTTTTCTGATAGTCTTTATCTATTCTTTATTTCATCTGATCAGTTATACTCTATGTTCACTTGGGGCATTTTAAATAATTTCTTGCCCAGAAGCCAGAAGATTAAATTATGGACTATTAAATATATATATATAACTAATTAGTTCAGTGATTAATTTTAAATTTGGTTGAGATAAGAAACACCAAATCACACCTAACTTCAGGGACTTGTGGTATGGAAATTCTCCTAATTTCTTAAATAGAAAAATGATTACTGTTACATTTTATGAGCTTTTTAATCATGTAAATGGTCAAACTGGAAATTAAAGTTAGAAATTAGGGATTTGCCAGATGACTAACAGCTTGACATTAGATTTCTATCTCCATCAAAAGGTTGTCTAAAAATGCAAAATCACTTATGGTTGCCTCAAATAACTAATTTGCACATTATCATTAATAGTAGAGCTGTGTGCATATTTCTTTAAATATACCTATAAGCAGGAGTCCCTGGAGGTTAAATCACTCTCCTGGGGTGTTGCCTTGTGGGGTCCTTTAGTTTTATGTAACCATTCCATTTGTGGAATGCCTTAAGGCAAAAGTTCATCAAAGAATCATTATATACCTGAGTGTCTGAGGTCATACAGGATCAAGATAGAGAACTGAAACACTTCTAGTTTAGTTTATAAAAATTTTTCCCTTAAAAATCAGAGCTCCCATCATGGAAGTAATGGATAGTGCAGTGAGGATTTATTTTGTAATTAATATGCATGGGAATTTACACAGTTAATTTACATTCACATTTACAGGAATTACCTCTAACCTACATATTGACAGAAGAGCCTTTTTGAATTTTATGAGTCCAAGAAACCTATCTAAGTGCCTAATTTTTTTCTCCATTGCCTTTAATTAAAATAACTCCAGGATCATCTACCTGATAATTTGGATAATTTTTTTAACAGGAAGCAAGTTTGCTCACTGAACACATTGGCTAAGCTTGCCTAGACAACTCTAGATTCATGAAAATTAAAATGAGCACATTCTCAGCAGGCAGCAGGCCCACTTTCGGGGGAGTGAGCACACTTGCCTGCTTGCATTCTTCCTGAGTAGACTAGAGCTGGGGGCTTTGGGTAAGTCATGAAGTCATGTAGACCGAATTTTCACGAATGAAAAATAAGACTGAGGTTATATCCAAGGCAGTGTCAAGCTGAGATTCCCACAAATGCCATCTCTCTATAAAGAATTTAGGAATTCTGTTGGAGATGATTTTAATAGCTTTCAGGATTCATAAAGATGCAATCCTCAATTGTGAAGTTTGCTGGGAAAGGATGCGTCTTTCCCTGTCTCTGATATGCCTAATATATCTTAAATTTATTGGGTAATCTTCCTCTCTACAAGTTATAAAAGACAGTTTCAGTCTTTCCAGCCCTCTGGAGATCTAGAAAAGTTTCAGGAGAGGTGAGCATGAATTACTCCCTGCCTGGGGAAGACAGTCAGCCACACTTATGTTTCAAATGATATCCACTCAGATATATGAAGGCATCTATTTTCATGGACACTGTACATCTATGACAATGGTGATGAATCTATAGCTGAATTTATCAGATTCTACTTCCTCTTTATCTTTCTATATTCCTCCTTTCCTTTCCCTCTGATTGCATGGCTTCTCTC
This sequence comes from Ictidomys tridecemlineatus, assembly GCF_052094955.1. NCBI lineage: Eukaryota > Metazoa > Chordata > Mammalia > Rodentia > Sciuridae > Ictidomys > Ictidomys tridecemlineatus. Next base: position 56,810,172 of record NC_135487.1, read on the forward strand.
GTCCCTTTTCTCTTTTATTCCTTCTTCATTTGTGCCAAACTACGATTTTTATGTCTCAAGGATATTATGAAAGGAAGGAATGAATAAACAACTATAAAAATCAGCACACGCCATCATATCACAGTCTTTTTCAAGTCCCATGGGAGTGCAGAGCTAGGAAGAGCTAATTTTGCTTTACTATAAGTCAGGAAAGATTCTAGAAGCTTTAAGAGCAATTTTAGCTCTCTCATTCACACAGAATAACTAGACCCATTGTGTCAGTCTTCTTGGGCTACCAAAACAAAATGCCATGGACTGACTGGATGGCTTAAACAACAGAACTGTTCTGGAGCCTGAGAAATCCAAGATCAAGGTGTCAGCAAGGTGGGATTGATTCTGAGGCCTCTTCTTGTCTTGTTGGCAATTTTTTCTCATTGCATCCTCACATGATATGTGTGTGTGTGTGTGTGTGTGTGTGTGTGTGTGTGTGTGTGTGTTTATAAAGACACTAATCCTAAATGGGTCAAAGCCACACTCCTGTTACTTCTTATAGGTCTCTTTTCCAAATAAAGTCACATTGAGGCTCAGGCCCAAAGCAGGAATTTGGGGAACTACAAACATTTAGTCTGTAACACTGATGGCAAAGTGTTGAGTCAGTGTGAGGGAGTGGTACTGGTTGGAGGAGAGGGTTCTATGCTTTGAGTAATGCAAACATGTACTGTACAGCTGGGAGAGAGAGCAAGTCAGGAAGTTTTAGGAAAAAAGAGGAAAATTAGAGGCTGGTCTGAAATTCCCTCCTCCTCTGGAGTCTGGAGGAACATCCAGCACCTGTCAACATCCATGGAAAAGACCAACAAGAAGTGTTTATCTAGTTAGTGCTGTCTCTTTACCCACCACTGAAAAGGCTTTCTGACTTGAAGTGCTTCACTTCTTTTTAACAATACACTAGTAGATGGAGCTGCACTTGGGGAGGATTTCTAGCTATACAAAAAAAGAGATCTAGTTATTCCCCCTTTTTCTTCTGAAAGAAACAGAATTTTGAAAACTCAGGTTGCTCTATAATTTTCATTTATCTAACCGAATTTTACTTAATACAAAAAATATAATGCACAAGTGAAGTACAATTGTGCTTTTTCTCATTTTCAGGCCATAATGAACACACTGGAGATGAGCTCTTCCTCTTTGTTGTACTATAATGTGCAATTTCCTCAAATTCTTATTATTACTGGTGAATCTTTAATTTTAATTTTGGACATTTTATAAGCCTTGTACCTACTACAAAAGTTCTTTAAAAATGTGAAACTCAAATGATAAAGCAAAAGGCAAAACATTTTTTACTTAGGAGTCTAATAATGTAACATTACTAATAAAACTACGTAATTGCTTCCAAATCTTCATAGATTTGAGGAAGAAAGTATTTGCAAGTCATTAACAATGTTCAATAGTTTACAAATGTGTATATGTAATAGTATTATGTGGCCATTATGTTTTTATAATGGAAAGTATTTATTATTCCAAATACCCAGTATATGAACATAATCAAAATCTAGCAAGATATGAGAACATCCTTACACTGGGTTATATTGATAATGTGATTTTCTACCTAGAAAGATGTTTATAATTGTAAGTCTCATTAAGGTCATTCCTTATACATCAGCATTTTCCTAAAACTACAGTTTGGTCAGATCAAATTTTAAAATCTTGCCAGTAAATATTCCCCATGTTCTGCTTTCTTAGTGAAAAGTTTAATTAGCATGCTGCTGTTCACCTAGTACACATTCTCACATTTCAGGGACAATGAACATCTAACTTCAAAGCAGGAAGGGACTCACAGATGTGAGTGATTCATTTTTTTTCTTTAGTAAAGAATTGAATACAATAAATTTTGTTGACATTTATTGCTTAAAAGTCAGTAGAAATAGGCATTCAGTTGTAAGTATTTTGGCTTGTTTCATCCCTTTCCCTTACTATTTAATAATTAATTAATGATGTCAATTCTCAAGCAAGTAATGATCCCATGTGATTTAAAGCAATGTTAGAGATTGTGAACAACACATGTTTGTCAGACTAAGAGGCCAAATTGACAGTATGCTCACAAATAAATCTGTAACTACCCATTACAGAAAAGGCTATGAAGAATAATATCAGAGTTATGTCATAAATTAGTTAATTCTCATTTTCCTTTATGTATTTGGGGAAACTAAAGAGAAATTCAACAATCTCATGGATCAATAAGCAGTAGCAAATATTTTTATTTAGTATTGGCATTCAATACTAACAGTAGTAGGGAAAGAGGGATAGGATGTTTCAGGCAGAGAATAATCTGTGCCCTGAACCCAAATGAATCATAAATGAGGTTCCTGTTCTTTTTCTATGAAAACTTTAATGAGCATAGATTCTTGCCATAAACTACAAGTTTTCCTAGGTGAATTGAAAATAACTGGACTGATGAATTATGGAGCTTGATTTTTATTATGAAGTGTGTTTCAGCCCTCATCTAGAATAACAAAGGAAAGCCCCAGAAAAAAATTTTTTTAGGCTGGCATCACAATTATTTTGATGTTGATTTACTGTTTGTTTATTGGTAATATGAATTTTAAGAAAAAGGGGTAATAAAAAGATGCTGCAGTGATTAGAAGGAAATAAAGGCCATTACACTTGAGTAAAAGTCAGATGTAACCAATAACTGAATTTTCTCACTGATATTTATTGTCTAGCTCTGCATTTATAGCTAAAGATTATCTAGTTTAGAAATCCTTTTGGAGAAAATAATTTGCTGTTACAATTTTGAAAGTTTTTGACTGTTTTCTAATCTCATTTCATCCATTAAGACAATTGCTTCTAGATTCTTAGAAACACAAATATATTTATTTAGTATTGGCATTCAATCCCAGAGCTACTTTCTTTCTACCCAGATACTCAAATGTCTACAACAGGAAACAAAACTCTTCCCTGAACAAACCTAGACTTCCTGCTCCCTGTGTCCTCATGCTTCCAAAATGGTCTGGACTCTGAGTATTTCGTCATAGAGTGTTAGTTTTTAGTCATGTACCTAGCACTCACACTATATATTTAATCATCTTCTTATTTTAGCATCTGTTTTTTTGGATCACTTTCTGTGCTTCTGTTTTTTTAGTTTTTTTTTTCTCATCCTATCATCAAAAATGAAGACACTTCTTCCTGTGTCCCCACATATAGCACACATAGATTCTACTTGAGTCCAAGCTATTGCACTGATAATCTCCAGAAACTATTTTTCTTAATACTTTTTGTTTCTATACATCTCAATGTTTCTTTTCCCACTTTATACTTCAAATGAGTTTACATAAACGCTTAATAATCCATTGGCATTCACTTTATTCAAGTTAATGCTCTAATAAGGAGCAGGAGGATTTTTTTTCCTTTTGAGTACACTGAAACATTTAAAGATAAATAGAACAAACAATAGAGTTCAATTATTCAATAGGAATGTCTCCTATTGATTCACCATAGGAACCATCACGTAACTAACAGTAACCTTGAATTGCACCAATGGTTAAAGAAAACCATTAGGAAAGGTCACTGCTAGCAGGAACTGAAGATATTTATAATTACATTGAGTGGACCAAAAGTAATATGGTTAAATTAATTAAATAAGCACCATAATAAATGCATAGGCTTTAAAAGTATCATGATTCATAAAGGTTAATAGTGCATTGCAGCTGCCAAAACTGTTATGTAAGAATGTCACATAATGTCATGTTTTTACTGTAGTAACTTCTAGTACCTCCCCACATACACAATACTCAGAAGAAATTATTCCACAAGTGGAGATGCCTGAGCAACTTAATAGTGAATTACCTAAACATGCACATGAAATTCGAGAATATTGTACTTTTCTCAAGCTTGGTGTTTTATATTATCTATATAAGTCTCCTTTGAGATTTACATTTTAGAATACAAACTTGGACTAGTGGTGACTTTGGATTAAAATCCATTTCAGATAGTTCAATAATAATTCATGTTTATTCTTATACTCAAAAAAATCTTGTAGATTTCCAAGAAATCTACAAGAAAATCTAGTCTCTGCTCCATAATATAATGAGAGTGCAGTCATACTTTTCTTACCTTTTCAGTGATTTCCTATTTAGTATTTTTCAGACAAAATTACACTACTTTTACATGTATAATTCTTGTAGGAATCAAACAGAAGATCTAAGGACACTTCTAATTGATTTGTGTGGTGTATTTCCTTGCAATGCTTTATGTTAATTAAAGAATCTCCTGCCCTCTTCTTATCCCTCACACTAAAATTCCTGTTAAGTTCTGCTTTTTGTGAATGCCAAGTTTAACATTCTGCTTACATTTCTCAAAGTCAGACATTTCCTTCTCAGTGTCTTACATAGTCATTATTTTAAAAGTAAAACTTAACAAAGTCTATTATAGTATGCCATTGTCTAATAGTTTGATTCTTTACTATTTAGGTATTTCATAAGATATAAAACTTCAGAATCCTCAAATTCCTAAAGCACTGTAATTATGAGGGCAAACCCTAACCCACACCAATTCCAGGTGAGGTACATCTATAAGGGTTTATTTTTAATGAAAATAGAATTGTTCTCTCTCCAAACTTGCCTTGAAAGTATTTTCTTTCCAGTTTCCTCTTCCACTTCTTAACTCTGCTTCCCATGCTTTCACGTTTACTTTTAATAAGCAAAGCAATGGATTAGATATGTCCTTTTTTTAAAGCTTTGATCCAAAGTATATGATTTCTAAAGTATGACTAAGCATCTTGCTAAGACTTTCACAAGGCCTCAAATCCAGTGTGCAGGAATTTTCTTCTCTCTGTGGACCACATTTCTTTACACTTCAAATACAAGTCTTAAATGATCAATTTTCCAATTAAGGTTGAATATACACCAAATAACTAGAAATGATGTTTGATGTTTCAAGGTGAACTTTAACTTTATTTTATTTTAAATGTTCTTAAATAACAAAATGCTCCATTTGTTTCATTGTTTGGTTTATAGATTCCCCAGAGTTTGGGCAAACAAAAATTTGAGTAGATAATATAGTAAAGTCAATGATTATTTAAACTTATTTTACTACATAAGAAACCTCAATAAGTAATAATTGGTTGAATTAATAGGAAAATTAATGAAATGTGGCATGAATTTTCTAAAGCTATCATGTTTTGTCTAACTTTATTTTCATATCAAGTTAACTCAAACTAAGTGCTGCCTATTATAAAATCCAACATTAAAATATTATTTTAATACAGTTAGAAAATCATAAAGTCAATAATGATGAATTATACTTTTATGTATTTTGCAATCTAGTGCATTTAAAAATTATAAATGTGTAAAAGAGAATTAAGTAGGTTTTTTTTCAAGTCAACATAACTAGACATGTGTTTTAAACTTTTAATTTTGAATTTTCAGGCAAAATAAATTTTTATAAGTTCTTAGGCAGATTGATTAGTTTTAACTCTTATTTTTTTTTAAAGTTGTGCTAGCTTATGAGAGGTGATATCTTACAATGATCAAAACTAAAGACCCTTGAGTCTGGGTTTGAAGCCCACTACCATCACTTTCTAGAAGCTAGCAAATATGTGGAGTCTTTTAAGCTCACTCTATCTCAGGAAGGTAGGATTATAATAGTACTTATCTCATAAGGTGGTTGTGAGGATTGAGTAATATGAAAAGCAACTACAGGATATCTGACCCACACATAAAGGTTAAGTGCCCAATTATCAGTCTATGTGATAATGCATCTTGCCTAGGGAAGACTGCTGGGATTGCTCTGTCTTGTCTCATTATTCTCCATGGCACAGGCCTCAGAGGCCTCCTCCTCCTCCTCCTGATGTAAGGAGTGGCTTACATCATACAGGCTCCATTTTAACCCATCCATTTCCCTTTTAGAAAAGAGAATTATGAATGGTATAATAGAAAATGAAATAAGCTAGGGCTTATTTTGAGTTCAAAAATTTCATTGAAATTTTGGACAGTTTTCTTTTTTCATCCTCCAGGACTTCCATGCCATGTTTTACAAAAGGTTTACAAAGTAGGAAGAATATCACCTGCTTTTGTTCAGAGAACAGCAGGAGAATCAGGTGATTTCAGAAGGACCAGAGGATGCCTTTTCTGAAAGTTTCCTGAAAGCTGGAGCAGCTGCTTTACATATAACATTCATCTTCATGTTCACTCATCCTTAAGGTAGGAATACTGTCCTCACATGCTTGCAGAGACCTCTGGGATCATTAAGGTAATTTTAGAAATTACAGAAGAAATCAAGAATGTAGGTAACTTGACTAAAGCCCCATGTCTTTTTTCTGTGCAAATATTGCATTGGAAGTGGAATCTGTTCTCTTTGTTAACTCTGGGGTCAATTTTAACTGCTTGCTTAAAACTCTGATTATAATCATTCTATTAGTATCTGTGCTATACGTTTAAATGTGACCTTCAGAGTTTTAAACACTGTTGCACAGCCACTGCCCTGTAAAATGGTGGAATAATTAATCTTTTGAAAAGAAAAAGGGCAAAAGAGGCAGGCAACACCTTAAAAAACGAAATGTCTATGACCATGACAAAACAACTATGCAGAGCGAGATTGATCATTTCCCAGATCTTAACTGGTTATTATCCAATTTAGGCTGAAAAATAACCAAAAGAAGGGACTGAGAACAGCAATAATATAATTCCCTTTGCCTATAGTAAACAATACCAGATCTAGTCACACTCCCCTGGTTCTGTGTTAAAAAAATACAGGGTTCAGGCCTACTTTTTTGTTCCTCTGCTAAATAAGAGACCAGTATTAAAAAAAAAAAAAATAGGTGCTAGCTCTTAGGTGCTAGCTCAAGGAACTGTTTTATTTAGAGACAAAACACTTGTTATCTCATGAATCACATCAAGACATTGCCACTCTATGAGCACCAATATAAAACTATTGTGTCCTAAGTTTGTCCAATCCCAGTTATGTACTTTGTGAGACCCACTTTGAAATCATCCAACACAGATGCCTTTAAATACCCTTTCTCATTTTCTACTTGAAGTATCTACTAGAAACATGTGAACTAAATCTAAAGCTTTGCTTCACTTGATTAATAAGTTTTTTGAGAAGTCTATACTAAGATGTAATAATAATAGGTAAGTTGAAAGTAAACAGTTATATCAGAAGCTTTAATGCAGGTATGGGTCATTGTAGTAAAAATATTTAAGTCACAAGACAACCTTTTTTTTTTTTTGAAGCAGTTCAATATTTAAGGGTTTTTGTTTGTTTGTTTTTACTATGAACTTGTGCCCCACATTTACAGCTGTGTTAAAATTCAGTTTCTATGGATAAAGTCTCATTTGCACTCCAAAACTTACAAAATTAAAACTAGAAAAATAAATACATTTTGACTCAGATTATATTTATGAAATACATTTCATCTTGAAATCAGCACTATTATAAAATTTATAATTTCAACTCTTAAAAAACATTTCAGTTCTTTGAACTCTTATAAAGCATTTGATATGATGTGGAATTTCGTCTACTGATTTAATTGTGTATATTATCTTTAATGACATACTACATCTTTATTATCAGCAATTGTTTGAACCAGAAATTTATAATTATTATTACAGAGTATTATTTTATTTTAAATACTTTGTATTAATGTTTCATAGGATAATTTCCAGGAAGTTAGGTTATTTCAAATAATGTACTCTCATAGAAAGAAATAGCAAGGAATAGAAGAAATGCTAACAGTTTTTATAAATTTCTTGATTAAGCCTAAGAATGATTTTATTTCAAAGATTAGTTGTCTTTTCTAACCTAGCATAAATGTACTGTATATTTTAGTGTACTTTATTTCTTATGTGAGTGAGCTGCTTAAAGAACACATCTTGTCCATTAGTAATAAAAGTTTTGAGATTTTGATATTTTTTTTTCTTAAATGGAAAATGCAAAGAGACAAATATTAGTTCAGACTCTGGCCTGCTGATTTTCTAACTTTATGAAGGCATGATATAAGGAATAAAATTCTTTTATACATACCAATTTTCTTCTTTAGTGGCAAGAATAAATGACTTACCATTCAAACTGGGCCCGGTAAACTTAGTGAAATCTTTTATCCATATAGGTCTAATATTTGGATTATTCCTCATAGTAATTCTACCACACTATATACAGTGTAGCTTTGCCTTTCTCACCAATTTATTTCTTGCTTGTCGTTAGCATCTGAACCATTTTATAAAACCTAAATATTATTTTTAAATATGGTCTATCTAAATTCATTATTGTCTTCTGCAAACAGTAAAGTTCTTTTAGTTGATATAACTCTAAGTAAACACAAATTTGAATATCTTTACATAGGTATAACACTCTAGAATTGGATCTTAAGTATCAAACATTCTTATATTTAACCATTGCATGACAGCTGAAAAAAAATAAAATAAAACTGAAGTAGTGATCTTGGCATTGCCAATATAGAAGATTGAAATTTAAATACTGTAATTACAAAAATAAAATGATCTGATTTTCTTCTAAGGAATCAAATAACTTTTTAGAATATGCTTGTCAGTTTTGTTTCATTGATTCTCTATTTCTGAGGAATAAAAAGACAGACTTGGAACTTAGCTATGACCGAGGACCCAAGAGTATAACTGAAAACCAAATCAATATTTAATTTTAAAACATCCACTAGGAAAGTTTAGAAATATAACACAAATTTTCTGTACTAGCTACCCCTGAGAAAAAACACATAGATGAATGTTCATGTTTTGCTTAAAATTGATTTCAGTACTTACTTTTTATTATGATAATTTCACAATATCATCAATTTATTATATCTCAGCTCATAAAACGGCCAACACAAAATCTTGTCAGCTATGCATTTATTCAGTATATTGTGGAGGTTAGTGCTTTGGTGCTATTCTAGAACCTAGGCATCTCAGTACACAGTCAGTCACACTCAATGTGACCATGGTAATGTTAAGTACAATTAATTGACTTGTTCCAGTTTGTGGAACTGGTCTGGCATGGTTTCAATGATACACACATATAGAACAGTTCTAAATAACTTAATTACTTATCAATTACTAAGTGAGCATTTGATGTGATGTGGAATTTTGTCTACTGAGGACAAAAATGGAGCTAAGAATTACACAAGTTTTTGTAGTTATGTTCATATGATGTGCATATGACATATACTTATGTCAGTCTGCTCAGGCCTCCATAACAAAATACTACAGATTGAGTGACTTAACAATAGAAATTTATTTTCTTGTGGTTCTTGATCCTGTAAGTCCATAATCAAGTTTCTGGCAAGGCAGATTTCTGGTAATGGATCTTTTCCTGCCTTATAAATGGCTACCTTCCCACTGTATCCTCACAATGAGAAAGTTTAAGGGTCTCTGCCTGTTTTGTAAGGATACCATTCCCATCACACTAAAAAAGCTAAAATTAAAAAACAGGTAGTCAGTGTAGATGTGTATTCTGGGCCAGATTGAAGAAAACAGACCAAACCACTTTGGTTCCAAAGTTTGGAAACTGGGCTACAGGAGGATTGAAATGTTAATGTTCCCAAAGCCTTGGCTGTACATACAGCCCATAATGAAACAACTTCTGAGCTTATGAGGAACTGCTAATTAATTTGCTCTGGGCCCCCTCCCTACCAGGATCACTCCTCCCTAGCCCCTCCAGCCCACCTGTTTCCCACCTACTGGCCATCCCATCAAGCATCCCCAGGGCCTAGTCATGTATGCAGGAGAGAGAGAAGGTGAAGAAAGCAAGAGAACAAAGGAAGCCTGGGACATATAAAAAGGCAGAACACACTTCTTGGGATACTAGGATACCAACTACAGCCCCCTTCTCCCTCCTGGCAGAAGTCTCTGTTACCCAGTTTTAAATAAACCCTGCTTTATACTTTATATGATTGCCTTGGAGTGCTTCTCTAATGTTATACTTCAATATGTGAGGAAGTAGAACTTGTCACTGGTAACTGGCATATCACTAGGACTCCACTCTCATGACCTTGTCTAGCCTTAATTACTTCTTCCAGGCTGTCTGCAAAGCACATCAAATTGCAGGTTACAGCTTCAACACATGAATTTTGAGGGTGCATGATTCAGTCCTTGATAAGTGCTTAAGCACAACTTTTGAACTTGGCTTTGTCTTTCTCATTTTCTCCCATAAAACATTCTAAAGAACAAAAATTCAGTAGGAGGCATTTGTGTAGTTCTTCAAAAAAACATTAACAAAATACCTATCAATATGAGAACTCATTAAACATATATGTTGAAGAATTCTCTAGCAGGAAAAGAGCTATCCAGTTGCAAAGATGCCTTCAATATCACTGTAAAGTACTTAACATGAAGGAAGCAAATACTTTTAAAATAATTGCTAATTATTAAATTCTGAATGTAGTATGTTTACCAAACTAAGTTTGGCACCTTAAAAACTCCTAATTACTAGGAGTCTATTTCTGTGTCAAGTTGAAGATTTAAATAAAACACAATGAGCATAAATGGACTGAATTCACCAATATTTCAGGACAGCTGTGAGCAGTTTATTATTATTATTTTCTTTAGAAACTAATGAAAAATTGGAGACTGTAGATTATTTTTAAAAAGGTTCAAAGAGAAAGAGATGCTTAAGCCCCAATAAAGAATCACATCATTGAAAGTTTTATATCAAATGTTCCATAAATAAAAAGAAAACAAATGCTGATTGCAAACAAATCAAAGAACAGGCACTGTTGAGTCTCTGGCCATATAAAAGTAAGGAGTTTGAAGAAACTTCTCTAATACAGAGGTCTACAGAAATAAATTCTAGATATCAAATTAGAAATGGCAACAATGTCTTCAGTGGGGTTTTATTTTATTTTTACATTAACTGATTTTGAGCTTTAATAACATTATATTGCTTTTTAAAATCTGTTAGAGTTTTATGCATGTTTTACTATCTGCCTCTGCATCTGCATACCCATTCCTTCATCTCTTATCTAGTTTTAGCACACCTAAAATGCTATGCTGACTGCCTCAACACTAATAAGAAGCATTTGGTCACCTTAGGGAGCAGTTAGGAAAAAAAGGTGCTACCCTAAAGAAAACTAAGGACACACTTGGGTTTCTCAACAGTTCTCAATTAAGTCTGATTTACAACGAATCCTATAGCAGATTGAAGAAAGAAGCATACTTGTGAACGTTTTACTTATAAGATGAAAATAATTAGTCTAAGTAATATGATGAGTTAGCTGACATAGTGGGTATTTCAACCCCCTCCCAATTCAATTATGCTCTAAAAAATTCAGAAGCCTAATGGTGAGAAGGCTACATGGTCTTTATGAGTGTGACCTTCAAAATTAAAAGGCCAAACTTAAAAACAACTGCCTATTTGCATAAATATTGCAGTCTTGCTATTTTACAAGAAATTTGGCAATATGCAACATTCTATGCTATAACTGTGACCTTGCTTCTATAAAATGAAAAAAAAGATAGTATTTAAGCTTAATGAACTACCCACATTTGGAAGATAGTAAAATTAGTCTAGCTATGTAAACATGCTAGCTATGTAACTTTCTGCTAATCAGAGTATAACTGAAAAGCTTTTAAAGTGAAGTGTTTACTAGTGGCCTCCTTACCAAAGCAAACTGAAGTGCCACATCTTATTATGTAACAAACAAATAAAATATTATACACTTGGATAGACACACATATACTTCACTTTCATATTTATTATTAAGAATATAGTTATATTCACTTATAGTTGTTAATATTTTAAATATGAATTATGAATATATTTATATTTGCTCCTGTAGTTATTTTACCTGAAGCAATGATACTGTAAGTCAAATGATTCCCAAATCTTTCTCAATAAATACAAGCAATATTTAAAAGGTAAGCAACTTCAGTAGTAAACCTACTATATGCAATGATTTTTAAAAGAAAACTTTGCAGTGTTAGCTGAGTGGCAATTCCTTACAATCACAATAAAGTCAACAGATAGAAGAGAAAAAGGTATATATCATAAGCAACCACTCTAAGTGAATAGCTATATTTTTATTGTTCTTGTAGTATAATATTTCTAATTGTTTGCAACTGCTTGTATTTGTTATCTCCCTTTCCAAAAGTACTTGTCTTTAAATATATAATAACACACATTTTTTGTATTTACTACAAATTTTTAAATGGAGTCCTTAAATTCCACTTTTCATGTATACTTGATTATTAAGATGTTAATAGTTCATTTTTTGTATGGTGTTCCACTGATATTTGAGTAAAGGTAGTGAATAAAATGTGTGTGTGTGTGTGTGTGTGTGTGTGTGTGTGTGTGTATTTTCTTCCTTTGTCCTTTGGTCTGACCTTCATTTTCTAAAACAGTATGCTGACCGCATAACTAATATTTTTTTAAAAAAAATCACAATATATTAATTAGCTCACAATGTATTTAATGCTTTATCTCCTACTAATTCCTTTAGGTTTGACTTCATGAGGAAAATCTTTCCTGATGATGGATGAAATATCTAGCATTTTTCATGCATTCTGTATTCATTCACAGATAACACCCATCCGGTCACCATCTCAATTTGCTTGTCAAGTCCAAAATATTAATCATGACTCTGAACTTGATTTAGTGTTGTCACTTCCACCCTTAATTCAGACCTGCCTCACAGTGGAATGTCTACAGTGGTCAATTCTCCGGGTTCTCAGGTTCATTTTCTGCCTTTTGTTCCACTGTCCCATTATGCCCCAAGAGCTATCTGATATCTGAGATTACTTAATAAGAGAATGGATGACATGTGCTGATTATATAATAATCACTGATTCTGAAGAGAACAAATTCAACAGAAGCAAAAGGCAAGCGTCTGACAATAGAGAGTAAGAGAGTAGAAAATTTTGGCAGAAAGACTACTTTATTATGAAGGTTTTAAAATATAATTAAAAAATCAACAGCCAAAACAACAACAACAAAAAAACTACTTTAAGTACCAACAGTATTTGTGAAATCTATCTTATGCTATAGAAACTTGAAGATATCTGTAGGTATACAGAGAGAGAGAGAGAGAGAATTACACAGATAATGGTAACAGAAGATGACTGAGGGCAGCAATAGGAAAAAGAAGGAAGGGGATGGAGGTGAATGTTTCAAAGCCACCAAAGGGCGATATTGAAGAAGTTTGCATTACAGTTTTTTTATTACCTTTGTAGAGAAACTTGCTTTTCGTAACTGAGCAGGGAGAACAGTGTTAAGTTTATTGAGAGCAGAAGACTTTTAGAAAGGTTTAATGGAAAATAAAATAGAAAATGCATCAGAGATGCCAGATGGCAGTGAAAACCTAGATATAACTAAGATAAATATGACTTTGCCCTAGAATAAGTAGAATCTAAACTTAATTTTTTGAGCAGGAGAAAAAATATTAGATAACTTCTTTTCTAAAGTTATTACAATTGGTTGAAGGAAATGTAAAGAAATATGATGATAAATAATAACTGATACACTGAGATTAAACTATAAGGAAACAATAATGGCAAATATAAAGAACACTTAAGAAATGTAATTCTAGAGTAGGGTCAGAAGATTGGTAAACCACACCAAATGGTTACTAGACAAAGAAAATGGGAATTTGGACTCAGTAGTAGATTTGAAATTTCAGTTAGCTTTTCTTACTACACTATTCTGCAGCATGGTCAAAAGCAGTGTTGAGCACTCAAATTCAATTTGAGAAGGCAGTGACCCAGGAATATGCAATATTAAAAATTCACTGTCTGCTTTCTCAAACTTCTTTGTTCGGAGGCATGCCTCATTATATAGGAAAAAATTCAGTAGATATTGCTAACTAACTACGTTAGTTTAAGTTACTCATAATACATTTCAGATATCTATTCTCAATCCCAACTATGAAATAAGGAGGCTGGGATGGGGGGAAAAATGGACTTAAATAATAAGGTTTTGATTTCTAGGATGATTGGATTATGCCTCTAAAATGACAGGTTATAAATTTCTTCCCATTGCCTTGAATGGAAAACTAAAATGAAAATATGACTAAGGAAGACAGCAATGCATTTAGAGTAAGAAACCCATCAAACTTTTCAACAAAGAAAAATTGAATGAATCAGAGTAATGGTAGATTAGAGATTAATTTACTACTTCTAAATTTTGGATAAATCTTTAGACACAATTGTGAATGAAGTATCATTAGGATATTCAGGATTTTCAATGTTCCCTCTCTATCAAAGGCAAAGAGTGTCATTATAATACAGAAATAGAGATTCAGATATATGACACTTTCCTATTTCCTGTTACGGCATCAGGTAAGAGGCATTAGCTACTTGGCAACAACTCATGAAACTTAGAATTGTAAAAGGTTCAAGCTTGATTTATATAGCTTCTTCAAGAAACCAATTTTTCAGATAACAAAATTTCTCTTATTAGGTCTGTATACAATGATTTGAGTGAAATATCATTACGGTGTGAATAATCATACATCTTCTTAAAAGTACAGTCTAATGAATCAACTGATTGCAGAACTGCTTTGCAATGATAACATAGGCAGGAAACAAACTTATATTGAGAATATTAAAAATTTCATTATGTGAAATTACCACACTGAAGTTTTGTGAAATCATACTTCTGATTAGAATTGTCTACTTTTGAAAATTCATGGTAATTCCTACACATAGTATAACCTGTCTAAATAATAGAGAATAAGGCCTTATTCTGGAATAAAAAATTATACTGAATAAATGGCAAAAAAATATTAGTATGGAAAATATATGATAGATGTGTAAGAGTTTTTACATATACTTTAAAATTATATTTTAATATGTGCTAACAACTTGTACCTATTTAAACCCATTTGCTATATTTCTTTTGGGTTGATTTTCTAGTCTTATTTCAAAAGAAAAAAAACTAATGTTAGCCTCTTTTAGGCAAAAGGATGTCATATCTATTATACTTTCTACTTAAAAATGAGTTTCTATCCATGGAATCACCAAAATTGGTCTGTCTTCTCTGAAACTATTTTTTTGTTGTCTATTTAAATAAATATTAGTGGAATCGTCAAATATATATATGCACTTAATAAATCTGTATCATTCTATACATGTTGTTTTTCTTTAAAAATAACAAAATACATTTGGCTGAGTTCTTATCCTATTCCCTGTCTTTTCTGAAATCAGTGGTTAATTCTGTTATATATATATATATATAAAATATACATACACATACAGACACAATTTGTGGTGAAACTGGGGTTTCTAGAAAAAAAGGGAACAGTCTTTTGAGAAAAAAAAATGAAAGTTTTAGTTAAACAATTTCCAGAACATCTTAGTGGGTAACTGAATAGGTAATTACAAATATTTTTAAAATCACCTTCTATTGTCCCCTCATGTACTTAAAATCCCATAAGATTAGATGTTTTGTGACAAAAATATTCAGAAAGGTTTTTTCATTGTTATGACTACACATTGAATTCATTCTTTTTTTTTTTTCTCCAGTTTTCGGTGGACACAACATCTTTATTTTTATGTGGTGCCGAGGATGGAACCCAGCAACCGACCGGCGCATGCCAAGCGAGCGCGTTACCTCTTGAGCCACATCCCCATCATTTTTTATTTAAGTGATTAATGTAATACCATGAACTGTTAACATTCTCTACTATGTTCATTAGAGCATTACAGACAAACCTTCCTTCTAATTGTGATTTTTTTTCTTTTCATTTTAGGATAATTTTAGTATCTTCAGAGAATTATTACATTGTCAAGTATGCCATATAGATGCAATATGATTAATCACTATGGAACTAGATAAATAATATATCATTTAAATGTAAGACTAGAGTCTATCAAAAGAGTTCAACATTATTCATTTCTATACATATAATTTTAACAAAAGAACAATCTCATTATTGCAATAATATAAGACTTGGTCCAGAAGAATAAATAAATTAAAATTTATTGAAAGTATGTGTTATGGGATTCAAGAACATCTCATCAGTTATTTGCTAAATTAAAGCACAATTATGGGAGATTAGAATAGACCCTGGGAATCAGATATATCAGCCTCCTTAGTAATCCAAAAACACATCCAAGTTCTCCAAGGGGGACAGGAAAAAAACTAGGATAATGAATTGAGCTTCCAAATTCTTGGTGTGTTCCTCTTTTCAGCAATACCTTGTCTCCTGCTCTGTTGAGTATTAATTTGGATATAGTTCTTTCATAGTAAAGCAATGATGTCTAGCTTTTATTTATTTTGGAAACTTTTCTTTTATTTAATATACAACTGTACTAATACATCTTAATATTATAAAGTATTCTCCTGGTGTTAATGAGTGGATAACTTCCCAGGTAAGCAAGCAACTTTACCAGACAAGGTTGTCATGTCTAGAAAATGGGTGATATTCCATTATTTCCATCTCATTTTCACATAAACACATTTTAACAATATATAAAATAATTTAATTATCTGACTATCTGGACAAATTTCTTAATATGATAGCACTATGTATAGAATAACAAGCTTACAGGAAAATAGTGGTGATTTCTAAAATTGTTTAAACATTAAAATACAGCTCCAAGAAAATAAAGAAAAAATTCCCAACCTATGTTACTATTTCATTCTCTTTTATCTGAGTCCTTTTTTTTCATTAAAAGGAAGATCAAGCTTAATGGTTCAGAGAAAAAAAAAAACAACAGGAAAAATTGTAAATAAAAACACTTCATTTAGTTCTACCTGAGTTATTAGTGCAAGGAACTCATACACTGCTATTTTACCCTTAAAACTTACAGAGAGGAGTATTTTTAATGAAATTTTTTCTTTAAAGTAGCTCAAAGTATTTATGAACTTTCAATCTCGATTCTGTGCAATAATTCTGAGGCATATGTTATAGTAATTGTTTCTTTTGTACATCCATTTTATATTTCAAAATTATAAATATGTATTATATTTTCCCATCTCTCTATTTGCTTTAGAAATTTAATTTGTTCCTAGTATGAAGGCAGAAACTTGAGAACTATCTTTAATTCCCAAGACCAGGAGGAAATTAAATCTTACTGACTCTAGTCAACTGTTCCTAATTGGCTTTAAATAACCAAATCAACATTGGCATTAACAAAGAAGAACATATTTGTTACCATATTTTTAAAACAAGAGAATTAGGCAATAAGACAATGGGTAAAATTTTGATTACTTTCTGACTGTATGGAAAAGGATGTCTATATCCATAAAGATTCTTAAATTATATTTTTAAAAGATTTCCTTCAATTGCCCCTAGTCATGAATAAAATAGAATAAAAACATTGATAAAAGGATAAAAACATTGATGTTATTACTTACAAATTCACAGTGTGGAATTCTCATATTTTCCCTGATAGGAAAGCAAAGGTTTAGGAAAGAAAACTTCTAGAATCTGTTTCCTGGCTGGGGAACCATGAGAGACAATACAACTGCAAAACCCAGAAGATTAATTTCCATTTGGTGTGGAGATAAAATGAAGTATTTTACATGGATAATTCCTCCAGTGTTTTAGTCAGCTTTTTAACTGCTGTGACTAAAAGATGTAAAGAAAATAAAAAGAATACACAGAGACAAGATGCAGAGGCAGGAAAAGAAGTGGCTGTTCCTCCAAGCAGCCGCGTTTATTTATATCAAAAGTTACTTAGGTCTTCAGTACCATGACTACATTATTATTTAGTATTCCTTTAATCCCAGGTGCTAGATAATTGAGATCAAAGTCCAGGCTTATTAAGACACAGAGCCCTTTTCTCTAAGGACATTACCATAGAAACTAGATACTGCACCTGTATAGTTATCTTACCAGCTTCAAGGAGAAACTGCTGTGCATTCCAAGCATGGGAAACAGAGTGCCACCTCCCCTTTACCCCCTCAAGAGAGTTTGGTAACCAGAGGAACACTTCCCTGTACATTTCCATGGTCAGAATACCTATAAGTCCCTATATTCCCAGAGGCTGTGTGCCTGAGATGAGGGTTGAAACTGATAAGATTCCAGTACAGATTTTCCTTGTGAAGGACATTGCTGTAGCAGCCAGGCATACTGTGTCTTTGCACAGAAGTTTCCCAGCAGCCGGACATTCCATGTCTTTGCACAGAAACTTCCTAGTACCCAGGCATTTTGTGTCTTTGCACAGAAACTTCCTAGTCACCAAGCATGTCACAATCATGGAGTTTATCAGAGACACCAAATCCTAAAAAGACCTGACAAGAACCATTTCAGAGGAGGAAAAGTTTATGGGGGCTCACAGTTTCAGAGGTCTTGGTCCATAAATAGCTCTTTCCTCAGGGCTCCTTTCCTCGGGGCTCTAGGGGAATCAGAACATCATGGTGGAAGAAGGTATCGGAGGAAAGCAGGTCAGCACATGACTACCAAGAAGCAGAGAGAGGAAGAGACTCCACTCCCCAGATACAATATATATAAATACCCCAAAGGCACGCCCCCAATGCCCACCTTTTCCAGCCACACAGTTAATCCCTATCAGGGAATAAATTCACTGATTAAAACTCTCAGAACCCAATCATTTCACCTGTAAACCTTCTTGTATTGTCTCACACCTGAGCTTTTGGGAGACAGCTTTTGGGGGACACCTCATATCTAAACCATAATAACCAGCAGTTTAAAGATCCATGTGTACAGTGATTACTGAAATCTTGTTACTATGTTAAGGAAGATGCTGTAGCCCTGCTTGGGACACCTGAGAATCATTTTTTTTAATCACAAGTGTGTAGTCACCAAAGTAAATGCACTTGGTCAGTTGATAGGTCTAAACAAAGTATTAAAGGGATAAAAAAGTACAAAAGAATCATTCTCAGATTAATTTAACTTTATAAGTATTAGGCACAGTGTTCCACAGAGATGATATACAAAATTGAGTGAAGTCTACATCCAATGATTCAAAGGAAAATAGGTTTTAGTCACCAAAATGAAGGGAGATAGTTTTTCCAGACTAGAAAATTATTTTCCCAAGATTGGGGGAAAGGGAGAAGTGAAGATAGAGAGTAATATGTAGTTTACTGAGGATAATGGAGCAACCATAGATTCGCAGGAGCCAGAAATAGCAAGGCACCATATTCCAACTCTGAAAAAATATATCTCATTATGTATTTGCTTCTGATTACCTTTCCTGAGACCACTACTTTGCTCCCCCACTTCTCTGTTCCCTCAGTTCTCCACCTGGGGGGCAGGAAGTGAAAATGATGTAAAACTTTGGGAACTACTTCTAGTTGGTAGAGGTGATTCATCTGCACTCCAGGTTTCTTCTTTTGAGGCTCAAATGATGTTCCTGTTGAAAATCATAACCCTTCCCCTCCCCACCTCTCTCAGTATCACCCATCCCATGGCATAACTTTTGATCCTCCAGGTTCCTCTTTTTAATAGGTTTTGGATGAGGAATTGGGTTTTTTCCCCCATACTTTCTCCCTCTTAACTTTTCTAGTGTTGCATTTTATTCTTCCTTCCCTTCAAATTCTTTCTTTTAGAACTAACTCCATGGCCCTCACCTGCCTAGATTTTCTTAAACTTCCTGCCTTTTAAAGGCAACAAGTCGGATCTCCTTTGCTTGGTGTTTTGGATGGCAAAGCTGAGGAATTGCACCCACTTCAGGCTATTTTTCCAGATTACTCTTTCTAAGCAGATTCAGACTGTGATCTTTAATCATGGATTTTCTGTAGAATTTGTTCTCTCACAGTTAGGTGGCTCTCATTTTTTTCAAGTACTATCAGAGTGTCAGTTTCTTAGTCAGCACCACCTTGTACAGTATGTAAGACTGAACTGAATCTTGTGTATGACAGCACCATACACACTGCTTCATCACTCAGCACTCTGCTGCTGTTGTATGATGTTTCCCTTTTTACCAAATAACCCACTGAACCATATCTTATATATACAAATAGTCTATGTACAAATACCTGTGTGATGTTCTGTTATTGCCTGCTAATCATGATAACAGTTACAACTTGTAAATATTTGAAAGTTTTAGAATTGATCAACTTACTGAGTCAGATGTTCAGTTAACACTCCTGCCAGCCTATTATTTCTATGTCTTTGGACAGCCCTCATTAATAAATTGAGTACAGTAGTTAGGACTTGAAGTGATGACATAGAAAAATTAACATCTACTTTGGATAGACATTTTGGAAGATATTTTTGTTTTTAAATGAAGAAACTAAGGGAGTTCTGAGAAATCCCTTTATTCTAATTGATTCTATTCCCCACCATTCTCAAGGGCAAAGCACAAATTTCTTTGAAGCAAACTGTTCATATAGGAGTTAGACTTTTAGCTCACTGAACCTACAATTTACTGAAAGTAAAATGTATTATATTCATGAAGCATTTGTGTTTTTGAACAAAGTTGAGTCTTGTAAAAAGATGAAGTGACATATGTGTTACTATCGCTTTTTTATGACAAAATAGGATTTGTAGAATTATGAGAAAGCTGTTTTTTCCCTAGTCTGAAAGCTATTGTGGTTGTGCAAAAAATACTGAAAGTTTGGTTCCAAATTTTGTTTTGTTAATCTTCCTGAGTGAGCCAGAGTGAGACAAAGAACAACCTAAGGAATACTAAACTACTGAACAATCCATTAATTTTGGCCTTTCACATATTTCCATTTAGCATATAAAATAGTGACACATCACTTTGGGTTAAGCATACTCCCATGGGAATTCCCACTATAGATCAAAGATGAGAAGTAGGGCTTGTAGGCATCTTTGATGAACCAAAGGAAATGTGGCTGGCATTAGACTTCACAGTGATATTTAATGGCAAGAATTACATTTGTTAGAGTTACTTCTCTCTTCACTTCCTCTCGTTGTCTGGAAACTTGTTTGGTGTTGCACCCTGGCCTCAAGAGTCTGTAATCTTGCTAAGGCTAATGAGAAATCTGTATCAGAGAATCTGGCATCAGCCTGGCCTTTGGAAAGAGCCTCATGAGTAGTCTAAGTCTGACAAAGGAGGCTGACCATGTGTCCAACTGGAGCAACACCTGCAAGTTAGATAGATGAAAGTAGGGGAGCATGGTGGCTCCATTGACGTGGCTGGCAAGCTGTCCAGGCACT
Source organism: Ictidomys tridecemlineatus (assembly GCF_052094955.1). Taxonomy (NCBI): domain Eukaryota; kingdom Metazoa; phylum Chordata; class Mammalia; order Rodentia; family Sciuridae; genus Ictidomys; species Ictidomys tridecemlineatus. The sequence goes on from NC_135487.1 coordinate 56,831,179, forward strand.
GATGGCATAGCAGAGACACCAATACTTACGTCAAACATAGGATGAGCTCTAGATGATCCCTGACTAACCCAAAATGAAATGTGGGATAGTCACTAAAGGAAAGAAAATTTCAAATTCAGAGTGTGAGGTTAAGGGCCTGTCTTCTTATATCTTCGGTGATGCCATCCTGATGGCAGGTGGGCAAGTGACATAGTTCTTATAAATACAGGAAGTCAAGAAAACAAGTAGGGCTTGACTAGCAATAACACTCACTTAAGAATATCTGGGAAACAATGAAACATTAGAGACACTGTTATATGCATCCTAACCTCAAAATCATGCAAAAGTTGATCAGATCCTTTAAAACAGAAGGCACATATTATGTAAGTAAGAAAATCACCCTGGAGACTTTATATTGTCACTGTCAGTTTGGAGGTTCAATAAAAGGATAATAGAATTTTTGATTCTCAAAACAGATACAGAAAAGTCCCACTCTGAGGAATGCAATGAGAGGAATTGTAGTGAAAGACTTTTATTAAGAGATACTTAGAAAGAAGTAAAGCCATAAACCTTAAGTTAAAATGTACCTATCCATCAAATCTCTGAAAAGTACCTATGATCTGTAAAGCAGCAAATGCATCAGAGATGGCATTTTAAAAGAATTGCTTTGCAAAGCATAGATCCTTTTGAAATGTGAACAATAACACCCAATTTACAACCCTAGGTTTAGCAATTTGGATTTCTTTAAAGTCATATGCAGACTTAATGATCTAACTTTATAATCATTAGCATAATTGTTGTACATATAGAATATAATCAATAAATATTTATTAGACAAAAATAGGCAGAAGTGGTTCTAAGCTAATTACAGCTAATTTAATTCCTACTTAATGAAAATAAAATATCCCAACATGATTTCCACCATATACCCGCTTACGGAGTTGTTTTAATTAGTTTGCTTTATGTAGAATATTTATGCTGACTTGCGATAACAGCTTAATTAAAAACACATTTAAATTATATAAATAGAGATTAACATTTAAATCTTTCAAATGACATAATCTTTAAAAGTGTTTATTATTTATTTCACCTATTTCCTTAGAAATAAATGTGCTAACATTAAATGTACTCCAATATTCATATGTATAGAAAACTTTATTCACTGATTTCAAGAACATTAATTGAAATATTTTATTAAGTAACATTAAAATAGTTCACTAATAGCTTGGTGCTATGTACCTTGGAAAATACATTTTATTTGAGCTTATTATTGCTGGTCTGAAAGCTCAAAAGAATGCTTAAGTAATTTTTCTGTGAACTTTGGTTCAAAAAAGAAGTGGCGATATCGTAAGCCATTTTGACTTTCATCTTTTTCTTCCTCTGTCTTCACAGCATCATCCTAATTGATGAGTTTTACTAATACATATTAAATACACTGGGACAATGAAGGCTCATTCTTTTCACAGACTATGTGGCATGTGCTTGGAACATCTTATATGTGGTTTTGAAAGAAATGTCTCATTAAATCTGTGACTTTTATTAAAACTAGAGATGTTTATGCATGACTTCTTTTTGTCCTCAACCATCTCTAAGCACAAGGTTTAGTGGCAATCTTTGTTCCTTTATTATTTGTATCAGTGGCCCTTTGAACACATCAGTGAATTGCTTGTTTGGGAATAAAGATTTAAGGTGAACCAGAATGTAGCAATGCTAACACTGACTTCTGTGCTTTAATCTCTCAGCATTCCAGGCACAGAGAAAACACCTACAATGACATTTCTACCTTGCTCCATTTGGGGAAGGGAAGGAAAGCAAATACAAGACACCTGGGCAGATTTCATTTTTATAGTAAGATCATTGGAATTCGGGATTCCTATCCACTTACATACAATATGACCTGACATTGTTAACACCGAAGGAATTAATCACTGTCCACCAATCTCTCAAAGCCAGACATATATTCCCCAGTGGAAAAAAAAAAAAAAAAAAAAAAGATCTCCTTTTCGTTTGTAGGCAGAATGCATCTGGGGGTGTGGACACCTGCTAGTTTAACATTCTTTATATAGGCCAGACTGTAAGCAGAGGGATGTTCACTTGCCTCAAGTGATTCTCAAGTGCCACCTGCTCTAGAAACTGCAGCCAAATGTTATTTAAGAGAAGAGACAGAAAGTATGGTGAAGAAATTTTGTGAATACGCAGGACTATCTAAACACTGAATCTACTAACTCTGGAAAGTCATCTGCATGATTTTCTGGAAATGTAATGGAAGGAAGCCTTGGAGGAATGCTAGCAAATCTCTTGTGGCAAGAAACTACTTTTCCGTTCCTACTCCTTAAAGGTAGATAATATTGGGCTGGGGATGTGGCTCAAGCAGTAGCGGGCTCACCTGGCATGCACATTTGGTGCTGGGTTTGATCCTCAGCACCACATACAAATAAAGATGTTGTGTTCGCTGAAAACTAAAATAATAAATATTAAAAAATTCTCTCTCTCTCTCTCTTAAAAAAAAAAGGTAGATAATATTTTTGAGGTTTTGGACTTCTTCCTATGTATGCCCCAAGACTTGCATCTGTAATACTGAGTGGCTAGGCCATAGCAGTGTTGTTAAGGACAATATAATATAGCATTTTCATTTTATTTTTATTTATTTATTTGTTTGGTACCAAGGATTGAAACCAGGGGCACTCAACCACTGAGCCACATCGCCATCCTTTTTTATCTTTTATTTTGAGGCAGGGTCTTGTTAAATTGCTTCAAGACTCACTACATTGCTAAGACTGGTTTGAAACCTGTGATTGTCCTGAGTTACTAGGCTTACAGGCATGCACCATTACACCTGCATTATTTTTATTTTTACAATGTTGGGGAACATTGAACCCAGCTCCTTATGCATGGTAAACATGTACTCTTCCCAATGATTTATAATTCTAGATTATTTTTAAGTATTTTATATATATATATATATATTTCCCCTATGTTGGGATGAAACCCAAGACCTTGTACATATTTAATAGAAAAGCTCTACATTTGAGCTACACCTTCAGCCTTATTTTAATTGAAAAATAATAATTATATATTTTATGGGGTCCTACATGATGTTTCAATACATATATATTATATATATATATATAATATATATATATAAAATATAGATGTTATAGTTGAAGCTTTGTCCCAGGGTTTCATAAACTCACTTCCAGACCACTCACATATAACCAAATCAAGCCTTTAATGAAGCACACTGGTGGCGGCTGACCAGAACATAAGGCTGTTCCCCTGATCAGCCCCTGAACAATTGCAAGGGCACTCCTTATAAGCCTGAAAACCGCAAAAGGGATGTCCGGGGGTCTAGCCAATGCAAGCAAGCCAGGTTACAGAAGCGGGACAGTGCAGTCAATCGGAGGGAAGCCTAACCAATCACAGTTAGCCCAGTCACCCCAGTTACAGAAACAGAGCCCCGTTACCCTAGTTACAGAAACAATACCCCATAGGTAGTTTTGTGTTCTTAAAGATTTCTATAGCAAAAGGAAAAGAACATAAATGATCAAATCAGGCTAATTACTGTATCTATGAACTCAAATATTAATTATTTGTGGTTGAGAATATTAAAAATTTTCTTTTGGCTAATTTGAAACAGGCAAGACATTATTATTAACTACTGGGTCCATGTTATTCAAGAGAACACCGATGTTTATATTTGGATCTAACTATTACATTGTACCTGTTGCCCAGTGCTTCCCCTTACCCCATCTATTCACCTATCCCAAACTCCGGAAACCACATGCTATTCTATACTTTGATGAGTTCACTTTTTTTTTTTTTAGATTCCACATATAAGTGAGATTATGTAATATTTGTCTCTCTGTACTTGGCTTTAATTTCTTAGAATTCTGTCCCCACTCTAGGTACATCTGTGTTGTTGCAGTTGACAGAATTTTCCCATTTCAAAAACCGAACAGTATTCCAAGTGTACAAACACCACAGTTTTTATTCCACTCAGCACTTAGGTTGTTTGCATACCTTGTCTATTTGTGAGTAATGCTAATTCTGTTGTAAACATGGGACTATAGGTATCTCTTCTGCACACTGATGTCAATTCCTTTATTTCTTATTTTTCGCAGTGTTGAGGATTGATCTCAGGGCCTCATGCATGCTAGGCAAACACTCTTCCACTCAGCCATATCCCCAACCTTCAATTCCTTTAGGTAGGTACCTGGTACTGGGATTGATGCATTTCTTTTGGTGGTTGTAATATAAAACCTTGGATTCAGAATCATATTACTTGTGGCCACATTCTAACTCTGCACTTGCAAACTACAGCAGGTGATTGTTTTCCTCAGTCTTTCTTATTTTTAACACTTTATAATGTCCAGGATGGAATGAAAGAAAATAAAGGAAGGAAAGAAGGAAGAAAGGAAGGAAGGAAGGGAGGGAGGGAGGGAAGAGGGAGGGTGGGAGGGAGGAAGGAAACTATCCCATATCTCTTGCAACTAAAATTCCAAAATGACATAGGTTCTGCCCATCACAATTAGGAACCAAGTGAATTGGGAAGCTGAGTAGTGGGAAATACTGTTTTTGCTTTAGTATGGTTAATGCAGCACTTTTTGTATCTCAGGTGGCAAAAATTCTGGCACTGGCTTAGGTAGCATGATCTTGAATGTTGTAATCAGTAAAGCCATATCCTGATTTTCCTGCTTTCTGATTGTGGTGTTTAAGAGGTTGAGCAAAACTTATGCAAAATGCTCAGAACCAGCAGTATTTTAAAATTTGCTTAATTTTGTATTTTGAAATAATTGCAAATATAAAATATTGGGAATGAGACCTAAAGCCCAAATATTGCATAAGGAGTTCCTATATATGGAACTCCTTATGCAATAATTGGAGTGTGCTTGTGTTTTGACCACAACCAGTCACATGAAGTTGGGTATGAAATTTTATAGTTGTGATGTCATATTGTCACTCAAAAAGTTTTGAACATTGGCCAGGCATGGTGGTGCATGCTTGTAATCCCAGCAGCTCAGAAGGCTGAGAAAGGAGGATTGCAAGTTCAAAGCAAGCCTCATCAACTTAGTGAGTTGCTAAGCAACTTAGTGTGAACTGTCTCAAAATAAAAGATAAAAAGGGCTGGGGATGTGGTTGAGTACCAGTTCAATACCTGGTACCAAAAATAAAAAATAAAAAGTTTTAACGTTTTTGGAGCAATTTGGATTTTTGGAATAGTGATGCTCAACTGGTAGTAGCAGTTTTGCAGTGTTCCTCTAGGACTCATTACTAGCAGCCTAACCTATAGCCTGATTTTCTAACCTTTCAAAAGTTTTAAGTACCCAAACTCAATTTCATTCTGTTTAAAATGGTTGTATTGATTTTTGTTACTTCACCTGACTCCAGATATATACATAAATTACATAAATGTATTTAATAAATATAAGTCAGTTTCTATAAATGGAGCACACATACATAGAAATATATTTCTATTTTGGCAGCTATTCCAAACAAATTTCCAATAAATATGATTTTGTCAATTAAATATTTTAGTTCTTAAGAAAATTTCTTGAATTCAAGCAGCATGGTATGCCAAAAGGAACTTGACTATATCCTGTAATGAAAATGATTTTTATCATATTTAATTGAATTAGATTTTCAACCAATTCTAAGGTAAATAAAATTAAAAGTTTGTTTTGCTTTATTCTAATTTAACTGTTCATAATGTTTTATATTTAAGCTATGAAATTGAATAACATTTAGAAATAAGTGCTCTGGGAACATAGAGGGGGAGAATATACCTTTCTCTAAAAGTGTGGAAAATTGGGCCTTGAAGGATGAATAGGAGTTTGACATGTGGAGAAAAAAGATATGAGTAAAATGTCAATTTAAATAAAGAGAATCCCATTTCACAGTATAATTTGGTGCAATGAATGCAGAACAAAAGGAAATTGGTAAACATCAAACAAATTTAATGCTCTCAGGATGTAAGTCATTTGAAATGTAAATGATAAATGAAATAATAATTTCTTATTTTTATTAAGAATAAAAATGGCCTAAATTTGTTAAATAAAGATAATGACAAAGATGCATTAGTAAATGTGCTTAGGTTAAAATTTATGAATAGTTTCCAAGACTGTTTTTTTAAAAAGAGATGAAGATGCTTCTGAAAATGTAATGTATCTTGAAGACCAGAATTGGAACGCCTTAGTACTATAAAAAAAAAAAAAAAAAAAAAAAGCTTAAGGCAGAAGAAAACTTTTGTTTCTATGATAAAAAAAAAACTACCAGGGTTAGCAAATTCAGAGAGCTATGTCAACAGGTGGTATATTTATATTGTTGTGAATATTGGGTTATTTCAATGATTCTAAGCTTGGGACGATTTCTTTGCCCTCTGTCTACAGGGGACATTTGGCAATGTCTGGAGATATTTGGGTTGTCACATCTGGCAGAGAATTTCTCTTGGCATGTTGTTGATAAAGGACTTGGATGCTTCGAAATGTCTTACAATGCCCAGGACAGACCCTCACAACAAAAACCTATCCAGCCCCAAATGTCAATGAGCTGTGGTTGAGAAATCCTGGAATGTCTTCAAAGAGCGTTGCATTGTGAATTTGCAGACAAGTGACACTTGGTCACACTCACACCTTCTGAAATGTCTGGCCATGCTGGAGGACAAGGTTTTCATGTAAATGGGCATTACTGTGAACTTTTTGTGAACCATATATAAATTATTAATTTAGAAAATCAGTCGAATATGAAACTGTACACCATAATCTGACAAAATCAAGGCCTTTTGGATTTCACATAATTTTATTTAAATAAGAGTTTAAGATTGTCTCAGAGCTATCTTAATTCTAGAGGAAGTCTGATGACAAAGGCTCAGATGGCAGATAAGAGAACATTTGGGAAATATAAGAGTTAAAAAATAATAGTCATAAATGGATGATAATAAACCATATTAAACAGAGAGAGTTAAATGAGTTTTTCTTTATATTCAACAAATATTTGACTTATTTTCAAAATGGAAAAGGTCAATCTGAAAAATATATTTTATGATGAAAAGAATGCTTTGCTGATGAAGTAGCATCTTTTAGAAATATATATCTATTCAAGAGTATAACTGAAAAGATAGGAAATTGGAATGGTATCATGTATCCTGTAAATAAACTCAGCAATTAAGGAAGAAATTAGCCACTCCAAATAAATATCCTATTAATGTTTTATATATCTGTGCATAATTCAGTACTTCTTAAGATATTCATTTAGGAAACCCTATTTTTTAGCAGATGAAATTAAAGTCTATTATAAATTCATTCCCTTTTTCCCTCATGCTTTGCAATTTTCAATGAACAATGTATCATTCTGAAGCTGTTTGATTTAAATATTTTTATAGTTCACTTTAATGCAAAATGTTGTCATATAACATTTTCTCTTAAAAAATGATCAGTAATGGAGGTGCCAACATTTGATGAAACATAATTTATTGCAGGAGGTTAGAACAAGTTTTTGCACATTTGTGTACACCAAGACTATACTTAAACTTTAAATATGGGGTGCATAGAGGTAATTTTTCTTCCACATTGGAGTCATTTTCTTACATCTGTTTAGTATAATTTTATATATACTACCTTACCCAGTTTACTATTGTTTGGTGATATGTCTTTTACCTTGCCATTTGCAAACAAACTGTTACCTAAACATCCTCCCAGAGCAAAGGTCAATCTTTTAATCACCTATCACAGATCTAAATCATCCCTGCTATTTTTTTCTAAATGCTAGATGTTTTAAAATCAATTGCATAGAATTCTAAGTCTATATTTTCAAAAAGTCAATACCATAATATTTATGCCATACCACACTCAATCTTCTACTTCAGATATGTACTAAGACTTTAATAAATACATCTAAGAATAGGTTCTTTATCAATCTATGAGAAGATAGAAAATAAAGGCATAATTTAGTTTTCCAAATTAAAGGCATTAGTAAATATTTTTTAATAACTAAATTTTACAGTGTTGTGAATGAGCAGACTTGTAAACATACAGAAAGCAAAACATATTTAGAGGAAAAATAGAAAAGACTATTTTTTTTACCCCATTTTTTTTTCAGGAAAGCAAGTATTTTCTAGATGAGTAAGGAGAGTTTATCAATTGAGTCCTAACAATAAAAAAAAATACTAGGTTAGTTCTTTGTAAAGCGATAATGTGGGGGTTGAGGATAAGGCTCAGTTGGTAGAGTGCATGCCTTGCACACACAAGGCCCTGGGTTCAATCCCTAGCACCATAAAGAAAGTAAATAAATAAATAAATAAATTTTAAAAACACCCAAAACAACAACAAAAGAGATAATGTAGAGGATTTTTAAGGTCAATATGCAAATGGCTTTATAGTATTTATATGTAAAGATTGTTTTCTCAGAGAGCAAACTGAGCATCAATTGTTTCCCCAAAACCAGGTTATTCGAAAATATGCATTATTACTTCTTTAGGAAGAATTTGTAATTATCAATGGTGTCACTGCAAAAATATATTTTCTATGTTCAAAAAACCAAACAACAAAACTCTCATATTCACAAACTCCCATTGAGATCTTGCTACAGATATATCACAACCTGTTGTCTTCATTTATTTCCAGAAAACATTAAACCATGGCCCTCAACAAGCTGTTCTCATTTATAATACAATGTGCATGTAGTGCTGACAAAATGGGAAATCCCAGAGCAATTGAATAAAAAGGAAGCTTCACTAGTGTTATCAATCCCCCAGGATCCTATTTGTAAAGAAATGGCCTTTTCAAGAACATGCACAATCATGCAGTTTCTTAGTTGGTGAAACAAATCTTGTGAATTTTACTCCCAATACATTTAGTAACTTTATGATTTTTAACATATAGAAACATATGCAAACTTGTGATACTGGTACTTCTACGGCGATTAGTATATGTGTTTTTGTATGTAATGTATCTGATATCTGTCATGCATGCATGTATTTATTCTACTGTAAACATACATGATTCAACAGAATTTCTTAAGACTAGTATAGTGAGTTCTTTATTAATAGAAAATACTAGCATCCGTGAAACGGAAGGATATTGTGCAGGGTACCACGGTCCATTGCTATGGCAGCAATTTAAAAGCACATTATCATTTAAAAATACTATATAAATATCAGAAAATGACAACTATTTAGCGTGTTGGAGTACAGTTCCATATGGTCCCTAATAGAAAGCAGTGAGGTCCAGTGATAATGTTAAAGTGTGATTACACTCTAACACATTTTCAAAATACAAAATAAAACAACTCTATATTCTGTAATGACAACATGAAAGTTCTAGGAGTATTCTCTGTATGTTTAAATAATGGAGACCTTGAGGATATATAATACTTCCTGGAATATTGTTTTAAAAGATTTTTATGTTATTAAATAAGCTTATTTCAGAAGCTTTATTTTGGTAGCATTTTTATTCTCCATGGTAAGGTCCTGAAATTGACACAATTCCTCTTAATTGGAATTAAAAATTCTAAGATTTTCAATTTTAGTTGTTTCTGTCTTTGTCCTTTTCCATGAATCTTTAGCTATGGTGAAATAATGTTTTACTTTAAAAGCCAATTTTGGCTAATATAAAATATCGTTAATAAAATAATTCCTATAAATTTTAAATGTACAGTGATAATCTTGAGAATAAGTCAGTATAATTCATGGAAGTATATATAAGAAAGGCAAATCCCTCAAGAAGCATGGCAGCAGGACGAGAAATACCTTTTGCTTGGTACCATATAGTATGAAGTGCTTCATAAATGCTTCAGAATCATAATGATGACAAATTCTAACTGCAGGTAATCATTCATATAGAAATGAAGGCAAACGACTCAGATAGGGATGAAAAATTCAACACTAAATAATGCATTAAGTTTCTAAAAATTTATGAAGAAAAGTACAAATTTAGGAGATACAAAGAGCCTCTCACAGGTTTTAGGCGATAGGAAAAGTCTTGTAGAGAATATTGTATAGGTACAGATACTATATTCCTTTTGTATTCTCGTCCTAATAAATTAATAGTAAGTATAAACAAGTCATTAGCTAAAAAGATGAAGTGATAGATAATTTTATATAATTGATTAAAAGATGGAATTCAAAAGCTTCTTTATTATGATGACTGGATTTGAGGTTTTGAGCATTTGAATATCTTTAAAAGCAGAAGAGAAAATGGATTTATTTGGTATTATCTGCATATGTAAAATTACATTTACATAGTGAAGTACAACCATTGGCCTAGGTGGATGATTCTGCTGTGGTTAGCATTGCTGCTGTTTCATACACTCTAAGAAATAGATGTTCTTTTAAAGTTACATATAAATCACTTCTTTGAAACTAGAAATTTATCATTTATATAGTTTATATAATCTGAGATGTAATGTTTGAGAAGTTGGAAAGGAAAGGAAATGAAAACATATTTCTCCCTTCAACCTCAGAAACTGCTAGCTTGCAAATCTCTTGCCTTGAAGTTTGTTGATCAGCAGTGAGAGCCAACACCAGGGTTTTAACTCCCCAGGGATTCCATGAACCTCCCTCCTTCTAAGTAAATACACATTTTAGCAAACACAGTGTATTTCTATGCTCACTGCAGGTTTATAAATAATCTCCTAGGTGGCCTTCTCTTACTATGGCCATAGTAACTCTTCTAACTGTTCCCCCCAAAATATTGAGGAAACCCCTGGAGTACAGTTGAAAGAGAACTGAAAAAGGATTAGCCCAGAGCAAAATCCAAGTCTCCATAATTGGGGTAGGAAAAAACTATCCAAACCAAAAATCAAACATGAACAGAACAAGAGCAACAAATCCTTGAGCAATGCAGCAGATAAAGAAAGATTACTGGGACTCAGAAATACATGGAAACATAGATGTGAAAAACAAAGACCAAATTCAGGATTACTGTAACTAAAATGAATCTAGGTTGCCTGTGAATACAGAAAAGATTGCCAGACCTAATTTTATTGTTCTTAATTTGTTAGGTTTACGACTGTCTTCAATTTTGCTATTGATAGACATTTTAGATGTTAGTTTATTCCTAGCATTGATGCTGAATTTATCTTGAGCTAGCATTTTCACTTCAGAAAGGTTGTTACAAATACTTTCATTTGGAAGTACAAAGCCATCTAAATGGTTCATTTCCTCATTTGATGACATATTAGTTAAAATTTAGAATGAGTAGTATTTTTTCCATAATAAAAATATTTACTAGTGATAAATACTTCAAGGTTTATTTAAAAATCAGAGGTTAATTTAACTTAAATCTTAATTTTTTTTCATGACCTCATGTCACTCAATAACAACTTCAGTAAGCAATCTGTTAGGTTGTAAGGAATGACATCTGATAAAAATACCAGTTCCACAAAACAGTATAAAATGGTATTAGTAGAACCCCATATGATCACAGCTCATTCAAATTTCCTAGTTAACAAAAAAGAAATAACACTGTGCAAGACATTAAAAAAACAAACAACAACAACAATAACAAAAAACTTCATCCTTCCTAAAGACAAATGAATACCCCAAATAAAATTCTACATGGTCACATGTATTTCAGTTGTTTCTGCTTTTAAAAAATTAAAGACAAATATTTACAAAATTATCCACAGGCTTTTAGCATAGCAACAATAGCAAAGTAACACAATTTTCCTACATCATCATCATTATAGTATATTATAGGTTATAAAGTACAATATAAAATGTGCTCAAATTAAAACACTCAAATTTAGTTAATAAGTTATACACTAAATTCATTTAACAACTCTTCTGTAACTTATTTATAAATTGGATTATTGAGAAGTTTCAGTATTAAAGTGCAATGGCAGTTTCATCATATTTTATGAAAATAGTAAAAAATATATCATTTCTAAAAAGATATACAGAGAGCAAAGGTAAAGTATTGAATAGACAAACTATAGCAACGAATGTTTATCATATTCAAAGTATGTATAAAGTGATGCAGTAGAATAATGGAAACTCTGTTGCTTTGACAGTATTTATATTTATCACACAGAATCAAGAGACTTGACTTACAATTGGACATGGTCTTTTAAATTATTGTAAATTATTTTAAATTATTAAAGTAATGAACTTTCTTTTCCTAGCAGAACAGAACAAGAAGCAACACAATTAGGAGAATTACAATGATCCCACTGGTAGGGATGTGTGAGAATGGAACTTAGGTGTCTGGACTCTTATTTCAAATATTTTATTACATTTTGGTGTCTTGCACAGACAGTTCCCCCAACAAAGAAATAATTCCAGTTTCCCAAAGCAGTAATGCTAAATCCTTAGAATATACTGATACTATTAGGGATAGTCTGCAATGTGATGTGATTTTCTCCTGAAATTTAAATGGTGAATGTGTGTGTGGGGGAGCAACGGAGGGGAGAATTTTTTTTTTTTTTTATTGATTGTTCAAAACATTACAGAGCTCATGATATATCATCTTTCATACATTTGACTCAATTGGGTTTTGAATTCCCATTTTTACCCCAAATACAGATTGCAGAATCACATCTGTTACATACTCACATTTTTACATAATGGCATATTAGTGACTGTTGTATTCTGCTACCTTTCCTATCCCCTACTATCCCCCCTCCCCTCCCCTCCCCTCCCATCTTCCCTCTCTATCTCCTCTGCTGTTGTTCAATTCTCTCCCTTTTTTTCCCCTCACCCTTGCCCCTCATAACCTCTTTGTGTATCATTGAAGGTCTCCTACCATTTCCATATGTTTTCCCTTCTCTCTCCCTTTCTCTCCCCACATTCGTCTTGGTTTACTGTTAGTCTTTTCCTCATGCTCTTCCTTCCTGTTCTGTTCTTAGTGGCTCTCTTTATATCAAAGAAGACATTTGGCATTTGTTTTTTAGGACTTGGCTAGCTTCACTTAGCATAATCTGCTCTAATGCCATCCATTTCCCTGCAAATTCTATGATTTTGTCATTTCTTAGTGCTGCATAATACTCCATTGTGTATAGATGCCACATTTTTTTTTATCCATTCATCTATTGAAGGGAATCTAGGTTGGTTCCACAGTCTAGCTATTGTGAATTGTGCTGCTATAATCATTGATGTGGCCGTATCCCTATAGTGCGCTCTTTTAAGGTCCTCAGGGAATAGTCCAAGAAGGGCGACAGCTGGGTCAAATGGTAGATCCATTCCCAGCTTTCTCAGGCATCTCCATACTGCTTTCCAAATTGGCCTCACCATTTTGCAGTCCCACCAGCAATGTACAAGTGTACCCTTTTCCCCACATCCTTACCAACACTTATTGTTGTTTGACTTCATAATGGCTGCCAATCTTACTGGAGTGAGATGGTATCTTAGGGTGGTTTTGATTTGCATTTCTCTGATTGCTAGAGATGGTGAGCATTTTTTCATGTACTTGTTGATTGCTTGTATGTCCTCCTCTGAGAAGTGTCTGTTCAGATCCTTGGCCCATTTGTTGATTGGATCATTTGTTATCTTATTGTTTAATTTTTTGAGTTCTTTGTACATTCTGGATATTAGGGCTCTATCTGAGGTGTGAGGGGTAAAAATTTGTTCCCAGGATGTAGGCTCTCTATTTACCTCTTTTATTGTTTCTCTTGCTGATAAAAAACTTTTTAGTTTAAGTAAGTCACATTTGTTTATTCTTGTTATTAACTCTTGGGCTATGGGCGTCCTATTAAGGAATTTGGAGCCCAACCCCACAATATGTAGATCTTAGCCATCTTTTTCTTCTATCAGACGCAGTGTCTCTGATTTGATATCTAGCTCCTTGATCCATTTTGAGTTAACTTTTGTGGCTGGCGAGAGAAAGGGATTCAATTTCATTTTGTTGCATATGGATTTCCAATTTTCCCAGCACCATTTGTTGAAGATGCTATCCTTCCTCCATTGCATGTTTTTAGCCCCTTTATCAAATATAAGATAGTTGTAACTTTGTGGATTAGTCTCTGTGTCCTCTATTCTGTACCATTGGTCCGCCTGCCTGTTTTGGTACCAGTACCATGCTGTTTTTGTTACTATTCCTTTGTAGTACAGTTTGAACTCAGGTATCGCTATGCCTCCAGATTCACACTTCCTGCTTAGAATTGCTTTTGCTATTCTGGGTCTTTTGTTTTTCCATATGAATTTCATGATTGCTTTATCTATTTCTATAAAAAATGCCATTGGGATTTTGATTGGCATCGCATTAAACCTGTAGAGAACTTTGGGTAATATCGCCATTTTGATGATGTTAGTTCTGCCTATCCATGAACAGGGTACATTTTTCCATCTTCTGAGATCTTCTTCTATCTCTCTCGAAATTAAAATCTTTCACGATAAACAAAAGCTAAAAGAATTCGCAGCAAGAAAACCAGCACTGCAAAGCATTTTGAGCAAAATACTACAAGAAGAGGAATTGAAAAATAGTGTTTGTGACATTAAGGAGGCAGTGTTCAAGAAAGAGGGTTTTTTGTTCATTTGTTTGTTTTTACCATCTCCATATTATTTCTGGAACTTTACAAATTCCAAGAACATATTTTACATTAAAATACAATTATAAATTTATAAAAATTGGAAATAATCATTTTAAAAAGTTCCCTTCTAGTTTACTTTATTGAAGAATACATATTATTGTATTTATGCTAGGTTAAGACATCATTGATTAAAAAAACATGCAGTGCTACAAAGAGAATTTTATTATTTTTGTATAAATTTCAGGTTCTCATATATCCTCTTCCTACCACCCAGACTCTCTGAAGTGATGCTAAATCGCCCAGGCTGATGTTACACAACAGGAATGTGTTGTAGCTGAGGATCTCTGAAGTTAGAAAATCCCAATCTTATAAGAAGTCTTTAGGAAAGAATGCCAAACATTTGCCCCAGAGAACTTATATTTATCAATCTGATCTGCAAGCAAATCTGCCTTTTGTCCTGTAAGGAAACACCACCTATCTCCTCCAATTCTGTTTGCTTTAGAAGGGTCTTGAAAAGATAGTTATGGACAAAAGCTGTCACAAGATGTGTAAAAATGCCATGGAAAATTGGCCCTCCATGTATAATAGCACCATCTTTCTGACTATTGGTACTTGTATGATTGATATATGTATGATAGCACTTAAAAATGTAAGAATTGTAATTCATTGTATGGGATCACTAATATAAATTTTCCAAAATAATCTTCATATAATGAAATGATGAAAAAGATTCTAAAGATGACAAAGAAGTCCAATTTGTTATTTCTCTATAAAGCTCAACACCTTGAACATATGTTTCATTTATAAAATGAATAGATCAACAAGTAGTTAAGTGTATCCTAAGTGCATCCACTTATTAGGTAAAACAGGCTTTGGAAGACATTTAATTCATCACAATCAAGAAATAATTGACTTACAATGTTTCTAATCTAAAAGAGAAAATGTCCTTATACGTAAGCCTTTATTTACAATTCCATATCATCTTTTCCAAGGTTCAAAAGAGAAGACAAAAATAAATATTATTTGTAATTGATTGTAGGACAAAAACAAAACAAAACAAAGCCAATAAACATTCTTATGATGAAATAACAATGTATGAATATGGCAAATAAATATAACAAATTCCCTTAAAAGAAGAGTGGCATCACATACTACTAGGAGAATCAAGAATAATCCAATCTAACCTTAAAATGATATGGATAAAAACTTACATTCCTTTGATATCCATAATACATAAAACATGAAATATTTCTCATTTGCTATTTGATATAGGTTGTTAAAAGCTCGCTCAAGAAGTGTAAAAATATAAGAAGTTAAAACTGCATTATAAACATGGGATCATGATACTATGTTACATTAAAGGTTTTCAATGGTGTTGGATGTACTGAAAATTTTAAAAAATATTGATAGAGAACAGGTGTAGAACACTTATGCAGGCAAGAAAAAAAGTATTAGAGTATAGCAATAAATCATGAAACCTGCACATCTAAAAATGAATTCTATCCCCAGAGTGTGAATTATAATAAACAGAGATGCCATAAGGTAGACATATCTAACAGTTAAAGTTTGAAATTGAAACATAATAATAGATAATATTCATGAGTTGTGTAAAACAAGATTAACTGGAGTTGTAAATATATATGATAGTTGTATAGAATTGACCACCCATGCTAAATACGAAATAAGTTTGCAAATTCTATATATATTTAAATAAAATTATTTTTAAAAGTCATAAACATTTCCAATTATTTTAATTAATTTTATTATGATGATGATTAATCTTATGTGTAAACTTGACTGGACAGAAGTGTCCACATATTTGGCTAAACATCAATTTGGGTGTTTTTGTGATGAGGATTCCTGATGAGATAAGCATTTGATCTAGTACATTGATTAAAATAAAATTCCCCCCTTAAGATGGGTTAGCATCACTCTATTTGTTGAGGACTTGAATGAACAAAATTTTGAAGGAATGTAGAATTCACTCATATTGCCTAATTTCTTGGACTGGATATTGATCATCTGTCACTATATTGTGACTTACATCATCAGTGCTCTTGGCTCTTTGGCCATTGGACTTGAACTAGAAAATTACATCATTGATTCTCTGGTTCTCAGGCCTTCAGACTCAAACAGGAACTATATCACTGGCTTCCTGGCCTCTCTGGATCTCTTACAGATAAAGACAGATTGTGAGACTTCTCAGTCTCCATATAACATGAGCAATTCCCTATACTTTCTTTGTGTGTGTGTATGTATGCATTTATATATATGTATATATATATCAGTATATACACATACATATAAAATTTTAATTATGTATGGATGTATATGTGTTTGTGTTTATATACCATACATATTATATAGAGCTATATATATTTTATATATACGTATATATTCTATTGGTATACATATGTATATAGCCTATAGGTTCTGATTCCCTGGAAAATCCTCATGAACACATTCATGTTCAATCTTTTTGAATGTTATTGTTAAATTTCCCAAATAAGTCTTTCTGAAAGCATATTTATATTCTTTGATTAATATATTGTGGGAGGCCAACCTTAAGGGTGACTGAGTTATACTCCGCAGCTGGGTGCTGAGGCACTCAGTCACAGAAATGGGTGTGCCTTGCTATAGCCCCATGGGTGAAGCTATGCTCACCTGTTCCTTTGTAATATAAACCCTTGCCCTGTTTAGGATAGAATCTTCCATGGAAGTGCCTTGTGTGTGTCCCCTTCTCTTACTGTGCCCTTGGGTGTGGCCTATCCAGGTGTCAGTCAACCTGCTGACAGTGGACATCAAGAAGATAGACTCAGCCCCCTGAAACCTGACCCCTTGCCTCATTTGAATAGCTTCTCCTCAATAAAAGGGGTCAGCGTGTGCTCTCGCTCTCTCTCTTTCTGCAGACCCTTAAGGTCAGAGGAGCCGTCACAGCGACCCCAAAGAAAAAGGTATTTGTGTCTCTTGTGTGGTTATTTCGTGCAGCCCAGTTAGCCCAGTTTAACTAGAGTGACCCCTGAGCTTTTTAGTCGCGAGAACAGAAACCTGGCAATATATGATTTAGTCAGATGACGAAATGTATTTATTTTTCCATATTTAATCATGCTAATAACAACAGAAACCCAACAGCAAAATATAATAAACTATATCCATTAACAACTAAGCTAAATATCTTTATTTATTAATAGATGTATAGCTTTGTTAATAGTTTCTTGCATACAAAATCAATGGAAGACCACAAATGGAAAGTGAGAAAGAAATATAGAGCAAAAATTATTTAGGGCAAACAAGGATAAAAACATTAATCCTGAAATTTAAGGAGGGAAGAGTTTCCTAAGAGATTGAAGTGTTGCAGGGTAGGCAAGTAGGAAGATAGAGGTCTAATTTATTTCAGTGTTTGATGTAGGATCTAAATTGGAAGATCCATGAGAATGAATGGGAGAGAATGAAAATAGATAGGATTGACTATTCTCTCAGTTAAGGATATTTCTATTCTGCGTGAAGTTGCTCAGAATTAACAGGTTGGAGTGATCCCTCACTATATTTTTTTTTGCTCTGAGATACTATATATTAGGTTTATCAGAAAAAAATCTAATATGTGCATTCTCTATATATTTTGAAGGCAAACTTAAATTTACCCTTTACCTGGTTGACAGTAATGGTCTGCCATTTATTATTCTTGCTTCTATAGCTTCATCAATAGATCATCTTTTCAATCCAGTTTACAGAATAGTCAGTGAATCAAATTCTACCACTCTTCTGCTCAAATTTTTAATGACTCCTATCTCACTTTGCATCATGTACACTCTGAACACTAGTGGACAGATAGTCTAATACCATACTCCCCAATTATTCTTGATTTCTTTGTCTTGACATAGAAAATACAGTGACCCAGGTAGCTGCATGTTTCCCCTGAATGCTTGAAGCCGGGCCCAACCCTTAAACATTTATACTGTTACTGGTGAAGTTTAAACTGTTGTCTGAAATTCTGAAATATCAAAAATGGGGCTAAACACAGAGAAACTAGCCTTCGTCTTGAACCAAATTGTCCAAACATTCTAATAAACTCTATAACACAACTCCTCCTTAAAGACATACTTGGTTTCCTTTCTCAGTGTCTATTATAAGCTGCTGTAGTCCTTTGTATGTAAATTCCCCAAATACGAACTTTGAACCAACCCCTTGGCAGTTATTGTTTCTTCCTTTGGTCACATATTAAGATGGTTTGGGGCACTCCTCTGGGGAAATTCCTTGGCTGCTATTTTTGGGGTTACTGAGGTAGTAAGTTTGGCCAGTTTGAATACCAAACATGGATTCCTCAATCCTCATTACTCTTGAAGCTTCATTTCCAATTAACTTTTTGCTAATTTTCACTATTCTTCTCATTGATCCCTGAGTAACCTTAAATTCTTCCTCACATTTCCAGTATAAGTTTCATGACATTAGGAATATGTATGCTACATCTCTACTACCTGGAATAGATTCTAGCTAAAAGTGTACACCTAAGTATGTTAGATAGGAGGATGGAAGGAAAGGATAGATAGATGGATGGAAGGATGGATAAGGAACAGAACTGACTTTAATAAAAGAATTCCATTGCTCAAATTATTAATTCATATTCATCTAACTATCAAAAAATTGTTATGATTTCTGTCTTCTCAGACACTTGATTAATTTGGTCTAGCTTTTTAATAAGATCAACTTTGTATACTTTTGCATTTATAAACAACCCACTGAGTACACCTACATTTCAATCCATTTGATAATACACACTCAAAAACTATGCATTATATATTTATTATGTTTTGCAAGCAACTCTGATGTTTTAGAAATAAATGAAGAAGAAAACTTCCCTCTTATGTATTATAACAGGGGACTGAAATATATACAATATACTATGTAAAAATAAAGATACAGAAGAAATATATTAAAAATTGAGTGGACTTGGAGGAATTTAAACAAAGAAGGTCCAGCATATAGTGCTTTTGTGAATATTTTATTCACAAATAAAATGAATTTGAGGGAAATTTTGAGTCCCAACTAATTGGAGAATTAGCACAATTTCATTTTATAGAAGTCAGGAAGACATAATGTAAAAAATTCTAGTCGTTAATCTTTACATAAGAATATTATATATCAAATATTAAAAATATCTAATAAATTGTTTTTTCAAGAAAATTTTGTAATGCCATAAAAGTTGAGATAAACCTAAGAATATATCACATATGCCTTCACTGTTTATATGTACATTAGTGGACTGACTTTATACTGCACTGCCACCATTTAGAATCGTTTTACTTCCAGTGTCTACGAATATAAATAAAACACAGATAGGATCTCCTCAGAATCTTAAAAAGTTATTATGGAGTTAAAAATTCATATTTATTTACTCTCTCAATGGAGAGTAAAATTTGATCTTTTTGGTTATTCTGTTAGAGTGTCCTGAGGAAGTACAGTTTATAAGAAAGCAAACCTGAGGTCAGAAACAGAGAGAGCAGCAAGCATAGCTCCTGAAAGTCCATGAATTGGTGCTTTGGAAAAAATTCCTTAAGGTAAGCATGTCAAGAGTAGAATCAACTATGACTTGGACCAAATTTGAAGATAAAGGTATTATGGTAATCTTTTTGAAATGTCATTTCTTTAATTAACACTATTATTCATGTACTTTATTAACATATGGCAACTCCAATAAGTGAAAAAGAATATAATAATTCACAAGGCATTGGGCATGATACTAAGAAGAATTGCACCATTGTGGAAAGGAATAATAATGTGTTGAATACTGCTCATCATTCTGGTATGATTAACAGACTTTAAAATCCAGATTCTAAAGAATAAAACAGTTTCCAAGCAACTAAAGTACTTCCGATAGCAAGGATCAAAATATTCACAGCATTTAAAATATCCAGCAAAAATCAACATAAAACTCTCACTGCTTAGAATCCACTCTTAGGAAAGTCAGGGAAATAAGAAGCATGAAGACAAAAATGATTTCAATCAAAAATGACCCAAAAATAAAAATGTTAGAATTTGTAGGTAAGAATATTAATTATTATAATTGCATTTCACATGTTTGCTAATTTAAATAGAAACAAAAGATAAAAATATGATACATTATCTAAGGTAAAAAAAAATACAAAAGGTAGCATTGACAGTAGTAAAACTTTTCAAGAAAAAAAAAATCAGTACCTTGGCCTTGAAAACACAGCAATGGAACTTTCCAAATGAAGCATATGAAAAGAGATATCTCAAGTAAACTTGGAAACAACTTCAAATGCCTTATGTAACTATAAGTGCAATCTCCAGAACACAAGCCAAAGGATAAAAAAATATTTTGAAGAAATAATGGATAAAAAATTTCCAGATTTGAGAAAATATTAAACCCATACAGCCAAGAGAGGAAATGAAGTCCATTGAAACAATAAAAATACTACTTTAAACCATAAGAAGGCAGAAAACCCATAAACCCAAGCACAAGAAACTTCACATAGGTACGACACAAATTGCTCACAATCAGTGATAAAGAAACCCCTTTTAAAAAGCTAGACAAAAGCAGTATATTACATGCAGAGGCATAAATGTGTTCTAAATGACAGCAGCTTTCTTGCCAAAACAATGGAAGATAGAAGATAGTGAAGTGAAAACTTCAAAATTCTGAAAAAAAAATGTCAATCTAAAATGCTATAACTATTGAAAATTTATTTAAGAAATGCTGGCAGAGAGTTTTTCAGACACACAATAACTGAAAGAATTTACCACCATCAGAGCCACACTACAAGATGCACTAAAAAAGTAATTCAGGTGTAAAAAATATACTATATGGAACTTTAGAGCCACACAGGGGCTAGATAGAACTAGAAATGGTACCATGGAGAGGAATGTATGAGACTTTTCTTATTATTTAATTGTCTAAACATAACTAGTTTTTTAAGCAAAAATAAAAAAATGTGTAGTGTGGCATTTATCAAATATGCATATGTAAACAGATTTTGTGTGAAGAATGGGGGAAAGAAACAGTATATGCTATTATTAGATTTTTATACAGAGTAATAGGTGTGAAGTCATTTTAAGTTACATTGTAACATTTTTAATATATGCTTGATCAAATTATGTTTTTAAAAAACATTGTTCTTATTAAATTTGGATGGTTTTGCATGCCCTTGGCTACTAAATGTGAGGTGAAAACAAAAGATCATTTACTTAAAAAACACAAAATACTCCTGAAAGTTGTATATTATAAATTATGAAAGCAATCAGTAAAGCAGCAAAATAGAACTATAAAAATAAGCCAGCAATAGAAGTAAAGTGGAACAATAAAAAACTCCATTAATCCAAAAGAAAGTAAAACAAATAATAATAATAATAATAATAATAATAATAATAATAATAATAATAATAGAAATAAGAAACACATAGGAAAATTAAAAAATACACATCAGGATGATAGACCTAGTTGTAATTAAATCAATAATCACACTAAACATAAGTGCTCCAAACACATTAATTGAAAAGCAAATATTGTCAAACTGGATTAGAAAGCAACGTCCAATTCTGTGCTCTCAAGAAGAAAGACAATTTAACATGTGAAAAGAGAAATAGTTAAAAGTCAAAGGATGGGCAAACACCTGAAAGGCAGCACAAATTGAAAGGAGGTTCAGTAGCTTGTATTAAAAACACAAGATTTACTTCAGAGGAAAGAATATAATATAAAGAAGATGATTTCATATTTATAAGTACGTCAATTTAAGAGGCCATAACAATTTAAGTCTAACTTATTTTCAACCCAGTAACAGAAATACAAAATACATGAATAAAATTTTGCTCAGACTGCAAGGGTAGCTAAACAAAAGGACAATTATAGTTGGAGATTTGAATACCTGTCTCTCACTAATAATAGAATTATACAAAACATCAGCAATGATATGAGATACCTCAAAAATACTATTAAATTATTAGATCTAAGTTTACATGTATAAAATATTCTGCCAAACAGCAGATTAGTGAATTTTCTTCAAGTGCAACACCAGTTATTTATAAGATTGGACATATTCTGGGTCATCAAAGTCTCAAATCTTTCAAAAACTTCAAGTCATTGAAAGTATGCTATCTTTATAGAGTAAAATTAAGTTACCATTCAATGGAATAAAATTTTCTAGAAACTCCCTAAGTATTAGGAACTAGATAACATATGTATAAATAATTTGATAAAAAATGAAAGAGAAATTAGAAATTTGTCAATTGTTACTAAAGCAGTTTTTAGAGATTTTGTAGAAGTCCTGGTTTATACCCAAAGGACTTAAAATCAGCATACTACAGTGATGCAGGCATATCAATATTTATATCAGGTCAATCGACAATAGCTAAATTATGAAACTTATCTAGATGTCCTTCAGCAGATGAATGGATAAAGAAAAAGTGGTATACATATACAATGGATTATTACTCAGCCTTAAAGAAGAATGACATGATGATATTTGCAGGTAAATGGATGGAGTTGGAGAATATCATGCTAAGCAAAATAAGCAATACTCCTGGCCCCCTGCAAACAAAGGCTAAATGTTTTCTCTGATACACAGATGTTGATACATAATGGCTGGGGTGTAGGGAAGTGAAGGAATTTTGAATTGGGCAGAGAGGAGTGACGGAGAGGAGGGAATGTGGGGGTGTGGGAAGGATGGTGGAATGAGACAGACATTAGCATCCAATGTACATGTATGATTGCACGAATGGCGTGACTACATCGAATAAAGCCAGAGAAATAAGAAGTTATGCTGCATTTGTGTACATTGAGTTGAAATGCATTCTGCTGCCATGTACAACTAGTTAGAACAAATTAAAAAAAAATAAGATCCCAAGCCAATAATCTCATCTTTTTCTTCAAGCAACAAGAAAAATGGGAGAAAATTAAATTCAAACCAAGTAGAAGCATGGAAATAATATATATCTGAGCAGAAATGAATGAAATAAAAAATAGAAAAAAAACAATAGACAAAAGCTAGTTATGTGTGAAAATCCAATGAAATTGAAAATTTAATCACATTTTTTGGAAGAGAGAGTAAATAATTTATTACCAGGAGTGAATGTCTCAAAATTACTACAGACTCTACAGATATTAAAAATATAATAAGGAAATATTATGAATAATTTTGTCAACAAATTCAACAATTTGATTAAATGAACCAGTTCCTTGAAAGGCACCAACAATCAAAGCACAGACAAACTGAATATCCTATATCCATTGAAGTATATAAGATACTATTTATGTAAAATTGTAGAAACTGCAAACAAATTTATAAATATAAAGTGTATCAGTGTTTGGAGACAGATTGGTATAAGCAGTGAGGGATAAGGGGAAGAGGTGAACAGGGATGGCAAGAGAAAATGGATGTAATCTTCTAGAATTGATTAACTCTTTAGAATGAAAAAGCATAATCAGTCAAAATCTAGAATAAAAATGAAAAAAAATCTCTATTATGGTTTAGAGATGAGGTGTCTCCCAAAAGCTCATGTGTGAGACAATCCAAGAAACTTCAGAAGTGAACTGACTGGGTTATAAGAGCCTTAACCTAATCGGTGCATTAATCCACTAGAATGGATTAACTGGGTAGTAACTGTAGGCAGGTAGGGTGTAGCTGGAGGAAGTGGGTCACTGGGAGCATGCCTTCGAAGTATATGCTTTTCCCCAGCTGAGCAAAGCAGTCTTTCTCTGCTTGCTGATTTTCAGGTCCTGAGCTGATTTCCTCCTCTATACCCTTGAGCCATAATGTTCTGTTTCAACCTGTGCCCAGAGCAAGGAAGTCAAGTCAACCATCTATGGACTGAGACCACTGAAACCATGAGCCCCAAATAAACTTTTTATCCTCTAATATTTTTCTTGTCTGGTCTTTTTGTAAGTGACAAAAAGATGAATAAAACAAACTCCATGTATAGAACATCTCTAGTGTAAAACTAGCAAAACAATAGGTACAAAGAAAAATGGAAATGTCAGAATAATGACAGCAAGTTAGATTAAAGGTGATTTTAATCAATAACATTAAACATACTAGAAGTTCATTTGCAAGGTGCTGAGGGAAAAATATGTAACTAGAGAAGTCTAAACTCTTCTGAAGTATTCAATACTCTGGGCAAATAATAACATTTCCCAACAAAATAAAGAAATCATGCTTCATATGTTCTTGCTGAATACACCACAAAAAAAAAAATGGAGAAAAGAAGAAAGGAAGAAACAGAATTCAGGGGAAGGAGTGGGATAGAAAAATCAACAAGAAGCAACACAATTTCCACATTCTCTGTCTGTAAAATTACCAGCAGCAATATTTTCTAATGGTGGGTTTAAACAATGTGGAATTAAAACAATGTAGAATAAAAACAACAAAAACAACAGGGCTTTCCATTGGGTCTAATAAGTGTTGAAGTATTTTTATGTTCTTGGAACATTTGGGTGGAGGACAGAACCACTAAACCTATTTTGTATGTTAAGTTGAGAACACCTTTTAAAAACAAGAAAAACTGCACAAGATTAGAACTAGAATTTCAAATTGATATTTTGAGAAAAGGAATAAAGACAACAATTAATTCATTAAATTTAAGACACAATAACAAAAAGAACAAAATTTTTAAAAAACACAAAGAGCCTAGAAAATATTCAAATAATACTATATTATGTATTATTAATCTATGGATATGCAAAATAGCAAATAACATGAATAAAATAACTAAATCATCACTTTGAACATAAATCAATTGTCAAAACATCACATGAGTAAAAAAATGAATGTCTGAAATATATCTAGGGTATGGTATAATTTTTGGTATATTTTAAAAATTATATTAAACAGTTCTTATTTTATACTATACAGAAACTTAGAAACCTCGGGTTGCTTATGAAATGACTGTAGGGCAGGTGGAAAGGAAATTAGATAAAGTATTTCTAGCTTAATTTATAATATTTTATTCTTTTCAATATTCTAACTATATCTTATTGTTTTATCCCCTTAATGTAAAAGGATATGAAATAAATATTACAAAGCTTCAACAGCTGCTAAATCTGTTCAATGGGTAGTTTATTGTTATACTAAATCCTTTTCATTTGTCTTCTATAATCATGGAAATATTTCTTTCAGGACTTAAATATTATAAAAGTTTTTTAAAAGGTCACATCACAAATACCATCTTTATTATGTTGAAAGTAATCTCAATTGTGTTATTTCTTTTGATTTCTGTGCCTCTCTTAACAATAGCTAAGTTTGCATTGGTAAAAGTAGCAGATCCTCCACTTACCTTGGTACTTGCAGTTCATCCAATGAATGAGATTGTCACTATATTTTGCTTCCTAGTTTAGAATAATAACATGCTTATCATCATTTTGAGAAAGACCCTCTGGTTTAGAATACAGTTACCAAACTAACCCATATAGAGAACTGGTTGAAGAGGTAGAATTTTATTTTTACACCCATATACCACCCTTTCAATTTCCCAACTTATTTTCTTGGCTGTTATCTGAGTTCCAAATGACTTAAGATGATTTTGTATTAAGAAAGGAAGGAAGAAAGGAAGAAGAGAGGGAGGGAGGGAGGAAGGATAAAAGGAGTTTATCTTGGTTTGTTTTATGCTCTATCAGAATGACTGACACAAGGTAACTTATACTGAAGAGAAATATATTGTCTCACAAGTTAGAGGTGGGGAAATTCAATATTAATGTACCAGAATCTTGTAAGAAACTTCTTCCAAAACTGTTCCATTTACAATAGTCTCAAAAAACAAACAAAATTCTTGGGAATAAATCTAATCAAAGAGGTAAAATACCTCTCCAATCTAAACTATAGAACACTAAAGAAAGAAATCAAAGATTTTAAATGACGGAGAGAGACCTCCCATGTTTTTGAACAGGCAGAATTAATATCATAATGGCAATATTACCACAGTCAATATACAGATTTAATACAATCCTCATCAAAATAGTATGACATTCTTCAAAGAAGTAGAAAAACAGACCTAAAATTAATATGGAAGAATAAAAGAACCAGAATAGCCAAACCAATACTGAGCAAAAAGAGTAATTCAGGAGGAATCCCAATACCCGATTTCAAATTATACCACAGAGTTGTAACAACAATAACAGCATAGTATTGGCATCAAAACAGACATGAATACCTATAGATCATTATAGAAGACTCAAAGACAAATCCACAGAGATACAGTCATGAAATACTCAACAAAGGTATTAAACACATACATTAGAAAAAAGATAGCCTTTTTAACAATGGTGCCAAGGAAAATATATAAATATATATAGAAGAATTAAAGTAGATCCCTATTTTTTGCTCTGTACAAATCAATTTAAAGTGGGCCAAAGACCTAGAAATTAGACCAGAAATTCTATACTAGCAAGAAAAACACATAGGCTGAACACTCCAACCTATTGGAGTTAAAAAGCTTCTCAACAACAAAGGAAATAAGAACTTAAAGAGAGTCTACAGAATAGGAGAAGATCTTTTCCAGCTGCTCCTCCAACAGGGGATTAATATCCAGAAATATATAAAGGACTGCAAAACACAGTCAATAAATAGGCAAAACAACTGAACAAGACACTTCTCAAAAGAAGAAATACAAATGGCCAATACATGTATGAAAAAAAATGTTCAATATCCTTAACTATCAGGGAAATGCAAATCAAAACTACATTGAAATTACATACCACTCTAGTTAGAATGAAAGTCATCAAAAATATAAATAATAATAAATACCGATGACAGTGTGGAGAAACATGGTGCATTCATATATTTTGGGGGGATTTCTAATTAGTACAAGCACTTTGGAAAACAGAAAAAAGATTTCTCAAAAAACTGAGAATGGAACTACCATAAGATCCAGCTATCCTACTCCTTGCTATTTACCCCAAAGAACCAAAATCAGCATATCAATATTTATAGTAGTACAGGTATAAAACCAGCCTAGGTACCTGTCAATGGATGAATGGGTAAAGAAAATGTGGTATGTATACACAATGGTGTTTTATTCAGCTGTAAAGAAGAACAAAATTATGGCATTTGCTGGTATTGGATAGAACTGGAGAACATCACATTGAGTGAAATAAACCAGACTCAGAATGTCAAACTCAAAATATTTTCTCTCATATGCAGAAACTAGAGTGAAATAAGAGGGAAAACAGGGTAAGGGGAATCATGAAAATAAGAGGAAGATAAGTAGAATAGAGAAAAGGGTTTGAGGCAGAGGGAGGAGGGATGGGACAAGAGAGGAATGTGGAATGAAATTGACAACTATCCTATGTACAAAAATGAATAGGCAACAGTGAAATCTATCTTAAAAATAAATAAATCAAAGAAAGTATTGTAGAGTAGAGGAAGGGGAATAGAGAGAGAGAGGAGGGAATGAAAAAATGAAAAAAATGGAAATTGACAGGGTGCAAATTTATATTTCATGCATGTATTGATATGTCAACATGAACTCCACTACTATATATAACTATAAAACATTAGTAAAACATTTTTTAAGAGGAAGCGAATATTAGAATAATTGGAAAGACAGGGATTCTAGTAAGAGAAACGCGTTTGTCTAAAACAGAAGATTCAGAAACATGCAACTGGAAACACATGGACCCATCCTGTGCAAATTAAAAGTATTTTGTAAAAAAAATAAATGTGCATGTTATTTTCAAGGTATTATGAAAATAGAAGGCTATATTTTATCCATATTTTCTAGTCTTGTCATGATATGAAATTATACCATGGATTTAGGATAAAATATATCAAAATCACACATTTCAATAAACAGAATCCACTGTGTAATTCTTTGGTATGTATTATCCCAAACTATATTTGGAAGTCAGTTAATAAATTTTTAATAAGTTATTCAAATGAAATCCCAACACCTGAAACCAATTGAAAGTACCTTTCAGTTTATTGGTATCTCTTATTAAACTTTTAGCAAATCAGTGACAATAACATTGGTCAAAGTGTGACAGGTTCATTAAAGGAACATATGTCATTGGTGGAATCATTCCTTTAAATGATGGCAACTATACCTATATGACAAAATATACAGGGCCATGATAAACCGTCTCTTTATGCACCTGGAAACATACATATCACCTTGAGCTGAATGCCACAAAAGCAGAAAGGTTTTTCTCTAATGCATTGTATCTGTGGTTTATGACTCTCTGGTATGATAGGGGTTTAGCAAAAGCAAATCTCTGTAACTGCTAGGCACACAATGAGAGTAATAGAAGTTTTACCCGTACCATCAAGATAATAATTAACAATTTATAGCAAAAAGGAAAAGCATGATAATAAAATAGTCTACAGCTAATAAAGAAAAGGAATGCAGCAACTGAATGAACACCATACCCAGGCAATCATTATAAATAAACCAATGGAGTACCCCTTTAGCAAAATATCTCTGCATCAGAGAAACAGACTGCAGGAACTGGAGGGAACCTATAGTTCATCATTCATTCTACTTTGCCAGACTCCATCTCCATGCCCTCTCACCCAAGGAGGCAATTGGTACTTAGATTTTATAATTTAATGCTTCATTAGGAAGGTTCTACTCTGTCAGAGTGTGATGTTTTTTATTTCTTACTAAGCAAAAAGCAATTCTAAATGATTATCAGAGACACATGGAAATAAAGATACATGCACATGCAAAATATGAGATTGATCTTCAACACCAGTAACTCAATTTTCACTTACTGAATAGTAGGTAACATAATAAAATCCACATTACCAAAATATTTTATCCTAGTTTCACCAAAAAAAGACAGATTTTTCTCATGACCACTTCTTTAGTTAGGAAATAAGACATTTTATGAGACACAATAATCTGATTGCTAGATAGGTCACTATAGAGAGCTAGGGTTTTTTTAATATTATTTTTTAGCTGTAGTTGGACACAATACCTTTATTTATTTATTTTTATGTAGTGCTGAGGATCAAACCCAGGGCCTCACACGCACTAGGGAAGCACTCTCCTGCTGAGCCACAACCCCAGTGCCCAAGAGCTAGGTTTTGGATAAGTGTCCCAAAAGGACCACGTGTGAAAGACTTGGTCTCCAGTCCATAATGCCATTGGAGAATGGTGGAATATTTAGAGTTAGAACTTAGTAGGAGGTGTTCTGGACATAAGGAGAATGCCCTTCAAAAGGTTATTGAGACACCCCCTGTAATTCCTTCTTCTTTCTTCCACTTCCTACTGTACAGTGAACAGATTTCCTCTGCCATGTGCTCCTACCATGATGTGCTGTCTTGCCGTAGGTCCAAAAGCAGCAGGCCAATCAGTCGTGAACTAAAACCTCCAAAACTATGAGCCAAAATAACCCCTTCCTTTTTAAATGATGATTATCTCGAGTATTTTGTTAGAGTAATAAAAGCTGACTGTTTAAGTTAGAGTTTTTGTGGCTGTGATCAAAAGATCTAGCCAGAATAAGTTTAGAGGAAGAAAAGTTTATTTTGTGTTCACAGTTTCAGAGGTCTCAGTACATAGATGGCCCACTCCATTATATGTGCCTACGGTAAGGCAAAACATCATTGCGGAAAGGTGTGAAAGAGAAAAGCAGCTCAGGACATGGTGAAAAGAAAGCAGATAGAGCTCTAGTAGTCAGAGACAAAATAAAAACTCCCAAATCATACCTCTCATCACCCACCTCCTCCAGCTACACCCTACCCACTTATAACATCCATAGTACTTGTTAAGTCAATCAACAGATCCATCCAATGATTAGGCTAGTTCTCTTGTGATCTGACCATTTCACCTCTGAAAATTCTTGTCTTGTTATACACATGAGCTTTTGGGGGAAATCTCATATTTAAACTACAATACTGAGTAAGAAAGAGAGATTCATACATATATGTGCATGCATGTTCATAACATACATATGTATATAAAATGTATGTAACTTCATAGCTTAAACAAATAATTATCTCACAATATCTGTGCTAAATTCTTTCCAGGGATCTAACAGATCTTAAAATCTGCAGATACTTAAGGTATACAAAAAATAATAGTGTAGTATGTGCATATAAATTATGCTATCTTCCTGTGTGCTTTTAATAATCTCTAGATTACTTCTAATACCTCATAAAGTGTCAATGTTCCTGTTGTACTGTGTTCTTTAGGGCACAAAAACAAGAAAACATAGTCTCTCTATGTACAGTATTGATGTAACTTTTACAAATAAAGTTTTACCCACTTTTGGTTGAATCTGTGGATACAGAACACATGGATACAGATGGCTGCCTGAGTTGCATGCATTTTGTTTCCTTTAAGTAAAAGAACCAATATGAGATATATATTAACTTCCAGGCTGCTTTACATTGAATCCTGGTAGCACTAGTGACTCAAATATTATATTGGAATTTAGAGTTGTCTTTTGGTCCAGATCCAGTGATATTTAAATAAAAGCATATTCCCTTTGTTGTCAACACCCCTATTTAATACAGCACTTAGAACTTTAGAGAGCAATTAAGCAGGAAATTAAGGAAATAAAATGAAGGAAATAAAAGGGATATAAATTATGGAAATAAAAGGGATATAAATAGGAAAGAAAAAATCTAATTATCTCTATTTTCATATGATACGATTCTGTATATAGAAGACCCTAAATGTTCCACCAAAAGGCTTTTAGAGCTGATAAAGAAATTGAGCAAAGTAGCAGGATAAAAAAATCAACATAAAAAAGTCAATAGCTTTTCTGTACACCAATAATGAATCCACTGGGAAAGAAATCAGGTAAATAATTCCATTCATGATAGTTTCAGAAGAAATAAAAAGGCTAGGAATAAACCTAATCAAGAACATATGAGACCTCTACAATGATAATGCTAAAGAAAGAAATTGAAGAATTAGAAGACAGAAACACTTCCCATGTTCATGAATAGGCAGAATTAATGTTGCTAAAATGGTCATATTATGGAAAGCAATACATAGATTCAATATAGCCCATATGAATGCCAATTACTATCTTTATGGAACTAGAAGAAACAGTAATAAAATTCATATTGAAGAACAATAGACTCAGAATAGTCAAAGAAACCCTGACCTGAAAACGTCACAATTCCCAATTTCAAATTATACTACAGAAACATAGTAACAAAAATGGCATGGGACCAACATAAAAATAGACATGTGTATCAGTGGAATAGAAGTCACAGAAACAAACCCACACAGCTACACTCATTAAAATCTTGGCAAAGATGACAAAAACACATTGGAGGAAAGATAGTCTCTTTAGCAAAAGGTACTGGGAAAACTTGATATACACATGTAGAAGAATGTATAAAAGTCAAATCAAAATGAATCAAAGACCCATGTATATGATTTAGAACTTTTGCAACTTTTAGAAGAAAATATAGGGGGAAACACTTCAACTTGTAGTTGCGGGCAAAGACTTTCTGAATATGAATCCCTATGGCTCAAGAAATAAGACCAAGAAATGGATGACATCAAATTAAAAAAGCTTCTTCTCAGTAAAAGAAACAATTAACAAAGTGATGAGACAACCAACATAATGAGAAAATCTTTGCCAGTTACTATTCCAAAATATATAAATTACTCGAAATCTCAACAGTAACAAAACCAACAATCTAGTTAATAAATGGGCAAAAGAAATAAATAGGTAGTTCTCAAAAAAGGAGAATGAATGACCAAAATATATATGAAGAAGTTTATCATTTTCCCCATCAGGGAATTGCAAATCAAAACTACCCCTGAATTTCCATCTCACCCCTGTAAGAATTGCAATTATCAAGAATGAAATTAACAATACATGCTAATGAGTATGCATGAAAAAGGAACTCTAATGCACTACTGATGAGAATGTAAAATAGTACAGCCACTATGGAAATTAGTATGGAGTTCCTTACAGAGCTGTAAATAGAAATGCCATGTGATCTAACTTCACCACTCTTTGGTATTGGTCCAAAGTCATAATACGCGCCCATGTTTATCACAGTGCAATTTATAATAGCCAAATTATGGAATCAGACTGAGTCTATCAACCGACAACTAGAAAATAAAATGTGGGATATATATTCAATGGAATTTTACTCAGTCATAAAAAAGAGCCATATTGTGTCATTTGCAAGAAAATGGATGGAGCTGGAAATCATAATGTTGAGTGTAATGTGTCTGTGTTGAAAGTAAGCAGGGATAGTGGGTAAGGGAAGTCAGGAGAGCATGGGTGAGCAGACAAAGAGCAGGCGATAGATGGTAAAGATGGCTGGGTGGGTTAGACTCAGTGGAGACAAAGGTGATGTCTATCTTTTAATGATTGTTTTATTTCCACACCTGGAACTGTAAAGAAGAAAACATGTTCCATAGACATTTGTTCAATGAATGATACAGAAGTCAATAAGAAGGTAATTATATGAGGCAAACTTTACTATCTGACTGTATCTGCATCATATGGAATGAGATTACACATTTTACATTTTGTTTTATTTAGCGTTCAACAATAACTGAAAATAAATTATTTGTATGTGCCCTAGCTCTTAAGTTATTCCAACTCAGGCATCCTTGTTCTCTTCAATTCACAGCACAAAGACTAACACATAGGAGGTGCTTGGTGAGTAAAATTGTGAAATTACATGAGCTAATACAATCCGATGAAAATTAGTGCTGAACATTCAAATACCACTCATTATTTGGAAACACACATTTTTCATTATCTATTAAAGAATATCAAGACGGTACACAATCTAGGAAGAAAAAATGATGGGCTTCGTTATTCACCTATGATCATGAATACATATTTACAAAGCCTTTTCAGAGACGCTGTATTCCAATTTGTTAAAATCACAGATTGCAGAGTCACACCATATGGATTCACATTCCAGCTGTAACACATAGTTGTATAATGCATATCAACTTATTAACCTCTGTGTGCCTCCATTTCTCTTTTAGGGATTAAGATACTGCACATTTTACAATGGGGATTAAAATAATGCCTATTTTATAAAAAATGCAGTAAGTATTAAATTAGTATATGGAGGGTTTACAATTAGCCAAATAAACATTTATTTATGCTACATATAAGTAACATTCAGTGAGAATTTCTAATAAGAAAATAATTTCAGATTTTAAAATTTGTATAATTTGCAAAGGTTACATTAAATTATTATTTTCTGATTAACTGTTTTGCAGATTGTGTTCTGCTGATTATTAAATATCTACTTTTTCTGAGTCACAAAAAATGCTTTCTAAAGTAGACATTTTCCACTCCAATAGTGAATATATTTAAAATAATAATGAAAAGCAATAGAGAAATCCTGTTCTATGTAAAAATTTTATTGAATATGGACAATTTTAGTGTCCCTTCACGTTGTAAATTGAGGTCACTGTTATCTTCACTTCAAGAAAATGTCTTGACAACCAAGGAAACGATTTTAAATGTATATATTCATTAACTCAGGCTTTTCAGATGGGGAGGGACTTGTCAGAATGATCTAGTACTTTCTCATTGTCCTTTCCCCTTTTGCATCAATTCTATTATTGATGGAGAAGTATTTTATCTTTCAGGTGTTTTGGAGTAGGCTTTTAAAATGAAAAAGGAAAATTACTACAGTTTTGATTCTGAAGAACAAGTGCATATAAATTCAGAGTAGAATGGTCCAGAAATAAATACAAGATTTTGCTCATTCTAAATTATACAAAACGCATAGGTCTTTAGGGAACTCCAAATTATATCTTATTCAAAAATTCATTCATTTTTTAATATGCATTTATTTTATAATCATGCATATACTAGACTATTAAGTACATGTGGATATGTAATGGTCAGTGAAAAACACAATATTTAATATTATCTGACATTTCCAAATATGATTCACATTTAAGATATGTCCTATTGATATAAAGAGGAAGTAATCACAAAATATAAGAAAATACAAAGAACAGACCAGCAATTTACCATACATATATATATATATATATATATATATATATATATATATATATATATATAATTGCTATGGGATGTGAATTAGCAATTCAAAACCTAGAGTTTATATATGCATGGAGTAAACACATTCATAATTAGGTAGCTACATATTTCACATATCAAACAAACAAAGCAGACATGTTTTAGAATTTCACCATATTTTGGTAATCCTTCCTTAATAATGCACTATGTATACCCAAATTGCCTAGATTTTAAAACTCTTCCCAAAGGTACTTTTCTACCTGTGTGGATAAATGTCCAAATTTAAGAGACAAGAAAAAGGCATAGGGATCAAAAGGGACCCATTTCACTTTACACTTTAGAAAAAGGATCAAATTATCTACTGCTTAAATTATCTTCTGCTTCCTGAACTGTACCTCCATATGACTTAGAATTAATATTGATGTATGTATATGTGTAATACATATCTCTGTCCCTAGAAAATTTCAAGAAAAGAATTTATTATGATCTTTCCTTCAAATATGATATGTAACTCGGCCCCCAGGGTTTTCATTGTTCCTCCATGATCTGTATATATTGCCTATATACCTACAAAATAAAATCACGTTAAAAGTTTGTCAGTCATGCAGTCATGCCACTCATTAAATATCCTGAATAATACCAAGATCATTGTACTGTCATGTGTAACTAATAAAAAAATAATAATACCATGAAATTTAAAGCATTCTGGATAGTAAGTACAAGGACATGCTTGGGGGAAAAAAAGATATCCTCATAGTCAACTACTAAAAATTTATCTTATATGTGTCCTTCTGGCATCATCTAAATATACCTATGTAGTTTTATTTTCATTCCAAGTACATTAATCATTGTGATTTCAGGTCAAGTGAATCAAGTTGTTGAACAGTATTTGGTTGCCTGTGAATGCTACATAAAAGCAAAAAGTAGAGTTTGCAAGGTACGAATTTCAGGGTGATAAGTGTGCACCATGCTGTCATGAATCTGTTGGTTTTGCCTACTTGAGGAACTGGGTCTTTTTTTATAATTTTTTTATTTGTTTTAATTAGTTACACAGGACCGTACAATGATCTTAACAAACAGGGAACTGGGTCTTTTAATGTTAAGTTTGGATAAACTAAGGTGGTAGAAATTCCATCTTTTTGCCTTCTTGATAAGTGGGCATCTGGTGGTCCAAGTCATATCTCACAATATAGTTGATTATCCTAGAAAATTTTGTCTTTGTGTGTTTCTGAGATTTCATTTTTTTTCTTTTTCTTTACTCTCACTATTTCACGTAACCCTGCTATACTTACTCAGAGTCATCATAAAGCAGACTGCTAAAATATCACTCCATGTTTTGAAAAAAATAAATTTTCCCTTGCTAATTGACATTCCTTCCTGTTAAAGGGATTCTTTTTACTAAGTCCATCAACTTTTTCATATTTGAGCAGATAATAAAATATTTTATTAAATTCTGTTCACATATAAAGAACTCCATCTCTGATGACATGTATCCTAATTTTGGAATTGGAATACCTTAGTTTTTCCTTGAAAGTTGAAGGATATCATTCAGAAAAATTCTCAGAGGGTCTGTTGTCTTCACATGCTATGTAATTCCCATTATTTCTCTTTTCTATTGGTCAGGGTTGGTGTGGGTTGAGATCTTCCTAAAACTGAATTTTAATTCTTTGCAGAAGGACTTTGTTTTACCATATCAATATCAATACTAGATCTTTAAATGTTCTAATATGCTGTTTCAACAATTAAGGATTGGTAGGTGGCACAAATGCACATAGCAAATGTCATTTATATGCAATCACACAAGCCAGAGACTACATCTTTAAGTAGAATATTGCTGTGAAATTATGAGAAAAGTTGAATTTTCTACTATGTCATGATGTACAATTGCTTTCCAATTCACAGGGGATTTTTATACTCTAGTCACTGACCTATGCTCCCAATGAATGCATTTTGATTGTGGCTGACTTTTACAATCTTTCTTACTCTGTGAAAACAGCACAATGTTCTATGTGTGCACACACAAGCATGTACATATTTGTGTTGCATGCATAAGGCATTAGTCATATTTAGACAATAAGATATCATTGCAGAAGTTCACATTTAAATGTATATGAGTTCATAAAAAGGAGATTTGTTACTGATAAGATATTTTTCTAAAGGATTTCACACTAAATTTAAATTTAGACTTTGAGAACTAGTATATTTTAACATGCAAGCTTCTTAAGGAAAAGGGAAAAAATAGACTCAATTTACAAAATTGTTATTTTAAATCCACCAAGTATTAGTATCCTTACACAATAACTATAAGGCAAGTTTAAAACTTATACACCAGACCTATATTCAAAGAGCCTGTTATGTTTTTCTTTGTGTTATTCTCTTCACAAATCACTCCTCTGAATCCTCCTGTAATTTGCATAGTAGCAATTCATTTTTAGGGGCATTAAAGATCCAAAGCTGAGTATCTCAGACAGAGAGATTTTTACACTTCTTCTTCCATGCATTTCTTATTCTTTAATATTAATTTGAATCAACACCGATCCTGACACCTGTCATGAAGCACAAGCTTTTCAAGATACAAAGATACTAGGGATTTGTAACTGACACACATTGACTTTGAAAGAAGAATCATTTATTGCTTCTTTAAAAAAGAATATATAATAAGAGAGAAAACATGGTTGAAAACTCCTCTTAAGTGTGAAAAGCATGAAGAGCTGTGATAGGAATTTTTGCTTATGCAATGAGTAAATATAATGACTGCAAAAATGAACTGAAATAAATTTGAAGAAGATATTTGTGATCATTATTTAAAGATTGACAAATGAAACCAAGTAAGTTTACCTGAGACCTTAGCAAATGTAGAGATAATACATCAAATACAAATACAATATGCATATTTCAAATCTTAAATTTTGGAAGAGTGATATTTTGGTAGCATTTGATTATTAATCACTTCACAAAATGATCAACATGGGTGACTAGAGTTTGTGGAAAACCCTGGACTTCTACAGCCATGACTGGCCAAAACCTATTACTTGTAAAGATCTGTTGATGATTTTTAGGTTTTCAAAATATACACATTCAGGTTGTAGTCTGTACTAGAATATGAAATTGTGACAGTTTTACAAAGCTAAAAATGGTAACTTTATTTATTTACATACATTTTCCAATGGCATTCTACAACCTAAACATTAAAAACATAGTAGCACCAAGTTTGTATCATTACCATCTTCCTGATTTGTAGCCCTTTGGTTTCTTGGTTTAGTTCTTGGTCCATTAAATAACTCCTCTGACTCTTTAGCAAACATAGAGAAAAAGGAAGGCAGGCAGGCAGGAAGGAAGGAATACAAAAAACACAAAAAGGAAAACAAACATCTTTCCTTTAAAATACTAATTTTAACAAAATCAGAAACTAAAGATTTGTTACCATAAGGCAAATAAAATTATATATATGAGAATTATAAAAATTGATTAATATGGTAAAAATTTATCAGGAAAATGGAGAAAAGGAACACACACACGTACACATACACAATTTTTGGAAGTAAAGGTGAGAACTTTAGGAAATAAAGTAGAAAGATATAAATCTAAAATGACACAGAGATATCATTTGGAAATTGAATCCTAATAATAGTATTCTTTGAGAAAAAGACCCAAGTTAAAATCAGAGTTTAAGAAAGCATTATTATTATTATAAACTTGGATACAAATTGATTTTTTGGATTCTGAATAAGGACTTCAAAAGACAAGTTAGCCACAACCCCAGCCCAAAAGACATGTTAAATAGATAGAACTGAAGGTCAGAATTGTGATAAGAGGTAGAGATGACAGATGACACATGGAAGTGGATAGATGATAGATAATAAATGTGTATATATATGTGCATACATACACTATATAAACAATGACTGAAGCTACATATATAGGTGAGGTTATTCATACATTATTCATGGAATCATTTAGTATTGATAACTGGACCTAAAAATAGGGTATGGATGGATCATATCTTTTTAAAGATAAGTGAGAAAAGATATTGAATTAATCTAAGAAGAATAAGGTAGAATAGTGGAAGGAAATCTACAATAGCATGAAACACACATAAAGGAGTCCCAAAGATAAAGGAGCTTCTTAGAAGTAAAATACATTCAGGACTGAAAATTGACCGCTGATTTATGTAGAGGAAAGACGATTGGAATCTGGTGAGATAAAGTTTCTGGATAGTGGTAGAAGTTAATATCATAGAGTAAAAATGTGAAAAATGAATGTGATTTCAGCAAGTATTGATAGTAAGTGTGAATATCTCTACCCAGATGTATAGGCTGAGGTAATGCAGTATCTGGGAGACATTCGTGCTGAGAAAAGATTCGTGGGTAAATTTGGCTGTGTTTCTTCTGACGGTTTTTGTACATCACATTAAAAAGCATTCCCTTCTTGGAGGCCAAAATGGAAAAAAAACTAATCTCTTTAAAATTTGAACTAATTTAATATATTTAATAAAAGTTATCTATGGACCATGAAAAAAAAATTGGCTGTTTTTAATTCTGGCAAGAAGTGAGCATATGAGTATCCCCATGTGATTGATGCACGTCAGAGGGAGAAGTTTAAGAGCTTAGGAGTGAATTTTTGAAGGCAAAGTGAAGTCTCTGAAGAGTCAGGAATTTTTACCAACATATTCACCAGTTATTCAATTCAGAACCTTCTAAATTTTCTTTTCTAGTTTATAGTTTGTGGCCTCTGGTCCATGACTGGCTATTGGTGCTGAGCCAGTCTTCCCAGAACCTTTTCTAGAATCCATTTCTGTCATCATTATAACTTAGAAAGCTCTCCATTTCCTTCAGGGCACAATTGTCCATGTACATTTATTTCCACAGCATAAACATAACAAATATACTTCTAATTGGGGAATATCAGGAAGGCCCAACTCAACTAGAAACCCACCAAATCTGAAACACTTTTTTTTTAAGAGAGAGAGAGAGAGAGAGAGAGAGAGAGAGAGAGAGAGAGAGAGAGAGAGAGAATTTAAATATTTATTTTTTAGTTTTTGGCAGACACAACATCTTTGTTTGTATGTGGTGCTGAGGATCGAACCCGAGCTGCACGCATGCCAGGCGAGCACGCTACTGCTTGAGCCACATCCCCAGCCCCTGAAACACTTTTGAGCTAGTTCAATATCAAATAAATGTTACAGATTGAGTATTTCATATAAAATTTGACTTCTCTCAATATGAACATGCACAAAGTGTACTTATAAAAACATCTTTGAGTCAAATCCTAAGATCATATGTAACTTTAGGTTAATATGTTTTTTTATACATGACTCATGGGCAAATCTGAGCCCTGCTGGTTTAGCAGTTATTAGATGTCCACAGGTCACTGGGTACATTAATACATTAATAAATTATCCTTCAGAATGAATGTCAGCAAACCATATTTGAATAGGCTAGATTAAAAATGAGGCTATTAGAAGAATGGCTATGAGTAACTTTAGTCTTTGAATACAATGATAAATATAAAACATAGTAAACACAATGATAAATATTATAGAATAACTCTTCAAATTCCCGATCCTCCAGGGAAAAATACATAATAGAAAATAACAATAGTTAAATGAGCTGTTTTAAAATTATTTTTCCTGTTTAAAATCTAACTGTACTTTTCCTGAAGCTATTTAAAAGAGTTTGATTATGTACCAGAAATTCATACATCTCAATTATGCCATGAGTACTTTCTAATTGTTCTAACCTTTTCATCATTGCTAAAACCACTGTGACTCTTATCCCAGTAGTGGTTCCAAGAGCATCCCTCTTTAGTAATAAAAATGTTCACTTCAAATGTTAGCAGTTAAAGGACGCTGAGAAATTAACTATCAACTTCAGTCAAGGAAGCCCATCCTTCATAATATTTCCAAATCACAATTTAAAGGAAGAAATGTCATCAGTACCCAAATCACATAACCTAGTGGCTTAGTCAGTTATCCTAAAAATAATCAGATTTCCATTTTGAAATAATTAACATTTTGGTAAGGATTTTATCTCTTCCTAGATAGTCATTTCATCATGAGTCAAGTTCCTAAAAAATGATATATTAACTACATTGTAGTTCAAAAGTGATTTGAGTATTTTTACTTACTCTGGTTATTAATTGAAAATAAAATATTTATCTTTATGGGGCTATTATGCAAAATATTTTAATGTATTTTCTAAGCAAGACATAATCTATCTCAATATCTTCAGACCCAATGTAGGCTTTTAGTTGAATAAGCAAAATGACATGTTGACTCTAAGAGACTCAACCTTGCAAAATTTCCTTACCTAATTTAAGCCTCAGTTTTTTCTTATCTTCAAAATAAGGATAATGGAAAATATTTTACACACACTGAATGGGATAATAAAGGTGATGCAACATTGGTGTCGAAGACAGCACATATTCAATAGTGGGCAGTTGCTAACAGGGAACATCAAATATTAAATTGACAGGGAAAATGGAGAAAATGTGAAGAAGCAGATTTAAATGAAGTGTCAGATTTGATTTATCTAAGAAATAAAGTAGCCTGCAGCATCACTGGGAAGTAGCTGAAGTGTGCTTTTGATACCTCTCCATTTCACATTTCAAAACTTCTACATGTTCCTAGTCATTTCAACATTCCTTGGACAATTAACTAAAAAGCTCTCCTAAGCTCCTCCCCACCCTAAGAATTTCTAATGGTGAAACAGGAAGTTTGAGAAACAACATCCATTTACAATCATTCCAATTATAGAATGAAATGTAACATGCTCAAAAAGTTCCAGACTTTGGAACATTTAGGGTTTTTGATTTTCTGGATAGGTATGCACACCCAGTTTATGCAACTTTTTCAAAAGGTAAAAAACTCTTAAATCTGAATATTTCCAGTCCCAAGTAATTTGAGTAGGGGATATATGACTTTACCTGCTTTAGTCCAAGTCTGCAGTGATGATTGTCATTGATACATACACCATCCTTACTTTATGGATCTTATAAATCTAAGTGATATGTATTTTATTAGTGGTAATTTTTTTTCACATCCTCCTCAAATCAAACCAAGGTAACCAAATGAAGCCACGTCAAACTAATCAAATTGAAGTAGAAACATCCTTTAGAGAATACTACTAGGTTAAAACACAAGGGTAGTCCTGTTTATAAAATAATTTCACATAAAAGAAAAGTATCAGAAACAACAAATGGAAAATACCTGCAACTTCTTATAAAAATTAACATGAACATTCTGGCAAAAAAGTACTATGTTATAGAATACCATAATACTAAGTATTATGTATATAATAGTATAGGAATGAGAGATTTTAGAAAATAAGACAGACTTAACATATTATTACTTTACCTGCTTGGATCATTGTTTTATATTTTATATGTTATATTTTCAATAGTATTTCAGATTCCTGTTTTAAGTCTTCAATTAATATAAAAATCGCAATTCTGGTCTTGGTAATATTTTGGAGCTTGGAAGCCCATATGGCCACTTAGCTGTATTTCACAGGGTTTCAGATGAATTTCTTAATATTTGTGTTGAACAAGATCATAAACAACATTTTTTGCAAGAAGTGGAAAGAATCATCACCTCATTTCTGCTAAATGGTTTTATGTTTCACATGAACTTTGTTATTAAGCAATTTTTTCCACAATTAGACTTTAACTTTTCTTGATAGATTAACTATTTCAACAAATGCAAAAGGTACATTTCTCCCCCTCCTCCTCCTCCTCCTCCTCCTCCTCCTCTTCCTCCTCTTCTATCACTGCTGTTACTAATATATATATTAGTATATATAACTAATACATAAATTATTTATTACTAGATTATATAACTAGCATAAATATATGAAATATATATAATGAAGTATACATAGTATATATGTATATATATAATATATTTATATATATATAAATCTCCAAGCAGTACTAATAGACTACAATAAAACGAAAGAGGGTCAAATTTCACACAAATTAATAAACATAATGAAAAAATGTTTTCCTTTTTTTATGAGAACAATTTTTTTGTTTTGTACTATTGTCAGCTTTTTAAAAATTGATAAGAAAAATTTTATACATATGTCTCAGTTGATGTAAAACACCCTATCTTTCAATTGCTTGTTATCTATCATACAAAACAACTTACATGTTTGCTTTGATAATGTTTTGGAGATTAAAAGAAATGTCTCCCACTAACTTCCAAAATGAAAAAATATATTTTAATTCATGTTACCAATAATAAAACTTACAATAAACGATATTTAATGTATATGTTAATGCAATCCCTAATTTCCACATTTTTATCTCTAACTTTTATGGCAGTGGGTTCATGATTCTATGCATTGTTACTTTCACATATTCTTATAAACAGATATGTATGTAAGACTAGAAGTTTAACCAAGTGGACATTGTAAGGTTAATCTCTGCAATTATATTTGATTCATGATTACAAAAAGCATTGTTCTTAGAATGAAGAGAGTATTTTTGCAATTTGAACTAGGGAAGCTTAACATTTCATTCAATATAAGCATGTCAGTTGGGCTGCCACAGTAAAGACATCTAGACAATGGGGACTGTGGGGCCTGGACAACAATGACTGCATGCAATGAATCCAAGGCAGCTCCACCTCATCATATGAGGGCGGAAAGTCATTAAAATTGAGGTACATGCGATTTGATTCTCTTCAAAGTCTTCCAGTCCCTCCAGAAGCCAACCTGATCAAGTTATCACTGCACATACCCACTCAAGAACAAAGCTACAAGCATGAGACCCTGGTTACAGAAAGTAATCACTGCATTCATTTCACAATTTTTACTCTGCATGAACCAGACAGAAGAATTAATAGGCTAGAATACGAGGAAAGAGGATCAAATTTAGGGGCTGGGGTTATGGCTTAGCAGTAGAGCACTTGCCTTACACGTGCAAGACCCTGGATTGGATCCTCAGCACCACATAAA
Source organism: Ictidomys tridecemlineatus (assembly GCF_052094955.1). NCBI lineage: Eukaryota > Metazoa > Chordata > Mammalia > Rodentia > Sciuridae > Ictidomys > Ictidomys tridecemlineatus. The sequence goes on from NC_135487.1 coordinate 56,874,514, forward strand.
AATAAATAAATACAATAAAGTTATAAAAAATAAAGAGGGCCAAATTTCACACAGATAAATAAATATTATGGAAAAGCATTATGAGTAAACATCAAGGATTATTTGCTTTAGCAAATTTCTCTCATTTTCACCATTTGCCCATGGAAGTACTGGAGAAAAAAAAATCTAAGGGCTTCCTACATAAGTCTACATAAGGAAGAGCATTCTGAAGTTAGCCATGGAAGGGATCAGTGACTTTGGAATGTCCCTCTAGTAACACAGTTGAGAAATAGCACAAAGACCAGGTATTCTTCACCACCTCAGAGCATGGGGATTCTATCATCTGGGAAAGATGGGCACCTACAGTGTTTAAAGTTTTTCTGGGTCAAAAGACATCTTGCGGGAGAAGTATTTTATGAATATAATATTCTGTAATGTTGTCAGGACATAAAGTCTCTTAGATGATGTACTTCAGGAAATAGGATCCTCAGCAGAAAGTGCCCTTTTGTGCAGCTCTTGCCCAGCTGCCTGTGGGCAGACCTGGGCAGCAGGCCCACTAGCTGTGATACAGTCGAAGGAGCTTGTGCCAGGGAAGAGTCTTGTGTTTTTCATGTGACCCAGTGGCCCATCCAGCCCTACCAGTTTATGTGTAGCCCATTCAGTTTTCCCTGCCATCTTCTGTTTCCCTTTTCCTCTTCTCTGCCCTTGTCTGATGAATCTGCTTCTAAATTTGGGGGCAAAATTTTAAGTCAGATAGAACCGAAATAAAGCCATCTCACCATAGAAATATAAAAGCTTTTTCCTAGATCATTACATTTCAAATTGGAAGACCTTTTGTGCAATAACTAAGTTGTAATGTGAAAATTAGTAAAAACACAAGATCTATAATATACATTAGCTGATCAAGTGTCTCACAGTTGTTACATTAGTTGAGTTTAAGAATGGGATGACTGTAATTAAAATGAAGATATCGCTGATTTTTAAAACATAAATAGTATGTGGAATGTACTGTCTAAGAATTCACTTGACAAAGATGAAACCCCAAATAATCTAATTCAACATGTTAAACTGAACCTGAAATAAAATGAAACACAGGTGTAAGGCCCTTGTGAGACTGAAGAATACATCTGTTGTGGCTGCAGGTGGTGTGTACTTTGCCTAGATAATGTGAAATTAGTGTAATAGATCCTAACTGTCTACTAAAGGTTACACAAAATCATTTTCTTGTGTGCTTGTTGATGTCTATTCTCATGCCAATTTTGGTACTTACTTTAGAAACCTGCTAGGTTATATCCTCAGCTGTAAACTTTCATTTCAGACAGACAGGGTATTTAAGAGTAGGAAGAGTCTGCAATTATCTCCTTGTATTTCTGTACCTTCTCTCTTTAATAAGTGAGAAGAAAATTTTACTGCTAAGAAAATGATAGGCCAGATCATAGAGGTTTAGCTAATTAACACAACACCTTGACAATCACTAAAGGTAAAGCTGGTACCACAGAACATGGCTGCAATATTGGGTTCACATTGGAAAGTAAAATGGGTCACTGATTTCTGCACAACACAAAATCTCTCCATGGTCTTCAAGAACATCTCCAAATGGAAAGTGCTACAAGACGTTAGTAAGAAAGACAACTGCAGGGCAATTTCAAACAGTAAATACTACAAGCAGAGTCACATTATGCTCATTCTCTGCAATTAAACACTTTGGTATCCATGAATTTAAATATTACAGAAGAATGCAAAGCTTTGCCCAGGTATTGTGTTACAGTTTCCTTTGGGTCTGATGTCACACATTTTGTTTTAATATAATTTATTTCCTCCTGTGGTTTTTCCTGAGACCTTTTAAATATTTCAGGGCAGCATAATTTGGGTCGAAAGTTAAATGGGATATAATAAAGTCACACATAAGCAAATAAATCTTGTGGATGAAAGAACAATGTGTGGTTTACATTTTGTATATTTGAATTAATTTAGCCCATGATTAAACTCTCTCTCTCTCTCTCTCCCTCTCTCTCTCTCTCTCTCTCTCTCTCTCTCTCTCTCTATATATATATATATATATATATATATATGTGTGTGTATATATGACTGATCTGAAATTAAGGTGCATTAAAACTGCCTAATGTGTTTCTGACATACCAATAGTTTAATAACTATAGCTAAATGGATTTTATGTGATTTATTTATTCATTTTTCTTTTTTGAAAACTTGTCTTATTTTTGTAACCTTTTTTTTTTTTTTTTTTTTTTAACGAATGACCAAAGTTTCTGCAAGCAATGTCTCACTTTCCTCCAGAAGGTAAGTAGGGTTTTCAAAAGCTGGCTCAGCTCATTACATAGTAGTACTGAGTGTGAAACTATCAAGGTTTCATTCCTTTTACCAACTGAAACAGCTGCTACCCTCTCCGAAGAAGCAGGTGTTGATGGGTGAACAATATTAGCACTAAAAAGAACAGACCGTTTGCTGATGACTTTTCTCCCTGGAATATTATATCAAAATACTTTTAAATTCCCTAAAGTGCCCAGGTGGGATGGCAAATTAAACTTTAAAAAGTCTAAAAATATTTCAATATTTTCATTATTTCTCCTTCCCATTATAAATCTGAATTGCAATTATAAGAATATTATTATGACAGATTTTATTATTTATATTTCTCAATATAAAAATATTTTAAATAAAAAGTCTATTTCAATAATGATAAGACCAGAGAGGCAGTCAGATACATCATGTAATCTAAGTACCAAATCCAAATTTAGAACTTTAAAATAATTTAAATAATATAAACATAGATTCTATCATGATATTGTTACTGAAAAAAATCTTATTTGTATTTTTTTTTAGAAAAGTTATAAAAAAGTCTTTCTACAAATGAAACTTTTGCAGAACATCAAAAATTGCCACAATACTTAAGATAGAATTCCTTCTGAGGCTAGAGTTTAAGATATATAAATATAGAAAAATGACACATAAAAATGTGTGAACAGTCTTTGCCTTCTAGGGCTAACTTGAATTTTTATTTTTATTGTCATCCCTTTGCTTCTTAGGGAAAAACAAAACCAAACCAAAATAGGTTGTAACTATTATTTAAGTTGCTACATAGTAAGACTCAGAGTTTCTTGGCAGATTGAATTCTGTGAAAGAACCCGACAATTTCTATGTTTAGTAATGCCAAGTTGGGTGATAGTCTGTTACGTGTCTATCTAGTTGCACATTATTACTATGAGCATTATTTCAGGAACTCCAGGATCTTGGAGGAAGAATTACTGCTAGAAGGACTTGTAGGACTGACATCTTCATCATGGTAGATTTTGAAAAGAGGCTGGATTTGGAGAGCTCAAGGATACCTTTTATCACTTAGAGTCAGCCCATTCCTGGGGCAGCGAAGATGCCAGGTGGTGGTCTTTACTTAGACTACAGTGAGAAAGCACCTCTCTTCCTTTTCTGGGGAAGCTTGCATCTAGCTTCCTAGATGTGTGTTGGATTGGAGTACTTCCAGTGTGGGAACTGAAATGTTCCATATCCCCTCGATGAATGAGTCTCATCTGGACTGGTATTGCCCCCAGGGGACATTTGGCAATGTCTGGAGATATTTTTGATTGTCAAGACTTGGAATGTTGTTATGGGCATCTAGTAGGTGGAAGCCAAGATGCATCTAAACAGCTTACAATGTGTAGGGTACCAACCTATTTAAAGAATATCCAGTCAAAATGCCCATACCACAGGTGCTGTGAAACATATGCCGGTGTTTTGCATTTTCCTTGCTTTCTCCTTAAAGTATTAATTCAACTAGTGTTAAGTTATAGTTTAGACCCAAATGTGCTATCAGAAATTATGGAAAAGGTAAGCACCACAACAAGTTCCAAATAATTTAATTTTGTTCAACTAAACTATATGTTGTATGCATATGGAAGTCCGAGAAAGAAAGGAAAGACATGGATGGCTCCATGCCTCAAGACTAGAGTGACAGTCATTAATAAAAATTCCTGTGCTCAGCAAAGCAATGACATAGACAGCAAAGAGCAACGTGGCCATGAAAATGGGAGTAGAAAAACATGAAATCTGTTCTTAGAAACAGATGAACCTAGCCTATCAGGAGACAGGTTGAAGAATTGAGAACAATAGAGGCTTGAATAATAATAATTTGGGACTAAAACCCTTACATCCTTATGCAATATTATGTAGACTAAAGTGAGTAGTAGGAGTTAAGTGATTCTTCATTAAGTAACAAATATTTATATATATGCACCTATAGTATAATAAGCAACATTCTGAGCCCTAGAAACCCAGCAGTTCAAAATTGTTAAGATTCTACTCTCTTAAAGATAGGACTTAAAAGCAATTCAATAATATACACCTAAATACATCAACAGCTTCTGTTATATTTAATTAGGAAATTATTTGTGAAAATTTCTTACAACTTGAAAGTGTCACATTTTCCTGATAACATAGATAATTTCCCAGAGAGTTTATGGACAGTTGGTATTTAATAAATATAGATTTACATTATCTTTCATTTATTATGAAATAAAGATACATTATAATATGTACCATAAGGTAGTTTTTTTGGTGGGGAAATTATCAGAAAAATAGTGTAAGATTGACCAAAACGGTTGTAGAATTCATCGGTGTTCTGTAATGGTACTGTGCTGAATTTAACCACGCTACTTCCATTGCTGGATTACATATCTTTTACAATAAGAATATGAGGATAAGGACACATGCTAAACAACTGAGAAATTGTCTTTAATCCTTGTACCAGACACTGTTATTATTATTACTGATTTATATTTAAGGAAACTCAGCAGAGACATCTTGTGTAAGGTGATTGGCGAGGATCAGATCCAAACTTCCCTGTCCAGAGCCTATACTGCTAATTTGAGATGTAAAGGTAATAACATAGCCTATTGTTTAATAATTACACACTTAAAAACATTCTAGAGGTTATGTTATATTTCTTTATGTGCTTTATTTCTACCATGGCCTAATTCATAAACACACAAATATGATTAGAAAGGATTACTAAAAATAGTGAAGTTAGAAGTTTGATGAATATGTAAACAAACGTAGGCACAAAAATGTATTTTAGAACAATTAAGTTGTTAAGCTAGACTGATTACAAATTTAGAATACTTTATACAGTTTAACTAAATTACCTAAAGGTGCTACTAGACAAAAGCAATCCAACCATTTAAAAATGAATTTTATCCTTCTCTCAAATACTGTTAAGTCAGATGGTAATTAGGTTTCTTGATTGATAGATATGGATATAGATATATTTCACACAGCATAAGAAAGAAAGTAGAAGTATAATGTGTTATTCAATTATGGCATCAGAAATCATATTTTCTACTAGGAGCTAAATCTAAACTAAAGAACAAAAAAAGAATGGCCCTACAGAAAGTCAGTATTCTCTTGTAAGTTAAAATATGTTCAATCCTCAGAGACATCATGGAAGTAGACACTTTTGGATACAAGAATTAGAAAGTAATCCAAAGTTAAATAAATCTTCAGATGAACATTATTTATTTATTTGTAGAAAGGATTGAACCCAGGGTTGTTCAACACTGAGCCACATCCTCAGCCCTCTTTTATATTTTATTTAGAGACAGGGTCTCACTAAATTGCTTAGGGCCTTGCTAAATTGCTGAGGCTGGCTTTGAACTTGTAATTCTCCTGCCTCAGTCTCCCAAACTGCTAGGATTACAGGCATATGCCACAACACCAGGCCAGACAAACATTTATTTAAAGTAAAGGTAAAAGCATAAATCAGTAAGTGAATGGAAAAACAGGCCTCCATTAGTTACTTTGCAGGCTACCAAAACCAAGTTCCTTGAGTCTTAGAGGGAGCCTATCTTTTTTTAAAGTTATAGCTCACTTTGTGGTGAACTGCTGCTTTGAGATCCTAAATGGCTACTTTAAAAGACTTAATGTAAGTTAAAAGAAAGAACCTTGCATTTGGAATGTAATACATTCCAAATGAATTTGAAAATTGTTTAATTTTCTTATTAGTTTTTCTCTGTGGTACAGGTAGAAGCAATCTAAAGAAGGGTATTGCTACCTGTTTATCATCCAGCTTACTGTCTCCACCTGTTCTTTTTAAGATCCACTCATCTCAAGCCCTGTCTTACAAACTGCTGAGATCAGCTCCAATACCTTCCCAAATTTCCAGTTTGCACTTTGTGCCCAGACTTCAAATGAGAGCCATCTTTTCTTTCAACATACAATTGTCTGTCATTTTATTCATATGAATACTTTAAGATTAAACTGGAAATCAAATAAAATTTATGATTTTCAAATATGTATTTTATTTAGTTTTAGAATATTATACTTCATTAGAGTATCTAAAATTGATAATTTTCTAGATCATCAGTGTCTTGAATATTTACATTCACAACTTTCTGTTTTTGTTTTTGTTTTAATTCCCTCTGTTTTCTTTTATCAGTATGGAAAGAAGTTAAGGTAGAGGAAATCAAATGAAGTATATTTAATGTTTTTTTTATGAAATGTTAAGGATCATATGTAACTCTCATTTTGGATCATTGAATTTCTTTCAAACTAATATGCAGCTCTATATTTACCAGTCTATGCAAATTCATCTTTAATGTATGAACTATTCCAAATTTACAAATGAAGTTTTAAAAATATAGTAACTTTGTGCCAGAAATAGACAAATTAACCTGTTACTTAGTGTTTTTACATTAAATTTTGGAGAAATTGGTGAGTTAAAAGGAAAGTTGACCTGTTTTTTTTATGCCTTTTCTCTCTGAACACATATACACAAATAAAAGTATACACATGAAAAAAATTTTTTAATGACAAATACATATATGTTTGTATGATTTTTGTTCATTTGTTTTGTTAATTTCTGGGCCCACAAAACATTGGTTATCTACAGAACATTTGCTACCCAGATAGAGTTCAGAAGGGAGAGTAACTGCAAATTTCATAAAGATTTGGGAAATTTTATGAAATGCATAGTATATGAACTAATTAAGGGGAATCTGTGAGTGATATGAGGAAGAGAGAGGACATAATATTTTTTAAATTTAAAAAAAACTTTCATATAAAAAATGTACCAAATTCATTCTACACAATAAAAAAAATTAGAATAATTAGTAGCAGTTGCAAGGAGTTAGATATTCATGCATATTCAATAGCTCACTATCAAGAAAGGATATTAAGTGTTAGGTAAAGTTTTTTCTCATGACTATATTAGGAAACAATAGATGTTAATCAGACATTTAAAAATCATATTCATATCTTTACATACCTTAGGAAATTTTATTTTCCTCAAAATCAGCAAGGTATAACTTTCAGCACATTGGATTAAATGTTGCTAGTTCAGATTTTTAAAAGACTTCAAATGTCTTTAATAAACAGTTTTTCATATTACATATTAATTGAATAATGGATATATTTCCCTATATCATTTAATTCTGATGTTCAGTTAATTATCCATTCTAAGATATTTTGCCTCAGGTCTGGACTTAGTGTGTAATCTTATAATTTAGGAATTAAATATATTGTCTCTACTGAATTCTTCTTTATGGTTTTTAATATTATTTCTGTCTCTGACCTTTTACAGGATTCAACAGGTTAATGAAGTAGAAATTCTCTAATGGTTATCCATATGCAAATAGTGCTTTTTTTCCTCCCCTGTAAGGGCTTTTATGTGATCCAGAATTTATGCCAAACTCTCCATTAAATGGATATATACTGATGAGGCTTTCCTTTCTGACCCATTGTTTTTAGCATAAAATTATGTCTGACACTTCCTAATCCTTGAGAATTGCTTCCAAATTTAGTGAACTTTAATAAATGTCAGTTAAAGGTTCACTGACAAATTAGAGGTGAGCGAAAGACAAATGAAAGACTTAAACACAAATGATCAGTAGAAGGGGGAAAAACACAGCTCTTGAAACCACCATATGAAAAAATAATAAAAATGTGGGACCAGTAATACCAATTTTAGATGTTTAACCAAGGAATTCAGATTTACAATTATTGATACTCAATAATAAAAATGATTTTATTTCCACACAAGATTCTTTTGTTTGCACTTCTTTTAATATCTCTATAAGATGCTAGTATAAATTCTGATAAATTGTAAACTCTCCAGGTTCAGAAATCTTTCCCCTGCTTTTAACTGGTTCTGTGCTCTTCCTAGTGCTTCACATTTGAATGTTACTAAACTTCTATTTAGATTCAATTTCAGTCCTCTTGATTGACAGAGAAAAGTCAATACATTACCTAGAACTATTTTAAGAACACTGGGATCAAACCAAGTGCCTCACACACACCAGGTAAGTGCTTTAACACTGACCCAAATCCCCAGCTTAAGAACATTAATATTTCTGTGAATATTTATACAAAATACAAAATTATGAGAAATGTACTTTGTATTAAAAACTATTCTTTCAACAACTACACATCAAGTCATTGAAAAGCTGATTTTTTTGTGAAACCAATATTTTCTATAATTAAACGTTTGTAATTTCAAATTACTTTGTTAACAGGAAACACAAGGAAAAAACTGGTGGATTAAAACAAAACATTTTTGGATTATGAAATAATCATCATCAGTGGGTGGCAAAGAGGTCATCAAGATGTAAGTTACAGAATGTTAATGATTTAGACCTTTGTTTTTTAATTGAACCAATGTGAGTTTTTTTTTTTAGTAAAATCATCCTAAATAGTAGTTTGCCTGCATTAAATGTATCATAGACAGGTATAAGAAAGTACCTATACTACATCTTTTCTATATAAAATATTTTAATGTTTTATCATAATTCCGTGTGCTTCCATCAGGCATCAATATATAATTTTTTTAAGAAAATATTATATAGCACTCACTCACCAACATGCAACTTGTTAATAGACAGTTTGAAAAACTTCCTACTCAGCTATAATTTATGGATATAATTCTAATAGTAATAAGTATATGTTCGCCGCCTTCTCCATAAATAAAAGCACCAGTATCAATTGCAATTTGCCCAAAGGTGCCTTCACTCTTCACATTGGGATAGAAAACCTGTTTGCCATCATCATAAACAGATAAAAAAAAGCTGTTATATTCTTTACCTGTTATGCTAAGCATATTATGTCCGTGTCATACTGTCACAATAACAATTTATCACAAACTCAGTGGCTTAAGGAACACAAATTTTTACAGTTATCAAAGTCAGAAATTGGAAGTGGGTATCAGTGGACTAAGATCAAACAGCTACATTTCTCCTGGGGGTTCTATGGTGGACTTAATTTCTCTGCCCTTTCTAGCTTCCAGAGACTTCCCCTATTTCTTGCTTCATGGATCTTCCTTCCATCTTCAAAATCAGCAATGTTGAACTAAGTCCTTCCAGGTAACTGTAGGTGTCTCTCTGGTTATCTCTGGTTCTTTCTCCTCTATCTTCCTCTTCCTCTTGTAAGAACTGTTAGGATTACCTTAGGCCTGCCAGCATAATCCAGAATAACTTCTTCATCTCAAAGTCAATTGTTGGGCAATCTCAACTCCATCTAACACTTGAACTTCTTTTGCTGTATAAACTAATATATTCATATGTCCCAGGTATTAAATCAATTTTTATGCAATATAATTTAATGTAATATTCCAGCTTGTAAGGAAGTATCATATAAGTGTTTCTTAATATATTTTTAAATGCCGTTTTTTTTTTTAAAGGAAAATGTCTAGAGTAATTGGCTAGACATTTTTCCCATCATATTTTGGGCTACTTAATTTCTAACAGTTTCATCTGCAGCTCAAATCTTCATTATATTTCTCATTACATCATTTTGATTGTTATTGCCATTCTATTAAATAACAAAAGATAGAGGAAAATAATTAGTTAGTGACAATGCTAATAAAGTTGTAACTCTCTACAATGCCTATAATTATTTAAGTACATTCTAATTCTCTCATATTGTTGCACAACAATCATTTGACATGAGCACCCCAGACAATTTTTTTCTAAGAAAACTGTCAATTTTATTTAAGATTTACTGGTATAAAGTTGTACATTTTCTAATCCTGTACTTCATGCACAGACTTTATTTTTAGAGGAGTTTAAGGTTGACAAAATAATTGAGTACAGAACACAGAGATTTACCAGATATTCCTCACTCACACGTGCACAGACTTCTTCAAAATGCCCCACCACGTTAATCTCTTGTAGCACCTGGAGTGCACATGAGGGCTCATGCTTGTGAGTGCACAATCTGTGGAGTGGCATTAAGGTATAACAAGAGGTTTCCACCATGATAGCATCATACAGAATGCTTTCAATGCCCAGAAATTTCTCTGTGCTTTGTCTCTTCATTCTTCTCTCCGAAGGTCTGGCAGTCACTGCTCTCTTTGCCATTTGTAGAGTTTTGCTACACTGGGCATGTTCAATCCTGTTTTATAGGTGAGTTAACTGAGACTTGAGAGGTTCACTGACATTCCTCAAGCCATCTCCTCAGTCAAGTGTCTGGATTTAAATTAGAAGAAAGATCTTTTGATACTAAGTATGTTTTTTGAAACCTTGTTACTCTTTTCAAATGAAAAATTTGCATGCTAATGTTGATGAATCAAAGGACCAGGGAGGAAGTTATGTTTTTTAAGTTTTAAAAAATAGAAAACATAAGTCTTTTTATTTCTTCTTCTTAAATCTTTGTTTTATTGCATTACCAAGATCTAAGAGAGGTAAAGTGGAATAATGGGGAAAAAAATAATTAGAAGGAAAGATTTCACTCAGGTTTGACAATTTGTTTTAAATTCTTTGAGACTTAGTCATTTTATGTACAATATGTATAATATATTCATATTATACATATTGTACATATCTAAACTTATCATACACTAAGAACTGTGTATGATAAGTTTAGATATTATATATTTGGAATCACTAATGGATGATTAGTGATTAATGATGGCTAATCATCATCCAAATTTAACCTATCGAGAAGAAAAGTAATAGAAGTTACCAGAGGTCTCCTCCTCCCATTTAATGTTTTGTCCATTCCCCTTTTTCTCTATTGTCATTGTGATGTTTAGTAGCTTGATTGCACTTTCAGATATGGTTTTCAAAAGTTACTTAAATGGTAAAATACTTCATGTTCATTCCTCTTTATAAACGTCTAATTGCTACTAATGTGATTATATCAAGACTATCTAGGAAATAATTACCCAAAAGTATTGAGGTAAAAATGCTGGAAAATATAATATGTTGGAAAATATAAGTGGAGTATGTTTTGGATATACATTTAAGCAGGAGAAATCTTTAAAATATCTAAATATAAGTAGTGATATTCTCCATCTATAAGAAAATTACTGATTATAGTTTCGGGAAGTATTATAGAATAAACTATTAAAATTTGAAATTACAACTGTTTTTCTATCAATGATTTTCACTTTTTTAAGTAAAATATGTAATAACTAAAATACTTAATAACTAAAATATTTAATAACTAAAATGTTTCTTATATAATCACAGGTTAAGCCAGTCTTGCACTATGGATACAACTTATATGTTATTCGTTTGAATGTATTTATGTAACCTTTTATCTATATCAAGGAAATGAAAACTTATGAATACTGTAGGATACTTTTTCTCTGAATACAGTTAAAAATAAGAACAAAATCTTTTAAAAAGATTTTCTAAGAAAATTGCATAAATTTTACCAGTACTAAATTACATATTAAATAACTCTTTTCTAGAAATCGATTGGAAAATCAACATCGACATTCTCCATAAGTCAACTGTTTTCTCCCCATCTATGATTAGTTTATACAGTTCTAATGATGGTATGTATGTAGACTCCTATGAAATTTTGTACCTTGTTTCACCTCATAAAATAAAACAAATATTTTTGTGTGACTATATAATTTCTCATAAGTACTTTTATAAAGATCACAAAAATTGTATCAATTTAAAGATTTATTTCTGAGCATTTATAGAAAAACGGTATGCTCTAAACACTGTGTCAGGCTTGATGAATACCTTTTCCTAAGAATTTGGCCCCAATGTACTCCAACTCTCATGAAGAAGGAGAACACCAAAACAATTAAAATACAAGGTGGTAGGTGAAATGATAGAAATAGACAAGCAGTATCAAGAGGGTCCTTAGAAGAACCACCTAACTAAAGTCTGGCTCTAGAAGAATACTTAAATTGCTGAATTAAAACATCAATGCATGAGTAAAATTTAATCTATCAAGGTCATCAGATGTGTATTGCTAGACACAAGAGAAACAGATATTAGCATTGGCTTAAAAACAACAACAAAGGCTGCCATTTTACAAGGGAAAGAATAAACAGTTTGGGATAGATGAACATGAAATGGAAGGTAGAGTGTTAAGAATGTGCTTGTAGTTGTAGCAGGGATAAATCATGGTAGCTGGGGAGACCACTGACAGGGTTTTTGATTGATTATTTATTTGTTTGTTTTTAGTAGTGTGGTACCCAGGGGACCTTACATTCCTAGCCCTATTTCTCCTGTTTCTTTTTCTATTTTGAGGCAGGGTGTTGCTAATTTCCCAGGCTGGCCTCAAACTTGCAATCCTCCTGCCTCAGCTTCTCATGTAGCTGGGATTACAGGTGCCACCATGCCCTGTAACTGGGAGATCTGAAATAGGGAAGTGAATTGGTTAAACTTAGATAAATGATGTTAGTGTCTGTAAGAAAAAAAAAGGTAGATTTCAGTGGAAAAATAATGATAGTTGGGAACAGTGAGTAGTTATTTTCAAGACTGGTTCAATGAACATTTTTCATATAACTACAGAAATGATTGTATCATGGTCTTCACAATAGTTAAAAGCTAATGCTCATGGAGCACCTATTGTTGATTTATGTGTTGTAGTTATATGATCTTGACCAGCCTAAAGTATATATACCGCTGTTTTTTCCAATTTCCCAAATGAAGAAACTGAGGCAAGGAGAAGGTGTGGAACTTACTCATGGGATGTACATAGCAATTGCCAAAGTCATGATTCGAATTCAGGCAAAAGAAATGTGATATGATGAGTAAAGAAGCAGAGATGGGCACAATGCCTAGTTCTAGCTAAATTGAATGCCTCCCTCTGAGATTAGGAAGCAATGGCAGAAGCACATTGCAGTGGTTTATTTATACTAGGGTTTAGCCATTTTCTTATTATGGGACATTCATTTTATTTTTACATATATTATTATTATAACTAATACTACATTAAACATCATTGTACATACACCAATCCATTTTTTGAATTATTTTCTTTTTATATAAATTGTTTCATATAATGTTAATGTTTATGTGGACAGTATATCAAAATAAGAATTCCTTCAAAAATAATTCATATAAGCTTTTCCTTCTCAATGCATTAATATTCTCATCTTCTAGAAAAACAGCATTATTTAAATGTAATTGTAGACCATATCTTTTTTTGTACGAGACATCTAAAATCGTCAATACACTGATAGGTTATTTTTAAAAAACACCAGGGAACACCTGCAACACAGACAGTACAAGGAGCAACAATAAAATTTCTTTGAGGACTGCAAGAATGACTCACTGAGATTAAGCACACCTTGCTGATTTCAGGTCCTAACTGTGGACTTTAAGTCATAAGTTTCTAGAATCTCAGTATCTTAAAATTTAGGAAGGATGGTATTAACTTAGTTGTCAGAAGTCTTTAAAAAGCCAAAGAGAATTAATATAATCAAACCGGTAGTTTTGTTGTTGTTTGTTTGTTGTTGTTCATTTTTTACTAGGAGAAATTGTTTATTATGTGTAGTTAAAATAATAACCACCGTTTTTAAAATTATTTCATTCTTAACAATTAAATTTACTTAAAAATACAGACACTGAATTTTTGGCCAATACGCAATTTCATTTTGTGATATTTATGGTCATTTCCTCAAGCTAGTATAGCCCATTAACTGGTCCATTTCTTCTCTGAACCTCGTACACCCACTGGTTTGCAGAATCCCAATTAGCTCTCTTCTCAGTGGCACCTTGTCACAGCACTTCCCTTGCCCTCTACTGATTCTCCTTGACAGCTCGCATGAACAAGTAGGCTAAATCAGGACACCCATGACTCATGGACTTGAGGGCTCTTGCAGCTCTTCATGCTTAGCGACATTGTAACACTTCCTTTTCTCCTGTGGTTAGAAGAATCCCTAGTTCTAAAAATTACCTATTTTTAGATATATTGGTTACATTTTTTATTATCCTAACAGATTAATTTTATATTGACATTCTTAATAGGATTTACTCAGTCATCTGATGAAACAGAACACAGAATACTACAAAAATGCATCAGATACAGAATTTTTAAAAAACGTTCAGGTATTATTATTATTATTACTATTATTATCATCATCATCATCATTATTATTTCAAATTTTAGTAAGGATCTCTAAGCCCTTTGAGTAAATTATCACAGTCCAAAGTTCTGGATGTTTCATTCTCATTTTCAATCACAAGACAACATTGCAATTTTTACTTTTTGATTCTTTTAGTAAACACTAATATTAGTAATGAAGCAACTTATTAAAGAATAATCTATGCCCAAATCTACCTTACAACCCTAAGGTTAACATCTGGCTCTGTAAGGTCTGAATTAGGAAAAGTAACAATTGTATAATTACATATTTATTAAATATATGTATATATAACCACATATATAGAGAGGTATACAAACACACACACACATACATATATATATATATATATATATATGTGTATACATATATATATATATATATATACAGTCTGCTTTTGCCAATTTATATTTCCCTTAAAATAAAAACAGAAAAGTTTTAATATAATATATAAAAGAAAATTGAGGTGTACAAGGGGGGTATAGTTACATACAAATATTATGCATCTAAGTACTAAAAGTAAGACCCAAATCTAGGTCTGCTCTTTTCTAACTCATCTCTACCTGCTTAAAAATTTTAGAGGTAAGCCCCCATTTTCCAATATATTAACCACATGAGTCTGTAACACAACTATTCTTATGGAGCTACTAAGTGGTAGTGGGGAAAGTGGATCATTGCAACCTCTCTTTAAGAGATCCTGTTGCAGAGAGATACTGGCCAAATATCCACTTGGAAATTATGCCAAGGCCAAGCTTTCCCAAGGTTGTTTCTAGGGAACGGCTGTGCATGGGTGTTATAAAAACTGTGATTTTCCTAACTTTGGAGTTTTCTTCTGATGTTTGCTGAGAAACTTCACAACAACCAGGACAAGTCTGTCTCAGTCTTGTGCTGCATTTTGAGGATCCTCTGCCCCTTCAATTTTCCATGTTTCTGCCTATCCTACAGCTGTTGGACCTGTGTCACCTTCTAAAGTCTCTCCCTGCCTACTCTGTTCCAATTTCCTCAGCCCTCATAAATATTTCCCTGACAAATACTGTAATCTAATCCTGAACTGGTGCTTCTCGGAAGATCTAACAAACTTAAGAAATATTCAAGCATCTGTTCATTATCAACTGTGTATGTCCAATACCAGGTGCTAAGAGTTTGATAGTAAGAATGTCTCTAGAGACCTCAAAACTTATTGTTGGTGATAGTTATTTGTAGTACCCTAACTTATCTCTACTTGCCTAAAAATTTCAGTCTGAATGTATGCTGAAATACTTATTAGTTTGTCAATCCTGTCAATTCTGTAATGATAGTGTTTTGCTTTGTTGTTTTTTTCTGTTTTACTTATGTTTTTAATATCTAAAGGTGGATAAAAAACAATGCCTACCTCACAGGCTTTTTTTGAGTGCAATTTGCTTATTCCTGTGATTCCAGGGGTATATAACATGCACAAGAACTTGAAGAGATATTATTTCTTCTGCAGGAAGAGAAGGTCATAAAAGGTTTCACGAATGATCTGACATTTGATATTGGCTTTCATGTCTGAGTGATATTTTCTTAAGTGGAAGATAGGGATGGAGAAAGATGTTGGAAGAGGATATCCCAAATAGAAGGACCTGCATAGATATAGACAAAGCAGCATGGATGTAAATGACATATGAAAAGAACATCCAACAACTTTTAACTTTTTATTGAGCTATAACTGGACAGTCATATTTAAGATGCTTCCAAGGACAAATTTTATTTGTGTTCTTTAAGCTTTTTCTTAGTGATCTTGACAGTCAAATACACCTTCCCTTTGTAGAGCTCTCATTCAGTCTGGGATTAGGAAAAGCACCCAAACTTTGTGGGAGGGGGAAACTTTTAAGGCTGGTGTTGGATGGGGCTTTAAGAGCAGCTCAGAGCTTCATATATTATGAGCAAGAATAAAAGAAACTAAAACAGTTGAGTACTGGGCTTCGTCCCCAATGCTCTGTGCGGCAGTAGCAGCAATAGTAACAACACTGAAAAAATAAAGTGTGTTCTGACCAGTGAGCAAGAAGATACCTGAAAGGAGGTGACGGAAAGGCAGTTGGCAAAGTAAGTACCAGAAAAGAACACTAGCAAGAAAGAGAGCCAGAATCGAAAAGAAACGTGCAAGAAGACTGAAAAGGAAGCTTAGGAAATAAGGAATGCAATAAAGAATAAACCATATGAATTAATAGCTCTGCAAAGTAAATCAGACTTGAGAGAAAGAACAATAAATGGCTGCATCCTGAGTCACTGAACACAGTTAGGAAGCCTCCTGTGATGCACTGAAAATAACAGAAGGCGAGACAGATTTGGACAGATGAGCAACTAGGTAACAGACCTAAATCAGTAGCTTTGGCTTTCTTGGCTAAGTGGAATGCTAGCTATTATACTAGTTTCATTATGATTATTCCATTTTTTTTCTTGTGTTTTAGGCATAGCTCAAATCACACATTAGTGGTACAAAATTCACTGATATCCTTTAGATCTGTCATATAATAGTTTTATCCTGGAATATGCAGATGATCATTAGGAAACATCTGATCCTAGTGCTAGGTACTAAGTTCAAGTTCCAGGTCTGAATGTATGCTGAAATACTTATTAGTTTGTCAATGCTGTTAATTCTGTAATGATAGTGTTTTGTTTTGTTTTGTTGTTGTTTTGTTATTTTATATCTAAAGGTGGATAAAAACAATGCCTACCTCGCAGGCTTCTTTGAGTATTAAATGAAATAACAGAAAAAGTTGCTTAGCTCAATTATAGTACATAGGGTATGCTCAACAAATGCTAACTATTATACTAGTTTTATTATGATTAGCAGGTTACTTAAGCTCCCTGAACATCGAATATCTTATTTTTAAAGTGAGGATGGCAAACACCACATTTTAATGGTGTGAAGATTAGAGTCAATGAGAACAAAGCAATTGGCATGAGAACAAAGCCTGGCACTCAGCAGGCTTTCAGTACTTGCACCTCTTCCTTTTACTTTTCTCACTTTCCTTCTTCCCAAACTTATTACTAATATTGTTATTATCATTTTGTCACCAATTAAATAAATCTTTATACCTATGCAATTATTAAAGGAAAAGACCATAATTTGCATCGTGTTTAGAATTAAAGCCTATTAAATTAAGTAGTCTTAGAGATATATTTCCCTTTATTCTAAAGCACTATGAATAAAGAGAAGACTGTCAAAGAGTTCAACATAATATGGTATAATCCAGTGGCAGAACTCTCCAGAACAATCAATCAAATATGAATATACCTGTTATGACTGACTTCATAAACTTAGCAATTACTTGTTCGGGGTCTCAAAATGAGAGAAACAATAAGGGCTGCCTTTCCCCAGGAGAGTGGTAGAAAGGCTGAGTGATAAGTACAAAAAGAACTGCACAAATGGAATTCATTGAAATGATTCCATGCATTAAATAGGGTTTTCTACCATTAAAATTATGTTTCCTACTTGAGGTCACCAGCCAGGAGAAGATAGATTAAAAAAATAAAATATGTCTAATGTTTTATTAGGTCAGAAGCTGAGATGAAAAGCAGAATCTGGTGGGAATTACTCTCAGATTACTATGTGGGTGTTTCTTAAAATGTTGTTCAACTGTATAATAAATTGAGAAGTACGAAGACCCACATTTATGTTGGACCCTTCATGCAATGCAACTGGGATAATAAATAAAATCTTTGCATCACTGGTCAGATTAGATGTGACACACATACTGTTTTCCCCTCTATAGGTGAAGAAAATACATGCACTATTCTGGACTTGCAAATGTTTTAATTGATTAGATCTAACTTAATATGAAATATAAAATATCACAGACTATAAGGCTTTAGTTTAAAATACATACCAAATGCTAGCTGCAACCCTTAAGATCAATAGAAGCAGTAAGTTATTACTCGTTCTGTAATTTGTGATTATGCAATCTATGATACATTTCTGGAAATGTATCATAGAAAATAAAGTAGTAGATTTATCTCTATTCAGTAAAAATATCTTCCTAATCAAGGTAATTCCTGTCCACCTATAACTTGGAAAATATCACATAAAAGCATTTAGATCATTCTCCACCTGTTGATTTATAGCCCAAATGAAATTTAACATGACATTTTGACAACTGCCTACACAACTTTCAAAAAGTTCATCATAATAAATTTAACTCCAGTTTTTACTTTTTTCATGAATATGTTTCTCAAGAAAACAAATAATTCTTTGAATTTCTACAATGTTTACATTTTTTTTTTCTGTTCTCTTCCCTATTCAATCTAAGTAGCTTTTATTGGACAGTTTATAACTTAATACTGATTCTTCTTGGATATATCATTAATTCTTGCCTAAGGTAATGCCTAACCTAAACCATTGAAAATAGGCAGCAGCAGGGGAAAAAAGGACCAGGCCAGCTGATATTGTACAAATGCTGAAATCTCAGATTCTCTACTTAGTAGACAAAGAACTGAGTCAGGGTGAGGTGATTTTGTAATTTTGTAACAGGGCTTAAGATACTACATAGATTATTCCATCCCACATTTACAAGCTCAATAAATTCAAATGCAATTGCTATTTAAATCATAACTCTCAATCTGAGCCATCCTAGTTCTCCAAGCATAACTCTTGCAATTGTGTCATGTTCTGTATTAAGAACCTGCTACCTTATTTTAAAGTGGAAATTTTAAAACTGCAAGGGTTTCTTTGAAAATGCAATGAGATAAGCATATCAGAAGAATGCTGAAAACTCTGAAAAGTTCTGCACAAAGATTGTTTTCAATCCTTTAATAGCATAGTCCTTGATATGCTCTATGAGATCTGTACCCCCTAGGAGAAAGCAATACTCACTTTTCTCTTCTTATTTTTATTTTTCTCTTATTCAATGCTTCAAAGAAAACCTCTTTCTGTGGCCAATCATTCTGGACTTAGGATACCATCACTGTAGGTGACCAATCTAAGTGCACTGGAAACACACTTTCTTTTTTGGTTCATCTTGAATATTTCATTAATTCTTGACTAGAGGAATGCATATCCTTAAACCATTCAAGAGGACAGCAAGAGGTGAGAAAGCCTGGGACAGATATTATAGCAAGAGAAAGGCATCACTGGGGTTTCCAGTGCTTTTCCCTTTAGCTCGAGGAGACTTTACTGCAGATTTATCCTCATCCTTAGCAAGTTTCCAGGTGGTATCTCTCCCCTCTAGAGAGAGCTCAGCCTTTAGTGATAAAACTTTTAACCTTCAAAATCTTATCAGCAAGGGCTATTATTTTTGTCACCAAAGGAACATTTTTGTCTAATTCATACTAGTTCTTCAAAAATTACATATAATTTCTATTTTATATATATATTATATATATAATAGAAAACAGATCCCAGAATGGTACTTGACATATGTCCAGTATTCAATGTTTATTTTTAAAAATAGTTGTGTTTAACTTAATTTATTTGATCAATTAAACCTGAGACATGATTCAGGACCATTTTGACTGCTATTCAAAATATTTGAACAAATGACTCTAAGGTTTACTATATTTTCCTAGGTTCAAGCTATAAGATTTTGAGGTTCCTTGAATTTCTTCTTATTGAATGTTCAGGAAAGGGAGAGGGAGACCAATAGAGGGAGGATGAGAACCCTAAACTTTACAGATATACAGATATTTAATTATATGTAACACACAATTCAAAAGTAGTATATAATAAGAGCAGCTAATATTTAATGAGCCACAGCCAAGTACAGTGCTAAGAGCTTTCCATGTGTGGCCTTAGTTAATGTCCACCATTCTGTCAGGGTAGACACAATTTTTAAATCCTCTTTTGAGGACTGAGTAACTAATGCATAAAGATATTGAGTGATGATGGAGCCACTTTACAAATTCAAGCATGGCTGGCTTAGCACAAGCTTTTGATGACTACCCTGAATTTCCGTGCTTCATGTGGCCTTCCTTCAGAAGGCTTCAGTGAGGTTAATTTAATCAATGCATAAGGAAGAATTCAATGCCAACACACATTCAAATCCTTCTGAGCATTAAAATTGTTTTGGTTCCTGAAGCTAAAGGAATGTTAAATTGATGTTGAGCGCTGATCTCCTACTCTCATTAAAGGAATGTGGAGGGACTCCCATTAGCCATTCTGTGCCATTCTCTTACTACATGGGTGTTTCAAAACACTAGAATTAAGTTTCAAAGATGAACCTTCCTAACGGTGCAGTGTTATCCACAAATTACGAACTTGTAGAGATCAAGAAGGTTGGACTTGTTCTCAATATCTGTAGCATAAAATTTTCTTTGCTTTTTGTCTAACAAATGACCTTTCTGTATTATGTCCATATTCTCCATAGCCTGTAGGTTAATCACACTGGTGGAATACCATTGTTTAATTCTTGGCAATAGTTCATTAACTGGATTAAAATGAATCATATTCTTGCTTTTAGTGCTTGTACTTTAAAAAAATGAGTTTTCTTAACTCTTCTATTTAAAGGCCATACAATTGATTTGTATAGGATATCCAAGATAGTATTCCTAGGCTTCCGCTTATACAAGAGTCCTTTATGCTATTTTTAATCATCTTAGGAAATGTTTTCTAAGTGTATACTATCTGTATATAATACACAGAAACCTAGGGAGCAAGTTTCCTAATGTTCTAATCAGAATTGAACAACTATTAGATTTTCTTTAAACAACAGTCAGACCATCAAATCATGATAAATACTTCAGTTCTGAATGGCTTTAACTCAGCTCTTCATAGCAGTCAAGAACAAAACAAGACAGGAATGGTTCTAACATGTACTTTTCATTTCACATTTGTCTTAAATCCATAAATATATTTTTATTGAGTAGTGATTCTTTTCCTCATAACTTAACACAAAAATATATTTCATAAATGTAACACATTTTTCCATTCATAATAATTTGTCAAAAGTGTAATTGATGCTATCTCATTTTTCCTCTTTAGGAAAATAGCTTCACTATTCAAATGATAAACTGTATTTTTATCATAGTATAAAAACATATTGGTTTATTTTTCCTTTACATATATGTTTATATTTTTGAATACTCTAGGAATATTCTCTTAGAAGGTCACTTGTGCAGCAAATCTTCTCTTATTTCTTTCTGACACTTTATGAGGATATAAAATTCATGTGCTTCAATGCATTTTATTTATCTCTATATTCTGAGTCACTAAAATAATGGTCATCAAAGCAGGTCCTAAGAAGTGATATTTGTTCAATGGATTAGTGAAATCATAAAATTAGTACCCACATGAGATGTCAAAGTAACATTGCTTAAGTGATATATCCATGTTTTACATAGTTTCTCCCCACATAAGAACTAATATAGATAGTAAACATACTATCAAAGAGACACATAATAACAACTGGCATTATGTTGTCACCATATGAGAGTATTCTTCAAGGCCTTAGCTGAAGAACACATTGACTTTAAGAGGAATATAAAATATTCAAAGTTATCTGATATAAAGAATTTATCTTGGTCTTTATAGTCAGGAAATAAAATTTACAGTGCACAAATTTTTATTTCTCCTTCTTCTCTTTTCCTAATCGTCATTTCTTTAATAAATAGCATCAAGAAGTCAGTGAATTAGAATCCCTCAACTTAATAAAATATGTTAAAATGTTTTACTAATGTAGAAAATATCGATACACTATCCAAAATAACACATACGTAAATGGGAAATTCAAATTCCTTTTGTCAAACATAGCTATATTAAGAACAAATCGATGAGAAGGAAAGCAAAATATATGCATTCATATTGCAACTCTATCACATAATACATATATTTGCTTAATAAAGTTAATTTAACCCCTCTAATACTCTGGTTGTGTGTGTATGTTTGCATGTACATATGTATGTGTCCAAGCTGTGTGTGTGTTTATGTGCTTTACTTCTAGAGTTACTATAATAACTAAATACAGTTTTTATGTGAGCATTTAAATGACACATAACTTCTCACTACATGAAATGTGCCTGCTGATAATTACTAATGAATTACCTATAACTGAGTAACTAAAATAAAAATGTGCCTTCAGATATCTATGTGGGAGGGTATATTTAATTTTGGTATTCTACTTAAATTGAAAACAATGGTATTGTTAATCCATAAAGCATACATTTTTATTTCTTACCAACAAAGAAATGGTGTTCCTAAGCATTAATTTCAATTTAATATTGTTTTCTATTATATTAATCTAACATATCAATCAAATTGCTATGTCTATAGAATTAACATTTTGGTTAAATGTTTTACAGAGGCAAAAACTACATCTGCTAATGTACCTGAATAACTAATAATTATGTGTGATGCGAATAGCTAAAGTCATGAGACTGCTCTTAGGAAATTACCTGTCATTCTTATTAGAAAAAAAATTTAAAGGGCTTTTGATATTCATGTGAAAATTAATTTAAAACATTGACATAACTGTATATGATATACAATTATTAAAGCACTTTAACACATTAAATTATTTTGTTTACTATCTGTTTTGAGTTATATGGATTCCACTACTTTTTTGATATTTTTGGTGACCTTTGATACTTTCAACATTGTGTATATGGTGCCTCAATTAAATTTATAATATTGCTGTCATGTTAGATGAAGGTTTACTTAAAGCTTTATATGATGATTCAGTAGGTCTCCCTATACACCATATGGTGTGATTCCTTCAAATTCCCAACAGACACACAGGCTCCTGTTTGCCTGATGTTCTATTCATACTCTTCAAACAATAAAAGATCACAATACCCTTTCAACTGGTTTACAGACATTAATAACTGTATATACTTGTCATTAGAATATGGATGGATACTTTCTCCTTAACCTTTAGTTTCATTTTTATCTCATCTATATTTCTATGTGGCCAAAAGTTCTATTAATAGTTCCTAAAGTAAATTTTTATCATTATGAGGAATCATCTGATAGATTATATTGAGACTAGAACACACACACACACATACACAAACACATGCACACACACAAGAAACTTGTAGCACTAGATGATTATTTTAAATGGTTTGTTTTAGTAATCACATATAAGTATAAAGTGCTCTTGTAGATTTCAGATGATGCCTCTTATAGGAAAACCAATCCACATGTATGTTAATAATGACAATAAATAACTCCAAAGAACAGTGGTTTGGGAGGCTGAGCCAGGAGGATTGAAAGTTCAAGGCCACCCTTAGCAACTTAGAGAAGCCCTGTCTCATATAAGAAAAATTTTTTAAAAGGGCCAGGGAAGTGGCTCAGTGGTTAAACATTCCTGGGTTCAATCCCTGGCACCAAAAAATAATACAGAAAATAAAAATAACTCCCAAGAACCATTAAGAAGACATGTATGTGTATACAACACACTAAGTAACTCCCCAATGGGATTGGTTTTGTCCATTTTGTTTCCCTTTCTGTCTTGATTTCCTTTAAACTCAAATATAAATTGTTATTATGAAGATTTGTTTTTCAAAATGCATATCAAAGACTGCCATTAATCTGTGATTATAAGTGGTGTAGAATGGAACTCAAAGACAGTATCAAAAAAAAAAAAAACGTAACTTTTTGGTGAGGCTGTTCATAATGAAAATAACTCAGCAGCTTTGGCCCTGAGGCTGGGAAGCAGGATAGTCTATCCAGCACCTTGACTTAGACCAAGCAGGCAATAGAGGCTTTTTCTGTCACAGGTTAATAGTTACAAATACCTGGTTCCAAGATAATTCAGTAAACTCTCCCTGAAGAAGTCTCTACTTGTCAATGAGTATAGATATCATTTTATTTCATTTGAAATTATAGTGTTTGCTTGTTTTATTTTAAGGTACATTTATAAAATAGTTTGGAACATTATAAACATTTTATTTAAGTTGGTGACTCAAGCATGTTGGTTTAAATTAAACCACATGCTTGGGATATTCATGGAGCTATGTAAGGACTATATTTTATGAAAATGCAGGGTGCTGAGCAGCAAAATTTAATCTGGAGGGCACTTGTCCTCAGCCATGCGCGACAAGATGTATTAGCTATGAATGGATTGCAGCAGTGCTACTTGAGTTTCTTTAATTTTCTAAACCAAGATTGTAAAAAGAATCAGTGGTATTGAATCCCACTGGCTATGGCAAAAAGGCACTGCTCAGAGATAAAGAACAATTTATCTTCTGCTGTAAAAGAGAGCAGTTTTGGCAGATAGTAAAATACATTTCATTATAATAAACTCTAGGAAGAACATTACAAAATATGGATTTTTCTTAAAATTTTAAGAGTACTGATTTAATATACCTCCCCAAATAAAAGGTAATGATAGTGCTAATTGCAAATCACAAATATTAAAAATGTAAATTACAGTCTAGGAGGGCAGAAGCGTATGTCTTTATGAGATACATTCTTAGCAATGATTCAGTAAGAAGAATAATATTTCACTTAGGAAACTAAAATACTAATTAAGCTTCAAATATTCAATGTATTAACTGTATTTAATCAAACTGTATATTGCCACATTAGAATGGTGGGTTTTTCTGGGATGTTACTTTGTCATGCCAGGTTATAGTTTACAAATTATAGGCTTTAAAGGTCCAGATTTTTGTAAATACCTGGGGACTCTATCACTGGATGGTAGAATAGTTTCTTAGTTTGAGATTCTGCTTCTTTCTTTTGTTCTTTCTTTCTTTTTTCTTTTCTTTTTTTTTTTGTATGTGTAGTGTGTAACACCTCGAAAGAATTATATTATTGATGGTCCAATTATGTTTTTATTGTTTATTGTTCCTATTCAGTCCACATTTCAGAAAAAATGTTTTTAATGTTCTAAATAATAAATACATTTTATAGGAAAAGAACATTTATATCTACAATATGGATTTTGAACATCAAGTGAAAAAGAAATATTTTTTTCTCTAAGGTCCTAGAGCCAGTAAGGGACAGAAAATCACTAATTTGGAGTGTCAATTATACAATTAACCTTTCTGCATTTTGTATAAGAGAAGCAAGCACCTACGTTAGACTATAGAAAAGTTGACTGTTGGTATTCTTTTACTATACAAAATTCATGTGTGTATTTATAAAATAGTTTATTTTCAATTTTATTCAAATGCATCCCAGGTCATTTTATAATCCTGAAAATCTACTTCCTAAAACCATTGTAATTACTTGAAACTTGGCCCTATGAATCAACTCCAAAGTTTTATAATCAAAACATACAGACACAGCCTAGAGAACATAGTGAGTGATATCAAATTTATTAAATATATTGGTTTAATGTATGACTTCATTACTTTCAGTCAGTGTACATCATCTCTATATAAAATAAAGAAAATAATACATAAACATTTTATATTCAAAAAACTGTTACAAACCATAGAACTGACAAATCCATAAACTCACAAGAAAAAAAATTCATCACTTGAATTTACAGAAAGAAGTATTCGAATACAATAAACAACATCAATATTTGTCCAGATGTGTGTCTTGCTTGGCACTTCCCTGTATGTGCATAAATGGGACTACTTCTCTAGTAGGCTAAGACAAATGTTGCAATGCCGCCTAACCATGCAATCTCCTTCCCTTCTTGGTGATGGGGCCCACAGGGGTGAAAGTGTATGTGTGTGTGTGTGTGTGTGTGTGTGTGTGTGTGTATCTCAAAGATACACATACATAAGGATGAAACAGTGAAAGGGAGCGATTTTTTTGCTATCTTTTTATGATGTGGTAATCAGAAGGATTAAACAAATGAGTAATATTTTAATTTTAGTGGCAGCATTTGTTCACAATTGTGAACAAAATTTTTAAAGTTTGTGTAGTACTTCCTAACTGAAGTCATTGGAAGGGAGGAGAAGGAAGGGGTTGTGGGAACTTGACAAAGAAGGTACAAATGTACTGAGAGTTAATGCATGAAATACCATTAGGTTGCTTCTAAGCAACTGCTCTCTCAGTTTTCCTGAAACATAAATCACCACCATCACAACAACAAGAATGGTTTGATCTTTAGTGTGCAACATGTACCACCTTTTAATTTAATGCACAAATAAGATATGCAGTATTTTGCAGAGTATCAATGAAAGACCTTCATTCATTTATCAATCATTCCTAATTCTATTGATATTTCTGGATATTATATTCATTTATTATTTTGGCTTAAATCTACATTTATTCACCTATAAGTAGACTTTCATAAAAATGAACTCATGCTTTGTATACTGTTTCCTGCTGGAATTTCTCATTCAACATGTTTCATATAGCTCATATATTAATAAATATAATTTGTAGTATCAAGACAAATACCTGTTTTACTATTGATAATTTTGTGTTTATTTTTTAGTGTTTTTATTGGTCCATTATAATTATTCATAATAGTGAGATTCATTGTGATAACAATCTTATCTGCAGATAGCATAAATTAGCCTATTTTATTCCCAGTACCTCCTATCTCCTTTTGCTCTCCTTCCCCAACACCTTGGTTATTCTATTTTCTATTTTCATGAGGTCCTTTTCTTTCCTTTTTTTCTATCTTGCATGTGTTGCAGCAAACATACTACCCTTGAATTTGAGTCTGGCTTATCTTGCTTAGAATGATGTTGTCTTGTTTCATCCATTTTCTTGCAAATGAAATAATTTTGTTTTTCTTTAGGAGTGAGTGAAGGTCCATTTTGTATATATACCACATTTTCTTTATCCATTTATCTATTGATACACACCTAGGTTAGTTCATTGTCTATTGAGAATTGTGCTGCTATAAACTAGGCTACCTGAGTATTATGATCAGAGTAATAAATTATTATAAGTGTTAAGTAAAAAAAATTTTAAGTTATCTGACTATACTTCATAAGGTTTTACAAAAACACACAAATATATTTTTTCATGCATCTTTGAAAATACCTCGTTTTTATCTCCAAGAGTTAAACGTTGGTTTTCCTTTGTCAAATTGCTATTTTTAAACTAAAGTAATATATTACATAATAAGAAAAAAATCTGAATTATTTAATTTCAGAAGAATAATTTTAAGTAAAATTAACATGGCTTGCAAATGAATTTTTGTGCTTTACAACTAAAAACATAGAGAAACTTTGGCCTACCACTTCCTAGTAAAACGTTTATCTGAACTGTATCCTAGAAATTTGGAGTAGATAAAGTCACAGTGATAAGATTTGAAATTATTGGAAAAATATTAAATGTATAACAATAAGGAGTAAATCTTCACCCTCAAGTGACATCTGGCATGTCTAAAGTACTTTGATGGTGGTTGTTTAACATTATCATAGTGATGAGCCTTATTCAATTATATATATTCAATTAGACTTTGAATATTAAGGGTGGATTTCAAATGTAGAGTTAGTTGAGTGTCCCTGAAAAATCCCTGTGCCTCATTGTGTTGTGTACAAACGTGAATAACCAGGTAGAAGGTCCAGCAGAGGACACTCTCTTCTTCCTGTCATGGAACACATCTTCTAGGGTGAGGAGCTGAGGACAGTGAAAACATCAGATAAAATATGAAGATCCAACCGTGAATTTTGAAAGCCCTTTTGTCATTCAGGTGGTCTGTGGTCATGCAACTAGAATCTTCAGAAGAGTGTGAAAGAAGAGAAATATAGAATCCCCTGTGTGGAGGGAAAATCAAGTTCCCCAAAACGTTAACCAGATCTTCATCTTTACCTGATACTTTCCATGTACCAGCACCTTCCTTAAGCTGAATAAAATCATTCATACTTCGAGGTATGGAACACTCAAAATCCATTTCCCTGTTTATTTAAGCTTGCTTGTAGCCTACTCTTGAGTTAAATAATTGATTTTACATGCTTTTCAGAGAATCAGCTAAGGAATCTTGGCAACTTACCTAAATTGCTTGCTCTGGACTTTGACTGTAACAAGGATTTCTTCCTGGTAACAGTGTCCTTTCAGACTCAAAGTTTGATGGCAAATAAAATATCTTTGAAAAAGTTTGCTTTTAGACTTCAAGAAGACTTTGGGGGAGAAGTGAGAATTACCACAGGAAACTCTTAGTAATGCTATATTAAGCGAGGACTTTAATTTTAATTTAACACATGCTAAAATGCTGAATAAAATATGTGCCTTTGTAAAAATGACAGGGAAATGCAAAATTTTTTACTTATAAATATAATCAGTGTAAGAGAGAAAATGACATACATGTAACTATAATGAAAGGATTTCTGGCAAGTTGAGATAATAAAACAGTGTCCCACAAGAAGTCATTTTAATAATTGAGAATGAAATTAAAATTTTAATAACCATTTTCTCATTTCCCTATGTGCCATATAAAAGTGGCAAGTAGATTTGGGACAACCTAACATAATTTGAAACAATTAATCAGAGAATTTAGCTGACATAAATTTTTTTTCAGGAGAATATTTTAAGACATTGCTTATATTATGTGTTTAAAATTATCCAAAAATTTTAATGATATACCTAGATCAGAGGAAACTTCATATAGAAACAAGAGCTATACTGTATATACCTTTTATATTCTACTAAGTCAATGTTTATAATGCTTTCCCCAAAAGTGATAAAATAGCCAAGGAAATAAGTACTCAAGTTAAATTATTACAGTGATAAAAATAGAAACCATATATTGGAAAATCATATTCTTCATTATTAATAAAAAATTCCAAATAACTGCTTATTGTACCTTTATTTACTCAATTTTATTGCTACAAAGTAGAATGACAGAAAATATAACCTTAATCAACAGAAGCTTTACTTCTACTATTTGGCTTTTAGACTTCAAGATAGAATATTTTATATATTAAACTTTGTGAAAATAATTGTTTTAATTATTCACACACTGTTTAACTACATAGAGTCAAAAACTTGCCACTTAAATCACTAGGACAGGGGCAGCCTACTGACCAATACTTGGCAATGTATACTTCCAAATGTTTAAATTCCATTTTCATCTCTCAGATAAATTGTCACCTACCTACTATTCCAAGTAGATTAAGTATGAATTACCAAACTCCAGACCCAAGAAGAGAAGTTAAAATATATTTCTCAACAATGGAGCAAGATACTTCTATGGATGGTAAGATTCAATGATTTAAAAACAAAATAAGACTTTTTCATTAGCCATTGGTTGAGTCAATTTATATCATTCATATTTAAAAGAGATTTTAAGAAAATCAGTTAAAATTTAGCATTTTGTTTGCATTTTTTTGTTTTACGAAACAGGGGCATTATAGTGCACAACTCCAGGAGAATCATTCTTATTATATTCAGTTTGAATTGCAGTCCTGGAACTATTCAATAAGATGGGATTTAACCAAGCACAAAATTCATAATAAACTTTTATTAAATCATATGAACATAAAGACATGTAAGGAATAATAAAACCCTGGTAGTATGTGAAAATTACACTTATTTCAAATATTTTGGAAAATAAGATAGAAAGGTTTTTTTCTCTCTGAAGAGTATAATTTTTCACTTCTATCCGGGTAGCAGAAAGAGGTATGATTCAGGAGAGTATGAAGGTAGGCTGGTAGAATTTATCCAAGTTCTCTCTGAACTGAAAATGTGCCTCTAATTTTCAGATAATGCCCAAAATAAAGACCCCATTTCCCAATCTCCTTCAGAAATAGGAACATAGAGGACTAATTCTAGTCAAAGGACAAGAGAAGAAGAAAGAGAGAGAATAATTTGGCATGAATTTTAAGGGAAGAGTGTGTGGATTTCTGGCTTGCTGTCCACCTATTTGCTGGAATGAAATGTAATATTGGAGCTCTAAAGACCTTTGGCCAAGGAGTGACATAGAGGATAGGGAAAATGTAAGTGTAAGCAATGTAAGATAATGTAAGAGCTGGAAGGAGCATAATTTTGTAACAGTCAGGAATACCACAAAAGGCCAGGACCACCTACCTCTGCAACTTAATGTATGACAAACATTGATTTTTACCTTGTTATAACAACTGCTCTATAATATTTTATGTGTGGGAGGAGGGGCATACGGAAGAGGGGTTGTATTTTTTTTCTTGTACCAGGAATTGACTCCAGTGTGCTTAGCCATGGAGTTACATTTCTAGCCCTTATTTTGTTTGTTTGTTTGTTTGTTTTATTTTGAGACAGTGTCCCACTAAGGGCCTCTCTAAGTTGCTGAGAATGGCTTTGAACATGCAATCCTCCAGTCTCAGCCTCCTAACACCCTGGGGTTACAGACCTATGCTAACATGCATGAGTCTATATAGTATGTCTTAAAAATTTGTACCTACATCTACTCTGATATAGAAGTGAATGCTGAACTTGAAAACTTGAAATTAATTTTCTAGTGTATCATTTCCTTCTTTTCTGCCATCTTTCATTAGAAAGACACCTATGTATCAACCACTGGAGAAAGTGATTTGATACATTTGGGGAAACTGCTGGTCAGCAAATGCACCAGAGGTGATGAAAGACATTACTACCCTATACTTAAATATAAAATGTATAATTAAAAATCATCATAAATATTCAATGAAGTTGAGTATTTTGACATCAATGTAAAAATGAGTGAGTATACCTTTAAGTTGATGAACTTGCAATCTAACTTTTCAATAAAGAATGTGTTCAGAAAGTTTGTTTCATTCTAGCATTTACATGTATTTGTTAGATTATATATTTCAGTAATTTTATGTTGCCTTACATTCATACACTAGTAGTGGTAAAAACTATGTGCCAAAACTAAGAAAAATTCATCATACATACTATAAAATGACTTAATAATATTTGTATATGATATACTAATGGGTAGTATCAGTTTTATTTACATTGAAATCTATTGTCCTTAGTCTAATAGATCAAACAATTTCTAATGTTTTCATTTTACATTATTTAGAAATGACAGGAAATCATATTTCATATATTTTAGTAAGAAAACAATACTACATCTTCACTTAATAGTTTCTTTGTTGGGTCTTATAAGGTATTTGTTTATAGTTTTGAAAGAGAATATATTCCTCCAATGTGGAGAATATTTGATTAATTAATATCAAATGTATCAGATGTCTTTTGTTCTTTTTTCAGAGTTTTCTAAGAACATAGTGTTCAAAATTTCATTTTAATTTGACCTATTAGGGCATTAATTGAGGATGATGCATATGGCAAATAGTCTCTATTCTTATACACTCAACAGTGTATATATCTGAAATGAAGAAAGAAAAATATAATAGCTTTGGACAAAGTTTGTATACACACAGGATATTGACATTGTTTCTCCTGTTTGACTAATCACAAACATAAGGTTACATGGAGTTTAAGCTGTGTCATAATTTCAAAAATGTTAGAATGTTGAAGGGATGTGGTAGTAAAAGAATCAGGAAATTTGTTTTTATAAACATTTGTCTTATTTTATGCATAAAAGTTGATTAAATTAATCTTGACCAAACATCTAATTAGAATAAAAATGTATTGGAAAGAAAAATTAGAATAGTCATAATCACTAGAACCACCAGCCTTTGAACTCTGACTTGATCCCACCAAATATTCTTCAGTGAAATCTCAGAATAATAACCAATAACCTTCTTAAGGCTAAACCTTCATAAAACAAAGTTACACAGTGAAAACTCTCTGTCAATTTGAATTAACTATTTGACCACATAATGTGTTTCTGGACCATAATCATAAACATCATTCAACTGGTTCCTTGCAAAGATTTTTAGATTTACCGAAGTCCGTATTACATGAGAATAAAATTCATTTCATTTTTCCTCACCATTTCCCTTTTATTCCTCTGTAACATGCATGCTCAAAATAAGATCACAATTGATTTTAAGAATAAAAGCATCTTTAGAGGTAAGCCATAAGCCAATAAATGCTAACCAATCCAGCCATTTTAGTCAATAGTCATCATATCAGTAGGACCTATGTGTTTTTCAGTTCCCCAAGCAGTGATGTGTAAAAAGTCAAGAATGTTGAGCTTTAAGGGGAAACACTGTTGATGCTTGCTACTTTCACAGCATTGTAGATCACTCAAAGTTCACAGCATGTGAAACAATGCAATCTGTTTTTCATACATCCGAACTAATTGGATGCTGACTTCTCTGCAGTATTGTCATAGCTGAGAATACAGGAAAACAACAACAAAAATAGAGGTACACAAATAATGAAAGCCGTGTTAATGAGCTAAGACTTAAAACATACGTATAGTCACTGATTCTTCTGTTTCAGAACTATCAAACAGAACAATCAGGACACTTATTTTAATTTCCAAATGAGAATAAATGTTATAGAATGAAAGATGTTAACAGGTTATAATAGACCTCAATTCTGGTTGTAATACTAAAATTATTTCCAGCTTCCTTTCTACAACTTGTCATAGACAATCTAAAGCAGGTTGATAGATATGAAATTGCATATAACAATGCTAAAAAATAAAATTATATGCCTTTATAGAATATAATCCAAAACAATAAACAACTGTATTAATGACAGACAAAGCATGGATGTATGAAAAAATTTGTTGCAAATGTAGGATTTTCCTGTCACAGGATCATAACTGGGAAGGAACAAAAAATATTTTTTTTTCTAGAGAAAAAAAAAACCTGGATAGAATGCTAATATGGAATTTGAAAATGATTTTAAAGTACCAAGTCCCAATTTGCAGTGACCAGTTTCCTTTGACTTTCTATCACTTCTACTTTTCTCAGTCAACCCACACACTGACATCAGATCTCTTCACTCTAGAGGTACTAACTCCATGAATGTTCAGGAATGGGTAAATCAACCTTGGTTGGAATACAAAGCACAACTCTAGGAATCAAGGGAAAAAAGAATTGACTCTGGCCTTCATCTATTGGGGAATTGCCTCAAACATAACACCAGACAAAATAGATGCTAAATGTGCAAGTTCAACTTCAGTTACACCTCTAGTAGATATTATTGAAACTTGAATCTTGTTAGTTTTCTAAGATTGTTTCCTTTTACAATTTTTTGCTACTTTTTAGAAATTTAAGCTTCACATTCAGGAGTGATGAGTAACAGGTGATTTTGTTAATTAAAAAATACTCCCATTCATTGACTTGATTGCTTTTCAAAAGAATGCAGATATAGTCTTATTGAATATCTACTATATGTCAAACATAAAGCCAGTTGCTGGGGATACAGAGATGAATGAGATGTTTCTATTCTCAGGGACACATGGTTTGGTGGAGAAGACAAAGAGATATAAAACTAACTCTAATATGATATGGTAAACGTTATACTGAAGTATAATTAAACACGATGCAAGCACAGATGGCATGATTAATTCTGTGGGGGAGGAAGGTCAGGCAATTTTGTGAGTGTGTATGGGAAATGCTATTTTTAAAAGCATCAAATACACATTATTAACAGATGATTATATCTGAGTCTTGGCACAAATCTATTTCTGAAAATGTGGCACACTATGAGAAGAAAACACAATTAATTTCAACATTTATTAAAATATCTGAACAAATAGCAAAACCAAATATTCAAGAAATATCAGTGTCCTAATGTTCATTGCAAGCAAATATTCAGTGATATAAATTTTGGACAGCATGTTGAAGTGCCTCCTAATTTGTTATGGTTATTTCTATGACTTGTTGTCTTCCTACATTTACAATCTTAATCTTATATAATGTTTTTCCAAGGAACTAATCTTTATGTTTTACTTTGCCCTCACTCAAAAAGTTGATATTCCTTTTTTTTTTTTTAGTATGCAGAGATGAACAATGTGTTAAGGACCAGATAGGCTAATCCTTATAGTAAGAGAATTACTAAAGTGGAGGGAAGTCATATTACATTTTATGACCTCAAGTCTCATTTTCATTTTCACCCATGAGGACTGTGTTAGGATTCTCCTGAGAAACAAAACCAGTGAGATAAATATAGATTTATCTTTAGATATCTTTATCCATATCTTTAGATATAGAAAAGGAGATTTATTATAAGAATTGGCTCACATGATTATGGAGGCAGATAAGTCCCAGGATATGCCATCTGCAAACTAGAGGGCCAGAGAAGCTCCCAGTGTAACTAATTCTGAGTTCAAATACCAGAGAAACTTAGGAGCCAAAAATGAGGTTAAACTTAGTTACAAAGTACTTAAGGGGTACATGCCAGACAAGGTGAGAAAGTGTATACATTATAAAGTGAGATTTGTAAAACTGAGTTGAAAATTAATAGAAAAATACAAAAGCATAAAATGTACATTATATTTACAATCATTTGCACTTCATGCTCATTATTTCAAAAATGTTAACTATAGAAAATAGAAAAATAAGAGTTTTAATAACTATGTGATTGATTTTTTTAAACAGTTAATACAAAATAATACAAAAATAGTTTCTTCTTATATTTACCAGAAGTTATAAATCCAACACAAATATGCAAAAGAGTGTGTTACTGTATTTATTTCTGAATGAATCTTTCTATGAATTTGGTATTAGAATGAAATATTTAAATGTCACACTACTGTTAAGACTGCATATATGCTACTAGGAGTTATGCCAAGTTTGTAGTTGTACTAGTATTTGTACATACATTTCTAAGAAATGTGCTATATTTATTTTAACATAATCTCTAATTTATTAGTAATCAACTATATGCAAATATATAGAAATCAAGAATTTTTCCTAATAACAAATGTTACACTTGTTTTTAATTATCTGTAGAAATCTTTAGCTGACCACAGTGCCAGCATGACTAAAGCCTCAAACATTATGTTTCCTTACACACAAGATGCTATTTATGACTTATCACTTTTAAAATGGTTCATATACTATGACTCTGAGGCAGAATGTGCCCATGTATACTCTTTCAAAGAAAATAGATTGTGATTGAGCAAGGATGTCATGTTGAAGTTGCACATTTGCATTTCAGAGGACAGTATATCAATGTGGAACTGAGTATTTGTTTCCCAAAAAGATTATGTCTAGGGATGAAGATTTGCTAAATATTAATATAAAGGTAAACACTAATGTGGCTAAAATTGATGAAAGGCCATAAGAAGATTAAAGACAGGAATTTGGGGCATACACAGTTTTATAATAGAAGGAGAAGAACCAAACACAACAAAATAAATACAAAAGTAGAATGGAATGGGATGAAAAATAGGAGAATTCAAGAAATGAATTATAAAGAGAAATGAGACATATTTGAAAAAGAAGAATTAGCTTTCAAAAGTGTAGAACTCAGAGGCGAAATTTATTACTAGTGAATGATAGGTCCATGAAGAATTGAAGACAGATGTTCTTAGAAGATGTTTAGGACCAACAGATGAACATGTTAAGTACTATTCTAAAATAACTTGTTACACCACAGAGGAAAGGTGTAAGTTGGAGAGGACAGAAAACAGCAATGACAATGAGGACAAAAACAAGCCAAAAAAGCCAAAATACAGGCACTTGAAAGAAGTTCACAGTAAAGTATATAAGGAAACTGATTGATTTTAGGAACTAAATATCAAATAAATAAAATCATGGGATACAGTGCACAAAATACAACATGAGAAAAGAGAAGAACAGAGAGGACACACAGCAGAGGTTCAGCACATTACATGTTCCTTCATGGAAATGTCTTTGACTTTCCAATTAAAATAAAGATCTAAGTCATTTATTTAAGACATAGAGAATAGAGAAAAGTGTGAGAAATTGAACAATTACTATGTCAATTGGTTATATATTCTAAAAAGTGCTATTTTATATCCAGTGGTACTAGAAAATAATTTGACAAGTACAATTATAGATCCAAAATTAAGCAACTTCAAAGTACTTACTTTGAGGTTTGCTAGAATTTTAAAAGGAATGGGTGATTCAAGGGTTAAAAAAATAACAAAAAGGAAACAAGCAGTATAAATTTCCTGTTTCTTCTCCCTCCCCCCAGAAATGATTATCAATTAATATGGTTATTTCTAAAGTTTTTGCAAAGTTTTACCTTTGCATTTGCCTTCTGAGGATATAAAACCAAATTAAAAATTAGATGCACTTATTTGGAAGTAATTGGATGCTTAACTTTTATTTTCAGAAGAGTGTATGGAAATATTCCTCAACATTGAGAAATATAGAAATCTTATTTAATTATGCAACTCTCCTTTACCCATTTATCTAATTTTTTCTCAAGAAAAGTGAAAAGAATTGTGAATCTGAAAAATTATCCATCATCTCATAAGTGATAGAAATACAATGTTTCTATGAACACACACTCAAAACCCCAAAATATCTTTGACTCATAATTTCCCACAGATTTACCATGTCTTCAGCTTTTGCCACATCTCCTTCAACCACTGTATTCTATTTTTAATACCATTGTATTTCTCAAACACCCACAGTAGCCTTTATAACTAGTATATTTTTCTACTCCTTTCTATACTATTTTATGGATAAATCTCTTTGAATTATCCCTCATACCGTGATAATCAATTAAATAACAAATAATTCTAACAGTTTGGGCATGTATCCTGCTCATTCATTGAAGATTCCTATAACCACTAGAGCCATCTTTTTGAAAAATTTCTGAATTTTTATATTTTTTGTCCTTTATAAGGTATTTTATTATAATTATGTACATACATTTAAACATTCCAAATATGTGGGTAAATATTTACTTCTTTTTTCATGAAAGTGGTTGATAATTTATTAATAATAGTTGGTTTTGTTTAGAGCTTTATAATTATAGATAATTATTGGGTTCATCCTCACAAACTCATACATACATGGAATTAGATTTCAGTTCATCATGTCCCTGCTTTTCCCTCCCATCTTCCTTCCCATCTCTCAACTTCCTCTACTATACTAGACTTCTTTTTGCTCATCTATTAATTTATATTTGATTAGTTCTTTCTATGGAGGCATACAGGTGAAGTTCCTTGACATAGATTTTATACATGCACATAATATGATTTTAAAAGAATTCATTCTGAATTGCCTTTTAATATTACTTTTGTAAGTAAAGATTGAAAGCATGAACAGCAGACATAGGCAAATTTCATAATATCCTGCCTCAGTTTTCTTATCTGTGAAACCAGATAATTACCTAACTTTATAGGTAATTATAAGGAATCAAAGTAATCATAGATCATTCCTATCATTGTGTCAGACACATTATAAATACCCACACAATGATAGTTATAATGATGACAATGATTACTTTGCAACATTTTTAATACTTACTGAATGACAGTCATTTAATAATGAATTGCTTTCGATCTTGCAGATCCAGTTATTGTTTTTGTAAAATCAAATGTAGACAATGGAGGAATATAATAGGCTTTGAAGACATTCCTGAACATATATTACAGGGAAGTTTAATTTATATAGTAGTCCATAGAAACCTAAGTATCTGTGAGTTTCAATTACTCCATAAAAATTATTTTTATAGTGATATTGTTGCACTATTTTTTAATCATGTTGACAATTGCAATAATTTTGTAAAAACAATGGTGAGTAAAATGACAGCCTTTAGCACGAAATAACTTAGTAGAACAATGTGGCATCATAACTTGAAAAAAATATTTAATCCCTGAGCACTTGTGTTTTTGTTTGTTTGTTTGTTTGTTTGTTTTTTGTTTTGTTTTTAGTATTCTAGGGGTGAAATGGAACAAACACAAAACGTACATCCTTTGCTGATTTGTACCATGGTTTTCTGGGTTGTTGAAGTGCAAGCTAAGTTAGTGGAATTTGCCTTCAACATTATTTTTCCTTAAAGGAATAAATGGTGGATGAAATCAAAATTAAACAAAGATATGTGGAAGATATATACTTCAAATGAAGCACTATCACCCATAAAAATTTCTATTTCAAAGTTATAAATCAGCAAAAATTTAAATTTCTGACATTTTGACTCTGCTACTGTTAATTCAAGGGCTTCCTAGCTTCCACAGTATTTTTTAGATGATATTGGCCGTGATATTAACAAATGTGATTCTTTTTTCTGATATTGTGTAACATAATTGTTAAAAGGTTGCATAACCTTTAAAAATAAATATTTTCTAATTTAGCAATATGCAATATTACAGAATCCTATTAAGGTAAAAGATGTATTCAAAGAGCACGGTAAATCAATGAATTTTAATGTAAAAGTACACAAAAAGTTTATTGGTATATTACAAGGATCAACAATGCAATTAACCATTTAAAATCAATACATGTGGGCTGGGGCTGTAGCTCAGAGACAAAGTTCTTGCCTAGCAAGGGTGAGGCACTGGGTTCGAGCATTAGCATCACATAAAAATAAACAAAATAAAATCATGCTCTTCATCTACAACTACAATTTTTTTAAATCAATACATGAAAGTTTTAATGAATTCTAAAGTATTATAGATATATCTGATAACTTGAGTAGTGATGGTATTAAAGGAGTATGCTTATGTCTATAATCAGGAAATTATATGTAGTAAACATGAACTGTTTCTTTATATGTCAATTCTACTTAAAGGAGCTTAAAATTAGAATACTCACAATTTTCTGAAAAAGCTATTAACACACTTATGCTCTTTCAAATTTATAAAAGGGCAGGCAGATTTTATTTCTATGCTCAACTAAATATCATAGTGTCACTAAGTGAATGCAGAATCAGAATAAAATGAGACTGTCTTCTATTAAGGCAGACAACAAAGATATGCAGAAAATCTAATGCAAAATGCCACTCATCTTGTTTACAAAATACACACATGCTTATATTATTTTCATTATATATTAACATGGAATGGCCTTGTTGTTTCATTTATAAATGAACTGATAAATATTTATAATTTCTCTACTTTCTAGAAAGGTGAATATTGAAAAATATAATCTATATAAACAGAATCTCTTTGATGTTCTAAATATTT
Source organism: Ictidomys tridecemlineatus (assembly GCF_052094955.1). Taxonomy (NCBI): domain Eukaryota; kingdom Metazoa; phylum Chordata; class Mammalia; order Rodentia; family Sciuridae; genus Ictidomys; species Ictidomys tridecemlineatus. The sequence continues at coordinate 56,913,565 of NC_135487.1, forward strand.
TTTGAGAGTATAAAGGTGATTAGACTAAAAATGCTTGAGAACTGCTGCCCTATTGACAAAGATCAATCGATAAAATAGTCAGTCTAGGAAAAGATGAACAACTTTGGAGAGTGTCTTAAAATAATACCTTATAGTTCCTTACTACTGTCTTTGGAAAGATTTATTTTCTAAGGTTCATTTGCAATGAAAAGTGAATGGACCAGAAAAAAATCAGAATTTATTTTAAAAATCAAACACACAATTGTGGAATACAAAAACACATAATTTTTGAATGAAATCCTTATTCCTAAAGGTAGAAACTCATGATACATGTTCTCTGAATCCTGCCAGTCACCAAATGATGATATTGGCAAAGATATTCACACTATTTTGATTTTTTTTTTCAGTTTTAGGATGTAAGTATATTAAAATAATAAGGGATAGAATTTTTTGAAGAAATAAGATAGTTTACGTAAATCTTTTCTCTTTCAATTATCATTGAGTCATAACCAGTAAACTTCATTAATGAACTTTTTGTTACAATACTACAAAACCCATATTTTCATTTTATCATATTATACTTTGAAATAATTTTTTCTTAGTCTTTCTTATGTCCAGGGTGGCAGATGGCACACTGGTTAGGTGCAATCCTGAAACGAACAGGACAAAATTAACACATTTGGCTGGAAGTCATTTCAGGAAGCCAAGCTTGGTGGTGGGCAGCTGGACACCAAATTTATCAAAAACCCAACAACAATAGAAACTAAGACTTCCACTAAAATCACAAATGCTCAATGTTTAAGGAAGTTCTTATAATCCAGTTCACTACTTACATTTTGCCTTAATAATCATTTATATTTGGAGCATTAAATTATTTATACAGTTTTTTGTATTAAGAAAATAATAAGCCAAATAGTATCCACATGAGAGGAAGGTAATAAACTTAGAAAATGTTAATTAGTAATTCTAAAATCCATCCTTCCACTCACTAGGATAGAGAAACAACTTGCCATAGGTTAGATAAGGAAATATAAAATATCCCCATGTCCTAAAGCTAACAACATTTTAACATGAATGATAAGACTTATGAAGGTTCATAAAAAGTGCAAAATAAGCAGTCTTTGAATAGAAGACCATACAATGTGTGAAGTATATGGAAGAGGTTAACTGTCATGATAGAACATTATATAAGACAATCCATTTGTGGTAGGCAATCAGTTAATACAGGTGGTGAAAAGGAACAGAGGAAAGTCATTTGAGGTGAAGATGCATAGCCAAAGACATCAGAAAACAGATTACTCTCATCAAAAGATATGCATATTGCATTTTCTGATTACATTATTAAAGAGCCCATGGACAGATAAACTTCTAAAGGTATGAATTGAAGGTAACTATTCACATTGTCTTTTCCTAATTTCACATGGGAGCAGAAGAATGGCAGGCATATTTGTAAATTCTTCATTCACAAGAATGAATAAGGACTAATTCAGCATTTATGTATCCAGATATATTTTTTCCTGTTGATTTTGTAAAACATTTGCAAAAATGATTCAGTCTTTGCATATGCCTAGGAGATATATAGAGATAGATAAATAAACCACATGCATATATATAGTTTTTGTTCTTTCTAACATAAATAAAAGTGAATTTGACAAGGTGATAAATTATGCAGTTTAAAAATCCTGAATAAAACTTTTCATATTAGGTATCTTAAAGACACTAAAGAATATAATTCACAAAATAAGTACTTATAAGTACATATCTAGTTAGGACCAATTGTTAAATCACTTTCCTATCAGAAAGTATCAGCTATATTATATTCCAGAGTATAGAAATACTGAAACTGAAGTATTTGAAATACAAATATCAATCTAGAAACTTTAAAATAATTTTCTTTTTTTATATGTTTATTTTACATTTATGTGGTTCTGAGGATCGAACCCAGTGCCTCGTGTATGCTAGGCAAGCACTTTACGACTGAGCCACAACCCCCGCCCTTTAAAATAATTTTCAAATAATGACATATGATAATTTTTCATCCTTGCCTAAGTGGGATAAATTCTTAGTCATTCCAAGTATTCCTGAAACCACAGAGATGTACCAAATTTCATATATTCTTGTTTTTTCCCTAATACCACATACTAATGTAAACAATATATGTCTCCAGAATCAACAATGAGATCTTTAATTTTGAAATTGAAGTATACTCAATCTATCATTGCTCAAATTTTCCTTTTGTGGACCTTAATGTTACTGGATACAAATTAGTGTTAATTTATTAAAATACACCATGATAAAATGCAATTGTAAAAATATCACATAATTCCACCTCTGATATTAGCCATAAAAATTGTAAAAAAATCTGTTAAGTATTGTTTAAACTAAGCCTTCTTTATTGACTACTGAGCATTTCCCACAATGACTGTAAGTATCTAGTTTTCTAAGGCACCATTTATCTTGTGATGTTAACATACAGCTTCAGAATCTTTGACATTCCCCTCACTTGGAAGTAAGGCCAATCAGACCCAAGTAACCCTTTGGATCAGGCCTGCTGCAAAATGAAACCAGTCCCTACAGATTCAGGCTCCAGATCTACAACACAGAATCAGTCTCTGTCTAGCAAGCCTGGATCCGGTAACTCCAGATACTGGACCATCCCCAATTTCAGGTTTACAGCCATCAGTCCAATACCTGAGTACATGGCCTTCATGTTGGCCTTTATTGATACAGGCTGTAGGTTTGCCCAGTGAAGACTAGCCCTTGTTGACCCAATCAGCAGGTCCACTCTAGTGAATTCAGGTGCCGACCCATTTCTAAAGATCAAGCACAATGCTAGACTGATGAAGGACTCCAACCACTAGTAGTCCTTATACAGTCTGTTATAAAGAGCCTGCCCAAAAAACTCTGCCTGGGCTGGTTGGTAAAGGGCTTTCTCAAACATAACCAGTCTATAAAGAAGGAAATAAGTCTCTATTTCTTCAAATGCTCAGATACCATGGCATAGTTATGACAATTGAGAACAAAGAAACATGAAATCACCAAAGGAGCAAAATGAAGCACCAGCAACTGATGCTAAAGAAATAGAGATGTATGAACTGCCTAACAAAAAATTCAAAATAATTATTGTAAGAAAGTTCAGCAAACTTCTAGAGCTGGAGTCAATATTCACTCATTATTTATCTGAGTGGGTTGTTATTAATGGCTGGGCTTATTTATTTCATAAAGTAAGATTATAGAACTCTACGTGACTTCTGAAGCTAAGAAATAAAAGGACAGGCAACTTCCAAACTTGTTTTCTAGGAATGCATGCTGTTGAGAATCTCCCATTCAGAACTCAGTTTTCATCCTCTAAAACCCCCAAATGTACATACTCAACAATTCTACCTATTCCTGACCTCTGAATCATTTCAGTCCAGGTGTTCAATATATGAATTAAGGTATCTCTAGATTAATACTATTCAAAAGGTACTTTCTATATGCCAGTATTTTCTAAATAGATAGCTACTGTATTTTTCTATAAGTCATTTAAAATATAGATAAGTGTGACTAAAGAATTCAATTTTTAATTTTATTTAATTTTAGTTAATATAAATTTTAATTTTAATAATGACTTCCCTATTGGATAGTAGGCAGATAATTCTTGCCCTTACCCATTTGCATTACCCTGTGCTGATCATCAAGCAAAGGCAAGACATCTGCTTAACTTTTTCTGAATTCATGAGTTTTCACATGTGCTTTTGCATTATGCCACAAAGTTTGGAGTAGTTCATTATGTAGCTATAGAAAAATAGATCAGGACTCCAGTATTTTAACATACTGTACTAAAAAACAAAAACAAAACAAAACAATAAGGCTCATACAAAATTCTGTGTGGCTTACTTTCCATGTGATGCAGGAAAGATTTTTCTGAAAAAAGTATTAGAAATACCTCTTTGTTAAGGAGTTATTACACTTGATAATCTAACACTTATAATGAGTGAACTATCTCCTGTCTTTGTGATTCATTCCTGAAGCACGGTGTTTAAGCGACCAAAAGAACAACTATAATTTCATTAGTTAAGTAAAGATCCTGACTACTTTATAATGAAATATTCCATTAAAATGAAAAAAATATTGAAATAATTATATTAACATAATCATTTTAAATAAATAGAAAGTGATGCATACCTACTTTGCTAAAAATTGGCCAAAAAATAAAACATTACAATAATTCCTTATATTCCTTGAAGCTTTTTACTCCTCTCAAAAGGGAAAAAAAAAGTGTGATTAGTTTACCATTTAAGGTTTCAGTATGGTTTATTAAGTCAAATATCTTTCTTTCATTTTTGATGTATTCAGTAGATAAATTGAAGGTATCAGAGAATAAATTAGCAACACAAATCAGCAACTTCCCCATCTTCTGGCAGCTTGACAGCTTTGTTATGGTTTAGATTCCCCAAGGATAGTCTCAGCACCAAGATATTGATTTGCACCACTGCACTTTTCTTACTAATTATTACCAATGCAGTCCCTCCAGTTAATCAGTTCATCCTCACAGTAAGATTGGCCTTCAGTTTAAATTCATTATGCTGATAAGTGACAACATCACAGCTACATGACAACCACTTTAATTAAAAATAATTTTGATGAAAATTAGAAAACTATTGTAAGCTTAAGTGTACCAAAATATCCCCCAAGAACTCAGGCTTTCATTGATGTATGGGATTCAACAATTTCTGACTAAGTTGTGAAAAAAAGATTCCTGTTTAATAACATTTCTCTTGAGAACCATATCATTAAGAATGACCCTGTGAGAAAACTGATTAGGAAAGCTGTCAAATTCATTGAATTTTTTCCTAATGTATGGCCATGTTATTTGAGATGTAATGAGAGGAGGTGGGAAAGTAAAGAATGCTGTTTTAAATGAGTTAGTAAATTTCTCTCTGATGAATATCTTTAGGAAGATGAATATCCTGGGATGAGTGTTCTACATAGGGGATATAAAAATGCAAAAAACATTGAGTTATTTGCTCTTTACATGTATTATTTAATGTAATTCTCATATAACTCCTCTATGAGTTTGGTCTCAATATTATTTTTAATTAATATTCATTATCTGCTTGAATATCCAAGGTGATGTCCAAGATTATATAAATAACTTGCAACTTACCTAGATAGTATATTACAAAGTCTGAATTAAAGGTAGCTTTTAAAAATTTTTAACTTAGTTTATTGTGTTAATCACAAACTAAAACTGTGAGAGACAGACACAAACAGCAATAAAGACACTCACTATTCAAAATATACTTGATTGTTATTATTTTATAAAATCTTTGTTTTGTTTATTTATTTTTTTATGTGGTGCTGAGGATTGAACCCAGTGCCTCACACATGCAAGGCAAGTGTTCAACCACTAAGCTACAACCCCAACTCCTATACTTGATTATTTTGATATGGACTAGAGACAATGTTTCTAGGTTTGAAAAGCTATATAATAAATTAGTTAAACTAACTGAATTATGAAAAGAGATGAATAATTACAATTATTTATTTAACTAATAGAATGGTTTACATTGTAGACTATAATTATTTGATGACTTAAAAATCAGTTCATTTAAATTTATTTTGTACTCCAACAGTATTGAATAAGGAGTTGACTCAAAACATCTCAACATCAAGATGAGGCATGATTACAAATCTGAGTCTTATTGTCTATTTTGCATCTTCATTGGACCACAAAAATTTAACAGTTGTATATGGAAATCAGAGAATGCCTACACTTTCAAACACATGGTAGTGGTACCTGAGGCCTTAGGACCAAAATCTACATCATAAAGTCCAAAAATCACTGCTTATAATTGAAATAATAAGGACATTATTTAATTATTTAATATTTATTTTGCTTATGACTATAAAAATTAGACTAAACAATATACTTAATAATGATTCCATGTCAAATATTTAAATATCTGAATGTGTTCTATTTGTTAAGGAAACAACTTAGTAAAATATTTTAGTATTCATTAAAATGGTTAAAAATATCTGAGACTTTGATAAGATATCTTCTATTAAAATATCCCCCAAATTAAAGATTTTAAAATTACTGAATCAGTAATGCTGTTAGCAGTTTCCAGGTACTGTGTATGTTTATCACAACAACCTAATTAATAATGTTTACATATAAATGAACTAGAATCAGAGAAGTTACTTATTAATGATTTCCTTCCTAGTAAGTAAAAAGTGATAAAATTTCATTAAAAACCATGTTTCTGATTCAGGTGACTATAAATTATTACATCACACTGTCCCTTATTTCTCATCAGAGCTGGATTAAATAAGGTAACATCATTGTGTATTTTTTAGAGTCAAGTTTGTTTATGGTTATTATGTCCAAATAAACTATTATTTTATTCAAATATGAGTTCTGCACTGATTATAGATTTGAAAATTATACTGTTACATTCATATTTCTGAAAAATAAAATTTTATTTTTCAAGGTATTTTATAACAATTATCTTACAAAATAGTGACTTTACAAAAGAAACTCATCAGAATTCTCCTAGCATCAAAAAAATTGTGCTACAGATTATTTCTTTGAACCAAAATTTATCAAGGATAAAAGAATAAGAACAACATGTATTAAAGAATTAAGAGTATTACAAGTATAAACATACATATTAGGTACATATTCAGCCTCTTTAATGGACATCTAATAATATTTTTAATTGAGACTAATTAAATTTAAATGGATAGTTTATCTTGATTAGTAATTTTTAATTTCTGTTTTAAATCTGATCATTTCTAATATAGCCTCATGTAGTAGTAATGAAAGGACAGAGAAATCAAACTCAACTACTTTGACCATTAGTGCTACTTTTCACAAGAACTGGAATAAAATTTGATCCATATTACCTTTGGTTTTGATGAAATTCCTTTGATGTTTACTCATTTTGAAAGGGAATATGTATTTAAAGAAGTTTAGACTTGTATTATATGCAAATACATATTTTGAGTAACTCACTTAGTAGGGACTTACAGACTAAAAGATCTAAAATGGGTCTGCTGGGGATATAGCTCAGTGGTACAGCACTTGCCTAGCATGGGTGAGTCCTTATGTTCAATCCCCAGTAACACCAAAAACTAATAAAATAAAATGAAAGATCTAAGAAGCTAAATTTAAAAAAAAACAATTTAAGGATTAAATATATTATAAAGTAAATAGTCATAAATATTGTTTGAGTGGAAATAAAAGAAAAACAAATCTTAAATACTCACTGGAATAATTGGAATCTACATTTTTGTAAAAAATACATATTTATTTAATGTATCAATAATATATACACTACAGAATTTTTTGGTATTATTCCAAGAGGGCCTTTCATTAAAAGAGACAGTTATAGACATATTACAACATGCTACATTATTACTACAGATCTTTTCAAATCAAAGAACATCAAAATTGAATGGCTATAAAAGAATAAGATCAATCAGAAACTCAGGATCCAAAAAGTCACATTTTACAAATGACACACATGCCCTCTTTACTTTCAAAGCCAATCCTTCATAAAGGGCACGCACCTGCTTTCTGAATCACCAGTGTCACAGGGCACAGACTTTATTGGATATCTAGAGAATAATTATCTTTTCCATGGCAAATGTTATAACCTTCAATTCCTAATTGTCAAGGGAAAGCTTACATTTCACTTCATACATAAATTCATATTTTCAGAAATTCTCAAGTTATATTACAAGCCATATTTAGCCTTTGGTGAAAATCAAGTGTATTTATTACTTATATGTGACTCTTAGAAATTAATATTTAGCAGAATATTCACAATATATTCTTGAAATTATTTACTTCTTGATAAAATGGTGCTATTCCCATTCTTTATAATTTTTTGGAATTCAAGAAAAAAAGTGATTTAAAAACTGGGTTATCATATTATATACACACACACACACACACACTTTTTTAAACTTTTATATCTCTGAGCTAAATAGAAACCAACATAAAACAAAGCATTCTCCTGTCATATTTTATTCTGTAACTTTTAAAAATGGCACTAAGAAACAAGAGGTTACAATTATTACAGTGTTAGGGTAAGCGAAATGGCCATCCCTTCTAATTTCACAGAATAGCGAACAAGTTGATTGCCTTAAGAAAATGGAACCTATATATACATAAAGTGTCTAAATCCTAAAATACTTTGTTTAAATAACGCATTTAGGAATATCCATGACCTAAATGAGAAGATACCACCTGAAACTAAAACTAAAATTGGGTTTTAGTAAAATCAAAGCTACTATGCGGAGTCTTCTACTCCATAGTTTTGTAATGTCAGAAAACCTAGTTAATGTTATCAAAATTTAAATTTCTTCATATCTAAAACAGGAATACTAAAAGCCTATGTAGTGGGAAAGTCATGAGAAGTATTCTTATAAAACAGTGTCTCCTAAACACTGAACATCAAATAAAGGATAGAAGAAGGAGTTCAAAATTACATCATCCTGAATGCTATTTCCAGAGTCCTTTATGGGTGGGAAATATTTGTGAAAATATACTAAAGTTATAATGAAAATAAGATGAAAAAATCAATGACCTTAAGATAAGAGTAAAGGTCATAAAGGAAGTTTGCCGAAGAACTACTTTGCATGGGACAAGATGAATCACTTTGATTCCAAGAAGGGAAGGACTGAAAGAAAACCATGATGATATTGCAATGCTAGAAACTGAGGAGAAACTGGCACTACATCTCAGCTTGGAGTGAAGGAGCTAAAAAATATTCTGAGGATGAAAATGTTTCATTTATATTTGAAGTATCTGACTTTGCTAAGCTAAATTTAGACTCTTCCTCTACTATATATACAAATCTTTCATCAAAGCAAGTTTTTTTTCCCCTTGTGAGACATGGGTTTGATGTGATATGAATAAGTGCAGGTTCACAAAGAAGATGGGGTTACCATTAAAAAGGGGGTGGGGGAGAGAACAATATTGGTAATTCATAAAATTGGAGAAAGATTTGTATTTCACAGCATGTGTTCTGCAATTTTAGCTAGGGTTATCCAGAGCACAAGGAAATAAGACTGCCCTGATCTAGAACACTGGCTTTACTGTTGTATGTCCTTGGGCAAGTTATTAACTCCTCAGTGCTTCACTTTCTTCATCACTCTAATCAGTATGATAGCAGTACCTGGCAGATAATTTTAATGTCAATGAGATTAGCATTTGAAATGGTGGACTCTCCTCCTCAGTATAGGTGGGTATCATCCTGTCCTCTATTCTGTTGTGGGCTTGAATAGAAGAAAAGGCAGAAGAGGGAGGAATTTTAGTGTTTGGATTCCTGCTTATCTGCTTAAAACAGCGCATCAGTCTTTTCCTGCATGTGGAATGGCTCCCACTGCCCAGGCCTCTGGGCTCAGGCTAGAATTACATCATTGTAATTTCTGGGTTCTTCAGCTAGCAGAAGGTAGATTGTAGGACTTCGAGGCCTCCCTAATGTTATGAGTTAATTCCTCAAAACAAATCCCTTTATATTATGATGTAAGATATACTAAGTGACCTTGGGCTCTATAAAGCATCAAAAGGAAGTCTGGATACATCTATAGACCAAAGGGTGGTCAGAGACTTTTAAATTGTAAAGCTCTCATGTTTTCATTCAGCTGTATTTCTTTGAGGAAAATGAAACTGAAATAGTTTAATCTGGGGCATTTTTTTTTAAGTTTTGTTGCTCACAATTTAGAGGGGGAGGTTAGAATTAGGGCAATGAAAAAATAGAATAAGGGAAATATGACAAAAATTCACTTTCTTGAGAATAGTGCTCTCACTAAGTTGTTGATGTGTTAGTATGTACAGGTTATTAAATCCTTAGTTTTATACTATTGAAAGTCATTACCAAATTTCTTTCCCAACTCCACTTGTCAAAAATCCTACAGAGTCTTGAAACAGGGTATCATTCCATAGGGCTTAATGCTTAAGCAAGTTGATCCAGGAATCTGTAGTATTGGGTCTGATAGATTTTTGTTTTATAAACATATAATTACATATATATGCCTACATATACACTTACATAAAATAATATTTTGTTTGTAAATAATATTTTAGGTATTGATAGCAAACCTTATTGTTTATTTTTTAATTGATAAGAATCTTATAATAAATTTCAAATTTTTCAAAGTAAATAATTCACATTTTCAAAAAGATAATATTTATTAAGACCTTTAAATCTTTATTGCAAAATTCATGTTTGAGTCTAAGAAAAGTAAGAATAAATCTTAAAATACACTTAAGTAATTGTTAAGTCCTTGGGTATTATATTTATGTTAATCAATATATCCTTTTATTTTTTAAGGTTAATTTTTTTATTTATAATGAAACACAATGATTGAAGTTTCTAAAACACCTGTAAAATTAAGATTTATTTAGATTCATCTACTCATTTCAAAGATTTCATCACAAATAAAAAAAAATCTGTTCCAACAAGTAATGAAAATTACATTTCTAAATTCTTTATTCTTCTAGGACATTCTGCTTTTATCAAAAAGCAGATTTTGTACAATGAATAGTGTACTGTGTAATTTTTCCACTCAATCCCTTTAAGAAGTTAGTGAAATGAACAATCAATCCACATGATCTTTACACAGTTGCTCAGTACATTAGAATGTATCATACAGATAATCACTAGTTCAGTGGGAGTTCTCTGATTGCAGAAGATTTAACTGTTTAAGCAACCAAATTGGGTAGGATACTTTGCAGATTTTACTGCGGGAAATATCACATGAATCATTTGCTAATGTAATTCTACTAAAGTAAGCAGCCCAAAGTTCACTCAAAGTTAAAAAATCTTCTCAAGAATGAAGTTAACTAACTCCCTCAAAAATTCTCTTTGGTGTAACAAGATGATTATCAATTGCAAAATAATTATTTGTATCCAACATCTAACTTAAACTAAAAAAGCAGAACTCATTGTTACAAATGGGACCCACAAAGTTATTTTTTACAGTTCTGTTGCTAGAAATGGATTTACAGATAGAAGGTAAATCTGGTAGATTTCAAATGCATTTCCTAAGTCATCAAATATGTAAATCAAATTATGATGTTCTTCATTAGAAACATAAATTTGGATTTCTGCTTAATAAATATAAATGAAGCACAATGTTCTTTATCTAGTTTTGAAGTTCAGATTTCTGTGTAAAACTTAGCCAGTCATTTCCAACCTTATTTCTCTTATAATATTCACTCTAAACATGTCATATTCATCTAGTATAATGCTGAATATTTATCTGATTTTTCAAAGTTAATTTGAATTCTTATCCTATTATTTACAAAATTCTCTCAACTGTATCCAACTTCCTGTCATCCAAAATTTAATAAGCACACTCTTGTTTTAGCCTTGTAAATAATAAATTATATGAAATAATACTGACTTTGGAACTGCATCCTACTACCTATGATTTAACAAGCCCTTTTAGGTTAACATTGAGTTATTTACAAATAATATAATTAAGCTATCTTAATATCTGCCTTTTCCTAGCAAACATCAGTATTTTTAAATGCTTTCTATGTGGTCTGTAAGGGTCAAGGAAGGATTCCCAAGGTATCAAGGAGTGTCTACATAGTGATTCATGTCCTGCCCAGAATAACATAACCAGTTCCTGACTAATGAATGCATGAAAGTTGTTGGCTAGAGGAGTGACCCAACAAAGTGGGCAGATTGAAACAACTGAGATCATCTGTCTTTATACACATTGCACATCAACTCCTTCCAACTTACTCTTTCATAGCTTCTTTTCACAATACTTGCCTTTCTACCCTTCTTTTCTTTTATCAAATAATTTTTATCCCTCTTTATTTTCTGCTTTGCATCAGCTTCCTCACATTTAAGATGAGAAAATGGTAATACATATCTCAGTACTGTTCTGAAGATAAAGGAGTTCATATATAAAAAGTGCTTAAAACCATAGTAAGTGGTCTGTCAGTGGTTGCTATTATTATTGGTTTTATAATTGCTGTCATGTGATATCTTGTTCATTTTGATAGAATTCCTTCAACTTTCCTCCCGAATGACTTCATATTACCCAAAATGTATGAGACTGTAGTATTTAAAAAAAATTGTTAATCTGTGGGATCATCTACCTAAACAGTGAATAATTTAGGAGCAGGGCACTGTGTTACATTCTTCTGAATATACATGGTGCTTCATTATTTAGCCAATATTATTTTAGAAAAATAACAAACAGAAGAAATAAAGAATTAAATAGAATATAGAAAGTAGGTAGAATATAGAAAGAAGGGTGTTATTTTAGCACAAATTTGATAAAATATTTGATAATTCACCAATAAACAATCTCATTCATATAGAAGCAGAGAAAAATCTACTACAGGCTGTCAATGAGCTGTACAAATCTGGCTTCTTGGGGGAATTTTTGAAATAGCAAACAGGGCACACAGCCACTGAATCAGGATCTCTTAGAATGATCTCGCAGTCTTTTTCGACAGGCGCTCAAAGAAAAGTTTAATGCACAGACAGGTACACAAAGCATGTGAATGCTACACGTCAATCCACTCAGGTAAGTCCATTTGGCTTTCTTAGAGAGAAGGGGAGATAGAAAAAGGTCTTTTTTGATAGTTGAATGAGCTTTGTTGCTGACCATCACCATGGCTATAACTATGTTTCATTCTGGCCTTGACAAACAATATCTATGAAATTGTGTGCTTTGAATGATGTGTAAGTAATATATTTTCCCATAAGGTAATATAATAGAGTTTCAATTGTATCATGGGTTACTGTTTTCTCATTTTTATCAAATATTGTTCCATGAAAAATAAGTATAACACAATCCATTTTGTAGGCCTTGGCAAAGGAAAAGCAGAGGGACACAGATGACTAAAACAACATGGTCTTCACTCACTCTCATGTCTCATGAATTTCTCTGTTACCACATAGGACTGAAGGTAATTATCAAATCTCCCTTGAGATGCTTTTAATGCCTCTAGAGAAAACAACAAAAGGACATGAGACAGCTGAATTAAAAGAGCTACACATTAAAGTCTTAAAAATAGTCATGTAGCTATAAAGCTATATTTTCATTTCACAATTCTGATAGTTATGATAAGTCATGTTTTTCACTAAATTTAGCAAATTTTGTACTTTGATTAAATATGGAAAAATACAGACATACTGAAATACAGAGAAATGTAGCATTGCTTCTCTCCCCCAAAGAACTGAAAATTTACAAAGAGAAAATAACACCTCCATGAATATATATCAAGGTGTGGTTCTTGTTAAAAGCAATATTTAAAAGCTGAGATGGCCTTGAGGACAGAGTGGCAGTCCATTACAGTTGCTCTCATCAGGGAAACTTTGAGAAAGGAGATCACACTTCTTGGCCTAGAGGAGAGCCCTGAATATGAAGAACATAGGGAAGGATATGAGAAGAAAGGCACACTGTTCATTCCAGCAGGTAGATGACTGTCAGCTAAGGTGTGGAACTCAGACAGGACATGTGGTGTACATGTTGGGGTATAACACTGCATACCATAGCTGAAACATGGACTGAATGTAAAGGTTGGTGGGTGATGAATAACCTAGAGAGGCAGGTGTAGGTGTCCTCCACCTTCATTTAGATAATGAAGCTAGAGGACACCTACTCCAAGAAAAACTGGTATCTTATTAGGCAATGGAAATCTATGAATAATTTTTAAATGTGGATGATTGCAGAAAGAGATCTACATTTTAGAGAGGTTTCTGGTAAGCAGAATATAGGATGAATCTGAGGGAAGTAGGAGATTATGGAATGTCATATTTGCAACAGCATTTTGTACACTATGAAATACAAAGTTTGTGTAAAATAGTTACATAAGAAGGATAAAAAGTGAGTAAGACGTGGAGAGAGAAAATATGGCCTTTAGAATACTAAAGCAGATTACTGCTAATCGAACTGACAACAGAGGAATACTGGGAGAAGTTAGTCTGAATAGTCTGGTACTTTGTTCATCATAGGGATCCACTCTGCACAGTGTAAGAGGTAACATGGTTAAAGTTATAACATTTGGAAGAGTTAAGAAATGTGAGAATTACTAGAAAATTAGTGTAGTCAGCAAATATAAGAATTTAAGAGAATATAAGTTAAAGAAACCATGATCAAAATATTTATGAAAGTTAATCTTCTAAAGTGAGATCATGCAGATTAAAAATTAAACATGAAAATATTGAACTAAATGCAATTTTGAATCATACTAATACCTAGTCCATCTTGGGAAATAATCAATAGTTGACCTTCCTTTATGTGTTAAATCGTATGTATAAATAATTATTTTTAACATTCTCTTAATTGTTGGTCATAGGCTCTTTTCCTTTTAAAGGGTGCTCTTTGTGCTGTAAAAGAGAAATGAGGGGAATGAAGGACATTAACAAATTTATATTTTATTTCTCTTTCCACTGAGATACCTGAATAAATCATTTTCAGTTGCTTAGAACTTTTATGAAGAGATAAGATTCATTTTTCTAATATTTTGGAGTATAATTTTAGTTGATACATAAAATAATTGAGAGATTTGTTTTGGGAAGAAAGAAGAATGATTAAGATTCAAATGACACTGTATGCTAGGTTCTAACCTAGGGTTAAAATGTTATATTACACATTTATCTTCTCTGTGTTCAGGTTACTTAGAAAATATTTTCTGTCTTATGAGATATTCACAAAATATATATATATATTCTTGACTTTAATTAAAAAGTGACAAATGCCTGATTTGTTACTAAGCTTTTTGTCATTGTGACAAATACCCAAGAAAAACAACCCCGTGAGGAGGACAGATTTATTCTGGCTTATGGTTTCAGAGTTTCTAGCCCATGGTCAACTGGCTCATTGCTTTGGATTTGAGATGAGGTAGAATGTCAAGGCAGAAGGGTATGAAGGAGGAAAGATGCACAGCTCATGGTAGCCAGGAAGGGTAAGGGTGGAGGAAGAGGATTAAGAGAAGATACAGTTCCCAAAGGCATGGCCCTCATTGACATACTTCCTCCATCCATGCCCCACTGCTTACAGTTTCCATCACCTCCCAGCAGTTCATGCAGATATGTGTAGATTAATACACTGATAAGGTCAGAGTGCACATGATCCAATTATTTCCCCAAAGCTCCGCACATTGCTGCCTTAGAAACAAGCCTTCAACATATGAGCTTTTGGGGGACAGTTCAGCACCAAACCATGACACCTGTCTTTATTATCCATATTTTATTTATTTTTTCATGGGTCATCTTTTTCACTAACTCCTAAATGGTTTCACAAATTATGAATATTAAAATACAGAATATTCTCTCTCAGCACATAGATTCACCAGAGACCTCTTCCACAGTAGTGAAGAAAGTATTCCAGAATTTAAGAGACATATATGATATTATATTTAAAGAAAATTGACACATTTACATCCAATTTTTGTAGGTGAACCTGCTTAGGAAACTCATGTCATATTCCAGAATTATAAAGCAAATATAATTTTATAATTTACTATGTAATACATGTTTTTTTTTCTAAATACTGTATTACTGTCAAATGAATTTGAAGATTTGTTTAAAGATTAGCAGACACCTAACGTTGAGTCTAAAACCAGAAAACCATACATTAAAGTCAAAATCAATGGTTCATAAGCCGGGGGCTTATAGAAACAAATATGCATTTCTCACAGTGCTGGAACCTGGGAAGTCCAACATCAAGGCTTCAGCAAATTTAGTGCAGTAAGGGCTCACTTTCTGGTTGACATCTTCTCACCACATCCTCCCTCTGGTATAGGGGTCAAAGCAGCTCTCAAGGACTTCTTTTATAAGATCACTCACTCCATTCTTGAGAGTTCCACTCTCACAAACTAATTACCTCCCAAAAGGCCTACCTCCTAAGACTATCATCTTCAGGATTAGGATTTCAACATAGGAACTTTGTGAAGGAAGGGGCAAAAAATTCAGACCATATCAATCAGACTATGTAAATTCAATTTGTAGAGGTTCCAGTTATTAAGAGTTTAAAATGAGATGTCTGTAAATTTCTCCTGTTAAATGCTTTTTAGGGAAACTGGGTGGTACAGTAAAATTTGGTAAGGACAGACCTGTTCTCTCATTTTGGTATTGATATTTACCAGTTACTTAGACAAGTGACATTTTAATTAGTACCTATGTGCAATGAAGGTATTAATGGCTTCATGCACAGTTGTTGTGAGAATTAAATGAGATCATTTAATAAAGTTGCCATATGGTAGCCAAGCTTGGTAGGTATTCTATTTCCTTATTCTTTATACTTCCTTCTTTTTTCTTGTCTTTAGGACCATGTTTTATTTCTTGTCTTACTGCATACAAATTACTTTTGTATGATTTAAATGTCTGATAATTTATAAGTGATTAATTTCCTCAATTGTTCGGAGAGACATCATCAAATATCCACCTTTAACTAATTCAATCCTTTCAGTAGTAATGCTAGGGATTTTTAGCATCTTCCTCTTTCCTCCTTCATCAGACAATAGCAATTTCCTTGGCACTGTGACAAACATTAACCATACCAAGGTGAATAACACATAATGTCAACCCTTCAGAACCTGAGATGCTTGTAGAAGAGATAGGCTTGCAAAAAATAAAAAAAATAAATAAATAACCACAATAAAATTGAGTACAGATGATAACTGAAATATGTGCAAAGTATAAAATTCTTCTTGATTTTACAGTGTACTCTATAAACCACGTTAAATGTCCACATCAAATTGAACCAAGAGATACTTACTTCTTACCTGTGTTATGTTAGGCTGATGAAATTAAAACAAATAAATAAAACAAAACCTAGTTCTACAGGGACATGATTATTTCAGGGTTATCATGGAAGTCCACTTCTCTAATCAACTGAAACCTCCTTAAGGGAATGCAGGATTATCTCAGGGGTGTCAGGACAGTCCTCCCAGACACAGACATCTCCTTGCCTCTGGTGCTGGAGATCCAGCAAGACAATTCCTGACAACTGCATGAGATCCCACAGCCCTCTTCTCCTTTATGATGCAGTCCTATTGCATTTAATCTGAAAAAAAATAATCCTATTTTAGGATTCAGTGTGCCCTCTTACTATTCTTCCTAAATATCCTCAGGCTAAATGCAGTTAGTTACATGTCTCCCCCAAATGTACACCAAAGGCAGAATGAATAAACAAGGAATTTAAAGCTCAAAACTTGGGAAGGACAGGAAGGACCTGTGGTGCAGAAGAACCTTTCATGGTACTTCACACTATGGAGTCTAATAATTAGTGTTATAGTAAAAGAGATGTTACAGTAAGGTACTTTCTCAAAAATATGTGCTTTGCATTCTCCTTCCTGAGCACTGTTTATGAGTTCATGGGTCTCACATCCTACATTAAAAATGCTTCCAAACTGTTGAAAGAAATCTTATTTCACATGAACTTTCGCCCACTCAAAAATAATTACTCGGTCTGTGGTTGTAGCTCAGTAGTAGAGTGCTTGCCTAGTATGGGTGAGGAACTGGGTTCGATTCTCAGCACTGCATATAAATAAATTAAAATAAAGGTCCATCAACAACTAAAAAAATATTAAAAATAATTCCTCTATTTTTCAACTAAGAAAGAAGGCAAATAATAAACAAAAATATGTCACCGTCAACCCATCACTTTTTTTGTATGACAAGAATAGTTTTGCTATGAAGAGAATGTTGTACTAATCTTTCTTTTCCCACAGTCAAAGATGCTTTATCCCTAAGCATATAAAACTGCAAAGGAATGCAGGTGACTCTGCTCTCAGGAAAATAGACATCATCTGTCACAGTCTGGCTGGGCACGAATAAAGAGCCACTCAAGCAGGAACAAACTTTATTTCTGAACTCCACCAGCACACTCCACACAAGCTCCCCAGGAACTCTCCCGCACGCCACTCAGCTCTTCCAGGAACCACCAACCGGAAATCCCTCCTCCAGCACTTTCCCAACCAATGGGAACTCTCCGGGAATCCCCACAAGAACTCCAAAGTAGCAGGCCCAGGCGGACAGCAGGGGTCTAATATACACAGCTTCACATAACCATTATCATCTCAATGGCTTGCTGGTGTCACCTCTCAACCACTCTGTTCTGGCAAAAATGCCATGGGTCACTGGGACTGGGCTATGGCTCTCAGCAATAATCTTCAATAATTCATCATAAAATTAAGTTCAGTTGAAATTCTTTCCTAAAATTCTTCCTTGAAACAATTAACTATGGTGCTAAGATTATTTAATTTTTCTTTATTTCTTTAGCCCGAATCAAGAAACAATGACATAAGTAAACTTTTAAGTACTTCAGCTACTTAAAATGATTTGTATTTTTCATTTTATGCTACTTGTGTTCTTCACAGATATCACCTATTTTTCAGGGTTGGCTAAGTAGTATTCTGAAATTAAAATCAGAAAAGGCAATTTGTAGTGAAACTATATAATTTTTACATGATGAAAACTGATGAGTTCTTCAAACAGAATGATAAAAATATAGTGAGAGAAAAATTAAATTTTCAGATAAAATTTACCTAAAAATTGCACTCACCGCTTTCCATCATTTGGAGGCTAGAAGAGATAGTATAAGTGGATTAGAATTGACTTTATAATTGGCAAAATTTTTAAAAAATGAAATAAGAGAAGTGTTTTACAGGACCTAAAAGATAATTGTTACTATTTAATTTACATTTCACTTATAAAATAATTTGCTTTTTTAACATGAGAAATTCTAAACATAGTATTTTGATTTGGAAATAAGGCCATAATTTTATTATTATACTTAGAGAACCAAGAGGAATATAATTTTAGAAATGAAAACCTCCCTCATGTATTTTAACAGGTGAAAATATGGAATTCCAGAGATTAAGGAATTATTTAAATTCAAATAGCAAATATTTAGATAGGACTGGAATCCAAAGTCATGGATACTTGATATTACCCATCGTCCATAATTTTAAGGGGGGAAATTATTTGATTAATAAAGTCTATGCAAGTGCTTTAAAGGGGATTTGTTTTTCTTTGGGCTTCTAAGAATGTGAGAACTATAACTGACGAATCAGGTTCTATAAAATGTATGAAATAAGGTCACACATATTTTTTGGGGGTACTGGGGATTTAATTTAGGGGCACTTGATCACTGAGCCACATCCTGGCCCTATTTTGTATTTTATTTAGAGACAGGGTCTCACTGAGTTGCTTAGCACCTTGTTTTTGCTGAGGCTGGCTTTGAACTCTCCATCCTCCTGCCTCAGCTTTCCACGCTGCTATGCACTTTTTTTTTCTTACACACTAACTCTGATCAATGCCTACAGGTGGCCTCTGTGCTTTGTTGAGAAAGATTGTAAAATCATGCCTTGGTTAGCTCATCTGTAAGCAACATCTGCATTGTTGCAAAGGTAGATCTGAGATATTTTAAGACTCTAGATTTTCACATGAATTTTTACCTTTTCTTACCTGCAAAATACCCAAATTACAGATAACTTTCAAAATAAAATGATTGGACTGCACAGATCTAAAATGACTTCAGATTTTACACTAATACTTATATAAAGCTATTGAATGACTAATTGGTATAATAAACCCTAAATCTATGAAATAAGTCTATTTAAAGAAAATTATTATACAATCTGTGTGAATGGGTGTTTATCATATTCTACATTTAGAAACACATATCAACTACTTTTCCTCTTTCATTTTTAGGCCTCTAAATCAAATAGTAAAAATGATTTCAAAAGTCAGATAAATCCAACCTTAATGCATTAAAATATTCCTCTATTTCCAGGCAATCCAACAGCTCCGTAATAGACACAGTACAGCATAAGGGTGGTACTTATGAAATTTTGGAGTCAGATTTGATTTGAGTTCCAGTTCTACCACCAGTTTGTGAATATGGGCCTAGGCTCATTTGGTCTCTATTTCTATATCTAGTAATATATTAAATAATATCTATTTGAAAGACATATTGTGAAGCTTTAAAAGTCATTACACCTGGAATACCCTTAGACCAGTGTTTGGCATATACTAAGCATCCAAAACACATTTTCTATCATGCACAGAAGGAAATGTTTTTGTTTGGAATGAACTCTTGGAGTTATGACTTAGTTTGAATAATGATGATGATAATTTCCATTCAAAAGATGAGTATAGGAAAGATAATTATACATTTTATAGCATAAACTATTAATATAGAGAAGATGACAAAGTAATTGTGGATTCATATCATGGTATATACTTGATATTATCTAAATTATTATTCCTGACATATCACTCATAGAACAATAAAAGTGAATTATAAATTAAATAATCATCCTCTTGAATATCATTCTTTTAGAACAAATAGATTTTTATATGCTTCTTTTTAAAGTAAAACTAGTTGAGGTATTAAAAAATTTATCTGTTGCTGAGTCTGGTGGCACATGCCTGTAATTCTAGCTACTAGGGAGGCTGAGGCAGGATGATTGCAAGTTTGAGACTAGCTTCAGGAACTTTGCTAGACCCTGTCTCAAAAATAAAGAAAGAAAGAAATAACTGAAAAGGACTTGGTATGTGGTTCAGTGGTAGAGCACCTCTGGATTCAATTCCAATAACAGGAAAAAAAATCTATGATGGAAAATTAAACTATAAGACATTCATCAGTAGTCATTATACAACAAATTTGTGAGTATATGTGTATTCTCCATGTATTTATATGGAAATACTTAGATATTTCATATTATGTTTTACTATTAGACTTTAAGTACTAATATTGAAATGGCAGAGGCCAGATCTATCCTGTTCATTGAACTACCTCCTGGCCTCAGAAACACATGGTGACTCAGTAAATATCTCTTGACTGAGTTCAGGCCCACATGATAGCTAAGAAATTTCCTTCCTTCATTCAACAACTCTTTCCTGATATGTTTACTAGCCTCTGTTACCATGATTTAATGATCTTCTCATGATAGTGTATATAAACTATGCTTACATTACCACTAATTGCTAATATTTATCAGGTAAAATTTATCAGATACTGTCTAACCACTTTAACTGTATTCTTTAATTCAATCTCCACTGCAAAGCTATATGATACTTTATTATTTCCACTTATATCAAAAGTAAATCAAAGCACAGATAGATTAATCATGTTGTCCAAGAATATTACATTAGTATGTGACAAAGCTGAAAATAAGCTCAGTTTCATTCTTGGCCAGCCCTACACCACTGCCTCATGTTATACTAACAAAGAAAAGGGGAATTAACCCTTCCTGGAGGCTACCCAAAATAATTTTTGTATAAATATTACTATACTATATATCACTATTTATTTTCTGGGTATAACAGTGTATTTTTACAAAGTAAGATTTAACACCATGTTTTAAAACTATAATGTAACATGATTAGGAAAAGTAATATTGATTGCAATGGTATTCATCATGCCTTTATAATAAATCTATTTATTAAGATATAAATAAAGAACAGGATAAAATGAATAAAAATAAGATAATATTTTAATTATTTATATATCTTTAAATATTTTAATAACATTTTATAAATATCTAATTGATTCTGATAATATTTAGAGTAATATTTAATGATCAAATTTTAATAATCAAGATTTTATTAATAAATTGAGTTTTATCAATCAAGTTTTATTAATCAAGGTCACAAGAAATGATTCAAATCATTATCACTACATCATAAAGGTACCCCTCTTAATTAAAATGACCAATGGCATCTTTGGATATGATAAACTTAAAAGTGCTATTTTATTTCTTCAGAAGGTAGGTTTCTTAACAGGATGAATAAACTTTGAAGCAAAAAATAGTATCTATTTTATAAGGTGATTTTAATATTTAAATAATAAATAATCTGGAGTTTTGAAAATGGTTTTACCACCAGACTTTAAGACAGAGCCTATCATACTCAAAGTTTTGTGCTCCTGTGGAGACAGTTTTAATACTAGATATATTTCTTAAATGAATAAAGTTAATTTTCAAGAGATAGCATAAACTCAAAAACCACAAATTGACTATAATCATAACAATCTAGAAAAAGAAGCCTGTGATGTGTATAAATTTGATGGATTATATCCACTACAATTATTAACTCATTAACTAATTATATGCATTAAGAGACTAAAAATGTTATTTACATTACTGGCTTTATGCTACTTTCAATTATTTCTAAAGTAAGTACATTAATTTCTATATGGCATGAAGTTTGGATAAATAGCAATGGGCTATTGAAATATGTTTTAACAAGGTTTTTCATTTTAATTTGAATTAGAAATTAAATTCTTTTTGTTTTAGGTTAATAGGTGATTTATAGAGAAGCTAGATTTATCCTTTCAGATTTATCTAAGGATAGCATCTTAATCTGATTTTCTAGTACACCAGTCCCTGATCCCAAGTTAATTCTATGTTTCATTAATTATTTATTTTGTTCAGCATTCTGAACTTGTTTTTGTTTTGAAAACAATATGTGATAGACAACTTCTTGCCACATACATGTAATTTTTTTTATTTGTGTATATTCAAAATATATATTGTGCAGGATGAAGACAGGATTACTGCATGTCAGCTGATACAAATGCCTTGGCATTTTGTTTGACAGTTAGACTTATACCTTTGGAACTCCCTGTCTCTGAAATAATCTGTGCTAAATTAACTACCCAAAATATTAAGAAGTGTTAGTTCTATGAGACTTTGTAATTCTTTTCTATCTAATTATGTAACATGATGTGTGATTCAGGATTTTTCTAAGCAAGAATATGAATTCATAAACATTATTCAGTTTAGCTGTACACACACATGCATGGAAGAAAATCAGGTTGTCATTGCATCTCCTACCCTCACATTGCCAAATCTACAAACTGAGTACACAAAAGCAGTCAATTCTCATTATTTATGGTAATAATGTTTTTTTTTTTTTTTAATTCACTGCCTACCCTGCATGAACAAACACTGGACCATTGCTTCTGGAGGAAATACAAAGTTAACTTCTTATATTTCTTGTTAGGTTCCTGTGAGTCTCTGGTCACAACATTTTCATCAACCAATTAACACACTGCCTGGTTTTATATAAGCTTTTACTAAAACACTCCTTATATTTAATAGGCACTATTGATTCATTAACATTGATTTCATCACCAACAACACTCTAAGTCACGCCCAATGAAGCTTACCTTATACATGTATTTTCTCCATAAGACACATAACACTTTTCTTGAACTGATCCACACTCTGACTTGGGACCATTTTAAACAGTGAAATCACCAATAAAAATAACAAAAATGTGGAAAATATATCACTAATAGACTGTGAGTAAAGTATAAGAGCTGAAATAAGAAAACAGAATCAACAGGTTTGATCTCAAATAGAAATTAGAGCACTGTCAACTCAAAAGTTTTCCCCCTTTGCATATCCATACAGGTGCCACAAGTGTTGATTTTGGCATCACAAATAAATAATAATAATTTCACATATATGGAATACACATTGAGGATCAGCTATATGTTGCCAAAGTTTCCATAGTGGATCACAAAGTTCAAAAGTTTTCTAATTGGTTGAGAAGAGATTATAATAAATTCTAAATATCTTTTTCATTAAATTACCTAAAATTTATTAAGGAAATGTTTAGAAGCAAAAAGGATTATGCTACTACATCTATTGTAATAGCACAACACCATCAGAAAAAGTCATTCTTCCAATTCCAAGTTCCAGACAACTTCCAAGTCAATGCATGGTCACAACACCATTAATAATTCCTGGGCAGGCGGCCTGGTGTATGCCTGTAATCCCATAGGCTCAGGAAGCTGAGACATGAGGAGTTCAAATTCAGCCTCAGCAAAACTTAGTTCCTAAACAACTCAGTAAGACCCTGTCTCTATATAATACAAAATTGGTCTGGGGATGTGGCTCAGTACCAAAATAATAATAATAATAGTAATAATAATATTAATAGTTATTATTATTATTCCTGAATGCATGTGGTATCAATTAATATTTAAATAAATATTTAAATAAAACACACAATTTTTTGAAATGTCAAATAGGCATAAA
Organism: Ictidomys tridecemlineatus; assembly: GCF_052094955.1. NCBI lineage: Eukaryota > Metazoa > Chordata > Mammalia > Rodentia > Sciuridae > Ictidomys > Ictidomys tridecemlineatus. Next base: position 56,937,569 of record NC_135487.1, read on the forward strand.
CTTTAAATCTAATCATGTCAAAATAATAAAGAAGAATGATACTCTTGAACATAAGAAAATAAAGTTTCATGTGAATCATTTATAAGATTCAAAATTAATTTTAAATATGTGAAAAATATTCTAAAATAAAATATTTCAATTTGACACAAAGTTTCTTGCATATGCAATGATGAAATAGAATATTCATGGCTCATTTTAACAAAATTGCTAAGTAAAAATTCCATTCATCTAAAACCAACTATACATTCTATACTCCTAATGTATAAGTTTGGAACCCAACACATTTTACCTACATTTTAAAAAACTGACATAAAACCATATGTTATTAAAAACTACTTCTGGAATACATGTAAATTAATAGGCTACAGAAACTAAATGCAAGCTTTAATCCAAAATATCAAAATAATAATTATTTACTACTCTACTAATATAACTGCTAGTACTTTTTAAAATATTCTTCTTCCCTTGAAATATGTGAGTTCCATTGTTACAGTGAGATGAATTACAATTATCTTACTATAGAAAGTGTTTTGTTCCATTTAATAATAGACTGATTATATTCTGATTATATTTATCTGTTGCCTATTTGCAATATATTACTGAAACTAATAAGCCTACTTCCAGTGTTTTGCTGTCTCTTTTCCAACCATTACTTTTCTAAAATAAAATCCTTCCTAGATCACCCTGTTGCATGAAAAATTCACAGCCAACAAAATAAAACCCAAACTATTGTAATTTGCTTTGTGCAAATGAAACTCAAACATCATTATTACTGTGTTCTTGCCTAGTCCTTGAACCGTACCTCCTGCCATGCCCTTCCACACTTTTGCCTTAACAATTATGCAGTAGATCTAATTTACCCCAAATCCTGTTACTTTTTCTGACTTCATGCCCTGCATTTATACTTTAGAATCCTTTTCCTTTATTCTGTCTAAAAGATCTCTTACTTATTTTAAAAGCACCTCAAGCATTTTCTTCTCTATGAAGCTTTGGCTGTCTTGAGAAAAATCTTGATCATTTTCCACTTCAGAAATTTTAACATCCATTTGCTGTTGCCTTTATTATATTGGAATAATATTCCAAACGACTTAGAGTGACTTCTTAATTACCAATGTCATTTATTTTATATTATTTATTTTGAATGCTAAATAGTTAACACAGGCCTTATCACATAGCTAATGACTAGTGATTTTGTGCCCTGAAATAAATGAAACTAAAAGGAAGTTCTGTGCATTCCACTTAAATTGTTGATTTGGTTTAGCACACAGCACAATAGTAGGGTGACAATTCTTCACCCTAAAATAATTCAGTAGTAACAGAGGAAATTGGGAATTACTTTTATTGTAATTTTAGCAAAGTAACACTAAAATAATTAAAAGCATTTGTAATTTGGTAAGAAGTTCATTAAATATCACTAGTTGAACTACCTAGCTTTAATTTTTATCTTAGATTTTTATATTATCTCCTTTAAAAAGGCTTGAAGCATTATATCATAGTAGGAATTATATGCATTAAAATATGAGACAGAAAATAAATACAATGAATGATTTTATTAGTTGGGCACTCTTCTAAGTACTTTATTTGCATTAATTCATTTAATCTTCATGGGATGGAATAAGATAGATTTTATTATGACTATCATCACTATAAATAAACAAATTAAAGATGAAGAAGATATAAATGATTACTAAAAAAGAAATTCCAAATTGAGTGTTCTCACTCAAATTCCATTACCCATATTCTCTACCCCAAGTAAGAGAAAATGTGAATGAGATAAGCAAAATCCTTAATGTGAAATAAATTCTAGACTTAACTAAATCATACTATTCATTTCTTTGACTCAATTATCTGAAAATGCATGTATGATCTTGGTTTGTCCAAATCAATAAACTAACACATTGCATTTAGTTGATGTCTACTAATTTTCTATAGCAGTTACAGCCTTCCATACTTACAAATATTTTCTCAAGTAATTTAGTTACTGAAAAAAAAATTTCCTATGGAGTTCTCCAGTTAGCAGAATGCATTATTACGTTTTATTATAGATTTTAATTAGCAAATAAACCTTACATATACATACATATATTTATATGAACATATATTTATTGGGTACAACATGATGTTCTTAAATATGTATATGTTGTGGGATGGCTAAATTGCATGGATTAACATATGCATTACCTAAGACACTTAGATTTTTGTTGTGTGAACACCTAAAAATCTGTCCTCTTGGCAATTTTAAATATAATACATTGTTACTGACTACAGTAATGGTTATATTAAAAAAATAGCCATATTTTACAGCATATATTGAACTTCTGTATCATCATGACTTTGTTTAAAATTTTTGTTTCTACTACCTGCACTTTCTTTAAATGTGTAATTAGTTATACAAACTTAAAAAGATGCAGACTCAAAGCTTTGGCAAGATTACTTAATATTTAGGATGAATGTTGCTTGTTTCACTACATTAGTCCTTATTTGTTATCTAGTTGTCATACTTTTGGTGATTGCAAGATTGCTCTGTGTATTCAATGGCTATTAGAAAATATCACAAAGTCATTATTAATATTGCTGAGTGTGATGGTGTTATTTCCTAAAGTTGTGGATGACTGACTATGATAACCAGGATATAATATATTTCATTAAGAGAAGATATATATGTGCTATGTCACACAAGACTGGCAAAATGCTGATAATTATTGCAATTGGGTACTAAGCACATAGGAATTCATTGTGTTATTTTGAATGTTTTTTGTATATTTAAAAATATGTATAATAAAAATCTTTAAAACTGAAAATACAGTGATTTTTTATAATCATGGAAAAGTTTGAAAAACCTTCCTTTGCTTGTGAACAAAATGGCTTATTTTACTTCATTCTTAAATCCTAAGAATAACTTTCAAGTTAAAAAGTAATTTAAGAAATTTTTATTAATATTTATTTTAGGACTTGCTCTGAACATAAAGAAGAAAATAAACAGACAACTATGCCAGGAGTAAAGTTTCATAGACTGGTGCCTGGCATATAATACATACTACCTTTGCATCTAATAAGGGACTTAATTAACTAATAAATATATTACTTAGTATTTCTGATCTGAAATGTCTATATCCAAAATTCACCTTATCTATATTATGGTGTTCTTAAGGAAGAACAAAAGACTTAATTAATTTAAATGTTTTATAAAAATACATATTCCTCAGTAAGGTAATACAAAAGCTAATAAGAGAAGAATAGGTTATTTGTCCTTTATTAATATATGTGTTCCAATAGCACAATTACTTGAATATTGGTGATCCGAATTTTAGTTTGCTAGAGCTGAATAACAGAATTTTTGTTCAGAATGTTGGAAATCCAAGATCAATGTGTTGGCAGCCATAGTTTCTTCTGAGGGTTTTGGATAAGGATGTGCTCCTGGCCTCTCACGTGGGCCTATTGTAGACCAATGCCTTTGCCATGTTACAACACATCATCTGTCTTCTTTATGTAAACAGTCATGTTGGAAAAGGGTGAATATTAGCAACCTCATTTGAACTTAAGTTACCTCTGTACAAATTTTTATCTCAAAATACAGTCACATTTTGAGACATGGAGGGTTGGAATTTTAATATCAGTTTTTCAAGGGACATAATTCAGCCCATAACAACCCTCAAAAGTATTTAATCTGTCCAGGCTCAACAGACTTGCTGTCCCACATTTTTACACCTGGTAACATAATTAACATAAAAGTATTATAAATCATTCAAAATTTTCTTTGTATCACTAACAGAAACAATGTACAATGCTGTTCTTCATCTTGCAAGTCCATCTTACTGTCTTCAACAATTTGTTATTTGTAAAGCAAGCGCTAGTTAAGGAGTAACTGTACCGTAAAAATGATAGTAGTTTTGGTTTTATTTAGAAACAATTGCACCTTACCAAAGAAAATATGGGAAAACACCATAAAGAAATCTTATTTTGTATTATCTAATAATCCTGCAAGAGTAAAAAGGCTAAAACATGTATTGATTTATTTGATATTTTTTTCTATATTCTCTGGAAAGTTATCCTTGATTGCTATCCCATAATTTAATTTTATATCTTTAATTTTATATCTTCAAACCCCCCAAAATTCACATATTGAAATCTAATCACTAATGTAAGGATAACAGAAAGTGGAACCTCTGTTAAGTGAGTAGTTCAGGCATACAGTCCTCTAATGGGCTCAGAGATTTGTTCCTATATAAAACAGGCTCAAGAGAGAACCCCTCACCTCTGTATCATATGATATCATCTGTGAATCAGAAAGCAGATCCTCATCAGATATTTAGCCCACTGGCACTAATTTTTTTTTGTACCAGGGATTGAACTCAGGGGCATTTAACCACTGAGCCACATCCCCAGCCCCTTTTTTCTATTTTATTTAGAGACAAGGTCTCACTAAGTTGCTGAGGCTGGCTTGAACTCTTTCTTTCTTTCTTTTTTTAAAAGTATTTTTATTTATTTTTGAACTCCTGATCCTCATGCCTCAGCCTCCTGAGCCGCTGTGATTACCGACATATGCCTCTATGCCTGGCCCCAGTGGCAGTTTGATCTTGGAATTTCCAGCCTCCATAATTACAAAAAATAAACTTCTGTTCTTCAAAATTTACCCAGTTTATGATATTTTGTTTCAACAGCTCTAATGGGCTGAGAGAAGTATATTTTTCATATGATCAGTCCCAGTATCCTTAATGGATATGTCAAATAATATATATAATATATACATATTATAAGTAATATAATATTATATATTATAAACATATGTATATATATATATATCATATTTTTTAACACAAATCTTCTGATAGCTAATTATGAACTTAATTTGAGTGAGGCACTATGGGGAACTACATAAAAAAATACGTTGTCAAGCTCCTGACCCCAAAGGAGTTTATATGCTAACAGAAAAAATACAAGATAGACAAGTACAACTAATGGAGAAGTAAGGACCAAACTCTGGTGGAGATTATAGGTATTACAGAATTTCAGAGAAAAAGAAATGAATGTGAGCATGAAATTTTAAATAAAACCTAACATTTATATTGAAGTTAAACTTGGGTAGAGTTTCAGTAAATTGAATTAGAAGACAAGAAGACACATGGTTCTAAGTAAAGGAGAAAATGGGGGAAAAAAGGAGGGGTGGGTGTGGGAAATAATGCCCACGCTGCCTGGAAAAAAAGAGATTTATTCTGATATTTTCCTCAACAAATATAAATAAACAATTATTTTGCAGTGAATTCCTTTCTGTTATAAATACCCTAAATCTCTCTTTAATATTTGGGAGATTAATAGTGATATCAGTAATGACAAAAACTGGCCTTTTATTAACAAGTCATGGTTAATTTCATGTGTTAATTTGGTTAGGCTATGGAATCTAATTTTTTATTCAAATAGCAGTCTAGATTTTGGGTTGAAGGTATTTCTCAGACATGATAAGCACTTAAATTGGGAGATTTTGAGTAAAGCAGATTACCTTGCTTCATGTGGGTGGACCACTGTAATGGTCTGGATTAAAAAGTGTCCCTCAGAGATTCATATGTTGAAGGCTTGTTCCCCTAGGTAGTGATGTTCAGAATTGGGGGTTCGGGGAAGTATTTGTATAAGGAGGACTCTAACTTCATCAGTGAACTAATACACTGAAGGATTAAAACACTGATGACATCACAGGAAGGTGGAAACTTTAGTAGGAGTTAGGATCTCACTGGAGTGACTACATCCTTTGGAGTGTGTCTAGGGCACTATATTTTGCCCAAGTTACCATCTTCTTCTCCCCCCATGCCACACTCACCACTGCCATGAGCTGAACAACTTTCTTCCACCACTCCCTTCCACCATGATGTTTTGCCTGGCCTTGAGGTCAAAGGAATGGAGCCATCTGATCATGGACTGACACCCTGAGTTTAACTGACTCTTTCCTCCTTTTGTTTATGTCAGATATTTGGGTCACAGGGACCAAAAAGCAGAGAAACAGCCTCATTGGCTACTTTCAATCAGATGAAGAACTAAAGAGTAAATATTGGGTTTCCTAAACAAGAAATCTTCCTCAAAACTACAGCATAGAAACTGTGCCTGAGTTTCTAGTAAGCTTCCTTGTCCTACAAACTCCACACTTTCTAGCCCCCACAATCTCCTAAGACAATTCCTTAAATATATAAATCTCTTTCTCTCTCCCTGCCATGTATGCCTATCTTCTATTTATTCTGGGGTGGGTTTTTTTTGAGAATTTTGATTAATCTCCTACTCTTACATTTGTAATTAATTATTTTTTTCCATGTCTAGTAAGAAAACTATTTTTAAGCCTTAACACTTACATGCATATTGTGACATTCATACCAAAGAGCAAGATAACTTGCTTTAAAAAAATGACTATTTGGAAGATTATTAAGGACAATAAAATACAGATCCTGTCCTTCAAGTAATACATAATAAAATGTAAAAGAAATATGCAAAACAAGCCAAAGAAAAATAGTCTCTTTGTTTACTATTGTGCCTAACGACACAGTATGCATAGCATAAAATAGTTTTATAATTCCAGAATCCTGTAGTACCTTCATACACTGAAGGGCTTTAATACAAAAAGAATACATTGAACTGTAAAATTTTCTTCTTTCATCCATTTTTATCAGAACCTTAGCAGTGATTTCATGGGCTCTTTTTGATATAATTAATTAAAATCTTAGCCACTGAAATATATTCAAAATGATACCGAAACCAAGAATGTGAATTTCTCTGATAGCAGCAATCTGCAATAGGGCTCTATCTGTACAGTCTAAACACTCACCCCCACTGGGAAATAGCAACCTCCCCATTATGGAGATGGCATTACTTTTCAAGATGATCTGCTCGAAGTAGTGCTACCCAGCATGCTATCCATAACTCTCCAGATAAATTGAAGAGAATGAAAGATTTATGAACTCATGAATTTTTTTATTGTAGGAACCCCAGACAAATTCACCAGAGGATTTCCTATGCCTATGTGAAGATCCTCTGGCAAAATAGAAAATGTGTGGGAAGAGTAATGGGACATTAAAATCAACTCTTATTGACTAGAAATTCTCCTGTGAATAGGTAGGAAACAAAGTAGGCTAGGACCATATTACACCTTGTTAGGTCATACTGTATCATTGATTTTTTTTCAGGCAATGTATTATTTTAAACAAAATATACTTTATGTATTATGTAGATATTATTCTTCCAATAAATCAATATTATTATTTATAAGTATTAGGTCAATATATCAATTAATAGATAATAATAAAATATTTATTTCACAAAAATATATTAAAGCAAGATAAAGTAAAGGACAAATGAATATACATTATTTTATATACTTATGAATAAATATTTTCTTATGATATATATTCAAAGTATTTTTTCCTACAGAAGCATTCTAGCAAAATTTAATAAATTACTTTTTCTAAAAGATGATTGATTATAGAAAGACTTTTATTTAGCACATTAGAACTTTCAGCATATTGCTTTTTCTTGTGTAGATATCATTGTGTTTTGTTTATAAATAATTCATTTAGAAGTATATTTTCTTTCTATATCTTACTTGAAACTTCCAAGAACATCAATTTGTGTGAATTTTTTCCTACAAATGTGATAACTTAAAGGTTTGGTTAGGGAAGTCAATGAGTTTACTTGAAAAATAATATTATATAGGTCTTATGTCAGGTTGCTTCCAGAGCTTTAAAAATCATTTAAAAGATTACTATACAATGTTCTATAACCCCAAAGTTTGTTTGATACACTTAAATCTCAACAATTCTAAAATATGTGTGTGACATTTTGGTTGATTTATTTTGCTCAATTACTATATTCTGTGACATTACAATTATTCTATATAGTTTATATATTGACTTACCTTTAGAAGGACTTGCAGAGAGGGTAAAGAGAGTCTGTATGTGCATATATGAAACTGAGAGTAAGAGGATGGAGAGGTAGGAGAGAGAGGGAGAAGGAAAGAGATAGAGAAACAGAGAGAGAATAGGTTTTATTTAATGTTTCTTTGGGTGTTCTAAATTTGTCAGATGCTTGACCATTTGGGGATCTAAATATATTAATTCCTGAAAGTAGTATGTGATTTATATGTGTAGGACATTGATTTATAGATTTAATAGTACAGAATATAACTTCACAACATCTAGTTCAGGCTGATGATTATAAATGGTCATATTGAGGGCAAAGTGAAATTTTCTGTTTAGAAAGCAATGACATTGCTAAGGAACAATGAACTGGTGTTCCCTATCTAAGTGGAATATATGTTTTCTTATTTTTTTTTAACTTAAAGGACCTTCTGCCTCAAGCAATAGTTTGACAAGCATAAATAATTAGAAAGTTACATTGAGTTGGGTGCATTGAATTTTATGGACCAAAAGATGTGAAAACATTGTTCAAATTATCTGATAATGTAGCTTCAGAATTTATACTGAATTTGGTGGGCAGTGATTTTTGTTTAAGATTTTGAGCAATAATGTTCCATTGCTGCATCCATCATCCCTTCCTCATTGTCAACAAAGAATCTCTAATAGTTCTATTTTCATTTTATCTCTTTTGGAAATACTTGAAGAATTGAAAAGTTCATGTTAAGATGCTTTGGGGACTCTCTAGGAAATATTTCCATCTCATTAGGCTAGATGCCCAGAAGTTCAGGCAGAGAAATCAGACAATGAATTTCAGATCAAGTAACAGAATCAGAATAATTTTATGGAGTGACAATGAGTCTGAAGAGGGATTAAAATAATAAATCAACACTCATCTTTGCTTCAATATATTAGTCTTTCTGCCGTATCTTGGGGCATAGCCAATGATGGGTATTTTCCATTCAGCTACCAGAGAAGAGAACACAAAGAAAGACATGGAAAATACCCTAGGAATAAATATGTTTTTTGTGGAAGAGATACATACTGGAGCATTGTGTTACCAATAAAAATGGAAATGGGAAATCTGTGAGAGATGTCAAATGTGATGCTAATTAAAAGGATATAAGAAATAAAGTACAGGAACAATTAATCCAATGGTGAATGCCTTCAAATGGAATAAATAGAAGTATTATTTGGATTTCAGGATATTGGCAGAGAATATCAATGCTCTTTCTATGATATTAAAATGGAGATTTCAGGAAATTTGAATTAGATCTTGGATGTGTGTTGGAGGAAAAATCACCAGTAAAAACACTGAATGAAATTAATATGAAAAATTAATTCAACAAGATCTTGAATGACAGAAACCTTTTTTATTTCCACCATTTTATGAATTAAAAAATGAAAACTGAAGTAGTTTCAAATGATTTTCCCCAGGCCAAAAGTTTGCAAAGCAGAGCTGGATGACATTTTCTAATAGCAACTAAATTGACATGTATACTTTCCTAAGCCAAATCTCAAACATAAGCCAAGTCCTTATTCAGATCAGACATTTCCATTTTTCTATATCATGCATTCACTTTGTTCTTTGAATTTAAGTATTATGTAATATTTTCATAATGTAATTGATATATAGTACCTCTTTCATGGGTGTGTTTCTTGCTGTTACAATCAACTCTTCTGTAATGGACAACATGCTTTATATTTTTTGCTTAATGCACAGTAGAAATATGTTTTAGGAGACACTCAGAATACTTGCAGCCTAAATAAAATGAACAAAAGAGGAATTCTGCTGCCACTCTAGTCATCACATTAAAGTTCTGAACACTTTTTTGAGTTTTCCAAAGTGATACCTTAGCTCCCACTTTCTTTATACATTATGAAAAACATAAAATTCACACATGGCTCAATATTTTTCAACAGCCTGCAAAATATTGACAAATTTTACATAGTTTTTGTTTGTTTCAGGATTCAGTTGCAAGAATTAGATCCTTTGTTTCTTTAAAACTGTATTTTTTTAAGCTGGGCATGATGATTCACACCCATAATCCAAAAAATCAGGAGGCTGAGGCTGGATTGCAAGTTCAAAGCCAACCTCAGCAATTTAACTATGGCCTAAGCAACTTAGCAGGACCCTGTCTCAAAATAAAAAAATAAAAATGGGCTGGGGATGTTGTTCAGTGGTTTGGTACCCATGAAGTCAATCCCTGATACCCTCATCCTCCCTAAAATGTTTTTCTTTCATATTATTTCTGCCTAAATCCCCCCGCCCCATCAATTTACAGACATTCCTATTTCTTCAGATACTCACTGGGGCAATTTATATATACAACTCTAAAGATGTAGTAAAATGTATCAGTGTTTATCTACTTTTAGTATTAGCTTTGTTTTATTTTTCCCTCATTATCCACATTAGGTTTTATCTCAATGATCCAACAAGATATTATTATATTGATCTGTTGATTCTACTTATGGTTTCAAATATTCAGTTGGTCTTTAAAGGAAATATATTATGGAAAATAAACCTGTGAGCTGGGCTGTTTTTGACTAGAAAGTACATGTGAGTAAAATGTTCCTCTTGTGTGCTAATCTGACATTTATTATTTTAAAGATTGCATTTGCTGTGGAGTACATTTCACATACAGATTATTTAAATAAAATTATAAATAGTATGAGTGGTTATTTGGATAAAATACACGAACAGCAATTATTTTATTTCCAGCAAGGTGAAATGATAGTTAACATAGCTAGCATATATTAGGTTTTGAATAGATATTGAATAAATGAATGAGTAAATAAGTAGATGTTCAGAATACAATAAAAATTCAGGATATAATTTTAACCTATATAGGGTATTAATGTACTCTATCCCATTTTTGGTATTTAAGACATGCTGAGAACTCTACTATCATGTAAGAATTCCTACTATAATTTTTTTTAAAATATATCTTAATTTTAAGCCATTATACCTACCATGGACATATAGCAAACATTTATTATCTTTTTTATAAATTAAACAAAAACTTAAAATTATATTGAAGACAAATCTAGATGTTTATGCGTTGTGTTTTATATAATAATTGTACAATAACATATATTTTGTATGAACAGATAAATTATTTAACCAACACAATAAAAATAATAGAAAACAAAATCCAAATGCTGAGAAATAACGCAGACTATGTTTTGCATACACCTACACTATTGTCTTAGTAGCCTGAAGTTTAGGTTAACAATTAAGCATGCATTGCACATACTGAATAGATTTTCACCTTTTTGAATGAAGAGTATTCACCAGATGATAATTAGTATCTGCTGAGTGCTCTTCAGACTAACATGATATCATCAAGAAATATCACAAAAGTGTTGACACAATGCTCATCCAGCTGGAGATTCCAAATAAGTCTGTTTTCACTGCCATTTACAGTAAATTGTAACTCTGCACCAGCTGGCCAGATCCTTTTCCTCTACCCCACTCTCAACAGAAAAAAAAAATTAAAAAACAAGAATATGCTTTTTGTTTGTTTGTTTATCTAGTTTAAATTGATGAGGAGGTAGAAAATACACATTTGAAATTAAAATGAAATTACGAATTATAATTACTCTAACCATGTAAGTACATTATTTTACATATAAACATAATTTATTTACTCACATCTATTTTATTATTGCAGTTCATAGAATAAAATTAATGAGCTAAAATTTATGTAAAAACTATAATATATATTCTGTGCATAAATAAAAACTTACTGTTCTTCACTGTTTTTATATTTTTTTTACTTGATTAGAGAAATGACACAGCTTAATCCTAAAAATTTAAATCTACAATAACAAAACTTTATAATCAATATAATGGAGTAGTTAACAGAATATGTTCTAGAATAAGTCAAACATTGATTCAAACTCAAATTAACAACTAAGAATTTTCTTTAATCAATCAGCTAATAATATTATATAATAGTATTTCTTAAAAGTTTGGGTGAGGATTGAAAAAATATATGTGTAATTTGATTTATCCTTTGACAAATAGTAAGTGCTTAATAAATGATAATTTAATATATTTTTATTAAAATTGCTGATAAATATATATAACTACAGTTTGATATGTATAAATAAATTTTATATTGTCTCCTGTCCATATGTCCTTCTTCCATATATATGTCTATTTCCATCACTTTTTTTAAGGCAGCAATATTTCTATCAGGAATAAATAGAACAAGAGAAAGCAACTTAATGACCATCTCTACTGAAGTAGCTCTTTCTTGCTCACTGTTTTGGAATATACCTCTGTTTTGTGGACTATTTTATCCCTCCAGGTCTGAGAGATAACTGTAATATGAGGCTACAATAGTTACTGACCATGCATCTATTGAAATGAAATGTAAAGACCAAATATTTGAAATTCATAAAGTATAAAGATAAAAATGTTACACACATTAGTTATAATTTTCCTATACAATTCACTGAAGTCTTTTCAGGAAAAAAAACACATAATGAACATCACTAATTACTAAAAGTTCATTTTTGTCATTGTTTATGGAAATGATAACATAAAAGGTTGAAGTCTTGAATTGGGGAAGCTAATATTTCACAAGTATATATTCTCAATCTTTTCCAAATTGCCATTCATGAAGGATTTTAAAATCTGTAATTCATGAATCAAGAGTCATTGGTGTATGGATTGATGATTCTCAACTGAGGATGATTCTAACTTTATGAGGGCATCTGTCAATAATTTACCTTTATCACACAGATAATAGGCACAGATAATACTAAACATTGAATACCCAGACAACCCCCAAAACAAAATCTTCTGGCTCAAAATTCAGAAACTCTGGAATGAAAGTTCAGAGATACATGATAGCCCTTCAAGGATCTGAGCATTTATCAGACTCCCTTGGTTTTATTAAGTTTATCAAGAACAAACACACCTCCAGAATATTTGATTATCACTAGTTTAAAGTGAAAAGGGTCACAAGAATATAGAGCAAAGGGAAAGAAGAAACAATCATAAAAATTCTATGGACATTTATGAAATAAAATTAGTTATGGCCCTGCATTCCACAGTGCAATTATATGACTAAGTTATTATACCTAAATATAAGTTCAAGTTCAGTAGACCTTTATTCAGAAAATACGGTGGTCCCTGAGGATAGGAGAGAAATGCTCCCATTCTGAAGAGATGGTAATCAAAGGAAGATGAAGTGAGGCTGAGTCTAGACAACAAATGATCAAATAAGTAATGAATATAAAGCAAATATCGAAAAAAGTAAGTTAGTTTTTAACTTTACTTTAAAAAATTAAAAAAGAATAATAGGCCAGGTGTAGTGGCCCACACCAGTAATCTCAGCAGCTCAGGAGGCTGAGGCAGGAGGATCACAAGTTCAAAGCCAGCCTCAGCAAAATCAAGGCTCTAAGCAACTCAGTGAGACCCTGTTTCTAAATAAAATACAAAATAGAGCTGGGGATGTGGCTCAGTAGTCAAGTGCCCCTGAGTTCAATCCCTGGAACTTCCCCGCCCCAAAAAGGATAATAAATCATGAGAAAATATCCTATAACTGAAAATAATCAACTACATTAAGCTCTAAAATACTAACATGTATATGTAGGCACTAAAATTTACCTATCATTTTTTTGGTTTCATGAAACAAGTAAAGTATGAGAAGCAGAAAATTGTTTTTTTTTAGATTTCCTTACTAAATAGATACATGACTTGGGTTATTTTCTCTCTTTTATTTTACAAACTTCCCCACATATTTCATTGAGCTCATCCAAAGATCCCAATGAAGAATAAATTATCAAGGCTTTTCAAAAAGTGTATCTCTATATAAATTGTTTTCCTGTTGATTATCCCAGCTTGTTTTATTCATACATTTTGTTTTCGTTTTCCTGTAGTTATACGTGATCTGAACCATGAGAAGACCAAATAAATGTCTTTTATGATGAGGTCTTATAAACCCCAAGTTTACAGCATTAGTTTGGCAGCTTTTACCAAGTCTACAAGATTATCTTTAGGAAAGTACATTAAAAACAAAGAACTAGAGGCTGCGTGCTTGCCTAGCATACATGAGGCACTGGGTTTGATTCTCAGCACTACATACAAATAAATAAAATAAAGGTCCATCAATAACTTGAAAATATTTTTTTTTAAAAGCCATTGATTAGAATTGAAGTGAGTACAGTTCAGTAGACCTTAATTCAGAAAATACGCTGAAGGATGGTCACTGAGGATAGGAGAGAAATGCTCTCCTCCTGAAGAGATGGTCATCAAAGGAAGACGAAGTGAGGCTGAGTCTAGATAACAAGTGATCAGGGCCAAAGACCCTCTTCAGTATTGATTTTTTTCTGCTCTTCTCCTTTAATACATTGAAATATCTTTACTATTTTGTTCCTCAACCACCCTTTTTCCTGCACCATCAGTAATGATTCCTTCTGTATTTGAAGACAAGTTTTGGCTCATAAAATCACCCCCTGATTTACATCAGTGGTTTTTAGTATTTAAATCTCAAAACAAAAATTTCTGTCTCATCTATGATGAAAGGAGGAATTTTATTATTTTACTATTTTATTGTATAACCGTGATGCAGTGAAGCTTCCTGCTGTATCAAGCCTATTGTGGAAAGGGAGTTTATACATAGAGAAAATACATCTCCTTATATACTTCTAAAGGCTAAGTATCATGTCTATTTGATGGGCAATCTCAAAACCAGGAAGATGCAAAAGGCTGATACGTGTTCTTTGACAATAATGAGATACACATAAAACTACTCGTGCATATAGTTCTTAGGAAAAACTGCTATGCAAAGTTTACCTTTTGCTACTGCTTGTCTCTTTTATTGTTCTTATTCTTTACTTCTCAGTAGTAAGTCTTCTAATTTTCATCATGCATTATTTCTTTATACATTTATTCCTTTTCTAATTTAAAATAAATTTTAAACATAAATAGATACAACATAAAACTAATACAAAAACCATAACAAAACCTATCAATCATTCACTAAGTATTGTATATGCTGCTAAAAGCTTTCCATAACTTTCCTCTTTTGATCCACAGAGCAACCCTAAGAAGTAGGGACACATCCTTCTTTTTATTACTAGCTGATTTTGAGAGGTTAAGTGAACTGCCAAAAGTCACATCATCTAGGAGGTCAAAGAATCCCACAGTACTTTGACTGAAATCCGAGGGCTTAAAATGATGTTTTCACCAATGGGAAAATACTTAAAATTTATTCACTTCATTAGTTCATAAGAAATCATTAATGTATTATGTCTTCATATTCTTAGGAAGGACAAAAATACCTAAATTTACTTCTTGGTAAAGTGTTTTCTATCTATAGAAAAATTGACTTTTGCTACATTTAAATTTTTATTTATATATTTTATATTTATATAGTTATTTATATTATATAGTTAAAGACATCCTCCATTTTTAGTTCCACCCAAAACCCAGATCTGATTCTCTATTGGTGAGCTAATTTGTATGAAAATGTTTTTGAATTACAACCTTTTTCTCACTCATTAAGCTATATGATATATATACTAAGTATATATGATATAGTATATATATCATATATACTAGTATATATGATATATATACTAATATATACTAAGTATTTATTATGAGCCAGACATTGTTTTAAGTAATATATAAGTTTATATGAACAAATGTTCAAAACAAATTTATAAAATATGCAGTATTAGCACAGGATTTGATAAACAATTTGTCCAAAGTCACACCTATGTGGTAGCAATTTGTGATTGAAAACAAAGAGGCTGTTTTTAGACACACACTATACTTCACTGTTCCTTCCTCTGTTACTTGGTAGAGCACTCCTAAAACTGTTCCCAAGAAAATATACTACAGGTATCAAGACTGGTATAAAATAATTGTTTGAATTAAACTATTTTAATATTTAATATTCCAAATGAATTCCAGTTGGAATTCAATAGAATTCTAGAAGAGTTTAAGTGGAAGCTTATACATAAAGTGTTTGATTGTGTCAATACAAATTTGAAAGATTCTAGACACAACTAAAGGATGTGGCTTTTACTTAGAGGATATAGTAAGAAGGATCACCAAAAAAAATGTTATAAAAATATCATTCAACCATTAACATGTTTATCCTCTCCTGGTATTTTCTTCTTTGGATTTCAGAGTGAAGGGAAAAAGCTATTGAAGTGGAAGTGGGGCAATGACAATGACTAAAGAGAAAGGGAATGGTATCTTGGTAGATTAGGATGAAGTCATTTTTTCTACATCATTCTTACATTTTTTTCTCCTCATGTGATTCCATTTCTTAGATGTTTCTGTTATTTACTCAATGTACATATATTCTGTAGAAATGGGCAGAGTATGATGAGGAATGGAGCACAAAATGGGAATAGCAGTCTCTGCAAGTTAGAGGTAATATTAGCTATGACAGGCACAAGCAATAGGGAGGCTAAGGTGAAACCAAAAGCCTTTGTAGTGAACCTGGAAAATCAAATGAATCTGTAACTCTGTAGTTATGTCTGTGTAATCAGTAATATGAAGCAAGGGATAAAAAGTAAGAACTCATCTTGGGTTCCAGTCCAAGCTTTGATGTTTATAATACATATTTATTGCTAGTAACCAAGAAAAGGTCTTCAAACATCCAAGCCTTATTCACTTGTAAAACTGGAATTTTAACACTTGCTCTGATTTCCTCATAAGCTTGTGGTGCTATTTAAGTAAGATAACAAATAAGCAATATTTCAAAGGTATGAAAGAAATATGCTTAGATTTTAACTTGAAGTTTATAAGACATAGTTATCATCATATCCTAATTTCTACTTTCATGGGAATGTTTACACTGTATTAATAAATACAAAGACTTCAAGTTGAAGGTTTTTAAATATAGAAAATTAATGAATAAATGTAATCAAATATATTTTAATGAGTATTGTTCTTTGGTTCTCATTGTTCTATAATGTTTATTATTACTTATCATCCAAAGTAAAATAATATACATGGAAACCATAGTTTTATGGTAATAATTATTTAAACAGATTGATTGGTTATTTTCAATGACAGACAATAAAGAGCCTACTGACATGTATAACATTTGATAATAAAGAATTTTTTCAATAGTTATCATATTTAAATGCCAATATTTTATTTCTTCATTAAAAATTCTCCTCTTGAATATAAAGAAAAAAATTTAAATGTACCAAAAGTCAATTTTTCTATAGATAGAAAACACTTCAAGAATTAAATTTAGGTATTTTTGTCCTTCCTAAGAATATGAAGACATAATACATTAATGATTTCTTATGAACTAATGAAGTGAATAAATTTCAAGTATATTTTCAATTGCCAACTCTTCACAAACAAGTACAAAAGCTAAATATGTTTTCCATTTTCTCTTGATGAAATGTTGTTTACACCATTATTACCAATTTGTTTACACTTTTATGTCAATTTTTTCCTAAGTTATACTTACTCTGCACACTCAGACAATCTTTTATGTTCTAATTATGCATGACTGATGATAGCTGTTTGCTTGTTTGACCATCAACCTAGTTGCTGATGCCAAATGAAAATCATTTAAAGTAGATAATAAATTGACTCTTTCATTAAGAAGATAGTTTTGTTATCCTTTAATCTTAATTAGTTTTATGGTACTAAAAGTCAATCAGTTTCGGTATTTCCATTTAATCTTAAAATACATCAAACTTCCTCTTTGCATTTTTCTCTAAGGAAAATACTTGAAATGCAAATG
Organism: Ictidomys tridecemlineatus; assembly: GCF_052094955.1. NCBI lineage: Eukaryota > Metazoa > Chordata > Mammalia > Rodentia > Sciuridae > Ictidomys > Ictidomys tridecemlineatus. The sequence continues at coordinate 56,955,198 of NC_135487.1, forward strand.
CACAATTTAGTTGAACAACTAAGAATTAATTTGATCCTACAGAATATGACAATTTATTATGGAATAATGAGTCAGTGGTTAACTGTAATTCAAGCTTTCAAGGATACATGATATAATCATTCAATAAACTATCTATTAAATTTTCCACTAACTACTAATATATACTGAAGACCCTAGAAATTAAAATGTCTTCTCTTTAAAACCAAACTAAGAACTCTATCTCTTCAAACTAAAACATGTAGTATCAAATATACCTAAGAAACTTACAAAATATTTGGACAACCTCTAATGAGCTGTCTTTATAATTTTATAATTTTAAATAAATTTTCTTGGACTATAGAAATTATCATCAATGTTAAGACATAATAATCAACAGAATTTTCTAATTCTGAAACTTATTTGATTGTCACTTTCAAATAGAAACTTAATTCTTCTTCCCATGTGTGACAGCCTATTTTATAATATATATGGGAAAAAATATTACAATACGCACTCCAGGATTAAAGTAATTTTATTTAATCAAATGCAAAAAAAGTCTTATTTTCAGCTACCATTACTTTTTTTTTTTTTTTTGTACTGAGGATTGAACTCAGGAGCCACATCCCCAGTCTTTTCTTTCTATTTTATTTAGAGACAGGGTCTCACTGAGTTGCTTAGGGTCTCACTAACTTGTTGAGGCTGGCTTCAAACTCATGATCCTCCTGCCTCAGAATAGCAACAAAAATTTACATCTTCATGATTTCCCCACACAAATATTATTCAGATTGTTTACTTCTAAAGCTAGATGACACAGAAAAGTGAAGATATTATCTGGCAGAAATCAACTGATTATTTGTGTCAAACATGAGGAGAATTTTTTAAATGTCCCAGGATAAGTCAGAAACTAAATTCATCAATTTACACATTTGGAAGAAGTGTCATCCATTCCATTGTGAGCAGAAAGATTGAAATAGCTGAGAAAATAAAGGGACGAAAACACAGAAGCGCTATTTCAATGAAGAATCATTTACAGAAGAATTACAAATACTGTTTGCTTTGTCAGTCGAATAGAGCATCATGTGGTAATTATGAAGTCTTCCTTTGCATATTATCACTCCAAGCAAGAAAAAATGTAAAGCAAGTACATTGAGAAAAGTGTAGTATTTTAGAAGAAACAAATTACAATGGCAACAAGGTGTCAATTAGAAGAAATTGAATGAAAGAAAACTCATTATGGACCTTCAGAATATATCAAAATTGACAATAAAGGTGAAGGAAAATCTATGCATAAATATTTTAATGAGAAAATTGTATGAAGACAAAGCATTTCAGATAATTATCAAAACAAACCCTCAAATTAAAAACAATATGAAGGGATGGTCATTGCATGTTTAAATGACCTCTATTCTTTATAGTATCAAAAGTTCCTTTAAAAAGAGGTAAACCTGAGAAGTTATTAGGGAGAAAACAGATTGTACCTAGTATAAAATGACCTATAATGATTCCTTTAACTTTGTATTACAGGGACTCCATAAATATATATGCTAAAATGAGTTCAAATCTGAAAGACCATGTTTTCTATGCAAAAACTATCACATCAGTTGGAAAAATAACTTTTCAAAAAAAATGAACAAAATTAGTTTAAGGATCCTAAATTTAATAAAAATTTTCTAAAGAAATTGTGATATACAAGATTGAATTAAAGGTTTGCAATAATATACATCAATTAAAATCATGTTTGTTATATTACTTTGAAGTCAAATAACAATAGACTGTAAAATTCATAGCAAAAAAAAATGATGGCTATAGGAATTCAAAGACAAAGCTAGAATTAGCCTAGAAAGGTTAAAAATGTTCTAGGATGATATGAAACAAAAATTGTACATTTATTGGGGAGCACTTTGGATACCTAAAGCAAATCACCATCACGAAATTTACATTTTTCTTTGGTATGCATGCAAAGTCTGGAGCAGGTGAATATATAAAAATAAAATAAAAATATTAATAAATTACATACTATCAGATGGAAACAAGTTTTTACTCAACTCATATATATAGGTGCATGTGTATATATATATATACATACATTCATATATATTCTAATTAGACCATATATTTGCCTAATTATAAACTATATACACTCCTACCAACTAGCAGAAAAAGACAACATGCCTAATATGCTTGATTTTATTCATTTCTAGCAATTAAAAAAGACTGACAGGCTTAATGAAACAGGAGTAAAAGCATCTTTCATAGGTTCCTGCATTTTTGATCTTTCTGTCTATTGTGGGAAATAATGGTACTCCACACTTTTGGCTGCCTACGCCTCTTCAAAGGAGTAAATCAAGGTGGTTCAACTGTTCAGAGTTATATCAGAATTAACATTCAAATGATTAAACTGGGGATTTGGAATACTATAGTGAGCAACCAATGCTTGTCCCTTCTGTTAAGGATTACAATATATAAAAGATCAAAAAATGTAGTCACTTTTAAAAATGAACATAGGCTTTGGAGACACACAGGCCAAGGACCAAGTCCTGGCATGCATTTACTCCCCTAATTAAGTTCAGAAAGGTACTTCTATGATTTTTCCTCCACTGTTAGAGTAGAAAAATTAGATGTTGTTGCAAGGAAATGTTAAAGTAGCAAATATATAATACTAACTATATATTATGTTCACTAGCTTTTTTTTCTCTGTTTTATCAGTAGCTTGTAATCATTAGAGATGATTTTTTTTTTTTGGATGAGAGGTTTTTCATTGGGGAAATACATAGTTTTAAGAATTCACTCTTTCCTACCTAGTATATGCTGATGACCATCTAATGCATTGTGTAAACTACTTAGTCTCATTTAAACCAATTTCTTATTTTTCCTGAATATATAACATATATTCTTGATTTTTATCACTGTAGACACAAAAGTAGCTAAAGTGAAGTTAGTGTTCAATAAATGTTTAATAACTAACAAATTTATCAATTATGCCAATTTTTCTTAAGAAAAGTAAAAGATAATGGATAAGGCACTGAACTTGGTATAGGAAGACCTGGATTGGAATTCTGATTGGAATTCTGATATAGTCATTTCCTATTCTACCTGGAGCAGGTTATATCACCTTTCCAAGCCTAAGTGGTTATAAAACTTGGAAATCAATACTTCATAACATACTATTGCAAAATTGTGTCATATAGATATTCAAAGAGTACCAGATAGCTCTAAGTCAAGATGTTGATGCCTCCACCATTATGTATATAAAACATTCTGCTATGCATTTTTAAAATATGCAGAATTAGAGCAAGCATTCATACATAATTTCTGAGCTTGTGCTCAGCATATTGTTTTGGCCAAAATGGCAAGAAAGAAAGATCTTGCCTGTAAATCCTCCCTCTGATATGTACTACTTTCAGTTTAACCTACAGATGATCTAAGGAATCATAGGATGTTCCTAATCCAGGATAATTATTTGCTACCCTACACAGAGTCCAGAGTTAGCTATTTTTTTAAATTTCTAATTTTCTTATCTACTCTTCCAATGTTATCACCAGTTATCAAATCTTCTTTGAAACTTCCACAAATGTTAATCTTTACCCTCTGACTCCTTCACTGAATTGCATCATACTTTCTAATCTCTTATTTGTTCTTTTTTGAGTCTTTTTGTTTCTCCTTTATGCCTTTTACGTTTCATGTGACCACCAAGTTACTGTCCTCTCTTAATACTGGCAAGAAATCAAATCACCATCCATCTGCTGAGCATAAAGTTTATGGTTCCATTGCATTTTCATGCCTTGGTTCTGCACTCTAATAGCTAACATTTCATAGGTGCATTTCTATTTCTATTTTGAGTCATTTCATTTTTATTGGGCTAAAAACAACAAAAGCAAGTATATGTATCAAATATAATCTTTAAAATGTAAAATATGTATTTGGTGAATATTTTACAGAGGGCCACAAATAATTGGTACAGTGAGTTAAATGGGACCAAAATATACTCACATTAGTAGGTAAGATGTATCAATAAACTTCAGATTGAGATTAGAAGAGAAGCAGCCCAAAATTATTGGCTGATATAAATTTAGTATTTACTATGTATTATATACTGATAGTCTTTCATAGGCAATATTTCATATAATGCTCATAGTTCTACTGAGGTAAGGCATTTGTTCAAGGTCAGAAATCCAGTTAAATAAAAAAGCAGGTGTGCAAAAATCGGGTCCCTGCTATTCTGGATACCTCAAAGGATGACCAATTTCAGTAAAACTAAGCAATAACAAGTGAAAAACTATGTATAAGAAAAAGCAAATCTTCATATCTCTTAACTCTTTATATCTATTATCTCATATTAGTCATGCATGAGCAAAAAATATTGATCAATGATAAAGAAGCATCCCATTATTTGAAGATTTATATAAAATTTCCTTTTATGAACATATTGCAAAACATATCCCCTGACCTCAATGCAGGCCAATATATAAAATTATCATAAATGAATCGCTAAATTGAAATGAAGATATATCCCTGAGCGAAAGACACAATTTCAGAGCTGAAATTCATACAGTGCACCTCATTTCATCATAGGAAGGACACAAGCTTAGGATAATGTCCATTATTTAATTAATTATATTAAATAAACGAATGTTCTCTTATTATACTTGCACATAGGACAATTTATGGGCTTAATTCTATGCTATTCCTAATCTTTAAACTTTTAAATATTTTTATTATAAGTCACTCAAACAGTATAACATTTCCTCTCTTCTTTTTCTCCCTCTCTTCTTCCATTTCTTTGTTCTGCATTCTGAGTTTCAGTAGTCATAATGGGCCAAACACTATGGGAAGCAGCAGAATTGTCATTTTCTATTCAACTGATCAATTACCCAAGATATTAATTTTAAAATAAGGTTACGTGTGAATCAAATATATCTAAATATGTTCTCCTGGAAGAAATATTCTGTCTAGAAGATTAGGAAAACTTTATGATTCCTTAGATTTATTCTTTTAATATCCCTATACCATAGGATGTGATATTATTAGAGGGAATATACAATGCCTTATTATAGCTTTTACATTTACTGTATCTCTTAAATCCATTTATTATACATAAATTTAATTAAGTTGCATGAGGGGAAAGGGTTTTCTGAAGACAAGAGAACATACATTTTCCATGACCCTTTAAGTAATCCAGAACCATTAAAAGTTTTATGGGAGTAGGTTCAGCTTTAAAAAAAATAAAAAAAAAAACAATACAAAACAGAAGAAAAATCCAATAATGCAGCATGAGCATAGGCACTGGACCTATGTCCCAATGACTTTGTGAACTTCAGTAAAGAACAGTTTAGCTCTGAACTATAAGTGGTTGTACACATCTTCCATACATCGAGCAAATTACTAGCTATTTGGAAAGTACAATATATTGGCTTCTAGTCAGAAGACAAACACTTAATGTGGGCAACATTGCCAAATTCCTCTTTCCTCTATCCCACTTTTCTTAGAGAATGTGATTAAGTGACCAGTTTCCATGCCAGCTAGATGCTTAAGAGCATCAAAGGTCCTCTGTCAGGATTCAGAACTTGATATGGCTCAGAAACCACTATGCTAATAGATAACCTCCTCAACATTATAAATCAAAACCTCATGGCCACACTAAAATTCTTTAAGCTAGTATCAATACCCTGTGGTTTATAAAGTACTGTTAGCCAATCTCTGGAGAATGGTTGAGGTTGGAATAACACAAAATTCTGCTCTGGTTTGGGTGTGTAGCTACTTTTCATAATTCAGAGTTATTCATCTGTAGCAACAGCCAATTCTTTCTACCTTCATTATCTTCACTGGTTTCATTTTAATTGAAGCTTTAAGAGAAAGGAAGAGGAGGTTTCATGCATTGAGGTAGAAACACAGAAATTATTAGGAGGTCACAACAGACATTTCACTATTTTGCACTGTTCCTATTACCTGATGATTATAATTGCAAAGAGCAAAAGCCCTCCTATATAATTTAAAATCTTGGATTTTGAAATTATAATCAACATCTCAAAATCTACAACTGGACCACTATGTTTTAAAGTTCTGTTGAAGTCCCTTTAAGAAACATCTCAAGTCTTAGCAGCACATACACGCAGGCACACATAAATACAAACAAAGTAAAAGGTTAATCAAACAATATTTTCCTTTATTATATGCAATGGTTTTTATTTTACATTCTAGTACATTTTATTTTTCAAATACTGTTGATATTCAGCATATTTTCTTCAGGATCCTCTAACATACTGTTTCTTGCAATCTAAAGGCACTGTATGTTTTTAATGTCTATGTCTTGATCTTCTAAGACTTTTGCAGGAATTACTCAAGAGACTTTTGGTATACAGATTTAATTTAAAAATTTCTCTATAAACATGAAGCTCCAATTAAGTATTAATGGTATTATAATTATTAAAATGTGAAACAACAAGGAACAAATTGTTTTATTCCTCTCCTTATATCCATTGATTCTCTAATTAAAAAAAAATAGTAGGCATTGTCTTCCTGTGTTCAAGATATTATGCTAAGGCCCTAGATACAAAAGAGTCATGATACTTAAAAATGTAAATATTTTTTTCTAATCAAAATATAGCAAAAGACAAGAAGTATATTTTAGCAAAACATCCCAAACTACTAATTTCTTCATAATCTTATTAATTATAGCACTTTTCATCCTGAAATAACTATAATATGGAACTATAATTTGATAATTATTATGCCTATGCCAAAAATTCCTAATTCTTAATGTGTGGTAGTATAGAAAGTCCTTGTTTTCACTAATTAATTTGAAACATTTTTGATGATGTCTACATGGACATGTAAGATGATGTCTATATGGATAGGTAAGATGATGCTTGTAGGAAAAAAAAGAGCAATAATTTTTAATTTCTATATATCTAAGAATATATGCCAAAGGAAAAATGTCAATGATGAACTTTAATGTATCACCAAAACTTTGAGAGATGGAATGGCAGACATCAAGAATTTAATTTTCCTCCTAATTCAGAAATCTTTTCTAAAGTATCTCTGAAAGTAATTTAATCAATGATGATTTTAAATTAACATTTTTCTAAAAAAAATATGGAGAAATGTACCCAAAGTAGGATTTGATTGTAATTGCTTATATTGAAACCAGACAACAACTCGAAAAACAGTTGTCTTTCAGAAAGTGTTCTACAGAAGTGGATGGAAGGTCACTGGTCACTACCCTCTCTAGTCCTTCATTAAGGGGGAGAATTTAAAAAACACTCTTAAGTAATTCCTGCAACAATAATCACTTTTGAAACTTCTCATAGCTCATCATGTAAGTCATATCATGTAATGTCTACAATATCTTAATTTCTGTCATTCTGAAGGAAGATATGATAAAAGATAGATCTTATTTCTAACTAGAGAATTCTATAGTTTGAGAGACTAGATCCTACAACAGTCAAATAATTGAATCAAGAGCATTGCTAAGATCATATAACTTATAAGAAACAAGAAACTTTGAATAGCTTCTCAGGTATTAAGCTAAATAAAAGAAAAACTTTGAATTCCTTTTGATCCTCATGGCAATACTACAGGAATTGTCTTAGCATTCTGATTTCATATCCACAAGCAGGGCGTAGTCCTAGTTATCTTTTTGATTTTGTCAAAAGCAATAATAGAGCCCTATTAAATTTTATCAATATAGATTCATTAACTTAATTTTCCATCCAAAAAATTAACTTTTTCTACTGAATTTGCTCAATTTTATGTTAAATATTTATATATTTGGCTTATTATTCTCACCATAATCTGGGTGTGGGAAAAAAAACCCACAATGTATCCATCTTTCTTCTTTGTAATAAACCCTGATGTTATTGTTCAACTTCTATGCATCTCTTCTTAAATAAGTATTACATCCATCCCCAGCAAGCAACATTTGTAGTACCAGGGGGAAGTAGTCATTCAATCAAACATAATTAAAATCACTGAAACTATTATTTTTCACTATGTATCAATCATTGCTCTGCAAGAAACATTTAAACCATTCAGTATATTTAAAACAAAGGCAATTTAATACAGGGAATTTATTACAAAGGGGATAGAATTTTTGAGAACCAAACAGATTGGTGAGATAACACAGTGTGTAGTAACAGCAGGAAGCCACAAGTACTCCTAAGTTGAAGGAATAAAAGGATAAGGCAGTAAACACAAGTCCAAGAGCTAACTATCAGTTGGAAGCTAGCACAAAAGGCTTCTAGTGCGAGCTGGATAAGGTCCTGGACACCGCTTAAAACAATGAAAGACAGGAGAGGGGAAATACCCTAGATTTTTACTTTGTAATGCTCTCCCTCCTTCCCAAAATACTTTCCATTAGCCAGTCACAGTCAGATGGTGCTAGCTCCATCTCCTATTCCCAGACACTTAGAACAGCCGAATGATAAAGGATTCACCAGTACAACAGGCCCACAACTGGCTGACACATACCATGATATGACCAATTTCTTAAATTCTTTAGAAGTCAAGTGTTACAGAATTAACTTATTTCATGAAGCAGTTCAATTACAAAACCAATCTATTCAAAATAAGTAGTATATTAACATGATTTGGTACAAAGATTTATACAACAAAATGAACTTTTCAATGATTGTGAATTAAGAAAAAAAAATTGAACTATGTGCATGATGCATGTCTGTAATCCCAGAGGCTTGGGAGGCTGAGGCAGGAAGACCATAAGTTCAAAGCCAGCCTCACCAACTTAGTGAGTTCCTAAGCAACTTAGTGAACCCTGTCGCTAAATGAAAAATAAAAGAGGGCTGAGGATATGGCTTAGTTGTTAAGCACCCTTGGGCTCAATCTCTGGTATCAAAAATGAATAAATAAATTTAAAAGGGTCTAAATCTCCAATGGCAAATATAAATTTATCTAGAAAGGTTAAAATATTATGTTGTTACTTAATTAATAAAGGCTGTATATTAATATACTTGACAATACATCATACTACAGAATAGTTCTGAAAAACCACTATGCCACATTAAGAAGCTTACTTGGAATATGCAAAGTATTCACGTGTAGGAACAACTCAACAATGAAATACTTTCTAATGATATTCTCTAAGTACAGCATAATGCATTTTTACTGCAATAAGTAATTCTGCATTTTTATACATAAATCATTTAAATTACTATAGCCAATAGTATGCATTCAAACCAATACTAATTAATACAGTTTAGTCAAAAGGCAAAATGTATTGGACAAACATGCTGAGAAATAATAAATAATTGTCATATCCATTTAGAAATATACTTGAAAAAGTTTTGTATGTTCCAATGAAAATGTTTCCTAGAACTGTGTTCTAGGCTGTAAGCAAAATGCTTCCGCTTATTACAATATCATAGTAGGGTATCATACAATTTCCATTCAAATTCAGTGCATTAAAATGACAGAGTTGTGTTCAGTTTTGCTAAAGTAAAAGAAGATATCACATTTAAGTAAAGAATCTCTCTTCCTTCCTTTGATTAAAGCATGACAAGCAGATAATAGGATATTTTGAATTCCTATCAGGAAGATGGCTAAAAATGCACAAAATTCATACAGAAGGGTTTGAATGAGAAACAGATTGAAAAATTTAGCTTAAAAATGACATGTAATTTAAAAATCTGCAGGCACAAGGAGGATATAAATGAGGATGTTCACACTGTTGTTTCCAAAGAATGTTAACCATTTTCAACTTGTTTATACAATAGTATATGTTAATAGGGTAAGAATAAAGCAACTGATTGACAGTACAGTAATGTCAATATTCTATGTAACAAAAAAAGTCATCTAAAATTTACATACTTTTCCAAAGTAATGTTTGCCCCACTCCTCAGTTCTACACACTCTGGTTCCTAAAATAGAACCAATGTGGTTCTACCATCTTCTGTTCTCTGCTGTCATCCACTGACAAAGTAACTCATATCTTCTATGCAGTATAAATGCAACTTGAAAACTATAAAAAAGTTGATGTGTCCACACAAAGCTTAACAAGTTTTGTTATAAATAAAATACTACATGTACTACATGATGTAGTGATCAAAGTCAATATTTAATTAGTTAATGGAAATGCTCTGTTTATATAAAATTAATGTCCTTTAGATGCTCATGAATTTACTTAAAACCAAAGTTTAGGCAAGGAAAGTATATATTATTACATTGAGTATATTCACCATGAAATATTTTATCAAGAAGGTCCAAATAGTTCAAGAGAATTCTTCAGAGATTTAGCAATGAAAAATATTATTGACTAACCTTAAAGGACAAAGTTAAAATAATAAAGATGTTGAAATTTTTAAATGGAATTTCACTATAAATTCTCTATTCAAATTTAACAGATTATATTATTTGCATGATAAAGTTAGTAGATCATAGAATGAATTTCCTTTGAGTTGTAGCTCCACTTAAGGAAAGTTTTGTTTTCTGTGATTCTCTTCTTAAAAACAGACATTCTGGCACTTAGAAGATGAAAATGTATCATTTGACCTTTAAACTTCTGTTTCATTAATGTAACCACAAGCAACAGAGTCACTGACTGGCAGGCTTGCACTTTAAGGCCTTTACCACTTAAAGTTATTTGATAACTGTTATACCAACATTTGTTTTTTATTAGACACTTTGGGAAACATGCTACAATAAAAACAATATATTGCGTAAACCTTGATAAATAACATCTTGTAATTCAGTTAAATATTCTCTTAACACTGGATTCATCTACTTTGATGGGAAGGGGGTGTATATTTGGAGGGTAGATTTTTGGTTTGCTTTCTAATGAGTTTCAGGTTAATGCCAAATATGATGCTGAGCATACCAGTAAAAAAAAAAAAAAAAAAAAAAAAAAAAAAAAAAAAAACTAGAATATAACTCTGTAAGTTTATTCCTGATGAAAAATATGGCACCTAAATTGCCCACGCTATATGAGTCCTTAGGCCATACATGTTTTGGTCTTGAACAAAGACAACACCAAATGCAGAAGTCAAGAAAAATATCTGATATTACTTAAAGTTGCTTTAATAGAGATAAAATTTGTTGTAAATAAATAGGTTTAATTATTTTTAAACCTTTGGGCAATGTAAAAAATTGAACAATTGGATACATCCTAGATAAATTAATATGAACAAGTTGCTTTGAGTAAAAGGTAATGCAGATAAGATTTCTGTTTCATATTACAAAAACTGATTGTTCATCAAAAAAGTAAAATATAATTGGTTCAAAACATCATTGAGAAGAGACAGAGATTCTATTTGCTTTAAGAAGTTTTAAAAGTCAAAATTTTCCTAAAGATATTACAAAACTCAGGATAGAGCATATAAATGGATGAGGTACACTGCTCAGAAAGTAAACAAGGACTGCACCAAACCAACAACATTGGAAAGATATTGTCCCCACATGTCAGGGAAGCTTCACTGTTGGAAGCAGTGAGTTCTCCTGGAAGCAGAATGTGGCTCCAGCTATTGTAATTAACCATAGTATCTGATGGATTGTTCATTAGGAAAAAAAAATGCCAAGTAATATGGTGAAAAGATAAGCCATCTACCAAATCCCTTAGGTTGAAAATGGTACTGCTTTCCACACATAAGCAATATGCCACTACAGACATACATATTGCAGCTCCCATGATATGTGTTTTCAGCCCCTGAAGGTAGTATTTTGTCTTTATCACTGTTATTCAAACTTCTAAAAGAAACAATATAAAAAGTAATTATGTGTTTAAATTATATTCTCTATGTGACAATGTTATGACCAACAATGAAGTTATTTTACTATGTGTAATTTGAAAACTTGTTACTTTTGTATATACAACAGTATTCATAACAAAGATAACATATTATTAAAACATAAATTAGTGTATATTAGAAATTATAATAGCACTCTGCAAATTGAGACTCATGTTTCAAGATGTATAAGCCATATACCACACCCACATCATTAAATTTAAAATATGTTGCATGATTCAAACAGAAATATATACCAATTTCTTTCACTTCTCACAAGCCATGTATCCTGAATTTGTGTAACCTACACTTATAAGCCAACTACCACCCAGTGGAGAGAAAGAATATCTTTCAGGAAGATTTGAGGTATATGTCAGGTGGGGGTGTCAGGGGAGAAGGGAGGGCAATGGGAAATGAAGGAATAGAGCATTTAGCCTTGTTTAGATTCAGGCACTACTGATCATAAATTTGTATTTTCACAGGAAAGGAAATGTTTCCAGAAGCTCATTCTGCAATGTTGCTTAGGGATAAAACCAGGCTAGGATGTTCATTAATGACAAACCATTTCAACATTTAAGCTCAGAGAAAGGAGAAGAAGGGATTGGGGGAGAAGTAAAACTGAAGACCAGGAGGGAGAAAGGCTGGAAGAAGAGGTGGCAGCAGGTTGGGGAGGGTGAGAAGGCAGGAGGGGGTCGGGGGAGATAGTGTGTACACACATATGAGTGACAGTGTGTGGAGCAGAGGAGTGTATGTGTTTTAAACAGCAAGAATCTGAACGTGAGAGGGGTCGGTAGAGTACAGAAGTGCCCATGTGTGCTAGGATATGAAAGAGCATGTGAAGGAGTGCGTTTATAAAACTAAGATTTATGAGGGTGAGAAATGGTACTTAGGAGGAAAGCGGGAACATGCATGTGGGTGTGACAAGGGTGGGGAAGAGCACGGGGAGAAGGATGTGGGAAATGGGAATCAAAGAGGGAAGACAAGGCACAGAGTGAGGACACTAACAAGAATGAAAAATTAAGGGAAAGGGAAGGGTGAAGAAAGGAGAGGATAGGGTTAAACAAGTGGATAAGAAATAAAAGTGGAGGAGATTAAAAGGGGAGGAAACAGAAAAATAGAAAACGGATGAAAGAAGGCAAAGAGTAAGACGGAGGTGGAGAAAATGGTAAAAGAGAGGAAGGAAAAAGAAGAGAGGGGAGAAACCGGAAGAAAGAAAAAGAAAGAAAGCTAAAGAGGGAGAAAAATTGAGCCTGAGTGTCCAAGTGAGAGGGAAAAATAAATGGAGCAGAGAGCCAGCACTTTGACAAAGTCGCTTAGGCTAGAGTGAAATAGAAACAAACCTGATAAACTTGTCAGACTCTCGGAGAGTACCCCATGACAGTAAAACAGAGACCTTGTGAATTGAGTTTCAAAGTGGCACCTGCTCCTCCTTCCAAACCTGACACTTCACTCAACCCCGGGCTACTTGGCTTCCCAGCAAAGTGCTTTAGCATCCTAAGTCTAGCTTACTACCTGCCCTGGCAAAAAAAAAAAAAAAAAAAAGAGGCTTGGATTCTGGGAAGAATCAGCACCGGGATTTCTTGAGATGTGGTCTTTTGATTAGTGAGCACCACCAGTATTACTAAGAAGGTAAAGAAGGTGGAAAGAGAGAAAGAGAGACTGAGACAAGTACGAAAAGAAAGCCGTTCTTCCTACCTAAGCACCGCCGTGTCCCCTTTTCTGACCATCATGTTGTCCACGGTCGCCCAGGGGAAGTCCACACTCTGTCCAGCGGGGAGGCAGGAGGGTAGCAGGCAGCACAGGCTGAGGAGCACCGCCGCCAGCCACTGGTTCGAGCAACAAGCACCCTGCACCAACAGCATCATGTCCATCCCTGCTAGGGCTGCTCACTCTCCAGCAGCTTTCAGCTCGCACTCCCCCACCCCCTGGTGCTGGCGAGTCTTCCCGGGAACCAGGCGGCGCGCCACAGATTTTTTTTTTTTTTTGAGTGGGTGGGTGGGTTTCTTTTCTTTCTTTCTTTCCCCCCCTCCTAGTTGTCGGGTGTTGTTTCTTTTTTCTGTCTGTCCTCCTCCTCCTCCTCTTCACTTTCCCTCCCTCCCTCCCCTCCCACCCCCTGGCGCCACACTACACCTCCTCTCGGTTGCTTTTGGCCGAGTCCGGAGTGTGTCTAATTCTCGGGCGGCTCGCACACCATCTAGCGAGGAGGCGAGCGCGCCGGCGAGTGAGGGAGGAGGCGCGGCGGCGGCAGGGCGAGCGGCGGTGGCTGCAATCGCAGCAGCAGTAGCAGCGGCAGCAGAGGCAGAAGCAGCGCGGGGCGCAGCGGCGGCCGCCGGCCCCCGGGCTCGCGCGCGTTGCCAAGCGGCCGTTTCCTTAGCAACCCCGCCCGGGGATTGAGGATGGAGCAGGGAGGGGGGGAAATGAAAGGGGGAAAAAAAAGATTGAAAAGAAAAAGAAAAGAAAGAAAACGAAAAAAAAATTCCGAGGAGGTATATCACAATTGTGCAAACTGAGGAGGAAAGAGATGCACATAGACGGAAGGTTTCCCTCACTGTCGTAAGCGCTAGAGGGATGCTTTGCTAGAAAAGTGTACCGGGGCTGGGGTGGAGAGAGCTGAGGGGCGCTTTCCTTCCCCTCTTCGGTGCGTTTTATCTCCTGAGGCACCGTAAGTTTTAAGTCTTCTAAGTTGTGGTCGGCGCCATCATGACGCCGAAGACTGTAAGTTGGTTTTTGTTACTGTTTTGTTTTTAATCTTGCCTGGGTGGTCTCGCGCTACAGTTAAGAAGCTGCTAACTAGTTTTCTTTTTACTCCTTTTCTGGAATTTGAAGGGACGGTGTGGCAGGGAGCCGATTTTTTTTTTTTTTTCGGGGACACGAAGGGGTGCGAGGCCTTGCGGTAGAGCAGCTGGCGAGTCTGTCCGGTCAGCCCATATGGATTGGAGGACGCCTGCCCTTCTCTAGGCGTCTTGACACACACACGTGTGGTGTGTGTGTGTGTGTGTGTGTGTGTGTGTGTGTATGTGTTAGAGAGAGGGAGAGAGCAAACGTGTGTACGTGTGTGTGTGTGTGTGTGTGTGTGTGTGTGTGTGTGTGTGTGAGACAGCGAGTAGTACGCGCGGGGCGCGAGCGCAGAGCTTGTGTGCGCGCGGCACGCAGGCGCGCTGGGAGGGACAGGGCGGGCTGTGCTGGGATGCAGTGTTGGAAGGAGACTGCAATCAAGTGTTTTAATTGTGTAGAGCTAGTCAGTTCTGTTATGTAAGAAGCAGTTTAACAGTTTAACCCGTTTGCGTCTATCAGACGGAATGATCAGCTCATCCGAATCCAGGCAGGGCAGAGTTATCGGGTTTAACGAGTCACAGAGTTTTATTTTTTAACAACCTCAAAACCGGGTTGGAACAAGCTTTCATCTCAGGGGGCGCAGAGCTGCAATCTCCGCTCTTCAAGCCTCAGCCCCTCTGCTGCTTCTCTAGGCTGTTGCAAGCCGCCGTCCTGGCCCAGGGCAGAATGGGGTACCAGACAGGGAACCGACCCTTACTCCTCCCGCTTTCTTTTCTTTCCTACTTTAACTCATTTTCAGATTCAAGATCCTTTAGCTATTCCGGGCCATTTACAAATCAATGAAAGAACTGATGCTGGAGTCCATAGCAGTTCTGCCCATCAATCTTGTTCAGTGAGGAGTTCGGGAAGCAGAGGACCCAAGTGGAGAGAAACAAGTAGTTAAAAATAAATTAGCCCCTCCTTAATTCTTTTCCTCCCCCACCCCTCCGCCTTTAGTAGTGTTTCAAAAAGATATTCTTCGCCTCGCCCCAGTCCTTCTCCTCTTAAACAATATAGCTGCCTTGCACATCCTAACTCGTTTTTCATAACGCTAGCAGGATCCTTTGGCAAAGCGCACCGAAGCAATAATCTCTGCAGGGGTCAGCATCCGGCTTCCTCCCCAGCCCGAGCTCTTTATGAGGCAGGCAGGGAGTCGTTTTGCTTGGTAGTAGTGGTACTCAGAGTGATTTTTATCGCCATGCATAAGGACGTTTGGGAAAAGGGAAGGCTTCCCATCACCTGTGACCACCCAAACTGACTGATATCTAAGAGCCCCTAACCAACAACACTTCCCTGCTAAACTAACACTCCAAGCTTAGCAATTAACCAAGAGGTTTGCAGCAGGAGTTGCTGATGTTATTAGTATTCAGGCTTAATTCTTGAAACCGGCTCAGATTGAAAGTGCAATAGTATGCAGCCGCATTTTGAAACGTCAATAAAATGTTAGTCATTTGCGGATGAATGAAAACATTTTCTTTACCGTCTGGTGTGCTAGGGAAATAATTGTCAAATGACAGACTCTTGCTAATATTGATGCCAAATACCTAGATAACACTGTCATCTGGTTAACTGAATTTTTTTCCTTCTAGCGTGGTACACTGATAGTTAAAGCTTAAAATTATCTAGAGCAAACGAAGGATTAGAAGAATTGACATGTCGTATACATGGGCAAAACTATGGAATATTATTTAGTATTTTCGCTAGAGATGAATTAGATCTGGATAAAGAGAAGCAGAAGGCACAGCTTCCGGCATTGTGACTCACTTTAGTGCTATTTTATGCAGAGATGGGGTTGCCAGCCTTTTCTAATACAAGCTATGAAACGCATCCTTTCCTAACTGTTGTTTCCCTGGGATCTGACATCTTCAGTGTCAACGGGGGTGGGGACTGGGAAAGAAGGAGGAGGGATTTCTGTGACCACGGATGAAGCTTTGCAGCAGTTTTAATATGTATAACAACCCTTCAAGCTTGTAAACGGAAACTGGAGCCACTTCTATTTAAAGGCAAAGAGTTTATTTTCCTTATTTCTAGTTTCTATCTCAGCTTCTATTCATTGATCAAAAAGCACTTAATTCTCACAGAACACAACCCAAAGAAGCAATAACAAACCTAGTTTACAGTTGCATAGAGCATTGGAGAGATTATTTACAGGTAGGTCAGTGCTATTTGAAGTGAGTGCAAGAATGTTGGATGGGGCAGCCCCTCTTGCCCTGTATACTTCTGCTGTCCTCTGACTAGAGAGGAAAATGATTTTAAAAGCCTTTTATGACATTCTTTCCCCTTGACCTTTCTAAGGGTATATATCTGAGAGGATTTTACAGGGTTTCCAGTATTTGCTTTTGAGGTCCCAGAGTTCTTCCAAGCAGAAACATAAATCCTGGAAGTCTTGGCTCCTTTTTGAGGAAAAACCAGAACAAAAACAAATAACCACAACAAAATGAAAGAAAACCTCCTAGTATCAAGAATAGATAATAGGATTGTTTAAAAAAATCTCTTAGATGGTTAAGATTGTCTTGGATGTAATGGAATCCATCCTCAGTCAGAATTTTTAGAAATGACATTGCTTTTAATTCTTCTTTTATAATTAGGTGCTTTCCTTTGTTTTTAAACTTCAACTTCTAATATTTGAAGAAATATAATAATCTGTATGGAATTAGTTTGGAAGGAGAAAGGTGGAGACTGATTGTGATAGCTTTCTATTCGGTTATGTAGATTGATTTACACTCTTTTCTTCCATGCCCTCTGACTGGTATTTTGAACATTCAGGAGTGTTGGGCAGGGTAATATTGTAAAGCTGTGTTAGTTAATAAGCCTGTTTTTATTCAGTGGTATAAACGAGATTATTATTACCAAAACATAAAATATAAATTCACATTTTTTCTTGATAATGAGTAAAGCCATATTCATATTTCATATTATTACTGTCTAGGCATGAGAAATTTTAGGCAAGACAGGACCCAAGATCTAATGAAAAGAACTAATGAGAGCATTTTGTAATTTCTGAAGGAAGTCAGTCAGGGTACACTTAAAAAAAGGACATATGAATAATAAAACTCGGTAAATTGGCCTATAATTGATTCTCTATTTGAATTAAACTGGCTTAAGACTGGAGCACCTTGACAACTAAAACTGATCATTAGTGATGGTTTTCAAATCAGTATGAGATGTATAAAACTTGGCAAATTTGTTGAGAGATTTCTCAACCTAGACTTTTTTGACATTTTGGGC
Organism: Ictidomys tridecemlineatus; assembly: GCF_052094955.1. Classification (NCBI taxonomy): domain Eukaryota; kingdom Metazoa; phylum Chordata; class Mammalia; order Rodentia; family Sciuridae; genus Ictidomys; species Ictidomys tridecemlineatus. The sequence goes on from NC_135487.1 coordinate 56,972,948, forward strand.
TAGGTACTTGTAGGAATTGCCCCAAGCAGTGGAAAATGTTTAACATTATTCCCTGCCTCTACACTAGATGCCAGTGATACCAGTAGATGGCAGTAGTTATGATAATCAGAATTTCTCCTGACTTGATACATGTTTTGTGGATTGGGGGCATGGATAACTGGATCACCCCAAGTTACAAACCATTCTGGTGTAGGTTACTTTCTAGAAATATATGCTATCTTCTCCTTGTTGACAAAATAACGAAGCAGATTTTTGGTCCAAAAAACACAACTAATTTGAATTCTGTAGCTCCAAAATCATTTCTCCTCATCAGTTCACTCTCTGCATTTACCCTTATGTATAATCAAGTAGCCCAGATCAGCACAGATGCAATAAATTTAATGACAGAACATAAAAATATGTTTCTATGATTTTTTTCATGTATGGTAGGAGACCTTCTCAAGACCACAATTACAATATACAATTACAATGTCTTCTGTATTTTTAGAATACATTCTTTAGTTATGCATGGTTTGGTTTTAAATGCTGTTGTAAAGGAGGGTTACATTTAAGCCAGAATTGAATTGATAGTTCTCATTTTTAAAATAACTTGTCATTTTGTGGTTTTCAAGTAAAAGTAAATGGTGAGCTTGTTTCCATCCAGAACTCATTTAAGTCTTGGTATTCTTTATATTGTGGCAGTTGCAGGGTATGCACTCTTGGAGATGGCTGTTGAATAAAGGAGAGGAAAAACAAAGTCATTTCACTATTGAATCATGCTGTTTAATAATCATAGTTTATTTCACTCACTTTTCAGTTATTTACCATCTTTTCTATTAACTATCAGTTCTAAGGGTAAACAGATTTGGGGGTTTGTATTTTCAGCTTTAAAGGGACTTGTTAAGTTCTGCAAAAGCTACTGCTAAACCCTTCATTGTGAATCTTAACAAGATCTTTTTCTTCTATAGCAATTCCTTTCCTTTGGTCTTTTCTTCATCTCTGTATTCCTGCTCCACTTCCATCCCCTCCTCATTAGGCAATTCCTCAGGAACCAGCTCTAGGAGAGCCTAAATATCTATCCTCATCCATAATGGAGTTAAAGGTGTTTGCCATCTCAGCAACAGCCAAGTTGATTTTTTCAACTTCCACTCTCTCTCTCTTTTTGGCAAATACTTTGAAGTGATGGACAAACTTCACCTGTGTCTTTATTGATGCTGTCACAGATGTCACAGTACTTCTGCAATTGCATCATTGTCTTCTCATTGTCTTCCTTAGTTGTAGCAATAGTCTGGGCCAAGGTCCTCCTCAAGTAATAGACCTTATAGGCTTCTATAACACCTTGATCTTGGGTTGGATCCCAGAGGTGTTGTTTTGAGAAAGAAATACCATTTTGAATGTTGGAAGGTTAATAACCACTTAAAAGAGGATGTTGGGAGCTTTATTAATAACAAACAAAATTTTGAAAAGTGTGTTATTCTCCCAATACTGCTTGTCCGTTTTGCTGGCTCATCGATTTAGGAAGGCATCTTGGAAGAGAAGCTGAGTCATTAAGGAGTTCATATTACTCCTGTAGTACATGGGCAGTAAGGACAATCCTTGTGGACCATGCATTCACACTGTGCCAGACCACAGTGTTTTCTATCTGTAGCCTAAAACTTTGTCCCCAAGCAAGAATGTTATCCTGGTTTTCATATCCTTAAAACCTGGCAGTGACTTGATCTCTTTGTGGTTGAAAATACTTTCAGGGATCCATATACAAAATGGAAAGTTTCATCCATTTGCAGATTTATTGTGGCAAGTAACTATCCCCAAGGGTCAGTTTCCTAAAATTCTTCAGATCCCTCCTACACATCATCACTTGCGCTCATCACTCCTTTCATTTTATGTAATGAATAAAACTTTTTGAATCATTTAAACTACTCAGAGGTAGCAGTGAATTCAATGTGTTGGTCAGGCCCAATCCTGTATTTCATATTTTTATAATTTTTCATTTGTTCTAATGAGCTATACATGATAGTAGAATGTATTTTGACATATATGGAGTATAGCTTCTCATTCTTCTGGTTGTACATGATATAGAATTACATTGGTCATGCGATCAAATATGTACACATAGTAATGTCCACTTCATTCTACTATTTTTCCTATTCCAATTCTCCCTCCCATTCTTTCATTCCTTTTTGTCTAATTCAGTGTTTTTCTGTTCTTCCTTAACCTTCCCTCATTATGAATTAGCATGTGCATATCAGAGAAAACAATGGGCCTTTTTTTTGGGGGGGATTGGTTCATTTCACTTAGCATGATGTTATCTAGTTCCATCCATTTATCTGCAAATGTCATCATTTCATTTTTCTTTATGGCTGAGTAATATTCCATTGTATATGTAAACCTCATTTTCTTTTTCCATTTATCTCTTCAGGGGCACTTAGGTTGGTTCCATAGTTTAGTTGTTGTGAAATGAGCTGCTATAAGCATTGATGTGGCTGATATAAACATCACTGTAGTATTCTGATTTTCAGTGATCTCAAATTGCTAGAGATGTTGAACATTTTGTCATACATTTGTTGACTGATACTGTTTCTTCTTCTATGAAGTGTCTGTTCAGTTACTTAGTCCATTATTGATTGGGTTATTTGTTTTTTTGGTGTTAAAATTTTTGAATTCTTTTTGTATCCTGGAGATTAGCATTCAATCTGAAGTACAGGTGACAAAGATTTTCTCCCATTATGTAGGCTTTTTCTTCACATTTTTTATTGTTTCCTTGGTTGTGAAGAAGCTTTTTAGTTTGATTCCATCCTATTCATTAATTCTTGATTTCACTCCTTGTGCTTTAGTTGTTTTGTCAGGGAAGTCAGTTCATAAACCAATGTGATGTATGCTTGAGCCTACTTTTTCTTCTATTAGACTCAGGATCTCTGTTCTAATGCCTAAGTTCTTGATCTACTTTGAGTTGAGTTTTGTGCAGGGTGAGAAATAGGGGTTTAATTTCATTTTGCTACATATGGATTTTCAGTTTTCCCAGAACCACTTGTTGAAGAGGCTATCTTTTCTCCAAGGTAGGGTTTTGGCACCTTTGTATAATATGAAATGACTGTATTTATGTGGCTTTTCTCTGTGTCTTCTGTTCTCTAGCATTGGTCTTCATATCTGTCTTGGTGCAAATACCATGCTGTTTTTGTTACTATAGCTCTGTGTATAACTTCAGGTCTGGTATTGTGATGCCTCTTGCCTCATTTTCTCACTAAGGATTGCTTTGGCTATTCTGGGTCTCTTATTTTTCCAAATTAATTTCATGACTGCTTTTTTCTGTTTCTATGAAGAATGTCAATGGGATTTTAATGGAAATTAAATTAAATCTGTATAGTGCTTTTGGTAGTATGGCCATTTTGACAATGTCTGTTCTGCTATTCAAGAGCATGGGAGATCTTTCCATCTTTCTTCTAAAGTCTTCTTCAATTTATTTATTTAGTATTCTATAATTTTCATCACATTAGACTTTCACCTCCTTTGTTAGATTGACTCCCACATATTTTTTTTGAGGGTATTGTGAATGGGGTAGTTTTCCTAGTATCTCTTTCAGCAGATTCATCACTGATGTATAGGACTACATTTGATTTATGGGTGATAATTTTATATCCTGCTACTTTGCTGAGTACATTTATGAATTCTAGAAGTTTCCTGGTGGAATTTTTTTGGATCTTCGAAATATAGAATCATGTTATTGACAAAAAGGAATAAGTTAATTTCTTCTTTTCCTATTCATATCCCTTTAACCTCTTTCTTCTTTCTGTCTAACTGCTCTGGCTATAGTTTCAAGGATGCCAATCTGCATTTAAACATCAAAAATAGACTTTTGATTTGTCTGTGATTTTTATGTTGCTGAGAAAGTGCCTGGTCATTCAATCTAGGTCATCTCCATATTTAGTATAGGCTCTTCTCAAATTTTTATTAGTCTCATTGACTTCAATGAAGTAGATCCTTTAATGATTTCTATTACATTGTTCTTGTTTTTTAGATGATAAGTAAGGTCAAGTGGGATATGTCTGGCAAGCAATAACAATCACTGATTTTCTACCTTCATTGTCCTTAATCATTTTTAATTCTGTGTCCAGGTCAACCACTCAATGATGCCTTTTATGGCAACATTAACAGTAGATTTTGTATACCTAGAGGCCGTGATGAACAAAACAACATGTTTTAGTTAACCTTTACATTGCTGTGACTAAATGACCTCACCAGAATAATTTTAGAGGAGGAAAGCTTTATTTAAGAGCTTAGGGTTTCAGAGGTCTTAGTCCATAGAAGGCTGGCTCCATTCCTTGGGGCATCAGGTGAGGCAGAATATCATGGCAGAAGAGCATGACTCACATGATGATCAGCCAACAGAGAGAGATATTCCACTCCCAGATACAAAATATATACCCCAAAGCCACGCCCCCAATGTCCCACCTCCTCCAGCCACACCTTACCAGCCTTTAATCTCAGTTAATCCCTATCAGCGTATTAATTCACTGATTGGGTGAATTAACAACCCAATTGTTTCTTCTCTGAACTTTCTTGCATTGTCTCACATGTGAATTCTTGGGGGACACTTCACATCCAAACCACACCCAATGCAAGTTTAAATCAAGCACAAGAGAAAATGATGGAATCAAGAGACATTCTATACATGAAGCTATATGAGGCTGCTGCTGGCCTAACATGTCATACTAGTTTACCATAAACATTTTTTTTATAAGTACAGTCTAAAGTAATAAAAAGTATAAAATAAAAATACACAAACCAGTAACATAGGTTGTTTATTATCATTATCGGGTGTTATATACTATACATAATTGTATGTGCTAAATGTATGCAACTAGCAGCAGAGTGAGTGTTTACACCAGTATCACCACAAACATGAGCAATGAATTGCAGTAAAATATTATAATAGCTATGATATCACTAGGCCATAGGAATTTGTCCGCTCTGTTATAATTTTCTGGATCATCATCATATATGTGGTCTGTCACTGACTAAAACATCTTTATACAATACAGATGGGAGCAACACACACACATACACACAGATTTTTAAGAAATTGTCTCATGCAGTTGTGGAAAATGGCAAATCCAAAATCTGCAAAGTAGGATAGCAGGCTGGAGACCTAGAGTTGTATTGTGTTATAGCTGGAATGTGAGGGGAGTCTGGTGGCAGAATTCAGTCTTCCTCGTGGGACCCCAATCTAGTTTTTGTTAAGGTCTTCAACTGATTAAATGATCCCCCTTCTAAATGTGGAGGATATCCTGCTTTTCATAAAATCTATAGATTTAAAAATTAATCACATCTAAAATAACAACCTTCACAGCAATATCCAGTCTGGTGTTTAATAAAAGATTTGAGTACCAGGGCCGAGTGAAGTTAACACATAATATTACCCATCACACTTGTATACCTCCAGTTTACTCATGCTAAAGGGTAGCCCTTCCTCATCTTAGCTTAAAGTAAGAGAGTTTTTAATAATATCAACCATTGGCTATTTCTTTACTATATTTATTACTTCAGTACTATTTGATTCTTTTCAAGGCTTTCTTTCCCTTAAATAACATTGAAGCAAGCACTTAAGAAGAAAACTTTCCTTTTTTAGCGTATTATTCGAGTTTATTTTAAATACAGACTTCAAAAATTTTTTGCTATTTGAAACTACATTAAAACTATAATGAGTGCCAAACAAAACAGATTAGAATACTGAAGAATTCCTACTTAAAATGATAGTTAATCAAACCTAGTTCTGTTCGATTTTGTCAAATTCTATGAGCTGAATAAAATTATCAAGTATTTTTCAAAAAGATTTTTTTTTCCAATTTGAGGACTTATTTATCCTTTGACTTCTATCTCCCCATTTACTCCTCATCCTGGAATGTGAGGGGAGTCTGGTGGCAGAATTCAGTCTTCTCTTTGTGTGTTTGATAATCCCCCTTTTTCATACTACATAAAATAATATACATATATAATGCAACATTTATCAATGGTATTCTTCATATAAATAGAAAAAAATCCTAAAATTGTGTAGGCCCACAAAACCTCTAACAGCTTAAGCAATACTGAGAAGAATAAAAATACAAAGGTGGGTGCATCCCACTTCCACATTTTAAATTATACCCCAAGGCTATAGATATCAAAACAATATGTTAAAGGTTGAAAAATGGAAACATAAAATCATGGATGAGAAAGCAGATCAAGAAATAAATTCAAACATATGTGGTCAGCTAATTTTCAACAAGGGTACCAAGGGAAAAGGATAACAATCAGAAAAGGATAGGTTCTTCAATAAATGATGCAGGGAAAAGTGGTTTTCCATTTGCAAAGGAGTTCAAATTGGACCCTAATGGTATTTACAAAATTTAATTCTAAAGGGATAAAACACATAAATGTAGGATCTGAAACCATAAAACTTCTAGAACAGAATACAGGGGAAGATCTTGACATTAACCTTGATAGTGATTTTTTTTTTTTTTTTTTAGTTTTAATACCACAAGTTCAAGCTACAAAAACAAAAATAAATAAATAAACCAAATATCTCTAGAAAAGCTTTTCACAGAAAAAAAATCAACAAAATTTAAGGTAACATCCATAATGGGAAAATGTGTACAATCTTCATATCTAATAATCCAGATTTATGAAGAACTCTTATCATGCAATAGTAGAAAAATACAATTAAAAGTCGACAAGGGGCTTGAATAGACATCTCTTCAAAGAAGACATAAAAATGAGCAACAAGTACATAAAAAAGTACATAAGATTACAAATCATCATAGAAATAATTTTTCTGGATTTCATCTCTTTTATCATAGAATGTTACTTTAACCAATTTGTTCATTTCCACATTCCCACTGTAGAACATAATATCAGTGATGTCTGTAAGCAAAATAAATTTAGAGAAAAAAAAAACCTTTATGATGAATTTAATTGTAGAACTTCTCAGACTCAGTATGTATTTCAAAACAGGCAGGCTGTATTCATGTGATATCATGGAAATGGCTTTGGTTCTATTAATCTATTTTTTTGTTATCTATTGTTGTTGTGTGTTCATCAGAAAAACTTTGTGGCAATATAAATAAATTACAATGATGGGTAAGTACATTTAGTGAAAAGACCCCAAGGTTAGAAATGAAGAAAAGGAAATTTTCTTATGGATGTCCATAAATTTTAAATTGATACCTCTAGGTTAAATGATCTTTTCAACCAGAGTGAAAACTGAAATTGAGGACAGGAGACCTCAATTCATCTGGTTTTAGCTACTAAGTTGTGAAGGACCAAAGGTAAATCTGTTTCCTTAGATTCCATTTCAGCTCTTGCAATGCAAAAGAAAAGAATAATATGTAATCTCTAAGGCTACTTGTAGAATAATTGGAGGGACTAGATATTTTAATAACTGAATGATCAGCTTACTTCTATAAGATCATAGGTTACCATAGTCCTTGCCTAAAGAGATTTATTCTTGTACACTCAATACTTACTTTCTCTCTCTCATTTATTCTGGATATGATTGGACATGAACTATGGTGGCAAATGTTCTCGTTTTTATTCCTAAAAAAACAACAGTTCAGTCAATGTAAAGTGACAACTAAACTCAGTTATATTTTTTTTTCTTGGAGATTAAAGGAAAAAAATATCAGGGCCATGAGATGGGGATTTGTACACATGGATAAGTTATAAACAGTGGCAGTGTCAAAGCTGAAGTTGCAGGCTATTTCAAGCAACTTACCTAGACATACAATTTTGGTGGAAAACAAAATGTGTTTATCCTGATGCATATTATTTCCTGGCTTGTGCATACAAATGCCTGCATGTGTGTATATGGGTGCACTCACACAAACACACATTATTTATATTGAAAGATCTTTAAGGACTAGCATTGGATTTAAAGAACATTTGAGAGCTGTTTTAAAATTGAGACAAGTCTACAGTCCAAAGTATATTTGCCCAGACCCCACATCCTTGGCATGAGACATGTAAATGATCATGCTGTAAAACAAATAAAATTTTTCTCTATTTCTGTAATAATAATAATCTAGAAGGTACACTTACCTTGATCTGTCAATTTTAATTGGATTTATGAGGAAGGTTTTATCTGTGATCATTTATGGGTGATCTAATTTTCCATTACTCAAATCCAGATGCTATCAGGAACTCTTAAGGATATTTAGTCCTGTCTCTTCTGAGAAAGGAGAGAAGGGTTGTGGCCAGACAATTGCATGATTTCTTCTAGTGTAATTAGCTAATTTTTTCAAGTGCTTTTTTTCTTCCTATATCATCATTCAGAAACCAATTTTGGCATTCCCAAATGACTCATTTACTTGGGTTATTCATATATGATAATTCTGTTATTTTCAATGAGGGGTCACATGGCTTTTAAAGACCTCAAGCTACTGTTTTAATTATGACTGATTTTCTAATGTTCCATATAATCTTCACTGCAGAATGGAGGTGCTACAGCATGAAAGTAGTGATGGATTAATATTTATAATAAAGATTTCTCAAATGATTTCTATTTATATTTATTATGATCCTACCTTACTAGTGAATTTATTTCAAAAACAGTTTTGTTTTAGATGATTAGTGATTTCTCTCAGTTATCTGGCAACCTGGGATATACCATTATCACTGTAAAGTCTTAGAAGCAATTAAAAGGAATAAATAATGTGCAAACTCCAGAAGATTCAACACAAACTGATAAGAAATCTAAAAAGACATAAAAGGCACCACTTTCACCGAGAATTTACTATATGCCAAACTCTGTAAGTTTATTTCATTAACTCATTTCATGTAATGTGATTTGACATATATTATATATTATATATATATATTATTTTTAAAAATGATATGATAAACAGAGATAAGTTACATTTATTTAAATATATTTATTAATCACAATTGTAATGGTATTATATAAAGCAATTTAGTCAACAGAACATTGTGTGAGGGTCTTATTCCTTTTCTCGTTGTTTAGTTAGTAAATTTGTTATTCTTTGATTTTTCTTAATAAATATACATACCATATCTCTAAATTATTATTTTATATATGAATATTGCTTGAAATTATTTTATTAAGGCTATATTAAGTCCTAATATATTTTAAAGGAATATTTTATTTAAGAAATAAAGACTTGTCTGTTTTTTGCCATGTAGTTATTAAGATAATTCTGTATCTTAATAACTAACCAACTGTTGATCTCTAAAATTCCTTCTTGTTCTCCTGCAAACTAATATTTCAGAGTAGTTTTTCAAAGCAAAAATTATTGTTATTCCTCTTCATTTTTTCTATGGTTTTATATTATATTGTGAAGAATAATAACTCGAATCCTCAACCCATTCAGCAGACTGCAGGATCCTGCTTCTCTCCCACTTACTCCATTATGGGCTATGTATTAGTTTTCCAAAGCAACAAAAATACTACAAATACTACTATGGTAACAAAATACTACAGATAAGTGACTAAAGATAGAAACACTTTTCCCACTTGAAGCAAGAAATTTAAGATGGAGGTCTTTGAAGGGTTAGTTTCTCTGGGCCTCTTTCCTTGGATTGTAGGTGGTTACCTTCTTATTGTCTACTCTCATGATTTTCCTCTTTATAGACATTCCTCATATTGCTTCCACTAATTGTAAGTACCCCAGTCTTACTGGAGTAGGACCTTAACTTTATGATCTCATTAACCTTACCTCTTTAACACCTCTACATCCAAATGGAGTCACATTGAAGATTAGTGATTCAACATGGGAATCTGGGTGCCCAAATTTCTTTCCACAGTAGTCTGTGTTCCTTGAGATTTGTTTTGCTTCCTATTTTATTGCCAGAGTTTAGTATAATACCAGAATATGACAGAGACTCAACAAATATTTGTTGAAAGAATTAAAGAATAAGTTCACTTAAATATTGGACATGGAAGATACAGGCCTAAGCACTCTATAAAGCTTTAGAAATTGAGGTACATAAGTTAAAGAGTTAAAGGCCTTGTTTTCATAGATCGATCTCTCTCTCTCTCTCTCTCTCTCTCTCTCTCTCTCTCTCTCTCTCTTTCTCTCTGTCTCTCTCCCCCCTCACCCCCCACCCTCGGGCCCCGTGATACACATACACACACACACACACATACACACACATACACACACACACACACCTCTTTTTTTTATATTTGGTACTAGAGATTAAACTCAGGGGCCCTCGACCTCTGGACCACTGAGCCACACATCCCAGGCCTATTTTTTTTTTTTTTTTTAAGACACAGAGTTTCATTGAGTTGTTTAGCACCACACTTTTGCTGAGACTGGCTTCGAACTCCCAATCCTCCTACCTCAGCCTCCTGCACTGCTGGAATTATAGACGTGGGCCACCATGCCCGACCTTACGCTCACCTCTTAAAAAAAATAACATATAAACTGTTGTAACTGTTAATTCCTTGACTTGTGTTTTTCTACCTTTAAGATAGACATATGTTTCCAGCAGCTCAGGAGGCAGAGGCTGTCGGATCACGAGTTCAAAGCCAGCCTCAGCAAAAGTGAGGCTTGAAGCAACTCACTGTGACCCTGACTCTAAATAAAATACAAATTAGAGCTGGGAATGTGACTCAGTGGGCAAGTGTCCTGAGTTCAATCCTTGGTACCACCGCCACCCCCTAAAAAAGGTAGACATAGGTTCACTTACAGAAGAAGAACTCCAGACATACTAAGAAGATCTAGACATAATCCCTGCCCATGGACATGACTCTGGATGAAGAAAGTTCCTATCTCATTTCAAGTTCAGCTTACTTTTGGTAACTGTTCCAGTCTGGACCAAGGCTGACCTCAGTGTCTAATAATCTCACAACTTCATGTCTCTTTATAGAAAAGTTTACCACAATAGTGACAGAAGTGAAGTGTTATGACACAGAGGAATTGCAATTAGTATTTTGTTTGGAGATAACATTTTAACTCTGCATTAAAGCATATCTAGGATATAGAATATCATTATGAAGAGTATGCTTGACCATAAAATGAGTGGTGCAGTAAGAAATAGTACATGTTAATACTGTAAAAACACTATTGGGAGAATTGTGGAATATGTCTTCTGAATAGAATTAAGTTCCATTTTATTTTAGGTTGGAGAACAACATGACCACTTTTGTGCTTTAGGAATAGAATTTAATCACAATAAGAAAGATTAGAAATAAAAGGAGTAATGGAAAAGAAAATGACAGGATTAATGTTTTTGAACCAAATGATTTTTTAAAAATAAGTTCTACATTACCTACCTGTGTAGGTAATAGTGTATATCTATAAATGTTCTCATTTAAACTATATATTGACTTCCATATTTATAAACTACTAGTATATGATGTGGCATTACTATCCAATGATTCTGTTAAAATTTATTTATAGTTCTAGCCAAGGAAACAGTCAACAAATATCAGTCAAGAGTTTTTTCTCTTTGGATAAGTGCCTGAGAAAGAAAACAATATAAACAAAACAAAAGCTTACATGGGCATCCATTCATGTGAATGCTGTAAAAACAAAGAAATGAATCTTTCAAAAACAAGAAGAATACACAGCAAAAATAAAAACTTATCTGAGAAAAAAAATGCAATGTTGCAATTTAAGTTCACATCCATGATATTAAAATCATGGAGGCATGCTGGCAGTATTGACACTGTAGCAAACTGACCAGTGATATACAGGAAAAATCCAAAGAACTCATAGTGCTTACAGGAAATAAAAATGCATAATACCAGGCAAGGCTTTTGGCTCAGTGGTAAAGCACTTGCCTAGCATGTGTGAGGCACTGGGTTCAATCCTAAATACCATATAAAAATAAATAAATAAAATAAAGGTATTGTGTTCATCTACAACTAAAAAATATTTTTAAAAATGATTGCTACCTAGCATATGAATATGATAAAGTTCACATAACCAGTAGATTACAGGAGGAAAAATTAGTCAAAAAACAATAATGATAAAAGGAGTTAACTATTTAGAAAATAGTAAAAACCATCATCTTATGCCATTCCATGAAAGAAAAACAACAGTCATTGAGGGTCAAATGGGGTATGGAATCTTTATCTGATCCCAGGATGCAAAGGACTTTTAAGACTGTGTAGATGTCAAAAGAGAAATGAATGAAAAAAATTCAAGGCACATTTTACTTTGTGCTTTATAAAATACTGCACAAATTTTAAGAACAAATGAAAACCCAATAAAATAATTCCATATTTATAAACTACCAGTATATGATGTGGCATTACTATCCAATGAAAAATTAAAATAACACTAATTAATGATAACACTAATTAATTAATTAATTAATCAATAATTAATTATATGAAAAATTAAAATAACACTAATTAATGATGGCCACTCTTTCCATTTCTAATATTTAAATAATTTCATCATCATAAAAAACCCCATTAGTTAGACACCATCATTAGTCCCAGCCACAGAAGAGGAAAGTGGGGTACACAGCAGCTCAATGGATGATTAAGGTCCCAGAGACCTCAAGTGTAAAACTGGAATCCGAAATGAAGAAATTGGGCTTCCAATTCTGCATTTTCTTCCTCTCCATTATTCTGTCTCTGTAACAACTACCTTGATTAAGATCCGGTTCTAGCTATAGAAAACAACTCAAATAGGATTTATAAGAAAAGCAAAGAATATTGGCTCTGGATTATGTCTTTTAGCTCTTCCTCCTCCAGCGTTTTTAGTTCTGTGCTCTCACTTGTGATTTATTCTGTCTGTTCTTCTGCCTCTCAATTTTTTTCTTTCCTCTGTGGAACAAAGTACAATCTCAAACTACATATATGTACAGTATGACCTTGTTCAGAAATCTAAGGTACTTTGGATATACAGTTCTACCTTTCCTAAAAATAAAGGGAAATTATAAATATTTTAATCAATCATCTGCCTATGTCTTTATTTTTCTTCTCCAACTTCTATACAGTGATCTTTGTCTTTGTGTACATACAAATCCATCCTTCATATACAAAATATCATCAACTCTTATTTCTTAGTGATAGATTAATTATTTTTGTTCATTTTTAAGTTGTGCTCTTTTGTGTTTGCCAAATGTTCGACAATGAATAAGAATTTCTTTAATATTTAGATGCTTCAAATTTTTAAAAATAAAAATGAAAGTAATTACGATTTAAAATGGTACAAAGATACCATTTCAAAGAAATATTTATGAATATTCTGAAAAAGTTAAAAGTATAAATTCTGAAGCCTAAAATAATAAATATCCTGATTCTAACTTCTTGGAAATATCTCTAAAACTGTAAGATGTTTAACACTACATTTAAAATAAGCAAAAAAATACCCCAATTTTTCTCATGACATAAGACTTTTGAAAAAAACAATGATAATTTATTACCCTGGGAGAACCTTGAATCTTAGGAATTTATATATATATATATATTTATATATATATATATATATATATATATTAACAAAAAAGAGTGATTTTACTGCTTTATAACTTTCCATTTTAAACTCTTTAAAAAATAGTTCATAAATTCTTTATCATAGAAAATCTTGAAATATATATATAATCCAAAAAATTTCCCATAATTTACATTTCATGAGATGACATTTTAGTATATACATTTCTAGTACTTTATCTATGTGCATATGTGATCTAATGCTATGTAAATCAAAATCAGCCACTTATTAGTGGGTTCTATGTGTCAAAGATTTGAGAATGGATTGCATTGCCTAAAATCTCTACTGAGGAACCAATCAGAGATTGGCTGGGATTGTAGCTATCTCAAGGTTTTCTCAGATTAGAGCCAGTCATTACGGAGGTAGTTCAATCGCATGGATGGAAAAAGAGGTACTGGCTTTCATTGGGAGGTCTCAGTTCCTTTTCAGAAAGGATCTCCACTTGGGTGGTTGAATATTTGAAGTGCTATTATGAGTACCTTCTCTATCAGTAAACAATCCAAACTCCAAGAGGTGGGATTTTTATGATCTATCCTTGGAAGTCATATGCCATAATTCTGTCATAGACAGATTGTTCTGCAATATATCTATGATTCAGTGCAAAAGGGCATTATACAGTTTTGTGAATACTGGGAGTCAAGATCATTCTGAGGACTATCTTGGAGGCTGGATATTCTGTAGCTTTATTTGAATTTATAAAAACAGAATTATACTGCACTAAAATTTGTAATATGCTAAATATTTTAATTCGGTCAACTTTTCAAGCCATTAACATACCTCCAAATCTTAATTCCAAAGTAATATGTTGTTATATTGCTGTGTGTAATCATATAGGTATAATTTATTTAACTCATCTTCTATTAGTGGAATAATTAGGTTCTTCTATTTTTTGCTGTTTTTAAAACTTCAACTTATTTTTAAAATTAACATATAAAAACATAAAAATGATGCATATTCATGGAGTACCATGTGATGTTACTACAATTGAATAATGAGCAATATTTAAATCATTATAAACATCTGTCTCCCCAAGCATTCATCATTTCCTTTTGGTAAAAGTATTTAAGACATTGGGGTTGTGGCTCAGTGGTAGAGCACTTGCCTGTCATATGTGAGGCCCTGGGTTTGATCCTGAGCACTGAATATAATAAATAAATAAATACTCCATTGACAACTAAAAATATATTTAAATAAAGTATTAAAAGTTCTAACTTTTGATATTTAAAACAATATACAATTATAGTGCTAAAACTTTACATAATATATAATCAATATGAATGTGTGTGTTTGTGTGTGTGTATATATATACAGAATGAATTATTACAATTGGAATATATGGGTCTAATATTATAAGCTTGAAGGGTAAATTTTTGAAATATTGCAAATTATTTTCCAAAAGTTATTTCAATTCAGTTTATGGGTTTGTTCTTTTTTGTTTGTTTATTTGTTTGTTTTGTTTTGCTGGGGATTGAACCCAGGACTTTGTGCATGTGAGGTAAACACTCTACCAACTGAGCTATTTCCCCAGCCAAAATTTACTTTCCCATTAGAGAATTTGAGTTATTATTTTTTCCAATTTGACAATCCATGTACAGTATCCTATTTATGTTTCAGTTAATGTTTGTTTGCTTACTAATTTTTATCAGCTTTATTGAAGTGTAAATAACAAATAAAATTATATATATTTAAAATGTACAACATGTTATTTGAGTATAACTAACAAAGTGATATATATTTGAAATGTATATGATGATTCACAATCATGTCAATTACTTGTTCATTAACCCACATATTTGCCATGTTTAAAATTTTTAAGGGTAAGAACATGTAAGATCTATTGTCTTAACAAGTTTTAATTGTATAATACATTATAAACTATAGTCATCATGCTATACACGAAATCTCAAGAAATTATTTATCTTGTAAGTGAACATTTATATTCTTTTAACAATGTTTCCCCATTTGCTCCACACTCCAGCCCCTGATATCCAACATTTCACTTTGGGTTTCTATGAATTTAACTTTTTAAAATTCCAGATTTGCATGAAGTTGTAGAATATTTATCTTTTGCTTTTGAATTTGAATTTTTTGACTTAGCATAATGTCATCCAGATTCAATCATGTTGTCACAAATGACAAGATTTTATTCTTCATAAAGACTGAGTAGGATTCCATTGTGTAATGAAGCACATTTTTTTAAAATCAATTTGATTACTTAGACTCTTCCCTTGTGTTAGCTATTCATAATCCTGCAATGAACATGGAGGAGCAGAAAACTCTTTCACGATACTGACTATATTTCCTATAGATATACTTCCAGGAATGGGATTCCTGGATCATATTTTGGTTCTATTTTGAGTTTTTTGAGAAACTGTCATATCCTAATGGATATATCAATTTATTTTCCCAACAGTGACCAAAGATTTTGCTTTCTGCAAACCATTATTGTCACTTGCTATTTCTTATCCTTTTGCTAGTAATTATTCTAATAAAAGTGAGGTGATACCTCATTGTGATTTTTATTTGCATTTTCCTGATGATTGGAAATATTGAGCACATTTTGGATATATTTTGACCATTTGTATGTCTTTGGAAAAAATAGGTGTTTGAGTCCTTTGTCCATCTAAATTTACTGTTGATTTGTATGAATTCCATATATGTTTTTTATATTAAACCTTTATCAAGTGTTGGTTTACAAATGTTTTTACCACTGCATTGTTTTAATTTGATGATGGTTACCTTTTCTGTGCAGAAGCTTTTAGTTTGATAAAATTCCACTTGGTTTTTGTAGGTTTGCTTCCTGCAGTTTGTGTTTCAGTTCCAAGAATCTTACCAACATGACCAATGTCAAGGGAATTTTCCCCTATGTTTTCCTCTAGGAATTTTATGGATTCAGGATTTAAATTTAGTCTATTAATTTTTAATCTATTTCTAGTTAATTTTTTTTGTATTTTGTAACTTAAAGGTATAAATTCATTCCTTTGCACATGATATTCAGTTTGGCTGATACCATTTATTGAAGAGACTATTTTTTCTCCATTGAATATTCTTGGAAACTGTGTCAAAGATTAGTTGACCATATATATACATGGACACATTTATGGACTTTAGATTCTATTCCTTTGGTCTGTGTGTCTGTTATTATAATAGTATCATCATGTTTGTATTATTGTATTTTTGTGTTCTATTTTTGATAAGAAAATATGTTTATAACTTTGACTTTCTCAAAACTGATATGGATACTCTATATGGTTCTGCATGAATTTTAGCATCATTTTTATACTACGCATAATTTTTATATTACTATAAAATATTAGTGAAATTTTATAGGAATTGTACTGAATCAACAGATAGTTTTAGATAGCACACACATTTTAACAATATCAATTCTTCTAATCCATGAACATGGAATAGCTTTCATTTATTTTTTCTTTATCTTTTGCTATCATCAATATTTTATAGTTTGCAGTGTACAAATCTTTTACCTCCATAGTTAAATTTATTCCTAGGTATTTTTTTTTTCTTGGATGCAATTATAAATGAGATAGCTTGCTGGGCTGAAGCATTTAGTTTGATGTAGTTCTACTTGTTTATTGTTTCTTTTCCAGATAGCCTTTAATGGCATATAGAAATGTAAATTGTGTTTGTTAATTTTATATCTTGTATCTTTACTTAATCCATTGTTATTTGCCACAATTTTTAGGATTTTAAATATATCCTATATTTTGAATATATAAGATTAAGTCTTGTAAGATATATATTTTAAATATATATATTTTGAATATATAAGATTATGTCATCTCCCAACAGAAAATGTAACATTTTCCTTTCTAAAATGGATGCCCCATTTTCTTCTTGTTACCTAATTTCTCTAGGTAGGACTTCCAGGACTGGATTGAGCAGAAGTGGTATTAAAAAAAAAAAAAAAAGTAGCATCTTTGTCTTGGTTCTGATCTTAGAGGAAAAGCTTTCAGCTTTTTAACCACTGAGTTTGATATTAGCTGTGGGATTGTCATTTATGGCTTTTATCATGTATGGTACATTAATCATTCTATACTTAGTTTGTTGAGAGTTTTATGAAAAGATTTCGAATTTATTCAAATGTTTTCTGTATCTGTTGAGATGAAAATATGATTTTCGTCTTTCATTCTGTTAATGTGGTATATCACACTTACTGATTTACATATGCTGAATTATCCTCTCTTCCCAGGGATACATTCCATGTGGATATGGTGTATGATCTTGTTAATATTGTGTTGAATTTTGACAATATTCTGTTAAGGATTTTTGCAATGCTTTTCATCAAGGATATTCTCCTGTGATTCTCTTTTCTTACAGTGTTGTTTTCTGGTTTGGGTATGATGGTAATTCTGGTCTGGTAAAATAACTTTGAAAGAATTCTTACCTTTTCAGATTTTTGGAAGAATGTGAGAAAATTGGGTATTCTTCAAATGATTGGTAGGATGTTACCATGAAGCCTTGTGGAACCTGCACTTTTCTTTGTTAGGAGGTGTTTGATTACACTGCTTCAGTTTCCTTAATCATTTTTACGTTGTTCAGATTGTTTCTTCATGATTCAGGCTTATATGTTTCTAGTAATTTATTCATTCTTTCTAGGTTAACTATTTTGTTGGCCTATAAATTTTCATAATAATCTATTATGAATCTTTGATATTCATTCTCCTTATATATATATGTACATATATATAAAATTTATTATTAATTCATCTTTTGGACTGTGTATAGATTGTATTAGTCTCTTTCATGGTATTAAAACAAAATACCTGAAGCTATATACTTTGTAAAGAAATGGGGTTTATTTAGCTCATAGTTTTGGAGGTTCTAAGAACAGAGTGCTGTGGTATTATCAAGGTCTCCTTGGTCAAATGGCTATGTGCAGAAGACATCACATCATGCAGTAGGAAGCCAGAGAGATTAAGAGATAAGCTTGCCTTTTGTATAACAACCCACTGTCTGGAACTAAGTGGCATCTTCTAAGAACTACATTAATCCCTTCCCAAGGTGATCCTCCTTGCAACCTGAATTCATTATTAGTCTTTCTCCTAGGCCCTGCCTCCAAGAATCCACCACCTCTCAATATCACCACACTAGAAACCACATTTTGAGCTTCAGTTCTTTGAAGACACACTCAAACTTTATCCAAACCACAGGATTTATGTGTCAGTGTTCTATGTATACATATATATTCCGTTTCTTTTTCTATATCACTGTTTTCTTAAATTCTCAGAGCACATTACAATTTGTCATTGTAATGGACTTTACTTTTATGGAAAACACTAGATTCATAGAACACTGGAGAATATCATACAGTCTCTTTCATGTTAACACTTTACATAGCATGGTACATTTGTTACAATTAATGAACCATTATTGACATGTTGTTGTTCACTAAAGCTCACACGTTATTAATATTTTCTTAGATTTTATCTAATATTCTCTTCTTGTTCCAAGATCCTATTATCATTAGTTACAACTTCTTTTTAGTCTCCTCTTAGCTATGACAGTTTTTCATATTTTCCCTGAGATGGCCAATTTTGAGAAGTATTATTCATCCGGTATTTTGGAGTATTATCTGATATCTTTATAATGATTAGACTAGGGTTATGGGTCTTTGGGGAAAAAGATCTCAGAATAGAGTGCCATTTCTATCATACAATGCAGAGGGTATGCACCAGTTCACAGAATATCGACAAAAAAATTTCTGCAAAAACCCAATGTTGGATAGGACTTCCTATTTCTTGTGAGGGCTAAGTTACTCTGTCTTGCAAAAAGCAAGTTTAGCCACAGACTTGATGACATCAGTACTGCTTTTTTTGTAAAACCTCTGACTTATCTAAAAATAAATGGAACCAAAAGCATTTTCTGTGAACTTAAGAAAAAAATACTTTTATATAGACTCCTACAAAAATGCAAACCTAGGGGGCTGGGGATATAGCTCAGTAGTAGAGTGTTTGCCTTGCAGGTGTGAGGCCCTGGGTTTGATCCTCAGCACCACATTAAAAAAAAACATAAACAAATACTGTGTCCATCAATTAATATATATATATATATATATATATATATATATATATATATATTAATATTAAACCTTCAAGCACCCACCCCTTGTATATAAAGTTCCAAGAATTTCCAGACTGTAGGTCCAAAAAATTTTATGTGATAATCCCTCTAGATCCTATAGCCAATAAACCTGCTTCCTGAAAATTGCACAGTGTCTAGCCTCTTCTGTCCTACATCACCTTCATCAGTCAAGGTTTTTTTCTATTGTGTTTTTTGAGAGCTCCCTTACTTTTGCAAGTATGTATTGGTATACGTAAATATTTCTATATGTAACCATCTGCATGTATGGTAAGCTAAACATGAATTCATACTAATATCCCCAACTCTTTATTAACTTTATTAACACATGAATCACCCTAGCTTCTCACCTTGCTTCAGAGTAAATTCTTTTTTTAAACGTCAGCATTTTTTTCTTCTACCACTTTGGTGAGGTGTTTTTTGTTTGTTTGTTCTTTGCACTTGAAATAATAAATTCTTCCATCAACATTGTCTCTCATTGCTAAGATTCATACTTCCCTTAAATGAGACTTAAAATTGCACATGTTAATGTTCAGTTTTTGTACTGCAATGTTCTATGTATTGAGCAATGTACAATGTCATGCATCTATCATTAAAGTGTCATACTCGAGCAATTTTTACTAACCTAAAATCTTCCTTGTTTTTTTTTAACATATTCAGTCTCTTACAAGCCCCTTGCAACCAGTAATTTGTTTAATGTTTCTATAGTTTTGCTTTTTTGAGAATGTTTTATAATTGGTATCATACTGTGTTAGCCTTTTCAGACTGCTTCTTTCGTGTAGAAGTGTATTTTTAAGGTTTACAAATGTCTTATTGTGACTTAATAAGATTTATTGTTATAGTTGAGTAATATTACACTATATTAACGCAACACAGTTTGTTTATATGCTCACTTATTGAAGAACATCTTGTTTACTTCCAAGTTATTTTGAATAAAGCTGTTCTAAACATTTGTGTTTGGGTTTGGTGTGGACATAAGGTTTCATTTCATTTGGGGTAAATATCTAAGAGTTTAATTGCGATTTTGTAAGACTGCGTTTAGCTTTGTTAGAAACTGCCAAACTTTCTTCCAAAGTTGGTGTAGGTTTTTGCATTCCCATTAACAGTGAAGGAGAATTCCTGGGTGTCTGTGTTCTAGCCAGCACTTCATAAGTAATTCTTTGGATTTTAGCCATTCATATAGGTGTAAATTGAAACTTTATTGTTATGTTAATTTCTAATTCCTTAAGGAAAACAGTAGTCAGCACATTTTCATATGCTCATTTGTCATTTGTTTATCTTCTTTGGTGAGGTGTCCAGTCTAGAACATTTTCTGCATTTTAAATTGAGTTGGTCTCTTATTTTTGAGTGTTAAGTGACTTTTTTTGTTACTTAAATGCAAAACCTTTACAATGTATGTGTGTTTGCAAATATTTTCTCTCAGTCTATGACTCCTTTTTTCGTTGTCTTTACAATATTTCATTTTCTTTGCAAACAGAAGTTTTTTTTTTTTTTACTTAAAGAAATATGACTTTATTTTTTTTCTCATGGATGCCTTTTTTGTGGTACCTAACAAATCATCACCAACCCCAACGTCACCTAGATATTCTCCTGTTGTCTTATAGAGCTTTCATAATTTTGATACTGATGTTGAGAATCAGGTTGGAACCTCATTCTCCTGATGTTGAAGACTGAACACCTGAGAAATGCTGAGGCCAGTGTGAACGTTTTATTTAAAGGGTAAACAGAGAGAGAGGGGCAGAGGCTCCTCCGCAGAAGAGGGGAATCTAAGTTGGTTCCTTTGTTCTTACATCCTGTCCCATTTATAGATTTTAGAGTTCCTTTGTTCTTGTGTCCCCTCCTCTTCTCGTCCTGCCTATGTGACCCCAAAGTTGGAGTGATCCAAGGGCAGGAACCAAGCGGGGCCCAGGGGTACAGGCAGGTGCTACTTAATAACAACTTACACCCAGGTGCTACTAACAACTCCTTGCAGGGTGGAAAAATTTCCTGGAGGCAAGTAACCTTGGCGATAGGTTGGAGGAGGACAAATGCTCTGGAGGTATTAGGATTTTGTTTCCTCTAGAATCAACCACCATCTTCCTGACCCAATCATTCATTACCTACACTGACTGTCCTTTTGCCCCTCACCCCTCAGCAGTTTTCTACTTTAAGTATAAAGTCTACAGGTCTATGATCCATTTTCTTTTGGATGTATTTTGGATGTATTTTTGAGACACATATAAAGTTTTCTTCCTTCCTTCTTTGCTGTCTCTCATTCTTCCTGTTTCTTTCTTTCTTTCCTTTTTTTTTTTTTTGATGTCTAATTGGTCCAACACCATTAGTGGAAAATATTATTTCACTATGTATTTCTTTTACCGCTTTGATAAAGATCAGTTGACTATATCTGTGTAGGTCAATTTCTGGGTTCTCTGTGCTGTTTTACTAATCTATGTATCTTTGACTCATCAATAAGACAGAGTTTTATTAGCCAGAACTTCAGAGTAAATAATGAAGTCAGATATTGTGAGGCCTCTACTTTTCTTCCTTCATTTCAATATTGTGTTAACTTAAATATACATTTATTTTCCATATAAATTTAAGAATTGATTTGCCAATGTCTATAAAATAGGCAGAATTTTTTAAATAGTTTGGGATTTTGTTGAATCCATAGAATAATTTTGAGAGAACTTTCATTTTGACTATCATGCTTTTTCCAAAGCATGAATACTGAACATAAGAATAATGCCTTCTGCTCTCTCTTTAGTTCATGGAATAATGTTTTCATAATAATTTATATTATAACATATCCTTTTATAATTTTATTTTGGCTTTGTGAATATTAGAATCCATGAAGAATTTATTTGGTATATAATACAGGAATAGACTTTTTGTTTTTCTTCATTTTCTGATCTGTACGTTGTTATATTTCTGGCACTGATTTTTATATGAGAAATTATGTTTTTCCATTTTTAACATTGTGCTAGTGTTAAAAGATTTTAGTAGATTGGGCTTTGTTATACTTCTTGATGTTTAGCCAGACTACAAAGTTAACTTTTATATCCAAAACATTCTTAGCTAATTTTGTGAAATCTAATTAGAATGTTAAAATATGTGTCTCCTTTAATGAAAGTGAGAAAAATACTGTCCCAATCTGAAGAACTCATGCCTCACTCTCTCTATCCCAATTTCTATATATTACCTAAGAGTATTTTCTGAGAAAGAAGGATGGGAAGAAACAGATCAGAATGATATGAATTAGTAGTGATGCATTCTGATTATAATCTTACAAATTAGAGCTTTGATACCTTGAGTGGTGTTTACAGAGAGAACATTATTCAAGTACATTTTGGGAATTGTAATTTTTAAGAATTCTGTGGTCTCAGAAAACTAAGCACAGAAATGCATTCATTGGCATCAGGTGAGCATCAGATAGAAAAATAGAACTAGATTGGCAGTCATTCTTACAAGTCAATCTTTGATCTGTAAGTCTAAAGAGTCTTGATAGTAGTGCTAACAAAAAAAAAAAAAAAACTATCCCAAAATTGGAAAGAACAAAGAACACGCATTTAAACAAAACACAACAACAACAACTATACCCTGCTGCTAGAAACAGATGAAGATTGTGAATATTCTAGTGTTTCAAAAATGAAAGAAATAAATGCTTATATGAAACAGAATCAGAAGTCCTAAAGAAGAACTATGCTGAGAAGAACAAAACAAACAGGATAATATGAAAAGGGAGATGGAAAGAAATTATCCTGAAGGTTGCAAAAAGATCAAAAGCCAATAGTAAAATTTAAATGTACACTGAGGGTATTATGGGTTAAAAGTGACAAAACATAATATAAGTAACTTGAAGAGAAATTTAAAATGCTAGCCCAGAACATAGAATAAAATGACATAGTTATAAATGAAATATCTAAATATTTTTGTGAGAATGGAATACCTATGTTAACCATAAGACTTAAAATCAGCATACTACAGTGATGGAGAAACATCAATATTTATAGCAGCTCAATTCACAGTAACTTAACCATGGAACCAAACTAGGTACCCTTCCACAAATGAATGGACAAAGAAAATGTGGTATATAGCTAGGCACCCTGGTGCATGCCTGTAATCCTAGTGGCTCAGGAGGTTGAGGCAAGAGAATCGTGAGTTCAAAGCCAGCCTCAGCAACTTAGAAAGGCACTTAGCAACTCAGTGAGACCCTGTCTCTAAATAAAATATAAAAAAGGGCTAGGGATGTTGTTCAATGGTTAAGCACTCCTGGGTTCAATCCTCAATACCAAAAAAAGAAAATGTGGTATATATTCACAATGGAATAATACTCAGCCTTAAAGAAGAATGAAATGATAGCATTTGCTGTTAAGGGCTGGAGAATATCATGCTAAGCAAAATAAGCCAATCCCAAAGAACCAAAGGTGGAATGTTTTTTTCTGATATGTGGATGCTTATTCACAATAAAGGGCCAGGTTAGGAAAGAATAGAGATACTTCAGATTATACAGAGGGGAGTGAATGGAGAGTTGGGGCTATGATAGGTAGGATGGATAATAGAATCAATCTGGCATCATGACCATATGTGCATATATGATTACATGACTGGTATAATTCTACATTGTGTACAACCAGAAGAATAAATTATACTCCATGTCTATGTTATACTGTCATGTTTAACTAAGAAATAAGATATATTGTAACAAATAAAAATATGAAAATAATGACATAAATAAAATGAAAGACATACAAAAAATCATTATTTTTCATCAGTACATATTTCAGCAGATATTCAGATGTTTATTTTGTTCTCTCCAGAATACCAAAGGATTTCAAGGAATGAGTGTAAATGTTGTCCATATAGACTTTCTGCATTGACAGACATATTCTAAAATTTGTCTTCTCAAAATGCCATCTTCCTAACAAGTGGTATTGAGCACTTAAAATATGGCTAGAACAAATGAGGACCTAAGTTTTTTATTTTTATATAATTTTAACTAACTTAAATTTAAATAGACAAGAGTCTGTATATTGGACAGGGATTAATGGAAAATTAATTAGGGGTTTTGTAATCTCATTATTTTATTTTGAAATATCATCTATATAGACTTTATTTAATCACCTGCCTTCATTAATTCTCTAATTTTAGGAGTGCATTTTACACATGGCAATCCCATAATACTAATGTGTTCAGCTAAGTAAATTTTTACTTATGTCAGTACCCACATAACCATAACCCATCAAAATTTTCATCATTCCAGAATGTTTCCATATGCCATTTTCTTGTCAGTATTTACATTGAAGGATAATCCATGTTCTGACATTAATTATAATTTGACTTGTTTTGAAGTAATAGAAAATAATGTTTTCTACTTTTTGTACCTAACTTCACTTCCTCACTGTGATTGAGATGCAAACATTCTATGTGCATTAGTGTCATTCTTCATTGCTTTGTAGTGTTTTTTGTAGGAACATTATGCAGGGGTTTTTTTTTGTTTGTTTGTTTGCTTTTTCACTTTCATAACAAGGTCATTAGGAATGTATACAATATTTGTCTTTTATAAATAAAGCTGCTTTGAACGTTCATCAGCATTTTTTCATTATTACATCTATCTATACATATTTGAGTTTTCTGAAGTGTTTATAAAATGTACATTTCTACTGGCAATGTAGGAGAGAGCACATTTTAGATATTAATCATAAACCAGTTAAATAAGTTGACCAACATCATGCAACTAATGAATGTCAGAACTGGGATTTAAATGAAAAAATGTGGACTCAGAAATTGTCTTTTAAACCACCAACTTTACCCAAAAGCAGCTAAGCAAATAAGTAAAAAATTACTAATGTACACAAAAGGAAACAGAAAACTTCACTTACCCTAATAAAAAGAAATTACAATGAAATAATCTTTCTAGAAAAACAAAATTTTAGAGTGAGATTTTTCTTTCATAATTCCAACAATAATTAAAGCTAGAAGAGATATTTCAAATTTTGAGAAAGTATTTCCCAGACAATTGGAAAGAAAGAACACTATTCACATCATATTATTAGCCAACTATCATTTTGATACAAAATCCAAAAGAATTTTTTTGAAAAGAATACAGACCAATCAAGCTCATAAGTAGAGCAAAAAATACTAATGAAAACATCAGAAATTGTAACCCTGAATATATAAACATCTTACTGCATGACCACATGTTTTCTATGTCAGGAATTAAAGATTCTTTAAACAGTAGATAATTATTCAAGTAACTCACCATACTAATTTTGTAAAATCAAATACTCATTTAAAATAATTTCTATAGAGGTAGCAAAGGCATTGTATAAAAACTAAAATCAATTCACAATTTAAGAAAAAGATTTATATGCTAGCAAATAGAATATAGTTTAATAACTTGTTAACTGTTACAGAAAACCTTAGGGAACTTCACATTTAATTATCAAAGGTTGACATCATTTCTGCTGAAGTTAAGAATAAAGTAAGAATATTGTCTATTATAAATTTCATTTAATATTACTCAGGCTTCTAGCTAGAGAAGTGAGACAAGAAAAAGAACAAAATTAAAATTATTATAACTGGATAACACTATTTTAAAGTGATTAATACAATATAAAAATACTAAGGATAAAATTAAAATTAATATGATTAATATGATTACTAAAAACAAAAAATACACATTGCATATGTATATATATTTGTATGTATGTAAAGTAAATTTTATTATTGTCAAATGAACATGAAGAAAAAATTAAAAGATACAATTTACTGTAGCATCACACTATGATTTACTTGTTAATAATTATTTAATTAATATTCAAGATGTTGCTTGGGAAAATTTTGCAAATTCCATATTCATAGTAGCCAACAAATTCTAAAATAATACCAAGAAGTGGGTATCTGTCAGAACATATGTAGATAATTAAACTATGGTTAATATCATGTAATCTTTGATGTAAAATTTAGAAGTCACAAAAAGTTAAGGTGGTAATTCTCTGGAGTAGACAAAACAACAGAACAAAAGCAACGAAGAAAGATGTGCAGATATACTAAGATGCAAATCCTGCTCCAGAAATAAATAATTTTAGATAATTAAGGAAAGGACTGACTTTGCCACAATTGGTGCTAATAACTTAATTATTGTCTATTGGTCTTCCATGTGATTCTTTATGCCTTTTGAGCAAAGGCACTGACTTTCTTTGCTTTACACTATTTTTTTAAGTTATAGTAAACAGACATGAAGACAAAGATACTGTCTGCACTGCACACTTTACCCTCAATAACAGTCCAGTTATTTACTGCCCCATACACTGTATTAATAATAATGACTTCTAGGACAAAACTCAAGCATACTTGCAGCCCATTATAAAAAAAAATGGGGTCCTATAAGCTCAGGATCCTTCTAGTGTAATCCATTTCACTGAGTGTGGGTCCTCTGACCTTTTCCAAGTACCACGGTGGAAAAAGATACTCAGAAAACTTGTAGCAGTGCTAATTATCTGGCTCTTCTATTCCTGTGATTAATAAACTGTCTTTTGTCTACTATAATGAAGTCTTGTGTATTACCCATGTAATTATGGGGTACTAACATATCAGATTACATGTAAGATAACATCTCAGATCATTCACAGTTCTTTTCACAGACTTTATTGTTTATGGGCCAAGAATTTTTTAAAAAAAGAAAGAAAGAAAAAAGTGAGGACGTGGCTAGCAAAAAAAGTCAAGATGGTTTTATCCCTGGAAAGACACAAATAAGAAGGAAGAGACCTATTCAGTGGAGTTTTGAGGATGTTTAGTACATTCTACTTCTTCATTAGGTCAATACAGGTTAAATAAATGTTAAATTTTTAACTTTTGTTTAAACCAAACATATGTGTTTTGTGCACTTTTCTAACATTCCCATAATACAAGTTGTTAAATAATAGATCAAATACTCATTGTGGGTAATTTATATGTAAGCATGTTGGCCCAACATATAATAAGTGCTAAATAATTTTAAACAGAAAGCCATATAGATGTTTCCACTTATCAGAATACAGAATTGTATACAATATAAAGCAATAACCCTAAAAGAAATTAAAATCCAATGTTTATAATCTTCATCTCTAAATAGCTTGAGAACACTTGTTGTTTCTTTTACCTTTCATTTCTACATGTAATTTTGTAATGTTTCTATAATTAGCATATATTATAAGTAGAATGGGAAAGATTCAATAAGTTAAGAAAGTAAACAAAATAAAAAGAATATGTTGAGATTTTTCTATCCCATACACTATAAAACACTCATACAAATCTGCTGATAATATAGAATTGTCAATTTATAGATAAAGATTCAAGGAATTACACCCAAATCTTCACATCAGAAGCATAAAGCAGAATTCAAAAAATACAAGAGAGAATTCAGTACAGACATATGAATCATAAACTAGCCCTTCAGAAAGGGCTAGATTAGATGGGTGATTTTACCAGGGACTCTAATAAAAGCACAATTATATGCCTGCCACGGAAAGCTCAAAAGAGTCTAAAATACTATTTCTCTTGCACTGGTAATAATCTTGATGAAGTAATAAAATAATAATAGTTTTAATGTACAGAAAATTACCAATAGCTAACACTTATTTCAGAACTTACTATGTAAGAAACATGGTGCCAACAGTTCACATGCATCATTTGTTAATTCTCAGCACAACTCTGTGAAGACAGAGCGTTTCTTACTCCCATTTTTCAAATATGGAGCAACAGAAATTAGAGAGTTTTAAAGTTACTAGTCTCAGGACACACAGCTAGTATATGAGGAATAATGACAACTGTTCAGGCTATATGAATAAATTTACCCAACTATAAAATGATAAGACAACCAGAAACACTGACAGATATAAAAAAATTATTTTCAGTGCAAGATATCCACAGTCTTTGACATGAAACTTCTCTACCTTTTCCGTTCTCAAAATAGAGGAGCATGACTTCACTTTTTCTTTTGTTAGCTTAGAAAGAAAGAATAAAGATTGGAATTCTCCTTAGGAAACATTGCATGAAATATATCAATGGTATTTCCAAATTTTAACCATTCAGGTAGTATGCCTTCCAAAGTCAGACTGGCATAGTATTGAATCCTGGGATTCTGCCTCAGAATCCCTCGTCAAGTTATAGCAGACCAGAGAGACTCAACTTTCTTGTATGACAAATTCAGAAGTTTTTTATGAATATTAAAATGGTGTACTTTAAATAAAAATGTTTGTTCCTGAGCCATCTTTCATCTCTCTTCTTTTGTTACTACCACCATGTAATTATGGTGGCATTATGGTGTGTTTGTTGTGTGTGCCTGTGTATTTTGCTTCTGTTAGTGTAAAATATGGGGAGAATTGGTGTTGATGGGCAAATACACTGATTTGTAAAGTCTTATTTTAGATTGTCTCTAGGTATTTGGGGGCAACTTTGTTTTTACAAATGATGTGATTCAGTTCCTTAATTTGTTTTTTAAACTCAAACAGAATAAATTAAAAATCTAATAATGATTATTATAATTTTATATTAATTGCTAGTATTGTTAACATAATCTCAATAACTCAAAAATAAGTAGTGATTTTACAACACTGGTTTTAGTTGTATTTCTCAAACCTTAAACATGCTGAGTTATGTTTACTAAACAGCTTAATAACTGCTGCTGAAGCCATAGGATACAGTAATCTTTATCATGATTTATTGCACCAGACACACCATAGGAGATAGCCTTTTAAATGTTGATGTGAAACATAAAATATTGATAAGAAATTACTTAATGATATAAATTTAAACCAGCTTGCATGATATTTTGAGTATTTTTATTTCACTAGGAATCAGGAACTGAGTCTAAAAAAATGAAGATAATGTTTCATTATAAGATCTCTTGGAAAGTAAATATTGCTGACTTTATTCATGCACCATCACTCAGGCAGTGAACAGAAACCTGCAGCCCTTGGCTGTATTTTACTTCTCTGAAGATTTAAAACACCTGAAGGTAAAGTAGTTGGGATTAAGAACTATGTGGGATAAACAGGAGAGATTGAACAGTGAGAAGTAAAGCAACAGAGATTATAGTGGAGTAAGGCAAAAATCAGGAAAGAAAGAAGTCTATCTCCCAGAAGTCTGAACATTCTTGATAAATTGAAAGTGCTTTGACCTACACAATTAGAAAATTGATTGCAAGTGTGTTAATTTATTTGTGACTTATAGGAAATGATGAAATAAGAGAAACTAGCATGTAGTGGTTTGTTCCCAGGAATAGTTTTTTAATTACAGGTTCTCCAATCAGGGCTTTATTTGATGGTATGTAGTAGTTGAGGGGATGTAAAACACGAAAGAGAAATGTTTACAGTTAATGGGCAGGGGGGCTATCCAGCTTGTGGTTACTTCAGAAACATTTATGTTGCCCACAGTTAGAAAGTTACATACAAACCAAAAATAAGCAACACGGCATTATATTCATATTGCTGCCTATCAAGATCTGTGAAGAGTTTGACATTCTGTCTTACTTGGTAGCATACACAGTATATTTTCATAAATGCTAGGAGAGAACATGAGGCTTGTGGTTCAGAGACAAAAGAAAGTTTAGTACTCACAGAATTAGTAGCAGCCAGAATACCAATGTTTTCTTGTACTTATTTTCTAAGCCACAATTCTTAGAATAAAAAGAAGAGGGCCAGGTTCTGTCTGCACAAAGAGTATGTTTACATTACAACTGAGGAACCCTAAACTAAAAAGAATACAAACTTTATAATGGTCTTCCAGCAAGTCTACTAATCCTTTATAAGGATTATAATAGGATATATTATCATTATTTTATGAATTGTAAATAAATCTGCCTT
The DNA here is from genome assembly GCF_052094955.1 of Ictidomys tridecemlineatus. Classification (NCBI taxonomy): domain Eukaryota; kingdom Metazoa; phylum Chordata; class Mammalia; order Rodentia; family Sciuridae; genus Ictidomys; species Ictidomys tridecemlineatus. Next base: position 57,003,294 of record NC_135487.1, read on the forward strand.
TTTCTCATGAGAGAGATACTATTATGTGTGACTTCCAAGACTTTCACTCCAAAAATATTCATAAAAGATAGCTTGGAGGAAAATTTTCAATGCTTCAGCTTGTATGATGTATAGAAACATGAAAAGTCTTGAAGACACTAACATTTCACAACATGGTTATGTGGATAATAAATATTTTATTTCCATTAACTGATTTTATACTTAGGACAACTGTGTAAAGTGGGAACTCCAATGCTCATTTTAGTTAAGATAAAATGAGGCACAGGAAGAATAAATAATTATCAGGTAGCATTTGGAAATATTGCTCCATAGACACACTTTTAATCCTTTTATTAGCTTGCATTGGAAATAGTGTTGGAAAAAGCTTTGGATAAATTCATTCTCAAAATTATAAATAGATACATAAGATGGATGGATAGAGAAGTTCACTTACATTATGGAAGAGTCACTTCTTTCACATGTTTGAGTAACATGGTTTGTTCAACAAGAAAGAAAATAATCTCTTATAAGTCAGTGTGTCATGTGTGTCAAACTTATTAGCCGATTATAAAATGGAATATAGGAAATAATGTGAAAATAATGAGCATTTGGATAGGCAAATAAAAAGAGAAACTTCAATGAATAAAGTATAACAATGAAAAAAAAAGAAAACAGATGGAGAACAATTATGTATTCACTGTTTGTTAATTCCCACTAAGAAAACTATAGGAGTTATTAATAGAAATATACAGTAGTTTGGCAGTATATTTGTTGTAATTTGGTCTACATTTATACATAAATTAAATGTTTAATCATTTGCACCTCATTTATTCATAGAATGACTGCAAGATTTCTAACCATATATTAAAAAGATTTATACATTTTTTTAATATATTTTAGTAATAAAATTCATTTAGTTACTAATGGTTCCAGGCAGGGTCCTCGGTGCTGGCATTTACAATGGTGAATAAAATAAAGTTTGTGCAATTATTGGGGTTGAATGTTAGTGGAGAAGGAAGATGATGAACAGATAACCAGTTAAAGCATATATTTTCAAAAACAAGGAAATATAGTGCAGAAGAAAACAAGAATCACTCTGCAACAAAGCCACACAGTTTTGTTTTTTTTTTTTTAAAAGAGAGAAATTGAATGATCAAAATTCAGTTCAATTTGGTATAATTAAAATTAAATTGAATTTGGTACAATTTTTAAATTGAAAAATATATCATAAAATGTCATTCTGAAGTATAAGTAGAAAAAAAAGATTAAGTATATAAACTGCTTATTTTTAAAGCACTGGTGTGTAGAATCACTCTTTTTTTTTTTTTTTTTGATGTGTTTCTTCCTGGGTTCCTGTGAAATGCTCAAGTCAGGCTACCATTACTTTAATGGGCTAGATATAAAAGAGGTTGAATATAATATTGACTTTGGAGATATGACAAAGTTGGTTTTGAATCATGACTCTGACTTTCTGGCTGGTAACCTTGGATGATAGGCTTATTTAAACTTTCTAAGCCTCAGATTTCACAGTATTAAAATAAAGATAGCAGTAGTTAACTCATGGTGTTGCTCTGAATATTAAATGTAATAAATCATACAATGCTTAGCTGATTACTACCTAGTTAGTGATCAATAACCAGCATTTATTATTATTATAGGGAATGTTCTAGACAGATACATAATGAAAATTGATTCTAGAATGAATAAAAAGGTTCTTTATCATTGGTGTTATTAACACTGAAAGACCTCTGGGGCCTGTGGGAACAGTAGATTAGGGGACATTAACATTTGGGGACCTCTGTCACCACTACCCAGCCTTATTAACTTGATTTTGAATTAGCATAAACTCCTGAGTTAAGCCTAAAGGTTTTCCAGTGTGAGTGCAAGAGAAAGGAATTAATATGCTCTATGTACTTACTATATATCAGGCACCACTCAAGCTACATGACAAGTGCTATCTCATTTAATTTATTTCTCATACTGATCCATTTACCATTATTTAGATGAAGAAAATGTAACTCAGAGTGATAAAGTAACTTGCCCAAGATCATGCACATAGTAATGGATGATTTGGAATGTGAAACTAGAATAACTATTTCAAAAGTGCATTCTCTTTTCACTATGACATACTGACTTCTTCCACACTTTGGATTAACAGGGTTTTGTTCTAATTCCGAAACATCCATTTCAAGGATAAAAAAATCAAGTGGAACTGATTGCTATAAAAATAAAAAAGAGGAAAATACATATGGTGAAATTTAAATGTAGTCCGATTCCAAAAGCACTTTTCCTTTTTAACTCCAGTATTTGTTTAATATCTTATTTTGAGAATCCATGTTTACTTTGATGACCAAGTCTTATCTTATTTCCTCTATAGAAAATACAAGAAATTTATTATATTATGCAAGGCTAAAGAGGTTCTTCAAGGCTTTGACTAACGGTGAACTAGGAGTAAAGCAATCCCTAAAACCAGAGCAATATCTGCATGATTGTAAAATGGTTTATACGCTCAAAACAGTGACCCCTCATACCAACTCTCTTAAAAATAATACAATCTTTTATGGACCTTTGTGTAACTGAAACAATCTGAAGCAACTTAAGGACAATGACTCTGTTAATTATATATTGGGGTAGCTCACAGAATTTAAGCTAGGAATAAAGCCAGGCCTCAACCGAATACACTCATTTAGAATATGGAGTATTGTCAGGAAAAACTCTCCTATTTCTGTTATGGTTTTGATTTTGTAAGATAACTTTATTTTCCTAGTGAAATATGACTGTCTGTAAGTACAGAAGTGGGCATGTTACATTTTGGAGCACATAAACCTCTAGCCACTCACTCAAAGTCTGAATACAATTCCAAATTATTAGGAAAGGGAGTCAGAATAGTTCAGTTTAGGTAAAAAATCAGTCACAGTGCAATTAATTGTGTACACAAGGCCGTGACAATGTATAACACACATGCGGAGCTGGTTCTTTGGGGTAGAGGAATGTTCCCCCAGAAGGAGAGAAGACTTCTTGTATGAAAAGAAGATATTTGTTTACAACACAAGCACATATCACATATTTTGCATAGAATTATAAATAACTCCCTAACCGGTCATGAACTTAGATTTATATTTAGAAAACATTGAAAAACCTATTCTAGATATAAATATCTGCTCTCAGATCTAGTCAATTTGTTTTAGTGCTGTGTGTTTCTGTGTATAAGCACACACGTGCATCACGCTACAGGTATGGAAATTGTTTTGCATCATTTTGCAAAAGCGGGATGTATTGTTTTAAAAGCAGCTGGATCATTTTTTTTGTATGTAAATATAGGGCCAATTTAGTGAAGTAAGAAAAATTTGGACTAGAGAGAGAAAAGGTAAAGTATATGTCTACAAGGATGTACTGTGTGTAATCACTTGAGCTTTCCTGGCAGATGGCGGCTCAGCAAATGATAATGCTTTAATAATATTTGCACCCTCTGATATTCCATGCTGGTTTCATCCTGCCTTTGCCTTTGCTGTGGTCAGCACATGTTTGCTGTATCAATGTGAAGTCAGAGGTGCCAACTGTATTGAAAGGGAGACTGGAGTTAATGCCTGTCTATTAAGAACCAAACAATGACATCTATCCATTTTTATATAGGCTTGCTGACAGGCATTTATGATAATCATTTGCAAGATTTGCTGACCTTGGTTTGATGCAATCTGTTGATTTCTGATTCAGTCATTTCCTTCAAAGTGCTTGTATATGGATGCAAATATTATTGTCAGAGAGAAAATACTTTTAAAATGTATTTTTTGGGAAAAATAAATTCCTGGAAATATTAGAGTTTTTGAGTCAATAATCTTGTAATTTTCCTGCATAATGATTTGATGAGTCTTAAGTATAATACTATTATTAAAAAGTAAATTTTTATATTAAAATGTAACAAATCATGCTTTGTGAAAAATACAACAAATCACATCGATATTCTTTGCATCATTTTTCCCAATTCTAAGATTGCATATAGAGTTTTATGAGAATCTGAAGTGTTTAGCATATCACTGACAAAAATAAGGAATGCATATGTGATAATAATTAAATAATTATAATGATAATGTGAAGTTATGCATAGTGCAACCAAAGTATGGCCAATTCAGTTGCTCTGGGATCAAGATGAGGTAGAACATCATGATGAAAGGCATAACACAGGAAAGCCGCTCAGAACACAGCAACCAGAACAGAGAGCTCTACCAACCAGGACAAAATATAAACCCCAAAGACATGCCCAGTGAGCTATCTCCTCTAGCCACAACCTACCTGCCTATGGTTACTACCCAGTTAATCCATAACAGTGGGTTAATCCATTGACTAGTTTACAACTCTCATAATCTAATCATTTCACCTCTGAAAATTCTTGCATTGTCTCACACATGAATTTGTGATGGACACCTCATATCTAATAATTGGTGAATATTAATAAACTCAACAAGATGGGCTGGGGATGTGGCTCAAGCAGTAGCGTGCTCGCCTGGCATGTGTGCAGCCTGGGTTCGATCCTCAGCACCACATACAAACAAAGATGTTGTGTCCGCCGAAAACTAAAAAATAAATATTAAAATTCTCTCTCTCTCTCTCTCTCTTTCTCAAAAAAAAATAATAAACTCAACAAGAAAGAGATTATATATTTTAGAAAGAGTGATATATATTCCTTTATTTTTTCTCACATTTTTATTGGTGCAATATAGTCATACTTAATGGTGGGTTTGTTACATATCCATACATGCACACAATATAACAACATAAATTGGTTAGTATTATTCCCCAGTATTTCTGCTTTTCCTTTCTGCCTTGTTCCTCCTAAATATATTCATTTCTAAGTACAACTCATCACCACCTGCCACCTCAAAATTAATTATTTTACTAATGCAATGAATATGACTAGAATCTGAAATAAGAACATCTATCATTTGTTCATAGGAGTGCATATAGTTTGAATAAACAAAAAGTTATCTTAAAACAGTTCATTTATTCTGAAGATGCTTAATGAAATTAACTTAGAATGTGGATAATAGGAAATAAATTTGCTTTTATGTATAAGGCTAGAGATTTTTGAAAAATAAAACAACACACTTGACATTTTTACTTACACAAAGTAAAGTCATTTTAAAATTGACTTTTACATCTAGAAAATAATTAATAATTACCTACAATGATTTGTTTTATATGGAGTTGAAGAAGAAAGTAAAGAGAGAAGGGCATATTTCAGAGAAAGGATAAAAATTAACTGATTTTTTTTGTTGATAAGGACAAAGGTAACAACATGAAGTAGGAATAACTGCAGTATTGCCTCTGTGCATTTAAGCTAGTAACTATTCCACTAAAGCAATAATAAATTGATACAAAAATTCAGGATCAACAACTCTTACAATCGGACAAATAAAATGTTGTGGTGTTCACTTTTGTTTGTCGATGTGATTGGGCTAAGGAACACCCAGATGACTGCTAAAACCTTAATTTTAGGTTCATTTTTGAGGGTTTTTCCAGAAGAGATTAGCATTTGAATCAGTAGACTTTGTAAATTTGATCCAGGTTTACCAATGTGGGTGGGCGTCAGCAAATCCCTGGAGGTATTTTACATGAGAAAAATGCAGAGGAAGGGAGGATTTGTTGTCTCTTTTCTTGTGGACACCAATCTTTTGCTTTGAGCACCAAAGCTCCTGGTATTGGACGTTCTGATGTAGAAACATGTACAGGTAATTCCATTGCTCACTGGCCTGACAGGTTCTGAAGACTTTAGCTTCAGAATAGGAGTTATAACGTTGGCTTCCCTGACACTAAGGCCTTCAGCCACCTGAATACACCACTGGCTTTCTGGACTCACTCTCTTGTAGACAACAACATATCATGGAAGTTCTCAGCTTCCATAATCAAGTGAGCCAATTCCATGATTAATCTCTTATCTATATAACCATCTACATCTGCCCATCCTATTGGTTCTGATTCTTTGGAGATTTCTTACTGATATTTAGGTATTTGATGAAATCTTACAAACCATGATCCCCAAATTCTTGATTTTGCTTTCAGCATCATGGTGAACAAGCTACTCTGGGAAATCCTCCATAACAAGGGTACTTTAATATGATCTACAGCTTGCAAAAAAAAAAAAAAGGAAAATTTTAATCGCTATTCCCAACATACATAACAAATAGAGAACACTACAAATGCCAAATTCCTATCTAGGGGCAAAAAATGTATGTAAATAAGAGGAATAGGATTACCAAGAATGGAAGTTCAAAGCAGTATTATTACTTTGGGTATAAGAATAATAAATCTTGGATGACCAATAAGTAGAAGTCCTTAAAATCAGGAATCCTATTTAAGGTAAAAATTTTGAGGGGATTAGAAGGGGGAAATGTTTCTAGAGGAAATCTTCTCCTGTTTAGTCCTGGAGTATTTTGAGAATTATGACAATATAATAGGAATTTTACAACATTACAATCAAGTATCACTAAGTACTGAAAGAGAAAGTCAACATGTGCTGAAGTCCACAGAAAGTCCATAGAATGTCTGATTCCTCAGTTTTTATAATTGGCAATGTAATATCTAGGAATAAAAAATAGACCATGGCTAAAGTTAACAGCATTATATTGTATTCTGACAGGTCTCATAAAAGGGTAGATCTTATGTTAAATGTTCTTACAACCAAAGAGAGAGAGAGAGAGAGAGAGAGAGAGAGAGAGAGAGAGAGAGAGAGAGAGCAGAAGAAAACTTTTAGAGGTGAAAGATCCATGATAGGTTTATGGCATAGATTATGGTAAGGGTTTAATGGTATTTGTGTGCAAGTGTATGAGTGTGTGTATATATATGTCTGAGATAGATTCACACTGTTTCCAAGAAAGGCCTTGAACTTATGATTCTCCTGATTCAGCTTCCTGAATAATTAGAATTATAAGCATGAGGCATGTAGCACAGGATACCCTTGTCATAATATATATATATATATATATATATATATATATATATATATATCTCCAAACTCATCATGTTTTATATATTAAATATGTACAGATTTTTCTATGACAGTTAGAGCTCATTAAAGTGGAAAAAAAGAAAACAAATGATGGAAAAAATGGACTCATAAAAATAATAGTATTTGATTATCAGAAATAACTGACTAATAGAGAAGAAAGCCAAAATAAACTTCTAGAAAGATAAATATCATTTATTTAAAATAAACTCTTAAAATATTAATAGGACAAAAAGATAAAATAAGGATGAATATAGAAATAAAGGATTTTTATGAAGAAATTTTCTGTAATGCATCAGAGAAAGAGAAGCAGAATATATTAAAGCAACAGAAATGATAGATTTGTCTATATTTATTCCCAGAAATACAGAATAAAATCAAAGTTTTAAAAACAATTGAAAAACTTAGACAAAAAACCAGTTCAGCTTATGCCCCATATAAGAAAATTACATGGATAGTATTAACAGTCAGTGAGCCAAATAAATGGAAGCATATATGTAAATTTGAAGAGCTATGTATATAAAAATATATATCTAATTCATAGGGTTAATATATAAGAAATAATTGCATGTCTGGAAAGTGTAATAACAGGTAAATTATTCCAATGGCTTTCAATTATTCAGAATGTGGAGGAAGATATTATTTCATTTCAGATATTATTAAGGTAATATACATTATTAAATTTCAAGCATAACTACTGTATAATAAAAGCTGTAATTTCCAAACTAATGAAGAAGAAACAGTGGGACAAGAAAAAAAAAAGAATGGAAACAAATTATATCAATGAAGTATAAGGGAATATAGAGAGAAAGTGGAGGTGAGATGAGAAATATAAGAAGAAGAAAATGTGGATTTAAAAGATAGGGATTTCTAGTTCCATCAGTAATGAGATTGGAAATTTCCACAACTAACAACATGTAAAAAAGTTCGCTAAAATAAAAAAAAAAATAGCATGCTTCTTAAATTCATAGGAGAAGAAAAATTTGAGAGCAAAACATTATCCCCATATTGGAAAGAAGTACACAGAGAATCACAACTTACTGAAGCTGCAACTCCTGAACAGAAATCTCCATGTGAGCTAGTGCCAAGTCCATCATTGCTTAGTTATCAAGAGAAAATGACACACTAAAGAAAATGCATTTCCTTAGAGAGACACATCAAGCAGGACTGAAAATGGACAATCCAGAGGGATTTATGATAGTATGTCTGATGAACAAAATTCCTCTTCAGTCTTCTCAGTCACACATTTTAATCAACACAGGTGATTTCAGCATGCACTTGCTACCATAGGATCAAGCCAATTCCATAGTATTAAAGAAGCATCAAGAATGAAGGGTTGGTTGGGAGCTCTATTTACCCAGACCAGGTTCCCAGAAAACAACTTCCAGAGGAGCTAGCTTTAAAACTCAACCTCTGAGAGAAAACAGGAAAGGTTTGGTTCAGGAACAGGAGGTTCAAACTGAGGAAGCAGCAATAGCAATGGCAAACACGAAAGCCACCAAACCAGATCCTTCCAGGCATCTCATCCAGAACTTCCATCAATCCTTATTCTTTTTCTCCTGTGAATTCTACAGCCCCCTTCAACCTCAGCATGCAGACCCTTTTGATTTGGTCAGGGCACCCTCTCTTCATAGAGAGTCTCACAAGTGATTCTCAAATGCACGATCCTCAGTTGGAGGGTCTTGGCTGGTGCTTTGTACCCTTATGCCTATGACATACTCCAGATCATAAAACTGTACAGTTTACATGACAAGGGTGAGATATCCAGCTCTTCCTTCCACTGTCTGGATTGATATTTTTCACTTACAAGCCTGCTAAAAGGATAGCATACCTCTCAGTACCTTACTGGCCCAGCTATTGGTCTATCACCCAGGCAAATTTGCTCCAGGAGGACACATTAAAGTTTCTAAGCCTGCAGTCTGAGATAACACAGGGTAAACTTTGCATTTCTCTGACCACAGTACTAAACAAACAAACAAACAAAACATGATTTAGAAAAGATATCTGTTTTCCTTTTGTATGTGGTTATCTTCTTTCTTTGGTGTACTTTTTAACCCAAATATCTGGACCAGTGTTACTTTGATTACAATGACAGTATCATAAAAAAAAAATAGAGTTTTGTTTTTTTTTCTTTTTCTTTCTCTTTCTTTTATTTTTTCTCCCAAATATAGGTCAGCATTATAAAATCAACTCTAAAGCTCTCCCTGGTGACAGGTGTCCTACTCTCCTAGGATAATGATACTCAAGACTTCCTCTACCCAAAACTATCTTAAACTTTTAAGGAAAGGGATAGCAGCTTTAGGGGTCATTTGCTTTTAACAAGAAAGGGTTATAAACTTATATTTCATTTCCAATATTTAGTTTTGGGGCTTTCTAGATGGGTTTTTATGTCAAAATTTGAGGGGAGATCAACATCACCATTAGTTTTGTTTTATTTTGGTCCTTGGGGATAGAACCAGTGAGCCATATCTCCAGCACTTTTTAGTTTTCATTTTGAGACAGGGTCCTACTAAGTTTCTTAGGACCTCTCAAAGTTTCTTAGGCTGGCCTCCTGCCTCAGTCTCCCAGGTTGCTGAGATTGCAGACATGTGCCACTGTGCCTGGCTGTTTTAGTCAGCTTTTTCGCTGCTGGGATTAAAGGACCTGACCAGCACAACTATAGAAGAGGCAGAGTTTATTTGAGGGCTCACAGTTTTCAAAGGTTTAGTCCATAGAAGGCTAGTTCCATTCTTCAGGGCTGGAGGTGAGGCTGAAGATCATGGCACAAGAGGGTGGCAGACAGAATCAGATTACATCACAGTGATAAGGAAACAGAGAGAGAAACTCCACTTAATAGATATAAATCAATACTCAAAGCCATACCCCAATTCTCACATCCTCCAGCCACACCCTACCACCTTAGTTACCACTCAGTTAATCCCTACCAGAGGATTAAATCACTGATTGGGTTAATACTTTTACAACCCACTCGTTTCTTCTCAGAACCTTCTTGCATTGTCTCACATGTGAGCTTTTGGGGGACACCTCATATCCGAACCACAACACTGACATATTGAAAGATTAACACCACAATTTGAAGAGAAAGAACAAATATCAGAGATTCTGGATTTGTCAAAATGGGCATTTTAAACCATTATGATTAATAAACTGAGGTCTATTAAATAGATAAAATAGACCACATCACATATAAGAACAAATCAGCTACATAAGTAGTGGTTTAAATTCTAAGAAAGAACAAGTAAGAATGCTGCATATAAAAATATTTCAGCAAAAGGGAAACATGCCTTCAAATAGGCTTCTGATTAAACTAGATGTCACTTAGGATAGAATCTCCAAAAGAATTTCTCTTAGAGATACTCATTAGAAAACTACAAATAGGAAAGCAAGAAGAACAAAGGCAAAGACTAAAAACAACACCACAAAGAGGACATTTAAGTTACTATGCAGTAAGTACAAAAGTACCAGAAGGAAAAGAAATGGGCAGAAGAAATAATTGAAACATTTACAAAGAATTTCCCCAAATTAATGTCAGAGAACAAACGATAGATCCAGGATAGAGCAACGAAAACATCATCGTATCTGACTTCTCATGAAGTTGGCATGTAAGTAGAGACTGGAGTGTAATAATGAAAGAATGTAAACTAGAAATCAATACCAGGAAGATATCTGGAAAATATCAAAATAAATGGAGAATAAACAGCAACTTTTAAATAACACATGGGTCAAAGAAGAAAACAAGATAATAATGTTACTATTTCATTTGGAACTAAATGAAAATGAAGACAACTTCACAAAATTTGTGGGAATTTGTGTGGAAAGTAGTACTTAGGCAAAGTTGATAGCATTGAATGCTTATATAACAAAAGAAGAGTAATATGAATCACATCTGAATTTCCACCATATGAAACTAATAAATGAAGAGCAAAGCAAATTCAATAGACCAAATTTAAACTAGAGCAGAAATATGTAAAATTAAAAACAGGAAATTAATAGAAAAATGAACAAAGACAAATGCTAGTTCTTTGAAAAGGTCACAAATTGTTAAGCCATGCCAACTACAGGAAATAGAACACAAATTATTAATAGCAGAAATGAATAAGGAGACAGCACCACAGGTACTGTACATAGTAAAAGGATAGTAAAGGTATATTACTAACAACTTTTGCCCACAAACTTGATGAAACAGATCAATATAGATGAAATAGACCAATTTTTTAAAGCAAAATGTGCCAAAACTATCACACAAAAAAATTGACAGTGTCTGATTCAGAAAATTGGCTGAATAATTAATACATTCCAAAAAATAAAGTATCAGGACCAGATAAGTTCACTGGTGAGTCCTACCAAACATTTAACAAAGAAACTGTTTCAATTTTATATACTTCCTTTTGGGAGACAGTAGAGATAATACTTTCTTATTCATTATTTGAGAGCAATATTAAACCTCAACACCAATTCTAGTGCCAAGGCCATTGGAAGAAGTTGCAAGAAAATAGCAGACCTATCTTTTTAATGAACATTGAAACAAAACCCCTCAACAAAACATAAGAAAATCAGGTAAAACAATGTATATAAAGAATTATAGAGCAAAGTCAGATAGGATTTGTCTCAGGTATGTAAAGGTGGTTCAACAGTCAAAGATGAAAGGCAGAGCACAACAGCAGCTAAGATTCTCCAACAATCATCTCCTGATACATGCACCAAGTTGAACAGCTATTCAGGCACCAAACTATCTTCAAAAGAGCCACAGAATCCATGTGAGAGACCAGAGAGACTAATTTTAGTATCCAAATTATTAAAGAAATCAGGGAAGAGTTCTCTTCACTACTTCTACCCCATCTCCAAACAGTACGAAGAATGACACCATCCATCTGAGGGAAGGAGGAAGAAACCCAGAACTTGAAACCCAGAACCAGGACTCCATGTGCCAGACAGAACCTCACAATACATGATCCCACTCCAGGACCTGTGGCCTGAGATACCAGAACTGCATAAGCCAGATAACTAGGTTACTGCCTTGACCACCTTTCCCCTCCAATCTGAGGCAGCAGAGCAGACGAAATAAGACACTGCCCACTGATGGGCAGTGAAGTAAACATAGCAGTTTGATTTGGAGCTTGGTGCTAAGCCTGCTATGATAAGATTTGGCATCAAAGAGAAAACAAAAGCCCTTATATCCCATCTGTGAACCTTCCTAGGCATTACACAGAGACGTGTGCACTACTGGGAAACTGTTCATGTTTCAACCTGAATATCCCTTCTAGCTGCATCACAGACTGAGGTTCTCCCCTGAGACTGTGCAGATATATACACATACATATTTCATACTGGGGATTGAACTCAGGGACACTCAACCGCTGAGCCACATCCCTAGCCCTATTTTGTATTTTATTTAGAGACAGGGTCTCCCTGTGTATCGTAGTACCTCACTGTTGCTGAGGCTGTCTTTGAACTCTCAATCTTCCTGCCTCAGCCTCCTAGCCTCTGGGACTACAGGCGTTCACCACTGCACCTGGCTATGCAGGTCCCTGTAGCTATGTTATTCAGGTGGGACCCAGCTTAGCAACAGTATTAGTGGCCAAGACATTGTCTTCACCAATATTATTCCAACTTTGGGTAGCTTAACATGGAGCAAGACTCCATTTACAGGGGATTAGGACAGGGTAGTAAGTATAGGACTTTACCTTGATACTCAGTGCTAGGCTGGTAAAATCTTACGCTGGTCATATATCCTAATGGCCCCTTTCCCTGGTTCAGTATCCACCATCAGAGCTGTGGTATAGCCTCAATACCAGGTAGAAACAGGTGGCACCAGTCCTTCAAACTTCTTTTCTGCCAAGCATCACCTCTGGCTAGAAGTCTTAGGCCAGGATTCCACCTCCTTAGTAGGTAGCCCATAGGAGTATGGGCAGTGGTCCTATCCCAGTGAAGCAGAACAGAGACCCCTCCCCAGAAGACCCTTACCATAATTAAGCAGAAACTCCCACCATATTTTTAACATGTAACTTCCTCTTCTTGTTGGAAAACTTTTTACATAGGATATCAGCAAAAACTTCTGCAGAGGGCATTGTGGTGTGTAAGTTCCTCTTTTTTTGTAAATGTCAAGTTTGCAGGAAAAAAATATTCTTACAAAAATTCTTACTCTGTCTAGTCTAAAAAAAAAAAAAGGACAAAAAGGATTTGTCATGTAAATCTTTATACCCCTAACTCCTCCTCTCATTGGATATAGTGTTCATAGAATTTCTAGACAATTTTTTAGGCAATAGCCTCTCTGGACCCTGGAGTCAATAAACTTGCTTCCTGAAAATTCATCAGGGGTCCAGCCTCTTCTGTACTACATCAGCAGAGCTTGCTTGTCTTGATGGACTGTGAACTTAGGATGTGACATAGCATGGCTATGTTGGCTGCAACAAGGATGACATAGACAGCTGGGGTTGGTCACACCAAGGTGATTCTGCCCAGAAATGGAAAGAATCCTTGAAAATAAAAGCTACAGACTATGAGAAACACATTAAAAGTCATATATGGAAAATGGTTTATTACTACTTAGGGAAATAACCAAGAAGTTTTCAGTGTAAACCTTCATCGGTCCTGACAACTACAACAACAATTTTATTGATAGTGTATACAAAGTGCATACATGCTTTTACACAATTTATATTCATCATTACTTTAAGCATCATGGTTAGCTCTGTAAGTTTTGTGATAATTTTTGTAATAATATTTTACAGAGGAAGAATTTGAAACTCAGAGTTGAACAGTATTGGCCAGTTTGCTCAGCTAGTAAGTAACAAAGCAAAGATGCAAACCAGGTCATTTTATTCCAAAGGCAATGTTATTCCCATTAGACTCTGCTACTGATGGGGAAGGCATAATATTCTGGAAATGGTGGCATTTTATGAAGAACATTTAACATTGTACAGATATTTAAAAGTGCAGTTCTTTAAAACACTGCCTGTCTTTACAGACAATTTTGTGCAATTTAGCTAAGATGGAGAAATGGACAGTTTCTTCCTGCTGTTTACACTGAGAATTAAATAGAGACATGGCAATGAATATGTTGTAAAGGATTTCTCATTAAAACAGTACTTGTCATATTTACATCTGCATAGCAATTTTAGATGAACAATATACCATATGGGGAATAACCTTACAATGCAGAACAGGATAATTTAATACTTGCTAAATAGAATATTGCCTGTGTTAATGTTTTTTTTTCAAAGAGCATTACTAAATTCAACAAAACTTAAATTTCTCCATTCTATATTTATTTTATTTTGAGTATGATAAAAACAAATAACAATAAAGGTAGGTGTTTATATGCCAGCAATGACTTCTTGAAAGAAAGCATATCAATCACATATAATTAAGCTGTCAGTTCTTTATTTAGCAAGAACTGTTCCACCCTAAACCAGCAAATGTAAATATCAAAATAGATAAAGTTTTGGAAAACAAAACACAATATAATGTCCTTTTTCTGGTATTATTCTGAAATTGGGGTTTGTGTTTTTATTATTTTCTTTGTATAACAAGTATATATTTTATTAGCTACCAGAACCAAAATATTTTGAACAAACCATTTTACCATAGATCTATATTTGTGTTATGTACTTACCTGAAAAGGATTATGACTTTCCTCCTTGGTATAAAGATAAAGATGATCCTTGAAGGAAAATTTATAGTTAATCTTGGTCATGTCCTTGAGCTGTCTTCTATCACACAGGAGTGAACTCAGCATATGAAACGCACATGTACATGGATAAAATTTGACGTGATGCTTTTTGACTGTTCAGATTTATGGGATAATTTTTACAGGCTTAACTGTATTCACTTTGGAGCTCTGAGATAAAACATTTCTGCACATTAGGTTAAGTAATTAGCTTATACTATTTATGTTACCTGTATCCAAAATGACAACAGTAAGAAGTTTTGCTAAAGATGAATTTATATGAATTCATTCATTCATATAAGTGAATAAATATATTCATTTATTGTTTAATTTTTGGAGTTACTTATTCATGAAGGAAGACAGACGTGGTACATGTTCATCTTTCTACTTGAAGGGAATTAATGCAATATTACATAATAGGTTTAAAATTAATAATTATCTAGAAAGAGACAAGATGGGACATACTGTAAATATTTCTCCAAAAATGAATATGTTTTCCTGGACACTTTAATAATGATGCTGAAAATCATTGAATTTCTGTATTGCATTTGCTGTTGGAAAAAAATAAAAGGATTCAAGACAGATGGAAGTCAATTTTTCCATGCTAAAGGGTGGCCATTTGATAAAAGCAAAATAGCCATAGCTGTGAATGATCATGATAGAGAGGGAAAGTTTAAACAAGAAACAAAGTGCATAGCAGAGCTTAGTGAGAGGCACAAAGAGCATCATGTCCCATCCCTTCCCACAACTGCCTTTTCTCTTTAAAAAAGAGGAAGTGTGGGGCTGGGGTTGTGGCTCAGTGGTAGGGCACTTGTCTAGCAAGTGTGAGGCACTTGGTTCGATTCTCAGCACCATGTACAGATAAATAAAATAAAGGTTTATCAACAACTAAAAAATATTTTTTAAAAAGAGTTTAAAAAAAGGAGGAAATGTCCTAGAGATTCAGTGATAAGGGTCATGGGATGGAGGTTAGGACAAAATGAAGTCTGTATGTGACCTTCAATATTGGAGAAACTGAGGCTGAGAATTCCAGCCTAGTTTTCTTCAGGATCACTGTCACTAAGCAGGCATAATAAATTCCGAGTGTGTCCTTTAGGTGCCAGATAACTACATTAAAATTGCAGGGAATCATGAAGGAAGAGCTATGAGTCCAGTACTTTGCAGTTTGCTCTACCTTGTGAGATATATGTGTTTTTCTTTGGTAATCCCTGATCATCTAGGCAAGGACCTTTCCAGTATTTACAAGTTTCATTTCACCTGTCTAATTGGAAATAGGATGGGGGATGGGAGAGAATAAAATAAAAAGCATGATTATTTTTATTTTGCTTGCAGCATCAATTTATAGATGTGTTTGGGAAGAAAGTGCCCCATACTTATAATGGGAAACTTTCCAAGACAACATCTTTATGATAAAATTCATCTGGTAGGCATACAAAAATAATAATGAGAGAAATCTTTGCATGGCATAAAGATGTGTCTTCATAGATCTCAGCAAACTATATTTGAACTGTAAAGGTCTTATATTTCTAAATCTGAGTGGATAATCTTTACAAAAAAGCTGTCTGAGACTTACATTTTTTATAGTTAGGGCTTCATGAGTATAAACACTCATTTATACATTTTACATAGGAAACACTTGTTGAATATCAACTATTTATAAGGAACCATAAGAAATTTGTAAAAGTTTTAATCCCTGTATAAAAAAAACAGTAGTACTGAAGGAAAAAGAAGAGTCCTGTTCAATTATTACAGAATAAGACATTACCTTTTAAAGGACATAAAATGATAGAATGCCAAGTTTAGATCTACAGTTTCTAGAGAGCAGGAATTGGAATTTTATTAGAATTCAGGTTAGGGTTGAGGTCCTGGCATGAGTATTTTTAGAACAGAGACCTAAACAACAAGCCTTGCCTTATTTTGCCTAGCCTTAAAATATAGCCACTCTTCTGAATTTTCAACTGGCTTCCTGTTCTTGTCACTGTATAAGTATAATACATATTTTAAAATTTGAATTTGTGAGATCAGACAGCATAAAAATGCTAGAGTGATGGGTGTATTAGAAGGTAGAAAGGTCATTGAAATTTAGTCCCTAACAGATCACATTCTGGTTTATTTAAGAAAAACAAACAAACAATCAATCAAACAAAAAAACATGCTTTCTTCAAACAAAATAACTCTGTTGATCACATTAGGCTCAGTGTTCAACTGCTTGTGACTTTATCACCTCTATAACCTCATTCCCTTCTCAATGATTTGATTGATACTTATATTTTCTAATACTATACATTGTTAATTATTCAAAACAGTTATTGGTACCTGCTAAGTATTAAGTCTATTCAGGAGATTGAGCATGAGAAAGGTCACAACTCTACATGTTTCCCGTACTTATAAAATTGAGACCTAGCTGTGAGAGACAAAAATAAGTAAACAAGCAAATAAATAAGTGATTACAAACTTCCATAAATATTATGAAAGGAATGGAGATGATGAAGCAACAGGTTACAATACAACAGTATCTAATTAGGTAGTGTGGGCTGGAAAATTTCTTAGAGAAATATGTGAAAATTTGTGGGCTATGTGACTACTGGGGAATTGAAATGGAAATAATGTTCTATTTAGAAACAACCACTTGCAGGAAGTCTGTGACAAGTGAAAGAAGTTGGCCTTTTTGAGAACTGAGTAGAAGGCTGTACTGGGCCACCTTGTTGGAGTGGTCAGAGGAGGCCCTTGATGTGTAAACACCACAGCCTGCTCTGTGGAACTCTTTTTTTGCAGGCTGATGATAACTCGGTTCTCTTGAATTAAATTGTAGTCTTATTTTCAGACATTTAAAACATAAGATTAAAACCAACAACAACAACAACTTTATTTTTACATCTAGTTGATACCTCTTTTGTCCTCATTCCCAGCATCATTTAAGCTGTTTGAGGCTATTTGAGATAATGTGGTTAAAAAGAGAAGTGTGGTGGCAGAATTCTAAGATGACCCCTCCAGATTCTCAGCCCCCAGGTGGTTATTCATTAAAATATCAATATAGGTGCTGCTGTGAAGGGCATTTGCAGATTTGATTAAAGTCTCCCCTCAGTATAATTTATGATTAGTCTGACCCAATCACTTGAGCTCTTAAAAATGGATTTTTTTTTGTTGTTGTTGGCTGATCATAGAAGAGAAAGTCAGAGTATTGTGACGTGAGGCAGACTTAATGTGGTGGTGTAATGACAGAGAAAGGTGTAGAAATGCACTTGAGCAACCAGCCAGAAAACCGAGGCCTTTGTCCTATATCCACAACAGAATGAATTCTGCCAATAGCAAGAATTAGTTGAGCATAGAATGTTTTGGGTTTTTTTGTTTTGTTTTGTTTAATTTCCAAAGCCTTATGCTGATAATTCATTCTGTTCAAATCCCCGATTTCAAGCTTATGATATCCTAACTAGAGAACTAAGCCATTCTGTGTCAGATTTTTTGACTCATGGTACTATAAGCTAATAAATAGATGTCACTATTGAATTTGTGGGAATTTGTTGTGCAGCACTAGAAAATGGGGAACACGGTGTATTCCATGCACTCTACGATGACCTTGGTCTTTCTCCTTCTCTAATTGCTTCTGGCTTCTCTAGGTACTAGTCTAGGGATAGAGGAGAGTAGAAGGATTGAGAGGAAAGATGAGGTGTTTTCAAATTACCCAGGTATCGGTGAATTCCCGTTATCATGAGAAACAAACTATTCTTCTCCTGCCAAATGGTGTTTTTATAGCTTGCAAGATAGAACATTTTGCATGCTGACTTCTTCCGATGGGAAGCAAGGTACTATCTTCTTTGATCACTGGTTCTGAAAAACTCCAGAGGACACATGCCAGCTTTCCCAGAAATGTTCTCAATGTCTGTACTCTGAATGCACTAATGGTAACAAGGTGAAGGCTCCTTTTTCTCAGAAGCACTCCTGATTTGTGTGAGTGAATCTCTGGAGTCCTCTTCATGTTACTGAGGAGTAGAGCATTCCCCACTTTAATCTATGCATCCAGGAGGCAAAAAGCCAGGGCTTGCTCTCCTTTTCTGTTAGGATGATAGGTATGGAAATAGGGAGAAGGGAACAGGCATAAGATACACTTTTTGAGATAGAAACGATAGTATTTTCTGGAGTGAATGTCAGAAGTGAGGAAAAAGAAAAAAAACATCCATAATACTTCTATGGTTTCTAGCTTGAGTAAGACGGTGGTGATTTAAGACGTTTGAGAGATAAGAATGGTTGATAGTAAAGAGAACAAAGGTTTTGAGTTGGTCACATCAAGTTAAAAATATCAACACAACATGTTAGTAGCTATAGGACAGATTCATGCCTGCTTCTTATTGCTGTTTTCTCTTTCTGCTCCATTCTAACTCCTTAGTTGAAAAAGTATGACTAGTCAGTAAAATTCCTTCATAAATCATTTTCTATTTTTTTTAAAGACAAATATTGTAAGGTCATTTTCCCTGAAATTGTATACTTCATTTTATTTTTTTTCCTTATTGATAATTCTATCCTAATGGTCAGAATTAAATTACTGGTAACTTTTTCCTCCATTGATCCTACCTTCTGTGAAATAATTTTTTTTCCAAATAAGATGTTAGTGTTTCAGGTTCTTATTTTAAAGGATATTATATGTTAAAGAGGAAAGTGAACCAACTTATTATCCAGAAAAGGAAAAGAAAAACAAGCAAATTTTTAAAAAATCACTCTGTGCCTAATATAATCTTCATTTTCTTTTGTACATCTTTCAAAATCAATGGCAACATTACAAAGTCAGTCCTGTTTTTGAAAGGGTTAGTAGGTAATTTTTGAATACCCATTGGTGGATGTGCATAATCATCTCTAATTGGAATATATTAGACTGTACATCTTTTTAATTGCTATGTGTTTTCTGGCTTCCTGGTCATCAAAGAAGACACTGATCTAACACCTACAGAACACAATACATCACCATTACCAGGGCAATGTCCCTGGGACTAAATCCCCAGGCAGAGCATCTTAAGGATTTTGTGATTTCCATGGTGACCAAGGGAAAATTAAAAAGAAATTCTCTAAGGTGGACTATAAGAAGGCTACAGAATGCTATTAAATACTCCTTTCTTTGTGCACTATTTTATTAATAATACTGTGCATTTAATGAGTTTTCCTCTATGGGGGTTTCTTCATTGATTTGAGTTGCACGAAGCGCAACATGGATGGGAAAATTAGCTCAAGTAAAATGGCCACAGTAAGTTATTATTTTTTTATTTGAAAATAACTGCTTGTAAAATAATTTTTACTGATAAGTGTTAAATATTGTGATATTTAACATTTATAGGATCATACTCATATTGTAATTTAAGTATGAGAAATAAAGTTGCAAATTATTGAATAAATTGCTTAAGTTCATTCCACAAGTAAGAAACAGAGATGGAGTTAAAATCCAGGTGTTAGGATTCCTGAACTGTATTCTTAGCCCCGTGCTAGAGATGCCTCAACTGGATAATACAGGAAAACACAGATGCCCCTTCCCTCTCACTCTCACTGTCATCCACAAAGTAGTTATAAAATAATTTCACCGATGTCGCAAAAATTTATTTTTTATTGAAATGTTCAGAGTGACTTACATGTCACATCAGATAAGTTTATATGAAGATGTTTCCCTATCAATCCCTATCAATAGATAATAATAGATAAACATTCCTCCCAATATTTCATTTATCCTTTGCTTCCTCTTTCAAAACAGATCAACTTGGTCCCTTAATAGAAAGCTCTTTAAAAGGAAGGAAAAGCTTATGAGATGTCCTAGTAAACAATGAAAAGAAGCAAGAAATGCCACCTGGAAAAGCACTCCCTCATAACCGGTATGGCTGGAATGGGATGGCCACATTCAGACCATGACTTGATGGCTGTAGACTCCAATTTTCCAATAGTTCATATAACTGAATATCACAGTTGTATGAACTAGAGGAACATTATCAAAATGCATACATTAAGCACAACTACATTTGCACTTCCTGCCAAGAATGCAGTTATAGCAGAATCTTCTTGATGTCCCTTTGTATCACACTCCTTCCTTCCTTCCTTCCTTCCTTCCCTCCCTCCCTCCCTCCCTCCCTCCCTCCCTCCTTCCTTCCTTCCTTCCTTCCTTCCTTCCTTCCTTCCTTCCTTCCTTCCTTCCTTCCTTCCTTCCTTTCTTTATTTTAGTTATACATGACAGTAGAATCTTTTTGATATAATTATACCTACAAGCATGGAATGTATCTTATTAAAATTAGAACCCCAATCTTGTGGACATACACCATGGTGAGATTCACTGTGATCTATTCATATATTTACAATGGAAAGTTATGTTAGATTCATTCCACTGTCTTTCCTTTTTCCTATGCTTCTTCCCTTCCATCATTCCCCTGTGTCTAATCCATTGAACTTCTATTCTTCTCCTCCCCTGCTTATTTTGAGTTAGCTTCCACATATGGGAGAAAACATTAGACTTTTTTTTTTTTTTTTTTTTTTTAGGATTGGCTTAAGTCTCTCAGCAGATAGTCTCCAGATCCATCCATTTATGGACAAATATCATAAAGTCATTCTTCCTTACAGCTGAGTAATACTCCATTGTGTATATGTACGACATTTTCTTTATCCATTCACCTCTTGGAGGGCACCTAGATTGACTCCATGGCTTAGCCATTGTGAATTGAGTTGCTATAAATGTCGATATGACTGCATCACTGTAGAATGCTGATTTTAACTCCTTTCGGATATATACTGAGGAGTGGGATAACTGGATCAAATAGTGGTTTCATTACAAGTTTTTTGAGGAAACTCCATATTCCTTTTCCAGAGTGGTTGCCCCAATTTGCACCCCCAACAGCAATGTACGGGTGTACCCTTTTCCCCATGTCCTTGCCAACATTTATTTTTACTTGTATTCATAATAATTTCCAGTCTGGCTCTAGTGAGATGAAACCTCAGTGTACTATTGATTTACATTTTTTTTTAATTTTATTTTTTTATTAGCCACACATGGCATTAAAATGATCTTGGCAATTCATACATTTGAATCATTGGGGCATAATTTCTCATTTTTCTAATTGTACAGATTGCAGAATCACACTGGTCATGGAGTTACCTATGTACATATATGAGATGTTGAACATTTTTTAAATATATTTATTGACCATTAATTTTTATTCTTTTGAGAAGTTTCTATTTAGTTCCTTTGCCCATTTGTTGATTAGGCTATTTGTTTTGGGGTGTTAAGTTTTTGTTTGTTTGTTTGTTTAATTTCTTTGTATATCTAGGAGATTAATTCTCTACCTGAGTTGCAGGTAGCAAAGATTTTCTCCCATTCTATAGGCTCTCTCATCATGTTCTTGATTGTTTCCTTTGCTCTTTAGTTTGATACCATTGCATTTATTGATTTTTTAAAAATTTTATTTGTGTTTTCGATCATTGCAACTAGTTCTGGTGGTCACAGCTCATGCTCTGCTGTGAGGATCTTAATTCTTGGGATCTTAATTCTTATTCACTGATTTGCTTAATTATTATTAATTAGAGCACAGTAATACTTTGAAATGCAAATATTTTCATTTGTCTGAGAGAAGTATAAAATTATCCCCAATTAAATGTATAATAAATCCCCCAAACTTTACATATACTCTATACCTCAACTTCTAAACTTAAAATGTATTCAATGTGATTCTACATTTAACATTCCTTAACATGAAATCATTTTTCATAGGGCCTTTCATGTAGCTAGGTCTATATGGTTTATACTAATTATGGGGCAATATGCCAAATTTTTTATTATCTTGAACTACTATCAAAAGTTCTTAGTAATCAGGAACTGTGGTTTAATTTCCTTGTGTTACCCACAGCCCTGGCACAAAGCCAGGAAAAGGGAGGGCTCAAGAATATTTTTTTTTCATTTGAAATATTTGTATTTCCCTTCATCTTTCAGACATGATGTGAAAGAACTATTTTCAGTGAAATCACTTCACTCTTTTGCACTCATCTGAAGTCAATTATTAAGATGTCTATGCTCTGTGTCAATAAGATGTACAGCATTATGATTCACCAGCTGACTTCATTATTTGCTTTGGCATTGTTGGATTTTTTTTTAAACAAACTGCTAAGAGATAAAATAATAAGAATATTTGAAAACACATTGCCTGTAGGAGTTGTTGTTGTTGAGGGTAAAAGGGAAAGGAGTTTATACATTTCCCAGAAATATTAATAATTAAAGATTTCCTTAAATTATAGTTACCTTGCAGCTGAAGTCACATCTTAAAAAAAAAGTTTTAATTTAGTGTCTACTTGAAGCTTTAGTACGCATCTTATTCATAGGTGCTATATCAACTCAAAGTGTTTGAAATGTATTGATTGTGGTGGCTTAATTAATGGTCATTTTCAATTAAATAAATTCAGGTAAACGACTGATAACCTTAACAAAACTTTTGTTTGTTATGTATAAACCACAAGAAGATCTTTAAGTACTTTACAAAATGCTTACTTAAAAACCAGTATCATTAATTTGCATGAGGAGGTATTTTTCAGTAATATTGCTTCATTATTTTAATTTTTAATAAATGAAAGCCATATCCTGGATGTTAAATAAATAAAGACAATTTAAATTTTGTCCATTAGCATTTGCTCATAAAAAAAAAGTAAACATGTCAGGAAAGCCAAAAGGCACTGTTTGCCATTATGAAAACATATGCATGTGTTCTCAGGAACACTCAATGATAATTCTCTTGCTTGGTACTATTTTGGGTTCATAGGTCTTACTCTTATTTATTTCATCATATCATTATCAAAGTTACCCAGTCAGATGTTATTATTTCTCAGAGTCCTTCCATTTTAGCTTATTATAATAAACATTAGCATCATCTAATATTTTCACACACAAATTTATTACCACATTCCAGGAACCATGTTTACTCTTTCAGGAAAGTTTATAGGAAAACTTAACTCTCTGATCTCATTTTCCTGAGGACAATAAAATATACTTTAGGAACCACCATATTCTTAGCACATTCAATTCCTCTTAAGAATAAAGTGACTAGAATAGGGTTCTTTCCATGAGTGGGCAGGCTTTACAACAATATAGCTACCATGATCGAACATGTTGTGCTGGGAATCTGCTCTCTTGCAAAGACACCCACTCTTAAGAAGTCTTAGAACAAGACCATTGTCTAATGATGTTGTCTCAATTGGAGAATAACCTAGTGATACAATTAAGTCATATCCCTTGGGTAGCTTGACTATGAAACAGAGAGAGGGGAATCAGCAAGAGGCATTAGATGAAAAACAATGGTCATAGAGGACAAAAAGTAGAAAGGAGTGTTTTAAAATATTGGCTGTTGCTATAACATAGTACTTTAGGTTATATAGTTTATAAGGGTCAGAGATTTATTTCTAAGATCAAAATCTAAGATTGAGAGTCCACATCTGGGGAGGGCCTTCTAGCTGCATTATAACATGGCAAGATGCAGGATAGAGAAAATAGTGGGGTCTATTGGGTCTCTCTCCCTCTTCTTATATAGCCAATAATCCTATCATTGGCATTTTACCCTCTTGACCTCATCTAACCCTAATTATTTCTTTAAGGTCCCCACCTCTACATACTATCAACATATGAATTTGAGGATTAAGTTTCCAACACATAACCTTTGGGGGAAACATTCAAACCAGCAAGGGAGGAGAAGTGACTTGCTACATTAGAGTTCCTAGAGGAGTGCATCAGAGCAGGGGAAGACTAGGTGACTAGGTTTCTCAGGCTGATACTGGCACTCCAGAATTGTTGCTTCTTCCTGTATGGCAAAGTGGACTGCTCAAGTTTCCCTGCTGGAACACTTTCTTGGGTTCCCATTTTTCCATGGAGCTTTATATTAAATCTCTTTTATATGAGGTAAGCATTTCATCTGTATTCCATTATATTCTGTAAAATCTAAATTAATAAAATTCCTACATGTGCTACATTTACCATTGCACACAGTTTTATAGCATTATTCCTGCCAATGCAAGGGACTTCATCCGAGAACTCATGAGCATCTATTTGGATAACTCTAGTTGCCTCTACTCATTTCATCTACATCTCAAGTGAGTTTTCATTTTATTTTATTTTAATAGTTTCTGTAAATCCCAAAGTCCTTGTGCTTTGTATAGAGACTACTTGTTTTATCTCAGTATTAGCAACCCTAATGTACAAGTATATAAACATTGCTTCTGGTAAATATTGCTTCTATTCTTATTTCAAAATCTCCCCCCCACCCTTTTTTAATGAAAAAAACTCTTGAATGTGTAATGTTAATTTAGTTTTTGGAAGCACTGTTGGTACTTCACCCATATCCCCTTGTCACGGTGGTCTTTAAATGGATTCTGATCTGTCTGAAAGCTTTCTCTCACAGTAGGAGTGTGCTAAGTTCCTCACATGTAGGATGAGAGACATAACACACCAGGAACACTCTCAGCCGACTTCTTTGTCCCCTATCCCCACTTCACTTTGAATATGTTACATAGATTCTTCTGGTGGGACTAAGTTACAGTTGCTGAAAATGATATTTTGCTAGTTAATACCTTTCTTTTGCTTTCCTCTCTACGGATACTTTCTTAATTGCCTCAAATGTTCATCTCTGTATCTATTATCAGGAACTCAACTATTTCAATGCCATTTTATCATTGGAGCTTAAACAAAGTTTCCTAGTGCAAAATTCATGTCATATTCTTAAGAGTGTAAATAGAACTCCTTCAGTTCATCTGTAATGAAAACAGATGGTTGTCAGACCATAGTATCACTCCCACACATAAGCAAGTACCTTTTGTCACTAATTTCATTAAGTATAAATACATGCAAACACATACACCTAGCAGTCACTTTTCTGTTGTTTCTTAATGTAGAAGTGATTTGTAATTTAGGCTATCATCTACAGAAGGGACATCCCAGCAGAATAACTGAGTTCACTCTGCCCACTTCAACTATTTCTAAATTTCCTTAAAATATGTAGTTCCAAAGCCCTAGAGCTTTTAAGAATATATACACATCAAAATGACAAGCTTCTTGTGTTATATTAATATGTATGTAGAGAGTACATTTGAATCTAGAATAGGTTATAATTGTTCATAGTAATCGTTTAGAAATAATGCTTAAATAAATTGTAATGAATTCAGTGAAAATAATTTGTAACAATATATTTTGGGAATTTTACTTCGAGATAAGTGACACAAATTTAGAGTTAAGTATACATTCTGATAATATTTTTTATATAGGCATATAAACTTGAAATCACAAAAAAGTGAATATGTCACTCCCAAATTTCTTTTTGCCCCTGTGCCATCTCTGTCTCTCTCTCCCAGCCCCAGGAAAACACTGACCTGCTTTCTGATACTATACTTAGATTTTTCTAGGATTTCATATAAATAAAATGATCTTTTCTGTCTGGCTTCCTGTACCTGACCTACTTATACTGAGATTCATCCATGAGGTAGCTAGTGTCAATGGTTCATTACCTTTATTATTTCTTATTCTGCTGAGCACTGTTACATTGTAGGGCTTGCTTGTCATTTACTTGTTAGCATTTAAGTAATTGTCCTTCCTTCCTTCCTTCCTTCCTTCCTTCCTTCCTTCCTTCCTTCCTTCCTTCCTTCCTTCCTTCCTTCCTTTCTTTCTTTCTTTCTTTCGCTATTAAAAGTAAGCTGCTATAATCAGTCATGTAAGTGTCTTTCATAAGAACACAAGTTCTTATTTATCTTAGATAAAAACTAAAAAGGAATGGTTGGATCATGTGGTAGTTACATGATTTTCACATATATTTGTTTATGAAAATGCTAAAATTTACTTCAAGTTAATTTTAATATCATATGTTTTCAACACCAATGAAGGAGTTTCTATTTCCTCTTTAACCTGTGGTATGTTCAGTCATTTTTTTTTATTTTAGCAATTTTAATATTTGTAGTGCTAATTCACTGTTGTTACATTTTTCACTGACTAAATAAATAGTGAGATGTTGTGCCAGGGGGTGACAAATAACTTGTGTACGTTGATGCAGCAGGAATAGGAGCCGTTTATTGTAGGACAACAGAGCTATTTATACATTTTGCACAGCTTATCTTAATTAGCATAAACTAGATTCATCAGTCAACCAATAAGGAATCTCCACACTTAATGGCTTGCTTTTTTTATTTCTCAAACCACTCCCTCTGGCATTTTGCCAGGCACCATCCAGACTTGTTTACGAACTCTAACATTTCCCTGGCAAAATACCACGTGTTATTTTGACTTGTCTACAGACCTTAACAATGTTGCACAACTTTTCCTGTGTTCGTGTACCTGACTATTTTTATTGTTGATGTTTATATTCATGAATGTAATTTATTTTTAATAATAGGGTTATTTCCTGATTATTGTTTGAATGTTTTTTAAATATACTAAGATCACTTTTCAGTATTTTTTTATAAATAATTTCTTCCACTCTATGACTTTTCTTTCTCACAAAATCACCTTTTGAAGAGTAGAAGTTTTTAATTTGATAAGTCAATTTTTTTCTTTACAAATTTTGATTTAGTGTAATATTTAAAAAATTTTTAATCTTATTCAACCTAACAACTTTTTCCTATATTCACTCAATTCTTTAAAATATTTTGAAATATATTAACATTTATAATCAATTTTATGCATTTTTTCATTATATAGTATGCATAACAAGTTTTTGTTATTTTTCATATCAATTTTCAATTGTTGAAAAGACTATTACAACTCCTTGGAATTGCTGTGCACCTTTATGAAGAAATCAAACATCTATGTGTTTAGGTCCATTTCTTAATGTGTCAGTCTCTTCTGTTGGTGTAATTATATATCTTAATTCCATATCACATGGTTTGGATTATTCTATTTTTATGAAAAGCTGTGAAATAAATTGTTTGTATTTTATTTTTTCCAAAATTATACTTGGAATATTCTTATGATTTTCAAGTTATGTTTTCACTTTCTGCCAAAGAAAATCTACAAGATTTTAAATTGATGTTGCATTAAATTTGTAGAAAAAATGAAGACATTTAATATCTTAACACCATTAAATCTTATGACTTGTGATCTGTGTTTATTTTTCTATTTATAACATCATCTTCCTTAATTAATTTGTACTGTTAAAATAAAATTCCACAAACTGGGTAATTTTTAAAGAATGGAAATTTATTTCTTATAGTTCTCCAGAATGGGAAATCCAAGATCAAGGTACTGACAGAAGCACAATTTGCTGAGGGACTCCATTCTCTGCTTCCAAGATGGTACCTTCTTGTATATTTTCCAGACAGGATAGATGTTACGTCCTCACGTGGCAGCAGGTGAAGAGCAAAAGGTCTAAGCTAGTTCTCATAAGTCCTTTTATAGGCACAAATCTATTCTTGAGGACAGAACTTAAATAGACTGAATCACTTCCCAGAAGTCTTATCTGTTAATACCATTACAATATTTCAACATGAATCTTGAAGAAGACAGTTTCAAAGTCAGCATCTTATTTAAATTTCATAAGCAACATTTATAGTTTCTAGTGTATGAAAACCATAAAAGTTTAGTTTTGGGTTTTTCACATTTGTGGTTATGGAAGATAATTTATTCAGAAGAATTATAAGAAAAAAATTAAGGGTAAACAAAACTAAAGAAAATACAGAATACTATAAAACCAGTATATGAATTATGAGGCTATCAGGGGAAAATAGAAAAAGAAGAGACCAAAAAGTTTATTAAAAAAATAATAAACCACCAAATTTTTTTGAAGGGAGTGAACATACATATTCAAGAAGCACAAAGAAAACTATATATGATGAAACAAAAGTAACCCACACTGAGACACCTTATAATCCAATTGTCAAAAGTCAGACAAAAAAAATTGAAGAGTAGCAAGTCAAAAACAACTTGTTTTATACAAGCAAATCTCCATGAACACTATCAGCACAGTTTTCAGCATAACTTTGCAGGCTAGAAGCCAGTCAAATGACACTTCCAAAGTACTGTAAAAGAGAATCACAGCCTCTGGGACAGATGTCTCTTGTGTTTCTCCTTTGCTAGCAAAACAATAAAACTTGTTTTCCCTTTTTCTCAAAATGGTGTCCTTGTCATCAGATTGGCATCCAAATAAGGACCCAGTTTCAGCAACAAATTTGGCGTCCCATCTGGGACCTTGAGAGCAGGCCCCACTCCGGCTTTCTTAAGCAGGTCTCCCTGTGTGAGGAATCCCACTTCCATTCTGAGTATTCAAGGTGACGATGAACTTGTTGAGATCCAACTGAAGGAGAGTTAGGAGACAAGTGAGTTTGCCTCAAGTTGAACTAGAGGAGCTTTTCCTATGAGTAAAGGGAGGGACTGAGGGACTATCTCAGCAGCTGCAGAAGCTCCTGCACTCTTCCTCACCTTGGCCCCAGGCAGCTGCAGATCATCTCATCATGGTCAGAGACACTGGCCATCTGTCCCAGAGGCTGGAAAAAAATAAAATAAAAAATCCAAGCAAAGCTGCCTGGGCTGTAGAATAAAGGCCAAAGCAAACCTGGCCTTTACACTGCCTTTCAGCCTCTTTTGCCCATGGAGTGTGAAGACTGCTGGCCACAAAAGATGTGGCAATGGGTTTCAGTTTAGTACTGTTGTTTATGACTCGAGGACTAGAAAAGTCTCTCCTTTTTAAGATCTGACAGGCTACCCTCACTTGGTTAGGGGATATATATCACTGGGGCCATGCTAAGAGCCATAGCCAAGTAATATGATGCATGACATTTTTGCTTGAAAGGTGACGCCAGCTAGCCATTGAGATGATATGATTATGTTAAGATTTACATTCATATGGATATTGGATTCCTGCTGTTCACCTCGGGCGCGTACAGGGCATTGGCGGCAGTTTCAAAAAATAAAGTTTGTTCCTGCTTGAGTGGCTCCTGATTTTGTGCCCAGCTAGACTGTGGCAATTGGTGGCCCATGCGGGGGACGCCTGAAGCTTGGAGGTGAGTAAAATTGCTTGCCCCTGAGGGAAGGCGAGAGAATGGGTGACCATTTCAAAAAACAATGTGTTTTGTTTTGATTTATTTTGTTTTTGTTTCAAGCTGTCTATCTCTAGAATTTTCTCAGGCAAACTGAGAAAAAATGGTTGGCTCAAGGTTTGAAATTGTTCGGCCCTGAGAAAGAGAAAATTGATACAACCATTTTTTGTTCCGTTGTTGTTTCATTCTGTTTCGGTTTTGTTTTATGCTATCTTATTGGGTTGCATTACCTTTATAGTAGATTAGAAACTAGTAAAAAACAAACCGAAAGACTGTTAAGTAAATTGTTAGAGGTCCAGACTATGGTAGAAAACATGTTAAGTCAAGCAAAAGAGAAGGTTTCTGGAGCTAATCAGACAGAGGAAAATATGAAGAAAGAAAGCTTAGAGGAAACACAACCATCAGGTGGGGAATTACAACAGGAGGCTGCTACTAACTCCGTTCTATCACCAGAGGGCGTAATTCAACCAACAGCTCCATCTACAGCTGAGCGGCCCTCAACTCCCGTAGTTGATGGACAGAATCCTGAGGCAGGACCCCAAAGATTAGCATGCCCTGTACTTGAGCAGGCAGGAGGGCAACGAATTCACCATGCTTTAGATTTCAAAACACTGAAGCAATTAAAGGAGGCTGTAACTACCTATGGGCCGCAAGCACCCTTCACTGTGAGCATGGTCGCATCCATTACCAACTTAGACATGACACCAGCAGATTGGGCTAACATGTGTCGATCTATGCTAAATGGAGGACAATATTTGTTATGGAAGGTTGCCAATGAGGAATTTTGCATGGAGACAGCTAGGCGAAATGCAACAGCGGGTTACCCTCAAAGAAATCTAGATATGTTATTAGGAATAGGACCTTATGAGGGTCAACAGCAACAAATTGAATATGATCCTGGCATATACGCACAAATTGCTGTAGATGTGGTTAGGGCATGGAAAACTTTACAGGGGCATGGAGATTTACAAGGACAATTATCTAAGGTAATATAAGGAACTAATGAACCTTACGCTAAATTTGTAGATAGGCTTATTCAAACAGCTTCTAGAATATTTGGAGATACAGAACAGGCAATGCCATTTATAAAACAACTGGCTTATGACCAAGCAAATTGTTGCTGCAGAGAGGTCATTAGACCATGGAGACATGAAGATTTAAACACATATATTAAATTATGTAGAGACATTAATGAATAAGGGCAAGTATTGGCAGCAGTACAACAGGCTTTAGATGCCAGGCCAAAAACATGCTATAATTGTGATCAAACGGGAAATTTTAAAAGGAGTTGCCCCAAAGGAGGAGGGTTTAACAAAGCGAGGTATCAAAGGCATAGAATATCAGGTATTTGCCCACGATGCCGTAGAGGGAGATATTGGGCTAATGAATGCCGTTCTCAAACCACCATAGAGGGTATTCCGTTATCAAAAAACAGACAAGGACCAAGTGTTTACCCACGATATCGTGGAGAAAGGCATCAGGCTCCATTGCCAAAAAACGGACCAGAGGGCCCAATGCTCCGGGGCCCAAAACCACAAATATATGGGGCAATGAAGGAACCCAGCAGCACCATCAAGGTAGTGCCCAGGAGACATTATCCATTAAATCCCTCATCAGACCAACTAGAGGGAGCGCAGGGTTAGACATCTGTGCCTCTGCCAGAGCAGTACTAACTCCAGAGATGGGAGTTCAAATCATTCCCACAGGAGTAAAAGGACCTCTTCCCCAAGGAACAGTAGGCTTATTATTGGGACGCAGTTCTTCTACACTAAAAGAACTTATAATAAGTCCTGGGGTAATTGATCCCGACTATGAAGGTAAAATAAAAATTATAGCTTGTTCTTCAAGAGGTATATCAGTAATTTCACCAGGAGATAGAATAACACAGTTATTAATAATACCCAGCCTACATGATAAATTTTCCAGTCGTACTGTAGAAAGAGGTTCCAGGGGATTAGGCTCCACAGGTGTAGATTGGGCTATGCTGTCTTTAAATTTAGATTCTTGCCCCATGCTAAAATTGAACATTCAGGGACATGAATTTAATGGGCTACTAGACACAGGTGCTGACCTTAGCATCATATCTCGTCAAGATGGCCAAAACATTGGCCATTGCAACAAGCCACTCAAACACTTCGAGGCCTAGGAGTGGCGACTAATCCCCATAGAAGTGCAATGGTATTAGATTGGAAGAATTCTGAAGGATGTGAAGAAACTATACAGCCCTATGTATTGGATCATCTTCCTATAAATTTATGGGGATGAGATGTCCTAGATCAATTTGGTTTGACATTAACAAATAACATCAATCCTAACGCGCCCACTACTAGGGCTAGACAAGGCTTTAGGAAAGAAAAAAGATTAAGAGAACAAGAACAAGATATGACAGCACCAATTCAAATAGATCAAGGAATAAATAGCCATGGATTGGGTTTTCAGAAAGGGCCACTGAGACAATCAAAATTACTTGGAAATCAGAAAGACCAGTGTGGGTTCCTCAGTGGCCCCTGACTAAAGAAAAGATACAAGTAGCCCATGACCTGGTCAAACAACAATTAGCGGAGGGATATATACAACCTTCCCATTTTTGTCATTAAAAAGAAATCTGGTAAATGGAGATTATTGCAAGATTTAAGAGCCATTAATAATGAGATAATTATTATGGGACCTGCTCAATCAGGGATCCCCCAATTGTCTGCTTTACCAAAAACCTGGTATGTTTTAGCTATAGATATTAAAAATTGTTTTTTTTTTCAATTCCAATTCATCCTGAGGATAGTCCACATTTTGCATTTACTATCCCTGCACTAAATCATGAAGGTCCTGATCAGAGATATGAATGGAAAGTACTCCCTCAAGGGATGGCTAATAGTCCAACTATGTGTCAAATTTATGTTAACAAAGCAATCCAGCCACTTAGAAATCAAAATCCTGAACTACAAATATTTCACTATATGGATGATGTGTTATTGGCACATAAAGATAAAAACACATTGCTAGAATGTTATGCCACACTTACAAATTTATTAAAAAATTATAATCTAGAGATAGCAATAGATAAAGTACAATTAAATCTTCCAATTAATTATTTAGGAGTTCTATTATCCTCAACCATGGTCCATCCACCAAAAATTCAAATACGAGTAGATCAACTCAAATCGCTTAACGACTTTCAAAAGTTATTGGGAGACATAAATTGGATAAGGCCTTATCTAGGCATACCAACAGGAGAGCTAGGACCTTTATTTGATATCCTAAAAGGTCTATCAGATCCAGATTCACCCTGAATGTTAACGCCTGAAGCAAGAAAGGCATTAAAAATCATTGAAACATATATGGAAAATGTGCATTTGGATAGAATTGATATAAGTTTGCCTTTATTATTTATTGTACTTCCAACAAAAAATATTCCTACAGGAGTATTTTGGCAAGAAGGTCCATTATTGTGGATACATTTATCTTATTCTCCTAACACTATTCTTACTAGATATCCTGAGGCTGTAGGACAATTAATACTCAAAGGAATAAAAGCAGCAAAGGGAGTGTTTGAGATTTCTCCCAATAAAATTATTACTCCATATACTATGGATCAAATTGATGAGTTAGCTAATGAGTTAAATACTTGGGCAATAATCATGTGCAAATCTAATATTTCAGTTGATAATCATTTACCATCTAATCCTTTGTTGTCTTTTTGGTCTAAGCATTCTGTAGTTTTTCCAAAAATGACAAGAAAAACCCCTATCATGAATGCTCCAAATATATTTACTGATGGGTCAAATAATGGTACAGCAGCAGTAGTTACTCCTGATCAAACATTTACATTTTTAGTTCCCAAACAATCAGCTCAAAAGGTAGAGCTTAATGCAGTATTACAAGCTTTTATGATGTTTAAAGATTCTGTATTTAATTTATTTTTTGATAGTCAGTATGTAGTTAATGCTATAGTATCCCTTGAAGATGCTGGTAAGATTTCCCCCATCTTCTACTGTTTTCTCTTTGTTTTCCACTAAACAAAGTCTAATCTGGGACAGAAAAGATCCATTCTTTATAGGACATATCAGGGCACATACAGGATTGCCTGGAGCTCTTAGTTTGGGCAATGAATTAGCAGATAAATCTACACATGACATACATATTTTCTCCACAATAGAAGAAGCTATAAATTTTCATAAAAGGTTCCATGTCAATGCTAATACTTTACAAAAGCATTTTAAAATAACTAAAGAACAAGCCAGACATATAATAAAACAATGTCAAAATTGTGTGACATTTTTACCACAAGTTAATCTTGGAGTCAATCCTAGAAGACTGATACCTAACCATATTTGGCAGATGAACGTCACACACTTGCCAGAATTTGGAAAATTAAAATATTTGCATGTTACAGTTGATACTTCTTCCGGATTTTTGATGGGCTCCCTTCATGCCGGAAGAAAGACTAAAGATGTTATAGCTCATTGCTTACAAAATTTTGCCACTGTGAGCATTCCAAAACAGTTAAAAACAGATAATGGTCCTGGTTATGCTTCTACCTCTTTTAAACAATTTTGCTCATCATTTGGCATTACTCACATAACAGGAATTCCATACAATCCACAGGGACAAGGCATAGTTGAAAGAGCTCATCAAACTATTAAAATGTACTTATTAAAACAAAAGGAGGGAATTGGAAACGGGTATATATCCCCCAAAGATAAACTTAAAAT
Organism: Ictidomys tridecemlineatus; assembly: GCF_052094955.1. NCBI lineage: Eukaryota > Metazoa > Chordata > Mammalia > Rodentia > Sciuridae > Ictidomys > Ictidomys tridecemlineatus. Next base: position 57,037,663 of record NC_135487.1, read on the forward strand.
AACCCTTTTTACTCTAAACTTTTTAAATTTGGATTCATCAGGGCTTAGTGCTGCGGAAAGACATTTGTATCCAAAAAGTGTACATAAGCCTAAGGTACTTTGGAAGGATATTCTAACAAGACAATGGAAAGGTCCTGACCCAGTGATTGTCTGGAGTCGGGGCTCTGTTTGTGTGTTTCCATAGGGAGAACAGCAGCCGATTTGGATTCCAGAGAGATTAACCAAAACAATTTCTACAAACCAAAAGGAAGATGATTTGACTCAAATCCATAACAGCTGATATCCAGAACTCCAGCTTGGCTACTCTTACATCTGCGACAGTGATTAACCAGGATGCTTTTTTTCAATATCTATTTTATTATTGCTTTTTCCCACATCATAAAGTTCTATTTTATTTTTGAGCTCATACAAACCTAGGTTAATGTTTTTCTGATCAGTTTTATTTTTTGACTATGGAGTTTTTAAACATTGCAATGGAGATTTCACCTAGGTAAAGCTACAAGGCCTTTACTATTGTCTTATGTGTTGTATGTTATGTGTGCACACTTCTGTTTTGTGTTGTATGTCTGTATGTGTGTATGTCCATATATCATATATGAGGATCGCTCATGAATAAATGGATCCGAATATTTTATTATTATTCACGTGATTTTAATGGTTTAATTTAAATTCGGTAAACAGCTGTTGAGGATTGTTTTAATATGTGTACAAATAATCAGGTTAACAGATCTGTTTGTTTACTTTCACCCTTCCTTTTCATTATATTTAATAATTCTGTTCAGGATAATGTAAATTGTTCAAAAAATTGTTTTCTTAGTATCTGTTGGAATGTTACATAATATTTTTTAGCATCATTGTCAGAATTCCTATCTTCATCCCAGTGCCGGTTAAGACAAGATGAAACCAAACTACAGTTTTTTTGATAGTTATCACACCCAACTCTATAAACTGATGCATCAATGAATAATAACTCAACAAGTAATGCTCAATCACTGAGTCGATTTATTTTGGGAGAAAATGGACATATTGATAGATTCCTCCACTTTGAACTACTTACAAAACTTGCCTGGATTATGTATCACTTGTATGCATTGTGCTCTATCTGTTGATGCACCGAATTATGGTAGTGCTGGTGTATCTTTGCTGATGTGTCACCAGTGTTGCAATTTTTCCTAAAGAGCCGTCAATTGACTTGATGTCGTGGCATTTCTGTATCCTCCTCCCTTCTACTAGTGATGGTCTAATTTTGGGGGCCAACATAGGTGAGGCAAAGAACCTTACCACCCCCACTGGTGCATAGGCCTATCCACAAGTATGACTATATGCTGGACCAGTAGTCAGTAACGGGTATGATCCAATTTCAGTGGTATCAACCTAAGACAGGAGGCTGACGCCTAGAGGTCAGTTTTCCGATGACGGGTAAGAACCATATGTTGAATTGGACAAACCTAACAGGTACGGTCCCTAGCCACATTGCTTGTTGCTTAATTAAACAGAAGGGAGGAGATGCTAAGAGCCACAGCCAAGTAATATGATGCATGGCATTATTGGTTGTAAGATGACGCCAGCTAGCCATTGAGATGATATGATTATGTTAAGATTTGCATTCATATGGATATTGGACTCCTGTTGTTCACCTCGGCCTGCTACGGAACTTCTGGAGAGTTCCCATTGATTGGGGAAATGCAGTAGGAGGGAATTCCAGGGGAGGAACTTCCTCTGGGGTTCCGGGAGAATGCCACGTGAGTGGATCAGTAATCTTCCCAGGTGCGTATGGGGCATTGGCGGCAGTTTCAAAAAATAAAGTTTGTTCCTGCTTGAGTGGCTCGTGATTTTGTGCCCAGCCAGACTGTGGCAGCGCCAGGCAGTTCTTGTTAACCCAAAAAACTAAATGCCTAGGGAGAATAAATAAATACATCCAGAAAAGAAAAAGATAGAAACTACCAACCCTTATTTTGTAGGCAGCCTCTGCAAAGGGATCTTTAAGAAGACCTAAGGAAAAGGATGGAAAGGGCTTCCTCCAATGCATGTCAATATGTCTAACATAAGAAAAAGGTCCAAAAGGAGCCTCTGGGTAAAATCAACATTTGAGAATCTCACTTAAAGTTGATGGCACCATATAATAATAAGGCAGACAGGTCAGGCTAAAAAATACCCTCTACTCCTACTCTCTGAATGCTACCTGGAAGAGAAAAGATTAAGACACAGTTTTTGTATTTGCCAGATTATCTGATCCCTCTCCTGAGATGGAATTGTTGTGTAGATTACATGCACACATAACACTCATAAGGATTGTTTCAGAATGTGAATTTAAGAAAGAGTCTGAAACTAAAAAAGTAAAATGAAAGTTATAGATATGGAAATATTTTAGAGTAGAAAATTAGAAGGTAAAAGAAATGTTTCTGGATAAGAAAGTATTTTCCCTCATAAATTAATATTCCTGGGCTAACATCTGAGATGAGAGAGGACAAAACTAAGGATGTAGTCAAGTTGTGAATGTTTAACTAAGTCACAGAAGGTTAGTGGAAGGCAAATCTCAAAAAGTTTGTATTTGTCATTAAATTGTCTATAATTAGCCCAAATTTATTTGAACTTTAATATGCTGAAATGAAGCAAAGTTTGAAACATTGATCTGCTCTTATCTATCAAGATAAGTTTTTTTTTCATTTGTTAGGTTTTATTACTTGAGGTAACAAATTGTTAAAGGAATTGGTGTTTGTACCTGTTTTAAAATCTTAAATGGTCACTTGTAATTGGTTAGATAAACAACTGTTATTTAGGTTATAACAACATGGTTGACATCCTAAGTACATGTGACTAAGTATATGTATGCATCTGAGAAACATATCTGTATAAGCCTTATCTAAATGTTATGTAAAAGTTTATAAAATGAAAGTTAAAGTAGGGCTGGTGTTTTGGCTCAGTGGTAGAGCACTTGCCTACCATATGTGGGGCCCTGGGTTCAATCCTCAATACCACATATAAATAAATAAAATAAAGGTATTGTTTCCAACTATAACTAAAAAATAAATATTAAAAAAAAGTTAATGTAAGTTTACTGGCAAGGTAACCAATAAGTGCTCTTTTTTATACATTGTATCTGACATAGATGGGCAAAACTGTCGTTTGAAGACTTATCTGTCTTATATCCATTTGCTTTGACTATGTCAATTTATGATCATTAACACTGTTTCCTAAATTAGAAGAGATTAAGGCTATCCTTTGATATTTGATAACCCATATAGGTGAATAAAGTAACCTGTTGTAAATAAGTTATATATACAATTTTGTGTTAGCTTCACACTGGAATTAGAATTTAAATGTAGTTTTGGAAGATAATGAGATCCTGATCTGTTTTAAGGTGACACTGTAAAACATAGAAGCATTTTGCCACTTTTTCCACAAAAAGAAAGTTAAAAGCTCTCTTAACCTTTGTTTGTTTCATGTTTTAGATGTAATGTTGTATTGTTATTTGTCAAGAGCCCCACCTTACCTGAGATAAGACTCTTCCTCCCACCTTATTCCATGTTAGAATGGCTCCAAATACACTTGACTTGAGTTCATTTAGAGTTGTGTTCAAAAGATTGAATTTTGTTGTAAAGATTATTATGATCTCAAAATAAACAGGGCATATTATACAGAACTAAGGTTTAAGATTATAAAAATCATTTTACTTGGTTCATAGCTGTTATACAAATATATTTTTGCTCTGTTAATTTCATTTTGTCTTTGTGAATTTTATAACTGTTGCTTGTTAGTGTTTTATAGATACTGTTTCTAATGAAATAACTTGAATAAGCCATCACCTATAAAACAGATAAAATGCTGATTTCCAGTACTAATACTGACCCCAATTAAATGAAAGAGATAACTGTAAAATTATAGATATTGAAGTTATAGCCTGTTACACCCCCTTTTAAGAATGAAACTGTCCTGCTGGGTATTTAAAACCACAAACTTGGAGACCATAAGTCAAGAAACTAAAAGCATAAGGGAAAAAGCAGCTAACATTTTGGTCCTTGCCATCTATGGTCAGACAGGATCCAGAGAATGACTGGACCCCTCTTGGGTCCTGAAACTCCAGTGAGTTACCCCATCTGCTGAACAGGGAGATTGAGAGGACGCTTCAGAACAAGAACCCACAGTATACATTCTTCAAAGGGGAAGGTCCTTGGAGAGGGAAATGTCCCTGATGTTTCCAAGAGAAGCCACAAATGGTCTCTCAAATCCTGACCCATTCTGGCAAATGGCACCATTGTTAGAGGAAATCTAAAGGAGCCAGGATTCTTCACACACATCCCCAAGAGTGATCTCTGAGGAATCTTAGCTGATTCTTAAGAATAGGTAGAAACCAAGTCGGTTTTGACCAACTTGGTCCTAAACACCTGGAAGGAAAGAATAGTCAAAGTACAGTCCTACATGACATTTAAAAGAAAACGTGATGTTTTTTTTTTCTTTTTTTTTTAAATATAACTTAAGGTGTACAAATTTGTCAGCCCTACCAAAAGTAAAGTAAGTAAATCTGGAGGTTGAAAAGGAAGGGTTTTTGTGTGGGAGTGCCTAATAATGATGATCATAAATGTCTCTAGAGTTGCAAGTTTGTCCTGAGTTAATTTGAGCCTGATCTGATAGACTTACAAATCTTTCTAACTTCCTACATTGATAAACTGGATCTGTTTTACACTGATATGATTATGACTTAGTTCCTCATGGTTTCAGACTGCCTGAAATAGAAATTGCTTTTGTGCTAATTTTTTGCAAAAAAAAATTTAATACTTTGTTGTCTTGTTTATTGTCCTCTTAGCAGGAACCCTGCCCTATGCATGCATTGTTCAGTCACCTGCCATCAACCACTGTGGACCTCTGAACTGTTCTGATGCTGAATACCCTTAACTGTCCATGCCCTGCCTGATAGAGAACAAGGACTTGCCCTAACTTTGCCCTCTTTTAGTAGGAAGCAGCTTGGAGATACCATTCCCCATTTTTCCATAGAAATGGAATGTAGACATTAACAGTGGGGAGACATAACAGTGGTCTACTTTATGCTTTAAATATAGCCCTTGCTGCTCTGCCACTGCAACTTATTTTCAGAATGGAAATAAGTTTCTTTCTCTTCCTCTCTCTGTGATCCTCCCTAATTTTTCCCTCTCCTGAATCTCCTGGGAAACAGGATTAACTTTTTTTTCCTCATTTTAGGCAGATTTATCTGTCCTTGAGTACAAACCCACCTTCCGAAGAAGTAATCTAGACTTTTTGGAAGGTACCAAGAGATCTCAGAAATGATTATCTCCCAAATTAATAAGTGAATTACAATTCCAACAGAGGACAAATGTAATGCCATCTTTGAATCACTTCTTTAAAACTTTAAAAGCTCGCTGTTCTTGCTGATGGACTGAAACACAACCTCTGACACAGGATTCCCTTTATTTCTCATTCGCTAACAAAGCAATAAACCTTCTGTTTCCTTTTTCTAAAATAATAAAATAATAATAATAATAATAATAATGATAATAAAAAAAATAAAGTTATGGGGAAAAATGCAGACTTACTCACCAAGAATACAATACTTGGAAATCTCTCCTTCAAAAATAAAGGAGAACTACTGTCCCTCCAAAGTAGTGACATCTTTATTAGACCTACATTAAAAAAGCCTTAAAGATTGTACTCAAAGTTGAAATGAAAGAGCCCTAAAGAGCCACACAGTGGCACAAGGTAATATATAGCATGTTGATATAAGTAAATCATAGACCAGTACAGAAGACTGTGTATATTAGTCAGCTTTTCATCACTGTGACCAAAATACCTGACCAGAAAAACTTAGAGAAGGAAAGTTTATTTTGGCTCATGGTTTCAGTCTATCATTGGCTAATTTCAGTGCTCTGGGCCTGAGGTGAGGTAGAACATCATGGTAAAAGTGAGAAACTGATGTGACTCCATTTGTGAGAAACCAGCCTCTACCTCAGAGCAAAGCCTGTCAAAGGAAGGGGGAATGACCCTTGTCCTTGGAAAAACCCACAGAACTTTTCTAGGCACATACCCACCCTGCTGAGTTGTTTGTCCACAAATAACAGGAGAGATCTGCTGTGCCAGGTGTCCCTGACTCAGGCTAGGTGAGGACCCATAGCAATCCCCTAATGACCACCAATCAGCATGAGACAGGGAAAATACCTGGGATACCAGATGACTCTCCCAGTAGTTTATGGTGGTTGATACATGTTGGGAAATCATGTGGTTCAGGACGTTCATCCCTTGTGGCTTAAACCAATCAGTTCAAACGAATCCCCCTCTTGTACTAACCAATCACCCTTACCCAACTTGTTCCCACCAGTGAATGTGCTAATCAATGTTAAGAGTTGTTGTTTGATTTCCCTGAGGTGTGTGATGATTTGCTAAAAGATGCTATGATGTATGTAAAATCCCTGCTTTCCCCAAAGAGTGTATAAAACTGCTGCAAACCCAGGGCTTGGGGCCTCTCAGCGTCAGTTGCTGTGTGAGCAGGACCAAGCTAGCTTGCAATAAACACCTCTTTGCTGCTTACGTCCATCTTGGTCTCTGGTGGTCTTTTGGGGGTTCCAAACTCGAGCATATCAAAAGGACATGGTCAAGGAAAACATCTTAGCTTAGTTAAATCCAGGAAGTAGAAAGAGAGAACAAAGATCCAGGGACAAAATATGTAATTCCCAAGGTATGTTCACAGTGACCCACTTACTCCACCATGCCCTGCATGCCTAGGTATAATCCACTCAAATTACTAATTCTTTCAATGGCTAAACAACTTCCATACTCTATTCATTACATCTGCTGCATTGAGACATGAACTTTTCTGGGGACACCTGATATCCAATCCATAACAGTGCATTATTGTCATGGAAGTGGTTAATTAATTTTTAATTCTGGCATAAAAGTTAAAGAGTAAAAATATCAAAATAACTAAAACTAAAAATACATTTTAAAATATACAATATGCATCTATGTAAATTGTTACAAGTATATATAATTATGTATGAGATAAATTATTGTGTTTGCGTGCAATTGAATTTAAGTTGCTGTCAGCCTAAGGAAAATATTATAGCTCTAAGACATTGTTTAGATCTGAAGTCCCCCAAAAGCTCATGTGTTGAAGGCTTGGTTCCCAGTGTAGCAATGTTCAAAGATGAAGGTTTGGGGAGGTGATTGAATTATGAAGGCTCTGACATTATTTATTTATTTTTCTATATTTATTTTTTAGTTGTAGTTTATTTTATTTATTTATTTATTTAGTTGGAGTTTATTTCATTTATTTATTGTTTTATGTGGTGCTGAGGATCAAACCCAGGGCCTCTGACATGCTAGGTGAATGCTCTACCTCTGAGCCACTACCTCAGTCCCAGAGGGTTCTGACCCTATTAATGGATTAACCCATTGATGAATTAATAGCTTGATGGGATATCAGAAGTTGAAAGTTTAGGACGTGTGTTCTATTTGGAATAAGATCACTGGGAACATTCCTTTGAAGGGTGTAATGGAATCCCAATGCCTCCCCTGACTCTGTCTTATGGCACCTATGAAGTAAGTAGCTTTGCTCTACCACATGCATCATTCCATGAAGTTCTGCTTTATCATGGGTCCAGAAACAAGACAGCCAAATGATCATGGACTAAAACTTCTGAATTGATCAGCCAAAATGAATCTTTCCTTCTTCAAGTTGATTTTCTCAGATATTTTGTCAAAACAATGGAAAGCTGACTAACAAGTATTTTATGTAAACCTCAAGGAAATCACAAAAAAATGCTTATCAAAATTATATAAGAGAAAAATGAAAAGTAATTAGGGTACATCAGTACAAAAATTTTAAAAATGCAAAGAAAGACATAAAGAGAGGGGAAGAAAGGCAAAAATAAAATACACGACTCACAGAAAACAACTGCGAAATGACAATAGTAAATCTTTTCCTATTAGTAATTTAAATATAGATGGATTTTATTCTTCAATAAAATAATACACTGTTTACAAGAAACTCACTTGAGATTTAAAGACACATCTTGACTGAAACTAAAGAGACTGAAACCGTTTTCCATGTAAATAGTAAGCAAAAGAAAGCAGGAATGGCTATATTTATATCAGACAAATAGACTTTTGCTCCAAAACTCTTATAAGAAGTGTTTTAGTCAGCTTTTATGCTGCTGTGACTAAAAGACCCGGCCAGTACAATTTTGCAGAGGAAGAAAAGTTTATTTGAGGGCTCATGGTTTCAGCATAGACAAGAGGCTTTATTCCTCAGGGCTCTAAGTGAGGCAGGACATCAATGACAAAGGGAAGCAGCTCACAATGATGATCATGCAGCAGAGAAGAACTCCACTGCCAGATACTAAATATGTATCTCAAAGTCACACCCCCCAATGCCCACGTTTTCCAGCCACATACTAGGAGCCTTCAGTTACCACTCAGTTAATTCCTTTAAGGACATTAATTCACTGATTGTGTGAAGACTATCACAACCTAATCATTTCTCCTCTGAACCTTCTTGCATTGTCTCACACGTGAGCTTTTGGGTATACCTCACATCAAAACTATAACAAGAGGTAAGGAAGGATATTTTATAATATTAAAATTAGAATCTTTCCAAGTTCAACTTATGAGTCCAAAATTGCCTTGATACTCAAACTAGACAAATACACCAGAACAAAAGAAGATCATAGGCCAATATCGTTGATGATTATAGATGCAAATGTCTTCAACCAAATATAGAATCCAACAGCATATTTAAAAAAATGGATCATATACCAAGGATGAGTAAACATATGAAATCAATTAATGTGATAAACCACATTAATTAAGTAAAGAGTTAAATAATTATATATCAGTAGATATAGAAAAAGAATTTGGTAAAATTTATCAAGCTAGAAAAATATGAAATATACTTCAACATAATTAAGTCCATATATTATAAGCTCAAAACTAACTCTATCCTCAACAGTGGAAAGCTAAAAGGTTTTCCTCTAAAATCAGGAACAAAGCAAAGACTTCAACTCTTGCTGCTTCTGTTAAATGTTGTACTAGAAGTCTTAGCCAGAACAATTTTGCATGAAAAAGAAATAATTCCAAGTCAGAATTCTAAATCAGAATGGAAAAGATAGAATTTTTCTTATTTACAAATGGTAAGAGCTTATATATTTAAAAAATCCTGAAAATCCTGTAAAAACTTTTAAGAGTAATAAATAAATTTAGTATAAAGTTGCAGGATATGGAACCAGTTATGTTTTCATAAACTGACAAAGACGTATCTGAACAATTTCATTTACGATTCTACAAAAAAAATTGTCCAGAAATCAATCCACGCATATACAGTTAGCTACCTTCAAAGAGGATGCCCAGAATAACCAAGATGTGAAGGATAATCTACTCAACATATAGTTCTGGGAAAACCGTATATCTGCATAACAAAAAATGAAACTGAATGTTTATTTTACCAAATTAATTTGGATGATTTTCTTATGTGAAAATCAATTAAAAATAGATTAAAGATTTAAATGTAAGAACTATAATAACTGAAACTATAAAGTCTCTAGAAGAAAACCTAAGGGAAAAGCTTTTCAACACTAATCTTGATTATAATTTCATTGATAAGACACAAAAATCACAGGCAACAGATGAAACTGAACAAGTAGGGCTATATCAACCTAAAAACTTCTGCATAGCAGAGGAAACAATCAGTAAGACAGGAAGACAACCTATGGAATGGCAAAAATATTTGCAAACATGTATCTGACAAATAGTTAAAATTCAAAATATATGAAAATATAATTCCTACATCTCAAATGCAAATAGCTTATAATCTGATTTTAAAATTGGGTTAAGAATTTAAGTGACTATTTTTCCAAAGTAGAATTAAATGGCCAACAGATATATGGAAAAATTCTCAATGTTATTAGTCAGGAAAATGCAAATAAAAACCACAATGTATTATCATATCACATCCTTTAGGATGGCTACTAAGAAAACCCAAAAGATAGCTGGGTGTGATGGTACAGGCCTCTAATCCCAGCAGCTCAGGAGGCTGAGGCAGGAGGATCAAGAGTTCAAAGCCAGCATCAGCAAAAGTGAGGCACTAAGCAACTCAGTGAGACCTTGTCTCTAAATAAAATACAAAAAAAAAAAAAAATAGGGCTGAGGATGTGGCTCAGTGGTCAAGTGCCTCTGAGTTCAAGCCCTGGTACACACTTTTAGTAACTATGCAAGATTGTCCTCTTACTAGGTAAATATTATGGAGGTTCCTCAGAAAATTAAAAACAGAACTACTATTCAATCCAGCAATACCACCTCTAGATATTGATCCAAAGAGTTGAAATTAGGAGCTCAAATATACATTGGCATTTTGATGTTCATTGTAGCATTATTCACAGCAGTGAAAATATAGAAAAAAACCCAAATATACCACAAATGAATAGATAAATAAAACATGATAAACACATACAAGGAAATACTGTTTGACCTCTAAAAAGAATGTAATTCTGCAAAATATGATAACTTAGATGCGACTTGATTTTGTTTTTAACTCTAAAGCATAAGGAAATGGAAAAATACCTTGTCCCTAAATATTACCTGTTCCCAAAACCTAGCCAAGTTAAGGAAACAATGAGATCAAGCCTAGACTGGAAAGTTCAGATACTTATTATTATTATTGTTGTTGTTGTTTAATGTTTTAGTTGTATATGGACACAATAACTTTATTTTACTTATTTAATTTTTATGTCATGCTGAGGATCAAACCCAGTGCCTCACATGTATTAGGCAAGCACTATACCACGGAGCTGCAACCCTAGCCCCCAGATACATATTATTTTAAAGGACTTTGACTGTCTCATATGCACTGGAAATTAATGCAAGTTACTATTATCTCTAAAAAGCATTTTTCTTTCACATACACCAAGACAGTTAGTCTTTGGGATGCTGGTCATGCAGCAAACTAAGCCAGCTAATGCTGATGATTCCATGGTTTCTGCAACCTAACATAAAATTTCTCCTTGAATGGATATAGCTGCAGAAGTGAGGAAGGGATATATGTCACTTATTCAGCCAGCCACCACTGGATACAACACCTGTTTTGTTTTGTTTTGAAAGTCCAATGCCATGCTCAGTTTAAGGTCATGTGTTGGCCATGATTGAGCTGAACTTCTGGTCTCCATACAGTGTCTCATGCATTGTAAAGTCTTCCCTACTGGCGTTATGGACTAGCCTAGAGCTCACCACATTTCTTTACCCTCTCTCTGATATCCTTATTTTGCATTTCCAGATCTCCAATAGCTTGAAAATTAATTGTTGCATATATTTTATCTAGTATGGGTTTGTTTTACGTCATTCTGGTTTGTTTTAGAGTCATTCTATTATTATTCCATCTTGGTCAGAGGTGGAAGTCTACAATGTAAGACTTAAAATTATCATTTATTCAGAAAATATGAGATTCAAAGTATGGACACTAAGGGTTCTTTAACTTTTATGTAGATATATGTAGAAAAATCAAATTTATAAATACATCTACATATGTATACATGCAAACATTTTAATAAACAAGTCACATTCACACTTTAAAATTTTTTTATAAAAGAGCACTGCAGCAAATGTCAGTTTAAAATTCATTCATTAAAAGTTTTAATAGAGTTCTGTATCCCCAGCAATCTAAATATAGTTATTATGATATTAAATGGTATACCATTATGAAAATTTTCTTTGATAGTTTTCTTTTTTCTGTTTTCTCATTTTCTTTTTTAGGTTGGAATTTCAAAGGTATATCCCATGATTAAGAGGATTAGGAAATAAAAGTTCCTGGGATCATGAAACATTCATTATTAAGTATGTCATGTAGGTATTAAAAACTAGTTTGACCAGAAAAGGAAATAAAAATTCACATTTAATAATTTTGACAAATCATTTTCCTTTAGAATAAGACTTTGTTAAACTTGCTGTTGTAATAATAAAACTGTTGTATTAATAATAATAATAACTTTTAATACATGCACAGGAATTCTACTAGTAAGGGCTTCCCTTTGAACTTACAGTGCTAGAGGTAAAATATGAATACTTTATTAGTTGTCGACAGATTGCCTTGTAGATATGTGCCTGTGTTTCCTGTTTAAAACATTATGTCTCCCAGAAATATATTTGCTAGCTAGAGGCAGTTTGACATGTGCACATTTCTTGCTGCCTGCAGTAATAAGCAACACCAAATGTAGACAGGTAAAATGTGACATCACAATAGCAGAATATGAGAAAGAATGAGCATTCTTAGGCAATACTGCATTTATATCTATCATTTCTATTAACAAATAGTGTCAAAAACAAGCTCAATTATTTTGTTCAAATTGAAAAATACAAAGTGAAAAAATACTTTCAAAAAAGTCATATTTGGAGAAACAATATTGCCTATAACTGGAAAAAAAAACTGAAGGTAACTGTCACATTTTGACAGCATACTTTCTAATATATCTTTTCAAAAGTGAAATCTAATCATGTTCACCCTTTCCCCATGCCATTTAATCCCTCTCCTTGATAGGTCTTGCTTCCTAAAATGCTATAATGAAAACCAGAGTTCATGGCAAAACTCTAAGCTCCCTTACCTCTCATTAGTTGCACTCGACTTTGTCAACTTTTGCTCCTTCAGCTCTCTTCTGTGGCTAAACTGAAATTCAGACATCCATTGATATAAAAAATGTTAAGGACATAGCAGGGTAATTTTTTCCCCAAGGAAATGTTTTGCTCTTTGTTTGGAAATATACTGGGAACAAGTGGCCAGGGCAGCCCTTTGCTTATCCTTTTTTAAAATTATGTTTTACTTAGAAGTTAGCAAAAATAAAACAACAACATGGTACAAGGAATAATTCACTTATAAGTTACTAGTTTCTGTATTAAAAAAAACACTGAAGAAAATTCTCTCACTTTTTTTTCCCATTTGATTTGCATTTGCTTGAAATATACCTGATAGAAATTAGAAATATAACGGAAAATATTTTGAAAAGCACTGAAGTCAGTTTTCACAAGGAATAATAAAATACAATTTCTAATAATTAAGCATATCCAAAAATAGAATGGGCTGCTTTGTGAGTCAGTGAAAAAGAAAACCTGCAAAAAGAAAATTTAAAGTACCTGTCAGTGTATACTGTAGAAGGGAATACTATTGTCTCTGCCTTCCTGTAGAGCTTTTTTTGGAAACTATCATCACCTTACTGGTGTATATTATATGAATATGTTTCTTAAATTCCTTACCAGGATGTACATAATATGAGAGCCAGGTACTCGTTTTATTCATTGTTTTTTTTTTCATCATAGAGTCTTGTTCAAACTAGATTCTCAGTATATATATTTAATATAAGAGTGGAATGTGCTATTTATTGGATATATTTAATTTAGTAATAGTAACAGTGATAGGTACTAGTTATCGGAAAGTATATTAGAAGCTTAACTTTGATTATCTGATTGAATATTTGCAACAACACTGTGAGGCAAGTGCCATTTTTATTTATTTTTATCAAAGAACATAAGCATGAGGTATTTTATTGAAATGTCTGAATAAAAATATATAAATTAATTAATGAAAAAATGTGTTAATGGGAAGTTGAGCTAGGGAATATATGACGTATATTCTGTGCCAGTGAATATAAGAACTTTATATGTCTATCAATATAAAAACTACATATTAAAGTTTAATGAAAAGAGTATATTTATTGCTATCAACACCCCTTTAACATCTCTTTTAGGCATCCTTTGCATTACTTCTTACAGTTAGCAAATATCAGTAATTTCATTTGTGTTGCTGGAGAAATGAAGGAGAGAGGAAAATGCAAATATCAATTATGTAGAAATTCATGCAATATCTACAAATTCACATCTATCAAGAGGCTTTTGGCTTTACTTCCAATTAAATTCTTTTCAGTAAACATTTAATGTGTCTCTGCAAGGTACTGAATAATACAATGAAACATTCTTATTACTTAGAAATGTAGGTTGTAGACTCATTGAATTAGTCTCTCTTGGAGTTATATGTGACATCAAATAGCCCTGCTGATTTGTTTTTCATTGGATTACTAGTTGCTTGGTATTATTAAACAGCTAGAAAATGATTCTCCACTGAGACCATTGTGATACCCTTTGATATAATGGCAAATAAAAATGCTACATTCCAGTAATGTTGATCTACCCCTGAGGAGGCTTTAGGTACTTAGGTATTTTCTTTATTATTAAGCTTATGATGTTATAGTTTTATACTTAGGGGATAAGTTACATATGATTTTGGAAGGTTGTATTTTTGATCTGCAAGTATTTCTATTTCTTTATTCTATCCCAGAAGGAACCAGAAGATTATTTGAAGAAAATACTTAGATATATCAGTTATAATTCAATGGAGGCATGAATAGTTAGGCCACTGATATTTATAAAAAAATAGACTTTTTAAAGCAAACACTTTGGAATAATATCAATAAGATTAATACATGTGGGTTCTAATTATTTGTGGAAATTATTACCGTCAAAAATAAAGCTATAAATTGAGCCCCTTCCCCTGCCTTGAACCTTATACCAATATTTGTTTTTACACCCAGTGGTTTGGTGGGAATATCATGGCTTTAAAACTCTGACTGCACAATTCTGTATGCTATTTACCTTGTAAACTTCATCTTATTTATTACACTTTTCAGACTCTAGTTTTTATCTTTAAGTTGAAAATATTTTGTATTTAATGGGGCTAGCATAAGAAATAGAAAATGAATGGAAAATTCTTAGCACAAAGCTGATATAAATAAATAAAAATAATTAATCATTTTTCCCATCATCTACATCTTCTCCTTCTTTCTACTCCAACCCTCCATGAGTCTTTTTTAGTAAGTTTACCAGTCCACAGTGATGATACTGTCTTCTGATCATTTTTGTAATTTAAAATGTGCTACATGCATTTAATTATACTAAATTTTCTCACAAACTACTTCTAACTCATGTGCACTGAACTTAATAGTAGAAAGTGTGTTTTCTTGCAGAAAGAAATATTTGCCCAAGAGTTATTGGGCTTGTGATCCTGACAAGTTATTTAATCTCAGCTTATTCATCAGTGAAATGAAGTCCATCTTACCACTACTCAAGTGGTTTATTGATAATATGAAATACAATAACTTTGGTGAATCCCTTAAGTAAAGTACCTAACCTAGTATAGATACTGAGTATTTGTTAGTTTTTTTTTTTTTTTCTCTATCTGTCCCTTTGTCCAAATAATAGTTGGGCTCTCTTGTGAGTCAGTGAAAACTAAAGGAAAACTGCCAAAAGTTTTATTTACTCAACCAAGCAATTTCATCCTTGGAGACAAGAGCCAGACCTCACTTATCATGATACTGTATTACAAATTAAGTTTGTCTTTCTGCAGTTTTCAAAGCTAACTTCCATTGGATAAGTTGGTGTTTTTTCAGACTTTCTTGTGTATGGAATAGCTCAGGAATCTTGATAAAATGCAGAGTGAATTCAGCAGGTCTAAAGAGAGGCCTAAGAGTCTACATTTTTAACGAGATCCCAGGTGTATCTGTGATGTTGTTCACAGACCACATTTTCAACAGCAAACATTAAACTATTATAAATTCAGGCACAAACCTGTTAGAGCTATAAAAACTGTTCTAATGATAGAATGAGTAGGAAAAAAAGCTAAAATGGAGCAGTATTAAAGAATGCAAAAATATAGTTTTGCATGTAGTCATTTTGATGTGATTCCAAAGGTTTTAAAGATTTTGTTGTTAGCCATGATTGCACAACTGTAATTATAGCAACCTGGGAGTCTGAGGCAAGAGCACAAGGAGCTTAAGACCAGCCTGGGCAACTTAGCCAGATCCTGTATCAAAGTGAAAATAGGAAGGTCTGGGGAAGTAACTCAGTGGTAAAGTGAACCTGAGTTCAATCCCAGTAACAACAACAACAAAAAAATCGTTTTTTGTTATTCCAAAGACTGTAATTCTTTTTTTGTGAATCGTTTCTCACTTTCATGGGTGTTAGTCCTTATCTTGTCTAACTTTGGCTTTAGGTGCCTATTCAATCTCTTTAGCTGTGTGGTTCCCTCCCATGGGTTTGTTTATTGATAAGATCTAGTAACTGAGAACCTGTCCTAGTCTGAAGTCCCTAGAAAACTTATTAGTTTGATGACAGCCAATGTGTAAAGAACATTTTTTTCAAGCGCAGTTGCATATATAAAAAACTAAAATAAAGAAAAGAAAAGAAAAGAAAAGAAAAGAAAAGAAAAAGAACGTGATAGGCAAAGATGGAAAATAGATAAATGAGAGTGTGTTTTCAAGGTGTCCACAGGTTTGAGTAATTGACATAACAAATTTGTAGGCCATTCAGAGAGGCTATATATTATATCTTTGAGCATGCTATCTGGGGAAAACAAGGAATTGTTTCTGTGTCTTTATCTGCCAAATTCCAGAAGGATTGCAAACCCAAGAGCCTGAGCAGGCAGGAATTAATGAGACTATCTCACTAATTCTGACAAATATGGCTTTTTCAATAATATGTTGCTCACTTTGAGCTCTTTGCCACTCTTGTTACTCAAAAGTATAAATTATGACATCATACATAATTTTATAATTGGATTTTCTTTTTAGACAATGTCTAGTGAATTGCTTACAAATGAATTTTGCAGTTTTGATAGCAAAAGTTAATTCTCATGTTTTATGCAGTAGCATGAAAGTGGATTTCAACATTTAAATATTAGAAAAAACAGAGTATTTCATTAGACATTAAAACAAATAAAACTATGCAGTAAAAACAAGATCCATTTGTTTTCATGATTTTAAACAAATAGTATCACACAATGACTTTTTTGGGGAGATAGTAACTGTATTCTATCCTTGTGCTTTTGATTGTATTTTGAATTAATGAAATGCAGAAATGTATTTAACTGGATAAAATGGTATTTCGTTAGATTATTATATTAGTTTTGATAATGATAATTTTAATGTTTCTTATTAGTAATAAACATTGGCTACAAGCAAGAAATGAAATAATTTTAAAGAAACTTTATGTAATCACTCTCCCTTAATTTAGTGATTAAATGGTGCTTGGCACCTGTTAGAAAACAGTTTTACAGTTTGGTAAAGATACAAATTGTGGTTAGGCATTTAATATTTATCAATATTATTTAGGAAAAATCTTCTTTTCTTTACCCATTTTATCAGTGCATACTTCTGAACATTCTTTGAGTTCCTCAAATATAAAGGGGGTGTGTAATCTTTCCTATCCAAAGTTTAGCAGAAATATGTGAAATAAAGGACCTGATATATCTCCCTACTCTCTCTCTCTATATATACATATACATATACATATATATTTGTTTTGTGGAACAAAATTTTGATGATAATTATTACAAAATAAAATAAATATATGATAGATGATGGATTAAAGGATTATCCACAAATGAACAGATAATAGTAATTCTCTGCTTCTGTTTCTGAATATTATCATGTACTGATTCATGAAGTCAATCACAGATGTCATCCAGACCATGGTATTTGGTGTATTTGTTTTATTTCACCAATGTTCTGATGACTTATTAAAATATTTAATGTGGTACCAAAAATACCTTTTTACAAATACAAATTTTAATCAAAAAATATAGTAAAGACCTTGAACAGAAAAATCACAATATATTGTTGAGATAAAATATGAGGATAAAAATAAGTGGATTAAAATATGTTCAATTTTACTAGTGATCCAATGACCAGTACAAAAAGGCATTTTAAAAATGGACCAAACAAAGCTATGTTCCACATCAGAAGAGTTTTTTTTATGGTTTCTGTGAGGAAATGGAAAATTCCAAGCACTGTTAATGCTAGTAGAAATTATTATAGAAGTTTTTGGAGGAAGATTCACAATTCATTTTAAAATTAACACTTTAAATTGTCTATTGTTTTTCTGATAAAAATAATTTATAAAGAGTTTGAATTCTGTAAGAATGCTTCTGTAAGGATATTTCTTGCATGTTATATAGAGAGTTATGAAGGCAGATGTAGGTACATTTGGATGGGGATCAACTAGAATGCCTAGATACTTTTATGTTAGAGAAGCAATGGTTATGAACCAAAAGAATACACTTAAAATAAATTCAGTTTGTATTTTTAGCTATATCACATTTTTAAAAATCTACTAGAGATATAGTGTGATAACCAATCTCCAAAAATATCCGTTCAATGTGCCACACTTCCTAGTGTTTATATCCTTGTCTGTATTCATGTGCAGTATTGTCCATATTTGAATGGAGAGTATCCTGTGATTTGCTTTGACCATTAAAAGGTTTTGAAAATGATAATGTATGATTTGATATAAAATCATACATTATAATTTTCATATAAAAGTTGCAATATTCTTGGAGCTTCTACCTGAACCTCTTGGAACCCTTGTTCTTTGGGCTTTCCTTCTTGAGATGTTCCATTTTGGAAGCCAGTTGCCATGCTGCAAGAAGTCCAGGCCATATAGAAAGGCCAAGTGTAGGCATTCTGCTTGATAACATCAGTTTAATCTTGAGCCCATAATCGTGTAATGAACTATCTTAATTCTCAAGCCCAGTTGAGCCTTCAAATAACCATCTCCAGCTGACATCTGGCTAAAGCTTTCACAGAAGATTCTAAGCAAGAATTTCCCAGCTGAGACCAGTCAACCCACAGAACCATGAGAGCTATTAACATAATTTTTATTTAAGCCCTAAGACTCAATGATTGGTTATTTAACAACCACCAGAATACAGATCTTCTTACCTTAAATAACTTAATAAGCCTTTTGTGACTTAATGCAATTTCTTTTAGAATCCTCTCATAAGAGAACTACCAGTACTTCTCCCTCAGAGAGCACTAGTTCCATTTAGATCCAATGGGTAAGTGCACTACACCTGTACAAAATGTCTCTTCATTCCTCTCTTTTCTTACCCTCACACAAGACATCTATTATATTGTCAAGTTTTCTGTAGGTCTTAGAGCTTTTTAGTACTATTGAAGAATAGTGAGTATTGAAATAGGGAAGTCTTCAATAACTTCTGATTATGTCTTTGGATTTAAATTTTTTTCTCCCTGTGAGAAAAGGATATCTTCCTCCCTCATACTTACCAGAAAGTGCCTTACCTGGTCTTAGTAGTGAAAATTAAACCTTGTTATTCATCTATAAAGAGAATCTTTGTATTGAATTTTAACACCATTTAAAATTTTTAAAAGATATCAGTGTGAGTTATGGAAAAAAAAATTGACCTTCAGAGTATAAATGAGAGAGTTGAGAAGAAGGAATTAAGAATAATCTACCCACAGGGAAATCTCTTCCTTCCAAGTAAAGAACAATCCCTGGTATTCTCCACGACTCCTTTCTCTTCCCCTTTACTTTTATAATCTCAGAATGCATCAAGGCTCTGTTCTCACATCTCTTCTCTTCTTTCCTCATACATGTCCTGTTTTCCTCCCCTCTTGACTATAGCAAGAGACCAGGTTGAGTGACTTAAACCATCTAGGTATGTGTGGGTGCTCTCTACAATGTTCACAAAAATGAAGAAATTGAGGAATGATGCATTTCTCAGAGTGTATCAGCATCATTATTGGTAAGTGGAGCATGACTGGGTGTACACACACTGTCTATCTGTCTATAAATGGCAAGGAGAGTCTAGAAGAATACAACCAACTTACATCTTTTAATGTTTTCTAATTTTAGATTCCTGTTCAACCATTCTCCACAACACCATTTGAATGTGCATTTGAAATATCATGTATGAACTGAATTCCTTACCCCTTTCCACCCGGTACCACCACAACCAAACTTCTTCCTTGTACATGATTAGCAATTTCAATGAGTATCGATTTTGTTTTTCCAGTTGACAGGCCGAGGTCTTTCTTGACTACACTTTAGTTTTTCCTCATTTATAGACATTCTAATTGTTTTCCATCCTTCTGTTCCTGACTCTGCCTCCACAATTCTCTATAAAAATCAAGTATATTCTCACAAAATCACATCATCTCACTCTTCTGCTTAAATCATTCTAATATATCCCTTCCCACCTAATGCATACAAATCTTTTGCAAGGACTCTTAAAGATCTATCGAAATTGCCATGACCTCCTTCAGATACCTTTTTATCCATCCCCTGTTCAGGTGCTACTCTTGATGGTTTTGTGACCTCACCTAACTGGATCCTGCATTGAGGTCTTTGTACCTCTACTCCCTCTGCCTGTCATGTTCTTCTCACTGATTTTGCTCTTCATTTGGCTTCTTCCATAGTTTCTTCCCAATGACTTCTTCCATTACTTTCCTATGATGGCAATAATGAACATGATTATGAGATGAGGAGGAGGAGGAGGAGGATGGGAACTTAAAAATATTCTCATATATCTATGTTCACGCTCTGCTTCAGAATCTTTCGAAGTGCTTCATGTTTCGGAAGGTCTAAAGTTAAGCAACATTTCCTTTATAACCTCAAGGTATTTAGACTCAAGTCATCACTCTTAACCACTCTGCAAATATTTCCCAATTTAACAGCAACCCTCTTCCCTCTCCTGACATTCCTTTTCCACTTCACCACATTTAACTCTTCTCCACAGCTCTTACTGCCTAATATTTCACTCACTTAATTTTTATTGCATGTTAACTCTTTCCCATGAAAAGTATGTAAGTTCTGTGGGTTCTTGGACTGTTTTGCTCACTACTGTATCCATATCACCTGGAACAGTCTAATAGGCCCTCAATAAATATTTTCTGAAGGGGCTGGAGATGTAGCTCAGTGGTGGAACACTTGTCTAGCATATATGAGGCACTGGGTTTGATTCTCAGCACCCATATAAATAAATGAATAAAATAAAGGCTCATCAACAAAAAATTTAAAAACATATTTGTCTGAAGAATGATATATTTCTTTTAATTCCTTTCTGTATGATCTCTATTCCAACATTACCTCTTTTTAAAATTGATTCAACTGATACTCTGTGATATTTGAGACTTTTGAACAAGTGCTTTCCTTAGCTTGAAATATTCTTTCTTCTCATAATATGTTAATCCATATTCATCCTCAGACCATCCTCCTTCCTGGGTGTCCCCGTGTTGCCCTTTGTAGCACTTATCATTTGATAGCATTTTTCGTCAATAGAGTGTGGGCTTCCTATGTTGTTGCCTTCCCCAACCTGATTTCAATTGACTTCTACTTATTCCCAGAATAGGTGGATTTTAACAAAATGGGTGAATGACTCTGCCAATGAATGAATTAGGATAAAGACATGGAGAAAGTACTTATATGCATCATTAAAATGAATTTTTAAAAATGGTCAGAGGATTTTTCAGAGAACTGTTTTTTTATAAATCTTAAAATTCTTCTCAAAAGTTCTTATAATTGAAAGAATCAATAAATTAATGTTAAAAGTACATATGAATTTAGAGTTTTGTTACTGCATTTGTTATTTATACATATGATATTTGGCAAGTGTGTTTTGGTAAATTGTAGATTTGATTATTGACAAAGCAATAGGATAAGAATATATATATATATATTTTACTTTTCATGATAGTATATCTGAGTTATTTAGTATATGTATATTTTAAATAATATTTGTATACTGATATCTGTTGGTAAATTGTCTTTCAAACTTTATTGTCTAGAATTTTTCTGACATGCTTACTTGATTTAAGTGAAATGAAATACACTATTATTTTTTGCTTCTAGGCCAAATTTTGTAAATGAGAACATACTGACATAGATTTATATTTAACTCTAAACACACACACATTCACACTACAGAATAAAAGCAAATTATAAAAAATCATAATTTCATGTTTAAGTGTTGGGGGGTTTTATTAATAAAAATTAATATCTGTCCCTATTTATCATTGTTTTTACATAAAGCCAATTTATAAGTAAGCATACAGGTTTCTTTATTTCAACCTGGGTTTTAAAAGTGAATAAGGCTATATTTATTTGTTTTTGTTTTTGTTTTGTTTTTCAACTTTTGTTTTTGGGTACCAGAGATTGAACTCAGGGGCACTCAATCACTGAGCCACATCCCTATCCCTATTTTGTATTTTATTAGAGACAAGGTTTCAGGAGTTACTTAGCACCAACCTATATTGCTGAGGATGGCTTTGAACTTGAGATCCTCCTGCCTCCGCCTCCCTAGTTGATGAGATTATAGGCATGAGCCATGATGCCTGGCAGGCTATATTTAATATGGAAAGGGAAAAATCAAATATGTAACATAATGGGCTCTAAAATAAGGTAATATTGTGTACCAGGTTCCCCACGTGTGCTGTTTATATAGAGAGGAGGACATGTTGCTTTGTATTAATCATCTTCTGTGATTTTAAGTGGCTCAGCGTGAGTGGGCTGCTATTCCTGGTTTGTGTCTATAGTGTTCTCTGATCCCAGATTGCTTACAAGACATGGTGTTGATCTTGAGCATAATCCCTTATTGTCCTTCCCTGTCTATTGTGCTTTACTTTGCTCTTGATGAAGACCAGACCATTATTCTATTTATTCCTCATTTTCCCTTTAACTCCAAGCCGGAGAAAGCTTTTGGTGGGCAGATGAATACTGTTGTGCTCTAGGCCTTATGAAAGCTGTTGTTTGTTTTATGCCTCTCATGTCTCTCCACTGTCACTTGTGGGTTTTCTCTGGATTGTGCCTCCCTGCCATCTGTGATAAGATGTGGAATTAGTGTATATACTGATTATTTTTAGTTCTATATAGCAAACAAAAAATCCAATCTAACTTTCAGGAGTTCTATACTCTATCTGGACAAAATCCAGACAAAGATAAATATTGTTCACAGAAAGTAATGTTTAGAGGCAAGATTTGAGTATACTTTATCTCTCATCTAAATAGTAGAGCAGATTTTTAATTGTTGTTTAACTATATGTCTATTGAATATACAAAATGATAGAAGAATCACTAGCGACCTGTCTAAAGTGGATCTATGAACTGCTTATTTCTAGGTATAGATGGTATTGTGAACAGAAGAAGACTAAAACATTTATCTAATTGGAAGAGCAAAGTAATGAATATTTAGAGGGCTTTGGCTTTATGACAGGAAATTTAATGAAGAAAAGATCATGAAATGAAAGATTTTCAAGTTATTCAAAAGGACTTTCAATTTAAAATATGTTTAGGCTGAACTACTATTGAAATAAATGACTAACAGTGGAATGTGATACAATTTAAGAAAACAGAAGTTCAAAACTGTATCTTAATTTGATTAATATGCCTCTTTAGCTAATGCTTGTTCATCAGCTACTTGGTGTTTAGTGAACAGATATAAAGATCTATTAGAACAACCCAAGTCTACTCCTACAATGCAATAATATCATGGATGGAAACAATGTGTGGTTATACAGATGACTCAGTTAAAAGTGAAGCTGCAAAAACTCACTTAAGATTTTTAATTCAATGCCATTCAATTATTAGAAAAAGATTCTGAACTGTTTCATAGAACAAATCATTATAAATTCAGTTGTTTTTAGTCAACATATGAAACAATCAAATAACGTTGTCATATATATAACAGATCCTTAGAAATGTTCACATGATTATCATTTTACAAATCATCATTCCCTACTTCTTGTCTAATATGTTGGAATGTACTATCATTTACATACATATATATTCATGGCATCATGTAAATTATTTTAGTATATTAAATTGTGTATTCTTTTGTAATTTTTGTTTGTTTTTGTTATTTTAAGGTGCTAGCAGGAGGGATATTTTGCAAAGTTTTCCTTCTTAATATAGCTTATTTTTTATGTAAACTCAAAAAGTACTTTTATGATTGAGATAGCTTTAAAAAAAAAGTGACCTTAAAATGCTTTGCAAATAAAATCACAAAGCCATTGAGATAATGTTAGACATATGTAAATATCAATTGGCTTAAAGTTCAGTAAACTTTGCTGTCAGAGAACATTCAAATTTTGTAAGATGTATGCCAACAAATTCAGCAGTCCGATTTTTTTCATCTAACTTTCTTGTGTCTGGAAATCATGAGATGGATTGGTAAAGGCTGTAAATATCAATACCTAAGCATGTGATATAAATGGTACAAAGAGCGAGAGTGAGCAGAGGTCCAAAAATAGAGCTAAGAAAAGAAGAAAATGATAAAAGTGAAAATACCAAATATAATTTTAAATAATAGAAATTATGGAAAATAGAAAGAAATCTCCTACACAGTTATTTTTCCTTACGTGGCTTAGAGTACCTTGTTATAAATAGCACGAGGACAAAACTGATTAAAAAGAAAATTCAAACCTGAGCCAATAGCCTAATTCAAGTGAAAAAGAGACACTCTTATTTTGTAAAATGACTTTAAAATTAACATTTTCTTTTTATTTCCTTCTACATTTAAAATCTCCTATATTCCTCCATATCCCTTTTTTACTTTAGGTTACTGTGTCCCTTGTTCATCCAAGGGGATCTATGGATGGGACACCTTCCTAAATATATAATCATGGTGGCCATACCTTAGGCGTTGTTCTTAAACTAGAAATTAATAAAAAAGTGGTGAAACATCAGGATTTGAAAGTAAAAGATTTCAAATCCATAGACACCCATCCCTCCCTCTCTCACTTCTACTGGGCCTCCATTTCTTCCTTCTTTTCTTTCAATCCTCACATTTCTTTTCTTATACCCTTCTGCCTCCCCACTTGCACTTTTAAGTGGCTCTGTGAAAAGGTTGGCCACTTGAATAATCAAGAATAATTCCTGTATTTTAAGGTCAGCTTAATCCCTTTTTGCCCTCTATCCTGATGTAGGCACAGATTGTCAACAACTCCAGAAACAGGTATTCTCCCAATCACAGTGAAAACTAAGTAAGACATAAAAATAAAAAGATGGAATTTTCATTCTTTGTTTTTTTAACCATTTATTTACTATTAAAATGTATTAAAACATATACTATTTTCTTGATTTATAAACTAAGTTATTTCATCTAATTATTTCATGATCACTGATGTGGCACACACACTTAGAAGGGGTAAATAACAACTAAAAAAAAACGTGATACCAAATCTGTTGGAAGCCAGAGAGCTAGTGGTTTTCTTTTGATACCAGATTTATTGTATACTCCTGTATACTCCTGTCTGTCTTTACTTAAATCATATTAAGACCTTAAACAATTTGACATAAGTCATAGCAGGTCTTTAAGTGTATTTACTTAATGCATTCTTTTTTACTGGAGTTTTATATCAGAAATACATTTGTACAAAATTATTATGGCTTCTGCTTATAATAGTGAACTTCCCATTATTGTTCTCCTTGGGTTTCTATTAGAATATTTGAGTGAAAGGTATTGTGTTTTATTTCTTTTTGTAGTCTCAACACTTAGAAAAAGGGTAGGTATGTTGTAGGTCTTCAATATAGTGAGATTAGATAGATTAGCATCCCAATAATCACCAGATTTTTACTTCTTAGGTTTTACTATATTTTTCTAGGGAGGTCTTTTTTATTGTCACATTTATGATGAATAGGTCAAAATATTTTAAATTAAAGATTAATTAGGAGATATGAAATGTTTTAAGAATAATTTTAAACATAGAATCAGGGCTATCTTTGTATTAGGAAATCAGAATCTATGCCTCCTAACCCTCACAATGACTTAAAAAAATCCACTTCTTATATGAAGGAGATAAGTAAATTCTAGTCAGCCTTGTCTATCAGCCAACAGTTTCTATAAATTTAAACTCATCAGATTATCTTGACAATCTCATTGTATTTTAATGTGTCTTTTTAAAAGCAAAAATTGGTTTAAAATATGGTTTAACATGAATTCTATTTTTACAAAGTATGCTCCTATATGTTAATATGAAATAGAAAAAATATGCTAAAACTTATCTCACAGAAATAAAGAGATAAATATGGAAAAATTGGAGAAAGTTCTGAGTGCATCAAAAGTTAGATTACTTCTAAAACTCTGCCTCTAGACCAAGCCAATTATTAGGAAGCTCCTAATTGTTATTCTATTAGGGCCCAGTCTTTGCCTTCCTTTGCATTTGTTATAAGCAGATAATGAACTATACTTACTGTGAAGAAAAAGTTATGCCTAATGTCTTTCTAATGATTGTGAATCCAAAGTTAGCCTCTTTTTTCATTATATTTTCTAAGTCTGAGTGATAGTATATAACTTTAAAATTTGTGACCCATTTTTTTAAATATCCAGAATTCATTGCTTTTTCTGTTTTTAATGTTTATTCTTACTATAAAAATAATTTTAATTCTAAAGCAATTCAAATCCTGAAATAATTTAATTAAGAAGAGAGCTAAAAATAAATCACTAAAATTTTTATCCAGAGAGCTGGGTGAGGTCACAAGTACAAAAACTAAATGTTTGTATTCTAATCTTTTAAGATACTTTTCCTTAAGTACATACACATTATTAAATAATGATATTTTACATGATGTTTGATAACCTTAAAACATCAAAAATTGTTAATGCTTTTCTATGGCAATAACTGTAGATCTATATTATCATTGTTCTATGTTAAGTGTTCCATGTATATGGAATCACTGAGTGGCCAAACAATGGTCATTTATTTACATATTTTTCAAAAATTTTAATTATGAAAGGTCTTGAGAGATGTACATTCCTTCCATGATTGTCCAGTTTTCAGTTAGAATCCATGACCAGAAATAGAATTAGTTGATCAAAAGGTATACTGTTGTAAATATTGTTTGTGTATTGGACTTATAATTGTTTATCATTTTTTTTTTACTCTTTCCAAAACTTTCAGCTTTCTTCTACTGGTCTTGTCAATTATATTTTTTCTGATTTATTAATTTCAATTTTAAATTAATTATTTGCAACCTCCTATTTTCTCTTGTTCTCCTTTTAGTTCCCTGTAACTCCTCTATCCCAATTCTCAAGATTAATATTCACTACAGTTTAATATTAGAGAATGTGATCTATGGATCTTAACCACCTATACACTGGAATGCTGGTTTGTGCATGGATTTTTTTTAACACTTTTGTGGCTCAATTTTCTCATTAGTAAAATGGGGAAAATAATAGTGTTTATCCCTTAGGTTTGAAATAAGGTTTAATAATACTTCTGAGTTATTAGAGCAATTCCTGATAAAATAAATATGTACAATGTTAACTATTATTATTAGTATGGTTTTTATTTGAATAAAACCTTTTAAGAGATATGAGATATGCCCAAATGTCATAGTTTTTGCTTCAAGGGGTACCTTTTCTTATAACTTTTAACTTAATATCTAATTTTGTTTTTCGCTTGTCCGTGAGGAATATGTGGGAGAATATCTGTTGGAAGTTGTACTAGTTAGGCAACATTTTATCAATTCAACTTAATTTTATATATTAGTATCACAGTATGTAGCATATGAATTCTCTATCTAAAACAAAATTGTTAATTTTGTTTGATTTTTAAAATATTTTTTCCATGGATAAAATAAATTATTTTATGGATATAACTAATTATTCCTTTTGAGAGAATATTTGTCTGTTAATAATGTTTGGAACATTTAAATCCACTATAGCTATTGTATTTTGTTAAATATGATTTGTCAAAATTCAGACAGAGATGTTTTAACTCTCTCAATTATAACTGTTTTTCAGAAATTCAATTTAGAAAGATGCTTTATACAGATATTTTCTATCTTGTTCAATATGTGAAGGTTTAAGTCTATTACATTTCCCTGAAAATGTAAGATTTTTGAATTGTTTTTTATTGTACCATTTTTCCTTGTTGAATGCTTTTTTCATTGATTCCACTGTTATGAATATATTTCCCAGACCATTTTCTGCTGTTTATAGTTGCTTAAGAATCTTTTGCCCATCTCTTATTTCAAACTTGTTTTTATCACTTTATTTTTATTTTATTTTTTTTTGTAAACAACATATGTGTGGATTTTGCTTTTACCCATTCTAACAATTATCCCATCTCCAATCAGGAAATTCAGCCAGCTCACATTTTGTGTAATAAATGATATAATTGTTTTTATTACTAGCATTTTATTTTATGTTGTCTATTTATTTTACTTTGCTGTTGTTTTCTTTTCCTTTTTATTATTTTTCTGGCTTTAATGTAAGTGTGTTATTTCCCTTTTTTGCCTTGCTAATTACATTCAATGCTTTTCAATATGGTAGTATTCATCTTTTCATTCTGAATAATCATAATTTAATACATTGTTTTTCTTTGTTATAGTAATGAAAGCAAATGACATTATCTCTGACCACAATCCAAGATAAAAGCTTTGGAAAACATTAACTTCTCCACTTCTCCTTTCTTTTACCTCCTATATTATTCAGGATAAACTAGGCTATACTGTGAGGGGAAAATGCTGGAATCTCAATTCTTTAGCCTTTTAAAGTTTGTTTTTCGCTTATGAGACATCATGGGAACTTTTGCAGTGGCGATTGGCCTCCATTACCTAGGGTGTCCTACTCCTCAGTCCGTGGACCCTTCAGTCACTAAAGCAGAAGAGAGCTGAAGTTCCCAAAATTGTGTTTTTATGTTTTACTTCCACTCATATTTTAGTTTTCTGCATTAGTGACTTTACTTGATTTCAAGAAAGTCTGAAATATATTATTTTGCATACAGAAAATTATGCAAACATATGGTATCTTGACTTACCATTCTTCTCTTATAAATTCTACTTTTTTAGAATACTTCATCACTTCTTTTTTCAGACCAGTATTGATCTCCATACGTCTTTTTTGTTTATAAATAATTACATTTTTTAAGGGACTAAGAATCAGACCAGAGGGAAATGGTATTTTTCTTAAGAGGAGGAAATTAAAATTTTAAATTTGAAATAGGGCAATTCAGGTAAACTTTTATTGGGAAGGATGCCAAAATTGATTTAGTTTTCACACATAAAGTGGTGTATATTTTCAACCAGATAAAACAGGAAATCCAAGCTCAGTTTCCATGTCCAGAATCCTTGGTTTCCATTTGATGGCTTTTTAAGGAAAGTTACATAGGAGAAGCCCAAGCAGACTGTAGGTGTGTGAATTGTTGGTCTAACCACCTCTGTATTAAGAAAATTTCTCTAGGATATGAGAAACTGTGATTCAGCAATCTGTATTTGGGGTAAAAATGGGAGTTCATAACCCACTTGAATCAAATGTATGAAATATGATATGTCAAGAGCTTTGTAATGTTTTGAACAATCAATAAAAAATATGTTGACCCTCAGAAGGTTGGCCTTCTCAGTGCTCTGACCTGCTGAAGGTGAATAGAACAAATTGGTCTACCCTGCAAAGTTAGAATCCATCAGGAGCCATCTTGACTTAGCATCCAGTATGTATGGTTTTTTTAATTTAATTTTGGGGTTTGCAGAAAGAACCCTGTGTGATCATCTCCACTAATTTAATTAAAAATTCTCTAGGGTTTGAAAAAAAAAAAGAAAAAAATGATCAAGTTCAGGCAGTGCTTTGAGGTTATAAATAAGGTCTGTTTTTAAGAAGCTTGGGAGCTTGATTATTACTTCTTTATTGCAGGACTATTGTGTATCTCACATAGGAAGATTGATGTCAGTGGTCATGAATAACTTCTTGCAGACCGTAATACAAAAGAAATTTCAGGACTGAAGAGTGGTAGGGTTTGGGATTTTTGTTGCACCTGCCTGTGTCCTACTTTGAATTCTTTCTTTGCCCTTTATTGCCACCAAGGTGATCCCATCCAAAGGTAAATGAGCATTTAGAAGACAGTCAAAAAACTGTTTTTAAATAGTCTCACAGTCTCAGGTAGGTATGTACACAAGAATAGATGTTTGTGCTCACTGTTATCGTCCCCATTTGTGTTCAGTGTTTGGTTTAGTCAGCTTTTTCTCTTCTGTGACTAAAAGACCGGACAGGAGCAATTTTAGAGGAGAAAAAGTTCATTTGGGGGGTTCATGGTTTCAGAGGTCTCAATCCATAGAAAGCTGACTCCATTCCTGGAGGCTTGAGGTCACACACACACACACACACACACACACACACACACACAGAGAGAGAGAGAGAGAGAGAGAGAGAGAGAGAGAGAGAGAGAGAGAGAGAGAGAGAGAGAGAGAGAGAGAGAGAGAGAGAAGTGCCAGCTGGAATGGGGAGGGCTCTCCTTCCCAGGACAAAATACAAACCCCAAAGGCACACCCCAGTGACCCACCTCCTCCAGCCACACCCTATTCAACTTCAGTTACCACTCAGTTTTTCATGTAAGGGGATTAATGCATTAATTAGTTTAAGGCTGTCATAATTTAAAATGTCAAATCATTTTACCTTTAAACCTTCTTACATTGTATCAGACCTGAGCTTTAAGGGGATACCTAATATCTAAACCATACCATTGTTTTAATTTAATTTTTACTCAGGGAAAGAATATATCAAGTATGCTCAGACAGTTAAAAATTGCATAGAGATCCTTCCGGGGAAATGCTACTGTGTCTGGATGCAGGATTCTTGAGAGCCAAACCCTTTCTTCTCAGCAGACTGTGTCAATTCCTCTGATCAAGTACTGGACAATATTTGATCATTCTATCTCTGTACAGATAAAAAAAAAAAAAAAAAAAAAAAAAAAAAAACCTCGGCCTGGGGATGTAGCTCAAGTGGTAATGCACTGGCCTGGCAAGCGGGGGCGCTGGGTTCGATCCTCAGCACCACATAAAAAAATAAAAATAAAATAAAATAAAAGATGTTATATCCACCAAAAACTAGAAAATAAATATTAAAAAAAATCTCATAATTATTCCCCGATAAGAAGCTGGTTCTTTTGTGGGGTGGGCTGTTTGGGAAGCTCTCTACTCATATTTATTGTTCAGAAATTTCAAAACAATACATTTGTGTCTATATTTAAAAATGAATCTTGCATGAATCTCAATGAGCCCTTTCCAGCTGAAGAATCTAGTCTTTTTATTATAAAGAGAAGTTAGTTTTAATACTTGCATAATTGTTCTTATTCTGTTTTCTTTGTTTATTCTGGAATATCAACATTTGGATGCTACACTTTCTGAAGTTATTCTGCCTGTTTTTCATTTTTCCCTTTATTAATATATTTTTTACTTTAAAATTTTGACCCCTTTTTCTGCATTTTCGTTGAAAACCTCAACTGAGTTCATCAGTTTCATATAATTTTGTAGGTGTTCATCTTGTTCTTTTCTTTGATTCCTTGGTGTCTTTTTTCAGTTGTAATTTCTCTTTGCTTGCTTAGGGTTTTGTGTAGTCTCAGCAAACCCCTTAGGGATTGGTTTTAAGCACCTAGTTTCTATACTTGTGGATGGGTGATAAACCAGGGGTAATCAGAGAAGCACCACCAGTAGTCCCCCTCAAGGTGTTCACAGGTCAGCAGACAAATCTTTTTAGCATCCTAAGTGAGCATGCCAGGGAGGCCCTTCCCCAAGATGACTGTCAACTTTCTGGTATCTCCTGAAATCTTTCATCCATGGTCAGCAAGATCTATGTCTGTGAAGTTGCATAAGAATGGTAAACTAGGGAATGAGTAAGGGCTGACAAACAGATGTCTTATGCTCATCTGGCTAAATTAAGTGCCCCAAAAGGAAGAAGTGCAGTTAGCTGTTTCCTCATTTATAAATAGGTACCAAAGTTTGATCCATGCTCAAGGCTACATAAACCTCTTCTGTGCTTCAGGACCCCTCAGATACAAGTGGGATTAAATAAAGACAGCATATGTGTCCTTACCTTTATCTCCCTGAGGTTACAATGAATCTGTTTGGTTGCCTCTCAGAATTTTACCAGTGTTCCTTTTCAGGTGGGTCTTACTAAAAAAGGAAAGAGAAAAGGTTGCCAAAAAGAAAAAGAGTTCTGCCTAGGTTATACTCTCGCTAGGATTTAGACATTTTATTACTTTTAAGGACCACTTTAAAAGCTTTAGAAATTCCTTATTGTTTATACATGTATTATATATTAATATATTTTTCATAATTAGCAACTCATATTTTATTTCCAGGTGCTTTTTAACTTTTTTAAGGAGATAGCTTAACGAGTGTCTGAGTCTATTCATGTTTATTACCAGATGCATGCTCCCTCCACATATATCGGCTGCCACTGAGTTTACAGGACTGCAGACCCACTAACACATGCCTAGCTGAGAGGAGAAACCCACATCTTCCATAGGAAAACGCAAAAATCACTGGCCTGCTGTGTCTCTGCCATAGGTTCCCACAGCCCATGCACCCCAAAATCTACATAGGCAAGCTCACACATATTTTGATAACTCGAAGCACAGGAAGGATTTCTATAAGTGAGCACATACATGTCATTTCCAAACAGGGAAAGAACTAGATGCTAGGCCATAAACATGTATTGGACACACAAAAGAATGGAAGGAGCCTCCTACATTTCTGTGAGGGGTGGGTTGGTGACATTGCTACCTCCACTCCCTCAGAAACATAGGGGTAAATCTAAGAGGTATGGACATTTACTAAGTTTCCCAAAATCAGATGAAATAAAAATCTGGAAGGCCCACATATAAGTGCTTGTCAAGGAATAGCTTAAATCTCTCAAATGTCAGTTTTTGATTTCACAGATATCAATAGCTATATTGATTTTATAAGTTTCCCCTTGTTATTTGATATTGCATTCCTTAATCCAATTTTATGTATTTCCATTATGGTTTAAAAGCATAAATTGGAATTATGTTTTCTTTTCCCTTCATGTTTACACTTTCTCCTCTTTGTCTCTCTTTTTCTTCTTTCATTATCTGTTCCAGTCTCTATTCCTCCACTATTTTTCTTAAAAGTTTTTCTATTTTTTATATTTTCCCTTTTATATCATATATACTTCAATAACAAGTCTACTTTCCTTAATAAATTATTTCTCAATCTCTTCTAGAGCATTATTCCTATTTTCCTGTTGGAGTTGAGAATATTTTTGTAGAGAATATTTTCAATAAGAGTTTTAAAATTTACTAGTATATGGGCTTTGTTTTGAAGTGGCCCCAGGTACTTGTGATTATTTTCTTCTCTCAAAATGATGATAACAACTGAACATGGTAGCATGATCATGTTGATTGGAAACGTTGACATATATGCACCCAGCAGAGGGCACATAGTAATGAAAAATCACTTCACTAAAATGTCCTTTGATGCACTAAAATCAACATAGCAATATAGATAACTTAAGACAATGAGACAATAAGACTTCACCCAAAGTGAATACTCTAATAGCTGTTACTACTGGTGTGTAAGGAATGCCAGATAAAAAATTCAAAACTTTACTGTAGAAATAATCAGTGAACTAAAAGAAGATTTTGTTCCTTTGTTTGTGGTGCTGGAGATCAAATTCAGAGTCTCATGCATGCTAGCCAAGGATTCTAATCAATGACACCTATCCCCAGCCCTACAAGATCTCTGCAAGAGAGAAAATGCAGTATTTGACAAAGCATATCATTTAACTGGCAGAGATTCTGAAAAAAAATAACCAATAGAAGTCTTGGGTGTGAAAAATTCATTAATCAAATAAAAATCTCAGTTCAAAGTCTCAATTACAGATTAGACAAAGAACACATAATTTCAAGCCCTGAAGATAAGGTACAAGAACTTAAACACTAAGACATCAAAATAACATGAAAACAAGCAAGAAAACAACAACAACAAAATTATCAGAATATACAAGAACTCTGTAACAACATTAGGAAAAAAAAACTTAAAAATCATTGGCATCAAAGAAGGAGCAGAGATATAGACTAATGGTATCACCTATTGGGTAAAATAGTAACAGAAATATTTCCAACCTTGGGAATGAGATGGTCATCCAAAGGCAGGAGGCATTTAAAAACGAAAATAGACAACACCAAAAAATAGCACCTCTCCAGAACATATTATAATTAAAATCCCAGATATGTAAAACAAGAATAGAATTCTAAAAACTTCAGGAGTAAAATGTCAGGTCACATTTAGTCTCTTTAGCAAATGATACTGAGTAAAGGTGATATCCATATGTAGAAAAATGAAACTAGATCCATAACTCTCACACTGCATGAAAGTCAAGTAAAATGGGTGAGAGAGCTAGGAAGTAGACCATAAAAGTTTGCAACTATGAGGAGACAACATAGGGACAACAGTACAACATATTGGCAAGGCAACAACTACAATTATGGGATTTTAAGGTTCAGGAAATAATGATTTAATTCCATGGGATGGCATCAAATTAAAAATCTTCTGCACAGCAAAAGAACCAATTAAAAGCATAAATAAAAAGCCTACAAAATTGAGAGGAAAACCTTGCTGCTACTATTCTGACAAGAGGTTTAACATGTAATATACATAAAGAATTAAAAAATTTAGTATCTAAAAATAATAATATTTAAATCAATAAATAAGTAAATGAATTAAACATTTGTCAAAAGAAATTCAAATGAGCATAAATATATGAAAAATAAGTTCAACATTTTTAGGAGTCAAGGAAATGCTAATCAAAACTGAGACTTCATCTTGCTCCATTTAGAATAGCTATCATCGAGAATATAAATATTAATAAATGTTGGTGAGGATGGGTGAGAAAGGAATGTTTATGCACTTTTGGTGGGACTGGAAACTGATACAACTACTATGGAAATACATATGGAGGTTCCTCAAAAGAATAAGAGTGGAACCCAGGTACATATACCCCTTGTTGGTTTATATACAAAAGATCTGAAGTTAGGATACTATAGCAATACATGCATACCTATGTCATAGAAGTGCAGTTTGCAATAGCTAAGTTATTGCAACAGCTTATATGTCTGTCCACAGGTGAAAAATGGGTTTAAAAATGTGGTACACATACACTATGGAGTTTTATTCAGTGATAAAGAAGAATAAAATTATGGGTTTTGCACAAAAATAGATGGAACATAACATCATGTTAAGTAAAATAAGATAGACTCAAGAGAGTCAAGAGTCAAATGTTTTCTTTTAAATCTGGACATTAGACAGAAAAAAGGAAAGACAAAAAAAGGAGGTCATGAAAATAGAAAAGAGACCAATAAATAAATGAGCTCAGGGAGAGTGAAGAGGTGAGGAAAAGGAGAGATACAAGGGAATTGTATCAAGTTATGTGCATGCATGAATATGTTACAATGAATTATGATTATTATGTATAACTATAATGAACCAATAAAAGTTTTTGAGATATGATTTCATTATTAATCATAGGAAAGATCTTGGTAAACATTCTTTAAATTTGTAAATTAATAATTTTATACTTTTGTCACTATTCTATATATATCAATTCATTTGTCATTCAAATATCCAAAACATTAATATTTTATATTAATATTATATCATATTATGTTATATAAATTAATATTATATTATTCAATTTTAATTAATTTTACCTAGTTTTTTTATCCCTTATCAGGAAGTCAACCAGAGCAGAAAAGGTCAAGATGTTCCCGTGGAGCACATATGTCTCAGGCGGATAAACAGGAGAACCGCAAGTCTGCCTCATGGCCTTGTGAGCTGGCCACATTGACATGCAGAACAAGGAATTGGGGGCTGGGCCCCGGGGGCCAGGGAAGGCCTGCTACCAGCACCCAGCCACATCCTTCTTATCTACAATTACTGCCCAGTTAATCCAGATCAGTGGACTAATCCATGGATTTGGTTGTACCTATCATAATTTAATCATTCCATCTCTGAAAATTATTGCATTGTCTCACACATTAATTTTTAAGGGACACCTCATATCTAAACCATAACATCATGCTTTGACAAATCTTTCCCCAAACTTCTCTCCTAGCATATGGCAACCATCATTCTCCAACTTCTGATATCAACTTTTTAAATTCCACATAGCAGTGATATCATGTGATTCTTGTATTACTGTGCTTGGCTTGTTTCAGTTAACATAATGATTCTAGTCCCATCCATGTAATCACAGATGACAAGATTTCATTCTTTTTATGGCTTAATAGTATTTTATTGTGTATATCTACTACATATTCTTCATCCATTCATCACTTGGTAGACACATGGATTATTTGAATTTCTTAGCTATTTTGAATAATACTGCAATAAACATGGGAGTGCAGATGTCCACTTAACAAACTAATTTCATTTCATTTGGATATAAAGCCAGTATCTAGATTGCTAGATTACATGGTATTTCTAGTTTAAATTTTTCAGGAACCTCCATACTTTTTTCACTAATGGTTGTACTAATTTACATTCCCACAAAGAGTGTGCAACTGTTCCCTTTTTCACACATCCTCACCAATATTTGTAAATTCTGATGATCTGATTGTTCTGTATTTTTGTTCTTAATTACCCATATTGCCCATTGTAATAAAAGAATTAACTCTAAGTCTACAATACTTTTGTAAATTATTCAGATTTCCCAGCATTTAACAAATCCTAGACAATACTCAATGGATAATGAATTGTGTCCAACTCTCCTATAATGTCATTTATTTTATTTTCTCTAATGATCTTCTCAGATTCTTGGGGAGCATATTAAATTTAGCATGTTTTGTAAATATGTTGCATATCTGTTAATTATGCATTATGTACATTAATGCAATATTTATCATTCTACAAACTCAGATATTGTTAAATTTTAAAATTTAAAAATGAGAAGTTTCCATCTGTGATTCTAATATTCTCCCAAATCATGTAGGTGATATTTAATTGAATGTTCTTTGCCACCATAGGAATTTTCCTTGGTTTACTTGATCCTACTTACATTATGTTTGCAGATCTTCTCTAGACTTTATGAGCCATCATCTGATTCCAAGAAAACAAATTATTATTTACTTCTAGCTCTTTTCTGTTTGCATTTATAAAGAAATGCAAAAAGTAGAAACATAAAACTATAAATATTTTGGTACAATTATATCTAAAGATTTGCTTATGTTCTTATTGACAATTCCCATTGTCTTTATTACATGATAGTCTGTGAATATTTATTATGTTGACTAACTTGACTAGCTTATTGTTATCTCATGATATTATTTTTGAAAATGTCCAGCAAATTTCCAGGTCATGATTTGCTTTTCTAGAATAATTTTTAAACCTCCTTAAAAATAAGATAAGAAATCAAGTAATCCACCACCCTTTATTATGTTGCTAGTATGTGCTAGGCACTGGGCTAAGTATTTGACTTACTGACTCTCATTTAATTTTTATATCGGCCTATGAAGTTTTTTTATTACATTTATTTCTATTTTACTAACACAAAAATGCAAAATAAGAGAATAAACATCCAATTTTCACAACCTTATAATAGTGAATTCTGATAGGCATGCTCACATTCTTACCATTGTTATACTGCTGATTGGAGAAAACAAGTTTTTTTTTTTTGGTCATTCAGGTACCATCATGTATATTTTCAAAATATATTTACAAGGTAATGTTAACTAGAGAGTAGAGTGTCATATAAATTTTATGATAATCTCATGATTTATAGAATTATAAGTGGCTGAAAATACTGCTTGCTACTTGACTTCATTCATTCATTTATTCATTCAATTAAGAATCATGATCTTATGTCACTTGTTCTCGATGGCAATAGTTTGGGTACCAAAAATAACATAAAATGTAATTGAACTTAGAATTTGCTTCCAGGAACCATGGTTAATTAGGAGAACTACTGTATAACATAATTCAACTGCAGAAATATAATGTTTTTACCTCATGAAAAAGACACTATTTAATTTTGATTATCCAGTACATTTTCTACAGTTTAAGTTCTACTCAAGTGTTACTTAATAATGATTTCATAGGTTAATTGGTAGTCTATGATTATCTGCTTCTCAATTTCCCATCATTATGTGTATTTTTGCTATCAGTATGCCTGTATTATCTAACCACTTAATGTTATCTACTGTCTCTTCAACTTATAAAAACATAACAGCATTAAAATCTTGAAAAAAATTTCCCTCTCAAAATATATGTATAATAATTTATGTCTTTTTCTTTCTAACTTTGTTTTATTTATTTACTTATTTTTATGGGGTGCTGAGGTTCGAACCCAGGGCCTTGCACTTGCTAGGCAAGCACTCTACCGCTGAGCCATAACCCCAGCCCCTTATTTATGTCTTATTTGACAATTAGACTTTTATTAATACTAGGTTATTATTGGGTTCTATATTTCCTATTTTCAATGCAGTCAAATACATTTTTTTTTCAGTTTGCTGATCTTCATCTACTTGCAAAAGCTGGAAGATTTACAGTGCTGAGCTATGCCATCTGGCAAGGAGAAAATGGCCTTGTTGGCAAATCCTAACAGCTACTAAAGATGAAGATTCTATTCTATTTCTTTTCCTAGCTTTGTATGGCACCCACCCTCTTTATGTCACTGTATTTTTCTTTACATGTCTATATTAACTATGTTTTTTTTCACTTTCTTCAACAAAAATTCAGGAAAACTTCTGGACTACATCTTCAGGTAATAAAAACTAATTGATTAGGTCAAGATACAAGACATACATACTAAAAGCAAATTGATATGCCTCCAAGTTTATTGTCTACAAGTATGAATATTGAATTGTAAGAATATTGTATTTTTTCATAGCCAAATTCAATGTGCAGGGAGAAAGGCACATGATAAAACAGCATATGAGAGATGAATGCCAATTACCACTCAAAAGACCAAACAGAAATTTTCAGAGTATAATATACAATCAGGAAACTAGAACAAAATTGTGTTTTCATTGTAGAGAAACAATTTAAATCTTGCTACATTTACACATGTTGATGGAAAAACATGTAGCTGAATGACTGTCAGTACAGATGGATTTGTCTATAAATGGATAAATTTTGGAAGGATTTTAATGATCCACTCTACTTTCCTTTTAATGAGCTACATCAACGTGTTTACCTCAACAATCTAATGAATTCAGAGAATCTTGAACTTGAATCCTTATTTTGGTCTCTGGTGCTTATGTGTAAAATTATATCCTTTATATATCTACAGAAAAAGCACATGTTTTCCTACCACATTTTTGCATGAGTATATTGGAATAAATAAAAACATGATAAATATCATGCAAATAAGTTACTAATTTTATTGTATCTGTATTTAGTTTCTACTTAGACTACAGAATATTAAAATATCCATGCTGTTATAGTTTAGATATTAAGTGTCCCCCAAAAGCTCATGTGTGAGAAATGCAAGAAGATTTAGAGGTAAAATGATTGGGTTATGAGAGTCTTAACCTAATCAAGTGTTAATTCCCTAATAGGGATTAACTGGATGGTAACTGTAGGCAGGAAAGGTATAGTTGAAGGAGGTGGGTCACTGGGAGGCTTGTATTTGGGGTTTATATTTTATCCTTGTTGAGCAGACCTTTCTGTTTCCTGTTGCCATGTTTCCAACTGTTTTCCTCTGTCACATTCTTCCACTGTAATGTCCTACTTCACCTTGAGCCCCCAAAATGGAGGCTGCCGTTAATGGACTGAGAACTCCAAAATTGTGAGCCTTCAAATAAAATCTTTCTCCTTAAATTGTTTTTTTTCAGGTCTTTTGGTCACGGAAGTGAAAAAACTGACTAAAACACACTGCAGTTTTGTGTAAAGAATTTTCCCAGTGCATGTTAGAGATTTAGGTAGTTTTTGAAATTTAAAATCCTCAAATGTATATAGGAGTCAGTTTTTAAAAATCAAGTTATATTACTTATTAACTGTGTAAACCATATAAAGATTTGGGATATACAAATTTGAAGGTGCAGGTCAGTTCATATAAAATTTCCAGATATTTTACATTGTAGTGCCTGAATTTCTGATCCACAATAATGCTGCCTAAACTACTAAGCAGCTCTATTTACAGATTTAATACTTTTGTCAAAAATTTTTAATTTTTTTTTTAGTTGTTGATACACCTTTATTTATTTATATGTGGTGCTGAGAATTGAACCCAGTGCCTCACACATGCCCAGCCGCAGCCCTCTTTTGTCAAAATATTTAGGGATGACTCAACACAGTTTATTAGTGAAAACAGTATACTGTATGAAAAGAAGTTTCAGAATTAGAAAATTCATATGACATCTTTCGTGTTTTGTGTATACTGTATGCATGAGTTTTTTTTTTTTTTTAGTTATACAGAGACACAATATCTTTATTTTGTTTGTTTATTTTTATGTGGTTCTGAGGCTCAAACCCAGTGCCTCACATGTGCAAGGCAAGCACTTTGTCACTGAGCCACAACCCCAGCCCATAGGCATGAGAATTAATGTCAACAAGTGCCATTGAGGTTTATAGGGCATCATTTCTGTAGCAATATATTGATTGGTTAGGATTTCAGAAATATCTGTCTTTTACGATATAAACAGCAGATGGGCAGTGGCTAACACTGAAAATTTTAAGTCTGAGTAATGAGTTTAAAGAGTTTTTCTGTTACAGAGTGAATTAAAAACAACAACAACAATAATTCTATGCTTCTAGAGCCTGTGATCATGTGTATCCATGATACACATCTATGTCATAGTTAAATACTGTCAAAGGTGTTTTCAGGGAGTATGATACTAAGGATTTTTATCCTCATCCCAAGACAGAGGAAATGAATAGGATACTTTGAATCTTCTCTAAGCTTCTGACACTTTTACAGTGGCCTGAAGATAGAAAATATATCCCAAATTACAATTCTACTATAAAGAAACAAGATAGCAAAAGGACTAGTCGAAGCATTTTACATCTTAGTTTGAGTGCTCTGGAATGAGAATAATGGCAGTAGAATCACATTCTCTGTCACCTGATTCAATAGTGACTACTAATAGTAGAACACATGATAGGTATCAGTCCAAATGGCTTTTAGAGCAGAATTTAAACCTCAAATTATAGCCAACATCTCATCAGTCTTAAACATATCACTCTGATTTCTCTGTACTTCCCTCTTTTCTACAGGCAAAATTATTCTTTCCTTGTTTTTTCATTCATCATATGCATCTTCA
Source organism: Ictidomys tridecemlineatus (assembly GCF_052094955.1). Taxonomy (NCBI): domain Eukaryota; kingdom Metazoa; phylum Chordata; class Mammalia; order Rodentia; family Sciuridae; genus Ictidomys; species Ictidomys tridecemlineatus. The sequence continues at coordinate 57,078,483 of NC_135487.1, forward strand.
TTGCCCAAATCATCATTTTTATCAGTGGCATCAAATGGCATACTATCTGCAAGTCAACAATCCATGAACTGAGCAGATCTATCAAGTAAGAAATTAAGCAATGACTCAAATTGATGATCCAGTTTAATTACAAAGCATCCTCATTGATCTCACCTGACTATGAATCAGCATGCTGCCAAATATATTTGTGTGCGTTTCAGTCACACTACAATTTAAAAATTGATATTTTCAAAGATACCTGGTGTTAAATAAACCATCCTAGTGGACTTGAAGGTATTCTTCCTTAGTTAATGGTAATAAATATAGGCTTTAGAAATGTGTATGAAGATGTTATTTAAAATTAAGATTAAGTATTCAGTTATCATTTGAAGATTTGGAGAAATAATATTATAATCAAAAGTATTTTCAAAATAATTTATTTTAGCATGTGGCAAAAATAATACAAACAGGCAATGATATTTCACTATTTTACACTCTTGTCAGCATAAAAGGGAAATACTTATATGTTAGGAACATTTTGTGTGTAAAAATTTCAAAATTACAATTGATAACTAATCTTTAACATCAAAAATTCATGTTTTTACTAAACTTTGGAACTAATTTTGTTTTGATAACAATAGATCCTGTAGAAATCTTCAGTTTAGCAGAGTTTATATATTCATATTTTATTTTTATTTATCTCAAATTTTCTTGTTCATTCTATCCAGGATCAAGCTGCCTTTCTGTTGATGTTATAACAGTAACATCATAACAGCATGTTTTACTTGCACCCTGAAATTTGAAATAAAAAATGAAATATTCAGTTTACTTCACAATTCCACAAATGCACATCTTTTCCCTTCACGGTATGTTGCCCCAGTGAGCATGACTACATGTGACAGATTACAACAAACTTGGTGACTTAAGAAGCACACATTTATGTAAAATTCTGGAGACCAAAGTCTCAGCAGGTAAAATCAAGGTACAGTCTATGTATTTCCTTCTGGAGGCTATAAGGGGAAAACTTCCTGAGGATGCCTGCACTTTGTCCTGGGCCTGTTCCGGAGTTACATCACTCAGGCCTTAGCCTCCACGTCATATCTCCTCTACTCTGACTCTCTAACTTCTATTTAGAAGAGCTCCTGTGATTATATTGGGCCCACACAGATTATCTGGGGTGATCTCAAGAGTTTTAAATCAATCTGATGTGCAAATTCCCTGTTATATAAATTCATGTGTAATGTAAACTCCACCTAGTACAAATTATTCACATGTTCTAAGGGTAATGATGCTTACATCTTTGGAATCTGTTATTCTGCCTGATCAGAAGAGGTATGCACATAGAAAAGATATTGAATTATTAAAAAAATGAATCAAGAGTTTTAAATTTCATCCATATATTCATATTTCTATTTTATAAAGTGGCTTGTAATATGATTTTTGAATTTTTTTTTCTTTTTGGTATCAGGAACTGAATTTTATATTTTATTTAGAGACAAGTCTTGCTGAGTTGCTTAGGGTCTCCTTAATTTGATGAGACTGGCTTTGAACTCACCATCCTTCCACCTTACTCTCCTGAGCTATTGAGATTACAGGCGTGCACCAGAGAATCTGGCAATTTTTGAAAATTTGATGTCTTCTTGTCTCATTTTTCTTACTTTAAAAAATAAAATTTGTATGCACTCATTTATAAGTTTTTTAATTGTATACTTTATTTATTTTTATATGGTGCTGAGAATTAAACCCAGTGATTTGCATGTGCCAGACAAGCACTCTACACTGAACCATAACTCCAGCCCTATAAGTCTATACTTATAGAGTTTCTCTAGAGCTTAATATTTGTTTCTTTTTGGGGAAAGAACAATAAACTTAGTCAAAACTTGTTATGAATTTGAAGGATTATCTATAAACATTTTGGAAATTAGTAGTATGTTTCTTTCTTTTTCACAGTCTTTGGAAAACTTGATTGAGAAATGGGAAATATATGTAGTTTTTACAAATATTTTCTTCTGATATTAACCTGAGATGATGATCTTTTTTCCTTTTGAAAAATATGGCTAACTATTAGTCATTTTTCTTACACTGAAAATTTTGTGAGATACTTCTGTCCTCAATGTCATCTTAGCAGAAGTTTTTTGCAAATGTTGACAGTAATAAACTAACGAAAGCTATTTAATAGAGTGGTTGCTTTATTTTTTATATAGTTGAGAAAGGTGAGTGTCATTAACATCCTCAAGGCATTGAATTTTTGCCATTCAATGTCCTTCTATTGTGTTCAGTCCATAGTATAAGCAATAAAATTCATGACTGTTTATGAGATGTACAAGGTACTTTATCTATGGAGAATACACAATTCTTTCTATTTTCATTTTTTGTTTTCATAGAGTTTTTATATATCTTATCTTTGCATACAAAGATTGGAGGAAGCACACTGACACTTATTTTGTGACTATTGTACTAATAGGTAGCACTTACAGACTATGTGCGGATCTACACAATATCTACTCCTTTAATCTTCAAAGTAACCACATGAGATGCATCATTTTAGTACCACCAGTTTACAATTGTAGAAACCAGGGACACAAAATTGAAACAACTTTCTCAAAAGTCATATTAGAAACCAATACATGTGGAAGAGTCATTTCTTAGGAAAGATCCTCAGAGGAGTTCACATACAAGTAGTGCTGGTCTGACTTGTGGAAAAATCTCTGTATAGAACATGAAATGATTTTGCTAGTAGTGCTTTCAGCCCTCCATTTCTTAAAATCAGAGTTTCATTCCTATCAGTTCCAAAGGGAAAATGCTGATCGGAGGGAAAGGGGCTCAAATCTATCCTGAATTTGTAGAACTCACCACAAAACATTCCTTCCAACTAGAGGAACTTATCTCATCCCTGTTTAGGAAATTTAACATCTGCTTTATTCCTTTGTACTTGAGTTTTACTTAGCATATGAATTCCCAGGGTCCAAGACTCAGTTTCAATATTCCCAGTACCCAAAACAAGGAAGAGTGGTTCTGATATGCAAGGCCTGCCAGGTGATTGGGACCTGAATAGACTACTTGCTGACAGAGTTGGGCTGTGCTGACTTCTTGCTTACTGAGGGAGTAGCAACCATGCTATTTGTCATTGAAATCCTCTGACTAGCTCAGTTGAATTAAGTCCAACAATATTCATTGAGCATAAAGGGACATAATATTCAGTCTTTGGACTCAAGTCTCAGCTGCATTATTCGATAGCTCTGTGACACTGAAAAAATTATTATCTTTTTGGTTTTAGTTTACTCTAAACAAGAACAGCAGCATAAATAATAACAACAAAAAGTAGGGCTTTTCTATGTGCCAGAAACTTAAGGGAAAAAAAGCGAGAAAAATCAAGAATTGTGTCGAAATCCATAAGATTATATGAAAAAAAGCCTACAAATTCATGCATAATATTTTATGTTGTCTTTGTTCAGAATATTGTATTAGAGATGCCCTGTGTGACATAACATGGGATCTGGTAAGACCAAAATCACACAGGGCTACAAAGAACTAAATGAATGCTGGAATCCAAGCAACATAGTTATGAGAGAAAGCCATGGGGAAATGTGGTTTGATAAAGGCACGTGTCAAAAAAAAAAAAAAAGAGGAGCCAAGATAGAAGCCAACTAGAGTTACATCAGAAAGCAGGTGAGATGCCTGGAAACTGCAGCTGGGGTAGCAATCACCACTGCCATTTGATGATGCAGGTTGACATCTCTTGCCTCAAGCCACTTTTAATGAGCCTGGAGTCTGTGGTGTCTTATTCCTTTGGCAGCATCGTGGTTCAGGTGCTGCCCAGCACCTAACAGGAGCAAGGTCTCTAAATTCTGCATCTGTTTTAGTGTCAGAAAGTCACAAAATCACAGAAAGTTCTCTCACTTTTTTTTTTTTCACATCAGAGGAATACTTTCTGTGCTGTTGGGGTACATTTCATTTAAAGAGCTTCAAATGTTTTTAAGAATCTGTTGTGCATCATGGATAAAGAAGAAAAAAAAATTTCTCTGTGTGCTGCTTCTTTGTTGTGACATAAACTATCACCAAGAGAAATTTAATACCCTCAATGATCAGAAGAAAGAAAAAAAATTTTCTAGTTTTTTTCTTGATAAAATTAAGAAACAAACTGCTAAAACATAAATTGAGGTCATTATTTTGCATATTTCCTGCAAAGGTTTTGATTATAATTTATGGAAATAGGGTCAGAATCTTATTTAACATGGGGGAGAGAAAATATCCTGTTCTTTTTAAAATAAACGAGATTTCATTTTTTTGACTGTGAACACATGTACACATAGTCTTTATTAAATATATGTTTTAAGATGTGAGAGTGTTGGTGTGAGCACTCACTGCTTACATGTAGCATGTTGTATGTAGAGTGGAGTGGACAAGTGAGAGAGAAAGGGAGATTCTGCTGACTCCTCAAATATAATTGAGAGTAAACTCCAAAGGAACCAGTCTTTATGTACAGCTCTCCCTATTGCTGAAGGCTATCCTGGATTACATAATTTTGTGAGCTTACTTCAGGGCCATAGCTTCATTGCAAATCAAGGAAAATTTCAATGCAGTGGCTGGATTGCTGTACATATTAGAAGTGATTAGCTGCATTCATGAATCCATAATCACACCTGCAAATGAGGAAAGAATCTATAGAAATAGGAAGCATTTCCAAATCCATGAATATGCATGCAGGGTGAGTTGCCAGAAATATCATAATAAAAATAGTTTGGAAGTATCCAGGATCCAGCAAAAAAAAAAATCCACTTTTATTTTCCAGATGTCAGAACTCAGCCATTTTAACTGAAACAGATAATAAACCTGAAGTTCAATATTTAGAAGTCACCATTCATGGTGCTCATTTCAGAAAAACAGTTTTATGTGTATTGGAGAAACACAGGTGACTCTAAGGAGTGATTTCAGGGGTCCAAGAAGCTCAATACCCACTCACCTTTCATGCCCTGAAAAATAAATGTTTATATGTCAGCTGGCATCTGGACTTCTTCATTAGAATTTTGCTTTTAGTTTATTAAGGCTTTCTTTGAAATTTTAAGGTGAGTAAAGCCATAGCCACATATTTCTTAAAATATACACATTATCAGTAGGTCAGCCTTAAAAATATGAATTACATATCCTGTCTTATGGGGAATTTATAATAAAATTACATGAGAAAACATGATGTCTTTGAAGTACTGGAAACTTTGGTTAAATATATATTGGCCACATGATTCACTCTGAATGAATGTATTATGGTTACTTGAAGACAAACAGCACTTCTGGATCTCTAACTCTCCACCCATAAGATTGCCTTTACATCTTCATTACTTCCTAAATAACACTAACTGAGAATTAAGGATGTGTAAGAATGAGGCATATTCAGAAACAAGCAGGAACAGAGTTAAGACTACAGAGACACTGAGAATTTTCTTCTAATCACATTGGTTTCTTCTCTTTAGATTTAGAGCTTAAATTACCAGCTTTTTTGAGAATCATACATCCATGTCATGGATACTCATTAGTGTTACAAACCTCTGTGGCCAGGGTGGGGGAAGTAGTGGTAGCCTTAGATACAAGAAATTTTGTGGAACATTGATTAACCCAGTAAATAAATGCCAAAGGACAGGATTTTTTTGGGAAATGGTTGTTTCATTAAAATCCATACTTTGTATCCTAATAGATCACCTTGCTATCTGAAGAAGACATACTAATTAAAATAACAAGAATTATTTCTTTCCTTTAACAAGTCTACTTTTAAAAGTAGATTTTTCTGTGGTAAAATTTCAGTTTATTTTACTTAATTTAATTAGGATACAAATTGAGTGAGTGCAATATGATCAAAGGAATGCAACTATTGAGATACTAGTTGATTCTTCGAAAAATGATGTAATAAAATATGAGAATGATAAGCACTTTAAGTAAATGCATATATTTTTAAAGACCTATTCTGGGACCATTGTTTCATTAAGTGCTAACTTTTTAATAATTAAGATAAAAATGTTCTAGACTTTTTGATCACACAATGTAGAAAACAAAGAATAAACAAGGAAGCACAATAAAATGTGGTACTTAATATTATAAGAAAAACCCAAGGAACTATGGTGATATATAATGGGAACACTTAAATTAGTCTTGTGCATAGAGAGTGATAAGACATTTTTAAAAAGGAAATCACTTTGAAATAGGAGACATGGGATAAATAAGAAGCATCAGTAAAGAGAAAGGGTAGAATGTTCACCTGCACTTCAGATAGAGTATGAATCTCCAGGATATATAAAGAAACCAATAAAATTAACACCAAAACATCAAATGATACAATTAATAAATTAGCAAAGGATTTGAACAGACACTTTATAGAAGTAATAGGATTGGTCAACAAATATGTTTGACATCTTTAGCAGTTAAAGAAATGCAAATTAGAACTACACTGAGATTTCATCTCACTCCAGTCAAAATGGCAATTATCAAGAATACCAGTAACAATAAATAATAGTGAGGATGTGGGGAAAAAAGTACACTCATACATTGCTGATGGGACTGCAAATTGGTACAACCACTTTGGAAAGCAGTATGGAGATTCCTTATAAAACTTGGAATGGAACCACCATTTGACCCAGTTATCCCACTCTTGGCTTATACCCAAAGGACTTATTATCAGCATACTATAGTGAAGCAGCCACATCAAGGTTTATATCAGCTCAATTTACAATAATGTAACTATGGAACCAATATAGGTGGCCCTTCAACAGATAAATGGATAAAGAAAATGCGGTTTTATATACACAATGGAATATCAATCAATCATAAAGAAGAATGAAATTATGATATTTGGCAGTAAATGGATGGAGCTGGAGAATATCATGCTAAGTGAAATAAATCAATCCCCAAAAACCAAAGGCCCAATGTTTTCTCTGATATGCAGAGGCTAACTCACAATGAGTGAATATTTTTGATTAGACAAAGGGGAATGAAAGGAAGGTAGGAATAATGGGAATAGGAAAGATAGTAGAATGAATAAGACATTATTATTCTATGTGCATATATAATTACACAAACAGTGTAATTCTACATCACATACAACCAGAAGAATGAGAAGTTATATTCCATATATGTATAATATGTCAAAGTATATTCTACTATCCTGTATAACAAATAAGAACAAATAATATATATGTACATATAAAGAAATAGGTACATGTGTACATATAAAGAAAAATATGTATGTACATGTAAAGAAATATATTTATATATACATGTACATATAAAGAAATATATACATACAATAGAAATTATATTTCATTAGGGAAACCCAAATGTTTTTTCTAGTGAAGAGGGCAGAATCAGAGAATAGTTTGAAGGGAAAACAGACCATGTAATGCAGGTTTTTTTTTTTTTTTAAGGCATGTAGAAGGTCTAGACATCATTTGTGTCAATGAAGAGTGCTATATAATTTCAATCCCAGACTACATTTGTTTCTTCAGGTACTCTAAGACCAAGGGTATATGATCCCTTCTACAATTTGGTGCTTAGCCGTCAGTATTCACTAACAAATTTTTCATTCACTTATTTCTTTTCTTCTCTCTCTTTTTCCCTTTCTTCCCCCATTCCTTATTTCCTTGTTAAATCTTTTGATCCTTCTTTAACACTTTTTCTTTCTCACGGACTTATTGATAATATTTTAATGAATACACTTAAAAATAGGTGCATGAGATTACTTATTTATCTAGATCAGGATATATGTTACTGAAATGGCAAATGCAAATCTCTCAATGGTTACAATTAAACTAACCAAATACATCAATGTGCAAAAAGTGACTAGGGAATTAAATCTTCCTAAGATCATTTAGACATGCAAAATTGTGACTAGATGTAAATAAAGGCCACAAAATAAAACTTACAATGGCAGAAATTATTGTAATTTATTTTGAGTAGTGATAAAGTGATGGATAAAATCAAATCTTAATTATTATTTTCATAGAGAATAATGGATCATGATAAAATATACTTTTGCAAAATAAAAAAGAAGAAATTATTTGGCACTTCATAGGAAATTTATTAAAGCAGATAAATTGAGCTAAGGAATTCACTACTAAAATCCTTTTGATAAAATTCATTATTTGATAAATTTTCAATTAAAATATTGATATTTTTTACCTTCCCGGCAAGATGGGATAGTATTTATCTTCATTCCTGAAATAGACAAAATATATGAAACCATGATTTTTAAGAGACTGAACATTAGGAAATGAATGATAGAGATTACTGAGAGATGAGAAACAGATGAGTGCAATGATTTAGAACACCTTAGTGCTCTAAAACAGTTTCCAACATATGAAATGGAGAAAAAAAACAGGCAGACTGTTTGGGAAACTCCTTGAGTTGAGGAGATGGAGCTGAGAGTCCTCAGAGATCAAGTCAGCTGGAATATGAAAAGAAAACACAAGAAAAGGGACAGAGATGTATAGAAAGAGAACTTTGAAGACCCAAGTTAATCTTTCAAAGTTGGGAATTAGAAATCAATAATAGAAATATTTCTGAAATTTCTCCAAATATTTGGGAACTTGCTACATTTCTAAATGATCAAGGGTCAAAGAAAGAAAGAAAAATAAAATTAGAAATGATTTGACTGTTTTAATGGTAACATATCAATTTTATGTGTATAATAAAATAGTAAGAGGGAAAACTTTTGTATCATTAAATAGCATCAAGAAAATAAAATCTCAAATCAATGGCATGGGAGTCATCTAAACCAAAACCCAAACCAAAATCACTAGAAAATGTAAAGCAAATCTAAAATAACTAGAAAGAAGAAGCAATGAATGTAAGATTTAAATACATTAAGTATAAATGGAAAAAAAATTCCATAAGATAAAAACACAGTATATTGTAAAATCAATTATGTTCATAAGTTTCCAGATCAGAATGACAAGAAGAAATAAAGGGTGAGGTGAAATAAATTACCAATATAAAAATGGGAATTTATTGATCAATGTCTACTAAGTTACACTAAGAAGCAAGAAATACCATGGTGCGCTTACACAGTAGGGTGACTAGAGATAACAATAATGTATTGTACATTTGAAAAGCGGAGTAGATAAGATTTTGAAAGTTTTATCCATAAAGAAATGATGTGTGAAAAGATAATATATTTAAGCAGTTTAAACATTACACAATATAACATGAGTCAAAAATGTGCAATCTCATTAACAATTTTTGTTTTATGTACCAGTTGAAAAACAAATTTAATTTAAAAATTAGAAATAAATAAGAAATATCTTACTTGCAAAAAAAGAAAGAAGAAATGAGAATGGTTATATGGCTACAGATTTTATAGATATTAACTGGATATTGAGGAGATATTATGGAAAACTTTATACCAAAAAATTAGTCAACATAAAATTATGAATAAATTTCACAACAAATCACCACTGGCTACTGAAGTAATATATATCATGAATATCTATCTATCTATATGTATGTGTATATATATATATATATATATATATATATATATATATATATATATATTAAGACATTGAAATTCTAATTCAAAATCTTCCTGGAAAGAAAAGTTTCAGTTTCAGATTAAATACCATGAATATTCTCTGTAGCCTTTCTTAGGGAGACCAGTGGTCATTTACCAGATTGACTCCACACTGGGAAAGAGTTGTACTCAGATTTCCCAAAATTCATAAAATAATAACGCCTAAATTTATGTTAATGTCTGAGCTGAAAGTCACAATGTGTTCCACTGCTCAGCTTGAAGGCAGTAGAGTGAAGTCATCAGTGAAAAAATGTGATTCAAATCATTCTTGATGTGGGATCAATGGATCACAGACCAATCCTGTGGTTCTATTTCCAGTACCAGCATATGGAATAGTAATAACTGGAAAAAATCTCAGGTTTCAGTGTGAGACATTTATGTTATGAAAGGCCAAATAAGAGTCTTTAAAATAGCTCCTGTCACCCTCACTACCTTCTATGATGCAACACTGTATCTCTGGAGCCCCTCAGAGGAGAATATCTCTGGAGCCCTGCAGAGGAGAATTAGTTTCATTCATTTACTGGGGTGCTTGCAAAGCTCAACACTGAAGGGAGGAAAGACTCAGCTTCAGTCTGGGGCTATGGTTCATCTTGCCAATCACTTGAGCATTATGACCTAATATATCCAACTGTATTAGAAGTATTATGATAGACATGAGAGTTACATAAAAATTCTGCAAAACCACCACAAATGGATAACAACACAGTAAAATTTATTTGAATAAAGTCACATCTTCTTCAACTGATAAGTATTCTCCATTGGAAAAGTAGCCTTGCTCTGTTACTGAAAGTTTGTAGAGTGAACACTTGTTCATGGGGTACCACAACTATGCAACTAGTATTGTACTTCATGAATTGTGTGTGATCTGATCCACTGAACCATAAAATTGGATATGCATTGCAGCATTCCATTGTAAAATGAAAAAGGTATATATTAGACTTGGCCACATAGGTCCAGGAAGGCACAAATAAACCATAAGACCAGGTGGCTTAGTCTCCCATGGCACCTGCTCTTGCTGCTTCACTGCTTCCCCCTCAACTACAGATGTGACCTTAAGAGGAGTTTCCCATGACTGGTTAATGGAGGAAGAAAAGTGTGATTCTGGTTTACTGTTAGATCTCTAAGATAAGTGATACTGACTAAAAGCAGACACCCCTACTTAAGTCTGTACTGTGTCAGACCTTGAAAACAGTGGTAAAGAGAAATTCTTCTAATTGATCATTTTCCATAGGAGTGATGGTTTGATTTATGAATCTGTGATGATTTATGAAGAATAACAAATGAACTTGGTTCTATTTAAATTCTTGTTAGACTTGGGGAAAAATAAAAACCAAAATAGGAGTATTTTCCAAAGATTTCTGGAGTGCAGGAATGCATATAAGCCTTTTAGAATAGACACAGTTTGATGATATCTTTGACCTATCTAAATTGCAAATAGGAAATATAGGGGATCAATAATCTGGTATATAAAATGGGCCATCCTACAGATAATCATATGCATTCCCCCAAAACATTGTTTCTCTGGTGAACCCATGAATAATGTAACCATGCACACTCTTGACAGTAGAAACTGCCTGACAAATCTAACCTGGGTGCCTAATCTGCCCAAAGCAGAAGCTAATGAGTCCTCAATACTGTATTATTTCTAGGAGTCTAGACAGCCAGCTGGACAAGGTTGATTATTTTGACCTTTTTCATCACAGTTGGAGTAGCACACTTTACTTATAAGAGCCAAAAGCAGATCAATTAACAGCAACATTCAAAATTTTATAGAATCCCTTGTGTATTACTATTTTTCCTCACACCCATTGCATCTGACTAGAAGACACACTTTGCATTACATACATTAAGCAAGTAGACAAAAAGGAGTCTCTCATTTTAATGGAGAAAACTTTAGTTTCCTAGAGATTTTTATCCTGTTATTCTCATTGAATGCCATAATAGAATATTAATTAGTATCTAAAATTATGTTTATAATCCTTTGTTATGATGCATAATTTAAAACAATCTCTAAGTCTTAAGTAATCTATTGAACTTTATTTTTCTTGGCTACTTTCAGAAAATCCTGTTTTATTTTGTTCAAATTTTTTTATTTTACAAAAATATTAATTGTACAACTGTTATTTTTAATACAGTTTAGGATAGTCAGGGAAACAGAAATAAAATATGCAGTTCCTACTTCCAAGGAACACACAGTGTCACATGTAAAATATCAGTCTGCCCAGGGTGAGCATATCCTTCCTTCTCTCAATACATAGTTACCTGACATTGACATGCTGAAGACTTTGTGTTATATTCCAGAGGTAAACCAATAGGAGAAGAATTAACAGTTATTTTATTATTTGATATTAAGAGATAAAAAAGGCAGCAAAACTATAATAGTATAATGCATGATAGATTATAGTAAATGAGCTAGGAAGACAATGTAAAAATACTGATATTATACTCGGCTGTAAGAACAATTTTTGACTATACTAGATAAAGTCAATCTTTTGTGTTAAGAAAGGGCACACTTATTGGAAATGCCATGCCTATCAGTTATAAATGGCAAAACACGACAGTGAAGAAGGCTAATGTACCCTCCTTAAAATTTAACCTGTTGACATCTGTCAAATAACTTAGAATTTAATCCGGTTTAAATATATGATAACTGTTTCCTTTTCTTCTTTTTTTTTAAAGTGGAAACAATAAGGGTAATAATTGAGTTTTTTTCCAGAAATGAAGAAACAATTCTCAAGTAGTAATTTAATAGAACAGTCTAAGTTATTAAAATGCCTCAGCTAGATTTTTTTTTAAGTATTCTGAAAATAGAATTTAATAGAAAAGACGTGGGAGACAAGAAAGGATTTCCATGATCTAGGGAGGAACTATATCCTAATGGTGGAAGAAATAATGAGCATATTTAGGCTATTAAAGTATTGTGGGTGGAATTGTGGAGGAGGAGTCATAAACTAATGTTTTGTATAAGCTCTAAATTGGAAGGACTATGTGTGAACATTTATTACTTACATTTAGTTTGATGATTATTACTCACAAAATGAAAATAAAAAGTGCAAATTTAAAATATGTGTTACAAAATAGTACAGTCCATAACAGGTAGTAGTGTAATGCTTTCATTTTGCAGAGGGAGCATTTACTATATGATATGCCATATACTTTTCTATGTGCCTTATATGAACGAATTGATATGTTACTCATAAATTTACAATTGTCATTATCTGGATTTCATAGAACAACAACAACAAAAAGCAAGCACAGATATTAAGTAACCAGTCCAAAAATTTAAAGCCAGTTAATTTGTCCTCAGAGACAATATCTTACACATAATTCCATCTTAATAGAAATACTGCAAGATGAATTTTGCATTGCTGATATTGATTTCTCTTTCTCTCCATTTTTAATTGATATTGTAAAACTATAATAGTTATTTGATTTAATATTATAAGTTCTGTGTGTTTTTATCCTCTATATTAAACCAGTCTATTCCATGGTCTTATGACACTCTATAGAAGCCTTTTAAATCTGTGTAAATTTTTGATAAAACATCTGAATCTTTGACAGTGTCACTAATAAAAAGAAAAAAATACTTGAGCAATTTAATAACTTTTTAAAAATCAAAATGTATCCAGTCTGATTTGAATTTTCTTTACCATTTGAATGAAGTCTGACATTAATTTTTTTCCTAACCAATTTTCTGGAATTAACTTCTGTAAAAGTAACCTAATGAGTCCTAAAAATTTATATCCTAAACATGATTTTAAACATTTCAGTGTAATACCTAGTATGAGTCTCAAAACCACTTCTGTATTATTGCTATTTCATTTATTTCTTCGGGCCCAGTGTGGTTATACTACTTTTGTGAAAAATTTGCCAAAGAGCAATAATCTTTATTCTATTTCAATTTTTACTGTTTATCTTCTACATTTCAGAATTTGAAGCTTTCCTCTTGGCTTATTTAAAATTTTTCATTAATTCTAACTTTCTTTCTATTTTGACAACACATGCCTTCAAGTCTATATTTCTAGAACTATTGTCTTACCTATTAAAAATTTCTACATGGATATTTGATTAATTTTGAGTTGCTAACAGTGCATAAAAAGTATAAATTAGGGGCTGGGGTTGTAGTTCAGTGGTAGAATGCTTGCTTCGCATGTGGAAGGCACTGGGTTTGATCCTCAGCGCTACATGAAAATAAAGATATTGTGTACATCTACAACTTAAAAAGTCTTTAAAATACTGTAAATTGAAATTATGGATATTCAATCATTAAGAAATAAAATACTAAATACATAGGGAACTTCTGCAATATTTTTCCTAAACAGAACTCTCTAAAACTTCATTAGCTAAAGTCAAACATTAATCTTTTAATTTTACTTATACTCAAATATAGTCATTTGAATTTATATTAATATTTTCACTTCCAAATGTTTATATATATTTTATAATATTATATATAATTATATGTAATTTACATATTTAATATGTAATTTTCTTGACTCTAGCTTTTAGCTTATTATTACTAACACTAATTGTATCATGAATATACCTGTTTTTTTTTCTTTGTGAGTTAAAGATTTTCTTCTCTATAATTTTTGTATATTTATATCAGCTTAATGTTCAACAGGCTTAAAAATGCAAAGCATCTAATTAAAAATACTTAAATAATTTTATTTCTTTCCTGGGTTAGTCCTGAAAAAGGGATTGTAAGGCATTTGTAATTAAAAACAATTTTAACATTTTGTCAATAAAGAGTTTAAATAATCACAATATGTTTTTAAATTATTTTAAATCATATCAATTAGGAAGAACTTTGTTTTAAAAGGTAATTAAACATATGGTATTATGTATTGAATTCAAGACTTTAAAAAACAAATATTCTTGGTAAAAACAGACAAGAACAACATAAGTTCTTTGGGCTGGTTTCATCATTATTGGTGTGAACTCTGTTTTGTTTAACTATGGAAGTTATAGCAAACTAATAATTCATTAAGACTTCAGACAACTCTCAATTTTTATATTATTTATATAGCATATGTTTAACATCAAAAGATAGATGATTTACCAATGGAATTTCCAAAGAATAAGAAGAAAAAAATGACTATCATTTGTAATAAGATTATATTTAATATTTGAGTGAATGTGATACTATTTTTAACTTTTAAAATATGGGGAATGTTTTCCTATAATCAAAATAGCTTACATGTTGGCATAATAAAATTTCTGTTAATAATTGATAAGGCACATAGTGTTTTCTTTCTCAAAGTTGGGAAATTTTATTTAAAAAAAGGTGTTTCTTTTGATGGAGATTTTTTAGGCATGCTTTGTGTAAAATAATTAGTCTCATATTTTATGTATGAACAAACTTATAAAAAAATAATTATATACTGGTTCTTAAAACATCATTCTTATATAAAAAGTGTATTTCTATATTTCCCAACTAGCCTACAGAAACCAAAGATTTATAATCATATGTTATCTGAATCCCAACTTGTAGTGAAATCTAGTCCAGGAAATGGGAATGAGAAATATCTCACTCAAATAACCAAATTTCCAGATTCACTTTCTCTATTTAGAGCAATGTTTCTTTTCTTTTATACCTTCCTTTTTTTTCTTTCTTTCTTTCTGATATTTGCCCTGTTATTATTATTATTTTTTTTGAGAGAGAGAGAGAGAGTTTTTTAATATTTATTTATTAGTTTTTAGTTACTGCTTGAGCCACATCCCCAGCCCTTGCCCTGTTATTTTAAAAAACCTGTATACTTGTCTACATTTTGAAATTGATGCATAAACACTTAAGATTTTAACATTTAAATATCACACTGCCAATGCTTTTGGTGGCACATGAGATGTTCTTGAATGGAAAAAAAAATTAATTAAACAATTTTAACCTGAACAATGACTCAAAGGAGTTGGGAGTAAATGATGATGATTTAGGAATTCTATAGCCATTTTGTTTTGCATATATCTTTATTCCCTGGAGTGAACTGACAAGAAAATAGTCTGTGTTAAAAATAGATATTTTTTAACTAAAAATATCTCAGTAAGTATAAAAATTTTAGAGTATTAGAATATTTTAAATTGTATTTTGATTGACAGCATGTCTTTCATGTACTTGATGCTTCATAATTAATGGTGTGATTTATAACCTATGGCATTTTATATGTTATCAGATAGGCACTCCTTGTAATTGAGAGGCTGACTATATCTGATGACAAAAAAAGATAATTCTTATAATAGTCTAGATTAGAGATGATGGTTAATCTACATGAGTAGCAATGGGGTTGGGAAGAATAGGGCAAGACACAAGAGTGGTATGAAGGAAATAAAAATAGTGATATATTCATGTGTCGTGGAATGAGGAAAATATTATAAAGATTATTTCCTGGTCTATTAACAATTATTGGTATATTTTTATGTATTTTATGTTTAAAATGGTAAATTCATTGGAGAACTTAGTACAAGAACAAGCCTATCATTGGAAAACTAAAAAGTAGAATGTAAAATAGTGTATGATATTTGTTATAGTAATGTTTGTACAAGGATAAACATGGGAGAGAGCATAAAGATTATTATTTTAATGTGTTAAGACCAGGGATTATTTTGGTGGGGAACTGGTGACTGAACTTCGGGGCACTTTACCACTGATCTATCTCCCCAGTTCTTTATTTTTTATTTTGAGACAAATTATCACTAAGTTGTTGAGGATCTTGCTAAATTTCTGAGATTGACCCAGAACTTTCAATCCCTATTTCAGCCTCCCAAATTGCTAAATTGCTGGCTTGCATCATAACACTTGTTAGAACAATTTTTTTTTTCTGTTTTTGAATCTTTATCCTTTTCTTTGAAGGAAGTTAATCATGTATGAGAAAAGCATGTTCACCAGGGCAATGTTGGAAGAGAAAGGTTATAGGATATAACAAAAAACTGTCTCAAAATTAATCTAACTTCATTCCCATGTAGACTGCTAATCCAGTCTTTTTCATCAAAAAATAAATAATGAACTCTGATGGCCTCCTGTTTCATGACCTGAATAATTTCAAAAAGCCCTGAATATTCTTAAATTTGCAAAATTTTGGAATAAAAATGAATTAACAAAAAGTTGCATTCTCTAATAATTTTCTTATATTCTTGGATTCTTATAATCTGTTCAATTTCAATTTTTTATTATTTTGTGATAAAAATATTTCCTAAGTCTGAGTTTAATGCTTGGCACCTTGTTTCATTAGGTTTGGGAGCTGTGCCTCTAACTGAAAGTGCATGCATGGGTGGCTTTGTTTGGAAGACACTGTTCCCACATTGTATGGAGTCCTATTGATCACCTGGATACTCTTTCAGCTGGGGCATTGGCCATTGTTTCCTAATGATCAGTATAAAGTGCCAAGGTTCTGTTCTCTGCTTAGGATTTTCTAGTCCTTTGATGAAACCATAATATGATTTATTCACTGTGCACATCTGGCTAAGCGGTTTGTGGCTTTCTTTGAGGCTGAAGCTCACTCATCACTGCTTTTTTGGTGTACGTAACAATAGGAACTCATTAGCTCATGGACTGTCTTACACTATAAAGTTGTATTTACTTGCTGAAGTACAGAAAGTTTTAGAGGTTAAATAATGTACATGAATTTGAGATACAAGCACAATTATGTTTTTCTGAGAGTGTGTGTGTATATATATATATGTATATATATATACATTTTAATAGTTAATGGAAAGTAGATATTCAGGTTTTTTACATAATTTTTTTCATATGTACAAAATATAAGGATGATTCATATCACTTTGAAAAACTAGTGATGGTTTTAGTTTAATCATTAATTACCAAATTTTTTTCTTTGATCTTGGGATCAGACTTTTTTACTACTAACAACTTTTAGACATTAGTTTCTTTTCACACATTTTAATTTTTTTCTTTGGAAAAACAAAAAAAATTCTTTTTTCACAAAACATTTGACTCTGAGAAAAATGGACATCATGCTACAATTTTGTCTTTGATTTGAAAATTTTAAATGACTTTCACCACATTTGGTTCTTGTAGTACTTGATTACAGCAAATTCAAGATACATTTTCTTCTACTTTCATAGTAGATTGGTAATTCTTAGTAATCTCCAAATTGATTCTGTAGATTTTAAATCCCACAGTAAAATGTTTTCAATCATTTAGATAATATTATAACATAAAATCACATAAGGGAGAAGAAAAATTATCAAATTTTGGTCTTCTTTTTAACTTCTGCTTCTACACAATTTATTAAGACATAATAATTTTCTGTAAGGTACAGCCTTCATTGTATTGAAAACATTGAGTTTGATATAATATTAGTGTTAAAAATTGCCTTTTGCTAATGCTATATAGTCAGTAAGAAAGAAAGAATATGACAGAGACAAAATTCGAGGAACTGTTATACTTCAGATTCTTTGATAGCACATTGTTATCAAAGTTTACTAAAAATTAGAAAACAATTTTTGAGCATAATAACTATTGAGGTTATGATCATTTTGTAACATTTTTGTGTTTCAATGTTTGGCTAAGTTTGATCATTTAGGTAACACAATTATGTCAAATTTTCTGATACCTTAATATATCAAGATATTTTTGTAGAATGTACAGACCTTTATTGAAAATTTAGTGTATTTTTAACTGCAAATCTATTTGAAAGAATTATGGGCTCTCAATTTTTTAAAAGTGTTCCCTTAATTGTACTTATAATCAAACTATTCATTGATATTACTGCTTTAAAATATGTAGTTATTTTATTTTCAGTCATTCTTTATTGATAAGAAATTGAGGACATTTTAATAAAGAACATTTTCACTATTCTATATAATGTTATGTTCTGCATGGTTGTGTGCATAGGATTAGTGTTGGGCAGGCCTAGAGGAGGATGTGATTCACTGATAATTTTGAAGGGAGGTATGATTCAAATAATATGTATGCAAAATAAAAGTACAATTTAAAATATACCTTTACTATGTAGAAGTTAGGCTATTGAACTCAGAGACAAAATACGAAGTTTCATTTTTGTACTTGATGTATTGGAAGGCAATAATATATTCTACCAATGTAGAAATAATCTAGCCAAATGGAAACAGTTGATGAATAGTCATTTAGACTAGAGTTTGAGGGAAGATGCAAAATTAGATAGTCATTCAAGAAATGAGACAAGAAGAGCACAGATTAACACTAGAGTGATGAGAAGGTCTTAGGAAGAAAATGTAAATTTAAAAAGAAAGAACATCAAAACTCAAGATCTGAAAATAAAACACAATGAAATAAAACAAAACAAAACAAAAAGTCCTACAGATTAGAAGAGAAGAAAAACAAAAACGTGAGAAGGAAACCATTGGAGAGATAGAAAACAAAGCCAAAATATATGTTAGAAAAAAATAATAATATATTAATAATGTATCTCATTCTATTTTTAAAACTTTAATGTTTTTTTTCAAAATTTGGCAGTGAATAAATTAAAAGTTAAAACTTTAATCCTATAATATCTTCCCAGAGTAATCCTGTAACAGCATGTAGACTTTTCCAATCTCCTTATTGTTCCTCATGACACTTTCTCACATCAGGACTTCTGCTTCTGAATCTCTGGTACTGGACACGCCTTTTCATTCCATGCATCCAAATGATTTTTTAAAAACTGCCATCATGTTTTTTTTGGGGTAGTGGTGGTGGGTTACCAGGATAGAACCCAGGGGCATTTGACCACTGAGCCATATCCCCAGCCCTTTTTGTATTATATTTAGAAACAGAGCCTCACTGATTTGCTTAGTACTTCACTTTTGCTGAGGTTGCCTTTGAATTCATGACCTTCCTGCCTCAACCTCCTGAGTTGCTGGGATTACAGGCATGCACTACCATGCTTCGCAAAAAAATTGTCATCTTAGCTCTTGCAATATCCCTACTTATTTCAGCCATGCTGATCTTTTGTCTCTTCAAATTCTTATGACATTGGATTTATTTTCTAAATTTAAAAGTTTAATAGAGATGTGTGTGTGTGTGTGTGTGTGTGTGTGTGTGTGTGTGTGTGTGTGTGTGTTTTAATCCAAAAATCACAAAATCAATTTGTGGTCATGGAAAGTATTCATGCTTTTTTGAAAAAAAAAAGCTAAATCATATCTCCCTCTTCTTTCATACATAACCTATTAGGATTTTGGATATAGATTTGATCTCTACAGTATATGTATATACATGGTCAGTTTGGGGAGTAGAATTTATAGATTTACCAAAGGTTAGTAGTTAAATTAGCAGACTGAAACTGTTCTTGTCCAATTTTATCCCATCAATATACACAGGGCTTTTATTTTAAAATTTTAAATATTATCCCTATTAATTCACTGGATAAATATACATGGATGGATTTTACAACTTAAATTGACTGTTTGGATATCTAAAATGGATAAAAACTGAGACTCAAATTAAGGCAGAACTGTTGGTCCTACAAAGCTTCTTCTATTTTATATGATATGTTGATGCACTTTAGAATGAAGTAAATCTCAAGCTTTCTCTAATGTGGTTCATTTTAAAGATGGATATCTAAAGTGAGCTCTAAAATAGAATTATGGCAATGAAATAATAAGGAAATTATAGATTGCTTATGTGCATATGTCCACATGTTCTTCACAAAAGTGTTGCTTCTAAAAAATAGGCACTTAATGACATTCTTAGCTCAATCTACAATAACTTCATTGACAGAGTGAAGCTGTTAGAGAGGCATAAGCATAGCCATTATAAGAAGCTGATGATTAATAATAACTTCTGATGAATACATAGTAGCTATTTATTGTGGTGCTAGCAGATGATTATATACTAAGCCCATTGTAGAACACTTCACTATAAATTAGATGAATGGTTTTCTTGTTAAGAATTTTAAAGGGCAAATAACAGTGCCTGTATTTATATAGCTAGAGACCAAACACACATTTTATATTATTCAAACCTAGAGCTAAGGTGATATTTTAAGTGCACTGAATTTCTAGATAAACATGTGAATTTTGGGTCAAGTGATCTTTGACTAAGGCATCAAATTTTTGAGGCCTGATAGACTTCTGTCATAAATGACATAAACCACAAAATCTCTAGGTACATACTTAAAAGGTCAGGTTTTTACTATACAAAGCTCCAGGATACCTATGTTCAGTTTTTAAAGTGTTAGCTAATTCCCCTCTTCCAAGGAAAGGTTCCTTAATGTAAACATAATTCAGATACATATATGCAAACCAAGCATTTATATATCCATATAAGCAAAATAACAGATATGTTATTCATTTGTTTCTGAAAGCTAAAGGAAGACACTTGACAAATAATTTCTGTATAAATAGTAAAATAAAAACTGATAGGTTTGATTAAGATGCATTAAGTAAAACTAATAATAAATTATTGTCAGCATATATAGACTGTACATTCTTTTCATGATAGGATTCCAATCATTTAGAAGAATACTAAAGTACTTTATTTAATACTCTCTTAAATAAATCTCTCTAGTGAAAAACTCCCCAGGAAAAGAACATCTACAGAGTAAGCCCCCTTTGAAAAACAGCATCCACTAAAAAGAAATGATAAATAAATAAATAAATAAATAAATAAATAAATAAATAAAATCAACTTTTAATATCTTCCTATTACTATATTGTTCTCTAATTTATTGTCCTAACTCTCACAGATGGTAGGCACTTTTAATGATCGATTCACTGTTGTTAATAAGGCCTGACATTCCAGTAACACCCTGTTCAGTACTTCCACCCATATTAACCTGTCCTGAAGCATTTTAGGTTCTAAATCTGGGGTCTAAACCTACGGGGTCTACCAATGGTTCTCAGTTGTGTAGTCTGTGCCCTGAACAAGGCACCTACCTAAGGGCAGAACTGCATTTAGCTTCATTGGCAAGCCAGTGGTGGCCCTGCTTGTATCCTCCGTCAGTAGCCTACCTCTTTTTTCTAAGCATCATCTCCCATACTTTTCTAAAATTTAATTTCTATAATGTTTCTTTGTTTAATAATAGCTTCACTTAATGCATCATATCTCCTGAAAGCAGTAATATTCTACCAGGTGACTTCTGAAAATTCACTTTCATAATCCAAATTTCACTTTGGTAATCTAAATCTATGAGTAGTAAAATGTAATTACTGGGGCAAACTGGAGTTGCAGTTTTTGCAGAGCTATGGATACTGTAGGGTTACAAGTTATCATCACTTGTTCATCTAATAAACTATGAGTGTATATTGAACATGTATTTATTCCTCTTTCCATTCATCGTGTAAGAAAGTAACTGAATTTTTTTATTTTAGTGTTAAAATGAAGTGAACAAAATGATGAAAGTGAAACAAAATCTGAAATGTTCAAGTCATCCTGAGGAAAAGGATGTATGTGTGATCATAAGGTACAACCATTCGAGCTGCTTTCATACTTATTCTTGTATTTCCTTTAATAGCCAAGATATCCAAATACAAAGAGGAGAAATAATTCTGTGGTGGGAAGTAAACTTCCAGCATTTTATAGAAACAATACTGGTATTTTATTATGTTTACAAACCAAACAGAACATTCATCTACTGCTTAATATTACTCTTGCCAAATTGGGTGGAACCTAATTGCCATAACAGTAGGTAGGCTGTGTACTTCTTTTTACTCTAACAAATGAATAGTATTTAAATTGCTGGAATAGCTGCCATCATTTTCTTGTTTTTTAAAAAACCTATTTTTTGGTTTAACCTATTTTTCCTGCAGTTAGAACACATATTGTCTAATTGTCCTTACTGATTGATGCACCTTTGCCTTGTGAGTTCCTTAGACGAAGAGAACACTCTATTTTTTGAACAGATGCTTCATTATGGGAGGTGAGTAGCTCAGTTGCATCACCATTTCACCTTTTTCTCATGTCTGGCAGTTGTTGTGGGCTGTTAAACAACATTAATAGAAGATGAGACCAACCTCTTGCTCTAAGGGCAGGAAAACTTTTTTTATTGGTCTCACCATCTTCATGGTTCATTAAATGCAATGTAGAGTCATTTTACTGCAGCTACTGGACTCCAGAAAGACCTGACAGTTAAATGAAAGTTGTCAGTCTTCCTTCTGTTCTAGCTAGATTGGATAATAAAAGGGAAGAACCTGGAAGTGAGGAACAGAACTGAGATCAATTCGCCAAACAAATAAAAGAAATGTAATGAGTCCCTGAAAAAAATGCAGCAAAAAGGCTTGGTATTTAAGTGTCTAGACAAACAGAGGCCAGTAGTTATAAATCTATAATGAATGGATTCAAGAATTACAACTAGGCTTTGCATAATAGATAAGTGGAAATCTTGCATTCTGAAACTGACAAAGAAGAATTTTCATAAGTTGCAATGGAAAAATACCATTTGAGTATGGAAACTGCAAAGAAATTTTACCAAGTATAGTTCATTTCACATCAGAAATATAAAGAAGTCAAGATTGTTGATATCTAACTATTCTTACTCACAAGGAAAGAAGAAATGGCCTCCTACTTAATTTGACTGCATGCTTTTTAAATTTCCTGTGATTAATTTTCATTGTGCCTACAAATAAAAAAGCGAGACTTAAATTAGAAAGCATTTTATGGCTCAGCATCATCTAGTGTTTCTGAATAAAATATCAAAACTTGTTTTAAAATATCAGTTGGAAAAATTTGTAAAGGGTATTTAATGAAATTTTTTTTTGAAAAAGCAATGTCAAATATGTTGGAAATTGTTAAGTAATAACTGAGGTGCCACAAAAACAGTTACATTTAAAACATTTGCTTTCATTGTTCACATTTCATACCAAAAACACTTGGAGAACTTGCACTTTTCCTGAAAAGACATACCAAGAATAATTTAGGGAAATTGTTCAATATTATTTGGATTTTTTAAAAAGTAACCATATTTTTATAAAAGTTGTTGATGCCCAAAGTTCTCACTGATGAATTAGAATAGTGCTGTCCTGCAGAATATTCTTCAATGGAGGACACTCTTCATCAGCACTGTTTGATGTGACAGCTACCAACTACATACAATTCCCTTGGTCATAGAACACCTGAAGTTGGCTAGAGCGGTGAAGGAAGTGAATTTTTAATGTTAGTAATTGTAATTAGTTTAAATAAAAGTCTAAAAGACTACATGTGGCTAGTGACTACAATATGAGAACAGTATTGAATATTATCTAGCTCATCTTGCTTTGTTATGATAATTCGTGCAAATAAAAGAACATAAGAGCAATAACCCTAGTATATTTTTATTCGAGTGCTTCAAAGATTTAACTGATCATTTTTTATTAACTTGCATTCTAAATTCTGCATGTAAACAACTTAACAATATTTACTTGGTGTGTTAATCTGTGTCCACCATAGAAACAGGGATACTAGGATAGGGTATATAGCCATAGATCATTTAAAAATGAGATATGAATTGTTAGATAGTTTCATCATTGTGCAGCATCATAGAGAGTACTCACATAAACCTAAGCAGTATAGGTCAACCACTTGACATGGCTTCTTGATGCAATGAAAAGACAATAAAAATAGATGCATGACGCTGCTGCCTGCATAACACTTGCACTGTTTCTTCACAGCATACTTCTTTTCTTAAGTAGACCGGATATAATCTGAAGTAATAACAAAACGTATAGTAAGTACATAAATATGAAGAGAATTATTAAAAGGTATTGGCTCACATATTACGCAGAAGTCTCAGGATTTGTGTTTGGCAAGCTGGAGATTCAGGGAAGTTGATGTCAGAGTTTTCCTTCAAGTCTGAAGGTCTGAGAACCAGGAGAGCTGATGATGGAAGTCCCAGTCTCAGTCTGCTTACTTAGATAGGAAAGAACAATGTACCAATTTGAAAACAGTGGGACAAGGACAGGAATTGCCTTATGCAGCTTTTTTTTTTTTTGTCCTGTTCAGGCCTCCAAGGGATTATATGAGACATGATCCTCTTGGAGAGGGCAATCTGATTTACTCAGTCTAATAATTCAGATGCCAATCTCATCTAGAAGCACCCTCACGGATATACCCAGATTATGTTTAAATTGATGTCTAAGCATCCCAGTCTAGTTGATAAATAAAACTAACCATCATATCTGGCATTACAAAAGACCTCTTTTCTTTCATCCACCTTTCTCTGTCTCTGACACATTAAACATTAACATTCAAATTGAAGAGACCTCTCTTTAGCCATTTTATTTAAGGATGACTACATTACACAGTCCTAAATAGCTGGAGAGATTCCCAATAGAAAAGGAATAACCTAGGATACTGTGAGTTCTTAGGCTATATTCTCATTTGTCACTGATTTCCAGTTTGTAACACAGAGCCTAGGACTGTTTCCATCACATCATTAGTATTGGGAAAATTTAGCTTAACGAATGAAACCTGATATTGTTTAATAATGCTTCCTATTGAGTAATGATCTCTTGCCAATGTTTTGGTTTTTATCTCTCACTTTTCTCATAAGCTTCCCTTCTGATGGGTATTCAATGTTCAAATATATTTTGGAGCAGTGGTTTTCAGTATTTAATTTGCATGTGAATTACTTCTATTAAAATGTAGATTCATATTTGATAATTCTGGGCTGGAGGCTGGTGCTCTCCAGTCATAGTGAGCTCCAAGGGAAGAATGCTGTTAAGAGAACCACGCTTCAAATAGCAAAGATTTAGGAAATAGCTTGAAGGAAGAGAAGACACAGACCATTGTTCATGAGGTAGAGTCATAGATTTAGCTTGTGCTGCATACAGTAGCCTTGAAACTCTTCACAAAGCAAATTTTATTCATTACTTCATTCAATAAACATTGCTTGAATGTCTAGCATGTTGCAAGTATTGTAATAAGAACCAGGGGGAAAAGACAAACCATGATTCCTGGCCTCATAATGAATACAGATTAGTAGAGAGGGGTGGAGAAAATTGAAACAGAATGGCAATTCTTTGTAGGATTACACATCAGAATAGGATACTACAGAAGTTAAATTTGGGACTATTATTTCAAACTTAGTAAATTCCAAGAAGGTCTTGTTATCTGACTTTAGTATTGAAGGAAAAGCAGCATTTCATGTTAATCATGCATTCTAGATAAAGGTGGTTCATTGGAAAAATACATGGTAATAACAAGAGCAAGACAAGGATAGGAATATTCCATGGATGGAAATTCTATCTCATGCCTTCTATTTTTATTTGTAAAGTGAAGCATTTAATCAAATACTAAAAGGGAAAAAGTGAAGTTATGATTTAGGCAGTTAAGAAGAATGCAGGAAATTTGAAGATTAAGGACTAATAATGGAGAGTGTCTATGTCAAAGATCCAGTTGAAGTCACTATCAGAACATTATTCAAATACTAAGACATGTAGGTTTTTTTTTCTTTTTTTTTTTGTGTGTGTGTGTGTATGTGTGTGATTTTTCCTGTAGTTTGGGTTTCAGAGAAAAAATATGGTTAGTTGTATTAGCCTATTGTAATATTTGACCAGATGGATGTAATAGAAGGATCAAAAACCAAAAAGTTCACATGTTGGTGTTGTAAAGGGTCAAAGAAGAAAGCTGGCAAATAAGAAAAATTAAGGAAATTAATGAATCATAAGATAATAGATATCTGTGCATATTTGATAAGATATAATAGTGTGTATAATATAATAATATATGATAACATAATTTAATATGATAACATAGGATATATATATATATATGTAATATATACATATCAGGTTGTGGTCATAGATAAAAAAGTTAGAAGTTGAATTTTAAGTAGTTGAGTAGCTTAGAGCTGCTGACAAGGATAATATGACTGGGATTAGATCCTGCCTTATATCTTATTCTGGTACCAATACTGTTAATGACACACTGTACTCTTACAAATAGAGGTCTAATTGCTAAATGTTGTAGGGCATGGGGGATTAAGTTTTGAACATGGTTTTTAAAATTACTTTTGTCCATCGCTATTAAGTATCCTCCATAATATTTTCCCTTGAAATAAGCTATATCTATGTAAATGAAAAAAAGATTTAATGATCTGCAACTTTGCCACTACAAGAATTGTCGTAGTATGCATATTTTCATAGGAAAAAGCTATTAATATTCACTGTTCAGGAAAACATAATGTGACAAATGCTGATAAAATAAAATATAAATTATTTGGCCAGACATTAAAAACAATTCTCAACCTGACTACAACCTGGTTGTATCTACTCAACTCCTAGTGATTCCCTATAGAAACTTAATTTCACCCTGAAGAAATGATTGCTAGCACTAATCAAAGGGTTTCTCTCATTTTTCTTCTCCTATTTAATACACTGTGATAACCAATAATATTTACTCTTTTTTAAAATTTTATTTATCTATTTTTATTTATATTTGACAGTGGAGTGTATTATAATTCTCATTACACATATAGAGCACAATTTTTCATATCTCTGGTTGTATACATAATATATTAACACCTATCCATGACTTTAGAACATGTACTTTGGATAATAGTGATCATCACATTCCATCATCATTAATAACCCCATGCCCCCTCCCTTCCCCTCCAACCCCTCTGCCCTATCTAGAGTTCCTCTTTTCCTCCCATGCTTGCACTTCCTATCCCACTATGAATCATCCTCCTTATATTAAAGAAAACATTCAGCATTTGTTTTTTCAGGATTGGTTAACTTCACTTAGCATTATCTTCTCTAACTCCATCCATTTACCTGCAAATACCATGAGTTTATTCTCTTTTTTTGCTGAGTAATATTCCATTGTGTTTGTATGCCACATTTTTTTATCCATTCATCTATTGAAGGGCATCTAGATTGTTTCCACAGTTTAGCTATTGTGAATTGTCCTGCTATAAACATCAATGTGGCTGTGTCCTTGTAGTATGCTGTTTTTAAGTCCTTTGGAGAGGACTTGTAGTATGCTGTTTTTAAGACTGAGGAGAGGGATAGCTAGATCAAATGGTGGTTCCATTCCCAATTTTCCAAGAAATCCCCATACTGCTTTCCATATTGGCGCACCAACTTTCAGTCCCCCCAGCAGGGTATGACTCCTGTGGCACAAGAATTAGAATCAAGAATCAATAAATGGGATGGACTCAAACTAAAAAATTTCTTCTCAGCAAAAGAAACAATCTGTGAGGTGAATAGAGAGCGTATATCCTGGGAGCAAATCTTTATCCCTCACATATCACATAGAGCACTGATCTCTAGGGTATACAAAGAACTCAAAAAGCTAAACACCAAAAATACAAGTAACCCACCAATAAATGGGCCAAGGGCCTGAAGACACACTTCTCAGAAGATGATGGACAATCAAACAACAAATGTATGAAAAAAATGTGCATCATCACTAGCAATTAGAGAAATGCAAATCAAAACCCCTCTAAAATTTCATCTCACTCTAGTCAGAATGGCAGCTATTATGCATACAAGCAACAATAAGTGTTGGCGAGAATATGGGGGAAAAGGTACACTCATACTTTTTTTTTCTTAATTAATAAACTTACACATGGACAAATTCATGTCCATAGAACCAGTAGAGCTAGTATTTCAAACTAGACACTCTTTTTTCCAAAGTCTATAGGCTCTAGTACTATCTGCTGTACATCCTAATTGTTACAACTTATTATTGAGTACTCCCCAGGATTTCTTACAACCACTGTGGCATTGACATCTACTTGATATTATTTTCTTAGCTCTGTCTTTCTGAACTGCATTCATTTTCCATTTCAACTTGATTTCCGTTATCTATAAGAAAATTTCCTTGAGCATCTCCATAATAGTGGTTTCAGATTACCTTTAGCAAGCTACAGTGTTCATTACAGAGTCATGGAATTAATTTAACAAATGTGTCATATTTGTGCTTCAGCCCTGCTCACTACCTTCCTACAGGGAGCTTATATAAACAGCACAGTTTTGCATTTACACTGTGAAAAGTCTTGGATTCCTTGACAAATTGATCTCAGTATCCTCCAAGGAAGAATCAGAGTAGAAATCCAGAACAAAATTTGTCATTGTAAAGATGGTAAAAATAAATATACAATGGAAGTTCAAATAGCAAGTTAACAATACAGTTCGGCCCTTTAATTTTTGTCTTTGATGAATGCATTTCCAGAACCTCACATCTGGACTAAGTGCATTTTATAAACAGTGAGGTAGAATATTTGGGATCATACATGATCCTAAAAAAAAAAAAAAATCCAATATAAAAGATTTCTATAACTAAGCTCGTCTAGAATTATCTCTTTTTATCTCTTTTTCTCTTTCCAATTCTATTATTATTTTTTCAATGCTTTGCCAGCCCAATTCAATAGGTATGGCACTATTTCTTTTTTGAACTTTTTTTTTTACTTGTACCTAGATTATAAATTAATTGAAGGCAGGAAAGAATCTTAAGTTCATTCTTTGTAAAGCAAAAACTCAGAGACGTAACATGAAAGTATTTAATGTGACTTTGGCTAACAGAAAGTCCCAAACAAAATGAAGACCTCCCAAAATGTGCAGTTTTAGCTATTCTTCATCATATATTGACAAATGATAGCTGTAAATTAGTTCCTTTTTCTGCATGGGATAACTTCCAACACACCAGTAAATGCCTGAAGCCATGGATAGTACTGAAACACATAATTTAATTACTTTTCCATCTTAACTAAGCACATACCACACACTGTGATTGTAACTTTTGCTCTTTGAGGTTTGTGAGCACAACTAGCACAGATTATTTTTCTTCTTTTCCCAATTTCAAGGATAGATTTATTCTTACCATGGATCTTAACAACCTCAGCATAAGATTGTTTTTCCTTTCCTTATTAAGTTGAAATCATTCAACTTTTCACTTAAAGGAAGCACCAGACAGCTTCTCTTCGTCATATCCTAATTGCTAGCTAGCATCACTACTCTTGTGCTTTGGGACCATTACAAAGTAAAATAAAGGTTACTTGAAAAGGCAGAAAATGTACCTTAGTGGTAGAGCAGTTTTCTGAAATGCAGGAGGCCCTGGCTCCAAAACCCAGCATCACTCAAACACACACACACAAAGAAGTCACTTGAACACAAACTCTGTGATAACACAACAGTCAGTGTGATGACGGAGATAGCTATTAAGCAACTAAGTGCAGCCATGCTGAAGAAGGGAATCGTTCATCTTCTGAGTAGGATGGATTGGGCTATCTCAAACTTTCATTACCACTTTACAAATGGCATGCCATTTAAAAATTACAAATTGTTTATTTCTGGAATTTGCCATGTTTTTTTTTTTTCTTTAGGCTGCTACTAACTGAAAGCATGGAATGGAAAACAGAATAAAATAATGTACATATTTATGGGACACAAATTGATGTTATGGGTTTGAATACAAAGTAGAATGACCAAATCAATGGTTATGTTCTAATTAGATTGAAAGCCATTCCTATTTCCAGTCTTCACATGTTTGTACATTCCCGCTTTGCTTTCTAGAAATAAATTCCTTTCCCTCTAGAAAAACCCATTTTGTAGCCATAATGTATTTACAGCTGAACTATGAGTGATAACCCCCTTGTTGATTGAAAATAATATTTATGTCGTAGGACAATTATCCTCACATCATTTAAGACTTTCTGCACTATTACTTTACCTGTATTTGTCATTTTGATTAGGCTACATTCAGATGTTGGCAGCTTAGGAGAAGCATCTTTTATACATGAATGGTTTTGAATGGTCTTTCATTCTCTCTCTCTCTCTCTCTCTCTCTCTCTCTCTCTCTCTCTCTCTCTCTCTCGTGTTGTTTTCAATATATAAAATATATAAACAGGACATATGAACAGTTTTTTATGATGATTATGCATTTGTTAAGAAGCAAAAGATTGGAACGTACTTTAGTTTTGATTGAGATAATATGATTTTTACATAACAAATACAAGTAAATGATACATTCAGATATTGAGAACCAGAAGATCTTTTTCAGGTTAAAAATTGCCATCTTTTATAATTTACCATAATTTTTTTTCCAGTTAACTGAAGAAATGTACATTAAACAGCTTATTTTGTATGACACTTTACTTTTAAGGGATTGTTCTCAAATGCCATCTTTAGCTTGATTCTAAATATAATACATCATGAGAGAGAAGTCCAGGTTTGTTCAGCCAATGTACAGCAGTGGTGTACTGTGAACCCAGCTTCTTAAATGTTAGACCTCTGCTGTTGCTACTGCTTTATGTCACTTTCCTGTATATAAGTACAGTTTTCCAGAATCCCAGGTATTCTTTCCTTTTATAGTTTGTATACAAAATTTGCCTTCTAAAAAAAGATTCTGATGCTAAAATCTTACTTTTGTCAATTTTGCATCAGCCACTAATTGAAACTTACCAATTTGAGGGGTTATGCCCTTTGTTATTCCCTTTGTAGAAGTCATTGCTGACTATACAAAGAAAGGCTCTGAAAATACATGTGTGGGAGTTTTTGCACACTTGAGGGTTATTGAACACTCTCCCTGTGAATTATAGGTAACCCAGCTAGAATCCAAATGAATAATATATAAATATATTTTTTGCATTGATTTTAATGTAAAATGGGTTGTCTTGAATTTTAAATTCAGTCAGATGGTTTGGTATAGACAACCCTGCATTTTGTAAAAGTCAGTTTCTCAGAACACTTTCTATGAAAGACATGAGTAGGTTTCCTGTGTGAAGAAAAGGAGTTTTGATGCCTTACACAAAAGAAAAAGGAGTGGTTGATGCCTTACACAAACTCATACAGACTTATTTACTCCAGGATATAGGGGCCTTCAAGATACAATGGGCTTCCTTCAGTTATTTAAACATAAAATGTATTTTTCACAAAGCTTGTATCTCACAATAACTCACTTAACTTAGATATTTATATAGTAGAATTTCTTTTTCCCTGGAGGTGACTCATATAGTTCAATTCGATCACGCTAACCCCTTTGCATTCAATTTTCCAGACTTAATCTTTTCTTTTTTAAACTTAAAAAAAATGATTAATTTGAAAGGTAAGCTGCAGGAACAGCCAAAAGACATCAATTTTGGTATTAAATGGTTCTCGTAATTCATGTTTTATTTCATTTTCCTATACCAACTAAATTTTAAAAACCCATACCATCTAGATCAACCTACCTTTTCCCTATGCTCTTAGCATGGCTTTCATCTGAGAAAGGGTCTACGGTATATTTGGACAAGGACATTGGAAATGGGGATTATGTGTCACAGGTGAAAAAATATGTTGAGAGTATTTACATTTGTATTTTAGGGTTCTAGGATTGTAGCATAAAAATACAATAAGCCTAATGCAGCATAATTGTATTCTGTCACTGTTCAGGATGCCAGAAGTTAAAAATCAAGGTGTCCTGGAAGCTGAGTTCCTCTGATGGTTTGAGGGAAGAATTACTCCCGGCCTCTTTTAGCTTTTGGTGGCACTACCCCTCCTTGGCCTTTGGAAGCATAACTCCTATTTCCCCCACCTCTTTTGTCATGGGTTTCTTTGTTTCTTGTTCTATATCTATTCCTTGTAAGAACACCAATCATTTCATATAGGGCCCATCATAAATCCAGAATAATTTTATTTCCAGGTCTTTAACTGATTAGATCTGCCAAGATTCTATTTCAAAATAAGATCACATTTTTATTTTGCAGGTGGACTTGATTTGGGGGAGATGTAATTCAATCAACTGCAAGTGGTATTATTGTAACAGCTTTATTTATAATCTGATACATGTATTTTACATAAAATATGGAAGCAATTATAAGCTTTGATTTCCTAGATTAAAAGGTTTTTTTTATTTCATATGTTTTCAATTGCTTTTTGATTTTATAAACACACATATAGGATATTTATTACAATCCTAGAAAATTAAACAAACAAACAAAAATAGCACACTGGGGTTAGTATGGATCAGTTGCAGGTAGTGACAAACAAATAATGACTTCTTTAAATATAAAAGCTGAGGATGATAAGGTTTTGACAGCTTATCAGGAATGAGAAGAAGATCTTGAACAGGAAAGACAGGCTCAACTTCTTCTTTAGCTCTGTCACTATGATATGGGGTCACAATTAGCTGCCAGGGAACAAGGACAAGGATAGAAGCCAGTCTAGAGCCTCTCATGGCAGGAATTCAGCAAATATATTGGTAACAGTTCAGAGTAGTTTTCTCAAGGCTCTGTGTCCTGTCCTGCCCCTTCAGCAATATTGTAAAAGTCATAAGTTGAGGCTATCTTTATTAGGCTTTCAGATGACACATATTAAAGGAGGGTGGCCTTTTTATTAGGTAATAAAATTAAATTACAGTGTAATTTTGGTTGCCTAAATGAGGAACCTAGAGTCTTGAATTTAGGTTAAAATAAATCAGTTGCATAAGCATAATTTATGGAAACTTTGCTACACATCAGTTGATGCTTTAAAGAAAGAAAGAAAACAACCCATACATATGTGCACACACACCAGTGGAATTTATTGGCTCACAACATTAGTAGGAGCCAATATTGTGACACAACTGCCAAAATAATAGTTTATTCCAAGGCTGCCTTTACAGAGTATAAGGAACTTTCCTAAGGAAGCAAAGAATTTCAGGGAATCAACAAACTGAAAGAGTTTTATTTTTCAATTGGCAAGAAACAGGGACATTTTCTAATATCTTCTGTCCTCATTCTGAACAAACTCAACAATGATAGGGATTGTTGGATGAAAAATACATAAGCCATGTTTGTGTTATTTTGAATTTATTGATGGTTTTTATTGTGCTAAATACACAACAGACGGTATACATATAAATTTAATAAACTATAGTAATTGCAGTGTTTCTTTTTTTGAGAATTTGGAAAATGTAATGCATCTAGAAAGAGAAATTATTGGTTTCTGTGGGCAAATAAACATTTGACATTTCTGACAAATATTTTTGGATTATACACAAATCCTGGATTCCACTAGTTCAACAAATAAAATGAAATCTCCCTCTGATGTTATTTCTAGTTCTACTTCTTAGATAAGACATCAGATAGTTTGTCAAAAATTATATCACAAGAGGCTAAAGCAGCTGTTATTTATGCCAAAACTAATCTGTGCAGCCAGTGTCAGTATAAGAAGTTCAAGTCCAAGGGACTTAGGAGGCCTCCCAGCAGCCTGCCTGTCATTGTTAAGGAAAGGAGATTTGGAAAGCATCTGCTAAAGGCCTAGGAAGGGCTGCTTCCTGGGCTTTGTTGGGTTTTAATAGTGATCGTGAATTTGGAGCAGCCAATGTGGGTCACTCAACAAACAAACATGACCTCAGAGAGGAGGTGCAGGTCATCTGGTTTCCAATTTACTATAGGCAAAATATTAAGAAGTAGATTGTGGAACATCAATAAGAACCATAAGTATTTCTAGGAAATGCTTTCCCTCTAGGAAAATCCAATACACCAAAGGTAAAATATATAAAATAAATAGACGAGAGAACCCTATGTATCTTTACCAGAGTATTCACAGATGTTTTTTTCCCCAAGTAATTAAAAATCATAATAATTAAATCATATTATTCAAGTTGAAGAATTAATACTTTTTTTTCATAAACAGGAAGATTCACCAGTTTCACAAATATTTATTGAGTGGCTGCTATATGCAAGTAACTGTACCTGGCCTTTGGGACATACAGAATTGACGACACAAGTTTGCCACATAAAGGCAACATGAGAGTGTCAGCAAATGTTTGGTGACTGAAAGAGAAAACATAATTAAACATAATTGCACAAGGGAGAGAAACAGGAGCAGTTCCATTTTACCACTAGGTAGGATGTGATAAATCTATAGTAGGAATTCAAAGTTAGGATTTGTGTAAAAAATAAGAGTTTCAAATTTTACCTGGGGGAATCATGGACAACTTCATAGAAAAATATTACATCATTTCTATTGGGCGTCCGTAGATAAATGTGATACTGATAGAAACTGATAATAATGGGAAAAGGAGGCCAAAAGAAAATGAAGAAGTCAGAAACAGGGGAATGACTTCATGGTTAATAATGTCTCTCCTAATGGGGCTGGGGATGTGGCTCAAGCGGTAGCGCGCTCGCCTGGCATGCGTGTGGCCCGGGTTCGATCCTCAGCACCACATACCAACAAAGATGTTGTGTCCGCGAGAACTAAAAAATAAATATTAAAATTTTTCTCCCTCTCTCTCCTCTCTCACTCTCTCTTTAAAAAAAAAATAATGTCTCTCCTAATGAAGTCTTTATTTTAATAGACAAATAAGAAGCAAGTAAAAAATATTTAATTTCAGATTAACTTAAACTTTATGAAGAAAAGTAAAATAAGCCAGACAGAGAAAAACTTAGTGAAAACAAGCAGTGTGATAATAGTTAACTCATAGAAATGTTTTTTAGGAGAAAGTGATATTTGGGCACAGATTCGAATAAAGTGAGTGAGCGAGTCATAGGAGCTCTTGGTAGAGGGAATTCCTGGTGCATAAAAGGAAAGATGCAAAGACTATTACTAGAAAATAAGTTGAAATGCCATCAGAAACCCAATGTCCCTGAAAACAGTGAGATGAACACAGAGAAATAGGAACTCTTTCATAGGGAAGTGTCTCTGTCACAGAGGGAAGACAAGAAAAGTGGTATTGAGAAGAAACCAAGAGCTCAGTTTTGTATGTATTTACTTTTAGATGTGGCTAGGTCTCTAAAATGTGGATAAATGTTGGATAAGAAGTTATAAGATTCCAGTGCCCAATGAGAG
This sequence comes from Ictidomys tridecemlineatus, assembly GCF_052094955.1. Taxonomy (NCBI): domain Eukaryota; kingdom Metazoa; phylum Chordata; class Mammalia; order Rodentia; family Sciuridae; genus Ictidomys; species Ictidomys tridecemlineatus. The sequence goes on from NC_135487.1 coordinate 57,113,659, forward strand.
GTCAGAGCTGGGTATATGAATTTGGTGTATACCATACAGGCTGAAGTTATGAGCTCAAGAGCCAAATAGTCAGAATGTGTTAACATTGTAAATTTGATCAAGACACTTGATTTTTCTGGCACTCAGTTTGATCATTTACAAAAGAAAACATTTTTTTTTCTGATAATTAATCATTAGAGTTAATTAACAGTATCTGTTGTGTAGTTGTTTTAACCTTTATTAGTTTGGTTGTTATTATTATAAATGAGCCGTGAGTAAAACTCTGAGATTAAATGAGAACATCCAAAATCTTGGAAATCTCTGATACTGAGAGGCTGTGTAAAGATAAAATAGGTGATAAAGATGAATAAGGAGGCTTTAGTGAAGTAGGAGAAAAATCAAGAATGTGAGCTGTCTGACAACATGAATACAATGTTTCTAGAGGGTAGGACTGATCATTGGAAGTTTGCTGAGAGTGTGAGTAAAATGAGGACAGAGACCTGTCCAAGGGAATAGTTCGGTAGAGTACACTCACTGTCATCTTGTAAATATGAGTTAAGTGGCCTATGGGGAGTGAAAGCTGCAGTATGGTGGTGGAAGGTGAGAATGGGAGGCGAGACATTCAGGACAGAATGTGGAGCTAACTATGGAATTCTGTTCCAAAAGGAAGCGAGGAGATGGAAGGTACATGGTACCATGTTACTATAGAGTAACATAGTACCAAAGGATTTGTTTCTTTCCATTTAAACTGTAAGTGTCTCTGTGGGAGGAGAGAGTCAATAAAATAAATAGCACAAAGAGCTTTCTGACTTGGCCATAGCTAATGGGATCCAAAGCAGAAGTAGAGGATTAATCTTAAATAGAAAAAAAATTGCACAGCAAACTTGTAAACATGGCAGAATATAGACAGGCTTTGGAAAATTGTTTAGTGGAAGATGATCTTTGTAAAATGTTTATATTTTTTATGAAAATAAGAAACGAGACCAACTACTGAGCTTTGACTAGAAAATCATATTAGAATTATAGTTTTTCAAGTAAAACTGAGGTTCACCATGGCCCTATACCTCTCCAGTATATTGCTAAAATATTATAAAATGTCTAGGTTGGGAAAACAGAAGAATTGACAGGTGTATGAAGCTATGGTATTAAGACAAATATGCCCCATACTTCAGTGAGAGTGTAGATTAAAAATGGTGAGTAGCAACTAGAGGAATAATAGGGAATCATTTCCAGTCACATCCTTGATATGGATGCAATAATGCATAGACAGAATGTAGAAGCCTATTAGAAGGGGAGTAGATAAAGTATCTTCTGCCATGCCTCTATTTAGGAATGGTTTGAGAAAACAAAACAGAAGAAAGCCAAAGAGTGATCAGAACTAGAACACAGAACAGGTGAAGACAGTAAGTAATATGTCAAGAAGAAATTTCCAATGAGATATGTGATATGTCTAGTTTGGGAGATGGCTAGAATGGTAAGAATGTTCAAGAGGACACTTGGTTACTAATGTCTTAAGATAAACCAGTATCTCATAGGAAAAAATCTTAAAAATTATCAAAAACACTTGGTGAAAATACTAGTCCAGGAGTTTTTGTGGGCACATAAAGAAGTAATGAATGCCAAGAGTCAGAAATTAATGTGGCTAATGGTTCTAAGATCTCAGTGAATGCTAACAAAATGTGCATAGTAAAAGAAAAATAAGTGAATGGAAACAAAAACATAAAATGTTTGGGGTTACCGTATAAGTATCACATTCAAATTTGTTCTGTAGCTAGATAGCTGGGAATAAAATAAATCAGGTAGTTTTCATAGATAAACATGTCTTCTATCCTCTGTACTGCAGGTTCATTTACCCTGAAGGGGTTTCTCCATTTTTCTTTTCCATAGCTGGAATGCTCCGCCAATAAGGACAGTTGTGATGTGGGCTGTGTATGGGTAAAGTTAAAGGATGAGAAAAATGAATGATCCACCTCTCAGGAAAGGAGCTCATTGAGACAGGACCATTGTTATTCAGACTTAAAAAGAAAAGGACACATTAATGTTGGGTTAAATCTACTTAGGTACTTCAGGAAAACATAAAATCATAAAAACATTAAAAATGCCAGTAAATTGATAAGAAGTGCTGATTTCAGCTAGTTCAACCTTATAAATTATTTCCTGAAAAACTTCTATAATAAAAGCCAGATCTTTAAATTAAATTATATGTAGTTAGATGAAGCAAAATTGGAAAGATATCATTTGTCAGATTGATATTAGTAAGTGCCTATAAGAAAGCATGATGATGTAAAAAATTTATCCCAAAGAAAATTGTTAATGGATTGTCATAAGGTGATTTGAGCTCTTCTCCTCTGTGAAGCCCTCAGACAGATGGGTATGTGCGGACTTTGACTTTCATGTCCTCCACTAACTCTCCTATAGGCTGGATATGTAGGATACAAAATATCTTCTATAAAAAAAAAATTCAGACTGTATAACATGACTTCCTGGAGTTGTGCCCGCAATATTTTTAATAGACTTTATTTTTTAGAATAGTTTTAAGTTCACACGAAAATGCCATGAATTTTTGGGAGCAGATTTGCAATTTATAAACAGTCAGTAATATGTAATCATAGCTGGGTTATTTTTGTGTTTGTGTGGGAAAGCAATAAACAGATATGTAAAACTCACTCATGCCATTTGCAAAGTGAATAAAATATTTTTATAAAATGATTTCAAGGGAAGGAATAAGGTTTTGTGATTAAAGTATAATACTTTAAATAACTTTCAATCTGTTATGAGATTCTTAAATTATCATTTTCTTAAGACTCCCTCAAGTTTAAAGAAAAACTTAGCCAGGTGTGATTTCCCTTTCAGTTTTTTGGTCTTCCCAGCAAGCGTGGGGGTTACTGGGAGGCTCTAGGGCAAAAAAAAGAATGAAGTTGGTCCTTCTCCAACTTCAGAGAATAGTATTGCTTAAGGAAGAAAAACATTAAAGTAAAGAACTAGAATTATCAAAATATCTATTCACCTGTATATTATTCTTCAAACCACAAAAAAATTGCTAGGCCATTAAACTGTCTTCAACTGCCTTTCCCCAGTAAATCTTCTTTTATTAATATTGCTGCAGTTCTACTAGTTATGAAAAGCATGGAACGCTGCATAGTGCTTACCATATTCAGAATGTAAATGGATATAAGATTTAATTTCTATTTTTATGTTTAAATATTTATCCCTCCTAGGATGCTCTAGAATCTTCTCTTTTCATATTACATTCTCCTATTACCCTTCCTCTCCAACTACTTGCCTTCAAATTTTCCCCCTTTTTTTGTATGTACTTTCTCATTGGCCCACCATTACATCCTCATAGTTACTTATATCCTAAATAAATGTATTTCAATCTAGAGACTAGATCAGAGTTCCTGTCATTTAAATCTTTTGACAGCGTCCCATGTTATCCCCTGGGACCTTTTAAAAATAAATTCTTCATCTTTATTGTACCACGATGCTCTCTGTCTCCTCTGTTCTTCAGTTCTAACCCAGAGTCAAACTTGGCTCTTCACCTTCTTTTATTTCTTTCTTGTCTATGCAATCCAGTCTATCCCAAATCCTCTAAATTTTATAGCAGAAGACATTTCTTCCTGTTTCTTTGCTCACTCAAGTATGATCATTCTATTATTTCCAATACCTTCCAAAATGAGAGGTATTAACATGCCGATGGGGCAGAGTCCAGGCTAGTGATGGATTCCTGTTCATTAATAAGCACATGGTCCCTGTAAATGGTCAGGAATGATTTATTTATCTTCATTTGTGACAATATGATATTCCCTCCTTTGTGTTCCTTTACCATTCAGACAGCTAGAAGGAGAAACACAACGACTAGATTTTGGTTTAGATGAAAAGGAATTTGGGACACATGTAACGGAAACTAAACTCAATTTTCCCTGCTCTGTTTTGTTTATCTCCCTGTCTTTCCTTTTTAGGAAATGACACTACCAATCACAGAGTTGCTCATGTGTATCTCAGCTCCCTTTCTACTCCCCCAAGTCCAATTCATCACATGCTATAGAATATCATTCCTTAATATATGCTCTTTTTATACTGATTTCAAATGATCATCTTTTCTAATTTGTGTTGATAGGCTTTCAATAATACAAACTTCAAGGAAGATGTTTCTAATTGGTGGGGATTTCTTCTACTACTTCAGGGACTCTGAATTTTTTTTTCTACCTTTACAATTTTCCATCCTCTGTGAAGTTATCTTCTGCAGTTGCATGAGGAGAAAAAGACATAGAGTTGCACCTTCTACTTAATAGATTTGACATAGAAAAAGTTACCATGAGTCAGTTAACTGAGTCAGTGGGAGAAAATTCAGTCATATGATGCACCATTATAAGCATGTTTGAGAATCATACAGTAATTTTGTGACTTATGGGTGCAGAGATTAAGAAAAGTGAAAAATAAAAATTGTTTGAAAAAGATGGAAATCACTAAAACAAGAAGATAAAATGAAAACTCTAAGTGAGAAAAATAGAACTTTTTAATTTATGATCTTCTACAGAGTACAAATTCACTCTTGATGACTGATATAATTTTAAATAAAAGAAGAAAGTAAAACATGAAAATATGAGACAAATATAAATCATGAACCATAATAAATTAAGTATAAATATAACTTAGTTATATTAAGTATAAATGCACAAAATTATGTAATTAAAAGTCAAAGAGTATAATACTGGATTTAAATAAACATAAGCAATTTAAAATAGACTTGAATCCTTTGAATCTTCTCTCACATGCGCTGTACTCTGCTGAAAATGATGTCCCTTTCCATGATCCTCATCTACTCATCTTTAGGCATCAATTAAAATGTCACTTTATCACAACAATTTCCCCCATTTCCCTTTCTAAAACAGATGAACTACCATTATATTGTCTGTTTTATCTCAAACCTGTTATTTTTTCCCTCATAGCATATTTCACAACTCACAACTCTATATTCATTTTCTTATTTTCTGCTATACCTTTCATTACAACTTGCTCTTCATGAATGGAGAAGGCACAATGTATTATTCACTACAAAAACTAGAAAACATTCCATAAATATATACTAAGTAAATATACATGAGGCTAAATAATATTATAACCCAAGTTTATGATTGCTTTGTCAACAATTTTTATTATTATCATACAGTATTTTTTCCTATTTTGACATTGTATCTTTGATCAACATGCCTTAGTAATGTAGGATTTGATAATTTCTGTGCCCTTTGTGTAATACCATCAAATTCTTCAAAGAAATCACACCTAGATTTATTACTAGTGTTAACCAATTTCTTTTTATTTGTTTACTTTTTCAGAGTATTTTAAATCATATGACTTATAATTATGCCAAAAATATTTTCCCAAATTCACTTTCTAGAATGATAACTAAATACTTTTTTAAAAGTCTAATTTGGCTTTTAATCCATTGAAACAAGCTTCCTCCCTCTGTGGACATTTCCATTACTTTGCAATAATAAATTCAGTCCTGAAGTGTGGTTTTAAGGCCATGCATTGGCCAGCCCCTGCTCAGCTGTCTCAACTTACCTATTAGTACTCATACCCATAACATTCCCACAATGCTGAACTGTTTTAAGTTCTTAAAAGTGCAAAATTCTGGGATTACAATTATTTTGCAAATATTGTTCCTCTTTCATACTTTTCTACCAAACTTTCACTCCTTTTACAGATGTCACCATAAAGATCTTTTACTTCAGAAAACCTTCTGTGACTCCCTAAGACCTGTTTAAAAGATTACCTATGATCTTATCATAGCACTTGCTACTGCAAGTTTTACCTCTCTGTACCTACTAATCACTGTAGAATTGGGTTTTATTGATGTATTCTCAGAGTTTAGCTGAGACCTTGACTCACATAGTAGACTGCTATGATTTGCATATGAAGTGTCCCCTAAGATCATTTTTTAGGCAATGAAGCAATGTTCAGAGGTGAAATGATTATATTGTTATAGCTGTAACCTCATCATACACTAATCAGTTTGATGAATTAAAATTTTGAATGGTGTTAACTATAGCCTGGTGGGGTATGGCTTGAAGATGTGGGTCACTGAGAGCATGCCCTTGGGGATTGTGTTTTGTCCCTGGCTCCTGTTGCACTGTCTCTGCTTCCTGGCTGCTATGAGTTGAGCGTCTTTCCACTGTTATGTTCTTCTGCTAAAATGTTCTGTCTTACCCCTTGCCTAGAACAATGGAATTGCCTGACCATGAACCTCTAATCTTTTCCTTCTCTAAGTTGTTCTTGTCAGGAATTTTGGTTACAGCAATGGAGAACTGGGCATAGAGAGACCTTTATCCAGAGGAAGAAAAAAAGAAAAAAAGGAAGGAAGAAAAGGAGCCAGGGAGGGAGGGAGAAAGGAAAGAAAGAAGGAAGAGAACAAGGGAGGGAAGGGAGGGGAGGAAAAGAAGAGAAGAAAGGAGAGGAGAGAGTGGATAGGAAGGAAACATGAAGGGAGTAAAAAGGATGCAGGAAGGAAGATAAGTAGAAAGGAGGAAAAAAGAAAGAAAAAAGGAAGGAAGGGAAAAGCAGTCATTAGGACAGTGTTTGACAAACTTTCTTTGAAGGTCAGATATTAAGTATTTTAGGCTTTTTAGGACACACCATCTCTGTCCCAACTACTCAACTCTACCATTGTAGCACTCAAATTGGCTGCTTATCATGTTACAATATAATCCAATTTACAAAATATGTAGCAGGATTTGGCATGAGAACCATATTTCTCTGGCACTACCTTATTTAGACTGTTTGAATTAATTATAGCCACAACTTTTTGTGACCACTGTGACCACTCCCACCAAAAAAAGTACATAACTTTTTCCAAAGCTGCAAAACTAAAAGTCCCAGGTCTCAGCAATGCCATAGAGAAGAAAGAAGAAGAAGAGAGAGTCAGAATACAATGGAATATGTACTTTTGTTATCCCTTGCTCTAAACTGGAAAGTTTGCAGGTTAAAACAATCTGTTTGTATTCTTCCACCTAAAATTTAGGCTTAATTATTGACTAAAAGGTTTCAAGTTCTTAACGATTGGCATATGAAGATTTTATTGAATTAGTCTAATTTACCTAAATTTTCTCTACTTCAGGGAACTGTTGATCTGAAAAAATTTTGTGATGATCCCCAAATTTAGTTTTTCTCTTATTGTTCTTTCTTTGGATCTCAATACAAAATACCAGCAAATTTAACAATTTAACCAAGAAAGGAAAGCAGTCCACCAGTAAGTATTTCTTACCCTTTACATTTGTACAAAATAAAGCTCTATTATCTGGTATTTAGGAAGATGAAGATTTTATGGATAAGCACAGAAATATTTGTGAGATCAGATTTCAGAGAAAGGGTGTATTTGAAACTTCTGACATTGGATTAATATATCTATGTTAATTGATAAAATGAATATAGAAGTAGACATCAAAAATTATGCAGAACAGTATCAAAATAAATTTTCTGCTAAGTATATCACTATCAATAGTACTCAACCTAGCTTGGGTTCTATGGGCACAGCATAGAACCCTCTTGGTGAAAGTGAAGGGATTGTGTTGGAGTCCCCAACTCAGCATCCCACTGTAGACAACAGGATCCTGGTAGTGCTGAATTTGAGTCACCAAACTATTTTGGGCCCGAATCTCTGGCCTATTATAATATTTGGTACTTAGAACAATTAAATCTTTCATAATCTGGCAAGGAAGAATGACTACCAGTTATGATGTCGAAATGCTATTACAATGACAATCTCAGTGTAACACACTGATTTAATCATTTTCTAACTAACTAGATTTCAAAAAGTCTTGATAGTTTATTTTTCTATCAGTTTTATTTGGCTAAGTCACTAATGACATAAACTTCTAACAGGTGTAAGCTGAGTCTTTGGAACAAAGCTTTATAAAAGGAAATAATAGTTTGATCAGTACAAAATGAGAAGCTAGCCTGTGAACATAAGATTAGCACTTAATGGTGAAGAGATGAACAACCCCAGGAACACAGAGATAGAGCTGGGGACTGAGACACTGCATATTCTTTTGTGAGTAATGAAAGGCTAAGTTAAAAGTAAAACCTGTGTTCAGGAGAAAGTGAGGTTGGGGAATACCAATTGCAATGTTATTGAAAAGCTAATGACAGAGTGTGCTGTCTTAGCCAGGCACAGATATATGCACAATATAGACAAAAAGAAATTGGTGTAATAAAATTCTACAGTATACTTCTGAACATGAGAGGACTCTGATCTCACATTTGGTGGGTAGTGCAGTATAAAATGCAGCTTGCTTTAAAGAGACTTGTTAGTAGTACTAACATTTCTATTAATTGTATGGGTTTATTTATATAACTGATTGTGATTCAGTGTAAACACATTGTCTTGAGTACTATTAACTCAAGAAAATTGAGCTATATGTTAATGTAATCATGTTTTTATCTATATCAAATGCCTTATAAGTACTTTATAGGCGTTATCTACTTTAATTTGCGAAGGAGTAGGTACCTTAATTACTCCCATTATATCACTGAACATACTGAGAGATATGAAGTGGAATTGTTTTACTTCAGGTCACACTGCTAGCATTAAAGCCCAGGTATTTAGGTATTTCTGACTAGCAAGTCTTAAATCTTTTTTTTTTTTTTTTTGGTATGGGCGATTGAACTCAGGGCACTTAATCATTGAGCAATATCCCCAGACCTTTTTTACATTTTTATTTAGAGACAGAGTCTTGCTGAGTTTCTTAGGGCCTTGCTAAGGGCCTTCCTGAGACTGGCTTTGAACTCGTGATCCTCCACCTTAGCCTAGGGAGCAGCTGGAATTATAGACCTGCACCACTGTTCTGGCAAGCCTCAAATTTTAGCACTATACCTATTGCTTTATGTGGTTCATTGTTTCATGCATGTTGCCACTTTAACACTTTACATATTCCATGAGAATTTTGTGGCTGTTATTATAGGTTTATCACTTTACATATTCCATGAGAATTTTGTGGCTGTTATATTATAGATAAAAGGAGAAAGCATTCTCATCAAAACAATTGGGCAATTCCTCTAGGCTGATATCAATGAATAATGCCAGGTGAGAGTTTATTAATCTCTAGCTATCATAAATGTCTATATCTGACTATCATAAATAGCTATCATAAATGGCTGCTTCTCTGTTAGACAAAATATTATATTAAATAGGTCTGGAAAATCCTATTAAAAAGTTAGTTACTAAGGGACTTTTTTTTTTCTTTCTCCTATTCCTCTTTTAAAGCAAACTGTCACACTAAACTTACCCTTCCTCCAAAACATGAAACTAAACCCTTTTGAGCAATTTTAAACATTTTCACAAATGAATAGACATAGCAGTGTGTCATGAAATCTTGCCAGTTTACAATGCCTACATAACTCCACAATAATATATTTCTTTATTTAAAAGCTATTTTATTGCTTCTTTACAATTTTCAACATGCATTTCTCTTCCCATTATAAAAAGCAGTAATGTGAGGAGAGAGGTGTCAGCGGAAGCACAGATTGTAAGGGTTCCAATTTCCAGTGCACATAACAAACCATACTGATCACAACTTTGTGTGGGGAAAATGCTCTGTAAAATTATTTTTTTGCATGTGTTTAAATATTATTCACAATGGAGAAATCATTTCTATAGAAATGCTTTAAAATAATATGCTGGCTGTTACCATGTGAATTTTTTTTTAGCATAGCCTTTTATAATCACATATACTCTTTATCCTTTTTTCATTTCAGTTCTATCTTGGTAAAAATGAACAAAATAGAAAATTCAGTATAATTTTTACCATTTGCATTAGTGAGAGAACAATGGCAAGTGGCTTTGAACTGCTCTTCCATCTGGCATTTCAGTTACTGTTTAGATTAATAGGTACAATAGGAGTTGAAATTTTCTGGGCTAGAGTTTAATGGTGCTCAACACTGCTCCTTTCTGAAAGGACCCATCCACCTGTGGACAAAGCCTCTGTCTGTTACCATGGCCCTGACTGAAGTGACAGATGAGCATGTGAGGCTGTTTTAAGTGGCAAAAAGGAAGGACTTACATTCCAGTTAACTGCACTGTCTCTTCCAGATACGAATTATGCCAGCTGAGATAATCAATAACTTATCAGGCTGCGGAGAGCCCATTAGCATGTGCTTAACATGCTAGTGTTCAAGGCAGAATTCTTCAGTGTGGGAAGTGGCCCTTTGGTATAACACACTTCAATAGTTTAAGCCCAATAATAATAACTCTTGTTTAACAAGATATTAGATTGACTCTTATAAATTAGAAGATTGTTTTTATGATCTATGTAATCTACTCTATTAATAAAAATAGAACTGAAGGCTCTTGGCACAATTCATTTCTCACTTCCACTTACAAGTGGTTCTAAATATAAAGAATCAGGCTTACCCAATTAATCACAGCACTGAATAACATGTCCACCTGAAGAGAATGTAAAACCACTGCTAGTAGAAAGTTTAATTCAAACCTTAGGGCTGAATCATTGACCTTTTAAAACACAGATATTACCATCCCATAATAGCAAAACAAAATCATATTTTTTTTTAGTTTTTAGAAAAATAATTCCAGAAATAAAACTAAAAAAATGTTCAATGATTTTGAAGAAGATTGCATGCTATGCTCTCACATTTTTAATGCAGGCAAGAAAATGGCAAGAAATTTTTTTTAAAAAAAGAGTACAATTGAAAATGTTTAACATTCAAAGATCTTCGTTTGATTCTTCTAAGTGACAGAGACAAGGGTTTGCATCTGGTGTCTGTATACTAACTGAATCTTCCACTATCTCTTAAATGCAATTCTGATTGTGCTGCCTTAAGAAAGAACAGCTAAGTGAATGAGCAGAATGCAATATTTCATGTACTGTTCCCACTTTGGGATTGTCATGTCGCATCTGTGGGATTAAATGTTTTAAGGAGTTGTCAAATTTAATTGGCAAGTTAGCAGAGTTCTGGTTTACTGGATACATCACACCACCAAGATTTTTTTCTTTTATCACTTTATGTTAACTCCATGATTTAAATATTGCCATCTGTGAACAAAGCCTACAGAATTAAGAAAACAGCTTTAGTAAATTAAAACCTTAACTGATGCACAGTTTAAAGATTTTAGCATTGTTTATTTGATGTTTGTTGTATTTATCTTTCTTTTCATGAGGCAGGTATTGTCTCCCGTACATGGGCAGTACAGCAGAATGCCCTATAAATACTTCAATAGGTTTAAATGCTACAAAGAAGAATAAAATCTATAATGTCAACAACAGACACACAATCCTCATAAGAATATGGCAAAATGCTTCACAAATATGCTTCAAATGAAATCAGTCTTGCATCCTTATCTAGGAAGCCTGCATGGCCTGAGACCTAATATGACATTTTCTCATATTTCCTCCCCAAACTTCCTTTCTCTTCCTCACTTATGTAGCCTCGCCTATTTTTCATATGTGACTTTTTGTCAGGTCTTCACTTAAAAGTCTCTTCCACAAAAGGAACAGAGGATACTCTCAATCATCCTAAAATTGGTTACTTCCGATTTTCTCAATTTTCCCCCCAAAGTGGTTTTCTTTCAAATAATTACAATGTTTTCAATTTTTGTCTACTTGTATGTTATATATGTACCCACAGAATGTATATTCTTTAAGCACAGGGAGAAAAATTTTGGTCTGCTTGGGTTTTTATGCCAATGCAGATCCAATATTTGGTAGAAGTCTGACAGCAGTTGAGGTAGTAGTGACATAAGAAAGACAGATTATAAAACTATAGAGGGGAAGAATAAAAGTTCAGTGGACTAGTCAAAGGAGAACGAAGGGATAGAAATCCCAGTGAATCTCAATATTGTGTACATCCACAAGACTGGGATCCTAATTAGAATAAGATATATTACATGTTTGTATAATATATCAAAATAGATTCTGCTGCCATGTATAACTAAAAAGAACAAAGAATAAATAAATAAATACAATTTTAGGAAAAGAATAATAACATTGTTTAATGATAAACATAACAATTCTAATAGCTAACATTTTCTGAATTCTTTACCCTAGGAACTATGTAATGGTATTCACATTCTCTTATTTAGTGGTTAAAATATGCCTTGGCAGTAAATGCCACTACTATTTTAAGGTTAGCATAGGACGAGTTCAGGCTTAGAGAGGTTAAATAACTTTTTCAGGTCAAAAAATTGATTTTGTTGGTGTCAGGATTAAAACCCTGGGCATTCTACTTCAGGATCCACACAAAACAACTTGGTAAAAGGATATGTGAAAGAACAGAAGGAAGATGGAGAGGAGGATAGATGGGATGAAGGAATGAAAGAAAGATGTTAGTGTTGTAGTAAGCATGTTAATTCTTCTTGATATCTAACTTTTATAGAGTCCTCAAGGGTGGACAGAGAATCACAAAGCTATTATGATCAGCTGGTCTTAAACCCAGGATTGGGATGGAGACCTTTGGATTTTAGATCCGTCCTTACTAAATCGTTCTCCAGAGGTCTTGTATCATCTTGTGAAACCATGGAGGTAGGGGGAAGTATGAAGAATTGGAGGTCTATAGAAAAGAATTGTATATTAGTTGTCTCAATGAATCCTCACACCTTGCAAATTTTCAATTTGACAAGTGGGGAAAATAAAACTGAATGAAGCTATGAAATTAAATACTTATACTATGAGCTATTGTAGTAGTTTGAGTATATTTAATGATGTATAAAAGGAAACAGCATGTGCTAAACATATGTGGGTCCTCATGTAAGGATTGCCTCAGACAAGCACACACAAAAGGGTGGGGAATAGCAAAGAGTGGAAAACACAGTGAAATATATGATTTCTTCTTTGTTGCACAATCTTAAACTATCACATATAGTAAACATGCTTGAAGTTTTGCCCCAATCCAATAAGAGATTCTATCTTGGCCCATTTCAATATGAAACAAAGAACAAAGATTAAACAATATTTCTATCATTATCCAGTTATGAAAATTGGATATATTATATTTTATCACTGCACTGCATTTTCCTGATCTACCAAATGGAACAATGATATTACTTCCCAAATGAGATTATGTCAGAAGAGGTGAATGAATTACAGTCCATGAACTTCCCAGAGACAGAGGTGAAACCTCTCTTGGGAATTTCTCGTTTCAAAAGCACCAAGAAAACCACCCACTTGTATAGTGTTGCCCTGTTCAAAGGGAAATTCCATAGTTGCCATGGAGTTTATCAGTTCGTGGCATAAGGTTCAAAAGCCAGCTGTCCAGGGTTGGAGAATTGTGGGTACAAGCTGTTTACTGTAATTGGGCTGTTTAAACTTTTGACCTCAGTTCTGTTTTAAAGTAACTTTCTTACAGTGAATCCCTTTGATGTTGAAACCTATATAATAAATGTACAGAGCCTGCTCCTGGCCAGTCTGTCTCCCATAAGGAGTTTAGTTGGTCCACTGAGTCCAGCTTTCTCTATATTTGTATCTGTTTGCCATTTTTTTCCAATCCTCTCATTGCCCCGTTTGGGAAACTGAATAAATGTTGCACAGGAAGTAGCAAGATTGGTTCATAATAAACAATTAATAGACTAGTTTATTAAAAGTATTTTATATTTTTTCCTTTGAAACCCTATTACTCTCTGTGGCATGGTGGCAGGGCCCCTGTTTTGCTTATCATTGTACAAAATATCTTGAGGCTGTCAATGAGTACTCAATGCAGCTTTACATAGCCCAACAGGTGGCATCAGAATCAGCAAGATGGCTTGTTTGAAAGGCATTCCTGGGCTGCCCCCTCAATTTTCTGATCAGGTGTAATGAAGCTAAGCAATTTTGTTTTCTTACAATTTTTTTTTAAGTGATGCTGATACTACTGGTCTGGAGACTACAGATTGAAGACCACTTACATATATCAAGAAATTAAATTGACACTGGAGTCAAAGATTGGATGTATTATATCCAATAGATATGATATATATATGTATATATATATATATATATATATATATATATATGATATATACTCTATAGAATTGGAGCAAATTTTTGCCACACACACACATCAGATACAGCAATAATCTTCAGGATATATATAGAGAACTCAAAAAACTTAACACCAAAAAAAAAAAAGAAAGCCCAAAATCAAATAATCCATTCAATAAATGGGCTAAGGAGTTGAACAGGCACTTTGTGGAAGAAGATATACAACTGATCAAAAAATAAATGAAAAAATGTTCAACATCTCTAGTAATTAGAGAAATGCAAATCAAAACTCCTCTTAAGATTTCATCTCACACCAATCAGAATGGCAGCTATCAAGAATACAAAAAACAATAAGTGTTGATGAGGATGTAGGAGAAAGGGATACTCATACATTGCTGATGGGACTGCAAATTGCTGCAACCAATATGGAAAGCAGTATGGAGATTCCTTAGAAAACTTAGAATGGAACCATCATTTGACCCAGCTATTCCACTCCTCAGTCTATACCCAAAGTACTTAAAATCAGCATACGACAATGACACAGTCACGTTAATGGTTATAGAAGCTCAATTCACAAAAGCTGAAGTGTGGAACCAACCTAGATGCCCTTCAATAGATGAATGGATAAAGAAACAGTGGTATATATACACAATGGAATATTACTCAGCATTCAGAGACAATAAAATTATGGCATTTTCAGGTAAATGGAAGGAGTTGGAGAATATCATGCTAAGTAAGCCAATCCCCAAAAAACTAAATCCAAATGTTCTCTCTGATAGGTGGATGCTGATCCATAATGGAGTGAGGGGGATGGGAAAAATGGAGGAAGTGTGATTGGACAAAGGGGAGGAAGTGAAGGGGTGGGAGAATGGGGACAGAAAAGATGGTGGAATGAGATGGACATTATTAGCCTAGGTACATGTATGACTCCACACATGGTATGACACTACATGGTGTACAAACAGAGAAATGAAAAGTTGTGCTGCAATTGTGTGCAATGAATCAAAATGCATTCTGTTGTCATATATACCTAATTAGAATAAATACATTTTAAAAAGCAATATGACAATTAATCAAATAATTAAGCATACATTCCAGCAGTTCCACTCCTAGGTATATACCCAAAATAACTGAAAACAAATACTCAAAAATGTATATAACATGGGCTGGGATTGTAGCTCAGAGGGAGGGCGCTCACCTTGAATGCATGGAGTGCTGAGTTCAATCCTCAGCACCATATTAAAAATAAAACAACAATGAAGATATTGTGTCCACCTATAACTAAAAAGTAAATATTTAAAAAATATATATTTGTTCATAGTATAGTAGTACTAATTATATAAGTAGTACACACTTGTTCATATTATAGTAGTATGAATCACAATTACCAAAAGATATAAATAGCCCAATGTTCACCAATAGGTAAATGAATAAATACATTGTGGTATGTACATATACTGAATATTATTCAGCAATAAAATAAATGAAGTAATGATGTGTATTGCAATATGAACAAATCATTGAAACATTATGCTAACCTAAGGAATCCAGATACAACTTGTCATATATTGTGTTATTCCATAAATATAAAGATATCTAGAATAAACATCATCAGTACAAAAAAACACTCGCTGTAGAACTTGATAGTATTTTTAAATCTTGCAAGTGATGAAATTCCCTTCGAGTACCACTTTTCTCCTTCAGGTAAAGAAGATGATTATTCAGTATTAGATTCACTTTTCTCTGAATCCCAGTGTATTAGCTCTGCTTTCTCTGGCCCACAGATCAGGTTGTGTGGGATACTCTCATGCACTTGCCTTCAGCAGTAGATGGGGAGGACTGTGTTCCTTGTATGACTTCTTACTCATTGTTGATATTTAAATAGAAGTTCTACTTATACTAGATAATCAGCACAAATCCCTGCTCTCCTCTAACAATCTTCCAGTCCAGGATCTTTACCTCATTCATGCTTCTCTTTTTATTTAGATTTAATTCTCAACATGATCTTAGCTCAAAATCTGCGCCCTGCTCAGGAGCTACATTCCACATGGAACTATGCAAGGTACTGTGCTTTGGTGAATGTCACATGTCTTGAAAAATATAGAGTCTGGTAAATTCAAGAGAAAGGTTTAAGTAAATGAATGTGATTGTTATATATACGATGATAATTGATGTACAAAGAATTTTTGAAAAACCAAGAAAACTTTCAGTAAAAATAGGATAATGCCATTAAGCACGGATACTTAGAAGGAAATTACATCATGTTAGAAAGCAGGAGGAAAGATACTGCATAACTCCTTGCCCTGTACTACTAATTACTGCAATTGTTAATCACTCACAGGGATTTAAAATCACCTTTAAAACTTTTGAAAAAATAACTTGTTTTATAGCTGAAATCACCTGCAAGTATTCTGAGACAGTTTAAGAATTACTTAAGATTATTTAGATTATAGACATAATTCTCTTTCTCTTCCATCAAAACGAAACAGTTTCAACTTAGAGATCTCATAGTTTTAAAGTCACCATTTCACTGTGTACTTATGACACTGCAAAAAAAATTATATGATTGTATATAGCAGGTATTTTAATTTTAAACATTTTTTGCAAAACTTCTTAACTAACATATGAAAAGATAGACTTTGCTTTGTGTTTGAAGTCATTTTATTAAAGAAAATTTATATAAAAATATAAATAAATAAATTTCCCTTTTTTGGATTTTCATTTGTTCCCACTATTATCAATATCTTACAAAAGAGCCCAGTATAATTCTAGCTGCTCACTCAAAAAAGTTTGGAGATGGTGATATCCAGGGAAGTGAGACAGGTATCAACAAAGAAAAAAGACTATATCTTCAAAGAAAACGTATTATCGAATTAATTGTTTCTAAGGTTCCAGTGCCTTAAGGCCTGTACAAAATCCAGACCTAAAATCAATGTGCTTCTGGAAAACTAAAAGTGACAAGGCAAAGTCTAGACAGCGAATCAGTGCTGAAAACAGGGGTACACCATTACTTTCATTTTGCTGACACACATCCTGTACCGTTCATCAACATTATTCTGTTCTTCTCTAGCCTAACCTTTTGCTGACAGTAAACATGACTTGACAGAGGGTCCAACACAGAAATTACATGATCTTTAACCTTTTTGTAATTCATGACAGGTTTGGGACACATCTGGACTAATCCATCAGGGAGGAAAAATTATCTTTGTAATTACAATATGACAGTTATCTTTAGGAACAAACAGTTAAGTAGTGCTTATGCATAGTCCCTTCTAGGTAAATCTACATAAAGAGAAAACTAATAAAGAAGCTCATTCACTTAAAGTAAAAGGAATTATTTCTGTCAAATGAAAGGAAGAAGAGCCCAGTTTACATTTTTAAAAATTTTACGCAGCATCAACTGGAAAAATTATAAATTGGTTCTTATGGCTGTATTACTGCATATACATATGTACATAACTGAGAAGACAGAAACCGAAAGCATCTGTGAAATTTAGGCATTTGCAAGTATATATTGATATAAGTAGATGTTGTAAATATATCTGTAGGTTAAAATTTCCTTATAAATGAAAAGTATTTTAAACTATTTATTCTTGTTAAAACATTTATCCAATAGAAATGCATGTCTGAACACTGATGTATCAATCATCTAGCTATGAAATGAAAGAAGATAAATATAATCAAGTGTAAGTATTGAGAATTATACTCTGGGGCAGAAAACAGGTGTTTTCTAATTTATCTTAGTTTTGTTCTTTTTTAAAAATTGGATAATTGGATTATAGTAATTATATTCTATATTGAACAGTTGTCAAAATCCAACTCAATAATTTCTTAGCAAATGTAGGAAAATAAGGCAGTTTACTTCTGTCAAACACTATGTATATTTAAATGTATTTATTCATATTGGCAAATAGATTTGCACATCAAAATACCAAAGTACAATTACCTCCACAAGGAAACAAAAAATTTCTCTATATTGTCATCCCCTTCCCATTTTTCCTCACTATTCGGGGTGATGAAACAAATAGCTCACAGTCTCCGTGATCTTATATCCTAGGATAATTGAAATCCCTCTATTTCCCTTAATAGTATAAAGGGGCCTACAATTATGTTTACAATAACAATTTTAGTATCACCTTGGATAGTGAATAGAGATTATACATGAATCACATGGCAATTTTTCACTCAGTAAGTGCAAGATAGAATATCCCTAATGTGTAGAATCCTTATGGAGATGTTCTGCCTGACTTACAAAAACGTTAGCCACAATTATTTCCTATAGTTTATATATATAAATTTTTGTTTTACTGACTATGGCAAAATTAATAGGGATCTTTTAAAACTATACTGACTAAATGACTAAGATATATATCATAAATTTCCACTATGTTCCTGGGATGCCATATATCTACCTATAGCTTTGATATATGTAACTATGTGCTTCAGCTTCTTTCCTCAAGAGGAATTTAAAGCTGTATTTTATAAATAAATGTTTTAGACCTAGGATTGCATCTCTCAGTTTCAAATGAAGGCTTTATTTTGATTTTGAAATTCCTTTAACATTAAAAACTTGTAAACTATTAGTTTAGGAAACACAGAGATTTCTGAACTAAAATTCAATTATTAAAAGTTTTCTAAGACATTTTATTTAGAATTACTATGACATGAATTTGTGAAATAATATACCAACTTTTAAAGTCAAAATGAATTCCTAATTGTTTTCCCCAAGTTGTTGACTTCTATGATACAGTGAATACGTTTTTTTTAGCTAAAAAATCAGTTTTGAAATTAGCATCAATTGCTTTCAGTAGTGGAATATTTTCATTTGTAAAAATATCCTTGAGAATTTTTTTTAAGAATCTGTGGGTTCTCTGCATAGAAGAGGTGCAGTATAAAGCAACAGGATTATTGAAGGCCTATTTCTAGAAATAGCAACATGAGACAGGCAAATTCTGGCATTTATCCTAGAATTTATCCTGAGCACTTTGAAGAGAAAAAATGCAGCTGTATTCAGACTCTCATGGTAGGTTATAGTATATGCAGTAAGGCCAGAGACTGGCTGGAGATTTTGCATTTATTGGCCTTTTGATGATAATAGTAGTGTCAGTTTAAGGAAATCTTACAGTCTCTATAAGTGTTAACCAACTTGAAGACCTGATAACACTACAGTAAATTTCATAGGGCCTGGGACATTTCTCTTGGGTTTACCTTTTAAAACCTAGTTCCAAATTGTACATAGAGTTAGCAAAGGTAAATGGAAAGAAGGTCATATTTGATATCTCAAAAATCCCCTCCTCTGTGATTGCTATTATACTTTGAGTCACTCTAAATAAACAGAATCCTTGGTAAAGCTGGCATCCTTACCAAGCAGCTGTATCTCCATGATAGTCCTCCAGACCTACATCCTCCTTCACAGAAATTCTGAAGATTTCAACAATGGTATGTTGTAGATGGTCAAGAAATATTTGTTGACCACATAAGAATGTCTGTCAGTGAATGGGTAAAGTGTGGAGATGATGAGCCAGACTTCAGGTTTCTAATTTAAAAATTGTCTTTAAATATTATATTTCTTCCAAGTTAGGATAATGGTAAGGCACTTATAAATATTTTAACAAATGGTGTGCAATCCTATGAGAGAGTGATCAGCTTCGCCATCTGAGCCGAATTAGTGGAGACAAGCTACCACAGCAATATTCAAAATCTCTTTTCAAGTAAATATAATTAACAAATAAAATCAAAAAAGGGTTGTCCTCAAGAACTTTCAAAAGCTTTGGAAATGACTTAGTTACCTAAAAGTAGATTTTAAAAATGAGAATTGCTGAGTTTAATGTTAAAATAATGGACAGGGATATATAAAACAGGAAGACAACAACATTTCAAAGGACATAAGCCAATTAACTGAACATTTTTAAAGTTTTCTATTAATGGCAATCAGCACAGCAGGAAGAGCCAACACATTATATGAGAATCCTAGAACTAAATCTTCTGTAGATCCCATAAGATTTTCAGCCACTACTATAGCTGTTTAGTAGAATATACCTCATTGAATATTCTATCAAAGCACATTTAGTGTGACCACACAAGTGGTCAAAGAAGAAAAGAATATGTGATAATTCGGCAAGGCTTAAGTTGTTGACCATTGATATAATTTAACTTATCAAAGACATTTTCTTATTTTATTCTCTGAGAGAATATTCAAAACCTGGAGATTTATCAAATGAATGAGATGAAATCTCAAAAAAAAATTGACATGTCATACTTTCAATACTAAGCTAGTCATAAAAATTTCCAGAATTATCTTTTGGAATGGACCAAGAAAAAATCTAATATAAACTGTCAGAGATTAGAGATTTAGGTTCTTGGAATCACCATGTGATTCATGATCAATTTTGTTGGTTAAATTGCAATTTCTCTTTGGAGGTTTAAATCTCTTCTGGATAATGCTTCTAATAAACAGATGGCAACAATCTTGCAGCTTGATCTCTTGAGGATCCAAATAGATCATTTGTACACTGTAGAAGAAGGAAGTCGTGAAGAAATTGTATACTCTAGTTCTTGATTGAGAGAAGTAGAAAAGCCTCTGTAAATCAGTGATGTAAGATAGACCTTGCATGCTGTTGATTTTCCCAGACAAGGCAACTAAATATTGACTATTTCTATCTATAGGGACAGTAGAAGGAATAGGGTAAGTACACAACAGTGAAGTAGATGGCTTTTGGTAGCCCTGAGGACAAACTGATATTTGAGTTGGAAATCCCTGGGAAATAGTGAATCACAAATTTGCTTACAACACTAAAATGTTATACAAATCTATATCTATGGATATTCATTTGTTTTTTTCTACAAGAATCACATGGGTATTATTGGGCTAGTACAAGGAATAAAATAGTTACTTTTCTGTAGGTATGCCTTGGGGATTGAACCCAGGGCCTTGCACATGATAAGTAAACACTATACTACTGAGCTCTATCCCCAGCTCAAAAAGGATTACTTTTTGATAGACATTTTCCAATAGAATCAGGCATTACCTTGCTTTGACCTTCAAGGAATTTTAGACAAGATTGGGCAAAGATTTTAATGAATCTTTTACTACTTACATGGGATTAGCCCCTAATATTTTGATGATATCAGTAGGTTAGTTGGTCCACAGAATACAAGGGACTTTAAGTCATACTGACGTTGGATTGAGTACACAAAATGAAAACCAGAAGATCCACTTGAACTATCAGTGCTTGAGGCAGGTGTCACATAAGATTCTTGGTAGTTTAGTACAGTCCATCTGAAGAAAACTTGTTTGATAGAAAAATTTAAAAGGAATCTGTCAATAATAAGCTTGTTTGGATGTTATCACAATGGTGGAGTAAAAGTTGGCTTGTGAGAGGATTAAAGTAGTTGCACATTAGTGAAGGGGAGAGTTTGAGAGTTACTTGAAAGTTCAAACGTTCCAGTGATCAGAAAATTTGTAAGAGAGAGAAAAATAGAGATAGTACTCAGAGTTGACAGACCAGCTATTTAGAAAGCTTTGCTCTGCTCTTTGTTATGAAAGATTATTCTTTTCTATGGTTCAACAGAATCCTAGGAAATTGATAAAATCTTGCTTGGAACCCCTTTAATACCATTGAGAGACTTTGTTTATTGTTGTTAAGATGGGAAAATTAATTTTCCTGTTGCTCTTTTGCCTAAAAAACCCCCAGCAATATCTTGTAAAATGGACATTTTTTATTGTTTCTTATACCTGTGATAGATCTTATTTATCTGTTTTATTTTTAAATCCAAAAGTTTAGTTTGCAGTTGTCAAACTGTTCCTTTTTCTCTTCCTCCTCTTCTTCCTTCTTCTCCCTCTGTATTCCTTTTTTCCTGTTAAAATAGTATTAAAAGTATTCAGCCAAAGGTCAAAGTTGTGTAATCGAGTGATCTGCCATCTAGTCTTTTCTTAACATACAAAATCTGTAATTTCTGGTTTTAGGTCATCTACAAAAACATTGGAGAGGGTAGTGGAAATGTCAGCAGTCAGGCCTAATGGTGAATGTTGTTTAATGACACTAATCTATCTCTGAATTCTCTCATGGTTTCACTATTTACTCTTTGCAAGTGTTGAACCAAGGTCCAGTGTACTTGTCAATATCTCAAATATATTTTTTAAAGTAGATTTTTGCAACTTACATACCCTTTCATATTCCATTTCATTTTAGTTTATTGCATGACTCTTTAAGTCTCTTCTCATAGTTCTTCTACTAGCCTTTCCCAAGTAAACTGTTTCATTTCCTGGTGTTACACAAGATGCACTAATTGATAGGAGTTAGGGAGGCTTAGTGTCTAAATATGTCAATAAAACTTTTTTTTTTCCTTTCTATCCTGGGATCTGGGAAATCCTTAACAGTTTCATAGAGACATACACATGATTGGGGTTTGAAGTCCATGAGCCAGGCATTGTTTGCACTAGCTGCTTAAACTTTTAATGCATGTTTCAGCAGAAAGAATGAGTAAAAAATAAATGCTTAGAGGAAGAGCTTGTAAGGCAAAGGTGGGATACAAACAAGAAAAGTAGAAGCGAATTTTCCCCTTTTCTCTTCACTTTCTAGGCAGTCATTAGGAAATCCATATTGCAGTACAGAGAGTATTTGAAAGCCTTCTCATACCAATTAAGGGATGCATACAACTGAATAGTCAGAATTTCATTCCTATATGTTATAAGACTCCTTCCAAATGAGTATTTTCGTTCTTGTTTAAAAGTTCCAAAGTGTCCACTGTAATGTAAAATTGCCTTTCACCAAAGTGATATTATCCTGACTAGTGAGAGTTATGCTAGAATTATAAAAATGGAAGTCACAGTTGTCCTAATGAACACAAAGGCAAGAATGAGAATAGTTCTTAAAAGGTTTTGATAAGTTGACACAGGGGCTAAGTTTGTTTCAAGTACAGTAGTACAATGATATCTTCTGAACAAGGAACTGGCTCCATAATGAACTGGGCTAAATATATATCATCTCACTATGACTTCCTTTTATAGAAAAAAATGGCTTAAAAGACTCTTTGGTCAGATATACTATGAGATAGATGTTAAAATTAAATTTCACTAGGTAAAAAATTATAATCTAATGAAGAGTTGAAAGCCTAAAAGTAAAAACATGTTAAGTTACAGGACTAAGACTTTGCTGAATTCACTTATTAGTTCCTATAGTTCTTCCTTTTAGTGGATACTTTGGAGTATTCTATATATAAAATCATATCATCTACAAACAGTGACATTTTCACTTCTCATTTTTGAATTTGACTGCCCCCTCTTTTTCTTGATTGATTGCTCTAGTTAGGACTTTCAGCACTACCTTAAATAAAATTGGTGAAAGTGAGCATTCTTGTCTTGTTTCAGATCTTAGAAAAAAGATCTCAATTATTCTCCTTTCTCTGTAATGATAGATATTGGCTCATTGCAAATGACCTATATTATATTGAGTTGTGTTCCTTCTGTACTTAGTTTGTTTAGGGTTTTTATCATGAAGAAATTCTGAATTTCATCAAATGTCTTTTCTGTAGCTAGTGAGATGATAATAAGGTTTTTGTCTTTCATTCTGTTCATGTGGTGTAACACATTTATTAATTTGTCTGTGCTGAACTATCCTTGTATCCCTGAGATGAATCCAACTTGACCATGGTGAGTAACTGTTTTAGTGTGCTGATGAATTGGGTTTGCTATTATTGTATTGAAGATGTTTCCATCTATGTTCATCAAGGATATTGCCTATAATTTTCTTTTCTTTTTTCATGTATTTTTTTAATTAAGCAATGTTAAGGAAATCAGTTCCTGTGCTGATATTTTTTAATGTTGGGCCTACCCATTTTTTCTGGTATGTGCAGTGTCTCTGGTCTAATACCAGGGACCTGATCCACTTTAACTTGAATTTTGTGCAGGGTGAGAGATAAGGGTTTAAGTTCATTCTTCTACATATGGATTTTCAGTATTCCCAGCACCACTTGTTGGAAAGGCTAGCTTTTCTACACTGTATGTTATTGGTGCCTTTGTCTATTATGAGGAAACTTTATTTTTGTGGGTTTGTCTTGTATCTTCTATTCTGTTCCATTGATCTTCTTGCCTATTTTGGTGCATATACCATGACGTTTTTGGTACTAAAGCTCTATAGTATAATTTGAAGTCTGATATTGTGATACCTGTTGCTTTACTTCTCTCATTAAGTATTACTTTGGCTATTCTGTACTCTTGTTTTTCCAGATGAATTTCATGAATGCAAGAAACAAAATCAATAATAAATAAATGGGATGACATCAAACTAAAAAGCTTCTTCACAGCTAAGGAAACAATCAAGAGTATGAAGAGTGAGCCTCCAGAATGGGAGAAAATTTTTGCCATCTGCACCTCAGCTAGAGTGTTAATATTTAGAATATATAAAGAACTCAAAAAACGGAACACCAAAAAATCCTCCCAAATATCTCAATTGATAAATGGGCAAATGAAATGAACAAACATTTTAGAGAAGAAAAAATTAAAAAGGCCAACAAATACATGAAAGAAAAAGTTCCACAGCTTTAGCAATTAGAGAAATGCAAATTAAAACTACACTGAGATTCCAACTCACTCCAGTCAGATGGTGATTATCAAGAATACAAGTAAAAGTAACTATTGTTGAAGATGTGAGAAAAAAAAAGGTTCATTCATATGTTCTTGATGGGACTGAAAATGGGTACAATCTCTCTGGAAAGCAGTATGGAGATGCCTCAGAAAACTTGGAATGGAACCACCATTTGACTCAGTTATCCCACTCCTCAGGATATTTCCAAAGGAGTTAAAATCAGCATACTAACTTGACACAGCCACACTAATGTTTATAGCAGCTCACTTCACAATAGCTTAGCTATGAAACCAACCTGGCTGCCCTTCAAGAGATGAATGAATAAAAATGTTGTGCTATATATACACAATGGAGTATTACTCTGCTAGAAAGATGTCTGACATTTTCCAGCAAATGGATGGTTCTGGAGACTGTCATGCTAAGTGAATGAAGTAAGCCAGTTCTCAAAAACCCAAAGGAGGAATGCTTTATCTTATAGGTGGAAGTTAACCCACAATAAGGGGGGGGCAAGGGGAAGAATAGAAGTGCAATAGATTAGACAATGGAGAATTGAGGGAATGGAGGGGGGATACATTAAAGAAAGATAGTGGAATGAATCTGACATAGTTTTTCATATATTTGTAAATATATGAAAACATCACAGTAAATCCTACCACCATATACATCCATAGATTGGGGCTCTAACTAGAATAAGATATATTCCATACTTGTATACTTACATCAAAATGGATTCTACTGTCATGTGTAAATAAAAAACAAAACAGAATTAAGAAATGCTATAGGAAAAAAATGTGAAAAGCAATAGTATTGTTGTATCCAAGTATAAATAATCTGAAATAGAAATCAAGAGTACAATCCCATTTACAATAGCTATAAAAAATCAAATACTTTGGAATCAATTTAACCAAAGGGTGAAATTTTCTAAATGTAAATTATACATGTTGATGAGATAAATTGAAAAAAACAAAATAATGGAAATATAAGTTAATGGATTGGAAGGATTAATACTGTCAATGTCAATACCTAAATAAATCTAAAATTTGAGTTCAATCATCATCAAAACATCAATAATCCTTTTTACAGAATTAGGAAAAAACATCCTAAAATGTACAAGAAAGCATAAATAACTGTAAATACCCAAAGCCATATTGATTTCACTACTCTACTTTGAAATTTGCTATATAGCTGTGGTAATCAGAACAGCCCTGAATTGAGATTAAAAAAAAAAAAAGGTGTAAGACCAATAAAACAGGCTAGAAAGACCAGAAGAAAACATATTGACAGCCAAGTGATTTTTAACAATTGTGCTAAAAACATACATTATTTGAGGCAAAAGATATTTTTAACTTGTTTAAAATATTATGCAATGTGCACATGTATCAAAATATTATGTTGCCCCACAAATATATGTAATTTGTTGTTTTTATGTATTAGTTAAAATAAATCTAATTTAGACTTTTAAAATAACAGTATAGGACTGAATGAAATACTTAGAATTCAGATTCACAATAGACTTTTCTTGTGTCTCAGAAAATTTGGCTTTGAGTAGATGGGTTCTGAGAAAGTGTTAGATGGTCATATTATTACTTGGTTGAATGTATTGGTCTAAAAAGTGAATCAGATGAATTTTGGTGAATTTCTTCTACTTGTGTTGAAGCCTACCAGCCACACATGACCAGGAACACACCTGTAGTCAAAATCTGCTGCATCAAGAGAGGAGGAATCCATGAGCAACCTTGGGAATCACTTGGTGTGGTGAAGGAAAGTCCTTTGAGCTTGTGCTGGAAGATTCTATAGTTTGGGGAAGCAAAAGCCAGATTTTCATTGAATGGTTTCAAGTGAGGATAATACAATGTTTGGGTATTTTAAAATATATATACAAAGCAACCAATATTGCCCTCAGAAAATTTAAAAAAAATAAACTGTAGCAAATCTGAACAATATAATGTTACTCAGTTCTGAAAAGAAATGAGTTATCAAGCCATGTAAAAACAGGAAGCAAACCTGAATGCATATTACTAAATAAATGCCAATCTGAAGAGGCTATATATTGTAGAATTCTTACTATATGACATTCTGGAAAAGACAAATCTGTGGAAACAATAAAAATATTAGTAGATTTATTGTTTAAGGATGAGAGGGAAATAGGCAGAATACAAATTTTCAGATAGTGAAAATACTCTGAAGGATACTACACTGTGAATGCATGCATGTCATTATACATTTTTCCCATCAAAGAATATAACACAATAAAAGTAAACTGTAGTATAAACTATGTGATTATGGTGTGTCTTATATACTTCATCAAGTGTATTAACTGTCCTATTCTGGTGGAGTTTCTGACAAAAAAAGATGTAGTTAAGCACTCCTAAGTTCAACATAAATAAATAGATAGATAAATAAATAGATAGGGAAAGGCTACATAGGAAATCTGTTCCTTCTGCTCAATTTTGCTGTGAACCATAAAAAAAAGGAAGAACCTCTTCACTTTCTTTTAAATTTATTTTTGTCCTTTTTAGTTATACATAACAATAGGATGTATTTGGACATATTATGTGTACATGGAGTATAAAATCACCTTCTTGTAGTTGTGCATGAAGAAGCTCTTCTAAAAACTAAAATATAGGGCTGGGGATGTGGCTCAAGCGGTAGCGCGCTAGCCTGGCATGCGTGCGGCCCGGGTTCGATCCTCAGCACCACATACCAACAAAGATGTTGTGTCCACCGAGAACTAAAAAATAAATATTAAAAATTCTCTCTCTCTCTCTCTCTCTCTCTCTCTCTCTCTCTCTCTCTCTCTCTCTCTCTCTCTCTCTCCCCTCTCTCACTCTCTCTTAAAAAAAAAAAAAAAGTTAAAAACTAAAATATAACTTGGTTCAGTGGCACACACCTGTAATCCCAGATACTCAGAAAACCCAGACAGGTGGACTACAGGACCCTATCTCAAAATAAAATATTTTTTTAAAAAAACTGGAAACATAACACAATGGTACAACATCCCTGGATTCAATTGTCACTACTGCCAAGAAAAATAATACTACTAATGAAATTTTAAAAATTATAATAAATATAAAATTAAGACTTTTTTAAAAAGTTCAAAATTTATATTCAGAAGATTGGGAAGATTGAAAAGAAAGTAGACTTTTCGTGGAAAAAATAAGAAATGATTTATTTAATGAAAGGACAAGCAATTTACATATTTTTGTGTAAAATATGTTACAAAGTTTCCTTGGCTTGTGTCAGAAAGAGTAGCCTTCATTTTCCTTGTTTATCAGAAAGGTATATATTTCTTAAAAATCACACAGTATTTTCATCCTTCTGCATATATTATAGGTATAGATAAATTTTCGTCTATACTTATTTTTTTTGTTAACATAAACCCTTTATGTAAAATGCAGTATGAAACTGTCTAACACTGGGGCTGGGGTTGTGGCTCAGTGGTAGAATGTCTACCTAGCGCGTGCAGGGCCCTGGGTTCAATCCTCAGAAACACCTAAAAACAAATAAACAAAATAAGGGTATTGTGTCCAACTACAGCTAACTAACTAAATATTTTTAAAAAATTGTCTCACACTGAATTTCTCATTACTTATTAATTCCTTTATTTACTCTTACCATGTGCCAAATACTGTGTAACTTTAGAAAACATAATAAACAACAACATAAAAATTCTTCTAATGAAGTTTCTGTGCAGGCATTCCAGTGAAAAAGGAAGCAAGCCATCAATAACAAAGCATATCATGGATAATAGCAAGCCGTCAGCCTGGGTTTTGGTAGTGGCTTGCTATTTCAAAGGATCAGCAGGAATGGTTTCTCTGAGTTGGTGATTTTGAGCAATAATCTGAGCAAAGGAGGAGAGTTCGTCTTTGAAGATCTAATGGAATAGATAGTGTTGCCAGCAGAAAAGACCAGGATAAAGGTCAGGATGGAGACAGACAGAATAAGATAGGAGTGTTAGGAGATGGAGTCAGGGAGATAAGCAGGTACTAGATCACACAGGGACTTGTAAAGCATGATACAGAGTTTGGCTTTTCTTCATTGTCATGAGGGATTATGGAAGGTCATGAGAGTTTTTGAGAAGGATCTTGACATAATCTGATTTATTTTTCAATAGATGATTCTGTTCACTGTGTGTAAAATTGGCAAGATTTTCTAAGTGAAAGCAAGGAAAAGAAGCAGCTGCGGTGATGAATGTGAGAGATGACAGTGAGTCATCAGACATACTTGCGGTCTAGGTAAGACTTGAGGCTAGAGTCCCTGGCTGTTGCAGGTGGATTTGGTGTAGTGGATGTAGCAGTTGCACAGAAGAGTCTGGGATAATCCTTGTGTTTTAGGCCAAAGAAGCTGAGTGAATCATGGAGCTATTTCATGATGGGGTTAAACTAGGAAAGAATAGGGAAAATCAAGAGATTTATTTTGGAAGTGTTAAGTCCAAAATGCTTCTTGGACATCTATATGTAGCTACATATAGAGAGTCAAGCAGGCTTGAGATAGATAGGAGGAGGACCAGAGATATGTAGGAGGCATAGAGGGTGGTTGGGAATGAAAGCCATGAACAGAGGAGCTCATATAGGGCACAAGTGTAAATAGATACAAAAAGAGAACTAAGTTAGGGGGCACTCTGAAAGATAACAGTCCAGACAAGGAAAAGTTTTCAACAAAGGGCAAACAATGGAGCATATAGTGAGGTGGAAAATAATCTAGTGATTGTAATTTCCTGAAAGCAAATTGAGACATGGTTGTGACTGAGGGCATGATCAAAAGAGTCCAGTATTCCTCTCTGAGCTGCTGTAAGGAACTTTAAATAGAGATGTTCAAAGTATTGCTTTCTGTGCAAGCAAAATAATACATGCTATATGTAACTCATTTTCACTTAAATTTGCTAATAGAAACAATAAATTAATTAATTCATATGAGTTTTATATGGATAAATGTTTGATTAGTTGAATTAAGAAATGATCATTAAAAATAAGAAAAAGTTGTAAAGTCAGATCCCCTTGAATCTTCTCTGTATCAGCCTTCCCGTATTCCTTACAGTCTATCTATAGTTTGCCAAGTGATTTTATATTTTCAATTTAAATAATAGAAAATAAAGTATACTTACAATTAACAAGTTTTAAATTATTTGTTATTTTGTGAAAGTCTTTATTTAAAAGAATCTGAGCCAGGTGCGGTGGCATATGCCTGTAATTCCAGCTGCTTAGGATGCTAAGGCAAGAGGATAGCAAGTTCAAGGCCAGTGTCAGCAACTTAGAGAGACCACTGTCTCAAAATAAAAATATAAAAAAGAGATGGGGATGTACTTCAGTGGTTAAGTGATGCTGGATTCAATTCCTGGTATTAAAAAAAAAAGAAAAGAAAAGAAAAAAAGAAAAATAAAAGAAAAGAAAAAGGAAAAAGAAAAAAATCTGATATAGGTTAATTCTGAGCTTTATAATTTACCTGTTAGTACTAAGATTTCCTCCCTGAAGTAAGAAAGTATAAGGTAAATTCTTGGTCATCATGACAATGCTTTGATAACTATCTTCACGTTTTCTTCTCTAAAAAAGAAAATACAATTTTAAGTATTATAGGAAATAAATGACTTGTTCATAATAGAATTTGTAACATTTCCCTTTTAAATGGGGCTATCCAAATGGACAATGGTTATATGATTGAGCAGGAAAGAACCCTGTCTGCCAGTTTCTGATTTGATGTATCCCTCACTTACAACTCAAATATACAACCTAAGTTTTCAAGTCTAAGGAATTTCTGTGGCAAGGAGTTTGTCACTGTTAAATGTAGGCTTATTTCCACCATTCATATTTTTATTTTGTGTCTATATTATAAATAAGCTGAAAGATGCTTTTTCTAACAAAAATGTTTCATGTCAAATTCTCCCAGAACCATTTGGGAATGTCATTGAATAAACTAATAGTAGGCTTCCAAGCCAAGAGTAATTATGTTACATTGCTCTTTTTTGGCAGGGAGCTATTTTTTCCTGTAAATGAGGCACTTTAACATAAGCACACTTTTACACTGTAAAGTGGAGGAGGATTTGATGCAGATGTCTTTTAGGTGAGACACAAGATCATATTTTCCCACTTCTAGATTAATGTAACAAAGTGATCAATCAATCAATTAATCTATCAACTTGCTTTTCTGATAATCACTGTAGCAGATAGCAATCAAAAATGGAAACATATACCCTTGAAAGCTGGGCTGCTCTTGATGGCTGAGCATTTTGCGACATTTTATATTCAGAAATCACTTTAAAAATCATTCATACTAGTGTTTGCTTTAAGCCAAATGTTGAGGAAATTTATTTCTTTGATTGCCATTTTTAGAGGAGCAAACTGGTTCAGGAAGGTTAAACTTGTCAAATATGGTTAGCAACTTGGTGGTAAAAGTGGAGCTAACAGTCTAGTCTGTAGGCCATCTATTTTACCATAGGTCACTATAATAGATGTGCTTCTTTAATTTCTCATTTCCCCAGAAGAGAAATTTGAAGACATCGTTCAAGTTTATGTAGTTGATTTACATACTGTGATAGTCAAGAAAAATCCATTTTGTAAACTGGTATCATTTTAATGCTTATGTATCTATCTAGGAATATCTACCATCTATAGGGGAAAAAACTAAGTGCTTTAAATACATATTTCATATACATAAATATTTTTAATATAGAGTTTGATTTGAAGTCCATAAGTTATCCTCAGGAAACAGACTAATTATGGTTAATGTGCATTGATAGTTTATAACAAAGCATGCAGGATACCAAGCACTTAAGGGACCTTATTTGAATCTCATTAAGCACTATGAAGCAAGTACTATTGCTCTTATTTAAAAATGAAGAAACTTAGAAAATATACAATTTCCTAAAGGTCACAGAAGACAGGAGTTAGAGACAGGACATCACTAAAGATGTGTTTATTGCTCTGAAGTCCATGTTCCTAAGCTTTACATGATATTGCTTCACTCCATAATCTACTCCTTTAGGTAAATAGCAGGCTCTACTTACCCTAACTCCACTTTTCTTTCTTTGTACAGTTGTCAGCAAGTTGATTGCATTTTTCTTATTAATTAATTAGTACATATTATCAAAGAAAAGAATAAAAATATTGGAAGACTCCCTTAGAGTTCATTATTGTTAATGTTGTTATCTGTCCCAGTAAGACTTCCTATTACCTGACATCAAATAAAAATGACCATGAGATGAAAATGTTCATAAAAAGAGAATAATCGAGTGACTCTAGGTGAAGCCTTGGCTACTAACTGTATTAGAATCTTTCTCACCCTCATTTCCCAGGATGGGTGTTAGTGCTCATGTGTAAGATTGACTGAATGCTAGTTAACCCTACATAGCCCATTGGTTTTAAATTGTAAAATAGAATTATAAAAACTAGACTGTGGACATGAAAAGTTCAAATGGTGATAAGTAAAACTCTGGGTTAAATTGTCCTTTGTTTAATCTTAAATGGACAATTTTTCAAGCATTGCCAGTATTGGTGTAGTCTGCCACTGTCCCCATATGGGTTATTATTTTACTTTTTTTTGCCTACATAGATTAAATTAGATTTATCTCTTAATTATAAACAAAGGGATTCAATAGTTTGGGATGTCAGCAGAAGAAAGTCATATCTTTATTGATTAGAGTGGACTTGGCCTGAAGTCACACATGGGGTTCCAGGAGAGGGAGTACTGGGTTGGGAAAAAGCAATAATTTTAGAAGTCAAAGGGACAGATGTTCTAAATTTGACTTGACCCCTTTGTGACCTTAGCTGTGCTGCTTCTATGAAATTTGATTTCAAATAATGTGTTACTGCCCCTGGCACAGTGCTTAGCAATTAGTAGGCTACTTAATGATGTGACTACATGTACCATTATGTCAACATTAGAGTGTAGAGTTGAACTAGCATGCCTGGACACACTTCCTTAAGCTTGTATATGTTATAAATAGTGGTAAGATATTTTATGTGCTCTTTTTTTATGAAGATACATGCATAGTGTAATCAGTAAATTTCCAGCTCATAGAAGAAGGTTTACCACCGTTCTTCTCATGATATATTAAAAGGAAGTATAATCACTCTCCAGTTTGTAGAAAAAGTGTATTCAAAATGAGTAAGAAAATATTTTTTATGCTTTTATAAAGCCTTTTGAGATACATTAAATGATGCCCATTTAGATAGCTAACAAAATATTGGCTATGATGGTATTGATGACCTTCATCTTTTGCTTAATCAATAATTAATTGTTTCAAAACACTATATTGAAGAAAATATGCTATATGCTGATTATAAACTTGTTTTTACACAAAAGGGTACTTATGTATATATACAATAGTATGATAGATATAGCATGAGCCATATCAGAAATAGAGTCCAATAAAAGACGCATCTTTGGAAGATTAAAAATTTTCCATACCTTCAAAAATAATAGTAATATATTTATTCAATTTGCAATCTGTATTGAAACTGAGTGCAACACAGAGTCAACCTGGAAAATACTGCTTGGGAAAGGATTTGTTCTCTGTATTGTAGTAAACAATTAAGTTCTGACCTCAAATTTGCATTTCCCAACAAAGCAGAAAGAATTTCAATTAATCATACTAACCATTCTTATAGTATACTTTTGGAAACTTTTACTAATTATGCATACTGCTTCCCTCTGCCGCTCTTACAAAGCTTCCAAAAATTTTTATTTTCTGCTCACATATACTACTCTTCCTGAAAGGAAATTTTCTTCTAGTTGATAAAGTTATCAATGATGCACAATATATTAGATATTAGTGTGAGGTGCAATTAAGAATTGGTGATAAATTTGGTGATAAATAAATTGTTAATAAATTGTTAAGGGACCTCATTTGAATGCACAATGTCCTTGTAGATTATCACTCTGGTCAGTGATCTACTTATTTCAGGTAGTTAATTCTTCTTTGATAGGAAGGACTAAGATGTCCCTAAGCTGGTGTATATATCATTTAAGGTAACACTAATTGCTATAACAACAACAAAATATTTATTGACTTCTCATAATAAATATTTATTTCATAATTGGTGGGTAGATCACATCCAAATGAAATCTAGCCTCCTTTCTTCTTAGGATTCAACAACTTTCTAAGAGCTCAGATCCTCTGAATCCAGCCTACAGATGTAGAAGAATAGGAAGACACCCACTTTAAATCACTTTGTTAGAAAGTAACATATTATTCTGTTCCTATTCCTTTGTTATAAGCAAACAACAGTGCCTCACATGGATGTAATTGGGAGCAGGGATGGCAGAAGCTAGGTCTATGGTTCTTCCAATTGGCAGGTCTACACTATGAAAAAGGAGACTATTGTTGTATTAAAAGATTGTCTTTGCCAAAGGGTACAATGTTGAGGTGGAAGTGGCATGAACCAATTAGGAACATAGCAGTGGGCTCTCCAGATTGTGAAAGGATGATCATGTATATTGTTATAAAAGTAAGAGCTCAGAAGAGGCAGTCACTAATGTCAAATATGATTCAATCAGAAAATATTGAGGACCAAATGCTCAGCATTTTATCATTTAAGTGGAGAGAATTCAGTTTAGCAAAAAGCATGTAGCCTCTGCTATAAAGAAACTTCCAATTCTGTGGGAGGCAGACACATAATCAATCAAGTTATTACAGTGAATGATTAATTTTTACATTTTGAATTCTAGGATGATTCTGAACTAGATTGGGAAAATTCTGAGCAAATTGATCTTTTATCCTATCAGACAGTTGTTTTAACAATACTGAATACTGTTAATAGAGCAAGAGATGAGTTGGTGAAAAGCTAGAAGTAGCCCAAATCTCAAAGAGCTGATATATCTGTAACTTTATGAGTTGGGAATAATTTCCTTTTTTGTTTTTGTGGTGTTGGGGATTGAACCCAGGGCCTTATGCATGTGAGACAAGCACTCTACCAATTGAGCTATATCCCCAGCCTGGGAATAATTTCTAAATTGATGGACAGCTGGTTTAAGTTTGAGGTAACCCATAATGATAGTACAGACAGAAGTGATACCTTATTGTATAAGACTCTTCACATAAGATTATTATTTTACAGGTTTTTAGAAGGTATTTCAATAATAAGTTTTATGAAAATTAATACAAGATTAATAAACAGTTATTTTGGAAAACAATATTTTTTTCATATCCTTCAGTAAAAAACAAATATAGAAAATGAAATTAAAATGAATATTTTAAACTACTTCGGGGGACCTAAGACTAAATTAAAGATGGACTAAGAATTTCACTGAGGGAATTTATCCAGATTAATTTGATTAAATCTAAATCTTCAGGTATGTGTGGTTTAATATAACTTTAAAGACAACTTTGTAGCCAACATCTGATTTCTTTTTTGTTGATTCCAGTGCTGAAATCTGAATTAGGTTTCATCTTTCTATTTAAATGCAGATGCAGGCTCTCCACCTGAGGTGGAAACATCATTTCTTTTGACTGAAATACTAATATATAGGGAAGTTTCATTTACATGAATATTCTTTCTCAGGACAGGAGGCCTTTTCTTGTGATATCTAGAATATTCATTACAATAATTTTGTAGCCATCTCTACTTACTTCATCTTTGTGTGCTATAATTTTATGTGCTGAGTAATGGAGATAAATACAAATTAAACTTTCAGTGGGCAATGGAAAAGTGTGAGGGAATTTTAAAATAGAAGTGGTGAATTAAATAGCACCGAGTGACCAAATCAAAATTGAAATGGAGGATGCTTAAAAGCTAGGTGCATTAATATACTGACAGAGATATAATATGTAGAACCATTTTATGCCTTTTCCTTTCATCTCTCTTTTTTATGCTTTAAAAATTGGATCCTGCAAAGAGTGTTTTAAAATATAGAGCCTTGGGTGATGTATGCCAACTCATCTAATGTGTACCTGAAAAGCTGCTATACTTATCCCCAATGTGGAGATTTATAACACAGAGGAAATCAAAAAGTGAAGATAAATCATTGTATAATAGTAGTATTAGCATCTTATTAAATGATTTCTTATTGTATTGAATAATACCAAAAAAAGATAGTCCCATTTTAGTGAGATGATTTTGGCCAATTCCAAAGCTATGAGAATCGAAGTCCAATTATATATGTATAAAATAACTATCTTTGCTTGGCTAATGCATGTGAGCAAAATGTAAAGTAAGACAACAGCATTCACCTCAGTTATTTAATAGAAAATTTTATGAAGTTATTCTTTAAATGTATTTTCTCAGAAGAATTTCATCTGGAAGAATATTATTTATAGAAAGTTGCAGAGTTTATTATTACCAAGATTTAAACATTTGCATTCATTTATTAATAAAAACTTGAGAGTAGGTTGTCTTCTATGTTTAGTTACTGGAAATCTAGAGGCTAAACTACAAGTCTCTGAATCACGTAGCCTACAAACTATATAAAGGAGCAAATATTCACTGTAGGGTATTTTATAATCTTTAATTTGAAACATGTAAATCTGAAACATTCTAACCTATGTTTCCCTGATACCACCTTCATCTATTTGTTGTTATTTCTCTGATATTTCCTTCCAGGTTTCCCTAGGGACTTTGTTTCTTTTGGTAGTATTACATGTCATGTAAACTATGTATGCTTGTCATACTGCACTGTCCCTGACTGATGCTATCCACCCTTCATTCATCATTTCTCTCAGGGATTGTATTGGTAAGCTTCTTGTCACTCTGACCAAACTACCTGAAAAGAAAAATTGGAGGAGGAAAATTTTATTGTGGGTTTATGGCTTCAGAGAATCAGTCCATGGATGGCCAATTCCATTGCTCTGGACCCAATATAAGGCAGAACATCATGGTGGAAGAGCATGGAAGAAAAAGCTAGTTACTCATGATAGCCAGGAAGCACAGAGAGCTAGAAGAGCCAGGGACAAACATGTAATCCCCCAGGGCACTCACTTCCTCCAGCCTTGCTCCACCTCCCTACAATTACCACATAGTAATGGATTTAAATTATTAATCCACTCAATAGATTAATCCACTGATTAGGACCTAGCTCTCGTAACCTAATCATCTCACCCCCTGTATTAATACAGGAGTTATTGGTGAACACCTCATACCCAAACTATAAGAAGAATTATCAAACTTTAATGTGCATAATAATCAGGTAGGCACTTGTGATAAAGGTAGATTTAGTAGATATGGTTCGAGTCCAGGAATTTTAACAGGAACTCCTGGTGATTTGATGTGGTTCACCTGGAATCATACTTTGAAGAACATTTGTCTATGAACTGTCAATATCCCCTATCTATTGGTGAAGCCCATATCTTTTTTTCTGGGCTTCCCTGACATACAGCTAACTACCTGTTAGACATTTCCTCTTGGTTGTTGCAATTGAAAACCACCCCCTATCATAATGCAGTGGTCCCAGTTATTATTCATATATGCTCTGTTTTTGAGAATGTTATCTTAACTCCCTAATAATATAATAGATTAGAAATCTGGGTGTTATCCTTGGCTCTTCCTTTTATTTTATCTTTTTTATCTGATTAGTTAGAAAATACTGTTGATATCAACCCTTAAAAAGATTCTGAAATTGCTTTCGATTCTCCTTAGACTCTAATATCACTACCGATTCCTAATCATACAATAATTTTCTATATTGATTCTAAAACTTTTTCTGATTCCCTCAAATTAAATCTATACTTCACACTGTAAACTAACTGAAATTACTAGAAAACCAATCACAGAAAAATAGGTGAATACATTAAAAAATCATTTCTGTAGTCATAAATCCATGCATGACTGAGCTCCCCACTATCACTCTTCAATCTCTGTCTTGCTCCTCTCCCTGTACCCCAGTGAATAAAAATGTAGTCAATCAAATTTACACTTTAATTTTTTTTTAACCTTCTTGTCTATCCGAGTTTATAGGGCTGCTATAACAATATAGTATAAACTGAGGGTCATAATCCATAGAAGTTTCTTATAATTCTGAAGATTGTGAAGTTCAAGATGATGACATGGTATCTAGTGAAGGCCTGGCTTTCTGTTCATAGACGCATCTTTTCACCATGTCTTCACATGGTGGAAGGTGTGAGAGGTTTTTCTCTCACATCTAACAGCACTAATCTTATTTATGAGGACTGTACCTCAAGACTTTCACCTCCCAAAGACCTCACCTCCAGTTATGATAATTTTCAAGATTAGAATATTGAGATGGAATGGTTTTTTTTGGAGAGTAGGTACCAGGGATTGAACACAGGGGAGTTTAACCACTGAGCCACATCCTCAGACCATTTTTATTTTTTATTTGGAGACCGAGACCTGCTAAATTGCTTAAAGCGTAGCTAAGTTGCTGACACTGGCTTTGAACCTGCAATACTCTTACCTCAGATTCCTGAGTCGTTATGATTCTGTAATGTGCCATTGCTTCCAGCCTCAATATATGAACTTTTACACAAACATTCAGGTGTTAGCATGGTTTTGCATGTGCTATGTACCCTTTACCTAAACTTGCCATTTATCACTTGTGAAGCTTATTCAACTACATGTCATGCCCTTGGTGAAAGCTCGCTTAGATAGGAAGTTCAGCTTGAATCCATTTCTGCACATAGTAGGATTGCCTGATTTACCACATTTATTATATTTCCCATAAAATATTCGGTATGAGCTTATATTAAAACTAATTTTTGTTTATTTGAAATTGGAATTTACCTGTGAATCTAGGGTCATGTCAGGAAACTCCTATATTTACCCATTTATCAGAACAGTTAAATTTTTTATTTTTGTTTATTTATTTATTTGTTTGTTTTGCTATTTGTTTCTATAACTTTATAAGCTGTAAATTCCTATAGTCCTAAAATGCAGGAAACCCATCTCTATTTTTCTACATTGTGTCATTAACACTTTGAATAGTGTTATTTTTTGGAAGCCAACAAATATATGATAAAAGAATGAAATGATGTACTCAATATTCAAACCTCACTATTTCCATTTTTCCACCACACTTATTGCTTATAACTCATAGCAATAGAAAATTGCATCTAGTAAATGTGAATACTTGTTAAATATAAAAAATACCATTTAATCCTTAACAGAAATAAGGATTTCATACTATAACAAGACCTATGAATAATTTTACTTTGAATATAATTTATTAGTCTACAAT
Source organism: Ictidomys tridecemlineatus (assembly GCF_052094955.1). Taxonomy (NCBI): domain Eukaryota; kingdom Metazoa; phylum Chordata; class Mammalia; order Rodentia; family Sciuridae; genus Ictidomys; species Ictidomys tridecemlineatus. The sequence goes on from NC_135487.1 coordinate 57,152,312, forward strand.
AAACATAATTAAGAGAATCATTCTGTGAACCCAAAGCTCTACTAGACCAGTTTTCTCAGAAATACAAAAAAGTGCTGAACAATAGTATAGACTGTCATTTTTAGAGCTTATTTGAATTGACAAAGAAGACTTTTTTTTAATAAGAGAGAGAACATTTTAAAAAGAAACAGTTTGTACTCAGAAAAATAAATAGTTCTCCATTTTCAATTTTTCAAATCCTTAACCAAATATGTTCTTTGAAAAAAGAGATATTGTAACAGTGTTTTGGATCTAGACTTTTCTATATATTGTGATTTAAAACAATGATCTGGATATTCTGAGTAAATCATAAAAAATATAAAATACCAGTATCAATTATAGGTCCATTAAAACAAAGCTTTACATAATTGATTCTAGTAGCAATTGATCTCCAAATGTCACAAGATGCCATGGGGCTCTTAGAATTGATGATGGATAGCAACTTTAGTAACATTAGGCACAGATAATGCAAGCAAAAACAGCATCTGTTACATGATAAGTTGTTATTGGCATATGAAAATAGCTGTAAAATGATATTTTGAGATGAGTTGGGAAATGTATATTCCCCCACCCCTAGACGCATTAACAAGCAATGGAATAAGTAATCAAGAACAAAGATAATAATCAGTCACATTTATTCACTGAACAAAGGTTTACTTAGGCCTGACTCTGTACCTGACATTAATATTCTCTACATAGAATATGAAATAGGTTAAAAAAGGGGGGGCGGGTGGCAGGTAGCTTTTGACTCAACAATGGCAATTATTCCCTCATTGGTGATTGATAATTCCAATATTTGCATTATGAACACTGAAGGCCACTGAGCCTCTGTTTTGAGTTCAGTGCTTTCATCAGCAAAACAAATTAGTTTACCTCTGCTTAGGTGACAGTCCACATTCAAGCCACAGGCTAGTGCTATAATGTTCCCTGGCAACCTTCCATCCACCATCTCTTTTTAGGCTTCCCTCCCCTGGCTCCTCCTTGCCTTTGTGTTACTACTGTCCTTTCATGGAGGCTTCTTTGTGTGTGTGTGTGTGTGTGTGTGTGTGTGTGTGTGTGTGTGTGTTGTTGTTGTTGTTCTCATTTCCCTTATTTTGGTACTGAAAGTCAAAGAGACAAGCATGTTTTCCTCCTTGCTCATAGTTGGAACGTACAAATTATTTCAACTGCTCCTTAAAAAGTGTACAGATGTAAAAGTCAAAATAACAATGGCAGATTCTATCAAAGCCAAAGCCACTCAAATCACTCACTCACCACTATTCCTCTTTGTACACATATTTGGGTCTCTTACGCATTCTTGTCACTAAATAATTTGACTTATTAAATATAGCCTCTCTGCTTCCTGACTCCTATTCCCATCATCATGATTTTAATATTTGTGCAAGTGAAACATTTAAGTTCCTGTCCTCTTGATTCCTTTGTTTTTTTTTTTTTTTGCCTCTTGTGAACATTTCTTTTTTACTTTTTCTTAGCTTTTCACTTTCCACAGAGACAAGCTATCTTCAGATGTAGTCTTCACTAGAAACTGCTCTACTTTTTAATTCTTTATTCCCCAAATTGCCTTCTTCAGACATATTTATCTGCTCTTTTAGATATCATTTGTTTCATGACTTTGAATAAATTATTCTAGCCAGGTGTGGTAGTGTGTGCCTGTAATCCTAACTACTCAGGAGGCTGAGGCAGGAGGATTGCAAGTTCAAAGCCAGCCCCATAATTTAATGAGACCCTGATTTGAAATAAAAAATAAATAAATAAAAAGGGCTGGCAATATAGTTCAGTGGTAGAGCCCTCTTGGGTACAATCTTCAATAACAGAAGCAAAACAAAACAAAACAAAACAAAAACACTGCTATAACTATAATTCAGCTGGCCATGTGACTCATATTTGTCTTCCACTATCTACATGCCCCCCTCTCAATCTTCTGTTTTCCAGTTTGTTTTAATCACTCTATTGTAAACACCAGGAGCTTGCCACTTTCCTTTTGTCTCACTAATTCATCAGTTTCCCCACCCTGTATAATTCATGCATTTGAAAACCACATAATCATTTTGAGATGACTGGTATCACTTTGAACAGAACCATTGTGAAATGTGCTGGTATTCTTCCACAACTCAATCATTTATGCAGCAACTACATATTGGTAAACCTGTTTGCACTAAAAGCTCCTTTAGGTGACAGTTATGAGTGAAAAATTCAAAATAGATCTTGCTTTTATGTGGCTTATATTTTATTGAGGTCTCATGAGAATTGTAGATAAAAACAAAGTAAAGAAATAAGCATTTGGTGAATACCCAATAGTACAAATGTTGCTTATTCACTGGGAGCCATTACTATCTGTCTGGAAAAATATTAAAAAATAATAGAATAGAATAATGGTGTAGAAGGTCCTAGGGGGGAACTTATAGAAGCCCTATAAGGCCTCCTTGACAGGGAAACATAGTTTGTGAGACTTGAATGGTGGAGTACAGATAGAAGAAACCTGTAACCTTCTTCTTTCATAGTAAACTAATGTCATTACTTCATATACTTCATGCAACATTTAAAAAATAAAGACTATCTAGTGTAAAGTATTTGCCTCAACTTTGCACTGTAGAGCCTATCATATTTTTCTTTTTCTTTTTTTTTTTTGAGAGAGAGAGAAAAATTTCTTAATATTTATATTTTAGTTTTTGGTGGACACAACATCTTTATTTTATTTTTATGTGGTGCTGAGGATCAAACCCAGCGCCCCATGCATGCCAGGCGAGCACGTTACTGCTTGAGCCACATCCCCAGTCCCAAGCCTATCATATTTTTCATCTAACCTACTACTCTGATACTTTTCTTCAGTTTTTCCTTCTTTAGTTATAATCTGTATGTCTAATGTCCTCAATAGCTTCATCTCCATTAGATCATTCAAAATTTAACATCCAAGCATACGCAAATGTTTCCTAATTCAAAATAAAAAATTTTTCCTTAGCCCCTTCTGTCTCTCCACTTGCATTCCCACGCCATCCCACCACCCAGTATATTTGCCTTGCAATCATTAATAGTCTCCATGTTTAAATTTTTGAGCATTTTAGTCATCTCCAATATTAACATCTCAGCAGCATTCTAAGAAGATTAACACTACATACTAAAATAAACAGTGCACTTATTCTCTCCTCTAATCCTCACAAATACATGTTTTTTTCCATACAGTAGTCTGTCAGTATCTGTGGGGCATTGGTATCAGGACCCTCTCAGGTATCAAATTAGGTAGATGTTCACTTCTGTTATATAAAATAACAGTGTTTTCATACTACCTGTGCACATCTTGCTGTATATTTTAAGTCATAGCTAGTTTACTTATGTTACCTGATACAGTGTAAGTGCTATGTAAACAGTTATTATAGTGTGTTGTTTAGGGAACAATAACAAGAAAAACTGTGTGTGTTAAGTATAGAGGCAGTTTTTTAAATATTGATTTATGGTTAGTTGGATTCACAGATGTAGAACCTATGGAGACAGGTGTTGAGTAGCTTTCTAATATCATAACTCACTCTACATCAGATATTTTCTCTAGCATTAGTTCTCTGAATAATTAAGAAAAACTCTGTGTTGAAAATAAAATATCCTAATCATAGTGAAGTTTAAAGGTGTATATTCATCAAAAATATTACTCACATCCCACATTACACAATAAATCTCTGTGTAAGCCTGTACATATACACCTTTCTTCTAAGATATTTCAGTAATATACATGCAATGTATACATTATATATAATAATTTAAAGCTAGTGATGTACACAATGGCTGATATAATTTGTGTCTGTGTTCTTATGACCTTTTAGCTTTTCAGTATTATTTATGGAAATGTTTCTTCCAGAGTTTTCTGAATTAAGCTTTTCGCCTACTTCAGCTCTCTCTTGCTGATCAGAAAAAAAAAAAAAAAAAAAAGGCTTCTGCAGCATTCAAATTAGTACAGGATTTTCTAAGCAATTCAAATCCAGAAGCCAAGAAAGGAATAAAAAGTTGAAAATAATTGACAAATATTTTAAAGTAAGAAACTTCTTATGTTCATGACATTTTCAATGACTGATTTTTTTTTCAGAATATTGAAAATGCAAAGTAGATAATTTCTTTCAACATTCTGTTCTAAATTAAATAAATTTTCAAAGAAATCTCAGTATGTTTGTTTTTTAATGCCTCTTTCTCCATCAACTAATGCTATTTTTGTAGCCCAAAGCAGGCTTTTGAACAGTGTAGTGTAGTAATTGCTTTATTCTGACAGGAACTTCCATATGTTTAGGCTGTGAACATAATTCTTTGATTGGACTACTCAAATGTAAACATGCCTAGTGGGAAGAGAAGTTCAGGTTGTTAATCATTTTCTGAATATTTATATATTGGTGGAATTGTTAATGAGATTTTATGGTTTTTCTTCTCACACTGTCAGAGATACCTGTTTAACATGAGGACACAAACAAGAAATCTGGTAGAGCTGTAAGATAAGGCAACTTTCCCTTTTTTTCATTTTCTGCTGGCAACTCATAGCAGCAGGGTTCTTTGTCAAGTTTCTGTGCCTTTTCAGTTACTCCAGGCCACTGGCAGCCGGGTGGTTTCAGAGCTTCCCTGGCTTTGCATGATGAACTGTTCAGATCCGGAGGCATCAGAATCAAGCTAGTGTTTACATCTAAATGACTTCCTTCATTAAACTCCAACTCTGATTTTCAGTATATTAAGTTTTTGTGTTGTTCAAAGCAATAAAATGATTTCAAGCATTTCTTTAATTGACTTTGTTTGTATAATTATTAAATTAAGATTGTCACTGTTACTTCATCTGGAATGATAATTTCAAAACTGTAATTTTACATGCAGTTTCAAAAGAATAGCAGAATTTCAAAATCACTTTTAGTACATAAAAGTTGTCTTCATACGGTAGGATCTTGTGAAACTGAATCGAATAATTTAAGTTGAAAGTAAAGCCAAAAGGAAATATGTAAACTCTAGAACGTTTTTAAAGAAATTTAAATTAAATTTTAAAAATAGATTTTTCAACGGTTCATTTCTTCTCAAGTATCTACTTCAACACAAGCCAATCGTTAGTAAAGAATTGCTAATTTAAGGTATTTTGATGCCACCTCTCCGTGTAGCATAAGGATCCTTTGAACAGAATTCATTTTCTTGTACATGAGTAAATAATAATTCCAAATGGGGAGCAAGAAATTTCTTAAGTAGATTTGACAGCCTAAATAGTTTCTTATGCATTTTAAATTAGCAGGCAGATATTTTATATAAAAACAATTCAAATATAAATTTTGTCGTGTTTTTAAAAATTTTTATAAAAGTTGAATTTGTATACTTTATAATGTGATATTTTTATAAATAATACATTGATCATGAAAAGGAAATAGATTTCATTGTAAAGATAATACATCATAGTCAAATTTAAATGCCTATTTAAAAGGAAACTACTTCAGATGAAAGAGAATGGAATGTAGATCGATTCATCTTCCATTACCACAAAATATGAGCAGAGGAATGACCTTCAATGTCTTCCCAAACCTGCCTGAGATAAAAAGGTATTCTCTGGATATGTAAGGGAGGGGAGGAATGGCTTGCATTTACTCTGCCAATTCATCTTCTGTAACCTGTCAGAAATGGTCAATTCAGGATTACCAAGGACTCATTTTAATCTTGATTTCAATTTCTTTTCCCAGAAGCATTTTATCAGAGAAAGTAAAAGTAGCAAAGTTTCCTGATCTGACTTGCAATTTGAATCTCTTTCTTTCTCTCTTTACTTCCAGATTAAAGACAAAACTGGAAGACCTTGGAATTACTGTCAACCTGTTCACCATTTCATATGTCCAATGTCTTCCTGATGTGAAAAAGAGAAATGGAATCACTGATCTCATCAAAGGCTTTGATAATGTCTATAGTAAATTCACTTTGAAAATCTCAGTTTTCTATTTGAAAACCAGCCCCTTATCTAAAGCCTTGTAACAAGATTTATTAAAATTAGTAGAAACCTTTATATGTCTGATTTTGCATTAAAGATGAAATTTCTTATTTTTGCTACAGATTTATGCAGCACTCCACTTGAGAGAGGCCAATATTTTGGTTCACTTGTCAATGGTAATCAGTGTTTAATGAAACAAATGTGGCTGTGTTGATATTTTTATTGTGGCACTTTGTCATTCTTTTGTTGGCAGACCCACAGTTGGCCTTTTTGATCCAGAAAATATCTGGCCAAACACATTCTATTTTTTGGTCTACTTGCTGCTCACATATTCTTTGAAAATCTCTGATGATTTTCCTTTTCACTATGAAAGCTTTTAAAATCCATTATTTATCTTTCCTTTCTAGGTTTCTTGAAGGCGCTACCCAATCTGCTTCTGAAATACCTTACCAAACTTGATTTTACTGCTTGCTTCCTGTTGCCATCTGCTCCAGATAAATGGAACAGCTCATCATTCTGTACATACATCGTCTGTTGCAGTTTCTTCCTTCCTGGGCTTCCCTTGACTGCGATTCTTCTCACATCCAATAGCTCATTCTCAACCCTACCATAAGCCCTTTGCAACTGATGAAAGGACCTGATGTCCGATCTGTTAACTCCGTAAATGCTTCACTGACTTGATTTGCGGATTTCATTCTTTGAACTTGGGATTTTTTTTTTTTTTTTTTTTTGCCTTATCACTTAGGACACAATTTTCCATTGGTTTATACACTGTTGGGTCTATGTTGCTTTTTTCCTCTCAGAGTACTTTTTCAACTACTCCCACTACACCTCCTTGGCAATCCAGTCATTGCCTCCTTTTCTTTTACTGTTCCCTCTCTGTACTCTAAATAGTTTCGACTGTATTTTTCTCACAACTAGTTTAAAGTTCTTGGCACACTTACTGTTATTCTGTCTCTTATAGTCCTTGTCTTATTTTAAATCCAATCTTAAATGAATCAGCAATCCATCTTCCCTTTGCTTCACCTTCTACTTTATGAAAAGAAAAAAAAAAGCAGAAGCAATAAGCTAGGGTAACCCTGATTGTTTCCAAATAACCATATTTCCCAATTATCCCACTTCCCAGGAGCATTTGGATATTAGCCAGCTTGCTGCTGTCCCAAGGATTTGCCTACCTGTCTGTGATTCCCATCTATTCCTATAGTCACAGGCTCTTTTTTCATTCTGGGAAAAGTCTATCCATTTTTTTTTCTCTCATATATTCCACATCTCATTTTCCCAGGGATTCTAAATATAGTCAAAATTAATTAAACAAAAAATCAAAAACAAAAACTCATACCCAAACTTTATTCCCATTTTCATTTTTCTCCACCTACAAGTCCATCTCTCTTTCCCCCTTTAAATGCAGAGGGTTATACAGTGTCTATACCCACAGCCTTGGTTTCTTTAGCTCCTGCTTACCATTTAATCCAGTGAACATACCTTGCATCATCATAGTTTCATGAAATAATGTTACCAGTGCTACCAGTGGCTTCATGTTGATAAAGCGTAGGATATTTTAGAAATACTTACTTTATTTCAAATCTTGTAGCAGTTAATAAAGTTACTCCTTGACTTCCTAAACACATGTTTTGCCTTCAGTGTTTGTGATATGCCTTTCTTCTAAACCTTTGGCTATTCCTTCCCTGGAATATTTCGTAGCTCATCCTTACTATAGACCTCACTTCCTTGGGGGCAATTTAGGGTTCCTAAAGGCTCAATCCAAAACCCTCTCTTTTCTCACTTAATATTCTCTTCCTAGGTAATCTCAGTCACACCCAGGGATCAGTGAATACCTCTGTCATTTCTATCTCAAATTTCTCCTCTGAGTTAGATCTCCTGCTCTGAGTCCTATCCAATTCATTTTCCAAAAGGTGGCCAGAGAGGAAATTTCCAAAATTAAAGTTTCAGATCTTCTTTCAAGGTCCTTTTTTTCCAAATTCTCCTACTCCTATTTAAAATCTTTATCACTTCCCTTTCATATCTTCTTACCCTAATTTTCTGTGTTCTTGTCATCTAGACCTCTTTTTGATTCATAGTCCTCATTCTGATTATTCTTATGGATGAATCCTAACCAATGAATTTATACATGTTGTTCTTTTCTGTTAGTTATTTTTCCATTCTGTTTTAGCTTAAGTCCAACTCATCCTTCAGATCCCAGCTGAAGAATTAACTTCCTTAAGGAAGAGCACCCTGATATTTCTGACTAGAATATTCCCTGACTTAGTGGTGTGTTTCTTCTTTATGCCATTTAGTGGTTGCCAATTTGTCTTTTCTTAGTGAGATTATTTGATTAATATTTTAGTTCCTTTCTAAGATCAGTTACCAACTCTTTCTTTTTCTGAAAGTAAACCCCCAATAACTAGTATAGAACCTAATGCAGAATAGTAGTTCAATAAGCGTTTGGGCAAGAAAAATATTAATACATGATAAATTTCTCTTTCAGTCTATGTTGTTCATCAAAACACCACAATGTTCCCATTGAAAAAGTTGTATAAATACTTGTTAAAATGTGTTAAGTAATATACATTTTCAATGATTGAATGATATTTGAAAGAAAACAAAAACAGAGTAGTACCTGCAATTTAGAATAACACATTTATATTCAGTTCAACTCTGCTCATGATTATTTTCATATTGTTTTGTGTGGCATTTGAACAAGAGTCATGGCAATTTGTTTTCTTTTGGATTAAGAAATATGTGGTATTGTCCTTCAACTCATTTATTAGAGCATCTGATTAAGGTTGGCTATACTAGTTGCTGGTTAAATTGAAATGTCACTTTGTTGTCCCTTTTAGACTGACCTGAATTGACTAATCATTTACATTTTACATTGTGTTAAACCCTGAGTTCTTGGATTGGAAAAACCAGTGCTGTCACACTGGGAGTGTGGTTTTGATGAATGAATTTTTCCTACTCCCCAGAAAGAAAAGTGGTTATAATAACTCAATTAAACATTATTCATTTTCCCCACCTTACCCCACATTTTGTTTCTGAGAGCAGCACGCATAGAGCAGTAACAAAAAAGTTGTTTTTTAAGGATGATTCATTTTAGCACAGTTTAAAGTAATCATTAGTTTGTGACCTTTCATTAATAGAGGAGATGCAGAAACCACAAGCAATAACCACTAATCACTAATTAAAGTCACTGATGGGAGAAATTTGAAAGAAACACTGTTTACTTTGCTTTGGAAGAAAATTCAAAAGTATGGCAGGGCTCTGGTTAAGGTTACAAATTTTATGCAGTCCAAGCCAGCTAACACCCAAATTGTGCAATCCATATTAATCACCATTTTTAATTAAAATTTGAAAATATAACATTGCCTTTTTATTAAACAAAAATGAGTGTCAATCCCCATTAATTAAAGGAAACTTATTATCACAGGATGGGGTTACAGAAAGCCCTTAAAAATTGCCACATTGATTTTGAAATAAATATTTTAATACAAACATTGATGAAATTATATTAAACAATTAAAAGTGAATCATGAGCAAAATGCACATTACTCCTTATATAATTTTAAAGTGACACTTAGCCTCTTGTCTGATCTTGCAGCCTCTTGCCATGACTATAAGAATGCTCAACTTCCTGTAGCCAGTGTGGTCTTTCTAAGTGCCAATCACATTCTGTCTTTCATTTTGTTAAAGTTATTTGATTTATCTCTAGCATTCAATATGCAATTTCTTCACTTAAAAATGTTGGCCCTTCATGATCAGAGATAAACACACTGACATAAACACACCCAACCTCTGTGTCCGCCTATACACAAAACATACCATTATCAGATGATGTTTTCTTTTTCACATAGCTATGATCCACAGAGAATTTTCTCCCTTTCTTGAACTAATTTCTGTTGATTTTTCAAAACATTTGCCAGATTGAATTGAATTTTATTCAGTTCAAGTTTTGCCTCTGCCAGGATACTGATTTCTTATGCTCTAGTTTCTTTCAGAATCTCAGAGCACCTGAAAACAAAACCCAATTCACAAGTTGTATCTGTAAGCATTTGTTCATGTGTATCTCAGAGCAAATTGTAGACACTTTGAGGACTACATTTTCTTTAATTTTAATCACTGTTTTTGGCACTCATTTGTCACCTATCTAGTATTAGGTGTCATTCCCATAGCTTGCAGTTGTAAACATAAAGGTTCAAGACACTGAGCCCCCATCCTTGAACAGTGAATCCGTCATATACAGACAAAGAGTACCTATTAAAAACAGTTCCTAACTGTAACAGTAAACAAAGAAATCTCAGTTTGATAAAAAAGAAAGCTAACAACCATGATCACATAATGATTAGTCACATAACAATAAGAATGATCAACTATAGTAGTCCCCTTTTATCCATGGCTTCACTTTCTATGGTTTCAGCTACCTGCAGTCAACTGCTATCAAAAATATTATATAGAAAAATCTCAGAAACCAACAATCCACAGTATTTAAACTGAACCAATATAAGTAGCTTGATGAAATTTCAGGCTATCCAGTTCCATCCCACTGGGATGTGAATCATCTATTTTTCCGATGTATTTACACACTATATACTACTCTCTCATTAGTTAGTAGATGTCTTAGTTATCAGATACACTGTAGAAGTATTGCAATTCTTATGTTCAAATAACCCTATGTAATATCATAATTCTATGTCATAATGACTGTGTCATCCACCTAACTTCATCTCATCATATAGGCATTGTATCATCTTTTATCATCACAAAAAAGGTAAGAATTTTACAAGATATTTGTTGAAGAGAGAATTCACACATTAGAGTATATTTTTATAATTATTATATTTTAATAGTTGTATTAGTTGTTAATTTCTTATTGTGCCTAATTTATAAATTAAGTTTTCTCTTAAAGTGTACATGGGGAAATATATATGTATTTATACTAGCTTCAGTACTATATGTGGTTTCAGGCACCTACTGTTGGTCTTGGAACATATCTCTCCTGTTGATAAGGGGGAACTCTTGTATTATATATTATTAAATGTATGTTATCTATATTTTAAGTGTGTTTTATTATTAAGATAATTTTATGGTCCAAAATTGAAACTCAATTCCTGACTTTTGCCTAATATTGATTCCAATGAAGCACGACATTTAAAAAATTTTATTAATTAGGAGCTTTGATTTCAAAGTCACCATGTTAATATAGTCATATATCACTTAACAGGGACATGATCTGAGAAAGGCATTACTTGGTGATTTCATTTTTTTTTTTGTGAACATTATAGAGTGTACTTACATAAACCTATATGGTGTAACCCACCACACACTTAGACTCTAATAGAATCACTGTTTATATGTGGTTCTTCATTAACTGAACCATTGATATATGGCATATGTCTGCAGCTTTTTCCTTACCTGACAGTGTAAAGGCTAGAGACTGAGACTAAAGCATTAGTCTAATTTCTATCCTAAAAACAATAAAATAAAGTAATAAAATAAAATATTTTAGGATTCAGAATGAAAACTGAAGTTGGTGTTAGGTCAAGACAAAATACTGTTTTGTTTCCCAGAATAATGACTGATTCCAGAGGCCAGTAAAACACTTGATCCTGGCAACTTTCCAAGGCTACCAGTGGTAGGATATTTGTGACATTTTCTAATAGTTTCAAGGACAAAGCTTTTATCCCAGAATGTGCTGGCAGCTGCTGTTCTATGGAAGGATAACTGTTCATTCACCAGCTTTCAGGATACCCACATATTGAAGATCTATTTCTAGGATAATAGGGGAGCTTCTGCCAGGAAAGATCCAAAACAGTGCACAAAGTGCAGGGACCTGGAGGAGGGTCTTGCTACTCAGTGTAAACCTGATGGGGAAATTACTGAGGGCATCAGCTCTGGTTTCACCATGATCAATTTCCCATCATTGACTGGAGAGAGAATCATTTGATTCATTTCAGCCCAAAAGCATTCTCTAAAAGGTTATTGATGTGATTACATTGCTCTGGAGAGCATAGATACATGCTAATTTGCTGTATCTATTTCAAAATAATATTCTTATTGTGTAACTCAATTTGTGCAGCTGTAACATTAGGTGGTTCATCTAGGTGTGCTTCTGAAAGTTTGAATGGGTTTCTTAATATAGCCCAAAATGTAGCTTTTGTTAAAACTGGTCAGCAATAACATCCTTTTGTTGATAAGTTTCTACAAAAATATGTATGAATGTTAGCGTACCAGTGGCATTAGAAGATCAATTATTTCTTGTGTAAAGTCCCTTATAGAGGGAGTTTTAGCTATTTTTCTCTTTGTCAACTTTTTTGGTGACAAGGGCAGGGACTGAGTAGAATATTTTTTATGAGTTTTGTCTTCCATTTAAAGATACAAAAGAATGCTAATCGAGGTGTCTGAATTCTGTGACAAGAGATGCTATGTGGATATACTGGTGAGTAACTCCATAAGTTGGACAGACCTTGTTTTGATGGAAATTCCATTATACTGAAAGTCTATTTTTTAAGAAATCTGGCATTGTTCCTGGATTTCTTGGCTCTGTGCCACCTAATGAAACACTCATGATAGATATGAGCAGTCTTCCTGCCGTGCCTATAAAGGAATACTTGATGATTTTATTAACACGAGCAGTGCTGAAACCTCCTTTTGATGAACATTCTAATAAGGATCTCTCTATGCTAACAAAGTGCAGGGAAATAACAAGGAAGAACAAACTGATGAAAGAAAACATACTTTTGATCATAACATAGAAGCACATGGCAGGTATGCGACTTAAATAATTGCATATTCCAAAACCGTATGCAACACATAGAATTAGGCCCATAGAAAAGAACAAGTCTGATTTTTCAAATTGCAATTGGCAATGGCACCACAACGTAATTATTCTTAAAAGGCCAACCTTGATTCTGAGAATTCAAGTCAACTAATTGATAATCTGAATGGTTTATTATTATATTTTTGGTAGTTGAAAAACTTGTAACTGGAATTAGGAAACAAAACCACACAAAAAAATGAGCTATTAAAATATTCATGTGCTCAAAGAAAAATCAACAGACCAGTATATAAGTTTGTAGAAGTCATTTCAGTCTAAACAAGGAAATTGTTGTCTTAAGTCAATCAAATGTTTAGATAAAAATCTTAGACTTGGTAGTTAGTTCAGTATTGGAATATTTACAAAATAAAGGAAATTAAAATGTGCAAATTACACATTTGTTTGATTTTGATTTACCTTTTTGTTGCAAGACTACTAATATTGCTTGTAGAAGCTACTTTGCCTATTTCAATACCACATATTTTTTTGCTTAGGAATAATTATTTGAGCACTTGCTGAGGGTACATGAACGTTTATGTGGATATGTTTATGTGTATCAACTCTATAAAATAAAAATGTAATTATATAATTAAATAATATTTTATTTTAAATAAAATACATGTATAAAATAATATACATAGAAGTCTTCAAAGTTTTATGTTTCAGACATAAATTTCATTTGATTAAGTCCAAGCAGCTCTTTAAACTCACCTTTAAACATAATTAATTCTTGTTTATTTTCTTTGTGAAGACTGAGAGAATGTAAAGGTATTTACATATCATTCATGTTAGAGATAATATTAAATATCCCTGAATGATGAAAAGTCTTTTTGAACCAAAGCTTATAAATTCAATTGTGAAATGTACATTTTCAAAAAAGTATATTCGTAGTACAAATTTATTCTATGGTAAAGTTTTAATAAATGTTCATGATACTAAATACACAGATTAGATTTATATGTTTTGACATACATTTAAAACACTAGATATAATTCATAATGCTGCCAATTATTGAAAAAAAACATTCATCTTCGTCATTCAGCTTATGTCCTGTTGGCTTTTTTCCCTTTTATATGTTGCTTGAATTACTTTTAGAAAATATTTACTTTACTTTTGGAGAACACATCTTGTTGCTATAGTATATGTGTTAAAATATGTTCAAAATAAATATAAAATATGGTTCATAATATGTTAATATTAATTCTTGTTACATTAAAAGAATGTAAATTTCACACCAAATTCAAATTATGTACTGTGACTATAAATAGTGTACAATCATGCTACACCAATTCAACATTTTGAGTAGTCATTTTGTGAATAAATAGTCTCTTCAAGATAACAAGATAAGTCTATAATACTGACTCTGAAAATATTTCAAATCTCAACTTTAGGTTTATAGTATAGTTATTGTTTTAATTAAGGCATTCCTATTCCTCAATATATCTTTATTAACCAAATTATTCTACATTTACACAAAGGCAACATTTAAAATTTAAGTTAGTGGTAGTAGACACAAAAGTATTTAACAAGGTCATTTTTAAATCTGAAGACTTCTGCACTTTCCAATGCATCAAACCGTAATTTGTAATTGACAGTTTTCTTACCTAGAGTGCTTCTCAGTCAAGAGATTGTTCTCCAAAGACAGTCAGCTGGGTAAATGTCAGAGGCTCAAAATGTAAATTATAGTGCAAACAGTGTTGATATTTCTATGAAATGGAAGAAAGGCATATTTATTTTTAAAATATAGAATTTTATTTAAAACAAGTGAAAACCTTCTATTGTGACCTTTATGAGATTCCAAACAGTGACGAATTTGGTCATTACAAATAACCTTTTCCAGAAAGAGCTTTACCATTCGGGACTTCCATTTGGTAATATATGTGAATTAATTTCTTTTCTACAAAATAACTCATGATATTAAATTTTTATAAGATATTTTATCCCTGATACTACAGTTACTACAGTTTTCTACAAATTTTGAAAGGGAAAAATGTAACGGAACAACTATGAGTTAGTCTATCATTTTCACTTATTTAGAGGAAATTAGTAATTTTCTCATTTCTTCCTTCTCTACAGGACGATGCTGAATTTGTGTGATCTTTGTTGGGAGTTACTCTTCCCAATGTTCTTTATATACATCTTAATAAAGCTCTATTCATTAGCTCCATAGAAACAAGTTTCCTACTTAACAAACAAGTTGGATCATCTGAGTGCATTTACTTACTATCTGAAACTCTTTTCTCCATTTAAAGAAATCATCTTTTGGTTTTAGGTTGCTTCCCAAGTTAACCTTCACAAGATTTTAGCTCTTAGGGGACTCAAAGAAAATAACAAGCATGAATTATAGATTTATTTATATATGGCTGTATAAAATTATGAAAATAAGTAAAAGGAAAGGAAAATAATATTGCTCCAATCCCTAATGACTTGTATAAGAAAATGTCTATTAAAATGTAGGTTAAATTATAACTTGATATTATATGATCATATCCTGGCCTGATGTTTCTGCCCCAATTGCTCTTTCTTCTCAGTTCCTCAGCTTGGAAACACTGGGGGCCAAGAGGACTACAGATCTGTTTTGCTGATGGGGTTTCTGATGCCTTATAACAGGATTTCTCCAAGGCAGTGGCAGGGAGCCCACACAAAGACAGAAAGGATAATGGGGCTCCAAAGGACCAAGTCTCTCATTGATTTAAAAATCCTTGTAAACTGGTCCTGAGCTTTTGTTTTGTCTCTCCCTCCACCTCCTGTCTATTCTAGAACACTGTGCCTGATATGTTCAGTATAAAGGATCTACTAAACTGCAAACTATATTGCCACTAAGAAAATAGAATTCTCTCTACCAGTTGTTCTATATAACCTGATGAGGAGAGCCGGTTGTCTTCAATAAGCTAATACAGAATAAGAGCAGTGGCACAACCAACTTTCAAGAAATCTTTAGATCCCTTAACAAATGTTGTATCATTATGCATTGGAAAGTAAAAATGTCTAGATTTAGAACTACCTTGTTACACATGATAGTGAACTTCCCTGACTATTCTATCTATAGTGGTACACACAAATTCTGTTCTTCTATTTGTTTTATGTTTCTTCATAATGTTAAACATTGGTGATACATTTGTTGTTTTGCTTCTTCTAATGGTCTAACCACTTTGTTGATGCAAGTACAGTACTTCTGTTTTCAATAATTTCTTACAATATCCCCAGGTGTTAAGAAGAATGATTGGCATATAGGAGGCACTAACTGATATCTGTTCAATGATTGATTAAATGAATGAATAATAACACAAAGACTTAATTAATTTGCAACATGCTTTATCTTTGTAATACATGTTTATATTCATTTTAACTTATGTATTTCAAATAATAAAAAAAAATCTCTTGGTGTCAAGTACATTTTAGACAACTGTTTAATGATTGTTTTATAGATAAATTCTTGTCTTGATAGGTTTTCCCTATTCCAAGTCTCCTTGCTCAGAGGTGCTTGGTCTGTCCCTTTCTTAATTGGTTTGATTAAATGGCCATGACTCAAATAGGCCACTTGTTACCTGCTTTAAGGGTGAATAGGGAGACATATGGATGATAACAAAGTATATTAGAAAGAGAAAGTTATTGCAAAACTTTCTATTCAGCATCTAGTAAGAGAAAATATCTCTAAAAATTAGAAAATGTGCATAATCTTTGTTGCATAAAGGGATTATTTGCTCATAAGAAGCGAGAGAAATCTAGATAAACTTTTCCCATAGATGTGACAAAAAAGACAACGAGAATCACAGAGGTAATAATATAGGCTTCTGTTAGTGGTGCTGACTAAGCTTCTAAACATACTTCCTGGTTCTTTGCCTCATTGACAAAGAGAATACTAGTGCCTAGGGAAATTATGTCCCTTTATATGAACACTTGAGATGTACAAAAATATAAAATACTATTATTTTACAATGTTTTCATTTAATAAGGATCATACAGCAACCAAAGTTTATATTAATGAATACTGACCTCAGTTTTTTTTTGTGTGTGTGTGATTAGTCTCATTGAATATGGGATTTTAGGTATTAAAAGCATATACTAAAAACAGTGATCAAATACTAATAATTAAACAGAATTGGGTGATCTGTTAACAAGAGTAAAAACATACAGACTATTAGAAGTTAAAGATAAGCCTCAAATTTTACTCAGGTTAGTCACAATTCTAACATACATCTATACATCAGCAATCAATGTCAATTACAATATAAGAAAATATACTTAACACAATGGAAATACAGACTTCAATTGCACAAATATAGTTTTAGACATTATAATGTTCTAGGCTTTAAAAGAAGAAGTGACAATTCAAGGAAAACTACTCTACTATAAAATTGGCATAATCCTACCAGGTCAATTCTAGTTCTATGTCATTACTGGGACCTGGATGGCCATTATTTCATAAAACTGGAACAGGCTATGGGGGATTAAGAACAACACACAAACATCTAGAGGGAAAAGTGAGATCAGGTGGGACACTCATCTTGGGGGGAGAAGTAGTGATAGAGAGCTAGCCCAGCAAGTTTATGATATTCAGTCTTATAATTAGGAAGTTAAAGAAAATGGAGGCATTTTTCTTTGTGCACTAGAAAGTTACAGGGCTAGAAAAATTCTTATAACTATTTCATTGTTTCAGTGTTAGGAGTTTCCTGTGGCACTCAGGAAGCCCACTGTACAAAGTTTCTATTAAGCAAGAGGGCTTAAAGATTATAGCACTGGTGAAACATTGTAGTTATCTCACTATGTTTAGAATCCTCTGTCCCTGAGAACTGATGTCTGGACTCAAGGTTAAGAATGGAATGGCTCTGTGTCTAGCACAGAACTCCTATCAAATAGGGTGTTGTCATAGCAACTGGGCTATCTCAATGGGCATTTTTGCACCAAGAGCTTCCCAGGGGGCTATCACCTCTCACAGGACAGTTTCAAAACCCAAAATTCAGTTGCCATTCCCAACATGTTACAATTCATTTCCACTGTCTTCTATGTTAAATAATGTGTGTGTCTGTGTGTGTTTTACTGTGAATTTTATCCTGGAGCACTGTATCTCTGAGCTATGTCCCCAGTCCTTTTTTATTTTTCATCTTAAGACAAGGTCTTGCTAAATTGCCGAGACTAGCCTCAATTTTTTGATCCTCCTGCCTTAGCTTCTTTAGTAGTTGGAATTACAGGCATGTACCACCATACCTGGTGTATACTTATCCTCTAAAATAATTTACTAAACATAAAATTACCTAATACCTTTAAATATTATCCTGATTAAATATATGAAAGTCAGATATGCTGTAGTAGTTCTACTTTTACTATGAATATTTATACAGTTTGCTTATAAATGCACCATAAACTTTACTTAATATTGTCCTGAAATGATTAGGTATTTGTGAGATTCTATGCCAATAACCTTACTCTGATTGAAAATTTATTTTCAATAAAAATGGCAGATATATTTCTTAAAAAAAAGAAAAGAAAATTAAAGGAGAAAATAATAGTGTCTTTGGAAGATATAAGTATTTTCAAAGTATATGATTAATAAATGAAAACTCATAAATGGGGTTCAAATTATAGCTTAAAATAATAGTTACTGCTCAGCAAGATTCATTTTGTTATCAAGAAATTTGTTAGATGCTTGAAGTGCTCTATATCTAATCTAATCTCACAATCACTTCTGGAATTTAGATATATTATTTCCATCTTATGTAGGGTAAATTTAGGCTGAAGAGTTTAAGCCTTGCTAGAAATCAGAGAAAACTAAAGCAGCTGAATTTTCAATTTTCAAAGTTTCCTCAAAACTCTAAAGTCTTTGCTTTTTCCACTAAAAACTGACCGATTCTTAATTCTTAATTGATTGAACTAATCAGAAATGATACTTAAACACAAATTAATTAGAAGTACCCTTTAAAACTCTTTTTAGCAATACTGATCCCACCAATCAAATACAATCTGCCCATCTAAATGCTCCAGGACTTTTCATCATCTTTGCCTTTTTTAGACATAGTTTACTTTATAGTATTATCTATTTACCAGTCTGGACTATTTTACTAAATTATAACGTGGGATACTGACATAATGTATAACCCAAAAATGTAGAGAACAGTGTAAGTCTTTATGCCCATCCAACTTGCCATATTAAAAGTGTGTATACACAATAAGTTTATAACAGCAAAACTCAATGCTGATTATATAATCTTAAAGGCCTTTTTTCCCCCAATCTGGCCCATATTATGCACATTTTAATAATATAACATGGATCTCCCTGAGCAGGATGTAAACACTCCAACTCGACCTTGTCTTCAGGCATCCAAATTCCCTTTGTGGAAGGCAAAAAAAACAAGTAATGCCCCTCATCCCAAAGAACGATGTACACGATGTGCACTTCTTTATCCCCAGAACTTGTGATTATCCCATGTTGCCCTGGCATGACAAAGCAAAATTAAGGCTGTGGATGGAATTAAGGTGGTTGGTCAGATGCCTAGAGAGAGAAAATCCTGTATTATCCAGATAGGTCCAATTTAATCACAAGGGTAGAAGAGAGTGAGAGAAAAATATGACCATGAAATGTTAGAGAGACGTGAGCAAGACTGGACAGACCATTTTCAGTTTTAAAGTTGGTGAAAGGGAAATTGAGGCAAAGGAAGTGGGCAGCCTCTAGAGATGGAAAGGCAAGAGAATGAATTCTCCTCTAGAACACCAGAAAATAATACAGTTCTTTGAACATTTTTTTTAATCCCAGAGAAATTCATGTTAGATTTCTGAACAACCAAACTGCAAAGTAATAAATTTGTTTTGTTATAATCTACTAAATTTGTGTTAATTTGTTTAAGCAGCCATTGAAAAATAATACATCTCTCTTAGCTGATGCATCATCTAGACCTGTAAGAATTTTTTTATAGATACCATTTTTTATAGATACCATTTTCTCATCTGTTTATCCTTACTTCTTTGGCGGACTAGGAAAGGGATATTTTCTCACAATGATGATCTAGCTTTGTCTGAGAACTACAGAGCATAGATATAAATCTTAATTGTGTGCTTTGCAAACTTATTCTTCCTAATTAGCCTTGAACATATTCTTGTTTGAATGTTTGAATATTGTAGCTCCATGTTTATCCTTCCAATAATACAGTATGAGATTTTCTTCCCATAAGACAAGGGTTATTCTTCTCCCAATAGAATGAACGGAGTTTTCTTGGGAATTGCATTATTTGAATTACTTTGGCTTAAATTTCTCTGTTTTTTTTCCTAAGTTTTAGAAAAGGCAGACGTATACAACTAAGAATGTTATAGCAAATTATTCATCTACATAACATATATAAGACACAAAATGTTTTCAACTCCAGCATCTATTAATGCTAACCCAATTACATCCCCATGCAAGTTAAATTTTCAAGGTAGATCAATATTGCTTTTGTATTTCAGAAAAAGGTAGAAAGAAAGAATATAGGAAGGGAAAATTTTAGCTTCACCAGATACTCCTCAGCTTCTATAAGGTTTCTGAAGCATTTATTTGAATTTAGCACACTTGGGGAAAGTACACAATCAGAATTTTCATTTTTATAATGTTCCCCACCCAATTTCTA
This sequence comes from Ictidomys tridecemlineatus, assembly GCF_052094955.1. Taxonomy (NCBI): domain Eukaryota; kingdom Metazoa; phylum Chordata; class Mammalia; order Rodentia; family Sciuridae; genus Ictidomys; species Ictidomys tridecemlineatus. The sequence continues at coordinate 57,172,656 of NC_135487.1, forward strand.
AGAACACCATTCAATGCAAATGTTTTCCACTCCCAGTATGTGACATTTGACTGACATATTCCTGACTCCTTAGACATACAGAGATGGCCTCTTGTGTTCCTTTACCTTTTGCCATTCCCACTCTCTTTTCATCTACTTGATGAAAACTCTGCTATTATGAAACTCTGATGAAACTAGATGAAACTCTGCTATTATCATAGTCTTCTTGCTTTTCAGGGTGGCCTTTCTTGTGTTCTCCAGGAATTAGTGAGTCAACACTGCTTGCTCAATTACTTTTCCATTTGGAGCAGACATGTATGTCTTAGCATCCTCCTTTGAGTCATGTGCATGGAGCCCTGTGTGGTAAGAGATGTATATGACATCTGATTATGTGAATCATCTCAGTCCCTTCCCTCAGGCAAGATAGTTCTCTACAGAATTAATCCTTTATGGGAGTTAACACCTAACCTAGGCCTCTACTGTATTTTTTGTTTCACTAGCTGGTGTAGAGAACATTTCTTTGTATGGTCCTTTGAGTCTAGATTTTAAAATCCTTCCCAATGGTGTAACCTCAGAGCATTTAAAATGTATGTTTTATACAAATAACACCTCTCCAGCCTTGGAAATTACCTAGAAATAATTGCAAGATTGTATGATGTGCATTTTCAAATTCAAACAAATTTTCTGTGGTTCCTAGGAATACTCATTCCAGTCATGAAAATGATGATTGACAGTGGCTTTATGCCATTATTAAGAGGCACCTCTCACTATTTTCCTATAACTGAATCCCTTTGGAAGATTGATTTAAGGATGACTCTTGAGATTGTGCCTCACATTATCTTTTTTGGATCCTTTTCATGAGAGAGTCAATCCATTTTTTTCCTAGCTCAACCATCGAAATAAGTTATGCATAGATGTAATTATTTTCCCTTTATGTATAGATATAATTAATTTTCATTTATTAAAACTTTTTAAAAGTATGACTTTCTCTTATCCTAGTTCAAAAAACACATCTCATTTCATTTCATTTTGTTTTCTAAAAAAATTTGTTATTTGAACATGTTCTCTCCTCACCGAGTTTTGAACAAAATCTGTTTTTAGACACAATAATCTGTAGATTATGCATTTTAAGGTCTTACTTTTGCATTAGTTTCTGGAAAAATTCTATCAAGTGTTTTTCTGCATAATTGCAATAAGATGATCTATCCCTTTAAAGACTTTTATTTCTATCTATTCAAAAATCTGAAACTCCTTCATGATTATGATACCTGAAACCCACAAACATCATAAAGACTTCTGTTTTTCTGAAAGTAGAAACAATTTGAAATCATCTAGTACTAGTGGATTATGGCTTGAGGTTCCAGGAGCCTTTGAATAGAGGGCGTATAAATAAGCAGAGAACAAATATGGATCCAAACTAAAGCTTAGCAAAAGTAGTCATCAACTCACATTAATTTAGCAAATAATTCAGGTATGATTAGTAAAACATTTTTTTAGAGTTGGATTGCGGTAAACTGTATAAAAAATTAATAAATCCGTTTAAGGAGAATAGAGCATGTGGAATCAAGGAAATGACTTTTCTATACATTGGTCCATAAAGGCCTCTTTATTGTCTTTTGAACTGAGAATGTAAGAATATGAATGCCTTTGTAATGACTTTCCAGATAGAGGAAATAGTTTTAGCATATTCATGGCATAGCAAGGAAGGAGAGAGATGGGGAGACACATAGATAATAGCATCAGAAAAAACAGATGAGGGACCACTTATTAATACCCTAAAACAGAATTTTTAGGCAAAAGCTTCAGGTTTCCTTCTCTTTCCTCATCTTAATTCTAAATCTCCAGCTCTGCAACTGGAGATTGGAGTCTAAGCAACTAGAACTAAGCAACTGAATAATAAGATTTAGAAGCCAGGTATTTGGTTTAATCTTAATGAATCATGGGCATATATTGGTATAGGATGTAACAACATCAGGAAAGCAAGATAGACCCTGATTTAACCCATTAGATCTGTGACGCAGTGGATAGCAAATTCAGGTTGGCAACTTCTCCTTTATTGAGAAGGGGTCAAGGGGAATCAGATGGAGCAATTATATACATATACTTCAGGCCCTTTTGGAGAGAGGTGTGTGGAAATCTCCTCAATGAAAGTGCTTCTAATAAGTATTTCCTAACACTTATTATTAGCTGGTAACAATGCAGCTCATCATTTTGAAAGTCATATAATGTATAGGAAATGCTTAGAATAAATCTTCTAAATATTGCTATTTTTAGATAATTTGCCAATAGTACTTTATCATGACAGCTTTCCTTCAAAGTGGTTTATAACATGGTTGAGAGGTCATTGATTGTGAAATGTTAAGATAAAATAATATTTTATATAATTTGGAACAAAATGTGATAGTTTATTGTAACCATATTAAGAATTATTTTAAAATTCACTGTTCTATAAACTTGATGAAAATAATCTGAGGCAGATGTAAAGATCATATGCAATAAGGAACTAAGTGCTTGGTCATTTTCTTCTTATCTATTTTAAAATCTCTATTGAAAGTGACTAATTACAATAGTAGTAATTTCCATCTGCCAGACAATAAGAGATCTCAACCAGTAGATAGACATGGCTCTCAATAAAGATGATGGAGGACACTGCAACATGACCACCATTCTAAACACAAACTCTCAACCAACTCTTTTAAATCAATGTTGATTGGGGTGAATTGAATGTATAGTAATGAGTTCTTTGTTTTAACTATAGGAAAAAATAAAAATAAAAAGCCAGTGACTATATTACAGAAATGACTGGAAAAGTTAATTCCTCCCTTCTCTTCCTGCAATGGGTTCCTTATTTCTAGCTATTTGAAACAAAAAAAAATTTTAAAAAAGCTTCTTGTTAATTAAGATTCACACTAATTAGATGAATATAAATATAAACGTAGCATAGAATAATATCACAATTTAAAAAAATCATTGTTGATAATTCTGGGTTTTTCCAAATGTATTTTCTAACAAATATAGCTTTTTGGTGAAATGAAATAACAATGTATATATTGCTTTAACTACTTTTCATAATCGTATATAGCATAGCCACATTTTTATATCCATAAAGATGTACATAAATGTACTTTAAATACTAATGACTTTTTCCTATATGAGACATTCCCAAAATGGAAATAAATATGTCAAAGATTATGGACATATACTAAAATGTGAACATGCTATATTTTTCAAAATTGTTATTAGTAATAATATTGTGGTAAACATCTATGTACAGTAATTTGTATGCTTTTCTTGAAAGAGGGTGGATGGGGGAAATTATTTCAAGAAAAGAAAAAGATATTTTGTATTTCTGGATCATTTCCACTGTATTTTTCTACAAAATACTGCATGAATTTTTATTTCCCACATTAATGATGATTATTAATCATATAAATTTGATTATGCTGAAAATACTTCTAATTTTGCATCATACAAAAAGAAAGGACAAATAAATAGTTTTCTACAAAGTAACTGCAACTGATTCTCACTTCAAAATCATTATTAATATTTTGACTTAATTTATTATTCTATTTTATATATGTTTGGTTGTGAGGTTAAATAGCTTTATATTTTGAACAATGTCATTTTAAAATTTTTTTTGTTTCTTACCTATATTTAAAATGTCTTTTCATATTTATTGCTCTTTATATTGATAACATTTATATTGAAGACATTCTGTCCTCACATTTTTTCTACTTGACTGTGACTTTAATGTTAAATTATATTTCTGTATCTGTAATAGATAAATCTCCAGTGATTTCATAATACATCTATCTCTGTTGTGATCATATGTTAAGGTTTGTTTTACATATTTACCATGAATAAGTCCCAACAAACTACTGAAGATTTCAACTGTCCTCACAGGCTGCCAATTTTCATGAAGAAATGATATTCTTTTAAAATATGTACTATAAGTAATCCATATTTTCTCTTTTTAATATTTATTTAGTTAGTTGGACACACTACCTTTATTTTATTTATTTATTTTAATGTGGTACTGAGCATGGAACCCTGCGCCTTGCATGTGCTAGGCAAACACTCCACCACTGAGTCACAACCCCATCCCTCCAAAGTTTCTTGACTTACAAATAATTATGTTCTTTCAAAAAATAACAATACATTTTGCTGAATTATATCCATTAAATTGTTAATCTCCTTATTAATCTATTAATTCTCAAACTTCTCTGAAATTCAGTCTCCACTTCTTCAGTCTGGTGCCTGTTTCTGTGACTGACCACCTGTGATCAAGTAGGTAAAATAATCATGAATCTTTTATCCATTTGCATCCTACTCAAGCATTCTGCTATGCAAGACTATTTTATTACTCTTTTTTCCATAATTCTCTCCATTTTTATGACTCACTGTTGTTTTTCTCTATTTTCTCTACTTATTTATCTTTAGTGACCTAACTTTATCTACCTGCTTTTTTAACAGAACCATCTTAAATGATTATGTGGATTTAACTGCCACCCCTGTGCAGTTGATTCTGGGATTGACATACATGACTTATGTCTTGACTCATCTTCAGAGACCTAATTAATAAATATGAAATAAAACTAATGAATGAATGGGATAAGGGTGCACCCCTTGGAATTAGCAAATCATTAGTTTAAGAAACTGCTGTAGTATTTATTCAATTAGCACTTGTTCATTGAACAGTTATTACTAAGACAACATACCATGGTGTGGGGTTATAGTAACAAATAGATAGAGTTTGAGTCCCAGGAAAACTCACTTACTGTTTGTTTACTCAGTTGTGAAGTAGGACTTATAATACTTTTTTACAATTAAGGGCTTTTTGAGCCTCACAATATAAAATGCATATTAAAGTAAATTGCCTCATTATATACCCATTATTGTTAAAATAGAGAAATAAGAAAAAGTATACAGATTTTGCAATTAAGAAAAGAAATGAAGAAAAATTTAAATAACATATTCAGAACTGAAAGCTTTCAATAAACCCATCTATTAAAATAATGAGAGCAAATTCAAGCCAGTCCAGAGATAATGCTGAATTATCCTACATAACTGCATCACCAGAAGACAAACTGTTTGAATGTTTATAATAAACTAGAATCCTCTTTTGCAGTTTGAGAATACTTTTACATGCAAAGGTGTGTTGCACTTGGTAAAATCCCCATAATAAAATAAAGGTTACCAAGGGATATAAGAATAAACTTTCTTCATTAGCTGAATTAGACACATTCAGCCACTCAATCAGAATCCATGATTATGTATACACCTATATACACTTCCTAAAATTAAGATACAGAGTTAAGTTATTATTTTCCCACTGAGCACATTGCAGATATAAGCTTTATAGGAGTTTCACATAGGTTAATGTTGAAGCACATCAGGAAAACTCCGAGTCTCACACATGTGTTAGATACTCACACTCAAAAGTACCACAGGAGTGGCTGAAGTCCTGACCCACGCACTGGAAAACTGTGAACAGGCATTATGACTTTTAGAAAGACAGCTCCTCAGACCTACATTCCATACATGAACTGACTTTGCTGTTCTGTAAATCACTGTTTCTGGAGTGAGGTGGAAAAGTCCAGAAAATATTGGAGGTAAACAGTACGCAGTTAATTTCTTTTGTTAAATTTTAACTTTACACCAGCCATTTCTCCGGGTGCTGCTGCTGCTGCTGACGCCAAACTGTGACCACTGCTGCTTGCTGTTTGCTCACTACTGCTACTGCTGCCAGGGTGCCTGAAGGTTTGATTATTCCTGACTGTGGCTGCTCCATCTTGGGAGGCTAGTCAGGGGACAGGGGAGCAGGGTACCTGCAGGTTTGCCACCACCACCATCTGGTGGTGCAGCCCAAGCCTCTGTCTGGTGTCACTGGCCAGGACCTAGAGGTCCATGGTAGGATGCCTGAGGGTTTGGCTGCAGCTACTGTCTTCCTATTGAGAGGGCTGGTGACTGCCTTCTTGATGGTTCATTTCAGGGCTGCTCCTCTGTGTGAGTGTATCCGTGGTGGTCTCTCTGCAAATTGGAACTGCTTTGAAATCTTGGAACTGCAACATGGCTGAGCCTGGGGTATCTGAAACCCAGATCCATAGGATAGTGACTGGGTCTGCATGGGCCAGTCTGGACCTGGAAATCTTGTGAAAAATTAGAGATAGGGCTGAGAAATTTTTAAACATCGATAGAGACAGTTGTTCAATTTTCCATCGAGATTTATTCTTTCTTTCTTTCTTTTTTCTCTTCTCTAGCATTTCTACCATGTTTGAAACCAAGTGTTTTTCATGCATCATTTTATTGAAGATGGTGATATATGAATGGTATTTTGTAGTGTTGTTGTATATTCTTATATTTAATTTTTTTCTTTGTATGTATATTTTCTCTTGTTTCTTCTGTTTTCCTGGATTCTCTATCTTTTCTCCTGCTGAAAATCAATCTATTTCAATTCCTTTTTCACTCTCCTACAGATTTTTACTTCTGACTTCTGTCTTCCTTCCTGGTGGACATCATGTCATACTCAATTTCTGTTCTCTCTTTATCCACCTGTTGAAATTATTAAATTTGCTAAAAAGCAAATTTACTTTATATATTGTAGACAATAATTGAACTCATCATTTCTCTTTATTGTGAGAAAACTGTGAACATCTTAATAAGAGCTAGTAGGATTGGGGCTGTATATTGTTTACATTGGGTGCTGTTGATATTGGTCTCCCCTTAAAGATGAGGTACTGGCAACCTTCAGGGACCCTATAAGTCTGCAGGGTAGAATCTGCGTTGCCTCAGACCCATACTGCTATTTGGGAAAACACACAAACAACAAGAAAAAATGAGGAAACAAAGTGTCCCAAACAAACCAAGATGCTCTAATAACAGAATCCACTGACAACACAGTAGAAGAAACATCATAGAAGGAGTTTAGAAAGTACATATTTAAACTTATCTACAAAGTAAAGGATATCATAAAAAAATTAAATACAAGAGACTTACAGGACCCAAATACACAAAATTACAACAAACACTAAGACACACTATAATGAAAATGCTTAACATATAGATTAAGGATAGAATCATAAAAGCTATGAGAAAAAAAAACAAATTACATATAGGGGGAAACAATTCTGCTCTCACTGATTTCTCAATCCAGACCCTCAAAGGTAGAAGGTCTTGGAATAATATATTTCAAATTCTGAAAGAAAATGAATGCCAATCAAGAGTTTTACATAAAATTAAGTTTCAGATTTGAAGATCAAGTAAAAACCTTCCATGATAAAAAAAAGTTAAAAGAATTGACAACTAGAAAGCCTGCACTAAAGAACATTCTCAACAAAATATTTTATGAGGATGAAGAGGAAAGAAAAATTGAAAACCCCAAAAGGGAATAATGACACTAAAGGAATAGTCAGTGACTGGAGAAACTAAGTCAAATAAAAACCCAGAAACAGGGCTGGGGTTGTGGCTCAATGGTAGAGTGCTCACCTAACATGTATGAGGCCCTGGGTTTGATCCTCAGCACCACATAAAAATAAAACAACAACAAAAAATGACCAGGAACACAAATCATATCTCAACAATAACCTTGAGTGTGAATGGCCTACTGCTTAAGGGAATTATATATCAGCAAGACACAAGAATTGTAAGTATTTATGCCCCAAACAATGGAACATTTATGTATATCAAACAAACCCTTCTCAATTTCAAGAATCAAATAAACCACAACATAATAATAAGGAGTGATTTTAACACACTCTCTCACTACTGGACAGAGCTTCCAAACAAAAACTAAATAAATAAAATATAGAACTAAATAATACCATGAAAAATTTAGACTTAACAGACATATATAGACTATTTCATCAATGAACAAATACACTTTCTTCTCAGCAGCATATGGATCCTTCTCTAAAATAGAATATATCCTATGCCATGAAGCAACTTTAAAAAAATATTGTATATGATAGTGGAATTCATTACCATTCTTTTTACACATATAGAGCACAATTTTTGACATCTCTGGTTGTATACAAAGTATATTCACACCAATTCATGTCTTCATACCTATACTTTGGATAATAATGATCATCATATTCCACCATTATTTCTAACCCCATGCCCTCTCCTTCCCCTCCAACTCCTCTGCCTTATCTAGAGTTTGTCTATTCCTCCCATGCTCCCTCTCCCTATCCCACTATGACTCAGCCTTCTTATATGAGAAAAAAAAGCTGGTGGGATTGCAAATTGATGCAGCCAATATGGAAAGCAGTATGGAGATTTTTTTGGAAAATTGGGAATGGAAACACCATTTGACCCAGCAATCCCTCTCTTCAGTCTATACCCAAAGGACTTAAAAAATAGCATACTACAGGGACACAGCCACATCGATGTTTATAGCAGCATAGTTCACAATAGATAAACTGTAGAACCAACCTAGATGACCTTCAATAGATGAATGGATAAAAAAATGTGGCATATATACACAATGGAATATTACTCAGCAATAAAAGAGAATAAAATCATGGCATTTGCAGGTAAATGAATGGCATTGGAGAACATAATGCGAAGTGAAGTTAGTTAATCCCCAAAAAACAAATGCCAAATGTTTTCTCTGATATAAGGAGGCTGATTCATAGTGGGGTAGGGAGGGTGAGCATGGGAGGAATAGATGAATTCTAGATAGGGAAGAGGGGTGGGAGGGAAAGGGATGAGGCAGGGGATTAGCAACCATGGTGGAATGTGATGGACATCATTATCCAAAGTAAATGTATGAAGACATGAATTGGGTGTCAACCTACTTTATATATAAACAGAGATATGAAAAATTGTGGTATATATGTGTAATAAGAATTGTAAAAAATGCAAAAAAGTAAATGTATAAAGACATGAATTGGCATGAACATACTTCATATACAAAGATATGAAAAATGATGCTCTATGTGTGTAATAAGAATTGTAATGCATTCTGATGTCCTGCATTTAAAAAAATAAAATCAATTAAATTTTAAAAAAGATGCAAAACAAAACAAAAAATTATGGTATTTGTGAGGAATGAATGAAGGTGAAGAATATCATGCTATGTGAAATAAACCAATCCCTCCAAAACAAAGATCAAATGTTTCCTTTGATAATTCACAATAGAAAATAGCTAGAGAAAAATAGTTACTTTAGGAAATAGCTAGAGAAAAATAGTTAGTTTAGGTAGAGTGGAGCAAAGGGAGGGGTGGTGTTATAAGGGTGGGAAGGATAGCAGAATGAATTTGTTGAGGGCCACAGCCGAGTTGGGATGACGCATGGCATTTTTGCCAGAAGTAGTGGTTGAGAGGTGACTGCTAGTGAGCCATTAAGATGATGACTTGAGTTCTGGCGGAGTTCCCATTGAGTTCCCCTTGAGCTCTCACAGGGATTCCCGGAGAGTTCCCATTGGTTGGGGAAGTGCCGGAGGAGGGATTTTCCGGTTGCTGGTTCCTGGACGAGCCTCATGGCATTCGGGGGAGTTCTCGGGAGCCTCTGTGGAGTGTGCTAGTGGAGTTCAGAAATACAGTTTGTTCCTGCTTCAGTGGCTCGTGATTTGTGCCCAGCCAGACTGCAGCATGAATTACACATTATTACCCTATGTACATATATTACTATATGACAGTGGGATTTTACATCATGTACAACCAGAAAAATGAGAAATTATATTTTGTCTATATATGATGTATCAAAGTGCAGTCAACTATCATGTATAACTAATTAGAACAAATAAAAAACAAAATGAAATGCAAAATCCAATTAAAAAACACATTAGTTGTTTAATATGTTTTAATTGAAAAATGTAAAAAGTCAGGAAAGAAAGGAAGAAAAGAAAGAATAAATAAAGATAAAATAAAAATAATAACCAGTGTAGTAAAAGGGAATATTGAAAAGGTTGAAAGGATTAGAAAGATCTGGGGAAAAAGAATGTATTATTGTTTTTCAAATCCAAGAATCATTCTTCTAGTATAAAGAATAAAGTAAGAATAAATGTAAATAATTGATAAATCATTCATTTTTCTATAATACATTTTAATTAAAATATCTTAATTCTTTGGAAGAACAGCATAAAATTAGGGACAGCTGACAATGCAAAAACGAAGATATTAATTGCATGCACCCACTGACACATACATGCTCATACACATATGTACCAAATAGTATGTATACATATATATTGTTTTCAGCCCCTTCAACCTTGTGATTGCATTGCCCCTTGGGAACTACATTAATGTTAGGCTTATGTACATACATTTCAAAGTAGAATTCTAATTTGTGGGAGGATGGAATATTACTCAGCACTAAAAAATAACAAGATCATGGCATTTTCAGGGAAATGGATGGCATTAGAGAAGATTATGCTAAGTGAAGTTAGCCAATCCCTAAAAAACCAATGCTGAATGTCTTCTCTGATATAAGGGGGGGGTGAATCAAAATGGGGAAGAGAGGAAAAGCATGAGAAGAAAAAGGTGGGAAGAGAGGTGGGAGGGAAAGGGAGAGTGAAGGGGAATTGCATGAAAGATGGAAGGAGACATTCCTCGCTCTCCCATTTGGGGAGCTTGAAGCTGAGGGCAGAGGAACTGTCCAGGGGCTTAAATCAAAGGTAAATTATGTGTCTGTGTTTTATTTGATACCTTAGGAAATTCACTCAAGCAACCTTAGTTTAGCTGCCTGCGCTGGTCTGGGCGGCACTAATTGTTTGTGTTGATTTATTCCCTTAATCATGAAAGTATGACAAACCACTATACCTACCCGTGCCAGCTGATGATCACCAGGAAAGGAAAAGATGAGAACAGGATACAAATGAGGGAGATGGGAAAGGCATAGAACTAAGGAAATACCTAATGCAACTATCTCATGGAATTTGGGGATTGTGGCATCTGATAATCATTCCTATTTGGGGGAATGAGGTGTTAATATATTAAGAGAGAAGTGAACAGAGAGGGGGAAACATGAAAGAGGAGAAATGTTCAAATGGAATTTAACAATGGGTTTTAGATTGTAAGGCATTTTTATTTCCAACAAATTCGTTTTATTTCCAACAATTCATTACACTTTTTATTCCTTGACAGGTGTTGAGTAGCTCACTGTGATTGTTGAGAAGTCAGCACGGGAACCAGGGAGTGTAACTGTAGGAAACTCTGTCAAATCAATGGAATAATTAAAGTCAGGTTAAAAACCTGCTGATTCTAAATAGGTATTTTGAGAAAGATCAGGCGCATATGGTCATGTTTCAAATGTTTTAACTTTTTTGGCTTAAAACTATCTCACTTAAGAAAGTCAAAATTGACCTTTTTTTAAAAAAAATTAAATCTATATAAGCAATGTGATTGAAATTTGCCTTTTAAAACACCATTTCAACATAGGGAGTAAATTGTATAAGGGCAATTCCTACTCAATTTGCAGTGATGTACATTACTGTTCATTACCATTTGAAAATAAATAAGTCAACCCAGTAAAGTAGTTGATATTAATGAAAATTAATAAGTCCATTATCATATTTTTCTAGGTATGTCCAGTCCCAAAGTCAGCTCATATATCTTTTATTTGTTAAGAGATTATACATCACCGATTTTATTCCCCCTTTATAAATACAAAAAAGCTTTATTTCTTTAGCCAGTGATTCTCAAAGTGTGGTTCCAATGTAGTGAAATAACTTATTAGAAATGCCTTGAATTTTGTTAGAAATACAAGTTATTGAGTTCCATTTTGGACCTACAGAAAAATAAACTCTTGGGAATAGGATCAAGAAATGTCTATTTAAAACCTACCACCTGATTCTCTTGCTCACTGAAGTCTGAGAACCACAGGATAAAGCAATGACTGCTTCCTTTTTTAAGATTTTCTTTCAGAATGCTTCTGGAAACTTCTATCTTGATGGTTCCCTAGAGGTTGAAGTGACTCTTAGGATTACAGTGAGCCAGATGACTGCCTAAGGCATCCTATTTATGATCATGACGTAATTCATTCAATGCAGCTTCTAACAATCCTGAATTACTTTCTTGCTTCACTTCATGCTCAAAAATGTGGCTTGTGGAAACCAAATTATACTATGAAAATTGGTAGCTTTTTAAAAATAGAACTATATGGTGTAATTGCATTTTTTATGTAGAATTTTTTATCAAGTAGCAACTCAAAAATTATCTGTTAGGTCTACATAAAATATCAACCCATTGTGCCATTGCTTTATTGGAATTATGTACATCCCTGCATCACATTCAGACCAATCAAATGAGTGAATACAATCAATCATACTTTTTCAATGTCTTGATTATCTATGGTCAAGTGATGGAGTAGTTTATCTGTAAATACCAATGGAAAGTAGCTTAGAAAACTGGGGTCAGCAGTCAACATGGCTCTTAATCAACAACTCACATCAATTGCAAAAGTGAATTGTTCATTTGATCAGTAGAATGCAATAAGAATGTACAAATTGCCAAAATATCTCTGATCATGTCTATAAGACGAGATCATTTGAATAAGGTATACAAAAGGCAAAAGTAAGTTGCATAAGATATGCAACTCACCTCTTCTTAAGTATTCTTGTTAAAGCCTCTTATATGAGAGAAATATTTAGGAAAGGCAGCAGAATACAACAGACACTAATATGGCATTGTGTAAAAATTGTGAATGTGTAACTGATGTGATTCTGCAATTTGTATTTGGGGTAAAAATGGGAGTTCATAACTCACTTGAATCAAATGTATGAAAGATGATATGTCATGAGCTTTGTAATGTTTTGAACAACCAATAAAAAGAAAAGAAGTTTTATTGCAGGAAGATATGCACATTTTGTTTACATTTATTTGACTACACAGTTCTGGGCAACAAGACCATGGATATTTAAAGTTTATTCCTGCTTACTTCAAATACATGGTTTCAACTTGGCAATACTAGGCACTAGAGGTTATTAAAACACTCCTGGAGAAGTTCCAAGTACTTGAAGCCCTTTAGTAAATGGTGCTCTTTTTGTTGGCTACACATTTAACATTTATTTTAAATCACAGAATTATTTAAGTTTCATGCATATCCTGATTTAGAACTACAGAATTTATTTTAAAAATTGTTTAATATTCACAATTTTTGTAAGATTCATATTTATGGCTGCTGATGAACTCAAATATAACTGAGGTAGATCATGACAGAATAAGTATGCAGTAAGTATACGTGAGAATATATTTTAGTAAATAAGGATAATCATGATTAAATTTCTATTATTTTTCAAACAATTTAATGTAATTTAGAAATTAATTGAATGTGGCAATTAGCTTAATAATGTTGCTCTTCAACACCTACAATTTTAACACTCTTGCAGAAGGCTACATTCTTGTTTGCTTAATTTAGTAAAGTTGAGAGGTACAGATCTGTCACTTAATTAAACTTGTAATATAAATAAGAAACATTATACCTATTAAATTATTGTCAGCCATTACATAATGAATAGAAATAATAAAAAGTGAGAATGAGGTTATACATATTGATATAATTAAATGCTATAAATTAATCAAAGTAATTAATCAATGGCATGCTCAATGGGCCTCTTTGCTTTTGGGACTGTGTCTAGACAGGACATCATGGCAGGAACCTATGCTGGAGCAAGCCAGTTCACCTCATGGACAGTAAACAAAAAGGAAAGAGCACATTGTGGTTCTGAAGTCCTCTTTAATGTTACACCCCTGACCACCTAACTGCTCCCATCTGACCCCATGTGTTACAGAGTCTATGGTCTCCCAATTGCTCCACAGTCTGTGAACCAAGACTTAAAGCCTCTGGGTAACATGTAAAATTCAAACTGTAGTAGGCAAGAAGCAATAAAGTGAAAATAAATAGAAATAGTAAATAAATAAATAGAAATAATTTTCCCCAGTTTCCCCAGCCTGCATTGAGGTTCTTATCAAAAGAGAAAATAAATCCATGGAAATTTTCTAAATTTTATTTTCCTCTAAGCCTACAATTTTTTTTCCCTGGAATTTATAAAATTTTGGAGAATAAAATGCCATTGGGAAAAAATTAGATTTTTTTTTCATATGGGTCATAAATGAATTCACTCTAATCTTAAAATTAAAGATGTTTTTTCCCCTCTAAACCTACAAATTTTCTTCTACAAATTAAAGATTTTTTTTCCCTCCATTATTCAGTACTGTCCATTATTTCCAGGTTCTCATTTGATTTCTCCAAGGCTGAAATCACCTGGCCTTACTATTTAGGCTCAGCTCTGCATCATTTTGACATCAGTCTTGTTTCTATTTGGGAGATGTTTAAGGAGATATAACTAATATTGAGGAGAACGTATCAGGTTAGCTTCATTGTGGTTTGAGTCTCAATTTGTACCTCATTCTGATAACTGAAGCACTGATGTTTCCCCAGCCTCCAAATCCTCTGTCTTTTAGGTTTACCCTGTTGTAGCCTGGAATCCTTTGCTTATGCATTGTGTGATCCACCTGCTTTCACAGTTTTTGGTGGTGTTGTGGTTGCTTTGAAATGATTGAAATAATACTGTTTTGCTCTTCTTACTTGCTTTTTCCCCAACTCTCGCCCACCTTTCCTATTCTTAACTTTAGCCAAAGGCTAAGATCCATTTACCTGCCAAGATAAAACTATAGTGCAAACTACTTGCTTTACTGCCCTGTCATCTATTGTAAATTTAATTACAGTCTCCATAATTGTGATTCATTTAGCTGTTGGGACCCTCTCACTGCAGACTAGAGTTCTCTGATAGGACAATTCTTAAAGTATGTTATATTCTCTGATAATCAGGCAAATGAGAAATCCAAGTGTTTACACATACATAAAGCTCTTCCTGTGTTCATTGTAGGAGGCAACATTCAAGGCTATATTGAGAAGAAACTAGATTTTCTGCTTTACCAGTTTCTTTCTGGTTTCTTGTCTTACAAATTTCGAGAATAAGATACACAGACAATAACAGAAGGAAAGAGGGAACAGAGTAGGATTTATGTAGGTGAGAAAAGACAGCAGTCCCACAAAGTGGGAAGGGACTATTTTGGTGTGCTAGCGTAGGGGCCTATATGGCTTTGGTCAGAATCTAAGTTTAAAGGTGTTGAAAAAGTACCAAGGCTCTTGGCTGTGTCCTTTAGCCTTTGATTTTTTTTAACACAATATCTTTATTTTTATTTTTATGTAGAGCTGAGGATTGAACTCAGGGCCTCACACATGGTAGGCAAGTGCTCTACCTCTGAGCCACAACCCCAGCCCTAGCCTTTGAGTTTTAATCCTTCCTGTAACTCCCATGTGGGTTCACCCCCACCTTCCCTTTTCCCACTGCTCTGGGACAAAGGAGTTGTCTAGAATGTCTTCCACAATTTAGCTTCAGAAATGGTCTTCACACATGAAAAAGGCACGGAAGGGGACAATTAATATTTCTACTGCTTATTCTTCTGGTGTAGTCTTTACATAGGAAGAAGACCTTAAATGGGGTCCATTACCCTGACTGCCTGACCATTGACTATCTATTCTTATTCAGTATTATGCACCTGCTATGCTTATTAAGGAATAGTATTAATAATGTTATCCACTGGATGATTGAATTTGAAGTTTAGACTAAATCAGAAATTATGTTGAGATACAAAGCTACATTGTTCCAGTTTTTGAAGATGTTATATGATAGGTATAGTGGCAAGAAGGAATTTTCATTTTAAAGAAGGCTTAAAGAATTTTTTTTAACAGTAAGAATCTAATTGCCTCGACTTTAACAAAGACAACATATTTGGTAATTGAAGTAGGATGGCAGTAGTGGTGGGATAAAAAGTTTGCAATATAATCAACTTACTTTTTGTAGTTGATGGCATTTCACATCCACTGCTTTAGTTGCAGAAGGAAGAGAAAGATGCTTCTTCACTCTGTTTGGGCATTCCATTGTCACTCTCAGCATGGCACTCATGAAAAATAAAGGGAGAATGATACCATTCCTGAGTATGTGGCAATCAGTTAAAACACTCCAGGCTAACACTGTGTTTCCATGTGTAATACCTTCAGTATTTGAAATCTGTTTTGCAAACCAGTCATACATTATCAGCGTAAACTACAGGGAACAAAGAATGAATCTTCTATTCTGAGATTTTAAGAGGTAAATTCTTCTGGAATGCTAATGCATTTTCCTAAATACTGATAGTATATGTTGGTTAAAATTATAACTGGGTTAAATCTGCAGAAGCACAGTGAAACCATCAGTATGCGTCAAGAACGCTGGGAATACCTCTGTACAGACAGGTGCATCAATGAACAAGCATTCTGTACAAAACAGCCTGTATCTGAGTCTCTCCTATATAGGTATTCTGACTGGAAATAGATAGGGGAGCATTTCCACAGTGAGCAAACTCCCAGGGGTAGTTGGCACCCTGATTGCCATGGTTGGAATGCCCAGCAATTCCCCTCTGAGGCTATGAAGATAACTATGTGGATGCACTACCTGGTTTACATAGTAACATCCTTTGAAGGAGAGAGGCTCTGTGTTTGCATTAACTGGACCTTATCTCAGTTAGCTAGCACTCAGGATTAAAAGGAATATTGGCTAAAGTGTACTCATTTGGTGGTGAGTAATATGTAGCTTTTGGGGTTATTAAAGATGACAGCAGAGAGGGGTAAGCACCCCTTTTTTCTCCCATCCTTCTGTCTGCACCTTCCCTGTGTGTTTGTGTCTGTCCTTTGTATGCTTCTTCTACAAGTCTTCCTGCACAGGTATTCCTTTACACTACTACAAGGAAAACAATATCAGAGAATATAGCCCAAAGAAATTCTCTGTGATAAATGCATCAGGAATAAAATGTTTATCCTAACCTACAATAAGGAAAGACTCTAGGCTCACAAGCAAAAAACAAACAAACAAACAAAAAACAGATAAGCAGAGAGAAAAAGAGAAAGAGAGAGAGAAACAGAGAGAAAGAGAAGATCAAATCCCTGAGAAACACCATTAACATAATTGAACACTTAAATGCATGAGAAACAAATTGAGACCACTTAAGTAAATAAGGAGAAAGCTATGTAAAGACAGCATCAAGATGCTACAATTGATCTTTAACTGCTACCATCTCTGGAATTAAGCAGGACTGACACTTCTAAGGACTAGTTCCTGGGTATAGAGCTAAATGGTTAGGCATGTGAGTGTCTACAGGAACAGATTGGCTTGCTAGCATCTGGCAGACATTTTATCTTAGGCAAGATTCCTAACTTATTTATGACTCAGTTTCCTTTTAATAAACCATGCAAGATTAATAACATTGCCTCATTGAATGTTGTGATTTTCAAATGAGCTAATCAAATAAAATTTTTACCCCATGGTGCACAACATATAGTAAAAATGACTGTTAAAAAAGTACTTTCATTACATTCATTATTATTATTATTACTAGGTAGAGAGAGGCATGCCAATTTAAAATATATACTCATATAAGTAAGTGAAATGAATGAATTAGTAGTTAATAGAATTTTACTCTCTATTAAAAATCCAAATCAACTCATAAAATAAATGAGCCAAAATTATACTCGTTTAACTTCCATTAAAAATCTGCTTTCTTTGTGAAAAATTGAAAGGGAATTGACTAAGTTGCAGTATATTTTTTGAAATATTGTAGATAAAAAGTCTAACTTATGATGGTAAAATTTTACTAATAGTTGATATATGAATTATAAATATCCTAACAATTTTAGTTACTATTATATATTTACACACTAGTTGGTAAGTTAAATATGCAGAAACCATCTATTAAATGCTTTGATTTGTTTTAGAGAAGTTACTAGAGACACTTGCACAAGATATTTTTGTATTATTTTATTTACTTTTTTGGTAATTGAGTTATGAAACATACATAATGCTACTATAAATCTTATAGTGAATGATTTTGTAACTTTTGTTGTGAATGATTATACCAGGTAACCAGCACCCAGATGATAATGTAGCAATAAATGATAACCCAGACATCTCTCACCTGTCTGCTTCTAGGGCATTTTACAACCCTAAACATGATGACTATTCTTGTTGTATCACTTAGGTTGATCTCAATTGACTCTGATTTTTACCCTGAAACCATGAAGTGTGCTTTATTTTGTGTTTATGACTCTTGCTCAACTTAAGTCTACAACACTGATTTGTATTAATGCTGAAAAAAGTAGGGTTTTCTGTTTTCTTTACCTGTTCATTATGTAAATATTATGTGATACATTTATTCCCAATTCTATTTATTGGGGGATTGTTTGCAGTTTTTCTTTTGACATTATGAACTGAACTTAATGAACTTCCTTGTACATGTCTGTGCTGTACTCATTTATTAATTTCTGTTAGGAATGCAGTAAATATCAAACTGCTTTTTCATAGGAATTTAGGTTTATGTTTAATTGTGAAAAGTACTGGCAACTGTTTAGATGGCTTAGTTTAAATGACCAACAAAAGTTTATGGGAATGTTATTGATCCTTAAATCTCCACAATTGTTATTGTTATTGTTGCTTATATTCTGGTGGCTATGAAGCAGTAGTTCCTTATATTTTTAATCCACATTTTTTTTCTGATGTTTTATTACATTGAGTACTGTTTCATGTTCTTATTGGGTATTTGACTTTCTTCATTTGTGAAAAGCCTTCTCAAGTTTTTCACATGTTCATGTAAGGAAACTTGTTGCTTACTTATTAATTTGTAGGATGTTATGAATAGGAGTGCTATTATGGATGTATATGAGGCAAATACCTCATTTGTGGAGCCTTGCCTTTTGAATCTCTTAAAAAGTATCTTTTAATAAACTGAAGCTTTAATTTAATCTAGTTTTTCTTTTTTATATATTTATTTTTCAGTTGCAGCTGGACACAATACCTTTATTTTATTTATTTTTATGTGGTGCTGAGGATCGAACCCAGGGCCCTGCACATGTAGGTAAGCACTCTACCACTGAGCTACAACCCCAGCTTCTAGTTTTTCAAAGTAACTTTTAGGTTTTTTCAAACCATTGCATGGGAAGAAAAAAAATGGCACATGGAATAATGTTTTTGATTCATTGATTTGTATCCTAATTCCATTCCAGTAGTTTTAAACTGATTATGTTCTTTAAAAGGGATGGTTCAACAAACTAGTTTCCAATATAAGAGACGTAGTTTTGGCTCCCCAAACCAATATGTGTTTGCGTGCTTTCTAAATTTCTATGTGGTTTTTAGAGTTTACTTGAGGTTGAGGATATTGGTTAACAACTTAAACAACTTAAACTGTAGTGATTTTTCTGCAGCAAATCTTAGATACTTAAAGATTAAAGCAAATCTTCATTACAAAGTGGATTGTTAGGTTGGTTTATTTTTATGCAAATGTCACTAAACTCAAAAGTGACTGTTTTCTGAGAGAAAGAGGAGCCCTAGTTCATATCTTAGTCCTTTCGAACTCCACTTACAATTGAGGAATAGTATGAGTCTCCCAGCTCACTTGTATGAACTGTATGCTATTAAAAACATTGCAGGACTTTTATTTCTTCAAGAGGAGTTTTCACTTTCAAATAGGTATGACATTGCCTGCTAGGCCATTACCTGAAAATCTGGAAAGCAAATGTAGAGTTCTGAAACTTGCTACCTGGCTTTGTTTAAACAAAATTTTGGGTTCTTTTCAAAAAAAATCATGTTCCAGTTCCCTAAATAGGATTGACATATAGGAAATTCAGGAATTGGATAGACTTTATATTTTGACTGTTTGAACATTAAACATAAACTTTGGTTCATTAAGTTGAAGTTTATTCAATTCTATGTCAATATATCTACGAAGATGGCTGTTCACAGTGTTGAAAGTAGTTGAAGCAGTTTGTCACTCATGGTCTGTCTTCCAATTCAATAATTAAGTTTACTGACACTTAGGACTCTTTTAGTAACATGGAACATAGTTATTTAAAATACAGATTTGTGGTGTCCTTAATCTTCATTTATTGCCCCCAAAGCCATATGGTTAGGAAAAAAAAGTATTTGGGGTTCATAATAGTTTGTTCAGGGAATCATTTCACAAATGACATCATTATTTTATTTGGAACTACTTCTTCCTAAAACAAAAATTAAATCAACAGAGCTTTATAGCCTATGTATTAGTAAAGACTATTTGCACAAATTCACTCTAACTAATTTACCTAAGAAAAGTATTTCTATGTAGGCTTATATCATCTGGACAGTTCAGTAACAAATTGAGTTTTATTCATGGCTACAGACATGGTCAAAGTGATGTTTTGGGGTATTCTCCACCTTATTTTTTTCCTTATACTTGTCTTTTAGTCAGTTTGGGCTTGATTTGGGCTGTTAGAACAACATATAACAGACTGGGTTGCTTAAACCACAGAAATTTATTTCTCATGGTTCAGGATGCTAATAAGTCCAAGGTCAGGGTGCTGACATGTTTCATGTCTGGTTGAGCCATCTCCCTAGTTTGCAAATGACTACTTTCTGGCTGTATCCTTATATGGCATCCATTCCTCTTCTTAAAACACTAGTCCTATCTTGGGGCTCTACCCTCATGGCCTTAGCTAAACCTAATTACTCCCTGAAGGCCACCTCCATGTAATTACATTGGGAAACACAGTTTCAGCATATAAATTTGGTGTGTGGCTGTGGAGGGACAAGACATTCAGTTCATAATGTCTCCCCTAGCCCTCTTCTCTGAAAATCCTACTCTGGGTAAGCTTCTTTACTATGATAGAGAATGACTGCCAATGTCTCGAGCCACAATGCCTTTATAACTTTTAATTACCTTAGAGAGATGACACTGATGTACACTTTGTTAATGTCTTATGGTATCAATTAAAAAATATGGTTTATTGAAAAAATATATAAATGGAAAATACACAATACACTGAGCTCTCATTATCCCACAAAGAAATGTGCTTGTTCTAAATAAGGTAGACTCCAGCAAGGAAGATACAACTTTCTAATAATTATTTATAAAAAAAAAGAAATCAGGAAAAATCTGGTTGAGTTTATTGTAAATGGGACCTTCCTGGTCAAGAGGAGCCTTTGGACTGAGTGACGGAAACAGCCTGCCTCTCTCCTTCTTTCCTGAGATGGCTAATGGAGACTTGCTGAGACAGGTGCTTCTTGACATCTTCAGATTCACCTTGCCTCACAATGCAAAAGGAAGAGCCACAGCTCCATGCCAGTTATATGTGTTTTTTTTGTCTTTTGGCAACTCCAGACTCTCTCCTTCAATTCCCATCCTACTCTGCTCTGAGATTCTGGGATTGAATTGCTGCAATTTTGTTTTGTCAGTGGGCTTGCTGTTCAGCTCTGCCTATGGGGACACTGGAGGGAGACAGCAGGGATGGAGAGAGAAGGAAGAAGACTTGCTTGATTCTGTTGGTTCCCTGTGAGCTTCTAGACTGCTCTTTCTCTGTGAGCATCACCACAACAGCACTTCCCAGCAGTAGCAGAGCTTTCCCATATCAGCAACCAAGTTCAGTTGGAAATTTTCCCAATATTTGCAATCCCAGACTCATAAGCCACCTCTCAGAAATATCACTGTCTGCCAGTGCACCTCTCCAGATGTCTGGGTCCCAGACCTAGGACTGCTCCTCCAAACTCAGTGATAGCAATATGACTCCTTGTCAGTAGTCTAACTTTCTACTCTTAGAGGTCCCTCTCTAAGTTTCTAAGTTTTAGTAAATCTAATCTCTTCTTTGGTTCCTATGGCCCTATTGGTGATGCTTGGTTCTTTTGTCACTATCTCTTGAATAGTCCCCTTTTAACCTTTCAGTTAGTTTGTTAATTACCATAATTAATACCATAATAATAGAGGCACATTGGAGCTAGAATTTTTGGGGGAGGAACAAACATTCAGTCTAGGGATGACATGGTTGGTTCTGCCCCATCTTGATAAACCCTAAAAGGGTTATATTGCCCTGCCACACAAAGTTTGAAGCTTTTTTAGAGACTGGGAACTTACATATCTTTAAACCCAATTTTTGTTACTTGAGTAAAAGGAAAACTTCCATCCCACCTATTAATAATAACATTTTTCTTGCAGTTTTGTAGAGAGTAATTTGATTTTCCTGGAATACCTCATCATGTCGAAGCATTCATGGTCTGTTCTCCATTTGGATATCACACTTCTCACAAGAGCTGCCTGGAAACCTCTGAGTGGTAGCAGCATCCTTTCTCTTCATTGTGAAAAAGCAACATTGGAGAGGTGGGGAACCACCCAACCTGAGCCCAGGCTTGGCCTTTTATACAGGAACAAATGTTAGCAGGATTATTGGCTTCTATGTGTCTTTGGGGAAAATTCAGCTTGTGTTATTTCTTCCTTTACTGAGGAGTGGGTATTGGTGGCAAGCCTGAAAATAAGAGCATGGCAAATTTACTGGTGTAGACCACCAGCGTAAGTAGAGACCATGCATGTATAAGCTCTAGAAGTACAGACATCTCTGAGGATTTTATCAGCAGACATTTGAGCAACCTACTTTTCCAAATATACTCCTTAGTTTACAAGTCTTTCAAGGGTACAAAATCTATTAAATGTTGTATTTCTTGGTATCTTTAACCAATGCATAATTTTGTTTACAAGAATTACATATCAGGAGCTCAAGTAACCTTGCTCTTACTTTTTAAACCTAATACATATTAAAGCATGTTGCTAATTGGATAACTACAAAATTATTTCCTGTAAGAAATTAGATGAGGATATGAAAGTAGTAAGTTATAAAAAAATCAATGAAATAGGTATACTGGTACAAATGAATTAAAATTATTTCTACTGTTTTTTTTTAAGTAGAAGAGAATTGTGTATGTCTCCACTAAGAAAAAGAAGTTCATTTGAAGCCATTTTCTTGTATACCAAATAACATAAAATAAGCTGCATTAATGGCAGAATTTGACAGTAGTGAAAATAGCCTGCAGCAAGTATCAATACCTTACCTGTTAATGTTATAAGGGTTGTGAAAATGA
This sequence comes from Ictidomys tridecemlineatus, assembly GCF_052094955.1. NCBI lineage: Eukaryota > Metazoa > Chordata > Mammalia > Rodentia > Sciuridae > Ictidomys > Ictidomys tridecemlineatus. The sequence goes on from NC_135487.1 coordinate 57,195,550, forward strand.
ACTATTGTTCTCAAAAGTTGTTTCTTTCTATATACTTATTTTCTGCTGGAGAAAAGTACAAAGAGAAATAATGTCAATAGAAACATCTGTAGCCATAAATATTGAAGATTATATTTGTAGTAATACTTCAGCTTGTCTCTCTATTATATTACATTGAAAGTATCTACTTTAGAATATTTTAATTGTTGACATATCTGGGTAGGTACTTGGATAAAATATCCTATAACAAAGTAGAATAGTAAAGAAATAGTAATTGTCAAAAGGAAAATTACCTGGTGATTGGATTCTATGAACTTTTCAGTGGCATACGAGTTAAATGATGTCATGTTTTAAAGGCAAACAGAGGTGATATTCAAATTGGATGTTGATGCAATTGTGTATAGTTTAACGTCTGAAAAGGTAAATGTTTATATTAAATTAAATGATGGTTGCTAATAAGATGCATGATATAAATTTGAGAATATGATGATTTAAAAAGATTAACAAGTAAATAGAAACAGAAAGTGGTCTATAAATTATGTTATTTTACTAGATGAGAAAGCCTAAAAAAAGTCAACTCTGCTATTCTTATTTTATATATTAACAAAATACCAGAATGATGCATGAGTGTAGACAATGTTCATTAAATTTATTAAAAATCCTGCATTCTTCAAAATTAAACTAAAAAAATACAGCCAACCAGAGTTATCTGTTTACTTGTCTATAACTCATGATTCAGATAATGCACCAAAAGAGTCAGAATACCTTTGCAAACATTGAAAAAGTTATGATGGAAAATGCACAATTTAAGGAATCGAAATTTCGACTCCACTATTTATTTTTTGTTTTTAGGTAAATGCACTTTATTCTTTATTAGTACGGTTTGTTGTTCGAGAACAAGTAAAATAATGTATGTAAAATGTTTGGATATTATAAGAAGGAATACAGGAGAAAGATGCACACAATTTAGATTCCTTTTTTGTGTTCATGCTTGTTTAGAGGGATTCCTTAGACTACAGGAAAAACCTTAGGAAGTGGTATGCAAATGATACAATGAATTTATGTTACAACAAAAGTAGCCTACAATGTGGAATTTGTGTTTTCAAAGAGGGCATATGTTTTTACAATATGAGCATCATGGATCTAGTATATATTGCTATATTCTAATTTTTTGAAGAGTACACATTTATAGAGTAGAATTCATTCAGTTAGTTAATATGGGTAAATTAAAATACATTGTATGCAAATGAAATGTTTCCTATAGGGAAGTATTTAACTTCACAGATATGTGCATGAGAACATTGATCCAGAGTTACCTTATATTGTAGCAAGGGGAATTTTACTTTGCAGAATTAGAGGTGTGTGCTTCTCCTGTCAGAGGCTCATGACAGGAGACAAACAGTGTGATTTCAATGGGTTGTGTTAGCACAGAGGGTCCTTGTACTGAACCTGGGTTTTTGTATAAGTGCCCAGGAAAAAGGTGCTTGAACGAGCAATGCTGAGAGGCACAGTGAACAAAAGAGAAAAAAGTATAATGGGAGACTGCACAGAAAAAGGAAAATGAAGATTTTTAGCAGCTTCTCTTTTTCTGAGTGATGTCTAAAGAGAATTTTTAGGAAGGTTTATTGGATACTTGCAGAGGGAAATACCCATCATATCTGCAGAATATTTACTTTAAAGATGTACTTTAGTTCTGAAAGGATTTTGCATTTAGACTTAAGGAAAATGGTTATTTGTTTTAAAATCAGCAGAGTTCATGTTGGCCTCAAAGTGACCCACATCATTCTCAAGATCAATAAGAAAAATACCTGGATATTTTATAATATAGTACATAATCATATTAAACTATAGATCTTTTCTATAGACAAGACTGTCAAAATAAGTTCCATTAACTGTACATTGTACTGCAGGATATCAAATATTGGATTCTACATTTAATCTTTATATATACTAATTTTTATTATTTATTATATCTCATTTCAAATTTATTGATTTTAATTAAATCAATAAATTAATAAATTAAATCAATTAATTTAAATTATTATTTTAATTTATTGATAAAAATACATTCTGAAAATATATTCTATGATTTTTTAAAATTATCTAGTTGTCTAGTAAAGTGTCAGTAACTCAAGTTTTGAAAATTTTCATAAGTTAGTTTATTTTTCTGTAAGTGCTTTGTGTTTCATATAGTTAGAAATATTTCTGTAAAATTACTTTGCATTACGATTAGAAGCTTGAACACAAATACTAGTAGTTTCATTTCATTCCTAACATATATTTTGGTTATATAGTAAATATATTTTAAATAAGCATACTATTTTTGATAGATTTAAAAATGAATTTAAATAAAATTGAAATAATCAATAGGAGGTTATGGCAGAAAATTAAGACAAAGTATACTGAAAGTTAACAAAGGATCTACAAAATAATTTTTAAATCTGAATCATAATTACAAAGATCATTTTTACACATCAAAATTTCTTAATTTCAGAGAAGTGGGGTTCATTCTTCTGTAACTGTAGAAACAAATGGCCAGGATGATGTGATTATGTAACTATTAATCTTCCACTCAAATTGTGGTGAGTATTTTAGCATAGAACACTCCTCATAATACTGAAAATAAAAAAATTTCCACTTTAACCAAATGTTTTCTCTGTTAAGTGGATGCTAATTCATAATGGTTGGGGCATGGGATGAGTGGAGGAAATTTGGATGGGGCAAAGGGGAGGAGGGAGGGATCATGGGGGTAGGTAAGATGGTGGAATGTGATGGTCATCATTACCCTAGGTACATGTATGACTGCACAAATGGTGTGACCCTACTTTGGATACAATAAGAGAAGTAAAAACTTCTCCATTTGTGTAAAATTAATTGAAGAGCATTCTGCTGTCATGTATAACTGATTAGAACAAATAAAAAAAATTTCATTTTAGCTTGGAAATAAATTTAAATATTTTTTAGTCATACCAAGTCCAGGATGCCTAAAAGATACTTTCAGCTGATCCTTTTTGTCAATATTTTGACACCTATTTTAAGTTCTTGCTAACCTTAAGTAGCTATGTCTGAGATTACAACAAAGCTCATCTGATTAATTTTACAAATATGCTTTTCTTTTCTTTTCCATTTCCATACATTTATACATGTCAGCTTCTCTGGTTGGACTATTTTCTGAAGTATAACAGCCTGTCACCTCTGTTAATCCTATTTCAGAGCTTAGTCGAAACACAATTTCTTATATGAATTATTTTTTTCCTCTCTCTCTTTTATTTCAGATAGCTCTGATTGTTATTCTCCTCATTAGAGTAGGTAGTCTTTTCAGTTGAATTAAGCAAATTGGAAGTATTCAAGTTTCTCTAACTTAGGGCTTTCCATATTATTATTGATTGTTGTTAAAAATAAGCTATATGAAGAGACAAACATGAAATATTTCTGAGGTATCAATACCAGGAGAATTTTCATGAATAATAGGTAACTTTTTAATTGTATAAACTTTGGTCCTTGTAATAGATTCCATTTTCTGATATTACTGTTGCTCAGAAGATCATAGTATCTTGAAGGCATTTTATACCTTCTTTTCATAGGAATCTATTACCTTTACTACTGTGTTCACCTTTCCCTTTTAATTTTAATTCTCCTTTTGTTTTGATTTCCTTCATTTATATTTTAGTAAATTCTGATGTTCTTGAAGCTCCTCTGTAAAAAACCTCAAACCTCTTTATAACAAAAAGAAGCACAAGCAAGCAGAAAATAAATTGTGTGAAAATAATTATCATTATCTGGACAACAAATTCCAGTGGGGAGTGCACAACAAAATAATTTAAAACAGAAAAAGCATATCTTTCAATATCTTTATTTCTTATTTTAAAAGCAAGCAAAAATTAACTTTAGAAATATTTATTATACAAATCAAAGAAGAAGGTATGCTATTGTAAAATCAATGTACACATAATTTGTGTATATGCATGTGTATGAGTGTCTCCTTAAGCAATGAAGGACATATTTTACCAGCTTCTTAGAGTGTGACCAAAAGACAACTGAAGGCTTTGAGACTTCTCCTGATGTGGCATGTAGCTGAAGAAAGTTTCATTGCCCAAGACCATGACTCATTTTTTAGGGTAGCTTGCATCTGAAAGCACATGGACACAGAGTTTATAACGGTCTCTCCCCGTTGCTTCACCTCACATCATCTCTGATGTGCCATCCCAGCTTCAGATCTTGTATTTGTCAGTTTTTTGTCACTATGACCAAAACACCTGACAAGAATAACTTAGAGTAGGAAATACATATTTCAGCTGGTGGTTTTAGAGGTTCGGTCCTTGGTATGTTGAATCAATTGTTCTGCACCCGAAGTGAGGCAGAACATCATGGCAGAAGGGTGTGGTAGGGGAAAGCTGCTCAGGCCCTGGCCAACAGGAAGCATAGAAAGTGCAAGCTAGAGGCCAGGGACAAGATGTAATCCCCAAGGACATGCCCCAGTGACCTACTCCTCCAGTCATTCCCTGCTAGTCTCACCAAGGTGATCCATTCAAATTAATAAACTATCATATGCATTAATCAACTAAGGAGGTTACAGCCTCTGAAAATTACAGCATTGCCTAATGTGAGCTTTTGGGGGACACCTCATATCCAAGCCATGACACAGCTTGCCTTGGAGTTAGTTGGCACTTTTGGTAGGTTTGTCGCTTAGTCTACTTTCTTCTGCTTCTCAGTTCTATTTTTTCACTTATCATGTAAAGATAAATCTTGAGATCACTTCCTAATGAACTTCTTATACACTCTTCTTAATGTCAGAGTCTGCTTCTCAATGAGTCTGACCTTTACATAGGTAGACAGAAAGATAGGTAGATAGCTAATACAGATACAAATGTACAGTGATCTGCAGAAAGGCTTACCAGTAAATAAATAATATTGAGCAAAGTGAACAAATCTCTATGATCCTTAGAGTTCACCTTAAACCCTTTCCTCCTTCTCATGAGACTGTATTTAATCTTCTTTTGTTGCTCTATGGAAGATGGTTAATTTTCATTCATTCTATAAAGGACTAAACATACTATGAGATAACAAATGTGGACTGTAGAATCAGCCACTTGCATTTGAACCTTAGCTCCTCCATTACTGAATGTCTGACCTTGGGTCATCACTTACCCTTCCTGAGCCTTGAGTTCCTGATTTGTAACATGAGCATAATAAAAATAACTATGCCACAGGGTTTGGAAAAAAAAATAAAATGACTTATTTTAAAGTGCTTGGAAAAGAGTCTAGTAAATTTAAGTATTAACTATAACCATAATAATAAAAAAGATGGAATCACCAGTTCTGTACATTAAGCACTTTTAGGTTTTTAAAACATATTGACTAATTATTCCATATGGTTTATATAGATAACACTCTACTGAAAATTAATGTATGGCATGATATAACTACTAGCAATTAAAATGTAGATACGTGAATTGTTTCCTTACTTTTAGTATTATAAGTAAAAAAAAGATTATAAGCTAAGGAACATGCATGTTTTTATCAGAATATTTAGGTTATCAAGTTACAAATAGATTTAGGTAAATGTTTTAGGTAATTCTAGGCATTAATTAGAACTATGTGGTGATTTAAAAACATACCTATAAATTCTTACAAACTTCCTCCATCAAAAGTGGAAGTCAATGTTCCCTCTACTTGAAAATGATCCAGAATTTTAGACTGCTGAGCTAGTGTGCTACAAGTGATATGCTACAGCCTTGAGTATTCAGAAAGGACATTTCAGGCATTTCCTGAGAGTTGTTTGAACATTGTTTGTTATGGTTTGCAGATGTTCCCCAAAAGCTCATGCATGACATAATACAAGAAAGTTTAGAGGTGAAATGAATGAATTATGAGAGTCTTAACCTAATCAGTCCATTAAATCCCTGACAGGGGATCAACTGGGTGGTAATTATAAGCCAGTAGGGTCTGGGTGGAGGAGGTTGGTGGTTGAAGGCATGCCTTTGGGTTTTATATTTTGTTGCTGGTCTGCAGTGTCTCTCTCTGTGCTTTCTGTTGGCCACCATCTTGAGCTGCTTTCCTAAACCACACTTTTCTGTCTTTGTGTTCTGCCACACTTGGGCACAGAGCAATGGAGTCAGCCATTTATGGATTTCAACCTCTGAAACCATGAGCCCCACATAAATTTTTTCTTCTTTAAAATTGTTCATGTTGAACCTTTTGGTCATAGTAGCAAAATAGCTGTCTAAAACACTGTCTCTGGGAGCCTTCAGTCTCTGTGAAAGAAGTTCAGTTTCCACGAGTCCACTGGTGTAAAGAGCACACAGAAAGATGCTAAAGGGGATCCAGTTTTTCCAGTGCCTTGTTTTTGGAATCTCGGTGGACCAGTTGGCAGACATGCAAGTTAAGAAGCTTTAATATGACCCCATGAGAGAATCTGAACTTAAGAACTGAATTTAAGAAGAGAACTTAAGAACTGAACTTAAGAAGAGATTAAGAACTGTTGAGTTAGTCATCCCCAGCCTTGAACAAGATAAATGAGTATTCATATTTAAGCTGCTCTTGTGACGATTTGTTAATACAGCATGAGACAGTGGCAATGGATATCTGTCCCTTTCTAGATTCTACATTAATTAATTAATTTTATGTAAAGTAATGAGTGCAAGAATGAAAGCTCAAAGAGACATTTATCAAAAAATTTTCCAGTTTTCAAAATTTACAAGATTTTATAAAATATCTTAAAATTCTGTCAAGCAATAATTAAGCATCACTCTCTTTGTTTTCTCTGCTACACTCAATTTTTTTTTTTGTTTAGTTCAGAAGAGGGGACCGCTATCACCCAACATACACACACACACACACACACACCACCCTATTTCTGCTTGTTGTGAAGAAAATAAAGAAAAAGTTTATTAACCAGAGCCTGGTTAATTCTTTATAAAGATTAGGTATTTTTGTTTAAAATCGAGACAATTGAGTCAGAAATGGCATTAAATCATGGCAGTTTTGGCTCTTTTTGGTTCTGAGAAACTCATATCTAGTCTCTAATCAAATCATTATAAACTAGACAGTGCATAGTTCAGGACAGAGAGAAATGGGAGAGTTTCCCCATACAGTGTTATTTCACATTCTACAGTTTCCTATCATGTTAAAACTATCTATATGAAATAATACAGTCAATATCTTGTGATTACAATGAAGGAAGGACACTCTGACAAATTATAAGCCTGATCTTTCTCTAATGAAAGGACAGACCCATATCTATTGGCCAAGAGCCTTAATCCACAAGCTAAAAATTTAGGAAGGGACCTAGCTCAATTAAATTCTCTATTTTCTAATGGAAATATGTATAGATTTTTGGCTGCAAGGACAAACATTTAGAATTATACCTGCTATTGATATTTTCTATAGTAATTAGCAATTGGATCTATTTATCCTGTAGAAGAAGCCTTTCTTATGGCATATTCTCAAGCCTTTCTTTTTATACACATTTTCAAAGTACTTTAGAAAGAGTTTGCTTTAATCAATGTTCTGTACTTGACTGGTTGTTCTTAAAACAATTGAGGGTGAAAGGTCAGAGATTTATTAAGGGAATTATAGTTTAGTTTTAGATGGTAAAACTTGTTTTTGCTTTTATTGAGGTAAGCACATCTTTATAGATGAATTCAAAAGGAAAATTCTGTAAAGCAATTTGGAAGCAGCCGCCCAATACTCTGAAGTCTACTGGGACTTAGTTTGTCACCTGTGAAAAATAATTCTGATTAAGTAGCACTGAGATTAGTCATTCTGGCCCCCTTTGAATTGCGGATGTTCCAGCCTCACTGGAACCTTCCCCATCTTTTGGCACCTGAGTGTTGAACATCTCACCTGTGGCCACAGACTGAATCTGAACCAATAGGATTGACATAACCAGATTGGAAACACTCATGCTGGCAGCTGAGGGGCAGGACTCCCTGAGGAGGACCAAGTTAATATGACAACTCCACCGAAGCGGATCACCACTGAAGCAGAAGCTCTAACATATGCAAGCTGTTTTTTATTATTATGCAGAATGTCTAGAATAAGAGAATAACATTTAGAGTTTCCTCATAACCTGATATTTTTTATCAGCATTCCTTCTAACAACTTAACTCAAGACTATTCTTGAGAATTCTAAAATTCCATGATTTTATGTGCTCTGAGAAACACTAGCATCCAGGTATGTTAATGCACACACACAAAAAATAAATATTTGCATTTATTAAAAATCTGTGACACTAATCCATTAAAAATTTTCAGAATTAGTAGTGTCTTTTGACCAAGATTCAAGGTAAATTTCCAAACCCACATACTCATCACCAGTACTTAGCTAAATTGTTCTCTTGGAAATTACCATTTCCTAGGAATAAAAAAGAGTTTATTATGTCTTGCCCTCCTCCTTTGTATTTTCCCAGTTTATTTGTTAAAGCCCTGGATATAGTAGATTGTCAGATCAATTGTAGTATGATTGAAAATTAAATAAAAAATGGAGAGACTAATATATATTTTTGGAATGAAGAATATTTTCTTTTCCAAACTCATATTTCGTAGAGACAATAGCTATGCACACATCTGTGTGCCAAATAAAATGTAATTTTTCCCGTCCCCAGTCTTTCTTTCTGTCACTCTTGGATATGTAGCTTTCATTTTCCTTCAAAGATGTGTCTGACTCAGGGAGAAGTGTGGGGATAGTTTTGTTTCCTCTATATGTAAATTATGTCGAAACCCACTGGAAGCAAGGGAATGATCATAACATGCTTCTATATCAGGGAGAAGGAAACCATCAACACTAATTTATAGCAATTTACTATATCATGAAAGATAGAGACAGAGGCATAAACAATTTATTTTAATTTTTTTAAAAAAGACATGGTTCTTGAACTTTAATTTGTATTCTACTTTGATTTTTCTAAAGAAGAGAAGATGGTCCATACTCATGATTTACATGTTTGTACCTAGATTCTTTTGCCTTTACAGTATCTGCAAAACTTCCCTAAGAACATCATAGTAGAATATTTCCTATATTACCAACAGATTCTTCAGCAGCCTTAAAAAAACATTGATTGATTTTTTTCCTTTGGTCATAACTAACACAGGAAAGAAAGTTATTATCAAAAATGCAGTTATACTCAAAAGATTTTGACTTTTCAGAATAAAGAAATAATACATAGTGCTTGACATTGCACCTATAATTTTACACTCCGGTGATTTTAATATAATGAATAATAGATATGTAATTTCAACTTTCAACTCTAGTAAGAGATGGGTTTGTCTCTGCCACTTAGAATTTAGATTCATGTCTATTAGCTCTTATGAGGGACTTCCAATATAGCAGTGTGCCAGTTATCAAAATGTTCAAATTTGTATGTGATTACTTTGCTTTTTTTTATTTGGAATGTTTATTTTCTTGGTAAGTGATAAGTTGTCATATAGTGTTCCTAGATTCTGTGTAGATTGATTGAGACAATTTACCTCAACTCCAAAATTTAAACATTTTTTTTCTTAGCCCTATTTGAAATTTGTTATCCTATGAGCAGTAGTTATAAAGGTTGTGACTTCCAAATGGTAGCACTAGCATTATCCAAGAATTTCTTAGAAATGAAAATCATATCTTTGCTCAAATTACTGATCTAGAATCTGTGGCAGTGGGATCCAGAAATCTAGTCTTAATGAGCTCTTCAAATAATGTGTGATCAAGTTTGGGAGTCCATAGCTATACTAGTAAATAGAAATAAAAACAAAATCTATGGCTCAATATGTAAAGAAATAAAGCAACAACAGGATGAATCAAGCAAATAAAGCTACCATCATATATGCCATGCAGACAAACTTTATCTATTGACTTAATAATAGTTTATAAATCTTTTGTCCAGCAAAGTTATCAAATCACTTTTAGATATATCTTATATTGGTTTCTCACAGTAACTCCCTGAAATAGCAGAAACAAAACACTGCTCCCAATCTATAGCTAAAAATACCTAAGATTTTTGTAAAATGTCACCCAGATGGAGATGGCCTTAGAACTCATCTTCTGTCTCTAAGTCTCCTTATAACATATCTTGGTATAAGGTCCTCATGAAAGGGAAGTGATTTACAATGTAACAGATTTTTATCATTCTGCACAATGAATGATATTTTCAACTTTGACTTTTTATACCAAGTGATATCAGAGGGAACATCTCTAGTTAAAATTTCAAGATCTGTATGCTGTGAATTTATTAAGAAAAGTAACCTCGTATTCATACTACATTAGAGTTTACTTATTGTACTGAGATATTAAAAGGCTATGAAAGTTATAATAAAATATATTTCATGAAAATTATAATTTTTTTAAAAATAAAATAAAATTCTAGTCAAGTCATCACAAATTTATTCACTGATGAAGCATTTTTTAGTGTTTACTGTATGACAGGTTCTCATCTAAACACTTGAAAAATAAATAAATGTCATCAGTCTTGTACTCTGAGAACTTCCTTTAGAAATAAAATAAAACCCATCAAGGGCTAAGCTACCATCAGGTTGGGTGTAGTATTACAATTAGCCTCCTTAGCTGTTTCCCTATATGCACTTTCTCCCCTGCTAACGTGGACAATGAACTTTTCAATCATAAAAGTGATAAGATCATTATTCTGCCCCCAAATCTCTAAAAGCTTCCCATTACTTTTGTGAAAATAATCCTAAATATTTTCCATACAATAGAAGGCTCCATATTACCTGATTCCCTGTGCTTCAGCATGATAAGTTTAGGTTTCACTCACGTCCTCTGAACCAGTTAGATATTTGGCTTAAAACACTTTCTCCCTGAAGATCTATATGACCCATTATTTTATTTCATTCTGTTTTCTATTCAAATGTTATCTCATTAGAAATTCCTCCCTGACTATTAACTCCATATAAAAAATACCACGGTCTCCATTCAGTTACTCAAATTTCCTTCACCTTGACATATTTCTTGTTCTAGTAGATATCATAAAATATATGGAAGGTGAACATATAATAAATTATGTAGAACTCTTTGACTATTGGAACTGTGAGACTTTGAATGAACCAAATAACATGGCTCTTAAAAGAGATTTTCTTCCTGTATGTGTGTGTGTGTGTGTGTGTGTGTGTGTGTGTGTGTGTATTCACTGATTATCTGGTAAGGAATAATACAATTTTATGAGGAATTATCAATGTTCACAATATTTTCAGATTCCATGAATAAATGAACAACAGCTCTGGTTGATATATGATTAAAAAAATGATGGAAAACTTCCTGCTTTTCACAGAAAACACCTATGGTACAATATGTATATATTTGGATATTCTTATATAAAACAAATTCATTGAAGCCAGGCTCTTTTCTTATTCATCATTATATTCCCCACAACATATAACAGAATATCTTTTAGGTAAAAATTGCTTATATATAAATAAAAATAGCAGGTATATACACTTTCATTTCCACATAACTTAGAGCTCTTTTTCTTTTTGCTACTTGAGGTCAGCTACTTGCTGTCCTTTCTTGGTGGTAAGGCATTTTTCACTGCAATTTAGTGTAACAACACCTTACTTTCTGGTGGTGTTGTTCTGTTGGTAATGTTTTCATTAATCATCAATCATTTTCTTTCTTTCTGGTTATACAGTTCCGGACTGTAAGCTGGCAGATTCTGTACAAGGAAACTGCCCATCATAAGTAAAGAAACAATTTTCTCTAACTATTGCACTGGTGAATGGTGACCTTTATAAAATGGTGGACGATTAGAAAATCCCAAAAACATCCCAACCAAGTTGTTATGAGTCAACTGAGCATCTTGAAAAATAAATAAGAAGGCAATGGTTTCCAATACTTTTTTGTCCATGAGTCAATATAAAGAAACAGAATTGATTTTTATGAAACAATGTGCCATTTTCAATGTTTCTCAATTAGATTTGATCTAGTATTTTTTGAACTACTCTTTACCTAAGTAGGAAACATTAATGACCAGCATCACTATGATTTATGATAGATAACAAAAAGAAAACAAAAAACTGCTGCTTTATTTCAAAGGGAGGAATGCATATACATTTGAAAAAGAATGAAAATAGATATTAACTTTTTTTTTTCTTTTCTGGACTCATGAACACTTTCAGATATATTCTTTAAAGAATCAAAGTGCAAAGTGGTAATATAAAATATATATTCAAAAACTCAAGGTAATTATGTAAAATATAGGTAGTAGTATATTAATAAAAAGCTTTAATAATTAATAGTAGTATTTGTATGATAAACTGTATTTTTGGTGGATAGATTAAGGATTTATATTTGCTGACATACCCTTTAGCATAATCACCATGATTGTAATTTATTTATTTATTTTGTTACTGGGGATTAAACCCAGGGCACTCAACCACTGAACCACATTCCCAGTCATATATATATGTTTTATTTTGAGGCAGAGTCTCCCTAAATTGGAAGGGCTTCACAAAATTGCTGACGCTGGCTATGAACCCACCATCCTCCTGCCTCAAACTCCTGAGACTCTGGGATTACAGGCATGCATGGCCACATCCAGCTGTTATTTAACTCTCATATGAGGTAGTGCATTGAATTATTTCCCCAGATCCTATGAAGTTAACACACCCAAGAAATGTAGTGTGCAGCAGTAAAGAAATTTGAAAGTGATTATAATTTTCTTTTATGGGCATTATAATACTTTTACCATCTCCCTTATATACATTTTTCAATAATATTCATCAATATAATTTTTATTGGTGGTGACATATAAGCATAATTACTCACTAAAAAATTGTTGCCATTAACACTAATAATAGCCTTCTGTATTGAATATATCCCATGTATTTGTCATTGTAGTAGGCATTTTACACAAGTTATTTCACTATTTCTCATTATATTACTAAGAGATAAGAAACAATGTCACAATTTTACCAGCATTCAAAGGGTCACTCAATACCCTAAAATCAATTACTTCTAGAAATGAAGCAAAAATTTAAAATCTGGTATATGTGGCTTGAACTCTTCCACTCTCTTTAAGTTGTCAAGTTGAAGGGTCCTATAAACATTGCTTATTAGGTGGATATTTTTGCTACTCCTTTTCTTGTTGAATCAAATGATTAATAATATTTTAAAACTACAAAAGACCTCCTTTCCTGCATTGGAGACAATAAGGGAAGATTGTAAATCTGTCCCTGTATGTAATTATTTGCTAGGGGGGCAGGTAACAGCAGAACTCCTGGGAGTCAAAGACAATGGCAACTAGAAGTAAATAAAGCTGGGTGAGTATTGCCTTCCATAGAGATAGTTAGGGCTGGACACAAGCTACCTGAATGAGAAATTTGACTCTTGTTGTCCCTAGATACTAATATGTGTTCCACTGAACTGAATGTGGCAACTAAGGTACCCTTAGAAATTTTCTTTAGTTGGGTGTACAATCAAAGCGAACTATAAAAAAAAAAAGAGAAAGAAATCAATGTATGTTTGATGACTACAGCTGTCAGAGAAAAAGTATGAAACACTCAATTCTGATGGATAAAATATCTCAACAGTGCCTTGAAGTAGGTGATGTTGAATTCGCTCTCTGTATCCTTTTGCCCACCTGAATTCCCCAAGGCTGTAAAAGACAGCCTTGCTGCATGCTGAAAAATTTTCATCTCAGGCACCTTTTCCTCTGTTCTGCCAGAAAATATCAAGGAAGTTGCTCAGCCACAAAGCAGATCTAACCTGAAGGTAGAGGGTTTTTCATATCCTCAGGGACAACTCTTACCCAGTGAGGAAGTAGTCAGCAGGTAAATTCTTTGGCTTCCTGTCTGTCCAGCTGTCAGGTACAATGATTTTAATTCAGGATCCACATGTTTTCTCTGAGTGTCCTCTGTGACACTAAACTGCAGTCACCCATAGCAGTATTTCCATTGTTAATAAACGCCTTTCCTTTAATCTTTGGCTTGTCTCACTTTCCTATTGCTTCATATGGACCTGCTAGGATCATGTCCCATATAAACTATAAACAGGGAAGACAATCTAAGATTATTCTCTAAAGAATGCTTTTGGAAATGTTGGGACATTGTCTAATATAAGGATTTTCACATTATTATATTTAATGTTATCAATGGTTAATATTTTGTCCTCCATAATACACAATAACCTGTGACTAGGCACTGCATCTGCTTCTTTGTTCGCCTCTTCTTTTTCCCTCCAAGATCTGTTTTCCCCTTGCACCCAGATACAGGAGCTAACAAAGATGTGTAATAAATACTTTTTGATCAACTGAAGTTCCCCTTACTACTATGTGTGGTTGGTGTTATTGGATTATTTCACAAAATGAGGTTAGTAATTTGCCCAGTGTCCCATTGCAGTGGCAATTGATAGAAATTAGAGTCCAATACAGGTCACCTTGTCTTTACAAACCCATGCTCTTTCCACTGTGTCATTCTCCAACAGCCTAGATCAGAGACAAATTGGTCATATTCTAGTAGTTCATTTTGAGATTACAGTTTTATGGCTACCAAAGTTCGAAGAATGTTCAAGTCTGAAAACTTTCACGTCTAGTAAATCTCTGTTGTATTTCATAAGTGTATGGAACCATTATGGTCAGAAAATGCTTTTATGAAGTATTCTTGTGATCTGTCACTGATGTGGATGCCCCGGAGATTAAAGAATACCTTTTATATAATTTAATGTGGATGGTAACGAAGGAAAAAATGATTCACATTTAGGGCATTTCTCACCCCTGTTTTCTGTCCATAGAATTTTCCCTTTGTATTTGAAGAGTCCTGCACAATCAGTTTATATGTAGGGGATGTCAAACTGAATGAGATTCGTATTCCATTTCTATTTTACAAACTATGACAAGCTTATCAGTCCAAACAATGATAATATTATGGTGGGACCCTCATTTTGGAAACCATATATCTGCCTATGGTGAAAACAACAGGAGAATTTCAGGAAACTACTATCACATGTTTTCATTCTTGTCAAATTTAGTGATGTATGCTTGAAAGTGCGTTAGGTATTCATATAAAAATAACCTGATTTTCTAATTATCTAATTCTAATTGTCTGGTAACTAACCAGACTAGCATTTAATCTAGCAAGAATATATAAATTTATGTATATCAATAAATTTATCAATGTAAATATTTGTCATATTTAACTTACATACACATTTAAAGTTAAATATGTAAGAAAAGTTACTTTTTAAATATCACATTTAATGAAGTACTTTTATATCATATGTATCTTCATCATCAATGTCTATTACCATTAGAAGCAAATATTGCATCATCTGACTTTTAAGTTCAACTTATTTCTGTCTAAAACATTTAGGATACAATGTTTTTTAGTCAGTGGGAATTTTATGCTAAGTCACATGATAGTATTTGCAAAGCATGAGGAACATTTATATCTTGTTATCTTGAAATATATATATATATATATATATGTTCATGAATATGTATATGTAAATTACACACACTATGTATGTGTGTATGTGTATGTGCTTTTTCAACCAGAATCTCTGCTTCTTCTACATTTCTAAACTGACCTTTAAAAGGTTTCTTTATAAGGAAACTTCAAACATTTAAATGTGAATTAATTCTTCTATGAATAGCTATTAAATCTGTTGTCTCTTTTCTTTTAAAAATTCTATTACTTCTATGAAATTCAAAACTAGAATTAATTGAAGTCTTTTTAGGCTGTTGTGTCTTACTGAAACAAAACATCACTGTTCTGAATACAACAATTGAGAGAGTGTCTTGATTTGTGAGTGTTTTAAGGATATAAAAAGGTAACTGCTTTCTATACAGGATAATTTTGATAAAAGTTCTGTCTGTATTTGAGTGTTTTTAAAACATTTTCCCACATATAGCAGTCTTTGACCTTATTTTCTTGCATTCATTGTGAATGAAGTATTCACAATAAATCCTACTATAAAATTCTAGCATTAAACTAAACATAGGAATTCATGTAACTTTTGTTTTAAACATGAATTCTACAGTCAGTTTTGCTTTCACTACAAATATGTGTCTGTGTGCATATATATATGTGTACTTATACATACACATATACATATATTTATATATAAATGGGGAAAAGCAGTGGAAATTACTTTGAATAAATTTTTGAACAGTATTCAGCCCATCAATTAAATAGTCCATAGTAGACTAGATAAAATAATTATAGTGATATAGCAGATTATATACATTGTATAAAAATCTAATTCCATTTCTTTATCGTAAGGATTCATTTAAGAGTATTATGGCATTTTTGCCTGTTTTATTTTTTATTTATTATTATGAATAACTTGACCATCCTCATCCTACTCTTTCCAAAAATAAACAAATGGCTACACATAGTGAATATAAGAGTCATATAGATTAAATTCTTATACCTTTGGATCCTAAAGTAAAACAGATTTCCACAGTATCATAGACAGCAAAGCTGTTCTATGCCTTTTAAAATTTCCTCTTGTTTTCCTGCTATCTCTGATCTAGATAAAGAAAAACTGATGATGTCATTACAAGAAAAACCTATTGGATAATGTTTTTTTTTCATTAATTATGCCTCACTCTTTTTGATGCACTTAGTAAAAAAATGACAAAATGTAATCAAAAGAATATTAAAAAGAGATTGTCACTCTCCTTTTCTATAAAATATAAAACAATTGCTAGTGTATGTTCTGCAGTGATTTACTGTTTACAGAGAGAATGGACACACCAAAAGACAGCTATCTGATTGGTAGCAGTGATAAGTATTCATAAATATAGTTAATACGAAAACATTTTCTTCTCTATACTTATTCCACTTTACTTATTTCTACTTGCTGGAGACATATTAAAATATTAATTTTCCGCTTTACTGGAATGATTTCAGAGTCAAGTGCCATTAAAATTCTGAATGTAAATATGAAAAAAAAAGAGGATATGGCTCACACTAATCTTCTTCATTGGTTTTTAAAACTATTTATTTGCTTTTTTTGAAGAAAGCTACAATTTCAAAAATTTTAATTGCTTTGGGAGATGCAAGCAGAGGCCAGAAAAGGTGTCAGAGTTTTGTGAAATATTGTCTGTCACTCAGAAAGCATTGGATAGTTTCCTACTATAAGCTTGTAAAACAAAGGGCAGCTTGGGGGAGGCAGGTCAATGTGTGATGGTCAGGGCCGCATTTCACTGCCATGAAGAGCATTTCCTCTGTACTCTTTCCTTTTTAAGTTACTACATATTTCAATTAGAGGGACAGGCTGAAAAGTGCCATGCAGGGCAACTCTCTGTGTGTGTGAAGCAATTGTTCACTGTTAGCAGGCTTGGGGCACCAAGGAAAGGTAGGGTTAAAAGCTCTGAAGAAGAGGCTTGCCATTGTTACTGGTCAAAGAGGGGATTATAAGATTACAAATTTTAACTTGATGTGAAAGATATAATATCTATCGATTTTTCCTTTAACTCTTAGAATTTTCTTCTTCAATGCTAAATCAAACTTAATTATAAACCAGGTGGAATAACTATAAAAGCTATTATAATAAATGATATTTAAAAAAACCTGTACCCTTTCCCAATCTTCATGCAATTAATAGTTCTAAAACCCATCCTTTCAGTGATAATAATAACAATGAGCGAATATTTAGCTCTTGACTACAGTGTTGGTGAGGCTTCTGTTTTAGGGGAATCTGCCATCTTCTGAACTATGTCTGACTCTGAGGAAAACCTTAACAGAGCGTGATACGGGAGTTCCACCCAATACCATAACAGCTCCAGCTCCATTCCCTCTTCACATCACAACACAAACACATATTCCTTTGATAACAAACAGCAAAAACTTTCTGAGTCTTACACTCTTTTAAGAATTTCACATTATTATTCTTTTAATACTTTAACCACCTTCTGAGTTAGATAGGATTCTCATGATCTCCATTTCACTGATAGTATCTCTAAGTTACCTGGTGCACAAACATCAGGAGGAATCCAAGCTCAAGCAGCCAGCCTCCAGCTCTCCTGTTAGTACACCACCTCACCCAGCAAGCATGGAGCAAAGAAGTTCTTCCTATGTCGTCTTCATAATATACATGTCTCCAGTGCTTTTCTGTTTTTGAATATTATGATTTCTTCATGTAAACTCTTTCATTTTAAAGGATTAAAAATCACTGAACGTAAGATAGGTTTGGATTAATTGGGAAAACAAAAGCAACAAAGGAACTTCATTGTGATAATATGATATAGTCAAAATCATTACTGTTATAGAGGTGATGGCAGATTCTTAGTCTAATTTTAAAAATGTATGTATGTATTCATTCATTCATTTGCTTCTTCAGGGATGTGGCTAATACACTAAAGTGTGAATGTTAGAGTTCCTTATGATTAATATTAAGTGTCTATAGCATCACGTTTACACAACTAATAACTTGTCAGTTTTCTTACATATTATAATAATGATTAAAACTTATGTTCTTTGCTATAGGTTACAATATATAGCCCATGTTTATAGTAAACTCTTATGCTATATAAATTAGCTTTAAATAAATTTCAGAAATATTTTACAAGGAACTAAAAAGCTATGTACTGCATATCACAAAGTGTTGATTTCAGCCACCAAAATTAGTTAAAACATAACTCACTCTGACAGCAGTGATCTAGCTCTAATTAGTTCAATATATTTCATCCTAGTTCTAATTAAATCACTATAGATTTTACCAGTGTTGGAATTACAGATGAGGCTACTTTCATATTATAGGAACCAATACTTCAAAGTATACAAAGCTACTTATACTCCTTGAACATTTTTATACTAATTCATGTCTTCTTAGGTAATCTTCCTTACCCAAGAATGCTTCTGGTTCAGCAAGTTACTACCTAGCTTTTAAAACTTAATCCAAGTCTTTATTCACAATGATCTCCCGACCCTACTGTTTGAATTATGTAACCCGATATTATGATATCAGTGCAACTTTATTACTTAGCCCTATTATTTATCAGATTGTTTATTCAGTTATACTTCTTGACCACAAGAGTGTATGCTTTAGGAAAGCATGAGCCATATCTTACTTGACTTTTATATAGCACATTCATACTATAAACTGAAGAATAAATGCTTTTAACATTAGAAAAATAGTAAATGTTTCTTCTTACTTTGTATAATAAAGGGATTTATGAAGAATTATGAAGTGACTGAGCTTCCAGCTCCCTCCTATAGGTGTCTTGTATAATCTGTGGCCTCTAAGTATGGGTAGAACCTGTGAATATTATGGGCTAGATATTTCCATTGCCATATTACACATACATGACTTCATTGAGTCAGACTGAAAGGAATAGAAAGACACAGTCACTCTAGCTGATGTGAAAGAGTTAAATAACTATGCTGCAAACTGCCTGTGGGAGCCATGCAGCAAGAAAATGGGGATGGCCACAAAGAACTGAGAATGATCATTGCAAACTGCAAGGAGTAATGCAGCTGCAGAAGTGGATCAGATCAAGATAAATTTAATGAACTTGGAAGAAGACCACAAGCCTGCAATGAGAATCAAAGTTGTCCTTGACATCTTGATTTCAATCTGTTGAGAACTAGCATAGAATCCAGGTAACCTGTACTAGACTCCTTATCCATAAAAACTGTGAAACAATAAATATATATTGTTTAAACACTTGAGGTTTGTAGGGATTATTTTACAACAGTAGAAAACAAATCAATTTGTCCCCACTAAAGATGGGAAAAATAATATACTTCAAGCTTTCATTGATAATTTAACTGTGTTACTTCTCATTTAATTTGTGTATATCCTACCTATGAGTTTTACCAGTTTACTGGAACCATTTTTTTGCTCACATAAGTTTCCAGTTTGTATCAAATGCTTTAAAGAGAAAAAAATAGCTACTTTATAAAAACTATTTGTTAATGCATGTTTGTTTATATGTTAATTTGTTCAATTTTGCTTTTACTTTCAACAATTAGTGCACTTTAATTAGCTCCAAACACCTCTTGGTCAAAGGCATTTCCCATTAACAATGGTATATTAATGTCATATTTTAAAGTGTACTACTTAGAAATTAATGTAGTATTCTCTCTCCCCAAGTTTAGACTTAAAATACCAACTATGGAAATACAGTATATTGAATTGGATGTAAGGAATGCATTCCTCATACAATTAGCTTATATTATAGTGAATTCATGAATTTTTTTCTGGGTATTTAAGAAAAAAACTTGTTAGGATTTCTTTCTTTCTGAGTTATTTATTTATTTATTTTAGTAAATCTGAAGAAAGTGGCTTAAGTGAATACTCTGATGCTGCATTAGCTTTAGGAGTTTTCATTTTAGTACTATAAGAACACAACAAACAAGATGCTAATGTTTTATTAACACATGTTAAGAATACAGTAAATAGAACTAAGGGCTTAAGTGCTTAGTAATATTTATAGTATTTTATGTTCTTTATCTCTGTGGTCTAATGAAAAAATTCTACAGAGAAATAATTTGCTGGCCTGAAATTCAGGAAGCATTTAGGAATCAACATAGCACAGTATTTATGAATGCCATTGGTGTAATAAATACTAGCATTAAATATCAATTCTACCAATCAAGATTGTGTGATTGGGTTAGATATTTCAGTTCTTAAGCACTGTTTCCTTGAAAAACAGGTATAATTAATATCTGATTGAAAGGGGTCTGAAAGTAAATTTCTTATTAGGTTAATTGCTCTACAAATTACATCAATTTACTTTTTTATATTAACACTTATTATTTCATATTCTAACCATTAGTCTTTCACATTCCAAATGTGTAAGAAAATTATAATGCAACCTGTAATATTTTGTTCCTCTCTAACTTTTGATTGCATGGTCTGTTTGAAGAAAATTTGGAATTTGGAAATATTATGAATTGAATTTTCTCAGAATGACAATTAATTCATCATTTCATATATAAGAAAAATATAAATATATCTAAATGTATGCTACATAAAAAATAGAATACAGTGACTAATATTAAATTGTAGACTTTGAGTATAAAGCAAAATTGAGCAAAAACACTTAGAATAATTAGTACATAAATCCAATTAGAGTGACTTTCATAAAATATTTGTCTTTTGCTGACTGAAAGTAATCTATCTTATAACTTAACAGAGTATATGTTCATGTATGTGCAAAAGAAGGAAAAGATCCATGAAATAATATTCAATCCTTTAGCAAATTAAAGGTAGCTACAATTTTTTAAATTTTATTATTACAATCATTGTGCAGTGATTTGTGCAGTATTATGGAGTATAGTATGATACTTCAACAGATGTGTATGATGCAAAATGATCATATCAGGGTAAGTAACGTTTATATCTGTTTAAACATTTATCATTTTTACTTTGTGATGTTCACAGAATTTTAGACAGTTCTTTTGCATTTGCATTTCTGGAGAATTTCTTCTTGAATCTTGGTTGGTTCTCTGCTCTGTCGTAAAGAATATGGTGGAAGTGATACTGTGCAAAATATCTAGTTCAGGCCTCGTGAAGATTAGCATCTTACACATTTTACTGTTTTTTTTTCTCTTTTAATTGACTTACCACTTTCAGTTCCTGAATAAATGCTTACACCTACTGTGAGTAAGCATATATTTAATGCCCTGGCGGGTTACCCTATTTGACTTCTTAACAATGGATGAGAAGAGTAGAAGTACTTTGAAGTCCTTGGGTATAGTCATGAAATAAGATTACATGTCATTTTCTTAAAGATTGACTAAATATCTGTGGGTTAGGGGACAGAAGGATAATTCTGCTTTCCTTGGGAGGACAAGCTCCTGCTATTTCGGTGCATCAGGAGGGCAATGTATAAGCACTCCCATTATTACTCTCTTTTTTTCAGGAGTTTTAGTAATAACAGGGCAGGGAAATCGTTCATCCTTCCTCTTTAGCTTGCTCAGTCTTCCATATATATTAGGTTTTTGGTCTTATAAAATCATATTTTAGGGTTATGAGCACAGACTTTATAGCATTAGACACATCAGATTGCAATTTTACACCACCCCCCCTCACTTGATTATTTCCTGATTGACCCTTAACTTTACTTCTGTCTGTGACACTCAGGTTTTTAACCTGTAAAATCAAGCTAATAATGTTCATCACAATCATTTTTTTCAGTAAATGAAATAGCATTTATAAAGCTTTTCTCATACAGCACACAGATAATACATACTAAAAGCAAACTATCATTATCTTTATTATTTCCAGTTCTGTATTCTTAATCCCTAACCTGAGCAAGGTACTGCAAATACTATTAATCACCTATCACATTGTAAGTGATCAAAAAATTTTTTATAACAGATATATTAGGCATCATAATAAATCTGTGAAGTAATCTAACTAGCATACATTTTTAGATGAGGAGATAGAGGTTCAGAGAAATCACATGGCTGAACAGGTAAAGCAAGCCCTTAAACCAAAACATGCGGCTTTAAAACCATTATTCTTCCACACCACACTGCCCTTCTTCTATCTCCCGGCAATGTGCGGCTCAAAACTAAGTGGAGTTAGAACTTTGGAAAATAATTTGTACAACTCAGAACTGTATATATGGGTCTTTTATTACCATTCTTTTCTTTACCTATTTTGGCCACTTAAGAAAACATTCATAGACATCTAGTGATATTTTAACAACTGGTAAGTGTATTTATTCACATAATGAAGACCCAAGGTATTGATTACATCTTTATGTAGTAAAGAAATTTTGGTGAACTAATATTTACACAGTTGTTTTACATTGTATTCAAAGAGTATCTCATCTATCATTTTATTTACATTTCAAATCCATCTTGAAAATAAGGGATGAGAAATACAAGGTAAAATAAAATAGAGATGACTATTTACTATTGGATAAAAAATAATCCAGAACTTACTTTTTTTTGGCAGATATAAGTGTCATCTAATGTATTAGTCTAGATTCTCTATAACACAACACAAATCAAGAAGGAATAAATCATGCTGAAGACTTATTGAAGAAAATACTAGAGGAAAATAGGTTGGAGTGGGGAAATGGAGAAAACCAGGGATGCGTAATGCATGTTTGACTCCTGCCAAGCGAAGGAGAAAGGCAGGAAGGGAGGGTGAAGTAACATGCAAAGGAAGATTGTGGACTGCAGTGCAGTGTGAAGAAACATACACAAAAACCTTAAGGGTGGAGTACAGGTCTTCCCTTAGATGTGTTAGATGAGTCATTCATCTCCTACAGTGGACCAGCTTTAGTATCCTCTTAGTCATTGGCTAGAAGCATCCATTGAAAAGTTCAGCCTTTGTTCAGATGAGGAGATGGGTTTCAGAGCATTTCATATCAGACCTGCAAACATGTATGCATACTGCAGTTAGAGGTTCTGAAAGATGTATATCACGGTCATCACAATGAGCATGTACTATATATTGTAAGTCATCCCAGTCGCCTTGCTTATTTGTAGTAGTTAAGAGTTTTAGAATGAGATTGGCATGTGATTCAGTCCTAGTTCCCAATATTCTATTTTTGAGTCTCTGAGCACATATCTAAATATTCCATGCCAGTTGATAATAACCTAGAAAGGATATTTAGACTTTGTTATCTACATCTGTCAAGTGTGAGTAATAAAGCTTATCCCAAACCGTTGTGACAATGAAAGAGACAATAGGTTGTTAAATGAAAATTTGAAGGAGGCTATTGACTTGGACTAAGCCTCTGTACTGGGCCCAACAGACCAAAACAATATAGAGTTTAATCACAGTAGCTGAGCCTCAGTTAATTGCAGGGAGCTCTGTAACCAATTAACCAAGTAAGCCACATCCAATTAAGTTGTCTCTTTATTTTACTTCCAGTCTCTGTAAATTCTGGATCATGTTGGTGGTGGTAGTTCCTAAAACCTGTTCTGGTTCTGGAGGGAGCCTAATTCTTGAATCACTTTGTTGTGTTTTATTCAGTTTCGTATATAATTGCTCAAGTAAACTACTAAATTTAATTGGTCTAAGAAACTTTCCATTTAGCAATGTATTAAGGACTTAACACTCATTAAGTGAATAATTAATAGCTATTGTTATTATTGCAGAAACTCCCAAAACCAAATTTCTTCATCTTTCTCTAATTTTTATGGCCTTTTGCTTACTGAATACTCCAAAATATCAAGACTTCTTTCTGAAATACCAACCTGGCTGCTATAAGGTAAGCTCTATGAAAATAATCTTTAAGATTATGTGTATATAATTATCTCATATAATGTGATAATTTAAATAAACTTTATATAAATTGGTTTATCAATAATGAGGAAAATACATACTGTTTTATGAAAGTAACAAGTGTTTTGGGAGGTCTCTAGGTCTCTAAACATTGATTTTGAACAAGATACCAAAAGAAGAGTAAAAATATTTGACAAAATTATGAAAATCTAGGATCGTGGATTTGGAATGCTTTGCAAATCTCTTCAATATCTCACTTTACTTTAGCAAATTTACACTAAAAATCATGACTGTGTATTCTAGTTGTCTTTGAAGAAATCCCGTCATCCCATACTTAACAGCTTTATTTCCAATAATGAATATAAACTGATATATTCAGTTAAAATAACATTTCTAATGTCTGTATATGGTGTTCACATTATTTTTCTTGATTCTCTGCTTTAACTGATATCTTTCACCAGTAACATCTTTATGATTTTGTTGTACACAAAAGCTGCCATCAATTATAGTTAGCCAGAGTACTGTCATTTGTAAAACAGGATTGATAATACCAACTTGCCTCAGGTGGCTGCTGTCAGATTAACTGAGATTGGTTAGCTAAAAGGATTACCTTCTGTATTTAGGGCAGAGAATATGCAATAATCATTAACCTTGAATTTTACTCTGATTTCCCCCCACTATTCTGTTTCCTTTATTTTTCATATTTCCTATTGTTATACCATCATTCCTTTATTCCTCTCATATAGCTTTTACGTAAAATATTAATTTCAAAACTTTAGTTTCTCCTCTTTAGTTTTTTACAGAATGGTTGCATTCAGAAAGAAATTGCTAATTGGGTTAAATCAGAACATGATTTTTGATTTAAATTAAAAAACATAAAAGCATAGTCTCTCATTTATTTCCTAATGGTGATTCAATAATTTCAAAAAACAAAATCTAGGAATTTTTTGTTCTTTATTGTTGGATTTACTGAAGAGGATTATAAAACACCAATTGGTTTCATTCTCTTTTTTTCCTTTTAAATTTATGTCTCTTTAAAGGAATAGCTTGTCCTTTATAAATTCTATTTTGAAGCCTAAAGTTTTGCTTTAGAAAAAGTGTTTAAAATTGGTAACAACTTAAATTTATGTAAAAAGCAACATTTGTAACATATTCATTGTTGCAATTCATTATCTAGGCTTTAAAAAATCAGAATTATTAATAATCTCCTGAGATAGGTGGGTGGAGGAAGTTGACCTTTAACAAATTCAGCATAATCAGGATTAAAGCTTTTTGCCAAACTCTTTGTTAAAATTGAAGCATATAGAAAGTGCTTCTATATAGGGACAAAATTTTTTAAAAGTTTATTTGTGCCAGTCATATAATTAAAATTTATTTGTTCATAAAATACTTTGAATGTCTTCAAAGATCATATTTCTAATGCACATGAAAGAGATCTTTGCTGAAACTTATTAAAATTCGTTATACTAAATATCTTCATATCATATGTCATAAGAGTGCACTCTGAATTTTATGAATGATTCAAATGTACATATCTGACTTAGTTGACTCATTAAAACCATTTTTTCAGGTGGTGACTTTAGTCCTTTTGAGGAGAAATTCCTTAACAATTATATTATCCAAGGAAGTGAGAGGTCATCAGTTTCAATGTTTTGGGCTTATATTGCATAGTGCCATTAAAAAGCCATTTTCTCTCTGTGGTTCTCTGCCACCTAATAGGCAGATATTAGGATATTTATCTACCTGGCAATACTCTCAGCCAATATTTGTCATACTTACTCTGCACAATTACAACAGAAAAAGATTGGAAAGGAAAGGTATAAGAAAAGAAGATAGCACTAAAAATGTAAATATGTATGCTGTGGAAGTGCAAGTGTTTTCTAAAATTCACACTTTTCTAACTTTTTTGCTCACTTCGGATTTTTTTTTCATATGGTGATATTTCTTAACAATAATGACATAGTTTTTCACCTATATTCAAGCTTGTTTTCTAAAAGGCATCTTACATATCTACTTGTGACAGGGAAATATAATAATGAAAAAGAAAAATTTTGCAAGTAGAATTTCTTTGGTTTGAAAATTTAATCTTCAGTCTTGAAAAACTTCATGGGAAGAAGATGCTTAGATGAGTGGAAAAGAGGTGAAATAAGTCAATATGAGAATATCTTTCAGAGTATTCTCGCATATTTTGCAATTTAAACTACTGTTTCCTCCAATTCTAAGGACATGGATAAAGAAAGACTCATTATTGTAATCAAGTTTCATGCTATTAACCACAGGAAATCTTTCAGTATAAATGTCATTGATCAGACCAGAGGAATTGTTTAGTTTGTGTGATAATCAGATGTCCATTACTTTAACAAAATACCTGAAGGATCAACTTGAAAAGAGAAAAACTCTTTTATTAGCTCACACTATTAAGGGTTTCAGACCATGGTTGGTTGGCTCCACTGCTGTAGGACCTGAAGGGAGGCATGCACACTGTGGCTGTGAATATGTGGTTTAGCAAAGTGTTTACCTCATGGAAGCTTGGAGGTAAAAAATAGAGAAAAAGGAAGAGGTTGGGGTCTCACTATTCTCTTCAAGAGTGAACCTCCAGTTACCAGAAAACTTCCTGTGAGGCCCCATCGGTTGAAATTTCCACCATGTCCCAAAATTGGCACAGGCTGAAGACCAAGCCCTTAAGAGATGGGCCTCTGGACAACACTTATGCAAATCAAGCAGATTGGATGTTCCAAAGGAAAAGAATTATAGCTAAGATAATAGCAACCCAAATCTCTCCTTTTAAAAGCATCTAGCAAATCAGTTCCTTATTAAAAAAAAAGAGAAATAGTTGCAAATACTCCACCCCACACACCTTTGTTAGGAGGATTTGGCTTCTAATATAAAAATTGCCTAAAGGTGATCAAATAGTTTATAGGGTTATTAAAGTAAATTATCATTTTAAGGAAAATAAAAGATTAATGAAAATGTAGTCAGTTTGTCCTTCTAGTGTGGTCCCCAAAATACTGAAAAAGGAATAGATAACCAGAACAGATAACAATTCTTATTACTATTCTTGATATAGTATTTGTGCTAAACTTAGTATGTAGTAAAACATACCAGTAAAGAATTAAAATATATTAAAATTGAAAAAGAATGACAGGATCGCATATAAACCAATTCCTAAGGAACACACACACACACACACACACACACACACACACACGTATTAGAACTTAAAAATGCTTCCTGAGATAACTTCAAACTCATGACTGCAAACCCTATACAGTTTTCCATACTGTATAGTAATCCTACCAGTTTACCAGACAAATGGATCCTCTGACTACTGTACTCTCTTCTAGCTGGTTATGATAACTACAATCCCTCTTTCTTCTACAAAGTCTGATGAATACCTTAGGACTTTATTAAGAAAACAGAAGGAAGCAAAGGAGAATCTCTGTTTCTCCCACATTTTATTCTACCACGTTGTTTATACCTGCAGCCTCTGCCTTCCCTGGCTGAGGCGGGGGAAGTCATACAAAATGCTCACACTCTTGTTTGTGTCTGATCAATCCTTCCTCACCTACTCATGGGATTTTCTGTCACATTTTCCTCCTCAGCTATTTCCCTTTTGATTATTTCCAACTATTTACAAATCCTTTGTAACAGCTCATGTTTCACAAGTTTCAAAATCCTTGGAGGTTCTATACCTCTCTCCAGCATTAGCCCATCTTAACAGGAAACATTTCCTCAAAGAATTCTTATAACTATGTTTTTTAGCTCCTGTTTATTCGCTGTCTTTTGAATGTTCTTCGGTCAAGTTTGTTTTCTAACCTCATTCTAGTAAATGTAATTGCTGGAGTTCTTCAATGACCCTCACAATGCTGGGAGCAGCAAATAATTCCAAGCTATAAACTTTCTAAACTTCCCATTGGGTATAACACAACCTGCTGCTTTCTGTCTTCTTGTATTGCTTCATTGGACTTCTGAGTATCTCTCATTTTTAATGTTTGTTGTTGGACTTCTTTCCTGCATCCTCCTCATCATTCTGAACCCTGGGCTGTTTTTAAATCTTTGGTCTGCAATGATCTTGAGGTTAGCTCATTCAGACCTGTAAACTTAAATCACATCTTCAGGTGGGGATAGCTTACCTATCTGTAGCTCCAATGACAGCAATAAACTGTTGACTCAAGTATCCTACTTCTATCTGGCCTTTTAACTTGGGTGTCTATTAGACATTTCAAATTTAACATATCCTAAATTGATCTTTGGCTTTTGTACCTCCCAAATCTACTTATTCCAAGGCATTCCTATCTCAGCATATCCATCCTACGATAGTCAGGCCTAAGTCTTGAAGTCTTTTCTGAGTCCTCTTTTTATCATAACCTACAACTAGAAATTCAGCACATTTTGCAATACTACTTAATATATTCCATATATTCTAACTTCTCATAATACCATATTACTTTGATTAAAGCTACTTTCATTTTTTTCTTTTTTAATTATAGTAATAGTTTTTGTAGTTTTCTGATCCTACTATTATGCTGTAATTTCTACTCACAGACATCAGAATGCTTTCTCAAATATATAAATGGGCTCTTGGTTGCCTCTTGAATACATAAACTAACAGCATCCATGCTATTTATTCATTCCATTTCTGCTTTACTGGCCTTTTACATTTTTTTTAAATTTTAAAAATTTTTTCTGGGGCTGGACATTGAACCTAGGCTCTAGTGCATTCTAGGCAGACACTCATTCACTGAGCTCACCCAAACTCTCATTGCTCCTCTTTTCGTACTTAAAATCATGAAAGGCATCAGTGCACTTATTTTTCTCTACAGCTGGGATAATTTTATGCCATAATTAGCTTCCTCATTTCCTCATTTCATTCTGGTCTGTATAAAAGCCACCTTCTCATAGATTCCATTCTAACAATAGTAACTCTCCTTCCTCATTAATGTTTTCCAAATAATTGTTCAATTGTTTTCATAATATTTGTTATCATCTAACATATTAGCAATTACT
Organism: Ictidomys tridecemlineatus; assembly: GCF_052094955.1. Lineage (NCBI taxonomy): Eukaryota > Metazoa > Chordata > Mammalia > Rodentia > Sciuridae > Ictidomys > Ictidomys tridecemlineatus. Next base: position 57,224,666 of record NC_135487.1, read on the forward strand.
TTGTTTTATTTTTAGTTTTATCCCCCTACAGAATGAAATTCCTTGATGGTGTAAAAGTTTTCTATTATACTAATTTCTGTATGCTTGATACTTTGTACAGTATTATCTATTGAATGTATTTTTAAGTTTTTATTTGTTATAATTATCTTTTTATGTTTTTATTAGTGCATTTTAGTTGTACATAATATTGGAATTCATTTTAACATACTCTTACGTGCATGGAATATTATTTGTTTCATTTTGGGTTCTCAGTACTTCCTCTTTCCTGCCCATCCTCCCTGATTCTATTTCCTTTCCTCTGTTCTACTGGACTCCTGCTATTTGTTTATAGTGATTTTAATTTGGTGCTTTATTTATTTATTTATTGTTGTGATGGGGATTGAATCCAGGACCTTATGCATGTGAGGCAAGCCCTCTACCAACTAAACTATATCCCCAGCCCCTAATTTGGGGTTTTATAGATAGACATAAACCTGAAGTTCACTGGGGTATATTCATGTATATATGGAGCATAGTTCAGTCAATTTCATTCTACTCTTCTTTGCTTTGCCAGTTCTTCCTCCCTCTCCTTCTACTCCTTCCTTTTTTTGTCCTTCTTCCTTTCCTCTACTCCACTGATCTTCCTGCTATTTTTGTGGAATTTGTCCCCTTTTCCTATACTCCAATAATGAAGTGGCAGAGAAAGAAATCAGGAAAACTGCCCCATTCACAATAAACAAAACATAAAATACTTGGGAATAAATATAATCAAAGATGTGGAAATCTCTATAATGAAAATTTTAGAACACTGAAGAAAGAAATTGAAAAAGATCCTAGAAGATGGAGATATCTCCCATGTTCTTGAATAGGCAGAATTAATATTGTCAAAATGGCCATATACCAAAAGTGCTATATAGAGTCAATGCAATCCCCATCAAAATACCAATGATATTCTTCACAGAACTAGAAAAAAATAGCCCTAAAGTTCTCTAGACTAATGAAAGACCCAGAATAGCCAAAGCAATCATAAGCGAGAAGAATGATGCATATGTGATAGAGACACATCAATGTTTATAGCAGCACAACTCACAATTGCCAAGCTATGGATGCCCATCAATAGATGAATGGATAAAGAAAACATGGCCTAAACACACGGTGACATTTTACTTAGATGTAAAGAAGAATTAAATTATGGCATTTGCTGGTTCAAGGAGAAAATAAACTAGAAATACATTTATATAGGAAAATTTCTATTTATTATTAGTTTATATGTTATAGAGAGTTGTAATTTTCAATAAAGTAATAATTTAGTATCCTAACATTTGTAACCAATGCCAAAATAATTAGTATAGTAGCTCTAGCCCCATTCTTTAGGAGATGTAGTCCAAGCCCCCCTGTGGATGCATAAAACCAAGTACAAAAGTTAGTCTGTCCTTACAAATTTTATACTCTGTTGCCTCCTTTGCACCAGTATTTTGTACTTTGCAGACATTTTTAAACAAAAATGAGCTACTTGGACACAGCATGCCAATACCAGGATAGGCAATCTGATATACATGCAAAATGACTTAATGGGAAGTTAGTGTATACTGTGTAAATACTTTGGACAAAGGGATGCTTCACATTCAGGGCAGAACACAGTGGAATCATGCTAAAGATTTCATCATGCTACAAAGAAAGGAGTGTAATTTAAATGTTATAAATTGTTTATTACTGGAATTTTCCACTTAATATTTTCAGCCCTTAATTGACTGGGTCGCAAATTGTGGAAGAGGAAGTTGCAGGTAAGGACAAACTGCTGTATACAAAGTGGCAAGTTTTGCTTATTCATTTGTAAACAATTTTCATCAGGAAATTCTAGTTTGTACTAGTTTTTTTTTTAACTCAATACAGTTGTAACACCAATCTTTATTTCTAACTGTTATACCCCAAGCCAACATTTTCCCAGATGTGTCTCTGCTGCTGAGACTTTGGATGCAGAGCTTGTGACTGCAGCTCTCTGGGTCACAGACAAGTCTAATGTGGGATTCAATAAGTTCATAGAGGGTTGTATTTATTTATTTTTACAAGAGAAATCTCTTCAGATGGAACTTGAACTCTCTAATTTGTTGCTAACCCCATTGTATTGCTTGAATTCTTGTACTATCTGGTTTAATTCTTCATGTTTGTTGTCTACCTCTATAGGCATTTGGATTTCGATTCTTTCTAAAATTATCTTTAAATAAAAAGACTTACCAAATCTAACTTTATGTTATATGAGAACAGATCTTAGATATTACATTTCTTTATGATTTTTCTATAATCATTTGTTTTCTTGTTTTTAAGAAGTGAATAAAATATATTATAACTTAGGTATTTAGTAATGTTATAACTTGTAATATTATAACTATAATTTATATAAAATTTGTTTTACTTTTGTATTTACCAAGACACATTTTGCAAAAGAAATCTATAATTCATTGCAGAGTATCTTAAAAATTTGTAAATGCACATTTTTGTATTATCTTCTTCATTCCATGTCTTCTCTACTTTAAAGGAATTCTTACAATTAGTTGGAAGCCAGATAATATATTCTCTTATTTTCCTTTAATCAAGGATTATTTAGCCCTCTTAGGAATTAAATAATAAGCCAAGTGACAGAAAATGAAAACACACAAACAAACACACACTCACACATAAATTTAAATAAAAAATAGGATTATGCTTTAGTTTCTAAAACAGAAAACACTTTCATTAAAGGAGAAATTTATATGTACATAATATTATGTTATTATTTATATTTATTATAAAACTATATGATCCATAATATATAGATTATTATAATGTGTTCATGCCATGCACTTAGAAAAAAAGGAAATTTAAAACTTGGAAACATTTTCTAAAGTAAATTAAAATCTATAATAGAAATATTCCCCTAAATTTTAAATATTATATAAGGAAGATAAAACATGTTAGTTATACACAATAAATAATATTTTGGAATCTCATTCCTTTCACAACCATTTTTCATGCTTAGTTAAGTGAAATTTTCAATCAGAATAAAGTGGCATGGTTAAGGTGTTGATAATATTTTTGGATGAAGGTTTTTAATGAATGTGATATTTATTAAGACACAATTCATTAAAAGAAGACTTGCATGGTTGTCTCACATTATTTCATTGATTTTTATTTCATGCTTGATTCAAGGTGAGAATTATTCCTTACAAGAAATATTCTCATTACTGATTCTTAATTTGATCATGCAGACCTTTTTGTTTATTTGTGTAGTTTGGAATATTTTGCATACATAAGCTTTGCAAGCCCATGTGCAAATATTACAACTTTGATGTGGGGATCAGAATTAGTAGAACAGTAGACTTTTAAGCGTTTTAGTATATAGATTTTTTTGATTTTCCTAATAACTTTTTCTTTTTTATTTTTCAAAATTTGGTTTTCTGACAGAAAGTAGAGTACTTTCTATTTAATTGAAGATTTGAATTTCTGAACATGTCAACATCAAATATGTTGTTAGTAATTATAATGCAATGATTTAAAATGGAATACAATACTGCTCCCCACCACTAGACAACTTAAGAATTATTTGACTGGCTTTACAAGTTTGTATCTCCATTAGTAGAACCATTTAAACAAAATACACACGCACACACATATTCTCCCACACACTTTAATAAGATGTCTTATTAAAATAAGATGTCTACACGTAAAAAAGTGAAATAGAGAATTAAGGCAATTGTCTAGGTATTACAACCCTAAATAACAACCTTAATTGTCTAGAGAATTGTCTCAATTTTCCACTTCACATTGTGTGTGAGAATATGTGATTCTTAGATGAGAAACCTGTCACTGAGTTTGCAATTTTTCCTAAGGTCAGACTGTGAATATCCCACCATATCAAATAAATCACAGGACCAAAGCAATTGCCCTTTATGATTGCCCAATACCTAGTACATTGTGTGCAAATGTGAATTGATTATTAGATGAAAAGGATATATACTGTGCCAAAGAAGTATAAAAGTAATAATTACATAAAACATGTTGATATTTAATAACTAGTGCTTGTCTCTTCCCCTTCTAGATGCCAAAATAATGCCTTTATTCATCCCTTATCCTCAGTTCTTTAAGCAGTTTTAATCTATACTACAGTAAATAAATAATTTTTAAAGATAAATATTTGAGTAAATTAAAAACTAGATAAACAATCCATAAGGCACTTAAACCAGTAAATTTTATTGCTACTAACAAATTATATTCTCAAGCTTTTGCTGATAAACTATAAGAAAAAGGATTAATATCTTTCCTATGAAGATGAAAATGAATGTTCAGACACTTGATACACTGGTAATTATTTAGAAAGCAGATCTCATTCACCATTTGTATCATGGAAACTATAGACTACATGTTCTAATATTTAGAGAATGTAATTTATAATAGTAAAAAAGAAAACAATAATAAAATAATTAGGAAGCTGATGTGTATCATGTACATTAATTATTAGTAAATAAGACCATCTTTTCTCCTACTCTTTACTCGTGTTGCTTTAATTTACTAGGCACACCACTCATAATTTTAATATATACACAGATATCGAAGAGAATCAAGAGAGCAAATGGTGATAAGCAGAAGGTTAATTGACCAATTTACTTATCTCAAACCTACTCATTGGGTGATATTTCTAATAAGCTGATGGCTCTTTGCCTGTAAGACACAACAAGAAAACCTACTTCCTAATCTGCATTTAGAATTCTAATATCTATATGCTGATAACAGAAATTATAGACACAGGTATAAACAGTTGAAGCTCTGAATAAAACATGTTATAGCTGCTGTTTTCTAATCACTAGAAAGTATCCATCCATCCTGGAAAATTCTGAACATTGAAAGAAAAAAAAAGAAAGCACTGTTTGAGTTACTCATGCACAGAAATAAACAAACACATTTTAAATGAAATGGTTATCATATAAGACTGATTTGAAAAATATATATGTGTATATATACACACACACACCCACACAAACACACACACCCACAGAGTGTCAAAAGAATACAGTTTATATATAGTTAAGATGGAGTAAAAGGGACTAGTTTTACCCTCTTAGAAAAAAATCTAGGGAACAATGCATTCAGGATCTTGGTCATCAGACTGTGAAGGAGAGTGGCCTCAGAGGGGAAGAAGAAAAAAGCTCCAAGACAGACCCAATTTGATGGCCGGAGAAATATTTCTGGCTGTAGCTCAAAGGGGAAGAAACTAATTCAGAGCTAAGAAGCCTCCTGAGTTGAGGAAATAGATCTGGATTCCAAAAGAGTCAAGTCTCTAAGAATCTGAAGACCAGAGTTACCACAGAGGAGATATTACACAGAGTGAGAACTCCAGAGAATTGTTAGAATTTCCTTGAAAGTGCATGAATGAAAGATGACTTAGTATTAAAGAATCCTTTTGGAGACATATTAATTTTGATGAACTTCTTTGTAGACTATGGTATGTTTCCAGCAATTGCTTTTTGGAAGCATAAGTTAGTAGTTTAGTGAGTCATCTCCTGCAAGACCAAAGAGATCTTCATCTTTTAAACTGTGGACAGCTTGTCTGTGAATATATAAATACTAGTACATGTATGGAGACACAAATTGGTATGAATATACTTTGTATACAACCAGAGATCTGAAAAATTGTGCTCTGTATGTGTGATAAGAATTGTAATGCATTCTGCTTTCATATATAAATAAAAAATTAATTAAAAAATAATTATCTATCTTTAGATCTTTAGTAATTTCCCAGGTCTAATCTGTGTTTATTATCAGTATTTTTTCTCTTTCTTCTGCCTGTTTTTTTTAACACTCACCAGGTGAAGTTCATTAATAACACAATCCTTGAACTATTGAAGTTCTGTTTTCTGCTAACTTACAGCACCTCATCTCTGAGAATTATGATATACCCATTGTCTCTTTTTTGTTTTGTTTTTATCCCCTGGGACTCATGGTTATTTAAGAGCAGAAAAAGGATCAGAAAAATATACTGGTCATTTCAAAAAGTTCCATCTTTCATTTATGTAAGAAAGTTTTCTCAAATATAGGCCCTCGTGTTCTGGAACTCTTATGGAAGTAGATACGGTATCATCTTATGTATCCCAGTGAATGAAAATCTTCTATTTATTGAGGTGAAGTTTGGGTAAGTATTGATGCTCTTTGTCATTCCAGTTCCACTTTCAAACATGTCATTAGATATTTCTTCAATTGTGTTATTATTTTTCTTAGTATATTTGTCTTTCCTGCACCGGTAATTTCTTAGTTATATTTATGTGGTTGTTGAGAGAGAGTTCAAAAGAATTTCTGACTATAGTAACTGAGTAGAGAGTAAATAAAGACACTAGAATAACTGACTAAATATATAGGAGGTTAGAAGATAAGCTTTAAAATGTGAATTCAAATTATAGCTCATTATTAAAATAAATAAATTTTGTGAGTTCTTTAATAGGACATTGATAACTAGAAATTAATGTTAGTAATAGAATTTATAGTTTATTCATGGTGGAGAAAAGTGATGTCAGCAAAACCAGTGTTATGAGTTCATTTTTACTAAGGTTTATCTGTTAGCCATATATACATACATTGCATGAAATGATGCAACACAAATTAGCCTAATCTATTGTACTCTATCTTGGACAGCTCCTATATTTTCTGGACTCAAAATTTAGAGATGGAAACTATCATTTAAGCACTGCTTTATTCAGCTGAGGATATAGGATCCTGATTCACTATTTCTTTTGTCATTGAAAAGTTAAATTTCCAACTCTGACTGAACACTCTGGTTACTGTACACAATCATCATATTTGGCCTGGCATTGGCTTCTGGGGTTTTCAAATCTCAAATTTTCCACAGTTTGGAGAATTCTCAGTTTGGAGTGTCAGTGCAGATTCTTCAGAAAAGTTTTTCATAGTAACAAAACATAAAAACATAGTTGGAATGTACTTGGGGGCTCATAATTGAAACTTGGCAGTCAATGATGAACAATATACAGAATATAGTGTTGCAGAGTAATTACTGTGAATAGTCAACAAAACTTTATGAAAAAGCTAACAGGAAAGGAAAAAAGTAGAATATTTCAAAATAAATTTAAATATTCTTAGAAAAAAAGGCAAGAAATAAGTTCAGTGAAATGCAAGTGGGATAAATACTATATAAATCTTAGATTTGTTTTTATTCCTCATAGAAAATAATTGAATCCCAAAGATAAAAATAACACCATAAAGAAGCCAGATAATAAGTACATTATATTCATTTGACAATACATATTCATATTACAAGATACATTATATAATATATCAGCTATTAATAGCTAACATTTCAATACAAACTATGAAAGGCATAAACAGTTGGATAATATCATTAAAATGCTGAGGGAAAAGGGGATCTGCCAAAATAGAATTTCACATAGAGAAGAAAGAATTTAAAAAATTATTAAATTCCATTAATAAAAACATAAACTGAGCTTGTTTAACATACCTGAATTGAGGAGATATTAAAGTACAGAGAAATAACTATCCCTAAAGGATACATGGAATTATTTAGATAAACTGAAAAATAAAGGCACAGATATAAATGCAGGTAATTATAAATGAATATTGACTATCATATGTGACAACAAGAGTAATTTATTATCAAGTTTAAACATATAGAAAGATGACTTTTAACAACCATTAAATATAAAAAAATAGACTCAAGTTTTTCTAAAAGTTTGATATTTTCTAAAAACTGATAGAAGCTAAGTCTACTAAACCGTAGTGCACATAGATTCAACATTTTATCTGTTATTACTATTCAAAGTGAGAGTGTATAAATAACTATTAGAAGAATGAAATAATACTGATACAGTAAACTATTTAGAAAATCTGAAAAAAATAGAAGAATAAAAACATGTAATACATGTGTTCAATTAAAGAAGCAATGAAATTGTAAATATAAAACATCTATGTAATTACAATAAATAAAAGTGACTAGTCTTTGAAATAAAATAATTAAAATCTATAATAATAATTGTGCAATAGACAGTTCACAGTAAATGGTAGATGTTACTTTGAGCTGAAAGATAATAAGCTATTGTTCCATAGGACTTTGGAGTGTAGCTAAAACCCATTTTTGGGGAAAATGGTGAGCTAAAGTTCATGCATAAGGATAGAAAAAAAGGGGTTTAAGTCAATGAACCTAAGCTTCTACTGGGAATAGAAGGAGACTTTATAAATGGAAGAATAGTAAATCTTTGGAAGCTTTTCCCTGGAGGTCAACAATGAGAGAAGATGATGTGGTAGGCTGAAAAATGTACCCCCAAAGATGTTCACTTCCTAATTCTTATGTACATAAGGTAACCTTCATAGGTTCAGTAAGGAGGGTGTAAAGAACACTTTACATATGCAAGGATTTGTAGTTGAGGGATTATTCTAGATCTTCTATGTGGCCCTAAATACAAGCCAAATTTTTTATAAGAGAGAGAAGAGAAAAGAAGAACGTGATGTGACCACAGAGTAGACATCCAAGTGCTGTGGCTGCAAGCCAAGGAATGTAGGCAGCTACCAGAATGTAGAAAAATCATGGAGCCCATTCTACCTTAGAGCCTCAGGAGGGCTTGTAGCCCTGCTGACACTTATATTATAGTCCAGTAAAATGGACTTTGGACTTCTGCCCTCTAAAATTTATAAGAGAATAAATTTGGTCACCTTAAACTAATAAATTTGTGATAACGTGTGATAGCAGTTTCACCCATATATATGTCATGGGGTATATTTCCAAGAGCAGCATTAAAGTAAGCTCCAGTGTACAAATACTTTTTAAATATAATTTTGTCATATTTTTATGGTCTCATTGGGTGAACTGATTTGTGTGGCTAAACCCATCAGTTGTGATTCATGGAGGTAAAAAGAAATTAAATACCTTACTGTGATTATCCACTACAGAAGGATTGTGGCCTCAGTTCATTTTCTTCTGATTCTCTCTTTCCATTTCAGATATAAATAATTTTAAAGGATCCATTTTGAGACTGTTATTCAAGAGAGATAATTTGGGAAAGTACATTTATTAAAATACAGACTTATTAAACATAAATGTGCTTAATAAATATTTAGTTTTGCAGAACACAGAGGCATACTCCTGTAATCCCCATAACTCAGGAGGCTGAGGCAGGAGGATCATGATAAAATATAAAAAAAGGGCTGATGATGTGGCTCAGTGATTAGCACACCGGGATCCAATCACCAGTACCAATAAATAAATATATAAGTATTTAGTTTAAAGGTGAATGTAAACATATAAATGTCCTTTATGTGTTAGTGGCCAAAATTGTGTCATATACCTATCCCAATCAAATGAATGTGGCCAGAAGGAATTAAAGAATAGAGCTCTTCTTAAAGACAAAACAGCAGTAGCGTTGGGAAGAAATATTTACTCAGAAACTATTTAAGATTACATGTAAAGACATAGAGTTTATAAGTTCTAGATAGCAAAATCTAGAGGTACCTAATCAAAGGTAATTTGTAAGTAGACTAGAAGACAGAAGACAGAAATTTAAATATCACAGTTCAAAATATGCTAATAATGTAAGCAGGAAAAAAATTGTAAATGCTATTCCTCCCCATATTATTTTGTAACACTGTCTTTTTGAAAATAAGCAGTATATTAAGTTGTTCTAGATGTGAATTGCTATGTTTTCTAACCCAGTTATTTTTTTTATTGTACTCTGTTCTTTATTTCTTATTTTAAAAAATGTTTTCATTTCATATCTGATATTGATATTTAACTTTTTGTTTGACTACAAACTTATTCACTGAATTATTTTTTAAGACTAGCAATAAGCAATACTTTTCAATCATTCAGAAAAAGTTTGTTTATGAACTTCCATTTATTTTTTTGGTGTCTGTAGCAAGAGAATTACATTTGTAAACAATTATATTCTGTAGTACAAAAGCACAGGTTCCCTAATAGTTAATTATTTTTACATTCCTTTTCCATTACCCAGTATCTCATGGACCTAGTCACATGGAACTGGATAAAATTTGTGTAGAAATAAATAAACTTATCTTTTTTACTGTAATATTGCAAAACCTAATTAGAATAATTTGAAAACAAGGACAGGAATCCAAAAGGATAATTTTAATATTTTTGGAAGTGATGGCAAATATATTCAGTGCATACGTTGAAAATTCTTACTTGTTTAGGTTTATTCAATTGTGGAAAACTCTAGATCTAGGGCAAAAAAGCAAAAACATATTTTTGGGTAAATAGGAAGCAACTTAAAGAAGAAATCTGGATTTTACAAAGGATATCTGTAATTTTGGTTTGAAATGCATTGATAGTGTATTGTAGATAAACACACACACACACACACACACACACACACACACACTTAGTTAATTTAATCCAAAGAAGAATGTATCATTATGTAGCATATCCTGAGTATTCTCTAAGAATACAGAGCTAAAATAGAACAGGATTAACCTTCAAGAAAGTCATGATTACTTCAATTCTCTTGACAGTATAAATAACTTTAAATTGTGTCTGAGTTAAGATTTAATTTTAAACTACTGACTAAATGGAAACAATTTTTCTGGTTAACAAATTTATTGCAAAGGCAGCTATGAGTTATCATAGCACACACATACTTCATCTTTTTATAAATTAGAAGTTAATTTTTTGCCACATTTTTCATCTCTATAAGTATTAGGGAGCTGAATGCCACTAGATTCAACTTTAACTCTTCCCACTCCACCCCTACATCATAGTGCCCTTATGGAGGTATGGAGGTACAACATATACACTTGGATGTTGCAGTCTTGGATTTAGTTAGCCTGGATTCACAGACTTTACGTTCTGTGAACAGTTTGAAATTACATTAGTGTTCAATGTACGTGATATATAGACATTTCTTGTGGAGAAAAACTAGAGCCTTAATCAGATATTCAATGCAGGACATCGTCTTCCCAAAAGGTTTGAAACGGAATAGAGAATCAAACAATTCAATTTTTAAGGGGAAATTCATTATTTTACCAACTTAACTGTATTTAAATTGTTTTATTTTTCCCCTGGAAATAGTGACCTAGTTAAAGTTTTAAATGCATAAAGGCAGTCAAATTCTAGTTATCTGTTATAGCAAACTTAGTAAATTGTAAATTTTTTACAATGCAGTTGCAAATATAGATGGCAAAAATTTTGAAGATAATAAAAATGGAGATTGACCTTTTAAATAATGCTTTACCAAAAATAAACAGAGATGACATTGTTTCATTCAATTCTAAAACTTTTATTCACAATACTTTATGCATCCCTAGGCATTTCTAGAGATGTTCATCTAAATGCTCTACAAAGAAATATAGCAAATATCTTAAATGGCATTTTTCAAAAGGAGCAACAAATGTCCTCTCATCTGTAATTTTTTTCATTTAGTCGATACACATAATATTAAGTACTGTTTTAAGAAGTACCTTCCACTTGACAGGGATGGAGGTGTTACATCTCTTATCTATAGGTCTTTTCCTAGAATTCATAATAAAAGTAATATATTTTTGTCCACTCCTGAAAAGAACAATTTCTGAGTTAACAGAAAGGTCTTCTCCTTCTTGGACTCACATAGCTTTTTATGTTCAAAACAGGAATTTAAGAAAAAGAAATCTTGAGTGATTTTGAATAATTTTGCTATTTAGTCTTTCTTAAAATATGTAGTCCCATTTTTCCTCATTTTTGATAAATTATAAGGAATACTGACTTGTGGACCACATTATTCCCAGTGATAGATGTAGGCAGGATGTGAATAGCACTACAGAGCAGGGAAGCCCAGTCAAGCTTTCAAAGTGATAGATTTTACAGAATGATGGAGGCTGTGTATGTGACACATCATTTTGAGAGAAAAGTTGGTTGAGATAAGAAAAAGGAACACAATACTTACATGTACACTGGTGTTTTCCTTTCCATGTAAATTATTTTTATAGTGTAAGAAAAAACATAATTCAGATAATTATTTTCATGGGGGAAGCAACATTTATGTGAATGTAAATGATATTGAAAATTTAAACAAATGTGCCTCTCTATATATACACATACACAAATAAAAATGAAAATTATTAACTATTGAAGAAATATAAATTAACTTTACAATTGGACTCCTCTATATACCTATTATAATGGGGAAACTGAAGATAGACCATATTAAATATTATCATTTGGAGGAACTAGACTTCTCAAATATTCCTCATGGGAATATACATTGATATTTTTTAATTTAAAGTAATATTTGTTTAATAGTATGAAAACACTGTGACAGTTTCTTAAATATTTACAGGTAAACTTGCCATACAATCAGATGTTCTCCCCCTAGTTATTTAACCAAAGGAAAATAAATCACATATACATAAATCATGTTTAAAATAATAAATTGTGTACAGTTTATGGCAGATTTCTTTGTGCTAGGCAAAATTAAAAGAAAAAATAACAGACAAGCATACATAAAAATTGTGGCATATTCATTTAGTGGAATTTACTGGAAAATAGAAATAAATGAAACATTAATACTTATGACAGTTATAGATGAAGCTCTATTGATTAGGATAACTGAAAGAATCCAGCCCCAAAAGTCTACATACTAGAGTGTCATTTATTCAAAAATGCAACTAGTGTGTATTACATTAATATAGCATATATATACAAATTAATTTACAAAGGCAAAAATTCATATATATACACACACACATCAGATTGTGTAATCTAAATATGTATAGTTGATCAGTATATCAATTATACTTCTAAAATATGGTAAAGTTTGGTAAACTATATTGTGTTTTATTTTAGTTAACTAATTGTGGTATAGAAGAAGATATTTGGGAGAGAATAGAATAACGTAAAAAAGCTAAATGTATAGTGTAATAACTTCCAAACCTGAAATAATTTGGAGGAATGGGGCACTTTATTTTGGAAAAGATACTGAACCATCACCCCTTACATTTCATCTCAGTAATTATATCATGAAAGCCCGAGGTTTTGTTTACTTGGATAAGAAATATCTGTAAATCACAAAGCAGATAACCTTATTTTCCTTATTTAGAGAATATGCATAACTTCAGGTGTAAACACTGATGGAACTAATTCATTGACATTCACCCTGTTTATTGTGTTCTTATTCTTTGATGAACTAGAATTATCCAAATTTGTGTGTATTATTAAGTAAATGTGTATGTTAATAACACAGAGAAAAGCGAATTCAAATCATAAGATTATCCTATTCAAACTTTGGTGACTTCTTCTCTGTTGTCATTAGTTTCCTATGATTCAAGCCATTGCCTTTGGAAGAATACCTGCTTTATAGCTATCAGGGGCTAAGGTAGCTTCTAAGAGCCTTAGAGTCAGGTTCTTAGTTTTTAGGTCCTTATCTTTAATAGGAACTCCAGTTTTCTGAATTCTCATTGCAAAATGCATTTTTGAAAAGAACATTTTGAGATCTAATGTAAAAGGATTTATTTTCTCAACTACATTATTTGAACATGTAGATATAGGTGTTATTGCTGAAAAGAAACATGCAATACAACATAAATAGCTTTTCTTAAGAAGATAGAATTCTTCATGGAACTGATGAATCTAGAATTTAGTTGGGCACAAAAAGTGATTTTGATCAGAGATAAACACTTCTAAATAGGCAGTTGGTTCCAGCTTACATCACACACCCCAATACTTACCAAACCAGGTTTGAAGTCCCTCAGGAATTGAGTGCCAGCTGGTCAAACTATGTTCCTCTCATTTCAGAGACACCAGACATAGATTGTTTTTACTAAAGTCTAAATTTCAGTTCTCCTTCCACTAAGTCAATAAATTTAATAATTTTGAACTATCTCATTTGTTTCCCCGAGGCATATGGTACTGCTTTCTTTCTGTAGTTGCTACCATGTGACATTTGAGTATTCTTCCTAATTTGTCTTCTCAGTTCTTCAATCCCTAGGTGATAATTATTTATATTAAATATTATTTGTTAACACAACTGGTATGGTTTCTGCTTTCTACCTAGACTCTATGATTAAATATTCATTTCCATTATATTTGAATTCTCACACTTGAATTTTCATTTTTAATTTATTTTTTGTTGAGTAGTTATAAAAAGATGGCTAAGCTATGTAAAACGTTTTATTTAGTTTAAATATATCAGCTCTTTCAATTTGAATGCAAGAAATGGCTTTATATTTTTCAAAACTTGATATGATGTGTAATGTAATATATATGTACGAAAATGTGAGTAAAAGTGGTTAAGCATTTTTGTTTTATTAGTCTGAGTAATGCTGAGGCTAGACAATAGACATATTTTTAATATTCTAAACATTAGGAATCAGGACTGCCTTAAATCAGATACCCGAATTATTCATGAGATTTGATTTCAGGAATAACATGAGAAGAAAGAACTACAATTGAGATATGGTTTGATTGTCTCTAATTTCCTGATGATGTCCATGAATTTGCTTAAATTTATAAGATTACTGAAAAAACTGTGGCATTCATTGCCTCTTTTAGTAATTGGAGATTTGGGGATATATAAAGATAGCTTTATAAAATTTGTATTTTCTATTCTAGGATTGTAAAATACTTTTTGCTAGCCAAGTGTTGGATTGTTTTGTTTGGAAAATTTATAGCTCAAGACACATATATATTTTTTTCTTTCTAGAGATCATAACCCCACTAGTTTCTCCACTAAATCAGAATAAATCTTTTCCTAAATCTTCTGAGAATAAGTAAATCATGTCAGTGGTTATTGGATAAAATTTCACTTTCATTAGAGAGGGGCTGTTTTTCAAAAGTAGCCTTGAAGCCTGGATCCGCACAGTGTGTGAAGCTGCTTCTCTCTCCACAGAAAGTAAACTAGCAGAATAGTGCAGATTAACTGCTGATTTCAGTCCATTTGAAAGGAATTCTCTATAGCTATAAAACTGGATTGGAGATTACTTTCTCTAAGTACCCCAAACTGGGCTTAAATTCAAAGTTAAATATCCCAACTGTGCTGATTCATCACTTCAGCAGAGCAGAAATCATAAACATTTACATTTTACATCTCATAATCCTTTGATTTCATCACCTCAACTTCATACACTGGTAGCATTGTGACTTGTCGAACCCCTTTTTAAAAAAGAAACTTTCTAGAGTGAACAGCAAGCATTGCTTTGGCTCTGGGTGTAGAGTTCAGATAAGCTCTGTTTGTTATTAATTTCTAACACTTCTTGTCATGTGCTATTCACTACATTTCACATATAATCACCAAGTTTTCCTTACAGGCAGGGATTGTGTCCTCTCTTTATACCACTGCCACTTCTGGTATGGCTTTCACGTGGTAGTACTCAAAATTGTTTTAAAATGAAGATGATACTGGATTGTTTTAGTCATGAAAGTGGCCCGTTTGTTGCTACTATTGATTTATTTAAACCCCAAATTGCAAGATTAACATTTAGAAAAAATAGTGAATAGTGGGATAAAATAAAGATAGATCTTTAAAGGTTATTTAGAATCTATCTTTCTGTTTCCTAAGAAAATACTACTACTACTACCACTAACTACTACTACTAGTAATAATAATAATAATGAATAATAATGCCAACACAACAAATACAACTTTTAAAAAGTGGTTTACCCTTTTTTTAAGTCATAAAATCATACACACTGAGAGGTGTAAATGCAAATACTTTTTTGCAGAAAAATGTATCTTATGATGGATTTTATTGTATTGCTTATAATTCATTTCTGTGTGTCTTAGTAGACAATTTGTACTTATTTTGATGACTCTGTCTAGGGAGACATCAACTACAATAACACTATTCATTTCCTGTGTTTCTGCTTTCCTCCTTTTTAAAATGTCTTTCCCATTTATTTGTCCCCTTACTTTTTCACTTCTCATCATTTCATTTTATTGTATTCACTGTTCATTTTTCTCCAGCTAAAAACATCTATCATATATGGTAAGGCTTCAAGCAAAAGTAGACTAGCACTTCTATTTATATGTAAGATAATGTTTCTTGTATTTATGGCCAGGAAACAATGTTGTCTATTGCTCATATCATTACTGATATGAAATATTTAATATTCTTTGTAGATACTAGGAATTCCAGACTAGTAATAGATATATCCCTTGACATTATAATAACTGACTTCCAATATTTAGAAGTTCCAACTAACAAGATAATGATTACTTATATTTATTGAAACTATACTGTGTAACAGATATACTAACAAAAGTTGTGTGCTAATTTATACATAAGCAAACTCTACTAATAAATAACATTACCATACATTTCCATGTTATAGACTCAGAAGATTAAAGGTTCAGAGAAGTCAATTTTTTTCATATATAATAAGTTTGTTTACATACATAATAAATTATAGAGCCACAATTTGAATCTAGGCATTTTGGGCAAGAGCATCAAATTTGGTAATCCTGTCTGCACTAAAAAACTCATATAAATACTTTCTCCTGAGTCTCTGTAGTTGAATTTAAAATAATCAGGCAGACTTCAGAGATGTGTTAAATATTTGTGAAGGTCCTTCTGCTCTGCATATTATTGTACTTATTTCATTTCCTTATGTTTAGTATGAGTTCATGGAAGGAGTAAATAAACCCTAAGTTTATTTTTCTACCAATTGGAATGTGAAGGATATCCAGTCACATAACTAAAATAGGATATATTCAATAGTTAAAAAAATAAATAAAAACCACAAACAAACTATGGGTAGAAAGATGCACCTGTTCTTGGCTTTCATGAATACATTCTTCATACATGGGAGAAAATGTTTAAGATGATCAGAGATAAAAATAATAAAAATATTTGTACAGAAATGGTGTTATCCTCAGAAAAAAATGTATTGGTCACCCTCACAAGAAAGTTATTTCATTATTTTTGTTTCCTTGACGAAAATAGCCTTCAGGCCTTTTAATCCCTATGCTAGCAACTTTAGAAGAGTTGATTAAAATAAAATAGTGACTAAATAGGCAATGAAATAAAATTATTGAGATTGTTAATGTGTGTCGAAGTATGATTCCTACATACCAATTCTCTTAAAATAGCATAGGAATAAATGATTCCACTATTTACCATTTTAAATAAGAATGATATCCTCCAAGGTTCTCAATTTCAACTCTATCAGTTCTTAAGTGAAATTGACATAGTATATCAGCATAGCATTAGAACCTTGGATTAATTAGTAATTTAAAATATTAAACTATTCTTCATGGCACAAAAAACTTTTGAAAGCTAGCTAAATTTTCATCTTCTCAAATTAAATTTTACTTCTGTCTTGACCCATGGTAAAAATTCCCATTTGTCTTTATCTTACTGGATTTTGTTTAAACTTTCATCCTTTGATTAATAGAATTGCTTACAGACAATTGACTTTTTAGTGCCTTAGTTTCATTGGTAAATATATTGAATAAACAGAAGCAATTTATGGATATAGGTGACTACTGAAATGTTTTCTCATGCATTATAAATCCTGTCCTAAAGAACATTGCTAACTACTTAGACAAAAATTGTGAGACACAATTCCTACCAAGAATGGTTCTCTGCCATCCTATTGCTCCTCTATGTCACTTCATTTTATTCTACATGTATCTTGCAGTTCACCATGTCTCCTGGGATGCCTCATCCTTTTAAAAACTTTCTGTCCTATACAGTGAATAAACTGTGTATTATATTTTAAAGTTTCTTTATTACAGTCATTATTGTAGCACCTCTTGAATATTTAAATGTCCACAATTCTTGAGCAATCTTTGTTCATGTGAATTTTCTGCAAAATAACGTTCACAATAGTTGTGAGAAGTTTTACACAGTCTTTTGAAATTGTATTTGAAAATAATACATTGAGTTTTGCTGAAATATTCTGACACTTACTGAAAGTCCATTATTTTAAGACTACCTGTTGCTTGGGATCGCTGGTAGACAACTTAGGTTTAGAAGCTCTCTGGTTGCTGCCTTGTTGGCGTTCTGTTGGATCATTTTTAGTATGTTCTGAAGCAATAAAAATTGTACATTATATAAAGACAAATAATAACTTCTTGTGGTTATTTAGGTTTTCATAATTTCACACTCATAGTTCATTTATAATGCTTTCAGTAAGCACAAAAAAAACCTTTAGAAGAGTTGATTAAAATAAAATAGTGACTAAATAAGCACTGAAATAAAATTATTGAGATTATTAATGTGTGCCAAAGTATGATTCCTACATACCAATTCTCTTAAATTGTGTTTGTGGACTTTAAAAAAATACTCATATACATTTGCTATTTTTTAATATCTTGTTTTTTATTTTTGAGACTGTGAAAATTTGACAGTTATATCTACTTTTAAACAAATTCTGTTAATTTTAGGACACCGCTAAAGTTTTTTTAGATTTGGGTATATCTTAAACCTAAAGACTGCATTACTCCTAGGTATGTGTAATCCTAGAACTTCTCCTCTGTGTATGTAATTTTATAGTGAATTCCATCTCCAAAATATTCTTTAATTGCTACTCTGATGAGAACACTGATATTTACTTATGTATTTACTGATATCAATATTTTAATTGATAATTATTCAGCCCAAATGGATTTGTCATCTTAAAGATTTTGTAGATTTAACATTTCTTGCTATTTTTAGAATTTGTTTACTTTTTAGTAAATGAAATTATATATACAACCATGACAGTTTAACCTCTGTAGATCCAAAAACTAAAATGCAAACTAGGCTTTTATTTTGATCAAGATTTGCCTCATACTTTGTAGAATTGTGTATTGCACAAAGCATACAATCCAAAATTAATTGTAATTAAATTCATTTACAATGCTTTCTGTAAGCACAAGATTATTTCCCATGATTTCTCATTCAGTTCTTATTATTTTATGGACACTTGGATGGATATTTTAATCTTCAGTTATAAATCAGAAAATAAATAAAAGTTTGAGAGACCACACAGGGTTAGAGTGCCAGTTCTTATACACCATGATGCAAATCTTAATTGGAAATCTGCACCTCCTAGCATTAGAACCAGTCAGTGGCTGCATGTGAGAGCCTTTGGAATGGCTCACTGATTAATCAAAACGTCACATCATAGGGCACCTCAAACCGTACTGACTGAGGCTGTCAGTCTAAGGGTGCTTTAATTTCATAAAAGCTTTCATAAAATGAATAATTTGCAATTCAAAATTGGGTTCACCTTTTCTAATTAGGTGAAATTACAGTTGCCATATTATAATTAAAGGTTACATGACAGACAGGAGTGTTTATTTGGATTATATCAGATTATTTTTCTGGGCTTCTGAATATTATAGCTTTTGAAAGCATGGATTTTTAAGCCTTCTGACAGATATCTATTTTTATTTAGGAGTAGAGCTGTTACCTCTTTCTGAACTTGAAATGCAGCTATGATTGTCTATATTATGGGGCTCATATTCAAATGCATTTCTCTTCCTACCAAACTGCCTAAAGGTATTGATGTCAGAATTTCCCTTCTAATGAACACATGATGTCTCCCAGAGATGCTATGAAAAAATATCACTGTGCCTCAAACTGAATTATCGTAATACCACTTAATAGTGCTTTTGAAAATGCCTCAAATTATACATCATAGGAATATTGAAATACAGAGATGGTATACAGGAATTGCATTCTAAAAAAAAACAGTAGTTTTTGCCCACTGGAATATGGGAAATCACTGAAATTTTTTCTGCAAAATACATGCACTAGACATTGGTTTTCCTCTACCTGTCCTCCTACTCCATAACTTGAACAACTTAGGGGCAATGAGGAATAGTTGCAAAGAATCTGGAGTCAGATTCCCTGGAGCTTAACATGAAGGAGGCCCCATCCTATAAAATGGGGCAAAAGCCTATGGTTGTAAGAATTCAGAGTTAAAACAGGCAAATCTCCTAAAATGTTCTTTTAGCAAGTAGTTTGTACTCAGGAAATGTTAATTATCTGACTTTTGGAAAGAGAATAAGTTTTGCTTACTATACTCTCTGGAAGTTAATTGTTTAAGATAATTTCATCTTTTATTTTACTAAAACTCCTAATCTTTCAAATTTCTTTAAAATATTATTATTTTGGTGAGTGAAATTTGTGAATAACCAAATTAACTCAACGTTATATAACTCTTATCCACATAGTTATTTTTGGAGTTTTAATATTTTGCCTTTAATTAAACAAAAAGAATTAGTGCAGGGTTGGACAACAGTGACCTCAAAACATAATTCTTTAAATCTATAATATGTTGATTATATTCACTATACATTTTTTATTTTTATAAATTCACTTAAATATTTTACCATTTCATTATTAAAATATGGCAACTTATATCTAACTTCTTTTAGGGTCTATCAAAATGTACAAATGCTTTCTGAAACTCAATTGCATAGAAATAATGGAATACATATATCTTATATTTATTGAGATTTAGACACAGATGTCCTTCCACCTATTCTATGCAGATTTAAGGAGTATACCATATGCCAGATACTTTATCTTTCTCATTAATCTTAATATCAAATTCAAATATAAATATTCACAATTGATATTGCAGTTTCTCTTGTTTGATGTTTTGTGTTTTAGGTTCTTATCATAAGGCTTTTAATGTGTTGGATTCCAGGGGGGCTGGGGATATAGCTCAGTTGGTAGAGTGCTTGCCTTGCATGCACAAGGCCCTGGGTTCGATCCCCAGCACCACCAAAAAAAAAAAAAAATGTGTTGGATTCCACTATAAATATCAATTAATTAATTAATTAAAACTTTTTAATAATTATTTATAGACTGTTTTTTCATAACAACAATTATAACAACCAGTTTATTGAATCAAAATATTTTGTTTCTCTATGATAATCCAAAAAGCTTTTTATAAAAATGAACAGCTACTTTCTCTAAATGAGTTTGTTGTCATGGCAACTGAAGCTTTCAATAACAATACCATGCAAAGAACAGGATTGGATTGTTATGTTAATAAAATTTTTGAAGTAATTAGATTATGAGCATGCTTTGTCTTTTCTAGTTCAGAGATTTGTGTAACATTGCTAAACAAATTATTCTGAAAATATTAAATTGTTTACTTTAATCAGTTATTGTCATCTGACTCTATTATCACTGTTTTATAATCTTCTGTCATATACATGTTACAGAATTGCCTAACTTGATTTTTATCAATTCATTGATTATCTCTTATTTTAAATTTTATTTGATGTCTCTTTCTGATTTTGATTTTGCAGTGTGTTTTGGGGCATGGGTGACAGAAAACTATAGGTAATAGGAATTAACCTTATTTAGCTTGAATATGCTGCCACACCAGAAAGTACAATTGAGGAGTTATCCTTTGTTTCTTGCTATTTTGCAGAGGCTTTCCGTTCACGTATGAGTTCTTAAGACAACTGTGTCATTTTGATTTTCATAGAATGTGTTTGAATTGGACCTGTGTCTATATGCAGAGGGCACTATCAGCAAATTCTTGAATCTGAGTTGCTGAGTGATGCTGGGGTTGGGAAACAGAGCTGGATGGGAATCTGTCACTTACAGATCTATACTATGTCACTTTTTCCATCACTGTGGATGGGTAGTGTAAACAAGTGTCAGAAAATAGACTGCTTGAACCATGTTTTCTTTAGGATATTGAAGTTGCCAGAAGATTTTAATTTGTTATTGGAATACAGCTTTTAATCTACACATAACAAATTAAAGATTATACCATCCCAAGCACAGGGATGAACTACTGCGTACAACCATAGAGTGGTGCCGTGGTTCTTACCAATTTAAAGAGGCTACACACAAAGTAGGAGGATTTCAGCAACTGGGAGAACCAAGGCTAATCACACACATGTTCATAAAATTTATACATAAACTTCAACGGAGCTTTCATAATGTAAGTAATTGACTGAGTCTTATAAAATAATAAAGGATGACAGAGGCAATAAATAAATAGGCAAACAAGAGATAAAATATGTACTTATACATATAGAATGATAAATTACTTTTCAACATAAAAATGACTATTGTTTTTTAATGAAAAAGATATAGATATTGCTTTTAGAAATAAAAAGAAGTATTCATCTGTACAGCCAATCTATTCCTTATGATGATTATGCAAGAGAGATTGATGTTTTAAATATCATTCTATTTGAAATAATCTAATTTTGATTATTAAGTTTATAAATTTGACTTAATTAGGCACATATTTAATATATGGAAACAGACTCATTTATATTTCATTGGTTAAGTTAAAATTCTACATACCATAAACCCAATTCTAGTTCAAACTAAAATTACTCACTGCATTGATTAAATACCTACCTGTATTCAATCTCTGAAAATCTGTTTCTGAACTTCAGTTTTAATTTAATTAAAATTTTAAATTGATATTTTTTTGAATTAGCTCTTTAAAATTCGTATTTATTTGTTTTAAAAAAATTCTCCTTATATCTGGACATTACCCATCATCCAAAGCAAATCAATCATTTACCTACCCAACCCCATGCAAAAATATTTCAAACATCACTGATGTTTCTATAAATTCAGTCATATCTTCTCTGATTATTGAAGAATGAATGTACTGACTAACTTGCTAATTTCATTAAGTTGAGTAGATAAGAACTTTTATTATAATAGGAAAACAGGTTACTAAGGCTTAATATAAAAATGATCACAGAAAACCAAGGAGAAGACAAATAAATTATGTGGTTCATAAAAGAAAGGTAATTGAACACTAACAATCAGGAACAATTAAATTTCTGTTGTGGTTGCTAAGAATCAATACATATTTATTGAATATGTATGTTATGCAAGAAAGCATTTGTGGGGATTGATTGTGAGCTGGGAAATCCATCAACCCTAACTTCAAAGAATATATTGTTTAAGTGGATGAAGTTAAAAATATAAGTTAAAAACTGGTTATGGGTAAATAGCGCCTTGTTAGAGTTTATAAAGAAGCAAGTAAAGAAAAGTTGGCCAATAAAATAATCTTCACATGTACAAGTAATTTTTTCTAATTTTTAAATAAGTTCAGGGATTTCAAGAACAGGGATTGAGCACTGTAGCTGTAGAATATAGAGAGTTGGAAAACTTTCAGAGACTCAGCACATTCATATCTTTGCCTCTCAATTGTCTTCCTCTCTTTTCTTGATCACAAACTCATCTCACCTCAATATCAAATAACTAATGTAATTTTCTTCCAACTAAGTCTCTGGCTTGTATGTTTTCTTGGCATAATTGGAAAGAAATAGATTTGATTCAAGCAATCATTCTCATATTTCTTAAAGGCATCCATCCCAGCTCTTCTAGTCTCCAAATAAATATTACAGCTCCACAACTATAGTAAACTTTCTAAGACAGAAATCTGATGAAGTCTTACTGAAATTTAACTACCATCAATGGACCATCACCACCTAAAATACAAACTATGTTCATGACATGCATTCATTCTCTTTTGTCTGGCCTATTTCAATCACTGCAATTTTTTGAGTTTCATCTATGTTTCTATATAGAATTCAATGCAATGAATTCATACTGCATGCATATACCACAAATTGTTTATTAATCAACTGTTGATGGAAGCTGGTGTACCAATAAAATCTAATTGCTATTTGCATACAAGCCTTTGTGTAGACATGTTTTTATTGTGCAAGATTGTGGAATGCTTGGATCATTTTATAAGCATACGTTTAAAATTTAAGAAAATACCAATTGCTTTCCAAAAATTGTCATTTTAGGCATACACTTTGCACCTTTACCAGCAATGCTTGAGAGTTCCAATATTATGTTCTTGCTAGCACTTGAATGTGCAGCCATGTTAATTTTAGATATTTTAATAAGTAGGTAGAAATATGTTGCTTTTGCTAAAATTCACATTATCCTATTGCCAAATTATGTTGATCATTTTTATTATAAAATATGCTTACTTGTTATCCATGTATTTTATTTAAGAAAGTCTGTAAATTGTTTGGAGGGGTAGTATTAGTTTTTTTTATTATTATATAATAAGAATTCCTTATGTCTCTAGGATTAAGTCTTTTGGAGGATATGTGTTTTGTGAACATTTGCTTTCAGTCTCTGGCTTGCCTTTTTGTTTTCTTACCAATGTTGTTTGAAAAGAAAGCTTTTAAAATTTTGATGAGGTCCAATATATCCACTTTATTTTTCTTGTGTTCTTTTGTTTGGTCTGTAAAGAGGACTTTTCTGAATACCCTTCAATTCTGTATGAGTTGTGATATCTTAAACAACTCATGCTGCATAGTGAAAATAAACTGTGCCCTTCCATGATTGGTTGACCTAACCTTTTCTACCTTTTGTTTCTTTTCTCAACTGTTGTTTTCATACATATATGTATTGACACACCCTCAACTGAAGACTTGAAGAATCATTCTGCATAAGTTCTGTTCCACCCATATAGGGAAGTCACCAAACCTTCTTGTTAGTCATCCTCCATGTTCTGGGGCCTAAGAGTAAGTCAAGTTTGATACTCTATATCAACCAAGAGCAGAAACATAAGTAGCTTTCATGAATCTGTTTCCTCAATGAAATTTGAACTCTATAGTTAAAGGGTCAAATCCATATTTGTGCTCAATAGATTTTCATTTAATAAAAGGAATGCATTGTTTTCTAGAGTTATATGAGTTCTTTGGAAATGCAAAGAGCTCTTTTATTTGAATCTCAATTTTAATCACAATTAATTCTATTGGTGATCTTGATAGTGAGTAAGCAGGAAAGGAATACAATTCAGAATACAAGCACTTCACTCATAGTTGGACATTCCTTTGCCTTCTACTTGATCAACTCGGCTTTGCAAATAGAGCAAGGCATACATGGTTTATCTCTCCAAGGAGCTTGAGCAAATGAATATACAAATGGACAAGAGCCAGACCGTATATTAAAATAAAACTTACAACCTTCATCTATTAGTTCAGGAAACCAAATCACAACCTCTATGTCTGTTGGCCTCACAGTTATAACTTCAACAATAACTGACAGCTTCCCTAATTTGCGCCCCTACTTCCAACTTAGGACCCACCAGAGAAATTCAAATATACTTCCCTTAATCAATCACACAAAATACCTCCTTTTGATTTAGACTCTTTCCAACTTCAGATGCAAACACCTTCAGTCAGGGCAAATCCAAAAAAACTTTCTTGTGGCTGTAAAGTTTTCTCATTCCCTTACCTAGCTCTGAATCTGTGCCAAAAGCAAGTGATGTTAGCATACTTGCCTTACTACAACAAGCTCTGAATAAATAGCGTTTGTTTATTGTTATTTGGATGTTATTCCTTTATTTGTATAAGTTTATAGTACAGTGGGAAATATGGTCTTGACATATTATTACATGTGTGAGAAATCAGTGGAAAGAGGAGCTATGTCTATAGATGGGAGCAAGCCTAGAATTTTGGTAAACAGAAAAGCCATCAAAAAGAATAGTATAAATGTTAAAGCAATTGAAAAATACTATACTTTATTCATTAGCATATTTAGGTAAGAAAAATTCTCTCCACTTAATTTCTAGGAACATATATTTCTAAAGTCTATTTATTTATTTTGTCTTTATTTTGTCGAAACTAATTTCAATGTAGATCATAGAAAAAAATATTAGGGCATATATTAATACATGATTTGCTATATTTTAATTTTATTCCATTGCCAGCGCATTTATTGTACACCTATATAATGCCTAACATAGTGGTAGGTATATTATTTTCTTTTAAAAATATAAATATATATAATCTCTTAATTTTTATACCTCATACCAAGGGAATGTTAGTATCAAAATTTCATCTTTGAAAAAACTGAAACACAGAAAAATGAAATGATTTGTCAAAAGTCATATAACTAGAAAAGTGTTGAATCCAATAGGAACACAGGTCTCTTTAGTATGGTCAAGGTTTCTTAACTTCTTCCTTACTATGGCCCTTTGTACCAGGTAATTCTGTGTCATGCTATCAGTTCATTTTAGCAGCATCCCTGGCCTCTATCCACAGGATGCCAGCTTCACATTCCAGTCATGATAATTAATATGTCTTCAGACATTGCCAAATGTCTCCTGGGAGGCAAAAATTGCCCCTGGTTGAGAATCAGTGCTACAGATCAATTATTCTACCTAATAGCTTTCCATAGCTAAAATATCCTTCATTGTTCAACAGTTCCATGAGATATTCAGTTGGCTCCTCGGAAAACACACACACACACACATACACACACACACACATACACACACACCACACACTCCTCATACCTATAACCTCACTGATAAAGTTAGAATTGATTCATTTTCAGCTGGGAATTCTCACTTTTGTAATTGTTATCTTGGGAATTGATGTGATTATCAGGAAGGCTCTGGAGGGAATTCTGACAAAAGAGCTGAACATTGCCCTCAAAACTGCTTAAGAAGGAACCTATTTATGACCAATATAGTAGGGATCATGTCTCTGTTTTGGGAACCTTTAAATGGCTCAGGCACCTTTG
Organism: Ictidomys tridecemlineatus; assembly: GCF_052094955.1. NCBI lineage: Eukaryota > Metazoa > Chordata > Mammalia > Rodentia > Sciuridae > Ictidomys > Ictidomys tridecemlineatus. The sequence continues at coordinate 57,251,102 of NC_135487.1, forward strand.
CTCTCTGTCCCACAATATTCTCACTACACCCTCCTTCCATTCTCTCATTATTGCCTCTCCTTTTCCTTTTCCTCTATTCTCTGTGTCTCTTTCTGTCTTTTCTTCCTCCTTCTCTCTCTCTCCCTTCTCTCTTTGTCTCTCTGGGTCTCTTGCCTTTGTAGCTCCCTGCCAGTGCAGCTGTCCTGTGTAGCCTTTGATGCTACTCTGTTATCTTTGGCACCAGCTCACAGGCTCCACTGGGCTGAAATTGGAGCTCTTCCATCCCATCTTCTTTCTTTTGTCCTGCAATATGGTTATCCTGGAGGCCACTCAGCTGCCTCCCAACATTAGAGTAGGCGACAAGAACAGGGAATAGACTCTAAAGCCAGAGCTAAGCGGCTGAGCATCTTACAATAGTGAATACCTTTGTTGCAGCTAATACTTTTTTTCCAAACACATGCAGGGGGTATTTTGAAATGAATTTCAACATCCCTCACTTTCCACCCAGCAAGCTGTGGTATCTGGCAGTGTTTTTTAAGAAGGTACTTATCATTGAAAATCAGACTGAGTTGAAATTATCCTGATTTCATTGTATAGCAGACTGGAAGCAACATATTTTCCAAATTCCATGGGGTGTGCCAAGTACTTTTCAACTGCCCCATTAAATCGAGCTCAATAGAGAGATGTGAAAAACCTGAAATAATAAATTTCTTCAGGCTAATTCAACTCTGCTTTAAACTACTTTCCCCTTTTAAAAACTCATTTCCTACATAGAGCTAAATAAAAGTATGTATTAACTCTGAACCTTGGGCTAACTCTTTGGTAAGAAATAATTGACTTGGATCTTAGGGTCAACAGTGCAGCATCTAAGATCATGCATTTATTTTCGCCTGTTACATCCTAACACTGACTCAGAATTGGTTTAAATGCTTTGTAGAAATAGAAATGTTAACATTATATACTGCTCCAGTTCTACATTGCAGTAAGAAGTTCCTATGGAGAAAAATGTAATTTTAAGCTTACCATGATTTTCTATGTAAACATGAGGAGTTAGGAACCCAAAGCTTTTCTTTAGAACACTGCTTGTACAAAAGATCTTTATCTAGTTCACTCTTGTTTGCTGTTATTCTGTGCAGAAAACCATGTGCCACACTTAGTCCCATTTGCTTATCCCACTATGCAGCCACCTGCAGACTGATTATTTCCTTTTAAAGCAGGAATAAAATTTCTACTTTCCTCCCTCCTCTAGGCAGCCTCAGCATAAAAGCAGTTCATACAATGATGTTTTGTGAGAATAGATCCCATTAACAACAACAATTTAGATTTATATAGTGCCTTATCACACATACAGCAAAGCAACTCCAGGGATTTTCTAAAATGGAAAGCATTTCCTTTTAGACCTCCAAAAATCCTTATTAAACAACAACAACAAAGACTAACTTGAACATGTGAACCAATAAGGGAAAAACCTGTTCTTCTTACTCTAAGGTGAGGCAGACTTCAAGTCCAATTGTGTGTTACATTGTTTTCTAAACAGATAGCAATGGTATTCAGGGGCCTAACAAGGGAAACATCATTATTTAAATTTTGTCCAAATTCAAAGCATTGTTTGCCTTAATTCAACTGAGTTGTTAGTGTAGTATTTCCTCTTATTTTGTAGAACTTAGATTTATTATTATGATGTACTGAGATACTTCTTTCTAGGTGAAATTTAAGCTACAGTGCTGATTTGTATTCCGTGTGACTAAAAATATAGCCAGTTGATGATTAGTCTTTATAAAATCACTTTAAAAAGTTGACGTTGGTAATCTTACCTGGCTGCTGTGGACATAGAGGCAAAATCAATCCATGGATTGTAAATCTTTTAGTTTGCAAAGTAAATAGTTTGTATTAAAATATGTCTCATTTTATAATGACTTAGAAAATTACAAATGCCTCTAAATATAAAATAGCCATATCATATTTATTTTCTTTTTATTTTTTTGTTTCCAGTATTGATAAATACCACCACAAAATGGATTCAACTCTCACCATCCAAAGATGATCATTTCTATTAAATATTTGTCTTTTTTTACATTAAAAAGAATGTTTAGAATCAAATATATTTGATTGAAATATCTGATTAAGGTATGTATGAATTGTCCAACTTTGAGCATTTTGTGATTTTAGTGTATTGAGATTTCTTAGTCTATAAACAAAAAATATTATCATTGTAAGGAATTATTGAACACTGTGTGTAAAGAATTTGACATCGTGTCTGAGATTGGGATTGAAAGCAATATGATGGCCAATTATTAAGGGGGAAAGAGAACTATTTTGAGTTGTTACCTACAGAAACCCAAATGGTCAACATTTGAGAGAACCAATAAACCAATCACAGGAGCCTGGAGAATAATCATTTCAACTTGAGAAGCAAAACTTAAAGTTAATATCCACAATCTTATGTTATGCAATGAACAAATGGTGCATAAAAGCTGAAAGCAGGAGACAGACATGCTCAGTTTAGAAATTTACAGGAAATAGTGCAGTGTGTGTGTGTGTGTGTGTGTGTGTGTATGTGTGTGTGTGTGTATCATGTGTCATATTTTCAGGAACTAGTTTACACTGAAAGAAAAGAAAGAGCGATGTTTAGTTTCATTTGTCAAATAGAAGAACTATAAGAAGTAAAATCAGAAGGAACCTTACTACACAACTCTCAGTGGTCTGAAAAAATATTTTGATTCCCTGGGGAATGACCTTAGTCACGATCTTTAGCAATTAATCGGGCTTCTGGAAACACCCATTAGTACTCAATCCTAGACCTATACAACAAAGTAATATCAGTTTTTGTAAAAAAGAGAAAACACATGGCAAATAAGAACAGAAAGTTGTTGCCACAGAGCTGATATGCTGTTGTGACAAAGAATTAAGAAAATCTGAATAATTTAAATACTTTTATTAGTGGAAGCATAAAGCATAGATTCAAAAACTCTTACAGATGCAGTAAAGAGAAGAAAATTAAGCAAGAACTAACAGGCACAAGAAAGAAGTAGAAACAAGCCATACTTACCAGAGATAGAGCTAAAAAAATATATAGTGAAGGAAAACAAAGCAAGCAAAACAAATTGAATGTGATGATTAAAATAAAAAGGTTAGAGAGTAAAATGACATACACAATTCTTTCCAAAATCTTTCATATAAGCTTAAGACTGGAAATAGCTTGAGATTAGATCTATGTGAAAATTATTTAATATGTTTGTTAAAATTATTCAAAGAAATAATATGAAACAGAAAATAAAATCAGTTCAGAAAACTAGTTACACACTTACATGAAACATTCTCTTTAATGTGATATTTGGTGAGAGTGTAAGACACTTAAGTATGTTTATATAATGCTACTAGCAGTGTAGTGTGAATGTAGTGTATGTATATGTGTGCCTGTAATCAGAAACATTAACTTTTGTCAGAATATTTTGTCTCAACTAGGATAGATAAGCTAATAACACTGATTGCTTCTGAGAAATGGATGGATGAAAAATAGGCATGGTAGAAAAATGATTCTTTTACTCATATTAAAATATTATAGTATGAGAATATATTGACAATTGAAAAGTAAGCATGATAAAAATTGAGAAATGGGAAAATATTTCAGTGCATGCCACAGCAGAAACATTTAAAGTCATTTGTTTGTGATTAATAGCCACCAAATGTGAATCCCATGATGGCAGTATTTTTGTCTCACTCTCTTCTTTACTGATATCCTCAGCTTGGCCATTGATTAAATGATGGTTTACATCAATTTAACCACATTTGTGGCAGGGGTCACTCTTTATACTAGTGTCCTACAACCAAGGCACTATCTTTTTAGTGTATAGTCAATTTAAAATCTACATTTAATGTTCATCAAAATACCTACCGCCCTAGGCTTTACAAATACTTCTAAATATAGATGTGTAAATTTGTCAATGCAAAACCATTTCATGTACCTGGACATGAAAATATCTTTATTTATTTATTTACTGCTTTTTTAAAATGATGTCCCCTTCACTTTTGTCTGCAGGATCTTTCATTAACAATTTCCCTTCAAATGCAAAAGCATGCGGAAGCATTCATATTCCAAAAATGACACTCTTATCTAGTCACTCTGTCTATAAGTTAGTTTAAAATCTCTTAAACTAGAGATCTATACTTGTTACTATCAATTTCCTTTCCTTTTCCTATAAAATCACTCATTTTCACTTCAACTGTAGCACTGTTGCAGAAACTGCTGGTTCTAAATGTCCACTTATTCTATCCTCAGTTTTCTGCAACTTTTAATATGTCTGACCTCTCATTTCAAAATCTCCTTTCTGTCCTTGGTTCTGAAGGTCACTTCTGACTCTTGATACTGCCTAGACTGTCTCAAACATTTTGCTTATTTTTCTTTCTTCTTACCCATATTTTTTGACCATATTTCCTCCTTCTGTTTCCTAATTCTGCACATCCCTTTGGATAAACTTTTCTACTGCTGTAGATTTTACATTACACGAGAGTTAATCTCTTTCCTTACATGCTATACAAACTACCAAAGCCTTCTATCTAAAATTTCCTCATATAATGCTGTTCTCTCCAAACCTTTTTTGGGCCTAGTTCACTAACAAATTGGCTAATCAAACTTTTAGCTCCTAAAAGTCTCTTTAAAATTTACCTTTCCCTCTCATAAACCCTCAGCTGTTTCCTAAGTGCAGCATCTTTAATCGTTTTCCTGAATGGTGATCACAAATGAGCAGGAATGCTTGGCTTTTAAATCTCTGAACTTTACCGCTCACATTCACTTCCAACTTTCCCACTATGCCTTTATTCCCTCACAAGATAGAACTTTCATATGCCCAAATTTTATTATGTTACCTGCTTTTATTAAAATTATTATTATGTCTCTCTGTATGTAGGCTTAAATTCAAATGCCTTAATATGTTCACACAAAATCTTCCCAGTCTGTCTCTGATTATGCTTCTTGCATTACCTTTTGCTATGTTTCTTTTTAAGATTTCCTACCTCGCTCAAGTTTCAGGTCTTTTCCCAAGTATACTACTTCCTTTCCAGCTTTATGGCTCTGTAGAAAATAACTTCTCTCCTTGCAATGCTCTTCTGCTACTTTTTATGGCAATGAAATATTCAAACTTCCAAACTGAACTCCATTATTGTACCCTATACGTAGTTATCTCTGAGTTCTCTAAGAAGAGTTTTTTTTTTTAACTCTTCTTCACTGTACATAATTCATTAGAATATTTATATAAATTTCCCAATTAGTTTATTTATTACATTATGTAGTGATTTTTGACCTATATTTGTTTCCTATAATATAATACAACTTTGCCAAGGGCAAGGACTCTGTCTTAGTCATTTGCAGTGCCATTGCATAGTTTGCTCCTGGACACATTAAAAACTCTGTATACTTTTTTTAAATTATCAGATATATTGAAAGTTTTGATGATATTTGAAAAAAAATGTTTCACGTTGTAGTATTTAATATTCATATATGATCTCAATATAATTGATACATTGGTCACCCTAAGTATCTCCAATTTACAGAAGGTAAAACAACGGCTTGCAAAAATTAGATTGGTTTTTATTGTTCATAACAGCGACATAGGTTAGGTAAATCAATACTCATGGGGGAAAAACTCCAAACATATTGAATTATTAAAAAGAAATAAATACTTAAAAAAGAATAAAAGAGTTGACAAATCAAGGAATTACTAGAGGCCAAGTGAAAAAAATAAACAGAGATTTAACACACTTGGAGGTGGTTTGCTCTTAAAAGAAATTAGCACCTTCATTTTGACAGTCTTATAAGCTTGCATTAAAATAACAACAACAAAATAAGCTAACACAAACCCAAGATGAAACATGACAAATAGTGGTATCATAGCAGGCTATTGTGCCTGTAAAAATGAGCTACCAAATAAATGTTCTCTCAAGGTCAGAATTAGAGGTGAATAAAGCCCTTATGGAATTGTTGTGTGGCACCAGTCTCTTGAGTATATTGCCTGATTTTGATCCCAAGGATCATCCATCTAATTTCTATTCTTAAAATCATTTTCTGTTAATCTTGATCCATAATGGCTTTGGTGGGGGTCCAAATAAGGCAAACATAACACTTTTTTAAAAAGCATGTCTTTAAAATATTTAGAAATCAATTACTTTTAATTGTATTCCTACATATAGCTTTTCAAATACAATATTCTGGTACTTAGCATAGATAACTACTACCTGGAAAAGGAAACTGGACCAAGTTTGAGGACCAACAAAATTAACAAGCTGTTTAAACAGACCCTCCAGTGTTTTAGATACTGAGGCCATTGACCCAAGGTAGTCAAACCATAGCTTTTGCTGTATTTAAAAGAGTGAGAAAATGTCTTGAAGATAGTAGCACTATTGATGATGAATGAAATAAAATCTCTAGAGATTAAAAATTTCAACACTGGGATTTAAAACTTAATAAATGACATAACTTCTTTCAACCATAGAAGGATGTCTGGTCCTAGTGTTGCCTTCCCATGATAGAAAGAAGAAAAGAATGTAGCAGGCAGTAGAAGAACAGATCCAGCAGGCATTAATTAGAATGAAGATCAGGGAATACTAAGAGTAAATTCACACTCATAGTTTCAATAATTTAGAAGAAATTAATCAATTCCTTGATAATCACAGACTACCAAAATGCAGCCAGATGAAATAGATAAACAGAATATTACTGTAGCTACTAAAGAAAATCAATTTTTAAATAAAAGCTTCCCCCAAAGAAAAATCCAGGCTCAGTTGGTTTTCTTGAAAGATTTTTTTCTAACATTCAAAGAAAAATTCACATTAATTTTATGTCATCTCTTTCAGATTTTTTAAGAAAGTAACTTCCCTTTTTATCTTGTGGGAATTATACTACCCTCCACCAAAACTATTTGAAAAGAGTAAAAAAGAAATAAAACTAGTTTGATTCCATTACATATATTGACATTATTACCCTATGTGCATATAAGATTATATGTCCTGTGTAACTCTACATCATGTACACCCAGAGAAGTTATACTCCATTTATATATGATGTGACAAAATGAATTTTACTGTCATATATAACTAATTAGAACAAATTTTAAAAAGATAAATTTTTAAAAAAGAAATAAAAAACTGTAGGTCAATATTTCTCATCAATGTATATGTAAAATCCTCAACAATATATTAGCAAATCAAATTCAAAAGTAAATAAAAAAGAATATGAACCAAAAACGAGTTACAGCGTATGTGGCAAGAATTTTAGGACAAGGAAAAATGGAAAAAAAAATAGCAGAAAGCTTAGACAAGATGTAAATGAAAAACCAGCCTCTACCTCAGAGCAAAGCCTATTCAAGGAAGGGACATCACCTTTGCTCTTGGAAAGACCCACAGAGCACTCCTAGGCACATTCCCACCCTGCTAAGTTGTTTATCTACAAATAACAGGAGAGATCTGCTGTGCCAGGTGTCCCTGACTCAGTCAGGCTAGGTGGGGACCCATAGCAACCCCCTAGCAGCCACCAATCAGCATGAGACAGGGAAATACCTGGGATGCCAGATGACCCTCCCAGTAGTTTATGGTGGTTGATACCATGTTGGAAAACCATGTAGTTCAGCACCTACACCCCTCTTGGCTTAAACTAATCAGTCCAAATGAATACCCCTTTTGTACTGACTGATCACCCCTACCCAACTTGTTCCAGCCAGTGAATGTGCTAATCATGTTTTAGAGTTGTTATTTGATTTTCCCGCTGTGTGTGATGATTTGCTAAGAGATGCTATGATGTATGTGAAGTCCCTGCCTTCTCCAAAGAATGTGTAAAACTGCTGCAAACCCTGGGCTCAGGGCCTCTCAGCATCACCAGTTTCTGTGTGTGTGCGCACGCAGGACCAAGCTAGCTTGCAATAAACACCTCTTTGCTGTTTACATTGATCTTGGTCTCTGGTGGTCTTTTGGGGGTCCCGAATTTGAGCATAACATAAAAAGGTCTTTATTCACATATGACATGAGTGCATACTTTAGAAATTTAGAAAGTGCATACTTTATCTACCAAAAGGATACTAAAAGTTACATGTAAGCTTAGCAAAGTTGTAGGTTTCATGTTAATATATAAAGATAAAATATATTTTTATATACTAGCAACAATTGAAAATGAATTTAAAATCACAATTTATTTTAACATCAAAAACATAAAATGTTAGGGATAAATGTAAGGACAAGGGTGTGTATACACGTTGAAACAAACTATACAGTTAAAGTGAGGACATTTTACTTATATATTTATATAACTAATACCTCAGTATGTTAAATACTAAAACAAATTCAGCTGGGATATATTCTAAACACTTTTGATCAAATTATATTCATTTTTAAAAATGTGGAAAACAAAGTGAGCTTTGTCAGAATTTCTAGTCACTAGTATCTTCTTTCACATACAAAAAATTAAATACAAATTTATATAAGTTCTTTAATACTTTTGTATTGTTTATTGAATAATGATTTGTTATATAATTTTTATGCAATTTGGTGATAAAAAGAAGAACCAGACACAAATTGTCAACATCTACACTCCTATCTACATCAGAAATCACATACTCAGCCTACTTTAAAAAAAAAAAAGAAAAACAGAGAGGGAGAGAAGAGAAGAGAAGGGAGAGAAAGAGAGAAATAAAGAGAATAAGATGTCCTATTTGCCACCCCAGTTGAGACCTGTTGCCTCTTGCCTTTTGTGATGGTAAATTTAGTGTCATCCTCCCTGGACAGGATTGCTCAGATTAAACATTATTTCTGGGTGTGTCATTGAAAGTGTTTCTGCATGAGATTAACCTTTGAATTTGTGTCTCTGTAGAGCAGATTTTCCATCTTACTGTGGTAAAGCACAATTCACAGAGGGCCTGCATAGAACAAATGGTAAAGGCTGGAGGAATTCTCTTCCTCCTCTTTTTAGTCCTCAAACTCAGATTTAGATCATTCTGTCCCCTGGTTCTGAGGCTTCTGACATCAATTGAATAACACTATTATGTTTCCAGGGTCTTCCCTTTGCAGTAGAGTCTCTCTCTCTCTCTCTCCCTCCCTCTGCCTCCCTACATCCTTCCCTCCTTCCCTCCTTCCCTCTCTCCTGACAGTATAGTTCTCAAGTAAAAACCAATTTCTCATCTTGTTCATTCATCAGTTGTCAAAATTTTCCCATCAATCATTATCATCAGTATAAAGAAAAGGAACCCCAATATGTTCCGAGAAAACCTAAGTAACAATTTTATTTATTTACAAATGACCTCTTTAGGTACCATCTACAAATATTTTCACTTCACAGCAAACTTCTTTGATTATTTAATTATTCTACATTCATGTCTACTTCTAAATGGCCATTTGTTCCCAAATCTACTCAGTTTAAGCTTTCTTTCCTACTACATAGTAACAATGACCCATGGTAGTCTCTATGTTGACAAAGCTGAAAAACATTTCTCGTTTGCACTTATTCTAACTGTAATTTTCACTCAGTTGATCGTCCTTTGTTTGAAATACTTAAGATTTCCTGGGAATAATTGGTTTCCCTATTACAAGCTCTTCTAATTTTTTTTTTCTTTTAGATTCTCACCATTGTCTTTTTTCCCCATCCAAACTTGCATTATTGGGTACCTCAGAACTCAACCTACACAAGTAAAATACATGCTGCTCTGAAACATTGTTTATCGACATAATTATGGAAGAAGAAGAGAGATTTCAAAATGTTTCCATCCACTTCCCTTACAAAATTGTGGCTATGAAAAAAAAATAGTGATGAGAGTAGAAGTTCACAGTACTGGAGAAATCAAGATGATTATATTTAAACCCATGAAAACCATTCCTGGAAAATGAAAACAGTATAATATGTAATTCACTCTACATTTATACATTTGGGGCATACTTTGGTTCATGAATATTTTTTTCTGACTGTGCTTACACCTACTATGCAAAAACAATTTCAAGTGATTGCAAATTACCATACAATGCTTATTGTTTTAGAGTAATTTGAATTAATCTATTCAATAAATTTATTATGTTCATAGATTTTCAAGAGATAGAATTTCAAATTCATTGGCATTGACATGAATTGATTATTTTCTAAATCCACTTCTACATAAGGCTGTAGGTTTATGACAAAGCTTTTTCTTAGGATGTTTAGAGCTCTCAAACTGCATAATATAATTCAGCATTTGATTGAATAGAGCCTTTGTTGTGTTGTCATTGTTTTTTAGGTATGTTTTATCTCCTGCCAAATTTCACGTTTTGGATAACAGAGTACACATTCTTGCTACCACTGCCCCCACCAAAGTGCATGTAACACAGTATTGACAAAATATTAGGCACTCAACAATTATTTTCTATATTGTTATTTGAGGTTGTTTACAATCAATTTGTAATGTGGCAAAAATGGCCCAGAGAAGAAAAAAATCTAGAAAACCATGCTGAGGTCAAAGCTCTGAATGAAAGAAGAGGGAGTTTATCCTGGAACATAATGAAAAGAACAGCAAGGAGAACCGGGTATTGGCTGTGTCTGGGCCAAGCCTCAGCAGCCAGCTCTGTTGGAAAGCCTGAATCAGCAGCCTCATGGACCTAAATTAAACATTTTGCTAATATATAATTCTCTTCATTTTATCTAATTTTATTCGCGTATTAAGTAAATCAGATGTGGGCAAACCTTTTGCCAAATTAGTGAGTAGCTTTCAAATAACAAGAAAAATGATCATTTGCAATATTCATTGAATCTTGTTAACATGAATTATAGTGAATGAAGACCTGCAGCAAGATTTATTAAAAATTCAAATTTTTGACAATTGCAGCAAGGATTTGGCTATTGACACATTGTTGGAAAGGAAAGGAAAAAGGACACTTTCAACTTTGCAAATTAACTTGGTTAATCACCTGTGTGACAGAGAAGAATAAGGATCCAAATGTTTTGTCCCATTTAATGAAATTTTTACAAAAAGACTGAGCCAGTTCCTTGGAGCATTTTTTTTAAAATATGGAATTTCTATTTAAAAATCCAGCAATTTAGAGATGATTGCAGTTTGAAAAATATCTATATTTTCAAAATTGTTCAGGGACCGACAATTATTATGGTTGCTTTGAATGTTTGACAAGTGTTAAGCAAGTCACAAATAAATATAATTTCTGAAGCCAAAAGTCAATTTGAGCCTTGCAGGTATTGGACATGACAAATCACTGTATTTTTTTGCTTTGCTCAATTGTATTTGTAGCTACCCAGTCTAGTAAACAACAAATTCTCCAAACTCTGTTCACAGTGAGTGAAACACTTGCTCTTGCCTATTCAGCATCTCTTTTAATTTGTAAGCAGTTCCATAAATCTTTCCTGGCTTCTAGGGACATAAAGACTCCTATGATGAAGTGGCCAGCATGGTGGCTTAATAAGCTGAAAGCTAGGTTTTTCTCTCCATGGATCCTAGGGACCACTGTCTTATTCCTGGCAAAGTAGATCAGATTTTGAAATCCAGCCAGGGTAATTAGCACACTTTAGGATCTCAATACACAAAGCAGAATGGTCAGCATTAGCAAAGATGCCTTTTGAGTGTTTTCTGAGTGGTTAAAAAGCAAAAGGAATGGCCAGCTGCAGCAGGTCTTTGGGGCTCTAATGAAAATGACCTACTAAATCCATATCTGCCTCGGGGATATATATATATACACACACACACACAGGACACTAAGCTATGAGTCAATATCTTTATTACCTGTTTTGGAATGCATCCTAAAAAATAGGTGTAAAGGAAGGAATTGAGAAGTGTCTCTAACATTTCCTAGAAAGCAAAATTTCATTGAGAAAGTTATATTCCTTAGAATGTAATATCAAAAAAGACAAAATTGAAACTTCTGGTAAAAGCATTTTAATTTATTTTTTTCTGGCAGCCAATCAGAATAATATAATATAGCATTCTTTTAAAAAAGAAAAAAAATAGCTGTCCTAAAATACATTTAGTGATAGGGCTTATATATTGGATTTTGACATCTTCATTGTCAATTTTATCAAAAAGTTTGCATTGTCTAGCTTTCTTCACAGACGTATGACGGCAATTATGATGAAATAATGGGGAATTCATTAGGGAGCATTCTGTGCTTCAAGCTGCAGGCTAGAGGGTATTCTCTGAAAAGTGACATCAAATATTTCACTGGTTGTTTCCTTACCAAAGTATTTTTTGAACACCCTGGTGTGGTGACACATATGCCTGTAATCCCAGTGGGCTGAGGAGGCTGAGGCAGGAGGATTGTGAATTCAAATCCAGCCTCGGCAACTTAGTGAGGCCCTAAACAATTCAGTGGGACCCTGTCTCTAAATAAAATATAAAAAAGGGATGGAGATGTAGCTCAGTGGTTAAATGCCCTGGGTTAAACAAAAACAAACAAACAAAAAAGCATTCTTCGAGAGCAATAAATCTAGGTTGTATGTGTCATGCACATTTTTAAAATATACTTTCCTTTTTTAGAGGTAGTTTAGATTCATGGCAAAATTTAATGGAAAGCACAGAGAGATCACTTATGTCCTTTTCCCACATAGACTGTGCTATTTTAACATGGACTTTTCTCACCAGAGTGACGTATCATTATCAGCCTAAATCCATAGTTTACATATTGGTGATATTGGTGATATATATATATATATATATATATATATCTGTTGAGAGAGCCTTAACCTAATGAGTACATTGCTACTTTGTGGACAACTAAGTAGGATGTGGCTAGGCGAGGTAGATCATTGGAAGCCTGCCTTTAGGATATATATTTTAACTGTGGTGAGGAGGGTCTCTTTTGAGCCACTTCTCTCCATCACACTCTTCTTCCATGATGTTCTGCTTCCCTTGAGGCCCGGATAAATGGAGTTGGCCATGTATAGACTGAGATGTCTGGAACTGTGAGGTCCAATTAAGCTTTCCCTCCTCTAAAATTGTTCTTGCCAGGTCCTTTTGTTACAGCAGTGAAAAGGCTGACTAACCATATACAGAGTGGTTTCACTGTCCTAATATCTTCTGTGCTCTGTGTATCCATTCTTCTTTCTCCCAACTACTGACCACAACAGGTCCTTGTGCGTTCTCCATATGTTTCACACTATATGCTACCTTTTTATAACGCTTTCTTTCATTTAGTTATATGCATTTAACTTTTCTCCATGTCTTTTTGTAACTCTAGTCATTTCTTCTCATGCTGAGTGATATTCCGTTGCCTAGATATACCATAATTTGTCCATTTACCTAACAGAGAATATCTTAATTTCTTCCAAAGTTTAGCAATTATGAGTAAGATTGCATTAAACATTCATTTCCAGGTTTTTGAAGGGACTTAATTTTTAATTCACTGGAATAAATATCAATTTAGCATGCAATTGCTAAGTTGTATGGTAAGAGTATGTTCAGTTGTGTAAATAACTGTAAAGCTGTCTTCCAACAGTGAACCATTTTATATTCCTACCATCAATGAACTAAAGTTCACATTGCTCCACAGCTTCCTAAGCACTTGGTGTTCCAGTGTTTTGAATTTTGGCCATGTATCATTACTCTTTTGAAAGTGAGTTCCACTGAGTAGCTCATGTAAGAACGACTTCATTTTGATTCTATTGCATATAACAATATATATATTGTTATATGCAATAGAATCAAAATGAAGTATTATATAACATTATCAATTATATGTTATATAGCATTATATAACATTATCAATTTTATATGTTTAAATATACATATGCATGTTTGCATTTATGTGTGTTTGTGTGTGTGTTATGGTCTTTAAATCACAACATACTTATTTGAATATTTAGGCATATCAAAAAAGAGAAGATGACATTGTTTTAATATATGGGAAATACCGGACTAAATGTATATTAAAGGTTGAGATACATTTAATTTTTAGTATATCTGCCAAAAGGTTAAAAAATATATAAGGAAGCAATCTCATGATGAAAGTTTGTCATTAAATTCTAAACCACTTTTTTTTTACTTACTGTTATTTGCATAGTTTATTCTCTTTTAAGAGAGAACTTGATAGACACACCAAATTATTATTTAAAATGAGAGAAGTAGGGTGAATCCTCTTGTATGTTTTGATTGTCATTATCCATTTCTCATTAACCTCTTGGCTAAGTAGTAGAAGTTACTGATCCATGTAGTAAAGATGAGAAAAATGTCAGTCAGCCTATCAAATTAAAAAAAATACATACAAAACTAATTTCTAATGGAAGCAAGAACAAGTAACACTTTTTTGTTTTCAATTCTTCAACTCCTTGAAATGTTTATTTCCCTCATTCTGCTCCCTAAGAGGCAAGACCAAATCCTATGTTAAGGTTAAACTAAGATAATTACTGGACTATTCTTTAAGTATGATTCTAAATGAAAATTAAACCTTTATTATAGGAACATACACAGAATTTATTAAGAATAAAGTTAATAAACTCAAGGAACAGCCTATTTATTTAGCTCAATTTATAGTGACTGATCTCTTTAAAACAGTCAAATGGTGTGGTTCTGTGTGTATATGTGTACACACACATACATGCACACACACACACACACACACACATACACACCCCACTAGATACATCTCTGGCTTACATCATTAACCACCATATCATTCACATGTGGTAATATTAAAGGACCTTTAGTTATTGACTTATTGTTACTCAATGGACTTCTACATTAATTTTTAAAATTTTTGTTCTTCAGAAGTAATATATATGTGCTAAAGAAAATTAAGTAGCACTAATAAGCACAAAAAGAAAATAAAAATACTAATAAGCTTCTAAAGAGATCCATTATTTACATGTTGATGAATTCACCAGAGTAATAAGAAGTTCTGGTTTGAAGTCATTGAATCCAGATTTAAAACTTGACTGAATAGATTATGAACTCTTGGTCAGTTTATTTACCAAGCTAAGGCTGACTTGTATCATCTACATAATGAAAATGACAATCAGCATGATTTTTTTTGTAAGACAAAGCTCAAAAATATAGCTATTGCTACTTTATTATATATAGTTATTATTATAACTATAGTTTTACTATTAGCTTTAAATATTATTTCTTATGAGTATAACAAATTGCTTTATGCCTATATATTTCCTTTACTGAAAAAACAATATTTTAAATATTTGTTATGCTAATTTGTAATTTTCATCTGTGTATTCTGAAAATTTTTCATGCCCAGAAAAGTGAGTTATTACCAATATTTTGAATGGCTCTCTAGTAAATATTTAATTGAATAAATATTTTATTATTTAGTTAGCCAGTGTATTATTTTGACAATTAAGCTATTTCTAATATTTATTTTATTATGTCAACTAACAACCAAATCTTTATATAAAATTTTAATTATCTGTTGGATTATTTTGGCAAGCATATGTTTTAGTAAATGTTTTCATTGTCATGACTAAAAGACCTGACAAGAGCAATTGTAGAGCAGAAAAGTTTATTGAGGGCTCAAAGTTTCGAAGGTCACAGTTCATAGACAGTTGGCTCCATTCCTTGGGAGCTTGAGGTGAATGAGAACATGTGAAAGAGTGTGGTGGAGGGAAGCAGCTCACATGATAATTAGGAAGCAGAGAGACTTCACTCACCAGATACAAAATTAAGACATGAAATCTGTTCCAGCCAGTTGGTATTATGGATAAATTCAAAGAGTTTCTCTAATATTTCAAAAACCATTGGTATCTTTAGAGAATCTGAAATTTACTAATATGAATTTAATATAACATTTAATTATTTTTTTTACCTTTTGTGCTGAAAGTGGAAATAATAGTAGGTTTGTAATTTCTTTTTCACCTACAGTTGCAACTTGGCAGTGCTTTGAATTATCAATGGATTAATCGTGTAAATGGATTAATCCACTGATGAAGCCAGAGATCTAATCATTGCACCCACCTCTTTCAGGTCCTGTACTAGGGATTATGCTTTTAAAACATGAGCATTTAAAGTCACTTTCCAGATCCAAATCATGACATAATATCTTGAACAAATTCAAAGAGTTTGGATTTTCTCTAAATATTAAAATATTAATTATTATTTCATGTTTCTTATCAGAATTGTCACTTCTTGCTCGTTGGTCAGGAACAGAAAACTGAGGATATATATCCATATCTCCCTTATATCTCCCTTTTAGTAAATTTGATTCTTATCCTGAATTTTCAAAGACTGTAAAATACATAATACAGGCTCAGTAGGTTTGGCAAAGTTATTGGGTGGACCACTATCAGATACATCATGTCACACCTTTGTTCTCTGAACACCTCAGAATAAATAGAATGTGCATGAATTTTTGTATTTAAGTTAGAAAGTTAATGTAAGGCTTTCAATGGATGATGTGTCTGTTCATGTAAGCAATCTGCATGTGGGGAAAGAAAATTAGATCATAATTTGCAACAACTTAGTTTTAAAAGGATAGAAGAATTAAATGATTGGGAATAAAATTAACACATTTTTAAGTATTTAGTGATTCAAGTGAATTACTGTACAGTACATTGTCACTATTGTTTTAATAACCTTATTATTTGATAAATATGCTCCTATGATGTTTTGTATATCATCTTTTGTTTGGATATTAGTGTCTACATTTTAGATTATATCACTTGCTACTTTCTTTCTTATAATTAATAATATATATATATATATATATATTAATATATATAAATAATATACTTATGTATATAAAGTTTGTGGTTATACCAGATTACTTTCTTATAGATTACTAATATACATATATAAAAGTTTGAGGTTGCCCCAGATTTCATATACTGAAATCTAAATCCTAAATGTAGTAAATTGAGGAGATGGGATCTTTGGGATGTGATTAGTTTATAAGGATGGAATTTTTATGAATGGGATTTGTGCATTTACAAGGGATTCCAGAGAGGTCAGTTGCCCCTTTCACCATGTGAAGGTACAAGGAGAAGGTGCCATATATGAAAAAGTATCCCCCACCAGATTCTAAAGTTGTAGTACCTTCATATTGAATAACTTCCCAAACTGCAAGGAATAAAGTCTGTTCTTTAATGGGCACCCAGTTCACATCTTTTTTTAATGCCAGCTCAAATGGATTAGACATACATGTTACAATGGAATATACATTCTCTCTCCTTCATCTTGAATTGGACCTTCTTTTCTTTTTTCCCTATAATCATTCAAACAAATGGAGATCTCTAATATGTGAAAAAAAAACTTACCAAAAAATCTTCTAACCATATAATTATTGTTTTATGCATTGGGTCACCAAAAAATCTTCTAACCATATAATTATTGTTTTATGCATTGGGTCACTGATATTCAGAGACAGCCAGAGATTTATCCAAGGTCACCTAGTGCTATCACTGTCACTGAAACCTTAGGAGGTTGTAGGATTATCAAAACCATACCCTTTCCAGTATGACATGACAAATCACCTCTATCAGATGGGGGACCTTTCCACCTATCATATACTATAAGATGCCAAAGACCTGAGTTTTATGTACTTCTGAAATTTGTCAAAATTTTAAAAAATCTTTCATAAATGGACCACACAAGCATGGAGACACCTAGTTAAATGAGCCATATTTTTCTGTAATTCAAATACATTTCTTAACTCACTCTCCTTGTGAAAGATTAGTGAAGAATTGAGCCAGCTGCAAACACATTGTGCTTGATTTTTGTGAATTAGCATGAAGACTAAAATTCGTAGAAAATTGATGGTTGGTGGAATTTACATAATTCTGGTCATATTAAGAACTTCCAGTTATTTAAATATAATTTGCCCCTTTCTGCTGTAATACCAGCTTTTTTGTGAAATAAAGATAACAGCTGAGGCCTAATTCATTTAGATTCTATTATACAGTCAGTGAGCAATATGATAAGTATCTCTTCCATAAAAAAAGATCCTTTGAGCATGAGTCATCTATGCTAATGTAACTTATTAATGAATTCACTTTTTATAGACCACCAGAAATTTTCTCACACCTAGTTCTTCATAGTAAATTAACTAGTTTTTTTAGTCATCCAGAAATATGCATTATTCCACTCTAGACTCCAGTATATCCCTGTGCACATAAAATGAAGAAAGACTCTTGCAATTTATATATTCTGTGCTTTCTGAATTCTCATTAAAATTGATTTTGTGCTTGTGATGTCATTAAAATCAAGGGAGTATAAATAATGTAGCTATGCCCTAATTCTTACTATTTTCTTCTAAAATTTGTTGCACATTTGTTTCTTCCATCTAAAGCAAATATTTCTACCTGTATTTTTCATCTTACCTCTTCTTGCTCAGGGACTTTGGTCTATCAGTATTTACTCTGTCAATGGAGTCTTCAAACTCCATCCTCACTTTTCCTTCAACATATAGCTCAAATCCTTATTTGAAATAACAAAGACATTTAAGATCTACTCTCATAGCAGTTTTCAACTTTATAATACAGTATTATTAACTAGAGTGAACATGTTCTACATTAGTTCTCTAGAGCTTATTCATCATGCATAATTGAAACGTTACATCCTTTTACCAACATCTTCTGGTATCCTCCACCCCTAGCCACTGACAACTACCATTTTACTCCTTATTTTTGTGAATTTGTCATTTTTAGCTTACACATGTTAGGTAGATCATGTGGTATTTGTCTTTCTGTGCCTGGCTTATTTCACTCAACATAATTCATGATTTTTATTTATCATTTACATTTCAATAAAGCTAATTTTTCAAAATATGAAGTATGCATAAAAAAGTCTATTTTGTTCTTACATCTCTTTCTAGTTATTATCCTATCTTTTTGTTTGCTGTCTCTATGTTCCCTATTATATATTTCCCTTCTTTTTAAAATATTTAATAGTCTAATTTAAAATGCTATGTAAAGTTTACTATCTTTCCTGTCTCCTCTATTTTCTGTATACTGCTCCCTGTGTAACATCTACATCACTCCACTGAGAGTGTTTTCTATAGTTTTAATACTGACACTTTAGTTACTGAATATTTCTTTGTGTTTAATTCATTATTGAAAACCTCTTTGTCTTCAATTTATGCTTTATTAATTGATTGTTGCTTCCTTTCTGTGTCCTCTGTTGGTTCTCTTCTTTCTGCCTGCTTCTGCAGCCACATTTTTCAAAATCATTCTCTTAAGCCCTCTTCCTACTGCTCAAAAATTCTCTAAGGAAATTCCAATACCATGACATGTTTGTTACTACAATTCTGTAGTATAATTCAAGGTATAGTATTGTGATACCTCCTGCATCACTTTTATTGCTAAGGATTGGTTTGGCTAGTCTAGGCCTCTTTTTTCTTTTTCCCAAATGCATTTCATTACTGTATTTTCTGTTTCTATGAAGAACTTCATTTGGAATTTTAATAGGAATTGCATCAAATCTGTATACCACTTTTGGAAGTATGACCATTGGGGGAATATTAATTCTTCCTATCCAAGAACTCAGAAGATCTTTCCATCTTCTAAGGTCTTCTTCAATCTCTTTCTTTACTGTTCTGTAGTTTTCATTGTGAAGATCTTTCACATCTTTTGTTGGATTTGTTCCCAAGTATTTTATTATATTATATTTTATTTTTTGAGGCTACTTTGAAAGGGATAGTTTTCCAAATTTCTCTTTCAGTTGATTCATCATTGGTGTATAGGAAAGAAATTGACCTAACTTTATATCCTGCTACTTTGTGGCATTGGAATATGAGTTCTAGAATCTTTCTGGTGGGTTTTTTGAATTTTCTAAATATAAAGTCATGTCTTCAGGGATAGTTGGAACTCTTATTTCCAATTTATATCCCTTTACTCATACATTGCTGGTGGGACTGCAAATTAGTATAATCACTATGGAAAACAATATAAAGATTGCTTAGAAAACTTGGAATAGAACCACTATTTGAATAAATTATCCCACTCCTCAATATATACTCAAAAGAATTAAAATCAGCATACTATAGGGACACAGCCACATTAATGTTTATAGTGGCTCAATTTACAAAGCTAAGCTATACAACTAAACTAGGTACCCTTCAACAGGGTTATTTGTTAAAATGGAATGTTACTCAGTCATAAAGAAGAATGAAATTATGGCATTTGCCAGTAAATACATGGAACTGAATGCTATTATGCTAAGTGAAATAATCTAGTCCCAAAAATCAAAGGTTGAATGTTCTCTCTGACATATGTATACTAACACATAATAAAGGAGAGAGGGAAGAATAGAAGTTCATTGGATTAGACAAAGGGGAATGAAGGGATGTGAAGTGGGATAAGAATAGGAAAGACAATAGAATGAATGTGACATAAATTTCCTATGTTTATATATGAATACACAACTATTGAAACTCTGCATCATGTACAACTGTAAGAATGAGATCCTAATTAGAATATATAATACTCCATATATGAATAATATATGATAATACATTTTACTGCCATGTATATCTAAAAAGAGAAAATTAAAAAAAAAAAAGTACCATGTTTTCCATGGTTTCAAATATCATGTCTAGGCTGATAGCCAACAAAACAAATTTTCAGCAAACATGCCTTCTGAATTCCAATTTATGTTCCTTTACTCATACATTGCTGGTGGGACTGCAAATCCGTGCATCACTCCGGAAAGCAGTATAGAGATACCCTAGAAAAGTTGGAATGGAACCACTATTTGAACCAGTTATCCCACTCCTTGGTATATACCCAAAAGAATTAAAATCAGCATACTATATCAACACAGCCACATCAATGTTTATAGTAGCTCAATTTATAATAGCTAAGTTATACACCCCTTCAGTTTTTTTCTTAGACATCATAATTTATGGTCAACAGTGTTTTATATTTCAAATAGTATAAATACATGTGACTCACACATATTTTGCACCAAATCTATTACTCTTATATTTAAATAAAATTAAAATCCAACTGGTAACATAAATATGAAACTATACATCATACTTGTAATTTCCTTTTATTTTATTTGAAAACTCAATTTTGTAAAAGTTTTATCTGATCAACATTTTTAGCTTTACTTTAATCTGTCTCTTCTTCCCATGCCCAATATTATTTTTTAAACATTTCATTGCTGTTTTTTTATTTATTTGCTTAATGATCTTCTCAAATAGTGTCTGCTTTTTGAAATTTCCCACCACATCATTTCCCCCAAATCCATTACTCAGATGGCTTTCAGAATGATTTTTCATAAAAGTAATTTGGATGAATCATGTCAGTCTCTACTGAAAGTCTTTTATTTACACCTCTCCCAGGGCACCTAATATTAGGACACAGTCTACATTCTGTAGTGTGGGTCTTTAATGATACATTTGAGTTTATCCCTGACCCTAGTTTTCATGTTATCTCCTCATGATACATTCTTCAGCAGTGACGAGGAGCTTGCAATTTGTATCCATTTAATTTTATTCTCTTTAGTGCCTTTGTAAAAGTTAGTCCCTCTGCTTTTCTTCCTGACCTATATTTATCAGAATTCTGATAAATAATATATATGTATACACATATATTACATATATGTGTGTATACACACACATTTTTTAGAAGTCTGTTCTCAGGTATTATGTCTCCTAATAAATGCTATTTAAATTTTGAAAGGAGTTTTGATCCTTATTTTATAAATCCTCTGTTCTTCTCTCATTATTATATTTGGTTATGCAACTAAGATGTTATTTAGTATTCACGTTTTCTTATCTGATTCTTTCATATGATTGTGAGTTTTTTTGTTTTGTTTTGATGAAGAAACCAAATCTTTTCTGTGTCTTAACAGTAACTCTTATTATGTGTAGTAATAATAACAAGAATAATAATGACAGAATAGCAGTGACAATTCCATCATTTTAAAACATTATAGGAAAAATGGAGTTGAAACAATTTAATTATCCTAATCTATTTTAAATTTATAATAACACTATGAGATGGGCACTCTTATTTTTCTTACAGAGCAGATTAAAAAAAAATCTTAGGCCAGAAAGGCTAAGTAATTGTCCCATAGCATAGAAATGTCAGACAGATCTGAATTTCAGTGAAGATGACAAGGTATCTGTGTCCATGCTCTTGAGTACTATACTCTCTGTAAGTACTTTCTGATATTTTTAATAACACAAATGTGATCTCATTGGCCAACACAAGTAGTACCTTAGAAGATTTTGAAGAAAATATAGTTAAGGGGGTAACATTCCAATATGAAATGATGTAATAATTATACTATTAAAATATAACAATGATTTTGGACAAATTACTTAGCCTCTTTAGCCTTAGTTTCCTCATGTGCAAATTGAGAATAATGATGATACCAATTATATTGTTATTACAAAAAATTAATCAAATGATTAAAGCATTTAGAATGTATATGACACAAATTTTATGTTCAATAAATGTTAGCTGCTTCATTTTTATCATCATTATCATCATTTTTACTGTACAGTATCCAGAGAAGCATCAGGTTGTCTTTCTAAGATCCTAGGTTTGCTAAATCTAACCTGAATGCTTTCTGACTCTTAACATCAAAGCAAGCAATACTAATGAAAATTTTTATTAAGTAGGCAAAATTTATGAAGAAAAAGTTTCCACAAAATCCTTATAGTACAATTACCTCCATGAATACCTTATTTCTTGTACTTTTTTGTTGTACCAATAAATGTTCTTCAGATACAAAAAACAGAAGCAGATCCTATGTATTTTTGGAACAAAGAGATTAAGGTTATAGGAATACTGAACTATGAAATAAAATGGAGTTCTGAATGACCAAGTCTCATATAGGACAAACAACATGAAATGCTTCTTTATAAGAAATTGTTTGAAAAGTTAAACAAGCAAAATATGGCTTATTAGACAAATAAAAAATATACTTGCACTCTTTGAACATCCCTGGAGATCCTTGGATAAGGCAAATTCTCCCAAGGTATGGCATATTTCTTGAAAGGGAAGTGGCTTTGGCTCAGAATTTATGTGAAATTTGATTCAGTGTTTAGATAATCTGTCTAGATGGCACAGGTGTAAGGATAAAGAATTTGGGGGAAGTAATATGTGGCTAGATCACTCTGAATAGATCCAGTCCTGAACATTATTACTCCTTATGTAAAACCTGGACCTGTTGGTAAGAGTCCTAAATGCACAGGATGACTTTATTAACTTCAGTTATGGCTATCTCCCTGAAAGACTAGTACTTGCTTAGTGCACTAATCATGAAAAAGGTCTTGAGAAATAGTACTATGAGGCACATTGCAATCCCAATTACTCAGAAATCCGAGGCAGTAGGATAAAAAATTCTAGGCCAATCTCAGGAATTTAGCAAGGTCCTAAACAATTTGGCAAGACCCTGTCTCAAAATAATAATAATAATAGGAATAATAATAATAATAATAATTGCAGAAGTTGGGGATATAACTCAGTGGTAAAGCGTCCAATCACCAGTACCAAAATAAAGTAAAATAAAAAAATGTGGTCATGGAAAAGGGTATAGTTTATGGGAGGCTTAATTTCATGACATTTTATTCAACACAGATGACCTAAATTTTTTCTGAATTCTTAATCTGCCAGTGATAGTCTCCAAATTAGCATATTTCTTCAAATATAACACTTGGTAACATTTTTGCAAATGACTTACATTGGGTACCTTCCATTAGAAATGGATTGCAGTAATCTGTCCTAAATATAATGAATATTTATTCTGTATCTAGATTTCCATTCCTTCTCCCTCATGTTATTTATCAATGTTGTTATCCATAAACATATCAGAGGCTTTGTATGGGAAACTCCTCAAAGTCACCTTAGTTCAAAGAACATATAAAGTAAAATAACTAAGCCATAAATTTACATCCATAAAATTGTTCTTTTCAATAAAGCTATGAACTCATTAAAAAATATAGAAGCTAAAGTAACACTCAATTACTGCTAAGAGGCCATACTGGAATATGGCTTTAGATTGACTAAGCAAATAATCTTGCTAATATTGAACTTTACCCAGTTTATAAAACAGAGTACCAGAGCAGATGGAATGACCTATCTTCCCAGGACATACATAAAGCATGGGAGATACCTGTGCATTTTGCAGGCACAATAACTCTCCAGTAGGGGCACAGGAAGATTTTGGCTTCACATATACAGATATTATTCAAAATATACTAAGAGTCTTAAGTATAATGGCCTCCAAAATAAATAGAAAGAATTCTGGAGTTGCATTAATAAATGCTTTCTTTTTTATAGGATGATATATCAGAAGTGAAGAACTTCTCACTAACATTTATTATTAATATATGGTACTAGATCTTCCACATTAAGGGTATGTCAATTGGAATTTAATAGACTTTCCTGATTGCTGTAAGGAGAATGAATTTTTCATGAGACTGGTGTGGAGCAGAGAGACAAGTAATCAAGAGGTGGGATGATGATGGCTTTGAGTAGGTAGGAGAGGCAGAAGTAGAGAACAATGTTTAAATTTGTGATATATTTTAGAAATAAAATCAACAGAACTTGGCAATGTGGAAGAAATATATCAGGAAGTATATCTTGGTGAATGAAAATGACCTTTATTGATAAAGATAACCCCCAGAAGAATGTATTGGTACTTTATTAGCAAGAGATCACCTTCAATCATTACAATTTTGAGATATCTAAGATAACTCCAGATAGAATTACATTTAATTCTCAGAAGAGAAACCAGTGAGAAATGTACATGTGGGAGATGCCAGGATTTGTATATCTTTTAAAACCTTGGAAATAGAATGGCTCTTTGTGGCAAAACATCTTGAATGAGAATACAATTGGACCCTCAAGTGGCCTTTGAGAACTGTCCTGTTTATAATTCATTTTCTTAATGTAATAGTTACTTATTTCAATTTGCATACCTATTAATTTGAAGAAATAAATAAAACCCATTATTTGAAAATGTCAAACTTTTTTGTGAACAGTAAATGTACAAGACTAAATGCCTTCAAGCCATTTTCTAGTTCTCTCTTTTCTATCACACATCACATTCACTCTATCATTCATTTCTGCCAACTTTCCTTTTGAATATATATCAACATTTTCTTTTATAACCCTTGTCCAAACAACGATGTCCCATTTTTTTGTGTGTAGAAACAGGAGTTCTTCAGCACAGAAAGAAAATTACACTATTTTTCCCCCTCAAAATCTCAACTGGTTACACTGTGACTACCATCCAGATTCCTCATAGAAGCTAGAAAGACGTATGCTGCTATTTCTGATTGTGTCTCTGGCCTTATCTTGGACTCTATGCCTCTTCATCACTCACTTCATTCAATTCAAATTGCCCTCGTAAATATTTCTTCAAGCATTTCCCTTATGTTTTCTTCTAGTAGTTTCATAGCTTCCTGATATCCTCTTATGTTGTTTAGCCATTTTGTGTTGATTTTTTCACACGGTGAGAGATGAGGGTCTAGTTTCATTTTTCGGCATATGGACATCCAGTGTTCCTGAATCACTGACTGAAGATGATGTTCTTTCCCTAGTTCATTATCAGGTCTGTTGCTACCTTGGGGCATTCATATCTGAAGATCTCTCTGCCTCTAGAGCTCATTCCCTACATATGACAAAGCATTTTGTTCATTATGACATCTTCTCCAACACCAAATTCATAGTGACCTTCCCCATCTCCCATATTTATGAGAGCTCTTGTTCTTGCCCCCCTTACTATGCATACTCTTACTAGTTTTTTTAATTATTCTTATTAACTGGTTTCAAATTCACATATTAATTTGATTATTACCTCTCTCCCATTAGGAATTGAGATTTATGAGATTAGGGTTGTATTTTGATTATTTTACCTCCAGTGCTATACAGTATTCAACATACAGTAGGCAAATATTCATGATGTGAACAAATGAAAGTGACATATATAATATACCAGTATATGGATTTATATTTATAATTCATTTTTTCAGGTAATATTTAAGTTACATTAAATATTAAATGTTAAAGTCATACTATTTCAATGTACTTATCACATATTGTTTTTAGAATGCATTAGAAAATTAAGATTTCTGAATTCAGAGTGAGGAAAGCACCTAAAAACTTCTCTATTAACAAATAGTCTAGTGATGGCACTGAACGTCTTCTATTAGTCAGGGCTCTCTCTAGAGACAAAAACAAAAAACGTATAGTCATGCAATCCCATGACTGGTTTTGGAAAACAACAAACCATGTATATGACAGTGGTCCCATAGATTATAATGGAGTGAAAAATTCCCATTACCTTAGATGTCGTAATTCTTAGAGTAGTCATGTAGAATAACATGACTCAAATGTTTGTGGTGATGCTGTGCTGATGGTTGTATCAAAATACAGTATGTACAATTATATACCCTAGATTACTGCAGACTATACCACCTAGGTTTGCATAAATATGTTATATGATGGTCATATGGTGACAAAATTGCCTAAGGATGCATATTTCAGTATACATCAGTATCCCGTTTTTAAGTGATAAAGTTTTAAATTTTATGTGTGTGTACGTGTATGTGTGCATTTCCTTGTAATATGGCTTGATTTGGAATATCCCCCCAAAGGCTCAAGTGTTGATGGTTTGGTCCCCAGTGCAGCATATTCAGAGGTGGGGCTTTTAGGGGGTGATTATTTTTTATTAAGACTTAATGGATTATTTGGAGGTGGTAGAAACAAAAGAAAGTGGGTCCGAGAGAGAGGAGGTAGATTACTGAGGACATGACCTTGAATTTTTTAGTTTCTTGTCCCTGTTCCTTTCACTTGCTCCTTCTTGACTACCAAGGGCTGAACAGTTATCCTCTACCATGCCCTTCTGCTAGGATGTTCTGCCATGCCTCAGGCCCAAAGCAATGGAAGTCATGGACCATGAACTATATCTCTAAAACCATGAGCTAAAATAACCTTTTCTCCTTGAAGTTGTTTATGTCAGGTATTTTAGTCACATGAAAGAAAAGTTCACACATACACACACATTAGTAATAGAATTGGTAAACATGAACATGATTATGGCAAATGAGAATTTCAACTATAGCCTGTTTGCAAGCTGGAGTCAGTCACAGGCATGTTGGCAACACAGCTCAATCCAATTTCAAATGCTTCAGAAAAAAAATAAGCTAATGGTGTAATCGGAGTGAATCTGAAGGCCTGACAATCCTGGAGGATACTGGTATAAATCTGGGAGTCCCAAAACCAGGAAACCTGAGTTTTGTTGTTCAAGGATAGGAGAGGAAAAGTGTATCTCAGCTCCTGAAAACAGCTGAATGCATTGGTCTTTTCTCTGTTTTTTTGTTTGTTTGTTTGTTTTGTTTTGTTTTGTTTTTCTGGGTGCCTAGCCAATTGCAAGATCCTGCCCACAATGAGGGTCAAGCTTCCCCACTGAAGCCACTGAGACTCGCATGCTAGTCTCCTCTGGAGATACCCTCACAGACATGCTCAAAAACAAATCTTTACCTTAGTTATTCCTTCTCACAGTCAAGTTGACACCTGTCATTTACCATCACTCTTCTCTCTGGTACTCCATATACTTTTCAAATCATCCTCGACAGGTTTGTTTTCAATTGCTAAGAGAGGAACTTTGGGGAATATTTGTTTTTATTTGTCACAGATGTATTTACCTGTAGCCACCCTTAAGATATTTAATATCTTTATTGGTCTGCACTTTCCTTTTGCATTAACAAGAATTTCTCCATGACAAGGTTTTGCTCTATTGGTTAATTCTGATGCTCATTAAAATACAGTGAGATTTTGCTGAATCCATTGAATACTACTTATGTTTTAATGAGCATTAATGAGCTTTGTGATTGTCCTGTGGAGCAAAACTCATATCTCATTAGGTGGATTCCCAAAATGCCTAAAGGTGAGCAGACACAGCTTTAGATATATAAGGTAATTTCATACTTAATTAGTTCCTTACTTGCCACACCACAGATACACATCCAGAACTGTGGCTTGAAATGGCAAGCTTGATGTTTGCTGTAACAAGTTAGTGAAGTGGTAGAATTCACAGAGAGCCTTTGTGAGTGGTTTGAGGCCATTCTCTATTATATTAATAAATTGGCATGTTATGAATCAATTCACAGAAAATAGAGTATAAGGAAGGAGAGTTAAATGCTTTCTAACTTAAATTGACATTACTTTGTACTTTGTGTAGACTATCGCATTGCATAATACCTATGCACATAGATTCAAGATTCACATGTCAATGATATTGGTTGCTTTACTTACTTATGTGCTTCTCGTGTGACAGGGAATTTACATATCATATATTTTCTTTCTAATGAAACCCTGAGAGTGGGAACTCTTATTTTACTTTATGAATAACAAAGATGATATATGTAGTGTTTAAGTTACTTGCTGGATGAATTTGCCAGGACTTCTGTAAACAAATATCTCTGATTGAAATATATGTTCTATTATGTAAACATAAATCATGCATACACACACACACACAAACATACAGCATATATATCATAGTTCTACAGATGGAAAGTCCATGATGAAGTTAATCAAGTTGTCAGTGGTTTTGGCTGTTCTTGAGTCCTCTCTATTTGACTTTCAGTTGGGCACTATTTTTCTGTGTCCTTCCATGACTTTCTCTTTGTGTGCATATCCCTGGTGTCTCTTCTTCCTAAAAGAAACTAGTCATACTGGATGAGACCTCTCCCTTAAGATATTATTTAAATTTAATTATCCCTTTAAAGACCTATCTCCTAATATAGTTACATTCTATGGTACTGTGGGGGTGCTGTGGTTTGAATATGGTTTGTACATCCTCCAAGGATTCATGTGTTAAAATTGAATTCTCATTGTATGTTACTGCTTGGAAACTTAATCTGACTATTATGTGGAGAGTTTTGGTCTTTGGTAATTGACTAAGACCAGATAACATAAAACAGGGGGCACTGCCCTGTGTTGTTGAATTCTGGTGGCTTTAGAAAAAGAAGGAAAGACACCACCCATGCTCTCTGTCTCTTGCCATGTGACATCCTGTACTGACGTGAGATTGTGTCAACACAATTATCACCAACTGTGACCCTTGTACCTTGGACCTCCAGAACCATAAGCCAAAATAAAGTAGCCTGCTTCAGATATTTTTAAAAAATTAATAATGCAAAACAGATAAATATAGAAAATGGGTACCAGGCATGGGTTGATACTTATAAGGAACATTTACAATGTGAATTTGGTCTTGGAATTGAGCTACTGACAGAGATTGAAAGATTTGGAATGGAAGGCTGAAAGAACCTAAAATACTACAAATGGAACATTACAGTGATACTGGTGAGGGCTCAGAAGATGAGGATACTAAGGTAGTAGTTTCCAAAAGAAATGAGGATTATAATGAAATTGGAGAAAGGTAAATCCATGACATGAAGTAGCAAAGAACATGACTGCACTGTGCATGCTGTAATACATAATGGGAAGTTGAAATTTAAAGGGCTACACTAGTTTATTTGATGGAAAGAATTTCAAAACAACAAATCTTTCAGCTGTGGCATGGTTATTATCAGCTTCTGTTAGACATATTTACAGTGAAACTTGGAAATAAAAGGAAGCAGAACAAAAATATTTGGAAAATTTGTAGCCTCACTAGGGAAGAAGCAAAGAAAAAACATCTAATGATGGGCCTGAGAAACCACTTGCTGAAGATATTGACACAGGTAAAGTGGTCCAGTTGTTTTGCATCAGTCAAATGGAATAACATTGCTAGGACATCTCAGAAATCTTTTAGGCTTCTGCTTGTATCAAAGGCCCAGAGAACTTCCAGGGAGAAATAATTTCTGGGTTTCCCAGGTAATCTCTGTTCACTCATTGCTAAAAACCACCTTGTTATTTGTTTCCTTGTTTTCAATCTTAGAAGCAGTCTATGGGTATCACTGTGATTCAAGCAAACTTGGTGTTGGGGCAAGACGTAAGAATTCCCACTGTGCTCAGTTTGCAGGTAGACAGAATGCAAGAGTTATGGTATCATGACATCTTCCACTGCAACATCAAAGTAAAAGTTGAGAGTCCAAGTCAAATTCTGCCTCTAGAAAGGTCCTGGCAGAGAGTCCTCAATGTGTAGATACGTGATGAAGCTATGTGAGTGAAACTGAGGCAGGGACCCTAGAAATGTATAGCTACATGTAACTTGCAACACTTACCTGGGAAAATCTGCAGGAAGCATGTACAATCAACCTGAGAAAATAATCATGTGGCTTTTGACCAGCAAAGCCATAGAGTAGGGTCTTTTCAAGGTTTGGTGGCCCATTCTATGCCATCATGTGCACAGGTACAAATATTTGCCCTGCTGTGTTTGTGTCTTTCTTTTTACCTTTCTACTTGCCTATTCTTTACTTTTGGAATTTAAGTGTATATTCTGTACCTGTTTCACCATGATTGGAGGCAAATAACTTGTTTACGTTTTGTAGACTTACAATAGTGAGAAGTTTGCTTGGCATCTCAGAGAAGAGTTTAGGGTTGAACTTTGGAATTAATGCTAGAATAAGTTATGTATGACTGTGAGATTTTGGGGAATGGGTGTATTTTATTTTGCATTATGAGAAAGGCATAAATCTTGGAGACCAGTGTAAAAATGCTTTGGTTTGGATATAACTTGAGTATGTCCCCTAAGCTTCATGTGTTGAAATTTTATCCCCATGTAAGACATTAAGAAGGTAGAAACTTCATATAACTATGGGGCCTTTGAGAATGAGTAGTGTCAAATAAGATTATCAGAGTTCAACCCCTGTTATTGAATACTTCTGGCTTTATAAGGATAGGAAGAAAGACTATAATGTGTGCACTTCCTGTTCTTCCTTTGTGACATCCTACACCATCTTGGGACTCTAGCAGCAAGTACTACATTACGAGGTCCAGTTCCTTGATCTTAGAATTCCAGATCTGTAAGCCAAAATAAACTTATTTATAAATTACCCTGCCTCAGATATTTTGTAATTATAATGAGAAATAGATTAACATAGGTGAGGAACTCAGTTTATTAATTATGAAATTTGGAAACAAATCATTCCATAACAATTGTCAAATGTCATCACACTGCTGGTAAGTGGAAGATCCCTGATTTGAATTCAGCTTTCTCTAACTTCAAAGTACAGGTCCTCTTCTTTATATTCTGTAATGTAAATTTGAATGGATTCAGAGTGAAGGGTATTAAGCTTAAGAAGATCAACTCATTTGAAGGATCAAAAGCAGTTCGTTGTTTCATTATAACAAATGAAAGACAATTTCAATTTGTCTCTTGATTTTTCCACTCTAATTTATTTCCAAAAAACATTTTCTTTTATGTAATGTAGAAAATCAATCTAAGTAATGATACCTATTTTTTCTAAAAATTATTAATCTTTATAGTAAATTATTGAAAATCATTGTTTTCATGTGATTTGTGGAATATTATTCCCAGCACATTTTATTAAAGATGGGACTCTAGTTGCTATTACCTCTTGCTATACAACTAGGTAGAAAGATTGGAGTAAAATTTCTTTTATTATTAATGGTTAATGCAGCAAGGCTGGTAAGTCAGAAAATGGGGATTTCCTCAGAATTGTGCTGCTGTTTGGGGGCAGCTAACAGGTGTCTGCTCTTATTTAAGTAGAATTAGAGGCACTTGAGCCTCTGATTTGTAGCTCTGATTATATCTGTTCTACATACATACCATGTATCACACACACTTGCTTTCACACACATGCAAAAATCATAGTGAGCATGGAACACATCTTGAAAAGATCCAGGGGACTGTATGTTGAATACCAATTCTCTAATCTTTATGAGACTATACCTATGGAGTTCCCGAACAAAAACTCTTTGTGTGTTTTCCTATAGCATGTTGTTTACAGTGGAGGTATAGATTCAGGCAACAGTGAACTGGAATACCTCATGAAGCTTACCACATGGCTTCCAGAAAAGCCACCTGTCTTTCTAGGCCCTGGTCAATTTACATGGATAAGGCTTGAGGATTAGGGATACAGTATTTATTTTCAAAGCATATTGAAGGCCTGTGTCAGTCATTAATAAACTGACATGGTCTTTTTTTTAAAGACAATTTATCCCTTTTTAATTTAATTATGTGGTGATTTACTTAAAAGTCTACCTTCCCCATTGACATAGATTCCATGGAATTATACATTGTGTTGTTTTTTTAAAAAATATATTTGCATAGCTAATTCTTGATACAGTATTTGACATATAGGAGTCCCAATAGGTATCTATTGAAAAAAATGAGTAAATAAATTCAGCTTTATGATTTTCATGCTAAGAATAGAAGTGATTCAATATTTTCCCTCTTTGTTGAGTTGCAGTTCAAGGACAGGAAAATTTCAGCTGAAGGATTCTTATTCTTTTTTTCATGAATTCTGGTATGCGTAATTTTTCTTATGTACTTTTGTCTTCAGTATGTAGTTGAAAACATTCAGGGTAACTTGGTCTGCTGTTTTGCTGAAAATACATCTTAGAAAAAACTATGATCTTCTTCCAAGATAGATTTTAGTTTTTTCAACAATTATGTGCCAAGTATTCTTGTAGGCCCTTGAGAAATATCCATCAACAATACAGGACATATTCTTCCTTGTGGGATGACAAAATTAGATTGAAAATATAAGTAAGTGGAATACTGCATTTATTTGTTGGTATCCATTATTATTGAAAAAGAAAATGAGCAGAAAAGGTGAAAAAAGATGTAGATTTGATAAATGCCAAGTAGAAAGCATAGTTCTCTTTGAGAAACTGCAATTTGAATAAAGATTTATGGGAGCTACTGGACTATGTCCCAGAATATCCGGAAAAAAAAGACCATTACAGGCAGAAATAACTGCTCCAAAGAGGTCTTAAGGTGAGACAAATAAGAGGAGAGTGGGGCTAGAGAAGAGGAAGGGAGAAGGTAAAAGCAGAAGGAGGTGAGGTCAGCCAGACAAGAGGTTGCATTTTATGGAACATTATCTTTGGCTTTTTTAAATTGCTGAATACTGTAATCATATTCTATAAGCTAAAACATTTTTACTTCCAGTTATGCCATCAACTCTTTGGAGCAATCACTATTTCTTGCTGCAATTCCCAACTGCATCTGCCTTACAGAACATGACTGGCAAATCTTTGTTGAAGAAGAAATCATTTGGAATTGATTATGTGATTTTTTACCAAAATAAAAAAAAATCAGATATCAAAAACTGATAAGCTAAAATATCTACTATTTTGTGATTGATAAGCTCCTTTTTATGCCTTATTGTTTTACTTATTTAAGTAAATAAGCAAATAAATAATAGTGGAATGCATTATAATTCTTATTACACATATATACCACAATTTTTCATATCTCTGTTTGTGTATAAAATATTTTCTCTTCAAACATTTACTTTGGATAATGATTTCGATCACATTCCACCATCCTTGCTAATGCCCTGCCCTGTCCCTTTCCCTCCCACCCCTCTGCCCTATCTAGAATTCATCTATTCCTCCGATGTTCCCCTTCCCTATCCCATTATGAGTCAGCCTTCTTATATCAGAGAAAACTTTTGGCATTTTTTTTTGTTGGGTTTGGGTAACTTCAATTAGAATTATCTTCTCCAATGCCATCCATTTACTTGAAAATGCCATGATTTTATTCTCTTTTATTGCTAAGTAAAATTCCATTGTGCATATATGTCACATTTTTTAATCCATTCATCCACTGAAGGGCATCTAGGTTGGCTCCACAGTTTAGCTATTGTGAATTGTGCTGCCATAAACATTGATGTGGCTGTGTCCCTGTAGTATGCTGTTTTTAAATCCTTTGGGTATAGTTCAAGGAGAGGGATAGCTGGGTCAAATGGTGGTTGCATTCCCAGATTTCCAAGGAATCTCCATACTGCTTTCCATATTGGCTGCACCAATTTGCAGTCCACTAGCAATGTATGAGTGTACATTTTTCCTCACATCCTGGCCAACACTTATTATTGTTTGTCTCATAATAGCTGCCATACTGACTGGAGTGAGATGATATCTTAGAGAAGTTTTGATTTGCATTTCTCTAATTGCTAGAGATAATGAGCATTTTTTAAATATATTTTTTGATTGATTGTATATCCTCTTCTGAGAAGTGTCTGTTCAGATCCTTGGCCAATTTGTTGATTGGGTTATTTGTTTTTTGGTGCTTAGCTTTATGAGTTCTTTATATATCCTAGAGATTAGTGCTCTATAGGATATGTGAGAGGTAAAAATTTGCTCCCAGGATGTAGGCTCTCTGTTCACCTCACAAATTGTTTCTTTTGCTGAGAATAAACATTTTAGTTTGATTCCATCCCATTTATTGATTCTTGGTTTTATTTCTTGCGCTATAGGAGTCTTATTAAGGAAGTTGGGGCATAATCCCACATGATGAAGATTAGGGCCTACTGTTTCTTCCATTAGATGCAGAGTCTCTGGTTTAATTCCTAGGTCCTTGATCCACTTTGAGTTAAGTTTTGTGCATATTGAGAGACAGGGATTTAATTTCATTTGTTACATATGGATTTCCAGTTTTCCCAGCAACATTTGTTGAAGATGCTATCTTTTCTCCAATGCATGTTTTTGGCACTTTGTCTAATATATGATAATTGTAATTTTTGTGGGTTAGTCTCTGTGTCCTCTATTCTGTACTATTGATCTACCAATCTGTTTGGTGCCAATACTATGCTGTTTTTGTTACTATCACTCTGTAGTATAGTATAAGGTCTGGTATAGTGATGCCACCTGCTAACTCTTCCTGCTAAGTATTGCTTTAACTATTCTGGGTCTCTTATTTTTCCAGATGAATTTTATGATTGCTTTTTCTATTCCATGAGAAATGCCATTTGGATTTTTATCAGAACTGCATTAAATCTGTATAGTGATTTTGGTAGTATGGTCATTTTGATAATATTAATTCTGCCTATCCAAGAGCAAGGTAGACCTTTCCATCTTCTAAGGTTTTCTTTGATTTCTCTCTTTAAGGCTCTGTAGTTTTCATTGTACAAATCTTTCACCTCTTTTGATAAATTGATTCCCAATTATCTTATTATTTATTTATTTTTTTAAGGTTATTGTGAATGGGGTAGTTTTCCTCATTTCCTCCTCAGAAGATTTGTCATTGATATATAGAAATGCCTTTGATTTATGGGTGTTGATTTTATATCCTGCTGCTTTGCTGAATTAATTTACTAGTTCTAGAAGTTTTCTGATGAAGTTCTTTGGGTCTTTTAGGTATAGAATCATATTGTCAGCAATAATTTAAGTTCTTCTTTTCCTATACATATCCCTTTAATTTCTTTCATCTAATTGCTCTGGCCAGTGTTTCAAGAACTATGTTGATTAGAAGTGGTGAAAGAGGGCACCCCTGTCTTGTTCCAAGTTTTAGAGGGAATGCCTTCAATTTTTCTCCATTTAGAATGATGTTGGCCTGAGGCTTAGCATAGCTAGCCTTTGTAATGTTGAGATATGTTCCTCTTATCCCTAGTTTTTCTAGTGTGCTGAATATAAAGTGGTGCTGTATTTTGTCAAATGCTTTTTCTGCATCTATTGAGATGATCATATGATTTTTATCTTTAAGTCTATTTAAGTAATGAATTACATTTATTGATATCCCCATGTTGAACCAACCTTGCATCCCTGGGATGAATCCCAAGAAGAGAAGGAGAGAGAAAACTCAAATTACCAGCACACGTCATGAAAAAGGTAATATCACAACACACACTACAGAAATACAGAGGATAATTAGAAATTATTTTGAAATCTTATACTCCAATAAAATAGAAGTCATTGAAGCCATCGACAAATTTCTTAAGTCATGTGATTTGCCCAGATTGAATCGGGAAGCTATACACAATTTAAACAGACCAATATCAAGTGATGAAATAGAAGACACCATCAGAAGCCTACCAACCAAGAAAAGTCCAGGACCAGATGGATACTCAGCCGAGTTCTACAAGACCTTTAAAGAAGAACTAATACCAACACTCTTCAATTTATTTCAGTAAATAGAAAAAGGGGAAGCACTTCCAAACTCATTCTATGAGGCCGATATCATCCTGATCCCCAAATCAGGCAGAGACACATCAAAGAAAGAAAACCTCAGACCAATATCGCTAATGAACATAAATGCAAAAAATTCTCAATAAAATTCTGACAAATCTAATACAAAAACATATCAAAAAGATTGTGCACCATGCCTTATTTTATAGAAAATATTTCAAAGATAATTCAGATGGAGCAATAGTGAAAATATTTCCACACAAGGGAGTGTGTGTGTGAGACAGAGATTTTGACAGTTTGTGACATTATATATTTGGTATTTGTTTTATTGATTTTAAAATCCTTAAAATTTAGAAACTCCTAAGCTAAAATATGGTTTGCCTTTTCCATTGGATTTATGAGTATGATACAATCATAGACCTATCCAATTTGGATGGTCCAATTATCACCCATACTTTTTGAAAAGAGTAAACAACTTTTTCCATTACTAGAAATATATTCAATGTTCACCATGACTAGAAAGAAACAAAGCTGATTATCAATATTGGGTAAATTGAAACAGAATAATCTGATATGTGGAAAAATTTTTATTTTAAAAAATATAAAGTATTTCCCTACAGGCAAAATTTTCAATGAAATTATAGTCATTTTCTTATACATAGATGCTAATAGAAATCACATGATTATAAAAATAATAAATTATTCAGGAAGTTAATCTTTATAATATTACATGCTAAATTATACAATAACTGAAAAAGCTTCTTCTATGAAATTAGTTAATGCTAAGATTACTTAGAAATCTTATCATTTCAAAGTTTCTTTATACTTGATAGATATTTTCAGATGTTGAAGTAATAAATCTTTTGCATAAATTACTATTTCCCTTGAGAAAATAAACATGTATCTAATTATTATGAATTGTATACATTTAAGTTTTGAAAAGTGTCACATAATATACATTCATATCTGCATAAAAATTGTGATTAAAGATCTACAAATTACTTAAGACTACAATGTTTTTACCTTTGCACCATGAGTACTATAAATCTGAGATCTTACCACATTAATTATTCTTGTTCTTAAATAGTAAAATAATTATTGAAGCAGTATTCTATTCAAAATTAAAATTGGATCCACCCTCCAGCACACTTAAATTAGGAGTCTTTTTTTTTCCACTTTTGCAAAATGTTCTACTTTTATCCTTTACAAATGCATATTGTACTATTAGAAATAGCAACTCCATTAACAGGAGATTCTATGCTAAGTAAGAATGTCATCAATGTGGTTATTCTGCCTGTGCTCAAAATCTAAAGGTCTCCACATAGGAACTGTACTTCTATTAGAAAATGACTCTGCTGACTTCATCCATCTAATCATGTACAAAGTGAATCAAGCTATGAATAGTTTGATGAAAAATTTCAGGAAAGAACAAAAATTTTCATATACTGTAAGACTATTCACCCATTCCCAGGATGAAATGAATACTTCCTACTTAGGATACATCTCTGTGCTGAATGTACTTCTATAAAATATCTTTTAACATTACATTTCAACGCATTTTTCATGTTTCTATTGTCTTTGACAGTGGAAATTCCAGAGCATTTATTTGGTACTCTCAGTTCCAGGAAAATCCTGGCACATTAATTAAAAGTACTCAATTTAGATTTGTTTCATGAATTAATCTGAGTTTTAAAAATACGTTACTTGTTTTTGTCTCATGGGTTTAGCACATGATTATATGAGATTTTATTTGGGCAACATTATTAATATTGTCACTCAGGAAGACAAACATATATAAAATGAATGTACAAAAATTGCAATCTCATGGAGTTCATTGTCATTTCCCAACTCCGGGGACAAAGCCTTTGGCCCTAAATCTCCTCTTGTAGGGAAGAGAGAGGTAGAAGAGGCACAGTGACTCCTGACTGCATTGGATTCCTTCGGTTCCCTTTCTTTTGGCAGCAATTATCATTGAACTCCAACCTGACTGCAAGGAACACTGGGAAGTGTAACACGTGACATTGATATTTCTGTCTACTCACTTTGGGCACTTTTTTTTTTCTTTAATGGTGTAAGAAATATTTTCCCAAAGAGATTGTAAGCATCAAAGACAAATCTAACAATTTATTTTTTGTATTTCCTGGAGTAATAGAATAGTAAAAGATTTGTGGTAGGTAGTCAAATTAATTGATATTTTTTTTGGTGTGAGGGCTCTAAACTGTAGTGGGACTAGTTAAATATCCACTTATGTTTATGTTTCCTGGAAAAACAAAGAAGATACAGAAAACAAAGAAGATTTGGAGAATGGAGAGATTAGAATTTAGTTGAGGTTTATCCCTTATTATCATTTCAAATACATTTCCATATGTACATAGTAGGGCTCCACCCTTAGAAAGTAGCTTGAGTTGGATGTGGCCCAAGATAGTCTTTCTGAAAAAATATTCTTCTAACTATTGCTCATACACACATTGTCTCAGAATAATGAGTAAGTCTACCAAATTTTACAGAATCTACTTCATAGTTTAGGAATTGTTTGACAGCCCTACAAAGCTTTAGAACAAAGAAAATATTTCAGAGAAATGCAATTTGTATCATCTTATTTATATTACAGGCTAATTTTTTATCTTTGAATTTTCAGTTAAGCATGATTTTGCTCTCTATTTGGATATTCAAGAATATAATAATCATATGTTTTAGCATGTTCTTGGGGAATTACATTGATTTGTTGTCCATGTAATTTTTAGGATTATGTGCCTGACAATGCAAGTGACTTCTTCTGGACCTAGAGGTTGAACAGATGCTCCAGCATTTCTTGTGGTTATTATGAACATATGAGTTCCAATGAGTGCACTGAGAAGGTGATACATGCCACCTTAAGGTCTGGCTGTCAAACCAACCAACCAATGAACATACATATTCTCCATTTTCCCCTGGCTGCATTGAATAGGGCAAGTATTAAAGATGCACTGAATGGTCTGCAGGAATCTCATTAGTTGGAATAAGCCTGGATCCTGGATCCCAGAATCAGGGTTTGGAGTGGTTCTGAGAATACTTGCATTATTTTTATGGGGAAGAAAAAAAAAACATAAAGAAAGAAATAAAAAATTATAGGACTAAATTCTTGAGATTTTGTATTTTTTTTCTATAGCCATCAATTGCTATTTGAGCTAAAGTAACATATTCAATTAATTTTATTTAAATAGCTACTAGTAAACTAATAAATGGCATTTTCTTTTCTTTATAAAAAATTGGATACAAATGTGCTCCCCACCAATAAGCTACATCCAAGTTGGATCTATTTCTTTATTTCTTTCTGCTTCCTTCCTTCCTTCTTTCTCTTCTTCTTTGTCTCCCCCACCTTTCTTTTTTGCCTCCTCCTCCTCCCCCTCAACTCCCGCTCCCTTCTCCCCCTCCCCCTCCCCCCTCCTCCTCCTCCTCCTCCTCCTCCTCCTCCTCCTCCTCCTCCTCCTCCTCCTCCTCCTCCTCCTCCTCCTCCTCCTCCTCCTCCTCCTTCTTCTTCTTCTTCTTCTTCTTCTTCTTCTTCAATTTCTAGCCATTAAACCCAGTGCCCAACATTTTTCCAGACAGGGTCTCATTAATTTGTCAAAATTGCAAACTTCCTCCCTTAGCCTCCCAATATAAATGGTATTTCCTAGTCTCAAACCTTACCATTTTTAAAAAACTCAGTATATTCCTTCAAACATCTTTCTCAGAGGCTCTCTGGCATTAAATTCATTAGGCTTATATTTCTAAACCTTCCTTGTATAAGTGTACTTCGTATAAGTATCTTAGTTTCCTACTCAAAGCACACATATATACACAGATACACTTGCACATAACTCATTCTGTTGTTGACCATACACTCAATTGTAAAATGAGTTAAAGGTACTAAATTAATGGTACCTGAGCCAATATGGAAGCATTTGTATAAAAGATATTAGCATCCTTTTTAATTGCAACATGCATACTAGGTAAAATTTACATAAGTCTTGAGTTGCTAATGGTTGTGACCTGACTTCTAGTTATGCATATTTACATAGCTAGAATCCCACTCATTCACCTTCCTATTGAGAAAGGTGAACTAAGAGCAATGGCCTTGGAAGTACTCTAACCAAGTAAATCAGTTACTTTTTTGTTTTAACTCAAAGGCTTAATTACCTTAATTACAATTAATAACATTAGTGTTAGCACTTTCAATAATGAGTCCCACGATAGGAGGGATCCTGACTCTGGCTGAATTTCAGTTTTTGCTGTCATATAGTAGTTCATGCCTTTCTGGACATCAGTTTTCTCAATTGTAAAAATGTGAATAATAATATGAGTGACTTAAGAGGGTAATCCACACATATTATTTTTGGTAATGTCTAAGCGTAAAAATTTAGGAATTATTAGTTATTATATCAGTCAGGAATTTGTATCAGAAAGTAAAAAAAAAATCAATATTAACTTGGTACGATGGTATGCACCTATAATCCTAGAAACTGGGGAGGCTGAGCCAAGAGGTTTAGGAGTTCAAGTTCAACCTCAGCAACTTAGCAATACCCTATCTCAAATGGTAAAAATTACTGAAGTTGTAGCTTAGTCGTAAAGCACCCAATTCGCAGTATCACCTCCCCACCAAAAACTAAATAAATAAATAAAAAGAAAACCCAACTATTTTAAACAGAAACATATTTAATATAGATTAGACAGTATATTTTGAAGGACTGTGACCATAAGCAGGGGTTATTGAAATGCACCCCACCTTAGAATCACAACTCAAACTGACAAATGAAGATTCCCATTCTCAGGGCATAAGCAGGAAAGATGTGGGATCAGGAAGCTAGCTACCACTGATTGCATCAGTTGAGTCATCAAAGGACTGTGGCTGTTAACTAAGGAGCCTGAAGCAACTGCCACTGCCATTAGTAAGCTTCTACTCTCTGAAGAGAATCACTGGACTCCAAAGCACTGCTAGAGAGTAGTGCTATGCCCCCCACCCCAAATCTGCTCTCAAGCAGCCAGAACCAAGAAGCAGGAACAGCTAGTCCAACTCCCACTTTCCAAGGCTCATGAGAGGGCCTGATAATGGTGAAACTTAATATGAATTCACAATTCTAGATATAAAAATGTATGGAAAATTTAATTATTCACTTTTTATCAATTGATAATCCAGGAATGATTATTGAAATCATATGT
The DNA here is from genome assembly GCF_052094955.1 of Ictidomys tridecemlineatus. Lineage (NCBI taxonomy): Eukaryota > Metazoa > Chordata > Mammalia > Rodentia > Sciuridae > Ictidomys > Ictidomys tridecemlineatus. Next base: position 57,292,152 of record NC_135487.1, read on the forward strand.
ACCAAATCATACCTACTATAGTTATTATTATAGACAATGATGTTCATAGAGTGAAAGTATTATTAGGGAAAGTATTATGAAGTGATTTATAAATGGATAAACAAAAATGTTAAAAAAAATTGCTTCAAAGACAGAATGCTTAATTATGAATATCTTTTCAAAGGTGATTTGCTAAGATATTGGCCTGTTTCTTCTAACAGGTCTTGTAAACACAAGTAGGAATTTACTGTTTAACCCATCAGTCTTAGATACAGAGACTAGCATTGATAAAGAGGGGCAGAAGGCTTCTGAAAACTTTAAAAACCTTTTAATTTTATTCTTCTTTAAGTCACTCTTGGTTTTCATTATGTATCTGTTTATCCCATCTACCTACCTAACTACCTATCATCTATCTTTCTTTTTCTTTCAGTAATGGCTATTAAAACCAGTGTTGCTCTACTAATAAGCTACATCTAAGGAGTTATTTAATTATTTACTTATTCATTGATATTTTGAGTCAGGATCTCACTGAATTGCTGAGGTTGGTGTGGAACTTGCCATTTACTGCCTCAGGTTCTCAAATAGTTGGGATTAGAGGTGTGTACCATTGTGCCCAGCCTCATATATTTCTTTACTGAGCATTCATTATTTCTTCTCATGAGATAAAGTAAGGGGAATGATATAAATTTGCAAAAAGACTAAATATATGGCAAAATATGATGTATATTTATATTAATCTAATGGAGACATAAACCTGACAAGCACTCACATTCGAGAGGGTTTCTCTACACTAGGTCAATGTGCAAAAATATCATTAACTTGATAGGGAATTAGCTACTGGACTGAAGGAAAAGTAATTCTTATTTTAAGATAGAATATTGTTCTATGTAGGAAAATATATTTCTTTTTTTGATAGACACCATTATTGCCACTAAATGTAGACACAGTCGGATCTGCGCATACAACAGAAAGATTACTTCACTGCATTCCAGGGTTGGCTTTTTAATTGTACCAAGTTTGGCTAAGCCTTGGATAGCAGTACCCCTCAAACAACAGGTACTGCAATGGAGCTGGTAAAAGCAGAAGCTAAAGAATAGACTAAATGAGAAGATAAATGCTATTTCCTTTTTATTGTTGAACATAACATAACTGCATGAGAGGTATAGGTATAAAGGATATAAGTTTCTCATCTTTTTTAGGACCAAAAAGCAAATTAGTATTTAAAAGAATGTGCACCAATTAAAGTTTGTTAAAGGAACAGAGATAAATAATAATGCATTTGATGAAGAAACATAGAATTATAAGATAAATCATTGTAGTAAGTTTTAGAGGCAAATATTAAAAAAATCACATGGGATTATGCAATTACCTTATTAATGAGAACACAAAGAAAACTTCATGGATGAAACTTAAAGTCATATGCAGGTCAAACAGAGAGAGTAATAAATAAAGATAGTAGGTTGCTCTAGTAATTTATTTCTATGACTTCTCAAAACCCTAATAAAATAAGCATTAAAAAAAGAATTAAACCTATACTATCAGAGGGAATATAAAAAAGGACAATGGCAACAAAATCGTAGAGGTTGGAAAGCAGGTTAGATGACTGATAAATCATTTAATGTAACCCAGAACACTCAACCTTAAGCTAGCAGAGAGGAAAGCTGAGAGGCAAACTTGATTTATATTGAAAACTTCCCAGAAGACTCAACAACTATTTCTACAATATACTTTTGGAAACAAGATGAAGATGGTGCCAACAGCAGAAGGAATGGTGAGAAGCCTAAAAATCACTAAAGGAACTAAGAACTCAGAAATCAGCATGACAGATATCTGAGGAAAACATCCATTTCAAAAGTCCTAACAAATCTGAAAAGTACTGTGATGCACTAAACAGTTAAATATAGACTCAAAATTCCAAGGAATCATCATAAACATGTAAAACTGTGAAGAAATAAATGAAAGAAACATATATGCATCTATATGTATTTTCTAGATTTTTAAATATGTATATGAATTTGAGAGGATTGGAGATTGAATGTATGTATGTATACACACATATTTTCAACTATACATGCATATGTGTGTATGTATATATACATATAAAATGTGTGTGATAAACCAAAATTAAAAGTCTACAAAACATTAGTGTGATGGGGGTTAAGCAGTGTGATCTAAGTGGATTGAAGCTGTTAAGGAAGAGATTGATACTAATTAAAAGAAAAAATATATATAAATATATGACATTAATTGGGTTCTGTTGTCTAAGGCTTTCTGATTGAAAATGACAAACTGACTTTAAAAAAATCTAAAATTAATAATTTATTATTCAGAATTCATAGAATTAAATGGTGCTAGATTTTCTAGTAAACTTCCAAATATGTATTTTTTTAAAAAAAAAAGCTTGTGGAATTTATGTTTCTGAAGTTATTGAAACTTAAACATGCCCTGAGACTTTTAGAGACAAGCTGTTTTACATACATACATATATGTGTATGTATTTGGATGTGTGGAGGAGGAGAAGGAGGAGGAGGAGGAGGAGGAGGAGGAGGAGGAGGAGGAGGAGGATGTGTATGTGTGTACATGCATGTGTGTGTATAAAATGACCTTGGAGGGACTGGATGAGATTGAGAAAAAGTATAAATGGGGAAAACTATTGAAGGCATGTGTGCAAAAACAAAATTATAAAAATAAAAATAAATGAATATTTTAATGTTGCATACATATATATATATATATATATATATATATATACAGAGAGACATATACTCATAAACAAACATAATTGTGCACCAGTGAATTATTTATGAGCAAGCATAATGTTAAATTGTAAGTAAATCCAAACATTTCATTTGCTTTGCCACTGATGATATTCAGTGAAATGGGGACAATGACAAAGGAAATATAATTGGAATCGGTTTGGAAATGTCAGATACAAATTTCTTAGGCAAATTCCGATAGAACATATTTCAAGGCTGGATATGTGTGTGTGTTTGTGTGTGTGAGTATGTATGTGTGAACACACAACTGTGAAATGTGTGTGTGCGATTGTGTACATGGAGTTTGTCCTCTATAAATATTAAGACTCAACATTCAACCCTCTACTTTGAAGTTAAATATTGTTCACTGTAATAAATGTATTCATTGAGGAGGGCCTTGGCTTGTGTATAAAAACATTTTTAGGAAAAGTGAGAAACAAATATTTTGAAAGAAAATGTTTCCACTGTGCTTTTCAACTAATCTATAACAGAATCATTGGACACGGCTTCTAAAGACTTATCCCAGATTCTAAAAGACAGAGTTGAGCTCTCCTAGAGTTTGCCTTTGTACTTGAGAAAATAATGAATCCATCAATTAAAAACACCTCAATGCAATCTGTGCAATATACTACTCTATTTTACAGTCAGCAACATTTATCAATAATTGAACCCTCTCCATTTTATTTTTCGCTTCGTCTAAAACTATTTTTTTTCCATGAGAAAGAAAGGGAATAAAAAGAAATTGAAATTACAGTGGAAAATTTGTAACCTTTCCACAGTAGGAGGAAATTTAACTGTGCAAACAGGTTATTTAAAAAGACTAAGAGCTAGCTTTTCATCTGTGCCCCTTGGACAGGGTGATAATTATTTACAAAGCAGGATTACCCTGGCATGGACCTCTCTGGATGACCAGTAAGGAAACCTGAGGTGGCTATGACAAGCCCTTTATTAATACCAAAGTGGTTATTTCAAACAAGTGGCCAATTCAGGAACAAAAATACATGAATAGCATTTACTCATAGCACAATGCTCAGACCTTGGCCATCATTATAAGGACAAGATCACAGGATGCATTTTATTTGCATGTATTTTTATTAACATTTACATTGGCAAAGTGAACAGAGCTTACATATGGAGCCTAGAAGAAGTCATCACCTTGCATAAAAGGTTTTTGACCTAATCTGGCCAGTCGGAGGAATCAGTAAAAAGAGAATTTTGAACACACATATGTTGGCCATATTCCAATGGAGTAATTACCTTCTGCCTACATAAAATTGTTTTTGCCTTTCTCACTTGAGAAGTTATTTCTCCACTTTTCTTTCTAAATACTGTTTGCTGTGGAGCAGCTATCAAATCCAACTCCACAGGTGCCTACATTTCAATGGTGGTGACTGATCTCTGCAGATAAAACTGGTAGGGCATTTGGAGATCCTTCTGTATGAAAGACATAGTATAAATTTAAAGCATTGTTCATTTCCCTTGTGGCACTCAGTTAACATGCCATACCAACACTAATCAGTAAGGCAGTCCTGTTATCAGGACTTGATTCTGCTTTAAGAAGGAGTTTTGAAGTATATCTTGATTGTGCAAATGCCATATAATTCCAATACTTGGGACCTCAAATGTGCCTTTGCCTCAGAATGTCAAGATGCCATGGGAACTTTGTGCTTTCTTCTGGAGAGTTTATGTGTAGGAGGTAATTGAGGTGAAAACCCCCAGTGAATAGGGAATTATTTTAAACTGCTTCTGCTAAGGTAAAAATCTCTGGTGCCGAGGCTCCTTACAGTAAACACATGAAAATATCTCTTCTAGTTATTTGCAAATTAAGTAGCAATGGAAGTCACAGGAAGTATAACATCCAAATTTTTATGCTGATGCTGAGATTTTGTGATAATAATTTTTCTGAAGAAAAATAGATAGAGCAAGAATGAAGAGGTGAAATCCTTCAATGCTACTTCAGTAAGAGTGGTCAAAAAGTCACCCTTTCTAAAGGCAGAAGATAGGCAGGAGGACCCTGTTACATAATAAAAAGAGAGTAGAAACCTGTATCAAGGGAACACAGGAAACAAGAGATTCTGTGAAAAGTACATTCTAGAAACACAAAATGCCAAACACAAAAACTTTCAACAGCAAATTCAAGATTAGCACATTAGCAGATCAGATTCATGGATCAGATAGAGAGCCAGGTGGGATGGAAAGCACATTTCGAGGTGAAGCTTGTTAGAAGAGCATATTGGGTAAGAATATTGGAGGTTTCTGAGACCTGGGAAGCTGATGGAGTATGTGATCAGAAAAATGATGTAATGCTTCTTAGTTCTTGAAAGTATATCTCTGACTGAACTGTTCTGGGAAGAAGAGAGAGTCTTAGTAAAAGAACAGAAACAGGGACAGCCCAAGTGAAATACTGTTGCCTTGGTCCAGGATAGTATACATAAAAAACAACTTGATGCAAATAAAAAATCACCTGTTAAATATGTAATGCCAATGGCTTGGCTTTGCCTTCAATTAAAACTATTAGTGGTTCCATCAGTAGGGCATCCTATTCATCTCTAAAAGTTTAGTTTCCTATGTGGTATTGTGTGGAAATTTCCATATTGAGTTCAATACAAATTGATCTTACATACCTCTAACATGGGGCAGGCTGTGCCAGGATAAGAAGATAACAATTCACATGTTCTTTTTTCCTTTTGTTGTTCCCTGTCTAGGGGTTTATGACCCAGGAAGAAAGACAGTTGCCAGCACAGACTTGTATAAAAAAAAAAGTCATGACAATGGTTAATATTATCAGGAAGGGCAAATCAAAGTCAAATGAAGAAGCAAACAGGGAGAAGATTAAACTGAGAAACATTTATTCATGTATCTATTTATTTAACTACTGTTTCTTCTGTCAGTTACTATGATATATGTAGGCAATTCACAGATGAATAAGATTACAGAGCCTGGGAATGGTTGGTGATCCTATGTGCAAAGGCTTCCCTGAGTTGAAAAGTCATAGAGTTGTATAGGGTGCTTGAAATATTTACCCAGGACATCAGTTTGTAGCATAGTTTCTAGAAAAAGATTCTGAAGCATGCTGCAAATGACAGAAAATGTTCAAACCCAGAGGAGCAGTACTAAATACTAAATCCAGAGGACAACATTGGACTCAAAGGGAGAAGTTATGAAGATTAGGTACTGCTTTAAAGCAAAATATTAAGCAGTTCAGAGCAAGCATCTTAGTTAATACAAAAGCCACGTGCCTGAATCTGTTACCAGGGAACAATGAGTTTTCAGAAGGTGCAGAACATGTCAAGCATTTGTGAGGAGAGGGGAGGGGGAACTATGTTAAAGCCATATTATGAAGGACTTAAATGTCAGCATTGTGTACATATGGCAAAGACTTGGGAAAAGAGCAAAATTGAAAGTGATAGGGGATATTAGGATACATGCTCTTTCTCTAGCTATCCATTTCATTTTAGAATTCTCCTACATAAGCTCAAGCCCATCATGCTATATTCATTATTTTACATTACAAATAAGTATTGGTTGAGCATCCACTTTTGCCAGGCACTGTGTTGACACCTGAATATAGCTTTAAACATTTTGTTTGGATCTGGCTGATAATGAATGTTAGTTAAAGAAATGGACAATAACTAATAAATGAATGCATACTTGATGAAATCTGTGATTTAAATAAAGTGCACTGTGAGAAAATAATATAGTCAGATGAGGTTTTGGATTCCTAATTTAGATTAATTTGGATGTAAAAAATATAACTCTTGTACACTCCTTCTTTCTTCTTCCCTTTCTAAAAATTTCTTCTGTATTTAGAATAGAAGCCCAAACTGGGATGTAAATTTTGGAATTGATTATATATAAATAATAATTAAAATCGTATAATTGACTATTAACCACAGAATTGCTTGAAATTGCCAAGGCAGAAACTGTAGAGAAGAAAGAATACATCTGAGCTTTGGAACAATTCCAAATACCAAGTCCAAGGAGAATAAACTGAGCATACTCCCCACCCTGCCTCATCTCCCCTAGACAGGGTATGATCAGAAGACAGATAAAAGGAAAGATACATAGAGAAGGTAAATAAGGAAGAGAGTTGGGAAAGTTGCCCAAGATCACAACAAAGATGTGACCATTGGCTATGGTAGCAGGAAGGTCAAAAGAAGATACTTTTTAAACTCAATTTTAACTATACAAAGCTACCTCAATCTTCATCAGTACACTCTTTATTTTTCAAATTGTTTGCAATGGATGGGAGGTTTCTCATTTTCCATAGACCAATCTTACTTTAATCTCTTATACTGTTTTTTTTTTAATTTTTCCATTGGACTGTTCTCCTCAGTGGAAATAAATAAATAAATAAATATTATCTTTTGTCAATTATCCACTATCTTCTGTCATTAAAATTAAGTACGCAAAAAAAAAACAAAACAAACTATGATCCCAGTTTTATCATGGTGGCATGTAATTACTTGTAGTTCATCTCCTCCTTGAGGAATCAGTAGGATTTCTTCTCAGTGAAGTAGGGGTTTAGGCCACCAGCAGAGAATGAGGGTTTGGTGAAACTCTGATAATTTAAAGAATGAGAATAGAAAACAGAGTAGAAAACAAAAGGTCTTAGGGACATATAAGTGATGACACTTTAAACAAGTCACAAATATTCCCTTTTACTGAAATTCAGGGTGTTTAAAGAATGAAAGAAAACTTTCTTCCTTGTCACTATAAATGTGTGTGTTATTATAAGGTATTTTTCCTAATAGTTTTTTTTTTAAATTTTTACTTCAGAATCTAAAGAAACAGAACAACAAAAATTACTCATCAAATTAAACTGACATTTAAAATCAAGTTACTTCAAAAGATGTGGTGAATCGGAGGTGTCGTTCCAAAAGAAAAATCATTGTATCTCTAATTTATATGCCTTAATTAATTAAATTGCAACTGAAATCTGTTATACATAGAAACTGAATAAATGAATGAATGCACAAATCAAATCAATGAAAAGTTTTGGTCTTTTCTGATGTCACCAAAGGGGAATAGACACTATTTCTATGAAGTGAAATAATCATTCATGACCAAAGTTTCCTATTTTAATTTTAATGTTATTACCATATGTTTTATTTTATACATATTTTTCTTTCTTTTAGCATTAGAAATGTAGATAATATGGACCTTCAGTAATGCAATATTGAACTTGATCTCAGTTTGCATGTGAAAATAGTGATGGTGTCAGAATATACAGCCAGTAAGAAAGTGTCAGATCTTCACTTGTTATCAGAAAAAGCAAATCGCGTTTTTTCTATATGACCTTGTCTACTCTCTTTACCTTTATCCAACTACTTAGGATGCCAAGGTAGTTGGCTGCTTCAGTGACCTCCTTTTTTCTCTGTCTCCTCAAATGCTCAGCCAATGGAAGTTTCCAACAGGAGGTTTAAAAGTGAAAAGAGACAGAGGTCAGAAGAATGAGTTGGCTTCATGTTTGGTTATATATATATATATTTATTTATTCAGAGCCCTTCTTTTTACATTCAACATATTTTTCCAACATTTATTAACACTCCCTACTCTTATTTTTTAAAAGCTTGGTATAATAGCTTCCATTTTTATTAGGCCTAGAGTACTACATTATATGTTATTAAACACTGTTCATACTTTGTAAACTATTCCTTTATCAAATTTCTTCAAATGGCCAGAAGGAGGATAATTTGTACTTCTGTTTCAGACCTTGAACTGATACAATCTGCTCTCATGAGAAAAAAAATTGAATGGGGAGAAGATTGGCTACCAGATGACAATATTAGAATTTTTAAGAACTTTTGAGTCAGATTTGGGATGGTGCATACATGATATGACGCTTAAGATTCAATGAGACAAAAATCCTCGCTTTTCTAGGTGACTTCAGGATAATAGGAGGCCACAGAGTGTGAAGGGATGGAGCTCAGAGGTCTGCCAAATTATTTTTGACTAATTAAAAATTTAATTAAATCCTAGGACTGTGACAAGATAAATATACTATGACCCTGGAGCATCTTGTAGTACCAGAAAGTAAAGGAGTGTTCAGCAAACAAAAGGACAAGGACATGTCAAAGGAATACAGGAAGCCAGCCCATGCCCCCCTTGAAAGCATTCCCAAAAGACACAGATGGAAAATTTTAAAAACAGAATAAATGATAATTAACATTATATTGGATTATAACCCAGAGCAAAAATAAATAAACATGAATCTGTGCTGTTATGAATAAAGGATTGAATAAATAAATAAATGAGTGATAAAAGATAAATATTTTCTATAGAAGAATACCCCAGAAACCACAGAATAGACAGACACATTCCCTTTTTAGGAAGAAGAGCTTAGTTCCCTGACCTTCTCTTGAAAGAGAGCAAGACTCCAGAATTCGGAACCTCCTTAGTTAGCCATGCAATTTGATTTTTCACTGAGAGCATTCAATGGATTTTCCAAGACTAAACACTTGTTCCTGCTAAATTCATAGCCTCGTATCATTTTAGTTTATATTGATGACTCTTAATGTGCTGGTGGCAGCAAGAAATACACACACACACGCACACACACGCACACACACACACACACACATACACACGCATGCACCCTCTTCCTTATTTTTTTTTTCCTAGGGTGTGTGGGATGAACAACCAGTAGTTTTGCATATTCCATTGATTTCTGTAGACAAAAATGTGCCTAACAGTTCATCTTCAAAGATGCATTGACTACGATTTTATCTTCTGACTTTAGGAGGTAATAGGATGGTCTCTTTTTGTACATGGAAGTAAGAAAAGTTTCCTTCTATTACTCTCTGGTTGGTTCAGACACAAGTCTTAATCTAACTGAAGAGACTTGTTATTCCCAAGAAAACTATAAAGGAACAATTTCCCTTTTTGCTCTCAAAGAACTATAGGAAATGACTGTCACACATATTATGCAACCAGGAAGAAGAGGAAAGCAACATGATCTTATAAAGTAACTGTTTTCTTAATGCAATTTACTAGATACCAATTTGTCCTGGGGGAAGTAGTATATACTTCTAGCCTTACACTATATATTTTTGAGAAAATAAGGTCCAAAATATTTTATACAAAACAGGGTTCCTTTTGAGGTATATGTGGAAATAGCTAAATTGATTGAGAAGTATTAATATAATTGTAATCTTATATTTCAGTGAACCAAACAGAGCCAAGGTGGCATGTGAAGTCGTTCTGTATCCCTGCTGTTAGAGCAGTCATGCACAGAGGAGCAGGGAAAGCATCAGTCTTACTAATAGGATCTTAGAGGGACTTACTTCTAAAGGAAATTGATTTTAGAGGGAAACATGTCAAGTTCTTTTATTTTGAGAAACTTGCTACTCCAGCAAGCCAAAACAGACCAATCAAGACAAAATATGGTCTAAAAATTCTGATACAACTTCTAAGCAACTCAAGTTTGCAGACTTAAGTTTCAATTAATGAAAAATATTTCAAGTAAGGAGGATTAAATAAATCTCTGATGAAACAAATCTGATTGAGGCCTGAGGTTAAATGCAAGATGACAAAATGTCAAAAATTTTAAAAATCCACAGAAAGTCTCATCGAATTGTTAAATTAATTGTAATTCTTAACTAAAAATATCTCTTCATGGGGCTGGGGTCGTGGCTCAGTGATAGAGTGTTTGCCTAGCAAATGAGAGGCACTGGGTTCAAACCTCAGCACCACATAAAAACGAAATAAAGATATTGCGTCCACCTAGAACTAAAAAATTAAAAAATATATTTTTAAAAAATATTTTCATTAGTTGTTTCATCTGATTAAAAGTGAATGCAAACAAACATGCTTAAGCATTTGGGATTGGGGTGACACAAATTCTTTGGGTAAGTTGCAACAGTTATTTGGAATGTCAACAATTCAAAGGAAGCAAGGCAGATAAACAAAATATTCTTAGCAAGAGCTTATACTTAAAACTCATAATTAGTCAACAAAGAAACAGAAATTGAGTTTCTCATTGTTCTGAAAATGTTGCAATGTTTACCTTACTTTTCACTATTTGATTCTATTCCTGTAATATTGTACACATACCCTTTCTAATGATCAAGTTGATTATCCTTAAAAAATTATTATTTTTTTAGAAAGGAACTCCTTAAATTGTCCAGGCTTGTAATCTTCCTGCCTCAACCTTTTGGTGTTACAGATGTGCACCAACTCTGCCCATGCTTATTGACTCTCCAATGGATTTCTAAAATCATCTTGCTCCTTGGTTTCTCACAGTTATTCATTTGACATGTTTCTGTTTTCATCTTGAAATTGTATTGATAGCTATATTTTTGTCTGCCCAGATTTGGAATTTCATTCCATTTGGCATGGGGGGGGGGATGAATCCCCATCTCCCATAGCTAATGAAACTGTAATTTAAATTTATTTATTTTTTTAATTTTAAATGATTGGTTGGATGCTGCAATGCCATCAGTGTTATCTGAGGTGTTTAAATAGAATTTAACAGTTTAATATATGTTAATAATAATCTAGTAGGGAGTTGGGATGTCAGTAGATGTGGGCCTATAGTTATGTAATCTTATGAACATAGCTCCTTCTTCAATGAAGGCAGATATTTCTCCTTAAACTATATCTCAAGTTACTGTACAAAGATCCTATGTTACTACAAAGAACTAAAAAATATGATAGAGCTTCCCTCTAATATGGGGAAGATAACACCAGATGTTATTTGACAAAGTCTCCTGAAAATCCCCTTGGAATATGACTGGCCTTTTGTCAAAAGGTTCAGCTCCGAAGAAGGCTCTTTCACATTCAAGGCAGCACTCACACCTCCCGTGGTCTCCCTCAATGCAGCTCCTTTTCAAAAGTCTGTAATTGTCTTCTCTCAAAGCCACTGAATTTCTGTCTTGGTCCACTTATCTGTTTCTCTGATTTCATGTAAGCCACTTAGCCTTCTCTTAGTTTTTCTAATTCTCTTCCTAACACTTCATTTTAGCACTCAACTGAGCAGAAAAAGCTGAGTCAAAGAGTATTGTAAGATAAGTAGAGGAAGCAAAGGCATCATCCTCCTTAAGAAAGAGGGGAGCATTGTAAATGTTTATGTATGTAGTATCATGTCCTGTTGTATTTACTGACTCAATATCATGACCTCATCTATAATCACAATTATATATACCATCTTAGAATGCGATCAGGGTTTTAACTGTGACGATGCATATAAAGTACTTTACAATGCTCATATTAAAAGAGATCAATAAATGTTAGTTTTATGATATTATGTTCAGTAAGTTGTATGGATTTAGTGGACATTTCCTGGGCAATCCAGTGAGTCTTTACTAGGCATAATGAGATTGCCCCTTGGCAATTACTTTTAACTTTATAGAAGTCATCTTCATCCTTTGTCTTTGACCATAATTTCCCAAGTAAAAATAATCGAATTCTTTGCCAATTCAACACACTTGTGCCTCTCTCATAATCTGTTATTGCACTTGAAAAATAATTACACAAAGTAAAAATATTAAATACAAAATTTCCTTTTGAAAGGTACATGAACTTTGCATTCCTGTCCTAATATTTGTTAACCATGAAGTCCTAGGGGGTGATTTATCCTCTTATCGTTAACACACCGAATTATATTTTTAAATCTTGCATTGCCCCAAAGCTCAGTGCCTATCCAAATTGAATGCCTGGAGAAATGTTTCCATTTATAGATTACTATTAAGCTTCAAGTACAGAATTTATTCCAGGTACTAACCTAGACTATGCACCCAAGGCAACAAGGCAACATAGGTTAAGACATTTCTTTAAATTGGACTAAAATGGTTAACTCAGTATGTTCCTGTAGATTCGGTGACTATGGTTTCAGAATTTCTGCTAAGGTGAGCAATATTAAAGTGCATTGAAATATGTAGAAAAATCCTAGCATCAAAAACAATACTTTCTCCAGACATGTGCCCATGTGAATAGGTAATATATACAAATAGTTCTATATTTCTTTTTTCTATTTCAGAAGACATATTTACACCAATTTCATGGCTTATGTAGCTTGATGATTGTGCATGGTAGATGATATATTGGATAGTATTGCAGGTACAGTTTCTCTACACTGATAACCTGAAATGAAATGAAATATCATTTCCTTCTAAATGCAAAGAACTAAATATATCTTCCATTCTAATTGCAAAAGTACTTTAATAAGGCATGAAATCTATTATCTAGGAACTCTACAAGTAAGGATCAAGGTACAAATAATCCATGCCCCAATGTTTTATTATTTAAGAAATATTATCTGATTGCAATTATAAAAGAATTGTAAATTGAAATACTGATTTTATTCATTACCTTTATTAGAATGGGAAATGATCTTGTTTAAATAAAATGTACTATAAATTAAGAAATTATATCCAATGCTGCTCAACAAAGTAAATGTTAGTTAAATAACTATTTTACAATAAAAATAGTTATGTCATTAAAAAATACTTCAAATAATAGTAAATAAACATTTATACATTAAGTGAAAATCCATAGTTTGGCTTGTTTCAATTAAACCAAAAGCTCTAAGGCCAGTGAAATTAAGCCTCGTTCTCTTACTTTCTGTATTATTGATGCACATTACAAGTTAATTTTCATTTCATTGGAAAAGATATATCAAAGTAACATAAAAAAATCTGAGTGCCAGCCTATATTTATGTCTTAAATCTTGATTAAATTACCCAGGCTTATAACCCTGATGTATTTTGTCTTAGAACCTTTCCAAATAAGCTTGTATGGTGTCAGAAAAAGGCAAGAAGAAAATTTTGTCTGTTTTCAGTTGAATATGAGCATCAAATTGTCTATGCAATAATTGACTTGATTAATCTGTCCTCCCACCATTAGTCAATTACATATCTGCTTTCTGCCAATGATATTCTTAATCTCTAAAAATTTAACTCTATGAGGAATGACCACACATGATACCTCACCACACTGACCTGTATGCTGCAAAATATTGTCTTTACCACACAAGTATAGTGCTGAAGAGACCAAGCAATAGCCCAGCAGGTAAAAACTCATTAGCAAGTATCTCCTGGCATTGGCCCATGTGACCAGGGAATTTCTCCAGTCAACTATGGGCTTTCAGCTAACAACTTAGAAAAGAGGAAATATGGCACAGAAAATATGCATATTGTGGTCCCATTTCTGAAGTATAAAATCCAGCTTCTGATTTGAGATCAGGGATTGTGTATTCAAAAATGATAAAGGAAACAGGTTTGTATTTAGTACCAGTTCTTCCAGTTCTTCCATCCTGAAGGGAAACTACACAGCAATTTGCAGCAACATTCATAACAATTGTGCCCTCTCTCTGTAAGTTGTCTGTTTTGAAACTCATTCAGAAACTTAATTTGTTCTTCTGTTTTATTTTTAGTGACTATCAATTACTGTTTTCACAAAATTCATGGACTAAGACCTTAACAATTTGCTTTATTTCCTACATACAGTGGACTTATATACAGTGGCTTTATTTTATTTTAGAACATATGGGACCACTCTGGTTTGAGTCCTTGGTATTGACAGACTACCATGTATCAACCAAATGGACCTTATGAAGTAAATAAAAGTAAACTCTTAGGCAAGGAAAACAATTAATTTAATGAAAGGAATTATCATTATTTAGACTGGAGAAGAATCGTTTTTAGAACTGAATGCCAGAGCTGGGTCATTCAACTTGTGCCCAGAATTATAAAAATGGTTGGTTTTCCTTTAGTAACAAGCAAAACTTTGGCCACAAAAAGGTAGGATGTGTGCACAAAGGCAAAGTAGTGGGACAAAGCAGAAGCCAATTTTATAATTTGAACAGATTTAGTTGCAGTGTTTTGGCAGTGTTAAGAGAAAGGGAGATTGATTGGATGGGATACTTTTTTAAAAGATCTCACCATACTCCAAGCAAGAGTTGGAAAATCAAGTCACAGGGGATCCTTTGGGCCTCCATAGGAGTTTGTGGTCTTTCTCTCTAGAAGAGTCATTAATATGATTTAGCTATGATGATTCCCAGCAAAATATTTCTTGCTTTCAAAATCTGATACTTCAGGAGTGCTTGTGACTTCCTCATACTCAGGTGTGCAAAGCTAGATAAATAAAGGCAGTCAGTGTGTAGAATCATATTATACTCATGGAGAAGATTTCTGATGATAAATGGGATAGAAGGTAGAGGCAGTTCCCAAGAGCTGAAAGCCCTAGCTCAGAAATCATTCCTTATGTTGACTTAACTCCTACTGGGAAAATTAGGACACTTATCTGCTTATTCAACATAGGCAAAGATCAAAGATGTGTATCTGTTTGTGCATTTTTAAGTGTGAAAGTAAGATTTAGATATATATTAAAATAAGATAAAATCCCATTTATCTGGGATGATTCAATATTTTTATTCCTGAACTCAAGAAAATTAAATGATTTATATGGTTTTCCCCATTATGGGGCCTAAAGCAGAAGAAAGCATTCTATTTCCAAATAAAAGAATACAGTGTGATATTTATGCATACATGTGTGCGCATGAGTTCCTGTACATATTTTATAACCACATAATGGCATTGCTTATCTCCTATTCAATAGAAAATAAAGCTTAAAGCTTAGTATTCTTCATTAATTTAGCTGGTACATGTCCATTTCCTTCATTATTCTAATGTCAGGTATCTTAGGCAGGTAGCTCTGTCTTGTTAGGGAGAAATAAATTTGAACTTATTTTAGAAAGAGAAGAATTTGGTAGCTGCCTAACTATTCTGATCAATTAAAATCCTGATCTAAAATTGAAATGTATTTTTAAAGCAGCTGTTGAACTTTTTTTTTATCCTATAACAAATGCTTAGATTAACTATAAACTCTAGTCCAAAAATAAATTCACATGTTTAAAAGTCTTCTGATCTATAGAAATAAATATATGATAGGTTATTTTCTTTAATTAGTGAGTCAATTAGGCATTGATTATAACACTATAGTATCATTGCAAGTTTTATTGTCACCCTTGTGGCTTAGAGAGCTTTTTGGCTTCCTTATATGTTGCAGCAGTTCTCTTTGGTTTAATATTTGGAATTAATTTCTGAAATAGCTTAGACAGGCTAACATTCAGGCCTTCGTTTCTCTAAATCTGATAGGATGAAAAAATAAATAGCTGAAATATTCTAGAGCTATATTACAGGCTTCAATGATCACAAGGGTCTATGATTCATTCCAAAGTAAAGTTTCTCTCCTAATATGTCTGATGTATTGCTTTTATTGGCAATTTTCATATCTGAGCTGGTGACCCTGCCATTTGTTTTTATTGTTATTGTTCTTTTTGTGGCAATGATAAGAAAACTACTTCAGGCCCTCTGGTTGTTTATGTCTGCAGTCAGCTAGCAGTGCTGCTGTTATCCTTTGCAAGGTTCTTTTCTTGCCAATCATTTTTTGGATACCTGATTTCTGAGCAGATGCTCTTTTTAATCTCATCTCATGTTAATTTTAAATATTTATTCATCAGATGTTTCCAGTATCCAGTAAACTAGGAATAGGTTTTTGTGTTGTGTTCATTGTTCCCATTGAATTGTTGTGTCATGATTTACATGTCTGTCTCCTTCAAAGGACTTGGCTCAAAGATGGTAAGGGTTGATATTTTGTCATCTCTACAGAATCAGAGGATAAGCAGTGAACCAAGCAAATTTTAAACATCCAATGGCTTTTGATTGAAGGAATAAGCAATAATAGAACATGACTGCAGAAGCAGCATTTTAGTGGCTAGCAATGAAAGAAATTAAGTACAGCAGAGAATGGATTGGTACTGTATCAGTGGTTTGGAGAGAATTACATAGAAAAGAATTATCACTTTGGAGAATCAGCTTGCCTACTCTTTCTTAGGATCTTTAGATAGATCTGATTAGAATGTGTGTTGTGGTACCTTCCCTGTTCTTTTCATTTTTCGAGAATACTCATCCACGTGCATGTTTGACCTACTGTATAGGCCTGACTGCTTTTCAGAAGAATGCAATGTTCATTGCATTCTTCTGTCTTTGTAGTCTTAACTTGTGTCTCATTTAGGACTCTCTTTTTATTTCGATCATGCCTTTGATCTTTTCTCCAGCATTCTGAATTCACTCTGATGCCTTTTCACCTACTCCCACTCTATTCTAATTTGTTTTACTGCTTCGTATTTTTTATTTTCTTTTTTCTTTTTCTTTCTTTCTTTCTTTCTTTCTTTCCTTCTTTCTTTCTTTCTTTCTTTCTTTCTTTCTTTCTTTCTTTTTCTTTTTTTTTTTAATCTCCACAAAGTTTAAAGTCAGATTATAGAGTCTGGGGAACTACTACATGTATCTAGATTTTTTTCTAAGCTAGAAGGCCAATAGGATGGCTCTGAACATATATGTAACTATGCTTTGATTTATCTAAAGCTTGGGGCCTATGTGCTTGTGAAATGAGCCCTGTGTGTTTTCTTTTTTCCAGAATCCCCGTGTGTGCTGAGTTAATGAACTGTGTTCAGCCTCCAATACTTCTTTTCAAACCTGCAAAACTTGTCTGCAGGGTTACAAGAAAGATCAGAAAAAAATGATGAATATATAACAATAATTTCAGAAAGATCTCATTAGTTACCTGAATATATAGTGTATCAATTAATTGACAAGATCCTATACAACTTCCAAGACATCGGTGAAATGCTTATGAGTGCTCAAGTCAGAGGATACAAGAACATTTTCAGTTGTACTCTTTATCTTGCTAGGTGACCTTTGGCAAGGTGCTAAAGTTCTGTATACTTCACTTGCTTCACAGGATTGATAAAAAAGTATACACATTTCAATTTATTGGCTATCACACATGGACGGCTTGTTAAATACATTTACCATTACTATATTTATTTTTACTGTTACAAAATATTCATTTTTTGGCACATAAGAAGTGTGTATACTTGTGAGCTGCCATGTGATACTTTGATTCCTGTATACTTTAGGTAATTATCAATTCAGGATAATTAGGATATCAGTCATCTTAAACCCTTGTCATTTCTTGGTGGCAAAGATGTTCAGATCCTCTCTTTTAACTATTTTGAGATATACTATTAATTGCTGTTAACTGTATTCAATCTCTCCTTCCATGGAACATTGCAACTTACTTTTCTCATCTAACTGTAGCATGGTAACTACTGACTGACAACTCTCCCTTTTTCTCTCCTTAGCCTGCAGCAATTAACATTCTACTATTAATTTCCATGAGATTCAGATCTTATATGAATAAGATCATACATTATTTCTCTCTGTGTACCTGCCTTATTTCATTTGACATAATGTCCTCTAGGTCCCTCCTTTTTTATTTCCCATATTTTTATTGGTATATTATAATTATACATAATATAACTATGTATGTTGTACATATGAATATATAATGCTACATATCCATACATGCACCCATATAACTTTTTTGTAGAATGAATTTGTGTACTTTGATATACATAAATGGGGTATAATTTATCATTTTTCTGATGGTATATATTGTAGAATCCCATAAGTCATGTAGTCATATATGTACATATGGTAATAATGTCTGTTTTGTTCTACTATCCTTCCTATCCCGTATTCCCTCCCCTCCCCTCTCTTTATTCCCCTCTACCTAATCTAAGGTAACTCTCTTCTTCCCTATTGCTCTCCCACCTAATTGTGAATTAATATCTGCATGTCAGAGAAAACATTTGGCCTTTGGTTTTTGGGGATTGATATATTTTGCTTAGCATGATAGTCTCTAACTCATTAATTCTTCTTTTTCTCCTTTTTTGGATGTCTAGTATTCCTGTGTGTGTGTGTAGGGGGGTGCACACACACACTACTGGTTTTTGTGTGTTGATTTGTGTCCCACAACATTACTTAAGTCATTTAATAACCTCTAAGAGAATTCATTAACATCCAAGTTGTCTTACAAGAAATCATAAAAGGAGTTCTCCAAATTTCAAGAAAATAATGCTATTGTGTATCATGAAAATATCTTAAAGGAGAGATAGATTATGATACAATAGAAGCAGGGGACTTGGGACACCCCACTTTTAGCAATGGACTTAAACTATTTTCTAGGCTTATTCTTAAGACAAGTCCTAGCCACTGTAGTCACACTTGCAAGAAATATGCTTCTAATTCCAAAGAAAATCTCACAAGCTATAATTGATCAATTGTGGTATCATAATGTTGGACAAATATCGATGTTCCTGAAATCAGAAGTCTTTAAAGTAATCAAAGATTCTAAGCGATTAATAGTCTTCCTTCTTTGCCCAAACTTCTTCTAAAGTTTGCTTCTTTAACAACAAAAACAACAAACCCTGTTTTCCTGTTCTTTGAACATAATTGTAACTTTTGCCACCTGAATACTCTGTTTTAGCTGAACTCTGCCCTCTTGTAAGCCCCATTTTATTACAATAAAATTGACACCTCAAAAAGAAAATAAAAATAAAAGATAACTCTGCAAGTTGTGGGGCCCATTTATTTTAAGGAGATGCTGTTCTTCATCTTTGCTTTTCATTGGCTAGGATGAAAGCTGTGGTCTATTGAGACCATTTTCAGGTATGAATACACCAGAGAGAGGCTCCATCTCTGGTGAGTTCCATTCCTTTAGGTTCATGGTCTTCTCAGCATCCATTCTTTCTTTCTTCATGCTTCATTAACTTTGCATAGGGTGGATTGATCTCCGCTAGCATGGTATCAGGTTCCCCATTGAAACCAGGACTCCCTTATTCCTGCCTTCTCATAATACTTCAGACATCCCAGGTCAAAACTAGTCAGAACACTGCTCTTCCCCAACCCAGAAATCTATTCAGGAAACTTTCAATCAGTAAGAAAGTCTGACATTTATTTATTATTCTAATTTTAGTTTATTTTTATTCTTTAAATTAAATGTGTTTTAAATTAGTGTATAAGACAAAATCTATACATATTAATGGGTAACCTGATGTTTTTATACATGTACACATTGCATAATGTTTAAATCTGGTTACACAAATATATCTCATCAAATATTTATTATCTTTTCAAGTGAAAATATTTCAAAATTCTTTAACAACAGCTATTGTTATCACCCTACCATTAAAATAACATACCAGATTCACTTACTTGTATCTCTAATTAATGTAGACACCAGAGAGGAACCTTCTGCATCCCTCCCTCTTACAAGCTCTCCTCAGCCTCTGCTAACCATCATTTTACTCTTCATGTCTATGAGATCAGCATTTCGATCCCAGAGGAAACTGCTGGAAGAAAATGGAGCATCTGACCCACCTGCTGGCAGCTACACTAGGACCCAAAAGGGAACCAGCTTTAGAGTAGACTCGGACTGTTTGTGAAAACAAACAAACAAACAAAAAAAACCCCAGAAAATCTGAAAGAAACTGGGACCAAAATGATCTTGTTGAACCACTGGATCTTCAAGTGACATGACCAAGTGGTTTACAACATGTGTAATTAGAGATTTCCTTTACAATGAAAAGGATAAAACTGAAACACTTTCATTGGGTGACCTGTGAATGAACTTACCACCAAGGACTATAGCACAGTCACTGTGCTGAAAGTCAGAAAACTAAGTGACCATAGTATTCCTTGGGAGAAATCCTGATATCTGAGAACTTAGAAGTTATTTTATTAAAATTACATCTAGCTTGCACAATGTAGATTAGGCAGCTGGTTCATGAGTACCCAAAATATTGCTTGAATGAGATCCAGATACATCTTGAGTCAGGTCCAATATCTTCAGAGATTATCGAGGCGTGGTAAACCTAAGCCTGGTAGTATTGGTCCCAGTCAAGTAACTTTTCTTCAAATACAGAAACTTTGCAATAGCACTACATTTGTAGATCTCAAGTATGTTTCAGAATCCTAAATCTTTCTCATAAGATTGATTTGTGAAACATAAAAGCCACACATGATAAAATAACCCTATTCAAGGTCTTTTGATGACCTTTTATTATTTTCAACAATAGCAGTAGAGTCATGTAAAGGATTTGTAAAATACCACCCAAACTGGTCTGCACTTAGATCTCTAAATTCACCTCCTAAAATTCTTCTCCTCATTTATCCATCTCACTCTCATAATCTTGCCATGTACCCTACCCCCTGGTTACTCATTTGCCTAGAAAGTAGTGGCCATCAATATCTGCATGAATCTCTGTTTTACCTATCTTTTAAAGTCACCCTCACAATAAGAACTTTATGAACTGCTTTTTCCAAAGTAGTAGATGCTCTCCTTATCACCACATTTATTCCCCAAACACATATATGGACACCATATCAATGCTACTGATTTATTTTCTTCTTTGTTCTTAGCATTTAGCATAGTTTTAAAATAGCTATTTATTTTATCATAATTATCTATTTAAGTATGATTTTCATGCTCATGAAGGAGCACCTGCATTGGAATTACCATCCCCTTATTCTGTCTCTTTCTTTATGCACTGCCACCATTCAATGCCTGTGCCAGCTGTGTTTCCTCTGGCTGAGAGTCACCAACAAGATTCATTCCCAAGTCCAGCTAGAAGCCTTATAAGTAACACAAAAGAAGGAGAGATTTTATAATTTTTAGCCCTTGCTCTAACAAATGTATAACTCAAGAAGACATGGAAAAAAAGTACAGGTTTGCAAGAGTACTAGATATCCATTCTTGTCCAGTTTTCATCAACTAGTGAGGAAATTTTTTTCATATTATATTAAGGTTTTTTTGTATTTGTTGATTGGTTTGTATATGGATACATACATATACATACACATATATAAGTATATGCACATAATTTCTCTTCTTTTCTACCATTAATTCTTTTTATTATCTTTTAATGAATATACTTTTCTTCTCCTAATAGTCAAATCCTTTTCTATATATTTATTTTTTATTATTTTATTATTTTATTATATTTATCTTTTTCTTCTGCTCTCTCTTTACTGTTTCAATATTTTAACTTCTCTTTTGCTATCCTCTTCCCCTTTTATTTCCCCTTAATTAATTGCATTTATCATTTTTAAAAAACTGTTTACTTTATACAATATCTGCTCCCAGCATTTCTGCCTTCATAGTTGTTAGTATTCTGAATGCAGTTGGTACCTGGTTCTCACTTTAATGCTATATCTGTCTCACCACTGTTTGTTGTTGATGCTGTTGTTCATTTCCCCTTTTGATTAAGTGCTAAGGATTGAGCATGACACTTTGTGTACATGGGCAGATGATCTTGTGCTGAACTACGTTAACAGTCTGCCTAAGAGACAGTGCAGCTTATCCCACATCAACCCAACCCATTTGGACTTGATCAAATATGGGAATACAAAGTACAGGGAGATAAAACTGCAAAATAATTACCCGACCTATGGAGGCATAGTTAGGGTGGCCTAATGATCTAATTCTGGATATCTGATTCTATATCACCAGTAGAGAGAAACAACTGTGTATATCATACAATTAGAGAACTAAGTATTGGTCTCTTTAATACTCTTTCAGAATACAGCATTGATTTGAGGAGTAATCACATAAGGTGAACCCAAGCACTACTTATTACAACACAATTGCCTGATTCATGCAAAGGACCACACTCTTGTGAGAACTACAGAGAAGGTGGGTCCCTCAGACTCCAACACAGTGTGTTTTGAGACAAAGAGTCATTATCAAAGAAGTAATGAGAAAAATATGTTACAAAACCCACTTGGAATTATTTTAAATATCTCACAGCAATCTGCTATCCCAGAACAAATCATAAAGATAAGGTTGTTCCCTAAAAAGGCCCTGACAGACAAGTAAGAAAGACATCCAACCTAACGGACACACAAATCTCAACATAGAAAGTATGTGTGTGTGTGTATATATATATATATATATGAAAAATCAAGGCATCATCACTCCTCCTAAAGTTCATTGATTATATCCAATAAAACTATCCTTTAGAATCATAAAAGAAATAAAGACCTTTAAGATAAGCATAAAGGAATATAAAACCACTAAACCTACGTTGCAGAAGATGCTTAAAGCAATCATATAAATACAAAGAAGAGAAAATTAAACACAAACATTAGATTGGGGAAAGAATAAATCTTACTTTAGAAGTAGTTATGCAAATGAGAAATTGGAAAGAATATAACATTAGAAAAACTACAAAATGTCAGAAAGTAGTATTCAACCCTGAATATATATGGCCTTACTTCTTCAATAAAAGATGCAGACTATTTAATTGGATTTAAAGAAAATATTTGTTCACTGAAGGAAATACATCTCAATGGCAAAACATATACAGACTGAAAAATTAAACAATAGAAAATAGTGTTCTATGCAAATAGAATATGAAAGCAAACAGGAGTACCTACTATAATATCTGACAAATCAAACCTCAAACCAGAATTAATCAGAAGGGACATATTGGTAAAGAAAACAACCCACCAAGAAAATATAATAATTATAAATGTATATGCACTAAACATCAGTACACCCAATTTCATAACAAATATTACTTGACATACAGTGATAGATAGATAGGCCCAAACTCAATTAAAGTGGGTGACTTTAGTACCCCATTCTCACAAATAAGTAAGTAATTCAGGTAAAAAAATCAACAAAGAAATATCAGAATTAAACTACATTATAGATCAAATGAAAGACATCTAAAGAATATTCCATCCAACAATAGCAGCTCATGGAACCTTGTCTAAAATAGAAACATCTTAGAGTATAAAGCAAATCTTAATAAATACTAAATTAATTTATATAATTTCTTACATCTTTTCAGATTACTGTAGAAGGAAACTAGAACTCAACAGCAAGAGAAACTACAAAGAGAACTCAACAGAAAGAAAAAGTGCAAGATAAACTATATAAGCACAAGTTGATTGAACAATACACAGGAGAAGGAAATGAATAATAAAGATCAGAGATGAATTAATGAAATCAAAACTAAAATAAAAATGCTAAGGATTAATGCCTCAGAGTTGGTTCTTTGAAAAAATAAAGATTGATAAACCCTTAGCCAGAATAACCAAAAGAAAGGGAATACACAAATTAATAAAATTAGAGAAATAAAGGGGATGTTTTATAGCAAACATCACTGAAATCCATAAGATCATTAAGGACTATTTTGAAATCTTATATTCAATAAAATTGGAAAATCTAGAAGAAATAGACACATTTTTAGATTCATAGAATCTACCAAAATTGAACTAAAGGATGCAACAGAACTAAGCAGATCAATAAAAACAATTAATTTTGACACTCATGTGTCTCCCCCAACCTCCACACACACAAAAAAAATTCCTGATGGATTTACTGCTGAATGTTACCATGCTTTCAAAGAATATCTAACACCAATTCTCCTGTTAGTCAGCTTTTCTTCATTGCTGTGATGAAAATATCTGGCAAGAACAACATAGAGAGGGAAAAGTTTATTTTGACTCATGTTTTCAGAAGTTCAGTCCAAGGTCTGCTGACTCCAGTGCTCTGGGCCCCAGGGGAGGCCAGATATCAAGGTAAAAGGGCATGGTGAAGGAAGACTGCTTAGTGTCTAAGAGTCTGGAAGCAGAGAAAGCAAGAGAAATGACAGAAACAAATATAAATAGATTCTAAAGGCACATCTCCATTGACCTCCTTCCTTCAGCCCTACCCCATCTGAATACAGTGACTACCCAAGACAGTGCTCCTCTCAAATTATTAAACCATCAAATGGATGAATCTGATGATTAGGTACTAACTCTCATAATCTAATCTTTTCATTTTTGAACATTCCTCCATTTTCTCACATGAACATTTTTATTGTTATGCTATAATTTTTAAAATAATTAATTTATTTTTGTGTTTAAAATTTGTTTTAATTAGTTATACACAACAGTAGAATACATATATATATATATATATATATATATATAGAGAGAGAGAGAGAGAGAGAGAGAGAGAGAGAAAGAGAGAGAGAGAGAGAGAGAGTATAAGTTTTCATTCTTGTGGTTGTACATGATGTAGAGTTACCAGTCCTGGAATCATATATGCAGAGTAATAATGTCCGATTCATTTGGGGGGACACTTTACATCCAAACTGAAACATCCACAAACTATTTCAAGAAATAGAAAGGGAAAAAACGTTCTTAAACTCATTCTATGGAGCTGGCTTCAATCATCCCCAGCAACTAATCTATTTAAATTCAGATGGACTGATTATTTCATAACTCTCATAATCAGTTTACCTCTGTATATTTCTGCATTAACAAGACTATGGGAGATACCTCATATCCAAAACATAGCAACTTGTTCCCATAATATTTGGAATCTAGGGACAAAAAAATGACATGAAACTATGATTCTTTCTGAGGTCACTTATGTGAATAATGTGAAGTTGGCTATCCAGATTTGTTTTATTGAATTACCATTACAAACTTTTAAATAATTAATTTGAACCATTGTGTCCAACTGGTTTCAATATATTGTGGTTTAAATACTGTAGTTTAATAATATATCTTAAAATCAGGTGATTTAAATCCTCTGATACTGTCATTTGCTAAAATGGGTTAGTTTTTTTTATCATTCTTCTTAATATCATATACATTTTAGACTAATTTTGTCAGTTTCCACCAAACCGTGTTAGGACTTATTAAACTAGTGTTGAATTTCTACATAATTTTGAGGAAATTAGACATCTTATCTATATTGAGTCTTCAAACTCAAGACAATGCTATTTCACTTTATTTATTTATATCTTTCTTAATTTCTTTCATCTATTTTCTATTAATTTTTGTGTATCTAAGTCTTACATATTTTCTAATTTTTTTAACCAAGAACATGATTTTTTCTGAATCTATTTTTAATCACATTATTTACATTTTAGATTGTTGTCAATATAAGAAAGAAAACATACTTCTACAATGATCCTGTTAAAATCTTTAGTTTATCCAACTACCTGGATGATCCAGTTCTACTTCTAAGCATAATAGTGAGATTAATTTTAACATATCCATAAATGCATATAACATAGTTTGCTCCATTTCAATCCCCAACATTTCCTCTTTGACTTCCTCTTTACCCTTTACCATCTTCTTTACTTATCCTCCCCCAATCTTCTACTACTCTATTTCTCTCCCATTTATTTATTTAAGTTAGACTATTATAGTTATATTAAAATTTGGATGCATTATGATATATTCATATATGCACTTGTAATGTTTTTCCTTGTAATGTTTTTAAGTACATTATGGAAATTCTTTTTTTAAATATAATATGTCCTTGTGCCATTTAGATCCATGTATGCTCCAATTCTACCTTTCTTTTTTTTCTATTATTAATTTTATGACATCATGCAAAAATCCTGATTTTTCAGTTAAGTTTTTATCTGGCAAATGGAAAATATCTCACAGAAGCTAGGGGAAGTCATGGAAACTGCACGGACAATGTTTGCTATGTATATCTGAAGTATGGTTGGTGCTATTCAGTTTAAATACTTTTCTGCATTTCTGTTCCAGAAAGGAAGAAATAAATGTAAACAGTACCCAAATTAATACTTTTATTGTGGAATTTTGAAAGAAATATTGGTAACACTTGAATACAAATGTTTCTTGAGCATTTAGTTCAGCTTCTTTCCAACCTTTACAAACACTGAGAAAGACAGTATTTTTCAACAAATTTTATTTTCCATGTCTATGAAGAAGCATCTTTTCCTAATCTGTTTATGATTAATTTTTTAACAATATTAGATTATCTTTATTCTTTCTTAAGACATTGTTTTCTGATAATCTCCAGCTTGTATTGATTTTACTTCTTGTAATGTTTTTCTCCTATTGTAAATAAATTAAATACTCCAAGGTTAGAGTATACATGATCTATGTATTTTACTTAATGTTCTTCTTTCCCTGAGCAGGGGGAGCTCTTCCTCTAGTAAATTACAAGATCCTTTAGCTTCGTTTGTTTTTTTCTTGGTTGTTCTTTAACCATTTTGGTTGGGGAAAATGCACTGCTATTCCTGGGTGGAAGAAGAGAGGCTTTAAATTCTCAACAATTCATGTGGGCACATGGGATTGAAAAGATCATAAATTATCTATTAGATATCTTCTACTGCTGAAGTTCCTTTAAGTATACATAAACTTACTCCAGGAAAACAAACAAAATCAGACTCTATAGCTCATTTCTCCTTACACTAATTATTTCAGTTTGAAAGTATGGTTTGTCAATGTCTTACCTAAGTTAAACTATTAAGAGACACACTGGCCTCCATGGTAATTTTTAGTCATTTTTTTAATTGCCACTTGAAAGGGTAAGCCTTTATTTTAGCAAACGGTTTCAGAGGTTTCACCCTATGATTGGCTGGCTCTATTGTTATTAACCTGTGTAGAGAGAGCATGATGGAGCAGAGATGCTCATGTCACAGTAGTTGGGAAGAAAGAGGAAGAAGGATGAACAGGGGCTGGGAACAAGATTCATCCTTCCAAAGTACACCCACACTGACCCACTCCCTCCAACTAGGTCCTACAGTCTGTAGTTTGTATCACCTCTCCATAGTCTATTCAGTTATGAACCCATAAATGAATCAATCCATTAATGATATAAAACACCTCATGATGCAATCATTTTCCAAAGCCCTACCTTTGAACTTGTTTCATTGGCACCAAACCTTCAACAGTTGGTCTTGGGGTGATTTTTCAGGTCCAAACTATAACAACAATTTTCTTTAATATCCCCAAAAGCCAAGAGCAATAAACAGGAATTTTAATGTTTCTGCTTCTTCTATAGGAAAATAATGTATAGTTTAATGTTGTACACAAATTGTGCATCTCTAAGATTGCTCTTATTGCCTGCACTTTTGATGGTTGTCTCCTCCTACCATGCTATATGAGTGGAAAAAAGAGGCAGTCGACCTGAAATTTCACAATATGTCAGAGTATGTAGCCAGTAATGTCTACTATTATATTTGCTGTAATCCTCACAATAAGTAATGAAAGACAAATGTTATTGACAATTTTAGAGCAGAAAGAAATAACACAGAGAAGTTCATCCATCTATTTGCTTACAATACTACAACTTAATAAAGCAAAGTCAAATTCAAGTCAGACCTTTTGTTTCTGAAGTTCATGACTCTTTCCTCTAAAACAGTACTTATTTGAAGGACTTTGAACAAATGATACTGTATTGTTGTATACCCAGCAATAACATTTTGCTTCATGCTGTGTCAAATGACTATCTTTGTGATATATAAAACAACATGACATAAGTGTCATATAGTCATTTTAAAATATTTTTAAAGCCTCCACAAAATTGCTTTTCATAATTTCAACTGTGAATAATGACAAGAGAGTTAACTCTTGAAGTGTTAAATTATATGTGTACCCATGCTGTGTGTATATTCATATAAAATCTATTTTGTATGAAATAGATAATACATAGATCTAATATTTTTCAAATGCCATTGTTTTCACTAGATTGAACTGTCATCTGCTCCAATAACATGAAACCCTTATTTTACTGCAGTATCACAAACAGCCACACTCTGTTTTTTCTGACAGGCTGTATTTTTATTTTATGCTTTATTCTTGAAGCTTCAGTAATTGATACCAGTTCTGTTCTAGACAATATGTTCAACACAGTGGGGTAAACATTTTTTTTTCTTGTAATGTAGTGCAGAATTTCAGGTGATAGAGTTCTAATATAAACTTTATCTCCACTCATAACTCAGAAGCTCATAGAATACCTTGATAGTTGGACAAACATGTTAGATTTCAGTCATAAATTGCCATACTTTGTATCCATAAATGCATTTGTATTGGGGAAGTATATTTTCTTACTTATGTTTACGTTTTTAAATATTGTCGTTTCTGCTTTAAGTCTCCTTCAATTCTTTTAATTTTGTACATGTATATACACATGTGCATATAGAGTTTATTTCAGAATATTATTTAATCTGAACAAATCAGTGTTTGTGCTAGATTTGTAGAAAGATTATTGATCATATTTTTGAAGAACAATACCAGGATCGAATTCAGGGGCAGTTGACCACTAAGCCACATCCCCAGCCCTGTTTTGTATTTTATTTAGAGACAGGGTCTCACTGAGATGCTTAGCGCCTTGCCTTTGCTGGGGCTGAATTTGAACTCACTATCCTCCTGCCTCAGCCTTCTGAGTCACTGATATTATAAGCATGTGCCACTGTGACCACAATTACCACTGTGCCTGGCAATTGATTATATATTTTTAACTATTATTTTATTCACTCCAGATCTTTAGACTACACATCATCTGTGACTTTATTTTTGTTACTCCATCTCTATGCCTGTGAAAAGGTATAACACACAAATGTAAACTGAAAAAGACTTTGAATGATACACATAAACTGAGATTACATGAAATTAAAAACGTGTTTGTAAAAATGGACATTATTTTCCCATTTATACCTCTTTGTATATAAAATGTAAAATTATCAACATATTTGTATTTCTATATTTAAAAAAGCTATAACAATATTTGTCAAATAATTTCTACTCAACAAATAGAATTTCAGTTTGTGTAGCCAGAAGCATATACAATTTGGAAAATCTTCCAAAGAAAAAATAAAATATAAAAAATGCAAAACTAAGTATGAAAGTGAATTTACTTATAATTTTAAAAAATTACCAATTATGTGATTTCAAAATCCAAAAGCACAAAAATTACCAAATTCAGAAAAAAATATGTAATATCATATAGATACTTATCAAAATATCTATAAAATCTTAATTTTGGTTGTACATTCTCTGATCATTTCTTCATATTTAGCAGTTTTGTAATTTTTACTAATGTAGAGAACAGAAAGATAATGCAGTCTTACCATATAATGGCTTTTTTTTTTAATTGGTGAAGATGATTCTCTGATGATTGCAATTCACCTGTGATGTGATGTAATTTTTTGGATTGTTGTCAAATTTGAGAAACCTTTTATCAGGTTTATTTCATATATTCTGGTAGCATTTGAGAATATTTTATGTATTCTTAGGTAATGACTGATTTATATTCAGTAGTGTTTGAATTAATACACATTAAACCATTTGTTGTCTATGTATTCTTATTGCAGTGGCTTGTTATGAATATATTATTTTTGTACAATGTAGAAAATATTCATTAACTGGACTATCAAACTGTACAAGCCTCTACTTTACTTCAATTCACAATGTATTTTCCACTTGATGAATTGCTGATTTCACAATGACCCAAGAAATACGTTGCAAGGCATGTCTCATTGCTAGAATAATTTCTACTACCTACATGTAATACTGGCAAAATTGTTTTATTGTATGGTCCATTTATAATTACATATCCTGTTTATCAAATATAATCCTAACAAATTTGCTAATTTGGCTTGGTGTATAAGAAAACTCATGCTGCTTACAATTGCTCATGCTTAATAGTTAGAAGAGTTTCTCCTATTTTTTTTTCTAGCTTTGTACATTTCAAACCTTGATTTTCCTCCCCTTTTCACATACCTCTGATGCCTGCTATCAGGCAGGAGATATGTCATATTGTGATTCAACATCCGTCCCATCTTCTTAAGGACAAAATTCTAAGTTAGTTTGCAGACTGTATACTGGCCAAGGCTTTCAGGAAAGCCATTATTACACTTTCATGTCTAAAACATTTCACATGAATTCTATGTCTAACAGTACCTAACTCTCAAGAAGATTGCTGCAAACTATAGATTTCCATCTCATGAAGCAAAGGTAGGTTACATTCCCAACTGAATTTCTTTTTAGCAAAATCTTCCAACTAAGTTCACTTCAATGATATTATAGACATGGGGATATGTAATGAATATGAAGACTAAGTAGAAGGAATCAGGGATCTTCATTAACTACAGATTCCTATTTTTTTTTTCCAAATTTTGCAAAAATGCTATTGACTAGAACACATTGCCAGAGCTTTTTTACAGAGCTTGAGGTATGGTTCTTTTCTTTTCTTTCTTTTATTTTTTAAAATACTTTTTAGTTGTCAGTGGATATTTGATTAATTAACTAACTAACTAACCAATTAATTCATTAATTTATATGCAGTGCTGAGAATTGAACCCAGGGCCTCACACATGCCAGACAAGTACTCTATCACTGAGCTCAAACCCCAGCCCCAAAGTGTGCTTATTTTCCTTATAAAATTAATTCCAGAGCTGTTTTCCATACAATCTATTTCATTAAATCCTCATATACTTTTTATCTATAACTAGATGAGAAGCCTAGGAGCAGCAGGTGAAAAAAACAAATTCAAGGAATAACAGACAAAATGTTAGAATGACTTTTGGTACACAACAGTGAAAATAAATGAATCATCCCTGCATTCGTCAACACAGATCAACTTAAAAGAATATAATATTCAGTATTAAAAATAAGTTGTCGAAGTTTGCAGACAATATGATTTCTCTCATGTAAATTTCTCTCTCTCTCTCTCTCTCTCTGTATCTCTCTCTCTCTCTTTCTCTTTATGTGTGTGTGTGTGTGTGTGTGTGGGTGTGTGTGTGTGTGTATGTGTGTGTGTAGAAAGCATGATAATGAAAGTGATGACCACTCAGTGGTGACCAGGTTGGTGGGGGAAAGGGAACGGAATCACAGCACAGCATTAAGACACTTCAAAGGTAACAATGGTGTTTCTTTCTAATGCATTCTGAACATATTTAAAATATCTTAAACATTAAAAATTTATTTAAAACATTTGACAAATCTCAATGGGATTTGAAATATCTAGGCAGTGGGACAGTTTCAGGCTGAGAAAAACAAATCCAAATAAATGGAGATAGGAGGAGCATATCCAGGTGAAATTAAAGACTGAAAAACAGTTTTAGGCTTGGCTATTTTTATTATGAGGTTGGATTCAAAAACAGGCACATCTAAACATAGGTCAAGTTTTGAAAGAATGGACTACTAAAACTCAAGTGAGGCAAAACTACTGATGACCTGTGTTCCAGTTGAGTTAAATGTCCACAGTGAAAGGTACTCAATACCCTCTGTGCTAAATAACAATGGTATACAAGTGGTGCTGTTGAAATGGCAGGTACCCAAGGGCAAGCTAAGCAGCTGGGGATGACTGCTTTGTTTGGCAGCATGTCAGTTGTTTTCAGAAGATATATTACAAATTTTTACTAGGGGCCAAAAATTTACCAGGCTCTATACTAAGATATGGAACAAACAGCGACATGGATCCTGTGTTTTTGTTTTTCTTTTTTTTTTTATTTATATATGACAGTGGAATGCATTACAATTCTTATTATATGTATAGAGCACAATTTTTCATATCTCTGGTTGTATACAAAATATAGTCACACCAATTCGTGTCTTCATACAAGTACTTTGGATAATAATGATCATTACATTCTACCATCATTTATAACCCCATGGATCCCGTGTTTTCAGTAACTTAAATTGTCTTGCCAGAAAAATGTTCCTTAGGCGAGAAAGAAAAAGACCAAAACCTATAGTTTTTGAAATACAGGCACATATGAAGAAATCTACCTTTACAAAATTGCTTTATGGGTAGAGAGCCTAATTATAGGAGAGTTATATTGCTAAAAACTCATCAAATGGTGACTTGGAATTTAAGCTAGAATTGTGGGCATTGGTGAACTCTGGTAAGAAAATTAAACAACAACAAAAAAAATAAAATATAAAAACCTCAGCAAGATGATAATTGAAGGAGGAAAATTTCATTATCATGTCCTAAAAAGAGAATAGGCTTATTTTGTCTCAGATTACAATAAAGTGGAACAGTTTGTCACAAAATGTAGAGAAGATTTAAGTGAGTTGTGCTGCTAAGATTAGTTACACATACCCATATATGTATAAATGTGTGTGTGTGTGTGTGTGTGTGTGTGTGTGTGTGTACCAATGAAGGCAGGGACAGGAAAATTGAAATAATGTGGCAACAGTGCATTTAAACAAACTTGGTTTAAAAAAAATGTAAACTTGGTTTGCATTAAAGATTAAAAATCAATTTCATAGGTATTATAAGTAAAAAGACAGGCTTAGAAATATTTCATGTACAATGCATCCCACTTGACCAATAAAAGGCACTTACAGGATATCAAACCTTTGTTCCTTAGTTCCCTCCACCTAGGCTATTTTGGTCTCCACCAAAGCCCACAGCACCACCAAGGTACCCTTTCCTCTAACCACAGTTATGCTCACTGAGTGACAGTGGCCATTCTTTCTCTTGGCCTGTCAGGCAAAGTGGAGGTGAGAGCTTCTCTCTGTTGTAGCCTGAAGGCTTCATTTCCTGTTGGTCATTCATAACTCCTCACAGTCTGTTTCTTTGTTTTGTTTTGTTATTTGAGTTGTTTTGCTTTGTTTCCTTGGAACCAAAGATTGAACTCAGGAGTGCTTAACCACTGAGGTATGTTCCAGCCATTTTGAATTTTTATTTTTAGATAGGGTATCACTAAGTTGCTTAGGGCCTTGCTAAGTTACTGAAGCTGACTTTGAGCTTGTGATCCTCCTGCCTCAGCCTCAGCTCAGGCATTTGCCACTATATCCACCTTCCTCACATTCTGTAATGGACTCTTTATTAAATGCTCCTCAATTACAAGAAAATTTTGCTTATTTTTACTTTCATTTCACTTAGTAAAAGACAAAATTATTTTCATGATCATAATCATCCAGTGCTAAAACAGCAGCCATTTGAGAAAAATGCATACCCTTCTATTGATAATCACCAAGCAGAGGCCTGATTATATTAGGGCTGTCTGAAGAATACTCCCATAAGAGGTGGAATGTGAACTTCCTTAGTTCTCAGATCTCTTGTTAATCTAAGCACTGTGTTATATGATATGATATAAACTGATCCTTTTGAGAATAAAAGCCAATTCCAGGAAACACTTTTGCAAGTTCAAGGATATCAGAATACCTCATCTTTTTCAGTATCATTTTTACTCTTTCAAAAAATAAGCTTACTAAATCACACTTTATTTGAAGGAAATAGCAAGAGGTAGAAGACACTCAGAACTTTGTGGGTATTAAGAGAAAGAGAGAGAATAGACCTAGTGTTTTTTCCACTCTATCCAAAATCAGTAATTTCATAAATAGTTTTTATATATTTATCACTTTAACTGTGATTTTATAAAATTTGAATTTCAATTATATGTATTTTTCCTTTTATGTAAACAATGGACTTCCTTGTTCTATTTTTTTTTAAACTTTGTAAACCTCAAGTGCCAAATCCAAGAAATAGAAAGTAAAATATGTTTTGAACAAGTGTATTTCTACCCTAATGATTTAAGAAGAAACTTGCCTTATTCTGCTGTCAAAAGCAGCATTCTTTTTCTGGGTCTATGCTGTGAACTTATGCAAGAATTCAATATCACCTAAATCACAGGGGCATGCTGCCATCATGTAGAAAATCATATTTTATATAGTGGTGCTTTTTCTCAGGAAAAAAGTGAGAAAGCAATGAACTTTCCTTACATGCTGAGTGTCTTAAGTAATGCCATTGGTCATGGGGATCAGGATAAGCCTTGTTGCAGTTATAAAGCTATCAGCTTCTCAACCATCTCAAGGGTCAAAAATCAAGACCAGGTAGGTGCCTCCACCTCCCCAAATAGGGTGGAATTTCTCCTTTTGTGTCATGAAATGCATCTCCAAGTTATTTGGAATTACAACCTTTTAAACTAAAGTATCTCTCTTCATTATTTAACTCTGAGGCCCTGAAAAGACAGTCTTTCGTGCTATGTTCTCTGTGTTAATTTATGATTGGCATTCTGATGGAGAGCTGTCAGGTGGCCTTCTTCCTCTCTTCTTTGTCTACAATGATTTATTGGTAAGAGGAAGATGCAATTGCAGTGGCAACTTTTTCCATTAAGGCTACATAGACATAGTGCACACAATTTCCAATGATTAAACAGAATGCAGCTGACAGACTGCTGGTCGGCAGGCTTTCATTACTGAATCATAGAGAGGAGATGACACAATTTTTAATGGCATTGGCTTTTTCTTTCTTGGATATTTAGGTCACAAGTGAGTATGGTTTTGGCAGCTCCAACCTTATCCCCATTTAGACATATAAAAATCTTCTAATTTTAGACACCCCCAATGCCAAAATTGATTGGCAGCTTTAGTTTCAGTGTGATGGATGATCAAAATGAGAGGTCGGTTACAAGTCAAGGCTATTGTTAGAGATGCACAGGCAAAGCTTCCAGTACTTGATCAAACATTACCTGCAGAGAATAAATATTATGTCTAATTATTATTCACAGAAGTAAATAGATCAGATGTATTTTAGCAAACAGATAAGCAGGGTCAGATTAAGAATAGGGCATTTGTCTACTCTTATTTCTCGGTCTATTTTTGTTTCTGCCTAAGTGCTTTTAGTCACTGGCAGAGCCAACAAATGTCTTGGCCTAAGATTGAGAAAAACAGAATTTAGGAGCACATTTCTGTGGCCATTCAATTTGATTTGACTCAAATCAAGTTAATGCGATATGACTTTAAATCACAGGAATTGAATTCAGTGTAAGTGATCCCTGGGTTCCTCTTGATGCTTGATCTCCACTACTCAACAAGCCTATACTGCAAAATTATAGATATCTAACTTTTAGTGGCTTTTCTTGAGAACTTGAACTAATGTTTTGGACTTACTACAGCTACAAAATGACTTTCTCAGATACTTAATTCCCCAGAATGTTTCCAGTCAACTGGGCCTTTTTGTTTGCATCAGGGTAGAAAGATAGAAAGATCAACAGAAAAGATTTTAAACATACAAAAATTTTAGAAATTATAATTTAAAAATATGATCAAGTCAATCTTTCTAAGCATCTATCATGTAATTTTTTTTCTGATAGGTACTAAAATAATGGATAAAAATTTGAATTAGATAAACAGTTTCTTTCCTAAAAGAACATTAATGCTCTTGGTATAAAAGAAAATGTTATAATTTCCTTCAAATGTATAACTCAGAAGCTGTACTATTACAGAGGAGAAAAAAATTATTTTCACAAACGTACAGCATCTCTCAGTATTATGGAAAAGTTTAAAAAGAAAATAGACTTGAGATAAGCCCAAAGAAATTAAAACATGTAGGTTCACTAGGGTGATTACAATCTAGGAAAGGTATCCAGATTGCCATAATTAACTGAGATTCTTGGGGAGTAATGTATATATGTGTATGATTATGGGCTCCTTTGAGAAAGGTTTTTCCATATCAATTCATCCAAAGAGGCACAAAGTTTAACACTGCAGTTATTTCCTTCAAAGAATTTATTAATCTAAGAAGTTGGTAAACAAAGCCATGTCCTTTCTAGAATATCATAAGCCAAATACATAGAATTAGACTCAGTGGAAGTGAGATTTACAATTTTAATTCTCTTTTGATAAAATATGGGTGGACAACTGAAAAATATTTTAAATAAAAAAGGGGGATATGATTCCAGGACCCATATAATTAGGACAAAAGAAGAATTTATGATTCAAATTTAACACATTTTTATTGGGTTAATAAAGAATGAACTCTTATGAACTATGCTGTGATTCTTTCTGTCTGGGAGGAAACAAAGCCATACTTAACCAAAGGTATTGCATAGCCATAAGCACATTTTGAGACTTTGGGCTCCCAGTTAAGCTATATCAGGACAGAAAAAGTATAGGAAAATAAATTTAACTTAATACCAACTTGATGAAATATATATATTTCCCTGTGCCTATTTTAAAATTAGCTCCATTAGACTAAATACTTCTATAGAAGAGAGAACAACTAGTGGGGTTAACACAAGTCAATTTACATGAAAACTGGAATGACCCAATAAATGTAAGGTCAAAGATGACATCACATCATTCTAGAGAACCAGTATTTAGTATAATAATCTTAATTATTCCTAATAATCTAGATAGTTTAGTCTTGAAGCTGGCTATCACCTTACACAGAGTTTAGGGAAAGTATAAAGAAATACCCCAAGATGGGGGTTAAGGGTTGGAATGAGAATATTAGAGAACAGAACAATGATCAATACTTGGCTCTTAATTAAAAAAAAAATATTGAGCCTAAGTTAAATGCAGAGTAATTTGTGTAGAGGAAAATTAACTTAGATGGCATTTGTTTTGAACCTGCTGCCAAGACTTCCCACTATGGATAAACTCTTTAAATATGGGTACAAGGACAGATTTTGTAAAGGAAATATTAGACGCACATACATCAAAGTAGAATGACTTGAAGCGGGCTTACTGAGTTACATGCAGACGTTAGATGAGAGAGAGAGAGATCATATGACACTTAGGGTCAGCATTCTTAGGATAAGGTCACACCATAGCAGAGGAGGCTGAACAGCATCAACCAGAAAAGGTCTGGCAGTATGGAACCCTCAAATGCATACTACCCATCCTTGAGGACCAGAGAAGTACTAAAAATACTGTCTTGGCATAAGCTTGCCTCAGCCAAAGGCCCCAACCTGAGAAAACAATATGGACAGGAGAAAAATCATAAATAGGATGGTTCTTATCAGAAATGCCCAATAAATAATTTAAATAATTGTTCTCCTAGAAGTTACTGTTTTTGTTTTCTGCATGTTTGAATTTTGTGGAATCTCTCAGTCTCTCTCTCTCTCTCTCTCTCTCTCTCTCTCTCTCTCTCTCTCTCTCTCTCTCTCTCTCTCATTCTTCTCATTGTATTCCTGACCCATATAAGCTCAAGGAGAAAAAAATTTTAACCTGGAACACTTCTGTCAATCAGGGAATTCCAAATTCCCATATTCATAAAGATAATGGAATCCCCCCCTCTCTCTGTACACACACACACACACACACACACACACACACACACACATACACACACACACACTGAATAAATTAAATATTAATCATATCTACTTATTTGAATTAAATACTTATTCATATCCTTTCATTCTTACCAAGTGTAGGACTAGGGTTGTGACCCAGGATAAAATGCTTATCTGGCATGTGTGAGACCCTGTTTTTTTTCTTACCACCATACACACACACACACACACACACACACACACACACACACACAAGCAACAATTTATTTTTACTATTTGCCAAACACTGAAGTTAGCATCATTCTGATTTTTTCTATATTTTATTTTATATTTGGTACCAGGGATTAAAACTGGGAGCACTTAACCAATAAGCCATTTCCCCAGCCCTTTTTATTTTTTATTTTGAGACAGGGTCTTGCAAAGTTGCTTAGTACCTCATTAAGTACCTGAGGCTACTTTTGAACTTGTGATTCCTTGCTTCAGCCTCCTGAACTACTGGGATTATAGGTGTGTGCTGCCATACCTGGCTTGATTTTTCAATATTTTAGAAATTATATTCAAGGTATTTATTTTGCAATGGCATCCTTTTTCATTTCTAATTAATATCATATTATAATTGAGCATAGCTTTTCTATGCATCTACTATGTGAAAGTTGTCTGATAGCATTTGGTAGGTGCTAAAAATTATGCCAGGCATTAAGTTTCCAGGCATTAAGTTTCCAAGCATGAAACTTCTTGTCTTTAAGGAGCTTCAATTCTAAACTGTGCCTCTTAATAACTGAAATTAAGTGGAGATAGGAATTGAAAAGAAGACAGAGAGTTTACAAGAGCCTCCCTATTTGGGGCCAAAAGATTTTGTCTCTTTTTCTCTTTTGTCACTTATCAGTTACCTAGCATTTTTTTCTGTGGACTTATTGCCTTTTGGCTACAGTTTCTTCTTTCAATAAAGTTCATCTTAAGACTGAGAATAATGTCTACATAAGATACCTATAGATTAATTAGTTTATTGTTAATTAACAAATGAATTAAAGGAGTTGAAAAGCTTTAGATTCTTAATCAGTAGACCTGAATTCTCATTGTAGATCTATGCCTCAAAAGTCAAATGTAGTTCGAAAATATCTAAAGATGGCACCTGCTAATTTCCATTCCTTGGTTATCCAATCACACACCACTCTAGCACTACTCTGAAGGGATTTGCCAATGTAATTAAAGTTTTAATTTAGTTGACCTTAAGATATGATCATTGTAATATTTACCAAAGCTTGTGAGAGCCTTGGAGTTTTCTCTGACTAGTGGCAAAATGGTAAGTCGGAATTTTGAAATATGAGAAGGTTTCAACAATGCTATTGCTGATTTTGAAAGCAGAGAAGTCCACTTGCCTTTGAATGTAGTTGCACTAGAAGTTAGGACCTAGGTTCTGCAACTATGAGAACTGAATTCTTCCCCCAATATGAATGAGCTGGGAAGTAGAATCCTTACCAGAACTTTCAGATAAGATCCCAACCAGTCTTTCAGTTAACATGTGAGTGTTGTCTAAATTTGTGTAATTTGTTATACAATACTAGAAAACTAATACACTGAGCAACCTTATTGAAGGAAGTTAGAAGTGCTGGGAGTAAATTTCCTCATCTACAAAATGGGGTTAATAATAATTTTCACATGGGGCTGGCGCTGTGGCTCGGTGGTAAAGCTCTTGCCTTGCATATGTGAGGCACTGGGTTTGATCCTCAGCACTACATAAAAATAAATAAAGTTACTGTGTGTTTATCTACAACTAAAAAATAATTTTTTTTAAAAAAAATAATAATGTTCACAAGGTTTTTGTGATAACTGGGATAAAGTGAGGGCAGATGCTTCTGAGAGACTGAAATCCAAAGCAAGGTTATTATCAGAAATAATAAACCATCATTAGGGCACATGTCCATGATAAGTATGTGACTAATTTTCATACTGCACAGTCCTATATTCCATCCTCTTCCCATTCTGGGGTCCTTTGTCCAAAATTCCCAAGTCTCTCAGTTTTTTAAATTAAGGTTTCTATTTCTTTAAGTGCCTAACAAGTGTATGTTAAAAATTTCAACACCCTTTCCTCCTTCCTTAACAAAAAACAAACAAAACCAAACAAAAACAAACAAACAAACAAAAAACAAATACAACAGCATCTTCTCCATTTGTATTTCCATTCATTTAGTTAACCACATCATCCTGGTAATCTGCATCTTAGACAGATTAAGCTAATACAATTATGAATAGATCAGTTAACTCACGAGAACCCCCTTACTTGCACAACAAAATGTGGGCAGTTCTCAGTGCATCTCCAAGTGGAGATCTGTCATTCTCACACCAATTGTGTGGCATTTTTCTCTTTGAGTGGACATCGCAGTTCTTCAAGTGTCCTTGAGTGTAGTGAAGAAATAAACAAAGAGAGAAGCATGTTGATTGACTGTTCTGGGATGAACTACACTTGAGTATAATTTGAATATTGGTTTCTTGCCTTCATGTGAAAAGTACACCATTTGGTAACCTTGGCAATGTTATTATTCTGACACTATTTCATAAATATTATATTATACTTTGTCTCACAAAACAGCATACAAGTTTTATTATTGTAAATGTTGACTCAATCTGTTTTAGCATAAAATTGGAAAACTGGAAAGTGGTAAACATATGGATAAAATCGTGTTCATATTGAGCCAAAAATGTTGATCCTGCTTCTTGAAATGAAACAAAATGATTCTCAGTGAGGATCCCATTCAGGACAGCCAGTTGACTTTATTCTTGTTCAACAGTGCTTTTATTCATATCTGTTATTTCTGACAACACGAGACTAATTCCACTTAATCCAAAAGAATTTTTGAATTCGTGTGTGCTGAACTTATATCTCAAATATGAATAATACATCTATTTCCAAAGCATGCACTAGAAATAACCCTCTAGAGAATGAGGAGCAAATGTTGGACCATTTGTATTTTCTCTGCTTAAATTAATCTTGTATCTGTAACTTTAAACAGTCTCTAAATGAGAACAAAATATCTAAGTGCCTTTAGAATGTTAAGTCTTAACTAAAATATTCATATCCTTTCCCAGATGTCTCTCGATATTTTCAGAAGCTCTGTCTGAGGAGATAGAGATATACTTTTAAAATCTCTATGACCTGTAGGACTGCAAGTCCTTTTGAGATTGGAAAGTTATGCCACAAAGAAGCAGGCACATATAAAGAATGCATAGACAGCTGGCCTGTACTATTTGCCAATTACTCTGTCTGAGATTGCAGTCTGGCCTTCATGTACAGCTTTGCTGTGCCTGATATTATCTTTGATAGTGTGACAGTTTTGAAAAAGTTGGCCTAATAGTCAATTAAATTTCCAACTGTGAGAACTCATTGATTTGACGAACTTACATTATATCATTGAGCTTATTCTCTGACTTATTTCACAGTTTCTTGCTGATTGACAATCATTAATTCTGTGTATTATTAAATTCCCTCTGGCTGCAGACTCAGTTTTCCAATTTGGAGGAGCCTAACTAACCCCAGAAAAGCTAGGACTCAGGATTCTCCTGGTTGATATTAGATAGGAGTGTATAATTATGATGTGAAATATATGAAGGCTAGAGAAAATGGTAGAAATATTCCTCTTTGAACATTTATGGTTCAGTGAAAGAAAGGGTACAGAAACCTTTCAGTATCATATCACAGAATTTTTTTTCTGAAATTAGATAGTAATTAATAGTTTTTCATATAATTTTAATAAGTTTGCTTCTATCTTATGGTTTCTTTCCTTGTTTATACAGATGAAGCAAAGCGTATGCAAATGTATGCAAAGTGTCAATTCCTGGTGACCCTGAAATTGTGAAAGGCAATACTGCATTTTATTTTTCTAGCATTTCAGCTACATTGACTGTGTGAACCAAATTGGGATAAATATGAGCTCAGGACTTCTCCAACTGCTATCCATATTTCCTATTATTTGGAATGTAAATGATAGATTAATTACATCTATTATAAGTGAGAAGGAGGATGCTTTTAATCTCTTTGTATTGTCCCTCCATAGCTGAGTAGCTGCTTACATTTTCATTGAAAGAAGCACCTTCCACATTAGAGAATATTTTCCATGATAAAGGGGAATCACATATAAGAAAACAAAAGTAACTTTGACTCCTGTTTAAACCATGTAGAAAACATTAACCCTGGATTGTTTCATAGACTGCATATTCACATAATTTCTTTATTAAAAATGTATTGTTGATAGAGTAAATACTAATTCCTTTTAAGACATTAAAACTCTTTTCATAAACCAGAGCAACTCTAACATAGATGTTTTTTCAGGTCCTTACCTACCACTTATTCTAGTTTTTGACCCATTTGTTCCCTTCTGTTCTCCAAATGCCTCAATTACTTTGGACTGTTTTCCTCATGCCTCTGTTAGTGGTTTTCTTTTGATCTGTCTTCCTTTCTGCTCATCTTTTCCCTGTTTCTGTATGTAATGTTCTTTTACCTTTCAAGATCAAATTTACCTGCCACAATCCATCTGAAGCCTTCTCTAATCCCTCAAGGCAGAACTTCCTGTGTGACCACATCTTTCCTATAGACATCTTATTGTCAGGATGACTCTGTGTCATCTACAGTTGCCATTTTTTTTCTGGCTAATCTTTAGATGGGAATACTCTTTTAGGTCCTGGATTGTGCTTTATTTATCTTGTGTACCTATCTATATTATAGTGCAGAAGCAAACCCATCCTA
This sequence comes from Ictidomys tridecemlineatus, assembly GCF_052094955.1. Lineage (NCBI taxonomy): Eukaryota > Metazoa > Chordata > Mammalia > Rodentia > Sciuridae > Ictidomys > Ictidomys tridecemlineatus. The sequence continues at coordinate 57,334,276 of NC_135487.1, forward strand.
ACAGCAAAATATGAGAGCCAAAGGCACTGTACGAATAGCACAATGGTTTATTGATCTTCTATGTCATAGTCCAGCTAGCTTGAGGGCTGTAGGCTGTGAAGTCATTAAAGGGCCAAGGGATTTCTCATTCCATTTTTCTGCCGCCCATTTCTGGAGGGTGATTCTCATCCACGTTGTTGAAGGTGGCTCCTGTCTTCATTACGTTCAACAAGAGATATCCCAAAAGTTGTATTCAGTATGCACGGAACATTTGTGTTTACATTCATTGGTTTAAATTCAATCTCAGGGTACTAATTAATTACAAACCAAGGTAGGATGTGTCTCTAAATCACTGGTTATTGCTGAAGATTGGATCTGGATATCACACCGAGTCTTAGTCTTAGTCCCCATTTTGTCAAAGTTCACAGGTGGAGAGGTTGGGAAAGTATTTGGATTATGAGGGCTCTGACCTCATCAATGGATTAATCTTTTGAGAGATTCAAAAATGAAATGACTGTTGGGAGATGGTGAAAACTGTAAGAGGTGGAACCTAGTTGGAGGTAGTAGGTCCTTGAGGACTTGTCATGGGAACTATGTCATGAGCTGAGCAATTTTCTCACACCATGATGTTGTACCACACATCAGGCCCAAAGCAGTGAAGTTAGGCAACAATGGACTAAAACCTCTGAAATCATGAGCAAAAGCAAAAATAAACCTTTCTTCCTTTAAGTTGTTTTCCTCAGGTACTTTTGACATGGCAACACAAATATAACTAACAAAATCTAACTCCCCCCAAAAAATCATCTTTGTGTGGAGGTCTGAATATTACTTCTAGAAGGAAGAACAGAATAATATATGCAATTGAATGATTGGCTGTTTTTCCCATTGTTCCTAAGCAAAAGATTTGGCATATGCTAGAAGGTCAATGAGCACTATTAAATGAGTGAATGCAAATGCATTGAGAATTGGCATATAAAAGAAATATCTTCCAGATATTAAATGAATATTAATGAAAGAACAGGCTGTAGTTCTACAGCTTAGAATTTCCATTGTTTTGACTGAGACAATTTTATTATTATGATACATTTCACTGGGACTCATTTTTATCTCTGAAACTATTGGTGCACAATAAAATCTCTCAAACCAGAAAACTGAATTTTCACTGTGTGTATGACCTACTTTTAACAACACATTTCATACTTCATAGCACAGTAGGCATCTTGTGTTTAACATTTTGAATGTTATTTTAATCTTAACTCTAGTAGAAACTTAATTTTTTTTCTCAAAGTGAAGGTCAGAGATATAGCAAAAATCTAGAGATTTTTGAAAATCAAATAATGGGCCAATAATTTATTTTCTTTTTTTTTGAAAATGAAACAATTACTTTGTAAATTTAGTTATGTATTAGCTATATACATTAACCAATTATTTATTATTACTAAGAATGACTAGTTATAGTTACATGAGCATTTATAAACAAAAGAAATATCTATATTTTATCCTTATTAAGATGACTTTTAAAATCTCTATTTTTTTCTGTTTTGATGGAGCTAGTTGAGGAAGTCAATGAAGCAACTTTGTTCTTGAAATTATTTCATTATTAAATAAGATCAAAACAAATTCGTGAAATGCAATATCTGTAAACACTAGATGGAGCTCTCTATTACTAATGCCAATACTAATACTAATATGTGTGTGTTGGTGTGTGAGTATGTCTGTTCACTCATATATACTTAAGAAGGAACCTATTCTATAGATATTTTTGAACTCAAAATGTAAATATGGAATCTAAGTATGTCACAGCATTGTTAAGTAAGCAGTGTTTCTTGTCAAAGATTAGATTAACAAAATGACAATCCTAAAATATTTTCCAAGCACACTCACCAACCTTGAACTCATGATTGTTTATATGTGATAGCACAAGAACACTAATAAAAAAGAGAAAAAAATGCCTGAAGCATTTTGTTGTTCAAATGACATATACTTTTTGTTCATTTGTTTCTTTTGGTACTGTGAATTGAATCCTGGTGTGCTTAACCACTGAACCAAATCCCCAGCCATTTTTATTTTTTAAGATAGGGTTTAGCTAAGTTGCTTAGGTCCTCCCTAACTTGCTGAGGCTGGCCTCAAACTTGGAATCAGTCCACCTTAGCCTCTTGAGTTGCTGGGATTAGAGATATGCATCACCACATCAGGCAAAGACACATATTTACTATTTAGCTGGAATAGTTAAAATGGTTTGAAAGCATTCTCCATGGTGTAGTAGGTAAAGAATTTTCATTCACATGCAAAGAAATCTACTAAGTAGACAAAATACCTACCTATTTTACCCATTTGTCACCTACAACATAATTTAGAACCAAGCAAGGAATTCTAATATTAATCAATAGACAATCTCAGAATGGAAATTTAACGTCCCAAGACCATATCTGACCCCCATTTCCAAGGAATAGTTGTTAAAATTTTTGTTTTCTAACAAAGATTTTGAATGATTATTAAACATATTTCACCCCTCTCTTCCTTTTTTCCTTCAGATTTTCTGTAGGGAAGCCTCATCCACCTAATCAAAGAGAAGAACACAGGAAAGATTTGGGCGGCAGATTCAAATCTTTACTAACTATCCAAATAAAGAAGATCCTTCCTTTGCTTGATACCCACCCAATATTCTGTTCCCTTTACTTGTTGTAAAATATTTTTTCCAAGTACCTAAGAGTCCAGATAAGGATTAATTTTTCCAGCTTTTTTTTTTCTGGACTGACCATATGTCTAAACTACAACTATGAACTATATATGATGCATATGATCTATATGCTGTGACTCTAAAGAAAACATTTGTGTCCTAATACCTCCAATTACATTTCCTGGGCTAGAACAGAGTTCCTAAATGGCAGAAAATGATATAATAAAGAAGAAACAACAACCCTAACACTGTACATCCACCATATTTAGCTTGGATGATAATCTGAAAGATAAATAAAGTTCTGTATTCTTCTTATTTATTTATTTATTTATTTATTAGTTGTTGATGGACCTTTATTTTATTTATTTGTATGTGGTGCTGAGAATTGAACCCAGTGCCTCATGCGTGCTAGGCAAGTGCATAACCACTGAGCCACAACTGCAGCCCACTTTTGTTTTGGTTTCTCCATGTAACACCACAACTAATACCTTATTATATGTTCCTTTGTTTTAAAAATGATTCTAAAACATTCAATTTGGTTTTATTTTATAAAATTTATTTCCAAATAAAACATAATCTATTTAGTGCTGGGTATTTACTTGTTTAAGTCTATAAAAACGTCAGAGAATATCTAATTTAACTTCATTTATAGAAGAAGAAAGTTAATTACCCCCCCCAAAAAAAATCCCACAAACATATAGTCATTTTAGTTTGATAATTTTTTTCTATGCTGGTTATAAAACAGAATTTGATGTTAGTAAGAATGTGGTTGAGTTACTGTCTGACACTGATTGTGTGTTCATAGGCTAATTAATTTGACACTGAAACCTTAGTTTCTATATCAGTACATTGGAAATATCACCTTTCTTTAAAAATACATGTGACAAATAAATGAAACAATACAGGGAAAACAATCAGTATAGTTGGACAAATCATAGTCACTAAAAAAATACTAAACATCATGAAATCATGATGATTTTAAATAAAGATTTAAATTATCTCTGCCACTTCTATTCCTGGGATTACAGCCAAGGAAGAAGAAAAAAAACAACATAAACCCACCCCAGTTTTAAAACCAGTTAATGTCAAAGCTCTTAAATACTGTTGACTTATGAGTGAAACCAAAAGTCCAGTGGATTTGTTTTATATATTGAACACAGAATTAGGATTATCCTAAATACCCTGATAGTTCAAGAAATCCAATTATTTTCCCATTGTAAACCAGTTGTCATAGTTCTGTATTGGAAAACATAATAACACTCATGTTTTGTTATTTATCAACAACCCTAAGTAGATATCTCTTCAAAGAAATGAGTAAATAGGAAAAATAAAATCAACTTGAAACCTTTATGGGGAAAAAAGATGAGGTACAGAAATAAAAGAATGAAGATTTTAGGGAATATATTTTCTCCAAAAGAGAGAGATCACAAGTAATAGAGGATAATTACTATTTCTTATTAGAAATATAAAATAACATAATATGGGTACTAAATCTATGAAAAAAGATCATCTTTATTCAAAGATCAGAATAGGATAAGAATGAATTACATGTGAAGTAATAGTTTTAAATATCTACAAATTGGTAGTTCTGCTAGAAAAAGAGGAACACAAATTATAAAACTAAATAAAATTAAAATGGTAACTATATTTGTAAAATAATGAAAATAATAGCTTCTAGAAATAATAGAAAATATAAAACAACAAATATCTTTATTACTAAGAAAGGAGAAAACAAAAAAAATTAGTTAACTTGTCTTTCAACTCCCCAAAATAAGAAAAATGAAAACCTAATATAAGGAAAGAAAAATTGATAAAATGATGAATATGAGAGTCATGACAAATTTGAAAACATAAAAATAAAACCAATAAATTAATTCCAGTTATGTTTTTCATACACTTATTTTAAAAAGAACAAAGTTCCACAAATTAAATTGAGGAGAAAATGCAAAATACAAACAAAATAAGAAAACAATAATGGCTATAATAAAAGTCTATAATAATGTCAATAGGAGAAAAAATATGTATTTAGAATGAAACAATATATATCTAGTGTAAAGTTATTTTAGCTCTCTCCTGTTTAACCACCACTTCTAGAGCTTCCATAGTCAGTCCCTGCTCTTGTCCCTTATTTTAATCCAGCCACGTGGGCTTCCTATTAGTTCCCTGAACAATCCAGCCTCTCCTGTGCCTAAGCCTTTGCATTTTGCTCACTTTCTCTGTATTGCTTTCTCCTAGATGTCAAAAAGCTTAACTTTATCCCTTTGTTTTTTGTCCATATTTTATCTTGCCAGAGAAATATTTGATTGCTGTATAGAAAATTAACCAATTAATTGCTGAGCATTCTCCATTTTCTTTAAATAGTTTGAGTTTTTCTCAACACTTATTGCATAGCATATTATGTATTTACTTTTTATTTTTTGTCTGTTCATTCCCTTAAAATGTAAGAAATTAAAGGCATGTATTTATTTAATATTTTACTCAATTTTGTCTCCTCAATATTTGAAATAATAAAAGAAAGAAAGAATTACACTCTTAACTAGCCTGAACATTTCAAAAATATGTTATTTGGAAAATAAAAATTATGATAATTAGTTCTACCAAAAAATAGCAAACTTAAATGTACTAAATTTAAGGAAGCAGGACAGAAAGATTGAGACAGAAAAATATATCTATAATAATTTACAAAGCTATCAGAGAGTATGTTCCTAAATCAGAAGTCACACAACAATGACAGGAAAGAAGCATCCCTAGTAAACTAATAAGATCTATCACTAAATAAGATATAAGCCAAAGAGTAGAGGTGAGCAAGTAGAAGATAAAAGCACTTATTTACAGACAACATGATGGAAGGCAGCCAATAAGATTGTCCAAAAAAGACTCTTGTTGTTTACCTGAGTTGATAAAATAAGCTGTTTTGTGATGCTGAGCTCCTACCATCTTGCATCACAGATTCAAAATTTGTTTGCTCTGGTACCAGGGGATCTGCAGCCCCTTCTTGCCCTGCTCAGAAGAGAATTCACAGTCCTCACAATCTCCATGTGCTATTCAGCCAGCTTCAAAAGACCACCTTCTGTAAACACCAAGCATCTTAACCACAGCATGGTCCCCAAGTGGTTTGCCCTTCTCCAAACCAATAGTCTTTATCTTCATCTATCCTAATAAAATGAAACAAGCAAGCAAAATGACAAGTCTTCATTATATATTGCAGCACCTCTGAATTCCTTTCTAGGATGATACAAAGATTGGAAATGAAGATTCATTTTCTGAAAAGTGATGTGGAAATTTTCCTTATGAAATCAACTCTTTAACTATTATATTTCTGTGGGCATGAGCCCTGATCACTGACTGGTAGTATTCTTAATGGATGTGCTTCTTGTGATTAAATGAGAGGTACTTTAAAACTTGTAAATATTACTTTGGTTTAAATTACTTTAATTTACAACTTAATTTATAAAATTGATCATGTGGAAAACAATGATATTATTGGTACAGCATACTGGCATTATCAAAATAGAATAGAGAATGCTTCTTTAAAAACTATACTGGACTTCATTGTAGGTTCAAGGGATTTATTACTTATTTTTAAATTCTGTTAAATTCAACTATTTTTAAAAACTCATTCTCACAACAGATATTTTTTTCCCAGGCAGTGCTTGAGGCAATGAAGAGTGCATCTTTGGCTTCTGTGGATGTTGTTTGTGTGAGTGGCATGCACATGTGAGCATGAAAAAGGAGGCTGAGATCACTCTTGTTGCCTAGTAAACTGTAGGGCAAACGTGTGTTGTGACCAAAGGAATGTACCATTTTAGCTCTATCTTCCACATTCTTTGAGACCAGTTACATATGTAACATGTGTGTTGACAGAAACCCCAGAACTGCATGGTTTGGAGTTTCTGCTGATGCAGCTCAAGATTCACTGAAAATTTTGGGGGACTTCTTATTAGATGCATTATTAGGCTTGATTATTTGTTTTCCTGCTTCATGATATGTTCAATGTATCTTAAGAACTTTGGAGGGAATTGATGAGAGGAATAAGACCAAATGAATGATTTTGGACTAATCAGCAACACTTGTCTTTCTTTATTTATTTAATGAATGTTTATTAGGCCCCCAACATGTGACAAATACTGTACAATATCTTGTGAATGATTATGGAAAAAGAGAGTTTTGGTAGAATCATTGCCAGCCTACTTCACTGGTACTACTTATTCTTATCCTAACTTTCTTTCTAATTAACTGCTAAATGTTCTTTTTAAAATATTATCTGTGCCATTGAGATCATTTGAATTAACTCAAAGGGTCAAAAAGATGACAAATAAAGCAAACTGGCTTCTTATTTCCCATATGTAAAGAATTTTTTAGTTTTAGCCTTTTGACCATCTCACAATGTATTTAGTACCATAATATTTGGTCATGGGTTATTTCAAATAAACAACAACAACAACAACAACAACAACAACAAAAATCTTTGATGCCCTTACAACTAGCAGTACTAATATCTTTACTACTACTACATTTACTAGTGGAAAACTAACCCGCAAGTGCCTCTAGAGTATGTATTTAAAATCAAAATTCCTATCCACGCCCTTTAAGTCTCAGTTTGATTCAGTGTCTGCTTACCTCTTCTAACTCATCTTTATTTTTTTAATCCTTTCACAGTTTTATTATTCTCTAGCAACAGTTCATCAGTTTGATGTTTTTGTACTTAGAGTTTGGAATGCTGTTCCTCCAATTATTTTTTCAATAGTATTGTTTCACTGTTAATTGATGTATAACAATTAAATATATTTCTAAGAGTACAAAGTGATATTTGACAATATATACATGAAATGATTAAATCAGAATAATTAGTATGTCTGTAAGCTCAAATGTTTACTATTTTTTTGTGGTAAGAATATTGAAAATCCTCTCTCTGAGGTGTTTTGAAATATAGAATGCATTATTATTAATTATGGTCACCTTGCTGTGTGGCAGAACACAGGAATTATTCCTTTCATCCTACTACGATTTTGTACCCATGACCAAAGCCTCCCCTTTCCCTTTCCTTCCATGCTGCCAATGTCTGGTAGCTACCATACTACTCTATATCAGCAAAATGCAAACTAAGACCACAGAGTTGTCACTTCACCCACACATTCCTGTTATCCAATGTAAAACAGATGAAAGATAACAGTGTTGGTGAAGATATGGAAGAAAGGGAAACATACACTGCTGGCGATGTTGCAAATCGGACACACACTTCAGAAAACAGTATGGTGAACCCTCAAAAACCAAAAATAGTACCATATGGTTCAGAAATCCCACTACTGACTAGATACCCAAGTAATAAAAATCAGTTGAAGGTATGTTTGTTTTTCCTCCAATTCTGTATATGGCTACTTCCTTCTCATCATTAAGCTTTGAATTTTGCCAATTCCACAAGTGAGACTTTTACTCAAAATCCTCAGTAAAATAGTGTTCCCTCTTCCTCATGTCTTTACTTATTTTTTTATAAACCTGCTTCTAGAGATTGAAACCAGGGTTGCTTAACCACTGAGCAATATTGCCCCCCCCCTTTTTTTATTAGTTGCTCATGACAATACAATGATCTTGTGTCTTTACTTATTTTATCTTCTCTGATTTCAGTGGTTCTAGAGATTGTCTCTTCCTGGGTGTTTTTATTAATTTATTCATATGTTTACTGTCTTTCTCTTTATTATGAAGTTCAAATCTCTCCAGGGAAAGTCTTGTGCATTTCCATTCTCAGAATCCAGAAAAAGTACCTGACATATATTCTTTTACATGTTTGTTAGTATATCTACTAATATTAATTGGATATTATTCTTTGATTGTTATGTATACATTATTTGCACACTTTCATGTCCTTTTCTCAGCAACTACATTAATATATTAACACATCAATCTCATTTTCCATTGAAAAAAACTGAGGGTTAGAAATACTAATAAATGCCCAAGGTCACAAAACTAGTGTAAATGGAAACATGATTTACAGCTTAGATTATCTGGCTCCTACACATGGTGTGCCAATATGCTACTTACATGGAGTATCTTCACAAAACTTTCAACCTTGATGAGGTACAAAAGAGACAGAAGGAGAGAGAATATTTGCTTTTATACATTTGTAGATTTGTAGGCAGATGGTTGCTACAAATTTAATGATATGACAGTTTCTCTCAATTTTTTTCTCTCCTTAATGTATGAATGTTAGCCATATCCTTCTATATGTAAAATCACAATTATTAATTAGTGGAAATATTTCAAGAGATTTGAAATTAGAAAGAGGTGTGAGATATTGATATTATTTTAATATTTATTATTTAGAGCATTCTTCATATTTTGAAGATGAATTCCAGTCATTAATTATTCCCTGTCACGTTGCCTTGGTTACAATTACTCATAATAACTGAAGCTGTCGGATGCTGCAGGCAGAGCATGAAGAGTATTGGGTCAGATTACCACTGAATTACACAGAACGAAAATCTCATCATCTCTCAGTTCAAAGCTTTCCAAATTCTCCTAAAATGTTATTAGAAACACAGGGCATAAGTAAAATATATATTTGCACAATTTTCTTATAAAAAATATCACTCCCAATTGGTGCCACTTATTCTACACTAGAACACTAGAGCATCTTCACTTTTGTAAGTAATCTAATTAAGTCACATATTCAGACACACTGTACTTTACACACATTTAAAATGAATTTCAATTAGTCTGTTCCTGTTTTAGAAGTATTCAGAAAACAGATCATAAACAATACACATACTACATGATTCCACCATAAGTAACCTGGATATGCAAAGCTAGCAAATTGTACATGATTTAGAGACTAAATTTTGTTTTTCTTTTTTATGGGCTCCAACGCATTTTAAAATCTCTAATGTCTATTGAAAAACTATGCATGCATGCCCAGAAGAAATGAAATTAAAGGAAAACACAATGATAACGTTGTTCATTTTTATATATGTTGAGAAACTTTAACTTCTATCATCTTTTTTTCTCTTAAGTCCTGTTATACAAAGAAATGCAAGGCAGCTGGCTTACAAGTATTAGGTCACTAGCATTGTAATGAAACAATGCTCTATTTCCATTATTTTGTATTAAATTATTTTTATTTCAGAGCTAAGATGTTTCTTTTTTGTTCTACTGCTCATTTCTCACTTAGTGATAATAGTACTGGTACCACCTACCTCTAGTTTATTGTAAAAATGAAATAATCCTGGGAACTCTATTATACCAAATTTTGTTTCTCAGTAGGAACTGATAGTATGTATTCACTATAAGAATGTTATCTGAAAACCTGCTTCAGAATGTTGTAGATATCAGAAAAGATAAATTTTAATATTGTAAGAGCTCAATCAGGGTTCCTATATAAATATCATGGGGAGGTATTGGAATTGAAAATCCTACTATGTGGATGCCTAATTTGTACAGCCATGTGCAAATAAAGGAAGCAAAATTTTCCCATCTTATGCCAGAGTTGGTGTCCTGAGTGTTTGGACAGGAAGCTAACTTGAGGCAGAATGCCAAGAAGGCTATGTTTCTTTGTGCTATTGTGGTTGGTTGTTTCTGAGAATGCTTTTGTTTATAGTCCATCCAACTTATATCTTGTAAAATCATAGCAAAAAATATGTAGTTGCTGATAAAAAAATGTTTCTTCAAAGTCAAGAGTCATAATTAATGTATAGAACATGTCAGCAAGTGGGCTAAGTGAAATTATGGTACAAAACCTACATATTGGGAATGAATGAGAAAGTTATTGACTATATATAACTTATAGAAACTCTGATGGTAAGAGCAGGTTATAAAGTTCTTCAAGGTGAAGCAGGTTTCAGATTTTTGCATCTGAGCATGCTATTACAGTTGCTGGCCAATGATGAACACTGTACACTGTAGAGGTAGTCCTTCTAGCTCCTCCCAGGTTCTAAACTAATAATTCCTCTGAAACCAAGAACAAAATAGCCTCTACTGCCTATCATTTTAAGTCATTCAGAGATTATAGTATATAATCTTTTCATGACTCCTCCTATCTTCTTTCTCTCTCCCCATTTTTTTTCTTGTCTTACCCACAAAATACCTTTTCTTATAAATTCAGCCTCCATAGGCTCTGTATATCCAGAAAGAAAGATTATAATTACTTTGGAGCATGTTGTCTTCTATGTCCTGAAGTAGTAAAGATGGTGGTAAGATTTTTTAAAGTATTAGTTTGTTGTTTTTATAATAATCTTAAGAGAGAGAAGGGTCTTATTCTTTATTTTGTTTAAGTAAAATGATAATCTAGTACTTTCACAAACAGTACTTGCACAACAGTACTTGGCCACAAAGGTTATAATGTCAAATCAATAAGAATTTTCTATGATATATGCACATTTTTTTATTCTGAGTGATAACTAGGAAAAGTCAAAGGAAAAACTACCTGTAAAGTAGCAAATTTCATGATAATTGTGATTCAAGTACTGAATGAATGTTTTAGATTCAATAAAGTTCTTTATAATATTGTATTATCTATTTTTTCATATTATGCCCTCTAAGTGAAACCATTATTGCATTATTGTTCCATTTCTAACAGAATTTGATTTAGTGAGACTTTTTAAAAAGAAATCTTCATTCTTGGTATATATATATATATATAATTTTCTCATTTCAACAGCATTTAAAAGAGATTACTTTGAATTAATTATTTCAAAGGCCAAGATTCCTTATGATAAAATTAATTATTTTTTACAAAATTTCCAGTTATTTCTAACCATGTGTCCATGGACAAGGAAGAAATAATAAACAGGAAAAAGCCCTGATATTTCTGTCCAGTAGGGAAGATGCCCCTGGTAATTACAAGTTTTTCAATATTCCAGTCAATGGAGTTGGAAGAATGCATGAGTCAACCTTGAACATTTGAGCATGAGTAAGTGTCAAGAGAAAAAGGTAACTCATTTCCTCCACAGTGCCATTCTAAAAGTTGCTGCTTTGGACAGTTCCAGAAAGAAAAGAAGAAAAACAAAAACAAAGCAAAAAATAAGACTATTTCATCACTTTTTGCATAAACTAAGTTTAATGATTTTTTTCATATAAAACAGATATATTTTTAAACATTAAAAAGAAGAAAAAGGCAGAACTTTTGTCTGTGGTCAAATGAGAAGAAGTAGACACATCTCTCCATCATATGGTACCTATGTAGCTGAATGACTTGACTAACACAGTGTTGTCTATGCTCTGTAAATTGAACAATAGCAAAATGTGAGAGCCATTTCAAACTGCTGAACTTTGGACAGTGACAGTAAGAATTTATAGTGCTCATGTCTGCGGCTACTCTCCACAAGTTATCAAATGTAAAGGTTTTGCCAGGGTACAGAGAACTGAGAGGACAGGTAGCTAGCTCAGTTACTCCTGTCAAACAGTAACTGGGTTGTATTTGGGGACCAATGATGTATCCCTATTAGTCAATGAAATTGTTGATGAAATAGAAAATCTTTGTTGTATATATAAGAGAAGAGAACTAATGGTCTTTCTGAGGTTGTGTTCAGTCTGGGTTAAATACATGCATGGTTGAGGCTGTAATTATTTTAACTCCATAATTTTAATTTTTAGAAATAATACAGCTATTCTTAATTTTATCCTGTTTTTTAATTCATTATTGTTAAACTTTCCTTTAATTTTTTATGAATGACTTCCTATAGTTCTTTAAAATTATTTTTATAGTTGAAATTCAAGTAGAAATCATAGAGGTTCGAAGCTTGCCACACATCCTTGGGCAACTGTCAGTCTGAGTGCATGAGCAAAGGATAAATGAAAGAGATCAGCAGAAAGTAAGGAAGACATCAGTTTGGAAAAGCACTCTTAAATTTGAATATGCATCTTTTACCACAAAGAGACATCCTCACTATTGAGTTCACCAGAAATACAATTTCTAATTACTAGGTAGCCACTAAACTATAGAGATATAGAGGTGACTTCTAAAAACTCTGCCTTAAAATTAAGAAAGAGTTAAAAAATAAATAAATAATTTTAAAAAGAAGCTAAATAAATAATCAAAATACTTACAGAAAGTAACCTATTGAGAAAAAATAAAACTATGAGTTTTCAGAGCTATGTATAAAAAATTGAGACCAAACAGGGAAATTAAAGATTGGGAGACATATATTCAATGTGGGATTTATCATAGACTTGAGATCAACTATAAAATAAATTTAAAGAACTATAGGAAGTCATTCATAAATAATTAAAGAAAAGTTTATCAATAATGTATCAACAAACAGGACAAAATTAAAATCAGCTGTATTACTTCTAAAGATTAAAATTATGGAGTTAAAATACAATTGAAATGAAAAATTTACTAGGAAGACCCAATAACGTATTTGAGTGATTAAAGACAGAATTAGTGAGTTTGAAGATAGATCAGCAGAAATAATATAATAAATAAAAACCAGGAGAAATAAAGAACCATGAAAGGTCCATTAGAAACCTGTGAGACAACATCAGGTACATCAGCATAAGTGTAATGAAATTCTCAAAAGAGGAGAGAAAAGATATTTGAAGAAATAATAGTTGAACAATTATCAAGTTGATGAAAACCACTTCTATGCATTTGAAAACAATAAACTATCAAAGCTTATTTTAGTTAGCTTTTTTCACTTCTGTGACTAAAAGAACTGACAAAAAACAATTAGAAAAACTTTATTTGGGGTCTGATGGTTTCAGAGTTCTGAGTCCATAGATAGTTAGCTTCATTCCCAGGGTTCATGGTGAGTCAGAACATCATGGTGGAACAATGTGGCAGAGGAAAGCAGATCAAAATGTGACCACTAAGAGGCAGAGAAAAAGAGCTCTCCTGACCAGGACAAAATGTAAACCCCAAAGGCATGCCCCCAGTGACCCACTTCCTTCAGCCATAGCCTGTCTGCCTACAGTTACCCCCAAGTCAATCCTTAATAGGGCACTGATTAGTTTATAATCTCTTATAACCCAGTCATTTCACTTTTGAAACTTTCTTGCATTGTCTCACAAATGAGCTTTTGAAGGACACCTAATACCAAAATCTTAACAGTTTTATATCTTTTAAAAACTGCTGTTAGCTTTATATTGGTTTCTGGTTAAAACAAAATGCCCAACATATTTGCAGGTCATGTGATTCTTTGTATTGATGTATTCTTAAATTTGCAGTAGGCCAACTCAGACTCAATGATTCATGAGATGATGAGGGTCACCAAATCTCTTACATCACACATAAATGAGGAACATAACTGGATTTCAATGGTGTCTCAGCTTTCCTAGTAAAACTTATCAGCCTTTTTGAGAAACTTAAGGTCAATCTCTTATCTGAAACAAAACTACCAGATCAATAAAACCTTTTATTCACACAGCCCTTCTTAAATGGTGAGGGCTGGTTCACTGATAGTTTGGCTAAGCTGATAACAAGTGATATCTTTTATAGCAGTTCAACCTCAGCACCAACCATTTAGAGCCCAAAACGTATACAGTCATCTCACTCAGTGTGCAGAACTCAAGTCCTTCTTGATAACTTTTAAGATTCCCTTTAAGGGAATTCACTTAGTTTATTGACTCATGGACCTTTGCTTGCTCCATGTTTTGTGTTAAACTGAGAAAACTACAGACAAGAAGATTAAAGACAAATCAAACTGTCTGGATCACTCATGCAGTTGCTGTTGCTAAGGGTGAATTCCCTGGTGAAACTAGAAACAAGCCACAAATAGAGGCTGTACTACCTTTAATGCTAACCTTTTTACCTGGATCCATCTTATATGGAACATGGAAATATATCCATCATAGACTGGGCACAAACTAAGGAATTCTGTATCTGATGCAGAAACTAAAAGTTGGACTTGGGAGTCCTGCCAAAAGTTGAATTTTCTAGGTTCACACACCATTGTAAATTTGTTTGGTTACTGAATGAAGTAGACCTGAGGGGCGGGAGGAGAATATCCTTTTAGCCAATCTGTGAGTTATCATCAATAAAAGAGACATGGTAAATAGACCTATTTTAAGATCTAGACCACTCCTGGGCATGATGTTTCATTCTTTCCCCTAAAGGCTAAACAAGGCTTGCCTGGTTGGTACAGCCTTAAGGTGGTAATGTGTTCAAAAGGTGGTATTGGAGAGTTAACCTTCCTCTTGATTTAGCTACCTATTTTTGTTGTTGTTGTTGTTGTTGGAATAGTCATAGTCCATCATTCTAAAATGAATAATCACTTATTTGAAAACACTGCTCCCTGAATGGCCCACATAAACCAAAGTCAGGAATATAATGGTCTTCTATAAATTTTATGAAAATTTCCTTATCCATTTTAAACCTGTTCCTTTCCAATATAAGTTCTGAGTGTGAGACAGGAGTGATTGGAAACAATAGTGAAGTAATAGCCATTAGAAATGGTCACACCTATATCTTGGTGATTGAAGGAAAATAACAATACAGGGTCTTTGGGAGTTTAGCATCACAGAAATGGGAAGATACTGAGTTCCGGGGGAGAGAGAGAGATTTATGTTCTATACCTTTTAAAATATCACTGGGAGTCTTTATCATGAAGCAAAACTCCGTATGTAGCTTTAGAAAACTATTGTGAGCACCTTAAATTTAGCCATGCCTGTGTTCAGGAAAGGGTTAACATGGAAGGCCTGGGTGATTCAAGCTTTACATATTCCACTTGTGTTTTGGAAAGTCCTGTCTGTGATCAGTTGTCCCCATTGCTTTGGGCTTGTGGTGAGGCAACACATTATGGCAGGGGCACATAGAGGAGCAAAGTCACTCATCTCATAAGGAAAGAAAATAAAGAAAAAATCAAGAAGGGGTATTGTATTAGGGTTCTCTAGAGGAACAGAATCAACAGTAAGTATAATTATAAAAGGGGGACTTATTAGGTTGGCTTATGAGACCAGAAGCTGGATCATCCACAATGGCCATCTGCAGGCTGGAGAGTATTAGCCAATTGCCTCAGTTTTTGTGTTACTATATAAAGCATGTGTCAATACCTCCAGATGTTTTCATTTCTCACTCCTATTGCCACTACTGAATAATTTCATGGGGGAGAAGAATCAGTTGACTTTTGATATGGACAAACAAAATGGGTTAAATAGACTGGACTTAGGCAGTCCCTCCAAGCAAGAAAATAAATTCAATTATTTGAACTGTGAACACAAATGATTACCAGTGGGCTAAGGGTTTATATTGGGAGTACTGTCAACTTCTCACTTCATACTGAGGTAGATCACTCTAAGAGGGCCCCAACAATTGTGAACAACACATTTTTGCCATAGACAAAAGTGTAAAAACCAGACATTAATTTGCCATCTTCCCCCAAACATAGTTAACAGTAACTTTTTACTCATAAGAGATTTTCAAACAAATCAAGAAAAATGACAATAGATTATGCAATCCCTGGATAGCTGCAGACATCTCCTAGAGTTATAATTGACTCAATAATTTTATAGAATCTTTTGTCTTGTATTTCTACAAGTAAATAAAACATTCATATAACATGTGTTTCTGACTTTAGCTTGAGTTAACAATCATCAATTGAGCTTTGGAAATCATGAAAGTATAACTCCATTCTCTTTACAGTGTGGTTGTGTGTGTTAAAATTTCTCCTTGCAGACCAAAACCTAGTTTTCAAATTCATTAATATACTCTTAACTAATTTCTTGGGCCAAATGGCAATTTCATTATTGGAACTTCAGAAGAAAGCCACCTGGCATTTGGAAGTAAACCATGATAGTTTAGGGGATTTGATTAGTTGGCTTATTTGGGGTCCCTAGGCTATGACTGAGGTCAGTACTACAGGCTAACTCCATCTTGCTGATTAGAGTTCTATTGATTATAAACTTAATTAACTGCTGTTTGAGAGAAATTGAACAGATATGGTCGCATTTTCTATTAGTTACATTAACCAGAGGGGCCAACAGAATGGTATAATCATGGAAAACCTCATCAGAAGTCAAAGTTATAAATTAGGATGGATATTATGAAGAGTCAATTCTGTGAGATTTTTTCTGCACATCTTTATAAGTTACACACTAACTGCTCTTTGTACTAGATTAACTCTTCAATGATGCTAGTAAAGTTAACTACATTAGAATATGGAGATAATATCTACATATGTCTGAAAAGGAAAACACACTTGCTGACCATTATAAAGATTTTGCCTGCACTCAAGGCTCCTGCCATGAAAGGATAGCAGACATTTTTTGAACATACCCATGTCATTCAGATGGGACAAGGGGAGATGAAGCATGTACACTGATGCGTATACTGTATTTTGTGCCTTAAGTAATATAGGCCTTTGTCTCTGACCTGAGAGTCTTGGGTTTTCTACTAGCATCTATAAAAATGTGGCAGGCTCATTTGTCAGCTTATAAGTAAGATAAAATATCAGATCCTTCACATTAACAATATTCAGAGCAGGAGTCATTCTGCTTAAGAATTCTTTAAAATATGCCTCCATAGGTATCATGAAATATAATATTTGAATAAACACTGGATAATTATTATGTTAAATTTATTTATTTTTTTTAAATTTGAAAGAGCTTGGGCTTTGGAATCAGAAGCACCTGAAGAGAAAATCTAGGCTTCTTGCTTGTAAAATACATAGTAACAGGGCAGAGAATATAACTCAGTGGTAGTGTTTGTCTAGCATGCATGGGGGTCCCGGATTCAATCAGCACCATTAAAAAAATTTTTCATAGTAACATCCATAAGATATATGTGTTATGATGAGTAAAGGCAATAGAAAAGAATAAAGGAGTCTATTATTCAACACCCAGTCTGATGAAATCCAGTGATTTTTTTTTTTTAAGATTAAAGAGTCTGGGACTCATTTGAGAGATGGATAAAAAGCATAGACAAAAATATTGTATAGTTTTGTATAAAAGATATGTTTGTTTAATAAAAACACTATAACAAAGAAAAAGTAGGAAAAACATATAATTTACTGATATAGAAAATAATTGCTAATGTTGTTTCATGTATCTACACATTCATTAGTATAAAAAAGCACATTTTAGAAAACAGAATTTATGGAGGCTGGGGATGTGGCTCAAGCGGTAGCGCGCTCGCCTGGCATGCGTTCGATCCTCAGCACCACATACCAACAAAGATGTTGTGTCCGCTGAGAACTAAAAAAAATAAATATTAAAAATTCTCTCTCTCCTCTCTCTCTCTCCTCTCTCACTCTCTCTTTAAAAAAAGAACAGAATTTATGACTTTGCATCCTAAAGTAGGAAAATTTTGACAGTTATGTATTCAGTATGTTTAAGAAAGAAAGCATATTAATACCATGAGTTAGAAAACTCAGCAGTTGAATTTTTTTGTTAAATCTGCTACTGAACATAAATGGGACATTCACAGAGACCATTCTTTAAGCTCAACATCTGGACACTTGGTGTGTTTTTATTAAAAGGAAAAAAAACCTATATGACTAAAACTTTTAATGTCACTAATAGCAATCCTCTACACAAAGGAAATCAGAGATAAAATTATCCATGAAAAAATCTCAAAAAATCTTTGTTTTGTCAAAAAAATCCATTAATTATAGTAATTATCTATGATTGGAACTCTTAAAACGTCTATAGTGAAACAAGTGGCTATGCTTAAACATGCTCATTTCATATTTCAATCAATTAACTATTGTTAAGGAATTAGTTGGAAGTCATTAAGAAAGTAACTTTCAAAAAGCCAATTCTGGCATATGACAGAGACAAAATTGAAAGATTAGTAAAGGAAAATGTGCCCAAATATTATGATCTCCATCATCATATATAAATTAGTATAAAAATGGAGAAAATCCAATTGACAATTAACTTTGATTATACTTCTTTATTTAGATATTAAAAACATTCATTCTATTAGCTGATAAAATCTGCAATAATGTAACTGTAATGAATTCTCATCTGTGAAAACAAAGACATTTATTCATTCAATCAATGTTTTGTCAAGTAACTAACATATGCCCAGCCATAAGATACAGAGAAAATGTGATAACGATTCTACTTCTTATTATCTATAGGAATTGTTATATATCAGAATTAGAAATCTGTTTGAAACTGCCATGATCTTATTCTTTTTTTATTGCTGAGAAACTGGAAGTACATGTTGAAAATATCAAAGCAGTATCACATGAAGTTTATTTTATGTGATACTAAAAATTATCATTTAAAAAATTAAAAGAATTTTAAATATATTATTAAAATAAAAGATTGAACAAGCAATGTACAGATCACTCAATTTAAAAAGTAAATGATAGTAAATAGAAAAATGAAGAGGAGCATTATATATGGGTGGTGGGTATACAGATTATTTTTGTGACTTTGCTATTTCCATAATCCTAGCAATGAATAAGTATGTACTTTGTAATCTAAAGTACTTATTTTTTTAAAATCATATCTGTCTTATGTACCATTTCCTTTGGTTCTTGTTGAATAAAGCAGTATAATTAAGGCTAATATCTGAGTATAATTAAGTCTGAAAGACAAATCAACTGGGTTTTAGTGGAAGTCAAACATTAATCACTTCTTTGATTCTGAACATAAGGTTTGGGCTTGTTTTCCTTTACTTGTATTGTGATGAAGTTTGACTGGATAAGCTCTATAATCTTTTTAATCCCTGAGAACAGAATTAATTTTTAAGGTAGCTAAGAGCCATATAGTATTAAAAAAAACCTCTTAAAGCATAACTCTGAGGAAGAATAAGGCCATCTAAATTGGCATGGTGTTGCCTTATTTATAAAAATGAGCCAAACAGGTTTAGATCTAGGTATAATTCAGTTTCCAAACAAACTTGTTCTTAAAGATCTATGTGTAGTGAATTGTACTAAATGATTCCTGTGATGCAAAATGTTCTCTATATATATCTCATTAATTTTTAATTGAATATAGCTCTCACACTTTCAGCCTTAAGTATTTGATCCTTTATATTTTCATTCTAATGTATTAAACAGTGAATTACTCTATGGATAAATAAATAGCTGAAACCGTTTACCATTTCAGTGGAGTCATAATAGTGGTTTGCTTTGATAAATGGAAAAATATCAACAAAAAGTCACCATATTAGATATTTATATAATTGCTAATAAATGGTATTTACTATCTTAGGTAAAATGAAATTTACAAAGTTTTTTGTTATAACCCATAATTTTATGAGATATTTAGCACTACACATTGTTAGGGCTCTGAAGTATATTTTTCTTTTATTTATTCATTTACTCATTGAGAAAACTGCATTAAGAAGTTACCATGTTTCAAGAATTACTCATATTGTTGAGGACACATGTAGTAACCAAAATACCACATTTAAAAATATCAGAACTTTTTTAAACTTATACTTAAATAATTCTTAAAGAATAAAATTCACATGTAAATTATGTAGTATTATTTTAATAATAATGGCAAAGGAAAAAATAAAACATAAAAGAGAACAAATGGAGTGAAAGTATAGTTAAAAATACAATAGAATGACACAAAGACTCATGGAGAAAGTGATCTTTCAGGGTGGTGGAAGATATGCATAAAAGGTCCTAAGACAGAGGTGTCCCATGCAAGCTCTGGGAACACCAAATTAGCTTACAAGGCTATTGAGAAGTACAAATAGTTCAGGGAGAGTGGCAGGAAATAAGGTCTTTAGGGAGTAACACAGGGTTGGACAGGGGAAGAACAGGAGAAAAATGCAGGATTGAGCTTTGGTAGCAAATTGCAAAATTCTATAGAGATGCTATCCCCATGAGTGATGCAGGAACCCTTGGCATCTTTTGGGAAGGAGACTGGCATCCACTGGTTCCAGTTTTTAAAATCTTGCTTGACCCCAGGTAAACCACTTAGGAGAACACTGAGAAAACTGGAATTAGGTGATGAAGGGGGCTCAGAGTAGGAGGTGGAGAATAGGTAATGAACATAGGCCCACTTGGAGCTACCTTTGAAAGGAAGCAAGAATCAAGAACTGCTTCTTGGGTTTTTTTTTTTCCCGCAGAAGAGGAAAGGAGGGATGAGTGCAAGAACAGTAAATTACAGATTTATTTTAACCAACATTTTTTAAACACAACTGTAAAATGAATAAAAATATGTAACTTCTGCCATGCCTCATGCATCATGTTGGGACAAGCAGTCAAAGTTCTTGAATCAATAACCGTTTTGATTATACCGTTCCAGAGAAACAATGTATAAAAACATATTCCAGTGCAATTTCTATGTAATCTGTTCCTCCTGTCCCATCAAGTGTGACAGCGTATTATTATATATTGACAGAAAACATCAATATGGATGATGTTAGACAGTGGGAGGAAAGCATTTTGGTGTGCTGGTTTTGTCTTCATAATAACAGCATTGATTTGTATTTCAGCTTACCCTTTTTCAGCAGCTCACAGTTAATTTGCCCATATCTACATTGGTATGAGCAGTAATATGGTGAGTGTCAGTTGGGATCTGCAATTCATGGAAATAGCTCTGCACCCTAATGATTTTTGTCAATTGTGAATTAATTATTAATCTGATTTGTCTTTCTTTGTTCAGAGCTCTGCAAATGTTAGTAAATCAGGGTCTGCTCAAACTTTTAGCAGAATTGGCATGATAATGAGGCGTCACTTTCTGGTTTGCTTACTTTTCTCTTGCCTGATAAATGAACTATTCTGGTATTTGTATGGCCTAGGGATTGCCATATACTCAATTTTACAATTATTTACTCAATATGAATTGTCCACCTAGTGATGTTCATATTTTAGCCCTCTTCCGTGAGACTTTAGCCTTTAAAAAAAATAGCATGAAGTCTTTTTTTTTGTTTTTTTTATTTTACTCTTCTGGGCCATCGACTCATGGTAGCACTGAGAAAAAAAGAAAATGGCTTTGGAAATTGATTTTAATCAATTAATTGTTAAAGAAAAATTATTCTATTATTGAATTAAAAATACCTCCCGAGAAAGATTCCCTCGACCTAACTTTAATCAAGCTCCTCTGAGTCCCCTGTTGGACAGGGTCTGACCTTGATCTTTTATCTCAGGTCTTATAGAATCCATTTGAGCAAGAATCCTGTGAGTTGAGCCAAACTCCCCACTCTGTATTTGACCATCCTTTATGTCTGATCAAAATTTCTCACTCTGAAAAACTCTCCACGTTTCTCCTTTGTCCTTTCTTTGGAAAGAATTCTGTAGAGTAGGTTTAGCAGGGATTCCATATTTTAGTCAGCTTTTAAAATTTTTTCTTTTTCTCACTGCTGTGACCAAAAGACCTAACAACCAGAGGAGAACAATTTGAAAGGAAGAAAAGTTTATCTGGGGCTCATGGTTCTAGAGTTATCAGTTCATGGACAGTTGGTTCCATTGTTCTAGGCCTGAGCTGAGGCACAGCACCATGACAGAAAGTCGTGGCAAAGGAAGCAGCCCAAGACATGATAATCAAGAAGAAGAGAGACTCTTGCTCATCAGGGATATGATATCTAGTGACCCACCTCTTGCAGCCACATCTGACTTGCCTACACTTACCACCCAGTTAATCCCTGAGAGGTTTTGTTAGTATACTGATGAGGTCAAGGAATTTATAACCCAATCATTTCACGTCTAAAATTTCTTGTATTGTTGAACACATGAGCTTTTGGAATTTTATCTCTAAAACACAGATTCTGTTCATATCTAATGAACTAATGTTCTCTCTAACGATCTCAATCCATTGACCACTGCCCTCCCATTTTCCTCAATTATAAATCCTTTCCTGGTTCTTGTTGGTGTTGGAGTTGAGCACAGTCTCTCTCCCCTACTTCAAGACGCCATTGCAGACACCCCTGTTCCTATACTGTAGAAGCCAGGTCTAAGTGTAATGGATATATATATATATATATTTATTTTTTTTTCTTTTCTTAACACTACTTCAGAGTCTTATAATAAGCATTTACAGGATAACAAACATAGAAGACCTGGCCCTTAATTTCTAGCAACTGCTTTCTCAGTGTGCCTGTTGCACTGGCATGGGGGGTGGGGCAGACTGTATGCCCTTTAAGCAAAGTTACTTTTCCTTCAGGGATGGCAGAGGGCATGGCTAATTACACATAATATGTTGACTTTTCCATGTATTCAGCCTTGGATTTAGTCAAATTCCTCAATCATTTTGGGGGAAAATATGCCCCATTCATTAATTCCTATACTTATGATTATATTAAATCTTTATTATACTTTTCACAGGATTTTTCATTTTCTATAGATAAAATCTAAAAAGAAAGTTGTTCATTAAACTGATTTTCATTCTTCAGTTAAAAGCTCAGAAGTTTTACATCTAGCCAGGTTGGAGGCTTTGTTTTCATATAGTATATTGGCTAAGTTTGAAAGCAGCAAAACGTCTAGAAGACTGCAAAGGTCCTTTAAAATTGCGACTCAGCTGAAGTAGGAGCCATGCTTTCAGAGGTTGTACAAAATAGCCTGGCTTCCCAGTTTATACGCATGAGTGTGACAAGCAGAAAATTAGACACCTGGCAGCTACAAGTGTTTTGGTTTTATGTTTTCAGATACATGGCCAAGATTACTTTGTGACTGCCAAATTGCTACCTTAATGTAAAAGCAGAGAAACACATTAGATTTTTACCACCTAGAAAATCATGTTCAATCTTTGCTTAAAAATGTCTTCATTAGCAGAGAGAGGGGGAAAAAATCCTTTCTTACCAAAATTACCTTCCATCCATTTTATAGGGTTGAGACCTTGAGAAATGTCTGACAATACAGCTAAACTCTAGGAATTGCTCCTGGGCTTTGAAATGTTAATTTCATTGCTGGAAGCCTTTTAGGGCAAAGCTATAACTGAATGACTTAGGGGTTGATGTAGTTATTTGCTTTCCTAATAATAAATAAGTTCAAGTCAAAAGTGTGTGTGTGTGTGTGTGTGTGTGTGTGTGTGTGTGATTTCCATTTTACCTACTGTGTGCTTTTTATGTGCCTTTTTTTCAATAGATACAGTCTTTAGATTTAACTGAATGGAAGAGAAACTTAATAGATAGTTAAACTCTTACATGTCTAGAAAGAGACTGTAGACCAACACTCTATACAAGTGAAACCTGAATCCAACATCTAAAGGAAATACAGAACAGACACAGTGCATTTGAGCTAAAGAAAACCCCAAAAGAAATATTGTGTTGAGTGTTTTGCTTGAAGATAGTCAGAAGTTAATGATAGATCATCTGAATATAAAGAAAAAAAATTTGGTGAGAAGAATATAAAAAGTGTGTCTTACTATTTGATGATAAAAGGCAATATTATAAATAAAAAGAAGAAGGTTTACGGCCTATTTTTAAAATATTTTTTGTTGAATTTTCAAGTTTATATAAGCAAACCAATTGTGACATGAGATTTACTAAGCAAACATAAATATGCTTGAAATTACAATTGGAACTTTTGGGTGCTTTTTCAATTTTTCATAGAGTCACTCCCGGTCCATTTATTTGCCTACAAAGTTATGCTGACACCTTAGACTGGTGATCTTATAAACAACATTTATTGTTTTTCACAGATGAGGAGGCTAAGAAGTCCAAGATCATGATTTTGGCAGATTGTTGTTTGGTGAGTGCTTGCTTCCTAGTTCATGCATGGCAAACTTCTTGCTGCATCTTCCCATGTTACAAGGGGAAAGGCACATTTCTGGGGCCTCTTTTATTAGATCACTAACCTTATTCATGAAGGAAAGGCCCTACCTTCCATTACTACTACTATTTTCTGAGTCTTAGGGAGGAGGGAGCTGACCTTCAGTAATCTTAATTTCTGCTGTTCAGGATTGACATATCTTACTTGGATTAGCAGGGAGGCAACATGGGAAAATAAAATGGGAACAAAAAGTCAGAGAGAGTCTACTGTAGACAAAGAAAAATTATCTTAGACAGGCTATGTAACAATGAGATCCTTACAATGTGGGACTTAAGTTTTTCAGAATTGGTTCTAATTGTTCTCTTTACTGGGGTAGAACTGAGTATGGAAATGAGATGACCTTTTGGAAAAGAAAAGAACAAGAAGAAGGGAACAGATCACTCACTCTTTTTGCCAACAGATAGGGAGGATAAAAATAATATGGAAAAATAATAAAAGGAATCCGAATATTAATGAGGAGATTTAGAATCAATAAATTTTTTTTTTTTACAAAATAATAGGTTTATGTCACTAAGAGTATATTGGTCCAAAACATACCAGACAGGGAGAAGATTATCAGTACCAATCAAAAGATAGCAAGCACATCTAGGGTGAGCTCTTTACATGGGTCCCCAGAGAACTGAACTCAGAAAATGGAATCTCTCAATAAAACAAATAATTTTGCCTAGAAAAAATTGATATGAGAACCATTAAACTGCCCAAAGTGATATTAAGTGAATACTGTAAGCTGAAAGAAACATTTTGATATTTTTATTTCTAAATTACATTTTCTTTTTTCTATAGAACTCATAATTTTCACTTGTTTATGACCTTAGAAGTATATAGAAGTTTGCTATTGAAAATACTTTTTATAGTGTGCATGCTCATTTGAGAAAGAACTTTTAAAAATTAGTAGGTCAATTTATTTCTCTCCTTTTTCTTTTCTTACTGCATTTCTCACTTTTCTTATTACATTTCTTAACCCTCCTTGCATCCTCAGCTACTGTGAAAACGTCTGATATGGGCAATCCCCTTCCTCTTGTGCAAGACAGTGGCTGCTGGAGGCTCTCAGCATCCATTACAGTGCTTCATATGTAGTTGTGCAGTACACATTTATTATTTGATAAATAAATCCATGATCTCACTTTATATAATGTTCTAGGAAATAGGACAACCTTTCCTATATATAAAAGTTTGGGAAACAGGTTTTCTCAGTCATTTATTTTTGTGTAACAAATTATGCACAAATTATAAGTATCTAATGATAAATTATAAGGCACACGTATTGGTTTAAAGAAACAACCACAATTTTGTGGGTTAGTAATTTACTCAGGTTTGAGGTGGAGCATTCCTATACTTCTGTTAATATTTATTTGGTAAATGGGTTGGACTCAGCTGGCTTTCCCCTTCATTTCCATGTGATCTCAAGGTATCTCCAGTTCATTAGTAAGACTTCTCATATGATGACTCAGGACTCCCAGAAACCAAAACTGCCAGTCTCTTTAACTTCTAAATTCTGATCTGCAGTTTCATTCAGCCATAATCCAGTGCTCAAAATAGTAACAAGGTAGCTCAGATTCACACGGAGGAAAAATAGGCTGCATCCGAATGCGACTGGTGGAAAGAATCTTTAAGCATTTTCAAGGGGAAAAGAAGAAACATGGTCTGTGTTTGACCTTATTTTCAGTGCTTGTTTTAAGTCTGTGCCCAGTGGAAAATACTTTTAAGGAAAAGCAAAATATGTATTCGTATTTCTCAAGCAACTTTAGTATACATATCTCTGTTCTCAATTATTCTATTTGCTTATTGTTCTTCACTGTTCATATTATTCTGATTTATTGCTTTCATTTTCCTTGACATTGCTTTTTCTTTTTTTTTTTTTTGAGTGTTAAAACGTGTTTCTGTGTATATGTGTGTGCATGTGCTTGTGTTGGTATTTATTGATTTGTCCATATACTACATCTACTCCTAAGTAGAAGCATATTATTACCCCTGGGGTATACTTAAAACACATAAATCTTGTTAGGTGAACAATTCCTCCATTTTTGTGAAAAAGTACATCTTCCTTTTTTAAATTAAGAAAGAAACTTTTTATTTTCTTCTTAAACAAAGCAAAGGAGATAAGGGGATAGGCCCCAAGGAAGTTCCTCTTTAATTATTATTCTTTCATATACCTACTCATAAAGCTATTAAATACAATACTAGCTTTCACTTTATATTTCTATTGATTTATTTTATTATGGTTTATTTTAAACATTTCTCCAAGTCATCATATACACATTTAAAGAGGCAAAGTAGAAAACATAATAAACTAATTAAATATTAAAAAGTTTAAACTTTGTAAAGTGACAACAAATTTTGGAAATTAATCTCTAAATTATTTCAGACTTCATGAATAAAGACTCCAGTCTACATAGTTTTTCTCAAACACACTTCGCATTCTTCCAGATCTTTGGTTGATTTCATTTCCTCTATTTATAATTCTGTACCTCTATCTCCATCAATGATACCAAAATCAACTTTTGAGTTCCTATTCAAATTACACTATTTTCACGGACTTCTGACTATCACCTTTGGAAGCTTTCTTTATTCTGAGAATTCCTAAAATGCTTTCATTGTATTTCTCAATACAGTCCTTATATTACAAATCTATGCTATGATGATATTTACAAGGCAATTTTGCTTTGTAAACTAAAATATTCCTGATGAATAGAAAGTTTGATTAATACTTAGTGAAATCTCAATAAATATTGGAATGAATGAATGAATGAATTGAAGAATCACCTGTAGGGTTTTCTTTATTTTTTCCATTTCAGAATTATTTCTTTGTTGAAAATACTTGGCAGAAGTTTCAGCAATTAATTCAGACTTATGATTATGTAGAATCAACTAAATTCTATAAACATGAAGAGAAGCATTTTATAGCCAATAAAAAATAATAAAAATATACTTCCTTCCACATTAAAATTCCAAATAGAAATTAAAAAGATACTAAATAATGTTTGATAAATCCATGTATACAAGTGTATTTGTGGGTTATTAATTATACAAACATGTCCTTACACATAATTGCAGTATTTTAAAACATATTAAATCATTAAGTTAAGGGACTTAATAGTTTTATTTTTCTTTATAAATATGAATATTTTGAACATTAACACATTAACAGTGCTTTTTTTAAATTTACAAATATGCAGACTTTTTTATTAAAGGTGACATGCAAAACATTTGCCCTTGAATTTCCTAAATATTTGTTTTCCCTTAAATGAAAAGAGGCTAAGATTATTAAATTAATGTTATTTTATTCACTTTTAGAAACATAGACCTTTAATTTACTAGAAAAAAATATTCTTGGGGCTGGGGATGTGGCTCAAGTGGTAGCGCGCTTGCCTGGTATGCGTGCGACCCGGGTTCGATCCTCAGCACCACATACCAACAAAGATGTTGTGTCCGCCGAGAACTGAAAAATAAATATTAAAAATTCTCTCTCTCTCTCTCTCTCCTCTCTCACTCTCTCTTTAAAAAAAAGAAGAAAAGAAAAAGAAAAAAATATTCTTTCATTACTTTATTTTGAATAAGTGATACTAAATTCAACTAGAAAATAAGTAGTCCTAAACATTAACTTGAATTTTGTTGACATTTC
Organism: Ictidomys tridecemlineatus; assembly: GCF_052094955.1. Classification (NCBI taxonomy): domain Eukaryota; kingdom Metazoa; phylum Chordata; class Mammalia; order Rodentia; family Sciuridae; genus Ictidomys; species Ictidomys tridecemlineatus. The sequence goes on from NC_135487.1 coordinate 57,362,165, forward strand.
ATGAGAGGTTTAATTTTTATTGATTTTCAGTTCTAGGAACACTAATTATTAGTTCACTCATAACTAAATGGAGAATATTACTGATGGACTTGACTTATAGTATAATATTTGGAGTTTTTGCATGACTAGAAAAGATATGAATAACCTTAAGTTATCTCAAAAGTCTTTCAAAAGTCTTTAACATTTATAGGAATGTCTCACTTTGCACTAATAGAACTCATTTTTAGGCTGTAAATGGTTCAAAAGCTTTTAGTCCCATATTGTATGTCTCTTTAGGAAGCTCCATGGTCTCTCAAAGGCAGTATACATAATGAAATGGAAATTTCAATGACTTTTTTCCAGAACTGTGGAACAATTGAGTCATTCCCAGAAAATGAATATCAATAGATAACAGGATATAATTGGAAACTTGTCAACTTATAAGTTCCTACAGTCCCTTATAAAATACTATGAAATAGTATAAAATATGTATAAAAATAAATAAATATAAAAATAAATAATAAATATAAAATAAATAATTCTAATTTTACATATAAATATACATATTTATATACAATATATAATTGGAATTATGATTTTGGCTTAATAGACACTTAATAATTTTACATATCGGGGTTTAGTGTTATGCTTCTCTACTTATTTTGAAATGTTGACTACCACACATTGTCAGCCATGCTCACTCTACTGTGCAATATTTTTTGGAATATTTATTTTCCTTTGAAATACTTAAAACTCTCCACTCTCTATTTCCTAAACAGGAAATATTGCATAGTTTATAATTGTTCTAATTCAATATTGTATCCAAAATGTTGACCTTTAAGTTTAGGAAATGTTTAAGAAATTAAAAAAAAAAAATTCATGATGGCAACATCCCAATTAATGGCATCTTATAATAACTATCATTTTTAGAAAAACCTTGTTCACTAGTATGTTACCTAAGCATCCAGTACTGCTCTTTTCACATGTATCATCTCCCTACATGGGTGATTTTAAGGGAAAGTGTCTTTTATTTTTACTTGTTCACAGATGAACTTTCAAGGAAGCTGAGCATCTGGACTCATTAAATGCCAATTAAATGGCAGAATAGGACTCACACTGAGGCCTACCACACTCTCAAGTCACAGGCCTGTGTCAAGCGTGCGACACAGCACCACTTGGTTGTCTGTCCACTCAGTCAGTTCCTAATAGTCTGAGTTTCTAGTAAGTTTCAGGCACTATGTGAACAACTGAGAAGAAAACAATGAATAAACAAAGACTAGGCTGAAAAGAATCTTACTAGTTATGACTATCTATTACTTATCGTGTAAGACACTAGTGATATTTTCTAGGTAATTAGAAAATATATCATTTTCTTATTCATTTTTTAAAAAGGGTATCTCAAAAAAGTTGATGGATGACCAGCAGTTTAGAGAAAGGGGTCAAGTGGGAGAGAGCAGGGGAATATGCAGAAGTACTAGGAAACAAAACCCTACCAAATTATGTTGTGTTCAAGTACAAATATGCAGCAATGAACTATGCATATAAATGCATAGGTACAAATTATAATATACTAATTATCTATATTAATTATATATAATTAGTATATAATATACATAATTAGTATATTTTAACTATAATATAATAATAGTTATATTATAGTTAATAATATACTATATAGTTATATATAGTTATATTATAATATAGTTAATAATATACTAATTATGTATATTATATACTAATTATATATAGCTGTAATTAATTAAAAAATAGAAGATCATAGATTAGAAAGAGAAGATCAGGGTAAGAAAGTAGTTTAGAAAAACATGTTAAATTCACTAACAAAATATGTTCAAGATACTATAAGGATAAAAATGACAGACAGAAGATAGAAAGACTTAGGGAAGTGTATGGACTACTAAGTTGAGTTTTAAATTAAAAGAAAAAAAACAGATGATGAAGGGGCTGTCCTATTGATGTGAAGGCATATGAAGAGATGAAGAGAGGAGAATGCATGCTCATAAGCACTTCATGTCACTTAATACAGTCCCTGAGATGCATCTGGAGACCTGGACAGGATGAGTGTTGGGGAAAGTTCTATCTGCCCCAACACCATATAGTAATGTGCACATCGGGCTTTTGCTCAGATTTTCCTTTTTATTGGATTGTTTCTCAGATCCTGTCTTGTCTAAAATGTGAATTCCTACTTTTCAGAGGCTCAAGATTCTAAGATATGAAATTATGAACCCTAGAGCATTAGTAACTGGTTTCAAATCCCAAATTGTCACTAAGTCACTAACTAGTTGTATGATTGCATGATCTGAGGTGTATTTTGTTATCATTGTTGCTGTTTTCCTTTCATTTTGCATTAAAGTAATTAATAAACATTATTATTACATATTCTTAAAGGTCCAGATCCTATATAAAGTTTTCTAACTATGAGAATTAATTCCTTACTTCTTTGTGACTCTACTGCAATACATATGTAGTAGGCACTAAGTAAAAAACAATTAAAGAAGAGAAAATGTTTGGTTTTGTAAGGTGCTGAATATTTAAAGGGCTCTTTATTTTTCAAAAATTTAACATAGCGTATAATCTATATTATTCCTTAACATCTTAGAAATTGTGCAACATATTTTCTATATATTAAATATTTATTTATATAGTCACAAAAATATAGAATGAAAGAATTAACCAAATTATCTCGAACTTTTACAGAGCGCTAACATTATAGTCTAGGTAGTTCTTTCATTTCCTTGGTATAAACTGATTATATTCATAACATTATTTTTATAAAAATAGGATAATATCAGATTTATTGCATAAAATACTTTTCTGTGTAATGGTTTTCATGTTTTAAAGTAAGAAAGCATAATCTTTCAACTAACAGATGCAAAATTATACAGAGAAAACAATTCTGAACTGGTCAAAATCTCATTAAAGTTGCATGAGAAGAATTATGTATGCCCCATTTGCAATTTTTCTTTATAGCAGAATATCAAGTAATCCATGATTTGAGAGCAAACTTTAGTTTTATCCTAGACCTACTTGACCTTGTAAGTGTTTCTTGATTTTAAAGGATGACATTTAATTAAAACTGCCTTGCCGAAGTACGGTAATTACTGGTGCAGATAAAAGAGATTTACAGAAACTCAAGCTAGTGGATTGGTAAGAGCAACACAGATTTTTCTTAACATCATGATGTATCATTTACAAAATGTGATATACTATCTAGTTTTGTATCATTTAAAAGCACATCAAGTTTGCTGGTTGAATTAGCACACACGATTGTGGAAGAGGCATTTCAATTAAGCCCAAAGTCAAACAGACTTCAAGAATTTTCTACCTTTTTTTGCAATGCTGTACATAAAATTATTCAAGCATTACGTTGAAGAATGAGAACTCATGAAGTATGAAATCAGACCAAAATCTCTCTCTTTAATAGATGATATCTTTGCTTCTTCATAGTTTGCTGCTCTTCAAAGAATGACATTTAGTAATATGTATGAGTAATTGCTGAGTTTACTGCTCATTACCTCTTTAAAAATCCAAGCAAGTACTAAGCATACTTTGATCTTTTTATAAGAAAATAATTTTCATTATAAAGGTCAAAACAAAATAAGTGATTTTTTATTTTTAGTTTAGTAGCATGGCTACTTATTTCTTATGATACCAAAATACTTGCCATTACCCTTTCAATTATATTTATATGGACACTGAAAAAAATAATAGGATTAAAAAAAGGTGTTCTATTCCTTTTATCTAAAAAATGCCTTTGGAGTTTCTTCAAAATATCACTATAGAAACAGGAGTTCTCATGATAAATATTACATCTTATTTATTTCCCCAGATTGGTATGAGCAATATTGCATACATCTATTTACATAATTTATAGATATTTTGAAAAAAATATATATGTAAATCAACTCTATGTTTACTGAGTGCTTGTGATAATGACACTACCATTTTACATCTTGGTTATCTCCTAAATTGACATATGAAAGTATCGTAAACAATTTTGGCCTATCTGTATATTTTGGGTAGCTGATATCACTCCAAATTAAAATATTAATGTCGCTCTTTTATACAAATGTATTATATTGTTTTATTAGTATTCACATTAGACCATTTTAACAGATTCTGCATGTTAACATAGTACTTCATAATCATTTATTGTTGACACTAAGGTAGCAGGTGTTTAGCACATTGTGCTCTGAATTCATACCAATGTATAATAAATTTCCTGGTCCTTGAGGTATTTGATGAATATTTTCAGAACCACTCTAATGACTAAGATGATAAATTGGTTTTAAAGAACTTTAACTAATTGTATCTTTCCACATCTCAATAAAGATGACATATATCATTTTACCTGGGTAAAGTCCTTCTTTACCATTATAATTCAATTTGATTTCTATAACCTCTAAGCCACGTAGAAGGGAAGCAAACATTATTAATATGGAACTTTGGGGTACATGCGTTAATCATGTTATTGTGTTCATCTCCTACATAAGCAGATTTTTATTTCATTTTAGTCTGGAAATCATACCTTTGCCTCCTAGAAACTGCAGATATTAAAAGTGCATTTATATTTTGTTATGAATATGAGGATGATGATGATGATGGTGAAGATCACACTGTAAGACTTTCATAAGCAATGATAAATCTATGTACTTTGACTTCCAAATTAAAGTGAAAAAAGGAAGACAGGTGTCACACTTCAGGCCAAGTCTACGTCTCCTTACACATTTACATGAGAAGGATACTGGGAAATGGAAACAGCTGCATAACCAGGAAGGCTTAGTATTTAAGCAAATTATATCTTTTCACCATAAAATTTAAGGCATTATATGAAATACTTCAGCTAGAAAAAACATTTTACATAGATTGACTAGTTGACTACTAGTTGACTACAAATTTCTCAAATTTTTAAACAACATTTACATAACCAACAACTTTGGGAACAAAATTGACTTTGGTGGTTGTTGTTCTGCCAAAGAAGAATAATGAGATATAATGCACAGAAAACAACACATATTTGCTTTTAACCGTTTTTTAAAAACCATGCTTATTTTCCTGGTTTGTTTGGATTCATATTTAAAAAAAAAACATATAAAGAACTTCAAAGCCTTTCTTTTTTTCCTGTCCTTAAAGGATATAGAGTCAAAGAGATTAAAACTTATTTAATGTACATATAACAATTTAATACTCCATCTTTTTTTTTCAATATTTCTGACAGCTACACCCACTCAGTTAAATAAAGATAAGACAGAAAGGTGACGGGGATAATGAATAACAAGATTTTCAGAATAGAGAAGAGGTCTGCAAGCATGGGAACTGTCAACCGGAACCAGTGAGGAGGAAGGAGAAGAGGCAGTGGGGGAAAAAATAAGCTAATAGAGTTGGAGCCTGAGAAGAAGAGACGAGCACAAAGACTTGTGAAGAGTGTCCTCTTGGAAAGATCAACAGAGAGGAGGGAAGGGTAAATAAAGGCACAGAATCTTATCCAGCATATTTTCAGGGACGGAATTAAAAAAACAAAACAAAACAAAACAACAACAACAAAAAACAGGATACACTTTTCCAAAATGACCAGGAGGCCAGACATTTGAGTTTTAATAATAATAGCTACAGGTTTTTGGTGCTACTATAAATGTCACTCAAATTTTTATGCTATCATCTCTATAAAGTAGAAATTATAATTCCCTTTTTATAGCTGATAAAACCAACATTCAAAGAGTAAAATTGTATGCCCAATATCATACAGTGCCCTCACTTCACAAGTAGAATAAAGTCCAGAGAGCTAATAACAAATTGAGCCTTCTTTCCACTATGCAGCGATGCCTCACAGATTAGGATCTGGCTTTTAAGATCAAGAATTATGGTACTAGAGGCAGGCGTGGTGGCCCATGCCTGATATACCAGCAGCTTTCGAGTCTGAGGCAGGAGGAATTCAAAAGCCAGCCTCAGCAAAAGCAAGGCACTGAGTAACTCAGTGAGACCGTGTCTCTAGGGCTGGGGATGTGGCTCAATGGTTGGGTGCCCCTGAGTTCAATTTCCTGAATCCCTCCACCAAAAAATAACAATTATGATAATAGGGTTCTGGTAATAGGTTATAACAGAGATTCATCAGCTGAGCAAATAAGCTTTGCTTTCCATATTAATTGCTATAAGATTACCTCAAATGAAGGGACAGATGCAACCATGTTTCCTGGTGTCATATTTTGAATCATGTGATAGGGAGAAGTTCTCTGTCTTCAAGGGGACATTCTAATTCCTTAGAGGCTTGGAGATCTCAGAAGACAAGGTTAAAATTCTTTTTGGAGATAAAATAGACTTCCCCTAGATACCATTAAGCCAACTGTTACTTTTTTATGATGATCAAAGGGCTTTCTAACATGTTGGATTTGGGGTCCTTTACGTCCAACAGATATGTAGATGGATCTTCAAAAAATTACAGTGACTTGTTGATGCAACAGTCATTTGCTGGTCTAGATTAGAAAGTACAGATTCTGTTCAGGCCTTTAGACCCCACAAAAACAGCAGTCCCATTTAGTCCCTGGCAAGAGGAAAAAGGGAATTGAAGTTGTTCATTGCCAATACAGACTGAAGGTAGATTTTTTTTTCTACCAAGTGAGATATCTAGAAATAAAGATACTCAACTTACTTTCTATAATCCAAGTGAGAAAATAGGAATAGTGTCCATCTGTTATGAGATACTAATGGGTAAATTGACAATGAGTCAATGAGAACTAGCTCAGGTAATGAGATGTTAAGAAACAGAACAATTATTACCAACTATTCTATGGCTCTGCGTTTCAGAACACTGAAAACATCCAGAAGCAATATTTCAAATTCTATGACGAGGCAGATATCAGTTCTGCAGATGTGAAAGACAACAGTCATACAAAAATGGGAACTAGTAAAACATTAGAGTGACATAGAAAAGAAATTGTTTCTGGGCTGTTTAAGTAGAAAAGAACGTCTCCTAAGGAGTGTGCAGGAAGGGAACTGGACTCCAAAGGTAGGTTTCTCTCCAGTGGATACTATTTCTGGCAAGAGTCTTTCTCTAGTGGTGTCCTGGGTGCTTTTGAGTGGGGAGGTACAAGAAGAAAGCCAGGTACACCAGATCAAACTGTGCTAGCTAAGACCTATAACATTCAGTGCTCCAGCCATACCTTACTCATTAGGTGAGTAATAGTGTGTGTGTGTGTGTGTGTGTGTGTGTGTGTGTGTGTGTGTGTGACCATCAGTTCTATGTCAGAATCACAGTACAGGGTAGATAAGGACAAGCAATAAAGTCAGGTTACCAAGGAGGTGAACCAGGACTGGGACCTGAGTAGTGGGAGTCAGTGCTCCACAAGCTTAAGCAGGCATTGGAGCCTGACTATCCTGAGCCCTGGTTTCTGAACAAAGTGAAATTGACCTAATAAAGATGTTTCAACCTAGTGTTACACCATGCCCTGCAGCACATAAAAATTGTAGGATTTGTTTGGGCAATGGAACTAGATTATTGGAGTTTTACCATTCCATCTCAAAGATAGTCTAACATTTAGATGATAGTGATTTCTAAATGCAGGTCCTGATCTGATGCATTGTGTCTGTATCAGCACAGATGGATAGTTCATATTGTGATGACTCGTTAGATTCATTATAATCACAGCAAGTCTTGGGAAACATTTTCAAATGGAAAGATACAAGTAATTTATATTAAGTTTTAATCGGGATCACTTACATCTGAGGAAGAAAGCTGGTTATGCTCTAAAAACCCCACAATTTTTAAAAAATTACTTTCAGATAAGAATTCTGTTGCTTATAAGAGTTTTATGATCTTAAGCTAGTCATGTCTATGAGTTTTACCAGAAAGTCCCTAACATGTAAAACGTGAATGTCATAGTGTTATTTATTTTTCTTTTGGTTTAACTTTTCCCAGCTTCTAGACCTTACCTCTCTCTTTTCACCCCTGCCCCACATCTGGGCATGCTAATAAGTACTTGCTACTTCCTAGTTAGGATAGGAAGTTTAAACATGCAGGAATAATCACCACTGCTCCAAATCCTAACCATAAAAACCCAAGCCAGTCTCTTTTCCTTGTTCCTCAAGCCATCCTCAAACCTGGAACTCACAACTCACTGCTTCTCCTGGAAAGGCTCATTATATGAGTAATAATTTGTGTGTGTGTGTGTGTGTGTGTGTGTGTGTGTGTGTGTGTGTGTGGGCATCAGTTCTATAATCACATTTTGTTTGGGGGAGACAATTCTTCTGCAGGGGTGACCCTGGTTGTCTAATTCAATCAAACCATAAGTCAACATTGCCACAAGCTAATAACTAAGGTTTAAAAATTCTATCAAGTAAAATGTAGTCATATTTTACCAGGAAAAATTTCTGCCAATTAAAAAAAATGTTTCATGAATTCCCACTGGATATCAAATAATGTTTGCACTTAATCTGTACCCTAATATAAAGCATCAAATGATGGTAGGGAAATCTACATCATGTGACGTTTGATGCACTGAGAAAAATCCAAGTCATTATGGAGTCATCAATTTTAAACCCTTCTTCCCCACCTCCCAGAACAAAAAAAAATAAGAACTAAACCATCTCCCTTTTGAAAACCTGAGCTACTTTTCAAACCAGAAAATCGAGTGTATTCCCATCACATCATCATAGACAATATTTCAGTAGGGGTTTCAGAAGTATCTATCCTTTAAAAGTTCTGTGAACTTTAAAGAAGTAGTGTTTGATAGATAATCCATTTATTACAGTGTGTTTCCTTGTATATTCTCCCATCAAAACCCTAATTACTAATGTTCAACAATCCTGCACCTACAGGTTCATAAATTTGACTGCCCTGATGAATAACTGAGCAGATAGCCAGGTGGTTCCTATTCCTTTTAGGAATGACTTCTAAATAAAATATATTATATAGACTCATTTATTGTGGCTGTAACTCTGTTATGATATTATTCCACAGAGGGAATAAGGAATTTAGATTTTACCAACTCCTTGAGGCTTGAGGGAATAGAGCTAATAAAAGTTCTACAGAATCTCTCTGGGGAAGGAGATAGAAATTCATAAAAATCTACCCTTTGACTTCCTGAATGGCACTTGTCTAAACCCTCCTTTTAGAGGCCAAAGTCATGGAAATTGTCATAAAAAAGCAAAAATAGCTGATTTTTAAATGTTAACAATATATGCAGGAGAGCAAAAATTTTGCCAATCTTTCCTTGTTGTCAAGCTCAGGTGAATTTCCAATAATAGCGTGGCAACAAAAGGACCAGAAGTATTTAATAATCTGTACCACATTGCCTGTGGAGATTCAAATACAAGTGAATTAATTCATGTTAATCAAACAGATATTAACCAGTTCCTATGTGGTACACATTGTGACGATGACTGGTTGATGGTGTGGCAATGAAAGTACATGCTGTATTGGAATGGATTCTCAAACAACTAAAATAGTAGCAAAAGTGGATTTGTAGGATGAGTAATATTGTGAAGGATGGAGTAAGTGTTAAATAGAGGCCTAGGCTCACAATTTGGACAAGAAGAAGGAAGAAATTAACATTTAACTTAGACTCTAAAGAATCAATTGTTTAGACTGAAAAAAATGCTAGGAGAGAATATAAATATGGATTTTCACAACTGCTTTAAAATGATAAAGTGTATTTGAGAAAATCTGTGATGAGATTGTGCTGGAAAAATTTTGGGATCAGTGTGTAGTAGGCATTGAATAGTGTATGAAAGAGTTCTTATTTTTATTTTTTTCTAAGATTATTTGGGATAACTAAAGCTTTTCTTGAGATAATGCAACTTATTTTTGGAAGATAAATTTAAAGCAATAAGAGCAGTTACCAATTTGGGGGCTTTTGTTTGGCCCAGAAAATAGTAAGGGTTTGTCATTCTTAGGATGGAACTACTTCTAGTCATCTAAATGTATCCATTGACATGAATGTAGCTCCACTACCATTTTCTTCCTCTACCCACTCACTCATTTCTCTCAAGCATTATATGATTTGATTCACAAAGCAAAATGGGACAAATGTAATCTAGTGACAGTGGTCTCCTCTCTCCTTCAGGTGGGATGCTCACTGGGAGCATGTGCTCTTTCCTCTCTGCCCTGATATGCCCTAACTTCTACAGGACTGAGCTCAGCTAAGGCCAGAGAGCTTTTTCCAATCAGCATTTCCTGTCTCCATAACTAAGATTCTGGGATTCAAAATTTGTAAACCCACGTGACCACAGAGCAAAATGAATACTCAACTTGGACTAGAAATTGGAATAGTTCTTCTTCCATTGCCTCCCACTTTATTCAGTTCACAATGAAAAAAAAAAGCTTTTGTATATTTGATTCAAAGAATTAAGTCCCTACATGTAATGTTTTAAATGTTCTCTACAAGCTGAGAGATAAGTTTTATTACCTCCATCTGAGGGATGGCAAAAATGAAACTTAGAGAAATTGAGTTGTATCCCAGAGGTCACAATGAGTGGTTAAAAAAATCATCATATTGAAAACTCATTTTGTTGTTTATTATCATAAAATTTCTTTATATAAATACATATATATGTGTATGTATATATACATATATATACACACATACATATACACTATGTATAAGTATTTTTAAAAGATTAGTAAACAAGAACAAACCACCTCTGTTTTAATGATAGCAACTACAGCAATGAAGAAATGGATCCTGGACAAAGGGATTTGAAAGTAGGGTCAGAAAGTAAAAATACACGAGGGACATCAATGAAAATAGGAAATATTGGTATAGAATGAGGAAGATCTGGGGAAGAAATATTTCTGATATTAGTAGCTTTTATTGTTAAAGAAGGTGATGCTTATAACAAAAAGAATAGTGATAATGTCCAGCTGTGAGGGAAGTGAGGTTCAGGTTCTGAACTAATGTGTTTTGTTAAATAAAAAGTTAAATAAAGATCTGAAGCTAAAATGGAATTTGAAAGTCTTCTTGATATCTTCTTGTAAATATACCATGAGACCATATGCTCAGAGGATAAAGAAGAACATAGGTACATTCTGAAGTGCATGTGTGTGGTGGAGGTGAGGTATCCATAGGACACTGAGCTGGAATCAGAAAAAGAGAAGGTAAATAGCTGAGAAAGTAGGTGCCATGGAAACCCAGGTAAAAGAAATAAGTGGTGATTTACTTAAAAAGTACTGAATTCTATTGATGGTAATAAATATTGCAGAATTAATTGTGATATATTCTAAGGGGGCCCCAATAATTATGTGACTTCATTCTGACGATAGGTACTTATTTATTCATTCATTCAGTGAATAGAGCCATGCACCAAATAATAACATGTTGGCCAATGATGGAGCACAGAATCAATGGTGTTCCTTATTGCCTCTCATGTCACAACCCTCTTAGTATATGTAAGAACATTATGAATTTCGCACAGTGAAATCACCTAGTGATGCATTTCTCAGAATGTATCCCTGTTGTTAGGCAGCACATGATTGTGTTCTATAGTGCTTTGCTCTGCTGTGCATATGGGATACAGGGGGAGAATTACAGCACCTGCAATTTTGAGGCATTACAGATGATATACTAAATCTGTTGGGAGAGGAGAATTTTGGGAAATTCTAATAGAGTCGAGAATACTCTAGCCAAAACAAACAAACAAAAAAACCAAAATAACAAAAAGAAAATGGAAAAAAAAGAAAATATGTAGCAAAACTTCAGCAGTGGGAAGAGGAATAAAAGACATTTTATGGTCCAGAATGGCAAAACCAATACCCAGAACCATAAATGTATGAACAGTTTCACAAGTATGCTGGAGGTGTTGTTAGAGGTACAGATAAGGACAGAAGCAGGATATGAAATGGGATATTTTGCTAAAAGTAATTTTTGAGGTACCTTTTATACAATATTACTGAGGTTACTGATAGTGTTGGTACCAAAAAGTATGTGATTTATGGAAGAATTAAAACAATATATTCTAGAAAGTTAGTCTGGCAAAACTCACGAGAGTGTATATAAAGTCAGAGAGGAGAATGGGTTGAAGATTTTTATAATGTTATCTCTTTTCTAGAGATGGCCATCATCTACAGAAAGTTGCGGATACTAGTATATGAAGGGAAAAGGATTGTGATCTTTTTAGTCATAAAAATTAATTTTATTTCTTGAAGAACATTTGAAACATGCAGTATAATATGGAGACTGTCAATAACTGAAAGATAATTATAATTAAAAATTTGAATAGTTCTTGATGGTGTATGTGTTGTGTGCAGCAGTGTATGTATAATATATGCACTTATAAAATACATAAATATAAGCATACACACATATATGCTTATAATGTATGTGGTAAAACAATCTCTGAAATTTAGCTTTACTTTGTATCATAAGCATTTCCATCAGAACATATTGGTGTGATTCCATAGTATTAAACATTACCACCATGCATTTTAACATAGGTAATGATTATTTGAAGCTTTGATCATTTCCAACTTTTAGCCATTCTGCAATATTGAGAATCTTGATTTACATCGACAACTGCTCAACAGATATAATAATTATTTCATTATTACAGGTTGCACATGAGCTCTTCTTTTTCACTCTACCTCAACTATTAGCAATATCTTTTTTAAAAGGACAATGTAATACATTAAAATGCATCAATTCGTGTACTTGAACTTTATTTTTCATGCTTATGTATCAACTCTTATGTATCCTCTTATGTATCAACTTGACAGAATTATCTGCTTTTACAAAAATAGATTTTTCATATTTGCATTGTCATTGTGTATTTTAATGACTAAAGAAATTCCATTCAGATAGAATTCTAATCTACATTTCACTGATTCAGAAAATTTTATGTGATGTTGATATATACCAGAAATAGCTCCAAGTTGTTTAAATTGTAGTGGACTTTAAATAATTATAAATTTGAGCATCAATCTTCTCCACATTTATCAATAGTTCTCAAACTTGCTTTAAAAATATCATAGATAACCAAACCTCATCTCATGTTCTGGATGACCTTTATCTCATTTCTGTAACAGAGTGGGATCATATAATTGGGAAAAGCTAACCAGCATATTCCATCTATCTTTCTGTGATTATTGCTTCAGGGAGAGGCACCTGTCCAAGTGAAGACAATGAAAGCTAATGAGAATCAATTTTCTACATGCAAATCAAACTCTCTTGTCCACTTGGTTATTGGAATAATCTGGGGCAACCCATTGGAATTTATGAATGGCAACAACTCCGTGGAAGCAGAGCCAAGATACTTTTGAATTCAGCCAGACCCAAAGCCATGCTCACCCCTGTATTGTTCAGTATGTAAGCTTATGAAGATAATTTTTCCTTTAACCAGTTTGGATTCAATTTTCTTTTACATTCAATAGAAAGTTGTAATTGATAGAATAATAATAAAGAACAATTACAACTGTTATTACAATTTATCAATAAGGATTCTAGTTAGTTAAACTAATGAAAAACTAATGTTTGAGAAAACATGAATTCTCAAATCATTGAGCATGTCAGAGTTCCTAGGACCCTGAGTATGGGAGTTACTTTCCTTCAGCATACACATAGTATAATGATGTGTGCCAGGATTTTCACATTAAGTCTTGAAATTAACTGCATTCCTATTGTTCAAGGAAAGCTTCCTCATGAAAAGAGATTAAAATTCATGAATTTTTTATGGAGCAAACGAAGGGACTGACTCTTTGTATATTTAGCAGAGTCAGTTTCCTGTGTCATGATGTTGTTCAAAAGATTACAGGTGTTTCCTACATTATAGGGGCAAAGCAAAGATATCCACTTTAATCACTATGATGAATTCTGTTTTTAATTCCATAACTTCCTTAGCGTCTACAAAAATAATATAGGATTTAGGTGAATGAGTTTCTTATAAACACAATCAATGTGCTTCTATTTCTTATTCCATTTGGAAGAATATTATTGGTGCACAATGTATTTACACCTGTCATTTACTGAGGAACATTAACAAGAAATAAGACATTTTACTCTTTAATCATAAAGGTTTCTTTCCAAAATAAAAGTATCTGATATTGATATTTTTCTTCTGGCAATCATGAGCAGCATTCTCTCCTTTTTTTGTTTTTTCTTACAATTTTATAGTATCAACATGAGCAAAACTTACCTCACTTCTCTTCTCACCAGCCTCAGCCTCATTATCTAAATGACATTTAAATGATCCCTAGCCAGAAACTTGGTTATGTCAAATAGCACTTCTTTTTTATATCTACATTCAGTTGTTCACAATGACCCATTATTTTTGCTTCCTAAATATCAAATATAGTTCTCTTTTTTATGTAGCCCTAAACTTTGATTTTAAAAAAATTGTTTTAATTAGTTACACATGACAGAAGAATGCATTTATGCACTTTGATATATCACATATAGATTGGATATAATTTCTTATTTTTCTATGTTATAAAATCACATTGGTCATGCAGTCACATATATACATAAAGTAATAATGTCTGTTCCTTCTATTATCCTTCCTGTCTCTTCTCCTCCCTTCACATCCCTCTACCTAACCAGAGGCTAAATGTTTTCTCTTTGACTTTTTTGACTCTCATAATTTTTTGTATATATCATTAAAGTAATCTGCAGATGTTGTTTGCCTGGTTCTGCAGTACCAGAATCATCAGATATGTCTTAATTCTAGGCTCACTGTAATAGGAGTGATTAATCTAAAACACAAAGGTGATCATACCCTTATATTTTACTATAATTTTTTATTTGGTTTTAATCCGCCTTTTTTAAAACTAAGAACCATGTTTAGTATTAATTTAAAACTCCTAATGTGCAGAATTTCCCTTGTTCCCTCACTATCTGTGATGATCAAGTTTTATCATGTCTTTTCTTTTATCTACCCATTTTTTTGACCATATAATCATTATTTATTAAGATCCTTCTTAAATAATAGTACATTTGAAACACCAATTCTCAAATCACCTAGATTGTGTAAATTCCGTTATTTTGAAGGAAGGATTACTTCCCAGATGGGGAATCTGAATGACAGATTCCCTAAGAAAATGATAATTTTTGGCAAAGGCCATCTATCAGGTGAACTAGAGGTTGACTGACCTACCCCTTCACAACACAAACTTCAATCATAACCAGATTTCTTTCAGCCTAACAAATATTTTCTTGTTCCTTCCCTCCATGATTCCCTTTCTGTTTAAAATACCATTTTCTTTTCACTCTTTCAGTAACCTTCCTCAAGTTAGTTGTGATGAATTTTGATTCCGAATGTATCAAATGCTTTTAGGTTTGGATGGGACTCATGCAACCTATTTCTTTCATATTTGCACATAATTAAGATTCTATTGATATAGGCCAATAATTCCCAAACTTTACAGAAACAGTAGAGAATTTTGGACGCATATTCTAACAGATTTTAAAACATATTTTCCTTTCTAAAGGCATCATTTTATTTCCATTTGACAATTTTAGCCAAGGTCATGAACTTGGGAGTCAGAAAGACCTAGGTCAGAAGGCAGTCTCTTTTATTAACAGCCAGGAAGTCATAGTTATTAATTAGAGAATTAGAATCTCTGAGGTATAATTCTCTTCTTAATGGAATGAGATAACAAATATATTTATTTTTAGTATTTGGTTATTATGACAATTAAATGAGATAGGAAATGCAAAAGAAGATCAGAGAACAGAGCTTAAAACAAATCATTTCCCTAATAACTATTCCTTACTATTGTTTTATTGACATTGTCTTTATTTGTATTAGTTTTCCTGAAATTTCCTTAGCTTTTTAAAAATGCGTTTGATAACATATACAATGTGCCAGTTATAATTGACATAATAGACATAAGCCTTTCAAAACAATGTAAATATGTTAGGGAGACAGAATATTAATAACAAAAAAACTGGTTGAATATGTTTTAGTAATAATTTAATCTTGTCTCTTTCTTTTGTTATGCTTTTAGAATAGTTTTCAGGTTTGTAGATGAAGCAGAGCCTGCATATCTAAATATACATACTTAATAATATATTTTTCTACAGGGTAGAAGAATTTGATGAAGAAAATTTGAAGGACACACAGTATAATCATTAATTAGAATACACATTTCTTGCAATATGCTTAGATATTATTCTATTCGTACTTCAAATGTGTCAACTTACAAAGGCTAATGTAACATCTTTTAAAAACGTAAAACACTGTAGAGGCATAATCACTCTAAGAAAGGAAGAAAGCTCTTTAACAATAGTGTAAATTGTTTGTAGACCTCCTGCTTGCACAAGATAAGTTATTAAGATTTGCTGAAATGATTGACTATTGTTTTAACTGCTATTTGTGTTTCAACACCAAAGAGATGAATATACTTTGGAATTGAAGTCCAGAGTCCTTGTCTCTCATTTGTTAATTACATGACATTCAGTAAGCATACCTCTCTGGACCTCACTTTCTCCAAAAAAAAAAAAAAAAAAGCTGTTTTAAATACATAGTGTCTGATCTACATCAACATTTATACTGTGATGCAAAATAGGCAGATCATAGAACTAGATAGACCTAGAAACTGCAAGTGTGTTAGTTTGGTATGATTTTTAGTCTGAGTTTCATTTTGTGATAGGAAAATGGATATAATTATGCTTATATTACAACATTGTGAGAAATATGCATTATCTATGTACTTTGCCTAGTAGATAGATATTCAATTAGCTAACAATAATATTTCATAAAAGCTTTAAAATATACAACCCTTCCTTTTTTCTCACTAAAATTTAATCAAAATCCATACCATTCAATTAATTTGTTTCAATGCTTTCATTTATTTATTCCATAATTGTTTTATTATGCTTGTATTGTTTGCAAAGTCTTTGGGTAGAAACAAAGTAATATTAACTTATTCCCAGGAGTGGTGGTGCATGCCTTAATTCCAGTAGCCCAGGAGGCAAGAGGACTGAGAGTTCAAAGCCAGCCTCAGCAATTTAGCAAGGCCCTAAGCAACTCAGCAAGACCCTGTCTTTAAATAAAATATTTAAAAAGGCTGGAGAGGTGGCTCAGTGGTTACATGATTAACAAAATAACCATGGACCTCGACTTTGTGTAGTGATGTGGGAAATAGACAATATACGAGTAAAATATAATTAAATATGTAATTAGAAAGTATGATATGTGCCAAGAAGGAATAGAAACACATTTTTATGTGGATTGAACAGAGATTTTTTATATTGCGGGGTTCAAGAGGAATGAGGCATGGAACAGAGTATTGAGTGTGGCAGGAGAAAGAACTTGGCATGATTTAGGAACACAAAATGTTAATTTTAAGGACCTCCTATCAAGCCCCACGTCTTCCAGGTTCCACAGCACCTCCCATCAGAGCCACCCTGGGAACAAAGCCTCCAATCACAGGGACCTTTCAGGGGACAGGAATAAACCATATTCAAACTGTAGCAGAGGCTAACCTCAAATGGAAGCTCCCTGTGTGCCAGACATCATGCTGGACATTTAAAGTGTGAATTATTATAGCTACATAAGGTGAGGAGATGCAGCTTGAAGGAATTATGACGTGCTAGTCACACTCCTGAATGATAAGCCAGAGTGGGCATTAAGGAAGCCTGATATTATAGCACATACTTTTAGTTGTAATGCTGTACTACATTTTTGTAACATAGGGAAGTGAGTAGAAATAAGTTTCAATGAATCAATCAATTTGCAGGACGTAGAAATAAGTCAGCTTTGGGAGGTAAGAGAAAATGAGGATTGAAGAATGAAAAATGACTAAGAATTGGCTTTTATTATTATTTTAAAAATCACAATGTGGTATGTATTAGTACAAGAGTAGACTATGAATAATTTTAAAATATGGTATTAAAGCACTGGGTGTGAAGATTATCTAAGGAATCATTACTAACAAAAGTAAAGTATAAGAGTTGAGTAGATGACAAACACATTGTATAGCATTGTGAACGCAGGAATACTTCCTTGACACTTCCTAGAAATAAAAACATTACCTTTTGTTACCATAAATTGGTAGTGCTTAATCACTGAGCCACATTCCCAGCCCTTTTAATTTTTAGTTTTGAGACAGGGTCTTGCTAAGTTGCTGAGGCTGGCTTTGAACTTGCATTCTCTTACCTCAGCTTCTGCAGTCAGTAATATTACAGGTGTGTGTTCAGCAAGATCATTATTATTTGAAAAAACCTTAGCTAATACTTTGTTTCAAGGCTCTAACTCTGTAAGTACAATTGGAGATTGAATGAGGTTAAGTGGTTTTACCTTATATGCTTTCTGATTATAATTTTTTTTCCTATTTGCAAAGGAGTCATCTTTCAATAAATTCACTAAACATCTTCCTGAGATTTTATTCCCTTTGCTTCTATAAACATCTTTCATATGAATCTGACCAAACTCTAACCATGGTAAATTTCTTTTTTTTTCACAATCCATTTTTTTTATTGGTTGTTCAAAACATTACATAACTCATGACATATCATCTTTCATACATTTGATTCAAGTGGGTTATGAACTCCCATTTTTACCCCAAATACAAGTTGCAGAATCACATTGGTTACACATCCACATTTTTCCATAATGCTATATTAGTGACTGTTGTATTCTGCTACCTTTATACATGCTATTGATATTAGTAGCAACCCTGGCTAGCCTAACATTTGTGCTATTATATATAGTATATGACCCATTCCTACCCCTCAGAGTTTGAATATTAAACATAGAAGGCGATTTCCCTACTCCAGTCCAAGAAAGAATTCCCATGCTCTCCTCGTACTTTTTCACTTTTCTCATAGAAAATAGTAACAGATGTCAAACCTGCATTTTCAGTATTATACTCTACTTTTAATCAGTCTTTTTTTTTATTCTGGCTCATTTACTCATGTACTCTTGCTTCAACATTTCTGCAATATTATCAAGACCTGAATTCCACTGAGGACTTTTCACTCATGTCCTTAGCTCATCCTTACCCACCTGGAACTCATAATTCAAAACCATATTCGCTCGCTTGCAAATCTCTTAGTGTATGTCTTTCTTTTCCTTTCACATTTATCTGAAAGCATAAATTCTGAATTAATCCTAAATTGGAGTAGGAGCCTAGTCTGTATTTGTATCTGAGATTTTAAATACATCATATAACCATGCTGACTTATGTCATGTAAAAAGAATGATACAGCCAGGTGCAGTGGCTCATGCCTGTAATCCCAGTGGCTCAGGAGGCTGAGGCAGGAGGATTGCAAATTCAAAGCCAGCAAGTTCAAACCCAGTTTCTTAGTGAAGACTAAGAAACTCAACCCAACTCTGTCTATAAATAAAATACAAAAAAGGGCTGGGAATGTGGCTCCGTGGTTAAGTGCCTCAGATTTTAATCTCTACTACTACTACTACTACTACTACTACTAATAATAATAATAATAATAATAATAATAATAATAATAAATAAAGTATGAAACAAAATCATAAAAGGAAATTCAATATTGCACATCATCATGCTACATTTTCTTATCTAGCATAATTTTTCAATGATATAGAAGATATTTGCACTCTGTTATGGTTTAGATATGAGGTGTACACCAAAAGCTCATTTGTGAGACAATGAAAGAATTTTCATAAGTGACATGATTACTGTAACCTAATCAGAAGGTTAACCCATTGATATGGATTAACTGGATAATAACTGTAGTCAGGTAGTATGTGACCAGAGGAGGTAGAGGTCATTGGGGGTGTGCATACAGGGTTTATATTTTGTCCCTTGTGAGTGGATTTCCCTCTGCTTCCTTGTGCCATGTACTGAACTACTTTCCTCTGCCATCATGTTCTGCCTCATCTTGGGCTCAGAAAAATAGAATCAGCCATCTATGGACTGATACCTCTGCGACTGTGAGCAAACATAAATTTTTCTTCCTCTACTTGTTCTTGTAAGGTTTTTTGGTCACAGTGATGAATAAGTTGACTAAAACACACTCTTTCTTTTCTTCTCCAAATATCAATCCTTTTCCTCAAATAATGAACTCTCCTTTTTCTTTAAGTGATCTCCTTTTAAATATTATTTATATAATTACCGTCTGTTTTAGTTGTTTTCTTTGCTGCTGTGTGTGACTAAAAGACCTGACCAGAACAACTGTACAAGAGGAAAGTTTATTTGGGGGCTCACGGTTTCAGAGGTCTCAGACTGTAGACGGCTTGCTCCATTCCTTGAGGCCCAAGGTGAGGCAGAACATCTTGGCAGAAGAGTGTAATGGAGAGAAGCAGCTCACATGGATCAGAAAAAGAGAGACTAAGCTCAGCTCTCAAATATATACCCAAAAGACATGCCCCCAATAACTCACTTCTTCTAGTCATACCCTCCATGCCTTCAGTTATCGCTCAGTTAATCCCCACTAGGGGATTAATTCACTGATTGGGTTAAGACTCTTATAACCCAATCATTTTACCTCTGAATATTCTTACATTGTCTCACACATGAGCTTTTGGTGGACACTTCACATCCAAACCACAACACTATCATTTCCACTTTGTTTTCTTTGCAGTCATATCATTTACCACATCAAAACACTTCTTGGCTTTTCCCAGTGCTTTAGAAAATAATGCAAACCGCTTATCACGTCTTACAAGAACTCATATGGGCAAATTCCTGCCAAAGTTCTGACCTATTTTTTCCCTCTTTCTTTAACATTTACTACATTTTAGCTACATGCACATGCATTTCTTTTATTTTTAATGCTTACTTGTTTCACTTGATTCAACAATTTTCCAAATAATAATTCCTAGAATTCTCTAAAAATTGACAATTTTTCCAGATTATTTACTTATCCATGCACTTGGAAATTTGGGATACTTTTAATTCATGTGTTAAATATTTTTTATTGATGATCAAATTATCCTTTCTTTGGATGGTGTGTCTGTATTTTTTTTTTTTGAAATGACCACAGTGACTTTTTATGACCTCTTTGGATTCTGGTTTGACAAGTTATTCCAGGTGTGTGCAGTTCTATCAAGGGATCCAATTATTTAATCAGGCATGCTTAATCCTTTTAGCAGAAAAAAAAAGAGTAGAAACCAACATCTGTGTGCTCAGAGTGCTTATTGTTACTGAGGTGGGACATATGTATTTTTTAATCTTTCACAATAATTTTTTTGACCGTCATACAGATTAAGCTCTTTACAGATGAGAATCTTTGAATTTGTGTTTTCAAATCTAGAATGTATTTCCCCAAGTGTTTTGCAAAATAAATGTCTCCTTATTTTACTTTATTTCACAAATCACACATCTTGAGAGGTTTCCCAGATCACTCAACCTAAAGTATCTCCCCCACTTTTTATCCCATTTCCAAATTTTATTTTTTTTTAATATATTGGTGTTTGTTTGTTTGTTGTTTGTACTGGGGATTGAACTCAGAGGAGCTTAACCACTGAGCTATATCCCCAATCCTTTTTTATTTAGAGACAGGATCTGGCTGAGTTGCTTAGGGCCTTGCTAAGTTGCCTCAGCCTCCTGAGCCACAGGGATTATAGATGATCACCACTGCACCCAGCAATATATTATTTTTTAAGTTATAGATGTACACAATAACTCTATTAATATTTATTTACATTTATGTGGTTCTGAGGATCAAACCCAGGACCTCACATGTGCTAAGCAAGCACTCTACCACTGAGCTACAACCCAAGCCCTCTAAATTTTAACCTAAAAACTCTTTTACACCAAACTCACTCACTCTTTCTTTCTCTTTCTTTCTTTCTTTCTTTCTTTCTTTCTTTCTTTCTTTCTTTCTTTCTTTCTTTCTTTCTTTCTTTCTTTCTTTCTTTCTTTCTTCTTTCTTTCTCTCTTTCTTTCTTTCTTTCTTCCTTCTTTCTTTCTTTCTTTCTCTCTCTCTCTCTCTCTCTCTCTCTCTCTCTCTCTCTCCCTCCCTCCCTCCCTCTCTCTTTCTTTCTTTCTTTCTTTCTTTTTTTCTTTCTTTTTCTTTCTTTCTTGTACCAAGGAATGAACCCACATGTACTTAACCACTGAGTCACATCTCCAGCCCTTTTTCATTTTTTATTTTGAGACAATTTTCACCAAGTTGCTGAGGGCTGGCTTTGAACTTGTGATCCTCCTGCCTCAGCCTCCTGAGGCACTGGGATTATAGGCATGTACCACCCTGCCTGGTCTAGTGCTAACTTTTTATTTCCTTTCTGCCTTTATTAGAATAGAATCAGTGGGGAATAGGGCCAAGTCTTCCTTTTTAGTGTTACATCTTCAGAATTTATAATATTACCTAAATATAATGACATTCTATATATTTCATAAATAAACGAAAGAAATAGTGAACAGATAAGTAGTTCCAACAGAATTGAGGGTGGAAAGATGGGGAAAGATAAAGTAGTGGAGCATAGGGTGTTTTTTAACTCTGTGAAACTGTTCTGCATGATACTGTAATACAGGATCTTGCTATTACACATTTAGAAAAACCAACAAAATACACAAAACAAAAAGTAAATTCTAATGAAAATATTGTCTTTAGTTAATAATAACATACCACTGTTGTTTAACCACGTGTAACAAAAGTACCTCATTTATACAAGATACTAATAATAGAGGAAACTGAGGACAGGAGGAAGAAGGAGTTCATGGAAACATGTTACTTTCTGCTTAAGTTTCTATTAACCTAAAGTTGCTTAAACCCTAAATATAGTAATTAAATAGATTAAAAAAAATAAAAACTGTGGCCATAAATTCTTAAATCTTTTCCATTTGAAACGTTTAAAATGAAAAATTTGTTACCCTCTTAAAATCCTTATAACCCTCAAAATATATACAATTAAATTTTAAAATAATTAAGTTTTCTACATGCTGGATGTAGTGAATACTATGTTAAACAAGGAAATCTATGTCTTTTATTCTTTCATATTTTTAATTTTCAGGAAAATTATAATTTCTAATTCTACTCTCATAGAGCAAATTGTCTTTGCTTTGCTATTCACATACTTATATTCATAAGGCTGTATGACCTTGGAGAATTTTGTTTAAATCTTAGTATTTTGCATGCTGACTACTCTAAATTGAGCCAACATATATTAACAATGTGTATATTAAAAACATCTTTGGGTTTTGTTATTACTATGCTGTTAATTTGTATAATTTATTCATTAATGATAACCAATCTTTCATGTGCATAAGACTTGCTTACCAAACAAGTTTGTGGGCTCAGACAGGGCAAAGAGGCCTATATCATACTGATATTTGTTACTTATCCCTACCACAAATAGTCCCCCAACACTTTTGAATTTTGAATTAACTACAGCTTTTCTGAATTCTTAATTTTAGCCAACTGAGGACCAGTGACAAAATGTTGAATAAACATAGATATTCCTTTCCACTCTATTCTCTAGGAGCTTCCTACTTGTGAAGGACAGGAGATGCATATTAGAAAAAAAAACCACCTGGATGTTTAAAATTGAAGTATGATTAGGAATTTGAAGAAAAAGTTTTGGGTTTTTTGTGGAAAAAACAGGTAGATATAAACAGAAATTTTCATAAAATAGGCTAATCAGAAGGTAAAGTGTTTCAAGGGAGAGGGAACTGCATCTGTGGAACTTTGTGGTCTAGAAGTAACCAAATAAGTAGGAGTAATTGAAAAGGGCATGGTGACTGAGGCAGATGACATGGGGCACAGGATAATATAAGGTTCAAGACTGACAGGTGGTAGCTTGTGCAAATCTTCTTTCCATATTAAGGAATTTATTCTTATTATTAAACATAAAAATGTTTCTTTCTAGGAATAGTTAGAAGCCCTTAAAATTATTAAACAAAAAGGAGCCATATTAAGATGTGTGTCTTGTATTATATACTTGAAAATTGCTGAAAGAATAGATTTTAAGTGTTTTCATCACACAAGAAAAAGATGATAAGTATGTGAGGTAATGTATGACCTTGATTGACTTGACCTTGCTGTTACTACACATGTACAATCTCAAGTATCCTGTTTTATATATATTATTTGTCAATTAAAGTTACACTTAAAAATGCTTTCATAAAATCACCCTACTTGCAATAAGAAAAGATATCTCTCAAGGAAGGAAGCCTCTGAGAAACTCTTCAGGGGACTATTACACCAGTTCAAGCAAGATGTAGCTAGTGCAATAACCTTGACTTTTCTTAACTCCTCCTTAATGAAGTCTTTTAGAAGGTGACCCAGATCAGTCACCCTAGCTGACTTTTTTCCTTGTCATTCGAAGATGAGGGGAATAGTTTACTCTGAGGACGATTGCTTCTACCACATGACATATCTCTTTTAATATTCTAATTCATAACAACAGTGCAGTCATGTGATAAAACCCTCATTAGTGGCAAAAACATGTTGTGATCATTTGAATTTTCATATCTCCTCTGCTCTTATTGTGTATTTGAATAAGCCTCAATTTGTTTCACAATGAGCTTTTATAGGGTTCTCTTGTGTACTCTTGCTTCCACCATGGGTGTATTTAAAAAGAATATTTGGAAGGAATAGCTACAGATTGCAAATCTAAAAGAGACAGAAATTAAAATAGTAAGCAGGCACTGTAAACTGAAGGACAGTAGTACAGTTAGGATTTTCAAAACCAAATCCAGAGAATTGTAATTCACTGATAGGATTCTGATGATAGGAAAATAAAAAATAGTGGTATCACTGTGATATTTTCTGGTGGTGAGAATGATTTTTTTTGAATATTTTCTTTTAGTTGTAGATGGACAGAATACCTTTATTTGATTCATTTACTTTTATTTGGTGTTGAGGATAGTACCCAATGCCTCACCCATGCTAGGCAAGGCTGTACCACTGAGCTACAATTCCAGTCTGAGAATGCTTCTTGATTATAGTTGTGGAGTATATTTGAATTTTTTCTAAGATGTACAAAATCTGGCTTAAGAAAAATATTAAAATTGAAAAAAAAATCAGATCCTCCTCTAAGTGAAATTTTAAACCATGACTAGCCATATGTTTATTTCTAAAATTTTTTTAAAAATTTGTTTCTTTATACAACATCTGAATTATTATTCTTTCTTCATTTTTTGCTTTAGCTTTCTCTGACGAGTCTTATATAGGAAAGCCTTTCTCTGTGTACAAAGGATAAGTGATATTATTTTCCTTGGGGCAATGCATTTTCTAGGTTCTCTCCCACTCACAGCCTTCATTCATCCATTCATTAATTCACTTTAGTTTTGTCTTGACCTTTACAGTGTGACATTTAATGTCAGAGGTTTTAGCTCTTGTTTGGATGCATCATATTATTAAGTCTCTGATTTATGGCTTGTAAATGGCATGAATTTTTTGTTATTGTTGTTAAATGTAAAATAATTAGAAGGAAATTTGTTTAGTATTATGAAACTAAATTTATCTTCAATATTCAGGTATATATTTTCCTGTAATATAGGTGTTGATAATTGAAATAATTAACATCCCTTCACTTGGTAAATAGATTTATATTAATGTTATTAGTTTAATGAGTATCTTAGTTTGGGCTGCTATAACAAAGTACCATGGACTGAGTGGTTCATAAACAATAGCAATTTATTTTTAATAGCTCTGCAGAGTGGAAATCTAAGATCAGGGTGCAAACATAGTCCTGTTACAGAGAAGACCCTCTTCTGGGTTTCAAGCTGCTGACTTTCATTGTATCATGAGAATGAAGTCTCACATGGTGGGGAGGGGGCTAGAGAGCTTCTGTGGGGAACTAATTTCATTCATGAAATCATCACTCTCATGACCTAAGTAACTTTTCCAAAGATCCTGCCTCTAAATACTATCATCTTGGGAGATAGGTTTCAATATATGAATTTTACCACTAATAACAATGAGATTTTGTTATTCTTGAAACATTTTAAGAAAGGAAAAAACTCTAAAAGTTATAGCATTTCATTTTCATATGACCTGCACTAGTCAAGAAGAAGGCAACTAAAGAAGCAAAGTTTTGCAGGATTTCCCCATTATCTTGTTTAGAAATCAAATACATGTAGGGACTTTATCTTAATATACAATGGGACATTATTTACAAGAATCTCCTGATGCCAAATGTGCATGTGATCTACGGCTATAATAGCATAAATTTCTTCGAACTTCCTACCAGAAATGGTCTTTGGAAATAAAAGGCCTTTAAGCCATTTTTGTCAAAAATGGTATCAGATTAGTAATGATTCTGCTAGTTCATTGTAGAAGCAAATAACAAAGCTCTACACTTGGTATAAAATTAAAGGTCTCCTTCTTTTGGGATTGACTGTCCATAGTGGAAGAATAGGTGAATTCTTCATCTATTACTTACTGGAACCAATTTGGCATTGCTTCCTCTGGCTGTGGCAGAAGTTTAAAACCTAATCTGTTACCGTAGAGATGCTTTGGTGGGTTGCTTAGGGAATTCCCTCATTGTGAGACCCTCTAGACTCTATTTACCTGAATCGTGGAAATAAGTCTCCTGTAGCCAGCCAGTCAAGTTTCCTTTGTCATTTCCTCAGCATTGGGCACTGTTCTTCCTACCTCTTCCTGCTGAAGTCCACTTGCCCCTCCTTTTGGACATCTTTGCAGGCCTTAAGCCAACTGTGGCCACAATTCTCTTATGTGTCTAGAAGAAATGTGCCCCTTTGCTCTGCCATCAGTGGGAGTGCAGTTATTTTCAATTATGCCCTGGTTTTCATTTAGCAGCCCGGCAGGCAGCTTCAGCTATCGCCTTTTGCCCTTTATAATTCTCACTTGTGAGTCTGACACTCACACAGTATGTCATCAGACCACTGGGAATACAATCAAGCTCACTGAGCTATGTCTTTGAAGTTTCTTTCAACAAAATTAAGGTCAAAAGACAACTATCCCACCTCAACACCCTTTGGGAGATGGAACACAGAGCATAGCTCTTGTCAAAGAAATACTTTAGTTCCCAACTTATATCTTGGCTTTTCGAACTTCTCTGAAAGTTTAGAGAGAATGGGTCAGGTCAGGATAATAAAACAGATAAGTTCTTGCCCCTCTCATTGATTATATTGTCTTTCACCTTAGGTCAAAATAAGGGTTCATTTTGGCATGGAGACGGAGGCTCATGTCATAATTTTCTAAAGAGAATGTGGGTTTAATATATAGGATTGGTTTTTAGACCCTCTACATTATAGAGTGCTAGACTGATGCATAGTAAATCATAATAAATATTAAGTCACATGTGAGAATATCCAATGTGCAAGTCATGCATTGTTCTCAAAAGTTTCCTGTGTTTACAGTTCTGTAGAACTTGCTGACCTCCCGCTGGTATCTTCCAGTGCCACTCCAAGCAAAAGAGTTTTAGTAAACTTTCTTGGGAATATATTATAGAAGAAAAAAAATGGATAATGGAATGCAAAAGGAAGATAGCATACTTGAGTTCAAATCTCAAGCATTTTTTCCCTTAGTGTAATATATAGAAAATTCACTTACATTCAATGGGGGAAAAATATAAAGTTCTTAGGAATTGTCTTTAAAATGAGGTAATACATATTCACAAGATGGTTGAGAAGAGTAAACACAATAATATATGGAAAAGCATTCTGTAGAATGCAAAACGCAGCTTTTATGGACATAGAAAGTTTGGCATTTTTATAGACATGAAAACTAAAGGAAAAAAGATAAAAAGATGTTAATCTGATAACAATATGTATGATGGATCAGAGTAGGAATAGACTGAAAGCAGGGAAATCAGTTAGGAAACCATTATAGTATTTTGTTTGTGTAGTAACAAGTGTTTTATAAATATAGGCAGGGAAAGAAAATACACCATTGCTTTACAGCAAAAATTGAAAGTCATTAGAGGTCAGAGCTTATAATATTTCTTCTATGAGTAGGTTTTGTTTAAATGCCCCTGGTGTGTTTAAAAGTATTATCTGAGCTACAGCAAAGGGAGTGAAGAGGTACAGTTGCTGGCCTACAGATACTCCCTAGGCACTCACTAATCCCAGATGAGTTGATGACTTCCTGATGAAAACTGTTGTCCTGATCTAGCAGTCTACCCCACATAGCTTTCTGGCCTTAAGAAGGTGCTTGGTCTATGCTCAAGGTAGATTAAAAGCATCTAGAAGTTCATGCAGCCTGTAATACTGTAATACTGCTCATCTTATGAGAGAGAAGTAGCTGGATATAATTCAGTCTTCCTTACCCACTGGGCATGTTAACCCTGAGGATGTCCTATTCAGTCTTCCAGCACTCCCAATAGGATTTTAGCAGGTTGTCATGGCAGTAACCAGTTCACTACAGCACCCAGTTTGGGAGCATGTCTCTTCCTTGTTTTATTCTTCATTCCCTCTCAGTGCTGAGATCACTTCTCAAATAAAGTACTTGCATCCAAATCCTTATCTTTGGGTCTGTTGTCTAAGAACACAGCCTAACCTGAGAAGGCATGAAGGGATGAGATAACATGGCTCCTGACTTTCAGATGTTTGATAAAGCCGCTTGGGAGCTAAGTTGTAGTTCCTTCACTTTTATTTGGGCATTAACCTATCCCGTAAGCTTAATTACCTAAGGGCAAAACCTATGTGTCACTCAGCTATGGCACCTTTACGGAGTGGCATAGTGTGCTGTCCAGAAAGACATACAATAAATATTTGATGAAAGAACAATGCAGTAAAGACCTCAACAGCTTCTTTAATATAAGCACTACCCTTCGTAGCTGTAAATAAACTGATAACCTTTGCATTCAAACCATTCTCACATGATTTTCTTGCTGGGTACACGTACTTTATTCAGGAAATGGACTTTTACGTTTTCTTTTGAATGTAGGCAATATTATTGTTATGCACATGGAGAAACTCAACAGAACAAAACACACAAGTGCCCCGGGTTAGCTTGATAGCAGATTCATCATAGCTCTTTTTCTGTGGCCTTTTGTGTATATTGACAAAATCATAAGTTAAATGCCAGACTTTCAAATGTAAAGCAAAACTGTTTCCTATTACAGACTAAATGATTGTTGTGTTGGGCATTTCAGACTGATAGTTCCTTCACAGTGACTGGTGTGCTGTTCTACGCGTGCAGCTTCAGGAATACATCCACATTCCAACAGGAAAACAAGGTTGACTCTGACTTGAACGAAGCTGGAATTCTATTCTCAGTTGAGGACACTAATGTGAACATAAAACAGATTTAGAACCCAAAATTGGCAGAAAGTATTCCCTAAAGAGGTATTCAGTGCTGCCTGCCATATGCAGCAATCTCCCAATTCGTGTGTTCCCCTCACTTGATTGAGAACTGGCTAACGAGGTGGCAGCAATCCAGTTCGTGGATAGGAAGAAAAGAAACATCACACATACAGGTATACAACACCAAGACATTCTTAAGATGATTGTTTTACTTTCAAACAATACAATTATACAGATACATTTAACAAAATATAAATTAAAATAGGAGGGAAAATACAGTTGAATATTACGTATCAGTTTTACTTAATAGGCTATAACACATAGCATATGTCTGAAATAATCATTTCTAATCACCTCACTACAAAGGAAGAACACTATTCATTTATAGGCCACTTTATGGTTAGATGAAGCCTTTCGCAAAAGCTGGTGGATGAATAAATTGACAATTCGCAGTGGGTTGGAAAAATATTATATTTCTATCACAGCAGATTTATAGGGTTGGGTGGTCTCCATAAGGCAAGCTGGACTAATCCTCTTGATAGGAGAGCTTGAGACAGTTTCCAGTAATGATGGGTCTCCACAACTCCCTTCCTAACCTGAGAAACATCAGGGCGCCCCCAGGCCCAGGCTGAGTGCCTTTAAGGCATAGATCTGACCTATTATTTCCATAGTCTCAGGAACAAGTGCTGCATTCATCTGAAGTCATGTTGGTGGGCAGGATTTGACATTCCCAGGCTATAGTCATTATGGAACTGCTCATGCCACTTTACAGCTGGCTCAGAGCATGCGGGATTCTTCCCAGAACCTTTTCATAAGCGCAACTGGCTGAAAAGTGAATTTTCTCTTGCAGGCTGCATCCAAACAGAGTAAGTGGAGTGGAAAAGGAGAGAAATCATCCAGTTGTCTGTGAAAACTTGGAGTATATTATCAAAGCTTAAGCCCATAATTGACTTCTCTTGTCTACTCTTTCTTAAAAGCCTTAACTTATCATGGTTAGGGCAAAAGGCTTTTATCCTGACAGAGGATCATGAGAAAGAAGAGTTACAGAGGAAAGAGGAAAAGACAAAATTTGGGGTTTTATTTTTAAGTAAAAGTTCCCTGAGGAACAGACCCTTCATTTCAGATAATTACAGCCATCCTTCCAGTTCCTTCAGATTGAAGATGCAAAATGTGAAGCCGAGTTTTCTAAATGTCCAGGATTATGTATCCCAATGTTACCCAGTTGGCAAATATTAAAGTTTGGATTCATTAAAGTCTGCTTTTTATGTATGGTACTCTTCCCATGAGAGTTGTTTATGTCCACTTAATGATAGGGAAATTAAGAATCAAATTTGAGTGGTGTAGTCAGTCTTACTGTATTAGAATTACAAAACATGATCTTTGAACAGAAATGGTATTCAAAGATAGTGTGTTACAAAAAAATATGGTATTCACAGATAGTGTGTTACAAATTTGTCTTTGCAAAAATTAGAAATATGTAGCCCAACATAATTAAGTGATTTCTTATGTAATAAAATCAGAGTTGAACCCTCCACAAATAAGCGTTCTACCCCTGTGTGTGAGAAATGTGACAAAAACATTTTAGTGTAGATGGAATATAATTTCTCCACTCACTTTGGGTACAAGGCTGATGGAAGTTCTGAAGACCTTATTATGGGACAGGAATACTTCTGCTGTCTACTTCTACTTAGAACACATGTGATTTGGAGATTAAACTGGATGCTGTAGCCTTCCACAGAAGCACAGGGCTGACTAACTAATAAAAGAACAAAACCCGAAGTTTGATCTGTGTTTTAGTCAGCTTTTATGCTGCTATGACTAAAAGATCTGACATTTATAACACAGAGGAAGACAAGTTTACTTGGGGACTAATGGTTTTAGAGGTCTCATTCATAGGTAGTCAGATCAGCAGGACATTGTGGCAGAAGAGAACGGTGGAGGAAAGTGGCTCGGGATACAATAATCAGGAAGCAGCAAGAGAGCTCACATCACCAAGAACAAAATATACACCCTCAAGGCATTACCCACCTCCTCTAGCCACACCCTACCTACCTACAGTTAGGACCCAGTTAATCTTTATCAGGAGGTTAATTCACTAATTAGGTTAAAATTCTCATAACCCAATTATTTCACTTCTAAACTTTCTTGCGTTTTCTCTCATGCATCACACGAACTTTATGTAAACTGTAATGACCTCTGAATGTGGAAGAATGGAGATATAATTAGATCCAGTAAGAAATAATCACATTGCAATGAGAGTATTAAAGATTTAGTGTGCTGTCCACATTTATGATATCTCACCTAGACAGTTATCATGGTATCTGCCCAACACTGATCATTCCATGAACCCATGTGGGCAGAGAAATCAAATTTTCAAGTCTAGCTTGAGAAAAATCTAGTTAGTTCAATTCATTTTTTCCTTGATTTTCAATGCAGAATGACTGTGTAAATTACCATACAAACTTGAATACACTTTTAACAGAGAAAAGGGTGGCTAGTATATTTTGGGGGGACAACATATGTATATCAGAATCAAAATCTGGGAAATCTGTGAGCCAAGTTCACCCTGAATATCATGTGATGTGCCTCTTGATCACTTTGCAGAAAATGCTGATCTACTCCTAAAACAATGATTTCGATATATAATGTGGTTAAGGGTAATAAGTGAAAGTGATTCTAACTGCTTCCCTTTGCTAAGGCATTCTGAGACAGAATCCTCAAGTTTTTTAATTTAGTTTTTTTTTTCATCTGCCTTCAGAACTGTTCTCCATTTTAATGGCCAGCAACCTGAAATCTATATAAAATTTGTAACCTCCCAAATAATCAAATAATTTCTTCTTTGAGAGATCTGTACTCAATGCTGATCTGAAAATGATGTGTCTAATTAGCATTTCTTTCTTTCACTCTGGTTATTGTAGTTTGCTCAGTGAAAATGAACGCTGACTATTCGGTTTTTGTTAAATATGCAAAATTTCATTTTGCCTTACATTTGCCCTTCTAAATGATAGTACTCTCAGTGTCTTTAGGTGGCCTTGTATCAAGCTTGTCCAAAAGAGCTACATTTTCTGACTCAAGGGATATTTACAGGCTTAAGGAAAATAAACAAGTGAATCCATAAAGTTTACCATACTCAGAAATTTCCAAAACATTTTTCTGGCACTTGCCCTCCAAAGAAGAAACACATGCATACACACACACACATACATACAAAGTGCACATAAACATGCTTGACACACACATGCTGGAAGGAAGAAGCTTGTTTTCAAGCAGAAAACCCCTCTGCCATAGCAACCTGTTACATTATTAATCAGAACTCATTCTCTATTTCAATGTAGAGTGTTCTTTTCTTGCCTTCAGGGTTAGTCTACAGAGAATATTGCCAATTGACTATAAAATATGTTTTCCCAGGTATTTAATTTGAAAGTAAATCATTGTGAAGTGGGAAAGGACAGAATAGTGAACACAATTTTTAGAAGATTTGGATTCTTTTAAATAACTAATACTTGCATATCTGCTTGCAGTGACCTAATGTTTTGACAAGTAGAATCAAGGTTAATGTGTAGCCATTTCTCAGGCAAGAAAAACGGCTTGATATGATGGCCGTGTCTTTCTTCTTTCCTTTATTCCTTCCTTTCTTCCCTTTTGTTTTCTGTGGTTTGTTCAATGAAAATGAACAGTGAACTCTAGTGTGACTGTAAAGTATGCCAAACTACAATGCTCTTTGTTGTCATCTGCATGTTTAAAGGTAACTTTGAAAATTCGGGTTGAGGCAAAGCTCACACTTCACAGAGAAATGTTAGCAATGACAACCTCAAATTGTGAGATTTGGCCCTGTAATTGAAATCACATGTTTTATCTCAGTTTCATTTGCATGGGCTACAGGCTATAATTAACATCAAGTGGCAAGACAAGATCAGATACGATAGAGTCCTGGAGTACAATTAGGCCACCAAAATTGAAACAAGCCTTTCTGCTACTTAGCTATGCAAGACTGGATCTGTGCCACCATGAAGAGATGACTATAAAGTGTGTAAAAGACAGCTGTGTGTGGAGATGCAGTAAGGCTCACTAAGTTCACCACTAAATGCAATAGTAAATAAGGCTGCATTTTATTTTGATACCCTCTCACTTATATTTCAGTGCTCAATGCCTTAATTATTTAGAAATTTAACCTTTGTTAACCTGTAAAACAATTCTACCATATACTTAAGACATATGATCATAAACCAAAACTCACTGCCAAAAATGCCATATTTTACTTCCATGCTATTTAATCTTTTACTTCATAACTTTGTAGGCAATGTTTCATTACATGCTCCTTCCCTTCAATAATTCACCATTTTTTTGAACTATTTCTTAATCATCCTTCCATAGTCAACTCAGTTATCACAATATCTGGGGTGGTTTTCCCACATGTGTTCCAGACTGAGTTAGTTAGGTTCTGCTCTGACCTGAATTTTTGTGCCTTCCCAACTGATATATTGATACCTATCTCTTAACAGGATGGCATTAGAAGGTGAGACCTCTAGGAAATACATAGGAAGGGATTTGTGCCTTTCTCAAAGAGGAATGAAGAAATTCACTCCTTTCACCTTGTGAAGACACAGCAGACAGATGGCCATCTATGATCCAGGAACTGTGACCTTACCAGACATTAATGTATTGGCACCTGGATCTTGGAATTTCCAGTCTCCAGAACTGTGATTAGTAAATTGTTTAAGAGCAACCTTGTTTATGTTTCTAATGTTTTGCTATAGTAGCCTGAATAGATTAACAGATATTCCCTACCTCTCCTGCATTTATGACATCATACCATCATTATCTGAGTGCAACTACAAATATTGAAGTTGTTTTCCATTTTTTAAAATTCTTATTTCTTTTTTTTTAAATTTAATTTTATTTTTTGTCAGTTTTTTTTCTTTTTTTTATTATTAGTTGTTCAAAACATTACAAAGCTCATAGCACAATGACTGACACATATGAAGGGTTCTATAAGTACTTATCAATAAATGACTCCCTCCCTATGCCTTTATTTTGTGCCCCAAACCTAATCTTTGTACAATTCATTCAAATTGTTTCTAGATCAAATGTATACATTTTCATATTTCCAGGAAATATGCATATTTTCAGAATCAGGATACTTTCAAAGTTTGGAAAGCCTGCAAAATAAAAGCAGATAATGTTGGGATGGCCAGGAAAACCTGGAATATATTTGGAAGCAGTGGCATTTTCAAGGTCACTGTTTTCTTTATCCATAGAGCAAAGGGTACATTTCTATCTTCCAAATGAATTGTTATAATTACTGAATTCAGATTGAATGACACAGTGTCCTTTCAGAAAGAACTCATCCTCAGAGGATGCCTGAGATAATCTGTAGATAATTACTTCTAGCTGGGTTGGTCTAATCACATGCATGCCTCAGACCCCAGACCCTAGCTCTTGAAATGCTAGTTGCTCCTCAAGAGCCTTCTTCATTGCTTTAATGGGATGTGAATGAGATTATCTCTCAGGACTGTTCTTTCTTGTACTGTATTTGCACACTACTTAATTGAATCTGCAAGTAGTCTTGGTAGGTCTAAATCAAACCACAGAGAGTCTATGGGGTGTGTTTCTTATGTACTGTAGTCTATTGCTAGAAATTCTCTGCCAGTAATATCAGAAATCTGCCCTTAGTATTTTTATGACATGTATTAAAGCAGTTTCATTGACAGGGTCCTTTATTTTTACCTTTAGGAAAATCAACACAATTTAGCCAGATGGTATCATTGGAGTACAATTTCTACAAGCTAGAAAATGCCCTTTATCTCCATATAATTGATGGATAGGTATTTTTAAAGCATTTAACTAATAAATAAAGAATGTATTATAAAATTATATTGTCATATCACCATTTTTCAAAAACTAATAAAATAATATATCCAAGTAGTCACCGTCAGTGGTTATTAACATCAGGAAGACACAGATAGCAAAATATTATGTAAGTTCTGATAGAAGGGCAAATTGGAAACATTCATCACCAAACAAAACAATACCTGAATGTAATCAGGTCTCTTGTTCTAATCACCAATTAAAATAAAATATATGGAAAACATATATTGAAACTTGAAGGTAAAGTTACTTAAATCTAGGACTTGTGGGTATTCCGTAGTTGGGAAAATATAGTGCAACCAATCTAACTACTTCTACTGATAACTCGTGGGGGAAAAATGTGGAATACGAGTCTATAAATGAACATTTCCTGATAGAATTAAGATTCAAGTACAAATGAAAGCCACTTATGTACATTTTAGGCTCCCTATTAGCCACATTAAAATAAATTTTTCAAAAGGCAAAATTCATCAAGGCTCAGTAGTATAATATGCCTGTAATCCCAACTACTTGGGAGTCTGACACAAGAGTATCACAAGTTTCA
Source organism: Ictidomys tridecemlineatus (assembly GCF_052094955.1). Lineage (NCBI taxonomy): Eukaryota > Metazoa > Chordata > Mammalia > Rodentia > Sciuridae > Ictidomys > Ictidomys tridecemlineatus. Next base: position 57,397,636 of record NC_135487.1, read on the forward strand.
ACTTGGCAAGACCCCAGCATGAGCAAGATCCTGGGTTCAGGCCCAAGTACTGTTAAAAAAAAAAGTGATATTAATTTTACATATTTTGTTTAAGCAAATTTGTACATACATGCATAAGAGATTTATCACAAGGAATTCTCATACATAATTGTGGAGACTTGCTGGGCAAGTCTGACATTTTCTGGACAGTTTAGCAGGTTGGCAGCTCTTGGGTAGGAGCTGATCCTGCAGTCTATAGGTAGATTTTTCTCTTCCTCAGGAAAGCCTTGGTTTTATTCTTAAGGCATTCCAGCTGAGTGGATGAGGCCCACCAGATTATCGAGGGAGGACAGAGGGAGGACAGTCTTAAATTCAAGTGATTGTATCCATTAATCACATTGACACAACCCCTTTACAGCAGTACCTGGATTAGTGCTCAACTAGATAATTGGGTACTAGCCCTAGCTGAGTGGACACATAAAATTCATCATTGTATCAAGGAACCACTTATGGAGAAGGTTATTTGTAAATTGAAATTTAGACTCTAGTGGTACTCATTGCTATTTCTTTGGTAACTATTTGTAGGCCCTTTCAGCAGACAAAGTTGGATCAACATATTTATAAAAGGTAAAATTCTTCAGATTTAAACTGATGCTTCATATACAAATCCAAGGATGCAAGTTTTCATTTAACCTTACAAATTTTATTAGTTTTTTTTCTTTTTCTTACACTGGCAATCCAAATTATCAATCTCATTATCATGAGTATTCATTTCCTACATTTCAAAATACACTCTCGGTTTACAATCACAATCCCAACTCTATACCAAGAATGTGATGACTGAATCTATTTAAAGTATTTATTGTTCTTTTTGTCCTAGGAATATATCTCATTAAAGAAGTAGGGTCAACTTTTTAAAATGTTTAAGTCTTATTTTTTAGCATAGTTTTAGTTCACAGAAAAATTGAGCAAAAAAATGAGGAAGTTTCTTATATATCCCTGTCCCCCCCCTCAGCTACCATAACCTCCCCCACTACTGACATCCTAGAACAGAGAGACACATTTGCTAAATCAGTGAACCTACAAAGACACACATTATCACCCAAGTCCATAACACATATTATAGTTCAGCCTTGATGGTTTTGACAAATATTTAATGATGGGTATCACCACTGCAGTATTATACAGATTAATTTCAATACCATCAAAATCCTCTGCTTTGACTATTCATCCATCTCTCCTTCCAGCCTCTGGCAACACCTGGTTTTTAATTTTCTTCATAATTTTGACTTTACCAAAATTCCTCTCTCTCTCTCCAAAGAGAGAGAATGAGTATAAAGAATTGATTCATGTGATTATGGAACCTAGGGGCTGAGAACTTAGAACAATATGCTACCTGCAAGCTGGAAACTCTGGGGAATGGATAGTGTACTTCTAATTTGAGTCCAAAGGTCTGAGAACCAGAAGAGTAAATGGTGCAAGTTTTAGCTGAGGAAAGATAAAAAAAAAACATAACATCTGGCTCAACGAATCAGGCAGAGAGAATGTAAATTCTCTCTCAGTTTAGAATCACAATCCCAAGTCTATGTAAGTTCTCTCTCCTCCAACTTTTTGTTCTGTTCTGGACCTCACTGGTGATGCTCATTCATGATGGGAAGGGTGATCTGATTTGTTAGGTATACTGATTTGAATGTTCAACTCATCCAAAATATCCTCACAATCATGCCCACTTAAGTTGATGCATCAAATGCATCATTACAAGTGTGCCCCTTTTCTAGTTTGACATTCACATATTCCTGGAGCCACACATGTCTATAATCCCAGACACTCAGGAGTCTGAGACAGAAGGATTGTTACATTTCAGGCCAATCTGGGAAACATAGGAAAATCTATCCCAAAATTATATATAAATAAAACAGCCAGGGGTGTAGCTGAGTGGTAGAGAGATAGAGTGCCTGGGGGTTAAGTGGACAATACTGCAAAAAAATCCAATACTAAACCAAGGAACAAAAAGCCACACATAGTCTCCAAATAAAGAAAAGATCAAGGTCATAATTATGCCTACCATGCTATGACTGTCCTGCATAAAATAAAAATACATAAACACTTCCCCAGAGGAGGATATAAAGTCCTTGAGTGATGCATACTCTTCTCCTGATATCCTGTAACTTACATATTATGGTATAAAATAAACAATACATAAATACCATCATGTAGACTCAAAACCTCTTATGTTATATAATATGATAAGGGAATGATAAAAAAGAAATAGAGATTTTATATACATGAATTCAAAACATAATAAGAAAGGAGGAAATGTGGGCAATTAGTCTTAATTCTGTAACTGATTTTCAATGGTATCTTACTCCCTTCTTCCACTAACCCATTCTCTATTTACTTTGCTTTCAGCAACCATCTTAACTGGTAGTGTTTCTTTACCTGATGGTAAGAAGTGGTCTAAACTATTTGTGGTCGAGCCTGGTTAGAGCTGTTGCAGTTTACACTTGAAATCACAGAGATGCTCTAAGTTATCTCCTTTTTTTCAGTCAAGCTGTTCCTTACCTCCACTGTGGACTAGTAATCCAATTTCCCCTTTATAGTTGGTAGTAACCAGTCAGTGCAGGAACTCCCTTTTTTGCCTGATGTGTCAGATGCATGAAAAGCTCAAAGTGGCAGTGTAGTAGTCTTTATTTTCCAATTCAATGGAGTCATTATTGTGTCTCTCGGTTGAAAAAAAATCCCTCACTTTAGAATAATAAGAACTGTAGATCAGTAGAGAGTAAGTTCATGGAAACAAGAAGCAATTTTTTTTTTCTAGTAATGAGATACAGGGGGCAAGAGTGATTGGTCCTTACCAATTTCCACTCTTGATTCCTGCACTTGTGAATCCTGGCTATCAGAAAAATAGCAACATACATTGGTTGCTAATGCAGAGCAAAAATAGCCTTTGGAGAACTTCCTCAAGCCCTGAAAGGTATTGAAATCTAGCTGGTGCTGTAGCTGTATCTTTAAAGCCATTCTACCATCCCATCAAGACTGCTGCTTCAGGATACTAGGGGATATGCCATGACCAGTGAATTCCCTGATCACAGATTCATTGCCATGGTTTTTAATTTGTTTATTTTTTTTAACTGTGAAACACGTTTTTTGATCAGCAAGAATGCTATAGAAAATACCATGAGAGTAGGTCAGTCATTCTGTTAAGTCTGTGAGTGATAGTTTTGGCAAAGAATTACTTGCAGGGATGATACATCTATAACCAGACCAAGTTTCTGTGCCAATAAGAACAAATTAGCTTCCCTTCCATTATTGGAGCATCCAATAAAATCAGTCTGCCGCCAGGTATCTGGCTGATCAATCCAGATAATTATTTCATAGTGGAGGCTTAGTTTTGTTCTCTGCTGCTGGAAAATTTAGCACATATAAATGGTTGTAGCCACGTAGGATTTGCTGAACTGAAGTCTGTGATGCTGAGTCCATATGTAACTTCATCCCTGTTACTAAGACTTCACTGTTAATGAGTACATTGGTGATGACAGGAGTCAGTCTGGAAAGAGGTTAATGGAGAGTCCCCGAACTGGTCATCTTATCCCCTTTATTATTAAAATCCTTTATTGCTTATGTCATCTTTTAATAATCATTCACCTGGAAAACAAGTAACTTCACATTTTGTGCCCGTTGAGAGAGATTTATTCACATACCTCTTCCTCAAATACCCATATAATGAATTTTCTAATCATGTTTCATCCAAGTCTCTGACCATCCTGTTAAGCCATTGGACATAACCTATGAATTACTTTATAAGTGCACATCTGGCCATTTCTCCTTCCAAGTGAACTGAAAACTTCAATCAATTGTACTATCTGAATGTGTTTACTGGAAGGATTTCCCTTCCCCATTGTCCTGCAGGGATGTCTCAAAAAGGGCTGTAATGCTATAACTGCATACTTCAAGGTGATGTCTACATGCAGAACCATCTCTAAATCAGGGTTGAGTCTCCTTTTTCTCTGTCAAATGAAGTTTCCTGTGAGCCCATAGGTACAGGCTGGTAGAGAAAAGGTAGTAGACCAGTAGTGGGAACAATGTCTGTTTGGCTCATTACTTCAAGTAATTTATTCATGGCCTTAAGGCCAGCTCAGGCCCGATCACATATATGCCAATTCTGTTTAATAATGGAGTGCTGCTTTGCACTCTCAACATTGTGGCTTGGTGAGTCAATTAATATTCACTTAATGATGAAAAAAATCAGAGCACATGACAACTTGATGGTTTATGGTTAATTGTTTAGTTTCAACTAAGGACTAGGTGCAGACCAAAAGCTGTTTTTCATTTTTCCCCCCACAAAAGAGTAGTTATCTTCAGAGCATTGCAGAACAATAATTTAATATCTTAAAGACTTGAACTGCAATTGAACATAGGGGTCTATGAAAAGTCCCAAATAGCATCACTATATTCCACTGATACTTAAAAAAGTATTGGAGATACTACATGGTATGGCTTACAAGTCAGAGCAGCATGCATGGAAGCCTGGACTTTCTTTAGAGTCTTCTCTTATTCTCTTCATCACTCAAAACTAACAGCCTTTTGGCCACTTAGTAAATGGATTAGAGTAATACATTCAAATAAGAAATATATGTCCTCCACAATCCAAAGGGCTCCCTAAGTGTTGTGTCTTCTTTTTTTGTAAAAAAAAATACATGAAAAACATGTAAAAGCCATATCTTTGACTTTAGAAGGGATACATGAACATGCTCTATACCACTGGTAGCTAGAAATTATACTCAGGTAGAAGGCCCATGAAATTTTACTGAATCTATTTCCAAACATCTGACATGCAAATAGGTTATTAATATGTTTAAAATACTTGTTTCTCCCTATGTCCATTAGTCTTGATAACATCAATGTAATGGACTCATGTGGAGAAAAAGGTGATCAAAATATCTGCCAATTAAACAATGATAAACAATGATATATAAACATTGATATACAAACATATATAAATATATATATAAACAATGATATATATATATATATATATATATATATATATAAGGTAGGGGTCATTGGAAGTGTATTGCTAGTTATACCAGAAAACTGCTTTTAGTAGACATCATGACCATATATGGACAAAACTGCATTTGTCAGATCAATAACTATATCAGATACTAGGGAAGATGATATTTATTTAAGCCATGTAGCTATACCAGTACAGCATCTATGATTATATTATAACTATCACCTTATTGTGTTTATGATAATCCACTGCCATTCTTCAAGATCTGTCTTTTGCACGAGTCAAGTAGGTAACTTGAATATAAATGATATGGGAATCACAATATCTGAATCCTTCAAGTCTTTAATGGTTTCACTTATCTCTGCAATCCATCCACAAAGGCAGTAGTGCTGTTCATTTATTATTTCCCTAGAAATAGATACTTCTAGTGGCTTTCACTTGACCTTTAGCATTTTAACAGCCCTAACTTCATAGGTCATGGAATTCATATTGTCATTTTCCCAGAAGTTGCATATATACACTTTAGTAATACATTCTGAAACTAAAGAGATAATCATAAGATAGGATTGGGGACTCTAACAGTTAGTTTTGCATTACTGAAACAAAACACCTGAATCAGGCTAAATTTATAAGGAAAAAACCTATCTAGTTCAGAGTTATAAAGGTTGGTGTAACCACATTGGTTTAATCTCTGGTGAGAGTCTAACAATAAATGGCATCCCAACAGCAAGAGTGTGTATGGGAGAAAGACTTTATATCTTGAAACAGGAAGCCAGACAGTGGTTTAGATATCAGTGTATCTTTATAAAACTGTTGTTGAGAGAGCTCAAGTAGGCAACTTGAGGAACCCACCAGAGCTACCATAATACCTTCCCAGGAAATCTTTCCATGTGTCTTGAGGACCTTCGAATACATCCTGTCTCTTAAAGGTTCTACCAGTACAAAGAGGATCAAGCCTTCAGCAGATGAACCTTCACGTGATAACCATAAACTATATCCAAGTCACATCATGGACCTACTGAGTGAGTACACTGTGAAATGGACTTGAACTGAAATTATATTGATCACAAACCTCCAATAATATTGACTGTCTATAGACCACAGTAACATTTTGAGTCTACTAGAGTGAGTGTCAGTTCAGTCAGTATCCAGTATTTCCTGAAAACTCGGATGGTTTCCTCTCAACTAATGGACAGTTACCTTGCTATGGAGCTATAGCACTCTCCGGGGAAGACTTGGCGAATGCTTAATGTCATACAGTTTTGATAGTATAGCATGTTCACTCCTCAAGGGGGTCTGGCTTTTTCTTCACTCCAGGAATACTAGGTCTGTAAATTGACTTAAATCTAGGAAATGATTGATGGAATATGACATTATGTTTCTCCTGATACACATTAGACTTTTGTTCATGTAACCTAGAATTATTCTTCATATGTAGGTCAAGAACAATTTTAGCAGGTCCCTCTCTATTTAATTCCCAGAAGCACCATAAACAATTTGCCAAAACTGTAGTTCTACACATGTAAGAGTAGTTGCTGCTATGACTTTGCTGCCCATTACAGAAACCACTCCCAGCTTGCCTTTGGAGGTTGAATGTCACCACTTGCTGCCTAAAGGAATCTAATTCACACTGCATATAAGTTTCCCAACTCAGTAAGCATCTGGCCTGCCAAGGAAGAATAATAACCCATCACTTTACGAATGCTGGGGCTCTCAAAAAAAATTTTATTTGTCACAGTATTGATGGACAGTATGTCTTCTAGACCTACCCAGTGTTGAGGGAGTAGGTCTTAAATGATAAATCCACTCTAACACTTTCGTCTTAATAAAGTGTTTGAACCCTTCCTCAACTGAACCCATGAGAAGTTTAGCATTTTTAATTTGTTCACTGTGAGTCACCATCTGGTTCATGTTTCAACTACTGAGCCAAACAGATACTAGGAGAGTCTTTTCTACCTCCCTAAGCTACAATATTAAATACAAAATATGTACTTAGTGAGTTTATATCAATAAATTTTTCCTAATCCAATTTGATATTTGGACCACCAATGTACTTTTGATATATATTCCTACATATGTTCTCATATTTTTGCCTAGATAAATTTTAACATTCAAACTATTATTTTTTGGGAATTCATCATCGCCTCCATGGGTCACATTTTATGCCTCATCTTTTGGGACTTTCTGAGACTTTCAGCCTAGGTATAGATTTAGAAGAAACAGGTGATATATCTTTATTTTCATGTAAAGTATTTTAAATTTTTCTTCTATAAATTTTAAATGTAACTATATGTTAAATAGAGGTGTATTGTCTAAAGTCAAATCATTTTGGAAGTTCCGAGCTATCATTTTGTTGTTTTGTACTTTAAATCTGTTAGTATTTCTTTATGGTATGTGGGTAGTCATTGTATAATTTTTATTATTTTAAAGTTGTTAAAGTTTGTTTTATGGCCCATAACATGGACTGTCCTGGAAAAATGTTCCATGTGAGTTTGAGAAGAATGAATAATCTACCGTTTTATTTTACTTTCATTTATTTATTCTCTGATGCTCTTCACATCTTTAAGCTGATATGATTTCTTACTTTCCTTCTCTCTAAAGACCTCTAAAAATTTTATTACAAGTGCAATGGCAACAGATTTTCTCAATTTTTTTTTGTCTCAATAAGTGTTTTTTACCTGGGATTATTTTTCAGGGTATTATTTTTTCCTTCCATCACATTAATTATTGCAATGTACTCTCTTATTTGCTTACATGGTTTCTAAGAAAAATTTGAATGTAATTTTTATTTTTTTCTGTTTTTAAGGGGTTTTTGTTTGTTTTGTTTGATTTCTCCTCTGGTTTCTTTCAAGATTTTCTCTTTGTCACTGATTTTCTGCAGTTTGAATATTATATATCTAGGTGTTTTGTGTGTGAGGGTTTGTTATTGCTTTTATTTTGATGTCATGTATTTACTGAACTTCCTGAGTTTGGATTGGTATCTGATATAATCTGGGGGAAATTCTCATTATTGTTTAAAATGTTGCTATTGCTTTTTCTCTAATTATCCTTATTACATAATTTCACAATTATATTGTGATTCTTGGATCTGTTTTGGTTTTCTCTGTACCCCTGGAATTTGATGTTCACAGAGTTTTCTACACAGACAGAGCAGTTTAGGTTTTATACTTTAGGTTTCCTGCCTCATTACTAGTTTCCCACAGAGGTTTCTTCACCTGGGTTTCTACACTGGTAATTTATAATAGTCCTTATCCATCTGTCTGTCTCTACCATTCTGGAGGCCCAGGTTTTCTCTATGATCCCTGTTCTCTAATGTATCTAAGACTATTGTTGATTTTTCAATCTGTTCATTTTTTATTTGTTGGTTATATGAAGGGTAGCAACTGGGAACCACCCACTGGATATCCTCTCAAACCACTTTGTTTGAAGTTACTTAAATAATTACTCTCCAGTGGAGTTATGCCAGTGCCCGACAGCCTTGATAATCCATGATATCTGGAAGTTAAGACTTTGTATGATTTCCAAACCTTCAATATTGGCAGGACCAGTGACTTGCTTTTAGGCAGTAGAACATAATAAAGGCTGCATGTGTACATAGGCGCGCGCACACACACACAGACAGACACACACACACATGCATATGTGTATAATGTGGAATTATGTTAAGCTGTAATGACTCCTTGCAAGGAGACACTGATCTGTACTGATTTTAAAAAACGCACAGGCTCATATGGCAAAGAACTGAGAGCAGCCTTCTGCTCTTCGTGACAGCCGGCAAGAAACTGAGCCCCTCAGTCCAATAGCCCACAAAGAACTAAAGACTGACAAGAATCATGCAAGCCTGTAAGTGACTCCTTGCTCAGCTGAACCTCAGAACAGACCAGAGCTCAGCTGATACCTTGATTGCATCTTTGTGAGATCCTGGAAGCAAAGCCTGCTCAGACTTTCTATCCATTAAATCTTATGAGTGTTGTTTCAAGTATAGAAATTTCTGGTAATATTTTTATACTTAATGCCTAGCTAATTTATCTACCAACTCAATAGAAGTTTAGTTAAATTGTTTAATTTGGCATTCAGTTTTTAGGATGCGAACCTGAATTTGTTTGCTGGATGAAATAAAATGCCTATAGTAGTACTGTTTGCCAATTATCCTTGGCAAAGGACATTGAGCAAATTTTTCTGTGATCAGATTCCAGCTTGATTTACTACAGTTTGTAACTAGGGGACATAGAAACCAACACTTCAATAAAGAACTATGACATTTTTTACATATACGCAATACAAGTGCTTTTTACTTTTTAAGAGAAGGAAAACATGATTAGGAAAAAATATGAGAAAAAATTTCCTTGCATAATGAATCAATTTGGGTAGGTTCATCTTGAAAGCTAAGTTTTAGATCTTGCTCTTATTCCATTTATAACTTCTAAAAGTAGCACTGAATAAGTCACTAAAATTCTCAGTTTTGTAATCTATAAAATATGGCTCTGTAAATGCTAAGACTTCTTTTGCTCTAAACTGTCAGGATTTTCTGAAATGGATAAGACAATTGTCAGAACAAGAAATAGGAAAATTCAGAATGATGACTGGTACCCCACAATCATTGTTGTTTCAAACATTCATAAATATTTGACCCATATGTGGTAATTTTTCAGGGTGGTATTACCACTTGTTCATGTAGAAGGACCAAAATTTACAGTTGCTTTTGAGAAGGTATGGATTAAATAAGATTTAATCAGTATATATAGTTTTTTTCTAACATAATAATTCTCAACAGATTTTTTTTCTCTTAGTTGTAGAGTCTAATTAGTTAAGGCTTTTAGGATTATATTTTCATTAACTTTAAAAAACATGAAAATTATATTACTTGAGTAAATTTTAAGTGAACCATTTACAAATAAGGGGGAAAAGGCTATTATTTGTATTGATCTGCTTAACTGCATGCTCTTAAAACAAATATTCTGCTCTTTGAACTTGTTTGTAGTAAATTACCATTATTGCTATCTGAGAAATTATTTGAACATTTAGAAATACTATAAACTTATGCTACACCATTAGGATATTACTATATTAAGCACATCTATGAAAGGCTTTTGAAAGGGCAGTTCTCTCAACTCTCCTTGCCATAAGAAAACTTTCTAGTTCTGCATAGATTACATTAATAGTCTGAAATAGGCTCCTGGAACAGATAAACACAGCGCCCTCAAAACCTGATGCTTCACATGCTTATTAGTATAGCATGGAAGAAAATGATAATACAATAGCATTTCACAGTGTGAAATGTACAAAGTTGGATAGAGACAGCATGTGTTGTCATCGGCTAATGTGCAAATGTTCATTGCCGGGGTGAAGCAGCCAGGAGTGAACCATGAAATGACTGCATTCACCCTGAAATGTTGGCAAGGCAAGGAAGTGATGAGTAGTAAGCAACTTGTCTGAGCATGATGGAAGCACTTACTAGAGCAGCAAAAATAGCATTTCTAATATTTATATTTCAGTAATGGGGGGGGGTAACTATGCCTTTGCATGATATGGCTTCAGTAAGATGAGGTTGGGCTTAATTTGTTAACGCTTCTTTTGCCATATGTAGCTCCTTCTCTTTCTCTCCCTTCCTTTATATCCAAACCAAAATTCACCAGGAAATTCTTCCCAATTAAGTTTACCCATTTTCTTGTTTAATTGATTCATGGAATTAAAGATTACAAGCATTGAAATAGACCTAGTAAATAATTTAATTCACTCCCACTTGCCATCTCCAACTTAACTGTGTGTGTGTGTGGGGGGGTGTGATTTGTATATGCACAGACATGCATACATTCACATATGTTTGTGATCTTATGCCTAAGTACATTCTTTGCATCAACAAATTTTATTTTAAGTCATCTGGGAAAATATTTATTTGTTAAATTTTCTTGGCATGTTTGAGTAGTAGAGAAAAGCTCACTGACAGCCTAATTCAAAGAATTGATCAACTTCACTGTTTCTTTTGGGAGGATATTCAGCTGCTATTAAATATGTTCCATATTGGATTTACGGATATAAATGCTAGAAAATGCCAGTAATAAAATCTAAAGAAAAAAAATATTTTTATGGTAAATAGCTTAGCAACCTCAAAACAAGAAGATATATAGGATGGAACATTAAGGGAAAAAAACCTATTATATTACCTTTAATATTCTAGAAACATTTACCATGCTTTTAAATAAGTTACTAGCTAGTTATACTCAATACTTGATGAATAGCTTCCACCTTTCTAAGCCTGATGATCACTTATCTCCTGCCTGATACATAATGCAAGAAATGGGTAAATGAGTGATGTAGTATCATGGAAGCACCAATAGCAATGGTTCCTGTCAGGCAGTGTAATAAAAGCATAATAAGCAGTATCTTCAGAAAAACAATGCTTCACAACAGGTAGTTTATTAGAAATTAGAATTGGAGGGAAGAATGCTCACTTGTTAAACCATGAGAATTAGCATCAGTACTGGAAGTTGATGCAGTATCTCAATGATGCCATAATGTGAATGTTCTTAGCCAATTTACTATTATCTCCCCTCTTTACAGAATGATCACCTCTAATATTTTAATTAAAAAGGGATTTGTTAAAGGATCTTACTCATAGAATTTTTGAAATAATGGAAGAAAACTCTAGGGAATGACTACCAGAAATGCAAGCCTAAACTGACCTGACAGAGTTCCTTCTCCTATTAGAATCCAAATCAGGAAAGTGCCTTAAGCTGTCAGCTTCGTAATTACTCCACTTTTGGTACATAATATATAAGCCATTGGATGCAGAAGCTATTGATGTGACTGATAATTCTAGAATCCTATTCCCTCTGTCATATTTCACACTATCAAAATAAGCATCTGCTAATGCTATCTCTTTCTTCAGGTAACATAATTCCAAATCTAAGTTTCATGCATGTATATCCAACTAGCACAAACTATATCTTAAGTGTGTGCCCTTGGCTCAATTTTGACTAAGCAATTTAGCAATGGAGTTGTGGGGTTTGGGACTATTAATTTCATCATGAATGAACCACCAAAATTTAGAAAAAGCTTCATAGTATGGTGAGCAAGTTTCCATCGCAAACTCTCTACTACAATATCCAAATACAAATTCAATGCCATATTTGTGTGTATGTGTGTGAGTGTGTGTATGATAACTAGTACAATGATTCACACTTTTCAAACTTGGAATTGAAGGTTTGAAACATATTGCCAATATTTGCTATATTGGGCAAGGGCTGTGCTAGAGAACAGGACTGGAAAAAACACAATAAGATATGTCCCACAGTATTTCACTGAGGAAAATGGAGCTTACGTGCCAGTTAGAATCATTGTCTCTTAGGAGTAAGAGAACTTAAAATATGTTGAAAATCTTTTCTTGCTTATTATTTAGTCTATATGCTATGTTACTCTCAATGTACCTGAATATAAGACAGGACATAAGATTATTTAATTGTCAGTATGATTAATCAAGAATATTAGAAAAATTAATACAGGTTTAATACTTACATATTTGGATATTATATAGTGCAAATGATGCTCACTCACAAAGATTTTTTTTCTTTACTTTTATTTATAAAAATGATATTAAGTGTTAAATAACAGCATAATATTTCCTATATGCTCCAAGGAAACCACAGTATCCATTTGGTTTTTCTTCTGTGTTTGTTTGGTTGTTTCTTTTTGCTTGTAGTGATAAGTATCAAATCCCAGGCTTCACTGTGCTAGGCAAATGCTTTATTCCTGAGCTATATCTCTATTCCTACTCATTCCATCTTTAATGACCACTTAACCATAATCACTGTGGTAACTATAGTAGCTAGAAAAGTATTTGAGATTTTCACATGAAATAAAAATTAATTCTCAAAATAACTTGTGGGATAAATAACTTAAACATTACCACTTATTACCACAAAGTAATAAAAACCAATAAGAATCTAAGTGGGCAATAAACTACATGCCATCAGACCTGCGTTGTTCCAATCCTAACCATTTTAAAGAAAACCTGTCATAAATACTGATCTTTAGCAGGTTCCTGAGAGACAACCTATGGGTATTGGAATGTTCTGCCTTATAACAACATTATTGTGTGCTTGATGCCGTGGGCTATTCTGCTGTATTGTAATCCTAACAATATAAATTTATTATGAAGACCTGTGGGGTATTTTGTTGTTATTGTTTGCGTGTGTGTGATTGATTTTGGATTGACCAATATGTGTTCAATTACAAAAATCTAGACGATGAAGTAAAATTGTTAACTTCAATTTAAATAAGTAATATGATGAACTGAATTTTCTAACTCTATGAATAATTTTGCTTACATATTTTAAAGTAAGTAGTATCCATGTTTATAAAAACTTTTCATGATGTTTTTTCTTAATGGCATTGTAGTTTTATTTAACTTTTCAGATAAGAAATTCTTTCATGTCATACAAAGATGGACTCTACTGGTCATATCTGACTTATATTTCATGTGCATTGCTCTCAGAAGAGAGCATCTATTCTCTTTGTTTTAGAGAATTATAATTATATATAATATTTGGGTTCATTTTGACAATGTCATACCTACATGGGATTTGATTCACTGCATTTTAGTACCCATTTCCCTGACATTCTCTCCCCTTCTGCCACCCACATTTGTCTACTGATCATTCTTTGGCATATATATATATATATATATATATATATATATATATATATACACACACACACACACACACACACACTGGACAGTGTATATGTATTAATAATATGTATTAAATGTATATTTGTGTATAAGTACACACACCTACATTTATTGCAAGGAATTGGATTATGTAATTGTGCACTTCTGTAGGGTGAGGTCCCCAGAAATGGCAGGCTTGAACTCAGGCACAGGTTGAAACTGCTGTCCAGAAATAGAATTTCTTCATTAAGGAATTCTTGGTTCTGCTGGTCAGGCCTTTAAATTGATTGAATTAGACCTCCTCAGATTATCCAGGACAATCTCCTTTATAGTCAATTATTATGGATTTTAATTGTATCAACAAAGTCTTCATAGCAAAACCAAGATTGGTATTTATTTGACTAAGTGGGGACAATAGCCTAGCTACTGAAGACCATCACAGCATTTTATGTATCTAGTGCAACATCAATTTCCTTAATGCTTTTAGGGACACAATCACCTTAGTGGTCTGGGACACCTTCTTAGACTAAAATGTGCTCTGAAACTAGATATTATTTCTTTATTATGAATCAAAGTCCATTCTCCACTGAATAATAATAACTAGAAAAATGGCTGGTAAATGATCAAAATGATCACTAACATTTTAATTCATTGCTGTCCTATTCTAGTTAAGACTGGTACAGTTGAAGGGAACAGAAAGCCACCCCAGTGAGTTCAAGAAAAGTAGTTATTATTTAAAGGATGATCCTCAAGATCATCTCCCTGAAGCTGGAAATAGTTCAGGATTCAAGGTAGCTGTGGGGAACAGAGGAAAATTTGTGCTTTTTCATTCTGTGTTATAACACTAAAGCAACATTATCCTCTGAATATTTGTTTCAATAGCACAATTACACACTTTTTCCTTTTATACTTCCTTTTCAAAAGAAGGAATCTTGGCTGCTTAGAAAATTCCTTTGTCTGTGGGTAGGCTGACCTATATTCCAGGTCAGATTTTAGTAGATGGCCAGATGCCTCCCTATTCCAGAAGAACCACCCAGCACTGTTTCTTGAGCATAGTGCGATCAGGCTAGGTGAAACAAAACTGCCATAGGGCAAAACCTGGCTCCTCCCACACCCACAATGTACTTCATGGTTCCTTCTACGTGGCTGCTCTGTCATGTGTCACCTAATGAAGTGTTATTTACTTATTTTTTATTGGTTCTTACATATACAAAAAAGGTGGAATTCCTTGTGGTATATTTATGTATCCACATAATATGATTTTGTTAAATCTATGATTTTCTTAAATACATTCCACATTTCTTCTCCTTTCCCATCCCTCCTCTCCCTCTCTTCCCTTCCTCTTGAACTTTTATTTCACTGAACTTTAGGAGTTCTAATCCTTCCACCCCTTTTCCTCCTTATTTCCATCCACTTGCCAACAAATGCAATAATTTAATTTTCTTTTATGGCTGAGTAAAACTCGAGTGTGTGTGTGTGTGTGTGTGTGTGTGTGTGTGTGTGTGTGTGTGTAATCATTTAGGACAGGCATCTAGGATGATGCCATAATTTGGCTATCGTGAATTGTGTCACTAGAAACATTGATGTGACTTTATTTTTATAGTATGCTGAGTTTAATTCTTTTGGATAAATACCAAGTAGTGGGATAGCTGACTTGTATAGTGGTTCCAGTCCAGTCTTTTGAACTTTTTTTTTTTTTTTTTTGTACTGGAGATTGAACTCAGAGGTGTTTAATGACTGAGAAACATCCCCGAGCCATTTTATTTACTTTATTTTGGGACAGGGTCTCACTAAGTTGCTCAGGGCCTCACTAGTTGCCGAGGCTGACTTTGTACTTGCAATCCCACTGCCTTATCCTCCTGAGCCACTGAGACTATAGGCATGCACCACAATGCCTTGTAATCTTTTGAGGAATCTCCATACTGCTTTCTACAGTGGTTGTTCTAATTTATAATCCCATCAAAATATATGCATGTACCATTTTCCCCACATTCTTTCCAGCATTTGATATTTGTATTTTTGATAATTACCATTCTAACTCATTTGAGATGAAATCTTAGTGTAGTTTTGATTTACATTTCCCTAAATGATAAATGTGCAGAACACTTTTTTTTTCATACGTTTGTTCATTGTGGATGAGTATGGTGGAGGGAAGTGGCTCACATGATGATCAAGCAGCAGAGAGAGAAACTAAGCTCAGTTCACCAAATATATACTCCAAAGACAAGCCCCCACAATGACCCACTCTTCCAACCACACCCTACTTACCTTCAGTTACTACTCAGTTATCCCAATGAAATGATCAATTCACTGATTGGATTAAGCCTCTCATGACCCAATCATTCTCCTCTAAATATTCTTTCATTGTCTCATGCATGAGCTTTTGGGGTTATATTACACCCAAATCATAACAACATCTTTGATTTTTAGGGTCTGAGAATTCAGATGTGGTTCTTATTAGTTTGCCTTTAAATAGGACCTAATATTTTGCTCTCACAGCTTTAAATATTCTTTCCTTATTTTATATGTGAGAAATTTTGATTACAGTGTGTCTTTGAAAGGTTGTATTCTGATATTATTTATTTGAGTTCCTATATGTGGATGTTTACCTCATTTCTAATATGGGGAAATGTTTCTGTTACTATCTGTTTTAGACAACTTTTTCACTGCTGTGACCTAAAGCCTGACCCCCCAAAAAAATTGTAGAGGAAGAAAAGTTTATTTAAGGGCTCATGGTTGCAGAGATCTCAATCCACAGACAGCCAGCTCCATTCCTTAGGGCTTAAAGTGAGGGAGGACATCATGGCAGAAGAGTATGGCAGAGGGAAGAAACTCATATGATCAGGAAGCAGAGAGAGTGATCTTTACTTGCCAGATACAAATATATATCCCTAAACCTTGCCCCCAATTTCCACCTCCTTTAGCCATACTTCACCACTTCAATTGCCACTCAGTCCCTAACAAGGGATTAATTCAATGATTGGGTTAAGACTCTTATAACCTAATCATTTCTCCTCTGAACTTTTTTGCATTGTCTCATATGTGAAGTTTTAGGGCACACCACAAATCTAAACCATAACACTTTCTCACTGAAAATGTTCCTAATGCTTTTAACCTGTCTCTCCATGTTCTCTTTTATCCCAGTGATGACGCTCAGGTTTGTTCTGTTGATGATGTCCAAGTTCTTGCATAGTCTGATCAAGGTACTTTATTCTTTTTCCTTTATTGCATACTGAGTATTCAAGTTCATATATCCTATATTCAAGAATTGAAATTCTGTCTTCAAAATTATATTGTTTATGTAATATATAATCTGTTTTTGATGCTTTCAAGTGAATTTATAATTTGATTCATTGTGTCTTTAATTTCCAGGAGTTCTGATTGGTTTCCATTAATTATCTCTTATTTCAATAAAGAAATGGTCTTCCAACTTCTACACTTGCCCTTTTAATTCATTACTTAGATCTACTTTCAGTTCATTAAACATTTTAACAATAAGGTTTTTTTTAATAATTTTTTCTGGAACTTTATCCACTTCCACATCAGTGGGTATTTCGTTGTTGGATTGTGAATTTGGGGCACAGATTTGTTTGCCATATGTTGTCAGAGGTCTTGGGCTTGCACAACAATTAAGATGGATTCCTATACTCTTTATATCTGTGACCTATTGCATGTAGTTATTATTTTTTATTTATTTTTTGTTTTGCAACTTCTTTCTGTTTTTGGTGTATGAGTAGGTATTCAGGAGTAGGACCCAAGGTCTCCCTCTGATTGTACATTTTTGGGGCTTGGTTGTTGGCTTGAATTTTTTGTCTCCCCAGTTCTATCTGTTCAAGAATTGTTGAGGTTCTAGAGCTAGCTCATGTGCTAAGGAGGGCCGTGAGATTGGTTACTTTGCTGAGTTGTGGGTATTGTTCCACAATGGGTTATCTACGCCATGGACTTGACTTGTTCCAGTTACTTTCCAGCCTCTCTTAGAGGGGAAAAAAAAAAGAACTAGGAAGAATAACAATGTTAGCAAATGATGTCGTATAAAACCTTAAGGTAAGTGTTCATGTTGACTTCGAGATTTATAACACTAATTGCCACTTGCATAGGAATGATGGGGTCAGCATTTAACATCAGTACCAATATTAAAAAAATATATAAACTAGATCAGGCATTAAACTACAGATGTCTTCTATGTTGTCCACTGTATTAATAATCACAGCAATGTAAATTTGGATAGGAATTACATAAACTATATCATTCTCTTAGTTGGACTATAGCTTTGTAAGTGAATGGAATATAGGGCAGGCAAGCAAGAGAATTTTTGAAATATTTAAAAAGTGAACATTGGAGAGTAAGGAAATTGGTATCAGCTGATGATAATAAGAAAAGAGGAATTAAAAAATAACTAAATGTAAACAAAACAAAGAGGCAACAGGAAAATTTGACTATTAGTGGGGAAAAGAGTGTGGAAGGGAATACAAAAGGTACAAAAATCAAGTATGAACACACAAATGTAAGATCAAAACAATTCAAATCCACATAATTACACTCCAGCTGAGAGAAACTGAGACAAAGTAGTAAATGGGTAAATAAAGCAATTAAATTATAAGTAATATTATAGGAATATAATAATGTTCATGTATTTATGTATATCTGTATGTATGTATATGTATTTATATGTGTATATATATATATATATATATATATATGAACCTATATATATATATGAACCTATCTGTGCAGTGAGAATACACACAACAACTAATCTTGCAGAATGGAAAAAAAAAGATAATACATAATAATGAGATGATTTTTGAGAAAATAAAAAAAAATAAATTTAACAAAGTAAAAATCTTGGGGGAAATATAGAAATAAAGGATAGAAATACAAAAACAATAAAGGGCTTGGTGTTTCCACTGAAGTGTTCAAAAACTCTTGGAGAGGATGTATTCTCATTCTTTGTATTTATTTTTGGACTCTGTAACCCTTGGATCAGAAGCACTGGGATTTGATAAGTCCAATGTCTTTATGTTGTGCTAGGAGTCAAAGCTGCTTGTAGTAGGTCTCAGATTCCCAGCTCCTAGCATAGGGTGGGATAGACTGGTGAACCCTGACAAATTGTATATGTTCTTATAGTTGAGGTGATGCAGGTTCTAAATTGGAAATTCCAGTAGTTAGGGTTTAATCTTGGCCAAACTTTGGAACTCTATGGATGGATATTTGAGATTTGATCCACACACCCTTGTCACCAGCTAGCCAGCTGGCAACTATATAAAGCACACAAACACAGACACATTTTTGGTGGGTCAGTGAGGGCTCTGAGCCCTCAGGTGTCAGCTCCCACTCTGGAACACAAGGGGAACAAGGGAAGCAAGAGGCCAAAGACAGAGAGAGAGCACCCTGAAACTTCCCTATTTATTGGGGGAAAATCCATTCATAGAATATTTTATCCAACTAAGGCAAGGGATTGGGTTTGAAAGGGTAAAGTCTTACTTGGTAACGTCCTGTGGTCCCCAGATTGATTGACATCTAGGAAAGCCACACCCATCTCAGCTGCTATGTGGGATCACAAGGCAGAGCAAGAGAAAAGACACACATCACACAGCCCAAAAGGGTGTAATGCCAGACCAGTCCCCTCATAGGATCAAATGCACATAGCTCACACATACAGCCTATGGATGGCTCGAGACACCCCATGTTATTGGAGATATGTTGATTTCTGGTGTCTAGGGAACCAACAACAAAGGAAGTTCTCTCTTCTTTGTATCCAGAGCCTGTATGACCCAAACACAAATCTTCTTTGTGTCTGTTTCAGTCCCACTGGTCTAGGCAGTCTCTAGGGCTTCGAATAAATGGACACTTGGCAACCTGCTGCATTTTCACTTGATAACATACCCCACCAACTCTGGATCCAATACAACAGCTTGCCTTTCTGTTCTACAGGCCTCACTAAGCTAGGTTTTATTGTTTTTGCAATGCACTTTCCTTTCTCTCTGCCTGCACTCCCATCCCTTTAGCATCCACAGCAGCTGTGCTGCCACCAGACAAATTGGTGCATCTCTAATATGTTATTTCTAATATTGTGCTTCAAGTTTCCAACTTTCTGCATCTCTATGGTTTCTTCTTTACTGTCCACTATTCAGTGAGTTCTCTTGGTTACCCATGTTGTTGATCTTCCTTGCCGCTTTTCAAGTTGGTGCTCAAGAACTGCTGAGAAATGCATTCTTTTTCTATTCTGCCATCTCTCCATGACTCAGAGACCTGCTTCTGATGGTGGAAAGGTTTGGTAGATGGAGAGGTGTTATCTGAGCAATGTGGGTGCTGTATGCTTATCTGACTGATCTTAATTAAAAAAAAAGTCCCTGCACATTAAAAATTGGATAAGCTTTTCCATTGGCATCACTTCACATTTTTGTCATACATCATTGCTAGGACAATTAAGCATGTCTCCATAAAACTCAACTGAGAGGGAACACCTGGAAACTTGAGCTTCTTATTTCCTCCCGGATTGTACCCACACACCTGTCTCCTTTGCTAAATTTAATCTGACCATAACCATAACCATACATATAAGGGCTTCTCAGTCCTTGTAGTGATATATTGAGCCCAACCATGATCTTAAGGATCCCTGACACAGTACAATGTACTGATATCAGAGCAGCAGATGTAAAAGGTGAAGGTCATGATTTTTAATGAAAATAATCATTTACTTGTTTTAGAGCACATGACTATTATGTATGTGACAGCATAGCATAACATTGTAGAGCTGTAGACATATTAACATTCTTTGGTAGAGTATGTCTTATGAGCAGGGGTGATTTGTCTTTTCAAACTCATCAATATTGTCTTAAAGAGTTGGAATATTTATTGCTCATGAGAAGTAAAACACAACTGTGTTCTATAAGTGCGATATTGTGAACAAATTGGGTTTGGTAATGGACTTCTAACTTCTGATTTTAGAGGTGAGAGATGAACTCTCAGTTCTTTGGAAATATTCTATGGAAAAAAAATATTTATTTTTCTTTTCTAAACTCTTAAGTTGTTGGCCCTACCTCTGGCTTAATTTGTAATAATGCTCAAGCTACTTTCTGGTGAGGAAATGTCACTATCTTGGCATCCTACAGAAACGATAGATCCATTGAGAGTACCACTTCACTCTTCTATTTTCCTAGTTTAATTATTTTCTCTGATATTGAATTTAAGACAAATAATTAGTATTGTGATACACTTCCTTTCTAAACTTTATTTTTATTTTTAAAATAATAACAATTGTATGTAATTATGGGGTATAATGTGTTATTTCAATGTATGTGTGTGTATATGTGTGTGTATATATATATTATATAATATATATAATTATATATATAATTAACTTGTCTTTCACTTTTAACCTCATTTTGTTGTATTAGAAACATTTAAAAACATTTCTTCTAACTATAAATATACAATAAATTATTATTAATTGTGTACCATACTATGCTATAGAACACTAGAATATTTTCTCTTCTCTAATTGTATGTTTGTCCCCTACTTCCAACATTTTTTCTCCTTTCCTCCTGGGTCTACTTCCAAAGGAAAGAGAGTTGCACTCCTCTGTCTAATACTGCTCACAACAGTTGAGACATGGATAAATGTAGGCATCATGGATTGGTAGAGAAATAGAATGGATATCCATTCCAATATCAAATGAATAAAGCAAGTGTGATACATATACATAGAGGAATATTATTCCAATATCTTCCTGATTTTATTTGTTCTGATATCAAAAAGCCACTTCAATGATCTAATATCCCCATAGTTGCTAAGATCTACTAGAACTCGTTAATATCAAAATAATGTTTAATCTAGATATCTTTTTTCTTGGTTCATTACTTTGCTATCAGTGGTAAAGTGGTTATTATATACTTTCAAGGAGTGATTCTGTACTCATTTAACTAGTAGAAGTGACTACATATTTAGAAAGAAATATTCATTTAATTTTTATTGACAAATATATAATTTGATATAAAAATACTAAAAAAAAATTTGACATGGTTTAGAGTTTTATTTTTAATTTTGATTGTAAAATGCTAGGGCTATTTTAAGAAATTGAAATATTCAGAAATGGGAAGGAGTGAAAATTCAACAGAAGTTCAGCAGGATGTAAACCCTGCAGGCCTGATAGTTACATTCCATCTGGTTCATGCTTATTTCTATGGTAGGAACACCAACTACATACTGAAATGACCTGATGATTTTCCATAGCTGGCCAACAAGCTGTTGCATTTCAGCCCATAATAATGTTCATATGGTATTCAGTTAGGTTTACTTTGAAATTATTTTCCAGTTTAATGAGATTTATGGATTGCATTTGACATGGAAGTTTTCTTCATGCTTTATGTATTTATTCTTATCTTCTTGTGTTTTTAAAAAGCTCTATAAAATAAGAAACCATCAGAACATACTATTTTGTTCCAGTTTTGACCGTAGGCCATATGTATTATTCAAGAAGCAGACCAACTGGAACACAGAAGTATGGTACAGAAGTATTTTATTATGGTCATATAGGATTATATGAATTTCATTAGCTCCTGTGGGTCTGTGCCTGAAAGAAATGTCCTTCATTATCATTGCAAACTTGTAAAATTTCCTTCCCTGAGACCAGGCTAAATTGAGATCTCTGGCTTAATAAGGTAGTTAGAAATTGGTATATTTATACATAACACAAAATGTTTATGATCTACCAATTTACTTGCTTTTTCTTTGGTTTATTCCATATTTGTTTTAGGAAATATCATTTCAAACCAAAATGTGCCCACTCTGGAGACAGACTATAGAGATGTGAATGTCAGCTTTGACACTTTCTATTTAGATTATCTTGGCAAGTTACCTTATCTCTTTATACCTCAATCTCCTTATCTGTAAAATGGAAATAATAGTATCTATCTTTCTGGACCTTTTTAAGAATTGTTAGGTAATTTAAGTGAAGCCATTAGAACATAATAGGCATTCACAAATGTAATTTCTAGGCTTTTAAAAATAAATTTATAATGTTGCTCTTTTGTTTAGCTCGTCTAGTTGGAAAAACAATGTTGAATATATAACCAGAAGGAAACAAATTGCACTGGAATATTTTTTTTCCTTTTTAGTGTGAAAACTAATTTAAGAATTAGAAAGAGTGCTATGAGGGCTTGGAATGTAGATCAGTGTTGGAACACTTGCCTAGCATGCATGAGGCTGTGGTTTCCATCCCTAGTATTCAGAAACAAACCATAATAAAAGAAAGAAAGCCTGGTGCTATAATGAATTAGCATGCCATCTTGTGGGCTCAGAAGTATCTTATAACAGCAACGTGTATTTGCCATTACTTCACCACAAAACATATCCTATTTGATTTTGACTTGACTTTTGCCCTCTAAAATGGTACTGAGTCATCCTAATCATTTTTTTAAAAAAAATCTTTATTCCATATTAAACAACTGCAAGCTCCTACCATACTCCTCCAGACTATGGAGGTTGTGTCCTATCTGCTTCTTGGCCATTCACTCTAAAATGGAAGACAGGGATCCTTCCTAAGCAAAAAGACAGAGGACAGTTATACAGTGCCAAGGGGGCATGTTAGGAATTCTAGAATATTTCTAATGTTTATGCTTTACTAAATATTGAAATGTGTATTTATCTATTTATCAGTTATCTGTCCTACCTCTTTTTTTCTATGTATAGATGTTTGTAAACTCATTTGCCTTTTCCCATAAGACTGTAAGGCTCTTGGGGATAGAAATTCCAAGTTTGCATTCTCAGTGCCTTCCTTTCTAATAACTGACATCTATTGATGAGAGTGAGTGATTATCTATTGCTTTTTAAAAAATTATTTGTGTACTTGCTTATTGCTCCAACAAGTCTAGAGAATAAGATGTTTCTCATCAAAAACAGCGACTTAAGAGGCCAGTATCTCAAAAAAGTATAGGAGTTGTAAAAATCCAGAGAAACATATGCATTTTGAAAAATTGCCTCTTGTGATTTTGACATGCATTCTGAGTGTGATGTGATCAAACAGCTCCTAAGTAGCAGCAAATCTTGCAGATGTGAGAATGCTTTGCCCCGCTTCCATAGACTTGGTCTGTACAGAGCTAATTAGTCCAAATGACTTTAGACAGTTTACTAATCATAGCATAATAGCCAGCCTGAACTTCATGTTCCTAACAGTTTTCTGTACAGCCCAGTTCCATGGAGCCTATGGATGCATAGGTGGGGCCAGGTAGATGCTACACACACAATAGGCCTGTCACATCTGAAGGATAATGACATTTTAAGATCTTGATCTTGAAGTCTTTTATCTTGAATGTGGGATTTTGGAAAAATCTCTCTCTTCTGGAACTATACATATTGTCTTATCTTGGAATATGACTGGGAGGAGAGGGAGATGCTTCTAGCTCTGTTACCCTAGAATGTATATAGGGAGAAACAGCCCTAAATATTTCCAGGAGTCACTGCCTTTATGTTTCTAAGGAGATTAGGTAATCATTTCTGCACAAGTCTATCAATACTCTCTGCTCAAAAGATGAGCATAAACAATAGCCCTACAGAGAATTATCTCTCAACACATATGGGTTATATGTCACACCTACTGTAAGAATCATCTAAGCATTCCAAACTGAATTTTTTATGCATGAGTTAAATACAAGAAACAAAATTAATAGGCAAAAGTTATGGTGAAAATACATTTTTATACTGGAATCTAGGATAGGACACTCAGAACTTGTTAGCATATTTTTCTGTTTTCTTCTATATAATCATTTCTATTTTCTCTATCCTTGTTTTGCTCTAATATGATTACCTGTAGTTGACATGTGTTAATTTCCTACATTTAAAAACAAGCAACTCAAAGGATTATTTGTCTCAAAACTGATAAGCAGTAAAGTAAGAGTCCAGATAGTGGTCTTTCATGTTATTTATAATATTACCTTATTTCATGAGACATAATAATACAGCAAGGAATTATCTCCAAAATTTCATGAAAATCAAGCTTACATTGGAGTTGTGGTACTGACAGAGAATGGATAAGAAATACATAAATTACATAGATGCTCCTGTTACTAATGCTTTTGACTTAGTCTTTTACTTCTTCCTTTAACAATAAGATATTTTATATTATTCTGGGAACTCTTCTGAAGTTTTACATAAATGATCTCACTTAGTCTCAAAAATAAACCTGTGGATAGACTTCTCTGGTAGCATCACCAAGTTTCATTAGATTTTTAAGCTTCATGAGGACATACACAACCATTTTGTTCACCAATTTATATTCAAAATTATATGACTTTCATTGACCAAATATCTTGTTTATAACTTCATAAGAATAAAATGATATACGTAGTTTTCTGGTCTTTGTTTGGCAGCTCCAAAGTTTATTCTCCTATATCAAATTCTAAGAAATCATTATGATAAACTCAGAGGAAAAATGTGCTGCATTCCCTTTCCCTTTTTCATCAGAAATGATACAAATGAGAGTACCTTCCTTTTAGTTTCTGGGACCTGCACTTATATTTCTTGTGTTGAACTCAGAGGGATGAATTAAATTCAACATGTCCACTTGGTTAAAGATGATATGTTTGAGGAATAAATTTGTGCCTATAGTAAGACTTTATTGACCTGGAGAATAAAATCTATAGGTTTCTTTGTTTGTGATCATAAATAAAATGATAAATACACTGGTGCCCTTCATCCTCATCAAAACAGAGGGAAGGGGAAGAGGAAGGGAGGGAGGGAAGGGGGGAAGAAAGAAGAAAAGAAAAGAAGGAAAATGTTTTATTTCAGAGATTCTATCCAGAAGTTACCTATAGCTTAAATGTTCATTTTCATTTCATAAGTGAACCTTTCTTTCCTTACCTTCTCAGTACATTGCCTGTCTGGTTGAATTTATGACCACTGAACTGCAGTTTGTTTTATTCTTCTAAAAGTGGTTTAAAAGTGTTCTGGAACTCTCCAAACAATAAAAATCTAACAAGAGTAATGTTTTCTAAACAATAACTCATTTTTTAAATGGTCAATAAATACAAACAAGGCAAGTCCCCAAAGTTCACTTTGCAACTGACTAGTGAGAGGAAGGATTAGGAAGCAAAACCCATGTGAACTTGTTGTGTAGTGACAGCTATATGGATCCCTTCCAGGCTGCACTGAGCTCCACGCCAGCCACTGTGGGTCATTTAATACAAAATGCTTGGAAAACAACACCTGGACCCAATGGATTATGTCTTTAAAAGTAGTTTGTCTTCTGAATTTCCAAGAGATGCTATTGGAATGGAATGGGAAATGCTTCTAATTTTGAAGGTAATTTGGCTTCTCCTGAATTCCAGATACTGGATCCCATATGATTAATGGTGAACATGTAATTAATCTTCTGAGTCAGAACAGTATGAGAATACAAAATAGTGCCATTAATAATTACAGTGAGGCAACTTGCTCTAAAAAAGGAAACTCTCACGCAGTTTGGGACTTATGGTCATCACAATAATGACAAAATTGTAAAATTCCCATATTTCTTTAGATCACATATAAAAACTATGAACCAGATTTCCTTCCTTCCTTCCTTCCTTCCTTCCTTCCTTCCTTCCTTCCTTCCTTCCTTCCTTCCTTCCTTCCTTCTTTCCTCCCTCCCTCTCTCTCTCTCTCTCTCTCTCTCTCTCTCTCTCTCTCTCTCTCTCTCTCTCTCTCTCTCTTTCTTTCTTTCTTTCCTGGTACTAGGCATTAAATCATTAAATCCAGGAGTGCTTTACCATTGAGCTACATTCCCATCCTTTTTTTTTATTTTGAAGCAGGGTCTTTCTGAATTGTAGAGATTGACCTTGAATTTGGAATCTTCCCATTTTACCTCCCCAAATCACTGGGATTACAGGAGTGCAACCCTGTTCCTGATTCAACCAGATATTTTTAACATGTATTATTTATTTTTTAATATATATTTTTTAGTTATAGTGGGAAACAATACCTTTATTTTATTTATTTATTTTTATGTGCTGCTGAGGATCTCAGTGGTGATATTTGCAAGATCCATGACTTGCCATAATTATACCTAAATATTTATAAAATCTCCTTAATAATTCCTAATGGATATCACAAACTTTCAGTCTATCTTTATTAGATTCTTTAGTTCTTTAACTCACATACTGTTTTAATATTAAATTGAGTAATTTGTAAGCTTATAAATATTTTGAAGACAAATACTTAGGAATTCAATGTTATTTTACAAGAAAATCAAAACAGGGTAAGTTGAATTTTACAATATTAAACTCTTGTATAACATTGAATTTTGATTTTGCTACTTATTTCTCTCATCTAATGATCTCCAAAAAGTAAGAGTAATTCCTATTTAAATGCAAACACACACCAACCTCTTTTTTTTTTCAATAACACCATTATAGATCACTTTTCTGAGTGACAGAATTATGTTTACATAGCAATTTCATTTTTCTGGTGAATGAAAACTGTGGTTTCATGACATGCAATGTAGAAAACTGACTATATCCCCTTAAACCTAATTGTAGTACTATCCCAAAAACATATTTTTAGAGATTACATCCAGAATTTATCTGCAACTTGAGTGCATTATTCTTCATGTCCAGTTAAGTATTTAAGCATAAATAATGAACATAAATCAGGATCAATAGAATGGTACAAAACCTCAGCCTTAGTCTCCCATTAGGTTTGGTTTTTCTCAGATGGAGGTTGCAACACTTGTTAATTATGCTTATTTCTTTTTTCCAGTTCCCCACTTCTACCTTCACTCTTCAAAATCCTTGTTTTGTCTTTGTTCCCCAGGGCAAAAATTATTCTTTCCTTGATAATTTTATCTTTAGAGAAAAATTTGTGCCTACATTAAAATTTTATTATCCAGGAGAATAAAAACTATAGATTCATTGCCTGTGATCATGTAGAAAATGATACATACTTTTGCCCCCTCTTCATCCCCACCAAAAGAAAGAGAGCAGGGAGGAAGAAAAAGGCATGAAGGAAAGAAAGAAGAAAAACTGTGAGATAATAGAAATGTTCCATCCTCCCTGCCTTTCTGAAGCTACCACATGGCAGAGAATCTAACTTATATAGCTTCTCTAGAAGAGGCTCAATTCTGTCTTTTATGAGGATTATATGGAGTTAAATAGCTATGCAGACAATAAGAATCACAAAAGAGGACTTCCTCCATAGTAAAGTTTAAGTAAGTATCAAACAACTGTCTCATGTGGATAGAATCTCATCATTTTCTTGGTTTCAGTCATTCTACTTTAGCCTATTTTTATCTTCCCTTAATCAAAGATTAGCTAACTTTGTGTACAGTGTGCCTTCTAACTTCATGTCAATTTTAAGTTAGAGTGTGTTTTCTTTTTAAGTCACTTTAGTATCAGTGAATATAGCAATATATTTTACCTTATTTAATCACAATAATTCTATAGGGGGGGCTACTATGATTATCTTTATTTTACAAATAAGCTTGCTGTAGGGATTCACATAGCTAGTAAGTAGAAGTGATAGGCCCATGCAGTCCTTATTTTTCAACCTTTAAACTTCTCTTCATCTATGAATAATTGCATGTGCTGATAGACCCATCTTGATTTTCTCTTAAAATTGGGAGCCATCTTGCCACAAGATCATGAAAAGATAATTTCGGCTTTACTATAAATTACTGAAAATTCTGAACTTGCTTGGAATGCCTGCCCGTGCCTTGAACTCACCCATGCCTGGTTCTCTCTGACCAGATAGCAGCCCTCTCTGAAACTTTAGTGATGCCTCATAAATCTTGGCCTTCCCTGGCCAGATAACGATCCTCTCTGAGGCTCTAATGACCTTCATAAATTCTGATGTCGGGCCAACAAAAGTGTAAACTAGCCTTTGTGTTATGTTCCTTAGAGTTTTGTTATGTAACCCCCCCCCCCTTTGGGTAACTTTCTGGGCTATAAAGCTGGCTGCAGTGTTGTCTTGTTCCTGTGGTGGGAGAGGCAGCCTGGCTGGTCAAAATAATAAGCTTGTTTTAATTTGATTTTAATTGGAGTCAGTGGTCTTTTCTTGAGTCCTGGTCTAACAGTGCATTGATAATTATCTACTACCAGAAATGGAAGACTCACCTTGTAATATCATATATTTAATTGAATTCTTTATGCATATATAACACATTCATAATTTCCATCTGATTTCAGACTTGTCTTTATATTTCTGAGATCCAAAATACCATCTCATTATGTATTGCATGAGTTAGGTTCAATGAAATCAGTGAATGTAATTTATTATAGCATTAACAAATGAGTCATTTTTTGTAAATCACAGCTGTTTCTTCAAAGTTTCTATAAATGCCATTTCTTCATTTGGCAACAACCACAAGCAAAGCAGTTTTATTTCTGTGCTGATATCAAGGTGCAACATGAGCTATGATGGTTCCCATGCAAGCTAGCTATTACTTGATATGCTCTACATTACATTTAATTGAATATTTAAGATTCCACTCTGACAATAGTTAAATATTGTAAAAAAAAATTTAAAAATAATTGAAGCAGAATTTTAAGGGTTGGAATGATTATAATTTTATACATGAAATGTTAAAAGTTCACATAACAGTCATGAAGAAAACCTGCATATTCCTTATTATTTCCCATAATAAAACACTCAAAATGCATTTTACTGTCTTGTATAACTAATTAGAACAAATTAAAAAAGGAAAAAAAGCACTAAAAAATATTTCAATTCCCTTCATGAACCTTATAACTTAGATTATAGCATTGAAAATTTGCTTAGTACAATTAATGGATGAGAGGCCTATTGTAAAGGTGGTGAAAACTTCTCTTTTCAGAGATGACACATGCATTTAACCCCCATTTCAATTTATTTCCTGTTTGCTTTCTCATTCATAGATAGTATGAAGGAGGGAGAAAAAGAGGGGAGTAGTACATTATTCTTTGAGTTTCAACTTGTTAAATTTCAAAAAAGAGAAATTCACTATAAGTAAAATCAAAGGGGATGAGGTTCTTTTAGAGTGAAGCTAGGTCTCATGGAAATGCAGGTAATTCTGAGCAATCTCACATTTCAAAGTGAACAAGTCTATCTAGTACAACTGGGCAAAGGTTTATGGGCCTACACGCTAATAATGGGCTGTTAACTGAATAAGTTAAACTTCATGTGTCTTTTTTTTTTCCTTATCTTAATTCTGACTGATTCCCTTTCCACATACCTCTTCATTCAAAATCCAGATAATGAATACATTTATTTATCACTATATAATTTATTGACAATCCTGTCATGTCTAGCTAAAAAAACAAGACCACATAAAACAAAGAACTGGCCATGGGTTTTATAAAGGGCAGAACATATTAAGTTGAAATGGAAATAACTGGCATACCAATTTCTTCTCAAACATGTTGTAGAAATATAATGTAGATTATATTTTAAATATAATTTTGTGTTAAATTGATATATAATAATCATATGTATTTGTGAGGTACAGTGTAACATTTGAATGTTTTCATTTGTTAGGAGCATTCAAATTCCCCTTCACTAGCTATTTTATTTTAGTTTATTTTGGGGGGGGATGATGCCAGGGATTGAGCTCAGGGGCACTCAACCACTGAACCACATCCACAGCCC
This sequence comes from Ictidomys tridecemlineatus, assembly GCF_052094955.1. Classification (NCBI taxonomy): domain Eukaryota; kingdom Metazoa; phylum Chordata; class Mammalia; order Rodentia; family Sciuridae; genus Ictidomys; species Ictidomys tridecemlineatus. Next base: position 57,427,896 of record NC_135487.1, read on the forward strand.
TTTTTTGTATTTTATTTAGAGACAGGGTCTCACTGAATTGCTTAGCACCTCCCTGTTGCTGAGGCTGGTTTCGAACTTGAGATTCTCCTGTCTCTGCCTCCTTAGCCACTGGGATTACAATCATGCATCTCTGCATCCAGCTCTATTTTAAAATATACAGTGAATTGTTGTCAGCCATATTTGTCCTATTGTGTTATAGAACAGAAATATTATTTCCCGTATCCAATTGCACATCTGTGTCTGTTAACATTTTATCTTGTATCATATAATTCACTTCCTTGCAACAGAATGAAAGGAAATGCAAAAACTTCTCAGTCTCTATATATTAAACTATCTGGACTCAACATTTAAAGCTCATCAACAGTTTTATTAATATTCATACAATTGTTGTTTCTGCTTTCAATTTTAGAAATTGATGAAATATTAGAGATGTTTATCTCATAAATTATCAAAGATTCAATAGATGATTTCTACATATAATGCTATGTGCGGCTTCCTGAGATATGGCATAATGGTTTTTAGATTTCTTTGGATTATATTAGTTCACATAATTTTTTTAATCCTTATTTAGAAGTCCTGAATTCTATAAATCCTGTCTCCTTATAAAACACTTGGGAACCTCAATTTGTTATCTCCCTGATTTTTTGCTATTTAACTATTTCTGTCTAATTCTATGTAATTTGTGCTTGTCTCAAATGTGTGTCATGTAAGTGATGATGTTCAAGAAGTAAAAAATTTTATTTCATTCTCATGTGGGGAGAATACCAGGAAAATCACAAAGAACTAATAACTTAGATGTAGGAAATAGAGTTACTGTAAAGTATTCTGACAATCAAAAATTATGGAGCACAAATTGAAAAAGCACATACATTAATCTGTGATATTAGAAGAAGAAAATATTCTAAATGAAAGAAAAAATATAGAATGTGATGTGCATTTGGTATTTAAATAAAGAAAAAAATTAAACAACATTAACCCTGATACTGTCAAACATCTAGTGAGTTTCATCCAAATTATCTAATAGAATCTGTGGTAGAGCTATCATAGAAGCAAAACCTTAGTACACTTGTTTGTCCATAACATCAGTAGAAGAATCAACTGGGAAACTTACATATATCTTTAATATGTAGATATCCAGGTCACATTCTTAGAGATTCTAATTTAGTAGGAATTTGTATTTTTAAACATAATTTCAAGTATTTGATCAAATAGTTATGTACATGTAAGAATAGAGCATAATGTATCCCTCTGCTGTGTATAATTATAATGCACCAATAAAAATCTCTATCTATCTATCTATCTAATCTAACATAACTATTAAAAGCCTTGCCCCTATGGTTGGGATTTAGATTAAGGCAGACTTGGTATGTAATACTGATTCAAATATCTACTAGTTGTTGAATTATAGGGATAACAAAACACTTTACCAACCCTCAGTTTCCTCATTTATCAATATAGTAACGATGATACTTAACTCATAAGTCTAATGTGAATCTTAGTTTAGATATTGCATGCAAAGTAGGCAATTTCAGGTCTTCATGTACCCTGACTCATATTACTCAATGTTGATATTATTGTAACTTCTGTTTACTAGCTGGTATTTAGACAAATTATATGACATTTTGGAGCCTCAGTTTTTTTTTTAATCTCTCTCTAATAATATACGAATCCACTTCATATAGTTATGGGACAGATACATAAAACAGAAAATGCTTTTAAAGTCTCTAACATGTAACATGTATAACGTTGGTGTTCAAAATTGTAATATTTACTACCTTCATTTTTAGTACTCAAAAATAACTATTCTATTGAAGCTGTTAATTAAGAAAGGCAGTTACTGAAGGAAAGGAATGTTGCCATTGCAGCTGGTATTTTTTAATAACCCAGGCTCATATAGATGCCCTCAATTCCCTTCCTGCCTTCATGATGGTTTTCTTACTGTGGTTTGAATATCTATGTACCTGCGAAGTTCATGTGTTGGAGCCTATTCATGAAGGAAATTACAATGAAGGAGCTCTTGAGAAGGTGATTTCGGGCAAGACTTCACCATTATTAAGGGTATTAATGATTTTATTGAAAGATGAAAAGGAGCTGCCCTCCCCTTTTACTCTTTGCCCTTCCATCCATAGGTGAGGACACAGTGTTTTGAGTGCCATCTTTTCTCTTTAATCAACAAATAAAAATAGTTCTGTTTCTGGGGTGACAAGTAGTATTTCAATACATATATACACTATGTAATGTTCACATCAGGTGAACATATCAATTTCTTCAAAAATGTCTTATAATTGTAATAAAAATATTCAAAATCCTTACTTTTAGGTTTTGGGAAATATACAGTCATTGTCTACAGTCACCCTACCATGCATGGCAAATTCAGATCTTTCAAGATATCTTATCTGCTGGCAAATTGATCTTGAACTTCCTAGTCTCCAACATTGTGAGAAAATAAATTTATATTGCTTATAAAATGTATATACTAGGTATTTTATTATAGCAGGGAGAATGGACTAAGATAATCACCAAGCCAAGGACTAAATGCCTCTGACTTTTCTATATACATTAAAGTGAAGGTCCTCTGGGACATATTATCTCCTAAGTGATACTGCTAGATTTGAAAATAAGAATATGATGCTCCATTAAATTTTACTTCAGGTAAATAGATAACATTTTTAGTATTTTAATATTAATGCCTCATTTATACTTTAGTACAAGTGTAGCCCATACAATGTTTGAGTTACATGTGTAGTAAAAAATTATTGTTTATTTGGAATTCAAATGTTACTAAACATATTGCTTTGTTTTTCTTTGTTTTTTGGCCACTCTTTTCTTAAGGGCAGTACTAGATATTCATCTTCAACTAATTTCCTACTTGTATAAAAATGTTCATAAAGGTTGAATCCAAAGGCTAGATGGTTGCCTCTCCTGTAAGGAGGTATGATTGAGTCTGACTGTAGGCAGCCTCAGGATGCAATTTCTGATTCTCAATCACAAAGATTCAGAAACTTGTGCAGTAAATCGTAATCTATTTGACTAACCTGTAATTTTCCTAGGTTGGCTAGATAATGTCAGTCATTTTAATACCATTTCTCTGCATACTCTTTTTTTTCCCTTCATCTCTTCAGCATTTTGCCCCTCTTCACAAAGTGGAAGATGTCCATAATGCATTCCTTATTGCTACTTTGCTGAGTGTCCCTGGGGACCCATCTGTCTGAAAGTGCTCTCTTGTCAGCAGTAGGGGATCAGAGGTGACTGCCAACCTGAGAAAGGCATTGCCACTATTTTTGACATAGTGCTTTCTCTTATTTCTCGACTTTTGTGTCAAAACCAATTTGAAAATAGCAAGGCTTGCTTTATAAGTAACACATAATTTTATAAAGTCTTGCCTGGGACTGATCAAAAGAAAGAATTTCACATGTTTATATATTGCAGGATCGATGGATCAAGAATCTACATAAAAATCTAAATTAAAATACAAACAAGCCAAGCAGCCAGTAATAGTGTTCAGGATCACAAGCTAACTGTAAAATCAGAGAGCTATGTTATCTTCCACACTCTGCTGAGGGATTTTGGCAAATAATAATAGTTTCAAATGCATTTACCAATCATATAATTACATAATAAAATATCTGCTGAAAAATAGACATACCTTTGAAATAATAATATTCTAAATATTTATTTAGCTTTTTTTTCCCCAGTATTGGGGATTGAACCTCAGGAGTGCTCTACCAATATGCTACATCCCCAGTCCTACACTCTTTTTGGAAATAGTGTCTTTCTAAGTTGTCCAGGCTGGTCAGGAACTTGGCAATCCTTCTTCTGCTTTAACCTCTCAAGTAGCTAGGATTATGGATGCACCTCACTGTACCCAACTGTTTTCTAATTTAATTTTTGATATTGTATTTTACACTTTCAAAATCAATTAAATGTTGTTTGGGATTGTAAAAATATGGCATAATGTTTCCCACTGTTATTTATAATTATACTGCAATAAAAAATAAAATAAACCAATAAAAATTAGAATAAGTGAATAAACAATGACAACAATAAACCCCAACACAACAGCAACAAAAAAAGTGGGCACATTTGTGTTAAGCAAACACTCTGAAATCTGTGAGTTACAATTCCAGATAAGCCAAGGGCTAACAGCCCTGTAGGTATTTGGGATCACAATGTTGACAAGCTGTGTGTGTTCATTCACCTCTTTACTAAGGTGCCTTGCCCTCTGTCACAGCCTTGGTATTGCTGCAATGAACTACCTTCCTCTTCTGTTCACCCCTCTTGTTCCCCATCAAGGCAGTTATGGTGGATGGTCCAAATTGTGATTCTGGAGATCAAAATAAAAATTCTCTAAATAAGAATGGTGAAATTAGTGCTACTTACTAACAGCTTATTTGCTAGACACTGTACATAACCCCTTGTAAACATCATCTCCCTTAATCATCAAAAAATCTTAAGAGTGAGATACAATTTTCACAATTTAAGTATAATTTTCACAAAATTGAGGAATAACCCAAATGCTAGGTATTTTGAATTCAAATTCAAATGGTAGTGTAAATTCAAACCTTATCATGACTCTACTATAAATTTCTGTTTCACATTAACTCTCTACTCAAGATGTGGCATAGTGATAAAACATGTCAACAAAAGGCTATGAAACTTTTAATTAATTAATGTTAAATTTGTATATCCAAGACTCTGCTTTTTCAACAATTTCCTTTTCAGTTTGTGAATATTTGCTACTTTTATTTTCTCAGAAAATAAGCCAGGCATTTTTTTTGCAATGAATAATTCATACTATAAAATTATTTTAAAAATATGACCTGAGTAGAAGTAACAGAATATTAATTATGCACAAAATACCTATATAGTTCTTAAAGTAAATGAAATATTTACATAAAGAGGGAATAGAATGTTTTCTCATTTGGGATGCAGGGATTTCAACTTCTTTCAAAACTCCAAAAATTAATATGTTCAGAAAGAACTGATATTTTTGGACAGCTATTGGGAACATACCTTCAAGGCAGAATTAGCATTCTGCTTTCTCCACACCATAAGGGTATATGTTTGTGAATGTGCTTATCTCTGTGGAGACTAAATAGTTAGATAGATGAGAGATAGTGAAGATAGATATTAAGCCTTTGAGGAAATCAGACAAGAAAAAGAGCAAGGAAGTCTAATTATGGAATCAGAATGAGCTTTTAAAACATGGGTGTGATATGAGTCTAAAATACACTAGAACTTAACAAATAGTAGATAAGAGAGGTAAAAGTTATGCTTATTGGGAAAAAAGTGAAATATTTGTATCTGTCTAAGTGCATATTTTTAGTGGAAAAATATATCTAATACCATGATTCAGGTTTTTATTAGAGATAAATAAATAACTCTGGCCTCAGGGTATGTACTAACCCTGACTTAATTACTTTATTCTTAGTATTTCATCTTCTTTAGATTCTGATTTAGTTCATCATTTCAATATAAAAAGAAAAAGTAAAATGATTCCATATCATTTTTTTTCCTGAATAAAAGCTTCTAAGCCACTTTGTTTAACTTCCAGTGTTTTGAGGAAACATATGAATTTAAGAACTCTAAAAATATTTATTAATAATATTTAAGAAAAGCTTATCAATATCATTATTTTTGCAGTAGGCAACCTAACATGTAATTTATTTCTGAGTATTTCCTAATTGTGTTTGTTGGCATTAACATTTTTCCTTCGTTTTTATCTAATAAAGACCAGAGTATCTAAAAATAATTACAAAAAGAAAAATAACAACAACCTTTTTGTGATCCAATATGTTCATCCTGATTATGAAATCACTACATTATTTTTTAATTTCCTTTAAACCTTTGTCTTGGAAAAAGAGCTTTATGATTTTTTTTTAACTAAAAACCTTAGTGCTTTTTTCTTGTAATTTTGAAAGTAGTAATATCTTTAATTATCAAGTTGTATATTCTATTTTCTGGTTAAAGTCACTCCCATATTTTTCAAGTTTTTGCCTTGGGACAATTTCTGTTTAAATATTAACTGGTATTCACACATATGCTATTTCTTGATTCTTTTGCCCAGTTTTTTTTTAATTACTACACTTTTGATTCTGAGTAACTTAGATATAATTTCCAGTAGCTCTTCCACAATAGAATGCCACCAAGAGGGAATGTCTATGCCCTTCATTCTAGTGATTCAGTCATCCAGGAGTATTCAATTTTCAAAAAACTCTGACCCTGACTTCACTCAGTTTAGAGTTATCATCATCTTACAGAAAAAAAAAAAAAATCCATCCATTTTTAAACGGAAGTACATTTTCTCATTTAGACATCCTCCCAAAAGGCATAAAAAGTAATTTTCTAGTCTTGAAACTTCTGTGCTTAACATTTTATTTTGTCTGATCTTATGAAACATGATACAAGTAGATTTCACTGGGGTTATAAGGAATAGAAAGTGTTGAGAACAATTAGATCACTCTTTTATTTAATAAGCACCAAGCTGAAACTAACATCATACTCTGAATGACTGAAAAAATGAGATTCTTCACCATAGTGAATACAGTTTTATCAATGCATTTCAATAAGCATTTTTTGTAATAAAATATGTATTTTTTAGTTTACAAGGAACTTTGAGGCACATTTGATTTTCATAGGAACATTGTGACTTTGATATAAATAGTTTATTATCTGAGTTTTACAGAGAAGAAAACTAAAGTTTATAGAGACAGGAATGGTCTGGTTCTAGGCTGAACAGCTAGCAAGAGCAGAGTTATGACCAAATGAAAAGCATTATGTATTCAAACAGTATTTCTTCCAGTGTTCTATTCTGCCTTCCTAGGCAAGAAATTTGCAATGGTCTATGGTTAAATGTAATCAAGATGCAGCCTGTGGCCTTGAAGAATTTATTGTCTTTAGAGGTTTAAAGATAAGCATTATCTTAAGAGTCTAGGCAAAAGTGAGACAATTATTCATTTTCCTTATTTTTTTGGTGGTGGTAGGGACTGGGTAATGAACTCAGGGACACTGCAGGAACACTGAGCCACATTCCCAGTCCTACTTGGTATTTTATTTAGATAGAGGGTCTCACTGAGTATATGGTGCCTTGCTTTTGCTGAGGCTGGCTTTGAACTTGCCATCCTCCTGCCTCAGCCTCCCAAGCTGCTGGGATTACAGGCATGTACCACAGCATCCAGCTCATTTTGCTTATTTATTAATTGTTGCCTCTGTTCAACTACTGGAATAAAATTGTAGGGCAGCAGAAATCTTCATTTTTTTTGTGTGTGTAAGACTATACATAGAGCCTAGAACATTGTCTGATAGTCATTAAATAGGTAATTTTGAGTGAGTAAATGAAAAAAAATGATTGAAATTATCCCTGAACAGATGAGGAGGCACTGGAGTGGCTTTTCTCACTAGTACTGAGAACTAACTTGCTGATCTGGACCCTGTGTGTGCAAACTGACCTCCTGCAATGCCCCAGCCTCCTTGCTGTGTTTCAAATTCTCTCACTTCCCCTGATCATCCAATGAAAAACAGTCAAGAAATCCCTCTAATATCCCTAGTCCTTGCCACTACTTGCTAATTAATTATTATTATTTTTACTTGTTCATTTAACTAATTGTTGTTATTCTATTTCTATGAAGGACCTATATGACAGAATAAATTTTGCCTTTCTCACATAATCCTTAGTACTTAGGATAGACTACAATGATTGAAGGAGGGAATATAGAGGCAGGCAGAGAATTTAGACATTTGGTCGTTAGACTGAGAAATAACTAATAATATTTCTGGTGGAGATGGGGGTGTAGCTCAGTGGAGATGGGTGTAGCTCAGCGGTAGAGTATTGGCATGCCACAAGGGTGCCAACCACAGCACAAATAAATAAGTAATTTTTTTATTGATGAGAAAAAATTCTTCTAAATAGGAGAATGACAGATAGACCATTAAGATTCCTAATAGAAATTTAGTCTGAGAAATATTGGAAGCCTCTAGTTGTTGGAAAGCCAACACAAAATAGGCACTATTGATCTGGGCTTATAGAACAATGAAATGAACTGTATCTATGGGACAGAAAGACAGATTTCATTTCTAGATGGTCATTCTTGAGGCCCTGAATGACCTTCTTGGTCTATTTTCCATGAGGTTTAATGATAATCCAGTGATTGGTGTTCACCTCTGGAGTTGCGACTTTGTATTCCTTGACATGATGTGTATTTCTACAACACACCTGCGGTATTATCACAGTCTGAAAAAAAATCTGTTGTTCACACAGAGTAAATCAGACATGAGTAAGGTCCTCATCAAATCTCTTTTACTTTTTTGTTAGGGAATTATTTTCTTTTCTTACTTGTCTTAAATAATTCAAAATTAGAGCCCATTCTTCACATTATTTTATCTACATAGACCATGTTCAGATACTGAAGATGATTGGAAACATCTCTTTTATCTTCTACCAGCTTCATTGGTATTAGGAGTTTCTAAAAATAGGAAGATCTCAGGGAGTGCTGCTATCCATCATTGTGTAATTTGAAGGACACCGAAAGAATTGCCTAATCAAGCATACTTTCATGATATACCCCCTGGGATTCCCTAAATGTATTTTGTGAGCCATTTTTAGAAGGCCTTCCAGATATAAGCATATTTAAGTACAGCTACTGAGCCATATTTATCAGTCTATAATTTTCAACGTTAGGTGTTTTAACAATAAAAATGTAGAATATTATTGAGAAAGATGTACAGAAAAGAATTGTCCTAAAAGACATTTCATAATTCTATACAATGTGTTGGCACTTATGTTATCTCCCTCCCCTTAAAATTGCAGCTGCTGTTTTACATTCTGTATGAGTAATATTTTACTTCCTGCTCTATTTGTCCCATCTGCAGAATTGTTTCCTCATGGATTTGAACTGATCTACAGATAGAAAGACTATGCATATATGTCTCCCCCAAAGTAGTAGTTTCCTAGTCACTTTCAAATACTGTCAAACTACCTGATGCTTTGTCACACCCTGGTTCCTTCTTTTTACAAAGGAAAATGATGGGGAAAAAGTAGACAAAAACTTCTTGAGCCACCCTGTCCAGTCATCTCATTTTTCAGATGAGGAAACTGAGAGATGAGGTCCTACATGACATGACTTTATAAGGGTCACTCTGAGGGACCCTGGCCAATGTTGACTCCAGCGACACTGAAAATGAGAATTTCAGACAACCAAAGTCTTATAATGCTTTTGAAAGGTACAAGAGTGCTATATTTTCTGTGGGACCTTAGTAAGTATTTGCTGATTTTAATTACAATTATGTCCCAGGGGAGCACACTGATTTATCCATATCATTTCATCCAACCACATCCATATTGACCTTTGTCTTGTGATTCTGGTTATGCTAAGACCTTATTATGTGTTCTTTTAAAAATTTTTGTTAAATTTTACATGCCCTAGTTTCAGTCTTTTCCAAGTAGATTCTTATTAGTTACTTGGCCAATATAAATAATAGTGCTGGTCTAAGATTGCATCTTTTTAAAAACAACATTAGTATGTCTTTGGAGTCAGTCCATTTTATCTGTTAATTATATAATGAGGGCATTTTTTTATAACATATTATGCACTTCACAGAACTGGATGGCTTCATCAAAGCCATTCTGGTCTATCATATAATTAAGTTATGAAGCTTGATGCTCAATAATGAAAATATTCTTTGAATAATTAGTAAAAAGACAGACAATAAGCAGTATGCAGTGTTTTCTTTTACAGATTCATCACTGAAAATATAATGTATCATATGACAATATACATTCTTAATTAACATAATGTGAAAATGATGGAAAGTGTTTCTGACTATAATGAAAACATCAATTTATCTACACACACACACACACACACACACACACGTAATTTAAATGTAGCAAGATCTCACGTACTCCAAGAAACAACTTAAATTCATTTAATAAGGAAAGGAAAGTGCATTGTTTCTAAGACAGTATAAAAATATTATTGTAATTTAAAAAATATTCTTCAAAAGTGGTAACACTTTCTCAGAAACAGATTATAATTCCAACATTACTATAATTTGTTTTGCGGTGGTATTTTCAGCTTATTTTTAGTTATAAATTAATTTTAGGTAAAACAAGTGGATACATTTTATATTAAGAGTTTTTCTTCCTATTTTGCACTCTTATTGATTCTCTTTATTTATATGTAACATTAGATTCATTTTGACAAAATTATAAAAGTATGATATATAATTTGTTATTATTCATTCTGTAGGACCTCTCCTTTCCATTCCCTCTCTTCCCCTTCCCTCTACTCTACTGATCTTTCTGATATTTACTTAAAGCTTTTTTTAAAAAAAATTAGAGCCTTATGGATGGATATGATGGTGAGATATACTGTGCTATATTCATATATGTACATAGGAAAATTTGGTTAGATTCATTCTTCTGTTCTTCTCTTATCCTATCCTTCTTCCCTCCCCTTAAATCCCTTCTTTTTACTCACTGATTTTTCTTTTAATATCCACATCCCTTATTTTGGATTAGCTTCAGCACATCAGAGAAAACATTCTACCTTTGACTTTTGGGAACTGGCTTATTTCACTTAGCATGATAGTCTCCACTTCTCACTAATTGTATCACTTTTAAATGAGTGAGTTAAAAGAGAAAAGAAGACAATGAAAATATAAAATAGTTTTTGAAGAATATTATGACAATATTAAACCTCAACCATAATTATTTAATTTTATAAGTGATTTAAACACAGGTCACAGAGTCTATTTTGCTCTAGATATGAAGTTAGGCATACTCCTGGGTCATTTCTTATCCTTTCAATAAAAACCCACCCTGTGATCCTGTTTTCTAACAACACAGGGCTGCTGGCCTGCAGTGAAAAGATAGATCAGTACGTGGGCATGAATAGTTATGAACACATTCTTAGCACAAAAAGCTGTGTCACACAGTTTGAGGAGAATCTCAATACAATATGATGAGTTCAGTCATAGTCATGGAACACAGGAGTGATTGATTAAGTTGTTTCTGAAGCTTAGTAAATGCTTCAAATAAATGGAGAATGATGAAGACAAGGGCAGAGGGAGGGGAGAGAATAGGAAATGGATATTTTAATAAGAAGGACCACCATTTGTAATGTCTTAGAACTATGATTAAAGCGACTTTATCCTCAGGGAATTTTAAGTAATTTTATATTTTACTTGTATTAAAGGACAGTTGGGATTGCACTTGCCTGTGGCAAGAAATAAGGCCAGAATTTAACAAAATCCAAATCTTCGAGGACATTTATATGACCTACTAGGCAATTTTAATATTCATCTCTAGTTAATGGTGAGATAATATATGATTTTAAGCAGGAGATTTTAGTAGCCAGAAAATAATTCGGACTTCCCTACAGTAGATATAAAAGAAAAATCATTGGAAAAGGAACAGTATAGGAACCAATGGCCAAAACAGTAATTCAGAAGAGAAGCTAAGTTCTAAACTGAGGAAGCGGCAACAGGATTAAAGCAAAATGATTGCAGATTTCTGGATTATTTCCAATTCACAGTTGATAGAATTTTGACAGATGAGATGAAGGGGAGGGAGTGTGGTAGCCAGCCCCCATCATTGCCCCTCAGTGATTCCCTTCCTCCTGATATTTACATTGGTATATAGTTCCTTTTCACATTAGAGTAGCTTTTGTCTGTGTGACCACTAGAACATAGGAGAACTGATATGTCATTTTCTGAGATTGGGTTATAAAAGATACTGCATTTTCCTCTTCAGGCCCACATTCTCTTTTGGATTACTTCCCCTGGGGTAAGCCAGCTGTTCGTCATTAAGAAGCTCTGTGAAAAGTAACTAAGACCTCGGGCCACCAATGCCTTAAGTGAGACATCTTGGCCACATTTCCTCCAGCCTCATTCAACCATTTAGATGACTGAGATCTCAGCCAACATTTCAACTACAACTTCACAAAGGACCCTGAGGCAGCATCACATAGCTATAAAATGGTACTCCCTAAATTTAAACTGCCAAGCTTTGCGACAATTTTTTATATCATAGGATAACTATCATAAAGGGGAACATAAAATGGTGCTCAATGGCGGAACTAAAAGAATGATGAAACTATGAAGGAGAGAATTTTAAAAAGTAGAATATAGATTAATGACTTAAATGTAAGACTTGAAACAAACTAAAAGAAGAAATGAGAGAAAAAAAAGTTTGGGGACATGAAAATAAGTAAGGATTTTGGATAAGACCCCCAAAGCACAGGAAACAAAGCAACAGGAGACAGAAGGCATTATATCAAACTAACAAGTTTCTGCAGAGCCAAGAAAACAATAAACAGTGAAGAGGCAACTTACAGAATTGGAAAGAATATTTGCAAAATATACATCTGATAAAGGTTAATATCCAGAATCTATAAAAAACCCAATAGGGGAAAAAAATCCAACAATTAATCCAATTAAAAATGGGCAGTAGACCTAAGTAAAATTTATAAAAAAGACATGCAAATAGCCAGTAGCTATATTTAAAAAGATGCTCAACATCACTAGTCATCAGGGAAATGCAAGTCAAAATCACAATGAAATATCTTTGCTCAATTTACAATGGCTCTTACCAAAAGGACAAAAGATAGCTATTGTGGAGATTAAGAATAACTTACATCTTTTTGTTAGGACTGTAAATTAGCACAGTCCACTATAGAAAAAAGTATAGATTTCCCTCAAACAATTAAAATAAAACTACCATATAATACAGCAAGACCACCACCAATATAGGCAAAGGAAATGAAATCAGTATGTGAAAGAGATATCTGTGCGCCCATATTTATTGAAGCACTATATGGAATAACCTAAGTGTCCATCAACTGATGAATGAAAATCAACCTAAGCATTGAACAAGTTTTTTGAATGTAGTATATGTACACTATGGAAAACTATTCATACCTAAAAGGGTGAATTTCTATCTTTTTGACAAATATGAACAAAACCGGAGGACAATAAGTGAAATAAGTCAGACACAGAAAGACAAATGTTAAATAATCTCACTCATACATGAAATCTATCTTCTAGAGGTTGATTGTAAAAATGTGGCTATCAGAGACTGGAGATAATAAGGGAAGAGAGGTATGGGAAAAGGTTGCTCAGCAGGTACTAAATCATAGGAGAAATAAATTCTAACGACCTATTGCATAGTATGGAGATTAATAATAATAATAATGTACTATATATTTTTAAAAATCTAGAAGAAATGATTTTGAATGTTTTCACCACAAAGCAATGATAAATAAGAAAATGGATATGATTATCCTGATTTGAATATTTTACTTTATATAAGCTATTAAACATCATATGTACCACCAAAATATTTATAGTTATGTCAATTTAAAAAGTAAAAAAGTAAAATTAAAGAGGATGAAGAATGTTCAAGCTCAGAAAATATGTTATCAGTCAACAGCAGAAGGTATTTTGTCAATAGGTATAGAGCTCCAAAGAATGACACCAACTAAAGATAATGATCTGAGTCTTTGATAAGCAAAAAAATATTTGATAAATAACTGAACTTATTAAAACTTAGTTTCATAACAAAATAGCAATCTACTCAACTCATCACTGAATATATTTTGGATGAGAAAAATATGTAATATTTCTCAACTATGTACTGAAAATATCCAAATTAGTTGCTTTAATTTATTTCTCCAACATTATTTCAAACTAATAATTTATACATATCCTACATTTTAGCAAAATTGTCTGTTCTTATATTGGAGATAGATTCTCTGTTTTCCTTATTGGATTTCTAGCTAACTACCAACTTTACTAATTATTCCCATTTTGTATTCATAATTCTAATGCCATGTTCTTTGTCATATCCTCCTCAATCCATCTATTAGAATTTGCTATCCCTCTTTTGAACTCAGAGCACAAGGTATACTAATTATAGTATGATTATAAATTGAATTGCATAATACTCATACTTATTTGTGTATATCTCCAATTAAAACATAGGTTTTTGGAGCAATGGGATCTTCATTTTAGTATACTACCGAACCCAAGAAGATGTTTTGTATATTGTAGATCTTAGGTCTCTGAAAAGAAAAACTACATGGATGGGCTATACAAACACATCAGCTGACCTCTAGGCTACAGAGAAAAAAGTTAATATGTACTCTTAATTCTAAAATTACTTTTAACTTTCCTTAAGTGTTCGTGATTTTTACTGTTGGTATCAAAGTAAATCAGAGGCTGCCAATCAAAAGGGTACGTATAATACACACTCATGCATTTTTACTGTTTATTTTATTTTTTTGCAGTACTGAAGATTGAACCCAGAGCCTCATGCATGCTTGCCAAGCACTCTGCCACTGAGCTACATTCCCAGCAAAATTTTATTTTGAGACAGTGTCTTCCTAAATTTCCCAGGGAGGTCTTAATTTTCCCCCCACTACTTATGCCTCCCAATAGCTGCAGTTCCATGCATGCCCAGTGAAGGAGTGCATGTTGATGCATTTACTGTTGCTGATGCATATGAAGCATTTTCTGAGTAGCTCTTAAGGATTTTCACACCCCTGAGTTATTTATCTGGCAAAATCTTAAAGTGTGGGTATTTACTATAAACTTGATCTTTAACTGTTATTTAAATGTCCTCAAAAATGTTACACTGGCTGGTTACGATGGCACATGCCAGTTATCCCAGTGGCTCAAAAGGCTTAGGCAGGAGGATCGGGTGTTCAAACCAGCCTCAGCAAAAGGGAGATGCTAAGAAGCTCAGTGATACCCTGTCTCTAAATAAAATACAAAATAGGGCTGTGGATGTGGCGCAGTGGCCCTGAGTTCAATCCCTGGTATCTCCCCCTCCCCCCGCACATCCCCCAAAAGGTTACTCTTTCAGTGCTCCCAAGAAAAACTATCATTTATGATTTGTTGCCATACTTCATACAATATTGCTAAGGAGATTACCAAAGACCTCATAAGACAAAAAGGCAATTTTGTATAGTTTTCGCACTGGAAAGACAACTTTATAAAGTCTAGTTACTCTCTGTCAATAACTTCATATACACCTTCAGGAAAAATTATTTAAATTATAGCATTATCTAACTTCTGCCAAAGACTAAAAAGCAAATAAGGGAGATTTTCAATAATCTTCACTATCTCCTGAAGTGTACTACTACCCTAAAGGAGCTTATGGAATCAGTTAATGAGCAGAGCTCCTGTATTACACAAATGTAGGGAGTACTATTCATGTTATTTCTGGAATGGTGTATTTCGAAGGCAAATAATGAAGGAGCTATGTTCACAAGACCAGTTTTGAAACAGTGTTCTTTTTTTTCCTCTGACATTATACAAATTATCTGATTGCCAAATAAACAGAAAAATATCTTCTGATATGAGCATGAGAAATATGTAACTCAATTTTTATTCTGATTTTTAATAAGAAAGTAGTAAATTTATATTAAAATATGCACTCTTGTTAGTACTTTTTTGCATTTGTGCATGTTTAATTGTTTTGTTATTTTTTATTCATCTCCCTCAGTTCGTTATCATTTGACTAGCACATCTAAAATTGTAAAATCTTAAAGTCAGAATATATGGCACTCCTGATACAAAGGATATTGTATATTGAAGGTCATTACAAAGTATATGCCTTTCCATATAAGGAGGGTTGACAAACTATTTTTTTGTTGTTGTTTGGGGTGTGAGCAGATGTGTGTGTGTGTGTGTGTGTGTGTGTGTGTGTGTGTACACTAAGAAACAGAGGGTGAAGGAGAGAAAATAGGCCATTTTTCTAAAATACACATCATGTTCTACTGAATGGGGCACATGCTGTTTTAAAAACATTGAATTAAGTATGTGTTTTATTCATAGATTTGAGTGAAAATGAATATTGGGTCAATCAGGAATCATGGTTTTAAAATATTTTTTGATGTCTAAATCAAAATACTTATTTTTACAATGATGGGTGTTCTCATTATGATCAAAATTAAGTTTGAAAGTTATGGTTAAATTTCCTCATTTATTGGAGTTCAATGGCTATTTTATAGAGGCTTATGTAAATTAAAGGTATAGATTAAATGCATCTGATACTTCTTATCTTTCCTGGGACTTGGAATTTGGACTGTTTTCATGTTTTTTACTAATGTGCAAGCTGGTTGTTTTATTTAGTGTTATTCTAATTGCACTATGAACCTTTAATAGAATATTCATTGTTTTTGAAACAAAATGTTTGTTTCATATTTGCCTTTGGTAATTCAGTAATTATTGAATATGTGCAAATGATACTTACTGTGCTTTTTCTACCTGTGATATCTGAGCTTTATTTCCCCCCTGAATTTTTTGATAAAAATGGTATCATTATGTGTTTTATTATAGTAACTCATATTCTTTGCTTCAATATAAAGTATTTTTGTAGAAATCTTTTATAGCATTTTCTTAGAAAAGTTATTCAATATTAATTTTTAAAATTCTTCAGGACAATTAAAGTATTATTTATCGACCTGTCATTTTCTAAAGGTTTATTCTTCAACTCAAAATTGAGTACAATTGGATTATGATCTGATAAATATGTTGTAAGAATATTGCATTTTTCTGTCTTGAAGATTCTCCCTTGGGCGGTAAACAATAATCAATTTCAGTGTGTCATTTATTTATTACAGAGAATATGTAAAGCCTTTTTCATTAAGATGTTTTCAATCCTCATGGTTCCAGTCTCAATATAAAATTAAATTTTAGTTGATTATAAGTTGATATGTGTTCCATTATAGTGTATCAATCTTCATAAATGACTAATGCATAAAAACAAATTTAAATTTGCAATGTTACCATCATGCTTTTCTTTAAAAAGTCTGAACATGTAATCATTTTCCTATTTTACTTGATAAATGGTCTAAGTCAAAATAAATGTTTTAATGATTACAACTATAAAATAGATGTTGGAGTCATTACTCACAGTTGAATATATTTTTACTTCTGATAAACTTCTGGGTCTCTCAGAGTGACAGAAAACCATAAAAAATTTTGTTTACTAAGTTGGAGAAACAAACATTTTAACAATTTCTAATTACAAATAGACATCTCAAGAAATCAGCCATTTGTATAAGGAAGGTAGAACCTTGTACAGGCAAATGATTTGATTGCATTTCCTAATTACTTGTCTGACCTATTTCTTCATGAGTATTACATGATGAAAGAGAAAAGGAATAGGGGACACTTGTAGAAGAATATTTCTGTTCCTACGTAAGCCTTGCAAAATTCATGTGTGGAAGCCCTAATCTACAATGTGACTATATTCGGAGAGAGGGTCTCTTAAGAAGTAAGTAATTAAATTAAATAAAGTCCTAAGGATAGACTACTGACTCTATCACTACAAGAAGAGACACCAGAGAGCTCTTTCTGTTTCTATTGGTTTCTGTCTGTCTGACTCTTGTACTCTCCCCGTTTCTCTCCCTCTCCTTCTCCCTCTGTTCAGGAGGAAAGCTCTTGCCAGAAACTGACAATGCCAACACCCTGACCTTGGACTTTGGGACTCCAGAACTATAAGAAAATAAATTTCTATGGTTTATGCACTCAGTCTGGTATTTCAGACTTCTGCTGTTGTGACGGTTGGAGCTGACTGATACAGGTCTTGAACAACTAAGTTATTATGATTTTATTAATACAATGAGCTAGATTTACATATTTTTTACAAGGAGTTCTCGAGCATTTGACGTAATAGGGACATAAAATGTAACCCATATTGATTTCCCTTTGTGTGTCCTACAACAGTATACTCTACTTTCCTTGTGTTCAATATGTACCAGGAGAGCAGGGAGCTGAAGCTCCAAGCTTCATTCCCTGAATTTTTATGAAAGAAAATTTCAAGTCAGACATGAAAATCCAAGTGAGAGGACTTTATTCTGAGTGACAACAAAGTAAGCCTCAAGCAAAAAAGCACCCTCAAGAGGGAGAGTGGGCAAAATTACTACTGTTGGATGTTTACCAGGAGAATAGGCTTCTATTTACTGCAGTCTTTACCAATCGGATGTTTTTCTCCTCCTTCATATTAGGCAGAGGAGTTTTTGATCCTAGTTGATCCTCTTTGGAACTGTCATGGTGGCTGTCCTATTCAAGGGTGCTTCATCTACAAATCAATCCTCTGTTAATGTGGGTGTGGGTCATTGGCTCCATAGAATTTACCTTAGTGCACCGTGCTACTAAAGAAATCTCTCTTCTGAAATACTCTGAGAAACCTGTGACTATAAATCCTACTTTACAATGACCTCAGTAGACCCTGCCAGGAATTAGCCTCATTGATCTTTCTTACTTTATGTATTTCTTAATTGGTTCCCTTTGTTTCCACCTGTTTCTCTCAGGGTTATTGTCTCCAGCCATGCATGAGCTGTATGCGCACTATGTTGTGCATTGTGGCTTGTGAGGCGATAAGTCTGGCATTGGGAGCTTCCCGTGACACCCAACACAGGGATGGACATACCTGATGCAGGTGAACTTCCCCCTCAAGCTCTGCCAAGGATCCCACACAGCACCTGAGGTGGGTGTGACCTGAGAAGATAACAATCAACCTCAGCTGGTCAGCAGAGGAGGTCAGCAGAGGGAAGCTGAAATGAGAAGAAACACTCAGCTGAGCCCAGTCCAAACTGACTAGACATCAGGAAGCAAGACTCAGCCCTTGAAAACTTATCCCTGCCTTTCATGTATCCCCTTAAATAAACCACCGGAGCCATCTTTCCTTTGTCTAGTTCTAGCACCCACGTGGACTAGATCTATCAGGGGCTTCTCTTTTGTAAATATTTTTCTGGCTATTTGTGTTTTGGTATTCAATAATTATTTGAGACTTTAAGTTTTAGGGTGGCATATATCCTCCTGGGAAGAAGAAGAACCCCCCAATTAGATGCTTTCTGTAGCCCCTGTTAGGTTAGTGCACCTGTTGTTGACAAGTTTCTTGAATACATCAGTCACTAGTATGGCATTATGTAAAAATGTGAATGTGTAACCTATGTGATTCTGCAATCTGTATTTGGGGTAAAAATGGGAGTTCATAACTCACTTGAAACTATTGTTCGAAGTATGATATGTCAAGAGCTTTGTAATGTTGTGAACAACCAATAAAAAAAAAAAAAGAAAAGAAAGAAAGAATCTATAATCTCTTCAACAACAACAACAACAACAAAAAAAAAAAACAAACATTAAAGGCAATTCAAAGAAACCTCAGGACCCTGCTGTTATTGGTTCACATCTCACTGCTCCTTACAGACTACTATCTAACAAGTACACTTCCTATGATTTTTTAACACATTAGCCTGGTATATCAGCCCTCCTACCTGAAAAATAGACTTAAAATTCAGATCTCATAACTGCCATATACTGCCATAATTATCTCCAAATCTGGCTTTATAGACTCCCCAAACACACATTCAGATTGCTGAAATAAACATGGAAAATGCTATCACCAGCTCCCAAACTAACTACACCAAATTCAAATATTTGACTGATGATTCTTTGATCATAGAGCAAGAAAACATAAAAACAATCAATATATAATGAAAGCAGATTTAACATCACTAATCTCTTTGCCCCATCTTGAGCTTATATAAACCTCATACCTCACCTGAATCATTTGAACTATAACTTGTTTAATAAAGTCAAACTTTAATAAAGACAAATGAAACCTGTAATGCCTTCAAATAACTTCTCAATTTTGTCTCTGTTTTTCTTTTTCTATAGTATTCCAAGATCACACTGTTGAAGATGAGAATGTGGAAAATTACAGGATGAGCACAGATTTCTTATAAAGAGGTATGATCTGGTTCTATTTCCCTTGAATTTGAGTTGGTCTTTTTTGCTTTGGCCTGTAAAATTACAATAAAAATATTTGTGAGTATGACACCTGACCTAAAATAAGCCTTCTATTCTGGTACTCTTGGAACTCTGAAAACATCATGTGAGTAAGTCTGGGCTAGGTTTCAGAGTATGACTTACATGGAGAGAGAACTCCAGCTTTCTCAAAGGCAGCTGTCATAAAGGAGTGGCTCAACCCCACCCCCAGGTTGCCACAGATGCATGAGTGAACCCAGCCAAGGTCAGCAGAGGGGAGCTGAAATGAGAAGAAACACTCAGCTGAGCCCAGTCCAAACTGTTCAACTGAAAAATTCTGAGCTAAATTTATTGTTTAAAACTACAAAATTTGGGGATAACTTGTTACAAATCAAAAGCTAACAACTGGAAGTCATTTCCTTTTCTTGTATTAGTCTTTACAAAGTCCTCTGTCTCCTCCCATTAATCTTCAGAATTCAACCCTGATGAGCATTCGAGTCCAATATTTAGTCTATAAAATTTCCAGGAGGTAGTCAGGTTTGAGTTATTTGTCTAATCTTGTAACAATCCCTATGCATGAGCACAAAATTCTATGATTGGCTAGGCAGGTGTCATGTTGCTCCAGACACAGAATGGGATGAACCATGACAAACCAACCAGAGGCAAATACAATAAAGGTAGAACTGTTTTCCAAAAGATGTGAGGCGCAATATTTCTAAAGAATGAAAATTTGAAAGTGGTTTGGGCTGTGTAAAGCAGTAGCCTCTACAATCTGTTTCTCTGCCTTCTCTATAATTGTGTTTCACACTTTATATACTTTTTATTTCTCTTCATTCAAAAAATATCAACTCTGTGCAGGAGAATGTTTTATTCATTTTTTTTTATTCTCAGAAATTAACACAATGCCAGACACATTTTAGACACTTTGGTGGAATTAATTAAGGAATTACTATGCCACAAATTTTGCATACATTGCATCTGTATTCACAACCTTGTGAATTAGTCATCCTTATTTTAGTTAATAAAGGTATTTATTGAAATTGAATAAGTGTTTAAAGTCAGAATCATCTGAAGAACTTTTCTTCTAAATCACAAACAATTGCTTTATACAAAAAAGGATGCAGGAAAGAATACTCACATGCAAGATACTTGGCAAAGTGTATTGCTAAAGATTCCCCACAGGTGAATGTTACCTAATCCCAAAACTCTCTGCTCCATTCATAAAAATCTGTTAATATCAACCTGTGTTCAAATGATATATTTGACATTACAAATAATAATGTTGATCTCATTAGAATATTTGTATAAATTAAATATAACACTAATGGTAAATTTTTCAACACAGTGCCTTAAAGCAATAATAAAGAAAATTACTATCCCCATTTTTATTTCTTTAAAATTACACTGATATCCATGTAAACCACTCTTGGCAATGGAATGTAGAAATATTTTATGGTCTGAATTATTTCCTTTAAAAAAGAGCGAGATTGAACAAATCCTTCAATTTCACTGATTTTTCTCCCTCCACTATTGAACATAATCACTGAACAATTCCTGGATGTCTCTGGGACTAATGGGTAGCTGAAATGACTAATTCATAAGTTCTTGAGAAAATGGAATATGCATTGCCAATTTGTACAATACTTTCAAACTTAAAAGCTCTATGTCCAGTAGTTCTGTTGCACTGATGGAGAGAACTATATTTTTAAATAAAACTAAAATTATAATGTTTTTATTCATAGAATGATGAGGCACTAAAAGCACCTTGGAGGTTATCCAATCAAAACTTTAACCCAATGCATTCTTGCTTAAATTCCATTGATCACATGTGTTAATGCAAGTTCCTTAAAAAAAAATCTTATATAGAGTTTTCAAACATACAGAAAAAGCTATACATTGCAAAGTTATACACCACAAACTATATTTTTCAATTAACATCTTGCTGTAGCTAGCTGCATTCTGACATGTCAATTCTTCTATCTATTCACTGTTCCATTTTATTTTTGATAAATTTTACATTAACTTGAAAATAGTTGTACACTAAACCCTTTAGCATGCATATTATTAAGCAGAGAACATGACTTTAAAACTTTTCACATTTATAACTACCTAATGAATAATTATTTCTGTTTTATCACTGAGTTGAGCTTTTCATAGATATGGGTCTTGGATATACTATTATGTGGTTGAAAACTTACCTTGTCTACTCTTTTCTAGCCAGAAAACTCCTTATCCTTCAAATGTCAGTTTAAGTTTTATTTCTTAAAGACATTTTCCCCATGTCCTAAGGCTAAACTAGATGTACCCATTATTGTTCCTCAGGGTCCTTGTTTTTTCAATGATGGACTCAGTATTTGTCATTTATTTGTTAAACATAAGATTTTCCCAAGACTCTCAACTTGATACTTCTCTGCTATAGGCTTATCACCTTTCATAATGTCTAGCACATTGTTCCTAAAACCTATTCATCAAATAAATACATGCAAAAATAACAAAAAATGGAAAAATAAATAATAAATAAAATTGAAGCATTGTATAAAAATTAAAAATGTGTGCTACTGCTTATCATAAAATCTCATTTCCCTTCCCTTTTTCCAGAAACATGTATATGTGTGTGTATATGTGTATACACATGCATATGAGTACCAAGATTTTCTTTTTGATCATTAGTTAATAGAGACACACTCCCTTCTCCTTTCATTTCTTTTCTTCTAACTTCTATGAAATCCTTATGATATTTTTCTACAAGGTTTCTGATTCTATCTACAATCAAAGAGGATGGGAGTAACAAGTAAAGTAAGGGAAATTAACCTCAAACCTGGAAAAAAAAAAAAAAGGTGGTGGTTGGTCGTGGTGTGGGCAAACCTCTGAGTCAGCAACCCCACTTATAAGTTGAGTCCAAAAATACCCTGAAAGAGGTGAAGTCTCAAAATTAATTCATTCCCTTTTGGAGAATAAAATCCTAACTCATTGGTGGCTGGATATTTTAATTACTTCCCAAGTATTCTTTCAGTGAATATACAAGGAAAAACAAGGAAACGTTAACTCAAACTTCTTTCAATATGAACATATCTTATCCTTTCATACTGAAGACTATTATTTTGCATGACATTTTTCAATATTTTCCAAACAGGTCACATTAATTGAAATTTCAGAAAGAGAGAAGGATAAACATTAGGTGAAGTGAAATATTATATTCATGAGAGATTCAGTTTGCAGATTAGCATTTTAAAAGTTTTTAAAAATCTTGTAAAGAAAACTTTTTTATTCATTCCAATACTTTTCAACTTTTTTAAACAAATTATTTCATTCCTTCTTCTTTAGCATTACATTTTAAAGCCCATGTTATGATCTCATATTAATAGCTCATATTCAAAGTTTTTAATTCCATGAAACAATTTCAGAAATGCCATGTTGACTTTGTGACCCATTTGTATGCAGGGTGTTGATTTGAGAGTAATGATACATTTACATAATCATGTGAAATCTTAAACTCATTTAAGTAAATGAACACATTCCCTATTTGAAATCAATGGATTTATCAGACTTTATTTCTTCTATGCACTAGTAGGAACTGTTACAGAAATTTAGAATATCAATATGTGGCAGTCTGGTGGACATGTAATGCAAGCCCATATTGTTCCACCTCTCTCAGTTTGACTTTACACTTTACAGTGAAGTTTATATTGTAAACACCTCTATCATTTAAAAGAAGAAAGACTCAATTTCTGAAAAGAAAGGCCAATTCTCATTGCTTTAATACTATCATTCAAATTTCTTAGAGCATGCAACCTTAGTTATCATTCAGACAGAGTATTCCAAGACTGTATTTTTTTTACCTGGTATGTTTCTTCTAGAGTGCCTTTCTTTCCATATATACTATAATATAGATAACATAGAAATAAAATACATATAGAAGTGCATATATATATATATATATATATATATATATATATATATATATACTCACACATATACACTATAATATAGATAATATATAAAGATATATGTTGTAAAAAGTCTCTGGATTATCTTTTTATGAGAGTCAGAACTTAAAATTTTTCCCTGAGGCTCTATTTTATGTTATAAGCCATATTTCCTAACAAATGTGACAAATTTTTTCCAAGGAAATATGACTAATTTATCAGTGCTTTTATCAAAATTGAAACAACTTGGGGGACATATGTAAGCATTTTCTAATACATAAATGCCCAATGGACTGAGGACATTTTGTTTTGATAATTCCTGGTAACATACTGAAACTATGATGGGTTTTAATAAAGTGTGAATGCTTCTAAAACTGTCATTATTAGAAATCGCTATTATTATTTTCACACCATTCACTACCTCAATGATATACAGCTTGTCAAAAGTCCTCCATTTAGGTTAAAATTAGTTGCATTTCAATAGAAGAACTTTAAAGAAATTAGGATAAATGCATCCTATTATATAAAAGCACGAATTGTTCTTTTTTTAGTAATAAAGTATTTTTATTCTTTTTAATGCCATAAAATCTTATTTAAATAATGAATATTTTAAAAGATAATATAACACAGTAATTGAATTCCAACTTATCAGGGAAAAATCAGATATCAGTACTAAAATTTATAGAAATTATTTTTTTTAAAAATTTTAAATCCTTCCTAAAACTTTACATATTATGTACATTACATATGGAAAACAGTAATCTAAGAAGGCCCTTTAGTTGACTCAGAGAGGCCAATAGTCTTCTCAGAAATACTCTTCTCATGTTTAAATGCTAATGGATGCCCTGCTTTATAAAGAAGATTTTGGAAGATTCTTGAATTAATGAGTTAATATAATTTTGATTTTATTATTTTTAATTTGAATTATACTTTTTGCTTCCAATATAATCAACCAGATCTACCACTGAGAAAAAAGCTATTTTATATACATTATACACATATACCCCCAAGTGCACAAGTGTGCATACACATACACAAATACATATTATGTTTTCTAAGATATTGTGAAGCAAACAAGACAATATTACTGGAATGTTGAAAACAAGCCTTAGAAAAGAAAGCAACTTTGATTTAACTTATCTTAGTTTCTGATTATGGACTGAGGTTTTGACTGATTCTCAAAACCTATCAACATCAAATGTAAATCTTCTTTGGGGGGAAACAATATAATCCTTGCCTTTAAACTACTATATTTTTAAACAAAATTTTGCCTTTACTATGACTGATAATAAAGCATACGATTATCATCAAAAACTAGTTACATGAAGAATCAAGACAATATTATGAATAATAAAAGAAAAGATAAAAGAAAAAAGAGGGGATCCACAGGGGGTGGCTAGTAATTAATCAGTGTTATTAATTTTTAAAAATATCCAACTTTTAATCTGTAATCAAAATATTTTTATTAAGAGAACTCCACATTAGAAAGTCCTTCTCCATGAATTATAGCAAAAGTTAAGAAAGACAAGTACACAGAGTTCTTCACATAAAGAAAAATATGAACATATTCCCAAACTTACTCTGTGAGCCAAGTGTAACCTCAATAACAAAAACCTAATAAGACATTTAGGGCAATGGAAAATTATTGATTTTTTTTTTACAAAACCCCTGAAAAAGTCAACAAAATTAATCTGGACTATGATAATAAATCATAGACAAGCTGGATTTTCAGTAGGTTCTGTGCAAAGCATTATTCAATGCAATCCATATTAACATCATAAAGAAGAAAAATTAATCATTTCACTAGATTCAGAAAAATTATACAATAAAATTAAATAATTCTTAATAACCCACTTTATAAAACTTCTCTCTATGAAATTTTGAAGGATTTTTCTGCTATTCAACATTATAACCAGAGTATCAAAAATTATAGAAAACTAATATTTAACATAGGGAAATCTCCTTTGAGAACAGAAACTGGACAAGAATGTCAAGCTATTACTAACCAAAGATAATGTTTGTAACAAAAGTATTTACAAGCCATTCCACCAGGTAAAATTATTGTTCATTTAGTATGAGTCATGAGCAATTGATGGCAGAAGAGACAGGGTGCACCATTAGCTTTGTGAAAAAAAAATATTATTCACACATAGATTAAGGAAAATTGATAAGAAGCTTCAAGGTATTTTTGATATTAGTGAGTCATTCTTTAATTTCTTATTATGCTGTCAATCTCTTGAGTTTTCTCATATTACAATAAAGTATTACACGCTTTGTCAAATTTTCTCATAAAATATTTGTCATTATCAAGCGAATACACCTTTTCTCCTACTTTTGCCTGAAATTATGCAAAACAAAGGTCATTTAATTGAATAAAATATCCATCTTCTTGCTGCCTGGAATACAATTCCCATTCACAATGTGATTAGGAGTTTCTCTATACCTACATTTATTATTTGGACCCTATAAGTTGTGCTTATTCAGTTAATAAATACTAATTTCTCATTGGTTTTAAACACTTATTTCTTACTGAAATTGGTCTTTGCCTCTGAAGACACCTAGCTGTAACTGTACACCTCATTTTTCTTGCCTTATGTTTTTTAAATTTATTTTTCCTTTCTTACTTCAGATATGCTCATTGCCTGAGCTTAAGACCTTTTTATGTGCCTTGGACACAGAAAATAGTACTCTCTCCTTTCTTTAAATATTTAACTAGACTAAGCCTACGTTATGGTTTTCACCATAATCTATATTTCTGCCACCCTGCTATGTTCAGATATGGTTTGTCCCTCAAGGGTTCATGTAACACAAATTTGGTCCCCAGTTGGTAGGATGGGAGGGTGGTATGGAACATTTAAATGTGGGGCCCACTAAGAGGTCCTGAGGTCATTAATTAAGTTGCCCTCATATGGGACTAATGTAGCTCTGGTAGGATCTCTGATCTTTTGAAAGAGTGAATTTTATAAGACCGAGGCCAACCTATAAATTGTTTTCTCCTGCTTACAGTCTTAAAATAAGATCTCTTTCTCCCATTTGTACCCCTGCCATTAGGACAACACAAAACTAAGGTTCTTCACCAGAGCCAAGAAAGCCAATGTTGTTGCCATGGCTTGAATTTCAACAACTGTAGGTTAAGTAAGTCTCTTTTCTTTATAAAGTTGTCTAGCTTCAGGTATTTTGTTATAATAATGAAAAAGAGACTTATATAACCCCTCAATTGCCACAGTCTGGCTGGGCACAAAATAACCGAGCCACCACAAAACCTTGTAGATTCAAAAAGCAACTCTTTATTCCCAAACTCTCACCAACACTCTACCCACACTTCCCATGAACACCCTGCCTCCACCGGATTCTGCACACCAATTCTCTCAGAACCTGGAGAGAACTCAAAGGCAACTCCAAAGGATCCGCCACCTGAGGCAGCAGGATACGCCCTAATCCCAGCAGGATCCTCCCTAATCCTGGAGCCTCCCTGTTCCCAGCAGGACCCACCCTAAACCCTAGCCACCCTAATCCCTGAGCAGGGTCACCTTTCAACCCAAAATGCCACGCGTCATTCCTACTTGTATATGGCTCTCAGCACTCAATAAAATATTTTGAAAGACCTGTCAAAATTCTTTTATTTTTATTTTTTGTAGTTGTATATGGACAGAATGCCTTTATTTTATTTGTATATGGTGCTAAGGATCAAACCTAGTGCCTCACACATACTAGGCAAGTGCTCTGCCACTAAGCTACAGCCCCAGCTCCAACCTGTCTAAATTATGATTCTATTTTCTCACCTTCTTTTTTTTCCTTCAGCTCACTTCACTAGTTGTTATTAAATAAATCACTTTGGTCAAATCAGGTGGTCAAATTTGTCAATTCTACCTTAACAAACCCAACAGTTCATAGTCATTTCTGATATTAATGAACATCTCTGAAGCATTTTCACTTCAGTCCCTCATTTGTCTAGAGATGATTTCTTCAATTTCTCTTTAGAACAGTACAATATTCAAATGTTTATCCTATCTTGTCATCCATCTTCAGTGACCTTTGCTGAATAGATACTCGTAAAAATTTAGATGTTGGTGTATATCAACGTGCAGTTTTGGTCATATTCCATTTTAAATCTGCATGAATTTTTTATTTATTTATTTATTTTTTTAGTGATCACCCTCGGTCCCATGGACTTAATACCATCTCAACACTGATTATTCACAAATTTACATTCTGCATTATTTCCATTAAGGAACAGAATGATATGTGGAACTATATTTCTACTACTCATCTCTTCATACTCTGGTATCTAAAAACTGAACATGTCCAAGATAGAAGTCTCATTCCTTCATCCACTCTACACACACACACACACACACATACACACACACTCCTTTGTAAAAGTTCTCACAGAGTAATTGATACTAGGTTCACCCAGGTCTCAAGCCAAGACTCAGCAGTCATATTTGATTCTTCTTTTATCATTAAGGTTTCTTCAGAAATTTACCCGAAAATAACCACCTCTAGCATTTTCTGCTTTGCTCTATTCACTTATTTTAATTTATTATTAAACACTTATCTTTGTCTAAAATGGTAATATATTAATAGATTACTTATTTATTTTCTGATTGTACTGTTAAAATTTGGTATGCAGGGACATTTTATGAATGTATTTTACAGATGTGTTCCTAGGACTTAGAGGTTTTGGCATTTTAATGTAAATCTTTGTTAAATGAATAAATGAAAACACAATGAAGATGTTGATTAAAGCATGTAAATTTCTAGACACTATATCTTGTGTTGGTAGTGTTCTCCAAACCCCCAATCTCTGCTTCTTCCTACATTTGCAGGGAAAAATGTTGCTTCCTCTGTCATTCATTCTGAACTGCCTTTTTCAGAGCTATGCCTGATTTCCTCAGGAAGTTCTAAGTACTGACCTGCTAGGCTTCTGTGTCCCCTGTGCAGCTCTCCGGATCAGCAGTGAGAGTGTGGGTTGCAATCTGATGTTTTTATATCCTTTTCACCTGTATTCTATATGTTCTTTCAAGGAAATACATAATCTTCCCCCCACCCATCTTCTTGGCACACAAGACATTGATGGAAATATAGGTGAGGAAAAGATGAGATTTAAAATGTTTTGTATTAAGATTTATTATTGGAGAGGTACATTTGAAACTCATTCCATACAGAGTTCATTTCTCAAAGAATTTAAATAATTTTATCTGAATAAGTTCTGATGGACATACATAACTTTGCTCTGAAATAAGTGTTCAATATTCCAATAGGGCCCTGTCCTGTGCTCTGCTGAGAGAAGTATGTCTTGATAGTTTCTCAATGTTAATTTCTGTCTTGAGATTATTTCTCAGTAAGATAAAGTACTGTAGTATACTTTGGGGCAAAGAAATATGCTCAAAACTACTACATATGAAATAAAGAACAGCATTTTCTGCTGGCTTGGTCTCTTCCAACATAGAAAATTAAATTAATCCTATAATTTTCATTGGTAATTTGCCTATAGTTTAATAGATATTTAATAACACTTTGGGAACAATAGGAAGCATTTGAGATTATGTGAAATTCTTATGAGTGCATGTCCTCACTATAAAATCAGAATGTAGGAGGCTATATTGCAAGATACAAAAGCTTCACTTGTAGAATAAAAGGAGACAAATGTCAAGGAAGATTTTGGGGAAGACAGTTCCTTATATTTCTGCTGAGGAGTAAATATTTTACTATTTTCAGTCCATTCCTTAATTCTTCTCTACAACCTTACCCCTGGAAAAGAGTTACTTATAAAATTGATTACACTGTATCAAAATTTTAAGAAAAATGTTCAAATTTTACTCAAACCTTTGCCTTATCTTCCTGTATATTTCCTGCCCAATTGATGGACTTTGGTAAACAGTCCAGGATCTGTCTTTCAAAGCAGGCCTGAAAGTTATTTCCTTTTTGTGTTTGATTTTCAGATATGACAGGACTTGAAGTTGTCAGATGGTAGGTACTCCCATCATTCTTCAAAAAATTCTACACTCCCAAATTCCCTTATGTCTGGAAGCTACCATCCATTGTCTGTGAAAAGTGAGTAAGTAACGGGGAAAGGAATAGAATGTTCAAGTTTGTTTGTGATTTACACTGATTTCTTATTTCAATTTTAGTCACAATGAAGCTATTATAGTGTTTGAGTCCTTATTTAGCTTTTTCTGTATTCTGTTATCTGACATGGCTCAAGAAATATGACAGAATCATCGTCTCCTTTGTTATCAGCATCCTAAATTTAAAAAAAAAAGAAAGAAAGAAAAAGAAAGAAAGAAAGAGAGAGAGAAAGAAAGAAAGAAAGAAAGAAAGAAAGAAAGAAAGAGAAAATGCTAGTCAGTTATTAGAGATAAGTGATGAAAGTCACAGCCATAAAATAGTTAAGTTTCAAGGTAAAAGACCTGGTCTCAGAAATATGCCTCACAAGTGGTGTTACATTTCTGTCTTCTGCGTCCAGGTCTTTTGCATGACAAAACAAATGCAGTGTGCAACTGCATTTTCACAAAGGGCACACTTAACAGAAGACGCATGTATAACAAGAAATGAAATACTGGTGCAGTCCCAGGACCCCTTATAATCCATCCCTCCCATAGCTTTGATAAGTTTGCTTTCCATTTTTTTTTTGCTTTGTTTTGACAGGTAATTTTCCTTGTTTTTGGCATCTTAATGGTTCTGTGGTTAAGGAAAAATGAAAGAAGAAATCTCCCACCCTTCTTTGGTTAAACTGGCTCTGTTTAATGAATACAAATTAGTTTTCTTGACTGTTTTGGTTTTCAAAGCTTGCTTAGGTTCAGTAGATAAGCAAGACAACTTTCTGAATAGTACAAATATGATCTCTTAAAATATTACACATATAACTTGGGGCATATTTCTAAAAACTCATAGCATGCCATACTGGGGAAAAGTACTGCCCTTGTCATCCACATAGATCCTTTAAGATGCTGATCAAATTATTGCATGTAGGAACGTCCTGTTTTCCACCTGAAAAATAGATCTGATAATACAAAAATATGATTATTGTGAAATTTAAATGAGGAAACCTGCTGAAATCTCCTTCATTACTTGATCTATTCCAAGATTATTTGAACCTATGTTACTTGAATGACATTAATGATTCATGTAAACGTTGTGCTCCCTACTGGGAGAATGGTTGTAGAATAAGTTAGGTTTCAAGTATGCATTTGGTTGAATTTAAACCATATTCTAAATTTTAAAACAGTCTTCACTAGAGAGAGGTTTTTGGTGTTAAACTACATACTGGTCATTTTAAGTACGGTTCTCTTTGTTTCCAGAGAGCATAAATTTTAAAAGAATAAACAATTCTCTGGGTTTCTCATTTAAAGCTTTGTCCTCTGAAGTCCTTTGATGAATATTGTATTTTTTTTTTTTTGCTTCTGATGTCAGCCTGTTTAAAATACAAGGCCTCTTTAACTGCCTCTTTCAACAGTTGCATTAGGGATGTTCAGAGGACAAGCAGCACAAAATAGCATGATTTGCATTCAGTGCAGAATCTGTACAGTTAAACTTTCAAGTCTTAATGAAAGGTCATAAAATCTTACAGTACTGACCAAATAGATTTCCTAGAACATTAAATCCCCCATGAATCCTCCTGTACCACTTTAAACACAAGTTAAAATTGCAAATCATAAATACTGAATGCTTTCTTCCTTAATGTAAGTTCACTATTGTAACCTTGTCTGGCAAAGCTGCTCCACTTAAAGGTCTGTAACATTTTCATTATCAGTTCTATCTCAGAGGGGTTGACAAGACAGCTGTTTCTGTTTGTAATGGACTAAAATGCTTATACTGATTTTTTACTTTAAGTCAGCTGCTACCGTAGCTCTTTTGGGGTCTTGAGTTAAAACAAATGGAATTTCTTTGATTTTCAATTGCCTTGCATTCTTGTCCTATTAAAAATACCATTATGTAATAGATTATATATTATCTCTAAATCTTTATCCATCTTCTAATATATTGGATTGCCTCATTGTGCATGTGTATGTATATATGTATGTATGGATACATATATATGTATAAATGTGAATATTTATGTTTAAGAACAAACAGTATTCTTTCAAAGCTTAATTTTGTTTGCAATAGAAGAAACTTTGTATCCCACCGAAAGAAAATCAATTAGGATGCATGAAAATACCTCTATAAATTGAGTTCTCTACATGAGTGGGAAGACTAGAGTCCTACTTGTATGAAGTATACTTGAAGTACACAAAAAATTAAAATGTTCTGGACTACATTGCATTTTCACAAAAGCAATGGCTTTGCTTGTTTTTGAATGCAATGAAATGGGAAATGTCA
This sequence comes from Ictidomys tridecemlineatus, assembly GCF_052094955.1. Classification (NCBI taxonomy): domain Eukaryota; kingdom Metazoa; phylum Chordata; class Mammalia; order Rodentia; family Sciuridae; genus Ictidomys; species Ictidomys tridecemlineatus. Next base: position 57,459,926 of record NC_135487.1, read on the forward strand.
ATGGCGCAACAGTTTGATTTTTGTGATATGTGCAGATGTTGCTATTATAATGCATCCAATCCTAGAAATGTCACTAGATTCCAACCTGGGATCTAGGAAACCTATTCCATCAGGATATCAAGATATTGTAAAGAATAAGTCCATCTACTGACAGATATAAAAGGACAGAGATGTCAATGGTCAAAAATTGGGCTTGCTGAGTGGATGGGAAGTGCCTGATTTCATCTCTGAAGTATTACAGGTTTGTGAAAGATATTTGTTATCATGGATGTAATTCACTATTACATTTCCCCTGGTTTCTTAATTCCTGGACTCATTTACTAGAAAATAAAATGATTTGAGTGCACACAATTTGGAAGATTTTTATTGACTTACAATTTACCAAGTGTTCAACACCAGGGCTTCAAAAGCCCCACTGTGCTGTCATCAATCCCAAGAAAGAATTTGGAGGACTCAATGGAAATGGTTTTGATATTTTACTGCTCATGTGCTCCCCTAGAGGTAGGGGCAGACAAGTACAAAATGGAGGGTTGCACCATGTCTGTAAGCAGGGGTCATATATGGGTTGCCTGCCCCCTGAGCAGATGGATTTCTTCAGATGTTTTGAGTCCATTCTTTTACTTTACAGCCAAGGTCATTCTTCTTTGATCCCCACTGTAGACTGGAGACCAGGAATTTATACAGGTTCCTTTACTTATTCTTACCCTCCTTATCACATTCCTTTAAGTTCTTATCTCACCACCAGAAACAACAGGCCTTCATAGGCAACATAGTCACTGACTGGTGTTATCACAACACCAAGTCATTTCAGTCAGGCAGTTACCAAGCCTAACAAATACAGAAAATATATTCATTTAGGCAGAGCTCCAATTCCACCAAATGCTACCACAATGGAATGTACGGATTAAAGCGCAGTTTTTGATGTTATCTCATCCAGACTTTTATCAACCTTAAGTATTCTAAGATTTTTATATTAGCATCAAATAAACTATAGTCAGATGACTTGGGGATTCATATCATATAGCATACAGTTTAAGTTATGTGATTTTTATGTTCTATAAGAAACCTATAAGGCAATCTTGTTTAATTAATCCTAAGCAAATATTATGCTAAAGCTAAGCAGACATATATTTATGTCTACTGTAGCTCTTTTGGGGTCTTGAGTTAAAACAAAAGGAATTTCTTTGGTTTTCAATTGCCTTGCATTCTTGTCCTATTAAAAATACAATTATGTAATAGATCATATATTATCTCTAAATCTTTATCCATCTTCTAATATATTGAGTTGTTGCCTCATTGCGTGCATGTGTATGTATATGTATGTATAGGTACCATTTGGGAATTAAAATACAGTATTATATTAAATATGTAGAAAATAAATTGACGCCTATTTATTTTTTTTTAGATACGACAGTGGAATGTATTACAATTCTTATTACACATATACAGCACAATTTTCATATCTCTAGTTGTATACAAAATATATTCACAGCAATTCATGTCTTCATACATGTACTTTGGATAATAATGTCCATCACATTCCACCATCATTTATAATCCCATGCCCCGTCCCTTCCCCTCCAACCCCTCTGCTCTATCTAGAGTTTGTCTGCTCCCTCTCCCTATTCCACTATGAATCATCCTCCTTATATCAAAGAAAACATTAGGCATTTGGTTATTTGGAATTGGCTAACTTCACTTAGCATTATCTTCTCTAACTCCATCCATTTACCTGCAAATGCCATGATTTTATTTTCTTTTATTGCTGAGTAATATTCCATTGTATATATATGGCACATTTTTTTATCCATTCATCTATTGAAGGGCATCTAGGTTGGTTCCACAGTTTAGCTATTGCAAATTGTGCTGCTATAAAAGTTCATGTGGCTGTGTCCCTGTAGTATGCTGATTTTAAGTCCTTCTGGTATTTAAAGAAGACAATATCAGATTTCTAATAGGGTTGAACTATGTAAGATACAAAGGCTTCTGCAAAGTATATTTACTTCAGTTATGTTTGAATATCCAATGTACTTATTACTACTAGATCCCTACCATACCGGGTTGCCTTCAGTGTATATATACTGTATTGCCAAGGCCAATGTCTCGGCTTGGCACCAGAATCACGAGGCACTCACAGCTTTGTAGGTTCAAACAGCAATTCTTTATTCCCGCTCTCACACCGCCTCCACACAGGTCCAGGGGCCAACGTGTTCTCCTGTCTCCCGCACAAACCACCTACTCCACGAGGCTCTCTCCAAATCCCATTTTAATCTCAGGAGAACTCAATGGGAACAAGCAGCAGGAACACCCTAATCCCAGCAATAATCTTCAACCGCCAACTTCCCTAAAACCCATTATCTTAAACTGGCAACGCCTTAAACTCAAGGAGCCGGTTACTTCCTCAAACCTGATCAGCTCTAAACCCGAATCCGCCTTGGTCCTTGAGCAAGGTCACCTTATTAAAGCATGCATGCAATGTCCCATCGAATGTCCTCTAAGCAGCATGGGGTACGCTTGGCAAGGAAATTTCGATGCGTCATTCCTACTTGGTAATGGCCCTCAGCATCTCCCCCCTTCTGATTAATTAAACAACAAGCAATGCGGCTTAGGACCGTGCCTGGTAGGTTGTCCAATTCAACATATGGTTCTTACCCGTCATCGGATGAACTGACCTCTAGGCGTCAGTCCCCTGTCTTAGGTTGAATCCACTGCAATCAGATCAACCCGTCGCTGACTACTGGTCCAGCATTCAGCCATGCTTGTGGATAGGCCTAAGCACCAGTGGGGGGGTGAGGTTCTTGCCTCACCTCTGTTGGCCCCCAAATTTAACCTTGGTGCCAGTGGGGGGCTGAGGTTCTTGCCTCACCTCTGTTGGCCCCCAAATTTTAGACCATCACTAGTAGAAGGGAGGAAGATACAGAAATGCCACAACACCAAGCCAATTGACGGCTCCTTTGGAAAAATTGCATCACTGGTGACACCATCAGCAAAGATGTCAGCATTACCACAATTAACATGGGGTGCGCTGGCAAGGAAATTGCATCACTGGTGACACCATCAGCAAAAATATGCCAGCAGTACCACAATTCGCTGCACCAGACGATAGTTCACAATGCATGCAACTGATATATAGTCCAGGCAAGTTCTGCAGGCAGTTCAAATCGGAGGAGTCTATCAATATGTCCATTTCCTCCCAAAGTAAATCAAGTCCTTGATTGAGCATTACTTGTTGAGTTATATTCATTGATGCATCAGTTTATACAGTTTACTGTGGTAGCTATCATAGAAGCTGTAGTTTGGTTTTCTTTGTCTTCACCGGCACTGGGATGGAGATGGGAATTCTGGCAATGATGTTAAAGAGACATTATCCTGAACAGAATTATTAAATATGATGAAAAGGAAAAGTGAAAGTAAACAAACAGATCTGTTAATCACCTTTAAAAACAATAGTAAGCAAACAGATCTGTTAATCACCTTTGAAAGCAATCATTAACAGCTGTTTAACTAATTTAAATTAAACCACTTAAATCACGTGAATAAAAAAAAATTCGGATCCATTTTTTCATGAGCGCTCCTCATATAAAAATATGGACATACACACATACTGACATGCAACACAAAACAGGGCACACATAACATACAACATATAAGACAATAATAACGGCCTTGTAGCTTTACCTAGGTAAAATCTCCATTGCAATGTTTAAAAACTCCACAGTCAAAAAATAAAAAACAGTCAAAAAACAAATCTGATCAGAAAAACATTAACCTAGGTTTGTATGAGCTCAAAAATAAAATAGAACTTTATGATGTGGGAAAAATGCAATAATAAAATAGATACTGAAAAAAGCACCGTGGTAAATCACTGTCGCAGATGTAAGAATAGCCAAGCTGGAGCTCTGGATATCAGCTGTTATGGATTTGAGTCAAATTATCTTCTTTTTCTGTAGAAATTGTTTTGGTTAACCTCTCTGGAATCCAAATCGGCTGCTGTTCTCCCTGTGGGAACACACAAACGGAACCCCGACTCCAGACAATAACTGGGTCGGGACCTTTCCATTGTCCTGTTAGAATATCTTTCCAAAGTACCTTAGGCTTATGTACATTTTTCGGATACATGTCTTTCCGCAGCACTAGGTCCTGATGAATCCAAATTTAGAAAGTTTAGAGTAAAAAGGGTTATTTTAAGTTTATCTTTGGGGGATATATACCCCTTAAAGATCCTTTTAAATTTAAGTCTTTCAAAAGCATTTTGCCTTAGTTTTAGAATTACTTTAGTCCTTTTAATTTTTAGATGTGGTTTTAAACCATAGTTGTCTTAGCCTTTTGTATTTTCTATCTGAAATACCTTTACTTGACATTTTCAACCTTTTCTATCTTATTTCTATCTTCTAGTTTTCTACTAAGGTTTTTATATTTACCCTTAGTAGCTTTTTTCTCTCCTAGTTTTCTTTTGTTTCCTATTTTGTGGGTTTAAAATTCTTGTCTTTCTACATCTTTTTTATCTTCCTATATCTTTTTTATCTTTCTACATCTTCTCTCTTTTTTTTTACCTTTCTGTACTTCTGTTTTTGAAGTTTTCCACTTCAAATTTTTAATCTTCTTTATCTAAATCTTTTATCTTATTATCTTCCCATTTTCATGGGTTATTTTTTTTTCTCCGTCATGAAGGCATCTTAACCACCTTCAATTTAACCTTTTAAAGCCTTTAGCAACTTATTTAGATATTTTACAACCTTTTACTTTACCACACAAAGATTATCTCATCTCCCTCTTTTTAGTTTAATAAATATATTTTAATAGTTAATAGTTTGAGTAAAGCAATCTTTTATCCGCCATGAAGGTATCTCGACCACCTTCAATTTAACCTTTTAAAGCCTTTTAAATATCATCTATACTGTACTTTTAAATGTACTTTTTCACCACCTACAGCTTCACTCTTTTAAACGAGGCTTATATTCTGTTTAAATCGCTTAATATTAGTTTACATGGCTGCCCTTCAACCAAAGGCTTTTTTTTTAACTCCATTAAGAAGCTTTGTCTCAATCTGCCATGTACAAATACCTTTTTCTTCTTTCTTCCTTTCTCAAGCTTATAAAGTAAGTCTAGTTTTCTCAAAATCTTTTTAAATGGCATTTTACAACTTTTTACTTTACCATACAGAGATTATCTCATCTAGAAACATTTATTTAACCTTTAACCTTTTATATTAAAATATATTTCCACATCTTGAACCTTTTTATATCCCTTATTTAACCGTTAACGCTTTTTATAAATTCACATTCTGAAACAACCCTTATACAATTTTTGAATTTAGACAAATTACTCCACTTTAATAAGATGAAATATTTTTATGTTTTCTAAGGTACTATTATACTGTAATTGAAACCAAACTGAAACTTCTTATACTCTTTGTATATAAATTACACATGATAGAATCTTAACTCTTAGTAACCTTGTTTAGCAAAGACACAGAACAAAGCAATATTAAACTTTTTTTCCATTCATCAATTTATGAAAACACACATAATGTTTAAATATATTACCTTATGGAACTTAATAAGTAAAGAGTACTTGATTTCATATTGAGTGGTTGATATTTTAACACTTTAGCTTTGTAAATTAATCAGATGTCTGTAAAAATCAAGATCTTACACAAGTATAGTAAACAGAATTAGCCATCTCTTTCTTGTTGAAGAAAAATCCTTCTACAGGATACCATGATGGCCCCTTTGATATACTTAATAACTCGTCTTTAAAAAGCGATGGGCTACATTTTTGTATCGTATCAACATATGCCCTAGCTGTTCTTGGTCTTACTGGGGTGCCTCCTTCCTCTAACAATTTCTCTTCCTTGGAGGTGAACAACTTCAAACCTTGAGTCAACCATTTTCCCCAGTTTGCCTGAGAAAGTTCTAGGAACAGGCAACTTGAAATAAAAACAAAATAAATAAAAACAAGAACACGTTGTTTTTTGAAATGGTCACCCATTTTTTTGCTCTCCTTCAGGATCGAGCAAATTCACTTACCCCCAAGCTTCAGACATCCCAAGTACGGGCCACCATAATGCCAAGGCCAATGTCTCGGCTTGGCACCAGAATCACGAGGCACTCACAGCTTTGTAGGTTCAAACAGCAATTCTTTATTCCCGCTCTCACACCGCCTCCACACAGGTCCAGGGGCCAACGTGTTCTCCTGTCTCCCGCACAAACCACCTACTCCACGAGGCTCTCTCCAAATCCCATTTTAATCTCACGAGAACTCAATGGGAACAAGCAGCAGGAACACCCTAATCCAATTCTTTATTCCAGCTCTCACACCACCTCCACACAGGTCCAGGGGCAAACGCGTTCTCCTGTCTCCCGCACCAACCACCTACTCCACGAGGCTCTCTCCAAATCCCATTTTAATCTCACGAGAACTCAATGGGAACAAGCAGCAGGAACACCCTAATCCCAGCAATAATCTTCAACTTCCAACTTCCCTAAAACCCATTATCTTAAACTGGCAACGCCTTAAACTCAAGGAGCCGGTTACTTCCTCAAACCTGATCAGCTCTAAACCCGAATCCGCCTTGGTCCTTGAGCAAGGTCACCTTATTAAAGCATGCATGCAATGTCCCATCGAATGTCCTCTAAGCAGCATGGGGTACGCTTGGCAAGGAAATTTCGATGCGTCATTCCTACTTGGTAATGGCCCTCAGCACTGTATAATACAAACAAAAAATAAATAACTCTTGAGCTTCCTTAGGAAGCATTCTGCAATCTGGTGCCACTTGAGATCTTCCCCTTCATTTATCAAGCAACAACTTAATTATTCTTTTTATTTCTTTCTTTCACTGAAATGCTTGAAACACTAATAGATTCTGTCTTATCAATTCAGAGGAAATAGTAACTGTGGTACTGAATCAGAAAAAAAAAAAAGGTATTGGATTTACTTAGAGCTCTCTGAAGGCCTTTATTTACATGCTAGGTAAGTGAGAAAGTACACACTGGGTCTCCTAAATTCCTTCTCCTCCCCTACTTCTGTCACTGTGTTGGTAACTATGATCCTTCAGTGTACTTTTTTTAACTTGAGTGACTTACTTTACTCATTTTCTCTGTTACCAAATTGCCTTTTCCTCATGGCTGGCAGGCTAGTCAAGGTCATGCCTATCTAAAATTTTCTCTCTAGCACTCTCTGAATTGATAATGCTAAATTCTTGTGATCACTTCCTGTCTTCATAGTTAGGGTAATTTTTGTTTTATCTGGATGCTTTGCCAATCCTTAGGTAGGCTACGGTCAGCCATGTATAGAAGTTATAAGTGAAGGTGTTAGCAGTCTGCTTTCAGGAGACTTGACTATGAATGAATATTTTTCTAAGATAAGCTTAGAATCTTCAGGATTATCAGGGGTGTGTGTGGCAGGGTGGGGGGCATACCTTCTTTTGTAAGTTGTAAGCCTGCTTGCTATAGATAGAATGCAAAAAGAAAAAAAAAGCCTAACTCTTTAAAACTGTTTTCCCCGTAACCATTATTCTATGGTAGTGTGTTGTCTCCTTCCAGAGATTCAGAAGTCTTTCCTCTTCCTCATGGTAGAGGGACTGTCTTCTACAGAGACTGATCTGTTTTGAACCAGCAGATGTTAGTTCTAAATTCTATGTCTTATTCACCCTGATGCTGTCACATATGATTTTAATGAGGTTTCCAGTAGAAAGAATTTTAAAAATTATAAAAATTAATTACTCACCCATTAAATATTATTACATAAGCACTCATTTTTTATGTAAAAATCTGCTGACATGCACAATATTCTTTGCCAGATCTAACTCCTGAGTTTTTTCAAGACACATAGATTTTGCAATTCATGATGGCTCATGATTTTCTAGTTTTTTACTTACGTAATAGGATAGCAACTTAATTTTTAATATAGAAATTAACATACTTTATACATATTGTCTGTTTTCCAAAGCATAAGAAAGTGGGTCACATTTCAATAAAATAATAATTGTTATTAATATATTAATTAGTGATTCATTGTTTGCATAAAAATTCTTTGTCCAATTTTTCTTAAATAAAAACTTGCTTACATGTAACTAAAATACTTCATGACATAAAAAATTAGGTGTTTCAAAGAAAATAAAGATCACATTTATTTTGTAATTAATTTTTAATTTTTTAATCAGTTAAAAATTCTTAGTTATAATAAATTCTAGTTGTAATTAATTATAGATCATTGAAAATGAATTATAGAGTTTCTTGGGGAAAAAAGCCTCCATCTTATATTTTATTATGTTTAGAATTTTTGGACCATTTTTAGTTAATACCACTTCAAAAAATAGAATAAGAAGACAAAATATGAACATGATGAAGGCTTTTTTAAATGTGATGAGCCTTTTGGCCAAAGGATGCTCATTTGATTCATAGTATTTGTATGTAGCATGTATACTATAACAGTTCTAGTGTACATTCAGTATGTGGTAAAATATAAAATAAAATTAAAGAGGTTTCTGCTTTCTTGAGTGTTAAAGAATAGCCAGAGGTAGCCATTATTTCAAATATAAAACATGAAGATTTGAATAATTTTAATACTCTTTTATCATATATGATAAGTTCATCTTATGTTTTGGACACACTATGTGACTTTGGTAGGTTAATCATTTGTTGGATAGATGCTTCTTTTCTCTGTAAAATAACGTTTTGAACTAGATGACCTTTGCAATCTTACCAATGATAATACCCTTTGTGGTGTTTCTGATTTCCTTGATCCTGAATTTGGGCATTTGTCATAAAAAAAAAGAAGGTGAAGCCGGGTATGGTGACACACACCTATAATCCCAGCCATGGGAGGCTAAGGCAAGAGGATGGCGAGTTCAAAGCCAGCCTAAGCAAAAGCGAGGTGCTAAGTAACTCAGTGAGACCCTGTATCTAAATAAAATACAAAATATGGCTGTGGATATGGCTCAGTGATTGTTTCCCTCTGAGTTCAATCCCTGGTACCTAGCCCCTGCAAAAAAGGAAAAAAAAAAAAAAAGAAAGAAAAGAAAATGTTGAAGAACTTGGACAACAGTATTGTAAAATATCTTTATATATTTTTGTATTTATTTTTTAGTTTGTCCTTGGACATAATATCTTTATTTACTGATTTATTTTTATGTAGTGCTGAGGATCAAACCCTAGGCAAGGACTCTATCGCTGAGCCACAACCCCAGCCCCTTTATATATTTTTTACAAGACTTTGTTTTCCTTTCTTTAGATTGCAATTCCTGGCATGATTTCAAGTTTTGTATTTTTAGTTTTGTATTTTTCCTATCACATTTCTGTTTTTATGCATCCATCATAGTAAGCTTTTCTAAAATGTGACCAACATAGTCAAGAGAAAAAAACAAAACAATGAAGAAAAAGAACATTACATCAAGTTTTTTAAGTGTTCCTTCTTTAAATTCTCCTATAAACTAGAAAACTGTTAATAACTGATGATAGGAAATAATTAGAAAATTTTCTTGTAAATAAATGCTTTCAGAAAAAGACAAAGCAACTAATATTTAACAGATATTTATTGTACTCTGAATATTCAGCAAAATTTTCAACAGGAATGATGCAAGAAGACAAAATATAAAGTTCCTGAATTGTCAACTGTTCATTATAATGTACTTCAAGCCTACAAAAACCACTGTTAGAAAGTGAATTTAATAAGCAAGACTCTTTATTGCAATATGTTGATAAAAATTGATGACATATTAGGGTATGTGTATGCATATATGTTATATTACACTAGAGTTAGCATTAACATAATTAATACACATTAATAATATTTGAGGGTCCTTTTGGGTAGTATCACCTGATAAGCATAGACTTAGTTAGAGCTTGATGGTGAAAGAGTTGAAATTTTGCTCTGTTCAGATCATTTCTTTCCCATTAGTTTACATCAGAGCTTCTATCCATGAATTTGAGAATACTGTGTTATCATTAGACTGTCAACTTCCTGCAGGTACATGTTCTTAGTTGTATTGCTTGGTTTTGTTTATGTATTTGCTTTATTCCAGAAAAGTGATTTGGATGTGACGATAAATGGGTCTCAACGAGGCTTGACAGTTTCCTTTTCCACCACCTCTACTTGCTTGATGTATGTATTTGTCTTAGTGGCGTTGTCCTACCTTTACCAATGATACAAATAAATTAACAGTGTTCAACATCTCAAACTTAATTTCACACTTCTTAGTGAGTCCTGTGAAATTTCCACACTTCATCATTTACAGCTACTAACAAAAAGCATGTGTGAAATAACTGTGAAGGCAGAAAAGCAAAACATAAAGATGTAATAATTCATCTATAAAAAAATCCTTCTGTATATAGTATATGAGCACTGACAGGACTATTTTTTGACATTCAATTCCAACACTATAGAATTTTGCATCTGTCTAAGAAACAGGAAAATGAATATTACAGGGTTGCCAAAATGAGGTGACACTCTAATTATCAGGGCTTTTTAAACTTCTCCATATTTTTCCATACACTGACAATGGCTTAAGCATAGTATAATCATGTCTTATCCGTTTGAATTATATGTTTTCCCCCTTTAACTAAGCTTTTTTAGTAATCCTTTGTTAAGCTTCAGCTTCAAAATAATTTTAAAATCTTATAATTTATCACTTTCCACATCTTTACTCTTAACTTATTGACAAATACTAGGTATGCAATGGCAGACACAGTTTTCAAAAAAAAGCATAATTGGCATGGTTACTTATGAATTTCCCTGCTATACAATTCATACTCTCCTTAATGGAATAAATGTACAGAGGGAATAATTCCCTTTTTCATATGCCACTTTTCAGATTTCTATAAGAATATTATCATACTTCAGGTACATTTATTGAATGTGACTCAAAGAGAATACTGAAAGCTTGATTTTTAACTATTAATACAAAATTTCTCCATTCAATATCTATTAAAGTAATTTCAATTCATCAAGAAATAATCACATTTCATTTTCTATTTTTGATTCTTCTTATGGTCAACACCTACAGAGCAGTTGAAATGTATGATAATCAAAAACTTGTTCATGGTTGAATAAATTCAATACACTTGTTTCATCAGTGCAGTATATTAAAAAGTCCCGTGGCACATTTAGCTTGATTGTTTAAGACATTACACTGGATTTCTGGTATTAATAATTTCAAATACAGTATGGATAAAGTGAGAAACTGCTTTTATCCATCTCTCATATGACATAAAAATTGGATAAAAATAGTTTTCTTTTCAAAAACAAAACAAGTACATTAATAAAACTATAATCCATTCTTTGTCATTCTAGTGAAAACATAAATATTATTAATCTTTTTTATAAGGGGATACTACTAGAAACATATTAGATATATTTGGGACTGCAGAAATAATCCAATAGTGCAATATGAGGAAGTGGATACTTTTCTCAGCAACCTCATTAAAAAAATGCATCATGTTTCAAAGGTTAGATGCAATAAGGTGGTCTAATTTAATATGTGTTTGATCATGCATAATCTGCCACCATATCTCTTTGTAGACTTATATCAGTGTACATACTATTTTCACTTTAATTTTATACTACTTACACCTAAAATATTGATGTTCTTTTAACTTCCACTACAAATGCATTCATAGCTTTATTTCTTAAAAGATTTTTATCTTGTTAAAATTAAGAGTATAAAAGAAAAGCAGCAAGAATATTAATAGAAATTATATCCTCTTCTGTATCCAACTTCTTACAACTCTTATTACTATATTTGCTTTATCCTGTTCCTTCTTCTAATTAGAATTCCTTTGAAAACAGGAAGTATCTATTTGACTTCTTCTGTTTCAGGGTTTAGTGAAATATGTTGTATGACACCCTGTAATGCTAAGTATTTGTTTACTTTTTAAAATTACATTCAGAATAAATATACCATTCTATTTTTCCTACCCCTTTTTAATTGTTCACTCTACTCTGCTTCAATTCTTTCACTAAAGTAGACTGAAATATGGAAAATAATTCATATAATTCTATCTTCAGATTGGAACCAAGAATTCATCATTTGATGGTCTTTTAAGGGAAAAATGTGACAATCTAATAAATATTAGTCAAGCTATATAGGTAGATAAATATTGAGGAGACTATAATTTTCAGATAAATATTGAGGAGAGTATAATTTTCAATCAAAATTTCTAGGCATAATTTTCAATAATACAAGGTCAAAATAAGTAGATAGTAGTTATTAGTAGAAAAAAATAAGACAATTAAAAATGTTTTCAAATTGCTTAAACTTAGTTACTTACAGAATTATAGAATGTATTAAATTAACTTAGTTCAGTACAAAATTATATAATGTATTAAAAATAAATACACACATTTTCAATCAAAGATTAATAAGACCTTGAATGTAGTCTTGAAATAATAGCATGTTTGATGTTCTTGAAATTTAAAAGAAAGAAAATAAATAAATATAAACTTTTAAATTGTTTTAGTTATTTTGTGGAAAGACTATAGCATTTCAAATGTATGTTATAGTTGTAATTTACTTTAGGGATTCAATCAGCAAAAGTCCTTCCCCTAGCCTTGTATTTAGAGTTTTCTCTAGCTAACTGACTTACACGTTCCTTTGGTAAACATAAAGGGTATCAAATTGCTTTTGAAGTGTTAGCCATCAAATGGTATTAAATTGCTATATTTAAATATGATATTTAATACCTTAATCTTAAAAACACAATCAGTGAAAATGAAGTTTAATAATGTATAATCTGAGCAGCTAATTATACAAGAATTTAGAAGTGCAAGGCTTAAGTGTGTGTGATATTGATCTGTCACCTCAGGAATAGCAAATGAGATCACTCATACTTCTCTGGGAAATAGGCAAGGGGCACATGAGAATGGGGAGAGCATTGGTTCAAACCTTATTTTATAATAGACTGGACATTTCAAAGTACTTAAAATGATGTAGAATGGCAACTGGAAACCATTTGACTCTTCCTCTCTAATTAGACCTGCCTGGCATGGATTAGTGATCCATGAAACAGGAACAAGCTGAGTCCTTCCAATATCATGAATTTTGACCATTGAATTGGTCCCCAGCATCTTGTTAATTATATTGCTTTCCAGAAGAACACTTTTTTTCTACCATTTGAGTTTTTTTACCCCCATATGGTTGATTCTTGGTGTATTGCTTTTAAAAAAATGATTCTTCTATAGCTAAAACTCTTCAGGATATAACCATATTTTTCTGTTCACAAAATCCCAATGGGCACTATTCATATTGTGCAAGACTGGTCTTATGAAACTTTCAGTTTTCCTAAACAGAGCTATAAATTGGGGAAGCAAAGGGTAGTGAATAATTAAAACTATGAAATTAGGCTGATCAGGGTCTGAACCTTAGCTATCAATTTCTTAGGTGCTTGAATTTGGACTTAGATTGCTTAGTTTCAGTTTTTCCATTAATTAAATGTGGATAGTAATAGTGACCTCATATGATGGTGATGTAGATGCATATATTAGATAATATAAGAAAAATATTTAGCTCATGATCTCTAGCTGGTCATATTATTATTATACTAAATTGTAATGTATTTTATTGTCAATTATTGAAATAATAAAGCATCATTTAAAGACTTATCTTGTAATCCATTAGACTGTGACTTGGTTGCTATACTTTCATCTGTACTTGTTCTGCCAAGGATAAATTCCCAATTCCCAAATATTTATCCTGAGATTGACCAAATTAGAAAGAGGGAGATAGAAAACACTGTCTTCCACTAGTGTTCCTGCAACTTTAAATATTTTTTTTTTGCTAAACAAACATTTATATAGTGGTTAATGTAGGCCAGTTATTGTAATAGGCAATTCAAGTATTATTTCATCTCATGAAGAAGACCCTATTAGGCAGATCATCTGCTTCTCTTACATTTCAGTGAGACATCTGTTGCTCAGTGAAGTTTAACAACCCACCCGAGGACAGCTACTAGCATAAAGTGACAAAACAGAGCTTTTAATACAGGGACACCTAGGTCTAAATACTACCCTATAGTCTCTTATAGGACTCCATAGCCATGGTATAATGAGGTAGCTCCTGGATCCACTTCTCCCCAGAGCTGCTGAGGGTATGGCCAGTGCCTGACCTGTTGTCACCCTGGTATTTGCTCCCTTTCACTGTTGCTGTTGCTGATAATCCAGTGATTCTCTTTCCTCTTGCTGCCAACTTCCAGCTGTTGCAAGGAAACCCAGAGCTTTTTTCCCCTGTGAAATACAGTAAATTTTCATCTTGTAAATGTTAGCAAAGATAAACACTTTTATGTATAAATCCTAACATCCTCTTGCCTTCATTTACATTTGTCAGATTCTTAAATGTGGCATCCATGGATTCAAGAGCATATACAATTTAAATATTAGTGAGTTTCAACAAATTATTTTCTAAAAAGGCAATGCCAAATGCCACTACCACCAATGATACATGAGAGTGCCTATTTCACCATCCACTAACTAAAAAATTGGATGCTATCAATGTTTAAATGTTTTGGGTCTATTGAGTACATTGGTAATTTGTTACCTCAGTATTATCATTTCTAGTAAGATTGTGCATTTTCACTTGACTAGTCATTTTTTTTCCCTAAATTAACACACATAATGAATGGGTTTTCATGTGTCATCTATAGATTTTTATGGGTCATCTTGCTGAGTCCTCAAAATATTCCTGAATAGTATGTTAAATTTTTATTCTTGTTTTACTGATGATTTTATTTAAAAAATCTTGCATAGCATACCCCAAGTCATACAGTCAGTGAAGAATGAAGCTATATGCACATCTATATTTAAAATCAAGCTATAGGGGCTGGGGATGTGGCTCAAGTGGTAGCACGCTCGCCTGGCATGTGTGCAGCCCGGGTTCGATCCTCAGCACCACATACAAAAGCAAAAGATGTTGTGTCCGCCAATAACTGAAAAATAAATATTAAAAAAAATTCTCTCTCTCTCTCTTTAAAAAAATTAAAAAATAAAATCAAGCTATATAAACAATGTGTATATGCATGCTGTAACCATATACTTTCACTTTATTTATTAATATGTAAGGAAGGTGTTTGTTTTTGCATTCAATATGAAGAGTTATTTTAGTTAGAAGTTTCCCAGGGGTCATTAAGTCCATCAGCTGGGATAGCAAGTATCACATACACTGAGATAACATCACATCTCTATGTGGGCCAACAGAAAACCAGAGCATGACAACTAAATCACACCTCTTCCAGACCTTCTTCCCTTGACTTAGAAATAAAGAAAGATTTCAAGACACCTATCCCTCTCTAGAGCCCAAACTCACAGTCTAGCCATGGCTACCTCTTCTGTGTCCCCTAGGACCAATTACATATGCCTTTTATTGTAGCTGTTGCAAGAAGAACCCCCACATTCCCAATTCTCCAATCCTTCCAAAGCTAATAAATTTTTTTTACTATATTCTGAAACTCATGATTATTATCACTAAAATCTATCCTCAAACAATTTCTGAGAATTCCCTTCACTCTCTTTATCTTCAGGAAAACTTTTATATCTGCTCTAAGGACAAAGTAAGTGGTAAATTTTTTTTTTCTGCTCCAGGCTTTTACTCCTGGGCTGGAAAGAAATAGCTATCTTAGATCTTCATTTATGCCTTCAGACTATTCTTCTTCCCTAACACACTCAAAATTTTTGTGTCCTATCATCATATTATATCACCTCCTACTCCTCCTATTAGATGTCACATATCAACCTAATAACCCCTTGGCCCTATTCTCCATAATGGCATCTTCTTATTCATAAATAATTTTTCTAATATCATATACATCTGAATTCTTACCTATTTCACCATATCTGCAAATAAGCCTTCAGCCTTTAAATTCTTGAATTTTTCCTATTAGAAATGTTAACTTCTAAATTATCTCAAATGGGACTGCAACACTTCCATAATCTTAATTTCATTCATTCTCTTTCAAATAATCATGTTCTTTATAAGAGTTCACTTTCACCTCGCACTTGACTCAATCTGCTAAATTTCCAATCTATTAAGCATAACAAACTTTAAGTGTTTCCTCAATTTTGATGCTCCCACTCCTTTTCTTCCCTGGAAAAAGTCTTCAGTTCATCATTACAATCATTTGCTTATATAGTTTCTCTCTCACACATACAAACACACACACACACACACACACACACACACACACACTTCGGTCATCTTATATTTGCTTGATAATGAAATTCATCAGCTTGTTAAATTTAACACTGATCCCCTGCTCTTGGTCTTCTTTTTGGCTGCTAAATATAATTGCTCCTGAATTTAGACTTGAATTCATCCAAGTATAATTCTTACACAAAAGCAAATACTAGCTTTGTCCACATTCCATTTCTTTGTCTTACCTTTGTCAGAGGTTTTCAACTTTGGGATTATCCACAGTTTGAACAGGATAATATTTTGTCATGGGGGCTGCATGATGTTTGGCACTATCTATGACCACTATGCACTAACTGGAAGTAGATACTCCCTTCTAGTCATGATTATCAACATGTCCTCAGGCTTCACCAAGTGTTCTCTGGTGGGGGTTTCGAGGATGCTCTTTCCCTTGTTTAGAACTACCATCTTTGATGAATTTTCTGTAGCCCTATCTAAAATCAATTACTCCCTTTGTTCTTTCATGCTTTTATATATAGTAAGAACATTGCTACAATAATTAAATTATTCCCTTTCTCCTTTCTGTCATTTATTTTAACTCTAATTTTTATAAACATGCATTTATTTCTGTGATTAAAAACAAAACAAAGGAAGGAAATAATTCTCCAATCCCATTTCCCTCTCTATCAATCTCCTTACTTTTCCTTCTACTTTGAAGCTGTTAAAGGAAAAGAGAGAGAAGAAACTTATAGACAATTACATACTTGCTTTAGTAAAAGTATATGTGTAAAAGAGCCAAACTTTTTAGAATTGCCTCACAGAATTTTTTTAAAGCAATGTTTATTCTTCAAAATTGAGAACAATTCTGTTGGGATAATATTTGGTTCTGTTTTGATTTAAAAACAGACGTTCCTGTTTTTAATAAGAAATAACACAAATTGTTTCTCTTTTTCATGGCTTATCTCATTATGAAATGTTTGCAATGTCCCTGTCTTCCATGTTTATGCTGCAATATGCAGCTTGTGGGAACAGAAAACCTTTCCATGATAATGTAATTTGCTAACTTAGTCACAGCATCTGAGGCTGAAGGAAATATTTCAGATTTTCTTTCTTAAAAACAAAAGTTCCTGAAACTGTTGTCTGTATATATTATGCACTGCTTCAAGGTCTTTTCACTTCTCAAATCCTTTGCAATCTGCCTTTTGTCTCCACTATTCCACATTAACTTATTTTTGTTAGTGTCACAAATCACATTCACATTCCTATATGCTGTTGTCACGTTTTGGTCTTCTTACTACACCCATTGGTAGCATTGGGCACAGTTGATCATATGTGATGCATATTCTACCAGATTCACTACATAAATTACTTCTATTTTATTGACTGCTGTCTGGACTTCTTATTGTCCTGACCCCTAAATATTAGAATACTGTGGCTCATCACTTACTCTTTTTCTCTTTTCTATCTATGCTCGTTACTTTTGTGATCTAAGTCAACCTCATGAATTTAAATTTCAGCTATAGGCCACTGATTCCAAAATGAATTCCTCCAACATGTATCTCTCTCCCAAATTCCAGATGACTATGTTCTACTCTTTTGTTGACATCTCTGCTTCAACATCTGATACATTCTTGACTTTATCATTCTCCAAACCAAATATTTGATTTTTGAATACTCCACCCCAGTCATTGTCACCACTCTTCTCCCAGGAGGGACATTCAGGAAAAATCTTGAGCTAACGTTAGCATTTCTCTTTCCAGCATTACCCTCAAAAAATTTCTATAAACTAACCATATGTTTCCACTTCTACTGCCATCATTTGTTTTGAGCTGTTGTTACCACTTACCTGGCAAGTTAGTCAGCTTTTATTTTACAAAAATACCTGACAAGAACAACTTAGGGAATGGAAAGTGTATTTAGGGCTCAGCATTTCAGAAGTCTCAGTCCATAGATGATGGACTCCATTGCTCTTGGCATAGGTGAGGCAGTACCTCATAGGTGTAAGGCTGTGATAAAGGGGAGTTCCTCTCCTCATGGCAGCCAGAAAGCAGAGACAGAAAAAGGAAAGGGGCCTCCGGAAGAACAAACCTTTCAGGGAACACACCCAGTGATCCACCTCCTCCAGATATTTCCCTTCTGCCTGCAATTACGACTTAGTCATTCCACTCAAACTTGGACAGACTAATTAAGTTATAGCTGTCACCGTCCAATCATTTTATTTCTGAATATTCCTGCATTAACAAAGTACCTGTGAAGGAACACACCATGGCCAAACTGTAACTCCTGGAGTATTTCAATAGCCATGTATTAAACTGTAGTAGAGCCTGAGACAGTGGTGCACACCTCTAGTCCCAGAGGCTCTGGAACCTGAGGCATGAGGATCACGAGTTCAAAGCCAGCCTCAGCAAATTAGCAAGCCCCTAAGCAACTCAGTGAGACCCTGTACTAAATAAAATATAAAAAAAAAAAAGGGCTGGCAATGTGGCTCAGTGGTTAAGTGGATTTATTACCCAGTACAAAAAAAAATGTGTAAATTATAATCTCTAATCATCCATTTGTTCACTGCTCCTTACTTTGAGAATGACAGGTCTCAGACCTGTCAGTTCATGTAACTGTGGTCAAGGCCAGCTTCATGAATGTGTGACTTTCCCTTGATTTAATGCTGTGTGATTTCCATCTTGAAATTTCTAATGATTTTGGAACAATGTGTCTTGCAGATTAATTTTGCATTTGGCTTCTGAAATCATGTAGCAAGATCTGCTTGCTTGCCATTCCTTGTAGATGCATGGACATAACAGGCTCATACCAATCACTTAAATACATGGGAATACCAAGCAGCATTCCTGGGATAATCTTCAAAAGCAAATCTATGGTGCCTCTATTTCTATTTTTCCCTGTAACATGAGACTGATATGCTTCAGATTTAGACTGACTCTGTATCCTAGATTCTAAACTGGAGAAGAACTAGGAAATAGAGCCATGACTGACCCCAGTCAAAATATAATATGATTGAATGTGTTTCAGTCAGCTTTTTTACCACTGTGACTAAAATATCTGACCATCACAATTGTAGAGGAATAAGTTTATTTGAGGACTCACAGTTTCAGAGGTCTTAGTCCATAGACAGCCAGCTCCATTCCTCAGGGCTCAAGGTGAGGCAGGACATTGTGGTGGAGGAGTATGGCAGAGGGAAGCAACTCACATGATAATCAGACAGCAGAGAGAGACTCCACTGGTCAGACACAAAATATATATCCCAAAGCCATGCCCCCAATGCCACTTCCTCCAGCCACACCCTACATGCCTTCAGTTATCACTCAGATAATTCCTATCAGGGGCTTAATTCACTGACTGGCTTAAGACTCTCACAACCGAATCATTTCTCCTCTGAACCTTCTCCCATTATCTCACATGTGAGATTTCTGGGGACACCTCACACTCAAATCATAGATACATCTTTTTTTTTTTAATTTACTTATTTGTTTTAATCAGATACACAGGACAGCAGAATGCTCTTCAATTCATTGTACAGAAATGGAGCACAGTTTTAAAACTTCTCTGGTTTGTGCAATTTATATGTACCTAGGGTAATGATGTCCATCTCATTTCACCATCTTTCCTACCCCCTTGAACCTCCCTGCCTTCCCTTTGTCCCATCCATTCCTTGCCTCATTTATTATGGATTAGCATCCACTTATCAGATAAACATTTGGCCTTTATTTGGGGGGGGGGGAGATTGGCTTACTTCACTTAGCATGGTATTCTCTAACTCCATCCATTTACCTGAAAATGTCATAATTTTATTCTGTTTTACTGCTGAATAATATTCCATTGTGTGTATATAACACAATTTCTTTATCCATTCATCTATTGATGGGCATCTAGGTTGGTTTCTCAGTTTGGTTATTGTGAATTTTGCTGCTAGGAACATTGATGAGGCTGCATTTACTGCTGTTATTAAGTCCTTTGGGTATAAACCAAGGAGTACTACAGCTCGGTCAAAGCATTGAGATTTTAGGGATATACTGTCTTTGCTAAACTAGTGAAAAATATCATATATAAAATTTCCTTGCTTTACTCTTGTGCTCTTAGAGTTTATTCTTAAAATAAACATGAAAATAATTTTTTTAACAGTGAGGACAAACCTAATAATTTCTGTGATCACAACTATGCAACAACTGCTCATTTCACTTAAATAAAAAGCCAGTGTCCTTGAAATGGCAAGAATGATTTTATGTCCTGAGGCTTTTTAAAAAAAAAAAAAACAACTTATCACTAGTTATGTAGGGACAGCAGCAACTGGGATGCTTCCAATGTCTTACTTCTCAAGTAATTAAAAATAGTACCTATGACTACTCTTGAGGAACTAACACATATTCACGTCACCTTTTTTTTTTAACAGATTTACCTCTTCTCTTCTTCTTCTCCCCTCTATTTCCCCCCAGAATATTTCCTTCCAAAAAAAATCTAACAAATAAAATATATTCAGTAAATAAAAATAATATTTAATTATTTTAATATTAATTTATTAAGTACTTAAAAGATAAAGGAAATGAGTCAAATTTTTCTAAAAGTTGATGTAAATATAAAAAACAGTAACATTCATTGACAATCTTATGATTGTATGTGTATAAAATTGAAACTGATTGCCAAAATTTGAGCCCATTAGTTTTTTTTCTTTGCTTTTTACACACTGTGCAAATCATGCCTTCTCATTTTAAATGTTACATAGTAATTTGAGGTTTAAATTGAAACTTTATACTGTGTCTCTTTGTATTTGGAAATTTTATGAAATATTAATAAAATGTGAACAAGAACAAATAATTTAATATTTTCAATATCTTGCTTTGTTTCCTTTTTTTCCCCCAGAAAACATTAATCACAAATCGTTCCATAAATAGTCTTTGGTTTAGATGTGGTGTCCCCATAAGTTCAAGTGTGAGACAATACAAGATAGTTTGAAGGAGGAATGATTGGATTGTAGCCTTAACCTAATCAATGAATTGAACCCTGATGGGATTAGTTGAGTGGTAACTGGAGGCAGGTGGGATGTAGCTGTAGGAAGTGGTTCATTTGAGGCGTGGCTATGGGGTATATATTGTATCTGCCAAGTGAAGACCTCTCTCTCTCCTCTCCGATCATCATGTGAACTGTTTCCCTCTGTCATGTCCTGCCTCACCTGGAGCCTTGAGGAATGGAGAGAGACCTCTGAAACCATGAGCCCCCAAATAAACTTTTCCTCCCCTAAAATTGTTCTGGTCAGATCTTTTAGTCACAGCAGCGAAAAAGCTGACTAAAATAGATGGATAAAAATGTGTGTGTGTGTGTGTGTGTGTGTGTGTGTTGTGTGTGTGTATTCTTGTGCATGTGTATGTGTGTATACACACTCACATAAATGTATATTATTTTAAAGAATACTATTACCTACATATCAGTAAGAGCACTTTTTTTTTCTAATAAGGAATAAAGGGCTTTCACTGAGCACAGTTCTTTTTCTAATTCTTTAGCACAGACTCTGAGATTCTTGCTCACTCAGCTGTTAACAGGCATTTGGATGCTTACACTTTGAATTCTATAGACTTCAGCAGCCTATTTGATTTTGCAGCCACTCTTGTTGACCCAGAAATGTTTACTTACTTGGTTTTTTAACAAGTCTCCAAATTGTACTGTATAGGGCCTTGAAACACATTTGGAGTACAGTGCTTTATGGCCAAACACAGGATATTGCATAAATCATAATTTTGAAATCATGAAAGACAGGTGAATTATACCTCATGAGATTGTTTTATTTTATAAAAGCCTAATGTAGGATTTTAAAATTGAGGGGCCCAGGGGATCTTTCAGGAAACCTTATTTTAAGATGTTGATTCTAAAAATCACCAGTGAGAAGTGATTTTACTACTATCCCACACATATTAAAGAACTGACCTAAGTCTGTGCAACTCTGGCTTAGTATAGACTTATTATTTTTTTTTTTTTGTAAATTCATGGCTTAGCACTGAACCCTGTGTGTAGCTGAGTAGGCGGTCCATTGTGACTTTTTCACTTGTTAGACCTTTGGCAATCAGAAACTTAACTTCTAATCCTCAGTTATTCATCCACAAAATTTATGCCAAAAATTTTCTGACCTTATTGTAAAATGTGGATGAGATAATGCATGTAAATACTCTGCAGCATTTGACAGCTGATAAACACTTAGGAAATGTTTGTCATGCTACTGAATTTTATGCTTCCCTTTGCTCAATAGGCATTTTATCTTTACTTATTCTAGTTGTGTCTCTACCCCAAAATACTAAAGGCAGGGAAACATGCTTATTTGAGAAAATAAAAGTGCATACTTATTTATTTATTTACTTATGAAACATAAGCAGTATTATTGCATTTTTATATATACCTACTTGTGAATTAAAAGAACAACACCTAATCCCTCTTACATCTTAGTCAAGGTGAAATGAAAAAAAAAAAAGTTTAAAAAAATCTCCATTCAATACATGTGTACAAAGTGGTAGTCTAGAATGCTAAATTATTAAGGTTATATAGATAGGTGTAAGTTTTGAAAAACTGAAGGTGATCTAGTTTAAAATGGGAGATTAAACAGTGGAAAAATTAATAAACTTTAGGCATGCCTTTTTTACAATCCTATGTTATTGAAAGGAAAAAAAACTGTGATGAACTCTTTATAGTTTCCGACCCTGATATTGATATTGAACTGACAATTAGAAAAGGCAGCTTGAGGGGATGGAGTGCCACATTGGCTTTCAAACTAGGGCATCTGTTCTGCTTCTAGTACCCATAGTGCTTAAGGAAATATCAGGGGTCTAACAGCTGATGTGCATCCGTGGCCCAGAACTTTCCACTTACACCATGTGTCATGACACTGATGTGAATGATATCCTCAACTGTTTGAGAGGGAGAAAACAGTTTAAAATACACTGTTGCAGCAGTGCATTAGCCTGCTCTCAACTGCTCAGCAAGAGACAATATAAGTGTGTGTCAGTTAAGGATGACACAAACCTTTGCCTTTGAGCTAAAAGGGCTATTAAGTTTAACACACTGCTTATAAAAAGGTATTTATTGTTGATTTGAAGACTATTACTATGTCATTACATTCAGCTAATGAATTTTGTTACTATAATAATGACTTGGGAGTTTAGAAAATGTACAATTCTTTTTTGTAGTTTCTGAAATTTAGAAGGCAAGATATCAAAGTCTGAATTTCCTTGGTGTATCTTGATTCTTCTAGGTTTATGTTTTATTATATAATACCTCCATTTGTTCAGTATGAGAATAAGGAAGTACTTGTTCAAAGGTCATAATGAGAAGGAAGAAGTTGTTTTTTTTTTCTTCTGCGAATGTCAGCTTGCTTAAACTGTGCTTTTCTCTCAACTTCTCTGTTCACCATTATGTCTAATAATAACTCTTTAAGATATAAACTCTTGAAAATCAAAGAAACATTTCAAAAAACATCTGTGCCCTAATAGTAGACTGATTAATTTCTGATTCTCTTTAACATAACTAACTAGGACAACTTGGCTCCATTTCAGCTGCAAATGCATTTCTTCTAACACTAAGTTGGCATTTATTTAATGACTGTAATGAAGGCAAATGTTACATGTTAATATTCCTGTAAAACTGAAGAGTGCTTAAGAAAATCAAAGGAACTTTTTATTTGACTTAGAAGAAACAAAATTGTTCTGAAAGATTCCACAGGGCTTTAAGATTATTCAAATCTATTGTCTCTGATTTACTGCTGGTGGTAGCTTGCGTAGGAATAACTCCTTTTAAGAGAACAAAGATAGAGGAAAATTGTCATATTGAAAAAGGCCATTGTCCCATCTGGTGTGATGTTCTGCCTGTAGCCAACTAATTTTCTTTTACATCAAGGCTATATTACAATCACAAGACTTTTTCTGGGTTTAAAATCCCTATGATACAATTTCCACACACAGGTGGTAGTAGGAATTGGACATTCACCAATGGAAAAAATGCTTTGTGCTACCCAAAATAGAAAATTTTGTTTGTAATCTTGTAATGTAAAAGAGGGGAGTGCTACAGGCTGAGCACACAGAATCAGATTTCGTTCTTGTAGGATTTCTTTCTATAATATTTAATATTATTCATATAGGGTTTTGAGGACATGTAAAATCACATTCAAGGACCCTGAATTTTTTATAACCACGTTCAATATCATGATGATTTTCAAGATGGGTACAGCTGGCTTAACTCTTATGAACACCGAATCTTTACATTGATATTGTAGAAGACACCTATGTAGGTAGATGGGTTGGAGTTAGTTTCTAGTACATTGGTTACTACTCACACAATATCTGAGTTCAGCAACTCCCTCATAATACCCATGTTTGAATTGTATACTACTATGTGAAAACCTTTGTTGAGCCAATATAAGGTTCATACATTGAAGATATTTCTAATTTTTTTAAATCAAATTACCTGCAACTAATACTTCCCTAAATCCATCTTTGGGGATCCTGTGCAAGGACCATATAGTTCAAATATATTTTAAGAGATATTATAATTATAAACTTGGAAATTCTGTGTTTCTATGGTTTTTTAGACTTTAATTCACTCATTTGTAAAGAGTAAAAAGGAATACAAGCTTTTAAAGCAACCTTGTACACAATGTCCCTGTTCTGTTCTTCCCTATTTCTATGAACATGAAATTCCATGATTGCTGTGCTTTTAGTTTCTCTTATCTTTTTATTAAAAAAACTTTTTTTCTGTGTCAGAGGATAAAATAAATTTATTCCTTTTGTCAGCCCAGTATAGTTTAATACTAATTAATTCATTATTGATTTTTGGAGAAATTTCTATATAATTGAGTTATTTTGTTCAAAGCATGGAAAATATTGATAAACATTTATTCACATCCTAATTAGCCAAGTGAATTAGAAAAGCTTGGTGTTAATATTTTACTTTTTCACACATGCACTTTGCTACATCCCTAGGAGTAGTCTTCCTTTAGTGAAACTATCTTCTGCAGTGACATGTTTGTTGATATTTTACATTTTGTAGATAGTTCCCATTTTTATTAAACAATGTCTATGGTACTACATGAATGTTACAGAATTATACCACCTAGATATTCAGGCAGTCACCTGAAGATACTTCTTTCTCATCAGCCTATCCTGTACCAGTTTACAAGTAAGATCAGCCAAGGGAAAACAGCCCTCAAGACACCTGAGGCATTGTCCTGGCTTTCCTACTTCCTAACTGCTTGAACTTCAACAAATCATTGAATCACTGAGAGCCTCCTCTTTAAATATAAAGTGGGTAAACATATATAACACATAGTATGGTGTGAAATTAGTTAATTCATGCTACAGATCTTGTATATTGGATCTCTGGGAAGTCTTTGTGGTCTACTATAACACACAGATGATTCTACCTTTCTTTGAACATGCAACACATGTAATGTATATTTTTCTGCATAATGCTATATAGTGTCTAAAGCAGTATTTGTTTGTCAACATGTGTGAGCATCATTTTTATTGCTAGCTTTCTAATCTATTTCCCAAATGTAAATTTCCCATTTGGAAGAACATTTTAAATGCCCTTATCTGATTATTACATTATTTACTGGGTTTGGAGCTGATGTTCACACACTTGAGTCTAGATTAATTTTTATGAAATATTTAATATTTAATATTTCAATTTATTTGAACTGACATTTTAGTAAACATACATTTTGTGAATAATTTTACTTTTTAAATTCTGTTCTTTAAAAAGACTTTCTATTTGAGGGTGTGTATTTAGTATTGATAGTTGCTAATAATATTGACTGAAAAATGTGAATATCTAGACTCTCAAAGATAAATTTATTCAACATTTATGTTTTAGCTAATAAAACTTTTGTTCCTGTAAAATTAATAGCTATCTGTCTGTCCATTCATCCACAAGTTTTTAATTTCTCCACCACATTCCTTAAGGAATAAAGTTAATTCCATTGTCATCCTTGTAATCTCCATAGCTTATCCTCCCTATTGCTTTTTTCTTTATCAGCCCAGTTCAAATTTTATCAATGGTATATATCTATCTGGTATATTATTCCATCTTTCTCTGAACACACAAAGTATAAGAGGTGCACTTCTGCCTGCTAACTAATTTTATGTTTTCTTTTGATAGCCTTTGAGTTGCTATCAAGTTCTTGTATCGTTCTTGTATGGTTTAAGCAGGTATCTTAAGATTTTACATTTAAATTTTTAAGTCCTAATGTCTTAAGCAATAACCTATACTCCTTCGCATTCTTATGTCTATAGGAATATGGTGACTCTTTGTTGACAGTATACTCAAAAAGCAAGGGTCACGTTAAATATATCCATTAGTGTCATAGCTGAAAATATGAACGTTATTGAAATTAAAAAAGAAAAAACAAGTTGAAATAGGGAATTAATAACTACTTGAGCTTTGATTCTGATTTTCAATTTGACCAGCAAATGACAGGTTCCACTTGATCAGGAGGGAAAAAAATAAATTTAAAAAGCTCCAATAAGGATTTAACAAAAAACATGATTTAACACTACTAGATGATTTAGTTTGTTTACCTTAGGTAAAAGATATTCATGTGACAGTTTAAATCACGATTCCAGTACTACTAACTACTCTTAAAACATGTTTTGAACCGTAAGCACTTAGCACTTCTCTTAGCCTGAATTCGACTTTGCAGGCTGTACCTCATTTCTCTCTACCTATGTTTTTCTGCAGCTACTGAAATCTCCAAGGAATATCTCTCCATGGAGACAGAGCCAGACGGCCCAAGTTACTTCTCTGTTCTTGAGTTCCTGTTTTCAAGTAATGATTCGGATAAACTAGAGATCAGTTTCCTTTCCTGCAACTCTGGCAGCTGAAATTAATTCTCCAAAGACTCCTCTTTGGAGGCAAGCAGATGGTACACATGCACGTGTTTTGGTTTTGATTGTACCAGTTCTGAATAATTTAAAGTTCCAAATCTCTATAAAACTACTGTATTCCCATTTCCCAGTACAATTTTTTTTTTCTTTTGCTTCAGAAATTCCTTCCTTATTTTTTGACATTTGGCTGAAACTTCGTTCATTTTGTACTGGCTTCATTGTCACACACCTCCTGCTGTTCTTTGTTACAATTTTAGATAAGTATGGCTTTAGAAAACTAAGATGCTTTTAGAAACTATTCTGCTGGTGATTTTCCCCTTACCATTTGCAAAGCATTTTGTATACATAAACAGCACATTAGCCAAATGATGTTGTTATCACAGTTCCTGTTGGTCTGCACTTGGCTCTCGCTTTAGAATTACCCCAAATAGGTTTGCAGAGTTTTATAGTTGCATTATGAGTCACTCAATAATATGTATGAACTTAGGCATTTTTTTTCTGCCATTCTGTTTGAGAAACAGCCAGTGCTATCTCTGTTGAAGAGTGACTGCTTCTCCAGGTAGATTGTGATAAATAAGCAGCATTCACAATAATCTTCAAGTGGATTTGAACTTTTCTGTCCATGTTTGCGATTTTTCCATCTTTAAATTGAGAAGACTGACTAATCACGGCACAAAATTTTCCATTGTATCTAGTGATGTGTGAATATGAATTTATACACTTACATACATTAAGTGCACATACATGTACAGGTACCCAACTCAATTGGAAAACTCTGCTTTCTAAAGCAGCAATTTAATTCTGCATGAGCTCCACTAAGTTTATCACTGTCTTCTTTCTTTGGTATGACCCAGACACAAGAATAACTATGAAAGTGTGCTAGTTTAGCACAAGCCATCATCGCTGCAGGAAGAAAGAAAGTTAAACATATAATCAACTTAGAATGAGATAGTAATCTCATCTATGTAGATGAAAACAGTGCTATCTACAATATGTAATTAGTCTTTACTAAATGATTTTATATTGTTTTGTGGTTCATCCAACTCTTATATGGATTATATCACTTACACTGACTGTATTATGAAACTAAGCCTCAGAGAGAAATGGAGTGCCCTAAATGCATACAACCATTCATAGAAGCAAGGGCATACATCCTAGGTACTATTACATAAATTCTATTTTCCACATAAATTGAAATAAAGTTAAGAACATATTACTTCTAGAATAACCAAATATATTTTGTCTAGTATAACTTTTTTATTTAAAAAATTTAGATATATAGTTAGTAAGACAGAAAAAACATTGTTCTTTACTTGCTTGTATATTTAGTTTGGAAAAGAGAAACTCAGAATAACCAAGAGAGCCTCAGAAATCTCATCTATTTGATGCAATACTTCCTAACAATTATTATGCAGAATTAACCAATAATTTACAGTCAATGTTGTATTGTCTGTCTTGATTTCAACCATTCTAGTGATGTGATTTCTGCCACATCATTGAGAGAGAATTCCATAATCCAGCAGTTGACAAGAAGTTTTTCATGTATACAATCCACATGGTCTTTGCTCTAAATTCTCACTGTTTCTCATAGTTATACCAAATTTGGGCACATCACTAAATGGTAGTGGAGCACATCAAATCTGGGCACATCACTAATTTGAGGTATTTGGCCAAATTATTTTTTTCTTCTTAATTTCTCACTTCCCAAGAGCTCCTTATTTACCTCCAACATACTTCTTCCTTTAGGCATTCTCTCCTACCTTCATGGATTTCAGGATTTTTTCTATAGAGGCTCTAAATTTGTGACCTAAGTTGTTTGAAGTCAGGCATAGAAACCTTAGTACTCTTGACCACAAAGCTATGTTATAAACATATCATACAAAGCATGATCAATACTTATTATTTTCAATTCAGAACAATAATCATTAAATAAACATAAAAAACCAGAATGTAAATTTCAAGCAACTATAATAAATGTAGTAGGACTCCTACTTAATTTGAGCCCTAATAGATCACTGCTTAAGAATCTAATACAAAAGTGTGATGAAAATGAAATTTCAAAATCCTCAGAATATTTAAGGAATTATACTCTTATTTCATGTAAGAGATAGAATACTTCTGTGACAAAATCACTGGCAGATAATGCTAAAATGAAAATACTATAAGTTTGTGATGGAAAAAAGGGATTATTTTTAGAACAGGGGTGGGGTCTAGGGACTAAAGGATTTCCATTTGGCTTTCAAGGAATATACCTGGAATGTTCATAATGTCACAGAATGATGATGCTCTTTCTTTCCTTCCCTTCTTAAACTCTAATTCCATCTGTGTTTTCTTATGGAGGGTTCCCAAATTGTGTTTCATTTGTTGTCTCTATGAGTTCTGTATTTTGAATTCTACATTGATTATCTTAAATTTGAAATGTTTATATTGCAACACGTATTATTTTAGGATATATCTTAATTAGTGACATAACATATATATGGTCACATATTATAAAGTTGAACAGAGCCTTTGCAGAAAAATTGTTTTCACATTTAAATTGGAATAAAATTTATTTAGTCCAAAAAGCAATTATTACATGTTTATAATGTTCAGGCAAGGTATTATGTTCCAGATTAGTTACATTACTTTCTTATATCTGGTAGAGGCATATGTAAATAAACTTCAGCTATACAGTTAAAGTTAAAATTGGGTAAGAGCAGTATACCTAGGATATACTGAGGTATAGCTGAGGGAGATCAAGCCTATAATCAGGTGACAGAGAGGAATGAGAAAAGATGCTTAGATGATTGTTCTTCTGAGTACTCAATCATAATAGGTATTTGCTGAACACTTGGAAGTCATTATCACATTGATGGAGCAATATATAGTAGGCCACAAAGCATAAACTAGCCTGATATGTTCAAGTAACTATTAACAGTTTTATATTCCTGTATCTCAGGATACAGAGGAGGATAGATAAGAAAGATGTTTAAGATGAAGCTAGAAAATTTAAAAGGGCCAAGTGTAGGTCATAGAAAAGATTTTGGATTTGAATTTAAGGATTATATCAAACTATGACTCTTCTGCCATAGCCAATCTCTCTTGGTTTTGTTAAGAAAGGTTTGTTGGTACATAGTGATAGCGTTTGTTTACATATTGTTTAAAACTGCTTTTGTGGAATAGATTCAGTGTTTAGTAGTTGTTTCTGAGACTACACAGTTTCCAAAGCTTAAAACTTTTTCATTGACTGTTTACAGGGCAATTTTTTTCAAAATTACTCTAGGAAATATATAACTTCTGCAATATTTAAACCTAGTAATAGAATGATTGGTTCTCCTTTTCAGAACATTAGGTTGGGTATTATTAGATATTATGGTTTGGATGTATGGAGTCCCCTAAAATATTAGGCAATGCAGGAGTGTTCAGAGGTAATCAGATTAAGAACTATAAATGGATCAGTGGATCTATTCATTTGATTGATTAGTAATTTGAGTTGATGACTAGATGGTAACTGAAAGGCAGATGGGGCATGGCTGGCAGAAGTAGGTCACTACAGGTATATACTTGGACATTCTCTTTTGTCCTATGTTCCTGAAACTCTCTATGCTTCCTGAATGTTAGGAGTTGAGCAGTTTTCCTTTATCTTCCCCCTCTACCAAGATGTTGTTCCTCACCTGAGGCCCAGAGCAAAATGGAGTCAGCCAACTATGGGTGAGTCCAAATTAAAGTGCTCTTTCTTCAAGTTGTCAGATTTCTAATCACGGTGACAAAAAGCTAACACACACAGAAATTGGTACTGAGAAATGAGATCATTGCTGTGACATACATTAACATATGGTTCAGAAGCTCTTAGAACTGAATTGTGGGAGAAACTGGAAAAAGGTTGTAGTTTAAGGCTAGTTAAACCTTAGAATGCGGAAAGTCACATTTAATGGGTGATTCTGTTGGGAACTCAGAAGACCGGAATGCCAATAGGACCGCAGAGAGTAAAAAATGTGCTTGTGAGACTTCAGAGGAGAATGAAGACTTGGGAATTAATCTAGAGGCCATTTGTGTTACAACCTGGCCAAAAGAAACGAAACAAAACAGAAAACAACAACAACAAAAATTTTCTATGTATTTTCCATGTCCTGAGATTTTCATTGAGTCTGATTTTAAAAGTGATAGAGTAATTAATCCGACAGGAAATTTTAAGGCAGTGGCATTTAGGCAGTGATATGAGTATTGCTGGTGATTTTTCTTTCCAGGTTGACTATGATAATCAAAAGGGAAAAGCACAGGAGAAATATTTGAAAAAGTTGTAGTTTGACCATGTAAAACTGGGGCCAACTAAATTGTGGATGTTGAAGATATTACCACCTGTAAAGAAAAAGGAGTTACTTTGCACAGAAACAATAGGAAAGATGCTTTGAAGGGATCTCAGCAATAAGTTAACCACTTCCATTACAGACTCAAGGGTGTAAAAATGAAAACTTATTTAAGAGATTATGGGTGCAGCCTGCTCAGACAGTGTACCTAAACAGCTATTTCCCCAGGATTCATTTCACTGTGGTTAGCTACTCTGAAATGCAGAAGCCACTATATCCATGGCACAAGGGGTCCTGACTATAGCTTGAGCTGACTTTATATTGAGAAGAACATGAGCTTTGGAGGTCAGGGGCATAATGTTATGGTTCAAATATGAGGTATCCCTAATAAGCACATGTTAGGCAATGCAAGAATATTTGAAAGTGAAATTATTATTAGAGCTGTAACTGAATCAATGAGTTAATGAGTTAGTACATTTAATGGACTAATAATTTGAAAGGACTACTATGCTGGTTGGCAACTGGTAGGTAGATGAGGGATGTCTAGAGGAAGTAGGATACTGGAGTGTGCTCTCTCTCTCCTTCCCAGATGATTCGAGTCAAGAAGCCTCCCTCTGCCATGCCATTTTTCCATGATATTCTGCATCACCTTTGGTTGAGAGCAATAGGATTGGCCAACAGTGGACTGAGCCTCTGAAACTACGAACTCAAAATATTTTTTTGCTCCTTTAAAATTTTTATATTGGGTTCAGCAACACTGCAAGAATTTTCATTTAACATTTTGTTCACAGTAATGAAAAACTAACACAGTGAACAGTGGATTGAAGGTACTTTGCAATTTAGCCTAGCAAGTGATAAGTGTTTTATTTCAATTTTTTCTAGTTTTTTTTTTTGTTTCCATTAATTTTATTTTCAACCTAAACTCCATTTGATACTAATATTTCCTGATATTGCCCAGTTGCTCAGTATATTTATTGCTAAAAAATTTATCTTACAGATTTTGGGGGAAAATAAATGGCTTTTCAAAAGTCATCTAAAAGTTAATGATCTATAGTTTGTACAACCTGAAGATTCATTCATGATGATATGTATAGTTTATTTTTATATAAAACTAGCAGGTGTAACAAGAGAGGTTTATTGTGAATCCACTCTATTAAATGACTGTGCTACTACAAATTTAATATAATGTTGAAAGGAAAGGTATCTGATACAAACAATTTTAAACTATGCATTTTTCTTACTTAGCATTTGTCAATCACAGCACTATTATAATTTGAACCAAGTAATTATTGGTCACAGGGGCTATCCTGTGTGTACTAAGATATTTAACAATATTCCTGGCTTGTCTATACTAGATGTCAGAATCAACCCCTTGCCACATGTGATGTCAATCAAAAATATTTCCAGATATTTCTAGATATTTAAAATCCCCTTGGGCACCCTTATCATTACTGGTTGAGAACCACTAAATCTTTCTTTTTTTCCTTTCTATGTTCTCATAGAAGATATATTTGATAAAAATACAAGACAGGAAAAAAAACACAGTTTTTAATCGCAAAGTTGAGTTTGCAAGCTAATGGCCGGGTGATGATGAATCCAGTCTGCAGCATATCCTAGAGTCTTCCTGAAAACTGACTTCATGTTGTGACATTTTCAATTCTTATAAAATCTTCATCATAAAAACGAAGTATCAAATTCCAATTGTCTCTTTTTTTACATTCCCCCACTGTAGCTTGTTGACCTTTTCAGTATTCAAAGCAAGATTTTGAAAGAGCTGGCCATTCCCTTCTATTCCTATTAAAAAGTACAGTAACCTGTTGCAAAGAATGAAATGACTAGCCAACTGAGATGAAGAATTTTAAAAAGGTCAAAATGGTTCAGCACACTATATAGTTCACAATGTTTATAAAGCATTTTGAATGTGTGCTTTCACTATTTTTTTTAATAAAATCTAAACCAATGGTGAAAAAAACAATAGGGCATGGCCTGATTAATGCTCTTTGCAAATTCCATCCAACATGTTTTTATAGACTTTGCCTTCTATTCAACTTAGACCACTGGAATTTATATAACCCCATGTCAAAGTCATAAGTTTTGGCACTTCTAGGCAACTATTTATAGTCTTCTTGAGCCCTGAAATACTATATCACTGTGAGTATACTCAGCTATGAAGAATTTCCAGACAAAAAGGTAAAACGCATTCAAATAGTAGACATTACGTTTTCTGCTTCTTCAGCAACACTGCAAGAGTTTTCGTTTAACAAAGTGTCAGCATCAGCAATACCATTATCAATGGACATCTGGTTTTCATTCTCATACACATAGGCAGCAATTTAAGGTCCAGTTTAGCATATTCAGTGAAGTAAATGTATTTGGGAGGGATTTTGAAGGAGGTGGATCAGCTTCCACACTCTTTTTGAATCAGAACTGAATTTTCAAATTACATAGATATCAAAAAGCAAAATGCATTAGAACACAAGACTGTGCTAGCATAGGAATTTTAAAGTACATTATTTGTGACATATGTAAATGACACAAATTCCTGGATACAATAATCATGTAAAATTGTGCCTATTCTCTTTGTATTTAGTACTTGGAAGTAGCAAGAAACATAGCTGCTGCCTGAATATTTGACTGTACAAATACTGAATTGAAATATAGGGTGATATTTGTATATTAAAATGCATTTTCCACTTGTAGCATGTGAAATTAATCCACTCATGTCATAGGAACTAAGGAAGAGGAGTGGCAATAATAATAGTGTGAACTCAATAAAAATCTTGGCACAAGTTTATTTATATGTTTATTGAAAGTGAATGCACTTTCAGATTTGGTTTGTTTTTGTGGTGGAGGGGGAAGGTACTGGAGATTGAACTCAGAGGTATTTACCATTGAATTATACCCTCAGTTCTTTTTATTTTATTTTATTTTATTTTTACTTTGAGACAAAGTCTTATTAAATTGCTAAGAATACCACTAAGTTTCTGAGATTGATCTTCAACTTGAAATTTACTTAACTCTATTTACCTAGTCACTGGGATTATAATCATGCACCACTGCACTAGGCAGATTTTACATTTAAAGTTTAATAATGAGGTGATTTTTAAATTATGAGTCAACATATTGAATCTGGTCAGAGTGGAACTTCAGAGAAGCAAAGATGGTCATTGCTTATTTTCTATAGGCGTATATCCAGAGTAACATCCTTATAAAGATTTCAAGGTAATAGTCACAAAATCCGAATTCAAACATAGGATGTGGGTTGATAGACCCTCCACTTTATAAATATATAAAAGAGGTTTTGACAGATTTACTTTAATAAAATGGTGTTACTTAAAAGAGAACTATTGAAAAGATACATTGAGCTAATAGTTTGTTTTTATATTAAACATTTGGAATGAACTAGTGACACAAATGTTAGAAATATAAAACCGATTAACTCATAAGAAAATACTTTAAAAACTGTCTATTGGTAAGTCCCTGTACTAAATTGAGATGAGAATTCAAAGTCATATAGCAGATTGTCTCTGCCTTGGAAAAATATATCATTTAAAAGAGTGATTAGAAAAGTGAAAATGTTTTTCATGGAAAGCGTGCTATACTTTTCAAAACAATATTCTGTCATTCAGATCTGGCAATTATCCTTTTGTTTCCATTATAGACCCTGCTTAGCCAGAATATGACAAATTAATTGTCTTTGATTTTTAAAGAACATATACAGTAATTAGAAATATGGAATTTGGACATACCACTGCTTGGACAGTGGTACAGATGTGATAATATAAAAATATGACAGGGTGCAAGAAGAATAAACCAATACTGTTACAGTAATTTCAGATGTGAACAAAATATATTTAAAGTGGTTAGTACTTGTGATTAAAAAATGAGTAGATATAAATTAGAATTTAAATATTTTTCCTCCTAATCTAACACTCTTACCACAACAAATGTTATTTTTTAATTAAAACTTTATTGTTATAGCAGTTAAGAATCATAAAAAAATGAGTGAAAAGTATAGTAAATTCTCCCTATCCCATATGTGTACAATATCATCCACTGTTATTATCCTATAGAATGATACATTTGTTGTAACTGATGACCTTGCATTCACAGATCATCACCCACAGTTCATGAAGCACACATTTTAACATAGAGTTCGCTCTTAATGATGTGCATTCTTTGGGTTTTGACAGATGTTTAATAATATGGCATCTACAACTGTAGTATCACATAGAATATTTTCACTGACCTACTGCTACGCTCTGCTTATGTGTTATTCTCTTACCCCAAATCCTTTGGCAAAACTTTTTACTGTCTTTATAGTTTTGCCTTTTCCAGAAAATGTCACATAGTGGAATCTGTATGTAGCCTTTTTCCGAGTGAAATCTTTCACTTGGTAATATGTATTAAGATTTCCTCTAGGTCTTTTTATGGCTTGCTAGGTCCTTGTCAGGATACACCATTGTTTATTTCTCAATGTACACTGTTTATTAAAAGCCAGGTCTTTTCATGACTTGCCTGCTCATTTCTGAATGTACTCACCAACTGAAGAACATCTTTATTCCTTCCAATTTTTGACAATTATGAATAAAGCCATCCAAACATCTGTGTGCAGTTTGCGTAAAGACTGAAGGCCAAAAATTCTGAACTGTGTTGTAAGAATATGTTAAATATACTTGGATACTGCCCAACAGTCTTGCAAAATAGGAGTAGCAATTTGTGAAATTCAATGAATCCGTTTCTGTTGTTCCACATCCTCACTAGTGTTTGGTATTGACAAGTGTTTTGGATGTGGGCCTTTCTAATAGGTGTATGATGATCTATTACTGGTGTTTTGATTTGCAGTTCCCTAAGGACATACATTGAAAATCTTTTCATCTATCTACTTACCATCTTTGGTGAGATGTCTGTTTGGATATTTTGTCCATTTAAAAAAAATATTGGTGCATTATAACTATACTAAATAGTGATATTTGTTATTTCATATTCAAAAATTCATATGACACAATTTGACAATTTGGTCAATTCATTTCTCAGTACCCCCCCCCTTTTTTCTTCCTTCTCTCTCCTCCTGATTCCTTTCCTCTAACCTTCTGGTTGCCTTTCTTTTCTTAATAACACTACCCCCCACCAACTTTTTTTCTTTTTATCTGTAGTTGTCACATTTGCTTATTTTGTTTAACATAATGCTCTCAAGTTCCATTTATCTACCTGAAAATGACATAATTTTATTGTTGTTTTTTGTTAATGGCAGAATATAGCTCCATTGTGTATATACATTACATTTTCTTTATTCAGCTGCAGAAAGACCCCTAGGCTGCTTACATCGTTTGACTGTTTGACTACTGTGAATTGTGTTGCTATAAACATGAGTGTGCCTGTATCACTATAGTACGATGACTTCAATACTTTCAGATACTCACCAAGGAGTGATAGAGCTGGGTTATACAGATGCTTATTTCTAATTCTTTTAAGAACCTCCATGCTGATTTCTGTAGTGGTTTTATTAATTTTCAGGCCTACAAAAATTATATAAGTATTGCTTTTCCCTACATCTGTGCCAGCATTTTTTGTTATTTGTAATCTTGACTGTCACTATAACTGGAGTGAGATAAAATCTCAGGTAGTTTTAAATTGCATTTCCCTGATTGCTAAAGATAATGAACATTTTTTTTCACATATTTGTTGTTTTGCCCATTTAAAAATCAGGTTATTCATTTACTTCTTACTGATTTTTAAGAAATCTTTGCATATTTTAGGTAATAGTTCTGTAACAGATGGTCTTCTTGCAAATATCTTCTACCCGTATGTGGCTTGTTTTCTCATGTTCTTGATAATGTCTATTGCAAAAATTTCTTAAAATTTTTGATGAGGTTTAATTATCAATAATGATCATGGCTTTGTTGTTATATATAAAATGTCATCATCATAAATAAGCAATTTAGATTTTTTCCATGTTATCTTCTAGGAATTTGATAGTTTTACATATACATTTAACATTATGATCTAAATTTTTGAAGGATGCATGGGGTGTTTTTATATTCAGGTTTTTTTTGTTGTTGTTGTTATTTTGTGTATGTGTGTGGTGGGGGGTTCCAGTTGATCCAGCACCTTTTGTTAAACAAATAAAAAATTATCTTTGTTCCATTTTATTCTCTCTGCTCCTTTATAAAAAATGAATTGACTATATTTATGTAGATCTATTTCTATGCTCTTTTTTGTGTTCCATTTATCTGTCTGAATTCTGTCTTCAATACCACACTATCATGATCAATACACTTTTATTCTAAGTTGTAAAATTAGGCAGCGTCAGTCTTTCAACTTTGTTTTACCCTTTCAATATTGGGTTGGTTACTTTGAATCTTTTGCTTCTCCATATGCTGTTTAGAATACAGTTTGTTCTTATTCACAAATTTTGATTTGGGATATGTCAAAAGTACATATCAAATTGAGAAAAACTGGCATCTTGACAACATTGAATTTTCTCAACATTAAACATAAAATATCTTTTTTTTTTAAACCTTAATTTTATTTATTTATTTTCATGTGGTGCTAAGGATCCAACCCAGGGCCCTGCACGTGCAAGGCAACCGCTCTACCACGGAGCCACAACCCCAGCCCAAAATGCCTATTTTTTAATTTGACTGTTGTTTAATATTTTTAATCAGAGTTTTGTAGTTTTCCTCATGTAGATCTTTTGTGTGTGTTATTTAATGTTTTAATCACGCTACATGTTGATTGTACATAGTCATACTAAGCATTTTCTTCCAACTGAACAAAAAAAATCCTTGAGCACAAGTTTTGCTAGTAAATCTATACACTCACTTCTTAAGATGAATTTTAAGTACTAAATTTGTATTTATATTTTTAAATTATATTTTAATTGGACAATAATTAATTGTATGCATTTATGGGATATTAATAATCCATGTAGATATTGTAAATATTTTGTTAGCTATGTCCCTAAGTATCTCATTTTAGGGGATACCAATGTAAATGGTAATGTATTTTTCAGTGCAAGGATCTCACTTCCTCCAACTATGCCCCACCTCTTAAAGGTTCCACCAATTTGCCATAGTGCCAAGGGCAGAGAACCACACCTTTAAATGCTTGGACTTTTATAACATCCAAACCATTGTTCCAAGACACTCAATATTAGTTACACTATATGCTATCTATTGATATTTTTTCCCATCCTTGGTGTGGAAAAAAAGGAAAAAAAACACTTATTTTCTGAGACAGGAAAATCATATTTTCTCTCTATTCTTGATCTCTATTTAATCTACCTACAAACCTATCTACTCATCTTTTCTCATTGCCACTTTGAAAGAGATGACCCTTTTTGTTTTCATTAACAAATCTGATTTCTTCTCAGTGTTTCTTCTCTGAGTTTGCTCTCTCCACTGTATTATATTCTCTATTGCAAAATAATATTTCATGTGATATTGGTTTATTTAAATGACTTCTACAAGCCTTTATAAGTGTAAATATATAGTTTGTGTCATGTTAATCAGTTTATTATGGCCTTAATTAATCTCAAATATTAGACACTGAACACTTTGTCAGAAAGCTGATCTTTACTTAGAGGCTAGTTAGTAAATTTGTTTCAGCTGGCAATGCTTTTGATCAAGTTTATATCTCAATAAGAATTGCATATTTTGTATTGGAAGTGAAATTGAGAAATAATTTAGAATTTTCCAATTAGAATGATATAAGTGGAATCCCAAATTAATCCCAAATTTTCATGAATTTCTGAATCACTTCTTAAAAAGTTTATTAATTATTATTGACTTTGAATTTTAATTAAGTGTATAATCAATAATTTAAAGGACCGTAAAGTAATTTCCTTGAAGAGCTTGCATATTTGATTGTAATTTGTATATAATAATTTCTGTGATTATTTTATGATAACTTGATCTATTTAGTTATAAATAGTAGGAGCTAAATCTTATCATATAATCCCTCTAGTCCCAGGAAATAGTCTATGAACTTTGAGACTACTGTTCTTTGATCTAGATCACAGGGGTACCACCTAATAAACTGCCACTTCAATATGCTGAGTGGTGCCCTAGGGGCCTTAAGAGAGACTCGCTTCTAAAATCCTAATTTGTACCATGAGAGCAGTTTGCTCACCTGACAAGTGCTGACCTGGTGCATCAAATTCCAGAATGCGGACAGATTCATGCAAATATAATTGATAATAAATGAAAGCTGTAAAGATGCTCTTTTCTTTTTTCACTTCCAAATATGAAGTTCCTGATTCACAAGTGTATAATTTGACAAAGCAAACACCTTATTAGGGCTTAGGGACCTCATATGATAGTATACCTCAACAGCTCTGTTCAGGTTTTATTATCTAAGACTTAAATTTTTATTTTTAAATCTGTTCAGGTGTTGTCACTTAAATTAAGTCTCCAACAAGCTATTCTCTTTCTTTTCACTCAGCCTTGTTGTATAAATAATTTTTTCTTTATACAACATATGTATAACAAATATTTTACAAAATAGAAGAAAAATATTTTAAATTTAAAAAAAAGCAATGCAGAGTTTTTGTGAAACATTCTTTTTTTTTTTTTTGAGAGAGAGAGAGAGAGAATTTTTAATATTTATTTTTTAGTTCTCGGCGGACACAACATCTTTTGTTGGTATGTGGTGCTGGGGATCGAACCCGGGCCGCACGCATGCCAGGCGAGCGCTCTACCGCTTGAGCCACATCCCCAGCCCCTTGTGAAACATTCTTAGAACATATTTTATTTTTAAAAAGACCTTTAGAAATGATTTCAGACATCATCAAAATGGTGACAAGAGCTGGGTCATTAACACCGTTCCAGCTCTCTGGAGAAGAAGTGCCATTAGTATCAATTTTCTAATGTGCCTGATAAGGTATTTTACTGTAATATTAAATATACTCTTTGACACATTCTTTGGGGCCATTTTAGAAAATGTAAATGACAGCATCCAGTGAAAGGTAAAATAAGTGACTCTGGTCAAGGCTGTTTGAAAGTTTGGACAGGTCCAAGGGGACAAGGAGTAGGAATTGTGTTATTGAATGGCAATAAACAGTGCAGTTAGAGAAGCAGATAGCAGATTCCTTTTACTTTCACTTAATCTTGATGTAAACACTGTTTTTTTTGTTTTGTTTTGTTTTTTACTTAAATATAGCTCCTCTAAACGTCTCTGTATTCAGCATACTATGCAATTTCTAGTGATCAGGTGAATCATAGAATTTTAAAATTATAAAGGCATTTACAAACTAGATAGTTTTAATCCTTTCTCATTAAGGGTGAATAAACTAAATAAGAGGCAAGAAAGGAATTTAGTAAAACATTATACAGTTAGATAATACCTGAGGCAGATTAGAGCCAAGAAACTCTTTTTTTTCCTTAAGCCAAACTATCTTCTAGAATAATCAGAATAGCTTAAACATTAACATAATATATTTCAAAATGTGAGGAAAATGAAGATGGAAATCTTTATCTTTTAATTGAAAAGAAAGTGTAATTTTTATTTGATAAATCTGAAAACCCTATTCAAAGGACACATGGAAGTTATTGTTAGCATGTTTCTTTCACTTTCTTTAGGAGTGCTTTTGGAAATAAAGTACTTTGGTTTGGGGCTTTTATTAAACATTTTCTTTAAAAGATTCCTTTAATAGAGATCATATTTTTAATTAAAAATTAATGCTTCTATTTTGGAAAATATTCAGTTTTTCATTGTGAATAAATTGAGGATGGATTATTTTATTAACCAATGACAAAAAAAATCAAACCTAGAGATGACTCAGAATAGGATGTAAAGAAAATATTACTTTTTTTGTGTGTAGGGAGCCCCTCCACATGTTCTCTGAATTGTAGGTAAGACCAAATTAGATGAGAGAAGCAAGGAGCTCTAAATTTTATGATCCTTCCATTGAACTAGCTAGCTATTATCTTATGGTTTTTGACCCGAAAAGAGAGTGAGATAGAAGGTGACTACATGTCATTGTGAGTGTGAAAAATGCAGCAATAGAAAAAGTGTCTGTGAATGAGCCTGCAGTGTGCTTCTGCACGCCTCCTTTCTGAATGCTACATTCAAGAGAGCTGGAGGTAGTCTCATGCTCAGATGACGGAAGATTAAGGTATTAAGAGGGAAAACACACAAGCAAATAATTATGGTCACAATAAGTGCATGAAACTATTCCCTGGTTTCCAACTGGAAGTAAATATTAGGGTGCCAGTCTCCCAATGTGGGTACCAGTACAGCATTACCAAAGGTCAGTTATGACATTTCTCACAACTTGTCACCCATATAGAGACTGAAAAGCTTCAAGGGGTACCACATGACAGTATGGACAGCTGGTACAGAAAAATACACACTTTTACTAATCCTATGTCAACCTACAAAGGAGGAGGGGAAAAGAAATGGAAGTATTAAAGATTTGTCAAAAAATAAAATATCTGAATGGAAAGATATCCATTTGCATTTAATTTATAATTTTAATTTAAAACATTCTGTTTTGTTATTCAAAGAATTATTTAATTACTTCTCAGTACAGTGTCAACTCATGAAAAAGATCAAATTAATTATAAAGACTACATATTTCTTTGCCCATTAGAGTTATAGAGGAGTGTGCCAACAAATGAAGATGGGTCAAAGATGGTTAAGAATAAAGAGAAGAATTATTTATGTCACAAAGGAAGAAGCAGGTTATGTGTTGACTCTTGCACAGCCCCTATGTTATGAGACAAGTAGAAAATTCACATCCTTTGACCAGATATTTTGTTGAATTCCTGAAAGAGAGAAACTATCTGATGGAAAGAACCAGAAAGGACAAAACAGACAAACAAGTAAAACATAATGGTTATGGATTCAATGAGGCAGAGGACAATCTGGAATTAGGGTGGCTCTATTCAACTCTATTCTGAAAGGCACTATAAAAAAGTTTCCTGAGAGCTGCCCCCCGCACCTGCAAGGTAGGCGGACCTGCAACTTACTGGCAGAACAGGCCCAGTGGCCTGCCGGTGTGGTAGGCACATTGCTCCAATTGGAGGAGGGACAGAGCCGCCGCCCGAGCCTGTGAGGGAGACTTTGCAACTATACAAGAACAATATAAATATATAGGGGGAAAATTCAATAACACAACAGTTTCACCAAGCAGAAAGAAACTCCAGCAGTATGAAAAGACAAGGAAAGAAAGGACCACAAGAAATGCAGGTCAACTCAACATTAGCAGAGGTAAGATCTGCAGCAGATGGAATGTCAGATAAAGAATTCAAGATATACATGCTTCAGATGATCTGGAGTCTCAAGGAAGACATTAGACAGCAAAATCAGACAATGAAGGATCACTTCAACAATGAATTACATAAACAAATCCAAGAAGCAAAAGATCAACTATACAGGGAGATAGAGGTTATAAAAAACAAACAGAAATCCTAGAAATGCAGGAAGCAATAAACCAACTTAAAAACCCAATTGAGAATACTACCAGCAGAGTAGAACACTTAGAAGATAGAACATCAGACAATGAAAACAAAATATTTCAACTTGAAAAGAACATAGACAGCTCAGCAAAACTGTTAAGAAACCATGAGCAGAACATCTAAGAAATATGGGATAACATAAAGAGACCAAACTTAAGAGTCATTGGGATACAGGAGGGTATAGAGGTCCAAACCAAAGGAATGAGGAATCTGTTCAATGAAATAATAAAAGAAAACTTCCCAGACTTGAAGAATGAGACAGAATCCCAAATCCTAGAAGCCTACAGGATGCCGAATGTGCAAAATCATAAGAGATCCACACCTAGACACATTATAATGAAGATGCCCAACATACAGAATATGGAGAGAATTTTAAAAGCTACGAGAGAAAGGAAGCAGATTACATTTAAGGGTAAACCAATCAGGATAACAGCTGATCTTTCAACACAGACTCTGAAAGCTAGAAGATCCTGGAATAATATATTTCAAATGCTGAAAGAAAATGGGTTCCAACCAAGAATTGTGTATCCAGTGAAATTAAGCTTCAGGATGGAAGATGAAATTAAAACCTTCCACGATAAACAAAAGTTAAAAGAATTTGTAGCTAGAAAACCATCTCTTCAAAACATCCTCAGCAAAACATTACAGGAAGAGGAAATGGAAAATAACAATGAAAACCAACAGTGGGAGGTAGTACAGTAAAGGGGGGGAAATAATCAAAGAGGAAAAACAAACCATGTTAAGTAACATAAATAAACAAATATGGCTGGAAGAACAATCCATATCACAATAATAACCCTAAATGTTAATGGTATAAAGTCACCAATTAAGAGACACAGGATAGTAGAATGGATCACAAAAAAAGACCCAACAATATGCTGCCTACAGGAGACGCATTTGATAGGAAAAGACATACATAGACTGAAGGTGAAAGGTTGGCAAAAATCATATCACTCACATGGACTTCGGAAACAAGCAGGAGTGTCCATACTCATATCAAATAAAATAGATTTCAAGCCAAAGTTAATCAAAAGGGATAAAGAGGGACACTACATACTGCTCAAGGGAACCATACACCAACAAGACATAACAATCATAAATATATATGCCCCAAACAATGGTGCAGCTATGTTCATCAAACAAACTCTTCTCAAGTTCAAGAGTCTAATAGACCACCATACAATAATTATGGGAGAATTCAACACACCTCTCTCACCACTGGAGAGATCTTCCAAACAAAAGTTGAATAAAGAAACTATAGAACTCAATAACACAATTAATAACCTAGACTTAATTGACATATATAGAATATACCACCCAACATCAAGCAGTTACACTTTTTTTCTCAGCAGCACATGGATTCTTCTCAAAAATAGATCATATATTATGTCACAGGGCAATTCTTAGACAGTATAAAGGATTAGAGATAATACCATGCATCTTATCTGATCATAATGGAATGAAACTGAAAATCAAGGATAAAAGAAGGAAGGAAAAATCATTCATCACTTGGAGAATGAACAATAGGTTACTGAATGCTCAATGGGTTATAGAAGACATCAAGGAGGAAATTTAAAAATTCTTAGAGATAAATGAAAACACAGACACAACATATCAGAATCTATGGGACACATTGAAAGCAGTTCTAAGAGGAAAATTTCTTCTTGGAGTTCATTCCTTAAAAAAAGAAAAAAAAACCAACAAATAAATGATCTCATACTTCATCTCAAAATCCTAGAAAAAGAA
This sequence comes from Ictidomys tridecemlineatus, assembly GCF_052094955.1. Classification (NCBI taxonomy): domain Eukaryota; kingdom Metazoa; phylum Chordata; class Mammalia; order Rodentia; family Sciuridae; genus Ictidomys; species Ictidomys tridecemlineatus. The sequence continues at coordinate 57,504,408 of NC_135487.1, forward strand.
GAGCAAAACAACAATAAAAGAAGTAGAAGGCAAGAAATAATTAAAATCAGAGCTGAAATTAATGAAATCGAAACAAAAGAAACAATTGAAAAAATTGACAAAACTAAAAGTTGGTTCTTTGAAAAAATAAATAAGATTGACAGACCCTTAGCCATGCTAACGAAGAGAAGAAGAGAGAGAACTCAAATTACTAGCATATGGGATGAAAAAGGCAATATCACAACAGACACTTCAGAAATACAGAAGATAATCAGAAATTATTTTGAATTCTTATACTCCAATAAAATAGAAGATAGTGAAGGCATTGATAAATTTCATAAGTCATATGATCTGCCCAGACTGAGTCAGGAGGATATAGACAACCTAAACAGACCAGTATCAATTGAGGAAATAGAAGAAACCATCAAAAGACTACCAACTAAGAAAAGCCCAGGACCAGATGGGTATACAGCAGAGTTTTACAAAACTTTTAAAGAGGAACTAATACCAATAATTTTCAAGCTATTTCAGGAATTAGAAAAAGAGGGAGAACTTCTAAATTCATTCTACGAGGCCAACATCACCCTGATTCCTAAACCAGACAAAGACACTTCAAAGAAAGAAAACTACAGACCAATATCTCTAATGAACCTAGATGCAAAAATCCTCAATAAAATTCTGGCGAATCAGATACAAAAACATATCAAAAAAATTGTGCAACATGATCAAGTAGGATTCATCCCTGGGATGCAAGGCTGGTTCAATATATGGAAATCAATAAATGTTATTCACCACATCAATAGACTTAAAGATAAGAAACATATGATCATCTCGATAGATGCAGAAAAAGCATTCAACAAAGTACAGCATCCCTTTATGTTCAAAACTCTAGAAAAACTAGGGATAACAGAAACATACCTCAATATTGTAAAAGCAGTCTATGCTAAGCCTTAGGCTAGCATCATTCTGAATGGAGAAAAATTGAAGGCATTCCCTCTAAAATATGGAACAAGACAGGGATGCCCTCTCTCACCACTTCTGTTCAACATAGTTTTTGAAACACTGTCCAGAGCAATTAGACAGACAAAAGAAATTAAAGGCATAATAGGAAAAGAAGAACTTAAATTATCACTATTTGCAGGTGACATGATTCGATACCTAGCAGACCCAAAAGGGTCTACAAAGAAACTATTAGAGTTAATAAATGAATTCAGGAAAGTGGCAGGATATAAAATCAACATGCATAAATCAAAGGCATTTCTGTATATCAGGGACAAATCCTCTGAAATGGAAATGAGGACAACCACTCCATTCACAATATCCTCAAAAAAAATAAAATACTTGGGAATCAACCTAACAAAAGAGGTGAAAGACTTATACAATGAAAACTACAGAACCCTAAAGAGAGAAATAGAAGAAGATCTTAGAAGATGGAAAATATACCCTGTTCATGGATAGGCAGAACTAACATCATCAAAATGGCGATATTACCAAAAGTTCTCTATAGGTTTAATGCAATGCCAATCAAAATCCCAATGGCATTTCTTGTAGAAATAGATAAAGCAATCATGAAATTCATATGGAAAAATAAAAGACCCAGAATAGCAAAAACAACTCTAAGCAGGAAGTGTGGATCAGGCGGTATAGCAATACCAGATTTCAAACTATACTTCAGAGCAATAGTAACAAAAACAGCATGGTACTGGTACCAAAACAGGCGGGTGGACAAATGGTACAGAACAGAGGACACAGAAGCCAATCCACAAAATTACTACTATCTTATATTTGATAAAGGGGTTAAAAGCATGCAATGGAGGAAGGATAGCATCTTCAACAAATGGTGTTGGGAAAACTGGAAATCCATACGCAACAAAATGAAACTGAATCCCTTTCTCTCGCCATGCACAAAAGTTAACTCAAAATGGATCAAGGATCTTGATATCAAATCAGAGACACACCATCTGATAGAAGAAAAAGTTGGCTACGATCTACATACTGTGGGGTCGGGCTCCAAATTCCTCAATAGGACACCCATAGCACAAGAGTTAATAACTAGAATCAACAAATGGGACTTACTCAAATTAAAAAGTTTTTTTTCTCAGCAAAAGTAACAATAAGAGAGGTAAATAGGGAGCCTACATCCTGGGAACAAATCTTTACTCCTCACACTTCAGATAGAGCCCTAATATCCAGAGTATACAAAGAACTCAAAAAATTAGACAATAAGACAACAAATAACCCAATCAACAAATGGGCCAAGGACCTGAACAGACACTTCTCAGAAGAGGACATACAATCAATCAACAAGTACATGAAAAAATGCTCACCATCTCTAGCAATCAGAGAAATGCAAATCAAAACCACCCTAAGATACCATCTCACTCCAGTAAGATTGGCAGCCATCATGAAGTCAAACAACAACAAGTGCTGGCAAGGATGTGGGGAAAAGGGTACTCTTGTACATTGCTGGTGGGACTGCAAACTGATGCGGCTAATTTGGAAAGCAGTATGGAGATTCCTGGGAAAGCTGGGAATGGAACCACCATTTGACCCAGCTATTTCCCTTCTTGGACTATTCCCTGAAGACCTTAAAAGAGCGTACTACAGGGATACTGCCACATCGATGTTCATAGCAGCACAATTCACAATTGCTAGACTGTGGAACCAACCCAGATGCCCTTCAATAGATGAATGGATTAAAAAATATGTGGCATTTATACTCCGTGGAGTATTACGCAGCACTAAAAAATGACAAAAATCATGGAATTTGCAGGGAAATGGATGGCACTAGAGCAGATTATGCTTAGTGAAGCTATTCAATCCCTAAAAACAAATACCAAATGTCTTCTTTGATATAATGAGAGCAACTAAGAACAGAGCAGGGAGGAAGAGCAGGAAGAAAAGATTAACATTAAACAGAGACATGAGGTGGGAGGGAAAGGGAGAGAAAAGGGAAATTGCATGGAAATGGAGGGAGACCCTCATTGTTATACAAAATTACATATAAGAGGATGTGAGGGGAATGGGAAAATAAACAAGGAGTGAAATGAATTACAGTAGATGGGGTGGAGAGAGAAGATGGGAGGGGAGGGGAGGGGGGATAGTAGAGGATAGGAAAGGTAGCAGAATACAACAGTTACTAGTATGGCATTATGTAAAAATGTGGAAGTGTAACCGATGTGATTCTGCAATCTGCATTTCGGGTAAAAATGGGAGTTCATAACCAACTTGAATCTAATTTATGAAATATGATATGTCAAGAGCTTTGTAAGGTTTTGAACAACCAATAAAATAAATAAATAAATAAATAAATATCAATCAATCAATCAATCAATCAATAAATAAATATAAAATGAATACTTTAAAAAAATAGATGAATGGATAAAAAATGTGGCATTTATACACAATGGAGTATTACTCTGCATTTAAAAATGACAAAATCATAGAATTTGGAGGGAAATGCATGGCATTAGAGCAGATTATGCTAAGTGAAGCTAGCCAATCCCTAAAAAACAAATGCCAAATGTTTTCTTTGATATAAGGAGAGTAACTAAGAATAGAGTTGGGAGGAAGAGCATGAGAAGAAGATTAACATTAAACAGGGATGAGAGGTGGGAGGGAAAAGGAGAGAGAAGGGAAATTGCATGGAAATGGAAGGAGACTCTCATGGTTATACAAAATTACATATAAGAGGAAGTGAGGGGAAAGGGAAAAATAATACAAGGGGAAGAAATGAATTACAGTAGAGGGGGTAGAGAGAGAAGAGGGAAGGGGAGGGGAGGGGAGGGGGGATAGTAGAGGATAGGAAAGGCAGCAGAATACAACAGACACGAGTATGGCATTATGTAAAAATGTGGATGTGTAACCTATGTGATTCTGCAATCTGTATACGGGGTAAAGATGAGAGTTCATAACCCCCTTGAATCAAAGTGTGAAATATGATATGTCAAGAACTATGTAATGTTTTGAACAACCAGCAATAAAAAATTAAAGAAAAAAAAAGTCTTCTCAGTGCCTTATAATGCTATTTATTAGTCCCAGGGAAGTTCAAGTGCCGGAATGAAAACTGCCTATTTTCCCAGTGGCTAGTGGCAACTCCAGAGGGGTCAGAGCTTCCTCACTGATGGTAGCCATCTATACACTCCCGACGTCCTGAGCGCCTTCACGTTTTAGAGACCTCAGAGTCATGCGCATTCACCAAGAAACAGAGATTTCAACTGAAGAGGAACAAATCTACACTGTTTAAGAAAACAGCAACACCACGAAAAGGGGGACTAAAGATAGCAACATAGGAACTGACAGTTTTTAAAATAATTCTAACTGAGATAAAAATTTTCTGACTTTAGTATAATTAACTTACTCAAGTGACTCTGGAGGACACTAAAGTCATGAAACAAAGATAGCTATACTAAGATAAAAGAAACCATAAAATCTTGACAAAATAGAATAAACATTAAATAAATGGGCTGAAGAGTGTAAGCAATGCATAGGACAAAATAGTAAGTTAGATGACTAAGTTAAAGAATTTTCTTAAGAAGGTTAAAATCTTCTTCTTCTTCTTCTTCTTTTTTTTTTTTTTTTTTTTGGTACCAGGTATTGAACTCAGGGGCACTCAACCACTGAGCTACATCCCCAGCCTATTTTTAAATTTTATTTGTAGACAGGGTCTCACTGAGCTGCTTAGTGGCAGGTTAAATTGCTGAAGCTGGCTTTGAACTCCTGATCCTCCTGCCTCAGCCTCACATATGATATGGTGCCTGGCCCTGTAGGAAGGCTAGAAAGGAATAAGCAGGTTCTTCCTCTTCTAAAACTGCAGCAGATTAGATGTTTTGAAAGGACTTTGTACCGTGAGAATTTGAAGCCCTGAGCTTGTGCCTACACTGGTATGTGGATTTATCTTAGGTTATCCATGAAGCCCGAGAAATATTAAGTTGAGAAAAAAACAAAAGCTTTACAAAATTTTAGGGACCACTCTGAAGTCTGGCAAAAGTAAATGTAAATACTTTGTGAATAGTAGAATCTTCATTCCTGATCTCTTACGAGTTCCCAAAATTGAGTTTAATAAAACATGAGCTCCTAACTATACCCTAAATCCCAAGAAGAAAGTGTCACCAGGAAAAGACAAAAAAATAATAGATTTACACTGTAAAAATAGTTCAGAATTGCAAAGATGATTTGCAGAGCCTAAAACAATTATGTGTGAAAAAATACAGTTCCTTTATAATATGTAGCCTCTATATATGGGTTTGTGCTCCGAAAGCACATCATATATATTACATGAAAAACTTGAGATGAGGATTTATTTTAATGCAGGTTAGTATTACCCTATCTTGATATATATAATCATAAATCCTCTGAGCAGCACACTCTCCAATAAAAATTTACAACTTTCCCTCTATTAAGAGAGAAAAAAACATGTACTTATTGTCAAAATGTGTCATATATGCATGTATATAGAGCATGCTGACACATACAAGTAAACACGCACACAAGACATGATGAGTGAGAACTTAAAAATAATTTGGTATAGTCTTTTTCCTTAAGATTTCAAACAAAGGAATTATCATGGGCAAAACAAAATAAGCATATTATATAAATAATGAAAAAAGGAAGTGAATAAATAGAAAACATGGTTTTCAAAACACATTCTATTTTTCTGCGAATAGAAGTTCAATGGATTAGAGGAAGGGGAATGAAGGGAAGGGAGTGGAGATAGGAAAAGAAAGACAGTGAAATGAATCTGACATACGTTTCCTATGTACTCATATAAATATACCAGAGTGAATCTCCACATCACGTACAACCACAATACTGGGATCCTAATTAGAACAGGATATATATATTCCATGTTTGTGTAAATATTTCAAAATATACTCTACTGCCATGTATAACTAAAAAGAACAAAAAAAATTAAAAATTCTAGTAGAATTAAAAAATAATAAAAAATACTTATAAAGCTATAAAATTTATCAGTAGCATTTCAATTCTAGAAATAAGGTTATTCATATCTATATTTATACATGTATATATAGTACATATAAAATATATATACTCATTAATCTATAATCTTCCTTAATTTTTTTTTGTTTTAGATGGACACAATACCTTTATTTTCTTTATATTTTATGTGGAGTTGAGGATTGAACTCCATGCTTCACACATGCTAGGCAAGAGCTCTACCACTGAGCCACAACCCCAGCACATATCTGTGAACTTCCTAATGGATACATAATGTGTGTCTTAAAGCTTTCTAGGTCATAGAGAAAACTACAAACCAGGCCAGACAAAATTCTGTCCACCTGTTGGTTGCATTCCAGTGCATGTTTGAGGATGGGGCACAAAAATAAGCAAAACAAAAGTTATATATAATATTGAAAGGTAATAAGTTCCATTGTGAAAAACAGACCTGAGCATAATAGTAGGTAACATTTAAGGAGAGAAGAAATGCATCTATAAAGAGCTTGCTTTGGAAAAACCTTAAAAGTGGTGACATTTGAACAAAGACATGAGGAAAGCAAAAGGGAGGGAACAAGATATGAAGATATGAATACACAGATCAGAAAGTCAAACAAGACTGTGACATTCTTTTGTGCAGTTTTGGAGCTAAATTTTTTTCTTTTTACGTCTATTTTTAAAGTGTTCTAAAAAGTAAGGAAGAATAATCTATAATATAGAAGCATAGGTGATGTGGCAAAGTGGTGCTATTTATTGTCTGGTTCTTTAAAGCAAATGTTTACTGATTTCTGACTAGAAGAAAAACATTTTCATAGAACCAATACAAAATAAGCAAAGATTTATAAATAGCACCCAAAAATTAATCATGTCACGAAAAATAATGACATTGGTTTCATGTCTCCCACTATACAAAGAAATCAACTTCAAATGATTTAAATAATAAAATGTGAAAGGTAAAATCCTGAGATTTCTAGAAAGAAATATAGAAAAATGTATTCACTATTTCAGTATAGAAAGTTATTTCTTAATCAAAAGCAAAAAGTACTTAATATAAGAAAATACTCATAGAACTAACTACAATTAAAATCACAGTTTCTCTAATTGCTGAAAAAGATAAGGTGGAAAAATATGTAGAAGATTGTAACTCTTTATATTTTTTTAAGAGAGAGAATTTTTTTAAATTTTTTTATTGGTTGTTCAAAACATTACAGAGCTCATGATGTATCATCTTTCATACATTTGACTCAATTGGGTTATGGACTCCCATTTTTACCCCAAATACAAATTGCAGAATCACATCGGTTACACACTCACATTTTTACATAATGGCATATTAGTGACTGTTGTATTCTGCTACCTTTCCTATCCCCTACTATCCCCCCTCCCCTCCCCTCCCATCTTCCCTCTCTACCTCATCTGCTGTTGTTCAATTCTCTCCCTTGTCCCCCCCCCTTTCCCTTCACATCCTCTTCTATGTAATTTTGTGGAACAGGGAGGAAGAGCATGAGGAAAAGATTAACATTAAACTAAGATGAGTGGTGGGAGAGAAAGGGAGAGAAAAGGGAAAGCATATGGAAATGGTAGGAGAAACTCTTTATATTTTTAATATCTGCTGGAAAGCTCATGTTTTAGGCAATATAGGAATGTTCAAAGCTGAACTGATTAGATTATGAAAACCCTAAACTCATTGAAATGACTACTGTAATGCATGGTAAAGTGGGCAGGTAGGGCATGGTTGGAGGAACTAGCTCACTGGGGAAGCAGGGGTGGACTGGATTACATCTGGTCACCGCCCTCTTTCTCTTTCTCTGCTTTCTGGCTGCCATAAGCTAAGCAGCTTTCTTCCACCACACCCTTCTACCATGATGTTCTCTTGGCCTTAGGCCTAGGAGAATGGAGTTGCTAACCTTGGACTGAACTTTAGAACATTCCCAATTAAACTTTTCCTCCTCTAGGTTGTCCAGGTGTTTTGGTGGTAGCATTGAGAAACTGATATCTGTAGCACATTTTATAGGAATAATAATTAATATATGAGATATAAATACTAAGAATTTATGACAGTTCTTAACAATAAGAAAAGTATCCTAGCATAAAATAGGCAAAAGTCATAAGCAGGCATTTGTTTTGATGAGGAACCATGAGTAGCATTTAAAGCCTGGAAAGATGTTTATTGTCATAAATAATATAGGAAGGCAAATTAACTCCTATTCATACATTTTTTTTTTAAATTTAGATTGAGAGGAATTGACAAAATTTTGGTTGAGGATATAAATTAATAAGGACACTATCCAGTAATATTGGGAATATAAATATAAATATTTTCAGGAGCTATTTGGCTTTTGCTTATAAAATTAAACATTCTTATAATCTGTATCACTGATATCTGACTCTTCTTTATGTCCTAGTTTAATTTTCTTTAGATGGAGACTTTGAGATAAAGATGAAAAAGCAAAAAGGAATTGATTGTAGGAAGATTCCAGTGAGGAAGTAGGAAAGTGAGACAAAGAAGGAAAGAAAGCCAATAAAAGTTAGGTCATAAAGCAAGTTACCACAGTAAGCAATGCTAATATTATCATACTGGTAAACTCTGGGCTTTAGGGTCATCCCACTGGAAGTGAAGTGAGTGTGAACCAACAAGCATTATTTATACACTAGCTCCCATCAGTTGTGGAGTTCTGCTCCCCATCATCATTAATTGCCCAGGACTTTCTGACCTGCTGAGAAGCACGGCATGCTTCAAAAGCAAGAGAAAATCCTCAGGCAAAGGTTTGCCTCAGGTTGTGTGTGATAGTTAGATCCCTACAGATAGAACAAGCAAAGGCTGAGATACACAGAGCCAGCATTTACAGTGTATATATAGTAGACAATATTCTGCACATGAGAATATTGTGGAATATCCAAAGAAACATAGCAGCTAGCATACACAAAGTATTGGATTCTCAAATCAAACTGAAATGAATTAGAAAATTCACCCAATATCCATTGATATGAATAACTTCAAGCATACACTGTATCAACAGACTTAGTAGAAGTGAGGTGAAGTCTAAGACATATTACAGTAGCACTCTATGTCCTCAACTAATTTTTCAAAGAATAAATTCATATAACAAAGAACTTGGGGTACTACCTACTGGATAAAAGGCACACATTACTTTTTTTCTTCTAGTAGATGGACCCTCCTAACTAATAAAAAACAAGCAAACAATGTAACAACAAAATCAAAGAAAGATATCAAGTCTCTGATGCTCACTAATCTATATGAAATAATAAAATGATCCATTTCTGTAAACCAAACAATCAATTGATTGAAGTTGTGGTAAAACTGATCTTTGCTTCTAAAGATAAATTGAAATTAATACAAAGAAAAATACTCAGTCCAGATATTTAGTTTCCTTCAAAAATTAAACATTACAACTTCTGTGATTAATATTAATACCAAGTAATTGAAGAAGCTTGTACTTTATAACATTGTTAGGTTTGTTCTCATAGGGAAAAAAATGGAAATCATGTATTCTATGTTAGTCTTTCAATTCCTTCAGCAAAAACGGCTTTATTCTGCTTAGAATATAGATAGAAATAATCTAATTCCAACATTATTGTTTTGCAAAAATGTCTTTCCCACCAGCTCCCAGGCCATTCAGTGATTCGGACAATTTTACCAACAGCATGGAAAATTTGGTGTTGTAGAGATTATAGTCACAAGTTTGGTCAACATTTTAAGGCAATATATTCTGATATAATTGCATCATACACTGTAGAGAAAGTTATATTGTATTTTATGTATAACAAGGTATTCCTCAAATAATTTTTAACAAAGTGTGCTTATGATTAAAAAGTTGAGGACTAAAGAAACTAACTTTTTTAAAATTCATTTCTGAGTTTTCCTATATAGGAGGAAGTAAGCCTGTTTATCTCCGCTCCATTGCACATTATGTTTGAGTTCCTCTTGTTTTCATTGTGCCTGTTTCACTTTCTTTCATGGCTTTTTGACATAGAGCATTAGAGTAATCTATACCCGGTGAAGAGCCTTCAGAGCAAAGCCATTTCTGTGGAATGAACCACCACACAAAGAAAAATGATTCCAAAGCTGAAGTGAAAGTCCCACGGGGGTTTGTGTCAGTAATTCTCCATTGAAGATGTCTCTTTGTTGGCAACTCTCGAAACACTTTTGAGAAGGACTCGCCTAGAGACAATCCATCTCTTCTGTAGGTGTCTCCTCTGAAAATTGATGCTTTTTTGTCCCTTTTTTTCTTGATCTCAAAACCAGTTGTTTTTTTTTTTTTCAGACTACTCAGAATGTTTAAGAATATTTATTCTCATTCCTGCCATATATATGTCAAATGTCAAATTTTGGTTTGGGAAAATATGCAAATATTTCACTCTCCTCATTTGTAATAGGATGCTAAAAGCATCTTTTTGAAATTTTGAATGTTTCCCAGTACAAAAAACCAACTTCTATGTGAACGTGAATTGAAGTCTATATTTATTTGCTTATTTACTTGCTTACTTATTTTTGTGGTACTGGAAATTGAACTAAGACTGCACATGTAGGTCAATACTTTGCCACTGAGCTATAACCTAAGTCCTTTTTTCATTAAGACAGAATCTCTCAAAGTTGCAGAGACTGGCCTTGATTGTGGAATCCTCCTGCCTAGTTCTCCTGAGTAAATGTGATTACAAGCATACACCAAGATATCCCACTTATTTTTTAATGAGTACCTACAGGAAAGAAAATCTTATATTTCTAGCAGCTTAGAAGACTCTGTTATGTTGTTTTCTAAAGAGCAGAAGGCCTCCATTTATTGTTTTCTTTTAGTTTCTATTCACTGAAGTTACAAGTTCACATTTCTAATATTCCCATCTCTGAATATATCAAAAATACTTAAATCCAGTACAACCAGAAAGTCAAATAACCTTCAGTCTCAAAGACTCTTTATATTTTGTAAAGGATTTGGAAACATCAGAAATGTTATTACTCAATTGCCACATCATCTACTTTGAAATGTAATAATTCTTAACTGAATATCATTGTAAAGTCTATTTTTTATTTTCTCTTGTATAGATGTATTCCTTAGGAAGCTCCAGATTCAATACTTAGCAACACATAAAATGGAATAACCTGTTTCCTCCATATGATTTCCAATTATAACTCAGAATATTCTTTGGAATCATTATATTCTTTAATCCTGCCAATATGCATTATTTACAGTTTTACTTTCCCTTTGGAAGACACAATTCTTTACAAATTCACACTTCATTTTTTGTTTGTAGAAAACAACCATACTGCCAGTAGTATTTTCTGAATTCCTTCTGTAAACTGCTACCTAAATATTGGCGTGGCCAAATGTGCATGGCTTTGGGCAAAGTCAAGAAGCACCATACATAGCCTAGTACAGAGTGAATTAACGTTAAAATTTTTGCTTTATTTTTATCTATTTATAAGGTGCTAAAATGGTTTCTAGTAGGTGAAAAATATCCTCTCATACATGAAGTCAAACAATTCTGAATATCTATAGTAATTTATTAATATGAATAAAAATAATAGAAATTTATATTTAATTTACCCAGAACATTCTAATTAATAGTGTCAGAATTGTAATGATGTATATGTATATGTATATGTATATAACTGGGTTGGCAAGGGAATAAGTATAGCAGATAGTATTTTGATTCTTTCCCAGCCCACAATGTCTTCTAGTCTATAATTCCTAACCCTAATATCCTGGTATATCCTGTAGCAGATCAGATATAAGCTTGAAATATCATATTTTTTCCCCTTAGGAATTTGGAATCTAGACCAACTTAGTTTCTATATTAGTCCATTTCTGTTGCTATAACAGAATATTAGAGACTGTGAAATGTATAAAAATGAAGAAATTAATTTCTCACATTTCTAGGGGCTGGGAAGTTCAGTTCATGGTATCAGCATGTATAGAGGGCCTCTTTGCTGAGCCACAAAATGGGAGAGGCACATGGCCACAGTGTGAGACATACCAACTAATTTTTCTCTACTTATAAAGCTACTAATTCCATGGTGGCCCCATCTTTATAATTTCATCTTATCTGCCAATGAATTTGGAAATTTGATTTCAGCACAAATTTTTTGGGGATGCATTCAAACTCCAGCAATTCATTTTGTCATAGCAATAAACAATGTAAATTTAAGGGTTGAACAGCAAATATGTGCAAAGAAAAACCTGGACAAAACTTTTGTGTAGAGAATAACCATAAAGCAAACAACAACAGAGGAGTAGAAAGGAAACTTAATGTCACAGGTCCACATAGAGAAACGGTGAGAGAATAACTCTTGACATAATTCCTGTGAGATTCCTGGCAGCTTTTAGACCCTGAATCAAATATTCATGGGTCCAGGTTATTCAGCTTTTTTGGAATGCTATACTAGTGCAATTGCCTTTCAGTATAATACAGAATTTTCTTTAAATTAGTAGATTACAAATAATGCCTAGTACCCTGGTAAGCTGAACTTATTACAAAAAAAAACCCAAGTTTGTTAATCTTTATCCTTTGAAATAATAGAAATAAACAGTCTATAAATATCATGTGATAATTATGAGAAATATACATTTGCCATAAATAAAAAACCTAAGCTAAATTATGAATCCATAAATAAAATAATAGCTGATATTTTTTGAACACTGATTATGCACCAGACTCTTTTTTAACACATTTAACATGCTAAAACTTTTATTTATATCAAGACAATTGAATCCCCAATAATCCTATGAAGTAGTTATTATTTTCATTATTATTATTATTTTACTCATGACAAGATTGCATTGTCTTATTCAAGATCAACCAGGTAATAATCTAAAGAGTTTGAGTTTGACATTCAAAAGTCATTCTTCAGAGCTCATAGTCTTGACCATTATTGGTTGAGTTATAGGATTCTGAATTTGTCTACTGGATTAAATTTTTTTCATCTTACAGTATTTTTGAGCATTTGATTTACTATTATGTAGGTGAATTTTTGACATGTATAGTTGTGTACTTATCAATTTCACCTTGTAATTCTGTGAATTTAGCATCTATTTATTATGTATAATCAGGTCTATATAAGCTTATGATAAGATAAGCATGATAACTTGGGAAATGATAACAATAAATTTATCAATATTTAGTCTTATTTCTTTTCCCATTGCATTTTGTGTCTTTCCTATGAATTTGTCTTCCTTCTTATTAAAGCATTTAAAATAGTTCTTTTAGCATGGATTCATGAATTATAAAGTCAATCAAAATTTGAAATTCCTTATGTATTTTAATTATTCAATTATGAAAAGATTTCAATTTTACCTTTGTTCTTGAATGATAAATAGGATGAATATGGACATCAAGATTGAAAATTGCTATTCTTTATTCAGTTGATATGTTTACTGTTGTTGATTGGGAATAAACTATAATTTTAATATGTATTCCTTGTAGATTATATATATGTAGATAAACATGCACACATAATCATATACCCACAAAATTATACATATACCCATATGTATATATATGCATGCATAGTATATAATATTATATATATTATATATACATATATTCTATATAATATATAGTATATTTATTATATTTATTATGTACATATATACACACATATATAGTTTATGTATATACACACTGCTTATTAGCAATATACTAGAGCCTTCTTTTCTTTTTCTATTAAATTATTTTTTCTAATTTAATACATATGATGTCAGAATGCAATTCATTTCATATTACACATATAGAGCACAATTTTTCAAGTCACTGATTGTACACAAAGTATTTTCACACCATTCATGTCTTAATACATGTACTAGGGTAATGAGGTCTGATTCATTCCACCATCATTCCTACCCCCTTACCTGCTCCTTTCTCCTCCCTTCCCTTTGCCCTATCTAAAGTTCCTCCATTCCTCCCATACTCCCCAACCCCCATCACCATTATGAGTCAGCATCCTCATATCAAAGAAAACATTCAGACTTTGTTTTTTTGGGGATTGGATTGCTTCAATTAGCATTATGTTCCCAACTTCATCTATTTACCTGCAAATGCCATGATTTTGTTCTCTTTTTGTGCTGAGTAATGTTCCATTGTGTATATATACCAACATTTCTCTATCCATGCATCTACTGAAGGGCATCTGGGTTGGTTCCATAATTTAGCTATTGTGAACTGTGGTACTATAAACACTGATGTGGCTGTGTCCCTGTAGTATGCTGTTTTTAAGTCCTTTGGGTATAAACCAAAGAATGGGATAGCTGGGTCAAATGGTGGTTCCATTTTCAGTTTTCCAAGGAATCTCCATACTGCTTTCCAGATTGGTACAGCTTTCTTTTCATTGTGAGAATTCCTGTTCATATATTTTTAATTTGCTTCTTATGTCAAAATATTCTCTTACTTTATACTTTTTTATGTTCTCTAATTTTTTTTTATTCCTTTCACTTGAGTATTTTTTGCCTAAGTACTATTATTTTATGTTCTGGAGCCCCTAGATATTTCATTCATTCTGTTTACTGGCTCTTTTTGAGAATTGTTTGTTCCTTGGATGCTCTCATGTGTTTTTTTTCCCCCTTTATTATGAGTAGAGATGACTTATTCAGTGCCCTACATCTCTAAAATTGTGAAAGTGCTTCAGTAATAATTAAACTAAAAATAGCTTCTTTTAAATATATTTTTTATTTGTTCTAATTAGTTATACATGACAGTAGAATGTATTTTGACACATCATACATAAATGGTGAAAATAGCTTTTAATAGACCCAGATTATTCTTATAAAATTTTAAATCCTCTGTATTTCATGCTGAGCAAACTTTACCTAAAATTTTTTTTCTTTGTGTGAGAAAGCCTGGGTTTTTGCATGTATGATTTTATTCTTTCGGTATGACTTTCATGTATCTATCTGATTATCTATCTATCTCTTTCCTTTTTTCTCTTTTTCTTCCTTTTCTCCTTTTCTCCTTCCTTTCTTCCCCCTCCCACCCTCTCTATTTCTCTCTCTGTCTCTCTTTTACCCTTTACTTCACTTATAAAGTTAAGTCCTTGTTGTTTCTCAAGGATCAAAGCTTCTGTGTGAGGGTGAGGTTTATTTCATTCTAAACTGTGAGAATAGTAAAAAAAAAAAAAAAAAAAAAGTCTAACGTCCCTGGTTTTGGCTGTGATGTGTAATTTTTAAACATCTCTCTGCCATAACCATCCATGTCTGAATCTACTTCTGCTTTTGGAGGGGCAAGGTTTGGGGGTACTGGGTATTGAACTCAGGGACACTCAACCACTGAGCCACACACAGTCCTATTTTGTATTTTATTTAAAGACAGGGTCTCACTGAGTTGCTTAGCACCTCAATTTTGCTGGCTTTGAACTTGCAATCCTCCTGAATCAGCCTCCAGAGCCATTGGAATTACAGGCGTGTGCCACCAAGCTCAGCTAAATCTACATTTGGATAACAAAATATTAGATTTCCTAAACCATTCTTATATTATTTCTGAATTTCTAGCATACAGTTGTTATTTTATTTTATATACATTGTTTCTAACTAATTACAAAACATTTTGTATATTTTGATCCAAAATTTCCCAAACAGAGAGGGATCGAAATCCATTATTTTCTTTCCCAATCCATCATCTTTAAGAGGTCTGCTTTATTTACTTTCCTCTAAATTTTTTATTGATTTTAATATATTTTATTGACAGTTGAATTGACTAATTAAGTGTGAAATATTGTGTTTTCTTGTTTGAATTTTCAAAATCAATAAATATTCTACTACTGCAGATTATAATTTATTTGCCTTTATACTACTACTGTCAATGTCTCATATTTTCATATTAGTATCAATTCAGAGGGACTTAATTATTGAAAAAATGGCAATTACAGCAGACACCTTGATTTTTCCTTAAAATTAAGAATTTCATTATTTTGCCATTAAATGCAATGATGTAAGTTTGAAACAGAAGCTCTATTTTATCACTGGAAAGTGCCTTTCATCATATATATATCTAAAAAGTTTTCTATTCTTATTAGATATTCCTATTTTTAGAAACTAATTTTTTAACAATGACATCTACACAACTATGCTATTCTTTGACTTTTAGCTTTTAATATTTTTGAAATATATTAATTTATTTACTATTATAAATCAGTGTATTTCTAGAACAAATTGTACTTATAGAAAGTGTAGGCATTCTAGAATAACAACTAGGATACATTTACTAATATTTATATTGACATTGATGACTTCTATTATCATGGTTGATCATATGTATGGGTGTGGCTTTGTGCTTGTATGTAAATACACACACACACGTACATATGGTTTGGAATTGATAAGCTATAGTGTCTGACATTTTATACCTTCAAAAAGTTTACATATTATATTATACATTAAGAGTAGTCCCCCATTTTCTGTGAGGATACATTCCAATATTCCCATTGTATGTATAAAACCACAGGTAGACCAAATCCTATGTGTTCTTTGTTGCCTGTAAGTACATACCTTTGATGTAATTTAATTTATACATTAGATACAATAAGAAATTAACAATAACTAAAAATAAAATACAATAATTATAATAATAATTAAATTTTATAAATTTTTTATGCTGGAATTTTCCACTTAATATTTTCTGACAGTTTTGACTCTAGATAACTAAAATTTCAGAAAGTAAAATTATTTAGGGAAACTACTAGTGAGTGTGTGTGTGTGTGTGCATGTGTGTCTGTGTACATAACTATATGTGTATGTATGTGTGTGAGTGTATGTATTTCTTTTTGAATGTGCTCTAAGAGTTGAACACGAGAAGACATATCTTGTGTTTATGTATTAAAGAAGATCTATTCAGTACAAAAAAACCCAACTAGCATTCTATATATTTAAATACTTCGCCATAAAATTTACTTAATCTTTCAACGTTTCACTAACCTCTGGGAAAAATCAGAGAAGCAGGAGTTGGATAGAAAAACCGGAAAAATTTTTCAAATTATGCATATTACTTGTTTCAGAAAAATTCTGCTACTACCTGAAAACACTGAGTGCTTTTGTACTCTTCACTATCATCTGTATTATGATATGCTTTATCTTTCTAAAGATGCATAGGTACAGGAAGGGACCAGTTATTAGGAACAATAGGCAAAGGACAAATCCCTTTACTGTTTAAAATATTTACCCCTAAAAGAGTTTTAGGCTAAAACAGTTACTGCCATGCATTGTTGTATCATTCTTCTTATTAAAGATTGTATGTTGTTCTTAAAATAGGAATTCAGCAAATAACGCAGACAAGATCAGGAAGCCAAACATCTGATTCCAGGTATTGGTTTAATGAAGAGATGGGCAAATTATGTAAAGTTGCGATGTTACATTGGTAATTTTTTTTAAAAGCCTGTTCAGGAAGATTCCATTTTTTTCTTCAATCCTGATGTTATTTTAAACAACAACAACAACAACAACAACAAAAAAAAACAAGTGGGTTTCCAGTAATGTCATGGTTTCAGGCCATAGAAGCAAGAGAGAATGTACCTGACCCTTAGACAGCAGTATGCACAAGAAGGAGAGTCTTAGAGCCCCAAGTCCATGACTTCACCCAGTTCATACAGGTTCTATGGTTCTAATTGTGTGAATCAAAAATTATATTGTTGTGATTTATGGTTAAATTCCTCTTTCCTTGTCTCATGATTATCATTAAATATTTTTAATGCCTTGATTTTAGAAACATATATTTTCCCTATCACTGAGACATTTAACTGTATTGCCATTGAAATGTAAATAAATTTTATACTTTAAAATTTCAAACAATTTTAAATGATTTTTCTAAATGATGTGTGGTAGGATTTTAAAAATTTTTTTCTGGTTCATTTTTTTTCCTAAATTGGATTAAATAAATCAATTATTCTACCACTACAAAGTCTTTCTCTAAATGAAATATGTTAAACCTACATCGAAAATCAGTTGACCACAGGGTACAGGTTTATTTCTCAATTTTCTGTTCTATTCTAATGATCCATACCCTCAAATAATTTGGTATATCGTTACCCTATATCACACCAATTATTTGAGGGTTACAACAAGCCTTAGAATCTGTATCTATTTCATTTATTTTAACTATAAGTTCTTGGTTGCTTTATAAATTATACTTTCACTTCATTGAAATAAATTAACTCCTCCCTTGGTCATTATTTTTATCCCTTAGAGGTTTCTTGGATATTTGTTGTTCTTTTCTAGCTTCTTTAGTTCAATGATTTTAACTGTTTTTTTTCTGATTTTAAATAATCAAAGCATTACATTGACAACTTCTCTCAGCTTATATTCTGAGAAGATGTGATGAATGGATTTCTTATATTACTGTTTGCCAAATAGTAACAATATCTGTGTCTTTTATGTGTTACTCCTTATTTGATTCATTGTTTATTGTCATATAAATCACAACTCAACTCTTCAATTTTAAAATTTTTTAAATCTCACTTTTGCAGAAGTAGATTTGTTATTTTGGGCACATGTGGTTTTAAATGACCCAATTTCTCTAATATCTCTTCATAAAGTTATATTATTTTCTAGAAATACTAGATAAAACTTATATATTTCAAAAGTTATAATTGGTTCATGGGAATATTAAACTCTACCTACTCTCAGATATCAAAATTACATGTAATAGTCAAAAGAAATACCAACATTTGTAGTTTAAATAAATGGCATCAGAATTGTCTATAATAGCCCATAAAACAGAAAGACAAATGCTCTGCAATAGCTCATCAATTTTAAATATAAAAGTACATCTGCACAAATTAAAAAACAACTATCTTGTTTGTGTCATATAGCTTGTGTGGCTTCAAATATGCCCAAGGACTCTAATATGCAGTAATAAATCAATCAGAGAGAAGACATCAAAGTTTTGATTTGTAGAAGAGATTTATGACCCTTTTCCACTTTGTATGGAGAATATAACTCATCTAAAAGTACATTTTTGCATATGACTGATGAATATCCATGCATGCCTACAGCAAGGGAAATTTAATTAGAAATGATTCTAATTTTGATTAAAGAACAAGGTTGTTTGCTCTTGATGAGAACCACCTTCCACAAATTCTTGTCTTTTCTCTAGAAAGTGTATTGAGATTCCTTTCATATAATTCAAGAAAATGCAGCTATAGAGTAGGTGCAGAAGCATCTAGGGAGACACAGTGAGGCCATTAATGAAAATGGTAAGTCAAAGACATGTAAGATTTACTAGAGACTTGCTTCATGTTCATTTCAGCTTCTTTGTTTTTCTCACAAATAATTGGAGTTTTGATTCTAATTCAAAAATCCATCTTCAGATCAATAGTGTCCTTATGTGTGGGTTTCTCTCATTTTTTTATCTCAAATATCAGTGGCCATTCTCTTATCAAGTCCTCTCATATTCCATAGAGTCTGGTGTTCTGCCAGACTTTTTAGTACTCACTAATTCTTGATTCCATCATTCCCTGTGTGACATTTGCTTTTTTCAGATGCATGGTGTCTTATATTATTTTTCCACGAGGCAAAGGGATTGACTTGACAGGAGCTTGAGAGAACATCCTAGGGTGATGGTATTGTTCTAGTTGTAATCGTGAACAGTTGTTATCTGGGGATATGATCTTGTCAAAGCTCATCAAAACTCACATTTCAAAGTGAACATTTTATTTTATATAAACTAGACCTTGATTTATGAGAGTAATATAAGGAGTGAAGTTTAAGTCAATAAATATGGAATACAGTTTTTCATTTAAATTAAATCCATTTTAACTGATATCTAAAAACAAAAACATTGTTTATAGTAAGTATTGTGATGTTTTGAAACATGCACATATTATATAAGATGTAGAATAGGTTGAATATATCTGTCTCCCCAAATATGTATAAATTCTTTGTGATGAAAACTTTTAAAATTCTTTTGTTTAGCATATTGTACATTATTCTTAGTTATCCTAACCTACAGGAGATTGCTTTTGGATAAAAATGGAGAGAAAGTAGCTGATGAGTTCTGTAAAGTTATAAGAGATTGTTATTATGTTTTTTAACAGTTGAAATAATAACAATTCTGTGTGCTAATGAAATGTTTAACGGAGACATGGATTCAAAAGGTACACAAGAACAGGCAAAGAATAAGCTAACGGTATTCCTGGGTAAGGAGAGTGGATGTAACACATTGCACTCACCAGGGTCGACCTCAAATTGGGAAAGTGGTCATATACTTAAAAAAATTAAAGGGAAAGTGTAGATAAAAATTGGTAAATTGTTATGGTGGTGGAAATTTTCCAAACTCATTTTTTTTATCATTTCTATTTCATCAGATAGAAAGCCTGGATATTAGAAGTTTTAGGAGAAAGAAAAGATGGGAAACCCTGAAGTTGTTTTTTTTCTCAGTAACCCTGGAAGATTTAATACTGAGTGGAATAAAATGCAATGGTGAACCTACCTTAGCACATTTAATACTCTCTGATTTACATATTTGTTGATGATTCTATTCAAAGTAGATTATAATCTCTCAGTATAGTAGTGACTTTTTACAATTATTTCTTTCTGTATTCATTCTACTTAAAAATCAGATTCATTGGAAGAATAGCTCTCTTGGAATTTTTTTTTCAGTTTGTTGTGGAATACACATAGGAATTGGGAAAGGTTTTCAAGTAAGAATGTAGACTATAACACATGAAAACTATATGCTTTATGAAATCTACTGGGAAACAGACTTTCAAAGGCATTGTTTCTGAAACTTATCATGTTCTTTATTTACTCTTAGCCTAGTTTAGATCTTCATAGTCTCCCTTTCTAGCTCTTCTTCCCTACCCTGATTTATCATGTCTATTGCCTGTGTTCCACTGGGAATTTAGGAATACCCCCTTCAAATCACTCAGCCTACTGTATTATAGTTTTTTGTTCATATTAATGTACTGTGGTCCTAATCAGTTTGGGGAATATAAAAATATTTATAAAATCTCCATATCCATCATAGGTATTATGAGACACAGAATCAAAAAATGTAATAAAATTTATTGCAGTGAATCGAATCCTCTAGCCTCTGCTACAAATAAGCTCCACTTAGCATGACTAATAAGCATGCTATTATTTTCCTCAATGTATAATCTTGCAAAATAAATAGTAATTCAGCAGCAAAATGGGAAAAACAATACCAAAAACATTTTGATATCAAGAATATCAGTAGACTTCAGTTGTGTCCAAATTCAGGAACATATTTCCTATACATTAATTTAATCATGAATGACAAACATACTTCCTAGTGAAAGATACTCAAAACTTAGATATGTGTAATCTAATTTAGTGCTAAAATGTATGTGTGCTCTTATAACATTAGATATGCCATAAGACAATGAGGACTAAAACCTTTTCAAATATATATTATATGATATACACTAGCAAACAAAAAGCACTAGAGAAGACAAGTACCTTCCATTTCAAGTGGTATTACCCAAATAATAGTATTTATTATTAAAAAAATTAAATTTCAGCATAAATTTTCACGGATTTATAATTTTTCTAAGAGTGCCTTTTATTTCTGTCTTAGCACTGATATTCTTAGCTATGAACTTCATTGAGCTAGGCTGGTTGAGTTTGGAATAAATGCACAAACATGCTTATGTAGCCTGTAGTGTGCCTCAGAGAAAAGTAATAGCAATATACAGGAGTATGTTGTGCATGTGACAAGTGGGTTTATAATTGTGGAGTTGCTTGTACAGGTAAATTATAAGGTGGAGATGAGTTAATAACCCCCCCAAAACTAGCAAAAATTAAAAGAAAATACTTATTATGAGTATTGTCATAGAAAGCCCCAAATGTGAACAGTAAGAAAAAGGATATACCTATATATTGATAATTTTGGATGCATTTTGTTAAAAATACTGAGAAATTGGCTCTTGCAAAAAAAAAATCAGGCAAATCTTTGGCTAGAAAATTTTGTTGAGCAAATAGTTTAGAGTCTTTTGTCCTTGGTTTCCATATTGAAAATACTATTTTTGAGGTAAAGTTAGATAATGGCTATAATCTCTCTCTGGGTAAAATACAAATCTAAAAGGTACCCTAAATTGATTCCTAAAGAATTTCACACTTGTAATCTATTTAAGCAGAACTGTTGTGCATATATGTATGTAGCTCCAGCATGAAAACAAAACAAAACAAAACACTCTGAGCATCAAGCTTTTGCATTGCCTACAACAGAAATCAGTGTCATTCTTTGTAAAATAAGCTGCTGTTGCCATGGTGAGAATTTGACTGCGATGCAAGTTGCTCTCATGTCTAGTGTTTTAAAATCCTAATACAGTCTCTATGTGACCAGAACATCTGAACATTCTCAAA
The DNA here is from genome assembly GCF_052094955.1 of Ictidomys tridecemlineatus. NCBI lineage: Eukaryota > Metazoa > Chordata > Mammalia > Rodentia > Sciuridae > Ictidomys > Ictidomys tridecemlineatus. Next base: position 57,526,664 of record NC_135487.1, read on the forward strand.
GGATTTACTAGCACCATAAATATATTCACCACTTAGAGTAAACATACAGTATTTAACAAATGATTCAGGATTCAGAACGTATCTATTAAAGTTGTAGCACAAGTACGATAACATAACAATCTCCTTTGGAAGAATACAAAGTAACAAAACTCCCCAAGGGATATAAATTCAAGTTGGAATAGATGACTTATAGCACATTAAAATTCAAATTTAATATTAAGTGAAATCATCATATACAATTCAAGAGAGGTCATCAAAATATGGCTTATTGAAAAAATAATGAAGATAATCAGGATTGAGTACTAAGGAAAACAAAAAAAAATTCTCAGAGTAGGCAAGGAAACAAAAGAAGACCTTCAGGAGTTGGAGATTAAATCACATCTAAAGAATACGAAAGATCAGGATGAGCTAAATGTAATAGATACAACATCTTCTAAGAAGGAATTCAGGAAATCCTAGAAAACATGGGGTCCTCAGATTGCAGAGGTGCATGCATAGGTCAACAAGGTAGCAACATACAGAATGATACTTGGGCGCAACCTTGAGACTCCTTCAAGGCCAAGGAGGAATCTCCTTGGCATCAAGCTGAAAGCAAATACTTTTATATATATATAAATGAAGTTGCAAATCTTGCCTATATGTCTTGGATACTCTCATTCAGAGCTCCCATTTAACCAGGAGCATTGATGTTTTCTATGGTTCCGGTTTGCTAACTGTGCTACCAAATGTGTTAATTTTCTAACAATCTTTCTAAACAATCTTTCTAAATCTTTCTAAACAATCTAACAAATTTTCTAAACAATCTTTCCTTCTTTGCCATATTAAATACTATAACATGGATTTTCTTAGATAAATGTAGAAAAACAGCTGAATAATTGTTATGGAGAGCAAACTGAAGCTCAGCCTTCCAGATAGGATATAGGTTTCTCTGATTGTCATCTAAGATCTTCTACTAACACATGTTCCATAATCCCACTCCACAGCAGGCTGGCAAAGTAATTACTGTGGCAGTTACCACTTTTTTCCATATTTCTCTGAATGTGTCAAGTACATTTTTAGACTGAATCTCAATTTTCTTCAACTCTCTTCAGTTTAAACTATTCAGAAAAATTCAAATCTTTGAATACCATATTCACCGAATACCATATTCACTCGTTTACCACTCATTCATTACTCCAAAATCTGAAATTTTATTTATTTTGGCCAACAATATTTTCTTATTTATTCAACTCCATGTACATTTTTTCAGTGCTGAATCCTAGTGAGCATCACTGTAATATTAGTGATACTCATCATGCCCTTTTCTTGGAAAAACTTCTTATTTTGCTTTTCACAAAACATTTTATAGTTTTCTTTATACCAATATATCCCCCTTCATCTTTTCCTTCTTACCTGTTCTAGTTCTTCATCTCACCCATTAACATTTGGAATTTCTCTGCTTTTTTTCATTGTATTTTGGTACCCACTTTAGGTTTCCTGGATAACATTTTAACTACTAACATACATGCTGATGGCTCAAAACTTCACATATCCTATTGTTTTAATTTACCTGATAATTTCCTTTTTAAAATCATACCAATGATGTCCCTCAAATATATTCACATGCTCCAGAAAGTGAGAAATGATTACCAAGATCTTTCATGGTTTTTTCTGTGTTCTCTTAAGCACCACCTTTCAGCTACCTGTCTTGCAATTTTTCTGTTCCCCATATACTCCATGTGGTTCTTCCCTTTATTCAAGATGCCACTTCTTCATGGAATAAGCCTGATTGTAACCCTTCCTAAATACATAATTTGCCTTGGGAATTCATACATAAATGTATTTAAAATACTGAAATTCTTTTAACTCAATGAAGTCTCCACTGATTTTGTTTTGCACACTTTTTTTTTTCAGATACCCTACTACCCAGCAGACAAAACTCTCTATTCTTGGGTCTCATTTTTAACTATTCACATTGCTTTATCATTGTTCTGACATAAATCATGATAAATAACTGCCTAAATGCTCTACCTACTGCACAGTATTCTGCATACAGTGCTGTATACACACACACATACACACACACACACACACACACACACACACACACACACCCTGGGCTCCTTGCTATTTGCTATAATACTATTCTTATGATCAGAAAAGAGTAAAATATTAAATATAGTAGAAAACCAATCAAGTGGAGTATGGTCGCCTATGCCTATAATCCCAGTGGCTCTGGAGACTGAGGCAGGAGGATCACAAGTTCAAAGCCAGCCTTAGCAACTTATCAAGACTCTAAGCTACTTAGTGAGGCCCTGTCTCAAAATTTAAAAATATATGTAAAAAGGGATGGGGATGTGGCTCAGTGGTAAAGTGTCCCTGGGTTCAAACCCTGGTATCCCTCCCTCTGCAAAAAAAAACAAAAAGAAAAAAGAAAAGAAAACCAATCAATGTTGAAAGAACAATGCACATGTACACTACTACTGAATAAAAACAAGGTGTTTAATTGCAGAGAGAGGAGGTAGTATCTATCTCTTTGCATAACTTTTTCCATGTTTGAAAGATTTATATATTCATCACACCAACCTTCTAAATTTTATTTTATATTTTTATATGCATTTAAAGTGATAAACCATACCAAAGAGATAATAAAAAAGATGTAAGGGAAGGAAAAAACACAGTCAAAAAATAGAGACAGATAGCTGGGCATGGTGGCATGTAATCCCAGCAACTCTGGAGGTTGCTGTAATCCCAGCAACTCTGGAGGCTGAGGCAGGAGGATCAAAAATTCAAGGCCAGCCTCAGCAACTTAGCAAGGACCTGCGCCAGTCATCAAGACCCTGTCTCTAAATACGGTATTAAAAAAAGGGCTAGGGATGTGACTCAGTGGTTAAGCACCCCTGGGTTCAATCCCTGGTACAAAATAAATAAATAAATAAAACAGAGATAGATTTTGGAGTTAATAGAGACGTACTTTAAAATAATTGTGATTAACATATTCAAGAAAATTAATATCATGTTGAATTTATATGGAAATTAAAAATACATGGGAATATCAAATAGAAAGCATACATGCAAAACTAAATAAAATTTAGAGGTTAATAGACTGAAGAGCAGAGTGGGCAAAAAATAAAACAGATGTATAGTGAATTGCAAGTAGGTGATTGCATAGTACCCAGGATGAAGTATGAAGTACAGAATCCAATGCACATGGAAAAACTGACAAAACCATATATGAGAGATACTAATAGAACGAAATGTGGTTTTTATATATATATATATATATATATATATATATATATATATATCCAGAAGGAAATAAGGAAAGGGGAAGATGTAAAACTTGAAGGGACACTGAAGGAACTCCTCAAAACATATGAAAAAATCCAAATCCAGATTTAAATCCTGTGCTTAGATATAAAGAAGAATAATTTCAATGGAAAACACATCTAAACATTCTGTAATTATCTAAAAGCCAACGATAAAGATACAAATAAAAGCAGCCACCAAAGACACATTATGTTCACAGGAGCAATGAGTCTGAACACCCATGTTTCAGAAGACACTATGAAGTCCAGTACACAATAGTGTGGCAACTCTGAAGTGTTGAAAGAAAACAAGGGCCAACTTAGAATTCTACATGAAGCCAAAATATCCTTTGAAAACAAAGATAAAAAAAGACCTTTCCAGATTAAGAAAGAGAGAATGGGATTTACAGCCATTATGCCCACTCTAAGAGAAATACTAACAGGAAATCTTCAGGTAGAAGAGGAATTTATCTAGAGAACACAGAAATTCTAGAAGAAATAAAAAGCCACAGAAATGGTCAATACTTCAGGAAACTGCAAATGGCTATTTTATTATGGGGCTGAAAATATGCACGAAATTTAAATGCATAATATCATAAAACTAGGGCTGTGTTCAACAAAGTCTAATGGCTCTAGAATTCTTAGTTTGAAAGTGATTCATATATAATATATATTACATTATATAAAGTATGGTGACATGGTTTCATTTATAGAACAACCACTAAAAATATATTTAATATGAATGAATTTAAGTATATAAAAGGATAAATAGAATAATAAAATATATCTGAGTAGTCCAAAAGAAGGAAAAATAAGAAAATGCATGTGAAAGGATTATGATAAAAAGAAAAAAAATAGATTTCTGGCACATAAAAACTAAATTGTTGGTATTATATAAAATACATTTGAAATTATAATAAAAATAAATCTTGCCACCAAAGGTGAATAAAACAATATTCTATTTATAAGAAACAAGTTTTACAAATATATACATAGAAGAGTACATTGAAAAATTACAATGCACATATAAAAATCTTACACATCAAAACTTAGAAAATCGAATAGAAATGTTGCAATTAATCATATGAAAGAGTTATATTCTGCAAACAATAACACTACTCTTTCTTCCCTCCCTGCAAACACACAAAATTTACTATATCTATACTAATATCATATAAAATAGATATTAACAAAGAAATGTTCAAGATATGGAAAGGCTTCACATTGTGATCAAAATAAAATTCATAAAATGACACCTCTATATGTATGTAATAACATAGTTTAAGAATATGTATAACATTGGATTAAAAGGATATATGCATATATATTATGTATTATACATATATATTATCATTTAATACATTATATATATGCCATGAGCATGTACACACACACACATACATGCTCATGCTCATCGTAAGGGACTTTAATTTACCTCTCTCAAGAAATGAGAAAATGCAGAATACAAATAATCAATCACATAGAAAATATGAACAGCAAATATAATAAAATTGACATGACATTTATAAAATAGAACATTCAATGTTGACCCAATATACATTGTTTTCAAGCTCACAGAAAGACAGAGGTTAATCATCTGTGGGTCATAAAAGAATTTTAATCCTATTTACAAATGGGAACTGTAGATAAAATCCAACCATCAATAGTGAATCTGAGCATACTTTATGGAGATTTTTTTCAGTGAATTCATATGCCTCAGTCTGAAAAACAGGTTATATACACTTCTAAAAGAAGTAGTAGAAACATAATTTCTAGACTATGACCACTTCACTGTAGAAAGACTCAAAATAGAAGAAGAGATACCTTCTTTAGTCAATGACAGCTGGATAATGGAAGGGATCAGGCAGCTCTTCATGTGTCTTAATTTCTACTGTGCTATATCTTCCTTTACTTTTCTATTCTGTGAGGTTACTTTAGGTTAAGACATCAGAGATATAGTTTCTGGCTGCTGCATTTCAAAAAATCTCTTTACATGCTTTACTTTTGAGCAAGAAAATAAACTTTAACTTAATCAGAGATATTTCAGTGTTTATGTAACTGAGGAGAGAAGAGATACATTAATTAAGAAAAAAATTATAATTTCTATTAAATAGTGAGTTGACTCCATTGTAAACACTCCAAGGACATTTTAATTAGTACCTGTGATTATCTGAAGAAAATATTTGGTTTACATATCAGTTATATTCAATATTAAAAGTATTAAAATATTATTTGGAAAAGGGTAAACAAGATAGAAATACTAACATATAATGAATATCCAATATAATAAGTTAAATAGTAAAAGTATTTCTTTGCTTATGGTCATTGGCTTATTTTTTAATTGTTTTGTTGTTTTGGGAATTGAATCCAGGGCCTCTTGTATGCTAACTACACAATTTAGCATAGAGCAACATCTCTAGCACCTTTGTGTCTAATTTTTTTGATTATTGTCATATATGCATAATTATCTACTAGATATATCATAGGTCCTAAAAATATTGTTAGTTTATTGAACTGAACAAAATATAATGAAAACAAAACATGGACTAACTATGTAGTGTGGAGACACGATTTTTGCCTTTTTTTGTGCACTAGAGAGTTTTCATCTATAAATATGTATTTAACATCATGTATTGGCATAGTATAATGAAGCTGTGTGTGTTGGCAAATACACTTGGTCACATCAACTATTTATATTTACCAGCTTTGAAAGAGGCAATACGTGTCCTGTAGAGTGTAAAGTTTGGGGAAAGAAAAGCCAGAAAAATATTGACACTCTGACTCTATACATGCCCTCCTATTTTCCAGCATGCCCCAAATCTTCCAACCACATAGCAAGGCAATTTATTTTAAAGGCCTTTCAAAATTAGTTTAAAAATAAAGGGCAATTAGATCAAGAAAAATTATTATTAGAAAATATGTCTCTCTGTGTTTCTAATATGTCGATAACAGCATTAGAGTAGATGCTAAATATCTTCTAAATTTAAATATTATATTGTAAAAAAATACATACGAATATCAAAAGTGCTCTGCAGTCTCTTTTATTTGCTAAAGTCAATCAAGGAAAACTGGTAATCAGTTTTACTATTATTACTATTATTACTATTATCATTATAAGAGAATCAATGCTAATTTTTCCCTTCTTGGGTAGAAAATAAAGTAACATTGTATGAGCCATCCCTCATAGATTTTAAATGATTCAATCAGTATATTTCTAACTGTAATGTATTTAAATTTTTTAAAGGTTCCCAGGGCATAACGACTAAATGATCTCATTCTCTCACAAATTAAGACCAACCACACAGATTTTTCCTTATTATTCTTGCTTATGAAGTTAATCCTCACTGAGCTCTCATGAAGACTTCTTTAAGCCTCCCAGGTGAGGGAGAAGCAGCCTAATGAGCATGAATCAGTGGCATTTGATCCCCATCATAGCAAAATGCCGACACAGATATAATCTTTTGCTCTTCCAAAGGCTTTTAACTCTGAGAATAAAGAACTCAAAATCTCCAACATCAGCAAGCCTTTAAATTTGTTCCTTCTTCTATCCAACAGATAACCCTCCATTATTTTTGCAAAAATAAAACTACAAGTGTTTTATGGGTTTCATTTGGAGAGAATGTGGGAATTGCAATAGAAAAGGGACCTATATTCCTCCCATTAGAGTTTCTTTTTTTTTTCTACCATTTGATCAGGGAAACTTTACCTTCCAGAGCTTATTGAGCCAAATTGACAAATAGAAAGCAATGAGTTTACACCATGTGTCAGTGAAGCTACCACATAAGAAGTGTGAATTTATATGTGAAATATTTTGGATGAATTAAGTGTTCCTTTGGGAAATATCTAGAAAGTACACACAAACACAGATGAGCCTAATGGAAACAGAGATCATAAATTAAGTCTATTCTTATTACCTTTTCATGCCCCCTGACTAGAAACAATAACCTCTCCCCCAATAAGCACATAGTCTCAGAAAAAAAGATTAGTGTACCCAAAGGGCAAAGCAAACATATATATCTTGTGATATGTTCCAACAATTGTAAAGCTGTACCTCTGGCAGATGATGGGTGGGAGTGAATTAGAGAGGTCTAGGTGAATTATAGAGGTGGGAATCTTCCATCAAGGAGGCCCAGCTGTCTGCCTCAAGGTGCTTGACCCTAGCAACCGACAACAGGAGCAGTCAAGCAAGAGACAGCTGTTGCAGAGGAAGAAAATGTAATAAGTGAGAGTCTCCTAATTGAGGCCTGGCCAAGGGAGGAAGTATATTCCATGATCACATCTTTGAAATTTAAGTAAAAATCTAAATTTTGTGTTATTATTAGAATAAGTCTGTAGTTGTATATTTAATGCAAACATATAGACACATACATATACACACATACATGCATATATACATGCTAAAAAGGTATTTTCCACCCAGAATTTATTTCTAAAAAAGTGATTGCTAAAAGAAAGCACAGGTAATTATGTGAGAGTATCTCAGCGAAATGGAGGATTTCTCTCTGACATACACTCAGTTCTTGATGTTTTTCAGTGGCTGTTCTCATTAAATTTCATACAACAGAAAATCTGAACAAAAGCCTGTGCAGTGTTAGGGAACAATGATTCACTTTTGCAAGGAAAAAGGAGATTTATGAAGAAAATCACTTGTATCTGACAGTCACTGACATTAGTCCTTAGTTCATGAAAAGTGACTCCAGTCTGATAGATCGTTTTCTGTTCCTCATAAAGCTATTGTTTTTCTTGTCTCAGCAATAAATGGAATTGAATAATGATCACACAGATGTAGGAGAAGGAATCTCATTTCATAATTGGAGAATTTTTCTCTTTTATGAATTCAACATTTTTTACATCATTAAAAAATGAAAGTTGATCACCTAGAAGTATTTCATGGACTAATATCATTCCTTTTTAAATTAAGACATTGCTTATTTAGAAACAGGTGTTATAGACTACATTTAGAAAATCAGCTACCAAAATATTCTAGAGAGATGATTAATAAGGAAAAAATTAGATTTTATGTAAAAACTGGTCACAAATATATGATGTTAGTTCTTAATGCAAATGTTCAGCATTGACCAGCTCACATAATTTCTCATTGTTGGAAGATTTATTTTAAATACAAGCAGAAATTGTCACTCTGATAGAACTACATTTTGAGGACAAAAGTTCCTCAAAAAAAGTGACTCCATGGATTCATTTCTGTCGCTTCAGCTACCTGTGATCATTCAGAATATAGAAATAATAATTGGAAAAATATGTAAATCAACAATTCCTAATTTTAAATAACTTTTGTTATCATATAGCATTATAATTGCTCTATTTTATTAATTATTGTTGTTAATCTTTTACAGCACTTATTTATAAATTAAACTTTAAAGTATGTATGTGTAGGAAAAAAGCATCATGTATAGAGGGTTCAGTACTAACTATGATTTTAAGCATTCACCAAGATTGTTGGATTGTGTCCACTGCAGATGTGGAAGGTACTGTATAGTTTTTGGTAGAAAATGATTATTGCCTCTGGTGTGAGTTTGCCACTTGACCAGATTAAACTCCAAATAGTATGAATGATTTAGTGTTTCAAGTATATCTTTCCAGAAGGCCTGTATTATTGCCTAGAATCATTCCAGATATATTTTTATATTGGTTCCATTAGCATGAAGAGACTATTTTATTCACATTAGCTTAATAAATTAGTTTATTTAAAAGAATCGTGTTGAATGATATGAGAATTCTATGAAATTAGCAAAACAGGAGCAGTAGCTACAGCAGGGTGTCACTATCCAAATTCTATTATTGTATTCCATATTTTATGCTGGAGATATAAGTAGCAAGTCTTGACTAGGGAAAAAAAACCTGCTTGTTGGGTAAAAACATATGAGAGTAATCAATATGGCTCTCTGTGGTTCAACACTATCAAAATTAGAGCTCTTTAAGACTAATGCACACTGGAGCCTACCCTTGAACATTACTTAATATCATTTCCAGAGAGAACAGTTTTAAAACCCAGTGGGACATAATAACATGAGTATAATTCAGAAGGATATAAACTATACTACCTGAGTGACCCACAGCCAAAGCACTACAGCACACAAACCAAGAATTTAATAATTAATTAATATATGTTCAGAGATAAAAAATATGAGCCATTCAAAAAAACAATAAGACAAGATTAGGTGGATAAATTATTATAATAATATAGTTTCAAAAAAGAGAGCCTAATATATAAATAATAGGATGAATAACGACAAATATTAAATGAATGAAAAGGAAGGTCAGAGATGGGGTTTCCTGCAAAGGGCAACAGGAAATAAATGACAGAAATAGCATATATGTTAGATAAAAGTCAAAACTCAAAATTCTGGAAAATCAGACTCTTAGAAGAAAATGAAAATGAAAATGAAAAAAGAATTGAAGAAATGTGGATATAAATTCTCCAGCTACAGAGACAAATCAAATATATTTCATTAAAATAATTTGTAGAGTGCACTAAAGTAGTACTTGCAACAAAATATAAACACATAATGAAGTTTCAGATTCAAAAGATAATAAGATTCAAAGATTTTTTAAAGTTATACATAACATTAGAATTCATTTTGACATGATTATAAAAACAAAGAGTGTAATTTGCTTGGATTTTGTCCTTTCCCTCCCCTTCTTCCTCCCCTGTTCCCTTCCTTCTACTCAACTGATCTTTCTGCTATTTCCTTACAGCTTTTAAAATTAATATCTTATGGATATACATAATGGTGAGATTCACTGTGGTCTATTCCTGTATGTACAGAAGAAAGTTATTCACCCAGTGACGGTTCCACATTTTAATGAATGATTGGACATGCAACTACTCAATGAAAATACTGGATGCGGAAAGGCAATTGAATGATGGCCATTTAAGAATTTGATTTAAAAGTATGTTGAACTTATCACATATCTAGAAAATTGTTTGACTTATTAAAATATTATAATAAATTATTATCAAAAATGAAAGCATCAGGTTTGTCACCATGACCCACATTAAAAATATTTTGGAAGAAGTACTCAGATAATGGGAGAAATGAATCCAGAGATGCTACAAGAAATATGAGGGTACAAAAGAATGTAGAAATTGTTAAAGTGTAGTATTTCTATTATGGTAAGTATTTCTATTATAAACAAGGCCTGGAATTGCAGACAATATCAATTAAATGCAATGAGGAGAGAACTCATGTTCGTAAGAGGACGTATTAAGAGTTGGCATTTTGGGTATATCTATGTTAGTACAGATCTTAGGTTTAAAAATACCAAAATAAGAAAAAATAAATAGAACTCTTAAACAAGCAGAAGAAACCTCTGTCTATTCAAATAAAATTAAGAAAATAAAATAGAAGGAAATAAAATGATGCAATAGTAAAGACAAAAAAAAATATCAGTGTAAGTTCTGTTATAGTAGCAATGATAGAAATTCATGATTCAAGTTTTAAAGCATTAATTGAGATACAAGTAATTTTAATTAAAATTATACACATGTAAAGAAAGAAATTTAACTTTAGACATATTAGGTAAAATTATAATGTGAGATAATGTGAAGCATCATCAGAGAATTGAGAAGATAAAAGTCATCATGCTCTCTATTAGGAAATATAGACTTAGCCATCCATTCCATTTTGGCACTAAGTATTGAAATTAAATAAAGCACACTCTACCAACCAATTCCTATCCTGACTATAAATCTCAGGGAAAGCTTTGCACAGGTCTATAAGGACACATATTGTAAGATGTTTGTCACTATATTACTTGTGTTCAAAACTTTGAGATAATTTCAATATCCCTAATGAATGTAGAGTCAAAACATGATGCTTGGGCATCAAGAATTCTTATACAACAATAAGAAACAACAGAACAGTGATACATTTGCATATGGTTGGATCATGAAAACAATGCTTAATACTTTATAAAAACAGTGATATATGCAACAGGAGAGTGTTATGTGAATTACAAACACATAGACAAAAAAAAAACACTGGCATACATTTTTTTTAAAGAGAGAGTGAGGAGAGAGAGAAAGAGAGAGAGAGAGAGAGAGAAAGAGAGAGAGAGAGAGAGAGAGAGAGAGAGAGAGAGAGAGAGAATTTTTAATATTTATTTTTTAGTTCATTTTCTACAGTGCATTTAAATGTAAGAAATGCACAGAACACAGCATTGTTACCTGAGTGAGAAAATGGAATTGGAGAGACAGCATGGGAATAAAAATCAAATAAGTAAACAAAGAAGAGTGGAGAAGTCAATAATGAAGGTATGCTATGTACTTCAGGAGTGAAATTAACTCTTCTTTGATTCTCACTTAAAAATAGAAGTAAACATTAAAATAGAGGAATTAGATACATGGAGATCAAAAATTACCATGATAATAGTTAATGATGATCCCCAAAAATATGACATAAAGACAATAAAATTTTTTGCTGATATTTTATACTTAAAATAGAGTCATGTAATCCATTCAGTCATTGGTCCTGATGAACAAATATGGGCCTACTCTGTGGAAATCCGTCCTTGTATGGAATGTCAGAGCAGTATAGAATAGATGCCCTCTACAGGCAAGTATGTATCAAAGAGAAGAAATGGAGTGGCTTAACCAAACATGTTCCTTTTCTTCTCTCAAACTCAGTTCTAGTCTAATCATTCTTACTCCTAAAGGATATTTTACTGTGGAGGGAAAGGGAAAGGGCAGTCAAGAATGACTGGATGGATGTTTCTCACAAGGAATGGACATATTTTACTTCCCTTCTAAGCAGCTATAAATAGCCACCTGTTCTTTGGGTGCCTGAGAAGTGAAGCAGCCATCCCCCAGAAGGATAATGATATGGTCGTATGTCACTGAGTACTCCACATGAAGAGGCTTCTCAACATATAATAAGAACAAATTTACATGAGGCACTGTAAAAATGAATGAATAAAATAAAGATATTGTGCCATGTACAACTAAAAAAGAAATTTTTTAAAAAGAACAAATTTACAACATGGTGACCATAATCATCCTGCAACTTAAAGGAAAGGGAATACTAATTAAAAGAAAAAAATTACTTTGAGTCTTTAAAATATATTTTATTTTGAGGACATTAGATATGATAGACTGGCATAAAAGCACAGGTGGAAATAGAATGGCTAGAATAAGAAAAGACTGACACTACAAAATTGTTTATTCATTCAAGGCAACAAAGTGAAAAATATGAGAATAAGGAAAACCAAATCAATGGGGATGCAAAGGACACTATAAAAAATTCTGCAAGAATGTGGATGAGAAGGGATTAATGTGGGAGGGAATTATAAATTTTTTTAAAGTGACATAATGATCAATGATCACTATTTTTTAAGTCAGTAAAATTTTACAAATAATTGTAAAATTAAAAAGGGACAAACTTCACAATCAGTCTCAAAACTTAGAAAAAGTAGTAAAGTGAAATAAGCATAAAAATATTTTTCATCAGAAGTTGATAAGAAAATGAATATGAAGCATAAAACTCACCCATTAAATAGGAAGAGGCCTCTAAAATAACCATCAATGAAGACAAAATTTAGCTCTCTTTCAAATATCAGTTTGTTTTAATATATGCTCTAAAATGTGATTAGGTACCATATTTAAAGAATTTTTAAAAATTAAATAATTTGATTCTTTGTCTGAAAAGAACTTATGTTCAAGTTCCAAGCAGATCTGAAAGCTATATCCATGTAAAAGGTGCTTCCTGAAGCATAATTTATAAAGACTAGAAACACCAATATACCTGGGACAGTTTATCTACATCACCAAAACAATTTTTCAAAGACTATTAAATTCTATGTAATTTTTCCATGATACAGTGAAAATAAGATTAGAATGTACACATTCTTGTCTCAATTTCATAATTTTTAAAATAAAATATTTATATTAATCAATGTTCATAAAATGGGTGGATATGAGGTAATTTTTGTTAAGTGATTAAATCAAAGCTGATTTATATTTCACCTCTATGGCTTTTATTATTTTAATATAATCTATATTAAATTTATATTGTTTTATTAATGCCAATTGTTTACAAATAAAATGACAAAGGAATATAGATGGGAAGAGAGAATTTCCTTGAGCATGTTGATTTTTAAGTTGCCTGAAGACATTCAGAAAATATATTTAATTTGAACTTAGATATGTTAGTCTGTGTCTTGGGGACATGGAAGGATCTATTTATCAGTACTATCTCCATCACAGGTGAAACAGGAAATCTGAGAGACTGAGAGATTCTATGCAAGGGCACAAACAGATTATGCACTCTGGGGAATCTCAACATAAAATGCAAACTAATTTGGAAATAGTATTCAATTTTACTACCAGAGTTTGTCTATTGTTTTTTTTTACAACATTGTATTATACCTTTTATCCATATAAAGCAAAATAAATAGATAGATAGATAGATAGATAGATAGATAGATAGATAGATCTTAATGCTTAAAGCAAGGAGCAGGAAAGAAAGTAGTTCCTCCAGATCAGAAATGAAAATACACTGAGAAGTTATAAAGTTGTATAGATTTTGGCAAGCATGCACAAGTTTTCAGCAACAAGTGAATCTTAGAGTCGCAGATTGTATCCAATGTTTCATCCAATACATTGACCCTAAAAAGTAATTAAAAAATGCTACTGGAGCTATTGGATTGCTTGTTGGTAAAATGGAATCTGTATGTTTCCTTCACAAAATAGGACAAAATTACCTTGATGTTTTTATTTTTTATAAACTTCTGCTTATATTGTTTTTTTTTTTTGTGAAAGATTCACTCTTCCTGTGTCCTAACAATTTTTACCTAAGCAAAATTCACAAAATGTTTCTCATATTTTCTATAACTTTTATAGTTTTAACTCACATGTATACACATACTTGCTCATTAGAAGACACTGTTAATGAAAAGGAAGCTACAGGTTGAGAGAAAATATTTGCAAAACATATATCTGATAAAGGATTTTTCTAGAATATGGAATGGGAACTCTTACAATTCCATAAAAGAAAATAATCAACCATATTAAAAACTGAACAAATGATTTGAGAAGCCACTTTACCAAAGAATGGAAAATAAATATATAGAAAGTTACTCAGAATCATTTGTTACCAAGAAAAATGCAAATAAAAATAGCCATGATAAGAAAGTTGAAAACTGCAAATTTCACATATTTATGAGGGATGTAAAATGGTACTTATACTTTGGAAAATAATTCGGTGGGTCCTCAAAGACTTAATTATAAATATTCATATCTTTATTCATAATAGTTACAAAATGAAAGCGTTTCAAATGTCATCAATTTTGAATGAATGAACAAAATGAGGAATATTTAGACATGGTATGTCCCATTACCACTAAGCAATAAAAAGAAACAAACTACTTGTTCAGGCAAAACGAATGTTTCAAAAGCATTTTGCTGCAAAAAAAATAAATCCATATAAAAAAGCACATATTTATAATTCAATTTCTACAAAGTTTTAGAAAAGACAAACAATTGTGACAAAAATATGATCTCTGGTTTCTAGACACTGAGATAGAGGCTAAGTACTAAGTTACATATGGTAACATTGGATATGTTATATAATGTTCTATATTTCAGTTGTTAAGGTAATTATTTAATTATGTGTATTTGTCACAAGTCGTTTCTGCACCATTATAATCAATAAATTATATTGGATATACATTATACCATAATGAAACTTATTTTACAAGACAAATTTGTCTAATTCTAAAATTCATACTCAAGCTGACATGATTATATATTTTTAATCATGTTGGAAGTATAAGAAATAATTTTATTTACTTTTAGTGGCTGGGTATTTAGTCTGTTTACAATTTACCTTTGTATTCAGTTAGAAATCAATGGATACTGTATATTTTGTTTTACCTGGCATGTCTTTTAAACAACATGGATATTGGGATTTAGCACTATTTCTATTAATCCACCACAGGGCAGTTTTAAAGTGAAATGAAAATCTTAAGATAGCGTAGCAGAATCTTTCCAATTTCAGTTTTGTCCATGTACTTTTTGAAAATCATTATAATTATAATTCCTAGGCTGTGATTTTTTTTACTTTAATTATCTTACTGATAATTTTTATTGCTTTTGGCTAATTGACCTGAAAACTTAATCTGTTATGATGAGTAACGTCTGGGTAAATATAAAATAATGTGGTAGTTTATGATTTTTAAATCTGACAAATAATCATAAAAGAATATTAGAGAATAAACTATTGTAAATAATGGATTTTTAAAACTCTTTATAATTTAGGACTCACTGGAGAGAATATTTAAGTAATTAGGTCTCACATTTTGCTTAACACGAATGCAATTTACTATTGATCTTCAGAAAAAAAATTATTATTATCTATTTTAAATGCTTGTAGAAATCCCTAATTCACTTTGTTAGAATTATAAAAAGGAATTAATGCTATTTAGTGTCTGTTATGGGTCAATTGTTTTCATATTCGAGTTAATCATTTATTTATCAAATATATTTTGAATCCTTATTAATTGATAGGATCTATGCTGGATGCTATGATTTTTTAATGGTCAATAAGCCAGGACATACTGCTTCTGGTTCAAGATGATTGACTAAATATACACTTAACATATGGGTATAATGGAACAATATAGAAATACATCTGACCTGAAATCATTGAAAATAACAAAATATAGTAAAGTATGTGCACATCAGAGAGACTGCAGAATATCACATTATATTGCATCATCCCTCTAATTTTTAGTGAGAATCAGTACTATGTTTAAATGTTTTTAGTATCATCAATTCTAACAATTTGCCAAAATTTGCTAGTAGAAACTGTAAAGTGATTAGGAAATTTCCTCATACTGTACTCCTTTTTGATAACTGAATACTTTGCCATTACCAAGTAGGAATGACGCATCGAAATTTCCTTGCCAAGCGTACCCCATGCTGCTTAGAGGACATTCGATGGGACATTGCATGCATACTTTAATAAGGTGACCTTGCTCAAGGACCAAGGCAGATCCGGGTTTAGAGCTGATCAGGTTTGAGGAAGTAACCGGCTCCTTGAGTTTAAGGCGTTGCCAGTTTAAGATAATGGGTTTTAGGGAAGTTGGAAGTTGAAGATTATTGCTGGGATTAGGGTGTTCCTGCTGCTTGTTCCCGTTGAGTTCTCGTGAGATTAAAATGGGATTTGGAGAGAGCCTCGGGAGTAGGTGAATTGTGCGGGAGACGGCAGAACGTGTTTGCCCCTGGACCTGTGTGGAGGCGGTGTGAGAGCGGGAATAAAGAATTGCTGTTTGAACCTACAAAGCGGTGAGTGCCTCGTGATTCTGGTGCCAAGCCGAGACATTGGCCTTGGCAATACTTGAATTTTCTTAAATGCCTACTCTTTTCACATCATCTAAACCTGACTATTCTTTAGAAGGGCAATTATAATATTGCACTGTTTTCTTATCTGGTCATTATTCTGTCCATCCTTCCCTGAGCTTCTACTCCTGGCTGCATACCTAATAGCCTGTTATTCTTGAGGTTCCCAAACCCTTATAGGCAATCCTCTTGGTTAAGAAAAGGATATCCTCTCTGGCTCAGTTTGGAGCTGATGAATCACATAACTTAGTCAATATATACTGGGATAAACACATTACAGGTACTAGAGTCAATTTTTTGCCATTCTGAAGATAAGGAAAATGAGACCTATGAAAGAATACAATAATTGGCAATCTTGAGATGAATAAGAGTACTTTCTAGTTGTAAAAATTTACTAAATTTTGAGATTTTCTCCAGTGGTACTAGGCTGACACAGAGTTATAACAAATATTCTGAGAAATTTTTAATGAAGTGTTGCTTGTGGTGGACCACAGTGAGCTATAAGAGGAAGAGTTTAAATGTGTGCAGAAATAGTAATATAGAGAAAGTAGCATCTGGGAATCTCTAGATAACCAAGTTCACACTTTTGTAAATAGAAAAATTAGACTGAAAAGGGGGATTTCAAGTTATTACTTCAAAGGAAAAAGAACTTTAGTTACAGAAAATGACCAATAAATAAATGAATTGATAGAGAAGCAGATATTTGAAGATACAGAGGCCAAACAGTTGAAATGTCAACAAGTTGATTAGATATTGAAGACAACTAGAGAAGAAAAGATTCAGTTTCAAAGTCAAAATTGAACTGAAGGGAAATAGGTACTAGTGACAAAAAGAAATGGAGAATGATGCAGACCAATGACATAAACACAGGTTTTCTACAGAGACAAGAATCGATGGAATAGAAGCTTGAGAGGAAGAAGAAGAATTGCCATGCCTACCAACACTTGTCAACTAATTCATGTATTCATTACTGATTTAATATTGACTTATGCATTCATTCATTTTATTTGATAACTGAATACTTGAATTTTATTAAATGCAAATAAAATAAGTGCAAATAAAATGTCACCCATCGCTTTCTGTGCACCACATTCTGAGAAAATCCTTAAAGAAAGGCTATCTTCTTTGAGATTTTCCATTCCCATTGAGTTGAAAGGGTGACAAATCAGGATAAGTGCTATAACAAAGGTCTGTGTAAAGTGCTCTAGGGATCCAGGCAGGTGAATTATGTAAGTATCAAAAGGACCTAGTTAGTCAAAAAGAATTCATAGAAGAGATGGGGGAGTTGCATTTTAATTGAATATTTACTTTCAGTAGGATTTTACTGTAAAGTACAGGAGGGCATAAGGACATATAGGACACAAGAATTCAATTAGAAAATGATTTCAGTAAATGTAGGAAATATCATTGGCCATAAAGCAGTCTTTGTAACTTTAAAAAGTCATATTATTCAGTAGTATATCTTGCTGGAAATTACTGGAGTGTGATAAAATAGTGCCTCTTGCCATGAGCACTGGATTTAGCACCTATTTCATACTGGTTCCTAGTCCAGGTTATCTGCAGATACCTTACCTCTAAGATCTTTGTTTTTTCTTTCTCTGTGTTTAATTGTCTAATTTGTTTTTGAACCAAGAATGATATTAACTCATTCTAATCCAGTCACGCTTGTGTTTGATGTTCTTTCTCTTTATGGTTTAATTAAATCCATTCCTGTTTTTTTCATTTTTAAAGTATTCCAAAGAGCTTCTCTTTAACAAGAGACTTGTATGCTGATGCTGTATTTAGTCATTTCTTTTATGAGAAGTTGTATATGAGAAGATTTTAAACATTCTCTGAAACATTTTCATTCATCTGCAAGAGAAAATATATTGGGTGCTATGTTACTTGATAGAATCAGTTGTTCTTAGTTTTATATGCCAGTTGAAATGTGAATGCAGTATTTCCCAGTGCTTTTTTTAAATCTAAGATTAGCAATGTTAATATGAACTGTTACATTTGTAGGCCTTCAACTGCCAGAAGACAAACTGTAGAATAGATGACAGAAGTTGGTGTATCTTTGAAGATATATTTTAAAGATATTTAACATGTAAATAATTTTTTGAACAATGGGGCTGCTTCTTATAGTTATTTTTAAAATTAAAGATGGATTTTCTTTTTAAAATTTGTGAAATGATGTAATAATAAGTGCGAATAAAATTTCCTTTTTTTCCCACTTATCATTCCTAGTTGTTAGGCAAGTACTAAAATCCAGATAAATCCATAGACCTTTCACTGCATAACCTAACATATATATTTTACAAATATATTTAACAAATATATTCTAGGTGCTAAAGCTACTATACTGGAAGTTAATTAAAAATGGTTAGAGAAGAAATATTTCTTGTATTCTTAACAAATAATTTAATGTGTTTTTTGCTGTTAAATATTAAACATTTGTACCACCTGTCTCAAATGTAGCAGAAAGCAATAGTCGTTTTAAATCTATTCATTTCTAATATCCAGGTATTAATAGATATTCTCATTTGAAGCTACTCCTAAACTACAGTCATGAAGCAGGTTTCATTTTGAAAATGAAACTTCTGCAGCTATCATCTGCTTTGTGATTTTATTAGAACTACCTCTTTGATATTCCCCTTTAGCCACAGATGACCACTCACTTTGACTCATTTTTAGCACTCCTCAAGTTTTACATGACTTATGTTTTGACTTCAGTGTTTGGGCCTATGTTTTCTTTTCTCTTATACTATGTAACGCCCTCCTCCTGTCTGTATAATGCACCCATCTCCATAGAAAATATACCTAACTTATTTTTCATCAAAGTCAACTCCTTTTTGAGGCTTTTACTGATCCACACCCACCATGCTCACTGTTGGGCCATAGTGACAGTTCCTCAGCGGCGATTTATGTAATTAATAGAGAGTCATCTGTTTTCTAGTGGGCTTACCACACTTACTTTTACTATATTCATTACATTCTCAGGGAACTTAAGAAGGTCAGTTAGTCTCTTTAAACCTTAATTCCTTCCTTCATTAGAGAGGAAATTAAAGCTTACAACACTGGTCAGGTAGTAAGTGTTCCTATGATTACTGCTGTAGTTGTGTTGTTGTCATAATTGCTACTACTAGTAGCTGTTGTGTAGTACTAGTGGAATAATTATAGTAGGATCAGAACTGAGTCCTATTTAGATTTTTTAACACAGTACTTAGTCCAATTCCTATAAAAGAGATTATATATATTATATGTATAATATATATAATGCTTTCTGAAATATAAGTGTATATATATATAGAGAGAGAGATAATATTGTATGTAGAGAGATAGATATAGACATATATACACATACCATATGTATCCGTATCTATCTCTATATCTCTATATCTATCTATCTAATGAATCAGTGAACTTAGAATTCAATGTGAAACTTAAAACTTATACTGCATAACTCTGCCAAGGTCACTTTTTTTCCATCAAGATCTCACAGCTATGATTGACAAATGATTAAACACTCTACTAAAATAAATCTACAATAACTGTTGTAATTTTGTTACAATAGAGTTAATACAAATTTCAACATAAGCACCAGCAAGAAATGCCCTAAAATTTTGCCTGGGGAGTAAGTAAAAGATACAGAGAGGTGACATTTGCTCTGTATTACTGCTGTGTAAACATCTCTAGGAATGAGGTGTAGGAATCTCCATTTTAATGCAATCTTGTCCAGCTAAGGTTTGGAAGGCATGAGTACAGAAACAATGGGAAGCTACTATCAATTTCTTATAATTCAGAGTTAATCTCTTTAGAAGAAACTTTACTGAGATAAATTCTAATAGTTTATAGGTAATTACAAGAAAGGCCAGAAGGCCCAAAGAAGGAAGCACCTAAAAATGCACATCACCATCTTCACAATTTGTCTGAAACTGGACTTTCTTAATAATGGAACGTGCAATATTGTTAGCATAAAACATTTTTAAACGTATTTTCGATTCATTTGTGTTCTGAAAAAATACAAATTAGAAATGAGCTGAACCATTGAAAAATATTTTCTGAAATATAAGTGTGAAATCCATAGTGAAAATAGAGATTGTAAGAAAGGTTATTAGGTAGTAATCTGTTTGCAAAATTAGTAAAACTGATGCTTAGAAGGGAAATTTTCACAAGTTTAAAGGCCTCCCCTGATGAGAGATTGAGACCAGGATTAGTGTCACTGCTAAGATATCCAAGGGAGGTGCTTAATTAGCTGGAAAAGAAAAACAAAGAAAAAATGAGATCAAGCTATTTGAGATGTATAATTTTCTAAAGAGAGAGAGAGAGAGAGAGAGAGAGAGAAACTTATACCATTTAGTTGGTAATCTTTGGTCCTTCTTAGACCAAAGTGCAATGGTGCAGGCCTGTAATCCCAGAGCATTAGGAGGCTGAGGCAGGAGGACCACAAATTCTAAGTCATCCTCAGGAACTTAGTGAGACGCTAAACAATTCACAACTCAGGGAGAACGTGTTTCAAACAAAAAATAAAATGAGCTGGAGATATGGTTCGGTAGTAAAGTGCCTCTGGATTCAATTCCCAGTACAAAAAAAAAAAAAAAAGAAGAAGGAAAAAATAAAATAATACAATACAGACAATGATAAGGGTGTTAGCCAACACCATACATAAAATATCAAAGCTAAAAAAGACTCTTAAGTTTGAGTTATCATGAGAATTAAAATCTTTAAAACTACTCAAGGGGAAGTCCTTACTGATCTTTATTGTAGAGATATCCAGAAGATAGGGACATTTAAAACAGCAAACTCAGGAGGATCAACCTTCTGAGAGCCAAAAAAGCCAGAGATGTTCCATTGTCAGAGCAGAAAGATGCTGGCCAAACAGCTATGGAGAAACCAAGAGCAAGTGTTTCAATAGAAAAGGAGATAGGATGTATTTAAAATAGCTTAAATAATTTTTAAAGTAAGAAATTTATTAAAAGATTTTTAAAAAATTGTAATTTCCCAGCATATATTTATTTGTGTCTAGTTCCATCCATTCTAAAATTTATTGAAATATATCATATGCTAAGAAATACTCAGGGAAATATATTACAGAGCTTAGTGAAATTTCACAAAATTTTTTAGAAGTCTAAATAAATTGCAACCATATCTAAATATTACCAGAATTCTAGAAGTACATCTATGCCCATTTAAATACATTTCCATCAAATTAAAATTTTTTCTCCAACCTATGAACAGTTGTTTTGAATTCCAACAGGATATATATGTTTTGGTTCTGATTTCTTTCATTGAGGAATTTTGTAAAACTTAAATGTTTCCTTGCAAATAGTATACCTAACTCATTTACATTGGTATGTAGAATTTCATGATCACATAAACACTGCAATACTGATTGAACCAATTTACTCTTAATGAAAGTGTAGAAAAGTTGCAGTAGCTCTATAGTATTCTCTACATTTGTGTTTTTCCATAGGTTTCAAAGTTTACCTATTTTAGTGGCTCTTTTGATGCGATTTACATGATTTATATTGTTTTCATATGCCTATTGGTCATTCAGATACAATATAATTTAAATAACTGTTTAAGTCCTTGGTTCTGTTTGTTCCTTATTTGTTCTACTATTGAAAGAAGTTTTTTTAGATGTTCCTACTAAAACTAAAACTGCTTTGTAAGAAGAGGCAATGCAATAACTTCATCCACTTTCTAGACTACTTCCCTCTTTTAATGGTATAATTTGATTAAGAGTACCAAATCTTAATATCATTCAAATTATCATTTTCAAGTTTATATCTACCTCCCAAAGTTCCTTTGTGCCTCTTTGTGACCAAGCAGATCCTGCCTTCCACAGTTCTTTGGCAACCACTGACTTTGATGCTGCAGTATTGCCTCTCCAGAATGCCATGAAAATAGGATCAGACACCTTTTAGCCTCCTGTGTCCCAGGGCTCTGGCTTTTCTTTTTCAACTCATTCTTCACACAACTTTGAAAGACAGAAAATTCCTTGTTCTCTTTTAATTTTTTCTTCTAATAAAAATTCAGGTTAGGGATATAGCTCAGTTGGTAGAATGCTTGCCTCACATGCACAGGCCTCAGGGTTCAATCCCCAGCAACCCCCCCCCCAAAAAAAAAAAAAGAAAAGAAAAGAAAGAAATTCACTGATTTAATTAAAATGTACTTTCGTATAGCTCTAAAAACATTCTATATAATGGGGATATCTATAGTCCTGGAAAAAATGGAAATATACTTACCTGCTGGGATGATATGCAAATTTTATTGATGTGGCACAAGCCCTACTAATTAAAACTCCATGTCTGGTTCATTGAAATTGACTCTGGCTAAGGATGATCATCTAAAGTCAAAACTCTATGCTAGTACATCTGCAGTGATTACTGGTTCTGTTTCTGCTTACCTGTTCCAATTTACCATCTTACCATTCTTAACACATTTCACGACAATATTGGTAACAATATTGTAACTAGTAACTCCTATTTCAAAACAACAATGATTATAAGACATTTGTTTCAGATGTTTCTATAAAGAGCCTGGGAGAGAAGATCAGAAAAATGTTCTAATCAATTTTCTGTCGAAGTCATCTTAAGTCTAATTAAGCCTTAAAAAGGGAAGAAGGATTGCTCAAATGACACATAGATATGCCAAGCTTTGATAGAACCTCCTCATTTTCTGTGGATTCCATATTTGCTTACATACTAAAATTTACTTATCACCCTAAAATCAATGCTTGGGATGCATTCTAGGGTATTCACTGATGTATCCATAGGTAGAACAATATAACATTTATGTTGCCCAGTAGGCATGTTGCAAGCAAAGGTGGGAAAAGGCAACATTGCTTTTTTGTTTCACCTCTCATACCATAGCAGTTGTCCTTTACATGGTCTGTTTATTGCCATTTTTTTGCATGTTCATCCTCTTTGTTCAACACCAGCATATTTAAATGCCTTATCGGAAATGTCCTCCAACCTAAAGTACTGCCTCATGTCTCTAGCACAAGGAGACCCTGCAGTGGCCTTATGAAAAAACACACATTAGATAAACTTCTTTCATGATTAGTCATATAGGCTGTGGCCAAAAGTTCAATGACATTTGATTAATAATATGTATTAAATAAAGTGTATTTAAATGAAAACACAGAAAAAACAAGTTTGTGTATTGTTCAATTGTTTTAAATGCTGTGACCAGAGGCTCTAAGGAGCTTAATTCTATATTTATTTCAGGGGCAATTATTTGATACTTGCTAATAAAGTGTTCATAGTGACTTTCTAGAATATAGTAATTATTGTAAATAAGAAAAAGAGACTATATTTATAAATACAGGAAATTTAAAAACAGTGAACCAAATGTTACAATTTAATATTGAAATGTAAAATGAATATGATCTTATTGAGAAAATTTTAACAACCAGAAAAGATATACTTCATTCTTATTGATTATATATATATATCCTAGGAATTTAAAAAGATAACCAAATTTGAGTAAACAAAATGTTTATATGCTTTTAACAAATTATAAATAAAAGATAATTACACAATGTCAGTATTAAAATATTATTAATATCTGAGAATGGGAAATAAAACTGTGAACGACTATTGTCATCACTGCACTAATTTTCAGGCATATACCTAATAATTCCAACAGCCAATGAGAATTCTGCACTCATACTGTAAGAACCTTTATAAAACATGGCCTGAATTCTTGATTCATTCTAATTTTATGTGTCAAAACAAATCTTTGCTTTAACTTTGACCGATTGTCATGATTTTTGCAAACATCTACACATGTAGGCTGCCACCAAGTTCTCTAAATCTGTCCAATTTCACTTTGCCCCCCAAAATAGTTTTGACATTTCAGAAATATTTTGGTTATTTAGATCATCTATAAACACAGTGGTGCCATTAAGACTACTTCTGTGTTCAAATATTTCATGTATTTTCAAAGTAGAAGAGTGGTTACAAGAGGTTAGAGGAAGTAGTAGCACTATGTTATAGTCAAGAATAAGAAGTACAGTACTGTATAGTACTGTACAGTAGAGTGACTATAGGTAACAATTATAAACTGTACATTTCAGAAGTTTAGGAGCATATATTTTGAAAATTTTTACCATATAGAAAACTTTTACCATATAGTTTAACTTGATCTAAACATTTTACTAGCAGTGGAAGATTTTAATATACATATATTAAAACATCATATGTTACACCATTACTACATATATCCTGTAAGTATCTATATAGCTGTTAAAAATAAATTTAAATTAAAATCTTATTAAGAAACATGAATTGTTTATTTTTTGGATTCTTTTAGTTAATACCTTTGGGCTGCAGTTGATTGCAATTTAAAACAAAACTGTCAATAAACAGGAACAACTGTAGTGGTAGATTTTGTAATATTTACATATTAATGTTAGGAACATAACAGGCTTGTCATCTTTGTATTGGAAAAAGACAGGTAGATTCTAAATAAATATTTATTTAACACAATCATATCCTTTTTCTCATTGTTCAGGTATTTTCTGTCTTAATGTTATGTCAATAACTGTTGTTCATATTTCTGTGTTTTAATCTTACATCTTCAATCTGACAGCCACCCTTGATGTCAAGAGTTTTTATGTCTTATAGTAACACATTTAAAACATGTAGATCAACATTTATATTCTAAGTGTCATTGGGCCAGTTACTTTACAAGCCTGTATTTCTTCATTTTGCTTATCTGTTTTGATTATTCACTTGTCTTCCCTAGGATGTAAGCTGCTTACAGGTAGAAAAGAATGTTAGGTTACTTATGCTGGACAATGGATTAACTTTGTGATGCATGCTTATTATATAGAAACGAAACTGATGAATAGGTAATGGAAAGTAAATATGCAAAAAGCAAATGAAGATGTAGAATTTTTGTATTAAAAATACTGTTACAAGATATAGTATCCTAATTGAATAATTCTCTTTAAATGATTCCTTTCAAAAAGATTGCCTTTGATTTGTGTCTCTTGCATAAAAGTGACATATATATTTAAGTCTCAGTACTTTGTTTAAAGGAACTATAAACTATTTGGTATTTTATCATTCTTATCCAATTATTAGATAATAATAAAAACTACAGGTCAAGTCAGCTTTCAGTTTCAAACTGTCTTTATTGCAAAAAATTGAAGAACAACAATAGAAATATTTTTTAATTTCAAATGTTTATTCTATTATTAATAATTTTAAAAATATAAATGTAATTATTTTAATATTTAGTATACCACAAGAGTGATATGGGATTTCTAAAGTTGTCTGATATCTACCTTATGTTCATTTGTATTGTAGTTTGGGTACATTTTAATGTGTAAGATATTCTGGGAAATTTTTAAAAAATCATCTTAGAGAGGTTTACTTGTAGACATTGTGATTACAGTTTCTTAGAGAAAATACTCATTTAGATTTTAACATGTCTGTGTTTAATCCATTTTCTGTGACTTTTGAGAGGTAGTTGGACTCTGCTTAGCCATAAATCAAAGTAATCATCTTTTGGATTTTTAACTTATTTTTGAGGGGTCATTTTGGATATGTTATGCTAATCTGCTTGTCTGACTCATTTCTCTTAACTCTTGTTCATCATGAACTTTACTGAATACCAAGAAAATTTTTGACCTGTTTTGTTGCCACATCTAAGCAATATGCTTATCACTTAAATTGTCTGAGAAGATTTCATACTTTCAGTTAACACAACAGATTTATCCACTATTCAGAATTTCTCCAAAAAATGTCTCACACAGAGAAATAATTCAGATAATCCTTCCCATTTATTTGATAGTTTTATTAAAATAATTAAAGATTGTATCTTTGCAGAAGAAGGAGGGATGATGGATAGGGTAAAGGCAGCAGACAAAACTTTGCTACTTACCTTTCCTGTCTCAAATCCCTAAAAGTGATCAGGAAGCTCATGAGTGCAATGCATACACACACACACACACACACACACACACACACACACACACACACACACACAGAAACACACTTTTTCTTGTTGCCTTAGAATCTAAACTGAAAGAGCATTACTAATGAGAGTAGATGACAAAGGTCAGGACATGCTAATGTAAGATGGCTAACTGGGTCCTTATCAATCCTTTATCATCTCTCACTAATAGTCAGTGTACAATAGGGATACCTGTGCTGTGAGACTAACAAAGTGTAGGGAGATTATTCTTGACAGTGCTGATTCATATGTCCTCAGAAAAATGAAGGCTGAAAGTTGGAAAGAGAAACACCCCCAAAATCTGCCTATTCATAGTTTAATAAGTAGAGAAGAGTAATGGAGTGGCTTCCATTACATAGGATGTTCAGAAAAAAAAATTAGGCCCAAATCTCTATCATGTTGGTGTAGACTCCAACTTCCTTAATAAGACTCCTTAATTCATTTAGCATTATAATTTTGAAAGATATTAATACTATTGTATATATAAATAGTTTATTCATTTATCCTGAAGAAGATTATACTGAATGACTATGTCATAGTTTACCTACATATTGTTCAGGAATATTTTGCTTAAATTCTGAAAGTAAATTTATTATGAAAATTGATGAACACATGTTTATATGATTATGCTCTTTTAGTGAGTACCTAGGAATTGAATGAGTAGATTTTTTGTAGATTTATGGTTTACTTTTTAAGAAAGTACAGAACAGTTACACAAAATTGCTGTACCATTTTACATAGAAGAAGAAATACCTGATAGTTTCTATTTCATTTGTGTCAACATTCTCTGATGACTATGGTGTTTAGAGATAGGGCTTTTGGAAGTGAGTAGGATAGTAGTTAGTGTGGAGACTCTGATGAATACTGGTGTTTTTATTAAGAGAGAGAGAGAGAGAGAGAGAGAGAGAGAGAGAGAGAGAGAGAGAATATACACTCACTTGTGCACTTTGTCACTTTCTATTTGATGTTTTGCATTGCCTTAGGACTCCGTCAGCAAAAAGGCCATCACCAGATACAGGCATTTAGACTTGGACCTCCAGAATCATGAATCAAAATAAGCTTTTTTTTTATAAAATCATCTAGTCTCATGTAATTTGTTATAGTAATGAAAATGGAAGAATGTGGTCATTTTTTAAAAATGTACATATAGGTATTTATTATTTTTTAAAAAATAATTTCAACATTGATTTTTTGATATTTTGTTGAAGATCAGTTAGATGTGTATTTGTGGATATATTTATATATTCTATTCCATTTATCTCTATGTATATCTTTTAAATAATACTAAAATGTTTGATTATTTGGTTTTATATTAAATATAGCAATTACTTAGAAAAAAAATCTTCTCTTCATTTAAAATGATATGTTTGTAATTATGGCTCCTTTGCATTTTCATATAAATTTTCAAAATTATAAAAAAAATCAATTTCTATGAAATTTTCACTTGACATTGTAATTGGAATCTATAGGTCAATTTGGGAAAACTCATCATCATAATAACTGTAGTCTTACATATATCTCTCCATTTTATTCGGTAATATTTATTTTCTCCCAAGAATGTTATATAGATTTCAGTAAAAAGTTTTTTTACTTCTTTTGTTAGATATATTCTCATTCTATATTTTTAGTGCTATTGTAAATGAAAATGTCTCTGTACCTTCATTTTCCAACCATTTGTGCTGCTATTATATAAAAATACAATTGACCTTTATATATTAATATCGTATACAGCAACTTCCCAAAATTAATTTTAAATTTTAGTGGTTGTTTTGCACATTTACTTGATTTTTTATGCAAACAATCATATCTTCTGCAAACAGAGACAGTTTTACTTCTTTTTCCCCCATCTGTATTCTTTTCATTATTTTTTATTGCCTTATTTAATGGTATAGAACTTCAAATACAAAAATGAACAAAAGGGTGTAATGCAAGGATCCTTGACTTATTTCTAACCTTAGCTGAGATAAATTCAGAGTTTCATCATGGATAGAAGAGTGTACACTAGTACTTTTTTAAATGGTTAGTTGCATGTTAATATGAAAATTGCCTCAATTTTTAAAAAGCTCCACAATACATGTTAGATATATTAAACATGAAATACTAAACACAAGCAAATAATCAAAATGATTGCAGGAAGAAGGAAGAGAGAGACAAACAGAAGAACAAGGAAACAAATTATATCACAGTCGAAATAAATCCAAACATAAATGTATTAAGTGTTTGGGGTCTATATATTCTAGTAGGCAAATATTAACAGAATGAATAAAAAGCACCCACTTATTTGCTTCAAAAAATAGACAAGCTTTAAGCATAGAGAATAAGATAGTTTGAAAGACAGAGCATGCAAATTACCTATGTGCACAAAAAGCAAATATTGGACTGGTTGTTTATATCAGGTGCAAACAGACTTCAGCATAAAGCATATTTCCAATAGTTAAAGTTGGGTGGAAATGGTCAATTCGTCACAGAAGCAGAACTATTAATATCTATTTACCTGACAGCTGAGCTTTAAGAGCATACAAAGCTGAGGTCTCATACTTCCTGATTTCAAATTATGTTAGAACCTGTAGTGATCACAACAGTATGACACTGGCATAGAAACAGATTCAGAGACAAATGGAATGTAATGAAGAGTTTAGAAATAAATACATGCCTATATTGTGGTCAACCAGTTTTTGGAAATGCACCAAAAAATACCTGATGGAAAAGGGAGTTTAATAAATGGTGTTTGGGAAACTGAATGCTCACGTGATAAAGTTTGAATTTGAGCCCTCATGTAAACAGGACACACAATCTACTAAAAATTGATAAAGACTTTAAAGATGAGACTTTAAACTATAACATTTACATAAGAAATTCCAGGGAAAAACTACTTGATGTGGAACTTGGTAATGACTATTTGCATAAGACTCCTAAATCATAAACAACAAAGTGTAAAAAAATAAAAAATATAAGAAAAGAGAAACATATTAAAGATTCTGCTCAGTAAATAAAGAAAACAATCTGAAATGACAACTTATGGACTGAGAGTAAATATTTGCTAAGTATTTTTTACAAAAAAAGATAATATAGCAATAGATGAATAAATGAGGAACACATGCAAATATATAAAAAGGGTTAGACAAGCTCTAGAAAGAACAAAGGGATGAGAGGAGTAGGGAGGGGGCATGGGGGGTAAAAAAAGATGGTGGAATGAGATGGACATCATTACCCTAAAAAGATGGTGGAATGAGATGGACATCATTACCCTAAGTACATGTATGAAGACATGAGTGGTGTGAATATACTTTGTGTACAACCACAGATATGAAAAATTGTGCTCTATATGTTTAATACGAATTATAATGCATTCTGCTCTCATATATAACAAATTAGCATAAAAAATGGATTTTAAAAAAATGGAATATTATTCAGCTTTAGATAAGAAATCCCGCCCGCTGTTCATGACAACTTGGATGGACCTGGAGGACACTATGCTAATTGATATAAGCCAAACAGAAAAAAAACTATTCTGTATGATCTCATTTTCATAAATAAAATGCCCTGAAAGAAAGAGTTATAGAGTATAGTAGGTCAAGAGATGTAATTTTTGTTTCTATGACTTGAAAATTCCAAATGACTTCTCTTCAAGTTTGCTCTTTCTTTCTTCTGTCTGATGAAATCTCCTATTGAAAGATTCAAATAAACTTTTCCATCCATTTAGTGTATATTTCAGCTCCAGAATTTCTGTTTGATTCTTTTTGTTTTATCTTTTCTATTTCTGTTTGGATCTTCCGTTTTGCCCACAAATCACTCCTAATATTTTAAGGAAATTTTAAAATTGTATTCTCCTTTAGCCCACTGAGCATATTTTAGATGATTCATAAATCTTGGCCAATGAGTCCAAGGCCCATGTTTCTGTATGTTTTTTTGAGGGGGGTTAGGGACAGGGAGGTTACCAGAGATCTAACTCAGGGGTGCTTGACCACTGAGCCATGACTCAGTCCTATGTTGTATTTTATTTAGAGACAGAGTCTCACTGAGTTGCTTATTGCCTCGAATTAGCTGAGGCTGACTTTGAATGCACCATCCTCCTGTCTCAGCATACCGAGCTGCAGGGATTATAAGTGGGTGCCACTGGGCCCAGTAAGACCCATGCTTCTTTTTATTTTTCTTTTTTTAAAATTTTTTTTTAGTTGTAGTTGGACACATTACCTTTATTTTATTTTATTTTATTTATTTTTATATGGTGCTGAGGATTGAACCCAGAGTCTTGCACATGCTAGGTGAGCACTCTACCGCTGAGCCACAACCCCAGCCCCAGGCCCATGTTTCTTTAGGGTTCATTTTGGGAGCTTTAGTTTGGCCTTCTCAATGATTTGAGAAGTAAATATATAGCACAAAGTTCTATACATTATCAATCCTCTTTTTTTAGGAATTCATAAATTATATTTAGGCTTTGTTTATTGCCTACACATTCATTTTTGTTATAATGGCTATTATATCCATAATGGTGTCTTTAATTTGTAGTTCTTTTCTAATTTGTCTGTTAAAAAATTCAAGAAACATCAAACATTTGTCTACTTTTAGGTTTGGAGCATTGGAGATTAAACCCAGGGCCTCTTGCATGCTAGACAAGTAATCTACCATGGAATTTTATCCCAAACCTTCTATTTTTATTTTCATCCTTTTAATTTTTAACCTTTAAATTAATATTTATTATTGTTTTATACTCTTAGCTATTGTTAACCTAAATATTTCCAGATATTTATCAATAACTATTTCTTTCTAATCTGGCATCATTTTTCTTCTGATTATTGCAGACTCACTTGACAGAAATTACTTATATTTTGGCCTCCAAAGGTTTTTTAGTGGTATGTGGTTATGTTCTCTCTCTCTCTCTCTCTCTGCAGTACACGTGTTCGAATTCAGAGGCGTTCTACCACTGAGCTACATTCTCACCTCCTTTTATTTTAGTTTAAGACAGGTTCTCACTGAGTAGCTCAGGGTGACCTAGAACTTGCAATCTTCCTGCATTAGTTTCCCAAGTTGATGAGATTCCAGGCACGAATCATCACACCCTGATATGTTGTCTCTTTTAAATTTTAAATATTGCAATATAGGTACTATACAGATAATTTATATTATTGTTCTTCTAACCTGTGGCCTTCAATGTTGATATTGAGTACTTAGTGATTTTAAGTTTTAATTCCATTAAATTTAACCTGAATATTTTCTTGTTTATTTAACATTGTCAATCTTCATACTGAATATGTTCTTATTTCACATTTTGTTTTTATTATTCTTGTGGATTTCTTTTGATTTATTCTGTTTGGAAGTTTTCCAACTTTCTGAATATGTGAATTGAGATTATTTATTGATCCTGGAAATTTTTCCACTCTTGCATGTTGAAATATGGAAACGTACAAATTCCAGATTTATTATTATTTAAGTAGTCTAAATAGATGTAAAATAAATAAATTTTTCAATTATTCATCCTTGACTATAGGCCTCTATTTATTATTTTCTATATCTGTATCTCTATGTGTTCCATTCAGAAGTATCTGTTTACTAGTCATATTATCAGCTATGTTAATCTGCTGATTATACATTGAGTTTTCTTTTTAAATTCAATGTCTTAATTTTTTTAAAAAAAATTATTAATGCATTGTAGTTAGACATAACATTGGGTTCATTTTTTTAAGATAGTGAAGAGAGTGAGAATTTTTAATATTTATTTTTCAGTTTTCGGTGGACACAACATCTTTATTATTTTTATGTGGTGCTGAGGATCGAACCTGGCGCCCTGCGCATGCTGGGGGAGCACACTACCGCTTGAGACACATCCCCAGCTCAACATTGGGTTCATTTTTACATAAATTTGCAAGAATGGAATATAAATTTCATCGCCAATACTTCCCCTTTTGTTCTCTTCATCTTTCCCCTTAAGTTTTTTAACTAAATTTATTTTTTGGATTCTTCTGATCAATCCTAAATTGATAGCTTCTTCCATCTTCAGTCCTTCTTTTTCTTCTGGGTGTGACAATTGGTATAACTGAATGTTTTATGTTTTATTTTTCTATTTATATATCAATAAAAACTATGTACTTTTATGTCTAGAAAATATGTGTATATTCTCTGCTGAAAGTGTTAAGAAGAACAAAGAATAGATTCCTTGACACTTAAAGTGTCAAGGCTTCTTCCGTTGAAATCTAATTCCAGGGTAAGAATAAGGAATCTACCAGATAAAACTGAAACTTTGCTTTGCACTAGAAATTAAATAAAGGCACTGTGTATGAAAAGAGCATGTCTAGAGAATATAGTGTCATCTTGAAAAATATGAGGTCACTTAAGCATCAAAGTAAATAATGAAAGTAGTTTATTACAACTCATTTAGCAAAATAATTATCCATGAATTCATGTGCATATAAATCAATAAATAAAGCAAACACCCACTTAATATTTGTATTAATTTATGTAAATATGTCTCAATAAACAAGAGAGAGAGAGAATTGACAAAACACAATTTATTCCCAAAACAGTTTACTGAATTTTAAAATACACAACACAGACAATTCAACATACAGCTAAAATATATTTAGCTATCTCATGAAATCTCAAGCACAGCTTCCAAACTCATACTTTATCAGGCCCAGTCAGTTGTGATAAATGAGGTTGATATGGATGTCGGCCACTTCTCTCAAGCAAGCTGTCTCCTCCATTCCTCACCTATCTTTTTAAAATGTGCTTGTCATGTGAAATGATTTTGATAAGCAGGTACAACCTGCTTGTCAAACCATAGGCAAGCGCACATTCCACATCTACCTGGAGTAAATCATTCCTGAGAAGTGGAAAACAAGATGAAAATCTAGGAAGATATTCCCATCATTGCTGAGTTAGTTCACAGTTAGATCAGTTTCTGTTTAATTCTTTTGTTCTGTTTGTGAGTCCAGAAAGAATGTGAGAGAGGTTTTTTAATATTTTTTGTCATTGATTTTTGTTGGACATCACTGTCATTTTTCTTGAGGGTTGATTTGATAGAATTCTTGAGGTTTTATGAATTCATGAAAATGAATCCTTCAGAGAGATTTGATTATGCTTTTATTCCTATTGTTTTGGGAAGTATTTTAAGTATGGGATTACTTTTTCTTTCTGTGTTTCTTTTCTCACTTTTTTTTTTTTTTGAATGTGTGTTTTGTTTCTGTTCTTGCTTTTAGTTTTGTTCATCACTGGGCCTCAAAACCAGGGACCTCTGGATACCTCATGCATGCTAGGCAAGTGCTGCACCACTGAGCTGTATCTCCAGCCCTAGGTTATGAGTCTGAAGTTTTTCAAACTTGGAGTAAATTTAGCCTTAAAACACATTACAGGGTTTTACAGTACTCACAAATAACAACATCCTTCATGTTAAAAGAAAAAAAAAATTCTTCCTTCTAAAAATTTTTAATAGAATTTCACCTTTATTTTATTTATTTGTTTTTATGTGGTGCTGAAAAGCAAACCTAGTGCCTCACCCATGCTAGATAAGTGCTCTGTCACTGAGCTACAATCACAGCTGGCTAAAAGTTTTTAATCTCAAATTTTTTAGTGAATTGACATGGTCATTATCTATCTCTAGGTTCATGAGAATGTGAAAATGGTGAAAATATGTGGTTTTCATAGCTTGTATTTCAACTTTAGGAACTTCAGAAGCTTACAGTGCAGTCAATATATTTGTATGTAGCCTCTAAAACTGACAAACTTATGCATATAAACTTAAACTGTATACCCTCCAAGCATATATTTTATTTACACAAACAAACATGTATGCAGATTTATATATCTGTGTTGGAAAAGAGGTTATTCTTTGCATGATGTTAATGGAAATATACATTGTAAAAGTGGTTCTAGAAGGCAATTTTCCCTATGTACCAAAGTTATAAAAAGAAAATGTTTTGATCAAGACTTCACACATGGGCTGGGGATGTGGCTCAAGCAGTAGTGCAGTCGCCTGGCATGCGTGCGGCCCGGGTTCGATCCTCAGCACCCCATACAAACAAAGATGTTGTGTCCGCCAATAACTAAAAAATAAATATTAAAATTCTCTCTCTCTCCCTCTCTCACTCTCTCTTTTAAAACAAAAAAGACTTCACACATGTGAATTTATTATAAGGAAAAAAATAAGATCTTGAGAAATAGCTGGAAGAATGTTCACAAAGAATTTCAGAATTATGTGTAAATGGGAAAAAAGAAATAAAATAGGAATTTGCAACAACTTAAATATCAATGGAGTTAGTTATGGATGTGAATCATTGTGTACTATTATAATGTAATACTGTACATTTTATTTATTGTAATATTTGCAAATGACAAACATTTTCCTAAGTCTGTAAGTAATGACTAACATAATTCTCATAAAAATGCTATTAGGTAGCTGCTATTTTCACTTTATAGTTGAAGAAATTAAAGCATCAAATGTTTACAAATTTTCCCATTGCCACACATTGCTCTTATATGGTCAAAGCAACATTAAGATTTGGGTAAGCTTTTCAGCATTTTATATGCCTGAGCCCATGACTCTATACATTTCCCCTTGTTATTATCCTTTTACTATTATAGCTTTAAAATCTAAGCTTTTTGAGAATAACTAAAATTATACAGTTAAATTAAAATAAGACTCTATTTTATGTATATGTGTGTGAAAAGAAAAAAAACCTTAAAAGGGTACATACAGATTTAATCTTTGAATGACGGAATTGTGGGAGATATTTGAGGCTCTGTGCTTTTTGCACCCATCAATTTCTACAGTGAGAAAGCACAGTATTAATCGTTTAAAAAATAATCCTATGTAAATAAATGCAGGCAGTGAGTTATGATCTACAATTGAATAGGAAAACAAAGTAGAATCTTAATTAACTGAAGCTCAAATTATATAAGCTGTTATTGTTTCTTTATTTGTGTGGTTTGGTTCTGCAAAAACCTTTCTGAAGATAAAAACATTCAGAAAATTTTCCTCACTGGATTGTCTATCAATGTGGTTATTTCATTTAACAGAATTGCCAATACATGCATCTATATTATTGTGCTCTTAGCATTCACTCTACTGACGAAGTTTGTATAATGTCCAAAAGTATAGAAATTATACAATTTCTTTTAGTAACAAAAATTGTCATTGCAAAGGAATTAGGAAGTGTGCCTGCACAAGGATTTATAGTTATTAAAGTGAGAAAAGCATTGATATTAAACATTATGTAATACTAAGGCTTGATTCTGAACTAACCCTGACTCCTGCCAGAAAAAAGTACAGAATAACCCAAGGATGCACTTTTCCTAATGGACTTTAAGTCTACACTCTTTCATAAGGATGGAGGTGAATTACATGAGTCATGGTTAGTACTGTTTTAGAGTTAGAGTACAATCTCTAGTTTGTATAGCATGATTCAATTATCACATTACCTCATTATGTGATGAAGTTTACAATAACTTTATCTCTGAAATAAATATTCATGTTGTACAATGTAGGGAATTTTGATATGTGAAATATAATCATTAAAACTATCCAGTCAGGGGCTGGGGTTGTGGCTTGGTGGTAGAGTGCTTCCCTAGCATGCATGAGGCACTGGGTTCAATCCTCAGCACCACATAAATATAAAATAGAGGTATTGTGTCCATTGAAAACTAACTAACTAACTAAATATTTTTAAAAACACTATTCATCCACATAGAAATGACTTTTATTTCCCTCCAAATCATTGGATCAATTTTATTCTCAGTGATTTCTCTGTAGTATATTACTATAAGTGAAAAACCACTATATTAAGCTTCCAGCAGAATTCTTCTTAAGTAGTTACTTGGAAGAAGGGAATAATTATTATGCTACAGGTAATACCTCACTCTAGATTTGTAATGGCCCTATGTCACAAAGCAGCAATGTTCTGACAAAAGTGGTCCATGCAAAAGGGTGTGGATCTCTGTTTCTACAACCTGAAACCTGCTACACATGGGACTTACATGGAATCTAGTTTGTCAAAGTGAAATAAGGAAATATATAAATTTGAAATTAAAAGATGGATTTTCTGAAGCCAAAAGGAATGGAAATGAAAATATAAAGTCAACATAAAGTGAATAAATGGCATCAGAGTCTGTATTTTTTTCCAATGGTTTCTTTATTTGCTTGCTTTGAAACATCATAGCCATAGGAGAAACTTTCCTCAGAAATTTGTCTGGACATCTTCCTCTAAACAGTCAATAACAAAAATCAGAAAAAACACAGGAAGGTTCCCCCTGCTTCTGGACTACAGTTTACACTGGAGAACTCCATACATCATGATTCTATGGTGGGTTTGCCTCCATTTTGAAGCCAGGTTCTGAGATATAAAGATATTATCAAAAGGACATGAAACCAAGCAAAATTTTTTCAAATATTTCAGAATTATAGTGAAATAAAATACTCTTGAGCATCATAATAACATTTACTTAAGATGCAAAAGAATAAATATATAAAATTAATCTTAAAATTACAATACTATGTGCTTCAAATAAGACCATCATTATGAAAGGCAATCCACAGAGTAGAATAAAATATTTGTAAATAGTATCTGTGATAAAGTTTAGTATGAAGAATAT
The DNA here is from genome assembly GCF_052094955.1 of Ictidomys tridecemlineatus. Lineage (NCBI taxonomy): Eukaryota > Metazoa > Chordata > Mammalia > Rodentia > Sciuridae > Ictidomys > Ictidomys tridecemlineatus. Next base: position 57,563,840 of record NC_135487.1, read on the forward strand.
TATAGGGAATTTGCAACTCAACAACACATGTTCTAAAATCTGTAAAGAATGTGAAATTTACTTTTCAAAAGAAGATATACTGCCATTAATTACATGACAATATGATCAACTTTATTATCCATTGGGGAAATACAAATCAAACTCACAGTGTTATGTAATTTCATATCTCTCAGGATAGATATGCATTTTACATATTTACAAATATGCATAATTGCAAGTGTTGATAAGGGTGTGGAAAAGCTAAAATCCTAAAATATCAATAGCTGGAATATAAAGAGGTAAAATGGTCCTGGAAAAACAATTTGAGAGTTCTTTAAAATATCAGTGGTCTTCAAAATATTCTACTTTGAGGTACATACCCAAGAGAACTGAATATATAAATTCTCACAAAAGTTTGTTGCTGAGGGCCATTGCCAAGTAGGAATGATGCATCGAAATTTCCTTGCCAGCGTACCCCATGTTAAATGGACTTGCCTTGGACATTGCATATGTGTTTGAGAAAGGTGACCCTGCTCAAGGACGAGGGTGGATCCAGGTTTAAGGTGTATCCTGCAGGTTTGAGGTAGTATCCCGCTCCTTGGGTTTAGGGCGTTCCGGTTTAAGACAATCCGGGTTTAGGGAAGTTCCAGGTTGAAGGTTATTCCTGCTGGGAATAGGGCGTTCCTGCTGCCTGAGTTCCCGTTGAGTTCTCCTGGAATTCAGAAAGTATTTTGGGATGTGAATTGTGCGGGCAGAAGGGGGATTTCCCCAGAACATGTTTGTGTAGAGGCCGTGTGAGTTCTGGAATAAAGAATTGCTGTTTGAATCTACAAGGTGTGTGGTGGCTGTGATTCTGTGCCCAGCCAAGACTACGGCAGTTTGTATATGAATATTCAAGGCAGCATTATTCTTAGTAGCCACCAAATGGATATAACAGAAATGTCCCTCAACTGGTGAGTAGAGAAAAACAAATATGATATATCTATACAGTAGAATGTAACTCTGCAATGTAAAAACAAAAATGATAAATGCCACAACATCAATGAATATTGGCAATATTGTTTCTAAGTAAATGAACCATACACAAAAAAAAACCCCACATATTTTATGATGCTGATTATATTAGGTATCCAGAAGCATATATATGTTATTGCCATGGCTTGGTGACTGCTGATATGGAAGTTTTTTGAGAGGTGATGAAAATACTTTGAAGTTAGTTATTATGCTTTTACATCTTTATGACTCTACTAAAATTAAGTAATCTTGCACTTTAAAAAAGTTATATTTTGTGTAACTTAAACTATGTGTTATTGGTAAAGAAGTTAAAACACAGAACAAGTAACAAAGAAATATGTAAAAATTTTTTCATAAAAATTTCTGACCAATGTGAATTCATTTCAGATTTAAGATTCATAGATTTAGAGTTTGGCTTTGTTTTAGAGCAGGCAGATGTGACAGATAATATGAGGCTAAGGAAGAGACACTGATTAGTTATATTGCATAACAAATTGTATAACAGCTCAAAAGGAAATTTGAAAATTCTGTACAAAAAAGATTAAGGAATATTTATTATCTTACACAACTGATCAATCACAACTCTTTATTTAAAGAACTACTTTTAGATTCTGAAACAACATCTGGGAGCATAGAATAGACTTTGGGGTCTTTATTAGAGCTGCTTGCCATCAGCAAGCAAGTGAAAATCTGACAAGCAAACTCTATATGTCTACTTTGCTGATCTAAAAATCTAGCTCAAAATGGTATTGCTACTTAAGGTAAGAACCTATGGACAAACTGATTTCTTCTTATCTTTCAAAGATATTTCATTCAATGCTACCAGTGAATCAAAGATATGAACACTTTTGTTCTCCCATTTTATGGATGAAGAGAATGAGACATTCTGAGATTGAAAACTTGCTTAAATTACTTTCAGGGAAAAAATTAGCATTTCAAAGATCCAGATGAGTTTGCTCCTGATTCCTTACTCGTAATAGCAACACAATTGTTTCTCTAGATACCCAGTGGTTTAGAAATATTAGAACTGTAGAAAACCTCTCACCGAAACACTGGGCTGTGGGATCTATATAGACAGGGTGGTCCAGGTGAGAAACACAAAATTATCATCGATGGGTATCAGTCAGAGAAATTTACATATTCAAATTAAGATCCTAAGAACACAGGGGTAAAAACCGAAGCATCATGATCCCTAGAAGATTATAGGAACATTGAAGTTGGGTTAAGAAAAATAATATACAAAGGGCTAGTTCATAGTAAGTCAGCAACTTGTAAAATATTTTCCTCTAATAGTGAGTCAACAACTGTCATAAGCAAAAGCCTCTCTTCTCCTTTTCTCCTTCCTCCCCTCCCCTTCCCTTCCCTTATCTTGTCTTCTCTTCCTTCTTTCCTCCTTTCTTTTTCCCTTCCTCATTCCTCCTTTCTCTCCTTCATTTCCTTCTTTCCTTCTTTCTCACTGTTTATGGACAACCACGTCATTGGTCATATCTAAAACTACCAACCAAGCAGGTACAACAAATGTGGCCCATTTGGAAGGGGATGATGGACAGAAACTGTGCAAAAGGTAAACTTACAAGTGAGGAGACATCACAAAGGGGCAACTGCCAGCCCTGGAATAACAATTTAGGGTTTCATTTTAAATACATAAGCCCTAGATCCCTATTGGCACCAGAAAATCCAACTACCAGTTTTGCTTACTAAATACTTCTTTAACATCTGATTGTCAACAAGGACTGCAGTGACTGGTTCATGTGCCACAGAAATCATAATCATAGGTTTGTATTTAATTAGAATATCTTCCAGCTTTCAATTCCACAGCCTCGTTTTGATATTAATATAATATCATCAACTTTTCTGGCAGAAAACTTCTGAGGAAATTATTAAAAACTTGTATAATTTTTAAGAAAGGGAATTTTCCTCATCAAATACTTACCCTTTTTGGGTTGCCTTAAACTTTACACTGTAGAATTACATTTGGCTGCTCCAAATTTTCACAAAATTGGACTTACAATTTTGAGTGTACTATAATTATCACCACCCTGGGCATTCCTAACAATGTAGTACCCTAGTATAGCTAACTGACTCTCTAACTCTTGCCTTGAGATAAAGGGTATGATCTCATGGGCTCAACTTTTTCCTCAACGATTCTAGTAAGCTATGATATCATTTCTCTTGCTAATAGCCAAAACTCTCATGAGACCACTTTTCATTAGTCAGTTTCAAGGGATTCTGCCAATTTCATGAGATGAGCTGGTTTGATACAAACAAAACACATGCTGCTTTGCTTTCACCTGCTAAAGTTCCTGGGCTGGTGAAAATTAGGTCTTCCCAAGAAATGTGCCATACTTTGCTAATTCCATGCATTTGATAACCAAAGGTATTTAAGGTCTCTGAAAAAAGTCAAAATTTTGTTTATACCCCCAAATCAGACAATTGTATGAGTCACAGACAATAAAAAAGCATAAATCTAATTATGACCCATTTTTTACTATGATGTTTTTCATCTAAAACTTAGCTTGGTTACTTTTTATTCATATTATTACATCAATGCTGTGGCAGGGCACCATTCAGGGAACTTATGTGCATGAGGTTGGTATCAGCAATTTAATTATTGCATTCAAAATTTGGAAATAATAAAATTATGTCCATGTGCTTTTATGAGGTTAGCAATTTGTGTAAAGTGATCATTACTATGTTGCAGTTAACAACTCTTATCCTTTAAAAACTATCTCATTTAATATCGTTTAATGAGCCACTAAATATATTCAAGGGTTCATTAGAATCATTTAAATGTTCTGAAAAACATAAATGTGAAGTACACACAGCTGAAGACGGTTCAGCGCAGTTCATAAGACATAAAATGCAACATGAGCTGCAGCTCAACTCCAAGCTTTACTCCGGAGAAACGTCAAGGTTTTTGTTAGTCTTCTCTTCCAGCCCTGTTTTCCTCCAAATCTCCTTAAAGGGAACACACACTGTCCTTACCATTTATTCTATAAGCAGAAAATGTATCTATTACCTGTAGAAAATTCTGGAGAAGATTTACCTACTATTTCTTTTTGTCCTGGATTTCTTGTACTTGGGTCAGATAAAAATAAAAATAATTTTATGTGTGAATCAAACTTCTCTGATTTCCCTTTTAAGAAAGCCTCACATTCTTCAGTATAGGCTGAGCTAATGCATCGCCCCAAAAAAGCAATATCAGATTGCATGTGAAATCTTTTCCTTCTTGGCTGTGATCAGTCAGGGACAGACATTTTCTCAATTTGAGCCTGGAGGTATTTCTAACAAAGAGATCCATGTTTGTTTGCTGTTCTCTTCAAAGGGAGAATGAATTTGCTTCAAGAGGAGAATATTACTGTTGTCAATTTAGAATGCTCAAAATGTATGTGCCAAGAAAACCCATAAAATGCCATATGCCTTCACCCCTAAAATTATGATAATAAAAATGCTAATAATATGTCTATTCTGCATAATTTAAATGCCTCAATTTCCCTATATGCAAGAAATAAGTGGGCAAATTTATCTCACATCTTGGCCAGGGGCATTGTGAGGAATTAATTTCAGATAAATTTTTCTTTTCTTTAGATGAAATTTTCTAGGACTCTAGTAATAAGAATTATGTTATAAGACAGTCTTTATATTCCAGACAGGCTGCACTTTGGAAATTTGTACTCTTTGAATTTTAAAATGATTATTTATGTCAAAACTTTTTCTAGTTGCCTTTGATAAGCATCATAAATACAATGAATTACTTGTACTTTCTTTTTTAAAACTGACTTTGAATCTTTAAGCAGAGTTTCTTTGTCACAACAGACTTCTTTTTCCTTGCAGAGAACATGGTGATGTCTACTACAGCTTCCTGCAGGAACTAAAATACCCCACATAGCTTCACATGATCAACATAGTAACAGTGTTGCTTGTGACCCACAGCTTGTTTACTTAACTCAGAAGCATGTTCACCTCTCTCCCCCCAGATATTGGTTGATATTTAGCTTCTGTGGCTTTTTCAATATCTCTAAATCAGGTCATTTTGGGTGTTTGGGTTGAGATGGTAGCCAGCCAGTGCTTTCTTAGTTATCCACAGAAAACACAGCAAGGAAAGGAAAGATATGGCAGCAATAGAAACTCCGAAAATTTGGTGTAAATCTATCAGACCTAAACCATATGTGTAATAACCAAAGCATGATGATATGGAATATCAGAAGAAAGCAGGAAATCAGTGGATTAGGGCCTAGCGTCATGTTTTTCTTTAACTGAGGTGTGCATTATTTGCTTACCTGAGGGGAAGTAGCCACACTTCATACTATACTAGATCTGCTCCCTGAGGCAGGTGGACATTATATGGCAGTATGTATAAACGTGGCTGTATAACCAATGTGATCCTGCAATCTGTACACGTGGTAAAAATAAGAATTCATAACCCACTTGAATCAAATGTATGAAGTATGATATGTCAAGATCATTGTAATGTTTTGAGCAACCAATAAATAAAAAAAAGACATTAAATAAAAGAAATCTACTACAAAAGAAAAAAAATGACTTCATTTGGGTCTGAGGTTGCAGCTCAGTGGAAGAGCACTTGCCTAGTGTGTGTGAGATACTGAGTTCCATTCTCAGCCCTGAATATGAATCAATGAATAAAATAAAAAGTCCATGAACGTCTTTAAAAAAAAAAAAAAAAGAATGACTTCATTTTCCTATTGCCCCCATTGGTATTTCTCTTTGTCCGCATCACTTATCAAATAAATATCTCAGCAGTGTTACTAGGAGGAGGAGTGGGAAAGCAGTAGAGCGCTACATCCTGGGATGTAGAATCAGTAACAGAAAATGGGTGGAACAGAGCCCTCTGGGTGTGTAGTTTTATTGGATTGTTTTCATGCAAGAGAAGAACTACAGACTGCTTCAAATTGTCTGGAAAAAGTGTCCTCCTCAGAGACTGAAGAAAAGGAATGGTGAGCAGACAATCTTCCCTCCATCCAGCAGAGCCATACTAGATGAATGACTGCTAGATATTGCAAATGTGTCTTTGATCTAAAGCAAAATACAAGTGAGCAAAATATAGTGGAAAAAAGAGACTTCTAACAGCCACTAGACTTTTGCTTCTCCATGTGTGCCCCATGAACGACCTACATCACGCGTATTTGGAAGTTTGTTAAATGAATGAATTTCCCAGCCTTTCCCCACAGTCCTCAGCTTTGTTCTGTTAACAACCCTGCAATTTCACTGACTTACAGAAAAAAACAAAAACAAAACCACTCTTTTCTGCTCAGGATCATTGGGGTTTTGCTCAACATGTATTCTTGTTATTGGATATTGATTGAAGGAACAGTCTCTCCTTGGGATATAAGGTTCTCTAGACAGAGAGCAGTGTCAAAAGATACTTTTTATTGAAACCCATCCTTGGATACCATGTGATACATAGATTACATTCTGTTGCCCAAAGGAAGACACTGATAGGAATGTACTAGAAACCACAAAGCAATGGGTGAAAATGTTTATCCCTTCACAAGGAAGAATAAATGTTGTGAGAAATACCACCAACTCCTTTAATCCCAGAGAATACTTTTCAATAGATCAGGTAAAGCCTGTGATTTGCTTTTGTCAGTCCTCCTATGTCTTACAGATAGATATTTGAGAATCACTGAGATATGTGAATAATAGCAAGTTTTATGAACTTTCTTACATTATGCAATGTGGGTCATGTTCAATAATCATACTGAAATCAAATTTTATGAGAACTATTTACCTAAGGTACATATTAGAAACATTTGTATGTTTATACGATTAAATGGAGTCTGTTTAAAGTTAGATAAATGATAGTAAGACCTTACCTGCTATTAATAGGAAGTCAATTATAAAATAAGCAGACATGAAATGTTCTTAAAGGGATAAATATGCAATACTAAATATTTCATCTAAATTAGAAATATTGATAAACATAATTAACAATTCATAGTATTAAATCCACAATATGGAGAAATTAGCCTTAATATAGAAGAATAAAAAGAAGATGAAAAGGATACAGAAGAAGATGATAGATATATAAGAAAGAAGATGGGAATTCAATATTGAGATAACCAATGTCTCACACAAGAGAGGAAAACACAATGAATGAAATTATTTGTTTGTTTTTTTATTTATTTATTTATTCTAATTAATTATACATGACAGCAGAATGCTCTTTGTTCATTGTATACAAATGGAACACAATTTTTCACTTCTCTGGTTGTACACAAAGTAGGATCATACTATTCATGTAATCATATATGTACCTAGAATAATGATGTCCATCTCATTCCACCATTTTTCCTATTCCCTATTTATACTATTAAATGGAGTCTGTTTAAGGTTAGATAATGATAATAAGACACACTTTATTCTGATATTAATAGGAAGTTGATTATAAAATAAGCAGACATGAAATGGTCTTAAAGAGATAAATACTTACCTTATCCCTTTAGTCAATCTAAAAGTTCTTCCACTAATCCCATGCCCCCATTCCCCACATTATGAAGTAGCATCCACTTATCTGACAAAACATTCTGCATTTGTTTTTAGGAATTATCTTATTTCACTTAGCATAATATTCTCTAACTTTATCCATTAACCTGCAAATGCCATAGTTTTATTCCATTTTATTGCTGAGTAATATTCCATTGTGTATATATACCACTGTTTCTTTATTCATTCATCTACTAAAGAGCATCTAGGTTGGTTCCATAGTTCAGCTATTATGAGTTGTGCTGCTATAAACATCACCGTAGCTACATCACTGTAGTATGCTGATTTTAAGTACTTTGAGTATATACAAGGAGTGGGATAGCTGGGTTAAACAATGGTTTCATTCCAAATATTCTAAGGAATCTCCATACTGCTATCCATATTGGCTGCACAAATTTGGAGTCCCACCAGCAATGTATGAATGTGTCTTTTCCCCCTTGTCCTCGCCAACACTTATTGTTGCTTGTATTCTTGATACCTGCCATTCTGATTGGAGTGAAATGAAATCTTAGAGTAGTTTTGATTTGCATTTCTCTAATTACTAGAGATGTTAAATATAGAAAAAGCAATCATGAAATTCACTTGGAAAAATAAGAGACACAGAATAGACAAAAGTAATCGTTAGCAAGAAAGCAGAAGACATCACAATACCAGAACTTAAACTTTACTACAAAGCTATAGTAACAAAAATCTCATGGTATTGGCACCACAATAGACTTGTAGACCCATGGTATAGAATAGAAAACACAGAGATAAACCCACATAAGTACAGTTATCTCATACTAGACAAAGGTGCAAAAAACACACATTGGAGAAAAGATAGCCTCTTCAACAAATTGTGCTATAAAAACTAGAAATCCATATGCAGCAAGATGAAATGCATAAAACTCAACTCCAAGTGGATCAATAGCCTAAGAGTTAGATCAGAGACCCTATGACTAATAGAAGAAAGAGTGGGCCCAAATATTCATCAGGTCGGATTAGGCCCCAACTTTCTTAACAAGACTCCTAAAGAGCAAAAATAAAATCAATAATCAATAAATGGGAAGGATTAAAACTAAAAGCTTCTCTCAGCAAAAAAAAAAAGAAAAGAAAAGAAACAAACAAACAACAACAAAAAAAACAATCAATGAGATGAAGAGAAAACCTACATTCTGAGAGCAAATTTTTGTCACACTCATTTCAGATAGAGAACTAATCTCCAGGATATAAAAAGAACTCCAAAAATTTAACACCAAAGAAACAAACAACCCTATCAATAACGAGGCCGAGGAACTGTACAGACACTTATCAGAAGAAGATATGTAATGAAATAGTTTTTTTTTGTAAACAAAGAACATAACTTCCTGGAGAGTAGAAGAAAGCAAATAAATGAGTTCGAAAATTTAAAAACAACATTGAGTACCAGACAAGTCATATTGTTGAAATGATTCAATGTAAACAATGTCCTATATAAACATGTATAGATATATTTGTAAACATACATACATATATAATATATATTAATATATATGCATGTATATAATACATATACTTGTATACATTATATATACGAATATATTTTATATATGCATACTATATATATACATACATATATACATATATGAACGATATTGAGACTGTAAATACAGTCTGAATTTAAGGCAATGCTCTCAAATATCAAGGATAAAAGATACATTTTTCAATACTTAATTTAACATTATGGCTTCACACTTCTGCTGTACTCTGAGAACTGTAAGCTGATAGAGCAATGTTTACAGATATTTGAAGGAAAATGTTGAAATCTTAGATTGCTATTATCTAGCCAATTCATCTCTCTTGTCTAAAAACAATAAAATGACATTCTCATATTTCTAAAACTCAAAAACAATACGTATCATCTATATTTTTCCTAAAGTGTTCCAGAGAGAAAACTTTTTTAAATATGCTAGAACTAATTATTTTTAAAAAGTTATACAATGAAAAATTGTCTGGATTTAAAAATAACACAACATGGTGAGAAAAAAAGTGACATTTGGTAAAGAGACCATGAGAAGAAATAAAAGCAGGTTATATACTCATCATTTGACAATACTACTTTCCATACATATTTTTTTAAAAGAGAGAGAGAGAGAGAGATAATTTTAATATCCATTTTTTTTTTTTTTTTAGTTTTTGGTGGACACAACATCTTTTTTGTGGTGCTTAGGATTGAACCCAGGCCACACACATGCCAGGAGAGTGTGATACTGCTTGAGCCACATCCCCAGCCCCTTTCCATACATCTTAAACACTCAACAATATAATTAGAAAAATATAATTATAGTACATTTAAATGATATAATATTTGAAAGCATAGTTTAAAAACTGGTTTTAATTAAAAGGAAGATAAACAAATTAGTTTGTAGATTAAACTTCTCTCCATATTAAGTCCTAAAATACCTAATTAATAAACTTGTTGGTAGAAACAAAATATGTTGTTTGACACATACAATAATTACAAATGTAATGGTTTCAAAGCTTTGCTTTATTTCTTTATTTTCATTGTTTCTCTTTTTTAATAAAATGATTCATGAAAATGTATCTATATGTCCAACTGTATCATGCATACTTTTTATCCTAAATGATCATCAAGATATGCTTAATCCAAGTCTAATCTATGGCTTCTTACTTTTTAAAATGCTAGATGAAGATGTATTTGATTTTAGTATGCACACCTTCTGTTGATACCTACATATCCCATTGAAGCACTGGCTACTCAACCATTTTCCATGGCTCTACCATTACAGCCAGCTACTATTTTCCCACAGATTTAGTCAGCTACCATGGAAAAATAATGAAAGTGTGTTTTTATTAAATGAATTTTTCAAGTAAATAAATTTTCAGTTGAAATGTAAAAAAAAAAAAAACAACGGGATTTTATACTATTCTTACAAACCTTCAAAGGAAATTAAACGATACAGATGCAGATTGATTCACTAATGCATTCAGAATTGCCATTTAAAAAGAACTCTGGCTTCTAGAAGAGTTGACTTACAATAAGAAACAGAATTTGACTTGCCAAAGGCCCTGGACACAATATTAATTTTTAATGTTTGATTAGACATTTTGTGTGAAAGACAAATAAAAGGGAATGATCTTAAAATTAATAAAGTCTATTATTATCATCTATCACTCAAATAACCAGCCTATCAAAATAAAATGCATTTGGAAACTCCATATTATTATATTAATTCACTAATCCTACCCAAATTATAATACTTCTCTTCTCTCAAACTTTTTCTTAGTTCTCTGCTTGTATTTCTAATTAAACATTTTACTATATAGACTAGGTTTGATTTTTGTTTCTGTATACATAATGTATTTAGGTAACTAAATATAATTCTGTCTTTATTTATCCTTCATCTCCATTAATTTCCCAAACATGAATTTCTAATCTTATCCCCTTAAATTTCAGAAAAGAATATCTAACTGCCTTTTTGACTTTTATCTATCTGTCATTTATTCATCCATCTGTATATCTATGGTCTATTTACAATCTAAGAGTTATTTAAAAAGTAACTCAGAAGTCTTCAATTCCTTACTGTTCCAAAAGTTTCTCTTACACCATGCTTCCATACCACAGAAAATGATTCACTTGATCAAACAAACAAAAATCTTAATGCCATCATTGATTTCTCTTTACTTTTTAAACTTGACATATCCAAATAATTGGCACATTCTGTTCTAACTTCAAATTTATTTTATTCCATCAACACCTTACCATTTCCAGATCTACCATTTGAGTCAGGTCAATATCCTCTCTCCCCTAGATATCTGCAGTAGTCTCTTTCTGTATCTTTCTGTTTCTAGTTTTGCCAGCTGTAAATCCATTCTCCATAAGAAGCCAAAGTGATTTTTTAAAAATTGGACAATTTCCTCTTTATTCTTGCTACAACATACATTTTATGCCATATTTGTTTGCTTAGAGATAGTGCTTTGTCTTCAAAGTCATGTGAAGTCCATTCCTAACACATTAAAAATGCTGGACTAATCTGGACAAATGTCTTACTGTATGGCTCCAATCTGCTCACAGAAATTAGAATAGGAAAATAATCCTGAGTTCATATTATTTGTTCTGAGTTACTAAGAGAGAATAAGGTTCCTTTTCCAAGAACATTTCAGTCACATCTGGGATTACTAATCACAATTTGTTTGCATTTAAGATCTGTGGTAGACATTAGTGTTATTCATTAAGCAATTTTGGTTTCTTATTACCCAAATGAATTCCTAAGACCTTCTGTTTGGGTAGAACTATATGAAAAACTTGGCCAATTAATTTGAATGGAAATGACACATGTCATATTTGACCATAATATTTAGTTGCTGGAGTGAAACCCTCTGTAGCTCTCTTTCCCTCGGTAGCAGATACCCTAGTCTCTGACAAATACCTTGTCTGAATGTGTATGTTGAGTGTGAATACATCAATGTATAAAAGACACTGGAAAAACACTTATCAAGTGCTCTCATGAGTAATTGCTGAGCTGGAAAATTGAAGGAATATTTCTCTTACTCTACTGGTCAGAATTTCACTAATTTTACATGGTTGTAGCATCCTTTTCATTAAAACTTATAATTTACTTGAAATATAAATATGTATATGTATGTTTTCTCAATATATTTGGAACTGCACAACTTGATAAACTAAATAAAAATCAAGCAATTTATATCCATCATACATATTAAAAGAAGAAAATTCTCCTACATAACCACAATAGAATTATTGAAACCTAGAAAATTTAATTCTACTATCTAGAATAATTCTACTGTCTAGTCCATAGCCCACATTCAAATTTCACCAATTACCCCAGCAATCTTCTTAATAGATACATGTTCCATCTCCCCAAATCCAATTCATATCTGCACCTTTCATTTCATTATCATCATTGCTTTCCCATATTTTGCAGTACTTCTTTAGCTTTTCTTTATCTTTTCATAATATTGATATTTTTATTTTTTAAATAAATTTTATTTTATTATTTAAGTTAAATACCAATGTTATAGGATATGTTTATATATAAGTAGTAAAAAAAAGGTTACTAGAGTGAAGAAAATTAACATATCAACTCACATCATCATGCATTTTTTTGGTAGTGGAGCAACTAAAATCTACTTATTTAGAATGTATGCCAAACACAGTACAATCCTATTACTTCTAGTGCTCATGCTATATATTATATCTCTGAACTTTTTCCTCCTATATACTTTTCTCCATTTTCATGGCACCACTCACCATAACAGATTTTATTATCTGTCTCTCTCATTTGACATTTTTTTAGATTCTACACATACAAAGACCAGTATGTTCAAATTTATTTCGGGGCTCTACAATACAAATTAGAGAGCCCCGAAATAAATTTGAATATACAATTTTGACAGGAATATGAAAAGGAAACAATGGAGATAGTCTTTTCATTTAATTTTGCTGAGAACTGAAACTGAATTCTGCAGGTGAAAGAATGAAATCAGATTTTTAGATACACAAATTTGGTACACAAAAATCTACCCCAAATAGAGAAAAAGACTTATTCAAAACATTAGAAACATAAAAATTATAGAAGAGAATATGAGGAAAGGTCCTAGACATTGGCCTTAATAATAATTTTTTAAAATATAATACCAAAACTAAAGCCACAAAAGCAAAAATAAATAAATGGAACTACATCAATGAAAACACTTTTGCTCAGCCAAGGAAACAATCAAGTAGGTGAAATACTACTCTAGCGGCCTACAGATTGTCTAAAATATCTTCAAACAATATATATGATTAGGGGTTAATATCCAAAATTTAAAAAAACTCATATAACTCAATAATAGAACAACAAATAACTTGAATAAAATATTTGCAAAAGACATAAGTAGACAATTTCTCCAAAGAAGACATAAAATTGGCCTACTGATATATGAAAAGATGCCCAGTATCATTTATTATCAACGACTTGCAGATCAAAACCACTGTGAGGTATGACATCATGGTTGTTAAGATGGATATTTTAAAACAATAACAGATGGTGATGTGGAGAAAAGAGAATTCTTGTATGACCAGAATGTAAGATGATATGGAGGTTTCTAAATAAATTAAAAATAGTGCATCCACATGCCTCAGAAATCTCTCCTCTGGGCACAAGAAATAAAATCACCACCTTATAAAGATACTTGTACTCTCCTATTTATTGCAACATTATTCACAGTCACCAAGATATGGAAATAATCTGTCAATGAACAAATAAAGAAGCTGTGAAATATGCATATGTATAATTGAATATATATGTATATATTAATATATGCATATATGTGAATTTATGTATATATACATGTATATGATTATTATATGAATATATGTACATAAATATGAATATTTTTCCACCAAAAAAATGATGGAGATCTTGCCATTGGCAATTAAAGAATGAATCTATAGGAAATGTTGAGAAGTGAAATAAGGCTGAAACAAAGAGGAAAATAATACTCTTATATGTAGAATATTTTAAAAATTATGTTAATTTTACCTTAATAAACACCCTCATGGAAACATCCAGAAGTATATTTGAGCAAATATTTAGGCACCATGGCCCAGCCTAGTAGGAACATAAAATTAAACTTCACAAAGTTGTTAAGTTTGTCTAAGGAATCACTCCTTTATCATCTCTGAGTTGGACCAGGAAGGAATACATGTAACTAAAGTCAAGTCTACAAAAATTCTTTCTCAAGAACTTAATATGGATATCAGAATATTTTCAGTATCTTTCCTTGTGGGTTCACAAACTGTGAAAGCTTATCAAATCTAGGATCCATCTTTGGCACCCTATAAGAATGAAGTCAATTTATCTAGCACGATCTACAATTTTCTGACAATATTATTTAGGCTGCTAGATGTAGATTTTCCTTAAGCCACTGAATTTTTAAGATTTTTTTTTAATCACAGCATAAGCCAAAACACCAATTTATAACCCTTCACCTCTTTGTAGACTTTTTAGCATTGAGTTTCTCTGATTTGACATCATCAAAAAAGTTTAAATAAAATTTTGAGTTATTCTAACTATTTCTACCTTAATAAAGGCATGATAGAACTCTAAGTCAGAATCTGTGTAGGTACTGTAGAATAAAATTTCAGATACCATTAAAAGTTCTTGTCCTACACCTATAATCCTTAGTAAGATGAAAAAAAAAAGAATATTGTCATAAAATAACTGCCACACATATAGTATCAAGAAAAAATATAATCTACCATTTGTTTCTGTTGGTACATGGAAAACACTATGAAATATATCTATTGAAAAACTATAGCTTATTAATGCTTTTTTACCACATAAAGTGTTGATCATTTTAATCAAAGAGCAGGGGTATATTTGCATTTACATATTTAGTAGCAAATATTATTGAGGAAACTACTATATTGTAACTTGTCACAGAAACCTAATTGTAACAGAAGAGCAACCATTGCTACCTGCAGAGTTTGAGAATTGAAATATAATATACTGACTGTGTCTGATGATTTAGAAAACAATAGGTCAGTATTTGCCAGTCATTAAAAATAAGACATGTAAAGCACAGCATCATGCAAGAATCACTATATAAAACCTGATAAAACAAAACTCTAAATATTATAAGCAAATTGAGGAAGGTAAGTTGTAGACTATTGATAATTATAATAGCAGTATTGTCAAGAAAAACAATAAAACACCTTTTGATTATTCAATATTATTCTAACATATATTTTCACGTTTGGTTCTCACAATAACTGTGTTACATAGACACTAAAATTTTTTGAAAAACTTAAAAAAATAAAGCTGACCCCTTTTTCCCCACATATAATTCCATATTACTCTTATTGACACCCTGGAGAACATTCTAGCCTCAGTCTACAGTTAGGCTTTAAAGAACTCCTCACAATTGCTGCTACTGCCTTGAGTCAACCATATGGTTATTCCTGCTCCATTTCTTGCTGTATAGTGGGACATCTATTTTGTGTCACCAAGTCCTTCACTCTTTCCTCACTTGCTCGTTATGCAAGGTGTAATGTAGAAAACTGTCCACTGTCAGGACAATGCCTGTTTCTTGACTTAGGGACTAAACTCCAGCCCCCCATTCAGGGTCCTGAAGTCAAATCTGATCAAAACCCACAACATAATAGTTTGAAACATGTAATATAGAGTTATAATGAACTTGATTTGATATTAGACAAGTCAACACTGAGTGTATCCATTTTCTCATTCATAAAATGAACAATTAGTATTTGCCTCACTTTTAAAAAATGAGATAATGCTACTATTGTGCTGAGTGTAATGCCTGATAAAACAACAACTCCTGACACAGCAACAATTTCTCTTTTCCATCCTCTATCTATGTACTGACCACATAGTTTAAGTGTCAATGTTTCAACCAGTTCGGTGGCTTATTCCCTTCTGTTATCACAATTGCTCAATTATGTTTGCTTGCATTTTGTCTCAATGAATTGCCTTTCATTAATACCATGTGTTTCCACATCAATCCAACCCAGTGATGTGTCTTATTCTAGCTGCTGTGGAATATTCCAGAGATTATTTCATAGAGATATATAGACAGTATAAATAAGAATTACAAAAGTGTTTTAATACAATGTTCCTCCACATAGAAACATGTATATTAACCCATACATAGTAGTTATCGTTTACATATAACTCATGTGTGACAAAATTCAGGAAGATTTAGAGGTAAAATGATTGGGTTAGGAGAGACTTAACCTAATCAATGTGCTAATCCTCTGAAAAGGATTAATTGGCTGATAATGACAGAATGGTAGCTAGATGAATAGAGATATGCTCCTGGGTTTTCTGTTTTGTACTCGGTGAGGAGAGTTCTCTCTCTGCTTCCTGGTGCCATATCCTAAGCTGCTTTCTTCTGCCAAAATGCTCTGCCTCATGTTGAGCCCCAAGGAATGGAGCTATCTATTTATGAACAGAGACCTTTGAAACCCTGAGCTCCAAATAAACTTTTATTTCTTTAATTCTTCTTGTCAGGTCATTGGGTCACAGCAATGAAAAGGCTGACAATGTGTAATAAGAATTGTAACGCATTCTGCTGTCATATATAAATAAAAAAAGAATTTGATAATAATTAGTTAATTCTCCTTTCTATTTAATCAATTCTCTAATAAAAAATGCTAAATTTTTGAAAAAAAAATTGAATACAAATGGGTCATAAACTTTTAATCAGAGAATAATTTTATCTTTATTATTCAATCTTCATAATTTTTTGAAATACATGAGAGTGGAATGCATCACAATTTTTGTTACACATATAGAACAATTTTTCATACCTCTGTTTGTATATGAAGTGTGTTCACACCAATTCATGTCTTCATAAATGTACTGTGGATAATGATGTCGATCACATTCCACCAGGCTTGCTAATCCCTTGCCTCTCCCTTTCCCTCCCACCCCTCTTCCCTATCTAGAACTCATCTAATCCTCCCATGCTCCTCCTTCCTACTCCACTTTGAGTCAGCCTCCTTATATCTGAGAAACATTCTTCGGCATTTGTTTTTTTTGTTATTGTCTAACTTCACTTAGCATTATTTTCTCCAACACCATCCATTTACCTGCTAATGCCATGATTTTATTCTCTTTAATGCTGAATTATATCCCATTGTGTATATATACCACATTTTCTTTATCCATTCACCCACTGAAGGGCATCTAGGTTGGCTCCACAGTTTAGTTAATGTGAGTTGCACTGCTATAAACATTGATGTGACTGTGTCCCTGTAGTATGCTGTTTATGAGTCCTTTGGGTATAATCCGAGGAGAGGGATAGCTGGGTCAAATGGTGGTTCCATTCCCAGATTTCCAAGGAATCTCCATACTGCTCTCCATATTGGCTGCACAAATTTGCTGTCCCACCAGCAATGTATGAGTGTGTCTTTTCCCCACATCCTTGCCAACACTTGTTGTAGTTTGTCTTCATAATTGCTGCCATTCTGACTGGAGTGAGATGGCATCTTAGAGTAGTTTTGATTTGCATTTCTCTAATTGCTAGAGATGATGAACATTTTTTCATATATTTGTTGATTGATTGAATATCTTCTTCTGAGAAATGTCTGTTCATGTCCTTGGCACATTTTTTGATTGGGTTATTTGTTTTTTTGGTGTTTAGCTTTTTGAGTTCTTTATATACCCTAGACATTAGTGCTCTATCTGATGTGTGAGGGGTAAAAATTTGCTCCCAAGATGTAGGCTCTCTATTCACCTCACAGATTGTTTCTTTTACTAAGAAACCTTTTAGTTTGGGTCCATCTCATTTATTGAATCTTGGTTTTAATTCTTGCGCTATAGGAGTCTTATTGAGGAAGTTGGGGCCTAATCCCTCATGATGGAGATTAGCGCCTAATTTTTCTTCGATTAGACACAGAGTCTCTGGTTGTATTTCTAAGTCCTTGATCCATTTTGAGTTGAGTTCTGTGCATGGTGAGAGATAGGTGTTTAATTTCATTTTGTTGCTTATGGATTTCCAGTTTTCCCAGCACCATTTGTTGAAGAGGCTATCTTTTCACTGATGCATTTTTTTGGCATTTTTGTCTAATATAAGATAATTGTAATTTTGTGGGGTTAGTCTATGTGTTCTCTATTCTGTAATATTGGTCTACCAGTCTGTTTTGGTGCCATTACTATGCTGTTTTTGTTGCTATTGCTCTGTAGTATAGTTTAACGTTTTTGGGTTTTTTTGTTTGTTTGTTTGTTTTAAAGGTCATTTCCTTATGTTGAATGCCACCTGTTTCACTCTTCCTGCTAAGGATTGCTTTAGCTATTCTGGGTCTCTTATTTTTCCAGATGAATTTCATGATTGCTTTTTCTATTTCTCTGTGGAATGCCATTGGGATTTTGATCAGAATTGCATTAAATCTGTATAGTGCTTTTGGAAGTATGGTCATTTGATAAAATATTAATTCTGCTTATCCAAGAGCAAGGTAGATCCTTCTATTTTCTAACATCTTCTTTGATTTTTCTCTTTAGGGTTCTGTAGTTTTCCTTGTATAGATCTTTCACCTCTTTTGTTAAGTTGATTCTCAAGTATTTTTTTTTTTTAGGCTATTGTAAATGGAGTAGTTTTCCTCATTTCCATCTCAGAAGATTTGTCACTGATATACAGAAATTCCTTTGATTTATGGGTATTGATTTTATAATCTGCTACTTTTCTGAATTTGTTTACCAGTTCTAGAAGTTTTCTGGTGGAGCTTTTTGGGTCTTCTAGGTATAGAATGATATCATCAGCAAATAGTGCTAATTTAAGTTCTTATTTTCCTATACGTATACCTTTAATTTCTTTTGTCTAATTGCTCTGGCCAGTGTTTCAAGGACTATGTTGAATAGAAATGGTGAAAGAGGGCATCCCTGACTTGTTCCAGTTTTTAGAGGAAATGCCTTAAATTTTTTTTCATTTAGAATGATTGGCCTGGACTTAATGTAGATAGCCTTTAATGTTGAAATATGTTCCTGTTATCCCTAGTGTTTTGAACATGAAGGGGAGCTTTATTTTGTCAAAAGCTTTATCTGCGTCTATTGAGATGATCATATGATTCTTATCTTTTAGTCTATTGATGTGATGAATTACATGTATTGATTTCCTTATGTTGAACCAACCTTGCATACCTGGAATGAATCCCACTTGATCATGGTACATGATCTTTTTGATATATTTTTGTATTGGATTTGCCAGAATTTTATTAAGAATTTTTGTATCTATGTTCATTAGAGATATTAGCCTAAAGTTTGCTTTCTTTGATGTGTCTTTGCCTGGTTTTGGAATCAGGGTGATATTAGCCTCATAGAATGAGTTTGGAATGCTGCCTCTTTCTATTTCCTGAAATAAATGGAAGAGTATTGGTATTAGTTCTCTGTAAAGGTCTTGTAGAACTCAGGTGAGTAACCATCCAGTCCTGGGCTTTTCTTGGTTGATAGGCTTCTGATGGCATCTTCTATTTCATCACTTGATATTGGTCTCTTTAAATTGCATATATCTTCCTGAGTCAGTCTGGGCAAGTTGTATGACTTAAGAAATTTGTTGATGCCTTCACTATGTTCTATTTTATTGGAGCATAAGTTTTCAAAATAATTTCTAATTATCCTCTGCATTTCTGTAGTGTCTGTGTGATATTACCTTCTTCATCATGTGTGCTGGTAATTTTGAGTTCTCTCTCTCCTCTTCATTAGCTTAGCTAAGAGTCTGTCGATTTTATTTATTTTTTCAAAGAACCAACTTTTTGTTTTGTCAACTTTTTCAATTGTTTCTTTTGTTTCAAATTCAATTATTTCAGCTCTAATTTTACTTATTTCTTGCCTTCTACTGCTTTTGCTGTTGATTTGTTCTTCTTTTTCTAGGGCTTTGAGATGTAAAGTGAGGTCATTTATTAGTCGACTTTTTCTTCTTTTAAGGAATGAACTCTATGCAATGAACTTTCTTCTTAGAACTGCTTTCATAGTGTCCCAGAGATTTTGATATGTTGTATCTATGTTCTCATTTACCTCTAAGAATTTTTATTCTCCTCTTTGATGTCTTCTGTAACCCATTGTTCATTCAGTAGCATATTGTTTAGTCTCCAGGAGTTAGAGTAATTTTTATTTTTTATTTTGTCATTGATTTCCAATTTCATTCCATTATGATCTGATGAAAAACATGGTAGTATCTCTACTTTTTTGTATTTACTAAGAATTGCTTTGTGGCATAGTATATGGTCTATTTTAGAGAAGGATCCATGTGCTGCTGAGAAGAAAGTGTATCCACTTTATATAGGTTGAAATATTCTATATATGTCAGTTAAGTCTAAGTTATTGATTGTATTATTGAGTTCTATAGATTCTTTATTCAACTTTTGTTTCAAAAGATGTATCCAGTAGTGAGAGAGGTATGTTTATGTCACCCAAGATTATTGTGTTGTGGTCAATTTGACTCCTGAACTTGAGAAGAATTTGTTTGATGAACATAGCTGCACCATTGTTTGGGGCATATATATTTATGATTGTTATGTCTTGTTGGTGTATGACTCCCTTGAGCAGTATGTAATGTCCATCTTTATCCTTTTTGATTAAGTTTGGCTTGAAGTCTAATTTATTTGATATGAGGGTGGAAACCCCTGCTTGCTTCTGCAGTCCATGTGAGTTGTATAATTTTTCCCAACTTTTCACCTTTAGTCTGTGTATTTCATTACCAGATTAGTCTCCTGGAGGCAGCATATTGTTGGGTCTTTTTTTTTTTTTAATCCAATCTGCTAGTCCATGTCTTTTAATTTGTGAGTTCA
Organism: Ictidomys tridecemlineatus; assembly: GCF_052094955.1. NCBI lineage: Eukaryota > Metazoa > Chordata > Mammalia > Rodentia > Sciuridae > Ictidomys > Ictidomys tridecemlineatus. Next base: position 57,584,625 of record NC_135487.1, read on the forward strand.
AGCCATTAGCATTCAGGGTTACCATTGAAACATGGTTTGTATTCCCATCCATATTTGTTTATTTTTGTTATTTAACTTGACTTGAGTTTCTTGTTTGATTAGTTTTTCCTTGAGGTACTACCTCCCTCTGCGGATTTTCATTTTTGTTTTTGTTTCCTCTTCATGGAATATTTCCAAGGATGTTTTGTAGTGTTTATTGGTTTTCTAGCTATAAATTCTTTTTAACTTTTGTTTATCATAGAAGGTTTTTATTTCATTTTCAAATCTAAAGCTTAATTTTGCTGGATACAAGATTCTTGGTTGGCACCCATTTTCTTTCAGAACTTGATATATGTTGTTCCAGGAACTTCTATCTTTCAGGGTCTGTGTTGAAAAATCTTCCATTATCCTAATGGACTTTCCCCAATATATAATCTGATTCCTTCCTCTTGTGGTTTTTAAAATTCTCTCTTTTTTCTGTGATGGGTATTTTCATTATAATGTGTCTTGGTGTCAATCTGTTGTGATTTTGTACACTCAACATCCTGTAGGCTTCTTGAATTTGGATTTTCAATTTATTTTTCATGTTTGGAAATTTTCTTAGGTTATTTCATTGAATAGATTGTTAATTCCTTTGGTTTGAACCTCTATCTATGCCTTCCTCAATCCAAATAACTCTTAAATTTGGTCTTTTTATGCTATCCCCTATTTCTTGAATGTTCTGATCATGGTTTCTTACCATTATCACTGTGTGGTCTATGATCTTTTCAAGATTGTATATTTTGTTCTTATTGGTTGATGTCCTATCTTCCAAGTGGTCAACTCTGTTGGTAATGCTTTCATTTGAGCTTTTAATTTGATTTATTATTTCTTTCATTTTAAGGATTTCTGGTTTTTTTTTTTTTTGCATCTCTATCTCCTTATTGAAGTGATCTTTTGCTTCCTGTATTTATTTATGTAGCTCCTTGTTGAAGTGTTCTTTCACTGCCTGTATTTGCTCTCTTATATCTTCCCTGAGTTCACAGAACATTTTAATCATGTACATCCTAAACTTCATTCCTCCTGCTGTGGCTGCCAATGATTCTAATGATATGGTGTCTTCATTGTTTCGGGCATTTTCTTCCCTTGTCTTTGCATGTTGCTTGTGTGTCTTCCTTTCTAGCTATGTGAATCTAGATTGTTATTATTTTTACCCTATAGATTTGTAGTGCTCTTGTAGGGTTCCAAGACTCCTCCTTTGTAGGGAAGGACAATGTTAACAGATCCCAATATCAACAATATACCACCTCTGAACAATTTGTTGTTCAGTTTAGTCTTGATGTACAGAAATGTTGGATTCAATTATTATCTAAAATATAAACAGTAGTTTTATAAAAAGGTTTACAGTTTCTGACAGTGAACAATAAACTGGGGGTGGGGCTTAAGAGGATATGCTGAGGAGGTAGAATGTGAGAATATAGAGTTAATATACCTTAGGAAGTGTGAAGGAGAAATCTAGCAAGAGAATAGACAGGAAGTAAATTAGGGTAGGCAAGTACGTGGGATGACAGTAGAGTATATAAAACAAACACATATATATTTAGAAAAATACATATGTTAAAACAGTAAAATTTGGATGGGGAAAGAAAAATGAAAGAATGAAAAGGAAAAGGGCATGTACAACTGCTCTATATTATATTATTCAGATGACTCAGTCCTCAAAGTCCTATTTCATGCAAAGTTCTTGGTTTCACATATGCTGGGGATGTGAGGACCAAAGGAGAGATAGGAGGAAAACAACAACAACAACAACAACAAACCAACCAACAAAAACCTCAAGGGAAGAAGCCACGGTTTCAGCTAGCTTTACAGATCCATATGTTTCCTGCTTTTCTTCTCATCCAGTAGATGGTGTTGTCTGTTGTAAACTGGTGTCTCTGCTCTCCGGAAGGTGGAGGTAACCAGGGTGGAAAGACTGGTCCTGGTGCAGGATGCCTGGATGCTGGGAGTAGCACCCACCAGTCCTTGCAGAAAGACTGAACCTCACAGGTTTCTTTTTGAGGCCACTAGTATGACTAGCACGCCCAATACTATCTTCCTCTCTTGCCTGGAAATTTCCCAGTTCCTGGTCTCTCCCACTCCCGGAGCAGTTCCCAATTGAGGAAACTCTATTCCCGGGGCTCCCATGGGTGGCTCCCTGGTCACACTGCACCCCTGTGCTGGGCAGCTACTGTGTTGGGTTACTGCCACTGGGAAGGGGCAAGGTTGGAAATCTGGTACCTGGCCACAGGAGATCCCATCTGGGAACTACCCCCAGCTGAATGGTAAGAATGTTGAGTCAAGATGGTGGCGGCCTGCTTTCAGTGCCGGGGTGTCTAGTAAGGTGGGAGGAGCCTAGGTAGTTGGGGGGATCCTGGGGAGGTGGGGGGAGTCTGGGTTTGTTGGGGGAAACCTGGGGAGGTGGGGAGAGCCAGGTGATGGCAGTTGTGCTGTGGGTAGGTAGCAGCTGAGTGACTTGTGTGGAAGTGGAGCAAAGTCTTGGCAACTTGCAGATGTGTTGATAGGTGATTCTGCTAAGGCACTCATCAAGTCTTGTATGGACTGGAACTTCAGGCTTTGGGTCCTGCTCCAACCCTGGGCATCCTACTTGAACCCTGAGGCCCAGAGCCCTGCATGGGGTCACAGTGGTGATTTCTGCAGAGAGTAGCTGGATAGGGGTCCTCTAACATTCTCAGAGATGTAGTATTTCAACTAAGCGAGATCTGTGAAACTTTTTCCAATGTATATGCTGAAGTTCCTGGTCTCAAAAATACACACACACACACACCTGTGTGTGTGTGTGCATGCATGCACACATGTGTTTGTATAACAAATTCCTATCACCTTCCAAGTGCTTTTTTAATGCTATTTACTTTGAAGAGGAAAGGAGATTCTATTTTGATCTCATTTATTTATAGAATGTATATCTAATAAGTTATATAACTCCTAAAGAAGACCAAACAATGATTTTTTTCCATTAGTCTAGCTTTCTTATTGCCACATAATTTGGTTCAAAAGTACATATGATGCATAGATGTGTATAGAAAATTAAAATTACAGTTGGATAAATTCAGCGTTCAAGAACTCTATTTAGTGGCAATGTTTTAATTATTGAAAAAAAGCAAGAGAACGTTGCTCTCCTTTTCCCCATCTTTCTTATAGTGTCTGGTATAATTCTCATACTGTCCTTGATTCTCCAGAGCATATTCTATAATTTTTGCCAGGAAGTCTATCCAGTTTCCACATCTGGTGCATCAATAAGAGAATCATATATAATTAAGTGAAGGAATAAAAAGAATAAAATAGCTCTTAATAATTAAAAGTGAATTATGCTATTGCAAATTAGTTGTATCATTGACATTGTTATTATATGTAGAATAGAAGGTTTTGAGTGTTCATTTGACAACTTTCATGCATCCACATATAAAGAAGGACATATACATGTATAATTGGAGTGTTTAAGAATCATCCTTTAAAATGTGAAGACAATTCAGGAATCGTGGTTAGAAATCAAGCATCTTGGAGGCAAGAAATCATATTGGTAATGCGGATGGTCCTATCTCCACTATTGTAACAGATAACTAAATATGGTAGAAATAAAACAAACTTTACAACTGTATAACCATCACCAGCATATTTTGTACATTTTTAGTGGAATGTGGTCAGAGATTAGATAATGTTAATACAGTTCCAATTGTATTTAAAGTGTTATTGTCTTCAGTTTGTGGGGGTACAATGTATGATTTTGACACAAGTGCTTAAAATCTTTCTTGGAAGCTTGGCCTTCAAAATTATTGATGCTTACATTTGATGTTTTGAACAAATTAGGTTAGCAACATGGCAAACTCAAAGTTATTAGGTATGTCATAATTCATTGACATATCTGTCACCACTACATAAGAAGACATTATCTCCCCAAGTGTCTTTTGATACTCTTGGAAAGCTCATAGATACTACTAGGCAGGTATCTGCTGATTTTCTATAGTAGACTGTGTATTTCTTTATTGGTCTGTATCTTTGGTGAACCATAGGCACATTTCTATAGAGACGCTACCATGTATTATGTGAAAAAAAATAGAGGTATTAGGAGTTGATAGATGGGCCAATACAGCACTAGTTAATATTTTGTTAAATTTCAATGGTCTCAAACTGGTGATCTCTTGGTATTTTTAACAAATAGATTTTTACCTTGGATTAGTACTTTCATGTCTCTGAAGTAAATATTGCAAGTCACTCCTATCTTAATTATAATAAATGTATGAAACAATAATCACACAAGAATGAATTTTTCAGAACTAGGAATCTCCTTGTGTAGGCTGCTACTAAGTGTTGTATTAAAAGAAAAGATTGCAGCAGTGTGTAAAAGACTTGGCTTCTTTAAGGTAGTCTAGGATCTTACCATAAAAAAAATATATTGTCTTTCAATACATTGAAGATTTGTATAGCATTAATGCAAATACATATTTTTAATGCAAAAGTCAACTACTGAAGTGGTTAGAGCAGAAAAGTAATTTTTAAATTTCTTGGAATACCTGAAAATACTCAATCTTAGGATATATTTAATTGGCCTGTGGTGAAAACATAGATTATGATTCAAGAACTCTACCCTGGGCTCTATGATGTTTATTGTTGATAGATTGCCATAAAAGTAGTTTCATATCAGGGCCTTGGACTGGTAAATCACATGAGAGGTCATGATAAAATATAGGGATATCACTCAAGGAACCATGATTTTTTTCCATAAAGAAGTTCAACAAATGAAAGATGGCTAGAACTGATTTACTTGTTCAGAGCACTTATATTGGCTTAAGAAAAGCTGAATGAAAAGTAAGAAATAGCCCTCAACCCAAAGCTATACCAAAATAGATTAGTTAATAAAATATGAGAAAATTTCACAATGCATTTGAGACATAACTTCAGTGATCTTTCAGGTTAGGTGACAGACTCACTGGTGATAACATTAAGATAAAGGTGCACAGAAACCAGCCTTTCTCTTCATCTTCTTCCTTTTTTAATGATAATCATGGATTTTTTACATCAATTTGATGAAACTCTGATGCAATCTAGTGACAGGTTAATTTCTTTGTCTTGGACTTGGACTCAGAGGAAATATTTCTTTTTTTTTTTTAATCTTATTTTTATTGGGGTTCTTTTTTTTTTTTTTGTCTTTTTTGGAACTGGGGGTCAAACCCAGGGCTTTACTAACACAAGGCAGACACTTTGCCACTGAGCTACATCCCAGCCCAGGAAATATTTCTTGATTAAAGGGAACACAGGCCCAATAAATAAGTCATTTGCAAAATTCTATGTGCAGTGCTGGTAAATGGATATTATGGTGTGATGATATTCTTAGTTGCAATATGGTCGAGAGAATATATGTGCAGTATGAAACTAGAAATGGATCTTCTAAAAATATATCTTATATGTAATTCAGTGTGTGCATTACATAAGACAGCACATTAACTTGTGATCCAAAAATAGTATTTTAATGGACATTTAGTACATTTCATACATATAAATGGAAATCTTCTTTGATGATCTTAATCTGATCTTTCTAAATGTCCACAAATCATTTTTAATAATCATTAAAATTACCTAATTACACATCCTAGTTTTTAACTATGCTGTCTACCATGTTGTTTACATAAACACATACAGAAAAATATCTGATAATAAAATTTATAATGTGTAAAATAGGGTAAGAAAACACCAAATAAGACTGTTCAGTCAGCTCATTGGTTTACATTGTCTATTGACATTGAAGAGGAGATGGAATTATTTGATTTGCAAGTAATATTTTTTGTTACATGCTATAAGAATTACTACATTATTACTTTATTATTTTTTCATACAAAAATGATAAAAGAGAAATAGGAAAACTTTACAGTTCTGACTTAAAATTGCACCGCTGTTTTCAGGCATGATATTGGACTTTCCTTAACTCCAACTTTAAATATCAACATCTGAAATTTCTCATTTAGCCAAATATTACATGTTTATTTAATATTTTTTTACTACATTAACTATGTGTTGGCATTTGACTCTATATTATTGCACTTTTAGTAAAAGTGTTTCACCAACCAAAAACTGGTTGCAAATAATTTATTTAAGTTCTCTGCTTGGTTCAGTACTCAGAAATCCATGCAAGAAGAGAGCTGTTGAATAAATACCTTATAAATATTATTATAAATATTATAATACTTATATATATTATAAGTAAATTAACTCAGCTTTCCAATATACCTATAAGTATACTACAGTATTTTATACCATTTCTTTTATTGCATATTTCTATTTATTATTCTATTCTATTTGACTGATCTGCAAGTAAATTTTATTTTATAACAAATTGACATGAAAACATGACATTTATTATCTGGATAAAAATTATTCAATTTCTTTCCCAGTTGCCTAAAACTTGCTAAGGATTTAAAATGAAAATATTTATGCCACAAAATTGAGAATACAATTTGGCATTACATTAACATAAGGGTAGAAAATAACCATAGGGTAAAGCTCCAGAAATTTGAACACCAAACACCCAGATTTTCAAAGTTCACAAAAAGAACATACGTTAAGATTGATAGCCAACTACCAAAAAGTATTTTTTTCTGCACCTAAATTTTTTAAAAAATGGTAATATTTAAAGATCTTAGTACAAGGTAAATTACTATTACTATTATTATTATAACAAGGCCTGAAGAAGAGAGGATGATGGATTCTTTTTTTTTAAAATCTGATTTGCAGTCCCTAAGTTATTTGAGCAAGGAGAAAAAAATAAGCCCTGTATTTTAGCTGTTAAGGCAATTGCTTAAATATAATTTTGTGGTTGGGTAGCTCAAGAGTGGATTCATTACAAAACTTCTGATTTTTGGCATTTGCTCTCAAAGTCCTGAATAGGAAGAAAGGATGACTTGTTTCACAATGTGAATTTAAAAAGCAATATAGAAAGAACAGCAATCTGCATCTCATCTCCTTATTGGTATTCTAAACAATTTTGCCTTCCTCTGTTTAAAGCTGCACAGACTACAGGGCTGCAGATGTTTGCAGGGAAGGGCATTTGCTTTCACCAGCATTTCCTTGACCACAGGGGATTCCCAGTTGGCTCTGGACAAAGGCAACAGAGGCATTGTGTCATGTGAGGTGTCATGCAGCTAACCTCTAGAGATGCTGAGCTTTTATGTAGTCTGCCTATTGCTTAACTGCCTTTCCCATGAGCAGGTTTCTTTAGTGTACTCAGGCAGTTTGCAGAGCATGGTAATAAAATGCTTAAGTTAACATTATTAAGAAAATGTAAACACTGTTTTGATAGATGTCATGAATTGGCTCAAAGTACAGACTCCGTTGCAATGGAACAGCTGGCTACTTACTGATTTTAAAAGAGCAGAGAGCCTGAATATATTGTCTTGTATCTCCTTCTTTCTCCAATAGAATCTGGAGATGTCCCTAGAGTATTGGTGCAGACACTTGCTTGGATAAAAGGAGGGATCTGCTATGTGATTAATAGATATTTAGAACTCAGATACAAGCTCTGCATCAATAAAGCTATAATTTTTTTAGCTGACTTTGATCCCTAGTCCTTCATCTACTTTCTTGATGGAACTAATTATTTACAAATACAGTCATTTTTCATGTGATATTTCATCATAATGCTAATATCTAGCTTCACACTTGACTCATGAAGGTTTTCCAATTTTATTTATCCTTAAAAGACTGCTTTTTTTTCCTCACACATTTTAATTTGAATTCTTATGGTTGAGCTATCCTATTCTTTTTGAGAATCTATTTTCAGTACCTTATAAATTTCCCCCTGGTAGGTCTTATCCTAGAGATGAGTCCTTTTAAAAAATTTTTTTTTAAAAAAATCCATTCATTATTTTTTGAAAATCAAATGTTAAAAATCAGTGATGGAATGCTTAATTTCCTGAAGAGCATGCACACTGGCACTATCTTTTTATTTATTTATTTATTTATCTTAGGGTTGACTCTCTATATCCAATATTCATGCTAGTAGATATTTGGCTTTCCTTCCTTCTCAAAATAACTAATGGAAGGTGGAAAATCTTATCAGTACTCTGTGATCTGTTTTCTGAATCTCAAACAATAAGCAGCCTTTAAGCTTTTCCTGAACATACATTCTTCTTTTCATTAGTCACAAACACACAAAAGGAAGCAATCCAAGACCCTATAAGACCCTGATGAAAAGGTTACTTCTTTTCACTAGGCTTTTTCTATATCTTTATTCTTCCTTTTGTTGGTCTACCATAATCTTCAGACAGTACTTTCTCTATGAATAATTTCATTGGCTGGTTCTACTGGTCACTTTGGGGTTGTAAGAACAGGATGCTGTCCAGACCAATAAAATCCATTATAGGTCAGGATCTATTTCATTTTCCTTTGAGAAACTGTGATAATTAGAAATAGGAGAAACCATCTGATGGTCTCTCTCTGACATACCTCTTGGTAAAGGTAGGAAGAGTGAAGACAGAATGATACCTCGGAATCCAGAGCTTATCCTTGACAAAATGCCCCTATTCTCCTGATGTAGCTATTGCCATTAAATTCTCCAAACCATAAGATGTGCTTTTCCAATGGCCAGACCCTATTTACCACAGAAGAAATAAAAGAATTCATGAATGTAGTATAAAACATCTGTCATTGGTCTGATTTTGCACCCTCTGATTAATGTTATTTTCCCAGGTATCTCTATTAAAATGGATTCTCCTATTTAGTACTTGGTGAATTACAGGTATTTTTAATGCATAAAAAATATTGTTGTAGTATTACTATGGGTTTAAAAGAGCTGACTTTGCATTAGGTCATAAATACTTGTAATGATGAAGTATCAGTGTAGTAGAAAATAGGAAGAGAGAGGTTAGAACTTTAGAAAACTATAATGTAACAAGAGTGGCTGATTATGAACCTTGTACTATTTCTTCTTATGATGAAAGAGAAAATCAAATGTTTACCTGAGTCACATAGCTTGTACTATGACCAAAATTTGGTGTTACTAATGTGATAGTATTATGAGGAGGGCTCCCATTAGGAATTAAATTAATGTCCTTTATAAAAGACCTCAAACAGCATCTGGCTACCTTGCCCTTCAACCTTCCAAGATGCAACAAGAGAGTAGCTCTTACCTAATACTGAACTTGCTTCATCTTTTCAATCTCTAGAAATGTGATAAAATACATTTCTGTGTTTTATAAATTTCTAGGCCTCAAGTATTTTGTTATAGCAGCACAAGTGAACTAAGACAGCTTATTACTGTCAATGTTTATATTTTACTGTCAAATTTATTCCTATCTCTGATGTTCATTCTATCCAAATACCTAGTGTTAACCTAGATGCCCAGATCACCAATATTATAGTTATCATAATAACTACACTATCACCACCACATTTAAGAGCACCACTAGTAATAGTATGCCTATGGACAAATAGCTCTTTGCTCTAGATACTTTTTTAGCCTAATTAACAATTACAAGGAAGGTATGGGTTTTATTGTTAACAACTACATTACAACAGTGTGGTTTATAGTACATATAGAACTAAATTTTGAAATTTCAGGAAAAATCAGACCTTAAAATGTGGTTGGTCTTCTTTAAAGGTGGGGATTAGTCAAATATTTGGTGACATTGTTTTTCCAGTTTTGAGATAATGTGGTTCTATGATGTAAAGATTAGTGAGAGTGATCTTTAAAAATGACTGCAGCTTTATTTGAATAACTTTATATTCCACAGATATGGAAACCTCAAACCTAACTTAAAAAATGAGAAACAAATAATAACATCTTGCCATAGAAATTGAAAGACAGAACATATGCAAACATCTTAATATCTCTTCAGATAAATTCATCAAAGTTCATGAGGGTTGTAGGACACAATTCTAATTGAAAATTTAAATTTGAATGAAGTTCCCTCTTTAAAATAACTACAGCATGATGGCACACCTTTCTCCTGGATCAATACCCTAAACATTGAAAAGACTGGAAATAGCCTAGTGAGATATACATTGTATTACAGTTCACCATTAATATATACAGTTGACACATTCATACCTAAAATCCAAAATCTCCACTAAACAGATGAAAACCTGCATTTTGGTTATCTCATTACTGCTTGGAAGAGCCAGATTAACTTTCAAATTTCTTGTTTTCTTATTATCAAATAAAAAAATATATATTTAGCCAGGCACAGTGGCACATGCTTATAATTCCAGTGGCTTGGGAGGCTGATTCAAGGAAGATTGTGAGTTCAAAGCCAGGCTCAGCAAAAGTGAGGCATTGAACAAATCAGTGAGATCCTGTCTCTAAATAAAATACAAAATAGGGCTAGGGATGTGGTTCAGTGGTCAAGTGCCCCTGAGTTCTATTCCTGATATCCCTGACCCCAAATATATACATTTATATGTATATGTACATGAGTGAGAAACAGAGATATATAATTATGTATAAAATATGTAACTATAAAATTTTTATTTTCTCTTTACTTGTGTGATATATAGATATAACCCAGGGAGTTTTCTTAGAAACAATATGCTAGATATAGAAAATATCCATGCCTAAATCCTTAACTAATTACTTTCAAGATATTTAATCATCAGACATAGGAATATCTTAAACAAATAATATTAGTATATGGGTTGTTCCATGCATGAACTCCATATTGTAACATCGAACAATGGAACATAATTCAAACGGATATGTTCATGTTAACCCTGGAAAAATATTTTCTCCCTATTTCAGAACTCAGTGATACATTGCACAGATATCACAATACTATTATGTTTCAAAAATTCAGTATGAAAAAAATCAGATCTTTGAACTTTATTATACAAGTATGAAATAGGTGATAAACTCAAAAAAAACAGGTTTGAAAAATAAATTAAAGATTAAATGGATAAACAAAAGTCACCCTGATGCTATTGCAGATTTGATTGGATCTTTTAGAGATGGCTATTGCTGCTGACCTCATCAATGACCTTGTGAAACTGTCTCCTTCAGATGAAGGTGACAATGCTATTACTGATAGACACAAATAGCACCAAGTTGTAGAAGATAAGTTAAAAAATTCTATGGAAGTGCTCTGCTCAGCTCTATGTAGAATACCTCTTAGAAATAAAAATTTCTACCAAATAAATGCATATAGAAGTCTCATTAAATAAGAGCTGAACTCAGATTTATGAATCTCTCAAATACCCATCTGTCCTTCTATTCTCTTAGACACTATATTTATCTCTCTGAAAGAAAAGCAAGTCTATTGTTTCAGATCCTTTCTAAATGTAGATCCAGAGAAGGCAATGAGTAAAAAAGCTAACTATATAGCTTAAAGTATATGGTGAATAAAAAGTAACAACATTCACAAGTCTGTGCTTTGTACATTTAATTTCCTAATGATCTCCATTCTCACTATGTATCTTCTATAATTGAGCAAGGGAAGCTCAAAAAGTTTTAGACATTCCTTGAGGTCTTATAGCTGATAAGATTTGAGAATCCAAATCTTATCTTCTCTCTTTCTGGATTTCTTTTCTCATTGTGTTTTACATTTGTTCACTTTTAGTTAGCTGAATCATATTTCTAGGTAGAGTTTGAAGGGCTGGATAAAAAGTGAGATATCCTTAGAGAATAGGGGCAAATTTTCTCTAGGTATAACTTGCTCCTGCCTATTTTCTGAGGAATAAAAAGGGATTATGGATATCATCCAATATTCTCATTAAAAAAAAATAGGAAGAATGCTTCTTGATTTTATCCCTTCTGCTCAAATGTATGTTTTGAGGTGTGGAAGCCAGCTGTCAAATGTGAAATCACCAGATGTTCCCATTCTAAGTGGATGCTAAAGGCATAACATTTGATTATTGAGCTTAAATTTATCAATATATGAGATACCATCAGCAATAGGTGGGGGCTTCACCTGACTGGCATTTTTCTACTGCCCCTGAGGTAGCAATAATGTCCATGGAGACATATTCGGGACTCATGATTTTGACTATTTCTTTTATCAAGCATGGGTTGAAATGCTTAGATCAAAAAGAAAAAAAAAGGAGTTGACTTCCATTTTTTATTTCAGAGCAAGAAATATCTAAGAAGGTTAAAATATATGATGAGTAGCCTAGCACAGTGGCACTCACCTGCAATCCCAGCAGCTGAGGAGGCTGAGGCAGGAGGATCATGGGTTCAAAGCCAGCCTTAGTAGCTTAGTGAGGCCCTGAGCAACTCAGTGAGACCCTAGTCTCTAAATAAAATACAAAAAGTGGCTGTGTTTGTAGGGCTCAGTGTTTGAGTGTCCCTGAGTTCAATCACTGATGCCAAAAGTAGAAAAAATATATTTCATGATGAGGTAGATTTGCCTTGTGGGCCCAATGTTTGTAAGAAAATTAAGGGCAAGCATCTATCATTGGTTAGCACTTTCACTAATTTAGTATTTATCCACTAAGATATTATGTCATGCAATATATGATTTGACCTTCAAAAAATATAACATGAAAAAACAGGTTTATAGAAGTAAGAAGAAAATTACTACTTATTGAGTTCCTTATGTAAACTAAGTTAAATAATAAGAGATTTAAATATATGACATAATGTTATTCTCATGCTAGCACAAATTCATGTGCTAGAAATTATATAGATATATATATAGAGAGAGAGATAATTCTATTTTATATATATATGTGTATGTGTGCATATAGATAGATAGATAGATAGATAGATAGATAGATAGATAGATAGATAGATAGATAGATAGATATAGATATAATTCTCAATATGTTGGGAGATTTTCATGTTCACCCATGTTTAAATAACAATTAGTGAAATGCAAACAATATGAAACAGTGACTTGCAGATAGCTAAATCCTGTGTTTTTGTGCTATTGAGAGGCAGGATCCATTTTGAGATGATTTGGTTAAAATCTTCTGAGAACTGGACAGAGAGCAGCTATACCTAAAGAGGGCTTGGTGTTCCATGGAGGCTCCTTGAATTTTTGGCTTATTAGTGATTTTTATATGTACCTGTAGAAGCTACTCATATCAGACAAATAACATCAGAAAGTAACAGAATTAAGCGAGAGAGAGAGACAGAGAGAGAGACAGAGAGAGAGACAGAGAGAGAGCACAAGAGCTGTTTTATTCAGCTTTTTTGGTCACTGACCAAAAGATAAGAACAAGTAGAGGAGAAAAATTTTGGGGGGACTTATAGCTTCAAAAGTCTCGGCCTACAGTTGGCCAATTCCATATATCTAGGCCTGAGGTAAGGCAGACATGGCATGGTGGAGAAAAGCAAGCCAAGATGTGGCAACCATAAAGCAGAGAGAGCTCTTCTCACCTGGGACAAAATATAAAGCCCCAAATCATGTGGTTGGACCTTTCTCCTCCAACCACACCCTACCTGCCTAGAGTTACTACCCAGTTAATCCACATCAGTGGGCTAATCCACTTATTAGGTTACAATTCTCACAGTCCAACCATTCCATCTCCAAACAGTTCTTGCATTGTCTCATGGGGGCGGGGGGCATCCAATGTTTTAGTTAGTTCTTTTATTCATGTGACTAAAATACCTGACAAGAACAATTTTAGAGTAGGAAAACTTTATTTCAGGACTCGTGGTTTCAGAGATATCAGCCCATGGAAAACTGACTCCATTCCTCAGGAATCAAGGTAAGGCAGAACATCATGGAAGAAGTATGTGGCAGAGGAAGATGGCTCATATGATGATAAGAAATCAGAGAGAGAAACAGAAAACTCTACCTGCCAGATACAAACTGTATAATCCAAATGTATGTTCCCAATGACCCACCTCCTCCATCCCCACCCAGCCCACCTTTTGTTCTTACTCAATTAATCCCATCAGGGGATTAATTCTCTGATTGGGGTGAAGCTTTTGTACATTTCAAACATCTCTCCTTTAAACCTTCTTGCCTTGTCCCACCCATGAGCCAAACCATAACATCCAATATATCTAAAAGGTAACATTCGTCACCTTACCCCTGGATGCTCAAGCCCATCTCAGAATACAAATATATTTATTTCATTTTTAAGAATCCCCAAAATCTTAAGAGTCTCATCATTATGAAGAAGTCCAAGTCCAAAGTCTCTTCTGAGACTCAAGACAAATTCTCACCATTAGCCTCTGTAAAATATCAAAAGCAAATTACATATATAAAATATATAATGGCACAGAGTAAGCATTTCTATTCAACAAGTGAGAAATAGCAGCATAGAAAGAAGGGATGGGACCAATGCAAGACTTAAATTCAATTGGGCAAATAAGTTCTGTTATGTCTGTGTCCAGCATCTGTGGCATGTGGCACTCTGATGTTATATCCAAAGGGCTTATGTATCTCCTCCCTGATGGTCTAGTTGGTTGCCACATGGTCTCTCTCTTGACTTGGTTCTGCTCCATTCCTTGGGCTTTCTTCAGCACACATTCTACAGTACTGGTTACTGGCATCTCTTAATATCACAAGTCTCCACTGAAGCTTAGGATTCCTTTGCACATCATTCTTCCCTACGTAGCTCACAGGGTCTCCCACCCTGATACACTTTGCCTGGGCTCTCAGATCTTCCTTTGAAATCTTGGTGGAAGCCTCCATGATCCCCTAGCTCCAGTATTCAGAATTCCTGAAGAACTAGCATCACATGCAGAGGTCAAAGTCTGCCACTATCATGAGCAATAGCTGAATCTCCTGGGACAATGGCTGCAGCAGATTCTGAGTTACTGAGTGTCTGAGCATGTTGAAACACCTTCCTGGGCCTGCATGTGCAAGCAGGGTACCCACAAGGTCTCTTCTCAAAGGAATTTTTACTTTTTGAACCTAAGATGCATGTGGTCTTGCCACTCTCCGAGATACCTTCAAGCCATCTTTCCTATAATATTTTCACAAAGTACTTAGAATTTCTTTAGTAGCTATAATAGCCTTAACCAAACACACCCAGTTAGCTCCAGTTTTATTCACACTTTACTGGCCAAACTTCAAGTTTTTTTTTGAATGTTTCACCTCTGTTCTCTGCTCCTGAGTATCACAGGAAATGTGGTTAAAAGCATCTAGCAATATCCATGCCACTGTGATTGTGGTACTGTTTTGAAAATTCCCCTGCTAGATTAATTGGTGCTCCACCTTAAAATGTACAGGATTTCTTTGCTAGAATGTAACATCAGTGGCCTCCAGTCCAATCTCCAGTTGAGTCTTTCTAATTCTCTGAAATTTCATGAGCCCAGTATCTACTCTCCATATTCCTATCAGCATCTGGTCTTCTGAGCTTCTACCAGAATTTTTCATTAAGCTCTGCTTGCAATGTTTTAAAGCTTCTCCAGCATGCATTTCTAAACTTTTAACAAACTAACTTCAAAGGCTTCTAAATGACATGGTCAGGTTAGTCACAGCAATAACCCCCCTCCCTGTCCCAATTTCTGTTTTCATAAGTTTTTTTAAGAGCTATGAAGAGGAGAAAGTTTATTTGGGGCTCATGGTTTCAGAGGTCTCAGTCTTTGGTTGACCAACTCCATAGCTCTGGGCCCAAGGGAAGCTGATGAGCATAGCAGAAGAAAGTAACTCAGTACAAGGGAAACAGAAAGCAGAGTGAACTCCACTCCCCAGGGACAAACCATAGATTCCAAATTCATGTCCCCAATGACCTACCTCATTCAGTCACACCCTATCTGTCTAGAGATACTGTCCAATTAATCCATATCAGTAGATTAATCCACTGATTAATTTATAAATCTTAAAATCTAATTGCTTCACCTCTGACAACTCTTACATTGTATCTCACATGAGCTTTTGGGGCTATCTCATATCTAATCCAATAACAAGAGGTTATATAGGGACTGAAATATTTTGTGTTCTTATCACACAGATACAAATGAACTTCTAATATGTGGTACATAAGAAATTGTCACTCAAGTATTTTGCAGTAGAAGTGAAAGAAAGTTCACTCTAAATGACGGCTTTCCATGGTTGCCATTAAAAATATTTCAAATTAGAATAAAAAAGTAAATAAATAAATAAAGAAGATTTCAAGAGATTCAAACTTATCAGAAACAACTATATGAAAGGAAAAAGATCCTAAGCTAGGACTAAGGAATAAAATACAGTCCAACAATCAACAAGGTAATATATTTGGCACCCAATTAAAAGTGACTAAGTCATAAAAGAGGAAAATACATCGTAGAAAAATTAATCAATAGAAATAGACCCAGATATAACACATACAATAAAATCAACAGACAAGACATTAAAATACTATTTAAAATATTGTTTTATATTCAAGGAAAAGAAACCCATGAACACAAATAAGAGATGTAGAATAATAATAATAATAATTGATACCAAATTTCTAAAGGTAGGAAGTAAACTATTTAAAATTTTTAAAAATATGTTAAATAATCATCAGGTTAGTGGATATTAGTGAATTAAAGTATAGCAATAGAATATATGTTAAATAAAAAAAGAAACAGATTTATTAAGCTATAGGAATTTATCAATCATCTCCCTTTATGTAACTGGGGTCTCATAGGAGAGAAAAGAGACAAGATGAAAAGAAAGAAAGCAAAACAGAAGAAATGAAATTACTAAAAACATGATAAAGACTATGAAATGTTATATCAGCATATCCAAGTCATTCAAAGATTTTTAAGGAGAAGAAATACAAAGACTATTCATCAAGTTGTATAATGATAAGATATCTGTAATACTTTGGTGTCAAGACATCTTAACAGAAGTCAGGGAAAGAAAGATAGTTGGTATAGGCAGGAAAAAGATGATAGTTGATGTCTTGGTAGAACTATATAAACCAGATGACAAGGGACAATTCTAAAACACTTAAATAGGAAAACAAAGTTAAATGGCAAATGTATTTTTCAAAATTCAGTTAGAAATAAGTTGTTTTTTTCCCCAAACAAAAGCTTAGAAAATTAATGAGAAGCATTGGAGCAACATGACAATTTTTAAGGAAGTCCTGAAGGCAGAAAGAAAAGTATAACAGATGGAAATTTAAATCTACACTGAACAAGTGAAAGGACTAGAAAAATTAAGTATATGGGTCAATATGAGATATTTCTTTCTTATTGAAAAATAAACTTTTAAAAAATATAATTTATTTAAAGGAAAAATATTGCACACTTTAAAAATATGTAAAAAATATGTGATTTTTTAGAGTACCCACCATTGATAACAAGGATGTGAGAGGAGAAACTGTAAGTATGTTATGAGGGTTTAAGTTGTATGTAAAGTGTTATAATAACATTTGACTCTTTTAAGTTAAAAAATGTATATTTTATATCCTAAAGCAACCATGTAAAAAAGAAACAATTAGGTATATTTAAAAAAGAAATTTTGAAGATGAAAATAAGGTACTAATTTTTTGAAATAAGACAGATACAGGAAAAAATATATTGATGCTTGTCAAGGCAGAAAATTATCCTGAGACAAATGAGATAAAATATATGAGAGTAATTTGATGACATTTGGAGTAATATCACTACCAAAATTCTATAACTATTAAAAGGATAAAAAAGAAATATCATAAACACATTTCTTTCAACAAATTTAACAATTTATACGAATTAAACAAAATGTATCAATAAAAGAAATAAAAATGTTAAGTAAACAGGAGGTAGTCTGAACAGTTTTATATCTACAAAGAAAATTCACAGGATAAAGCCAGTTAAAACCTCAAGATCAGATGACTTTATTGGTGAACTATAATAGCTATTCAAATGTTAAGAATAAACTATGAAAATACCAATAATTCCTCACTAAAAGCTTATCGAAGACAGTACAAATTCTTTTGATGGACCATCACTACTCTATACTCTAATAAGTCAAAGATATTAAGAGAAAACCATAGACTAATAACTCACATAGGTTTGCTTTTAAGTATTAATTGAATTCTACCAAATAAAACCAGCAACATCTATGTTGGTATTAATCATCAGAGGTGAGTTTTATCCTAAGAATGCAACTTTAAGCTTTGGTTTAACTTTTAGAAATATTTCAATAAGATTTAAGAGAAAATCATGTGATTCTCTCAATTGATGCAAACAAAACATATGCTTAAATTCATCACATATTCATGAAAATAATTTTCAGTGAAGAATATAGGGACACTTCTTCAACATAATAGAGGATCTACAAGAAATCTATAGGTAGCATCAAATATAATAGAAGACTCAATGCATTCTTACTAAGATTGGGTAAATATAAAGTTATCAATACAAGATTCTTTTTTTTTCCAAAACTAGAGATCTTAACAAGTGCAGTAAGGTAAGAAAATGCAATTACATATAAATATTAAAAATAAATGACTAAGACTATATTCATAGTTGACATGGTATTTTAAAGCAGACAATTATGAGAAATTAATTCAAGAAAATATCCACCAAAATGATAAGTTTAGTCATGTTTCAGGATATTACTGTGATTTTGAATATGATTTAAGTTTGCTGTGATTTGGATATGATTTAATTGTCCCGCAAATGATTTTGTGTTGTGACTTTGTTTTTCAGTGTGTTGATTCTGTGGGTCAGAACATTTAGGAGGCAAGGCCAATTAGAAAGGTCTTATATTGAAAGGGAATGAGGTATTTCTCATGAGACCTCAGTTACTTCTCATAAAATGATTATTATAAAAGCCTAAAACCTGGTGCCATCCGGTATCTCTCTGAATTCCTATCTGACTTGTTCCTGTATGTGCTCTTGCCATTGAAATCTATGGCAGGTGCCCAAGAAGGGGCACTCCTTAGAAGCTGTTCCATGATATTTGAACTTCTAGTCTTTAAAACTGTGAGTTTAAAAAGATTTTTTCTTTAGAAGTAGCACTCCTCAGGTATTTTGTTATGATAATTGAAAACTGACATATAAAGTCCAATTAAAATATTTTCATTTCTATGTTCATGGCCAATTGATTTTATAGATAAGTACCAAAGTTCTTATCATGGGTGAAATGATAATCATTTCATAAAATGGTGCTGGTAATATGAATATTCATGGCAATGAGGTGAACCTTGACATAGACTTTATCTCATACACACCAACTTGTAATGTAAAATATATTGAAAAAAAAGTGCTAGGAAGGTAAAACCTCAAAAAAAAAAAAGTCAAAAATTCTTAATGGACTCAGTTAATGCTTTATGTAGTTGGACACCAAAAAATATGTTAAAAAGGAAAACTCAACCAATTAAAAAAACTTTTGTAATTAAAAACATTTTCTCTATAACTAGTATCACTAAGAAAATCAAAACACAACCTGCTGGCTAAGAAATATTTTTGCCAAACACAAATCCTCTCAAGAATTAATACCTAAAATGTATAACCATTGAAATATAATAATATAAAGAGAGGCAATTTAAATTTTAAATATCTAATAGATTTAAACAGGCTGTTTCTTCAAATGCATAAATAGGTAGAAAATTACAATGATTGACATCATTAATCCTAAGGAAAATGCAAATAAAGAATGTAATATACCATCTATATATAACTTAAAATAGTGTCAAAAATTGAAGAGACCATTCTGGTAATTGAAGGATACAGTACAACTGGAACATTCATATATTGCTTATGGAAATGCAAAATGGTACAGACACTTTGGAAGACAGTTTGGCAGTTTCTTTTAAAAGGAAATGTACCATATTTCCCAGCAGTTCCATTCATAGCTCCTGGGAAAATGAAAACATGCATTTATACAAATAATTTGATTAAACTATTCACAAGTTTATTATTAACAGTGCAAGCTAGAAATAAGCTAAACATCATCAGCTGATAAATACATAAGCCCACTGTGGCATAACTACATAGTAAAGTACAGTAAACAAGATAAATGAATGAACTATTTCTCTGGGCAACCACATGGGTAATCTCAAAAATTTTACACAAAGACAAATAATCCAGTCACAAGATATATATAGATATCTATATATATCTTAATTCATATATATCTTAATTCATATAAATATATCCAGACACAAGATATATATATTCATAATTCATATATGTATATGAATTATGAATTATATCATTAGTATAATATTAAGAAAAAGTTATAAACCTTTTGAATCATTAGATATCAGAGATTGTAGAGGAAATTAAATACAAATTTCCATAAGGAAATTTGAGGGAATGTGTGATAGAAATTATTCATAACATGATTATGACAGTGATTATACAACTATAATATGTATTTGCCAAAAATCATCAAACTGTGTGATCTTATTGATAAATTTTATTGTATATGTGTTTTATTTCATCAAAGGTAACAAGATCTGATTTGGGGTAAAAATTTGGTTGTAGCTATGACATTTCCATAGAAATAGCACTTAAAATTATTTAACTTGAAAATATTTCCTATAATTTTATTCAATATTTCACACAAGATGCTCCATAACTTATTTTATTATTGCCAATTTATCCTACCAAAGATCAACAAACTTTTTTCTTTAGGAGCCATAAGGCAAGTATTTTAAACTTGTGTTTCATATGATGATCTCTGTAGCAACTACTCAATTCTACTCTGAAGTATGAAAATAATCTTATATAAATGGTTGTAGTTTTGTCCAAATGGAAATTTATTCACAAAAACAGGTGACAGTCTAGTTTGCTAGGGCTCTCAGTAATTGAGGTTGACCTTCAGTGTCATTCTGAATAAAAAGACTTTACAATTTGATATTAGACTTGCTTTGGGAGAGGGATGGAGGATTGCTCCATCTTTTCTATGTATACATGTGTAGAAGCCTTTTTTGTGCATGTGAAATTATTATAACAAATTTGCTGTAACAGCATTATAGGAAATTTGCTTGGGAGGTTTTGTTTTGGTAACATATACTTTCTAACTCCATAATGTGGAAGGTTTTGTTTTAGTAACATACAGTTTCTAATTTCATCATGTTCTTTTGTTTTCCCCCAAAAGACTGCTTTTTAAAAAGCTGTATTCCATGCAACATGGAATATGCATGCATACTGCTAGTATTTCCTTCAATACTAGCAATTTTTTTTCACTGTGGCTGTGTTCTGGGTTAAGTCTTTGTTTCAGTCACTCATTCGTTCAATAAATACCCACACCCATTAACAAAATATTTGGCATACTGAAGTGCTAAGTGCAATGGAAAAAAAACCAAACAAACAGGGTAAAGAGATATGGGATGCTAAAGGTGGAAAAAGGAATGGATTATAATTTTAAAGTTGATGGCTAAGGTTGCCTTCCAGATGTTGTTATGTAGAGTAAGGTGTGTGGGGTATATGAGGAAAGAGCAATACAGGCAGAATAACAGTCACTATAGAACATAAGATGGAATCAGGGAATTCAGTCAAAAAGCGCTGCTATAATTTACATGTGAGAGGCTGGTTGCTCTGAAGAGGGTGTAGAGGGAAGATGGTGTTCATAATCTGAATATGAAATGAGTAGAGGTTTAAAAGAATGTCCAGATATACATGATTTTTAAAGAAGACACATCAAGAATGACTCCAAAGAGTCATGTACTTGACATAGTAAATATTCAAATGTCAACAATTTGACATGATTAGCAGTTTAAAAAGTGGACAATGTGTAAATAATTATTAGCACACAAAAGAATGATGTTCAGCAATGTAGGCCAGAAATAAATTCCTTTACTAAAAGGTTCTTTCACAAAAGATATGAAACTGTTTATGTAGCATGATTTTCTGATTTCTGTGTTTCTATAGCAATAATTATGATGACCATTTTAGCACTCACTGCATCTTGATTGAATTTATTTTTTAATGTGTGTATCTTCATTTATAGTCTTAGGAGATCTTTTATATGAGGCTGCAAATATTATCAGACATGTGTTGCATATTATTTTGTCATCTAATTGTTTTAGATAATTTTAATTGAACATTTTCTGAGTATCTTAGCTTATAGAAAGTGCTTTACATGAACTACCTCATTTTAATCTCAACAAAATCATGGGGATGTCCCATCATCATTCAGTTTTAAGGATGAAAAATGGGAGCCTTAGAAACATTTAGATACATCCCTAATGTGTGTAGCTAGTGAGTGGAAGGGAAAAGATGTGAATACCTGTCCCACCTCTACAATTCTACAACAAATGAACAAACTGAGCCACATTTACAAACTGTTGCCAGGGGCTGAAATTTAGAGGGCAGAGTGGATGGTATGAATTTTTTTCCATTGTTTTTAGCAAGGATCAAGGGAGAATTTATTCTGTCCTTTGAATCGTTATTTCCTTAATTGTAATACTTTGGTTTCAGGTGGCACTTTGAGAGAGTGTATAGATTTGTCACTTGAAAAAGTGGTGGTTTTGGATTATTAAACTCTTATATGTTGACTAGTCAAACATGTATTAATTACCTACTGTGTACTAAGTGCTTTCAAATTAATGGATATTAAAAGTGAACAAAGTATGCAGCATGGAATATTGAATTTGGTGAAGAAGATAGACAATAAAAAGATAAACATTGTCTTTGATTAACTCACACACATTTTGATGACCTTATGACTTTTTTTTTTTTTGATTAACAACTTTATTCTTCTACCCGCCAAGTCTTATTCACTGTTCTACTTCACAAAGTACTTACGAATTATGGTTCCATTACTTTTCATGACCTTTTCAATAGTCAACTCTTTAGTGAAGGTTACTCTGTCAAAAAAAGTCATCCACTCTGGGACAATTTTATATTCTACTCCCTTCCATTTTTATTCTTGAAAATTTTCATTATCTATTTTTTGGAGGGAAGGGGCTGAGGAATTTGGGGCAGAAGAGGAAAAAAAAATGTTACTACCAGAACTAAAACACAAAAGATTGATTTGGGCAGCTTTAGGACAGATATGACCAAGAAGAATAGTCCCCAACAACAGGAGTCTGCCCAGAGGCAATGAAGCTGGGGTCACTATTCAAAAGAGAAAGAGGGCACGGGAACTCCCTGGAGGCAGAAGGATCAGTCAGAGAGAGGGCTGACAAGTCTAGGTTATGTCATTTATGTCATTCAACATCACCTGCAGGGGAGCCTCCAGTCACATAGCTCTGGTACTGCTTTAAAGCCTTATCTTATACATAACTAACAGTTATGGGTGAGATTTTCTAAGTGTGCAAAGCAGGTAGCCTTTAAATAGGTAAAAAAAAATGTGTTGTTTGGTCTACTTTTAAAAGAAATATCTTTTAAAAAGAGAGAAAATTTTGAGTTTTGTCCCAGTGGACTTTGAGATTAATAGGTTTCCTCCTATTGTAAGAATGTTAAGAACCTACAGGCCAGGCACAGAGGCTGTCTCTGTTTTATTTATACAACAATTATATGTACAAAGTTTAATTACTTATCTTGTTTACTGTTAGCCTACCTAGAGTATAAGTCAGACAGTGTGAGGATTTTTGCTTATACTGTTCATTACTCAATCTTCATGTCTTAGTATTTGGCTAGGCATTCAGAAGGCACTTAATAATTATTAGTTGCTTGATAAATTAGTAAATTCTAAGAATGTAAAACATAATTCATCCCTTGACATCATAGGGCAGGTAGTTTGTTGAATAATGAAAAGAGGCATTCATTAATAATTATGGATATTTAAACTAACATTATTTTAATTAAAATTAACAAATATGTACTTATTTCTCAGACATATTAATGTTGGAATAAGACTTTGATTTGCAATGCCACACTGTATTTTAGCAAAATGAACTGTGAATTCATACATGGAATATTTTGGTAGTTTGGGTAAGAATTGAAAGGTAGATGAGTGAAGGCCATCTAATTTCTTTGCATTTGTCCATCCTTTGACAATTAATTTTTACTATAATGTGATAATTTTTTTGTCATTTGCCTTTGTCTAAAGTTTTTAAAACATTTAATTGGGTTTCAATTATTTCTTGTAATACTTTCTTATATAATAAAAAGCTGAGGTTACAATAACTAGTATGCCCAGCACAAATACGTTTGGGAAAAAACACATTTGCTTTTTGGTAAAGATAAGCTCAACTTGTGAGGGCAGAATTGTGTCCAAATCTTACCCAGTGATCATGCGTTTTCATCAAGTTTTGCACTCTGAGTATAAAGCAGTAACTGCTACTGGACCAACAATGTAAAACAATGGTTCCAGAAATTGGACAACAAGCAGTGCAGGACGATGGTCCTCTGAGAAGGCAAGCAAGACAGGTTAACCCTGTGACCACCTTGCTTTCTTCCTACAGGCAGGAGGGGATCATACAGAGGGCACATGTATCATACTCACTTGAGGAGACAGAGATTAGAATTTAAAATGATTGATGTGGCAGGAATTTCTGGAATAGTATGAGAAATGAAAGAAATACTTGAAAAAAGAACTGCAGAAATAAGCTTGTGTTCTGTCCACAAGTTTGGTCAAATCCTAAACTGCACATTGGTTGGTAGTATACCACAAGGGGTGCAAAGATTAGCTACAGAAGGGAGAAAAAATTACTGTGGAGCTGAAATGTGAGAAATCTGGAGAATTCACACATTTGAGTTCTAACCACTCAGAGTAGTTACTAAAACTGTGAGGCATTTGGCTGAGATCTCAGAGTACAGAGCTCTTCAACTGGGGTGGGGTAATATTTTCCTCGGGGCTTTATTATGATTTGGGTGTGAGGTATTCCCCTGAAGCTCATGTGTGAGTAGAGGAGAAATGAATAGATTGTAAGAGATCTAAACTAATCAGGTTTGAAATGCACTGGACAAATTAATGATTTGGAAGGACTACTGTACTGAGTGACAACTGAAGGCAGGAAGGGTGTGCGTAGAGGAAGTGGGTCACAAGGCAATGACTTTGAGGATTATATTTTGTTCCTGGTGTTTTTCTTGTTCTCTCTGCTTCCTGTCTGTCATGAGCTGAGCAGCTTTCCTCCACCATGCCCTTCTGTCATGATGTTTTGTCTCATTCAAACCCAGAGCAATGGAGCTGGCTGATCTCTGAAATTGAAACCTGAGACTATGAGCCCAAATCACTTTTCTTCCTAAGTTGATTTCTCAGGTGTTTTGGTTTTAACAATACAAAGCTGATTAATTAAGGGTTGCTAGAGAGAAATTTTTCTGTTGCCGTTAAAGGAGACCTTCTGACATCCCATAGGCAAAGTGTAGACATGCTGCTAAATATCATACTGTGCACAGAATAGCCTCCGACAACAACAACAACAATAAAATATTCAGGTCCAAACATGAAAATTCCTGAGATGTAGTAACCCAACTTTGCAGCATATCTAAGGTGTCCCTGAAGTAAAGTCGAATTTAGAGGTGCTCCAATAAAGATTAAAATGGAACTGTGAAAATACAAACAGTTTCAGAAATAAATTAACTGTCCATCAGTAAAAATCAATACTATTTAACGGAAAAAATATAATCTGAATATTAAGCAATGTTTTAATTACAATGGCCATCATTTGATTAAAAATCACAACTAGTATGGAAAAAAAGAAACCATCACCAATAATTAGGGGAAAAGAATATTTAATAAGAACAGACCCCAAAATTGACAGTGGTGATGGCATGATCAACCAAGAACTTTAGAAATGCTATTACATATGAATTTAAAAAAATAAACATAATAAGGTAAGTTAAAGATATAAAAAATGAAAATGCCTAAAATTATAAAAATATAATATTTGCGACTGTATTCAATCAGAAGGGAAAATTGTCTGCTAAACATAATAACATTGAATCTCAAAACACTATTTTTAGTGAAACAACAAAAAAAATCAACATCAAAGAGTTTATAAACTAAAATCTGTATTATTCCACTAATATGAAACTTTATTATAGGCAAAACTTGTTTATATTGATAGTGAATGGTTGGCTAAGGCCAAGAATTTGTTGGAAAATTGACTGCAATATAGTATAAAGGAAGTTTCTTTATTCCTTTATTATGGTGACATTTATACATGTGTATATTTTTTTTCAGGAAAAACAAGTATTTCATATTTTAGAAAAATGCAAAATAAATTTCCTAAGTTATAAAACATAAATCCTTTTGGTTCAATGATCACACCACTTTTTTTACCTTTCAAATGGCTATAGATGTCACATCCTTAAAGTGAAGTCAAACTGCTCCTCACACTAGAAGTTGTCATGCCAAAACCATCAAGTAGCCCACCATTCAGTGAAATTGTTGGCAACTGATATGAGGTAGGCAAAGGGGAAGCTGATTGGTCTGAAGAAAGAAGGGAGACTTTACACTTTCAGAATAAGTCAGTGGGAAGGAGTTCTTCACTGTTTCACTACAACCTAAATCATATCCCTGTACATGCTACATAAGGCTAAATCCCTTATACAATTACATATAAATACACACCAGTCACCCTGACCATTCCCAGAGGGGAAAAATACAGAGGAGCAAGGGAGAGAAAGAATGGCAGGAAGCACAGACTAGAGAATTAACAGAGAACATCTAGTCCAAACCCTTTTTTATGGATGGAGAAAACGAGGCTTAGAGTAGTCAAGTGTCTTGCCAAAACACACACATTCAATATTAGTACTCCACATGTTCTTTTAACATGAGTAAAAACAGAACTAGATGGACAAGAAATTGACAGACCTACAAAGGCAGAGGAGATAAACTGGGTTTTCATTTCAATTCTGTCATCTATACAGAAAATTGCCTATGAGGTCTTAGGGCCTTCCTGGCTGCCTCTTGAATTCTCAAGAATCAGATGTCTTTAGGGTCTTTTCAGGGTTCCTTTGATTCTGGGACAGAAGTATCTAAAGGAACACAGCCAGGCCACTTTATTATACATACATTATGAAACTCAATGAACTCTACACCAAAATGGATGCATTTTATTATATATAAATTACTATTCAATAAAGTTGACTAAAAAATGAAAGTGGAATACAAGGAGGATCCTATAAACCCTATTCATAAGATGCTTCTCATTTTAGAATGACAATGTGTGACAGCCTGCTGAAACAACAGTCTGTGGACCAATATGCCTATTGGGGCTCTGAAAATGACACTTCGAATGTGGTGCTTTGACATGCTGAGATGGAGAACAGATTCATAATCAAGGTATCTCTAGTTGTACCATCCACAAAGAAAAGGGAAATGATATAGCAATATGTCCCTGAGTACTCCCCTTTATGTTCCCAAAAAACCTAGCCAAGATAGGGGGAAAATGGGAACAAGCCTGAAGTGAATGTACAGATGCATATTATCTTTTTTTTAAAAAATAAAAATTGTTCACTATATAATTATTTTCATTTATTTAATATACATAAAATATTTAAAAGTTGAAATGAAAAAAGTGATTTATTTACCCATGCTCTTACTATATATTATTAGAATTGTTTCAAAATTTTCATTGTAACATAATCATCATATATCTGTATATAGCTTCATTTTTTAATATGTGACAGTATTCCTCTAAGGTCACAACATTTTAGTCCAGGACTTCTTTTTCTTTTTTTTTTGAATTTTTTATTTGTTTTAATTAGTTATACATAACAGTAGAATGTATTTATGCACGGCTAAAAACTGGAACAAGACAAGAATGTCTTCTTTCAACACTTCTATTCAACATCACCCTTGAAATTCTAGCTGGAGCAATTAAACAAAAGAAAGAAATTAAAGGGATACAAATAGGTAAAGAAGAACTCAAACTATTACTGTTTGCTGATGACATGATTCTATATCTAGAAGATCCAAAAAATTCCACCAGAAAACTTCTAGAACTAATAAATGAATTCAGCAAAGTAACAAGGTATAAAATCAATACCCATAAATCAAATGCATTCTTATACATCAGCGATAAAGCCACTGAAAGAGATATTAGGAAAACTACTCCATTCAGAATAGCCTAAAAACAAACAACAACAACAAAAACAACAACAACAATAACAAAAAAAAAAAAAACCTGGGAATCAATCTAAAAAAAGAGGTGAAAGACTTCTACAATGAAAACTACAGAACACTAAAGAAAGAATTGAAGAAAACCTCAGAAGATGGGAAGATCTCCTGGACAGGCAGAATTAATATTGTCAAAATGGCC
Source organism: Ictidomys tridecemlineatus (assembly GCF_052094955.1). Taxonomy (NCBI): domain Eukaryota; kingdom Metazoa; phylum Chordata; class Mammalia; order Rodentia; family Sciuridae; genus Ictidomys; species Ictidomys tridecemlineatus. Next base: position 57,612,579 of record NC_135487.1, read on the forward strand.
ATACTACCAAAAGCACTATACAGATTTAATGTAATTCTTATTAAAATATCAATGACATTCTTCATAGAAATAAAAAAAAGCAATCATGAAATTTTTTGGAAAAATAAGAGACACTGAATAGCTAAAGCAATCCTTAGCAAGAAAAGTGAAGCAGGAGGCATCACAATAACAGACATTAAACTATACAATAGAGTTATGGTAATAAAAATAGCATGGGCTTGGCACCATCATAGACTTGTAGACCAATGGTACAGAATAGAGGACATAGTGACAAAACCACATAAATACAGTTATCTCGTACTACACAAGGTTGCCAAAAATATTCACTGGAGAAAAGATAGCCTATTCAACAAATGCTGTTAGTAAAACTAGAAATCCATATGTAGCAAAATTAAATGAAACCTCTATCTCTCACCCTGAAAAAAAAAATCAACTGAAAGTGGATCAAAGACTTAGGCACTAGAACAGAAACCCTGTGCCTAATAGAAAAAAAAATAGAAATAAAAAAGTCTTTATTACATCTGCTTAAGATCTGACTTCCTTAACAAGCACAAGAAGTAAAATCAAGAATCAATAAAAGGGATGGATTCAAATTAAAAAGCTTCTTCTCAGCAAAGAAAATAATTAATGATGTGAGGAGAGAGCCTACAGATTGGGAGAAAATCTTTACCACATGCACCTCTGAAAAGGCATTAATCTCTAGGATATTTGAAGAACTCAAAACACTTAACACCAAAAACACAAATAATGCAATCAATAAATGGGCTAAGGAACTGAACAGACACTTCACAGAAGAAGAAATACAAATGATCAACAAATGTATGAAAAAGTGTTCAACATCTCTAGCAATTGGAGAAATGCAAATGAAAAGAATATAGAAATATAGGAATTAATAACTGTTGGCAAGAATGTGGTGAAAAAGGAACACTCATACATTGCTGATGGGACTGCAAATTGGTGCAATCACTATAGAAAACAGTATAGATATTCCTCAGAAAACTGAAAATGGAACCACCATTTGACCCAGCTATCCCACTCCTTGGTTTATACCCAAAGGTCTTAAAATCAGCATACTATAGTGACACAACCACATCAATGTTTATAGCAGCTCAATTCACAATAGCTTAACTAACTATAGAACCAACCTAGGTGTCTCTCAATAGATTAATAGATTAAAAAAATGTGGTATATATATATATTCAATGGAATATTACTCATCTTTTAGAAGAGTAAAATTATGGCATTTGCCAGTAAATGGTTGGAGTTGGAGAATATCATGCTAAGTGAAATAAGCCAATCCCACAAAACCAAAGGCCAAAGTTTTTTCTAATATGTGGCTACTAATTCACAATAAGTTGGGGGCACTAGGGAAGAATAGCATTACCTTAGATTAGGTAGAGGTAAATGATAGGAGGAGAGAGGAGGAGATGTGGGGATAGGAAAGATAATAGAATGAAACAGATGAATATTATCTTGAAGGACTCTGGCTTTCTCCTCTACACATTAGAAACTAGTATAAGTTACTGTTTCTATAGAAAGCTACTTTCTTTCATGTACACCAGGACAGTTGCTCCTTAGGACCCTGGTCAGATGAACAAACTAATACTGCTCATGTCACTGCTTCTGCAGCTTAACATATATAATCCTCTCTCAGTGGCAGCTGGTACAGAACTGAGGGCCCTTGGGAAAGCATGCATGTTACTCCTCTAACAACCACTGGTGAAAAAGCACCATTAAGGATGGAGGTGCTATCTGATCAGGGCTATCACCACTGAACTCTTCTTGGAGCAGTCATTGATATCTTGTAAGTTTTCCCCTATCAATCATGGCTTGCACACTGTCTCCACTTTCTTTGCCCTCTATGAAACCTACCCATTGCCTTGACACAACAGGGCTATGGACAATGACACTAATGTGTGCTTGTTACTCTCTCAAACATGGGAAAGGTTTTTTCTCTTACTGAAGTTCCTTTATCTGACAGAAGCAAATCCTCCCCCAAAGAAGTGCAATTGTCTTGGAACTCCTCCCTGAAACTACTAACCAGAAGAGATTAAATTCACATGGCAGGAAGAAGATTGAGGAGTGTCACAACACCTAGAAATTCTTTGGCACAACTTTTATTCTTTCTGTTTTTTATCTTACCAAGAGAATCATCCAAAACTGATTGTCCATTTCAAAAAAATAATTTACACCTTCTTGAAAATCACAATATCCTTCACATTCTTCTGCCTTCTGAAGAGGGTATTTAAGCCTCAATCACCTGACTTTTCTTTGTATTCCATATTTTTTTAGCAATGAATTGTATTCCATATTTTGATATTCTGTATGGGTCCCATAACTATTCACACTAATAGATTTGTATGACTTGCCTCCTCTTATTCTAATCTAAATCAGTGTGTTTCTACAAACCTTCAGATGACTTAGGAGAATCTTCCTTTGGCCCTACATGATCATTGACATCTTCATAGCATTCTCTAAGAAATACATTGATGAACTCTTGATATTCATTAAGGTGCTTTGGAAGTACCTTGGGAAGGTAAAATATATAAGTAAATAAATTATATTGAATATAGTCATACCTTAAAAATACATGTTTGCATATGAATAATCACAGGCACTGATCATTGCTACCACTAATTGCATTATACCCTCAGTGAAAATATTAAGTGTCATGAGGGGTGTGTGTGTGTGTGTGTGTGTGTGTGTGTGTGTGTGTGTGTGTATGATGGTTTGAAGGGGAGGTGTCCCCCAAAAGTTCACATGTAAGAAAATGCAAGAAGGTTCAGAGGAAAAATGATTGGGTTATAAGAGTCTTGACCCAGTCAGTGAATTAATCCCCCATAGGGGTTAACTGAGTGGTAACTGAAGTGGTAGGGTGTGGCTGGAGAAGATGGGAATTGGGACTTGGTTTTGGGCAGTATATTTGTGTCTGCCCAGGGGAGTCTCTTTCTCTGCTTCTGATCATCATGTGAGTCATTTCCCTCTGCCCCGCCCTTCTGCCATGATATTCAGCCTCACCTGGAGCCCTGAGAAATGGAGCCTGCTGTTATGGATTGAGACCTCTGAAACCATGAGCCCCTAAATAAACTTTTCCTCCTCTCCAGTTGTGCTGGTCAGGTTCTTAGACACAACAGTGAAAAAGCTTACTAAAACAATGTGTGTTTTCATCAGCCTGTTAGCAGAGTTTTAAATTTTCTTTGACTTGACTTCATCATCATAACATTGGCAACTTTTTATTTTATCAGCTATAGTGATGTATTTAAAACAAAAATGTTTGTCAGAGATAGAGTAGCAGGCCACTCTATCATTGTCAATAATACTAAATTTCTGCACAAACCACAAAATGAAATGTTTGGGAATATTACAAAGTGATATGTTTGCATAGGCATCAATTGAACTTAGAAAAGAGTCCCAGAGGGGGTTCATTTGCATAGCATTTACATTGCCACTTTTGTCAATTAACTCAAACATAACTTAACTCAGTAGACACTTCTGAGGGAAAACTGAAGGAAAATATGTCATTTCATTTTAGCATCTACAACAGCAGAAACACAGACTGTACTGGGAAGAAAGAAAAAAGCAGAAAAATCAGTCTAAACTTAATATTTTCCATATCTTACATATTTATATTTCAGAAAAGTAAGTATTTACGTGTGTGTGTGCGTGTGTGTGTGTGTGTGTGTGTGTGTGTGTACATGTTTCTTTCAAACATACACTAAGCCTTTGGGAAACTATTTTGATTTAAATTCTTTTCTACTTTTCTGTGAAGCAAACCATCCCTTTTAAACCTTGAAAATGAAATATAAAAATCAATTTACCAAAAGCTGGCATGTGAATTTTCAAATAAATGTTTAGCAACACCCACAGCTATTTATTTTTCAATTATATTGATCTTGTATTCTGAGAAGAGATTTCTTCTACCTACAACATAATGTTGTGCGAAATTTGTGAGCTCGGTTTTAGAAACTTGGTAACTGCTTTTTTATTTTAATGTTTGCAACAGAAAAGCAAGATTTATCACTTAAGAATGAATTATAACATTTTCCTTAAAGTATTAAAAGTGGTGTTCATTCCTGATGGAAATAAGACAGGGTTTGCGAAGTCCAGATGCAGTAAAAATATTAAACTTTTTCCTTCACTCTCATAAAGTACTAACTCAAATTTGGCATTAACATTTTCTATATATGTGTTGTGCTTATATTTCTTATTAAAGCTTTGCAAACTGAAGGAAAATATGTCATTTCATAATATATAATATTAAATTATGCAAATTTATAGTATATATTGAAAAAAAACATGATGTTTATGAGTCCAGAGCCTCATTATTTTCTTGTTAGATAAAGAACAGAATGATATTATATATCCTATGAATGATTATTGTTCTATTTTATGTCAATAATGTCAAATAGAAGTTTTCCTTTTTTACTTCTTCTATATACATGTCATCTCCTTTTATCTTTCCATCTTAACTTTCTATGTCTGTCTGCCACCATAAGGACCCAGCTCAAAGTGTCTGACAGCATTTTCCCCTCGTCTTTACTAGGAAAATGAGTTGAACTGACTGCCATCTGAAAACAAAATTAGAACTATGAGTCCTCACCAGCTCCTGCACTAAAATAGCAGCTGCTCGGTGGCAAAGGCAGAAGCTCAGATCTCTATGCTCTATGATGTAGCATAGTGCTTGAAACATAGAAATGCTTAATACTTATAATAATAATTATTTATGAAATAATAAATATAGAAAACTCCATTTATTTTGTGGGTAAGAGAAATATAACCAAGGAATTTAAAACTTCTCAAACTTGAAACTATAGTGATTAAAAAAAATCATACTAAAAATTCTTCAATATACTTTTTATTTCTTTCTAAAGTTACTTTAAACTATAATGGGCATACCAAAGAGTATATATAATTATATTTAGCAAATCAAACACATTTTTACTTGAACTATCTAAGCACAGTAAATAGAAAAACAGATAAACATTTTACCACCCTCTAGAAAGACAGGATCCTTTATCATCTATTTATAGTGCATTTAAGTTTAAATAATATGACTAAAATTATTTAAAACAATTTTGACCATCCTTATGGTACACATATATTTTTAAAATGTGAAAGATTTTCTCCTTAAAGTGAATATGTACATTTACATACCTGTAGGCAATATATGAGAGCCCCAACTACTTTAGATTTTGTAAATATTTAATATTGTAAGGCTTTTTCATTTGTTTTTCTAGAAGAGGATTTTATTCTGGGCTCTTATATTTCAATTTGCATTTCTCTGATTATTATTATTAAGACTAAGAATACTTTTCTTTGTTTATGGCTTATTGCTTTTTTCTCTTCTATGAAATTTCTATTAGATAGGGATTTTCAAATTTTCTACAGAGGAAAAAAAGTGTTGTTGTGAGCTATTGGTTATGGAACTAAATTCCTGTATTCAAATTCTGGCTCTGCAACTTACCACCTGTGGTATTGAGGTACATCTTAGAAGTCCCCATGTTTAATACATCATTTCTTAAGTAACACTAATTTTTAAGACTGTTGTGAGGGTTAAATAAGTTAATAACATATTTTCCTTAAATATATCCTCGTATATATATATCTACAAGTGTAACTATTATTTCCTCACCAATTCTTTCCTCTTTTTTTTTTATCTTTCAATAGTTTGACACTGGTTTTTTTTTTTTTTTGTACTTTAAAAATTTCTTAAACTTTTAGAATTTTTACTTAATCCTTTTGGGAATCTGGCTCATTAGGTTTGATAGTATGTCGTTTGTTATTTTTTCAATACTCTCTTACATTTCTTGAAAATATGTTTATATTCTATATGTGATAATTTTAACACTTGAATTTGCTTTCAGCTACATTATACCGTTTTTAGGTGTTTATTTGCCTTTTCCTCAAGGTATTTAGTCTATCTCTTATTTTTAGTGATATTCAATGGTGAATTTACTTTCCTTGAAAGTTGTGAAAAATCTTTGAAAACTGAGCTTGAAAGTGTTTTTTTCCCAAAAATTATTCCCATGAGATTCTTCCATGTGTTTAATAACAATAGTAGTCATAATAATTTTTATCCACTTTCAACCATATTTTTGAGTTTAAAATATAAAAATTTGAGGAGGGATAACAAATGTGCTTGCAGATTTATGTTTAGGATTTAGACACAATGTTAACTGATTGAATCCCTAATTTTTTTCTCTCCTGGTAATTTTATTATTTTTTTTTTCATAGACTCTATTTAAGCTTCCTTCTTTGCAAATATCATAAATCAAATGACTGGGATTAAAAAGGATCAGAACTAGAGCTGGTGACCTCCCACTGCTTTGTCCTCTGAATTATTTCACTTGAAGAAACCAAAGGCATTGAAAGTTGAATTAGTCACATTTTTGTTGCTCTGACCAAAATACCTGATAAGAACAACTTTTAAGAGGGCAGGGTTATTTTGGCTCACAGAGGTTTGATCTATGGCCAACAGGATCCAAGGCAGAAACCATGCTGCAGAGGAAATCTGCTCAGCACATGGCAGCCAGGAAGCAAAATGAGAAAGGGAGAGAGAGGGAGAAGGAGAAGGAGAAGGAGAAGGAGACAGGAATGGGGGTAGGGGTAGGGGTGGGAGGTCGGGAAGGAGACAGAAAGAGGAGTCAGGAACAAATGTAATTCCTAAGGGTTTGCCTCCCTTTAACTACCTTCTCTCATCATGTCCATTTATCTAAAATCACCACCTAGTTGCTCATTAAAATTATTAGTCCATCAAATGGATAAATTCATCAATGAGGTTACAGCTCTCATAATTCAATCTTTACACCTCTAAACATTGCTGCATTGCCTATAATAGGAGCTTTTCAAGGGATATTCCTAGATATAAACCATAACAAAATCAACCTCTGGACTAGCAAATAGTGGCTCTGCTTTCTTACTTTTTTGTTAGTATGAATTTTACTTTCTTGTTATCTCTGGCTCCTAATATTTCTTAAAAATTTGAGATATGTCAGTCTTGCCTTCAATAAGTACCTTTATATTTTATTCTTCATCAATCAGTTTAGTGTATCTGTTTAGTTTCTCTGAACATTTAATCCTCAACAAGCATCTTATCTACTTTTTCATTAGATAAATTTAAATTTATAAAATTATTTGACCACCAAGAGTCAATACCTCCTTAGTAAGTTTTTCCATGCAGTTCTATTCAAGCAGTTCAAATACATGATCCACATATGAACTGAACACTAGTCAATAGAACCCATCAAAAACAGGCCACAGTTTACACTGACTAGTAGATCCAAAAGTAGGAAAAAATATAAGCTATTTAGTAGAAATGCCATCTATGTGTAAACAAATTTTTACATATTTATGGTAAACAAATTTTTTGAGATAAAGGACAGTTGAAAGCATAACATTTACAGTGAAGTTTATAAAGCACAAAAAAATCCTACATAAAATTATTTCCCTTAAGAAATAATCAATGTGAAACTTTAAGTTAACAAAGATGAAAGCAATAAGCCTGGTATGTTTGAGTTTTCTGAAATTATAAGCAGATAGCACTTTGTGTTCAAATGAGAACTAAAGATATTTTAGCTGCAAAATTGAAAAGCTGAAATTTAATAACTAAGTTTTAGGAAAGAATAATGTGAGTATAGATATTTCTGATGTTCAATTTCCCTTTATATGTCCAATTAACCTTTATTAACTTAGAAAACATAGCTTTCTAATTTGATTGGCAGCAACAGAGCTGGCGCCAGTAAAAGGAGTTGAGAAACTCTGCTGGAAAATCATGGTTTATTAATACATCATTAAGCACTTTAAATGGATTTAAATGGTGTATGTCTAAGGAAGGAAATAATTCAGCATTTGTTAGTTACTGACAGAGTACAGAATTGAAATTTACATTATAAGCCTTGCATTAAAATTCCTAATGTGCCAGCTATTGAATTACATATCACACAATCAGAGTGTATGTCTCTTTACCAAGGAGAACCATAAATGTTAATGATTATATACTTTTATCCAGAGAAAAACATATTATCATCTAGTAATATGATATAGAAAAGTATGAGTACAAATAAAATAAAAATTAGATGATTTATTTGCAATATACATTTGATGGGACTTAGTGTGTTTATGTTGATTAGAAGCTATGTGATATCACATGCAGTTGAAGAATACAATTTGAATTGTACTTTGCTTTCAATGAGCATCAAGAAGAATATCCATTATTTTAAAGCACAGCTATATTTTTCTCTATATATTAGCATTCCAAATTATGTCTAGGAAAAACAATAGTGTCTAAGTTCACAATTATTTTCATATTTATTTTATTTTCTAAAGTCAATCCAAACCTTGGGTGTATTCGCTTATTTTTAACATTTTCTTGAAAATATATGATAAGCTAAGACAAAATATTTGTTTATGTATCTCATTAATTTACACCCATACATAACTATAGCTTAGAGATGAGGTATACTCCCACATTAATACAGGAATATTCAGAGGTTAAATGATTAGATTATGAGAGCCATAACTTAATGAGTCCATACTACTTTAAATGGACTGACTTTCTGGTAACTCTAAGCTGCTACCATGATGTAAACACTTTCCTTTGCTACTGCTTTTCTGCCACCTTCATAGTGTTGTGCATCATCTCAGGCCCAAAGTGATGAACTTGGCCAACAATGGACTGAACTCTTGAAACTGTAAGACCAAAATAAAATACTCCTCCTCCTCTTGATGGGTATTTTGTTTACAGCAACATAAAATTGACCAACACATAATAAAACAAAATATTGTTTTCTAAGAAATGGTTGACATTTTTACATCTTAAAACTTTTCACATTTTTCACCAACTTAAGTACTTGAAAAAAATGGATATTGTTTTCATCACTCCTCTCCCTTTTCTTTTTAGGGGTGCTGATGAACATACCTAAAGCTAAAGAAGCAGTGATTCTCAAGGTAAATATTAATGTTTCAATTCAGAGTGTATGCAGAAGGTCTTGCACATGATAAACACATTCTCTTTTAGATGAACTGTTGACCTGCAACTCAGCCCATCCAAATTTGTATATCATCAGAAATATATAAGTAATTGAATTTGCATAACAGTACTTTGAATCTCTCTCCCTTGCTGTGATCTGAATTGTCTTGCACACAGATATTTTATACATATTTGCCTAGTGTACCAAGAAAGGAAACATATTAGTTAAGACAATTTGACTATCTTGACTAAGTCACTTGTTCGAAATAAGTTTTTCTCAAAAATAAAATTAAAACTGTTTATCTCTGAAAAACTTTGAGGAACAAATAGGCAATAGGAAGTGTTTGTATATGAGGAAGTAATAATACTGATACTTGAGTTCATATCACCACCAAGTTCATATCACCAAGTTTCTCTTCTTTCAATCAATGTTTCACTTTTTTTCTCTCTGAACACAGCATAGACTCTGACATGTGTGAAAACATCACACATTGCCACATTCATGGCTATATTCTATTTTCATTAACTCAGTATGAATGTGATTGCTAAAGAAACAATGGTTCTCAAGGTAAATGTAAATGTTTCAATCACAGTGTGTGCAGTGAGTGAGGTTACTAGGGCTAGGAGTAGAGATGACAACCTGTTCTTTTGTAGACAGAGATGACACAATACTTGTGCAACTGACACAGGTAACTGTAGAATCATGCAACACACTTTAGGGTACTTTCCTAATATTTTAATACAGTTTTTAGTGAATAGAGCACGAAAGGAAATGTTCAAAAATTGGATTTTCTATCTTTTACGTTTGTTTTCTATTTATATAAGAAGAAAGGAGACCCTGGCTTAAAAAAGATCAAATTAGTCAATTTTGTAAAATTTGAAAATGTCACATTATACTAACAAGTTTCTGGGCATCCATTTAAGCTTATCTGAACTTATAGCCATGAATTAATATATAGCTTCTTTTAAAAAAGTTTAACTCTTTTTATCCACACACAAAAATTGTAAGCATATGGTAACACAGTATTATTAATACATTCATAGAAGATTCAAGGTCTTTTTATAGTGTCATAGTTTAAAGTCCATGTACAAGTTATTATGATTTTTTACATTAATAATAGCTTTTTAGGTAAAGGCTGACAAATGGACACAAAATAATTTATTATAAATACTTCAATTTTATCTCATTTAATTATGTAATCCCCACTCCAAAATATTTTATGTGTTAGGAAATCAGTAACAGTGTTTACCAGACTTTTATTATAATGTATCTTTAAAGTAAATAACTAAAAAGCAATTCAAATTGTGAATAAATGTGGAAGATTCAACAACAAAAATGTCAGAAAAATAATGGAAAATCCGGAGTATTAAGTCAATTCTTTGGAAAGAACAGAACCCCATTGCCTACAAAAGAATGTGTGATTTCCTATCTACACAGAATCTACAATAGTAAGTCAATGAGTAGCAGGATTTTAGTGGATTTTGGTGATATACCAGGAAAAATAATAACAGAAGCTATTTCTGAAACATTGGAGAATCATGTATCCATGTAAACTTTGCAGTAACTTCAGTTTATGAAAAATTGCATATGCACTTTCCTAGGTGTGAATACATACAAAAAAATGACTATCATTGAATTCAGTTTATATAGAAGTAAGATAGTGTAATCAGAAAGAAAAATGATCAAAGAGAGTACAGCCAAGAACAACAAATAAACTGTATTTTTAAAATGAAAGTAAAGGAAAATGAAACAAAAAGTTAGATAGAGAAGGTACTGAAAATAAAGTGTGATAAGGAAAACCAGAGTCATAAACTCACCATCAACTTTTCGCCTTGCACTTCTACTAGAAGTTGTAAGCAGGGAATGAAAAAATCAAAATGAAACCAGAGGGACACAGATATGAGTGACATAATTATACAAGCATTAGTAACTGGAAGTGTATTTTAAATACTGTGTCTTTGGAACTTTCTAACATAAACAATCTGCAACAAACCCTAGTACTCTCCTTCTCACTTTCTTCAACTTGAAATGGTATATTTTTAGTTAGTGGAAGACAGAGTTGAACCTACTACCATACTAGTATTTTATCACAAAATATTAACTAATCATCCTGGAAATTTGCTTTGTTTCTCCGTTGTATATTTAGAAAGATACTACATGACAATAAGAAAAAAATGAATGAAAGAGAGGAAAGAAAAAAGGAAGCAAGAAGTAATACTAGAAATGTCAAGATACTTTTTGTTTTTACGGATTTTTCAGAGGCATCATAATGGTGTCTTGCTTTTATATAGGCATATATTGTTTTATGTATTGTTTCATATGTATCTAATTGATGTTTATTCTTAGAATACTTATTGAAAGCCAATCTTATTTTATTTTCTAGTAAAAGTATCAGGTGACTAAGTTAAAGTTGTTGTGAAAAACCAACAACAACAAAGTGTATACAGTAAAATAATATGTATTAATAAAAGTACTGTGTTTTGATGAATAGCATACCATGGATATGAAAAAGATGAATAAAAAATTTGAAGGCTATTATATAAGCAATTAAAATGTTTAAGGAGAGAAAGACTGCAAGAGAGAACTAACGATTAATATTTCCTATGCAGCGAAAAACGATAACTGCAACACCATAAAAACATAAGTACAAGAGAGTGTATCTATTATTTGTTCAATTGTTCTTCTGAAGAATTAAAAAGGAAGAAGGAAGGAAGGAAGGAAGGAAGGAAGGAAGGAAGGAAGGAAGGAAGGAAGGAAGGAAGGAAGGAAGGAAGGAAGGAAGGAAGGAAGGAAGGAAGGAAGAAAGGAAGGACAAAATAAAGCCTTGGCCAATAAGGCTTTGGCTTTGGGGTCAAGAAGCAGAGATTAATGCAAGATAATTTAAGTAACAGGCTAGACTGGAGCAGGGAATAGTTCTATAAAAATCAGGCATATGTTTTTATAGTAAGGCTAGACTTCTCCAGATGGAATACTATGTATAGTATCATCTAAAGAGAGATATAGTATATGCTCCTAAGAGATTATTAGGATTATGGCAATGAATACAAATGGAAAGAAAATAAATGATAAGAAGCTTCTATGTCTCTGGCAGGATGAAGAAAAATCAGGTTTAGAAGTATGTATGCAGATAAGAAAACCCTATGGAAGAGCTAAGGCATTAATCATGGAAGATTAAAGTTATACCGGCACCAACAAGGCTGACACTAGAAGGAAGCCTCTGAAAGGTGGCACATTTGAAGAAAATTGGGTGGATAACATATAGATATTATTTGTAAAGAAAATGTATCTGTATGTACCTTGGAGTTGCATTTTGGAAACACGCTGATAGAAATGACAAATGTAGTTGGTATAAAAAGAATCAATAGACATGAAAGAAAAAAGTTGATAATGCACAGTGATTAATGCCAAGTCAGTTTTGGGTAGTTAGGCATTCGAGACCATCTCACCATTCAATTGACTTAGTGAACAAATCGTGTGGCCAAAGCACAGAAGTTTAGAGCTTAAGACATAGAAGGGTATATGTAGGACTTAACTGCAAAGGCTACAGTTTAAATTTAGTGGAACATTTGCTAAGTATTTAGTGAATATGCTAAACATTTTAATTTCAATTGTCTATAACCGTCTGAGGTGAAAATCATGTATTCTTTTAAAATGGAGTCTTTAGAGTCAAATAGCAGCTTTCCACAGAGATTAGTCATATTAAAAAGAAAAATGCATCAGGCGATGAGTAAAGTAGGAACAAGCAGACTAATTGGAACCAGGGCACAGAAGAAAATGAATCCTTCATCTGTAAAACAAAAACAAAAGTGAAAACGAAACAGTCCCTCTCTCAGCAAGTCTCTTTCCAAGTCAAAGAGTTTCTGAGTTTTTCCTCATGATTTTACCAAGTACCATTTTAACCCTGTATTGCTTCTCTGCATTGATTAGCTGTGTTTGAAGTTGTGTGACACACTAATAATCTAGGAATCTCCAATAAATTGACTTAATTTTTCTGGGTTTCCTGTCCCTTCACTTCAAAATGAAGCCAATGAAACCTTTTACAGACTCTATTCACCATAGGAATAAAATTGTATGTAAATAACTCAAAATAGTATCTATCACATTGCAAACTTCATTTTCTTCTCTTTGTTCCAAAGTTGTCTGTTCATTAGTTCTGGAGTCTTGATTTACCATAACCTTCAGCTTTTGCAACATGCCAAAATTAAATTGCAATATATAAATCTTACATCTAAATTTTGAAACAAACCAGTAATCATAAAATAGTCAAGAATCATTGTTAAAAATCTATTATGTAATGATGTCAGGTTACAAATCCAGATGGTTTTAAACATGCATTCAACCTATTCTTTAAAGTTTATATCTTATCACAGTTTTATGCCTTATTTTCGATAGCCAAGATCATGGAAGAAATGATGCTAATTCATCCCAATTCACTTAACATTGTTAAATAACTCTAATAGAAAAATTGGTAAAATAATGTATGCACACAAATGCACACATGACATAAATACATTCTCATGTAATATATCACAATCAATAGATCATATATATATTTAAAAGAAATGTGGAACAAAGGTTTATAAAAGCTTAAAAGGTTTATAAAAGCTTAACATTTTATTGACAGCATACTACATTGTGAGAAGGGTGACAGTTTTATAATGTGTCCACATGGAGAGTCTAACCTACATCTCCCAGAATTCTGTTTCTCATGTTTATTTGTCAGTGGCTATTGTGTAACACATGCAGTTTTTACTGTGGGGCTGGCCCCTCTCCTCCAGAGGAAGGAGCCCCTGGATAGGAAATCCTTTAACCTTCTTTTGATTTCTTTTTAGTTTTGACATTGGGCCGGGTATATATACTTCATCTTTATGATAAATGGACTCGTTTCTTCAGAATAACTTCAACATCAAAATGGAGGCAATATAAAAGAATATGAGTTTCCATAGTCTCATGGTGTTCCATCTTGCGCTAGTGAGTTCTAGCTTGTTTGCTATTTCACCTTTTTTTGACTGTGTTCCTTGTCAAGTTTAAGATTTAGTATTTTAAGTACAGATGACAACTTTATAGACAGTTTAACCAGCTCCCTGTAAGCCAACTAAGTATAACAATATGCAACATATTATATATGCAATATATATTATATACATATATATATGCACATTATATATATGTTACATATGTTTGCAGGGTTGTGTGTGGGGGGAGTATTGGTTCTGGGAATACTGAACTTGGTTCTCTAATCAGATTTAATTTAAAGACAATGATGTTTCTAGTGATATGGAAAATACTGGTAATCATGACACAGCAAAAGGGTTTTTAAATTATCACCTTTTTTTTTTTTAAATTATCACCTTTCGATAATTAAGTACCCTTAGAAGGCAGGGCTTTGAGAGGACAAATATTTGCCACCTTAGAAATTTTAATTAAAATAAACACAGGATTGGTTGGTTGTTTCTAGTTGTGCTGGAAAACTTGAAAAGAATCTGATAGTCTTAGGACCTTAAATTCCCACCACATAAGCTGCATGGAGGACCTGAAAATTTGTGACTGCTTAGAAAGAAACCTGTGTTTCCTATAGCCACAAGGTCAAGATCTCTGGGGAAAAAGAAGTCCAAGTTGTTATTTCACAGGTGACTTAATTACAATGTAAATTGCATTTTCAAACCTGCAGGGTCACCTTTTCAAACGTAGGCATTGATGTAGGAGTCAATGGGAATCCTGAATAGGATCCTGAGAACTGGAATGGAGATCCATGGATAGATTCTAGTAAATCTGGAAAGTACCATCAAGTCTAACATGGTTGCATCTGGCCCCTTCTACAATCATAAAAGTGGTGCAATTGCTAGAGAGCCTCCTTGGATTTGGAGGGCAATGTAGTCCCTTTTGTGAATGTGCTATTTCATTGTGTGCGCAAAGTGACTTGAAATAGTGCTAGTTTTACGTGGAGTCTTGGGTAAAGGAAGACTCTGTAATGGGTCCATATTGCTATGCAAGCTGTTCTGCCCATGGCCTATATAATCCAGCAAATCCAATGGCACTTAAAGTGTCTATATTAGGTTGGGATTATGTTTGGACCTTTTTCAGGCCTCTACAGATAAATAATAGCACAGACACAGAATTTTGGAGCAAATCACTCCCATCCTCTGCAGAGAATTATTATTTAATAAGTCAAAGAAAGAACTTTGACTTGCTTTTGGGCCTTTGTAGAGATTGGACACTTATTTGAGGGTCATTGTTACCATGTTACTTGAACTCTCCTCAAGAACTGAGTGATATCTAACCCACAAATCCACTAAGTTAGATGTATATAGCATCACTCCATTATGAAATAGAAATTACATGGATGAGGCCCTTGAAGGCACAGTAGATGTTTTTTAGTTTTGTTTTATTTTTGGTACAGGGGATTAAACTCAGGGGCATTTAATCACCAAGTCACATCTCCAGCCAACACCCCCCACTTTTTTTTTATTATTTAGAGTCAGGATCTTGCTAATTCCCTTAGGGCCTCACTAAATTGCTGAGGCTGGCAATCCTCCTGCCTCAGCCTCCCAAGCTTCTGGAATTACAGGTGTGAGCCACCATACCCAACAAAAGTAGGTTTTTGAAAAAGTAGACCAGTATCCATGCTCCTCGCCCCTGATACACTGCTATCCTCTTTCTTAGTCTGTATATATAGTTATTTCTGATTCCTTTGTATATAATATGCAAACTAATGGATGATAGTGGAAATAGGCACCTGAGGCATTCAATATTCCTAGTGATCAACTAGCAAAATTTTATTTCCTGTGCTTTTATTCTCTCATTGTCTATAGGTCTTGACCACAAAGGGTAAAATGAGGAGGTAAAATGTTTCTCCATCAGGAGAAAAAAATAAAGGTTTCACTGAATTGAAAGTGAAGGCTATACCCAACCTTGTTGAGCTCCCAATATCTCTGAGTCAACAAAGAAAGGAGTTAGCATATTGTTTAGGGTGTTTGATCTTATCTACAAAAAGGGAATTGAAATGCTGGTACCTAAAATAGGTAAATTAGAGAATATCTAGAATACAAGAGATCCCTTAGGAGTTTCTTAGTACTACCAGTTCCAGATTAAAGTCAATGGAAAACTTCAACAACCCAGTACAGAAAATAATAGTAATGGCCTAGACCATTCAGGATTGAAGGTTTGGGTTGTTTTCCTATCAGATTAAGATCCATGACAGCTAAAGTGCTTGCTGACATCACAGCACAGGGAATGCAGTTTGGGTAGTAGAAGAAGGTAATTATAAATACCAGTTACAAACACAACACTGGTTGAAGAAATGAGGACTGAAGTTTTTATATGTCTTACTCATTTTATTATGAGTATATTTGTGTGTACATAGATTGATGATAGAGAAAACAAATATATTCATTTTCTTTTCTCTCTTATCTGTTCCACATCTTAGTCATTTGGATGTCTGTAACAAAGATACTATAGACAGGGTGGCTTATAAACAACAGAACGCAATTTCTCACCATTTTGGAGGCTAAGACATTAGCAGATTCAATGTCTGGTGAGAGCCCACTCTCATTTCCTGTTTCATAGGTGGTTGTCTTTTTACTCTGTTCTCACTGGGCAGATTGAGACAAGAGAATTCTCTAGTGTCTCTTTTATAAAAGCCTTGATAACATTCATGAGAAGTCCTCCTTATAACAATCACTTCAAATAGACCAACTCCCTTCAAATATCACGTTGGGGTTTATATTTTAACATGTGAATTTTGAGAGGAAGCAAACATTAATTCTCTACAATTATAATAATCTCCTTAATATAATATAGCATAATTAACTTTACATAATCATATTTAAGTATGGTTAAGTATATAATATTTCTGTTACAGGATATCAAGTAGACTGAAAATTGCCTAAGTATATTGCATCATCTTCTGGGGGAGTGGGGGTGTCAGTGCATTTGGTTTTATGCAAGATCTATTGTATTACTTTGGTTTGTGGAATATATGATATTGTCATTTTCTTCATTTGGAGATTAAATATGGCTTAAGGAGGAATGTATTCTCCAATTAACAATGCATAGATTATTACAGTTTAATTTATGTGAGAGGATATAGTGGATATGATATGCTGTTTTAGGTTAGCTGTTTGAACAAACACTTAGCCAGATGTTGTTGTAAAAACATTTTTTAAATGTGACAAACTTTTACATCAATATATTTTGAGTGATGGAAATTTCTCTCCATAATTTAGG
Organism: Ictidomys tridecemlineatus; assembly: GCF_052094955.1. Lineage (NCBI taxonomy): Eukaryota > Metazoa > Chordata > Mammalia > Rodentia > Sciuridae > Ictidomys > Ictidomys tridecemlineatus. Next base: position 57,629,774 of record NC_135487.1, read on the forward strand.
TGGACCTAATTAATTTAGTGAGGAAGCTAAGATCAAAGTCTCATGTTTACCAACAAAGAAGTGATTTGACCTCAGGATTGTGACATAAAATACCCTGCCTGAGATTTCTTCCATTGAAATTTATCGTTTAAGAGTCAATATCACTTCTTAACCTGACTTTCCAGCTTGTCAGCCCATTCTATATATTTTAGAATTCTGAGCCATTGCAATTTCATGACCAATTCCTGAAGTAATTATCATTCTTGTTGTGCTTCTTAGATACGTGTGTGTATGGTGTATATTGCACGTACTTAAACACACACACACACACACACACATTTTGTTTTCAGTGTTCTCCAGATTAGGAAATATATAAGAACCCATTTTCGCAGTTGTCTACAGGACCAAAGAAGTAATTTACAAAACAAATCCTAGATGTTAAAAAATTTTGGAAGTCTATATGACAGCATGCCATTACAGAGGAAGGGTTATTGCTTCTGCCTCCTTTTTGCCTTTACAATCTCCTGTGAAGTGTTCTCATAGGAAGAATGGCAATGACATCCCAATGTATGAAGATGAACCATATTGGCAAATATAGTAGTTTTTTGACGTCATGATAAAGGCCAGAATATAAGAAAAATGGGATGAATGCTATTTTGACCACAGATGGATACACTTAAGAATGTGTCACATTCATCTTTTATTTCACACTGAGGTTGTGAGCCAGTATTTTTATTGACTTTCTAAATGATCTCCTTCTATTTCTAATAGTTTCTACATGTAATTAGAAACACAAGTATTGAAAACAAAATCAACTTTATACCAATCATAATTTGAGCAGTCTTGATAATGAAGTTTGAATTTTTATGAAATGTACTATGGATCACAAAAATTCAAAATATAATTTGGGTGTTTAACTCTACAATATGGAAGCAAACCCTTCTAAGGAATGGAGGCAGAGGCATGTTCAAGTATAGTGATTCATTTTGTTAACTGAAGAATCGTTAATAGTTAACCCATTGTAGTCCACTATTCAGTATATAGCACATTAATGAAGTACAAGTGGCCATTTTTCTGTTTTGCTACTCAACATCCGTTCAGTTTTGATCTCAATGTCATCTCAAATCTACACTTTACCTCAAAAAGCTAGTTGATCTGTCCATTGTACCACCACAGGACTCTGTCCAGATTTTGTAATAACACTTTCCATATTTCCATTGTATTTATCCATGGACATGTGTGTTTCTTCCTTGAAAGAGGTCTATTAGTGGGTAGGACTCATGTTTCCTATAATTCTTTGTAAGCTAAAACTTACAACAGCAGGGATCTAGAGTGTTTAATTTTTCATAAACAGCAGAAAAGTAACTTTAAGACAGGACCAACCATCTTTGGAAAGAATGAGAACCAGTAACAGGATTTAAAAAAAGCTGCCCTTTTTCTAATGTAGGTTTTTTTTGTTTTGTTTTGTTTTGTTTTTGTGGTGCTGGGGATTGAACCCAGGACCTTATGCATGAGAGACAAGCATTCTACCAACTGAGCTGCTGTATCACCACCCCTCCAATGCAGATTCTTAGCAATTTTGTTGAAAACCTATTAGCTATGGATGTATTGGTTTATTTCTAGACTCTGTACTTGTTTCTCTTGGTCTAGGTATCACTTTCTATGTCAGTACCATGCTGTCTTGCTTCCTGTAACTTTGTAGTATATTTTGAAGGCAAGTGGTTTAATGCCTCCCCAAATTGCTTTAGCCATTTCTTACTTTTATATTCCATGGAGAATATTTTTGATAGAAATTATATTGAATTGAAATGACACTTTGGGTTGTATGGACATTTTAACAATATTGTTTCTTAAAATCCATTAACATGGGCTATCTTTTCATTTCTTTTTTTGTTTGTTTTTTTTGTGTGTACATTTCAGTTTCTTCCATTAGTTATTTATGGTTTTCATTACAAAAATCTTTTTTTCTATTTGTTTAAATTTATTTCTATATGTTATGTTTTATACCTATTGCAAGTAGAATTTCACTCTTCTCTTTTAAATAATTTGCCATTAGTTTAGAGCAATGTTAATGATTCCTATAGGTTGAATTTTCAAACTTTTTATTTGAAAATAGGTTGTTTATGTTTTATATTTCTTCATAATTCAATGTCCTGCATCTTTGTATTTATTTATTAGTTCCAATATTTTTCAATGTAGTTTGGGGTTTTTCTATAAATATGAACATGTCTTGTGCAAACAGGGACAATTTGAATTTCCCTTTCTGAGTTTGAATATCCTTTATTTGTCTTGCCTGATTGTTCTAGCTAGGACTTGCAGTACTATGTTGAATAAAGTAGTGAAAGTTGGCATTCTTGTCTTGTTCTAGTTCATATAAAATGTTTTTTTCTCTCTTCATCATGTTGTTAGTATGTGGCCTTTTTCATGCTAAGAAATATCCCTTTTTTACCTGATTTTTCATGTTTTTATCATGACTATATTTTGGTTTTCTCAATTTTTTTTTCTGCAACTGTTCAAATGACCATATGGTTTTTTGTTCCTTCATTTTGTTGATAGGGTGTATCATATTTATTGATTCACATATGTTGAGCCATTCTTGTATCCCTGGGATACATTTCACATAATCAAGATAAGTAATCTTTTTAATGTGCTAATGGATTCAATTAACAAGTATTTTACTGAGGATTTTTGTATGTATGTCCATCAAGACTTTGACCTATAGTTTTCTTTTTTTGTAGTATCCTTGTCTGGTTTTGATAACAAGACATTTATGATTTCATAGAATGTGTTTGAAAGAATTCCTTACTCTTCATATTTTTGAAACACTAACTAATAATTGGTATTGTTCTTTAAATATCTGTTAGAAATCAGAGGTGAAAACACCTGGCCCTGGGGTTTTCTTTGATGAAAAATTTTTATACTACTTAAATTTTTTATTTGAAATTGATTGTTTATGTATTACATTTCTTCATAATTCTATCTTTGTAAGGTTTATGTAAGGTTTCAGGAACTTGTAAGTTTCTTCTAGGTTATCTTTTTTTTTCTTCCATACAGTGTTTGTCAGCTTTTAGCCAGTATTCTACTTTATTCAGTCATACTAAACTGCCTGCAGTTGCCACTCAGTAGTGCATGCCAATTATTAATCCATAAAATGGATTAATTCACTGATGAAGTTATAGCTACCACCATTGCCTAAAAGTTTCATTTCTGAAACTTTCTGTCTTTGGAAATAGTGCTTTGAAAACATAAAATTTTTAGGCAACTTTAAAGATACAGACCATAACATATACATTTATTGATAATAATTTCTAATCATTTTTATTTGTATTGTTGTGCTATTACTTGATTTCCATCTCTCATGTTTTAATCTTCTCTCTCTTATTCTTTTAATCAAGTTAAAATTTTGCCAATAATATTTACTTTTTGAGAATCTGGTTTTCCTTTCATTTATTTCTTTGTATTTTTGTTTCTATTCTATCTATTTTTGCTATAGTCATTATTACTTCTTTCCTTCTTTTAATTTTGGACTTGTGTTGTTCTTTTATTTTTTTCCTGGTTTCTTTTAGATATAGAGAAAAGTGGTTTGCTTGAGACTCTGTGCCTTTTGAATGTAGCATTAATTGCTAAAAATATTTCTCCTAGTCCTTCTTTTGTTATATTCCATAGGTTTTGGTATGTTGTATGTCTATTTTCATTTGTTTCAAGGAATGTTTTAATTTCCTTGCTTATTTCTCTCTTGATCAATTATTTATTCAAGAATAAATTGTTTAATTTCTCAGTATTTGTATGGCTTCAAAGTTTTTCTTCATATTAACTTCTAGTTTTACTGTATTTTGATCAGAAAAGACATTCAGTATAACATCAACTTTTAGAAATGTTTTGCAACTTATTTTGTGACCACCATTTAACTGTACTGAAGAACGTTCCATGTACTCTTAAAAAATTTATATTCTATAGTCATTGGACAGAATGTTCTGTAGAAATATTTGATCTAAGGTGAAACTCAACTCTGTTGTTTCTTTATTGGTTTTCTGACTGGATGTTCTGACAATTTCTTGAAATAGAGGCAATAGGCTGCTACTAGTGTGTTGAAGTCTATTGGTCAAACTCTAGATCTATTAATATTTACTTTATGTTTGTTTACTCTAATATTGGCTGCATTTGCATATAGAACTGCTACTTCTTCTTGCTGAACTAACATTCTTTCTTATAATGTAATTACATCCGCACTATCTTTGGCTGCTCTTAAATTCTGTTTTATTTAAATTTAGCTACTCCTACTTTTTATTGTGGATTCCATTTGCATTTAACATCTTATTCCATCCCATCACTTTTAGCATATGCATGCTCTGAGAGAGGTAGAGTGAGCTGTAAGAAACAAATAATTAAATATTGTTTGTATATCCATTCAGTCACTCTGCATTTTTAAATGGGAAAATTGAATTAGGGTTTAAGGTAATTATCTATAGGTAAAACCTTCCTACAGCTATTTTGCAACTTGTTCTCTAACTTAATTGCAGTTTATTTTTCTTTTCTTTTCTTTCCTTTTTTTTTCTATATTGTAGTCTTACTCTGTAGTTGAAAGACATAGTCTATTTTAATCCCATGGTATTATTTTTATTTTGATTAGAGATTTTTTGCTCTATGCTTGCCAAAAAAGCTTAAAAAATTCTTGTGATTATAGAAAGATGTTTTAAAATATTAATAGTAAAACATTATCATAAATGTAAGTGAAATAACAAAAAATATAGAAATTTAAATCTCTACACATGCATTTCCGTTCTCTCCATATTTTGAATTTTTGATATATTTCTATATTGCCTGTATCTTAGCATATTAATGTGCTAATTGTTATATTATTTGTTTAGTCTTTACATTAACATTATGTAAATTATACAACATGTTTATAATATAGAGAACTCTTAATTGTTGAGTACTCTTATCAATGAATTTTATATTTAATGTTTTCTTCTTACTCATTAATATTTTCCTTAGGAATACAGTGGGATGAATCTAACCTAAATTTCCTATGTACATGTATGAATACACCATAGTGAATCTCAACATCTATCTACATCCATAAGATTGAGATTCTAATTTGTATAAAATATATTCCATACTTGTATGGATATATCAAAATAGACTGTACTATCATATATAACTAAAAAGAATAAATAAAAATTTTACAAGAAGAAAAATGAAAAACATTAGAATTTCTTGTAGAGTAGATCTGGCACAGATAGGACACCTTCATCTCCTTTTCATTTCTAAAGGAGAGCATTTCTGTGCATGTTATGCTTGGATGACAGTTTTTCTTCCTTCAGTACTGTAAAAATCTTATACAACTCTCTCCTAGTTTATAAAGTTTCTATTGAGAAGTCTGCTATTGGAAAAGTTGGGCATACTCATGTGCTATGTTTGTTTTTTTTTTTTGACTTAAGAATCTTCCCTTTATATTTCAATTTGGAAACCTTGATTATAATATATCTTGTGATAGATTTGCTTAAGTTGTATATGACTGATTTCTTCTGACTTTCTTGTACTTGGATATTTCTATCCTTATTTAGATTTGAGAAGTTTCCTCTTAAAATCTTTTTGAGTAAGCTTTCTCTCTCTTTGGTATTCTCAAGCCCTGTTGAAATCAAGTAATCTGAATATTTTCTTTAAATGCTACCTCAGACTTTCCTTATGATTCCTTCATTCCTTTTAATCTTTTTTTCTCCACTTATGTTTTCATATAGCTTGTCTTTGAGGTAACTACTTGTTCTCTTTGATCTATTCTGCTATTGCTATTCGTGTTTTCTTTCTTTCTTTCTTTCTTTCTTTCTTTTTTTATTAGTTACACATGACAGTACAATGATCTTGACAATTCATACATTTGAATCAAATGGGATATAATTTCTCATTTTTTGATTGTACAGGTTGCAGAATCACATTGGTCATACAGTCACCTATATACATACAGCCATAATAATGTCTATTTTATTCTGCTGCCCTTCCTATCCTGTCTTCCCCTCCCATCTCCCCTCCCATCACATCTCTCTACCCAATCTAATGTGACACACTTCTTCTTCTTTTTGTTTTCTATTGTGTTTTTAATTTCACTTAATGTATTTTTTTTAGCACAGGGATTTCTGTTTGGTATTTTAAAAATTTTATTCCAACTGAGAAGATAAAAAAAACACAAACACACTCACACATTTACACACATTATGTATAATACACAATATATATTTATATAAATGCATATATAATACAGTATATATTTCATTATATGAAACAAAATGACAATATTGGGAATGGCATTTTAAGTTTATAAAAAAACTGTCAAACATGAATTGGTATGCATATACTTTGTATACAACCAGAGATATGAAAAAATATGTTCTATGTGTATAATAAGAATTATAATGCATTTCACTGACATATGTAAATAAAAAAGTATATAAAAATTTAAAAAACACATCAAAGAATATATGTATGTGTGTTATATATGTATATCTGTATATTTATGTAATATATATTATTTCACTTTCAATTTTTTTTCACTCTTTTCAGTATCAAATAAAAAAAGTGATGCTTGAAAACGCTATTTGTTTTTTAGTAAATATATTCTTGTTAATGGCCTTTACCTCTTGAGAAGTAGCTCCATCTTCCCTCTACACCTATGCAGTTCATTCTCCACATCTGAACATGAAAAATTAAAAATGCAAATTCAATTAAATTACTCATGAACATATTACCACTATATATATATCAGCCTTATTGTTATTACAGTATAAATAGCATAATCATTAATGTTAATATGTTCTTCAAAGTTGACCAGGAATAAACCTCTGCATTTTTAATCATACCTCATATCGCTTTCTCTGACTTCATTCTACAGCCATAGATGGCTTTTTTATATTCAATTCCTTGGATATGGTATACTTTCTCCTGTCTTAGGTCCTTGGCACATGCTTGTATGTCACTTCTCCAGGAATACCAAACTAGATTTCTCAAACTATAGCCCCATCTCCATTATATCAACTCTACCTACTAAAAAGAAAATCCACAAAGAAAATGGCTGTCTGTTATCCCTTCAAATTCATAACACTTGGGATAGAACCTAGAATATAAATGAATGCTCAATAAAACATGGGTGAATTAATGACTAAATGACTGTACTTCAAGGGGTGCACAGAAAGTTACAACAAACATTTTTGTGTGTGTGCATGCATGCAAAGATTTAAAATTTTTCTAAATAACATAAAATTTTACAAAACAGATGTTAGTTATAACTGATGAAGTGGAATTCTATCTTATTTCACCATTAGTAATATATTTAACTTTAATTTATTATGTTATTCTATAAAATGTCAAATGAGATAATGAAGATATCTTCTGTATTTTTTTCGTGTCTTTTATATTTTTTGAAACCTGTTTCTCTTTTATTTTCAATAAAATAAAAAATATGGCCATTATGTTCTTTTATTTAAATTCTAGGGATGACTTTTGCTTTTAGTCATCCAACTTTTAATTTTATTTTTACTCAAGTTGTTTCCCTTCCCTAACAAAAAATTCAGTTATTCTTGCCAAATTATCCAAACTAAAACATAAATTCTACCTCTAAATGGTAAATGAAAATAATATATAGACACATTAGCATATTAAAATACATTTTCTGACATTTCAATTTATTTCATGTTTGAACATTACTTGAAATACAAAGAACATAGCTTGATATATGAGCTTCAAAGGCAAAAATAACAAAACATTTTTTATGGTGAGTTACTACTGAGTTTCCAAAAGCTATAGCATTCCATAAATGTTTAGTCAAGAGTAATATTTTAACCCACTCCATTAAAATATTTTAGGGTGTGAGAACTAAAATTAGTTTTGTTTTTGATATGGTTATGTCTACAAAAATACTAAATTTCATGAAAATAATTCACCTTTGTATGTTCTTTGAGAAAGGGAGAATTACATAACTTAAAGTAATTGTCTTAGGTCTTACATCTAGCTTGCAGACAAACAGATGTAGGCTCTCATTTTCTTATTCTATTGGTCACAGGTCTACTCATTACACTAGTATTGTCTCCTTGAAATATTAATCATAGCAAATAACAAATCCTTGTTAGAGCATCAATCTTGTACCTTCATGTGTATGGTAGATATGGGCTCAGAAAGTCCTGATCAGTTTCTCTCCATCTGTGTCCAGTGAACAGAAGTGAGTCAGTTCATTGGTTCATATGTATATATATCATACAATTACATCTTTTTTGATTTTTAAGTGGAAAGCTTTTTTTTCTTTTGTTTTTAACTTGGTTTAAAATTATTATTGATTGAGGGTGTAGCTCAGTGGTAGAGCACTGGCCTAAAATTAGAGAAGTTCTGGATTCAATCCCCAGTACCACAAACAGTAAATAAACAATAAATTAAAATCATCATTTGATAGTGATCCATAGTAGTTGGTACTTAATCAAAATAGAAAACACAAACATGCACACATAAATTTAGTTTGAACCATCCATTTTTACATAGTAAAGTTACTGCGCCATATTCTTTTATTTACAATAGCTATAGCATTGGTTTGCTACTGGTGTCTTAGCATGCATTCAATTTCATTTTTATTACTCTCTGGGATCTTTCTATATTTATGCAAGAGAGTTTATGAACACCTTCTGCTATTTTATTATATTTTCTTCATACTAAGGCTATATAGTTTTCCGTGAAAGTAATAGCTGCTTTCTACTGTTTATTGTGTGCTTTCTTTCTTGTCCATTTTTCTTCAGTTTTCTCTTGCTTGTACGTATATTCTGTAGCTTCATTACCCTGCTGTGTGTTTTGCTGTTGCTTCTGTTTTCTCACTCTTTTGCATAATGCTTAGTCTCCACAAAGCTGCTTTTATTCTCTTACTTTTCTTTACCTTTGTGTTTTCATTTATGTATTGTCTCATTCTTTCCTAATTGAATGTTTGGTAGGTCTTGGAAGTTATTTGGGGCTAGCACTCTAACCTTCTATATCATCACTGATTTCATAACTCCCTTTTTGTTTGCATTTTTTTCTGCCTCTGTAGTTGGTAGGATTCTTTACATTTCCAGGTGTGTGGAAAGAGAATAGAAGGATGCAAGGATGATCATCCAGCCTTGCTCCATTCTTCTACAACCTGAAGTCTGACTCTAAGATGCTTTTTTAATTATTTCCTTTAAATCATGACTTTGTCAGCAACCTACAGGATAAATAAAACAATGTAAGCCTAACACTATATCGACAGTGAAGTAGACTATGTGAGTTGCAAAAGCAAATAAGTTTTTTTCTTGTCCAGTACTTCCCAAAATGTAAGAAGTAGGTAAGAAAAAAATGATTTTCATAAAATCTTTTATTCATATTAGATGTGACCCTTGCAAATTATTTTAAGGTACTTTAACTTTAGGAATAATAGATAAAAGTGCCAAAGTGAAAACTGATTTTTTATCTGATTTTGCAAAATTTTCTTTTCAAGTAAAAAGAACAACTCTGATAGTCTGAGATTCTAATTTGTTTCATTGTGTTATTGAGCCACATATATTAACCACTGTATAACACAAAAAAATAGTTTCAAGATTAAAAAAGAAATATTAACAGTAAAAGATTGATAACAAGAAATTAAAATTGTGCTGAATGTTACACAGAAACTTATAAAATATATCATAGTCTCTTCCCTCACTTCCCCTGTTGTGTAAATAAGTAGTTGATCCCCAAATATGGAAGAGCCTTTCTGTTGAGTGAGGACCCAGGTACACACACAAGGCAGTTGATGGATCTCAATTCTTATGATCATGGAATTCCTAAGTTGGCTATGGGATAGCATAGAAAAGTCTCTCTAGAGAAAATTTTGAAAGCTGGATCCTTCTCAAGGTGCCTTATAATTATGTCACCATGAGAAAAATAAAAAAGCCTCTGTAATTTCAATTTCTCAACTGTAGTATAAACATAATAGTTTCTGTTCTTATGATTATTGAAAGAAAAGTCCAGTTGCTTGAATTGCTAAAGCACTCATTAAGCTAGATAGATTTCATTTTCTTTACTATTATTTTTCTTTCTCTCTTCATTTTATCCTTTACTTTCTTTGCTTACTATTCTTCCCAATTTATTTTCTCATTATTCTTCATTTCTTCTTTTAATTCTTCAGGAGCAAATAGATGATTCTATTACATTAAACGCATTCTTCATTTCAAAGCTCACTAAACCCTATGCCAAAATTGAATGTTATTGTAGCATTTTAAAGATTGTGCCTAGATTTCATGCCATCCAGTAATGGAATAAAGGCTTATATCAAATGATTTTTCATTTGCTTGTACTTGTTATGATATGTGTAAGCTTCCACTTTGGACAACTATGTGGTATTGCCACATATTTAATATTTTGTCACATACCCTTTGGTAGAAAGGGTTAACAGAACACAACTTTCGAGCACTTTGAAAACAGTGGATATAGAACAAAGAAAAATGAACATAATATCCCTTAATGTAAAATCTTTGGCTAGCAATGCTCAGCTCAATTTGTTATTGTTAGAGATACCTGCTGTAGACCTTGATATGACAGCATATTACATATATGTGTGTGTGTGTGTGTGTGTGTGTGTGTGTATGTGTCCCACGGGTGTGTACCTCAAAAGTAAACTTTGTATGCCATTATGAAAAAAAGTCAAATTAATGGACCTCATAAAAAACTTAACTTTTTTAATAGGAAGAAAACTTTTTGGAGCTGCCTTTTATTTCATCTTCTATGGAAGAACACAGTAAGAGGAGACCCTGAGGACAAAGGGGAAACAACATGATATTGTAGCAGTATATTGTTAGAGACAACTATGTATTCTGTACACTAGCAAATGTCATGAATGGGTTTCAAATGTGGATTCTGTGAACATATTAGGAATCATGGGAACCCTTTCAAATAGCTGAAAGCTCACCCTGGAGGGTCACTAAGGAGTCAGAAGTCTGAAATTTAGCAACCTATGGGCAGATATTTCCCATGCTGGAGACACAGAAAGTTTTATCATTCAAATGCTGCTGCTGCTGCTGCTGCTGATGTTGCTGCTTTTTATATCTGTAGCTCTCCTCCTGTTAGAATAAGTTCACTGGTAAAAGAAGAGATCAGGAACATATAAATATTTTTCTACTTTATCATTCTTTATTGCTGGTGACATTACTGACTAACCATTTTCGCTTTGTTGAATAATGAAAAAAAACTTGTAATAAACACCTTTACTACTAGGAAATGATCAACAATGTTCCTTCAAAATTTTTTTTCATATTTATTTTAACACCCTTATTTTAAAATATGAAGTAGAGCAATCAGAAATGCAGACCTTGTCAAGGGAGTGCAGAGTGTCCTCTGGGCCCCTATTCTTCATCCGTCATTCTGGATACACTCAGATTTGCCTTTAGACTTGTTATTCATATCATATTCCTCATATTTAATGATGCATAAAAAATTCTGCAATAAAACCCATCATAGTTGTCATTTATCTATGTTCAGTTCCCATTGTTATCCATTACAAATACAGTTTGAGTCATCCCATTTTTATGCACTTTTCCCATGAATGACTCATGTTTTACTTTTATCTTTTTCTTTTCCTCACTTGTTTCTGCCTTTTTACTCTGTGTCTTTGAGATTTTTATTCATAGATGTTCACTTACAGAATGTCGGAATTTTTTAATAACAATTTGAGGTGATATCCATGACACATTTCTTATGTTAATCTTAAAGTGCAACATTTTGAAAGAATGAGTGGTTTGTAGTCATCTTTTTTATATATGATGGACTTAGTTTCAAAGAGGGTTTGTGTGTAACTGCAGAATAAGATCCTGAATACCCACCAAGGATTTTTACAAGTCTCTTATTCTCATAAAATCAAAGCAAGCAAGGAAAGTTGAGCACCAAATAAGTAGTCTCAAAGATGAGAAGGGAAAATGTCAGTGAGAGGTATTATTTATCATGTCAATTATATGAAAACTTTTAATCAATACTATTTATATTTAAGAATAAACTTGGAAAAATTAGGTTATATATTTCTTTCTTAATATATGAAGTGACTTCAAATTGAGACAGCTAACCAGAAAATGTAATTCCAAAAAATTTTTCCAGAAACTTGATAATGAGATAAACTTGTATGTAATGTAAGTATTTTTACTTCATTTTAAATTTTTTGTCTGAATATTTCCTTTGTATTTATTTGACACATTATAGAAGTAGACACAAAAAAGACAAAGTACATATTCTTATAAACTGGGTGAACATTCATAGAGAACAAATTTGGCTTAGAGGTTATTTTCATCCTATTAAGTAAAGTAGTTTTATAACCTTTACTTCTCTGCTTCTAAGTTTTTTGTTAATATTTTTGCTACAACCAAGGAGAGAGAATTTTTAACCACACATAGGGGTCTTGAATTGATTTTGTGTGTTTCAAAGTGCTCACCACTTTCCTTGGATTTAATTATAATTATGTCAATTTGTTATATTTACTCTATAATTACAATAACTGCTCTGCATTTATTTTTAGTACAGTTCAGAGAGGAGTTGAGTGGGTTGTGTATACTATATGTTAATGACACTTTAAGAGCACACAGAATCAGTGTGTATTTGATCAGTGAAGCTATGCATTAAGAAATCTCTCAGGTATGGAAACAAAGGTGAAAAATGTGTTTTTAAATTTGAATTATGAAATCAAACATGAATATTACATAGCATGAGAGAAAATAGGATATGCAATATATAGGTAGTGTTTATTTTTTTTAGGCAGACTCTTTCTTAGCAATTATTGCCCCCTGACTTACCCTTTTTGTAGAACAAATTGGCATTCTGTGTTTTGCTTCTTGGAAACAAGGTATGGGCAAATTGGCTGATTCAATGGTCCTGAGCTACATTAGCATGTTGGTCAAATATGGAATTAAAAACTAAGAAAGAATATAAATTTCACTTGCCTCTCTTTTCCAAGATGTAAGAGACATATTGGCACTCAGATATTCTAAATCTAGGAAAAACAAAACAAAACATAAGTCAAACTCAGGATAGCATTGTGGGTAAATGGAGTAGATGAATGTCTGAATAATTTGGCAAAAAATTTTGGTTTTTCTGTTGACTTGCATATGTTTGATCTTGTATATTTCACTCCACATTGCCAAATTTTGATTTTCTTAGATGTGATATGATTATACTGCACAATCATAACAAAAATTAATATCAATATATATGGAATAAATTTATCACATACATACAAATGCTGTGTAGATGGGCTGTTATCAAAGTTTCTACTAATGAAAGCATTTTCATTTTTTCTCTAAGAGCAGAATTAGTCTTATTCTCTGTGATAAAGACAGACTATTTTTGATGTTTGATTGCTAACAACTCTTAAGGAATTTTTTCTTCTTCTATTCCAGACCAAATTTGTATATTTTTCCTTGCAAATCTTTTAGAAGTATTTTTGTAATTTTATTTCATATCCATTGGTGTTTATATCATTGCTTTCCACATAAGTTCCTGAGATTGAGATGAGGAAAGATGGGAAGAAGGGGATTAACCATCATCTAGCAAGGCCTTATATGACCAAATAAAACAAGTCTGTTATCCAGTCAGCACAATAGATGGTTTTTCTGTAATGCTCCCTCATTTTCAGAGAATGTTGAGAAGATTGCTTAACAAATAGAGACAGTTAAATGATCAAATTATTCTAAAATGAAAAAAAACCCTGGCTTTTTCCTATCTTAAAATAGTTTAAATGTTTGAAAGGGATAGATACAGAACTAAAAGTATTCTGTTTTCTTTAATCCAAACAGAGATACGAGAAAGTTCATATTTGAATATTTCCAACATAACAGGATTCAGTAGTTCCTTCAGAAATGAGAACTATCTGTTAGGGTTGAGTGAAGACTGTGCTCGGCTAAATGTAGTGCTATACTGTGGAAATCATAACAATAAGAAGAAAAATCCTACACTTCTATGGTCCTAGATTAGTTAGGTAATACATGGTATCATAGCCTTATTGTGGCCTGTTGAGATTCCAGGTCATGGGCAACTCTCACAGTCTCCTGTAGTAGTGGGTATGGAACGATATGCACAATATAACCATCCGGTAAAGCTTAGAGCAGTGGTATAGGCATTCCAGAAGAGAAAAAGAAGCAAAAGAAGGGCACAGAATGTCCACATGTGCACATTTCATTAGGATACTCTGAATTTTCACATGTTGAGCAGATACAATTATTAATGGTGCCCCATTCACTTTGAAGCAGGTCTTAGATTTGATGAAATATAAATAGTTATCTTAACCAAATGAGTACATTAAGTAGCTTCATATGAATTTAGTTAAAAATTAAACTTAACAGATATAATTATTTTTATAACCATATTATATATTATATTTTTAGTCATAATAAAGGAAATAAAAATGTTCAAGTCAAATTAAAATCATGTTTTCAAAAAATTTGGTGCAAGACCATGGCAAATCTCTTATAAATGTAGAAAGTATCTTTTCTTTTTATCTGGTAAACAACTGATCTTCTTAGTGGTAGTTTTTTTTTTTTTTCCCCTATATTCCCTTCACATCCTTCTCATTAAATAAGCTTCTTTCTTTGAAATTTAACCAGTCTGACATGGTGTCTGAAATCTTATTGAAATGTATTTTGTTTAATATTTTTTTCTTGTTGCAGAAAATAAAAATAAAAAACACTACAAGAGCTGTTAGAATATTTCACTGCATGACTGGTGGCTGAGGGAATTAATTCAGAGTTTGTTTTTAATTTCTACATTTCTAATGAAAGCACAATCTTGGGGAATTATTTTACAGTCCCTAATCCCTGAGCTATGTTCTATCTTACTGAGATCTAAATTGGAGAAAACTTTTTTCTTGAGAGAATGTCCAATTTGGAGAATATTTAATTCAACAATGAAAAAATGCTGGATGTTCTCATGTAAAACACTATAAATATGTTTATATCTAATCTTTTGGCTTAACATCCTATTGAATCAGAAGGATGATACATGAAGTTCATTTACTGACATGTCTAAATATGCAATATATTTCTAAGAATATGTAAATGGCCTAATAATCTTATTTTGTAACATTCCTTAATGTCTTAAAGATTATATGCAAGCTATTGCCTGTAAAACTAGATGAGAAAAATTGTGCTTATTAAACATGTCTATCCACAATTTAAAATCCTTTTATGAGTCATTAGAAAATAAGAGTGAAATGAATAAGCAACGCTGTCAAAATGATGTGGCATTAGCATCTACAGTGATACTAATAAGAAAAGAGGATTAGAAAGACATTAGAAAACTAACTTACAAAGAAAATAATGAAATGAGTTAAAAGGCTATTTTGAATATTGGCCATTTTTCCATGCTTATTTTCCATGAATGAATATAGATGTGATTGAATGTGATTGATAGATCTTATGAGACACTGTAGATATTTTAAAGTCCAAATATTTGGATGCAAGTGTATAGAAGCAAGCAAAAGGGAACCCAGGTGGTCAGAGAATAACATGATAAGGATAGTAAATTATGAAAAATTGAATAAAATCATGTTTCATTTTTTCTTTTCATTTTCATGCTCAAAAGCCTAGTAATCATCATTGGGGTATAACAGTTAAGAAATAAGCAAGCTGAAATGGGTATATTACTTATTATACATTATTCATCTTGCATAAATTCATTCCACATGGGCCTCATAGCAGCTTCAGGAGGCAAGTTAATATTTCAAAATGGTAACTTTAATATGACTGACAAATGTTTTCTATTTGTCAAAATGAATATTTTCACAAATTTTCTGCAATAACAGTTTTTTTGAGTGAGGCATCTTTTTCCAGTTAATCAGAGACAATCACCATGTTTGATACCTTCAGCCTCCTTATCTGACTGGCACCCCTAGGTTTATTAAGGAAAATATTAATAACTTGATATAAGAGGAAAAAAATTTGAGGATTAAAAATTGAAGTAGCTTTCTCAAATTCAAATAACATGTGGCATAGAAAGCATCTCACAAGAGTAAAAGATCCCTCTGTTAACTTCCTTTTCTTTCCCTGTATGTCCTTCTATCTACTACTATGGTAGGAAGTACAATGACCCTCCAAAGATGTCCATATCCTAGTCCCCAGAAACTGTCATATATTACTTTCCATATAAAAAGACCCCCCCCCGCAAAAAAAAGGACTTTAGTTGGCAAATGGTATTAACATTAATATTAACACAAAGAAATAATCCTGACTCATTTGAGTGGTTTCAAATGAATTATATGAATGCTTGAGTAGTGAACTCTTCCTTCTGGGTCAGAGACATGAGGCAGAAGAAAGCAGAGAGATTTATTGTTAAAGGAACTGAACTTGCACTTGCTTTCATTGACGTTAGAGGAAAGTGCCAAAAATTGGGGGTAGCTTCTAAAAGCTGAGAAAGGTCTTGCAAGCCAGAAAACAAGAATCTAAATCCTATAACTGCTAGGAACCAAATCCTTCCACCAACTCAAATGTACAGTAGCAGATTCTCCTCTAGCTACTCCAGAAAGAAACAGATCCCTGTTATTACCTTAATTTCAGTATGGTAAGAACTATGTTAGGCCTTGGACATAAAGAACTGTAAAATAATGAATTTATGTTGTTTAAAGCAACTTAATTTAATTGATTTTTTGTTGGCAGCAATGGTAAACTAATGTAACTACACAGAAAAAAAAATGGATTTCTGGTTACCAATTGGACCATAACTGCTGCTGGATGTCATCACTATATTAAAATACCACTTTGTGCTTTTTATTGTCCTATGCAAAAGTAGGAAGGATTAAAACCTTATCTGTGACCATTCTGCTTGTTCTCTCAGTTTGTTGCACTTGGAACGAACTACAGAATGTGTACGTGTGTTTGTATGTGTATGTGTGTGTGAATATGTGTGTGTGCAGTACCCCACTCAGACGGGTGGTAGTGTAAGAACAAAGTTAGATCGCATCAGTTATGAGATTTAAAGTTACTTAGGATCCATAAAGTAATATTTAGAAATGATGGTATATCTAACTCTGAAAGTTCTTTGGTTTAGGTTGACTAATGTGACTAATAAATATTTGTTATGGGCTATGTTATTTTTTTAAAAAAAATCTGAAACCATTTGTGTGTTCATCTTATCTCTGGAATATTCTCTTTTTGGTTGTCTTGCCTGGCAACGATTTTGAATACATTTGTGTCCCCTGTCGCCTATCCTGACTTTTTAGAGATTTGAACCAAGTTTCCTCTGGATACCAGTCAAGTTGCTTTCACAGTCCACTGTTGTCTAGCTCATCACCTGAGCTCCAGTGTAAATTAACAAGTTTGATAATTGCCACTCACATCTCAAGACTGAATGCAATCTGGCTAGTGTCATAATTGATAGGGTTCCAAAAACACAAAATGATACAGGATATACTCATTTCTGGGCTCCATTGACATGACACACACTTGCTAGCATTAAATAAGAAAACAACTAAATCACACTTCCTAATAAAAAATACATTTTGATTTTAATTTATAGTGCCTAACCCAAAGCAAGAACCGTTTTTAATAATAAAAAGGCAATTAAAAAGTTAACCTTAATATAATCATATTCTAAGTGGTTTTTGTTGCTATCGGCAATATTTCAACTATAGTGAACAATGAGAAGATAAAAGGAATCTGGAAAGTGCACAGTGCTATTTCCTCACCTTTTTAGGGTATGAAATTCTGCATTAGGAGAGGAAAGTCCTTCTCTTCAGGTTGGATTTGCTTCCAGGAGACGCTAAAGCTAGTTAGCTGAAAGGGAAAGTCCTTGAGAAGGCGATGATGTTTGTCTCCAGATCAGCCTGAAGGTTCAATAGCTTTCCAAGGACTCTTTCATATTTCCACTGTATTTAAAAATATACTAGCTGAAATAGAAGTTTGGTTGGCAAAACACAATTACCCTTTCCAAATGTTACTGAACTCACAGACAATTGGATGCTGACATTGAGGTCCTCCTTTCATTAAGGAGGCAACTCCAAAGGGACTTTCCTGAGTGCAGAACCTCATCTGTTGTTGGTCCTCTTGAAGCTAGAGAATTAGGGATTCATGATCACTTTTCTGATAATAAACTTATTTAGAAATACTAAGCATACTGCATATTTTTAATAAACTCGTTCAGGAATAATTAGGTACCCTAAATTCCCACTATGTGTCATGGAGTAAAATTGTTCTTTATATTTCTCACCTTTTTCTTCTTAAAAAAAATCTAGATTTACAGGCACTATTATTCCCACTTTCAAGGAAAGACTACTTGAACCCAGTGAGGGTGAGAGAATTTCCCAGATTATAATAATTAGAAGTGGCATTTTGGGTTTCAAACCCAGGAAACTCACATTTGCAGACAAATAAGTCTTTCTTAGCTCTTCATATGTGTCTACTTTTTCTTTTAATTTCTTTGTGCTTAACCTTCAAAGGATTAGCTTTCTGTATGGAGATAAAACTGATCTCTTCTGTAGCATTATTTGAAGAAGGTATCAAAAAAATTCTTTTAGGTAACTTAATCATGAGGATTTCCAGGTTTGAGGGAAACACTGTCCCCACTAGACTAAGAGAGTTGTTCCTGCTCCATGTTGCCACAGAGTATGATAATTACCTATTTACCTGCCAGTTCTCCTTCATGGGGCTGAACAAGGAGGCAAGCACTGTGTGCTTCTTAACATAATAAGAGACATTAAATGCTCAAAGATGTCATGTCAAAATATGAAATTAGTTTCAGTGATGCAAGCCCATTATCCAACATGAACACATTTGAAACATTTCTCAATATAGAATTCAAAGGCTTAACAGCAAACCTAAGAAATAAAATGAAACATATTCGTATGCCCTATCTTTATCTTTCTAATGTCAAAGTAATGTCCTTATTTAATTGATTGCTACAATTCCAGAATATTCATCTGTAAATACATAGTATTTGATACTTAAGGAGAAGTAGGAATTCTCAACAGTTTGCTCTTACCAATTCAATAAAATAGTTGTTCCATGTTTTAGTCACCCTTTTTGCTGCTGTGATTAAAAGGACCAGACCAGAGCAATTGTAGAGCAGGAAAAGTTTATTGGGAGGCTCAAAGTTTCAGAGATCTTACTCCATTGAACGCTGGCTCCATTCCTTGGGGATTGAGGTGAGGCAGAACATCAAGGCAGAAGAATATGACAGAGGAAAGCAGCTCACATGAGATTAGGAGGCAGAAAGAAAGTCCACTAGACAGGTACAAATATATATCCAAATCCAGGCCCCAATTCCCACCTCCTACAGCCACACTCTATCACTTCAGTTACTACTCAGTTAATCCCAATCAAGGAATTGAATCACTGAATGGATTATACTATTATAACCCAATTTCTCCTCAGAACTTTCTTGCATTGTCTCACACGTGAGCTTTTGGGAGACATCTCACATCCAAACCATAACATTCTATCTCCTGTCATACCTTTGCAAAGCCTTCACCAATACCATGCCCTCCACTTCCAATATATGTTCTCCACTTCCCACCTTCTGATAACCCACATCCCTACCCTCTCTGCAACACAGTGTTTTTCTTATTTCCTAATAATTGTGGTTATGATGAATGTGGTAAAAGTTTAAATAAGAGAGGTTGGGTTGTCCGGACCAGAACATTTTCATTAAAATAAATTGAAGATGTACAGGGGGGGAAAAAGAAAAAATAGATAGGATAAACACTTCAGGAAGAGGAGCAAGGAAGTAGGACAAAGGGAAAGACCAAATTTGGGTTTCTTAAAAAATAAGTATGTATCTGGATAAGCCAAATGTAGCAATACTTCAAAGTGCACTTAGTTTTCATGCTTTCCTTTGGTAAGACTATGCACATATATATGTGGTAAAAAATCCTATAAAATACTTTTTTTCTTACTTATCCACTTCATCTATATACATACTATATTTGATGCTATTATTGATATTGTTTCTGGTTAATTTCACATAGACATTTTTTTGTCAACTTTTTTTTTTTTTTCTGCTGAAACTAAAAGACCTGACCAGCACAGTAGAGAAGAAAAAGTTTTTATTCCAGAGCTCATGGTTTCAGAGATCTTAATCCATAGAGGGCAGGCTCCATTCCTAGGGACTCGAGGTGAGGAAGAACATCCTGGTGTAAGAGTGTGGCAGAGGAAAGCAGCTCATGTGATGATCAGGAAGCAGAGAAAGAGACTGCATTCCCCAGATACAAAATATATACCCTAAAGCCATGCCCCAAATGAGCCACTTCCTCCAGCCATACCCAAGCTGCCTCCAGTTACCACTCAGTTAATCCCTCAGGGAATTCAAAGATTAGGTTAATGTTATGATCCAATCATTTTCCTCCAAACCTACTTCCATTGTCTCACACATGAGTTTTGGGGGGATATCATCTCTAAACCACCTCTAAACCATAACTTCTAAACCATAACAAATCCTATATTCATATTATACCTGCATCTTTCTAATGGTAATATTTATTATAGTGATTGAAAGGCATATTTAAAAAAAACATAGATGGTGTAAACAATTAGCTGATTTACAACTTGGTTCAGACAACATCCCCAATTACCAAAATAATTAGTGAAATTGAATTCAAGATTAAAAATAAAAACTCAGATTAATTTAAACTTGTCCTTGAAGCTACTTTCTGACCCATTTTAGCATATTACCTATTGAAATATTCATAAGAAAAGAAAAATTTTAGGCATTGTGTTTAAGGTGACTTTTTTCCCAGTTAACTTTCATTTTTTTAAAAAAAATACCCTTCTCTCTTATATTCTTTCCCCTAGATAAAAAAAGTTCTTGAACATATCAATACCAATTACTTGAGTTCATTTTGTGTGAGAGATTGTGTCCTTTAGCAAAGACATGCAAGACTTCAGTGTTTCTCTTCTTTTTGTACTCCTTTGCAATATGAGATACTGTGAAATTCATTATTCCTATTTTGTGATGTTCTGAAAAATGTTGACATGAGAATTTAGCTGTTTCAAGTTTGGGAGTGAGATTTGCTTTAAAATACAAACAGCACTCCCCATAAAAAGAATCATGAACATTAAAGAATATGTCATTATCATTTGAAATGCTGTTTCACAAAATGAGCTTTGACATTAATGTGGGTTTTATGTAATAGGTGTTCTCACTGATTTGTAGCACAAATATGTGCATGAGTAGTGGGTATGATTTCTCCCCTTTGAAAAAGACAACATAATTTTGGGGGCTCAAAGGAAAGGACAAAATGATGCATTTCGTGTCTCTTTCTCTCTAACGGCATTATGCTTTTCTCTAGGAGAGATTTTTATAATTTGTATGAGCCTCTTTCATCATCAGATATTTACTTATTATACAGCAAAATGTTGTGTAGACAAAGTGTGTTAATACAGAGTATTTCCTACCATGCGCTACTTAAAATGTGTGGTTTTAAGAGCAATTACATTTACATGCTCTGTCTTAACCGTGCTCAACATGTTTCATTTTAGTGTATTTTCTCAACAAAAATAATGTTTTATATTACAAAATGAAAGAAAATGGAGTATGCATCTTTTGTTTCCCTGATTTGAACTCCCACTTTCCTCTCAGCAATGGCTTATAAACTCAAGGAGTGATTATGTTCCTGAATTCCTAGTGGATTATGAGAGTTCTTATATATTGAAACCAAAGGTAGATTTTATTTGAGATGCATTGGGTTTTCTGAAAATCCTATATCCAAACTTTTAAAATTGTGGCTCTAGGACCATCCTTTGGTCTCAGAAGGACCCTGTGATGAGGGTCTATGACATGCATATTGTACATGTACTTTAAACTATCGGTTAATCTGAACAAAAGATATAACTGTCACCTAGAGTTCTTCCTTTTGTCTTTAAATGCACTTAGTATAACTAAGTATCATTTTTAGCAATATAAATAAATTAGTAAAAATTCTTATCACTTTATATCTATTTTTGTTCAATGACCTTATAGAAATCCAAATGTTCAAATTAATGTTGAATTCTGTGATGTTTCGCAGGAACATATAAATTACCATGGAAAGAGAGCTTTCTTTTCCAGGGGATCTCTTAATCTAAATCCAATAAAAGCCCCAAAGGAGAACAAGAGGACAAAGTTATTTCCCTCATTGAAGTCTCAGAGTCTGATTTAACCAAGCCCCTTTTAACCTTTCACACCTTTCACAGAAAACTTTTATCTTTCTTAAATGTATGTATTTTCATTCTGAAGTACCTATACCTATACCATGTTTGAAGTGAAGTAGGTAAACTAGAAAACATTCTGACATGATACAACTATAACAGAGTTTTAAATTTAGGTCAGTTTAACATATTTATTAGGTGCCTTTTATATTTTAGATTCCATGCCAGAAGCAAGTTGTAAACAGCTATCTAGGACACAATCCCAGACCTCCAGGAATCACAGTCTAGTAGAATACATTTGTAAATAAATTATAAAGACAATAACAGGAGATGTGACATGAAACCTATTTTTTAACCCAACATGATATCTGCTTTAAGTGCAGAACTTACTTCCAAAACATTCGACTAAAGCACTCCATATTTATTGATCATAGAGTGAATGAAACACTGCTGCTTTGAATAGTTTTTTTTTTTTTTTTGCTTACTACATACTTCAAAAGATCCACTTAGTCAAGGCAAGTACACAGTAGGCATCATTCATGAAAATCATGGCCCTCTTCTATATTCCTTCTGAATCTCTCATGGGTCTATTTGCCCTTTTTTCATCATTTGGACATATTTTTTTCTAACATGATGCTACTCATAGTCTTAAGACATTTTTTGTTTTTTTGTTTTGCTTTTTTTTTGGGGGGGGCGGGGGGTGTTGTCTCTGTTTTTTCTACTACAGCTGCAGATAAAATATCTTTCCGCCACTACTAGATATTGCAGAATACATGGGAAAGGGCAATACTCTTTAGCAGTATGTTGGTATTATTAAACATCAGCTCTCTGTCACATACAGACAGACACTCCTGAGTTGTAATATGTGTTGATTTCCATGGTGTAAGAATTTCCACTATGACTTTTATTGAGCTGCCAGAATGATGCCACTGAACATGATGTTGGCAAGATTTTGTTGCTCAAGAGGAAAAAAAAAAAATTCCTCTAACCCCAAACTGATTTTCCCTTCTTGATACAAACGTGGTATGATTCTTAAATATAAGTATCAATTATGCAACTGGAGACTAAGAATTTGTGACAAATAGCACCAATTAAAAAGAATGCTGCTGGAATAAAAGAAGAAATAAAATAATGTGAAGTAAAAGCAGCTCCTGAGCAATGCTTGAACAGGTGAGTTCAGAGTCAAATATACATGAGGCCATTCAGATTTAAGTTGGTGAATACCAAGCAGAATTGCTAATCTCATTCATATAAAAGCTGCTTGTCATATGTAACATAGAATGTAAAACTTACAACTGTCCACCAATATTTTTGTTTCTCTTCATTAAAACACAGATGATCTAAACTTACTATGGGATCAAGTCCTGATAAACTCATCAGAAGTTGAAAAATAATGTAAGTAAAAAAATGCACTTAGTATATTTGACCTACTTCAGAAGCACAGCACATTGTAGAGTATCAGTTGTTTATCTTTGTGATTATGAGACTGACTGTGAATGGCAGTTTGATGCCATCCCCCATCATGGAGAGAGGGAATATCAACTCACAGAGAGCTACCCCAGGAAGACATATGCATTCAAAATTCTAAGTATGATTTCTATGAATGTATATCACTTTCTCACCAGCGTAAAGTAAAAAAAAAAAAAAGTAAAACCATTTTATGTTGGAAACCATCTGTTTTCAGAAGATTGCCACTTGTAGCTATACTAAGGTTCAATGTGGCTATATATCATTCTTCGACTAATAAAAAGTGAACAGAAGTGACATGTCATGTGTGGGTAGAAAAATATAAGGACACATGTTTGACTTTCTACTTTTTATCCTGCTATAGTGACTTTAGGACAGTGTGTTTATATGACAGGACCACAAGTATTCAGACTAACACATGAAGGACAGAAGCCTTTCAAAGTGTTCCAGACATGCAGCCAAGATTCCTCAAAGTGAAATTAACTTTGAAATGTGAAATCAGTGACATTTTGTGTGTTTGTTACTTCAACTTATCCTATCCTAGGTGAATAATAACAACCACAAAAACAATAATAAAGCTTTAGCAATAGGGACACACTATAGATACTATTGTCAATAAATCTTCTTACTGAATTTATAAAGTCTGTAATTATATGATCCTCAAAAAAATACAAATCAAATGATTCTCTATGTTTTCCCTCATAAAGCTGGCACTGGAGGTTTGGAAAGGGCCAATTCTCACTTTCTTAGTAGAATTTTCATGTGCATAGATTATAGGTAATTTGTATTGTGTTATCTCCTGAATTTTTCAAATGCATAACAAGACCAAGTTAAACCCCACATAAATACAACAATTAACATAAGAAGTGAGTAAAACAAACATAAAGTATCTATAAAGTATTTTTATTCCAATTTGTCACTATGTAAAGCATTGCTTTTTGGTGATAATGAAAATACATGTTCTATTGCTCTCATTTTAAAGTGGATAGTATAGTAAGAGAAAATGACTGTAACTATCTTTAAAAGAAATGGGAAAAGCTGGGTGTGGTGGTGCATGCCTATAATTCCAGAGGCTCAGGAGGCTGAGGCAGGAGGACTGAAAATTCAAAGCAAGCCTCAGCAAAAGTGAGGCACTAAGCAACTCAGTGAGACCCTGCCTCTAAATAAAATACAAATTAGAGCTGGGTATACGGCCCAGTGGTGAGTGTCCCTGAGTTCAATCCCTTGTAACCTTAAAAAAAAAAAAAATTCTGAGTGAAGTCTTCAAAGTAAATTCACTTGTGTCCCAGTCTTAGAAATTCTAAGACTGTGGTCTCCACAAGCTGATTCTTAGGTAAAACAAGGGTGAAAATATGAAACATCTCTCATAACTAAATCCAATAGTATCTGTACACACCAACAACTACATCCCAATAACTAAAATAATACTCAGAATTAATAATACTCAGCCTGAAAATATCACTGCTACAAAACAAGAGAATAGGTTTATTTTACTTCATTGGCAAAAACTGTATCATTTCTATTTTAGAGCTTTCTCAGCTTTGCTACAAAAGATCAACTGCAGGCCTCAAGATCTTTTTGTTTTTCATATTTGGTGGTTTTCAGGTTTATCATTTCTGATGATTGTCCTCATTTTGAAGATATAGATATGACAATTTCCTGCCAAATTGAAGTTTCATATATTGTGCCTAACTTGAATCCTAACTTTAAAAAATTACACACACTGTGTATACATCCACTATCCAACACTGTGTCACTTAACAACAGGGACATATTCTGAGAAATGTGTGCTTAGGGGATTTCATCATTGTGCAAACATCATGGAATGTTTGTACACAATATAGAATGGTTACTATTAGAGGTGACATAATCTTAATGCACTATCAGTCAAAATGCAGCTTTAAAAAGTTGGGGTTCATTCCCACCCCCAGAAAATACTTAATACGGTATTTGAATCAGCTTGACATTTCACAGCCAGGTAGCTTTCCATGCAGCCCCATCGATGCCATAGAGAATACTGCCAAAGTAAGTGAAATTTAGCACAATAACATCAGAGTGAAGAGAAATACATGCAAAGGCTATGGGAACCAATGGGAATTATTTGATGCCAACATTCGCTGAATAAAAATATTTGAGTTTTTGATAAGATGATCCTTCCCTAAAGAAAGAAATGTAAAACTCTAGCTCTCTAACATGAAGTCAAATCAACAGAATGAAAATAGTAAGCTCCAGAGTGAACTAGCATTGAAAAGTTCAGTTTACTTTTAGGTCAGCATGGTGTCCACTTGTTTATACTGATATTACAATAATACCATGTTTTTTCCCCCCTTTGGAGCCCAGGAAATAAACTCTAAATGGTGATTCTCCCATCTCTAGACAGAACTTTAGCTAAAAGTAGAACAGAGTTAGTTAATGTAATATAATTTGTGAAGTGTTACAATATGCCCCCTACCTTGTTCATGCCAAGGACATGCATATAGTCTGTCTATGCACATAGAATGCTTCAGTCAGATTTTTTTCTTTTTTTTTTGGCTCTGACAGGAACATTTTTAGAGAAGGAAAAATGTATTTGTCACTCATGGTTTTAGAGGTCTTATTCCACAAATGCCCAACTTTATCTGGACCTGAGGAGAGTTAGAGCATTGTAGTAGAAGGGTATGGAAGAGGAAAATAGCTCAGGGCAGGGCAAAAAGGAAGCAGAGAGAGACAGCTCTGCTCACAATGAAGGCAAGATCATTACAACCTCTCTCTTCTAGCCACACCTAACAGCCTAGTCATAATCTCCTCAATCCATATGAGTGGACTAATGTGCTGATTAAATTAAAGCTCTTATAACCAATAATTTTACCTCTAAACTTTCTTGTTGTCTCACACGCAAGCTTTTGGGGGATATCTCATATCTAAACGACAACAGGCAAAGATGAGGACCTTATTATTTTGCTGGATATGAATAACTAGAGAATTCTTGGTTATAGATAGCATGCCTTAGTAAAGAAGTGTCCCCACACAATGTAAACAAATTTATGTTGATTTCTGCAAGACCTGCGTGAGTGTATAAGAGATAGACTTCTGTTTTCAAATTTAGGTGATTTGAAAATTTAGGTGTGGTTATTTTTACAAATGCTTATATTTCTCCTAAACAGAGTAGGACTTGATGATTCTAGTATTCAAAAGTGAATTTAAATTGAACCTAAGCCAACTATTTTGGTTTAAATTCCTTTTATATTAACTGTTTCAAAATGCAAATGAATATGTCTCTAGTTGGAAAGAACAGAACCATGAGATTCATGGTCTTGTTGCTCTATCATGGGGAATGACCTGTACTTTGTTTCCACTGTCCTCTGCTGTGGTGCCCATATGATATGAAGAGTTGCCCACTGATAGAAGAACTACTCTGATACAATAGACAGCAAAAGGATGGAAATTTAGGAAATTTTTTATGTAATCCAGTCTCCAATGTCTATGTCATCATATTTTTTTTTACTTGAGTTTCTTTCTTTCTTTCTTTCTTTCTTTCTTTCTTTCTTTCTTTCTTTCTTTCTTTTCCAATAAATTTATTTTCAGAGCTATTGTAAGTTCGTAGCAAAATTGAGAGGCAGATGTGGAAATTTCCTTCAAGTTCCCATCCCGACACATGTATAATCATTAATATCTCACAGCAGACTCTCACTTTGTTCAAATTGAGGCACCTTCTCTGACACGTCGTTATCACCCAAAGCTCATATCTTATTCCTGGTGTTGTACATTCTGTGGGTTTTATGAAGGCTATAATTACATGGATCTACCATTACAGTACCATATACAGTATTTTTACTTCCTTAAAAGCTCTGTGTATATCTATTTATCCTTCCCTCCCTCCCAACTCATAGAAAACACTAAAATTTTCCTCATTGTTTGACCTTTTCTAGAATGTCAAATAGTTGGAATAATACAGAATGCAGTCTTATCAGAGTAACTTCTTTTACTTAATAATATGCATTTTGGCTGCTTCCATATCATTTTATGGCCCACTAACTCATTTATCTTTAGCAGTAAACAAAATTTTATTGTATCACAATTAATTTCTCCCACATAGATTCAGGCAACAGGAGTCCTAAAACTCAGGAAATAATGCCAAGAAGTAATAAATAGGTTACAACAAATTAATAATTTCTGCTCAACAAATGAAACAAGAATGTGAAAAGAGATAGCCTACAAAATGGGTGAAAATTTTTGCCAGTTGCTTTTTTGACAAAGGATTAACACCCAGAATATATGAAGAGCTCAAAAAGAGCTTACCACCAAAATAAAAATAATAATAATAATAACCCAATCAATAAATGGGATAATGCACTAAAGAGTCACTTCAAAAAAATACAAATGACCAATAAATATGTGAAAACAATTTAATATTTTTAGCAATCAGGGAAATGCAAATAAAAACTGTACTGAGATTTTATCTCCCCCCAGTTAGAATGGCAATCATCAAGGATACAAATAATAATAAATACTACAGAGGATGTGGGAAAAATTAATAGAATCACAATGGAAATCAATAGGTATGTTCCTCAAAAAACAAGAAAGGGAAACACCAAATGACCCAGCTATAGCACACCATTGTATTTATGCAAAAAAGTCAACATAATATAGTAATGCACATGTTAAGGGCTGCAGAGTTCATTATGATCAAGTTGTGGAATTAACCTAGGAGTTTCTCAACAGATAGATGTATAAAATTTTAATATATGTGTGTATACTTTTTATATATAATACAATACACATATGCATATACAAGGGAGTTTTATTCAGTTATAAGGACGAACAAAATTATGTTATTTGCAGAAAAATGGATGAAACTTGAAAGCATCATGTTAAGGACAATAATAAAGACTCATAAAATCAAGAATTGCATGTTTTTCTCTTACATGTGGAAGATAAAAGAAAACAATAAAAGTGAGTGGTCTTATGAAAATAGAAGGAAAACAAGTATAAGAGAAGAAGGGGACCAGGGAAGAGAGGAGAGAAGGAAAGGTGTGATGAAACTGAACAAAAATGTTTAATTCATGTATGAATATGTAACAATAAATCCTGGTGGTGTTTATAGATATAATGTACCAATATTTTTTTTAAAAAAACTTAAAATGAAAATTAGTAGCATAATAAAATAAACAGAATAGACAAATAGATAAAAGTACAATCCATAAATTTTTGAAAAAACATATTTTAATGGTGAATTATATCTATCCACAATAGTAGGTTTTGTTTTATTTGTACCAGCATATAGCATAACAAAGTCTACTTTATTATCCTGTACTTTCCATTTTTTCCCTGTCTCCTCCCCTGTCCTCATTCTTGTCTCTTCTAACCTTTCTTCTATTTTCATGAGGTCCTCTATTTGTCCCTTTTTTTCCCCTCTCTACTTTCCATATATGAAAGAAAACGTGGGATCCTGGACTTTCTCCGTCTGGCTTATTTTACTTAGCATTATGCTCTCCAGTTTCATCCTTTTTCTTGAAAAAGACACAATATCCTCCATTTCTAATGGCTGAGTTTAATTTCATTGTATATATGCCATATTTTTCTTTATCCATTCATGTATCGACAGACTCCTATGCTGGTTCCATTATTTACTGCAAATTGCCTGCTATAAACAGGGTATGCATGTATTACTAGATTATGCATTTGTGTTCATAGCAGTTGCTCCTGGGATTATTAGACTTGGTAATCAAAAAAGACATAACAAATAGGCAAGTATCAAGAATTCAGATTTCTCTAAGATAAAAGGAGATATGCAGTTTCTGGGATGAAAAGATCATGTAAAAGACAAATAAGGTATTTTGATTTTGATATCCTAACACCACACACACACACACACACACACACACACACACGATGATACAAAAAAAGTCCAAATACAAAGTCTTCTCTGAGAATCAAGGCAAACTCTAGAGTGTGAGCCCCTGTAAAAATCAAATGAAGATATATATAAATGGCACAGAGTAAACAGTTTCATTCTAAAAGGGAGAGGTAGGAGGAAAGCAAGATTGAAATCCACCTGGGTAAAAATGCCCTGTACATCACAGAATTTGTGTCACATGGTATTGTGATATTCTCTCTCTCTGTGTAGCTCTTCCCCTATGGTATTACTACTTATAACCTACATGGCTGTCTCTGCTCAATTCTTTCTGCTTTCCTCAGCAGACATCTCATGTTACTGACAACTTTTAATCTCAGGATTCTAAACTGCAGCTTCAGCTTCCTTTTCACAACTTCATGCATTATTCTCTCTGGGGCTGCCAGGAAGTATTCTGTCCCTGTTGCACTTTTATTGACCTCTCAGGCCTTCCATTGAAATCTTTGTGTAAGCGACCATGTCCCCTAGCTCCAACATCCTGTAATCCAGAAGAACCATGGCTGACACCAAGGACTGCCATGAACTTAAGAAGTAGCCAAGAGGACTGCCCCACTGACTGGCAGACCCACACTGGAGCCCAGGCCCCAGCCAGTCAGGCCCATCACCTACCTGGGAGCCCATGCCTAGCCCACCTCTATTTTGGGATACTGCAGTCATCACCATAGCCCTCCCCCTGCAGTAGCCTCCACCTTGGAATAACAGACAGGGCCTGGAGGCAGCTGCATTGGAGCTGCATCTCTCATCAGGCATCCTAAAGCCATTGTAAGGCCCACCCTTTCAGCCCCATCTCTAAAAGTGGTTGCATCCATCTTGGGACAAACCCACTACTATTTTGAGGTGCCTCTGCTATTGTCACCACCATCTTTAATTGCAGTAGCATCCATTGTGGGACACTGGTCAGGAACAGGAAACCCAACACCAAGGTGAGGTACAGGTAGTCTACAGGGACACTACAAGATTATAGGGTAGAAATTGTAATTCCTCAGATCCACACTGCAAGAAAGGAAGTCACATAGACAATATGAAAAAAAATATAAGAAAGGAAAATTCCCCAAGCAAACCAAGACACTATAATAATAGAATCCATGGACAGTGCAGCTGATGAAATGTCAGAGAAGGAGTTCAGAATGTACAAAATTAAAATGATCCTCAAATTAAAGAATGATCTAAATGAGCAAATGCAGGTAAAAATTGATCACTCCAACAAAGAGATAAGAGAGAAAGTATGGGCAACCATTGATCACACCAACTAAGAGATAAGGGAGCAAATACAGACAACCATTGATCACACCAACAAAGGGATAAGGCCGTAAATGATTACTTTGAGAAAAATATGGATTCTGAAAAGAAAAAAAAGTCAGAAATCTTTGAAATGAAGGAAAAAAATAAACCAAATATGCCAAATATGAAACTCATTAGAAAGCATAACCAACATATTAGATCACTTGGAAGACAGAACATCAGATAATAAGGACAAAGTATACAATCTGGAAAATAAAGTTGATCACACAGTGAAGATAGTAAGAAACCATGAACAGAACATCCAAGAGTTATGGGACAACATCAAAAGACCAAATCTAAGAGTTATTGGGATAGAGGAAGGCACAGAGTTTCAAACCAAAGGAATGTACAATCTCTTCAGTGAAATAATATCAGAAAATTTCCCAAGCATGAAGAACAAATTGGAAAGCCAAATACAAGACACTTACAGGACACAAAATGTACAAAATTAAAACAAATCTACATCAAGGCACATTATAATAAAAATGCTTAGCAAACAGAATAAGGATAGAATCTTAAAAGCTATAAGAGAGAGGAATCACATATAGGGGGAGACTAATTTGTATCTCAGCAGATTTTTCAACCCAGATCAAAGAACAACATATATGAAGCTTTGAAAGAAAATGGATGCAAACTAAGAATCTTATATCCATCAAAATTAAGCTTTAAATTTGATGATGAAATAAAAACTTTCCATGATAAACAAAAGTTAAAAGAATTTACAACTAGAAAGCCTGCACTAGAGAACATCTTTGGCAAAATATTCCAAGAAGAGGAAATGAAAAACAATGATGAAAATAAGCAGAGGAAATTATTACACTAAAAGAAAATCTAATCAGAGGAGAAACCAATTCACATTAAATACCAAAAATAAACAAAAATGGCTGGCAATATAAATCATGTATGAATAATAACCCTGAATGTTAATGGCCTAAATGCACCAATCAAAAGACATAGACTAGCTGATTGGATTTTAAGAAAAGCAAAAACCAACAATATGGTACCTCCAAGAGACTCATCTCATAGGGAAAAGACAGCCACAGACTGAAGGTGAAAGTTTGGCAAAAATCATACCACTCACATGGACTACAGAAGCAAGCAGGCATTTTCATCTTCATATCAAATAAAGCAGACATCAAGCCAAAGTTAATCAAAAGGGATAAAGAAGGTCACTATATACTGCTCAAGAGAACCATACACCAGCAAGACTTAACAATTTTAAATATATATGCCCCAAACAATGGAGAGTCTACATTCATTAAACAAACTCTTCTCAAGTTCAAGAGTCAAATACACACCTCTTTCACCACTGGATAGATCTTCCAAACAAAAGCTGAACAAAGAAACTACAGAAATCAATAATATAATCAACAACTTAGACTTAAATGATATATATAGAACAGTCCATCTTTCAATGAATTAATACACTTTCTTCTCAGCAGCACATAGATCCTTCTCTAACATAGACCATATATTATGTAACAAAGCAATTCTTAGCAAATATCAAAAGTACCCTGAATTTTATCAGATTATAATGGAATGAAATTAGAAATCAATGATAAAATAAAAAATAAAAGCTACTCCAACACTTGGAGACTAAATAATATGCTACTTAATAAACAATAGGTTGCAAAAGACATCAAAGAGGAGATGAAAAATTCTTAGAGGTGAATGAGAACACAGATACAACATATCAAAATCTCTGGGACACTACGAAAGCAGTTCTAAGAGGAAAGTTCATTGCATGGAGTTCATTCCTTAAAAGAAGAAAAAGTCAACAAATAAATGACTTAACATTACATCTCAAAGCCCTAGAAAAAAGAAGAACAAATCAACACCAAAAGCAGAAGGCAGAATATAATTAAAATTAGAGCTGAAATCAATGAAATTGATACAAAAGAAACAATTGAAAAAATTGACAAAACAAAAAGTTAGTTCTTTGAAAAAAATAAATAAAATTTACAGACCCTTAGCCATGCTAATGAAGAGAAGGAGTGATAAAACTCAAATTACTAACATACATGATGAAAAAGGAAATATCACAACACACACTCTAGAAATAAAGAAGTTAATTAGAAATTTGAAAACTTGTACTCCAATAAAATGGAAAATATTGAAGGAATCAACAAATTTCTAGAGTCATATGATTTGCCAATTGAATCAGGATGATATACACAATTTAAGCAGAACAATTTCAAGCAGCAAAATAGAAGATGCCATCAGATGCCACCACCACCCTCATTCACCAACCAAGAAAAGCCCAGGACTGGACAAATACACAGCTGAGTTCTACAAGACCTTTAAAGAAGAACTAATACCAATGCTCTTCAATTTATTTCAGGAAATAGAAAAAAAGAGGAAACACTTCCAAACTCATTCTATGAGGCCAACATCACCCTGATTCCAAAGCCAGGCAAAGACACAGCAAAAAAAGAAAACTTCTGGCCAATATCTCTAATGAACATAGATGCAAAAAATTCTCAATAAAATTCTGGCAAATTGAATACAAAAACATATCAAAAAGATTATGCACCATGATCAAGTAGGGTTCATCCCAGGGATGCAAGGTTGGTTGAACATACGGAAATCAAGAAATGTAATTCATTGCATAAATACACTTAAAGATAAGAACCATATGATCATCTCAATAGATGCAGAAAAAGCATTTGACAAAATACTGTACCCCTTCATGTTCAAAACACTAGAAAAACTAGGGATAACAGGAACATATCTCAACATCATAAAAGCTATCTATGCTAAGCCCCAGACCAACATATTCTAAATGGAGAAAAATTGAAAGCATTCCCTCTAAAAACTGGAACAAGATATGATGCCCTCTTTCATGACTTCTATTTAACTTAGTTTTTGTAACACTGGCCAGAGCAATTAGACAGATGAAAGAAATCAAAGGGATTCATATAGGAAAAGAAGAACTCAAATTGGCACTATTTACCAATAATATGATTCTAAACCTAGAATACCTCAAATATTCCATCAGAAAACTTCTAGAACTTGTAAGTAAATTCAGCAAAGTAGTGAGATACAAAAGCAATGCCCATAAATCAAAGGCATTTCTATATATCAGTGACAAATCCTCTGAAAGGGAAACGAGGAAAACTACCCCATTTATAATAGCATCAAAAAAAAAAAAAAAGAAAGAAAATACTTGGGAATCAAGAAAAGAGGTGAAAAACCTCAATAATAAAAACTACAGAATGCTAAAGAAAGAAATTAAAGAAGACCTTAGAAAATGAAAAGATCTACCTTGTTCTTGGACAGGCAGAATTAATATTTTTGAAATGACCATACTACCAAAAGCACTATACAGATTTAATGCAATTTCAATCAAAACCCCAATGACATTCCCCATAAAAATAGAAAAAGAAGTCGTGAAATTAATCTGAAAAAATAAGAGAACCAGAATAGCAGAAATCTACATCATATAAATTGAATTAGTCTCCGACTACCTTAACAAGACTCTTAAAGTGCAAGAAATAAAACCAAGAATTAATAAATGGAATGGACTCAAACTAAAAAGCTTCTTCTCAGCAAAAGAAACAATCAATGAGATAAATACTGAGCTGCATTTTGAAGCAAATTTTTGCCACATGCACATCAGATAGAGCACTAATCTCCACGATATATAGAGAATTCAGAAAACTTAACACCAGAAACACAAACAACCCAACCAATAAATGGGCTAAGGATCTGAACAGACACTTCTCAGAAGAAGATATACACTCTATCATCAAATTTATGAACAAATGTTCAACATCTCTAGCAATTAGAGAAATGCAAATCAAAACTACTCTAAGATTTCATCTCACCTCACATCAGTCAGAATGGCAGTTATAAAGAATACAGACAACAATAAATATTGACGAGGATGTTGGGGAAAAGGCACACTTACACATTGCTGGTGGGACTGCAACCAATCTGGAAAGCAGTATGGAGATTCCTTACAAAACTTGGAATGGAAACACCATTTGATCCAGCTAACTCATTCCTCCGTCTATACCTAAAGGACTTAAAATCAGCATACTATAGTAACATAGCCACATCAATGTTTATAGCAGCTCAGTTCACAATAGATACATGTGGAAGCAACTTAGATGCCCTTCAATGTATGAATGGATACACACACACACACACACACACAACACACACTAGAATATTACTTAGCATTAACAGAGAATAGAATTATAGCATTTGGAGGTAAATGGATGGAGTTGGAGACTATCATGCTAAGCAAAGAAAGCCAATCTCAAAGTTCAAAAGATAAATGTTCTCTCTGATAAGTAAATGCTGATCCATAATGGAGAAGGGAGCATAGGAAAAATAAAGAAACTTTGATTGGGCAAAGGAGAGGAAGTGGAAAGAAGGGGGTATGGGGGCAGGAAAGATGGTAGAAAGAGATGGACATCAGTACCCTAGTTACATGTATGACTGCACATATGGTGTGATGCTACATCACGTAAAACCAGAAAAATGAAAAGTTCAATGTGTTCAATGAATTGAACATTGTGTTCAATGAATCAAAATGTATTCTGCTGTCATATATACCTAAATAAAATAAATTAACTAACTAATTTAAAAAAAGAAGTAGCCAAGCCTCCTGTGACCCCAGATGCAGCATCCTCTGAGTGTCTAGGCAGTTGAACATAATGCAATACAATAACTCCCTAGCTCCCCCTTGCAAGCAGGATACCCCCATGTTTTTTTCTCAGAGAAGTTTTTACTTTTACACTCTTGCTTCTGTGATGAGTGTTGTCTTCTCAATTCTGAGATTTCCTCAAGTCATATTTTCTTTTCTCTTGGTGCTGAGAGCCATAGCCCAGTCAGAATGACACATGGCATTTTTGCCAGAACGGAATGGTTGAGAGGCGACACCAGCAAGCCATTGAGATGATAATAGTTATGTTAAGCTGTGTATTCAATTGTATTATTAGAACCCTGCTGTCCACCTTGGCCTGCTACTTTGGAGTTCTTGAGGGGATTCCCAGAGAGTTCCCTTGGTTGGGGAAGTGCCAGAGGGGGAATTGCAGGTGGTGGTTCCTGGAGGAGCCACGTGGCTTTGGGGGAATTCCCGGGGAGTGTGTGTGGAGTGTGCTGGTGGAGTTCAGAAATAAAGTTTGTTCCTGCTTCAGTGGCTGGTGATTTGTGCCCAGCCAGACTGCGGCATCTTGGTAAAGTAATTAGCATCTATTTAATGGCTGTAATTTCCACAACTTGCTTAGACTCAGTTTTACTCACATGTTTCGGGCCAACTTCAAGTTTTTCAAATCTTTCTCCTTTGCTTTCCTCTCCTGATCATTACAGTGAACTTGACTGAAAGTTGCCAGCAATATCTGTGCTGCCACCTGAATGCTACAATGCCTTGAAATTTCCTCTGCTAGATTAATTAGTCCATCTCCTTTAAATTCAGCCTCATAGAAATCTAGAAACATGGACAAAATGAAGACAACTTCTTAACCAGCACAATACAAGACGGGCCTCTAGTTCAGTTTCCAAAGGAATCTTCCTCTGAAATTTCATGAAATCAGTCTTTACTCTTCATAGTCCCATGGGCATTCTGGTCATCTGGGTTCCCACCAGAATTGCCCACTAAACTCCACTTAAAACATTCTAAAGTTTGTGTCACCTTTTATCTCTAAAATTTCCAAAATTTCTCCCACAAACTTCAAAAAGCTCCAACACTTCTGAACTATATGGTCAGATTACTCATAGCAACAACCCCTCTTCTTGGTAACAATTTCTGTTTTAGTCAGTATTTTTATTGGTGTTAACAAAAGACCTGTCAAAAACAATTTTAGAGCAGATAAGTTTATTTGGTACTCACAGTTTGAGAGGCCTCAGTCCATAGACAGTGACTCTATTGCTCTGGGCTGGAGGCAATGTAAGACCTCATGTTGGAAGGGTATGGTGGCTTAGGACATGGGTATCAAAAAGCAGAGAGAATTCTGTTCATGAAAGACAACGTGTAAATGGCAAAGGCACATTTCTAATGACCTGTCTCCTCCAGCTGTACCCTGCCTATAGTCACCACCCTGTTAATCCATTCAAGTGGATCGATCCACTGATTAGGTTAAGGTTCTTATAACCCAATCATTTTATCTCTGAACTTTCTTGCGTTGGCACACATGTGAGCTTTTGGGGAACACCTCCTAATACACACAGCTATACAATCCAGTCTTTGTGCTCTTTTTTCTCTATTGTTCATTAATGTTTTACAAAACCATTGCAAAAACAAAAACACCTATGACATTTCCACTTTTTCACAGTCTCCTCTTCTTTCATTCTTTTATCCAAAGAACCTCTAACAACAGAAACCAAAATAAAGGAGACCTGATTCAGAAAACCATATAAATCAATGTACAGATAAATATAAACTTGAGAGAAGTTCGTACACAAAATGATATGTGAATATATTTTTAGAGTTAGATATAATGATCAATCAGATATATAGCTTTGTTAATAAACACAGGATCATAGCATTCAAAAGATATTAGGGAAGATAAAGTGGAAATAAAAAATGAGCTAAATAAATGTGATTGATTATAGAATAAGAGATAAAGGGATTAATAAATAAAACATTGTGTATATGAAAACAACATGGACTAGTTGCTTAGTGGCTCATAAAGTAAACAGAAAATACCAATATGAGGAGTCTAAAATGGTAGCAGAAAAATATTAGTACAGCATGTTTGATTATTTATATCAGGGAAAATTCAGGCAAAAGAATGTGTTTGTAGGGTTGTTAAATGAGAATGGAGAAGGCAAAATAATATATACTAAATATTCACTATCAGTTACATCTGTTTCAAGTAATATTTGAGGTCCCAATGAGGAGATCACTGAAGATCACATTTAAATACATTTTGTATTTTCCAAGTTGCCTCTAGTGAGTGGGAGACTGGCATGTGCATCATCTGCATTTGAGTTGTTAAAGGAGGTGATCATACTCTGAACCATATTATCAGACTATCCAGTGATTTATCTAAAATAAAAGGATATTATATTTAAATTATGTTGTTATTTGAATGAGATTTTTTGCTTACTAAAAGATATACATTCATTATGTCCTTGGGAAAAAATAATAGTCTTCCCTAATTTGTAGATTTTTTAAAAATATAAATTTAGTACAAATTTTAAACATAAATTGTTTCAACTGCATAATATAGTAACCTAACACTCCTTTTAAGCTTTTCCCTTGTCTTTCCATTACCTTTGAGTCATAATATTGGAACTATTTTCTTATGATTTAATATTACATGCATCAAAAGAGATAACACAAAAAATAAAAAGATATATTTTAAGTGTTTAAAGTAAATGATAATTTCTAGTTTATATTTTAGTCAGAGATACAATTCACCAACTAGGAAGACAGTTGGACTTTTAGAAATAGTGGGTCCTTTGATATACATTTGGTTTTTTGGTGTGTTTATTGCTGCCAAGTTCTGACTGTGGAATCAATGTGCAATGTGCAGTTGATCCTTGCCTTTAATGATTTAATACAATTAAAAATATATCCAGGGTAGAGCTTCCTCAAAACTTCTCATATGAGGAAATAGAAACAAAACACTGTACTGCTTAACATGGAGTTTAGCATTTACCATCAATTGTCTGTAACTCCATGACTGCTGTCCAGTGCAAATATTTAAGTGTGCAGGGCCCACTAATCTTAGCGCTATTATGGTACAATTATGGTACGATTTGACAATCCCCAGGGATTCTCCATTTTTAACTCCCAGACATTAGAAAAAAATTTTTTCCTATTTCACCACAAATTTTTCTGTTAGTCTTTCTAAGGAAATGTTCAGTTATTTTATTAAAAAAAATTAAACCCATTTTTGAATATTAATAGGTCTGAAGGAAAAGATAGGCAGCAATACAATAAAAGTAGGGGACTTCCACGTGTCATGTTCAACAATAGAATCATCCAGACAGGAAAACAATAATGAAATGTTGGACATGAACTATGCTTTAAAACAAACGGACTCAACCTCTCATCCAGCAGCATTAGTGAACACATTATTCTTAAGCACGTGAAGAATATTATCTAGGATATATTATGTTAGGATTTAATACAAGTCATATAATTTAAGTTTGAATCCGAAGGAAGTGTCTTTTCTGACCACAATGTTATAAAACTACAACTCAATAACAGAAGTGAGTCTGAGAGTCCCATAAGTACATGGAAAGAAAATGACAGGTTCCTAAACCACAAATGAGTAAAAAAAAAAAAAAAAAAAAAAAAACAAACAAACAAAAAAAAAAAAACAAAGAAGAAGAAGAAGAGAAGAAGGATGAAAGGAAAAAATTTTTAAACATAAAATATATTGAAACTTATAAGATGCAGCAAAATAATCAGGCCTAGGAGGAATGTTAATAACAATTTATGTCTACATAAAAGTTACATAAATACATAATAGAAGAAGAGACTCAAATAAATATCCTCATGTTATGTCTAAAGGCATTAGACAAAGGACAACAATTAATGTCAAATTTAGCAAAAAGAATGGGATAATAACATCAGAAAGAAATAAATGAAATAAAGATTAGAAATAAAATAGCAAAAGTCAGAAAAGTTAAGAGTTAGTTCTTTGAAAAGATGATCAAAACTGACACACCTCTAGATAGATTAAGAAAAAACAGATTAGACTAAAAAAAAATAACAAAAATGAAAGATAACTGTTACAACTGATACCACAGAAATATAAAAAATAAGAGACTGCTTGAACAATTACCTGTCAGAAACTAGTATAACCTAGAATAAATAAATAAATTCCTAGTAACTCTCAATTTACCAACACTCAATCATAAATAAATATAAAATCTTAATAGCTAATTATAAATAAAGAGATTAAATCACTAAGAAAAAAAATCCCAGTGGGGCTGGGATTGTGGCTCAGCGGTAGAGTGCTCACCTAGCATGTAGGAAGCTCTGGGTTCGATCCTCAGCACCACATAAAAATAAAATAAAGATATTGTGTCTAACTACAACTAAAAAATAAATATTTAAAAAAAATAAAGACTTCTCTTTTTTTAAAAAAAAAATCCCAGCAAAGAAAAGCTAAAGACTGATGACTTCCTGAGTAAATTCTACTGTGGATATGAGGATTAACCAATACAAATATTTCTCAAACCATTCCAAAACTTGAAAAGGAGGAAATAACCACCAAATTTACTTGACAAGGCCAGAATTACCCTCAAAATGAAGCTATACTAGGACAAAACAGGCTAATAAAATTGTAGGTCAATATCTCCAATGAACATAGATGCAAAACCTTAACAAATTACAAGCAAAGCTAACTTAACAGTAAATTGCAGTACACGGGTCATTCACAAATCACAAAGATCAATGTCATTTATCTGTGAAATCCTTATGGTTGAACATTCACAAATCAATATGATATATATCACATCAACAGAATGAAGGACAAGAACCTTAAGATTAGCTCAATAGATACAAAAGTGAATTCAGTGAAAATCAACATTCTTTCATGATAAATATTCTCAATAAATTAGAAGAAATATAACTTAGCACAATAAATACCATCTATCACAAGCCCACAGCTAATAATATAATCAATGGTGAAAAGTTGAAAGCTTTTCTTTTAAGTTCAGGAACAAGATGAAGCTGTCCAACACTCACCACTTCTATTCAAAATAGTATTGGAAGTAATTAGGCAAGAAAAGAAAATAATTTCATAGAAATCAGAAAATAAGACATCGATTTGACACACTTTGCAAATGACATGATCTTAAGCATAGAATAACCTAAAGTTGCCACTAAAAAATCTATTAGAGATAGTAAGCAAATCCAGAATGTGGCAGAATCTAAAAACAAAATATAAAATATGAGATAAAATGCAGTGCTTTTATTCACTAGCATCTAAAAAAATAAATAAATTAAGAAAATATCAGATATAACAGCATAAAAAATCTTAAGAATAAACATATCAAGATTTGTGTACTCAGAAAAAGAGATGATGAAAGCAACTGAAGAAATAGAAAGTTTCACATTCTATTCATGAATTGGAAGAATTAACAATGTATATATCATCAAAGAGATCATTAATAAAATTTTATTTAAATATTTTAAAGAAACAAATTAGTTAACTTTACAGAAATATATATGCTTATATATTTATTATATATATATATATATATATATATTATTTATAAATATATATGTAATAAAGACCATCTATCACAAGCCCATAGCTAATAATATAACCAATTGTGAAAAGTTGAAAGCTTTTCTTTTGAGTTCAGGAACAAGATAAAGGTATCCAACACTCATCACTTCTTGTACATATGCAATCCTAAAATGTATAAAAAGCCACAAAAGACCATGAAGAGCAACAACAATCTTGGGCAAAAAGAACAAAGCTGTAAATATCACATTACCTGATATCAAAATATATAATCAAAATTTGTGCTTTCAAATTTGCTGACAGCACAAATTTTAAGTATCATAATGATAAAAAATGAGATAAAATGCACATATTAATTAGCTTTAGTCTCATTCTACAATGTGTATATATTTCAATATATGTTGTACAAATAAATATAGACAATTTTTATTTCTCAATTTCAAAGTAAGCAAAATAAATAAAAAAGCATTTCATAGAAAAAAGGAAACAGCTGTTCTAAAAGCAGACACATAGAGCAAATGAAAAGAAACTGGAGTTCAGAAATAAATCCATACATTTACAGTTACTTGAACAGAAAAAAAAAAGTTTCTGTAATAAATAATGCCAGGAAACCTGGATCTCCTCATGAAGAAGAATTAAATTGTTCCCTCATCTTATACAACATACATAAACCAACCCAAAATGGACTTAAAAGTTAGACTGGATACTATAAAACTACTAGAAGAAAACATGGTGAAAAACATTCGTGACATTGGTCTGCACAGATTTTTTTTTGTTATGACCCTAAAAACCCAGTCAACAAAAAATAGATAAATGAGATTGCATCAAACTAAAAAGTATTTTATAGGCAGAATAAAGAGTGAATACTGTAAAGAGACAACCTAGCAAATGGGAAAAACTATTTCCAAATCATACATCTAATAAAAAGTTAATATCAATATATATGTAGCTCAATAACAGGAAAGCAAATAACTTTATCAAAAAGTGGGATGGGCACAGAGCCAAAATAGACATTTATCAAAAAATAAATGGCCAACAGATTTAGTATATTTTAGATATGCAGATATGAGGTGTCACCAAAAAATATGTATAACACAAGAATTTTCAAAGTTGAAATAATTTGATTATGACAGATGTAACTTAATCAGTGGATTAATCCACTAGAATGGGTTAATTGAATGATAATGTAAGGCAGTATGGAGTGGCTGGAGGGGTTAGGTCACTAACCCCTTTGTAGTTTATATTTTACCCCTAGTGAGCAGAGTTCTCTCTCTGCTCCTTTGTTGCCAGTTTCTGAGCTTTCTTTCTCCATGCTCTTCCATCAGGATGTTCTGCATTATATCTAGTCCATAATT
This sequence comes from Ictidomys tridecemlineatus, assembly GCF_052094955.1. Classification (NCBI taxonomy): domain Eukaryota; kingdom Metazoa; phylum Chordata; class Mammalia; order Rodentia; family Sciuridae; genus Ictidomys; species Ictidomys tridecemlineatus. The sequence continues at coordinate 57,672,024 of NC_135487.1, forward strand.
ATAGAATTAGCTGATCGTGTACTGAAACTCTGAAACTATGTGCCAAAATGAACTTTTCCTTCTCTACATTGTTCTTATCAGATAGTTTGATCACAATAAAACAAGGTATGTGAAGAAATCTTTGACATTGCTGATCATCAGGGAAATGCAAACTAAAACCACAATGAAATATTACCTCAAATTGGTTAGAATGGCAATTATTAAAGAAAAAGTTAGTAGACATTGATAAGAATGTAGAGAAAAAAACAACGCGTGTAAATTGTTGGTGTTGATGTAAGGTGATATCATCATTTTGGAAAAGAGTATGAAAATTCCTAAAAAAATTAAAAATTTGAATATAATATGACGTATAAATTCCATTTTTGAGTATAATACAAAGAAAATGAAATCAGTTTATTAAAGAATATTTACACTATTCATAGTAGCCAAGATATAGAATTAACCCAAGTGTACAAAATATGGAGAAAGGAAATGTGGAATTTTTACCTATTATTTATCTATGGGGAGAGAGAAAAAGAGAGGTATTTATATTCAGCCTTCCAAAGGAAGACAATTCTGTTATTTGTGACAACATGGATAAATCTGAAGATATCAGGTTAAAGTGAAATTAGCCAGACACAGAAGGACAATACTGTATGGTCTCTTTATACGTGAAATCTAAAACACTTCAACTCAGAAATAAGAATAAAATGGTAGCTGGGTGAAAATGGGGAGATGTTAATCAAAAGGCACACTCAGAAAAATGAGAAATTATATCCCATCTATGTAAAATATATCAAAGTGCATAATGCAGTCTACTGTCATGTATAACTAATTAAAAATTTTTTTAAAGGCACAGATTTTTGGTTGGAGGGGTGAAATTAATTCTACACATATTTTATACAGTAAAGTAACTTTAGTTATTATTAAGATAAGGTACACACTTGAAAACTGCTAAGAGAGTAGTACTTAACATATTCTCAGTTCAAAAAGTTGATGTGATTTGATGTAAAAGATATAATCACTATATATGTACATATATATATATACACACGCACAAATATATATCAAAACATTTCATGCACTATATATATGTATGTATCTATCTACCTATCTAAAATTTTTGCTCAATTCAAACAGTAAAGCAGAAAACAATGTTTTCTATTTCCTAATATTATGGTATGTGCTTGTTCCGATAACTATGACTAATTGGTTTTCTTTATTCTTTGATGGATTAGTTTTTTTACCATATATAAACATTTAGAAATAATTTTATATATTTTTTAAAATTACATGCATGAACACATTTACTATACATTTACAATATATCTCAAAAAAAAAAAAAAACAACCAACCCTCTTGTTCCTGTGTTTTCTCCCTTGGCCAAATTATTTTTATCCAAGCAATTAATACCAGGAATAAATGAAAAGTACCTTCATTAATAATAAAATATTAACTGATCTTAATTCTTAATAGCAAAAAATATCTTACAGAAATAAAAATCAGCATATTAATGTGTTTAATGATAAAATATGAAGCTTTTATCATAAAGAATTCACTGTCCTCATAAAAGTGCATCTTATTAGAAATATCAACCAAGCTGTTTAAATACAGATATGACTACAAAAGAATGGTTTTGCATTTGTGTTAAAGGTCAAAGAAACAAATGATACCCAAAGAAAACTGTGGGAAACTGGGAGATTGCCTGATATGGGGAAAATAAAGCCCATAAAAAGCATCCAATGTGCATAGTGGAAATTTTTGAAGTAGAAAAAGATTAAAATTTTTGTAATGGGAAATAAAAATTCATGTTGAGTTACCTAGTTGCTAATAGATCAAAATCTACTATGACCACCAATGCATCATATGTTAAAGGGCATGACAATAATAAGATTTTCTCTAACTAGTTATTTTCAACTCAGCAGTCTCCATTCCAGCACTTGTTCATGTTTTTAACTTATAATGAAGTAATATGGATTTTAGAGGATACCCCTTCAAAATATCCTTTCTTTGTTCTCTAATAATTTCTTACTAGATGAATGTATATACAACACAAAAATGTATTCATTTCTGCTATTCAAAGGACTTATCCACAAATTTGTTACTTCTTTCTAAAATGTTAAACTTATACCATAAATCAAGCAGGTAAGGACACATGGAGGACATTATTTGCTATAATACATTTCTACAAAACCAAAAAACTTCCATAAACTTAGAAGCCCTGTCACAAGCCAGCCATGGGCTGTGTGTGAGCTGTGAGCATTTGAGCACCTCAGGGGCCTGGACTGACATTGAAGCTCTGACTGGGCTGTGCAGCCTAAGTGTCTCTTTCACTTGCTCTGCCTTTGATCCCACACAGCAGCTGAGGAGAGTGGCTTTCCAAGGTGTCAGTCAAATCTGCTGATCATAAGACATCACCAAGCAACCCCCTGAAACCCAGTCTCTTGCCTTATTTGGGTTGAACTATCTCAAATGTCTTTCCCCCCCAATAAATAGTATGGTTTCAGGCACGCTCTTTCTCTCTCTCTTGCCTGCCTCTCTTGCCTCCCTTGAGGGAGCTGGGGTAGAGGAGCCATCACTGAACCCCAAGAAAAAGATACTTTCTGTGTCTGCGTTATTATTTTAGTGCCAGCCCAGTTCACCTGGAGTGACCCAGACTGATTTAGTTGCATGTCGTGGCATAGCCCTGAAAAGTAGGACATCTTTTGTTTCTATTTTGCTACTGCTTCTAGTTCTTTAAATTATTCAGATGTCATCTCAGACCTGTTCTTTAAATTATTGAGATGTCATCTCAGACCTATTATATTTCTTTCATTTATGAGGTACTAAAGATATGTTTTTTAAATCAATCATGTTGTAACTTTATTAAAATGATGTTAATTAATAAAAAAGAAAGGAAAATACAAGAAAAAATGTGTTGCACATAATTTTTAAACAATAGTTGGTGACTGCATAATTCACAAATCTTCAAGTGAAAAAGATGCTGTCTGTGGCACAGAGTCTGGATAGAGTCAATGCCTCACACCACTGGAGAAAAAGGACATTGGTGCTTTTGTGTAAGAAAGCAAGGCATCCCATGAGAATCACTGTGGTAGGAGAATTCTGCAAGATTTAAAATAGAGACCTGAGCTATGAGCCTGATTCTACTAAATTTCACCAACCAAGTTTTTTTCTAGGTTTCAGATATCTCACAGAGAAATGAGGGATACTACATTCTCTGGATAGCATGTATACTAGAGACATATGGGCATAATGATCTAAAATACTTTGACTTTTATCAATATGAGTCCTCCAAATAGCACAATAAATGGATATAACAATTTTTAAACAAACAAAATATTAAAAGGTTCTAGAAATTCCAAAATGATGTTATCCAAAACATACCACCTGCAATTTCTCTCACACTATAAATAATACACTCATCTTTCCATGTCCAAGGTTCTGGATACTTTAATTCAACCAATTTTAAATCAAAAACATTTAAGCTGTGCCTCTGCTGAACATATACAGACTGTTTTCTTGCCATTATATCCTAAGCAATGCAGAATGATTATTTTAACAGTATTTACATTGTATTAGGTTATTATACAGAATCTAAATATGTTTTAAGGTATATAGGAAGATGCACATAGCCTATAAGCAAATATTTTACCATTTTATATAAAGGACTTGAGCACCCTTAGATTTCTGTATACATGAGAGCCTTGAAATCAATTGCCTGTGAATATCAAGAATCAACTATACATATTTTTGTAAAATTATGCTGAGATTAAATTAGGACCATCATAATGACCATACAGGTTCATGATTTTTGCAAATTATATTTCATTAGCATAATCAACCTGTGGATACAAATGAGCCTCCAAAGCACTATTACACCAATCTTTTTGCTTTCTTCAACCATAGATAATTTATTATAGTCCTGACATGAAATGTTCATCTCAGCCAGGCATTGCTATTTCACTCTTATTCTTCCAATGGGCAAGTCACTTCTTTTGACTAGTTTCATGTTTGTGGATATCCTGATTAACTCAACCAATAAGTACCACTGCTGGGTTTCTGGGTTTGGCAGCCCTCACACACCTGGATTCCACAGCATTTTTGATTATTCCACCCAACACTGCCTATTGCACAGGCCACAGCATTTCCCTACTGATGGTCACCACTGCACAGCAGAGATAGCAGGCTCCCTCATACCGATTTCTTGGACCCTTTAATGGCAAAGCTCTGTACCTGCCTGTGACAGAGGGCATCTGCAGGATAGAAACAACAACAACAACAAAAAAAATCTATCCTTTTAGCATGGCCACAGGCAGTGTCATTGTTCAAGGCCACTTCTATAGATGAATGCAAAAGATCTTTCACTATTTCAGAAAAATAATAGCCTATGTCTACCCTTTCTAGGTTCCAGAAATGCGTCTAATGGGGATTAAATACAAATGTAAATTCTACAAACCAGTTTCATAGCATGCCCAGAACCCTCCCTTTAGGATTAAGACAATGGAATCAAGTTATTTCTTTTCATTTTAATTTGTTTTATTAGTTGCACATGACAGTACAATGACCTTGATATATCATACATTTGATTCAAATGGGGTATGAATTCTCATTTTTCCACATGTACGGGTTGCAGGATCACATTGGTTGTAAGGCCACATATATACATACAGCAATACTGGTGTCTATTGTATTCTGCTGCCCTTTCTTTCAAGTTAATTGTTTTGTCCCTGCTTTTACTATAAAATTTATTTTCTCCCAAATAAAAACTATTTTTCTTTCTAACAGACTCTCTAGAATCAGCCCACAATTTTCCACATAAAACTACTAGGTTAAAAGGTCCATTTTATATTCTTCCACAGAGGGTTCCTCTAACCCATAGACAAATTGGAAATTGCTATACAATTCACCAGGTGTTTTTAGATATTCCCTTAATTGCCAATAGGCTAAGGGTAGGCTAAATCTGATGTTGATGTTATACATCAGATCAGCAGCACATGGATAGAAAAACAAAAATGGCAAAGCCAACTGTAATTGTGGGACACTTTATGCTTTGAATTTAGCCTTGCTGCTCTATCACTGCAACCTATTTTTAAAATAGGCATGTTTCTTTCTGGGATTGTGGCTCAGTAGAATGCTCACCTTGCATGTGCAGGGGCCCTGGCACCACATAAAGATAAATAAATAAAATAAAAATATTATGTCCAACTACAACTAAAAAATAAATATTAAAAAAAAGAAATGACTATCCCCCAAATTAACAACTGAATTACAACTCCAACAGAGAGCATATGGAGTTTAGCCTTTGAATCAAAAAGCCCCCTGTTCCTGCTGATGGGCAGAATCACAGCCTCTGGGACAGGAGTCCCCTGTGTTTCTCCTTTGCTAACAAAGTGATAAAACTTCTTTTTCTCAAAACTATGTTCTCGTTATTGGATTGGCATCAGGTACAAGGACTGAACTTTCCATAACACTATCACAAGCTACTAACAGTATTTTTCCCCTCTTTTGCAGAATTGTACATGCATTTTAATTTCATTTTTTCCCTTTGCTGATATCTGTACTTTCCAGAAGAATTCCAATGAGGATGTATGAGATTCTTAAAGAAAAGGGAAAAAAAAGTTTCAGAATGACATTCTGCTTGATTCCTACTCTGCTGAAGTAGGTAGCCAGTCTATGAATCCCAGCCCTAAGAGAAACCAGAAAAAAATTCCAGAGAAATTTCAGAAGGAAAACATCCAGAGAAAGAAAAAAAAAATCATGAAAAATCCCTAGGAGATGGTTGGCTGTTTTGAAACTGCCTTCTGAGGTAAAATCTATTGGGAGAGAAGAAGTATAGAGTTTCATGCCTCTTCTCCATCATTAATGTTGGGGTAACTGTTGATTCCACAGTTGTTCCAACTCAGTCACTGGCCCAGGTACATTCAAAGATTAAATCAGCTGGACACAGTGACGCACACCTACAATCTAGTGGCTCTGGAGTCTGAGACAAGAGGATCACAAGTTCAAAGCCAGCCTCAGCAATTTAATGAGGACTTAAGCAATTTAGGGAGACCCTATCTCAAAAATAAAAAATAAAAAGGACTGGGAACGTGGCTTACTTTTCAGTTATTAAGCATCCTGGATCAATCCCTGGTACAAAAAAAAAAAAATCAGATTAGTGGAGAAAACCCAAGACACATCCATGTGTTTGATGACTTGCAATGAAGCAGGTTAGAGACCCCCACCCACTCACCCAAAATACCCTTGCCATAATTATGCTCCTCCTCTTGTCAGAACAGCAGGATATCTACAGAGGTTATTGTGGTTGGTAGTTTCCTCTCATTAACGCCAGGTTTTCACACAAAATATGAGAGTTAGTCTGTAAGCTTGTTACACCAAAAGCAATTATCTCTGTTTTCTTGGTTAAAAAAAAAAAAAAAAAAAACTTGTGAAACCTGTGTCTGGTCTGAAGGATGAAATAGAAAGTACTTGTCATGTGAACTCCAACCCCCCTCTCCCCTACCAGCAGGTACAAAGTTCAAAGAACTTCCCAAATCTTGTTTCAGAGGAAGAATTCTTAGGCGAGAGCCATCTCTGAACCCTGCAGTCAGTAAAACCTGCTTCCTGAAAATTCCTCCAGTGTCCAGCCTCTTCTGTCTTTCTTCAGCACTAGACAATAAATATGAGCCTAGTTAACTTCTCCTTTGCTTCCCCAGCCAGTGAGGCCACATGTTCACTTTAACCTCTGGGCCTAATGAATGAGTTCACAACTGAAGAACAGCTATAGAGACTGAGATGTACTCTGGAGTCAGGCTCCCTTCATCTCAGAGCTCAGTCCACTTTAGCCCCTGGACTCACAGGGCCTGGGTTTGGATTGAGGGCTGGCCTTGCTTTCATATCCCCTGTGCAGGAAGAGCTAACACAGCAGGCTGGGGCCTGCTATTTTAAAAACACCTGATTACTCATTTGGCACATGACTCATGTCCTGGAAACTTGACTTCTGAAATGTTCCCTAAATGATAAGTCATATCCTAGTCTATAATATTTATACAGAATATGATTCATGGTGAAACCTACTTATGTTCTGGGAGCCTGGCACTTTTGTCGTTGCTCGACAGCAAATGCCTGCATAATCTCCTTAACTAAAACCCCTAAATTCTGAATCTTGAACAGGCTTACCCATGCAGAAATGTCACACAGCTGTCAATACATTTTTGTTGCTATGTGTTGCCCACTTGACCTAGCTAAATTTTTACCCCACCCTAATCCCATTTTGTCTCGGAGGACAGGATGCCTGAGGGTCAGAAGTTGCCCTTCAAGTGGGCTAATCGAAACAGGTTAGATCTAAGATAGCTGCCAGAGAGATACCAGGCAACCTCTAATTTCATGATAATTTAATTTTCATACTTCATGACATATCCATCAGCTGCATTCTCTATTGAGCAAATGTAAGATTTCCAACAGGAAACAGAAGACCATAAATGGAGAGAAAGGGATGCTGCCTGAGTTTCAGGAAAGTTTTGACTGTTCCAGGAAAAGAAAATACCTCCTCCTGATTAAACTATCCCTTCCCTTCATTTATTTTAACTTATAACTTTTCCACCCTCAGCAGACCAAGGAGTTGATTTGCAAACTGAGACTACCACCCTCCATACTCTGGCCAGGGAATAAACTTGCGAGGTTGGTGTCCAACTTCACTTTTCGCCAGCAAGAGGAAAATGATCCCTTTTGAAGGGGTGTCTCTCCTACCGAGGGAAGAGCAACAAGTTTTGAGTAACAATACTCTTTGTGACTTTTTATGGACGAATGCAGTTTCCTAAACCTGCAGATAAATTCTTCCAAACTATTTGTTTTCCCTTGTTGATCCTTCCTTTGTATGATAGATCTCAGTTATGAGTGCAAGTGCATAATAAGTCCTTTGAGTCTTTCTCATAGTGAGTGCTCAAATGTCTGGATGTCTTGGGACAGTGAAAGCATTAACATAGAAACTAAAAACTGCTGGAAAAATAAAAGGTCCACAACCAAATGACATTACCCTTAAGGAACACCAGTATCCCTAATAAAACCCCAAATACTGGATCACCAGTTTTATCATAAGCAAAATGTTAGAAAAGGATGGACCAGGAATTGAAAAGTATCTTTATAACATTCTAAAAGAGGTTAGAGAAGATTTTGACAATAGCGAAAAAGGAAACAAAGTAACTTCTCACTTGTTTTTGGTCAATCTGCATGCTATGGTATTATTCACTTCTTTTCAAATATTTAACACATTGTTTGCCCATACTGGGTTTGAATTAGGGTTAATCACTCTTTCTGTTTTCTCATATAGAAAATAGAATGCTAGTGAGCTTTTCTTTTTTTCTAGAAAGAAATCGAGTTGCTCTTAGGATTAAGAAGTTCAGATGTATTATTGTACAATAGAGTAATTATAGATAAAAAATACTTTGTTATATTTCAAAATGATACAACCAAATAAGTTTTAGTTAGATTTTTTTTTTTTTATTGCTGTGACCAAAAGACCTGACAAAAACAACTAGAGAGAATATGTGTATTCTGGCTCATGGTTTCAGGGGTCTCAGTTTGTAGATGGTCAGCCTCATAACTCAGGGCCCAAAATGAGGTAGAGGGGCATGGAAGAAGAAAGCCACTGAGAACATGGCAACAGGAAGGACAGAGGGAGCTTCACTCACCAGAGACAAATGTAAATGGGCACACCCCCAGTGACCTACCTCCTCCAGCCACAAACCACCTGCCTACAGTTCTACTCGGTTAATCCATATCAGTGAATTGATGCATCAGGTAGGTTAAGGTTCTCATAATCTAATGACCTCACTTCTTAATGTCTTTTCATTGTCTTCCATGAAAGCTTTGGGGGGATACCTCATTTCTTTTTTTATTTTGTTACCAGGGATTGAATTCAGGGGTACAGGAATACTGAGCCACATCCCCAGCCATATTTTATATTTCTTTTAGAGACAGGGTTCCACTGAGTTGTTTAGCACCTTTTGCTGAGGCTAGCTTTGAACTCGTGATCCTCCTGCCTCAACCTCCCAAGCTGCTGGAATTCTAGGTGTGCACCACCATGCTCAGCCATCATATTCTTAACCATAACAAAGGATTTTGAAAGTTTTGATCATAAAGAAATAATAAATGTTCAAGAAGATTGATTTTCAACCTGATATAAATACTACACAATCTATACACCTATTAAAACATCATATAGTATTGGTATACTTAATATGGTCATATGCACATTATTTGTGTTTTTATATATCAGTCAAAAAGTAAATAAAATAAATTCCACTTTTTAAAAAGAAATTTAATTTTTTCTTCTGGTCAATTGTGTTTCTGCTTCTCCACATTTGTCATGAGTCAAAAATCACAGTCTTGCTCAGATCCATTTAAATTTCACAATCTCTGAGAACCCATCCTTAGGGTTCAATTCTGTTATTACTAATTCTGTGCCACATGAGCTGTAAGGCTTTTTCTTATAACATTATTTGTAAGAACCTTATAGTATAACAAACTCTTATGTACTCACCCTATGTAAATGTAGTATTTTACTTACTAGCCACTGAATCTTATTCAGATAAGCTATAGCACTCTCCTGGATACATTTAATGATGTTTCATTAGTAAAATAGAGGAGTTACAATAAAAATAAGAACAGTTGTTAGCATTTACTGAGCACTTACTATGTGTCATTAACTCTTTGATATTCTACTTTTATTAACTCATTTAATTCTCAAAACAGTTTATTAATGAAGACCTCATCCATTTCCCCTTTAAAGATGAAGTGAGTGAAGCACATAGGGATTAAATAACTTTCTTAATGTTAAACTGTTACAAAGTGCAAAAGCCAAGCTTTGAATCAATGCAGTGTAATTGCAGGGGCTGAACTGTCTAAATACTATGTGTATTAGTATTAATTACTCATCTATTGCCTGATTTATAAACAAACAACTGCCTCCAAATAAGTAGAATATCAGTAATATTTTAATTTCTGATTAACAATAAAACATTATTTGTCATTATGTCCCCCCAATGCATGGGATATATTTATAATAAAATTTATTTTTGTTGATAGGGAATTTAAATTTGGGCATCATATATTTTAGATGATATTCATGCTAATATGAATAATGATATACATCTAAACGGAAGAATGATAATGTGTGTGTTAGATACCCGAATTCATATAATACATTTTCAAGATGTGGAGAGGGGAATAATAAGACAGTCCTATAAATCACTCTTTTGGGGCATGCCTGAGTTCCAGAGAGCCACTGCTGTGATTTAAATGCTTCTCTTACCATTTTATCTATACAAAACATAATTCCCAAATCAACAGTGTTCAGAGGTAGACCTTATAGGAGTTGATTACGTCACCTAATGGATAGAAGAAATAGAATAATGCCATCATCATTGTAGTGAAATTTCCTATAAGAACAAGTGTGGTCCTCTCTTGTTCATTTGCTTGTTTTCATTTGTTTTTTCTTGCCATTTTACCTTCTGCCATGAGATGACACAGCAACAAACAATACCATTACCAGAATCAGGCAATTTAATATTGTATTTTTCAGCTTCCAGAACCATGAGCAAAATTAATGTTTTCTTCATAAATTACCCAGTCTCAGGTATTTTGTTATAGCAACATAAAATAAACTTAGCTCTTTTTCTGTTTAATTATTCTCTTTCTAAAGTGGCTGAAATGCACGGACGGACTATGGTGGATAGGTATGAAGGCCCAAACTTTTAGCACAATGTCAAAATACTTTGTTAGATAATACTCTCCTTCTACAGTTTCTCTAAGGTGTTTGAGCCCTGTATTACAGGTGCCTAAATATCTTGTACCTCAAACTCTTAGTGTCTGCTTCCAGACAGCCAAACCAATGATAACTTACACAAAGGGATAAATAAGTAATAGAAAAAAATGAATCCACTTTTCCCACAAAGAAGGTCTATTAATATAAAGTTAACTTGTTGTAGCCCCTTTGCTGAAATTTCAACAATATACTAGATCTCAGTCAGCATTTGGGTAGGAACGCACTGGAAAGTAAAAATGAAAAAGTTTAACAAAGACCTTGTTTACAAAGTTGTGGACAGGTAAAGGGAACCAAGATTGCTGATAACAATTACTTAATAATTGAGATTATAAAAATCTAACAATGCAAGAGCCATGAGCCATCATCATCCCTGTCCCTGAAAGATAGGGTAAGCAATTTTTAGGAGAGCTCATCAAAATGTGTAGCTATAATTGAGATGGCAAGCCCTTCATGGAACAAGTATGGGTTAGCATGGGGGGCACTAGAGGAACACAAACACAGGTCTCAATCACTGCTACTGCTTCCATTGCCTAAGCCACCCAGAGGGCAGATGGTTGGTTAGAGGGTAGCCTCTACATATGCAGTACGGCCAAAGCAGGGAAAAGAGTGGATATGACAGGCCAATGATGGAGGTCAAGAATGGCATACTAATTCATGACATAAGATTAGCAGAATGCAGAAGAATGCGCTTTATCAGAAACTGAAAGACCAGATATATATGCTATTAATATCCCTAATTTGCTTTGATAATTCCAGGAAAGGTATTCTATCTCTTTAGGCCTGTTTCACTTTCTCTGAAAAGACTTCCATGAACTCTAGGGCTTCTTTGAGGTTAACAATCCATAATTATGCATATTTAAATTTCCTATACAAAATATATAAAGAAAATGACTTTGGGAAATGAGATTCAGAATTATTTAAGAAAGCAGGATAATTATCAGATAGTGATGATCTGCTTAAAGAAAATTAAGAGAGCAGCAGGAATGGTCATCTGTAGGGTTTGCTAGCAACAATGGATTATTAAAAAAAGCAAAACTGGGGACAGGAGATGGTACAGAAATTAAAATAATACAATGGACAACATACAAAATAATTAGATGAATGAATAAGCTCTTAAAAGTAAGCCACATTTTATCTAATATCGTTCAAGTCACAACAGATTGAGAAAATAAAATACTGGAGACACACACACATGCACGCAGGTGCACACATTTTTCATTTGTAAATGATTACAATATGAGCTAATCAAACAAACAGGTACATTTAAAATAAAAGTTTATGAGTTCAAATTTTCATGGAGTACTTAGGAAAAATAAATGAGATGTTTATTTGAAAGTGCTTTGAAAGCTTTAAATTGCTACTCAAATATTGTTGACCTTTTCGTGGAGATCAATCTATTGGTTTCTTAATGGAATTTTTTTCTAAATAGAAAAGTACTTGGATGTTTCTATACACATATTTTTGAAAGAGGGTGTCAAGGGTCATGGCAAAAATCTGGCATGGATAAAATACAGTTCATTAGTATGGGAGATTACTCTTTACTAAAAATTCCAGTTCCTGTCCCTGGAGTCCCTTTTCATGTGAGAGGATTATGCCCTGTTGAACTTTGAAGTAGCCTTGAGACTTGCTTTGACTGGTGAAATGTAGATAGAAGAGACATGTGTGTGTTACTTTGGGACAGAAGTTCAAGAGCTGGCATGTCTCTTTTCCTGTTGTCAAAAGGAGTAGCAATGTATTACGCAGCAGCTGCTCTGTCATCCCCAGGCCTAGAGTGACTATGATGTGCAATAAAGCCACTGTCAACACATCTTGTTAGAGAGAAACCTTTGTTGTTGCAAGTTATACTGGGATTTGGGGTCTGACTTTTACTGAAGCATAATTTAGCCTGTAGTAACTGATGTAATTGACTTCCCATTATATTTGTATCGTTTCCTTGCCTGAGAAAAGATGTTGGGTACTGATTTTTTGTTAGATAGTTAAGCTACAGTGTATGGTACATATTTCCAAATGGATGTATACTCATGGCTGATTTGGCTTTATAAATTTAGTGTACAAAGACTTTAACTGTTTCCTTCACTCTCAAGTAGATACTGGATATTAACCTCGGGAGCTAGAGTTTGATACCACAGAAGCTAAAGAATGACTCACTGCTCATCGCATACTTCAGTCAGTCTGGACTTCTCTTCATGAGGTAAATCTGGTTATTTTTATGGCTGGTACTGATGTGTATATTTATAATTCATCTTTAAACTGATTTCTTTGAGCCTTCTTTTTATCATGCTCAAATTAAATAGTTTAATCTGTTTAATATTGTAGTAAATATTTGATTGGATGTCTGCTAAAAGTCGCCATTAATGGTTGTGTCCACTGTGGGCAACTACAGTAAGTCCATCAATAGAGGCCATGCCCTCCCAGAAATTGCAGTGTATTTGTGTGAGTCCATTCCTTACCCTAAATAGTATCCTAACTCTATATATGAAAAAAGAAAAGTAAAGAGAAGCAATGCTAGAAAAGAGGTAAAACAGGTCAAGGGGAGAAGAGGAGAGAGAAATATCACTAAGAAATGGATAAAAATTGTCATGGTGGTTCAGGGCAGAAGATAGTCTCTTCAAAGAAAATGTGGTAGCCAATCTATAATTTTCAGGAGGCATGAAAATGATGTCATGTATATGTAGCATATGTATCATATGAGAAAAAGCTTGCTATGAAGTGAATTAAGCTTAAATTTAAGCATCAGTCATCTTGCCTGTATTGAATCTTTCAAAATCCTGAGTGAATTGGGTGTGGTAAAATAACCTGATCATGTAAAATTTTTCTGTAACAATTTTGAAATGCTGAGAAAACTATGTTATCTTTGTTCTGATTTTGCTTTAACACAAATATGCTTGTTTCATATACAGTTGGAACAAACATGGATATATTTGGAATTGAAATCTGACAAAGTTGAATTAGGAATACATTTATTTTCTATTTAATGACATAATTCTGTTGTTCATAATCACTTTTGTGTAAACTCATTGATAACCAAGATGATAAATACATTCCAGGATTACAACATGTTGCCCTTAATGTGTAGATGACTTACCTCACATTGTGGCATGAAAGTGCAGTCTCATTAGATGTGTCATGTTACTTATACTTGTTAGGACTGAGCACTGTTAAGTGTGTGGTTAATGTGGGAAAAACAGGATATGGAGCAAGAGGGTAATCTTGGAATTCTTTTAAACATGAATCAGGTATGGAAAAATATGGGGAAGATAGTTTTGCCTGAGTTCACAGTCAAAACAGATCTTATATCTTGCCAGGATACTAGTTGGTAATATAGTGTACACAATGATAAATGATAAATGAGTCATACAAATATTTTCAGAACTCTGCAAGATCAAAACAAAAATATCTTAATATGTAGTGTTGCATATATTATGCATCTCAACTTCTAATAAAAATATTGTGTCAGCCATGCTAAAGGAAAGGTTAGGTTAACATTCCGATATCTCTAAAAAGAATAATGTAACAACATCATTCTCATATGAAGAAATGATCAATGAGTACATGTCTAAGAAGAAAAGTAAAAGATTATGTAAAGCAATTGATTAATAAAAATACAATGTAATTATTTTTAAATATGTGATGTTTATACTGTTGTCCAGCTTTTAAAATTTGTACTATATTGTTATTTCAAAATAAATATCTAGATTAATAATATCTAGATTACTTTTTATATTAAAAACTTTAGACTATTTAGTTTTAAAAATGGGCCCCAAGTTATATAAGCTTGAGGAATCATAAAATCTGAATTTTAATGTATGGGTAATGGACAGAGGGTGTTATGTGAGGATTACAGTAAAAACAAAGGTATTAAAGTACAAATTTACCTGCATTTATAGGACAAGATAGCATAAGAATATATTAAGTGGTTTGAAGTCACTTAATATCATTTAAATAATTTGAGTAGTCCTTGAAAGCTTTCATTGGATTGATAATCATGGCTGTAGTTAAGTATTTACACTCTGCCAGTACTGATGATGAAGGAGAATGATGATGAAGAGACTTATTAAGAGACATTCAAGTAAAAGTGGTAGGAGGTGATTCATAAACATTTTATTATAGAAAAATACATGTGCTGAATTACTAAGAAATGAAGACTTATTTTATGTGGTAATGAAGAATAAAGGTAAATCAAAAATCATATGGTCATTTCAAAATGCACAGAGAGAATGAGAGTGATAATAATGGACACTAGTAATGAATTTTAAAGAAATTACTTTGGCAGAGGGTTATTTCTGGGTATATATTGAGCTGGGGGCAGTCACTCAATCTCTTCTTTCTCTTTAATACTAACTCCCTTGTCTCTTTTCTCATTTATAGGTCAAAATCTAAGAAAAATTGTCAATATTCATGATCTACATTCTGAGATTATCATCAATCACTTGCCAACCTATTCCAATTCTAACTCTGCTTCCTGCCTCTCCCTGAAACCATACTTTCACAATTACCAGCATTTTCTATATAGACATTTTCTAGCCCTTATTTGACTGTATATTTCAGCAGCATTTGAAAATTATTAACCTTCCTTATCAAAACTTTCTTCTTTAACACTTGTGATCACTGTGCAATGTCTCTTTGTAGCTCCAGCTTCCTCTATATAACTACTTAATGTCAAATTTCCTATAAGTCAATTCTAGATCTTCTCCTTTTGCACCCTTAATATCTCTTTTAGAAGACATCATTCAAATCTTCAATTATAGTTTCTAGATTATTCTATTGTATAACTATGATTCACAAATATGTATTTCCAGACCATCTGAAAAAATTTTCCATCTGTCTGTATTCTGTACTCCAGGGAATATCCCTCTCTCTCTCTCTCTCTCTCTCTCTCTCTCTCTCTCTCTCTCTCTCTCTCTCTGTGTGTTTATAAATGATGTGTTGTGCATATGCATATATATGTGTGTGTGTGTGTGTGTATGTATATTCTTCAGTATCTGCAAACAATTCAAAAAATTTTAACTTTTCCTTCTGTTTCCTAATGAAGTTAATGGTTTTACCATTTAACCATGTGAAAAATCACAAGTTCTTTGTTTAGGTCTCTATAAAGTAGGCTTAGAAACAAAAAAAAAAGAAACAAACTTTAAGCAATTGTTTATTCAGAAAGCACAACAAATACTACAGGAAAGAAAGTCATTCAACAAAGGGTAAAATACCACACCGGATGTCACTGAGAACAAACAGAATTTAACCCTGTGGGGAAATGCTGTGAAATACTGAAAAACACTTGTTCAGGATTATCCCACTTGAGACACTTGAAAGGACAGGGAATTGAGGTATTTATACATGCACTATAGCACATTTTTGGTTAAGGGCTGTTTCTGAGAGTTGTTTCCTTGGGACTCCTGGCATGTCAAGAGAATTGACTTACATAGTTAGGGAGGTAAAAGAAAACTCACAGACTCCAAGATTTTAAAACTGAAAGTAATTTTAACAACAAGAGGGAGATATGCAGGGAACTCTAAGTGAATGCTATAGTTACCCTTCATATAGGGTAATGTTTTTTCATTATAATGTTTTTTCATTATAAACCTCACTCCATTCAGTCACTGTTTATTTATGGTATTCAGAAAGAAAATAAAAAAGTTGCCACAGAAAATTAATAGGACAATTAGACTAGTGGAACTGACTGCTACGGTTGACCCTAAGAATATACCTAGTATTCATTGTCTCGCTCCTCTACCATTCATTAAAATGTTCTTTCACCTGAGCTTTGTGTCTAAGATTCTAAAACCCATGCTAACATCATCAGATCATGGTTACTGCAATTGTACATTTACATTGGATAATAAAGCACCAAGATGTACCACAGTAAATCCGCTGAATTCTAAACAAATCCTTCCCTATCTTACTTTATAGTAGCTATCTCAAGACCTCATAATAATGATATTAAATTATACTTGCCAACTCCTTTCTCTGCTACATAAGCCCAACATAATCTACCCAAACAGTATATTTATGTTTACTTGTTGGAAGCCATATATAAATTATGGATTTGTTTGAGCCATCAAAGCAGAGAAGACATTTTTGGGGAACTCCTGGGTGAAATTCCCTGGTTTAAGAAAGCCTGAATCATGCTGACACCCTGCTTTATCTCACAGTCCTAGGATCAAACATCTACCTGGAGATGGACGTAACCTGCCAAACACCAAACAACATGTTTACTGCAGGACCCCTGCCACCCTGAGAAACAAGCACTGAAACAAGTCTCCTCCAATACCAAAACCTTATACCTATCTATCCCCTTTGATCTGTACCGCTATACATAAAATAAGTGAGGGCTTTTCCTTTCTTAGAAGTCAGACCCTTCTGGTCAGCTCAACCAGACACACCCCTGCTTTTAAAATATATAATTCTTGCTTTTTTTTGTTTTTATTTCTTGACATATTATGTTCATAGTTTTATTTTGCAGCCAGCCAATCCCTCAGGCGGGTACCCACTTCCTCTCCCACCCAGGATGAGAACGAGATTTACTAGAAATTACTATCTGAAGATAAAAATGACCCTGCCCTGGAAATAAGAATCTCGTATTACAACAAAACCTATGCTTATGAAGACAAAGTGTACAACATTCTTGAGTAGATCATTGATAGTAATGTTGAGAAGACTCATTCTTTTTACTTCTTAGTTACTAGGTGAAAGAAGACATATATATATAAAATGAAGCATCATATAATTACCATCGATTCAGAGTATACTACCTATAGTAGCTCAATCCTGCAGAATATAATTTTCAAGAATGTATATTACCTGTACTTTTAATGATAATCCCAACATTATAAGAGGACAGTCACTCAGATTATAGAGTTATGTCGGAATCAATGGATACCATGAGTATATGACCATTGCCACATATTTTTATGTGTAAAGATGTTGCTTTTCCATGTGAGATTTGATCATCCTATGATTCCAAGAGTAATGTGACTATTTTTTTTTGCAACTCTATAAAAGATTAATCATTGCCTCCTCTAGGATGAAAGGATTCAAGGAAATCAATTTTTCTATGTGGATAGGTAGTTTTCCTAAGTAATGACAGCATATCTAGACTTTAGTGTTGACCTTTGTTACTAAAAAATCAGGCATTAAATGACATTATCTAGATGAACATTAATATATACATACCTAGACTTCATCTTTCTGCTTAAAAAGCTAACTCACCAAAGACATTGAACAACTAGGTAGGCAAGATTACAACTAGCAAAGGTTTGTCAATCTTTATTCTTTAACACTCCAGTTTTATCATAGTGGAGAGGATAGCTATGGTTGTAGGGATGAATGCTTCTCATAATTCATGGTCTTTCTCATCTGTAAATACTTAAATATCTTTGTTTCTAGTCATTCAGTTTGATTCTTTCCAGTTCCTCAACCAACCAGTTAATGTCATTATTCAAGAAAATATGATTTCCTTACATGAAGCTATTTATTCTTGCATGCCAAATTAAAGAATATTTAAAGCCTGGTGTAGTGGTGCATGCCTGTGATCCCAGCAACTTGGAGAGCTGAGGCAGGAAAATCGCAAGTTCAAGGTCAGCCTCAGCAACTTAGCAAGATCCTGTCTCAAATTAAAAAAAAAAAAAAAAAAGAGGGTGGGGGGTGGGACTGTAGTTCAGTGGTCAATTATCAGTACCCATCCATTCCCCCTGCTAAAAAGATACTTAAAAGTGTTCACGCTAAACAGTGAACTGTCTTTCAAGTCACTTATAACTAGGAATAACATATGGTAACTTTATTAGCTATCATCAAGGCATCTAATCTATCCATCATGAACTGGGTTACATGTCTATAAAAATTATAGGAGTCCTTAGTCTTCACTTTCTCATGGATGTACTTTTTCTCCATTATATGATGGAGTTTTGCTGATAAGTATGCCAAAACCCAGATTGTGAGAGACAGATTTGAATGTAAAGGAATTTGATTCTGAGGATAAATGAATCAGTTTCTAAGAGCACCTTTTCAAATTCTCAAGAGTTTCCTGATACAACTAGGTGCTGTTACTCTAGAAATCTAGAATTTTCATTGAAGCTCTCTTATTGGAGCTTCCCAAGTATGTGATGTGATAAATTTATCTGCTACAAGTACCTCTAGCAACATGGGATCACTTGGGTCATATCACATATGCAGCTGGTCTATTTGCTACTGCAGTGGCACTTCTTCAAAATTAACAATCTTCTGATGCAAGGAATAAATTAGCTGAAACATTATCCCCAAAAGATATGCAGTCTTCATAACACAGAGGAACTAATGAAGCATGTGCTTCTTTATATGTAAAGAAAAAAAAGTGTGAAATTGTAAATAGAACATGTTCTTTCTTTTAGAGAATATCACAGAATCCTGTACAAATTCTAGTGAATCACAAAGTTTCACTAATGTGGCAGGCACTGGAAGATTTTTAAATTTTTTAATCCATCCTCTGGCTCATCTGTGCCTCATTAATATATCTAGAGTGTTATCTACTTCTTGCTCTCCATGGTTAATTAATAGATGTTATCAACATAGCAGTCCAATTTAGTGTTTTGTACGATGTCCAATCAAACAGGGGCATGAATATATCTTAATGCTTGCCCCATGACTGAATCCCACTGTGTGTTCCATGGGAATTGCTTCACATTCTTATAATAGATATTGAAAAAAAATACATTTGCCAGATCAATATTTCTTATACCTTCTATGAAGCTATTGATCTGGCAGATGCGTTCTTATTGATTCCTATCATAAATTGTCATTGTTTGTAGTTATGTATTTTATAGATCCATTATTGTACATTAAATATACACAGACTATCAGCTACTTAAAAGAGTGCAAGTTAAGTTTATGGAAGTTCTTATCAAAGAGCACCATTCATTCAGTATTTGAAAGAGCCAGATTGATGAATTAAATCGGAATACCACCCTGGCATTTTTTAAAGTGTTGAAAGTGGCACTAATTGTTCCTTTATGGATTCTCACATATCATGTGCAGGACTTGTGGGTCACAGTACTATGGACATATCTTTGGGTTTTCCTACATGGTGGCTCTTATTTCATAAATAATATTCTTGGTAACTGTCATGCTATAGCAAGCCAGATATTACTGCCACTCCTGTTACTGTAGAGTCCATCTGTCTGATTAGCTATCTAGTTTCAGAACCTTATCCCAGTGTTAAACTTTATATCTAGATTGTCCCTAACAGGCTCATGTGTTGAAAATTTGATCCCCATTGCAGCAATGTTCAGAGTTAGGGATTTTGGAAAGTGATTTGATCATGAGAGCTCATGGATGGATGAGTTCATTGATGGGTTCATAATTGAATAGACTTTTAGAAGGTGGTAGAAACTGTATGAGTATCGCCAATTCGGAGGATGACTGAGGCTTAACTACATCAAAAACCTGTGCAAACTATTCTTCTTAAGACTATATTATCAGGCTGGGGATGTGGCTCAAGTGGTAGCGCGCTCGCCTGGCATGCGTGCAGCCAGGGTTCAATCCTCAGCACCACATACAAACAAAGATGTTATGTCCACTGAAAACTAAAAAATAAATACTAAAAAAAAAAAAAACTTTCTCTTTCTCTCTCTCTCTCTCTCTCTCTCTCTCTCTCTCTTTCTCTTTCTCTCTCTCTCTAAAAAAAAGACTATATTATCAACTGAAGATTAGTTTATGAATATCTGCCACAAGGGTCATGATTTCTAGTACTTCTAGCTTCCCATATTTGAAGGGTACAGTGGTCATCAGTGTTTTCAGAAAAGAAATCATCATATATACTTAAGCAAAGACTCACAAAATGAGTCATTTAGCTCACAGAAAGTACTAAAGTCGCAGTTTTAGCTACAACATCACTATTACTAATTGCTCTGGGACGATGGGCGTCTGCTGGGACAATCCTGGATAAGACAGAACACACAGTAACTTTATTTTTCCACATCCACACTGTCCCCAAAATGATCTCAAAACACAAATCTGATCATGTCTCTTCCTTGTCTCAAACATTTTGATGAACTTCTATGATCCATGGATAAAGTCAAGTCTCCTTAAATAGCCCACACATTTGAGTGATATGTTCCCCTCCATCCCAGGGCCATTGACTATGCAGTTCCTTCTAATTAGAACACACTTCTCTATTGTCTTTTATTATTTCAGTTCAAGCATCATTTCCTTTGAGATGTTGATGGATATTTTACCTGTTGGTACTTTTTACTTTTCTTTAAATAAATTAATTATAAAGAACTATAGAATTATTGATAGATCCTACAGATGAACAAATGAGTAAAGAATTTTTAAGATGTCTTAATAATAATAAATCTTATTTCTTTTAAATATTCTCAGGGTTCAGGTCTAAGAAGAAATGGGAAAAGTTTTACAATTTAATATATTAGTTTTCTAGGACTGCCATAACCAAATAACTCACACCAAGGTACTGAAACATCTGAAGTTTATTTCTAACAAAACTGGAGGTTGAAGTCCATAATGAAGGGTCTTGGTAAGGTCCGAGGCCTCTTCTCTTGAATTACAGGTAACTGCCATCTCACTATGTACTTTATTTATGACCATTTGTCATGTGTTATTTACTTAGGACCTTTTATTAGAGCAAGTACATGGAGAAGGATGTCTCCCCCTCCCTTTCTCTTCTTCTAAGGGCACTGCAATCAGCTGAATGTCTATATCTCCCCAAAATGTATATGATGAAACCTAGCCCCACTGTAATGGTATTTTGACACAGATCATTTGTGAAGAGACAAAAAATAAAAACTGAAGTTTTCTTCCACTTAGTTCTCTCTTTTTCTGTGAAGACACAGTTATCTACAAATCAGGGAGAAGACCCTATCCAAATTCAATTATGTAGACATCCTGACTTTAGATTTCTTGGATCCCAGAGCAATGAGGAACAAATTTCTGCTGTTTAATGCACCCAGTTGATGGTATCCTTATTGTAGGAACACAAACCAATTAAGACAAAAACTGGTACAAAAATGTGGGTTCCTGTTGTAACAAAAGCCTAAAGATGTGGAAGTGTATTTAGTACTATATAATGACCATGAGCTGGAAGGATTTTGTGGCACTTGATACAAAAAGACAATACTCCCATGAAAGGACCTGTAATGGTGATTGTGAGACATGCTCAGAAGGAAAAAAGGAGAGAGCTAAAGTCTTTACCTTTTTAAAGAATATATAAATGATCATTAACAGAATGTTGGTAAAAGTCCACACTGTTCAAGCCTCAGATGGAAATGAGAAACTATTAATCTACAATGGAAGAGAGGAAATCCTCTTTATAAAATGGCATAGAGCTTGGATGAATTGTACTTAAGTTATCCTGTTTTGTGGAAGTAGAACTTGCAAGTGATCAGATTTAGAAAACTACTAAGCAAAATAGTGAAGGAGAAGCTGTGCTCTACCTGAGGATTATATTAAAATATGAGAAGGAGAAAATTGAGAAGAAGAAAAGAGTGTTAAGGATAAAACATCAGAACTTAAAGAACTGAAAATTTCTCAGCCTATCCAGATAGCAATAAGTGAGAAGGCATGTTCTGAAATGATTGCTAAAGGTGTGGGTTCAGAAAACATTTGATAAAGAGGTAAGTATGGAGGTGAATCACAGACTTAATCAGTCAACCGCCTGGAAGACTGCCAGTTTGAACTGAAGATGAAGGAGATGAGATTGGAAGAAGGAAGATTGGAAGATTGCCAGATTTCATATATTCTGCAGGACAGGTTGATACACCTATTTGGATACGATCATGAGCTACTGGTCAATAAAAGGAAAGAATCTATCCATGACTTGTTTAGAGAATATTCAGGTTAGACTTTGAACTTCAGATTTGGTTTTATGCTGGACTGAGTCAAGAATTTGGGGGCTGCTTTGATGATATATGGAAGAGACATAAATTTGGAGGCAAGAGGAGGAAAATGCTACGGAATGAATGCTGGTGTTTCTCCCAGATTTGTATGTTAAAACTTTAATCCCCGTTATGATGTTATTTGTAGATGGTACCTTTGGGAGGTAACTTAGTCATAAGAGGGGATCCATCATCATGGGTTTAGAGCCCTTTAAAAAGGAGATATCAGTAAGCTTGCTTACTCTCTACCTACCATGTGAGGGCACATCAAGAAGATGGCCATCTACAAACCATGAAGACAATCTTTATCACAACTGGATCATACTGACTTTGTGATCTCACATTTTCCTGACTCCAGAAGCAGAAATATATTTATATTGTCAAAGCCCTGAATCTAAGGTAATCTTATTATAATATCTCAAAACGACTAAGACAGGCATTAATCCTATTATGAGAAATTCATCTTTATAACCAAATTCATCTAATATAAATCACCACCGAAGGCCCCATCACCAAGTACTGTCACAAGGAAGGTGGAGCTTTAACACATGAACTTTATAAAGACATAATTCAATCCTCAGCTCCAATCACTCCTACATGCACCCTTTCTTAGGGAAAACTTTTCCTTAGTCTCGATTTCTTCAATCTTGGATTGAATTCCATTAAAGGACTCCCCTCGCTGAAGCGAATTGTTGAAACTGTGACACTGACATAAACTTGTCTGAATTACAGCTAGGTGTAATAAAATATATTTCCAATGTCATATGCATAGTTTGAATAAATGTATTTGGTGCTTTCTAAAAGTGGAAGAATGTTGGTATCATTCCTGTATAGCAACCAGCAAGTCATCTTTTCTGCTATCATTTGGCTTTGGGATTATAATGTTGTCACTGTCAATAGAGCCATCGCCAGGATTTTTTTTTCTTTCTCTACTCCATCATGTATTGGTTCTCATTGGATACAAACCTTCAATAGATTGCAGACTGCCTCCTTCTTAACAGTAGTAGGATACTACTCTGAATTAGAACAGACTTCATAGGTTTTTAATCCTATACATGCTTCTTATGAACTGGACTAAAAATTTGAGGTTTCTCATAATTTTCAGAAATAATATTTACTAGGATGATTCACAGAACTTGGAAAAACATTATACTTACAATAACAGTTTTATTATAAAGAATGAAAATTAAAATGAGTCAAATGAAGAAATTCATAGCATGTAGTTTCTCAGGCTTCCAGAGGAAAAGCATCCATCTTCTCTGGACATTTTACCTCCCTTCTTGCTAGCATATCACTGTGTGTTACCAACCAAAGTTCAATCAAGCTAAGTGGTCAGCATTATTTTGGTGGTTTCATTGTATAGACATGATTGATCCCTTCATTTGCTACATTACTGAACTCAACCTTGAGTTTTCCTCCTCCCCAAAGAGGTCATACTGATATTAAGTGGCTCAGACTCTATCCTATAATCACATGGTCCATCTTTCCCACATAACCAGACTCAACCTTAAATTAATGAGGAACCATCAATGTTACCTTATTATCATAAACTCTAGAATGATTCCAGGAATTCACCATGAATGACAAAGATGCTCTATCATTTGAGATATCCCAAAGATTAAGAAGCCTCATGCCAGGAATCTAGACACAGACCAAACAAATTATTGATTTTGTAATAAATATACATATTATTTCCTACGTTTCTAAAGTCAGATTATTGGCAAATCGACTCTCCATATCTTCTGGTGAAATAAACAGGTTACAGTCAATGTAGAAAAAACTTTTTCTAAGAGGACATAGTTAATTACTCAAATATTTTGACTCTAAGAGACATAAAACACTGGTGTATTTTATTGTGCTAAAATACTTATTTTCCTCCACTATTCTTTTGGTTAGTGGGTCATATACAACTGTAATTTAACATTAAAAATAATTACTAAAGATTATAACTTTTAACTTTTCTTCTCCATGTGTGATTTAGTGCATTTTCAAAATCAATCATTGTCTCATTAAAGAATCACTGTATTTTGGTTAGAAAGATTGCCTGGTTAAAATAATTCCAGCTCAATTATTTAAGCATTTTACTTCTCAAACCTCACACGTTTTTTCATCCTAATTCTTTGGTGACTAAACTTCTAAAGGTCAACCAAGCTGAAAGGAGAACATAACTTTAGTCTGAACTAAAATTTCTACTAAAGGAAACTTCTATTAAATGATGATGAAGTTATAGACACTGTGAGAGCTTGACCAAAGCAAGAATCTCAGTATTGAAAGTAGTGGTCTGTTTGTCCCCTGGAGTGTTAAACATGTCATTTAATCTTGAAACTCTTTCCCTTTTTTAAATTTAATCATCATTTTGCAGAACTGCTCCACTATTTTAAACATTGCTTCTTTCTGTCTTGAAATTTCTCATATTGCTGCAGAGTTAGGGAAGCACGAAAAATAAATTAAACTTAAGGGAAGCTGATAAAAGCAGGAATGAAGCACCGTATTTGTTTTGTTAGAAATATAATTTTACAAGGCTCTTCTCATCTGCTGAAAGAATGTGGGTTCATTACATTCTCAATGTTACCCTGTTAAAATATTCTCCTCATTTTATTCTCCTCATTGCCTGAATCAATGTATTCCTCTAATGATAGCAGCATTTCACTTTTTAGAAAAAAAATGATTTTCTATCTTGTGGTTTTAAGTCCATAAAAATCCTCCTTGCCCTAGCAAATTAGGCTATATAAATGAGTCTTAACTTTTAAAGAATTAGCATGGGATATTCTGGGACTAAATGTTTCCATCAAATGTACGTGGATCTTGCTGACACTCAAGGCTCATACTTCAAGAAATGGATTTGCTCATACAATTAAGCATAAGCAATTGAGACTTAAGCAGATTTCTATTGCCTCTTACCAGCCAAGCTCCAGTGGGGGTAATGTAGGAAAAGTCTTAACCTTTAAAATTGTGGCTTTCTGCCATGCCCATATTAAAGCATCCATGATACCGGGCTGGGCATGACGATAATGAGAATTTTAAATTCCAACTAAATATACTGAAGGAAATTGTTTTGGAACCTAATTAGCCATATGCAGCCTAAACCACTCAGATTTTAGGAGCAGTGTGAGCAAACACAGTTGCTATGAAGAGGGACATGGCAGTCCCCAGGCTCAGTGTGAATGCTGAAAAGGTTTAAATGGAGGGACTTTGTTACCCCTGCCATCACCACACTAGTTTAGACCATCATCAGTACTGAGATATTATATCTCAAATGGTTTTAAATATTTTCTTCTGTGTGTGTGTGTTTGTGTGTGTGTGTGTGTGTACGTGTGTACATAGATAGATAGATAGATAGATAGATAGATAGATAGATAGATAGATAGATAGATAGATAGATATGGCTTCCTGGGTAGGCATATTTTCTAGGATTCAGATGTAATTGTATTATTTTTCAAGTTACAATTCTTCAAAAACACTTTAGTATATAGCATTCAGCCAAAAGACCTTAAGAGGGCACATCCTTTATGGTGAGACCCTTATTTACCTATCCATCTTTATATTAGACTACAGTATTATTACATCTAAAAATTCATGTAATAGGAAAACCCAAGTATTGAATCACATCTATGACAACTTTGAAATAAGCTCATGTTAATCAAAATTGTGATTATGTATGTAGGCTTCAGACTTCTTATAGTGCCCCTCTGTGTTTGTTGTAAGTTAAAGGTTAAAAAGAATTAATTAATTAGGAGGAGAATTAATTAAAACAACTTGCACCAAGTTATTACATTAGGGGTGAGTTCTTTATTTCCTTCCTGACTTTTTAATTCAATTTTTTTGTACTGGGAGTTGAATCCAAGGATGTTTATTCACTGAGTCAAATGCCCAGCCCATTTTACTATTTACTTATTTTATTTTATGACACAGTCTTACTAAGCACAATGTTGCTGCGGATGATTTTGAACTTGAAATCCCCCTACCTCAGCCTCCCAAACTGCTGGGATTACAGGTGTGTGCCCCCACACCCAGATTTTTTCCTCTGTCCTAACGCTCCAAAAGAAAATAAAAATTCTTTATAGCACAAATTCTTCATTTAATAAAATTTTATGTAGTATAATATATATTTAAATATTTCAGTGATTAGCGCTAGCTGGCTAAGTGAATATTCACCTGCATTATTATGGCATTTAAATTTTTTAGTTTTCATATTGAAGTCAAAAGTTTATCTCCATTTGTTGGGGCTGGGGATGTGGCTCAAGCGGTAGCGTGCTTGCCTGGCATGCGTGCGGCTCGGGTTCGATCCTCAGCACCACAAAGATGTTGTGTCTGTCGAAAACTAAAAATAAATATTAAAATTCTCTCTCTCTCTCTCTCTTTAAAAAAAAAGTTTATCTCCATTTGCTGAATTCTATATTGGTTATAATTGTTTTATCACTCAAAGTATAATAATTTCCACACACAACCAAATTTTAAAAATCATTAAATTTCAGAGGTGAAAGTAGACTTCAATTCAATACCAAAACTCTAAGTTCCTATGAATATATCAATTCTTCATTTATTAGAAGATTGGAGGCTATTGGGAGCAAATGCATCTTTTTGTAAGGATGGAAAAAATAGGTTAGGAAAAAAGTGTTAGATCAGAGGTGATAAAATTTATGAATCCTTTCAGCAAAAGGATTTACTAGTCAAATATTTTATTTATAAATATCAGAACATGTAACCGATGTTCTATGAGTCTAATTGACTTGTTGAGGTCACATAAATATGTGTTGGTAAGATTATATTAAGTCTTTGCCTAGGCAAATATTATTTCCATAATATCCTGTATCCCTCCTCCAAGCCAAAACAAAACAAAGCAAATGATACAGAAACATACATCTTATCCACTGTTCTTCAAACTTCAGTTGAAACCCACTAGGTCCAAAACTCCTAACTATTAAAAATACAAACCTTATTTTATCCCTAGAGCTTAGAACTAATTGAAATAAAAAAGAGTAACAAAATAATAATAAACATTGGGGAACTAGGAAACCATGAGTCCTAAGGCATATACCACAACGTGGAATTATTGGAAAAATATTCCTGGAGAAAGTAAGTTCTGGATTTAGTTGAAAAGATGAGACATATAAAATGTAGTAGAGTAGAAGGATTGAAGTAATTCAAGAAAAAATAAGTTGCCGATGTTCTTAAAACTAGTAGAGTCTAGTATTTTAAGAGAATAAAAATGCCAGATAAAATTTCTGTTCTTTTACCCATGTTTAGTCTGCATTTTGTAGAATGTTAACATTCTTATGATAATAAGTAGTCTACCCTTCAATAATTTTTTTTCTTGTTCAGCATTTTTTTTTAATTTTTTTATTGGTTGTTCAAAACATTACAAAGCTCATGATATATCATCTTTCATACATTTGACTCAAT
Organism: Ictidomys tridecemlineatus; assembly: GCF_052094955.1. Classification (NCBI taxonomy): domain Eukaryota; kingdom Metazoa; phylum Chordata; class Mammalia; order Rodentia; family Sciuridae; genus Ictidomys; species Ictidomys tridecemlineatus. The sequence goes on from NC_135487.1 coordinate 57,700,068, forward strand.
TGGGTTATGACCTTTTTATGCTATGTCTTACCTTTGAAATTTCTTTGAAACACACATTAGATTAAAGGCATTTTCAGTAACAGATTAAAGAAATTTAGATAATGTTATTCAATCCAACATCTCCCAAAGTTTGGCCAATAACTATTCATTCATGGGATAAGTATTTTGAGAGCATCATTTGTTTGTAAGTAAAACACTGTTTAAATAATATGCTTCCAAAGATAAAGTGTCCTATTCTGACCATATGATTCCCCTTGCCTCGGTGACTCTGTTTGTAAATTATTTTTATTATTCTTTTCATTTAAATATTCTTGTTATAACTCCTGTCCAGATAATTTATTTCATTAGAATTACCTGGTCTGAGTCAAGTATTGACTCACGGGTGAGGAATATGAAATAGTTTAAGGAGCTTTTGGTATTGTGGAGGAAAGATTAAAAAATAGTAATAGCAGGCCTTTCTGAGAACATGCTTCACTCAACAATATTAGAATAAAAAGAAAATTTTAAAAAATAAAAAGAAATAATTTCAAAACATAAAAGGGGATAATTTTTAAATTTTCCTCTAAATAAATTCATGTTTTCCTAAGCCTTGGAGTACTTCTATACTATCGTAAAGCTAAAATAAATGGAAAAATTTAGTTATCTGCAAAACTAAATATTTGTTAGCTATCATTTTTTAAAAGCCAAAAATTGGGCTCCAGTCTAGGGATTTTTAATCTTTCCTAAGACTAGTGCACTCTATAATATTTTCAAGAATACCAAATTCAAAGTCATTGTAGAGCTACATATTTTGCTGGGACAATTTTTTCTGTGGTCTTAATTATAGGGAGAATGCATCCAAGCTTAATATCCAATACAGACATATCATGTGTTTTGAGGTCCCTTTTCAGAAGGCATAACAGACAATTCTTAATAGTGATAGGAGGCAAACAGATGTGAGTGGTGAGAACATGAGGTTAAGGGAATAATTCTGTTAACTGGGCCCCCTGTGCTAACCCCCACCTGCTTTTTTTCCTCCAAGAAGGAATTCATCTGAAGCCTTGCCTGGCTTAAGTGGACAACATGTTACATTCCTCAGCAAACTACCTATTAGCCCCAAGAGAAATGCTGGCCTGAAATAATATTGATAAGAGGAATCCAAGTTTCCCTGGAGGGAGAAACTTCTGTGACCTTTTACACAGACCAAATCTCAGAATTCAGGGAGATAAGGATAATGCCTCCTAACCATACAGTCAAGAATTTATATTAAGAATCCAATTAGAATCAGTTAGCATGAATCAAAGTGACCTAGAGTTGTCATGGCAGTGAGGACTTGAAAGTTTGATGTCATCCTGCTGTCATAAATCAAGAGGTTGATCTAGGTGGGACTTCTAAAACCTTCTCTGGGATCCCCAATAAAACTATAATGCAGAGAGGAACACTGTCCCTCTCCTCTTTAAGAGGACCCACTCTCTGTTGAGAGTGCCACTTTTTCGCTTTCTTGTCCCTTCTAAATAAACTCATTACATGTTACTCTGAGTCACATGTGTGAAATCTTCCTGAATTGACTGCAAGCATCAGGGTTTGAAGTAGGGGAGGTTTGCACACTGCCTCGGTTTCCCAGAATACTCAATCCTCTAATAGTAGGAGGTCCACTGAAAACCACTTGAGTATTTAATCAGAAGCCAGCCCAGGCCTTAATATTTCTCTGCTTGTAGGTTACCCATTGCCTAATTATATTCTCTTTAATTATATTGAGTTCAAGCTTCACCTTTTGTTTCTCTGGTGGGTTATTTTGGAGTACATTAAGAGATAAATTGTTGTAGAGTGTTTTAAAGAGGTAATGTGGTGGCATAGGTGATAACAATATGGTATATAACATCATAAATTTGATAGAACTGAGTAATTTTTAAAGGCTAAAATTCATTGAATTGTGTTCAGCTATTTGGCAGTAGAATATGAAAATCAGATTACCATTTTAATGAACACAAATGACAACAATGAAATATCTTTTAGCAACTTTATGAAGCAGTTACTTGTCTAATTTAATACATACAATGGTTCTATCAGTTAGGCAGTCAATCCAGTAGGTCATGTTGACTAAAATCAGTTAAGTTTTACTTAACAATAAAAAGAGAGCTAAAACCAGGACCCACATCAGTTAAAAAAATAAAAATAAAGCAATGATAAGGCAATACTGTAAAAATATCTTCAGTTTCATCCCTATGCCATCACCAAGGACCAATGAGGGGTTCCTAATCCAATCCTTTCTAGGGCCTCATGGATGGTGTGACACAATATCTGTGTGTATAGATTTGCATTATACTGGGTGTCTGTGAGGCCATTTCTGGGTAAAATTAACATTTGACTTTGCAGACTAAGTAAAGCAGATTGCCATCTTCAATGGGGATTGGTCTTATCTAAGCCATCCAGGTCTTGAGTAGAGCAGAAGGTAAAGTAAAGGGAATTTGCTGTTTCGCTTAATGTTTTCTAGCTAGGATATCATTCTTCTGACATCAGACACCAGCAGTTCTCCTGGGTTTTAGGCTTTTAGACTAAAACTGAAACCACACACCACCCACTCTCTTGGGATGCCATCTTGCAGTGGGACTTCTCACCCTCCATAATAATTTGAACCAATTGCTATTAATCAACCAATGAATGTCTATATGATTCTCTGTCTCTGTCTCTCTTTATATATATATATATATATATATATATATATATATATATATATATATATAAATAAATGACTGCTACTGCCAGTTGTTCTATTTCTCTGGAGAACTCTGATTAATACACTTTGGTGTAAAAAGATTTACATCACCACCAAGGCATCAGGCATTCTGTACTGTTCTTGGAAAACACAGTAATTGATTTTTATACTCTAAAAAGACTTTAAAGAGATGAAGAGAATCATGTTTTTCTAAAGAGAAAAAATTGAATCAAAGAACAAAAAGAAGCAAACAAATTAAGGATATTTTGTAATTACAAGAAATTATATAGCCATCCAAGCCTAATATGCCATGGCTTTTAGAAAACAATGAGAATGACTAATAGGTTAGAAAGTTTTCTATATGCTTGATTTGCTTATTCCTTCTTCTGAACTAGTATTGTTTTTAACTACAGCGTATTATCCGATGAAGATGGTAACCCATTTCTTAATAATTGCAGGAAAATGTGAATCCAGATTTGGTTATAAAATTCTGATTAGCAATATAGTTTTAGAAGTTGAATATAATATTCAGTTATGAGTGAATAATTCCATTTTTTAATGGTAGGAGCAGACTTATTAAGAGTGTGAATTCAGTGGAATGTATGCCTGTATTGGGTAGAATTTTTAAATATTGGTAAATATAAGCATATATCTAGGAGTGGAGGATTTAGGAACAAAATGTATGGGATTAAAGAACAGAGAAGGGGCTTTTTATTTTTATATAAAAAGATTTATTGCTAATAGAAGCTTGGTATGTTAGATTATGAAGATATATAAAAGATGTATGAAAATTCAATGTGAATTCAGAACAATTAATATTTGATTTTTTATGATAGGATAAGAGGTCTTGGGTAGATCTTATACAGGAACCACAGAAAGCAATCTCTTACAGGGAATATTAAAGGCTCAGTTAGAATGTCGGCTAGATAATAGAGTGCAAAGAGTTACTGTACATCATGGATGCATAGCTTTTGTGTTAGACAGTGTTTAGAATGCCTCCCAATATTTTCAAAGGCAATGTGGGAAAATGATTTTGAGAATGACACTCACTGAAATTCACTGAAAAAAAAAAACTAGAATAATAACTACAGCACAAAGAAGTGAAATTAAAACTGCCAAAATTCAATACATTTCACAGTTGAAATAGTACTCCTTTAAAAGCATATTGCTTAATTTTGAAGCAATTGGGATTCTTATGGAAGTTAAATAAAAAATAAGATTACTTATTCTGGCATTACAAATTCACTCAGAGATTCTTCAAGTAGAGTTAAGTAGACATCAGTGTTACAGCTAGTCTTTTATATATTCTGAATGACATGCCACATGTTTTTGATAGAGTTGTTCATCATATAATAGACAATGTAGGCTCTCAGTTATTTAAAGTTGAATCTTGTTATAGCAATATTGACCACTCCAGGAGAAAAGAATGGCCCATTTTCATTTGTGAGGAATATGGCTGTTATGTTATAAATTTTTCCACATGCAAGATTCATAATATTTTCTGTCAATCATTGATGGTCTGTCTAGTTTATTCTGTCTGTCTTCTCTCTATACTCATTTTGGATAGTATCCAACTAATATATATTATAGTTCACTGGTCTCTCTAGTGAATACCTACTGTTAATCACATGCAATGTATTTTTCATTTCAGATAATATATATTATTACTATAAATTTGATTTGAGTTTTTCTTTTCTATCTCCCACTTCTACCCTCATATTTGTGTCTTTCATTTTGAACTTGTATATTTTTCGTGGTTACATATTTCTGCAGTATTTTCTTAACTATTTATGTTCTAATGTATTTTCTTGGATGCAAACATTATAAAGTTTGCACTCTGATTCTGGATATTTTCTTTAAATATTTTTGGTTTTGTTCTGGAACACATGTCCTCTGGGTTCACTTGTTCCTTTGAGGCTTTACTTTTAAGTTATTCTTGGATAGTCCTAGTAGTGGAACTACTATTACAAATTTTAACCAATTCTCTGTAGATTAGGAGATCTTTCAACTCTTGTTGATGAGAGAACATATTACATTTTGAACATTCTCATCATGTAGTAAATAGAGCTATCATCCATCTCACTTGATTTTATTCTCAGGTATCTATGTCCTAAACTGTCTATTGTCCAGTTTCTGAAAATAGTTTCTTAAATTTTGTCTGAGTTTATATGTGTTAAATGTGTGGGGATAATTCTGTCCCTGCCATTTCATCATGGTCAGAAATGGAAACTCTGATTCCCTAGATTCAGGTGGTAAACTTACTTAAATCCTGCTATTTGGTACCTCACAGAAGGTTGAAGCTAATTGTCCAGATGAAGGGATATTGTAGTTGGTAGTCTAGTCCTGGAGCTACAGGTACTCTAAAATAGAAAGGAGTGGAATGTATGGATCAAACCATTGCCAAACCAAAATGGGAGGTATGAGAAGTAAAGAGTATTAGATAAACACGTCAGATGGTGCGTAAGAGGAGACAAACATTTTTGTGTGAAATTCGGGGAATCTTATCTGTTGCTTCAGTACATGTGTGTTTGGATTTAACTCAGTCCATTATTGATTTGGGGTCTATAAAGTCTATTTGAACTTTCTAGATAAATATATCTATGCAGATCTATTCCAAGGCTATTTTGTTTGTCTGTGTATCCTTTACTTTTATGAAATCATAAGATTTTAGATTGGTATTTTCTCTTTCCTACAGACACCAACTGCCTCGAACTAAGCATTAATTTTTGAAAACAAATAATGGTATATCAGAAGGGATGCAAGCATCTCTTTTGGAGTCCAAGAGTATATTTCATATAAATGCCATTTATAGTGACTATATAATGATGAGTTCTGGCATATGTATTCATAAACATAAATTAAATATATACTCAACAGAGTATGAGGAAAATCAGATTACAATAAACAAATTAATGAATTAAATATGATATGTCAGAAACTCTACTTATGGTCATAAGAGAGCATTTAGGAACAGACATCATTTTTATACAATTAATTGTAAGAAAAACTTGAAAACAGGCATGATGTAGCTGATTATTGAAGAAAATAGACAAGTGCAATGAAGATAGTCTTATAATTTCTTAATTTTATGCTTGGAAGGTATTATGGTTTGGATGTGCAGTGTCCCCCAAAAGCTCATGTGTGAGACAATGTAAGAAGGTTCAGAAGAGAAATAATTGGGTTGTAAAAGCCTTAACATAATCAGTGATTTAATACTCTGATAGGAATTAACTGAGTGATAACTGAAGTGAGAGGGCTTGGCTGGAGGAGGTGGGAATTGGGGCATGGCTTTGGGTATATAATTGTATATAGTGAGTGGACTCTGTCTGCTTTCTTATCATGATGTGAGCTGCTTCCCTCACTGCACTCTCCTGCCATGATGTTCAGCCTCACCTTAAGCCATGAGGAATGGACCCAACTTCTATGAACTAAGATCTCTGAAACTGTGAGCCCTCAAATAACTTTTCTTCCTCTATAATTGTGCTGGTCAGAACCTTTAGTTACAGAGATGAAACAGCTGACTAAATTAGGATTTTACACCTCTCAGTGCTATATTAAAAATTCACACAGAAGACAGTAGCCTGGCTTTGAGTTGATGACACAGAGTTTCATGTCCAGGGAGGGATGACTGGTTTCAATTTGTGAGAAAGCCTACCCAAAGAATAAAAATATGTAGAGACAGAGCTCCAGAAAACTGCAATAGAGGACCTCTTCTATTTGTTGCTGAAACCTAAACCCTAAATGTATAGGTGGAAGTAACATAAGGCCAGATATAGAATGATTTATTGGGAAGATATAAATTAAAATCCCCAGAGTATACAGAGGGTTTAAAAAACACTTGAGTTTTAAATATCAAGAATTAACAATTCTTCCAGAATTGAAAGCTCTATAAAAGAAGAACACTCAGATGTAATTTCTAAAATCAAATCATGCAATTAGTGAAAACAATTCACCAGCTTGATTTAATAACAAATATTAAAATACACTAAATATACATAATTTTTTAAAGATCTAAGCAATGAGACCTATCCAAACTGAAACAAAATGGAAAAAAAGACAAATGCAGAATTTCAGGGAGAACATGAGAAAATATCAAGTTTTCTATTTTTTTTCACTATTTATTAGAGACTACAAGTTTTGACTTTAAGCAAAATCAAAGAATTATATGTAGATTATAATAATTTTCTGAAGCTAGGAGAAAACAACCTAAAGAAAAAAATAGATATATTCAGAAAACAGAGACAATAACACAAGTATCATTATAGTTTATGCATGAGGAAATGGAAAATATTAGTAATGATAGTGAAAATAATAAAAAATATTTCAACCTAGAATTTTACAAAGAATGTGTCCTTCAAACATTAATGTAAAATAAAGACTATTTCCAGAGAAAAAAATAAAGAAAAAATTATAATAAGCAACCTGTGCTATAAGAGATGTTAAAGCAATTTGCTCTATTAAGATACCAGATAGAAATTTGAATCTATACAAAGCAATAAGCACATCAAAATAAAGGTAAGTATATACATGCACAAAAAAGTAAATTTTCTAATTGAAAAAATACATTAACTTTTGAAGAAAAAAATAACTATAATGTTATTTTAATAACATGTGACTTTGTGCTATATATTTACATATAGTGTTCATGTAAAATTTGTGATAGAAAATAGTGATAAATGGAAAGAAAAATGCTTAAAATCACTGTTCTAGTGATCAAAGATTATCCTAGTTTGCTTGGGCTCATATAACAAAATACCATAAATAGAATAGCTTAGAAACAACTGAAATTAATTTCTTAAAATTCTGCAAACTGTGAATTACAGTTCCAAAGAACCAAAAGATTTTGTGTCTGAATAAGTCTGTCTGGTTCAAAGGTGGTTATCTTTTGCCTGACTTCACAGGATGGAAGTGACAGGGCATCTCTCCAGAGTCTCTTTGTGTGTGGGGGTGGGGGGTGGGGGGTGGGTACTGGGGATTTAACTCAGGCACACTGGACCACTAAGCCACATCCCCAGCCCTATTTTGTATTTTATTTAGAGACAGGGTCTCACTGAGTTGCTTCAGCTTTTGCTGAAGCTGGCTTTGAACTCACAATCCTCCTGCCTCAGCCTCCCAAGCCACTGAGATTATAGGCATGTGCCAAGGAGCTAAGCTCCAGTCCTTTTTATAAAATCACTAATCCTATTCACCTGTTTGACCTAATCACCTTCCATAGAACCCAAATCCTAATACCATAACATTGGTAATAAGGACTTCAACACATAAATTTTTGGGAGAACAGAAACATTCAGATCATAACATGTCACCAGCCTCTAAACACCCATGTGTTTCTTACATGCCAAATACATTTATTTCATTTTAGCAGCCCCCAGATTCTTAAAATCAAAGAAGAAGCTCCTTGTGCCCAGTATATTTTTATAACACAGGGTCTGCTTGCTCACCCTTTTGCAGTACTTCTTAGTCTCCCCAATTATGACTTCCAAAGATACAGATATGCTGTGTGTATTATGACGCCTTGAAAAACTGTAGGGCATGGTGCTTCTACCTACACTTCAATTAATTCACAGAATACTATAGAGAACAGGCAGACAACCCCTACTAAGGCAATGTCCAACAGAACTACCTGTGATTCTAGTTGGAAAGGGCAATAGTCACATGTCTAATCTTTGAAAACTGCAATAAATGGGCAGGAGCACCTGGACCCTTGGGGGGTCCTGGTCCTTGGATGGGATAAGTGCAGTGATAAAACCTCTGTTTGAATGATTCTGGAGGGCATGGCCACAGATCAAATATAACAGGCACAAAATTGAGCCAAAGAAAACTATTTCATATATTAAGGTTTTGTACTTACTCAGGAATTGTCATTTCTTTCTTTTTTTAACTTTTAGAATTAAAATGTTACCCTATGCATGCTCAACTATTTAGAAGTATATATTATGTTTGTAGATTCACAACTGGAGAGTACTGTCCCACAAGAATTTGTACTTTGAGTCTTTTCCATATATGGTTTATATGGTATTTATATAAGACTGAACTTTTTAAAGTTGATGATGAAACTGGTTAAGTCTAGTAGGACTATTTGAATAGAAAGCATTTTTTTAATATAAAAAGGACTTTTGGATTTGGAGGGAAGGTAAGAGTTGAATGCTATAGTTCAAATGATTGAACTCCCCTCCAGATTCATGTGTCAAAATTCTGACTGCTAAACTAATGGGATTAGGAGGTGAGACTTTTGGAAGAGATGAGGTCACAAGTGCACAGTCTTCAAGAATGGGATCAGTATCCTTATAAAACAAGCACAAAAACGAACATACCCCCTCTACTATGAGAGGACAGGATGAGAACAATGATCTATAAGACAAAAAGTGGTCTATTACAGTACACCAAATCTGTGGGAGCCTTATTCTTGGACCCTCCAGACTTTAGGATTATGAGAAATAAACTGCTGTTTATTAGCTACCCCATTATTAGTACTTCTTATAGTAATTTATATAGTATAGCTCAAAGACACTAGTCAAAGTTCCTCTTTTCTGAGACTCCATTAGAATGGAACTTCATTATGTATATTTCTGACAGCATTTTGTACCAAATTATTTGGATATGCTTTAGAGAATATTGATGTTCTTGTTAGTTTTGTGCATGGTGAGACATAGGGGCTTAATTTCATTTTGCTGCATGTGGATTTCCATAACCCAATGGAAGCCAAGGAACTGAACAGATACTTCTGAGAATCAACAAATACATGAAAAAAAAGTTCAACATCTCTAGCAATTAGAGAAATTCATATCAAAACTACTCTAAGATTTCATCTCACTCCAGTCAAAATGGCAGCTATTAAGAATACAAACAACAATGAGTGTTGGTGAGGATGTGGGGGAAAAGGCACACTCATACATTGCTGGTGGGACCACAGATTGGTGCAAACAATCTGGAAAGCAGTATGGATATTCCTTGGAAAACTTGGAATGGAACACAATTTGAGCCAGCTATCCCGTTCTTTAGTTATAGCCAAGGATTTAAAAACAGCATACTACAGTGATGCAGCCACAAGAATGTTTATAGCAGCACAATTCACAGTAGCTAAATTGTGGAACCAACCTAGATGCACTTCATTAGATGAATGGATAAAGAAATTGTGATATCTGTATATATACAGATATATATACATACATACATATACACACACATATACACACAATGGAATATTACTTGGCATTAAAAGGGAATAAATTTATGGCATTTGCAGGTAAATGGATAGAGTTGGGACTATCATGCTAAGTGAAGTAAGCCAATCCCCCCAAAAACACATATTGACTGTTTTCTCTGACATGTGTATGCTGATCCATAATGGGGGTTGGAGGGAGCATGGATGAATGGAGAAACTTTAGACAGGGCAAAGAGGAGGTAGGGGAAAGCAGGGAGAATTTGGGTAGGAAAGATAGTGGAATGAGATGGACATCATTATCTTAAGTACTTGTATGAAGAGAAGAAAGGTGAGACTCTAATTTGTGTACAACCAGAAACATGAAAAATTGTGCTCTACATGTGTATTATGAATTGAAATGCATTCTGCTGTCATGTATAACAAGTTAGAATAAATAAATAAAATTTAAAAAGAAAAAATAATGACAACAAACAGGAATGGGGAAAGAATGGAATTATATAGAAGCAAATATTTTGCATGTTATTGAAATGAAGAAGATGTCAAGTAGAATAAATTGGGCATAACTTTCCTATGTTCTTATATGCATACACAGTCAGTGTAACTCCATATATGTACAACCACAAAAATGGAAGTCATACACCAGGTAGGTATGATATATCAAAATGCATTCTACTGTCATGTATAATTAAAAAGAACAAGTATAAAATCTTAAAAAGGTTGAGATTTTTGTTTTTCTCTCCACTTTGCTTTCTGAGTCTTCATTCATATCACTTTTAAATGTTCTTTAAGTGCAGTAAAGCTGCTTCTATCTTTTTAGGTATTTGATAGAACAGAACTCTCAGTTTTCTATTACTAACTTCTGTCATTGCTATTACAGAATAGCATAAGACTGGGTGGCTTTGTTATTAGTAGAAATGTATTTCTTCCAGTTCTTGTGGCTGTCATGTCTAAGATGAAGGCATTGACAAATTTGTTTTCTGATTAAGGCTCATTTCCTGATTCATCACTTGTTGGTTCAGGGATGGCTCTCGTCTCACTGTGTTCTCACATGGAAGTCAGATGGATTTCTCTAAGGATCTTTGTAAGGGCATCAGTCCCACTTTTGAAGGATTCATTGTCCTCATACCCTATCAAATCCCTCACCACTTAATCCTATCAGCTTTGATATTAGAATTTCAATACATGCATTTTGAATACACAAAATATATATGTGCTAAGTGAAGTAAGCCAATCCCCCCCAAAAACACATATTGACTGTTTTCTCTGACATGTGGATGCTGATCCATAATGGGGGTTGGAGGGAGCATGGATGAATGGAGAAACATAAAAATATCTGACAAAATAGATAAATCCATAATTATATTTTAAAAAATGACAACTCCTCAGTTAAAAAAATAGACAGAAAATATTATATGTGTAGTTGAACAATGTTACTTGATCTAAGATATATTAAAGATGCATTAATAAAAATTTATATATTTGTTTACATTTTCAGTGGTAAATTGAAAAACAAATATATAAAATCAAAGTACAGCTAATAATTTAATAAAGGAGATAAAATAATCACTCAATTTGTTTAAAAAAAACAGAAAGTATGGAGAAAAAATAAAATAGGTAAAAATTAATACAAAATGGGCAAATTAAATAAAATTATATAGATTAATATTTTATTTCTAAATAGTATAAATCTTTCAATTACAAAAGAAAGATTGTTAGGGTCTGTAAACAAGTCAAGATGGAGGCTGGCATTTTGCCAGAGGGAATGATTTGTGAAGTAACGCCAGCGAGCCATTAAGTGTGGAGATTCCTTATTGGTTGACTGCTGTATTAGCTTATGTTAATTAAGATAAGTTGTGTGGAATGTATATTTACCCCTCCTGTCCTACAATAAACGGCTCCCACTCCTGCTGTATCAGTCTACACAAGTTGATCATCACCCCCTGGTTAGTTTGCTGCAGCCGGACTGTGGCAAAAGATTTTTCTCATCATGTTATAAAAGCAACACCTAAGTTTATTCTATGCAAGTCCTACTTGCTATATGTATATGAATATGTACATATATATGCTATATGCATATATAGATATGATATATATATATATATGAACAAACATGCACACATGTATGAAGAGACAGGGAAAGATTATAAGAAACAAGATGAACAAAGACATACTATGGAAAACCTTATTCATCAAAGCAAGAGTAGCCATATTAATTTCTAGTAAAATAATCTTCACAACAAGAAATATCTCCCCAAGTAAGTAACATTTAATAATCATAGTTTTCTCTTAATTTTAATGTCACAGCAATTTTCAAAGTATATGCACATGTGGCATAAAAATATCTGACAAAATAGATAAATCCATAATTATATTTTAAAAAATGACAACTTCTCAGTTAAAAAAGTAGACAGAAAATCAGAAATTTAAAATATTTTAAAAAGTAAAATAATCAAATTGTTATAATTGATTTTACAGACTACTCATGAAATATAAAGTTTACTTTTTTGACATTTACGGAGTATTTTTGTTAAATAGAATAATATAAACCTTAAAGTCTCAGAGAATTTGAAAATATTAATAATGCAGAGAATGTCACTTTTTACATACTATAAGTAAACTAGAAACAAATTGGCAGTATATTTGGAGAATTTTTTTTAAAATTAACAACATACAGGTAAAAGAAGAAATCATGAAAAGTAAAATATTTTGAATTGAATAAAAATAAAAACTAACTTATAAAAATAGTGAGACATAACTATAGACAAATTTATAGCACTAATCGTTTATATTTTAAAATGATATTGTAGCTTGTGTGCATTTCTACATTACATTTATAATGAGAGCAAATAAAGTACAAATAGTCAGAACAAATAGAATTTTTTCTGAGGAGAGAGAGAGAGAGAGAGAGAGAGAATTTTTTAATATTTATTTTTTAGTTTTCAGTGGACCCAACATCTTTATTTTATTTTTATGTGGTGGTGAGGATCGAACCCAGCATCCCACGCATTCCAGGTGAGCACGTTACCGCTTGAGCCACATCTCCAGCCCCCAAATAGAATTTTTAAGAATGAGTCTCAAATAAAATAGAAAATGAACAAAAATCTAGTATTTTTTCTTCAAAAATATCAATTAAATTGATAAACTAGATTTTTCATGAAGAAAGAATATATAAATCTCCATAACATAAATTAAAGAGGATGATTAATAGAGAGCTACACTTTAATATAAAGAAATCTTAACAATATTTTGCCAGTAAATTGGACAACTTAGGGTTTTGTTTTTTTTTTCAAAAGTTACAAACTACCAATGGAAGTGAAAATAATTTCCTGACCTAAATATTCATATGTCTATTAAAATATTAAATTCCTATTTATAGCCATTTTTTACAAAGAGGACTTAAGACCTATGACACTTCATTGATAAATTCTATTAAACTTTAAGGAAAATATTCACAACAATTTACTAAAACTCTTATGGTAATAGAAAATAAACTCTCTTTATTAACTCAGATTTTTAAAGGCAATGTTGAAACAAAACAAAAACCTTGAAACCAATTTTTTTGATAAGCACAAAAACTTAACAAATTACCAGTGAGATGAATCCATGCCATATATATAAAAAAAAATGTATAATGAATTATGTTCCAGTTGTATATATATCCTAGGTTTTCAAGGTTGGTTCAATATTTAGAAACCAACATATTGTACCATATAATAATGATAGAAAAAACTGTAAAATCATCTGAAAATCTATTTAAAAGCATTTGACAGAATCCACCACATGAGTGATCACTATTAAAACTCCTAGAAATAAAAGATAGAAGATTATGTTCTTAACCTGCTAAAGGGCACCTACAAAAAAATAAAATCTATAGTAACATCAAATTTAAGGTGAAAGACTTAATTTTTCTCCCTTAAGAAAGATCAAAAAGAAAATGATGCTTGTTCTCATCTCCAATACATTATATGAAAGGTCTTATCTACTGCAATAAGGAAAAATAATAAAATAAGAAGCATGCAGCTATAAAAATGATCAAAATTGTTTTCTGTGTGTACAAAATCAAAACAAATATATAAAATTATGTTACTTAGAGGTGAATTTCATAACAGTACAGGATATGAAATCAAATTAAAAAACTTATTTTATCTTTGTAGGTGAGAAATGAACAAAGGAAAAACAAAATTGTAAAATTTTATATACAAGAGCATCAAAACTACAAATCTATTTTCTAAATATTTAACCCAATGGGTCCAAACCTATATTCCGAAAAATGTAATACATGGCTTTGTGTATTTAAAGAAGTAGCAAATAATGACAAAAATACAATATTCTTGATAGGATAATAAACATTTTAAGATGACATTTTTTCCTTATACCGATCAAAATATCAAGATAAATTCTGTTAACGAATAGGCAGCAATAATTTCTTTTTAAGAATTTGATTACTAGTTTCTAAAATTGATATGCTATAGTAGTCATCTCTTGCTATATAAAAATTCACCACAGGCAGGGCACAATGGTGCACACCTATAATCTCAGCGTCTCAGGAAAGTTGAGGCAGGAGGATCTAGAGTTCAAAGCAGCCTCAGCAAAAGGTAGGTGCTAAATAACTCTAAATAAAATACAAAATAGGGCTGGGGATGTGACTCAGTGGTTGAGTACCCCTAACTTCAACCTCTGGTACTAAAATCAAAATCAAAACAAACAAACAAAAAAAACCTCACCACAAACTCACCAGCTTAAAACAAGATACACTAACTATTATAAGTATGGGTTAGAAAATCATTTGAAGACATAATTGTCAAAAAATTCCCAAATCTGGAAAAGGATATAGACATTCAAATTTAAGAAGACTCACACATGCTAAGTAGGATGAAGAAATTCACATGAAACATGTTATAATCAAGGTTTCAAAAGTCAAAGATAGAACTTTGAAAACAGCAATAGAAAAGAGAATCATTTTGTACAAAGGAGCACCCATACAAAAACTGTTAGCAGTAGATTTCTCAGGAGAAAACTTGCATGCCTGAAGCGACTGGGATGATATATCAAAGAGATGAAAGAAAGAAGAAAGAAACCTGTCAACCAAGAACACTATGTTTGGCAAAGCTGTCCTTTGGAAATGAAGGATAAATAAAGATTTTCTCTAATAAACAAAAGTTTAGAGAATTATTTACCACTAGACCTACTTTAAAATTTGCTAAACAGACTCCTCCAAGTAAAACAGAAAGGACCTTAGAAAGGAGAATTGAGAGTACATGTAAGCATGTAACTTTCTGGAAAAAGTAAATATATAGACAAATAAAGAATTCTGTTATGCTGTAATGATGATGTGTAAATCATTTAAATCCTAGTATAAAATTCAAAAGGCAAAAGCATGAAAACCTGTAACTGTAAAACTGCATAAATGGATATATAGTATGAAAAGTTGTAATTTATGACATAAATAACATAAAGTAGGGGGGTGTGAGAGAAGGAAAAGAGTACAGATATTGTATGTTATTGAAGTTAAGTTGATATGTTTAAAATAAATTGTTATGACTACAAGATGTTTTATGAAAGTGCCATGGTAACTAAAAGAAAATACCTATATGAGCCATACCAAAAAAAAAAAAAATGAGAAGGGAATCAAAGCATGTCACAACAATAGCAAAACTCGACAAAAAAAAAAAAATCAAGAGAGGAAAAGAAGGGCACAGTCTGTAAGACAGATAAAAATAAACTTAAAAAAAGTGTGATAGTAAGTTCTCCACTGTCAGTAATTATTGGCTGATTATTATCAGTAATTACTATAAATGTAAATAAATGCCCCAATAAAAATTTAGTGTACTTGAGTGGGAAAAAAAAAACTATACTCCACTATATACTGTCTACAAAGGTATCACATATATTTAAAGATAGAACACTTAGACTAAATAGACACTAAGTGAAAAAACTTCACAAGAAATAAAGGAGTTGCATTGTGACAAAATCTTGATTCACAAGCAAAATAGCACAGCAAAAAAATTGTATAAATAATACACTCTTCTACCTAACATTGGACATCCAAATACATAAAGCAAATATTGATAGAATTGAAGGTTGAAATATACAGCAACAGAGTAAAATAGCTTAATACCTTATTTTCAGTTATGGATACAACAATCAGAAAACACATCAATAAGAAGAATGGATTTGAATAACACTAAAGACCAAATAGACCTAGCAGACATAACAAGACTTTTCCACCAAACAGCAGAACGTTCTATATTTTTTCTCAAACTAACATTAACCATTCTTCAGAAGAGATCACATGTGAGATTGCAAAACAAGGTTTTAATAAATTTGAGAAGACTGAAACCATGCAAGATATCATTTCTGAATATCCCATGTGAAATAGAAATTGAAATTAAGAGCAGTAGGAAAATCAGAATATTAAGAAACATGAAAATATTAAACAATGTACCCTTAACCTATGAATCAAAAAAGATATCAAGAGAGATTTTGAAATATCCTAAGATAATAACACAAAAAGACAATATAACAATCTTATGAGATAGACTACCACAAAGTTTTTAGCAACAAAGATAATAATAAATATTAAGAGTAGAAAAAAATTTAAATAGAGAATAGAAAAACAATAGGAAAAAATCAATGAAAGTAAAAGTTGTGTTTTAAAATTGTAACAACATTGATAAATCCTTGGCTAGAGTAAAGAAAAAAGAGGGGAGACTCAAATAAACAAAATAAAAATTTCAAAACTTATGCAACAGAAGTAAAATGGGTTATAAGAGACTATAAGTAATTATTCACCAAAAACTTGCATTACTGAGATGAATAAATTCTAAGAAATATATACCAAGACAGAGTCATGAAGAAATATAAAACCTGAACAGAATTACAACACATAGCACAAATGAGGCAGAAGTATCAAAAAAATAAAAAGAGTCTAGGATCAGATATTTTCTAACACACATTGAATGAAAAAACTAACATAAGAGACTGGGGTTGTGGCTCAGTGGTAGATCACTTGCCTGGTATGTGTGAGGCACTGGGTTCAATTCTCAGCATCACATATAAATAAATAAAATAAAGGTTCATTGAAAACTAATAAAAGCAGAAAGTAATAGTGGTGGTTGCCAGAGCCCAGAGAGGGAGGGAAATAAAGACTTGGCATTTAAAGTGCATAGGGTTTGAGTCATGCAAGATGAAAAACTAGATTTTCATGAACAATGTACAACAATGTGAATATAATGAATAAGAATACCTATACTCAAGAAAATTTTAAGAGGGAAAATTTTATGCTAGAGTTTATTGATATTAAAACTATAAAAACAAGAGAGTGAAATAAAATAAATAAAGAATGAGTTGTTAGTAGAGTAAGGAGCAAAAGAAGTATTTGCTGTTCAAAAGGAGATAAATATTAATAGTCATATTCAGATTCATTAAGGTGAGAACTTATTTGGTTTAACAGCATGGAAGTCATTGGAGAATTTCAAAAGAATATTTCTGTTGTGAGCCATCCATGGGCTGTGTGTGTAAACTATGAGCACTTAAGCACATGAGGGGACTGGTCTGGCGTTTAGCGCTGATTGGACTGTGACACACAAATGTGCCTTTCTTTCCTTGGCTCTGCCTGTGATCCCTCACAGCACCTGAGATGGGTGTGACTTGTCAAGATGTCAATCAACCTGCGGACCACAAGACATTACAAAGCAAGACTCTACCTTGGAAACCCTACTCCCTGCCTTATTTGGTGAAGAACATTCTATTGAACTTCCCTTGTGTGTGTCCCCCTTTTAAAATAAAAAGAATCCAGATGCATGCTCTCTTTCCAATGCTGTCAGTGTGAGGCTGACACTTGGGATCATTGAGCAGTCCCACCCTTGATCTTAGAAACTCAGGTTCGTATTTTGCCTGGTTTCTTCACAGTTTTCTTAGTTATTGATACATCTAGCTCCTTTGAATCCAGATCATCTTACCAGCCCGGCCAGCTGGCAACACATTTCTACAGAAGGAAAGAACAAAGACATGAAGATAATTCAAAAAGAATAGGAACTGACAACAAAGTAAGAAAGGAAAGATTTGACTGGGAACTCAGAAGGAGTTTTGGAGAGCTGGCAAAAGTGTATTTTCTAACACACAGAGTAGTTATGATCTGGTTTGTGCTAAAATAATTCTTTTATTTATTTATTTTTTGTCAGTGCTGGGGATTAAACCAAGGAATTTGGTGCATGCTAGGTAAGTACTCTATCACTAGCCCCAACCCCAGTACCTAAAATAATTTTGAGATGTACCTTTTTTTACATTTTTGTTACATTTATTGACATTTACATCTCAAAATCTTACAAACTGACAATGAAAAGATGAAAAACAGAACAGCAAATTTTGCTATGTATAGAAGTTGAAAATTAGCTGTCCTTAGAGAAAGTGGTAGAAATGAGGATATTTTAAAATTTATTTTTGCGGGGAAAGTAAAAATTTCTGTATTCTGAAGGGAAACAGTCTAGTTGAAAGTACAAATGATGCAAAAGAATCAGAATTGCTGGTAGAAAATTCTTTGAAAAGCAATTAGAAGATGGTATCTTTAACACATGTCAAGGATTTTGGCTTGAGTTAGGAGCAAGAGCAGTTTTTCTATAACAAGTATGGTTGGAGAATGACCATTGGTGTATGTAGGTGAACAAATGAAGATCTGGACCTTTGTGGAGTATCTGTTATAACTTCCTTTATCCAATTTAATTGACACTAGTTCATCAAATGAGTTTGCGGTTTGAGGAAGAGGAGTCTCTTGTTTAGACAAGAGAACTTGAAAAATCCACATTGAAGAAAGTGGGAGAGGCACTGAAGTAGGGCAAGGCAGTATAACTGCTGACATCCTTAACAGTTCACCTGAGATCAGTGGTTATGATTTCAAAGTGATAACAGTTAGCATGCTTATGATTTTTGTGAGTTATAGTTTTGGCAGGTGAATAAGAATTAGCAAAAGAAAGCCAAGGAAATAGAGTTTGAAAGGAGGTAATTATAATAGTTAATTTTTCTTCAAGTTAGAAAGGAGGAAAGTAAAAGATGAGAGGCTTCAGAGCCGTGAATTAGGATGTGTAGTATGAAAAAAAAAATTGTGGAGTTCAAATATTTGAAAGACTGAGCTTTGAAGAAGCTATAGTTAGAAATCAGGGGGTTTGAAATTGAGATTAGAGTAAGGATGAGATTAAGGCAAGTTCTATGATATGAACATAGAAATGAATCATTAAGGAAGGGAGGCGTATGAGATCACTGAAGGCAGTGAAACCAAGTAATTGAAATGTGAAAGTACTGGAAATATAATCTATATGAATTTTGGAATTACTGAGAATTATGGCAACAGTGTTTACACAGAGTGACAGGAAGGCAGGATTTAAAATCTTCAAGGAGTCAGAAGTTTTGGTTAAGGAGTCTTTGTAGGGTTTCACATTAGTTTAGTTTAAATGAAAACTTGCAGATTTTTAGGGGTGAGGGAGAACGGTCTGGGAAATGACAGTGAGGTGTAATAAGGGCACCTCAGTCACCTTGGGCTACAGATAAGACAATCTGAATGCAAACAGTGCTAATGTTTCTGTTAGAGAAGATATTGAATTGGAAGGCTGAGAATTCACTGTTGATTAATCAAGAGTTTCAGAAAGTGCATTAGATGATGCGAGGAGTTCAACAAAACTGAAAAGGAAGGCTGAGTATAGTAGCAAATGCCTGTAATCCCAGTGTTCCTAAATTCAACCGCCAGTACCCCCAACCCCTGCCAAAAAAAACCTGAAGAGGAGTACATTAGCACCTTTGAAGAACACATGAAAGAGGATAGATAGATGGAAATATCTGGTAATTCTGGATATCCTGATGTCATACAAAATGATCAAAGAATTTATTGCTATTATTACAGATAATTTTAGAAGTGATTGGTTGAGATTGTTTTGATGAGGTATAGATCTTGTTAGAAGAGTGCAGAATTCTGAAATTCAATTTTATTCCTTTCAACAGTTGTACAAAGTTTAACGGAATACCAGCATATCTACTAATTGCTCCTAGCACCAGGGCCATACCAAACTCTGCTAGTGACCTGAGTGCCAAATGAGAGGTGAAACTTCCTAGACTCCCTGGAATTCTGTGATCTTTTGTGAAATTCTTCAAATAGAGACAATGTAATTCTGCTGAATATTGAATTGATTAACTAATAAACAATCTTTTGAACACAAACTATTTATTCCAAGCCACAATATCAGATAACTTACCTATCCACATCACTTTCCTATCCACATCTATCTAGCCCATTATCAGTAATAATAAAATTACTCTGGTGTGGTACAGGTAAAACTAGTCACATAAGCTTATATGTAAAATTCTTTGATGATGTTAGGAAAATTCTTATTTTATAGAATGATTCTGTTGATCATATATGTAAAATCAGAGGATTAAGTCCACTATATCTATTGAATAATCAATACTTCAGAGAGATTTTGTGATTTCCTGAGATATTTATGGAAACAGGAGTTTTCATAGTAACTTAATATTTTGGGGTAGCCTCTTGTTCCAGTCTACTAGCTCTATTGTACATACAGAACCATAACTAAAGCATAACCAGAACCCACAACCATAATAGATCATGTTTATATAAAACAGTGGAGAAAAATGTTTTTCCCCAGTGGAATTTGCACAAAATTCCAAATGAAGCAACCAGTCCCTTTATGTGCTAATGCTTTTCAGTTCCTTTGAAGAACATTTTTTTATTGTGTACATATTGAAATTGAAATAGAAAATTCTGATAAAATGCTTTGTTAATTATTAAGTCACTTGATTTTTTTCCAAAAATATTTTCTTCTCATTTTTCCTCTTTGCTTTTCTGTTACTTTAAGAGTTTTCAGATTCTAAAGCTAAAAGTGAAAAGGAAAATTTTTTAAAAGAAATAATACTTAGTAAATAACTATTTTGGGCCAAAACCTGATAATACACCACCAACAACAACAAAATTAAATCTTAAATCTCCAGACTTTTTTTTTTATATTGGAGATTGAAATTAGGTAAACTCAGCCACTGAGACACATCCCCAACCCTATTTTGAATTTTATTTAGAAACAGGGTCTCACTGAGTTGCGTAGTGCCTCCCTTTTGCTGAGGCAGACTTTGAACTCTCCATCTTCTTGCCTCAGCCTCCTAAGCCACTGGGATGACAGGTGTGAACCACCATACCCGGCTCCAATCTCCATGCTTATAATCTATGGAAAGAGGCAGACATGGAAATACACTGAAGTTAAATAATCAACTCTATCATTACAGATGAAAATGCTATGGTAAGAGAAATTATTATAAAAAAATACCTAATTTGCCTACTTATTTACTAATACTTGCTTAAACATAATTTCAAAGCCTATCATCAGTAATAAAAAATTATTCGGGTGTGGTACAGGTAAAATTAGTCTCATAAGCTTATATGTAAAATTCTTTGATGCTAGGAGAATTATTATTTTATAGAATGATTCTGTTGATCATATATGTAAAATCAGAGGATTAAGTCCACTGTGTCTATTGAACAATCAATACTTCAGAGAGATTTTGTAATTTCCTGAGATAATTGTGGAAATAGGAGTTTGCATAGCACTTAGTATTTTGGGGTAGATTCTTGCTACTTCCCTTGGGTAAGAAATGGGAAACGCATGAGTCATTTACACTTATAGATTTGCTTCCAAGAAAAAAAAAAATTTTTGATGACTTAACTTATGTAAACAAGCTCATAAGTTATTTAGTACCATACTTTTTAGACATTTGCAAAGTCAATATGGATTTAAAGCATAGCATTCTATTAGGAGGTGAGAGAAATTTTGCACCGCAAACATCTTGTCCAAATGTGTTTGTCAATAAAGTGATTTTGTGCTCACACTGAAAAGTGTACAAGACAGTTGTCATCTGCATCCTGAAATTAAACACCTTAATGCAAAAAAAGTCAGTTTTCCAAATGTGCTGATACATAACACAAAGCCAACACTCACTTGTATACATATGTTTAGAAAAGGTCAAACAGCATGTTACTTTTGTAGTATTTTGAATATCAAGTACTTTACTATAATATAAATTGACAACTTTTTAAGGCAAACTGTATTCCTGCCATCAAAGATGTAAAATGCACAATGAAACTTTAACACCTATGTTATATTCCAGGTCCTTAAAAATTAAATTTTTAGGTTCTCTGTCCAAATGCTCATACTCAATTCTAATGAGCACCAAGCCTTAATCTTTTACATGTGTCTAAATTGAATCATTATTCATAAATCTCAACAAAACTGTACATAATTTCTTGTTATTGGCAAAGAAATTCATTACAATGGTAATTAGGTGAACCACATAGCAAAGTGTTACAATTTTTCATAAATACAAATAAAACGTTAGAATAGTAAAAACTCCATGTTGAGCACCATGCTGCTGAAATTTGCTTATGCTGCTAGTCACATAATTTTCTATGTATATAATAAGATATAATATTCTTTTATCAAAACATAAATATACATAATATTTATTTAGGAAATAAGTATTCAGTGTGATTTATCACTATTATAACTAATATAGCTTTCTGATCACTGAAATTTAGGTCATTTTTCAGTAGTTTATCATTCTAACTTTAGGCATTAGTTTACAACTCCCTTAAAAATAAACTAGAAAACTTTTTTCTTATGAGGCATAGTGTAAGTGGTTCATCAACTCTAGTTAAAAAAATAAACTCAAACAGAAATAGCAAATCAATTTGTAAGCTTCAAACTATTTGACGTTAGTTGATGCACCGTGGTGAAAGTTTTAGATACTAAGGATCAGAGATATTATCTTGTCAAGTCTTTTTACATTATTATCCAATGATTCTCACAAAAAGAAGAAATGAGAATTATTTCATGTATTTTGTTCAACAAATACTGATTAAGTACTTTCTAGATTCCTGAAAATTCTGGGTTAAAGTGTTAAAACACAAGTAGGACAATATTTCTACTTCTCAAACCCAAATATTTACCAGGACAATGTTATATAAATAAATAGTCATGCTGTATAAAATATGAATTGAAATTATCAAAATGATTAGTCATGAACTTGATTTTTTTTAAAAAAAGCAGACTTTGCTCATTAAATTTTTTCAGTTTGGCATCCCATCTGACCTAAATCATAACTGGAAAACAATAAGTTGGGTAAGCATGTGAATGTTTTATAAAATGTTATCTTCCTAGGAAAGATTATTTCATTCTTACTTTTATAGTCAGGACTTCTGTTGTACACTTGCTGAGTCAAAAAAAAAAAAAAAAGCATTCAAGTTAGTTAAGATTAAGTATATCCTTATTTTCCTTACATAACTACACACTGACATTGATCGTACAGGATTTAACCTGTTTGTAGATTGTTTCTGAGAATAATAATCTTCCTGTATTCTTATGAATATGAAATAAATTGCCTGAGATTCTGAATTCCCAACAAACCTCTAGAGGATGCCAATGCTGATTGTTCCACACTTTCAATAGTCAGGATGTAGAACAGCATTCCTGGTGACAATGAGAAGGTGAGTGAATAAAAGTCAGCATAACAGGGTTCACTTAGAAGACTGTAGTAGGAACCTGTGAGCTAAGAGTTTCTGATGTGTTGAATTTCACTATGCAATGCTTTGTCTACCCGTTAATAGGGAAGAAGAGCTCTAGGTTCCAATCAGTTTTAAGTGACTCTGGATAATCACAAAAAGCAAATAAAAGAATACATTTTAAAAAAATTAGAATATTTCATAGAATTAGGAGAAAAAGAGTCACAGCAAATAACCAGGACCAGGCTACAGAAATCACAAGCAGTTTCATCCCACGGACTTATTCTGAGGAGCCACTGATGGATTCAAAGTCACCATTGCTTTCAGAGGTCACTGCTACCACTGGGCACTGACTGTACTTAATGCCTTTTGTGAGCATTTCCCTGTCACATTACTGACTTCCTGGGAAACATCTGATTATCCAAAACTAGGTCATGTACTCTCACCCTTGGTATCAGAATGTAAGGACAGTGACTACCTCTCTGGCTTTCCTTTGAATTGTAGTTTTAGATATTTTCAAACAAAATAAATTAATGTCTTGTACCAACTATGTTTTATCTAAATTCCTATTCTTCTGATATTGCTGGTTACTGGTGAGTTTTGCTCCCTCCCATTTGAAGCACATCAAGGCAAGAATGTAAAGCAGGTAAAAAGGGGTAACATAGGCTTTTTCTAGGAGGGAGAAGGGGGCCATAGCTGGTATCCTGACATCCCAAGAAGTGAAGGTGTTTTGCCTTTTTATATGTCCTAGGCTTCCTTTGTCAGTTCTTTCCCTTATCTCTTGCCTTCCAGCATACATGACTAGGCTCAGGAGATGCTCAGTGGGATGGCCAAAAGGTGAGAAGCAAACTAGCTGGAGGGGCCAAGCAGGAAGGGGACATAATTAACAACTCCCTGTAGAGACAATCCCTGCGGACTGGTTACCTTAGCAAAAGGTTGGAGCTGGGGCAGGTTTTCTTCATTCGAATGGAGGAAAGGCTCTGAAGGCATTAGCATTTCAATCCCTCTTCAACATCTAGGACTCACTCAAATTGGCCTCCTGGATCCCACCTGACTGTGATTGACCTATCTACTGACTGCTGTCTAATTATGGCTTCACTTCCTTCATCTGAGTAATCTCTCTTCCCACTCCTTTCTTTAAAGGCTTCAGTAAATTTCCATTACCTAACTAATATTGTTCAAACTGTAAGACGGAATTTATGTTGCTTATCACTGGCTTTTTTTCAATAGCTTTAGCCCCACCAAAATTTTTGTATCCTGGAAATAAGTCATACTAAAAAGTCATAGTATCTTATATGTGCCATACCTTTTTAATGTCTTTGCTTCGGTTGATGTTGTTTCCACATCCCCATTTTCAACTATTTTCATCATATTTCATTCATAGTATTATTTTTCATGTATCAATTCCTCTGTGGAACTTTTCTGTACTACTTTCCTCCAACAACAAGCTAACTTATTGCATTTTCTCTGCTTCTAAGCACTTTGTTTATACCATTAATATGTATCTTTTGTTCTTCCTCCAAGTCATGAACTCTTTGAAAGGAAGAGTGATGTTGTAATATATTTATTCCCTATTCCTTAAAAAAAAGGACTAATTGCCTGTTACATACCTTTATTTGATACTGGAGTTGCAGTGACAATCTTTATCTTGCTCACATAAAATAATAACTGACACAATACCTAGACAAAGCACGCACCTAGCATGCACAAGGCCCTGGCTTTGATCCCCAGCACTGTAAAAATACATACAAAAATACAATAAAATAATATGTGACATAAAACGAGAATGAATATATGTTGAGTGACAATGTGAAGAACAACTAGGCAAGAAAGTTTCTTAGAGACTATTGTCTTCAAAAATGATAGGAAATGAGTAGTAATTTACCTGTTTCTTCAGATGATTTCTGACTTCTCTTTCAGAGTTGAGACTGTTTATAGGTTGGAGCACTTTTATGTACTTTAGAGTTTATTTCTCTTAATCTTTCATTTCTACTTTAGAGTAAGTTAGCTCATTTCCTCACTGTCAACAAAATTATTGGAATAAATACATTTATATAAAATAGTGCTTTTTCCAACTATAGGAAGATTGGTCTTGGAGGTCAATAGTTATTTTTAAATTATTTGCGATTTTTAAAGAATTTTTGTAGTTCCTGCTTTAAATTCCAAATTGGATATGTCAGGGTGACATCTTTTGTATTCATTCCACACAGTTAAATATAAGTACTATAACAACTTTTACAATTTCACTGTGAATAATTATTTTTAGTAAAACTACCTATTCAAATCTCAGTACAAGTCATTTAGTCTTCCCATCAAATCCTCATACTTTTCTTTAAGTGTTCCTACTAAACTATTCTTAAAATTTTCTGTCACACTTTAGGTAACAATACACATTGTGAATGCTGTGTGATGACTTGCTGTCAAGATTGGAAATCCAGTCAAGCTCAGAGAAATGAATGGTGCCAGTGATAGCATGCTATTTAATAAGCATGGAAGCATTTAAGTCTGTCTACTGGTAATAGACATGGATTTATTTCAGAGAAGAAGAAATGAGAATAGAAACTATATGGAAGGAAAGTATGATTTGGAGGAGAAAAGTGTGGTTTTTGTAGGAAAGGTATATCTTTTTGGAAGGCTGCTTCTCCCCATGATGAATAAAGGCATATTATTCTAGCTCTGAGTGTAAGTTCCTATAACCTGCAGAGCAGCCAAAAAAATACTAACTCCCTCCTCATATTTACTACCATCCTCTTTTTTTGTTTTGTTGATTGGTTTTTGTGAGTCCCAATTTAAGTGAGTCCCAGAAGTTGGAGACTGTCCCTTGAGGGAATGAAACGTTAATTCCTTCAGAGCCCTTCCTCCACCCTTATCGAGAACTTGCCCCTGCTTCAACTTTTTGCTAAAGTAACCTGTCCCAGGAATTGCCCCTCCCTACATGGAGCTGTAAATTGGTTAATTCATGTGTCCTTGGATACTCCCTCCTACCGTCCATCTTCAGCCCACCTGTTTCCCAGCTTTTGGCCATACCACCAAGCATTCCTGGGCCTAGGGAAGGAAAAGATAAGGTGAAGAGGGCAGGAGAACATAGGAAGCCAAAGACATCTAAAAAGGGCAGAATACCTCCTTCTTGAGATACCAGCTGTGGCCCTCTTCTTCTTCCTGGAAGAAGTGTATATTACTCCTTTTAAATAATCTCTGCTTTATAAGCTTTCTTCAGTGTGCTTCTCTAATGTTCAAACTTCCACATGTGAGGGAGCAGACCTTATCACCAATAACCAGCAGTATCAATAGCATCATAGCCCAGGTATATGTGAGTTTATTTGAACTATATTCTGAGGGTCTCTGAGTTCAAATTTTTTTCCATAGCTCTTTGCCTTTATTATTTTCATTGTCTCACAAATGTGAAAGTTTTAAAAATCTCTACAGTGTGTGATATTACAAAACATTAATACAAAAGCAGATATGGGAACCTAGCTATCTTCTGTGAAGTCAGACAGAGGAGACTGGAAACATGTAATACAAGACACTCTTATATTTTTTGTATTGTTGTTGGATTAATTTTTCATAAATATGCTAATAATTAATAAGATTTTATTATATTATTTGAAACAAAAATTTTAAAATTTTTTCTTAGTGTTAATGTTTAATAGGTAAAAAGCATCAGATACAATTCACAAGAAGAAGTTTAAGAAAAATTCTGTAATTCTCAATCACTTTAAAGAACATGAAGGGATCCTGACACCAAAAAGATTAAGAAATACTGGCCTAAGGAATTTGTTTGCTTTAAGCTGCTCCTGTTCCTGGAACTTTATAACCTCTTCCTCTCTCTCTCTCTCTCTCTCTCTCTCTCTCTCTCTCTCTCTCTCTCTCTCTCTCTCTCCATGATGTTATTTCATATAATTGTGAGAAACAAGTTTATTGTGTATTCTCCCATATTATTCAACTTCCCCTTTCATACTATCCATTGCAATAACTTGTTTAATATTTTCTTTCTTTGTATCTCTGACCTTATAATAGAAAAGGTAGTAAATGAAAATTAGGATTGCAATATGATACTTTAATGAGATATTAATGTTGTTTTAATATTTTAGGTTCATTCATGTTCACTCATCAGTATACATATGTATTCAAATATTTCATCTAGAAATATTTCTAGGTTTTATTATACTCTTTTGATTTAGGATTAGTGTGAGGAGAAGTCAAAAACAGAAATTACAGGATTTTTCTCCTCATAGAATATAAGTTTTACAATTTCAGCTAAGGATGTGAATTATGCAGTGCTATACATGGAGATAATTTAAATCTGCATTTATTTAGTACATGTTTCCTTTGATAAATGGGCAAGTTATGCCACCTTAATAAATCATACACATTTTTAAAAATACAGAGCTCCTTAGGAAGCACGTATCCACTGTAAATTTATTGTTGACCTTGAGGGAGAGATGATTTGCCCAAAGCCACAGAGCTACCTGGCTTTTTGGCCTTTTTTTTTTTTTTTTCACTTTTTTTGGAAACTTCAATCTCTTGGAAAGACTAGCTTTTCGTGATTAGAGAACAGAAGGCCTGCTTCATGTTTTGCCCCAATGTGCCACTTAGAAAAAAAAAAAAAAGAAATGATAGTGAATATTAAAAATACAAACTTCTAAAGGGCCAGAGGAAGAAACAGCATCCTTGTGCCAAAATACAAAATCCAAGAACAAAATTGAACTCCTTCTGTTACCAATTCTCAGACACCCTCAAGCTAGTCCTTTGAGACACACCTTCTGTTTTAGCGGCTTTGTACATTCAAATTAAGAAGTTGAACCTTCAAAGCAAATATGAGCCAGCATTGCAAAAGCTGCCCAGGATGTGTTCCTGGAGGCCTCCATTACCAACGCAGATGCTGGAATACAGAGATATTCCTGAAGTTTTTGTGTTTTAAATTTCTCTATTTTGGTAAAATTATGAGATAGAAACTCTTCTTATTTAACACAATATTTTTTTCTCTTATTAAGTGTCTCATTTTTTTTTCACTTAATGTTATTCTAAATTAAATTTAAGACAAAAGTATGTTTCTTAGTATAAAAGATTATTTCTGTGCAACTATTATCCCTCAAAGATTTAACAAATTGTTAATTTTAGGAAATTATTACATTTTTCTTTGCCTTAGTAAAAAAAGAGATATGTGTGATCATAATTTACAGATAAACTTTGTGCAAGGAGAAGCTATTGGATTTTATTCACATATTCTTTTTGGTTTATGCATTTATCCAACCTGAGACATCATGAAAGATAAACTTTGTGGAAACTCAGCTTAGAAATGAAGTTGTAGACTGGCATTATGTATACATAGTTGAGGGCTTATTCAGTTTAATAAACGTGCATTAAATACTGAATAGAATTAAGATATATTATTGGATTCAGAAATAATGAATAAGGCAGTAATTGTTTCTAAAAGAATATCATGTTCTTAAATATTCATATGAAGATAGTTACTTTTTTCTTAAGCTTCATGGAGAGCATTTATTACAAGACCCCACAGTGCTTTAGTTTTTCTTTTCTACATCCTGTTCTGTTGCTTCCTTGGCCCTTTTTGACCCATGGCAAAGAGCCAGGCTTTGGCGCGAGCCATGCGGAGACTGGCAAATGCTGTGAAGTTCTTTTCCTGTTTGGTGATGACTCTGGCTTTCTCCTTCTTGTATAGGTTCGGGTCCTGTCAGCTGAGCTTTCTCCCTTCTTGGGGGCGGAGGGCTTCCTGGGGAAGAGGATGAGCTTGGAGTGGTACTCCTTCAGCTGGTGCACTCTGGCCTGTAGGAATTTGTTCCACCTCCTGGGGTTCACAGAGATGCCAATGGTCCAGGCCAACTTCTTGTGGATGCCTGCCACCCTCAAGTCCTCCAGGCTGAAGTCCCTGCCTGCTGGGACTTTGGTGTGAGCACCTCACCATGGAGCACCTCACTGTGGAGCACCTCACTGTGGAGCATCTCACTATGGTCCTGATGGGTCCCAATGCAGGGCGCAGCGCGATGCTGCGCGCTTTTGCTTGCCGGGCCTTGCGCCTGCGGATCTTTGGGGCCAGGGCGGCTGGTTGAACCAGGTGGCCACGCGCCACCGCGAGTCCTTGTGGAAGTGGGGCTTCAGGATCATGTCACTCCAGCTGGGTGCCATGGCTGCATATGGCCTCTTGCGCGAAACCGGAGGGCAGAAAGGAAAAGTACAGTTGCCTAGCATGCAGAAATGTCTGGTGATTTGAGTCAAACATTTTTGAACTTTCTCTTAAGATTTAAGATTAATGATTTAGAATATATATTGATACTTTTTAAATCCTTTCTTCCAAAACTAGTTTGAAACCTGACCTAATTCTTTCCCAAATTTATCTGTCTGTATTTTTTGTGGTATTTGGCTTTATCTGTATTTTATTGTCTAGTGTAGTCTCAACCACCCTTCCTCCCATACACACAGTGACTATTCTGCTATTTGAACTAGCAAACAGCATTCAGGTAACTTTGTTTAAATGAGAACATAAACTTTGTAATATCAATGATCTGTATGACAGTGAGATTATCTTTGAAAAGTATCTACTTCCTTGGGCAAAGTGAGGATTTCATAAAATTTACCTATGATAGGACATTCAGAATTATTATCAAGACAGTTTTTTTTTCTTTTCTTTTCTTTTTTTTTTAATTAGTAACCATTTCCATAAGCTTATCACCATAGAAATTTGGAAAAATTCTGAACACTTACAGAACACTTAAAGGAAATCAGATTCAAGTAACTCTTTGAAATTCATAAGCAGATACAGCAAGATTAAACAGGACATGCAAGGCAGAAGGCTGACTGTTGTGTTTTAAGATTTCAGAAGTATGGAAATCCCGTGTGATAACAAGATTTATGATGTGATCACAACTGTGAACTGATGAAGCGCATCGAGAAGAATTGAGTATGAAGAAAGTAGGAAATTTGTTTACTAGCAGCACTATCTCCATGACCATTTCGTTTTTCAAAATGAAAAGACATATGGAAATTTGTGAAAGGCTATAATACAGATAGGTATGCCCAACCAAATTTAAATTCAATATCTTAAAACACTCAGTGTAGGGAATAAGTATTGGCCTTGAAAGAGATTTTAGATTGCAAAAAGTCAGGGGCTATTCTTCCATCTTTAGCTGTAAGAGTAGAGAAATTCTTCAACTGGGGACAATCAGAAAAGAAATATAAAATGTAAAATCAAAAAACAAACAAACAAACAAAAAAACCCAGAATTTACAGAAAGTGTCCAAAACTTAGCAAAACAATTGGCATTTGATAGCCAAAGCTCCTAACAAAAGATAAGTTCAAATAAGTAAGTCAAATATCCATAATAATTTTCCCCCTGCTAATCTATAAGAAGTAGCTGAGAGTCTGTTTTTGTCAGGTTTTTTTGTTGTTGTTGTTGTTGTTTTTGTTTTTGATTTTTTTTTTTTTTTTTTTTTTTTTTTGCTGCTGTGACTAAAGGACCTGACCAGCACAATTATAGAGGAGGAAGACTTAATTTGAGTGCTCACAGTTTCAGAGGTCTTAGTCCATAGGAGGCCAGCTCCATTCCTCAGCTTTCCTAGGATGATATACCATGTTACTGGTATCTGTTAATCTTGGGGTCTCCAGTGCAACTTTGGCTCTCTCCGAACATCTCCACAATTTGACTTTTCAAGGAATGCCCACAGGGACTTGAGCCTGCTGCATCTTGCCTGGCCTCCCAGGCCTTCCTTTGAAATTTTGGTGGAAGCCTCCATGAACCTCTACTCCCAGCATCCTACATTCATGCAGAATCAGCACCACATGGTTTTCTGCCATCTCAAGCAGAATACCAGCCTCCAGGAACCTTTGGTGCAGCAGTGGGTGGCTGAGCATGTTGAAAACCTTCCTAGACCCCTCTGTGCAAAAAGAGTGCCCTGCTAGTCTCAAGAGAATTTTCATCTTTACTCCCTTGAATTTGAGATGGTTGTGGTTTCACAGCTCTGGAGTTGCCCTCAAGCCATTTTTCTTATTGTCTCTAGGCAAAGTCTTTAGCATTTCTTTAGTGGCAGTAATGTTTTTAACAACTGAAACTTCCTTACCCCTACTTTTACTTGGGCCTTTCAAGTTCACCTTTTCCAAATCTTTCTGTTGTGCTTCCTGCCCTATTTATTATAATAAATTTAGCTAAAAGCCGCTAGCAATATCCATGCCACCACCTGAATGCTATTCTGTCTACGCATTTCTTCCTCCAGATTAAGAAGCCCATTGCTTCTAAAATCAGCCTCACAGAAAGTCTCTCTGGACATAGGCAAAATTAAGACCACTACTCTGCCAGATATAACACTAGTGGCCTGTACTCCAAATTCTGATAGAGTCCACCTTTTTGAAACTCTTGAGCCATGTATTCACTGACCATGGTCCTATTGTGATTCTGGTCTTCTGAACTCCCACCAGAATAGGCCATTAAGTTCTACTTAAAACATCTTAGAGGGCTGGGGATGTGGCTCAAGTGGTAGCCCACTTGCCTAGCATGCGTGTGGCCTGGGTTCCATCCTCAGCACCACATACAAACGAAGATGTTGTGTCCGCCAATAACTGAACAAATAAATAAATATTAAAAAATTCTCTCTGTCTCCTCTCTCTCTCCTCTCTCTCTCCTCTCTCTCTCTCAAAAAAAAAAAAAAAACATCTTAGAGGAAAAGCCTGCACTGCTTAAATATCTGAAAAATTCTCCCACCAATTTCAAAAAGCTGAAAAAGCTTCTGATCTACATGGTCAGGTTTGTT
The DNA here is from genome assembly GCF_052094955.1 of Ictidomys tridecemlineatus. Classification (NCBI taxonomy): domain Eukaryota; kingdom Metazoa; phylum Chordata; class Mammalia; order Rodentia; family Sciuridae; genus Ictidomys; species Ictidomys tridecemlineatus. Next base: position 57,732,242 of record NC_135487.1, read on the forward strand.
GAAGCAATGGCCCCACTCCTGGTATCAATTTCTGTTTCAGTCAGCTTTTTTTTTGATGCTGTGACTAAAGGATCTGACCAGAACAACTGTAGAGGAGGAAAAGTTTATTTGGGGGGTTCACGGGTTTCAGAGATCTTAGTTCATAGAAGGCCAGCTCCATTCCTCAAGGCTCAAGATGAGGCTGAGAATCATGGAGGAGTTTATGGCAGAAGGAAGCCACTCACATCATGGTGACCAAGAAAATCAGAGAGAGAGAGGGAGACTCCACTCTTCAAATATAAATATATACACCAAAGCTATACCCTAGTTTCTGCTTCCTCCAACCATACCCTAACACTTCAGTTACCACTCAGTTAATCCCTAAAAGGGGATTACACCCCTGATTAGGTTAATACCCTCACAACACAATCATTTCTCCTCTGAACTTTCTTGCATTGTCACACACATGAGTTTTGGGGGACATCTCACATCTAAACCATAAGAGAATCTAAGAAACTCAAGTATATATGGTGACTAAAGATGTAGAAGCTAAGAACTTTGAGCAATAATATGAAAAATCAGAATCAAGAGAAGGATAAAGAGAAGGGGCATTGTAAAACAGCCAAGATGTTACTAGGATTCTGCAAGGGGAGAGGGGGTGGATAGAAGTTCAATAGATTAGACAAAAGGGAATGGAGAGAAGGGAGAAGGGATAAGAAAATGAAAGATACTGGAATGAATCTAACATAATTTTTCTATGTACATATATGAAAACATCGCAGTGAGAATGAGATATATCTCATGCTTGTATATCAAAATGGATTCTATTGTCATGTATAACTAAAAAGAACCAATAAATAAAATAAAGCTCTTCCCATGGAGTAATCATAGATTGGAAATACATTTGTTTTCAAAAGTAGAATTCAGTTTCAAATTATCTCAAATCTATGCTCATTAAAAGCGGATTTACCCTTATTCTAACTATTTGATGGAAGAAAAAGTAAATTTCAGCTGGAAGATGACATCTTTAATGTTTTTATAATGTATTTATATAAAATGTTTAATATTAAAAAGATATCAACTATACCATCAAAAAATAATAAGAAAATGAACTTTAACGTATTGCCAATCACTTCTTTATCTGATTAAACTCAAATAGGTTATGGCAATTCAATGTTTGTATATATTGGAAACATGGTAAGCTTTAAAATATTATATTTTAAAAAGATTGTACATCAACAGAAGCAAAAAGAAATAGAGGAACTAAACTTTCACAGAAGAAAATCTATGGTAGTGAGAAAATTTCAGAAGATATTCGGCAGTCATCTTCCTAAAGGAGGTGATAGGGAGTATACTCTTCAAAGGGAAAAAGAAACCATTAGAGAATTAGCAGATCTGAGACCTGTGACTTGTGACTCAGACATGACTGATTGAAAACAAGAAGAGCAGCACATGTAAAAACAGTATTATCTCTAATGGTTTTGGTGCCGCATAGGTGATAACAACTAAAAGGAGGACAACAAGGATACTGATAATAACTAAAAAGTAAGTAAAAATTTCTGTGGTTTGAGATACTTGAAAAAAGCCCTGCTAGAAATAGCATGCTACAAATAAAAATGAAGTGGACTTTAGGATATTAACTAAAATTTACATTTGCATGAAGCAACAAGATAAAAAGCTTAGCTCCAATCCTCTGAAGAACAGTATTTTAGACTGAGAAGTTAGGAACCTGCTAAACTGTTATTCAAAAACCCAGAAAGAACAGGGACAAGAAGCAGGAATGAATCACTGGTGAAGTCAAACTGTAACAAACCTCAACCCCACTAAGTCCCTGAATGGATAACAATGATAGAAACATTATTACATATTTTTAATTGCCGAAAGGGCAAACTTCTTTAAGGGAAGATAACATGGAAACTTTTCATTATCTTTTATGTGTAATGGCAAACATAAAATTAAAAATTATTAGACAGATTAATCTCATTAAAATGTAACGTTTCTGTCCTGGGGGGAGAAATAAAACAGTGTCAAGAGAATAAAACGGTGAGGTTTAGGCTGGAAGAAAATATTTGCAAAAGATTTTTGACTTCAAAAATACAAAGAAAAATTAACACTCAAAAAATTAATAAAAAAACACATGATATTAAAAATGGTGAAAGATTTATTTTTCAGTTAATTAACTAATTAACTTTTGGTAACAGGGGCACTAAATCTCATCTTTCATCCATAAATATTTTTATTTATTTATTTATTTACTTATTTTGAAATACGTTCTTGCTAAGTTGCTGAGGGCCTCACTAAGTTGCTGAAACTGGCTTTGAACTTGTGATCCTCCAGCCTCTACCTCTCAAGTAACTGGAATTATAGGCAGGCATCACCAAGGCTTGTCTTTCAAGGATCACAATAGATGCTTTATAGATGGCAACCAAGTACCTGAAAAATGTCCCATGTGAACAGTTCAATTCTGCAAGACATCTGAATTTTTAGAATAGAAAAAAATAATTATAAGTTAAAAATAACAGCAAAATCATACTAATGTTCCTTGTGATGACTGATTGGAAAAGAGCATGAATAAACTTTATAAAATAATGTTTTTGTTTTTTGGGATCATTATCAGTATTTGGGCTACAGAGGCAAATGAATTAGTCAAAATTCAGTAAATGTGCACTTAAGATGTTTGAAATCGATTTTATTTACAAATATCAAGATGATGCATAAAATTATGAAACTTAAAAGATAAGTGTGACATGGACAAAAAATGTAAATGTACCTTAAAGTATAGAATTCTTTAAATTATACCAAAGAAAGAAGACAAAAGTTTATGAAATTCAGCCAAGAATCTCTCTATATTTACAAATATATAGTTATATATAATCTGTATGTGATATATAAAGTATATATGATACATATATATGCTTTATTGATAGTAGCCTTTAAATAGAATATATATAAAATTCAGCTTGAAAACTCTGAGAGGAGAAACATGACTTGAAATAAGCACACCAATCCATATGTCCCTCATATCATTATTTCGTTAAAACCTGGAAGCAGAGAATAACTCTCTTGACTAATTTTTTTGGGGGGGAGTGGGGGTACTGGGGATTGAACTCAGGGACACTCAACTACTAAGCCACATTCTCAGCCATATTTTGTGTTTTATTTAGAGATGGAGTCTCACTGAGTTGCTTAGTACCTCACCTCGTTTTTGCTGAGTCTGGCTTTGAACTCAAGATACTCCTGCTTCAGGCTACTAAGCCAATGGTATTACAGGGATGTGCCACTTTGCTTGGCTCCTGACTGATTCTGTGCCATCAAATAATATTAAAATCAGCTCAATATGAGTATTTTCTATTCCACATTGTGAAATTATTTTTATGCTATGCATTAATTGATATATAATTTATATATCAATCTTCTCTAAGTTGGGTTATTGTAGCTCAATATTATGAATTTACTTTCACCCCAGGAAACTTAGGAATAAATTTATGCATGTTAAAAGATAACCAAAAATACCACTAAGTTCTTCTTAACTACTATAGTTATATACACTTATTCCATCCTTTTCATTTAAAAAGAATTATTTTTATTAAAAAGAAATGCTATCTCTTATGAAACCGAACACTGGATAACAAAATGTATTCTAAATGCTATGGAAATTGAACAAGAAACAGTTTTTCTAGTCTGAGAATGTGAACAAAACAACAACAACAAACTTCAGTGAACGTAGTAAATAAATTAAAGATTGAACCATGAAATTTCTTAAGTCATTCAGAATTAATGTGCATACATTACCTAAAATAACTGCCTTCTAGGAATGGTGACCTTGTAACTTGGAATGAGAAAGTCTTTCCAGAAACTTGGATATTGCTTATATGTACTGCATTTGCATGGCTTCATAAGTGATTTAAGATAACTTACATATGTGAACAATCTTCCAACCCCTGCATATTTTCTTTAAACACTAGACAAATTTTGGTCAGGCACTATGCCTTATTCACATTATTAAAAGCAAGATCAAGCACAGCATTTGGCACATTTTGTTCAGAAAACACATTTGATGACCTCTTAATCTTGTCCTAGATTTTGATAGAAATTTCTGATTATTATTTTTATTTGTGCTTCTCTAGCAAAAGCTCATACTCCTTCAGTAAAAGTAAATGAATTCAACTGGCAAGTAACTTTTGAACTTTGTGATTCTTTTTTCAAATTTCATTTGGATAAAATAAGATAAATATATGAACACATAAAAATCTTACTGTTAAATATATTAATCTTAATTCTTATAGTTTATTTTTCCCAGTTTTATTAAGGTATAGTTGGCACAAAAGTATGCTAATTTATGATGTATAAAATATCTTGATGTATGTGTATATGTGCATCTCCTTTCTCCCTCCACCATTTATAACCTCCATTCTACTTTGTAAGTTCAATGTTTGGAGATGCAAATTTAAGCGATAAAATCATATACTATTAGCATTTCGGTGTCTAGTTTATTTCACATAGCATACTGTTCTCTAAGTATATCCATTTTGTTACAAGTGACCAGAATTCTTTCTTTTTTAGGCTGAATAGTATTCCATTGTGACTATTATGGATTTTCTTTATTCATTCATCCATTGATTGACACATGTTGTTTTTATTTCTTGACTCTGTGAACAGTGTGGCAATGAACATCAGAGTGCAGTCATCTCTTCAGAAATCTGGTTTCATTTCCTCTGAACATATCCCCAGGAGCCCAATTGCTGGGTCATATGGTACTTCTATTTTCAATCCTTTAAGGAACCTCCATAATGCTCCATAATGTCTATATTGATTGACATGCCCTTTTTGCCATCTACTCTCCAATGTGTGATATCTCTTGTCTTTCTGACAGTAGCCATTCTAAAGGTGTGAGGTGAAATGCCATTGTAGTTTTAAAGTGCACATTAATGATAATTAGTGATGTTGAGAATTTGTTCACATACCTGTTAAATAAACAGACATTTAACAACTCTGTTATCATATTTTACTTTATCACTAATGCAAAATAGTTATGGAAGTTTAATGGAATTTTATCTATTTTGGATAACATACAAAAGAAATGCTTTCTTAACAACAGCATTCTTTATTTGGAACAAAGAATTCTAGTCAGGAAACTATCCTTCCCTGTGTCACTTTTTTGGAAGACTTTAGAATTATAAGGGACTTAGCTAATAATTATAAAAAAACTGGATTACAAAAACCTATATATTTCCGAAGCAAATCTTTATTCTTCTGAAACAAAATGGTGAAAAGTAAAAATTCGTAATAATAAATTTTAAAAATCTACCATATTATTTTTTTGTAGGGTTTATTTAATGAATTAGCAGTGGTGACAGTAGTCTTGTATAACGTAAAAATACTTAAGAAACATTTTAGCCACTACATGAAGTGTCCATATAGCACCACAGGAAGAGGCATGAGAAGTTCGCTCTCTGTGAATCTTGGCTCCATTTCTAAAAATACCGCTTTTCAAAGATTGCTGATACTTTTGGATCATCAATGGCTCATTCTTTAAAATGTATAAGTGTGAGTCATAAACAATAATCACATTATATAGAAAAGTAGAATATAAGAAATTGTCCTTTACCTCTTAGAGTTCTTTTTGCTTTTCGTTGCCAAAGACTTTGGCCTTTCATTTGGTCAAGTGTGTGAGTCTGATATAATGACCTCATCCTTGGTATAAATTCAGCTGTATGATGCAGTGGGAAGATTTAAAGAAAATCAGTTAATTGAGTTTAGATGTCTCTTTATTCATAAAACAAACAATCTTGTGTGTGTGTGTGTGTATGTGTGTGTGTGTGTGCATTGTTTGACATCTGCATCTACTATCTTGACTTGTGTCCTTTTATTTAGATAGATACTCTGTGGAAGGGTATGTTTGGAGCACATTTGTCTTAGAGACAGAAATGAAAATAAGGTATTCACCATCAGGACAAAAAAAAATCTAGACATCAAAAGGCAACAAAAGTTGAGTAAAATAGGTATTTGGGGGCTTTCTGATTAAAAACAACAAACAACTTATTACTCCATAATAAATCTTACATTTCATTATTTGTCTGTCTCTTGTTTCTTTACAGTTGCTAAAAGCAAACTCTCTTGCTTTAGGCTCAGGGCTAGCTGTGTTCTAACACAGCCAGTTTGCATCATGATGATGATTTCACATACTAAAATGAGAGAAGACACAGATCATTTTGAGCTCATCTTCTTATTTTCTTGACAAAAAAAAAGACTGTGAGCCCTGTCTTTAATTAATTAATTAATTCATGTTTTTAATACCAGGGATTGAATTCAGGGGCATTTAACCACTGAGTCACAAGCCCAGCCTCTCTTTTGTATTTTGTTTACAGGCAGGGTCTCACTGAGTTGCTTAGGGCCTCACTAAGTAGTTAAGGCTGGTTTGAAATCATGAACCAACTGCCCCAGCCTCCCAAGCCCCTAGGATTATAGGTGTGCACCACAGTGCCTTTGTGTCTCATCTTTGATTTATGATATGGGATAATTTTAAATATATTGCTTTCAATCCCTTGATATCTTTTGTCCATGAAAGATTATACTTCACTCTTTATTTTTAAACTTGTATATACAAAAACTCTGTCTAAAATATCTACATTACATATCATTTTAATACCCAATTTAGCTTCTACAAATATCATTATGGTATTTTCTAAATTTCTTTTGCTTTTATTTTTTAAGAAGTAATACATTATAAAAATCAAAGTATTAGTAAAATTTTTAAATATGAAATGCCCTATCTAACTTGATGACGCAGTCTGTATAAGGATAGCATTTTAGTCAGCTTTTTTGCTCCTGTGACTAAAGCATGCAAGCAGCACAATTGTAGAGGAGGAAAAGTTTATTTGTGGCTCACTGTTTCTGAGGTCTTAGTCCACAGAAAGTCCCCTTCATTCCTTGGGGCTCGAGGTGAGGCAGAACATTATGGCAGAGGTGTGTGGCAGAAGGAAGCAGCTTACATGGTGATCAGAAAGCAGAGAGAGAGAATCTCTTCTCTTAAGATACAAAATATATACCCTATAGCCATGCCCCAGTTCCCACCTCCTTCAGCCACATGCTACCACTGCATTAACCAGTTAATCCCTTCAGGGTATTAAAACAATGATTGGGTTGAGACTCTTACAACCCAGTAATTTCTCCTGTGAACCTTCTTGCATTGTCTCACATGTGAGCTTTTGGGGGACAATTCACATCCAAACTACAACAGATAGTAATCTACCTTGCTCACCTCTCTATTTTGAATTCATTCAATATTTGTATTCTTGAATAATACCAGAGCAGACCCCTATTTGGTTATATACAAAATTAATTTTGTAGAAAATATCCTCTCCTTCTTTATAATATGAAGTAACTTTTCTTATTAAGTATTGTGAATTAAGGTTATAATTAATCTTTCTTAAAACAATGTTTTCTCAATCACTTCAAACTGTTTCTCAATTAAAGGTTATGGATTTCACCCTCCTGTGCTCTCAGCTTGCTTTTCTTTGTGTGTGCTGTGTATTGCTGTCGACCTAAGACCTGTCTAATATTATGCCAACTGTTTTAATACAAAAGAGGCATTTTAAAGTGTGAATGGCATTAGTAAAAATTATATTAAACACAGTTAGCCATTATTACAATAAATGTACTTTTCCTCAGCGTGAATAAGTTCTAATACATGCATAGAATGACTTCAATGTTATTGGTTGAAATTTTAGTTTCAATCTGCTTTGTATATCTGCTTCATATATCTGCATACCTTTCAATAGAGGAGATCTTATTAAAAAAGCAATGCTCTGCAAAATATTATGTTTTATTTGTAAAAGAATGGAAGCTCTTATTTTTCGCCTGGTTATCTTTAATAGAAGAAACCTCTATTTATATGTCAAGTGTTCTTCATATCCAAAAGAATATTCTATCCTCAAAATGAAATTTTTAATTAATGGCTACTTCATTTTCTAGTACAACTTAAAAATTTAAAAAAGACAAATTTACATAGAGAAGCTGAGACAATTTCAAGATTAGTAAGATTTATTACAGACATTCTATCACACCAAAACTTCTCTGAAGGTTCATGTATTTGCACATTTACACCCTGATGCTTGAGTTTTCTTCTTTCAGTATCATAAAACTTTTGCTGATTAAACAATTAGGTATAGTGTTTCTAAATAAGTTTTGAAGAACACATACTATTATTAACAATCAATTATATTTTATAATCTATACATGCTTTAAAAAAATGTAATTTAACAATAAAATCCACCATGTTTCCATATAATAGGTCTGTTCATTTCCACTCTTGGTTACTAATTGTTCATATATGCACACATATTATTTACATGATTAAATTTAGTGTATGATTCACATTCATTAAAACTTTACTAATATTAGCTTTCTTGATTCCTATACTTTTTGATAATAAATATGTAATATTATTTTATTTATCCCTATATATACATATATGAGCATATGTATAATAAGGATACATGTTATACCAAAAGACCAATATTTTTTGCTTGGTTCTAGGGATTAAGTAGTGAACAATGGGGCACCAAATAGATTTTAGTAATAATCAATGAATTTTGTCATCAACATATACAAAGATAGGCTGAAATACAAAGCTTAGATAGGCAAGTATTGTTAGGTAGCTTTCTAATACTTAAAAAATAGAGTTGTCTCAGGCAAAATTTCCATGATCTCTTTAGTCTAATTCTGTAGGCATAAGAGTGCACAAATAAAACATCAAAGTGTACACCATATTTTAATCATGAAAGAAACCAAATCATATAGATGGATTCATATGTCCAATTAAAAAGTTGTGCAAGTCAATTACATATGAACATCTTTATAAAAGTTACTTGTGATGTTACTCATCTATTTCAGTGAATTAACTAGCTGACTGCTTATTCCAAAATTAATGTCTGGTTCTTCAAGTGAAAATGCATTCAATATACAGCAAAGGAAGTTTCTGGATTACAAATCTTACTTTCTTTTCTCAAAAGAGCATAGGGTTTCAATCAATTGTTTTTCCTTAGCTGTTTTGGAATGGGGTGGTGAAAGATGTTATCATTTTCATATTTTTTCGTTTACAAAGCTAGGAGTAATTGACTCTGTTTTGTGGAAGATGATGTATTCACCATCTCTTACATTGTTATCACTATCATCTGATAGTTTGTTTTGTAAAAAAAAAAGGCAAAGTGCAGCTGTCTCAAATATGAATTACAGTATAGAGGGTCATAGAGACTTCATTTTGAGTAAAAAATGTATCTAATAAACTGAATAAGATTTCTTTGGCTTTCCATTTTTGTGCTGATATCCAGGCAGATACCATATTTATAATTCTGGATGATTCTTCAATATATTTCTCAGACAGCATCTTGCATTCTGACAGTGCAAAAGTGTGTATTGCTTATACTAGGAAGTGCATCAATTCTCTCAAAAATTTAGAATTAATTTAACATGATTTTCTTTCATTCTGTCTTAGCGTTTCTGTTAACCTTGGGAAGATCAAATAATGTTAAATTTACTTATCCTCCCATTCATTTACTTATCCTCCCATTGCCAAAAAAATAATGAAATTGCCTTGGGAAAACACAAAAACAAGAATGGGTTTCAGTGGTACTATTAATCATCTTTCTGACTGAGTGGCCTGGTAAAATTAATAAACAATTTTGAATTATATTCTTCTTAGCAATTGAAATTAATTTGTGTTAATTTCATCTTAACCTATATATTCATAGACAGATATCTATGGAAAGATTCTACATATGTAAAAATAATAAATAGTAATATGTTGCATGAATATATATATATATATATATATATGAAATTTGTCATTAGGCTATTTTGTTAACCTATGAAAATCAGAGTGTAATTATACAAACTAAGATGGCTAAAATATCATTTGGTGATATAATGCCCCTGGGTACTGGAGATTGGACCCAGGGTAGATGGACTATATGACTAGATGTCCAACCCTTTTTATTTTTAATTTTGAGATGGCTAAGATGCTGAGTCTGGCCTTAAAGTTGTGATCCTCCTGTGAACCTTCATCTTAAATGTAGTATGCCATTGACTTAAATTTCATCATACCATATACAACTGTATATTATAATCTGGAATACATGATCTATAAAAATATAAACATATACATACACAAAATTTTACTAATGTCAGTAATTATTTTTGTTACTGTTATTAATATATTTTAAATACCAAAATATTATTTTTTTAGCAATAATAACCTTGAGGACAATGTTCAGTGCCTGCTTTTGGTATTTGATAAACTGTTGTCTCAGAGATGCTTTCTGATAATGTAATTTTCTCAGTTCTTCAGATGCCAATGACCTCTGTTCTAGTTCAATGCTTCATCATGTCTTGATTAGACTGATGATTCACATGTTTCTAAAGGCTTTTTCAATGACTTTTTAATGAAAGTGAATATACCAAAGTATTAAGTATGAGTTTCAGGCCTTCCCATTATTTCATGGTCATTTATAAAATTTAGATCCAGCTACTTATACGGTCTTCAAAAAAATTTTTTTTACCATTTTCATTTTACAAACAGATATTTTTTGATATATACTAGGTAATGTCATAATTTTATGTCTTCTATTATTTTATGATAAGATGTAAATGTATCACACTATTTCATACTTTGCATTTTTTGTTGTGGTAAAGTTTACATAATATATAACTCATTAATTTGACCAGTGTTAAAAATACAATTCAGTGGATTTCATAACATTCACAATGTTGGATGACCATCATTACTATCTTCATGTCCCATTTACTCTTCCCCAAGGCTGTGGCAACAAACTATATGCTTTCTGTATCTAGGGGTTTATCAACTCTGGATGGTTCTTATAAATGTTATCATAAAATATAATTTTATAATTGTGTGTTGTCCATGTCATAGTGTATGTCCCAACTTTATCACTTCTGTAGGTGAATAATATTTACTGTGGTCCTATTCCATAATTTGTTTATCTAGTCTTCAGTTGATGAACACTTGATTTGTTTGCATTCTTTTTCTTAATGTTCAACATTCCTTTGTTTGATAGGGCTGTGGTTGAGTGTGTCCCATACAGTTCATGTGCTGGACTTTAGTTGCTCAATATGGCAGTGCTGGGAGGTGTTTGCAGAAGGGAGGCAGAGCCCTCATGAATAAATTATTGTCTTATATTTTATGAGAAGGGGTTAGTTACAGTGGGTATCTGGCCACCTTTTCACTTTCCATTTTCTGCCATAAGGTGGCGCTCTTCCCAGAAGATAAGCAGATGTCAGCTTCATGCTATTAGACTTTCTACCCTCCAGAAATTGATCTAAAATAATCCTCTTTTCTTTATCATTTATCCCAAGTATTGTGTTATAGCAACAGAAAACATACTAAGGCAGAGACCTCCTACATATTCAGAAAGGTAGCTTATAACTTCTTATGGATTTTTTAAACAATTTTTTTTATTGTTATGAATGTTGAATTTATATGCTTTTGACATAAAAATGAGTTAAATCTTAGAAAAATAGTTACTCATTTTATAATTTGCATAATATATGACATATTCGCCCATTTTAACATTTTATGTAAATATAGCCATATATTTTTATATTAAGTAGCATAAAATTTCAACTACATGTAGATTAAATATATATTTCTAAAACAAAGCAAAAAGATGAGTAATGAGGGAACTGAGGTGTGAAGGAAAAAGAAAAGTTGACCCATATAAATTTAAATTCCTCATAAAATTCTAGCTGATCATAAAATTTATTTAAATGATTGATAAGAATTTCATAGTGATTGAAGTAGTTGACAAAGAGAAAGGAGAGAAAGAGAATGTTTTCAAGCTTAGTAAATGACAGGTTAGCCTCAATCTGCATCTTTAAAATGCCATAAGCCATAAAGAATTTTTTCTGTATGTAAAAAAGTAATGGAAATATAAAATTTTGCTTTGCAATGGCAGCAATAAATACAAATGTCATTTTCTAAGAATGATCTGAGGGAAAATAAAAGAAATGAATGAAGTTAAAACAGCTCATTTCAAGATGTCTTTACAGCTTTTAGTTCACAAGTCATTTAAAAATACAGTCAGCAATTAAAAAGGACAAAATCATTGCATATAATAGAAAAAAGCAGAGTTTTCTCACTGAAACTTTAATAGCATGTACTCATAGCAACGTTAATTAGAACTAAAGAACAGTGAATTTGATGAAATATACACAGAAAGTAATTATTGAGCAACTTTTAAAAAATTTTAGACTATTACCAAACATTCTTTTAGTTACACTCGAAGCACTTCTAACTCTGTAGTGTTGTCATAAGCATTTTAATAAACAACTAGTAATTTTAAGTGTGTAAAATTTGCTTTTCTTTCTCTGTATTTCTGTTGTTTTCTCAGAAATAACTTTTCTTAATCTTTACTAACAATAATATCTAAACTTTATATATTTTTGTTGAGTTCAATCTACATAAAACTACTGCAAATAAATATACTGCAAGCGTTAATCTCAAGTATTCAAATTAAATATGCATTATCTTACTTTAAATAATAAGCATTATGTATTTTCTACAACTAATATGTCTTTCACAATAAATTTTAATTCAGAAAGTTAACTAAATTAAATGACACTAAGATAAACAAAGGACACCAAGCCAGTGTCCAGATTCTACTGGCAAATATTTGCTAAATTGAAGTACATTTTCTAATAATAAATTTTTTTCTCTCTTCTGCTAATTTAATAAAAAATATAAAATTTTCCAAAATTTACTATGTTCTCAGTAAATTAATTATTAAATATTGTATATATTGAGCATCCCTAATCTGAATATCCAAAGTCCAAAATGCTCCAAATTCAAAACATTCTCAGAACCAATACAATGCCACAAGTGGAAAATTCCACAATTGACCTCTTGTGATGTGTTGCAACCAAAACACAAGTGCACTAAAAATATTGTACAAAATTACCTTTTAGGCTATATGAATTTGGTGTATGTGAATCATAAGCGATTTCTTGCTTTGACATGGATCCCAACCTTAGTATATTGAAGGTATAAGTATCCCAAAACTTTAAAATTCTGAAATATGAAACACTTATGTGTAAGGAATATTAAAAATGTAATTCATATAGTACTATTATGGAAGTAATTTACCACTGCTCATATTGCTCCATCAAAAATAAATGTATCATGTGTGGTTATCACTGTTGATATATAACAACACAAGTTCTGTTAATAAATGTCCTGGTAAATTGAGGGAAGATTCAAACATGAAGATGAATACTCATACTAAGCAATGGAAATGTTCAACTTATGACATCTTAAAATGAATAAAGCCTCATTGTGCTATTGTGATCTTTTTTCATTTTACTTTATTTATTGATTTATTAAAAAATAAATGACACTGGAATGCATTACAATTCTTATTACACATAGAGAGCACCATTTTTCATATATCTGGTTGTATATAAATAGGTTGACACCAATTTGTATCTTCATGCATGTACTTTTGACAATGATGTCCATCACATTCCACTATCCTTGCTAACCCCTTCCCCTTCCTTTCCCTCTATTAGTCACAACAAAATTCAAAGTCCAATGAAAAGCAAAACCAGGCATGAAGTTCTTTTGTGCTTTTTCAATTGAAATGTATTAAACACTTGTCACGCATCAGCTTGCTTAGGTGGTCTAGGATTTGAAGTAGTTCTGATTATTGAAAGTGACCCTGGTTACTTAAGTACTTCAGAGGTAGCGCTCTCTTTGCTAGAAAAAATGAAAAATACTATCATAGTTTCATGACTCTAGCCTAAGTGTTATAAATAAAGATGTATAAAGATGTTTAGGTTTTCTTTGTTTCACTATCTTCTCAATTGATATATTTAGGAAAATCGGAACTCTAAAAATTTTAGTTAATTGGGAGAAAGAATTCAATGCCAAGATGCATATTGCTAGTATTAATTTGTTTTCCTTTCTTTCTTCCTTTTTTTCTTACTTTTATGTTATTTTTAACTAAATTATTATCTCACTCAAAGTTTAGCCTTAAGTGGGCAATTTCAACCTCCTCCAGATTGATTGATTGGATAAGCTTTAAATCTATCACTATAATTAATATATAATTCATTTATCAGAAATATGCATTTTTGCCTATTTAATATTAACTACAAGTTTTGAGTGTTTACTGTGTGATGTATGGTCTGTTTAATAATACTGTATAGAGAACATTCTGTGTTTACATAGAATATGCTTCTATTCTTATACATGCTTTATATGCTTATATGTGTACTTTATATAGTCACTATATCCTTTTAACACATGTGAAATATAGGTTATTAAAGTTTGTTTAAATATTAGCAGCCTCAGTAACAAAAGAGATAAATAATTTCTAAATTTGTAAGAAACAGAAACTTTTGGCTATACTAAACACTCATGTACTTGACCTGGACTCATACTCAGTTTTATTATTATTCAGCCTTTTTTTAATGGCTGGTGTCTAGAAGACACTCAAATAAGACCCATTAATTCTCATAGAATCAAGTAAATTGTCTGACATATAGTAGAGGACCTCTGTTAGGCTGAATTGAACATCTAATTCAAAGCATTCTGCTAAAAGTGTATTGAGATACTTTCTAGCATGGAATGTGAGAAAATATTTCTTTCAAGCTAGAGATATTTTAATTGTATTTCTAAAAGACAAAGGTAATATCCATGATACCAGAATTGGAAACATACCTGACAAAAATTACAGGAAATCTACCCAGTTATTGCCCTTCTTGGGCTATTCCCTGAAGACCTTAAAAGAGCGTACTACAGGGATACGGCCACATCGATGTTCATAGCAGCACAATTCACAATAGCTAGACTGTGGAACCAACCCAGATGCCCTTCAATGGATGAATGGATTAAAAAAATGTGGCATTTATACACTATGGAGTATTACACAGCACTAAAAAATGACAAAATCATGGAATTTGCAGGGAAATGGATGGCATTAGAGCAGATTATGCTCAGTGAAGCTAGCCAATCCCTAAAAAACAAATACCAAATGTCTTCTTTGATATAATGAGAGCAACTAAGAATAGAGTAGGGAGGAAGAGCAGGAAGAAAAGATTGACATTAAACAGAGGCACGAGATGGGAGGGAAAGAGAGAGAAAAGTGGAATTGCATGGAAATGGAAAGAGACCCTCATTGTTATAAAAAACTACATAAAAGAGGTTGTGAGGGGAATTGGAAGAAAAATAAGGAGAGAAATGAATTACAGTAGATGGGATAGAAAGAAAAGATGGGGGGGAGGGGGATAGTAGAGGAAAGGTAGCAGAATACATCAGTCACTAGTATGGCATTATGTAAAAATGTGAATGTGTAACCTATGTGATTCTGCAATCTGTATTTGGGGTAAAAATGGGAGTTCATAACTCACTTGAAACTATTGTTCGAAGTATGATATGTCAAGAGCTTTGTAATGTTGTGAACAACCAATAAAAATAAAAAAAATTACAGGAAATCTAAATCCCACCAATTATTTGTGTTTAGAGAGATCAGAGGACAAATAGTCATGCTGGAAAAACAAAACTAACATTGTGCTCCAGTTGCTGCGCTTATAATGTGAACTTATTTGCAGAAGTTTTATTGTATTCTATCTTTAAATTTGAGTAAATCTTCCATGCATTCTGTTCTCCATGCATTCAAATATCATTAAATATTCCTTTATATCATGCCAATGATGAAACAATTAGATATACTCCTTTCTGATATAACATGGAAAATATTTCTTCCAATTATCTGTCATAAAACAGTCCCTCCTAGAGATACAGACAGATGCTGGTATTTGTTTTTTAATTTATCCTTTTAACAAATATTCTAATTTCATATTAGTATCTCTCAAACTTTAAAAGATAAAGTAAAAAGTGGGAAATATGTATTGGTGGGTTAGCATGAATAAATTTCAGTCATCCTCATAAAAATGTGCTGAAGACGACAGATAAATTAGAGGATGGTAATAAAGTAGCTGTTATGTTCTATTATCCTTGATGTCAATAGCAGTGTTGTCAGGCTCAGAAAAGAATAATGTAGGCTGATTTGACTTAGTTTTGCTCTTATTTTCTTCCTTTCCGCCATTTAACATTTTACTTCATTAATTCTTCTCTGCAAGTCTTGTGCCCTTCTCTGCAAGTGTGGTGCAGTGACTGGGTAAGAATCTCCACTGTGGGTTGTCCATATTGCTTGGCTTGTTCCACTTACCTTGTACACTCAACTTGATCCCCAGGACTTGCCTGATGACAAGTGCTATTTCTCTGGACATTTATGACTCTCTGGACTTTAAAATATTTCTGCTTCCTTGTTAGTTTAGAAAAAGACACAGAGTTAAACATTAAGGTTTGGTTTAGAAATAATGTGTTAACCTGATGTTGACAGCATGATACTAATTTTTTAAAGTTTTTATTAGCACATTATAGTTATAAATAATATTGGGATTCACATTGACATAAATACATGTGTGGAATATCATTTGCTTTCTTTAGTCTCTAATACTTCCTCTTTTCCTTCCTTCCTTTTTCTCCTTGTTTCCTTTACTCTACTGATCCTCTATTTATTTATATATATTTTTAAAAATCTATACTTTCTATATATACATAAAGATGAAATACATGGTATATATTCATATATGTAAATTGTATGATTTGGTCAATTTCACCCTCCCTTTTTCCATTCCTCCTTGCTCCCCCTTTACACCCTTCATCTGCTCCACTGATCTCCTCAGTATTTTCATAGGATTCTCCATCTGCTTCTTTATTTCTTTTATTTTGATCTAGCTTTCACATAGCAGAGAAAATAGTCAATCCTTGATTTTCTGAGTCTGGTTTATTGCAATCAGCATGATATTTTCCAGACCCATCCATTTATCTGCAAATACCATAATTTCATTCTTTTTTACAGTTGAGTATAATCTCGTTGTGTATTTTCATTTATTCGTCTTTTGATGGAAACCTGACTTAGTTCCATAACTTCACTATTGTGATTTGTGCTGCTATGAACACTGATGTGCCTGTATCACTATAATATGCTGATTTTACTTTTGGATAAATACTGAGGAGCAGGATAGCTGTTTTGTGTGCTGGTTCCAATCTAGTATTTTGAGGAAACTCCATACTACTTTCCAGAGTGATTGCACTAATTTTCAGTTCCATTAACAGTGTATGAGTGTACCTACTTCTCACAGTCTCACTAGCATTTATTATTGTTTACATTCTTAATGATTGTCATCATAACTGGGGTGAGATGAAATATCAATGTAGTTTTGATTTTCATCTCCCTGAGTGCTAGGGATATTGAACATTTTTTCATATATTTGATGTCTATATTTCTTCTTTTGAAAAGTTACTCTTTAATTCCTCTTCCCACTTGTTAATTGGGTTATTTATTTGATTTTTTTCTTGTGTGTTAAGGTATTTTTTTAATATATAATCACAATATTAATCTGCTATCAGATAAACAGCTGGCAACACCTTCTCCCATTCTGTAGCCTCTCTCTTCACTCTCTTGTTTGCTTTGCTCTGCAGAAGCTTTTACATTTAATGTTGTCCCATTTATAAATTCTTGGTTTCATTTCTTGCACTCTGGGGGTCTTGTTACTGAAGTTGTTGCCTGCCCCAGCATGTTGATGAGTTGAGCCTATGTTTTCTTCTAGCAGTTGCAAATTATCTGGTCTAATTCTTAGTTCTTTGATCCACTTTGAGTTCACTTTTGTGCAGGGTGAAAGAGATCTGGGTCTATTCTTCCTCATATGGATATTCAGTTTTGTCTAGCACCATTTGTTTAAAAACCTCTCTTTTCCTCAATGTGTGTTTTTGGTACCATTGTGGAGTATCAGATGACTATACCTGTGTGTTTGCCTCTTTGTCTTCTATTCCATTGGTCTTCAAGACTGTTTTGTTGCAAATACCATGTTATTGTAATTACCATACATATGTAGTATAATTTGAGATCATGTCTTATGATGCCTCCTGATTTTCTTTACTTGCTTGGTATTTCTTTGGCTATTCTGTATCTCTTATTTTTCCAAATGAATGAAAACATTGTGTTTTCTATTTCTGTGAAGATTGCCGTTGGTATCTTGATGGAGATTGCATTGAATCTGTATAGAACTTGGTAATATGACTTTTTGACATTATTAATTCTACCCATCTAAAAATATGAGAAGTCTTTATATCTTCTTAGGTCTTCTTTAATTATTTTTCTTTAGTGTTCTTTAGTTTTCATTGTAGAGATCCTTCACATCCTTAGATTTATTCCTACGTATTTTATATTTTTATGGTTATTTTGACACTGATTTATTTAAGAGTGTCTATCTAAATGTTTTCTTTACATCATTTCTCCAGAGCATAGAATAAGATCTGACAATTCCAGAAACTCAAGAAAATTAAATCCCTAGGTTTTGTTACTAATAATGATAAAACCTAATACCTCAAGAGAGTAACGTAACCCCTCTCCTACCCATGTTTTCTCTAACATTAGGGAGTTGAACAATGAAGAACTGTCAAATAGCAGTCAAAGGAGAGCTTATTAGTCAAAACAGATCAACACAAAATATACTACCCAAAGCCTGCTGAGTCATGCTCTTAGAGATAGAATAATAGTTTAAAAAATAAGAACCATTATAAAATGAACCCCCAAAACTCTAAGGAGCATTCAGATTTGGGAAGCACTGTTTATTGGTAACTTCACATTTCCCTCCCGACTTTCCTATTTAGAGATCTGACTCAAGTGCAATTAATTTTAAATCTCTGATAGGCTGATTGAGATCATTGGTTGGGGTAGGTGAACCTGCTACACAAGTATACCATACAAAATGCTCTGAGCAGAATAGGATCTGTGCACAAGAAATCTGTGTTCTAGGGACTAACTTCACTTCAGGGAGATGTTACAGAAATTGTCTATATACTTCAGGACCAAAAATGAATTTGAATTACATTGTAGGAAATAAATTTGAAGAAGAACTCTGATAACCCTAATCTTCTTCTCTTTCCAGGACCTTAGGTACATAGGGTCTAGCCCTTTGAATCTAGCCCTTTGAATCTATTATGTATCTTAGTCAGGCATAGGAAATTGAATACTTATCCTTTGATACCCATGATTAGCCTAATAGTCTCAACATACATGTTCAAACATTAAGCATCTGCCAGATAAAATATAAAATACTCAGTTAAATTTGGATTTCAGATGAATAACTGATGATTTTACAATAAGTGTGCCCTGAATTGTACTTATCTGGATATTCCAGCATTATTTTATATATATATAATATTTCAACTGCTTACAACTTTGCCCTTTTTTTGTCTGTAAGGATCTTATAGTATCTATGAAAAACTAAACACATAAAACAATTATTAAAAATTTATACCAAAAATCCTAATGCCAAATTAATAAAACAGAAAACAAAACTAATATGATGAGGCCATTCTTCACTAATCAAATTGACCAAAAAAATGATGATGATACTAGTTTTGATGCAAGCCATCTCGTACAATGAGAGGTAAAATTGTTACATTTCTAAATAACATTTGTTAGTGGTATTAAAATAATGAAAATCTGAATGTTTTGTCTAAAAGTTTAGGCTAAGGAAATAAAGATGTTTACAAAAGTTACATATCACAGGATTTGTACAGTACTCATTCACAATTATGCAAAAGGAATTTTAAAACAAAAAAATGAGTTGATTTATCTCTAGAAATCATATTGAAAAAGAATATATGAAATTTTTTCATATTATTTGATTTTGTTAAAAGAATCAACAGTATAATCTCAAATTTGTTATTTAAATAAAATATTTTATTTTTTTATTTTATTTTATTTATTTATTTTTGAGAGAGAGAGAGAGAGAGAGAGAGAATTCTTGGCAGACGCAACATCTTTGTTTGTATGTGGTGCTGAGGATCGAACCCGGGCCGCAAGCATGCCAGGCAAGTGCACTACCGCTTGAGCCACATCCCCTGCCCCAATAAAATATTTTATAAAATGACTATAAATGTAACTATAAAATACACTAAATAGTAAAAATTATTTCTATTTTTTATTAGTTATTTAAGTTATAAATGGCAGTAGAATCCCTTTTGATATAAATATAAAAGCATGGACTATATTTTGTTCAAATTCAGTCACCAGTACCTTGCTTCCCCTCCCCTTGCCTCTTCCCATCCCCTCCTCCCTTTCCTCAACTCTACTGATATTTCTGAGATTTACCTAGAGTTATTTTTTTTAACTAAATTCTTGTGGATATACATGATGGTGAAATTCACTTTGGTATATTAATAAATGTACACAGGAAAGTTATGTCAGGTTAATTCTACTGTCTTTCCTTTTTCCCACCCCTCCTTCCTGTTCTTCATTCCTGATTGTCTACTACACTGAACTTCTATTCTTTCATTACCCCCCACCTCTTATTTGGGATTCAAATCCACATATCAGAGAAAACACTTAAAATTGTTTTTCTGGGATTGGCTTATTTCACTTAGCATGATTGTCTCCAGATCCATCCATTTTCTAGAAAAGCCAAAAAGACATTCTTCTTAATGGCTAATATTCTATTGTGTATATATACCACATTTTCTTTATCCATTTACTTGTTGAAGTGCATTTAGGATGGCTATGTAGTTTTCTATTGTGTATTGGGCTACTGTAAACATTGATGTGGCTGCATCACTATAGTATGCTGATTTTAAGTCCTTTGGGTATATACTGAGGAGTGGGATAACTGGGTCAAATGATGGGTCTCTTCCTAATTTTTTGAAGAATCTCCATATTGCTTTCTAGAGCAGTTACACCAATTTGCAATCCCACCAACAATGTATAAGTATGCCTTTTCCCCCACATCTTCGCCAATATTTTTGTTATTTGTATTCCCAATAATTGCCATTCTGATTGGAGTAAGATGAAATCAGTATAGTTTTAATTTGCATTTCTCTAATTGCTAAAGATGTTGAACATTGTTTTATATATTTGTTGACTGTTTTTATTTCTTCTTTTCAGATGTGACTGTTTAGTTCCTTTGCCCATTTGTTGATTGGGTTATTATTACTTTTGGGGGGGATGTTAAGATTTTTGAATTCTTTGTATATCTTGGATATTAAAGTCCTAATTGAGGAGCAGGTAGCAAAGATTTTTTTCCCCATTTTGTAGGCTCTCCCTTCATGCTCATGTTTCCTTTGCTGTGAAGAAGGTTTTTAATTTGATGCCATCTCATTTATTGATTTTTTATTTTATTCTTGTGCTTTAGGAGTTTAGGTAAGGAAGTCAGTTCTTGAGATGACATGTTGGAATGGTGGGAATTCTTCTAGGAAGTATAGAGTTTCTGGTACAATTCCTAGGTATTTGGCCCACTTTTAGTAGAGTTTTGTGCAGGGTATAGAATAGAGGTTAAATTTCATTCTGCTATATATGGATTTCCAGTTTTCCCAGCACCATTATCTGAAGAAACTGTCTTTTCTAATATGAGATCACTGTATTTATATTAATTTATATCTGCACCTTCTAATGTATTCCATTGGTCTTCAAAACTGCTTTTGTGCCAATACAACATTGTTTTTCTTAACTGTATCTTTGTAGTATAATTTTAGGTCCAGTATTGTGATGTATCTTGATTCACTTTTCTTGCTGAGGATTGCTTTGGCTTTTCTGTTCCTCTTATTTTTCCAAATGAATTTTATGACTTCTTTGTCTATTTCTATAAAGAAAGTCATCAGAACTTTAATACGACGAATTGCATTAAATCTGTATAAAGCTCTTGGTAGTATAACCAGAAGTAATACTTTTAATTTAATTCTCCCCATCCAGAGCATGAGAGATTTTTCCATATTCTAAGGTATTTTTGAATTTCTTTCTTTAATGTTCTATAGATTTCATTGCAGATGTCCTTCATCTCTTTAGTTAGATTGATTTCTCTCTCTCTCTCTCTCTCTCTCTCTCTCTCTCTCTCTCTCTCTGTGTGTGTGTGTGTGTGTGTGTGTGTGTGTGTGTGTGTGTGTGTTATTTTGGAGGCTATTGTATTGGAGTATAAGAACATGACTGATTTGTTGGTCTTGATTTTGTATCCTTCTATTTAATGAATACATTTATGAGTTCTAGATTTTTTTCCCAAACTTATTCTATGGAGCTAGTATCACCCTGATACCAAAATGAGAAAAAGATACATCAAGGAAAGACAATTTCAAACCAGTATCCCTGATAAATATTAAAACAAAGATTCTTTAAAAAATACTGGTAAATTACATTAAAAACATATTAAAAGGATAGTGCACCATGATCAAATGAGGATCATCCCAATGATGCAAGATTGATTCAATATACAGAAATCAATAAATGTAACTTATCACCTCAATAAACTTAAAGGCAAGAATCACATGATTATCTCAACAAATACTGATAAAGCATTTTACAAGATACAGTATTCATTCATGTTCAAAACAAAAGAAAAACTAGGGATAGTAGGAATATACATTGCCATTGTAAGAGCTATATATGCTAAACCAAAAGCCAACATCATTGTAAGAAAAACTGACAGCATTTCCTTTTCCGTTTCTTGGAATAATTTGAGGAGGATTGGCATTACTTCATTGAAGTTCTGGTAGACACCTGCTGAGAATCTGTTTGATCTTGGGATTTTATCATTGTCTTTTAATGGCTCCTTGAATTTCATTGCTTGAAATTAAATTTTCTATGTTCTGAGCTTTTATTATTAGGCTTTTGATGGTTCCTTCAATTTCATTGCTTAAAATTAATTGATTTAAAAAATTTCTATGTCCTCTTGATTCAATTTGGGAAGGTCATTTTTCTCTAGCAGTTTGTGTATGTTTTTATCTTTTTCTATTTTATTGAAGTATTAATTTTCAAAATAGATTCTGATTATTGTCTGTATTTCAGTAGCTTTTGTGCTAGTATTTCCTTTTTCATTTCTGATTTTAGTAATTTGAATTTTTTCCCTCTTTCTTTTCTTTAGATTGGCTAAGGGTTAATCAATGTTGTTTATCCTTTAAAAAAAAAAACAACTTTTTGTTTCATCAATCTTTTGACTTTTTTTTTTATTTCAGTTTCATTGACTTTAGCTCTGATTTTCATTATTTCCTATCTTCTCCTAATTTGGGTGTTGGTTTGTTCTTTTTATATGGCCTTGAGGTGTACTGTTAGAATATTTTTATCTTTCTCCTTTTAATGCACGAGCTCAATGCTATATGTTTTCCTCTTAGAACCATCTTCATACCGTCCCAGGGATTTGATATGTTTTATCACTCTTCTCATTTACCTCGAAGTATTTTTTTTAAATTTCTCTTCTGATTTCATCTGTTATCCATTTATTGTTCAAAAGTATTTTATTTAGTTTCTAGATGTTAGAAAAATTTCTTTTTAACTTATCATTGATTTCTAATTTCATTCCATTATGATCTAATACAATGCAAGGTATTAGCTCTATTTTTTATTTTGTATTTGTTAAGATCTTATTTGTGGCCTAAAAAATATGGCCTCTTTTAGATAATCTTTGATGTGCTGCTGAGAAGAAAGTAAATCCAGTCATTGATAGATCAAATAGTCTTTAGATGTCAGTTAAGTCCAAATTATTGTTTGTTTTATTGCGTTTTTATTTAGACTTTTTTCTGGAGGTCCTCTCTAGCTACTCCGCTTCTCTTGTTCACAGTGAAGGGAGAGGTTGAGGGCAGCTTCAGTGATTTATGGATAGTAGTGGTCCTGTGGTGAGATTATCATGCAGTAAAATAGTACACTGGGACATTCAGCAGGAAGCAGTTTTTATCATTGCCAACAGTGGCCCAGTGGGTTGATATCCAAAGGCTGAACCTCAAACATATTGAGGCATTGCCTTATATACTTCTTGCAAACTCTTTTTCTCCCCGTCTTTTTCTCCATTATTCTGATCAGGTATTCTTATCCTATAGAGTTACAACAAAGTTGTGAAAACGTCATACATTACTGAGTTATGACAGAGTCACGATAGATTTATGGCAGAGTTGGCATGCACACTGAGTGTGCCACATTGTCTTTTCTTTTTTTCTAGGAGAGGCCCTATCACAGTCCTTCTAGAAGTTCTTTCTGGCTGAACTTTTAAGAGGTCCCATTGTAGGGGACTTTCCTCTGGTTTAATTTGCAGCTTTCTGGACATGGGAAGACATTGTGCTGATTTAGGAAGGTGACTGGTAGGCTGATGGCTTCAGAAGGTGGCTGTAGAATCCTGGCTCAGCTTTCTTTTCACACTTTAGTTTTAAGCTGTTGGCACTGTTTGAGGAAGATTCCTGTCACCATAGTACTTCAAGTTTCATCTGTCTTTCCAAAATTTTTTTTTTTTTTTGGTACTGGGGATTTAAATCTATGATGCTTAAGCACTGAGCTACATCCCCACCCCTTTTTAAAAGTTTTCTTTTCTTTTCTTTTCTTTTGAAGATAAGGTCTTGCTAAGTAGCTTGCAGCCCTGTTAATTTCATGAGGCTCTCTTTGAACATGTGATCCTTCTGCTTCAGTCTCCCAAGCTGCTGGGATTATAGGCAAATTCTTCTACACTTTGCTTCAATCATTTTTAAGGGAGTGAGCTTGAGAGAATGTCCCTGCACCACTTTTTCTGATTCCCCTCCCCATTTTTATCCACCATTTCTTCTTTTGGAGGAGGGTGGTTTAGGGTACTCAACATATGTTTTCTGCTCTGGTATCCTATCTTCCAGTGTCTTTGGGTTTCAGACAATGTAATATTGAGTTTTAGAGCATTTATTTCATCACTTACCTCTCAAATCTGCCTTTTCTTTGTTGCCTCCTTTCTGTGATGTGAGGAGATTGGGACTGCTGACTAACTCACTTCTGCCATACTCCTCCCACTGTTCAGCCTCAGCAATTTAGCAAGATTCTAAGAAACTTAGCAAGAACATTGGGTACCATAGAATCATTTTTTCACTGCCAGAGCACAACTTCAATTTTTAAGGCTTTCTTTGAAAAGTATTCTGCCATGGAAAAGAATTATGTGCTGATAATATAATTATTAGAAGGAACATGAAGAAACTTGGAATGGAACAAATACTTTTCTCCAAAGCAATTTCTATGAAGTATAACTGAAAATTACACATTTAAGGAATTCAATTAGCAGTATTTGTTTTGATCAGTATTAAACAAAAAAAATCTTTCAATATATTCCAAGATTTTAATATAAAAAGTTATGATCTTTTAACTGTGATACATCAAATTCACATTTAACTCTAAATTCCAATAGTAATTCTTCAAAATCCTCAACTGAGATTATGAAAACAACAAAATGTCTATGCCATGTGGTTATATTTTATAATAAGCTTGATGGTAAAAATTACTGGAATTGTCAACTATATAAGATAATCATATATTCTAATTCGTTATATAGTCTTGAAAGAAAGGTAATGAGAACAGCTGTTATATGAGTTTTACTTTTCTCTCAAGAAAAGGTGGTTTCTATTGAAATCAGAGCAAAAACATCCAATGTTGAATGTCAACATTTCTTTTATTTTTCTATTTGACCAAGTGTTATGATTTAAACGTGGTGTCCCCTAAATGTTCACATGTGAGACATTGCAGGAAGGTTTAGAGGAACATTGATTGTGTTATATCCCTAACCCAATCAGTGACTTAACACCTAATGGGATTAACTAAGTGTTAACTGGAGGCAAGTGGGATATGGTTGGACTATGTGGTTCATTGGGAGCGAAATTGTGGGGTATATATTTTGTATCTAGAGAGTTGAGTATCTCTCTCTGCTTTTTGATCATCAAGTGAGCTGGTTCTCTCTGCCACAGTCTTCTACCATGATGTTCTGCCCCTCCCTAAATGCCAGAGATATGGAGCCTGTGGTCTATGAATTGAGACTTCTGAAGCTGTGAGCCTTTAAGTTTTTTATCCTCTACCATCTTTTTGGGTCTTTTAGTCACAGCAGTGAAAAATCTGACTAAACCAAGTATTCAAAATATTAGCTAAGTATTTTACTGAAAATGAGAAAATGGTTGCTTTTTTAGTCTATCATTTTCATGTATGTGACAACATTTGGAAGTCTTGCCACAAAATCAGGCCAAATTCATTTTCACTATCAAGGTTATCCCTGCTGGGTGTTTGCACATACCTGGATTTTACTACCACACAGGGAGATAATCTACATTCTCCAGGAAATCCAGAAAAGGAAAAACAATACACTGTTCCAAATTTTCTTATCATAAATGAGCTTAGTTCCTTACAACCAGAAGATTAGGACAAATATTTTTTTTTACAAAGTCCTTTATTTTTTAAAATGATTTACTTATTAGGAATTTGGCAGTAGATCAACATGTTAATTCAATTGAAAAAAATAAATAAAGCATTTTACCAGAATTTACTTAATAAAAATCAATACACTTTGCTTATTTGCCAGTTGTTTTCTCCTTAAGTTGCCCCAGGAAACTAATTTGTAGTGTGATAATATAGTAAACTATCCAATCTATACTACTAGGACATTTGAAATTGCTATTTTTTAAAAACTCAGTATTAGCTTTGCAAGTTCTAGTGCTAATTATGTGGGTCTCTGCCACCATGAGAAATGCCAATCATGTTGGTTTTTACTTAAGTGCCTCATCCCATTCACCTACTGCCACAGTCTTTTCAGCATGCCTAGGATACAAAGTTGGTAAAAACCAGTTCCAGGTTGAAGGCTTTTGCAGTTCATCAGTCCATTATTTGTTTCATTTTTATCAGTTGTTTCCCTTTACTTATAATAATAATTATAAATTATTACTTCAAGTAATAATTTATACTTTCCCTTTTACTCCAAGAAAAGGGAAACATGGTACCCTTACAACATCTACCTGGAATGTTTGAGAAATAAAATCATATTTCAGAATATATATTTCAATACATATATATATATAAATATTGTTTTCTATATGTATTTTATATGTATATAAAATACATATAGAAAACAAATGAAACTAAAGTGGCTACTACCGATCCAACATAATTGTATGAATTCTTATAAACTTATAATTTCCACAAGTATGTAAACATCGATTCTCATGCTTAATGATAAATCATGCTAACAAATTTTTCCTCTAAGAAATATTATGGTTAATCCTTGATTATATTTTTACTTAAACATAAACATAGGATTTTTTTATGCATTATTCTTTTTATTCATAATTTCCCTGAACTGACACATACCATTAAAATATCAATCTTAAACAATTACACATGTAGAAATTTTTTCTGAGATAGGATTTAGAGTTGATGACTTAGAATGAGCTATGTTCATTTATTTTTTGACTATTTGTTAAAATCCATTCTGTAAAGTATATTCTTCTGATTATTTTTATTTAATTAGATGCTAAATAGTAACTATTGCTCTCAAAATGTATAACTTAAGAATCACATTAAAGGTTATACTACATAATAAGAATGATACAATTCAGTCTGATTTTTATGTAAATATTAAAACATTATGTCTGAAGTGATCATGGTTAAACTAATAACTAAGGGAGATATATTGTTTAGGTAATTATTAAGTGATAGCTGAAACTTGGGAATTAAATATTTTGGGGGAATGCTAGAGATTGAGTCCATGGCCTAGCTCATACTAGAGCATGTGCTCTACCTGGGAGCTATATCAACAGCCTTAATTTAAATCTTTAAAAATATCTTCAGGGCATATAATGTATACATTTGATAGCTTTGAGGAACATCATTGAAACTTAGACAAATAAGTTGTTATTGAATAATTTGTTTGTTAAATTTACTGATTATCTACTATGAGTCAGGCACTGACTGTTGAGTGCTAGGGTTTCCAGAATACAAGAATAAAGGTCATTTAAAAGATTGTTGTGATTATTTAGGTAACAGGTGAATCATCAGAGAAACTCTTGACTAGTGCTTGAGTAATGGGCTATATTTTCTCCACAACATACATGTGCTGAATTCAGAATGGAAGGCAATGATAGTTTTCTATGTTGGAGGAGACAAAAAATACAGACTTGATTTACAAGTATTTTGTGTTCATAGTTCATGAGCTTCTTAAATACTTTCAGTATTTTAAACAATACCTCCATCAAGATATACAAAATTTCCATCCCAGAAACTTCTCTCTAGTCATTGTCAGTGATCATCACTAGTCACCTCAAACATAGGAAACTACCATTGGCTTCCACTCTTAACTCTATCCCTGAACTTGAACAGAATCATAGTATATGTACTCCTTCATATTTGACTTACTAGCCCTACATTGTTTTCGAGCTTCATCCATGTTATTATTTAAAACAGTAGATGATCCCTTTAATGTCTGATTCATTTATTCATTTGCCTGATGACAAACATCTCCAATAGAGTTTAGAGCTATATGGATAAAACTCCTATGAAGTTTGAGTACAGGACTTTGTTGTATATAAGACATATGTTTATTTTCATTTCTCTTGGAATGCAATGGCAGTGTCAGAGTAGACACATGTTCAGCTCTTTGAAAATGATGACATATTTTTTTTCAAATTCCTTGTAGAACGTTTGCATATCACAAGGTTTTCGACAGCTATACCTCCTTATTAAAATGTAGTATTCATGGGCTGTGGCTATGGCTCAGCAGTAGCACACTTACCTGGCATGTGTGAGGCAGGCACTGGGTTCAATTCTCAGCACCACATATAAATAAGTAAAATAAAGATCTATCAACAACTAAAAAAATTTTTTTTAAAGATTTAAAATGTAGTATTCAACCTTTTAAAATGTTTTCTATTTGTTGAGTATTGGCATCTCTTTGTGGTTTTATTTTGCATTTCCTGAAAGTCTGAGGATGTGGAGAATATCTTATTTGCTTTTAGACATTCATATATATTCCGTTGGAAAACATCACTTAGTCCTTTGTGCATACTTATTGGATTGTTTCTTTTTCACTATTGATTTATAAAAATTGTTCGATATTGTAGACACGAGTCCTGTGTCAGTGGTCAGTATTACAAACTTTTTCTCCCAGGCACTGCCCTGCCCTGCCCTGCCCTGCATTTTTAATTATTATATTTGATAAAGTAAGAGACATTATGTGTTTTTCATGCTCACTTTAGATTTATTTTTTAGTAAATTTATTTAGAAATAATTTTATCTCTATATAAAACTATAAAGATTGCATACACAGTTTCTAGATAACCCTCATCTAGTGAGACATTAATCTTAATGACTTAGTGAGGACTGATAATTCCTCCTAAGACACCTTTGTCAACCCAAGGTCACAGAGTGTGCATTAGACTTTATTCGATAATAATTAATGTATTAGTATTTTTATTTAAATTCATGATTTGTCCTGAATTAATTTTATCATATGGCTCCTTTTTCCATGCATTTACTCTATTGTTTCAGTGTCATCAATTAATATCTCCAAATATAACTGAATCTGTGTATTTTCTTTTAGTTCTATTCATTTGCATGATGCATTTTGATGTTTACACTCCTGGTATTACAATATATTCTTGGTGGATATACTCTTTAATTGTTAATAAAAAAAATTGTGGATAAAGGTTTTATCACTGCTAATTTTCCCTATTTTGAAGTCTACATTGTCAGTATTAACTGAGCACTAAGCTTTCCTTTGGTTGCTGTTTGTAAGATATATTTTCCCAAACTCTTCACTTATCAAAGGTTTTTAGGCTTATTGTAAACCTAATGATATTGGGCCCAATTTTTTAAAATTAAATTAAATATATTTTTACTTGATACATAAAGACCTAAAAACCGTACAGATTAATAATGTACCCTATCATGTTGGGATCTCATTTTTGTATTCAATCTGATATGATCTGCTTTTTAATGAGTGTTTATCATTTTTTGCATCATTAGTTTTCAAAAAGTCTTATTTGTTTTGTATTTAAAAAACTCTTAATTTTTTCTTTTGACTTTTCTTTTTTCACCATTTTTTGCACTGTCTTCCCAATGATTGTTTAGGAGAGAAAAATTGTATCTATTACTGTAAAATGTTGTGCCTCTTCTGCTATTCCTTTAGTATGAGTGGTTTAATCAATAGTTAGGTGAAGTTTGGGGTAAGTTGTTGTAATTGCTATTTTTGATATAACACTGACTTCAAATTGCCCCAGTGGTGGATTTCTGATTCATTCGACTTGGTGTGAGGTCAGGAGTGTTCATTTATTTTTCAGGGTCCTCTTTCATCCTGCAACTTTCTCCAAGTCGCTGCTTTACCACAAGGGACATCCGTCTCTGTCTTGGCCATTCCTCTAGCAAGCGATTCATGTTGGATGTGCTTTTGTGAAAAGCTGGTAGTGTCTCCTTCCACATCAGTCTTAGGTATGTCCATCATACTTGAGCCCCAGAAATAGGGCGTTTCCAGCATTTCTGTCCCCTTCCCTCATGGAAATCCAGTTTTGTCTTCTATCTATGACGGATCAAAGTTGGGAGGAAGATTTCACCCCCTACTTCAGTGGCAGTAAACATCTCCTCTTTGCTTTCCTCTTCTTTGCTTCAGAGCAGTATCCCTGCCCCTCAGTCATGGTGGACAACTTCCACTTCTCTCTTCCTTCAGTGGCAACCAGCCTGCTCTCGGCCTGGGACAAGGAACACAAGGAGGGTGACTTTATATGTTTGTTTTTGATTTTTGCTTCTTCCTAAGTGGGGAATAGTTTGTACTTCATATGAGAGTTCAGAAGAAAGTCATTCCCATGCCTCTCCTTCATCATAGCAGATAATCACTGTCTGGCTCCTCTCTTGAAGGCAATGTCTTATGTCAGTGACTCAGCCTTCAGTTTTCACTGGTGCATTCAGGAAATGCCAAAGAAGTGCTAGCAAGTCAGCATATTCCTGTGGTGCCTGATCTGGCACATTAGCCAACATTCAGAGCTTAAACACTCATTTTTTTCAGACACCTTCTCCTACCCATCTTTAAGTTTGTTTTGTATCTCTCTGTTCTTGTACAGATGAAATAATGTGTGTGTCTCATCTCTTATCAAAGGGGCTCGTCATCTTTTTGAGTGATATTCAATCTGTTTTGCTTATGACTGAAATTTTCTGATGAGTTCACCAAAGTGTTAAGACTGTGTATTATGTCTTATTTTTTTTCTTGTTAAAGACAGAACATAATTATTTTGTTTTTTTTAGATATCCTAAACTGATGCAAAATCATATAAATAAATCTTACTTCATTTTCAATTTGTGTAGTATTTCAATAAGATTAATTTTTTATTGAACCTGTATCTAGTAACCCTTCTAAA
This sequence comes from Ictidomys tridecemlineatus, assembly GCF_052094955.1. Lineage (NCBI taxonomy): Eukaryota > Metazoa > Chordata > Mammalia > Rodentia > Sciuridae > Ictidomys > Ictidomys tridecemlineatus. Next base: position 57,763,455 of record NC_135487.1, read on the forward strand.
TCTTATGAAATCTAGGTTATTGTCCTTCTTTCAAGAATGGCAGGTTTGTGTTTTAATAAATCTAGAATATTTTCACATTTAATTTTTCAAATATTTCTGCCTCTGGGACTTGTTAATCTCTTTTTCAATCTTTATTTGTGCTTCAGTTTAGATATTTCTGAAGAATTTCATCTTGATTTTATAAAATATGATCATTTCTTCGATTCCGGTATGACGTTTTTTAGTTCTACATTTTAAAATTTATGTCTCTCTCTAATTTACTCTTCTATAAATTCCTAAAATACTTAACATGTTTTAAAAGTTTTCTTCTGAATTCTAGATAGGGCAGAGGGGTGGGAGGGGAAGGAAGGGCACATGGGTAATGAATGATGGTTGAATGTGATGATCATTATTATCCAAGTACATATATGAAGACACAAATTGGTGTTAGTATATTATGTATGCAATCAGAGATAGGAAAAATTGAGCTCTATATATGTAAAAAGAATTGTAATGCATTCCACTGTTATAAATAAAAAAATATAAAGTTTTCTCCTCTTAATTGTAACACATGTATAATCCTAATGAGTCTGCTTCTATTAACTATACTTTTCTCTAGGTTTATACACAAAGGACTTAAAATCAGCACACTACAATGAGGCAGCCATATCAGTGTTTATAGCAGCTCACCTCACAATAGTTAAACTATGGAACCAAACTAGGTGTCCTTTAACAGATGAATGGATAAAGAAAATGTGGTATATATACACAATGGAATATTACTCAGCCTCAAAGAATGAAATTATGGCATCTGTAGGTAAATAGACAGAACTGGGGAATATCATGATAAGTGAACTATGCCAATCCCAAAAAACCAAACGCTGAATGTTTTCTCTGATATGTGGATGCTAATTCATAATAAGGGTTGGCGGGGCTAGAGAAGAATAGAGGTAATTTGGATTTTGCAGAAAGGAGGGAAGGGGGACATAGGAATAGGAAGGTTAATAGAATGAATAGGACATTATTATCCTATGTGCAAATATGAATACATGACCCATGTAATTTCACATCATGTACAACTAGAAGAATGAGAATTTATACTCCATTTATACGTCAAAATACATTCTACTGTCATGTATAGCTAATTAGCACAAAAAAAGAGTATTATTTTCTCTACACTCTGTTTCCTAAATTCTCCTGTTATTTCCTAGGACTATTATATAGTGAGTATTGTGAGCGAAATATTGTAGAAATAGGATTTTGTCATCTTTCTTTAATAAACATCAAATTTTGTTTCAGCAGGTTATAATTGGCAGTTACTGTCAGATCACCTTTATGTTCTGGAGTTTGGTTTCAGGTTTTTTAAAGTCATATTTATTTTGTTTCTACCTTTAGCCCCAGAATATAGAACATATTATTGTTAGTGATTTCTTACTAAATTTTGTTGCATCTGAAATTTCTTTGGAAGTCCATGGTTCTACCATATTCTCTGACTTAGACTACTTGAGCTCTATTCTTTATTTTCATGTATGGGTAGCTTATGCATTTTCTTCTCAACTTTTTAATCTTAAACATTTTACTTACATCTTTATTCCTTGTGGACTCTCTTGGCGAGTATGCAGTTGAATGGTTAGCAAGATACCTGCAAGGAGACTTCAGATTCTTCAGTTTCTTCATTTGTTAGATTTCCCCATCCAATTTCAAGCATTCTAATGGCCTCAAATTAGAAATTTGTCTACTTAATGGTGTTGCACTGGTGGGGCTTTTGTTCTTTCATTGTGCATCTCACCCCACAAACAGAATGGAGAGGTGATTAGTTCCTTTGTTTCAATTTCCTCTTTTTCACTCCATTAGTGAGGAAAGTATTTCTGCCTTAGGGTAATGGCATTAATTGAACATATGATACCCAGCATGAATAGATGAGATTTACAACAGTTTATTAGTCATATATACATTAATGAGAAAAGGACACTGCAAGCCATGCAGGACCACCTGAGGATTGCACTCAGGAGCAGAATTAACTATAAGAGTCTCTGGGAGACAGGTGGTTTTGTATCATCATGAGGATGAAGTGAACACGCCTTCCAAAGGAAAAATGTGATTGGCTTCTTGCAGAGTGGCAGGACCCCCAAACCTGCTGTTCAGCTATGAGAAAGACCTGTGCCTGTTATCTTTCTTAAAAGTCCTGGTTTGCTTAGGAGACCTTATAATTCAGAGCAAAGTTGAGAGTGAAACTTATGGGGAGACCATCTGTGGCCCTTCTAATTTTGTGATAGACAGAGGCAGCTTATAGCATTGGAACTTAATTTTAGGCCTCAAACTATGTACTTGAAGCAGAAAAGTCAGTTAAATATGAATCTTATATGGAAAGAGTTATTCAAAATGTGATTCATTGTTTTCAGAGGTTGCATACCTTTTAGATTCTACCAAGTCAGGGTCAATTTACAGGGTGTTCAAGTGCGTTTTAATTTACATTTGGCTAAAAAATTCCAATTGTTTTGGGAGGATGTTTTTTTCCTCTCCAACCTTTGTAAAAAGATTTTTGTGTCATTGATTTTTATTTCTCAATATTTAATATGAAAATATGCAAAAGTATAAAAATCAGAAAAATCACACAGGAAGCACCTAGTTTTTTGCAGCTAATATTTTGCCATATTTGCTTCATCTACAACCATTTATCTGTCCCTCTTTGTATCTATCCATCAATCTTTCTTTATACATTCAGTGTAAGTACACTTCACACTTATGAACATGTCTTGAAAGTAATTCAATAGTATTAGCTGCAAAACTGGATGTAAGATGTGCAAAAACACTGAAGTCACGGTGACACTGTAGATTTTGACATAACAATCTGGAAGGATGGAGTAATATTAACCCAAAGAGAAGCATTTTTACATGTGGGAATATAAGAAGCATGGTACTTGAAGTGTTTAATTTTACAATCCAGTTTAGACAACTATGAGTTCTTTGGCTACAGATACTAATAAGTTTTTCTAAAGATGAGGTTTAAAACTACGTATTCATGATTAACTTGCCTTTCCGTGTTCTATCTTCAGCCTAAGCACAGAGTCTATCTACATTTGTTGGATGAATCAATAATTTAATTGGTAGAAAAATATATGCGAACCTATTGCCTTGAAAAATGTGTTAATTTGAAATCATTGTGGATTTTCATGGGAGAATATTTCATCAGTGTAGAAAAGTAATCTCAATTTTTTTATTACTATGATTTAGATAGGTATCTTCCAAAGGCTCATGTGTTACAAACTTGGTACGCAGTCTATGGCACTACTGCAAGGTGGCAAAGACCTTTAAAGGTGGGTTTTAGGTCATATGGTGCATACTCTAAGAAGGATTGTGGAATGCTGATCTCCTTCTTTCTCCTACTTCCAGACCTCCAGGAACTGAACAGTTTTCTCTACCATGTGCTCCTGCTGTAGTGTAATGCCTTGTGCAGTGTCAAAAGCAATAGTGCCAACCAACTGTGGATTGAAACCTCCAAAATTATGAGCCAAAGCAAACCTTTTGTCTTTTTAAGTTGACTATATCAGGTATTTTATTATAATAATAGCTGACTAAAGCAGTTATGATCTGTTTCAATTACTTTCAAGGATTTCTATTGATATAAAAATTTGTTTTTTGATAAATATGTCTCCTTGTATTTAGAAAAGATGAATACATTTGATAATGTTATTTGATAGTATTTTTTTCTATTATGAAGTATGAGTCAAAATGTTAATTATTTATTTGTATCAGTAATTATGTTTGCAAGCTCCTATTTATTTATGATATGTAAATTCTAATATGGATTAGTGTCCATTTACAGAATTCTACATAAATAAGTCAATAGTTTATTTGTTTTCATTTCATAATTAGATTTTCTCTTTGTCTTCTTCTAGCATGTGTGTAAATAACAATATACTTTGTGGTAAATAATTATTCAGATGAGACCAAAGGTGAGCAACTACATTATAAAACATCTTGTATTAATTTCCATATGTAAATTTGCATATTACAAATATAGAACATTGTATGAGGTCAATTTTTCTACTTAACCTTAGAGGATAAATTTGACCTAAGTTTGACTTTGCTTTTTTATAAAGTCTGCTGTCTAATGGCTTATTATAAGTAATGCCTTGAGTAATATAGTAATATTGCCAGGCTTTTTTTAAAAGTCACAAGAAATTCTTATTTTGGCATTGTAATTAACATTTTATTATTAATGCAATAACTGGAAAATACTACTGTAATTGTTAGCTGTATTGGTATTTTTGACAGCTCTCCTGATTTTGTACTCAAGAGAAAAATAACACCTCATGTTTTCCCCTTTGCATAATTAATAGACAGTGTCATTCATCATATTTTGACTGGTAGTGTATGATGAGGTCAAAAAAATCAGTCAATATTCTTATTCTTTGATAATGTCTGAACCTGACATCAAAAAGTTCTCAATAAGAGGATGAAATTTGACAGTGATGTATTTTTTTTATATTCAGACTTTATAAAAACTTTCATTATAAAACTTTTTTTAAACTCTACCATAGTAATTGTTTTTGGTATGATAATTTTAAATATATTTAAAATGATAATCTTAGTGGGAATCATTCTGTTCCTTGATTTCCAGTCATTTCTTCAAATACATTGCAATATTGACAGTCATCAGGGCTATTTTTTTCAGACCCTTTAACACATTTCAATGTCAGAATATGTTTTGCTTTGGCTGACTGTCCCTGTACTACAAAAGCTTTCGAAAGACAGGTTTGCCTGTCTCGGAGGAATTCTAAAGACCTGGAACATCTTCTACCTGTCAGTTTTTGTCTATAATTTAGATTCTTAAAAGGTGGGTGGAGATGGGCTTTTTAAACTTTTGTTTCTCAGTGGCAACTTGATTCAGAAATCTCTTCTTGCCAGTAAAATAATATGTATTTAATTGACATATACTTGACCAAGTGTGTCTCTATGTATGATAAAAGGTAAATGGACTTTCAGGGTATTCACAGTCACTTCTAGTGATAATAACAATGAAGCAGTTAGTGCAAATAACTGTCATTTCATTTTAGGAAAATTAAGGCATATTAAATTGGATCATTAGCATAATAAAAATTGATTTTATTACACATTGACTTAATATTATATCTGTTATAAGATGATACAACTTTCTGAAACAATAGTTTTATTAAAATGTATGTCAATTAATAGTCTATAACAATGATATATCATTGAATAATTATCATCTATAACAGTATTTAAGTAATCTTTAGGACATTATATATTTTTTGCTCTATGGCATAAAATAAAATATTTTAGTCTATAAATTGAATTAAGGTGACATTCTCCAAACACTGTATTGTTATAATGATGCATAAAATTTATGTATTAATTGACTTTACAGAGACATAATAAAACAAGATTTTGGTAACATTTTTCATATTTACTTTTTTAAAAAACATGCTATAAATTATGTGTGTTAATTTTAATTTTATACCTTGATTTTGCTTCTGTAACTGATCATTTTTGCATTAATTTGAGGTTTGTATAGTTCATAATAATACAAAATATGACATAGTTAGTTTTTGAGTTTTTACCCTAATCTTTTTTTTTTTTTTTTGGAGGGGATTCTGGGTATTGATCCCAGGGGGCATTTAGCCACTGAGCCTCACAAAGCCCTTTAATTAATTTATTTTTTGAGACAGGGTCTTACTAAGTTGCTTCTCTAAGTTACTGAGGCTGGCTTTGAACTTGCAATCCTTTTGCCTCAATCACCCAAACTGCTGAGATTACAGGCTACACCATTGTACCTGCAAGTTTTACCCTAATCTTAAAGAAAGAATCCAGCTCAATCAATCTAAAGAAAGAAAACACAGCAAAGGCATTTTTAAAGTTGTATTTATATTAAAGGAGAAAAATAGCTTTTTTACATGTGAAACTAGATAGAAGATTAAAATTAAGAGTACTCATTTGTGTTTCACTTTTTGATCTAATGAAAGTGGGAAAGAAAGGATTCTTAATAATACTATTCATCTCTAGAAATGTGAATTATTTCTTTTTATTACCAAAGAGATGAAAAAAAATTAAGAAGAATTACCACTGAGCTGAGATATCCCATGGAGATCAGCCAAAATGACGAACACTGTTGAAGAAACAGGAGCAATGGTACATCTGCTCTGATCTTCAAACCTATTTTTAAAAGTTCGCTAAAATAATTATTATTAGAGCAAATGATTTATCATAATGGTAATCTGAAAAAAATTGTATAAGTGAATTTATTGAGAGTCACATAATCTACAGAAAAACTTAAGGAGCTATCGTAGCCACATTTTTAAAATCTGTATGTGTGTTTCTCCCTTTTTTTCCAGGGGGCAGAAGAACTCTGTATTGAGAGATCCTCCAAACACTGTATTGTAATAAAAATATCTCAAACTGTACACTTTCACATTTTTATTTCCCATATGGAGTTGCCCTTATTGGCCCAGCATCAGAGACTTTGAGCTCTGTTTCTGTGACCTCTGGTTTCTCTCCATGTCGAAAAACACTACCTATTATTAGGTACTGGAGAGACAATGCAGTTTGCTTTTCTTTGTGACACGCCTGTTATTTGAACATCATGACAGCAGGAGGATCGCTCCAGAGAGGTGGGAAGAGAAAATCAGTTATATTGTTCTAAAGAATTCTTGCACTATGAGGACATTCAAAGCAAATTTACATATGACCATATTTTTTCTTTGTTAAATCATGTTTACTTAAAAATAATTGCAGTTTATCCAAGGCACTCTCCATTTTTTCTTGCACAGTTTATAATCAATGATCTAGGAGAAACTTCTCGTTGCTTTTACTGTGTAATGCATAGGTAACTAATGGGGAAGATTCCATGATGAAGGGTTTGGATCACTCCCTTGCACACACCTTCAACTCCCTTGCCCGTCTTCTAATTTTACTGTGCATCACCAGCTTCCTTTCTTGTATTTATATCCTACTCTACTGCATTTGACCCAGATTTAATGCTCTCACAGTCCCATGCTGTTTCTCTATTCATTTGGCTCAGGGATAATACACCCTTAGTATTTCTCTTCCATTCCACTGGCTCTTTGGTAAGTCTACCTTTGATGCTCTTTCTCTACTTCCATAATCTCTGAATATTGGAATGCCAAAGTGCTCAAGATTTTTACCTACTTATTTTCTTACCTGTATACCCTCACTGCCTTTATATTCATAGTCACTTTTAATCTCTAAACATAATCTATGTAATAAAGATTCCCAAATGTGTATTCCCATTTGTGTTCTGAACACTAGATCTGTGTGGTCCAAGAATTTCTATGATATTCATGTTGTATATTTGCAGTCTCCCTTAGTGCCTATTAACTTTTTTAAAAAGTTACTAATGAAAAGTTTTACAAACAAGGTAAATACACAATGGTCTGAGGTCGCTGCATTAGGAAACCACATTGATATATATGGACCCTAGGCTTTAGGAAGAATATTGAACTGACTTTCTAGCTGGAGAAACTTTCTAGCTTGTAGCAACTAGGCACATATGATTATTATACAAGTGAAATATGCATCGATAGGGAAAGGAGAAATTGAACTCTTTATTTATTTAATTTCAATTAGAATTTTCACTGGCTAGTGGTTATGGTTTTAGACAATATATAGTTGTACACTCATTATTTCTAACTAATAATTCAACCTAATCTCTTGAATGCCTATTATACAACATAAAACTACCAATGCTTCTCTCTATCTCAGCCGTATATAATCAGAGAAATTATCATTTTTATTTAAAAATTACATCCAGAATCTGACCATTAAAACCATCTCAACTGTGACCACCCTTGAAAAAGATGACAATAGCTTTATTTTACTTCATTTGAGATTATTACAATAGGCAGATCATTGCTGTCCCGCTTCTATCTGAACTGCATGCTGTATTTCTTACCAGACTACAAACAATCTCAGTGCTCTGGTCAGAAGTGTTAAATGGTTTCCCATCTCACCAAGTGCAAAAGTTGGGTCTTTCACAATGACCTGAGAGGTCTTAAAAGGGCTGTTCCCTTTCCTTTCCTCTCTGGTCTCAGGCCTTCTACTCACTACTTTGTGGCCTCTGGGTTTTTTTGTTTTGTTTTGTTTTGTTACACTGCTTGGCTTGAGCTTCCATGAACATATTAAAGATTCTCCAGCTAGAAAATCAGTTCAATATTCTTCCTAGAGTCTAGGGTCCATATGTATCAATGTGGTTTCCTAATGCAGCGACCTCAGACCATTGTGTATTTACCTTGTTTGTAAAGGTTTTCATTAGTGACTTTTTAAAAATGCCAAACAATGTCCCATACTTCATGTTTTTTTTTTTAATAGACCCTACGACCTCTAATGCTCTGTACACGCTATGTAATTCCAGGATTTTTTCATCATTCTCCAATCACAAGATTTGTACAAAATAGATGTTATTCCTTTTTCTCAAGTCCTTTTGTGACTCTGTGAAGTTTCCTATTCTTTGTGATTCATGTAAATAAAATGATATGTTCTGAAGCACAAGTTAGAGACTTAGTAGTATTTCTTCCTTAAATGTTAGATATAGTTCACCCAATGAAACACATCGGGGCCTGGTTACTTCTGTTTTGAAAAATTCTATTGTTTAAATATCCTTAATGGATATAGGCCTTTTCAGATTGTCTACTTTTTCTTGGGTGAGTTTTGGAAGATTATGTCTGCAAAAGATTTGTTTCATTTCATCTTGGTAATCAAATTTGTGGGCAAAGAGTTGTTGATACCATTTTTTTTGTATCATTTTTAAGAGTATAGGATCTGCATTGGTGTCCTCGTTTATTTCTGAAATTAGTCATTGTTTCTTCTCTCTTTCTTATTAATGAGGCTATATACTTTTCAATTTTATCAATCTTTTTTGTATTGTTGACTTTATTGATCTCTTCTTTTCAATTTCATTTGTTTCCTCTTTAGTTTTTTCTTATTTTTGGCTTAGTTTGCATTTAATTTATACTCCTTTTTCTAATATCTTATGTAGAAATTTATGTTATTATTGTATTTTTACCTTTTCTAAACTAAAAATTCACCTCTAAATTCAAGTTTCTTTTTTATCCCACAAATTTTAACAAGTTGTATTTTCCATACATTCATTTCAAAATATGTCTTAATTTCTCCTGAGATTTATTCTTTGATCTTGGTGACATGACCTAGAAATTTACCCACAAAAAAGTAATCATGCTATTTACTCTCCATACGTTTTGGATTATCTTTCCATGAATAATTTCTACCTTAATTCCATTTTTTATCTGATAACCTTGTATAATATTTTATGCTTTTAAATTTGTGTTTTATGGTTTAATTTAGTGAATGTTCCATGTGAGTTTAGAAGAATATGCAGTCTTCTATCATAGAATGAAATAGTTTATAGATATTAGCTGAAGCCAGATGAGTGATGATATGTTGAAATTGAACTATATCTTTAATGATTTTCTTCCTAATGCATCCAACTATTTCTGATAGAAGAGTGCATCTCATACTTTGATGTTCAGTGCCCATGTACATTAAGAATTAGATCATGTGGAGGATTGACCTCTTTAACTTTATGTAATTAAAATATCTCTGATATGCCTGTATTGATATTTGTTATATTTCTTTGAATGGTATTTTTATTTTTACCTTTCAGTATGCATTGTAATTTTTCCTGATAGTTGGGATATAATGTACTTGATAAAAAGAACCATTGTTTTACAAAAGACATTTAATTATGTAGTGGTAAAGTTTTGGATGATGGGAAGTGTACTAGATAGTCCTGTCATAGTTTCTGTCAATTCCAAAAGGTACATGTTGAAAGTTAATGATAATATGATAATTAAGCTCATGACTTAATTGCTATCAAGCCTTTAAGAGGTATTATATTACATATCTTCTTGCTTTACAAAGGACTTAACTTACTTCTTAGTGTCCCTTCATTAAACTTCAGGAATACCTTTAATATTTCTTGAAGATAAATTGTACTCCCTAAAAATTCTCTTAGATTTTGTTTATCAGGAAATGGCTTAATCTGTCATTTATTTTTGTGGATAATTTTGCAAGATAGAGAATTAATAGGTTTTTTCCCCTTTATATTTTGACTATAATTCTACATCCTTTCTTCTCTTTGGCTTCTAATGAGAAATCTGCTGTTAGTCTTATGAGAAATCGTATATATGAGATCAAAATACTATTTCTTACAGCTATTATAACTCACTCTTTGCCATTGAATTTTAACAATTTCAATTATTTTACTTGATGTAATTTGGTGTGTACCTCCAAATTATATGATGCAGAGTTTGTTGAGACTTTTGGGAATATCAGTAAAGTTTTACATCCCATTTGGGAGGCTATCAGTCATTGTTTTCTGAAATATTCTGTCTCTTTCATTTCTCTCCTTCTCTGATTCACAATATGTGCATGTCAGCTTTTCATCACTGTAACCAAAGTAACAAATGAAAACAACTAAGAGGAGAAATTACTTATTTTGTTTCACAGTTTTAGAATTTTCACTTCGTGGATGGCTGGCTCCATTGCTCTCAGCCTGAGTTGAAGAAGAACATCCTGTCAGAAGAGTGAGGTAGAGGAAGTCGGCTCAGTTCATGATAGCCATAAGGGAGAGAAAGAGAGAGAGAGAGAGAGAGAGAGAGAGAGAGAGAGAGAGAGAGAGAGAGAGAGAGAGAGCGCGCGCAGAAGGAGCCAGGGACAAGATACAGTCCTCAAGAACATACTCCCCATGATATATGTCCTCTATCCCTGCTCCACCTGTCTGCAGTTTCCACCAACTTCCAGTAGTCCTTTTAGTCATCAATAATAAACAAATAGGTTAAAATGCTCAAATCACTTCCCCAAATCCACAACTCTGAACATTACTGAATTGGAGATATCCATGTTTTAAATCTGGAATGCCTCCCAAAGTCTATAAATCAAATCCCGCCCTCCTCTTCCCAGTGGTTCTTGTCCTTGATCATTATTATTTTTTTTTGTCATTGTGTTTCTTTATTAAATGAACATATTTTATAATTCTGCAAAGCATGGGTTCTTTGTCATATGCACCCACTGATGTCCCTTCTTAGTTAACCTCATGGTCACAAAAAAAAAAAAATGGCACAAAAATTTTCTTACATGCTTTGATCAAGTAAGTCTCCCAGTCTGCTGAATAATTCTGCCTATATATTGAGATATGTTTCCCTTCTCTGCAAGACAGGATATAGCTTTGTCTCTACTTTCTACTTTTCAGTACCTCAAGATCCACTAGAGTTGAGTGATTAAGGACATCTCAAGTTTTCCTAGGCTTCTGGGGATACCTTAGGGTTTTCAAATCCCCCTGTTTATATTCCATAACCCAATTTTCTCTCTTAAGTGGTTGGCCAACCCTTTGCTCAACTAATTGATAACATCATCTCAGACATTTGCAATATTAACAATTTTTCATGATGGTTTTTGATAACTTCCCTAAAGATAGAGCTTTTTGCATAGAATAAGCTGAAAGTCATGTTAAATAACATCAAGAACAATTCAAATAGTGACAATTCTTTGAGAGCAGGGCTTTTAGAAAATTTCAAACCCATCTGTCCTTTCCAAGTTCAATTTTTAATAGTGACTATATTTTAAAACTCTTGCGCTTCAAAATTGTTGTGAATATGATGAGAAAAGAATGGGCTTTGAGTAAATTAAAAATCCACAAGTGAGCATGGTGGCACATGTTTATAGTCCCAGCTGCTAAAGCCACTGAGGGAGGAGAATCCCAAGATCAAGACCAACCTCAGCTACATAGTAAAATTCTATGTCAAAAAGTAAGTAAATAGACAAACAAATAAACAAACAGTCTGGGGATATAGCTCAGTGGTAGTACATACTTGGTTTCCAAGGCCAAAATCCCCACTATTAAATTTTTTAAAAAAATTGTCAAAAACCTATTCTTACCAAACTTCAATAATTTTTTCTTGAGTCATTACTTTTATAGAGTTATTAAAATTAATTTTCTGAAAAAGTTTGACTATTTTCCTCATGTTCTCATTGTTTTAATGAAGAGTTTATCTATTGTGATTTAAAAAAATAGTGCCTATTATCTGTAATTAAAGAAGGGGAAACCTATTTTAATAATGAATCATACAAAACTAGTTTCTAGAAGTTTAATGTATTAAATGTACAATGATTTAAAAAAAAATTTAGATCTACATTTTTGCAATTCAATTATTAGAAAGTAGAGTTAATCAATGGATAATGTCAAAATAAATGTTTATTTTTATAGATTACTTACTAGGTACTGATTAGTATATAGTAAGCTCTGTGCACAAATGAACTCATTTAATGTTTATAATAATTATATGAGGAAAACCAAAGTGAGACAGATAGGATAGGGAAGCTGAGCAAACTCCATTTCTACACAGTGAGAGAGTCCAAGCTATACTCAATCAGTCTTATTGTGGTGTCCCTGGAGAAGGCCATCAAACGTATTCCACATTCTTAATACAGAACAGTATTTAAATACACATCTCTATCCCATGGAGAAGGAAACATTAGTGGGTCTCTGCCCAGCCAGAAGAGTCTCACCAAAAGGAAGACATAGGGATTTTCATAAAAAGTAATTGGATACATTATTTTGCCTATTTCACAATTATGTCATTAATTAAATCTAATACAGCATGTGGGTTACATTTCTAAAATTTTAGCCACATAGCAATTTAAAATATAAAGGACTAATGTAGCTTATTTTAAAACGTTCCTTCTGTGACTCATCCACTAAGCATCAGGACTTGAGCAGACTAAACACCAACTAATGTAAGCAGATAGCCTCTGGCATCTTACCTCTTCACAAAGCTCATTGAATTCTTTCAAAACATATCTTGATGTATACTTAAGAACATATCATAAAATAGAAAAATATATATTTACTTGTTTACTGATTAGAGCTACAATTTAGAGTATTTTGAATTTCTATAATTTTATAATGATGAGTTTTAGGTTCTTGTTTGTGGTGAGCTGCCTCTGCCGTTTATGCAGACTATGGTCGCCATTACAAGATGGCACTGACTCCGCTGTGGTATGTGACAAACAACTCCTTATTTGGGAGAGTTGGCGCATGGTTTTTCAGCACCCTATGAGAAAGTTCCACGTGGCAGCTCCGCATTGGGGCTTGAGATGCTATATTAAGGCTGGGAGGGGCATCCGAGGGATCATTAGTAGAAGAAATATCAAGGGCCTGAATAAACCGCTGAAAGAAGATTCCCGAGTTGCGTCTTCCTTGCGGGCAAGGGGTCGCGACATAGTTAATGGGGGTAGGTTCTCTATCCCCTGTTTTGAAAGATAATCTCCTAACTTCGGGTCTCATATTCTTAAAGGTAAAAAAAAAAAAAAAAGTTTATCTAGATCATCTTTAATATGCATTCCCATCAACAAAATATATGATTGTCAAATACAAGTAAATATATAATATAAATTGCAAAAAAAATACAGTTCCTTTTTATGCATGAATATTTACTAATTACTGTTATTGTGATACTGAGGATAGAATACTCAGTAGTTATTAAAAATATAAAAGCCACCAATCTTAGTTTCAAAGATAGATTACAAAATTATAAGAGAACTATTCAGATCAGAACAGATCAAGAACAGTTTGGTGCAGTCTAAAATTGTATCATTAACCATGTAGACAGTTCTTTCAGTAGATGAAAATGAAGTTGAAGTGCTGTTTAATTGGAAATTTCTTGATTAGTCACTGCAACTCTAATGAATGCAAATTTCAACACTTTCAAAATTATATCCCACTGTGTGAATCTTTTTTTATGCAATCAACAACAAAACGAAGTACTGATTTACTAAAATGACGGTAAAAGTTATTATTTCATTGTTAATTTAATCAATTTTTTTTTATTTTCTAAAATCCAAAATTTTCATATGCTTTTATTTACATAACAGAATGGTATATTCTTTGGGGATGACAACTCTAAGCTAGTAAAGGAAAAAGACGCCAAAAATAAAATGTATTTAAAATTATTTTGAGAAAGTTAGTAAGAAACAATCCACTTGTGTAGGCATCTCTTTTCATTTATGTAAACCATGTCCATCAAACACAGTGTTTGGAACCACTAGAGATTAGCTGAGGATCTTGCCCCTCTCTTTACAGTTCAAAACAATTATATCATAACGTAAAAAAAGAAAGATGTCTAACAATTTACAGAAATTGTGGAAGAGACTGTTTTTGTAAACATCTGTTTCAGGACATGGAATAAGAGAGTCAGAAAAAGAATCAAATATTTTTCTAACACAATTTTTTTTATTTTGTGGAAAGAAAAAAAAATTCCCAATGTTCTTCCCCAATAACCTTCTGCGATTTATAAGCTGTACATTTAGTTTGGAGTCTGAAAATTAAATCAGATTCTTGAGAACGTCTTGAGTGCTTTTTGTTAAAACTACATTCCAGTATGAAAAGTCAATTTATTTTGCATTGACACAGAATAAATAAAATCTTGTCCAGAGCAAACTGATATAGGGATTCTTGTGTTAATTAGAACTTTCACTCACTAGTGAGTACACAATAACTTGTGCTTCTTCACCAAGTACATTTACATGTTCTGTCCTAGTTGACTTAGATTGCAACACAACCATTAATTTAAATAATTAATATTTATGAGATATTTAATAATATTGGAAAAGACTATCACCAATCAATGTGATATTTATTGAAAAGACTAATTTAAGATAGCTTATCTGCAGAAATTTTGATTGACCCTTAATTCAATTTTAAAAGATGTAGTAATTGATTAGAATTAGGTGTGCATCCTATATTTTTAACTTTATCTACTCACTGAAGGTTCCGGGATTTATGCAAAATATAGACAATGGCATTGATTTTTACCCCTGTATGTACTTGTAGTCAGTGTAGATAGTTTATAACCCTACGGTTTTTCCTTGTTCTTCTTCCTAAGGATTTTTTTCCCCAGAAACAGTGACACTTACTTAAAAGAAAAAAAAAGATAAAATAAAATTAATAATGCCAAAATAATGGTCAATTTCTTAAGGACAAGAGAATATCTCAGGCTTTCTATCTTCTGTGGGGGCAATTCTAAACAATAGAAGACAAAGGAATCCATTCACTGAGATCCATTTCATCAGATTTTTCCCTTTCCCTCTTTCAACTTCTCAGTGCCTCATTCATTCTTTCTGTGTCATTTCCTAAGAGCTGCACACAAGCTTATTTCTTAAGCTTTGCTTTTACCAAAACTCGACTAAATGTTAAATGAACAAAAGTCTCGATTTTTAATTACTTAAGTTATAAAATGAACTCCTTAATATCTGACACTTGTATTTGTAGGACTTATAACTAACCTGTTGTCAGATGATGAATGTGAATTATATAAAATAATATATGTAAAAAGCTTAAGTACAGATTCCATTCCATTTTAAATGACTTTAAAATATACTGGACATCTTGGAATATGTAGTAGAACAGTTCAGACCTGTATATGGAAGTAATATGAGAGAATAAAGAAACTGGATATTTTAAGTGTATGAGGTAGTGTGGCAATGGACTCATGTTAATGGACTTACGTTTGGTGAATCTGGTTTGAGATTTATCATAGACATGTGATGGTATCTACAATATTCTTTCCACTAAAATGTTAAAATAGTTTGTCTACTTATTCAAGAATCTTTATATAAGAATTCATCACAGTGGTTTGATATGATTCCAACTTGATTAAACATGGACTTTTATGTGCAAATATTAGATATTCCATTCAAGCAGCAGAACAGATTACCAAATATGTGGTTTAGAGTCAGCTCATATGAAAAATACCAGGGTGTTCAGAGGCAGAAAATGTGATACAAATATGCCAGTCATAATGTAATGTAAGAAACAGTTCCTATTCACTTTTTGAAGCCATGATACACTGTAAAAAGGACTAATAGGAAAACTATAAGTCTGTAGTTATCATAAATGTAAAAATTCTTAACAATATTTTAAATCCTTTAACTTATGTGCATACATATGTGCAAATGTGTATGCACATATAGACACCAATATATACATAATTATATGGTATTATATATGCATCCTATCTATACAAAATTATATGTATGTATATATTTGTGTAAATGTGTATATGTAGGTACATTTCCTGTATCACGGTGTATCTGATAGTAATAAGTTTTGTATTCTCTCTCAAGATCTATCAAAGCCAGTATAATCTTATTTATAAAAATCACTAAAAAAAAGAGCACACACTATGTAATGAATACTGTGTACATGGATATATACAAACCATTAATTTAAGCATACTTGGAAATTCTTAACCACATGAATGTGTGTGTATGTGTCCATACTTACACATATTTAAGATCTGTTTGTCCCAGCTAATGAAAGCTCTCTGCCAGGAGAATGATCCATTGAAATCTGTTTTTTTCTCTCTGAGATTGTGCCAGTCTTTTATATCTTAAACACTCATGCCCTACATCTTTTTGAACTTGAAGCCATTCTCCAATATTACATACCTACAATGTAACAAAACAGTACTATCTTTTCTTCTATACTCACCCTGTATTTGTAGACTTTGTCATTTTCTTTTGATGTGTATACTTCCATTCAGTACGGTGGAAAACATGGGCTCCTTGACCTTAATTCCCTTGGAAAGGCCTCTTTCTCTTTGCTTAGTTCTAAATCAATCAATGAATCTCTTGCTTTACCTTCAACCATATTTTTCTCTGTCTATTCTCCCTAAACATAGAATCAAACAGTGCTTGAAACACAGTAGTTGTGCAATAATTGTTTAAGTAAAGGAGATCGACATTCTAAAGTGATGTAAGGGGAAAAGTCATTTACTAATTGAATCTCAGATGAAAGCAGGTCTTTTTTGGAGTAAAAAAAAAAAATGACTCTCCTGTGTAAAACTATTTAACATCCTCTCATCCTTAGTACAGCAACATAGTGTGCCAATTAACCTCTTAAATCTAGCAACAAAATTTTACTATACTTTCTTTTAAAATTTTAAGGGCTTTCAGAGTTATATCAGTAGGAAGCATCTTTGCTTCAATGAGATGAATTTCATTGCAAATAATAATTGAATTTTGCTAAATGTTAGAGGAGTCTGGTAAGCTATTGTAGTGACAATTTATAGTAGCTTTTTAAATTAATTTAGCAAACTTTTATTTATATGCTCTCTGAGTTTTAAATAATTGTCTCCTATATTTGTTTAAAAGATATTTACTAGTTATCAAGCACCATGCTCATTTTTCAGAATATATGCTTTGTGTCATTAAGAAGTTTATAGTCTAGTATGGTGAAAATAGTCAATGAAAGAATATTGCCATATCGTGTAATTACTGCAGTAATTGGTATCTTTTCCTGATACTTTAGAAAAATAATTTATGTTGGGTAATTTATAAACAATAGAAAGTTATTTCTTATTGTTCTGGAAGGTCCAAGATTAAAGCAGCAGCAGAACCAATGCCTGTTAAGGGCATCTTGATGTTCTCCCATGATAGAAGAGGCAGAAGTGGAAAGAGGGTAAGTCCTGTGTCCTGAATTAAAGGGCTAGGAAGACTTTTGTCTTCCTGGCTTCCCCAAAGAACCAACATCAGGGTTCTTAGATCAATTTGCTCTGACAAGAATGGTACTGCCCAAATAGGTAGATATTGCTCTGATACTCAACTCTGTACAAGGAATATTCTGAGGAAGAGGAAACTGTGGCAACAGTTAGCCAATATAGGAACACCTATGTAAAACGTTTTCAGAATATCCTTGATAAAGACAAAGTGTGAGTACCACATACCCTATGAAATAATAATTTATATCAGACCAATACACAATAACAAAAACTGTCAGGTTTCATCTTTCAACTCTGGACCAAACTCTTTGAGTCACGTGATAGTCCCCCTTTTCTTCAGAGAAAAATGAGCAGTCAAAGACCATCAAATATACCAACTCTGAACCTGCTGAGTAGAATATATAAGATTTCAGAAATGACTTGGGAAGAAAATACAATAATGTGGAACTGTCTCATCATCACAGACTTGAGAAATCACTAGACTTAGAAATAAGGAACAGTAGGAAAACTTGTTCTCTACCACCAATTCTCTAGTCAAGAACAGAAGTTTTGTGGAGGACAGTGGGTGAGGGATTGTGGCAAGTGGAGTTGCTCTCTCTGTTGAATTAGGGAAATTCGGAGTACAGCCTTGGCCCTTGTTTCTTGATTGAGACTTAAAAAAGGCAGCCCTGCAAAAGCTGGGGATGTATATGTGAAAATCAGTGGGAATGGATTTTAGGGGTATATTGGCAGTATAGGGCCAAAAATGACAATAAAAGGGGGGATCTTAAAAGTTGAAAAATATACTCCTGAGGCTGTTAATGGAGAATAAAGGGATTGAAAGGTTACCATGTGTCTCAGCAAAGATGGAGCACGTGGCTGAGAGTAAGCCAGGTCAGTCTCATAAGGTGGAGCAGAGTAGGCACGGAGTGTTTACCAGTATGAGACAAAGTCACTCTGTAGAAGCTGGGATGTGAGTTTCCCAAGCTGGCATCAAATCGTACATGCGCCAGGACTTTAGGGGATTAGCTCCAGCAAAAGCCAAGTTAGAACTGAATCAACAGCAAAAGACTGCAAAGCCTTGCTAGGGTAATCACCTCGGATTGTCTCTGCCAAACAACCAGAGATATATTTTTATCAGCATAAACACAGACCAGTTGTGTCCCTCTATAATGATGCTAAACTTCCCCTGAATCCAGACATAATCCCATATATGAGGCAAGTGGGCCAGATTCTTGAACTGACTAAATATTAAATTGAGGTGACTGATAAATCACTGGAATAGAGCTAATTTGGCTGAAAGCATCCAGATTAACGTTTTAAAACAGACTAAAGCTCTCAACGTCAGATATGTAAATCAATACTAGAAATGAAGAACTCATTGGAAACTGGTAATATTGTCCCTTTTCATTTTTCCAAATTCAAACTGGAAACCAGAAGAGTTACTGTATATATTGAATTTTAGAAGGTATGATGCAAAGATGCCTTGAGAAATCAGATTAAAGCATGTTATAATAGAGGAAAGTAAAGAGCAATTGATGTGAAGCTATAGACTTTAGAACCTAAAACACAGGGTGTTAAGCATAGAATATGGATTTTATATATGTAAGATGGATGTGGATGATAATTGCTTGAAAATTCATATGGCTAAAAATGATTATATCAGAAATAATCAGTAGTGTATACAATATGTATATATGTGTATATAATATAGAACAATAGAGTGGTGATGATTAACTATTTTGTGCTAATTCAATTAAGCAAAGTATATAATCTAGGAGAGTAAAAGAGTTACAAATAAATTTCTTATTAATTACTAATTCTGATTACTTCTTCTAAAGGTATATTTTCTCATCTGTGGAATAAAGGAATGGTTGACTAAGCTAAGCTTTAAAATCCTTTCTATCCTCCAAATCTGTTGATTTCTTTAAATTATTAAATTTTTAGAACTGACATTTGGATTGACCATTGAACCTAAGTATTGAATTATTCCCATAATTATCCAAATTACCCAACCATGTAAATAAAGTCTTTGGCAGCCCTGACCACATTTGGAAGGAAACAGAAAATGAAAACAGGGACTTCTTTGTCTACAAAGCTTTTTAGCTGTGTCTTCTTTTCAACATATGAGAATCATTCTTTATTTTAAATTCAACTAAAGTAACTATTTTTCAATAATTATAATCTCCACAAAGAGTTTATGATAGCTTGTATTTGTTTTATTACAATTTTTAAAAAATATTTTTAGTTTTAGATGGACACAATACCTTTATTTTTTGTATGTGATGCTGAGGATTGAACCCAGTGTTTTACACATGGCTAGGTGAGTACTCTACCACTGAGCTACAACCTCAGCCCTACAATGTTATTTTAAAAACACAATTTTCCTATAATTTGTAATAATTTAATTTGTACACTAAACATCAGTTCCATATTTGTAAAGATAAGACACATTTCCAAGAGTGAACCAGGGTAGAGTTTCATCCTTTATCCTTGTTAATTTTTAAGATATTTGTGACAACCTTTGATAAAAAATCTGATTAAGTGAAGATTTATTAATATTATATCTCCAGTTGGTTTGGAACAAAATAAAATTGAGTCTTGCAGTACTCTCTTGCTGCAATATAATGATATTATCAGATCTCACTGCTGCTGGCAAGATAAAAGGGTTTGGAAAGCTACCATAGATTTGAAAGTGGTTACCTGGTCAAATATAGACTTTTGTTATGTCACTGAAAATGGGGTGTTATTGAACGTATATCACAGTAGGGTCAAGTGATCAGAAAATAAATGTATTGTAAACAAGGATGGTAGGATTAAAACATTGATTTACATTGATATGTCCCCATTTAAATAAATAAGGTAAAATGTCAAGGACAAATACTGGCCATATGAATAAACTGTTTTGCTTCTAAATAAGTATGGAGAAAAAATGTGTAAAAGAGAAAAAGAAAAGGACAAAACTCAATCAATAAATAAAAAAGGGGGGAGAAAAATATTATGACAATAAAATACATGAATAAAGATGATTTTTAAACTTTCTCATACTTGATGATGATGACAACAAATGTTTACGTACTAAACTTATCTGTGTAGAGGAAGCAATCTTTAGTTTGAAACAAAACATGTAAATAAATATAAGAGCATCAAAAGCTTGATGAAAATCTATTTTAAAAAATTGCTTGGTGTATATTTAACTATAAAAACCCATATTGGAATATTAATATCACACATTAGACTTTAAATGAGAAATAATTTATGAAATAAATTATGAATCAGCAGTTGCAAAGTTTGTTATTCAGATAGGTATACTAATTCTGAAATTAATGTTCAATTAATATACTAGTGCTAGGATACATGAGTACAATAAGTATCATAGAAAAAAATTTACATACTAGGAATATTCAACATTTCTCTTGAAAGTGTTGACCACTAAAATAAAAAAAAAATAGCAAATCTATTGAACATTTGAACAACCTAATTAATACATGATTTAAGGGGCAAATATAAAATCTGCACATAATTTTTAAAAAACATGTTGTTTTTGTTTTGTTTGCAGAGATTATTTTTAATCTGAATGCTACTGAATATATGTGGTAGGAATTTCAGATATTTTATTGACTATTGAATAGGTTTAGGATTTAGATTCAATGCAACTTATATAAAAGGGGCATTTATTGGTGATTTTGCATATATTAATCCTGTATATTTTTAACTACACTGACTTTAGCATGATGTTTAGAGGAGTTCAGATACACAGCCTAGAATATTTGCCCTTAGATGTACACACATCTCTAGTGACAGATATATATAAGCTGAGTCATAAAAGCTCAGTCCTTATTCCTTATGCCCATCCGATAATAAGGGAAAAGTTTTGAGACAAAGGAAAAAGAAGTTTTATTGTTTTGTTAGCAAAGGAAAAACACAGGGGGCTGTGCCCTCTCTGGAGTCATGATTCCTTGGAAGCCCTGAGAGATAGCTTAGCTGTTTCCTAGATCCCCAGGTGCCAACTCTGAAGCTTTCACATCTGAGGTCTGTGAGTTGAAGGACAAATAACTCAGCCTAAAAGTTAATATTGCTTCACCCATGATTAGAGAAGGGGGAGTGGAAGAAGAGAAAGGGGGAAAAAGGATGTCAGTTTTAAAATAAGCCTCAGTGGCTGAGCAGTGAGGATTATGTTCAAAGCATAAAGTGGACCCCTATTACATTCTCTGTCCTTTTTTTCTCTGACATTTGGAAACAATCTTTATAAAACTTCTAAATTTAGACAAATTACGTTTTTTCTCAATATGTTAGTCTATTTTTTTTCATGTTTTTTTGTTTTGTTTTTGTTTTAAGCTAAAACACACCAGAAATTCTTGGTATTCTTTGCATAGAGAGTGGCCAATGTTAACTCAGTAGCCTCAGTAGCCTCAGATTTAGCAAAGACCCAGGAGGAAAACAATCTTGAACTGTTTCCCATGCATTAACAACTTGTAAAAACACATTGAACCAAACCAAACATATTATATTTTATAGATTTTAAGATTATTATTTGCAGGTTTTATGTAAGTTTTCAGTTAAACAGTTTTATATAGCAATAGCTCTGTTTCCAAAGTTTTTTTCACCCTCTTGTTGTCTCTACAGTCCCTAGTGAGTTTGAGAATCAATTTCCCATAAAGAGTTTTTCACAAAAGACAGCAGAACAGACAGACAGAAGGCTAAAATCCTAATTAGAATAAGCCAGAACAAAATTGCATTAAGTTCACAGACCCCAAAAATAAATTATGGGTGGTCCATGAGTTCAAAAAGGCAGGAAAAATCATTGTGAGAAATGAAGATGGCCAATTATTTCTAAGAATTTTTGAGGGGAGAGGAAGTTTACCCAGGGGAGTTGCGAGTTGAGGCACTCTAAGTATTAGACATAAAACCAGCTGAAATACAAGAGGGTCTCTCTCTCTCTCCACCAAATCCTTTCTCATTTCTTGAATTTCTGTTTCTCAGTTGAGTGGGGGTACCCTTTTTCTTTTTGATCTCCATGTACAGGCTCCTCCTAGAATTCTTTTTATAACAAAAGGGGTGAGGTTGACATGAGTCAGAAGAAAGAAGCAAAAGCAATCAAGTAATGAAGGACTATCAGGAGACAGAGATTAAATGCTCCTGAACAAATTTGACAAATGCTCAGAAACAAAGGATATTCAATTAACCATTTTTTTTTTTAGCTTTTAATAAATTAATCAGCCGGAGGAGGTAGCAACATACTCCTGTAATCCCAGTGACTCAGGAGGCTGAGGCAGGAGGATGGGGAGTTTGAAGCCAGCCTCAGCACAAGCAAAGCACTAAGCAACTCAGTGAGACGCTGTCTCTAAATAAAATACAAAATAGAGCTGAGGATGTGGCTCAGTGGATGAATGCCCCTGAGTTCAGTCCCTGGTATCCCTCAAATCAATAATTATAAACAAATTAACAGACAAATAAATTTTAAAACAGTTACCCTAAACTACAGTGGACTTTGCCACCCTTAGGCTAGGCTATTCTACAATAGTACAATATTTTTCTTAGTCACAGTTTGACAGCTGTAAACAGCAGGAGAGCCAAGATTCTCCCCAAGGGGCACAGGGACAGATTTGGCACTGTTCATTCTTATGCAAATCACAACAGATTCTGTCCCTAGCAAGCCTGGTGTCTCTTTGTACGTTACTTTCCTTTCCTGTTAATTGGCCACACAACATTGAAGATACAAACTTTCAAAGTGGTAGAAGCCCAAAGTGGTTCCAAAAAAATCCCCAAATGGCTCAAAGCAGCTCATGAACAACAGTGAAAACAAAGGGTGAGGCCCAGCCTGCATGGTGAGGGAGAACTACGGGACTACAGGATCTGTAGAGTATAAAAGCTTATTTATCTTTTTCACCTAATGGTATTAAAAAACACCCAGTGCAGTCGTAAAGTAGAAGGGGAATGGGCAGTGGAGGGGAGAAAGGACAAAAGGATGAAAGGAAGAAGGAAAGAAGGAATTCCTACAATAAAGGTAGCTGCAGGAGCTGCCTAAATTTGTCCCTTCCTTCCCTTTAGCAGAGTCAGCTGGCTGTGATGGCAGTGATGAGAATCAAGAGGGCTGAGTTCCCAAGAATGGAACACCCAAGAAATGCCAAGAAGTGTAGAAAGCAATTTTTATTTAAAGGATAGACAGAGAGAGACTTCTTCCCAGAGAGGGACCTCCAGAGATGGGTTTTTCAAAAACCATGTTTCTTAAAGCTCATAGGAAAGTATTGGTGTCCTAGAGTATGAGGAAGGCTTGAATTCACAACACCTAACACTATGCAGATGAGATGAGCAGAAGTCCATTACTTACTTATATTCACATCAGAGGGAGAAGGACATTGCACAACAGAAAGTTAATCGGAGTGTCTTTCCAGGGGAACAGTTTGTAGGTATAGGAGGCAGACTTTTCAGTACTAAGAGTTGTGGGGGATGCTGTCTGGTTCCTGGGGGAAGATAAGATGACCTGGACTGGATAATAAGGGCACTGAATCATACTTAGGGATATGCATAAACTATACCTGTTCCTTTTGGCAAGGACTGTGGTTTGATTAGCGTAGTTTATGCATGGTAATAGAGTGAGGTGGGGAACTTGCCAAATGGCCATTTGAGCACCCATTAGTTTTACCAGGTGTCAAAGCAGTATATAATATGGATTCTTACTTAGTTTTAGCTCTTAACTACAAAAACCAATACAAAAAAAAGACCACAAATAAATAAATGCATAAATAATAAACTATATAAAAATAGTAAAAGAAAGATGACAATATTTGTATATGAAATGTTAGCTCTATAAATATTTCAGTGTAATTTACAACAGTTAGAAATAGTGAATTCTGTATTTTGTAAGAAGTTTACAATTTTAAAAAGACATACAAATATTTATAAATAGCAGAACATGTTACTTTTTGGTTTGTTAGAATAAAAGCTGGTTTAAAGTCAGAAGAAAATCAAAAGGATAAACTACATACCTGTAGAGATATTTACAAAAGTCTTTTATGATAGGGCAGACAAGTACATTATGTTCATTTTCACTTTTTATACCTCCTTCTAAGTGGGCATTATTTTATCTCATCAATAAAAATCCTGAAAACCACATTTCTCACATTCCTTTGCATTTAGATCTCAGAAGAGATGTATGTTCTATTATTCAACTGATCTTGGACTTGAGAGATGTAGCCAGCCAACTGAACTTGGACTTGAATTTGGAACCAAGTTCCATTGGGAATTTGGCAGTTTGTGGGATATTTATTTTGCTATTGGATTTCTATTAGACCCAGTGTGGCTCTGGAGCCAATAATTTTGGAAATGGTTTTCTGATCCCAGAATCGCAGTGAAGATGATGTCTCTTGTAGCCAACTTTTGCGGTAGCACCTTTCGGATCCAGAAAAAGCAGCTAATGTAGGGTGTTCATAAAGCCAGTGACTGGGACAGTTTACTTCCTCTGTGCTACATCTCTGATTGTGGCAAGGGTACAAGTTCATTGGCACATACAATATATGATTTTGTCTGAGCAATCATCACTGCTGATCTAGCCTCTCTTGTGCCATTTGTAGTAATTAAATTGGGTGTTGATTTAAATAATTTAGAAGATTTCTTTTCTCTGCAACTTAATTTTAATAAAACAAAAACATTAATAAAGATCTAAATATAGTCAGAGGTATGTGCCTGAATCTAAAATTTATACAGAAAAGTTATCTTGTAAAATAGCAAGAAAGTGTGAAACTATTATAGTTTTTTTTTTTAAATGGTAATGATAGAATGAAAGAAAAACAAGTCACACTAATAGTAAATTAAAAACAATTAAAAAAAAAAAAAAAAACCCTGGGCCTCAGAAGGAGATCCTTATATTCACACATTCATTAAAAGAAATAAAATAAAATAAAAAGTTATTATCTAACATAAGTAAGTCAAGAACTATTCTTTAGTCTGTGAAAACATTGAAAAGAAAAAAAGAAGTGACATGCCCTTGTTTAACTTATATTCTGGGGTGGAAAATAACACAATGCAATTCCTAAAAACTTATTTTTACATATAAATTTGAAAATGAGTAAGATTGGATTTTGTTTTAATACTCTGAACAAAATAATTTGTATCATATAAAATTTTAAAATATTTAAGGGAGACAAGAACAAGCAATTAAAACAACTTAAACATGTAATTGCCATTTGTCAATTGAAAACAAAATTTAGAAAATTGATTTGGAGTTACTGTTCTGACTTGTGCAGAGGTAGGACATAACCATTATTTACTTTCCAATTTGAAAAATGGAAAAATTAAAAATCAAAGGTTTTGTTTGACACATCAGAGAACTGAGGTTTCAGGGCAAACTAACTACCATATAAAGATCTAGAAAAAGAGTTATATTCAGAGAAACACAGCAATCAGAATCTGCTTTCGTGGATTAGAATCTGCAGGAACTGCTTACTTGGATTTGAAACTAGTACAGACAATACTAATTTGCCAAACTGAGGTTGAGTTTGAACAAGAGTGAAAGTATGAACTCCTGAGGGTTACATTCTTAGACTACTGCCATGCTTTCCAAGGCCTGCCCTCTGGGAAATCTAGCAGGTGGTCATGATGAGGATCTGAAAAAGATACCTTGGGGGCTTTAGCAAGAGGAAAGGAAATATATCTATTTTGAATAAGCCTCAGAGCTTTCTGCATGAAAAAAACATTATTCTCCAGTGGAAAGGCCTTGATTAAGCATAATTCGGAAACGTAATTTCAGCTCTTCATAACCTTATTTTTTAACATTAGAGGACAAAGAAAAAAAAATAGTCACTGGGTATCAGGCAGGGCTTCAAAGAAACTGATTCATAACTCTGCAGCAAGAAATGTAATATGAGGCTATGGGTTGAAGCATGCTTTCTGAGAAACACTGATAAAGTCACAAACCAGAAACTCGAGCCACTCTCAACTAAGATACAGTTGGAAGAATGTTCCCTTCCCCTGTGCCTCATCTTAAACCAACAATACTCTAGAACAGTAATACAGTATTGAAGCTGAAAGAGCTGAAAGACACAGGTTCTTTCCCAAGAAGAGTACATAGGACTCTCAAAAGTTAAGAGGGAATACAAATATAAGGGTACTAAAAGAATTTGAAGCCTCTGTAGCTATGATGACAGCAAATAATAATCAGAGTTCAAACTCTAGCCAGATATCCTTGTTACCTTAAGTTCCTATTACTGATACAACATGTCCAACTCTCCAAAAATTATATGATGTATTAAAAAGGCAAAAAATAAAAAATAAAAAGGTCTAAAGCAATCATCAAAATCATCCTGAAGCATGACACAGCAATAAGAATTATCAAACCAGGAAAATAAAATAACTTTGATTAATATGTTAAGGATGCTATTGAAAAAAGTAGACAATATACAGAAACAGACACTTAATGCACTGAATTATGAAAACTATGGAAAAGAATAAGAAGAAATAAAAGAGCACAATGATAAAAATTAAAAAAAAAACCCCACAAAACTCTAGTAGGTTTATCAGGGACTAGATTCAGCCAAAGAAGCAGATAACTTGATGACAAGTTAATTGAAAATTCAAAACTTAAAAGTAAAAAAAAAAAAAAGGAAGAAATATCCTAATATTTTAACACAATTGTGGGAAAATATTTATATTAATAATATATGAACATTTGGATTATCAGAAAGAAAAGAAATAGAGAATAAAGCAGAAGTTAATTGTAGTAATAGTCTTGGATGTTTTCAAAATTGATGACAAAAACAAAATAACATACCCAGGAAGCTCAGAAAGCACTGAGCAGAAAATGTAAAACAGGAACAAAAAATCCACATGCATATTTTATAAAAACTGAAGAAACTCTTCTAGAAGTCTGGATTGGTACTTTACCTCTAAATTAACAAACATAAGAATTATAATGGATTTTTTATCATAAATATTATAAATAAAAAGAAAGTAAAAATATTTAAAAGATAAAGAAAAATAAAAACACCAACCCCTTGTTTTATATTCTCCAAAATCACCTTTAAAATAAAAGAAAAAAAAGACTTTGTTATAAAAACAAGTGAGTATGTGATCAACCCTACAATAAGTATCTAAAAGTTTTTTAAGCAGAGCAATGTAATATAGGTCAGACACTCAGACTTACACAAAGGGAGGGTAAATGTCAGAGAATGAAGAAATGAAAGCAAAATGAAAATTTACTTCTTAGGCTTCATTTATATAAAGAGGACTGTAAATAAAAAATTCGAATACTTCCCTGGGTGATTTTAGCATAAGAATAAGCAAAATGAATAACAGCAATATTTCAAGAAGCTGGAGGAAATAATTGTGAATATTTTGTTACAAACAACTGGCACTGTGTATAAAATGATATAATGCTGTTTGCAGATCACCTTCCATTTGTTTAGAATTTATAATGTAAAGAGGAATTATATTGTAATCTTTAGGATAACAATTACAAAAAAGCAAATACATTATGAGAAGAGATAAAATCATGTTATAAGATATATTCAATAAACCCAAAGACAGAAGACAAAAAAAGAGGGGGATTAGATAGCAATTATCACTTGAAATGTGAACACTGTAAATATGTCAATACAAACCCAGGTATATTCAAACGTGTAAAAAAGACTTAATTATTTATTTTGTACAAAAATCGCTTTTCAAACAAAGTGTTATATGTTTTAAGTAAAGAAATGAGAAAAGACATAGTATGCTAACATTAACAAAACAAGGTAGAATGCTGTATTAACTTCAGAAACATTAACTTTAGTATGAAGAAGATTGCCTAGGATAATGAGGGTCATTCATTATATAACAAAGAAAATGAATGATTCAAGAAGACATAACAATTCTAAATATGTATGTACATAATAAAAAGTATCAAAATGCATAAGACAAAAATTCATAGACCTAAAAGGAGAAATATACAATTACTACTATAGTTTAGATATTTCAAAACCACTTAGTAATTGATAGTTCAAATGGGCATAAAATGCTAAAAATGAAGATGACCTGAACAAAACTGTCAATGAGCTTGATCTAACTGAAATGTACAAAACACTTAATTCAAAAATAGTGGAATATGTGTTCTTTTTAAACTTTACATGAAACATTCAACAACATAAATTGTATTCTAAAGCAGATCTCAAAATTCTTAAACAAAGCTAATGTTAAGTGTGTTCCCAGACCCTAATGAAATTAAATCATAAATTAATAGTAGAAAGACGTAGAATTCAAAATTACTTAGAAATGAATACACTCCTCAAAAATTAATGATTGAGGTAAGAACTCTTAGGACAAATTGCAAAATGTTTTAAAAGAAATGAAGGTGCAGTGGCTGTGGTTGTGGCTCAGTGGTAGATTGCTTGCCAAGAATGTATGAAGAACTGGGTTTGATTCTCTCAGAACCACATATAAAAAGTAAATGAATAAATAAAGGTCATCAGTAACTAAAAAAAAAATTTAAAAAATAAAGAAATGAAGGTGCAAATACAACTTCTTAAAATTTCTGGGATGTAGTGAAAATAGTACTTAAAGCATGAAGTGTGTGTACTCAAAAAAAAAATCTCAAATGAGAAACAAAGATAAAAATAAAATTAAAAGTAATGCATGAAGAAAAACAAATATTTGAGGAAAACCCAATAAAATTAGAAACAAAAAATGTACAAAATCAACTGAAACAAAATTGGGTTAGTATTAGAGATCACTAAATCTATAGACTACAAAGAAAAAAAGAGATAAAGCACAAATTAGAAACATCACTAATGCTATAGGTATAATCATTATTGATCCCAATAATATTAAAAGGATAATAAAGGAATACATGGAAAAGTCCATGTCACCAATCAATAACTAAGTTGAAAAGGATCAATTATTTCAAAGACCTAAACTTCTAAAACTCACATAATGTAAATTAACAACAAACAGTGAAATATTTATTAGAGAAATTGAATTGTGAAATAAAATTAAGTCTTACAAAGCAAATTCCAAGTCCAGATAATTTCATTGGTGAATTCTACCAAACATATATATAAGATACCAATTTTCCACAATCTCTCAGAAAGTAGAGGCAAAGTGAACATATACTAATTTACCCTAGGAAACCCACATTACACTAAAATCTGAATGAGTAAGAAGATATATTTTTTTAAGTCCTACAGGTCATATCACTCATAGTACAGATACAAAGATTCTCACAAAAATATTAGCAAATCAAGTACTATAATAAAGAATGAAAATCACATACAACAATCAACCGAAATTTATTGATATATTAATGTGTTTTAAAAGCTCAAAAATCAATTTACTCCACCACAACAACAGATTAAAATGAAAAACAGCAAGATCATATTAATTAATATAGAAAAGACATTTGAAAAAATTCAATACCCATTTACTATCAAAATTCTCAAAATAGTAGGAAGAGAAATAAACTTCTGAATTTTATGAATACCATCTGCCAGAAACCTGTAGTTGACTTCAAAATAATGGTAAAAAATTGGGTGCTTTTCTTCTAAGATCAGGAATAACTCAAGAATACCTTGTCATAATTCCTAATCAAAATTATCCTGAAAGTTCAGTCTAGGACAATAAAAAAAATTAACAATCCATGAGCATACATATTAAAAAGAATAAATATTACTGTTTATTCACAAATGGCATGATTGTCTGTTCAGAAAACTTAAAGGAATCAATGAGAAAAATATAAAATTCTGAAACTATACACAAGAGATAAAGGTCACAGAATTTAAAACTACTGTAAGAAAGAGTAATTACATTTCTATATATCAACAATGAACAAGTGAAATTTGAAATTTTTTGGAAGTTTCATTTATAACAACACAAAAAATTCTTTATTATTACTTTTACAAAGTATATGAAATATTTATTGCATAAATAAAAAAAATCCTTATGAAATAAGTAAAGCATTCAAGAATAAGTAGAATAAATATTTCAAAGTTTTTTGATATTTACAATATATTTTTAGTTTTTCTAATAATATAAGTTATAAAATACATTCCCGTGAATTTTTAAAAGAAGCATATTTATATGGCAGATGAGACAATTTAAACAGAGATCAGCATTTTCTTTGATATTCAAATCCTGGTTTTTTTTCTAATTTTTTACATGACATATATATTCTTTACAAATTGATCTGTTAAAATCTGTTACCATCAAAATCTGAACAAAATACCATTTAGATATTGACAGCCAATTTCAAAATGTATAGGAAATGAATACCAATATGTAAAACAAATCACATTACCCAGTTTGTACAGAACAATGTAGGAGAACATAGATCACAGAAATAGACTCCTACAAATGTAGACAAACTGGTTTTTGACAAAGACAAATGATAATGATTTTAGTATGCAATTCTGGAAAAAATGTTCATATGCAAAAAAGCTAGACATATATCTTACACTTTTTACAAAAATTACCTTAAGATGGATCAGAGATCTAAGTGTAAAATGCAAAATCCTTAATCTTCTAAAAGAAAATACATAAAAGAAATATCTATTTGACCTTGGGCTTGGTAATAATTCTTCAGATGTACCAAAAGCAAAGGTCTTATAAAAGACCTCTATAAAAATGTATAGATAACATTTGAAACACAATAGTAAGAAAAAATATTCTTAAAAACCTGGCAAAATCTCATCAGACACCTAATATATTCAAATATATCTTTACCTAATATATTTATGTGAGAATAATATTAACATCATCATAATGAAGCACATACACATAAAAACAACAATTTTATAAAACTGCATAACAATTACAATTGAAAAAAATATGTTAGCTAGTAACTAAGAAGAGAGAAGACACAAACAAATAAAATCAGAAGTGAAAAGGGAGACATTAAAATTGATCCCACAAAATACAATGGATCCTTAGACATTATTATGAACAAATATGCCAACAGATTTGAGAACCTAGAATAAAAGGACAAATCCTAGACACTTATGAAGATTGAATTGTGCAGAAATAAAAACCCGGAAAAAACTAAAAAGTTGAATCTATAACAAAGTCTCCCATCAAAGAAATGCCCACAATCAGATGACTTTACTACTGAGTTCCACCAAATATTTAAAGAACATTGAATACTAATTCTTAAATTATTTTGAAAATCTGAAAAGGAAATAATTTTTTAAACATGTACTCCTGAGGCCAGAGTAATCCTGATAACAAAACTAGACTAAGACACAATAGAGAAAGAAAATAACATGCCCAAGTTGTTAAGAAACTTACACGCAGAATTCCTCAATGAAAGCTAGCAAACTGAATTCAACAGCACATTAAAAAAGATTATTCACTGTGATCAAATGGGTTTGTTCAACATATTCATGCCAATAAACATGATTCACCAGATCAACAGAATGAAGGAAAAAATATGTATGGTCCTCTCAACATATGCACAAAAGGCATGGATACAATTCAAGTTCTCTTACTAAGAAAAACACTAAATAGATTAGTTATAGAGAATATTCTAAACATTAAAATATATATAAAAAGCCAACAGCAAACATTATACTGAATGGAGAAAGGTTAAAAAGTTGTAAGATCTGGAACAAAATAAGGATTCTCACTTTCGCTGCTTTTATTTTATAGTGTTCATGTTCAAGTCAGATCAATTAGACTAGAGGAAGAAATAAAGAGGAAAGAAATTGGAAATGGGGAAGTAAAATTGCAATGTACTGCAGATGATATGATATTATACATGGAAAACTGATGATTTCACCAAAAACTATTATAACTAATTAACAAAGTTAGCAAAATTTCAGGATATAAAAATCAACATATAATAATCAGTAGTGCTGCAATGCACAAATAATGTGCATATCTGAAATAGATAGCAAGAAACAGAATATTTATAATAGCTGCAGAAAGTCTAATGCATAAGAATAATTGAACAAAAATGATGAAAGATCTCTACAACAAAAACAATAAAACATTTATAAAAGAAATTTAACAGAACTCACAGAAAAAATAAAATACATTCTCTATTCATGAATTGGAAGAATTGATACTATTAAAATCTCCATATTACACACAGTGATATACTAATTCACTTCAATCCCTACTAAAATACTAACAGCATTCTCTATGAAACTAGTAAAATCTCTTAAAATTTGTATGGAACCAGACTATACAAAAATAATCTTCATTACCAAAGTCAATTGGTTAACTATTCTACCTGATTTCAGAATATACTACAGTCATCAACAGCATGGTATTGGCATAAAAACAGACACAGATGAGTGGTAGAGAGAGTCTAAAAATAAATCAAAATGTGCATAGCCAACAGAGTAAAATGTTCTAAGATCATGTTAGAGAGAGGACTGTCTTTTCAGTAAGGGGTGTTGTGAAATTGGTCATCTACATACAGATGAATGAAACTACACTTCTATCTCTCACCAGTTAAAAATCCAACTCAAAAGGATTAAGTACTTAGATGAAAGACCTGAAACTATGATATACTAGAGGAAAACATAGGGGAAATAATCCAGGAAACAAAATTAAAAACAGTCCAAACTAAAACGCTTCTGCTCACCCCATGCGAAAGCAAAAAAAAAAAAAAAAAAAAAGTTTAAAAGGAATTTAATTAAAAATGGGTTTATATCTAAATATATTTCTCCAAAGATAATATATAAATCCCCAATGTGTGTGTGTATGTGTGTGTGTGTATAAAGCTCAATAATGCTTAACTGTCACAGAAATGAAAGTCAGAATCACAAGAAATATCTCCTTACTCCTGGAAGGATGGATACTATCAAAAAGACAAAATAAAATAAGTTCTGTTGAGAAAAGAGGACCCTTATAAACTATTTGGAATGTTGTTAGTATAGACAGAGCAAATGAAATGAGTACATTGAAGAAAAATATGAACTTTCATGTTCACTGCAGCACTATTTGCAATAGTCAAAAAATGAAAACAACCTGTGTCCATGGATTGATAAATGGGTACAGAAAATATGGTGTATGCACAATGAATTAGTATCCAGCCATAAAAAGAACAAAATGCTATCATTAGCAATATCCTAGATAGAACTGAATGAAGTTCATTATGTTCAGTGAAATAAGCTAGGAATAGACAGGCAGACACTACATAATCTCATTCATATTGAAATACAAAGAATTGATGATAAGAAAATTGAAGGTGAAATGGTAGTTACCAGAGGTAGAAGACAGTAGTGTAGAAGAAGAGATAGTTTGGATTGATCAGTGGGTCGTTGATTACAGTTGGAAAAAAATGGAAAGTTGTTATATTGTAAAAACTATAAATAACAATTATATACTGCACATTTCAAAAAACTGGAAGAAAGACTTTTATATTTTTACTAAAAATAAATTATAAATATTTATCAGGTAGATATATTTAACAATATATACAAATATATTATTTAAATGTTATACAATATATACATATATCAAAACCTTACAACCAAACCCAACCCTGGTAATATGTACAACTTTTATATATGTTAAAAAGCAAAATATATCAATGCAAATTTTAGGAAATGATACTGAAATATAGAAAATCTCAATCACTTTTAGTGGGTGCACAAAATTAAACAGCCATTTTGGATGACAATTTGTTAGCTTCTTTCAAAATGACACCTTAAAGCAACCAAGTTGCACATCTAATACATGCACAACTAAACAAACAATGACATATGCAATTTGAAGAATTATTATCCAGATATTAAATAAATGAGACATGCAAAAATATTGATGAATTCTACACTAATATTGCTGAGTAAACAAAGCAAGTTTGAAAGGATTATTTACCATATCATCTGTAATTTCCCACAGGTGAAATTTTTGAAAAGGCAAAACTGTGGACACAGTTAAATTATAAGTTCCTTGGTATTCATGGTGAGGTGATTGTTGAAACAGAAGATTTTTTTAGGAAAAATATTTTCTTTGATAGAATACTGGTGAATATATGACACTATGCATTTCTGAAAACTCATAGACTATTACAGCATAAAAATGAAGCTTCATTTTGAAAACTAAAAGAAAAGAATAGAATATCAGGGTATCCATAAATGGAATGATATTGTGACAAATGAATGCAACTTTATTACAAATATTTTAAATAAACTAAATAAAGGAAAAGGTGGTTGAACTAAGTAACTTGAGGAAAGACTGAAAATTATATGACTCAAAGACTGAAATGTAGACAGAGTACATAGCAACTTTATTGTAGCTGATAAAGTTGTTTCTTATGACAACAATTTTAAAACACAATTACATATAATCCAGAATTAAGTAAATGAATAACAAGCAGTGGAAGTCCTGTTTCTCACTGTGGCAGTTGGAGATTAAAGACAGGAAAGGAGGGAATCTTAATCCATGTGCAATATATGAAGTTGACAACATCACTAAAAAGTCATGTTTCGTTTTAAATAAGTTGAGGTGGATAACTTCAGAAACACTTATAAACAAGTATATATAAACTAGCTAGTATATGAAAAAGTAAATTTCCTTGTGTTCTGCAGCTTAGTAAACCTTGAAACACCACCATATCAGTAGCAAGAACACAAAAGTAGCTAGAGGTTAAATTTTGAGACCATTCTATAATAAAGGTATTAAAGGCTCTTTAAAGAAATATCTCAGTCTAGCCTGGGAAAGGTGTGATTCTAGAGTTTCCTATAGTTTCATAAAAAAAAGATGTGCTAAATATTCAAAATTATAGGGGTATTTTAAGGGAACACTGGTGCCATCTGAAAGAATACCCAAGCTGGAATACTTTGAGGAACAAAATGGATAAGGTATATTGAATGATAGACCAAAGTATAAAGATCCGTGAGTTCCTATGGATATGAATGAGTAACAAAATAAATAAATAATAGTGTGAGAAAGAAAAAAATGTCTCAGCTTGAAGAATTTCAGGTGATTTCTGTGGATGCTGGTCCTCAAGCAGGTGAAGATTAACCCTTTTAGTCTGAAATAGAGAATAGTACTTCCTTTCCAAAATTGGAGATGGAAAGAGTAAATTTACAGGGAAGAGTCTGATAAATTCTACCTCTGTTGGGTGATCAAGGTGAACAGAGTGATGTGTAATGTTAGTAGTGTGAATCCTAGAAGTGATGAGAAGGGCATTTATGTCATTGTTCTTCCACTAACTAAAAAGCTCATGTTCCTAGGTAAATCATGGAACTATACTTAGATAAACTCCAAATGAAGGGAATTGTATGAAATATCTGGTTAGTACACCTTATGATTGTCAAAGTTATGAAAAATAAGAAATGTGTGAGCAAGTGTAATATCTAAGAAGGCCTTGTAATTAAATGTAACAATACACTGCAAAGGGATCTTGGGAAAAAGAAACTAAATAAAAAACCAAAGAAAATAAAGTACAAATTTCAGTTAATAATACATCAATATTAGTTCATTAATTATGACAATTATATCATCCTAATATAGCAATAATTGGATAAACTGTGTGGGTAAGTTAAAAAAACTATACTATCACTGTGAATTTTTATGAATCTAAACTATTAAAAAAAGTTTATTTTAAAATATTGAGTAGATGATATTTATCAACCTATTTAAGATATTTCACATGTAGAGATAGAACATTGGAAAGAACATTTGTAACACTTATAAATGTCAAAGATTACTATACAAATTATTTAAAGAAATTTTATAAACTACTAAGTTTTTCATAGGAAATCTGACTTAGCCATCATGACAAACAGAAGCTGTAATAACTAATAAACATATGAAAAACTCAAATTCATTGATAATCTCAGAAATGCAAATTTTAAAATTTCTATTACACATCATAGGCTTAGTAAATTAAACTATTAGTATGTGCTTATGGGAATGTGGAAAATATCAGATCCTTGGAATGGAAAAATAAATAAATATTACCACTTTGGAAAGACATTTGGCCCCAAATAATAAAATTAAAGCTGAATATAACTCTTGTTGCAAAATTAGAAAAGTGTAATTTTCTCATTAAAATTTTATTTTAGAGTATTTTTCAAACAAATATTTATTTTAACATGCAATAGTTACGTTATTTGAAAATAAATTACTATTTTATAACACTCTTAGTTTGTACTTTTAATATATTAATTCCTATAGGTACATCAGAAATAAAAATAGGTCTTTGGCATACTCAATATTTTCTAAGAGTGTAGTTGGATTTTGATATCTCAAATTTCAGAATTAATTCCCTAAATAAATATTTCTATATGTATATAAAAAACATAACACACAACTATGGTGGAAAGCTAAAATGTATTTACATAGGAATGATAAATTGTTATAATGTTTTAATAAGAATATAATAAAATATAAATAGTAAAAATAATTGCATATGTACCATCATGAATCTATCTGCAAACATAAAGCAAAGTCAATAAAGTTCGTTAAGTATGAGTGCATGTCAATTTGAAAACACAAATAAAAACTACTATACAATCTTATACATAATATTCAAGAATAGATTCTTACGTCTACTATTCAAGAGTAAAATTTCTATGAAAAAGAGATACATTAATTGTAGTTTAATTATGAACTTGGAAATGAATGGAACTATGAGGAAAAATTTTGATCATACTTTAAATATTTTATTTTGTTTTCAATTTATAAAACATTTGTTAAATATAAAATTTATTAAATGTAAAATTTAATATATTATGATTTGTTGTATTATTAGCTATAGTTTTGAAAAGTTAAAAAATGTAAAAAAAAAATTTAGTTTTCATGAATTATTGGTGTGTGTCGAGGGGTTTGGGATGAGATAAATTGAAAGTTCTAATTTAGAATTAATATGATTTAGAACACCTTTAGAATTCCTAAGAATATTACAATATTGAGAATTTCTAACAAAAAAAAATCTCATCTAAATAAGGATTTACATTGATCAATTTGTGGATTAGCTGATTCACACCAAACATTCTACTAAACCAAAACTAGAGAATTTGGGAAAATAGTAATAAAATGTGTTTGCAAACTTTCCAAGGTAGTAGAAGCCGAAGTGCTTTCAAAAATGAGCAGGCCCAGCTGTGGTGCACACCTGTAATCCCAGAGGCTTTGGAGACTGAGACAGAAGGATGGAGAGTTCAAAGCCAGCCTCAGCAAAAGTGAGGCACTAAGAAATTCAGTGAGTCTCTACATAAAATGCAAAATAGGGCTTGGGAGTAGCTGAGTGCCCTTGAGTTCAATCCCCAGAACCCTCACCCCACAATGAAAGAATGAGCAGAAGCCCTGAATAAGCTGGGAATCTTTTAACCATTCACTGTATTTATTTGCAGTGATTGACCAGTTGAAAATGAGACAAAAATTTGAATGAATGCAAGACAAGGACAGAGAAAAATTGCATTTTTCATCCTGTAAGATACGTTCCATAGTAAGAACTCAGGATATGGATCAGAGCCTAAATGAATACAATCAAGAAGTAACAGAAAAACAAACAGGATCCACCTCTCAAATAATATGAAGCTCAGGTTTGGAATACTTTAATTTCAGATTGATTTATGGGATTTATTGTTTTTTTTTTCTTTTGTTCATGTCTAGTTACCAACCAGAAAAAAAAAAGTTAATCAATTATGTGGAATATAATGCCCAGATACTGAAATGTCCTCTATCCTTTTTCACCTAAACTTCAAGCAATCAATACCAAATTGGCACAAGCATGTAACATTGCGAACAAAGAGAAATAAAGAAAGCAATTTAAAAAAAAAAAAACAGAGCTATCAGACATAAATTTTAAGGTGCCTTTATGTTCTTTATGTTTATGAAAATGCTTAATTTTTAGAAAAATTTTTGAAGAACTGAAAACTTTGAAATGGCAATTTTAGAACCCAAAATACAATTGAAGCTAGAGATTCCATAGTTGGAATCAATAGCTTATTAGACATTAGTGGTAAAATGGAATAAAGGAGAAAGAAAATATTATAAATGAATTGCTAAATGTATAGAAAATACATAAAAGTGAAACAAGAAGAATAAGAAGGTATAGAAGTTGAATTCAAAAAGGAAGATTTTCAAAATTGATAAGGGCATAATTAACAAAAGTTTTATAAAAAATGGTATGGAAAGAATAAGTGGGATCAATTTTAAAAATAAATAGGTATAAAGTTTTTTAAAATATAAACAATCACAGACAAATCTTAAAAGAAACCCAAATAAAAGATAAATTGTATTTAAAGGGAAAATAAGACTGGTAACTTATTGTCCACCTCCTCCAAAAAAAAAAATATCAACAATCAGAAAGTAATAGATATTTTTAAGGTGTTAAAAGAAATAGATATATTTAAGGTGTTTAAAGAAAACAACTTTCAATAATAGAATTGTATGGCCAGCTAAGTAAGCTATTCTTCCCTCCAAAAAAGTAAAACAAACATATTTAAAAAATAAATAAATTTGAGATAATTAGTCATTAATATACTGTTAATGGTAGAATAAAACACTGAAAAGAAAGAAAAATATGCAGATCTTATGACAGTGTACACAAAAATCAAGCAAAATAGTCTACATACCAGCAGCATTAATAAATGAGCTCAGCAGCAGTGTTTTCTATAAGGTAAACATAAAAATTGTATGATTATATAATAGGAATAAAGAAAAAAAATTAAAACATTTTCAGCAGAGTTTAAAATATTAAATAATTATGAATAAAGCAAAAGAGAGCAAAGTTTTCTACACAGACATCTATAACAGCATTGAGAAAAATAAAAGAATACTTGAAAAAATGTAACAAATATAAGGATTTAAAGACATGGTATTGAAAAGAAAAACCCTCTTTCTTCTTAAATCAAGCACAGAAGCTCTCTAAGATATGTTGTTTTTACACTGGGAAATTCGTTGTTGTACAAACTTTACAAAAATCCACTAGTTTAATTTGCATAATAGCACCATAGCACAGTTAGTACAGTTACTTACATTCTGTAATGAGAAACCTGAGATGCAGAAATTAAAAAAAAATCTTAACCTGTCGCACAGTAGTATGGTATGTAATCAAATCAAGGGAGTCGTTTCTGGGTCCTCTTCCATTACTTAATATGTATGCTATTTATAGAGAGATGAAAAATTATTGATATGTATTTCTGAAAGTCTAAAAATAAAATCACAAATAGGGATAGGTAACATAAACAGGGAACTGCTTTTATTAATTAATCTAATATTTTAAAAAGGGAAAAAAAGAAGATTCTTTGGGATTCCTGTCTTCCTTTCTGTCTTTTTGGAAAGCATTATCCTCAACAGGAAATTTTATTCCAGTAAAATTATTGATTGTTTGATAATTTGCAAACTGTTTTGTTATTTCACAAGCTACTGCTAAATTTTTGTTTAATGGACATTAAGTGGAATTGAAGAAAATTTTTCAATTGACATTTTAAATCAAAAAACTTTTCAAGCATTAAAATTTGATTGCAAATTAAATTGAACAGTGTTTAAATTAAACAAAATTAAATCTTTGTAATCTTTGAATTACAAAGATCCATGACCAGTTCAACATAGGGATTGCCCTTGCTACTTTTAAAATATTTTGAACCCAAAGGTCTCATTCTGATGTACTGGTTTCAGGATTTCAATATACCTTTGTTGGGACTCAATTCAACACATAATATGGGACATTATGAGTGCTCACATTGGTTAAAAAAACAGTTTGAAATAAATGTCCCTGTGGGGTATGCCTTTGGGTTATATGTTTTTTATTTGGTGAGTAGAGTCTCTCTCTGCTTCTGACATCATGTGAGCTGCTTCCCTCTGCCATGAT
The DNA here is from genome assembly GCF_052094955.1 of Ictidomys tridecemlineatus. Classification (NCBI taxonomy): domain Eukaryota; kingdom Metazoa; phylum Chordata; class Mammalia; order Rodentia; family Sciuridae; genus Ictidomys; species Ictidomys tridecemlineatus. The sequence continues at coordinate 57,803,706 of NC_135487.1, forward strand.
ATTCTGTCTCTTCTTAAGGAATCAAGAAAGCTATCTAAGGATGGAGGCCTTTGAAACTGTGCGCCCCCACATAAGTCCCCCACCTACATTTTTTTGGGTCAGGTCTTTTAGTCCAAGCAGCAAAAAAGTTGACTAAATCAGAAATTGATACCAGAGTGGGGCCTTAACTGACTAATCTGACCAGTTGTTCAGAAGCTTTTGGAGCTTTTTGGAATTGGTGGGAGGAGTTTTGAGATGCTTAGCAGTGCAAGCTGGAAATGCTTTAGGTTTTTGTAATTGAAACGTAATGACAGATTCTGGTGAGAGCTCAGAAGACGAGAAGACCAGTAGGACAATTGCCAATGCCAATGTTGAAAACCATGAAATGTACTTATTTTCCACTTGTATATTGTATTCAAAGAAATGTCATTTGGGTGCTTTGACCATTTTTAATTAGTTTGTTTCTTTATCACTGATTTCTAATTATACATTGTAGGTTAAAATTTCTTATGAAATATATGATTACAAATAATTTATTTTCTGTGGGCTATCTTTTCACTTTTTCAATTGAATAGTTGGAAGAAAAAAATTCATTTTCATTCAGTGTATTTATTTAATTTTTCTATTTTATCATGTTTATATTTAATGTTATAACTATATAGATTTTGCCTAACAGCTACTGCTTGGATCTGGAGTATCCCTGACATGCTAATGTGTTGAAGGTTTAGTTCCCAATGCAGCAATGTTCAGAAGTGGGTCTTACTGGAAATGATTAGATTATAAGAACACTGATAAGGTATGGTGGAAGAAAGGTTGGAAGAAATAAGTTGTGCCACATCTTTCCTTTAGATATCCATCTATCTATCATCTATCTATCTATCTATCTTCTACCTATCTACCTATCTTTCTCTTTCTGCTTTCTTTCTGACATGAGCTAAGCAGCATTTCAGAACCATGCCTTTCTGCCATGGTGTCCCACTTCACCTCATGCCAATGGCAATAAAACCAATTAACCATGGAATGAAACCATGTACCAAAATAAACATTTCATCCTCTAAGTTGTTTTTCTCAGGTATTGGGACCCAGTGATGGAAAGGTGATCATACTTTTCTTCTACATTTTCTCTAAATGTTTTATACTTCTATATCTTACTTATAAGACTATGTTCTATTTTGAGTTACTTTTTGTATATAATTTGAAAAATAGGTCTGTTGTGGATTAATTTGGGCCCCTTAGAAGGCTATGTTGAAATTCTGACCTTGTATTTCAAAATGTGATCTTTTAGAAATAGGGTAATTACAAATTCAATTATTTAAGTTAACTTGAGGTCATACTGGATTAGAATAAGCTTTTAATCCAATAGACTGGAGCAATTATAAGAAGATAAAAACCTCATGTGACTACAGATACACAGAGAGAATGACATATAATGTCAGAAACAGATTACAGTGATGCAACTAGAAACCCTGTAATGCTAAGAATTATTTGCCATCATCAGCAGATAGAAATAGGCAAGAAAGATTTAATTTGTTCTCAGAGAAATCATGGATGTATTAATCTAACACCTTGCTTTCAGACTTTTTACATCTGGAATCCCTAGAGAAGCATTTCTGTTGTTTAAGTTGACTATTTTGTGGTACTCTATTATAGTAGCCTAAAGTAACTAATACAGATTTTTTTAGCATGGGGAATTGAGGTTCTGGCATAACAATTACCCAAAAAGATGGAATTCTTTGGGGAACTGAATAATGGGTACAGTTTGGAGAAATTTTAAAGTGCTTATTTTCAAAATCTTTCAAAAAACTAAATATGAATTCTAAAGATGACTGATGACAGCTTAGAAAGAAGTGAGGAAAGTTGTGGGAAAATGTGTATCATCTTAGCAAAGACAGAAATAGATTTGCTACAAATACAAATGTCAAATCTGCTTCTGAAGAAGTCAGAGGGAGATGAGGAATGTGTTATTGAAAACTGCAAGAGCTATCCTTATAATAGATTAGTATAGAACTTGACTGAACTGTGTTTTGATCTTCAGTCATGGAGAGTAGAACTCATGTCATGAACTTGGATAGTTAGCCTAGACGATTTCCAATGAAACTAGAGAAGAAACACCGTCATTTCTTTTTGTTATTCATAGTAAAAGTGGAGGAAAGAGAGAAAGTGAAGAAATAATTATTAAATAAAAAAGAAATAGAGAAATTTATATAGATCTTTAATTTCTTTTAATAATAATTTATAGTTTTCTGTATATAAATCTTGCTCTTCTTTTGCTATTTTTTATTATTTATGACAGTGGAATGCATTACAATCCTTATTACATGTATAGAGCACAATTTTTCATATCTCTGGTTGTATACAAAGTATATTCACACCAATTTGTGTCTTCATACATGTACTTTGAATAATAATGATCATCATGTTCTACCATCATTTCTAACATAATGATCCCTCCCTTCACTTACAACCCCTCTGCCCTATCTAGACTTCGTCTGTTCCTCCGATGCTCCCTCTCCCTATCCCACTATGATTCAGCCTCCTAATATCAAAGAAAACATTCAGCATTTGGTTTTGGGGGATTGGCTAATTTCACTTAACATTATCTTCTCCAAAGCCATCCATTTACCTGCAAATGCCATGATTTTATTCTTTTTTATTGCTGAGTAATATTCCATTGTATATATATAAACCACATTTTTTTAATGCATTCATCTATTGAAGGGCATCTATGTTGGTTCCACAGTTTAGCTATTGTGAATTGTGCTTCTATAAACATTGATGTAGCTGTGTCCTTGTAGTATGTTGTTTTAAGTCATTTGGGTGTAGACCCAGGAGAGGGATAGCTAGGTCAAATAGTGGTTCAATTCCCAATTTTCCAAGAAATCTACATACTGCTTTTCATATTGGCTGTACCAATTTGTAGTCCCACCAGCAGTATATGAGTGGACCTTTTTCCCCACATCCTTGCCAACACTTATTGATTATATTCTTAATAGCTGCCATTCTGACTGGAGTGAGATAAGTCTTAGAGTGGTTTTGATTTGCATTTCTCTAGTTGCTAGCGATGTGAATTATTTTGCTAAATTTATTATTTTATTATTCTAATACTTTTTTAATGAAATTTTCTTAATTTAATTTTCTTATTGTACATTGCTAAAAATAGAATTATAATCAATTTCTTCTCTTTTTTGGGGTAGTGTACAGGATTGATCTCAAAGGCACTTGACCACTGAGCCACATCCCCAGACCTAGTTTGTATTTTATTTAGAGACAGGATCCTACTGAGTTGCTTATCACCTCACTTTTGCTGAGGCTGGCTTTGAACTTGTGATACTCCTGCCTCTGCCTCCCAAGCCACTGGGATTTTAAGCATGCTCCACCTCATCCATCCTATTTCTTCCATTTTTAATAGACTATATTTTTATAGCAGTTTTAGATTCATAGTAAAGTTGCTCAAAAAGCACAAAGATTTCTATGAGATCCCTACCCCACACATGAAAAGCTATTCCCCACCATGGTGGTATATGTGTATGTGTGTGTGTGTGTGTGTGTGTGTGTGTGTGTGTGTGTGTGTGTGTATTTATATTTATATGTATGTATAGACACAAAATAATCACCCATACAATATAATTTTCCATTTTGAACTTGAACTTGTATGCTGCAAGCATCTCTATTCATTTATAAGCTCCAATATATATATATATATATATATATATATATATTTGGAATTTGATATTCTATGTTCATTTTGAATTAGCCAAATACAATTTTATAACATTTCAATACACAAAGAATTTTAGTACATACGGTTTTAAGGCTATGTAGATATACTTTTCATGTCCTTCCCTGCAATGTTAGAATGACATTTCCTTATGAAAGGATAGCAAATGGAAGATTTTTAGGTTGTTTGTTTTTTAAATATCATTACTTGGCAAAATAAAATTTTTGCCAGTCAAAATCCAAAAACTTTTGCTGTATAATAGAAAAACATTCAGTACCTGTCAGAATTTGGTTATAACTAGCCTTTCCAGACTCAAATAGCCTCTATCTTCTTGCTATAGAAGACCTTCTTAACCATGTAAACACAGTTTTGCACTGTCACATTTCCTTGTTTTTGTGCAACTCTTTCATCTGCATAGATTCTTTTTCTTTTTATCTCTCTCCAATGTTATAATTAATCACTGAATGTTCTTTCAGGGTCCATAAGTGAAATTATAAGGAAAATCATAAGGAAATGGTAGGAAACCCTAAATGCTTTCTTTTCTAAGCTTCTATGGCATTTTTTTGTACCATGAATAAAATTGTCACTTGAAATAGGAAATATTGTAATGTTTGTATTGCCATTGCTAGTTTAGATTTTGTTAGATAATATTTATTATTTTCCCCTCTACCTGAATAAGACATTTTAATTTTTTCCTAGACATAAAGTTTGAAAATAAGAAGAGATAGGTAAAATTTTATATTCTGTGATGATGATTCCCCAAATTAATTAACCATCTATATCCACGAGTTTGTAATTATACTCAGCCAAGGTTCATTTGATGTTATTCTCTACCCCAAACTGTAGAAGTGCATGTCCTTTCCTGTCTTATCTTTTTATTTGTGTGTGAGGGAGAGGGTGATTGATCCAGGACCTTGTGCATCTAGATGTGTACTCTTGACACTGAAGTACATCCCCAGCTCCCAAGTTCTCATTCTTTTTTTTTTTAATTGGTTGTTCAAAACATTACAAAGCTCATGACATATCATCTGTCATACATTTGACTCAAGTGGATTATGAACTCTCATTTTTACCCCAAAAACAAATTGCAGAATCACATCAGTTATACATTCACATTTTTACATAATGGCATATTAGTGACTATTGTATTCAGCTACCTTTCCTATCCCCTACTATCCCATCTCCCCTCCCCTCCTGTCTTCCCTCTCTACCTCATCTGCTGTTGTTCAATTCTCTCCCTTGTTCCCCCCCTTTTCCCTCACAACTTCTTATATGTAATTTTGTGTAACATTGAGGGTTTCCTACCATTTCCTTATGATTTCCCTTCTTTCTCCCTTTCTCTCCCCCTACTCGTCTCTGTTTAATGTTAATCTTTTCCTCATGCTCTTCCTCCCTGTTCTGTTCTTAGTTGCTCTCTTTATATCAAAGAAGACATTTGGCATTTGTTTTTTAAGGATTGGCTAGCTTCGCTTAGCATAATCTGCTCTAATGCCATCCATTTCCCTGCAAATTTCATGATTTTGTCACTTTTTAGTGCTGCATAATAATCCATTGTGTATAAATGCCACATTTTTTTTGATTCATTCATCTATTGAAGGGCATCTAGGTTAGTTCCACAGTCTAGCTATTGTGAATTGTGCTGCTATGATCATTGATGTGGCAGTATCCCTGTAGTACGCTCTTTTAAGATCCTCAGGGAATAGTCAGAGAAGGGCAATAGCTGGGTCAAATGGTGGATCCATTCCCAGCTTTCCCAGGAATCTCCATACTGCTTTCCAAATTGGCCTCACCAATTTGCAGTCCCACCAGCAATGTACAAGTGTACCCTTTTCTCCAATCCTTGCCAGCACTTGTTGTTTGACTTCATAGTGGCTGCCAATCTTACTGGATTAAGATGGTATCTTAGTGTGATTTTGATTTGCATTGCTCTGACTGCTAGAGATGGTGAGTATTTTTTCATGTACCTGTTGATTGATTGTATGTCCTCCTCTGAGAAGTGTCTGTTCAGGTCCTTGGCCCATTTGTTGATTGGGTTATTTGTTATCTTATTGTTTAACTTTTTGAGTTCTTTGTATATTCTGGATATTAGGGCTCTATCTGAAGTGTGAGGGGTAAAAATTTGTTCCCAGGATGTAGGCTCTCTATTTACCTCTCTTATTGTTTCTCTTGCTGAGAAAAAACTTTTTAGTTTAAGTAAGTACCATTTGTTTATTCTTGTTATTAACTCTTGGGCTATGGGCATCCTATTAAGAAATTTGGAGCCCAACCCCACAATATGTAAATTGGAGCCAACTTTTTCTTCTATCAGATGCAGAGTCTCTGATTTGATATCAAGCTCTTTGATCCATTTTGAGTTAACTTTTGTGCATGGTGAGAGAAAGGGGTTCAGCTTCATTTTGTTGCATATGGATTTCCAATTTTCCCAGCACCATTTGTTGAAGATGCTATCCTTCCTCCATTGCATGCTTTTAGGCCCTTTATCAAATATAAGAAAGTTGTAATTTTGTGGATTGGTCTCTGTGTCCTCTATTCTGTACCATTGGTCCACCTGCCTGTTTTGGTACCAGTACCATGCTATTTTTGTTACTATTGCTCTGTAGTACAGTTTGAAATCTGGTATCGTTATACCTCCAGATTCACACTTCCTGCTTAGAATTGCTTTTGCTATTCTGGGTCTTTTGTTTTTCCATATGAATTTCATGATTGCTTTATCTATTTCTACAAAAAATGCCTTTGGGATTTTGATTGGCATCGCATTAAACCTGTAGAGAAGCAGCATAATGTTGGATTTGTTTTTTTAATCCAGGTTACTAGCCTATGTCTCTTGATTGGTGAATTTAGGCTATTAACATTTAAGGTTACAATTGAAATATGGTTTGTACTTCCAGTCATGTTTATTTATTTATTTATTTTAGTTTGGCTAGTTTTTCTTCTTTGGTTATTTTTTTCCCCCTTTACTGAGATACCTCCACTGTTAGTTTTGGGTGCTATTTTTCAATTCCTCTTCTTGTAGTATTTTGCTCAAAATGCTTTGCAGTGCTGGTTTTCTGGCTGGAAATTCTTTTAGCTTTTGTTTATTGTGAAATATTTTAATTTAATTGTCAAATCTGAAGCTTAATTTTGCTGGATACAGTATTCTTGGTTGGAATCCATTATTTTTCAGCATTTGAAATACGTTGTTCCAGGATCTTCTCGCTTTCAAAGTCTATGATGAAAAATCAGTTGTTAACCTAATTGGTTTACCCCTGAATGTAATTTGCCTCCTTTCTCTCGTAGCTTTTAATATTCTCTCCTTGTTCTGTATGTTGTCTATCTTCATAATTATATGTCTTAGAGTTGGTCTATTACTGTTTTGAATGTCTGGGGTCCTGTAGGCTTCCAGGATTTGGCAATCCATTCCATCTTTCATCTCTGGGAACTTTTCTAGAATTATTTCATTTAATAGGTTGTCCATTCCTTTGGTTTGAACCTCTGCACTTTCTTCTATCCTGATGACTCTCAAATTTGTTTTTTTTATGACATCCCATATCTCTTGAATAGATTGCTCGTGAGATTTAAGCATCCTTTCTGTGTTGACTATATTCTTTTCAAGTTGATAAAGTTTGTCTTCATTATCTGATGTTCTGACTTCTACTTGATCTAGTCTATTTGTAATATTCTCGTTTGAGTTTTTAATTTGGTTTATAGTTTCCTGCATTTCTAGGATTACTGTTTGATTTTTTTATAAAATCTCTATCTCCTGGTAAAGCTCATTTTTTGCCATTTGAATTTGTTTGTTTAATTCGTTTTCAAAATATACTTGCATTACTTGGACTTGCTGTCTCATGTCTTCTCTAATATTCCGTTCTATCTGAGTTAAGTATGCCTTGAGTTCTTTCCCTATCCCTGTTTCTAATGCTTCTAGGTCCTCCTGTAGATTTAAGTTCTCCTGCATTGTTTGTAATTCTTTTTTCCCTTGTTTTTCCATGTTGTTCACGTTACTTTCCAGCTCTGTTTGATTGCTGTTTCTGCTCTCTCCTATAAATTTGTTTTGGTTTTGTATATCTCTGTTGTCTCTCCTTTGGTGGTAGACTATGCCTGCTAAAGTGGATTCTGCTGGGAAGGAATTCCGTTGGCTGAACTCCAGTGACGTCACCTCTCTGTTATGGCGGGCCCCAGGCTCCTTGCCGGGGTGTTCGAAGGGAGGGGTGGGACTGGTCTGTCTCTGGGTGGTTTCAGCTCCCGGTTGGCTACTTCATGAAGGCCTGGCTATAGACCTCTTCCTAGAGTCTCTTCGCTGTACCTGCTGGGCTGCACCTTGGGGTCTAGCCGCGCAGTCGCTGGCAGGCGGGCGGTCTCCAGCCACCAAGTCGCAGGGGCCTCGGGCAGTCGACAGCGGGTGGGCGGTCTCCAGCTGCCCAGTCGTGCGGGCAGCGGGCGGGCTGTCACCGGTGGGTGGGCGGTCTCTAGCCACCCAGTCCCACGGGCAATGGGTGGGCGGTCTCCGGCAGGCGGGCAGTTTCTAACTTATTTTCTAGTTTATTGTTTCTTTTTTCTACAAATTCAAATCTATTGGAATGTTTTAGTAAAAAAAAAATTTAAAGAGAGTCAGAGAGAGGAGAGAGAGAGAGAGAAAGAGAGAGAGAAGGTTTAATATTTATTGTTAATATTTATTATTTACTTTTTGGTGGACACAACATCTTTATTTTATTTGTATGAGGTGCTGAGGATTGAACCCAGCGCCACACACATGCCAGGCAAGCGCACTACTGCATGAGCCACATCCCCAGCCCAGTAAAATTTTTTATAAAATAAAAAACTGAAAGTTGTTATAGTTTTCAATTCTAAGGTATCCATTTAGTTCTTTTTTTAAAAAAAAAACATCCTTATTGATATTTTCTCTTTGATATGACATTGCCCTCATACCTTCATTTGTTTCTATAAACATGATTTCTCTAATTATTTGAAAAGATTTAGAAAAAAACTAATTTGAATCTTTGTCTAACACCTAGGTCCCTGAACAGATTTCTGTTGCCTAATTTTCCTTCTTATATATGGGTCACACTTTGTTTTACTCTGTATATCTCAAAATTCTTAGTGAAAAACTGGACATTTTAGAAAATATATTGTCTCAATTTTCAATGATGACCGTACACCCTCCTGTTAACTAAAATCATATTAGAGAGACATACTCAGAGGATAAGGATTTTTAATTTAAAATAGTAGCATTTACAAGTGTGGAATATGTCTATCCTAATAAAATATGGGTATATTCAAAAAGGCATAGGAAGACAAATGCTTATAAATGTAAAACAGTGAGTATATGTAAGTTGTTTTGAGAAAAAGAGAACATCGGCTACAAAGGCTATGTCAGGAGTTGAAGTGAGGCCATCCATAGAGGCAGTATATTAGGAAAGTGTTGTTGTATATTTAGTCCTTGTGATTAATGTAGCAAGCTTCAGTTTGTAAAGTCTTTGGCTATAGGTCTTATTATAGTCATATGTGTATCAATCCCTTCAGAGGATATTTGAAGTAGTTTTTTGTTTGTTTGTTTGTTTGTTTTTATCAGAAGCATATATGAATGAGCATTCTCCCTTAACCTCCTGGCTTATTTATTTATTTGTTCATGTTTGACATAAACTTGTTGATTCTGACAGTCTTTATATTCCACATCCCAGGGTTTATTTTTGTAGTTATTTGCTTGTTTATTTGTTTATTGACTTGCCTGGAATATTTCAGTGATATCTATTCGCCTCACAGTGTGATGTCTCTGAAGTCTCTGTTGTTTCTAACAGTGAATATTTTGAGCTTGTCTATGGTCACTCTGTGATGACAGTGATGTTAGTAATGTTCTTGACTAACTGTTTGTCATATCTCTCCATTAGCTGCTTGCATCTAATTATTGTTTATCCTTTAATTGAATAATTTTAGAGAACATTCTGTGGAATTTGTTTTGACTCTAAAAGTTCTCTCCTTAGTTGTATTTTTCGCTAGTTTATTCTGATAATTTAGCTGGTCTACTATTTACTTATTCTCATCCAAATTTCTGGACTTTTCTTAATTGCTTACCACCAAAATCTCTGTTGATTTTATAGAAGTCAGTAGGCTTAACCATTCTCACCCTCTGCTCAAAACAAAGTCAGCCTTGGAATTCTGTATTTTAGTAGCATGTCTTTCTCCATAGGGAAAAAAATGAGCTACTAATATTGAGCTTATGGTAGGTGCAGTGGCCCACTTCTTTTGAAATGACACATGGGCATATAAATGGCATACAAGACAAAGTGATAATTTCTGGTATACTTGGATTGCCTTTTCTAGGGTGAATCCTAAAAAAAAAAAAAAAAAGAGTGAGCTAAAATTTAGACAATTATAGTTTAGTTTTCTAAGCTTATCAAGCTGGGATTGAGCCTCTGACATATTTTGGTGTGGGCAAAAGGGTACTTGTGGTTTCTTAGCTTTGCTTGACTAAAATCTAATCTGCACAACTTAGAACTGAGTTGTATAAGAAATTTTGGTTACTTGAAGTCTTACAGTTAATTTCTAGGTCTTTATTAAGTATGGGAAGAAAAAGAGCATTAGTTTCTTGGCCACATACCTGCCTTAATTAGTTTCTGCTACATTGAGGTAGAATTGATAAAGGGACTACGCAACTCAGTGAGACCCTGTCTTTAAATAAAATGTAAAATAGGGCCAGGGATGTGGCACAGTGCTTGAATGTCCCTGAGTTCAATCGCTGGTAATCACCCCCTAAAAAAGAGCTTGCATTGGTATAGTATGTGAATGTATTAATATGTAACAAGTCCCACCATTATATATAACTATATTATAACAATAAAGTGTGGGGAAAAAAAACAGAAAATGTTTAGAAAGAGCTTACATTGAAAATTAAAAAATAATTCTCAAAATCAATCAAATTTTAAAAGTACAAATGGGCAAAATATTTTAATGAAATAATTACTATTAGGCATATGTAAATCAAGAGAGCCATGAATAAATAAAATTTGAACATTATTAGGCATTACAAAAATATACACTAATAGCCAGAAAAGTACTACACATATTTTACAGAAATCAAAATTAAAAAGTCTTGATATCAATTGCTTTGATAGTTAGCTTTGTGTTGTTGTAATCTGAATACCTAATAAGAACAGTTAAGAAGAGAAAATGTTTATTTGGTATCCCAGTTCTGAGATTTCTATCCATGAAATCTCAGTCCATGATTAGCCAGCTCCATTGCTCTGGGAATGAGGTAAGGCAAATCATCATGGCACAGAGGTGTGATGGAAGAAAGATGCTTAGCTCCTGGAAGTTGGGAAGCAGTGAGATAGGAAGGGTGCCCAGTGACCTATTTCCACCGAATAGGTCTGACTTCCAGGTAATTTGTTCATCCACTGATGTTAGAACCCTCATGATCTAATCAGTTCCAAAAACCTCTATCTCTGAGCACTTTTAACTTTGGGGGACAGTCTGGATTCAGATCATAACAAGTGATGAAAAGGAAGTGAAAAATTTGGGAAAATTTGGAATGGTAAATGGTAAAACTACTTTAGAAAAACAACTTCTTGTGTTTTACACAAAATGACAATAAAAATGAAAAAGAAAGCTATCAGCTCAGACCACATTAACATCATTTCTATTTACCTAAAGAGTATAATTAAGACGATTAAATAAAATTGAGAAAATAAGCAGAAAATATTTGCAATTTATGTTTGTTGAGCATTTCTAATATGAAACTCCAAATATGAAATGATGAGATCTCCAAATGTTTTGATGTGATTTATCAAAACTTTGGGATGGTAGGTATTTTGGATTTCAGATTTTCAGATTAGGGATGCTAATTCAGTGAAGTGTATACACATTTTTTAAATTTTAATTTGTTATTTATGACAGCAGAATGCATTATAATTCATATTATACATATAGAACACATTTTTTCATATCTCTGGTTGTACACAAATTAGAATCACACCATTCGTGTCTTTATAAGCGTACTTAGGGTAATGATGCCCATCTCATTCCACCATATTTCCTACCTCCATTCCCCCTCTCTTCCCATTTTCCCCTTTTCCCTATCTAAAGATCATTTAATCTTCCCATGGCCCCCCAACCACATTATAAATCAGCAGCATTAAATCAGAGAAAACATTTAGCATTTGTTTTTTGGGGATTGACTAAATTCACTTAACATTATATTCTCCAGCTTCATCCATTTCCCAACAAATGTCATGATTTTATTCTCTTTTAATGCTGAATAAATATTCCATTGTGTATATAGGCCACATTTTCTTTATCCATTCATCTACCGAGGGACATCTAGGTTGGTTCCACAGTTTTGCTATTGTGAATTGTGCTACTATAAACCATTCCAAGTTTTCCTAAGAATCTCCATACTGCTTTCCATATTGGCTGCAACAAGTTGCACTCCCATCAGCAATGTATAAGTGTGCCTTTTTCCCCACATCCTCACCAACATTTATTGTTGTTTGTTTTCTTAATAGCTGCCATTCTGACTGGAGTGAAATGAAATCTTAGAGTAGTTTTGATTTGCATTTCTCTAATTGCTAGAATTGTTAAACATTTTTTTCATATATTTGCTGAGTGATTGTATATCTTCTGAGAAGTGTCTGTTCAGCTCCTTGGCCCATTTATTGATTGGGTTATTTGTTTTTTTGGTGTTAAGATTTTTGAGTTCTTTATATATCCTAGAGATGAGTGCTCTATATGATGTGTGTGCAGTAAAAATCTGTTCCTAAATTGTAGGCTGTCTATTTACTCACTGATTGTTTTTTTGCCAAGAAGATTTTGAGTTTGAATCCATCCCATTTATTGATTGTTGATATTAATTTTCATGCTATACGAGTCTTATTAAGGACATTGGGGCCTAGTATGACATGATGGAGATTTGGGCCTAAAATAATTTCTAATTATCTTCTGTATTTCTGTAGTGTTTGCTATGATATTTCCTTTTTCATCACATACGTTAGTAATTTGAGTTTATTCTTTTTATCTTTGTTACCATGGCTAAGGATCTGTCAATTTCATTTATTTTTTCAAAGAACCAACTTTTAATTTTGGCAATTTTTTCAATTGTTTCTTTTGTTTCAATTTTATTGATTTCAGCTCTAATTTTAATTATTTCATGTCTTCTACTGATTTTGGCATTTATTTGTTCTTGTTTTTCTAGGGCTTTGAAATGAATGTTAGGTCATTTATCTGTTGACTTTTTCTTCTTTTATGGAATGAATTCCATGAAATGAACTTTCCTCTTTGTACTGCCTCCATAGTGCCCCAAAGATTTGATATGCTGTATCTGTTCTCATTCACCTCTAAGAATTTTTTTTTATCTCCTCCTTGATGTCTTTTGCAACCCACTGTTCATTCAGTAGCATATTATTTATTCTCCAGGTGTTGTAATAGTTTTTATTTTTAATTTTATCATTGATTTCTAATTTCATTCTATTATGATCTGATAGAATGCTGGGTAGTATCTACACTTTTTTATATTTGTAAGAGTTGCTTTGTGGCATAATATATGGTCTATTTTAGAGAAGAATCCATGTGCTTCTGAGAAGAAAGTCTATCTAGTTGTTGAAGGATGAACTATCCTATATATGTCAGTTAAGTCTAAGTTATTGATTGTATTATTGAGTTCGGTAGTGTCTTTGTTCACCTTTTATTTGGAAGATCTATCCAGAAGTGAAAGAGGTATGTTAAAGTCACTCAGAATTATTGTGTTGTGGTCTATTTGACTCCTGAACTTTAGATGAGTTTGTTTGATGAACGTAGATGCTTCATTTTGGGGGGCATATATTTATTATTGTTATATCCTGTTGATGAGGGCTCCCTTAAGCAATATGAATCATCCTTTTTTATACTTTTTGATTAACTTTGACTGGAAGTCTAATTTATTTGATATAAGGACAGAAACTCCTGCTTGCTTCCCCAGTTCATAGAAGTGGGATGATTTTCCCCAACATTTCACCTTCAGTCTGTGGATATCTTTTCCTATGAGATGAATTTCTTGGAGGCAGCATATTGTTGAGACTTTTTAAAAAACTCGGTCTGCTAGTCTGTCTTTCAATTGTTGAGGTTAGGTTCTTAACATTCAGGGTTAATATTAAGACATGATTTGTATTCCCAGCCATTTTTGGTTATTTTTGGTATTTAACTTGATTTGGTTTTTCCTTTGATTAGTTTTTCCTTTAGTATAATACCTCCCTTTGCTGATTTTCTCTGTTGTTTTTCAATTCATCTTCATGGAATATTTTGCTGGGGATGTTCTGTAGTGCAGGCTTATGAGTGGTAATTTTTTTTAACATTTGTAATTATGAAAGGTTTTTATTTTATCATCAAATCTAAAGCTTAGTTTTGCTGGATATAAGATTCTTGGTTAGCATCCATTTTCTTTCAGAGCTTGGTATATGCTGTTCCAGAATCTGAGAGCCTGAGTTAAAAATCTGCTGAGATACAAATTGGTATCCCCCTATAAGTGACGTGATTCCTCTCTCTTGCAGCCTTTAAGATTCTGTCCTTAGTCTGTATGCTAGGCATTTTAATTATAATGTGCATTGGTTTAGATCTATTGTAATTTTGTACATTTGGTGTCCTGTAAGCCTCTTGTATTTGATTTTCCAACTCATTTTTCATTTTGGGGAAATTTTCTGATATTATCTCATTGACGAGATTGTGCATTCCTTTGGTTTGAAACTCTGTGCCTTTCTGTATCTCAATAACTCTTAGATTTGGTCTTTTGATGCTACCCCATAATTCCTGGATGTTCTACTCATGGTTTCTTACCATTTTTATTGTGTGGTCAACTTTATATTTCAGAATGTATACTTTGTCCTCATTATCTGACATTCTGTCTTCCAAGTGATCTAGTCTGTTGTTTATAATTTCAATTGAGATTTTTATTTGGTTTATTGTTTCCTTTATTTCAAAGATTTCTGATTTTTTTTTCATAATTTCTCTTTCTTGAAGTAATCTTTCGCTACCTGTATTTGCTCCCTTATCTCTTTGTTGTCGTGATCAAGTTTTGCCTATATTTGCTCATTTAGGTCATTCTTTAATTCACAGATTATTTTAATTAGTTAAATTAATGACAATGGTAAAAGCATTTTGTAGTTGTCATTAAGGACCCTAAGCAGTTGAGTTTGATTTCATCAAAATATGATATTTGGAGAACTTGACTTAAACAAGTAATCCCTCTAAAAGAAATCTAGACTTTCCTTATAGAGAAAGACTAAAGGTAAATATATTTTTCAGGACCTAAAAGAAGAAAGAAATCATCTTTTCAACTGCCTTTACAGAAGGACATTGTACAAGGTCCTGAAGAAGGAAAGCCTTTAGAATGTAAAAATTCAGCTGACATACTATGAGAAAATAGTAACTTTAATGTTATAACCACATGAAAGTTGACGCCAGGTCTCAGTTGAGACTGCACCATGACTAAAGCCTCTACTGTACCCTAGTGAGACTCTGAGCAGTGGATCCAGTTGACCATAACCAAGTTCCCAACCCATGGAGACTGAGATAAATTTGTATTTTTTTTAACACACAATTAATTTATGATAAGTGTCTACACAGAAATACAAAGCTAACACTGAATGTCAGGATAATGGTTACACTTTGCAAGTGGGAGGTGATGACTGGGCAAGGAAACTATGGAACCTCCAGAATGTTCCACTTAAAAAATTGGATGCTATATAAATGGATGCTGATTTTTGTGAAAGTCTGTCAAGCTACACACTTATATGTATTTTCAGATACTTTACTTCAGTACAAGGTTTAAACAGAAAAGAAAAATGATTGCCTTACTTTATATGCAAAATAAATTTAGCCCAAGTATGGTTTAAACTACATATTCAATAATTCAAAATTTCCATTTTAATAGTTCCTGACTTGGCTATGTTCCTCATTTTTTCCATGAATCTTTTCAATCTTGTCATAATCTTTCACTTTCTTAAATCTTGTCATAATTTGTTTTCTTTTTTTCCCCCAAAAGTAGGACAAAGAAAAAATAGTAAAAGTTATTATATCAATCAATTAAATTTTGCATAATATATTAACACTCTTGTAATTTAAAGTACACTTTGCATCCCTAATAATTATAAATGAACACTAGTGTTTTTTCATTTCAATTTTGTCAATGGTATTGGTGATGATCTGAAATAGTTCACTGAAGTTTTATATTCAAAGAAGAGTCTGTATATTATTGAGTCTGAGTAAGTTTTTCCTACTTCCTTTAGGATGCCTCACTAATAAGATTTAGATTTTCCATTTTTCACATGACTCTGACTAGCTTTATAATTTTTGCTACTCTATGTACTGATTTTTATAAACAAAATATAACACATTCAGTGCTAATTTTTTAATATTAGTATTCTATTAGAAGTGGCACTTTCATAAGATCAGCCATTTTAATACAATAAAGTGCATTCACAATCAGCTGTATGCTCAGGTTATTTTGTTCATAATAATATAAAAATGAAATTGGTGATATTAAGCATGCCTAAAAATATCCTAATTCCTATCCTGATTAATATTTCATCCATTTTTACCAAAAGATTTGGCATGGAGATAAAAGAAACTTTAAAAAGAAAGTCCAAGTTCAAATATGCAAATTAACAGATTTTCAACTATCATATTACTGATGACTGCTTAAACATTGAAGATATTAGAATACAAAGGAGATTCAAGTAAGGTTTATGACACAACGTTCATTTCCAAACAAATAGGAAAAATATATAAAATACTTAAACCTATTAAACTATAAAAATGAGCCTTAATTCAGGAAAGAGAAAAATTAACTTATCAGGAAAGCTTTGGGTGGGAGTTGAAAATTTGCAGCTCTCAGAGAATCAGACAAAAACATATGTAGTTGATGGAATTTAATGCACACCAGGAGAGTTAAGGCAAAATAACCCTTGCATAGCATGGTTCCTAAATTATTTTAATCTGAGGATCAGTAAAATATATCCTCATTAGTGAACAGAAGTTTTAAAAAATATATAATTATCTTAATTATATCTCAAAGTGAATGTACCATTCATCCTAATCAATGGGTTTAAAAGTAGCCAAGTAACTAAGATTAGAAAGTTGATAGAAAACAGGTTTGGAAAAAATTGTAGCCAAAAGAGAAACTTATTTCAAGAATAATCAGTATTAAAAATTCTCAGAAATGGTTTTCATATGCAGGAAAATCCAATGGGCCTGAAAAATGAGAAGAGAAACAATCTGATATACTTGTTACCTAGTAACATAAATAGCAATATATATTAATGTTAATACAGTAATATTAGCATTATGGATGCTAATAAATTATTCTGTTATACCTGACAATTTATTTTGAAAGGAGGAGATTTTAATTGTGTATAAATTTAAATTTATTTGTTTTTACAGAATATGTGAGTTTTAAATGAAACTAATAAATTGATATAATAAATATATTTTATTTATGAGTACAAATTAAATATAACTTAGAAAACCATTTTGATTTCAGCATACAATTTGTGTCCTTTAAAAATAGATGAAGAAAAAAATCAAAAGGAAAATATTATCATTCATTCAATTAATATTTATTAAATTTCTACTAAGAGACAGGCACAGAATTAGATGCTAAGGAAAGTTGCATATATTTTATGGTTGGTTTATTTTGAAAGACAACTGCACATAATATGGCACCAGATTTGAAATAAATGTGAATACAGGTTAGATGTTATATTAATCTTCTGTGTTTTGTTTTGTTTTGTTTTGTTTTGTTTTTCTATGATCAAAATACATAAGAAGAACATCTTAGAGGAGGAAATGTTCATTTTGGCCTAAAGTTTCAGAGGTTCAGTTCATGGATGGCCTACTGCATTGCTCTGGCCACAAGATGAGTCAGGACATCATGACCAAAGGACATGATAGAGAAGTTCTACTCTACTTCTGTTGGCCTGGAATCAGAGAGAAAGGGAGAAAGAAGATGGAGGGAAGAAGGGCCCTCAAGACACACCTCCATGACTCTTTTTAATTTTTTACTTCTTTCTTCTCTCCTCTCCCTTCATAATCATTACATTATCACTTCTCTTCCTGTCTACAATTTGAAATGTTAACACTTTAGAAAAGATACTGATTTTATTTATTGTGACTATTAACATTATAGATGTCATAGTAGAAAATATTTGGTTTACAGCTGTATATAATTTGCATCAGTTTTTATTATCTGTCTTCCCCTAAAGGGTGAGATACTAGAATAAGACCACAGGATAGAAACTCCTACTGCCTCAGATCCATACTATTAAATAGATAGAACTCTGCTGCCTCAGATCCATACTATTAAATAGGTAGATATGCAATGTGAAAAATCAAGAACAAATCACACCAAACATTTCACCACAGTGGGAAAAGTATCAGAGAAGGGATTTTAAATGTACATAAACTAATCTGTGGGTATAGTACAATGTAAAGAGTGAAATCAGAGTGAAATCACAGAAAGCAAAAGATTACTTCAATAAAGAGATTCTAAAAAAAAAATCCTTGAAATGAAAATATCAGTGAACCAAGTTAAAAATTCAATACATAATACTGAAAATAAAGTTGACTGACAGTGAACAAAAGATGTTAAGAGACCATGAATGGCCAGGTGCAGTGACACATGACTGTAATCCCAGTAGCTTGGGAAGCTGAGGCAGGTGGAATGTGAGCTAAAAGCCAGCTTTAGCAAGGCACTAAGCAACTCAGTGAGACTCTTTAAATAAAATACAATATAGGGCTGTGAATGTGGCTCAGTGGTTGAGTGCCTGAGTTCAATTCCTGGTATTATATCCCTCACCCCCAAAAAAGACCATGAATAGAATTTACAAGAAATATGGAATAACATAAAAAGACCACATATAAGATTTTTTTGAAGGCTCACAGATACAAAGGAATGAACAAACTTTTTAATGAAATAATATCCAAAAAATTTTCAAACCCAAAGAATGAAATGGAAAATAAAATACAGTTAAAATCAGAGCTGAAATTAATGAAATCGAAACAAAAGAAACAATTGAAAAAATTGACAAAACTAAAAGTTGGTTCTTTGAAAAAATAAATAAAATCGACAGACCCTTAGCCATGCTAAGGAAGAGAAGAAGAGAGAAAACTCAAATTACTAGCATACGGGATGAAAAAGGCAACATCACAACAGACACTTCAGAAATACAGAAGGTAATCAGAAATTATTTTGAATCCTTATACTCCAATAAAATAGAAGATAGTGAAGGCATTGATAAATTTCTTAAGTCATATGATCCGCCCAGATTGAGTCAGGAGGATGTAGACAACCTAAACAGACCAATATCAATTGAGGAAATAGAAGAAACCATCAAAAGACTACCAACTAAGAAAAGCCCAGGACCGGATAGGTATACAGCAGAGTTTTACAAAACCTTTAAAGAGGAACTAATACCAATACTTTTCAAGCTATTTCAGGAAATAGAAAAAGAGGGAGAACTTCCAAATTCATTCTACAAGGCCAACATCACCCTGATTTCTAAACCAGACAAAGACACTTCAAAGAAAGAAAACTACAGACCAATATCTCTAATGAACCTAGATGCAAAAATCATCAATAAAATTCTGGCGAATCAGATTAAAAAATATATCAAAAAAATTGTGCACCATGATCAAGTAGGATTCATCCCTGGGATGCAAGGCTGGTTCAATATACGGAAATCAAGAAATGTTATTCACCACATCAATAGACTTAAAAATAAAAACCATATGATCATCTCAATAGATGCAGAAAAAGCATTTGACAAAGTACAGCATCCCTTTAAAAGTGTTCAAAACTCTAGAAAAACTAGGGATAACAGGAACATACCTCAACATTGTAAAAGCAATCTATGCTAAGCCTCAGGCTAGCATCATTCTGAATGGAGAAAAATTGAAGGCATTCCCTCTAAAATCTGGAACAAGACAGGGATGCCCTCTCTCACCACTTCTGTTCAACATAGTTCTCAAAACACTGGCCAGAGCAATTAGACAGACAAAAGAAATTAAAGGCATAAAAATAGGAAAAGAAGAACTTAAATTATCACTATTTGCAGATGACATGATTCTATACCAAGCAAACCCAAAAGGGTCTACAAAGAAACTATTAGAGCTAATAAATGAATTCAGCAAAGTGGCAGGATATAAAATCAACACAAATAAATCAAAGGCATTCCTGTATATCAGCGACAAATACTCTGAAATGGAAATGAGGACAACCACTCCATTCACAATATCCTCAAAATAAATAAATAAATAAATAAATAAAATACTTGGGAATCAACCTAACAAAAGAGGTGAAAGTTTTATACAATGAAAACTACAGAACTCTAAAGAGAGAAATAGAAGAAGATCTTAGAAGAATGAAAAATATACCCTGTTCATGGATAGGCAGAACTAACATCATCAAAATGGAGATATTACCCAAAGTTCTCTATAGGTTTAATGCAATGCCAATCAAAATCTCAAGGACATTTCTGGTAGAAATAGAGAAAGCAATGATGAAATTCATATGGAAAAATAAAAGACCCAGAATAGCAAAAACAATGCTAAGCAGGAAGTGTGAATCAGGCAGTATAGCAATACCAGACTTCAAACTATACTACAGAGCAATAGTAACAAAAACAGCATGGTACTGGTACC
Source organism: Ictidomys tridecemlineatus (assembly GCF_052094955.1). NCBI lineage: Eukaryota > Metazoa > Chordata > Mammalia > Rodentia > Sciuridae > Ictidomys > Ictidomys tridecemlineatus. The sequence goes on from NC_135487.1 coordinate 57,824,041, forward strand.
AAAACAGGCAGGTGGACCAATGGTACAGAATAGAGGACACAGAAACCAATCCACAAAACTACAACTATCTTATATTTGATAAAGGGGCTAAAAGCATGTAATGGAGGAAGAATAGCATCTTCAGCAAATGGTGTTGGGAAAACTGGAAATCCATATGCATCAAAATGAAACTGAATCCCTTTCTCTTGCCATGCACAAAAGTTAACTCAAAATGGATCAAGGAGCTTGATATCAAATCAGAGACACTGCGTCTGATAGAAAAAAAAAGTTGGCTATGATCTACATACTGTGGGGTTGGGCTCCAAATTCCTCAATAGGATACCCATAGCACAAGAGTTAATAACTAGAATCAACAAATGGGACTTACTCAAACTAAAAATTTTTTTCTCAGCAAAAGAAACAATAAAAGAAGTAAATAGGGAGCATACATCCTGGGAACAAATCTTTACTCCTCACACTTCATATAGAGCCCTAATATCCAGAGTATACAAAGAACTCAAAAAATTAGAAAATAAGATAACAAATAACCCAATCAACAAATGGGCCAAGGACCTGAACAGACACTTCTTAGAGGAGGACATACAATCAATCAATAAGTACATGAAAAAATGCTCACCATCGCTAGCAGTCAGAGAAATGGAAATCAAAACCACCCTAAGATACCATCTCACTCCAGTAAGATTGCCAGCCATTATGAAGTCAAACAACAACAAGTGCTGGCAAGGATGTGGGGAAAAGGGTACACTGGTTCATTGTTGGTGGGACTGCAAATTGGTGCAGCCAATTTGGAAAGTAGTATGGAGATTTTTTGGAAAGCTGGGAATGGAACCACCATTTGATCCAGCTATTCCCCTTCTCTGTCTATTCCCTAAAGACCTAAAAAGAGCATGCTACAGGGACACTGCTACATCGATGTTCATAGCAGCACAATTCACAATAGCAAGACTGTGGAACCAACCTAGATGCCTTTCAATAGAAGAATGGATTAAAAAAAATGAGGCATTTGTACACAATGGAGTATTACTCTGCATTAAAAAATGACAAAATCATAGAATTTGGAGGAAAATGGATGGCATTAGAGCAGATTATGCTAAGTAAAGCCAGCCAATCCCTAAAAAACAAATGCCAAATGTCTTATTTGATATAAGGAGAGTAACTAAGAACAGAGTAGGGATGAAGAGCATGAGAAGAAAGTTAACATTAAACAGGGATGAGAGGTTGGAGGGAAAGGGAGAGAGAAGGGAAATTGCATGGAAATGGAAGGAGACCCTCAGGGTTATACAAAATTACATACAAGAGGAAGTGAGGGGAAAGGGAAAAATAATACAAGGGGGAGAAATGAATTACAGTAGAGGGGGTCGAGAGAGAAGAGGGGAGGGGAGGGGATGGGGGATAGTAGAGGATAGGAAAGGCAGCAGAATACAACAGACACTAGTATGGCAATATGTAAATCAATGGAAGTGTAACTGATGTGATTCTGCAATCTGTATACAGGGTAAAAATGGGAGTTCATAACCCACTTGAATCAAAGTGTGAAATAAGATATATCAAGAACTATGAAATGTTTTGAACAACCAACAATGAAAAAAAAAGAAAAGAAAATACAGGAGGCTGAAAGACCCCCAGTACAGAGTTACAACAGTCAAACACCACATCACATGCCTAATATAAAAATAAGAATAGAAATTTTAAAGTCTGCCTGAGAAAAATGACTGGTAACATTTAGAGGGAAATAATCTTATTTCTCAACCCAGACCCTCAAAGCTAGAAGGTATTGTAATAATATATGCCAACATCTGAAAGATAATAAATTACAGCCAAGAATACTATACCCAGTAAAATTAAGTTTCAGAATTGATGATAAATTAAAAACTATGATAAACAAAAGTTAAAAGAATTCAGACCTAGAAAATGTTTTGTGTACTACAAAACATACTCAATATGTTTTCATGAAGAAAAAATGAAAATAAAAGTGAAAACCAGCAAAGGGAGAAACTATACTAGAAGAGTAGTAAATAAAAAAAAAACTAACTGAAATTAAAAACCAGAAATAAATCAAAATACAGGGAATAAAAATTATTTCTCAATAATAACATTGAATGTAAATTCCCTGAACTTATCAATCAAAAGACATAGACTGGCAGATTTGATTAAAACCAATACCCAGCCATACGCTTCCTTCAAGAGACTCACCTCATAGGCAAAGACATTCATAGACTGAGGTTAAAAAGATAGGAAAAAAACATATCTTGAACATGGGTCTCATAAACAAGCAGGAGTTCCTATCTTCATATCAGATAAAGTGAACTTCAAGCCAAAGTTAGTCAGAAGAGACAAAAAAAAAAAAGACACTTCATACTGCTAAGATGAAATATACATTAACAAGATATAACAACCATAAATTTTTATGTCCTAAACAATGAAGTAATTCTTAATGCCCAATTCAAGAATCAAAAAGACCAGAACACAATAAAACTGGGTGACTTTAACACATCTCTCTCACCTCTGGATAGATTCCCCAAACAAAAACTAAATAAAGAAGCAATAGAATTAAAAAGAATAAATAATTTAGACTTAACAGACATATACAGAATATTTTATCTATGAATGACTAAATATTATTTCTTCTTGGCAGCACATGGATCCTTCTCTAAAATATAACATATCTTAAGTCACAAAGCAAATACAAATAAAAAGAGATAATACCTTGCATTCTATCAGATCATAATGTAATGGAATTAGAAATCAATGATAAAACAGAGGTAAATGAGAATACAAATACAACATAACAAAATCACTGGGACACTATGAAGGCAGTGCTGAAAAGAAAGTTCATTGCATTTGAGTTCATTCATTAAAAGAATAGAAAGTCAATAAAAAACTGACCTAACATTACATCTCAAAGCCCTAGAGAAATATAATCAGAGCTTCAATCAGTGAAATTGAAACAAAAGAAAAAATTTAAGAAATTGACAAAATAAAAAGTTGATTAATTGTAAAAGTAAATAAAATTGATAAACTCTTAGCAATGCTAATGGAGACAAAGAGAGAGAAAATGCAAATTACTAAAATTCAGGATGAAAAAGAAACTACTACAATGAACACTACTGAAATATACAAGATAATTAGAAACTATTTTGAAAATTACTCAAATGAAATAGAAATTCTTTTTTTTTTTTAAATTTTATTTATTTATGTATCTTTCGTTTTAGGTGGATACATTGGTTTGCTTTTATGTGGTGCCGAGGATCGAACCCAGTGCCTCATGCATGCTAGGCGAGCGCTCTACCACTGAGCCACCACCCCAGCCCCTGAAATAGAAATTCTTAAAGACATTGATGAATTTCTAGAAACATATAACCTAACCAACTTGAATCAGGAGGGAAAAAAATTGAAACAGATCAATTTGAAGCAATGAAATTGAAGACACCACAAAAACCTACAAAAAAATGCCAGGACCAACAGATTCTCAGTTGAGTTCTAATAGACCCTCAAAGAAAAACTAACACCAATCTTCCTCAAATTATTCCATGAAATAGAAAAAGAAAGAACTCTTTGTTCTACAAAGCTAGTATCACCCTGACACCAAAACAAGACAATGACATATCAAGGAAAGAAAAGTTTAGACCAGTATCCTTGATGAATACAGATACAAAAATTCTTAATAAAATATTAGCAAATTACATGCAAAAACACATTAAAAAGACAGTGCATTATGACCAACTGGGGTTCATCCAAGGGATGCAAGTTTCGTTCAACATATGAAATCAATGTAATTCAGCACATCAAAAGACTTAAAGACAAGAATCACATGATTATCTTAATAGATGCAGAAAAAGCATTTGACAAAATACAGCATCAATTCATTTTCAAAACACTAGAAAAACTAGGGATAATAGAAATATACATCAACATTTTAAGAGCTATTCATGCTAAACCAAAGTTAACATCATGATAAAGCATTCCCTCTAAAAACTGGAACAAGACAAGGATGCCCTCTTTCACCACTCCTATTCAACACAGTCCTAGAAACTCTAGCCAGAGCAATTAGACAGAAGAAAAAAAATAAAGGGATACAAATAGGAAAACAAAAACTAAAACTATCCCCATTTGCTTATGATGTGGTTCTATATTTAGAAGACACAAAATACTCCACCAGAAAACGTCTAGAACTCATTAATGAATTCAGCAAAGTGGCAAGATATAAAAGTAACACTCATAAATCAACTGTGTTTCTCTACCTCGGTGATGAATCGACTGAAGGAGAAATTAGGAGAACTATCCCATTTACAATAGCCTGTAACAAAATAAAATATTCAGAATCAATCTAAAAAAGAAAGGCATCTGCATTGAAAACAAGAGAACATTAAAAAAAACCTGAAGATCTTAGAAAGAAAATATTTCTTATATAGGCAAAACTAATATTGTCAAAATGGCCATACTACCAAAATCACTACATAGATTTAATGCAATTACTATTAAAATTCCATTAATGTTTTTCATAGATATATAAAAAAGAGTCATAAAATTCATTTGGAAAAATATGAGGTCCAGAATAGCCAAAGCAATCCTCAATAAGAAAAACAAAGCAGGAAGCATCACAATACAAGACCTTAAATAATACTAAAGGGCTATAGTAACAAAAATGGCATGATATTGGTACCAAAACAGACATGATGGCCAACGGTATAGAATAGAAGACACAAAGATAATTCCGCATAAATATAGTTATCTCATACTAGACAAAGTCTCTGTGAACATACATTGGAGAAAAGACAGCCTCTTCAACAAATGGTGCCAGGAAAACTGGAAATCCATATGTAACAAAATAAAATTAGACCCATATCTCTTACCTTGTACAAAACTCAACTCAATGTGGATCAAGGACATAGGCATTAGATCAAAGACCCTGTGCCTACTAGAAGAAAAAATAAGACCAAAATCTCTATTATGTTGGCTTTGGAACTGAATTCCTCAACAAGTCTATAAAAGCACAAGAAGTAAAATCAAGCATCAATAATTGGGATGGTATCAAACTAAAAAGCTTCTTCACAGCAAATAAAATAATTAAGAGTATAAATCGAGAGCCTACAGAATGGGAGAAATTTTTTGCCACCTGCACTTCAGATAGAGCATTAATCTCCAGAATATATAAAGAACACAAAAAACTTAACAGCAAAAAAAAAAAAACCCACAAATAATCCAATCAGTAAATGGCAAAGGAACTTTAACAGACACTTGAAAGAAGAAGAAATATGAATGGTCAATAAATATATGAAAACATGTTCAACATCTCTAGCAATTAGAGAAATGGCAATTAAAACTACACTGAGATTTCATCTAACTCCAGTCCGAACATCAATGATCAAGAAAACAAGTAAATAAATATTGATGAGGATGTGGGGAAAATGTACACTCACTCATACATTGCTGGTAGAACTGCAAACTGGTGCAGCCACCCTGGAAAGCTGTATGGACATTATTAGGAAACTTTGAATGGAAACAATGTTTGACCCCGTTTTCCCATTTCTGGGTATATACCCAAAGAATCTAAAATCAGCATACCATAATGATGCAGCTCAATTCACAATAGCCAAGCTATGGAACCAACCTAGATGTCCTTCAACAGATGAATGAATAAAGAAAATGTGGTACATACACACAATGAAATATTACTCATTCATAAAGAAGAATGAAATGATGGCATTTGATTGTAAATGGATGAAATAGAGATTACCATGTGAAGTGAAATAATCCAATACCAAATAACCAAAGGGCCAAATGTTTTCCCTGATATGTGGATGCTAACTCACATTAAGTGAGGGAGGGGGAGAGAAGACTAGAAGTTCACTGCATTAGATAAAGAAGAATGAGGGAAGGGAGGGGGATTGTAATAGTAAAGGCAGTAGAATGAATTATATATAACTGTCCTATGTTAATATATGAATAAACGACCAGTATAACTCCACATCATGCACAACCACTAAAAGGAAAGTTATACTCTATGTATGTATGATATGCCAAAATATATTCTATTTCTCTTATGTACAACTAAAAAGAACAAATAAAAAATTTTAAAACTAATTGTGTCTTTTAGAAAAAAATTATTATCATGGCACCAAAATTCATTCTGTAAGACTAAAAATGCTATTTATTTTTACAACAGTTAAAACAAAACGTTCATTTGAGAATATCTTCCTAGAGAAAACATTTGATTTATGAGATAAAATATGGATTCTATGATCATACAGAACTGGTTTGAGACCAGGCTAGGCCATTTACTTAGCATTAGTTATGTAATTGCCATGTCCTTATTTGTAGTGTGAGATTATTTTAAATGTTAACTAAATAATGATATAAAGCTCTTACTGCAGCCCCTGGCATGTGGTAAGTAATTCATAAATCTGAGTCCATGTGATCATTTTATTAAATCAGGAGAAAACACCTGCTACTTTTCCATATCAATGCAAGGCATAATGTTTGCACTTTTAGCTATTTGGCTAACACTAATATTTCATGCTAAAAATGTAAAGCATATCACATAATGTAAACAAAGACATCAGAGGAGACTTGAAAATTCTCTATAAAGTAGCTGATTAAAATTAGATTAGAATGGCATGTATATATTCATATAGGTATATATGAAGATTTACCTCAGTCTTGTATTGCAGAAACCTACGTGCACTTAATCATAACACTTTGTTAGATTTCTTCTTTAAAAATGTAAGTAAATCATAGGTGCTATTATTAAACATATTATCCACTTAATCTAAAAAAAAGTCTTAGTCACTTTTCTAGCCAAGCATAATACACCAAAACAACCCAAAGAAATTAAATTGAATTATTGATAAAATTTTTAAAATCTACTTTCTTCAAAGAAAAAAGAATTCTGTTGTAAAGGTAACACCAAGGTAATTACATTTAACCTATTAAATACAATTCCCATAATAAGAGATGTACTTATGGATAAGAGAATTGGTATCCGTAATAAGAGAAATACTTATTAGGACTTAGAATGTATTTATGGCCATTTTCTTGGGAACAACCTTCTCCATGCAAAATACCTTTGTCTGTTTCTAGAAATGTCTGGTACTTAGTAAGAGTTCAATAAATTTATGGAAAAAAAATGTGCAAAGGCAATGATACTTTCAAAGTTCTATACTGATAGATTTTCAAGTGATATTACAAACAAAAGGTCTTACATTGTGACCCTGGAAAGAGCCAGGAGGAGAAACACCATTACACAGAAAAAAAGATGGTGTTGGTAGTGTATCCCACACCTGATAAACAAAGTCTCTCTAATTAGTGATGAATTGTAGGAAGAACTGGCAGGGGAAATAAAATTATCCTACTCTCCCTTTCTTGATTCTGCATCTACCCTTCAAATCCTGAGGGTAAAGGAAGTGACAGGTGTAAAAGTAGAGCATCATTTGCTTGCCTTCATATTTGATAAGATTTGCCTTTATATTTGATAATATTAACACATTTTTTAGATTTGGTAGTTTCTAAATTCAGTAGAATAATTTGAAAAATTGTCAAAAATGAAAAAAGAACAAATATTTTAAAATTCTATTCTTAATATACCAGAGTAGAAATTCTCATCTTTGTTAGAACTATAGATGATTTGAGTACTCTGTGTTAAGAAACAAATGGGCAGTAATGATAAGTAATGTGTAAATGGATCATTCATTTTGATTCTATGCTCATCAGTGTCATTCAAATGAATTAGGAATACCAATATTAGTAGACACTATATTCTTTGGTTATTTTCTTTAAAAAATGACTTGAAAATTGAAAATTTTTAACAATAATTGCTATATTTAATAAATAAAACTTCCATACTTATCACTTCCTATGAAAATCTATTCTAAATGGAATATATACCTTGCTATCAAATATATTACAGTAGCCTAAATATTAATGTTTAAATTATGCCCTAGTGGCTATTGTTATTAAACATATTTAATACCATTAAATAAAAGTAATCTGTGAAAACATGTTTGGGAGAAATACCATAAACTAAATGAGCCTTTGGAATAGTTCTACAACAAGTGAACATACATGGCCTTGCAACTTTCTTCAGTTAAAACAAGACAAAACAAACTAAAATTTAAATATCAAAGTAGATTTCCTTTTCATTTGTGAACCAAAGTAATTCTGTCCTAAATGGACTCAAATGCTGCCCATAGGACCCTTGAGTGTAATGGTTTGGGATATTAATTTTCAAACTGTGTTCCAAAACAACACTAGGACTCTATGAAACATTTCTTCATTTTTCAAGGAAGAAAGCATAATTACTATGTTTATCTTTAATTTATATCTGATATGTCACCTCAGAGTACGTCTCAATACCACCACAAAAGCCGGAATTCTAAAGCATAACACATTCCTCAGCAGGGATTCCAAATTCCAGAAGTTTAAGAAGCACTGGTGCAGATGATGAAAGGTAGAACTCTGAGTTCTAATTTCAGCTCTGCCACCGACTGTGCAATCTGCAATAACTAATTTACTTCTCTTGGTAGTTTATATATTGATAAGTAAGCTAAGAAAAGGATCCTTGTATTCTATCACCTTACACATAATGTTTATTGACATTTATTTATTGAGCAAAATATTATGTGTATTGAAGAAATATTCACTAATAAATGACAGTAAATCACTTAGGAAATGAAAATCACTATATAAACAGAAAGTCATTACATAGAAGGAGGAAAATGAGCATAGAAGCCCTCATGGCGAGAAAAAGCAAGTAAAATTCTGAGTTGTTCACATATTTCAGGTGTAAAGAAAAAATACGTATTGGCAACTTTATTTAATGCTTGCCTAAGTGAAACATTAAACCAACTTTTACAGTGTCCTTCATTTACATCGCTGTTAGATAAAGTATATTTGGCCTTCTAATGGATAATAATAATGCTTCGGGTAATCATATGCTACATTTACATAATATATTTCTTTTGCTGTGCTAGAAATATTTTCACAACACTGATCTCATTTTTTTAATGATATTATTGTGAGGTAAGCAGGACATGTAACTCAGTAATAGATGTAAAATATGGACTGGGGAACAGCAGGGATAATCAAAATGGAAGAAAAATATTTACCAGCACAGAAAAAAGTGCTCACCTACAGTTATCTTAACTTTAGAAATGCATGAAGAAATGCCCAGAAAATATTTTCTAAATTTAAGGTGGCAAACAGTTTTATTATTTTTCTTATTCTTGTGTGCATTTATTTTTGGTTTATGCATACCAGGCCCTATTATATATTTTTCATAAACAAATTGCCCTTGTTCATATGATTTTATATTGTATATCCATATACAGAATTCATACTATATTGATGGATTTTTTTAACTTCTCAAATAAGTGAATTAAATTCACTATTCTGATTATGATATGTTCTAAGTTTACAATGTGAATATCTATAAGCAAATAGCAAATATAAAGTAATAAGATATTCAATTTTAAAGACAGGCAAAGGATTTTATAGGTCATTGCGGAATAGACAGATATAGCAGCAGGTGGGGCTGGTGTTTTAAGCTTTCTAGACTACAGAACGCCTGATACATGTTCACATATCTTTTGAGAAGCAAAGAACCTGCATCTGATTCACTGCCTCATATTAGAAACTGCATAAAAATAGTGGCCCATAAAAATAATTTAATAAAAACTGGCAAAACAATCTCAGGAGATAGGTTTTTAATAAAACTTTATGCTCAGAAAAGCTGGATCAGTATTATTCTAACTTAAAGTTGCAACCATTATTGGATTTGAAATCAATCTAGAATCACATAAAAAATTATTTTTAAAATAAATTAGAATATCGCAAAAACATTAGAGTCCCACAAGCAATCCTGAGCATTTTATGCATATATGTGAAGTTTATTGTCCTGTTGTGTACATATTGTATATATAATTGTATGCCAGATGAGAACATAAATTGACTCATTTTTTTTCTGTTGATTTGTTTTTTTAAAAAAAGTCTGAAAGGTAGTGGACTAGAGTAAGTTGAACATCTATAGAACATTCATCTTGAGACTAGGATGGTGGAGGAGGTCAAGAAAAAGAGAACAAGCAGAAATATATTAAAATAGCAAAAACATCACAAGCTCTCACTCAAGATTAAAATTAAAAATGCAAGAGAAAAGGTAGAACTCGGAGAGATAACAACAACAATAAGATCAGTAACTACACAGGAATCATATTCTGACCCGGTAAAAGAATATTAAAGAATATTAAAATATTAAATTAAAATATTAAATGTAATATTAAAATATTAAAATTCTTGAAATAAGGATGTAGTGAAAAATGGTGGTCTGAAGACATAGCAATGGAGCTCCCAGCCTTAACTCAAGGCTAGCCGACTTTGCAAGCCAAATAGCATGTGAGACTATTGTGATGGTAACAAAAAGAGGTGCTGACTTACAATGAGCTTCTAATAGAAAAATCAAAAGCAAATTTTTTTCTTCCCCATGTTTCCCTTTCAAGCCTCCCACCTATCCCATTTCCATAGAGGAAGATTATGCACTAATAAAAATAAAAGACCAGGAAAACATACAAAAGTATGATGTTCTTGAAAGACTTAGTGCTCAGAAGTGCTTGTAGCTTGTGGATGACATGTGAATAAGCTTTACATTTACATGACCTTGGGATCCTAGATTCCAAGAAAGAGCTTGTACTTTGTCCTGAGTACAAAGATAGTACTGAGTATAGAGATAGGGTATCTTAGGAAATGAGAATTTGGCCACTAGACTAGTTTGAGGGGTCCTGGGTGCTGAAGTATGAAAAGTATTAAAGAAATTTGGAGGGAGATGCTGGTTTTAGGTGCTTGTACTTTGTCCCAGCTTATGAGAGCAGATACTTCTTGAAATTTTGTCACTTTGTTATTATAGACTTTCATAAAAAATCTGATCCAAAAAGAGAGTCCAGCAACCATAGAGAACAGCAAGAAGAAAACTTTCTGTGTGTGTGTGTGTGTGTGTGTGTGTGTGTGTGTGTGTGTGAGAGAGAGAGAGAGAGAGAGAGAGAGAGAGAGAGAGAGAAGAGGGAAGAAAGTACTATAAAATAAAGTGAAAGGGAGAGAGACATTTCAAACAAATAACAATAATATAAGCACTTTCCACTTTCTAGAAAATTTTTATCACAGAAAATAATGTAAAAATTAAAGGAACAACAGCTGCTGTTGATATTTAGTTTTGTAACATGTAAAATCATAAAAAAGAATTATCTTGAAATACAGAGAGTTATAGACAGAAGAATCAAAATAGGAAAATGAAGAAACTGAAATAATATCAGAAGACCTATCTATGAATTCTCTGTATTCGCTGGGAAAATGAAACAACAACAACAACAATAACAAAAAGCCAGGTAGTATTTAAACAATAAAAGAAACTATTTTCTTGAGTTGGAGGAGGAGCAAAGTGGGCAATTTATCAACTGTTTTATGAAATTAAGCTAGTGTGCATCCATAAGTACTCACACACCAGTGAATTGTGGAACACTTTCAACAAACAAATATTTCCTAATGTTACTAGGCTGAAAGAAAAATTATCACTCAGATTATAATCTAATTGGAAATAGACGTTTCATCTGTGCTACTGGAAGCCAGCTTAGAGTGAAATGTCATATACAGAGAAATAAACTGTAAAAGAAAAAAAAAAAACCTATACTCCAGAAAGAAATCATCCCCTTGCTAAGTTTAAAAAAAAAAACAAAGCAAAAAAACCTATTTGGGGACATATAAAAATACCAAATAAATAAATAAATAAATAAATAAAAGATGACTCGTTTTTGCTCACTATAGAGAACACTCATATGGCTACCAAAAGGCACAGCCAGGTACAGTGGTGTATATTTGAAATATGGAGGCTGGAATGGAAGGATTGCAAATTCAAGGTCAATCTCTGCAACTTAAAGAGACCCTGTCTTAAAATAAAAACCAAAAAGGCTTAGGGTATAACTCAGAGATAGAGTTATATCCCTATACTGAAAAAAAAAAAATATTTACTGCATTCTCTTTTTCCTGCCTGAAACATAGAGGTTATAACAGCTAAAAATTATATTCACCAATTTCCCTTAAAGATAATAAGACCCATATTATATACTTTAAACCAATGATATTTGGCAGAAATCTGTTAAAACCAACTACTTATTTGATCTTACTTCGGGATTAGAATATGAACTGAAAGCCCTGGACATGAAGTTACAATGTTGGTACCAACATTTTACTAAAAAGATAATAAAAATAAATTATATAAAAATCCTATTTTCCTCATGGCATTATTGAGCCCTGAACTTTCAACCACTACATATCTTATTGAATGAGATTAGTAAATCTACTAATGGCTTAAAACAATTTCAGGGTTTCTATTTCTTGTTAACAAATATAAAGTATTGTATGTCAAAGGAGAATTCTGCATAAAACAGAATAAGGAATTGACTGAGTAACAGAGATAGGGTATCTTAGAAAATGAGAATATGGCCACTAGACTAGAAAGTTGATGATTCTTGTTTTTCGTGATGGGACTCATATTCCATTTATTGTGAATGTGAATCATATAGTTTATGATGTAAGTGGTAGGATGATTTCAGAATTTTAGAATGTTCTTGTTACTTGGGATATATATGTGCACAGCCAATTTGCAAAATGATTTGTCAGTTTTTTTTTAAATTTGAAACACAATTATCATAAAATTTGGCAAATCCACTCTTATTTACCAAAGATAATTATATTAGTCATGTCAGGTTTCTATAACGAAATGTCAAAAACTCAGTGGCTTATCAGCAACAGAAATTTATTTCTCAGTTATGTAGGATGAATGTCCTATTTCAGGCAAAGTTCCCATGATTCCTCTGCAAAGTTGCAAATTGTTTTGACTTCTTATTTTATGTCCACATGGCAGAATTGGTGAGAGTTCTTTGGGATTCTTTTAAAAGAGCACTGACCTCACCCGTGACCTAATCACCTCCTAAGACCCAAAGTCCAAATACCAATCACATTGGGGATTGGGTTTCAATATATGCATTGGGTGGGGCTCATAGCAACCAGTCTACAGCAAAAATGAAATCATCAGTCCACATAAAAACCAGCATAGAATATTCATAGTGACTTTATCCTTAAAAGTCTCGAACTGGAAATAGTACAAATGTCCATTTAAAAAAAAAAGGTGGATAAACAACTGTCGTATATCATGCAACAGAATACTGCTTCACAATAGAAACGATAAAAGAATAAAACATTGCACTGAATTACAAGAAGCCAAACATAATGGAGAACATATTATATTAATTCATATTTGTGTTTATGTTTATGTGTTTGTACATATGTATATATGCACAGGCATATATGGAGTATCTAAGTATATATTCATATAAAGCAAAGCGGTGATTGCCTGATGCTGGCTATTCAAGTGATGATCTATGGATGAAAATTTTTGCAGTGGTAAAAATATTTTCTATTTTCTTTGTAGTTGTACTTACACAGATGAATACATGCATATAGTTCTTAAGTTCACATTGATATGAGTGTACTCCATACTATGTAAATTATACCTTACTAAATTTTATTACAAATAATTTATATAAAATTGTTCTCCAATCAAATTCAAAATTTTCAGTTTTCTAAATAATATGAAATTTAACATGTATTTTCAACATGTATTAAAAGAAATCAGAATGCATAGAACAGCTTTTAATGAAAACTGTTGATAAGGATCATCCATAGATTGAAACTATTGCTTCAAGCTAATTAATATTATTGTTTTAGTCTTCAGATTACTTCTCATAGGTAGTTTCTGTATGAGGCACTATTGAGTAGTTAATTATTTAGTCTTAATGTAAAAAGAAATGTATTCAGTGTTTTCCTCTAGTACATATCAGGGGTGCTTGAGAAAATTACTAAACTATTTAAGTCTCTAACCATCATTAAATAACTGAGCATTGCTATGAAATACATTATGAATATGAAGCCCATTTATGAAATCATTTTTCCTCATTTCATAAATGGGCTTCATATTCATAATGTATTTCATAGCAATGCTCAGTTATTTAATAGAATATTAACAAACAGTGTGTTTGACAATGTTTGGCACATTGGTGCTAAGTGAATATTTAATGAACATATAAATCAATTAAATAACAAAAGTCTTGAACAGTAAACTAATAAATTGCTCAGATCACCCAGTATTTATTTAGCTTATACTTAGTTTAGACTTATACACAGTAGTCCATGTTAGGTGAATAATGTTGGAGAACTAAAGAATCCACAAACATAGGTGGATAAATCACTCAGTGTTCAAGTTTCCAGTAGTATCCTGTTTATTATTAAACAAATAGACTTAGTTATAAAGACCCCTCTCTTTCATTTTCATGTGAGATTAATATATGAAATGTCATCTCTTGATCAATAACCTCAAACATTTTGAATCACTTTGATTCACTCCAACTCATTTGGAAAGAATATTTTATTTTTTGTCTCCAATATATGAAATAAAAGATGAGAATGATAGTTAGTTTCTTCTTATTCCATTGTAAAATTTGACTTCTTGGAGAATTATATTGCTCTTTTATAGAACTAAAAGACTTTATATTTTTGTTTTTTTGAAAATCCATACACACTATATTGTATCCTCATCTGTGTAAGTAAATCTCAAATAGGCATTTGGGGAATTTTTGCCAACAAGGCAAAGCAGGAGATTTGCTTGAATACTCCACATTTGTTTGTCTTTATGTATTTAACTCATGTCCTAAATTTATTTTCCTGGTAAGCTAGCTTTTTGAAACTTCTGTACTGCTTCTCTCTCTCTCTCTCTCTCTCTCTCTCTCTCTCTCTCTCTCTCTCTCTCTCTCTCTCTCTCTCTCTTTTCTTTTCTTCTTTTCCTTCCTTCCTTCCCTCCCTCCCTCCCTCCTTCCCTTCTTTCTTTCTTTCTTTCTCTCTCTCTCTCTCTTTTTCTTTCTTTCTCTCTCTCTCTCTCTCTCTTTTTCTTTCTTTCTTTCTTTCTTTCTTTCTTTCTTTCTTTCTTTCTTTCTTTCTTTCTTTCTTTCTTTCTTTCTTCTTATGAATTTAACTCAGGGATGTTTTACCACATGGCTAGCTCAATTTATTAGTATTATTATTAGTTTAATTTTGAGACCAGGTCTTGCTAAGTTGCTGAGGCTGACCTTGAAATTTTGAACCTCTTGCCTCTGTCTCCCAAGGTGCTGAGATTACAGGTGTGTGCCACTGTGTCTGGCTGCACATTTTTAAAAAATGTGTTCTTCTTTATTAGGAAGCAAATTTCATTACATCATTCAGCAAATATTAATTCCAAAATCAATCTTTATATTAAAAATTAATAAACACCTCAAAAGAACTTTGACTTTTGACAAAGCTTTCTAAAATAAGATCCAATTTGCTATCCCATCTAAATATTTATTACAGGAAGCAGTAGTTTTAAAGACATTAAATAGCAAATAATGAAGGACATTGAAACTGAGAGATACAGGATAAAAACTAAGGCCTACAATTTTCCCATCTAACCACCTGGTTAGAGATTTCACAGTGTGTTGTGGATAATCAGAATCTTGGCCTAGTGTAGGAATCTCTCTAAATAGAAGCTGGAGTCCAGAAGGCTAAGCTGGATAGGGTTTGCTGGACAATCTAACAGAGACATGAAAGCTACAGAGGGAGAGAGAGGGTGAGAGAGAGAGAGAGAGAGAGATACTTTAAGAGAATGAGGAAATTTGAAAGTAAAACAAAACCATACTTTGTGAACTCTTTGTTGCATTTTCTTAAAATGTTAAATATATAGTTACCATATGATTCAACCATTCTGCTTCTAGATATTTACATAAGAAAACTGAAAGCACATATGCATAGAAAGGGACATGCCTTCAAGTTCATCATAAGCTTATTTGCCAATATTTGGAAATAATCAAGTATCCTTTAAAAGTTGAATAATCATATGATATCGATATCTATATCTATATCTATACAGATATAGATATATATCCAGCAGTAAAAATGAATAAAATCTTGATATGAGTAATAATATAAGTGAAACTCAAATTAATTATGTTAAGCAAAAGACGTATATATTGTTTGACCACACCATATAAAATGTAAGTTAGTCTTTGGTGTGGGTGATAGAAAAGAAAATCATAAGGGTGAAAGGTGAAGGGGCTTGGACAAGGTTTAAAAAATGCAAAAGAATATTTTTAGTGGTAATGCTCATCACCTTGATTTTTGGATTTTGTTGATGATTTAATGGATATGTACTATGTCAAAGCATACCCATGTATGTAATATAAAATGTATGCAGTATATCAAATATACCTTAATTGAGCTATTGAAAAAAAGAAGGAAAAATAAACAAATAAATTTCTATAGATAAAGGAGCCAACATGTTTTGACACATAATTTGCTATTCAGAACAAGTTTCTGTGTCAAAGTAATTATTTAAGGTCAATGTTTATCACCATGTTGGTGCATAGTTGTGGCTGCCAAGTCTATGGGTCAGGCAGTAACAAAATCCAGCTAACCGCTTCTTCTAAGCACACATAGAGTCAAAGGTTACAGTTCAAATCTAGCTTCATCACTGAGAGTAAGTTCTTATTGAAAATTAGCCATTTGTCCTGCAATAAAGTCAAAACTAGAGATCATCTTCTGTTCCAATGATGTAATTCTTTCTTAGTTGTTTAATACATAAAAGATTATAAGAGATACATATGAGAAGGTAACTATGATGACAAAGCTATTTAATCAAAAGACAAATCTAGCTAATTAGAGATCTGGATATAAATGAAATATCTGAATATTTGACAGGTTTCCTTGGACCCCTTTGTACTCATGTCTTATTATAGTTTCCTATTATTCCACTAATTTAAAAGCTCATTGTATTCAAAATAGTAAAGAAATCAAAATAAGTGCTTCAGACATGCAGTCAAGTTGAGGAAATGCTTAGATCAATAATTTTATGACTGATTTCAAGTTATTTTTACTGTTTCCTGTCAAAAATTAATAAATTGTCAAGTGATTGGTTAATATAATTAGAGGAGCTTTCTATTTGAATGAGTGAAACATTTGATCTGCATTTAAAAAATTTTAATCTTAAGCAATGCTTCTCAAATTTTTATGTACATATGAATTAGCCAGATACCTTGTGAAAATGAAGATTTTTATTTAGTAGGTCTTTAGGAGGGCTTGAGATATAACATTTTTAACTAGTTTCGAGGTCAGGCATATATATTAGTTTCCTATTGTGACTCTAGCAAGTTAAAAAAAACACTGTAGATTAGAAGAATACAAACTTTTATTTTTTAGTTTTTGAGGTGCGAAATCCAAAATCTATTTCATTAGGCTAAAAAGGAGATGTTGACAGATCTGTATTTCTTCTGAAGTCTTAAGCTGTGTGTCCTCTTCTTTTCCATGTTCCAGAGCCTGTTAGCATTCCAGGGCGTCTAGCTTCTCTTGAATGCTACTACTTTAGTGGTCCCATATTCTTTTTTTCCAATTTTAATGCCCCTGCTTCCCTCTTATAAGGATCCGTTTGATTATATTGGGCCCAGCAGGAAAATCAGGATAAATTTCTCATGTCAACATATGCGATTTTACCACTCCTGCAAAATCCTTTTACCATGTAATGTAAAGGACTCACAGACTCTGGGGATTAAGTCATGGACATCTTTTGGAGCTTCATTATTTAGCCTACCACACCAGGCAATGTTGCTGCGGCTGCTCCATACTGACACTTTTTGTTACAAGCCTCTAGAGCAGAACAAAGACACTTACCCTGGTAGATCTGCTGGAAAGAGAATTAAAACAGTCCTTGGTTCTCCTGCTTATTAAAATGTAGTGCAGAAGCCGAGCTGAGACTAAGGCATTCTGTCCTGCCACCAGGATTGTAAAAATGTACATGTACTTTATTTAAAGGATAATGGATTTACAAAAGGTTTAATGCATGTAGTACACACTCTGAATGTTTTATTTCCAAATTTAGAAGTTTTTATGTCTTTCTGAGAATATTTGTGTGCACATGAGGAGAGGAGGTGAGAAGGCACTTAAAATGTACACTCTGTACAGAATTCCACATTTTAATCTTTTTCTGCCCTTTCACTAAAATTGATCTCCATTGGTTATACTGTGTAATTTGTATACCCTTAATCTTGTTTACAACATGTCTTCAGCCAGTAAGTAAAAACTTCATCAAGACAGATGATTTTTTTCTCCTATCTACATCCTTCCTACTTCTTCTACTTCTTTCTCTTTCTCTCCTTCCCACTTTTCCTTCTTTTTTCCCTCTCATCCTCTCTACATACCTCCCTTCCTTTCTTCCTTCTTTCTTCCAATCTGTATCTGTCTCTTCCTTCCCTCTTTCTCTTCCAATTTTGTTTACTAGTGGTTGGAAGAATGTCCGCATATACTAAGTGCTCCATTGTTACCTGCATGAAAGATTTCAAATATGAATAGTAAAAAAATACTAAATCATTGCTTATGATTTTATGCGTCCATTATGATAGTTCTATCATTTCTTTTTTAATTGCTTAATACTCAAAAATGTTAATAAATTATCTGTATTGTTATTTCATACTACTGGAAAAAATTCTAATTTGTCTTGCTGTAATATTTTGTATTTGTTTTGCTTTTATATTTTTTAATGGACACTTTGAGTAGAAATATATATGCACCATGAAGCACAGGACAAAAGAAGACTGGAAAAGTAAGACATAGAACACAGCCTCAGTGAATGGAAGAGTAACATCAAGCAGTTTATCTATGTGTATAATTGAAATTCTACGGAAAGAAAAAAAGGGGAATGAACAAATTGGAAAAAATAATGACTAAAAACTTTCCAACTATAAACCCACAAAATCAAGAAGTTCAACGATCCCTGTGGTTTTTATCAAATGTCCTTTGGCTTCACTAAGATCCACTCACTCTGGATATAAGAAGTTGAATAATTCAAGACCTTACTAAGTTGCTTTTGCCAGGCTCCCTGGATATTTGTTCTGTGAATATACATATTGGTATTTCACCACAGACCCGGGAGAATCTAAGCAGATTTTTGGAACTCATTGGGTATATATTATGTGGTATACTCTAAAATCTCCCTGCTTCTATCTTCCCAAATTTATCTGTCTTCTTAAAACATAAAAAATTACTGGGCTCTGTTGTGTTCTCTTCCCCCATAGAGAAGTGGAAAGTGCTTCTAGCCAGAAACCGGTTAGATTGTAAGGCTTTCCCCCTAAGTTTCCTTTCTCTGGAATCACAGCTTTGTTTTGCCCAGTTGTCTAATATTGGAAAATTATTGTTTCATATATCTTATTTGTTTGCCCAACTGTGTAAAATGGAAAGAATAATCCTGGGCCATCTTACTTTCTCATGGCTGTAACATTTATTTCAAAAGTGAAATAACAAGCAAAACATTTTCAAAAGATTTCACCTTTGTAGAAAAATAAATAAATCTAATAAGGGAATTTTTTGAAGGAAATTTTAAAAATTTCAACTATTACAACTTTCAGCACATTTTACCACCTATAATTATCCAACTGTGTTTCATTTTTCTATGTTGAAGTAACAAAGTTTATCTCAGTTGACTTCAGGAGATTGATTAACACATTGAATGGAAGAACATATTTTCTTTATATAAAACCATTAATTAGCAATTAACTTCATAAACATGTTTCTTTCTGTGAACACTGAATGCATACAAACATGCAGATCCATCTAAGCATACTTTCTGAAGCCAATATATGTGTATTCAATATTGACCACAAAAATCAGATGTACTAAAGGTCACAAATGTTATCACGCATGTTTTTAATTAGGAATACTTAAAATTGCAATTGAAATAAAGTAATTTTATATGGCATCTGTATCACCTATTGATTATAATCAATTAAAAGTTTTATGGTATTCTGGGAAGTGTGCCTGATATATAAAGAAATAGAAGGTGATATATCTTATTCTTTAAAATATGCATGAATATTCAACACTATGCAAGAATTCTATCTCAAAATCACCCAAAAACCGGGCCCTGCAAATATCAATGCCATATGTCCTTTCTTTAAAAGTTTCCAGAAGAGATCCCAAGAAGACATTACTATTGCAGGTTTAGAGTAGAGCTTCTGTTGATCTCAAGGATGGTAAATCAGTCTTTTGTCCATTCTCTGCATGGCTCATTCCACTGATATGTTATTAGCCACTTTGGAGCTAGACATGTTTAAATGACTTACAAGTCTCAGTGATGAATTAGAAGCAGAAGCCGTGGAGGAGGAAAGAAACACTTAGTGAAGATAACACTTCTTACAAAAATGTCTGTATATGGAAATAAATGCTCTTATCAATATACATAGCTGGGGGCTAGAAGAGGAGTCCAACACTATTGGATTTTACTATGTCACTGGTGCCATTGTAAGTGCTAGATATATAGAACCCCATTTATTCTTTCCAACACCCCTATTAGTGAGACATTATTTTTTATTATCTCCATTTTACACTTGAGAAAACTGGAGAACTGAGATGTTAAGTAACTCAGCAAACATCTCACAGCTGGTAAGTGCCAGAGCCATAAGCTGAACTGCAACTTAATGACTCTGCTATACTGAAAGTGTACAGGAAATGTTACCAACCACTGTTGCTCCTCAGGGCTCTTTTACATGTTCTGTTGAGTGTTCTCCATTAAAATGTGGGGCATGTAGGTACTCAGGGAATTATAAAACTGGCCCTTAGATGCCCTGTAGATTCTTTGGAACTGGCCCTTATATGCCTTGTAGATTCTTTGGAACTGACCCTCCCACCATTCCACCAAGTCCAGGAGCAGATGTGTACTCTCTTCCTGAGCACTCAGCAAATGACATCCTGAGCCATGGTCCCATTCTGGAGCCTCCTGTATACTTCCTGGGTCCTATCTGCTGAGACTATTGTGTTATTCTCCTTTTCTGTATTCTATCCTAGATTTTTCACTGGGAGGAGATCCCATTCTTATTTTTTTCTCATAAAAACCAAATCTGTATCTAGGTATAGTATCATGCTACTATAATTCCAGCATCCTGGGAGGCTGAAGCAGGAGGATCCAAGTATGAAATCAGCCTGGGCAATTCAGGGGGACATTGCCTCAAAATAAAAAATGGCTGGGGTGTAGCTCAGTGGTAGATAGCCTTTGGGTTCAATCCCCAGGACCAAAACCAAACCAAAACAAGACAAAGAAAATTATTCCCAGTCCCAAACATTAGCAATTAAAAAAAAAAATCAATTCTAGTTTCTAGGCTGCTGAGTCTTCAAACTTCCCAGCAGTAAGAAGAAAGATAAGATGCAAACCATGCTGGCAGTGTAAGATGTGAGGAGACTTCTCTCCTAGAAGGAATTCAATTCTTCAATCATAAGCTTTGTCAGGACAAGAGCACTGCATGCTCTTTAGTAACGTATCCCCAGTTCCTGGAACAGTTTCTATCATGCAGTAGTCACTGGATAAGTGTTTGTTAAACTTAAAAATGATTGAGTGATTGAACAATGTAGGTAATTAAGTATAGAAAGAGAACACAATTAAATTTCTATATTAAAATAGGTTAAGTGCCCATTACTTGGCTATAAAAGTTATAACTTATGTATCTGAGCTCCTTTATTCTCCTTTCCTTATAGCAAAACTTTCAAAGCCAGTTAGTTTCTTGGCTCACTTCTCAATCTATAATTTTGTATGGAAAACTCATGTTCAATTGATTTGTCTTCCACTATAGATTTAACATTGGTTACTGAAAATGGAAAAGAAAGATCCACCATATGTTTTATAGTAAGTTAGCAAAGGCAGTTCCAGTTCCAGTGAGAAATGGTATTGCTAAGAAAAACTAACATATCATACATATCACCAAAACTGCCCTAATAAACCAATCACAACATTGACACAACTCTTTAAATGTATCTGACATCTGGTCTTTATATGTTTTGTATTACTGTAACCAAATACCAGAGACTGTATAATTTATGAACAGTAGAAGTTTATTTAGATCATGGCTCTGGAGGTTGGAAGGCCAAGAGAACTGTGTTGTGGTCTGGCAAAGACCCTCATAATACATTGCCCCATGGTAGAAAGCAAATGGGCAACAGAGGTGAGAGCAAGAAGCGGGTGGGCACCTTTATGTGGATCCCACTCTTGGAATAGCTAAGGTATTCCTGCAGTAAGGACACTGATACTTTCAAGAGCACAGAACCCTCATGACCTTATCACATCTTTACCCTTTCCCCACAATTCTAACGTTGGTACACTAGTAATTAAGTTTCTAACACATGAACTTTGAGGACCTATTCAAACCAGAGCACAAGCCTTACACTTGTATAGTCAGAATTTCTTATGGCTAAAGGCAAAGTTGCAGATCTCAGCTAACCTGTGTCCAACTTTGAACACTGAATTAGCTTATGGAAGCCCAGTTGCTGGACTTTGCATTCACTAAAAAAAGAATACACATTCCAGTACCTTGATAGAAATAATCTGTCATATTTTGCTTCGATGACACTTTGAGACCTGCAGTTTGACATTCTGTTATAGCCTTTTATTCCCAGGCCTATGTAATTACTATACTTTTAGAATGCTATCTGTATTTTAAACACTGTGCTTTCTGAAAGACATATGGTTAAAACATACCTTACACTTTTTCTTAAGGAGATTTATTTTACGCTGGAACTTTCATGCTAGTTTTGACAATTGGTTAAAAATTGCAAGCGTCTACAATACAGAGAAACACAAAATAAGGATCTAAAATTTATTTGTCCTTTCTTAAACCTCTTCTTCTTCTTTTATTTATTTATTTTTTTCATTTTTAAGGCTATTTTCTCCCTGGAAATCAGGATAACTAAAGCTTAAATGTAAAGGTTATATAAGAAAGGCAATTTGGTCAATGACTTGACATGTTCCTCTGCTGGCAGAAGGTCCTCTATTGGGAAGGCTGCCATTTTTGGCAAGATTAAAGTCTGCACTTGTAGATAATGCACAGAATCCAGTCATAGCTGACCTATTGGAATTAAGATGATTCATTGTGATAATTTTCTATAATGAGATTATTAACTTTTAACAATTACCAAGGCCCATGAACCTAGAGAGGAGATTGAGGTCCTACATATAAATAGGGTGCCTGTTTCACTAGGAGAAGAGTAGGAACATTAAATATAGGCCATGTGGAGACCACCATGGAATTAACTACATTCCCTAAGGAAAGTAACTCCTACTTTAGGTCTTGTCTCCTCCTCCGTCACTATGTGGAAAATATTGGTGAGAATTAATCATGGCAGCAATGTTAAGCTACATGAATTCCACAGTGCTCCAGCAGCAGTTAGATTATATTTCCCCAGAAAAAGCCCAGATGTAGACATGGGAAATCGTTAACAAACACCCAGCAATTTACCTACATGGTAAGAGAACATAATGGGGACACAAAGATGCTGCTGACTAAAAGTATACAAGAAATTATTATTCATAATACCCAATGCATTGTATCTAAACATTTTGTTTAAAAGCTGAATACTAAAAGAGTTAAGTCCACCAGAAACACTTGAACACTTAAAAGCTTCTTAGTGTAGCCATACCAATTTAAGTTTGGGTATGTTAAATAAAATAAAAATAGTTTTGCTTTCTGGTGCTTAGTAAACCTTGTATTATTTTAGGGTTGGAATTACAAAAGTGAAATTGTAGGAGAAGTACAGGTGCCAAATAACTAAAGCATGGTCTTCATATTTGTGCTCATTGAGAAGTTAAATATAAGAAATGCTTCATTAGTGTGTCCTTGTAGTCATTGTATCAGTTTGCAATCTTTCAATTTGCAGTTATTTGCAGATGTATCAAGTGTAATGGGCTCTATTCAGCAAGCTATCCTCTTTATTGGTTGCTTCTCACATGGTCAAGGGCATACTAAACAAGTTCTTGGAATGATTCCCTCTTTCAATCACTATGCCAATAATCATTTAGAATACAAGTGGAATCTTTTCATTTAGAACAACCAGGTGGCTGAAGAGAGTCAGTTAATAAGCAATCAGCAAAATCAAAAGCAATAATGAAGCCCTTCAAGGTTTTGTGCTGCAATGCCTGATACATAATCTCTATTTTGCGAGTAAATATACGGTATGCCTAGCAGTTGAATGACTTTGCTGATGCCACATTCCTCTCTTTGTGAGTTTATTCAGCTTTGAAGTTCTCACAGCCAGGAGAGATCTAACATCTGTTTGAAGACACCACCTTCCCAGTACAAGACTTGCACTGTTGCAAAGTTGGGTTTTCAACTAATACTACTGTTTTCAGTAGTGACTGTCAATATCTTTTATCCACACAAAGTAAAAGATGGTAAGTACAAGAACTATATTGAATTTATTCATCTAATTTGATGGAAAAAAATGCATGATGTAATTAGAGAAATTTGATCTGAAAGCTATTTTAGGTTTTCAGATGATAACTTATAGGATTCTTCTTCCACATAAAATCTACTTTGACCAAAAAAAAGCTTTATTATATTCTGTATTACTTTTACATAGATTGGAACACTACTTTTCTTATTACATAAGTCCATATGTCTTTTATTTTTCCTTAATTTTATTCTCTTTTGTATGCCAAATCCAATGTCAGTCTGGATAAAATTCAAAGTTTAAATCAAAAAGGATTTCAAAGGTCTTAATACAATCTCCATTGTGTTTTAGATAACTTTAGTTTTATTAGGTTATGATTGTATCTCAGATTGAATACTAGTTAAAGTTTAATGGAAGGGATATAGTGGTCTACCAGGCCTGGGTAATGCTCTGAATAATAAAATGATTGCCTCTGCTGCTTGACCCTCTTTCATCTCTCTTCACATGCCCACCCTTCACTCACCATAGAGGCAGTCCATGTTTTCATTTTGACTTTGTAAGTGCAGAATTCCAAATTTCTTTGTTATTGTTATTTCCATTTTATGGTACAGTTCAAAAGCTATAATTTTCTTATCATTTAATATTATGCTCCAGTGTGTGTGTGTGTGTGTGTATGTGTGTGTGTGTGTGTGTGTGTGTGTGTGTGTGTGTGTGTACTCTAGGGTTGTTGATTTGTCCTAGAACATATGTCAGAGTCTCTTCCCACATGGATACATTTGATGTCTGATGATGTCAAAGAATCAAGAGTTAAAGCCAAGAATAGAAGGAAGGCAAAAAATATTGTACTGGTAAGGAAGATTTTATGGGGTGAGACAGAAGAGATGAGCCGCCTTCTACTACTTCCAGTTCCCCATTGTGCACACAACAATATATATTATTAAACACCCCAAATGTTCTCTGTTTTTTTCATAATTCTGGTCTCATGCGTTATATTTGGCAAGATCTAGATTGGATTATTCAATTTGTCTCTTCTCATCACAAATGACAAACCCATTCTGTCTGGTTTTTATATGTATGGTTCACTCCATTTAATCCTTGAAGATGCTTCTAATGTCACAAACTTCCCCAAAGCAACTATTTTTATATTTATTATTCCTTAGCAATATATTAGGAAACATTCTAATTCAGACAAACCACTTTGAATCTATGGATTGTGTATAAATTCCACTTCCCTACTGTATCTGCATTTTAGACCATTTAAATACCAATAGAAAATCCTAATGTTTAAATATTTAACAGGTTCTAAAATATTTAAAATATTAGACCAGTAATTGTTATGTGTGTTCCAAGGAACTCTGTTG
The DNA here is from genome assembly GCF_052094955.1 of Ictidomys tridecemlineatus. NCBI lineage: Eukaryota > Metazoa > Chordata > Mammalia > Rodentia > Sciuridae > Ictidomys > Ictidomys tridecemlineatus. The sequence continues at coordinate 57,849,705 of NC_135487.1, forward strand.
TGGGAAAATTAAAAGTCCAATAAATTTTAAGTAGGACTTTGTTAACAAAGTCAAACTGGTGTCTTTCCTAAATGTGAACATCACCTTTACATGAACCTCCTCAACATTTCCTTTCTTCCTCCTATGTAATTAGCTTTCTCCCCTTCTACTGCATGGCTCCATCAGAATGTGAGAATGATACCATCTAAAATTAAAACATTTCCAAGATAAGGGCATGGCATGAAACAAATTCCCCCAAAGCAGGATCTTCTTAAAAACATCTTATATTTTTTTCAAAAAATATGATTATTTTAAAAACACATACTTTTGTCTTCCATAAGATTCATTATGATAATGTGGTTTTAAATAAAAAAACATGTGAGAGGAAATCCTCATTTACAAGAATTTGGGGTCAAGATTTAAAATTTTGTACCAGTAATTTATCTTTTTTATCAGTGAATTCATTTTATTCAACAAATATATGAATACCAACAATATTCCAAGCAGTTATCAAAAAACTTGCATGCCAAATATCTCAAGTTCTTTTGTACTCTTATCTTGTTCTTCCAGTCACACTTTTATCTTTTTGAAAAATTATTATGAAACAAAAATGCCCTTAACCTTGTCTTATCCATTTTAGTAGAAGTACCTCTGTCTTAGTAACTACTGTTCCAAGAAAACTGAAGGGATGCAGTAGAAGGAATGGATACAGGGTTAATCTAATCTGGAAACTCCAGATTTGGTTTATGTGTATCCTACTGGCATTGATTTATTTCTGCACACTGCAATGTCAGAACAATGACAAAGCTAGTCAGAATGATGGTATTGGAGATTGGCACTGGTATTTTCTACAGCTTAGGACTCATGAAAACTGGCAATCTTGTTGTCAGAACTGGAACAGTGATATTATCAGTGAGGGAAATTTGCTGAGCTTCATGTAATAAAGCTCCAATAGAGGAGCCGGATACTAGGCAAACTAAGTTATTTTACTATTAAATAAGCACATTTAGAACTAAGGTGATCCTGGAGCTAGTCATACATAGAAATGATATGCACTTTTCTTATCTTCAAAATATTTGAAAACAAAACACTCAGCTCTTTCTTTTGTCATATCAAGAATAAATATGACAAAAGGAGAGGACTTGTCTACATGGATCCAGAGCGACAGCAATGATAGTATTCTTTAAAAGATCAGTTACATCAATATTTTGATGCTTCTTTTAACCGGAAAACAAAAGGAATCTGAAACTATTTGAACAGGTCCACATGCTTCTACCATCAAATTCACTGACCTATTTGTAGATGTACGCCCACATTTTCTGCTTTCCCTCATATTTCAATGAGAGAACTATAACCCTCATTTGCAAGATCAAACTCTCTCCTTCTGTGTAGATCCTGTTTCCTTTCCATCTTTTTTTTTGTGACCCTTCTAAAAATTCCCCTTCTTTTTCCTGCATCATTAGATTTCTCCCTTTCTTCTGCATAGCTCCCACCAGTATGTGCACACAATTCTATCTCAAACTAAGAAACAAAACAGATATTTACTCTTACTCTCAATCTCTATCTTAAACACTTAGCTCAGATATATAGGAGAAAAATATTTCTTCGAAAGTGCTGACTCTACCTGTCTTTGACTGTTTTCTTCAATTAACCCTTAATCAGGGTTTTCTTCCAAAACCTACTTTTGTTGAAAGTCTCCACTAGTCACCTCATTGCTCTTCTAATATCAGGTCTTAGGCTTCAGCTCACTTGACTTTTGTTTGATGTGACAGAGCTGACCTTTCCCCTGTCTCTGAAACAGTAATGCAATTGGCTTTTATCACATTCTCCTGTGTTCTGTCTCGCTGACTGATCCATCCTAAGTTCTTTGCTGGGTACTTCTCACCCCCACCCCTGTGAAATTTGGAGTACTGTAGAAAATGGTCCTCAGACTTATTTTCCTCTTTTTCTTATTTTAAAATCGAATATTATAGTTTTAAAGCAATAGTTGTACTATTCCCAAACAATACCTTTATTGTAATCCTTATTATGAGACAAAAATATTATTCAGCTATTTCTCTTCTGTGACTAAAAGATCTGACCAGAACAATTTTTAAAGGAGAAAAAGTTTATTTGAGGGCTCACAATTTTAGAGTCTTAGTCCATAGAAGGCTGGCTCCATTCCTTGTGGCTTGACATGAGGCTGAACATTATGGTGGAGTATGTAGCAGAGGGAAGAATCTCACATGAGATCAGGAAGCAGAGAAAGAGATCTCCACTTGCCAGAGACAAATATATACCTCAGAGCCACGCCCCCAAAACCCACTACCTCCAGTCACACCCCACCTGCCTTCAGTTACCACTCAATTAATCCCATCATGTGATTAGTTAACTTATTAGTTTAAGTCTTTTATAACCCTATCATTTTTTTCTGACCTCTCTAACATTGTTTCACATGTGAACTTTTGGGGCACACCACATCTAAACCATAAAAAATATTTTCCTTAAATAGCAAATTTAAAAGTTGGGGTTTTCAAAATTTAAAATTTTTGTTCTTTCTTTTTGACATTTTATTTAAATGGAATTATTTGTGTGACCTAATTGTTCATTTTCCTAAATAATGTTTCCCAGGTTCATCCTTGCTGTATCATGGAGTAATATTTCATTCCTTTTGATTACCAAATAACATTCCAGTTTTTAGCTATAATCACATTTTGCTTTTCCATTAATTAGATGATGGGGATTTGGATTTTTCCACCATTTAGCTATTATGAATAATGCTGCTATAAAACTTAAAATGCAAGGTAGTAATGAACATATATTTTTATTCTTCTTTTTTATCTATTTATTTGTTTTTAGAATAAAAAGATAAATAAAAAATTATGAGAAAATGTTTCAAATTTCCATATCTGACAATAAGTTTGTGTTCTAAGTAGATAAAAGGCTCTAAAAAAATCCCTCAGTATTAGGGAAAAAGCAATAAAAAAATCTTAATCTATATTTAAACAGATATATCTACATACAAAATATACTTAAATGCATTAAATATGAAAGAAAAACATGGTAAAACCATTATAAGATACTGCTACATACATGTTATAATGGCAAATAAATAAAACGATAAAATAGAAAGCTGACATTACCAGTTTCTAGAAACTATTCTAAGTAACTAGACCCCTTATACTTTGCTGGTTCTAGACTCTTTATACCTTGAAGGTACAAATGTAAAATGACAGGATTCTTTTGAAAATTTGGCAAATTTTTAGAAGTTAAAAGTATACTTTGTAATCCAGCAATCTCACTTATGTGTGAGAAATAAAATCTATTTTCATGGTTACATTATTTGTGGAACCCAGTGCATAATTAGAATACAGGGCCTCTTTCAAATAGAAGGGAAAATAAATATAAAGCTTTTCCTTTCTTCTACATTCTTCATCTTTGGCATGGTGTTAAGTTTGGCAAATATAAAATAAAAAGCTATCATTCTTTGTTCATGAGGCATAATGAACTTCACATGTGAATAAGAGGCAAGGAATGATATACCTGTGTTATGCCTGTGTCTCCTCTGCTTATGCATATGGTTGGTTGGACTTTACCAGACTTCATTTACAAAGCATAGATTCAAAGATAAGAATATTGTGAATTCCAAAGTAGTAACAGCAATGCATTGATTCAAGTGAGGCCCATCTGAGTGCGGGGTCCCCTGTGATTGCACAGGATGTACCCCATGAAGCCAGCCTTGCATTCACCAGGAGAGCACACTGTCCTGGGAAAAGGCAAAGCTAGAAAAGAGTGAAAGACACGTATTCCCAACATTCCCGACACATAGAGAAATGAAAGAGAGAGATGGCTCTGAGCTGATGGAGGGGGATTGATTCGTTTTAGTTCATGAATACCTCACTGACAAAAAAAGCAAGTGCAGTGCTCGGGGCACGAGTTCCTAATCCAGGTCTGAGGACACTATACTCATAACTGGCTTTTCCTTTTCTTTCTGGAACCTTACTAATTTATCCACATATAATCAAGAGTATTCCTCTTTAAATGTATTTCAGATCATGACACTTCTCTGCATAAAACCATCAATCACATTCTATCTTAGAATCAAGGCCAACGTCCTTATAATGGTCTACACTGCCCTGGATGACCTGCTCCTGCCTGATTGCTTTCCTAATGTCATGTCTTACTGCTATCCCCCTCTACCTCCAAGGCAGTTGAATTTGCCTCTGTTTCTGTTCTTTGAATACATAACTGAACTCTTGTTAACCCTCTCTTTATTATTTTTACCAGTAGTCTTCTTGGCGTCTCTGACTTACCTTTGTTCCTGGTTATCCAGTGTCCAAAGACATCTTAAAAGTCACAAATTTGAACTGATCATCTAGTTGATTTAATGTTTTAATGGCTTTCACTGAATGTAGAATAAAGTCCAAACCTCTAGCATGAAGAATAAATAATAAATTTATAATTGTTGAATATCTGGCATTTATTTAGTATTAAATTAGCAACTTACTGAAAACTTACAGATGAACCCAAATGTTCTCTATAGGACATAGAGTTACTTTTATCTTTGTATTGTAATAAATTAATAGTGTCTTTCTTGTATCCTCTCCTTCTTATCTGTCTTCTCCTCATCCCTTCTCTCTGATTTCCCTCCATTTCTCACCTTCTCATTTTCTCTCACCTCATCTCTGCCTACATTTGCACAAGAACAGTTTAATAAAAAGAACTCAAAACTCTGGTAGAGAACAGTTTCAATGAGCAACAAATGTTAAGCCACAATAGTGCTTTATTAAAATTAAAGTGACTGATAATCAGCAATGCCGATTAGTACAGACCTACAGCCTCTGGGTGCTAAAGAACTGGGGTCCTATAAAAACAATCAGATGACAAATGAGCAGTCACCAGTATTTATAGCAATTCTAACCTTTAGGTTTACAATATACCTTTTTCACTATTGTTATTTTCTGCTGCCATATGTTTGGTTTTGCTAGTGTATTGTGGGCATTAATGGTGGATTAGTTGTAGTAACTAAAATTATGCTACTTTCTCACTAGAGATTTGGATATTTTTATGTTGCTTTTGTCATACTCCACAAATTTCAAAGTGTATTAAGTTACATGGTAACTGAAATGCATTATTATATTAGATCATCACTCTTGGGCAGAAGAGTCAAAAATATCCCTTCCATTCGGTGCTTTTGCTAGACAGATTTTCTACATCACTTAACTTTTAAAAATAATATCAAAAAGTTATTATCTGAATTTCAAGTTTTTAAAACTGTCAAATTCTTTAAGCTGAAATTTATTTTGATTAAATATCCTTTGATGATAAATAGCTTGCCCCGTGCTATGTATTAAAGAACAGCTTGTTTCTTTTGGATTGGATTTTTATTGTAAAATGCAAATAATTTTCCATTTCTTATAATTTATGACACTATTACCATATCCTGTTACATAAAATGACAATGAGCAAAAACACTCCTGCTGCTACAATCTGTGCTGAAAAGCTTCTTCTAAATATATTGTCTTCACCCCTATCCATAGCCATAGCTATAGGAAGTAGGAATCTTCTCACAGTATTTACTAGCTGATGCTAGTAGGTGCTTATAATAGGCACTAAAAATATAATGTGCATTTGCTATGCTCAAAAATTATAAACAGGCAAAGTCCTCTGAGTAAGAATCATATGCTTTTAAGATTCATTTCTGCCTGTCAGCTTGCTTTGTTTATTATTATTGGCATTTACTTCCTACTTATACATAAATAAATTCAATAGGAATTGCTAACTCCACAATCAATATGATACATAATCCAAGTCCAATTATAAATGTGTGCATCCTGTTAACAACCATGTTCTGATTTTGAGAACTACATCTAATTGAAAGAATGAAAAGACTTCAGGCATGCCAATAACCCAGGAGCATAGTGTTTCTTGGAGCTTTAGAAGGCTATGACCTATTGAATAATTTATGCTGTCAAAAGACAAAATTACAACAAATTTAGTTTAAACATATAATTGGCCTTTATTAGCAGGTCTATAGTTGGAGAACATCCCATTCTGCCAAACAGAATGAATGTTCCAATGACCTGAAGAGAGAAGCTTGGTTTTATAAACAGAAAAATACCCCAAAAAGCAGAAACAAGGAAGGAAAAGCAGATTTAACATTTAAAGATTACTTTTTTAATAGGTCTAAAACAGACCTATCATGCCAACTCAGAAAAAAGCAAACTGGGCTATTCTTTCACTGGTTACTGTGGATCCCCTGAATTTTCTTTCTTCCTTTTCTCCTTTTTATTTTTTCACAGTGTGGTTTGATTTCCTGGCACATAGTACAAAAAGATTCCTTTCTGGTTCAGTCTAGTCTATTGGGGTTCCATGAAGGAGCCTAGTCCAAGAGAATGGCCTTCCATAAATTTTGCTTAACAATTTTCTTATGACATCAGGGCCAGTCAACTTCAGGTTAATATTTTGGTTTTAACAGTATTCTCTGAATAGTGATCCCAACCTTTTATTTTCAGATTCAGAAATGGCAGCTCCAGTCTTTCTCTTATCATCTCTCTCTCACCAGAGCCTATGGTTTCTTTCCAAGAATTTAAGTGTTTAGATTGGTCCCACATAGATAGTCCAAGGTAATATTCTAGGTCAAGCTCCTTTACTTTAATTGTGTTTTCAAAGTCCCTCTTGCCATGAACGGACATATATTCACCAGCCTTAGAAATTAGGTTTCCAAGAATATAGTTAAGGGACCTTTATTCTTCCTCCCAGAGAGGGCATAATGACATTATGTTGATGGCGATAACAGCTAGGATTTTGGCCAACAACCTGAGACATGCCGATTCAGTGCATTGCCTCAGCCTAGAAACTCGTAGCTAGTGACATAATTAAGCAGGGTTCCTGGAGTAGAGTCTCTGTCAAGGGTAGGACTTGTATGTCAGTTAATACATAAGGTATAGAGGGAGCAAAATTATTTCCTTTTCTACATATTTTTCAATTAATTTCTTGTTCCCCATACATACTAAACCTGCAGACAAGGCTATTTTATGTATTACACTTTACCTCTAAACTCTGAATTGCTGGGACGGACACATTTTATTGTCTTTGGAACATCACACTCTCCCAGACCAGTCATAAACCTATGTCAGTATCTCTTAATGAAAATATGTTACATGTGATAATTCTTTATTATATAGGTGTTTTGTGGACACTATCGATGTATATTGAGCTTAATTCCTACACAATGAATGTCACTGGTACCCAGACATTGGACTACTGTATCTCCCTAAGGAAAAGAGGGACAGTACAATATCATGGTAAAATACCATGTTCCCAAATGCCCCCTTTCCGTTCCAAAAAACCTAGCCAAGTTAGGGAACAATGAGAGCAATCCATATTATCTTTTCAAGGACAATGACTTTCTCTTATGCATACTGGGAAGTAATGTAAGCTAATGTCATCTATTACAAAAAATTACTTTCTGGCATGTTTACAAAAGTCACCAGGTCAGTGACTTTTGGGGATGCTGCTCATACAAGCCAACTAAGCAATGATGATGTCAATGATGTCAATGCTATGCAACCTAACATATAAGATCCCTTACTGAGTGGGTCCTGGTGTGGAACTGAGGGCACTGTAGAAAGAGGATTTGTCCCTCCTTCAGTCAGCCACCACTAGCCAAAATGCTATGAAGGAGAGAATGCCTTTCTTGGCAAAGCACCTTGAAGGATGGAGGTGCTGTCAGCCCAATGACACTGTAATCTTAGTGTAGTCACTGATCTCTGGTAAGCTTTGCCCAATAAATCATATATGTCTCCAATTCTGTCACTGGGCACTTTCTTTGGTTTCCCTGCAAACTATCCCACTGCCCTGGCACAATGGGTGAGACAACAACATCCTAATTTCTACACATTTAAAACAATTTATTAGCCAGGCATGCTGGCATATACTTGTAATCCCAGCAGCTTGGGAGGCAGAGGCAGGAGCATCACGAGTTCAAAGCCAGCCTCAGCAAAAGCAAAGTGCTAAACAACTCAGTGAGATCCTGTCTCTAAATAAAATACAAAATAGGACTAGGGATGTAGCTCAGTGGTCAAATGTCCCTGAGTTCAATCCCTGGTACTGCTCCCCACTAAAAAAAAAAAAAAAAAAAAAAAAAAAAAATTTAGTAGACTACATTAATACTGTTTGAAAACTGTTGTTCTTATTGTTCCAAGAAAATGTTTGAAAAAAGAAGTAAAGACTGATTTTGACAATGTTTTGTTTTCATTTATTTGCTCAGTTGTTTAATGAACATGTACAGAGACTCCAGATTGACAACCTCTCTGCTGGACAGTTCAGGTAGAGAGCATTGATGCTTTGTCTGTGCATTCCACCCACATCCATATGCTTTACCTCAGATTACAGGAGTGAGTAACACTGTTATTCAGACTTTGTTACTCAAGGATTAACACTGTTACTGAGGTCGCCAGTTGATCCACATGTATCACTGTTCTGAAAGATAATCCATCTGGCTCTCTCTCCAATATGGTCTTCTCTCTTCTCTTTCAGGCGCAGGTCTTTTGGACAGGACCCTATAACATTCTCTTTCTCATATTCCCTCACAAATGTCAAATGACACACTTCTTGCAAGTGGCAAACTAATAGCAAGATTGAAAGAAAAATGGGGAGGGAGGGGTTTTACATGAGCCTTTAATTTCACTTACATGTTCTCATGGAGCATTACAAAAATTCCTACATAGTGATAAAGGATGGTTTCAGACTAACTTTTTTCTTGTATTTCATTTGTTTTTATATGTATATAAATCCCTTGGGGAGTCCACATAAACAGTGATCAGACTAAGCCAAAATATTAATAACCTTTAATTGTACAATTCTTCAGTAACAGTGTGAAACATGCCAAGGTTTGCCTTTCTTTGTGTGTCTTTGTGCATGCATGTGCAGAATGTGGGGATTGAAACCAGAGCTTCAGGCATGCTAAGCATGTACCCTGGCACTGAGATACACCTCAGTCCGATTTTCATTGCTTTAAATTACCTCTTCTCAACCCTTCCTAGGATCTCATAAGATAATACTAACTATTGAAATAAGAACATTTCTACAAAGATTTCAAAAAATATCCATGGAAACAAGGATGTAATAAAAAATTATACAGAGCGCACACATAAAACGTAACATACAAATAAGGATCTAAACACGCAGGATAAGCAGAGTAGGTTCCAGAATCTACCCAGATCCTAGAAGAAGATGGGGATTTTACAAAGGTGAAGAGGAGATTGTAGGGATGCTGGTGATGCAGGAACACAGAAAGCATCAACAAGGGTTCATTCCCACTGGGGAGATAATGAGGACCGGTATGAGGCTTCCTTGATCAGAGGTTGGGTGAATGGGGATTAGAGATAGGAAGGTAGAAAATGCTTAGGACCGGAGTCTGGGGCAAACATCTTCTCTGAGGGAGACCAAGGCACGGTACAAGCAGGCAGTGTTTTCTCTAGCCTTGGCATCCAAAAGGGAAAAAAAATTGTGTGTTGAAGATAGTGTTGTACTGAAACAAAATAGTATCAAAGGATCATGAGGAAGTTTAAAGAAAAAAATCTTTTATTTCTAAAAGTGCTGATACCATCAAAGGGAAAATACATTCCTTTTTGTTTTATTTTTCAAATATGGTTCTTTTTGTCATCTCCAGGGTTTCTCCTGTCAGCAGCAGCAGTAGTTATATGAAGGAACCTGAATACACACACATATATTTTGAAACCTGGAAAATTTAACCTAAAGTACATTTTAGCTTTGGAGTGCCCTTGGGGGTGGAACTGAATTGCTCAGGAGATGAATAATGGGATTCATTACCATGACCAGTTGAAATCTAACATAACCCAAGGTATTCCCTTGCTGTTGAAAGCTTAGAGACTGTGGAAAGTAATGTAACCCTGAGTAAGTGATTTCTTATCCCACCACTGAAATCACAAACAAAAAGCATTTTCTTTCTACATGTGAGAGGTATATCTATATTAATAGATATCTTGGACAGAAGAATATTCTTTGCATATTCAAATAACCTTGTTTTAGTTCTTGTGATACAAAAAAAGTTATTTATCATTCTTGCTGTAAAAATAGACTTGATCAATATCCTATGAGTTTAAAGGACTACTGTATATACTCACTTTTGCTAGTGTATACAAATAGACATGTAAATGACAATGGAAGGTCCTTAAGAGTTGTTTTCTATTATACATACAAAGTAAAATCTGCTGCATAAAATACGAATTTAACATTGTGAGGCCACCCTTTAATATAATATGAGAAATTCAGAGCCAGATTGCTTTCACAGGAAGTTTCCTTAAACATTGAAAAGAAAAAAAAAATGATTATAATCTCACATAAAGTTGTCCAAAAAATGGAAAAAAGATTATTTGCATGACATTTTATTTTCAGGGCAACCTAGTCCAATACTGATACAACCCCCTAACTAATATGGTCAGAAAAAGAAAAAATATATATAGGGTAATATTATTAAATATATGTAAAAAAGAAATACTGCTCAAAGTCTGTATTTAGGAAGCTCCAAAAGGCAATAGCTACATTTAATTAAAAACAAATACTTGCAACCTCAGGACATTAACATAACTTGTATACATTCTTTTTATTGTCAAAGTTTGGGCTAGAACCCCCATATGCTGATGTCTAATCCTGATCCTCTCAAGAAAATTACTTGTTCCCATTCTGCTGCAGTCTGGTTGGGCACAAAATAGAGCCACTCACAGCCTTGTAGATTCAAACAGCAATTCTTTATTCCCGAACTCACACCAGCACTCTACAAGCACGTTCTGGGGAAAATCCACACTTCCACTAGGCTCTGCATCCCAAAATACTCTCTGAATCCTGAGAGAACTCAACGGGAACTCAAGGAGCGGGCGGTCGCCTGAGGCAGCAGGATACTCCCTATTCCCAGCAGGATACACCCTAAACCTGGACCCACCCTAATCCAGCAGGATCCTCCCTAAACCGGGATCCACCCTGGTCCTTGAGCAGGGTCACCTTACTCAAACAAGCCCATTTCCACAATGGAGAGTCCTCCCTCTAAGCAACATGGGGTAGGCTGACAAGAAAATTGCCATGCGTCATTCTTACTTAGCTATGGCTCTTAGCACCATTCTGTGGTTAAATCAATCAGGATGAAATCTGCTGCTGTCACAAAGAAGTTGGAAGCTCAATGATTTTGCACAATTTACATTTCTTTGTTGCTCTTCTCAAGTATATAGCAATAACTCTTTACCCAAGGATTTGCAAAAAAAAAAAAAAAATTGGGAGAGTGGCAAAAAATATTTTAAATATTTTAAAATGAAAGGGTAAAGTTTCTAAGCTGGAAGGCTTGAATTAAAATGTAAAAGATTAGGTATTATTGAGTTCCTCTGTTACACCCAGATTCCTGAGATAGTTAAGACAATACCCTACTAGCCATTTAGCCTAGGGCCCTGTGCAGTTTGTCACAGGGCCCTGTGCAGTTTGTCACAGGGCCCAAACCAATCAGTTTGAATGTGTACCCCGCTTAGGAATGACCAATCACCCCTGCCTGAGCTGTTCCCGCCAATGAATTTGCCAATCACGTCTCAGAGTTGTTGTTCAATTTCCCCGCACCTCATGATGATTTGTTCTGATGTATGCAAAGCCCACCGCCCTCTCCAAAAAGTGTACTTAAGCTCTGCTTGACCTTTGCTCTGGGCTCTGGGCTGCTCTCCCTTCTTGAGTGGGCACAGAGTCCCAGCACGCTGGAATGGATCCCCAATAAATCCCCTTTTGCCAATTGCATGGAGTAAGTCTCTTGTGTGGTCTCTCCCTCCGACGTTCCGCTGGACCCCCCTTACAAAAGTATGTAATGATGTTCTAGACATCTCTCTGTGGGAACCCTACAACACTTCAGGTTTTACCTGTTGTTCTGTTGAAAACTATTATCACACGGCACATATGGTTGCCTTTCTCCAAAGCATCCTGATTTAATCACAGATCATGTTATTACCCTATGTCTTGCCACAATGCTCTTAAATAATTGCAGAAGATTAGTTGTTCTGTTTATTTGATTTTGGTTTGTTTTTCACGTATGTTTTTCATATATGAAAAGGAGGTAAGATGGCTACATTTAGAGTAGCCATTTCAACACTATTGTTTATGATATTTACTCCATAGAAAATACCTAACACCTCAAGTAATCCAGATTGATGTGATTGACTCCTAATATTTTCCCAGTCACATTCAAAGTTGTAATTTTAAAACTAAGATTGTGTAGGAGAAATTTATCAAAAATAGCATGTATAGGAATTTTAGATACAGATTTGAACAAATTCATGCATGTATCATTGCCATATTATTGAAATACAACCAAATGTTTCCAGGTCTTAATATTTAAAGTACTAGAAATATTGGTGGATATTTTAAGAATATGTTCCTGGAATATATTTTTTTAAAAAATATTTCAGCAACAGTATTTCTGAAGGGAAGAAGACATTTAAGGCTCTCTATTGCCTGAAGGTAAAAGAATTGGTATGTGTCTCTTTAAAATCCCTTAAAGTCTTAGTATTCTAATAAACTCCCCTGTAGAGTATAACTTGGGTATATAAAAATGTTTTTAAATGATATGATAAAGCCAGTGAAAATATAGTAATAGACCCTTTAAGCAATATTATGCACTGTCTCTGATCTACTAGTGTTTTGTGATAGCATGTAAAATTTGCTTATGAAATCTATCTGAGAAACAGAACCTAACATGACAAAGTGTTGAGTTCTCAGGGTAAAGGCAATATTCTCTCCCTTGAAATATAATGAAGACTACACTCTATTAAAGTGCAATTGTCAACTTGAGGGAACTATACAGCTTTGCTATGACAAAATAACACAAACAAGTAGAACAGAACATGAATTTTAAAAAAAATCTTGGGACAGCAACATGTATATTTAATAAGATGTCTTCTACTATGACTTTTTAAGAATGGAAAAGTATTAAATATCAACATGGTAGATATGACCCATTAGTTTTCTTCCAATCTGCCTGCCCTTACCCCCTGTAACCTCTTTCCCCTCATCCTCACTCCAAAAGTAAAATGAACAGAGCTGTCAGGTGTCAATGTCTAGAGATTTTATAAAATCTTAAATGTTTTTGAACTTCAAAATAATAGCCTGACCAGCACATTCTGAGCTGAAACCTCATAAATTCTTAAATGTACTGTTCAATGGCAAATGTTCTGAAACCTTCCCAATAATGCCTCATGCCACAAAAGAGAAAGCAAGAAGAAATGATGTCTTCATTCTTTTAATAGAAAAATGTCAAAAGTTTTTCTTTATTTTTAATGTCTTGGTGAACTGAATAATCTATCATTTTTGAATGTTTTAGAATTTGAACATTTCCAAAGTTTTATGAATTGTCAGTAAGGGATAACTGTTCATTATATACACCTGCATGCACTAAAATATTGCATTTCATTCTTTATAATCTGAGGATATTAAATAAAAATAAAGGTATGCATGTCTTTTAAATGTATTATTGGTTCTGTGTAAGAGTATATAAAAGGAATGATCTTAGTAATTTGTTTAATTGAGTACCACAGAGAAAGTTAAATATAAGTGGACTCACATATTATCATAGCCAAACACTAGTTTTTCAAATCAACTAAGGCAAGAAGGTTAATTAACATTTCCAAATCACTTAAAATTTGGTGGCAGAACTATAGCTGGAATTACATCCTATGAATATTTATAATTTATCATGTATCAGGCACTGTGTATTTTTTACTCAATTTTATCCTTATACCAAACCTGCAAAAATGTTTTAAGTTTTCATTAACAGTTCTATTTAACAGATAAGATGAATGAAAGACCAGTTTAAGCAACCACACCGTTTGGAAACAGTGTGACATTATATGTAATTTATAAGTGGTGCAAAGGATATCTCCTTTCAGTTATTTGTTTTTTTAAAAATATTTGTTTAGTTGAAGATGGACATAATGCCTCTTTTTATTTTTATGTGGTGCTGGGGATCAAACCCAGTGCCTCATGCATGCTAGACAAGCACTCTACCACTGAACCAAAACCCCAGCCCTCCTTTCAGCTATTGGTTGAAATGTTTTTGGTGGACTACTAACTATAATGACAAACATACTTTTTCATGAAACTTCTAAATGCATTTTCTGGGTTACCAGGCTGCCTTGCTCAATATGGTTTGTTTTGCTAAAAGATAGACAGCACTGTGCATATCACCTTGATGTAAATACCCTGAAATTTTAAAAATGTTTATAGAAACAGAACTTGTAAATAAGTGATGCACTTTTGATGCCTGTGTCACCAACATGTGTGTGTGTACTGGTGATGTAATACTAAACAAACTAAGAAAAAAACAATGTACAGAACACCCCAGTTACCATAAAAATCCCTTCTTGCCACCAAATATCTGCAAACAACATTCATCTCCCTGAGTATCTTCTGGGTGTTCTGAGCTGTCGACAAATCATTTTACATAGACCCAATTATTACTTTGACCTTCTTGCTCTCCATAGAATGAAGGACACCTGTGAGAAAAATGATCAATAGACATTTTCACTTGAAGTAAATGACAGCTGAAGACAGAGACAGTAAATGACTGACCAAAGTCTTAGAATAAACTAATGCCTGCCTTCCCTTTGGGAGCTCACATACTTGTTCAATAACTTAATTCATTAGTTCTTAAACTTGAGCAGCATCAGAATCACCTGGAGGGCTTGTTAAAGCACTGTTAGCTGGGTCCCAGTTCTAGGACATCTGCTACAGTATATCTGAATGGCACCTGAGAATTAAGGCCACCTTTTCAGAAGCACTGTCTCACTGTTGAATGAGAGCAAATTTCTAATCTAGCAAGCAAGAGTGGCTTCCAAGTTTCTTTGTTTCCTCTTCTGAATGACATCTTTAGTCTAGATAGTCTGATAAATTCAAATCTCAATTTTAAGTCTAAACTCAGTCTCAAACATAGTAATTGGCTTTGGGCTTAAATTACAGCAAATCATACTCAGATAAATTAAGATATGAATCGTAATCTCTATGACTATAAAAATTGTGCTCTTTTCACTCCATGATATGCTTATCTTTGAGAAATAGAACAGTATCATTAGAGATAAAATCAACATTTTTCAGTAAATCCATTTACTAAAAGAATGTTGTTTTTTTTTAACAAATATTTCTATTTGAAAACTAAGGAATTTTTATGGCCAGTATGACACTTTAATGCTAAACCCATCGCAATGAAAGAGAAAACACACACACAAAAAAAAAAACCACCAATTGTTGGAGAGTTTGAAGGAGTCCCTATAAGTAAGTGGAAAGGAAGTTTAAGACATTTAGATTCCATAGATATCTATCCAGCTCTTCACCCCTGCCATTCATCATATCTACCTGCAGTTTACTTTAAACACTTCTCTCGTATCTACTTTTGCCCCTTTCCTATTCGTTGCCAAAGCAGGTTTTCTTCTTTCCTTTCTTACCTTCCTAAGAGGATTGAAGATGTCTTTAGCTTGGTATCCTCCTTTAAGGTCCCACCATCCCTGGACTTTTGTTTCTATCTTTTCCTGAGTAGTCCTCAAAACCAAATCTCAAGTTTCCTAAAATTGGAAAATTCACTTGGAGCAAAGCAAGTATTTTTGCTTTTCAGTAACCTTTCTGGCATTCTGCTTTCCCCAATAATGTTTTAGAGATCTTTATTTAGATATAAATTTTATAATGAATATCGGAGTTTAAATTTTTTTCAAGCATGAAAATTTGGTCTATTTTTATTATAATTTATATAATATTATTATCATAACTATATTATACTATATTATCCATTATAGTAGCCATTTTAATTATAAAATATTTAGACAATATCATACTTTTTATTTACTAAAATAAATTAAAATAAAGGGAAAAATAAATTCATCAATAACCTTATGTTGCCATTACTTAAATAGGGCACTAACATTTGCCCATCTTTCCTCTCAGTCTCTTATTCCCGCCAAGGAATTTTTAGTAGTGTTGTTATCATGTTCTATAAGCAATTTCCAAATTAATATTGTATTAAGGGATTTTGTCATGATGCTTCCTTTTCATAGATATCATTTTATATGATGGCTTGAGGACAAAGAGCATGCCCTTTGCATCTCCCCTGCTGTTTTACACAAATAACTATACATTGTAGACATTTGGTAGTGTTGTTAACCTGAATGAGGATACAAACATTTTAGGAAGAAAAGCTTTCTTGAATATTTAACTGTTTTTTCATTCTACCTAATAGAGTAATGTCAGAAGTTGACTTTCAATAAACAATTGCTGAATTAAATGCTGGGGAAGTTGTACTTAGGTTGCTGAGAATCACATCGAAGAAGTGTTTACTTTATTATTTGTTCCAAAACTCACACTCATATTTGTAATTTTATAAGCTCATTTGATCATGTCATCTTACTCTTTATACATTCCAACAAAATTTCATCTCAGAGCAAAAGTCAGTCCCCAAAAGGGTTTTACAGAGCTATCATAGACAGAGCTGAATGGTTTAAGAGAATAACATGGAGACTGGCTTAACAGTAAATATTTACTTTTCACTTTTCTGGAGTCTGGGAAGTATAAGATCAAGGAGATGGCCAGTTTAGTTCCTGGTAAGGGCACTCCTCCTGGCTTGCAGATGGCCACCTTCTTGCTGGGTCCTTACTGGTGGCAAAAAATTCTGTCTCTCCTCCCTTTATTATAAAAGCATTAATCCCATCATGATTGCTCCACCCTCATGACTTAATTACTTTTCAATGGTTTTCAGCTCCAGGTACCACCACACTGGAACTTGGAGGTTTAACAAATGTATTTTGGTGGTACAGAAACATTCAGTACATAACAAAGGCATTAAATAATCTAGCCATATTGCCTCTCTGACTTCTTCCTTTTCTTTTGAAGATTCCTTGTGTGGTTCACCAGTATCACCCACCCCCTCACCCTCACTGTTCTTTAAATATACTCTATTCTCTCTCAGGAATTTGGCATTTGTTATTACCTCTCTCAAGAAGTATCTTCACCCAGATATCCTGTTTAAATTCTTCATATCTTTGTTTTAGCATCATTTCTTCTGAGATGTCTTCTTTCTCTACAAAGAGGTCTTGACCTCTTTACTACTTCACGTCTTCCTTAGCCCTTAATAATAATTTTTGTTAAAGGTACATATTTGTCATTTAAATTTATTTTTTTCTAAATTAAATATAAGCTTCTTGAATGTATTGTGTTTATTCATTTTGTCCACTAATATGAATCTCAGCCTCTGGTGACTAGAATGTTTAACTGCTCAATAAATATTTGTTAGAGATAGGAATGAATGATTAACACTACATGTACCATGTAGTCAGTATTTTTATGCACTTTGGCTTTCTTTGATATTTTTCAAATAAAATTAAGTCAATGTTTCAGAAAATGGAATCAGGAAGATAAGAATATTGCTGAAGGCTACACTAACACTTAATAATAGTTAAAAAAATAGCAAAGTTAATTTTCACACCAGGGTCTTTCTCTTTCCCAAACTCAAATCCTTTCTATTGAACCATACTGAGGTATAAATAAAAAAAAAATCACAATTCTCTAATAATTTTGAGATCCACTTAATGTTAGCTTCTGGTCTGTATTTGACATTTATATAAAGGAACATAATCATAATATAAGATATTTTAATTCAAAGAAAAGTAATTTCTTTGCAATTCAATTTGATTCTAACTTTGGGATAATAATAGTATATTGAAATGAAACCATTTCCCTCTGAGTTCGGACCTCAGCCTTGACCTTTGCCCTTTTCCCTTCAGGCATTCTAAGATGCATACCTTGAGGCTCCTTAGTGAAGAAGTTATCACTTCCATAAACATTCACTTTGCATTAGTCCACTGGTGTGGTATGAGAATTAATGGGAAATATCTCAGAAAGGAAATTACTAATAAGACCAGAACACTGAAAGAAGTTGCTTTAAATTTAAATCACCGGCTTAGTTCTTGGTCATTTTTGTCTCTATCTAATGTGGTCTGGAGAACATCTTTTTTTTTTTTTTTCCTACAATAAGACATCCAATAAGCCTTAGCTTAACATTGGACCCAGTTTCTAGGTTATTTAATCTCACACAGTGGTGACTGATTAAAAAATTGTTTTAAATATAATAGTCAGTGGTTCTCCTTAGAAGATGATATCATGAATGACTGGACTTGTGGTCATGACTCTGAGTTTATGTGGTAGAATGATCTGCCACTTGGGTACTGCATACGCACAAGATGCCAAACCTGGCTCAATTTAACTTAATTCAAAAATATCAGTTTTCTGTTATTTTCCAGGTGTCTTGTTAAATGCTCTCAGAATCACATGGTAGTGGAATGGAAGAGACAAAAGTTGAGTGATTCACTCAGAAATTACACCAAAACCATAATCTCTTTTGCACTCATATTTGTAACTAATGGAAACCAAGATTTTGGATAAAACTATCAAGTAAACTTAGGAAGATGTTCTCAGTTCACCACCACTTGGGCTATTTTTAGTGAAAGTTATTAATGTAAACTTATTAAACACATCCATAAGCACAAAGTTATCACAAATGTTTGAGATATTGCAAGTTAGGGATAATGGAGAGCTCAGTTTAGCTGCCTAAATAAAAATAGTTGGAACTGAAGAATAATTTTTAAAAATTTCACTATTAAAACCACATGATTTCATAGTTTTTGTGTAACTTTTAATTTAATTTAATTTATTTTTGTTTAGATTAGCTTCTTACATTATTTTGTATCCTATGGAGGAGGCTCTGAGCATTTGACAAGCAGAATGAGGAACTCAGTTACCACTATGGTAAATCCATCTTATCTTTGGCATTTACCCTCAGTTTAATATTTTCATTGGAGAGTACATTAACTAGCCCTTTCTTTCCTTTTCATTATCCATGTCTTCATATTTATTTCTTACTTTTCAGTTTAAAAAGGTCAGACAACTAGCAAAGAAGTTCTCTTTAGAGAATTAACCTGATTCTGAGATAGTTCATAGGTATAATAGATATAATATTTAGCTTATAGTATTTTTCAAAGATTAGGGAAACATGGGAAGAAATGTTTTATAAAAAGTATATGTATGTATACGTGTATATATATATGTATATATATATAAACCTCTTAATATATGTATGCATACATATATACATGTATATATATATATATCTCAAGATGAAATGTATTGTCCATGAGAAGGAGGTAATGTTTGAATGTTTACACAGCTCAAATAATTAAATGACAACATAGTAACAGATTTTGAAAATACATAGTTTTGGTTATTCAGAGTTGAATAATTAATTAACAGTAAAATATCAAAGGTTAGAGGAATGAACCATGGGAAAAACAATGATTTATAGAAGCAGCCAAAGAATCACAGGATGCAAAATAACTTGCCCAAGGTCACATACTATTCATTAATTCATCCATCATCCATTCATCCAATCATCCGTCCATCCATCCAAAAAGCATTTATAAACATAAGAAACAGAATGGCTATTAAGATTTTCCCATGTTTTCAAAGAGGTTATAGAATTTAGGAAACTATTCTTCCCAGATTATATGAGATTTGTCAAAATATGACTAATTGTAACAAAACAATTGAGGTTCTAAAACAGAGAAATAAGATACCATCTACAGATACCCTCAGTCTCATTAGGAGTAAAGATTAAATCCAGCTCCTCCAGCTAGCTAATTTAATGTTTCTCTATCCATTAAGATAATATGATTATATGGTTTTCTCTATCAATTAGAAGTCTATTTTCTTTAATAAAAAGTACACCATCCCTTCAAGGAATTTAGAAAATCTGAAGAGGCACCTGTTTGTGAATCATTTATATATTAAATAACATTGTTTCTTGGAATGATGTTGAAAAATACCATGATTGTATAAAAAAAGTAATAACATATGGCTCTGGTCCCAAGCTATTAAAATATAATTGGGAGGATAAATGTAATACATAATTGAATAGAGTATGATATATGCAATTGCAGAAACTTCACAGAAATAAATTCTACTGAAAAAGACAGGAAAAACTTTTAATAGAAGGAAGCAACTTCTAGAATAGAGCTTTAAGTAAACTTTTCTTCTCACTTTTTTTTCATTTTAATTTGCAATTAATTTGATGGGGTAAAATTGTATTGTGGCATTTATTCAATAAAAAATTGATCAAGTATCTACTGTTAGACAGATTCTGTGATAATCACCAGGAGTATAACAAAAGAAAAAGATGGTCTGTGTCTTAAAAACCTGGAATAGCAAGGACATAAGACAAGAAACAAATCTATTCAAAGGTACTATACAGGACCTTACTACACAAGCTTGTTTCAAGCTCTGCAAACAGAGCAGGAAAAATAGAAATTATCCCTGTTGTGGAACTTATTTCTAATCAGATGAAACAGGCAATGATCAATAATGAACACAAAACATAGTTTTATATAAAATGATGATGGAGGCCATTGGAGAAAATATAAAGAGTATTCAAGAGTTGCAAAGAAATCATTACAGAATAACTATGACATGGCTCATAATCAAGAGCTCCCTGAGATGAGTTCTGAAAGCTGAATAAGGATTATATCATTGATAAATAAGAGGAGCATTTTGGGTAGAGAGAACAGTTCTCACCTCGTTTAATTTCTCAGGTCCAGTAGTAGCAAAGGAATGAGTTATAAAATGTCCGTGCCTTTTGGGAAGAGCAAGGAAGTAGGCTCAGAAATGCTAAAGCAACTGAGATGCTGGAGCCCTCACTGTACAGTTATTACTAAAGACCTACCTGACTACCAAAGGCCATGACAAGGCTGCAAATATCAGTAGTGGATGCAGGAGTGAACACAGTGTATGTCAGGTTGAGGTGCAAAATGACCACTGAACTCACACTTTCTGTGAGGACATGTCAGATAAGACTCCTGTAACAGGGATACTCCTTTAGGGAGAACTTAGGAGAAAATAAGTAAGCGTATAAATTAAGTGTCAAAGACTGAATAACCTTTAATCATTAATCTTGTACTTAATTGACAAATATCACTTATTGCTACTGACTAAAATTAAAAATATAGATTCTTGTTATTTAGTACAGTAAAAAACTTGCAGATGTGAAATGTTTCTTTATTAATTTAAAGATTGGACAAAATGCATACAGTTAAGAGAAAAAAATACTAACAAAGTTTTATAGAAGAAAATAGAAATTGTTAATAAATAATAGCACACAAATGGCACTTAACCTAAGGATTTTCACCAATGAGTTAATTTATGAAGTCTCAGAACTCCTACAGGTAGTTTATTTACTGCTTAACTGTTTGCAGTAGAGAGAAAATAGAAAAGGAAACTAAAATTGAGCATACAAGTTCATTCTAGGGAACCAAGGATAGTGCAATATTAGAACATTACCAAAATAATGCAGAATTTGAAACTTATTATGGTGCTAGTGTGTCATTTTTAACTTATAATAGCAGCAATTTCATAGGGAAACATGATATTTGAATATATAAGAGAAAAAGTAATATAAATTATTTTGTTAGATGACTAAAAGATATTTGAAAATTAACCTCTACATTGTTAATCTCAAAATTATTATCTATGTTTTTATATATATATTTTATAATTTGTATATATATAAAATTGTATAGACATATCTTGATTTACCTGTTCTCATGGTGAATGACATTCTTTGTTTAATTTATTTTTACTTTTATTAATTATGCTGCTATAAGCATTAGTACAAATTACTTTGAAGACTTAAATTTTTGTTAATATTGGGTAGATATCTAATAGCAGAATTACTTGTCACAGATAAATTGCTTTTAACTATACAGGAAGTTGTCGGTCTTGCAGAATGTTTGATTACTTTCTAGCAAGGTGCGAAAGTAGTCAATGTATGAAAGTCACCCTTACCAAGGACTGATGAGATCCGTCTTTATTTAACTATTTCATTGGGTCCACAGTGGCATCATTGAAATTTTAGTTGTCTTTCTCTGATAATTAAATAGTGTTTCTCGATTTTTCCATGCTTATTGGTCATGATTAAACACTTCTGTGAAGTCCATGTAATATGTTTCCCAGGTTTATTATTTATTACTTTCAATATAAATCTCACACAACCACAGCCAAACTCTGTCCTTGTCCCTTTGCCCATTCTTCAATTTCAGTGCATCTCCCTTTTGAAAAGTTCTTGGTTTCTCTGTAGCAGGATTTAGAAATTCATCACTTAACATTGGTAGGCAAGGGTATCCCTCAGGCCAATCATATCAGTCTCACTAACTACAAAAGAAGGGTCCTTCTGTCTTTTCCTATATATACATGTTTGAGTTTTCCATTGTGACAATCAAATTAAGAATAATGTATGTTATATCTTGATCTAAATTTAAATCCCATAAATGAGACAGTTGCCTTGACCTCAGTACAAATAAACATTATTAACATCTTACAGTTCACTATTTATTGCTGCAGATTTCACTCTAGAAACTGGAAGCCAAATGCATTGAAAACCTTTGTGTGCACCTCACATATTTTAATGACAACTAATTTCTCACCCAGGTCAATAGTTCTATCATGCATTTTTCTTTTTTCTACAGTTTATTTTTCTTAAAAGAAAAGTACTTCATGATATTCTTATATTTAAATAGGTAGAACATGCATTTTTAAGAACTGTGATGACAACATCAGACTGAAGACAATAAATTTGTAAATGATTATATTACACTCATTTTACATAAATAAGACAGAAGTAGCTGTGCATAGGTTATATGGCTGCCTACATAAACTATTTGTATCCTAGACATCACTGTAAGTTTTAACATCTTCTGTACAATTAAGAATTTAACAAATATCAAGATAACTAAGCATTCAGATATATCATTTGTGCCTCTCTTTTTGTTTCCTTTTATATAATCTATTCTCTATATTGAAGGATATTACATCTTTACCATATCATGTTTGATTGATATGTTAATCATTTAAAATTTTATTTTTAGTTCTTAGGAGATAGTGACTGGAAGAAATATGTTCCCCCTAAAGCTGTGTGAAGTAGATTTTACCCATTACAGAAGACAAGATTCAGAAAGATCAATTGCTTGCCCAAATATGTGTGAATGGGTGTGTGTGTGTGTGTGTGCATGTATGTATAAAGAGAGAGAGAGAGAGAGAGAAAGAGAGTCAAGAATAATAAATTGATTAAATGCTCCTATATAAATATTTTCCACATGACTTTTTTTTCCAGGGTCTTCTATCCTCCTACACCAGGTTGAACAGATTAATTTCTAGGTCTGTTGCACGAGCAACATTCTTGGATTTCCTATCTTCTTAAATTAGTTCTTCTGACAAAATTCATCATCTATTACTTTTTTAGGCTATAAACAGAGGAATAGGAATAATTCTTTAAGCTAATAGTTAATTTGGGAAATCATTTGGCAGTTTTTTAAAAATTTAATCATATATATCGCATATGACTGAGTATTCTACTATCAGGTATATTCTTAAGGTAAATGAAAGACATGCCATTGGAAGACTTTTACATGAATGTTCATAGCAGCTTTTCAATAATAGCCCCAAACTGAAAACAACTCACACACCCTTCAACAGTTGAATGGACATGCAAACAATGGCATACCTATGCAACAGAATACTACACAGTGATACAAATTAAATACCTCCACATTATACATGTATTAAATATACAAGTATACATGTACACTTAATACACGTATAACTTGGAGGAATCTCAAACTACAATCTCAAACAGAATAAAAGAGTAACTGAACAAAATACATGCTGTATACTTTCATTCATATAAAATTTTCAGAAATATAAATTAATATATAAATACAAAAAGCATTGATGGATTTTAATAATGAATGCAGAGATAGGAATGCATGGGAAGAGATGTAAAGAGATTTGAAAATGGGCAGAAGGAAACTTGGATTTTATTGTCGCTGATATGACATAGTAGACACGAATCACTTAAAAGTTTATGAGATAAGTAAAGGCACATTTTTAGTCTGTTCAAATGTCTCTAAACCAGAAATTAAACATCAACATATAAAATTTATCCCACAAAATGTGCTAAGAAATTCAGGAAATCCATCTTAGCTATACTGATAAAACATAAAAATCTATATCCCATGCATTCTGCTAAATAGTTTGTACTATCAAGTGTAATCCTTTCATAAAACAATTGTAGAAAATTGTTATTCATTTCCCAGATTTAATTAGGAAGAAACCAAGACTTAAAGAAAGTAGCTAACATCTAAAATATATTTAGAGCTAATTATTTCAATTCATAAATTATGATCCTGGTTTATGGGATCTCCTACTTTCAAAAGTATATGTACTTCAGTATGTTACAGAAGACATTGTTCTGTGTGATTTTAATAAAGGTGAAAAGTAGCTATAAAGCAATATCGGCATGTACTCATTATGAAATGATGTTCATTTGATATGATTTTTACAGGGTTATTATATTTTAAGGGCCTTTAAAAGGTAGATTTTTATCCTGGTTGATTCCACAAAGATTTGCAAGCAGTGAGAATCAGTGCCAATCTCCTTTTAAGTATTAGTAGATATGTATAGCTGATTGAACAATGAAAGCACCTTTATCCATCTCCCCATTCCTTGGTTTTGAAGATACTCATCCAATATAGTGCTGCATGAGATTCCATTTAATTAACTTAGGACTTTTTTATGTTTATAGATACCTTGTTCATCTTCTATCACAGCTGGAAGACTGGAGTCTCTCCTAGAAATACTTCATTTGTATGTTATGAAACTCTAATGACCACATGTATTTAAATTTATCTGATACAGTATATTTCTTTTCAATTTTCTGAGTTAATATATTTCAACTGAATTCTAGCTCATGTGAGTAAAATGGTTATTGGCTTGCAAGATTCATGCATAGATACTAATAGAATAAGATAAATTACAATATGAAAAAGAAATAAAACTAGTTCATTTGCAATGCCAAATCAATAGCTTGCTGTTTTATTACATAATATGGTAACAGAACTGTTTTGACTGAATAATTCATCTCAAAAGGAATATTCGACTTGTTTTATAGAACACACATCGAAGAACAGTTAAAAGATAAAAGGTTAATGGAATCTGGCTGCCAAGAAAATAGAAAATTTCTCTCCTTAAAAAAAAAGAACACTCTTGCACAATTCTTGTACATTTTTAATTAATAAGCTGTAGAAATAATTCAGGATACTATTTCTAGAATTCAGGAAATTAAAAATATAATTAAGAGTACATATTATCATGCTGTAGAAAGGTAGCGTATCTGTTATCAAAAAGTAATTTGGTCTTTCAAATCTCTGCTCATCTATATACAATAAAATAAATGTGAAGAACTGAGGCATAACCTACCTCAGAAAAAGGATGCATTTTGAGATTTTTTTTATAGCCTCTGCCCCTCCCAACACACACGCTTATGTTTGGGTGAAAACAGATTTAAAAAAGGATCAGCATTAGAATTTTAAAGAATTTTGGAACTCTCTTTTAAAATCTGGCCAGAAATAATGATAAAATGTCCACATAGTATCATATAGCAAAAACATGTATCCTTTAACAAAAGCTTATAACCAAAATCATATTATTTTCCAATTTTTTTAAAGAGAGGGAGAGAGAGAGAGAGAGAGAGAGAGAGAGAGAGAAAGAGAGAGAGAGAGAGAGAGAGAGAGAATCTTTTTAATATTTATTTTTTAGTTTTAAGCGGATACGACATCTTTGTTTGTATGTGGTGCTGAGGATCAAACCCAGGCCACACGCATGCCAGGCGAGGGCGCTACCACTTGAGCCACATCCCCAGCCCAAAATTATTTTCCAAATTTTGATCCTCTTTTTTCTTGATGCAGTTCACTCATTTTATTGCTGTCTGCACTTTCTATTACCTAGCTTCTCTGATTCTCTCCTCAGAAAATTGACCTTTCCCTTGTGTTCTACACTCCTTAATAACATTGCATACCAGTGGGTGAAGTAGCCTGACACTTTTTCACAGAAATATAAAAACCTGAGCCCCACCCAGATCTACTAAGTCAGATATATAATTTAATGATAGTACCAGATGAGTCCTGGACACATTGAAGTCTGAGTAAATAGCTCTGTTCTATTCATTTTATTCTCTTACCTTCATAGGCTTGTCTGAACGTTTCTCTTTTCTATCTGTAATATTTTATTATTATCAACCTACCCACCTTTTATTCTACATGTATAAGATAGGGATAAAAAAATCTCCCTCAAGTAATAGTGCAAAAATTGCAGCAGGAATAGCATGCAAAGAATGCTGGTCTCAACAGTAGTAAGTTCCCAAAACCAGAATAAAAAACCAAGTCCTCTACTGGAACTCAATTAGAGCAGTTTTTTTTTTTTTTTCACTGTTCATCTGTTTTTGCTCATGGTATGTGAAATACAGTTTATTGGGAAAGAAACTGGATAAAAATAAGAGGATAACAGAATGCATGCCTGTCACACAGATATTGGTTTTAAATACTATACTTCAATCAAAGGATCCAGGGTTTCTTGAAGAAATGTCTCATTATCAAATAGAGGCAGGAAATATACAAGATAAGCTGAGATCATCTTAGAGTTCCAGAAAGCAAATCTACTCAAAAAAATAAAAAATAAATAAATAAATAAACCAAAACTATGTGTATAGAGGTGTTATAGAAACTCAGAGTCACCTGAAAAAACTCTAAAGAGCCAAATTTGGAATAATATGAGCAAGAAGTACAGTAGTATTGGATTATAACATAAAGTATGTAATACATATACCCAAAATTCAGACTGATATAAATACATAATTGAGTAAATAAACAGGGAAGAAGAGACAACTTTTTCATGCAGAAGAATTAAGTAATATATAAGTATATTTTCTACTCTGAATGTAATGGAGTATAGATACCCACTCTCTAAGTGTGACCTGAATATAATAAATTTCTTTCAAAGGCTACTGTTTAAAATGGAGAGAAAAGTATAAATTTACAGCAATAACCCCCCAAAATACTATGTAGGCAAGTTGATCAAGGTCAACACTGAAGTAAACACCATGTTGAATGTATGTCCCTTTGATGTGATCTAATGAAAATGGCACTCTACTTCTCTGGTATGTCTCCCAAAATAACCCAGAGCACCAATCTAATCATTAAAGAAATTAAGTAAATCAAACATCGAATATCTGATCAGTATTTCTCAAAATGTCAATTTCCTCAACAAGGAAAGTCCAAGAAGCTGGCACAATCAAGAAGCGCCTAGAGATACATGATGCCTAAATGTAATGTGTTATCCTTAATGGGATTCTAGAAAGAAATGGAGAGGACAGTAACCTAAAGTAAGGAAGTATGAATCAAGAATAGACTTCAGTTAATTGTAATGCCTCAGTATTACTTCATTATGGTCACAAAAGTACCATACTAACATAAGATAGTAATATTAGCAAATAGTTGCAGAGTGTATGGGAAATCTATCTATCTGTACATGCTTTCCTTAAATCTGAAACTTATGAAACAAATACATATATTTTTTAAAAAGTAGAATATGAAATTTAATTATTTCTTCTTAGCCCTTGAATGATATGGACATTAATTTATCCTCTATGCCTAATTTGCTTCATATGCTTAAGTAAAAATAAGAGCTCTGTTGACTAATTCATTAATTTTTATGAGTTTCAAGGGAAATAATTCCTGAGAAAATATTTTGTTATCTTAAAGGCAGTATTATCCATTTCATGTTCACACAAGACCCCCAAATTCATATACTGATGTAGTAAAGACATTTTTCAGTAGGTGAGTTTCTATTTTACCTCAATAATAGGGGATGTCCACACTTTCACCAGAGAAAATCATTTCATTAAGATTAATATAATACATATCATCAAAGAGCAGTGAGATGATAACAAAGAATAATACTATAAGAGAAAACTGGAATGCAGAGTGTTCACTGGTTCGCAAGTCTAAACTTTATCTGTCAGACATGTACAGCTGGTAAACATGAAGACACACATGCACACCCATACACACAAAAATATGAAGTAATATGGTTTAAAATAAACACATGAGGAGGATGAGCTCACAAGAAGAAAACAGAATTTGTATAGAATGGGGACCGTTTCTCCTTTTGTGTAGGGTTCTGTCTCTGTAATGAGGTATCAAGTTCCCTACAGGAAGAGAAATATATTCACTTTTAATATATTTCATACATTCCCTGGAGGTAAAATCCACTGCCTAGCATACACACTGTTCTTAATAGGTACATATAACGTGAATGCATTTGGCCCTCAAACTAGAAGAGCAGGTTTGGTCTGACAGAGTACCAAACAAGATACTAAATATAGGTTTGGCAAAATATATTGGGAGGATACATAGTTGGCCAATGAGGCATGCAAAACATCTTTCCCCTTATCAATAGTTTTTAAATTAATTTAAAAAATAATCTGCTATGATAAAGTTTGAGTGCCTTGGTCAAAGTTTCATATTCTGGAAGCCTGGGTCCCATGAGTAGTGTTGTGATGTTAACATCTCTCATAGGTATAGTGTCTCTATCCTCAGAAGAAATTAACTTGGATATAATGGAGTGGATGATTTTCCAAAACAGAAGTCTTGTAAAATAGTGAGCCTGGTTCTTACTTGGTCTCTTGCTTTCTGTCTTGACGTGTGATGCCCTCCCCATGTTCTCCTAGCATTGTGATGTCATCCTTCACAAGGCTCTCGCTACAGTCAGGCAAATGTTTGTGTCATGCTCATGGATCGCCAGAAACTCAAGTTATAAATTTCTTTATAAGCACCTGGACTTTTGAGTATTTTGTTATAGCAGCAAAAAACAGACTAATATAGTATCATTTGATAAAATTTCAACAGATGTATTTTGGAAGCAAATTTCCTCAAATCAAATTTGGAAAACAGGTAGTGTGCTTATAATCACAATATGCCTAATTCTCATATGAAGGAAATATACAATATACCCATACCTACATGGTATCACACCGAGAAGGATTTTTTTTCTACAATTGTCCCTTCCCTTGGGTCATTTAAATGGTTTAAATTCCATTTAGATATTAGTCCTACAGAAGCACCATAATTACCGAAGATAAATGCCTCATCTACTTTCAAATCTTCATTAAAATTAGCTTTGTTATTTTTGTGGTGCCCAATAGCATAGCTATTAGAGTTAAGAGTCTGTCAGCATTTCCATTTACAAACTCTGTTTTTTTAGGGTTCATTATCCTTTCTGTTTTGAATTGCATTAGCCTGAAAATTAGCTGTCAGCATGAATATGTATTATATTACCCAAACTCCATGTACACATCAGTTTAGTAATATAGAAGGCAGAGATCAGTAACCTCTTTCCTCCTACTTCATAAAATTCTAAAGGTGTGTTGACTGCTTGATTATCTCATGGTCAGGCAGAGACTGAGCCTTTTAATCATGAACTTTCTCAGAGAATTGGTCCTAAATCTGACCTAATCATTTTGATATTTAAAAATTTATGAAGAAATCAAATTGAATATGCACTATACTTGCTTTTCAATATACAATTCATTTTAAAGCTTCTGGACCAAATTACATTTTCACATAATTAGAGATCTAGGAGTGCTATACTCTGGGTGGTGGTGGGGGGGGACACACCAAAAACAGAAAACAAAAAACAAAGAAGGAAGGATCTGTGATTCGTGCTACTTCAACCAAGGAGTAAAAGCAAAGTAAATCACAGCAAGTGCCATTTTGTTCATTTTGTTAGAGCCATTTCTTCACTTTCAAGTGGGCAATGACAGGAGGTGATGCTGCGATCACAACAG
Organism: Ictidomys tridecemlineatus; assembly: GCF_052094955.1. Lineage (NCBI taxonomy): Eukaryota > Metazoa > Chordata > Mammalia > Rodentia > Sciuridae > Ictidomys > Ictidomys tridecemlineatus. The sequence continues at coordinate 57,879,472 of NC_135487.1, forward strand.
AGGTAGCAGCTTCAGGGCATGTGAAATGGTGTAAAAAGCATCTGGAATCCAGACCACACATGTCCCCTTCTGTCCAGAGTGAAAGCTATCAAGGCAATCCTGTATTTTTTTATCCTTTCAACCTGTCTTCCACAACTTCATTCCTCATTTACCTAATTCATCACCACCTGTTTCAACATCAAATATCTTTCAATTATTGATTACTGTTTGTCAGAAAAAACACCCGATTCCCCATTTTGCTTTTTTTCTTTTTATGCTTGAACTTGGGGAAAGGACAAGGTAGTGGTGAAAGAACTAGCTCTCTTACTGTGATTATATAAATATGGTCTCACACATGATCTGTCAGAAATAATTTATAAATCTGCACCTGGTCACCATGACCACAGGCAAGTGACATTAATGGGAAAAACACTGTCTCAGAGGGAAAATTTGAGTGATAGCACTATCACCTGATCTACTTGTAAGGGAGTTGAAAATGAAAATGAACATGAAAAAAATGGAAAAAAAAGAGAACTACAGTTATTTTTACTGCGAAATATGCTTATATGTTTAAGTTAGATGTAAAGATAAACAGTGGCTGATGTCCACAGAAAGGAAGAAATACAGAAAGTACTATTTAAGAGCCACACACAAAATGAACCACCTCGTCTGAAATATTTTTCCCAAAGTGGAAACAGTAGTCTGTTTGAAATACAAAGCAAAACAAAATAAAATAAAATGTTACTGTGACATAACATGACATTAGATGGAGACTGTCAGAATTCACAGCTGAAGAAACACTATATGCAAATTCCAATATCTTATTAAAATAAAAGATCATATTCTGTCACTTAAATTATTAACCTTGCCAGTAGAACTCTGATTCTTGCACAACAGTTATTTCCTAATGTTGGATATTAACCAGTGCTTATCATTAGGAATATCTCATCTATGATGAAATTTGAGATTTTCATTATCAAAATTTCCTCTTCTGCCTTTGACAGTTACACTTCCAAGATAATCCAAACAATCTGTAATAGAACTTTCATCCTTCTTCAATTCCAAATGAACAGATTGAAGTTGATAAATATTCAAGTTAATATACATATTTATTGAGCCATCAATTCAAATGATAATCCTTGTAAATCCATGTTCTATCACTGTACTCTCAAACCCTACATAGAAATATGGAGATGACAAACTGCTGGGTCCATATGTAATATCAAAACACAAATATGTGTGTATGTATATATATATATATATATATATATATATAATCATGCAGTTATTTTAAATAAATTATATGAATTCACAGAAGTCAATACCAAATCTCTTGTAGAACAAGTGATATTTTAGCTAATCATGTTCATCCTCCATTCGTGAGTACAAAAGAGAATGTTCCTAAATTCTGACATATGATCATAAAATGAATAAAGGTCGGTGCGGTGGAGCATGCCTGTAATCCCAGTGGATCGGGAGGCTGAAGCAGGAAGATCAAGAGTTCAAAGCCAGCCTCAGCTAAAGCAAGGCACTAAGCAACTCAGTGAGACCTTATCTCTAAATCAAGTACAAAATAGGTCTGGGAATGTGGCTTAGTGGCTGAGTGCCCCGGAGTTCAATCCTTGGTATGAGAAAGAAAGAAAGGAAGAAAGAAGGAAGAAGGAAGATAGGAAGGAAGGGAGGGAGGGAGATAAAATGAATAAGGAGTAATATAACAACAAAGAAATGTTATAGAATTAGAGGGGTATTATACCCCATGATACTCACACTTTTGGTAAATGTTCTCTGGATATATGAATGAAATAATGATGAATAATGACCAAAGTTAACATTTATTACACACCGTATGACATTCATTTTAATAAGAGCTATATATTATCTGTATTATAATATTTAACAGATAAAGACAAAGTAGGAATATGATTTTGAGTAGAATAATCATAAGACAGATATTAAGATGTTCATATTTATGATTTTTTTATGTGACAAATATTAGCATATATATACTTCTCATTATCTCTGTTAATAGAACAACAACTTGTTATTGAAAAAAGTCTTTGTTAAACATGGAATTACTTTTCAGTATTCCTGTTTGCAATTGTGAAAACATGAGTGTCGATTAATAAAAATTTCAGGAATTGCTGATCTTCTTTAAAATTTTTTTGCAAAATCTCAGAAAAAATTGTGCATGTTTTCCTGGGAGAAGTTGTAAAGAACTGAAGAGGCATGTAGAAGAAAGGTTTATCCCCAGTGCTAACTTCCAGGTCTTTCTTTTCTACACACACAGTTAATTTTCATTCTAAAACTGTGTCAAATTGTTAACATATGAAAGGAATTAGTACTATCACATTTTTTATAATAATATATCCCTTACTGGTCTCCATTTATATCATATAAATGCACTAACTTCTGTATGCATTTGTATATGAAATTGCTGCTTGTAATAAATGATAAATAGGAGAAAGAATCATTAATCTGTTAGAGCAGTTATGCCAAGAAACAAAACAAGTCACTCAGTAAGCATTAGGCTGCACTCACTCTAATAGCTGGTTTTACAATGCTCTCCCTCTACCTCATGTTGACTCCTTAAAGAAATACTCATAATATGATTTTGATCAAAAGAATGCTGTAGAAATACTATACCACCACTCTCTCCACTTTGTTCTTAGTGTGCCTCCATCCCTTTACCCTAGGTTTCTCCAGTGTGTCAAGAAAGATTCAGGATAAAAAATAAGTTTAAGTTTAGAACTTTTAAAATTATGCTTATTTACAAACAGAATAAAATTAGCTGGGCGTGGTGGCTCATGCCTGTAATCTCAGTGGTTTGGGAGGCTGAGCCAGGAGGATTTCAAGTTCAAAGCCAGCCTTAGCAACTTAGTGAGACCCTAAGCAACTCAGCAAGACCCTGTCTCTAAATTAAAAGTATTTAAAAAGGGCTGGGGATGTGGCTCAGTGGTTAAGCGCCCCTAGATTTAATTTCTGGTACCAAAGTAAACATATAAATAATTGATTATAAAAACAAAACAACAACAAAAAAAGAATGACGGGAACAGCAGAGATGAGCCATTGTGGAATATAAATACTCTGAGTTTCCTTAGTGGAGAGTATTCTTCAGTGGTGAGGAGTATATCCTGGATATATGACCCCTGGTCTAACATATTCCGTAAAAAAAGGCTCTCCTGCAAACAGAGGAGCAAATTGATCTACTTCATAAGATCTTGGGCATTATCTAGGAAATGAGGCAAATGTGAAAACATTTATTTCATTTCATAAGCCCAGAGAAAACTGGCTATCAGATTTCCATCAACTTTCAAAATCTAGTTCAAGGTTAACAAATTTATTGGTGCTTTTCTTGGAAACACCTCTGTGTTCATAAATTATGGAACCTTCAATCACCAATATGAGTTTAATCCTTGAATATACCTCATAGAGCCACCCTGTTCTAATTATGTACTCATTTCTTATGGCAAGTGTACTGTTGGAGAGTAAGGCCTAGGGAATGCCCTCGCCATCATCAGCACATAATCTCATTTTCATAAATTCCTTATATCCAAACATTGATGAGAAGACAGCATAATATGACTCTAGACTAGATACTTGGAAAAATACATGATGATTTCTAAAATATTGTTCCTAACTCATCCTGCTTACTTTGGAAGGAAATATGCCTCTCTGAAATGTCAGTTTATTTAGGTTGTTGTGCAACTATCACTTTTCACTGGCACTAAAGATAAATAATAATTTTTCATTATCCATCTTTCCTTATGTTTAATTCTTAAAGTGAGATGAATATCTTTCACAACCTTCTGCATGCTTTTTGTAAGAAGTAATTCTTTTGAACTCTTTCATGACTTCCTGTTTTCTCTAAAAGTCCCAAATCCTTCAGTTGGAACAAAAGGCTCATAAGCTATTTCCTACTGGCTTTTCTAGCATTGTTTTTGGTTTACCATCACCTCACACTTCTTATTATGAAACTACACTTTCATTTTGTTCCTTGAATTTGTCCTGCTTTACTATATTCATAATGTTATAAATTCATGGAATAACCTTTCACTTAGACTTCATTTGGTGAACTTTTCTTTTGGAGGGGGTACCGGGCATTGAACTCAGGGGCCCTCAACCTCTAAGCCACATCCCCAGATCTATTTTGTATTTTATTTAGAGAAAGAGTCTCACTGAGCTGCTTAATGCCTCACTTTTGCTGAGGACGACTTTGATCTCTTCATCCTCCACCTCAGCCTCCCCAGACTCTGGGATTATAGGTGTGTACCATCGTGCCCAGCTCATTTGGTGAACTTTTAATTAGTGATACATTAATTAGCTTACATGTCTCCTAACCTACAATAGTTTTCCTAAACCCCAAGCCTAAGTTCAGGCCCTCACATTTTCTCTCATAGCACCTTAAGTTTTTCTTACCTTAGAACAGAGGAAACTACAAAATAATGTTATGCTAATTGACTTCCTGAACTAATTTGTAAGTTATTTGAGGGTATGGATTAAAAACCAGTATGTTTACCATTATGTTAAGTATGTATAGTACTTTACACATTCTCTAATATACATTATGTACTCAAAGTTTGTTTATTAAGCCAAACTGAGTATCCAATAAATGGTTGAAGGGACACACTGAAATATCAGAAAGGTGGGTGAGAGAGATATAGATTGGGAAGTCACTATCACATGAATATTGTGATCAAATCTAAGAGCTGTTTTTAAACATCTCTTTTCACCTCTGCTATAAAAATAGTGACAGCTTAGAATGAGTACATCTCTCAGGCTTCCAAAGCAGCCAGGATAGGTATAAGACAAATTAACTACCATTGTTTTATAAAAGGGCCCTGAATCATCTTCTGAGAACCCACTTTGAAGATGGCTGAGGAATGCACACTGCCCTTTCTTGTTTTTACTCCTCTCTGAAGTGTAGATGTGCTCATTGTGTCTAAAGAGGCCACCTCAGATTATAAAGGGACCTTGGGAATTAAGGGCATATGTTGAAGAAAATACAACTGTGAAGCAGAACTACCATAGAACTCCAGGATCCCTAACCTATCTGAACCTTTGTATGAGACAAAAGTTTATGTTAATTTATGTCATACAATATGATTTTGAGTCACATCTTACTCTGCATAAACAGGATTCCTATAACAGAGGAACAGATGAAATTCCTCCACGAGTGTGTCATTTAAATTTAAAATATTTTTTAAACTGTAGAATTTTGTTAAAGTCTAAGAGAGCTATACAATGTCTTCCCCAGGAAATTATCAACAGAAGCACTTTCTTTCAGACACAGGTGAGAGTTGTTTAGTATGTCTGTCCAGTGGCTTCCCATATTTCTAGCACCATCCTTGTTTTGCTGTGTCATTGCTACAATCACACTGTTCTGCAAAGGTTTATTGTGTTATCTGCTTTCACCACTAAGTATTAAGTCCTTCAGAGGTGACAAATGATTCACTTTTGAAGCTCCCTAGTAAAACACCAGCTACACAGAAGGCCAGCACTAAAGACTGAATGGATTAATAAATTCCATGAAGTTTTTTTTTACATCTTTTTCTAAGGCAAGTTTCACTCAGATTAATCCCAAATTAGATGGAGTAGAAAGATACATTTCTGAACAACTCTTTCTCCAATTATCCAGGTAACTGAGACCCCTCTGCTATGTAAGGCATAAAACAAGCAAATAACAGTTCATTGTGTACCTGATTTTACCATCTAAACGCCGATGTTATTCTTCCCATTTACTATTGATTTCTAGTGTCACCTTATACAATGCCTTGGCCCAGCGAACCCTTTCAGATCATATCAGTCATCTCACAAATATCCTTCCACTTAGAAATAAAAGCAATGATAATGCACTAAAAGCACTACAATTCCTGAACAATAGATATGAAAGGGGGTGGGGGCTAAGCTAGCATTAACGTTCTTTAACTGAAATCAATTTAGCACATTTTAATGCTCAGAATTTTCTCTTCTCATTCAAATGAAAATTCCTCAAAATGTGCTGTCTCCATTTGCAGAACAAATCATTATGGAGAGAAGTGTATGGTATCTATTCATATCTAGCATACATTTTGAATTTTAAGACATGTGTCAGTATGAATGTATTTTGTTTCTTTCCTTTTATAAATTATTTTAAAATGTTAAATCAAGTTTGAACTATAAGCATCATACAGATGTCTTTGTACTGCCTAATAAATTATGCTGACTGAATATTTTTCTCAAATTATTTTTAATAAGTAAGAAATCTAAATGGAAATGAATCATATGCTTGCACCATTGCTGTCAAAATGAGTTTGCATAAGAAGAATATATATTAATATTGCATAGAAAGACCTTTAGGATATAAAGAATGTGGTTATAGTACTTATTAAAAGAATAATTATCTGAGCTAAAATTTTTAAGAGCAGCATTACATTCTTGGATTCTCTTAATTTACATACTAACATTAAAATTCTAAAATGAAAATGCTCATATTCAAATATCATATATCATATTGCAAAGAATATACCAGGTTTTCACAGCCTTTTTTTTTCAATTGTTTCTCATTTGCTTCAAATGAATCAAATGTATCACATGCACATTAAGTCCTCCTTCTAATCTTCCTGAAACTTTTTCCCACTTTTTGTGTTCATCCCTACTCCTATCATGGGATAACTGTATGTGGTACCATAATGGAACATGAGACATCAGTACATTGTGAATTATTTTCCTTATTACAGTCTTGGAGTAACTTCCTCAATTTTGCAATCTTTAGTTTTCTATATGCTAACACTGCTTCCATTTATATCATTCTATGAAAATTGGCCTCCTTAAAGCATTTGTACAGTGTAGAACAGTTGTTATTATTAAGGAAGCAGGCAGTTCTGAGGAAGCAGTTTAAGGGTAAGTTCTCCTAAGCTTTCATTGAAAAATTCACTGAAAGGCCAGGGTGTATGTCAGTGGTAGAGCATTTACCTGTGATGTATGAAGCCCTGGATTAGATTCTCAACACAACTGGTATTGATTTCATAGCACAATTTCTTCAAAAAGAAAAAGATAAAAAAGAAAAAAAAAATAAATGCCAAAGTAAACAATACTTTGTTCCATGGTCTAAAACTTCATACTGACATATGAAGATTACAGAATATGAATTTGGTCTTTACCTGAAAACAGCTACTAACTTTGCAAGAACCATTTGTACAAAGTATTTCAAAACTTTGGAATCTACTTAAACTCTTGTATCATTTAGGAGAAAACTAGATGGATAGGCTTGTAACATTCCACGAATTTCAGTGCTTTTTAACATTTGCCTGTCTCTCAGGAGGCAGCTCTGGGAGAAGCCAACTTTCACACTGCAGTTTCTTGGTACCAGACAGAGGCTGATCATTGTTTCAATCTCACTGGACTGAAGCAACTTCATAAGTGGTATCTATCCAAGGAATTTAAAAAAACAGGTCAAATTTTCTTGTTTTAATTGAATTTTTACATGCAGGTAAATTTCTGTCAGGTTACTACTGGCTGTTCATGGCAATAAGAGAGCAGAGATTTCAGTGACTACACAGAACAAGGAATATTGTCTTTACAAAAATAGTTCTGAAAGTCAAAAAAAAAAAAAAAAGAATGCCTGAAAACCTGGGAAAATCAGGTGTCTACATCTCATATTACAACATTCAGAATGTATAATTCTCAACAGAGGAGTGTGGGCCTTTCACAAGAAGAAAGAAAATGATAGCCACAGCTAAAGGAAAGCCCAGGCAATGAATTAAATAGAGAAAGAATTTGTCTTAAAAATGTTCAAAAGACTAATGGGTACAAGACATTATTTTAGAGTGGTAAATCAGAAAGCACTGTTTCACACTATTGTAAATGCACGACTGGGTGGTACAACTTTAAATAGTTAATTGTATGTTATATAAATTTCATCTAAAAAAAAGCCAAATCATATTTAACAAAGGAACAAACAACAACACAACTCTTGGTTTACAGTGCAAATATTTATACACAAAATTAAATTTAAAAAAACCATAGTGGAAGGATTATATTGTTAGTATTATAGATAAATAGGAAACTCATAGAAGTCAACAATTGAGAAGAGCACAAATATCTGATTATAAAGTGAGGCAAGACGAATAGTTTATAACCAAATACAAAAATTTTCAAATTCTCCCAATTAGATATATTAGAAGTCCAGTAGTAAGAGAGAGTGCTAATTGAAGCAGTTGTGACTCAGTATCATCACACAATATTTGTGTCAAAAATTTTGGAAAAAGTTAAAATACAAGAATCTTCAAAATATGCTTACTAAGTATATTCCCCCATTTTAAAAATTAATTTATAATATTCACACCTAAAAAAGTAATCAGCAGTGCGGACAAAATCTTGCTTCAAAGATACTCAACATTACTGCTTTTGAGAGAAAGAATTTACAAATAAATGACTTGCAAGAATAGTTAAGTAAATTATTGCTAATTGTGTGGTTCAATATAAAGTTATTAAAACTGTGATTTAAAAGATTATTTACAAAAATAAGAAATAATGTTATGCAAAACAGGCATATTCAAAATTTGATTATAAGATACACCAATTCCCACAGTATTTCATATTTTACTTATAAACATATGTGTTTGTGTACAAATAAAATGAATAAAATATCAACAGTGTCTTTTTCTAATTAGCACAATGAGTTATTTTTATGTTCTTCATTATCACTTTATGTGTTTTCAAATATTTTATAGTGACCTTTTCCCACTTTCATGATCAAAAAGTAATAATTAACAATATTTTCAAAACCTAAAAACAGGTTTCTGGCATCTAGTAATAGCAAAGTAGTTTATATCAAACTAACCCTCCTGCTGACAAACATTAAACTCTCTAGACGAAATATTAAAAACTATTAATTTAAGCACTGAAGAATGAACAATATCAGATAGACCTTGGAGGGAACCCAATGGTTGGAAGAAGGAAAATACAGTGGGGAAATTCACAATAATACAGATTTAAAAAAAAAAATACCCTGTGGATCTTATAGTCAGAACTCAAATAGAAAGCTAAGATATATTTCTTGAAGGTTCAAGAAAATAATTAGAGCCACTGCAGGAAGTTATGAACCACCAAGTAAGAGCTCAGACATGCAAAGAAATGCCCCTAAAATTCACCACAGACCACTAAACCATGCATGTATTATGCATGTATTAGGCAATGGTCCAAGAAATCATGGGGAAACAATGAGTTGAAATCTCAAAATACAAGCAGAGTTATCATCACTGGTCTAATATAGAAGAGAGTTTGAAGTTTAAAATCCATCCAAATTAGAGAAAGTAAGAGTATTTTTTATTGTAATTTAAGGCTTATAATCTAGGAAGTAAAGTGATTGGAAATTCACCTTATAAGTAAGGGCATAATGAAAATTTGATCAAAATAACAAAACCACAAACAGAAAAAAATAAAAAAGCAAGTACAAAGAAATGGTGATTAAAATGAAAATCAAACTTAGGAACAATTTTAAGTACACTGTCCTAACTCAAAATGTATATTGTAATCTCTGGAGCAACAACTAAAAAATAAATGAGAACCAAAATAAGTATGGATAATGGAACAAAGGAACAAAGAGAATGATGTAGGAAAGATTGGAATGATAAAACAGATTACACCCTCAAAATTTAAAAACATGGGCTGGGAATGTGGCTCAGTGGTAGAGAGCTTATTTGATATGCATGAGGCCTTGGGTTCAATCCTCAACACTGAAAAAAAAATTTAAGAGAAGACAAGCAAATGAGGAAAAGTTAAGACATAGAAAAACATGAATACACTAAACATAAGCAAGTTAATATGACCATATTTGTGTCATGTAGGCTCCAAGAAAAAGAGTATTATCAATAACAAAAGACATTTTGTAATGATGAATAAGTATATTGGCAAAAATTAAAAATACGTAAATAAATGTGTGACAACTATAGTTGAAATTCAAAATATATGGAATAAAACTTGCCACAAATACAAAGAGAAACAAATACCCTCACTCTCATAGTTGTACATTTTTACATGTTCCTTTTAGTAGTTGATAGAAAAACACCTTATTCCTGGGGAAATAAAATTATATATGCAAGGAAGATTTGAACCACACTATTATACAATGTGACCTAACAAACATTAAGAGAATACTGAATCTAATTATAAAAGAATGCACAAGCAACATTCTCTATTAAATCTTTGCCTAGGTCATAAAATAGGTCTCAAAATTTTTATAGTTTAAAATTTTACAAAATATGTTCTCCAACCACAGTAGAATTAAATTAGATGTGAACCATAGGGTAGCTATAAAAGTCCTAAATAACCAGAAAGTTAAAGAAACACTTCTAAATATAACTCAAATAAAAATCACAAAGGAAATTATATGTGTATGAGGATATACAAGATGCATGTATGATTGATTTATAGGAATGATAATGAAAGCATTTATCAATTTGTGGAATTCTGTCAAAGTAGTGATCAGAAGTAAGTGTAGTGTATTAAGTGCTTATTTTAAAAAAGAAGAAGCTCTTAACATCAATAATCTAAGAAAACACAAATGAGTGGAGAGCCTTAAAATGATTATAAATTGGAAAACTCAATAGTAACCTACCATTTTCACCCAACTTCACCTATAAATTCAATTCAGCACCATTCAAAATTTATACACTTTTTGGAAAAATTAACAAAATGATTCTGAAATTCAGATGAAAATTTATCATTTCTAGAATAACAAAGCAATCTAGAAAAATAAATTGGAAAGCTTATTCTATCCAACTGAAAAGGCTCACTATAAACCTACGCTGATGAAATGAGATAATGGTTTTTCAAGAACAAGTAAACAGACAAATAGTAAAAAAGAGATAGGCTTGAAAAAAATATTCACATATGTATACTTTACACAAGTACAAAGGTAATGCAATGTGGAAAGATTAATCCTTCTTACAAGCAATGCCTGATATAAGAGTGTCAGACAATTTTTTGAGGTGTGTCAGCTAAAACTTTGTCTTACTTCTCCCTCTTCACCTTGTGCCCCATATCTAGGCTGGCTTATAAGAAATTTCAGGTGCTTTCTTCCACATTTGGTGACAACTTTGTTATGTCCAGGTTCAAGAATCTTCACTCTGGTCTCTTTCCCTAACCACTATATAAATCCAAGCCAAGATACTATACTGCTGTCTTAAATCATTTCCAAACCAACATGGCCTGGCTCTCCCCAGAAATACTCAATGAGTGAGTAACTTTTTTAAAACCTCCTGGTAGGTATGTGGGATGTCATCAGTATTTCATCTTAATTAAAGTTTGTGTGGGAGGCTAGGTTGCTTTTGTGTGTGGCTAAAACACTAGAATGATTGGGAATCCACTTGGAAAATATAATACTGAACCTGTTCCTCACAACCTTCACACAAGCCAATTTAATAAGTGTAGTATATAGAAAAAGTAGAACTGTAGATTTTTAAGAAATACACACACACACACACACACACACACACACACAAAAGCATTTCTTATGACAAGGAAACATCTACTAAGAAACTAAAATTTAATAAACTAGATTTGACCAAAACTAAAATGTATATTTGTTTGTTTGTTTGTTTGTATCAAAATAGAAAATAAGGAAAGGCACAGAGTGGGAGAAAGTATTTTCTATACATAGATCTGAGAATGATTCAGTATACAGAATAAATATAGAAGTTCTACAACTCAATTTAAAACACATATAGGCACAACAAAATTAAATTTGAGGTAAAAAATAATTGAACATAAATTTCTAAAAGATGATATATAAGTGACCTGTGACAAATGACCAGATATACTATATCCAAAATCATTAGTGATAAAGGAAATGTATGTTAAAATTCTAAACACTTTTAAACCTGACACTGTCCAATATTGAGATGTAACTCTAATAGGACCACTACAGAAGACCCTCGAGTCAATTCCTGTAAGGTTAAATACAATCAACCTTATGACCCTACTTCTATATATTTATCAAAATAAATTAAAGTGAATGCCCACAAATTACTTGTACACAAATGTTTATAGAAGCTTTATTCATGGGAATTAATAATGTATCTAACCCAAATGTCTATCAATAAGTCAAGAGATGAACACATTGTTAAACATATTTACTCACCAATAGAAAGTATCGTCAAAAAAACCACAGATAAATCTGAAAAATATACTCAGTGCATATATTGCTTATGATGCAAACTATAGAAGTTCATTTTTGAGGATGTCTAAATCAAGCAAAAAAAAAAAGGCTTTGGTAGTAGAAATTAGGAAAGTAATTTTTTCTTTGTAAGGGGCATTAACAACAAAAAATATAACAACAAAAAAAGCATAAATGGATCTTCTAGGGTGATGTGAGATGAAGGTTATGCATTTGTCCAAAAGCATATAACTACAATTAAAATGTGTGCATTTATGTAAATGATACTCCAATTAAAAATCAAAATTCTCGAAAATACCCTAAAACCAAAAAAATAAAAAATAAAACTTTGGCATTGAATTTTAAAAGATAGTCTAGTGACATTTCCACTTAAAACAATATTGGTAATATGGATAAAGGCACTGGGTACAATGAAGTTTTAGGCAAGCAGGGAAATCATGAGCTCTATTAATTATCTACACAGAAGTTTTTGTGAAAAAGTTTATCAACTATTATGGATGAATTTCAGTATTACCAGAGTCAATATTTTTAGCACACCCTGCACAATATGTTTTCATCAAATTTCCATGTCTCCTGTTTTCATGAAATACATATTTTATGAAGGGACAATCTGCTGGTACACTAATAATGTATTTCCTAGCTTTAAAACATCCAAATTTATGAAAATGTGAAATAAAGTGTAACCATTCTTTCAAGCATCTTTCTGAGCTAACTAGGTTTCCTGAAGCCAACAGAGTGGATGAAGGCAGGGTTAAGTTTCTAACCCTCCAGGCTTTCTAAATGCACTTTACCAGAGCAACTCTGCTTTTATGTGCTTTTTCTTGGATTTTCTCAAGAGATTTTGTTTGAAAAATAAAGTCCGGTGTTAAAATAAAAGCTATCTGTCCCCATACAGAAAACAGATTTTGTGTTGCCAGGGGCAGTTGTGGAAAGAGAGAGGTGAGGTAGTGGGGGCTCAAGAAAAATCTTTTCATTTATCAAAATGTTCTATATCATGAGTGTGGGGTTGCTTCAATAACAGGTACATCTTTTAAAATTTACAGAATATTACAACTAACAATGAGGAAATTATGTAAATTCAACTTTAAGAAATTGAAGATTGATTAAAGCAGAAGCCATACATTAGACTAAGAGTTAAGAAGGTTTACCAGATATATCATATATTTAATTTATTTTTACCATTATCTATAAGCCTGGGAAATTAGTATACTATGTATGTAGAATTGGATCAACATACAGGAAAATGTAGGTAGAATTTCCTCATGTTAAAACTAAATGAAATAAACACAGAGTTAAGACAATAACTATATAAATAAAGAAATTCTTCTTAACATCATATATGAGTATTCCCTATCTCATCTTTTTTTTCCTTTTCCTTTTTGGTGATTCAATGATGGGAATTGAATTCAGGACACCATGCATGCTACCTAAACACTCTGCCACTGAGAGATTTACCCAGACCTCACCTCTATACTTAACAGAAAATTGTTCTGAGAATTTTTGAAATTGACTGCCTTAAAGTTCTTCCTTTCCACTGACTATTCAATACACCAAATATAACTTTTATATTTTTAATTTTTTGCTGTGAAATTACATGCTTTGTATTTTCCTATTATTTTAATGAACTTAAATTTGCTAAGATTTCTGCTATTTGTGAATGAATGAGCACCATGCTGACATGTACAGAAGTGACTTATCTCAGCCCAACACACTCACAGCTGAGTCATTGGTGAAGAATCAAATATAAACACAGAGGGAAGTGATCAAGCTTCCATCCAGAATTTATGAAGCTCTCCATCTGCCTGACATCAAATTTGTTTCCAATGTATATGCCTTGCTAAATAGTCCTATAAAATCTTCCTGTGATGAAGGTTGAGAATGAATGCTATGAAAATGAAAGAGAATACTTGAGGAACAGATTAACAAGACAAAGGTTGAGTAACTTGGTGTTGTTTTATTTTGATATAAGGCATAATCAGGATTTAATAATGGACACATATATCAAAACTCAGAACTGTTTCTGATTTATTTATTTTAGTCAATAAGATTATATTCATTTTGCAATTTTGCAAATTGTGCTTCATCTTCTGTAAAAAGTAACCCTAACCTCAGTTTGATTTTTGCAAACTTTACATGCTGCTTTGGGTCTATTCCATGCATGTACTCCTTAAGTATTAGTCTGACACTTGGGTAGAAGTTTATATTTCCATGCAGCTCTCAAAGTCTTTGCTATGATCATTTGGGACACACATGTGTAGCTCAGAGATAAGACTCAAATAAAACCTATGTGGATTTACACACAGAATTAAAGGATCTCTTTCCCTAGTTCTCTTTTCTCAGAAGTTCCTCGCACCCCTTGTCCTATAGAACGGTAGAAGACTATTCTTCTCAACTGCTCTACCCATAAAGTTTTTTGGTTAGAGTTTTAGTTGCCCACACCACTGGTTTATCAAACAGCAACATGACTAGGGCAAAGCTACATGAGAAATAGGAGACTGGTGGGTGGGGGTGGAAAAGGGGGATGGTCAGAGGAACATTTAACTTTCTGACAATTGCTTCTCTACCTTTTAGGAACCTTCCACAATTCACATACTTTTGGTAAGTTTTGTAAGTCTTCACATAATTTATTTTGTACTTTGTTTGAAATATTAACTGTAATCAGAAGAAGAGACAGACTATGATGGAATTTTTTTTAAAACAAAAACTTTATCTCTTTAAATGTGATACATGTGTAATTGATGGAATAAGCAAAAGTAAATATGCATTTTAATTTCATTTTCATAAAAAACATTTTCAGAAGTAGAAAACTTATATAACTATAAAAACAACTAGAAATTGCATTGTTTAGCATATCTGCTATGAACATCACATATATTATGTATAAAAAAGACCTACATTTATTGCCTATATTAAATTTATATTATGCATAAAAAATTATATCCTTTAAATCATGTTTTCCTAAAGTGTCCTATATGTTTCAATAATTACTTAATGAGTTTAAGAAAATCTGAATAAAATAAAATTAAGGATATTATTCTGGAACTTCTATTGATATTCATAGTGAATTGTTAAAAAGACATTTAATTTTGCCATGTAATTTTTTTCCTGTGTAGAATCTCAGTAATATAGAATGGTACAAAATGATTTTTAAAGTGGCTCAAATATCCATCCATATTAACTGATAGTCTTAATAGAGAATTATTCAGTGGAATTATTTAGGAAATTAGTTGGCTCATAGAATTTAAGGTAGCATTATTATAAAGGAAATAATTTTGCTTCGGTATTAAATTGATAGTGGACCTAGCTGGAGATATTAGTTTTATTATGAAGAACTACAAGAAACATAAAAAGAACTTTTATTATATTTATGTAAGAGTAATTCTGCATACAATGACTAATATAGATAGTTATATGCAGAAAAAGGAATATCCATATAGGCTTAACTGGTATGATATTTGGTTTGTAAAATAATGCATTATTATAGAGTTTGACAAAAAAATAATAAGGAGGGATCAGGGGACTGAAATTGCTGTAAAACTACTGCCTTTTAATAACTGAATTGCTTATACATTGAGGAACATAAATCTGATAGGACTTTTATTTCTACTAAAATGTAATACTTTTACAGGTATATTCAGCATTTGATGTGAAATTGGAGTACCCTCAAGTCATGTATTTGCATTCATGTGTTCATGCTTTGCACACTTTATTTTCATATTTACTCTAAATTGAGACAATCTGTGCCAAGAATTATAAATGGCAGAATAAATGATTCAGATTTGGTGACTGAATTACGAACTTCCTTGATTTCAACCTACAAAAGCATATACTATGTATGAAAAAAAGCAGACTAAAAAATATTTCTAGGCACTTGGTATTTAATTATATAAAAGCACAGAAACATTATCATCCTGAAAGTGTTTTATAATAAAAATTCATATAAGTAATGTATGCTTCAAATTACAAAGCTCTCTTCTAATCTTGTTTTCATAATGGAATTTATTTAAGTCTAATATAGGCAAAATGCAGAGCAATGTGTCTTCTGTACTACAAAGTGAATATGGAAAATAAATTCACTATTTCTTCTTCAACAGATCTCTTTTAATCTTTTTACTATACACTGAGTAATTTTTTTCTCTGAATACACTGATGAGGATTCTGAAGTAATTTTCAGTAAAATGAGAAGTCTTTTAAAATATGATCTTATCATACTCTGCAGACTTCTTAACTTCCCAAGTGTACTCCCTTTTAATCCCATCCTTAATTTCAATATGACATTGTTTGCCCTGCATTGTCAAATATAAGATATTATATGTACATATTAAAATTTTCAGAAGATAATGTAAAAATTCTTTAACATATACTTTTTCTGGTATGCTTATGTTTTACATTTCTATTTTCTTTAGTTTTTATAAAGAAAACAACTATATAATTCTACAAAACACTCTTTCTCTTTGATTGTTTAAACTTTAATGATTTTGCAATATGATCTTTCTTTTGTAATACTATCCTTTCCAGTGGTCTAGAAGCTGGATTGTTTAAAAATAATCCATATGGCAAAATAAGTATCTGTGGAAGAAGTAAAGTGTTGCATATGTTTGAGAGAACTGATGCAGAGAAAATCAACTGCAAACCCAAAATAAAAACACAAGTTTATGTCTCCCAAAATGTTTCTTTATATTTATTTAGCATTTTAATTTCTTTACATTTATTTAGCATTGCAATTTCTTAAATCCTATTTTTAACCAATTTGAATATTTTTATTGTTTGGTTGTCATGCATTCATTTTTTCTCCCCACAGGAGTGCCATAATTGGTGATTCATACTGAAATAGGAAATGAAGGCATGGAGTTTCACACTTGCATGCCAAAAATTCTGTTAGAACACAAGAGCAGAATTGATGTGCCTTTTCCTCCCTTGGGTCCTGGGGCTTCCCTGTTTGATTGAAATTTTTTAGAAAAGATAGGTCCCTGATCAGATAGACCTCATCAACACAGTCAGTCTGATACCAGCTAAATTTCATGTACATTGTTGAAGCAAATTTGCATATCAGTTGTTCTTAGCCTCTTTCACTTAGAATTATTCAATAGAAATACATTTTTAAAAAAAGAAAACATGATAGCTGTACAACAGTAATTATTTGAGTTGGATTAACCTATATAATTTTCCTTAAATGAAAGTTTTCTTTGAAGAAAGAAAACATTCTTATCTCCTTAATCTTTAAGAAAAGTATTTTACCCTTATTATTACAAAATCAATTGGCAACTTATAAAAAATGTAAGCTCTTTATTTGAAAAATTATGATATGTGTGAACATATGTCATAGTCAGTGTTATATGAGAGTGTCATGGTGAGTGTCATCACCATGGAACCCAGTTTGATGAGTTTTGACAAATACATTCAGCTGTGAGTCCATACTACGCTGGGATATAAAGAATTTTTGAATATTCCCCAAAATATCTTGTGTGTCTTTAAATAATCAGTCCTCCTTGTTCTGCACAGTCTCTGGTTACCATTCTTTTCTTTCCTATTCCTAATTTGTTCGTTGCCATATCTATGGAACTCATATAAATGGAATTGCAAAATGTGCAGCCTTAACAATGCTTCTGAGATGAGTGAATATATTACACTTTGTTTAATAGCAAATTGATATTTATTTAAATATTTTCCAGTTCTGTTATTTTAAAAGCTATCAGTCAACTGATCTTTAACAAAGGAGCAAAGGCAATACAGTAAGGAGAATATTTTCAGCAAATAGTTCGAGAAGACATAGACAAACACATACACAAATGAATCTAAACACAGACCTTATATTCTTCACAAAAAATAAGTCAAAATGCATAATTATATACCTAAACATATAATACAAAACTAAAGCTCCCAGAAAATAACATAGGAGGAATGGCAGATGGTTTGGGGTTTGATGATAACTTTTTAAATAAAGAACAAATTAACAATAAATTAAAAAATCAGTAAGCTGAATTCATTAAAATTAAAAACATGATCTGCTCTGCAGAAGTCATAGCCAAGAGAATGAGAAGTCAATCTACAGATTCAGAAAATATTTTCAAATATATATTTGATAAATGATTGCTATACAAAATATACAAACGTTGTTAAAACCCAACAAGAAAACAAACACCTCAATTTTAAAAAGTGGTCCGAAGACCTTAGTAGACAATCACCAAAGAAAACACACAGACATCTGTACAAATATGAAAAAAAAATTCAAAATTATCTTTCATTAGAAAATTGTTAATTAAAATAATTGTGAGATCCCTATACATGTATAAAAATGTCCTAAATACATAAAAATGACAATACCAATTCCTGGGAATTATATATATATATATATGTATATATATATATGTGTATATATATATATATATTATATGTATATATATAATATAGATATATTATATATATATATTGGGGGCATTGAAACCTATAGTATATAATGGTTGGCATATATCATTACACATTTGTTCAGACTCATGGGATGTATAAAAACAAAAATGAACCCTATGTAAACTATGAACTCTGTGTCATAATGATGTGTCACAGTGCTTTCATTAACACTGTGGTGGATGATATTATAAAGGAGGATGATACATATGGGTGGAAAAAGAAGGCATGTAGGATATTTCTGTCCATCTCTCAATTCTGCTATGAACCTAAAAGTGTTTTATTAAATAAAAATTTTAAAATCTTCTTTTTTTGTAAATCCTGCTGTTAACATTTGTTTAGAGGCCTGCCTGTATGCATTTGTTTTCATTTCTTTGAAATAAAAACAAGAAATGGGACAGCCAGATTAGACAGTGTTACAATTTTTTAAGAAACTTCCAACTGTTTTCCAAACTTGCTGGGATGATTAGCTTTGCATCATTGTGACCAAAACACTGGAAAAGAGCAACTTAGAGGAGGACAGATCTATTTTGACCCATGTTTTCAGAGTTTGGTGGTTAATCAACTCCATTGCTCTGGGCCATAAGTGAGGCAGTACAGCATGGCAGAAGGTATGGCAGAAGAAAGCTGTTCAGCTCATAGTGGAGGGAGAAAGGGGAAGACAATGGGGAAAGGAGAAAGAGAACAGGAAGGAAGGGGAGAAAAAGGAGAAGGAGAGAGAGAAATAGGATGAGAAGCACGAGAAGGAAAAAGAGGAGAAGCAGAAGAAGCTCAGAAGACAATAAACCATTTTAAGGCATGCCTCCAGTGACCTACTTACTTCAACTAGATCCCAACTACCAGTCGTCCATTCAGCTATAACAGCTCTTCTGAATTAATCATTTCCTATCCTCGTCCTATAAAACTTACTGCATTGGACTCATGCTTTCAACACATAAGTTTTTTGGGAATATATTCCAGAACCAAATGATAACATTAACTGTACCATTTGTATCCACACAAGTACTGAGCGAGAGATTATGTTGTACAACACTCTAGACAACATTGAGTTTCAGGAATCTTTTCAATCCTATATCTTCTAAGATCTGGCATTGATACGTTAAATTACATTTCCTTAATGACAAATTATGTTGAGAGGCTTTTGACCTATGCATCTTATATGGAGAAGGTTTTGTTCAGTTTTACTTTTGTTCATTGTTATTTAGTTCTTTATCTTATTGGCTTATGAAAATTCTTCATATATTCTGGAAACAAGCCCTATACCAGATATATGTCTTGAATACTAAAGTCTATGACTTATGCTATTATTTGTTTGTAGTGTTTTTCAAAGAACAGATGCTTTAATTTTCATAAAGTCTATACATTCTACTATTTTTTCCTAATACAGTTTTTTTTTGTATATTATCTACCCATGATTCTTACCTCTTACGAGATAATAAACAATTAACGAAAAGACTATTCTTATCTAATTTTGAAGATATATTGACCATATATTTGTGGGCCTATTTATGGGCTCTCTATGCTAGTACATTAGTTATTTTTATTCATAAGTCAAACTATACTGTGTTTACTATTGTTCATTTACAAGTCACCTAGTGGTCAGACAGTATTAGTTCTTCTTTACATTCTTCTTATGTAACATCTTAAGTAATACAACAGTATATGTCAAAAAATAAGTCCATTATATCACTAAAGAAAAAACTCAGAAAGAATATGATCAGCTATGTACATAACTTAAATGATCAATTAATTCATTACGATGAACTTAATGCTTGATAGATTGAAAAAAAAGATTTACGCAAGTTAGACAAATATAAAAGAAGGAAATTATCACCAATAATGAAAATCATGTCAGTGATTACACCAATATGAAAACCAACAAACCTTAAGAAAGGTCTAGATCTCTTATTAGGCTGGTAAATTAACATTACATTAAAAACACATAGGAAGGGGTGGGGTGTAGCTCAGTGACAGAGCTCTTCTCTAATGTATGCAAGTACTTAGTTTGATCCCCAACAGCAATTTAAACACACAGACACACAGACACCACACACAAACACACACACAAACACACACACACACTCACACACACTCACACCCCCCCACACACACACACACAGAAAGCAATTCCCTCTGTGGACCTTCAGTACCTTTTAAAATGTACACACTCGTTCTCAGCACAATATCTGATAGTATGATTTTGGTTACAAGTGAATGAAAATCAAACAATGGCTTTACCTATGTAAAGTTTATTGTTTCCTTATAGCAAAATATCAGAAGATAGACATTTCTATTGATTTCTTTGTAGTATAGGGTATATTTATATTCCTGATTCTTTAGGTTAATTTTTATGACCAACAGGGAGCTGCCAGGCTACAGGATGGACATGAAAAATGAAGATTCTGTATTTTTTATCTTTTCTAGCATATTGTTCTTCACATCTCATTATCCAAAAATAAAATCATCTGCTTACCTAACTTAGGCCATTATACCTAATTTAGAAGATTCATATTAAATTTCCCAGCCAGTGAGAAGATGCTGAGGTAGAGATTAGAATATAAAACCTTCATTACGCTTGGGAGTACTCTTAAAATCAACAACTAAGAATAGGAAGAAGAGGGAAGGATTAGGCGTAGGGTGAAGTGGGACTACAATGAAGGCTTCCTTTTACCCTCAGGTAGCTTTGGAAATGGGATAGTCTTTTCAGAGTTTTCCAAGTTATTGTGCAGATTCTGGGCTTTCACATATATTGTCTTATTGAGCATTCAATATGGGCTGCTTGTATGGGCCAACTCTTTGACCCAAACTAATTGTCAGAGGATTGACACTTGAGGCCAAGTCTCGGGCGGCATATCTGACATTTCTATAAATGGTTCTGAGCTGTGTATTACCAACATGAAAATTTTTTAAAAAAATATTATCATGAATAGATTAAACTATTTGTGATTCATACTGTTGGCCAGAGGAAGTTATCAATTTAATGAGATCAAAGTTCTATATCTAAAACTTCCTAAAATTATGAATTTCAAGGGAGAAGTTTCTATTTGGAAGGTAACCAATAGTAAATGGTCTCTCTCTTACTGTCTCCCCGCCCCCTTTATTCCTACCTCCCCCTCACTTTTTCTCTTATCTTCTGTACATTCACCACAGAGTTAATACACAAGGAAGTAGTCTGATGTAGTCACATTTATCTGTGGAATAAAATTCTCATAGCAGCTCTCTAAAAAGAACTAGAGTTTTGTGCTTGATGACGCCGAAAAGAGAAATCAGCCCAGAGCTCCAAACTTGAATTTCCATTCACTTCTAGACAAAATAAAATAAAATAAAATAAAAAACACAACAATAGAAACAATTATGAGAAGGGAAATTATATCATGTAATAAATAATTCAAAATATTATCCTAATTTAGTAATTTTTGTTTTATCCCATCATATTTTCTAGATGTTTGAAATTTGGCAAATTATTTTACAACTTTGAGTCATAATTTTCATTCCCTTAACAGAAAATACCAAATTGTTGCATATTTTGTGTAATATATATGTATGTGTGTGTATATGTATATATATTTAAATATATATAACATATATATATACATATATATATATTTTCCTCATTCACAATACATTAAAATTAATTACCTTTCCTTCTATGAATATATTTTAAATGTTACCCTTGAACTGACATATTTTAGAAAAATAAATTAAAAATAACTTATC
This sequence comes from Ictidomys tridecemlineatus, assembly GCF_052094955.1. Lineage (NCBI taxonomy): Eukaryota > Metazoa > Chordata > Mammalia > Rodentia > Sciuridae > Ictidomys > Ictidomys tridecemlineatus. The sequence continues at coordinate 57,901,730 of NC_135487.1, forward strand.
CAGGAACAATATTAATATATTTTATTTATTTAAATACCATTCTAATTGTACTCTTTTTCTCAACTGATAATTCCAGAATCCTCTCTATTACCAAACTAGAGTCTGGAGATTTAAGTTTCTGTGTCCCTTATACCATAATAACATTTTTCGTATCATTTAAGTGATACATACATATCTGGCATTCTGTCTCTCTTTCATCATATTTCTATTGTCTTTGGTCAGGCTGTATTCTTTATGGTTCAGTTTTACTGAAACATTTTCATAATTAAGGTCTTTAGCTTTAATCTAACTCTTGTTTTTCTCAAATCCATCCTCCAAATATATATTAAAACAATTCATATTAATTTGACCCTATCAATTTTAGTAGTAAACATTTTCCTATATGATGATGTATAAATGATTTAATATGACAGGTTGGAATTTTGATTTGCTGGTCCCTGTGTTTTTCATCAGTTTCATAGTATGCTATCTCTTCATTCATCACAGTTTAAATTTCAGGGAAGAAATTAAAGGAATAAAATCTTGTAAGTAATCAAAAGTGGTATACTCTGTTTTGATTATCTTCCTTTCTTCAGGTATGGGAATTTTATTAATCAGTCATAAATTTTATTCCTGTCATATTACCCTTATGCAATTAATACAATGAAGGTCATTGATGTAGAGGTATTAAAAGCACTTGCTGAAATTGTTTATGTTTAATATATACATAATATATATAATACATACACGCATGTTTATGTTTAATATACACATGGTGGATACATTTAAACTAGTTAAGATATACCTTGAACCTGTTTATATCTGCATAAGTAACAAAAATAATCTTTGATTTTGACCTATGATTAAGTTCAAAATATTTCTTAGTTTCAGGAAGAGTCTAGAGAAAAGTCAAAGATCAATTTATTTAAGTTGATTTTAACTTTGATATCTGTAGAAAATTCTTAGTGATTCAAAAACAACAGAGGATGCTTAATCTATTTTATTGTATGCATTAAAAGTGTGCAACATGATATTTTGTAATGATTACTAGAGCCAAGTCAATTAATATATTCACTGTCTCACATAGTTATCTATTTGCCTCTGTGTGTATGCTAAGGAGTACTTAAAATAAACCTCTAGCAAATTTCCAGTATACAGCACTGTATTATTAACTATAGTGTTTGTGCTATGCATTTGATCTCTAAGCTTCTTATTCATCTTAGGTAACTGAAATTTTTTACATCTCAACCTCCCATTCTCTCCCCACCTATTTCTGGTAACCATTGTTCTAATCTCAGTTTCTATGTATTTGAATTTTTTCCAGATTCCACATAATAGAGATCTGAAACTACATATTAATCCCAAACATCCCTTACTTATTAAGCCTCAAGAAACAGCAGTTTCCAAACAGAAGGCAATTTAGCTCTTTCATATGCTTAAAATATTGCCCATTTTTTGGATTGGCATGCTTCCTTAATTGCATTGTTGCAAAGACAATTTATGTGCTTTTTAAATGAGTTTAATTTTCTCTTAAGTTTTTTTTCTTATAAAAACATGAAGCATAGTGAAATCAAATAAATTATCCACATAACAGACTCTATTCTCTCTTTTTATATCAATAAAACTAAATCCCTCCAGACTCAGATAGGCATATTATAGATAAAATCATATGTTGGTGGAAGTTCAAAAAAGGAAAAATATTATCACCTCTATCATAAATCTCCTCCTCTTGAATTGTCATTGCAAATTAGGTAATTCTCTAAGCCTAAATTGTAAAAAGATTATGGTCTGAAACAGAACTAAAGATAAGTGAGATTACAGTATAATTATGAAGCACTTTCATAGCAAACTATAGAGGAATTTTAATATTCTATTTCAAATTTATGTGATTTTACAACATTGTGGACATCTTTCAGCTAAACACGAAGATGTTTTTTCCTCATTTATTTCATTTTCATATGGTAGTGTTGATAATTGGGAAAAGAAACATGGGGTATGAGATTGAAAAAGAAACCCAAGGTATTAAACCACTTGCTTTATCCCACTTAATAGATTAGAACATGAAAATTCAGTTAAGCTTTATAATATTATTAATTTATGATCTACACAAACTATATTCTTAATGCTTTTCAGTTTTGAAGAATTCCCAATGCTTACACAATGCTGGAAAAAAAAAAAAATCCAAGAGCCAACATCCTATTTTATACACTAAAAACAAATGTGCCTGTCTTTTGGTTTATATTTGTAGCTTAAACATTAAAAGCATATATTGTGTTGGTCACTCAAAATACACTCAAAAATCTCTGCTAGAGTTGTGCGATCAACATTGTTATTCCACTCAACCAGACTAGTAGCAGCATTTCTGTCGACAGGAGAATGACCTCCCTCCCCACCAAACACATGCAAGTTGTGTTTGAACTTGTTTTATCCTCACATTGGATGTGTGTCTATGCTTGCATCTCTTCTAAGCTTTGGCTTTCGTTTAAAAGGCAACATAGACCTGTATTTCCTTCAGACTTTAAAGTTTCAAAGTGTGCTTGAAAACATACCTTAATGTCGGCCTTTCCTAAAGTGATCTCTTGGGCTTGACTTAAGCACTATCATTTTCCATCCTTCTTCCACCAGAAGGCTCCCCAACCTCCAGCAAGTGAAGCATTTCAAATGGCATATTTCCAGATCTCTTTCCAGGGGTGAATGAGGGCAGGAAATAAGGTACTGAAAGAACTTTCCAGGGACTACCTCTGAACTGGCCACATTTAGTAGAGCTCACAGTCCACTAATAAATCTTATTTTACTGTGCAATTGATTAAAGCAAACTTAGGAAAATTAACAAAATGGCTGTCTTCCTGACATTTACTAGTACCATTTTTATGATCTTATTTAACATAAGTGTTGAGACAGCTTTTGCTTCAGGGCATATGAAATGACTCTGCTTTAAACTGCTAGTACTAAAAGGAAGAGTGACCATAGAGTTTCTCACACACCCCAACTCAACTGCTCTCATTCGTGAATACTGAAACACATTCTAAATCAATCCCTGAAAATCCTTCAAACAGTTTGGTTGCTAGAAATCACAGTTTAAAACTCAGTGATTACTTTTTATTGATTCTACTTTTTTATTGATTCCTCACATAAGTCATGATTAAATAGGAAAGCATAAGTTCTATGCAAATTTTGAATAAAAAGATATTTAAAAAATTAAGAAGACAAAAAGTAAATTTTTACTAAACTGTTATGCCCGCTGGCCTTTAGAGACTTCTATACTTACAACCTTAATGATCAAAATTCATTTGAAATTTGTTAATCCCCATATTAGAGTGTGCCTTCTTTGAATGCCATCTCTCATCTTTGCACAACTGCATAGCAATTTTTAGCATTTCAAAACTCTATTTTCCTGTAAAAAAAAATGAGGAGATAAATTCTAATCCATGTGTTCATTTATCAGAAACTAAAACATCTGCACCATTTGGTCATTTTCCTGCTCTTTCAACTGGAAACTTGATTTATGAGTCCTCTTCATCTTCTGAAATTTTATATTTCTACAATTCTTTGTTTAGTCAATTAGTTTATGTAATTTAGTAATATTTGTAACTTAAACTTTTGAAATTTATTTTTACCTTAAATGAATTTAAATATTTGTTTTTTTGTTTAGTTTTGTTGTTGTTCCTGCAACTTCTCATCTGGAAGCTACTTTAAAGAAAGTTAGACTGAAGGGTATTTGTTATTACTATGAATCCACAGCCATAACCCTGTGTAAATGCCTAGTGTCTTAGTCACTTTGACTTTGTAACTTTCTTTGCTTATTAATTACACAATAAAACTAGCCTAAGAACAACAAAAACAAAAATTTGATCATGATTGAAATACTATCTGATTAAAAACTAGCAAATGACTTTGCAATGAAGTGCTTCATTGAATTTGTGCAATTTATTCTCACTCCATCTTTTTCCCACTTTTAAAAATTAAAGCTGTTTTGAATATAATCATTTTTTTCTATGGTAATAATAAAGAGATTTGCTTCTTTCTTCTACCTTCCAAATTTTCCTTTCAAATAGGCTTGCATGTTTGTGCTTTATCCTAAAAGACTTCCTCTCTTGAAATTAATGATCTGTGTGAGCCTGCTGATTCTACTTTACAATTGTGAGTGAGAATACAGAGAAGCAAAGACACACTTTCTTCTTCTCTTATTTGAAGGACTTGCCACTAATTATTCTGAAACATCACACCCACACAAATGTGTGAATCATGTTAAGTAGAACATAATGTAATTTTATACATCTCAGGAAGATATTTGAATTACATTCATCCATCCACTCACTCAACAAATACTATGGAGAATTTTCCATTTGACAAACATTTTGTTGGATGCTGGAGTCATAAAAATACAATCTCATACTGAAGTAGCTTGCAAATCAAATGCAAAAAAAAATATGTAACTAAAATCAGTTACATAAAGAATGTTGAATTGTATATCAGAGTTTTGCTGTGTATACCTCAGGATCAAAGAAGTTATCAGTGGCAGCTAAATAAACTTTGGGAAATCTAAACAAGGGCCTTCCTCATACACATGCACGCACACACATGCACGCACACACATGCACACACACACACACACACACACACTTCATGTGACTCTTAATATAGCATTCACTGAATATTTAATGAAATTAAATTTATGAATTATCTCTGACATCAGACTGCCTGGCTGGGTAAGCACCCTCACTTCTTCTGTGTCCATGCTCTGTCCCTGGTTTCCTCATCTGTCATTTTTTTTTCTTAAAATAGTATCAATGTAATAGGGTCTTTGAAAATATTAGTGAAAAATACACAGTGTATGCTTATATAGGACTTATCACATATATAGCAATCAGGAAATGTTGGCTCCATAATTTCTTTAATTCTATTATTATTATTATTATTATTATTATTATTATTATTATTATTATTATTATTTTGGTCCCAAGGATTGAACTCAAGGGCACTTGACCACTGAGCCACATTGCCAGCCCCATTTTGCATTTTATTTTAGAGATAGGGTCTTACTGAGTTACTTAGCACCTCACTTTTTCTCCTGTTTCAACCTCCCGAGCTGCTGGGATTACAGGCGTGAGCCACCGCACTGGGCTTATAATTCTAATTTTTTGATTAAAATAATACATGCTGATTTTAGAAACAATGATGCCAGATGAGGTGGTGCAGTAACAGGGGAATCACAATTTGAGAACAACCGCAGCAAGTTGTTATGACCCTGTCTCAAAATTAAAAAAAAAAAAAAGGCTGGGGATTAGGTTCAATGGTAAAAGTATCCCTGGGATAAGATTCCAGTGCTAAAACAAAACAACAACAATGAAAAATAGGAAAGATCAGAACATGCAAATAAGCAAAATATTTTTTTAAATCTAGATTATATCCCTAAGATAATTACCCTAAAAGATATTTATATAATTATGTAGTATGATGTTTCTTGTATCTTTGTATGCATATATTTAATCATATGTGAATTCTTTCATACATTAATCATTGTTCACTTATAAAACTATTATAATCATCATCTGATAAAATTAACAAATATTCATTTACATAATTTTTCTTGATGGCTCTATAGTATTATGTTGAATTAAGTGTCCAATAATTTGTGAGACTCTTTATTATAGAACACTTATGTTGATTCCTTATTTTAATTCATACTTAAAATACTATCATGAATTTCTTTATAATTTAATTTTCATAGGGTTAACTAGTGCCTTAGGATTTATTTTTAGAAGTTGAAATTTCTCTGTCAAATGTAGCATGCCTTTCTTTATAAGGCTGAAGAATATAAAATTTAAACTATAAAATAAAACCCAACCACAAAACACATCTTAAATCTACAATGAAAAAGTTGTTATTGATAAGGACCTGGTATTTTTTAAAATGCCAATGTATAGCTAAATTAAGTAAAGAATTGTCTTACATTTGTCATGTAGTTAAACATTACTTAACTGTACATATCCAATAAATCCTACAGAAACGAACATGTAGAAACACTCAAAGAAGTTGCAGTCCTTGCTTCCTTTCCTATATAAAATGAGCATATTCATATGAATCCATGATTCTTTTGGAATTTAGATTCCCATACTTGTTGAGCAAAATCTCAACTAAGGGCATCTTGTTGGGGAAAGGAGTGAAGGAAAGGTTGTGAAAACACTGACCTGCAGTCATCACAGAAGCAAATTCTACTCCTTTGTAGACAATAGAGACATTTAGAGCCAATCTTGTTTTCTTGTTCTCTACTGAAAACCAACAAATAATAATAAAAATGTTCCATAAACTTCAGCTGTATTTTGAAGCTTTATTTTCTACAATGAACATACTAAACTTTAAAAACTATTTTTTAAGTGTGTATTTTTCTCTTAAAGGGTGCTGCATTTCTTAATTTAGATGATAACTACAATATTTGATTTGTACTTATGAATATTTATGTGCTCAGGAAGCATCTGAAGAACAACAACAACATTTCAGAGCAACTAAACCCAAAATAACACTTCGCCTCATCTGCATGTTTGGCATGAACGATGGGTCAGGCTTTCTGTCCTGATGCTATGACAATCTTAAATCTCACCATGGAGTTCAGCCTGGGAAACCTGGTCCTGGGGGAATCTTTAGATACCCATACTTTCTTCTTTCCCTCTTGTTTTGACCAAGAACTACAGTCAGTGATTTAAAGTTATCTGTTTTTATTCTTCCAACAACCCTGTGATTTCATTACTTTATCTCTATACTGCAGATGAGAAAAATGAGGATCAGAGAGTTGAGCTAGATTTTGAAACCTAGTATCTTAAAATAGAAAATCCTGAATTTCCATTTCATCTTGCTGCTTCTCATTTTCTTCCTTAACTTAATCCTGCATTTTTTTTGGGGGGGGGGGGTGGATCTTAAATAACACATTCCTTACCTGAGCGCACTTCTACCATGTGAGCAACCTTGCAACTTTGCAGCTAGTCATGGAACCAGGCTTTTCTTCCCTGCCTTGATACCTTATCTTTCTTTAATTTCATAGTCATTGAATTTTCCTTTTATACTAAAATAAAATATGATATTTTGTAGAAAACTAATATTCAGGGTTTTATAATTTTTACCCTAATGCGAACAATTTTTTTGTATTTAAAAATCCCCTGTTCAAACATCCTTATAGAAAGGCTTGTCTTTTTTTTTTATGTGACAAAAATTCTAAAAAGGTAAGGTATTTGAACCAAAGATTCCATATATGTTCTAAAATGTACTTCCATATTACTTTCTGACAAAGTGACAGCAACTCACACTCCCATAGTAATCTACCAGTGGTTCATTGAATTGTTTTCCAAACTACATATCTTCTCTTTTTTAATTTAATGGGTAAAAGACACTGGCTCCTTTAATTTTTATACTTTTAGGTCACATAATTAAACAGAATTTTTTTTTTTAAATTCAGCTACTGCCAGTGGTATTCCCTCTGTGAATAGTTGAATTATAATATTTGACTTCGTTCTTATTTTTTTCCTTTTAATTGATGTATAGAAACTAATCAAATACTTAGGACATATTAAATGTCTATTTATTATAAGCATTGTAAGTACATATTAAGAAGACATTGTTTGTCTTCTTTACTTTGAGTATATTTTCTATGTAGACATTTTAATGTGTGTGTAATCAAATCTGTCAGTCTTTTGAAGGCTTCTGAATTTTCTGTACTGGTTAAAACAATCTCTCCCACCAGAGGGAACTCTATATTTTTCTAAAATTTCTGTTATTCAACGTTTTAGCTTTCAAAGATCATTAGTAAATGATGTACTCTGCAAAAAAAACAACTTGAAAATCACACATGAGCATGTAATTAAAATGTCTCTGTGATTCAGATACTTTCTTCTATGAGTTTGTCGCTATAGTTTAGATCTGAAATGTCCCCAAGAGCCCATGTGTTAAAAGCTTCATCCCAATTTGTTAACAGTGGGAAGAAAGGAAACCTTAGGAGGTGAGGTCTAGTGGGAGCTCTTCTGGTCACTGGAGGACACTCCCTTAAAGTGAGTGTGGGAAGGTGGTCTCCTCCTCTTTCATTTGTCCCAACCATGAGTTGAGCAGGCTTTTTCCTCCAACTGCTCTCACCAGGATACACTGCCTCCCCAGGGGTCCAAAGGCAATGCAGCTAACAAGCCAGACACCTTCAAAATGGTTAGGTAGAATGAACTTTTCTTCTGGTCAAGCTGATGATCTCAGACACTTTTTTAACAGTAACAGAAAACTGAATGTAGTCTTGGATACACTTTTCTGGAAATTGATTGCTGATACCAGGCTTTTTTGTCATAATTCAATCTCCAGTTTTCCTTTTCTACAGGAATAATGAATTAGAGTGAGCTATTGATTTAGTTTGTACCAGTGTCAAGCCATGTTTCTGTTAATCATAATTAAATTGCCTTTAGAGTAAACATAATGCCAATCTTCAAAGTCAATCATAATACCTTCTGTTTTTACATAGCCCTTGAGAGAATTTTCTTTAGGGATTCCCACCAGACATGAGCTTTAATGTATATGTGTATTAACCACATTACCACTGAAAACATCACTTTCCCTACAAAGAAAAACATATTTTGATGTTTAATTAGCTGTTTCCCTCCACCCTATCTAGATATTTCATTTATAAGGATTGTGTGAATTTCAGTTCGTGTTCGTTTCCCAATGCAGGTCATTCTCCTTGAGATGCTGTGTGAACTTCCTCACACATATTTCTCTTAGTATCTCTCAAAGACCAACAGGCAGATCATTGTCACAGCTCCCATTTTTGATGTCTCCTAGTCCTGAGTACTTTGTAATTGATCTCTGCAGATCTTGCTTTCTCCTTTTTCATTGGTTTGGGGATATAAAAGGACAGGTATTTCATTCCTTCCTGGAAATACATGCATAACATTTTCATGACCTTTGTAACTTCCCATCAAGTGCAACTTTGTCTTTTCCTGCAGGCATGCAGAGAGAAAACCTATGAAAGTGTATCTAACTCCAAGATTAAAGGAAATAGGACAGGTTAATAATGAGTCCTATCTTATGAAACTGTTAGAAAAATAAATGCTTTAAGCAAACAATACCAGTATCCAAAAAGAGACTTAAACAGATAATTTGAGAACAAATAAGCATTCTCAATTTAATGCAACATGTATATAACAAAATGCAAGATTATTTTTTCTTTATTACTCCAGATATAGAGGCAGAGGAGAAAGGTATTAGAACAAATAACCAAGGACACTGACTAGATCCTGAGTTCTATACAATAATCAAAGGACTATTTTTTAAAAAAGAGGTGTGATATTCTATTTTAGGATATTTTTTTCTTAGATAGAACTCCAATATATCCCATGGAAGCAATTCCTCAGTATTTATTGAGTACTTAATACATGCCCATCAAAATTACAATTTATTTACACTTTTATTAACCATGATAATGATTAATAGTGATAATCCTCAAAGGCAGGTGCTGTTATATCTCGTATATTCATAAATGTGGAAAATGAATGAAAAGTTTCAATGGTTTATGGAATGTTATGTTAGTAAATATGGACATAAGATTTTAAGTGAAGACATTTGGTCCTGGGGCCCACATCATTCACAGCAAATCAAGTGTTCATTTAAGCTCAATTTACACAAAATAACAAAGGTGCTTGGGTGTGTGATGAGTTAAGGACCGGATTCTGTAGCTTAATCGACATGTAGCAGAACATGCAGCATGAGCAGGATATTAAGATGGTTTCCTTATTGATACTTCCTTAGTCCAAGATGTCATCTTTTCTTGCACCGTCTGGATGGCTGGATGTACTTTCTTATTGGTTTCTGTCTTTCCATCATTTCAGTTCTTCCTTCCCTTCAGTACTGGAACCACAAATGTATGTGATTGTATAATTAGTTTCAGCCAGTAAAATGAGAGCAGAAATAATATATGCAACTTTCAATAAAAAGAGAAATAGAGCCAGGTGTGGCATGTATCTGTGGTCTCAGTTATTCCAGAAGCTGGGGTCGGAGAAGCACTTAAGCCTAGGAGTTCAAGGCCAGCAGGGGTAATATAGTGACAGTATTGTCTCAAGAAAAAAGAGAGAAAGAGAAATTCCTGACCCTCTCTGTGTGGGTTGAAGTGTGAACCTGATGATGAGCCATTGACACAACACAAAAAAGAAGTCTGGGTCCTAGGATGAGCCTGTGTAGGAGAAATGTCTACCTCGGATGAACCACAGGTCTCTTTTTCTACACAAGAGAGAAAGAAACTTTTCTCTTTTATGCATTTCTGATTTTGATGGCTATCTGTTTCAGAGGTTACTCTTTACTACATCCCTCTACAAGTGTGTGTTTTATGATTTGGGGATTATTAAGATTTTTAGTTTGATATTTAGAAATATATTTATAACTGACATCTATCTATACCATTCAGTCTTTATTTTCAAAAAATCAGCTTTATACAATAAATGTTCAAATAGAAATACAAACCTAGATTTCCCACAAATGTTATAATTTACATTACAAGTGATATAATTTACACTGTTAAAATTTACAAAAACAAACTGAGACATGTATGAAGAATAAAAATAGATAAAGTTCTTAGAAACTCTCCAAATTACATGAGAGCAGAAAAGCAGAAATTATGCATAATGTACCCTTGTAGCCCCATAATACCATACTGTGGTGAAGATGTGTGTTGTCAGCAAGAGAAGCATCAGTAGATTTAGTAGGCCAGATTATTTAGGCAAGTTTATTTCCTTTTTCTTTGCTGTCTTGAGATGTGGTAGAATTTTTATACTCTTTTAGAAGCTATGAAGAATTGAGGACTATTGCTTCATAATTTACATAGCTAATTTCATTTACCTTTGATGTTTCCATCACATTTTCAAACATTATAATTTTTTTCCTCTCTAATGCCACACTTCTGTCCCTGATAGCACTTAACATGGAGTTTTGCATATAGTAAGTGCTAAAAAATTATCATTGAATAGATTGTCATCAGGAAACATATCTTACATATAAATTATATTTTGCTAGGATCTGTGCATAAAAAGGAAAACTTCCTTCTGTGGGAGTTTAAAATATATACCTCTCTAGTCATGGGTCTTTGAATCAATACTGCCTTTAGTATCTTTGTGGAGACATGTGGAGTTCATGTGTTGTGTGTTTAACATGTTAACTTCATATGACTTTCATTTTGGTGAATTATATTAAAGAGACTTAGAAAAACAACTAGGCTTGAGGCAAATATTATAAATTCATACATCCAATATTTCAAATGTTTAATTAGCGATCCCAGTGTGATCCCTAGCAGGTATATTATTGTTTAATTTACTGGTAATAAGCAGCTTTATTCTTTCCCCTTTTTGGAGTTGAGATTTTTATGAACTATTTGATTCATTTTTCTGCAGACAATCAAAGAAAGGGTCAATAAAAATCTGTGAACATTTTCTCCTAACATTTTAGCAGAGAAGGAACAAAATTCGCATTTATATTGTTTTTGAGACAGAAAGTTCATGCATTGAGGGATTGCTCTGATGTTTCATTTTAATGCTAAAGTATTTGAGAGATGACAATGATTGTATTACACTCTTTCTTCAAGGAGGCAGGTAGGTGCATGATCAATAGTAAAGCTCTTTAGTCCATGTCTGATGGAGTAATACACTGAAAACCTCCAGGAGGCTAGTGATGGAAAGGAAATCGCAAAACTGTATCAAAACCATGCTCAAAGTGAGCTTGAGAGACTTAAGTTCTGTTGGGACCTCTGCTGACCACAGAAGTGCAATCGCTGGGGAAAATGAAATCCCCAGTCTTGTGATTCTGGTCTTGTGATTCTCCATGTACATGACAGAGCTTGAGAAATGGCTTCCATATACGTGCCTTAAGGGCCCCAAGATATGGCTTCCGCAAACACAAAGAATAACTCCCCAGCAACGGGGCACACATACCTAATGGGGTATTGTTTCTGTAACTGGGGTAACGGAGCTCTGTTTCTGTAATTAGGGTAAAGGGGCTCTGTTTCTGTAACTGGGGTGCCTAGGCTATCCCAACCTGGGGAAAAAGAGAGCTGCTACTGGCCAGGATGAGAGGTCAGTACCCTTCAGGAAGCTGAAGGAAGAAAGTGATCCTCAATTTTTTTCCAAATGTAAAATGTTCTTAATTTAGCCACACAAATCACAATAGCAAGAAAGTCTAGGAGTGAAAAGCATAGAAAACAAACATGAAAGAGAGAGGCAAGGACAGATCCTCCCAAGAGGCTTCAGAGAGAACTTGGCCATGCCAACACTTGGATTCCAGTCCTCTGACTCCTAGGACTAGGAAAGAACATGCTTCACTTTTTTAGCTCCCAACTTGGGCTTCTTTGTTATGGCAACCCTGTGAAACCAATTCAAGATTATATTGACTTAGACTGCTATGCTAATATCCATGTAAAATCACCCAAATAATCTCCATTCCAATTTTCTATAGGGAAAATGATAAATTACATATTCAAAAAGCCTAGATCACTGGTTATTTTTTATTTTCAATTAATTGCTCTAATCTAGGATTTTTTATTATATATAATAAAATGTCATATATAAGTATTATATATATTTATAAATAAATTATATATATTATAATATAATAAAATTATATTTATAGTATATATTCATAAATAAAATTTAGTATCTATATAATAAAATATTATTTTGTATTATACTACACAGAAAAAGTATACTGTCATTTAGCAATATTTTAAGTATTTGTCAGTACTGACAGATAAAACAGTGTATTCCTGACTCATGATCCCTAATTAAAGGTCTTTGGTCAAATATTGCATCCAAAATTATTTCAGGATGGTTCTTCAAACCTAGATCTTTCTATCTCCATGAGACTTCTACTCTCTGAATTTTGTGTAATCAAAGGCAATCTCTCTTCTATAACCCAAGGACAAACTGGTCTGTAGTACTCATACACAGTATAAAAAATGTTAAAAATATTTTTTCTAAATCATTTTTTCCCGTAACACTGTCTCACTATTTCTTTCTCTCCCTTTCTCCTGCTTTGATAATGGAACTCTGTCCTCTTTCTGAAATTCTAAGTAACAAAATTCATCTGCTTAATGACTTTAATACTAGTCAGATAAATTCCCTGTAATTACATGAGATATATTTAAGTGACATTCATTTCTTAAGTCATTCACCTACAAGTATTTATTATACACCTACTATATGTCAAATATGATAATAATTTCTGGAGATGAAAAGATAAATGAAACATCACCTTTTTTTTTTCCTCTAAGAACTCATAGTCCTTTGAAGTATGTAGATATGCAAATAAGTAAATTACAGTTCAATATGCTTTTTGGCACCACAGGGACAAAAACTGTGTCATCGAGAATAGAATGAATATTTTTGCCTGAGAGACTGGAGAGGAGACCTTGAGGAAGTGACATTCACCTTGTTTGGCAAAAGTTTTCTGAAGGTCCCCTAGCTCCCTGTGGTTTCTCTCTGGATCTTCTTTCTAGGCTTCTTGTCCTGGGCCTACGCATCTAGATGAGGTCTTGAGTATACTTCTCACTATGGGAGCAGAAATCGTGCATAACATTTGCAGGTGTGGGCCATAAAATCTCTCCAAAGGTCTTTCTTTCAACATTTGAATGAATATTGAGGATTCCGTGGAGATCTGTGAGGCTTTAGAAAATCACTATGTTGAGACAAAAGGCACCCGAGTCCCTGGATAACTCTGGGAGGACAGCCTGCCAAATATGCAGCAATGTGAAATATATCTGCTTCTTTATGTTTGACCATTGAGATTTTAGAGTTATTTGTTAAGGTAATGTGTCCTCCTCAAGAAGGCAATACTCTCTTGTATACTATTAATACATTGAGAATTTGAAACTTAATGAAAGCTTTACAGACCAAAAACAAATAAGCAAGCAAAAAACAAGCTGAAGAACATTGCAAAATAAAAAAAAAAATAAAAAAAAAAAAGAGCCTTTGTAAGCAGACTGTGTTAGAAAAGTAGAATAGCCAGAGGACAGTGACCATCAGTGAAGAGTGTTATGTTTTCCTGGGGGAGTGCAGAGTGGACCCATTAGTAGGATGATTTTTAGTGGGTTTTATGTGTTGAAGAAAGGAATAAAAAGATTTCTTAAAGCATAAGAATGTGAATGAGATGATCAGGTCTTCTACTGTTCTTCCCCTGGCTTTCTTTCTCTTTTTCTTTGATTTTGTGGAGGAAGATAAATTAACAATATTGTTAACATTATTGCATGAGAATGACTTGGTAAGTCTATTGGAATACCACTAAAGTATTTCAGAAGTAATTTTATTAGTTTGTGTGTAACAAGGAATTTGGTCCTGATAAAATCAATTTTCCTATTTTAAGAGAAGTAGCTCATGTAAAACACTTGAAGTTATATGCAGCCTTAAATTTTTTTTTTCACTTCTTGATCCTTAATGGACTTTTTAAAAGTGTCCTATTTCTAACTCAGGGAAACATGCTCTTCACAAAGTGCTCTGGCAAACCATTAATTACTTTAAAGTCCTTCAAACAGTATTGAACTATTCAAGTTAAAATAAAATTAGCATAGGCATCTAATTCTAATATGCTCATTACTTTAAGAGACCTGCGCACAACTAAAAATTTTAAAAACATCAGGTTTTAAGAATCAGACATTCTGTCTGGATCTGAGAAGCTATAGTTTTGTGTTTGATGATCTCAGATGGGAGAATAAAGTAAAGTAGTTGCTCATATGATTTGAGAGATATAAAAAAATAAATGTGATTTATGTGATCTTGTTTAGCATTTAGGACCTATGATTTTAAGGTACATATCCTCAGAAAAAAAATTGCTCCTGTTGCACTGTATTAGTATTTCTTTGGTGGAAATTGTTGAATAGACACTTTGGGATAGGAAGCATTGCTCAAAGTGTTTTGAAATATCAACAAACATATGTGGGCCTCACTATATGCTTTCCTCCATTCTAGACATGCTAAAGATAGACAAACTTATTTTGTCTTGATGATAACCCAGTGAAGTACTCAACAATTTTGTCATTTATTAGACAAAGGAACTGAGGTAAAGAATAGTGTAACAGCTGGCCCAAGGTCACATAGCTAATGCATTACTCTGTCTTCTTCAGAGAAATAGAACTCAGAAGATGTGTATATAAAGATAAAGATTTCATTTAAGAAGTTAGCTCACACAATTATGGTAACTAATTAGTTCAAAAGCTATAGGGGAAAAAGCCCCAGTGTTAAAGTCTGGTCCCAGCTGGTGCCACTATTGTGAGGTGGTAGAGATTAGGAGGTAAAGCCAATTTGGAGGAGTAGGTCATTGAGGGTGAATCCTTAGGATTTATCTTGTTCCCACCCAGCACTTCCTACCCGCCCCCCTTGCTCTCTCTGTCTTTCTCTCTCTCTCTCTCTCTCTCTCTCTCTCTCTCTCTCTCTCTCTCTCTCTCTCTCTCTCTCTCTCTCTCTCTCTCTCTCTCTCTCCTTCCTTGTCACAATAGAGCAACTCTGACCACCACATGCTCACTGCCAAGCTCTGCTTCAGCACAGGTTTAGCATCAATGAGCCAAGTGAGCATTGGCTGAAACCTCTGAAACTGAATCAAAACTCATCTTTTTGCCTTTAAGTTGATTTTATCAGGTATTTTTTTAAGAGGTAGAAAGCTGACTAACCACCTGGAGAACAGTTGGTATTGTGGTTTGAGTCCTAACAGCAGAATCCACTTGTCCTAGGCTGATTCCTGTCTTTTTCTCTTAAGGCTTCCCTCTAATTGAACAAAACCCAACACATTACAGAAAGTAATCTACTTTACTCAAAGTCTACAGATCCAAATATTCATATCATCTAAAAACATCCTCGGACCAAAAATCTTGAGTACCATAGCCAAGTCAAATTGACATAAAATTAACCATCACAGCTACTAAATGATAGTTAAGATATAAAACCAAAGTTTGCTCATTCAAATGTTAAAAGTTTCCAATTGAGAAGATTAGTGAGGAAATTGTAACAAGAAAAAATATTTAACCCAAAGAAAAATTTATGATGTGGTTGCTAGATTCATTTTATTTTCTTTCCTCAATTCATTCCTCTAAAATGCTCTTGATTAACTCTCCTTCATCTAATTCTATCCAAACATTCACTGATAATACAAGACTCACCCAGAATGTCAGAATGATTAAATATAATATATCATTATATATTTACTCAAATCCATATAATGTTTTAACACTAATATGAACTCCAATGTATACTATAGACTTTGGAAGATCATGATGACCTAGTTCATCATTTGTAACCAATGTTTCACTCCTAGTACCAGTAGTTGATAATGGCAGAATCCATGAATCTGAGGAGGCAAGATATATGTGGAATATAACTGTAATTTTTTTTCAATTTTGTTGAAATCCTAAACATGCTCCAAAATTTAAAATTGTAAAATGATAAAAATGGTGCTTAAAATGATTTTTTTCCAGCAAGGAATGACATAAAGGCATATAGAATAATTTGCATACAGTTCTGGAATGGTCCTTAATTTCTACTCTAGGTTCTTGCAAAATTAGCTTCACATCTGCCATGACTTAGGGACAGATAGCAATACTTAAACTCAGATTTTTAAAATATTAAATATTATAAAAACTGTCTCAAAATAATATTTAAATATAAGTGAAAAATGCACCCAATTCATCATGTTATATAAGTAGACAATAAGTGCTAGTTTTCTCTCTGTTGCAATATATACAATTGATAAAATTATTTTAAAACTCAAAGGAAACAATTTCTATCTGAATTTACAAAGACATGAAATGTGAGCTACTTTGGAGAAAGAAGTACCTGCTTTGTCAGTTCTATCCAAGAAACAGCATTTAACAATTATCAATGTATTCATCTTTATTTTATTATCTGATTTCAAAAGAGAAAACAACCACATTCATATAATACTGATTTCACATATAACCACTGTGCAAGAAACACATATATAACATACATTATTTTATTGACAATTCAAGAGATATTTATTGAATATTTACTAAGGGCCAGGCACAAGATATATATCAATAGCTTTTAGCAGTAGACTTTTTAGCACACTCACAAAAATTTTAAATTTTTTATTCTTATTAGATAGCTAGGAAATAGCAAAGATGTTTAGAACCCATCACTAATTTCAATGCTACTCCTTTTTTCACAATTTAACTTCCAGTGGTGGTAAGACAATCTGCATAATCCATTCCTGGAGGAAAATGATTCCAGGATTGAGATTGTCAGAAATGTTTGTTGGTCCAGTCAGTTCTCACACCCCACTTCTGAATTTTTTCTCTCATTGATGTGCTTGCTTCCCTGTAAGTGGGAACATTATGATACTCTTTAAATTTCCAGGGTACCAATATCAGTTAAAAACATATTCTGAACACAAATTGAGCTCATTTTGAGCAGCAGAACTGCTGTGATAAGAGAAAAGATAATTGTTGTTACCTGATGCACTGACCATGAAGACTAATTAAATAAATCTCCCAATTGCCCAGTCCATTAATATTGAAGAATTCAAATGTGAACAGATGGATCAGATTTGGCAGTTTTTTCCACAATCTTTAAAAAAAATAAAGCCTGACAGGGTTTATACAACACTGCCATATTCCATTTCATTCAGAATTGTTTGAGCTAATCAAGCTTTCCTAAAACTTTAAAGTGTCACTCAGAACCTGAGGCAAACAGAATAGTTTTTCTAGTCCAAGTGGCATGAGAGTCAATGGTCATACAGATGGTATGTATACACCTGTAGACGGGCACAACAACCTGTAAATATAGGAAGGAACACAGTTAACAAGTAAGTGCTCCCAAGTAAGAAGCTTAAGAAAAACAATAATAATGCTTCCAATGGAAGTGTATTTCTTTTTTTAATGTAAATTATTTTATTTATATATGACAGCAGAATGCATTACAATTCTTATTATATAGAGAGAGCACAATTTTTCCAATCTCTGGTTGTATAAATAGTATATTATAGCAGTTCTTGTCTTCATACATGTATTTTGGATAGTAATGATCATCACATTCCACCATCATTAATTACCATGCCCCCTCCCTTCCTATCCAACTC
This sequence comes from Ictidomys tridecemlineatus, assembly GCF_052094955.1. Classification (NCBI taxonomy): domain Eukaryota; kingdom Metazoa; phylum Chordata; class Mammalia; order Rodentia; family Sciuridae; genus Ictidomys; species Ictidomys tridecemlineatus. The sequence continues at coordinate 57,919,796 of NC_135487.1, forward strand.
CTCTGCCCTATCTAGGGTTTGGAAGCATATTTCTATTGCATTATGCATTATGAGTTGTAGATACATAAAGGTCCTAGTTGTTTGTACATGAAATTTCCTCCTATTGGTAAATAATTATATCTGCAAAGTAGTTACAATGAATAATGCAGAAATCAAAGAGGGAATATCTGATGTGTTATAAGGATTTCTTTAAATTTCCCTCTAGGAATTAATTCTATTTTTTAGTGTTGATATACTGGGCAATCAAATTAAAATATATTATCCCCTTGAGTTCCTCAGACAACAATAAAAAGGTTGATATTTCTAACTTCATGTTACAGAATAAGACACTAAAGCATGTAATAGTTAACCCATCATTAGCAAAAGCATATGGGGGATCTAGGATTTGAGCTCATGTTGTCTAACTCAAAGTCCAAACTCTTATTCCTAACACATACTATTTGTCTCTATATGTGCTGGGGAAAATTAAGGCTAAAATAATGGGTAATAACTATATATGTGTAACATCTGACTGTGTGCATGGAACTCCAAGTCCTTTGAAAAACACCATAATGAATTAAAGGTTAGGAAAAAAAAACTCAGAGCTGGTCATCTTTGATGTCCTGAATATGCTTATTATAAAATTTCAATGATATTGTGTTCTTTAAGTGAAACTTTCCATTTTTCAGACTGTTAGTAAATCTTCAAATCTTTAGGATGGGAGTTTGGATTACCAGAAAGGAAACCTCTGAACATCTATGAAAACAGAGTAGAGGAAATTTGCATTTAGAGCTGCAAATATCATCATTGAGGAAGTTTTATTCCACTCTTGCTGCTCAGTTATGGGACATTTTGAGTTAGACAACTGTTAAAACAACTATTTCTGAAACAGTTTTAAATCATTACCTTTTTCTTTTGTTGTCACACACATGCTAATTTTATGCATATCTTAATTTAGCAACATTTATTAAGTACATATTGCAAGGAAGTACTAAATATTAAAATGTAATTTCATGGTCCATAATTTTAAAACTTTTACCCTATAAGAAATAGGTATATGAATTCTCCCTTTAACAAAAGAAAAATAAAAATGACTATTCATAATCAGAAGAAAATTCAATGTTTAGTGCAATTTTATTTTTTAATTGAGGAAGAGAATCACTTCTTGATGGAAAGTAAGATAGGTCCTTATCTCATTTTGTTCCTGCTGCTATAACAAAATGTCTTAGGGTAATTAATACAGGAATTTTTCATAATTCCAGAGACTTAGAAGTCCAAGATCAAGGCAACAGCAGATTCATGTCTGCTGAAAACCAACCCATCGCCCAAGGAGTGTTTTCTAAGCATGGCAGAAAGAGCTTCTTTTACAAGATACAATGGAGCTCTCACAGTCTAAACACTTCCAAAGGCTCCATTTCTCAAAAATTTGGATTGGGAACTAAATTTTAATATATGAACTTTGGTAGACACACACATTTAGACCACAGTGAGTGTTAGGAAGCATTTAATATTTGTTCTAGACTTTACTTTCTTAAATAACTCTCAGGATTTGAATATATGAAAACTGAACAGCCAGAATGACTTTCTTCTTTTAAGGATTTTTTTAGAAGATACTTAACACAATGCCGATGAGAAGGAGGAGAAGGAGTTCCAGAACAGAAACTGAGATGGGGCTTAAGGAACTCTTGAGGATACAAAAAATAAATATGGCAAGTCCTTCATATAAAATGGTGTAATATCTGCATATAACCTACTTGCATCCTCTTGTATATTTTGAATCATCTCCACATTGCTTACAATTCCTAATAAAATGTAAATTTTACTTAAATAGTTGTTATATGACAAATCAACTTCTAATTCTCAAAAGTATCAAACATGGATGACTTTATTTTTTCATTAATTCATGGCACTTGTAATTCACTATTACAAGGGAAATAAAAGTCTCTACATTTTCAATATAGAGTCAACTTTTTAAAAAAATCTGAATCTGTGATTGGTTGAATTTCAGGTTGCAGATACTATGGGATGTGTAATCCCTGTGGAAATAGAGGACTGACTGTAATTTATTAAAACATCAGTTATTACTCTATTGATATTTGGTACATATTTATGTGAATTAATTCATAATTTAATAAATTTTGAAATGCCTATCTCTCCTTTTAGTCATTCTACTGTGAGTATAAAAACTATTTATCATTGTTGTAGACCAGAGAATGTAACCAAAACATTTGAAGAATGAATAACTGATGGATCAATCAAGACCATCCACGTTTCCCACCCTTGAGAATTGGAAGTTGATATGCCATATAAAAAGTTTTAGGGAATTTGGAAAGGAAGGTGATCATTTAGCATAAGTCATTATAAGAAATCTCTATTAATAAAACTATTTTAGAGCTTTGAGTATCCTTGAAAACAGGGTACATTTTTGTTTTCACAATATTGAATGTGGAAAATGATTCAATTCCTTGAACAAAAGCCAAAATATTTTAAAAAATTAAATCTATTCAATAAATTTAACACCAAAATGTTAGGAATTCCATAGAAAATTATAGCTCAATAAAATAGATGGTGAAAATCACTTGCGTATCTGGCCTTGTAAATGAATTTTCACTTTCAAGAAATGTCAGGTAAGTTGTTCAGTGTATTAAATGGTAGTAAAGATCAAGGGTTGCATATTACTTAGAGATAATTTTTATTGATTAGATTCAAAATTTTGAACAGAGTTGTTCTATTTGATTTGGGCAGATGAAAAGAAAAAATTTGGATCATTTAGCTAATATCCTGTTTAAAAACATGTGCAACAATATTAAATACCTTAGATTTTTTGGAGCATTTTTTATGGATGAGTTCTATAGAAAAGAATCAAAAGAACCTTTACAAGTTCACTCTTCCCCACAGAATGTAAAGGAAATCCCAAGGATACACTAAAACTGGTTATTAGAAATGGGCATATGAACAAGTATTATCCACAGGGGCTCATTCTAAGCATAATTCATTTAGATACTAAAGGAGTTTGGGTTCCTTCTCTATTCCTTAATAATTTCTGAATATCAATTTTACTTCAATAAAAGTCAAAATTGTACAGCTAAAACATATGAATTTTATTATCACATATCTATATTTTCAAATGTTATTGGAAAATATTTAATAGCAGCCCACTATATTATATTAAATATATTAGTTAATAAATTATTTTATATGCATGAATCAATAAGCTTCAACCAAATATTATCAAACATTTGGCTGTTACTCATTTTACTATAAAAATATCCTGAGTATCTTTAATATGAAAACTTAATAAATGATTTGTTTACTTAGAAATCCTAAAGCCTCAACGAGTATATATGTTTAAGTCTATCGATGTGCATTGCTAAATTGCTTTCAGAGAGTATAAACCAGAAATGCTGGAATGGGAACATATCTTTTAGACTGCATACCTGTCTTCACTGGGCACTACCCATCTAAAATATATACATTTTGCCCTCCTGATTGAAGAAAAATGGGTTTTCATTTTTATTTTAACATACAGTATATTTTCTCTACTGAGATTTATGTTGTATCATGTTTATCATTAAAAATGACTTACTTTAACCATTTTTCAAACAGATTGTTCTGTTATTTCACTGCTATTGTGTGTGACTATTGTTGATTTGTGAGACCTTATCTACTGAGGATATTATGTGATTAATTTGTTACAAACATTTAATCTTTGTTTACCATTTTCTCAAGAGCTAAGTTATAATGTTGAAATTCACTTGGAAAAGTGAAATGGCAAATTCCTCAGCAATGATTCAAAACTCTGAAGATTTATCATTACATTATTGGGTTAACTACTTCACTGTAAATAGCTTATCCATAGGTTGAAATACTGTACATTTCTTTTGTGGGCACAGGGATCATTTAAATTAGTCATTAGCAGTGACTGAGTTAGGTAAATAATTAGTAGTCTTCATTATACATGTTTCCATAGTTCCATATGAAAAGTGATAATATTGAAGATGAGGTTTCAAAGAAAATATTGAGATTTTGAATGAATTTGGGTTTAAATTTTAGAATTTTGCATGGATTTTACTCATTTTTACAGCAATATATTCATAAAATACAATATTTGATACTTTTTGTTTTATGGAAAAAGGGGACCATAAAGGCCAATTAGTCTGGAGTTTAGAAAAATCACAATATGACCTTTGGATAAACAAGCTCTTGTAGCCAGAAAGACTTCAAGCAGGAAATCATGATTATCAAAAAAACACAAACAAAAAAACATTAGACATTTGAGCATCAGCTGCTGGTTATTTTCAACAGTTAAAACAGTTGTTCTTCATGTAATGATCACTTTGTAGCATTTTTTCCATACCCCATCCTGCAGTAGCCTCCTAATATACACATATATACTATAAAAAATGTTTCTGATAAATTCTATTCATTCCTCAGTTTCAACTTTAATTGCACCTAGAAAGGATTCCCTAACACTCATGTCTAGGTGATGTAATTTTTTTTTAATACAGACATGCTATTTGTATATCTTCATGGGGTACTTATAAACAACAAATAAGAATCAGATCAGGGTAAAAAAAATTGTCACCTCTTCAACCGTTAATCACTTAATTTTAGGAATTTCATACTCTTCTAATCATTTGAAATATACAATAGATTATTTTAACCAACAGTTACTCTACTTTGGTAAAGAAAAAACAAAATCCCCTCACTCTGTGCTCTTCCCGATATGTTGTAACCACTATTCCATTCCCTTCTTCCACAGGATTGACTTATTAGTTTCCGCAAATGAGTGAGAATGTGTAGTATTTGTCATTCTGTGTCTAATCTGTTTCACAAAATATAATATCCTCCACTCCCATCCATTTTGCGGCAAATGTCAGAATTTTATTTTTCTTTATGACTTAATAATATTTCATTGTTATATACCACATTTTCATAGCTCATTCATCCCTCAACGGGCACCTAGGTTGATTATATGTCTTAGCTATTGTGCATAGTGCCACAATAAATATGGGCATGTGGGAATGTCTTTGGTATGCTGTTATTTCCTTTAGATATATTCTCAGAAGGAGGATAACTGGATTCTATGGTATAATTATTTTTAGTGTTTTGAAGAACACCCGTACTGTTTGCCATGGCTGTATTTACATTCTCACTAATAATATATAAAAGCCAGTATTTGTTATCTTTTTTTTTAACATAGTGGTCATTCTAACGAGGGTGCAATGATATTTTGTTGAAATTTTTATGTACTTTGAATTCCCTTTATATTTTCTCTGCCATCTACTTCTCACACTAGTATTTCAATTTAACTTGCAATCCTCATCTCTAATAGATTATATGGTCTGTGAGGGTAGGATCTTTATTTATGTATTTTGACACCATTTAAGCATAGGAATCAACATATTTCCAGTGGCCAGTAATTGTCAATTAAGTTAAACTGATTAGTAAAGATTAACATTCTTTTTTCCCACATTTTTATTGGTGCATTGTATATATTGTATATATTGATGAGATTTATTGTTACATAGTTGCACATGCACACAATATAGCAATGTAATTTTACTCCTCAGCATTTCCTCCCTCCCTGCCACCCCTGCGTCCCTTTTCTCTACTGATCTGCTTTTGATTTTTAGGAGACATAACCCCATTTTTGTTAACTTATTCTTAAATTGTTGATTTATATTTGAAATCAGGTTGTGTAAAGAGAGTGTGCTGGATCACGTTATGTCAAGTTGACTACGGCCGGTCAGTATTTCCCAAATAATATTTTCTGTACACGTCTGCATAAGATTTAGCTTAAAAGATGAGAGGAGGTTCATTACTGGAATTAGCTCATATGATTAATGGAGGCTGACGAGTTCCTTGCAAGACTTCTGTAAGCCAAAGAGTCACAGAAACTACACTCTAACTGTAGTCTGAGGCCAAAGTCTTGAGAACTCTCTTAGGAGGGAGGGGTGAGGCTAATGCTGGTGCAGGTAATAGTGAATGTTTCTAATAGCTTTGATTGAGACAGAAGCTAGACTACTAAAAAATAAGCATCATAGATTTTCTCAATCCAAAATGAGGTGCTAGATCACTATTGCTGCACCCAATAAGGGTGTAATAAAAAGAAGATTTTGTGACACTGCAACTTTGGAATTGAAGATCTATAGATCTATAAATGTTCAGTCTGAAAAGCTTTGGCCAATGTAATCATTTTAAGATAAGTGTTCCTCTGCACTTCATTGCTGCCATGAGGACATAAAGAGGTTCAGTATGGTATGAAGGGTATCTCTCTAATCGCCACAAGCCTACTGAGAGGAACTTTAAGAGAGCTACATGGATATTTGATATTACCTGAAATCTTTTGGGTGGGGGATAAGTTGATAGAACAGAAGAAGAGAAATTGATAATTGGTACAATTCCAAAAGACTAAAAATAAAAATCTTGGGTTGGAATAGCCTGTCTAGGGATGAAGGGAAAATGGGTGATTTTATTAGGAAGAAGCTGTGCACAGCAGAAACAACTAGGAGCCACAAACCAGACTAGGGGATGGGGTGCTTTACAGAGAGCCAGCCAGGAATCATCTTGCAAGGGACTTTGCCTAACAAGAGTCATTTGGAGGGATGGTAATGCACCAATATACAAGGTGGTATAAACAGATTGGAGGATGGCAGGGTTTGGGGGCTGGAAAAATAAGTAATACAGAGGAAACCAGCTCATCAGAAATGCCAGTTGGAAGTTTTTTAGTGATTAAATCTTTGAGAAATCCACAAAAGCATTCATGAAAGGAAAAATCACTTGTAAAACCCACTACTTGTAGTGTACACCAATACCACAGAACAGATTTACTAGAAATATAAATTTTTAATAAAATCTCTGATATCATCTCTGCCTTGCTCACAGCTGTAATGCTAGAGGAGTCAGAAACAACAATTAATAATGGGACAAAAAATGCAAACGAAAGGAATATCACCTAAAAATATGGGGAAGAGTTTGATGGGGCCCTTCTGCCATTTTCAGGTTTCCCAGATTCAAGTCCCAAGTCATGTAAAGATAGAACCATATAAAGATAGAACTTTAAAAGATAGAGTTTTCCGTTCTGAACTGTGCTGGGTATTGCAGCCATGAAACTCTGACTGTTCTTTTGGCAAAAGTGATAAGGATGACTCTTAATATCTTAGAATGATTAAAAAATAGGCAGGCCAAGATTTAAACTAAGTTGCAAAGAAGAATGAGTTCATGGATTTGGAAAAAAAATTGAAAAGTGATTTCTTTCTACTTGAATACTATAGATAATAATAACAGTTGATCTTGTTTCTGTAGACATCAAAAGCAAAAGCACCAAATATATACAGAAAGATCATGTTACCCCTTGACTATCACAAAAGATCAGAGTTCACCAATGGGAGGATGAAAAGTCACAGTTCCATAGGCAGTATATGACAGAACACGAAGTATTATATTCACATCATAATGATATTTTAGGCTCAACTCCTATAAAGAGGCAGAGTAGCTGTTATCTTAAACCAAGCCTGTGGGTTAGCCTTGGTATGCTTTGTTTTGTTGGCATTTTTAATAAATACATCTACTTATACTTTATTTGTCATTTGTATTCCACCAAATTTAATTGCTAAATAAGTTACTTTAATGCTTGGTTTTTATTCTAATAATTATTGTTGTATTACAAAACCATTTTTAGTAACAAATAAACCAACTACCTTGAAAAAGATAAACTTTTTCATAATGGTTTCATTTTTAAAAATTTTGTTTTTAAATGTTGCATAAAAATTGTACATATTTGTAAGGAGCATGTGATGTTTTGATGTATGTACACATGGTATAATGTTCAAGTCAGGGAAATATGTTCTTCAATATCCCTTTAAATTTATGGATTTTCAAAGACTATTGATGATAATTAGTCCACATAATTCCCAGCCCAGATATAATCTTTACTCCCTCCTATACTCTAATTTAAAATTCAAAATGTGAGGTGTGCTGTAAGAACATAATATGTAATAATATTATAAAGCTCTAACTGAAAATATTATGATAAGTATTATTGTTGTACACTGACAAAGAAGTATTTTGCTTTTGTTTTAGACAAAATTATATTCAATGACTATCAATATAAAGTGCCAAAAGGCATGCATTTTAAAATGAAATACTTCTCTATTCGTTGAAAGAGAAAATGAGTTTCCATTATCTATGAATAAGTGTATTGTATGTGAAAGGGATCATAAAATCTCAAAAAAAATCTATTTACAAATACAAGATATTATTGGATATCATAAAGAAGCAAAAATAATATTCTTCAAAGACGCCATTAGGCTTAAGTTTCACTTCACTCACTTACTAGCTGTTGACCTTGAGCAAGTCATTTCTATATATAGCACTTGATCAGGAAAACAAGACAAAAATAGTAGTTAATATTTACTTAGTACTGTAGAGGTTTTTAAAAAAATCCACTCACATAATATCTCATTCCATACTACTCCTGATAGAGCACTTTTATTTATCTACTTTACAGAGAATTGAAAAGTATAGAGGCTTAGTGATTTTTCTAAAGCCACTTGGCAAGTTAGAGGAAAAACCAGGTTTTCTCACTATTTATTATTATTTATCACTACATAAAATCATGGTATTCCCCACCACCATCACCTTGAATCCAATGACTTTAAATAAAAACAAAAACTTTTCTGTCTTATAACTTGGTATTGACCGGTATCAACTATTCCACATGGAGTCTGCCTGTTGTACAAACATCAGGTGCATTTTAGACTGGAACGTGGAAGATAACTCACCTGTATAACAGAACTGATACCTATTGACTTCTAAGCTCAGCTTGAGTTGTGAAAAGTGTCTACACATAGTTTCTCTCTATATGGTGGTTGTCTCCAAGATGAAAATTCATAAAAGCAAGTTCCAAAAGACCAAGAAAGAAGCTACAAGGCCTTTTATGATCTAGACTTTGAAGCAAAGTGGTGTCACTTCAATGGCCTTTTATTGAGAACCTGCACAGGTTTAGTGTGAAAGGGAGCCACAAGGGCATGTATACTTAGAAACTAAAGTTATTGGGGGTAAATCTTGGAGATTATTAACCATACTGACTATAATGCCACTACTTGAAATTGTTTTTGTGTAATAGTATCTGGGAAATATAGTAGTAAGGTAATATATTAAATTGATGGAGATTACTATTCTTTCCTTCACTGGAATGAGATTTCAAAAAATAATTTTCATTCAATTATGGAGAGACTATAACATTTCTCACAGAGAATTTCTCACTTTGATTTGTATCAGGTGCATATGAATCTGAAAAAAAATGTAATTACAAACGCTTTCCACCTTTTATTTTTAGCAGAGCAAGTCATAGTTCTGGTGTCAGACATGGAAACCTTTATCACCAGTGTGGCATAAAATCAATTTAAAGAATCAGTCTGATTATTAGATTAATTAGCTTGTGAGTGTAAAGTGGAATTCTACTAAATTGAAGATTCTAAATTATTTCCATGTATGACTTTATGAGAATCTATGTTAAGTTTCAATTTCTGGTTTTTTTTTCCCCCAAATAGGTTAATGGAATTATCAGAAAATAAAATGTTAGAATATAGCAATGCAGTGTCAGTAACCTAAGTAGAGAACACTTATTCACAGGATATCAAAACTTCTCATAGTCTACAGAGATCTTCCTGGCAGTGGCTCAAAAGCCCATTTCCAAGACTGAAGGACAGCAATATTCACTTCTAATGAGTTTTCATTTGTGCCGCTATGGCATGGGACTTAAGATCTCAAAACAATTGGGCCACTGTGACTTAATATATCATTTTCTCTTGTTTTCCAAGTAGCACAGAGTTGCGTTTATATAGTGCCATGTCAAACTTCATAAATCAACCTCTGAGAAAGAGGATAAGCAGTCACATAACAGAAAGCATGTGGACAAATGCTGGCGCGCACCAGTCACACAGTTCAGTGAGCAGCCCTCCCCAGCGCATCTGCCTCAGCTCCTGTCAGCCACTTGCTCAGAACATGCTGCATTGCACATCTCTGCTCTCAGCAAACTCTCCCAGGCTGATGATATGCTATCAGACATTCAGAAACAAATCAATGAGCCCTTTTCTTCCAAGGTCTTTGTTCATCTCTGGCAATCAGTGACCATGGACCCTGTACCTTATGAACAGTGTGGTGTGGCCAAGCCATGTGTGATTTTTGTTTTAGTGCTTCATCGAACGGAATCTCAGATGATTCTTTCAAAGTCAGTATGGTATGTCTTTTGTTGGAATATCGGAAAACAGCATCATTTCCAGTCACTTTATAAAAGTTCTTAATACACGACAGAAGGAATGTTAATGTGTTCATGAAAATGTAATTTATTCTGTAAACTTGCATCTTGCTATGAGGACAATTTGACTTACATGCCTGCCCTCCAGTGAGAAAAAGAAAAACTAGATGAACTGTGTACATAAGGTGGGTTCATATGGCTTTTTGGTTATTAAGACAAAAGCAAGTCTACTTCAGATAAAATTTTAGGATTTCACAAAATAAAATAATCTGGAAATTCCTTTTCAGTATTTGCCATCATTCTCTTATTGTTCCTTAATGATTAACATTTATTCTGTACTTTAGAACTATTCCGAAGTATGTTGAGGGTTTTACTAAGACTTTTAAGTTACTATTTTGATTTTTTGCTCTTAATATCAAGTTCAATGGCTCTTAGGAAAACTGGGTTTAGAAGGAAAGTTTTCCTTTCTTTCTACTATCGCATTTGTGTTACTTTGTGCAAGTTTTCATTGCAGAGCCTACAAGATTTAAATATAGTATAACTAAAAATGAACAATAATAACAGCCACAGGGCAATGATGGAATGCTTTAATCTATCCATTCACACTTCATTCTGTCTCAAAGGGCAGAGTTCTACAAAAGGAATAGACCATGTGAAAATACCTTATGGTTGACTGCTTTTTCTCTTTCTTGAGAACTTAATGGCACAATATTAAAAAAATGATAATAGATAATTTCTGAGTGTATCAATATGCCAGGTAGTTTCCTTTTTTCTATTAAAGCATTAGAATTATACATATAGTACTTGGGTTCAATTTCACAAAACCATACACACAAGAAATTTTACTTTAATTCCCATTCCCCCCAAATGTTTCCTCCCCTCCTCTCTCCCCCTGTTCTCCCTCCTTTACTGGATATCCTTTCTTTTACATATACATAAAGGTGAAATTCACTTTGGTGCCCTTATATATGTAAATAATGTGATTTGTTAAATTCATTTTTTTTCTTTCTCTTTCCCTTCCTTCCTCCTTCAGTCTCTTCTCCACTGATCTTTCCTGTATATTTGTGATATTCGATCCCCATCCCCCCAGCTGCCTTCTTTCCCTTTTTTGGCTCTAGCTTCTACATATGAGAGAAAACATTCGACCCTTAATTTTCTGAGTCTCATTTATTTCATTTAGCATGATTTTCTCCATTTCCATTCATTTATCAACAATGCCATTATTTTTTTTCTTTATGGCTGAGTAAAACTCCATTATCTATACACACCACATTTTCTTGATCCAAATGAAGTACACTCAAAGAAATGCACATCTAGAAATACTATAGTACCATGTCAAACTTCATAAACCATTTATAAAAGTCAAAGACAAAATACTCATAAATAGCAAGAAAAATGATTTATCATGTACAGAAATCTTCAAGATTAGAAGTTGACCTTATCAGAAACCATAAAAGGAAAGAAGACACTTGAAGGACGTCTTCACTGTTAAGAGAAAAAGATTGTCAACTATGCTAACCTCTTCTCCAGAAGGAAAAATTAAACTTTTTTTAGAAAAACCTGAACTAAGAAGATTTACCAGTAATAGAGTTGCCCTACAAGAAAGAGACTCTAAAGGCCAAACTAAAAGGATACCAAAAGGTAACTTGAATTTACATGAAGATATAATCAGCATTGACAAAGGTAACCACTTGATTAAATATACTAAGCAAATAAAAGATTGCTTTTTTTTTCAAGTGGCACATTTTAATTTGTTTTAATTGACAACATACTAAAAAAATAAGCCTATAAATTTTGGTGGGATTATAGTGCATAAAGGCATAATTTGTATGATAATAATTGTTCAAAGAAGAAGAAAGGGAATATGGTTTCAAGTTAACTTTAGTATACAGTGATGTATATATGGTAAATAAACATGAAAAGACACTGAGCACCATTAGCCCATAGGGAAGTACAAATCCAAACCATAAAAACATACCACTTCACAATTACCTGCATAGCTAAGACCAAAAGATAGACAATAAATGTTGGCTAAAATGTGAAAAGATTTAAACTTTCATACATTGCCTATGTAAATGTAAAATGTGCTATTGAAGCCAGAATTAAAAGAAGCAGTCAATATAGATAGGTAAATCCAGTCAGATTGGATCAAGGAGGCCAATTTGGGTCTGGGAAGTTGGAGAGGGATTGAAATGCTAATAACTTCAGAGCCCTTCCTCCACCCTTATCAAGATAACCTGACCTTGCTCCAATCTGTTGCTAGAATAACCTGTACCAGGGATTGTGCCTTCCTACAGGGAATTCTAAAAGTTTTTAATTAATGCATCCTGAGCTCCCCTTCCCACCCACATCTCTTCACCTTGACTCCTCCAGCCCATCTGCTGCTTATCTTTTAGCCATCCCACTGAGCATTTCCTGGGCCTGGTCTTATATATAGGGAAGAGGGAAATAAGGGGAAGAAAGCAGAATAAAGGAAGCCTAGGAGATATAAAATAGGGATACCAGGATACCAGCTACGTCCCCCTTCTCCCTCTGGGGAGAAGACTATGTTACCCCTTAAATAAACTTTGCTTTATATGCTTGCCTTGGTGTGCTTCTCTGATGTTATACTTCAACATGTGAGGAAGCAGGACTCAGGATCACTATCATTTTGTTTATAAAAATATCAGTTTTTCGGGGGCTGGGTTTGTGGCTCAGTGGTAGAGTGCTTGCCTGGCATGGGTGAGGCACTGGGTTTGATCCTCAGTGCCACATAAAGATAAATAAATAAAGGTATTGTGTTCATCTACAACTAAAAAATATAAAAATATTATATATATAGATATGTATGTGTGTGTGTGTATATATATATATATATATATATATATATATAATCAATTTTTCAAAACAACAATTGTAGAGCTCATGACTTATCCATTTTACTTCTGAGTACATAACTATCAGAAATGAAAACATGTCTAATAAAAACCTCATACACAGGTGAGTGTGGTGGCACACCTGTAATCCCAGAGGTTTGGGAGCTGAGGCAGGAGGATTGAGAGTTCAAAGCCAGCCTCAGCAAAAGTGAGGTGCTAAGCAACTCAAGTGAAACCCTGTCTCTAAATAAAATACAAAATAGGGCTGTGGATGTGGTCCAGTGGTTGTATGCCCCTGAGTTCAATTCCTGGTGCCAAACAACAACAACAAAAAAAAACCCTTTATACATAAAGAATGTAGCAACATTATTCATAATCTCTCAAAGTACTACTGATAAAAATATCTACCTACTGGTAAATGGATAAACCAATGTGGTACATTCATATAATGGAATATTTTTGACAATAATAAAGAAAATGATGTACTAGAATATACTACAGTATAGATGAACCTTGAAAGCATTTGTCAGACAGAAAACATAGCATATGATTACATTTACATGAAAGTCTAGGAAAGGTCTATAGACAAAGGAATTGGATTAGTGTTGGCCTGTAGCTAGAGGGATTAGGAGAAGTAGAGGAAGATTTGACACTGATGGGATCTAAGCCTCTTTCTGATTCTTGAAATACTATAAAATTAAATATTAATAATGATTCTACAGCTTAATTATATACTAAAATAATCAATGAACTGTAAAATTTACATAGATGTAAATTGTTATGTGAAATACACCTGAATAAAATTGTGATATATAAACAGAGCAGAACAAATGAACAGTGAGGAGAAAGAATACAGACATGAGAAGGAGACTTTTCTAGGTATTGGGAATTTTCTATTTGGAACTTAAAAACAAACATAGTTCTTTTTACACATATACAGCACATTTTTTCATATCTCTGGTTATATATAAAGGATGTTGACACCAATTCATGTCTTCATACAAGTAGTTTGGATAATGATGTACAATTGTAATGCATTCCGCTGTCATTTATTTTTTAAAAATCAATAAAAAAAACACAGTGTCCAAGAGAAAACCTTTAAAATTCTGGTACCACCTACATTTATGGAATAGCTGTAGAAAAAAAAATACTGATTAGAATCATTTCCATAGTTTATGGTACTATTTTTTAAGTTAGGGCATTTGATAAATATAGATGAAGAACCTCAGAATTTTCTGAAAATCAATATGTTAATACAATTACATTTTTGTGTTTTATTTCAGCCATTTGTACCCAAACCAGCTTGAAACCTGGACTGTTATGTACACAGAAGAAAATTTATAACAACTTGGAACCAAAAGGAAGTGAATGGAAGAAAGACCTCCACTGAGTTGTAGTTGATTGAGTTTGTTTACTATTGTATTAAAATTAAATAAAATTGATTTTTAGAAATTCAAAAATTCTTGGCATAGAAGAAAGAAATAGAAAAAGATCTCAGAGATGTATAGTAATTATTGTTATTTAACTAATTTTGTACTACAACCACTATTGTGAGTATTTTTATTGATACAGGTACATGTACATATGTATATATATGTTGGATGTGTGTGTGTGTGTGTGTGTGTGTGTGTATACACACACACACATATTTATATAGTTTGGTAATTGGGCATAATGTGTTCTAAATTTTAAACTCAGACCTCTTTTATTAAATAGTAAAATATCAAGTAGATGGACATATGCAAAAATTACAGGTAAAATTCAGAGTTTTCCTTTTTTCTTTCTTTCTTTATTTTCTTTCTTCTTATTTCTTAAATGGAACAGGTGGACTGGGCAAGCTATAATCTGAAAATAATGGTGCCATAGCAAGGCACCATATTTTCTGACTAAGGGTGTCATATTATACAAGTATACTGTATATCACCCAGTAGTTTCAAATAAAAACCCACCCTAGCTACTAAGAAAGTAATAAAGCTTTGATAGTTATAATGAATCCTTGAATCCTGAGTGAGTTACTGAATGGATACAGGCATTTCAATTACCTTTTTCTCCCAAGATGGTGCAGCGAGAACAGAGCATTCTACTCACTAAATATGAATTACATTCTTAGCACCTATAAATTATTTTTCCATTTCAATGTCAAAAGAACAGGTTTCCAAGCTAATATTATCAGTATCATTAAAAAATTATCTTTTTATTTTAAAAGGATTTAAACATATTTTCCCATTTTAACTTTATGTATACAAGCCACTAATTCTAGAGATAAAAAAAGCAACTATTTCAAAAGAACATCATTAAAGCAAGCCTGAAATAAAGACAAGGTTATATTCAAAGAATGACTATGATAAAGCTTCTAGAGAGGACTGCTTCATAATTCTCTTTGCTGACCACTGACTTCCAATTTTAATAAGAATAACTTTCTGGTAATAAGAAATGTGAGGATAATACTCTCTGTTTTCCCCTGTTCCTCTATATTCTAAGTTATCAGACTAAATCTTTGTTTTTAATAATATTCCCTTATTATAAGAAGTGACAGTCGCACAGGTAATATAATTATCCTACATGGGCCTGCAGGCTGGGTTCAAGTAATGTTTCAGCAATAAGAACCTAAACTAAAATCTCTAACCAGTTGTTTGTTATTTTCATCCCATCTAGGAGTAATTCGTAATCTTAATTATTTACTTACTCATTTTTAAAATTTATTCACAAATAATTTATCAAGCCCACCATCTAAACCAAACCCTGTGATGGGTGTTGAGTTATAATATAAAAGAAATAGATATAGTAGTGGCTTTGTACAGCTTAAAATCTTGTTACAACTCAGATATTAAAGAAATCATTAAATTTGTCATTAGGAATTTGAACATTTTCCACAGGAGATTACAATAGACTATAATAGTGGAGAAAAAAATTCTACTTCACTAAATCAAGTTCTGAACAGTGTGATAAAAGTTGACATTGGAGATATATATATATATATATATATATATATATATATATATATATATATATATATATACACACACACACACATATAATTAGAAAACAAGACTAATGAAACTTGAAAGGACATTTAGAATGGGACTAGTTCAAGAGGAAGAGAAAGGGAGAAAATATGGATCAAGGTGCTGTCACTGAGAGCAAATGTGCTGGCAAACATAAATTCAAGTTGTAACTGAGATGCCTGAGAAGTGACTTACTGTCCAGACAACTGGAAAATATTTGCATATGCAGGCGTGAAGCACCAGAAAGATGCTGGTCTGCAGACAGAATTGTGTAGTTATCATCAAGGATGTTGATACCATTCATGAGAATGGATGAATTCACTCAAGATAAATGAACAGAATGACATATTTTCTGAAATTGGCAAAATTCAATTTAAGGCAAATATAGACAAGGCTTCCCGAGAGCTGAGGAAGGAACTTAAAGGCATCAAAATCTCAGAAATTCAGGAAATCTTATATTCTAGGAAGAGGAGATGGGTTGCTTGTGTCAGATGCTAACAATAGGAAAATGAGTCAGGGAGTGAGCTGTGCTCATTAGCATTGGCACATTATCAAAGAAAACGGTCAAAAATTGACAATATAGGAGGACCTGCCCTACTAAAGTGAAGAAGGAAATAGGATCTCTGGATTACAGAATAGGTTATCAGCAACCAGATTTATCTTTTCATAATGCACATCAAATTAATCATATCCTTGCTTTAGAAAGTAAAGCAAGCCAGGGGGTGGCACAAGCCTGTAATCCCTGCAGCGTGGGAGGCTCAGGCAGGAGAATCACAAGTTCTAAGCCATCCTCGGCAATTCAAGGAGACACCGTCTCAAAATAAAAAGTAAAACGGACTGGGGATGTTGCCCAGTGGTTAAGCACCACTGGGTTCAATCCCTGGAACTAATAAAATAATTAAGTAAATAAAATATAAACATAAAATTTATATATAAAATAGAATACTCTTTATTATGGCCTCCTCAAACTCATCCTAAACCATTGCCTTCTACTTAAAATGCTTCTCTTAACTTTTCACATCCCTATTAAAGAAGAAACTCTTTACTATGTTAAGGCCTTTGAAAACTGCATGCTTCTTTTTGGTAAAACAAAAATTACACACTTTTATCTTACAGATACTATCCCTTTATTAATTTTAAATAGTTCTTTGTATTTAATATGTCTTGATTATCTGTGTAGAGTTACGTGTTAGTTCCCCAGAGGAAAGATGTTCTGTAGAGCTAGGGCTTGGTTTTCTTCTTTGCTGTAGTTCAAGAATCTTGCACTTGGAGTTCACTATTATTTCTGAAAGAATAATGAATAAATAAATGATATCAAGGGGTTGCTGATTAAATAGAAGAGTTTTTTTTAAGTAAAACAAATTTGAGTATTTTCAGTACTTTTGGAAAGCAGGCAGTATTTGAGGACAGATTCAACATATAGAAGAGAGAAAGGAAAATTGACAGAATAAAAATCTTTGGAAGATTTAAAACATACTATTCTCTATAGTAACCTAGACTTTCTGCTCCATACAAGCGACTCATATTTGCTTTAAGATGATAATTTTTCAAGCCCTGTGGTAACAATTTCAAAACAAGAATTGCAGTTTTGAAATATACTATTCTTAGGAGGAAAAGAACTCAAGAAAAACCGGTGCTTGAAAATGAGGTCAATAAGGAAGACAATTTCAGAATCCTTCACTCTCACTAATATACGTCATTCAGCATGAGGCAAATGGGACAAACACAGTAGCACAGAAACTTCAGAGAAAATTATTTCTCCAATTTCCAAGAGTTAAAAGATAGAGGCATATTTCTTTAGTGGACTTTTGTACCTCTCACATCAGAATATTTCAACAGTGTCTTTATTATGCTCTAACTAAACTATATTTCCTAAAGACCACAAAATGACCCCAAGCTTTCAAGAAACACACACACACACACACACACACACACACACACACACACACACACACACACCACCTAAATGGTCATTAAGTGTTATATCATAATTAGACACAATGGAATGGAGGGACAAAAGGCAAACCTATTTGTAAGATGGTAAACCAAAGGGACAATTGATTTTCACATCTGGACTGTGGCAGATGGTTGCCTAATTCAACGTTAACTATTCACTTCAGAAGCCAGAATTAGTCTTCTTAAATATAAACTGATTCAAAGAAGTAAATTGATTTCCATCCTCCATTGCCTAGAACAGTTCATTGATTCCACAGGACTGATTTACCATGCCCTAAGATTTGGAGTCATTACCTTTGTTTAGTTCTCAATTTTATACAACCTCCTCCCAATGATATAGCTTATGTTCTAGGAAGGGTTAAACTGCTTACATTACTTGTTCTAAACCATCCTCTCATACTTGTAGGACTTAGTGTGTGGGAGGTATATCATTATGCCCATATCATTGGCTAATTTTAAGAAATATTGTCAAAGTATACTGGAATCAAGGAAGGAAATAGTGTTGTCCACTTCTTAACCAAGAATCAAACAATCTGAATTTGAGATACAGAATGGTTCCTCTTTTGCTCACTGATATTAGGCAAATCTCTAAGGCTTTTCTTAACTTATTTTCCTCTAAAATGTCTTTCTCTTCTCTCATTATTAGGCTATTAAATATAATAATTTAAAAAGTATATGAAATATAGGGACTTACTAGTAGAAACATAAAAATTTAGGGGCTATCATGCACTTATGTATTAAAATATTCTTACTAACAATAAAACAATGTAAAAAACTTGCTAAGGGTTGATTTGGCTACACTAGATTTCTTAAGACACTTTCAAGAGCAGTGAGCATCCTGTCTTCTTTAAAAGAAAGATGAAGAAAAATGAAACATACTTAAAAAGACTAATTCAGCAGAAGAGGCATTGGTATGCATATTAAATGGCAGACAGATCTTGCTGTAGTGTCTTCACTATGTGTGTGTGTCTGCATTAATCCCAATAAATAAACAGGACAAGTAAAGAAACAAAGCAACCTGTGTGAAGAAAGACCAAAGAGATATTTCCTTTGATTTATACTGGAATTTCTTTTTTACTTTTTATTCTAATTTGTTATATATGACAGCAGAATGCATCACAATTCAAATTATACATATAGAGCACAATCTTTTATATTTCTGGTTGTATACAGAGTATATTCACACCACTCATGTCTGCATACATGTACTTAGGGTAATGATGTCCATCTCATTCCACTGTCTTTCCTAACCCCATGCCCCCTTCCTTTCCCCCCATCCCTTTACCCTATCTAGAGTTCATCTAATCCTTCCATGCTCTCCCTCCCAACCCCACTTTGAATCAGAGAAAACACTTGGCATTTGGTTTTTTGGGGGGTTGGCTAACTTCACTTAGCATTATATTCTCCAACTCCATCCATTTACCTGCAAATGCCATGATTTTATTCTCTTTTATTGCTGAGTAATATTTCATTGTGTATATATACCATATTTTCTTTATCCAGTCATCTACTGAAGAACATCTAAGTGGGTTCCACAGTTTAGCTATTGTGAATTGTGCTGCTATAAATGTTGATGTGGCTGTGTCCCTGTAGTATGCTGTTTTTTAGTTATTTGGGTATAAAAGGAGTGGAATAGCTGGGTCAAATGGTGGTTCCATTCCCAATTTTCCAAGGATTCTCCATACTGCTTTCCATATTAGCTACACCAATTTGCAGTCCCACCAGCAATTTATGAGTGTGCCTTTTCCCCCACAACCTTGCCAACATTTATTGTTGTTTATGGTGGAATTTCTTGATGCGAAAAAAATAATTGGGCCATAGATATCAACTCAAATTGTATACCATTTTATAATAAAAAATGCTATTGTTTTATATTCTAATGTGATTTATTTTGCCAATATTTTATAACCTTCTTTGGACTTACTGTTTTCTCTTGAATTTCAGTTATCTTGGCTCATTTTCTTTCTCTTTCAAATATATTTCTTAGTTTTGGGTTTTTTTGGAGAGAGAATTTATTTTGGTAAACTTTCAGTTTTCTTTACTCACCATTTTCTCTGAGCAAATAACTGTGCTGGTCATAGAATTCTACATTAAACAAGTATTGTCTATTATAAGGAAGAGATTATTTCATTTTCATCTGGCTTCCATTTTGGCTTTTGAAATACCATAGGAATAATGTTTTATTATTCCTGTGCAAGTATTTAATCTACTTACTATACCTATGAAGGCAATATATCTACTGTTTATGTCTAGTTCTTTTATTCTTTCTTTTCTTTTCTTTCTTTCACTCTTTCTTTTCTTTCCTTTTTTCATGTTCATTAATTCCAATTTGATATGTCTATGGTCTATGACAGCAGAAATTCTTACAATAAATAAAATCTCTCAATTTCTTTCTTTTTTTAAGAGAGCGAGAGAATTATTTAATATTTATTTATAAGTTTTCAGTGGACAGAACATCTTTATTTTACTTTTATGTGGTGCTGAGGATCGAACCCAGTGCCCTGCGCATGCCAGGTGAGTGCACTACCTCTTGAGCCACATCCCCGGCCCTCTTCATTTTTTCTTAACACTCAGTTTTTAAATCTTGTCCTGTTGCATTTGAAAAGAACTTTACATGTGCAGTTAGTCATATACAATGTACTTCATTTTTTTTACATAATTATAGATTCAAAAGTTGCAAAAATTATATATTTAAAATATATATTTACACACACACACACACACACACACACATATATATACAGTGAGGTCCCATATGACTTCCATTCAGCTTTCCCTAATATTGTATTTTCTGTGATTGAAGAAGTTTCCTTTCAGTTTTACTTTTATATTCAAATTTTATTCCTTACTTGTAATACTTAATTTTTTTATATTTATATTTTTCAAGAATATTTTTATAACAACTTCTAAAATTATTCACAATCTCTTATTGAACAAAATAATAGTTTCAATATAATACTATCTACAAAATTCCTTTCTTATTTTACATATTAAAATTTTTTTTCAACTTATGAAACATAATGCATCCATAATCATTCTCATTATTTCATAATAAAACCTAAATTAGATCTACTAACTTTTTTGAATTATTATTTTGGGGGGTGGTTCCTGGAGATTGAACTGTGGAGTACTCAACCACTGAGCCACACCTCTAGCCCTATTTTGTATTTTATTTAGAGACAGGGTCTCACTGAGTTGCTTAGTGCCTTGCTTTTTCTGAAGCTGGTTTTGAACTTGTCATCCTCCTCCCTTAGCCTCCAAAGTCACTGGGATTACAGGCGTGCCCCACTGTGCCCAGCATTTTTTTGAAGTATTTTATTATGGGCCTGTTTTTCATGTCTTGCTTTTATCTGTGAATTTTTTTCTCCTTGTAAAGTACATTTATACTTTTATATTATTGCATTGGGAATGTGTAGGTGGTGATTTCTTTACTCTTTGTATGTTCGAAAATATGCTAATTTAATAGTTCCTTAAATTAATTTTATCAAAAATTCTAGGTTAACAAAATTATTTCTCAGTAAAAGGAGATACGGATTTGATTATCTTTTGTTATCTATTACAGCTGAAGAGAAAAATTGTAGATTCTTAGTGTTTGTTCTTTTTAAGTGAAATTTAAGGGAATATGTCAATATACAAAATTTCAACTTGTTTCCTTCCTTCCTTTCTTTCTTCTTCTCTCTTTCTTTTCAATCTCTTTTTCTCCTTTTTACATTTATCCTATTCACTGTTCACAGGGTACTCTTCATCGTTGCATCTCTCTTCTATTATGGAAAAGTCTAGAGCATTATTTCACCAATTATTTCTTCTCTGCTTTACTTTCAGTTCTCTAATTTGAATTTATCCAAAATCAATTTTTTAATTTCACCATATTTGTGTTACTCAGCTTTTCATCACTATGACCAAATCTGACAAGAGCAAATTAAAAGGAACAAAGTTTATTTCAGGTTCCTGGTTTCAAGGGTTCAGTCCATATTGACTGAGTCCATAGTTTTGGGCCCAATGTGAGGCAAAATATTATAGATGGTGGAAGGGCATGTTGGAAAAAAAGCTGCTTAATTAATGACAGCAAAAAATTAGAGAGGGAGAGAGCTTGAGAGCATAAACCAGGACTAATATAATCCCCAAAGGCAGATTAAAACAGTGACCTGTTTCCCCCAGCCACATGCTACCTGCCCACAGTTCCATCAGATGGATCAATCCATGGATTCGGTGGTAGCTCTCATAATCTAATCATTCATCCTCTGAACATTTTTGCATTGTCTCACATATGAGCTTCTGTGTGACACCTCATTTTCAAACTACAGCACTATTTTTAATATCTCTTCATTTAGCATTAAAATATTTTGCTTTTTTATAGGATTCTTTAAAGGACTTCCATGGTACTATCTTCCAGTTCACTAATTATCCCCTCTATTGAATACAGTTCAACATTTATTTTAGCTCTTAGGTTTATTATTTTCAGTAATTAGACTTTGTATTTTAATAATTTTCAACTTATTTTTCCTTCAGAGATACTCATTTTCATTAATTTTACATTAATAAATTGAGCATACTTTATGCTTAGTGGTATAATTTTCATGTTTAAAATGTACAGATGTTAAGTGCTATCATTTGAGGTGATTTGTTGATTACATTCATGCCCCTTGTCATGAAAAATACACTTTCATTTTTCAGAATGATCCCACAGTGTCAATAAATGCACTGACTTTTTGTCATTCAGTTTTGTTTAATATAGATGCACCTACAAAGACAATAAGTCAATAGCCTTCTTGATATCAAATACTTTTTGAATGTAGCAGAAATTTCTAAGTGACATTTTAATAATTAATATCACATATGCTATGAATATGTTTTTAATCTATTTTCTAGTTCATGAGCATTTCAAATGTTTAAAGATCTGAAACACTGGATGTTACATTTTAGATGTGAGGTGTCTGCCAAAAGATCACACGTGAGACAATGCAAATGGTCTGGAGAAGAAATGATTTACCTTATCAGTAAATTAATCTGTAGATAGGGATTAACTGGTACTTGAAGTGGTAGGGTGTGGCTGGAGGAGGTGGGCATTGTTTTAGGATATATATTTGTATCAGAATGGAGTCCCTCTCTCTGATTTCTGATCATCATATGAGCTGGTTCTCTCTGTCACACTTCAAACCCTGAGGAATGGAGCCTGCTATCTAAGGACTGAGACCTCTGAAACCCTGAGTTTCCAAATGTACTTTCCTCCTCTAGAGTTGTTCTGGTCACATCTTTTAGTCACAACAATGAAAAAAGCTGACTACAACAGAAATTGGTACCCAAAAGTTGGGTTGTTTCTGTGATTAACCTGATCATGTGGTTCAGAAGCTTTTTAAGCTTTTTGGAATCCGTGGGAGGAATTTCAAGATGTTTAGCCATACAAGCGGGAAATGCTTTATGTTGTTGTAAATGGACCTTAATCGCTGATTCTGGTGGGAGGTCAGAAGGCTAAAATACTGATAGGATCATGAACAGTGAAGACAGGGCTCAAAAATGTTTAGAGGAAAATGAGGACACTATTGGTAATTGGACTGGAGGCCATTCATATTATGTTCTGGCTGAGAAGTTATCTGCATTTTGCCTGTGTCCTGAGACTTTCTTTGAGGCTAATTTTAAAAGCAATAGACTTCTTAATTGGGCAGAAGCAATTTCTAGGCAGCATAGCATTCAAGCAGTAGCATGAGTATTGCTGACAGCTTTTAGCCAAATTTATTAATCAGGAGCAGAAAGCTGAGCAGAATTATTTGAAAAACTGGGCTTAAAAGGCAGAATAAAAGGATGGCCTAAGGAAGTTTTAGTTCTTAAAGACATTACTGCAACTAGAAAAAATACTAAAGACTGTCCAGGAACAATAGGAAAGATGGCCTCAGGGAATCTCAGGAGCTGGCAAGACTACACCAATCTCAGGCTCATGGGAGAAAAAGTGAAAATTCTCTTCAGAAGAGACTAGTAGGAAATATTTCTTGCACAAGGGGCCCAGGAAGATTTTTCATTGTGATTATTCATCCAGGCTCTCAGAGACTGCTTCAGAAAGGGTCCCTGGAGCCTTGGCTACTCTCAAGATAGTGGAAAACCTTGTCATCTACCATGTGGTTCTGGTTATTGAGGAATGCAAGATTCTGGAGTTAGGGGTTTATGAAGCCTTACACTAATACTTCAAAGGAAGGCCTGGGAGGCCAGGCAAAGTGCAGCAGGGTTGGAGTCCCTGAAGGAACCTCCTGGGAATTCAATACATAAATATTTGAGGATGAAACTGAAGAGACCCCAAGATTAAGAAATGCCGGTAACATGGGACATCATCCTAGGAAAGCTGGACAAATTGGGTAGAGAAAAGACAACAGAAAGGCCACTTGGTCTGCAACCAACAAGGCCACAAGGTCAAAGCAATATAACCCCTTTGAAGAGGACATCATGCCATGTGCTCCAGATGCTGAACACCACACTGCAGCTGGCCTTGTCTGCCTGGCTGGATTTTGGTCTTGCTTTGGTCCCATTCCTTCATTCAATGCCTTTATTTTTTGTAAATGGAAATGTTTACTCAGTACCTTTATATATTGGCTATTTGTAAATTGTTTTTAATTTTATAGGCACTCAAAATGCAATATTGCCTTGAGCTTCAGACAAGACTTTGGACTTAAACTTTGAGCAATCTTGGAACCACTGAGACTATGGGGACTCTTGGAGATGGACTAAATATATTTTGCATTGTCAGATGAGACTTTGGGGACCAGAGGCTAAATATTGTGGTTTGGATGTGAGGTGTCCCCCAAAAGAACACATATGAGACAATGAAAGGTTTGGGGAAGAAATGATTGGGCTATCGCCTTAACCTAATCAGTGAACTGGGGTATGAACTGGGGGTATGGCTGGAGGAAGTGGTTCATTGCAGGTGTGGCTATAGGTATATATTTTGTTTCTTGAGAGTGGAGACTCATTCTCTCTGCTTCCTGAACATCATGTGAGCTGTTTCCTTCTGCTACGGTCTTCTGCCATGATGTCCTGCCTCACCTCAAGCCCTAAGGAATGGAGCCTCCTGTCTATGTATTGAGACCTCTGAAATTTTGAGCCCTCAAACTTTTCCCCCTTTCTGGTCAGATCTCTTAGTCACAGCAGCAAAAATGATGATTAAAACAATGGAATATAATCACATGAAAGTCACTCACACTTTCATGTATTTTGCCAATTTGCTTTGACTTATTCTATGGGCAAATTCCATCACAAAATAAAGATTTTGATTCTATCTGGGGAAGATTTATTTACTTTCCAAAGTAACAAATAGACATATCTCCCTTTCTTCTTTGAAGCAGATTATTCACATTGCAAAATAATAAAGAAAATAAACATCTTAAAAGGAGAAAATGGGCAGGTTTTGTAGCAGCCTCTGAACAATATTAACAAATCTTGATCTCATGGATTTTCCCTGCAATACATCCTCATAGGCAACATCATACCATGCTGTGAGAACTGGCACTCATGGAATAGGTGCCCAGATATTACTTTGATTAGTACTATTGGTGTGAGTAATAAACTCTCCTATGTCTCTGATCCAGGGCCTCATATCTTCTCTCCAGTATTTAAGAAAATGTAGAGAACTAACCATTTAGATTGAAATTAGTGTAAAATCCCAAACATTTATAGTTCTTTATAATTCAGCATTGGTTTTTATGAATAAAGCTGGTATAAACATTCTTATACACATATTTTTCTATAATAAATTTTCATTCCCTAAAGGCAAAATCTACTTGAGGCATTTCTGGGACAAATATTATGATATGCTTAACTTCATAAAAAAATGCCAAACAGATCCAATAGAGATTATATAACTTTATACCTTCATGACAAACTATAAATGCTTCTTTTGTTCCTTATACTAACCTACATTTGGTACTTTCCTTATACTGATTTATATTTTGTACTTTTTTTTCAGTTTTAGCTAATTGAGTAGGCATGTCGGGTATCATGCATTTTTAAGAACTTTCTTTTTGAAATCATTTGAAACTTTGAGAAAGTGTTCATAAATAGTTCCAATCATGATTACATACATTTGACTGCATACTTTTAAATATATTTTCACTTTTTAACATTTCTTCTCAAATTCTCTTTTATTTTCTGTCTCTCTTAAAATTCTGAGTTATTTGAGAATAAACTAGAGACACAATGCCCTAATTATCTTTTTTGCATTTTTCTTTAAATCAGAACACTTTTCTACATTAGCATATTAAAACATGAAAAACAAGAACTTAATATTTATTCAATGTTTCTTTCAATACAGAGACTTATTCAAATTATGCACTGCTCCAGTAATTCCTGTATAGTTTCAAGTTATAATCCAAGATTTCACAAATTTAGTTGTAATGTTCTTCAGCTGTTTTCATTCTGAATTCAATTCTCAGTCTCTTCTTTCATAATCTTAATATTTGAATGTATTTTCTATATTGTTTATAAGTTTCTGCTTGTCTGCTCTTTTATTTCAGTTTCTATATTTCTGCCAGAAACACCAAAAAGTTATGTGTAGTTATTATCAGCAAATCCTATCAGTCGAGATAAAATGCTGATCTGTTTCACTGCTTTTCTGACTAGGTTTTTAGCTAACAAAGTGAAACAGAAGTAGTTTTTAAAAAGTGAAGTTTCATCTTTTTGCAAAAGTAAACTTTTTTTTTAGTGTAAAGGCAATAAAAAATTAAAATATTTTACTACATAAAATTCAAAACTTTGTATCCCAACAATATAATACATAAAAAGTCAAATAGAAATGACAAACTGCTCCTAGATTAACATATTTATAACCTTAATAAAAATTTTATTAAAATTGGTATTGAAAAATAGATTGTGAAAGATAAATTGTTCATTATGTTGTATAGTTTGTGTGAAAAGTTTTAACTCTTTAACTAGTAAATGGAATTAAAATAAAAAAATTTATATGATGCACAATTTTACATAATTCAACAAATTAATAAAGTCATTAAAACAATTATTTATGGAGCCTTTTCTACCAACTGGACACAAAATAGAATGAATTATATAAAACAATTCTATGCCCCAACTTTATGAATTAAGAATATATTTCTTCATTTTTAAAGAAGCAAATATGTGTAGAACATTCTAAGTCTTTCCAATTACAAACTGATTAATTTCTCAGTGTAGCAATAATGACCATAATAAACCTTTTATACGCAATTACTGTTTTTGCCTATCTAATTAGAAATGAACACTTTTTAAATGTTATTGTAGTATGTTAGCTAGTGCAATAAAATAAGCACTGTCATTACCTGCTGGTGGATTTATATATTGATATACTTTCAGAAACAATTATCTGGTACATATTAATAGCTATAGGATAATGAAAATAATTGGATGCAATGTTTTCTCTTCCAGAAATCTATCCAAGGTAAACTCTGATATGCAGAACAAAGATTTATACAAAGGTATATGCATTAAGGTAGTATTTGCAGTAGCCAAAAAATTGTAGAGACTAAGCTAACAATATAGGTGTAAGTAAATAAATGATCATGTCTGAAAAATGCTATACCATGTAAATGCCCCAACTCTAATGAATATTTAATCATATGCAAATTTACCCAATATAATACGAAGTCAACATGATCTGCATTGTGCCCAACTTTGCAGCATTCTATTAACAGGAATGGAAATAGTAGAAAAGGAATAGAAGGCAGAGGTAGTGACTAAACAAAATATTCCAAATTAGATCAAATTTCCATACACATTAAGTAAAAGAATATTTCTCCAGAAGAAAATGTGATATTACTACAACACTCTGCTATCTTAATATATGATAACATTTTGCTAGACTTTGTTAAGTGTTTTATGTTATGTTTATGGTTCAGAACTATGTTAGTTATGTTGTATTTTCACTTTTATATATGTTAAAATGCACATGGACAAACATGAAAAATACCCCAAATATTATTAGTAATTATTACTGAGCTTTAGTATTATGGATATTATTATATCATGTATTATACTTATTTGTATTTCTTATAAAACTTGACGATGACTATCACTTAGTTTTACACTAAAAGCAAAAGATAATTTAAAATAGCAATGCCTCCTAACACAAAAATCTAGAAAGTTAAATAAAATAGTATATGCAAACAAATTAAAAAAGAAATTACTACATAACAAATACTCAAAAGGTAAATTAATTTATTAATTCTAAAACCAGTAAATGCATTTGTAAAACATTAATGTATGTACGAACTTGAAAGCAGCTGCTGGGTAATAAAAATTAGAATTTATGGATTTCTTTGTAAGTTTTACTTCTTTTTCATCGTGTACCTCATATTCCAGGGAGAAAGCAAGGGTGAAGAGACCATGCTTAAACTGAAGCAAGATATTATCCTACTGTTTTATAGTTGTTTAATGTTTCATATGCAGGGGTTCTCATGAGAAGTGAAACTCAAAAGAGATATCATTCACTTCTATAGTTTCTGAAATGGTACATGATTCACAGGTCTCTATAGAGGAAATCAGAAAAGGATGATAAGGAAGGAAAGAGCGAGGCTGAAAAAGATTCATTAGGCAATGACAGTATGTCCCTCTTAAAAACAGCAATGAATTCCTTTTATTTTCTATCTACTCTGGGTCTATGTTGAAGCTACACAAGCACTGTTTTTATAAGATTTTGACTGAATGGGATAAATTAAACTTTACTAAGTTGATCAATACTGCAAATCCAGTAGTATCCAAGCAAAGCCTATTTTATATGGCTTGCTCAATGATAGGTGATTTTTTTAAATGATATTATATTTCTTTCTTACTTCTTGGTACTGTGTTTGAGAGAAGCATGGACTACATTAAAGATGGATCTTACAATATTATATCTGTGATCTCGCAGTCCTGTTCAACTCCTGGAAGGCTCTTTAGACACAGACCATTAAGAGGGATAGCATTGTTTTCCTCAACCTGACAGAAAGCTAGTGCAAACTGTTCTGATTTTCTTATTGTGGTCATTTTAAGTTCACTTACAGCCAGCCTGGCTTGAACATGTTCTCATTCACCCTCCTAAACCTGTGTCTTGTTTCAAAGGTTCTTTCTAGGTTTCCAAAAGTCCTCTTTATTAGTCTGTCCTTGTGGTTTATTTTCAAAGGGAGAAATTTTCAGAATCTTCAGAATATAATCGATAAAAATAACACAGGCTACCTTCTGCTCCACCTCCCAACTCCCACTTATGATGACTACTTTTTATAAATACATGTTGATGTTATGCTGTTATGGCTCACATAACCTTCAACTTTTTGTTTCATTTGATGAATTTAGTATTATAAAAGGCATTTAGTATGTAAATATAATGTAAAATATAAAATACTGTTCCTAAGTTATTTGTCTGTCTTCCATTTATAATCTTTAGCTATTTATAATTATATTTTTACAATAAATTTTACTCATTTTCCATTATATTGAATGTCTGTGTTTTGTTACTTTTGTTTATTTTTATGGTTCTTGTGTGTGTGTGTGTGTGTGTGTGTGTGTGTGTGTGTGTGTAGAACTACATATTGAACCCAGGGACACTCGACCACTGAGCTACATCCCTAGCCTATTTTTTTTTTCGGGGGGGAGGGGGTGAATACCAAGGATTGAACCCAGGGGCACTCGGCAACCGAGCCACATCTCCAGCCCTATTTTGTATTTCATTTAGAGACAGGGTCTCACTGAGCTGATAAGCACCTCACCTGTTGCTGAAGCTGGCTTTGAACTCATGAATCTACTGCCTCCCTGTTGGAATAACTTTCAGTCGAAGCTAGCAGCTACCAGCAGCTCGGAAGTGCTTGAAATATCCATGTTCTTTCAGACCTAACAGGAGCACTTGCAGGATAGGGTGAAACCACACACTCAGCACTTGTGGTTAGTGTTGTCAAACTACCAGGCCAGGAAACCGAGAGTCAGGGGCTTCAGGGCATGAAACCCCTGATTCAGTAAGGGTCAAAGACCCTTCCAGATTGCTTTCCACCATGACAGCAATATTTAGAGTTTCCTCACAGTGCAATTACATTAGGCAGAAGATGATTGGCTTATGGATATTGTCTTGCTTATGTATGATTGATGGGCATGCCCCATTAGAACCCTATAACAACTGTGTGCATTCCAAAAATAAATTGAGCTACTGGACAAGGACTTGAGGTTTGTCTCCTGCCAGTTCTCTCACCAGCTCCTGGAGTTGGTATGTTGATTTCGTGTCTCTACTCCCACTCCCCACACCTTGCCCCTCGAGACTAAGGGAGCTGAGCAACTAATTGACCACACCAGTGACAGGAAAGTATGCACCTCCCCAGCCCCTGTAGTATATTTTAAAATTTTAACTGATGCACAAAAACATAAAAATTTTATACACGAATGGGGTACAACATGAAGTTTGATTTAGGTATGCATTATGTAATGTTTAAATCAGGGCTAATAGATACTCTCAACTATATATTATTTCTTTATGGAGAACACATTCAGAAATCCTTTTTTTCACCTTTTGGAAATACACATACATAACTGTTATATATAGCCACTTACTATTAAATAGTACACCAGAACTTGTTTCTGGTGTTACTTAGTACAGATCATTCAATCCCTTCGTATCCTTATCCCCAACTCACTCACTTCAGCCTCTGGAAATCACCATTCTAATCTCCACTTCTATGAGATAAACATTTTTAGATCCCACATAAAAGTGAGATCATGCCTTCTGCATATTTCACTTGACATAATACTCTCTAGTTTCATCTGTGTTGTTCCAAATGACAGAATTTTATTGTTTTATATACCCGAATACTATTCCATTGTATTTCACGTTCTTTAAACATATATCTAGTAGCAGGATTACTGGATCTAATGCTAGTTCTATTTTTCAATTGCTGAGGAACCTCAGTACTATATTCCATAATGGTAATACTAATTTTCATTTCAACAGTGTGAAAGGGTTCCTTTTATTCATCATCCTTACTAGCACTTGTTATATTGTGTTTGTTTGGTAACAGACATTCTTCTTGGAGTGAGATATTTCATAATGATTTTAATGTACATTTCCAATTATTACTTATTTATTTTAATTTTATGCATGAGGTCTGGCTCTGTTAGCCCATGTTGTCAATGAACTCCTGGACTTAGGTGATCTTCCCATCTCATCTTCCTGAGTAGAGGGAACTACATGTTCAAGGTAACAAGCCTGACTTCCAATCTTTACCTTCTGTTGAACTCTTTCAATAAGCCCCCCTTCACCCAAAAGTGAGGAGCACAAAAAAGAAAAGAATGAAGTAGATATAATCACCCATCTTACCATGCAAATAATATTAGGGCAAATGATATATCCATCTTATAATTCAAAATGAGAGCTTCATGTTCAACCATTGCTCTTCTGTAAGTTATTAGAAAACCAGCGGGTTGGGATTCTTCCATTTAACAGCATGAAGATTTCTTTGTGAAATAATTTATTATATAAAGCACTTATCAGGTTCTTTATAAAACATATATTTATGACATATGCTGAGAAATAACTATGAAAAAAACATCTAACAGGTACTAAGATCCTGTAACTACTTCTGAATGGCTTTCAAATTTTAGTCTCACCACAATTCAGTGTTGCTTTAGTTTCTGCTTCTCAGAATGTTGAGATTGACTTTTAGGAAAGCTTATTTTGGTTTATAGGCTTGGTGGAACTTCTGGCACTCTCCTAGATCTAAGTATCACTAATTTAAAGAAAGGCAGGGTTGGCTTAATAAGAGAGCTATATACTTCAAAATCTTGTTTAGTTATTTCCCTTTGATTGTGAACCATCACTGTATGCTAGCAGCATACAAAAAATGTCTGGGGCTGCCAGTGGAGAGATGATAGGAACAAGTCCAAAGGGTTTAGTGAATGCATGGTTACCCATGAGATAATATTTCTGTAGGGTACTGGGGAGAAGATGGAGAATACAGTTAGCTACAATGTACAGTATGAGAACTCATCACTTTTCCAACTTTAATAAAAATCCTATAATCAAAAGAGAAGCACATACATACACTCACAAATGGCTGTCCTGTCTTGTCAAGAGTTGGAGAACAGCTGTTGTTACAATCCAGACTGAAAAGACTGAAGAGATATTTAGATGGAAGAGTGGCAGTTTTAATTGCTGGGAACCCTAAAGGGAAGCCATCCTCCACAATATGAATCAGGTCCCATGGGATGAAGAGTACAACTTCTGTGTGGATAGGCCATCTGCACTACTCTGATATTGCCAAGAAACATACAAATCTGCAATTGACATTGCATAAAAGATACTAGAACCTTAATTCTTCCATAGTAGTCTAGGCCATCCTGGGTGAGACAGCTTCCAGGTCAGTCTGACAGCCAAAGTAAACAAAGCAAGTGGATCTCAATCATTCAGTGCTAAATTGCCAAGCATCCTCCAATAGCATTACTTCCAAGTGACCTTACAGAAGAGAAAGAGAGCAGAGATAGGTATACTCTGGATGGAAGTAATACTACTTTAAACTTTCCCTCCCAAGGATTTCATATGCCTTAGAATATTAAATTTGGCAAAATGATAAAATAGGACAAATTTAGAGGCTTAAAACAGCAGACATATATTGCTTTACAGTTCTAAAAATCAAAAGTATGAAATACATTCCACAGGTAAATCCAAAATATCCACAGATCTGCGCTTCGTCTAGGGTCTTTGGGGAAATGCATTTTCTGACATTAAGTGCCCTCCACTGAACTGTGAGTCCTATAAAAGTCACTTTTCATACTAGGTCACTGTGTAAAAAGTGAACATTGGGTTAAATATTTAGGATTGCATTCAGTTCCACTCAGCAAGTATTCAATAACAGAGTAATAATGGGTGATGCATTAGAATAAAGTTACAAGAGACTGACAAAGAGAACTCCACCCCCTCCTTCCTAAGTTCAAGTCCCACCATGCTCCTATCTCACTTTCCAGAACAAATTATGTCTCATTCACATTTCTCTGCCTTTGCCCTGAGCTATTCTCTCACCCAGAATGCCTCTCTCCTCTTTTCTCTGTCTATTAACTTCTAACTCGTATTTCAATTCTCAGCTCAAAGGCACTCTCTGGGAAATTTACCTCCATCCTCTGCAAGTGACATTAATCACTCCCAGCCCAGAACTCATGTAGAGCTTTAAGTGGTACCACATTTTAGTCATCTGTGTGCCCTCTACAGCCATTCATGTATGTTGCACATTCCTAATCAATAATTGTGAGTTGAACCAAATTGGATTATTTCATAACGATACCTAAAATAAGCGATATCATTTAATTTTTAAAAAAGTCTTCCACACATGATCAAAGGGAAAGTAACCAAATTTCTCTATCCTCAGAAAAAGACTATTAAAAATTCATGGGTACATAAATCAGCTCCACAGTTTGTATAAGCGGATTTCAGATTTTTCCATCAGAGAATCTAAATCAAGATGACTAAGGTGAGTCGTGTGGGCTTTCATTTGAATAGGAATCAGGAGACATAGTGATGGGGAGGGGTGGGGAGGGGAGGTGTTTCTAGATTATTTAGTGCAATATCGATGTACCTGCATAGATTCATGCCCTTTTTAAGAGGTAAATAAGGTTTTCTTTTGGCTGATCTTTGGCCTCATTAATGAAACCTGCCATGGGCTGTGGTGGGCATAGTAGATAGGTTACCAATAACCCAAGCTTTAATCCTCTAATGTCATCTGAAAGGGTTTCCTGTAACCCAACATATGCCATTAAGTCCAAGTCAGTGTCTTATCTATTTCTTTGCACAGCGCTTTTCAGAATAAATCTAATTGATTCTTAGACTCTGTAAATTCTAAAGAAGAAATAGAAAATCAAATGGAAACTAAAATGCACATCTAGGGGCTGGGGATGTGGCTCAAGTGGTAGCGCGCTCGCCTGACATGCGTGTGGCCCGGTTCGATCCTCAGCACCACATACAAACAAAAATGTTGTGTCCGCCAATAACTAAAAAATAAATATTAAAAAATTCTCTCTCTCTCTCTCCCCACCCCGATCTATCTCTCTCTTTAAAAAAATAAAAAATAAAAAATAAATAAAATGCACATCTACTTTGTTTCCTGTTATAACTAATTTACAATAAATTACAGATATGACTCTTACTAACTCCATATCGCCTATCCTTGGACTAGCAAGAATTTAATCTACTCAACAATTTTAAGCTCTTGGAACTATCATGTGAATATATCCATGAAGAAAAAGTAAAATGCAATGAAATATAATACAAAATGCCTTTATAGATGTGATTCCAAAAATTCTTTAACATAATAAATATCCCATCAATATATTTTATAGCACTAATAATATGTTGCATTCACACACACACACACACACACACACACACACACACACCACCTGTCATTAGACTTTGGCTTAGTTAGAGCTTATCATATTCCTTCATAGATAAAGTCCCTTGTGTCTTCTCTTTAATAGGATGTCTTTTTCCATAATTGGCTCATAATTCAATGTACCTAGAATAAAAGTATACACTTGATTTTGTGATAGGTGTGTTGCCAATCACTCTATGTCTACATGAATATTTTTATTGACAAAATAGTATTACTCAGGTTATAGGAAAAAATGACATATTTACTGCTAAGATGATTTTTAAAGATATATTAGTACAAACAGTTATGTCACTCCTTCCACACCTTAGCTATTAGATTGTTCAATAGAATTGCTTCCTCTGAGTACTATGTCTTTTGTTATATTTCCTGATGTCCTTTGATATAAATATAAAAATAATTATGTCCTCATTTAACTCTGTTCTGTCATCACATCCACATAGGAATCTAAACAGCAGCATAGATATTCAGAAGCATATAGTTGTGGTTCAACTCATCCTCTAGCTGAAAACCCATAGATTTGAAATAAGCATCTTCTTTACATTTTGAAATTTTTGTCTATATATGGGGGGAAAGGACTTGCTTAAATGTCATGAATACATTTTTGTGGGAGAGAGGAAACAAGATATGGAATAAGAATATTTTTTTACATGAATCTTAAAATCATTTTATTCTTAGAGTGAAAATCTGCCATGTACACCCTAATGTATAACAAAATGGAATGCTATGTATCATTAAGTAATTCTAATCTCTTTGGAACAACAGAGATGGTTTAAAGAAAAATGGTCTCCTAAAATCAAGAAAGACTTCCTGAGGGGTGCATCATTAGAAATGAAAAACAAAGTCTTGAATATCTTTCAAAAGTGGGAAGAGGGGTGATGAAAAGAAAACATTTTATGCATCATTAATTAAATAAAAATACTATGATGCACTAGGGTGAAGAATGACTTTGTGGAAAACAGTACAGTCTGTTTTAATGCATGAGAAGGAAAATTCTTTTGGATTAATTCAGAAATTGGGTTTAATTAAAGATAGTGACAGGCAACATATTTCAAGATATGGAGTTAAGAATAGATTCTGTAGCCCTTGTGCACCAAGGAATTGTTTCTGAGTGGAGAATGGTAGGACAATTCTGACATAATTGTGAATTGGGAAAGAGAAAGGTGGAAATAACATCATTCAGGTAACAATTGAGGGATTTCCTTTTCTTGTGAAGAAGAAGTAACAAGGATCCTCCTACTTAAAACAACTAAGATATCAGACAAAATATATGAAACAGTAGTATCAAAAGCATTACAAACCAGGCAACCAATGCCAATAGTCTGTGAGGATGGCAGACAAAAGAGGAAGCCCTATGATAGCTATTACCTGGGTTAAATTTCTAAGTACTTGCTGGTTAATAAAATGTTAGCTAATGTATAATATGTCACAATACATTCTATTGACATGTGTATCTAAAAGAACAGACTTAACAAAAAAGAATGAAAGAAAACGAAAAATGGCATTAAGTCCAGAGAAATCAAAGTAGAATTAAGTTCTTGTGGCTGTAGAACTCAGTTTTCTGTGTGGCTGTGAGCCACTTTCCATTGTTAACTCTTAGAAGCCTGTGTAATATCTTGACACCATTTTGCAGCCACTGCATGGGGGCTGGCAGCTGAGAGGGCTGATTCCTGGCAAACAAGATTTTAACCCAAATACAGGCCCAGTAAACACACGCTGCATGACAGAAAGTGTTCTTAAGTGGCCTGCAAAAAATCAAACGTGGAGAAAGGTATACACAGGGCACCACTCATCCTAGAAACACACCCAGCTCTATCTCTCCCTTTCCAAACTGACTGCTTGAAGGACCAACTGGGAGAGACATATCTGTCCTGGAACTCAGAGCTTGAGAAATTGTTTGGAGACTGAACCTGAGACCAGGAAATGTGACATCTGAAGGTGACATAGGGGACTAAGAATTGGCTCCCCCACCACACAAGTGTAACCCAGTGGGGTACAATCTTCTAGCATGGACCAGCAAGTACTAGGCACTGGAGGTGCACTGATTTAAAATTCCCAAACCAATTGGCATTCAATGATGAACCCAGAGCCACCCTAAGCCTAAACCCTGCCTCCAGGAATTCTGCCTATGGAATTACCTCTCTCACTCCAACAATTCACAGGGTGAAGCATCATGCTCCAGATGACCCCACCTAAACCTACTGAGAAACTGAGAATCTTTTGAACTCCAACTAAAAGAATTCTTATCTTTTTATCAAGACCTTTTTTTTTTTTTTAGAGAGAGAGAGAGAGAGAGAGAGAGAGAGAAAGAGAATTCTTGGCGGACACAACATCTCTGTTTGTATGTGGTGCTGAGGATCGAACCCGGGCCACATGCATGCCAGGCGAGCGCGCTACTGTTTGAGGCATATCCCAAGCCCCTCAAGACTTTTTTTTAAATTTTTTTCTCTGTTTAATTGTGACCCTAATGGTATATGAATATTTATACATATTCATATTTGTTTTTTGTTTGTTTGTTTGCTTGCTTATTTGTTTCATTTCTAGCACTTTGAAGCCAGTTATTTTTCATGGATTAGTTTGTTGTGAACTAGAATGTTTGATTAGTATATTTTAATTTTGTATTCTCTTATTTTTAATTTTTTAAAAGTTTTTATTTATATATAATTTTTCTCCTGCCTGTTTCCCTTGAGTTTATCTTATCTTCTGCTAACAGCCAATCTTTATTAGTCTTTCTTCACTCTTCTTTTAATTTTTTATTTTTTCTTCTCATCTCTTTCCTCATAATCATCATATTCTATATCACTTCTATTCTCTCCTTGTCCAACATTTGAAATTATAAACACTTTTGCAAAATGACTGTTTTTATTATAGGCAATAATTGATCATAACATTTTTGTCTACTGTGATAATTAGCATTGTAGACATTATAGTAGGAAATATTTGGCTCAATGCTATATATTGTTTCCAGCGAGGTACTAGAAACCTTCAGGTTAGAAGCTGTACTGTTTCAGATCCATATTGTGATATGGGTAGACACACAAACAACATGAAAAAGCAAGGGAAAAAATTGCAGCAAACAAACCAAGATACTCCATTAACAGAATGCATTGACACTACAGTGAAAGACATATCAGAAAGAGTTTAGAATGTACATAAAGTAATCTTTGAAGTAAAGGATGATGTAAGAAATGAAATCAGAGAGAAAATACAGGAGAGGAAAGATTGCTTCCATAGAGAGACAAGAGAATTTGAAAACAAAAAAAGCAGAAATCCTCAAAGTGAAGGATATAATAAACCAAATTAAAAAAATCAATCAAAAATATTACTGACAGACTAGACCACTTGGAAGACAAAACCTCAGGCAATGAAGGCAATAATATTTCAACATAATCTTGAAAATAGAGTTGACCATGGAGAGATGCTAAAAAACCATGAACATAACTTCCAAGAACTAAGGGATAACATGAAAAGACCAAATTTATGATTTATCAGGGTAGATGAAGGTGTGGAGATACAAAGCAAAGGAATGTGCAATCTTTTCGAGTAAGTAAGACCAGAAAATTTCCCAAAACTAAAGATGAAATGGAAAATCAAATACAAGACCTCAAATGACAAAATTACAACAGGCCCACACCAAGTCACATTATAATGAGAATGACTGACATACAGAACAAGGGAAGAAATTTAAAGTTTGTGAGATAAAAATATTTCATTACGTATAGCAGGAAATCAATTCAGATCTCAGCTGATTTCTCAACCCAGACCCTCAAAACTAGGAGGTCCTAGAATAACATATATCAAACTCTGAAAGAAAATGGATTCCAACTAAGAATCCTATATCCAGCAAAATTATGCTTCAGATTTGAAGATAAAATAAAAATCTTCCATGATAAACAAAATTAAAAGGATTTGCAACTAGAAATCCTGCACTACAGAACATTCTCAACAAAATATTTCAGAAAGATGAAATGAAAAAAAAAAGTGAAAAACAAAACAGGGAAGAGCTATACTAAAGGAATAGTATATCAAAGGAGAAACTAATTCAAATTAAATACTAGAAGAAAACCAAATAACTGGGAATACAAATCATATCTCAACAATAACCTTGAATATTAATTGCTTAAATTCATCAATCAAGAAATGGCGTAATGGATTAAAAAATAAGACCCAACAATATGCTGTCTCCAGGAGACTCACTGCATAGGCCAAGATATCCACAGACTGAAGGTGAAAGGATGGGAAACAACCTATCACTCATATAGATCATGTAAACAAGCAGGGGTTTCTATCCTCATATCAGATAAAGTAGACTTTAAGCTGAAGTTTTCAGAAGGGACAAATAAGTCCATTTCATACTGCCTGAGGAAATTATACAACAAGACATAACAATCATAAATATTTATGCACCCCCAAATGGCACATTAAAGTACATGAAACAATCCCTTCTCAATTTTCAAGAATCAAATAGACCACAACACAATAATACCAGGTAAATTTAATATGCCTCTGTCACCATTGGATATATCCTCTAAGCAAAAACTAAACAAAGAAGGTATACAACTAAAAAGTACAATTGATAATTTAGACTTAACAGACATATAGAACAGTTCACCCATCTATGACTAAAGTACACTTTCTTCTCAGAAATACACAGATTCTTCTCTAATATAGACCATGTTATGTAAGGAATCACATATGTTGTCATACAATTGTAATATTAACTTAATATGGTTTTAACCTCTGTAGGATTCTTTTGATAGCTTCAGTTCTTTTGATATTAATTTTTGTGTTCATGCTTTTTCTTGATTAGACTTGCTTATTTTTTATCAAATTTTAGCTGTATTATTTCTTCTCTATTTCATATATTTCTGCTCCTACTCTTGTTTTTTCCTTCCTACTACATAATTTGAAAATATCAGATTATTATTCTACCTTTTGTCTGAATCAAGTACTTTAAGTTATAACTGTTCATCTGACTACGGGATCATTTCAGAGATCCTGATATTTTAAGCTTTTACCATCACTTATTTCAAATCTCTTTTAATTTATTTTTCTTGTGCTTTTTCCCTTGACCTCTGAGATACTTATAAGTGTGCCATTTAATTTTGAAATAATTGACATGTAGGTGTGGGATTCTATAAATATTAAGGTGACTGATTTCTAAAGTAATAAAATCATACAGGAAACACAATTTTCATGATTTCAAATTTTGAAAAAAGTAACATATGCTTTTTATATTGATTGTATTGGTTACATACATGTCAAAACTGATCAAATTGCATAATCACATATGTGCATTTTATTGTACATCAATTTTCCTCCATAAAGCTATGAAAGAAAAAGAAAAAAAAGGTATATTGAACTGAATGAAAATGATAACAGCACAACAAAATGGATAGAACGGAACTAAGACATTGCTTAGAGAAAATAGGAAGTACTGACATATAACTATTGAAACAAAGTAAATACTCAAATCAATTACCTTAGTTCCACCTTTACTTGTTACAAAAAGAAAAATAAATTAAATTTAAAATATGCACTAGCACACACTAAAGATATGAGTATTACTCAATGAAAAACAGATACATACCCATATACAAATACATAAAACAAGATAAATCAATGAAACAAAAAACAGGCTATTTGAGTTTAATAAAAATGCTTAACATCTAGAACAATTAAACAAGAAAAAAACAGAGTATACATAAATTACTAAATCAGGAATGAGAGACGGAAGACTGAAGACTCTGTAGATATTAAAATAATAAGGATATTATGAACAATTTATACCAATAAATTCAACAATTTAAATATAATGGGCAAACTCTTTGGCAAGATTCAGAAAATCATCATGAAGATAGAAGTAACTTAGATAGTCCTAAATCTATTAGGTAAATTGGATTTGTAGTTTTAAATATTTACCCAAAGAAAACATTACTGAGAAAAACTGAAGTTCTAAATAGGTAGGATGATCCACCACAAGTGTCATGGGTCAGAGGAGGGAACATTCTTATGAGATTTGTTCTCCCAAGTGGCTCTAAGATTCTATTGAGCACTCAGGGGGATTTTATTATGGAGACTGGCAAGCTGTTTCTCATGTCATACACATGAAAAGACAAATAGTTCAAAATATTTAAACATTTTTACAAAAGAACAAAATTATAGGACTTACTCTTTCTTACTATAGGGACCATTATGAAGCTATGGAGTCAAAATAATGTTGTTTAAATGTCCACATAGAGCAGAGAAACATAATAAATGTTCAGTAAATATATCCACAAATATAATTTCAATTAACATTTTATAAAGTAGCAAAGGTTATTCTAGGAGTAAGAAAACTCTTTTTTGTGTGACAAATTAGGCAGTTAGCATGTTATACTTTTCCATTCATACAGTGCTTACAACTACTCAAATCTGTTGTTATTGCAAATAGGTCGAGCTAAACAATACCTGTATGAATGAGAGGGAAAGTGTCCAGTTAATTTTATTTATAAAAATTATAAATGACAAGATAGATTTGGCTTGCAGGATATAGTTTGTCAACCCCTAAGTAGTTCAGTAGAGAGTAAAGTATCTCTTCATTTGATGATGATAGAAGAATTGAATACATGCAAAAAAAACAAAACAAAAACAAAAACAAAAAAAACTAAAACTTAATCCATGATTCACTCTATATTCAAAAGCATCTCAGAATTATTATAAACTTAAATATAGAACTATAATGTATAAAATCCCCAAAAGCAAATGTAGGCGAAAATATTTGTGACCTGATCTTTAGCTAGGCCAAGATTTTTTTAAAAAATAAGATTCTAAAACTTGAAGCCATAAGAGAAAACATATTAAAATTAGATTTCATAATATTTAACAAACTCTGCTCTTAAAAAGACCTTCTTTAAAGAATGAAAGTGAAACAGACTAGGAGAAACTTTATGAACCATTTGTAGAGTAAAATATTATATAGAGAACATATAAAGAATCCTCAAATATCAATAATTTAAAAATCCACAGAATTTAAAAAATGCTCAAATATTTTATTTTAGATAGATATTGCTGGAGAAAACATTCAATTGACAAAAAAAGCATTGAATGATGTACAATATTATCAGCTATCTGAGAAATGCAAGTGAAAACTATGATAGGAAAACACAACCTATATTACCTTGTCTAAAATAAAGATATTACCAAATGTATTGAGAATATAAAATGATGTGAACTCTTGTACACTGCCAATGTGAATGTAAAATAATAAAATCACTTTGGCAATTACTTGCAGTTTTTTAAAAATTTAAATACATATCTCAAGAAATCAAATATGCAACATCTTAGATGAATCTACAGACAAAACTAGATCAATGGCTGCCTGTGAATGGGAAAAGAGGTAGAAAGATGAAGAAGGCAAATGCATGGGTCATGTAATTTGGGAATTACAGGTTTGCTCTTTGTCTTTATTATGGTGATGGATTTGCACATATATAATATGCCAAAACTCAACTGCCTATTCACTCTAAACCAGTTCAGTCTATTATATGTCAATTATACCTCAATGGTATAATTTTTAAAATCTATTATTTTTTTAAATCTATTAAAACATTCAGACTACATTTTTATCACACTTTAGCTTGTGATAATATTAAGAAGAATGCCAAAGATGAACCATTTTGTCTTATTCATGTTATATTCATTTTTACAGAGAGACACATTCTTGCTTTAATAATTTTTTTCCCCTAGCATAATGGAGCTCACAATGATAAATTCAGCTTAGCTTGAAGAATATTCACTTAAACAAATGTTCAAGTGATTCTACCTTTTCTCAGAAAATAACAATAATAAAAAAAACACTTTCACCAGTAATAATAGTTATGCTTTTTTTTTGGGGGGGGCAGAGTAATTCTTACTTATTTTGTTTAAAAATTACAAAGAAAATGCTTAAAAGTTTAACATTTATTCTAGTTGGTGGGAATATGTATCTTTATTTTATTATTAATTATGTTTCCTCATACTTTTATGCTTTACAACATGTAAAATTTAAAGAATTAAAAATTCCCAATGTATGTAAAGTAAGAAATGAATGTCTTCTGTTTAACTCATCTCACTTTACTCTTATTCCCCAGAAGAAATTATTGTTAACAAACACTTTTCTAAATCAATATCAATGGTTGTGTAGTCCATACATGTGCACATTCAAACATACAAATATTGTTTTAGGGGACAGACGAACCAACGCACCGAAGATAGCAGGAAACAGTTTTATTTGGCTGTAGCCAGGTTCAGAGGGCATAGCTTCTACTGTAATCAATCAATCCCCTGAACCCCGAGTTCAGGTAGTTTCAGAATTTTATACCCAGCATGTAAGGGGAGGGACTCAGAAGTTCACAGTCTGCAGAAGTTCACCTAAAAGCAGCTTTTTCTTTCACTGTTTTGGGCAAGTTAACCCTTCAAGGACAATACCTGAGAAGGAGAGAGTTTCTTCTCCCCTTTCTTTTCTCCCCCTGCCAGCTGTTACCATGGAGCCCAATTGGTAACTTCTCTTATCTTAGAAATGTAGACATCTCTGTGAAGCCCAGCTCAAGGCCAGAGGCCTTGTTTACACATTTCTACAAACTACTACACTGGATACATGTCTGTGAAAATCCAGTAAGGGTTTGTCCAGCACCTGGAGTTCTGATTTCTTCCTGGCCTGTGTCCAAGTAAGACAGGGTTACATGAAAATTGGAAGTTTCTCTGTATTAAACTCTTTTGTAGAGACTCTTTTGTTGACAGTCCTAAAATAAGCCATGGTGAAGATTTCTGGTTAAGCCCAGATAAGACTTTTCTGTGGAGAAAGGAGGTGCCACTACAATATTACAACATATAATATACAAGATAAACAAAATTAAAATTATACAATATATATAGTCTCTTGAAATATAAAAATATTCTAATTAAATAATCACATTAAATACACAAAAATGTCATAACTCGGATATCATTTTATTTTAGTTCATAAAGAACCACAATCATTCTTAATAACCCCTTACATCATAAAATAAATTTCTATAATTGACCTAACTTCTCCTTTTCAGATGGAAAATTTTACTGCTCCCAATCTTTTGGCTATTATAAATAATGCTTCAATGGAAAAAGTGCATATTTAATTTTATGTAAGTATTTCTGTGATTTAAAACAGGGCTAATAGATATTTCTGTGATGATGGAAATGTGTGCTACTCAATATGGTAGCCATTAGCTACATGTGGCTATTGAATACTTGAAACTTGGCTAGTGTAACTGAAGAACTGAATTTCTAATTTTATGTTCACATACACACACATGACTTAATTCAAACAAATGTAATAAAACTTGAGGACAGAGATCAAGTGATTTGGCCACATTAAATAATCAATTTTCGTTTTCTTTGCATTACCTAATTTTATTTTTATTTATTTATTTTTATTTTTTTACTTTGTTGGCTCTTCTTGATAATTATACTTGATAATAGAATCCATTTTGATAAAATCATACAAGAATGGAATACATCATTCTAATTAAGACACCATTCTTCTGGGTGGGCATGATGGTGGGATTCACTTAGGTATTTTTATATGTGTTTATGGGAAAATTACGTTAGATTTATTCTACTGTCTTTCCTATTTATATTCCCTCTTTTCCCCATTTATTCCCCTTTGTCTAACCCACTGAACTTTTATTCTTCCCCCTCCCCCACTTTATGATGGTTTAGCTTCCACATATCATCAAAAACATTAGACCTTTGGTGTTTTGGAAATTGGCTTAATTAAGTTTGCATGGTAGTCTCCAGATCCATCCATTTACTGGCAATGTCATAAAGTCATTCTTCTTTATGGCCAAGTAATATTCTACTGTGTATATATACACAATTTTTTTTTATCCATTCAACTGTTGATTTGCATCTAGGTTCCATAACTTAGCTATTCTGAATTGTGCTGCTATGAACATTGATGTGGCTCTGTCACTGTGGTATGCTGATTTTATGTTCTTTGGGTATACACCGAAGAGTGAGATATCTGGGTCAGATGTTTGTTCCATTTCTGGTTTTTTGAAGAATCTTCATACTGTTTTCCAGAGTGATT
Organism: Ictidomys tridecemlineatus; assembly: GCF_052094955.1. Classification (NCBI taxonomy): domain Eukaryota; kingdom Metazoa; phylum Chordata; class Mammalia; order Rodentia; family Sciuridae; genus Ictidomys; species Ictidomys tridecemlineatus. Next base: position 57,964,303 of record NC_135487.1, read on the forward strand.
GTACCAATTTGTAGTTCCACAAACAATGTATGAGTGATCCCTTTTTCCCACATCCTTGCCAACATCTGTTGTTACTTGTATTCTTCATAATTGTCATTCTGACTTAAGTGAAATAGAATTGATGTGGTTTTAATTTGCATTTCTCTAATTGAGAGAGATGTTGTACATTTTTCATATATTTGTTATCATTCAAATTTCTTCTTTTGAGAAGGGTATCTTTACTTCCTTTAACCATTTATTGATTTTTTTTGCATTAAACTTGGTGAGTTCTTTGTATATCCTGGAAATTAATGCCCTACTAAGATACATGTGGCAAAGATTTTTCTCCCATTCTGTAGGTTCTCTCTCCATAGGCAGAATCAATATTGTCAAAACAGCCATACTACCAAAAGTGCTATTCAGATTCAATGTAATTCCCATCAAAGTTTCAATGACGTTCTTCATGGAAATAGAAAAACTCTTTTTCTATTTCCATGAAGTATTGAAATTCCTTTGGAAAAATAAGAGGCCCAGGATAACTAAAGCAACCCTTAGTGAGAAAAGATAAGCAGGAGACATCATAATACCAGATAAATACAGTTATCTCATAAGTTGCCGTAAACATACATTAGAGAAAAGATAGCCTCTTCAACAAATGATGCTGGGAAAACTTGAAATCCATATGCAATAGAATGAAAGTTAACCCATATCTCTCACCTTGCACAAAACTCATCTCAAAGTTGATCAAGGACCTCTAGGCATTAGACAAGAAATTCTGCACCTATTAGAAAAAAAAGTCAGGCCCAACACTTCAATATATTGGTACAGGAACTTACTTCCTAAGCAGAATTCCTAATTATTCTATTTTAAAGCACTCTTTTCCACCCCAACTCTAAGAGCAAGGACTGCTGAAATAAACGTAAGCATGTAATTAAATGGAATATGTACCTGGACTGCTGTTATTAGTTCTTTAATTTTTGTAGCAGTATGCTCTACAAATGTGGGCTTTTTAAGGAATTTCTCAAAAGAGAAAAAGGACATTTCAAACCTAAGAATGTAACTGTTGAAAAGAGATTTGTCCAGGATATATAACATAAAATTGTCACAGTACAAATGACATCTTCGTGTTATTTCACAAAATAACATTTAAAAAAATTAAAAATGCATTTATATGTGACCTACTGATCACACTGTTGAACATTTATCCCACACCATTAGAACTTTCTATTTTCATAAACACTTGTACAGAAATAATCAAAGCAGCTTTATTTGTAGTGGCATAACATTGTAAGCAACCGGTACTGGATATGATCATATTCTTCAGTAGATGAATGAATGGTTTCTAATATCCACACAATGGAATACTATCCAGGAATACAAAGGATTGAGCTGCTGATACATACAATAGCCTTGGTGAGCATTATGATTAGTGGAAAACACTCAGTGTTATAAGGTTTTATACTGCATGATTTTATTTATGTGACATGCTTGAAGGAAAGAAAATGTAGAGATAAAAGAATAAGTAAGTGATTAGCAGAGGACAGGGGTAGCGATTGGGAAGGATGATGTATGCAAATACAAAAACCTCAAGAAAATTGTTTTGTGATGTAAGATAGTTTTGTATTTTGATTGTGAGGACAGTTTCATAAATTTCTATGTGTATCAAAACTACTCAAAACTGCATGCACACAAATAGATTAACATGAATATTTTAAAAGGTAAAGCTGAATAAGGTCTATTGTTCAGTTAATGGCAATGTATCAAATTTAATTTCCCTGTTTTGATGTTGTGCCACAGTTACATAAAGGATCTCCACTGGAAGAAAGGATTAGAGTACTTGAAATTCTGTACAATTTTTGAAAATTTCTGTGTAACTAGTCCACATTTTAAAAAGGATAAAGTTGATATATTTACTTGCAAACGTACTGAGTTTCTGTATCTGGTTTTTAAACATTTTTAACATAATAGGAGAATCTGAACAAGTATAATATTCTTTGCTGATGTTGGTGTTTGATTTATAGAAAGTACTATGTATTTCTGGTATGAAGTCATTGATCACCGCTACATCTGAAGACACTAAATTGTTCCCCAGGAATAATGTTCCCAGTCCAGTTAATATCACTTAGATTATGTCTACAAGCTGCTAAATTACAGTTTAAATTCCACCCATACTGGTTTGTTTGCTGTCTTTCAATGCTTACCTGGAGGGCAACTTCCCATATAAAGTTTTTTCTTACCCTTGCCACAATACCTCCTCAAATGCCACAGCCAACCCATCTCCATTGGCTACATAAAAATACCTCTTCTTTGTTTCATGACTCTACAAAACCTTTCACATTCTTCATTGTGCATTATCTGAAGTCATTTGTTAGACATCCCTTGCTAACCACACAGTATGTTATTTTTGTTTCACACATTTGTCTACTTAATTGACTCTCCTTTATTTATTGTTAGTAAAATTTTTCTGAAGTTTGGTTGGGCTGTTTTCTAATCTCTTTCTGTTAGTGAAATGTCACCCAAGCTAAGAACTTTTGAATGGGCTTCAACCCTCCATCTTCACTACACGTTTACACCTTTTGGTTCTCTCTCTTAAAAATCTCAAAAATATTTTGTTCTCTCATGTTTGTTCAGCTGGTTCAGTTCTTTGTCATCCTCTGCTCTATCAATTATATAGTCTGTCTTCTGTCTTGGCCTCTCTCATCCATCATCTATACCATCTCTCTGACACATAAAGAAAACAGAGTGTCATTTGCTCTACGTTCTTTAACTTTCCCATTCCCTCAAACCATTTCTTTGGTTCTGAACTCACACAGGTTTTTATTCTGCACCAAGAAACTAATTAAGCAGAAGCCCCTCATTGGAATAAGTAAGAACACAAATGGGTCTTTGTGAATATTAGAACAGAAAGCCAGTTTTTCTACCTGCATGTTTAGAATCTAAAACATATGGGTAACTTTCTCATCAAAAGTGCAGAATACCATCACTCCAGGCTCTCGTCAGACCATTTGCAACTAAATTGAATGATCCAGCACTTGCCAAAAGCTCAACTGAGAATCTAATAGCTGAGAAAGAGGGGCATGTTCAGTAAACTCCATCCCTGAATTAAGTTAAATCGCACATGCGATGTACTTGGAATGTGTTAGTTTGGCTTCTCAGTAGAGAATACCATCACTGAATTATGATTTGCTGTTATGGCTGCAGATTTTTTAAAAATAGGTTATATTCATAGAGGTAAGATATTAATTTATAAAAGACTTGCTTATCATTCAAAAATCGTAGCTAGAGAAGGCATGGATTACAGAATTTACATAATGATAGTAAGGTCAATTCCGCTCTAAGTATTGCCCTGGGAAAAAAGTATTGCAAGAGAAACTTGTTTTAACTCACAATGTATTTTGGTATTATATTGATTAATGTGATAATCTATTAACTCACAATGTATTTTGGTATTATATTGATTAATGTGATAATCTATTTTAGGATAAACTTTTGTCATTTCTTAATGATGAAAAGAAACATAGCTGCAATTCTGTCTCCTAAGAGGTTTATCGATTCAAGCACTCCCGATGTGTGTTTTATTTATTTATTTATTTTTTACTTGATAGTATTTTAAATGATTTGAAAGAATCAGGTCCTTAATTTTAAGGACCTTTAACCTTTGAAGATTAGGTGTCATACATTTTAAGAATAACAACACACTTGTAAAATCCACATTTGGTTCTCCTACTATCAGAAACTCAAAACTTCCCAAACTGAAATCATTATCGTCATGTTATGTTATCCTGACTTCCTGAACTACTAGTTCTGCTTAATAACTTCAGTATTGTTTTAAGAATCTTGACTAACCTTCTGGCTCTCAATATACAAGCAAGCACCATCCTTTCCTACTAGCTCTATACAATGTCTTGCATATATGAGCCTCTCAGTTTTCATGAGAAAATGGGTCCGTGGTGGCACAGGGTCCATGTTTAATTATGTGGATTAACGCTAAATTCTTATGCCTTCAGACATACCCTTCCTGAGTTTATTCTGTGACAATTGGCCTGATCCTTACCTGAAACTTTGCTTCCAAACCTTTGCTGGTGAGGTCTGTTCTGGTAATTTCAATAATTTCTTAACAACGACTTTAGTCAGGACAGTTACTGAGGACATTTTAATGAGGTCCTTTCAATTTTAGGAATATTTGTCTTGACTGTTTTGTTTTTTATGTTATTTTAGTTAGTTTTTGAGAAAAATAATTCTGTAGCAAAAGCCAGGTCCCAAGATGGGAAGAAGATAAGAAAAGAGATGATAAGTGTGATGGCTTGCATGCTTTCTTTTGCAAACAGTTTTACAATCCAATATCTTCTGTAAGTAGAAAACATGTGAATTTTAATATATCCTTTTTACCAACTAGCTACATTAAAATGTCAAAGTCCATGTCACATTTGATCATTTTCTATTACATTTTTCATGCTTTCCCCAACACCAACCTTTATTTTGTTCATCTCACCCGGTGCTGTCTTTTCCAAATCTTTATCCCAGACAGATGTATCCCTAGCTCTCAGTTAAATCACTCTGACCAATATTTCAGACTTGAAATTAACCTTTTCTTGTCAGGTTCTGTAGAATGCTGTCAAAACCTCTCATGATATGTTCTTTTCAGTCCTTTTTTATATGTACTGTAAAAAGTGACATATCTTGATAACTTCACTGCAGTCACCTTATAGATAAAATATATGTTACATAAATCTCTGTGTCTCTTACAGTGCTTGACATAATGTTGTGCACATTGATAGGACTCACTAAATACATGATGGGTGATGAATGAATAAATCATTGTGCTAATAAATGTAGGCTGAAAGCTTTGATATTTTACTAGTTTCATACCTAAGTCTTTATGTAGTCAAAATACTGTCTATTAAGGTGATCTATTGCTCTAACTTATTTTAAATGTACAACATATGATTTCATCTTAATGGTACACCAACTACTTAGTAAATATCAAGTTTTCCTGGAAAAGAAGGGAAATGAACCATATAAGATTAAACTTTTTTCCCTAAGATAATGGAGTTATTATGAATTTTAGTGAGATCCTTCAAGTCAGTACTCATTCCACCATATTAGCTTGTTTTTCTTATTTTTAGTGTAAAATATATATCCACTATTACTTTAAAAATAAAACAGTAAATCATAAATAATACTTTGAGGATTCCTCAAAGGTTTTTGATTGAACAAAGAAAAATTTCATTTGAGTAACTATATAAATTTTATTTAGTAAAAATTTAACACAGCACTCATAAAATATACTTAAAACATAAATAATTCCCTCTTTAATTAGTTACTCTGCTGATCTACTTTGAATTAATTTGTATTCAGTAATCACACTATCCAAAGGATAATATGTAAAATGTATTTCTATTTGTTTATAATTTAAAAATCAGTACCAAGTGAAAAATTGTCCTGCAGCACAAAAGTATGGACATTCAAATATTTTATATGAATTATACATAAACAGATACAGTAATTAAATAATTTGTCAAAAATAATAACCTTTGTCAGCTGATAAAAGGAAAATGGATCATGATTTATTTTATTATTTATTTGTAAATACATTATGAAATAATTGATATGGTTATAGAAAGAGATATTTATGAAATTATTTTTATTTTTTAATTTAATTATCAAGTATGGATGAAGTATCCACTATCTGAACTCTTTGTGATTCATATAAGCCTTTCATTTTAGGAACACAAGCAGTACAATTAGGTAAATTGACAAAAACACTAATATTAACGTTAAGCAATAATGAACTTACTTATGATAAGTTAAAAAATGGCTTTAATATGATGTGATATTATATTATTTCTTAAAATAGCTCTATATCAATACAAACAAAATCAAAATTATGCATTTTCTTATTCTGAATTATTTTTAATCAAAAAAGTATCAAATTTAGTCTTAGTTTATTTCTACATATACTTTTGATTTTCTAGCACTGTTCTGAGATACCCAGAAATTCATACTCTTACCATCCATGCTTGGATCTTTTGTCCTGTCATCCCCTCAGTACACAATTGATCGATCAGTGATATGAAATGGCACCTGGGCTTGAAATCCACCAAACTAAGCTCAACCCCAATTCCTCAGTTCATTGACTGGATGTCCCTAGGCAAGTTGGTTTTCGACAGCTGGGCTCCAATCATCATAAAATATAAATATATGTGTTTAAAGCATTTTTATGTATCTTAATAATATTCAGCTCTACAAATACATGAAAAAATCAATGATGAAAGTCCTTTTTAGAGTTGCTGCAAGTATTAAATTAAGCAGACATGTAAAATGATTATCAGAACTGCAGGGTAGTGCTGGGCACGGTGGCACATGGCTATAATCCCAGCTGCTTGGGAAGCTGAGACAGGAAGATCGAGAGTTCAAAGCCAGTCTCAGCAAAAGTGAGGCACTATGCAACTCAGTGAGAACCTGTCTCTAAATAAAGTTCAAAATAGGGCTGGGGAGGTGGCTCAGTGGCCAAGTGTCCCTGAGTTCAATCTCCAGTATTCCCCTCCCCTCGAAAAGAACTGCAGGGTGATAACTGTTAATTGCAGCTATTACTGTTTTTCATTTTAAACTTCTCCTAATCTGTCACTTTATATACTTCTTCCTCTTCCATGTATATTTTAGCATTAACAAACATATTATGTTCTAATTAGTAAAAAGTTCACTTTTCTTTCTTTTCATATTTAGGCACTAATTACTCACATTAGTCTTTATTATTAGTCTAAAATAAAACTGGCAATTTCACTAATATTGGAGACCTAAATGTGTCTAGTATTGCCCTATAGAATGTTATATTGTGTTTTTAGAAAATCAATCAGATCATTAGTTGTGCATTAGAGGTAGATGAATATGATATGCTGAAAAATGAAGATGATGATATTTCAGCTTTTACTTTAAATATAGAATTGAGTAAACTGACTTAGAGAAACATTGCACAAAACAAGTATTAATTTTGACGTAATGCACAGAATTTGAGGAAAATACACCCAGAAGAATCAATAAGGATCCTGTCGACTTTACCAGATGAGTATAATTCTAAAAATACAAAAAAGGAAAATATCTCAAGTTTTGATTGTAATCACACAATAATCTCTAAAGATTAAAGTCTTAATAAAATAAATGACTATTTTATTTGAACTTACATGTGTATGTTTTTACACATATAATGAAATGAAGACACTTAGTTGTTTTGATTTTTAAGCTTTAAATAACATTCTCTCACTTTGATCTAAATATGCTCTCAGGAATATCTTTTTAAATTCATATTTCAAAAGGATGTTTTCCAGTCATTTTATGCCAGCATTATGAAAAAAACATTAGAGCTAGTGCCTGAAGAAAAATGAGTGGCTTGGTTTTCATTCATTAAATCATAGGGGGAAAAAAACCCCACAAAAATTGTATGCATTAAACTGCATAAATGATAATACAGTAATCCTAGCTCTAATTCTAACAGGAGCTGTTAAGAACAAACCATATGTTATGTTCATAAATGTATTAAATACACTCAAATGAGTCTCAATTATGGAAAAAGATTTCTAAATTATAATTTTTAGATTATGAATAAAGAGCTGATCAGAATTGAAAACCCCAAATTCCAAAAGTATGCATATTCTGCCATATCCTTAGTATTCTAGCGTGAGTAAGCAACCAACAACTCCTTTGCCATGTGCCCTTTATATCTGAAAGGCCACCTGCCAGTTCCTTCCCAATTCTTCCCTCAATGGGTTATCAGATGAATATAAATTAGTACAGTTAGGAGATTTTCAATAAGAGCTGCATTTCCTACTCCATTGTAATATGGGTCAGATGGCAGCACTTACTTTGGTACTGCCAGTCAGATTCTAAGTCATAAAGTGCAACTTGCAAACCATTGTCCCCAAATGATTATCATACACAGGCTAGGCAGCATGACAATGATTGAGTGTCAATTAGTCGAGTCCAATGCAAACAGTCCAAATTGCTAGAGATTTTTAAAACAAAACATGTGTTCCCAATTCCCTTTAATACCCAATTGGCAGCAAGTCACTAGCAAAATCTGCTGCACAGGGCTAGTTGTTAATGTCTTTCTAAAAGGTAATGAGCAGATGTGAAAAAAGGCTGGTCAAGAAAGCACACTGTATACTACTATTTTAGTTAACTCAAATTCTTAATAAGAGTAAAAATATATGCAGATAAACTATAGTGAGATTATTGTCCAACTTTAAAATAACAAGGAGGAATTAGGGAGGGGTCCTCTCCTCTTGTGGAATTGCATCAACTATTAAGAACAGTAGTAATTTAAATATAACCATATAAATTTTTTTAAGTAATTTTTTTGAGGTACTGGAGATTGAACCCAGGGCCTCCAACATGCTAGGCAAGTGCTATATTGAGCTGTACTACAGATATATAAAGTTTTATTTTTAAATGTTATAAATCTTTATTTTTATTTCTCAGTTTAGACGACGGACTTAATTTTAAAACTACACAGTTATTAAAATACTGATCTGAAAAAGAAAGTAATGTCCATTCATTACTCTAAGTTAAATACCAAGTCAGAAAATACCAAGTATTGGTGGGAATATGAAAAAATAGGAAATCTAATATTTTGTTCATGGAGATATAAATTATTACTGTCACTTATAACAAGCATTTACTGTTATCATGTTAAATTCAAGACATGAAGCCTAACAATCTCATTCCTCTATTTCATAAATTGATATTTTTATGTAAGCACCAGAAACATGTACGAATCTTTCATATCAAATTTTAATGGTCTAAAATTGAAAGAAAAATTGCAAATCAACAATATAATAACTAAGTGGAGATTTAGACACATCTCCTATGGAAATAAAAATATGTTAACTATAGCTACTACCACAAACATGGGTGAATCTTAAAACCAAGCACAAAGAAAGAGTGAAAAAAAAAACACAAACAAAGTATACATGTATAAAGGCATGAATTGGCGTGAACATACTCTATATACAAAGATATGAAAAATTGTATTCTATATGTGTAATAAGAATTGTAATGCATTCCACTGTCCTAGAGTTAAAAAAATAAAATCAATAAAAATAAAAATAAATAAATAAAATATAACCTTAAAAAAAAGACTGATAGTAAATTGGGAGTAGGAAAGTAATTAAACAAAACAAAACAAAAAAAGCAGTCATTTTGGATGAGTTTAAGTCAGCACACTATTGCCTGTCTACTAAATCCAGCTCACTGCCTGCATTTGTAAATAAAGGCTTACTGAACACAGTGACTAGTCAAAATCTGTCTGTGGTCACATTCCTGCTGAGCTCAACCTTTGCTATCTCCATGCTGGAATGTGGTTAATCTTGTTGCTGAGGCCCCACATAAAGAAAAGCTAGGGTAGCAGGAGGTCTCTTATCAAGGAGATAGAATTTAGTCTTTACTGAACTAGACCTGGATCTTTTTTCCTACTTCCAAATAGAGCCTGTGCAAGAGATTTTGACCCTACATTTGTCTAATTAACAATTATTTTTCACATGAAAATTTATCACACAATTCACCTCCTCAATACAACCTACAAATGTGAGTTAAGTTTTATTGTACAGAAATTGGGAAAATGCTACCTACTGTAACAAATAAACCTGAAAGAAATTAAAATACTTTAAAAATTCTGACTCAATTATAGAAGAATAATTCCAACATACAACTGTCTGAAGCATAATACTTAAAATAGTACTTTGCTTCTTTATAGCAGGAGTTTTCCCAGGCCTATGCTAAGTTCTCAAACACTAAAGAGACACAGAACAGGGAAAAGTATGATAGAATGATATCTGCAACTACAGAAAGGATAAAAAATATGAAAATCTTGGAGCTTACAGACAAAAACAATTGCACTAGAAAACAGTCATAGCTGACTTTGATGAAATAGGAGAAAGAGAAAAAAGTGGTGATAAGAACTTTAAAAGTAAAAAAAAAGTGACCAGATTCATAAGACTGCAGAGTATATTGTCACCTCATCTTGATAAACCTAGTGAATTCCATTTATAAAAGTTATTTTCAACTGGTAAAAAAACCTAAGTTACTAGGCATAGTAACACTCATATTCTAACTTATTTTTCTGTTATATCTATAATCAAATCACAAGTTTATTTTATAAATTTCCCTTTCAGTTATAAAAGATTAAAAAACTACTAGACTTTATATTGAAGACCTAAATGTAATTAAATGTGTCACATTAAGTTTATCTTGTAAATATATTTTGAAGAAATATACATATATTGATACTTTATTGTAGTTGCTTATGAATTTTATCTTCATTGAAAACTGCAATTATATGAGAAAATTTTATGTATTCTGAAATAGAACCTATAATCTTAAAAGTTAGTTCACTCTTCATTAATTGAGGAAAACATTAAGGATGAGGGGAATAAAATGTAAAGATAATGTTAATTGTGTTGAATGGGATTAGTATTACGTAGTCTTATAAATCATAATCCACTTAATTTTAGTTAGCTTTATTAGGAGAGATGGACATAAAGTGAAAGAATTACTTTTACTGACTATGTCAGATACAAAATTCTTAAAGTTTTGAACTTAACAGTAGAACAAAGTATATGCTTCGTTAGTTTTCAGTGCACGTAAACTTGAATATTACTTTCCAGACAGCATTCTTAGTAACAGAAAGAGCTCTAATAGACAGTCTCATAGTTTGGATGCTGCCAATGAACTTTGCCTAAAATTGTGATTTTTTTTAAATATGAGAGTTGAATATTTTTCCCTATTGCCAAGTTAAGAACTTAAACTAAATATTACTGCAGCAGCATTTGTTAGTAGGCTAATCCTTCTGCTACATTCAGTCATGTGCAAGACTGACATGAGGACTCTAAGAAGTATACTTGATGACAGTTCCAGCAAATGGAGATGAGAACTTAGAAATGCTCCTGACAGCACCATCAGGAAGTGACTTCTGCATTAACAACATCTACTCAAATTCTTATACAATTGTTTAGCCTTTGTCGACAATGACTGACCAGAAAAAGAACACAACTAAAAACCAAGGGTAACATTTTAAAATGTTAAAAACATTTAAATCTATAGCTTTACTATTGCATTTTTTTTTTAGTAGTTGTAACAAGTTTTGGCATGCGAAAATCAAGTTCATAGATAATTTTTTGAGATCTGGAGAAAAAAATTTAAATACCACTTGGAAATATATCATGTTGGGAGCAAGAGCCAATATGTTCTTAGATTGTGTAATTTAAAGCAATAAATGAAGAAATATTGAAGATAGGCTCAACATGATCAATGGATACAAAAAGGGCATTGAAAAGACCAAAGCTGTCTTCTTCTCTTTTCCCTCTGCAGACTTTAATGAGCAGAATTTGGTTATGTTAACCTTTTCTTTTCAAGTCATCATTTACCTTTTAATGATGTTTATATTTCTCTAAATTCCCTCTAGTGACTGTGTGTTTTTCCTCCATGTTGACATAACCTTTAATATGGCTTCACTTCTGTGTGTATCTACAATAACTATGCTATCTTGTGAATAAAATGTTCTGCCTGAGAGGGGAACATATTTTTGGAGTTATACTGTTTATAATGTTTAGCAAGAGCCCAAGTGCACTATTTTCAGGTAGCCTATTCATCCTGAAATATAAGTAAGCAAATTAATCAAACTCTGAAGACTCCACTACTTCCTCCTAGCATCACCCCGTTAGTTTCCAGTATTACAGCAAAAGCTGTGTGGAAATGCTGAGTGAAGCTCCTCTCTCCTCGGTCACCGTCCTTTTCCATCACCAGCACTGTCACTATCACTCCACCCTAGATCCACTGTCACCCTCCTCCTCAGCACTGCCTCATCTCCAACACTGCTGTCATCACCTACACCGTCACCTCAACACCAGTAGCACCTCCTTAGTCACAGCCACCGTCGCTACCGCCATCACCACAGAGACCCACAGTGTCATGTTGTAATAACACTTAGTGCCTCTCAGGAGTTGAGAAAAAAAAAAAAAAACAGTTCTCCCTTCCTCAAGCAAGGAAATCAACTTTCTAGTCAATTATCAAATTACTAAGAAAGCTAAGAATAAGAAAATTATTTGCATTCCTGATTTAAAAATTACTTTTGCCATAAGGTATTCAGAGAAAAATAATAAAATATATCGAAAGGAGTAGATGAAGGGGGCTAATATACTACTTGAAGAGGCAGTGTGATTTTAATATATTGGTCTTTTCCAAACTATTTGAGTCTTTATGCAACTGTTAATACATTTTAAAATTCAAATCAGGCTTCTACAAGAAACAATGCATAATATTAATACAAGGGTAGACCTATATTCTTTGACTAAAAAGTAAAAGATGACTCTAAAGTAAAGCACAATGTGCCACACTGAAGATAAAGATTATGTTGTTGTTGTTTTATTTTTGATTTTGACCAACGAAGTCGATGGATGACCATAAAACTGGAGAAATGATGTCAACCTATTAGAGGTCTCTCTGACATAACATTTTAACTAAACTCCAAAAAGCGATCACAATGCAAATTTCTTACATTATCAAGAATAATCTGGATACCTATGTTCATGCATAAAATGACAGAATATTTTAAGAAATCACTATATGCAAACAGAACTAGCAATGGAACTTCACAAATATATGAAATTATCTCCCAGTTTGGTAGACTATAGGAAGGAATTACCCTTGAAAGAATATGCAATATTTTCTCTCAACTATGGTATTACTTCAAAATTCCTGAAAGGAATTTTAAAAAGTTTTCAGCATTGTTACTATAAATTTTGAATCTAATAATGATTCTAGTTTAGAAATTTAAAATAAAAATATTGCCATATGACCCAGCAACCTCATATCTAGTATTTATGAGTGAGAAATGAAATGATATATTTCCAACCAAAAATTTAAAAATTAGGTTTAGAAATAACTTTGCTCATTACTGCCCCAAACTGGAAAAAAACTCACATTACATCCTTATTAGCTTATAAATGTACAAACAATTGTGGTACATCTATATAATGGGACTTCAGCAATAGAAAGGAACAATTTAGACTAAGTGAAAGAAAACAGGTATAAAAAGCTATATATTGTACAATTCCATGTATATAACATTCTACAAAAGGCTGACAAATAAGGTTGCTACGAAATCTAATTTTAAGATTTTTTTTTTAAGTAGCAAGAAACAGATTTCAAAATTGGTAAAAATCAGTGAGGAGTAGCTTTTTTATGACATATGCTATAACATGTAGAATCACATTAAAAACACATAGAACAAATGATCACACTATAACCAAACTAAGCAGAATGACAGTACATTATATTTCATAAAGAAGGAAGAAAATGTTTTTGCATGTGCAAATGTAGGAATTTGGCATGGGTTATGATTTGGATATGAGGTATTTCCCCAAAGCTCCTGTTAATGCAAGAGTATTCAGAGATGAAATTATTATATTATGAGAGCTAAAACGTAGTCGTCTTTGTTTGAATGGACTCTCTAGGTGGTAATTGTAGGCAAGTAGTGCATGGCTGAAGGAGTTGGGGCATTGTGGGCATGCCCTGCAAGGGTGCATCTTTCTTATGGCCTCTTACCTTGCTCTTTCTGTTTTCTTTCTTATACCATCATGAGCTGAGCAGTATTCTGCTGGACCATTTACCTTGATCCCAGAGCAACTGAGTCAGCCATCTATGAACTAAGACCTTTGAAACTATGAGCCCCAAATAAATTTTTCATCCTCTAAGTTGTTCTTGTTAGGTGTTTTGGTCACAGTGACAAAATAATAATAATAATAATAATAATAATAATAATAATAATAATAATAATAATAATAATAATAGACTAAAACAAGATGTAAAAGAAATGTGCTAAATACCAAATTATTTCTGAATTATCCCCCCCCCAATTCATATGTTGAATCACTGATCCCCAGTGTGACTCTATTTGAAAATATCAGTTCAGGCAGTAATTAAATTTAATGAGATCATAGAGGTGGGATCTAAATCTAATAGCATTGGTAACCATATTTCTCTCTTTCTCTCCCCCTCTCCCCATCTCTGTTTCTCCCTCTCCCTCTCTCCCTCTCCCTCTCTCCTTTCCTGCTTCCCAACAGCATGCATTGAGGAAAGATCATGATTTGAGCACACAGTAAGGAGGGGGCCATATGAAAAGAAGCAAGTCCTCTCCAGAAACCAAATGTCCAGCACCTTCATCTTGAACTTCCAGCCTCTAGAAGCATAAAAAATAAACTACCAAGCCCACTGTTATATTTATAGCACTTTGAGCCAAGACAATTGCAATTAATTTTCTAATTGTAAGACACAAAAAAATAAGTGTAAGAGATGAAACATACCTCATTTTCAGTATAAGTAGAAATGAGAATATATCAATTTGCCATGCTGAAAAGATAAAGATCATGTTATCTCTAAATTTTTTATATTCTCCAAAGGTCAAAACTACTGCATCGTAAAAACTGTAATGTCACAAAGCTTTCAAATTGTGTGTCTTTTAATTCAAGTTTGCAATATATTATTGGAAACCTTAAATTGCTGAAACACGAAATGTCAAAATCAGGTAATGTTATTTGCGAACTTGACAATAGCCAAGACTTTTTTAAAAATATAAACCTAACCAAATACCAGATTATGATGATGATAAAATTACCTATGAAACAAATTTGTCAGAGACTCACAAATGAAAGAAAATTGCATCAACCAATCTAAGAAACGAGATGATATATATTTATTTAAAATATTTCTATTTTACTTAGGTTTTTCGTTTCAAATGTGTTGGTCAAGGGGCCTTCTCAACATTGTAGATTTGTATTTAAAATATCATTGAAGTTTAATTTTAACTTTTATTTTAAGCAAAGGCATTGAGAAATTCCTACTATGACGGTTTTATGTCTATGTTGTGTAAAAAAGTAGCTTGAATAATAGTAGTTCTAACTACTATTTATTAAAGACTTATTATTTTCCAGATTTTGATATCTCTTCATTCTCATAATATCCCTATAATTTTCTCCCTGGTAGTGTCCAGTTCACCAATAAAAGCAATATTTGTTAAACGTTTACTCTGTACTAAACTGTACTTCACATGAATTGACTCCATTGATGTCTACAGCAACAAGAAGTTCAGCCAGAATCTATTAGCTAGCCATTACTGGTAGGTAGAGTCTATTCCTCATTTATGGATAAACTGCCCAAACACAGAGATATTAAGTAAATTACACAATATCACACAGCTAGTGTGGGTTAAACTACTCACGCTTTCAATATTAATCACACTATTCTGCAAGGAATAAATTCTTCAAAGTCTTAAAGTAACTCCCAACTTATCCAAAATTGACATCAAAATAGAAATATTTTTACTGTGTACCCTAACTTCATGATATATGCATATTCACTACAATGTCTTTTTAAAATCAGAATATTTAGTAAACCATGTAAGACAAAGGTAAATTTATTAATTTTGTTTTAATCCTAGAGTTTTAAAAACATGACATGTGATGAAATATGTATGCAAAGTTATCCATTGCATTCTATGCTTATATGAATATCTGCAATTATGATAATTATTAATAAACATTTACTTAAGGTTTTAATAGAAGTGTTGTCATGCTGAGTAAAATATAAGACTATACTATATCTTAAAACATATAATCATCATAATTCTATAGATACCAGGATCCTACATGACTAAAGTCCTTAGTTATCTCATACAAGCTTGAAATATGGGCTGTTTAAACTATCAATTATACAGAATCAAACTGGCATCTGGCTAAAGAATTATGACATTTCACAATGGTTTTATAGGGCAGTCACATGCTCTGAATGGTGCAATAGAACAAGTGCTATTATTGATTTTTGTACAGCTGGTGTTTAAAATTATGGGATTCTTACTATGCTTACCTCTCCATTTCTGGTAGATTCTTTCAAAACATTATAGGAAAATATTTGTCTATTTTTTCATAGATTATATTTCTATCATTTAACAAAATTGCATATTGATAAACATTTATAATTATTACTGCTACATATACAACCTTTTTTAAAATGATAGAAAACATTAATTTTCAAGTAAAATGTGATCTGTCTGTATGTTATAACTTTCAATAAAAAATTTCACTAAATTATAAAAACAAATAAAGTCAGAAGGAACTTAATTAAAGCACATAGATTCCAACCATTCAACTTATTCAAACACTTAACATGTCATAAGCAGAGATCAATACCCTATTAAATGACTAGTTTTAATTTTTAAAATTTTACTTTTACTTGAGAAATAGAACACTACCTATTTATGGGATACTATGTAATATTCTGATCTATATATGCATTGAAGAAAGTTAGTCAAGCTAATTAATGTATCAATCCTCAATGATTTATCTTTTTCTTTTTTGTGTGATGAGAAGTTTAAAATATATTTTAGCAAATTTGAAATATGTAATATATTATTAACAAGTGTACTCATGGTGAATTACAATAGATCAAGCTTATTCTCCTGCTGTAACTAAAATTTTATACCCTTTGATCAACATCTTCCTTTTCTCCATTCCTCTTCTTTGCAAAAGTCTTACCACCTCTTTACCTCCTATTTCTGAGCTAGACTTTTTAGATTTCTCATGTAAGTGAGATCATACAGTGTTGTCTTTCTGAGCCTGGCTTATTTCACTTAACGTAATGTTTACCTGCTTCATTTATATTGCAAATGAAGGAATTTTTTAAGACAATATAGTATTGCACTGAGTATGTAACACATTTTATCTTTTCATCCATCATTGAGCACTTAGGTTGCTTCCATAACACAGCTATGGAGCATAATTCTAAAATGAACATCATAAGAGTGCAAATAGCTCTTCAACATGCTGATTTCAATTCCTTTGGTTACTTCGATTTCAATTGAAATTATTTCAATTCCTTTGGTTATAAATTTGCTAGATTAATTTTTAAGAACTCGAAGTATAAAGCTACAGAAGAAAAGACAGGGAGAATGGACTACAATGCTGCTCTGGCCCATGATATCTTGAATAGGATTCCAAAAGCAAGATACCAGACTGAAAAATAGATGGAATTTCATCAAACTGAAAGCTTCCACGCAAAGGGAAACAATGGAGTGAAGAGACAACCCATAGATTGGGAACAAATATTTGCAACACATATCTGTTAATGGCAAATATTAAAATATTTGGAATATTATATAAGGAATATTCAAGTATTCCTTATATAAAGAACTCAAATAATTCAATGATAAGAAAACAAATAACTTGATTAAAGAGTGGTAAAAGGATCTGTACAGATATTTCTCAAAAGAAGAGGTATGAATAGTCAACATATATATGAAACTTGTTCAACATTTCTAATCATCAGGGATATACAAACTGAATTCACATAGAAATAGCACACCTGTTAAAATGACTACTACCAAAAAGGCAAATAAAAGAAAGAAAAAAACTTGCATATTGTTGGAGAGAATGCAAATTATTATAGTCATTTTAGAAAAAATGTAGAGGTTCCTTAAAAAAACAATGAAAAAGACTTTAATTCAATGCTTCAGTAATAAAGAACTCTGTATCTAAAAGCAATATTTTTCATATACATACTTCTCTGGCTATTTAGTTTCACATTACCTTGAAACTTCTTGCCTTAATTCTTGGTTTTAAAATTCTGTATGACTGAAAAAGTCCTCATTTCTGATTCCATTATATTTGCCTCATTCTTAAGATCCATGTGGGATGCTGCATCAACCAGGAAAAGAATGTTTTTATTGTTTTTGCTTTTGAACCAGATCTAAGTAAATCAGAAGAGAAAAATCCTTTCCTTGAGATTACCCTGTTCAGCTTGTTCTGAGAAAACTGCTCATGTTCATGCAAAAATAGCCAGAGGGATATGATGCTATGCATAATCCAAATCCCAGAACAGGGCTGGGCCATTCTAAGAACTCAATAGATGCTCACTATTTGTATTAACCAACCCTGTTTCTATGTTGCCTCTGCAGTTAGAAGACAAATAGAAAAAGCCAAAGAAGTATCATAAAGGAAGCAGGGGTGATATTACTGAGAAAACTTCATAGGTGCTGTTAACCATGTATGTCCCAGGACCAGCCCTGCATCTTCACTCAGTTTTCCTTTACTATAAACACCATGGTTTGAACTGGTTCAATGTGTCTTCACATTCATGTGGGTGGAGAAGGAGACTATATATGTTTTTGCATTTTCCACTAAATTAATTGGATTTCTCTTTTGAATTATTAAGATTGTTCCAATATACACTATGGCACCACCAGGTTCATTTTCTTTTGCAATCTTTGTGTCCTCCTCTGCTTCAATTTTGATAATGGCTATTGATTTTTCTTCAAGTTTAATGAAATTTAAAAGTCCAATCTAACAATATGTCTCCCCAGTGAAAACTTAATTTTTAAGAAATTATATTTCTCAGTTGTACAAATTCCATCCACTCCTTTATTAAATATTAATTTTCCCACAAAATGTCCATTCTCAACCATTTAGAGCCATCATTTTCTTGTTGGCTTTAAGATATTGCTTTATCCCTAGATCCACATGGGAAACATCTTAAATAGAAGAGAAATAATCATCAAACATTTTGTATTTTAAAAGTTAAAGGAAATATATATATGTATATATATACACATATATATATTTCTTTCTCCAGCTGCTTTTAATAATTTTCTATCAGAAACTTATTTTGATATAAACAAAATTTGCATTTTAACTTTTACTGTACTTGCAGAGATTATCACATAATTTTTCCTTTTATTATTTTAATCAATAACACCAATCCACTTTGAATAATAAACCAACCCTGCATTCCTATAATAAATCATAGAGAATCATTTACATTGTTGGTTTTGATTTGTTAATATGTTTAGATTTTGACATTAATGTTTGTGACTGAAATGGCCATGCAATTTCCCTCTCTAATATCATTGTGCCTAGTGTGGGAATCAAAGATATCTATTGTAATAAAATGAAGGTAGAATGTCTCTAGTATTTGACTCAGGGATTATTTTTGAAAAATGGGATACATCATATACTGGATGTCTTATAGAACTTAACTTTATCCTAACCATGAAAAATGTGTTATTTGTGGGGAGATTAACTAATAATGTGCTTTCTAACAGGAAAATGAAAATAAAGATTATTTCGTGGCTAGTTTTGGTAAGTATACATTCATTTATTCAAGTACAAGTATACCAATATTAATTTGTTAGAACACTTTCTTATTTTGTTTAATCCCTGAAATATCTCTAATTAAATTGTTTCATTAGCTAATATTGTTTATTAATGCTTTCCTATCTTGATTTTAGTTTTCATTTCTTTTCTATTTTGTAAGTCCTTACAAATACCAATTTTTGTTATTGTCTTTTATTGACCCTTTCTTTTGTATGTTTTCTATTATTTGATTTCTAACTTTATCATTCCCTTACATTTATATGTTTAAGATTCATTACATGTTTCTCTCCACTTTTTAAAGCACTGGCTTGGTTCATTAGTTTTCAGTTATTATTTTCAAATTTAAATATGTATATCTTTAAATAATATATTTATTGATTTTGCTCATTGTACAAAATTAATTTGTTATAGCTTTGTGACATAATAATAAACAAATATTTGGTCTCTATCTCTGTTTCACACAGAACTTTCAAAACTCTTAATTTCCTGAGTGATACTGGTGCTAGGAACAACTTTTGTCGGATTATTTGGTCTTTGACCCAGGTTGTTGATACAGAGTTCCTGAATCCCTTGAATTTTATTGGTGCTAGTAGTATGTTTTGTTGTGATGGGGCAACTCTTAGTGTGGTCCTGTAGAGTTTCAGAATTAGGCAGATCACCAAAACAAGCCAGGGAAGCCAGGGTTTGAAATTTATAACTCTTAAGTGCCACAAGCTCCAGAAATGACAGCAGGGATGGAAGTTGATATTCTGATACTGCCTGTGTGTTGAAGGATCCATAAAAATTCCCAAACTTCAGGAGCCCAAGAACTGCCAAGTTGCTAAACACAGCCATCCACTGGAAGGGTGGTGTAGCACATCTCCATGAGGACAGAAGCTCCCGTGCTCCAAATCCTTCATGGCCTATCTGCTTCATCTGGCTATTCTTCTGCGTCTTTTATGGTGTCTTTATAACTAGTAAATATAAGTAGAAATTTTCCTGAATTTGTAAGGAATTTTAGTAAATTATCAAACTGAGGAAAGAGATTATGGGAACCTCTAAATTTAAAGCCAGTTGCTCAGAAGTGCAGATGACAACTGAGGATTGCTATAACATCTAAGTTGGGGGTAGAACTGTGGAACTGAGCCTTTAACCTGTCATTCCTGCACTAACTCCAAGTAGTTAGAGTCAAAATTAAATTGTAGATGCCCAACTGTTACCCATAGAAAATTTAAGAATTGTTTGGTAAGAAATACTCACACACTTGCTCTCAGAAATGTTAGTGTAGAAAAATAAGGTTTTTTTTTCCTTTATTCATGTTTGTCAAATCTTATTTTCTTCTAATTTCTGTTAATTGTATCCTTTCTCCATAGTTTAGCAGTTTAAATATATAAGGTTTGTCTTTATTACCTTTATTTTTATTTCTGATTTAATTATTCTGCAGTTCTAAGGAATATGAACTGTGTGAAATAATTCTTTATATTTTTAGGGTAGTTTGCGATCTACTATGTGATCAAATTTTGTAAATATTTTACATGTTATTGAAAATAATATTATTTTCTAATTGTTGACTGACACTTCAGTTTTATTTGTGAAATTGTATATCAACCAATTTGTATTTTTTGTGTAGGTGAAATTCTTTTATTCCTACTGATTTTTTATCAAGCTGCTTTGTATATACATTATTAAGAGATATGTAATAAAATAGTCATGATAGTAAAACTTGTAATGTTTTCCTTGTAGATCTCTTGAATATTTGATTTCTGTTTTCCTTTGAGGTTTCTATTTCTAAACTTCTTTGGTGATAAAAGTATATTTTTAATCTAAAAATGTCTTTTCTTTATTATTAGAATTATGAATTACTTAAATGTAATATTCTCATTTGTTAGTTTTATTTTCCTCTCAATAGTTTGATCCAGTTTTCCAAGATAATCTGACTATTTAACATGAATTTCCTTCATTATTTCTGAGAATTCAGGTTCTAATTAAATGCTGTTCCTCAAAATTTGGTTTCTTTCCTTTGGCTCTCTTAAAACACATTTGTCTTTATTGTTCTGCACTGTTAGTGTAAGCTGCCCACACTGCTGTTTCCAGTAAGTGAAGATTTTGTATGTTCTCTTTTGCTCTCTTTGTTCTCTTTTGCTTCCTTTGGCTCTCAGTCATGGCTCATTTATCTCTTGTGTCATGTATGATTTTTTGAGAACTAGACATGTCTATCAGACTTTTAATATAGTGATTTTAAAAAATATTCTGGGAAATTAAATATTCTAGAAGAAGATCAAACCTAGCAGTTATCACAAACTTAATCTGCTTGCATATGGCTTCATGTGGGGATTCTTTTATATTCTTACCTCAGGCTTTATTTCTACCATGGGTTATATTCTCAGTTCATGTTTTGAGGCTGTCAATGTGGATCCTTCTGGTAAACTGGGTTCCCCACAAAATTACAAGTGGAAGACAAACTTTAAACTCTACTTTCCAGTTACTCTGCTATCATGTGATTCTGAAGACTTAAAATTTCTCCTATCTTGTACCTTTACAGATCTGACTCCTTTATGAGTAATTTTAATACTTGTTGTTTTTCAGTTTGCTTTCTCCTGAGAAATAGAAAAACATGAAATCTTCAAATATTTTGTTTCTCCTGATGGATTTTACAATGTTTTGTAAGGATTTGTCTTTAACTATTGTTTTATCAAGAATTAAAATGATCCTAAGTAATTCCATAGGAACATCTATTTTCTTTTGTATTCTTTCACAAATTTCCTTCTAAAAAGGGTTACTCAATATGAAGATGCTATTGGAGATCTATAGTTTTTTTATAACAATTTCATATATTTGTATATAAGTTCATTCATTGGATCGGTTTTCATTGAAACTAATATGCAAGTAGATTAAGTTTGTGATAACTGCTAGGTTTGATCTTCTAGAATATTTAATTTCCCAGAATATTTATTTGAGGTACATTTCAATCAAAATAATTTGATACTCTTTCTAAACATCATGGTGTATTCTGAATGCATCTAGTTAAGACTTAACTTATTCTTGGGTAGATTTTCTTCCCTTTTCCCATGGCTACCGTCTCATGCCCTAACCCATCAGAAAATTACATGTTAACTTTCTTTTCATTCATTTACATTGCTGATATTTTTTTCTTTGTTTTCCTTTCAGAAGTGAATAGGGAAGGTTTTAATTCAATCTATTATTAGTTAAAAATTTTAGTTTTAAACTAGGTTTCAAAATACTTCTGGAAATGTTTCGAGGTTTTTAATGAGAAACAGAAAAGATAGAAAATGGTGTAGTCTCCAACTTTCTTAACTTTCTCTTTTTTACTTCTCTTTACAACTTCATTGTGTCTGAGAAGCCCAGAAAAGATCCTTCATAAACTACTAATACAATAGAAGACTAAGGCATTACTATTTCATATGAGATGAGAAGACTTGAAGGAATTACCTTCCACATCCCACTTCTTTCTACAGCCTACTTAATTGTAAATCTTCTGAAAAGTATAAAGTAATAGATTTTTCTCCCAAATATATCCAGAAAACACACACCTAGGGATCTAAACATGTTCATTGGACACATGCTGTAGTCATCACTATCTCTATAAATTGTTTACTAATTTCCCCAAACAGATATTTACTGAATAAGATAATAATTATTAAGATCAAAACAATTTTCATTAATTATGTGATTGATACCTCTTATTATAATCATAAAGTTTGCCCAAAGAACACAAAATTTTATCCATAATATGCAAAAGCAGTGAGCTCTTCTAACCAGTTTGAAATTTACATAGTTAATTTTATTTATTTTTACTAGAAAATGTACTTTTCTAAGTCCATTAAGATAGAAACAAAGCCATAATAAATATTTTTCTCATCATGCATATTAATTTCTTAACAATATTCTCAGAAGATTCTTTCTTTTGTTTGAGAAGCATTGCATATCACTTCAAGTTCCTCTGGCTTGAATTTTCCCTGGATACATATAAGGCTTAATTCAAGGCTTGATGACTGCCAAACCAGCACTGACCTCTCAATAGGGGTGACATTAAAGTTATTTTTGTGGTTTGTGCTTTTGAAGAAAGTAACATGTAACTCTGAAGTTCCCATCCAGTGCATACTTTCATAGCTGTTTGTTCATCTTTTTCTTTTGTGTCAGTGACTTTTAGATGGGAAAAATTACCTTTAACTCTAAGCTTTGCTCTTTTAACACTAGCAGATTGTAATATATATTTTTTCATGGCATCTACTAACACATAAAGATGATGTTATTATGACACATAAGAAAGAAAAAAGAGAATGAGTGTGAGAGACAGGGCATTGGCTACTTTAAGGGATAAAATACTTACACAGTAGAATTTTTATAATAAAAACACTCTCTTGAGAGGAATGAATATTATTTTTTTCATAGGTATGATGTTCTATTTTATTTTATTTTTCTAAGGTTTGATGATATTCACTACTCTATGTAATATAATCTTACAAGGCAAAGGCAAAGTCTTGCCAACCACATTTCTCCTTGAATAATATAGCACTTAGTCTCTTGTACCATAAATGTCAGTAAGCACTGATTTATTAAAATGCATGCAGGTAAATGTGTTCATTCTTTCAGCATAAATTGCATAGTTGCTTAATTTTATTTACTACTGTAAAATACCTGTAACATCACTACAGATAGGGCAAGTAAATATTCAAATGCATACTTTTGATAGATTTCTCAAACAAACAAAAGGTGTATATCCATGACAACCAAGCACCAAGATCAATCAAGATTGAATAAGATACTTTTTAGCATTATGTTTATAAAAAAATCTGACTCATACTTACTGAGAACAAATTTATGAATGTGTAAATATAACTATATTTTGTGTTGCTGATTTTATGATTTACTTGATCAAAAGCGCTACAACATTCATCCATGAGAATGATACTGGCTAGAATATATTTCTTCTACACTTTAAGTTTTTGCTGGAATAAGTGAGAAGAGAAGAAACAAATTCCTTGACTAGATTGTCAGATAAAAAAGGGAAGCATTACAAAGCTCTTGACATATCATATTTCATACGTTAGTATGTAATGTTTGGAATAACCAATAAAAAAAAAATTAAAAAAAATAAAAAAGGGAAGCATTAAGTCCTTGTATTCATGCTTCCAAGAAGAGGAACTAGGGGGGAATAAATTTTCATTATATTAACTCTTTAAGAAAAATTCAAAATTTCTATGCCTTAGTTGTTCCTGCAATTCTCGTTTGTTTATTGTAAAATGTGCATTATATTTAGTTAGCTCAGTTTTATTGTAGAGAATTCTATGGTAATTTTGAATACTAATAATATCTATATATTCTCTTCTTCCACATTACTTCTTAGTAACTTCTTTTTTTGTTTGTATATCTTTATAATTGTAGAATTTCCTTAACTGTTAAGTACATATAGTACATATTATTTAATTCATGTTGAAATTTGGTGTAGACTATATGTATGAAGATCAGAAAATATTAACAAGGATTAAGACTACCAGAAGAACCTAAACTACTAGGAATCCCACTCTAATGATTTATATAAAATTATCTACCAGTTTATTCAGGCCTCCAAATGTGAAATATCATGAAAGACTGCCTTGCCTGCTTCATTTAAAGACATAGAGATTAACTCTCAAAAGGCTATGCAGCTAAATAAATTTATTTTCCTTTATAAAGCTAAATAACTCATTTTTTCTTTTTATTTTCCCTGCCCCAATACTCATGGCCCATGTTCAAATTAAAAAGAATCAATAATTTATGTATTTATCTCTAGGATCCAATACACATGTTCACATGGACACATGGTCAGCAATAAACATTAAAAATGTGAGAGATTTACATACCTGATAGAGCAAATCTTGATGTAACAGTATTTTTTTTAATAAAAGTGTCCTGTGATTTACTTATATTTTACATGCAGGACTATCTACTAATGCCTAGGATAATGGTGACTGACTAAATATAAATCTTTTTCCACATTCTCCCCAAAATGTTATACATATCAATGGGATAAACAAAAATAAAATCATACTCTTGTGATTTTCTTTATTTCAAATAGAATGAACACATCAGCCTAAAAATATCTGTAACTAGAGAGATAAACACAAAACACCAAGATTATAAATAGTTTGTGCTGTCAGTACATGAATGTAATGCATGAGGTGGTAAAATAGGGTGTATGAAAAACTGTACCATGGAAAAGAGGATCATGAAAATTCAAGGAAACTGTAAAATAAATGTAAAATAAATAAATCCAGTATATTTCAAGACTATAGAAAAAAACAGTGTAAATGTGCAGAATTTCAAGACATATGGTGGTCCTGAATCCCTTCTGAGGAATCCAGCAGAGAATGAATTGTATTCAACTAAGACACAAATGAAAAGACTTTTAGCAAGAGAGTGGTGAGTGAGCATTTCACATTTTTAACTATAGATTAACTGTAAATTAGAAACAATTTAAGCAAATTTTGAAGAAAGCATTTCTTATTCTGAGTCTAAAGGAAAAAAACATGTTAAAAGTCTTCAAGTTAACATGGTGTGTGTGTGTGTGTGTGTGTGTGTGTGTGTGTGTGTGTGTGTGTGTGTGTTTATAATAGTATTGGTACAGTGGTTCTGAAACTATATTCAGGGTATTATTTTATAAAATAATGATATACCTTGATGCTATTAGAAGCCAGAGTTCTTATTCTGGAAGAAAACAAATGCAAAGATGGAATGGCAAAAGTCAAAAAATTAATTTGTTGGGGTATATAGCAATAAGAATTGCTAGTACAAAGTCATGAATTTCAAATACCTAACTCTGTCTGTTTAAAGACAGAGAGGAAATCATGTCCTGGGGGAAGTGTAAAGAAAAGGTCTCCCTACAGCAGAATGTGGACCAACAGTTGTAGAACAAATGGGTAAAACAGAACATCGTTATTTCTCACACCTTAAAATTAGAATGGATCCAGGCAAGAGTGTTTAAGACATTCGAAAAGTAGAGAGTGAAAGTTTTACAAGGAACATATTTTTTATGATCCCAAGGTATATTCTACAAATTACTTCTTAATTATAAGTGGAACAGAGTACCTTCTGAGTGGATTCATCTCGTGGATATTACAAAGATCAGACCATTAATTATTATATCAAGTGCAGTATGATGTGATGATGCATTTAATAATCAACTGTATCAATTTTTGATAATTCTGAAGAATTATTAACAAGTAAAAGGAAAAAATCAATGGCAACTGTCTTAAGAAATTTAACAATGAAGGGAAGATGAGAGATTTGTAGCTAAAAGGAGATACAGAGTAGAAAGAAATATTTCTTAAATGTGGTAGATTTTGAGCATGTTGATATACTAAATGGGGAAAGCCATTAGTGTCCTGGTAAAAGTGTTCTTAAATACTAACGCTTATAGCCGGGTATAGTTAGCACAGGCCTATAATCCCAGCAAGCAGGAGTATTGCAAATCCAAAGCCAGCCTCAGCAAAGGCAAGGTGCTTAGCAGCTCAGTGAGACCCTGTCTCTAAATACAATACAAAATAGGGCTGGGGATGTGGCTCAGTGGTCAAGTGCCCCTGAGTTCAATCCCGGGTACTCTTCCCTCCAAAAACACTAAAGAGGTTGTTTTTAATCTTTCATTGTTTATTTCTCTCTCTCTCCCTCCCCGACCCCTGACACAAGCACACACACACCTACATACAATGAACATTCTCAAATTGCCAAGAGTTTAGTCTTTATTAAATCCCTGAATATTTAGCAATAACAGCAATGATGGAAATATTATTAATGGAATCTCAAGCATCCTTGGAGGAATTAGCACTTTTGATGCTGAAGGAAAAATGGGTTAAAAAGGAAAAAAAATAATATATATATATGTATAAATGGAACTGTATTTATGGTTATTATCAAAGGAAACAATGTAACTTCACTAAAATCCTAGATTATCTCAAAAATAAGAGGCTACATGTTTCAGTGAGATAAAAGAAACACAGTTTAGATTAGGTCTATGAGGAAAAGATAAATATCACAAAAATATAATAAGATAAAAGAAAAAAAGAGTAAATACTATCATTAGAAATGTTATTCAATCCAACAGCAGAGATTATACTCAATGATACTTTCTTCAACAATATTCAGCACTTGTATTGAGGAGAAAAGTTCAATAGTTGTTTGGTCCAGAGTTAGAGGTCTACAGGGCACATAGGATGGAAGCACATGGTCTTAGTAGAGTCAGAGGCAATAATGCATATTTTATTTAGGAGAGGACCATGGTGCCAATGTTGAATAGTAAAGCAGGGAATGAAATAAGCATGGGGTGGTATTATTTTGGACAATAGTATTCACAAAATGAAGGTAGCCTGAGTAAATGGATATCTGTCCAGTCTGCTTCTTGTTTCAGTACAGGAATTTCTTGGCATACATCTAAGGCCTTGACTTGTCCCCACCATAATAAATTCCATCTCTTTTTATTTCCTAAAGCACTTTGTTTATGCAAGTATTCACTTTCTGTTATTAGTCAAACTCACCCTCTTCCTGGAAACATATATAGGTATACAAAATGCTTTTTTTGTGTCCATTACTTCTCAATCCCTTATACTCACATCTTCCAGCTACAGTCCCCTTTCTCTGCTGTCCTTGATGTGGAAAAACACTGAATACTTGTCTATATACAGACAGCTTTGACTTCCTAGCCATGTCTTTTTTGATTTATGTTTTTAATTTTCAGCAAATATTTATTTTGTTTGTACTATACGCCAGTGACTAATTCATACTCTAGAAGTGCAGAAGTAAACCAAATAGATTACATCTATGATCTTTTGAAGTTTATATTTCAGTTGGGATTGAGGGAGAGGAAAAAAAATGAACAAATAAATATTTGGAGATAGTTGATGCTTCTCTGAATTATAATTATGTAACAAGCATTCAATGAAGAGTTAAAAGATGAACTAAAATTCAGAGAGGAAACAAATATTTCTTATTAATGCTAGACATTGGTTAATAATGATACTGTCTTATATTAATGAAAAAGCCAAACAAAAGTTGTATGCTATGTATGTGGAGCTTCCCTACAAATAAAAACTGAAATTCTGTGTACTATAATGATAACCAATTTTGTTCTATTTGAAAATAAGTAATATTCTCAAGAGATTTTTAAGATGCATGTATGTATAAATAAAAATAGCAAAACAAGGTACTTGAACATCTATCATTTGTAGAGAAAAATGGAACCTTGTTAGTGTCAGAAAACTGTGACAATGCTTTTTCATGATTTTTTTTTTTCCCTGCAGGAAGGGCTATATTATGGTGGAGCTCAAGTCAAAATGAAAATTTCGGGCCCCTTGTTCAAAAGGTATTGTAAATTTCCAGTTGCTAATGGCATATCATTAAACCAAATGCAGTGTCTTCTGAAGGCAGAAGTTGTGAAACGGCACAGGTCGCTTCCCCAGATGAACTGAGTGTTCCTTCCTCCACCCCAGAGGCAATGCTTGCTTTCCCTGCATTGATAATAATCATTCCTTCACTTGCTTTACAAGTGTACTATCATCCATGTTGGGTTAAATCATATAAAGTTGTTTATTTTTATAGGTCACTTAATATTTTTTAGTGTACTCTGCTTCCGAAGTTTACCCAAATAAAATCTCACCATATTAATAGTTCTGACTTGTTCTGTATGCTTCACCATTTTACTTGTGATACCAGTTGCAGGATTGTTATGTACAACCTTTGTCATGAAAGGTGTGGATGTTGCCAAATGTTTTTATTTTCTGAATCTAATAAACTAATTTTCATTCTTCATTCACTTAATGTGGTGTGTAGCACTGATTGACCCATATATATGCTAATATATCCATATATATATATATATATATATACACACACACACACACACACATATATATATATATATATATATATATATATATATCCCAGAGATAAATATTACTTGATTGTTGTATATAATCTTTTTAGAGTTCTGTTGGATTCTATTTTTTTTTTGAGCATTACTGTATCTGCATTCACATGGATCTCAACGTGTAATTTTTATTTGTAGTATTTTTTTTTAATTTGAAATCAGGATAAAGTGGACATCACAAAATAAGTTTGGAAGTGCTTTAAAAGGGTTTTCAGTAATTCTCTTTAAATGTTTGGTGGGATTCAAAAGAAAAGTTGTCTGGCTCAGGGCTTTTCATTATTAAGAGAATTGTAGTTACTGATTGAATTTCAGTTTCTTCATTCATTGAGATATTCATATTTTCTATTTCTTCATCATTCAGTCTTAGTAGGATATACATTTACAGGAATTTATTTTTATTCATGGCTATCAAATATGTTAGCACATAGATATTGGTATCATTCTCTTATAATTTTTTATATTTCTTTTGTATCCATCACAGCATCTCAGATTTCATTTCTAATATTATTAATTTGAGTGTTTTTTAATCTAACTAAAGCATTATTAACTTTGTAAATCTTTACAAAGAATTTATTTTTATTTTATTTCATTTTTTCTAGTCTTCATGTAAATCTTCTACTAGATTTGTACTTAGTTTATTCGTTCTTTTATGAGGTGTAGTGTTATATCATTCCTTGGAGATTGTTCTTTTTTTTTTTTAAAGAGAGAGTGAGAGAGGAGAGAGAGAGAGAGAATTTTTTAATATTTATTTTTTAGTTCTCGGCGGACACACATCTTTGTTGGTATGTGGTGCTGAGGATCGAACCTGGTCCGCACGCATGCCAGGCGAGCGCGCTACCGCTTGAGCCACATCCCCAGCCCCCGAGATTGTTCTTAATATAGAAATTTATTGCTAAAGATTTTCCTCTCATTACTACTTTTGCTGCATCCATAAGTTTTACTATGTTGTGTTTTCATTTTTATTTTTCCTGAAAATATTTTTTCATTGTCATCAATTTTTTCTTTGATTTGTTGGTTATTAGGGAATATGAAATCTAATTTTTATAAATTTTCAAATTTTCCAAATTGTTTCTGTTATTTACTTCTAGTTTCTGTTTTAATTGGAAAAGATAATTGATGTAATTTTAAAACATATTAAGACACCTTATGGCCCAATATGTGATATATTGTGGCAATTGTTTCATGAATGCTTGAGAAAAAATATGTATTTCACTGCTATGGGTGCAATGTTCTAGATATGTTTGTTACATCAATTGTGCTTATATTATTGTTCAGATCTACTGCATACTCATTGATATTCTGTCTGATCAACTCATTCTTGAAAATCTATTATTGAAGTTCTTTACACTCATTGTATTTCTTGGGTATTTCTCCTTTCAGGTCTGTTGATATCTGCTCTCTCTATATAGGTTCTCTGATATGATATATATGTACATATTGTACACACATGCACACATACATGTAAACATATATATGTAATTATATATTCCTGATGAATTTGATGAATTTATTTCTTATATACTTATGTACTGGCTTTCTTGGTTTTTTCTGTAATTTTATTTTTTATTTAAAATCTATTTTGGTTAATATAAGTACTGATATCCTTTCACTTTTTGGGTTATTATTTGCATAGACTGTCTTTTTCATTTTCTATCCCTCTATTTTCAGCCTTTGTGTATCCTATTGATCATCTATATGTCAGGCCAGAAATAAATCACTTTTTATGAAATAGAAAATTAGAAAATTGGATGGCGGTTTCCAGATTTGGGGTGGAGGGGAAATTATTGCTTAACAGGTATAAATTTTCAGTTACATTGGATGATTAACTTCCAGAGAGTTTCTGTACAACATAGTAGCTCCAGTTCCTATACAAGAGTGGGTTAATAGTATTAATAATACCATATTGTATACTCTCAAATATACTAAAAAGAAAAATTTCATTTTAGCTATTCTTAATACACACATGCATACACAGAGACAGGAGAGAGAGTCAAAAAAATAGACATCCTTAGTATGTCAATTATTTTGATGGTATCATGAGTATTTGCCTATGTTTAAACTCAACAAAATGTATATGTGTGCATTTTGAAATATCAATTATAACAATTTATTGCATATAATATAAAGTATGCATATTGCATATAAAGTATCATGCAAACCTACCTCATTTTTAAGATGTTGTAGACTTTTTTGGTCCTTTATATTTCTAAATATATCTTATAATCCAATTTTAAATTTTGCATAGAATTATTAGCATTTCATTGGATTTGCCATGCACCTGTGTATCTATGTAGAGGCAACTGACATGTTTAAATATTTACTCTTCCCAGTCATGAACAGAAGAGAGATTACTGTTAATTTAGATTTTATTTAATATTTTTCAATAACTTCTAGATTTTCTCTATACAAGTGTTATACATATCTTTTTAGAATTTTCTTATTGGATTCATACTTTTATGTGGTTAAAAATGACTTTTTAAATAAAATTTTATTTTAGTTCTCTTCATTACTGATGTAAATCAAAATAGCAGACTTTCTTGACTGATCATTTACAAATAAACTTATAATTTATCACATAAATATTAACATATTATAAATTTTATTATGCAATTATACTACAATCAAATAAACTCAGTCATTTCCTTTGATCTCAATCTTAATTTTTAAAATGCATTTTTATTTACTATGTTTCAGGATGAATATTTCATTACTTACATAAAAGTAAAATTTTTACTTTGGTGACTGTAACTTATTTATAAATAGACCCTCATTATCTGTATTAATGATTTTGGCCACAAATATATATTTCAGGCAACATTAATACATTGTAATAAAAACTACTTAAAACTTAGGAATTGCTTATTTGAATCATTTATTTAATATTTCCAGGTGACCAATGACTATGAGTAACTGAAATCGTGAAGGACACAGCTGTGGACAAGGGAAAATTACTATAGTTAGACAATTAGTTTTGTTTTTTATTCTGGCAATATCGCTCTTGATTCATTTAGATCATTTTTATGTAAGATAACTATTGATATGTTAGAACACTAATCAGCTTGTTCTCTGATACTTTTCTTAGCTTTTGTTTTTTCTATCTTATGTGTTACACATATATTTTAAAACAATTTTGGCTTATCCACATGTTTTTAACAGATTTATTGACACATGATGGATAAACTAGAATGGTACATATTTAAAGCATCCCAATTTAAAGAGTTTGGACATATGCAAACACCATGACACTGAAAACACAATAAAAATAATAGATATCCAGTGACTCTCAATGTTTCTGGTCTCTTTTCTTCATGGTAAGAATGATTAATATAATATCCAATCTTTAATGTACATAATACTATATTGTTAACCATAAGCACTGTGTTTTATAGTGGATCTCTACAAATTATTCATTTAGAACATCAGAAACACATTGAACAACTCTCCATTTCCCCTCCTCACAGTCCTTTCACTGATACATAGAATAGCATATGCTTTCACCTTCTATGAGTCTATATATTTTGAAAGCTTCTTATAATTGGACTCATGAAGTATTGTTTTCTTTTGTGCTTCTATCTGTAGCGTTTTGATAGGAACTCTTTGTATTGATTATTCAGTGATTGCTCTACATTAAGTGTACATACCCTATCACCATACACTAGTGCTAACGTTTTGTCAGTTCAAGTATGATATTCTTACCTCTTTTTAGGTCCCCCAATCTCCCCCAGTCATAATTGTCTTCAATATTTCATCTACATAATTAGAAAACTACCTTGGAAAAATACAGTTTTTACTTCAATTATCAATTTCTCAAGCAGAGAAATATCTTCCTTGTATATTTGCTTTTCCTCCTATTTCTTTATTCCTATGGTTTCAAGATTTCTTCTACTCTTTCTCTTCTGCTTAGGAAAATGATTCTGGCCATCCTTTTAGAGTAGATCTGCTAACAACAAATTTTCTTGCTTCATTAATCACATCATGTATTGATTCTGCTTCTTTCCTGGTGGGTATTTTCAATGGATATAGAATTCTAGGTTGACAGTTCTTCTCTTTAGCTCGTGAAAGATACTGTGCCCTTCCTTCTGTCTGCTATGGTTTCTGATGAGAAGTCACTGTGAGTTATGCCTTTCTTTTTTCTCTCAGACTGTTTTCAAGATCTTTCTACATAGTTAGAAGTTTGATAATGGTGTGCTTTGGCATGCATTTCTGTAGGTTGTTTTCTGTTTGCGAATCAAGTCACATTTTTCAATTTGTAGGTAGACTTTTACCAAATTTGGGGACCATTCAACTATTGTTTTCATGAATACCTTTTCAGCAACATCTACCCCCACCCTTCACATCATCTCCTTTGCTTTGGGAACTCTGATGAAGAAAAGTTAGACCTCTTATTATGGACTCCATGTGTTCCAAATTTTGTGCATTTATTTATTCAGTCTTTTTTCTCTGTGTTGTTTAGGGAAGTGGTAATCTTGGCATTGACATCTGTTGACTAACTTTTCTTACTAAACTTGAGATTCTTTTGATTTTGTTATGATGAGTGATTTATATTGAAGTCTGAGACTTCATAAAAATATAAATCCATTTTAGCACGACTCCTCTAACACAACTTTGGTAAGGTAAGGGTCACTGCTTCATTACTGCTAGTAGGCCAAGCTCCAAATTTGGCATACATTGACAATAGGTGGCAGTAGTCTCCTTACCAATAGGTGGGAATGACAGTTCTGATTTGCCCTTAGGAATCTCCTGATGTCATGTCCACAGGGAGAAAGGTTACCCCATTACTGCCAATTGGTGGTGGAATTCCAGATTTTTTAAGATGTTTCTACTGACACCAGAGAGACTAGTGTCCATATCACCTCTCAGCAGGGATAGAAGTCCTGGTTCTTCCCTCAGCCTTGCCTCACATTACACAGGCTGGAATTTAGGGGCTTTCATCTTGATGGACAAGGGTAGATATCTAAGCTTGTCTTTTGACCTTTGCTGAGGCCGTTTTAAATTGGGTCACAGTTTTCTTGGGGATACTTGGCTAGATTAGAGCACTTATTATCAAAATATTTTCTGCCTTGCTATGCTGGCCCTTTGATTAACACAGATTTTCTTCTGTCTTTTTATTGCCAGGATTTGTTTACATTTCCACTTTGCCTACTTATCCAACGCCAAATCTGGACATGTGGAAATGAACTTTCAGAGAACTCACTGCTATTTCTTGTTTCCTGAGGTTTCCTACCTAATCTTCCTTCATCTCTCCACCTTTCTAAGTCTCAGAACTGCATACAATTTTAGTTATAAGGAAAAGAATGCCTGTCTGTCTTTTGAAAATCCTAGAGTCCATGTTTTCTAACCAGCATTTTCCCTGCTTCTTAGTGCACATTAAACGCTTGTCTAATGTCTGATAACATAAGAATCTCCTAAATCTCACTACCTACATGTGCAAATTGCCATGGAAATATTTATAGCCCAGGATTTCTGTGACTAGTAAATTATATATAGTGAAGAAAGATTTTTGCATAGTTCTTGGTGTTTAATAAGTATTCAATATACTTTAGTTATGCTAATAGGAGCAGAACTTCAAAAGATTTCAGCAGAAAAAAATCTGGTAAGAAGAATAAGATAAAGATTAATATCATGAATAACAGTAAAATGAAATTAATATTAAACTTTAATAAAGATCCATAGTGTTTTGAATACAAATTATGTTCCAGAGATTTTATAAGAGTTTAATGTTTAATTCTAAATATCATCTTACAGTGACATAATATTATCATGCCATTTAATGGGTGAGAAATCTCAGGAAAAGAAAGTCCCATTACCCAGCATACATAAAAGTAATATGTAAACAGGATTTTTAACTCTGTCCAAGCAAACACATACTAGAGTCTGTTCCTTTTCTAATCTGAAATATCTGAAAATTTCCATGCTGATATATTCAAATTTATGTCATGGAAAGTATATGCAATATGACTTTTTGACTCATTTGAACAAAATAATTTAGAGATTTTAATATTATTTAAAGATAATTATGAATATGCAATCCACCCCCATGCTATAGTTTTTATCTCAGCTACAGAACAGGAGAATAAAATGAATTATTTTCACACTAGAAAAATAACTAAAAATAATGGTTTCATGTTTAGAAAAAGATTTGAATACTAGAAAGAGTAATAATTCTAATACAAATTAGACAATGCAGCAGTATCTTGCAAAAAAAAATAAAAACTGAAATCACCATCACTCTAGATATCAAGAATAAAGCAATTTAACAGCACTAATGCATTGTTACTTTATAAATCTCTCCCTCCATCATCATGCTAAAACTCAGAGAAATGAGTCTAGAAGTGTCCTGTGACTATAATCCTATTCAACTGTGGAGTATGCAATTCTGGATATTGAGGTTGCCTTCATCTGCAAAGTAAAATGATTAGTGTCATAAACTTATTCCATTTGTTCACTTGCTTTTTTAAGGGATTAGAGTAGGAAGGTGTAGAATAGAAAAGTTTAGGCATAGGTGTAGTAGGAAGGGAACATGTAGAATGTGTTCAATTTTACAGAAAATATGTGTGTCCAGTCAATAACAAAAGTCAGGTTTTCTGATTTAGAAAATTGCTTATAAGGTGTGATCTAGAAATTTGCTTAACATGCCAATTTTTAGCCTCATTTCAAATCTACATCAAAATTCTAAAGGCAGAGTCCAGAGATCTGTGCTTTAACAATCCCTCCACAAACCTCTTGTAAATGCTAAAGCTTGAAGACCACTTGTGTAGAAGCCACACACCAGCCTCTCGCTGACTTCATTCCTCTCAGCTGATTCTGCTAACTTCTACATGTCAATCAGTGCAATGGAATTATAAAACCAGTCTCAGCAAGAACAGAAACATAAGAGGCAAGCCCTGCAATACATTTTATTGTTTGAAGCTGAAATATGATTTCATTCCAGGAACACTGGACTCCATCTTTCCCATTAACTTAGATCCTGTCAGTGACCCCTACCACCTTACTCATTTCCTTGATTTTGTCAAACTGTTTGGATACATTTGTTTTCTCCATTAACAATTAATCTTCCTTTGAAGTTCAATTCTTTCTTGAAACACTATTCCTTCCTTGAATCTCAGACTGATTGACTAATACTTTGGTTGATAATTTGTCCAGATTCAATCAAGCTTGAAATTTGGGTATATTGCTTTTTTGTTGTTGATATTCCACTCTACTTCAGTGACTGAGATTATGGAAATAAATAAATATTCAAATTTACTATTTTTGTAGAGTATACAACAAATATTAACATAACATTAATTATGAATGTTCACAATGGAGAAGTTTATGAAATCGTAGCTTATAATAGGATAATATATTTCAGATTGGAAATTCACAAAGGACTACCCTGATAAAATTAATTTTCAGTATCCTAGAGTAGGATGAACATGAAAGAGGTAGATACAAGACATTACGGGCAGAATATGGAATATGTGTAAAGATCCTAAGGAACCCAAGTTATTCAAGCATCTGAAAGAAGTGTAGTTGGCCAAAATTAATGTGGGTATTAGGAATGGGAGGATATATATTTCTATGGTTTTTGGCCAGAGAGTTAGAGACTAAGGGCCTTGCAATCCAGGTAAATGATATTAAACTAAATGACAAAGACAATACAAAAAAAAATGTGATTAAAGATGAGTAGCATGAGGACATTACCCATCAAGAAGTATTGCTCAGAAGACTGTAGATAATGAATTTCAGGAGAACAAAGCAGATGTCTGGAAAAAGACAGAAGGGTACTGAGGTCACTTGAGGAAGAGATGATAATGCCTTGAAATAGATTCCTCATTGAAATTTTGCAGTGGATTTGCAAAATGACCTTACCAGGGACAATCAAATATAAACCTGGAAAATACTATTTATATTGGTAATCCTGGTATATTACTCTTAATTTCAGTATTGCTACAATCAATTTAGTTCTGGAAGTATTTTTCAAATATTTTAGAGCATTTGAAGTTTTAAAAAATATTCTCTAGGTACCTCATTGATTTTTCTCCAAAATATATCAAAAGGATTATTCTTGAGAAAGAGTTAAAAATCTTAACAAGTGCCAGTTTCATCATAATTGGTACCCATTAGTAACATTCTCAATATTGCACACAGTGCTGTTTTGGACTTGAAATAAAAATTTTACTTTCTTTAAGTTTACTTTCTTTAAAATGCTGAATGTATCACCATGATGCTGAACAAAAGCACTTGAAATAGCAAGTAATTTGTTATAATTCTTAATATTATTAATTTTTAAAAAGTTTTATTTCTTAATTCACAAATTACAAGTACATCTTTTCCTTGACAGCTTAAAACACTTTAGGAAACATTTTTATCATATCTGGTGTTCATTTATTTAGAGAACACTGATAAGTAAACATAGTGGTCACGGTTTTTACTTTTACCATTAATTACATTAAAATTTAATCAAGATCATGAAATATGTTTTTTTTCCTACTAGTTGCATTCTGGATCAACTTTGATATATGTATCAATAATCATTATTGCTGCTATATGAATGGTATTTCATGTGCATTGATGCCTATGCATTTCTTGTATTCTACTCACAAAAACAATCACCAACTGATAAAAATATCTTCATTTCTTACCTTATTTTTGATATTAAATTGAAAAACAAAAGGCAGTATCAGCTTTGAAATGTAGAGAACTTTAAAAAGTATGGCTTCCACACTTAGAAAGTAGATGGACAGACTACAATTGAATATTTCCCATGGTAAATATTTCCCATGGCACTGAGGTTTCAGAGAATGTAAATAAACTAAAACCTGGAGAGAAATAAATATTTTCCACAAGAAAGAGGACTAGAACCACTGGAAGATTTTCTTATCTGGAGCAGCAATCACAAAACACTCGTCTATAAATTACTAAGAAAATTCAGTTAGGAATGTTAAGAATTGGCTTAAAGTTCAGTGTGGGCTAGCATGAGTGTGGAAATCTTGCTACTGGAAGGCAGGGATCCATGCTCCCTTTCATGCTTTTCCATAAAGAAACTCATAAGGTTTCATGGGCTCACGGGGAAGCAAAGAAAGAACCAGGCATAGTTTTCTTTCTGCTGCTGACTGAGAAACGGAGAACAGAAGTCAAACTGTATTCATGACCATTTTCCTAACTTCACTAGAGAAGAAAATCTGTAATCTGTACTAGAGGAGCCCTGCTCTCCAACAAACAAAAACAAAATATTTGAACATATAACCTGAAAGCCACTGGTAGCAACATAACATAGGTTGGGGAAGGGAACATGATAAAAGAAAAATCTCTACCTTTTTTTTTTTTTTTCCAGTAAAGGAAATGAACCCAGGGTCTTGTGCATGCTAGGCAAGCATTCAGGCACTGAGCTACATTCTTGCCCTGAAAAATCTCTACTTTGTGTGAAAAATAGTAACACATGCCACCATAACATCTATAAGAGGACAGGAAGTTTGTGAAGACTACAACTATGGGTTCATATCTACAATGCCTTCCACAAACCATGGCTTAATCAAAAGATGCCATCACCCACTTCCACACACATTCACATACACACACACACACACACACACACACACACACACCATCAATAAAATAAAAAGCATTAGGTAAAACTAAAACTCAAATACAAAGTTACAATAGACTACTCTTTCTGGGAGCAGCACAGGGTAGATACAAAATCTCATGGGTACCATACTCACTAAAGCATTTTGAGGTCTCTGGTCATGAGTCAAACAACAAACTTCAACCCATCCAAAACTCCCCATTAGATGCAAATAAACCTATATACTAAAGACCGAACAAGAGTAAAGATGTAGTCATCTGCAAGCATAAATTATTATTTTTTATTACCTACCTTATATAAGTATCGTGTTCAAAGAACAATATATAAAATTTTGAGATGCAAAAAGCACACTATGAAGAGTCAGTCCTCAGACCAGATGTAGATATGATACATATGTATCCTGTTGCTATCAGACAATGACATAAAATCACGACCATATATATATTAAAAACTCTAGAAGACAAAATTGACAATACGATTCAGCAGATCAGTAATTTCAGCAGAGAGGGAAACCATAACAATCATCTAGAAATGATAAAAGTTTAAAATTCAGCAATAGAAACAACGAACATCTTCAACAGGCTTATCAGTAGACTTAGACAAGGAAACAATCAGTACATATAAAGGTAGTTAATAAATGTTACACAACCAAAGTGTAAAAGTAAAAAAGAGTAAAAATGCACAAAAAGCAAACACAACCAGAACAGAATATTCAAGAGTTGTGGACAACTCAGGATTAAAAAGAGAGAAATAATAGATAAAATC
Organism: Ictidomys tridecemlineatus; assembly: GCF_052094955.1. Classification (NCBI taxonomy): domain Eukaryota; kingdom Metazoa; phylum Chordata; class Mammalia; order Rodentia; family Sciuridae; genus Ictidomys; species Ictidomys tridecemlineatus. The sequence goes on from NC_135487.1 coordinate 58,003,706, forward strand.
AATAAAACCATAATCCAATCATTTGAAAAGTTTCATAAAATTGATGTACTTCTACTTTAGTCAGGCTAACTCAGAAAACAAAATAATAAGAAGAAACACATTGCCAATGGCAAGAAAGAAAGAAGGGAATTCATTACTGATCTCACAAGCATTGAAAGTATAGTAAAATGATAATATGGTAACTCTAGGTTAATGAAATTAGTACTTTACATGAAAGGCAGAATTAAAAAAAATAATTTAAGGAAAAATATTGGAATAAATGTCTTCTATAAATATGAAATTTGAGGACTCTAGGACTAAATAAAATTCACAGGTGAATTTTATCCAATATTTCTTTTTTTAATTTGTTTTAATTAGTTATACATGACAGTACACTGATCTTAACATATCATACATTTGAATCAGATGAGGTATAATTTCTCACTTTTCTGAGTGTACAGGTTGCAGAATCATATTGGTCATGCAGTCACGTATATACATACAGCAATAATAATGTCTATTTTATTCTGCTGTCCTTCCCTTCCCCCCACTTCCCCTCCCCTCCCCTCCCATCACTTCTCTCTACCCAATCTAATGTGACACACTTCTTTTTTTCCCACTTACATCCTCATACATGTATTCTGAATAATGATGAGAGTCTTCTTCCATCTTCTGTGCAAATCCCCTTCTTCCTCCCTTTCCCTCCCACCTCTCTTCCCTATTTAGTTCATCCAATATTTTAATAAGAAATATTGATTCTACATATCTGTCTTTATAATATAGATGAGAAAAAATACTCACCAATTTTCTTTATGATGTCAGACTTACCCTAATTTCAAAATCAGGCAAAAATAAGAAAATATAAAACTATAGCTCACGAACATATACACAAAAATCCTTAACAAAATATTATTTAGTGAATCGAATTCAACAAACTATTTAAAAATGGATTAAAAAGTGCAATTAAGTGGGGTTCAGCACAGAAAAACAAAGCTGGTTTATCAATTGATGTTAAATTATGTGTTATGGAGTGAATTGTATACCCCAAAAATTTATATATTGAGGGCCTAATGTGAATGTATTTGGAAATAAGAACGTAAGTGAATATTAAGATTAAATGAGATCGTAAGCTACAATCTTAGTCTAGTGCTCTTATGACAAATGGAGAAGATACTGGGGTTACACAGAGCAAAGGCTACTTGAGGATACAGAAAGAAGACAGCTACCTGCTAAACCAGGGAGAGATCTCAGGAGAAGCCATGCCTGTTGACACCTGGTATTGGTCTTCCAACCACTAGGACTGTAAGATAATAAATTTCTGTTTTTCAATAGTCTTTTATCTGTTTTGCTGTAACCATTCTAGTAAAATAATGTATCATGTAATTCATCAAATTAGCAGACTAAATTAAACATCAGCACCAAAAAAAAAAGAAGAATGAATGGTCATTTCAGTATAGACTGCAAAAAGATGCACAAAATTTCCCATTATTCATGACAAAAATATAAATTCCTACAAAGATAAGAAAGAAAGGGAACTTCTTTCTCCTAGTCAGGATCATCTATTGAATCTTAGAGCTTATACTACATTTAATGGTAATATACCATATATTTCCCTTCAAGCTAAAGATGTTCTCTTATTACTTCTATTCAAAATTACATTGGGAATTCTGGCTAAAAAAAAATAAGCCAAGGTAAAAATACAGACAATATAGATATAAACTTGAGTCTAAGATTTTTTATTTTTTTATTTTATTTTTATTTTTTATTGGTTGCTTAAGACAATACAATGATCTTGACATATAATACATTTGATTCAAATGGGGTATGAATTCTTATTTTTCCACATGTACAGATTGCAGGATCACATTGGTTATACAGCCACATTTATATATACGGCAATACTAGCATCTGTTGTATTCTGCTGCCCTTCATATCCCCCTCTCCCCTCCCCTCCCCTCCATAATCAAAACAATTCTGACAAAAAAATATATCTGGATGGTTCACATTTTCTGAGACATTTTATATAGCTGAAGCATAATATTACAGTCTGGGTGAAAAATGTAGATATGGACATCAGTATAGGAGAATACAGAGTCCAGAAATAGATTCACAAAAACACAGGCAATTAATTTTAACAAAGATGCAAAGACCATTTGAAGGACAAAGGACAGAATTTTCAACAAATGATGTGGAACAACTAACTTCATATGCACAGTAACTAACTTGAACATGTCTCACATTTTATACTAATGATATTCAAACTAAATCATGATCCTCAATGTGAAATGTAAACCTATACAACTTCAGAAAAATGTAGGAGAAAACATGTATGACCTTGGATTTCAGGATTCAAATGCATAACAGAAAACTCATGATCCTTAAAAGAATTATGGATCACTTTTATTATATTTAAACTTTTGCTTTGCAAAATAATCTATTAAGAGAATAAAATTACAAATTTTAGATGAGGAGAAAAGTATTCGTCAATCATATATAAAGGGTTTACATCAAAATTAAGAATATTTTTAACTCAGCAATGAGAAAGCAAATCATAATCGTTCCTAAGGAAAACCACATTAAAGCCACATGTTAAACACAAAACACATTAGAATGACTAAAATATAGGAAAAAAACCTGTTACTATGAAGTGTTAAAAAGAATGCAATAGAAAACATTAGGAATTCCTATTTATTGGTAATAGGAATGCAAAATAACAAAGGCACTTTAAAAAACAGATTTGAAGTCTCTTATATTTTTAAACATACAGTAAAAAACAAAAAACAAAAACAAAAAACAGTGATTCCAGTACTGGACATTCATTCAAGTAAATCAAAATTTTCTGTTAACAAAAGACATACATATGAAAATTTATAGAGACTTTATTGATATTGACCAAAGACTAAGATTTGAAAGATGGCCCTTCAACAGTTGAATGAGTAAACAACAATATAGTCATGAAATGTATCACTATTCAGACCTGAGAAAGTGGTCTAATAGTTCAAATTAATTCACAATGTATTTTGTTACTTGAAAAAAGCCAAACTCAAAAGGCTGAATATCCTATGATTCCATTAAAATAAAATTCTGAGAAAGATGAAACAGTGAGTTAGAAGACTAATCAATCATTATAGAGGTTACCAGGCACATCATTAGTAGAGGAGCCCCATATGATAATTTTTTGATAATAGAACTATTCAATATGATACTTCAGTTCTGCATAAATGATTATGAGCATTTTCAAAATCAAGAGAACTGTAATACCCATGGAATAAGTGTTATGCAAATTATAAGAAAATCAAAAAAGGATATCCATACAACTATGAAATTTAAACAGTAACATAAACTAGTTCTGTAACAAATATATCCACAATTCTAATAAAATCTGATTAAAGTATATAATTTAGTACTCTTTGAAGAGGAGAATCTGACCTAAATAACTCAAAAACAGCATTTTGACCAGACAACTAAGGCTAAAGATAAAAGAATAATAAACAAACAAAACTCAAATCAACTATATAATAACTCTGTAGTTGGTAAACTTGTTACTCACAGGGCTTTATTTAGCAATTCTGAAATTAATTTGCATGTATGCAAACAGTTAATTGCTGGTGTTAGAAACTTTCTCATTGTCAGAGAAAAAAAGTTACTTTTAAATATATAAATAAGCAAAGAGGAAGATGTAAACAAACCCAGTGATGATGGATTGAAGTAGAATATGCTGGTTTGAAATCATGTATATTTTAATATGCATGCAGATAAATACAGAAATATGAATAAGTGTGTGATATATATTAGCTTGCATACATGTATTTACTATCTCTGTCTATAGAGAAGGACTTGAAAGTGTGACTCCACAAGTGAAAAAAGTACTATTAGTACCAAGATCTTAAATTCTAAATTCCAAACTCCAATTAATGAATCTTATGACTGATACTAAGTCTGTGTTTGAGAAAATACAAGACGAGCCTAGAAACTGTAGTACTAAGAATAAGGGAGTACTAGAAAAATGAGTCTCTGTTATATATTAAGAACAACTTCCAATAGGGCCAGCACAAAACAACTCCCAATCTCCAAAGCTAGAAATTTTAATAGTAAAATAAATCATTATAATGTTGTATTATAGACTGTCCCAAAATCTCAATGACTTGACTTAATTTTTCCACTTTATGATGGTGCAAAAGTGACAGGCATTTAGTAAAAATCTTACTTTGAATTTGAATTTTGAACATTTCTGGAGCTACAAAAATGGTTAGGATACTCTCTTGAAATGATGGGCAGTGGCAGCAACTGTAGTCATGAGAATAAACCAGAATACTCTGCAGTGTACTATGTTGCTAAGCTATGATGTTCAGTCAGTTAGGTGTATGAAATGTATTTTCAACTTAAAATGAGTTTATATCTTCCACATTGTAGATTGAGAATCATCAATATTATTCAAAGAATAAAATACATATCCACCAATGTACACTGATAAAAACAAATGATTGATAAAAAATGTGAAGGTAAATAAACAAATTTTCTCTTTACGTGAATTCCAAATAAGAAGAAAGGGAAATAGATTACCATTTGGACACCAATCCATTGCTGCTGACAGGATCTAAGAAAAAATACCATGATCAACAGGTCAATATTAAGGAGAAAAAATAATTCCACTACCTCACAGTATTTCTAACATATAAATTTTTATTTGCTCATATTTTGTAACAGATGACAATAAATAATTTGATGTATCTCTGTCTCCAAGAAGGAACTTTATTCTCTCTTGAATAAAGTATAAAATGAATGACTTAATTCTAACATATAGATAGGGAAAGGGATAATTAATTATTTGATAGTGAAGAATCCTGGCAGAAAAACACCTAAGTTATACAGTCAAGGTGCAACTGATCACCTTGACCAAGTATGTTGACATCCTATACTCCCATGTGATGCAATAAGAAGAAAATTCGTAGTAATCCCCTTCAAAATCGCAGCTTGACAATCAGAAAGAATCAAACAGACCCAAACTAAGGGGCAGCCTAAAAAAATATCCTATCAGTAATTTCCAAAAATGTCAATTTATGAAAGATAAGTTGTTATGATTTAGATTAGGCATCTCCCAGAAGCCCATGTGTGAAACAATGCAAGAAAGTTTAAAGGTGAAATGATTGGATTATGAGAGTCTTATCTCATCAATGGATTAATCCCCTGCTGAGAATTAACTCAGTGGTAACTGTAGGCAGGTAGGGTGTGGCTGGAGGAGGTGGGTCTTTGGGGGCATGCCTTTAGGGTTTATATTTTGCCCTTGCTGAACACAGCTCTCTCTCTTTCTGGTTCCTGGTGCCATGTCACCAGCTGCTTTCCTCTGCCACACACTTCTGCCATGGTGTTCCACCTCACTTCAAGTCTGGGAGAATGAAAGTGACAGTCCATAAATGGAGATCTCTGAAACAGTGATCCCCAAAGTAAACTTCTCATCTTCTAATTGTTCTTGTCAGATCTGTTCATCATGGCAGTGAAAAAGCTGACTAAAACACAAATAAAACCGGAAATTTTTACAGATACAAAGAAAAATTAGGAGAAAAGAGGACTAAATGCACTGTGGTATTCTGGATTACATACGTACACATGAAGGGGTCATTAGTGGAAAAAAATATTGAAACCTGAATAAAATATAGAATTCATAAATAGTATTTGTAATATCGAATATATTTTAGGATATTTGGTTACAAATATTATTATATAAATGCAATAATATAATATTATTTCCTAGTTTTGATAAATGTATCATAGTTATGTAAAATGGATGCTGTGGAAAGATGGAACTCTTTATATAATTTTTATAAATTCTTAAAAGTTATTTCAAAGATAAAGGTTTAAAAATAACTTATTGAGCCTTTTCTCTTTATAGTTTCTACATATGGTCTGGGACTGACTTGTACTCTTGATATTAGTCATTTCATACAATCTAAATTGGTGTATCTGTTAAGATATATTTGTCTATGAAGTTTTCTTCTCTATCACATACCACTGATAGTATGCAATGACCAAGAGTGCAATTTTAGAGAGTAATTATGTCAATTGCTAGTTCTGTATTCTCTCTGTGCACATTATTTGCCTAGATTTCCAAAACTCTTAGCACTGGTTTATATCTGTTAATGCTATATGTGGAGAGCAACTTTGAATTACTCTTATATAATAGGAATTTATTGCATATAAATGCCAATTTTTTTGTTTTAATTTGAAAATAGTAGTTTGTAATTTCTTGGTAAAAATAAAATAATTCCATTAGCTTGCTAGAGGGATTATCGTACTTATTCAGAAACACCTAGCCATCTGTGATGATTTCAACCATTTTTTTTAAAGTTTTATAAAATACATTGTACTCTGAATTGAAGCAAACTAGTCATTCTCCTTAGTAATTACTTTTACAAGTACACTAAACTTTCAGATTCTTCTAACACAAAGAGATTAACATTATGTAGGTTTTGTGATGTTTCTGTATACTGTGAATAAACTATAATTTTGAGTTTGACTAGTACATCACTCCTTTCACTTCTTCAGTGAAACACATAAAGCCATAGATACATCATTATTAATTAGTTTTATTAGATTTATATTGCTGCACAAATTGTGAACACTTAAAGGGCTTAAAACCACAAACAATTATTTGATTGTGTTCATGGATTAGGAATCTAGACACAATTTTATTGCATCTTTTGTTCAGAATGCCACAAGTTTTAATTAAAGTATTAAGAATGCCAGTGTTAGTTTTTCATCATTGTGACCAAAATACCTGACAAAAAAAACATTTAGAGGAATAAAAGTTTATTTAGGGCTTATGATTTCAGAAGCTCAGACTGTGCTTAGCTGACTCCACTACTCCTGGGCCCAGGGCAAGGTAGAATAACATTGCAGAAAGGTATTGCTTAGTTAAGGCAATGGGAAGCAGAAAGATAGGAAGGGGACATAGAAAGAGATAGATAACCCAGTTTATGACACCACTGACCTAACTCCTCCAGCCACACACCATATGCCTATAGTTATCATCTAGTAGTTCATTCAAATTATTAATCCATCAAATGTATTAATCCATTGGTAAGGTTTTACAACTCTCACAATGTAATCATTTCCCTTCTAAGAATTCCTTCATTGACAAACGCATGTTCTTATCAGGGACACTGAAGATCCAAACCATAACCTTCCATTTCTAGTTCTGAAGAGCTCATGTCTATCTTTCAATGCAAAAATGTATTTAATCCTTCTCCAAGAGTCCGCAGAGTCTTAACAATTCCAGCATTGCTCCAAAAGTTCAAGTCCAATGTCTCCTCTGAGACTCAAGGCAAACTCTGCTGTGAGCCCCCGTAAAAACCAAAAGCAGTTTACATGTATCCAATATACAAAGGCATAAACATCCCTGTTCCAAAAGGGAAGGCATAGAAAGAAGGAATGGAACTGAAACAAGAACAAAAATTAGTAAGGCAATCATGTCAGATAGTTTCACATCCAGCATCTCAGAAGATATGAGCACCAAAGCCTTGGGAAAGCCTGCCCCTGTGACCTTACGGTTACAGTCCCCATGGCCTCTCTCTTGGCCTAGTATGCCTGCCACCTTTGCTACAGCTTGGGCTTTATTCTCACAGCTTCATCAATTGCCCTTTCAGGGGTTGCCTGGAGGGATTCTGACCCTGCAGAATCCTGGCCACTTTTCCTCACCTCTCAGGCCTTCCTTAGAAATCTCTGTGGAAATGTTCATGACCTCCCTACTCCAGCATCCTACATTTCTACAGAACTACCATCGTGTGGACAATGCCAAGGTCTGCTATTCGCTCAAGAAATATATGGGTTCCTTTGGGCCACAACTGCAGCACCTACTGCCTATGCAGCTGAGCAGCGTGAAATGAATCCTGTGGAAACATCTTCCTAGGAACCCCTGTGTGAGCAGGGTGCCTCCAAACTCTTTTTGAGTTTTCACAGTTTAGACCCTTGAGCCTTCCATAGGTATGGTCATAGTGATTCCTCAGATGCCCTCAAGTCAGATTCCCTATGACCCCTGAGCAAAGGACTTGGGTTCTGTTTAGTGGCAGTAATATTTCCAGCAACCACAACTTCCATGGTTTCAATTATACATGTGCTTTTCTGGCCAAACTTAAATTGTTTATAAATCATTCTGCTATGTTATCTGCCACTGATTCTCACAATAAACCTGGCTAAAAACCACCGGCAATACCTTTGCCACTGCCTGAAATTGTTCTGCCTTTAAATTTTCTCCACAAGATTAATTAGTCTATCACCTTTAAATCAGACTCAGAGAAAGACTTAGGGCACAGACAAAATATAGACAAGTTCTTTTTCTGCCCCCTTAGGATATAACCCAAATGTCCTCTCATTTCCCAAAGAGTCCTTATTTCTATCTGGAACCTCATGAGCACGGTCTTATTGTCAGCATTCTTATGGACATTCTGGTCTTCTGAGCTCCCATCAAAATTGACCATTAAGTACTGCTTAAAACCTTCCAAGGATTCTTCAGCCTGCATTTTCAGATTTTTCCAAACTCCTCCACAAACTAGTACCAATTGCTTCTGAATGTTGTGATGAGGTTACTCATAGCAACAACTCCACTTCTCAGTGCCAATTTTGTGTTAATGTTTTTGTCACTGTGGCCAAAATACCTGAAAAGAACATGTTATAGGAATAAAAGTTTATTTATGGCTTAAATTTCTGAATGTTCAGTCTTGACCTAATGCCTTCACTCATACTACTTGCCTAAAGTTCCATCCAATAGTCCATTCGTAATATTAATCCAGTGAGTTGATCAGTCTACTAATGGATTCTCATTCCCTAATCATTTTACTTCTGAACATTCCTGCATTGCCTAACACACAAGCTTTTTGGAGAATATTAAAGAACTAAACCATTACAGCTGCATTCTCATCTGGAATCTAGATTGGGAATAATCTGTTTCCAAGCTCACTTGGGTTGCTAAAGAATTTGTTTTCTTTTATTGCATGAATGATGGCTCTAGATTTTTGCAGGCTAGAAACTGCTCTCAGTTCCCAGAGGCTCTCCATAGTGCCTTACTACATGTGTTTCTTCAACTTTGTCATTACTTTTAAGAAGTTTGCAGAGAAACTATTTATTTGCATTCTATCCAGGTAAAGTATTACATAAAGATCACATAATCATGGATATAATATCCTGTCACTTTTTCCATATTCAATTGTTTAAATCCAAGTCATGGGTTCCATTCATACTCAAGGGAATGTGATTACATAAAGGCTCATCAGTAGGTATGGATCACAAGAAATCACAACAGAGTCTCTGGCCATAACTAATACATAAATCTACCAAAGCACAGATCATATGAAATTATGTTTGCTGAGAGTTTTCATATTCAGGAAACAATGTTAGCTTTAAAATTTCTTTAAAAAACATTTGTGGGCTTTATGATTACTAATAAAATAATTGTATGTGGAATTAAAATTAAATTTACATATCTTATGTGTTCACACAAATTAATTTTTCTCTGAAACCAGCAAAATTTCTCTCAGTCACTTAATAGATCACCTGGTAAGTCCAGTGTTCAGCACACTGTTCTTTAAGAAACAGCCCCTGGAGCATAGATAGATCTCTATTTAGATAATTGTCCCTGTTATTTCATCAAAATAAAGATGTTAATTTGGGACCATTTATTTAATGGTAAAATCGTTTTTATTTTTTTTCTCTTTAATAGAGTCCTTTTGGGGTAATATTATACTGAATGCAAAAAATCTGGTAAAATTGTTGCAGTAACCAATGTCTTACTCTTTTCTGGTAAAATATTTTATGTTCAAGGGTGAGTACATATCATTGTTTGATTCATTACTATGCCAGAGCTTCAGCCAAGTTGTGAAAATGTACAGGAGCAAGTGAGACAAGATCACAGATTTTCTGACTATTTAAAGCAGACAGTATTAAAGTGTAACATGGCAACTGTTCATGTAAAAGATGGATAAGAATGATCCCAAAAAAGGAGATAAAGTTAATCACTTATTTTGAAGAACTTTTGGGGTAGATTTGCTTAACTCAATTGCTAGAAGCAAATACCATCCTCAGCTCAGTTTAAACAATAAGGAAAAGTGAATATATTGTACTTATAGTTCTTTTGCTAAAGACATGTTGCTTTCTGTGCTCACTGGCCCATTTCAAATGTAGACATTCAGTCTGCTAGAGCACAGGCTATTGTCCTTAAGTTATTTCTTTTTCCCAGCCTACAAAGCCCAAGTATGCCATTAAACTGCGTAGAGAAATAGATACAAAAAAGTATTAAAAATATAAATGGAGTACTTCAAATATGGTACTATAATGAGAAAATGTTGTCTCTTTTTATATGCCTAGATGAAACACAAAAGTAGGTGATTACAGTCAAAGATTTATGCAATATTATAGTATTTTTATTATATTAGGTTTTAAGGTATAGTTTTCCATCTTCCTTGAACTAACTACTACTTCAGGTGGTAGATTAACATATACTGTTTAATTTCTATAGCTAAACTTTTAAATGGTATAAATGTACATGCCTCTGAAGCACATGTTTGCTTTATTTATAATATATCCACAGCATTATCAAGATACTGGTAACTTCTCTAGATAGTCTTAAGTCATTTCATATAAAGACTACTTTCGCATTCACTTTGTTCAAATTTGGTAGCTAGATACAATAAATCTCATCTAACTGTGGCAGAAGGATATAAAATTAAATATCATTGCCATATAATGATTTTATAGTTAAATAAATTTTACAAAGGTATGGGTCTTTCATTGTTTGCTTTCCCTTTAACAATGTTTCCTTGTGATTAAGTCAGAGATCAGATAACCTTATGCAGTATATACCCAATAGCAACATAAAATTCAACATCTGCTGTAATATTCTATAGACTTATCCCACTTTACATATAAAATGAATACAAAATAGATAAGTCAAATACAAAATGTAAACCATGACCATTTATCACTTGAAAATATTAACAGAAAGAACAAAATAAATAGAACAAACATTGTGATGTCAATGAAGATTAGATAAATCTACAATTTTACATTTTCTGTTTAGATTTAAGTGTCTGTTGTTAAAGCACAGATGTTCTAAATGAATTTATAATCATTTAAATTAATATACATTTCTACTGCTGGCTGGATTTCATATTCATTCCTTTCTATTTTCTGAAAATTCCTGCATTATGTTTTTCAGACAAAATGCTTATGTTATGGGGGATAAACTGGTTGTAGTTTATTAATAGATTTAAAAGCTACCAATTAGGCACTGCAACTTGCCTTTCCAGTCATGTTAGATATTTTTATTGTCATTAAAATTTCTACTAAATGTTGGTTATTACATGGTTTAGTGATGAAAGCAACTGTAAAGAGTTTGAGAGTTATGTAGCATAAATGCTCTAGTTGAAGTAAAATTGGGTTGAAAATTTAACTTGTTTTATAAAGTTTATTGATCCATATACAGGTAATGTCACAGCCTTTAGACAGAAAATGTCTTCCAAAAGTTTTACTTGGCTTAGATCTTTTGAATGTGGACAAAAGTAAGATCTGTGTTAAATAGACAAGAACCAACCTAGAAAAAAATCAATTTGTTCTACTTTCAGAACATATTTAGTCAAAAATCACATAAAGAATTGCCAAGTTGAAACTTACAAATTTAAAACTCTTATTTCCTCCACAACCTTGGCAAATTAGACTAAGATGAGTAAAATATTCCTTTACATTGCATGCTTTTAATCCATTTTATAGCCTTTTACTCCCTCTCATCATTGTATACAATAATTCTTTTGCAGTTTTGACAACATCATTTGGCTTTATTAGAAATTATTTTTAATTTCCTACTCAAGAATGATATCTGTAATATCTGTTTGTGTGTGTCCTACATTTTTTTCTAGGCTTGGCTTATCCCTATAGGGATATCAGACATTAATCATACTTACCATTCTTAGCAACATGATTCTCAACTCCTTAGGAACAAAGATAAATGAGTATATGTTATAAAATTTTATCAGCAGATACAAGTTACGTAATTTTTAAAAATGGGATATTTTCTAGTTCTCAAAAATCATAGATTTGAAATAAACAAACTCCTCCATTTCAAGGACTTCTTTAAAAAGGTTGACATCTATTTTTCTTGTGCACTTTGCCATTTACTTGAGTGGAGGAATTTGGTAGAGATACCGTTTAGTGCTGGAAATTTTACTAGGTGTTATGGATGTAGTTAAGAGATGATCATTTGTTCCACCAAAAAGCATACTGCCCAGTAGAAGAGACAGAAAAATTCAAAATATTTTAAATGCTATGACTGAGATAGTCACAGTGCATAAGGAGCAAATAGGAATTCAAACTGAGATGGAGGCATGACAGCAGAGCCAGAGAAAGCTACCTGGATGAGGCAATACCTCCTGAGACTTCTGGCATGGTCAAAAAACAAAAAATGATGCACTGAGTTTCAACTGCACTCTTCTACCTTCATAACAACTTCAAAAAATATACAGTGAGTTTAGTTAACGCAGATATGGTCATAAAATTGGACAAAACCCACTGTGGAAGTTTAGGAAGCTCAAGAAGGAATTATATCAGATACCCAACCAGACATGAGAAAGGGCTCAAAACAACAATTAACTGGTTGAAGTTGAGAATTTTAACCACCTCTTTTTGTTTCCCTGCTATTATCTTGAATGATTCATGACCTCTGAGTACCATTTGGAGAAGTTCTCCTGTAGATCAAAGAGATTTCTGCCATAGGTGTGATCATTCAGCTCAGTTTTCCAGAGTGGAGCTCTATAAATGGTAGTGGCATTATGCTAAATAACTATAAAAAAGATCACATTATAAAACAGAAGCATTTGAAAGGTAATCCAAGTCCCTAACACCATAGGTGTTTGCCCTTCCTCCTAAAGGGTTAAGGTAGTAACAGCAAATTGAATTAAGAAAGTAGGTGCATGAGGAGGTTGAAAAGAATGGTCATATGTTTGGAACAGGTGCAGACCAGTTGGCTAGTGCTTGCTCATTATTCATCACCCAAACTATGTAATTCCAGCAGCTCTGACATAAGTTGATGCTCCCTGTCTGAACTGAGTTTGTGAAATAAAAAAACAAAGAATAAATTACCTGTGCAGTATTATGCTGAACTTGCTCTAACCAGTATAGCTTTATGCTGTGAAACAATTTGGTACATTTTCTGATCTTTCTCTTCTTTTTATTTTTAAGTGGGAGAATATATTTTGCAATTCAATGCTGTCATTCAGCATAAAATCATCATATAAAATGACAAGGCAGGGATATGTTGTATTCTAGGATGCTAAGGAACATAAACAAAATGTTCTATGAAAGTCAAAGTTAAGTAGTGGAAACTTTGCCTACAGGAGACTATATTCATTCTTGTACTACACTAACTAGATAAGAAAAAGGACTTGAAAGACAGATTAGTGCAGGTCATCAGACTCACACTAAAGGCATACCTACATATTTGCAAATCATGACAGAGCTACACATAAAAAAACCTGACGTTCATAATTGAACCTGAATGGGAGGAGGTAGCAGATATAAATAGATAATGGGGAATGATCAAGAGATGACATACAAATACTAGCTCTATAAATATGTCTTCAAATTTGAAGTAAAGAAAATAAATTGCATTTCATGGAAGAAAAATGCTGTAGGGAAGAGATAAAAAGGCATATATATATATATATATATATATATATATATATATATATATATATATATAAGAAACCAGGAATCTCAGTGGAAAGACATAGTTCTAAAAACTATAAAAACAATATTTCTGCTTTTGTTCTTTTGGTTTTTTTGTATTGGGGATTGAACCTAGCGGTGGCTCCACTGAGCCACATCCCCAGAACTTTTATTAGTTTTTTATTATTATTATTATTTTTTGGCACCGGGATTGAACCCCGGAGCACTTACCACTGAGTTACATCCTCAATCCTTTTTTGTATTTTATTTAGAGACGGGGTCTCACTGAGTTGCTTAGGGTCTTGCTAAGTTACTGAGGCTGTCTTTGAACTTGCAGTACTCCTGCTTCAGCCTCCCAAGCCACTGAAATTACAGGTGTGTGCCACTGTGCCTGGTGAAATCTTTTATTTTCAAGATGAATATTTTAAAGCCACAGTTTACTGGGGTCTTAAAAATCTTAGAAACAATAGCTTCTACAAAAAGATGTAGGTAGTTTTGGAGATGAAATCATTAAGACAAAGATGCAAAGTATATCACAGTAAAGCAGAGAAAACTTAAGATGCCCAAAATGCAATGGCAATTTTTTTCTGTTTATATTGGTTCATTATAATTATACACAATAATGTTATATGCAACATGCATATAACAGTTTGATAGTTTCATTCCTAATACCGTCTCTGTCCTCACCCTTCTCCTTCCTACTGATTCCCTTTCTCCACTTCGAGTTTTTAAATTGGTGCATTATAATTATACATTAAAATGAGATTCATTGCAGTGTATTTGCATATGCAAATAGCATAATTTGATCAGTTTCCAGTATATCTCCGTTTATTCCTCTTCTTTCTTCTCCTAACCCCCCTATTATTTCTCCCTTCTGTTTTCCAGAGATCTCTTTTTTATTCATTTTTCTCTCTAGCTTCCACATATGAAGCTTTGCCTTTTCACTTAACATGATGTTCTCTAGTTCCATCCATTTACCAGCAAATGACATAATTTCATTCCTCTTTATGGCTGAGTAAAACTTAATTGTGTATATATGTACTGTTTTTTCTTTGTTCATTTATCTTTTGCATAATATAGTTATTATGAACTGTGTGATTATAAATATTGGTAAGTATACATACCTACTGTATGCTAATTTTACTTCTTCTGTATAAATAACAAGCAATAGCAAAATTTAATGTAATATATAATATGTAATCTGTAATTTAATATGTTATGAATTTTTAATATTAGAGGCAGAACAATATTAAAGAGAATATCATATCACTGATGATCAGGAAACTGAAGAATCACATCAAAATTTAAAATGAAGGGAAAAAAAAACAAAGAAGAGACTAAAAGCGTAAGAAAGAAGGCAATAAATAAAGATAGAAAATGTAAAGTCCTAAGAAGGATTGGTTTCACAATAAGAAAAGAGAAAAAAGAAATGAAAATCCACTATCTAAAATTCAATAAAGGTGATAAAGAATGGAAAAGGAGGAGGAAGATGATAGTTACAAAAAAAAATGATGTTTCTCTTATTTAGTATCTGCTAATACAGGTCCTACTTACAGGTGAAATTATGTAATACTCAGAAAATTTAGCACTTATATATGCTCTCTGAAAGTACTACATCAATAGTCTAACACTCCACATAATTTTATTTTAAAGAGTATATTCATGATTTTAAAATCTTAAAATTATGAAGAGAGCCAGAGAAGAATATATCAAAATTGTCTATTTCATATAAATATGGACCAGAAAGTATTATTTTGTTTTTTATTTTGATATCTCCAGAAATTTGTGAAATGGACACATTAAATTTTAAAACTTGAAGCAATCACTACCTGAATTAAAAAATAGATTTCTATCTTCAAAATCACCATGGAAGTAATCTGATTAACTTTTAGATTCTGAAGGAAGTGACACGAAAATACATGAAAAAGTAAAAATCTGAATAATTATTTCCAATTAAGGAGAGGAAGAAATTTTTAGATAAAAATAGGTGAGATCTTACTGAAGAACTACAAAGAACTTCCTGTCATCTCCCCCCCCCATTGAAAAGAAGAGAATGACATGGAGAGCAAAAAATGACAAGGACAAAATATCATTACCAAAGGCAAGCTTGAAGAGACTAGATTCTGAGGCAGCAGATAGAAATGTAAACACTGCATGCTCCAGGAATGGATGACTGCATCAAGGAAAGCCCCAAGGAAGTCTTCCTCCTGGGAGTTAGCAAGCACAAACAACAGTTTACCCTAGGGCAGGGCAGGAAAGCACTTTTTCCTAGACCAGAAAACAGAAGAAAGATAAAGAAAACAAAACAAAACAAAATATATGTATTGTTATACACAAATAGGTATTTAGAAATAGATGGATAGATAGATAGGCTTGGATGTATAATGCTTTATTTATCTTATTATTTCACATTGTGTTTTATAAAAAAAAAAAAACTTCCCCCAAATTTTAAACAAACAACAAAATACCAGTGAGATAAAGGAAACTTTATGACAAAAATCTTCCTCTAACATCCCCTACAAGTATATTTGTACATTAGAGGAAGTTTCACACACAAGATTGTAAATGGAAGCCCTGAGCATAATAGCAAACATCTGGAAACTATCTAAATGTCCATTAACGGGAGACTAATTATATAAGTGGTGGTGCTTCAAGACAACCATATAGTGTACACTATGGGGTTTAAATGAGTTAGACTTCACTATGCTAGAAGATGTGTAGTTAACTAAATGTAGTTAAGTAAAAAAAATGAATATTCAGATTAATGCCAGTGACATTCCTACATGTTCATACAGACCATAGGTAGGCATATCTATGCATGAAATATTTTTATAATGAAGATCAGTGAACTATTAACATGATTTTATGTTGGCACTATACAACTGAAAGACTGAGATAATTTCTTTTTATTGGATTATTGTTATATTGGTTGAATTTCATGTGTAACATTTATTTTAATGCATCTTATACTAGAAATCTCCCTAACAATGAAAGAGTTGACCATACATGAAAGGATTATGAACATATTAAAAACTGCCAAAATATTTTCAATTAAAATATCTGTCATCATGTGCTAGTATCATACTTCATTACTTTGACAAAAATTAAATGTAAGGATTGTCCAATTTTAGAAGACAGACCAGACTAAAGATTTGAGATGATTTGTTTTCTACTCTAATACTCTTGGTCAAAAAGCACAATTTTGTGCTTCCTGAGAGAACTTCTATGGAGCTCAGGCTCTACAAAAACAATTGGCCAAATGAAAGTAATTAGCCAGTTGGAACTTGACTGTGCAGGCATTTTGGGTGTTGAGTTGGAGAATAGTGGCCAAAACATAACAGATGAGGTTAAAGAATTGGCCTCAGATCTCCAGATACTAGAGAACCATTGAGATACAACACACAACAGGAGCCATACAATGTTAAAATGTGGCCTTGAATGGAGTGAGGGAAGAGAAGCTAAATTGTTTTTTACTGATTTGATTTTTACTAAAATAAAACAGGATTTTGAGGAGTAGATTCATGTAGAACTTGGCTATATGGCTCAGATGCATCTTAAGGCAGGTTTTGCCTCCAAAAATGTAAAAAACATTTAAGCATTAGTTCTTGGTGTCTTCCAGAAATTATCTTCAACTCTTTTTTGACAGACTGTTGGCTGGCACCCCAAATCTATAAGCTTTTTTTTTTTCTCCATAATAATTTTTTGTGTGTGTGAAGCATGTGGCCCCAACTATTAGCCTAACAATTCTTAGTTTTTCTCGTGAATGAGTTTGGAACAAGGACGAGACTCTTACCAGTGAAATGAATGAAGTAGTAATAAGTACAATGACACCTTGGATGCTTAAAGAAAAATGACTTGCTCTAGTCTCCATTTTTCTCCTATCCTGGTCTGGAGCACAGATGGTATCTAAGTAGTTTCAACTGTGCTGATGTGAAAAATTCCCTAGGAGATTCCCCAGCAAAAATGTGTAAGATACCCAGGACCTTGACTTCCTTCTGGAACAAAATTTTTAGAATGAGGAATTGACTCATATTGCATTGCAACTCTTGTGCTCGTGGGTTACTTGTAAAGCAGTTCACCCATTATCCTATGTAATAAATCTTTATTCTAAACAGGAGACTGAAACTCTGATTACAGTGGACTAAAGTCAGAAGCAGAGTCAGTAATTGCTTCTAGTAATTCTGATTACCTTTGCCCATATTCCTTCTCAATATTTTTTTTTGAGCTGTATTTTACTTGAATATTTTCCTCTTTCTGGTGGAATTAGAATAACTACTTGTCTCGGGGTTAATTTTAACTTTTCTACACTAGTGGCACTCGGAAAAAGGACTTTCTAAGAAAATGTATAAAATTGTTCATTGTCTGAATTATACAGATCATTCAGGGGGAAAAATAGCCTTTGAAAGAAAGCCTTAAATGCATCCATATTTGAAACTAGACACTTATTATGTTTTGTTAAAGTACAGGTGCATTCATGTCATCAGAACCATAAAAGGTGGATTAAAATAATGGGGGGAAGTACCCCACACAGGATTGAGCATTAGGGAGTCTCCATAATATAATTACTCCCTTTCTTATCCAGATATTCTCCAATCTGTAGTCTGAATTTTTAATCTAATTATTTCCTTTACAACAACATCAGTGGGGCACTGTGATTCACGCTTGTAATCCCAGTGCCCAAGTTGAAGGCCAACCTCAGCAAAAGTGAGGCGCTAAGCGACTCACTGAGACCCTATCTTTAAATAAAATACAAAATAGTTCTGGGGAGGTGGCTCAGTGGTCAAGTGCTCCTGAGCCCAATCCCTGGTAACAAACAAACAACAAAAACAAAAACAAAACAAAACCAACATCAACTAAAATCATCATAGCTGATATTTTTCCTAATGGGAGAATTGAAGAAAAAAAATATAAGGCAACAGATCCTGTTGGTAAAAACTTTGCTTAAAATACAAACAACTCTTACGATGTGCTTAATGCCTGATCTGAATCAGAAAGTGAGGCAGTAGCTCTGAGTATTGCAGAAGGTGATAGCCAAGAAAACCAAGAATCATAGTAACTGCGATTGAGTTTGAATATATACTTCAGATATTTAGTTTGGAATTTACATAGTCAAAATTTATGCTCCCCTAACAACTATTATTAATTTCTCACACTTGGATATTATAAAGGTCTTTATATTAGCTTATAATTCTTTAATAATATTTACAATTAAAATGTATGAATTATTATTGTAACAAGATAGCATATTAATGAGAATTCACATTAAGTAAATGTGATATGAATGGAAGTTGAATTCAAGTTATTGTTATCTGTTTTATAGAACAAAGAACATTGGAAAATTCTAAGTATAGGATAGATTAGGTATAACAACTCATTGTCTGGCAGATTTTACTTTTTTTGGTGGCCATCTTTTCCCAAAATTTCTTTAAGTAAATTGTTCTAATTTGGAAATGTTTTTCTACTCTTACTACACTAAATAAGTTTCCATAGGTGTGTGTTTTGGCCTAAAATTTCTAATAGTAAAAATTTCTCACTCCACTCTTATTCAGATGGCCTTTCAACCTAGCTGGTACTTCTCTACCACTGACCCTTCCTCAGACAACTTTTTAGGATTAGTATCTGGCACTTTTTAAAAATTCTCTTTTGATTTCTACACTTAAAGGAATTTTGAAACATTAAACATCAGAATGATACTCATTTGACAGATACTATTAATGTTTTTGGAAGCCTTCTTATGAAGCTACTGAGACAGAGTCTAATGTCATAAGCCCAAAAAAGGTTGAAACCAAATTTTTAAATCAGACTCTGTGACTTCAAAGCACTCTGTGATATAGAATACCACAGACTTTGGAGAAAATTTTCACAAGTTCAAACCAAGGGAATGGTATCACCTTGAGAACTATAACTAGAAAGCAATTATTCACTTTCCTATAACACTATCAATGGCATGAGAAATATATGGTAAGTGGATATGGAGTTACAGAAATGAGGAATATTGACAAAGTCACAGGCATTGTGAGATTTTATTCACTTAAGAGAAATAAAAAAAGATTATTGAAAAACAATAGGAAAATGATAAAATAGGAACATGACAAAAGTTAGAGGCAATAGATTTCCCATATTAGGCCATCTAAGCTTCTCTGAGACATATGTAATCAGTAAAATCCAGCCATGAAGTTATCCAAAGAGAGAACATTGCAAGCAAAAGATATAGCAAGAGCAAATGATCTAAGAGAAACACTGGAAGATTTGAGAAGCAATCAGGAGGCCTATACAACTGGAGGGTCCTGTGTAAAAGTGGCACAATATAATGTGAGGTCTAAGAAAACTGGGGCCAAATTGCATAGAGCAGAAAAAGAGCTTAGATTTTCATGCTACGTTCAATATGAAATCACTGGAAGGCTTTAAGCAAAAAAATGATACATGTGTTAAAAAAAAAATCTAATAGGTGAAAAGTGAATTTATTGGTGTCAGGAGAAACAGTGTGCAAGATAAGACCAGTGACGGGGAGGAGACTGCTATGTTAGTCCAGAAAAAAAAAAAAGAAAACAGATAGAACATAGATGGAAACAGGAAAAATTTCATGGATTTGGGGCTCTGTTGGTGAAATAGTGACATTGAGACTTGCCAATAGATCAGATGTGGGAATGAAGAATAGAGTGGTATGGTTTGACTGTTTTTGTTCACTCCAAAGCTCATGCTGAAACTTAAACCCACGGTGGGGTCTGATGGGAAGTGTTTAGGTCATGAGAGGTTTGCCCCTGTGAATGAATTAATAATGCTGTAAAATTTGGTTTATGGGAGTGGTCTCTCTCACTTTCTCCCTTCTAGAGGATACAGAGTTCAAGCACCATCTTGGAAGTAGACACTCAGCTTTCAGCTAACAACAAAACTGCCAACCCCTTGATCTTGCACTTCCAACCTCCAGAACTGTGAGGAATTTCTTTATAAATTACCCAGTCTTGGTTATTCTCTTTTAGAAGCACAAACAGATGAAGAGAGAAAAGAAAGTAGGAAGATCCTTAGTAATATGCATTAAAGTCAAGTAAGATTGAATTCAAATCCAGGGTATGCTATGTGCTGATTCTATGCCTTTGGTAAAGCAACTCATTTTCCTTGGCAAATTGAGACCATTACCATCTTCAGATATGATGAATGGATTGATTTAAAAAGTACTAAATCTGCTGGGTGCAGTGGCACATGATTGTAATCCCAGCAACTCCAGAGGCTGAGCCAGGAGGATAGCAAGTTTAAAGCCAGCCTCAGCAAAAGTGAGGTGCTAAGCAACTCAGTGAGTCCCTGTCTCTAAATAAAATACAAATAGGGTTGGGGATGTGGTTCAGTGGTCGAGTGCACCTGGGTTCAATGCCGCATACCAAATAATATTAATAATAATAATAATAATATGCTAAACCAAATCATTAGCATAATGCCAAATACATAGCAACTATTCACTAAAGGTAAATATTAATGTTGATATTATTTTTACTAGATACTTAAAAGAACCCATTTTTGCTGAAATCTTGATTATTTCAAATTTGTTAAATTGTTTCAAGTTTGTTCAAAAACAAAAGTTTAAAATCTGAAATGGAAAACTATACATCAAATAGTGATTGATAGTTACTTACTACAATAATAATTATGGAAAGAACACAAAAATTAAAAATAAACAAGAAATAGTACTTGCTTTTGAAGTTCTTCAAAGGCTGGCCTGGGAAACACGCAGGTAAAAATAATCACTTTAACATGAACTACTGTAGCAGGTATTCTTTGGGTGAAGAAGCATGTATTTTTAGAGGAAGGAGAGACATGTTAAAAAAAAAAAGATTATGAGGAAGAGGAAGAGATTTTTCTGGGTAATACCATAGAAAAGGCAGTAAACAGTAGGAAGTCACTCTAAATTCAAAGAGCATAATTAGCAAAGAGACGCTGGAGAAAAATGCTTGGTGAGTTTTCCCAATGGAGAATAGTCTAAGGTAATGAAACATGGTGAGCAGGACCAGGCCCCTGACCTCATTTGTGTAGCTGCAGGGTAGCTGAGGCAAGAAAGGTAAGGTAAAGGGCTTTAAAAGCCACTCTATGTGGGCTGGGGATGTGGCTCAAGCGGTAGCGTGCTCGCCTGGGCATGCGAGTGGCCCAGGTTCGATCCTCACCACCACATACCAACAAAGATGTTGTGTCTGCTGAAAACTAAAACATAAATTAAAAAAAATTCTCACTCTCTCACTCTTTAAAAAAAAAAAAGCCACTCTATGGAGTGAGGTGTTATTTCTAGGCCAAAGCAATGTCAAAGCTATCCAAGAGTTTTGAGAATGGTTGAATTTATGTTTGAAAAATATTATCCTTTTAGCTTTTGAAACCTATGTCAGAGAAAAAGTGTCTAAAGCACAGAAATGAGTTTAGAAACTCTGTGTGTATGTGTGTGTGTCTGTGTCTTAATGGAGGTAGAAGTTGTATACACTTGGTAATTATTATACACATAGAGTTTTTCTTATGCTTTATTTTTCCCCTTATAGTCAGTCAAGGTCAAAAAGCAAGTTAGGAACATAAATTCAACCCTGAGCTCTAGATTCTCAGTTTAATACTTTATGTGGCTAAATAATGTGAAAATGTGCCTGGATGCTGCCTGATAGAGGGAAGGTTCCATTTTATATGTAAAAATTACCTTTATATGCACAAAATAAATTATAAGGGCTGTGCCACTTTAATCAATCTGTATTGCTAGAAATAGGCTCCATAGCTATTAAAAGACTTCTACTTCCCCAGACTTTCTCATGCCATGCAGCTTAGTCATGCTTACTTGAGCACATGGAGGCATGAATAAACTTTAAAAGAGAAAGAGGAATATGCCTTCACTGGTTTTGTAAACACAGCAGCCTATGTGTTTGCCCTAAAGGGAGAGATCTGCCACTTTGTAAGTTAAGCCTGAGTGAATCGCCAGGCTTCTAGACAGATACTTGAGGAAACACGTTGACAAAGTTTTAAAAGAAACTCATTACCCTCCTTCCAGAGTACAGGACGTATAGGGCAACTGGCTATTTGGGAGGAAAGGATGAGAGGTTCAAACAGAAATGGTTGGGTGCTTTTTGTAATCACTGAAGTCTGTGGAGGTAGCATCATACAAAGACCTGTTTTTAAAATGAGGAATCAAAATTAACAGAGAGTCCCTGGTCCAAGGTCAATGAGTTAAGTGAAGAAATCTAGACTGCAACCCTGGCCCCCTGGTGGCACAGGTGGTGGATTTTTGTATGCTTTAGATCCATGTGAAGACAGCAGGGACAGGGATTGTGTGACTACCTCCACTGGAAATGTCTATCTACACAGGTATTTCCCCTTTTTGCTTTCTTTCTGCAATGGAAAAAAAAAATACATTCTTTACAATCTCAAGCTTAATTTTCAAGTAATGCACCTTGTTATTCACTCATCAAACATTTTTTAAGCTTCTGAGTTAACTATTGTGACAAAATCCCAAAGGAGTTCATAATCAGAAGATAGAGGAAGAAAGATATCAGACATATAATCAACAAAGAGTCAGGAAAGTATTTCAACTGTTTTTAAAGAACAAGAGTTGCATTCATAAAATGGAATTATTAACACTTATCCTCGCCCTTTAAATTACTGAAAACACATTGCTCAAGATTTTGTTAAGCCCAAAGGAAATGACAGGTATTAGATCCTGATGTATTCGGACTCATTGCTTAACCTCAATATAAATGAAATGAGATACCCTGCGAAATACCTCCTGGTCTGCCAAAGTTTGAAATTCTCCATCATTTGGAACACTAAGTTATTAGAAAACAAAGACAGCAACACAATTTTAAATGAGTGTATCCCAGTTAAAATCACATTAATTCACTAGTAGGATTCATTTTCTTAGATTAAACTGTTGATAGATCAGACGCTTCAGACATTAATGATGAAAAAGGTGACCCGGTGAGCATTTGGACTGTCAACAGATATGTCTTCCACACTCTTCTTTGGTGTCTCAGAAAGAGTTCTCAAGAATTAGCTACAATAGAAGGCTGACAAAGGATTTTTGAAATGAATCAGTTTTTTGGAATCCTGCCCTCTCGAGAGAGAGGAAAAGACAATAGGCCTCTGCTTTCCCTCAAACCATATGTAGACAAATGACTCTTAAAGTAAATCACTTGAATTTACAAATCCACTTGCTAAGAGTAATTAATGTCATTTCAATTTTTATACAAAGAATTCACTCTGGTCTGATTTCATAAAACCTCGAAGTTGTGAACAAGTTGCTATTTACCTGTGAAAGAGATTTTAGAAAACCACAGGTTTTCAAGTTGCATTGCTTTCACAATACTTCTTTCTTCTTCCTTTTACCATTTAAAATAAAGTAAACAAAGAACATTTTATAAGAAGAAAGCATACTTCTATTAACTATAACATTTATTTATTTATTTATTTATTTATTTACTTGGGGGAGGAGTGCCAAGGACTCAGGGGCACTCTACCACTGAACCACATCCCGAGCCCTATTTTGTATTTTATTTAGAGACAGGGTCTCACTGAGTTGCTTAGCACCTTACTTTTGCTGAGGCTGGCTTTGAACTTGCAATCCTCCTGCCTTAGCCTCCTGAGCCACTGGGATTACAGGTATGTGCCACACAACCCAGGTAAATAATATATTTAGGTGTTATATATTGATTTAAAATATTATTGCAATTTTCTGAAAAGTTTGAAAATTTCCATTACATTTCGTGTATGTCACCTTATTCAAAGCCCGTAGTGCTTTAAAATCTCTGCCCATTGGGGGTTGGGGATGTGGCTCAAGGGATAGCGCGCTTGCCTGGCATGCGTGCGGCCCGGCTTCGATCCTCAGCACCATATACAAGCAAAGATGTTGTGTCCGCCAAATTCTAAAAAATAAATATTAAAAAATTCTCTCTCTCTCATTCTCTCTTTAAAAAAAAATAAATAAAAAAATAAAATCTCTGCCCACAGAATTGAATAACAAAAGTAAACTATTTTATACTTGCTGTGATCTTAATTTTTGGTCATTAACTTTAAAACTATTTTTTTTTTTTTTGCAGTTTTAGGAAGATGTTTATTCTAGTCCTCTGATGAGTACACTGCTGATGATGGTGGCTCTGAAGCTTCCCTGGCGTGACAAAACACATTGGCACCAGCAGGGCCTGAACCTGATGGCTGAGCATCAGACATAGTGCATCAAGCACCAAAGTGCTAGCACTGACTGGGATGCAAAAAAAAAAAAAAAAAAAAAAAAAAAAAAAAAATTAAAAAAATTTAAAAAGGAAAGAAAAAGAAAGGCAGAAAATAAAATAAATAAAATTGCCTTTGTAATGTCTCTAACTACTCAGGAGCTATTTTTGAGCCTGTACTTCTATAGCCCTGTGCATATCCGTCTTGCTTGATGGGCCCATTAACTTAATTATGGACTGTCTTCTCCAACATTTTGCAGACCTTATGTCTATCAAATAAATTTCACAAAATTTGTCTCACAAACCACTTGCACCAGAATCACCTGGGAAACCTGTTAAAAATACAGATTATCACACACCTACTGCTTGAGGGGGGAGCTGAGAAATCGTTATTTTTTAAAAATTTTTATTTATTTATTTGCTTGTTTGTTTGTTCCAGGGATGGAATTCAGGGGCACTAGACCACTGAGCCACATCCCCAGCCCTATTTTGTATTTTATTTAGAGACAGGGTATCACGGAGTTGCTTAGCACCTTGCCTTTTCCTGAGGCTGGCTTTGAACTCACCATCCTCCTGTCTCAGCCTCTTAAGTCACTGGGATTACAGGTGTGCACCACCATGCCTAGCAAAGAATTTGTTATTTTTAAACCAGTATATTGAGAGAGGTATTTGTTTGTTTGTTTGTTTTTCAGGCTAACCAGCACTTAAAATATAACACGTTTTTGTTTTTGAACTTGGTCAAGTCTTTAGCCACGAAATCCACACTAACATTTTACTGAACACTCAGCTTAATGAAAGATTCCCTACTTCCCTTTTTAAGTTTTAGAAATAGCTATGAAATAGATGGGATCCAAAGTAAGGCAAGCCTAAGTTCAATTGTGTCTCCTTCTTTTCACACACAGAACAGGTAAATCAATGCCAGCTCATAGAGATGGTTACTGTCTGTCTTTCTTAGGACATAAAACTTCATTAAAGCAGGGTCCTAGAATATCTAATTTACTCTTTATCCTCAGCACCTTGGACAGTTATCAACATGTAGTAATTGTTCAAAAACATGTTTACTATGAGTTTTAATAGGAGTTAATTTGAGGTAATATATACAAAATTATAACAGAACCCCACAGAGAAACTCCGCTATTATTATTATCATTATTACTTTAAATATAAAAGTTTCTAAAATAAGTAAATTATTAATGACAATAGGTAGACTCTGGTTTTAGTCTCTTAGGAAGAAAAATAAAGAAAGATCAAATTTTCTCAAGAACACAAATTCCAGTTCAACAAAGTAGAAAGGTGATTCTGCTTTAAAGAAAAATGATGTCATGTAGTAAAAATCACATAATTGGGCTTCAGAAATGAATTATTTTAAATACATACCCACCTGTATTTATGTGTGTGTGTGTGTGTGTGTGTGTGTGTGTGTGTGTGTGTGTGTGTGGTGTTCTTGGAAATTCCTCCTTTTATAAACAGTTTAGATTTAGAACTGTTTGAAAAAAGTCAAAACTATAAAAACTATCTTTTGTTAATGCTTAGAATAATTTTAAAACTGAGAAAAAGATATTTACACCTTTCCAGATAAGTGAACTTGAACTAAGTATATCTGTATTGCTAGGGACTCACAAACAGAGCCTACTGGTGTCCTTGAAAAAAACTAATGTTCCACCCAAAGTTATCAGGAAGCCCACCTAATACTGCCATCTGTTATCATCAACTCACTCATGCACCTTTATAGTTCTCTGTCCAAACATTATCTGATTAAAGAAGCATTTCTGGCATCTGTGGATGAATATAATAACCCGTCCCTCGTTTCTTTTACTACTTACCCTTATTGACTTTTCTCTATGGCATTGATCACTATCCAGTCCACTCTTCCTTTCAATTCATTTATTGTCTGCTTTCTCACGGAACATAGGATAAGAAAGAGGTCTGGGCCAATGGACCACTTAGACCACTAGCAGACTATTGATTCAAAGTTAAGGAAAGATTGTAACAAAGAAAAAGTTTGTTGAAATACAGGCTTGGACCCTGAAGTTCCATCATTGGAGTTGGGCAGTGACAGATTTATAGATTTTGCTGTCTCTAGTAGGATGTTGGATGTTGGCAGTACTGAGAGACAAATGAAAACAATCTATTTGAATGTCAGAGTCAAAAGTCAGCATTTCCCAAAATTTGTTTTATGAAATTATTTGAAAAAATAAAGGGAGAAAGAGAACATTTTGTGGGAAAATAAGATTTGGAACAATTTATCTGAATCACATCTTTTCTTTGAGATATACATTTAGTACTAACACACCAACACCTATGAGAAATATTAAAGAGATCTCTTTATGCAAAATTCCAAACTTAGTTCACCAAATTATTTTTCCTCACATCACATGTTTCTAATGATGAGTTTGGAATAATTAACTCCAATGAGAATTAAGAATTAAAGCCAGTTTAGAAATACAGAGAATGAACTGAACCTCTTTGGAAGCCCTAATAAAATACCATGTAAACAGTGGTCTTTAAATTGGAGAAGAGACTCTTTCTCTAAAGGTGGTATAAGCTGGAGGCCTTTGAAAATTCAGGTCAATGAGATTTGACCCCAGATAACAAATTTAGGTTTCTCCCTAATGTCATTCTTAGAAGACACATCCTCTTATTAATTGTGAGTTTGGATTCTGGCGATGGACCTATAATACCCAATGATAAACTCATATGTATTATTAATTTTATTTCAAAATGGATATCCTACCATTTTCTGACTTTGTGTTCCATCAGGGTAATCACACTGGGAAAGAAAAGATTTTACTTGCTTGTTTCACTGATTCAAATGCTAATCTCTCCCAGAAACACTCTCAAGGATATATTCAGCAATAATGTTGTCCTAGGTACCCGGGTTTGCCAGTATCTAGTTATATTGATGCTTAAAATTAACCATCACATGTACAGTGGGGTCCTTGAAGTGATCATGTTTATTTCATTGCTACTGAAATGGACTATTTTGATTCATATTCAATATAAACTGGAGGGAAACATAGAAACTAAATTGTGTGGGTTTTGTTTTGTCTTGTTTTATTTTACAATTAGAATCTATCCAAAAATCACTTTGAAACCTCTCAAATGTAAATGACCTCTTCCTCACTAGTTCCTGACACTAAGAAAACTGTTAATATTCTAGAAGACACCTGAGTCTGGGCCAATAAATCTCTGCTCTGTCCCTTCCTGGGTTCTTCCCGTCAACCTTGATGGGCCTTTGAAGTCAGCACAGGGATGGAAATGGTGCTGTGTTGGAAACAGCAGCAACATGAGCTCCAGATGTTCTGACAGGTGGTCTCCAGGAAGGCTTCACTATCAGGGCAATTAATATGGATGTGACCTTCATCCTGAAATGAACCAAACAGGCGTTTTGATATTTCCCACATTTCAGGTCTGAGACTATTTCACAGCAGTCAAGATCAGATAGAACAAGCCTATTAAGGGTCCCTGGTTTCAAATATACAGTATGCTGAGAGAAGAGAACATTTATCACAGAGGGTCTAAACTATTTCAGGTTTTTTCCTTCCATAAGCGACAAAGCATACCTATAAGTCTCCCTCTCCCACCGTAGTTCATAACATAACACACACACTCTCTCTCACACACACAGACACAAATCTGCAAACACACACATTATGCACACATGTATTCCCTTACCCTACTTCACTGAAGAACATAAATATATTTTAAATTCTAATAATGTAGAATTCTATTTAGTATTATATAGTACGTACATCATTCCTCACCTAATGGAGTGTACACAGAATATATTTATGCACTTCAATTTGAAATAACCTTACTTATATTACAAGTTTTAACTTCAATGTTCAATGTTCAAAATCTTCCTTTAGCTTACCTTTATCTTAACTGCTTTTTTTCAAAGAATCCCAAAACCACATGAGTCGTTTGGATGCCTTATTATATCACAGTGAATTATGATTAAGTGTCCTATGGTGTAAAGATTCTTCATAGGACAAGTTCTTGTATTCCCAGAACTAAACACAGTGTCTGAAACATATCATGTCCTCAGTGCTCCTTAACAGAATTCATTCTCATCTGAGTCTGTGTATGTCAAGCAGTAACTAATCCAGACAAAACTGTTGAGTGGAGTGTCAAATGAAAATATGTTAATGAAAAGAGTTAATGTACTATTTGTAGTCCTATGTATATGTAAGAGACTTCTGGTAAATTCACATTTGACCTGCATTTTCCAACAGAAGTGGTTATCTGATCAAATATTTTTAAACAAGAAAAGTAACTATAGTTTATTACTTTGCAGTGCTGAATCCTAAATTATTTATTTTATAGTACAGAAACCATAATCTTAAAATAAAATCAAAGAGTATAATTTTATGAATTAATTATCCCTCTGCTCAAACATTAAGCACAATAAGGTCAAAAGAAGAATTTGTTTTCTCACGTTCATAACTTTGAACATTTTATTCCAATCAAGCATGCTTATTATCACCAAAAAATATGATGGTTACATGCGATTTATATTTGGCTTGCAAACATCTTTTAGAATTATTTATTTCTATCTCTTGAAACACTTAGTCTAGGTTTTCACAGTTGAAATAATCATGCTCAAATAAGGGCACTCCTTTGGAGAAGTGAGATTGTAGGATCATGACAGCTGTCATATGGATTATAAATTTCTCACAAAGTACTTTTATTTTCCATTATTGTCACACTTTAAACACCTATTTTACTCTAGCCCCCAGAAGGACTGATTGAACTGTCACAAAATTTAAAATGTTTAAATATGTAGCTGAAACTACTTTTCAACCACACACACTATTTTATGCTCACCTGGGAGCGTATCACCTAATACTTCATTTGGAGTTTCTCACAGTCCTCTCAAGTATTTATTCATAAAGGTGTCTTAGTATAATAAGCAAACTTTACCAACTTGATATCTACTTCTTCTTTCAAATTATTAATAAATATAGCAGAAAACCCATCTGTACTTCTAATCTACTGTTAATAGCCTGAGGCTTATTCTGTGCTTCGAAGTTGCTTCAATTGCCCTTTACACTGTGTTAGCTCTGTCTCTAAATGTAAACAGTCTCTTGGTGAAGTCCATTGTTCATCATGAATTGTAAGAAAATGACTCACCTCTCTCCCCAGGGGAGCAACTTTCCACACAGAGACAAGCATTTCTAAGATGATCATAGACACAGAATTACCACCAACTACTCAGAGCCTCACACTACAAAACTAACTGCACTGCTTCTGTTGTCCTTTCTAGGTACCAAACAATATATCCAAAGAAGCAATTTACTCAGGAGAGCAGCAAATTAGTTCTTGCTGCAATCTTGCCATAATTTATTGCTGAAATGTATGATTCTGCAGTAATTAGGCTCATTCCTTATTATTCTCAATATGAGATGATTCTGTACCTTATTGTTATTTGATTTATGACTTTTGCTTTTCAACACTGGTGAGCATTAACCACATTTTCTTAAGATCTCTCTCTCTTTTTTTTCCTTTTTGGAGAAAAAATGATAAAGTCAAAGGACACACTACAACTAGGATATTTAATGCAATAACCAGGAATGATACCAGTTTCCCCAACATGGCAACTACAACATTAAAAATAAACTATTGGAAGATTTTTTAAAAAGAAAAAGAAAAACAAGAATCTCATATTTTATCTTTTTTTTTTATAATAGTGATCTTAAAATTAAAACAATAATTTGCTTTTTATGAGTATATTGGAGTTTAATTTTTTTTCCTGCATGTTAAAAGATAACATTAAAACCCATGTTTAGTAAGTTGTATTTAATAAGTTAGTATTTAATAGAAGTTATAGTTAATAGGTCATGTTTAATAGAAGTATTTAATAGGTTGTGATTTTAGCAAAAATATGCTTGTATTTAATGAAAATAACTATCAAATAATTTTCTAACAAAATAAGATCAAATGATTCTTACTAATGACACCATAAATAATGGTGATGACATATTAGATGGTTTAATGAAATTAAGAAATAAATCAGAAAATTTTGGTGTGAGTTCTTAAAAAAGTAAACTGGAACTACTATCTCTTTATTTCTTTAGCTTCAAAGAAGTAAGAGAAAAAGATCTTACAAGTTCATTTATAAATTCATACCAATAATCTCTGTGCAAAGGCAGACAATCCAACACCCTATCTATGAGATCAAGGGAATTGCTTCTAAGAAGTTGCTCTGAGACTGGAAACTGACTCTGATCAGAAGGTTTTCTGCATTTCAGGTGGGATAGAGTCCCCTGAAGCACCTTAGTCAAGCTGTGGTGAGAGGTTTGTGGATCTTGTCTCTTTTCCTTCCCAGTAATGCAGGTTGTAACATAACTAAGAGCTTGATAAATCCACTTTCATAAACTAGGCCAGTATCCACAGACAACGCTGTGAAGAGGGACTCTGCCACTTGATCTCTAAGATGAGGAAGTCAAATTCTTCCAACATTTAATTATATTTTCTAATACCTCTTCTTATCGGCAATGTTCTTCCTGTTATGTGGGAGAACTCATTCTCATGGCTCTGCTGGCTTTTGAGATAGGGCCTGGAACTTAATGCTGTCACCTTCAGTTACCAATATCTACTGCTGCATATGTATCTCCCTGTCTTCCTACAGGGTTCCTCATAGCTCTTTTTTTCTTTGATTTTTAGCATCTATTTTTGGAATTAAGTTACTCCTTTCATGCTATTAGATTTTGAAAGATTCATTAGTATAAAACATCAGTTCAGAAGAGTACACTTGAGTTTTTGGAAAACTGAGGTAGCTGTGTAATAATTATCTACATGAAAAAAAATAGTAAGGTTCTTTGAATGTGCACTGGGGCTAGATATAACTGGGGAGCATGGTGCAGTATTATTCTTGATTTTCTCAAGCAGAGAACACTCCTGGACTTAGTATTTCTAAAATTCATAGTATCATGATCCTAGGAGTAACTTTGGATGTAAGAGAAGATGTGATAGATATAGGGAAGAGATGATCAACTATCCACTGATCTGTTCCTCTACCAATTAATTAATAAAACAAATCCATGAAAAAAATTGTGTCTCTTCATCACTTTCTACATTTAGCATATACAAAGAAATGAACTAATCAATCCACATATAAATATTTATATTAATATGAGAGATGATATATGTAGTAACTAATCATATAGCTTAGCACTGTAGCACTGGACTTTGTTTTAGGTTTTGTTTTAGGTGTTTTGAATTTTGTTGTGGTGGTGGTTTCATTTTTTTTTTTTAAGACAGCAGCTTCAGGGACTCAGTTCTGTGATACACTTTATCAGCATTTTTCATTTGGCCTCCCAGTTCATTCCTTAGCATGCTCAACATGCTGGCATTAATAAAAGCAGACAGGGGGTGGGACAAACAGTATTAAAGTACAGAAGTTTGAATGACAAATGCATTACACTTCTAACACAAAGGTCATCTTTGAGATATGAATCTGAAATCTTTTGAGGTTATATCATCCTGAAAAGTTAGGGAGAGGAAACCGACAAAAGAGTAAAAAATAAAATGCCATGAAATGTGCCGGAACAAAAAGGAGAGGAGACACAGGCCTTACCATGGTGTCTGCCATGCATTGCATTTCTAAAACATAACAAAGTGAGCCCTTCATTATTGGTAGTAATGACTACTTCAAATAAGCTCAGAGTAGTCGAGCAATCTCCAAAATCATTCATCTAATAAGAAGAAAGTCAAAGAGTTAATTCCATGCTCAAATAAGCAGAAGTCTCCCCTGTGCAGGGCTGCTCAGGTGTGGTGGAGGGTGGGAGGATGTGAGAAGCAGCAATAGTAATAGGCTTTGAGCACTCCATGCTAAGCACCGTTCTAAGCACTTACATAAATCATGTCATATATTCCTTTACAGCAATATTCTGGAGAGAAATTACTATAATCCAATTAATTAGAAATAAAGGCAGGGTATTTTAAAAAGATTTAACTAACTTGTTCATTTTGTAAGTGGCAAAGACACAGGTGAGTCATTTGACTTCAAAAAAACACAAGTTATTAGCTACTACTATTCTTAATATATAACATCTGTACTCTAAAAAAAAAAAAAAAAAACTGCATTCTAGTTTGGAACCAGAATTCCATACTTGCCATGTTCAATGCATTCATGATACTCTATTAGTAAAAGGGAATCCACATAAAAGTGAACCAATGACAGCATCAACATCACACCCAATCATAGAAGGCTACTATCCTTACAGGAACCACACCAGTCAAAGTCAAAAGTCCTGCCCTGGGCAAAAATTGAAAAGTATTAGACTACTAAATAAAAGAAGAAAGAAATTGTGGTATTAATAGCTGATACATGCAAAGTCATTTTGTCTATCTAACAATTTTCTTAGAGCTAACCCTCAAAAAAGCATCTTGTCACAGCCCCTTTTTAGGTACTGAGAAAAGTATTAATAAATAAAAATTACAGAAAATAGTTGCCCTATTCTCAAATTTGATAAAACCTTATTTGTCTTTTTTCTATTATCTTTCTCAGTGGAAACCTGGTTAGTCTAAGTGATATATAAATATAAATGGATAAGACATTTGCTATTGACTTTAGATAATTTCAGGCATATATGAACATTTTAAAAATATGGAATTTTATAAATAATTGTTATTCACTCTTCAGATCTATTGATTCACACAATATTTGACAATGAAGATTGAGGACCTTCTTATCTCCTTCCTAGTTTGAATGCCATAATTTTCCTCTGGAAGACAGTAAGGTAATGCTTATTTGTAGTTTCAAACCCCTCTGTTGAGCTGTTGGGTTTAATCCCAGCAGTGAATATGCACTTGAGTCTGCCTGTTAATCAGGCTATCCCTTTCTTTCTTCTTAGTGACCACCCCCCTCCAACTGATTTAGTTCAGTTAATACCTATTGTAAATTAGGCTGCTCTGTCTCTACTATAAATTTACACCACATTAGACTTTACCTAAAACATCCCTTTTCTCCTAGAATTTCCAAGAATTTTTTTCCCTCCACATGTGTTATGCTTTTGACCTTACAGCAAAATAGGCAAATTAAATGTGAGAAAACAAAGGTACTGCCCAATCTGTCTTAAGAGCAAAAGTCCATTTAATTCTACTGCTCGTCCCAAGCAGTTCCCAGGGTCCACACTGAATGGATATAATTTTGTAGCTACTAATTTTCTCAGGGATTCAAAAGAAGTCATGAGAAAAAATGTACATGGCCAAAGAAAGAGCCTTTTAATGCATTTTGCAATTTATGCAAATCTATACCTACTATAGCTTGCCATTTAGGAAATTACCTTAAACCATTTTCCATTCACACACCATTAACCTAGCTTGACGAATGTCCACTAACTTCCCCACAGTTAAGGAACTGCTAAATCCCCATTTATCCCACCAGCTGGATTTTATTCTACTCAAAAGACTCCTGCCATCCTCAATGGTCACCACCCAGTATGCAGAATCTCCTCACTTTTGTTTTAGTAAAAATCCTAAAAAGAAGTATACAAAAGCAAGTGCTTTGAAACCTCTCCTCCCTAATGTCTCTCACATATCACTGAAAACAAAGCTCAAAGATATTTTTTCTTTTAACCTTATTTTTTTCTGTTTTGATGCAATTGTATGTACAGGGCTATGCAGTTTGGGAACAGACTGATATGAATCATTTCTGATGTGTAAGCATCCCTGAGTGATGCATATACTGTTGCCTGTTGGCATCTTTCTCTCCCTGCTTGAGTTTACCTGTCAACTCTGAAAGAAGCGATAGCTGATTTTCCATCCAAACTCATCTGCAAACAGAGAATCAGAAAG
This sequence comes from Ictidomys tridecemlineatus, assembly GCF_052094955.1. Taxonomy (NCBI): domain Eukaryota; kingdom Metazoa; phylum Chordata; class Mammalia; order Rodentia; family Sciuridae; genus Ictidomys; species Ictidomys tridecemlineatus. Next base: position 58,038,373 of record NC_135487.1, read on the forward strand.
AAACTGAAATAGAGGGAGGCGACTGAGAGCTCTTTCCACATGATGCCTTGTTCCTACGGAAACCATTTTTTGCTTGTTTTTGCAGGATCAGACCTGTTTCTTTCCTAAGGAAAAGTGTGTATTGTTTTAATTTTTTGGTACTTTTTGATCCTTAGATTATGATTGTAAATTCTGATTTTGGTCATATAGAAATTGTATTATTTTATGCTTTTTTTCTGTATAATTATCCCTCTATCAGAGGACTTGATTCTGAACTGAAGCAATTGGAGACAACCTTTGATATAGAAAGTTTAATTTTTTATTAGGTCACTATGAGTTTCCTGAGGACAAGCAGCTAAATATGCTTGCATCATTGCACGATGGTGTATTGGTATAGTATCACAAGAGGAGGCAGTCTGTGGGGGCTTCAGAGAAAGAAGAAAAATGGTTTTTATAACATGTATAAATTTGCTTGCATATATGATAAGAAAAAGATGATGATATGCTCTCATTTCAAATGCATTTGGTCCAAAGTTATTGTTTGTCCCCAATATATTGTAGCATTGAAAATCAGATTGGTTTTTATACTAAGTCCTCATTTTTCTTTTTCCCCTTGAAAAGAAACTGTATACATTTTTCAATGACTTTCAACTGCTAGTTACTCCAGGTTTTCAAACTCCCTGGAAGAAAGAATGAGTCTCACACTGAGAATCCATTCTTATACCACATTTATATATATATATATATATATATATATATATACACACACACACACACACATATGATCTCATGTTAATGTTCCTTAGAAAATAATAAGCTAACTCAATAATTTCTTTGTTTCTGAGAAGTATTCTGAAATGCAGAAGCTGGCTCTGGAAGAAACCTGGATTTATTTTTCTCAAGTGATTATAAAATCATTGGAATTAAAAATCAGAAAGTATAAAATAATTGTGCAGTGCCCTGATGATTCTCCTTCTTTACTGTCCTACTGCTTATCAATATGTAGGAAATAATCATCTCATTTTTTTCTTCTAAATAACACCTAATGGCTTTAGAAACCTGATCCACCCTGCCCATTCTCAAGGTGGTGTCTCCTGCAGTTGATGTTCTGGGCACATGATCCAAAGGAGGTTTGTTCTCCATTTCTTTATTTTTGCTGTCTCTCCAGTATAACTATCATTCAATAAAAATAGTATATAATTAAAGCCCTCTGTTCTCTGAACTGACAGGAGAGCCCAACAGCAGTCAAGTTCCTATTACCTCTATGGTTTGTCTGTGTCTGTTCTGCTTCTGTTGTTACTTTTTAATCATCACTCCCACCAGGCATTGTCTGCCTGTTGAGACAGTGGCTAAATGAGCTGAGAATTCTATCAGGTTTACATCAGCAGTGGGCACTACAGACATTACCAACTCATTAGAAAAAGAAATTCAAAAGAAACAAAAAAGAACTTTTTTTTTTTAATCTCACTTTCAAAAGATTTCAGGCAGCACTATCTAACAATGACTGTTCATAGTTCAAAAGGCAGAGAGGCAAGCTATCGTGCTGCACTGGATAGACTCGTTATTTTTGTTTACACAATATTCATAAGTGTTCAAAAAAAACGGTGTCTTATTATCTCCTTCACTTCATTGCAGACTTCAGACATGTGTTATATGCCTAAAACATTTCTAATGACTCTATATTAACTAAAGTACAAAAGTACACAGCATTTCAAAAAAAATTAAAACAAAATCAAATCACTATAATCTGTGATATATTTCATATATACAGTCAATTCTGGTTAAGAAAGGGATGGGAAATCTAAACAATTGTACCCTGCGAACAAAAGCTGAGTTTATCACCAAGTTACCTTTTGTGTGGTTAAAACCATCACTTGATTCTACTAAAGAAAGATTTTTATTGACATACTCAATACCTTATTCTTCTATTCAAAATCTACCTTCCCTAATGCAATCTTTAAAAAAAAGTGTCATTCCATTGTCACTTAATAGCTCTATCTTTCCATAGCAACCCACTATACATTTAGGCACTTTTAGAATAAAAATAATCATACAAATCTTGTGCTTAGAATAATCATGAAGATGGATTTTTAAACAAGGACTGTATTAAGAATTCTCCAAACAGAAAAGGATTTTCATAGAGTTATCTTTGTCTATACTTGTACATTATCAAACTTTGTCATATTATTCTAAGACAAACAAACATATGCCCAGCATTTATTTAATAACACTGATAATTATCGATATAGCTGTATCAATAAACTACAAGCTTATGCTTAATAGTCTTCCTAGCTACATTTTATTATTTTCCTTGACCTTAATGCTTAGGAAAAATAACTGTCTATAATAGAACATTCTTTGGTTTAAGATGGAAACTTACCGAATATGTTATTTGATAACACAGATAATTACCTAAATATTTGCTATTCTTTCAAACTTTTAACAAAACCTAGTTCACCCTTCTGGAAATTATTATAAATTATCATTTTAACTGGATTAAGCTCTCAATAATGGCAATCATTTTTAAGTATTTTCTAGTTTAATATAGCTATAAAATGATAACAACTAATAATCCAATAAAAAAAGAGGAAAAACAGATCCAGCCCCAACAGTCCCCTGAATTCCCAAGACCCAGCTGGTCTATTTGCCTCTTAATTTATCAATTTTGATGGAAAATCTTAGAACTTTTAAGAATTAAAATAAAATTGATATCTTTATTAAGGATCCAGGTTAATTTTTAAAAAAATCTACAAAAACATTTGGATATTCCCAGTAGAAGTTACCTTCAAAATCTTCTTTTATAAAGTTATCAATTTACCCCAAATACTTTGGAACCTTTCCTAAAAAGGTTTACTTTAAGCCTATGCTGTTAACTGTTATTGCCAATTATGGATTGTAAGAATGCAATCTGGGTGATGGCATGCAGGTAATTTGTTTTTGCATTGGGTGAGCCTGAGTTTAAGATCTAAATTGATCAGACATAACCTTCCCATGTTCATAAATGAACACACAACCAGGGTAACTCCATATCATGCACAACCACAAGAATGGGAAGTCATATTTCAGGTATGTATAATATGTCAAATTACACTCTATTGTCATATATATCTCAGAAGAACAATTTTTTAAAAATCTAGATTCACTGTGTCAGTAGATTTATGAAAAATGCCGTAGTCTCTCTTTATGTCAGTTGTTGATTTGTAAAACACAGTTCATGATAATGACATTTAACTCTAGATTGTGGTGAGGATTAAGAAAGTTTTAAAATGTCAAGGGTTGAGTATATTGTTTGGTACATAGTGAGATCTCAACAAATGTCAACCATTTTCTATAAAATAGCATCCTTTTCAATAATTAAAGCCTATCCTGGAAAAACAATATCTGTAATACCACCTTTGAGGAAAATCAAAACTATGTGTGGATGTTTAGAAGAGAATTGCAATTAAGGGGATCCAATGACTTAATGACTTAATCTTTACAATTAAAAATGACTTAACCTTTACAATTAAAATACTTTGTATTGTGATGGTAAAAGTGTCACAAATTCTTATGTATACAAGTGTTTTTATGTTTGGGGAAATTTAGCCCATTTACCCTAAAAAGAGTAATTTTCAACTTGTGTTTACAGAGCCATAGGTTTCAGTAAAAATGCCTCAATTCCTGTTACCCTAAATAGTGGGTAAACAGGGCCAGGTTTCCTTGCAGGGCTTCACATGAAGGTTTACATACAGGGGATGAAAGCACTCAAGGTAGAAACCAAATATTTAGAAGAATCGAGAGTGGAATATGGGACAGAGTACTTCCAAAGCATTTTTTCTTATTAAAAGATAATGCATTGTCATTATACAAGATGAAAAGGAATTAATAGGATGCACTTGAAAGAGCATTGGTTTGAGAGCAAAGGAGAATGGGTTTGATTACTGCCAGCATAACATAAAAATTCTACAATCCTAACCCAGTTATTAAAAGTGTGAGATTACTATTCATCACTGAAATAATATCCCCTTAGAGTTGCTGTAATATAACATAAGTAAAGCTATCTGTACATGTATAGAACACTTCTAAAAGAGTCACAGATAAGGTGAATAGGAAAAGACAATATATGTGCTACTTACAAATATAAAGAACAAATAAGAATTAAATTTAAATTATAATGGCCATAGCAATAACATGATTAATAAAAGTATACAAAATATTTTAACCTTTTTTATTTTCAGTCTTAAAATGTCTAAATGACACTCTTTAATATGTGGACATCAATAAGAAGACACATAAAAGGGCTTTTTGTTGTTATTAGAAGGAAGAAGTGAGTGGTGTGTTATAATATCCTGAACTATTTTAAAAACACGAACATTTAAAAATATTATTGTTTGGGTCATTGGATGAGTTTTTGCCAACCCCATATACTATGGTGATTATGCAGTAATTATTATTATTATTAATGATCATAATCATAATTAATAATTTCCAAAAATTATTTTTTTCACATTCTAATACCTCCCCTAACTTCTATACGAATTTAAACCTTTATCATGCCAACTCACTATCTTTTCTCCTCCTTTTAGCACAAAGGGTACTGCTTAAGGAGAAAACCTACAGACAGCTGAGCAGATTGACAGTGCTATAGGTTTGCATTCCCTAACTTCAGCAGGAATCTGGGGCTGTGGCCATCATTCCAGTTATTTGCCTGTGTTCTGTTTCCGTTTTTAATTCCAGCTGAAGTCACTCCAGAGTTTCTGCAGTCTTGTTAGGAAACTCACAATTCACTTTATTTTAAGTCAATGCTGTTAACTGTTATTGCCAATTGTGAATGGTAAGAGTGCCATCAGTCTTTCTTTCTGGTACCTACGAGTATATACCTATGCATGGGTCCTTTTTGTTCTATCTTCCCTCTTATTTTAGTAAATTTTGTATTATTCTTTGTATTCTGTATTTCAGTAAATTTTGTATTATTCTTTGTATTCTGTATTTCAGTGCACCTCCTCAGAGATAAGCCTTTTCCTATTTTGCAATATTCTTCCTTCTACTGACCATTAAGGACGTGAATACCCTCACATATTTTTAATGGTAAAATTAACAAGAGCCTGGGGAGATAGCCCAGTGCCACAATATTTGCCTCGTATGAGCAAGGCCCTGGGATTAATATCCAGCACTGAAATACACCACCACTTAACCATTACTCAAGAAGATAACATGAGAGAAGTCTACTGTCAATATCACCACTTATTCCACCATACAGTTATGCCTCATTTCACTGCATCTGGATGCTTTTTCCATCCACCACCAAAGATATCTGAGACCAGATATCTTCACTGCCCTTTCTCACTTTAAGATTATAAGTTGTTATACTTTTTAAATACATACAAATTATTTTCTGCTCTGCCTGGAGTTATAAGCAATCCACAGCAAAGTGAGCACTCCCAATCCACAATCCTAATGCTCCAAATTCCAAAACTTCTTGAGTGCCTACCTGGTACCATAACTGAAAAATTCCACACCTGACCTCATGAAGTAGACCACAGTCAAAATGCCGGTACATGAAACTATTACATAAAATTATCTTCAGGTTATGTATATAATGTGAATATAAAACATAAATGTATGTTTTTATATATATAACATAAGTATATGTTTTATATATAGCTCAGTTGTTAGAGTGCTTGTCTTTAATGCCCAAGGCCCTGGGTTCAATTCCCAGCACCAAAATAAATAAATAAATAAATAAATAAATAAATTGATTTCATGTTTAGATTTAAGATCCATTGCCAAGACATCTCATTATGAATAATGCAAGTATTACAAATTCTGAAAAATTCTGATATCTGAAATACTTTTGGTCCTGAGCATTTTAGACAAGAGTTACTCAACCTTCAACTGCAAATTACCATGGACACCCTTAAGTTGTTATCATATTTGACACTTTTATGGAATTGACATTGTTAATCATTTTCTTATTCTTAAAACTTTTGTCTTACTTCATTTATTGTGCCATATAGTCCCAATGTCATGTCATCTTTCCCAACCTAACTTTTGAAAATTAGTCTTGAAGGATTTTGTTCTCAAATGGTTTGAGAAAACTAAACTGTCCCATGATATTCAAATTTTTATTACTAAGTCGAGTCATTACCTTCAATGCCATTCTCTGAATATCTTCATGTAGTTTTCTCACAATTGCACCTAACCCAGTAAGTTTTTCTAAATGAAATTCAGTATATTAGTAATAAAATTCATTCTTGCCTATACATATTAATTTTAATAGATGATACCAGTCAAGGTGCTCAAATTTGAGTGTTTACTCATTTCATCACCTCCCAAATTCAATTATTCACTAGGTCCTTTCTACTTACACTTAAAGCATTCTTGCTTCCACTATCCCATCTTCCCAATCCTGGTCTGGCCTTTACCATAGTTGGGTGAACTTGGGGGCAATTAGCAAATGATGACCTACATCATTGTGGACTTTTATCACCAACACCTCTCTCTCAAGGGCCTCATTTAGCTTTTTCTCAGGTGATACTCTGAATCTAAACACAGCCATCTAGCAAGGAAGATTGCTAGCAGGAGATGAGCAATTATTCACTGTCACTTACACAACTTTCCTACGACTCCCATGGTCACTTTTTGGCTTTCCAAATCAGATTCCCATTGCCAATGTCAACTGTATGGCATGCTCACTTTTGAAATTCGAATGGTGTATCTTGTATAACCTCCATGAGGGAATAAGAGGCAGAAAGATGGAGGAAAAAGACTGTTTTCTCCTAAGAAAGTAAAGAATATGTTGGGATATTGTAATCTTCTATCAAATTATGAGTTGACTAAAAACTCTCTTGTCATCTACCTCTCTGTACTAATAATATCCAATGTTGAAGAGAATTCAGGTCTCCCAACTAGTCTTGATTAATATCCCTGAATTTTATCCATAACAGAGTACCCTCAGTCCTACCTCATGCAAGTGTATAGAACCAGGAGACCCATGCTACCATCAAAATATCCTCTGTCTAAGCCTTTGAGCTTGTCTCAAAACTCATTCATTTCTGTAACAGAGGTTAAAGGAGATAGGCACATGAAAACTGACACTTACTTACCTTCACATTATTAGAAAACAAGGTCAACTGAGTATTCCTTATTTAGTAAAAATGCATTTTAAATAGAAGGAAGAATAAAGACATTTTCATATAAACCAAAGGTGAGATAATTTATCACTATCAGATCAGGACACAGATTAATGTGTAGAAGTTCCTTAGAGAAATTGTAACAGACAGAATGTGGGAATAACCATACCAACATAACGGAATTTTAATTTTAGAAACATTAAATCTTAAATTATGATTTTACTTTGTTTATTTGCTTAAAAAATGATGAATCATTGCAATAATATGTACTGTTCTCTCTTCACCTCTTTACATACAAGTAAAAGCACAAGCACTAAATGTGATTTATAAAACTATTGAATGTCTCTGAAAAGTGGAAAGGAGAAACAAGCTTGGGATGTTGGGTCATGAGGAGAAACATAAAGTTGGAATGACCATCAGGAGCAGAAGAAAAAGAAAAAAAACAAAACAAGAACAAAAAAAAAAAACCAAAACAACAAACAAACAAACAAAAAAAACATCCAAAGCCTTTTCTCTATAGCAAAATGACTAAATAGAAAAAGAGATATTTAAACAACCGTCACTCTAGTACAGCCACACATCTCATCTTAGGGGAAAAAACAAAACAAAGAAAACCTCTGACTTCAAGTAACCCAAGTTAGCAAAGAGTAAATAAGACTTGCACTTTAATGGGCCTGTAAAAATGTGGCCCAACATCCTAATGGAGTGATTCCAAAGGCAACAAGTAGGAAGCCAGACCTTGTTTTTTTGCGAGTCAGTATGAACTCTTGCTGTGAAAGGGTACAAGGACACCACTTGAGGAGCCCCAACTCAGATTAATAATAATAAATTGAAAAAAAATACTTTTAATGGGATCACTATTACATTAATAACCTATGTATCCTAAAACATCAAAAATTGCTCAGAAAGTAAGGACAGAGTATCTAAGAGCCATGGAATAATATATTTAAACAATAATACACATGTAACTAGGATATCAGGAATAAAAAGAAAGCAGAGGGGAGATATTTGAAAAAATGACAGATGATTGCATGTCCTGAATCGATGAAAAGCATAAAACCACAGTTACCCACACATTTCTGAGAATGCCAAAATAGAGTAAATAACAGATATTTGTGCATGAGCACATGACATGCACACGTGCACGCGCGCGCGCGCGCACACACACACACACACACACACACACACACACACAAACAAATGGATTCTATTCAAACTGCTAAATCAAAGATAAAGTATCTTTAAATAGGAAGAGGTAAAAGACACATTGTTAAAAGGAGGAAAACAAATATAAAAATTACAAACTGTCAAAACCTTTCAAGCCAGAAGATAATGTAGTGATATCTGATATCTTTAATGTAATAACAGAAATAGAGGAAAAGCAGTTTCTTAGGCAAACAAAACTAAAATTGTATTAATAGAGTTCCAAAAATTGCAATGGAAGAAATGCTAAAGGAAATTCTTTAGAGAAAAATGATATGATATATTCAAACAACTTGAGTTTACATAAAAAATGAGTTGTTTTGAAAATGAAAATTAACTAAATATATTCTTTTCATTTTTAATTGCCCTAAAAATAAATGCCAAAGCAAAATGGAATCAAAGTATTTTATGCTTATACAATCTTTAGAAGTAAATATTTTAACAACAATAGCACAAAGAATGAATGGGGCTTAAGCATTCTGCTGGAAGGCTGTTAAACTACATGTTCCATGTATGTATGATTTCAAAGTAGACCATAACCAATTAAAGATACATTAAAATTCTGGGACAATTCTAATACTATTCTAAAGATGTGTATAGCTAAGCAGGTAAAAATTGAGGTAAAACAGATTCATAAGCAATACTCAGTCATAATAAGACATAAAAAGAACAAAACAGAAATATAGAACAGATGGGAAAATAGGGTAAGAAAACAAGACTGCAGAATAATCTAAACCAAGAGAAATTGAAATTCCAATTAGTACTAAAATTATTCTAAAAATCAGTTTATGATTTAAACATATCAATAATTACATCAAATGTAAATATTCTAAACATATTAAATAAAAGACGGGAAGTGTTAAGAGTTCATTAAAAAAGCAAGTTGTAATATCTGTTATTTCTAAAAACCCACTTTAAATGTGAAAACATGTAAGTTGTGTTATATAAATGTAACAAAAGAAAGCTACACATATATCCAATGAATAGAATTCAAACTAAAAAATATTGCTAGAAATGAAGGTTGATAAATGAGGCAACACAACAAAAGAATATGATAATACTACATGTTAATGGACCTACAGTAAACTTTGAGATACAAAAAAATTGTTACAATGGAAAAAAAAAAGTTTTCATGTTCCCTAATTATCAGTAGAAAGTCCCCAAATCCTTAATAGTACAACAATAACAGAAAATCAATGAGGTTACAGAAGACCTAAACCATCCTATGAAATAATTTGACCAACTAATATTCGTAAGACTATATTTCAGGATACACATTTATGTCAAACACATACGTTACTTTCCAAAGATAGATCATATTGTGAACCATAAAATTATTCTAACAGATTTTAAAACATATTGTGAACATCTCCAAGTATTTGAAAATTAAGCAAAATATTTACCGTTGTACCAAAAAAAAAAAAAAGAAAAAGAAAAGAAAATGAGTTAATAAAAGAAAAAAATTTAAAAGAAAGAAAGGGAAATCACAAAGAAAAGTAGCAAATATATTGAACTTAAAGAAATAACAAAATCCCCCCTAAATGTCAGATGTTGCTAAAGAATTTCTTAAGAAAATTTATAGGTAAAATGCCTGTATTAGAAAGGAGAAAGTTTAAAATTATTAATTTTAGTATGCAATGTCAGAAGCTAATAGAAGACAAATCATACAAGTAATATAGAGTGAGCAAAATGATAAAGACCTGAGAAAAATCAAGTGAAAAATAACTAAAACCTAAAATCAATAACACATTTGCTTCTTGAAAAGATCATTATGATAATCACCTAAACAGACAAATTAAACAAAAACAACCTTAGAGAAAACTCAAATCACAGCTATCACAAAATAAAAAATGTAATATTTATATAGATCTTATAATTATTAAAAGAATGATGAAATATGTTAAAGTCTCAGAAAAGAAGTTTGATAAAATATTATGGGAATATTATTATTGGAAAGGTAAAACCAATCTAAACCAAGAGAAAATGGGATTCCAATTAGTGCTAAAATTATTCTAAAAATCAGTTTATGATTTAAAATATGTATACAAAGTAAACTCTAGACTCAGATGGCTACACTGGTCGAATTATTTCAAATATAAGGATGATGTGGAGTGACATCATTAAGATGACAAAATAGAAGTTCTCTGGTGCTGGACATAGTGGTGAATACTTGTAATCCCTGCTACCTAGGAGGCTGACACAGGAGGATCACAAGTTCAGGACATCCTTGACAATTTAATGAGATCTTTTTGTTGTAGTCAACTTTTTTTGCTGCTGTGAAGAACAATTTTAGAGAAGGAAAAATGTATTTGGGGGCTCACAGTTTCAGGGTTTCAGTCTGTAGCTGGCTCCTTTCCTTGTGGCTCCAGGTGAAGCAGAACATCGTGGTGGAAAAGTGTGGTAGTGGGAAGCAGCTCAAATGGTGATCAGAAAACAAGAGAGAGAGATTCTACTTGCCAGATACAAAATATATAACCCAAAGGAGGGGCCCCAATGCCCACCTACTCTAGCAACTCGACCTGCAATCAATTACCAATCAGTTAATCCTCATCAGATGTTTAATTCACTGATTAACTCTCAAAACCCAATCATTTATCTTCTAAACCTTTTTGCATTTTCTTACATAAGGGCGGGGGATGCCTCATATCTAAACATTAACACTGTCTCAAAATTTTAAAAAATGGCTGGTGTCAGAAAGTAACTTAGTGGTAAAGCATTCCTGGGTTCAATTTTTAGTACTACAAAAAAAAAAAAAAAAAAAAAAAGACTCTGGCTCTAGTTCCCTGCTCACACTCACAGAAATCCAAGAAGAAACAATTTACTGACAATAATACTTTCAATAATATCCCAGATCTCAAGAGTAAAGCAGAGAATTGTAGAGCAGAATGTAAGAACAGTTGAATTCTAAGGGATGTCACCCCTGACCCAAGCTGACCCAAGTACCAAAAAAAGAGGATTCTCCAGTGCTCAAAGTTTTGCAATGAGAAAAGACAATTGGGGGTAGACATCAAGATACCCCACTATTTTAGCACTTTAAAGAATGTTTACTCCTGTCTTCTTGTACTTGTAGGAGTATTGAAGGGTTCTGCCACCTGACTTTGGTTAAAAATAAAGAGCAGGAGTGTACTCAAAACAGCCAGAATATGGATATTGACAGTATATTTACAGTCTAGCCAGCATTTCCGCAGAGAAATGTCAACAGTATCATTTTACAGAAAGCACAATCAGTAGGCCCATCAGGATCAAGTTTATAGCCAGTTTTTCTACCAAGTTCTGGGGTTCTGCTTGAACAACCAAAACTTGGAGGCATGTACAGATCTGTGAACATTCAGGGACATTTGGTCCTATTCTGCTCCAGAGGCTTAGTAGCAACCCCACTAAGCAAAATAGCATGTCCATGAAGATATGTTGAAAGGAATAACTGGCTCCACCCATCCCCAGAAGCTGAGCTGCAACCTTAGTGACCTCATTGAATATGTGGCTCACTTTGATCTCCTTCACAACCATAGGAAAGACACTATATAAACCTGCTCAGTCAAAGGAGTTTGCAGAAATGAGCTACCAGCTCCTCTTCACTAAAGTCTAGCCAGAGATCATAACCGACCATATAGTACAGCCAGTGGTTCCACTTAGCCTTAGACAGCAGCCCAGTCCACCTAGAAAATGCAAGAATGTGGTCTGCCTGAGCAGGGTTGCTGTCGGTGATTCTGTCTAAATTTCCAGAATAAACTAAATAATAAACAACACCATTAATGAACACCTGCAGTGGCTGAAAGAGAGAGTTATTCCCTTAAATGAATAGACATGAATTTAAGAGGACAAGATTTGTGAAGAAACAGAGAAATATTACATTACCAACCCCCAAATTCATAAAGTTCTATTAATGGACCCTGAGCAAATGGAGATCTAATGAAGAACCAACAAAAAATTCAGATTAATGTTCAGGGAATTATAAGAATATATGTACAGAAAAATTAGGTAAAACTTGAAAAAAAATTACTCATGAGCAAAATGAAAACTCTAATATGAAAGAAGTAGTTATATCTACTATAAGAGTTAAAAGACTAAAAAATGTTTTTAAAAACTACTTTTAAAAAACTACAGTTACAATGTACATGTTAAAGAATATAAATTAGTAAAAGATTTAAAGTTTGGACACCAGTATCATGAAAGTTGTGAAAGGTGAAATTGTAGAGTTTTTATATGCATTATACTAAGTTGTTCTCAGATTTAGATGACCTATTATAACTATGTTTTCTGTAAGCCTCACATTAAACATAAATTAAAAACCTGTAGTAATTGCACAAAATATGAAAAGAAAGGATTCAAAGAAAACAACCAAAGCAAACCATCAAGCCACAATGAGAGTCAATAATAATGGAAGACAATAACTACCTTTAATGTAAATGGTTAAAAATCTCCAGTCAAAAGGGAGTGACTGAATGAATCAATAACAAACAATGAAAAAAAGAAGACCCAACTATAAGCAGCTTCTCATTTTGCCTGTAAGGAAACACAGATTGAAAATGAAGAGATGAAAAAAATATTCAATGAAAATGGAAATAAAAAGACTGTATGGGCAGCTATACTTATAGAAAACAAAAAGAGGATACAAGTCAAAAACAATAAAAAGAGATGAAGAAAGCCTATAATGAAAAATAGGTCAGTCAATTCAGTAGCTATAGCAAATTTTAAAATGTATGCCCCAATATCAGAGTATCCAAAGATATAAAGCAACTATTGTGTGATCTGACTGGAGTGACAAACTGTAATACAAAAATTGTAGGATACCTTCATACTTCACTTTTAACAATAGATCATCTAGACATAACATCAATTACAAAAATCAAACTTTGATAACAGACCAAATAGAACATTTTACCTAACAGCAGTAGAACACACATTCTTCCCAAGGCACAAAGATCATTCTATAGAGTTGATCATACTTTAGGTCACAAAATTAAAGAGAGTTTGAAATTATATCAAGCATTTTCTTTAATCATAAGGGGATGAAACTAGAAATAAATAATAAGATAATAGGAAAAATCTGAAAAATTTTCAAATATGTGAAAATTAAATATTTTTAAATCAACCAGTAGCTCTTTGAAGAAATAAGAAAATTCTGAGACAAAAAAAAAAAGAAAATGGAAACACAACATACAAAAATGTATTGGACATAGCAAAAGAAATCCTAAGGAGCAAAAAATAAATAAACACATGACTTGGTCAAAAAAGAATGAACTCATCACAATAGCTAAACTGTGGAACCAACCTAGATGTCCTTCACTAGATGAATGGATAAAGAAAATGTGGGATATATACACAATGGAATATTATTCAGCATTAAAAGAGAATAAAATCATGGCATTTTCAGGTAAATGGATAGAGTTGGAGAATATAATGCTAAGTGAAGTTAGCCAATCCCCCAAAAAACAAATGAAATGCCAAATGTTTCCTCTGATATAAGGAGGCTGATTTATAATGGGGTTGTAACGGGGAGCTTGTGAGGATTAGAAAACTCTAGATAGGGCAAAGGGATGGGGGGCGGAGAGAGGAGACATGGGGATTAAAAAAATGGTGGAATGAGATGCACATCATGTATGTACATGTATGAAGACATGAATGGTGTGACTATACTTTGTATACATCCAGAGATATGAAAAATTGTGCTCTATATGTGTAATGAACTGTAATGCATTCTTCTGTCATACATAACAAATGAGAATAAAAAAAGAATGAACTTAGAATAACAACCCATAAAAAAAATCATTCCTCACCTGCCTACAATTTCTACCACCTCCCATTAGCTCATTCTGCTTTCAATGAATTAATTCACTGATAAAATTGGAGTCCTCATGATCCAATCTCTGCACACATAAACAAAAAATTCTATCACTGGATATAGCTGTATTGGGACCAAGACACATGAACTTTTAGGGGGACATTCCAGACAAAACTATAACACACATCTAAGAACATCCAGAACCACATGGTTTCACAACTTAAGTCCACTGAACATTTAACAAACTAATACCAATCATTTGCAAATCGAAGCAGAGGTTATAGATCCAAATACATTTTACAAGGTTAACATTACTATACTATGAAAAACAAAGTGGCTATAAAATCAAGACAAAACAAAACAAAAAAGAGAAAGCAACAAAAATGAAGACCAATATTTTTAATGAGCATTGCTATTATTTGGATCCAGAAGGTCACTCAAAGGCTTATGTATGAAAATCTTGCTCCCCTACATAGTGCTATTGGGAGGTTGTAAAAAGAGATTGAACCAAGTCATTGAGGAAATGTCTTTGAGAGATATTCTAAGACACCAATCTCCTCTATTTTTTTTTTCCTGGCTGCTATGAAATGATCAGCTTGTTCCACCATGCACTACCTCCACTCCCCGATGTACTTCCTCATCACAGGCCCAAAGGAAATGAGGTCAAGTTGCCATAGGCTGAAACCTCTGAGACTTGAACCAAAATAAACTTATTCCTCCTCATAAGTCAATTATCTCACCTGTGTTTTTTTTTATAGTGATGGAAAGCTGATTAACACAAACAGATGCAAAAATCCTCAACAAAATACTAGCAATGTAAAATCAGCAACCATATCAACAGATCAATCTTCATGGGCAAGTGGAAATTATTCCTAGATATAAGAATAGTTTGATATACACAAATCTATGAATTGAAAACACTACATTAACAACATCAATGATAAAGGCCACATGCTTATGCCAACAGCTGCAGAAAAAGCATTTGATAAAATTCAATTTTATGAAAAAACTCAACAGATAACTTATAAACAAAATGTACCCCCTCCAAAATAAAGACAGCATATAAAAAAAAACTCATAGCAACTATACACTCAATTTTGAGAAGTTGCAAGATTTTCCTCTGTAATCAGGGAAAAGGATGCTCATTCTGACCACTTATTTTCCAAAGACTATTATAATTCTTACAGCAATTGGCAAGAGATACAAATAAAACACATCCTAACTGATAAAAGAAGAAATAAAATTGTCTGTTTGCTGATAACATAAAAATAATAGAAAAATTCTAAAGACTTAACCTAAAAAGCTGTCAAAAATATTAACCAAAAGCTGTAAGATATAAAATTGATGTTGTTAAAATTCTGTACACTAACAATTAACCATCTGGAAAGGAAATTAAGAAAACAATTCCATTTACATTAGAAAGCACAATAATACCTACGGTAAATATAGAAAAGATTGCAGGTTTCTATAAAATCTGTAAGAAATAGAAGAAAACACAAATGAATAGAAAGATAACCTATGTTCATGGATTTGAATAATTAATATCATTAAAATGTCTATACTACCCAAACCTATCTGCAGTCAATGAAATTCTTATCAAAATTCAGAAGTAATATTTTCAAAAAACTAAAAAAATTAATTCTTAAATTGTTATGAAATTATAAGACTCTTGCCAGCTAAAAAATCCTTGCACAAAAACAATAACAATACAGAAACTGAAGGCATCAAAATCACTGACATCAAAATCTATTGCTCTTCCAGTCAAGGAAGCATAATATTTGCATGAAAACTGACACATTTATTAATGGAAATAGATATCCTAGAAATAAAGCAATGCAAATATGGTCAAATAATTTTCAACAAAGGTGATAAGAATATGCAATAAGGAAGAAATTTTGTCTTCCATAAATGGTTGCTAGAAAAATAAACATGAAGAAAAATAAAATTGAATCCTTATGACACACTACATGCAAAAGTCAACTCAAAATGGATTAAAAACCTAACTATATGACCTGAAACCATAAAAGTACTCGAAAATTAATAGAGAAATGCTCCATCACATTGATAAAGGCAATAATACACATATATTTTGTACACAGACTGGAAAGTATAGATAATAAAAGTGGAAATGGACAAGCAGGATTATGTCAAACAAAAACTTTGGCACAACAAATAATTAGCATAGAGAAGAGGCAATCCACGAAGTTGGAGAAAATACTTAAAACCATACATATCAGGAGAGGGTAATATCCAAAATATGTAGGGAGCTCAAATAAATAATAAGAAAACAAACAACCTAATTTAAAAATGCTTAAAGACTCTTAATAGTTATTTCTCAAAACAAGGTATACAATAGCCTATGAAAAAATGTTCAACATCATAAATTATACAAAAATGTAAATTGAAAAAAAATATATCAACTCATATCCATAAAAATGTCTATTATTGAAAAAAAGATAAGGGTTGAAAATGTTGTACAGGAAAGAAAATCCTTATACACCACCATTGAGAATGTAAGTTCATATAGTTATTATGGGAAATGGTATGGAGGTCCCCAAAAAGTTAAAATTAGAACCATCATATAATCCTGGAAAACATCTTCTGATAAAACTCTCAAGTTATTTGAAATAAGATATTAAAGTATTTGAAATAAAAATAGAAAAGGGACTTCTGCACTCTCATGTTCACCGCAATATGATTCAAATTATCTAAGATATTAAATCAAGTTAAGTTTCCATCAATGGATGATGTATAAAAAATGTACTATATTACACAACTCTTCTACCTTAAGAAAGAAATCCTACTATTGGTGATAACATGGATGAATCTGTAGGATGTTGTACTAAGTGAAATAAGCAGAGCATAGAAAGACAAATGCCACATGATCTCACATATATTTGAAATAAAATTATATTAAACTCAAAAGCAGTAGATTTACTAGAGATTATTGAGAAGGGGCTAGGCATTACTAATGAAAGGATACAAAGTTTCAGTTGAACATGAGGAATTAATTTTTATTCCTATTGTAAAAGTGTCAACATAGTCAATAATAATGCATTGTATATCAAAGTTTTGAGAGTTAAAGTATCTCAATACAAAAAATGAAAACTGAGGTAATAGTTATGTTAATTATATTGATTTAATCATTCTATAGTGTAAACATATATCAAAACATCAAAATATACCATAATACCCCATAAATGTTGTGTTTTGAATTTTCCACTAGTGACTTACTTCCTTTAGCCATGCCCCAGCTGCCTATGGGTACCACCCAGTACTCCATTTAAATTATTAATTCTTCAAATGCATTAATCCATGGATGAGCTTAGAATTCTTATAATCATCTCACCTCTGAACATTATTAGATACCACTTTTCTGACCTATGAACCTTTTGGGAGACACTTCATATCTCTCGTCCTTGACTTGCACAGACTAGTCAGACGGAGTTTTAATGGGCTGGCTGCAACAGTAAGCTAAGAAAGCTACAGTGGAAAAATCACACAACATGGACAGAATTTTCTAATTTGGGTGGGGATGGCTCTTTGACCTTAAGGGTCAGTTTCCATGCTGGAAAAAGAGAGCACTGGAAAGAGAGCAGTGAGCGGGTTCCTTTATTTTATAGTGGGGACCTCAGAGGCAAGGAGGGATAAGATTTCAAGGGTGGAATCTTGCTTCCTGGCGTCTGTGGTCAGCTGATTGATTGATACCTTGGCAAGTCTACACCCATGTCAGGTGATGTGCTGGATCTTAGGGAGAGCTAGAGGAGGAGGGTCAACTGCATCATGAGATCAGTCCCTGACAGGGATTTCGCAGTGCCAGACCTATCCCCTCATTTGGCTACTGTGAGCAATAGTCCACAGCCTATGGAGGGATCGTGACACATATCCACATCATAACACAATTGATTTTCAACAAAGGTGTTAAAGCAAACCTGTTAACCACTTGATTTGGGTTTTCAGCCTCCAGAACTGTGGGCAAATACATTTCTATTGTTTAAGTCAATCAATTGATGGTACTTTGTTCTGACAGCCCAGGCAAACTGCAAATAGAAGGGAATCCAATAAGCACTTCAGAAAGTATATAATGTCACTAGTCTTCAGAGAAAAGCACATCTAAACCACTACAGTATACAAATTAAAAAATCTAACAACATCAAATATTATTGATGATACAGAACAACTAAAATTCACATATTTTGCTAATAGGAGATAAAAATAGTGTAATAACTTTGGAAAACTCTTGGTTAATTTCATATAAATTCAAGCATGCATGTATTCCATGATACAAAATTCTTTTAGGAATTCACCCAGAGGAAAGGACATATCCACAAGAATGTCCATAAGAATATTTAATTCACCTTTATTAAACAATCTAAAACTTGTCACAACTTATATATGTATATAAACAATAAGCAATGATATTTTTAAAGCTTATGATACTACTTAGCACTCTGATACGTGAAACAACATGGATGCATCTCAAAATCATGCTCAGCAAAAGCAGAAAGAAAGAAATCACTGTACATTGCGATATATGAGAAGTTTAAAAACTAACAAAGTGGTTCTGTTGATAATAGGAACCATACTTGTGGTTGTTTATGTGTGCATATGTTTTTCTTTTTTATTTTATGTGTGTGTATATATAAATGTACATACACATATATGTGTGTGTATGTATATATAATATACATGTATCTAAAGGCTGGGATAGACTTGGGAAAGAAGTAAAGAGAATTTTGGGGTTATGGATTGTTTTTTACCATGATAGGAACAGCATTTACATGGATCAATCAATTCATTTGTCAAAAGAAGTGGACCTGTACACTTAAGACTTGTGCATTTCACTATGCATTTTAAATCCTCAATCACATAGAAGGTTACCCAAAAATCAGTAAGAGAATTTTCCCCCAGGAAGGATATTGAATTGCAGAGGGGCAATAACTTTTATAACTTACATAAAAATAAACCAAAATGATTGAAAAATTTATCAAGTATAACGCAAAGAGCACAAAAATAAAAATAGAAGCCAGCTGTAGTCTCTATATATGATATGGATTCTCAGTGGTCCAGGAGAAAAGTGAGAGGAAGTAGAGTTTTCATAAGAGGCAAAGGCAGAATATTTCAGAGTCCCAACCATGGTGGAGCTCCTGAAATCAAGGGACATGATTGATATCTATTGATTGCAGTATGATATCAATAAATAGAAGTGAATTTATTTCATTTACTTTAAAAAGTACATCATATTATATCACAAAAGGAAACAGAGCATTGTGATACATACATACCATATCTAAGTCAAAACAAATAAGTTTGAAAATAAAAAGGCAAAGTACATATAAAGAAGCAGGGGTCATTTATTAGTATTGGGTGTAGTGGAATCCAGCCTAAAAGAGAATTCACTAGAAAATGTATAGAACCTTAAAATGCTGAAAGATACAAGTCAAAATGAGAACATAGGTGTTTAGAATAAATGTATTTGAATTTATTTAATATAGAAACAACATTTGCAAAGCTAAAAACCCACGAACTTAAAGATACAACATATTTGCAGCAAAGACTTCAATTCAAAACTAAACTCTCCTAATCTTGTACAGATTGTATGAGAAAAAAATCACTAAAGATATAGAAGATCTATTTACTACAAATTAGTAACAAAGTCTGATTTATAATGTTCACAGTTTCTAAAGATGAGGCCCACATTGGAAGTTAAAAAAAAAAAAAAAGCTGTACCTTTAAATCTCTTCCTGGCAAACTCAGGAACAGGCTGAATGAACTGCTTCAGAAGTCTTGGATTCACTTTGGTTCAATGAAGCAGAGGAGTTAAATTCAGAATCATAATATGAAATCATACTTGCAAGAGGCAATCTGTTTTTCTGGCAGCAGAATGGAGAGCAACCTTTGAGTTAGGAGACCAAGTTATTATGCAATACTGTTCTGTCTCCTTCTCTTCCTGTCATTGAGCTCCCCTAAACTCATCATAATTTTACTACCACTTTGTTTTCTGTAATGAAATACAATTTATTCAGTGATGATTTTAAAAGAAAGATTAAGCACACATACCTAAAAGAAAAAGATAAAAAAAGAAAGATGAGAGGTATTTGTTTATTTAACTACTGAATTCAACAGTGAAGTAAACATATCAGTGATGAAATTTAAATGCAAAATGAAAAAAGGTAGAAATAATGTAGATAATATATAAATAAAATTGAGAATGTAAAAGGAGAAAAGGTGAAAGATAGCTAGGCATTGGTGGCATACACTTGTAATCTGAACAATTTAGGAGGCTGAGGTGAGAGAGTCACAAGTTCAAGGCCAGCCTCAGCATTTTATCAAAGCATCAAGCAACCTAGTGAGAACCTACCTAAAAATTAAAAATAAAAGGAACCGGGGGTGCTACTCAGTGTGTAAGTGTATATGGGTTTAATCTCTGTTATCAAAAAGAGAAGGAAAAAAACAGAAAAAGAAAGAAAAAGACAAAGATGAGAGACAGAGTATGAAGATAACTGGTTGCCTCACCTGACAAAACTAGGCATTAAAACATTTTATGGGAAAATTAAGTAAATCCACTATATCATTAAAATAAAGAATATTTCTTTCTTTTAGCTTTCCACATAACAGTGCCTTAAAGTTTTCACTAAATAGGTAATGAAGAAAATGTTTAAGAAGTAAAGTTAGTTAGGCATACACACATGACCCCCAACAATGTTATCTAAATTAAATGTAAAAAAAATTAGAAGTGATGAATGACTCAATCCTAAAAAAAAAAAAAAAAATCCTGCCAAATAGCAATGTAGAACTCTTTCCTAAGTATCTCTTTTGTAAAGAGTCAAAGCAGGCTTAAATTGCAGAATATCTGGTAAATGATGTGAATAGGGGAAGATCTAGGTGATAAGAGAAAAACCCAGGTATCCCTGGAAGTTCATTCTCAGTGTCACATAGTTTGACAAAGAGTCATGAAAACTGACAGGAATCTATCTGCAGAGGCATCATCATCTCTTTCTAATGTCATCAATCCTGACAGATAAGGCAGACTTATCTGGACTTCTGTGTAGACTTTTGCCCTTGGTTTGCATTCTTTCTAGTGTGCTGCTGAGTATGGAGATGTCATGATATCTTTCTTGTTACATAAAAAGGGATGATGAGTTATGAGTTGCCATGTGAATATGTGGTTTGTTCCTCATCTCGTGGTCCTCCTGCTTCCAGTTCTGCCTGCTAGCAGTTGTTAGTCATGCAGAACTTTTGTGCTGTGGAGTAACACAGTGTGGAGGAAATGTGAACTTTGTTGCTTCTCTCCTGAGGTTTTCATCTGCCCCCCCTCATAAAAACTTTATTATATAAATGAATTCCTGCATGATGTGGGGTTTCATGTGTTCCTCGATTTAAGAAGTATCACTGAACTTTCCTAGGGGTTAAAGACTTTTCCCCCTAGGGGAAGTGAGAATAATTCTGATGTTAAGGTGTCCACTAACCCAAATGGCAGGTGGCTATGATATCCATTAACCCACTGTGCTCTAGAAGGCTGCTAGAGCATCATTGGTTTCTTGCAGAAGTCACTGAACAGCTCCAGAGGATTCAATAGCCAAGGATGCAACAAGGAAACTAGTATTCACTAGTTTCATGTCCCAAAGGAGAGAACAAGAATAGAAGAGTCTGAGACTAAAATGCAAAAACATATTATTCAAAGAAAATGGGGAAATGTCACAGAAGGAAAACCCCAGATGATAATACATTGGGAAACCTGAAAATAAAGAGCCAATTTCTTTGATTGTATGCCAATACATATATGCTTTATTTCTAAAGACTGGGAAATTACAAAGACAAATGACACTAGCTAAGATACAGTATTTGCTCCAAATGTCAACAGAGAAGATAGGAGAAAAAAAAACAAACATCCAACTGGATTTCACAAGAAGGTGGGAAAAACAGGGATAGGAACTAGGTTTGGAAGGAAGATATGCCTGCATACGGCAGCTAAGAAAAAATAAATTGCAGTGATTCCTGAACTTTCTAGGTAGTGGAGTTTAGATAGCTATTGTTATACACTTTACTGTCTGAACTGAATTTGGCATTTTGCATTCTGTTCCTTTACCTTGGCAAGAATGTTTTGAGCATTAGGTGCTCTATTTCTGCATAAAAAGTACTACAGGTGGAGACTTAAAAAGTTGCCATATTTTAGCTCTTAGTTCTCTTAGGTCAGAAGGCAGATATAGCCTGGCTGGGGGGCAGATCCACTTGTCTACCGAGTATGCTCTCCTCTGGAATTACAGTCCTCTTCCAGGCTCACTCAGGGTGTTGGCAGAGTTCAGTTCTTTGGAGGAACAGCATTGAATTTCTTGTTCTTTTATTACTCTCGGCAAGGACTACTTTTTGCTTTAAGAGGGAACCCTTACTGCCTTGTCACAGGGTCCCTTCTAACTTCTGTTTGAACAAAGAGAATTTTCCTTCTTCCAAATTTCACTTATCCTTCTGATCTTTGATTTCCTTTTCTGCCACCAAATGGAGACACTTCTCTGTTTTTCAAAGGCTCATGCGGTTAGCTTAGGCCCACCATACTGGCCTATTTTAAGATCATCTCTATTTTAAAGTGAACTGACTTGGAGCATCAGTACATCAGAACATTTTCAAAATCCCCTCAGAATTGTCTGATACCTTGATTAGCATTTGGATAATGGGAGGAAGATGCTGGCAAAGGTTTAGAGAATCTTGACAGCCACTCATGATTCTCTCCACTAGAACTGTGTGAAGAAGTTGAGTTGATGCAGTTATTCCTTGTATTAAGAAAAGCCAAATACATAGCCAAAATTACTGCATATCTTGGAAGCTTATCTAGAATGTACAACTGGAACAATAATTTAGACTATGAAAAATACTTGGTTTTCTTAGAGAATTTCTAGTTTAGGTAGGTGTGTTATGTAATGTTATCACTGAATTTAATATCCCCAACTGCCTGAAAGAGGCTATTGGTGCTAGGACTATAGGGATTCAGACAGGAAAGTAGTACTGTTGTTCTTTGTTACCTGACATCTTCACAGTGATTGTGCTGCCACTATGAAAACCTAGATTTGAGTCTTGAACTTTAATTTTTTGAATGTTTCTGGAAATGAATTAAAATCAATTTGCCTTTACTATAGAACATTGATGAGTTATACAGTCTAGAAAAAATGCAAACTTTTGGAGAGTAAGCAAACTTTACAAAGATGGCTTTTGATAATGATCTCTCCTGAGAAAACTGCTTACAACATTGTACGGAATGCCTTATAAACACAACTAACTGAAGATGAATGGACTTTGAGAGATGGTGAACTCTATGAAACCACCACTTAAAGGTTCAGCTTGGGAGCTATCTGGACTATAGCCCAAAAACATTACAAACAAATTGTTCATAACTACAGAGGAGGCTCAACACCTGATTAGTCACTTTGGGTATTGAAGGCAGCTCAGCCTACTCCCAGGAATTTTATAACAGCCCCTATATCAAGTCAACAGATGGGGAAGTTTAAGTGGAACCCTTATAGCATAAAGCCTTAAAAAAAGTGAAGGAGCTATTAAGTTTAGTCCTAGAATTCTCTATATTGTTTTGACCCCAGAAATTACAGATGATTAGGAAATTTATCAAGACTCTACAGTACTCCAGTACTTATCATATTCTAGGCTCTTTCTCTTCAGGACATCTTCCCACTACAGACCAGTGACTACAGATATTTTGTAATGGGCCTTTAGTTTAAAAAAATAACTTATGATTGTCTACTATGTCTTCCCATCACACAATGTAACTTCCAATGAAGAGCTAAAAATGACCATCAATACCTTAGCCATTTTTGTAAGTACGGGGCTGACCGTTTATTAACCCTAGAGATAGCTGTATCTGCTTCTCCACCAAACATCTGACTCACAAGGGGTCTTACCTATAAGACTTTATACTTGAAAAAAAAAATAAAGGTTACAAGTGAAGCAGCCTGCCTCCAAGTTGAATAAACCTAATGGACTGCCATAGTTATTCATTATAATTACAAAAAACCATTAAAACAGAACAGAATACTAGGCATAATGATCTAAACTTCAAATAGTGTAACTTTCATATAATATATACTGAGACAGACAGACTCATGGGTCAACACTAATAAGCTAACTCTATAGTGAGAACACTAAGCTCTTAGGACCATGTTACTAAAGGTATATCCAGATAAATAATAAGCCAGGAACTAATCTTTATTTTATACATATCCATGACCATATAAAAGAGACTGGACTGGGGAAGTCCATCAAGCTTGCATAGTCTTATATTTTAAACCCCAGGATCTATTACAAATCTACTATGATAATGAAAATCTCTATAAGAAAATGTGATGTACTCCAACAAATGGTTTTGACAAATGTTAAAGCCTGTTTTCCAACATGGTTACCTTTGCCAATTAAAGACCTTTACAAAATAAAAAGATTCCACTACCTTTACTAAAGTTTTCTAATGACCATGCTCAGCTGTGTCTTTGTTGATCTGCTTAGAACTCAGAAGGCAGGGGATATAAAAAAAATGAACAATTTAAGAGTGAATAGATGCTGTCTATATGAACAAGGTACTCTGTGTGTGTGTGTGTGTGTGTGTGTGTGTGTGTTTTCTTTGAAAATGGATGGGCAAATTAATTGCTGAAATCAAACATATTGAGGTAAATGTTAATCTGGCTCCTGGTTCTATGATCACCTTCTCTGTTCTCCATAGACCCATGAGTCCATATGTAACTTATTCCTGACACAGTATAGTCCAGTTTTTCCCCTAATATATTATGAATGGAGGAGAAAGGGGAGAATGAATGTAATAATTCTCTCTATCGTTGTCTCTCATTCTCTTACATATTTAGTAGCCACATATTTTCTCCTCTATTTTGAACAATGGCTCGTAAAGAAAATTTCTAATGAATTTGGATATATCACTCTTTATTTGTTGATGCATAGAACATGTATTGAGGTTCCACTCCCAGACAACTCTGGAAAACTATTACTCTTAGATAATACTGAGATGTCTGGTGCTACCCAGAAAATATCAGGTGATATTAGAATTTGGATGTAGAGTGTCCCTCAAAGGTCATTCTTGTGGTCCTCAGCTGATGGTGTTGTTAGGAGGTGGTGGAAACTCTAAGAAGAAGTAGGGTCTAGCTGGAAGAAGTTGGTGACTGGGGATGTGCCTTTGAAGGTGTATTTTGTCCCCAGCATCTTTCTCTCTCTCTCTCTCTCTCTCTCCCTCTCTGCTTCCCAGCCACCAGGAGATGAAGAGCATTGTTCTGCCATATGCTTCCACCATAAGGTACTGTTTTACCACAGGCCCAGAAACCTCTGAAACTGTGAGCAAAAATAAATCTTTTCTCTTTTAAGTTGCTTTTCTAAGGTAGTCTGTCTCAGCAATTGAAAGCTAACTAACAGAGATGAAATGATTACAGTTAATTGAGACCTAAAATCTACCCAAGATTTAGAGAGTGAACTGATCAGAGACAAGTTGGTTGAATGTGGAAGCTCATTTCCTTCCCTTGTTTGGCACTCAAGGAAAGAGCTTGCTTAGCAGGATTAAGCTTGTCTTCAGAAAGAAAGCAGGGCTGTGAGAAATGGCCACATTACTGGAAAGTGAGGCTATCCCTATGTCTTTCAGAATGCAGACAGACCTTAACTCTTTTTCTTGAGGAAAATTATGTCTACCTAGCTCTGCTTAGGCCAACTGTGAATATATCTGAGAGTCAAGGAATAGGACTCATTCTCATTCATGGAGTGCTTTACCAACCAAGTTAGAATCCTTTCTTACCCACGGATAAAGGATATGAACAGTGGATTGTAAATGAGATCTTAAAGGTGTTTAAATGTGAAAAGGTACTCAAACTGAATTGCAAAGTCCAAATGTACAGGGATAGTAAAGAGCTGACAGTTCAAAAATTCCTGAGAAAAAGGGGTCCTGTATAGGCGGTCCCATGAAATACTGAAAAGAACATAAATTAATACAACACCTATGTAGGAAAGTTCAGCAATATACATCAAAATAAAAAATCCATATTTCATTTGCCTCAGTAATTCCATTTCTGGAAATATATACTTCAATCATTCTAGTGCCTACATAAAATTATGAATGTTGAAGTTTAAAATATATTCATAACATCTCTGTGTAATAACAAAGTATGAACAACATTTTAAATGGATGTTAATAGATAGCTGGGTGAGCTGTTACATAAAAGTAAGGGAAAAAGGTCAGAAAGGTCCTTATATGTAAAAACTTCCAAGTGTATTATTAGGTTAGCAAAACAGTTGTGAAACAGAGTTTGTAGCATGCAATTATTTGTGTTAAGAAAGCAGAGAAAAAATATTTGTATTTTTTCATATATATGTTTTTAAAACTTCAGAAGAATACACAGGACATCCAGAGGCTCCTTGAGATTAGGAGGTGAAAAAATGGGTTGGTGGGGCAAAGGTGTAGGAAAGATGTGTCACTAAGCTACTCAATTTTTGAACTACATATATCTTAAATATTTGACCATATGAATTTTTCTACTTAATATCATAAATGTGTCAAAATAAACAGAATACAGAGCAATTGTTCTAGTCATACCAAACTGTACTTATTTCTTAACATTAGCTTTCAGCTGTCACCTGTATGTTCAAGTAGTTCTTAAAGGCTATTCTAGGAATAATAGTTCAAAAAGATGTTATTTAGAAGTTCTTATGGAAGTATTATCAGTTCTCATTCATATGATTACAAATCTCAAATATATTAAAATCTAAATCACAGAAACCAAGACAAACTGAAAGCAAAATGTCAAAATTGTATGAAAACGTTCAGTAACTATATTAAAATGGAAATTTGTCAAAGAGTATACTCATACTCCAGTCCACACCTTATAGATAAACATTAATAAGCTATTTATAACATTATAAAATTTAAAATTTAATATTCCAGAGGAAAAAAGAGAAACTATGCAGCCTCATTCAATATACAAAATGGCAGGTTTATATATATTGAAGGAATTGAGGAGACTATCATGCATATAGGAGGTGCTCAGTTGTCCTGCAATGTGAAAACACATATATCTCCTTTATCATGCATTCCTATAGACAAATCATAAATGACTTTTCATTTAGACTTCTTTTATCAAAGGATTAGTCTATATTTCAAAAATAAGGTATTTTGTATTTTAGAAAGATCAACATTATTTTCTAGGTTGTTTAATACTGATTATTCTAGAAGTATGTGTCTTTTAAGTATTTTATATGTCTTTTAAGTATTTTATTTTATAACTAGTTCTAAAACATTTACATTGTGTCATTAGTACCTTCAGGTAAAAAAAATGAAAAGAAACAATTGGATTCATGATGAAAAATGTTTTGGGCAGAAACTTCACAAAGTAGAACAGCTAAGTTCACTGAGTTTATTTAATTAAGTTTGAAACCTTTTAGAGCTGTCCTCTTTTGAAAATGCCCCAAAAAGAAAATTTTAATCAGACAACTCTAAAGCAATTTGAAAGCATAGGAATGAATTTTATGTCTATATTACTCAGATATTTTTAAATTAAGGATAAAATTGAGTGACTTTTTTTTGTGTGTTGAATTATAGAAACATCTTTCATTTGAAAATATTTCCAGACATTTAACAATTCAAAATGTGACCAAATTTGTCTTTTCCCAATTTAGATGTCTGATTTGACTAATGAGGCAGGGCTTTTAATTTGAAAGCAGTTCCATTTTGAATTTGTTTTGGCTTCATCTTCTTTCAGATCAAAGCAAGAACATAGAGCAGCAATCTTGGCAACTGTCTCTTTCTTTCTGTCTTGTACCCAGAATTTTGACTTTTTTGCCAGTTAATTGTACAACTGAGGCCACAGCAAGTGTTCATCATTTGCTAAACTTCTTTGTAATGTGTTTAAAACATTTGGTTATCGATTCTTGACATTCAATCAGCATCAAGAAGTGACACAATGGCTCCCCTTTCACTTTCATACTCCTAAAGAAAGAAATTTTCAGGGATAAAGTCCAAAAGAAACCAGAAAAATAAAAACAGACATCAAATAGTAGACACATTGCTCTGTTATTTGATATAAATTGTATTTTCCCTGTAAAGTCCATGTTTAAACTTTGGTCTGTGTGTGTGTGTGTGTGTGAGTGCGCAGGCGCGGGTGAGTGTACACACACATGACACACACGTGTATGCATGTATATGCGTTAATTTTTTGTTAGAGCCAATAAACCATAATGATAGCATAATCTGTTAGTTATTCTACTACTCTGATAATCTCAATTTGACACTCGGCCTGGAGTTGCATTACTTCAACCAATGTAATTTTTGCATAGTGTTACCTCAGGTATAATTAAATGATTAGAAACAATAGTTACTTTTAAAGACTAGTAGAACATGGTTAGAAGAAGGGAAATACTCACAGCAGGACCTAGAGGGCTAGCAATCAAGGCCTTCATCAGCCGCTTCATAATGCATACCAAGACACACTTCTACTAAACAAAATAAGGAAAAAGACCTAAATGTAAATCTTTAGAAAAAATAAGGAAATTTGAAAGGGGATACATAAAGCAAGCATATCAGGGTCTTTGGTAATTGGCTTGCGCACCCAAAGCTAAATGACTCTACCCAAAGTTCTGGTTCCAGGCTTATGCATTTTCTCTTTGTCAATGAGCTGATAGTCAGAAACACTTGGTTCTCAGTTCATTGACAAGATTTTCATTAAAATAGACATGAGAAACAACAGCCTACAAGAAAAATTCCCAATAATGTAAAGGAATGATAGGAATGGAGAGAAGTCATTTATGTTGACACTAAAAAGAGGAGGTTATGTACAGAACAAGCAAAAGATGCATTACTGAATTACAAAGAGTATTACAAAATCAAGATCAAGAAATTCCAATATGAATCATTAAGTATGACAGTGGAATATTTAACAATTCAATACCTCTGGAAGTGAGCAGAAAAAAGAATCAGGTGGCTTTCCTATAAAATATATCTCCCTATCATTATTTAAAATGTCTGTGATTATTAGCTTTTCACTGGAAACTATATAATTCAGAGATATGACTGTACTACTTATCTCAACCAGAAATATTTAATAGTGAGAATAAAGCAAGTTAGATTTTAGCTTTGGGTCTTTTGGTCTATATTTGTTTCATAGTAGTTTTCCCATTGGATTTTGTCATGTCGAATATGTAAAGGCATGACATTCTCTATTCTGGGATACATTCCAACTGCCCTCTTTATAATTGTCTACTTGCTCATCACATAGCCCAATGAGGCAGCATGATAAACAGATAATGCATAAATAGCATGTTCTATTATGGCAAACTAAGACAACAACTATACTTCATAATATTAGTAAAATTAGATTTGTTTTTCCAACATTGAGTCACCTTTAGAGTGTTCTTTTGTTTGGTAGTGTGATTAAAAAAAAAAAAAAGTATTGACTGACACAACTGGGACTCAGGTCTTCACTTTATCTTAAAAATAGCATTGCATCTTTGCTTAAATTCCAACCTCTTTTTCCTAAAGTAAAAGCATACTTAGGTTTCATTTCAGTGCTAGTATCTCTAAAGTTATATGACAAATCTAGATGTAATTACAATTTTCTCAATTGTAAAACGTGAAAATACTCTGAAAAAAAAAAAGATTGTCTATAGTTCTTCTAGGGGACTCAACAACTTTGCCACTTGTGGGTGAAATAAAGAGTAACTTTCCTTCATTCCTATCTTCTATTCTGTTTCCAGTCCCATGAAACTCTGTGGATAAAGAATTAATGTAATTTTACTGACCTCTCCACCACCAAAATCATCCTAATAAGTCCTCTTATATATCAATTCATATGTTGTTCTACCAGTGATGCACATTGATTTAGAAAGTATTATCCACATATGTCAAATTTTACCTAAAGTTATATAGATTGAGAGCAAACTAAGAACCAGTCCACCAGGCGACCAGAACACTGGTTTCATTAAAGAGGTTCGTGGCATAAAAGTTAACTATTGAGATCAAAATAAAACACACAGACTCAATTACCTTTTTTTTTGACCAGGTCCGAGATGGCTCTCACCTCTCTGGCTCTCACCTCGCACCACCTGGTGGGGCAGCAAGGCTTACTCAGGGCTAGCAGGAGAGAGGGAGAGAGCATGCCAGGGAGTGGCCTTTTATTGGGGAACAAGAAATTCAGGGGAAAATTCCATCCATCGAAGGTTGAGGGGGGCAGCATTCCAAGGTCAAGGTCAGTGATTGGCCTCAAGGTCAGTGGTCAGTCACAGCCCCACATGGACAGGCTCTTGCACCTGGAGAGGGTGGGGAAAGCTCTGACACAGTTTGGCCAGAACGCCTCACACCCAATCCAGGAGATGCCTAATCACGTGCGAGAATGGCTTCCCACAAACCAGCACCTACTTCACATATCATTTCTCCATTACAAGTTGCTAATGAGAAATGAATAATCTCCATATCAATGTCTTAACCATACAGAAAGAAGGGCATGACACATGGCACATTAATGCTATTCCATTAAGAAATCTAGGAATGTATGTATCATTAAATTTCAATAATCACAGGAAATGATTGAACTTGTAGAATTTTAAAGGGAGTTGATGTCATGTAGTTAATACGTGTTATATAATATTCTATACAATTCTTAATAAATCATTGTTATGGTTTGGATATGGAATATCTTAACCAAAGCTCATGCAATGAAGATATGTCCCCAGTGTAGCAGTGTCCAGAGCTGGAGCTTTTAGGATACGATTGGATCATCCATGAATTAATCGATTGATAGCTGAATGGACAACTGAGAGGTATTAGAAGCTGGAGGCGGATGCGGCATGATTGAAGGAAGTCAGTCACTGAGGATATATGCTTGGGGACTATATCTTTTCCCTAGACCCTAGTGTCTTTCTCTAATTTTCTCTGTCTTTCTCTCTCCACCCACTACCCTTCCTCTCTCTCTCTCTCTCTTTCCTTCCTAACTTTCCTGAGCTGGACCAATTTTCTGTGCCATGCTCTTTTGCCATGAGAGTCTGTTCTACTTCACCTCGGGCCCAGAGCAATGGAAGCAGCCAACTACAAACTGAGACCTCTGAAATTGTGAGCCAAAATAAATCTTTCCTCCTCCAAGCTGTTTGTGTAAAGTATTTTAGTCACAGGAATGAAAAGCTGACTACCACAAACATCATTCTCATCTATAATTTAAAAAAAAAATCTCCAAATATATATTCAGGATATAGTCTCTTGATTTCTGCAACTGGACATGGTCAGAGGCCAATTTTATGGATCACAAAGACAAAAGTGTCTAAAAATCTCTTCTTCAGAAACCTGAATACTACCTTAAAGGCACTATAGTACAAATAGGTTCCTTTACCTAGCAAAGTGGCCAGGAATAAAAACAAAAACAAAAACAAAACAAAAACCCAGACAAACAAACAAACAAAAAGAAAACCACATGGATAGTAAATATTCCTTGGTTCTTCATGATAAGTTTCTTTTTGGGGGTGTATTAGGTAAAAAGACCTTGAAGTTTTTGACATCATGAAGGTTCCTCAGAGGAGCAGTTGTGAACTGAGGTCAAGTTTTCTAGAAAGATTTTTGCACAGAAGCCAGGAATGTTGGCACACTCCTGTATTCACAGAGACTAAGGAGGCTGACAGGAGGATCATAAGTTTGAGGCCAGGCTCAACATCTTAGTAAAACACTGTCTCAAAAATAAAAATAAAATAGACAGGGAAGGGCTAGGGATGTAGCTCAGTGGCAAATCATCTCTGTGTCCAATCCCTAGTGCAGAAAACAAAAAAAAAGTTTTGTTCAATTCTGAAACTATTCTTGATTTCTTATAATGTACTAGAAATTGTAGGGTTAGGGAATCAGGAGGTCAAGAATGTGGATGAATAAGATAGGAAACAGTAAATACAAGAATGCTAGAGAAAAATTACAGTGATTTAAGTGGATCAGAGAGAGAAATACAGGCAGGTCCTTGGAATTAGTGAGAACATGAAGTCCATGCACTAACTCAAGATAGAGGACCATGGCGATGTGTGGAGATGGCATGGAAATGTGGACAGGCCGGGTATGGCATGTGCAGCCTCTTTCCTCTGATTCTGATTTTTGGTTTAATCCTATGTCACCAATTCACTCGAGTCTCTACAACACAGTTACTTTCAAGAGACAGAGAAGTGGTTAATGTTTGAAGATGGAAAGAGCAGTCATTCCGATGGATGATTGGCCTACTATGTGTGGCCATGATGGGGATTTTCAGGATTCCTGCTAAGGGGGCTTGGGAAATACGATGACAACAACAAACGTGCTTTAAAGGCGCATGCTAATTCTTAGGTGACGATAAATCTCAAGAGTTCATCACAAAGACTTCAGATGTGATCAAATGTTTTCTCTATCATTAAAATCTATAGATTCTGGGTCAAATTTCTTAACTGTTCTGACCTTTAATGTGCCATATGCAAAATGGAATGTAAATGGAGTACCCTCTCAAAGGATTGTTGTCAGGATCAAATGAGGTAATCCAACCTTGGCAGTTAGAACAGTGTCTGCGGAGGCAGTGGGAACTGAATAAAGGCTAGCTGCCGATTCATACAATAGCGGTGCACCATTCTTTCCATTGTCCATTTAATTTTGTTTGACAACCTTTCCCTGGGCTCAAACTATCTGACTCTAGGTTCATGTTGTCATGTTGACTACCTGAAAAGAATGGTTTACTTATATTATTTTGTTATTGTTCTAGTTGTACAATACCAATTGTAGTAGTTTCATTATAAGGCTTTATTGTCCTAGAAACAAAACTGCATTATGAATTCATTCCAAGGGCATAGCAACCACAGCTGTGTGGCAACTGTTGAATTAGCCCCACATTGTTCACAAACACTAAAATCAAATTAAGAGCCTGTCCTATTAATAGCAATACTTATTCAGCTCCTTTCCTCTTTAAAACACTTTATAAACATTAACTAATTAGTCCTCACACTCTTTTGAGGTAGGTAAATAATTGTTAGCTCCCAGTTTGAAGAAACCAAGGTTGAGGTTAAGTGGTTTGCTTGCTCAGGGCAATAGAGTAAGGCAATATTTAATTCCCAAATTAGGGCATTTAAATTTATATTAATTTATTTTGGATACTGTATTGAATTTTAATGATAATTTGTGACATTGTATTACCTTACACCACTTATATCATATAACAGATGGAAAATTTTAACTCATAGATGATCAAATGAAAATAGGTAGAAAAAACTCTAAAACTGCTAATCTCAAAAGCTTCCTATGACAACAAGCACTTATAGACCACGCAACTAACTAGACGGCAATTGTCAGTCATTTCACTTAGTTTCCATTTTTCTATGCTCATACACACACACACACACACACACACATACACACACACATACACACCTTGTCTTATTTCCAATCATAGAACCGACATTCCTTAATTTTGGGACCAAATTTACTTACCTTGGTATCTTTCAGAACTATATGGTAGTCAGGTACTATCTTGAGGTATACAAACTGTTTTAAGAAATAAACCTTTGCTGTAACATTCCAGTGTTACCTCTTCTTGTTCTCTCAACCCTCACCTTGTTCATCCTACATATTGATGTTGCAAGTTACATATGATAAGACCATGAAACGCTTGATTATATGTATCCCTTGTTCAAAGTTACAAAAACCTGCATGTTTCTGCCTTCAACTTAAAGTCATTCTACCATTTTCTAGCAATTGTAATGTGAAATTCATTGAAACATACTTTAGCCACAGTATTTAAAACCTTATAACATTAATACGATTATGTTTTATAACTTCTGTGGTAGGACAGAGAAGGTATATCCCAAACCAAAAATTGTCTCTCAGTGCATGACACAAAGTAAGTTTCCAGAAAAATATTTGGTAGAGAATAGGAATAGAACTAATGATGTTCTGCTGCCTTTATCCAAGATAATTTACTGTCTTATTGTGAATGTCTTATTATGAACATGTTTATTTAGTATATACCAATTAAAAACTTTTGATTTTTATTTACACTTAGATTTTCTAATCTTCTTATCATTTATTTTCTCTAATTGTCCTATTGTCAGAATCTCAGTGCCCTTCTTTATCTCACTTTAGGCAAACTTCTGGGGGAATGGGTATACATTGTGTGAAGAGTTTAGTAAAAAGATCTGTAGATATAAAAGAATTCTTTTATTAGAAATGTTGGACACATAATCCATGTGATTAACACTTTATATAACTTCGGTATAAAGCCAAATGGCTTTTACATTTTTTATTTGGTTGCCTTAAAACAATGCAAAATACAATTTTTTTTAAAAGTCTTAATCCCTATGATGTGACACTTTCTCCTGCTCTAGAAATAAATACTTGATGGGCTGAGGATGTGGCTCAAGTGGTAGCGCGTTTGCCTTGCATGCTTGCGGCCCCGGTTCGATACTCAGCACCACATACAAACAAAGATGTTGTGTCCACCGAAAACTAAAAAATTCTCTCTATCTTAAAAAAAAAAAAAAAGAAAGAAATACTTGAATTCAAAGCTGGAAAGAAATTGTTCTCAGTCTTGTTGGGATGTGTTACACCAACTATCACCTCATAGCCCATAGACTCCTTCCTGGAGGAGGAAGGAAAGATCAGAGAAAATTTTCAGAGCCATTAGTTTTTATTCTCACCAGGATTAACAAACCAAGTAAAGGGAACACTAGAGGAATTATAGAGACTGATGACAAGGAGAAGGCAAGTTATGTTATATCATTTCCTAAATAAGGGTGAGATGCTAAGTGAAGCTAGCCAATCCCTAAAAAATAAATGCCAAATGTCTTCTTTGATATAAGGAGAGCAACTAAGAACAGAGCAGGGAGGAAGAGCATGAGAAGAAAATTAACATTAAACAGGGACAAGAGGTGGGAGGGAAAGGGAGAGAAAAGGGAAATTGCATGGAAATGGAAGGAGACCTTCATTGTTATACAAAATTACATATTAGAGGAAGTGAGGGGAAAGGGAAAAAAACAAGGGAGAGAAATGAATTACAGTAGATGGGGTAGAGAGAGAAGGTGGGAGGGGAGGAAAGAGGAGGGGAGATAGTAGAGGATAGGAAGGGCAACAGAATACAACAGATACTAATATGGCAATATGTAAATCAGTGGATGTGTAACCGATGTGATTCTGCAATCTGTATACAGGGTAAAAATGGGAGTTCACGACCCACTTGAATCAAATGTATGAAATATGATATGTCAAGAGATATGTAATGTTTTGAACAACTAATAATAAAAAAGGGTGAGATTATGTAGCATTTTCTCTGATCTACTTTTTATGCTAATATAAATAGTGTAAAAGAGAACAAAGAATAAACTAGTACAGAAAGTCCAGAGTGCAACTGTCTGCACTCTCACAATCATGCAGGAAATCCGTGCATGAGTTTCCCACGTGACATGAAGGCAATAGACAAGGTAATCAGATTTTACCCATCAGACTCTAAGAGGATATTTAATGTCTACATCCCAAGAAAGAATATAGTAAAAGCAAGAGGATGTTGAATAGACTAACCAAAGGGAGTTCTCACAGGATTTTTAAGAATCCAGACATTCTACAGGGACTTATACAATGACTATGCCCATTAAATGCATTCTGAAGGACTCAGATGAATTCTAGAGAATTTGGATGCCTACCATGGGGAAGCTCAGGGATGTTAGGGCAGTGGCAGAATCAACTGAGGATAAACACAACTTCAATTAATTAATTAAACTCCAAATTCTCAGCAAGGAAAAGAATGAAGAAAAAAAGGTGGGGAGAAAGGACAAAATAATAGCCCATGCTCATCCTAATTGAAGAGAGGTGTAAGAGTCCCATCAATTAGCATGGTTCAATGGTCCACAAGGGAACTAGTCCAGGTGTTCCTCATAGTAATGCAGATTCACCTTTGCAGAGGGGCCCTGCAAATTTTTTTTTTTTTTTTTCACAGAGGCCTAACTGATTTACTATATCAAGTCTCTCAGTCTGAGACCTGATCAGAGTTGGCACAGGGAGGAGGTAACTACTTAGTTGGAAACAATATTGAAGTGCCTGATCAGAGAAGACAGGACTGAAAAAGAGTGGAAAGCTATGAGATTTGTCTGAGATATCATTAATGGCCTACAATGCCAGGATTGACAGAGCGTGGCTCAGACCAGTAATTGGAGGAAAATAAAACGATTTCATATCTATATCCCTGCAGAATTCAGAATGTTCAAAAAAGAGAGAGAATGGCATTCAGTAACAACTCAATAAAATTATTAACTATTTTTAATATTGAGTTCTTCTAACATATTAGTTGATAGAAAGCCGTCTATATGTTCTCTGAAAAATAGCGATATGTTTTAGATTTTGATGAAAATAGCAATAATGACTCTTCAATAACTTAAAAATAACTTAGGTTCTTGATTTATAGCTGGCATAATACTTTTCCTTTTGACTCTTTATGATGAGTGTTTTTGAAAATGTCTCTCTGCTGTTTTTCTAAGTGTTCGCTTAATAATAAATATCTGACTTCATGTAAGAATGTAACAGTGGTCCCTTCACCTTCTGAATGTAGCCCTCATTGCTCTAAGGTTTATTTTTTTTTTTTTAATAATTTTTTTTTCTCTCTTCTCCCTCTCCCCTTCCCTAACAAGATTGTGCAGACAGTGTTATCATTTCTTCCACAATTTAACTGCCCTTGAACACACCCACTTGAATTCATCCAGGAGATGCCTGCTGAGGATCAGGAAAGTGAATAACTCCCAAATTAACAAGTGAATCCTAACACATCCTCAGGGCACCCTAGGACCCTCTACTGGAATGTAAACCTGGAAAAAATTCCTTTAAACCCCCCTGTCCCTCCTGATAGGCAGAGTCACAGACTTTGGGACCGGGAGTCCCCTGTGTTTCTCCTTTGCTAGCAAAGTGATAAAGCTTCTCTTTCTTTTTCCTCAAAACCTTGTCCTCCTTATTAAATTGGCATTGAATGGCATTGGGGACAGGAACTGAGCTTTCTGTTACAATAATGAAAATAAATAAATAAATAAATTTTATACTGTAATATGTTAATGGAAAACATAATTATTTAGTACATTTTAATTCTACCTTTTTTTGTGAAGTCAATAAAAGAGTGTTTTCACAACACCCAAACTCAACACTATTCATTTATAACCCTTTTAAACCACCCCTTTCTGTAAACTTTCAATCTTCTGTCCTAAGAATTTCAAGGGCACAATAAAATAAAATCTAATACTAGGTCACATAGAGTTCTCCAAGTTAATGGGTCTGAAAGTCAGTCTGTGCTTGGTACCTTACTGTGCCCACAAATGGTTTTTCTAATTCCCCTGACCCTATAATCAGTTCTGTGTGTCCCCTACTAAGCCAAATATCTGTTTAAAATATCTGTATGATATTTTTGTTTGTTTTTTGAACATTTCAAAATGACCTTTATGCTTGTCAGATACTTGTTCTGCTGTAAAAAAGGAGGGGGCCAAGCAAGGTAGCCAGTTCTCAGGGAAAGCCCATTCTCTCAACAACCACTATGTCCCACTGTGTCGGACCTCACAATGTCAGGACTACCAAAGGGGAAAATTTTGATGAAAATAGCAATGATGACTCTTCAATAACTTAAAAACCGTGAGACATGCATAAGAACAGGCTTTCCAGTAATCAAGCACATGCCTTATTATCTCTTAACCCCAGAGTGATACAAGTTCAATGCGTTCAATTTTTAGAAATCTAATTGCAGTAAATTCAAGAAGATACACATTTTTCTAAGCAATAAATAGAGCCTTTCCCCCACCCCCTTCTCTGAAGGATAAAAGGATTGGTGCTAGAAAACAGCTGCAACTGTAAAAGATAGGCTCCGTGTCTCCCGAATACAGGGTTTGGGCTTTTCTAAGTGGACTAAATGAATAGCCAGTTCCATTTCTCTGCCCCTAGGAAAAGGATGTGAATGAAGGGTCTTTTCAGACAGCTGCGAATATGAATGATTAAAGTGGCTCAGACAATGGAAGAATGAAACCTGCATTTGCAGATGTCACCTTCAAAATAAGTGTGGAGTTGACAGCTTTGTTTTTATCTGCTCCACCACCTAAGAACAAGCAAATTGATTTTAAAATGAGGAACCAATATGTTCATTTCCATGAAAAATACCCGCCAAGTCTGGACTCTGTTTTTGTTGTTTATCCAGGGGCTGATGCACTATAACAGTATTATTTTTTTTATAACCATCAAGTTGATTTTATCTTTAGCAGTCAATTGAATGCAGATACGTAAACAAAGAGAGCTCTTAGTAATTTAGATTCTCATTTAATTTCATAGAGTTTTAGTATCTCTCTAAGATTATTACTTTAGGTTCATTTTTTTTTTTAACCTTCAATTTCATTTGGTATCTTTTTCTTTTGGATTGCCCTGTGTCTTCTATGCAAACAGAGCAGTCATCATCAATGAGTGCACAGGGAATGCTCTGAGTTTTTTTGAAACTTTAATTTTTACTTTTTAGCACAAAGGCATTTTGTGGGGTGGAAAATACGATGGCATAGCAGAGGATGCTTTCACTCTGCTTCTTAAGACATCGGTAAGATTGTCTGGAAATAAGTTTTTTTGTTGTTGTTTTTTGTTTTTTGTTTTTTTTTACAAATTTCTAGTATTTCACTATCTTCCCTCCTTTTCAGTTCTGGATTCTATGAAATTCTCAGTTTCTGTTTTATACCCTACAGCTGTTTTCCTTATCTCTATGCCCATACACCATCAAAACAGTATTCAATGCAGACAGCTGTATGTAATACAATTTTAATGGAAACAAAGGTGCAGTGGTTAGATGGCAGCAAAGAGAAAAGAAAGTTGAAAATTAAACATTAAATCTCCCAACTTCTGTAAAGACTCTACATTTATTTCCATCAACTTGGTCTCCAACATTCCAATATGCCTCTTGGTTCTTACTTCCTCCTCTCTTCTCTGCTTTTCTACATTATTCTCCCAAATTCATGTTTATTTCATATGCAAAAATGTTCAGCTGTTTCTTCTTTGCCTTTCTCAAACACATACTCTTAATTTATGACTTTATTCTCTAAAACATAGTCTCAGTTTTTCACTGAGGAAACTGATGGATTGATGGACACATAACTAGAACAAGAGCTTTCTTTAGGAGCAATTCTGACCACAGCTATTAATACAATAATTTTTCTTACAGCACACAACATATAAACTTCATCCCACCCCATTCTGATTCACTCTTCATTTTTCCTTTTCCTGGATCATGCCAATCACATTTCCTTCTTAGGCTCTTTGCATTTATCATGTCTTCCATTGATCCATGTGGCTTAAATTATTCTCACAGCTTACATCATCTTGCAATTCAAATTGCACCTCAGATGCATTCTTTAACCACTCCATTTAAATCACAGCCATAACACACCCATATTGGCTTTTTATCATTTAATGTTGTGCTCACTGCACTCATTCTTACATGAAATTATGTATATATTCACTTCTATATCTTCTCATTTATTTTCTGGAGGCAGGGCAGCTGAAACAATGTCCCTGCCACTTTTACTATACACCGGTTTCTGCTGTAACAAAAGTGTCTTTAGCAAGCCTTCATCACAACACTCTTCCACACAGGATCTCAACCAGTCCTCACCCACATCAGTCACTCCAGATGCAACCCTGCACAGGACCTGCAAATTGTCCCTAGCTCTCAGTTGGCTGTACAGGCAGGGGACAGTTTAGAGTTCTAACTAAGTATGTCTCCCTACTTCATTTTCATTAGAAGGAGACAGAATACTAGGTTGTTAAGATCTGTAGACAAGTCAAAATAACACGTGGTATTTTGCCAGAGAAAT
The DNA here is from genome assembly GCF_052094955.1 of Ictidomys tridecemlineatus. Lineage (NCBI taxonomy): Eukaryota > Metazoa > Chordata > Mammalia > Rodentia > Sciuridae > Ictidomys > Ictidomys tridecemlineatus. The sequence continues at coordinate 58,078,279 of NC_135487.1, forward strand.
GTTAGAGTTCCTAAACAAGTCTGGATGGTGCCTGGCAAAATGCCAGAGGGAGTGGTTTGAGAAGTAACAAAAGTGAGCTATTAAGTGTGGATATTCCTTATTGGTTGACTGATGTATCTAGTTTATGCTAATTAAGATAAGCTGTACAAAATGTATAAATAGCTCTGTTGTCCTACAATAAACGGCTCCTACTCCTGCTGGATCAACGTATACAAGTTATTCGTCACCCCCCGGTTATTCTGCTGCAGCCGGACTGCGGCACTAGGTCCCAATAATAAGCTATATGACAAGAAACTTCCCCACAAAATAACGATGATAGTTTATTATTGGAAAGTAAAAAAAAACTCAAGTACAAATATCAACAAAAGGGGTGCTATAATTTTTTAGAAAATAGAATATATTTGGCCCACAATACAAACAAACAATATAGATGTGATATAAGACTGTTTCGTCTCTAGAATTTACCTTTTAAATTTCTTCTGGAATTAGAAAAGTCAACATAGCAAATTTTATTTTATCTTTACACTTTAAAGTAAAATATATTTTTCTAATCTTAAGTTATTTTTAATTAAAAATTTGTCTGTCACAAATCAAAGGAGATATTTTTTACATTTCTGTGACTGGGGCAAAGTATGTAGTTACTGTGCTTACTTCTCTGTTAAGAAATATTTAAATGATCTCTACCCTCATAGTGGTACTACTTTTGAGCATAAAATTAATTTTTCACATATGAAATTAAAAAGAAGAGGGCATTTTTCATTTAACAATATTTACCTAGTCTGAAGCCTTAAAAAAAAAGAAACTATTATGCTCGAATTCGGGACCCCCAAAAGACCACCAGAGACCCAGATCGATGTAAGCAGCAAAGAGGTGTTTATTGAGAGCTAGCTTGGTTTTTCACATGCACACAGCAACAGGTGACGCTGAGAGGCCCGGAGCCCAGGGTTTGGGGCAGTTTTATACACCCTTTGGGGAAGGCAGGGACCCCACATACATCATAGCATCTCTTAGCAAATCATCACACGTAGCGGGAAAATCAAACAACTAAAACATGATTACACATTCACTGGTGGGAACAAGTTGGGTACGGGTGATTGGTTAGTGCAAGAGGGGGATTCGTTTGAACTGATTGGTTTAGGCACCAGGGGTGTACCTGCTGAACTACATGGCTTCCCAACATGTTATCATAAACTACTGGGAGGGTCATCTGGCATCCCAGGTATTTTTCTGGTCTCACGCTGATTGGTGGCTGCTAGGGGGTTGCTATGGGTCCCTACCTAGCCTGACTGAGTCAGGGACACCTGGCTCAGCAGATCTCTCCTGTTATTTGTAGATAAACAAGGGTATGTGCCTAGAAGTGCTCTGTGAGTCTTTCCAAGTACAAAAGTCACGCCCCCTTCCTTAGACAGGCTTTGCTCTGAGGTAGAGGGTGGTTTTTCAAAACAAAGAAAATGGGAAAAAAATTATCTACTTGAGGACTTAAACACAAATTCATGTAGTTTTCCAATGAAATTAGGCAAAAACTGTTTCAAAATCTAAATTACAAAATCTACCAAATCTGATGCATTTTGCACTGATGGAAAGGGAGGATTGTAAGTATGCAGAAATGTTTAGCTCATGATAAGATCATTGAAGGTACCTATTATTGAAATTCCACCTGACTAGTTCATTTGTATTCATAGAAGTTATGGAAGGGAAAGGGGTACACAATTACTGGGTCATTTAATCTATCCCTTAAGCAAGAGGAGGCTATTCCATGCACTGCATTTTCTAGAAGTTTATGATCAGTATGTGATTGGGCCTAATTCTTGCCATTTTTTTTTTCCCCACAAATCCCTGAAGTTGTCTCTTCTAAACTTTGGAAAGGTAAAAGCAATGCTTTGGCATGAACAAAAGAAATGTTTCTCATTTGAGTCTCCTGGCTTTATGATTTAATGTATCTAGGCTGTCCTAAAGACACCTGCCGTTTCGTTATCATTCCTAGTTAGAGTAAACTTTCTCTGTCTTCAGTAGGTAGAAACACTGGCTTCCTTATTAAAAGTCCATGTTTATGTATTCTGTAACCACGGCTGTTTATTAAGCATTTTTCCTACTGAAAATATTTTTGTGATTGTTGATATTCATAGCATATTTGATCCTCAAAACAAACCTAATAGGTTGGTCTTTTTCTTCCTATCATAACATTAGAACACAGGTCTCACTGATTCCAGATTGCATGTTAGTGATAGTCTATTTAATTACTCTTGTTTTTTAATAAATATAATAAACATCTGGTCTGTTTGGACTTTCAATTTATTTGATGCCAAACCTTCAAGTTTATCATTAAAAATTCACAATTCATCATAAGATTGCTGGATTTTTCAGACATTAGAGAAATCATAAAGGTAATTAAAGAAAAAGGCAGCTCCTTGTTCTTATATTTCAAGGTCTCTAAACCACTAATGTTTTCTTGGTGATCCTACTGAGGGTTGCTGTAGCACAGCCTCTCAAAACTGTTTTAAATCAGACAGAAGGTAAAAGCAAATGACCTTATACAACATGTTGGCCAAATCTAATCATTTTACATGTAGCCTCCACCTTACCAACCAAAGAAGACTTCTTAAATAATCCATTCTATTAGACAATATAATGATTTCTGAGCCATTATAACCTCAAGAATTAAGAAAAAAAAACAAAGAAGGAATAGGGAATAGTGAAAAACAGTTTCAAAAACATCTCTTTGCCAAAAATCCACAGCTAAATTATTTAATATGACTTCAGAAACTTACATGTTACAAGAGGATTTTGCTAAATAGATACTTAGTTTTCAAACAGATATATAATAAAACTAACATAAAATTCTTGATGATACTCCAGGTTTCCACACTTCCATTCTTGATCCTCCTATATTTTGGCAGATGATCACTCCATCCTGCTTATTACACAACCAAACCCTGGGCTCATCCAGGACTACCCACCTTTCTCCCATCCTTACATACATGCATTCAATCCATCTTACCCCTATAGCTCTGTCTTCAAATAGAGTTCCTTCAAAATGACCCAGGAACTGTGGAACAGATGGTAGATTAGAAGGGGATAGACACACAAGTTCATCTATGAGCTGATAAATGGGCTAAATGAGAGCTATCTATCACTATATATTTATTGTTTTGGAATTTTTTTTTTCATAATGCATATGTATACATAATTCTCTTCTTAACAAAAAGCACAGATGAGTTCAATCTAATTTCAATCATGAATGGCGATCCATGTAAGAGATAATTGCAACAACAAATTAAGTGGTCTCCTTGTTCCCTAGGGTTAATATTCAATGAAACATTCAGATTGTATTTTTACTTCATTCTTGCTATTCTCCCATTTTCCTCTGACCTTCTCTACCCTATTCCATCTACATTGGACTCCTTGCTTTTGCTTCATCACACAGGTACCACACTTAACGCCATGGAAGCTTAGCCTGTGTACCTTCATGACTCACTCCCTCACTTCCTCCAATGAGGTCCCAGCTAATCACTGTATTACATGGCATCCTGTGTCAGTTGGTTTTCCATCATTGTGACAAAATACCTGAAATACCTATAAAGAGGAAAATTCATTTTGGTTCATGGTTTCACAGGTTTTAACCCTTGGTTGGTGGTTCTTGAGCCTTTAGGCCTGTGTGGCACATCATGGTGGGAGCACATGATGGGGAAACTTCTTACCTCATGGAAGTATCATCTCCACAGCAGACTTTGCACCTTAAACTGTGTTTAAGATGAAAAATATTTACATTGGAGAGTAAAGTATTAGAAATCTACACTTCTAATGATCATTTTCATTTACTTTTAAATTTTTCTTGGTATATATTTCTAAAGTAAAGAATATATTAGGAAATGTAAGTAGCTTATAAAAACTTATATTAAAAGTATAAAATATAAATATTACTTAGAACAAAACAGTATGAATAGAGTAATGCAGAACTTTTGAAGATAATGTACAACACACTATTTTGACTGCAAAAGACCTCTAGTTTAAAACACTGGAGTGCAGAATAAAATAGACAATAGTATTGCTGTATGTATATACGTACTGTATAACCAATGTGATGCTGCAACCTGTACACTTGGAAAAATGAGAAATTATACCCTATTTGATTCAAATGTATGATATGTCAAGATCATTGTATTGTCATGAGCAACTAATAAAAAAATAAATTAAATAAAAATTTAAAAGTGAGGGAAGGCCTAGCAGTAGAGTACCCTTGGGTTAAATTCTTGGTACCACAAAACAAACAATTAAATGTGTATATTTCCCTGGAAAGCATACATTTTCTATACAATGAACAATAAAACAGCAATTAAGATTTAAAAATTAAAAAAATAACCACTGGAGATTGTGTTAGAAATTGCAGGTCTCCTGTATCTACCATGAAGTAGTAAATCAACACAGAACTTAGCAACTTAAAACCATTTATCTCTCACAACTGGGCTCATCTGTGAGGTTCTTGTTTGGATTGAAGTTGGGCAGGACTAAAAGGACTCCGGGTTGATTGACCTCCTTATTTGCGAGCTTCCACACTACCCTTCTTGTGGCAGCAGAGTAGCCTGTACTTTTTTTTTTTTTTTTTTTTTTTTTGTGGGGGGGTCTCCCAGAGGCAGGTCCAGAAACTTCCAGGCCTCATGAAGTTATACTCAGATATGCCCCCGCATTCACAGGTCAAGGTTTTGGAGAAAAAGACTCATCCTCTCATTTAGGGAGTTGCATATATGTACTGAAGGGTATAGGTCTGGTGGCAACCCTCAATGTAAATAAAATTTGTAAATAAGTTACACAGTTCATGCTTTAAAAAATTGACATTTCTATAAATCTGTTTTTCTCATTTGAAGAATGAGGAAGAAAATAATGCCTAATTACTAAGATGACTGAATGAGATGACACATGTAAGAGCATTTTTCCAGCCCAGCACTTTGTCTGGTATGTATAATCTAGGAAACATTTCAGCTAGCATTAACTTTTGACTATTGTCCTAGGCCTTCCTTATGAAGAGATACTGTGTATTTTCATCTATGTATCTTGGCGTAGTATATAGTTTCTGAGAATTGGAACCACTAATATCAACTTATTCAATTAACATATGAATAAATAAAAGTTCTCCTAGGTATTTCTGTACTTAGAATGCTATAGAGTCTGCCTACTAGCATCAAGTGGAGAATCCTTAGGCAACCTGGTTTCAAAATTGTATGTTTGGTATAGTCTTTCCTGAATTAGCTAATCTTTATTAGAATTGGTTACTTTTTTAATTAATTAATTTATTGTAATCAGGTATATACGACAGCAGAATGCATTTTGATTCTTTGTACACAATTGCAGCACAACTTTACATTTCTATGGTTGTACACGATGTAGCATCACACTGTACCTAGAGTACTGACGTCCACCTCATTCCATCATCTTTCCCGCCCCCAAACTCCCTCCCTACCCATGCCTTCCCCCCTCCCCATTAAGGATCAGCATTCACTTATCAGAGAGAACATTTGGCCTTTGGTTTTTTTGGATTGGCTTATTTCGCTTAGCAAGATATTCTCCAACTCCTTCCATTTACCTGCAAGTTCCATAATTTTATTCTCTTTTACTGCTGAGAAATATTCCATTGTGTATATGGACCACAGTTTCTTTAATCCATTCATCAATTGAAGGGCATCTAGGTTGCTTCCACAGTTTAGTAATTGTGAACTGAGCTGCTATGAACATTGATGTGTCTATGTTACTATAGTATGCTGACTTTTAGTCATTTGGGTGTAGATGGAGGAATGGGATAGCTGGGTCAAATTGTGGTTCCATTCCAAGTTTTCTAAAGAATCTCCATACTGCTTTCCAGATTGGTTGCACCAATTTGCAGTCCCACCAGCAATGTATGAATGTGCCTTTTCCCCCACATCCTCGCCAAGATTTACTGTTGTCTGTACTCTTGATAATTGCCATTCTGACAGGCATGAGATGAAATCTTAGGGCAGTTTTGATTTGTGTTTCTTGAATTTCTAGAGATGTTGAGCATTTTTTCATATATTTGTTGATCAAATGTATATCTTCTTCTGAGAAGTGTCTATTCAGCTCTAGAAATCCATATGCTGCAAAATGAAACTAAACTCCTATCTTTTACCATGCACAAAACTCAAAGTGGATCAAAGACCTGGGAATTAGTCCAAAGACCCTGTGCCTAATAGATGAAGAAGTAGGCCCACATCTTCATCATGTTGAATTAGGCCCTGGCTTCCTTAACAGTCTCCTAAAGCCACAAGAAATGAAATCAAGAATCAAAAATGGGATGAATTCAAACTAAAAAGCTTCTTCTCAGAAAAAGAAACAATGAGGTGAAGAGAGAGCCTATACAAGGGAGCAAATTTTTGCCACACACATGTCAGATAGAGCACTAATCTCCAGGATATATAAAGAACTCAAAAAAACACCAAGAAAAAAAAAAAAAAAAAACTAAACAAATGACCCAATCAATAAATGGGCTAAGGAGCTGAACTGGTTTCCACTTGTTGCCTTGTTTCATATATACGCAGCCTCAGAGAAAACACAGTGGAAAACATCTACAAATGGAAAATAAATATAGGCAAATCCAATACTCACTAGAATTAACTGTATTAAAACTAGTTGTCATTTTTGGTAAAATAGGTAAAAGAGGATTTAGGTAATGCACAATTCTTTCATGTAAGTTAAAAACAAATCTTGTAATGATTGGGGAGAACAGATGAGCACAACAATAGCAGCACCAAGCAAGAAAGTCTTCAAATTGGTTCTTATTAACTGATGGAATGTAAATAATATACCACCGCCAGTGCCATAGCATATTAGATAGACATAGACTTGCTTTAAAAATATCAGTTTACATATGTGTGTTAATCAATTTTATTTCTTCTTCTGAGAAGTGTCTGTTCAGCTCCTATTGATTAAGTTGTTTGCTTTGCTTGGTGTTAAATTTTTGAGTTCTTTATATATCCTGGAGATTAGTGCTCTATCTGGCATGTGTGTGACAAAAATTTGCTCCTATTCTGTAGGCTCTCTCTTCACCTCATTGATTGCTTCTTTTGCTGAGAAGAAGCTTTTTAGTTTGAATTCATCTCATTTATTGATTCTTAATTTATTTCTCATGCTTTAGAAATCTTGCTAAAGAAGTTAGGACCTAATCTGACATGATGAAGATTTGGGCCTACTTTTTTTCTATTAGACATAGGGTGTCTGGTCTAATTCCTAGGTCCTTGATCCACTTTGAGTTGAGTTTTGTGCATGGTGAAAGATAGGGGTTTATTTTCATTTTGCTGCATAGGATTCCCAGTTTTCCCCACACCATTTGTTGAAGAGGCCATTTATCTGGGAAGTATGTTTTTGGGGCCTTTGTCTAGTATGAGGTAACTATATTTATGTGGGTTTGTCTCTGTGTCTTCTATTCTCTACCATTGGTCTACAAGTACATTTTGGTGCCAGTATCATGCTGTTTTTGTTACTGCAGCTTTGCAGTGTAGTTTAAGGTTTAGTATTTTAATGTTTCCTAAATGTTCAACATCTATCTCTAGTAATTAAAGAAATGCAAATCAAAACTGTAAGATGTCAACTCACGCCAGTCAGAATGGCAGTTTTCAAGAATACAAGCAACAATTAGTGTTGGCAAAGATGTGGGGGAAAAGGCACACTCATTCATTGCTGGTGGTACTGCAAATTGGTGCAACCAATCTGAAAAGCAGTATGGAGAATCCTTAGAAAACTTGGAATGGAACCACCATTTGATCCAACTATCCCACTCCTTTGTCTATACCCTACAGACTGAAAAACAGCATATTACAGTAACACAGCCACTTCAGTCTTTGTAGCAGTACAATTCACAATAACTAAACTGTGGAAACAACTTAGATGCCCTTCAACACATAAATGAATAAAGAAACTGTAGTACATGTACACAATGGAATATTACTTAGCATTAAAAGAGAATAAAATTAAGGCATTTGCAGGTAAATGGATGGCTCTGGAGAATAACATCCTAAATAAAGTAAGTCAATCTCAAAAACCAAGGGCCAAATATTTTCTCTGATAAGTGGATGCTGACTCATAATGGGGTGGTGGGGGTGGAGAAATTTTGGGCAGAAGGGAGGGAGGGAAGAGGAGGGGGCAAGGTGGCAGGAATGATAATAGAATGAGATAAACGTCATTACTGTAGGTACATGTATGACTGAACATGTGGTGGGGCTACAATGTGTATAACCAGAGAAATGAAAAGTTGTGTTCCATTTGTATACAATGAACTGAAATGCATTCTGTTATCATGTATAACTCATTAGAACAAATAAAATAATTAAAGAAATAAGTTTACACGGGGAAGAACACATTGTGAGGAGCTTAGAATTGCATCTTCTCTGCCCGTAGAATGAGCAAACCTGAGTATCTTGCTATAATTATCTGGTTTCCATGCTACCTGGCATTTGAAATACTTGCCAGGCATTCACTTCCTTACTAGCTCAATTTTTTTTTCCCCAAATACATTAAAGATTTTGAAACTTGGGACAGAGTTTCTATGCTTCAGCTAAGATCTAGACAAAGTGCCATTATGTATATAAATTGGGAAGTATTTTACATTCTTTAGTTTGTTGTCCATATCGTACATTTTGTGTATTTTTATTATTTTGTACAGCACATGCATACAAAAATCACACTAGAATAATATATTTAACAAGTAAAATATATCTAGACAGAGGTTTACTCAAATGATGGTACTATAAATATTAAATTCAAGGGAACAGAAGTATAGTTGGAGTGACACTGATCAGGCCACAATTTTCAGAAACAATCTTTTCAAATAGACAGTTATTAATCTCTAAAAATTTCAGAAAAAGTGAAAAATAACCTTCTTCAAATATGTTTACATAAAGATTTTATCTGTTAAGTAATGATAATGAGAATATTTTCCCTCTAAACAAAGAGAGTTTAATTAAAGGACAAAGGCACTACATCCTGGTGAATTTCCAGCTCTGGAATATTTTTACTTAGTGTAGCAGAGTTTCACAGCATAAAAAGAAGTATGTGAAAGACCAAATATTTGACGAAAGTATTATTTAGAAGCTCAAATCATTAGAACCACAAACCTATAAACCAATACTATTTTGAGTATATTGACAGTCTATACTTCACTTAAAAATTATGTTTTTTCAACTTCATTTAATATTTGAAGCTCTGAATGTTATGCTTTTCTATAATAAAATGGGCTGTCAAGGGAACCTTCCTATCTCCTGTCTTAATGAGCAACTCTTCTCATTTATACTTGTCATTAAGGGTCAGAGAATCTTCTCAACATAGACTAACCCACCAGGACACATAATTAGAGCCATAACATGGTTTGTGTCAAAATTAATCATAGTTTGTGTTTAAAACAATCCCTCCTGAAGCAGTAGATTATATCTGCTTATTTTGTTATAATTTTGATGGTGCACTTCATGAATGCTAATAACTTTCTCTTCAGGGAAAGATCTAAACACAATTGTACTTGACCAAAGAACAACCAAGCTATGCCTACAAAAAAAAAAAATAGGCATAAACATAAAGAACAATTAAATGTAAACATCATTGTTAGCTTTGAGCAAATGTCCATTTTGAAACTATATTTTTAAGAGCAAATTTTTCCTGTTGGAAGTAACAGTTTCCAGAAAGATTATGAATAATTCTGTAGTATTATGCTTGGAAATTGAGAATGTCTTTCTTGTAGGAAAACCACATTGCCAGTCCCACCAAACTCTAAGCAATTATAACTGTAATTATAAGAAGATGAGTGTGATAAGTGAATGGTAACTTTGTTATTTAAACATGTTCTCTCTCTCTCTCTCTTCTCTTTTCTCTCTCTCTCTCTCTCTCTTCTCTTTTCTCTCTCTCTCTCTCTCTCTCTCTCTCTCTCTCTCTCTCTCTCTCTCTCTCTCCATTTTCCCTTTGAAATGATTGGAATTCTTCTTGTAATGTAAAGGACTGGTCCCAGATATAGCTTCCAAAAGAGTCAATAAAGCACTGTTATTTCACTACGTATGCAAAGGGAAAAAGGCACAAATTAGAGCAACAATGTTCAGAGCAAAAATGTTTGAGGAGATTACCCCAAGTATAGCAAATCTCAACTCTACTCACACTTCTGAGTGTCAAATTTAGATAAAGGTCTCCTTATAGCATCAAAAGAGACTACAAGATATAGTCTGTAGTGGATGGTGAATACTCAGAGAGTTCTTTACCAAAGGAGAGAAGGGATTTAGATACAGGGACACCATCTTTAGTTTATACCTCATGGAGGTTTGAAGGGTTTTGGCTACAGGCCTCCATCCTTTCAGGAATTCCCTATGTGGATCCACCCTCTCCTGCTTTCCCTCTAGAAGAAGCAGTTTGGTTTTCATTTTATGACTCCAGAAATGGGGTATTTCACCCAGGTCACATTAATCAGCATGATTTTTTCTTGTTGGCCATTATTGTTTCTGGGTGGGATTGAGCTTAACTGGGTCCAAATAAATAATTCTTGGTCCCAGACTGGACTTTGTATTCTTTTTCATTTGACGTAAATATGATACCATTTCATCATGGCATGGAGTCTGAGAATAAGGTCAATATAGAGGAAAGCCAAATCAAAGAATGGAGAAAATTATAATGATCATCCATGAGCCCTGTACCCAGGCCTTTTTAAACTTATATTTATATCTAGAATTTTCAGTTCTATAAGCTAATATAACCCATAAGACTTAGTTGGCAAAAAAAAGAAAGAAAGAAAAAATAAATTAAGGAAGCACATCAGTAAGAAGATGTAATTTTTAGATGATAATTCTAAAATAGAAAAAATAGTAAATATTCGCCTTATAAGCACTTATTTCAAACATGCAGAATTTTGAAAATATTTTTCATGAGTTTTTCAGTTCATTTAAGCTTGCTATAACTAAATATCATTAGTAACATAAATGACAGATTAAGTTTCTCACAGTTCTAGAGTCTGGGAAGTTCTTAAGGTCCAGTATCAGCAGATTCAGTATTTGGAAAAGGTCTGTGTTGTTTTCCATAAATGATGCTTTCTCACTGTGCCCACAAAAGGGAGAAAAGGCCTGGAACTCTCTGGGGCCTCTATAAGGGCACCAATCCCATAATGAGGGCTCTCCCACCTTGATTTAGTCATCTCCTAAAGACCCCACCACCCTGGAGGTTAGAATTTCAACATATAATTTTGAGAGAACACAGACCATAGCCTAGGTTATTTTTTTTTTAAAGAAAGAAAAAACTATGTATATAATTACTTTGTAGTCCATCTTATACACACTCAGAATGTTGAAATAGAATTTTTGCCAATGTATTAGTCTGAAGTGATTTCAAATTTTTAATATTAATAACAATTCTATACTATTGTGCCATATAACATTATGACATAATTATTTTAAGACTGATACTCAAGCAGAAAGCAAGATTCCCCATAGTAAGTTTTCTCTGGTATTTTTTGTTGCTTATGTATCCTTTTTCTGTGCTCTTTCTTATCACTCATTTATATTAAAATTATTTATCTAATTGTCAATCTCTATCACTACTATGCACTTAAACCATCTTTATACCCTCAAGACTAATAAAGATGCTGGCACGTAGAAGGAGTTCAATTGCTTTTTAAGGTAGACTTTATTTTTTGAGGGGTTATAGGTTCACAGGTACATAGCAAAATATAGAGAGAGTTCCTATATACTCTCTACTTTCTTACATCCACTACCTCCCACACTGTTAATTTCCTGACATCTCCATAAGGATACAATTTGTTACAATGAATGCACCTACATTAAAATCTCATTATCACTCAAGCTCCAAACTATGCATTAATTACAGTTCAGTCTTGGTTTTGTACATTCTATGTTTTTTTGGCAAATGGATAGTGGGGTACATGTGTATTTACCATTATAATTTTACATACAATAGTCTTACTGCCCTAAAATGATCTTCCATGCTCTGCTTAATCTTCCATCTCTCCTCAACACATGGCAATTGCTGTCAGTGTTTCCATAGTTTTCCCTTTTCCTGAATGTCATATAATCACATTCATGTAGTATAGAATCATTTCAGATCGACTTCTGAGACGATTTGTACAAAATTTTAATGTGTTCCCTAAAGGTTCATGTGCTGCAAGCTTGATTCTTGGTGTGGCCACGTTGAGGTGGTGGAACCTTTAAGATATTGGGCTTAATATAAAATAATTAGGTCATGGTGGTTACTACCCTTGGATGGAGTTAGCACTGGTCTTTCAGAAAGAGCTAGTTATTGCAAGACCAGGTGATTATAAAGTAAGGCTACTTCATGTGCTTTGGCACTTTTTATGCACATGGAAAATTCCTTTACCATTTCTCTGACATGTTATGATCCAGCCAACGTGTCCCTTACCATGTGCTGAACAGATGGTGCCACCTGATTGGACTTTCATCCTCCAAAATGGTAAGTTAAATATAACTCTTTTCCTGATGAGCTATCCATCCTTACGTATTTTGCTGTAGCATAAGAAAGCAGAATATGACAGTTCTTTTACTAAGTAATATGACTTAAAGTTCCTATGTGTCGTCTTAAATTTTGATACCTGATTTTTTAAAATTTTTGAATCATATTCTATTGTATAAATGCACCAAAGTTCATTTATTTATTCTCCTACTAAAGGATGTCTTGATTTCTCAAATTTTTTGACAATTAAGAATAAAGCTGCTATAAAAATTGATATGTCAGTGTTGGTGAAGATGTAAATTTTCAACTCATTTTGGTAAATATAAAGGAGTGTGATTTCTGGATCATATGGAAAGAATATGTTTTATTTTGTAAGAATCTGTAAAACTGACTTCCAGAGTGGTTGCTTCAATCTCCACTAACAATAGGAAGGGGTTTCTATTGTTCCATGTCCTCACCAGCATTTAGTATTGTTAGCATTTTGAATTTTGGTCATTTTAATAGATGCTGGTTGTATCTCACTTTAATTTGTGCTTTGCTAATAACATGATATTGAGCATCTTTTCATATGTTTACTTGATATCTGTACATATTCTTTGTTGATCTGTCTATTCAGATCTAGTGCCTTATTTTTATTCAGCATGTTTTGTTGTTGTTGTTGTTGTTGATGTTGTTTTAAGTGTCCTTTGTATCTTTTGGATAACAGTCCTTTGTCAGATTTGTCTTTTGCAAAAGTTTCATACCCATCTGTGACTCCCTCTTCTCATTCTTCTGACAGTTACTTTCACGGAGCAGGAATTTTTAATTTTAGTGAAGTTCAGATTTTCAGGTCATTCCTCTCATGGATCATGCCTTTGGCGTTGCAACCAAAAAGTCATCAGCATGCACAAGGTCACCTTGATGTCCTCTTACTGTATCTCCTAGGAGTTTTATGGTTTCTTAATAGGCAATGCATGTGTGATTGTTCCTCAGGTTCAGAATGCTATATGGCAGCAGTAAATTCTCATCAGACTGTCAGCATAGTGGAATTCCTCAGTCCTCTTTGTTTTTAAGTGGTACTGTTTCCCTGATAAGATAATTTACTTTCTCAATCAACAATAAACTCTGATGCCACATGTCCACAACTCTTCCATATATATGAGGGATGGCAAGAGAAGGCACCTTGGAACACAGTGAAGGTTTCTACTGTAGTTCGGAACATTAGATTCTTAAAGAAACCAAGATGTATATGATAGGTTTCAGTAATATTTTGAAATAAGCTATGCACCTCTAGAGAAGTTAATTCTGAAACTCTTGAGGGATTTTTTAAAGGAGTATTTGTATGTCTTTTATGAGCTTTGTATGGTTTTTGGATATAAGATACTAAGATTTACATGTAAAAAATACAGGATTTTGCACGTTTCCTTTATCTTATTTTATTATTTAATCATTAATGACTTCAAGCCATATGTTGTTCATACTAGATGTCATTTTATTTAGTGGCATGCACACTACTAGAGAAATAAAAATTGGTCAAAACAGAAGAAAAATTAACTACATTGTATTTGAGAATCGACAAGGCAGGTTCTCTCAGAAGTTAATATAAAATGATGAATTTTATAAATTTTACTCAGGGAAAGAGAAGTCATGGATTAAACTTTAACTCAAAATAAAATGTAGAGAAAATAATTTGTTTCTCCACACTGTTACTCTATGTTTAATGCTTTAATATATTTGATTATTTAGAAAATTTCCTCCATTCTTCTCAATCAAAGAGAAAGTCAGAATATTTTTTTAGAATATGAGAATAGTTATTGGGAATAATCTTTCAACATTAGATAATCATTTGTTAAATTTTTTTTCAAAAAGGAAGTTTTTAAGCTCTTATTAAATTTCAGATGTTGTGCCCAACAGTGTATGGTTAAAACTTTAAAAAAAATGATATCTAGATATATGAAAGAGTATCTCTGGGAAATTTTTAAAAAGGAAACATAATAAAAAATAAAAATAAAAACCTTTGGAGGAAAGTTTTTATGTGACCGATGTCAAGAAACAGGAAATTCAAGTGTAGTAGAGAAAATATATATGAACCCATGAAAAGCAGAGGGATTAGGATTCTCATTAAATCTTAAATGAAACAGAGAAAGTGTCACTTTGTACACATGCATGCATACATTCAAATGTGGATTTGGCGACAGACAACTCATTGTATTGTAGAGAGGCAGGTATGCAGTACCACGTACCTGAATTGAAGCACCAACCCTAATAAATTGAAATGAAGGATATATTTTTAAAATCTTCAAAGTAGAAGTAAAAATATTTGGTGACAGAATGGTTGTGGATGATAAGGGAAGGTAAAATGAGATCACACTGGGGATCTTAATTTGTCAGATCAGAATTTGTTGGTTTTTGAAAAGGATTTAAATCAAGTATTTTGACAACAAAACACAATTTCTTTTGAGACTTAAAACCTCCCAAATGTTAGTGTTTTGTTTTGTTCTTTTAGACAAGATCAAAGCCAGAAGTAAATAGCAATGTCAAAAAGCCTAAATGTTTTCTCTGGTACTCCCTTCAATTGATAGACTAGTTCTCAGAATATAACTTTATTCCTAAACTACAAAATGAGATTGTGAGACTATGTTGATGGAGATTTGTAAAGAATCATATGAGGAGGTTTTTCAAAAAGCATACATTCCAAGTCATGCACAGATTCTGTTATACCCTGAGGTGTCCAGGAATGCAAAAGAATGAATGGTCAAATTTACCTGTATTTGTTCTCCTGTTCTCAGTTGGGAATCATTGAATTATAGTCAGAGTATGCAAAATATGAAGGATACATATTCATCATGCCAAGAACAGACTTGAAAATGTATTTTAATGATCTAGTCAACTTCTCAATTAAAAATATAAATTCAAGGTAGAAAAGATTATGGATTTGTTGACTACAATTGTATTATTCTTACAAAAATATTGCTTTCAGGTGTAAGATAAATACTAATCCTGGACCCTTGAGAAATGTATATTTAAAGATGAAATTAAAAACCTCTTATTTAAAAATGCTCCTTTACCATATTATTACTAAATTTGGTCATAGCACATACAAAATTACAATTACAAATGAATTTAATTATGAGAGGAAACTGAAGTATTGAAAAGATCATAAGCTTGAATTCAGATAGTTCTGAATTCCTGGGCTGACTCTTTTACCAAAGTTCTGTGATCCTGAAAAAATAAGTACTGAAAGTCATTTTCATCCTGAAAAATGTTATAATAACACTATATAACTCAATATGTTGTTAGAAAATTTAAATTAGATGATCCAGTTGAAAAGAGAATAAAATCTGAACCTAATAACTACTCTTTGAATATATACTACATTATCCTTCAAATTAAAGCAAAATACTGCAGAATTAACTTGTCAATAATGTAGCCATGGATACTGAATATTTTCTATAACAATCTATTAGCATAATCAGAATAACTGTACGGTTATTTTTAAGACTAATATGGACACACCAAGCAAAAGCAAAGCAAACTGAAACAAAATAAAATCCACCAAAAATGACCTTAGTAACTTTAATAACCTCAAAATAATATTTTTATGATTTTATAATAAACCTACAAATAAAATTAGAATTTGTTACATACTATGTCCAAAATGCCAGTCATAATCATGATTTTCCCCCCTTTTTTGAATTTTGAAATACTGTTGAATTCATTGAAAGTTATAAACATAGTACAGAGAGTTTGTCTGTCATGTATCAAGCTTCACCATTTTTTTGTACCACTTTTGCTTCGTAATCTACAAATATATACACATACCTCACATATGCACACATACACAAACAGATATACACACATCTATATATGACAATTTCATGTATATGAATTTATGTATACTTATTTAAATTTAATTATTATTTTTTTAACCACTTGAGGGTAATATTGCATACAAACCTTATGCAATATTAATCATTAATACTCTACTATGTATTTCCAAAGAAGAAAGGATTTTTTGTATATAAAAATTTAGAAAGCTAATGTTCATAAATTTATCTTATCTGCAACTCAATCAAAATTTATCAATGATAAGAGCATAAATACATCTTTCCAAATCAACATTTGTGTATTTATTGAATACCTGCCTAGCCACCCAAAGACTGAAAACTGCACTGGACATCCATATTTAAACCAATAATTGGTCTAAATATTGCTAAACCAACTTGATTTAACAATTTTTAAATTGTTAGTAAGAGTAGTTAGTTGCCACCAGAATAAATTGGAGATAATACTTGATCCAGCTCCTACTTTCTGAGATTGTTAAATCAACATATGATCAAAAGTTATTCTCATCTCCCCAGTAGGAGGGAGACTCACTTCTAAGGACTCACCTTAGAGGCGAGTCTCCCCTCCTATCAGTACCTACCACTCATTCACCACTTGATGGATAAAAATATTAGATCCAGGATCCTTTTTTTTCTTTCTGCCACACTTATTTATCATGGCTTTGTAGAGTGTAAAAGGAAAATATTGTGCAAGCTACTCTTTATCTTATGTTAATGGTGAAAACTACATTGCGGATCTCTTAAAAATAATGACCAGTTTTAAGACATCATCTCCCTACATAATTTTTTTTATTGGTTGTTCAAAACATTACAATGCTCTTGACATATCATATTTCATACATTTGATTCAAGTGGGTTATGATGGGTTATGAACTCCCATTTAATTTTGGGACAATAAGTGCTGAACATAGCCTGCTTACAAAGATTTAGGGATGTGTAATTTAGTTTCTTCTGCTTTGTATCCATCAGGGTGTATTATGACATTCTTGTTCTCTGTCCTTTTCCTATAACTTAAGACCAAAATGACATCTCTTATGCTAACCTGATAACATCAATCTGTGCACCTTGCCTGAGCTAACAGGTAGACCCTCCTAGCTATTTTACTTCTGATAGATGAAAATTACTCACCTGATTTAAGCATGAGCAGACTTTAAATACAGACCACATCCTCCTTAAATCACAGCAGTTACCTATTTACACAACTGAAAACAAGAACAACATTGTAAAAACCAACATGGTGATGGTTACTTATTAGGCGCAAACTTTATTGCTTCTAGGTTAGTAACAGTGGCAATACTATATCCTTATCTGTTTAATTAATGATGTAGACTTTTAAATGTGGTTTTCATATGAAATCAGTTGTTGCTTGGTAACAGATCAGCCTGTGGGCTCCCAGAAGAAGCTGGGCTTTCTAAGCAAAGCACCCTGTTGTCTTATGAATAGGGCAGTAAAGCTTGCTCAGACATGCCTTAGGCATTCAGCATCTCTTCCCCCTGTACACTATCTGATTCTGGCTGGGAAGTTTTCTTCACCAGAGACACACACAAATGGACAAAGAAGAAGAAAAAAATTGGCCCTGATTTCCATTTTAACCTAATAATATGAAGAAGACAAGAGAACAGTGAGATATTTGCTCTCATTTCCCAAACTGGGAAAATAAACTACTTCAGGGAAGTATTAATTAGCTGAAAATAAAAATCAATTATGATTCCTGGACAATTTAGCTTCAGGACAAAACAAAAGCACAGCAGGACAGTGGCAAACAGTGTAACTAAAACAGACACTGAAGAATTCCTACCTACAGAAATCGACTCTGTAAATTATGTATCTCTAAGCATGAGGAAAGGTTTTGTTCAGTTAGGGTAACTGCTCTCTGTGCTACCTTTTGTTGCCTGCATAAAATTCACTTGTATTCATTCTACATAGTGGTTTGTTTCCCATGTCACTAAAAGCTTCAAGAGGGTAAGGTGCTTTTCTTCTTGCTAGCCAGTGTTCACAACACTGAGAACAGAGAGGATGGAACAGGGTATTCTAATAAATGTTGGCTGAATAAAAGTTGAAAGCACAAGTAATGTGTAAGTTCTTTAAGGAAAGAGTGTAAAATTTGGGGTTTGTTTTTGTTTAGGTCTTATTTTGTTTTGTTTTAATTGCTATTGCTCAGAACATAGTTGCAATTCAATAAAGTTTTATTAAATGATGGCATGTAGGAATGCATAGATGGACAAGTTAATGAAGAAGGGAAAGCAGGAAGGAAGAAAGAAGTCTTTTTTGTGTGTGTGAAAGATGTAGTTAAAAGCTACAAATATCAAAGAACACCATCTAGTGGTGGTGACTAAATGATTGTATATAAAACAATTCAAAGTAGACAGTACTGAAAAGTGCTTGAGAAAGCAGTATTGATACAACCACTGAAGATGTATACAGGTAGGACAATATACATTCTAAAACTCCATATGAACATTTACTAAAATATGTCTCCCATAAAGACATTTTATCATTTTCAATTTGGCTTCCTTTTATTGAACATCTACTATATTCCAGGCATTTATTTCAAATTATTTATTGTTTTATCATATGTTAAGTATACATCATATATTAAGTTATCTTACTTTTTATACTTAGAAAACAGACAAAAAGAGACTAAGAGACTTGCAAAGTCTTTATATAAACTCTGTAGAATATAATCATGATGCATTAAAATAAATTGAAAGTTTCTAAAAAATAATATTAATAATATGATTTTTTAAAATTTAGAGTCAGATTAATATTTAGAATATATATTCATGGGTAAATTAAATATTGGCTAGAATTTCCTTTCCTTAGATTACTAGCCTGCTAAACAGAATCAAGAAGAAAGAAAAAATTATTGTAAATATTATACACTAAACAAGCATACTTTTTGTTGTTATTATTGCTGTTATTCTTGCTTTTTGCTATAAATAACAAAGATGAGAAAATTTATTACATTGACATTATACTAAATGCAAATGAAAATAGTTTAGTCAACTTTTTGGCAAAAACAGAGCTCTTATTAGGAAAGGTTAAAATATCTATTTTGTGTGTGGTGGAGGGATAAATGTAAATCAAACTTTTACTGTTTCCCATGCTAGTAATATAATAGCGACATGTTAATATTATTTGAGTCTCAGTGTAAATAATAAATTCATTTTCTTAATGAAAGAATTATAAGTGAAGTATATTGTATTTTTTAAAATATACTTTTGGCGCTTACTAAAATAATAAAATCTTAAAAAGTGAAAAAATCGAACCCATTAAACAGAATATCTTCTATTTTTTGATAATCATCAATTGTACTAATCACAGTACTATAACCTGTATGAAGCAGCAAATAAAATACAAAATGAATTGCTCATCTTTATATACATTTATAATAGATTTCTCTTAAAATAGCCATTTTGCTGCATCTGTCAGATTGGAAACAGATCAACATAGTAGCAACTCTAGGAGGGGATAGTAAAAAATGATGGCAAAGCAATGGTTCTGAAAATATAGTTTTGCAGTTTGAGCCAAGTGGAACAGAGCAGCTCAACGTATCTAATGGAGTACAACTAAAACTACGTTCTGTGAATTGATTTATTCAAATTCACACTCTTAACTTTGGATCAAAACCCAAAAAACCTAAAACAGTATCCTCTAAAACTTAACTTTTTCTTGTCTATTGAGTGATCCTTCCAAAATAGTAATTTTTTTCTTAATTACTTTGATTCACAAATGTGTTACCTTAAATAAATATCACCTTCAATAAGTACTATGTACGCATTCACCAAATACAACTGAAGGTCTTCAGCTGCCTTCATTAGCCCTTGGTGAGGCATCTTCATAACCACATGTGAGCTGCCACAGTAGTGATGGCTAGTGATGGCAGTGTGTCAGGGTGGTCAAGCATGCAGGCTGGAGAGTTGGACTGCCTGAGTTCTGGCATTTTGTAATTCTGCAATCTTGGCTTTACTACTTTGCATTTAACAGACTCATAAAATTGGGATAGTAAAAGTACCTCTTCTGTATGATTGCTTTAAATATTAAAACAGATCAATGGTGGTAGATATTGTTAGCTAATTCTGATAGAATCAATCTAAACTCAACACAGTTTAGACTTATGTATATTTTTCTTCATCCTTGACCCCTAATATCTAGTGCAATATCCAGAAAACAATAAGAATTTAACAAATATTTGCTAAATAAGTAAATAAATGTATTAAAAAGAAAACAGAAAATTGGATAGATGGATAAAAGAAACAACTTGACCATCAATTCAGTAGTTAACACATTTTAAAAATGAAAAATTGAATATTCAATCAATAATTTTATTCCCAGTAAATTGCTCTATTGTTAGTGCTAAATGGATAAAATATTCCTTGTGGTTTTGGAGCACAATTATTCCACTGTTGCAAGAAACAAACAATTTTTTCCTCAATGGAATTTCAATGGATCTTTCCATCATTAAGCATTTGGAATAATAAGTGAATATAATAGAAATATGTTAACAAGTTTAGAAATTTCCCTTCTTACAGTTCATATTATGATACTTGAAGTATATAGATTGATATTTTCCAAGTAATCTGTAATTTTTACTTGGTAGAGGCTAGAGGCACTTTCACTTTAGTACTGACAGATGGAGAGGCTGAATGTGGTTTAGGCTGACACCAAAACTAGGAACTTTCAAACTTTCTCAGTTTGATTTGAAAACATGGAAGTTGAATTAAGAATAGTCAAAATAACATTTATAGGAGAACCAACTATGCTTTGTGTTCTGCACAAATTTTTATCATGTATTCTCTAATCACAAGACAATTTTGATTTATAGGTAAAGGAATCTAAGATTCACAGAAATGAGGAAATTTAAATTAGATATAAAGTGGCAAAGAAAGACTCTAGACTCAGCTGCAAAACATTCTGAAACCCTCTCTTATGCTGTTATGTTATTTTTTTCTTTAATGATGTTTGTTGCGTTACATAAAAACATAGTAGTTCCTAAACTGTGTTTCAAGGAATACTGGTGTTCCTTGGAGTGACAGTAAGATAGAATATGTTCTTTATGAAAGGGGATTCACATCTGTGAATGTGAGTAAACACTGCAGTTTGAAATTCACAGTGAGTTTTATTGACATTCGTATTTTTCATATCAAGGACTTAAATTAGCATGAGAACAAATGCATAATAGACATTTGTCAAGTAAATAGAAAAAAGGTTATTCAAACGCACATTGTAGTCATAGGGAGGAGTCATGATGGTGAGAAAGATCAATAGAGTAATGAGTTATTTCAGTTTTGTAAAGGAAATAATATTATTTAATTTAATCAGATGTTTTTTAAAATGCCCAGAGCTTTGTACTTTTCTTGGCATATATGTGCCAGTGCCAGTTGATACACAATCTGGCAAGAAAATAACAAGCGCTTATTCTCTTAGGCTGTAGACACTATCTAGGTGCATTATGAATTCAGTAGCAAAATCCTCACATTCAATGTTTTAAATTATAAATAAAGTAGACTTTTGAACCCTTTTTTTTTAACTTAGAAGCCATGAGATAGGATAATTAACTGCACAGGAAATCAGTACATCTCTTAGATCAACGGTGTAACAAAAGTCCAATTCCATGGTACCAATTTTCTAAACTTAAAAATCTATGTATTTTATGCTTGACCATATGTATTTCTTCCAGAGTATATTTCCCCCAAACCAAAAATAAAACATAGGGAAACAGGTATAGTTGTACATGTTGTAGAACTATGAAGCTAGTATTTTAAAAAGCTGATCCAAATTAAACAAACTTTTAGAAAGAATATTTTATTCCTTCATAGATAAGCCTATTCTCCAATCACCTACAGATGCATATTTTAGAAGATTTAATTATCAGATCCTAACTTCTAAAGAATAGCTACTATTTGCCATGTTATTTATTTATTTATTTATTTATTTATTTATTACTAGGGATTGAACCTAGCTAGGGACACTCTACCACTAAGCTGTATAAGCTATATCCCCAGCCTTCCAGCATTCTTTTTGTTTGTTTCTTTTTACTTTGAGGCAGGTATTTCTAAGTATCAGGCTACCTTGAACTTGCAATCCTCCTACTTCAGCCTCCTGAGTTGCAGGGATAATAGTTGTATACCACCAAGTCCTTTTAATAGATGTTTAAGCCAGTTCACTTGTGTGACACCAAAGACTAATGGTTCACTGATATTTATGAT
Organism: Ictidomys tridecemlineatus; assembly: GCF_052094955.1. NCBI lineage: Eukaryota > Metazoa > Chordata > Mammalia > Rodentia > Sciuridae > Ictidomys > Ictidomys tridecemlineatus. The sequence goes on from NC_135487.1 coordinate 58,100,765, forward strand.
CCTTTATGGTGTAAAGTTGTACTTGAGAACATTGGTTTGTCCTTTATATACAAGTGATGTTGTTTGACTAATTTTAGCCAATGAAATATAATCAGAAATGGTAAATGTCAATTCCAGGCTGAGATTAGGTATAAATGCTCTTCTCCCATTTTAATAAGTTAGGAAACCTTGTTTTATAGGTGGCAAATTCCCAAGCTGGATCAAGCCTGAATCTTTGAGAGGCGCCACATGGAAGAGAGCTGCCCTGTAGAGATACTTGACAGGAACATCATCATTGGAATTTGCATAAACAAAAATAATTTTTTTGTGTGTTTAGCACTCTAGTTTGAAGCTTGCTTAATAGAGAAATTAGTGTACCTGACTAATAAAAGATGTCTAGACAATTCAGAGGACATAGAAGTAATTTTCATTATGCTTCAAAATTAGTCAATTATTAACAAGTAAGTTCTCCTAAGGAACATCAAAGGAATAAAAAGGCTTGTTCTTTGATTTGAATTTCTCTAGCATCTTTCTTCTTTTGTATGTCAAATGTCATTTCATGAAACTTTTGAGCACTTATTATGTCCTAGTCATTAGGTATGTACATTCAGTCTCTATCTTCTAGGAGTTCAGAGACATGAGATGACACTATAAAATCATTATAAAATATTATGACAGATCCTAGAAGTACACACAAAGGGCATAGAAAAATAGAAGAGTTGGTATTTCAACCTTCTTTGGAGTATCAGAGACATTTTCATCTGATAGTTAAATTTTAAGCTGAAAAGTATGAACAAGAGTTTGACAGATGGCCAAGAGGAGTGGTAGATACTTCAGGCAGATGGATTATTATGAAAAGATAGCACCAAATTTCAAAAGACATGGCATGAAGAGAAGTTCTATAAGGAGAAAGTCAGAAGATATGGTGGGTGGTAAGGGGATTGGAAATTACTGAGTGGTAGAAATTGGAGATGGAGGCTAGACTGAACTTGGGGGTTGTGAGATTACATATGCCTTACTAAAGAATTTCTCACCACGGCTCCTTAAATAAGTTTCTTTTATATTCATAAAAGGTTATTCTGTAACTATTTGGTCCAATTATCTGTCTCCTAATGTGAGCTTTTTCATGCAATAATCTGAAATAACCACGCTTGTATGGATAATGATAAATTACAGAATACTTAGTCCATTGGAAATATGATTAATACATATTTGTTTACAAACTGATTTGATGCATCACAAAATTGGATTTTGAACTTATCTAAGATGATTGGAAGAGTTGGAGTACAGAGAAAATGTATGAAATCTGGGCCAAAGTCCTCAACAAAAGACATTTAGAGGCCTGTGCACAGGAGCTAGGAGGGTAGAAATGGGAGGGAGAAAAATCCCATGAAATATATTATTGTGAACTAGTTATTTTATAAAAATTAGAAATGACCTCAAAATGTCAGTGAAATGCCAGAAGAAAAGTAATTTTTTTTTTTAAAACTGGACCAAGTAATGTCAGTAAAAGAGAGTATAGATTAAAAGAAAGAAAAACATGGCCAAATTCTATTTAAGAAACCTAAGAGTAAAGAGGGGTCAAATGGATTTGTTTAAGGTCACAGAGTAGATGAAGTATTATAGTAAAAGCGTGGTATATAAGAGAAATTTTTGTAAACAGAATTTCAGAGGATATAGTGTAAAATATTAGAAGTTAAAGGAAAGTACAGAATGAGATAAAGTTTGATTTAATAGCAATGAATCTATGGTAACAACATTTCTTAACTTTCAAGGAATGTGTCTGTATTAGTCAGTTTTGCACTGTTGTGATCAAAAGTCCTGACAAGAACGACACAGAGGAGGAAAAGTTCATTTTGACTCATGGTTTCAGTGGCTCAGACCATGGTTGCCCAACTCTATAGCTTTACACCGAAGTGAGGCAGAAGGGAACAGTGGAGGAAAGCAGTTCTGGACATAGCAACCAGGAAGCAAAGTGAGCTCTGCTCAGCAAAGACAAAATATAAACCCCCAAAGCACACACTCCCAGTGACCCACCTCCTCCATCCATAACCTACCTACCTATAGTTACAACCCAGTTAATCCATGTCAGTGAATTAGGTCACACTTCTCATTATCATAGCCTCTAACCTCTGAAAATTCTTGCATTGTCTCACACATTAACTTTTGGGGAACATTTCTTATCAAAACCATAAAAGTATCATTTTCAGAATAACTCTCTGGCATATTGGATCAAATATCACATTTTACCAATGTGGGACCTAGGAGAACTTAATTGAAGATGAGTTGAGTGCATGATTCTCTATTACATTTATTGTTTTGTGTAATCAGTGGAAGATTAAAAAAAAAAACTAATTTTATCACAGTGGTTATGCCAACACACGATCACATTGCAGCATGATAACTTGTGGTCACCATGAAACTTGAAGTCCTTTGAAGGCAAGGGATGTACTTTGCTTGCTATTACCTAATTTGCAGATTCACTATCAAAGTTGATGCTCAACAATCACTGTTACATAAAATATATGATTAAAAATTAAAGAAGCTCATTTATACTGATTTCAAGTCACCATGTCACTAAATAATGGAAAAAGTAGAAACATTTCAATTAATTCTATTGAAACATGGAAAGGACTTGAATAGCTTCTTTTAAACTCCTTGTTCATCCATCTATGAATGTATTGTCATTTTCTTCACAGTGGATGAAAATTTAGCCATGTTTATGAAATAATCACCATGAAATGGAACACCTGCTGCATTTTTTCTAAAGTACAGGGGAATGATAAGTCAACCAGATAATTCAATTGAGCACTTTTTCTTGACACCAGAAATGATGGATTTATTTTTTCTTGTTGTTAGAATGATGCTGATGAAGTCTATACTTCTTTTGAAACACTAAGACATGAAATTCTTATCATTAGCTAATATTTTAGAGACTGAATTTTCTTTTATTTCATGAGCTTCTAAATTCAAAGATGTTAATAACATCATTAATAAAAGAAAGACATTTGAATTTAATCATGTCTTTTCAGAGTTGTTAACTTTGTCTCATTCAGTCCCAGTTCCCTTAATTTCATTGGACTGCCCATCAAATTAAAGCAAGCAAAAAGTAAATATAAAATACAGTGTCCAGCTGTCTTATTATTCATGTATAAGACCTAGCTAAAAGTTTTATATGAGAATTTGATACAAAGACAAAACTATAAATAGATTAGAAATAATGGATGAAAGATTAGAATGAAGTTGTATGATGCCAGCTGACACTATTAAGGCAATTTGCCAATTTACACTACCACCACCAATATGTAGAACTTTCACTTATTCTATCCTTTTGTCATTTCTTCATACTTAGTCTTCATAGTTTTAGTAACTCTGCTAAGTGTATGGTTAGCATTGAAATTATTTTTATTCAAGTAGTGTACTCAAAAAAGATAAACTCCAGAAAAATGAAAATTGTGTTTTGATGATATGATAATTCTTTTTAAAAAAAATCTCAACGAGAAAAAGCAGCAAAACCAAAAACTATGTTATTCACCTTTTGGACATAATAACAAAGCATTTCTCTTCATATATTAAGAGAACAATATACAGTACCTCCTTTCCACTCATTAATTCAAAGTGCTCAAGAAATAAAACCCAAGATACAGACAAATGAAGAAATTATTATCTTTATTATAAAGCTAATGCTGTGGGGATACTATCACTCTAGATTTGATGTCACTGCACCCACCTTAGACAGTTATACCCACTGGCAGATCACAGATCTCTCTGAGACAGGATTTCCCCGCCATGGGCAAAACAAATAAATACATTTCTATTGCATGTTAAAACGATTCTTAAAGAAAAAGCTAAAGAAGCGAACTAAGTTTGTCCTTTAATTCTTCCAATATTAAGTTAGATAATTCCTGATAAGTAGAGGAATAAAGAGCAAAGAAAGTTTACAAGAATACTGGGATTATTCCTATATTTGAAGTATCTCTACATGGCTATATAAAGCAAGAGAAATTTTCTTCACCTGCCTTTTCCTAAAAGGTCCACTTCTTCATTCCACCATATTATTAAGATCACTATTTGTATTGCTCAAATCTGTCCTTACGTGAACTAATAAAGAAAAGCATTTTTAAGGTGATATATCATTTTTTAAACAGGAAGACTAAACTTTATACCTGCACTTATTTTTATAAAATACACAATGTTCACTAATTGAAGAGAATCAGTCAGAAAGAACTTGGAATCAAGGGCACTAGACTCAGCAGAGGTAGACATACAACACTGAAAATAACAGAATTCAGAAAAAACTACATATTTAATCTTACACAATATACAGCAATCCAGTCCTCAATTTTAATATAGAAGAAAGATGGTTCTTATCTAGGAAAATGAATACCCAAGAGTGAAGTCTTATATTTACTCTATCCTGTAATGAGTCCCATGGATTGACAAGTACACTGAGACCCCCTACTAAATTTTTATTCTTTCTAACAATGGTTTTGTACTGTTCATGTTTAACAAATTACTGCTATGATTGGATTTAGGTTTATCATTCCACTTGTTTCCAATTTGCAGGAATTTTCTTTACTTTTTGCTGTAGGATTGCAATACAGTTTTCCATACTTCATATTGCATTGCAGATACTCTATTTAATGTAAATAGCAACAATCGTACAAACTTATAGTTTCATTTACAATCACCACCATCATTTATGCTGTAGTTTTGTTTATTATATATCCGTTTGTTATTAACCTCATAATATTAGCAATTGCTAACAAATAATAAATGCATTAAAAATTTTAAAATAAAATATATTTTCTATTTTTCTATATAAATGCAATTCCTGATGGTCTTCATTGCTTCCTGAAAATGTTTCCTGTGATATCATACCTATTCAAATTGAAGAATCTAATTTTAGTATGTGTCTACTGGCAAAGAAGTTTCTTAGTTTTGGTTTATCTAAATGTTATCCACTTTTACAGTTAAAGAACATTTTCTACAGATGCCTAGTTTTTTTAAAAAGACATAGTTCTACTGTGTTAAAAATTCCATTGTTTCTAATAAAAAAATACAGCATTTGAAATTGTTCCTATGTTCAATTGTATATTTTTTTCACCATTTAAAAAAATTTGTCTTTATCTTTCTTCCTCTCAGTATAACTGTGAGGTAATTTACTTGAAATTTATTCTGCTTTTTGGCTTACTGACCTTTAAATTTATAAATTTATGACATTTTGGCAGTAATTTTTGCAATTTTTCTTCAATTCTTCTTATTAATCCTTTTCTTCCCCCTGTGCTTCAGGGACATCAATTACTTGTGCATTAGAACTTTCATATCTCAAATACTTTAGACTCTGTTCATCAATTGGGGATCTATTTTTCCTGTGAAAATTTCAGATTAGACAATTCATATTGCTTTATCTTCAAGTCTATTAAAACATTTTATATATAATTTATGCTTTTTAGCTTAGCCCTTCCAGATATATTTATTTTATATATTTTACTTTTCAGTTGTAGAATTTCTACTTGATTTCTTTATAGTTTCTGTTCTTCTGCTGAGATTTCCCATATATTCCTTAATTTCAAGTATATTTTCTTTATATCGTTGAAAACAGCCCTAATAGCTGTCTTAAAGTGTTTTTCTTTTGAATTTTGTACCTAAGTTTATTACCTTCTGTTTGGGGATGCTGTTCTAACTCAATAAACAAAACAAACCAATAGTCTTCCCTTGTGAATTCTATGTTCTAATGGCAGAAGGCTGATAATATGCCAGTTAATTATATTACACAGTAAAAAATAATTATTACTACATAGAAAATTAAAGCAAGAAGCTAAAATAATCTTGCAACATTATACAGGGTCATTAGAGAAGATTTTACTAAGAATGATATCTGAGCAAAGACTTGAAGATGAGCAATGAGACATGCCACATGCCACATCTGGGATGAAATCTCTAGACAGCATGAACAAAAAGTGCAGCTACCATTGAGTAAGAGGTTTCTTATTGTGTTCAGGTGGATCCAACTGCCTGTTTGCCTGGAGCAGAATGAAGGCAGAAGTACAATAGGGGAGGCAGTTAGGTAACTAATGGGAGGCCAGATCCTATACTGAATTGATTTCCTTGTTATAGATGTTGGGTTTTACCTTTAAAAAGGCAGGGACTCATTATTGGGCTTTTAGCAGGGAAATATTATCTGACTTTTTTCAAAAACAGTTATTTCCACAAATATATTAAAACACACTGCAGAAGAGCAGGGTCAGGAGCAAGAGGCCAGGTCAGGGACTGATGAAATAAACTAAGAAAGGAAGGTAGTAATTGGGACCACAAGCACATAACATTTGATTTATAAGCAGTGAATCTTATAACTTTGAGAGTAGAGTAAAATATATTTTTTGAATGTATTGTGAGTTGTGTAAAAAACATAAGAATGAAAGTTGACTTCCAAGATTTTGGTTTGATCATCTGGAAGAAAAGCATTATCAATATCTAACATGGGGAAGGCTCTAGGTAGAACTCATTTGAGTCAATGAACAAAGAGATATTGTAATTTTGACGATGTTATGTTTGAGATATTGCATAGGTATTCTGGTGAAAATGTGAAGAGGGAAGAGATACATAGAAAGATTGGAGTTCAGCTGATAGGGCCAGGTGAGAGATCTATGATCCCAAAGTAACACAGAACTGAGTGTTGAAAATGACACGGCTGAATGAGATTACCTGTGAACAGAGTACAAACAGAAAAAAGCATAGGGCTGAGCCCCAGATAGCACTTTAGTTAGAATCTTAGGAAGATGAGGCAAATTATTAAAAAAGACAAAAAAAAATCTGCCAGTGACATAGCAACCAATACTAGAAAAACTACAAGCCAAGTAAAGTATGTTAATCCAAGAGAATAAGCTTTTGTCAAATACAAATGACATGTCAATTAATTGAACTGATGATCAGAATTAGCAAAAATTAGGTCTTGAATGGCTTAACAAATGTGGTCCCAACAAAACACAGAAGTGATCTACTTGGAGCAAAAATATGTTTTACATTAGTTTCAGAGAGAATAAAATAAGAAAAAAAATATAAGATTGAGTATAAATAAATATGGGCTGGGAATGTGGCTCAAGCAGTAGCGTGCTTGCCTGGCATGCACGGGTGCTGGGTTCTATCCTCAGAACCATATACAAATAAAATAAAGATGTTGTGTCCACGGGAAACTAAAAAATAAATATTAAAAAATTCTCTCTCTCTCTCTCTCTCTCTCTCTCGCCTCTCTCTCTCTCTTTAAGGAAAAAACATGAAGACAGAGGGAAATAGGGAATAAAGGGTTATGCTAGGATAAATTACAGTATGATGATGTGTTGATAAGAATAATCTCATGGAGAATTAAAAATTGATACTGGTAAAAGATCTGAAAATTGCTGGAGTGATGTCCTTAAGTAAGGGAACAGATGTTCTTTGATAGAAGCACCTATAATTCACCTTAACAACGTGCAGGAGGCTGCACAGGTGGGTCTAGGTGGTGTTATCATGTAGAAATGGTGCTAAGAATTTGTAGAAACATTTTTCTCATACATGATATTTTCCTCAATGAAACTGGAAGCAATGTCTTCAGGTGTATGAGCATAGAAAGACTTATAAATAAATCTGTGTGCAGGAATTGAGGAAGAAACTCACCATCTACAAGAAAAAGTAAACAGATTAGTGCGATTCCACAGCTGCATTGAAGGCCTGGTAATAAGAAAAATACATTAGAAATAGAATATTCAGAGAACAAAGGAGAATTCATAGGAATTAATACCAAAAATACAAAATTCAATGGAACGGCTGGAAAGACTCTTGAGGAAATCACCTAGAATATGAAGCAGAAAGATTAAGAGTTATAAAATAAGAACAAAATTGCAAATATAGATGGGGCCTAGTATTTAAATAATAACGGTTCCATAAAGAAATAAAAAGAATAATATAGGGAAAGGAATTATTGAAGAAACAAGAATACAAAAACATTGAAAAAGAGATATGAAAATTTGCTTCCAGATAAAAAGAGTAAAAATAATAAGACCGAGACCTCATTAATATGACATGAAAATTCAATATTAGAAGCCAGATGTCAAAGAAACAATGTCTTCAAACTTCTAAGTGCATTTATTTCTCAATTTAGAATTATTTACTTAACCAACACGTCTATCAAATATGAGGATGTAATAAATACATTTTCAGACTTGCAAGTACTGGAAAAAAAATTTTTGTTGTGCCTTTTCTCAAGAATCTATTAAATATTTGCTCCATCATAAGGAGAGTTATGAAGAAAATGGAAGACTTTGAATAGAAAACAAGATATCCATCACAAGCAAAGGGCATCTTGCACATGATGATAAAGAAGGATTCCAGCATGAGCACATTTTTAGGCACTCTGTGCAGACTGTTGGATGAGAATTTGAACCGATGAAAAACAATTAAAAGGAAAATACAGAAACCCTAGAGCTCCTGATGTGTGTGAAAATACAGCCACAAAACATACCATCTGATTTCCAGTAACTGCCTCCTCTTCTTTCTGTTCTGCCCTTAACATTTCTCCACCTGCAATTTTCACGACAGCAGCCAAGAAAATCCTCTTAAAACATAGGTCAGATCATATCACCTCCCTGCTCAAGTTCTAGTAAAAGTCAAAGCCAGAACTGTGGCCTACAAGACCCCATATTATGTAGACACTATTTTCCAACACCATCCTCTACCCCTCACTTCCTCGCTTTCAGTTTTTCCACACACACTTTTCCAACATGCCAAGTATGCTTCCATTTTTGGTCCTTTGTAAGGACTTCTTCCAAAGATTTTGCCTCCTTTTCATCTCTTCTCAAAGTAGCTTTTTAAGAGACTTACCTTTATTCCTCATTTAATAATGAGTTCTGCATTCTACACATCAGCCCAAATCTTACCCTTTTGTCCGCATAGTTTTAACCTTTCTAACATTACCAATAGTGTACTTATTTATTATAATATTATGTATTATCTGCCTCACTACCTAGACTGTGAGCTTCAAATGGTCATAAAACTTTCTGTGGGATTCTGTTATGTCCCAGATTCTCCAAGCAATTTAAAGACACTTGATGAATCTTTATCAGAGATTTATATTTATGTCAAAGTTTGAGCCTATTTTTAGTAAATTTATATGCTATTAAACCAATGAACTATATTTCATTAATCAATTTTAAGGAAAATTAAAATTTGTATAAGAAATAAAATGAAATTATAGTTCACTACCTGACTCAAATTTGAAAATATTTTTATAGTATTAGAAATGTAAACTGCATATTGCTTTAAACAAAATCGGTTATGTAAACATAAGGAAAAAGGGGTGAAAGAATAGTGTGTGTGTTGGGGGGGAGCAGTATTAATGTAATGAAAGAACTAAATATTTCTATTCTTTATAAGATGTCAAACCATAGTACATATCTAACTGAAAAATTGGAGTTTCAAACACTGCAAGAAGTATTTTAATAAAAAATAGTGGCAATGCCCCCCCCCCCCCGGGAAGTGAGAATTGAAGAATTTATGTCAGGAAAATATTTTTTCATAATGAAGCTCATAAGAATAATTTTCAAAATATATACATGAATAAGCCTGCTTTTAAAAATAAATTAATAAATATTTTAAAATATAATTGCTTATTTTGTTAACTATTCTTTTCAGTCATGGCCATAAACTGTGTTTAGTAGCATGGTTCATAATCATTAAATAACCTAGGCCCTTTATTATTTAAAGATTCAGAGCACCAACAAATTAGTTTAGCCAGTTTATATATAAAATTGATCCATTTGTTTAAACATAACCTATCTTTAAAGCTATATTACAAAGAACCACAGTCAACTAATTTAGTGTTTATTAAAATGTAAATAAAATCATAAATCTCTAATCCATGCACAATTTGCCATGATTATAATACTATTAATTCATATGGTTCTGACATGGAGCAAACAGGTTTCTCATTCTTGGATTGTTTAAGGGCACAATTTACATGTAAGTTCTATATGGTCTTAACTTAGATTTGACTCATTCTGAGTTGCAAATTTCATCTCCTCGACCAAAGGACAAGAGAATAAAAAATGAGAACTAAAGGAAGACTAAGATTCTAGGACATTAAAAATATGTGACAGAATTAACTTTTGAAAGATAAAGGCAATGAGAAAAATCCAAAGACAAATAGTTATTTGAATTTTGAAATCTTTCTGCAAATATTTTGTAAGTGTGCTACTTACCAAAAAAAGAAAATCCACTAGGTGAATTGGAGTAAATGAAGTGCATCATTCAAATGACTCAATACTAGAATACAAGTTCATCATCTCAGTACTCAAAATGCTTATAGTTTTCAACTAACCCCTGGATAGAGATGAAGGTTCTAGGTTAGCTAAAGACTCTTTCTAAACTAATTTTATTTTCTCTAAGTTGAGTTGACAGAGAGAAATATTGTTTTTCAGTAAACTTTCATTATAAACCAAGGCACCAATAGGAAGAAATAGATTCTCTTCATTTTCTCTTTGAAAGGTCAGCTGTCTCTCATATATCATTCTCTGGTTTGAAGGCACCATGAGGTCACATGGTCTTACCTTATTCAACTTGCTCCTGATATACCACTTCTCTATCTATCAGTGGAACACCATGTACAGCATGTTGTTCACATAAGCTGTTATAAACATCTTTCAGGAAAATATCCTAGATTCTTTTAAGATTGCTCTCTCTCTTTTCTTTTTGCTATTCTCTCTTTATTGATATATTACAGTCCAAAGGCTACTAATACTCTTATAGAAATAGTGGTTTTAAAGAAGCATTTATACTGATCCCATAATCATCTGCAACACAAAAGCCTTCTTTATGAGCATCTTTCATTCTAAGATCATTCTTTTCTTTTCATGTCTAATAAATGTAGAAATTCATCAATAAATTTGTTTTTGTCTTACTTGACTGACTGTCCTGGCATTGCATAGACATAGCTTCACCTTGATGATTCTTCAAATGGAGGATTCATTAAAGTCATGCTTGGTTGTATCCATGCCTGGAAATTCATGACTGCCATATTTTACAGCTGCACTGTTCAAGGTGGTAGCCACTAGCCATGTTTATCTTTTTAAATTTATATTTTAAAGCATTAAAAATTAAAGTTCCTCTATTGCACTATCCACTTTTTAAGTGCTCAGTAGAGATGTGGCTACCATATTTGACAGGGCAAATATTAAACAATTCCAAGATTGAAGTCACTGACAAATTTCTAGAGACAGATGACCTACTCCAACTGAATCAGCAGGACATACACAATATAAACAGGTCAGTTTCAAGCAATAAAATAAAAGATGTTATCAAATGGCTTCTAATCAAGAAAAGCCCAGGATCAGATGAATTCTTAGCCGAGTTTTATAAAACCTTCAAAGAAGAATTAATACCAATACTCCTCAAATTATTCCATTAAATAGAAAAGGAGGAACCCTTCCAAACTCATTGTATGAGGCTAATATCACCCTGATACCAAAACCAGACAAAGGCAAATCAGGGAAAGAAAACTTCAGACCAATATCCCTGATAAACATACATGCAAAAAATTCTCAATAAAATTCTGGCAAATCGCCTACACTTTAAAAAGTAGTTCACCATGATCAGGTGGGTTCATCATCCCAGGGATGCAAGGTTGGTCCAACATATGGAAAGCAATAACCATAATTTATCACATCAATAGATGTAAAGACAAGAATCAATAGATCATCTCAATAGATACAGAAAAAGCATTGGACAAAATACAACCTTTCACCCTTTTATGTGATTTAGGTGGGGGTTGCTATTGTCTTGATATGTGGTGAATCTACTATACTGTGGCCACTTAGATGACTTTGGACACCAGAGGCTGGAACTCAAACTATTCTGTTTTTCCCACTGAGAATTTAATAAAGGTCACTTTAAACAAAGATTCAAGCATCAGGATGAAATCAACCTGTGGAACTAACCTCATGCTTACTTCCCCAATCCCCAGAACTTATTATCTTCACAAATTTTGAAAATCATTAGTGTGTAACTTAGAAATGCAGGTGGGTTTTTCTCTAAGTTTATGTATTGATCCTATGTATTAACCTCTTCACTTTATCCTAAACTTAAATCCAAGTATAGCAAAATGTATGGACAATTACACAGACTCTGCATTGACTAACCAGGTGATATCCATTGCAACTCTATCATTCATGATAAACCTGGCCAGTGATTTGATACTGATTTGAGTTTCACCTAGGGCTGCAAATTTAGCACCATAGCAGAAGTCAGAGGCAAATTTTTTAATACTTTTTTTTCCAACTGGAGGATTCCCAATGTGTGTGTAACTAAATGACCAGGAACAGCTACCTTTTAGAAGGGTCTCCATAATCATCTAAGAATACATGATAGACTGCTGGTGTTCTCTGACGTAAGTAAAGATCTGTGTGCCCATCTGTAAAATGCAAGCCACTGTATTCTTAGGAGAGAAGTGAGTTAATGTCTGGCTTCTGTAGAAGCAATATAATTACTGGGATTTATATAGAAATAAAAAGGTATATGTAGTTGATGGGACAGACTATATGGGGATGACATGAATTGAGTGGAATCCGTTGTCATTTCTTCCAAAATAGCCTCTCAATGAACTAATGTGCCATTAAGTTTCCAGTTCAACTTCAATATTTGAGTTTAGTTCTTGATTTTGGAGATAAATTTTGAGTTAGTCTGTTCAACTTGTCCAGCTTGTCTTTGTCCGCAGCTGGGTGATGTGTATTTGCTCCAAAAAGAAAAGTGGTTTCACTGGAAGTGGGACTTCATCCAGTGACATTTTTCTTGGGAGGTACAGGATCCAGGGTTCAATACTTCTGCTTCCAGTAAAATCAATGGAAATGTCAATCAAATCATGATTAGATTAGAGACATCTGGGAGAAATGTATGGCCAAGCCAGCAGTCAGTTAAATTTAAGGGGTTTCCAATAACTTGGGTGAGACACATGGGGAATGCTCCTTTTTATAAAAAGGTTGAGGGCAAAGGAATGGAAAGAAAAATGATCACTAATGTTCCCTCTATGTCATACCTATCAGCATCTAAGACATTCCTCTTCAGATGCCCTAAGACCACAAAAATCAATGTGTTCCCTCAGAGTAGCTATAACTCCACTGTTTTTCCAATAATTCCCTATTCATGCCAAGAACTTTTGTCCAGAAAATACTAAGTGCAAAAGAGGCCACAGCACTTCTGTAAAACAACCCAAATTAAATTTGAGTCCCCTCTTTCCCCTTTGGCTGAGCTGCCACCTGCAGGGTTCCCCATGCTGGCCTGGGTTTCTATTGAGGAAAAAAGGACACATCCTGCCTATAAATTATATGGATGTTCTGAATTTTCATCCATAAATGCCTTTTAATCTTTTTAGATTATTTTCTTCCAACCCAACCTCACTTGGATAACACCCATTATTTCTAATTATAAATATTTTCGTCAGAAATTCTTTCATCCCTCTCGACCAAATTGTTTTTTTTTCTACTTTCTTCCACAAACTATTTTCCATAATATGTACAATAGCCTTCTTAGATCCCCAATTCTCTGCTCTAGTCTCTACTGGTTTAGATGACATTTTATTCAATAGTCTATCTGCAGCATTTAACACAGGACCTAACATATAAATGATCCTAATAAAAGCTATATGTATGTATATATAAAATAAAAAATATATATGAATATATATATAATCAATGAATAAAATGAAGAAATAAAATATTTACAGGATAATTTCAAATTTTTTATTAAAATTCTTAAAGGGACAAGCTATGTCTCAGCAGTCTGACAGCTAAATTCAGAAAAAGTGCATAAAATTTTATAGGCATACTTGGTATACTTGTCGAACTATTCTTTATAATAATAAAAATTGTAACTAAATGTTTATCATTGTGAAATTATTGAATAAATAGGAGTCATTCATGTCTAGAATGCTGTGCAACTATGACAAAGTAAAAATATATACATTGAGATAACATATCCAACACATATATTTAAAAGACAAAATTATATGTAGAACATGATACCATTACTATTTGTAGAAATAAAATGTCTATATGCAGATATGTAAAGAGATGACAGGAAAAAAGCAGGGACATAAGATAGAGACTAGCAAAATCCAAGGAAAAGGCAGAAGTCTGTTTCCATTCTAGAAAGGAGTTACTTTACTTCTCAAGATGAACTAGTAGGAAGGTTTTTGTTTATTTCTTTATATCTTACCTCCTGCCCCCATAAAAAAGAAAAAGCTTTGGAACCAGTTTAATATATTTTATTTATTTTTTCTTATTTTTAAAATAATATAAGTAACAAAATTTTAGAAGGAAACTTAATAGAACATTAACTACTATTTTTGTGAAGTTGAATTAAAGATATTCATTTTATTACTTATATTCCTTTTCTTTTTCACTTTTCCATCAATAAGTTTACTTATTACATAAAAGTTATCTAAGAAGATTTCTTTGCAAAACCTGAGAATGCAATGAGGATGATTACTAGCTCCGACTATGATGTTCTTGTTTTCACCTATTTATCTTCAAGTAAATTATGACGGAAGTTGTAATTTTGTGTTTGACTGTCACCTGTGTACGTTTATGGAAGCAGGATCAAAATAGAAATAATGAAACCAATGTGTATACTCTCCAAATAAATCCTTAAAAAGTGTTTATCTGGGTTTCTTTGCCATCAAAAGTAGATGTGACATCTATATTTAAGTATCCATTATAGTAGTGTAAATACTCATCTTGCTTATTCATGAAGTGCCTGGGCTTGTGTTAGGCACAAGAGGTTTAACAAAAGGTTTTTTGAGCAAAATCATTGAATAACTATAAAACTAACAAAAAATCAATTAAAAAATTAATTTCCCTAGGGAGTTTTTTTCTGGAAACAAAATTTTACAGCCCAAGTGAAATACCCATTTTGGAGTTGAACTCTTTATGGCTGAAGCTTCATGGGGTGTGGTGATAAATATGTTTCCTTAAGGTTGCCTTTGTCTAACTGTTAGCAACTCACCAGGTGGCTGCATCTGTGGAAAAATATTTAGTTCTTAAGCATTTCACTCAGTGCAGTCGTTCTTTAAACGGTGACAAACAGCAAACATTTCTCCATAGTTTATAGCCTTTCTCTTAATAGGTTTTCCAGTGAGAATGAGATCTCCTATTTAGTCAACATTCAGTTAATGTTATTTTTCTAATTATCCAATAGGAGTAATTTAAAATGTCTTAATTTTTAATCAAATTATCTTTTTGCCACAGCATGACTACTTTTTTAAATGCAGAGTTTCATATTTCTTAGCTACTCAACTGTTCAAAAACTTTATTTCTTTTAAATTGTGAATTTAGCCAACATTATTAATTGTGGTCTTAATCTACACTAAAACAACCCTACCTTTTAAAGCTACCTACTTTATAAAATTAATCCACACAAACCATTAGGATATTTGTGTTTGCTTAGCCATTTTTGACTTTTGCTTTTCTCATGATTTAAATGTAGTGTTCCCTCCAAAAGAACTCACATGTGAGATAATGCAAGAAGGTTTGGAGAAAAAAATGATTGGGTTCTAACCTTAGCCTAATCAGTAAATTGAACCCTGATGAGATTAATTGGGTGGTAACTAGAGGCAGGTGAGGTATGGCTGGAGGAAGTGGTTCATTGAGGGTGTGGCTATGGGTATATATTTTGTATCTGGAGACTGAAGTCTCTCCCTCTGCTTTTTGATTATCATGTGACCTGGTTCCCTCTGCCACACTCTTCTGCCATGATGTCTTGCCTCATCTTAAGTCAGTCACTGAAACCGTGAGTCCCTAAATAAACCTTTCCTCCTCTACAGCTGTTCTGATTGGGTCCTTCAGTTGCAATGAAAAAGCTGACTAAAACAGCTTTCATTTCTCTCCATTCTAAGCAATATCTTAATATCTGTTTGTTAAAATCTATCCTATAAAGTTCAGTCAAATGCCACTTCTTGAAATTTAATTGATTCTTCTCATTCAAAAGTGATTTCATTCTTTTGAAAATTCATAACAGTTTTTATTTACATTTTAATGTAATTTATACTTTGAAATCTGTTTTCACCTTCTTATTTCTTTCAATACTGCCATTATTTATTTGATACTCATTAAAATATGTATCAAGCACTAACTAAGTGGATTCTACATGATACTGACCATTTCTAGGCTCTGAGGAAATCATAAGAGTCTTTGTCTTTATGGAGCTTACCTTTTGAGGTTTGCATGCAGTTCATTACAAATTTATCTAAAGTTATTCTGTTCTGGATGAAAACAACTCCGAGGAAAGAGACATTGTCATATTTATTCTTGGACATCCCTTTGTTTGGCCCATGATAAGCATCACAATATTATTTATCAAATAGATAATTTATATTTATATAATGTCTTATCATTTGCCAAATGCATTGTACTACATGCTGTCTTTTAATTTTTATTGCAACTAAGATTTACACTATAAATTCAATTTTTAAAATAGCACCAAAATTTCAATGCTCATTTATTTATATCAAAAAACATAAAGAAAATTTCCAAAGATTTCTTTCACAGCAAAGCTATAAATATCTACAATTATATGGTCAAGACATCAGAAGTTGTATAGATCAAATACCATAATCATTTTCTACCAGAATAGCCCATGTAATCATGCCAAAATAATCACAATTATTTGAAAATAGGCATCAATGTCATATAACTATGTATGTTCAAATCATTTCTCACAAAAATGGTGATGAAAAAGCAGAGAAATAAAAACTTCTGAAATAGATGTCCAATGTGATAAGACACTAATAATAACTATTATTATTATAATAAATATTTGACCTTATAATAATTGCAGAACATGTATTAATATTCTAACTTTAAAAACTATATATTAAAACTTCAAATAAGAATTCAGTCATTAAAATAATTCACAGTTACATGTCTAATACTAGCTTTGCAGGTGCAGAGAATGTTGTTCATTCATCCCTAGACACTATACTCTCTTGATACCTCTCCATCTTCAACCCCTGAGTGAATCCTTACACCTTGCATTGACCATTACCAGTATAAGTTCTTCAGGACTCTGCAGTAGACCTCTGATCTTCTGATTTGATTTTCTACAAAAGTAGATATATACGTCCCATAACTTTAATTACAAGGCTATACTTCAGCCCTGGCCAAATGTCTAATTCTAACACTGATTCACTTTCTGAGCTCTAATCTGTACTCTAGAATTATTTAGGGACTAAATAAAAAAAAAATTCTGAGTATTACATTCCAAAGAACTGTCTGTGGCTCATTCTGGTAGATGTTCTAGTTACATCAAGTCATGGAGTATCATGTAGGCTGTTGCAAGATTTTTTTTTTTTCCTTCCAGTGAAATAGTGAGAGCAGAAGATTGGATGACATCATGAACCACTCTTTTTGGCTATTATGGTAGGAAAGACTATATATTTTGGGGGCAGGGGATCTCAAAAAATGCAGGCAGAGGCCAATTAGGACAGAAGGCTGAACTGACATACTTTGCTCATATATTAGAAAAAAAAAGAATAATCAAGGATGAATCTAATATTTTTAGTCTGTGTGTCTAGAAATTAGGAGTTGCCATTTACTTAGATGTAGAAAACTACAGAAAAAAGAAACTTGAAGAATAAAATTGAGATTTCCCTTTGGAAATTAGTTTTAAATGTCTAGTATCCTATGTCTTGATCTTGTAATACTGTCTTGATCATCTGTTTCTCTCAGTAGATAGTGGATCAATAGCCAATGTCTGTTCACATGTATGTAATATGACATGTGCCTCACCCTGCTTGCAGTGTCACAAAATGATTGGGCTCAGGACCCTGTTTTGGGATAGAGACAGAAGAAGGAAGAAGAAGTGAAAGGGAGATGATGGAGAACAACAATTCTATAAAGGAAGGAAGATAGCTGAGAAAGAAGGCCCCTGGAAAGCTGATGTGAAGAAACTGAGGCACAATGTCTAGCTGATGGACTGTAGAATTTTTTCCCTCTTGATCCAAGGAGTCCTTATTTGGTAAGGAGAATTGTAAGAATTAGGGAATATTTCCTTGACAATGTTCATTGACCATTTCTTAACTTACATGAAAGAAAACTAAAAGGCAGGTCACATGTGAGAAGACTTAGTGTGGACATGGCAATGAGAAGTTTCTAGACGTGAGACGAGTGAGAAGAAAGAAAGACCAGGCTGTCAAGTATAACCACGTCAGTGATTCTGCAGACAACTTGTCTCACTCTGCCTCTTGTACTATGGTGCAGTGGCTGGTTGGAACTGGCAGCTTTTCATCATTATAGTTCTTGGGTTTCTGCTTCAAAAATGTAAAGGTAAACCTATTTTTATCTTCTTAGCTGTATCTATTGATAATGAATGATACAAACTCACCTTCCAGGATAACTAAAGATATCACAACTGTCAGGATTATTGGTTTTCTTTTTAGTCTAATCTTCACTGAACAGAAATAA
Organism: Ictidomys tridecemlineatus; assembly: GCF_052094955.1. Classification (NCBI taxonomy): domain Eukaryota; kingdom Metazoa; phylum Chordata; class Mammalia; order Rodentia; family Sciuridae; genus Ictidomys; species Ictidomys tridecemlineatus. The sequence goes on from NC_135487.1 coordinate 58,119,229, forward strand.
TCACAATGATTGTATATTATTTTAATGATGGTGTAAACTTATTGGTATTTTCCCCCTCAGGTGGGTGAACTCAAAGTGAAGCTTTCAGACTTCTGGAGAGAAACACTGTGGTTTCTTCATAGACCAGCCTATTACACCCCACTGCCACCTGCCCGTTATTCATTCTCTCTGTCAAGAGATAAAATAATGAGCTTTTTTACTCTATTGCTGTGCATGTTGATACTCCTAAGGTGATCTATTGAGAGAACCTACCCTTTCATAAAGTAGATGTCAGAGTTTCAGGGGAAGATCTTAGGCCTTCATATGTTCACCTTCTTTAATGAGGGAGGTAAGGGGTAGGAAGAAAAGGCCACCAACATCTGCCTGGGAATAACTTGTTTCCTTACAAAGAACTAATGGCTTGCACCCGGATCCCTATCTTCTTTTGATACTATGACATAGGTGTCTGAGAAATACAACATGTCATTCTACATGGTGAGAATTATTTCTACATATTTCTGTACAAAAAATCAACTCTAGGGATCTATGATAACAACCTAGGAGGAGGAAACATGAAAATCCTTTTCCTCCAGTGGTTTGAGAGATGACCTAGTCAGTAAAACAAAAGGTACTATTAAATTATCTTAATCCTATAGAATAAGTAGGTTAACAACATTAAACACGGGGTTGATGGGTATATTAATCTTATAATGCAAGGGCATTTGCTAAGCTCCTGCTTGTGCCCAGGGTAGTTTTGCCATCCTATTGCTTCATTAAATTTTTTTTCTCCCTTGAACTTCAACTTAAACATTATTTCCTGACAGACCTCTTTCTTAAACCTCTAAATCAAAAGTAGAAACTTTTCTTCTGCATCCCCCTACTATCTTATTCTTCCTTAGTTCTACTTGGTCCTTGGTATATAGATTCACTGACTACTGATAGGTATCTTCCATTATATGACAAACCCTTTGGAAGCAAGTTCAATGTCATATTAACCTTTATTTTATGAGTACTTAACCGAATGTCAGACCCACAGAGAGAATATTTTTTAAAAAGCGTCAAATATTGAATGAGTCCTTTCCCCTTTCTAGGGGCACTTGAGAAAAGATATCAGTTCAATCAGTTATAAGAGTAGACCTCGCCTAACCTAAAACTGAACGTACTTTACAATGTTAAAACAATGATGAAATAATTTGTATACTTCATTACTGTTTTACCTGTTTTCTCATATTTTAGGGTCTGCTGGCCTTTTGTCATATTATCTTCTGAAAGCAATCTTTAATACAGTCTCGTGATCCCTCTGAAGAACATGAGTCAGAGGAAGTGGGGAGACCACATAGGGAGTGAGGACTAGCCCATGTTATTGCTTTAAAGAACATTCTTCCACTTCTATCACACATCTTAAACTACATAATATCTTCCCAGTTTAAGTGTATTTCTCCCTTTAATGTACTTAGACTATTTTATAAATGTGGAGCACTTACTTACTTATTAAAGAATTAAAATTAATTGTTTCCTGTTTTGTTTTCAAATTTTTGTATGGTTTTCTGGACTGGAAATTTCCACTTTGATGAGATGATAGGAAGAGCAATGTCTGTATCCTGGCTTATTCTGATTAGCATTTGATTTTATACACAGAAATAAGCCAATGAGGTTGGTCACACATAATATTGACTGCCTAATTCTTTGGGAAAAAACAAGTTTTCCTTGGTTTACTTTTTTGCAGAGGGGGAGGACAATACAAAGAGTAGGGAAAAGGCCAGTCATAATTCTGCATATCAGTCAGTTATAAAAGATAACACACTCAACTTGAATAATGTTACAAGAGCTTAATAAAGGTACTATTAACAAAAGTTCATCTATAACCACAACATCAGGCTAATAATGACTTGCTCTGGGGTTAGTAACAGTGAGGAATGAAGAGACAAAAATAACTAGAACCTGCACACACAGACCTGCACATAGGTCTGAGTGGCCTTCAATAAAAGATTGAGTACATTCATAACATATCCATAGGAAATGGGTCTTCTTCCTTATCTCTCTTCCCCTAGTGTCTAGTCAATACTCCAGAGAAGCTAAATAGAGCTAAAATTAAGAGACAGAACAGGATAATTCTCACAGATCCACTTCCTGGAGCACAAATCAAGTCAGAGAACATTGGAGAGTAGATATGGAAGGACAGTCAAGAGTTTTCCAGTATAGTGTAGTTCCAGTAGAATTTCCAGCCTCCTACTGTCAAGTAACCTTCAAGTTCATTGGAAATAATTATAATTGCCTTAGTCTAAGCTGTCATACACCCAGTTCCAGGCCCTTTTGCTGAAGTCAATGACTGTACCATCCCTAAAGAAAAGGTGGACAATAAACATCAAGTCCCTGAATGCCTCCTTTGTGTTCCCAATACCTAGCCAGATTAAGGGAACAATGAGAGGAAACCTGGGCTGAGAAGTCCAGAAACATGGTATCTTGAAGTACAATGTTTTCTCTTTTGCACACTAGGAACTATGGAAAGTTAGTGTTATCTGTAGAAAGCTATTTCTTGCATGTACATTGGAATAGTTCCTTCTTGGGATGCTGGTTATACAATCAAGTGAAGCAAGCTAATGCTGATGATGTCACTGCTCCAGTAGCCTAAGATATAAAATCCCTCTCTGAGTGGGGACTGTGAACAGGAGAAGTGTCACATGTCTAGTTAGTCACTGTGGGACAGAACACATTAAGGGGAGAGGAAGCACTGCTTGGGAACACACTGTGAGGGATGGAGGTGCTCTCAGCATATTTCTCCTGAACTCCTCTCGAAGCAGTCACTGACCCCTTGTAAGCCTCTCTGTAACCTACCCCATGCCCTAGTACAACTGGGCTGTGGATAAGACATTGACTCTGCCTCTATGCTAGAAGCTCTCACTCCACAAGTTCTTGGTTGAAGTTCTCATGTGTATCTTCAGAGGTCTCTTATTACTACTATACCATTATTATCTACTTATTACACAGATTTCTATAGTTGGAGAAGATGTGTTCTTATTGCCTTTTCCTGTCTTCTAGAAAGTTTATGTCATTGCTATCATAACTCCTCATCCATTGTCCCTTCAATATGTGGTTTCTATGGGGCAAGAGATTACCTTCAAATAGACCCTAGCATTAACCTCTTGTTACTAGATTCAAATTTCTATAAACAAATGATTTATGTTAGGATATATACTTTTGCACGTTTAACCTTCTACCTCAGTAGGAGGTCTTTTTTAATAAACTGAATGAGAATTGTTTTCACTCTTTTTTTCCTCCATTTTGACAATTAGAAAAATTTATCCAAATGTACTCTCTTTGAACTTTTCAAAAGGAAACTGAATCATTTTCACATCTTTATCAAAGTCTCTGTCTTAATATATTTTTCTTATGAAATATAGGCCAAAACAAGGAACTCATGTAGAGCTTGAGACTTCGTGGGAAATGCATTATCAAACAGCAAAAGTGAGGAAAGGAAGTGCATAAAATACAGAATGTACATTTCCAAGCTTATCCCAAACTCCTCAATAAAGCATAGCCATAACTCGGTCAAATGAGACATTTGGACATGATGTTCAGAGCCAGGTAGTCTTGCAGCAGCTACCTGAGGAAGGAAAGGAAAATCATTATATGCATGCTTCTTGATTTTGTCTTCTCTTTCTCACCAGCCAACAAATGGACACAGCATTTACTCCCTTAGACTTCTAGGCTTTATCCACCAGACACAGGAATTAGCTTTTCTAGAAGTCATATCTAATGTCCTAAAGGGTGAGAATTTATCTAAATTCCAGATAACAGAAGAAGCCCAAGCCTCTTTAGAGATTTATGTCTGGCCTGGGCAACTAACCTGCTAACATTCTCATTATGTAGGGGCCAAGGGTAAAGTCAGAGTCAGACTTTGACTTCAATCTTAAGCATAGCAAAGTCAGGTGTCAGTATTAGACAGGGTAACATAATAAATGTCTTAGGGTAGGAAGATTATCTGTCTATCAGCTGTGGAACAAAATGAATTTTGGGAACAAAAATTGAGTCACTCAGATTCACATATTTCAGGTCTGGTTTGGTGATATCATGAAAAACTAATTACCATGTGTCATCAGTTCTTTCTTGAAAAGAGAGAAAGTTCAATCTTTCAAGGTGCTGGAGGAGTATACCAATACCTTAAAGCCATTTGGAGTTACAAATTTATATCATTCTTCACTTCTCCAAGTCATGAAGCCCTTCTAGAGATGTCCGTCTAAATACTACATGCATTTTTGGTCTATTTAGAACTGAAACAGGAGTAACCAACAAAACCAGTATCATTTTCAATAGTAAGCTCTGAAGACTTACACTTGTTTTAAAGTATATATTCTTGTCCTGCCCAGAGTAAAATAACAAACAAAACACATTTCTGATAAACTCTCCAAAATATTCTCAACAGGATAAACACTGACTGAAGTAGGTCTTTTTAATTTTCCTTACAGAATTATTTTATAATTATAGAAAAACCCCACACATAGGCTGATCACAATTATACCAACATCTTATATTTATGAAACACTTAACTTTTTGAATAATAGCATCATTAAGGAAACACAAACTAGTTTTGACAGTTGCTATTTCCCAAGAAATAGGAAGATTCTTGATTGCATACATAGTTTTTAAAGAATTCCTTGTGTATAAACTCATCAAAAGGTTTTATTTTTAAATTTCTCATTTTTATCTTTTGTATTGATATAATAGTTCTCTTTTTTTCAGCATATGTAATTTGCTATAACAAATCACTAGAAATAGAAGTACCCCATTCTTTCTCTCTTTGCATTATATTCTTTCTTGAACAAACCAAATTCAAGCCAAATTGATCTGACTACATCAAAACTATTGTTGCTGCAGTTCCCAGGTCTTCCACAATATTCTATGGAAGGTCTGGCATTTTACCTGGAAATTCAGACAAAAGTGATTGGATTGCTCATTCTGCCCTTATTAAAATATATTCTTCACTTGACTTCTAAGATACAACAAACTTGGCAACAGTTTTTACTTCAAGAGCCACTGAAATTTTCTGCTCCTCTTACAACCTTCTAAAAAGTGTTTCAGTTTTCTATGTTCTTCTTTACACTATTTACATTTGTATACCTAGGTAAAAGCATTTCATTCCACTTGTAAAATATTGTTCATAGTCTAAAGATTCTTTAATGTCATTGGCCAGTCTAGATCTTTATCCTGAATTGCATACTTATAAACCCAATAACATTTTAACCTATTTCATATTCTAAAAGACATCTGACTGTTTATCTATCTAGCCAGAATAAAATTCTTTTCCTCCATGTAAATATTTTCTCCCTCAGCTTTCCTGGAAAAGTTGACTATTCTTTCAAGTGGTTCGGCAAAACCTCTAAGGTTGATCTTGACTCCTCCTTTCCTTCTAGATTTTTTTTTGTGTGTGTGTATGTGTGTGTGTGTACAAGAATTGAACCCAGACGTGTTAACCACTGAGCCATTAATTAATCCTTTTTAATTTTTATTTAGAGAAAAGATCTCACTGAGTTGCTTTAGGACCTTTTTAAATTGCTGAGGCTGGCTTTGATCCTGAATTCTCCTGTCTCAGCCTTCCCCCACCTCTAGTCCCAGCCAAATGTACCACTGTGTCCAGCATCAAACTTCTTAATCTGTAAGCAAATATTAATATATTAGCCTTCAAAAATATATAATCAATCATCATTTTTGATGTTTCTATTACCATGGCACTGTTCTATCTTCAGTGAACTACTACCTCAAGCTCCTATTTTTAACCCACATGTAAAAAGCAGTCAAATTTCCTTTTTTCATTCCACCTTTTTCCTTATGCATATCATTCCTTATCAGAACAGAACAGAGGAATAAGAATCATGCCACCTGCATCTCTCCTAAGACTTGGCAAATGAGAAAATGCTGAATTTTTTTCATACTGCTCATGTCCTCCTAAAATTCCTAGGTTATCCCTCCTTTTCTATAGTTTTTAATTAACATGGAAGGAATTTAATTGAGTAAGTTTTTAATTTTAAAAGCATTACGTGACTATAGGTTCAATTCTAAAACAGCTTCCAAAGAGAAATTTTCTTAAAGGTATCCAACTGTTTTCTTACTGAACATTTTAAGCACATAACTAAACACATTTTGAACCTAGTGTTTTGGTCACACTTTATTCACACTCTGTGAGAGTTCCAGAAAATTTGCATTTTAGTCAAATATGTGTAAATCAATTCAAATCAATGCAGTAGAGAGATTCATTTGAAGAAATTGTGTAGTGAATCCTTTTTAAAGTCATCTATTAAGTGAATCATCACTCCCTAAAACATCTTGTTTTACATTACAAATTTTCACTTATCAGGTTTATTTATCATGGATTTCCCACTCCCTCACCCCACCTGCTATATCTCCAAACTTCTCTAGCTTAAAATATATTTACTTGATTCTTCTCTTGGCAATAAAGTGTTTGATTATTATATCATCTTGTATTGATTTTATAATCAACACATTTCCATGGCTAAATCCTTCTAAGGAGTAGAGTAATCCAACTGGTCATATTCAAACATCTTCAAAATCTTCATTACTTGACATAATTAAACTCAAAATTTGCCTCTTTTTAATTTTTATTTAGTTTTACACTTTATTATGGAATAATTTAGCATATAAAAACCAAAATAGTTTTTATACAAAACCCATTGTTTTTAAGTTATAGACTAAATAATTCTTTGTATGAGGGTGTGTGTGTTTGTGCTTGCATGCACGTGTGTTTGTCCTGTGCATTTTATGATACTTAGCTTTAGCCTCTACTCCTAGATGCTAAAAGAACATGGCTCCCTATTGGAACAAGATTGTGCCATCTTACCATTAGCAAAATCAACATTATTTAAGAACTTCTATAAATCTCTCTTCCCAAGTATAATATTATTTAACCCATAAATTCTCCACTCCATTTATCATTGGTCTATTTATATTTGTATTAGTTTGTAATTGTAGCACCATAAATGCATCTACAAGTAGGGAACAATAATTCCTTAATATCATTAAATGTCTAGCACCTCTCCAATTGTTCATAAATGCTATATTTCTCTGTGTACATCTTTCTTTAAATGCTCTTTTTGTCTCCTCACTGACTCATTTTCAGTCTCTATACAGATGTAAATGAGATGATAGAGAAATAGAAGAGAGACACAGAGATATCTATACACATACTTATTTCTAGAGGGTTAGGTACACACAGAGAGAAAGAATAAACACATATGTATGTGTGAGTGTGGGTATAGGTGAGTATGTGCAGATAGTTTAAATTAAATTACAGATAAGGTAAAGTATTATAAATAATTAGCTTTAAGACTTTTTAAATCTATTTGAATTTAACCTTAATTATTCTCTTGTTTTTCCTAGTAAGTTATATATTGAACAAATTACCTCATTTTTTTTTCCACAGAAGTTTTTACAAAGTCTGGATTTGTTCCTTGTTCCTCCATAATGTAGGTGATCCTGTTGTCCTCTTTATTTCCTCATAGTTTAATTTAATATTTGAGGGTCTTTCTGCCTCCACTTGAGGGACTTAACCCTGCATTCCCATGCAAGACAATGCTGAATTTCTTCAGAGGAAATTCTACCAGACCTCTTTGCTTCTTGACCTATAACTAAGCTCAAGTTCCAGCAGCATCCTAAAGATGAGGTATGAAGTGAGGTTGTTGAGAAGATATGCACACTCAAGAAGAACTACTTGAGCTTTCTAATTTATAAAGACAGAAATTCAGGGAACATGTGTAGAAAGATTATTAAATAATAGTTGGAGGAATATAAAGTTGGATCAGATCAAATTAATCTATATGGGCTCATTTAGGAGTGAGTCTGCACTCAAGGATACATCTCAGGGAGTTAGACACTGTTTTAATAGTTTGGATTTTTGACTAAAACAAGGGACAAACAATGATTCCCTATGAGCAAAGTGGAAATGCCTGAGCTCCCTTCGTTTAATGTTTTTAAAAAAATGTTCAAAGTTTCAGAATATTGGATTTTAGAATCATTTGAAAACATATTTACAAACACTAGAAAGGTCCAGAAGACATATTTTTCATTAATACAGTTATCTCTTGATATCCAAGGGAGACTGGTTCCAAGACCCTGTGTAAATACAAAATCTGTGGAAGTTCAAGTCCCTTATATAAAATGGTGCAGTATTTACATACAAACTAATTTCTAGATTACTTATAATACCTAATATAAGGTGAATACTATGTAAATAATTTTATTGTATTTTTAAGGAATAATAACAAAAGAACCTGTACTTGCTCAGTATACACATAATTTGTTTTTTTGAATATTTTTTGATTTGGGGTTGTTTGAAACCTATAGATATGGAAGGTCAACTGTATTTCAGAAATGAACTTGGGAGAGGAGCCCCAGCATCCTTGAACTCTTCTTTTATCACTTTTCTCTGTAGGCCAAACATTATTGTGGCTACGGCAGGCACTCCATTGGGAACCCTGAATGCAATGGAATTATTATATCCCCAGAAGACAGCAGATCAATGGAAGCACAGAACTGCCAAAAGCAAGGTGGAAGCGGTTACCATAATTGGCGATAAGATCAAAGAAGAAATCAGAATACTTTTGCTCACAGACTAACTGATCATAGTTAGATCATAGAAGTGCCATAGATAGGAAGCCTACTGAATTCTTACTTGACCTATGTAAGCAAAAAAAAAATCTATAACAAGTAAGCAAAGTTTAACTCAAATCATAAAAGGAGAGTCACATTTCCTAATCAAATCCCCAGACTTAGACTGGTTTGTAGATCTAGAAGCATTTGAATAAATAGGACAAGTCCCCTCCTTGAGGAAAGACCTAGTACACTATCAAAAATTAATACTGTTAATATTTCTCCCAGCCTCTGTCAAAAGGTCCTATAGCATTTTATCATGGTAGTTGTACATTGGGAAAAAGAACTAATCAGACCCTTTAGGGACTACTGGAGATGCCTCTGAACTGATCCTAGAGACCAAAATGATATTTTGGCCCTCCAGTCAAAATAGAACCTAATGGAGCTCAGATAATCAATGGAATTTTACTTCGTGCTTATCTCACAGTGTGCCCTACAGATTTCTGAGTTCATCTTGTGATCATTTCCTCAGTTTCAGAGTGCATAATTAGAAAAGGTATAGTCAGCAACTGATAGAATCTCTCCACTGGTTCCCTGACCTATGGAATGAAAGTGGTTGTGATGGGAAAATCAAGACATGTCATTAGAATATCTCTACCTGGGAAAACAGTAAATCAATGCAATATTTTAAACCTGGATACATCACTGACATTAGTGCCACCATCAATGACTTAAACGAGATATAAGGGTGGTGATTCCCACAACATCTCCCTTCAACCATTCTATTTGGCCTGTGAAGAAGACAGATGGGGCTTGGAGAATTACAGTGGTTCATTGTAAGCTTAACAGATGTTGCTTCCAATTGCACCACCTGGTGTCATTGCTTGAGAAAATTAATATATTGCCTTGTATCCGGTGTGATGGCTTGGGTCTAGAAATGTCCCCCCAAAGCTTATGTTTTGAAAGCATAATTCCTAAGGCAACAGGGTTCAGAAGTGGAGCTTTTAGTATACAAGAGAGTTGTAATCTCCTCAATGGAATAAATCATTTGACAGATTAATAATTTAGATGGATTACTTAGTAAATGTAGGCAGCTGGAGTGTGTTTGGAGAAAGTAGGTCACTGGGAGCACACCCATGGGGACTATATTCTGTCCCTGGCTCCTTGCTTACTCTCTCTACTTCCCACCTTCCATGAGATGAACAACTTTCCTTTAACATACACTTCTGCTATGATGCTTTCTCTCATATTAGGCCCAGAGCAATTGAGTCAGTCACTATGGACTGAACCCTCTTAAACCATGAACCCAAATAAATTTTTACTCCTCTAAATTTTTCTTCTCAGATATTTTCATCACAATGGTTAAAAACTAACTAATACACACCTGGTATGCAACTATTATTCTGTCAATTCTCTTTTTGAACAAGAGAAACAGTTTGTTTTAAGCAGCAAGTCCAGAAATAATACATTGGTCTATCACAGGGAAAAAATTACCTCTCTAGCCTCATGCCATAATTTGGTCCGTAGGGCTCACAAGATATCATACACTTATTCATAAAATAATATGACTTTATGCTGATTTACTCTAGTAAGCAAGAAGAAACCACTACAGATATTGGTAAGAAATTTTCATGTCATAATAGGACATAAATCCAAGTAAAATTTAGGTATTTTCCACCTCGCCGACATTTCTATTGGTTCATTAATATAAGGCATGTCGAGATATCCATTCTAAGATAAAGAATAAGTTATTACAACTGGTTTCTCCTATAACTTCAAAAGGGACACAGCACTCAGTAGGCTTTTCTAGAGACAACTTATTATCTCTAGAAAAATGGATCAATGGAATGTCAAACTGATCTATTTCCTAAGTAGCCCAGATAGCTGTTAGTTTTTCATTTGACCTAGGTGGGGAAAGGCTCTGAAACAGGTCTGAGTTTCTGTGAAAGTGGTTCTTACACTTGAGCCATATAATCTAGGAGATTCATGAGGGCATGAAGAGTTAATGGAAGATAGTGATGCTGTTTGGAATCCTTTGCAGACCTTCCTGTTGGTGAATTGCAATGCATATCTTTAATTTTAGAGCAAGGACTAATCATCATCTGTAGATAATAACTTTCCCTTTGAGAAACAGCTCTCAACTCACTTCTGAGCTGTAGTAGAAATTAAATGTTTGGCCATGGGCTGCCAAGTTACAGTTCCTCTGGTATAACCATTTTGAACTTGATGACTTCTCAATAACAAAGACATAAATTTGGGTATACATAAAACACTCATTCATAAATAGAGGTGGTATTCATGTTATTAGTCCTGAGAAGTCTTTTTAGGCACAAGTAATTTACATGAGGCAGTCCCAGTGTCCATTGTCTGTACTATTGCTAAACTGCTTTCTCTTTCATATTCTAAACTGATGTCCTCATGGGGGAAGTTTCTTATAATCAGTTGACAGAGGAAGAGAAGACTCAACCTTGGATTAAAAATATTCTGCATATTACGCAGTTACCACCAGAAAATGGTCAGCTGGAGTACCATAGTCAATCTCTGGAATATCCCTGAAAGACAGTGATAAATAAACAGAAACTCTCCCATTGGGCAGAATTTTAAGTACAACTCCCTGGGCACTCTGCTTAAAAAGAGAGATATGGTCAGATATATGATTATAATCCAATTTATGGACTTTAGACAATGACTTAGCAGGACAGACAGGGACGTGGAAGAAACATGATTAGAAAACTAATGACAAACTTAGAAAAGAAATAAATGGATATCCTTGAATGAGCAAAGACCATAATAATATTGGTGTCCCTTGTGAGTGTTCCCCATAGAGTAATGTCAAAAGAAGAGAATTTTAAAAATCAAGTGGATGGGATGACCCATTCAGTGAATACCAGTCAATAATTTTCTCCAGCCACTCCTTCCATTGCCCATTGAGTTCATAAACAATGTGAACATGGTGAAAAGGATGGTGATTATGCACACATGACTTCTATTCTCCAAAGCAGCCTTGGCTACAGTCCCCTTTGAATGCTGAATTGGCTAGCAGCAGAGACTATCACTTATGCAACACCATTACCCAGGGCAATAAGTGACCTGCAGGCATGTTGAAGATATTAACAACTGGCATTATATAAGTGACAGGCCACATTTTGTGGAATGGGTACATCCTCTGTATAGATTTACCTTTCCTATACTCAATGTTTCTGTAAACTTATAGAATGCCTAATTTACTATAGTTTTCACAGCATTATTTTGATTGAGGAACTCACTTCACAGACAAACAAGTATTGTGATAGGCCTGTGTTCATGGGATTCACTGTTCCTACCATGTTTTCTATGATGCTAAGCAATTTGCTTGATGCAATGGTGAAATGACCTTTTGAAGACTCAATTACAGAACTAGCTACATGGAAATACCATTGTAAAGCAAAAGCAATGTTCTTCACAAGGATGTATTATGCTATGAATCAGCATCTACTATATGGTGCCATTTCTCTGATAACCAGAACTCATTGGCTCAAGAATCAAATGGTGAAAAATTCAAATACACCACTCATTATTACCTCCATGAACTACTAGCCAAAGTTTTGTTTCCTGTTCTCATGACTATATAATCTGCTGGCCTCAAGGCCATTTTTTCAAAGGGACAAACTCTTCCACCAGAACATAAAGTAATGCTATTAAACTTTAAGACTGCCACACACCGTACTTTGAGTCTTTCATGTCTCTGATTCAACAAGTAAAGAAGGGAGTTACAATGTTGTCTGGAATGACTGATCTGAGAAATCAGAAGGGAATTGGGTACATTGTTTACAAAGGACACAATAAAGAACCTGTCTGCAATATAGGAAATCACTTAAAGTGTCTCTTAATATGGCCCTGAATAAGGGCCATAAAAAAACTACAACTCATTTCAATAAGGACTACTGATTGATCAGACCTTTTATCAATGAATCCTCATATCACTCTACCTGACAAAGAACCACTGTCAGATGAGGTGCTTGCTGAAACAAAAGGAATACAGAATTGGTAGTAGAAGAAGGTAGTTACAAATAGAACATACCAGCACATCAGGAGTTAAAGATATGAGAACTACAATTGTCATTAATATTTTCTCTTTACATTTTCATAAATGTGTTTGTGTGTATATATACAGATGTTAAGAAAATACCTTTGGTTTTTTCCTTTGTTCTTCCTTCATCATGTAAATATGTATTGAGTTTATGTATTTAAGTAGTGTTGATTTGCATTGCGGTATTTAAATTACAGCATATCAAGAGAAGAGTAAACATTACTCAAGGACTTTACCTCCTCTTGTAAAGAATGGATTATTGGATTTTGGTTATATGCAGGATATTTATGCCATGTTAGGCAGAATTACGACTTTGTCTTTTTTTAGAGATTAAATGTGGTTTAAGGAGATTGATTTGGGTACGAAGTGACAAAGGATAGATTTGTGATGATAAATTTTATTTGTCAACTTGAATAGGCTAAGCGCTGCCCAGATACCTGGTAAAACATTGTTTCTGGAAGGGTCTGTGGTGTTTTTGAAAGAGATCAGCATTTGAATTCCCAGACCAAATACAGAAGATCATCCTCACCAATGTGTACAGGCATCATCCAATCCACTGGAGACTTCAATGGAACACAAAGGTGAAGGAAGAAAGATTTGCTTCTGTTTGAGCTAAGGTATACAATGTCTGTTGCTCTTGTACATCAGTGTTATGGGTTCTCAAAACTTTAGGCTTGGACTGAATTTGACTACTGGCTTTCTTGGTTCTCTAGCCTGCAGAGCACACAGCAGAGAGTGGAACTTCTTAGACTTAATAATCATGTGATTCCAGCTCCTATAATATACATACACACACACACTCTCTCTCTGTGTCTCTATCTGTGTGTCTCTCTATTGGTTCTTTTCTTTTAGAGAACCTGAATGACACAGAATAATGCAGATGAACCCACAAGTTTATTTTTTCCTTCAATACAAGGTACATGAAGGTGATTTTCTCTATGAGTGCTAGGAGTTGTTGATGTTTAATGTCTAGATCCCATAGTCAACTAGGGCTTAAAAAATTATGCTATTCTAATTATATTATTCATCATTAATCTATTTATTTAGTTTTCTCCATCTATAACAATGCATATGATTTATTTTCATACGTATCTATGGCATAAGTATTTATGTAATTTTAATTGAAAATAATCTAAAAGATACAATGTTGAAACTTAATGAGAAAATCATCACTGGAATATATAATTAAAAAGCATGTATTATATTTTAAAAGCATATATACTATGCATTTTCAGCCCTTCCATTAAGTAGTTCTGTGACCTTGAAAGATATTTAATCTCTGAGCCGGTTATCTCATTTTTAAAATAGGAACATAATATTTATTTTTCTTTTTAGATTTACTGCTAGCTAAACTTATCAGTATATTTTACTATTCCATGTATATTTTCTTGTGCCTGAATACGATAGTTTTAGCTGGTATTTTGTTATTACTATTTTTCTAATTGACCCCCTTCTTTCAGAAAACTTCATTTCTTATCAGAACCTTATAAGTCATAGCTCTTTTATGGTGGATAGCATATTATCTGTCCATACAATGGTGATAAGTTTTTCTGCGCTACAGAAACCACAAATCTTTAAAATGACTGTGGAAAGAATAGAAAAACTGAAATATAAAGAAATGATAGTTGATCATTCCCTCCTCTCTTGCTACTAACTTCACCTATTATCTTCTTTACCTTCCTTGCCTACTGCTGTGCACTGAACTGAGAGTTTCATTGTTTCCTTCATAATAACTTCCAGAAGCTTCTTATTGTCGATGTACTGAATAATTCTTTCATTTAGCACCTACTCCCTTGGCTTAAATTCCATCTCCTGGCGAAATGAAGATTCGTGTTGAACTCTAGCAGCCATCTGGATTATAAACCAGATGACTTGTCACACGAGTCTTTGGGGAGGAAGGGAGTGCTTGTGAATTTTGAGGCTGAGACTATCATGCCAATTTAAATGGGTGAGATGACTTGTCCTGTATTCTTACTTATTCCATCAACAAGAGCACTTTAAATTTTCTTGCAGGACTGAAAAACACTCTCTGGTTGAGTGACACCTTTAGGAAAACCAATATCTCAGTTCAGAGATTTCATTGCCAAGAAAGAAAGAAAGAAAAAGCTTTAAAAAACAAAACAAAACAAAACAAACCTAATGCCTGTCTTTATGAGGACTCAGCACATGCCTTGTTCTCAGTCCTGCAAAAGCTAAACAGATTTAATTGCCTTTTCATATGTCAAAACCAGCCTGTCCAGAGGGATACCAGAAGAGAAGCTTGTACAGGAACATTTTACGCTGTATCTGTTCCTGGAGCAATGGTGCTTGTGTTTCCAGGGCTGTCAATTAAGCATATTTTTCCCCAGCACATATTCATTAAGACACAGTTGCCAACTTCATTGCCACTGCATTTTTTATTATATACATTAGTTCTGGTTGAAGGACAATTTAGGAATGTTTTTATGGGGAATAAAGAGGACCTCTGGCTGGATGATTTTTCTATCATTTATTATATTATACTAGCAGAGCAAAATGGCTTTGTGCCCCTAATGATACATTCTTATCTGCATTTAACTTAGTCTGATCCTTTGAATTTTTTTTTTTTGAGTAATGACCTATCACACAGAACTTCTTCAAAGACACATCAACTATATTTTTATAGACAATGCATTGAAGATATATTACTCAATATTAGTGGAGATGGAAATATGCAGCAAATGACAAAAGAGACTTTATAATAAAATATGAGATAGATATACTAAGAATCAACCAAACTGCTATGGTTATGGAACAAAGGGAGGGCCTGAGAAATAAAAATATAACAAAGGAAGTCGGGGAGCAAGTGATGTCTAAGACCAGAAGAGAGATTTTTGAGATTGTTTTCCAGTACCGTCTCTTTGGACTATGTCCTAGTCCTAAGAAAGTAGGGAGAAAAACACTGTTCTTGGATAGACTGTGACCTAATTTGAGGTCCAAACAGCTTCGAATCCTGTGATTGGTAAGTATTCTCTAACAGTACTGAATATGTACCAGAAATTACATCTGATGTTGAAATTCAAAAGAATTCAGTTTTCTTTGAATCGTATGATGTATTCAAAATGTGTTACTTACTTTGTGATAGTGACTAGGAACTCCCATAGAACTATCATTAAAAAGGAAAGGACAGGACATCTTGGTTTTTGATGTTATGTGGAACATTTCTGTACTCCCTAGGATATAGACACACACACACACACACACAAAAAAAAAAAAACATATGGGAAGCCCATTAATGAGTGCTCATGGTATTATTATCTATGAAAGGGAAGGAAAGATACAGAAATGAGGAGAAGGGGAGTTAAGGTGTGATACAATATTAGCAGAGCCTCCATTTTCCCTATGGAAGGTTTTGAATGTAGGGTGATGATTTTGAGTTACAGAGTAGGCTTGAGAGGTGAACTTTGAACTCCAAACTAATCACTTGCTGTGAATAGTGATGGCCTTGGGTGGCAGTGCTCTGAGGAGGCTGGCTGGAGAGCTGTCCCAGAAGATGTGGAGACTCTGGGTGCTGTATCACTTCTTCTACAAAAATGGATATGAGTTTTCCCAAACCACTGCTGTAATAGTTAAATATAATGAAGTTTGTTGTAAGCATACAGCCAGATATTTGTAAATGGTAGTCAAAATTTTCCTTCTTCTAAAATTTAAGTAGGGGTTTTGAAAACTTGAAATTTACAAAGTTTTATGTGGATGATATTTTGGCTATCTTTATGTCTTTCAGGGTTAGGGGAAATATTTAAGAAGAGAAATTATATTTACAATAACTTTATAATGCAGACATTATATGGGTTTCATTTTCATAGGCAAGGAAACTAAGAGTCAGGTTAATTTAGAAATATTGGCACAGTTACAATGATCAATTTTAAATAACCGAAGAATTTTTATGACAGCTTCTGTTTTTCTATTCTAGAATGAAAGTAAGGCTTCTAATCAGAAGATCTAATCTGATCATGAATCTTTCCCTTATGAGTTTTATGACTCCAGTGAATTTGACACCTGTGGATCCCTGCACCTATATTGACGCAAGCAACTTGCATCTCCAGGTTCTCTGAACCATGTTTGCCAGGAATACTTCCTACTATGCCTGACATGCACAGAGGCTTTTTTAACGGCAAAGTAAGAAACATAGGAAGTGTGCTTCAAGATGAGAAATGACATATTTGGGTATCTGGAAACAGTTTTCTATGCCTAGAGCACATGAAGTGAAATGTGAGTTTCTAGCAAGAAGCAGAAATGAGTAGGAAAGAAAAATATATTTCATAAAATGAAAAGGAACTTGGACTAGGGTTATAAGCAATGTGTTTAATTTTTTTTATGGAATCAATTCTTATAATATTTGGATATATTCATTGATTTCACGTAGATTTATATTTCTTTTTTGCCTTTGCATTTAATGTTAGTGTTTACTTTCATTATCTTTAATTTTATTTATGACCATATAATACTTACATATGTTTCAAAAAAATCAATGTCCACTTCTGTATCAACCCCTTTTCCTATGACATCAGCTTAAACAATAACCTAGATTCTGTGCACCTCACAACACATAAATTTAAAAAAAAAGCCAAGTTGCTCACTCAGAGAAATAATTCTTTTGAAATCCTACTTTAACTAAGATTCGAGATATCTGTATTTTAAAGACATTAAAAGGATAATAAAGGTATATTATGAATATCTTTGTGTGCAAAAATTTTATAACTGAAGTGAAATATACCAATTCCTTCAAAGACACACACCACAAATGACACTACAACAAGTCCTACTAGGAGGAATAGTCTAGATGAGCATCTTTGTGTGTGAGCATGTGTATATATCAATTAAAGTTTGTATCAATGACTAATAAATTTCTAAAGCAGAAACTACCAGGTTTATATGGATTCTAATTCTGGTAAATTATAGAAAACATTTATGGAAAAAAATGCATAATCTCAACATTAGGTTTTCCGAAAAAATATAAGCCAGAGAATCCTTCCTAATTTAGCCTATGTGACTAATATTATCCAAATACTCAAATGAGACAAAGACATTACAAGAAGAAACTGCAGACTAGTGTCTTCTTTGAATATAAATACAATTGTCAACAAAATATTAGCAAATAAAATTCAATGATTTATAAAAGGAATTACATACCACAACCAAGTGGGATTTCATTCCAAGTATACAAGGCTGGTTGAACATTCAAAAAATAATGACTGTTCTCCATCATGTTAACAGAAAAAAAGAAAAGTTATACAGTTTTATAAATATATGAAGACAGACATTTGATAAAGTCAACATTCATTATGATATAAACTCTCAGTAAAATAGAAGTTGGGGGAAATTTCTTCAATTTGATAAAAAAAAAGAATATCTACTCAAAACCTTACATCTAACATTGTACTTATTGGTGAATAAGTAGATATTCTCCCATTATGATTGAAAAGAAGGCAAAGGTATCTGCTATCACTACCCTTATTCAACTGATGCAATTAGATAAAGAAACAAAGCCAATGCAGATTAGAGAAGAAAGAAAGAAAACTATCTTCCCAAATTTAAATTTTATATATTATTATGCATAATATAGGATGCATGACATACTATATACCATATGCAGTGCATATGTACTGATAAACAGATGATTATATAATAACAAAAGAGAAGTCTAGGTGACTTTGGGTTTGTTGACTATTTTAGAAACTACACCACAAATCCAATCCATTAAAAAAAATGAGTGGTTTTGATTTGCATTTCTATAATTGCTAGTGATGATGAACTTTTTTTATGAATTTATTGATTGATTGTACATCATCTTCTGAGAAGTGTCTTTTCAGGTCCTTGGCCCATTTATTGATTGGGTTATTTGGTTTTTTTTGGTGTTTAACTTTTTGAGTTCTTTACATACCCTAGAGATTAGTGCTCTATCTGATGTATAAGGGGTAAAAATTTGCTCCCAAGATGTAGGCTCTCTATTCACCTCACAGATTGTTTCTTTTGCTGAAAAGGAACTTTTTAGTTTGAATCCAACCCATTTATTGATTCTTGATTTTAATTCTTGCACCACAGGAGTCTTAATGGCAGCTATTAGGCATACAAACAACAATAAGTATTGGTGAGGATGTGGGGAAAAAGTACACGCATACACTGCTGGTGGGACTGCGAATTGGTACAATCAATATGAAAAACAGTATGGAGATTTCTTGGAAAATTGGGAATGGAACCAACATTTGACCTAGCTATCCCTCTCCTCGGTCTATACCCAAAGAACTTAAAAACAGCATATTACAGGGACACAGCCACATCAATGTTTATAGCAGCACAATTCACAATAGCTAAACTGTGGAACCAACCTAGATACCATTCAGTAGTTGAATGGATAAAAAAAATGTGGTATAAATACATAATGAAATATTACTCAGCAATAAAAGAGAATAAAATCATGGCATTTGCAGGTAAATGGATGGAGTTAGAGAAGATAATGCTAAGTGAAGTTAGCCAATCCTCAAAATCCAAATGCCGAATGTTTTCTTTGCTATAAGGAGGCTGATTCATAGTGGGGTAGGGAGAGAGAGCATGAATTCTAGATAGGGAAAAGGAGCTGAAGGGGAAGGAAGGGAGCATGGGGTTATTAATGATGGTAGAATGTGATGGTCATTATTATTATTCAAAGTACAAGTATGAAGACACAAATTGGTATGAATATACTATGTATGCAACCAGAGATATAAAAAATTGTACTCTATATGTGTAATAAGAATTGTAACGCATTCCACTGTCATATATATATATATATATATATATATGTATATATATATATATATATATATGAAACGTTAGACATCATTAAAACTGAAACTCCTTTTCTGTGAAAGGTACTATTAAGAGAATGAAAATGCAAATTTGTAAAATACACACCTGCTTTTAAAAATCTGGTATTTGAAATATACAAAGATCTATTAACGCTCAACTGTAAGAAACTTAATAGCTGAATTAAAATATTTGCAAAAAATCTGAAAGTGCCTCCTCGATAAAGGGGAAATCACAAAAAACATATGCATATAAAAACATGTTTAATATCATATGGCATTATCTCTGATACCAAATTTAAACAACAATAAGATATCATTATACAACTATTAGAATGGTCAAAACCCCAAACACTGACAAAACCAACTACTATTTAAGATGTGGATGACAAAACCAACTACTATTTAATGCAGAATGTGGGCTCACTTTGAAAAATCATTTGACTATGTAACTGAATATCCACTTATCATATGATCCAGAAATCACACTCTTTGATATTTACCCAAATAAATTATAAAATAGATTTCCACTGGAAAGCCTGTACATAAATGTTCATAAAAATTTTATTTATACTTATCAAAATTTAGAAACAATTCATACTTCCTTCAGTAGGTGAATGATAAACAAACTAATGTATTCTTATAATATTACTCAGCAATACAATGAAATAGGCACTCAGCCACTTAAAGACATGGGAAATCTTTAAAAACTCATTCTAAGTGAAAGAAGTCCAATTAAAAATGTGGATGTGATATATGAATTCAACTAGAAGACATCCTGACAAAGACAAACCTATGGAGCCAGTAAAATTCAGTTATGGTCAGGGGTCCAAGGCTAGGAGGCAGTTGGGAGTAGGGAGAGTAGTGTAGCTGGAAAACAGATTTTTTTTTCAAGAGATACTATTTTCTGCGACAGTATAATTGTGGCTACTTATCATACATTTTCAAAATTAAAAGAATGAACACTAATGAGTGAAACCTAATGTTAACCCTAGGGACTTAGCTAATAATGTACTAATATTGGCTTATTAATTGTAACAAACGTACCACACTCGTGAGAGATGTTAATAATAGGGAGGTGGGTGGTAAGGGACTCCATGAGAACTTTCTGTATATTCTGCTCAATTTTTATATAAACCTAAAACTACCTAAGACAATAACATTTATTATTTGAGACAATTATGTTAATCAAAATAAACCAGACTCAGAAGGCCAAGGGTCATAGATTTTCCCTCATATCTTGAAACTAGAGAGGAAAAAGGAACCAAAAAAGTTGAGGTAGGAGCAGGCCGGGATCTCATGAAAATCAAAGAGAGATCAGTAGAGTAAAGGGACCAAGGGGTGGAAAAGTGGAGGGTGAGGTGAGATGCTGGGGAGTGATATTGCCCAAATTATATTGTTGTCTTGTG
Organism: Ictidomys tridecemlineatus; assembly: GCF_052094955.1. Taxonomy (NCBI): domain Eukaryota; kingdom Metazoa; phylum Chordata; class Mammalia; order Rodentia; family Sciuridae; genus Ictidomys; species Ictidomys tridecemlineatus. The sequence goes on from NC_135487.1 coordinate 58,140,090, forward strand.
GGCATGTATGAATATGTAACAATAAATTCCATTATTATGTACAGCTATAATATGCTGATAAAAATATAGAAAGAGAAAAAATAACATCTATTAATTCACAAGAAAGAATTTTGTCTATTTTTCAGTATCTTGGATTTATGAGTTTCTGTGATGGGTTTTCTGAGTTATAAAATGCTAGTTACCGAACCGAACAACATGGCGGCGGGCAGAGAGGTAGCGCTATCAATACCCCCTCAGGGATGGGGGTCATAAAGACGCATAGATAATGCTTAGATTCTACCAACGGAGAATCTCCTAGCAAAATTCCACTGAAGAGAGACCGCTGGGAGCTACTAGGATTTTTTGAAGTGACAGTTTGCTTCAGATGAGCAAATCCCCACCACGAGACGCAGAGGTCCAGATCCGCAGAGGTCCAGATCCGCCAGCCACTGTCTGCCCGTCCGCCCGCTCGCAGCCAACATGACTGGGTTCTGCTAGCCTCCGGGATGCAGCTTGGCAGGAAGAGGTCTTTAGCCAAGCCTTCATGAAATAGCAAGCCGGGAGCTGAGGCCAACCGGGGACGGACCAGTCCCACCCCTCCCTTCAGACACTCCGGCAAGTAGCCTGGGGCCCTCCATAGCAGAGAGGTGACGTCATTGGAGTCCAGCGGACGGAATTCCTTCCCAGCAGAATCCACTTTAGCAGGTGTGTGACTCCCCCCATCCAGATACAGGCAGCCAGGAAACTTCAGGGATCTCTCCGGGGGCGTGTCTGTGGGGAAGCAGAGGGGATCCCTGACCCCCAACCGCCCATATCACCAGCAGCGACTCCCAAGGTCTTAGCCGCCAGTTTAGCACAGCACTGGGGCTTAAATGGGACACGCGGTGGGGCTGCAAATGTAACTAGATCTTTGGGGAACCGTTTCCGGTGAACAGGACCTGGCTGGCCGGCTGACAGGAGGAAGGGGGGAGGGGCTGGAGAGGTGAAACAGCTCTGGACTGACAAGTCTGAGAGACTCCCAGGAGACGCCTTACAGGGATTGCTATTGGCAGGTAGAGGGCAGAGGCTCCGCTCAGAGGGCACAGCTCCGCCTACTGGAAGAGAAGAAAATGGATCTCTAAGACTTCAATTTTTTTTTCTTTTGTTTCTGCTTCTCTCTCTGTTCCTCTCTCCTCTTTTTCTTCCTTCTTTCTTTCCCATTTCAAGTCTTATTGTTCTTTCCATTCTCCTCTAATCTATCTCTCTCTCCTTCTTTCTTTTTAAGAGCACCTTCATTCCCCTACCCCCCTAACTTTCATCCCAAGCATTACGTCTTCCGTTATGTGTAATTGTCTAAATGCAAATAGGTGAATGTCCCAAGGCTATCTATAGGGCTCCTAAATACCTAGCTACTACCAACACCCTGATCCAATCGCCTGTTAGTATCCTCCTCAGTAGAGCAATCTTCTAAAGTAGCCAAGACATACTAACCCTCATACCATCATAGCACCTAACCTAAACATAAAGTCCTAAGAACAGACAACAAATCACTATATGCATACAGAACCTGGAAGCCTTTTATGAATTTAAAGTACAATAAAGCCCAACATTTCCAGGCATAATTTCCCACCACAAAGGAGAGACAACAGAGATATACAAAGCCAAAACAAATGTATAGGAGAAAGCAGTTACACAGCAGTCAAACAGAGCTGGAAAGTAACGTGAACAACATGTAAAAACAAGGGAAAAAAGGATTACAAACAATGCAGGACAACTTAAATCTACAGGAGAACTCAGAAGCATCAGAAACATGCACAGGGAAAGAAATCAAGGCATACCTAACTCAGATGAAACGGAATATTAGAGAAGACATGAGACAGCAAACCCAAGCAATGAAAGTATATTTTAAAAATGAATTAAACAAACAAATTCAAACTGCAAAGAACAAGCTTTACCAGGAGATAGAGATTTAAAAAAAAAAAACAAACAGTAATCCTAGAAATGCAGGAATCCATAAACCAGATTAAAAACTCTAACGAGAATATTACAAATAGACTAGATCAAGTATAAGTCAGAACATCAGATAATGAAGACAAAGTTTATCAACTTGAAAAGAATATAGTCAACACAGAAAGGATGCTTAAATCTCACCAGCAATCTATCCAAGAGATATGGGGTCTCATAAAAAAACAAATTTGAGAGTCATTGGGATAGAAGAAGGCACAGAAGTTCAAACCAAAAGAATGGACAACTTATTAAATAAAATAATCCTAGAAAACTTCCCAGAGATGAAAGATGGAATGGATTGCCAAATCCTGGAAGCCTACAGGACCCCAAACATCCAAAACCATAATAGACCAACTCCAAGACATATAATTATGAAGATAGCCAACATACAGAACAAAGGAGAGAATATTAAGTTATGAGAGAAAGGAGGCAGATTACATTCAGGGGTAAACCAATTAGGTTAATGACTGATTTTTCAACACAGACTTTGAAAGCGAGAAGATCCTGGAACAACGTATTTCAAATCCTGAAAAATAATGGATTTCAACCAAGAATACTGTATCCAGCAAAATTAAGCTTCAGATTTGACAATTAAATTAAAATATTTCACAATAAACAAAAGCTAAAAGAATTTGCAGCCATAAAATCAGCACTACAAAGCATTTTGAGCAAAATACTACAAGAGGAATTGAAAAATAGCGCCCAAAACTAACAGTGGGAGGTATCTCAGTAAAGGGGGAGAAAAATAACCAAAGAGGAAAAATTAGCCAAACTAAAATAAATAAATAAATAAACATGACTGGAAGTACAAACCATATTTCAATTGTAACCTTAAATGTTAATGGCTTAAATTCACCAATCAAGAGACATAGGCTAGGAACCTGGATTATAAAAAAACAAACCCAACAATATGCTGCCTTCAGGAGACTCATATGATAGGAAAAGACATACACAGGCTGAAGGTGAAAGGTTGGGAAAAATCATACCACTCACATGGCCCTCAGAAGCAAGCAGGAGTAGCCATACTTATATTGAATAAAATCAACTTCAAACCTAAGTTAATCAAAAGGGATAAAGAAGGACACTATATACTGTTAAAAGGAACCATCCACCATCAAGACATAACAATTATCAATTTTTATGCACCAAACAATGGTGCTGCAATGTTCATAAAACAAACTCTCCTCAATTTCAAGAGTCAAATAGACCACAACACAATAATTATGGGTGACTTCAACACTGCTCATAGCAGCACAATTCACAATAGGTAGGCTGTGGAACCAACCTAGATGCCCTTCAATAGATGAATGGATAAAAAAAATGTGGCATTTATACACAATGGAGTATTATGCAGCACTAAAAAATGACAAAATCATGGAATTTGCAGGGAAATGGATGGCATTAGAGCAGATTATGCTTTTTGAAGCTAGCCAATCCTTAAAAAATAAATGCCAAATGTCTTCTTTGATTAAAGGAGAGCAACTAAGAACTGAGCAGGGAGGAAGAGCATGAGGAAAAGATTAACATAAAACAGAGGCGAGTGGTGGGAGGGAAAGGGAGAGAGAAGGGAAATTTCATGGAAATGGAAGGAAACCCTCAACTTTATATGAAATCACATATAAGAGGTTGTGAGGGAAAGTGGGGGGAAACAAAGGAGAGAACTGAACAACAGATTAGGTAGAGAGGAAAGATGAGAAGGGAGGTGAGGGGAGGGGAGATAGTAGGAGATAGGAAAGGCAGCAGAATACAACAGTCACTAATATGGCATTATGTAAACATGTGAATATTTAACTGATGTGATTCTGCAATTTGTATTTGGGGTAAAAATGGGAGTTCATAACTCACTTGAATTAAATGTATGAAAGATGATGTGTCATGAGCTTTGTAATGTTTTGAGCAACCAATAAAAAAAGAAAAAAGAAAAAATGCTAGTTACCTTTAGTAGAACTGAATAAATGTACTATGTTAGCACTATTTTGCACAGGTTGATAAATTTTTTTTCTTGTTATTTAATTCTGAGGTCAGTGTTGGAGACAAGCCTTAATTTTGTACATGCAAGAGTTTATATTGTCTAATTGTTCTGGCTAGAGTTTCAAGGATGATGTTGAATAGAAGTGGTGAAAGAAGACATCCTTGACTTGTTCCAGTTTTAGTGGGAATGCTTTCAATTTTTCTTCACTTAGCATATAAAGCTTTTACAATGTTGAGGTTATGTTTCTACTATCCCTAGTTTTTCTTTTGAACATTAAGATGTGCTGTATTTTATCAAATGCTTTTTCTGCATCTATTGAGATAAACATGTAATTCTTGTTTTTAAGTATATTAATATGATAAATAACATTCATTGATTTTCATATGTTGAACCAACCCTGCATTCCTGGGATGAAGCCTAATTGATAGTGGTGCACTGTCTTTTTAATATGTTTTTGTATGTGATTTGCCAAATTTTATTGAGAATTTTTGCATCTATGTTTATCTGGCATAATGGTCTAAAGTTTTCTTTCCTTGATGTATCTGTCTACTTTTGGTATCAGGGTGATATTAGCCTTATAGAATGAGTTCGTAAGATTTCCCTCCTTTTCTATTTCATGGAATACTTTGAGAAGTATTGGTATTAATTCTCCTTTGAAATTCTTGTAGAACTCAGCTGAAAATATATCTGGTCCTGAGCTTTTCTTGGTTGGTAGGCTTTTGATGGCGTTTTCTATTTCATTACTTGGAATTGATCAGTTTAAATCATTTATGACCTCCTCATTCAGTTTGGGCAGGTCATATTCCTTTAGAAAATTTTCAATGTCTTCAATATTTTCTATTTTATTAGAGCATAAAGTTTCAAAATAGTTTCTAATTATTTTCTGTATTTCAGACATGTCCATTGTGATATTTCCTTCTTCACCTTCTATTTTAGTAATTTGAATTTTCTCTCTTTTTCTCTTCATTAGTGTGACCAGGAGTTTATCTATTTTATTTATTTTTTCAAAGAACCTACTTTTTGTTTTGTCAATTTTTTCAATTGTTTCTTTTGTTTCAATTTCATTAATTTCAGCTCTGATTTTAATTATTTCCTGTCTTCTACTGCTTTTGGTGTTTATTTGTTCTTCTTTGTCTAGGGCTTTAAGATGCAGTGTTAGGTCATTTATGTGTTGACTTTTTATTCTTTTAATAAATGCACTCAATACAATAAACTTTCCTCTTAGTACTGCCTTCAATACTAAGTGTCCCAGAGATTTTGATATGTTGTATCAATGTTCTCATTTACCTCTAAGAGTTTTTTATTTCATCCTTGATTTCTTCTACTGTCCATTCATCATTCGATTGTGGTTATTTAGTCCTCATTTGTTACAGTATCTTCTATTTTTTATTTTATTGTTGATTTATAATTTCATTCCATTGTGGTCTGATAGAAAGCAACATATCATCTCTGGTTTTTTTTTTTTTTTTTTTTTGTATTTCCTAAGAGTTGCTTTATGGCATAAGATTGGGTCTATTCTAGAGAAGGAGCCATGTGCGGCTGAGAAGAAAATATATTTGCTTGTTGATGGATGAAATATTCTATATATCTGTTAAGTCTAAATTATTGATTGTAGTATTTAGTTCTATTATTTACTTATTTAGTTTTTGTTTGGAAGATCTGTCCAGTAGTGAGAGAAGTATGTTAAAGTCACTCAGTATTGTTGTATTGTTGTCTATTTGACTCTTGAAAGTGAGAAGAATTTGTTTGATGTTCCATTGTTTGGGGCATAAATATTTATAATTGTTATGTCCTGCTTATATATATATTTACTTACCTTAATAAGTATTAAATGTCCTTTTTTGTCTGTTCTGATTAACTTTGGTTTGAAGTCTACTTTATCTGAAATGAGAATGGAAACTCCTGCTTGTTTTTGCAATCCATATGAGTGATAAGTTTTTTCTCATCCTTTCACCTTCAGCCTGTGAATGTTTTCCTCTGAGGTAAGTCTCTTGAACGCAAAATATTGTTGGCTCTTGCTTTTTAATCCAATCTGCCAGTCTGTCTTTTGATTGCTGAGTTTAGGCTGTGAACATTCAAGGTTATTATTGAGATATGGTTTGAATTCCCTGTCATTTTGATTTATTTCTAGTTTTTATTTGTCTTAGTTTCTCATTTGGTTGAATGCCCTTTTAGTGTAGATCCTCACTTTGTTGGTTTTCACTTTTTTTTTCATCCTCATGGAATATTTTGTTGACAATGCTGTGTAGTGTAGGCTTTCTAGTTGTGAATTCTTTTAATTTTTGTTTATCATGGTATGTTTTAATTTCATCTTCAAATATAAAACTTAATTTTGACATCTGTTTTTGTCAGAGCTTGAAATATATTATTCCAGGACCTCCTAGCTTTGAGGGTTTGGGCTGAGACGTACACCTGGGGTGAGAAACCAGTTGAGATCCAAATAGGTTTCCTTCTATATGTAATTTTATTTTTTTTTCTCTCACAGCCTTTAAGATTTTATCTTTATTCTATGTGTTAGTCATTCTCATTATAATGTGTCTTAGTGAGGGTTTGCTTTAATTTTGTACATTTGGGATTCTGTATGCATCTTGTGTTTGATTTTCCATTCCATTCTTTAGGTTTGGGAAATTTCCTGCTATTATATCATTCAAAAGATTGTGCATTCCTTTGGTTTGTATCTCTGCTCCTTCATCTATTTCAATAAATCTTAAATTTGGTCTTTTCATGTTATCCAATAATTCTTGGATGTTATGCTCATGGTTTCTTACCATCTTATCCACATGTTCAACTCTACTTTCAAGATTCTATATTTTGTTTTCATTGTCTGAGGTTCTGCTGCAGTCTGGCTGGGCACAATTTAGGAGCCACTTGTCAAAAGAAATGAACTTTATTTTTAGAACACACACACCAAACAAAACAGCTCCTCAGGAAAAACCTTCAGAGCCCAACTGCCACCACTGGCTTCCCACAAGCCTCTCCACCTCCCCACTCCTCCTGCTCTTGAGGCCGATTGGCTGGGTCATGTGGGCAGAGCCAAAAAAGTCCCCCAATGAGCAGCTCCGTGGTCTGAAAGGGCAGGAAAACAGCCCAATGAGCATCACAGCAGAGAAGCCAATCAATTGGCAGCTAGAAGTTGCTGGGGCCGCTGTGAGCCAATCATCAGCTAGCAGTTGGAAGTTTGCTGGTAGCTGGAAGTTTGCTGGGGCCCCTTTGGCTGTGGCTCTCAACAAGGTTCTGTCTCCCAAGTGGTCTAGTCCATTGTTGATGATTTCTACCGAATTTATAATTTGGTTTACTGATTCCATCATTTTGAGGATTTCTGCTTATATTTTTGTTTTTGTTTGTTTGTTTGTTTTTTTACAATCTCTAACTCTTTTTTGAAGTGGCTTTTTACTTCCTCTATTTTTTTCTTTGATTTCACTCCTTATCCTATTCTTTACTTCACATATAAATTTAACTATATACAATCTGAACTCCTTCTTGGACATTTCTTCTACTGTGTTATCAGTGATTCTCTTGTTGAAGCATCTTGGTTTGTTTGGGATTCTTTATTTCCTTGTTTTTTCATGTTGTTGGTGTGTTTTCCAATCTGAAAGTATGGGTCTAAATCAGAAAAAAAATTATTCTTTAGACCTATTGTGTCCCTGAAGTTTTCCAGTGCTTCATCTTTACTGATACAACCAATATCAACAGCACCCAGTGTACACAAAATATAGTTTTAAATAGCTCCCACTAAGGCATTGACTGCTTTCTGGCATTAAACTTTTTTGATGAATTCAATAACTATCTATAGTACAAACAGAATATTTGTTAACATGGTTTAGGATTTCAAATGATGGATGAAAGAACAGAGGTAGTGTAGTAGGCAATATTTTCAAAGGAGAAAGGTAGAAACTAGAAGTAAAAATTCACAGGAAGAGTGGAAGAGGAGCTGACATAGATTGGCTGTTGGTTGGAGAAAAGTTGGAGAGAAAATAGACAAGGGAGACAATAAGAACAAAGAGAAAAAATAAAAGACATAAGAATACAACAAAAATGTGAAACACCATTTATATATGGTTGTCCTCCACACATTGATGCATAAAAAAACAACCTGTTCCAAATATGGTAGAGAGATTAGTGAATAAATAAAATAAATGTAGAATAAAGGGATACAAATAGGTAAAGAAGAATTCAGACTATCATAATTACTGATGATAGGATTCTGTGTCTAGAAGATCCAAAAAATTCCAACAGAAAACTTCTAGAGCTAATAAATGAATTCAGAAAACTAGCAGCATATAATATCCACACCCACAGATTAAATGAATTTCTATATATTAGTGATGAATTCACTGAAAGAGAAATTAGGAAAACTACTCCATTCACAATAGTCTAAAAATAAAAAAAAAAATTAAAACTGGGAATCAATCTAACAAAAGAGATGAAAACCTCAGAAGATGGAAAGATCTCCCATACTCCTGGAGAGGCAGAATTAATATTGTCAAAATGGCCATAATACCAAAAGCATTATACAGATTTAATGCAATTCCTATTAAAATTCCAATGACCTTTTTCATGGGATAATAATAAAAAAATCATGAAATTTTCTTGGAAAATAAGAGACACAGAATAGCTAAAGCAATCCTTAGCAAGAAAAGTAAAGCAGGAGCCATCACAATACTAGACCTTAAACCATACTATAGAGCTATAATAACAAAAATGGCATAGTATTGGTACCAAAATAAACTTGTAGACCAATGGTACAGAATAGAGGACACAGAGGCAAACCCCCATAAATATGGTTATCTCATACTAGACAAGGGTGCCAAAAGCATTTACTGGAGAAAAGATAGCCTATTCAACAAATGGTCATGGCAAAACTGGAAATCTATATGTAGCAAAATAAAATTAGACCTCTGTCTCTCACCCTGCACAAACATCAACTCAAAGTGGATCAAAGATTTAGGCACTAGAACAGAGACCCTGCACCTAATAGAAGAAGAAATAGGCCCAAACCTTAACCATGTTGGCCTAGGATCCTGGTAAAGAGCCTACAGATTGGGAGAAAATTTATACTAAGCTGCACCTCCAATAAAGCATTAATTTCTAGGGTACCTAAATAACTCAAAAAACTTAACACCAAAAAACCAAATAACCCAATCAATAAATGGGCAAAGGAACTGAACAGACACTTCACAGAAGAAGAAATATGATTAATCAACAAATATATGAAAAAGTGTTGAACATCTTTAGCAATTAGAAAAATGCAAATCAAAACTACTCTAAGATTTCATCTCACTCCTGTCAGAATGGCAATAATCAAGAATACAGGCAACAATAAATGTTGGTAAGAATGTGGTTAAAAGGTTACACTCTTACATTGCTGATGGGACTGCAAATTGGTGTAACCACTATGGAAAGCAGTATGGAGATTCCTCAGAAAATTGGGAATGGAACCACCATTTGATCCAGCTATTCCACTCCTTGATTTATATCCAAAGGACTTAAAATCAGCATACTATAGTGACTCAACCACATCAATGTTTATAACAGTTCAAATCACAATAGCTAGACTATGGAAGCAACCTAGGTGTCCCTCAATAGATGAAGGGATAAAGAAAAGGAATAAACTCAATGGAATATTACTCAGCTTTAAGGAAGAGTGAAATTATGGCATTTTCCAGTAAATGGTTGGAGTGGAGAATATCATGCTAAGCAAAATAAGCTAATCCCACAAAATCAAAGGCTGAATGTTTTCTCTAATATGCAGATGCTAATTCACAATAAGGCAGGGGGCACTAGGGAAGAATAGTGTCACCTGAGATTAGGTAGAGGGGCGTGATGTGGGGAGGGGAGGGGATATGGGGATAGGAAAGATAGTAGAATGAAACAGACATTATTACTGTATGTATATATGTGACTGCATGACCAATATGATTCTGCAACATGTACACTCAGAATAATGAGAAATTATATCCCATCTGTGTATGATATATCAAAATGCATAAATGCATTCTACTGTCACATATAACTACTTAAAACAAATTTAAAAAGGAGTTTATACTGGTGAATTAGATACTCTGATTTTTTAAAAATTAGTCTATAAAAAGAGGATTACTTTTACTTCCAGGACCTGGTAATATGGCCTGCGGATGGTCTGTCCATGTATATCTCCTGTTGTTCTGAAAAGACAATCTCATGAGATGACTACTGCAGTTGCATGAATGAGAACAAATATAGAGTACAATTGTGACTGGCTATTCCTTACTCATTCACCATTATAAGGTTCTTTTACAAGAGTGCTATCATTAGTTGGGATAGGCAGAGAGAAAATACTTTCTCAATCACTCAGAAAATATTACAGGACTCTTCCTTTAGGGCCTTAATCTCTTTCTCCTAGTTGGCTTTCACTAAAGTGCCTTTTATACTATTTTGCTAAATGTTTTGTTCCTGGTGATTCACTTGTAATACAAATATAAGCATTGCTTATTGTTTTTTCTTCTTCTTCTTAAAGACATCTGAAAAGTAAAGGAAAAGAAATTATAATGTATAGAAAAATAGATAAATTCCCAGAGTCATAACCTCCTTGAAAGTGGTGTGTTCCTTTTGAAAGAATTAAGTAAAAATTTTCTTTAGCTACAGGCCTCAAAGAAAAATGTGAAGATAAATAACTCTTCTTCTGCTTGAGAGTAGGACACCTAATAAAAAAGGAATATAACTATATCCATGTAGTGGGATGTCAATTTGTTGAAATAATAACAATTATAATGTTCTAATTTATAGAATAGATATCATATGACAGATAAGTGTTTTACATGCTTTATGGTATTTAAAACTTTGCCACATAACCTTGAAATAATGACTATGATTTTATATATCAGATATTTAAGGCTTCATATATTTATTTTTATACATTTTGACTATAACATGCTTATAGTCAAAATGTATAAAACAAAGATTTGAACTTAAAGTCAAATATGGACATATTTTTAATCTAAAAGAGATATATAAAATAATTAACACAGATAACTTCATATAAACAATGTTGTTTTAAATTCCGATCTGTACTTGCAATATACCTCAGATGCTAGCTTGTGATGGGATAGAAATTTCTCCTATTCTGGCTTGGGAGCTGAGTCTGGAGGATCATGAGTTTAAAGCTAGCCTCAGCAAAAGCAAGACCCTGTCTCTAAATAAAAAAAAAAAAAATAGGGTTGAGAATATGGCTCAATGGTTCAGTGCCTCGGAATTTAATCCCTGGTACCCTACCCCGTTCCCCCTCCCCCCCTCCAAAAAAAAAAAAAAAGAAAGAAAGAAAGAACAAGACATATTTTCTATTCCTAGAAAAAAAAACTGTGTCAAAATTTTCTGATCCATTGCCTTATATACTTGTATGCCCGTCCATGGGCAATTTAAAGGATGACTATTCTAAGATGTTCTCCCCTCAGATTTTATGCATTGCTTTCCCATTTTCTTGTATGTTTACTTAAAACAACAACAACAGAAACAAATCATTTCTTTCTTTTAAATAAAACAAAGTTTATTTGATCTATTAGAACAGGTTGTGATCAAAAGTGAGGATAGCTTGTGGAATTTGTAGCCAGGGCTTCTGATTTGTGTCCTTGGTATTCTTTGATCACTGAGAATTATACTCTTATCCTAAGTCTATATTATTCATTCTCTGGAGTCCCAGGTTAAAAAAAAAAAAAAAACAAGGAATCTAGTACTTTGAATATATTGTTTTAGAAAAAATTGTTTAGTTCTTTTAAAACATTAGTTCTTTCAAAATGAAAACTTCATTTCACCTTTTTCAGTCTGAGCATATGACACAACCAGTCTTCTAAGAAAGGACAAGCAAGGAAAGGGAGGTGAGTCAGCTGTATGCTGGACTTCAGGTTATGAAGGATTCACCTGAGACTGGTTTCTGACTGACTAAAAATACAACAGAGACTCCCCGCTCAGATAATGGATTAAGCACACATGGTTATCATCTGTTTCAAGACTCCAGTGAAATGATAGCAAAAAGAAAAAAAATGTAACAATAACACAAAGAAAATAAGGGTGGTACTGATTCAAACAATTGTTAGAAAATAGAACAAAAAGAATTTCTGAGTTAAGAAACAGAGGAAAAACACTGTAGCCAAGGATATATAGGAAAAAAGCCGCTGCCAAGAAAGAAATCTATTTTCCCTCTAGCACCCTAAAGAGACTCAGAAACAAGCATTTCAAGTATTTCAGAGGAAAGGAAGGAGAACAGGGCTCTGAGGATTGATCCAAGTAGAAGGAAGAGTTTTCCCTTCCAAATCCTGTCATCTTCTGACTACCTAATACAGCCAGAGGCATTTATCCCTCAGCAAATGAAAAGGAAATTTCTTCTGTAAAGAAAACTTTGTCTGGAGATTGTGAAAAGCAAGTCTTAGCACACCAGAGCAAAGCCCGGCAGATGCTGGTTCCTCAAGGCCACAGGATAAGGTGGACAGGGTCCTGCCTACCCATGAGGTCAAGCCTTCAATTTCATAACTATTTACAGACATGTGTAAAAATAGAAGTCTTTGAATGATTCATTCTGAAGTATGGAAATTGATCCAGGTATGTTAATAAATCCTGAAACATAAATTTCTTCATTCAAAAGTAATAGATAAATCCTAATAATATGCCTTACAGTACTCTAGGCACTGGAGGAAAAGCAGTGAACAGAAACAGTCAACAAACTCTGCTCTCATGAAGCCTGGTGGGAGACAAATACGGAAATTTTGGAAAGTGATAGAATGTTACAATTGGAGGAAAATAAAGAAGAAATGCAGGGGAAGTGAAAAAGGAGAGACATGACAATTTTTAAATGTTTTGCCACAGGAGTCCTCACTGAAAAACAATATCTGTGAAAAGACCTGAAGATGTGACAGCTGTCTTAGTGGATACTTTAAAAATAAAAAGTGGGAATTTTTTAAATTTCCAATCTGTACCTGTAGGTATATCTCAAATGCCTTCATGTGATGGGATAGAAATTTTTTATATTCCAATATTAGAGGAAAAGCCTTGAGGTCAAGATAATGCGTGAACATTCAAAATAAGTGTTCAAGTGTAGAGGTATATATGTTTGGATTGCAATGAAGATATTAAGATATGAGGTTTAAGAAATTAATGTGAGACTGGATTGTATAAGGACACATAAGTCTTTACAAATAACTTTGGCATTTTTATATCCAATAAAGTACACAAATCTTAAGTTTGCTGTTCAATGAATATTGACAAGCAAAAGGTCCATTGTAACCATAGGCTGGATCAAGATTAAGAACTTGCCCATTGCTCCATAAAGATTTTTGTGCTTCCTTTTCCACTCAATTCCCTCAACCAATCAAGAATTCAATTTCCCTCATCATGGAGTAGTCATATATATTCTTGAACATTATGTAGATGTTTATTATCCAACATGTGTGTCCTGCTGTCTGATTTCTTTAACTAACAAAATGTGAGGTATATATATGATTACATCAGTAGCCCATTTCCTTTTTGTTATGTATAATTATAATTTTATGGACAATTAAGATCTAGGAGTTTTCAATGTAAATTATAACTTCATTAAAATGTAAATATTTATGTAACATGTGACAAATGCTATTAAATAACTTTCAATGAAAGAACCAAGGGAAGATTAAAAAAAGAGGTGAATGTAGAAATATTACTTGGAAATCCATGAACAGAGGAAGAAAGAAAAGAAACTCAAACAGAGATAATTACATGTTCAAATATACCCACAATGAAAAAAGAAATTCCACATAGCTCAGTATACATGACGAATCTGATAGATTATTAGGAGAGAAACAGGAGAAAGAAGCAGAGTCAATAAGAAGCTACATCTTATATACTGACATGAACATTTGGTTTTACACTGTAGGCTTCAGAAAAGCACTGAAGAGCTCCCAGCAGGTTATGAGGTAACAAAGGTAAACATGCTCTAGAGGGTTTTGGTCCTTTATGGAGCAAAATTAAAGAGACTATTTAACTCAATGTCACTTAATCAATTCTCCAGCTCAAGTAGGGTTCATCCCAGGGATGCAAGTTTGGTTTAACACACAGAAATCAATAAATGTAATTCATTACATAAATCAAACTAAAGGCAAGAATCATATGATCATCTCAACAGATGCAGAAAAAGCATTTGACAAAATACAGCATCTCTTCATATTTAAAAGTAGGGATAATAAGAAAATATTTTGACATTGTAAAAGCTATCTAGGCTAAGTCCAAGGCCAACATCATTCTAAATGGAGAAAAATTGAAAGCATTCCCTCTAAAAACTTCAACAAGACAGGGATGCCCTGTTTCACAACTTCTATTCAACATTGTTCTTGAGGCTCTAGCCAGAGCAATTAGACAGGAGAAAGAAATTAAAAGGATATAAGTAGGAAAAATAACTCAAACTATCACTATTTACTGATGAAATGATTCTATATTTAGAAGATCAAAAAATTCCACCAGAAAACTTCTAGAACTCATAAATGAATTCAGCAAATAGCAGGATATAAAATCAACACCCAGAAATCAAACATATTCTTATACATCACTTATGAATTTACTGAAAATTAAATTAGGAAAACTACCCCATTCACAATATCTTCAAAAAATAAATCAACAAAATACCTGGAAATCAATCTAAGAAAAAAGGTGATGAAAAATACAGAATACTAAAGAAAGAAATTGAAGAAGACATTAGAAAATGGAAAGAACTCCAATGCTCCTGGATAGACAGAATTAACATTGTTCAATGGCCATACTATCAAAAGTGTTATACATATTTAATGCAATTCCTATTAAAATACCAATGATATTCTTCATAGAACTAGGAAAATAAATAATGAAATTTATTTGGAAAAATGAAGACCCTGTAGCTAATAAAAGAAAAAGTAGGGCCAAATCTCCATCACAAAGGATTAGGCCCCTACTTCCTTAATAAGATTCCTATAGTACAAGAATTAAAATCAAGAATTAATAAATGGGATGGATTTAAACTAAAAAGCTTCTTCTCAGCAGAAGAAACAATCAGTGAGGTAGATAGAGAGCCTACAGTTTGGGAGCAAATTTTTACCACTTGGACATCAGATAGAGCACTAATCTATGGGGTAGATAAAGAACTCAAAAAGCTAAACTCAAGAAACACAAATAACCCAATCAATAAATGAGCCAAGGAACTGAACAGATATTTCTCAGAGGTGATATAAAATTAATCAATAAATATATGAAAAAATGTTTAACATCAAAACTACTCTAAGATTTCATCTCACTCCAGTCAGAATGGCAACTGTTGAGAATACAAACAATAAGAGTTGGTGAGGATGTGGGGGAAAGGCACACTCATACATTGCTTGTAGGTCTGCAGAATGGTGCAGACCCACCAGCAATGTATGGAGATATGGAAAGCAGTATGGAGATTTTGTGGAAAACTTGGAATGGAACCACCATTTTACCCAGCTATCCTACTCCTTGGTCTATACCCAAAGGACTTAAAAACAGCATACTACACGGACACAGCCATACCAATGTTTATTGCAGCTCGATTCACAATAGCTAAATTGTGGAACCAACCTAGATGCCCTTCAGCAGATGAATGGAAAAAGAAAATGTGGTATAAATACACAATGGAATATTACTCAGTAATGAAAGAGAATGAAATCATGGCATTTGTAGGTAAATGGATGAAGCTGAAGAATATAGTGCTAACTGAAGTAAACCAAGACCAAAAAACCAAATGCCAAATGTTTTCTCTGATATAAGGAGGCTGATTTATTCTGGGGTTGGGGGGGCAATGCGAAGATTAGACAAACTGTAAATAGGATGAAGGAGAGGAAGAGGAAGGAAGTGGGCAAGAGGGGGAAAAGATGGTGAAATGAGATGGACATCACTACCCTAAGTATATGCATGAAGAAGACAAGAATGGTGTGAATATACTTTGTATACAAGCAGAGAAATGAAAAAAAATTGTGTTCTATATATGTAGCATGTATTATAATGCATTCTGCTGTAATATAGAACAAATTAGAATAATTTTTTTTAAAAAAATTAAGTAGATGGCAAGATTGAAATTATGAATCTCCAATCTTCCATTAAGTATTCAATTATAACTTTTGGAACTAAAATATCAAGCTGTTAACAATAAATAGAAAGTTACGCTTAATAGTAAATAGGATGTTTCTTAAGAGAGGTTGTTCAGCTAAAAGAAAAGTCAATAGAAAATATCTATACTAAATTCTGGAGAGCAAGTTAGATGTAATATTCAGAAAATAATATACCAGTTGTTTCTTATCTGGTGGAGAGGGTCTAATTGCAAATGGAGCTGCAGAAAAGAAAAGGCAACAGATAACATGAAAACAGTATTTTAAACATTCTTAGCCTATGAATTTTCTAATGTATTTAAGGGTATTAAATTACATACTCATGAAGCACTGCAAATGCCAAGCCTGTTAACTAAATAGAAAGAAATTTGAGAGAATCATAGTAAAACTTCTGGAAACCAACAAAGAAAATAAAATCTTAAAAGAATGAGCAAATAAGACATATTTACCTGCAGATGAGACAATAATGTTGAAAATTGATATTTAAAAAAAAAATAATGGAAGCCAAAGACAATTGAATGGCATTGTTAAAATGCCAAAAGAAAAGCATGGCACTATAATTTCTATCTAGAATTTGGTATACCACAAATATTTATTCTTCAAATTAAAACAATCTTAAACAAAAATCCAAGTAATCTGTTGTCAGCAAATGTGCACTAAAATTAATATTAAAGGGATATTTCTAGAATAGCAAAAATAACCCTAGATAAAAATGTCAGTGCATGAGAAAAAATGAAAAGTCCATTACTGTTATTGTTTAATGTGATTCAATTATATACATATCCATAGTTTAATTACCAGCACTCTAATTTGCAAATCATTACTTGCATATCTTTCTCTTAGGTGTACATGTAGAAGTAGAATTACTTAGTCATAGCATGACTGTATATTTAACTACACAGCAAGTTATTCCACTGTTTTACCATTTTATATTACAGCCAACACTGTATGAAAGTTCCAGTTGTTCTATACCCTTCTCAGCACACTTATTGTTGATATCAATTTTGATCACTCACTTACTTAATGACTAGTAATGTCAAATATTACAAATACTGAGTTTTCAGGTATCTTATTTGCCAGGTGCATTATTGTCATGCTTTTCTCCCTAGTTTAATTGGGATGTTTGATTTTAATTATTGATTTGTGAAGATTATTTATGTATTTTTATACTAGGTTTTTATATATGTATTCCATATATTTCTTCACAATGCGACATTGTTTTAATTTTCTTAATAAGCTCTTAGATTTGTTTTTATGTTTCTTAGAGGTTTATTATAAACATGTTTTGAATTTTTGTCAGTTTTTCTATATCTACTAAAATATAAAGATGTCGATTTTCTAATTTTTTGAAATTTTATTTCTAGTTTAATTACATTTTGTTTATGAAATCTTCAAATTGGAATCAATATTATTGCCTTTCAAAAAGTAAATGGAGGGCTGGGGATTTGTCTCAGTTGGTAGAGTGCTTGCCACACATGCACAAGACCATGGGTTCAATTCCCAGCACCACACAAAAAGTGAATGGATAAATTAATTGTGGTTTATAAAAACAATTGAACATCACTCAAGAGTAACAAAGAGAATGAAACTATTGCTACGTTCAAGAACGTGGATGATGGCTCAAAAACATATTCACAAAGGAAATCCAATGCAAAGGAGTTCTACTATATGATTACAGTTGTATGAAATAAAAAAAGCCAGCAAAACTAATCTATGTTGATAGAGGGCAGAGCATTGGAAGCCTTGAGCCAGAGGTGGGAGAATGATTAGCTGTAAAATACATGAAAAATCCTTTACGTGTTGGAAATATGCTTTATCTTGACTCCGATGTTACTTTCAAGGGTGTGTGCATTTAATTAGACTAAACAAATGGTACCCTTAAAATGATACATTTTATTGTATGTAAAATTAGCATTAATAAAAATTAGCTTAACAGGGTTTTATAAAATAGTTTCCAACATTAATCATATCCTAGACCATTTGGGCATAAGTATAACCTTTTGTTTGTCCATTTATCTAAATATGTCAATAGCTCTGTTCCTACAATACATTATCAACTTAATATATAGATATATACTAGGAAATACTCAAGTACTCTGGAATATAAGCGAAAGGTAGCAGATGTCTTTACAAAGGATGTGCTTGAGATTAAAAGAACTACTGAAAATATATTTTTGACAGAAATCTCTAGGCTTCCAAGAAAATGGATGCTCTCTACTTTTTATGATATATTAACCTTCACAAATAAAATAATTTTTGGTTCTTGTGCAAGTCTAATCTGCAAGTAATAGTTAGTAGAATAACATTAAGAGTCTAGTTTGCTTCAGATATAAATATAACTACAAGGAAATGTCCACTGGTAGATATAGATAAAAATTCTCATGAAGTTGAATGTCATCCAGTCTAATGTTTTCAGAAAGAAGTATAGTGACTATATATTATATTCTGTTTCCATCACCAGCCCTTCAGATATGTGGAAGGGTAGAAAATGTGAATCTTAGAGAATATTCTGAAAGATCTGCTTTTATTGTTCCAATGGAACTTCAAAATAGAATTGTAGCTTTGGAAAAGCTTTGCATATATTTTAACATAAGTTTGATAATTTCATTTATTATTCACAATTAGTCACATTTGAAGATGTTGTGACATTTATGACTGACTTAAGGCAAAGAAAAAACTGTCAGTTTCATGAATTGTTATAGTTTACATATGAGGTGTCCCCCAAAACTTATATATGAGACAATGCAAGAAAGTTTAGAGGTGAAATGATTGGGTTATAAGAGATTTCACTTAACTCAGTGCATTAATGACTTGATAGGAATTAACTATTTTTTTCTTTTTTAAGAAACTTTTTAAAAATGTGTTCCTTTTGGATACACATGACAGTAGAATATATTTTGACATATTATAAATTTATAAAGTAAAACTTCCCATTCTTATAGTTGCACATAAAGTGGATTTACACTGGCTGTGTATTCATATATGAACATAGGAAAGATATGACTGCTTTATTCTTTTATTTTTCTTATTTTCATCACCCCTTCCTTACCTTCATTACTCTTTCTCTAATCCAATGAACTTCTATCTGCCCCTTCTATTGCATGTTAGCATCTGCATATCAGAAAGAATGTTTGGCCTTTTTTTCGGGGAGGGGATTGGCTTATTTCACTTCACATGATTCTCTCTAATTCCTTCAATTTACAGGCAAATGCCATAATTTTGTTATTCTTTAAGGATGAGTAATATTACATTATTTATATGTACACATTTTCCTTATCATTTACCCATTGAAGGGCACCGAGCTTATCTATTGTGAATTGAGATGCCCTAAACATTAATGTGGCCACATCATTATAGTATGCCAACTTTAAGATATTTGGGTATATGCCAAGGAGTGGGATAACTGGGTCAAATGGTGGTTTCATTCCAAGTTTTCTGAGGAATCTCCATACTGCTTTTGCAGTATGGACTGGTTGCCCAATTTGCATTCCCACCAGCAATTTTTGAGTGTAATTTTTTCCCCACATCCTTGCTAACATTTATTGTTACTTATATTCTAGATAATCGCCATCCTGCCAGGAATGAAATAAAATCTCATTGTGGTCTTAATGTCCATTTCTCTAATTGCTGGAGATATTAAACTTTTTTTTCATATATTTATCAACTGATTGCATTTCTTCTCCTGTGAAGTGTCCAAAAAATTCACTTCTTTTGACCATTTATTCATTGGGATATTTGTTTTTTGGTATTAAGCTTTGTGAGTTCTTTGTATATCTTGAAGTTTAATGGTTTATCTCAAGGTGCATATAGTAAAGATTTTCTCCTATTCTGTAGGCTCCCACTTCACATTCTTGTTTCTTTTGCTCTGAAGAAGATTTTTAGTTTGATGTCATCCCATTTATTAATTCTTGATTTTACTTGTTATGCTTTAAGTTATTGTTGAGGAATTTGTTTCCTAAGATGACATGATGTGAAGTTAAACCTGCTATTTCTTCTAGTATGCACAGGGTCTCTGGTCTAATGCCTAGGTCCTTGATACATTTTGATTTGAATTTTGTACATGAGAACTAGGAGTTTAATTTCATTTTGCTACATGTTGATTTCCAGTTTTCCCAGCACCATTTGTTGAAGAGGCTATCTTTTTTTTTTCCAATAAGTTTATGGCATCTTTGTCTAGTATGAGATAACTGTATTTTTGTGGGTCTGTCTCCATATCTTCTATTCTATACCATTGGTCTTCAATTTTTTTTTTTCGTGCCAATACCATGCTAGTTTTGTTACTATAGCTCTGTAGTGAAATTTTAACTCTGATATTGTGATGCCTCCTGCTTCACTTTTCTCACTAAGGTTTGCTTTGGCTATTCTGGGTCACTTATTTTTCTAGATGTATTTCATGATGACTTTTTCTATTTCTATGAAGAACATCATCGGAATTTTAATAAGAATTGTATTAAATTTATATAGTGATTTTGGTAGTATGGCCATTTTGACAATATTAATTCTGTCTGTCCAATAAGATAAAATATATTTACATCTTCTGAGTTCTTCAATTTCCTTCTTTAGTTTTCTGTAGTTTTTATAGTAGAGGTCTTTTCCCTCTTGTTAGATTGATTTCAAGATTACTTTTTGAGGCTATTTGAATGGGATAGTTTACCTGATTTCTTTTTCTTGTTGTTTGTGTGTCTACCCATCTAACAATATAAAACGAGGCAGTAGAGTTTCTATCCTATAGACTTGTAGTGTATCTGAAGGTTTCCAGTTCCTTACCATTTAGGAGGAGACAAATAATAACAATAACAAATGTAAACAGTATATAGCATTAAAACAAATGTTCCTGCTATGGAATCTATAATGTTAATTGTCCCAATAAACAGAAATTATATAAGCAGTTACTGCCTAAAATAAAAATAGTAAGCTTGCAAAATGGTTTGCAATTTTAAATGGTGGACAAGGAGAGAATAGAAGTGATGAGGATGTGATGATTATGAGGGAGGAAGAGAGAAGAAAGAAGTCAAAAATTAAAGAAGAGTGAAAGAGAATAATAGATATTGGCTATTAGAAGAAGAGAAGAGAGAAAGAGAATCAAGGGAAATAGATAAGTGAGAAATATATATATATATATATATATATATATATATATAAACATTATAAAAATAAAAAAATAAAAGAATACAAAACAAAGCTAAATATACTAATCAAGCAAAAATGCTAGAAATGAGCAAAAAAACAAATATGCATATGTATAAATGTCCTCAAACCATGAAGGTCACAATTAAACAGAAAAAAAT
Source organism: Ictidomys tridecemlineatus (assembly GCF_052094955.1). NCBI lineage: Eukaryota > Metazoa > Chordata > Mammalia > Rodentia > Sciuridae > Ictidomys > Ictidomys tridecemlineatus. Next base: position 58,161,407 of record NC_135487.1, read on the forward strand.
GAAAAAAAAGATCTTCATAAAAAGTTGAAAAATTGTTTCCATTGGACTTTAAAAGATTCTCAACTTGCCTTCTCAGCTATTTTAGGTAGGATCTTCTGGAGCATGATTCTTGCTTCACCCTCAGGGTGGGGTTGCTGGTGTGAGAGAGGTAGTAGTTCCCATAGGTAGAATTCCTGGAGGTGGGATTTATGCTGAGGTAGGCTCTAGGCTCTTCACTGATTGCCAATTGATCTGAAGATTTTAAATCAGTACACCTCTAAGGCCCAGCAATTGCTGGTCCAAGTGAGAACACAGCACCTCAGAAATTTCCCCTGCAATCCATTCATGTGGTACAGGAGCAAATTCTTAGTCCACTCTGTCTCCTGCGGTCCCCATGTTTTTTGGTCTTGGTTCAGTCTCCAAATTCAATATCTCCCACCCCAGTCCTTTCAAATTAACAGTTTCTCTGACCTAGTCCTGCAAGCAGCCAGATTGCAGCAGGTGGAGAAGAGGCGGTGGGTTTCCATGACCAGTAGTCCCCTGTGTAACCTCTCTCCACATTTGATTTTCTCCTGGTCACTTAGGCACACTCTATGTCCTTTAGTGTGGTTTTGCTAGGCCTGTATTTCTGGCCAAATTCAGGTTTGCCAGGAATCATCTCCTTCATCTGCCAGCTCCTATGCAGCTGCAAATGGTTCCTTCCTCTGTTCTTCACACCTTCACATGAAGCCTTAAGAGATCAAAACCACCCCATCCCACCCGCCCTGCACAAGGATATTGTGCAGCATGCCTTTTAGTTTAGTAGGGCATGTCTTTGTTCTCTAACCTCTCTGAACCCAGGCAAGCCTTACACCTTCTAAAATGTGGGGTTTTTTTTAGTTTTTTGTTTGTTTGTTTGTTACGTTTGGTTTTGTTTTGTTCTTCATTTTCTTATTCTTCCACTGTGCTCTTGGAGGGACCACATTGGCTGGTGCCTCAGGTTATGGCAGGGGCTGAGGTGCATGGGGTTTCTTCCTTAATTTTTTATATATATCCAATCCTCTGTATCCCAGATCTGCACTGAATGTCCAGTATAAAACTCCATTAAAATACACCTCTTTTTTTTTTGGTTCACTCACTTTGCTGAGAAACTCTGTGTATGCTTTCTTGGTTTCATGTCATAGAGTAACCAAGGAAGTCATGTTCTCTATTCTGCCAGCTTGAAACCACCCCCAGGAATTATCTTAATAGTAAATGTAGGTAGGTAGGATGTAACTGGAGGAGGTGGATCCTTAGGGTGTGTCTTTGGGTTTTATATTTTGTTCAAGTGAGAAAGACTTATTCTCTCTGCTTTTTAGTATGATTCTTAAACCACTTCCCTCTGCCACATTCCTCCACCATGATATTCTGTTTTACCTGAGCCCCAGGAATGGAGCCAGCTGTCTATGGAGTGAAATGTCTGAAACTGTAGCCCCCCAAAAACTTTTCCTCCTCTAAAATTGTTCTTGTCAGTTCTTTTAGTTCCAGCCATTAAAAAACGTAACTTAATCAATGCTTGAAGAATAAATGTGAGTCTAAGTGTTGAAAATCATTTTGGGTGAAGAATACAGGCCATGTTTCTGTGGTCTGCAGCAAGGAAAAAATAAAACTTCCATGGAAGCTTGTTTGGGCTTTAGAATGTATAGTAGGACTGAGAAGTATAATTGCCCAAGAATATTTCCCAGTGCAAGCAAGCATATTTAAAAGAGAAAGAAACATTCTATGTCTTGAATCATCAGTACTAAACCAGTGTTGTTTAAACTTTTAAAACTGCAACTCACAGTACAGACTGCATTTTAGATAACAACCTGGTATGTTATGCACATCACACACACACAAACACACACACATACACACCCCTCTTCAATATTTCATAAATCTTCAGTCATTCTTAATTACCTCTTCTATATTACTCTAGCACATGCCATTTTTTATGTTAGTTTCCTTCCTTCTCAGTAAATAGAATTTACAGTCTACAAGAATATATTGATCTGACTCTATTGTGATTAAAAAAGCAGAGGGCTTAATAAACAATAACCTCCAATGATTTCTGTGATTAAGGAAAACCTGATTTGATGTGAAATTATTAATAATTATTGTGAAGTAAAATTAATTAATCAATCCTTTGTTCCTGATATTTTCAAGTATTATAATTAAGTAAAATTTGATATTGTAAATTTTAATAAAATGCAATGTATAATCTCAGGAAACAATAGGAAATGAAGAATTATAAAATCTTTTTTTCTGTTATTACATGAACTTTTTTAAAATTTGTAATTATTTCAAAATTTATGAAGAATTGTAGCACAATTTAGTGCAAAGTTAAATGACATTCTAATCTGTCAAAAAATATAATGTCTTGACTGATGCAGATCTACATATTTCAAATATTTAAACTAAATCTTCAAAGTTTACTTTGCTTTGTAATACAGAATGATGGTTTTAGAATGGAGTATGCTCTGCCTATTATAAAAGTGTAGCTAGAAATAACTTCCTCAAAAGAGCTGGTAAACATTAAAAATTAAAGTATAATGGATTGATCATCTTTCATCTGATTTCAAAAGAAAGAATGAGCAAATATTTTTTAGAGAAATGTACTCAGTTCATTAAATTCCAACTATGGCCCTGCAATTAGATTTACAGCCTTTGAAAAAAAAACAAATTTTATTATGTAATTTATAGTCTAGTGGTGAAGTTAGGTCTTAAAAAGTTGAAAACCTAAGTAATTTCATGAAATATATGGTAACTTAAATGAAGATGAGTATGTTGGATAAAAATAAAATAGAAAAGTGAGGGAGTTCTCAGGGGTTTATAGAGAAGTTTTTGAAGACCTTACTAAGAAGGTAATTCTTGAATAAATGAATGAATCTGCCTTGTGGAGGAAGGACAGTCCAGGCACAGATGTCTTCTAAGGGTTTCAAGCATAAGTTGGAAATTGAAATCACCATATGTATATTTACAAGCTATTTGAGAAATGGGAAACCAATTTCAAAGGAACTGACTTTTGGACTTTTTATTCCCTTTAAGAGTGGAACATGCTCAGAACTAAGAAAAGAAATCAGAAGATCAAATTTATCTTTTTGTTAATATGGTAACTCGACCTCTGGATAGATAGGCTAATCATATGACTGGGAAAAGGTATTTATATAAAAAAATGTTCTTAAGAGTAAAACCCCCAGTTTTCCTTTGCTTATAATAAGTGAACTTAAAATCATCTATTTTTAAGGTATACCTCCTTGGACAATGCTATTTAGGTTGTGTTACATAAGACTAAACACTTGCTACTGTTTGAGGTAAGAACATGAGTTTCTTTCTTGGGGTCATAATTACTCTGAGCCAAAGAGTGAGCATTCATGGACAAACAAAAGACCTAGGAGTAGGCCTCAGGCTCCAGGATCATTCCATGCTTCTATTAGCATCTTGATTTATTGTATACTTAAAATTATTATTACAGTGTGATATTAAGTAAGATCACTCACTAATCATTGTGAATGAGACTTCAGAAGACAATCCTTTGTATTAGTTCAAGAAGGTATTCAGTTTGCAATGTATGCTTAAACTTCAGGTTTACTCAATGCTAAGTTATGTATTACTGAAGTCTTGATTTTACTTAATAGTAAATTGCCATAATGGCTATCTACTTGTTATGTCTGATCAACATTTCTTTCCTTTTCTTGCTGCTTCATTAGAGAACCCTTCCTTCATTTTCACAAGGTTCTATTGTGATAGATAAATTTTGTTCAGCTATTCCCCACTGCTCTCTTTTTCATGGACAGGTGCAAAATTCAAGATTAACCAATTGAGTCTTTTTTAGTAAGATTAAACATGTAATCTAGGAAAGGAAGGGAAAATATTAACATTAAGGGCAATATCCTGAATGTATTGGTCATGTATTCCTTTTTTTTTTTGATTGCCCTGGTTCAAGTAGTGAGTAAAATGAAAATAATCTGTGCTTTTGTTTGAAAGTGGATGTGAAAATTTTAGATCACAAATAGAAGGCAAGAAATGTTTAAAGTCAAATTTAAAAATTCTATTATATAAAATATATTATTAATCTGCAAACATCTACATTGAATGTCAACTTATTTCTTCCAGGAGTATACCATAGTATACCATAGTATCTTGATGTAAAAATTTCAAAATAGTTGGGCACGGTGGTCCATGCTTGTAATCCCAGTGATTTGTTAGCCTAAACAAATCAGGAAGATCAAAAGTTTTAAGCAGCCTCAGAAATTTATTTAGAACCTCTCTCAAAATAAAACATAAAAAGGAACTGGTAATATAGCTCAGTGGTAAAGCACCCCTGAGTTCAATTCCCAATACTGATACTGCTGGTTATAGGTGATGAGTCCTGCTTCCCCACATGTCAAAGTTTGAACATTAGAGAAGCATGCCAAGGCAAACATATAAAGCATATAGAGTGGGAAAAAAGGGGGCCACAGCTGGTATCCTGATATCCCAAGAAGTGAGGTGTTCTGCCCTTTTTATATGTGTAAGGCTTCCTTTGTGGTATCTTTCTCCTTCCTGCTTACTGGACTAGGCCCAGGAAGGCTATTGGGATGGCCAAAAGGTGGGAACCAGGTGGGCTGAAGGGGTAAGGACAGGATAGTACAACCTAGAACACATTAACAAACTTATAACTCCCTGTCCTAAGGAGGGGCAATTCCTAGGACAGGTTACCTTGGCAACAGGTTGGAGCAGGGGCAGGTTCTGGATAAGGGTGGAGCAATGACTCTGAAGAAATTAACATTTCAATCCCTCAAGGGACAATCTCCAACTTCCGGGACTCACTCAAAATTGGCCTCCTTGATTCTACCTGACTCAATTTACCTATCTATACTGACTGCCTGTCTAATCTGGCTTCAATACCAATAGTACAAAAAATGTCAAACTTCAGTAAAATTTCTAGGAGAGTTTACTAAAATTCAAAATCATGAGTCCTATAGGATTTAGTACATTTGCCTTTTTAACAAACAATCAGGTGTTTCCTAAGAAATTGGAACAATGAGAGCAAATTGAACTAGAGAGATCACATTTTTAAAATTATAATCCAGCATATTTTGACTTTTATAAAGCTTATAAATACAACTATCAATGTCTCTAGGAATGGAGGATGTGTTTTTGTGTGGGTGTGGGTGTGGCTGGGGGGTAGGCTTGCTTAAGAGATTCCATGTAAAATAGCAGAATGGAATGTTAAATTAATTGGAGTAGAGAATGAATTATCCCCTGAAAGAGAAATTAAAATGAATTCCAAAATATTGAACATGATGAAGTCTTGACAATAGGAAAAGGAATTGAAAGTATGTAAAACAAGAAATGGAAGTTTAAGGAGAGATACTTATTTCTCAGATTAAAGAAAAATAGATGTATAGAGAAAACAACTGACAATGAAGGAACAAGGAGACTACAGAGAAATGAAACATAAAAAGACCCATCAGCATTTGACTTCAACAACTACCCCAGCACCATTATTATCCATGAAATGAAGTGCACTTTTGTGGGGTCTTCAAGCTGAGGGTTCATTACAGGAAATTAATTGAAAAAGAAAAGTAGGCCACATACATACAGAACTAATGAAAAAAAAAAAGAAAGAAAAGAAAACACATGTAAAAGCTTTCCGATTAACAGTTGCTTTTCAAAAATCATAAGGTTGAATAAAACTGCAAAACAATATTCCAAAATGATTCAAGTGTCCTCAAATAAGCATTTATGTTTGAAGAAGCACTTTGAATCTGAATATCAAAAATCACAGAACAAAAGTGAACCAGAAAAGCTAGAAGAAATTAAACAAGAAATAAATCCAATAAAGAAGTAGAAGAAAAACATAAAACTATATTTGAAATTGACAAATAAATTATAAAGCAAAAAAGAGAAAATGGATTTTAAAATTAAAGCCAAAGAAGAAAGGAAACAGGGCAAGAGAGTTAAGCTAAAGAAGAAATTTTAAAAAGCATTAAAAATAAAAATCACAAATAAGGAAGATAGGCAAAAGAGGCAAATATATGTACAATTAGCATCACTAAATAAACAAGAAACAATGTAATGTTAAAATATATATATATTTAACATTACATTATATATATAATACTAAAACTACTTTTTAAGAAAATTTCCCAAAAAATGTTAAGACCTGAACTTAAACATCAAAAGTTTTCACTGGTTGTTAGTAGAAACTGACTCAAAAGAGCTCTAAAACATATCCTAGTGAAATGATTAGAATTTGATGATGAAAAATTTTCACCAGAGAGAGATGAGATTTATAAAGGCAAGATAATAATACTGAAATTAGATTTCTTAAAAGCAATGTACAAGGCAACAATGCAGAAGAATTTTAAAAAGTTACGTAAATCAGTGTCAAACATATGCTAGTCCCCATGAATTAAGGTGATAGGAAAACAGTATTCTACGGTGCCAGAACTCAGTGAATACTATAGATCTGTGTCCTTACTAAAGAGTCTACTGCGTTATTATAGATCTTTTACCTCTTTCATTGATTCCCAAGTATCTTAATTTTTTTTTTTTTTGAGGCTATTGAGAACGAGGTAGTTTTCCTCATTTCCCTTTCTGAGGATTTGTCACTGATATACAGAAATGCCTTTGATTTATGGCTGTTGATTTTATATCCTGCTACTTTGCTGAATTCATTTACTAGTTCTAGAAGTTTTCTTGTGGAACTTTAAGGGTCTTCCAAGTATAGAAACTTATCATCAGCAAATAGTGTCAATTTGAGTTCTTCTTTTCCTATGTGTATCCCTTTAATTTCTTTCGTCTAATTGCTCTGGCCAGTGTTTCAAGAACTATGTTAAATAGACAGGATGAAAGAGGGCATCCCTGTCTTATTCCAGTTTTTAGAGGGAATGCCTTCAATTATTCTCCACTTAGAATGGTATTGGCCAAGGGCTTAGCTTAGATAGCCAAATAACCCAATCAATAAATGGGCCAAGGACCTGAAAAGAGACTTCTTGGAAGATGATGTACAATCAGTCAACAAATACATGAAAAAAATTTTATCATCACTAGCAATTGGAGAAATGCAAATCAAAACCACTCTAAGATTTTATCTCACCCAGTCAGAATGGCAGCTATCATGCATACAAACAACAATAAATATTGGTGAGGATGCATGCAGGAAAAGAGTTACACTCATACACTGCTGGTGGGACTGCAAATTGGTGCAGCCAATATGGAAATAGTATGGAGATTTCTTGGAAAATTGGGAAGGGAACCACCATTTAACCTAGCTATTCCTCTCTTTGTTGTATATTCAAAGGACTTAAAAACAGCATACTACAGAGACACAGCCACATCAATGTTTATAGCAGCACAATTCACAATAGCTACTCTGTCAAACCAACCTAGATGCCTTTCAATAGATAAATGGATTAAAAAAATGTGTCCATGTACACAATGGAATATTACTCAACAATAAAAGAGAATAAAATCATGGTATTTACAGGTAAATGGAGTTAAAGAAGATAATGCTAAGTGAAATTAGCCAACCCCAAAAAACCAAATGCCGAATATTTTCTTTAGAGGCTGATTCATAGTGGGATAGGGAGCAGGAGCATGGGAGGAATAGATGAATTCTAGATAGGGCAGAGGGGTTGAAGGGGAAAAGAGGGGGCATGGGGTAATTAATGATGGTGGAATGTGATGATCATTACTATCCAAAGTACATGTATGAAGACAAAAATTGGTGTTAATATACTATGTATACAACCAGATATATGAAAAATTTGCTCTATATGTGTAAAAAGAATTATAATGCATTCCGCTGTCAAACATAAATAAAAAAGAGTCTACTACAGCAGAGATTAGATTTCTTCATGAAATGCTTGATTACATATTTTAGATTTTGAGGTTTATTTGCTTTCTATCAAAACCATACAACTCTGCCTTTGAAATACAAAAGCATTCATAGAAAAAATTTAAAAATGCATAAAGAAATCATTAATATATTTCAAGAAAATTTTATTTATAAAAACAGGAAGCAGAGAAAACTTGGCCTGTGATGCTTAGTTTGTTTCCATGTATTAGAGGATCAACATCAGGTTTATCCAATGAAATGGTGCTTGGGAAACCTTTTTTTCAAAAGTACTAATGGTGAGTAATTAGTAAAATAGGGAACGCAGAATTAAAGCAATCTTAGGTCATGGAATGAAACATAACTCGTAAGACCAATGTACTCTGACAAGGAGAAGGGATTCAAAAATTTTAAAAGGAAGAAGTATGAAAAGGGGAAAGTAAAATAAAATTAAAAATTCTTGTTTAGAAAATAGGTGGGAACCAAAAAAAAAAAGCCATTTACTAGTGATATATTACATAGTTGAGGCCACATAAAGAATGAGAGGATTAATGTTCTAGCGATAATTTTTGTACTGCTAGAATAAAAATACTAACCTTATTAAACAGTAAAAGCTAACTTAGAAAAAAAAAAGTAGACACACAAACACAGGAATGAACACATCAATATAACACACATGGCATATACATAGGAAGATTACACAATAGTCTTTGGACTAAATGTGATTTAAATTTGCTGAACAGCATTTTATGTACTATTTAACACCTATTTAAAGTGCACTTATTCCAAAAGGTTAAAAATAAATGGAAGAATTTTCACAAAGGCAAAATAAGTACTTTGCCTTCAATAAAAGTATTTTATTTTTATTTTTTTTTAATAAAAGGAGGAACAAAGATTCACCAAGCAAATGGAAACAATAAGAAAGCAGAGGTTAAAATTCTGATACCTAACAGGACAAAATCCAACATAAAGCATTAAATAATCGGAAGAAGGCTATTTTAGAAAAATAAAAAGTGTGGCTCATAATGCAAATATAATATTGAGGAAAATCTGTGCATTAAATAATACAACAATAAGATACAATAAAGAAAACAAGAAAATTTGGAGAAATAATTAGGAACAAAATAATAGTCACAGAGTTTAACACACCACTATCACTATGATGAGATAGTTAGTAGACAAGGAATAAATAGATAGACAAATATACTATCTTAGCTATCATAACACTTTTTAAATTTAAAAAGAAGCATTTATAAATAGATGATCAACTATAAAATAAAAATTACAACCTTTGTTATTAGAATGAATAGAATTGAAAATCAAAAATACTCTGTGTGTAAAAAAAATACTTACTCTTTTTAGTTAGATTAATAGATTAATTCCCCAATTTTTTTTATTTTTAGGTTGCCATGAATGAGATAATTTACCTTTTTCTTTATTAGTAGAATCACTGTTGAAGTACAGGAAAGTTATTAATTTATGAATATTGATCTGGTGGCTTGCTACTTTGCTGAACTTATTTATCAACTCTATAAATCTTCTGGTGGAGTGTTTGGGTCTTCTGGATATGACTTCTTTTCCTATTTATATTACTTTAATTTCTTTATCTTTCCTGTTTTTTTCTGGCTAGAGTTCCAAGAACTATATTGAATAGGAGTCCTAGAAGTGGACATCTTGACCTTATTCCAGATTTTAAAGGAAATACTTTCAGTTTTTTTAATTTGTTTATTTATTTAGTATGATGCTGACTTTGAATTTGTCATATATAACCTTTACTATATTAAGGTAAGTTTTTCCTACCCCTAATTTCTCCAAAGTTTTCAATATAAATGGGTGCTTCATTTTCTCAAAGCCTTTTTCTGCATCTAGTGAGAGGATCATATGTTTATTGTCCTTAATTCTATTTGTTTAGTGAATTTTTTGTTGTTGTTTATTTGTTTTAAGTACCAGGGAATGACCCAGGGACACTTAACTACTGAGCCACCTCCCTGTACCTTTTTACTTTTCATTTTGAGACAGGGTCTCACTAAGTTACTTAGGGCCTCACTAAATTGCTGAAGTTGACTTTGAACCCATGAACCTCGTATCTCAGCCTTCCAAACAGCTGAGATTACAGGTGTGCATCACTGCACCCAGTTTTATTAAGGTTTTTACATCTATGTTCATCAAGGACATTGGTTGTAGTTTTCTTTCTTTTGTATATCTTTGTCTGGTTTTGGTATCAGAGTTGTACTGACTTCATATAATACATTTAGGGGTTTTATTTTCCTTTCAATTTGATGTAATAATTTGAGGAAAACTGATGGTAATTCTTCCTTGAAGGTCTAATCATATCTCAGCTGAGAATTCATCCAGTCTTGGGCATTTCTTTGTTGGAAGGTTTTTGATTGTTCTTTCAATTACTTAGAACACTGAAGAAATAAATTGAAGAAAACCTTAGAAGATGGAAATCCTCCCATGTTCTTGAGAAGCAAAATTAATATATCAATATGGCCATATTGCAAAAAGTGTTATACAAATTCTATGCCATCCCTGTCAAAATACCAATAGCGTTTTTGATGAAACTAGATAAACATCCTAAAATTCATTTGGAAGAAATAAAGACCAAGAATAGCCAAAGAAATTTTGAGCAAGACGAATGATACTGAAGACACTACAATACCTGATCTCAAATTATACTGCAGAGCTATGGTCATAAAAAAACGCAAGGTATTGTGTCAAAGTTGGCATAAAAATAAATGGGATAGAATAGAAGTCCCAGAGACAAACCTGTGTACTTATAGTCATCTGATACTAGCCAGAGGTGCCAAAATTATATGTTGGGGAAAAGATAAGCTTTTTAACAAATGATGCTGGGTAAACTGGATATTCATATGTAGAAGAATGGAACTAGATCCCTCTCAACCCACACAAAAGTCAAATCAAAATGGATCAAATACTTAGGTGTTAAAACAGAAACTTTGCAAATACTAGAAAAAAATATAGGCTCAACAGTCCAACATATTGCTGCAACTACCAGTTTTCTTAACAAGACCCCTAAGACTCAAAATAATAATAATAATAATAATAATAATAATAATAAGAAGAAGAAGAAGAAGAAGAAGAAGAAATAGTAAGTGAAATGACATCAATTTGAAAACTGCACAACAAAGGAAATAATTAAGAGTATGAAGAGAGGCCATACAGAATGGTAGAAACTCTGTACCAGCTACTCTTCTGACAGGGGACCGATATCCAGAATATATCAAGAATTGAAAAACCTTAATACCAAGTAAATAAACAAATTAATAAATGGGTGAGGAACTAGATAGACATTTCTCAAAAGAAGAAAAACAAATGGCTGAAAAATATATTAAAAAAAATATTCAACATCATCTGCTATCCAGGAAATGAAACTCAAAACTACATTGAGATTTGATCTTATTCCAGTGAGAATGGAAATTATAAAGGCAACAAATAATAATCAGTGAGGATGTAAAGTGGGAGTGCAAATTATTTCAACCACTCAAGAATATAGTATGGAGATTCCACAAAAAACTAGGAATGGAACCACAGTAAGGTCCAGCTAATCCACTCTTCAATATTTATCCAAAAGAACTAATATCAGCATACTATATTTATATAGGCACATCAAAATTTATAACAGCCCAACTCACAATAACCAAGTTATGGAACAAGCCCAGGTGCCAAGCAATAGATAAATGGATTAAGGAAATGTGGTATATGTACACAATGGAGTTTTTTTCAGCCATAAAAAGAATAATAATATGGCATTTCCCAGTGAATGGATGGATCTAGAGAGTATCAGAGTTAAGTGAAATAAGCCAGATTAAGAAAATCAAAGGTGAATATTACAAGGATAGAGGGAAGATTGATGGAGTAGAAAAAGATTGAGGAGAGGAAAGAGAGTTAGGAAAAGGAGGAAATGGGACGAATTTGACAAAATTGTTCTATGTGCATGTATAAATATACTGCAGTGAATTACACCTTTATGTACATCCAGAAAGTAGCAATTAAAAATAAATTAATTAATAGAAGGAAGATGAGTAGAATCAAGGAAGGACAATAGCAGAAGAGGGTAGGGGAAGGAAAAAAGGAAACACCAGAGACTGAAATGGAGCAAATTAAAATCTATTCATTAATAATTATGTTAAAATGAACCTAAATATTATGTATAACTATAATATACAAGTAAAGCATTAAAAGTACTCAATCTTCTTCCACAAAACAAAAGAAGTACTTCTACCTGTATATTTAAAAGACATTCCACTAAACAACGCTGGTGAAAAGTGATATGTAAAATATTATAGAATATTTGAAAATAATGATGAGTGAATCATTATGTATCAGAATAACAGAAATCTGATAAAAACGATTAGGGAAAAGTTCATGGTCCTTAACATCTACATTAACAAAACAACAATAAATAAAATCTCAAATTTTCCAGTCAAGAAACTTGAACATAAAGACTTATGTAAAGCCAAAGCAAATACACAAAATGATACAATAAGGATAAAACATGAAATAAAGGGGAAAAAAGACAAAGATCAAATTGATTGATTAACTTACTGAATCTTAAAAAGATCAACAAGATAGGCAAACAAGAAACAAGAAAAGACAATAGTCAGTATGGTCATTATGTAAGACCAAAAAAAAAAAAGCAATAAGGCAATAATATATTTTTTTCTTAAAAAGTAGCCCAATTTTATCAGTTTATTATTATTCCTGAGGTTTAAAGTATATTAGTCAGTTTCTCATCATTAAAATACCTGAAAAGAACAACTTTGAGAAGGAAACATTTATTTTACCTCATAGAGTTCAGTCCAGGTTGGCTGATGAAAACAGAAACATCACTACAGAAGGGTGTGGTGGAGGAAAGCTTCTTGGCTCATGGTATCAGGGAAACAGAAAGAGATAAATGGGCTGATAATAAGATAAATCCCTTTTAGGAAACACCTCCAGTGACCTACTTCTACAAACCTAAGTCCTATCTCCCAGTATTCCATTCAATTATCAATAGATTAATTCACTGGTGCCACAGCCTTCATGATACAATCCTAGCCTAAAATTTCCACCTCTGAACCTTGCTATATTAGGAAACATAGTTTTTAACATATGTGCTTTTGTGGTACATTTCAGATTCAAACCATTACAGAAAGATTTCGGGTTACATGGCCCATACTCCCTGAGAAACCTATTTGACATTCACAAAGTATGGCTACAGTTATCAGATAACACCATTTAAATTGTCTAAGCTTGCCATGAAGCCAGTATTTCTTAAAATCATCATTCTTTCAGATCCATTAGAAACAACAGGAGACTTCTCTATTGTTTTGAAAATAAGATTATTTAATAAGTTGTCTCTTTGAACTTTATGTTACCTTTTACATTATTTTTTCACTTTGTGCCCCTCATGCTACATTTGTATCTTATACTCTAATTCTTTTTTTTTTTTTTTTCAATTCCTTAGATTAGGCCTCCTCCTGTTTTCTTCCATTGGTTCAGTCTTCATTCTTCCTTCCTGGACTGATTTTTCAGCTTTTGATACTCAGTAATAGCTCTGTGCTCTTTAAGTCCTATTCAATTGCTAAGAATGAGAATTTTCCCTGGCTAGTCCCTCTTGACCAATCACTGGATTGTATCCATTCACCACTTGTGGCAGTGACAATGCTGGAGAAATGAAGTATATTCATTACTACATGAACATCACTTGTGATTAAACAGATTTCAATAAAAATCCAACTGTGCCCTGCACTAGTTGAGCATCTTCAAACTGTCTAAACCCAACTAATTTATTTGTAAAATGGGCATAAGAACATCATGTCCTAATAATTGTGTAAGGATCAAAGGAGATCTGGAACACATTTTCCATGTGGTGACTTATTGTTGAGGTTGGCATTGTTGTCATAATAGAGAAGCTACATTGGTGCAAAACACACCCAGATAAAATAAAAGAGTCCAGGCAGGGTCACATGACATCCTAGAGTTGTCCAAGAGAGATTAGAAAGGAGTAGTAACTTCGAAAGGCCTATGGTCTTCTTTGGATCTGTATTCAGTATGCAGAGATCAAAATGAACAGCACTAGTGAGGTAATATGTTTTATTATATCCTGCAAATTTATTATTCTAGATATGTTGACAATTACACTGTTTCCAAGTTTTTTTTTTACTTTTGTAAATTTTTTTTTTATTTTTGTTTTGAACTTCAATAGTACTTATACCTTGATTCCATTTTACTTTATCTTTTCTTATAGTTGAATGATGAAGAATATAACAAAACATATTTTAAAAAGGTAAGTTTGTATAATTATAATTGTTATCTTTCTCCTCCATAGTTATAAAAAATATAGCTTGGAATGTAAACATGTAGGAGAATCTTTTTCCAAAAATATGATTATTTACTAATTATAATTATAATAAATATATTTTAATATGTTTTAAAAAACCATTTATTAAGCCCTAAGTACTACTATCTAGTTATTTAGTGATATATTTACATAATAAAATCTTAACTATTTAAAATAAAGAATACATTACATAATTTACCTACTTACCTTAATATTAATACTTTTTAAAGCAATAAATTTGTGCAACTCACTGAGTCAGTAGTATGATCCAGGATCACACTACTTTTGAGATCCTATTTTCCTATTTAAATATTAACAAATTTATTAATGATCACAATGTGATATTGTCTTCTATCCATCCTGTCAAAATTTATGACAATTTTTGAAATTTCCATCTGTACTCTAAGATTTTAAGACATTGGTAGTAATCAGCAATAGATAAAAAAAAAATGTTGGGAAAATTTTTAAAAACACTAGTCTAGTATATGAAGAACAACATATTTTTAGGCAGCATCTTTTCTTATAAATGTCAAATGATAAAAAAAGGTTATACAATAAATAGTCATAGATAAGTCTGCATGTTATAACTCCATTAAATCGAAACAAGCTAAAAAATAGTCTAAGAGAAAACAAAGAGAAAAATATATAATAGAAATGTTATAGCAAAGTAAATTCAAAAAGTCAAAGGAAATAAAAATAGATGCTCAAATAAACTAGTAGTCATGGAAATTAAATTTGAATTAAACAATGTGAGATTATTTCACTCCAAGTAGGTTCACACAAAAAAATATTGGAAAATGTTTTAAAATTTATTTCTGGCAGATATATGAAAAAAAATGATTTTTCCATAAATCAGGAGAAGAAATGAATTGTTTAGCTTTTTAGGGAAGCAGTCTTTCAGTTTCCATTAAGTTATAACTAGATAGACCCATTCAATTAGCAATTCTGTTTTGAGGACTATATCCCATAGAAATAAGAAGTCATGTAAGAATATGCATAGTAATGCATACATGGAAATATTGTGGGAGTAAAAACTGGAAATTAAGTACACAATCATCAACTTCTGAAGAAAATACAACACAATCACATTGTGTCATCCTTGAAGAAAAGAAGGATAATAAAATACCATGTCCCTGAAATGTTTCCAGAAGTTAGGCAAATTAAGAGAACAATGAGAGCAAGTATGGGCCAGGATGTCTAGATAAACATCATCTCTAAGGACACTTGCTTTCTCTCCTGTATGCTGGGAATTAGGGAAAGCTAGCTACATTTTATATAGATCTGCTTTCTTGCATGCACATTAGTGCCTTGGGCTACTGGTCATACAATAGGACAAAGCAAGCTAAGCTGTCCCTGCTTCTGAAACCTAGTGACCTATAACTCATCCTTCTTGGGAACTGGTACAGAATAGACAGAGCACTTCAGAGAGGGTACATCTTGTCCAGCCAGCTGCTATTGAACAAAGACTCACTAGGAACAGAGATACTATTTTCTCTGGCAAACCATCAGAGGCATCCCTAAAAACAGAGATGCTACTTGTCTAGCCTGTTGCCACTACAGCTTTATTGTAAGCATTTCTCAATAAATATGTGTCTCCAATCCCATTTCCAGGTGTTGTCTTTGTTCTCTCAGCAACCTATCTCAATGCCCTAGCATAAATAGGCTATGGACAGCAATTAGGAAGCTATTTAAAATTGGATTAGAGGTATAGAAGATAACTGCCTTATTTCCACTCGATAATTTTGAAGAAAAAAGGTAGACAATAGCATTATTATTTCATAAACAAACCTGATTTAAAAAAATATATGTATTTCAGCAAATAGGGTCACTATGATGAATTCTGTGTGTATAAAGAGTAAGCAGACTGCATGTGAAGAGAGAGAAAAAGGGAGAAGAAAGGGGATGAAAAAGCCCAATACTTATCCAATTCCAGAGATCTTCATTCATATCCCAAATTAATATAAATAGCACCCCTGGAGTAGGGAGTGCAACAGCTTATATAGTATTGCATGGAGGCTATGCACTGACTGAAGTTCTTGTAAAAAATCCACCCTTGGTTCAACAAGAAAAAAAAGAAAATCTAGAACATCCAACAGTCTGCCATGGTGTTATGCCTTAAATGATCCTGTCCCCCTAAAATTCACATGCTCAAATCCTGCTCCCCAAAGTGATGATGTATAGAGATGGGGCCTTTAGGAGGTAATTGGATTATGAGCATGGCACCCTCCAGATGTGTTTAATGCCTTTATAAGAGACAACAGAGAAATAACTTCCTCTCAGCCTTATGAGGACATACCAACATGTCCTCTCTTCTCTGTAAGCAAAAAGAGAACCCTCACCAAAATCTGACCATGCTGTCATAAAAATCTTAGCTATCTACCTCTAGAACTGTAAAAAAAATTGTTTTTATTTTTAAACAATCCAATCTATGGTATTTTGTTATGGCAACTGGAGCAGACTAATACCCATGGGCTTTAGAATGTAGAATGTGATACCAAGCATATCCTATTGTTGTAAATTCCTAGTTAAAAATATAATAATCATTGGTCATAATTCTTTATGGTAAAATAAGTTTATAATTTTAACTTATCATAATTTGCCTGTGTCATAATGTTATTATTAATGAAGTTATAATGATTTAGTATTAATGCAGGGGGTAAATAATGGTTTTGCACGGGAATCTAGAAAAGATATCAAAGAAAGGATACATTATTAATAGGCATTGGGACATGAATATATGTTCTTTGAGAAGGAGAAAAGTAAATGATCAGAAGTATAAACAGATATGCACAGATTGGCAGTTTAGTTTGTTCACTTTGAACAAGAGCCATAGTTTTTTGAGTTTTTGGAGGGAGGACAGGCTTTGTTTTGTTTTTTTCTTTTCTGAGTCATAGTTTCAATTGAACTAGATGGTAGAGATATGGATGAAAGTGGCCTGGATGACTTTGGAATGTTCACTGTAAAAGATCTTTTTTTCTAAATTTGTTTTCCCAGAAGCAGATCCTGACACACAGATATAATTGAAGCTGTTTACTTGTGGAGAGAGAGGGGCATCAGAAGATAAGTGTGGGGGTTATCTAGGGAAGGAAAAATGGTCAATGGGTTTTCATTTTTAAGCTAGCTACTATAGAGAGCCATAGGGTGACTGGAGCTTGATTTCATGGGGAAACTGGGAAATGGCATAAATCACTTGCTTTTGAATTATCCCACTTGATGTGTGAGGTTGTGAGTGAAATTTGCAGTTTGGTTTTTATCAGTTCACAAGAGGTATTATTTGAGGACAGTTTCTGGATAGTGCTAATTTTCCAGATGTACTAAATTTCTTGTATTCAGGAGAGTTAGCTTTCACTGTACCAAGGGGAATTTTATTAATTGTAGCAAAACCAATATTAACAGACAAAGGATGATAGCTGACGTCTGATAGATATGGCTGAAGACTAACAGCATCTGATAACATCTAGGATACTATATAAGAGTTGGAACTTTATTCTAGATGTTATGAGGAATGATCTAGTCTTTTTCTTTTAAATAGAGGAAACTCTGACAGGAGTATTGAGGTTGAACTTAGGAGGAGAATGGCGAATGATGATGGATGTCCAGGTGAAAGATGAACTACTGCTTGAACTATGACAATAAGAAAAGGGAGAAGGGCAGGTGGGTTTGTAGTGACATCCTTTTAGTGAATACAGTACAGTCTAAGAAAGTCATTGCATATGAACCAGGGACAGGGAATGCTCTAAAAGATTAGTAAGTGATATAATTTAATTGACTCGTTACATGGTGATAGTATTTATCCAGATAGGGAAATTGGAACAAAAGCCTTGTTGGCACTGAATATTTTAAGTGTGGGTTCAGGTACATCTATTGACTTGTAAGTTCCCAAGGATTATTCTGGTAGAGATTTCCAATAGATAACTAAGATGGAACTAGGGTTTTAAAAATAAGTAGGGCCTCAAAGAAAAAGGACATGTATAAATTCCTAGTATTGTTTGAGTGAACATACCTACCTCTCCATTGTAATGTACTTTGATTCAAAAATCTTGATTCTAATTTCCATCAAATTAAAACTAATGTAGCACAAAGAAAACGGTCATGAGATAACAAAATTTGGATTTGATATTTGAATGGAGGTTATAGATGTAACTTTGTTTAAACAGTTTCTATAGTGTTATAGGGAAAAAAGCCAAAGTGTTCTCCACTTTAAGACAACACTTCTGACATTAATTATGTTTGGGTTTTCCCCCACACACCAACTAAGTAATTATCCAGCAGATCCCAGCTGGTGTCCTCTAATTCAATTCAATACTGATATAATCTACCTGGGTTCAGCATCAGATCTCACAAGCTTGAGGACTTTGTCCCACAAGACTGCCTCCCACTTCAGATGACAGCTGAAGTCATAGCTTGTCAACTCTACTTCCTTCCGACCCTCTTGTGATAAATCAGGGACTTCCATAACACCCTCCTTGGGTTTGATTAATTTGCCAGAGCAACTCCGAGAGCTTAGGGAAACATTTTACTCACATTGACTCATTTATTATAAAGTAAATTGCAAAGGGTACAGATGAAGAGCCAGATGGAAGAGATGCATAGGGCCAGGTATAGAAGAAGGGCATGAAGCTTCCTAGAAGCATACCATCCTGAAGGGATTTCTATATGTTCAGCTATGTGAACACTCTCTAAACCAGGCATGGTTGATTGAATCATGTTTTATTGCAGATCAACTCAATCTTTAATCCCAGTGTTCTCTAAAAGGGTTGAGAATGGGGCTGAAACCCCATTCTCTAATCATGTCCTGGTCTTTTCGGTGAGCAGCCTGCGTCATCTTAACACTCTATGGGGGTCCTATTCACTAATCATATCATTAGCATACAAAAACCCTCTTACCTCTCGAGAGATTCCAAGGGTCTTAGGAGTTGTATATCTGAAAACTCTGAGTAGGAGACTAAATATATATTTTACAATATCACAGAGGTCATATGGCTAAATAAACAAATATATAAAACATCACTTTGGCAAATTTATATAAGCAGGGAAAACTAATTTATAGGGTTAGATTTGATGTCCTGACTTTGCCAAAATAGTTTAAATCTTCAAATGTAAATTTCAAAAGCTAATAAAATGTCACATAGCTTTTAAATTGCAGTTTGAAAATTTAGCAAATTTAGGTGATAGTAAGCTATCTTCTACCTTATGGTACACTATGCGTGTATTTTTGAGTGATATAGATTAGGTTTGTATGTTTTACTTTTCAAAAGGGAAATTATCCCTAAGAAATGTAGAGACAGTTTGCAAGGATTTGACATAGATGGAGAGCCCCGTACACTACAAATGAAAGAGTTCAGAGCTTTTAAATTGCACTATGTAAACCGTGGAGCCTGGTTAAATAACAGATCCATCCTTCTTCCTCTTTTCAAATAAATTGGATTTTTAAAAAATGCTGACTTAGTAAAACTGTTTTTAAAAGCATGTTTTCTGAAGAAACATGAAATTTAATTATTATCATAAGAAACTTCCAGAGAAAATATGACTATTAATGTTTTACATGAGTGAACAGGGTGATAATTTTAAGAGATAGTAGTAAATATTCAGAAATCAAAAGAGTATGTAGCAATGCTACAATAGATGACTTCCCTTTGGGACTATTTATCCATGTCTATTTGATATGTAATAAGATAGGCACAGAAGAAGTGCAAATCCACTTAAACCATAGGTTGTCTTAAACCACAAAAAAGGATTTACTTAAGAAATATACGTATTAAAAATGTAAGTTCAAATCCCCCTTTTTATATTAACTAGCATTCATCTCCTCTAAGATATATCTGCTCAACAGACTTCAACCATGTTTTTACATGCCAACAATAAAGGACTTCAATTAAAAACATCTTAAATTTGACTTTGCAAACTGTTCAAAGCTTTTCCAGAGGAAATAATGTGTGTCTTTTACAACAGTCCATTCTTCATTCTCTCCTAAATTAGCTGCATAATGTGTGAGCAAATTTCCATGCCTAGTTAGAGCTCATTATTCAGTGAAGTCTCTGGGAATTAGGATTTTTTAATCAATTTTTTCCTTTGCCCTTTAAGCATCTTTCCAATTTAAACAGTCCCTAAGAACACTGATATCATTGTACCCATTAATTCCTACTTGTTTTTGATGAAATGGCAAGAAGCACGAATTTTTCACATTGACCATTTATGTGTGTATCCATTTTAAATATATTTATTATTGTAAAAAGATTTGCATCATGGCAATTGTTTGCAAATATAATATGTGAAGATTATGACTCAGAGAAGATTAAATATAATATAAATAGCAAACAAGATGGAAAAGAAAAATACTGTCCAAAATAAAACCTTAAATGGCTAGTCTGTTATTTAAATATTTTAAAATTCTTTCTCTCCCATGATCATTTTCTAGATTTGATTTAAAGATGTTTTAAGCATTGTTTGCTGCTGCTGCTTTTATGCTGTTTGCAACCTCAATCTGTGTCCATGTCAAATAATAATGGGATACTGTCAAATTCATAAATAGAAGCCTTTTCTCTTGCTCATTTTTATGTCCAAGATTTCCAGATACAACCTTGACAATTAAGGAACCCATATGGAGCATATCTGCTTGATGTAAATCCGAGTGCCCATATATGATTTTATGTTTCCTATTTGTTTGAAAGATGACTTATGGCAGGTCAACAGTCAGAATTAAAATAATTGTGTTTCCAGAAAAGTAACATTTTTTTTAACCAGATCCAAGAAGAATAATGAGATCTTTTCCATCAGGAAAACAATATTTAGAGAAAAATATCTAAAAAAGCTAAGGAATCCAGTATAGCAAAACAATATAGAACTGGTCCTAAAACAAAAAGAACAAATTGTTTTATATATGTGTGTGTATTTATATATATATATATATATGTAATATATATGTGTATATATATATGTATAAATATATTTTAATATATAATGAATAATTTTTATTAAGCACTACATGAAAAATATTGTTTTCTAGGATTATGATTGGCTTAGAATATAATTGGGCCTTTGACATTTACTGATTTGTACTATTTTAGTCCTTGCATTGAAAAAGTGGTAGTTTTACCTAACATGCTAGATTAATGAAGGATTTAAAGTATAACTGTATTTGAAAAAAAATAGTGTAGTTTATACCTTTCTTTTCTAAAGCCTTTAAGTATTTAAATTAATTAATCAATCCTTGTTATATTGATAAAATTCAAAAGGCAATGAACTGATTAAACTGCTCAGCTTCTAAGGGTGCCCTATCATGTGAACATGTGGTCTTTACTATTTGTCACGGTAGCAGTTTAGGTTTTCAAATCCAATTCCTAAGATATTTATTGACTTCTTAAAAAAGAATAATCTGATCATTGGGGTACAATGCAACCATAAGACAATGGGTACTTTAATATTACTGTCAAAATGCCAGAATCTAACTTTAAGATTATTGTGGGGAGTCTCTAATTCCTTCAATTTTAAATTCAGAAACTAATGGTGGAAAATCAAGGTAATGGTATTGTGAGAGATCGAAGCATGTTCTGGTCTCCATTGATCTGCATCCTGATGAATGCCATCATTCCTTCTACTAATTCAAGAAAGAAGCTGCCCAAGACCAGGATTTTTTTTCCCCAAAATGGGGGTTTGTTCAGCTACATTTCTCCTCTGAATTTTGAAAAGCATTGTTCCTCAAATTGCCTTTTCTTTTCTATCACTATGTTATTATCAAGCAATGGTTGCCTTAGCAACTATTTAATAGGCTGCAACTCTCAAAACTTGCTTTTTCTGGAGCGAGTCTTCAGACAGACTTTATAATGGAGCCAATAGCTCTTCCTAATAAATATGCAAAACAGCATTTCTGATTAGAAAACTAATTGTGTAGCTAAAGCACTTAAAATATTTTTGCTGTATATTTACAAGTTTGCTAAATATATTTATCAAAAAACTAAATTTTTGTTTTACAAAATAACTAGGGATAATAGCAACAACCTTTTCCTAAATGTTGTATAGTCATATACATTTTCAACCTAAGATGTATGCATAGGCAGCATTATTTTTTACAGTTATGAAAAAAGAGAAACCTGAAATTTACATTGGTTAGCTGAGTAGCACACTATTTAACAGTTAACAACCAACTCTCTAAAAAATAAGACCATATATAGATGTGTATATTTTATATATATTAGAAATATAACTGAAATAAAATATATGTATCACAAAATTAAAAAATAATTATAATTGCTTTTAATTACTGAATTTTTTAAGTTTATAAACTTAATTTTTAATGATGGATGTCAGTGTTCATAATTGGCTTGCAAAAATTCTGAAATTTAAAAAAAAAATCACCACTTGTGATCTAATCTCCAGCTTATCAGTGGGATAATTACTTATTCCATCACACTGTTATTAAAGGCTATAATATTTTGATGTAACAGAGCTACTTAAGAGGGAAATTAAAAAAAATGACTACAAAGCTACTTTAGAAGTTCAAAGAAAGAGTTTCTAATTACATTGCCTGTTTAACTCAGCCCTCCTTTGGCATATTCCTCTCTGCTTGTGATCCCCCCCATGACTTACTGCTCAAGACCTAGCACCTATTGTGACTGTAATTCTTGCTGTAAATACAACCTTCACTTACTCCATCTCAACTCAAGACCTAGTACCCACTTCCACACTTGGCCTCAAAGTCTTCCCCCTCAGTTTTGGCACTGTGGACGACCTCTTTCTCGACTGGCTCTCTGCTCAGATTTACCTGTTCCTCCAGCTTCATTTGTACTTTCTACCACTGTTCCTTCAGTTGCCACCCCTCACAGAGTGCCCTTTGGGAGAACAAAAAGAAAGATCACAGAACACCTGGATCTCACAGGCAGGCGCTAACGCACTGGAAGCCCCCAGTGCTCACCACTGGCAAAGCTGCAATGGAAGTAAAATCTGGTTTTATACCTTCTTATTATCTTTTCATTACCTTACCTTGAGGTATTCTTAGGTGCATTCTTTCCTCTTTCCCATTTGATTTCCTTACCCTGGACTACCCCACCCCCCAACTACTAGGTCCTCAAGACCCCAGGTTAAATGAACACATTCCCTGAAAAGTCCTCCTTTCCTACCACCTCAGTTAATATCAATAGATTATGTCTTTGTCCTCTCACAACATTTTGCTCAGTCCTGCATTAATCAACGATATTAATCCCTTTCCAGATATATTTATGGAATGATTTGTCTGTGCTAGACACTATGTGCTAGCAATACAGAGATAAATATAACTGGAAAAAAAAGTGCTTGCCCTGGATGATACATTTTGGGAACACAAAAGACTATTGACAAAGTGCTACAGTGGAGGAAACTGTATTAAAAAGAAAGCAAATGAATTTATTTGTTTTGTTTTGTTTTGTTTTTGCTGATCTTTGAATATCATAATACATTTGTCTACCTGTATTTTGATTCTACTTAGGATAAACTTACCATCACATAAAATATGACCAAAATTTAATTCTATCACCAGAAGCTCTATTTTTAGCCACTTCATTTCTCTCATTAATGTATCAGTAGCATTACTGCCAAGTGCTAAAAGCAGAGATGAAGTAAGAGATCCTATCTAGATTGAAAATTTCCCAAAAGGAATTATATTTGGATTGAACAAACACTTATGGAGCATTTACTGTGTGACAGGTACTAGACTAGAGATTTTCGAAATGACATTTAATCCTTGCTACAACCTCCTATTTTATGGGTGAGAGAACAAAGTTATCCTAAAAATTAATCCCATACCTCCTAAGAATTTGACCATGAAAACTGGAAAAAATAACACAAACACCAGTGTCCTTTTTATATTAGAGAGGACAGAACACAATGCCACTAATTCATTGCTATCTTAGTCAAATACTGAGAGTCATGCATATTTGCTAATAATAATAAATTGTTTATACAGAATTATTTCAGAGTTGATTCTACAGGAACAGCATGTGTTTGTTGTTGTTAGTGTGGCTTTCTAAGAGCAAGAATAAGTATTTTCCTTTTATTGTTGTTCTTGTTTATTTGTTTGATTTGTTTTTATAGAAGCATTGTGGCACAGGTTGATGCAGGTGAAGTCCAAATAATTGCCTTGAAACTTTCATGGCATCTCATTTTACCCTTAAATGCTCATGAAATTCAAAGCAGTAGAATCTAGCAAGAGGCAATACTAAGGGTTTAGCCCTCTCTAGTTTTGTAATTGTTTGCTTTTCTTTGCCCTATGAATTCTTTATGACTCAGAATATCAAAAATGTACCAACAGTTGCAGTAGATAAAAGACACTCCACCATGTGCAATCCATGGGGACGACACCACTGGAGACCGAAAGAGCAGTCTGACCTTCCTAGTGCATTCACTCCACATAGGAAGTAAGGATTTTATAGTAGAGGTTTCAGTTTCATCATAAAGCACCTTGTCTCTGAAATATTTGACCCTCTCTAGGTAAAACCTTTAATGCAATTATCACATATCCATCTGAAATGTTTATCTTTTCAGTTGTATCTGGGTGTGACTTTTGTTACTTGCAAAATGTAAACCTTATAATTGAAGTTGTCATATATTCTTGGACTTTGTCCCAGTCATTCATAAGGGTATTGAATACCCATAATCTCAACAGGTGTTTGTTATCTGTTATGCTTGCACAGAGCATTAAATGAATTAAGTTTATATTTTGAAGATATATTGTGTATAAAAATATTCATTATTTATAGGATATCTTCATATAATCCTATGATATGCTGTGAATATTTTAAGGAATTTAACTAAACTTAAAACCAATAAACCCATAAAACAAATCTCTACCACAAAGTGTCAACAGAGAAAGATCTCTAGAATTGCACCTACCCAGAATAGTCTCATAGAAATTTAAAAATGTCTAATTATATATGAAATCCTTTTGAAGAATCTTGAATGGTAACTTATATTGGATTTGTAACAGGAAATGAATACATAAATGTGTGATGCACAGAAAATAAGTTATTTTCTTGTTATTTTAAGTCATCAGAAAAGACAGGGCAGATTTTTAAAGAATCCTCATATCTTATTTTCTCTCATTCCATGGCGTTCTTTTAAAGAAATTGAAAAAGACTAGAATTCATTACAAGTCCTTAATTGCTAGTTTCTCTACAAAATAGATGTTTATGTGCAGGCTTCAGAATAGCTACCATTCATTTGAGGGAGATCTTGTACAGCCGAAGTTTAAATAAACAGCAATGTTTTACTAAGTTTGCAAAAGCATAATTAGTCCTAGAGGCACAATATTTTTTAAGCGTCAAATACTTGTTCTCCAGCTGTACTATTTGGTTTTGTAGTTTCAAAGCAGCTTATCGCCATCTCCTTGAAGTCCAAGGCTTTTCATGACTGACAAGCACTTCACTGTGTGCTCAAAGAAACAGAACAATATATTGCCAGGACTTCATTGATAGAGGCATCTGCTACTTTTTTTTTTTTTTTTTTTTAAGTTCAGTAGTGCATACAAACTCCACTTCAAAATGAATTCCATGGGGGTCTGGTAACATTAATTTGTGTTTGTTCTGTCATGCAATTATATTAGAGAAATGAAGTAACTGATCAGGAGATTTCACAGGTGTGCAGAAATAGTAGTTAACAAATTCCCTATAAAACTGTATTAGGGTCTGTAGGGGATAATACTATTCATTTCTTGTTTCTCCTAACAATACACACATAGAAGTCACTTTAAAGTATTTGGTGGTTTAAGTAGCAAATATTTCCTACATACAATAAATAACAAAGCCAGGATTTATCTTCACTTTAAGAACTTTGTAATGCAGACTTCTTATTATAACTAGTTGGAGTGATATGTTGATAGAGTTCATGGACCTGAAGTCACTTGCCATGGCACTCACAATTGACCTCATGGGAACCAACAGACTATTCTCTGCACCTGAGAAAGTGTGCATCCCTATAATTATATTCACTTGAAGGCTTGAAGCCATGGAGACTATGATTATTCATGTAAGGAATTCAAATGTGTGCCATATCACTCAATCCAAATCCATTTAAGGAATAATCAAAAACAGGATGGCTAAATGATTGATGGATGATTGATAGATAGATAACAGCTCTTTGTCAATGGCAGCAGAAGCATTTGGGCAGTCGTTGGCACTGCTTCATCTTGGAATGCTCCTCCCTTCTGTTACCACCACACAAATCATGTTAAACATAAACCAAAAGCTATTTCCTACAGGAGACTTGCCCTGTTTTATCCAAATGGAAACAACTTACTTCCTCTTTGACACTGAACTTTTAAAAACAAGAATTATAACTTTTCTATTTTAAAATCCCTTTTCCAAGAGAAAGACCATGGGTAGTACAAATGACTTTACCCCATTCTACAATAAGGAAAGAAATAGAGGAAGATATTCCAAAACCTCATAGTCAAGAATCACAATTATCTTTTCATGTCTATATTAGAATACTTCTCAAAATATATTATAGGCTCCAAACTCTAAAGAATAGAATGATCTCCTCTAATTCATGACAATTCTTAATATGAAAATAAGAGAATAATAAATATATCTACAATAACAAAGAAGACAAAATCAAAAAGAAATCTTATGATGGGGTGTGACTGGTTAGGCTAAGCCAAAGCTCAAGCTAGGAATACTAAAGCCTAGAATGCATGCCATGGGACCTCAGGCCACCAAGATGTTGTATGAATGTACATGCCTACAGGAGTGAGAAGTTATTGAAAACTTAATCTAGAGAGGATCAACATACCCATGTCTATATTTTATAAAGACAAATGATACCTGGGTAAATATTTAAAATAAATGTTAAAGATGCAGGTGTAGTAAATGCAGTATATCAAAAGTTTTTTTGTATCCATTTTAAACAGGTGAAAACATCAAGTAAAAAATGATCAAAAGATATAGCCAATTTGTCAAAAAAGATTACATATATCTAGTATATAAGAATTAAATTTTGAACATCAGCAAAACATGTTTTAGCCCCAAACTTCATAATTAAAATTTTCTAATATCTATAATACTCTACAGCTACTGAAAATAATTTATTTAACTATATATTGATAAAGAAAAATGCCAACGATGTGTGTGTGTGTGTGTGTGTGTGTGTGTGTGTGTGTGTAGAGGCTCAACACTAAAAGCAGGAGCAGAGCGATGTGTTCATAAGAAGTTAATAGACATCTAAGCTGAGCATTCAGTCTACACAGTTTATCTGACCAGATCAGTTACTCTAGAGTTTACTTGTATCATCATGTGCATTTTGATTTATTGTCCTTTGTATACTCCTCTAGCTTTCTTTTGAGGTCCTTGAGCTTAGGGATTCCATTTTTACATTTCATCTTTCCAGTAACAACTAATAGAGCCTGGGAACTAAGCAATTTTCAGTAAAATAATTAAGATTGAGAATCCTACTTGAAAAATCAACAGTCATCTCGCCTATGAGTTCAGGGAACACAATATCATTTGTATTTTTCCTCATGTTTTTGTTAGTGGTTTGTGTTGGTTTAGTTCTAAATATATTGATCCTTCTCTCCTGACTAGAGTTGCTGCTCTTCGCTGATAGAAAGTATGTCAGACTTTGCTTACCCCCACTGCTTTTGGCACAGTGCAATACTGTATTGAACCCAGAGCATTTAACATTTTGATTGATAATAAGTATTCATTTTTTTAAAAAAATGAGAAGTAGTTTTTCCTATTAAGCAACAATATTGCACAATAATTTCTTCTAGTCTTTCATTCTGTGTGAGACACACACATATCCCACTGCAATATAATGATCTGTGACAGGTGTGATTCCTTAATTTCTTGAAATAGGCTTTGTGCCTCAAATCACTCTATATCAGTAGTAAAAGTAATAAGTTGCCCTTCATCAGGAGCACACTTCGTTTTAATTCTCAATTGGTTCAGTAGTCTCCAAGAGAAAATGAAATTTTCATGTCCACTCAAACGACACAGCATTGTTGAGGGAGAAAACAATCTTAAGGATAACATGAAGTATAATTGGGTTAAGAATTTTTGAGTAAAAGAAACTATTTACGTTCTAAACCATTGGTATAATTTACAATAATAATTAATAATGACTTTGATGTGCTAGGAAATGAGCTAGGGATCTCTCTATGTATTATTTAATAAAATCTTCATAAATATTCCAAGACAGAACTGCCTCATTTTACAAATAGGTAAATTATATATAAAGAAGTTTAAATGAAACAATCAAGAAACAGTAAACAGTCAGATTAAGGTCCAAACCCAGTTCTGTCTAGCATGAAAATGCATGTTGTTTAATACCAAACTACATTAAATTTTCCAATAGCTATTTTCCAAAGTGGCTTCTTTAACAACATACGTATTCTTAAGCGCTAACTGTATGCTAGACACTTTTCTAGATGTTGTGACAAGAACGATAAACAAGTCAAAATTTCTTTGTTTTATATTCTCACTTGTAACCAGTTCTTCATAGTCTACTCTTTTATTACCTTTCCTATTGCTAGGATAATATCTCCAAATAAATGAAACAGTGCTGTTTGTACAGAAATGACTGAATAGATGTAGGGCACTCTGAGTTCACCAGAAAAAAAGGCATTCTATGAGTCTAAGGTATTGTAATTACTGTGAATTGCTGCAAAAAACACTACGGCTCATTTTGTCATGTGCTTTGACTTTACTTTTTGTGTGTAACCTTCTATTCTTTGATTTTGCTCTTTTGATTTGTTCCTTTTTTTTAAAGAGGAATTAAATACACAGATTACCAGTTCACATAGGCTTAAATTTGCATAAGATTATGCATAAAGGCTGGTGAGACCTGGAAGGAACACATGAGCCATACTACAAAAGGCCTCAGACACAAAGAGACAGAGCTTTGCAATGTTGAGCTGCACAGCTGCAATGTCGGACATATTTTCTTCTTGGCAGAGGGCACACTTTGTCTAAGAGACACTGCATTGAGAAGCAAGGAATCCCCACGTGGATTAACTGCAATTTACTATGTTATGATTTAATCTTCAATATTTTGCTCTAGGGGAAAGTTTATGAAAACACCAAATGGTAGCAATGCACATTATTTTACAAAAAAGCATTTAAAGATAGAAGCAAAGACAAACCACTTTTGCTTGAATACTGTTTATATTTACTCTTTATTAGCTCTTATATAGAAAGATAAAAGCATTGTAATTATTCTGTTATATATAAGAAATATCCAAGTCTTGACATATCTCCCTATTTCTTCCCCATTTCCTTAATGTCTATGCATGTACTCTAAGCTTTTTTAAGATGTTTTAATTTATATTTTACATGAATACATTATGCTGACATGATAAATTTTCAGTGTAGTTACATTATAAAGTTCTGATTAAAAGGAACCATTACAATTTATCCATGGTCATTGAATTCAGAATTGAAAAGTTATAATTAAGTTAAAACTTTAATGTTTTTAGAATGAGTTTATAAATAAAAGAGAATAATAGAGGGCATGACTGTCAGGTCAAGTAGTTTCCCCCAAAGAGGGATTTTAACCAAAAGCACAAAAAAAATTTGACACTTATCTTTAAATAGAACCACAGGAATAGGAAAGAAACCCTAAACTGGCACACAAGTCAAAAATCCTGATTAGGCTGGTTTGGGAGAAAAAACTGAAAAAGCCCAAAAGCAATGAGGGTAACAGTAAAGAGGAAGGGAAAAGAAAAAGTCAGGGAATTTCATAGGAATATTTTTGTTTGCTTGTTTTTATTTGTCTGAGTTTCTGGGAATTGAACCCAGAGACACTCTACTACTGAACTACATCCACAGTACTTTTTCTTCTTTCTTTTTCTTTTCTTTTCTTTCTTTCTTTCTTTCTTTTTTTTTTTTTTTTTTTTTTCATTTAGAGATAGGATCTGCTAAAGTTGCCTAGGCTGGCTTTATTCTTGGGATCTTCCTATCTCAGCCTCCTGAGTGTCTGGGATTACTGTAGTGCACCACAAGTGCCGGCTAGGAATAGGTTCTTAAAAGAAAAAGATAAATAAATCAGTTAGATTTTGTTTCTTTTTGATTTGGTTTAACCAAGGATATGTTGACATATTGATGCTGTCATTAATGTGGGATTAGTACTCAAGATAGTATATGTTTATTGAGTGCCTTCATACTAAGGAGTATAGAAAGACTTGTACTTTGGAAACTGTTTTTAGTTGTGTTGGCCAAGTGTTTTCTCCAGATTTAAGTGAACATAATTCCTTTGCCATTTATAATTAACATGGGTAAATAAACATTGTCCCATCATAAATCACTTGATGAAATAGCATGCCCACACGTAACTGGCATATAAAAAATGTGCTCAGTAGATACTTTTTAAATGAATGAATAAAGAAAAATTTAAAAGAAAAGGAAATAAAGGAGTAAAGGAAAGTGTGAACATTGATTATTTGAAATTGCTACCAATGAAAATTATGACATAATTTCTTTGGGATAGATTCAGTGAGTTAATACATGTGAGAATATTATTCAGAAACTTGTAGGGGCTCTAATAGTTACCCATAATTATGATTTATTCATAAAGAAACTACATGTTATAGCAAAGTGGATCAGGAAACAGATTTTTGGAGTCCTTCGGTTGAGGTTAGAAAATAAAGATGTTTTTCTCAAAAGGGTAGATATGAAAAGTTCATATGGATTCTGAAAGGTCTCAGAGTCTGAGTTGTGAGAATCCACCAGCTACAACTGTATGCTTAGGGATAAATAGTGTTAATCACAAATCTCCATGATTGTAAATGATGAGTTGAGTTTCAATAAGAACTTTACTCAATGTTTTAGTCAGCTTTTGCATTTCTGTGACCAAAAGACCTGACAAAAACAATTAGAGGAGGAAAAGTTTATTTGGGGGATCATGGTTAAGAGGTCTCAGTCCATAGATGGCCGATTCCATTCCTCAGGGCCCAAGGTAAGGCAGAAAAGAACATCAAGATGGAAGAGTATGGTGAGGAAAACATCTCAGGACATGGCTACCAGGATGCAGAGAGAGCTTCACTTTCCTGGGACAAAATATATACCCCAAAGGCACACCCCTCAATGGCCCACATCCCCCAGCCATACCCCACCTGCCTACAGTTACCACCCAGTTAAGCCCTATCAGGGGATAAAGCACTGAAAAGATTAAGGCTCTCATAACACAATCATTTCACCTCTAATCTTGCATTATCTCACACATGAGCTTTTGGGGGAAATCTACTATTTAAACCATAGTACTCAGCAGCTGGGAAAATAATGAACCAAGTTCATAAAGAACAACACTCACAAGAGCATGGTGCTAACCTCAAAAGACCTAGAATCAGCACAGATTTCTCTGCAAAATTAGTAGGGACAGCATGACACACAGCTCTGTGCAATGCTACCTACATTGGCCTCTGGTCACCACTCCTAACTTGCTGCTACCTAGATTCACCCATACTGATGAGAGGATCCCTGGCCATCAACTACCTCAGGGCAGTAGATGAGGCTTAAGTTCAGCTTGATTTATGTCTATGCACATGTGGTAAGATACTTGCACAGCATCTGGGGGTGCTGAATTATAGAATAAAAAGAGTAGCCATACACAGAAATGTACAGTCTTTCAATGTGGGTTTGTTCTACATATTGAGAAGCAGGTCTGGCATTTACTGACATATTCTTATGATTCTTAGGTTTTATTGTCACACTGATGTCCTGAGTTTTTGTTTACCTATCTAATTGCCTTTGTTTGCTATGATCACTTCTGGTCAATGTAATTGCTCAGAGGAGATTGTTTCTATCTGCCACCTTGTTATAGGCTGAAGAAAGCAATGGCATGATAGGACATCTCTTATAGTTCTAGCCAGGAGGGTGCTATTTGTCATCAGAGGAAGTAATAAACACAGCTTTAAAGAGTGTATTCATCATCTTTCAGTGGTCCTGTGCTCTTTACTTCTTCCTAGCCCTTCAATTCAGGGGCAATATTATAAGCTGATTTTTGCAGTACTTTCTACTCTTTTCCACAATGCTTGAAAGTATTTCTCTTAAAGAGATACACATATCCCTGACTCCTAGGGTTTCTATTCATCTACCAAACAATATTCCATCTCTGATACAATGTGGAACACAGAAAAAAGAAGAGAGAAAGAGACTTAGTTACTCTTGACATAATCTTTTATGTACCCTCTAAAAATGCTTCTTTCCCTATTTTATTCAATGATAAGAATTTTATACTTATTGTGAACTATACAGGATGTTTGTCCATTTGTAGAATATTTCTTAGTGTAAATATTTTTGCTCTAATCACAGAAGGTGACAAAGTAACTTATTGCTGCTACTTTTGCCCTCTGAATTCCAAAGACAGGTATGTATACTGACAAAAAGAGGTGCCAATTTTATTCTTAGAATATCTGGAAATGTTTGATAGATATGACAACTCATATAAACAAGCTAATGATAAGCATTTTTTATATTTTAATGGATCTATGAACAAAAATATATTTCTTCCAAACCACTATAACCCCAAATATTTATCCATGATTCCATAGCAAAAATTAAAAAGCCTAGATCCACTTTGATGACTGTCTTTTATTTTTGTTATTATATTAAATCTAATTTATAATTAGCTGTTACTTATATATTTTCATAAACAAAAGAAATAAAAATACAAAGCATAACAGTACATATCAAATAGAGATCTCTACTGAAACTTCAGAAGAGATAGGTTACATAGGAACAACACTTACTTTTTAAAAGCACCTTTTAATATTTGTTCATAAAAAATAAGTCAAAGTTTGGGGATAAATATTAGTAGCATGTGAAACTGGATAAAGTATTAGTATCCAGTGTACACAAAGGACTAAGGAAAAGCAAAAGTATACAATAAAAGTAAATAAAAGACTTCAATGATATCAAGTATAAAAGGAAATATTAATAAACAAAAAAATTTAAAAGAGGTTCTACCCTCTGAGAAACAGAAAAACAAAAATTAAGACTATAGTGAGATAGATGCCTTTTGTATCTACTAGACTGATAAACAATTTTTGAAAAAAAAATCAAATATTAGTAAGACTGGAGGAAGAACACTTCTGGTAAGAATATAGTTTGTTTAGATGACTTTTGAAAACAGTGCACAATTTGTAACTGTGACATAGTTACAATGAGTGACTACACTTCTAGACATATAATCTAGAGAAATTTTTGAATTTTGAATTAGTAGGCAATCACTAGAATGTTTTTCAACAGCATTATTCAAAACAGCAAAATCTCAGAATTAACACACATAGCCATCAAAAGGAAACCGGATAGTTAAATTGGGATAGTAGAATATAATAAAATAGTCCATAGAAATGAAAAATTAATGAACTATAGTTTTATGCATCAATATGAATAAATTTTGGCAGGTGATCATGTTGAGTTAATCGAAAGCAAGTCACAGAGGGCTATATTTGTGATATTATTTTGATGAAGTTCAAAGTAATAGTGAAAAATATCATTTCCAAGTTGCTGAAATGAACATATCTATAATCAATACAAAAAAATATATCTCTTAGCTATATCTACATATGAGATTAAAATCTGTAAGTAAGGATACAATAAACTAAAAATTCAGAATAATTCAGTGATGGAGATAGATGCATTAAACAAAGTCTACATAGACAGCTTAAATAATATGTTTGATCTTTTAAGTAGGAAGTTACAGACATGACTGTTTATTTTATTTTATAACTCATATGTTATATGTTTATTTATGCATAAATGATCATACTAATTTTTTAGTTATATGGATATATCAAATTCCTATAGCTATGAATATATATCAAATATTGTCCACTACATTATTTATTGTTTTTGGAAAGGATGTATGGCAGCTTACATAAAAAAAAAACCAGTAGATTTCTTATGTATGTTCTGATCATCAGAAAAATGTTCACATTCAAAATATACACAACAAATAGTCAAAATATTAAATATTAAGAATGAATAAATTCTCAATCTTAAGGCACTTGCTTGAATTCGGGAAAACTTCCATGATTATACACTATGAACTGTTAGGTCAAAGATTTTGCCAAGCCCACAGACCTTTCTAGAGACGTTCCTTTAGTGCATATCACAATCCTGACCTTTGTCACATGATCTTTGGACTACAGGTGTTGAGGTGGGAAGAAAGGTCAAATGATGTGTTCTACAAAGGCCTATGAGATGGTTTCTACTGGTACAATTACCAAAAACAATCATATATGCTCTGTGATGCAGCAAGTGGATAAATCTCAAGAAAAACTGTCAATAGAAATCATTATACTATGGGTCCTGTGTGGAATATTTCAGATCACCCAAATGCTAGAACTGCTTAGAATCTAGAGTGGCATGTCCATGGGTAAATCTACTTCTAGTTGCAGAAATTTCCAGCTATAGTTTTGCTGTTGTTTCTGTGGTGCTTGACTACCCAATCTAACTAATTTTCACATTTATATCTAAAAGAAACACTTATTATTTGAAATAAAAATATTCTAAAATAAGATTCTTTGTAGTTATATCGATATATACAATAATGCTTCACAATGAACACACAATCCAGTTTCTTTCTCCATTATGTGCACATATATATTACCATTAACTTTTTGTAAATTTTGTAGGCTCAGTTATTCGTTTAAATTATATGAAGTTGCCATATTTGTCATTCCATTATTGGATATATTGTTGAGATTAGAAAAGGTCATATCTTAGAATATTTCAATTTCAAATAGCATTTCTTTTGAATGTAAATATAAAAATTAAGTAGCTCTGGTATCCAAGCCTCACAGAAACAAAGAAATAACTATCTAGATGGAACTTTCTGAGACTAGAAATATATTTAGCTAACCTTATCCCTGGCCTAATCCTTAAGCCTAACTCAAATGTGCTTCGTTCTACAACTAAATTGAAAATTAAAATTTCTATATAAACATTCTTGCTATAACATTTTATTTCAGAAATTTCATATCTTTTCTAAGGAATAGCTAAAATAAATAATGAACAGGGGCTGGGGTTGTAGCTCAGTGATAGAGCACTTACTTCGCATGTGTGAGGCACTGGGTTTGATCCTCAGCACCACATAAAAATAAATAAGATAAATAAAATAAAGATATTGTGTCCATCTACAATACAACTAAAAACAATTTTAAAATGAGCAGAGAAAATATTCAAAACTGATTATAAAGAATTTAGTGTAAATTCCCCCAAAGTTAATATCCACAAAAATTAACGAAATTGTTTTTCAAAAAGCATATGAGCCTATATATTCAGTTGATTTGAAAATAATTTATATTATGAATTTCAGATGTGTAGAATAGCTGAAAATTAGGCCAAAAGATTTTTTTTAATAACTATTGTTTGGCTTTTTTGCCACTGTGACTAAAAGCCCCAACAAAAACAATTAGAGTAGGAAAAGTTTATTTGGGAGCTCACAGTTTTAGAGCTCTTAGTTTTTAGGCAGTTGACTCCATTCTTTGTGGCTTGAGGAAACTCAGGACATCACGGTGGAGGAGTGTGGTGGAGGAAAGCAGCTCAAGACATTGCATTAACATATTGCTTAGGTTAATTCTCTCATTACGCAGTCATTTCACCTCTAAACTCTCTTGCATTTACACTTGAGCTTTTAGAGGACACCTGATATCTAAACCATAGCATCCTATTTCTGGACCCCCAAATCTCATTTCTATCTTACAATGCAAAATATGTTTAGTCTATTTTAAAGAGTACCCAAAGTTTCAATAGTTTCAAGATTATCAAAAGTCCAATTTCAAAGTCCTCTCTCAGACTTAAGGCAAACTCTCAGTGTGAACCCCTGTAAAAATCAAAAGAAAGCACACAGTAAAACACTTCTGTTTGAAGAAATAGAAATAGAAGGAAGGGATGGGACCAAAGCAATAGAAATAGAAGGAAGGGATGGGACCAAAGCAACACCAAAATTCAACTGGGCAAAAAATTATGTAGTTCCATGTCCAGCATCTGGAGCACATGGCATCATGATATTCTGTTCAAAGGATTTGTGTAAATCTGCCCCTGTGACTTTGCTGATTACAGCACATATAACCTCTCTGTTGGCTTGGCTCTTCTCAATTCCTGTAGCTTTTCTTGACAGACATCCCACATTGCTGGCATTTCTTAATCTCTGGGACCTCTACTACAGTTTTGGCTTCCATCTCACATCTCTACATCACACTTTCAGAGGCTTCCTGCAGGAACTCTGACACTGCTGTAATTTTCTGGTCTCCCAGGACTTCCTTTGAAATTTTAGTGGAAGATTCCATGACCCCCTAACTCTAGCATTCTGCATTCCTGCAGAACAAGTGCCATGTGGTTGACACTAAGGCCTGCTGCCATCTCAAGCACTAGCCAGTCCTCCAGGGTTAAGTTCTTGGGTGGCTGAGCATGATGAAAACTTTCCTAAATACTCTGGCGTAAGCAAGCTGCCCCCTGGTCTCTGTTCAAGGAAAGTTTTCTTTTATACTCTTCAGCCTGGGATGGATATGGTCTTACCAATTCCGGATATGCCCTCAAGTCATGTCTCCTATTGTTTTCTGGGCAAAGTCTTTAGCGTTTCCTTAGTGGCTATAATGTTTTTAAGAAGGACCACACATTGCTTAGCCCCAGTTTTACTCACATTTTCTGGCCAAACTGCAAAGTTTTCAAATCTTTCTGCTTCTTTCTGCTGCCAATTATCAAAATAAACTTGCTTAAAATCTGCCAGTAATATCCATGCCACTGCCTGAATACTATGTTGCTTAGCAATTTTCTTCTGCCAGATTAAGAAGCCCATCACTTTCAAATTGGCCTCTTAGAAAGTCTCAGGACACAGGTAAAATGAAGTCAACTTCTTAGCCAGAGTGTAATATGAATGGCCTCTGGTACAATATCCAATAGAGTCCTCATTCTCTTCTGAAACTTTATGAGCCCTGTCTTTATCAGCCACAGCATTCTGGTCTTCTGAGCTCTTCCCTGAATTGCTCATTAAGATATATTTACAAAATTCTAAAGCTTTTTCAGTTTGCATCATTAAACTTTCCAAAATTCACCTCACAATTTCTGAAATGCCCAAAAAGCTTCTGAACCACATGATCAATTTAGTCACAGCAATGACCCCACTCTTGGTACCAATTTCTGTTTTAATAAGCTTTTTTGCTGCTGTGACCAAGACCTGACAAGAACAATTAGAGGAAGGATAGTTTATTTTTATGCTCCTGGTTTCACAGCTGACTCCATTTGGGGAGCCAGGTAAGGCAGAACACCATGGCAGAAGAGTGCGGTGGAGGAAAGTAGCTCAAGACATAGCTGCAGAAAACAGAGAGACTAAGCTCAGCTCACAAAAGATAATCCCCAAAGGCAGGCCCCCAATGACCCACATCCTCCAGTCACAGCCAAGCTGCTTACAGTCAAGTCTCAGTTAATCTCTAACAAGTATTAACACATTGCTTAGGTAGAAGCCCTCATAATTCAATCATTTCACCTCTAAACCCTTTTGCATTGTCTTACACATTGAGCTTTTGGAGGACATCTAAGATCTACACCATAACAAATACATTGAAAAGATTTAGATAAGAGGAACTTTGACTTTACAGAACTTGAAAGCTTATCTTATGATTACATGATTTCTTTTTTCTTTAGTGTGTGTGTGTGTGTGTGTGTGTGTGTGTGTGTGTGTGAGACGAGAGAGAGAGAGAGAGAGAGAGAGAGAGAGAGAGAGAGAGAGAGAGAGATCCCAGAATAAGAAGTTGTATATTTTTTCAACTTTATTTGGGCATAATTGACAAAAAAATAATGTATATTTAAGGAATGCAAGGTATATATGTGGGAGGAGTAGAGAAAAATGATTAATCAAGGTAATCTACACATCTATTAATTCATATAGTTATCATTTTTGTGTGATTGGTAAGAATAGTCACTATATACTATGTTAGCAAATTTTAAGTATACAATATTATTTACTTTGATCACCACATTGTACATTCAATCCCTAGAACTTAGTCATTGTGTAATTGAAAATTTGTATGCTTTGACAAATATCTCCCCATTTTTCCCACACCCCAGACCCTGGAAGCCATCATTATAACCTTTTTCTGTGAGTCTAGCATTTTTGAATTCTCATATAAGTAAAATCACATCTGTATCTGACTTATTTCACTTGGCATATTTTTTTTCAGGTTCAACCATGCTGACACAAAAGGAAGGTTTCCTTCCATGACTAAATAATATTCTATCATATATATATATATGTATATATATATATATATTCTATCATTATACACACACACACATATATATATATAATTTTTAATCATTTGTTTGTAAGTACTTAGGTTGGTTGTATATATAGGCTATTATGAAAACATGAAATTTTGGAGCTTAAAACCTGTATGTCATCGTCTATGGCAAAATATTTCTTCTAACATTGTCTTTTGTTTTACACACTGTTTTTGATTTACAAGGGTAAACGTTTGCCCAATATCTGATTAAATGTGTACAAACTTAAAAAAAGTGGGAAAAATAAGCATATAGTAAAATGTATTTGAAGAAAATTAAATGAATTGCAATTATTATAGAAATATTTACAATTCAAATAGAAGCAGAAGACTCTAGATACAAATATCATTAGAGGAAATAATTAAGATATCTGCAAATATTCATAAGTGAACTTACAAATTGATTTACCTTTCCATCACACGTGTTTTAGTCCTTAACCTCATTTGTTTAATATTTCATTTATCAATAAATATATGTAGCATATATAAATATATGAATATACACATAAATACATGGAGTTTACATATATGCACACATGTATACAAAGGAATAGATACATAAATGTATGTAATTTTTATATACACACACAGACACAAACACATACATACACACATCAGCTTCTCTCTCAGCTTATTGGACAGTGTGGTGCATGATGTGCAAGGTAATAAAACAAGATGACACAGTCTGATCACTTTAAGAATCCAAGTGGGAAAACATAAAGTATCATGAGGTCTACTGGCAAGTAGCCTTGTATTTATGAATCGAAGTTATCAATTCCCACTAGAAGTAAGTAAAGGCATCTGTTACCACATTCTGTTCAAGTGAACGCATGTGTTCTACAAAGAATGCCAAAATCAAGTGTAGTCTATGACCTCGTGCTTTGGAAGCTAATTTTTCTCTAGATTTCTTTTGTAATTTGTGTTAAAGTGTATGTGTTACACGTGGTGTCAACTATTACTCAAACATAGCCTAATCCAACTTACTGACAAGTTGAGTGAAATCAGCTTGCTAGGACTATTTACTTTTACTATACCATTTGTTTAATGGATAAATATATTAGGTTTTTCATCAGAGGTTTTTTTGTTGTTGTTGCTTTGTTTTTTTAATATGAGAAAAATGACTCACTTTGTTGTACTGTTTTGAGTACGTGTAGCTACTGCCCCCCATTCATGTCAGCAACAACAGGATGGTTGATTATTTCAGGAAGATACATGATGTAGGGTGTGGGGGAAAGAGGTTGCAGTTCTTAAGATTTTTCAGAATGTAGAGAGTAGAAAGGGAAGAAAATGAATGTTGACAAAGGACTAACCAGAGAAAAGCTTTTTCCCAACTAACAATAACACGTTCTCCCTGGACAGCAGGTAGAGAGGGAGATCTGTGAATACTAGATGTACTTCAGGGGTTTGCAATACCCTGAGGTATACTTCAGGGCACAAAACCCTGCATACAGGGCTGGAAGTTTTTCCAAAAGATTTCTGTCTTCATTGTTGCAGAAAAATAGCAAAGACTCTAGGTAAGAAAGGGTTATGTGATCAGAAACAATGGATATCTCAGCAGGAATCTGTGAGACACAGAACTGATGAACAAAGGCCTCCTTTTCCCCAATGTGCAAGATCCCAGAATTTTTACAAAATTTATAACATACCTTATATACAAACAGAGATATGAAAAATTGTGGTATATATGTGTATTAAAATTGTAATGCAAAAAAGGTACATGTATAATGGCATAAATTGGCGTGAACATACTTCATATACAGAGATACGAAAATTTGTGCTCTATATGTGTAATAAGAATTGTAATGTATTCCACTGTTGTTGTGTACTTTAAAAATAGTAATAAAAAAAGAAAAGAAGTGTAAATTTTAGTCTTAGAATTTGATGCCAGGTCAATAGAATGGAGACTGAGGAGCAGTATAATATTAATTGTGAGAACTAAAGACATGTTTCCTGCACACTTAATATTATGGCATAAGTTAAAATTTATCCTAAATACTTGTGCCTAAAACTTGTCCTTAAAACCTGTGCCTAAATACTGGTTAGCACTTAGAAAGTACACAGTAAAGATTCACTATTATTACTATTCTTGGTTAAAATTAAAATGAAAAATAAAAGGAGCTATGGTACTCTGACAGGAACTCAGATTCATATATATTAGAGAACATAGATAATTCATATTCAAATGAATAAGTAAAAATTTCTTTATTATTTGAATTTCAAAACTCTATTCTACAAAGAACCTATCCATAGAAACTAAGAAATGAAACTCTTGTGTACTGATAACCCCATCTCTCTTCCACATGTTACCCAGTCCTCAGAAATTCTGAAGCCATAATATACCTAATGGGCTTGGTATGTTACCTCTGATTTAAATAGAATTCCAAAAATCAAGATTATCTGACACTGACCCTGGGGTGGGGAGCAGTAATAGAAAAGTTGATGAGATCCAAATAAAACCTGAAGATTAATTTTTAGTAATATAAAAACTTTGGGTTCTGAGTTTTGATAAAGTACAGTAATATAAACCAAAATGGGGCAAAAAATATGCAATCCTATATGAAATATTAGCAACTATTTTGTTAATTAAATATTAAAACAGAATTAAAAGTTTGTAATTTAAAATGAGAAATTATTTGATACAAACACATCTTGTACTTGAAGTGGTTCAAGAGAAAAAAACCTAGGTTGAGGTTGACACAGATCCAGCTAATTTTAAAAACATGCTGGATAGTAAACTCAGTTGAAAATAAATTGGAAAAGTGTATACAGTGAGCAAATGTTTATTGAGTACCAATTTGTGCAGTGAAATAAGAAAACATTAATGAATTAGGTATAGTTCAATTTCTAGCAAGAGATACAAATACATAAATACAGAATTATGGTTCAACAGTAATGTTTTCTACAAGAGGGTCTTAGAATGTTACTAGGATTTATAAGACAGAAAATATCTACTCAAATATTGGATCAAAAAAAGTTTTGAAGATCCAGTGTCATTTGAATTGGCCTTGAATGATCACTTGTCTCTGGAAATGTGTTGACTAGGGAAAGAATATGTTACATAAAGTCAATAGCATATAAAAGTTGAGAGGAAATAAATGTTATAGTGGAAAATAAAGACAGAAAGGCAAATGTTCTGAATTTTGCAGAGTACCTTGAAGACTAGGTCATTGTGCTGTATTCACTTTTGCAGGGTTTTGACTTAGGAAGTAGTGTCATGACACTATCTTCAAAGCACTGCATTCTTCTAGAATAGTGTGTTATTTTAATACAGAATCAGAAAAGGTTAGATAACGTTTCCCTTAGTAGGATGAATGATAACACCCCCAAGAGACAAATCTTTGGGAAGAGAGCAAGCCAACAGCTGGGAAAGTTCAGTGTGAAAGCAAATAGTTCATCAAGAGGAAATGTTGACATATGCCAAGTGATGACATGGGAAATTAGTTATTTCCAAGGACAGAAATTAACAAATTTCCCTGTAGGACCACAGAGTGTGAGGTTATAGAAGTCAGGACAGGAAAATGGTGTAGAAAAACATATGGTCAGCACAAGGGATGCAGACACCAGAGGTCAAGCTGTCATACTCATGCTGAGGACAGGAATCCATCCACCTTGCAAAGAAAGAGGGTCAGCAGAACCAGCACTTGGCCTGCCTAGAGAGGATGAAGTGGAAAGTCCGTTATAATAACCAAATCACTCTCCAAGTCTGTGCCCAGCTTCATTCATCTCCTGCCAATATTAAAGGAGTCTCTAAGTCGCCCCAACTTTGTAAGAGATCCATGAGGCAGGAGACTCTTTATGCTGTAGAAAAGGCACATGGAAGGCTAAGAAATGCTTCACCATGGAAAGAGGTTCAATAGGAATTTATACCCAGT
Source organism: Ictidomys tridecemlineatus (assembly GCF_052094955.1). NCBI lineage: Eukaryota > Metazoa > Chordata > Mammalia > Rodentia > Sciuridae > Ictidomys > Ictidomys tridecemlineatus. Next base: position 58,203,670 of record NC_135487.1, read on the forward strand.
GGAGTATCAAAAGAGCCAGAGCTTTGGTCTAAAAATGTTAGATGGCACCAAAAATAAAACTACTGAAACTAAACCACATAGGGAGAACTTTATGCATGAAGAAGTATTCTTGATGGAAGAAAATTATGTGTCCTGCCTTTTCCTCTTCTGTCATCCTAGACCTGGACAAGTTAAACATCCCCTTAAGTTAAGTAAATATTTCTCTTCTAACAAGAGAGGTTCAAATGGAAAGGACATCATAATTAGTCTGATTCTGAATTTTATCAAATATACCCTTTGGGATAGCCAGAGTTACCACCTTGGACAGTTACCAAAACAGAGATTGGATATTGGGGCTAGGATATATCCTTTTTAAAAACAAGTCATACACCTGACACTGAGTCCTTAGAACAAGAAAGAATACTTGTTTCCCAAATTGAAGAATATATTTCCATTCTTTTAAACTGTTTCCAAAGCTAATTTGAGAAAGGAATACTGCATAACTTACATAGAAAGTCAAATATAATTTATTTAGAATAACTGACCATAGCAGTAATATTTCCATACCTTGTTATCTGAGACATAATCATTCCTATGTGAAAGACTTTAACAGTGAAGCCTGTACTCATAAAGTTAATGGAACTCAGATCTGTTGAACCCAAAAAGTGAAGGAAAACAAATTAAGAAATGTTAAATGGTAGATATATAGCAAATCACTTTTATATATAAATCAATTTTTTAAACAGTACCAAAATTATTTATACTTTACATCATGTATGTGAACATTAGCATTTTTAAATTTGCATTCCCTATTAGAGAGATCAAGATGAATAAATAACCTTATAGGCAAATGATATTTACGTTTGAACAGAGCAATCTTTTAGAACTAAAGCCAGATAAAGAACTAAAGCCAAATAAATAAAAAGATGAAATTTGATGATAAAAGAAACCATATTTTAAAAATATATTTGTAAGGATATAAAATACATACTAATTTTTTTAAAGCAGAAAGTGATTAAATCATAAATTTAAAAACCATCTATTATCTTCCTATACATTGAACATTCTCTCACTGACATTATAACACAACTAATTCTCCAGCCTCTTTGAGCATTCTACATCCATTTCTAGGGCAGGTGCTTGCCATCTTCAAAGCATTTATTCTGTCACCATTAAATATGGAATTAAAAGAGGTTTGAGATACTTATCTTCAATAATTTTCAAACTTATCATTTACAGTTGAAATACAGCTTAAAATTCATAGACAAGTTAGTAAATTAGAAGGAATGAAAAGACAAAGTTGGGATGATTAGCATTTTTGCCTTAATTTTTTCAGAAATCCACAAAATAAAATATATTATTTTGACAAAGGCATCATATGAACCCTTCTGGTGTAATCTGAGAATATAGAAATAAGAATGAATATGATTTTTTACTTAGAAAATAAAAAGCTGATATTTTTTGAATGGTGTATGATAAGAAAAAGTTGGTTATTTATGGCAATTGTGCATTTATTATTCTATTTAGCTCCATTCTTGTGGGAGCCTCTTGAAGATCATGGAAATTTCTGAGAGTCCATTAGTACTATTCTGGTATGAAAAGTTCTCTCTCAGAAGTAACCAAGGAAAAAGCTCTTTGTTTAGAAAAATAAATTGATCCTTTCATTATAAGATGATTCTAAATCAACTCAAAATGAAAAAAAAAAGAAAAAGAAAACTTACATGTACGAAGTTAAAAAATGGAATAAAGTTCTTGTTTGTTTTATATACAAAGAGATATGTGCTTTCTAAGTATTTCCATTTCAAATGTATTTCACATTAGGTAAAAATGATCCCCTAAAGCAAAATCAATATGGGGCAAAATATCTGAAGTAGAAAACTCATACAAATATGGTTAGACTCTATTTGATTGAGTTCATAAAGTATCCATTTTGCTTTCTTATTTCAAATTTAATTTGACATTATCCACATGTGACTAGTGGCTATCATATTGGACAGTGTAGTTACATAAAGAATTATTCCTATAGTTTTCTTTAATTGAATCCAGTTGTCATTGCTGAATCCCATCATCATCAACCACAGCAATCTTCTATATATCAATGTTATGCATCCAATTTGACCATCATCTTTTCCTATCGCTATTCTGCCTTTGAATTGATTACTTGATTGATTTTTTCACAGTATCTATTCTACATTTTTTGATCACTATGACCAGGCCATACATGGGGTACCCAGGTTCTATGAGTGTGTTTTTGGATAAGATTAACATTTAAATTGGTAAACTGAGGGTGATGGGATAATACAACACAAGGTTCATTGCAAAATTCTTGCAGGGAAGGTCCAGTAGCAATGTGCTGGAGAGGTGTGTCTCTGCTCTACACAGTGCCTCAGTGTCTTGCCAGTGAGCACTAGCTCCTGTTCTTCATGATGCCTTCTCCAGGGTGTCTATCTAGATGAACACTTATCTCTTCATTGTGCTCTGACCTGCCAGGAGAGAAATTATTTAAGTTAGGCTACAGAAGGAGCAACATGATTAACTTGCTTACTTTTTTTTTTTTTTTTGTTCTTTGAATGATCAGCATCCCAAGGAGCAGCTGTCCTAGTGCACATTCAAGAAAGAAACTTTCTACAGATAACACAACCTTGTCCTAACTCCCAGAATACATGAGAGAAATCCAATCTCTGTCAAGATGATATGTGTCTGGACATTCCAGCCCAGACTAGCTCTGATTGTTCCCTTCACTTGGCTAGGTTTTTGAGAACAGAAAGGGGCATTTAGGGACATAGTGTTTTTCTTTCCCCTTTGTCCTTAAGGATGATGCACTGGTAAAGCCAATTGCCCTCCCTAACGTGGGTGAGTCTCAACTCAATTCAGTCAAAGCCTGAATAGAAAGAATTCTTACTGTCCAAAGCCTTCCTGTCCCCAAACTGGGACATCAGTGTTTTTTTTTTTTTGTTTGTTTGTTTTGTTTTGTTTTTAATACTGCTTTCAGACTCAAAATGAAAAACTGGCTTTCCTGGATCTCCTGCTTGCTGACTCATCCTGCAGATTTTGGGACTTTCCAGTCTCCAATAATCATATGAGCCAATTTTTTACAAGTCTCTTTCTCTCTCCCTTCCTTCCTGAGTTTCTCCATTCATCTCTTTCCTTCCTCCCTCTGTGTTTCTCCCTCCTACTGGCCCCCTACCTGCCCCCCCACTATTGTTTCTGTTTCTTGGAGAATCCTAGCTTTGCAACTATGGTAATTGCATTTTGGAGTCCCTTGCTTCTCTCCTCATCATGCTCTGAACCTTGTATCTATCTCTCTGTATTTTTAGCACCTCTTCTTTGAAACTGAATGTTGATGGTAAAAATTCACCATAACAATAATTGGACTCACTTTGGACCCACAGAACATACCTTAGTGATGTCAGGAAAATCTTTTGTAGTGCTTTTTTCAGGTACCGTAGCATTCTTCTAGATGAGTATTTAGAAGATCTCATCACATCACAATGTCTTTTCTTTCATCCAACTCTCAGCAATACTTTTGATTTCAATTCCACTGAGAAATTTCACTGAAGAGCTTATATACACCATTTATGTGCCACCAGCCTCCTACCATCATTCTCACCCCTCAAATGCTGCCTTTGCACCTTAGATCAGATATAAGACCAGACTCTTAAAAAAAGCAAAGCCCTCCTTCCTGCACCATATCCCATCACCTGCTATCTTGCTTAACTTCTCTCTCACATTAGGGAGAAGATAAAGGGAAGCCCTTGAATAGATAAGGGCAGTGGCTGTTGAGGCTACTGAGGCTCCTCTTCACCTTAAAGAAAGCATTCCTTCAAAGCAGAAAGGAAACATTATTTTGAGGGTTAGAATTTCTAATACGGCATACCACCATCATTCCTCATAGAACTTAGACCATGAGGGATCACTTAGCCAGAGAGAAATTTCTGTCTACTTGAATGTACCACGCCTTCAAATTTAATCAAGAATATCCATACCCAAGATTGGCATGGGCATTTTGAAGCTTTTTCTGTGAAACATATTGCATGGTCTTAAAAAATAAGCCTGTCATTTATAAGGAGCTAAAAATTAATGATTTTTTTGTCACCTTGTTAGTCTTTTGAATTTCTATATAAACCCAGGAAGAAGGAGAGACCACTCCAAGTTCAAGTTTGAAATTTCTCACCATACTGATAAGTGTAATTTCACAGTCAGATTTAATTTGATTTGGGGAAAAAAAATAAACCAATGTGACATTTCTGAACTCAGATATGATGACTGAAAATTCATACCTGGCATATATATGGGACAATTTCCAGGATTATTAAAATTTTCATGCATCAGATAATGACAACTCAGACAGATTAAAAACCCTATAATTGGAGCTAACTAATTTTTTTAAAAAATAGCCATGACCTGAGAGAGATCTAATACATAAAAATGAGTGTGAACTCTCAAAAGTCACTGGTAACTTGGTGAATACCAGTAGACCGTAATGAGTCTGGGTTTGCAAGAATATGTCAAAATGTTTTAAAACCCTTGAGAAGACATGGGATGACAAGAAAAAAGAATTTTCAAAAAGGAAAAGAGTTTGAATGCTTCTTTGTTAGTCTTTTTTGGAAGATTAATTTCTGTGCAGTTCCCTATAAAGTAAGAAACTTAAAAGTGATCTTTTACCCTCCATGTTCAGACTACAGACCTAGATGATTCAGACCTTCTAATGGCACATAATCGTTAGTCTTGATTCATTGTAGCTAAAAATGTGTTAATTTTTTGTAAGTTAGGAATACACAACAAATTTTTAAAAAATATTTTTTTAGCTTTAGGTGGACACAATATCTTTATTTTATTTTTATGTGGTGCTGAGAATCAAACTCAGTGCCTCACGCATGCTAGGTGAGTGTGCTTCCACTTGAGCCACATCCCCAGTCCTAACCAACAAATGTTGAATACGCTTAGTAAAAGTTGTTTTACTAAAAAAAAAAAATAAAAAATAAAAAAAAAACTAATTACCTCCAAATAAGGATGAGTTTTAGAAATAAAATGGCTTCCCAAGTAGAAGAGTAAATCAAAGTTATCAAGTGGCAGATACAATGGTGTTGGTGCAGCAGTGGTGGTTTTTTGAGCTAGGACATGATGAAAGTTGATGGAGTATCTGATTTCCCATATTTGGGAGACATTCATACAGACTTAACCAGCATTTCTTCCTCTGTGATTGAACAGCTGAATATACTGAAATAGATTCAAAGGATTTCTAGAAACTAGAAATACTTGAGGTCAAATATTTGACTCGATGAGTGTTGCCCTGGAGAACTTCTTAGAACCTGTGCTATTAGTGCATTAGCAACAGGATGCAGATGAGGCATGTTGAGAGGCATGCTGTGCTCCAAGTCTGCTCAGACACCAGGAAATGCTACATGTTTCTTCTGACTTTATGCCACCAAAGCAGTTTTTGTTGTTGTTGTTGTTGTTTTGTTTTTTTTTTTAAGAAAGAGAGGAGAAAGAGAAGAGGAAATGATTAATGGCCACCACAATGAGAGCAGTCAACCACAAATAGATTAATTTCAGTGGTATTAGTCCAAGCTTTGCCACCTGATGTCTTATATTAGTTCAGTTCAAAATCTTTACTACTTGTCAGGCTTTTGAGGGGCCACCTAAGAGCATCTTTCCATATATCTTCTAAAAACTTTGTTCCAGTTGTTCCCATTGACCAGCAACATTAGCATTGCTGGGAGATTGCTAGAAATGAATAATCTCTAAGTATACTCAAAATGTATTGAAGAGGAATCTGACTTTTAATAAAATACCTAGACAATTCATATGTGCATTAAGGTTTGAGAAGCAATGCCCTAAAACCTGGCTTCCAGAGTAGGAAAGTCCATATCATTTTCTAAACATTAAAGTCCCTTATTATTTATGTATGTTATTACCTGGTATTCAGGTGAATTGGAATAAAAGAACAGACTGCCTAGTAACACTGTCCTAATGCAATGAGAAAATTTCAGCATTGGCCTGTTAGATCTAGACTGTGTTATGATAATAAACAAACTCAGAAATCTCAAAGATGTAAAACAATAGAAATTTTCAATTTTTGATTTCTGGTTTTTATGTGTTGGAAGTCAGTATAGGTCATGTGATTTTCCTATATGTTGTGGCTTAATTATCAGGAAAAAGTGCCATCATTTAAGGTCACTGTGAGAGGAAAAGAAGAGGGAAGTGGTTTATCACCTTCTCCTTGACTGAGCCTAGAACTGACAGAGATCATTTGTTTATGATTCCCTGTCTAAAACAGGTTAAATAGTAGAGTACCTGAATATATAGTGAGTTCTGTTCCCATCTCTTGAGTGCCTTCATAAGTATCATATTTTTATTTGGTCCCAAGTTTTCATATTTCTCCTGTAAAAGGGTTAGAGTCACTACAGGCCACCTGCCTGAAGTGTTCTACTCATTTTTTTTTCACTAGCTACTGGATCTCTATTAAGTGGCCTGTTATTTTCATTTTTCCACTTTTTGGGGTTTATGTTCAGCTTATAGGGAGCCTCAAGTAGTTTGCATACATACACATGTCTTTACCCTTGTGAATTGGCAAGTATAAGCCATTAAAATGTCATTCTCCACTGATCACCAAACAGAAAGCTTAGTTCCTTCCAATACTCCCTAACTTAGAAGATTAAACAGCACATATTTTCAACTTCTCTTTAATTCTTTATATACAAGAAGGATGAAAACCACAAAGGCATTAATGTCAAACTCCCTTCATTATTCCAGATAACTTAAATCTCTGTAGGTCAGGCAATCTATAGAATCTTCCATATTTGAATATTCATTCCCTGGATTCTTGAATGTTGTCCTCCATGATCTTTACTCCTTGAAGAACAGATTCCTGGGTGAGTTATTTTTATTAAGAACAAGACAGAGACTAGACCCACTTTCATTACATTCTTGCTGGAAAATGCTCAGCAACATCAAGATATCCAAGAAGATATTTACAGGAGACCTAGGAGACATCAAACTATGATTTAACCATAAATTCTTTTTTCCTCACTTAACAGAAGAAAAAAAAACTTGACTTACAAGCATATTTTTCTCTACATTAAGTCAAAATGCAAAGAAGTACTTAGTAAATTACTATGTAGGAGTTAGAACCAAGGTTACTTCCCTCTAGCTTCTAAACTATTTCTAACAGATTTCAGTGACTCACATCATCTTCAGTACCAAGAATTATTTGGAAAAAGGGTAGATGTTAGCATTGCCAAAGTGTGTCACATTGGTAAATATGGTTGCCATATGGTCAGAGATAGACAAAAGGGTTTTGAGAAGGCTCAAGGAAGGACCTTCCACACCAATAATATGAAACATATTATGATTTACATATGTATGGACCTATTTCCTGTCCCAAACCTTGGGTCACAGGGTCAGATGACCATAGGTTAGAGTATCCCTCCTGAATTTCTGAAATGGCTAATTGAAAGGGTCAAGAGGTTTCGTAGGAGGGATAGGTCCAGAGGCCTAGAAGGAAACCTGACTCAGTCTCCTCTCATACATAAACAACTCTACCTCTTCCCAAGTCAAAACTATTTTACAGTTTCATTTTTACAAGGACAGTATTTCAGCCAGATATCAAGAAGAATGTAAAAGAAACTTTTGGATGATCAATACTCCAACCAATCCAATAAAACTGGCCAGAATAAAAACATCTACAGATGGACTTTGTAAATTCAGTCATATTCTGGATCCCGACACATAGCCTAGAAAAGACACAGTGATGTGTCTGGTGTATTGAAGGCCCTATAAGACCAAGCATTGTGGTTATAGTGATGCTCTAGATATTTAGGCTGTTCTAGAATACTGACCAGCTCAGCAAATCCTAATGCACACATGTAAAGCAGTTCAGTGTCATCAATCTCCTCAGACCCCATAACTACCTAAGATCAGTGACTTAAGGCAGATTGATAAACCACATTATATTATCATCTTTGACCCACTAACCCTGTTTCTTTCCCAAACCTGTCTTCTGGCACTCAAGAAATCATTTGCTCCTACTGTCATTGCTGCTTATGCATGTAAGTTAAAGGCAGGGAAGACTGAGATTACTCGGAGATTTTATTCTAAGGACAGATTTTCCCCAGATTTTAGTTTGGAATGGTTTTCCTCTAAATATCTCAGGCTGCAATATAAATGCATCTTGTTAGGACAACTCTAAATCTCAAGAAAGAGTGAGATAAGAAGGTAATAATTATTTCTGAGATTCTATTGACTACTTAGGATTGTGCACACTTCTGAACCTATCACAGAGGAAGATATTGGACCAAATCTTCTTAGAGACTTTCTAACCCGTCTTTATCAATGTCAAATATATGCTTTTCTCTCAAGAACATTATCATTACATTGATTCATTATTGTCTTTTAATTTTTTTTAATACAGAAAATGTACAAGATGTATTAATCTATTGGTGATAACTATTAAATATGATCAATTCTATATTGGACTGCATAAAGATTGTTCAAACTATAATCTGAAGGGAGGGAGAGAGAGAGAGAGAAAGAGAGAAGGAAAGGGAGATGAAAAAAAAAAGAAGCTCCTAGTAGGAAAGTAACTTCAACAAACAAAAAGGAAAAAGCTTTTTCAAGGGATAATACCCTTTCCAAAAAGAGTAAGGCCAGTAATTTGTATTTTTATTTATTAATTCATTCATAAATATATTATTCTGTTTTAAATAACTACTTAATAAATTTCCTTTTGCTTTCTTCATATTAAGTTTGCACCGAGAAGGTAATGATGTATAAGAGAGTACGAAGACTTATTCTGATAAAAGAAGAGAAGATAAGTGAGAAAGTATAGAATAGAGCTAGAAAGTGTGGTGAATGCCAGGCTGAGGGTATAGCTACTGTGATGAGCTTTTAAGTGGTATTCAATAAATAATTTTCCTTTAAGTATATTTCCTATAGTCAGAGGAAAATCACGTGAAGACATTGATAAAGAAGGAAATAAGGGTTTGGGATTGTGGCTCAGTGGTAGATCACTTGTCTGGCATGTGTGAGGCAGTGGGTTCAATTCTCAGCACCACATCTAAATAAATAAATAAAATAAAGGTCAATGGATGACTAAAATAAATAAATAAACCAACAAATAAATAAGAAGGATATGAGGAGAATAGAAAAAAATAGAAAGTGAGTCCATTTTGTTAATGTTTAATTGCAGAGGATATTATAGAAATAGAAGAGTAGAATCCTAAACATGGAAGAATATAGTAAACTCTCAATAGTTATTTTAGGAATATATTAAGAATATATTCCTAACATTATATTTTCTTGAGAACTATTTTAAACAAGCAACCAAATAAATCATCTCATGTTTAACAAATAAGTATCTTGCAAAATACAGATTTCATTTTTAACTTGGCAAAGCAGTTTCACAGCTGTCAGTAAATAACTCAGGAAAATCTCACCAACAAAAGAGCCATTACATGGAAAAGAGAAATTCCAGAGGAATAATGGAAGGCTTACTTGGGGAAAAAATAATAATTTTCAGTACATTTAAATACAGATTTAGATTTCTCAGCTGCATTTTTTGTCTGTATAAATAAAATAACTGATTTGAAGATTTCCACAAAGAGTTTATATAGACAGTATTAAATAAATAAGTAAAGATAAACAGCTTTGCTTCTATTCTATATGAACAAAGTAAGCCAAAAAAGCTAATTGGCAATCTTCTCTAATCATCTAGAATTTACAGGAAATAAAATTTTCCAAGGTTGTGTTCGTGTCTGGCCATTATGATCACTAAATTGCAAAATCTACAGAAAGAGCAACTGTAGTTTTCCTTAGTTGGTGAAAAAATTCAGCATAGCCATTAGTGTCATAGACTTTGCAGCTAAATTGCCAAGATGGGAAATCTGATTCTATCACTTATTAGCCGTATGACCCAGATCTCTGTGCTTCATTTTATCATCTACAAAATGGGGGTGCTAATCATCAAACTCACATCCTATGGTTGGGTAAAGTGGATATACTGTGTAGTGATTACGTAGTGATAGCTTTTCTGAGCCTGATAACTACACACACACACACACACACACACACACACACACACACACATACAAGACATTACATAAAGCAGGTCTGTTACCTACCAATAAGCAGCAAAGGACAAAAGGGTTAATTGTGAGCTGATCCTCCAAAGCTCAGGAAAGCTGCTCATAGTGGATGAGGCTGTACCTGCCCATCCCCCGCATGTACTACAACTGAATAACCCAGAAACCCTGGTTTTAGACCACAAGGTGTCACATGACTTGGGCTGAAGCACTGAGCCACATCTTTTCTCTAGTGGGGGGCCTGGAACAAAAGCCAGGGCTATTCCAGCTAGTCTCTTTGTATGTCAGGATATTGTATTTCCAGCAGATTCTACAGTTGTTCTTGAAAAGTACAAGCAAGAAAAGGGTGGGAACTGGATTGGTTCAAGGTCATCTGGAGAACAGTCCTGGGGTTTGTTGGAAGGAGAAAATGTAAACTTACTTAGCATAGTGCTTGACAGTGTTAAACCTCACTACAAGTTGTCAACTTGTACATGACCTTACTTTGGAAGAACATTGATGATTATTACAAGTGAAGAATGAGAATTTGAATGTGAAGGAGGAAGACAAAGGGAAAGATAAAAATTCACAAAGGAGAAAGGGAAGGGGAGAAGGCAGAATTCAGTGTTAAGTGGGTAAAATAAAGAAAATAGAAAATAAAAATAATGCCCTTTCTAGGAAATACAAAAGTGATGGCAATAACAATGATATATCACACTCATTGGATTCTCCAGTCTTCTCTGTTGGAATTTATATGGGCAAATTATCATAACCTTGCACTTTAAATACAATGTTCTAATTAAGCCAAAATTCCAATAGAGTTATTGGACTAAACATACAACACAATTTATTGTGTAGCTGACCACTGACATTCAAAGTATGAAATAAATCATTCCCTTCTTCTAGCAGTCAAACTATTTAATGGTGATTACTAGACAGAGGATTTGCCAACAATCAGTATAATGGAAAGCTATTGTTTGCAAGCTATATCATACATTTTGAAAGCTTGCTCATTTATTTGGTTCTTTCATACTACTAATTGTGTTCATCTACAATTAATATATATATATATATATATATATATATATATATATTTTTTTTTTTTTTTTTTTAAAAAAAACTCCATGCCATAGAAGTCCACAGGAATAAAAGTCAGATCATGAAGTTCCATAGACAGAGGTCTTCAGTGACAGTCAAGGCACCCAAAAGAAAAACAAACCTACATTAATGAAGATATGCTACTGGGAGTTGGGAGCAAAAATTAGGAAGGATTTAACTATTTCAATTTTTAGTTCTGTGGTCTGGTAAGAATACTCTATATATTTGTATTTTTACTTATATTGAGATTTATCAATGATGGTGAAGAATGACTGGAAGTTTCAGCCCAACATCTCTTATTTCCTTTGACCAATTTCAGATATCAATCAACAATTCAGGGTAATTCAAAATTAAGTCCTGAGTGGCATTCAGTGTTTAAATGGTGCATTGGACAATGCTGAGTCTCTGAAGTTTCTAGTTCCCATGGGGGGGGAAGCATTCACACATCTATCCTATTTAAATACTAATGCAAACCCTGTTCTTCATGCAAATATTGTCACATATTTCCTTATAAAATCCAAGAAATATATAAATGTATGACATAAACATATGCAAATTTTAAATATTGCCAAAAGAAACAAAATTCATAGAGTTGATATGAACAGTCTTGAAACAACTATTAAAATCACAGGAAAAAAACACTGACTTATAAAGATTAGGCTGATTTAAACCTTTAACTATTGAAAAGAAGAAAATATCATTCCAAATAATAATGCTTTGAATGTTAAAGCACATGAAATAACTCTGGAACAACTGATAAAATATAGTGTATTTTGAAAAACTGACTCTGTTCATGATGTTGCTACAAGAGTCTCAATTGAATTTAGAGTATCATGTGGTAGTGTTTTCATACTATTATATATATATATATATATATACACATATATCATACTACATATATGATACATACACACATCTTATACCATACTATTGTGTATACATATATATATATATATATATATATACACACACACAAGTATCATACTACTACAAATATACACGTAACACATACCCATTTATATACAATGCTTAAGTCATTCTGTTTAAGAATTAATACAAATTGTAACTGATTTTTAAAATGTAAGATAAAATTACTTTTATAATCAGTTTTATTTTTTAGGATAAAAATTCAGTCAAAACCTTTCTCTCAAAGCCTTTACTATGACATTTTGTCCTTATTTTAAAGAATTCACTTTTGTCTATATTTCATGGTAGATTATCTTGTACAAGAACCTCAGATGTATATACGCATGAATCCATGAGAAAAATTGTGATTATAACCCTGTTTTTAACCTTCATGATAGTGAGTTATATTTAATTACACATACAAGAGATTCTAAAGGATTCAGGAATGCTCAGCCAACAAGAGACTATCTAATATTCACCTTTCAGTAGTATACCGTAAAAATTTAAAATAGGAAAACACAAAGTTAAGCATCTCATATAAGAACAAAAATCCTTCAGTACTAAAAACTGTGAATTCCTAAAGCCTGATTTTCTGCTTTAATCTTCCTGAAAGCTGAAGATTGCCAAGAAACTAATAAAAGTACATGTCATTACCTTTCTTACACAAAATGCTAATCAATCTTAAGGTGCACTTTGGAGTTAGTGAGGAAGATATAGCAATCCCGGAAGTCGAACATGTCAACTTTAGACTATTAAAAAAATAACCATTCAAGCATACTTTTGGAAGTCATTGCACATATGTGAGTACTTAAGTTCATTTTATTCATGTTCAAGTTTGTGTCTAAGACTCCTGAGGCTTTCTGGGGAAGTAACCTTGGTGAAAAGAAAAGTGTGCTATTGGTGGTCATTTCTATGCCTGCTCTACTTTCGCTCCACCATTTGAAATTGGAATTTCAAATGGTGGAGCGAAAGATCTGTCTTGTACTGTTATTTTTCATATTAAAGTTGTTTCTTAGTAAATTGATACCTTGCTTTATCTGTATAGATTGCTTCATTTTGGAATCACATGTTTGAAGACTAGGCAGAGCCACACTCATCTCACAATCTAATATTATTTGTCCAAAAGCAACAAAGATAAAATGAGTTCAAATTGTTCTCAAACCTTTATCAGTTTAAGCCCACATTGTCAAGTTGTCACGTCTTTAGAGAACTCTTTGTTTTCTTTTAGACTGGATTTAAATACTTAATAATTCACCAGAATTCTCAAAGTGACTGAGAATTAATGATCATTTAAGACGGTTTGACTAGTACTGTGTTAAATACTTTGCAGACTACATATCTACAGGATAGAAACAGATAATCAACTGACTAAGGCATAAGGCAAGATGATTAATAGAAAAAAATCATATCTATGCTTTCTGTCTAGTGTAAGAATTCATTGTAAACACAGCCAATAACAATTTGATATACTCTTCTTTCCAAAGTAGCAGTAGAAACCAAAGAAAATATAAACTCAGAGAGGGACAGATAGACGTATGCATGGAAATGCCATTTTCTTAGTTTCTTTCAGGACCTTCACAATTTTGCAGGCAAAATACAGGTGAACAATTAAATTGTGTTACAATAACAACTAAAATCTATGATAGGCACTGAAACCATTGCTACTTAAAGGCATTTACAGGGTATATATATGAAGTAGAGCATATAAGGAAAGGAAATGCTTTTTAAAAATCAGCTCAAGTGGTTTAGGAAAAGCAGCCACAGAAATGTGGAATAAAGATCTGATGAGTAGACATAGGCTCCAACTATGTTTATTTTGTGATTTTCAGCTTTGGAATCAAATTCTAGGGTAAGAGAAACTGAAGTACTTTCAGTTGGATCATGGTCCCTTTTTCTGCAGCAATAGGGCAGGACCCTTGAGTAATAGCTGCTTTGAATCCTTTCCAATAGAATAGGTCATACAGAGCAAAATCACCTCACTCTTATCAGTAGTAGGAGGGATAGATACAAACCATTAAATGTCCATAACATACTTCAGTATAGAGTGAAGCAGGCAGGAAAAAAATAAGGAAAACATGGATAATTTAAAAGTATAGTCTAAACTGGAGCAGAAATATTCTCTTGGCACGAACAAGAAAGGGGAAAATAATTCCATTAACTACTTAGTGAGAACAAATTAGAAATTTATATTCAAACAATTCTGATTAACTTCATAAAGTCAGATTGTATAAGATTTTTTTATGGCATTTTTAAAATATTCTGGTCTGAGTATATATACCACTGGGTATCTACAATAAAAATGCTGATGCTCCACGCAGATAAATCAGGTAAGCAAGAACACTTACAACATCTTGCTGTGTCCTGACTTTTTCTGCCTGTTTGGGCTATCTGTGATTTGTTCAATTGTGATCACAGCAGCACTGTGACCTCAAGAAAGATGAAAGAGCTCTCGTATTACTGAACTAGTATCGGCAGAACTAGGGCACGAACCCTTACATTTTCTGTTTCCAAGTCCAATTGTTCCACTAAAAAAGAAAAAAAAAAGAAAGAAAAGAAAAAAAGAAAAAAAAGTACTCTTCTAGTACTTAGAAAGAAGAAATTCATGGCAAATACCAGTGAAGAAAATCCATTGGTAACACCCACTGGCAAACCACAGGAGAATCTAAAGGACATTCTTGATAACCAGAGTTGTAAACTCAAAGCAGAACAGCAGCACAGCCACTCTGTTTTTGCTATATGAATCCAACAGGAATATTATGTTAACTATATGTTAATCACACAGTTTGTGACACCTTCTAAGAAGACATTATGTCTTAAATAATATTGTTAGAAGGGTAGGTTGATCATATTAAATTGCTTTTCAAGTGTAAGGCTAATTTTAGTTTTCTACAAAACATGCTATTTTCCCTCTTGTAGTTAAAATGTCAAGATTTTTTTTTTCAGTACACTAAACAACACCATAGTTATTACCATTCCCACAGACCAACAATTTACTCCTAGTTGAGTCCTCTTATTCTGAACCATATTTCCCTCTTGACAACACCAGGAACCACAGTGTTGGAGAAGAACTTGAACTTTAGGGGCAGATGGGTAGATATATAGCCCAGTTCTGCCATTCATTCTTTCTATGACTCCAAGCATGTCACCTAACCTTACTAGGCCTTAGTTTCCTTATCTATAAAATGGGAACAATAAGAGCACAGGTGTGAGTAGTATGTATGTGTGTTTGTGTGCACGTGCATGTAACAAAATATTTCATGCTTAAAAATATTTGGTAGGGCTGGGGCTGTAGCTCAGTGGTAGAGTACTTGCCTCACATGTGTGAGGCCCTGGGTTCAATTCGTAGCACCACATAAAAAATAAATAATTAAAAATAAAGATTAAAAAATATTAAGTTGTATCTGAAACATATTTAGCATTTACAAAATGGTCACTATTATAAGTTGCTATTCGTGTCTCAGGAGTAATTATTTTCTTTATGAATCACAAATAATAGTCTGTGTTTTCACTGGTAGAATACTATTAGGGTCAAAGAAGATAATATATGCAAAACGCTAGTAAAATATAAAATATTAAAAGTAAGCAAAAATACTAACCCTTGACCTCACCTAAATTACCTTATCTTTAACCAAGACAAAAATGTTGTAGTAAGAGAAACAAAGAAGGAATACACACCAAAATGTTGTAAAGTGGGATTCTCTGAACTTGTTGTCTACTGAGTAAGATCTATCACCAAATCAGCTATAATCCATAAAATGAATCATATTATCTTCAAAATGAGATAAGAATAAGCTAATGCACCTATACCTTCAGCATTTGGGAGCAAATTCAGGTAAATTTTTGTTGTAGTTTGAATTTCTACTATTGGAAACCTAATCCCCAGTGTATCAATATAGACAGGTGGAGCCTAATGGGAGGTACATAGATTATGAAGATTTTTGCCTTCATGCATAAATTAATGGCATTATGAAAAGGGATTTCTGGACTGTGTGTTTTCTTTCACTCTTGCTCTGATATCTGTGATAACACAGCAAAAAGGCCTTCACCTGTTCCTGTCATCTTGACCCTGGATTTCTCAGTCCCTAGAACTGTAAGCCAAGAAATTTCTATTAATTATAAATTTCCAAGTCTGTGGCACTTTGTGAAGTTTGTGCAAACAGAGTAAGACAAGTCCCCTCCCCAAAATCTATGAAATGATCAAAAGTTAAATCATACATCTTTTTTAAAAAAGTCAAAATTTATAAGCATATACATGTGCTAAATACATTATATATTATAGTAGTGTAATACTACATATCATAATGATGTAAACAGACTGTCTTCTGAATTAAAATTATAATAAATATTTTGTTTCTCAAAACGAAACATGTTGTACAGTACAATAACAACATGCAATAAATATGTCATTTTGTCAGAGGTCTGTGATCTATCTGAAGAAAAGAAATCAATATGGAAAGATAGGAAGTAACTGGCATCAATCCAACATTAAACAGTACACTGTGACCATATTCCCAGTGTATGGGTGGATTTAAGAAAAAGCCCTTACATTGATGGAAAGAGCCCTTCACCATATCTCATTCTCTCTCTCTCTCTCTCTCTCTCTCTCTCTCTCTCTCTCTCTCTTAGTTGTTGATGGACATTTATTTATTTGCTTATTTATATGTGGTGCTAGAAATTGAATTCAGTGCCTTACATGTATGAGGCAAGTGCTCTTCTGCTGAGCTACAACTCTTTTAATTCTGCATGCACCTTCCGGAAGTGACCAGTGAGTTGCTTAGTCAACATTGCTTGAGTGACAAGTATGATTATTGGCATCATGATTTCTGTGTCATATGCACATGTAGGTTCATTATCAATGAATCTGTAAGAACTGAGTCACGTGATGTTTTATTATGACCTTAAAAAATGACTCACACCTATGAGAAGAAGCTGAGTTGATTCTTTCAGTATTTCATTCCTTGTAGCAGTATCTTTCTTATTTTACAGACTAAAGCTAAATCTCTTATTTCTAGATTAAAAAATTAAAGCCAACATAGAAAGATGACTGGTAACAGAACTAGAAATAAAGCAAAGTTCTTTCAGCCTTCTTCTTCCAAACTACACCACTGTATGAAATTCTTTGTGACATCACTGCAAGAAAGGATGAGAGGAACAGGATGGGGATGGGGGAGAAAGAACAGAAGGAAGGCAAGGGAAGGGAATCCTGCCCCTTTTCCATAATATCTTTCTAAAACAAAGAGAAAAAGCTAAAACTCGTGTAGTCAGAACACTCAAAATATTCTGCCCTCTTTGGCTTTTATATGGGCATTCTTTATAAAGAAATATATATTTTTATTTGTAGATAGACACAATACCTTTATTTTATTTTTTAATTTATTTTTATGTGGTGCTGAGGACCAAACCCAGTGCCTCACACACTTGAGGCAAGCGCTCTACCACTGAGCCATAACCGCAGTCCCTATATGGACATTCCTGAATGATTTTGTGCTAGAAAAATAGTTTTTCATCAGTAGTTTGCACCAACATCTATGTAAAAATTAACTTGAATAATTTATTTTTTGGAAATAAATCATTCAGAATATTGAGGTAAAGGTATTTATTTTTTTCAAATGTTTTGTAAACACAGCAAGATCTTTAAGAACATTCAGATAAAACAAAAACAACAAATTGTCTTTAAAATTAAAAAAAAGAGGATGGTGAATGTTAGGGAATATATCCTAATAGCTGTTTTCCACTCTGATTTTAGGCACTATGGTAGACCCCACAATCCTAGAATAACCTCCAATGGCCCACACCCTCATATAATCACCTCCCAGTGAGTGAGAATAGAATTGCCTCTCTATTTATACAATTAAATAAGGTTGAGATGTCATTCCCAGGATTACATGTAATATATGAATATTTATATATACACATAGATACATATAAATTGTTATAAATTGTAAATATAAATATGTTAGTTATAACATGGAAAGTGTGAAATAATGATCGCACTTTGTTGAAAGCCACTAAGTTTGTGGCAACTTCTTACATAGTAAATGAAAACTAAGATAATTGCTGTTTACCCTGGTAATTCCAATAAACTTTCCCTGAGTTGATAGGACAGGGCCAGCTACTCTCAAATTAAAGGTTTAGATTCATCACTGTCAGCTACTCAGTTTTGGGCAAGTTACTTAATTTTACGGAGCCTGTTTTCTCATGTATAGAAATAGTTAAACTAACAAAGACTTTATAGGCTTGGTGTCAGAAATAATAATGAAAATGCACAGTACAAAGTAGGCGTTCAGTAGGCAGTATTTCATTAAATAGTTTATATTTGACCTATTTCTTTGTACCATGAGATCCAGAACATTCTTCACAGCTTTATTTTAAAGAAAATACTGTTGTCCTTTCGACCTGGTAGTGGGTGACCACAGAGGTGGACTGTCTATGACATTCTATCACTCAGGACAAGGGTTTCACTGGCAGGAGGCAGTTTGAGTCAAGGTAAGATTTGTGCTACTAAAAAGAGCAATTCTAAGTAAGCTACATAGATTCAAATGTGCATTATGAGTTCAATCGCATCTATCTATAACTCAAAAAACAACTGGTCACAAAGGAAATAAAAAGGAAATCATGTACACAGTAAATATCTTTTTCCACGAGTAAGAATAAAATTGCAATTACTTAAAGGCTTAACGTTCTTAGTTTAGTCAGGTAAAATCGCTTAGCAGATCTCAGCACTAATTATAGTAATTTAGCTCTCTCTCATATAAGTAGGTTTCTGGGGAACTTTAATCAAAGGAGAGTGAAGCTGTACAAATACTTTGATTTTACTGTTTGTATCTTTTTTTTCAATTTTTCATATCTGTTTCCATTTGCTTTATTTCAAGAAGGGCTAGGTTTTTAACCACTGGAGTGAGCACTCATTATCAGTGTAAGTCAAAAGAGGATTACTCTACAGTAATGAATGTCATAAAAAACAGGCTCTTCCCTGGAGAAAATTTCTCTATATGGGACTAATAAAAATCACAATTTTTCACTAGCTGGAATTGTACAGTACAGAGGGTAGGGTGGTGCAAATATCGAAGTTCTGAATTAGGGTGGGAAAAATCCTTTTTTAATAGCTACATAGGGGAATTGGAAGTAAGAGTTTAATATACTGCAATTTCAGCCAATGTATATATTTGTTCTTACTGTTTAGGATTGATAACGTACAATAACATGCCACATCATATTATTAGAGGACAGAACCTTCTACTTTTATCTCACTAGTTTTCTGCTCTAAATACATACTGAACACTTCTACCAAGGGAAATAGTCTCTGGGGGTGGAGAAGTTATGAGCTCCATCCATTGTTTCCTTTGTGCACCCTTAGTAATTCTGAAAGCTACACAGCCAGAAAGAATACAATATCCATATGCTTAATTTTAAATCAGACAAAACATTGTTGGGCTTTGCCAACAGCTCATGAACTAACACCCAGTGTAAATATTAACATTCCAAATCTTTAGGCCCTCAGACCCACTGTGAAAACAATAAAAATATTCTTAGTTGCTCCTCTTTGTGAGACTTACTGAGGGTCAAATATTTTGCATATTCTCACTGAAAAATTATCAACCAAGTATTAATTTGCATCTGTTCTTAAGGATAATGAAATTTGTGACTATGAAGAATTCTTCATGTCAATGGATTTAATGATATATTCATGTTAGTGAATAAATTTGAGTTCTCATTTCTGGTTCTGTTTTCATAATCATAAATGACAAAGCCACACATACCTATGTACTTCATAATTAAAACCCACAGAACAAAACCTGCAAGAATAGATTTTATAAGCACAATAGATATCACTGTCTATATGAGGATGTTTAGAATCAAACTGAGAATATATTTATCTTTCAGAGCTTGGAAAAATATTAACCACTTACAATTAATACTAAAAATAAAGTGATCAGATATGAATAAGAATGTATGCAAAAATAAGTTAATGTATATGGTACATGTTTACCAAGAAGAAGATTCAAAGTCTGTTTTGTTTCATCATAGAACATTCATCATAATAAATTCAGTGAATATTGGACAACAATTGATAATGCTTTTTAGAGTGAGTCTTATTTTCAGTAGATATCTTGGATTTCTTTCAAATATGTCTCATATCATTTTCCAAAATTATCAATAAAAAATAAGATGTATTGAGAGTTCATAAAAACAAAAAGGGGGGGGCGGATAATATGGAAACCTTTGTTTACATTAAGGGGTTTCTACAAAAAAGCTTGTATCTTTTTTTTTGTTGTTAGCCATCTCTACACTTCCTACAATGTCCACCAACATTAATCTACTCTGAGGGCCCTGCTTTACAGTCTCATTGCTCTTCCAACAATAACTCTGGAACAACCACACAATTCTATTTGTGAGTCTGAATATATGCCATGCTTGTTTGCCCCCGGCCTATGTCCCTACCTTTCCACAGCCTGGAATTTTTCCAAGTACCCCTCTTTCTGGCCTTTATATATGCTATACTCATTGTTCTAAACATAGCTGAAATGGTATTTCCACTCTGAAGTATACAGTCATCACAAGTAAGAATTAACCACACCCTCCTTGAGGCTCCCCAGCATAGTGTTTATAGTTGACTTTTGACACCTGTCATTCCATGCATTTTGTTATGGTACTTTTGGAACACATTTTTCTTCCCCACTAGATTGTAAAATCATTTAGGTCAGGGGAGATAGCACCTTAGAAAATATTGGCTGAATATTAATTTAATTCCAAATGTTCTGCATTAATGGATAGAAAAAATAAAAATACTTACTGTTAAATTATATCCTTCCCCAACTTTAAAATTAGTCCCAGTGGTAAATGAACTCCGACATACTTACATGAACATGGTTGCTTAATAAATGTTTTCTGACAAGCTTTCCTTTTCTTAGAAATTGCCTACAAGAGGCACAAAAGCTCTAGAAACAAATTTGTTTTTCTTTCTTGGAGTCTAGATATAAATCCACTTTTATAACCTTGTGTAAACCAGTGGTTATGGGCTTCTTTGGCAGATAAGGATGTCCTTCCAACTTAAAGAATATCAGGAATCTCTACCCCACTATTCTGATTGCTGCTGTGCCCCAGAACTTAGAACTAATACACAAGTCATTGCTCTTCCTCTAGATCATTCTGCTGGTGTTCTTCAACATTTCTTGGACTTCATTGAAAACTGGAATTAATCAACACTGCCACTTGTTCACTGTCCTTTTCATCCATTTATACAGAAACTGAGTCTCATACTACTCTTCTTCCTCTAAAGCCCCATATTCTTTCACATCCCTCTTCTTTCAGCTTGGATTCTATGAGTCAGCATTATATTTCTCTCTTACAAACACTCTGTTTGTTTTATAAGCCAGGCAAAACCTCAACCCTCATTAAAATCAAATTTCCTCTTGTTCTCCTCCTGCTGCCTGAGAAGGAGAAAGTGGCTACAGAAACACTCCCTGGGGTGCTAAACTCCTCCATTTTAAACCTATGACCGTGAATCACTAGTAGAGCTATAGTGCCAAACTGAGCCATCCTGCTCTGTTATTCCTAACACATATCTGGCTTCATATTTCACTGATATTTTACATTTGCTCTTTGCCAAATTTACCAAATAATTTCCATCTTTAACCATACCTACCTCCTTTACCCTGGAAGAGCCTTCTGTGCACCTGTCTATAGCCTATGGTACAAGAAAAGTTGGGCACAGAAAGTCTTGGGAATTTGTCAGCGTGCAGATTTTTAGCTTTTGAATTCAGTCATTGTGATGCTTATAAATTCTCAAAAGAGATATTTATTAATTTGGTGGCAAAATGATTGACAACCTTAGAAGAACAAGTAGTTCTATGAGTATGGGTTCAAAGCATGACACCATCTTTTACTAGTTGCCTGACCTTTGTCTTAGTATCTGTATTTTCAAGGCTCATGTTTGTTCATCAGTAGAATGGAATAATGACACTTGTGTTACAAATAATGATGAGACTTATTGAACATTTAGTAATTGCCTAAAAAGCTTAAAATACTTGTCCTCCATTTACATAGAAACTTAGTCTCATACTGCTTTGCATTTTCCCTGGAGAAAAACATATGGAAGAAATTCTGTAAGTATGAGCTACTCCATCAGAAAAAAAAGATAAAATAAACAGAAATATTTATTAAAAGACATATATTTCATTTCATTTTGAATTTTTTTATTTCATTTCATTTACTGAAAATTACTCTCTTAATCCCAATCTGAGACATGTTTATAAACTATAAATCATTTTTTAACTGATATAGAAAAATGTAAAAGTTATACATATTCATAGGGTAACTTGTTATTTTTTTACATGTATATGTTGTATAATTTAAAAATCAGGTTAAATGTATCTTTCTCCTCAAAGGTTTATCATTTCTTTATGGTGAAAACATTCAAACTTCTTTGTTATTCAAATTAATTCATTTTGATAGGATAACATAGGTAAGGATTAGTGTACTCAGTGCCTCATTATACACAAAATGGAACTTTGCCTTGTATCATGCATCATTGTTCTACCTGCTATTAACAACTCACAACAGTGTGTGTCTAGTGTTTATTTAATTTTTCTTGCCAAACTATATAATTAGGTGTCTGGCAAAGTAGCCTCTTCCTACCTTTCCAGCACATAATTACCATGAGTAAGTTTTTCAAATCATGGAAAAGATAAAAGATGCACACAAAGGCACCCCCCAGTGACACTTGAAAAGTTAGCCACTTAGAAATGTTGACAATGAGGAGATTTGGAAACCATCTTTTAAACCCTGATGTCTAATGTTACCATATTGTGACAGGCAACTTTAAAAGAGAGAATAAATCTTCCAAACTACTTCTATCTGCAAGTTACAGATTTATTTCTTTCTCAAATTACAGCCTTCACTCTTACTTAATTTTCATTGTCCTAATAATTCATCACAGTAGGCTTCATTTCAATGTGACAGCAAAAAAAAATGGAACCTTTGCTGGTGCTCAACATATTCATATTTGAGGAAAGAATTTATTCTGAATATGTTAATAAAATGCAAGCACAGATTGCTAGAGAATGTTACAATACAGCTATATATAGATAATCAAAGAAGACTGCTTTAGATAAAATTCTATATTATTTGTGGTTAGTATTTAATTTTTCAATTCCAGATAATTTACCATTACTAAAATAACTGTGATTGAAGCTGACCTCGATGTCTCTCTATCTCTTGTAAGTTCACAAATAAATATATAACTGAAAATACCAAATACTTACAATCCTAGTGATAGAAGCTGAAAGTTAATGGATAATTACAGTAAATAAAACTGCTTAAAAAGAAACTAACCACATCCAATCTGTCTTAGAACATACTGTTAAATGAAGGAGTGAACACTAGGAAATAAAATTGGGGACACTGATTTAAATTCCGCTTTCATTGATAGGACTTCTTCTGTATGAAAAAAAATTAAAGTCAAGAAGGAAAGGGACAAACAGAAAACCAACATGTAACTTTCTTTGACATCTGTCAGACCCTCTATAAATGCAGACATGCCCCCCAAATGAACTTTGTTATACTAGAGTGGAGATACCTCTAAAATCACCCTAACAACTGTGCATTTCTTATTTTAATTGGTGACAATTATAAATTTCACATATGAATGTTGGTTTCTATTTGTCTAATGCATAGGTAGCAAATTCAAATAATTCCAGTTGCTAGACAGAAAATATAAATATAGAATTCACAACAGGGGGCACTGTTATGAATGGGAAAGTGCCACATTCTTTTGTGAAAGTATTCAAATTGTAAAATATATTAAACACACCAATGTATAAATGTACTCAGTCACCAAGTTTTTGTTCTCTGATTTATATTATTTAGTTTTATTTGCTTGTATAAACTTAAAGACTGTATACCGCATTCAGGAGCCATTGTGACTTGCAAAGAGCATGAAAGGTCAACTCTGGTAGTCAGGATTTTCTACCAGGCATTTCTTGTGGCTGCATAAGTCTTAAGGTTCATAAACAAAGGGAGACTTGCCAAATGGTAATGAAAACAGAGTAATAAAAACATAACACTCCTTAACTAAATAGAAAGATGGCTTCTCATGTTAGCCTCTGAATAATAGGTCTGGCACACAATTTTTCAAAATTATTCCTGATTCTCAGTAGAGTATGACTTTGACCCCTAGAAATTCTAGAAGTTTATGACCTGTTTAGGAACGAAGCTCCATGAAAACTTCCAAATGTTTCAAAATTACTGAGCAAATCCTTCTTTGTCCCATTTTAGATAAACACAAGGCACCACATAATGGACAGATAAATATTAAAATTACTACTTAAACAGGGAACACTAGTTGAGACAGACCTGCTTTACCATTTCTAGCTGCAAGTAAAATTTATGACTTCCTTCATGTTAAAGTAATCTCTCAGCATAATGTCAACTCATAGACATCCAAGTTCTTGTCCAGGATTTTGAAATCCATCTTAACTTGTTCATTGGTTTGTGAAAGTTTTTTTTTTTTTTAATTGTGCTTGTTCATAAATCATCAACCAGCTGGAGAAAAGCCATAGGTCTTCACATAACAAATTATGTTCTCATTACTGGTAAAATAAGTTTAACAAAGGGATTGCTTCAGATGGATTCCAATATGACAAACTGAATTTTAACAGTAATTCTTGTTAGGATTGATTTCATCTCTCTGTGCTTTATTATAAGGTAAATGGATGCCTGATTTACCCCTGTGAGCCTTCATGCTCGATGGTTACTCACAAAGATTTGACCATTATAGGATTGTTCCCTAGCTCTCTAGAAGGGAAAATTGCACCCAAAACATTTCTTCCTTAAAGTGTAAACTTTGCAAATAAACACAAACACACACACACACACACACACACACACACACACACACACACACCCTTTGTGTTTACTATGAAGATGAGCAGAAATTAACATATTTGTGTTCAATAGATTGCTTCTTCATTTTTGGCCAGTTCAATATAATATAAAATGAAATGGAATAGAGTTAATTTTTTTAAATGTATGCTGTAAGAGTTTGGACAAGCACTAATGATGCACACATTTCTCTCCAACAGGAAAGAAAAAAACATCCAGAAAACCTGAATCTAAATATGAAAACAAGGTAAAGAAATAGAATTTTACTGTTATTCAAATGATTCAATTAGGACTGTGTAAATTCATCTCACAAAAAGCATTTTAAGAGAAGTAAGATGAAGTCAGTAAAGCATTTCCGTTTTCACTGCTCTGTCCCTTTGCAACAAAGATGAGTGAGAAGGAGTTCTGAGAGCTCACTGCTTCACTTTCACTTGCTCCCATCCATACCATTCTGTCTCTGCTAGGCAGACTGTAAGGCCAAGATGGTTGGGCAGTTTATTAAGCTAGTTCTTCATTAAAGCACATAGGTAAAATTTTATAGTCTAACATTTTTTAAAATGAGGACCTCCCTTATGTCATACTGAATTCTGTTTCTTAACCTTGATCTCTTTTTAAACCATTCTTTTGTGTTACTTTGACTCTTCTTATTGTTCTGTTATTTTTTTTGTTTGTTTTATTATTGTTTAAATTATCAATTGTTTAGAAGGTGATTATGAGGAATAAATGAAAAGAGTTTTAAAGAAAGTAATCAAATTGAAAGGAAAACCATTTAAAATTTGTCCACAGTTAAATCAAGTCAGAGATTCAATAAATACTTTACACACCAAAATGATTGGTATAGATTTTTAAGTTTGGGTATAAAAATATAACATGAGCTATTTTAACCTCTTTCCCCTCTTTTCATTCCAAGCTTCTCACACATTCCTCTGTATTATGCCCTATTGGCTTAATTTCCAAAGCTCCTTAAGAGGAACATTCAGGTCATTCAAACTTCTAGAATGTTACATTTTACCTTGGCTCTCAATAATCTGTTTCAGTCAACCAAGAGTATGCATTGGACAATGCCTCACTTGTATTTACAACATTTCTCCATAAAGGCCTAATTAATAGCCTCACAAACTATTCAAAAGCAAATTCTAAATGCCCATTAGGTTAAAAAGCACTATTCATAGCTGCACATTAAGACAAGGAAGGATACAGTGTCAGATATCTGCTGAAAATTTATTAGGAATTTTGAAAAGGAAATTATGCTCTTATAAACCAAACGTGCAAGTCATTGTTATATGCAAATCAAAGAAAAATCCATATATGTTTTAAACTGTATCCTGGAGAAAAACTGTGGTTTCTTGAATGGGTCAAGTGGAAGTAGCTAAAGAAGCAAGTTGGAAATGAGAAGTGATAGCTATTTTGCATACAAATTTATTTAATACATATTAGTCAGCTTTTTTATCCCTGCGACCAAAACACTTGACAGCAACAATTAGAGGAGTAAAAGTTTATTTGGGGTCTCACAATTTCAGAGATCTCAGTACGCAGACAACTGGCCCCACTTCTCTGGGCCCAAGGTGAGGCAGAACATCATGGCAGAGGAAAGCAGCTCAGGGCATGGTACCAGGAAGCAGAGGGAGACAAACTACCACAGACAAAATATAAACCCCTCAAGGATCCACTCCTCCAGGCACAAACTACCTGCCTACAGTGACCACCCAGTTGATCCCTATCAGAGGATTTATGCAAAGGCTCTTAAAACCCGATCATTTCATTTCTATCTTTCTTGCATTGTCTCACACATGAGCTTTGGAGGGACACTTTATATTTAAACAATAAAAAATATTTAGGTTGTATACAAGATATGAAGAACATAAATATTGAAAACCACATGAAATAAGCAGCTTAAATCAAAGAATATTTAATTACTCACAGTTTCTGTGGGTCAGGAATTATACTGATATAAATACATAATCGAATAAATAAAATGGAGGATAGAGAAAAAGCATTTGTTGAGAATAATTTCAAATGATTCACAGACCTCTCCCTTTCTTAGAAGGAAGTTTCATTTCCGAAATATGGACTATACCTAATGAATTCCTTCCAAAGGGTAAAGTATGGAAAGGAGGAAAAAAACAACAATTTTATAGTGAAGAAACAAGAGATGGGACCTTACCTGTTAGATGTTGTCAAGATCAGCATCAATAATAAAAAGTCATGTTGATAGCTTTTGACCCATAATATTTTTTGATGAAATGATACTTTTTCCCTCCTTAGAATACAAGAATACACAACACTAGTCTAATCATAAGACGAAGAAGAAACAGGGACCAATCTCAAATTGAGGGACATCTTTTCATGTATCTACCCACTACTTCTCAACACTTTCAAGGTTGTCAGAGAAGAAGAGGAGAAGGCAGAGGGAGGAGGAGGAGGAGGAGGAGGAGGAGGAGGAGGAGGAGACAAACAAAAAACTCTGAGAAATTGTTACAGCTGTTTCAGCTTTAGTGACTAATTATATATCAACATTTGTTCATCAATTGTGACAAATTTTGGGTGTTAGTAATACAATACACTAATGTGGGCATATAGGAACTCTAAAATAATTTTACAGTTTCTTTGTAAATTGTTTTTAAAGTGTTTATTTTAAAATATTAATTATCATTGCTTTAAAGTAGCTAATATAAATACAGGCCAACTAAAAAGAAATGTTCTTTGGTTTCCCAGACAAAACTAGCCCAGTTATGATTACAATGGAAGACAAAATTCTCCAGTACATCTGATATACTATTTAAACTTATTAACAGAGGTGCTCATCAACTGGTATCATGCCAGGCCACTTTTTTATTCCTATAGACATTGAGTTACTTCTATGAGTTACTTCTATGTCATATACTTAAGGATTAAAATATAAAAAATTAGTTATAATTCTGCATCTTCCCAAGCTATGATTGATATCAATTAAGAGAAAGGAAATATACACTGTAATACATTTAAGGTGATTACATCATATCTTTATGTTTTCTCTTGAGTTTTTCTGGCCATTCTCTATCCATAGCCATTTGCTTAAGGTGTCATAAACAAGGGAAGCCCTCGTGTACAAATGAGAAGAAAAAAAAAAACTACACTATATTTGTAAGCCTATTTCCTTTCCCATCATTTGTTTTCCTAAATGAAATTTAATAACAAATTTAGTGACAGGATTTGTCTTGTAAAAGGAAGAAGAAATTTGTGCAATTAAAACAGATTTTAGTGCAATTTGGGTAACTTGGAAAGGATGTTGCAACTTTATTTTCTGTAAATTACTGCAGTTTATTCTCTAGTAGTTTTATGCTTTCCTTTTGAGTTCTAAAAAAATTATAATTTATTTTTTGGTCTCTGTAATGGAAATTAGATGCTAGCACTACAAAATGAATTGATTGATATTGACTATAGCTTCATAACAAATTACCCTTAAATTTAGCAGCTTAAATCAAAGAATATTTAATTATCTCACAAGTTTCTGTGGGTCAAGAATTCAGAAATAGTACAGTTGGGTGGTTCTGGCTCAAGTTCTCTCAAGAGGCTATAATCAAGTTGTCAACTAGGCCTCATCCCATCTTGAGATCTAACTGGGAGCAATCTATTTTCAAGCTCACTCATGTGGCCATTGGCAGGATTCATCACTTCCAAGTTACTCATGTAAGATTCTCCATAGAGCCACTTCACAATATGGCAGCTGGCTTCCCTATATTTAAGAGTGAAGTGTGTGTGTGTGTGTGTGTGTGTGTGTGTGTGTGTGTGTGTGTGAGAGAGAGAGAGAGAGAGAGAGAGACAGAGAGAGACAGAGAGAGACAGAGAGAGAGACAGAGAGATACACACAGAAATAGAGACAGAGACAGAACACTAGTGACAGAGCCCATAGTTTTATATATCTTCATCTTGAAGTAACAACCATCATTCATGCAGCATTCTCTGATAGAATCAGGCAAGTACTCTCAATTCACACACAAGAGAAGAGAATTATAGGGCAAGAGGACCAGGATTTAGCAACCATTGAGTATCATCTTCAAGGCTGCCTACCATAACTGACAGCTGATATCTTTCTCATTCTTCTGAAAGCATTATAAAAGTAGTAAGGAGATCACAAATAAAGTAGAACTGAAGGAAACACTGCAAGTTTCATTTTTCCATAAAATTGGGAGACACATAAAAATCTATATTTTCCAGAATAACTGAAAACAGATACCAAAATTAGCTATGATCTTCCAAGGAGAGGAAGTAGAGAGATGCAAAGACAATGTTAGAGAATATAAAGATCATAGCAACAATTAGGACAACCATACAAACTATTATTCAAATCTGCAAATTTAATGTAACTTCACATATTATAGAAAATTCAATTTTAAAGTGCATAAGAAGCCACTATTGGGCTGGGGTTGTGGCTCAGTGATGGAGCACTTGCTTAGCACACAGGAGGCACTGGGTTCAATCCCCAGCACCACATAAAAAAACTAAATAAACAAAATAAAGGTATTGTGAATATCTGCAACTAAAAAATATTTTTTTAAAAAAGAAGCCACTATTAATTTTGCATATTGGCAAATTATTAAGTTTGAAAACCAAGATGTTCTTATATCATTGAGAGTCAAATTGGCACAACCCCTATAGAGTGTAATTTGTGAATATCTATCAAAATTTATATATATAATATATAATTTGGAATATATAAATAATATTATATATATATGTATATATAGTCCAATACTGTATTTCCACCACTGGGGATTTATATTTTAAACATGTCATGTTATTTATTTTGCCATTATCTGTAACAGTAAAAGTCTGGAAATAACATCAACATCCATCAATGGATAGCTGGTTAATCAAAGAGACTAAAAATGAAATCCTATGAAATTATTATATAAGAAAAAAAATAGACCAAAGGTTTTATGAAACAAGATCTTCAAGATACTTTAAGTAAAAGAGCAAGGTACAGATCCGTATTAATGGCATGGCATGTTTGTGTGAAAATTGGAAATATATTATTTTTCTATCATTGATATAAACATTGTAACAAAGTTTAGCTGTTTAACACTATATACATTGATTATCTTACAGTGTTGCAGGTCAAATCTAGCACATGTCTCACTAAGCTAAAATTAAGATATAGAAAGGTCTCCATTCCTTTCTGGAGACTCTAGAGGAGGAACATCCTTTTTTTTTTTTTTTTACTCATCCAGATTGTTGGCAAATTCAGTTTCTTGCATTCCTATGACTCTTTACTTGCTAGCTATCAGCTTGGAGATGTTCCTGCTCCTAGAGGCTGTTAGATTTCTGAGCTAGTAGCCCACTTTTTCCATATTCAGAAACAGCATTTTGTCACATCTCTGCCACATCTGTCTCTCAGCTAACTCTCTTTCCTTAGATGAACCTCCCTGGCTGACTGAGTTGACTTTGCTTTTAAGGTCCCATGTAATTACATTGGATCCCCAAATAATTCATCATGATCTCCTCTTTGACAACTTGTGTCCTGAATTCCATTTCCAGTGTCTCTTTGTCTATTTGGTATAATAAAATCACAGGATCTAGGGAATAGAATATGGACATCTCTCAGGGAAATATATTCAAATATTTGTATTTGTTTGTTACACACACAAAAATACTCCTGAAAGACACTTAGGCAACTAAGAGCAGCAACTAACCCCTTACCTGTGAGGTGTTGCTAAGAACTGGGAAAATGGGATGAACAAAAGATAAATGTGGTGGGCAACTTATGCTACATATCATTCAATGTATTATTAGAGTCATATGAACCTATTAAAATTTAAAGAAAGTAAATGAACCCTTAATAAAATGTTGAAACTATGGAAGCATACACTTATTAAAGTGTTTTCAGTCCCGTTCCTAAGTCTATGTAATCAAATTTTCATTTCAGAGTCCTGATTCTGAGTGTTCTGATATATAGTTTGCTTTAGAAATACTGCTAGGAATCTCAAGAATGATATGAGATTCTTCCTTTCTATCCATGTCACAGAGACAGCCTTTCTCTTTTTACACAAGTACATCTTAATTTTCCTTTTAAATTGATTTTTTTTATTTTATTCAAAATGGTTTTCCTTTTTTAAAAATTTCACAGGTCTATTTTCTTTGATTATCTAGAAAATATTCTGCTACTAAACTTTGCTAGGGAATTTAATTTACTGACCTCTGAAATTCAGGTAAAATATGAACTGTCTTGAGGATTAATACTCATTTTATAATTTGCCTTTGATCTGAAGGTCTTTAAATTCATTTCCTTTTCAACATTACATTGTGATTTAGATTCCACTTGATTGCTATATCCATAACCAGCTGGGTTCAAACATTTTAGTTGCTATAAAACTATTACTGAAACATACTGAAGCCTATTGTACAGGGAAGTATTTTAAAATGCACTTTCTTCTTCAAAAAGCCCAAATTTGCCATAATTTGATTCTTATAATCTTTCTAGTGACCAATTCCATCATCCTTCAGTTTGATCAATTCCTCACATTAAAAAATATGTGAAAATGCCACTGTCAGCCCTTCCATTTATCAAGTAAGCTTTCCAGATAGACTGGAGGCTGGGATGGCAATAAGATCCACGAAGCTGAAGCTTGTACTTGCATAAATCATTATGGTTTGCCATTCAACATAAGTGGATCATATTTACTATAAATTTGAGGAATTTTTTAAAAAAATACTATCAAACTGAGAGTGGAATATTTTTATCTTACCTTTAAGCTGCCATTCCTAAAATACTGACAAATACTGCAGTATCTTAAAGCTCTGAAGAACACCTAGCAAAAGATCCACTAACTAAATGGCAACCAACCAACCAACACACACACACACACACACACACACACACACACACACACACTCACTCACGTATACTGAGTAGAAACTGAAACTGTGCCTAATGGAGCTTTTAACAAAGTTATCAGTTTTGTATTTAAGGCACTAAAAACAAAACACAGACAACACTATGCATACATTCAAAGACTGTTACACAACACACTTGAAAATGTTATATTTACATGGCAACCAGCTTATTATATTTACATGAACATCTGGTGCAGGTTCACTAAAATCTTAAAAACAGATGGACATGAAGAAAGAAGTAGTAATTAACAAAGCTATATGTTGATTAAATCAGCATGTGGTTAATTTTAATGATTGCTGATCTTTATTAAGGATGGTGAGACTTTTCAAAATCAGATCTCTTTCACTGGCATGTCATTGACCAAGAAGGCCGGTGATAAGTACTCCGGGTAATAACATACTATTTTGGTAGTTAGAACAGCACCCTGACTGCACACGGCATATTCAGAGAAGTAAAATTCAAAAAGTATGATTATATTGCCTCTGAATCCTTCCAGTTATTATATCTGCACAGAGAAGCTGAGCAACAACATTATTATCTCTTGAGAATAATCACATACGGAGATGTAGATTATTTGAATATTGTTTCCATGTTGGATTCATTTCAGTCAACTCAGTGCCTCCTGCTGCCCTTCATCCCTCTGAAGTCACATTGTGTACTTCTCTGAGCTCTCCAAATAGGCACCCTCTGGTTGCCAAGCAACCACAGATTTTCTAAAAGTGCCAGTGCCATGTGTACTTAAACTCCACTTGGCCTTTTTTTCTTTAACTTTTCAAAGTTTAGAAAAATCACATATGCCTGACAGGTAAAGCTATGTATGTCTTAAGAGAGGGTATAGTGAGCTCAGAAAGCACTAGAAGAGCAGAACCCCTTTTGTGATACTCTGTGCATATATATTCCTTTTAAAAAATGCTTTACAAATGTATCATGTCACACACAGATTCATCAAATAACTGGAAATAACATTGTCTTTTTTTTTCCCCCCTCAAATAGCAGATTTTATATCTGAGCAGATAACTGTGGCTGTGGTTTTCTGTCTAACATCTAGAGCTTCCGTATGAATTCACAGAACCAACTTACAAACAGCCAGAGAGGGTCCCCTTCTCTAGCTGGAGTCTGTCTATGCTGAGTGGTTTTGATTTCCAGAGATAGGTATTGAAAACAAGCTTACTAGCTGCTTTTAGCACCAATTCACCAAGATGGAGTACATTTTATAGAACAGATTAGTGATGTCTACATCAGAAAACAAGACTTGTAGAAGGCTTAGAAAAAAAGATTGACTTTTTCAATATTCAAGAAACTATATAGATTCTTATATGATGATCTGATGACATTAGTGAGAGGTGGTGAGATCTACAGGAGGTGGAGCCTAGACCAAGGGAGTAGGTTCTTATGGGTGTGCCCTTGGGAACTGTATCTAGCCCTCATTCCTTTCCCGCCATCTCCTTTTTGGCTGCTGTGAGATAAGCAGCTTTGTTCTGTTATGCCCTTCTGCCATCATGTGCAACACCAGTATTGAGAGCCACAGCCAGTCCGGATGGCGCCTAGCATTTTGCCAGAGGAGTGGTTGAGAGGTGATGCCAGTGAGCCATTAAGATGATGATAATTAAGTTAAGCTGTGTATAATTGCAGTGACTGGATGATGCTGGATTGAAACAGGCTGTGTATTCAGTAGACCCCTGCTGTCTGGCAACAGGGAGGCTCCTGCTGCCTTGGGAGCCCGCTACTTTGGAGTTCTCCCATGGAGTTCCTTGTTGAGTTCTCAGGGAGTTCCTGGAGAGTTCTCGAGGAGCCCGGTGGACAGTGAGAGAATTTCCAGGAAGCACACATGGAGTGCGGGTGAGAGTTCGGGCAATAAAGTAGTTCCTGTTTGAACCTACAAGTGCCTCCTGGCGGCTCGGTTATTTTGTGCCCAGCCAGACTGCAGCACACCAGAAACAATGGAGTCAGACAACCATGCACTACAATCTCTAAAATCATAAACCAAAATTAATCCTTATTTCTTTAAGTAGTTTTTCTCTGATGTTATAATTTGGATGTGAGGTGTTTCCCAAAAATCTCATGTATGAGACAACATAAGAAGGGTTAGAGGAGAAATGATTGGGTAATGAGAGTTTTAAAGCGCTCAGTGAACTAATCCTATGATGGGATTAATTGAATGGAAACTGAAGGTGGGTAGGGTGTGGCTGGAGGAGGTAGGTCATTGGGTGTGTGCCCCTGGGATATATATTTTGTATATGGTAAGTGGAGTATCTCTCTGCTTGCTAAATATAATGTGAGCTGCTTCTCTCCACCACACTCTTTGGCCATTTTATTCTGCTCCAAGGAATGGAGCCTGTGTCCATGGACTTAAACCTCTGAAAACCATGAGCTCCCAAGTAAACATTTTCTCTTCTACAATTGTACTGGTCAGGTGTTTTAGTCATGGCAGTGAAAAAGTTGATATCAGAATATCTGATATTTTGTCACAGAGCCAAATAGTGACTAACACTAAACTTTATAAATGTATTTTGTTAACATCAGTGACTGGTTCTGTGTCATCTACCTGCAAATTTTATACTTGTTTGTAACTTTAAATTTATTTCATTGCTCAAAGAATAATACTTAAATTAAAAATCACTAATTCTCAGTTCAAAATTAGTGATTAGTTCAGATTTCATTTTAAATTTACTTTCATTTTTTCTGTCATGAAGAAAGGCTTTTATGCCTAAATAATTCTAGAGAATATGTCATTCCTTTATTCCTTCATGAAAATAATTTTGATATCCTTGTCTTTCATCAGTTAAACTTGAAGAGTAGTTTCCAGAAATAGTATGAACTAAAATATAAGAAATGTTTCCTGGTAAAGACACATACACACACACACACACACACACACACACACACACAATGTATTAAACCTTAAGAAAATTTGAAATATATTTGTACAAATTCATTTCACACAAAACATTTTCTTTGGCAAAATTAAATTACATTAAAACAATTAATAACAAATACAAAATTATAAAATTTAGAAAATAAATTTTAATAACTTCCAAGCCATTAAACAAATCATAATGAAATAAAAATACTTAGAACATTTTATATTTATATATAAATTATATGTATATAATTTTTTTTTAAATTTTTTTCCCCTCCCTCTTTGGTACTAGGAATTGAACCCAGGGGCACTTAACCACTGAGCCATATTCCTAGCCCTTTTTATTTATTTTGAGACAGTTCTCACTAAATTGCTTGGGGCCTCAGTAAATGACTGAGGCTGTCTTTGGACTGGTGATCCTCTTATCAGCCTCCTGAATTCTTGGGATTACAGGCATGTGCAATCACACCTGGCAGAACCCAGTAATAATTTAATATTAAAATTTAAGCATCCAAATCATTATTTCTCACAAGAGAATTTAAAACCCTTTAATGTTTATAATAGAAGGAGAAAAGGGGCTAAAAATAATGAGATAAGACCTTAAGAAATTAGAAGGTAAAGACTAAAATATTCTAAAGAAGAAAAAAAATTACTAAAAGAACAGAAAATAATAAAATTGGAAGTACAGCTACACTAAATATAATGAAAAAGCCATAATATGGGGTACATATGTGATATGTTTATGTTTTATTTCAAGTTTGCAATGAGTTTGGCTATGTACTACAACAAATATAAACAGATTTGGGAGAGTAAAATTGAAACTTGAGGAAATAAAAATAACCTAGGAAACTATATAGTTCTCAAAACCAAATCAAGAAGAAATTAAATAGATTTATAAAGATTAAGGAATTTGATGCATCCATTAAAAATTTACTGCAGCTAAATAGTTTTGACATGAAATTTCTACTCAGCATTCAAGAAATTGACAATTCTGATCTATAGAAATTGCTCCAAATGGTAGAAGGAAAAAAAAAGATGTATATCTCTCTCATTGTTATAGCTATCATAATCTTGTTACATATTCTGAGGATATATCAAAGGAAAAATTTATAAACCAATTGCATTTGTGCATATATAGATATCAAATGCTAAGCATAAGCACAATATGCAATAGTAAAAGAAATAAAAATACAACATTATAAAGATGCCATTAACTGAAGAGTTATGGAAAATAATATTCCTACAAAGACATCTCCCTGGGAAAAATGGAGGACAGTGTGGCTTGGGAGGAGGGAGGGGAAATTAGCTAAACATTAAATCTCTCTCAGTAGTAAACCCTTTCCCAGTAACAATGGAGCCCAAGGGAAAAAGTAAGCTTTCATCCCTTCCTGGTTTCATCCCCAGCATCTCCACCAAAAACAAAGGTTCATCCCTTCCAACCACAATGGGTCCTTAAGGGAGCGGGTATATACTGAAGAGCTGGGCCCTGTACTTTTACCCTTTCCCATTGCAGATGAGTCCTGGAAGAAGAAAAGCAAATAAGGAAGCTCTAGGTAACAATGGTTCCCAGAGGAAGGAAGATAAGTAGTGAACACCAAGTTCTGAGCTTTTTCCGAGTGACAATGAGTTTCAGACTTTTTACAACTGTCTTCCTGAGTTAAAATTTTAACCTGTACAACTAGGTCCCCACAGCACGTCCACAGTCTCCAATGATTAATTCACCCTCATTGTAAACTATAAAACTCAGGCTCCTTCTGCATCCCCTGGACCATTTCTATACCCAGAAAATGAGCCCTCCCATGCCTGATTGATTGACTCCACTGTGGAATAAGGAGAACTTGCTGATTCCTTTGAGGGCTGCTTCCATCCCGGTAATTTGTATTTTCATTGTGGTGCCAAAACCGAGTTGGTTATATTTTGCTTACTTTAACAACTGTTAATAATTAATCACTGAGGAATAAATGTAATAGAAGATATAGAAGGCCATTATAGAAGGAAAAAAACTAGTATGGATGCAAATTTCAAAAAAAGATAGATATAAGGAGATAAATAACTATGACATCCTCATTTATTAAAAAACGAAATATTATAGATATCTCAATTACTCTAAAATATCTATCAAACTAAATGTAATACTAATCAAAGTTCATGAGAAAGATATGGGGAACATGGTATGTCAACTTTCATGTAAGAAACAAATTGTCAAGAATAGTCAAGACCCTGCCAAAGAACAACATCGTGGAGGAACTTCATATGCTATGAAGAGTTAATTAAATCTGTAATAATTGATAATTTACTGAATAATAACTTGCTGAATAATAATCTGAAGATTTACTTAAATCTGTAATAATTGTGGAGTCAGCACTGTAATAATTAACACACTACTGGACTGAAAGAGGTAAACCAGAAACAGACCCATATGTGTGGAAACTTGATAAAAAAAAAAAAAAAACGTAGAAGAGAACACGCAAGATTGAAAGTTTGTGGCCAGAGTTCTCAAAATTCTTATGAATGGTAAAAATAATAAGAAATAAGGATGTTAATAAATATATGACAGTTAACAAATGAATGAAGTTGATTAAAATAAGCACATTCAGGTTGTGAATTACCTTTTTAGCTGTATGAATATCAATTCAATAAACTAGGTAAACTGAATCTCCACTTGACTTTTGCTGTGTAAACGAATTCTGAACGACATTTTAAAGAAAGAGGGATGTTGTGAGTAATTGACCTTTTCTCTGGAAAGGAAGTAGTGATATTTTCAAGCACTATAGTAACATCAAACAGGTCACATAGAAGCAAGGTCACATTTTTATTGAAAAGGGAGAAAAAAAACAGCATGGAGAAACTTATTTTTTTTGGACTAGATAATTGAAAGTCTTGCACAGAAAACAAAAGGCACAAAGCTTTTAAGGGGAACATTATCCTTTTTTTTTTTCCCTTCAAGCTTTAGTACTATATCACGTCATATTAGCATAACATTATGTGGAAAAATACATCTATCATCATTGTCATTTTGGGCTATGAGCCTCCCCACCTTAATACAAGGTCACCTGAATTTCCAGTGGAGATGCACTTGGATCAAGTTCAACCACACCCTGTCAGCTCAGAGTATTATGAGCTTCATCATTTGTTTTAAAAGGCAAAGTGCTATCCTCCAGCAGTCTATAATAGCAAAGAATGATTTTTCTGAGCCTCTAAAGCATGGTCTTGTCGAGGGATGAACATTCAAACCTGACCTTATCAGAGAGGTGAAAGACAACTCTAATTGATATTGTACTGGGAAGGGAGACTTGTGGGGTAATGATCTCAAACTCAAAAATGTATGCCTCACAGATATGGAATGCTGCCATATGATACAGAATCTTTATTCTCATTAAGCTATTGTATGGATCAACAAAACACTGTTAGAAATCATTTCAGTTAGTATGGATGCTACTATTGAGATTAGATTAATTAAACTGATAAATCCCAAGCATAGATCAAAAACATCTAATAACATGAAGGAAGTCAAAATATGAGCCAGTCTATGCTGCCAAGATGTTTTTAAAAGCTCCTGCCAGCTTAATATAATTAGAAAATCTACAATTTTGAAGAAAACAGAAAAAACCAAATGCTAGGTAATCTAAACTGGTAGGTCTGTCATTTATCAGAAATGGGTAATAAAATGAAGAAGAGCTTATTGTGTCTAAAGCAGGATGCAACGTATATCTAAAAAAAATTAGTTGCACTGAACTTTCCAAATTAACAACAAATGGATTATGTTTTAATGGCAAGGGCTTTGTGCTTTCTTAACTGAATACCATGAGTCAGTAACTTACCATGTAATAGGAGCAATGACCTAAGTGTTGTGGAAAGCTTGGTCCTTGTTCCTGATGCCAATCCAATAACTAGGACATGGTTTCGAGAAAAAGGAAAAAGAAAGTTTATTGCTTTGCTAGCAAAGGAGAAACACAGGGGACTCCTTGTTCCAAAGGCTGTGATTCTGCCCATCATCAGGAACAGGGGGCTTTTAAACAGGTGGTTCAAAGGCTACATTCCACATGTTCTCTGTTGGAGTTGGAGTTCACTTATTAATTTGGGCATGCCATTTATGAGATTTTTCTAGTGCCATCCCCAAAGTCTGGATTACTTCATTCTTATGATGGGTATGTACTCAGGGACAGATAACTCTGCTTAGGATGGGGAAAAAAATGTAATCCTGTTTCTCCTGAGATTAGGAAGTGGGAGAGATTAGGGAGGAGCAGGGAGAGCAGAAGAGAAGAATCATGTCCAATTTAAAAATAAATTGGAGTGGCAGAGCAACAAGGGATATATTCAAAGCATAAAGTAGACCACTGTTACTTAAGGATCTAAAGAAAAGAAGGAATTAATGTAGCAGGACATGTAGCACACACCTGTAAAATCAGTGACTTTGGAGGCTAGGGCAGGATGATCACAAGTTCAAAACCAGCCTCAGCAATTTAAGGAGGACATAAGCAGCTTCGTGAGATGCTCACTCAAAATAAAAAACAAAAAAGGTTGGGGATTTGGCTCAGTGGTAAGCATCTGAGATATATATATATATATATATATATATATATATATATATATATATATATATAATGATTTAATGTAGGTCTACACCTAAGAAAAAATTCATCTTCTTTTGCAGCAAAGAATTCATTTTGAGAATATACAGAAAAGCCCAAAGACTAAATATTAAGGTTTAAAAAAAAACAGGGAATGTCAGCTGATATTTGCAATTAAAGATCAAGTGGAAGGAGGGAAGGAAAGTGTAAGGGAAGAGCAACAGAGAAAGGAGAGAAGGAAGAACTGAATAGTCTGTAATGGTACTGGCGAGTGGAGATCCCTTAAAGCAATATGTAACTGCAAAGGAAGGCTTCAATTGTATCTGTGAAAGTACATGAGCTCAAGGAGTTGTTCGTTTCATTTCAATAACCCAATTTGTTGAAAAGATCCTACAGTATGATCCTACTGTCAAAATTTTAGTCTGAAAGAAATCTGTCAGTTACTTGTGCAATTTGAGAGCAATCCACAGAAACAGTTTTCCAGAGCCAGAAGGAATCTTCAAAGCCATGTATTCCAATCTCTGTGTTTTGTCCAAGGTCATGAACCATGGAAATGCTGCTTATTCTTGAGATTTGATTTAAAGGGTATTAAAAGTCCTTAACAAAAGGCTCAGAATATATAGATATTTAGAACCAATAATTTATGTGTGTGTATGCATGTGTGTGTATATATATATACACACACACACACACACACACTTTTTTCCTTCAAGTATTGCTAAAAATGAGTTACTTGGGTTCAAGGAAAAAAAATATCCACTAGTAATGCTCAGACTTCAGGAATAAATAATCTCTAGGATGCAGTTCTTCACCTGGGCAATATCAAGAACTAAGAGAAAAGAAAAAAGTACCCAGGTTCAAATGAAGACTTTTAGAATAATTTTCTGTTCTGGCCACATTTTACTGTAATGGCCATGCTAATCTTGTCTTGATTAGCATGACCATGAAAATAATTATCATTTATATGTAATTTTCAATCTTAAAAGCCTTTGTTAAAATCTTCTTTCCTGATACAGGACATGTAATATTGACTAGAGTAATGAATTCATTATGTACTTCAGATTTTTTCTCCTAAAGTCTATAAATGTGGACTTTATAACATACCTAAGTGCTAATATTAGCACATAGACTGTGGATTGAATCTTTAATGTGTCCTTCTGATAATTAATATTTTAAATTTTTAATTTATGTGTATTTTTGGCATGATATCCAGAGAGATAGTTCTGTAATTTATGTATATCAAAAACTTTTTACAGAGACATTTAAAATTTTTCTGGCCTCCGTTATTTGTCAGTCTTTAAAGAATAAAACTCAAAAAATCACTTAAATTTTAACTACTTACTATTTTACCTTGAAGATATTATTTGAAAATGTTGTTTTCTCACTAAATAATCACTTGAATAAATTTGTATCTGTTTTCTAAATGAATAGATATATTTATGTGTTTTAATGCCCTAGCATTATATTGCTGATAGATGCTTCAGAAATATTGAAACAATAGACAGATTTTAATGTCACAAAATATATGCATGAAAATAGGACACTGTTATTGCTTCAAAGAGTACAAGTTGATATCATTTTTCAAAGTGTTATTTTCAAGCACTCCAAAAGTTCTCCTCGGTGAAATCTTAAAAATAAAACTATATATATTCTACATAGGGAAAGCCGACTGGCAAGCATCCTTGAGTCTTAATGAAGAAGATTTAGGATAATTTCCACATCTGCAAATATGACACTTCATCCTGACTATAACTACCAAGGAATTTATTAAGGATCATCAGTTACCATGATAAGAATGTGTCTAAGGGAAGGACTATGGGGGCTCAAGAAATTGATATCCTCAAAATGTGAGATGTTTTGACATGCTGAATGATTCAATTTAAAGGGTATTAAAAGTTCTTAACAAAAGGCTCAGAATCAAGAGTCATCAGCACCTGTCTTGCTTCTTCCTTCCAGGCAGGAAGACTTTTTACAAAGTTCCCTTTTCTACCTGATCAGAGTCATCAAAAGAGGAACACACTTAATTCTGAAGGCATCACAATACCTAAACTCAAATAATCCTACAGAGCAATAGTAAAAAGAACTGCATGGTATTGGCATCAAAATATACATATAGAATAGAATAGGAGACTCAGAGAGAAAACCACATACTTACAGACAGCTGATACTTGACATAGGGGCCAAAATAAATGTTGAAAAAAAGACAGTCTTTTACACAAGGTGCTGGAATAACTGGATAGCCATATATAGAAAATGAAAATAGATTCCTATCTTTCACCCTGCACAAAGTCAAATCAAGTGGGTGAAAGTCTAGAATTAAAACAAAAACCCTGCAACTGCTAGAAGAAAATAGGGCCAACATTACAACATAATGGTGCAGGTACCATATTCCCAAAGCTCAAGAAATAAAAAAACAAGAATCAATAAGTAATAAAGCATTAAATAAATTCTTATGCGCAGCAAAAGAAATGATTGAGAGTGTGAAGAGAGAGCCTGCACAATGGGAGAAAATCTTGGACAGCAACTCCTCTAGCAGGAGATTAATGTCCAAAATAAACAAAAAATTAAAAACCTTGGTGCCAAGTAAATAAACCAATCAATAAATGGGCCAAAGAACTAGAAATTATTTTTCAAAAGAAGACATACATTTCTCAAAAGAAAAATGGTCAACAAATATTTGAAAAAATGTTGAACTCCCTTTTAATCAAGGAAATGAAAATAAAAATTACATTGAAATTTGATCTCACTCTAGTCAAAATGGTACTTATGAAGACCACAAATAATAATAAATGCTAGTAAGGATGTGGGGGAAAAGGTACACTGATACATTGTTGGTGAGACTGCAAATTTGTACAACCACTCTGGAAATCAGTATAGAGATTCCTTAAAAATCTAGGAATGGAATCACCATATGACCCAGTTAACTCCTTGGTATTTTTCCAAAAGAACTAAAATCAGCATACTATAGTGACACAGCCACATCAATATTTATAGCAGCACAATTCATAATAGTCAAGTTATGGAACCAGTTCAGATGCCTGTCAACAAATGAATGGATTAAGAAAATGTGATACATACACACACACAGACACACACACACACAATGTCATTTTACTCTGTCATAAAGAAGAATGACATTATGGCATTTGCCGATAAATGGATGGAAATAAAGAATATCATGCTAAGTGAAATAAACCAGACTCAGAAAATGAAGGGTCTACAGTATAGCTATTGTGAATTGTGCTGCTATGAACATCAATGTGGCAGTATCCCTGTAGTACGCTCTTTTAAGGTCTTCAGGGAATAGTCCGAGAAGGGCAATAGCTGAGTCAAATGCTGGTTCCATTCCCAGCTTTCCCAGGAATCTCCATACTGCTTTTCAAATTGGCCGCACCAATTTGCAGTCCTACCAGCAATGTACAAGAGTACCCTTTTCCCCACATCCCACAATATGTAGGTCAGAGCCAACTTTTTCTTCTATCAGACGCAGAGTCTCTGATTTGATATCAAGCTCCTTGATCCATTTTGAGTTAACTTTTGTGCATGGTGAGAGAAGGGGATTCAGTTTCATTTTGTTGCATATGGATTTCCAGTTTTCCCAGCACCATTTGTTGAAGATGCTATCCTTCCTCCATTGCATGCTTTTAGCCACTTTATCGAATATAAGATAGTTGTAATTTTGTGGATTGGTTTCTGTGTCCTCTATGCTATACCATTGGTCCACCCGCCTGTTTTGGTACCAGTACCATGCTGTTTTTCTTACTATTGCTCTGAAGTACAGTTTGAAATCTGGTATCGCTACACCTCCAGATTCACACTTCCTGCTTAGAATTGCTTTTGCTATTCTGGGTCTTTTATTTTTCCATATGAATTTCATGATTGCTTTATCTATTTCTACAAGAAATGCCGTTGGAATTTTGATTGGCATTACATTGAACCTATAGAGAACTTTTGGTAATATCACCATTTTGATGATGTTAGTTCTGTTC
Organism: Ictidomys tridecemlineatus; assembly: GCF_052094955.1. Taxonomy (NCBI): domain Eukaryota; kingdom Metazoa; phylum Chordata; class Mammalia; order Rodentia; family Sciuridae; genus Ictidomys; species Ictidomys tridecemlineatus. The sequence goes on from NC_135487.1 coordinate 58,246,890, forward strand.
TGCCTATCCATGAACAAGGTATATTTTTTCATCTACTAAGATCTTCTTCTATTTCTTTCTTTAGGGTTCTGTAGTTTTCATTGTATAAATCTTTCACCTCTTTTGTTAGGTTGACTCCCAAGCATTTTTTTTTTTTGAGGATATTGTGATTGGGGTGGTTTTCCAGATGCCCTTCAATAGATGAATGGATACAAAAAATGTGGCATTTATACACAATGGAGTATTACGAAGCACCAAAAATGACAAAATCATGGAATTTGCAGGGAAATGGATGGCATGAGAGCAGATTATGCTAAGTGAAGCTAGCCAATCCCTAAAAAGCAAATGCCAAATGTTTTCTTTGATATAATGAGAGCAACTAAGAACAGAGCAGGGAGGAAGAGCAGGAGGAAAAGATTAACATTAAACAGAGACATGAGGTGGGAGGGAAAGGTAGAGAAAAGGGAAATTGCATGGAAATGGAAGGAGACCCTCATTGTTATACAAAATTACATATAAGAGGTTGTGAGGGGAATGGGAAAAAAAACAAGGAGAGAAATGAATTACAGTAGATGGGGTAGAGAGAGAAGATGGGAGGGGAGGGGAGGGGGGATAGTAGAGGATAGGAAAGGTAGCAGAATACAACAGTTACTAATATGGCATTATGTAAAAATGTGATTCTGCAATCTGTATTTGGGGTAAAAATGGGAGTGCATAACCCACTTGAATCTAATGTATGAAATATGATATGTCAAGAGCTTTGTAATGTTTTGAACAACCAAAAAAAAAGAAAAAGAAAATGAAGGGTCTAATGTTTTCTCCCATATGGGGAAGCTAGAGCAAAATAAGGTAAACAAGGATGAGGGGGTGTCAAATATCATAAAGATATAAGGAAAATCAATGGAATAGAAGAAAAAGATTGAGAGGGAGGGAGGAAAGATGGAAAGGGGGAGGAAATGCAGAATGAATTGTATACAGTTATGATATGTGTATGTATAAATACACCACCGTCATTTTCATGGTTTTGTATATCTATAAAGCACCAATCAAAAATAAATAAATAAATGAACTAAAGAAAAACCAGTAGAATTGAGAAAAGGTAATAGAGGGAGGAAGGAAGGGAAAGGAAAAGTACTGGGAACTGAAATGGAGTATGTTAAATTCCATGCATATATGATTTTGTCAAAGTTAATCCAACTATTTTATACAACTACAATGTACCAATAAAAGCACACACACAATAAAAGAGGAACACACTTATCTTTAGTATACCTATTAAAATTTCATTAACCAGAGAAGACTAAATTCATATTACAGGAGGAAAGACTACAGTCGGTCAACATACTTGATAAACTTCTGTCATACAACATTGGTCTCTATTTCAGTCTAGTAAAAAATCATTTTCAAACTAGTGTCTGTTTTGTGGGTCAGACTTTGTCTCATGTCAATGCATGTTTTCCAAGCTTATTGTGTTCCTCTAAAAGTCATGTACTATACCCCTCAACACTGTCTTCATTTCACAGTCTCCCCTCCCCTATAGAAAATGGGTCTACACAGATTTCTGGGTCATTTTGAGCTAGTGGATTACACCGTGGTTGCCTCCATGTATGAATAAATATTTGTGTTTTTTCTCCTATTAATCTCTTGCTCAGTGTATTCCTCTGAACATTCACAGAATGAAGGAAAGTTTTCTTTTTGCCCCTAAACTACACAAGTTTTTGCCCAAATAACACAACTTGATGAAATTATATGGGGATTAATGTACAAAATGAGTAAATTTTTAATTATGCTAAGATGTTTTGCCAAATTATTTTTCTAAAATGAGGTGTAGAAGTACAATGAAATGTTCCTCCTTTATAGAATACTGGCCAAAGATATATTCGGAAGATACTTCAAGATGATGATAACACCAAAATGTCTGTTCTACTTATAAAAAGAGTACCTTGATGATCCTGAGGACAGACAAGATAAATTGTGGTTCACAGATTGAGGAGACTCTCTTGAGGACTGTTGGAAGAAGTATTGTTAGTAGTATCCCCATCCTGTAGACTTTTATTTAATACTTTTGAGTATGAAGTTTGGAAAATAATTTTCAGGTGTTCCAGGTACTTCAATGTAAGAGATTCACTGACCTGTAATAAGGAGTGTAGTAAGTAAAGAGTGGTTGGAAATGATTAAATGCATAGTAAGGTGACATGAGAAGTAAGCTTTCATTCTGTCTTCTATCTACATTTATATAGAAATATCACTGTGACCTAATCAGTTTCAATTTCTTCATCTGTAAAAGGAGTACATTTTGAGAATCAAATGAGACAAAGATAATGCAAAAGCACAGCAAGTAGAAAATCAGGAAACAAACGATGATGCTGATTTGATATCTTCCTAGTACACAATAGGTTAAAATTATTGAATGTATTTGGTTTTAGAAATGTTAAGTTATTATGTCGACAAAACTTGATGCTGTCATGTATTGCTGAACTTCTATGCAAGGGACATATGTAGTAATTCAAAGCCCAATCCATGGCCTCAAAAACACTGGGATCAAGTGGCTTGCCACTTCCTATTTCATAATATTAGAAGAGTTAGTTAATATCTCTATATTTAGTTTTGTTTTAATCTAAAAATTTAGGATGATAATAATAATATATTACACTATTATTGTGAAGCTAATTTAAGGTAATACATGTAAAATAGATATCATAGTACCTGAAATATAGGAGTAAACTATTATTATTTTGTGTCAAGTACTATGATGGATATTAGTGAGCAAAAAAAAAACCCATATTTTCCTGTAAATATAGTCAAATATGTTTACACTTATAAAATTATGACTTTAATACTATTATAATGGAAGGGTACAGGGAGCTCTAGATTCTTCAAAAAGGTGTATCTGACCTAGTTTCAGCAGTAGGGTGGGGCTTCCCTGAGGTACTGACATTTTTTAAAAGGATAAGAGGGAATTACAAAGAAAAGGTAAATGGATCAAAAGAATATTGCAAATGAGAGGAGACTATGGATAGGAGAGCCAGGAACAACAGAAGAAATTGGTGATCATGGATGTAAAATAAAAGTCACAAGAGTTAGTGTGGAAGACTGATGTAAAATATATGACACAGTAACAAAACTTACCATATGTGCAGCAATAAATCCTTAATTAGATTTAAAAGATTTTATGATTAGGTGGTAGTAAGTCAGAAATCCACAACTAAAAGTTAACTAGAAAGCAATACAATTCTAAATAAAACATGTCAAAGAAATAGGAGAATTTAATAATAATTTAATTAAAAAATAACAAAATAAACAAAAATTTGAGATACACAATATACATCTAAAGACAATTGTAATTTAAAATTCATATATTTGAAAAACAAAAAGACTTAGAATCATTTATCCAAAAATGGAGAAATTAATAAAGTAAAAAGAAGTTATAAAATAGGGAAGATCAGTTATATGTGTGATCTTAAGCTATAAAGCCACAGAACTTAGAAGGAGTAATCAAAAGAAAAGAGATAAGAGACAAGTTACCAATTTCATAAACAAAAAGTATATCACTATAGTTCCCACAGATATTAAAAAGATAATTGGATGGATATAATGCTCAATTTTGTAAACTTGAAGTTTTGTGATAGCAGATTCCATGAAAAAAAAAAAACCCAAAACTGAAATAGGAAATAAAAATTGTTAATAACATGCAGTTATAAGATAGAGTTCATAGAATCTTGTATATAGACATTAGATATTATTTTAATACTTATTTTAACGCTTTTAACCACTGTGACCAAAATGCCTGAGAAGAACATAGTGGAGGAGGAAAAGTTTATTTGGGACTCACAGTTTTGAGGGTTTCGGTCCATCGTTGACCAAGCCATCTCCCTGGGCTTTAGGTAAGGCAGAACATCATGGCAAAAGGGCATAATGGAGGAAAGTTGTTACTTCATGGCAACTGGGAAGCACAGAATGAGAGAGGAGCTAAGGACAAGATATTATCCCCCAAAGCACACCTCTAATAATTTACTTCCTCTAGTCAGATCCAATTATCTGCTTTGCCATCCAGTAACCATTCAAATTATTAATCCATAAAATGGATTAATCTAATGATGAGGTTACAACTCTAATCACTGCCCCCAAATTCCCACCTCTGAACATTGCTGTGTTGGGGATCATGCATTCAAAACACAGGCTTCTCAGGGGACATTTCTAGATCTAAATGATAGCAGACATGTGCAAAAATATTTTTAAGAATTTCATAGTACCATTTAACAACTCCAAACTGGAAACAACCCAGTGCATTTATTAATAATACAATAACTAAGTATATTACAGTATATTCATGAAATGAAACATTATACAGCAGCACCTATGAAAAAAACTGTTGTCACAGTCAGTATTATGAATGGCTACTAAAAACATAATAGGGACAATGTACTAGAGACTGTGTGATTTTATTGATATGAACATCAAACTAATGTGTGATTTTAGAAAACAAGACAATGGATCCTTTTGGGTGATGTAGTACCTGGGATTCTACCTTATGAAAAAGCTGAGAGTCTTCTATTTCTTGATCTGGGTGATGGTTCATGGACATGTTTACTCTCTGAAAATTTGTAGAACTCAGAATTTGTGCACCTTTCTGTACATAAGGAGAGAAAGAAAGAGGAGTGCTAAAATTTCCATGATTGAGCAAGATAGCTTACGTCATCACTTTTTTGTTTTGGATATATGATGTCCTATATTAATGCAGATCAAGTAAATTTAGAAATAAAAGGACATTAAAAAAATCCTTATGTAAATCTATTAAGTCAACTGATAGATTTGTTTCATTGTTCTATGAGTCTGCATCCATCCAGAAAAATAAACCACCCTAGATCTTCATTGGTTTCACACATGATAGAAAAGCGGAGGAACTGAGATGGTAAAACAATTCAAAGTTTGGTAATATTTAGAAACAGCTGTAAGTCTTGTGGCTGAAAGCACAATGGAATGAGATGGTGTCCTTGGAACCCAGAGTCCATCTGTCCAGCTGGTATTTGGAGCCTTGGAGGTAGCACAGCTTCTGCCAAAAGAAGCATAGAGAAGGAAGTAAAAACACCTGGTTTCTGCTTTCATCAACTCCCTCTTCCTCAATCCTTTACCATACCCTAACTGAAAATCAAAAGGAAAATGAAAATTGCAAATATATCCTCAGGGCCTAGTTTATTTGCCTGCAATGTTGAAGATGGAACACCCCAGAAATACTGTGGCAAGCTAGAACACAAGTTTTATTTAAAGGATAGAACAGAGATAGACTTCTCTGCAGAGAAAGCACCCCAGAGCTGGGTATCTGAGGAAGTGGGGGTGTTCTGCCCCTTTGTGCATTTTATATTTCCTTTGTTCTCAGGCTTCCTTACCCTCATCCTACCTAAGTGACTAGTGATTCTAAAGGTGGGCCACAGGTAGAGTGACTCAAGGTCAGGATGAAGCTTCCAGGGGTATAGGCAGATAAAGAACTGCCCAAGAGGCAATCAGAGCCCCTTGCTGGGAGAAGCAATTCCCTAGAGATGGGTAACCTTGACAACAGGTTACAGGAGAGGGGAGGGCTCTGGAAGTATTAGTATTTCCTCCAAAATCAGCACCCATCTTTTTGACCCAATCATTCATTACTTATACTGATTTCTTATGCATATACCCCCCAACATGGCTTATATTATTATTAGAAATTAAAAACAAAAATAAAAGTGGTAGTTTAATAAATGGTCTTCTAAAATATTGCTTTAATGTCTATTTTCTATATTTGACAATACAATTTTATTGTCATAATTTATTAAATCTGTCATCTAGTAAAATATATTATTTTTGTGTATCCCTAAGAAAGAAAAATATTCAATTAAATTATGACATAACAATATTTCTTTTTATTTTCTCACTTAAATTGCATTTCACTATTTAAAGTGAGCAGGACATTTCTGACAAATTGATATTTGGTACCTTATCAACATAGTCCTGTGCAGTGCATGAATGGATTCATACCAGGCTCTTGCTATTTACATTTTTTAAAAATTTTATTGCCAATAGCTTCTGCTTTCTATTACTTCACTTACTATACAGTAGACTATCATGCCCATATTCCAGTGACAAAGTATAACACAGCCTCATGTCTTTATAAATTTATTCATTTCTTGTGTTCTGTAAGCATTTGTGTGTTGCTTTGCCAAAGGGTGAAGGAGTAGAGCTGTGGCCATTTCTCAAAAGAAGTATACCAAATCACTATCATTCCTTAAGTATACCAAATCACTATCATTGAGCTCTTCTTGGAACTTTTAATATACAAAATAGCTTTTAGCTAAAATGATAAATTGTAGCATAAACTTCTTAAGACTATTTTAAACAATTTAGGCAATTTAGGAGACTAAAATGTTGTAAATCAGCTTTAATAATGACAGTCTGAATGTGATCAAATTCACATACCATGTCACGACAGTCATCTGGTCAACAGCAGTTGTAGGATGGCACATCGTAAGGCGCTCCCCAATTTTAGGTGGGATTTCCAGCTACTGTAAAACATTATGACATGCCCTCAGGTACCAAATCAAAATATAGGAAAATGAAAAGGAAAGTAAAAATGTTTATAGTATCAAGTACAAAATTTGCCCTGAAATATACCTATTTTAGGTATATTTCAGTAAGAATAGTAACAAACAAAGGCACCTATTTAAATGTTTGTCAGGACTCACAGTATATTTTCAATGTTTAACTTATGCATGTTTATCATTTATATCTAACCAGAGCAGCCAATCTCTTTTTTATTTAAAAGAAAAAGATGAACAAGTTTTATAGGTCATTTTTCTTAGATCAACAGTTCATTTTGCAAAATATTTCTTTAAAAACTCATTTTACAGCATAGCTGATATGAATAATTGTAAAAAAAAAAGTACCTTATTTTAACGGAATCATCTTTGTCTTTAAAAATTAAAGAAAAGGAAACATGACACATGATCACTATTTGCTTAGAAGCAGAGAACAGACATAAAGATTCCCAAATTGAACTTAATGTGGACATAAAAAATATCATTACCAAGACAAAGAATATCTAAGATGTGTGGAGGAATGTGATGACTCATGGAATTAATAATATCTTGCTAATAGCACCTAAAAAGCATTGAATTACATTTTTTATTTCCTTTATAGTCCTAGTTAAACCATTCAATACTCCTGAGAGATGAATCAATGCCTTTTCTCTAGCTTATAAGGAAGAAAAGATTCAGCAATTAGCTGTTTTCAGGGGATCACAGATACACACTAGTAGAGATAAAATTTCAAAAGAAGCTGTGGCTGATATCTGAGTTTGATTCATCCTTATTCAGGGTGACATTAACACTGTTCTTACAGTCCAGTGTAACAGTTGTAACCACAGTCTGACATATCTAGACAGATTGTAAGTGAGGAAGATATATTAAATCAACCTGAATCAAAGAAGGACCATTTAAGTTATGACTCACAAAGCAAAGTATATCCTCAATGGGGGCTCCAGGGGAAAGAGATGCTAGCAGAGGCCAGTATTATATCCAAACTCAGAAGCAAAATTATCAGGAAATGACATAGAATCTAGGAGCATAAGAATCTAATGGGGGATGAATAATTAATTTTTTTTCTAAATTTCCAGATGTATCTAAGAAGATATTAAGCTTCTAATAACTAAGAAACTATGATTGAATATGGCTAATTAGGATGCTTTTATAGATTAGTGTTCTTACTCATATTGGAACTAATTGGTCCAGTGGGAAAATATATTCCCTTTTCCTAGAATATGTTAGCACATCTAGACCCAAAACTCCTCATATTTTTCCAAATCTCCTCAGTTTGCTTCCCTCTGTCCACCTCTAACCTACATTATTCAAACACGTCACACATAAATTAGACCTAGAAGTACTAGTAATTAATGTGTAAAATATATGTACTTTATTTAAAACAGGACCATTTGCATCTTAGCTAACTGTATGATGATTAATAAAGAAGTCTGTCATAATCAAAGCCTTGTGAGAAAACAAAAATGAACACAGGTAAGATATCTATCTCTGGAGGGGCATAAAGACTAGTGAAGAAATTGCATCTATAAATATCTAATCATAATAAAAGCAGAACAGAGTAAGTGCTAAGTAGAAGTTGAAATACTGTACTGTAGCAATCAGAGAGGGAATGATTAATTGCAATTGGAGAGATCAGTGTCAGTGACAGCCTCTCTGAGGAGATGGCATTTAAGTCTCTTTTGAAGGATTTCAATAAATAATGTAGGGAAGATGATTTCAAGCTGAGAGCCTGCGTGAGAAAAGGCAAGGAACCTTGAAAGTGCATGTTATTTCTGGAAAATGAGGGGGAGTAAGTTTTCCAAACAGAATGTAGGTTACAGGGAAGAATAATATGTTTCAACTTGTTTGAGCTTCTGATATGTTGGCTGGTTATTTTCAATTAAATTTATGTTATGTATTCTGCTTACATGTCTTTAAATGTTTATTCTGGTTGAGTTCACTTACCATTTGCCAAAATCTTTTCTCTTTTGTGGTAATTTATTTGCCTAATGATAGTCACACAATATATTTCATTCCACATTCTCCTCCAAAGGAGTGAGGTGGCCATATTTCGAGCAAGGGGTAGAATTGGGATTTCCCTCCCCTTGATCTCAGTCTGTCCTATAATCTAGCTTGTAACCAACAGAATGCATAGAAGTAAAAACAAATGACTCCTACACTAATTCAGAAAAGATCATGCAGCTTCTGCCTGATTCTCTCCAGCACTCTTGGAGTATTCCCTTATGGAACCCAGCTGGTGTGGAGTAAGGAAAACATGTGATGTGGAGGCCATATGTAGATGCTCCAGGCAATAGTACCATCAGCCCCAGTCATCTGAGTCTAGGTTCTAGACATGTGACTGGAAAAGCCATCTCAGAACTCAGTCTTCCAGTGTCAGCTGTTTCAGTATTCCGTGTCAGTCTTCCCAGCTGAGGTCTTTGATATTTAGAACAGAGGATAGCTTTTCCTTCTGTATATATTTTGCTTTAATGGCCTATAGAAGTTGTGAATACACAAAGATTTTTGTTGTGACTTTATGTCACAAAATATGGAGTGCTTTGTTGAGAAGTAATAGTAATTAACACTATTCCTTCCTGAGTAAGAATATTAGAGATAGAACATTATTGCCCATTACTTTCTATATTTGGCAGCTTTGCTTGTAACTTAATATAAGCATGAAACAAAGTTCTAGCCAAAGGACTATGAACTAAAATGAAGTGTGAAATTTCAGGCCTGTCCCTTAACATATTTCAGTAAACTGCTATATATTATGAACATTCCTTTGACCCAACTAAAACCAGGTCATAAAAATACTATTCTTCATAATAACAAAGAAACAAGATAGCAATAACTTTATAGCAACAAATGATGCTCTACTTAGAATATTATGAGTAAAATAAAATCTATTATTTGGGGAGTTCATTGTTACAGCAGCCTAAGGTTACATTAAGTGTGACATTAATTAAAATATTTCTTTTGCAAAATAGAGATGGAAAGGCAACAAAAACTGTAATACAATTGTAAGATAATTCTGAACATTGTATCTGAGTATTATATGGAAAATGTCAACAGGATCAAAGGGTTTGCAGAGATTGTATTTTGAAACTCGATTTTATTAAGCAAAATCTTGATCAGAACTCAATTTTAAAATAAGTGTTCAATCAAAAAATGGAGTAAGAACTTTCTTTCTAGTTGTATTAAGAACTTGTTGCCCATTTTCAATTTCAAGATAATAGAGTAAAAATGATTCTCTTCACTTTCTACACCAGAGGTGAAGACAAAAAAGCATAAACTATACTAATAAAATATAGAGATATTTGTAAAATCTGAAATGCTATTAATAAAGGTTGAAATGAAAGGCTTATTAAATAGGTAGCTTTACAGTCTAGACATTAGGTGTTCCCTCAAAAACTCATGTGTGAGACAATGCAAGAATATTCAGAGGTGAAATGATTGGGTTATGAGAGCCTTAACCTAATCAGTGGATTAATCCCCTGACTTGTAACTGAAGCCCAAGTAGGCTATGGCAGGTCATGAGGGGTGTGCCTTTGAATGATGTATTTTGTATCTGAGAGTGGAATTCTCTTTCTCTGCTACCTGATCATCACGTGAGCCAATTCCCTCCCCCTACACACCCTTCTGCCATGATGTTTCTCCTCACCTAAAGCCATCTGTCTGGCCTTGTACCTCTGAAACTGTGAGCCCCCAAATAAACTTTTTCTCCTCTAAAATTGTTCTTGTCAGATTTTGTGGTCACAGCAGAAAAAAAAACTGACTAAAACACTAGCAAAACAAGGAAAGTAAAGCCTACATAAGTTGAGCTGAAGCACAAGTGGGAAGATAAAAGGAATTGGCTGTCAACAAGAAAGAAAGAACTGGAAACTATGAGAGGTTGTGGGAATTTGAAAAAATAGTATCACAGAGGGAGAAGGATATAAAGACTAGAAGCAGGAAGATAATCTAAAAACTTGTGTAAGGAAAATTAAATCTTTGGTTTTTATTCTGAACTATATTCATTAAGAAACTATCCAACCCTAAACTATGGCATTAAACCAGAACTTTCTGGACTCCAGCTACTGAAATACCAGCTCCTTTCCCCATTGTCTGCAAAAATGTCTGAAACAGATTTATAATCCCAAGGAGACTGTCATAAGTGCCAGCAGCCAGGTAGAATTCTAGTAGTTTTTTCCTTAAAAACTGAATGCCTACAGCAATGGCATACATATACTAACATTTTAGGGTTCCTATTCAAGACTCACATGACTACTTTGTATATATATTGACTTCCATGAAGCCACCAACCTCATTTATGCAGAGTTGAATAAATATTTTTTGTCTCATTCTTAAGTGCGAAGAAGTGGAAACAAAGGTTATAACATACCTATGTTGAAGAAGGCTACACCATAAAACAAGAAGTCTATATAAGTATGCCTGACAAAATCACTCGAATGAAAGGAAAACATTCCTAAATTAAGTTATATTGATTCAGACATAAAAATTTAACATATCCACAAAAGATAATGTCATAAAGAAGATTCAATTAGAAGAGAAGAAATAGCTTTTGGAAATTAAAAATACATGAGTTAATTTTTAGGGCTTCTTTCCTGAAAAAAAAAATAGAAAAATAAATCTAAGTATGGTAAAGACAATAAGATGGATAAAAGAAAAAAGAAAGAAACATAGAAAAAGGGCAAATCTGGGAGGTTCAACATTTGACTAATATGTGGTCCAATGTGAGATATCACCAAATATAATAAAGAAGAAATTGCCAAGAAACTAGAATATTTCCTAGACTGTTAAGATATGAGATTCCATTTTGAAAAGGTCCATTAGAACCTCAAATGATTTTAAAAGATCTATGTAAGTTAAAGTATAATGACTTTCATGACACTAAGAAAAAAGAACAATCTCTAACTTTCAAAGAGAAAAATCAACAAGGACTAAGAATCACCATGACTTTCTGACTTCCCAATAGAAATGTTGAGAATTAGAAATCAGTTTCAAAGTAGAATTATATAACTAAGCAAATGAGCAGCAAAGTGTAAGAACTGAATAAAAACAATTTCTAGGGACTGGAATTGTGGCTCAGTGGTAGAGTACTTGCCTAGCACATGTGAGATACTGGGTTCGATCCTCAGTGCCACATAAGAATAAATAACTAAATAAAATAAAGGTATTGTGTCCATCTACAACTTAAAAAAAATCAGATCTTCAGTGTCTCAAAAAGTTACTTATTTTCCATGCAACTTTATCAGGATGTTCCTAGATGATGAGGAAGAAACCCAGAAAAGAAGATACTGGACCAGGTTAGAAGGCAAGCAGAGGGAATTTTCAGACAATAGTGCTAAAAAAAAAATCCTTTTTTGATTGGAACAATGGGCCAGAGGGCTCCAGGAGAAAGGAATGAGTGGCAAAATATGAACTCACCAATTATGTAGCTGTTTTGACCACATATTGGGAGGTAATTCATGGAAATGAGAATGAGTATGGGAAGTGTTGGTCAGATGTTTAAAGAACAATAAGCAAACAAATGAAGCAGAAGCAATTATTAAACCCATAAACAAAATATGTTTAAAGAATTACCCAATTTTTGACAATTATTTTAGATTTATTTTTATTTGTACTTAGTATTTTCATTGAAAGATTGAAATTTATTTTAAAATGGAACTAAATGGAACAAATCCTTTTCATCCTCAAATTCAAATCTCCAGTGAATTTGTTTTTTAACACACACACACACACACACACACACACACATCCCTAAGTAGGAAACACTTTACAGCTTTGGTGTGTGTGTGTGTGTGTGTGTGTGTGTGTTAAAAAACACTCTGGATCAATGAGAAGTCTCTTGAAGTTATAATATACATGGGTTCTGTGGTAGTGTCAATTGCCTTCAGTTTTTTGAAACTCCTTCTTTTCAGTAATTGGTGTCTGTTTCCCCATTAAGAGGTGGTGCTAGTCTCACAATTTGCCCTGTCAAATCAAATGTAGTGACAACAACCCTATTTTAAGGAGCAGTGGAGAAGAAAAAAGGGGGGAAAGAAGGAATGATGGAAAAAGGAAAAAAAAAACAGGAAGAAAATGCAAATGTTTTAAAGAAGATTTGTACTAAATAAAAGATGTTCATGAAATATTTTTGAGTTTAAAAAGAAATCCACAAAACTGATAATATAAGTAATTGAGCATATTTAGGAATGATCTATTCAATTACAAATCACCTTATGTTTTATGTGCCCAGCTTTCTGATTTTCAAAGGCCAAGAACAAGAAAGATTTTTTAATTTAATATTTATAAGTAGAGGGATTCAAAAAAGAAATGAAGGTATAAAAGAACATTTTTATTAATAGAAATAGCATCTCTTTAGTCATAAAAGTGGATTTTGTTTTCTTTTTCAGTACTATGATAAAGTCAGATCTTTGAATCTAACTTGGTAGTCATTACTACAAATTACCTTGAGCTATCAGAAATTGCATATAGAGATCTATAAATTTTTCATAACTTGTGATCATAAAATTAACATTTTTACAAATTTAGACTTAATATTTTAATTTCAAAGTCTATCAGGAAAATTGGGGCTCATCTAAAAGAACCTTTGGCTAAATATACTTGTAGGTTTTTAAAATTTTATTTATGTGTTGGGAACTTAAAGCTTGACTCTTAAAATTCAGCATTTATGGGTATGTGAATAGAAAACAGTTGGAGGAGTAGTTGCCCAACTATTAACAGCAGCTACCATGAAGAAATAAGTGAAATAGAGTTAGGAATTCACTAGGTTTTTACTTGGCTAATATAATTTTTACATTCACATTATTATATGCTTTTAATATATTACAGACTATACTATGTAAACATATTTGATAATATACTTGGAATATTTTATACATATTTTTCATGAACTTAAATTATTAATTAGAAAGAAATTATACTATTAAAAACAGGAAAATTGTAAAAATTGTACTTCATATGTGAAAGAAAAAAAGAAAATGCAATGTCAAATATATGATATGGGCATAGAAAATGGCAAACACACATTCTTAACAACTTTAAGATTAACAAAAAAGCAGCAGAATGATTTGAAACAGTAAAATGGAACCAAATCAAATTCACTCATACCTATATTTATGCTGTAAAATAATTTTTTTAAAACATTTCTAAATCTAAAGAGAAGAACCATCAATATTTAGGGATGCATTATTATCAGAAATTTGAAAAAGAACATACTAAAAACAGGCACTATATATGTGTCCTCACAGTGTCTTAAATAGTGAAGCTGATATGTGAAGCTTATAAATTTTCTGAAGATTTTTAAGAGCTTTCAAGAATATTTGACTTCCCACCCCTTTATTCCTTTGCTAGTAAAATAGGACATGAAAAGTTTTCTGAAGCATCCTTCCACACTGTGATCTGCACCCATACATCTCCTGAGTCCTTCCTCTCCATCAGAGTGGAAAGAATGGGAATAGTAAACTGAGAACTAAACTTAGAACTCTTCCCATCAGACTGGCCATGACTCAAGTGGATGTCTACATTTAGGAGATGGAGAAAGGTAGTCCAGGAAGAGGAGAATGCAGCTTATGAGTGAGCAATGAGAAGCTCTGTCACAATGACAATTGAATATAGCCAAGCACCTTTCAGGAGAGACAGATTTTTTTCACTCCTGGATTTCTTAATCCTTCCATGTTATAACTAGTGTAGAAATTAGAGAAAATGCCAAACTATACGCCAAACTATATAATAAAATACTCACTTTGCCATCAAGAGAATCATTTGCCATAAAGCTTTGTAATATTTGGGATTTATAGGCAAGTTACAAAACAGCATATGAATGTGGTCATAAGACTTTGCTATAAAGAGCTTCTTTAATTACAGTTATGATTATGCTGCAGAACAGACTATCTTTAACATACATAGTGATTTGTAAAGAACCTCTCTCAATAATAGGAAAGACAAAGCTTGGATATTCTCATCCTAATGCACTACTGTTAGAAAAGTCTTTGACAATAAATATTTACAAATACTATACTTATTTTAAAATGAATAAATCTTAAATATGTCATTTAATGTATGATTTTTATCGTATTTGACTTAATGAGACTATAAAACAATAGAGATAAAATATTAATTGGAAGTGGTATTCTCAAATGGGGCTGAGATAGGTGGATATTTCCTTCCCACAAGCTTTTGAAAACTGTTTTTACCAAACATTGTTCACATATGAGAATTTGTGTGTCTTCTCTCTCCTGGGATGTGAGAGTGTCCATATAGGAGTAGCAGCTCTATTTCCCAGCCTAGCAACAGTGTTTTAAAGCCATGCACTTTATATTCACTGTCAAAGCAGAAATGTAAAAGGCAGAGTCGTGGCTTATTATTTGACTCCAAAATAAAATTTAGCAATAAGCTAGAATACTAATCTTAGTTGAAAAAGAAAGACATTTCGAAATTACTTTTGTCGCATCTGTTAGCACAGCAAGGGAACAAGCCCAGTTCCTAATAGAATTTCATAAAAATGATGTTTCATCTCCAGATGGAACTTAAAGATAGGAGACAGAAAAAGAAGACAGAAGAAGGGAAGCAGTTGGTGAAGTTATTTCCCCAATCCATTTGTGGGAGAAACTGGGGATAAATACCAAAGGTGGGCTTTGAATGTGCTTTCATTTGGAAATTTTAGGAGCACCTACCTAAGCCAGAGAGAGGGTTTCTCCAGCTAAGTAGAGAGGTGCATCATGAACAGGGTCCAATCTTAGTATTCCTGGTTCCTATGAGAAAATTTCCACAAATACCCCAAATTCTCATGCCAAAATTAAGCATGGGATTTACATTTGGCTGGGAGCTCACAGAAGTTTCTAGGGTAAGGTCAGAAGTGATGGCCACAAAAGATAGTCTGTATCAGAAACATATATATTATAGAGAGAATTTTAGAAGGAACCTAACACCAGCCAAAGGCTCAGGAGGGCATTTGCATTTTAAGTCTCCCCAAGAGTTCTTAATGGATAGCCAAAGTTGAGAACCCCTGCCTTTGGGAAAACTTGCTAGCAGGCATCAAAAGATCCAACTTCAAAAGCATTGTGTAAAGGACTTTCATAGGCAATATGTGTAATTTTGATTGTAATCCCTAGGGTAGAAAATATTAACATTATCTCCCTGTTGCTAAACTTGAAGTTTAAAGCAAATAACTTGTCTAGATCACCATGGGTAGTAGAATCACATCTCTATGTGATTCAAAATGATTCTTTATTCAAAATAAATTTTTTTCTCATTTAATGTGACTTATAATGCTCATTATTTTCTGAGCTATCATTGTACCCTTGAATAGCCTGTATAATTTATGGAATGGTTCTTTTGAATAGCTTATCTGAAAAAGACCTAAAAAATTGCCGTCTATCCATTTTGGTGTTGCCACTCCTTCTAGTGAATATATAGTGTTGGACATGATGTACGCTTAGGGTGATTTAAGACTACAAGTTCCCAAGTCCTCTATTGCCCTGAAATAGAATCATAGAAAACAAATTTAATATCATCCTAGGCTCTCCCAAGGCAAAGGATTTCCATGATTCAATAGAATATTATTCTTTTGAAAAATTACTTTTAAAAATAAAATATTTAGCCACTACATTTACCTAAAATGTAATGCAATCCAAAAGGACAAAGACATAATTAAGTTAAACCAAGATTTATAAAGATACTACTCTGTGAAAGATGCCATTTTGACATCAAGAACTGCATAATCTTGTAGAAAAGTCAAACACAACAGTGATCATAAATCACCATGTGTCAGATACTATGCAAGACACTTTACATACAAAGTTCAATTAACCCTCAGAGCAAAGTTACAAGTTAAGGGTGATCATACATATTTTACAAGTAAGGAAACTGAGTAAAGAAAAGCTAAGGTCCTTGCCTATAATCACACGGGTAATGAATGGCAAAGCCTGGATATAATGTGATTTGTTTCAAGATAGAAGCAATAGAATTGGACATGTTTATCTTTTACTTAAAGCAAAGGATAAGGAAAACTTAGAAAAAATTAGTTGATACCTGATCAGGTGTCATTTGAAGTTTAAATGAGAATTTGACAAAGCCAAAAAACACACAATATCTGACATAATATATAATTGTGACTTGCATATCAGATAATATTTTTTCTGTGCATTGATCTCAATGATTCATCCTCAAGATCAATTGTTCAATCACTGAGATGTCAAGGGAAAATCAAGTACACACTTGACACATCACTGTGACTTTTAAAAAGGATACATTTTGTATTGGGTGAGTGTGGGAAGGGTAGGGAAATTTCTTGAATAGGTCCAACCACATATTTTAGTAAATCTTACTTAGTAAGAGATTCTGGGTGCCACAGGTAAGCTTGAGAGACAAAGCAAGTTTACAGAAGGACCAAGGTTCTCATTAGGAACACAGATGCCAGTTCTGGTGAGTCTAACCTAGATGATCATCTGATTTGCAAGTGTACATATTCCAGCTCATACAATTGATCTGGTAAATGATAGGATTTTTCTGCCTGATATTGCTCTTATTTATTTGTGTAACTGCCTTTCCCACTAGACTACAAACTTCTATAGGACAAGGAATCACACTCTGCAGCACCCATATATTGTTTCTGATACCTAGTAGGCACTCAGTATATGATGGTGGAACTAAAACAGAAAAATTCTACTTGCAAACATGATCGCCAACTAAAATGACAGCCTATTAACCTAGCTCAAAACACCAAATCACTCTCTCATCCCAGAGAACCTGTTCACATTTCCATGGTGACTCAAACCAGAATGTAGTGGTAGGTGCCAACAGAGCCAGATGCATTTCTCTCTCCATTTTCCTTAGGCTTTTTAGGCCATATGGCTCTCACCATTCCTATAATGAGACTTTAGGTTTAAGATTCTTAAGTCCATCATCTCCAGAATACATAGCACAGACACACAGTCCAGGCTATTTTTTCCCAAGTTGATTTGGCTCTGGATCATGGTGTGATGAATTTATTATGTACAACAGCAGGCATGGTGTTTTTTAAAAGCATAATGCCAGAAACAGAAGCCCATTGATCAAAAAAAAAAAATTCAAAACTTTGCCAATTTTCTCCAAATACCATCAGAGTAAATTATCATCAAAATATAAGTCATTTTCCCTATAAATAACAGCATGGAGCAAATCTACTGCATTTTCCACTCTTTGAAAATACTAAAAATAACTTGAGAAAACTGATCTAATTATCCTGCACAAAATATAACAACATGTGAACATTAGAGTATGTCATTGACTAATTGAATAGCTAAGGGTACCAGAGAACTTACAACAGAAGTTTTGAAAGTATATGAGCTACTAATGAAATTAAAAATGTTACCAATCTTTGCAGTATAACTTGAAGCTCATATAGCATGGCAAATGATAACTGCATTGTAATATGAAGACAAATGTCTATCATAGGAGAACTTTAAGATTCTTATAGTAATGCACCATAAAATCAAAGAATACTGTTCCATCTATTTGTGGAAATACATATTTTCCTAATTTGTTGACATTACACCTTTGATTATGGCAGACTTGTTTATGCCTTTTTCCATACTCTTGTAAGTGTAATTATACTACCATTTTCTAATTTACACAGGAAGCACTAACATTGAGAGTCGTGTTTTGGTTAAAAACACCATATATGTGAAAATACACATAGAAAATTTGTGCAGTACCATCAAACACAGATGCTATAAATGAAGCAAAAACACAAAGCTTTGTTATCAATCACTTATTTCTTTTCAGAGATGCTATTAAATTTGCATTATTGAAGCACTACATGTCAATATTGATGATATTGAGACATTGACCAATACTATCCAGAGAACGATGCATACTGTAATGCAAACCATCAGAAGAAAACACAACCTCTATCTTGGTATGATATCCAAGTCTCTGATATGTCATTGATTTTTCTTACCAGTTACCTTTTCCTTTCCCAAATTAGTCAAAGATATTTAATTATTTTGCTGAAATGAAAGTAATATTTACTTTATGGTAGAGAAAGGAAGGTAAACCTTCAATGCCAAAAACACTTCACTGCACTTGCCCCGCATATCTTTTTGTTTGATTTTCTAGCAAATGATAATTTAAAAAACTATTTTCTCCTCTCTGAGAACATGTACTTCTTTAATCACTAAATCAAAGCGCTCAAGAATTGATTATATTATCTTCAAAAGCCTATCCAGAGGGTTCATAAAAAATGTTATTTTATACTTTTAAAAATCTCTGCTTTCACTTGACTGCATTTATTAGTGAATGTTTATTGCATCCTAAACTAGACATTGAATGAGAATAAAAGGATTCTGAAGATTTTAGGATACTTTCCTTTACCCCAAGGTGCCCCTCATCTGACAAAAGTTTCAAGAAAACATGCAATCAACTATAATACAATGCAAAAATAAAATAAATGCAATTATTAAGACACAAAGTGCTATGAGATTTTAAATGATAAAAAATGAGTAAGTGAATCTGAAATGTCATTAAGTGGTCGATGGAACTTGAATAAGTAAAATTTGGCAGCTGGTCGTGAAAGAGCAGAGAAGCAAAGAATATTACGGAAGGAAGGACCAGAAAAAGCAAATAGCTTGATTTCATTGAAGTTAGTTATGAATGATAAAATTTAAGAAGGTAAGAGTGGAAATGGGTGGAATATGCATTGGGAAGAAATCCTCAAATTCAGGAATTAAGAAGTGGTATTTATTTCTATCAGCAAAGAGTTGCATTGGAAATGACAAGATTCAAAAACATATCACTCCAGAATGCATATTGAATATGTAAACCTGAAGAAATTTGAGAAATGACAGAGAAAGAACTATCTGATCTTCCCTGAATTAGGCCATAAAAATTCCCTTGTAAAAGGTGCCCCCTATGTACCCATAATGAGTATCTTTATTTTCAAAGACAGAGGATGCTAAAGAGTCTGAACTAACAGGCCCTACTAAGTCTCATCCAGTGTCCTACTGTCCAAGTATATTTTTCTACCACTTTGTATATTTTACCAGATCTAATATTTTTAAAAAGCTCTGTTTTAACCATTTCTTGAAGTCATTTTTTTATGAAAGCTCCCATGCCATGTAAAATTTGTATTAATTAAATTTGTGTTTCTAGAGATAGGATAAGACATCATCATGGAGTGGAAAAAAATATGGAGTAGATAAAATGGATTGAATAAACAGAAGTACACAAATCATACTAAGACTACCTTCCTTGTAATTTCAGCCATCCAAGGTTTGAAAAGTAAAACTGAATTGGTTAAGTTCAATAAATTTTAAGATGAGAAAAGTTCAAATCAGAGGAATATCTTAAACTAAATCTACCCATATATTGGGAAATATCATATTTTGAAATCTTGACCATGATCAGTTTATGGTAAAATAAATGTTGATTATTTGGCATCCTTTGTTTAATTGAGAGCTTGTGACTCAGTGATTATTTTCTAGTAACATAGGAAATAATGACAAGGAGGCAAATAAGTATGAATACATAAAGATTATTATTATGTCATTATTCAATGGAGTATATAAAGAACTCAAAAGGCTAAAATCAACAACACCAACAAAAAAACCCCCAAATAACCCAATAATAAATGGGCCAAGAACCTGAAGAGATACTTCTCAGAAGATGATGTACAATAAATCAACAAATACATGAAATAATGTTCAACATCACTAGCAATTAGAGAAATGCAAATCAAAACCACTCTAAGATTTCATCTCACTCCAGTCAGAATGGCAGCTATTATGCATACAAACAATAATAAGTGATGGTGAGGATGTGGGGAAAAAGGTACACTCATACACTGCTGGTGGGACTGCAAATTGGTGCAGCCAATATGGAAAGCAGTATGGAGATTTCTTGGAAAATTGGGAAGGGAACCACCATTTGACCCAACTATCCCTCTTCTCAGTCTATACCCAAAGGACTTAAAAATAGTATACTACAGGGACATAGCATATCAATGTTTATAGCAGCACAATTCACAATAGCTAAACTGTAGAACCAACCTAGATGCCCTTCAATAGATAAATGGATAAAAAATGTGGCACATATACACAATGGAATATTACTCAGCAATAAAAGGGAATAAAATCATGGCATTTGCAGGTAAATGGATGGAGTTAGAGAAGATAATGCTAAGTGAAAAAAACCAAATGCTGAATGTTTCGATATAAGGAGGCTGATTCATAGTGGGATAGGGAGCAGGAGCATGGGAGGAATAGATGAACTCTAGATAGGGCAAATGGGTTGCAGGGGAGGGGAGGGGGCATGGGGTTATTAATGATGGTGGAATATGATGATCATTATTAGCCAAAGTATAGGTATGAAGACACGAATTGGTGTTAATATGATATGAAAGATATAAAAAATTGTGCTCTGTATGTGTAATAAGAATTGTAATGCATTCCACTCTCATATATAAATTTTAAAAAAGAAAATAGAAACATATCTAAGAACAAATAAAATTATTTTTAAGATCATTTAATAATAACACACAAATAATGGTAAGAGAAAAATGGTAGTTTTTTAAATATATATAAGCAAAAGATTAGTAAGAAATGCCTCAAGTCATAAAAGTTACATTGAATAATGAGAATATAAATAATTTAATTTGGCTGTTTGTCCTTTTACATATTTTCTGAATATTCCAAAGTTACTTTGTAATTAGAGATACATGTTAAAAGCTTTAAAAATTTCACAAGTCTAAGAATTCCCATATAAATTGCTTTCTTCCCATACAAAGACATTTTTAAATTTGGTATTCTCTAATTTAGGTATATCCACATAATTTTTCCTGTGGAAAGGAGTTTCCTATATATTCAGACTATTCTGGAGAGAATCAACACACATTTCCATTGATTGAGAAACACTAAAGTATCTCATGGGCACTGTGAGAATAAGAATGTTACCCCATTTCTTAGGGTGAACTTTCAACTCCAAGGAAATGAGATGGGGAAAAGAAGGAACTGTGGAATTTTATATGCAATGAAATTTTACTCCTCAAGAAATGTATCAGCTATAAAATAGAAGAAAGGTTTAAGTAGCTTCAAGTTAATTAAAATAATATTGTCATTGTTGAGTTTTATTAGGTGAAAATATCTATGTCAAACTCAGTTATTAAAGAGATTCCATGAGAAGGACGATGATTCATTTATATCCTTCAGTTTTGGAAAAGTAGACATACATCTAATAAGTCCCAATTATTTGTCTGACACGTACACAAGGACAAAACGTTGTTTACTTGCTTAGAAAATTAGATATAACTATGTTGCAATTGTAATTATGTAAATGCAACTGTGAGAATTAACGGCCAAGAGAGCAATTCACAAAATTAAACACCAAGAAGCAAAATCTTTGAATCCCTTTTAGTCAGACAATGAACAGCCCAATGGAATATAAAAATGTGAATATCCTCAAGTTCCCTAGGAAGCTGTCTGTCATATCCAGAAGACCCAAAACCTTATGATTGTGTTTGGTTCTATCCAATTTTAACTCCACTAGCCTAGAGCTGTCACTAATCCAATTGTGTGTGTGACCTGGCCAGGGTGGACAGCATAATAGAGCTGTAGCTATTTTGACACTGTCATTAATCTGATAGGTTCCAGTTCTGCAGTTCTGCATAGTTCATCAATGAATTAGATGCAGAGGTCTCCAGGGTTTGGTAATAATTTGTCCTGTTTCTTGATGGCAGGGAATACAAGATATCTCATGATCCCTTCATGCCCAAAGCTCTATTTTATATACTCTTTATCACTCTCAGATATGTTACATTCTACTTCATCTAAATCCTAAGAGTGCTTCTTGAAGAACAGAAAAATTTCAACTCAAAAACCAAATAGTGGCCTGTAGGATAAAGGTCTTTAAAAATGTACTTCAACTCTTCTAATAATTGAGGCACAATACCACTTTTCTATTTAATCAAAACTGCCGTTCCTGGCCTAATGTACCTTCATACTCTAGCTATTCCTGAATCTACAGTTGAGTGTCTTGCCACCTTTCTCTCTCAGCTTATGCTTCAGCCACACTAAACTTCTTGGAATTTCTCATGTCCACATGGTGTATTTGACATACTTTTATTCCTGCTTTTGTTCTGGGTAAATCATCATCTTTAACTTCTCTTCATCTCTACCAAGCTTAATCCCAAACTTCCTCTGAATTATTCCTACCTAACCACCAACACTGCTTAGGTTGTAGAATGAATGAATACATGTCCCTTTCAAATGCAGACATTGGTTGTGTCCTAGGATCCTTGGTGTTATGCTTTTTTAGATCATTTAGTTGTTTAAGTGGTTTTTGTATCTGTTAATAATGCAATGAACTTTGTCATCCAGTATTGGACAAACTACCCTGAAACAGTCATTAATAGAGGCAGAAAATCAAGCAATTTGAACGTGCTTAAGTTATAGAAGGATGTATATTAAAAAAAGAACTTTTTGATTGTTCTGTTTCCTGTGACTCTTGTTGATCATAAATTTTCCAGGGAGATTTAAAATCACTATTATTTGTCACTTCAATCATGGTAATATGAGGCACTCCATGTACCAGCTCTCCAGTGAAACATGGATAATTGGTCAAAATTGTATCAAAAAAATTTTATCTCTGAAAAATCTCCCAAGGATATACAGCAAATTAAGAGACATCTGTTCAAGAAAATCTACTAAATCTCAATAAGAATATCCAAAGTTCATTTTGCTTGAGTTTTTACCTGCTTCCTCATTTTCTATCTCCAGCCAGAATGATAGCTGGTTCACTCCAGGAAATTTTGATGAAGGAAATGATGCTTTCCTTTCCCCAGGATCACAGTGAAAGACTACAGTACTTCTGTAGCAGGGTCAGGCTACCTGCACTTCTCAGACACCCCAACTTCATGTTATTGAGGCTAGATTACATGCAAGTATAACCAAGGGATTGAAAGTTCCTCTTCACCTAGCAACTATTCAGGAATCAGTATCTGGACTTCACGTTTGGCATATGGAAAACACTGGGTCCCCAATCACCTTCATCCTTGCTTGCTAGTATGGCAGAAGTTCAATGCCAAGAGAGCCAAGCCAAGAAAACCAGAGCGACTGTCTTTTCCAAGGGTTTTCCTAATGAAGCAGAGTCATTATTTTGAGAAGCATAGGGCATATATTACCATCACCATCTCTGAAATGGTTCCTCAGATATTGCCTGGACAAAGAAACAGGGCATAAGAAAAGAGAGCTCTGAAATTCTCCCCAAAGCAACTAACTATTTGGAACTGAGAATAAGACATTTAAACTAAAGAATACTCTCATAAACAATGTTAATTTTGGTGGTAAGCAATTAAGAGGGGACATTGAAACCCTGATAAGCTATGGGCAACTAATTTATCATGGAGAAGCAAGAAAAGAGATAACTAAGAGGTTTCCTGGCTTCATAACTGACCTCGGATACTGAACTTAAAAACTAAGTTTGCAGAGGAATCTGAATTTAAATGCCCAGACCCTGGAGAAATTTATCTCAAGGAACTATTTCTTCCCCTCCCTCTCTGTCTCTCTCTCTCTCTCTCACACACACACACACACACACACACACACACACACACACACACACAGAGAGAGAGAGAGAGAGAGAGAGAGAGAAATTTGTAGAGCCAAATGCTGACTCTAATGCAAATATAATCATCAGCCAATTAAGGAAAGAAACAGAGAGCTCTCATACAGAACTACCATTCCAGTATGACTGTGTACATTTGTAAACTATACCTCATTCAGGTGTGAAGTTCAGAGGATTCACACTGTGGGGGTAAAATGGCCTTCTTTAAGCAAATAAACAAGCAAGTATAAATAGCAAAAAATGCAATGATGATGGCAGTAGCTACAAAAGCTTCACAATAGGTACCACATGTAAAAAATTTCAAACAAAGTCAAGGAGAATCTTAAAAGCTGTCAGAGAGATAGGACTTGTCATCTGTGAGGGAACTTAGAAATAGAACCTTATTTCTCATCAGAAATACCAGAGGCCACAGACTTTTGGGATATAGCTCATTTGGTAGAGTGCTTGCCTTGCACGCATGAGGGCCTGGGTTCAATCCCCAGCACCAAAAAAAGTTAAAAAAAAAAAAAAAAAAAGGAAGAAGAAGAAATACTGCTGGAGGCCAGAAGGCAATGAAGAGCATTTTAAATGTGCTGAAAGAAGCATAAATTTACAAAGAATCTTACATTTATCAAAGGTATTTTTAAAGATGGGGGAAAAATAGACTTCCAGAAATAAACAAAAACTAAAATAATTGATTCCTACAAAACTCGTCCTAGGATAAACACTGAAGAAGGATTTAGGATTGAAAAAAAGTGACTCAGAGAGAAATTTCAATACACACAAACACAGAGATAAGGTAATTATGCAGTTATTAAATTTATGTGCATACTAAGTCTTCCTAAGTTATTTAACATTTTTATAAAAAATAGGTATATAATCTTGTTGTGGGGACTATAGCATATAAAATATAGAATATATTCAATAATAATGGCAAGGGAGGTACAAGAGAGCAAAACTATTGGAGTAAGTAAGTAACATGAGATAATAATGTGAATAATTTAAATGCACAGGACAAACAAACAGTATCATGAGTGATAAAAATGTTTAATATAACTAATTCTATAAATATGTAGTAGTGCTCTTTTTTCTCTCAGCTTCTTTAAGCACAAAATTGTGTAAAATAATAAATTATGGACTACTTGGTTTGAAGCATGATTCATACATATAACATACATCCATAATAGCTTAAAGATGTGAAAGAGGAAATAGAGTATTATAAGAAGAGTTTCTCTGTCTCACTAGAATTAATATAATTCAAAAGTTGATTTTGATAAGTGATCTGTAAATATTGAGACCTAGAGCAACTACTAAAAAAAATTAACTCAGAGTATGGGGAAAGACATTTCAAAGAAATTAAAATCTGTGTACTAGGAAACATTCACTTAATAAAAGAGAAAACAGCAAAGAATTGAAAAATAAAAGTCATTACACATATTGAGAACAGAAGTAAAATGGCAGATATAAATCCACTGTACCAATAATAGCATTAAATGAAGATGATTTTTACTCCCAAAACAGATTATCAAATTAAATTAAAAAAGCAGATCCACTTATATGCAGTCTGCACTTTAGATTCAAAGATATAAATGCTAAACTATAAAGGAATGGAAAAACATATGTAAAGAATAACCATAAGAAAATATGGGTGGCCATGTCAGAAAAAAATAGACTTTAAAATGATAATAGAGATAAGGAGTACATGCCAAATGATAAATGTCACAATCCATTGGGAAATTATAAAAAATATATGCATATGAAAATAGGACCCTAAAAAGCCTGAAGAAAAAATTGACAGAACTGGTAGGAAAATAGCTAATTTGTAGTAATGGGAGATTACTACACTCAATGTAAATAGATGGCAGAACAAATGTACAGAAGGTGAAAATGGAAATATACATAAACAACATTATAAAACAATTAGACCTAACTAACACTTATAGAATACTCCTCCTAAAAATAATAGAATATACATTTTTCTCAAGTGCACAGAATATTCTCCAGGATAGGTTATATGCTTACATATAAAACAAGGCTTAATGTTTTTAAAAGGACTGAAATCATACAGAATATGATTTCTGATTCAAATGCGATCCTTGACTGATATGAAATGAAATAAAAATTAGTAACATGAAAGAATTCTTGAAAAACCACAAACATGCAGAAACTAAACAGTATATAATATTTTAAGTTTATAATATGATCAATCAACTTATATTAAAATTTACCTCAAATGACATATTTCATTATTATTTATGGTTGAGTAAAATTCTATTGTGTATATAAACCACATTTTCTTTATTCATTTGTCTGTTAATGGGCACTTAGGCTGGTTCCATAACCTGGCTATTGTGAACTGTATTGTTAAAAACATTGTTATGCATATATCACTATACTATGCTGATTTTAGATTTTCCAGATAAATACTGCAGAGTGAGATAACTGGGCTATGTGGTGGATCCATTTCTAATTTTTTGAGGAATCTCCTTACTGTTTTCCAAAAGGGTTGTACTAATTTGTAGTCCTAGCAACAATGTCTAAGTGTACCTTTTTTCACATATCCTTCTCAGCAATTATTATTTGTCTTCTTCATGATTACCATTCTGACTAGAGTGAGATAAAACTTCAGTATCACTTTAATTTGCATTTTGCTGATTGGTAAGGATGTTGAACATATTTTCACATATTTGTTGGTCATTGTAGTTCTTCTTTTGAGAAATGTCTACTTCAATCACCTACCCATTTATTGATTGAGTTTTTAGATATTTTGGTGTTAAGATTTTTGAGATATTTATATATTATTGATATTAATACCTTGTCAGAAGAGAAGAGTAACTGGCAATGATTTGCTTCCATTTGGTAAACTTTTTCTTTATTCTCTTAATTGTTTCCTTAGCTCTATAGAACATTTTTTTAATTTGGTGCCTCCCCACTTATTGATTCTTGGTTTTATTTCTTAGCTTTAGGAGTCTAGTTAAGGAAAATGGTGCTTGCATCAATATTTTGGAGAGTTGACTGCATTTTATATCAGCAGCTTCATTGTTTCTTATCTAATTCCTAGGTCTTTTGTTCATATTGGTTTGATATTTGTGCAGGGTGAGAAAGGGATCTACTTTCATTCTTCTACATATGGATGTTCAATTTTCCAAGAACCATTTGTTATCTACAACATAGATGTTTAGAACATTTGTCAAGGGTAAGATGACTCTATCTCTATGGATTTGTCTTTGTGTCTTCTATTGTACTGGCTTTCATATCTGTTTTATGCCACTATCATGCTGTTTTGGTTACTATAATTCTTTAGTATAGCTTGAGATCAGGTATTGTGATGTCTCCAGCATTTCTCTTATTGCTCAGGATTGCTTTGGTTTTCTAAATCTTTTATTCTTCTACATAAATTTTAGGAAATTTTCTCCCTATATCTTGAAGAATGTCCTTGGTATTTCAGTGGTGATTACAGTAAATCTGTATATCATTTTTGGTAATAAGGCCATTTTGACAATATTAATTCTGCCTATCCAAGAACATGGGAGGTCTTTCCATTTCTAAGGTGTTCTTCAATTTCTTTATTCACTGTTCTATAATTTTCATTGGTTTTTAAACTCTTTTGCTAGTTTTGTTCCCAATTATTTTATGTCCCTCCCACCCTAAGGTCACTGGGAGAAGCCCTGGAGGGGATCATCTTCAATGAGACCATATATCTCTCCTCTCTCTCTCTCTCTCTCTCTCTCTCTCTCTCTCTTTTGCTGCCATGAATCTAGCAGTGCTCCTCCACCACGTCGTTCTGCCATGATGTTCACCTTCAGCTTGCTATGGACTCAGTGTGCCATGAACTAAAATCTGGAACTGTGAGCCAAAATAAACTTTTCCTCCTCTAAGTTTTTCCTATTGGGTATTTTAGTCACAGATAAAACAACTGATTTAATACATGCACAAAACACAAAAATGGTATAGAATATATACACTACAACCATAACAGAAAATAAATAAATAAATAAAAGTGCTAGGTCCATTTTCTTTCCTTAAGTGACATGGTTTCTGACAACAACTTTCTGAAGACCCTTTAGAAATATTTCCTATGAAAAAGAACATTTTATTTTTATTTATGATTCCAAATTATTGATAAAATTTAACTTTGAGATGGAGTACAATAAATATACACAGGCATGTAAAATGTGAACACCAAGTGAAATTGCATTATGTTAGAGTAAATGATCAACAATTAGGGCCAAAGAACTTCTGGTCTCAATATTCTCCCTCCCTCCTCCAAGCTTGCGGGTTTAAGGATGTAGAAAGAAGCATCCCTTAGGCACAGCTTGGCACATCAGAGATAGAACTGTTTCCCAAGTCTTCACTGGGGCTATTGCACATCTCTTTTTCACTTTGTTTCTTGATCAACAAAACAGGAGGCTGACTAAAAAGTGAAGTGATAAATATTTGAGTTTTGGTAGACACAATGTCTGTCTTTCTACTTCATACTTACTCCAGAAATCCCTTAGAGCTCAATGTGTTTTAAATGTAATAGAGGCTAAACAAGCAGCTGGTATATATTGCTCAATACATGACACAAATTCTCTGTGCCTTCCAGTGAGGCAGCTGTTCTCTGACTCCATGAGTTTGAAAATAAATTAAAGGAAAAACCCTAGATAATCAACACATGGAATGAACATGTGAAGCAATAAAGCTATTAAAAGAACTGTGGTGACTATAGAAACTATCCTCAAAATATTGAGGGAGGGGCAGGAAAAACAATACCAAAATAGAACCAAAATACACAGCAAACATGTGTTTTTTGCATTTGTTTGTTTGTTAGGGCATATTTGCTCTTTTTTCAATATTTTTTTACCCAGTCTCTGGCTTACACCTGGCATTTAATGAGTATTCAATAAAGATTGAATGACTATTTCACAATCCGGTGTTCTGGACATTATTTCTTTGCTATTCTTAAAATTGTATTCCTCAAGATATATAAATTACAATGCAAACCAATATATTTTTATGTCTTTCAAATCAGATTTTGAGCATAACCTACTTGAAATCTATGTGACAAGAGAATTACAGCTTGAAAAGATTTTCTTATTTTATGGACTTATTCAAAAAGAAGTGTTATTCCCAAAACCTGTTTCTAAATAAAGGAGGGAAGCATAATGATGACCAATTTTATACCACATATTTTGTATGTATATTGCATTTAACCCATGTTATCTTTCTGTATGTTAGGTGTTATTATTATCTACTCCACAAGGGAGAAAACTGAGGCTCAGAGAAATTATATCTTGTGCAAGGTAAAAAGCATTTGAGCTTTAAAATTCATTTTGTCTGGCTTGGAAACCTATGTTCTTAGCATTATATTACACACTACAGAGATAACATCTTGTAAGTCTGGATACACCTACTTTAAATCACTAGAAACTTTACCTACAGTCAAGTCTTAACAGAATATTACTTTTCCTTGGTTTCTCCCTTAATGTAGAATGGCAATATTCATATAGTGACATATAATGAAACAAAAACTAGTTAGTATGTTAAGAAATTTATATTGTACTTCCAAATCAGTACAAATTAGATTTTTGTCTGGTTTTCATTTGTATCAGAATGTATTTTTCAAATATGAACAAATGAAGATAGGCAATCACCGAATAGTGAAATATCTCATCCAGTATGGGCTTTCTACAATGCAATGTTGAAACATCTCTATTAAGATAGAGACATATTTTTCTTTCCTCGCACTTCAGCAGAACTTTGTAGCCCTTTCATCCAATAGACTGTGGTAGATAATACTATGCAACTTCCAAGAGTAGATTAACAAATGGCAATATGGCTTTCATCTTGCTTTCTCAGAATATTTTTCTTAAAAATATGCCGTCTCTCATGAGGCCCACAGCCTTATGGAAAAGTTCTGTGTGGGTTTTCTGAACAATACCTTTGTCTAGGTCATCAGCCAACATCAACAGCTAGTCCACAAGACAATGACCCTTCAGATTATTCCAGCTCCTGCCTCCAGTTCTTCCAATTGACGCCAGCTATTATGGATGAGTAACAAAATGACCTTACTGTGTTCTGCCTGAATTTCTAACTCAGGCCATTAGAGTTGTTATTCTAATTATTGTTATATACTTATGTTAAGTAAATAAGATTCAGAAGTAATTTGTTATATAAAAATTTAGAAGAGAAATGATGCTTCTTCTTAAGTATGATTTTCTATGAATAAAATTTAATATTAAATATTAAATATTGGATGTTCTCAAAAATGTCTTTGAATACATTAACCAAATGTACATTTCTATGTGAATGATCAATGACTGCTATAAAACCAAATTATGCTATAAGATTGGGAAGCATTTTACAGTGGAAAACAATGGGCATCTTGGTTAGATTATCTAGAGTCAAACCCTAGCTGCATCGCTAATATGCTCTGTAACCTTGAAAATTTTGCTTCACTTGTATATACATCTGATTTCTTCATCTATCAAGTGAGAACATTAGTATCACTTCTATGTACTACAATAGTTCAGTACCTTTGTCACAGCCACAAATCACTTCCACCTGATAAATTCTAATTCCTAAAGTGCCACACAGATTTACAGGGTAAAACAAATAACCTACGAAAACACTATAATCTGAAAATGTCTTTATTCCCATACTATAGTGACTTTCCTTAAATGGGATTTAACAATTTTACAAAAATCAGTTTTAAAAACACCATAGTTTAAAATCAATTAACACAGATCACCTGCTTAAACACTGCAGATAGAACACATGTACTTGTTTACATTCTTCACTGAAATACAATTTGAAGGACAGTAAAAATATATATACACACACCCAAGAATTGAGAGATGGGTAAGTAACAATATAGTGGCTATGAAAATATACCTCTCAGATCTTCTACTGTTGGCAACATAAATAAGCAAGAGCTCCGATGCTTCCCTCTGAAATACATCCTGACTTTCAGCTGGAAGCCACATGTCCCACAAGCTGCTAAACTGCTCCTGACCAAGGAGAGATCTTTGCATTTCTTCCAGGGAGTAAGTGTGGCTAGTTCCAATCCCTCAAGTTTACTGGACATTTTAAGAATAGCATTTCTGTCTGAGGCTCCTTCATTCATTCTTCTTTCCCTCTTTCTTTTGAAAGTATCAGACCCGCATAATGATCTACAAGTTCTCTCAGCTAGATCTAAAAGTTTATCCTCAATTTTTGCCATATCATTTCCTAGAGGAATAATATATTTTGGACATGTTTAAATGCATTTTGAGGTCTTCTGCTCAGTTGGCTTCAAACTAACATGCACAGCAAGAAAGCTCAAAAAATATCCGTGGAGGGAAAATGTAGAGTTATTTGATTTAGCAAAGTTTAGAAAACTAAAACATGGTATATGCGCGCACGCGCACACACACACACACACACACACACACACTGGAGTATTACTCAGCCATAAGAATGAAATTATGGTATTTACTGGTAAATAGATGAAACTGGAGACTGTCATGCTAAGTGAAATGAGCTGAGAGAGAGAAAGAAAGAGAAAGGGAAAGGGGTGGATTCAATCAAAATAGAAGAAAGATGAAGGTAATTAAGGGGGAGAGAGAATGGATAGGATACAGGGAGAGTGGAATAAATCTGAACTAAATTTCCTATTACATATATGACTATACCATAATGAATCTGTAATGCCAGATTTGTGGGATCCCAGTAGACCTCCAGGAGCAGAATCCGATGCAATCACACAAGAGTCTTTATTGCAAGTTCGAGCCTGGACTCACAACCGTTCCCAATGCAGTGGTTCCAGGGAGTGAGCCCTGATCCTTTGTTCAGTGAGATTTTACAGGTTTTGGGGGGATACTCTATGCATCACAACATCACACAGCAAATCATTCCATACCGCAGGAAAATCAAACAACAACTCTTAACATTGATTAGCACATTCACTGGTGGGAACAAGTTGGATAGGGGTGATTGGTTAGTACAAGAGGGGGATTCCTTTTAACTGATTGGTTTAGGCCACGAGGGGGTATACATGCTAAACTACATGGTTTCCCAACATGTTATCAACCACCATAAACTACTGGGGGGTCATCTAGCATCCCAGGTATTTTCCCTGTCTCATGCTGATTGGTGGTTGCCAGGGGATTGCTATGGGTCCTCACCTTGCCTAACTGGGACATCTGGCACCACAGATCTCTCCTGTTATTTGCAGACAAACAACTCAGCAGGGTGGTTATCTGCCTAGAAAGGTTCTGTGGATTTTTCCAAGGACAAAGGTCATGCCCCCTGCCTTAGGACAGGCCTTGAGGTATAAGCTGCTGTTATTTATTTTCAAAAATGGAGTCACATCAGTTTCTCAAATCTACCTATCATGTATATCACAAGATACTAACAACAGCAATAACAACTAAACTAAAAGTTAATGACAGAAAGATCAGTAGAGCAGAGGGAAGGGAACAGGAGCAGGGAGTAGGGGTGGGAGAGAGGAAATACTGGGAAGTGAATTAGAGAAAATTATATTCCATGCTTTTACAATGATATCAAAATGAATCCAAATGTTATATATTAACTAAAGGAAAAAATGTTAAAACCCCAAGTCGGCATAGGAATGGCAAAAAGAAGCCTGATCAAGGCACATGGCAGTAGAATTAATGTGCACAGATCAGAGGCATGAAAAAGGGAAGGTGGCTTTTAGGATTGTCTGAAGCAGAAATGCTAAGGGGACTTTGGACAACCAGGTCCATCTCCATTACATATAGTCAGAGGATACCTCCCTCTAACTAGAGAGCAGGGTGTGGGAGACAAACCACATTGAAAATTAAGGGGATAATATATTTTTTAAAATCATCTTTATGTAATATATCAAAATGAACAACAATGTTTTTAGGACTGAGGATTTGTGACCCTTCCTCTCCATATGTTGAAACCCTAACTATGAGTGGGACAGTACTAGGAAGGGGAGTCTTTGGGAGGTAATTAGACTTTAAGGCAGAGAGGTTATAAAAAGGAACTGAGTGCTGACTCTCAGTCACCTCCATAACCACCATCACCACAGCGATTGGAGGATCTAGGAGAAGATAGTCATTCACAATCCAGGAAGAAAGACCTCAGCACACACCAGATGTGCTAGAACCTGTATCTCGCCAGCCTCCATGACTGTGAGAAATAAATTTCTGTTGTTTAAGCCACCAAGTCTGTGGTATTCTCTTACAGAAGCTCCAGCAGACTAAGAAAAAGATTTTCATGATAGAGAAAGAAAGTAAGGAGAAGGACCACTATGATCCTCAGATTTCACAAACAAAAATACAAGATGCATAGCACAACTTGAGTTTCAAACAAACAGCAATCTTTATTTAATATGCTCCATGCAATACTTGGGACATCCTTTAATGAGAAAGTACTTGTTATTCAGCTGAAATTCAAATTCAACCCAGAGTTCTATATTGTATCTACAACTCTATTAAGTATACCATGGAAATTTTTCAAAATAATAAAAATGAAGAGAAGATTTTAAGATCTTCCAGAAAGAAATTTAAATGAATTGGTGATAGGAAGAACATTTGACGTTTTAAAAGCAACCACAAAAGATATGCAAAATTCTGTGGGAATAGCATTTTATCCCAGGATTCTGTGCCCTGACAAATTGAGTTAGCATAGATATTCGCAGGCATGTGGTATCTCAAAATTTTGCCTCTTACAGGCATAATGACATAATTTGAACACTGATCTAAACAAAATTACAAGATAATCACATTAGGTGCATTTAAGTAAGTAAAAAAACTCAAGGTGGTAGGAGGCTCAGAGATGGTGTTGCAAAGTGTGATATTTAGCCCTCAAGAGCAACTCTAAGTCCCTGCTTCCTGGTATTTTCCCCCTTGTGTGAGGGCCCTCTGGCACTGCACTAGAATTTATTTGAATGACTACTTGATGGAGTAGAAATGATCTTATACCATATTTTAAATTTGCTTATATGAAATCATAGAATCTTTTAACACTCTACATTACCATGTACATGCTGTAGGGGTAGCTGGCTGCCATGCTTGAAGGAGACTCAGAATGTCCTATGGAGTTGTCCACGTGGCAGGAAATTGAAACTCTTTACCAGAGCCTCATGAGTGACCTTTCTTATAATCCAGCTTTCCATCCTCAGCCAAAGCTTCTGATGACAGAGTCCTGTTCCAGACCAAACTCATGAGAGACCCAGAGACAAAACCAAGCAGCTCTGAGGTTCCCAGTGGCCTGATCCCCCCACCCCAAAAAAATGTTTATTAACTAAAGCCATTAACTTTTGGAGTAAATTTCTAAAAACTAACAAATATAAAAGGTAACAGGGTAAAAATTAATCTTCTATAATATAAGATCAAAATGATCAATATACACTTTTTTATTTTTTACAAATTTTCAATGTAAATATTCCTGGAAACATCTAAAAGATTACAAGGTAGTTATCTATAGAGTAGGACTTTTAAATTTGTGTAAGGAGAGAAAAGGTGGTTGTGATTTTTTATTATAATTCTTTTTATAAACCATTATTTAATATTTTACTATTTTTTAAATGAATCCAATGCCTGTGATACAATAGTAAATGGTTATGTTCATTTACTACAGAATATGTAGTTATTCTGTGAAATGATCGTGTTTAAAATCATTTTGATAAGGTTTGCTAGTCCTTACTACTGTAAAAACTAACAAGAAATTAATCCATACACAGAAACTGAATAAACATTTACAAATAATCAGAGATTTTTTTCTACCTATATGTCTGACACAAAGTAGGTATTAATAGTTGTTCAATATTATTAGTGTTATTTTACGTTTTACATTGCATACAGTGACTGGATTCCCCATCCAACTTAAAAGGAGAAGCAAAGAAAGTTGAATTCTGAAAGAACAGAGTTGGACAATTTTTAAATTTTATTTTAAAAGATTGCTTCCACAATCCTTTTTTTTTTTTTTTTCAATTTTGGATCACTTAGGTCATTTTTCCCCTCCATCAGCTTAGATAATTGAGCTGACTTTCATGTTTGGTTGAACCAAGCAGTAGGAACCTAACAGAATGAAGTATTATCTTTTTCTCTGGATACTTGCCAAAACAATGTGTGGATCCCCTGCCTTGCTGTTGAACAGTGCAGCTCTAAGGCTATTTTGGATAATAAATAAAATCCCATACTTTATTTCAGAAGTGACGCTATTTTAATACTACTATTTTAATACCAATAACAATAAGACTTTTAAACACTCTAGCTGGAACATTTCATTCCCAAGCCAGTTTATAGACTGATCGCAAAAGGAAAAAGGCATATTTTCACATGCTGTGTAATTTAAGAACATGGAATAGATACTTCTGTTCACAGTATGTCCTCACATAACAACCAGTATCTCTGACCATTCTTCATTACATAGCATAGTGACAAAAAGAAAAATGTTCAACATTTTTGCATAAAATAATCATTTTCCTAGGAAGGATAATTCTTTAATGAAGGAGTCCCCAAACCTCAAAATTATTTGGTCACTGCTTGAAAAAGAAGGTACTAATGGTAAAAGCCCTGACTAGTACAGTGTAAGAGGATCTTGAACTAGCTATAGTTGAACACATTTCTTGACTAGAGACCTTTTTTAAAAAATACAGAAAACTAGCCACCATCCTTTGTTATATTCTAACCTAGTAGATTTTTGATGTGGTCAAGACATCATTTCCCCACTTCTATGCAGTTTTCCAGTTAATTTAACTGTGTACAGTCAGAGTTAGGCATTGTAGAAAAAAAAAAACTATTCAATGTCAGCTGGAATATCAGGATACAATATTTGAAGACGTAGGGTTGGGACTATCATCCAATTATGCTGGGACAGTAGGACGGGTTGCCGAGGACAAAAGAAAATACCCAGAGGTAGTATGCAAAACAAAAGGTTTATTGAAAAATGTTCATGGAGAAGGTCCAGTGGTGACAGAATGCACAAAAAGCAATTTCAACCCTCATGATGCCTCTGTGTCTCACAGTGCCTTATCCAGTGGCAGCTGGCTTGACAAGTAGCCCTTATCCTCTCCATAGTGCCTTAAACTCACCACCAGTTGCTGCAGGGAAAGGTATTTTTTAGTTCGACCACAGAAGAAGTGACATCATTAGTTAGATTAGTTTGCACTGTTCCTTGCATAACTCATGTAACAAGGAGCAGCTATCCTGATATGCAGAAATCAGCTCCTACAAACAATACTAGTTGCCATATACCTGGAAAAGAGTTAGTGTCCTTCAAGGTAGCATTTATCTAAACGTTCTTGTCCAGCCCCAATCATTATTTCCTTAACTTGGTTAGGTCTT
Source organism: Ictidomys tridecemlineatus (assembly GCF_052094955.1). Lineage (NCBI taxonomy): Eukaryota > Metazoa > Chordata > Mammalia > Rodentia > Sciuridae > Ictidomys > Ictidomys tridecemlineatus. The sequence continues at coordinate 58,283,293 of NC_135487.1, forward strand.
GGGAACGGAAAGGAACATTTCAGGGAAATGTTCCTTTTCTTCCAGGAAGACATACCTTGAAAATAATACACATACACGAAAATCAATAAGCCATAATCCCTTTCCCAATAATCCTGTATAGCTCTCACTTTGTAAAATCTAATTTTTAAAGTGCCACAAAACTTTAGAAGGTAAAGCAAATAATCCAAGAAAACTTTATAATTTGGGAATATTTATGTTCTCTTTCTGAAGTGACTTTTCTTAACTGGAAGTTACCAGTAGTGATGAGAGTCTATAGCTCTCTCAAAGTGTTATATGTTACCCTTGCAGAGAAAAGTCCACATTATCTCTACCTTAGTCAGCTTTTCAAGTCTGACCCAAATCTGAAAATAACAACTTTTAGAAGGAAAGGTTTAAAGGAGGCTCACAATTTCTGAGGTCTCAGTCCATAGGTGGCTGACTCCATTGCTCTGGGGCCAAGGTGAGGCAGCACATCATGGGGGGAACAACCCAGTAGAGGAAAGCTGCTTCCCTATTGTCAGCAGGAAGGAGAGGAGAGGAGAGGAGAGGAGAGGAGGGGAGGGGAGGGGAGGGGAGGGGAGGGGAGGGGAGGGGAGGGGAGAGGAGAGGAGAGGAGAGGAGAGGAGAGGAGAGGAGAGGAGAGGGAGATATGAAGGGGCCACAGGGTAGATGCCCCTTTCCAGGGCATGCCCCCAATGACCCATTTCCATACCTGCCTACCTTTACTACTCAGTGCATTAAAAGTAAGATGAACTGCTTAGATTACTGCTCTCATAATCAGATCACTTTACCCCTCAATTGCCTGCACTAACACAGGAGATTTGGGGAGACATTTTATATCCAAACCATAACAACATCCTCTCTATCCAAAGGTCATATCAGGATAACAGGTCAGTGACAGGAAAGTCATACTGTTGTCTCTTTGGGGTCTTCTCGTGCCTTCGGCTGTGTATCATGCTTGAGATGATGAGTGCTACCACCAAGTTTCACACTGCAAACTCCTAGGAGGCTCCTTTTCATCTCTTTATCTGAGAATCACTCAAGCAAGAGCATAAAGAGTTATATTGCTCTTACTCAGAAACTCTTCCTTCAACTCTTTCTTCTCCTCACAAGCTCCCTTAAAATAGGGGAAAGGGTATTGGAAGAGTATAGAAGAGTCTTCTGTTGAAATGTATCCACTTTTAAATCTGTAGGCTGTTTGTTAATAATTCCTTGAGAAAGAACCTTCAGATATCTGAGAAAAATGCTTAGAAGCTTGGATGGTGAAAGGAAAGTGACCACAACACTCGCAGCGACCAAGATCTCTTTATTGTGGCGGTGAAGAAAAGAGAAAGAGAAGAGAGAGAGAGAGAGAGAGAGAGAGAGAGAGAGAGAGAGAGAGAGAGAGAGAAGCAAAAGAAAGAGAGTGAGAGTGAGAGAGAGAGAGAGCGAAAGCAAGAGAAGAAAAGAGAGCAAGAGAGGGGGGCCCTGCAGGAGAGAGTCTTTATAGCCAAAATCTAATGAGGTCTTTGTGTCTGCAAGCTGCCTTGTTGGCATACAGTGATTGGATCACACAGTAGTTGCTAAGGGTGTCATCTTCTGTCCTCAAGAAGACTGACTGGGCAGGGGCTAGATGCAGATTTCCCTTGTGCCAGACTGGTGGGGGTCGAGTGTTTAGCTTTGAGTGGGGTTGAGTGTTCAGCCTTGAGGCAAACAAGTGATAAGGAACCAGATGAGTGAGGGTCAAGTGTTCAGCCCACCCTGCAGCTAACATTTATTTAGCCTGCTCTGCAAATAACAGATGGAAAATTTTTTGAGTCTTATTGAATATTATTGATTTATTGTCATATGATTATTGTCATGGAGATTCATGCTCCTACTTACAAATTTATCTTTCTTGGGGTCTTTCCTTGCTTTCATACTTCTTTCATTTTTCTGTTTTTCCTATTGTATACCAGCTGCCCTTATGTAATGCTCTTATTTCTTAGTTATTAATTCTGCTACCTATTGCTATATAACAAATTCTCTCATATCTGGTGGCTTAAATTAATAGCAATTTATTTTTACTCAAAAGCATACAGACTGGCTTTGTGGTTCTTCTGGTCTTAAATGGGCTATCTCCTGAGTCAGCTGAGGATGGGTAGAAAGAAGGCTGTACTGTGTTAGCTGGGCTTCCATGTGTTTAAGTCTTGTGTCCATGGTTATAACAAGGATATAAAAGGCAAGTAAAATTAGTTTTCTTAAAACTATGTAGCAGAACTGACATATCATCACTTCCCCTGCGTTTATTGTCCAAAACAAGTCTTGAGGCCAACATAAATTTAAAAAATCAAGAAACTCTCTTCTAGTCAAATTTTCAAGTCACATTGCAAAAAGCATGACTACAGAAGAGAACAAATGCAGGCCATTTGGCAATTAATCTATCATAGTTATTTGGTTTTCTCCAAAAAGAAAATAAATATTGTGTGAATGTATGTATATATAACAATAATCTCATCATACATACAACTATGATGCACCAATAAAAAAATGTGAAAAATAAATAAATAAATACCAAGACAGACAACACCATCTAAAGAAAAATTCAGACCTTGGTTAATGTAATATAATATAATATAATATAATATAATGTAATATATAATGTAATACATGTAATAATATCATCTCCCCTCACCCTTTTCTGTTCCTCCCCAACTCAGAATAATCATTATCTCCAATACCATGTTTATCATTTCCTGGCTTTTATTTTCACATATTTTTACTTCTCATATAAAAGTTACTTTTCGATTATTTTAAACTTTTTAAGCTTCACTATGCAGTACTTAATCTCTCAGAACTTTTATCACTTATGATTTTTATGTTTCTAATACTTATCCACGTGGTTGCATGTCACCATATATTCATTCATTCCAACTGCCATATGATAACCCAATGCATGATTTTACTTCACTTCCTGTTTGTTTTTTGACATGTTTCCCCTAAGCTTTTCATTAATATCTGTAAATAATCCTTAGTACTGTCAACATTTCAATGTGAAATACATCCTTAGATAAGGTCTTTTAACCAAAAATTACTTGATTTTCTCAATAATCATGTGGGCAAGACTGACTTTTTTTCTCCTCACAAAAACACTCTACAAAAAGTCAAATGGAAAGGAGGCTGTTCAATGTCATCTCTCTTTTATTAAAAATTTTTAAAAAAGGAAAACAAATTAATTTCTAAGCTACTTAGTGATTTTAATATTGGTTTGTCTTTTGTCAGAAATTAAAAGAGGTTACTTTCATAATCTCTGTTTCCTGCTATGTGTTATGGATCCCACTCTGTGGAAGCCTTAGAGTTTGTAAGCACTCTATTTATGAGTATACAAATATGAACTGCTGTTTCTGAAATGACGGGCATTAAAGAGCAGCACTGACCTGCCAGTTCAGACCAGCTCCAGAATATCTTATGTACCAGTGGGTAATGTGTCTCAGTGGCCCAAATGTGCAGGATTCCATATCTTTACTACTGAGGAGCTAATCTTGCTAATCTTGAATACACAAAAAGGTCCCACCAGACCCTTTGAAAAATCGATTGAATTTTCTCTTTGCCCCATCTTATTGAACTGTTATAGACTATCATAATTAAAAGCCAGAGGGAGCTTTTCTTTGTCCCATTTAAAGCTCCCCAAGATTACTGTATGTTCAGCAATAGAACATGCTGCATTGGGCGGTACACTTCCCTCTTCCCATACTTTTCACTGAGCCAAGTGTGTTTTACCATCCTTGAGGAAGTTACTATTTCTCTAATTATCATTGTACACTAACTAATGATATTCTGGGTAAAGTGAGAAGGGAAGAAAGAAAAGAAGTTTAGAGAAATTCAAGAAGGAGTTATGTCTTCTGCTGTTGTTCAGTTCTCTCCCTTTTTTTCCCCTCCCCCTTGCCCCTCATAACCTCTTATAATTTTGTGTATCATTGAAGGTCTCCTACCATTTCCATATGCTTTCCCTTCTCTCTCCCTTTCTCTCCCCCCATTTGTCTTTGTTTACTGTTAGTCTTTTCCTCATGCTCTTCCTTCCTGTTCTATTCTTAGTGGCTCTCTTTATATCAAAGAAGACATTTGGCATTTGTTTTTTAGGGCTTGGCTAGCTTCACTTAGCATAATCTGCTCTAATGCCATCCATTTCACTGCTAATTCTATGATTTTGTCATTTCTTAGTGCTACATAATACTCCATTGTGTATAGCTGCCACATTAGGGGAGGGGAGGGGAGGGGGGATAGTAGGGGATAGGAAAGGTAGCAGAATACAATAGTCACTATTATGCCATTATGTAAAATTGTGAGTATGTAACAGATGTGATTCTGCAATTTGTAGTTGGGGTAAAAATGGGAGTTCAAAACCCAATTGAGTCAAATGTATGAAAGATGATATATCGTGAGCTCTGTAATGTTTTGAACAATCAATAAAAAAAAAAATTTAAAAAAAAGAAGGAGTTATGGGTAAACTGTATAGAATTGGGTAAGTTCATCGATTCTGCTCCTCTTCCAGAGGAGCTGAATCAATACTATATATGTAGATTTACAGGGAGAAAGTTTATTATAAAAATCAGTTCACAAGATTATAGAGACCATCACATGCCATAATCAAATTGGAAAAGTAGGAAATCTGGTGAAATAATTGGGACTGAGTTCAAAGGCCCAAGAACCAAAAATTCCACTACCCAAGGGTGAGAGAAGATGAATGCCCAGCTCCAAGAGAGGAAGAGAATTCTATTTTTGGAAGGGTCCTCAATGGATTAGGTGATGCCTGATTATATTAGAGAAAATGGACCTTTTTTATTCTATTCATTCAAATGGTAATATTTTCTAGAAAAAAAACCCTCATAGGACAGAGAGAGATAAAGTTATAATAATAGACATATAAATAAAGTTATACTGGCATCCCTTAGCCCAGTTAAGTTGACACATAAACTTGCCTATCACAACAACATAGGAGTTTAAACTTCTAATCTGCAGTCTTGCCAGGCAGTGTCTAGCCGGGTGAGTTCCAGCAAGGCACTTATCTCTAGGTCTCCTTCTCTTTCACAGGAAATCAGCAATGGATGAGATTGGGTTTGATGAGATGATTTTTTCTTCCTGTTTTTAGGGACGCTGTGGCTATAGCTTAACTGAACTTTCTTCAGACATAACATGAAAATCTCATGACTTACCATGAAATGCTTTCAATGATACAGCTTTATCTAACTAATGCTATCTCTAAACTTTCTCCCTGTCCCTATTTGTTCATGTAGCCCTTTCCATAATGAATCCATATTCATCCTTTAGAACTCAGTTCAAAGTGGCTTTGTCAGGACGGATTTCCTACCCACCTCAGCCACATGCTCCCATAGTGCCTCATCCTTTACCAGCATTACATTTACTATATTTGTAGAAAAAAATCATATTTCATGTTAATCTCCTCAGCTAGAAATTAAACTGAGGGCAGTGCTACATCTGCCTATATTTAACCTTGTCCTTTGCACATGATAGCCCTGTTCAGAATGAGGGTAAAAATGTACACAGACTAAAACATTTCATGTAGAACTTCAGGAGGTTTAGGAAAAGACCAAACAACAGGAAAATGCAAAAGAAAAGGGAAATGTAAAAAAAAAATAATAATTAAAAGAAGGGCCTTGGAAAATTGCTGAAATTTGTGTGCTTATGCCAACACAGACTTCAATTGCTTTTAGCAAAGAGAAGATACTAATTAGTAGAATAATCTTTGTATCCCAGTTTGAAAGATTACTCTGATTGCTTTCCTCCAGTGCCATGCCAGGCCTTAATGGTTTTAAAGATTAATTGACAGCATGTGAAAGCCAACTAGCCAATTAATGGCTGCATGTCACCTAAGTGCCCTGAAAAATGTATGTTCATATTGTTTAGGTGGTTGGTCTGCTGCATTAGTTTATTCATTGCTGTGTGTCTCCTCTGTGTCATTTCCTGTTATGTATATCACTAAAAACACAGCAGAACCTCCTCAAAGCTAATTTGTAAAATAGTACACTGATTTTCTATGTATAATTAGTTCTAAAAGTTCTATACCAACCAAAGTTCTTATTACTTCAATAATTATTAAATAATTTTTCTTACTATAATATTCACTCTATGCAGCAATTTCATGTCTAAGTTTTACTTTAAGGTGAATTTTCAAGGGAAAATTAATTGTATGAAAGCTGTCCATTCAGAGTTCTATAAAATTAGACAAAACACACGATTTCAAAGCACTTCCTTTATAGAAACAAATCACAAACTATTCTAGCCACAGAACCAGAATAAGTTGAGTTTACATCAATCTGTTTGTTAGTCATAAATCCTCTTACTGATAATATATTCTTTTTTTTTGTAGTTAGAAGAAGCTGAGAGACAAAATTACATCTTCAATCTATTAAATGTACAATACTTAGTAGTAAATATATTGAAGATTGATTCATCCCTTCTTTATTTTGTGATTTTTATTTTTACTTGTAAGCCTAATTCCTCAATAAATTTATCCCTAGAATCTGTCTAAAATTCTTTGGAGAAAAATGGTGAAGTGAAAAATAAATAAATGAGTAAATAAATAAATAAACTAAAATGCAAAGTCATTTGCTATAAATAAATGCTTTCATTCTACAGTGAAAAGCACTAAATAAAGCACAGAGGCAAATTTATCTGTCTCTCAGATTCTATTTCCTCTGGCTTCCAAATTTATGCAGGAAATATTCTGAGCTTTTAAAAAGGTCCCAGGACATGAAATAGTCATATGCAAATAACTATTGTAGCTGTTAATTTCAATATGTCAAAATATTAGATTTACATCTCTCTATGGATATCCATGTTTTAAAAAGAGGAATGACATTCCTGATTTCATTCTATTAAGGCATTTAAAGTAAGCAGTCCCACACTGCTCTCTAATCACTCAGCTAAAAGAGGGTTTAGCTATGCAGACACAGACTGAAATCCCTTGTTTCTCTTCGTGAAATATACTGCAAACAGAAATATTGGACAGGCCAACGTTGCCAACCACGGAAAGCCTCTTGGAGAGATTTGCTCTTTCTTTATTCAACTAAGCGGACCCCTTATTGAACTCCATATCCATGGCAGTTTTACCTGGCAATCACCCATTCCTGTCTTGCAGCTGATGCTGCATACTGTGCACCCGCTTGCACTAGTTCCCTAGGAAAATATGCCTTGGCTGATTGGAATAGCAAAATACTCTCTTCTGTTCTAACAATTAACTTGTCTCTGTGTTGCCACTTCAATCACTGTCATGTACACTAACTTCTGACACAGGCTCACAGAACGCAGCAAGGGGGAAGGGCACACCCACAGGATTGTTCATGAGTCTAAAGGAAAGAACATCTGGGCCTCATCTCTTCTACCTCTGGCCTTGCTGTTCAGACTGTAATTTAAGTTCTCTAGGTCTCCATCCTTACTTGTTAAAGTAAGAGCTTTGGCCTATAGTAGGAGTCAGTGAATTTTAATGTGCTCTAGGAATCCCCTAGGAATCCTGTTAAAATGCAGTTCTTGATTCAATAGATCTGGAATGGGGGCCAAAAAGTTTGCATTTCTAACAATTATCCCAGGTGACACAGACGTTGCCGATCTGTGGAACACATTTGACTAGCAAGGTGGAGAATCATATATGCTTTGATTTCAATAAACCCTCTAATTTAAAGATGACTATGCCAACAAATAAAATAATGTCTTCCAGTATTGCTATTTTGATAAATTCATTTTTAATACATTGTAATATTTAATGGAACTTAGTCTTAACTCTTCCTCCCTCTTTCTAGAATTCCTTTGTCCCCTAAAATGAATAGAACTGTTGTAAATTAAATCTGTACCCTGGGTTTACTTCTAATATGTTCTATAGGTGATGAAATGGTATTGGAGCAATCACATGGCAAAGCTAATTTCAAACTCAAGTCTTCTAACTGTGAAATCTATCAGGTCTTATGTCCAGAGAATGAAATCAGGGACTCCAACAATACCACTTTCATCTGAACTTCACTGTGTTATTGCTGTTTTGAAGAATTAGGACAGTCTTCTGATTCAGAAACAAGGGTTTTAAATGCATATATAGAGTCTAACCCAGGAAAGCAGAAATGCTCTGGCAAGCTATGGACATTTAGGACTTAGAAGAAATATTCTTTCCTGAAGTTATGAAAGATGTAAGCCCAACCAGGACTCATTCTAGACTCTCAATGAGCCAATGAGACAATATCCCAGAGGTGGTTACTGAGACAGTCACTTCTATGTGACAATAAGGACATATTTCTATAAACATTACTTGGAAAAAATGTAACTCTTCATTCATATTTTTAATAATAGCAGTCTCTATTTTAAAATTATAAAAATGGATGAGTAAAATATTAGTAAATAGATGTGGATAGATTCCCAAATATCTTCTTTGTAATAAGAGGTACAACTATAAAAGCATGAAATGAGTTGTTAATAAAATTTTTATTTTTTTATGTTAGTGTAAAACTACTGATGTGAAACTATAGGACTATTCCTCTGGTAATCCCTACCTATTCTAGATATCATTCTTGGCCCTGTTACTATCAGCCTTAGTCACTCAAATGATATCTCATAATCCTGAGACCCAGGACTTGTGTGTATTTATATAAAGCACAGGAGGAAAAATTCACTTTTCTAGCCTTTCAATTATTTATTGAAGAAATACTTAATAAAATACAGATTGCATGACAGGTAATGTTCTAGGGGCTAGAAAAACGTATCTGGCTTTTCACCAAGTGTTCTTTATATAGTGTAAAGTCAGGCAGCAGCTACCAAAAGGAGGCAAATTTAAAAAGGCTGCTGAATGACCCTTTATGGAGATTTCATTCCTGGGCGGGACCCTAAGACCAACAGAGTGGGTCTAAGGAGAAGTGAGCAGGGCTTGATCTGACTGGAATTTTTATTGAGTTTAGGGCAGGAAAGGAGGGCTTGGGACAGGAAAAGGGGTTTTTAGAGTCCCTAGTCCTACTGGAACAAGGAGTTGGTCAGGGGAGTTGGCTAAGATCCAGGATTGGCCAGGAGATCCTGCTGATTGACAGGTGGTTCCATCAATGCATGACTGATGTTTCTTTTGGATTGCTTGGTGTTTTGTTCCTCAGCCGACTCCATCCGCCTGACATATAGCTCATTTAATCCTCACATATACTTATGATACGGATGCTACTATACTCATTTGTCAGGTGAGGTTTGGAAATATCAAGGAAAGTGATTTTTTTTTTTAAGATCGATTATTCCATAGTGACAGTCAAATCTTACTATTATCTTCTAAACCAGATCTTTGTTCTTAAACTGTATATTCTTTCCACTTACTCCATTTCTTGATTTGGTAGAATTACGGCATTTATAAAAATTCTGCCAAAAATAATTTCTCTGATGCTTCTGGAGGCACATGGGAATGAGTCTGAGAACTCCAAGCAGCATATGTTACTAGCAGTCTGAAGCAGTCCACTTTTTCCAGGAGCTGGGCAGCCTAAACCTAGTCCAGGGATTCTACATTCTTTTCATTTTGCATAAAATGTACAGGAATACATTACTGATAAGACAGCATCTGCTCTTTGGAGCATATTAACATCTTTGCTAGCAAATCCTACTCAAGCTTGTGATTCTCTCTCCCATGGGTATTCTGTATCAAGCAGTGCAGAGCAGCACAAACCAATACAAGTTGCTTAGTCCATTTATGAGAATTTTCAAAAACTATTATGTAGATTTCTGATAAGATAATTTGCACAGCTTTCAAAAAAATATGGTGCTAGCTTTATCTTTAGTTCTCTTGCTTTTGCTCTCCACAGAAGAGCTGAGTACAGAAAGACCTATGTTCACCTGAACCCAGTAACCTTTATCCTTTGCTTAATCCTGGCAAAATCAGCTGCAGAGGGGGTGGAGAGTACTCTTTGAAAATGACCTTTCCCATTCAGAATAAAGCACAAATTAAATTGATTTAGTTATCAGGAGTACAAACATAGTCAATAGTTAAGTGAATTTTTTGCTTTTGAAGACATTACCTTGGTATAATACCTGTTCTAAATCTTAAAAATTCAAAACTTGGATAAATATTTATTGAATGCCTACTAAGTGTCAGAAAATATGGTAGACTCAATAAAAACAAAGGAATAAATATTAAAAAGTCATAAAATAATTAAATGAAATAGAGTAGGTGAAAACACTTTGTAAATGAGAAAGGCATAAAAATGTAGGAAGCTATTTCTTCTTTGTTTTCTTAAACCTGAAAGGAAATACAATTTTAGACATATTAACATGTGCCTGACTCTAGAAAGTGAATGGCTCAAGTCTTGTGAACCAAAGAAACATTATCACACCTTGACTTACCTGGAGTCTGTGTTGTTTTAAATATTATCTTGAAGAAAATCTTTATCTAGTGTATGCTACAACGTTTTGTAGAATCTAATCGCTTTTCTACAGAGGGAAATAGTCTTTGAATGCAAGGCAGCATTCAGTAGTGGCACTGGATATGATAAAGCAAATGCAAACTGGGTCTAATAGCTAAAGACTTTTTGACTTTTTAAGATGTTCAATTGAACATTTAAAAGGTTTAGTCTCATATCAGTTTTAGAAAGCCCCCCTGGGGCAGGCTTAAGTAACTATGCCATTAGGCACTCAGCTGCAAATTGCCTATTAAGTCTGACTGAAACTGTAAAATTGCTTTTCACAATGCAAATTAATGTAAATAAGAACAATTGGTTACACATATCACAGGCTATCAAATTGTCCGCAGATGATGCATACCACCCCTCTGAATTAGCATTACTTTAGAGTTACATTTAGTAGGTCTTAACAGGTTTGGGTGTCCCTGTGATAAATTTCACAAATTTATTGTAAGTAATACATGTGTCCTATGTGTGTTATCTATTATATGAAATATAAACCTCTTTTTATCTATATCTAAGGTCACTTACACTCACATTCAGTGGATATACTACCCCAAAACATTCTTTTAACTTTACTCTTCAGTTCGAGGACCATCATGCAGTTACTAAACATGATTTAAAAATATTTTTAAAATATTTTTCAAAACTAAAAAAAAATTAGTACAAGGTTATATAAGCGACATGTCTTGTTTATACTATGCATAGAGGAATTTTATTGGTTTTATATTTATGATGACTATTTTGGAAATTTAAAAATTACTTAAATTTTTAAACTCATAGTTTCCATAGCTGTCAAATGAACTGTAGTCACATGTAAGTAATAGGAATATAAGGGATTAAATAAATACTATGAACTAATGTTTGAAGGTATCTGTAAACAATTTCTTTTTCTTTCCAGTCTAAATACAGGACACATTAAGACTCAGGGAAAAGGAGGTAAAAATAGTACTGTTAAAAGTCAAAGTTACAACAAATCTAGTTTTGTAGACCTTAATTGGCTTTAATTGCAACTGTAGAATTGGGCAGCTGTTTGGCCCCAAAATAATTTGGAATGCTTATAGCAGGTCAGGTAGCAAGCTTTTATGAAGATCGAAGACAAAGAAAATGTACTTGATTGGTTTCCAGTGAAAGACCCTAGTCAAAGGTTAGTTGGTGGTTTCTGATTGGTACAGTTTCTAGTTTTAAAGTGCTGTTTACTCTGGGCTTTCATTTGTTCCCGTAGAAATTTAAAGGGCCAGAGCCATCCCAGTCTAATGTCTTCTCCTTTGGAATTCTACAGTACCTTTCTTTCTGATAAAGTTATAGAGATACTTAAGCTGGCTAGCACTATTCTTAGAACTAAACTGACCTGAATCGTTGACAGCATTCTGCAAGGTCCTCCTTAGGAGTTCAATGCATTTCCCAGACAGTTTACTACATGATTAAGAACAGGTGATAGTATATCCTCTGTGTCCCACCTTACTTGAAGGGAGAATTGATCACAGAGACTGAACAAGAGGCCAGAAATATCCTAGTGAATCACCCTTTTTAAGGAAACAAAAATTTAAAAACACAGATTCCTCCAAATGAAATTTGTAAAAAACAAGGATTGGTGTCTGCAACAAATATATAAATGTAGCTATTGTGGCTATAATTTATTGGGTCATTAGGATTTTCTGAAAATTCTGAGGAGTAAAACTGAATAACATAAATTGATGGCAATGGAATAGAGAGATAGTAGCTTGGCCTACATGTGCACACATTTTCTTATATTCTTAGGGTTGTTGGTACATTAAAGAGCCAACAAGTCCCAAGTAAACACCAAAGATAGTTTCAAGAAGTCATTGGCACCACAAGGATAGGAATTTATTGTTGACTGCCTGTCCTAATCTAGTCTTTTCTTCCTACTGTAACTATAACATAGACCAAGTGAGACTTGAAGGACACACCAGAAAATTCATATTCTTGCAGGGTACAGTGGTACATGCCTATAATCCCAATGACTCAGGATGCTGAGGCAAGAGGATCCCAAGTTCAGGACCAGCCTATCTCAAAATGAAAAAAGGGTGCTGGGGGTGTAGCTCAGTGGCAAAACAACCCTAAGTTCAATCCCCAATATAAAAAAAAAATGACATATTCTTAAATACTGCTGCCCATGGAAAGAAAATCTGAGGCAGTTTAGGGTATTAAAGATAGTCTAAACTCCTGGTTGAAGAATGTAGAAATATTTGCAGATTTTTTTTCATCATTGTAAGGTCTCAAACATAAAGTGAGACAGAATGTTTAATTGTGATATCCATTGCAATATTCATTAAAATGCAATTAATTAACAGATACTTTTAAGCACCTCCTATCATATCATTATTATTATGCACAAGATAAATACAAGGAAAAGCTCAACTCCATTTTGAGAGAGAAGGTATGAGAGAATAAGTAGCATAGCACCAGCAAGAAATTGGTACTTAATGCTTATGTAAAAGCATGAAAAGTAGGCTACAGTTTAAACATGCAAATTTGTTTTCTTTTAAAATTTATTTAATCTCATAATAAATCTTAAAGGGGAAATATTATAAGATTATAATCTTATAATTATAAAGAAATTGAAACTCAGATAAACCATATCTTGCTATAAATTCAAGTAACTGACAGTGCTGAGAATTGAACCTTTTTATTTGAACCCATGTCCATATGACTAGGGTGCAGGATTTTGGTTTAAATGTGTATAAGTGATGGACAGAGCAAATGTCAGTAATATTATGGAAATATATTGAAATATATTCAGGTAATGCCTGTGGTCACTAATAGTATTTTATTTTTTTATTTTTGTTTTTGTTTTTGCTTTTTATACCATTCACATCAATTTGTATGACATGGAAGAATTTGTCATGGTATAAGGTAATTTTTTTTTCCTTTGTCATTGGAGGAATGTCTCAAAGTTCCTGGTTACTATCATTGAAGTTATCAAAGACACCATGTTAATATGAAGAGAAAGGATAGAGAGTTTTATAATATAGTCCTTCATAGGTCTTAAATGTATTTTTCAGAGGATTCTGATAAAAATGATTTGAGCTGAAAAGAAAAAGAGGTAAAATTGAGGGTTGGTGATCTTTACTAATTTGAAGAAAAGGTTTGAGAACACAGAGTTGAGTTAATGTAAGAACATATGCACTGATAGAACAGAGGCAAATGGTATGTTGGTGGCTTCATATTTTAGCATTGCCATTCTATCTTCCCCATCTGCTGTTCTTTGCTTCAGAGGACCAAATATCTTTGTTAAAAAATTTATAGGAGGGTCAGTCCCTTCATCTTTTGAATACACGTCTTTATTTATAAGTTACTCCTCTTGAAGCTTTGCTTTGAAGACTTATGTATAAAATATCCATACACCTGGTATGTAGCCCACATTCAACAAATGGCAAAAGGATCATTGTGGCAAAATCATCTCTTAGAACATAAGTCTTTAACTTTTTTGCTCTTTCTTAATAACAACTCTTCCTGTAGTTAGAAATCCATTCATATTATTAAAGGATAGTTAGAATTGCTATAGTATTATAGAAAAAAACAAAAATGAGAGTTAATTTCTTAAGCTTTCAAATGATAACATTAGGAATCAATATGATAGCTCAGTGGGAAGTCGAGAAATGTTTAGCCCAATGCCACTGTTGTCATGGCTGAAAGGCTGTTCTTCTTTCCATGATCTGGGAGCGCAATTACCTGATCATTTGTGAATCATCCAGGAGTTAGGATAGTGATGGTGCCCAAGATTTTCTGTGTCCCAGCCAATGAAGTAAGACCCAACTAATTACTGCCCAGCATGGTCTAAAATATCCCTAAATATCTCCTAATAGAGGGTTGGATAATTGAGACGCACAGGGAAAGCACAGTGGGACAACAAGAGCTCCAGAAGCTGTGGAGGGTCACCCCAGCAGTATTCTACTTGTCACCATTCTCATCCCGGTAGCTATACTCCATGCTATTATGCTTCCCAAGAAAGCACAGGATATTTATTAGTCCCCCTTTATCCACAGTTTCACTTTTCCGCATTTTCAGTTACTTGCAGTCAACTGGTATTTGAAAATATTAAGTAGAAATTTCCAGAAATAAACAATGAAAAAACTTGTGCACCATCCTGTGCACCATCCTGAAAAATTGTGCACCATCCTGAAAAATGTGTATGATGAAACCTCCTGCCACCCCACTTCATCCCATGAGGTGATTCTTCCCTTTGTCTCATGTATTCCTACCATATTCTCTGCCTTTTAGCCATACTCTCAGACAGTTAGTAGCTGTCTCAATTATCAGATCTAGCCTATGACATGTAGCACAGTGCCATGTCATGGTGCCTATGTCACTCAACTTACTTTCTCTCATCAGATAGAAATTTTATCATCTCACAGCATCACAACAAGAGTGAGAAAAGAAAAATAAAATATTTTGAGAGAAAGACCATGTTCAGTGTAATAAACACCATATATTATACTGTATAGTTATTTGTTCTGTTTTTAAGGTTACAGTTGTTAATTATCTACCATGCCTAATTTATAGGGCAAACTTTGTCAAGGTATGTTTGAGGGAGAAAAATGTATATATGAGGTCTGGTACACTTCTCAGCTTTAGGCACCTACTGGAGGTCTTGGATGGAACACATCTCCTTCAGATAGTGGGGGCTACTGTAGTATTAACATCAAGTGACATTTGTCTTTCATTCCCTATTCAAGAAATAGAACTCTATCCTCAGTATTATTCCAGTCTTCATACAAAAACCTTAGCCAATTCCAAATAACTAATTTGAATAGTCTTCATTTTGAAGCCCAATATTTTGGGTCATATGCAAAACTGACAGTGCCTATAGGTGTTTCTGATGATTTTTAAAGGTAATTCTTGATACACATTTAATCTAATATTTCTTCATGATTAAATTTTAATATTAAAGATAAATTCTTTTAGTTTCTATATTGTTTCTGGGAATAGTTTATTTTTAATTCTAGAGATTTTGCACTAGTCTTTTGTGTTAAAAGAGGCTTTTTCCCTCCCCTTATGAATGTGTCTTTATAAGAATATGAAAATTGCTAATAGGTAATAATGGCAAGTTCCAGTAACTTGTTTTTCATACATTCATCCTGTAGGGGAGGAAAGATAATTTCCCCTCTACTCTTTTAAGTCCTCAGCTGGGACCCCTGTAACAAAAGTCAGATTAACAACAGAAGTTTGTTGATATATATATACAATCACACAAACATGGGAGAGAACTCAAAGAAAAAGTCTCTCTCAATAAAGTGACTTACAGCTCTAACATATAGCACTTCAATAAAGAACAAAATATTTGCAGAAAATAAAATAATGAAAAGGGACCTCTAGAGTGGAGCAGAAAATTGGGAGACAGAAGATACACAGGAAACTAATGGTAAAGATTGGATAGTAAAGCTGTTTTTGCAGATTCTCTGTGATGTTGTCTCCGGACTGATGAAGTTTACAGTCACCTCCTATGATCAGTTTTTGTCTTTCTAGTAGAAAGGAGGAGGAAGTCCTTTGGAGATTTCTTCATTTCAGACACATAGGAGGACAGAGACCTCTTTTTGCACCTGCAGCTTCTTAATCCCCTTTATTGCTGAAAAGCAATTTGTGCCCATTATAATTTAAGAATTTAAAGTGGTATATTTTAGTTTTTAAGGAAATGTAAGAAGTTTCCCAATTGCTGTTTCTTAGTCTTAAAATAAATAGCATTCCCACCCATTATTAACTAAATGGCAGTACAGAAAGGTTTGCCACGTGACTATTTCTTATTTTTTAAGGTTTGATCTGTTTCTTTCTATTGTTAGACTCCTCATGTGACTACTCAGATTTAGCTAATTATGATATTGATGATACCATTTTGCTCCAGGTATTTAATTTTCCTCATATGCAAACTTTTAAATATAAATCATGCATTTTTGAAGAAAATGTGATACTACAAAGATAGAAAAATATAAATTGTTGTTAATACTAATACTCAGAAAAAAACACTATTAATGAACTAATGACCTAAAAATGCAACCAATATAAGTGTATGTCTTTAAAAGTGAACATGTATGTATGTGCATATATATGACAAAAGTGAGATTAAACTTTGCATGCTAGTATGTCTTTGAAAAATTCCTCTTTATAACCTCCAAAGAGAGCATTTCAATTTCTGGAGCAATATTTGGTACTCATGGAAATCCCTAAAAATGTATTCCTTTCTTTCACCTGTTATTATATAATAACCAGACACTATATTTAAACAATTTTTGATGCAGTGTAAGACTTGTAACAATAATAGTTTCCAAAAATATGAAGATAGTATTATAAGATTTTTTTTTTTGCTTTCTCTACACTTTCCATGTTTTCTGTAATAGAACATTTATACCTACATCAGTTTTATTTCTTATAATTTGGGGAATATTTTTATTGTTTTCAAATAATGATTCACTTAAATTTTTTAAAAAGTAAAGATACTAGTTAATTTTCAGATACTTTTAAATTTTATTTTCAAGGGCAGACTATTGAGGAATTCTGTGTTTCAATACATCATCTTGTCTTGTGTAATAGAGATTTCATTGTCTCTTCACCTTTCCCTTATCCTAGAAAAGAATGATTTGTATACGTACCTACCTGCAAACTGTTCATCTTCACCAAATTTTTAATCCATTCAGTTTCCTTCAACATCTGCTTACAACCCTCCACACTTTTTCAGTTTTTCTCCTTCCTTCCTGACTAGATGTCACTAATAACTAAACCATGAATGCACAGACTTCCATCAGAACTCTACTGCCTTCCAGCTGGAGTTTTTCCCTCAGGATCCAAAGAAACTTTGCAAAATGAAGCTTGATGGCCTATCTGTAGTCCTCACACAGGAGCAGACTATATTTGGACTTCGTTCTCCCTGTAAAAATTATTACTGGGTACCTAGAAGGCTTGTCAGGCACATAAATACACAACACATTCAAGACTATGTACAACTACAAAGAAAGCATTGATATGCTACCTGGAAGACATGAAGAAATTCAGTGATCCATGTCACATAACTGAAAGATTTTCCTCCACCAACATCTTGGAATTCACTAGACTGGTTACTTTCCGATTTCATCTTCTGGCTGTTTATATTAGTATAATCTTTAATATTAGTGTTTCCCTGTTTCATTTTTAGGAGATCCCTCTTCTAAAGTAACTAAGCTCTCTAAAACGACTGAATTTACCACCCCCTCTTAACAAAAAATTCAAATTGGTTTTGTAAAAGCAACTTCATCAAAGGCTTCTACAGAGACTATTGTTTAGGACTTATTTTAATGTAGAAGGCCTCTGATCATCTCAGAGTCAGTATCAAATGATATTTGCCTTGAATGAAAAAACAGACCAACAACACCAAACCTTATCTGAAGTACTCCACGAAAGAAGGGTCTGTTCAGTATCATCTGTGCCCCATGGTTCCTGTGTTCCAGGAAATGCTAACAGACTCACCAGTTGATCAACTAACTACAGATGATTAACCTGCCCTGGACTAGACCTACTTCCACCCTTCCCTAATGACTCAGATAAGACCTGTCTCCATCTCTGTTCAGGATTCTTTCACTTATTTGTCTAGGGCCTGAGTCCTTCCTTTACTTGGAGGTGAACCTCATTAAAAAATTTATCAATTTAATATCAGCCTAAATAAAATTATCTTATTAAGTGTCTAGTTCATAGTGTATGGCTGTGGTTAGAAGTACAAGATTAAAATCCAGTATTATATGCCACGAACATGACTTGTTAAATTTTTTACTTTTATTATTTATTTGTTTGTTTTTATTGTGTGTGTGTGTGTGTGTGTGTGTGTGTGTGTGTGCGCGCGCGTGCATGTGCATGCTGAGGATTGAACTCAGGCCCTGCATATTCTGGGCCAGCAGGCACTCTACCACTGATCTGTAGCCCAAACCCAACATGATCCTGAATTTATATTAGACACCTGGTACAAAAATTTCCCTCAAATATATTTATTTTCTTCTAAAAACACGTGACAAAATTTCATCCATGCAAATATCCTCTTCTTCATATATAATATTTCATAATAATGAACAAGTAGCATATATTTATCCAAAGGGCCCTGCTAATTAGCAGAGGCTCTTCAGCAGTCCTTAATACTATTAGTCACCATTTATTAAATATGCACTAAATTCCAAATATTTTAGAGCATTCTATACTTTACTTTTTAAATGCCATTAATATCTACTTTTTATATACTTGAAAGAAATAGTATTTTTTTTTTAAAATTCTACCTGCTTTAAAACTCTGAGATGAACATGTTCTCTCTTACGAAGAGCAAGTTTATAGTAAATCTGGAATTATGAAGGAAGAGGCAATTGGCACTAAGCCACAAACTAGGAGAAAAGAACAAGTTTTTTGGAGTATATGGCCCAAAGGTTTTTTTGTTTGTTTATTTGTTTTTTCAAACAAGTGTATGGTCACAGGCTGAAAGAAAATGAATCTTTACTGGATTAAAGGTAAAAATATCCTCAGTGTAGGAACTGAAGAGACTGGAAATAAACTGAAAGTGTAGATTGAAGCAAATAACAAGAGGTATTCTAGAAGAGAACACAGGAATTAAAGAGCAAGGAGGTGAAATGGATGGAGCAACTTTGGGGGATAGCAATGGAGGTGATATCAAGCTTGGAGACAGAAGGACTCATGAGGAACAGATATTTAAAAATTGAATAGACCACAAAATAAGTTTGGAAATTCAGTTTCTCTGACGACTCCTTCTAAATAGAAAGATAGACCTAGACCCCAAACCAGAGAAAGAACTGTACTCTATACTATCTTTTCTGGATTTTTTGTGTGTGCCCACCAGCGCATCTTAATAATAAATAGAATCACTGATTCCTTCCACCATTAAGTTTATTAATAGGTAAGAGATTTTCATTCCATGCATGGCTGCCACTGGAACACATAACATTTTTTCTATTCATTTCGTTTCTTGTTTTCTTTAATTAATTAATTTATTTATTTATTTTCATTTTGCCATTCACCATCATTGGTCACTCTTTTGTCGCAAGAAACCAGGTTACTGAGTGACCTGGTTTTAGTTAAGAATAAAGGAATTCAGTGTTCACAGAAGTTAAACCAGCAGGATAAATTCTATTAATTCTCTTATGAAAAGTGCCCTCCAGTCCTTGAGATGCACATTTCGAAGAGCAGTTTTCCGCCTGTAAGCTTGTGATGTGTCAGCGTCAGGTTATTTATTTACAATCGTATTTCCTTGCTAAGGTAAAAAGTAAGCAAGAAATGAAAGCAATTATCAGTTTTCTTTTTTCCACTGGGGCTGTCAATGCAACGTGCCCCCATGACACAGTCTGACATTTTTAATGAATTCCCAGGGTTATGCGACAAAACCACTAACACCCACATCTGTCACTTGGAGATAGGGATTTTCCTTCGTTCTTGAGGTTGGATGCTAACATTCTTTGTCCCAGCTAATGAGGATCTGACTTTTTATTCTGGAAGAGGGCACTTTAATAATGCATCTCCACAGATCACATTGAACAAACCCTAAAATGTGATTCAGTCTGAGCTGATTTCAAATACAAAGTTTAATAAAATTCAGTGCAACATGCTTAGAGGTTTTTTTGTCTGTAGATACAGCTGCATATATTGAGGAGTCAAAAGGCCCATAGTTAAATTTGCCATTTTCTCTTTACAACTGCTCTGCTTTGCCATAGTCCATTCCTATTTGTGTGCTTGTTCACCTCTTTACGGGTAGGTATTTCTGCAAAATTGTTTTATCAAACTCTGGCAGAAATGCGAGCCTGCCCAGCATTATTTAACAGTCTGTACTAGGGAAGCAAAATGGCCTCTGTTAGGTCTGTTGAGGTTGCCCGAGGAACAAAGCACCAAGCAATCCTTGATGGCAAAAGAAACACCAATCAGATGCCAACAGAACCACCTGTCAATCAGCAGGGTCTGCTGACCAATCCTGGGTCTCAGCAAGCTTCCCTGACCAACCCCAGTAGGATAAGGGACTCAAAAAAAACCCCTTTTTCCTGTCCCTACCCTCGCTTCCTGCCCTAAGCCCAATAAAAATTCCAGTTCAGTAGAGCCCCTGATGCTTCTTCCCAGACCCACCCTGTTGGTCTGGAGGGTCTGGCCTCAAAGCAAAATCCCAATAAAGCCTTGTTCAGCAGCCTTTTTAATCTGCCTCCTTTTGGTTGCCACTGCCTGACCTTACAGCCTCTAGAAATCACAGGTTTTGGGGTTACCTACTCAACCTTGATTTTAAAGAGTCTCTACTCACCTTTTCTGTGTCATGAAAGACAAAATATAATAATAATAATAATATAAATATGGGAAAATGGACTTTTGATACTAATGACTTTAGTATAAATACTTGGTATGATCTCAAGCATAGTTATAACAGAACT
Organism: Ictidomys tridecemlineatus; assembly: GCF_052094955.1. Classification (NCBI taxonomy): domain Eukaryota; kingdom Metazoa; phylum Chordata; class Mammalia; order Rodentia; family Sciuridae; genus Ictidomys; species Ictidomys tridecemlineatus. The sequence continues at coordinate 58,304,069 of NC_135487.1, forward strand.
TCAGAAATTAGAAAAAATAGCATGAGCTCCCCACAAGGCTGCCCCAGAATATGCATAGAAGTGTAAGACACTGGATTCAGTCATAAGAGATGTGGTGAATCAGTCTAGTTCAGAAGAGTGTAATTCAGAAGATTCATTGCATTAGGTAAGCTATGTCAGGGAAAGTCTAAGTAGTGGGCAACATAAACATCAGATGTACAACCCTGGCCGTATTTCATATTGTCAGTCCATTCAGATCAGGAGAGGGGCCAAGGGCTGGAGGAGTCACAGGAGACAGGAGACAGGTAGAAAAATCAACAGAGGGTGTCCAATCCTAGCAAGTGGTTCAGTGTCAGTAGAAAATTTGGGTACCACATTCCAGAACCAAGCCAGAAGCTCAATGAAGAAGAGGCATAAGACAGAGAAAAGTAAGGCAGGATTGAAAAAATGGGTTAAATTTTCAATAAACTTCTCATTAAGCAAATTGATCACTAAGCAAACAGGTGTAGGTTAAATGACTTTGGCAAAGTGTACTTTTCCCAGGTGCAGAAAGAGGCAAAGGACAGGCTGCAATTTTAAAAACCTACAGGTGTTTGGTACAGAATCAGGTCAGAGGCAGTAAAACTGGTTCCACATCCCCCAGATTGAGGTGCCAATGATCTTAATGGGTAGCTTACCATGATCAGTGTTGCTGAGAAGCTAAGTGAAGATCAATGTACAGGTGGAAGACATTAGTGGCATCAGTAGAACATGGTTGGAAGAAGGAAGGGGCTGATTGGCCAGTAAAGTCATTAGATGAGGATTAGAAATAAATTCTAGTAAATTAACTCACTTAAGACTCGCATTATAAACAGACTGAGCTATCAATGCCTTTGGGAAAACAATGATGAGGATTCTAAAATTCCCTGATACATAATTAATATATTTAATTTTCCTATACTCATGCCTTTATTTTTTTTTAACTTGAGAAAATTCCATGGAGAGAAATTATTTTGTGACTTTATGAAGATCCCACAACAAGGTTATGATTCAATAGCAGTTAGCTTCTGCAGGGAAGTCTACAAACTTCTAGTTCTTCAAATAAACTAATAAGAAAATAGAAAAGGTAATGTTAAACCCATGTGTCCAACAATAAAAAAAGTTGAAGTTGTGGTTTCCACTACCATTCTATACCCCAACTCTCTGAAATTTTCAGAGTATTTAATTTGAACGTCCTATATACCTCCCACGTGTTTTAGTTAAAGACACTTTCCCCAATAGGTCTCCCTCCAGAGATGATAGTGAAGATTCAAAAAGACAGAGAAAGATAGGCATGTTAACTAATGCAATATTTTAGTATTATTAAAAATGGGTTGGGGCTGGGGATGTGGCTCAAGCGGTAGCGCACTAGCCTGGCATGCGTGCGGCCCGGGTTCCATCCTCAGCACCACATACAAACAAAGATGTTGTGTCTGCTGAAAACTGAAAAATAAATATTAAAAATTCTCTCTCTCTCTCTCTCTCTCTCTCTCTCTCTCTCTCTCTCTCTCTCTCTCTCTTTAAAAAAATGGGTGATACTTTGCACTTCTAAGGTGGTGTGTGCATGGATATATACTTCTACAGAATTATTTCTTCTCATTCTTACACCAACACTATCACAAGTACCTGTGTGTGGTGGCAGAATTTTCTCATGGAAAGTCTTCAGATTTGGAATAGGCTACTTGGGCTTATATCCTGGGTCTACCACTTATTAGCTGGGAACATCATTGTACTCATTAGCCTTATTTCCTCAGCCTTATGACATATATAACTGAGCGTGGCTCAAACTTATAGTTTGAAGATTAAATGAGATCTTATACAAAATCTATCAGCCAGTAACTAGTGCTACTTATTTAGTATATGTGAGTTCCTTTTACTTTCCTGATCCTGTTATGAAAATTACTTGAGGATTTAGCAGTGTGTAAAAAGCAGAGAGTTATAAGTGTCTTGGAGCTGGCTGTACACTTCTAGATTAGAATCTCCCTCTAAAGGGTAAATTTTCAGAGAAAATTTTTCTTCCACCCAGGGCTGCCCTACATGGTTGTACAGTTTGTGCCCTGCAGATAATATCACATCTAAAAGGGAGATGCTCACATCATAGACTTGATCTATGTTTATTTGTGACAATACTTTCATGGCAGATGGCAGTATCTAGTTCTAGAAAAGTCAGTGTATCATGACAATTTTATAACAGATGAAAGTAAAGTGTCTTGAGAAATGAATGTTTTTGATATCCAAAGGAGCTTTATGTGCAGAGAGGCCTCAAGACCTACTTTGACAAAATGTTTCCCATGAAATTTTATAAACCAGAAATTTACTTGATTTGAAATATATAGTCTTTAAAATATATATTTATTAAAAGAATTATTTAAAACAATTAATTATTAGCTCTGAGTTATTCATACCTGCTGCTTTTAATTTACCACTGCCCTAAGATATCACTGGAGAGGTATGTCTCTGTTATGGTTTGAATGTGGGGTGTCCCCCAAAAGCTCATGTGAGAGACAATGCAAAACTGCTTAGAGGCCAAATGATTGGGTTATGAGAGCCTTAACCCATTCAGTAAATTAACCCTCTCTTGGGGATTAACTGGTAACTGAAACTGGGTAGGGTGTGGCTGGAGAAGGTGGGTCATATATGTTGTTATCTGGAGAGTGTGGAGTCTCTGCTTGCTGATCATCATGCCATCCACTTCCCTCTGCTATACTTTTCCTCCATGATGTTCTGCCTCACCACAAGCCCCAAGGAATGGAGCCATTGAAACCATGAACCCCTAAATAAACTTTTTCTCCTCTATAATTGTTCTGGTCAGATCTTTTAGTCATAGCATGAAAAATGCTGACTAAAACAGAAATTGGTTCCAATGGTGGGGTCAATGCTGTGACTAACCTGACAATGTGGTTCATAAGCATTTGGAGCTTTGTGGAACTGGTGGGAGGAATTTTGAGATGCAAGCTGGAAATGCTTTGGATTGTAATAAGTGAAGCTTAATGGCCATTTCTGGTGGGAGCTCAGAAGACCAAAATAGCAATAGAACCTTAGACAGTGAAGACAGGGCTCAAGAAGGCTTAGAGGAAAAGGAGGACATTTTTGGTAATCGGAGTAGAGGTCATTCATGTTATGTTCAGACTGAGAATTTGTCTGTATTTTGCTCATGTCCTGAGTGTTTCTGTGAGACTGATTTTCAAAACGATGGACTTCTTAATCTGGCAGAGGAAATGTCTAGGCAGCATAGCATTCAGGCAGAGGCATGGATACAGCTAGTGGCTTTAGCCAAATTTATTGTGATAATCAGGAGCAGAAAGCAGAGCAGAAAGATTCAAAAACTTGGACTTGAAAGGTGGGAGTAAAACTGAGACTAAGGAAGTTGCACTTGTTAAAGACATTACTGCCACTAAAAAAATGCTAGGCTGCTGACAAACAATGAGAAAAATGGCTTGGAGGGGTATGTCTCTGTTATGATTTGAATGTGAGGTGTCTCCCAGAAGCTCACGTGTGAGACAATGCAAGAATGTTTAGAGGTCAAATGACTGGGTTATGAGAGCCTTACCCCTCTTGGGGATTAACTGGTAACTGAAGCTGGGTAGAGTGAGGCTGGACAAGGTGGGTCATTAGAGGAGTGGCTTTGGGGAATATATTTTGTACCTGGAAAGTGGAATCTCTTGTTTTCTGATCATCATGTGAGCTGCTTCCCTCTGTCACACTCTTCTGCCTTGATGTTCTGCCTCACCTCAAGCCCTGAGGAATGGAGCTGGCCTTCTATGGACTAAGACTCTGAAACCGTGAGCCCTCAAATAAACTTTTCCTCCTCTATAATTGTTCTGGTCAGGTCTTTTAGTAACCTCAGTGAAAATGCTGACTAAAACAGTCTCTGAATCTCTCTAGAGATAAATTCTTTTAGTCTCCAAAGCTGCTTGCTACTCAAACAGACAAGAAGGCCCAGAGTGAAGAAATATGAGAAATCCATGGGGAATTGTCTCTCAGCACTCTCGGCCATGAATTCATGCAGGGTAATAATACCTTTACAGGAAAAAAAGTTGAAACAGTAATTCATTATAAAACACCCTATCTAGTATATCCATTAGTATTAAATCAGTATGATTAAGTCATAATATAAAAATGCATGAGAGATGCTATGCTTTGTTAGTTTTAGAGTCTAAGTATACAATGTGCTCAAACTTACCATTTATCAAACTATTTAGTGCTTTTACTTACCTAAATATAAGGTACCTAATGCTGTCAATAAAACTATATGCTGTTGTTACAAATTATCAAAATCATAATTAAGTAGAAGGTACCTCTACTATAAGAAGCATACCATGTTATTTTATGGTAGACTTGGATTACTTGTAAGTATATATTGAAAACTTTAGAAAAATGAAAATACTTTTAAAAGATCATGAATATACTAACAGATGAGAGAAAATGGAATCATAAATGCTCAATTAAAACCAGAGAAAGCAACAAGAATAAAAAAAACTAAACAAGAAAATATGATAAATAAGTAGACATTAAATCATTTATAACAATAATCTCTTGAAATTTGAATAATCTAAATATATCAATTAAAAGACAAAGACTATCAAAGTAGATAAAAATGCAACACCCAACAATATATTGCCTAAAGAACCCATTTTATGTACATGTATCTGCTAAAAGACTTGTACCATACAAAGATCAAACTATCCAAAGTACTCTAAAATTCAACAGTGAGAAAACGAACAACCCAATAAGAAATAGGCAAATGATCCATGGAGACAAAAGAAAATATATAATGGAAATTAAGCACATGAAAAGATGTTCAACATCACATGTCATTAGAGAATTACAAATAAAACAGCAATGGGTTACACTAAACATTTATTACAGTAGCAACAATCCAGATTACTGACAATAACAAATACTGGTAAAGAAATAGAGAACAGGAATTCTCATTCTTTACTGATGGGAAAGCAAAATAATACAACCACTTTAGAAGACAGTTTAAATGTTTCTTATAAAGTAAAACAAAACATATGATCCACCAATAGCATTTATCCTAATTAATTGAAAATTTATAACCACACAAAAGCCTGTAGACCAAAGATTATATCAGCTTTATTTATTAATACTCCTTAATATAAGATGCCCTTCAATAGCTGAATGTATAAACAAACTATAGAACATCTAGACAGTGGGATTATTGCTCAGCACTAAAATAAATGAGCTTGCAACCCATAAAAAGACATGGAGGAAACTTAAATGCACACTGCTAAGTAAAAGAAGCCACCTGAAAAGGCTATGTGCCACATGATATCAATTGTATGACATTCTGGAAAAAGCAAAATTATAGACACAATAAAAAGATCAGTCAAAGTAGTTTGGAATAGAAGGCAAAGTCATAAAAAGACAAATGATAAGACATTTTTACAGTGAAATTATTCCATATGAAACTTAATAAACAAACATGACATTATATATTTTTCCAACCCCATGGAACTGTACATTATAGAGAAAACTCTAATGTAAATGATAGGCTTTAGTTAATGATGTATCAATGGACCACACTAATGGAGGATTGATAATAATGAGATTTTTTTTTTCTTTTTTGGTATTAGGGTTTGAACTCAGGGGCACTTTACTACTAAGCCACATCCTCAGCCTTTTTTTTTTGTATTTTGTTTAGAGAAATCTCTCACTGAATTACTTACGGACTCGCTAAGTTTCTGAAGCTGGCTATGAACTGGTGATCCTCCTGCCTCAGCCTTCTAAGCCACAATAATGGGAAATTCTGAGTTGAAGAGAGAAAGGGCATATGAGAACTCTGTTCTTTCTACAAAATTTTTCTGTAAATTTAAAACTATCCTAAAAAGTAAAATCTATTTAAAAATTATAACTAGGTTATGTTTCTAAAATTAACAGTTTAATATCTCTCTCCCATTTTAGGAAGCTTTAGTAAACTTCATAAAATTAGTACTCAATATTTCCTAAATAACTGATAATAAAATAATAAAAATCAAAAATATAATATCAATGTATTTTTTTCCTGGTCATGAAATACCAAGGGTTAAAAATATCTACACTGGTGCCATGATGTAAATACTTGTGACCCCCTGACATTCACTAATTCTAAATGCAATACATGGGGTCTTTGAGAGATAATTATATCATAAGGGCTTTGCCCTCAAGAATGGGATTACTGGCCCTATAAAAGAGGCTTGTAAATGTGTAAATTTTTCTCCTATACAAATACTTAGCAAGAAGGCAGTGTTGTTAAAGCAGAGAACTTGACACTCAACCTGCTGGCCCTTTGATCTTGAGCAAATCAGCCTCCAGAATTGTGAGTAGCATGTTTCTGTTGTTTATAAATGATCTAGTCTAAGGTATTTTGTCATAGAAGCTTGAACAATCTTGAAAACTGTGATGTTTACCCTTACCATTTTTGAGCCTGCTCAGGAAAATTTGACACACAGAAAGATATTTTAAAAATCCTTGATAAATCTTAGTGATGCTTAACAGAAAATGTTTTATAATAACAGTTAAGTCAGTGGCATATGGAAACTGAAAGTGTCATAAATTCCTAAGCTTCAATTTTGTTTATCTTATTTTTGATAGCTAAAGAGATGGGCATCCTCATAGTCTAGCTCCCCTGCTGGACTCTATTGAGATCCTAGTTTCCTCACTGACCCCAGAATTTTATCTGTAAAAATTTCCCCTAAATTTTTGTTGCAAACTATTTTCTTTTTTTATAGAGAGAGAGGGAGAGAGAGGGAGAGTTTTTTAATATTTATTTTTTAGTATTTGGCAGACACAACATCTTTGTTTGTATGTGGTGCTGAGGATCGAACCCAGGCCGCATGCATGCCAGGCAAGCGCGCTACCGCTTGAGCCACATCCCCAGCCCGCAAACTATTTTCATTAAACATTAGTTCCAAATTCAGTTCTGAATAGTATCCCACTTCTGCTACTCATACATATATACACAGAGCTTTAGAAAAGGGAAAAATTGAAAACTTGTAAATTCTTGCTCTCTCTTTTGCTTTCTTTTCATCTCCACAAATATACGTCTCTTTCTTATAATAGTTCTTGAATTACTTGGACTTGTTTTATTTTTTCTATTATTTTTCATCCCCTTACTTTCTACCTGTCAATCAAGAGCTTGAACCTCCCCTTCCTCCATGACAAACTGTTCCCCATAAAAATATCCTGCCCTTAAAGTGTGACACAGCAGTCAAACCAGAATAATCTCTAGTTGCCTTGTATTATTTCCATATGTAATGTATATGTACAGACGTACACACACACACACACACACACACACACACACATATATATATATACACACACACATATCTATATAAGTAATTCCATGGAAATAAAAAAATACTGATTTGTGCTTAAGTAAAGTTTAGACATTAACTGATGTAATCTTTCTTTCTAACTAAATTATATTAACAGTTGATAAAAGATATTGTATTATAACCATAGATATTTTATTACTAATCTAATGTTTTTTTCTACAAATTAGTCTGAAAATCTATTGTAATCTTTTATATAGTATAAGCTTCACCTACCCTGGATTGAAATATAGAATATTTTCATTGCCATTTTGCCTGAGGGATTTCAAATGAAAGTAAGAGTCCCTGGAATCGTTCAATTTCTTATACTCAAGCTTAGTAACAATTGGAAATTGTGTTCTGGCATAATGCCATTTCCTGGGCATGGGGAAGCTAAGTCCCACACTGGTGCAGTTTGCATTTTAGTGTATTTTGTAAATAAATTCTTAACAGATGGACAGAGCAGCAGGAAGCCAACACCAGGGAGTCAGCAGGTGGACAGGAAAGCCAGAAATGGACTGGCACTGATCAGATTAACAAAACTAAAATATCTTGGGATTCACACATGCTGCCCACAGAATAAGTTGGCACTGACCAGATAGGCAAACTCAAATCAACCCTGAGCATGGAAAATTTCCATTACTCTTTTGTCTATGAGGTACCAAGCTCCCTCCCAGATGGTGACGCCAAAGCTATAAATTCTTCAGAGTATCAGTCTCTCTTCTCTTTCTTCCTTTGAACTTGATATGCAGTAAGAAGGTAAGATAAATTACAATTAGTAGGCATATCAAACTGGTTTTTATACAATTGTACTTGCCACAAAAGTAAGGAGGAAAGGAGGACAATGCTGTCTTTGAACTGTATAAATTATTGGTACAATTCCCAAAGCACTTGAAACATTTCACTGCTGCTATAGGCACATTCCCTTCTACTCTCCAACCTGTGGCATTGCTCCCATAGTGCACAACTCCAATGAGTTTTTTTTTTTAATGTCTTTGCCCTGTTCACACAAAGATGTTACTTTTGCAGTAAATGTCTCCTTCTTACATTAAAATATGCTCCCCAGGGATCTCTGGCCTCTGCCTTGCATCACAGGTGTTATCTGGTGACATAATGGTTGGCAAGAGAAGCCTATTGCTGGCAGGACTTACAGGAACAGGGTGCTGGACACTTGTCCTGGTCAGACCCAGGGAGTTCAAAGCGTATCAAGCTTTCCCAAAACTCCATGAAGTCATAGCTTCATTTGAAATTTCTTAAATGCTTAATCATATCATGTAAGTTTTTATGAATACTGTAACAGGTGTAGCAAATTCTTGAAGTCAAGATGGATTCAGATTTAAATTCTGTCTTTGCTGTTATCTAGTAACCTGATCATGAAAACGTTGCTTGGGATTACTGAGCCTAATGTTCCTTACTTTTTAAATCAAGATTGTAAGAATTAAACAAGATCATACTTGTAAATAATTTAGCTAAGTGACTGGAACATAGTAATGAAATACTAGTATCTTTAAATACTAGTATCTTTCATCATCATTATCATTCTCATTTTTTGTTAAAAATGAAAGTAGGAAGACTTTGATTTAAAAATTCTTAGAGATCATTGATCTACCTAGATAAGAAATTTCAAAACCAGTCATAATATATGCTGAGGCTCCACATGGGTGGGAACATACAAGAATAAGTTTAAGGAAATTAGATTAAGAAGCTCAACATTCCTTGAAAAGAATAATGAAATCTACAAGGTTATAAGAAATGTGGAGAAACCAAGTTAATTCCAAACTGGTAATGACAATCAACTAAACTAATATTCCAAGTTTAGTATAAATAAGGTATACTGGAAAACCCTCCAAATTACAAAGATAATCCTATTTAGAATTCCAGGCAGTGACCAGGATAATAAAGGCAACAATCCAACTGGCCCCTAATATCAATAATGAAAGCCAGTGGACTATAAGACCTAAAATTTCATGTGCTTCCTTAACATCTTTAAGTGTCACCGGGCCTAAAGACCTAAGTGTGAGTTCCCTTCTTCTCATGGATGTGTCTCCCACAGGACGGGAAAACTCTCCACCCAGCTACTTCCCCTCTGTACACTTTACCTGATCCTCAGCTTAACAGGTTTCACTTCTTTACCTGCCTCTAAAATGTAGACAAAACAATATCATCCTCCCCCACCCGGAACCACAGATCACTCCGATCTCCTGTTACTACTTACTTACCAGTCCTTTCACAATGTGCTCTCAAGTGCAGCTCTATGTGTGACTCCAACTTCCCAGAGCAATGGGTATATGTGACTAACAGACTTCCATCAATCTCATGTTTCCAGGATTGGCTATCGTATTTGGATCCATTCCCATAATTGTACGTTGGGAAAATCTTTGTCATTAAGGAGACAAAGAAAAGATAGATAAAATACCTACTAAGGTCAATCAGATTGAGTAAAGAATGGGCTTCCTTTTCTAGAAGAACATAATCTGAAAACTAAGTCCAATGGCCATAATTCACAGTAGGGATGTGAAATGCTGTCTGCAATATATAGTAGGTTTGAGACTACTGCCAAACCCAGTTCTCTGGAGACCATAATCCTTTTGAAGTCCTACTAAAAATGCACGAAAAGTAGCCCTGAGTTGGTTTTCTTTTTACTCCACTCAAAACTGGACTCTCAGAGCTAAAAGACTCGTTTCAAACTAGTTGGATACCCAGATACCACTCAAAAAGGAGAAGAAAATTCAATTGTATTACCCGTTTAGTATTTCTTTAAAATAATGAAAAGAAAAAAAGTGATTGAAAGGAAAACATTGAGAATTATGTTATTTTTATTTGGGTTTCCTAAATTCACCTTCCTATCTTTGGAGGGTTATGATTGAATGTTATTTATGTTGATCTATATTTACCCTTTAACATCTTTCAAATAACAATGGAATACAGAATGGAGATTGGAAGTGGAGGCTGAGTATGTGCGGTTCCCTAGCAATGCTATAAACTAGACATTTCAAAGAATTATATTTCTAAATAACATTTTGAGTTATAATAGCACAATATATATTTTTAATTTAACTATGTAAGCTAAATAACTGACGTTTTAGACCTCTAAGCACATTACTTTAAAAAAAATGTAGCTCTAACAGATTTAGCTAAGATGATTTTTTTTACAACCCATATTTGTCTACATCTATGTAAAATAAGATTAGGACAAAACTTCCAACACACTTTTGACTGATATACTAAAATGTCCTTAAAAGCTTTTCAACATCCCAGAAATATTATAAGGATTAGGTTCCAGCTATTTCTGGATCATATAGCTGCATTATGGATTATGGTTAAAAATGCACAATTATTGATTTAGATGCCTCAATTATCCTTATGAAAGTTAAGCAATAAGCACATACATACTTCGAAATAGTGCTAATATACTGGACAGACTATGTGAAGGATAATTTGGCACTTGGGTTTTAGTAACAATACAGCCATCAGGAGATTTGGTTTGGTTTAATATTAGTTTAATCATTGTAATATTTTTCTTATTTAATCTATAACTTCATCCCTCATGAAGAGCTGTAAGCAGAGTATCTTAAATTACTTCTCCTGATGTGGACTAAGACGAAGATTAGAGTGCAAGTAGTTCACTTGGGAGCTGCTGATCCTTGCAAACATCACTGGGGAAGTGGGGGAAGAGACAGGGAACAGAAGGAAGGCAATAGAACTGAAGTGGCAAACAAGTTACTACTGGTAATTGGACCTCAGAGATTATGAACCCTTTTCCTTAAAAATGTCAAAAAAGGGGGGTAGGAAATTATTTTTTAAGATTATTTCACTGCAATGTAAGCTGGTATGGGAGGGAAAGACACACTCCCTTACAAGGTCTCTTCCAATCTTATGATTGCTCATTATGAAAAATTGGCTGGTAATTGGTTTGACTCAGAGAGGTCAAGATGTGAAGGGGACTGTACAACCTTTTGATTTTATACTAAAGAACAATGTCATTTTCCCAGTCAAGTTTTAGAAGGGCATTTTTTTTTAAAAAAAATTAGAAATGTGCCATAATAATTTTCATGATTGTTAATTAAGAGAGCTCATTTAGGACTGGGCTACTACAATTTTGGCAGACAGAGATGGGGGCTTGGAAATAAAGCTCCCATGACAAACCCTGAATACTATATATACATGACTTTGGTTTTCCACCTCTTCTTAAGCTACTTAAATCGTTGATATATAATTAGAAATTGGTTTTAGAAACTACTTAAGTAAAAGGGGAAAAAAGTATGCTTCACTTTACTTGCTTTTAATTGGGGGAAAATCATCCTTTTACAAACAGGAATCTGATTTAAATTACGTGACTTTTTGTACATAATTTTACGTAAAATTAGTCACCAAGAATGCATATTTTAAATGGACTAGCTATAGCTAATTGGCCAACAGTGAATTTTCAAAGTGATCTGTCTAATTACTGTCTGTCAAGATACAGAGATCAAACATAGTTTTCTCTTTTATATAGTCATAAGGTTTGTAGGAATAGAACATTTATCCTCAGAACATACTTTGTATTTTTAATGCACCAAACTTAGTGAAATTAAGCTCTCATTAAATGGGAAGAGCAAAAGAACATAAATGCAATTGTCCATATAAATAAAATCTTATTTATTTGTGTGTGTATTTATTTATGTCAGCTGTGTAGGACCCCTGGAATTAAAGCCTACATTAATATAAAATGTGAGAGTTGAAAATATCTTTATGACTATGAGTAATCTAATGTCTTCATTTTGTGAAAGAGAGAACTAAGGGCTTCTATGAGAAGTTTGGTGTTATGACCAATTTTGTGGGGCTAAATACTCTGAGTCACAATTTATTTACTATTGATTTTTATTGAATATATTTTAATTGTACAATATGATGTTTTGATACAGATAGGAAAATGATTACGATAATTAGTCATCATCTTGCATAGTTACTAAACTTGTGATAAAAGCACCTAAAACTCTTTTAGCAAATTTCCATTGTACAATGCAATATTATTATAGAAGCCCTCATCTTGTACTTTAAATCTCATCCCATATATCTTCAACTTGGTGTCCTTTGACCTACATCTCCCTGTTTTCTCTCCCCACACCCTTGGTTCCTCATAATCACAAAATTTAGTTTCTAAGTATTTGACTCTTTAGAACTTGAACTCTGATGTCCCATCTGTTAAGTTAATGTTCTTTCAATAATACTAATAGAAGAAACAAAACTATTTGTTAAATTATTTCAGAAACATGTCTTAAACCTAACTAAAGATTAAAAACCTATAGTAAGATATGGTAAAAAAGAACATTTTTGTATCATGTTCATTTATGCCTTCACCAATAAACATCATTCCATGACTATTGTAGATAAGCTTCAAGGGAGAAGAATCAAGATCAGGATGCTCTTTGTTCAACCTAACAGCTGTTCTTTGATTTTCACACTAAAGCAATATTTCTGGAGGAATCTGACTCAAGATTACTTTAGAAATTAGGTTAAAATAAAAGTATTTCTACTGAAGGAAATAAAACTTCTACAACACCGAAGAGCACAATAGGTTTTCTATTGACAAGGATTACCAGATAATATTGTTTCATCATTTAAATAGAAGGAAATGGTATCTATTAAAATAATATTTTAAAGTTTCATAGGAAACTTTAAAAAATGAAATTCAACAAATATCCATTAAGCACCCACTGCTTTATTTGACATTCATTAGGCAATGTAGGGCCTTTTATATCTATTATTCAGAGATAATGAAAACAGAGGCATCCGTTTCACAACTGGATGGCAGAACACATTCATGAACACAATACAGTGAAGGAATCATATGTGAGTTCAAGGCCCATGGAATTGTCTTAAAGGAAGTTTTGTTTAAGATGTGTCCTGCCATTTACTTAAGTTTTTGAAACTTGGACACATAGGAGTTAAGAAAAGTTTATCAGATATAAGGACAGCACGTGCAAAGCACCAGTTGAGAGAGTATGTTTCATGATCCTAGGGAAGTAAGCAGCCCTTGTAATATAAGTTCAGCTCTAACAAAGGCTTTATGTCAGGAAGTAATAAGAGATAAAACTGAATTAGTACTTGTAATACTAGTAGAAATCCAGTACCTCCTGAAGAGAAGTAATTTCACAGGAACCAAATTCAGCATCCTTATCTTGATTCAAAGCCCGTCTTTAATTTCCATTCAGGTTTGAATCCTTTCGTCATATGTAATTTTAATAATTAAAGTACTCTTTGGACTACACAGCATCTAGTGTTCTTTTATAATTCATGAACTTGGAAAAGTTTTAATATTGTATGGATATGAATGAGCTTACTGAAACAGGCTAACAAGCCATCTGCTTCATGACACACAATTCCATAAATGTCATGAAACTTTATGTTACCATAAAATGTAGCAACAAGGAAGAACCTTTCTGAGGAAGAGAAGTACTCTAACAGGCATTTGCAGAGTACTCTGGTCTTCTCTGGATCTGCCACATTGCAGCTATAACAATAAATGCCCCTAATAGAAACAGAAGAAAAATTGGCTATAAACTTTCATAGGAGAACGCCTGATGCTTTGACCACAGTTTCTATATTCCCCTTCCAACAAAAAATGCTATTACAATCCAAGTACCTGTGCTATTTAGAAGGTCCCATAGGTCTTAAATCCTCTTGTTTAAAATACTGAGATACTAAGCCACAGAAGAGGTTCATCTATTTTTTTTTAGTAATGCATGAACAGTGAATGTTTACTACGCTCTTTTCAGAGTAAACATAATTTTGTTCATACATTTCTTATGTCTTTCCCTTGATCTTGTTGCTCTAGATAAGCTACTTCCTGAAAGAGTTAATCTAAATCCTAAGGTTGAGCTATTTCAGTTCCTACTTATAAGAAGGAGCACTTTGATGACCTCTCCTTACAATATAGTGATGAATTCATCAAAACAACTAAATGAGGCTGCAGCCTCCTTTAGTTCTTGGTATCAGCCATGTCTTTAGAATAAATTGTAATTCTGTAGTCACCAAGGGGTTGCCACAGCCACTTCTCCATTATATGTGGCTTACACAGACTAAAAACAAATTTGCCCACTCCACGAGTCTATGAATTCATTTCCATATGGTTTCAATATCTTCCCTACTTACATATACACACAAGAGAGAAGTAACCGGTAAACAACAAATATGCCATAGAAAAGCAATTCCGCAATGGTTCAGGTTTTATGTTCTAATAATTCTCAAATCCCAGCTTCCAGGGTTCAGTGTACTGTATCAGCAATAATGAGTAAAACTACTGAAACTCATTAAAGAACTTACTAATAAGTACATTAATTGAGGCTATCTGCTTCCCATTATACAGAGACAAATTAAGCAGGTTACAATGGTTCCCAGAAAACATCTGTGGAAGCATGTCAAAATTAATGATAAATAAAATAGAGCTCCCTTTGTGGTTGATTTTTTTTTCACCCAGCTGTATCTAAAAAAGTGCTATCAAAGAAAACTATTCATTATTGGTCAAATCAAAATGAAATCCCCAACACACTAATAGAATTTTTCTTCTGACCTTTTAATTAGAGGTGATCAGACCTTAAAATAGCCACCTACTTATACTACATAGTGTGAGTTGGTGAAAAATGGTCCTGTGGAGGAAATATACCCAATCTATGTGAATTGTATAGAGACAGATAATTTTCTTTAGAATAATGTATCTTATGGAATGAACCAAAATTGTCTTTCCAAGAAGGAACTGACTGTCTTACTAGGAATATTTCTGTCATTCAGGTCCTACTCCTTGGTGAAGTGGGCAAGTCATTTAGAAAACAAAGTTGATAGAGGAGTAACTTAAGGACAAAATGAGAAGAAATTCAAGTTATAGAGTCATTTCTGTGTGTATGTGAAAGTGATGCCATGAAATCAGCCATCTTCCATTGTATGGATACCCTGCACATAATACCAAGTCATGTCATCTTTCTGCTTTGAATCCATTGGTAGCTTTCTCTTGTTCTTGAGATAGAGCTGAAATGCTTTATAGAAGACACGAATTTCTGTGTGAATTAGCCTTGGTTTTTCTCTACAAACTGCTTCTACGCCCCCTTCCATTCTTTACATTGAAACTTTTTATTTATATTCTGTTCCTTAACTGTGTCTTGGTCCTCCTAGACTCCCAAGTTCTTTGTTTATGTGACTCCTTCCTTCTAGAGGGCTCCATATCCATTGCTCCTCTTATTCTCCATGTCTAGGTAATCCACAGTCACTCTTTAATGTTCAAATTATAAATCATTTCCCTCTATGAACTCTAGAATATAAGTTGAATTTCTTCAAAATACTCTTCTTGCATCCTGTCTCTATTACATAACTCTGGGATGATTGGATGGATGGATGTTAAGTAATAGGATTGGTAAAGATTAAAAGTTCAGTCTGTCTGAAGACACATGGAGGGAGAAAATTAGGTACAGATTTCTAGATGGGGCAACTAGATGAGGGAATGTGCCATTCCCAAGGATAAGGAAGAGCAGGAAGAGAAGACAGTTAAGGAGAACGGAGATCATGCTTTCGATTTCATGCATGTTGAGATTAAGTGTCTCAAGAGCAAACGGGGATGTCTAGTAGTAGAGAGTGAAAGTTTAAGATGTAGATTCATATAGCTTTGGGAGTTTTCACCCCATGGATAAAAAGTCATGGAATTGATTGAGATTTCCAAACAAGTCTGAATAGAAAAAAAGAAAGAGTACAGAGTATAACACTAAAACTGGAATTTAAGGACTAAACATAGGAAAAGAAGTGAAACTGATAAGGAACTACTGTAATGTTAAAAGAAAACCCAAGAGAGTTGGTGTCAAAAAAAGGAAAAAAAAATTCTTCCTGAATAGGGAGGTCAACAGTGACAAATATAGCCAGAAGATCCAGGAAGAATTGGACAAAACTTTTTATATTTATCAACAATGATAACCTTGATAACAGCAGTACAATTAAAGTTCTAAGAGGAATTTGCAACAAGAAAACAGAAAAAGAATAACTTTCTAGATCAAAAATTTGTGAATCAAAGAAAACACTATGGCATCTAGAGTGGATATGAGTTGGAGACTTTATTTAGGGATGTGTGTGTATGTGTGTGTGTGTGTGTGTGTGTGTGTGTGTGTGTGTGTGTGTTATTGAAAACAAGGGAATGTTCAATTCTGATGGAAAGGTAACCTAAGGTAACTAGGTAACCTAAGATGAGATTATGAGAGACAAAGGGAAATAAGGGTTTCTTTGGAGTATAAAGTAAAAGATAAAAATTTAAAAACATATTTAGAAAAGCATGGAAAGATTGAAAAGTAGTTTTAAAAGCACAGCAGACCCAAACTACATAATTCTCTTAATGCTTCAGCTGTGTTAAGCAACTCAAATGCAATGGCAAGTTTATTAGAAATCAAGATGTTTTCCCCTTACAAGTTCAAAGAATAAAATGATGTAGAAGTAATTATACAAAAATGGGGGATTCCAGTGTCCCTGAGCCCAGAGAGTTCAAAAGACAGCTTAGCACCATGTTGTCCAAGTTGCCCAAGATGATCACCGGACTTTGGAATGGAGAATACACATATGAACTGGGCCACAATATCTTCCATAAATATGGTGGGATTACCAGGTAATCAGTACATGACAGTGAAGCAGATTGGTAGACTACAAGAGTCCAATGCCCCAAGCCTCAAAAAAAAATGTGAAAATAATAGTCTCAATTTACCATTAATGAAGGGGAGAACAGATAATCCATACATCCCTCATGGAAGTGAAAATAAAAGAAGCCAGAGCATTCATCTCATCCATCTTCCTTTGTGCAAAGTCAAACACCACCTTCTAAGTTTAAGAAAGAAATATCCAAGAACTGTTGAGATCAGTGGGTATAGTGGATAGCCTATAACCTATACATGACCATTTATGTATTTTGTTGGTTTGTTTTCACTCAGCTTTTGCAAAAATAGAATTTGATGATCTTTATTCAAGACATTCACTTTCTGTTTGATAGAGCATGGTACTGACCACTCCTTTTTTCTTACAATGGTCTTAGTTTTCATACACACATTATATGTTTCCTCCCATAGGAATCTGAATATTAAATACCTTCTCTACATTTTTCTTCTAGGAAAAAGAAAGGGGACATTTTTCTGTTTGCATATATCCTTTGTGCTACAGGAATTTCCAAATACAGTCTATTGTGGAAAACAAAGCTTGACCTATTAGCACCATGTACAAGTAGATTTGTATTAGTGAGAAATTAAACTAAGGTCTCATAGTACTCCAAATTTAAGGCCAATTTGATATCAATTGATATGAAATCTCTAAACTGGTAATCAAAAAATAAACAAGCAATAGGCCAAATAATTGTGTATTTAAAAACCAAGGTATGGCTTTCCTTTGAAAATGACTTATAAATATTTGTGCCTGAACAATTTGTATACTAAGAAGATGATATACTATGAAAATGGGAAACTAAGAAGATTGGAGAAAAGCAACATTCTGTAAAAACATTCCTAGAAAGAATAGAGGGAACATTAATTTGCATTAGTGTATGATTTGCCAAACCAGATGTGAATACCAATCAGTGTTTGGTGACTTAATCATGGTGTGTGCACACACACATGTGCTTGCATGCACACACACATACACACACAAAAAAAATCAGGAAGGAAAATCAGGCTAGCACATGCAGAAATATCAGAATATATGTCTTCTTCAAACACATGTGCACTGTCCATGATTTGTAAGTAAAAGGAAACATTGTTTGAAGTAAAAATAATATTAATAAAACCAAAAAAATGCAGGTAATAGAAAAGGCTAAAAAGCAAAAATAAAATAGCAGTCAGTCCATATAATTCTGATGAATAATAACACAGAAAAGACTCTATAGCATTCACTTCTTCATTCATTACTAAATATTTACTAAGAATTGTGTTGCACTCAGTAGTGTGTATGCTGAGCACTGAGGCTAGGAGCAAGATAGGAGTTTTCTCATAGAAAGCTCAGGGTTGAGCGAGGGACTTCACGTAACATTTTCCAGAAACCTGATTCTTTCATTATCTAAGACTTAGATAGTAGCAATAATTGAATGAATGAAAAACAATACAGGAATCATGTATACACATTATATCCATACAGGAACATACAGAGTGTAAAATATGGATTGTGCTTTCTTGAGTACCTAGTCTGGCAAGCAATAGCAAAACTGTGCATTCTGTCATATAAACAGTTAAAAAATTGATCTAACTTTGAAAGAAATGCAGAAGCTAGAAAATAGAATTGTACTATTGTGCTTTAAAATATTTTATAACAATTACTCCATTAGGCAGCAATAAAAACCTGTGACCAGGTATCAATATAAACACACAAATTTAATATCAAAAAGAGGAAATAAAATGGGCTTTAATATTAAAATGGGCAAAGATTACACATCTAAGATTAGATAATACCTTTAATTGATAATGCTTTGGTACAATTTGTGAAAGCTACTATAGGGTCCAGAGAAATAATTTTTTCAGGCTCCCTGTGGAGCCCCTCACAGGTTCTTAGAGAGTGAAAAATGACCTTGCGTCAGGCCTGGTGATGATCAGCCTTTTGAGAAGACAGCAAGGTCCTTCCAACATCAGTAAGTGTGCCATTTCCCCCCACCTCCTCCCTCGGATCCTGCTGCAGTATTTTCCCACTTAGATGGATGGAACATGGCAAAAGGCCCAGTCTATTCATGTGCTTGATGGCCTACTAAATTGTTCACTAATATTTTTGACGCTGGCTCTGTGAGGCTGTCATGGCAGTCATTTCTGTTACGGATTCACTCCTTGCACAGCATCCCCTTTGACAGTGAGTAGCATAAAAGGGCATTGAAATCAAGACTCACAAACCCCTTCTGCCAAGGATAAAGGAACTTCCTGGGGGTACTTCAAGCACTCCGTTACACAGCTGAATGAGATGAAAGAAAGCAAATCCTGTTGATGGTCATTCAGAAGCAGCCAGATTGCTCTGCTGTGTGCCTTCCCTGTAGATCGCCAATTTACCATTATTGTTTAATTTTCACAGAGCACCGACAGCACACAGTGTAGTGTACAGGGACCCCTGAGCAGAAAAAGCCTTTGTGAAGAGCTGATATGCAAGAGAGAGCTGTTGACAGAGGAGCTCTTCCTGGGCAGTAGGTTCATATTTGTCCAACTATTTGTTTTGTTTATTGGTTAGCTTTATATTGTTCATAAAGAAATATAGGGAAAGCAATTATTCTCATTTAAAGAACACCAGCACCCCCGGAGCCAGAATCGTTCATCATGAAAGAAGTGGGCCTTTTACAAAGACAGGTCTCATGAATAAAGTGAATAACTAGAGCAAGTGTTTCTTTCAATCCACTGCTTAAATAGTTATTAGATGTAATGGTCTGAAGCCATTTTTGATTATCAATAAGTTTTAAGCCTCACAACTGTCCCTGCTCCCTCATTCCCCAAATCTGGGAAAAGTAATAAGAAATTAATTGTTTTTCCTTTGGTGCTGGCTGAAAGTTGAAACATGCAAACCCCAGCTTATGAGAAGAAGCCTTCACTTCATCACAGATCCACCCTTACCCTCCATACAAACTCAAGCTTGATGGCTACTCCCTGATATATCAAGCCATTTTTGGATCTGCTGAGGATCCTCTCCTGCTCTCCCTAAAAAGCATCATTATTTGAGTAGTAAATGTTTACATATCATGTTGCAGGTGGCATCAGAAATCCCAAACTCAACCAAATTTTGTGTGGAGAGTCCATTCAAAGCCTGCACAATGACCATTACATTAAAGATGGCTAGGGGAATTATATTAATTCTAATATGATGATTGAGAAGCAGAAATTATAGCTGACCTCTAAGTTCTCTCTTTTCCAAAGCTAAGACCACTATTGTTTTAGATCCATATAGACCAAAGAGGAAGAGGGAGCTGTAATAGGGGCCAAATGATGCCACTGGTTTATATGAAGATTCAGTCTTGTTGTGGATTACAAAGTTTCCTTTGTGTAGCTATTGCTTGAGTTTCTCCTTTGAATGTTCATAGACAGAGCTAAAAGCTGTCAATTGACCAACAACACAAAGGATATCAGTGAAGCAAACACATTCTTTGCCTTAGAGAAAGAACTCCATCATTAAGAAACAGAATAGGAATGAAGGCAAAAAAATGAGTGAAATATTTCTGGTAATTGTTATTTTTTGTGTTTAAATAAAACATGGTTGATCTAGCTAGGATCACCCCCAAACACACAGAAAAAAAATAAGGTATTTAAGATCCCTAAAACACTGACCACAGAAGCTTATAATGAGTAACACCAAACACAGAATAAAAAGGCACAAGTTTCAGTTGCAGCTCTCCCTATGACCACAATCTCACTGAATTGGGGCCATTTACTTAACTGAAGTTCAGTTTTCCCTCCTTTAAAATAGAGATAATAGTTGTGCCCTGGATTTCTTACCACTGTCTTGACTATCAAAACAACACAACATACAGAGAGAGGTTCTTTATGTAAAGTGTCACATGCAGGCGAGTGTAGCCCCCATTAAACACATTGTCTTGATCTATTGGGACTACTATAACAAAGTGCCCCAAACTAGCCTGACTAATAACAGAAATTTGTTTTTCACAGTTCTGAAGGCTGGTAAGTAGAAGATCAAGGCTCTGATAGATTTGATGGCTGGTGGGGGCCTACTTTCTGCTTCATAGATGGTACCTTCTAGTTATGTCTTCACATGAGAGAAGGAGCAAGGAAACTCTTTTATGAAGGCTCCAATCCCCTTTCTCAGGACTCTACCCTCATAATCTCATCACATTATAAAGGTCCCATCTTCTAATGCCATCACATTTGTTATTAGGTTTTCAATATGTGTATTTTAGGAGGACCCAAACATTCAAACCACAGTGCCCCTATATCACACTTCCAAGACTCTCACACTCAGGATGTTGTTGGTCTTGTACAGGAAATATTAGCTTTGATTTACTAGCAATTAAAACAAGCTTGCTAGTCTGATTTTTTTAGTCTTTTACAGTTTAAAAATAAGAAGGAAGGGCTGTTTAGTTTCCCCTAATATTCTCAATTTCTAGCACTTATTCATACATTGTATGTGTTTTGAGTAGAGCATTATTTTATACAAGCATAAGAACAATAATGCAAAGAGGCATCTGATGGGCTGAGCAAAGGAAGAACTCATCTGTAACCATCAGCCACAAAAATTCAGAAAGCCCAGAGGGCTGGGAGATGAGCTCTCTAGAACTTGATTGGTCTTGTTTAATCACAGCCTGGCACGAATGACTAAAGAAAGAGGGTGGAAGCTTTTTAGATGCTTGCTATATTTATTTAAGAAGGTAAAAAGTATTATAGCACTGGTTTTGGATGTGTCAAATAGATGTTTTTGAGCTTTAAGGCATTAAAGATAAATAAACCCTGCTACTAATGCCAGGAAAAGGAAATCCATTTATTCAGATGAGCTTGAAATACAAAATGTCTTTTTGCCATGAAAATTTTGTATTTTCAGTGTTTATTTTATTCAATTTTTAGAAGAGACTCCATCTCCAGCAATTCTATAATAGGAAATCAAGTAATCTTGTTACCTATACACACAACTGTGATAACTCCCTTACATGTATTTCTCCAGTCTTGTGATATAGAATGCAACAAACAAAATAGTCTTCATGCTATTATGAAATAAGAGGACAATATTTCCATTAGCCATCATAATTTTGTTCATGTTTTCTCCCACTCACTTCTCTCTCTCTTCATTCATATATATATATATAATCAATATCTCCATTATTCCTATATATTTTTTTAAGTTTCTCTGGAGTCAATAATCTTGTTCTCTCTTCATGCCTAATTCCTATCTCTCCCTTTCTCTCTCCACACAAATTCCCAGAGAAAGAACTATTTCTCCTGTCTAAGAAGGAGTCAGGAACTGAAATTTATTTCAGATGTCCTTTGAGATACTTTCATAAAGATGAATACGAAGCAGTCTGCCATGTTGATGGGAAGGGAAATGCTATGATCTTGACTTTTAATAATCCCTGGATACTGTTTACACATGTGTTATGATTATTTTAGTATTTGCTGGCAGGAGATTATCTGGTCTTCAAACAGAGAGGCAACAATGGGCTCGGCTACTTGAAATTGAAACATCAGTTTTTCCAACAAAGGGGCATCAAAGGTGGATATGCAGTCAAAGAAGGAAAAAAAATGTGTCTTCTCCCTGTAGCTCAAGTGCACCTTCCCCATCACCCACCCCACCCCAGGTTTGGGACCATGTCTCTAATTACAACGACAGAATGGACATACCATCTATATTGTTCTTGGAATATTTGAATCTATGATCTTTGCACTGCCTGGAACTGGTATTCCAACCATCCAGTGTGAATAGCATTATGATTTTCCTCTGAAGAATTCTTTTTTGCTTCTTTGTGCACATGTTTTGGACATATTAATTCCTTTGTACTATGGGCATGACACTATGGGCCCAGTGTGGTCAGCATCTCATTCTCTGAGATAGTTGCTTTTGGAGATTTTTCTTAGAGATACAGGGAAAGAGGAGGTCTCTTTTCCTTGATAAGTCTTTAGCTTCTAGAGTATGTCATGCCTCTTGAAGCCAGAATGTTCCTGAATCAAATAAATAAGATATCACAGAGGAAAATAAAATCACATTTTGGAGAAACATAAATTCCTGAGTGTATAATTGAACATCACTCCTCTATGAAGATGGACTTGGATGGTTTTATAAACCAACTCATCATTGTCTTTATTTATTTATTTAGGTGCTGTAGATTAAATCTCAGGAGTGTTCCACCACTGAGCTACATTCCCTGCCCTTTTTATTTTGAGACAAGTTCTCACTAAATTTCACAGGCTAGCCTCAAACTTACAATTCTGTTTTATTTTGGTTTGTTTAATTATTATTTTAAAAGCTTTATTTTATTTTTAATGGACACATAATTATATAAGTTTATGGGATATAATGTGAAGTTTAGATATATATATTATAAAATGATTGAAACAGGCCAATTAGCATATCTATCACCTCAAATATTTATTATTCCCTGTGGTAATATTTAACACTCTTTCTTTTAGCTATTTTAAAATATGAATTATTTTTATGTTTTTATTAATGTACTATAGTCATACATAATATTTGGGCTCATTTTGATATGATCATACATGCATGGAATACAATGTGCTCCACTTTCCTCCCAGGAATTCTCCTTTCCCTCTCTCTCTCTTTTCCCTTACTTTGTTCCTGAAGAACATCATGTTGAGTGAATAAGTCAAACTCAGAAAGTCAGGATGGAATGTTTCTTCATATATGTGGAAACTCGATGAAAATAAGAGGAAAGGCGGCGACGGGATCCCATGAAAATAGAAGGGTGATCAGTAGAACAGAGGAAAGAAATTGAGGGGGGCAGGAGGGATGGGAAAAGAAAGCTATGGTAGAATGGAACTGATCAAATTATGCTATGTACATATATGAATATACCACAGTGGATTTCAATTTCATGTATGCCTATAAAGCACTAATTTAAAAAAATAAAGAAATAATATTTTCTCTCAATTTTACAGACATGCATCACCTTTGATTTTTTTAAGCCCGTTGAGTTGGGCTATGGTCACTTGAAACCAAAAGATCTCTCTTTAACGTCTTTTGTTATTCATGTTTGTTTCCCACTCTGCACTGTGAATAATTCCATCAGAAATCTTGTTTAAATACTATTTCTATATTTAGTATCCAATATTCAATAAATGTTATTAAATGGATAATTAGGAAGACAATGTCAGAAATGTGATGTTACTGACTCACATAGTAGCAAAATATATTTAATTTATTAAATGTATTATTTTGACCTTTCAAAATTTGAAGTTAAAAATTTTCAGAACTGTAAGTATATGCTTATGGAACTCAATAAAAAGCATTAGTGATTCTAGAATATGAAGTTATCTAAATCTCTCTATCCCTCTGCCTTTCCCCTTCTCTTACTTTTCTCCCTTCCATTTCCTTTTCTATCTCTTTTTTCTTCTTTATTTTGTTCTTTTTTTCTTGTCTTTAAAATGTATATAAATTCTCTTGATTATTATTACACTTCTTACAACAGAAACTTAATACTATATCAGTTAATAAGGAAAAGATACAGGTAAACTAGAAGTAATTTAGGACAGAATTACCAATTCAACTAAAAAATATCATCTGCATAGAATGAAGAATATACAAAATTCAAACTGAAGAAAGAAATTGTTTGGCTCTGATACTAAAATTTTATTGTTTTACTATATAATACTGAAATTTTACTATGAGGGTTTGGAACTCAATATGCTTATGGAACTATATGTACCTATATGTACTATAGTCATACATAATATTTGTTCACAGGCTTATTTTTTTCTTCAAAAGCAACTATATTATAGTGGGGGAACTTAGCTATTTGAGGACTTCATCTTCATGGCCAATCAGTCTGAACAACTTCAATTTCAGAGGGTATCATTACTATTTCAACGAAGCAACTACAAGTATAAAAATATATTGAGAGGAAAATCCAAGATGGTGGGCCAAAGGGAGGCAGCATTCTGTGTTGCTCTGTGACCGAGGTCTCACCTACTAGGATACTGCATCTCTGAGAGTGATAGAGGACCCCTATACAGCTGCTATTATGCAGAAATCACCAGCACTGTGTCCCCACACAGGGCTCTAGGCCTCAGTGTTCTAGGAGGACTCCCGGTATTCAAGCAGGACTCCTGGCTCCCGACACCCAGTTCCCAAAGTTCTAACCAATAAAGGGCTCCCACGCCTTAGCAGGATCACCTATCAGCATCGGTTGTAGAACTCACAGACATGACTCCACTTCCATGCCCAGCTCCCCCCACCGCACAACACACCCTGATGCTGGAAGCAGACTGCCTCCATCTTGGCTCACCTTCTTTGCCATATCTGGTGGGGACAGATCCCAGATTGAAACTCCAACTGGCCAGGTACCTGGTTTCCAACAACCCCTTCTCCACAGTGGAGGTAATCCAGCACAGTAACTGCCCAACTCAAAACAGCTTTCAGTGGGACAAGTGCACAGTGTGACCAGTACCACTAGGGGAGCCCTGGGGAGAGAGGTCCCTCAATTGGGAACTGCTAAGGGAGAGGAAAATGGGCAAATTTGGAGACTAACAGAGAGACAGTAAAATGTGAAATCTTCAGGCAAGATAGGGAGAGAGGACCGGGTGCTCAAATTTTACTACCACTCTCTTTTGGGGATGAATGGACCCCAGAAAAGACCCTTGAGGTGCAATCTCCCTGCAGGGAATGGCAGTTGCCACTCTTCCCTTCCAGGTGTCCTGCACCAAGAACCTGGTTACCTTCACCATCCTGAGGGCAGAGACACCAGCAAACAAAGACAACCCCACCTATTGGATGAGAAGGGAATCAAGAAAGATACAGATCTCTAAAACTAGTAATAATCCTGGTTTCTTCCTTTGAGAATTCTTTTTCTTCTCCCCCTTTATCCTCCCGCCCTCACATCCCCAACATATGTGAAACCAAGAACTTTGCATGAAATCGTTTTGAGGACTGGGACATCTGAATAATATAATATAGATGTGTTGTATATGTCCCCCCTTTTTTTCTTTTCTTCTTTTATTTTTCTTTTCCCCTCCAATTTTTACTATTTTAGCATACTTTATTTTTCTAAATACATATGTGTGTTTGTTTGATATGCTCTACTGTCTTCCCACGTACTTGTCTAACCAAAACTACTGCTTGTCTATTTTCTTACTACTAACCCTCTTCATAAGATTTCTCTTTCACACTTCCTAAGATATATTAACTCTATAATCTCACATCGTACCTCCTCAGCATATCATCCTACACCTCACCCCTGGTTCATTATCAACTGTCAGAGACTGTAAATGTTCTTACAAACCTACTAGTTATATTATAGATAATAATCAAATCCAACATTTCTGTACATTGTGACCAAACCATAAATGTCTTCATAGCAATGAATTGTTCATAGGTGGTATATTGTTAATATTGGGAACTTTTAACATTGTTCTTCCCCACAAAGGAGAAGTTATGAAACCCTACAGGAGCAATACAAATCTATAGGGAAAAACAGTAGCACCCTGGACCCACAGAGCCAGAAGGGAAGACACAGGAGCAACATGAAAAGACAAGGGAAGAAAGTGCCCCAAACAAATCAAGATATCACATTATTAGAATCCATGGCAACTACAGCAGAAGAAATTACAGAAAAGGAGAAGGAGTTCAGGATGTACATGAATAAAAGGTTCTATGAACATAAGAAAGATATAAGAGAGAAAATAAGGCAGCAAAAGATTATTTTGACAAGGAGTTACATAAACAAGTAAAGGAAGCAAAAGATCACCTCAGCAAGAAGATAGAGGTTCTAAAAAAAATCCTTGAAATGAAAGAAACATATATGTCAAGAGCTTTGTAATGTTGTGAACAACCAATTAAAAAAAATAATAAATAAATAAATATTTTAAAAAACCAGATTAAAAGTTCAACTGAAAGCATCACCAACAGAGTAGACCACTTGGAAGATAGGACATCAGACAATGAAGACAAAATTTATAATCTTGAAAAGAATGTAGACCACACAGTGAAAATGATAAGAAACCATGAGCAGAATATTTAAGAAATATGGGATAGCATAAAAAGAACAGATTTAAGAGTTATTGGGATAGAAGAGAGAATAGAGTTCCAAACCAAAGAAATTAACAATATATTCAAAGAAATAATATCAGAAATTTTTTCCAACATGAAAAATGAATTGGAAAACCAAATTCAAGAAGCCTACAGGAAGCTGAATGTACAAAATCATAACAGATCCACACGAAGGCACATTATAATGAAAATGTCCAACATACAGAATAAGGAGAGAATATTAAAAGCCATGAGAAAAAAGAATCAGATTACACATAGGGGCAAACCAATTAGGATAACAGAAGATTTTTCAACACAGACCCTGAAAGCTAGAAGATCCTGGAAAAACATATAACAAGCTCTAAGAAAATTGATGCCAACAAAGAATCTTGTATACAGCAAAAATAAGCTTTAGATTTGATGATAAAATAAAAATGATAAACAAGAGTTAAAAGAATTTAGAAAACTGGCACTACAAAACATCCTTGGCAAAATATTTCATGAAGAGGAAATGAAAAACAACAATAAAAATCAGCAGATGGTGGTAGTACCATAAAGGAAAAACTAATCAAAAAAGAAAACAAGTCAAGTTAAATAACAAAAATAAACAAATACAAATCATGTCTCAGTAATAACCTTGAATGTTAATGGCCTAATCTCACCAATCAAAAGACATAAGCAAGGAGATTGGATTAAAAAAAAAAACCAATATACTGGTTCCAGGAGATTTATCTGATAGAAAAATACATCCACAGACTGAAGGTGAAAGCTTGGGAAAAATCATACCACTCACATGGACTGCAGAAGCAAGCAGGGGTTTCTCTCCTCCTATCAAATAAAATAGGATTTAAGCCAAAGTTAATCAAAAGGGATTAAAAAAGGACATTTTATACTGCTCAAGGGAACCATACACCAACAAGACAATTATAAATATATGTGCCCCAAACAATGAAGCATCTATGTTCATCAAACAAATTCTTCTCAAGTTCAAGAGTCAACAAGACTACAAAGCAATAATCTGGGGTGACTTTAAACCACTACTCAATAGATCTTCCAAACAAAAGTTGAATAAATAAACTATAGATGTCAATAATACAATCAATAACTTTGACTTAACTGATATATATATATTTCATCCTTCATCAAGCAAATACACTTTCTTCTCAGCAGCAAATGGATCCTTCTCTAAAACAGACCATATAATATGCCACAAAGCCACTCTTAGCAAATAAAAAAATGTAGACATAATATCCTGCATTTTATCAGATTATAATGAAATGAAATTAGAAATCAATGAGAAAATAAAAAATAAAAATTATTCTAACAACTAGAGACTAAACATTATGCTACTGAATGAACAATGGGTTGCAAAAGACATCAAGGAGGAGATTTAAAAATTCTTAAAGGTAAATGAGAGCATAGACACTACATATCAAAATCTATGGGATGCTATGAAGACAGTACTAAGAGGAAAGTTTATTGCATGGAGTCCATTCCTTAAAAGAAGAAAAAGTCAACAAATAAATGACCTAACATTACATCTCAAGGCCCTAGAACAAGAAGAACAAATAAACACCAAAAGAAATAGAAGCCAGAAAATAATTCAAATTAGAGCTGAAATCAGTGAAATTGAAACCAAAGAAACAATTGAAAAAATTGACAAAACAAAAAGCTGGTTCTTTGAAAAAAATAAATAAAATTTATAAACCCTTAGCTACACTAAGGAAGAGAAGGAGAGAGAAAACTCAAATTACTCACATATGTGATGAAAAAGGTAATATTACAATAGACACTATAGAAATACAGGGGATAATTAGAAATATTTTGAAAATGTGTACTCCAATAAAATAGAAGATATTGAAGGCATTGACAAATTTCTTCAGTCATATGATTTGCCCAAATTGAATCAGGATGATAGACACAATTTAAATAGACCAATATCAAGCAAGGAAATAGAAGATATCATCCCAAACCTACCAACCAAGAAAAGCCCAGGACTGGATGAATACATAGCTGAGTTCCACAAGACCTTTAAAAATAACTAATAGCAATACTCTTCAATTTATTTCAGGAAATAGAAAAAGAGGGAGCACTTCTAAACTCATTCTATGAGGCCAATAGAACCCTGATTCCAAAACAGACAAAGACACATCAAAAAAAAAAAAAAAAAAAAAAACCTTCAGACTAATATATTCAATGAACATAGATACAAAAATTCTCAATAAAATTCTTGGAAATCGAATACAATGCACCACAATCAAGTGGGGTTCATCCCAGGGATGCAAGGTTGTTTCAACATATGGAAATTAATAAATGTAATTCATCACATCAATAGACACAAAGGTAAGAATCATATGATCATCTCAATAGACACAGAAAAAGCATTTGACAAAATACGGCATCACTTCATCTTCAAAACACTAGAAAAAATAAGTGATAACAGAAAAATATCTCAACATTGTAAAGATTAGCTGTGCTAAGCCCCAGGCCAACATCATTCTAAATGGAGAAAAATTAAAGGCATTCCCGCTACAAGCTGGAACAAGACAGGGATGCCCTTTTCCACCACATCTATTTAACATAGTTTTTGAAACACTAGCCAGAGAAACAGACAGATGAAAGAAATTAAAGGGATATGCATAAGAAAAGAAGAATTTATATTATCTCTATTTGCTGATGATATGATTCTATGCCTAGAAGACCCAAAATGTTCCGACAGAAAACTTCTAGAACTAGTAAATGAATTCAGCCAAGTAGAAGGATATAAAATCAACACCCATAATCAAAGGCATTTCTGTATATCATGACAAATCATCTGAAAGGGAAATGAGAAAAACTACCCCATTTACAATAGCCTCAAAAAAAATAATACTTGGCAATCAACTTAACGAAAGAGGTGAAAGATCTATCTATACAATTAAAACTACAGAACCCTAAAGAAAGAAACCAAAGAAGACCTTAGAAGATGGAAAGATCTACCTTGCTCTTGGATAGGCAGAATTAATATTATCAAAATGACCATGCTTCCAAAAGCACTACACAGATTCAATGCAATTCTGATCAAAATCCCAATGACATTCCTCATAGAAACAGAAAAAGCAATCATGAAATTCATCTGGAAAAATAAAAGATCCATAATAGCTAAAGCAATCCTTAGCAGGAAGAGTGAGCAGATGGCATCCCTATACCATACCTTACACTATACTACAGAACAATAGTAACAAAAACAGCATAGTATTGGCACCAAAACAGACTGGTAGACCAATGGTACAGAATAGAGGACAAAGAGACTAACCCACATAATTACAGTTATCTTATATTAGACAAAGGTGCCAAAAACATACATTAGAGAAAAAATAGCCTCTTCAACAAATGGTGCTAGGAAAACTGGAAATCCTTATGCAACAAAATGAAATTAAACCTCTATCTCTCACCATGCATAAAACTCAAGGTGAATCAAGGACCTAGGAATTAAACCAGAGACTTGAGTCTAACGGAAGAAAAAGTAGGTCCTAATCTTCATCATGTCAGATTAGGCCCCAACTTTCTTAATAAGATTCCTATAGAGGAAGAATTAAAGTCAAAAATCAATAAATGGGATGGATTCAAACTAAAAAGTTTCTGCTAAGCAAAAGAAACTATCTGTGAGGTGAATAGAGAGCATACACCTTGGGAGCAAATTTTTACCCCTCACACATTAGCTAGAGAACTAATCTCTAGGGTATACAAAAACACAGAAAGCTAAACACCAAAAAATCAAATAACCCAATCAGTAAATGGGCCAAGGACCTGAACAGACACTTTGGAGAAGAAGAAATAAAATTGATCAACAAATATATGAAAAAGTGTTCAACATCTCTAGCATTTAGAGAAATGCAAATCAAAACTACTCTTTGATTTCATCTCAGTCCTGTCAGAATGCCAATCATCAAGAATACAGGCAACAATAAATGTTGATGAGGACGTGGTGAAAAAGGTCCACTCATACATTGCTGGTGGGACTGCAAATTGGTGCAGGCAATATGGAAAGCAGTATGAAGATTCCTTGGAAAACTGGGAATGGAACCACCATTTGACCCAGCTATCCCTCTACTCGGTCTATCCCAAAGGACTTAAAAACAGCATAGGGTCACAGCCACATCAATGTTTATAGCAGCACAATTCACAATAGCTAAAGTGGGACCAAAGTAGATGGCCTTCAATAGATGAATGGATAAAAAAAAATGTGGTATATATACACAATGGAATATTACTCAGCAATAAAAGAGAATAAAATCATGGCATTTGCAGGTAAGTGGATGGGGCTGGAGAAGATAATGCTAAGTGAAGTAAGCCAATCCCAAATACACAATTGCTGAATGTTCTCTCTGATTTAAGAAGACTGATTTATACTGGGGAAAGATGGGAGGAATAGACGAACCCTAGATAGGGCAGAAGGGTGGGAGGGAAACTGAGGGGGCAAAGGTTAGAAATGACGGTGGAGTTTGAAGAGCATCATTATCCAAAGTACATGTATGAAGGCATGAACGGTGTGAATATATTTTATATACAAACAGAGATATGAAAAAGTATGCTCTATATATGTAATATGAATTGTAATGCATTCTGCTCTCATACATTAAAAAATTTTAAAAATATTGATAATTTGTAAAAATACATTAAATAACAAAATATATTTATCTAAATCTATGTATTTATCTTCCTATACACATATTAAAATTTAATTTTTTGGCCATTTTTCACATCAATATGATTCCTTCCTTTCAGTACTCCAAGATTTGACATGAAGCTAGATCTTTTCAAAGACTGTAGTAATAGGGATTTCTGGGGGAAAAAAAAAGAGAAGTAGAAGAAATAGATTGAAGATCTTTCAAATGTGGGGAATTATTACTAAATCCAAGTTCTACCATAATGTTCTCACCTGCATTTTCTTGGTCTGGGCAGTGAAAGAATTTGACTGTTACTAACTCATCTGTGTGTCACATCCTACTACAAAATGCATCTCCATGGACATTGCTATGGCCTGTCTACACTTGCTCTTAGTAAAAAGGGAAACTAATATACAGAGGCACAATGAGGCCAATGAGCTTCTTGTGGAGAAAAATCTTAGAATTTATTTTATGAGAAAGTATGGTAATTGTTTTAAGAAATTCAATAGATTATGGAGTATAAACTCTTATAGTAGATGTTAGAGAATATTTTTTATTCAAATGCCAGGAATTTATGCAATTTTAAAATAACTAAATACTACTGAATCTTTAAAGGATTTAAAGTCATATGAATAAGTCTGAACTTAAAGCAGGGAGTAAGGGTATCATGAGGGGATAATTCATGTTGTTATCTCTTCTTACTTCTTTCTTTTTCTTCTTTCTTTCTTTTTTTGTTTCTTTTTCTTCTTCCTTTTTTTCAAAAAGAAAACATATTTTTTAATAAATTTCAAATTGCCATATTCTGTTTAGTTGAAAGTCAACTTAGGAATTCCTGTGTGCAAATTTTCGTGTCGTCTAGGCTTTCTGTATCCAACAGGCTTAGAAGAAATGAAGACAAAAAGAGAATATCACAGTGTAAATAAAAATATATAACATCAAAACTGTGAAGTCCTCCCATAGTGTATAAAACAATGAAATATCTTAGACAATTTCCTCTTTCTCTGTGTTTCTAAGATTTTCTAGTCAATAAGGAAGCTAAGCGGCCCCATCAGACACAGTGAACTGTGCGAGACACGTTTACATATGCCAGTGAATCTGCTCAGCAATCTTAAGCAGCAGAGCAGCATTTTCTTCTGTTTACACAAAAAGAGAGGGAGGCTCAATCAAAGAATAAACAACTTTCCCAAGGTCACAAAGATAAGAAGCAACTGACCAGGGACTTAAACCGGTTGTGCCTAACTGAAACCCTATTACTTAAGGGATTTTTGCCTTTTGGTTGACTGGTTTTTCAAGTAAGCAATGAAAAATAAAACCTCTATACAGCAGAAACTCAAACTGCTGTCAGAAACCACCTCCCTACACAAAATGGTATCGTTCTCCCCTTTTCTCATTTAATAGTCTCTGCAATTTATCAAATAATTGTTAGATATTTATATACATTATAAATGCTGATATAAAATAAAAATGCTTCTATGCTACTCTTTTATTCTTCTAAGTGTTCACTTTATAAGTGTTCTGTAATAATAATAGATGGTGTTATTATATTCTGGGTCTCTGTTTCAAGCAGAGAAATAACAAGTAGCTTGGGTTGCAAATTTTCAGGTTTTATGTTTAAGTGCATAACAGGGGCTCAGGAAGAAGTCCCAATGCTTTGGCTAATTGGAAAAGGTCCTCTGAGTTGGTCTTTGTTTCAAGAATCAATGTATAAACCACTAAAACATGCAGTGTATAATCAAGTGTGAAATAGGTGCTATGATTTATGAAACCTTTAGCAATTTGAAGAAGAAATTAAGGAATAAACTATCAGTATTACATAAGCAAGAAGGTAAAATGGATATAGGAGTTTGAAAAAAGCCATTATTTTCTAGGGTTCAGTAGAATTTCTCATTTCATGAAAAGCAAACTCTGCTACAGAGAGAGAATTAGGAAAAAGAGAATATTGTTGGGATAACCCAATTACAATAAATGAGAAGTTGTACACTGAAGTAAAGAAAACACCATTTTCTCTTATTAGACTAACAAAAAAGCATAATATCTCTGCTAGTCTCTGGTTCTCACACTGGATCAAATCTAGCAAAAGGACGATATGAAAAATGGCCACAGCATACTTAATTACTTTCCTTAATTACTCAGAGATCGGCAGCAGCAAGAATATCTCACATGGGCCCATTTTATTTCTGCTTCACAATCCAGTGTGTCACCAGGTTTATGTTAATTAGAAAACAAATGAGCAGAACTATAAATAAAAGTCACTAACAAGCAGCAGAGATGGTCATTTCTGTGGCCAGTATCCTTGTATCAAAGAAGACTCTTCTTTTAGAAAAGCCAGCTCTGGACACTTGTGTTCATAGGAAGTTCTCCTCCTAGATGAATCATTAATAATTAATCACATGTGTATTCTATGAGAAATTAAGGAGTCTCTACTAGTCTAACTAATTCACAGATGTAGGAGATAGCCACACACCAGGTAACCTCAAATGCTGTAGATGGTTGGTACCATGGTAAAGTTTATGACAATCCCTGAAACAATGTGGCACTTAATTTTGTAACAGTGAACCATTTTCTATCTGGTCCAGTCTCTTGAGATTCATTTTCCTACTAAACTAATAATCTTCAGAGTGTCAGACTGTGATTAGCAATAGTGACACATTTTACAGATTGGGTCCTCAGATCTGTGTCTCCCCTGTTGCTATAGAAAGTTTGGTAGACATATTGGAGATTATAATCTTGACATTAGGAAAATTGGCATAAAATTAAATATAGATTTCCTTACCAAGCAAGATTTGACCAAGATTTCACATCTAGAAGAGCTGAGTAGTTCTGAGCAAACCATATGATTGAATACATTATAACAGATGGAATATTATAACTACCCTATAAAGATAGGATTGAGAGGGGTAGGAGACTACCTGTGCCTAACAGAATAATTTATAATTTGCACATTTGTCAATAGCTTTTACAATTTAGGATAGTATTTGAACGGTCACAATGTAAGAAGAGGTTTTTTACTATTAGGTTCAAATATTGACTACTTTGATTATTCTTAAAATGCCCTTAAACTTAAAATAAAAACAACATATTTCCTACAGATACTATTTGCCAAAAGTGTTATATTTAAAAGAAGAATGTGAGGAAGAACTTGGAAGATTTAAGATGTCATAAAGGATACAGGGTAAGCCAAGGCAAGTAGCATTATAAATCTCTTTTCATCACAAGGATGTCTGAAGGCTGATTGTATATGCAGAGACCCCTGTAATATAGTAGAAGGATATTTAGATTTTACTTTGCTAGCATAAGCAGTGAACTATTGGAAATAAAATTGTCTTGGATTTTCCTTTCACCATCAGTTTTGTTCATCAGGCTTAGAAGAGAACTTTAACATTTGAGAAAGAAAAATTAGCTATTCAAGTAGCTGGAGAGAAATACTTGAAGGAAATCCTTCTTACTCTCTTTCTGCAAACAGAAACACACAGCTATAGGATGAGGGAGTTTACTCTCTTGTATAGGATTAGGGTAATGGGCTTAATGAGTGTGGGAAGGGAGAGAGAGTGATGTAATTGTATTAACTTCTATTTCCAAATGTGTGTTATTAGGAGGAAGAATATAAGTCAAAACTGTCCATGATTATTTTTGTATGAAATATTGTAAACTCCCAAAGAATCCACTTTTGTCCACCTTTGTGCTTTTCTAGAATTTAGAACAAGAGTAGATGTTCACGATGAACATTAAGATTTTTGAAATCTGTGGATTAACCACTGAAATCTCTTGCCAGACATTAACATGTAAAATATAAAACGCAGGGATATTAACACATGATCATTGAAAGAAAACTATCTGTGCCATTGGAAGGAAGCTGTGGCTTTATGTAGCACTGCTTAAATTAAGTACAAAAGAAGTCAGCCTCATATTGCTGACACCAATCCTCTGCAAAACCTGCAGATATAAAAGTTGAGGAGTAAATTACAGCACTAATAAAGTTAACCTAGTAGAGTCCAAAATGGCATATGCAGCAGAGGAAAAAAGCAAACAGAAATAGTTCATGCTGTTATAATTGCTACAATTTCATTGGCAATTTAAATAAAATAATTCAAATTGCTGCAATTAACACACACATAGAATTCAAAGGATGGTGGGTGACCTCGCACAAAACACACCGTGGAATCAGCCCTCCTCCAAAGAATTAACCTTTATAAATCATTTTCATCCAGAGAATGCCTGGCTTCATGTTCTGCAAAGAGTATGAGCACAGGAAAAGTAAGGCCCCTAAACAAGAATGCTCATAATCAGCAAGCACTGTCTCCTGGTTTATTTCATCCATATGAATACACAGAGTTGGCTGTGTTACATTCACATACTCCCTGGCTGAAGGTGGGATTTTGCTTTTTCTGCATGGGTACCCCTGTGTAGTTCAGAAGGAGCCTGTCAGCAAGGACTGAAGGCTGCTGTATTGCTGAGAAGTGAGTCTGATTCACGTTGACAGAGATTCCACTTTTACTTGACTGCGGGGGCACAAGACCATCTTGTCTGTGGTTTAGCTCTGGATAAAGGGCTCTCTTCTCCAATGCATTAGAGAGCAACAGCCACAAATTGTTATTTGTGATATGGAGGAAATGTGCTCAATGCTTCTCCAGTCACCTGAAAACAAATTTTAGACATACTATCTCAGATATTTTGGAAGGCTTTTTTCTTATCAGGTCAAACTTATACAAAGAATCAACATTATTAAGAATGATGATTTGTGGTCAAAAATTAAAGAGTAACAGCTAGATGTGCCTAATATAATTTGAGAGATTACCTCTACTATATCTTGCTCTAAAGTCAAGATGTGGGGAGAAAAGTAAACTATGTGAACAAATGCCTAATAGAAAAGACTTAATAATATGTTTAATATCTAGAATGTATGCCTTTTTAATCCCTTAAAATAATCTTGATTCTGGATGATGCTATTTCAAGACTAAAATTATCTGTACCATTTTGTAGTACACATATAGATGCTTTATAATACAAAGGCACCGAAGGTATTGAAATAACCACTTGCCACTCATATTTGCCCTTAAAATTGTTTTCCTACTAGGACTGTATTTGTGTCTGGTATGACTAATTTCTATTGATGTATTATTTAGTCCAAATCATATTTAAAATACATTCACTCCTAAATTTTATGTGTAAGATGGTTATTATGTTATTGGTAATGGGAAAATAAAAGAATAGATAATAATTAAAATAATTGAAGGAGAAAGTACAATTGTATCAGCTGTGGAAATGATAAATGTGAGTAGGGAGGGAACTGTTCCAATTTGCAAATTATTAATACAAGTGATATTATCTCAGATGGAAACAATAAACAAAAGCCTCTATTTAAATTAACATCATATGAAAGGTCCTGGTTAGATTCAGAAGTTTCAAGCAGGATATAATAGTGGGAGGTGTGAAATGAAAACTAGAGAAGCCCTCAGATGTACATAACTTGCTTGTGAAGTTCAAATCCAAGTAGTCAGGAAAAAAAAAGTGTTGGCAAACTAATAGAACAAAAAAACCAAAAATCAAAACTAAGAAAAAAAAATCAAAATTCTTGAATACAAAACATTTGTATGCAAATCAGCTGAAATGAAAGCATGTTGGTTTTAAAATAAGTAGTCCTCAAAAAGCTGCAAAAATAAAATTCTTAAATGGTTATCTGAACATTATTTGAACCAGCTTAAATGGTGCATGCTCAAGAATAACAAATTTTAGTAATTTATTCCCAAAGTGACCTTTTCCAGGCCATAATAAATCATCCATATATAGTGTCTTTTTCCATGAACCTTCCATTTTAAAAAAAAAGGCAAAAATGAAAGTACGGCTGAGAGCATGAGGCAGTCACTAACTCAAATAAGAAAACTGAAATTGGAGCATGTAAGCAAAAATCTAACTCCCTGGCTGAAATTCATCTTTGAAGAAAGTATGTGTCATGTCACTATAACCACTCCTTCCTCCCACTCCATATTCCTTTCACCTCTGTGGCTAATCAGAAAAAGTACAGGTGTCATTGTCCTTGTTGCTTGCTGTTAGCAAGCATATGATGAATAAGTAAATAGGTTTTAAAGAAATGAACAAAATGATTATTGATGATTCTGTCTGTCCCATTGAAATAGAAGCTCAAGGAACTAATGTTGAATTTGAGATTTCAGACCCAAAGTATTCAATATTACTCTTATTTGAAAAAGAACTGTTTCTATGAAAGTTTTATAGTAGTAAAGACAATACTGATTTTGTGTGTGTGTATGTGTGTTTTATACCCTTCCTCTTTTTAACCAACATTTGAGCCATTTAAGAGCCGCATATTCTGTCTAAATTCAAGACTGAAATTTAAAAGAAAAACAACTTTGGGGAAATAGATAGAGTTTCATTGTTCCATTTCCTACAGTCTACTTCAGCTTATTGAATATCATGATTTACCAATTATGTGAGCTTTATTTACGAGACTGGGTCATCTGCCTTTAAGTCAAGAACAAAGATGGGAGATGGAGGGTTATATACTTTAAGTAAATTTACCTCTTTAAAAATTAGGCTATAAAAATACAAATACAAAACATATACAATTATGTAATTAGGCATATTTAAAGATAATAAAGGGCAAAAAGAAACTATAGCAATGCAACTACCATCATGGTTAATATAGAATTTAAACAATAAATAAAATTACATTTTACAATTTTTAATGAACTATTGAATTTTATATTTCAAATGAATGATGTTTAAAATTCCCAGAATGAAAATGACCACTTTCAGCCATGATTCCCTAATTACAAAACAAATAATAACACTAACTACATGAGGCTGATAAATTTCAATAATTGTATAGCATAGTATACTAGCAATATGATGCTATGCTCTAAATTACAAATATGTGGATACATTGGAATCTAAACAAATAGAGTTTAAACAGGCTTGCCTGTAATGTTCAGCTTTGAAGAGCACTTTTGCTAAATGAATCATGAGCACAAAACACAGCAGATCAGTAAGTGTGCAATAATAGTAATAAAAAGTCTTAAACAGAAAAATGAGTTGGATTTTCTTCATATCCACAGCAGTGGATTTTAAACGAGCCTGTGGGAAGAAGTGTTCAGATCATAACAGATTACATACCTTTGGGCAGCAAATAATGAACAATATATTAACATATATTTCTCTGATAGTGTACAATATTGGAAAAGAAAGAACAAGCTATCCATGATTCTTATTAAAAGTAAATCTTTGCCTTGATCAGGCATGTTGTATGCAGTCACCCAAAGCAGCAAAATATTTTTCAAAATGCACTTACAATAACTTGAATACAGAGCAAAGAGGAAAATATCAAGATTCTATATGAACTAGGTACACTAGGAGGAATGAAGGTGAAAAAGATATTTTTCAGTTTGACCAGAAAAACTACTATTCAGAGAGAATAGTTAAGAAAACTAGAACAAAGGTGTCAAATTGGTCAAAGTAACCTTTAAGTAGCTCTGGAGAGAAATATCAGAGGATTTAGAATAAAAGTATTCAGTAACCCAAAGTATTTCTTGTTAATATTTTATTTTATTTAAGGCATATAATTCAGAAATCCCTTACATGAAGTGAAAAAAAGTAGTTCTGCTCTTTTTGAACAATGCATTTCTCAAAGCATTGCTTATGAATTATTTAACCTTTCCTATTTGTTCATATAGTCAATAATGACTCGGCAATAACTTAAAAGAAAGAGAGTTTAATAAAACGTTCAATGCTTCATATATTAATGCACATCTAAAGAGTAAATAGCTAACTTCAATTCAAAGAATAGTGTGAAATGTGGATATCAAACCAGCAAGATTCTGTTCCTGTTGGAGGAGAATATTTGCAGTGCTAAATTACCTTAATCTAACCACTTCAGTATGGTTCTTTTGACTCTGGGCAACAAACAAAAGCCTTTTTATGCAAATGATCAGGAGAATAGTGTGAAGACACATCTGCAGGTCAGAGTTAGAATGTAGTAAAACTTTTGCTGGTTTGATTTTAGGAGGCTGATGAATTCAACTGACAGTGCTACTTGTCCCTTTCTCCACTTGTACCTATGTGTGTTGCCTCAGGGCTCCAAAAGTTATAGTAATCAAGCCATATGACTCTGAACGATTTACATTGTAGATATTTAAATTTTTAATCATCTTGCCAGAGGTACTGATCACTGTACAGAATAAATAATAAAAGAAGTAAAAAATAAGTCAAAGGGGAGAAAAGTGAATCATTCCAGTTCTACTGAAGACTGACTTATATTGCTGATAGAAGAACCCAAAGAGTTGAATCCAAGACATCCACTGAATCCATTCTGAGCTCAGTATTCACTGAGTAATGAATATTCAAATGGAATTTAACTAAAAAGTAGGTAGGGCTATTCATTGTACAACACAATGGTCAATTGATTAAATAGATTAAATAGACCCTTTGATATTAAGCTATACATTCTTGACTTAGGAAGCAAAAGGGAAGGAGAAAGGAATCAGACAAGTACAATGTACAGGCTATGTACATTTTTAACTATTAAAAGTCCTGTGGCAAAAAAAAAATGTTTACTTAAGTACAATTATGTTGGTAAAATAATATCCAAAAGGTTATCTACTGACAGAATTTGGTTTGTCTAATATAGGCAAGTAGACTCCACTTTTTTCCTAATTTGAACCAAGCAGGCAATATATGTACATACAGTACTAATTTTTGTTGTTTTTGCAGGTTAATTTTATTTTACTTATTGGTTTCTTTGCTTGCTTATTTATTTATTTTTGTGGTGCTGAGGATCTAACACAGGGGCATGGTATGTTAAGCAAGAGCTCTATCACTGAACTACATCCCAGTCCTACTGTTTTTATTAATGATGGAAATGCATTGAATGAATTTGAATGATATTGTTATTATTTTCTTCATTGAAGCTTGTAATCCTCTGAAAGAAAATGGATTTAGCAGCTGTTAATAAACCAGGCATTATTCTGCCAACAAAACAATCAAGTTTCAAAAGCTTCTGTTTGTCATATCTACCCATTTCTCACCATCTCCATTTCTTCTACCACAGGACAGTACTTCACTTATACTTTTTTAATAACTTACTCCTTGGGCCCCTGGAATATGATCTTTGTATTCATTCTCCACAGTGCAACCAGAGTTAAATTTTTCAATTGCAAATTTGATTGTGTCAACTCCCCCTAAACCTTGTCAGTCAAAACTTCCCAGTAGCTACCTGTCACTCATAACATTAACCTGGTCTACAAATCTCTATTTTATAATGTGCCATTCAGGCCTCAACTTGCATCATTTTTCATACTTCATTCTCCAAGCACACTAGTCGTTATTCAACTTGTTGAATGTCCTTTCTGCTAAGCCTTTGCTCAATTTCCTCTTCAGTCTAAAATGCTTTCCATTGTCCCCACTCTATTGGCTTTACTTTTTTCCTACTCTTCTTTCAAAGTTCAATTCAAATGTTACTTCCTCTAGTTGTTTAATTATGTCATACGTTTGTATTGCTTCCTTCCAAAGCTCCAATCTTAGAGCATATTGAGATGTATTTTATTCTCAGTTTTAAAAAATTGTTTCCTGAAATTTAAAAAACGAAGGAAATCACATAAAATAAGAATGGACAGCTTAATGATTTATCACAAAGAAATCACTCATATGCTCACCACATGAGGAAGAATTTAGCATGCAATAGTACATGCCCATTTCCAATTACTGCATGCCTTTCATCTATTTCAGAAGATTCATAACCATTCTCTCTTGTTCCCCTTGATATATTATAAGACTCATGAGAGAATAATCCATATCTCTTATTTTAATCACCATTTTACTCCAACACACTATGTTTAATAAATACATGTTGGTTTATCAGTAATTCTGGGAAGCCTTCTCAATATGTCCTTCATTAATCCTTCCTACCCTGCTTTCATATCTATCATCTTTGCTTCACTCCTTTGTCCTTAACTACATTACAGTTCTTATTGCATGAAACCACAGTACTAATTTAGAGCACATATCTATGAGTATATTCAATCATAACATATGGGATAACAAAACCATGAAAAAAAAATGTGGCCCAACCTCCAGGGGCATTTGGGTAGAGAGCAGAAGAAAAACTTAAGTGATCTAGCTAACTATAAGAAATATTTTATACACAATAATTACAGGTAGGGGCTGGGGATATAGCTCAGTTTGTAGAGTGCTTTTCTCACATGCACAAGGCTCTGGGTTCAATGCCCAGCATACTACTACTACTACTACTATTACTACTACTACTACTACTACTATTACTACTACTACTACTAATAATAATAATTATTATTACAGATAGAGAAGAGCAGTGGTTTTCAAGATGATTCCAACGACCCTCAGGCTATGGCAGAGCCATCTCTGAAGAAAATGGAGATGCATACACCCTTGCATTTTATGTTTTAACTGTCAACCTCCAATTGAAATTTCTTTTGAAAAACATTTAGTGAACAAAAAGGACCTGAAAGCCATTGGAATAGATGCAAACTGCATTCTTTAAAATAATGTTATAAATACCAAGTATTCAGGAGTCTATGTTCCCAGGCCCTCTTTATCTCTTCAGTAGAGAATTTCCAGAAGCTTTGTGTATACTCTAATTTAGAACGTATGTGGGCATCTGTAAGATTTTAGACTTTGGGTGACATAATTTCTATCCTTAGTCATCTTTACATTCCCAGGGTCTAATGTTTTTTTAAAAATGTATAACTTAATGAATGACATAATATGTTAATAGTTATTTTTTCTTTCAGAATCCCTCTATTAGGAAAAGGAGTCAGCAAGTGGCAGCACAAATAAGTCTCAGGAAAGAGTCATTTGAAAAATAAAGGCAGTGAAGATATATGAAACCTTTATCCACAAAATGTAAGCACTTCTGACACTATCAGTTCCAATAATATTAATAAAGCTAAACTGGAACAACTGACATTCTATATAGTTATTTGAGTTAATATATTCACTCCAGCATATTTCCATCTATTTGTTTATCTCTGCATAAACATCAGTGAAAGATCTACTATTTGCTAGCTGCTTAACTTTTGTGAGTGTAGCATAATTATAAGTGAATTGATAAGTAATGAAAACATTAAGTGTTGTATAAAGATTATGACTCCAGAGCCTAGTAGGGCAATTAAATTTGATGTTTGTTACTCTGTCTCACAGTGAATAATGATACGGTTTCCCCTGTGATTATGTAAATAGCTGATTGATAACAATAGAGAAGTGGTTATGAAGGCCAATTCTACTCATTACTAAATATGTGACTAAGCAATTCATTTTACAATTAAGGTGATTGGTAGCAAACACTATAATAAGGAACAGATGAGATCAATGTTGGACCCTAATGAGTTTAACATGGTAAACACTATTTTTTAATTTATTGAACTGTGAGAGGAATAAGAAATGAACATCACGGATCATTAGTATTTTTAAGTTCTGACTTGATTGCCAACACATTTGCCTGAGTCCAACATATATATAATAATATAAAATATTGCTAACTTTTTCAGAAAGTAAAAATATATGAAGACCAGTCCAGTGCATACAGCATGAGTCAGTAAACGTGTATTTTAAAGTTGTTTTTGTTCTTTTGTTTGTTCTTCATTTTCTTTGTAATAACAATAATTGTATAGATGAATATTCCCTTTAAAATAAACTTTATCAGATATTTTAAAATCAAAGTACTGCTTTTATTTTATAAGTGACTGAAGAGAGATAAATGATCATCAGTAAGTGTAAGAATATAGCAAACAGATAAAGAGAAATCAAAGAATCACTCAAAAGCAGGTCAGATATTTACTAAAGGAACAAGCAAATCAGAGAACTAAAATAATTTTTTAAAAGATTTTATATTTTATAAAATGTTCAAAATTAGTTATAACAATAAATATCAAAATTGTGTTGAACTGTTTTAACCATATGTGATGATTTTTGTTTTGTTTTGAATCACACCAGGCTGAGTGGGAGGTAGGTAAAGTAAGTTACTGAGTGCATTAAGAGTCTTAATATGGCCCTGCCTTTAGGAAGCCAAGAACCACCTTCGATTCAGAGATATAAATCAAACTCCACATGTGAAGAATAAAGAAATAGTACCAGAATTATATAGTTTTTTATTCACAAGGTAGATAGGAGTGTTTTGGGGGGATTTGGACATACACTACCTCCATCTTACAGCCTGAGGTTCTGTTAACAGTAAAAAATAGAAGAGAAAATTGGGAAGATATCTAATGGGTCATATCATATCTTCCTGTTCCTTGGAATAAAATTTCACCCACCATTGTAAAGAAAAACACATTTCTTTAAGTTAAATTACATTGATTATTTGCTAGCGACTATGCTGTTTCAATCATCATCCACTTTCCATGTTTTTCAGAATCTTTCTTAAAGTCAGAATTACTCGGGTTTCCAAAGCCACATGGTGGAAATTATCATTTTAAAAGATAATTAGTAATCCTGGAAAATTCCTATCAAAACACAACATTTACAATAAATGCAATTTTTTTCTCTCTTTTTTCTTTGCCACAATTAGCCATCTGGCAAATGAGATATAATTAGGTCATCATTTGGCAAGATGATCTCAATAGACAGAAAGAATCCTAATAACACAATGCGTCACGTTCTATAATCTAATATAAATCATTGTCATTTTCTTGCACTTTGATTCTGTTTTAAATTACTCTCTTTGTTAATCCTTCAACAACTCTTGGGTGAAGATGAATAGTACAGCACATTCCCAACTGATAGACATGGTAACTTAAAATAAATGCCAAGTAATTTGTCCTTGGTCATACTGCCAGTTTCTAAAAGGGCAAATTATGTACCTACTTTCTGATACCTTCTGATATAATTTATTCAAAAAACATTTGCTGAAAGCCTATCATTTATTATCACTGAACCAACCATTATCAACCATGAAAAATACCCCACACTCCTAAGAAAGGGAATTCACAGAAAGCAATGAGAAAAAAAAAAAAAAAATATATATATATATATAAACAAATTTTAAAGTTAAAACTTTCTAATTTATGGAGTACAGAAGTAGCCAGGAAACTCTTCATAAAATAAGTCTTAAGGATATGGTTATAAAAGTTTGTCAATTGACCAATTAGCTACATGAATTCAATAAAAAAATAAGAATCTAAAGTAATTTTATTCTCTTTCTCTCTCTTATTGAACTAGAATTATAGGTCACAGTCTTAACCAGTATGGGCAACTCATGAGAAGTAGCAAATTGGAGAGAGAAAGTAGTATGTAAAATTTCTGTGTGGTTGAATTTGAATGTTGATGGC
The DNA here is from genome assembly GCF_052094955.1 of Ictidomys tridecemlineatus. NCBI lineage: Eukaryota > Metazoa > Chordata > Mammalia > Rodentia > Sciuridae > Ictidomys > Ictidomys tridecemlineatus. The sequence continues at coordinate 58,348,994 of NC_135487.1, forward strand.
ATATTCAATTATAAAGACCATAAGTTCTGGTGATATTAATTAAGACATAATACAGTCCTGATTCTCATTATTTGAAAATTTACTAAATAAGAATGTACAAGACTGAGGATGAAGTTATGGAGTAACATTTATACTTAAACAATGAGAAGAAAGGCTAACAAAGGGCCCTAAGTAGGAATGTACAGAAGTAGAGAAGGAGGACCTCTGTCATATAAACCAAAAATAAAAAATAAAAGCACAATAAATGGATTACTCATATTTTTCTGCATTCGTACTATATAACAAAACCTTCAACTATCAAAGCTTACAACAAACCACTTAGTTTTCTTGCTTATTAGTTCTACAGATCAGCAAGAGCAGATATGTTTAGAGTTTTGAGCAAGCTAGGTTTGGCTCCATTTGAAAATGAAGCTTAGGTATCCTCCATATATCTCTTTATTCTCCCAGGACACCACTAACTAGGAATGTTCCTCTCATGGCACCTGGAAAAAGTATGAAAAGTCAAGCTGTTTTGGAAAGACCTGGAATAGAAATCATTGACAAAGGCAGAAGGTAATGAGAGAATGAAAAAAAAGAGGCAAATAGATACAGTATTGCACAAAATGCAATTATCAGAGATTTATGGAAAGAAATGTGTCTTGGGGGGCGGGCAGCCAGACAGGAGGATCCCAACACCTCAAGGCAGAAGGAGGTAGTTTATTTGCTAGATCAGACAAAGGTGAGCATTCAAACCAGAATTTACCTGGCCTTTCTCAAAATCTGTGAAAATGATCAAATGTCTACGAAAGATGGCGCTGACATAAAAGCTTTATGTTACTCTTAATAACTCTGCTATATCCTGTAGGGTTTAGAATGCATTCCAAAGTCACTCACCTGGTGGACAAAATGGCAGTTAGGATTAACTCTGCTATATCCTGTAGGGTTTAGAATGCATTCCAAAGTCACTCACCTGGTGGACAAAATGGCACTTAGGATCAAGGTGGAGGAAGTCATGTCAAGTTGAATCCTTACACAGACATATTTCAAGCCTTTGCTTATCTCAAGTCCACGTATGCTTTACTGGCCAAACAAAGCAAGGGACATATCAAAAAGTCAGAGGTATGCACTCTTCCTTGTCTAACAATGGAGATTCTGCAAAGTCATTTGAAAATGGGGATGGATATATAATTCTTAAATATGGACAGAGTAAAGAATTGAACACTGTGATCTAATCCGTTACAGAAGAACCCAACAGTCACAGATCAAGTAGGAGAAGAGCTAGATGGGCAGAGTTTATTGTTTGAGTAAATTCCCACTTTTTTCCAAATACAAAGATTTGGGGCAAAAGAGAATTCCTATAGTATAAACTCTTTTTTTTCCTTGTTGGTAAGTAGGAATATGTGGACTACATTTAAAAAAAATACCTATGTATGAAACCATATCAATTAAATTAAAATTTCTGAGACTGAAGTGCAGATTATTTATTTATTTATTTATACACAATCATTTTTACTTTTTAAAAATATCTCAGGGTGCTTCTAATGTACAGGAAGGGTTCTACAGAGATAGATTCTCTACTTTATAGAGGATATTAAAGAAAAATATGAATAACTCCAATGTCACTTTACAACATAGTTCCAATTTCATATACATATGTTACATATGATAATGTACATCTATATAACACATAAATGTATAATACATAAAAAGGAAATATATAGGCACATCATGATCTATGATAGGATATTAAATGCTTACTACTTCTAAAATCTGATACAATAAGAAAAAATTATTAAATAGAAATTTAGACTAAAACAGAGGCCCAGAGTAGAAATTGCAAAATAATGGAGATTTTCAAAACTAGATATTAGACTTCAAAAAAGAAGGTGAAAATTGTGTGTTTTGAAAATCTGAGAAAGAAAGAAGGAGAGGGAGGAAAGAAAGGAAGAAAGGTAGGAAAGAAGGAAGGGAGGGAGGGAGGGAGAGAGGGAAGAAAAGAAACTGAGTATTTCTCTAAGTGGTCAGCATGTTCTAAAACATCATGATGTGAGCTAAAATGTAGTGATATTCCTTTGAATCTAAATGATATCAGCCTAGAATTTTGTCATAAAGTTCTGACTATACTCTGAAATATCAGGTGAAAATAGGATTGAGAACATGTTAGTGACAGTTCAGTGTCCAACACACATTTATCTTCTCTGCCTTTCAGGAAACTTGATATGTTAAAATTGATCCTTTCATATATGAAATGAGATAATTTTTCATCTCAGTTTGATATCATCAGGCATTCTTTACCTCACCACTTGATGACAAAAATAAAACATACCATTCCAATGGACAAAAAAATAAAAAAATAAAGAAAGAAAACCAGGGTAAAGTGGAGAAGAGGGGAGAAGTCGAAATTGCCAAAAGTTTGGATATATACATATGCAAATGTAATATATCTCAGGCCTTAACTCAGTTGATTTGTTGGGCCTTTGCAAAAGATATGGGCAAATTTATGACCCATTTTTCTCTATCTTTCCAAAAAATTATTTTGTTTCTAAGCATTGAGAGAAGACTGCCTGCATCCTTGTAAATAAATGTGCCTGTGGTTTGTGAGATCTAGGCACATATGTTTCAAGCATAAATGTTTTCTACTGGGAACTCTGTAGAAAACCTATTATCGAGAATTAGATGATTTCATGCCTCATAAGTTTAATACTAACTGGCAGAAGTCAAAAGGAATTAACTTTTTTGCAACTGTCTCACATCTCCAAACATTGTGCCAAGCATCCTGGTTTTTCAATGTTGACTGGGTAGAATAGTCCATGTATAGTTAATACGTGTACCAAACTCTTGATAGTCTCTATTGTTGCTTTTATTATTGCTATAGTCATTATTTATATGATCATTCAATATATGCCCTTTCAACTACAAACGATAAGCCACACCTCTAAAATCACTCTAGTAGATACAAAAGTCTTATGCTGCCACAATAACTTCTTTAATATTATCCTGCAGTTACTTTCACATGAATATTAAAATTACTGAAGAAAATAGAAAAGTTATGATTATAAAAACAATCACTAAAGAAAAAAATGTATTTTCTTTCATTAGACATTCTGAGTGTTTACATTTTATTTAAGCTAAGTTCAGTGGCTGACCTAATCAGGCTAATATGGAAAGAAGAACTATATGAATTCTCAGCTCCACATTCTGATTATTCAACTGCATTCTTGTCTTTCCTTTATCCACAGGCTAGATTCAAGGAGCACAGCAACATGAACCCCGCCTCACCCCTGAAAAGCCTCTGACACTGATGACCATTGCTTAATAGAGGAAATGAAATTTCCCTTAAACATAACTCATTGACCTGAAGACAGCCAAAGAGCTCATGACCAAATTGAGGATTAAGTTCTGCCGGAAGATCTCTTCAACCATTACAGACCTCAAGGGAAAGTACTGTAGCAAATGTGCTCAGCATGCAGTAATCCTGCATTGGTCATGAAGCAGGAGAAATAGCCCTTCTCCCAGCTGAAATCTCAAAGGGAGGTCAAGCTCTTGTTATATTACTATGGTGATAGCACTGGTAGAGGGTAGCAGCCCACAGTGAACAAGGGGCAATAAAGTTTCCCTGATCCCAGGAACATGGGAACTAAGTTCATTCACTCCCAAGGAACGATAAACTCCTAAAGAGTTTTCCTTTAATATGGGAGGTTCATTTACTGTTTCATTAAGTGAGTACCGCCCATTGAGTTAGGCTATTTTTACTCAGGGCGCACAGATACCATTTGATTTCACTGTCTAGAAAAAAAAGTGAACAACAAAGATCGGTAATCAGACTCAGAACCAAGTAATGTCTGTGCTTTGTTAAGTATGAAGAAAAACAGAAAATTTCAAGCAAGCAAATATGACTTCAGACAATAGAATGGCTTTTTTTTCCTTGTGGTGCCCATGAGAAGTGCATTTGCTCATTACCCATACTAGGAAATATCAATTGCAACCTGTCACTTTGATAAGAGTAACTATTTGTTGCACTCAAGCAAATCATCTCTTTTTAAAAGATTTTGAATAGAAAAATGCCACAAACATGTATGGAATTTAAAATACTGTATTTTAGTACATTGATTTTGAGAATAGCTGTTTAAGGATATCCAATGAATTGTAATAATTATCATAGATATAATCTTATAAGATGGTATCTACTTTGAGTTTTGGAGAAGAAGCGAGTGTTTCTGCAAACATTTTTTCCCCCTGTAATTGAAATGTTATTTACCTCTTCCTAACAGAGTGGAATGTATGGAATGGTATTTAAAGGTGATGCTGAATTTTCATCTGCTCTGTGCTGGCTGTGCGTATCTCTGATGACCTCCTCTTTTTTCTTAGATGGAATAAAGGGACAAACACAAATATCCAGTGTTTTCATATAAAATGTCATTCATCACATGACTATGTCCATGTGTTTATTGTAAATCATTATTGTAAGAACTATTCTGAGGAATAGCTCATACGTGGTATTAAGTCTAAAAGAAACCTAACATGTAATGTACATAGAAAGAGGTACATCTTATATAATATATGACTTATAATATTTTATTCAGTTTTCCTTTTCTCTAAATTTGTGCTTAGATTTTTAAATGAGTTAAAACATTTACTTAAAAAATCTATTTCTTTCAATTTCCATGGTGAAAAACTATTGATAGCTTCTATGAGGCAATAGATCATATTTGGAAAGACCAATTTGATGCTAGCCATTTGATCTCCGAGTGGCATATATTCCAGAAGGTGGTTTAATTATACATCTGACTCCCACTCACCCATTTGGCAGAGTTTCATTTGATTTTTATTAAACATAAGACTTGAAAACATGAGATATAGCTTTATCTTTCATTCTTTTTTATCCACCAAGAAAGTAGAATTTGAAAGCTGAAGTTCAAATTCTTATAGATAAAATTTTTTTTTGTTCCTTATTGCTTTAGAACTGGTTTCTTTATTCCAAAAGAGAAATCATTTTTCTTCTGTATACTCTGCAGTAGGTAACTTTACTAGGATCTCCTCTTCCCCATTCCACATACTTGGTTATAGATTGAAATTATTTTGGTAAATGACATTCATTACTAAGAACCTTCCCAACATTCACAACAAGGCACACAACTTTAATACACTCCTGCAAAGTGGTAACCTTGACTTTAGAGATTCATCATTAATGAATATATAGTACACGGTTGAAATTCTCTCTCACTCACAATTGAATCACTCAGTCAATAAGCATTTGAATATAGCAAAGTGATTAAGAATATCCTAAAACCTTCTGAAATACTTTAAATCTAGTATTGATTTTGTTACTTTGCATGTGAGTGACTTTGAGCAAGTCACTCAAGATCTTCAAACCTCAGTTTCTTTATCCTTAAAATGGGCATAATAATGGGAATTTTTTCTCAATATTCTCAATAATTGTAAACCATTTAGCCCCATGACAGGCACACAGTGCAAGGAAGATATGTGTTCTACAATGACTTGGATATTGTGCCTCTCTCTAGGAATCCAAAAGTGAACAAGTTGATGTTTCAAAGAGCTCAGTCTAGAGAGATACAAATGAGAAGATGTACTATTAGAGCATAAAGTGATGGAGGACAAGGAGGGTTACTGTGGGAGCTCAGACAGGGTTGAAAACATCAGTTCAGAAAAGAAGAGGAAGGCAGCACAGAAATCCCAACAGCTGCCTGAAATGTGAGGGGGATGTGGTTAGACTATTCAAAAGAAGAAGGGCATTAAAAATAGAAGACCGGGGCCTTGTGGGATATAATGTTCTGCGTATTCATAAACATCTGGCAGTAATAATCTGGATATTAGCAGTTCTTCATGCATACCCCTTCCTGCAAGATCAGAGGGCATAGCTCACTCTCCTAGCTGAACCAAGCATAAAGATTCTTTAAAGAGTGGCAGATGAAAGGGAAAAGCATCAATTTTGTTATCCTTGCACAATATAATAATGACAACATTATTATCAATGATAATACTAGTTATTATCAATGAGTAAACCAAATAAATTTTCTCCAAAACTATTAGTTAATAAAAGAATCCTAAATATTTAGTATCCCTCACTCATTGTTCTTTTCAGAAGATTTATACTTAATCTGCTCCACAACTCCTTTGTCCCCAATAAATCTCACTAATCTTTTTAGGCAAGCTTTTGGAAAGTCTTGGAATGTATTGGCTTAGTTGCTGTTTCAATCTATGTTTATTTCTCTTCCTCTCCTCAGTGACACTTTATTAGTAGATGTTTATTCTTTGTTCAGGTTTTATAGTAGCTTAGATAGTATTGAAGAAATTCATCTCTCGTTTTATAAAGTATAACCATTTTCTTTCTGCTCATTTGGATCCAGTATAGGTAGTACATTTTCTATGAGAAATTACTATTCAAATCCCAGAAATTTATAGTTCAACTATCACTCTTGCCTCAAAAAAAGGTATATATTCTAAAGCCAAATCATTCCCTTCCTTTCACCCTTACCACACCCACCCAAATGTACATGCACCAGGAAAAAAAAAACATGTAAATATAAACTTAATTACATTAATATTTCACTAAAAATAAAATCCTTGTGATACAAATTGTATTTTATATTTTTAGGCAAGCTTAATAACAAATCATATCACACAAATAAAAATTAAATGACATACCAAAGTCTCTCAGAACAGTTTGAGAAAATCCATGATGAGAACAGGCCTAAGGTACTGCCCTTAAAATTTTCTTATACTCATTTATAATTTGAGCTATAAAGATCTTTACTATTTGTTTTTTGTCCTATTAAATTCCACAGAAATTTCCAATTTCTTTTCAAATCCCTTAATTCCAAACTTCCTAAGTATTTCAAATAACAACATTTGGTAATGTTAACATATAAACAATTGTACAATTCTCATCACTCTGCAGAATCACAAATTACTAGCCTAAAACAATTTTATTTCAATATAATAGAACTGTGAATAATTCTCCAGTCTACATTGAATAAAATTTTTTATGATTAAAAGGAACCTCATGAGTAATATTATTTAGCCACCAGTCTCTGGTTCATATGTATCCCATTTATTCATTTTTTTTAACCAAACATTTACAGAGGTACCAGGGAATACATCTGTGAGAAAACAAACAACCCTGTCCTTGTGGTCCTTATGTTCTAGCATAGGAAACTGGCTATAATAAATATGTCAAATGTGCAATATGTTAGATAGTGCTGAGGGAGTTGTCTCATTACGGAGGTGACATATGAGTAAAGAGCTGAAGGAGGTGGTACCTAGAGGAAGAGTTTTCTAAGTAGAAGGGACAATAAATGCAGAGGTGAAGAATTAAGGAGGCAAGGGAGGAGGGTTGAAGAAGAAGAGGAAGATGAGACAAATAATAACAGCACAAAGGTCTTTGTCAGGACATTTGCTCAGAGATGGGAAGCTGCTGGGGTTTGAATGTTTGTCTCCTCCAAAACTCATGTTAATATTTATTTTCCATAGTAACTGTATTAGAGGTGGGACTTTTCAGAGTCTATCCCCAGGAGTATTCTAATGTGTTTACTCTCCTGACAATGGGCTCCCTCTCTCTTGTTCTCTCTCTTGTTGTTCTTTTTATTCACCCAATGAAGCCCCTTGATCTTGGATATTCCAACCTTCTGAACTCTGAACCAAGAAACTTCTATTCATCATAAATAATCAGGCTGTGTTGTTATTATTTTTTAACAGCAACACAGAACAGACTGACAGAAAAGTTTTGCATATAGAGGTAACATAGCGTTACAGTTTGATAGAACCATTTCTGCCTGCTCTGAATATAGTGAGTTGGGGCAAAAACTTACAATGCTCTGTACTACACTGACACTTAGGGCCAGGATATCACCAAAGACTTGGTATAAATAGAACAAAGATTCAAGAACTGAACATGCCAACGTAAAAAGGGCAGAAGATGAAAAGTGAATAATAAGATGCAACCAATGAAGTAGAAGGAAAACGAATAGTATGTTTCCAACTAGGAAGCCCATGTGCCTTGTGGAGAGGGGAGTGATTAACTGTGCCAGATACTGCGAATGAGTCAAGTAAGATGAGGACTGGAACTGAATGAATGTTGGATTCAGCCATGTGGAGGCCATTGATGACTCAGTTTCAGAGAAGGAACAGAAAGAAATCATGAATGAGTTCAAGGGATAATCTAGGACAGTGAGTGTACACAGGTCTAACGAACAGTCTTCTATGAAGGGAAGGGAAGAAACAGGGATGTAATTAGAGATCAAATGGAATTTAAAGAAAGAAGTTGTTAAAAATTGGATCAATAACAGACACTATCTATATAAGAAAGATACCGTAAAGGGTGGGGGCCAGGACAAGTGAGAAGACATTTAATACACCTGAAGAGGGAAAAGGTGTGAGCAATCACCTTACTTATATCAAAGAGACACAAGGTAACTTGCCCTGTAGGTAAAGGAGTTGGCCTTTTCTCAAAGCACAGAGTTCAACTACAGAGATTTTTGAAGTTTTCAACTGATTGGTTAAATTTTCACAGTAAAATAGGAAGGAAGATCTTAAACAGAGATTGAAGAGGAAGGAGTGCACATTAACCATTTGAGAAAAGGGAAATTACATGATTAACGATCTAAGAGAGCTGAAAGGTGAATGGACTAGGAAAAAATTCTAGTGTAATTGTTAGATAGTATTAAAGGTTTGCTTTAGGATTATGATCCTGCATTTAAAGTGAAACCATTCAGTGTGGTGGTGTTTCTCTTCAGCAGCATTAAGTTATAGGGGGCAATTTGCAATTAAGGAAGCCTATAATTTTGATAAGTGAATATGATGAAGCAAGAAAGGGTCAGGGAGTTTAGAATGATTATAGTAACTGTTCATGATATTTAAATTTGAAACAGAAGGTAGTCCATTCTTGAGGGACAGGAGTCAGAAAAAAACATGATAAAATCAATGAATACTAGGTATAGATGATATAAAATGATTGCTGGAATTGGGGTACTAGAAAGAATTATCTGAATGGAAAGAATAAAAATGATAAATAAAGAGTATTGCTTAAAATTGAGGTCATGCTTAATAGAGCAAGTAGCTGATGTGGGTGGAAAGTAAGATAATTAGAGGAGAAAAATTCAAAGAATTGAAAATCCCAAATACTGAAAGGACAATCTATATGGGTAATATATATTCCCAATTATGACAATGGTTGCGTTGAAGAAAGTAAGTAACTGAGACTATGGTAATGTGTCTAAGGATGAGATTAAAGGATGACAATTACAAGAAGGTATTGTGCTTGGTATATTTATTTGGCATAAAATTCAAAGATATGGCTTAGGTAATCGTGAGGAACAATAAGACAGAAGCAGCTCAGAGAAAAAGGAGGACATCTACACTCTTTGCTTCTTCCTACCCAAGTGGTACTAGAGTAAGGTGCACACATGGGTGGCTTTGCGGGAAGCAGTGTCTTAAAGAAAGATGGAAATTTCATGTGGAGTCAGAGGATAAGGACAGGGAGATTTCTCTACAGATATCTGTGAATTACAGAGTACACAGTATGATGGTTTCAGGAGTTGGAAAGAAGTGATATCAGAAATGGCTATGATCAATCTTTTATATATTGGAATATAGAGGAAGATGGAGAATGACAATTTTTGTCTACTTGTGCTAAAATTTAAAAAGCCATATACATTGGATGCATGACAAATATATTCTGAAGGGCAAGTATTCAACAGTTTAGGCGTTAGACTTGGGAAAAGGAACCTGGCTTTGGGATTATAAGGTGTTTAAGGTTTATAACTGGGGATAAACCAGTTACTCTTTTCTTTTGCTCAAGAGCTTGGATCCAAACCTTAAAGTTATATCAGTATATGACAAGGAAAATTCTTGACTTTCTACTCTCCCCTGCTACCTTCCTTACCTGTGGAGTTAGTAGCCCCTTCCCTGATAGTATCAAGGAATTTAGGGGATTCTCCCTTAGCAACAGAGAAACCATGTGGCATATCAGTGACTTCCAGCTTTACTAAGACACCATAAAAGACTTAATCAGTTGGCTTTACAGAAGTTCATCTCCCTCTTGGGAGGCCACACCAAGAGTATCAATCTCATACACAATTACCTTATTTCTCAGACCATGTTCATGATTCCCAATGTAGCTTTCATGCATTAGCCCTCATGCTCTCCGTCATTGATGTAAATTTTATCAATTAAGCCTGTGATGCTAGTCATGCTCAGAAGACTCTTGAGGATGGTTAGTTCTGAAGGAAAAGGAAATCTGTGAACAGCACCTTTGGCTCTTTACTAATAAAGAAGCCAGAAAAACTCTAGAATTGGACAATAGATCTCATATACTCTTAGTCAATCATTTTGTCACATAGTGAAGACTAACTAATGTTATCACTGATATTGACCCTCATGTAAGGTGACCATAGAATTGTTCTGGAGTAGTGACACATTCTATAATCCTAAAGAGACTGGAGTTACGACACATGCCTATAATCCCAGAAACTCGGGAGGCTGAAGCAGGAGGATGGCAAGTTCGAGGTCATCCTGAGGAACTTAGTGAGACCCTGTGTCAAAATAAAATAAAATAAAAATTAAATTGATATTCTGTGACAGAGCACTCCTGGATTCAGTCTCTAGACTGAATTACAAAAAAAAAGGAGAGAGTCAAAGAAAGGACCTATTCAGAAGTATGCTCTTTTTAAAACATATAAACCAGAACTGCTAAAGGAGAAAAAAAAAAAGATACTTATGGTCACTTAACTACACACAGTCCTCTACTCAGAGACCTCATTTGTCCTTGACTGGTCTGGAAATGACTGAGCTGATTTCAATCATCTGTTGAGATGAAAGAAGAATAATTTAGTTGTCTAAAATTAATCCTTGCCATGGAGTCAAGGTTAATCTGCTGACTCTGAAGATCAAATGATTTCCTTGACTATTTGACATGGGATAGATGACATACTTTCAATTGTCATTGACTTGGTTAATCTTTACCCAAGAATGAGACCACAAGTAATGTTGTGTAATTCTGCTATTATACCTGTTGAACATTATGTTCTGGGCATTTTCCCACTGTATTATTAATTCAGTCCTAATTAATTCAGTCCTATTCATTCAGTCTGCTAATTAATTCAGTCCTAAGAACAATCCTTTGACCCAGGTACTTTTCTCTTTTACATGTGAAGAAACTGAGACACAGTGAAGTTAAGTAAGTTTTCCCAAAATCCTACAGGTCATTAGGATAAAGCTAGAAAAAGACACATGCAGCCTTGGTCTAAAGAACTTACCCTTAAATATTTAGCTACCTCACCTAATATTAAATAAAAAGAAAATCCAGGCCGTATATACTTTTAATCCCTGTTTTCATTTTAATAATTAGAAAAATGAGACATATTGACATTCCTTAGCAGAGGCAAATCAGGAGTAAAAGGCAGAGAAAGATTCAGAGATATAACTTTACATTTCCAAAGCCCATGTTATAGATAATTGTTTGCATCCGAACATCATTTAAGTGTTGAAGTATAATGTGCCATGTAACAGTATTTGGAGGTAGGGCATACAGAGGTGATTTGGCAGTTGGAGGTTGGAATCCTCATGAATGGTGCCTTTATAGAAACCTGAGAGCTAGACTGTTGTCTTCCTATCATATGAGAATACAAGAAGTCAGCATCCTAACACTCAGAAGGGCAGCCTCACCAGAACCCAGCTATATGGTCCCTGATCTTGGGCTTTTAGCCTCCAGAAATGTGAACAGTAATTTTTTGTTGTTTTATGCCATCTAGCCTAGGCTATCTCCCATCAGCCTGATGGTATTATGTAATGATCTGTGAACCATGCTGATCTGTGAACCATTCGAGTTTAGGCTCAATGAGAAGTAGCATTTCTATTATCAAAGGTTTTCAGGCACAGTAAAGATAGAATAACAGTCATAATATCAGCCATACTCTTTTAGGTGCACAATGACAAGAAAGTAATGTGAAGAAAGAGGCAGAGTTCACATTTGCAAGTGTCTTGTCCATCACATTCAGGAGTTTGTTATAATTTAAATCTAAAAGAGAACCATTGAAAGTATTTGAGAGTAAAATGATCAAGCTAGGTTTTAGAAAATTCTCACAGAAGAAGGATAAAGTGCAGAAGTTAATACCTGTGTTGATTCTCTGCATTCAAGGATTGCACAATTTATTGTCACCTAATTTGAGCAGTCTTATTCCTTACCTGAATAAATTTAGGATTTTGTTGAGGCATGAACTCGAATCCCATGCCATGAGACCAGAATAGAAGCAACTGAAAGAAAACCTGTAATCCTTCAGTAAATGTAGTTCAATTCTGTATTAGTTAGGGTTCACTAGAGGAGCAGAATTAACAGGATGTATAATTATAAAAGGGAACCTTACTAGGTTGGCTTACTCGACTAGGAGCTGGATAGTTCACAATGGCCATCTGCAGGCTGGAGAACTGGAAGAACCAGTAGCTGCACAGTACAAGAGGCTGAAGCCCCAGAACAAGAGGGATCAGTGGTGCTACCTTACTCTGAGACCAAAGGTTTCTGGAGAATCTGCTTTGGAAGAGTGAAGAAGTGAGAGTCAGATATCCTCAGATGATTGCACCAGCAACCAAGAACCCATTCAAGAAGAATGGAGCTTGCATCTGCTGCTGCTTCCCTGTTCTTCCAACTTTTATTCCATCCTAGTCATCATCTTATTGGTTAGTGCTGCCCACACTTAGGGAGGGTTTCCATTTCAGTTGGCTATCCCACATGCCAATCATTCTTAGATACACTTTCATCAACACACCCATAATCCTCTTAATCCTTGTCATCTCTTAATCCAATCAAGTTGGCAATTCAGATTAGCCATTACAAATTCTGGATCCTTACATCACATTTCTATGCACCCAGTATTAGCACCTATCTAAATCACACTATACCTGTAATAATACAATACTTTCACTGATTTTTTTCTAGTTCCAATTGTTCTTTGAGTCTATCCAATTTTCCAAGTCCTCTCCGTCTAATACTGTATATAACAGAATAATTAAGTCCTTGTGTAAGTTTGCATTGCAACTCAAGCTCTTCAGTAATTTAAAATCTCATTGTCTAATTTTTCCCACACATCAACCCTGAATTAAGCAAGCATGATACACAGCTTAATAAAAGTTTGGATAAGAGAACCATTGTAAACCAATAGCAAAGTCAAAACAAAAATTCATAGCTTATTTTGTGATCATGGCACTATAATAGAAATGTTCTATATCTTTATTGGAATGATACTGTAAAATTTATCAAAAGTCATCAAATTTTACACTTTAAATGGATGCACTCCATCCAGCACATATTATACTTCAATAAATTCAGTTTACAAAATAGATCTATATTTCTTATACCTAACCTGAAGGCATTTATCTTAAAATACAATCCATTCCATCATGTGCAAAGCCTTGATTTTAATTCCAAGAATTCAAAAGAAAAAAACAAACAAACAAAACCCTACTCTATGTTAGATTTTAACCAAAAGGAAGCAAAAATTCTTTCTTAAATGTGGTCCAATTCTGTATTAGTTAGGGTTCACTAGGGGAACAGAATTAACAGGATGTATAATTATAAAAGGGAAACTTATTAGGTTGGCTTACTCGATCAGGAGCTGGATAGTTCACAATGGCCGTCTACATTTTCTACCACATTCAAATAAATTTAAAAGTTCTTTACAATACAGCAAATACATTACTATATTACTTTTCTATCTCTCACTCTTCTATTTCCACTTCTTATTGCTACATCTATCACTCTTACATAAAAACTTCCTACTACATCCAACCTACCACACCAGATACTTTATTAATCTAAAGCCAGTTCCTGTGCTTTGGCTCATGTTGGATTCTGTCTGGAGGAATCACCTTCTTCCCTCATATGTAACCCAAATACCCAAATTCTATATTTTCTTCTTTTTCATTCTTATTTTCTGATAGCTTCTCCTTAGTAATTAGATTTTTCTTCATTTGTATAGCATGTATTGATTTTTCTGTTAATTGAACACTTTACTCTTTCCTTCAGTAATACATCTATTGGGCGCTATCTGCTTGCCAAGGATTTGTAAACATATGTATCAGTACTGATTTTTCCTAAACTATTTATATGATTAAAAGCTCAGCCTTTTTTTTTTTTGTGCCAGAGATTGAACCCAGGAAAGCTTAATCACTGAGCATCCCCATCCCTTTTTATTTTTTATTTTTTTGAGACAGGGTCTCATTAAGTTGCTTAGTGCCTTATTAAGTTGCTAAGACTGACTTTGAACTTGCAATCCTCCTGCCTCAGTCTCCTGAGCCTCTGGAATTATAGGCATGCACCATTATTCCTGGAGAATTCTTCAGTCTTACGATCAGTGATATTCTAGTATTCCCAGTACACATTAAATAATGGACAGCTGCTTAAGACTGTATGATACAGTTTAAAGAATCCTGGAAAGAGAATCAGAAAACTATATCTGGGATCAGACTCACTAGTAGAGAAAGTTTGGGTATGGCTGCTCTGGGGAAATTTGTTACATCTCCATTTCTTAGAAAATGTTCATAGCCAAGGCATCTAATTTAGATATTACTTTGATAAAATTGTCATTGAGCTCAGTAAGTTTTTCTTCATGCTCTGTCATTTAACAAATCAAGTAAGCATCAACCAAAAGATTCATTGTGAAGAGAATATCAAAGAAGTAGAGTTAAAAACATTTTATGAAATTCTATTGCCTAAGTCATGAAAATATTCCTTGAATATTTTCTGAGAAAGAAGTATCTCTTTGCCCTTGTGATTGAATTAATGTACATGCTATAGAATCAAGACAAACAGCTGAAATTATGTAACTTAAGAGCTCATTTTTTTGTATCAAATAGTTTCTGAAGTTCTTCCCACCTTACACTGAAGTGGATGAGCAACTTCAGATCCTTCTTAGTAAGTTTACTACAAACCTCTAAAATGTGGATAAATCTCATTACACAAACTCATCATACATTGGTGTCACTTTTACTAAAAATCTATAAGTTGATGAGGCCTCCATAGTAAAATAAATTTAGACCTAAATTATTCAAGTCAAATCTTTCTTTTCCACCCCCAATTTTTCTATTGACACAATCCTGTTGTAGCAATCAGTTAGACTATGCTGCAATAACAATTAGCCCTCAAGTTTTTGTGGCTAGAGCCACAAAACTTTAATCTTGCACTCATATCACATGTATAACAAGATTTATAGCAGCTTTACTCCCAATCACCTTCACTCAGGATAACAGAACAATCACTATTTGGCACATTTACCTGCCATTGTAAAAACAGAAAGAGATTATAAAATGTCTCTTCTGGCAATTAATTATTGACCCTGAATTGAAACTATATCTCACTGTTGGAGTAAGATCAGTTTAGAGTTATTTCAGATATTTATCAATCTTCCTACCAATTTTATTAATGAAAATTTTCAGATTTTGAGGGAAGGATTGAACTCAGGAGCACTCAACTACTGAACCACATCCCCAGCCATTTCTTGTATTTTATATATAGAAAAAGGTCTTATGGAGTTGCTTTTTGCAACACTGTTGCTGAGGCTGGCTTTGAACTCACAATCCTTCTGCTTCAGCTTCCTGAGCCACTGTGATTATAGGCATGGGCCATAGTGCCCAGCAAATTTTCAGATTTTAACAGACTCATATGAAATAATTTCTTCCACAAATTGTACTTGTGAAAACTGTAGGTCTATATTGAACCTTAAGAAGTCTTCTTTTGGGAACTAAAAGTTTTATGTGTTAGCCTATTAAACATGACATTTTTATGTGATCTATATTTTCATCTTTGAGTCATGTTCTTAATTGTATTAATTTGTATATAAGGAGTACATTTCTTAAAACTTACTACAAAAAATTATTGTTCTAAGCCAAATCAGTTCAGAGTTCTTCCAAGCATGAAAGCGAATACTTTCGCCACTTCTTAATTGTATTAATTTGTATATAAGGAGTACATTTCTTAAAACTTACTACAAAAAATTATTGTCCTAAGCCAAATCAGTTCAGAGTTCTTCCAATCTTGAAAGTGAATACTTTAGCCACTTCAACCTCAGTTCTGAGCTCTAGTACCATCTTTTTCAGGATTACTATCAAGATGCTGATATTTGCTTAAAATACTATATATACAACTAAGACATGAACTTTATCCACAGAGTAGATTAGGATAATTAAGAGATTTATTTAGATGTAATCTACAACACCAAAATGAACATACTTATAAAACAATATGAATAGAAAATGGAATAAAGTCAGAAATTCCATAATAATGAGGTGAGTTGATGGTCAAGTAGGATTTGATAGGTAAGAAAGTAAAAGATCAATGTAATCTTGAAATATTTTTTGATTCCAAAATGCTCAAAAATTTCTAAAGGTTTACTAAGCACCTTTTGTGTGTGTGTGTGTGGGGTGTGTGTGTGTGTGTGTGTGCATGTCAGACTCAGAATAAAGAAAACACAAGATAAGGCCATGGCTTCTGAAATACATTTCCTATCACAGAATGAGTAGCAGATACAGAACACAGAACCAGAAATTTTGCCTGAGCAGTCAGACAAAATCTCACAGACACTTAAGAAGAGTTTTAAAAGATGAGCTGGTGTTCACGCTTCAAAAACTTTGAACAATAGCAGAAATAGGGTAAACTACTAATCATCTTGTCCTTTTTTATGTTTGCTTTAAATAATTATAAAAGTAGAATTATACCAAGATCACAGTTTTTGGTTATTGCACTGCCCTACATGTCAAGTCCAGTTGCTTTGTTATGTTCAAAAATATACATCTAAATTTGAACATGTTTATACTTTACACTGCTCTGAACATATTGGAAGAAGCAGGAAAAGTCATGTCAAAAATTCTAACTCTTAAATTATTATTATTGATACTTTATCTAAACTATGTATTTCAGATTCTACCTGTGGAGAGGCAGGACAGATTCATTCATTGCCCCAATCAAAGCAGACCAAAGATAGAGTAGCCAATCTCGTGGGAGACAGCCATGAATGGGGAACTCACAGTAATGAGTCTACAACAAAATCACACAGAGTACAAGGGCCAAGGCAGGACTGGTCCAGAAGTCCAAAGGGAAGCTTTAAGCTCAAAAACAATGCACTAAGACAGCAGTGAGTTGCCAGGGTAATGAGAAAGAGGAGGTGTTAGAAGCCACATGAGGAGCATCCTGCATAGTGCTGAATGGAATAGAAACTTCATTAAAATTGTGCTTAATGGTAGGGACTACAGTAAACTGGTTTACTATTATAGTCTGGTTGGACGACTATCTAAAATATTCATTAATCTGGTACACATTCTTGTTTTAAGAAGAAAATACGGGCTGGGGATGTGGCTCAAGCGGTAGTGCGCTCGCCTGGCACGCATGCGGCCCGGGTTCGATCCTCAGCACCACATACAAACAAAGATGTTGTGTCCGCCAAAAAAACTAAAAAATAAATATTAAAGAAAAAAAAAAGAAGAAAATACTTCTGGTGTATGTAATGTAAAAAAAAAAATGTTCTAATAAAACTGAAGTCACTGATGTAATCAAAGGAAGTGCTGAAGTGCTAAAGAGAAAGCAGACAAAGTCCAGAGAAAATGATGACAAGGATTTGTGGGCCATTTTTCTTGAGCACCATATTTTCTTGACACAGCTCCATGGGTCAAGTATCTTCCCCTGGATCAATAAACTGTGATCAGTAAACCAGGTTTGTGTCATTGAGGAGCAGAATGGTAGTTAGCTGAACAACCCAAGAAATGGCTGCTTCATTTTCTAACAATTATTGATTAAATACAAATGTGAAAGTGACATTCTTGTAAAAGCATCCAAGCACAATGGTATTGAGAGATATCTGGTTTCTCTGGATTTCAAACACCTAGAAAAGGACTTCACAGAGAGAACCTAATAAATCATTGTTGAAAATTTTTAAAAATAAATGCTTTCTCTGGTAACTCACAATTACCAGAGATTTCTAGAACACTGCCTCCTCTCTTATCAGACATTACAGATGGTCAATGTAACTGTGTCAAGACAACCTCATAATAGCTGGCGTAAAAACAAACCAAGCTCATAACTATATCCAGGGAGCTACATGTTACTGGATGAGAAAGTTAATTGACTAAGGGAAAGTTGGGGTATCTTCCAAGATCCAATAGGTCTCCTGAGTCAGAGGCTTAAGATGCTGATCTGTAGAGAAAGCAAATCATTGTAAAGTCAATTGCATGACAGTTTTATCCTTTATTATTATATTTCCCTTTGCCTAGGGCTTTATTCTACAAACAATCCTAGTTGAAAATCGAATAAGATTATTAGTTCTTCTTACTTTCTTTACATGGCTGTAGTATAAATTTGGCTCTGTTCCTGTACTTTATCAGTAGCTGGCCCTCGGGCACAAGGACTTTTGTGGCATAACACAATAAATAGTGACCAGAATAAGCTAAGGCCTATAGTGTACAATCAGTACAAACTTAATAAATGCTCAAATGCTTCATTTTTTGCTTCTGGACAACCTCTTGTGATGTTATATTTCTCAACTTAAAAGGAGAACAATTTTCCCTATTAGGGTTGCAAAGAGCTGTAAGAAATTAAGACATTTCCCTTGCAGTATGAGAATTACAAAGGAAACCACATTCAGAGTTCAAAGCTTGAGCATTTGACAACTTCCCCTAAGCTGTGTCCTCACTCAATGTCAAAGTTTTCCATGTAGGGGAACCCCTTCTTGTTAAACTTTGTGCAAAAATTGACTTAAGTAGCAGAATGTAACTCCAGGGAGACACTTTCATTTTGAATGCATTGTGCTTATCCACAGTGAAGACAGTAATCAGTTGGTTAAGTTGCTTCCATTGACCTCACTACTTGCTTTTTTGAATGCCCTCAAAGTTAGTTCTCCCACATGACACAGGAAGCTCATAATTGTGAAACAGCAGGGAATAGAATACTTACCCCAGGAGATATTTCTTAATATTTTGTGGTCATGTTCCTTATGGGAATTTTAGAAACTTGAAAATTGAAGAAGCACATTAGCCTTTGGTAATTCACACAATAAAGAAACTCATTGAACCCAGCATTTCCCAAACACATTAAGCATGGAATGCTTTCTTATAGAGCATGTCTTGAAAAACACATTACATGCTTTGGATATATCATTGTGGAGGACTAGGAATGCAGATGTGGGTATTTCTAGAAGATGTTGGGTGTCAAATGATCGGTGAGACACATTTTCAGGTTAATGACTTTAAGGTAATTTCTCCCACCACCACCACCACTAAAGTCACTCCACCTACTGCTAGTACAACATGACTCAGAAAAAAGCAAAATCTCAACTGACCAGGTATGGATATAAGTAAAGCTGAACAGCCTCAGTGGCCTGTGCGAAAGCCTGAGACAGGTAGAATGAGTGTGCTGCCCGCAGTTGCTTTGTAGAATAGAAATGCACAATTTGCTTATTGGGAAAGTGAAAAGGAAGTCCAATGGAATGTGTGATGGGTTTAATACTGGATTCCAGAGTTTTGGAAGCCACGGCTGAGGTCCACCTAATACATGATTCACCAAGAGAATTTCTCAGTAAATGAAGAAAGAAGAGGATATAGAAAAAGAGAAAGAAAATAAGAAAGCATGACAAAGGAGACAAAGAAGGAGTTAAGACAAAAAACAGAAAAGTTTAAAACAAACTCTTTGGGAAAACTTTTATCGTCTTGAACTTACGAGTGAGGATAGATGTTTTGTTGATTGAGCATTTGAACCATTAAAAAAAAAACAGTTTTTATTTCCCAGCATTATTATGGGTTCTTTCACCCCAGGAGAGCTCAGTCCTGAAGTTCATTAACACTATTGAAGTTTTAGAACACTATTGAGGCTGAAGAAAGCACTTCCACCCTGTCGTGATCATTATCCAGCAAGGAGGTTAATTTACCCACGGTATTGGACGAACACAGATAGCTTGAAGAAGGGTTTTAGTCAAAGTCAAACATTTCTAACAAGCAACACACAGACTTTGTGGATCACCCAAATACAGAGTTGCATGCCCCCATTCAATGCTGAGTAATTCCAAACATAGCCCAGCTATTCTAGATGCTTAGAGCCAAATAGAATCATGCCCATTACCACAGCTCATGCTCTTTATAGTAATTAGATAAAAGTAAACTTTACAGTAATCAGTATTATTTGGCGTCAAATACTGATCTGAGAAATGATTTCTACTGTGACAGATTATGCTCCTCCCCCTGACCTTCGGTTTTCTGGACTGACTCCCTGGGAGTCCCAACACATGAAGCCATGAGCTATTAAATTTTTGTATGCTCGCTCCAACAGCATAACAAAAAATGTCCTTTTTAATGATCATACTCTTTATTATACCCATGATTTCTCTCAACTATTGATTCATTAGAATTTTCCATTAGTTTTGTCTTTAAAGTGATTATGCATACCATACCATGGTTGTCTTCTACTGTTCTCATGGCTGTATCCCTAACCCAATTAACTCTCATCTTTCTCCTGGTTTTCTGAAATTAAGTCCTAAGGATTCTCTTATTTCATGTTTGTTCATCATTCCTATTTCATAGTCCATTCTCTATAAACCTAAATCAATCTTTCTTAGCATAACTGACTCTATTAGATCCCTTAGAACTTAAACCAGTTTCATATGTAAGAGCCAAAGCAAAGGAAATCAAACACATCTGGCCTGTTACTGAGATGTTACTGAGATGCAGGCCCTTTACCATGTAATAACAAACAGCTGAAGTCCCCATTCAACATCTTGTAAAACACCATATGTTCCTCAAAATGGGGGCCTTGCCTAGCTAGCTCAGAGTTTCTGTTCTCCTCATTTTTCTGCTTTCTTTGTTTGGAGTTTGTTCTTATCTTAGCTCTCACATCTGAAAAAAACCTAAAACTCTTTGCCTTGTCCTCCTCCTGTTCTCCTGCCCAACAACACAAAATAAACTGCAGGCACAAGTTGCAGCATAATTTTTACTAAAGTTTTATGAATCATGGTGAAGAGATTACACCATCATATTACTAAGAAAATAAATTTAAATAAATACAGTTGTTTCTTTTTTTATTGGTTGTTCAAACATTACAAAGCTCTTGACATATCATATTTCATACATTAGATTCAAGTGGGTTATGAACTCCCATTTTTACCCCAAATACAGATTGCAGAATCACATCAGTTACACATCCACATTTTTACATAATGCCCTATTAGTAACTGTTGTATTCTGCTACCTTTCCTATCCTCTACTATCCCCCCTCCCCTTCCCTCACATCTTCTCTCTCTACCCCATCTACTCTAATTCATTTCTCTCCTTGTTTTTTTTCCCATTCCCCTCACAACCTCTTATATGTAATTTTGTATAACAATGAGGGTCTCCTTCCATTTCCATGCAATTTCCCTTTTCTCTCCCTTTCCCTCCTACCTCATGTCTCTGTTTAATGTTAATCTTTTCCTCCTGCTCTTCCTCCCTGCTCTGTTCTTAGTTGCTCTCATTATATCAAAGAAGACATTTGGCATTTGTTTTTTAGGGATTGGCAAGCTTCACTTAGCATAATCTGCTCTAATGCCATCCATTTCCCTGCAAATTTCATGATTTTGTTGTTTTTTAGTGCTGAGTAATACTCCATTGTGTATAAATGCCACATTTTTTTATCCATTCATCTATTGAAGGGCATCTGGGTTGGTTCCACAGTCTAGCTATTGTGAATTGTGCTGCTATGAACATCGATGTGGCAGTATCCCTGTAGTATGCTTTTTTAAGGTCCTCAGGGAATAGTCCAAGAACGGGAATAGCAGGGTCAAATGGTGGTTCCATCCCGAGCTTTCCCAGGAATCTCCATACTGCTTTCCAAATTGGCTGAACCAATTTGCAGTCCCACCAGCATTGTACAAGAGTACCCTTTTCCGCACATCCTCACCAGCACTTGTTGTTGTTTGACTTCATAATGGCTGCCAATCTTACTGGAGTGAGATGGTATCTTAGGGTGGTTTTGATTTGCATTTCTCTGACTGCTAGAGATGGTGAGCATTTTTTCATGTACTTGTTGATTGATTGTATGTCCTCCTCTGAGAAGTGTCTGTTCAGGTCCTTGGCCCATTTGTTGATTGGGTTATTTGTTATCTTATTGTTTAATTTTTTGAGTTCTTTGTACACTCTGGATATTAGGGCTCTATCTGAAGTGTGAGGAGTAAAAATTTGTTCCCAGGATGTAGGGTCCCTAATTACCTCTCTTATTGTTTCTCTTGCTGAGAAAAAAACTTTTTAGTTTAAGTAAGACCCATTTGTTGATTCTTGTTATTAACTCTTGTGCTATGGGTGTCCTATTAAGGAATTTGGAGCCCGATCCCACAATATGTAGATCAGAGCCAACTTTTTCTTCTATCAGATGCAGATTCTCTGATTTGATATCAAGCTCCTTGATCCATTTTGAGTTAACTTTTGTGCATGGTGAGAGGAGGGGATTCAGTTTCATTTTGTTGCATATGGATTTCCAGTTTTCCCAGCACCATTTGTTGAAGATGCTATCCTTCCTCCATTGCATGCTTTTAGCCCCTTTATCAAATATAAGATAGTTGTAACTTTATGGATTAGTCTCTGTGTCCTCTATTCTGTACCATTGGTCCACCTGCCTGTTTTGGTACCAGTACCATGCTGTTTTTGTTGCTATTGCTCTGTAATATAGTTTGAAATCTGGTATAGCTATACTGCCTGATTCACACTTCCTGCTTAGCATTGTTTTTGCTATTCTGGGTCTTTTATTTTTCCATATGAATTTCATGATTGCTTTATCTATTTCTACAAGAAATGCCGTTGGGATTTTGATTGGCATTGAATTAAACCTATAGAGAACTTTTGGTAATATCGCCATTTTGATGATGTTAGTTCTGCCTATCCATGAACAGGGTATATTTTTCCATCTTCTAAGATCTTCTTATATTTCACTCTTTAGGGTTCTGTAGTTTTCATTGTATAAATCTTTCACCTCTTTTGTTAGGTTGATTCCCAAGTATTTTTTTTTTTTTGAGGATATTGTGAATGGGGTGTTTTTCCTCATTTCCGTTTCAGAAGTTTTGTTGCTGATATACAGAAATGCCTTTGATTAATGCGTGTTGATTTTATATCCTGCCACTTTGCTGAATTCATTTATTAGTTCTAGGAGTTTTTTGTAGACCCTTTTGAGTCTTCTAGGTATAGAATCCTGTCACCCACAAATAGTGATAATTTAATTTCTTCTTTTCCTATTTTTATGCCTTTAATTTCTTTCGTCTGTCTAATTGCTCTGGTCAGTGTTTCCAGAACTATATTGAATAGAAGTTGTGATAGAGGGCATCCCTGTCTTGTTCCAGATTTTAGAGGAAATGCCTTCAATTTTTCTCCATTCAGAATGATGCTAGCCTGAGGCTTAGCATAGATAGCTTTTACAATGTTGAGGTAAGTTCCTGTTATCCCTAGTTTTTCTAATGTTTTAAACATAAAGGGATGCTGTACTTTGCTGAGAAAAAAGTATATCCACTTGATGATGGTTGATATATTCTATATATGTCAGTTAAGTCTAGGTTATTGATTGTGATATTGAGTTCTATAGTTTCTTTATTCAACTTTTGTTTGGAGGATCCGTCCAATGGTGAGAGAGGTATGTTGAAGTCACCCATAATTATTGTGTTGTGGTCTATTTGATTCTTGAACTTGAGGAGAATTTGTTTTATGAATGTCGCAGCACCATTATTTGTTGCATAAATATTGATAATTGTTATGTCTTGTTGGTGAATGGTTCCTTTTAACAGTATATAATGTCCTTCCTTATCCCTTTTGATTAACTTAGTCTTTAAGTTGATTTTATTCCATATGAGGATGGCCACCCCTGCTTGCTTACGAGGACCCTGTGCATTATATATTTTTTCCCAACCTTTCACCTTCAGCCTGTGTATGTCTTTTATTTGTTCACAGTAACAGGACTCTGCAAAATCTGCATACTGGATTAGTAATGCGGAAGTCTGGGACAGAAGGAAGGTGATGTTCAGTGAGCCATTGCTCATATTTCAGCACCCAATTGATAGAGAACATTGTTTTATGTGTGTTTCTGTTTAAAGACACCATAATTAATATATAATTGATTCATTGACGTTGAACTTACAGCCAAGACACTATAACTAACAAATTATTTAAACTTATCTAAATCATGTATTTTCTCTGTAAGGCATATCATAGCCTTTTTGTGCTTGGGAATACTAGACATTATTTCAGCTTTATGATTGGGGAATATTTTAAACAGCAAAATAAACTGTGTGTGTGTGTGTGTGTGTGTGTGTGCGTACGTGTGTGTGTGTTGTATTAAAATACTGCAAAAAGGCCCCCATTTATAATACAAAGGCTGAAATAAGAAAGCAAAGCACTGATTTGTTCATTACCCTCAAGCTGGGACCAGGCCATCCAATGACCCATGTTTTTTCTTTTTCTGCTCTGCACATGTCTACAAATGACTGAAAAAGCAACACCAGTATTGATGTAAAGGTTACAAATGAATCTTGGCAAGTAGGTAAATTAATGAATGCACAATCCTCCCTTACTAATGGATCACCTGTAGTAGACACTCCTTACTTAGAATTTCTGATTGGACAGTCTATCTGGCATCCCCCCATTCTATCCCCATGCCCTTACCATTTTGCTGATTTTTTTTCATTGCATTCAAATTCCCATCTTATTTTCTCACCTCATTTTCCAAGATTGTCATCTCTGATCTAAATTCTTATCAGTCTACTAAAAGAAGTAATATGTCCAAAATCACCCTTCAAGATATGATTACATAGAGAAGGGATTGACTCTAGGACTATGGTCTTTTCTAAAACATGTAGCACTAGTTTCCTAGTGCTGTGGGAATAGAGTTCCACCAAGTTAGTTGTTTAGAACAACACAAATTTATTGTCTTACATGTACAAACGCTAGAAACCAAAATCACATTGTTTGTAATGTCATGCTCTCTCTAAAACATGTAGAGAGAAAATTTCCTAGCATTTCTTCCAGCTTCTGATAGATTGCTAGCAATCCTTGTCATTCCTCGGCTTGAATCTGAAGCATTTGAATCTCCACCTGTGTTGTGACATAGCATTCTTCCCATGTGTGTCTGTGTCTGTATCTCTTCTTATAACACCACCAATTGTATTGAAGGAAGGGCCTACCCTATTCTGGTATGGCTTTATCATAGACAATTACATCTGTATCCACACTATTTCGAAATAGTTCCACTCTGAGGGGCTGGGGATTAGGACTTTAATATATGTTTAGTGAGGACACAATTCAACCCATAGCACATAATATAGTAGTTGCAGTAGCAGCACCAGTAATAGTGCAAAGAGACAGTCACTTTCAATCCATGATATACAGGTAAGTTTTTATATACCTTTTCGCCCTCTACTACAGTCATAGCCACAACTTCAGAGTCACAGTGTGACTCTGGGTAGGTTATTCAATCTTTTTGCATTGTATCACTTCACATCTGGCTTTAAAGATCACGGGAGGGAGGAGGGGCCCAGCCGCCTGCCTGCAGGGTAGGCAGACCACGAGACCCAGAGAGGGGGCCCAGCTGCCCGCCCATGTGGTAGACAGACCACCCCAACTGGATGAGGGGCCCAGCTGCCCGCCTGCGCGGACAAAGCTCTAAACAAACATAAGGTCTCCCCAACACCCCCCACCTCATCAAACACCTTATGAGAAAAACGGATGGAACTCATCTTGGAAAATCCCACCAACCCTTAAAACCCACCAACCGGTGGGTGTGGCGGCCAGCTCGGTTCTGCAGCAGATCAGGCACCTGGTTTACATCTCAGAGAATAAGAGTAGAGAGGCCACATGTGGAAGCTCAAGTCCTCTCACACTGATTACCACCACCACCCTGAACCCAGCGTCTCAGGCTAGGAATAGACAATGCCACCAACTGGAAGAAAAGAAAACAGAGTTCTGAGAGACATTTTTTCTTTCTTTTTTTCTCTTCTCTCTCTCTCTTTTCATCCATTCACTCAGTCTCCTCTACCCTTCCCCCTCTGGTCCTCACAACCTCAACATATGTGAAACCAAGAATTGTGCATGAAAAGGTCTTTAACAACTGAATCACCAGAATAATATAATATAGAGGAATTGCATATGCCCCACCTCCCTCCCCCCTTTTATTTCTTTTATTTCTTCTCTTCTTTCTCTTATTTTCTTTTTCCCGCTCTCTTTTTTTCTCTTTCTTTCCTTGTTATTTGTTTTTATCCTTCTTACTCCCTTCATCCCACTTGCAACCCACTAAATTTTACTATTTATAAGTGGGGTAATCTTATAAATACAGATAGGAGTTTGAATCTATACATTCTTCCATAAATTACCCATCTATTGGTTAGAGCTGTCCAAAGTTACTAAGTTAGATTAACCCCATACCCTCACTCCTTTCCCTCTAAACATAACATCCTACACCTGAAATTCAGTTTTCTTCATGCTACCACAAACAGTATGCCTTTCATGAAACTAATGACTGTATTTTTAAATGATAATTGAAACCAACATTTGTAGACATAGAGTCTAGCTATAAATGTAGTAATAAGGAAAATGTGTGCTTAGATGATGTACTATTTTATTTATTTATTTTTTTTATTGTTGGTCGTTCAAAACATTACACAGTTCTTAATACATCATCTTTCACAGTTTGATTCAAGTGGGTTATGAACTCCCAACTTTACCCCATATACAGATTGCTGTATCACATCAGTTACCCTTCCATTGATTGACATATTGCTTTTCTAGTGTCTGATGTATTCTGATGTCAGTCCTATTCTCTACTATCCACCCTCCCCTCCCCTCCCCTCCCCTTTTCCCTCTGTACCCCTTCTACTGTAAATCATTTCTTCCATTTGTATTATCTTGTCTTACCCCTCCTTTCCTCTTATATATCATTCTCACTCCCTTTCCCTCCCACCTCTCATCCCTGTTTAATGTAAATCTTCTTCTCAAGCTCTTCGTCCCTACCCTGTCCTTGTTTACTCCCCTTATATCAAAGGGGTCATTTGGTATTTGTTTTTTAACGATTGACTAGCTTCACTTAGCATAATCTGCTCTAATGCCATCCATTTCCCTCCAAATTCTATGATTTTGTCGTTTCTTAATGCAGAGTAATACTCCATTGTGTATAAATGCCACATTTTTTTTTATCCATTCATCTATTGAAGGGCATCTGGGTTGGTTCCAAAATCTTGCTATCGTGAATTGTGCTGCTATGAACATCGATGCAGCAGTGTCCCTGTAGCATGCTCTTTTTAAGTCTTTAGGGAATAGACCGAGAAGGGGAATAGCTGGGTCAAATGGTGGTTCCATTCCCAGCTTTCCAAGAAATCTCCATACTGCTTTCCAAATTGGCTGCACCAATTTGCAGTCCCACCAGCATTGTACAAGAGTACCCTTTTCCGCACATCCTCTCCAGCACTTATTGTTGTTTGACTTCCTAATGGCTGCCAATCTTACTGGAGTGAGATGGTATCTTAGGGTGGTTTTGATTTGCATTTCTCTGACTGCTAGCGATGGTGAGCATTTCTTCATGTACTTACTGATTGATTGTATGTCCTCCTCTGAGAAGTGTCTATTCAGGTCCTTGGCCCATTTATTGATTGGGTTATTTGTTATCTTATTGTCTAATTTTTTGAGTTCTTTGTATATTCTGGTTATTAGGGCTCTATCTGAAGTGTGTGGATTAAAGATTTGTTCCCAGGATGTAGGCTCCCTATTTATCTCTCTTATTGTTTCTTTTGCTGAGAAAAAACTTTTTAGTTTGAGTAAGTCCCATTTGTTGATTCTAGTTGTTAACTCTTGCGCTATGGGTGTCCTATTGAGGAATTTGGGGCCCGATCCCACAGTATGTAGATCGTAGCCAACTTTTTCTTCTATCAGATGCCGTGTCTCTGATTTAATATCAAGCTCCTTGATCCATTTTGAGTTAACTTTTGTGCATGGCGAGAGGTAGGGATTCAGATTCATTTTGATGCAAATGGATTTTCAGTTTTCCCAGCACCATTTGTTGAAGATGCTATCCTTCCTCCATTGCATGCTTTTAGCCCCTTTATCAAATATAAGTTAGTTGTAGTTTTGTGGATTGGTTACTGTGTCCTCTATTCTGTACCATTGGTCCACCTGCCTGTTTTGGTACCAGTACCATGCTGTTTTTGTTACTATTGCTCTGTAGTATAGTTTGAAGTCCGGTATCGCTATACCGCCTGATTCACACTTCCTGCTTAGCATTGTTTTTGCTATTCTGGGTCTTTTATTATTCCATATGAATTTCATGATTCTTTTATCTATTTCTACAAGAAATGCTGTTGGGATTTTGATTGGTATTGCATTGAACTTATAGAGAACTTTTGGTAATATCGCCATTTTGATGATGTTAGTTCTGCCAATCCATGAGCGGGGTATATTTCTCCATCTTCTAAGGTCTTCTTCTATATCTTTCTTTAGGGTTCTGTAATTTTCATTATATAAATCTTTCACCTCTCTTGTTAGGTTGATTCCCAAGTATTTTATTTTTTGGGGGGATATTGTGAATGGAGTAGTTGTCCTCATTTTCGTTTCAGAGGATTTGTCGCTGATATACAGGAATGCCTTTGATTTATCCGTGTTGATCTTATATCCTGCCACTTTGCTGAATTCATTTATTAGCTCTAATAGCTTCTTTGTAGACCCTTTTGGGTCTGCTAGGTATAGGATCATATCATCTGCAAATAGTGATAATTTAAGTTCTTCTTTTCCTATTTTTATGCCTTTAATTTCTTTCGTCTGTCTAATTGCTCTGGCCAGTGTTTCAAGGACTATGTTGAACAGAAGTGGTGAGAGAGGGCATCCCTGTCTTGTACCAGATCTTAGAGGGAATGCCTTCAATTTTTCTCCATTCAGAATGATGCTGGCCTGTGGCTTATCATAGATTGCTTTTACAATGTTGAGGTATGTTCCGGTTATTCCTAATTTTTCTAGAGTTTTGAACATAAAGGGATGCTGAACTTTGTCGAATGCTTTTTCTGCATCTATCGAGATGATCATATGGTTCTTATTTTTAAGTCTATTGATGTGGTGAATAACATTTATTGATTTCCGTATATTGAACCAGCCTTGAATCCCAGGGATGAATCCTACTTGATCATGGTGTATAATTTTTTTGATATGTATTTGAATCCGATTCGCCAGAATTTTATTGAGGATTTTTGCGTCAAGGTTCATTAGAGATATTGGTCTGTAGTTTTCTTTCTTTGAAGTGTCTTTGTCTGGTTTCAGAATCAGGGTGATGTTGGCTCGTAGAATGAATTTGGAAGTTCTCCCTCTTTTTCTATTTCCTGAAATAGCTTGAAAAGTATTGGTGTTAGTTCCTCTTCAAAGGTTTTGTAAAACTCTGCTGTATACCCATCCGGTCCTGGGCTTTTCTTAGTTGGTAATCTTTTGATGGTTTCTTCTATTTCCTCTATTGTTATTGGTCTGTTTAGGTTGTCTATATCCTCCTGACTCAATCTGGGCAGATCATAAGACTTAAGGAATTTATCTATGCTGTCACTATCTTCTATTTTATTGGAGTATAAGGATTCAAAATAATTTCTGATTATCTTCTGTATTTCTGAAGTGTCTGTTTTGATACTGCCTTTTTCATCCCGTATGTTAGTAATTTGAGTTCTCTCTCTTCTTCTCTCCATTAGCATGGCTAAGGGCCTGTCAATTTTATTTATTTTTTCAAAGAACCAACTTTTAGTTTTGTCAATTTTTTCAATTGTTTCTTTTGTTTCAATTTCATTAATTTCAGCTCTGATTTTAATTATTTCTTGCCTTCTACTTCTTTTGCTGTTGTTTTGCTCTTCTTTTTCTAGGATTTTGAGATGAAGTAAGAGATCATTTATTTGTTGGTTTTTTCTTTTTTTGAGGAATGAACTCCAAGCAATGAATTTTCCTCTTAGAACTGCTTTCAGTGTGTCCCATAGATTCCGATATGTTGTGTCTGTGTTTTCATTTAACTCTAGGAAGTTTTTAATTTCCTCCTTGATGTCTTCTAAAACCCATTGATCATTCAGCATCCAATTGTTCATTCTCCAAGTGATGCTTGATGTTTCCTTCCTTCTTTTATCATTGATTTTCAGTTTTATTCCATTATGATCAGATAAGATGCATGGTATTATCTCTACCCCTTTATATTGTCTAAGAGTTGCCCTGTGACATAATATATGGTCTATTTTTGAGAAGGTTCCATGTGCTGCTGAGAAAAAGGTGTAACTACTTGATGCTGGGTGGTATAGTCTATATATGTCAATTAAGTCTAGGTTGTTAATTGTGTTATTGAGTTCTATAGTTTCCTTATTTAACTTTTGTTTGGAAGATCTGTCCAGTGGTGAGAGAGGTGTGTTGAAGTCTCCCATGATTATTGTATGGTGATCTATTAGACTCTTGAACTTGAGAAGAGTTTGCTTGATGAACACAGCTGCACCATTATTTGGGGCATATATATTTATGATTGTTATGTCTTGTTGGTGTATGGTTCCCTTGAGCAGTATGAAGTGTCCTTCTTTATCCCTTTTGATTAACTTTGGCTTGAAATCTATTTTATTAGATATGAGTATGGACACTCCTGCTTGTTTCCGCAGTCCATATGAGTGGTATGATTTTTCCCAACCTTTCACCTTCAGTCTATGAATATCTTTTCCTATCAGATGCGTCTCCTGTAGGCAGCATATTGTTGGGTCTTGTTTTGTGATCCATTCTACTAGCCTGTGTCTCTTAATTGGTGAGTTTAAGCCATTAACATTTAGGGTTATTATTGAGATATGGTTTGTTCTTCTAGCCATATTTGTTTATTGATGTTACTAAACCTGATTTGTTATTCTCTTTGACTACTTTCCCCCCTTTACTGTCCTACCTCCCATTGTTGGTCTTCAATGTTATTGTCCATTTCCTCTTCCTGTAATGTTTTGCAGAGGATTTTTTGAAGAGATGGTTTTCTGGCTGTGAATTCTTTTAACTTTTGTTTATCGTAGAAGGTTTTAATTTCATCTTCTATCCTGAAGCTTAATTTCGCCGGATACACGATTCTTGGTTGGAACCCATTTTCTTTCAGTGTTTGAAATATGTTATTCCAGGATCTTCTAGCTTTCAGAGTCTGTGTTGAGAGATCAGCTGTTATCCTGATTGGTTTGCCCCTAAATGTAATCTGCTTTCTTTCTCTTGTAGCTTTTAAAATTCTCTCCTTATTCTGTATGTTGGACATCTTCAGTATAATGTGTCTAGGTGTGGATCTCTTATGATTTTGCACATTCGGCGTCCTGTAGGCTTCTAGGATTTGGGATTCTGTCTCATTCTTCAAGTCTGGGAAGTTTTCTCATATTATTTCACTGAATAGACTGTTTATTCCTTTGGTATGGAGCTCTGTGCCTTCCTGTATCCCAATGACTCTTAAATTTGGTCTTTTGATATTGTCCCATAATTCTTGGATGTTCTGCTCATGGTTTCTTGGCAGACTTGTTGAGCTGTCTATGTTCTTTTCCAGTTGAAATACTTTGTCTTCATTGTCTGATGTTCTCTCTTCTAAGTGATCTACTCTGCTGGTAGTGTTCTCAATTGAGTTTTTAAGTTGGTTTATTGTTTCCTGCATTTCTAGGATTTCTATTTGTTTGTTTTTTATTACCTCTATCTCCCTGTGAAATTGATCTTTTACTTCCTGGATTTGTTTGTCAATGTGATCTTTCATTGTCTGATTTTGCTGTCTCATGTCTTCCTTGAGACTCCAGATCATCTGAAGCATATATATCCTGAACTCTTTATCTGACATTCCATCTTTTGCAGCTATTACCTCTTCTAAAGTTGAGTTGACCTGCATTGCTTGTGGTCCTTTCTTTCCTTGTCTTTTCATGCTGCTCACGTTTCTTTCTGCTTGGTGGAACTGTTGTGTTTATGAGTTTTTCCCCCTAATTATTTATATTGCTCTTGTATAGTTGAAAAATCTCCCTTGCAGGGCGGGTAGTGGCTGTGCTCCTTCTCTAGTTGGGGTGATCTCAAAACCGCGCTGGCAGTCTGCTAGGCCTGCTCTGCCTGTTGTTCGCGGGTCTGCCCACCCTGCGGGAGCGGGTGGCAGCTCTGCTCTGCCCCCCCTCCAATTGTGGCGATATGACTATCACCCCCTCGGGTCGTTGGGCCTGATCCGGATGTGGGCGGCTGCTCTGCTTTGCCCCCCTACTCCAATTGGAGTGGCGTATCTACCATGCTGGCAGGCCTCTAGGCCTGATCCGTTGGTGGGTCTCAGGTCTGCCTGACTCTGGCAGTAAGGGGAGTTGGGTGTCGAGAGTCCTTTGGTCCTTGCGGTCACGCCCACAGAGAGATTTTGAAGTTTCCCGGTTGTTCACCAGGTGGGCGGGGCTATTAGCAGAGCCTGGAAGGCATGGCCATGTGCGGGGCCATGCGGGGACCCTTCTACCTGAGTCGGGCCACCAGGAGTCACGTGAAGAGCGGCATAGCTGTGTCTGCGTGGTTAAGATCCGGGCGGGTGGTTTGGCTGTTCGCCGAGCGAGAGCAGGGCCTCCTGGGAGAGCCGATATGGCGGAGGCGTCTGCCGGTTTGGGCTGCCACTCCACTCCGGGCCGCCGCCGCTTTCAGAAGCTGCTGGTGGTTGCGGGATTGGACCTCTGCGCCCGCCGGGGGGCCACCTGTAGAGCCGGGTAGCTGCGACCGCGTGGTTAGGAACCGGGCAGGTGAGGCGGCTGTTCCCAGAGCGAGCACTAGGCCTCCCAGGGGAGCCCGGATGGCGGAGGCCGAATTCCGGTTCGGGAGGGGCGGGCCAAGTCGCTCCGGGTGTCCGCCACTTGCAAAAACGGCTGCTGGTTGCAGGAGTTGATTTCTGCACCCACCGCGGGGCCACCTGTCTAGCTGGGTAGCTGTGGCCACGTGGTTAGGGACCAGGTGGGTTCGGCGGCTCCTCCCAGAGTGAGAGCTAAGCCTCCTGGGGGAGCCGCTTGCTGGAGCGGCTGATGGCTGCGGGACCAGATCTCTGTGCCCGCGTGGCCGTCCAAGATCCACTTCTCTGGGACAAACTTTCATTTCCAATAAACCTACCAGTTCACGGCAGCTCTCTTCTTAAGGGAATTATGCTAGAAGTTCCTCCGTTGGTAGGCTGCCGCTGTTCCGATGGGTCTTTCTTATCCGGTTAAAGTGGAGACGTTAGAATCACTGCTTCCTCGCTGGCCGCCATGTTGGATCCGGTTTCGATGATGTACTATTGATATTGGGGACTGTTAGCATTGTCTTTCTCCACAAAAGAGAGACTTTGCAACTATACAAGAGCAATATAAATATATAGGGGGAAAATCAATACCTAGCAGACCCAAACGGTTTTACCAAGAAACTTCTAGAGGTAGTAAATGAATTCAGCAAAGTGGCAGGATATAAAATCAACACGCATAAATCAAAGGCATTCCTGTATATCAGGGACAAATCCTCTGAAATGGTAATGAGAACAACCACCCCATGTACAATATCCTCAAAAAATAAAATAAAATACTTGGGAATCAACCTAACAAAAGAGGTGAAAGAACTGTACAACAAAAACTACAGTACCCTAAAGAGAGAAATAGAAGAAGACCTTAGAAGGTGGAAAGATATACCTTGTTCATGGATAGGCAGAACTAATATCATTAAAATGGCCATATTACCAAAAGTACTCTATAGGTTTAATGCAATGCCAATCAAAATCCCAACAGCATTCCTCACAGAAATAGAAAAAGCAATCATGAAATTCATCTGGAAAAATAAAAATAAAAGACCCAGAATAGCAAAAGCAATTCTAAACAGGAAGAGTGAAACTGGCAGCATAGCAATACCAGATTTTAAAATATACTACAGAGCAATAGTAACAAAAACAGCATGGTACTGGTACCAAAACAGGCAGGTAGATCAACGGTACAGAATAGAGGACACAGAGACCAGTCCACAAAATTACAACTACCTTATATTAGAAAAAGGTGCCAAAAGCATGCAATGGAGAAAGCATAGCATCTTCAGCAAACGATTCTGGGAGAACTGGAAATCCATATGCAACAAAATGAAATTGAATCCCTTTCTCTCACCTTGCACAAAAGTTAACTCAAAACAAATCAAGGAGCTAGGAATCAAACCAGAAACTTTGCGTCTAATAGAAGAAAAAGTTGGCCCTAATCTCCATCTCGTGGGGTCAGTCTCCAAATTCCTTAATAGGACACCTATAGCACAAGAGTTAAAATTAAGAATCAACAAATGGGACATACTCAAACTAAAAAGTTTTTTCTCAGCAAGAGAAACAATAAGAGAGGTAATTAGGGAGCCTACATCCTTGGAACAAATATTTACCCCTCACACTTCAGATAGAACTCTAAACTCCGGAGTATACAAAGAACTCAAAAAATTAAACAACAAGAAAACAAATAACCCAATCAACAAATGGGCCAAGGATCTGAACAGATACTTCTCTGAGGAGGATATACAATCAATCAACAAATACAAGAAAAAATGCTCACCATCTCTAGCGATCAGAGAAATGCAAATTAAAACCACTCTAAGATACCATCTCACTCCAGTAAGATTGGCAGCTATTATTAAGTCAAACAATAACAAGTGCTGGTGAGGATGTGGGGAAAAGGGTACACTTGTACATTGCTGGTGGGACTGCAAATTGGTTCAGCCAATTTGGAAAGCAGTATGGAGATTCCTTGGAAAGCTGGGAATGGAACCACCATTTGACCCAGCTATTCCCCTTCTCAGACTATACCCAAAAGACCTAAAAAGAGCATACTACAGAGACACAGCCACATCGATATTCATAGCAGCACAATTCACAATAGCTAGACTGTGAAACCAACCCAGATGCCCTTCAATAGATGAATGGATAAAAAAATGTGGCATTTATACACAATGGAATATTACTCAGCACTAAAAACAACAAAATCATGGCATTTGCAGGGAAATGGATGGTATTAGAGCAGATTATGCTAAGTGAAGCTAGCCAATCCCTAAAAAAACAAATGCAGACTGTCTTCTTTGATATAAGGGGGGCGACTCAAAACAGAGCAGGGAGGAAGAGCATGAGAAGATTACCATTAAATAGGGACTAGAGGTGTGTGAGAATGGGAGAGAGAAGGGAAATTGCACGGAAGATGGTAGGAGACCCTCATTGTTATGCAAAATTACATATAAGAAGGTGTGAGGGGGAAGAAAAAAGAGAGAGAGAGAAACGTGTCTTAGTAGATTGGGTAGAAAAAGGGAAGGGGATGGGGGGATAGGAAGGGCAGAATAATACAATAGAGACTAGTATGGCCCTATGTATAAATGTAGCTGTATAACCAATGTGATCCTACAATCTGTACACATGGAAACATAAGATTAAGATTATGTACCCCATTTGAATCAAATGTATGATATGTCAAGATCATTGTAATGTTCTGAGCAACTAATAAAAAAATTTAAAAAGATCACACTAGATAATATCCATGTGCTTCTAACAATAATGTCTGGTATTTAGCCAAGGCCTAATTAATAGTGGCTATTATCTTTAAAAATGTAATGTAAATCCACATGTATAGGTAAATCTGTGACTATATATGTGCACATGTATATCTATATATGTATGTGTGCATTTTGGATAGAGTTTACCTAAAATTTTGAGAAAAAGTTATCAGAATGCAAAGTAAAAAAGATCTATGTTGTTCACAGACACTGAATAGGTTCCCTTACTAAGATGATTAGTAAGCACCTCAGAAAACAGGAAAGAGAAGATCTTAAGGTCAGTTTATGAGTTGATTGAAATTGAGAGGGCACAGAAAAAAAATATTATTATCTACTCTATTATCATGTCTCTGGAAGGGACACTATTTTGTATTTTGAATCTCAATATCTCTGACAAGTTTCTTTTCAAGAATTTTTACACAGTTTTTAAAGAGAGGCCATTAAGAGTGGTAGATCTTGCAAACTGGGGAATATTCTATCTATACAATATCTCACACCAATATTCTACTTTTATTTGATTAGACATCACATGCACCAAGCTGGACCATTCGCTCTCCCAGAAGATCAGGTGAACAAGAGACAAATATTGATATCTGCTGGTTAACCTGACTTGAGAATATCTATATTTGATAACTAAAAGGAAGCCAAATTCCATAATGTCACTAGAGAAATAGGAAGAGAAAAATCAAGAAGAGTTTAAAGGAAAAACCAAGATGAGAATCTATGAATGCTAAAGAGGAGGAAGGAAAAGGAGAGGATCGAGATAGTGGCTACCTTAGAGCTGCCAATTCCTGTCTCCTTCCTTCCCTCTGGAGTCTCTGCTGTGCTTTCTGCATTTGGTTCCATGGGGCACACATGTGTCCAGATTAACAAGAACACCCCTCACACACACACCATTGTTTTGTGCTAGTTTATTTCTGCTTTTGCAACTAAAAAGATTTCACTGGGATAAGATTCAGGCTCTTACATCATTTGTTGGTCCCCTACATAAAACAGTAGAGCTGCTTCTCTGAGTCTAGAAGGAGAGAATTTCTTTGACCTATGCAAATTATATGAGCAGCAGGAATGATATTATGGCAATACAATATTTTGGTCATGCAAGGAATAAGATTATTCCTAGCCATAAATGATTGAATTGACTTAGGCACTTTGGCTCCTCTCCATTTTAAATGAAAAGATGCACTCCTTTTAAAACAGTATTAACAAGCTTAGGTTAACTCTTTATTTCAGTGCACCACAGTGAAACTGCTGCCTGTATACCTGTGCTATATTTTCATGTCCTTTCCTACACTCCACCTATTTGGCTCTACTTCCTTCTGGGGGCTAAAATAACAAAATCTTTAACTAAAGAACTGTCCCAAATTCTGTTATTTCACATTGACGTTGATCTTAATACATTTCGGTTGTCATCATGTTTTTTGTTGTTGTTGTTATTGTTGTTAGAAAATAAACCTTCTGATCTGTTTATCACTGCTTTTTTTTCCCCAGTGACAGTTTTAAGGTTTCCTAAGACTTTTTTTGTCAGATCTGACACATTTGCCCTGGAGCATTTTATCTTCACAGCACTAAGGAGCCGGTGTCTAGCATGCTGTGATCATGTTTCATAGCAGATACATCCATTTATTCATTTATGCTTCAAATTTTGTGGAAAATTCTCTGAAGGCAATGTTTTTTAAGAGGCACTATCCCTAACTTCAAGAATCTTACAACTTAGTAGGACAGCTGAGATACACAGACAAATTAACCTATATATGCTACAAAAGCATATACTCATGAGAGAGCATTCAGAAGATCAAAATATCATTCCTCCTGGATAAACAGATTAGGAGGCATTTTGAATAAGGATAAGCTGGAATTGTGTTAAGCAAGATAAAAATGAACATTGGAAAATTAGGTACCATGTATATATTTTCTTGTTTTTTTAAAAATTAAAATAACATTTTTTTTTGTACCAGGGATTGAACTCAGAGGCACTCAACCACTGAGCCACATCCCCAGCCCTATTTTGTATTTTATTTAGAGACAGGGTCCCACTGAGTTGCTTAGCACCTCACTTTTTTCTGAGGCTGACTTTGAACTAGCGATCCTCCTGCCTCAGTCTCCCAAGCTGTTGGGATTACAGGCATGCACCATCGGCGCCCGGCTACAAATATTTTTTTGATCCAGCTAAAATGCAAATTTTCATGTGTAATTGATTCAATTATTTCAGCAATTCTGCATTCATCGGTAAACTGTATGTTACTTTTCCCTTTGCTCATGGCCTCCCTTAATCTAAAAACTTTTTGTAATCAGTGAGGCAAGGCAAACCATTCTGAGTCTACATATCTCATCCTTTCACTAGGACTTAGTCAACCTGTTGCCAAGACCTTCTAATTCCTCAGCTTGGGAGGCTGAGACAGGTGGATTGTAAATTCAAAGATTCAAAGACAGCCCCAGCAATGGTGTTGTGCCAAGCAACTCAGTGAGACCCTGTCTCTAAATAAAATACAAAATAGGGCTGGGGATGTGACTCAGTAGTTGAGTGTCCCTGAGTTCAATCCCCAATACCCAAAAAGAAAAAAAAAAGTATAGTCTTTTATAAATCATGGCCCTAAAAGTCCACACATTTTCCAATGAGTGTTTTAACTAACTTCCACAGAGGCACAGTGTGGAGGAGTGTGAAGCAGAAATAAACACCAATGAGAATTATTTAATTTCTTCTATTAAAGGGTAAATAATACTAACTGTGACTGATAAGTCTTCAAAATTTACTATAATGGAGCACACTGTTAGCTGCTTTCATGCAATCTCATTAAACCTTTCCATAAACTTTATAAGATAGACGCTATTACAAAGAACCATCTTGAATATCTTTTACACAAAGAACAATGAAGATTAACTGACATTCTCTGCTGGCTCTGTGGAACATAAAGGGCAGTGCTCATCATACACTAAATACTTAAAAGCTTTAGAGTACTCTCTAGTACCACAGAGTGCAGAAGAGGGTTCATTTCTCTATCCCAAGTTTAATACTATCAAGAATTAGATGAGGTACATCTCAAACCTTTAAGTTCAGGTATCACTGTTCTAAAATTATGTAATTTATTTAAGTAACATAAGCAAATAAGATAGAAATTCCTAAAGAAAATAATTTTTTCTATAAACATGAAGCAGAATATTGGGGGGACCCAATTAACATAGGAACATAAAATGAATTTCCTTTGAACTATGTGTTTGTATAGCCAGGATAAAGTGTCATAATAAAAACTGGCAATTATTGCATAGACATAGTGCTTCACAAATATCAAGGTACTAATTTTAAATAAAGTAAGATGCAAAAAGATAGTGCATATGGCTTATGTTTTTTCTGATTTTTTCATTAGCATATTAGAAAAGGAATATGTATTTAAGTTAAATTATAATCAAATGCTTAAGATAAGTATATAACTTTCTATGATTGCTCCCTTTAACTTATTTTTGAAGAGTGTTTCTACTGTACTAATAGTGTTGTAAACATGATAAGATGAGTCAGTTTATTATATAAATTGCAAAAAATCATCATCAACAGAGTCAGAACTGGAACCTTAGTTCCCACATTTATACACAGTAAATCCAGCTCTGACATGCACTTTAGGATCTTGTTGATTTGTCCTCTGCTCAGAACTGCAATGTCATCTACTGCCAAAACCTCACCCATATTAAAACTGCAGCCATGATAAACTGTTTGCCTTGAGTTTCCCAAGTTTTCCATATTGTCCCATCTGACTTCTAAGTCTTCGACTTTGAATCTGTCAAAATTGTTCTTCTCCCTCCATGTTACCTGTCAAACCTTTATTCTCTAACCTTCAATCTTAAAACAGATGTTGTATCTTCCAGGAAGGTATCTGTGACTTTCCTTTCCCTCAGGTCAGAAGCCCCCCTGATTATGCCTTTACTTAGGCTTTTTATAGCTTTTATAAAACCAGTTGTTGCATGTTTATGTATTCTCCAGCCTTAGCTCAAGCATGTGCTTTTTAAGCTTTGGGACTGCATAGATCATCACTGTGCATATGGCAGTCAACTAAGTTCCTGGTTCATTATGGGTAATGAATAGGTATTTGTTGAAAGATTCAGGAAGGAAGACACTTAGAAAATTTTTAATAAATCTTTCTTAGGAGTTAGAAGAATTATTACATCACCAGCAGAATATGAACTAAAAGAATCCCATGTTGGTGTCAACACTACTATGTATCCATCTATATATTCATCTTTTAAACCTTGAAGACTTGCTGTATTTCAAACTCAACTGTTTACCTTTTTAAAATCTATTTTCATCATTCCATGATTAATACATTTTAAAATGAAGGGAAACATGGAAAATGAGCTTAAAAATTGAGAATAATTTTTATATAGTAAATATTTTTAAATTTGTTTTACTACATGATCACACTATTTCAGACTTTATTAATTAAAAATGTGTAATTATTCAGTCATAGCCTAGGGAAAATTTTACCTTGTGAATTTAAAATATAAAAGAGTCAAATTTTTTCCACCAAAGATCAGTATGAAATAGGATCACAGAGGAAATATTTATCTTATTTCAAATATTTAGAGCACTTAGAATCACTTTTCTACTTATAAGTAATAAATAGTATAATTGTAATTGATTGTCTTCTATTTCTTAAGACATGTCCCTTAGCTGACTCTTTATGTGATTCTTTGATAACCTAGATTAGGTTACCTGAAAGTAATGAAGTTCAGTTTTTAAAAGATTGAACTTTAATTTTTATTTCAAGCTTTCCTTCTGTTATGGTTTAGATGCCAGGTGTCTCCCAAAAGCACATATGTGAGACAATGCAAGAAGGTTTAAAAGAGAAATAATTGGGTTCTGAGACCCTTAACAAAATCAGTGAATTAATCCTTTGATGGGATTAACTGAGTGGTAACTGAAGGCAGGTAGGGTGTGGCTGGAGGAGTTGGGCATTGGGAGTGTGGCTTTTGTGTATACATTTTGTATCTGGCCAATGAAGTCTCTCTCTGCCTTCTGATTTTGTGAGCTGCTTCCCTTTACCAAACTCTTCCACCAGATGTTCAGCCCTACCTTGAGCCCTGAGGAATGGAACCAACCTTTTATGGACTGAGACCTCTGATACTGTGAGCCCCCAAATAAACTTTTCCTCTTCTACAATTGTTCTGATAGGCCTTTTAGTCACAGCTGCAAAAAAGCTGAATAAAATACCTTCCATTTATTTCAAATAGTTCTGTCTGCTTTCTGAAACATACATAAATAATTATTTTTCATCTGGTCATTTACTTATTCATTCATTGAACTCTTATTGAGAAGCTACTATTCCCAAAGTATTGTTCTGAACACTATAAATATAGCAAATAATAAACTGATGTGATTTATCATCTCATGAAGCTTACATGCCACTGTAGACATGAAAAACAGAACATAAAAATTAGGAAATGACGAATGTGATGATGAAAATAAGAGTAAAATGATATAAAGTTATTTCAAGCTAAGTAATCAAAAAATTATTCTTTCTGAGGAAGAGACATTTAAACCGAGTTAGAGTATTTTAAGGAAGATCCCATCATTCAAAGATGTAGGGAAAACATTCAAGGCAGAGAAAACAGACTGTTCAAAGTCCTAGGTATTGAGTACAGGGGAGGCTAAAAGAAAATGAAGTCAGAGCAAGGATGTGAACATGTGGGGCTTTGTCAGCTAAGAATTTGGAGTTATTCTAAGGCTAATTGTGTGTGACTGGAGGTTCTTAAGGAGGTGAAAGAATGTGATTGAAAAATTTCCTACTACTATACAGAGAATAATTGACCAGGAACATGAGTTGAGCAGGAAGAACCGAAAGGCAACACTGAAATTAGAAGCTATTTGAGATGTCAATGTGAAACTACATATAAGCACCAGAGGTGAAAGAGTAGACAATTTTAAGTCATTTTGAAGGAAAGCCTATAGACTTACTAACATTTTACATGTGTTGTTGGAGATGAGAAAAAGAAAGGAGTAAAGATGAATCTTGTATTTCAGGTTGACACGGATGGTGATGACCTTCTCTCAGATACAAAAGACAGGGAAACAAGTCAGGATAGAAGATAAAGAGCTCTATTTTGAACCTTAAGAATCCAAGTATTTTTCCCAATAGAGTTGGGTCCACAACTATGAATTTAGAGAAGAAATTGAGATCAAAGAATATACTTTGGAATTGCCAGTGGAGAGTTTGTATTTCAAGGTATAAAACTGAATAAAGTTATTTAAGAGTAGAGATTTAATGGGAAAAAGATACCCAGAAA
This sequence comes from Ictidomys tridecemlineatus, assembly GCF_052094955.1. NCBI lineage: Eukaryota > Metazoa > Chordata > Mammalia > Rodentia > Sciuridae > Ictidomys > Ictidomys tridecemlineatus. The sequence continues at coordinate 58,390,760 of NC_135487.1, forward strand.
TAAGTTTCACAGAACACTAATGTTGAGAGGTTTAGCAAAGGTGCTGAAGACAACAATGAGGAAACACAAGTAAGAAGTTAGAGACTTTAAAAGCCAAAAAAAAAATTAGTGTCATAGAAACCAAAAGAAAATAGTTGGAGGAAGAAAGAATCCTCTATCTTATCAAATATTGTCAAAATCTTGTAAAATGAGGAGAGAAAGTTGGACCATGAATTTTGGTCAGGTACTGGTTTTTAGAGACCATTGCTATGAACTATTACAGTACAGAAGTGGCCATTAAAAAAATACACCTGTACACTTGGAAAAATGAGAAATTATATCCCATTTGATTCAAATGTAGGATATGTCAAGATCATTGTATTGTCATGAGCAACTAATAAAAAAATTGATTAAAGCAAGTTGAGGCAAGGACTAAAAATGAAGGACTAGAAAGTCCCCAAATGGGTAACTCTTTGGAGAAATTTTGTTGTAAAAGATGAGCAGCAAAATCAGGATATAGGTCAGTGGGACCTGACCTCAAAGAAGGGTTAAGATTAGTGATATTAAGGAATGTTTGATGCCAATTATAGTGCTTCAGTGAGTACTGGGATTGGTAACACAGGAGAAAGTGATTAAAGACTGGAATTCTTAAAGAGATGAGAGACAACAGGACCCAGCACACAAGGGGAAGGAGTGGCCCATGATTGGAACAGGACCACTTTATTTGTTGTAACAGGAGAGAGGGAAAAGATGAGGAAGCAGACACAGGCAAGCTGGTAAGATGGGTCCTCAGAATTTGGAAGGCATCTGGAGAGAAGAAAAGGGATGCCGTGAGGCTGCCATGTAATATGGGTATCTATTTGGATTTTGTGAACCGGCATTTAAAGTAAAATACACTTTTTTTTTCATTTTTCTATCAAGTTCCATTCTTCTATAGAAGGTACCAAGCAGACAGATGATTTAAGCAGGGCTGGGGTTTTGCTGGACAAATATGAGAGGACCACATAGCAGCATAAAGATACTCATAAGAAAGCATCATTTATGAAAGGTCGATATAAAATACAAAGAATTCCATCAAAAAGGCAATATACACAGTGTTCCTACCCAGACTTTTGGGTTTTACAGAAGACATTTTCTTTTTCCTTCTCTATTTCTCTTTCTTTCTTCCTTCCTCTGCTCTCTTTTCTTCATTTCTGAGACTGTCTAAAGGTTCTGTCATTTCTCTAATTGAACACACTTTAAAAAATAAAAATTTCCATCTATTATTATCATCATTTTATACTTCAAAATAAAGACAGCTGGGCAGAGTGACACACACCCGTAATCCCAGCAGGACTGGGGTTTTGCTGGAAACAGGAGGATCTTGATTTTAAAGTCAGCCTCAGCAACAGCAAGGCGCTAAGCAACTCAGTGAGACCCCGTCTCTAATAAAATACAAAATAGGGCTGGGGATGTGACTCAGTGGTTGAGTGCCGAGTTCAATCCTGGGCACCAAAATAAATAAATATATAATAAAGACAAAGAATAAGACGGACACAACCCTAAAATGAAAGAAAGTCCTACAAATTGAGTTGAATTGAATAAATTAAACTTTCTGGAAAACCCAAAATGCTGTTCTTGATTTCTTGTTTCCTTATTAAATAGTGAAAAGTGATTTAGGAACCAGCACAGTGTAACTGACAAGCTTATGGCAATCACTGGTATCTATCATGGATATAGATTCAAAAGACCTAATCCTGAGTCCATGTCCTAAAGTTGCCAAACATGTGATATTGGAAAACTTGCATAATTTTTGTGAACTTCTGCAAAATGTAATAATAACCATGTAATAAGAACCACTACCTAACAGAGTTAGTATGAATATCAAATTTTGTCACATATGTAAAGCATCTGTAAATATTAAACACTTTATTATCACAACATGTTTTATTATTATCTTCTGTGTCTTTCATGAAACTGATAGTAGATGATCTTTTCATCTGGCTCTTTCAAAAAAAGAATCAGGCTAAAATTTCCATAAAGCTATTTATCAATTCTAATAAAACAGCACACATGTTCTTATTAACATTAAAAAAAATTAAATAGCATGTTGTGCTTACCTGTTTTACGTTTGCTTCCAAAATGCTAAAAGCTTCATTTAATCTTCAGTTAGAATTACTATATAATCTCAAATTTAGGTTGCACCATTACCCTGCCATGTTTTATTTAAGTTTTGTAATTATTTTTTAAAAGTCAAAAGTGTAATAAAACAATAATATTTGTCTTTTATGGAGATTTAACTAAAATTATGGTTAGTTACACGAATTCCAGAAATAAGACAATCTAAGAGCTGTTCTTTCAGATGTCAGAAATCTAGTTGGTTCAAGGATGGATATAAACATTCTCCTGAGTAAAATTCAAAGTCAATTGATCAAACATGCACCAAAAGAAGTTCAAATATTCATTTATTTCTGAGTGAAGACTGGGACCTTTTCTGTCGCCTTAAAATTGCAGCTAAACCTCCAAAGTTCATTCAACATAAAATTTAAAAGCGCCTCCAGGGCTTTATCATCTCTACACAACTACCCTGTCTAACCTATTCAAGTAGAAGCATAGGAACAATTTTGAGGAATTTTCTAAACAGAAATTATCCAATTCAAGAAAGAACGTGAAATGGAGGATGCTTCCCAGGGCAGCCAAGGAGAAGCTCTGATAGAACCCACTGCCAGAGCTTAGGATGTGCTCTTCTTTTCTTTTCTTTTTCTTCTTTTCTCTTCTTTTTTTCTTTTCTTTTCTCTTCTTTTCTTTTCTCTCCTCTTCTTTTCTTTAAAGAGAGAGAGAGAGAGAGAGAGAGAGAGAATTTTTTAATATTTATTTTTCAGTTTTTTGGTGGACACAACATCTTTATTTTTTTAATTTTTTGTGTGGTGCTGAGGATCGAACCCAGAGCCCTGCGCATGCCAGGTGAGCACATTACCACTTAAGCCATATCCCCCGCCCAGGATATGCTTTTTCAAACACAAAATTCTGTTTACTTTACAATAACAATCAATTCTCCAATCCTCCAATAAAATCTGAGTGTCAACAACTCAGTTCAATTTCTGACACTACTCAAAGTCCCCACAGATTCAGGGCTCAGTTCCCTAAAATTGTCCTTTCTACAAATGCTAGCTGAGAATGGGGTACCTAGGCGGTCCACATCTCTGCTTAGCCAACCACAAATTAGGGAGTTCCTGCAATCCTTTCTCCAGTTTCATTAATTTATTAGGACAATTTAGAAAACTGAGAAAGACATTTTACTCATGCATATCAGTTTATTATGAATGACAGAATTCGGGAAAAAACAAATGGAAGGAATGCATAGGGCAAGGCCTGGAGGAGGGGTGCAGAGCTTCTATACTCTCTCTGGACCCACAACCATCTATGTCTTCACCAACCTCAGAAGTTCTTTGACCCTACTGTTAATACTAAGTGGAGATTCCATTACATAAGCATGACTAACTAAATTGTTGATCATTCATGATTAGACACAATCTCCACTCCTTCCTCATCCCCAGAGGTGGAGAAGAGGCAGTACTGAAAGTTCTGTTCCATCACAAGATCGGTTTACTGGGGACAAGTCCCTCTTCTGAAGCCACTTGAACACCCCCAGAAGGTCACTTTATTAGCATTAAAAAGATAATAGACTGAAAGCTTTTAGGAGTTTCATGCTGGGAACTAGAGACAAAGACTAAATATTTATTTTTTATTATATCATACTGCTCAAAGAGGAACTGCCACCCTAATTCTTTCAGATATTTGCTAGGCAGTGACATGATGAGTTGCCCTCATGCCACTTCCATAAAGAGGCAGCTTTTGGCCAAATAGACAGACACACTGAGCTTTTGCTTTCTAACCTTTAGAAGATACTTCCTTAAAGGAAGGGAAAGTGAGAATTAACATAGGTCACTTGAGGACAGTGGATAGAATTTATTCTTCAGTAAATATGCTATTTATTCAATCAATATGCAATTTTTGAATGTCTTTCAAGACAAATATTATTCTAGTCACATTGGACACAACTGCAAACAGAACAAAGCCCCTGTTTGGCTCATGGAGTTTGCATTATAATGGAAGAGATAGACAAGTAAATATATATATGTCATGGTTTCAAAACTAAATACTATTAAAAAAAAGATGAGATAAGAGGGTAAGGTTTTGGGTTAGGGGTGGACTGTTTTAGAGAAGCCCTCGCGGTGGAGCTGATACTTGAATAGAATTTTGAGTGAAATGTGGAAGCAAGTTATATGAAAATTCATTGTACCTATCTTGCTATTTCTAAAAATATGAATGAATACTGGGACTTTAAAATAACTAAAGAAGTAATTCAGTGTATGGTAATGATAGGCAAAAATGTAGAAAGGAAGAAAAACAGTAGAGTTTGGAGAGTCCAATTATTTGATAAGCATGTCTTTTCACTATTTACCAACAACCCTTGTTTGTACTGCGATACAAACAAAAAAAAAAAATGAAGCAAGCTCATTCAATTTTCTGACTTTCACACAGACTAATGGTTTGCAAGAAGTTATTTTTAAAATCATCTAAACTATATGTCGTCTTCTAATCAATATATGAAATCAATGATCCAATGATATCTAATGAGATTTGAGGGATATAATGCTTTTCCCTTGTTCTTGAAATGAGAAATTCTGATTAAGTGGATCGATAGACAGTACTGCAGACTCCCTTTCTGGCAGACAGCCTGGCTAGGCAGGAGGATATCTCCAACCAAAGACTGCAGTTGTGCTTTCACTTGTTGGAATCACATTCTTCTTTAGAACCAGCAAAACAGCTTGCTTATCTATATGGCATGACCTTTCTCCTCTTGGAATCTTAGTCAACCTGGTCACATTTGACCACCAACACACTGCCCGCATCTTTAGAACAAGAGTTTCAGCCTAATCATTGTTCTCCTCCCCATCCAGCAAAAAACTAACTCTACGTGTTATTATAAATACATATTTGTCTCACTTAATCTTTCTCAAATTCCAATTTTAATAGATAACACATTTAAATTGTTCAAAACCAACATTATAAAAACTGTATGTAAAACTCTTACCGACACCCAATTTCCATCTAATCATTGCCTGCCCGCCCTTTCCCCACACAACATGTTTAACAGCTAACAACGTCCTTGGATATTCTTTTGGTATTTGATTATTCAAAAATATGAAAATATAGGTAAATAACTTTAAGCCATTTTTTTTCCCTGCAAGTCTTATGCAGAGCTACTCTATATGCTATTCTGTTCCTGGCTTTTTTCCTCATTTAATAATGTGTCTTTCTATATCAGTATCTATAAAGAGCACCTTTATACTTTTATGGTAGCTACATAGTATTTCATTAGGTGGCTATATTTCTATCATCCTAAGATGTACTGCAGTTAAATTTTGTGCTTTGGGGTAGGCAGAAGTCTAAGATAACTACTAACGCCCCATGCATCTGTATAACTCCCTTTGAATCTGGGAGGAAACTGTGATTTTGATGGAATATCACTTCCCTAATTAAGTTACTTTATATGACCCAGTTGACCTTAAATAAGAGATTATCCTAGGTGGGCCTTATTTACTCAAGGAAGCCCTTAAAAGGGTTGGGTCTCTTCCTGAAGAAAGGAAATTAAAGCAGGTGAAGATCTTCTGTGGCTAATTTTGAAGATGAAAAGAAATACATGACAAGAAATGTGGGCATCTTTTAGTTGTGGAAAGCTACAGCCAGCTCACAGTCTGAAAGAAAATGGGCACTTCCTTCCTACAACTACAAGAAACTGAATTCTGCCAGCAACTCAAAAAAGTCTGGAAGAGGCTCTTGATGATATTACAACTCATCTTTCGTGTTGATTTCAACCTAAGACATCCTAAGACAATCAAAGAACACTTGTTATTCCATTTCTAGACTTCCACCCCATAGAAATTGTGACTAAATGACCTGTGTTGTGTTAAGCCATTAAATTCTTTATAATTTTTACATGGTTTTTCTTTTTTCAATTTCCCTGTGTATTTTTCCTTGATGAGCTTTTCTTTTTCATAATATATTTTTAGAACTAATAATTCCAGAAAAATAAAATGTATGGTAATAAACTAATATGAGAATTATCTATCTATTTATTTTTGGCATTTCCAATTTAAAATCATGTAAATTCATTCCACTTTTGGGGGGGAGGGGAAACCAGGGATTGAATTAAGGGGCACACAACTGCTGAGCCATATCCCCAGCCCTATTTTATTTAGAGACAGGGTCTTACTGAGTTGCTTAGCATCTCGCTTTTGCAAAGGCTGACTCTGAACTTGTGATCCTCCTGCCTCAGCCTCCCGAGCCACTGGGATAACAGGAGTGTCCCATAGCGCCTGCCTCATTCCACCTTTAATGTTTGCATTTTCTGAACACAGGGAAATCTCTATGGAGGTCAGTTGGAGTCCTGTTATGTAGCATAGATTTCTTTCTAGGAGACTCTGAAGTTGTCAACACCACACTAGGAGATATTTTTAAACTGTTATCTTATTCCAGTGCAGTTCTGTACTAATGTTGTGTGTGAGTGGAGGAGAAAGAGAAAAATAATAGAGTGAGTAAAGAAGAGTAGAGGCAAGGAAGGCAAGAAATTCAACTTTTTCACATCAGGTTCTTTTTGAGTACCAGAAACAAAACTCGCCCCAACAGAAATGCTACGGGAGGAACTCCACTGGTACTCTCAAATTGAGAAGCTTGGCACCTGGGAAGAAGGGCATTTCCACAATGCTAAAAGACAGATGTAAAGGAAGACAGGACATCTCACTGTAGGCAAGGTGCCTAGGGTCATGGGTTAATTTCAGAGGGTTTTCTTAACAAAGTAACCATAAACTAGGTGACTGAAACAACTGAAAGTTATTGTCTCACAGTTCTGGAGGCCAGAAGACCAAAATCAAGAGGCAGTAGGGTTGGTTTCTTGTGAGGGTGAACCTGTTCCATTTCTCTCCCCTGTCTTCTGGTAACCTCAGGAGTTTCTTGGCTTGAAGATGGCATTCTTCCTGTGTCTTCCCTCACTGCATGTCTGCATCTGGGTTCAAAGTTTACATGCTTATAAGAACATAGTCATGTGGAATAAGACATGCTCTAATTGCCTCATGTTCACTTGATCACATGCAAAGATCCTATTTCCAAAAAAAGTCACATTCACAGGGAGGTTGGCTCTGTAGTGGTTGGCACTGCAGTATCTTTTGGTCACACAGTTGAACCCACAGCAGGCCTCCTCAGTGGTTTTTACACTAATATTCAGTCCCACATCTAGTAACATAAAGAATGTTTGTGTGTGTGTTTTCTAATTCTACCATCTTCAAACTAAGTCCCATGTGATTTTTTTTTAAAAGAAAAAAACATCAAATATAATACAAAATTAAATTTTCCTAAGACTCAGGCTACTTTAAAATCTGAAATAATGAGTTCAGCTTTAAAATGTAGATGGCCATGTTTTCTTTAAAAACCTGACATTCCATTCTTGGGTAGAAAAACCAAACACACTGACTAAACTCCAAACCTGTCAACCACCAGGATACTTGAAAACAAAAAGGCTTAATTTTATTTTATTTGTATTACTTGAAATTTAGTTAGCATTTCAGAAGGAAGGTAGATGTGAATTTTTATGAGTCATTTAGAGTTTAATGAGTTTTATTTCTTAAATAAACCTTTATTGGAGGAAATTAAGATCTCATAAGATTTCAAATGGAACACAAACAAAATCAAAAGTTAGTGATGGGGAAGGTTATAACCTCAGACATTGTCTCTTAATCATCTGTTGCCAGATGGCTGGAGATCCATTTATACCTCTGGTTGCAGCTTTTGAGAGCAGAGGTACCTGGTCTGAAAATAATCAATTACTTAAATGCCCTGAATAAATATTAATCTAATCATACATAATGAGAAATGTGATCTACTTTATATTTTTTATTCTCTAATGTCTTTAATTTAACTTCTTTTTAAACTATTTTTGTTTGTTTTTTGTTTTTGATTTTTCGGCAGGATGGGAGTGCCTTTGATAGAGATGAACATGGTGGTAGCCCAGGCTTGAAAAGAGTGGGAAAAAGGAATGAACTTGATCTCCCAACTGTACTGTCACTTTTCTCTTCTATACACATGCAGAGTATTTTTGCCTTTCAATTTTATTTGTATGAAGAAGACTTATTTCAAAGCCTAAAGCACCTTCTTTCCTTCCTCTGTTTCTCTTCTGCTTTCTTCTGACTTTGCCTCTCTTCCCTCCCCTACCTACATACCTAGAAATTATGCTAACTTGTTGTTTTTTACCATTACTTTTGTTGCTATTTTTATACTTTTTTTTTCTTTTCTCTGATGCAAATTTATGGAGTGCTGAAGGAAAGGAAGAAGAGGAATTGAGCTGACCAGAGGGAGGAGGTTTCTTGATGGGACAAACAAAGAGTGAGTGACTACTCACATATTCTATGCAAAACTGTCTGCATAGAAAGATAAAACTTATTGTATCTTTAGTGTAGCCATAAATCAGATCACAGGAAAGGAATCACAGAGATCCTCGGTTAAGTTACATAATAGAGATTTCAGATGAGTAATCTGAAGCCACAATCACGCAGACTTGGCTGCTGTGTTTTCTCCTGATTGTCCCCAATGTATGTTCTATTCATCTTCTTTTTAGAAATAAAACCTTCCAAATTTTGGCTTGGCATCTAGCTTCATATCTAGGAATTACTTTTCAAAAATTCCTTAGTTAGATTTCTTTGATGCTATAGTATGTTATTACAAATATGTTAATTTGAAATAATACCCATTTATCATTCCACAGTCTTACAAATAAAGAGGGCCAGGTAGACTCAGCTGGATTATTGATTTAGGATCTTACAAGGCCAAAATCAAGGTGATATTTGAGCTGGGAGGATGCTCTGGGTCTGGGGAAGAATATTCTCTCAGTCTTGCTCAGATTATTGTCAATATTTAGTTCCTTGTGGCTGTTAAAATTGAAGTCTATTTTCTTGACAAGTGGCCCCTTCACCTTCAAGCCAACAATGGCATGTGGTATGGATTCTTTTTCATGCTTTGAATTGCTTCCTGACTTCTATGTCTGCTACCACCAGAGAAAGAGCTTTGCTTTCAGAGTTTCTATGGTTCTATTAGGCCCAATCAGATAATCTAGGATAATTTTAAAGTCAGTGAAATAGTAACCTTAATTACAATCCTTTTGTTATGTAGTGAAACATATTCATTGGCCAAATATCAAAATAACAAAGGCTTTTGGGAGGCAAAATTCTGTCTACTACAACTCTCTTGAAGTAGAAGCAGCCATGTTATTTGACCCAACACCCAGAGGCATCACGTACAAGAAAACACAATTAAACATTGTGTTGTGTGAGAGAACTATAATATATAACCAGATTTTAGCCAATTGGAAGTAAATGGAAATAATGTGTACAATGTTAGATTATTTCTCAAACACAAAGTTTTTTTTTTTTCCTGTTCTTCCTTCGCCCTTTCTTTTAAGTCAAATATAGTAATATGATGAGCAATTTAGAAGCCAGATGTTGAAAATGTCACAGCCACCCTGTCTGGCTGAACCATTCACTTGTGACATATTAAAAGAAGAAAACAATTTTATCTTGTTTCAGTGCTGTATTTTATGCTTTCTCTGAAATAGTAGCTTAGATTGCTAATGCTGCTGCAGAACCAAAATTAAAAATCAGACCTATTGATTCTCAGTTATCATTCAGGGATTTGAGTGGTTATATTGTCTTTCTTTATTCACACATGTGATTACTTCTGAACCCTGGGGCCTAGTGTTCAGATCCATCTTACCTCTTAAGTCAATCAGTCTCTGGTCTGTGGTTTCTGGTGCATTATTCTTTAAAAGTTCTGTAAGAGTCTGAGGTTAGAGACAGATGGCAAACCTGGGTAGAGTTTGAAAGGCATAGTTAGGGTCAGTAATAAAAAGAGTGAAAGACTTACTGGTGGTTTATATAATCCTTCAAGTCCTTTTATATATGAAACGTGAAGGTAGAAAATGAGTATCATTATTAATACAAATTCCTGAAAAGTGGTGGATTATTAAAGCACAACTTATAAAGTGTCATAACAACAATAGCAAAATAAAATGTTTTGTTCTAACAGATTACCAAAAAAATTCATACTTGTCTATTTCACATACCACATTAATCCTAAGATAAACTAAAAAATTTAGAGAAAAGTGAATGCATAAAAATGTGCATTCCTAGAATAAAGCCTACTGACAATGCCCAATCAAGCAACACATAGCATTTCCCAATAGCCAATAGCTACATTTTCCTCCATCTTCTTCATTAGAAGTCATTCACTTTTTGTCATATTCCAGATTTAACAATTTCATGAATCTTGGCAACAGTGTGTCTATTGTTCAGATGAAGCCTCTCTAAAGAACAAATGCTGCCAGTGTCTGTGACCCCTTAGCCTTTTTCATTCTGGCTGATAACTTTTGTCTTGATTCCAAATGCTCATATGGCTCTGAGCCTCCTGGAAATGTTAACTATTATGATTTTAGGCAATATTTTTAAATTTAAAAAAAACAGTACTTCAAAAATATTAACCCTTGGAAACTGTTAAATGCATTCTAAGATGACTTACATAGTACAATATCCCAAGGCAACTGGGAATACAAATGATGGCTGAAAAACAACCTTGCTTCCTGCTGTGAGTAGTTTCATATTATGTTTTCCTTTCATATTGGATTTTGTTTTATCCCTGCACAGGGGGCTGAGCCCAGGCCTGATGCTTTATCACTGAGCTACATATTCAGTCCTTCTTATTTTCAAAATTTGAGACAGGGTTTTGCTAAGTTGCTCAGGCTGGTCTCAAACTTGGGATCCTTCTACCTCAACCTCCCAAGCACTGGGGTTACAGTCATGCACTACCATGCCTCGCTTGGAAGTACTTTTGAACCAACTCTCCCTATGACTGACAGTATGATCCTCACCCTATAAAAACAAACAAAAAATAAATAAATAAGTACATCTCAAGTATTTTAAGCTGTATAATTTATAAAATTTATTCTAATAATAAAGGTGCTATTTGTCTCTTTATTCTCAAAAATTATAAAATAATTTTGAATAAATTAAGTTGGCAGTTTACCTGCTACAAATAGATATTTGTTATTTGTTCTAGGTGTAGCTGAGGAGTTGTATGAGGATGCTTAAGAAGTGTGGAAGTAACAGTAAAAAGCAGAGAGGAGACAATAAAAGTCAGCAGTGCCTGGGTGATGGCCCTATTGCCACCCCATTATATTTGCAAAAGGTACTTAATATCTCTGAACCTGTTTCTGGCTTTAAAATATGGGGATACAAGTGTGTACCTCCTCATGGACTTTTAAGGATAAAACCAGAAAAAGATATAAAGCACATATCATAGCTCTTGAAACAGAGTAAGGCACCCAATTGAGATTTCCTTCGACTTCCTCCACACTCTCTCAGCTTTTATAACAGAGAGAGTGGAAAGGGAAAAAAAACATTAGAGAGTGGGATATTGCCTAGATGTATGTTCACTGTAGTCCCAATATTCTGAAACTTAAGAGTGTGGAATAGGATTCATAAACCTGGTACAGCTACTTCAGTTAATTCTCTTTTTTATAGGAGGAATTTTATCTAAGTTTATCACACATATTAGTTTTCCCTTACTGCATAACAAACAACCGCAATTGTACTAATTAATTCATTATTTCATACTTTCTGTGGGTCAGAAGCCAACAGAACGAGTTCTCTGCTCAGAATCTTGCCCACAGAACGAGTTCTCTGCTCAGAGTCTTGCCAGGGTATAACCAAGATGTCAGCTGGGGCTCTATTCTTATCTGTAGCACATGGTCCTTCTCTATTATTGGAATAATCACATTTCCCACATTTATAAAACTGAAACCTCCATTTCTTGCTGTTGGCTGGGGCTCACTCTCAGCTAGTAGAGGACACTGTCAGTTCTTATTCAAGCTGCCTTGTTCCCAGCAAGCAGTTTCAAATAACTACCTAATTGTCTTAATCCAGTTTTGTTGCTATTTATGAATAACACAGAGTGAATTATTTATAAATAAGAAAGGGATTTTGAGTTCAGTTTTGAAGGCCTTGCAGTACAAGGTTAAGTATTGAATCTGGTAAGGTCCTTTTTCGTGATAGAAAAAGGATCTGCAGAGTACTAAGATGCAGTGTATAACAGGGTGAAACACAGCATCTACCTCAAGTCCTTCCCCTTCTTATAAAGCCAGACTCCCATTGCATTAGGGTCCCACCCTTATGAACTGTTTTCCCATTTAACCTCGATTACCTTTTCAGGGTTTCACCTCCAAATACCACGACTTGAATAATTTTCCATCTTCTTATTACCTGTTATGGTTTAGTATGTGATATCCTCCAAAGGCTCATGTGTGAGACAATGCAAGAAAATTTATAAATAAAATGATTGGGTTATAAAGGTTTGACCCAATCAGTGCATTAATCACAATTAGGAATTAACTTGGTAGTAACTGTAAGCAGGTTGAATGTGGCTGGAGGAGGTGGGTCCCTGGGGTGTTTACTGCTTGCCTTTGGAGTATATATTTTGTGAGTTGAACTTATTGGCATTCTCACCTTCCTGGTGGGATGTCTTAGCACTCCCAGATCCCCGGTATGATGCCTTGAGGCATTTTTCTCTGCCACACTCTTCTGCCATGATTTTGTGCCTCCCCTCAAGCTCCGAGGAATGGAGTAGACTATCTATGAACTGAGCCCTCTGCAACAATGATCACCAAAATAAACTGTTCCTTTTCTACTTGTCAGGTGTTTTGCTCCCAGTTGGGGCGGGGGGAGCTGGCTAAGCATTACCTCACAATGGGCACTAAATTGCAACATGACTTTTGATGGGGAAATTAAAATTTCATCATCAATTAAGGGAATATCTATCTCATCATAAGTTTATATTCATCCCACACCTCAAGTGGAGGGATTTATGCAGGTAGTCTATATCAAAACGTAGAAATCTTGAGGCAATCTCAGAATTCTGTTTATAATAATCTGTTAACTCATTTTGAAGCAAAGTAATTTGATTCTTCAAGTCAAGAAATAGTGATATATATATATTTTTAATTTATCAAAATCTTCTTGTTTACTCAGATGTTCTCATATCTTGCTATGTACATTATCTTTCAGACTGTGATTCAAAGAATCTTAGACACAAGGCTGTAATCCTCTGCCATTCTGAAAATTTTAATTAGCAGACCCTTTAGTTAAGTAAAAAATTAATTTAAGATTAGCAAAAGCCACCATATAAAAATCAAATAAAATTATCAATTTCTATAAAACATAATTCTATGAAACTAAATTTTTAAAATATTTTTACACAAAGAATATACAGAAAGGTAAAGAGAAGAAAACATATGTTATAATTTCCAAACCCTAAAATAACCCTACTAATATTTTGTTGTATTTTTTTCCAGGAGTACATTGTTTCCATAATAAAAAAAAATCAGATCACATTTTATGTTATGATTAAAAACACAATCCCATGAGGTTATCAGGATTAAATCCTATTTTAAGTTACTTAACCTAAATTTTACATTTCTTTTTATGAAAAATACCTTATATACACACATACACACCTAAATATGTATATAGGAATGCAAAGGTTTTTATGAGATTCAAATAAGCATACTTGTACAAAATGTTAAGGCTAATGGTGAAATATATGAAGCATCATGCAAGTATGTTTTTATATAAATATTATTCCCATATGTGTATCTGTACTATTACCATAAAATTACTATAAGCTTATTGTCTTAAAGGGTACAGATTTGTTTTATTTCAGTTCTGGAAGTCAGAAGTCTAAAACCAGACTGAGTAAGCTAAAGCCAAGATGTTGGCAGGACTTTTCCTGCCAGAAATTTTAAGGGAGAATCTGTTTTCTGTCCCTTCTAGATTTTAGGTGTTGTCCTTATTTCTTGGCTTGTGGGGGCTTCCTCTATCTTTAAAATACAGCATCTTTAGTATTCTCCTTTCTATCATCACTTTGCTTTTTCCTCTCAGATTTTTCTATAAGCAGGAAAAAGAAACCAAGTTGTACCTTCAAAATTTATTTTTGGAAAATTTCTCAGTCGAATTTACAAGTTCACCTCTTACAAATCCTTAAAAAACAAGTTAGCTGTTGCCAAAATATAGCACAGCATAAAAGTTATAGCAAGCCAGGTGCGGTGGTGCATGCCTGTAATTCCAGCAGTTTGGGAGGCTGAGGCAGGAGGATCATGAGTTCAAAGCCATCCTCAGCAAAGATGAGACACTAAGCAACTCAGTGAGATCCTCTCTCTAAATAAAATATAAAATAGAGCTGGGCATATGGCTCAGTGGTAGAGTGCCCCTAAGTTCAATTCCTGGTACTCAAAATATAAAAATAAATAAATGCTATAGCAAATAACATTCAAAATGTGAAAAAAAAGAAAAGAAAGAAGTCACACTGATCTTAAGTAATTTTGAAATTCAATAAGGTCAACTTTGTTATTGTTTTAAGAGTAGTAAATAACCCTCTGTCACTTTAGGTTTTTCTCTGCAAGCAGCTCCACCCTTAGAGTCATCTAATTTTCATGAAGGGTAGTACATGATTGCACCTAAGTGGTTTATCAACCTGCTTTCTACCTAAAGAATTTTGGAAGTCCAATGATCTAATTTTATTTTATCTCCTGTATTTCTTTAGAGAAATACTAGCAGTTTCTTCTGATAAAACATTCTCAACAATCTTATGAGTCTTCTGTGTGTGTCACAGGAATTCACTTCATTAGACAAGAGGCTTCTCCATGGGTCTTTTCTAGATGATTTCACTTCTATTGTCTTTTCCTGAGATAGCTGAGGGATCTATGAGTCAGACATTTAATCTCAAAGAATCCTGTGTGACTGAATACCTTCGCTCCTTCTGAGAAACTAGCAAATGTCGTCCAGTTAGCCCTTGATTTTCTTAAGAGCACATTTTTTTTTTCTGACAGCAGATCTCTTAATTTGGGCAATATTTACAATCTGAATAAACTGACAGTTTCCAAAATCATTAAGTACTGATTTCCTTTTGCTTAGCAGTTGTTCCCTCAAGTTATCTCTTTCTCTTACATTTTACTATTAGCGGCAACAATAAATCAAGCCTCACCTTCTACACTTTGCCTGGAAATATCAATTAAATACACAAATTTATCACTTACAAGTGTAGGATACAATGCAGGTAAGTTTTCTGCCATATATAAAGACAATTTTCTTCTCTCTGATTTCCAATAATATGTAGTTTTATAAGACTTAAAAGAAAGGTCAGGCACTGTGGCACATGCCTGTAATCCCAGTTACTCAGGAGACCTAGGCAGGAAGAATGAAAGTTCAAGGCCAGTCTCAGTAACTTAGCAAGACACTCTATAACTTAGTGAGACCCCATCTCAAAATAAAATATTTAAAGTACTGGTGATGTAGCTCAGTGGTAAAGTACCCCTGAGTTCAATTCCCAGCACTGAAACAAAAAGTTTCTTTTGATTGTAATATATAATACATTGATACTTAGGTAGATGACAGTCAAAATTTTCTGTTATTTACAGTTCCAAACAACAGAAAGCTGCAGGTAGAGACATATGGGGTCTGCAACTAAGGACAGGTTAATAGCAAGCTGGAGCATTAGGAAGAAGTTTATATATAGCAAGTGGGGGTAGAGTTTGATGGGTTTTATGAGCTCCCTGTGCATCTGGTAATTTGAAAAATTTCTCAGGCTCAGAGGTACACAGGCTGTCCCTGTTGTGTGATATCTGGTCCTGGGGTGATTAGGGCTGATGCAGAGTACTCTAGAGCCTAAGAGATTGACAGGGAGATGGTTAGAGCGTAGACCTAATCAGCTACTCAGGAAGAGGAACTGACTAAGGCTTCAAAACACATGAAGTCTGGATAAGAAAAAAATGGAGGGAAAGAATATGAAGGAGAAGACACAAACCTGTTTGTGTGTCCCTCATGTCTTTCTGAGTCCTCACCAAAATCTTCAGCCTCTATACTCTCGCCAAAAATTTATTAAAAACAATGTGGTTTTTTTTTTGTTTTTATTTTTCCTACCTTGTTACTCAAAATGCTTCCGGCCTCTACCTGATTCCAAAGCTATTTTCATAAATACAGGCGCAATGCATTCTAAACCTGTTTTTTTTTCACTTAATATGCATTAGATGTCTTACCATAGCAATGATATAGATTTCTTTGTTTTTCATATTCTATTATATAGTTATACCTTCATTTTTCAATTCTTATTGACAGAAATTTAGTATTTCTCAGTTTTGGGCTACACTAATTGGTGGAATAATTGACTTTTTTTAAGAGACGTGCCATCACTATGTTGTGAGTAAGTCAGCCTCAAACTCCTGCACTCAAGTAATCCTATAGCTTCAGCCTCCCTAAAAGTTGGGACTGTGGGACTATATGCTTACCACCATGCTCAGCTTTTAAATAACATTCTGTTAATTACTTTCTCAACCTCAACAGGATTTTTAATGGTTGGTAACCATAACACTCAGGAATATCTTTTATCTGGATCTTCTTTTATGTTCTTTAGTAGGATATAATGTTTTGCCCCAAATTGTGTATATAATTTGTTAAATTTGTTTTTGTACTTCAGAATTTTGCTGCTCATTAAAAATAGTATTTTAACTTTCATCTCTTTTTCTAGTTTTTTCTTTCCCATCTGGAGGAATGCTTATTTCTATACATTAATCATAAATCTAGTAACTTTGAGAACTCTTCTCTAACATCTAACATTTGTTGAATTCTGTAAGTTTCCATACAAATTGTTGTATTTTGTGATTATAATGACTACTAAATATCGTCCTTCCACAGCAGAAACTATCCAGTGCTTATTCCTCAGTTGCAATGAATACCTCTGCTAATGGTTTATACTGGCCACCTCCTCCACAAAATGGTTCTTTGGAGACTGGAGTTCTCTTACTAGGCAGTGCCTGAGAACTATACTCTCTCCCTCCAGGGGTGACCCATATCCAGTAATTGATAAGATGAGGCTTTCTTGCCTAAAAGACTGAATAAGCTTCAGTGCAATTTGCACTCTAGAGCTCTTTCCAATATAAATTGTAGCTAAAACAATGTTTCTGAGTCCCTTTTATTTTTCTATTATTTTTACCTAAAAAGCCTGGGGAAAAAATGTTAACGATAGGAAAAAAAAAAGTTTCTTCTTTTAATTATCTTTGCTGATATTTGAGTATTGGTGTGAAGAATTGTAAAATAATTTTATCAAAGTTAAAAAATCCAATTGAAATTTGATTTTAATTATATTCAATCTACAATAGGAGTTTAGACAAACTAATATTTAACCATAGTCAGTCTTATTCAGAAATATGGTATATTGCTTTATTTACTCAAGAATTCTTTTATGTCCCTCAGTGAAATATTACATGCATTTCTTATCAAAGTTGTCCCTTCAATGTTTTACATTGATTGTTAATATGGAAGGGTTTTATAATTATTATTTCATTTTCTGGTTGCTCATTGTTTTCTGGAAGTAATGAATTACATATATGAATATATATGATTTCTGAGATTGAAAACACTGAGCCAGGTGTGGTGGCACATGCCTGTAAACCCAGATACTCAGAAAGCTGAAGCAGGAGGATCACAAGTTCGAGCCCAGCCTGGATAACTTAGCAAAAGCCTGTTTCAAAATTAAAAATAAGAAGGGCTGAACATGTAGCTCAGTGGAAAAACACCTCCAGGTTCAATCCTTAGTACTGAAAAAAAAAAACCTGCAGTTTTTGAATGATGACAAGACAAATAGAACTACTAACATCTAAGAACAAGGAATTTAAAGTTAATACAACATAGATGTAACTCAAATCAAGATCAAAACACAAATGAGCATCTAATGATTTTTTTTATATTAGAAGAGTATGAGGAAAAAAAGAAGACAAAATGAAATGAGTTCATAGTAGTTCATAAACTAAGTAGGTAAGCTATATAATGCTAAGAATTAACAAACAATTGGCAAGACTCTATATTGTATTAAAAAAGAAAAGGTCAGGGAAGGACCCGTAAATAATCATCTTTTTTTTTCGTGAACACTAACAGGGTCTTGTTATATACAATTCTGACCAATTGGAAGCCAATGTTTCTACCAAAAATAATTTTATAGCAGTTTATTAAAAGTTTTAGAATTTTCAGGTCATAAATTGTTGCAGCTATAATCAGAAAGTTAGATATTTCCTAGTTTTTTTTTTTTAACAAGTTAAGCTCCAACTAAGCTAAGTAAAGTTCCAACTAGGTAAAACTTATTTCTCATATACATTTTTTTTTCAGCTAAAGCCATCAGAATTTTTTCAATTCTAAAAGCAGAGTCACTTTAAAATTGCTCTTCTTTTCATCCCATATCCAATCAGTGATCCCAGGGCTACTGTCTTTTTGTCCTAGAGGTCTCTCCCTTACCCACAGACACTGAGGTGGTTCAGGTCCTCATTATTGCCTCCATGGTTTTATTCCACCAATGGTCTTGGACAACTTCCACCAGCCACTACTTGCACCAGATGCAGCAGAAAAACATAAGAGTAAAATTCTGTTTGTATCTGTATTGGGTTGCCTTTCACTCCTTATTTTGATTCATTTTCAATAAGTTCTGAGAGACTGTTTTGCAAAACATAAATCTTATCATGCTTAAATTTCTAGTAGTTCTGTATTACCAGGCAGGATAGACCAAGTCCATCATGTGACCCCTCTTACATTTAAGGACCCTTGCTCATCATCCCACTGACCTGTGCTGAAGCCACACAGAAGTATTGACTTCTACCTAAATGGAAGAGGCACTTTCATACTGTAAATGTAGGATGTCAGCCTCCCTTTTTCTAGCATCCTTGGAGGAAAGTATAGATATTGATCCTGAGTCATCTCCTTGGTTACTGCTACCATGGCAAATGTGGTCCTCCCTAGTGCCTTCAGCTCTAGCACTGGTCATCATTTACTTAGAAGCTGGGCAGGAACTGATGTTCTAGAAAGTTACTCTCTTCCATGTGGCACTGCTGCAGTGCTAGCTGCTGTGGAAGGTGATGTAGGCATGGCCATTCCGTCCTTTAGGGATCTATCCCTAAGTCTCCCCAAGAACCACTAAAACAGTTTTTACATACAGTAATAGCCTTAATTGTAGTCTTGATATTCAGAACTGAAATACATTTAAAACAAATCTAAACAATATGTACCATTGTTTCTAGTATCCATGAAAAAATATTTTCTAATTCCTTAGTTTCTACCCTGAAGGACTTCTTTCTCCCTCTCTTAGGTACTATCTGCCACACCCTTCTGCCTCCCCACTCCAGGAGACTAGAACCCGCCTTTAACTGTAAGTTGTTCTACCTGAAGAATCATCAGATAGAGCAACTTAAAATTGCTTCAGCATTTGAATACAGGCCATGAATAGGATCAGAAAACTCTGAGGAATGCTAAGCACTTCATAAGTGTTTTTCTTTAAGATCTCTATGGCAGTGTGAGATGCCACATGCCTCCAACTTCTTCCTATAGTTTGGGGTAAATAACTACTGAAGCACATGCTTACAAACACACATGAGTCCTTTTTAAGGGCATTAGAAGTTAATAGTCTATAATAATGTAAAATCACCTTAAAGCAACTAATTTTTTTCTGTTCATAAAATTCCTGCATTATTTTCCCTGGCTAAGATATATGTAGAGCTGAGCATTTTAATAGAGTTAATTTATTTCTTTTCTAAGTCCCAGATAATGCTCAAAGGATTATTGGATGTTTTAAAAGTGGGTCATTAAGGTACTCTGACAACCATTAGAAACATCCATAGTTTTCTCCAGTCCAGAAATCAAAAAGTCATAGTTTGGATGTATGAGTGTTAGTAAGAAAAGAAAGAAAATAGAATCTCCCTTATTTAAAATAGTAACATGTGTTTTTTTCTTTTCTTTTCTTTCTTTTTTTTTTTTTTTTTTTGCTATAAATGCCACTTTTCTAATGAAAAGGTTCAAGTTGAAGTGTCTTCTCAAAGATGCCTTCTTTTACTCCCCTGTGCAGTTATCCAGTTGCCTGCTCCGGACTTCTCATAATAACCTACACTTAACTTATCTATAACTCAGCACACTTCATCGCATTTATTTCCATCTGTCTGTCTCTCCGTGTATCTTGTGAACTCCTATGCAGACAAGAACTTTATTGCATTCATCTTTATCTTCTAGTAATCAATCATAGTATGAATTCAATATATTGTCTTATAAATAAATGAGAAAATAAATAAATTTCCAAAGTTACACAGATTAGAGGCAAAGTATATTACAAACTCAGAACTTGTGACTCCTGGTCTAGTATTGTCCATAATCATTACACAATTTAGTTTTCAAGCAGCATTTAATTTCCAAATTGTAGGCTTGACTTCTAAGCAATTTAATGAATTTTTCAAGATCACACTGATAATGTCAGAAATGCCATTGTTTCAGCAAAGATAGGCTAGGTTATACTGCAGTAATGAGCTCAAAATTCTAATGCTTTAAAATGACAAATTCGTTTCATTGCTTCTGATCCAGATTCATCATAAATTAGAAGGGAAGACTGACATCACTTCACTCTATGGAAGCAGAGACTCGAATGTCTGGAACATCTCTTGCCATCTTGACACTTCTGAGAGCCCTTTCCCCCACTGAAGAATTAACCACTCCAGTCCTTT
Organism: Ictidomys tridecemlineatus; assembly: GCF_052094955.1. NCBI lineage: Eukaryota > Metazoa > Chordata > Mammalia > Rodentia > Sciuridae > Ictidomys > Ictidomys tridecemlineatus. The sequence continues at coordinate 58,411,401 of NC_135487.1, forward strand.
ACTTCTCCTGCACTCAGACAAATGTTACCATGGGACTTACATCAGCTGGTTTCCTTAGAGAGTAAGCATCCAAGGGCAGAGAACACTTTGTTTTCAGTCTTGAAATTCTTACATCATACTCTGTTCCAGAAACAGAACAACTTTTCCATAAAAATCTCGATTAAATGAACTTGTATCTTTATCACATTTTTGTTTTATTTCACAATTATGTGGACTTGTGAAAGTATCTTAGTCTGTAAGAATCTTATAACTTGGACCTTGCACAGTTACTGAGGGCATTAGATGAGAAAACATACATTAAACATTTTGAAAGAAATGACATTCCCCATACCATCATTCTCTCCCTAAAACAATAGTCCCTTCAGAAGCATGGGAAAGAGGGAAAACATCTCTTGGAAATTTTAATATTAAGAGCAGGAATTGAAATAGTCCTTCATTCCCTCAGTTTAAGAGTCTCTCTCTCTCTCTCTCTCTCTCTCTCTCTCTCTCTCTCTCTCTCTCTCTCTCTCTCTCTCTCTCTCTCTCTGTTAGAAAGGTCCAAGTCATCATGGTATTTCAAGAAAGATGGAATAATTCCACTTGTAAACTAAAAATATATGTGCATCTTGAAAAGCAGTTGTTAAATCTTATAGAAAACACCTGGGGAAAATTTGCCATAAACAATAATGAAATCTTTCAAGAAATTTAGCTCTTAGAACAGGTCTCATTTAGTATGAACCTTATACAGTCATCCTCCCTTATCTGCAGGTTTGCTTTCTGAGGTTTTGGTTACCCATGGTCAGCTATGATCTAAAAATATTGACATTTGTAATAGAAATCACATTCACATAACTTTTATTGAATTATATTGTTATGATTATCATATTTTATTACTAATGTATTATTGTGCCTAGTTTATAGATTAAAGCTTACTGTAGGTATATATGCATGGGAAAAATCATAGTAAATATATAGGGTTCAGTATGTGGATGGCTTTGGACATCCACAAGGGCAATTTGGAACACATCCCTGGCAGATAAGCAAGGAGAAAGTACTGTATGTAAACACCATAATGGTATATTTAATATACATCATTTACTCATTCATTCATTGAGCAAGTATTTATTAAGCATATAAATATTTTAAGGAAAATCAAAGCATATTCTCAAATTAACTATCTAACTGTAGAATTTCCTAAACTGAAAACACAGATTCTTGGGGAACACTTTTTAACTATAATATGGGGACTCTTTTAAAGACCAGATCCCATACTTACACATTTTATGAATTTCCAAAACAAGTTTATTGAATAAATGCAATAATTACTATTAAATAATTTTCATCTTTTATATTATATATATATATATATTTTTTTTCTGATCTAAGATGATGTTGAACATTACCAGAACCAAGTGATCCCTGACATAGTGATGTTAAATAAATCTCCCCAATCCTTGGACATAGCCTAGTACCAAGAGACAACCCTCCCTATGTAATGTACTTAAGACTCGGGATATTATACTTGTATCACTATGACAAGGTCAGGCAAAAATCCTCCAAATTATCTTTCTTTGTTTCAATAATATTTATGAATGAAGCTTGTCCCCACTGATCAATGAGAACAAAATGCTACTAAGCAAACTTTGGTTCAACTTCTATCTTTCCTCTAGACCTGCCTCTTATCTTTGAACCACCTTCATAGTAAACCAATACAGCCCCTTAAGAGCCCTTCCTGAGAACAGGCTCCTCTCAAGGGAAAGCACTCTGATTTACTGTCCAATCCATCATCTGCCCTTTCATCCCACTTCTCCAAGCCAGGATTTTTCTCTAGCCTTGTTTACTTCATCCTATCAAAGAATAAACTCTTGTTTTTTTTATTCTAAACCTGGCAGATCTCATAGCCTGTTGCCGTAGCCCCCTTTCACCCATTACAATAGTCCTTTCCTTTCTTTAAAATAATCCTTTTGAATAGTGTTTATCTAATTTTATATTTCTGTTTTGATTCTTACTTTAATAGAGAACTGACCCCTCTCACATACACACAATGTACAAATGTAAACAAATTCTCTACTATAGTCCTAACTTTATATATATATATATATATATATATATATATATGTATATTTTTTTTCATTTGATCTCATTGGGTATGATTTTTCAATTCACTGAAATGAAAACATTTATTAACATTCAAGTTGCATAAAGAAAGATATTTAGAACTGGTATCAAATAAAGGTGTTTGCAAATGATAGTTCCATGACTGTCTAGGGATTGGGGAGCAGTTCAGAAAGACTGTCTTTCTAAATGTTGGGGCTCCTCTTAATTATACAAACTTCTCATAAGATTGAATATTTAGTGCCATCTACTGGCATGTACTGCAAACTTAAAGCAAAACAAATTGCACGTCTTTCCTCTACACAATATGTAAACACATTTGTTGAAACAATTGTCTTCTAAATAACAGACCTAACAACAAATGTTTATGTTCTGCATAATTTATTTATTGCCCCACTACATTTACTACTCTTTTGTCTCGTATTTTCAGAAAGTATTTTTTAGTTGCTAAAATATTATTAACTGATTTAGGGTTAACTATATGAACAAATGTAATTTTTGTATAATGTAGACTAGGATGGTACAGTTCAGCATACTACAGAGCTTTGACGCACAAACTGTTGTCTGCCAGTCAGTGGTAACAGTATCATCTGGGAGCTTGTGAGAAATGTAGAATCTCAGGCTTATTTTCAGACCTACTTAAAAAGAATCTACCCATGAACAAGATCCTTAGGTGAAATATATTTATATTATATGAGAAGCACTAGTACAAGTATTGCACAGCAAGCAAAAATAAAAATACAAAGAAAGGGAAATTCCCAAGATTGCTGTCATGGTCCCAGAATCATTTTTCATTTTTCAATCTTTAAATGGACTTTGGCCTGCAATTAAGATATTTTGAATCACTGTAAGATAAATTGAAGCAGTTATGAAACAAATTATATCTCTGTTAAAGAAAGACAATTAAGAACAATACCCTCAAGCTATATGTTAATATCATACATTTGTGCATATTGGGATTCATTTTTCCATTTGACATCATTGATGAGACTTTCTATAAGATTAATGACTGAGACAGCTACACCAGCAGCCTCTTATGAAAGTCAAGGGATAGTCAAGGGAAAGATACAAACCACGGCATTGGAATTGAGAGTAAAGTCAGTTTGGGATAGTAAATCATATGACTGTACACACACACACACACACACACACACACACACACACTGATCCCCTAATATCAACTTGTCAGTCCCTAGAAGTTAAAATTTGACAGCCCCCTGGCTCTCCATAGATTCCATAATTGCTGTATTAGAAGGGGGTTCCATTGCCTTAAGCAATGTCATTTGGTGCACCAGATGCCTCTAACTTGAAAAAGAGACACAAATAAAAGTGTGAACAGTGTTCATTTTTCATAAATTGCATATAAAAACATTATTGAGACTTTCAATTATGAAAAAAATGGCACCCAGACATTTTTAATGTTTCATGTGTGTTCGAGAATGTGCATTTTTCAGTTATTAGGTGCTATGTAGGTAGACAATCAAATTTTTAATTATTAATAGGTTGTCCAAAACCTATATATCATTATTATTTATTTCACTGCCTGACCAATCAATTAATACAAATACATTAATATTCCCTACTATAATGACGAATTAAATTTTTTTCTTCTTCCAGGTGATTTTGCTTCCTATATTTAAAGGTTATTTTACTAGACTGTTTATATTTTTCTGAAAAATTTATTATTTTATAATTATATTGTTTTTCTCTTCATTCCTAAAACGCTTTCATGATAAATTCTATATTGATTTAATACTACTCAAAGTAATCTATACTTTACATGTTAAGGATAAGGAATTTCCAGGGCCATCGTCCTTTTGACCAGTTGGTTACAACTCCAGTATCTGTCAAATACCTTTGGGTTCCATAATTCACCAGAAAAGCTCATGGGACTCATTGAAAGAAAGTAACATACTAAAAGTTATTGTTTTAGTATAATAAAAGAATATATTAGAGGAGGTACCTATGGTGAAGAGATGCATAGGGTAAAGTCTAGGAGGGTTCCCATCACAAAGCTTTCAATATCTTTCTAGCATGAAAGCGTGACAATATTCAGAATACTACCAACCAGGGAAGTTTCACCATTCAGAGTTCTCATGGGGACTTCATCCTATAATCATGACTGGTTAAATCACTCTGTACCTCATTCAATCTCCAGCTGCTCCTGTCTTCTGCAGGGTCAGGCTGATATCAAAATAGACGGTTTATCTTTCTGTAATAGCCAAATTTAACTTTAGTCCATTCAGTAATATGACTATCTAGTGCCCTTTCCAAGTCACTACATTAGCATGACCATCAGGTATAGTCTAACAGATGACTACTCATGACAAAAATACTCCAATTGTTTGGAAAATGTTAAAGGTTTGGAAGCTACTTCCCAGGAGCCAAGATGGAGGTCAAGCTTCTCTTTGGGAAAAGTTAATTCTTCACCAGTACTCATATAGAAATACTAATATTGGTACTCTAATATTCTTTTAACTAGGATTTTCCCTGAAAACATAAATTCAGATGTTAGAAATATCCAAATATTTTAATAATGACAATAATGTGAGTGATTGAAGTTCAGTATTAAACAAAATTTGTTGTGTTGGGGTAAAATAATTCATATATTTTCTATTTAGAAGAGATAGACCTAAATCATATGGGCATGTTGTCAGATAAATGCAAATTAAAACTACAATAGCACATCACTACTCAGTCACCAGAAGAGGCAAAGCTGAAAAGACTAATTATACCTCAGTGTTAAGTTGTAGCACAACTTGAACTGTCACATATTTCTAGTGGGAGTATAATTTGGTTCAATAACTTCTGGAAAATGTCTGCAATATGTACTTATGCTAGATGTATATATAACTTATACTCAAAAATTCTGCTTCTGGATATACACCCAATAATAACATTTAATAGAAGACCTTTACAAGAATACTCACAGAAGTTTTCTGGATAATAGTGAAAACTGAAAACAATCCAAGGTTCATCAAGAGTCCAAATGAGTATTTTTACAATGAAAAAGGATAAGCTGAGATTTAACAATATGATGACATTATAAAATAATTCTGAAAGAACAAAGACAAACACAAAAGAGTAAATCTCATACAATTCCAATTAATATAAAAATTCAACAAAGGCAAAAAATATATAATGATAAAAGTCAAACCACTGGTTTTTTTTGGAAGAGAGTAGTGAATAGGTAGGGTCTGAAGAACTTCTGTGGGTTACAGATCATAATTTGAGCTATAATTACACAGGATTAATCATTCATATATAATATAACTACATGTAAAAATTATCAAGCTGTGCAATTAAGATACATGCATATACACCAAATCTTAAATAACAACAGTCAGAACATGAGGATATAGAAAGATATTTTCTTCCAAGACACCCTCACCTTCCAGTTTCATACACCAACTTGCCTTCAACTGGTTTCAAGAAATAGAACTACTAAACAAGGTATTTGGGGTATGAGTGGGATGGGGAACGAACCAAAACAAAACCCAGACTTTATGACAGAAGTTAATATAGTCAAACAAAGACATCAGTGCTTAGGTTGAGAAAGTAGGATCAGAAAATGGAGAATGCATAAAAAGAGGAGGTAATGTTGAATGTAGCAGTCCTACTAAGAAAAGCAGGCCAGCAAACCAATAGTCTGCTTCAGAATCGTGAGTATAGCTGCATATTTAATGAGGATTCATTCCCATTATTCAGTGAAATACTATGAGAAAGACACTGAACATGAACAAATATAGCACTAAATCTTTGGACATACTTTGTGGGGTTAGAATGGTGCCATCACTCAGACATAATTGCCTGTGGAATATCAGTGTGTCTTTGCTCTCCTGAAGTTTTCTAACATCTAGCATATTTCCTTCTGTGTCCAGTTGCGATTTTTCTTTTTCTGATTATATTATCTTTCTAGAGCTGTCACAACAAAGCACCACAATCTGAGGGACTTAAGCAAAAAAGTGTTTTGTATCACAGTTGTCAAAGTCAGAAATCCAAATTTAGGTGTCAGCAGAACCATGCGCCCACTAAAGGGACTAGGAAAAGATCTGATTTAGGTCTCCCTCCTAGTTTCTGGAAGTCTCTGATTTTGTGGAAGCATAATTCCAATATTCAGATGGCATTTTCCTTTATGTAAATAGTTTCTGTGTCCAAATTTTCCTATTCATAATAATTGGTTATATTGAATTAGGACCCACCCTAATAATTACATTTTAAATTGATAATCTGTGAAGACCCTATTTCCAAATAAAATTATTTTCACAGATGCTGGGAGCACATCTTTTGGAGAGATGTAACACAACCCATATCACTAGTCTGCTGTCATAATGCTAATGCTATAATGTCCTTGAACTTTTATCTTGAGTTTCCAACACAAGGCTTCCTTCCTAGGATCTCCTTTTTGCTACCATTAGTGGCCAGAAAGAGATTACCTCACTCATAGCCACAAATAAATCACCTGTGCATTCTTATGGCAGCTAGCAGTTGTTTCAACCATTATTCATAAAATCTCTAACAAAGCATCACTTTCTAAAATCAAGTATCCCAAGGAGTCTAGATGTCCAGGCATTTCTGTCACAGTGTAAATGTAGGCAAAACCTCTGGGTTAATGCACATTACACAAACAGGGGGTGGAAATGTAGAAATTGGAATGCTAATGTCTCTTAAACTGTTGACCTCCTTCATCCTCAGTTCCATTACCTAAATTCAAGCTTCACCATCTTCTGCCTGGATTATTTTAACAATCTCCTAATGGGCTCCCTGCCTCCAATCTTACCTCCCTCAAATGCATTCTCCACATTAGACCCAGAATGATCTTTCTAAATCACCCACTCCCCTCCTCAAAAATCCCTGTATTTGCTCACAACTACTCACCAGATAATGTCCCATATTTTGATAATGCCTTTCAAGCCCTTATTTAAATTAATTTCAGTGTTTTTTTTTTAAATTCACCTTTCTCTCTCCTTCAGGAAGTTGCTACTGCTTTTGTTTCAGCCTGGAATATTCTTTCTCCCTCATCCATTATCTTAGTTGAGCCCTTAATCCTTGCAAAAACTTTTCCAGGATATCCAAAAGCTAGATTAGGTGTCCCTTTCCACTACTCTCAAGTACTGTCACAGGATTTGGTACTTAACTCCTACTATATATAGCTTTATCACTGTATTATAATTATGTGTGCACACATGTGTTTCCCCAACTATCCTCTAAATTCCTTTAGGGCCAGCATCATGTGTTATCATGCTCACTATTCTATTCTTAATGCCTAGCCATGTACCTTTCACATAGTTAGAATTTAGTAAAGTCTTTCCGGATGCATAATTAGTAAAATTAAAAGGAAGAGATATTCTTTGGTTGCTATGAATATTTTTCTGCTGTATAAAACTGTCTCCACGCTCATTTTGATGAGTACATTTCACTGCTTTTAATGCAGTGGATCATTGCAATAAAGTCATCAAATACAAAGAAGTAACACTTTAGGTAGGATGCATTCATGTTTGATTCCATCCAAATAGGGTTAGTTGCTAAAGTCCCCAGACAGACTTATCTCAAGGGGAAGTTTTCCCAGCACAAGTCAGTATTCTATGCTTTTCTTTAGAACACAGAAATGCCTGACACTCAAAGAAAAAGTGTGACATACAACAGGTGTTTGGAGATATTAAAATTTGAAAGGGAGGTTTTTGTTCACAAAATAGAGTTCTTTTGTTTTACAAAAAAAACCACACAAATATCCCCTACTGAATAAAAAAATGTAAAACTTTTGTGAAATATCTTATTCCCCTACCTTTCAAAATTGAGATCATAAAACTGCATAGCTCTCCAAAACAACACTTTATTCCAGATTTGGGGAATAAAACAAAACTAAAAAAAAAAAGCTAGCAGAAGATTTTTACAAAATGCAGAAGTACCAAGATGTATATTTTGTGCATTTCTGCAAAAACGTACCCATTTTGAAGACTTCAGAGAAATCAAACATTATTATGATCTAATACATTTCTCCTTATCGCTATTCTCCAGGACACCTATCAAAAACAGGCCTAGTCAAGGAGTTGACATAGTTTCAAATGGAGGTTATTAATATGGTGACAGCACTCCATTAAAATAACTCTGAAAATCACTTCCTTGAAGGAGTGAGCTATTGGTGGGAAAGTGGAATCCTTGTTTACTGTCATTCCTGACTAATTACAACATGATTGCTTAAGGACATTCCAATAGTTTGCCTTGTGTAAAAAGGAAACAAAGATAAAAAAAAAAAACTCCCCTTTGAAGGAACTCAGCTTTCTAAGAGGTATATTTCTCTTATTGGCTCTTGTCGGTTAATAGGGAGAAAAAGATCCTGTTCTTCCATTCCTGATATAAAGGGTAAAGATTTCGTTTAAGGTAACATAATAAATACAATATTTTCTATGACTAAATAGTATGTAGATTTTAATAGAATCAGAATAATTCATTATTTTATATCTCTATATACTACTAAAGTGAAATTTCCATCAAAAAATAAATTTCTTACGTAATGCATTTCATTTTAGAGTTCTGACAATAGCCAGAACAATATTGACCTAACTGAATCAAATATCTTCTATGGTTGCATTTACTAACTTTTACTTAATCTGAATTGTCATTAGAAAAATGCATGAGATTTATTTGTAATTATTCTCCCAGATATATACTCAATTTTTGTTATCTACAGTAGAGAGTAGAATATGACCAAGATAACTCAACCTCCAAATCACTCTCTTGTCTAAACTTCTTCTAATCAATTTCACAAAGCAACTTCACTTCAAGTTAAAATGTCACTGACAAGATAAATGACTAAAATATGAGTATTAATTTTAACAAAGAAACAGAAACAAGGATACTGGAAAATAATTGACCATGTTAGTCTCAAAAGGTAGGTAGTCACCTACCTTCTTTATGAGGTAGGTGTAGGTTGAAAGTGTGAGGAAGAATTATTATAGTGAGTAAAATGCAAGCCAAAGTTTGTCCTTTCTGTGTGTAAGTCATACACACATGGAGGTCTAATACATTATGAAATGCAAACAGAGAATAAATTAATGGTTCTTATGGGGCCGTGGAATAAAAATTTAGTTTCTATTAACTGTGAAAGGAGGCAATAATGATAAAGCATTTCCAGACATACATAAAATATCCCCTGTGTACTTTTGGTACTAAAACATCTTCAAGAACAATGATAGGACAAGTGCAATTATTGCTTTTGAGAATCTATTAGGAAAAGAGATACTAAGTAAATGTTATAATTAATTAATTAGCCAACACTGTGAAGTCTATGCCATGGAAACACAAACTGAGGAACTGAGAGTGTCTGAAAGGGAAGCATGCTCTGGGGAAGTAGAGTTTAAAAGTCATTCAAGGCAACTCAACGAATCTTATTGAACATGTTATATGTATGGTACCATATGATACATACTTTTGGTTGTATGTATAGTACTACACCTTTTGATAAAAATATGTGGTCATGCAATAAAGGTATGTGCAGTCATTTAGAAACAACTATCATGGAAAGTAGAAAGCATTGCTTCCTAAGAGAAGTACTGATACACTGAATATTCTTGGAGAAGCAATTACCTTCATTTTCTTTTCTTTTTTTAAATGTGATTCCTTAAAATTTATTTTTTTTCGTTTTATTGATAACATTAAACAAAATTACACATAAACATCAATCAGATTATCGGAATAACAGTGGTAACAAGCTTACCTCTGACTGGTTTCCCAACACCAGAAAGTGATGACACAAGGTACAGCTTGCTTGCTTCTGGTACACAATGATATCTGAGAGAGAGTCCTCACAATGCATCTTTTGGGACCCGACAGTAAAATGAAAACAGTGTTCCCAGAGATTCTTTAGAGCTGGGCTTTCTAATGGGCAATATGTGATTTTACAGACATTAATTCAGGAACATAAAGTTCAAATTCTACTGGTTCAAATAGATTCCACGTCATGTTTTCTTATTCAATAGGCTAAGTTCATATCCTTTAGGTTGTGTCTTTTATTTAGGAAAAATAGTGGAAACCTGAACCTGTCAAGATTTTTATATCAACAGAATTTGTGATTTCCATAAATCCAGTAATATTAATATGTGGATAATATTTTAATTAATGAATCAGTTGGTAAAAGGTATCCATATAAATCAGGGATTTATAATTACTCAAGTGAAATTCAGTGAACAGATTTCTGTTTCATCCTTGTAAGAAAAAATATGAGGGATTTCCTAAATAGATTATCACCACCCTTGTCCTGGCAGTAACTACTATATAATAAGTGCAAACTATGGGGCAGTTTCTGAGTAAAATATTGAATATACATTATCTCACTTAACTCTCTCAACATATCTGTGAGAAATTCAACAGTCTGCTTACAAATGAGGAAGCTCATTCACTTTTTGACATTCAAAAAAAAAAAAAAACCCAGATTTTTAAACCAGACACATTTCTATACTACGAGTAATACAGTTCACAAAGGTTGTTAGAAAATGTTGGAGGGTATCCTCAGCAAGCAGTAGACTAGGATTTGAACTCATAATCATATCTCTTACCTATTATTATTCAGCAATTAATAGTGGTTCTTCATTAATGAAATTTTACTTATTTAAACTCTGAGCTACAAAGTTCAGTGATCAAGGGCTAGGGTTGTAGCTCAGTGGAAGAGTGCTTGCCTAGCATGTGTGAGGCATTAAGTTCTATTCTCGGCACCACATACAAATAAATAAAATAAAAGTCCATTAACAACTAAAAAATATTTTTAAAGAAAGAGGGAAAGCAGTCATATGAGGAGGAGTATGTTTGTGGCTTTCCAAATTACATCCCTTACAGCTACAGAGAAACTTACCTACTGTTCATTTCTATCCATCACCTGCCGAACCCGTTAGATTCCACGAAAGATATGATCTGTATGTATTGTTCTATCGTATGTCACACAGGATTCTAAAAGTGGTTAAATAGTAACATCAAATTATGAAGTACTTTTAATGTTCCTTTTTTTGCCATTTATCTGATTCAATGCACAATTTTTGATGTTTTCATGTTGTATTCCTTTTGTAAGAGCTCTAGTCTATTGGTTCAATGGTGACATGCTGATGTTAAAATAAATCAACTAAAGCTCAATATACCAGAAATGAACTAAACAGAACCTTTGATGTCTATATTTACTCATTTAATGGGGGAACAAAATTATATTCTATAGATGATGTAATAGTTTGTAGTACTGGCTAATCTTAAATTTTAGTCACCCATGATTGATAGCTCCATATACACATCTTTTCCTACTTTATTTTTGTACAATATTCAAACAATTTAATTATCTATTAATAGAAAAATTTTTGTAGATCATTAAATTTGATAAAAAATCTTAAACCTATATAAATCATTGTGCTATTGTTTTTCCATTCTAAATACTTTTAAACATTTTCACATGTTTACCTTTTTCTTTAGAAATCACTTGGAATTCTGGGCTAATGCCTCTGTGGGCATTTGGACAAATATGCCAAACACTCAAGATAAATGACAACCTCTAGTTTTGCACACAATGGGGACAAAACAATTGATCAGAACCCATCATTATCTAAGTTACAGATTTACTTTTTAGAATTAGATTGTTGTTTTTTACAACCATGTAAAAACTACCTCTGTGACCTTCTGAAAATTAAAATTTCCATAGATACTTTTATAATTTCAAGTAGGACAAGGTCACCTGAAGAATGTTCCTGAGATAATTTCTATTATACCATTTAGCTAAGGTTAAACGTGAACAATGCAAGTTATTTTTATGTTATGACAGTGCTGCCTTTTCTCACTTGCATTGACACAATTTACTTCATATTATTTATCTCTTTTAGCTATTTTTCATAGTTGGTCAATTCATTCAAGTACAGAAAATGCTATTTATTTATTTTTTTCTCATTTCCAACATGGAAAGTTATAGCTGATATGAGGCAGCTGCTGCTCTTAACACTAATAAGTTAATAATAGAGTACACAGTATCAAGTGGCCTTAGGTAACATGAAAGACATGAGGAGATGGACACTTTCGTTCTGCCCTCAGTGAATATGCAATCTAATGAAATTCCATATAACACCATCATGGAACCATAGAATGGAATAAAGAAACCCTTACAAATATTTTATCTCATATGCCAAATTATCATACTGAAATATATCTAATTCTTTCTTGAAAAAAATTCATTAAAATACCATTGCTAATAATATTTTAAAAAATCTATTTGAAAATAGTCATGAAATACCCAAGCATCTATATAAATAACATGGCAGTTAATTTTAAAGAATGTCTAATAGATGACAAGTCCTGGAGTTTTATATGCATTCTCAATTAATCTTCACGACTACTCTGCCTATAGGGTTTATCTCTATTTTCTACATGAAGTTAGCCAGTCTTAGAAAAACTAAATGTTTATTCCAGTTACATGGCTAATAATACCAGAGTGGGGATTGAAAATGAATTATTCTGACTCCAAAATCCAAACTTTCCTCCTTTTCTCAGGCAGCTTCTCAAAGTAAGTCATCATATCTAAGATTGTTTCTCACTCTACAGAGACTCTATGGTAATTACTGAACCAATTCAACAAATTTTCTGTATACATCTAATATTGCATGGGTTACTGATGAAAAACTTTTAACAGAGTGGTTCTCTTACCAAAAGGATCTTATATTCTATGGAAGAAAGTCAGTGGGCAAATATATCACCATGCATAATAACAACAGATATGCTTAAGGTCATATGCAGCTATTGGAGGGATACCAGTCTGATGTGAGTGGAAAGTGGGGAATAAAAGTAGGTATATGGAACCAGTTTCTCTGTTTTTAAAATGATACATCAAATTATAAACATTATTAACAAGGTAATATGATATATTGATGCATGTATACATTGTGCAATGTTTAAATTTTTAAACATTGTGTAATGTTTGCATTTCTATTTCCTGAAATACTTATCATTTATTTATAATAAAAATATTAAAAATTCTTTCTCTGGCTTTCTGAAATGCACAGTTCATTATTGTTATCTATGATTAACCTAATGTGCAAAAGTAACCTGAAGTTTTTGGCTGTTATCTAACTGCCAACAAGTATCCACTGATCAAATATTCCCCATAACTTTCTCTCTCCTACCTTATCTACACTCTGGAAACCACTTTTCTCTCAATCTTTATTAAATCAACATTTTTAGTCTACATATATGAATGAAACCATGTGCTGCTTGCCTTTCTGTGCCTGACACATTTCACTTAACATATGATTTCCAATTCCATCCATGTTGTTGTAAATGACAGAATCTCACGCTTTTTCATGACCATAAAGCATTTCATTGTGTATATGTGCCATATTTTCTTTATTCATTAATCAGTTAAAGATATCAATATCACTTTAGTTTTTTTCTCCTTCTTATCTATTGTAAATAGTGCTGCAATAAATGTGCAAAAGTATAACTCCTCAACATAAAAAATTTTCCTTACTTTGGGATATATGCCCAGGAGTAGAATTACTAAATCATATGGTAGATCTATTTTAAAATTTTGGAGTAATCTCCATACTGTTTCCCATAATGACTCTACTAACTTATCTTACTACCAACAGTGTTCCCTTTCTCCACATCCTCACCAGCATTTGTTATCTTCAGTTTTTCTTAAAACAGCCATTCTTATTGGGAATAGTGAAATTTCATTGTGGTTTTGATTTACATTTTTCTAATGATTAGTGATATTAAGCAAGTTTTCTTATACCTGTTTGCCATTGTGTATCTTCTTTTGTTTATTTTATATTTTTCTTTTTCTTTTCCCATATTTTTTGTTGGTGCATTATAGTTGTACCTAATGATGGAATTTGTTGTTACATATTAGTACATGCACACAATATAACAACATCATTTGGCCAATATGACTCTCCAAACTTCCCATCCCTTTATTCTTTTCCATTACTGATCTCCCTTTGATTTTCATGTGATTTTACCACATATACACAACTTTCTTTTCCTTTCTCCTCTCTAGCTTTCACATATGAGAGAAAACATACAATCCATGACTTTCTGAATTTAGCTTATTCCACTTAGTATTATATCTCTAGTTCCATCCAATGACATAATTTCATTTTTCTTCATGGCTGAATAAAACTTCATTGTGTATATATACCACATTTTCTTTATGCTTTCATCCACTTATGTACACCTAGGCTCATTCCATAGTTTGACTATTATGAATTGTGCTACTACAAACATGGGTGTGCTTATATCACTATAGTATAATTACTATAATTCTTTAGGATAAATATTGAGGAATGGTATAGCTAGGTCATATGATGTTTCCATTCCTAGCCTTTAAGAAATCTCTGTACTGATTTACATAGTGGTTGTATCAATTTACAGTCCTACAAACAATGTAAAAATATTCCTTTTTCTCCCCATCCTGTCCAATATTGATTATTGTATTCTTGATAACTGTCATTTTGAATGGCGTGAGAGATGAAATCTCATTGTAATTGTTTTTGTATTTCCCTAATTTCCAATGATGTTGAACATTTTTTCATATATTTGTTGACCATTTGTATTTTTTAATAGGAGCGTCTTCTTAATTCATTGGCATTTATTAATTGGATTATTTGATATTTTTTGGTGTAAAGTTTTTTGATCTCTTTATATATTCTAGATATTTATCCCTGTCATAAAAGTATCTAGCAAAGATTTTCTGCCATTGATCACATCATTGATTATTTGCTTTGCTGTTTAGAATATTTTTAATTTGATGCCATCCCATTTATTAACTCTTGGCATTATCTCCTAAGCATTAGGGGTCCTAGTGGGAATTTTGTTGCCTATGCCTATATGCTGGACTGTTGACCCCATATTTTCTTCTAAAATTGTCATAGTTTTGGTCTGATTTCTAGGTGTTTGATACATTTTGAGTTTATTTTTGTATACTGGGAGAGATAAGGAGTTAATTTTATTCTTTTAGATATAGATAATTAGTTTTCCCAACACCATTTGATAAAATAATTGTCTTTTATCACTAGGTTTTTGGCAACTTTGTCAAGAATCAGATGACTGTAGATGTGTGGGTTTGTCTCTATGTCTTCTATTGATACGATTATTCTATGTGCGTGTTTGTATACCAATCCCATGGAGTTTTTGTTACTATAGCTCTGTGGTATAATTTCAAATCAGGTATTGTGATGACTCTGGCATTGCTATTTTGGCTTAGAATTGCTTTGGCTATTCTGGGTCTTTTATTCTTCCAAATGGATTTCATATTTTTTTTCTAATTCTCTGAAGAATGTCATCATTATTTTAAAGGTGATTGCATTGAATCTGTATATAGCTTTTGGTAGTTTGGCCACTTTAACAATATTAATTCTGCCTATCTATGAATATTGGAGGTCTCCATTTTCTGATTTCTTTTTTTTAAATTTCAAATTGATAGATTTTGGTTCTGATATAAATTATTTCCATAGAATGGAATATTTTATCCAATTCAGTATTTCAGTATTTTAGGGGCTTTGCCTTATGGTGTCTACTCTATAGGGATTAAACACAGCCCTAGGGCCTGGAAGTTGTCAAAATCTGTTGAGAATCTGGATCTGAGAAGACTCCCGAGAATTCTCCTTGTGGGTCAGGGAAGCCAATCCTCCACACACTATGCTGTCTATGAATACAACCTTACCAGGTTTAGTCCAGGTATGTTCACACTCATATGTTCAGATTACTAACCTTCTTATACTAGTCACATGAGCCGCCAGACTCAAAGAAAAAGCCAGTTGGACCCTTTTATTTTCACAACTTGAGTCTCCTTGGGTACAATTTTCTCTGAGTCTGTTTCACTCACATTTTGAAAGGTACACCCTAGACCTCATAGTAAGTACATGCCAGGACAGTATGACATTGCTTGCTATGAGCTCCTGGCTCTTGCAGCAGCAGCTTCAGCATGGCCACCTCAAGATGACTCCTGCCTCAGCTCTCTGCAGCCAATTGAGAAACAAAGAACTTTTCAAATACCAACTCACAAAGTAGCCTCTGGATTATCAAATTCAGGCTGCTTTGTTGATCACAGATTTTTCCATACCTAATTTGTCCATTTTGTTTCTATCTGAATTCTCCCTCCCTTCTGCAATGAATCAATGCTAATAGCGTTACAGCTTTCACAACTAGAATTGTTGCAATGTACTCTTTCTTCTTTGTTTAGTGTACCCAAATTTATGAGTCTCTAAGACATTCTGACTGTCCAATATTGAATATTAGTGAAATCCCTCTTTTAGTCAACTTCCTGAGAAGCAGTACTCTCACTGCTTGAATCCTGAGCCACATAGCAACTAGGAATGTAGCCCTCCTCTAATCCACCATCTTGAATCTTTATTATCCATTTTAAATAAAATTAAATAAAAATCATAAGAATTATGAAACATTGAGGAAAGAAAGTGAATACAAAAATTTCTAATTTTGTTTTTCAGTTCTTTATATATTCGGTATAACAAACTTTTGTCAGGTAATTGTTGTCTCCTCCTTTTTTCTGTTTGCTCAAGATGATTTTGGCTATTTGTTTTATTTTGTCTTTTTATTGTTCTATAAAAATTTTATTTTTCTTTGAAGAATATCATGGTCATTTGGTAAGGGTTCTTTTATTTGTAGAACATTTTATATGGAACATTTAACAACATTGATTTGTCTAATCTATGAATACAGGGTGTCTTTCTTTTCTCCTCCCTTTTTTTTGTATTCACTTTCTTTTGTCAGTGTTTCATAATTTTTATTACTTTCATTATAAAGATCTCTTATATCTTGTTAAGTTTGTTCCTAGGTTCTTTAAGGGGTTTTGTAGTTATATTATATATGGGTTTGCCTTTTTGATGGGTATATCAGATAACTCACATTGACATATAGCAATACTACCCATTTTTGTATGTTGATGTTTTTATCCTGCAACTTTGTTGAGTTCATTTATTCTGTCAGTTATTAATTATTTTGGTGGAGTTTTTGTCATTTTCTATATAAGCTCATGTCATGTGCAACAGTAATGTATTGACTACCTCCTTTTCAATTTAGTTGTCTTCATTTCTTTCTCTTGCCTGATTGCTCTCGTTATGACTTCTAGTATCATGTTGAATAAAAATGGTAGAAGTCGATATCCTTGTCTTATTCTAGATCTTACAGAGAAAGCTTACTTTTTTCATTCCCTCCATCTGTATAACATTTGCAATGGACTTGTTAAATTTACATACATTTCTTTTATACTAATTTGTTTTGAATTTTATCATGAAAGAATACTGAATTTAATTAATTTAATTTTGTCCATTCTATTGATGTAGTATATTATATTGTTTGTTTTTGCATATGTTGAACTATCTTTGCATATCTAATATGCAATGCCACTTGATTATGATAAATACATTTTTGAATATGCTCTTGAATTTTATTTGCTCTGATTTTAATTATGACCATAATTAAGTCAACACCAGAGGTAGTGGAGGTTAACATTTCAGGCCAAGGGAATATCATGTTCCAGGTGGTTGTTGTAATGGGAACCCTGGGATAGATTTTAGTACAGATGAGGCTGAAGGCAGAGGGAGGAATTGAGTTTTACAGGGCTTTCTTTTTGATGCCAAATTGCTCAGATTTTAACCTAAATCCAATAGGGAGACCTAACTTGTTCTTTTATGTGCAGAAGCATGCTATTTGTTTATATTGTTTGGAGGTAAATAATGACAGTTACATATTTGTATTTTAGAAAGATCTATGCATCTAGGTGTGAAGACAGAAAAGCAGAAAGTAGAGGAAATAAGAGTTGTATATTTCGCATCACAGTATACTCAAGCAAAATAAGAGTGTCTTAACTAGTGAAGAAAGAAAATACTTTGGTTTATGAAACACTTTAAAGCGAAATGGATGATAGATTGTTTAGATGAAGTACAAATGAAGAGTGGCATCTAGGATAATGCTTCAGTGTCTGCCTTGGGTGGTAGGACACTGAAGAACATTATTTGTGGTATAGAGGATAAGATGATGATGAATTTGGTTATACCTTGAGTGACCTACATAGCTTTCAAATGGAGATGCCCAGAAGATAGTTCTGTGTGATTTAGATGTATCACATAATCTCTTTTACCATTTCATGTACATTTTAATCTGACAGAATTTTTCTTTAATAATATCTTGAGATAATAATGGGTGTTTCATTATGATTCTTTGAATTAACACAGGCCAAGAATAATATATTACTTATAGATGATGCTCAGTAAGAATTTGCTTCTTGAAAAACAGATTCATTGATTGCAAATGATTGACCCTAAAACCTACAAAGTAATATTCACCCGAAAAGGATTCACAAAGATTTTATTTGAAAAGGGTAGAAGGCAGTAGTAGACTTATACTTATCAAAATCCTCTTCCCTAAATATTTCTACTATATACCCTAAATACTTGGCATCTTAAAAGATCGTTTTTCATGTATATTTTGAGAACAAATATCATGGCTTAGTTTATCCTCATTTTATCACAAGCCACTTTCATGGTACATAGTAGATATTCAACAAATATATATGCTGAATAACTGTATGAATCACAATCACTAAGTTATAGTTTATATACCAAATTAAGTTGCAAATGTCCATATTTAATAGCAGCTCCATGAAACAATAGATGGAGTTTATGTAATTTTGCTGTCCAGTAATCACAAAGAATTTTTGTTTGCTATTTTTATGATATATTTGTAGTTGGAGTCTGTGTCTTTATCTCTGAGCAATTCTGCTTCCATCTACTAGGGATGCCAGATGGAGGAGAGGCAGGGAGACCAAGAGATTAATGAAGCAACTCATCAAGTTGTTCGAAAGGCAAAAATATGTAAGAAAATCAAATCTGTTGAAATGACCTTTCCAAAGAGCAATGTTTAATATTGTATAAGTATAAAATTTCTGGAGACAAAGACAGAAACTAAGAAATAAGAAAGAGGGAAGGAATGAAGAAGGGGAAAGGGCAAAAGAAAGAAGGGACAGAGAACTAAAAACAAAAACTTCTGTAAGATAAAATTGTTAATGACTTTTAAGATGTCCATTTTGGAAGACAAGAGGTTTCACCTTCTCCCCAGTGTCTATGTTCAAACCTTGCTAACAAAGGGCATTGACTTTCTGATGACAAGGGTGAAACTTACTGCAAGGGGGAGTCCAGAGTCCATTAGCCAAAATGGTTCCCCAAGGATGTTCTTGGATGATGGGCTCAGACACCATGATATAAGTGTTCAAACTAGTCTTTTCAAAGAAAAACCTAAGCTGGCACAGTGGTTCATGCCTGTAATCCCAGGGACACTGGAGGCTGGAGGCAGGAAGATCGTGAATTCAAAGCCAGCCTCAGTGACTTAGTGAGGCCCTAAGCAACATCTCTCTCTAATAAAATATAAAAAAGAGTGGGGGATGTGGCTCAGTGGTTAAGTGTCCCTCAGTTCAATCCCTGGTACCAAAAAAGAAAAAAGAAAACCTCTACTTGTGAAAAAAAATACTTTGGTTTATGAAACATATTTTAAAATGAAATGGATGATAGATTATTGAGATGAAGTACAAATGAACAGTGGCATCCAGGTTAATGCTTCAGTGTCTGCCTTGGATGGTGGGGCACTGAAGAACATTATTGGTGAGATAGAGGATGAGATGATGATGAATTTGGTTATAGAAAAAAAGAATATTGCCTGTAATTTATAGGAGACAGGGAAAAGCAAAATCAGGTAAACCGAGACTTTCACTTCTCTGGAAAGCAACATAAGAAACTGAGGACAGAAAACTACGTACAACATTTTAGGATAGTTCCAGACCTCGATGAGTGAAATATAAAAGATTTAAAATCCCTCAGTGTTTTAATAAAAGAAGCTATATCATATAGCTCACTGTTACAAAATATATTACAGTTGAAATAAAGTTATTTTAAATGTTGATAACTAATACAATTTCATGACAAAGAAATGATGTAGATAATATTAAAAATAAAAAATATAATGGGAAAATATATCTTAAAAATAATAAAAGCATTGAATAAATTTATATGTAACTCACAAAAATCAATAAAATAATTATGTAATATTCATTAGTATTAGATAATTTCTCTTGTTAAAGAAAATTTTAGGATCTTAGACCTAAGAAATATAAATAATAATGTTTTAGCTTCTAGTTTTTTCAGCTCTCCTGCTCAGTTGATGTTCTCCCTGGGCCTAACTTTATTTTTCTTTACATCCCAAGTTCATTTGGGTTTTTTCTTTTCTTTTGGTTGTTTAAAAAAATATCAAATTTAATGGAATTCTGAGTTCAAATTTTTTGTTGAATTTAGCTTAACTAAAAGGTTATAAGACTTTTTAAATGCAAATAATTTTTAATTAGTAAGAGCCACAATAGGTAAGATCTATAAAGAAATATTGGTGGGGCGGGCAGCAAAGTTAGATTTAATCCTAGCTCTCTCTTGCTGGGTGCTTTAGAAACACTTACCTTCTTCTTCTTCTTTTTTCTTTTTTTTTTTCTGTGTAGGAATTGGAATTGTTGTTGCTTTTTGTTTGTTTGGTTTTTTGATGGTCTGTATTAATTCATGTACTTATTTGCTCAAAAGACATTCTAAAATTCTTACTATATGCCAATCACTATACTAATTATTAAAGATGGTATAGATCTTAAATTGCTATATACATAATATACATATATATGAAATACCTGTATATTTCAAACATATATTTTAAAGTATGTACATATGGGTGTGTGTATATATGTGTACATATGTGTGTATGTATATATGTATACATAAATATATGTGTGTGTGTGTGTGTGTGTGTGTATGTGTGTATGCAGCAAATTTGAAATGAAATTTTCTTATGATTGGTCAAAGAATATACCCCAATGCTCTCTATATTAGAGGTGAGGTTGGCTGTTTTATCTGTTCCCTGCATTTTTCAAAGATTTTGTATTAGGTGAACCAAGTGAAATGTTCTGAGCAAACAGCTTTAAGCAGATTTGATATATTCCATTTTACAACCAAGGTATACCAGGACTGTTAGGCTACCTCCTTTCTATGGTGCCTTCTTTAAGGGCCATAGCAACACTATAGGTCATGTGGAACAGACATTGAACATATAAAACAGTGGGGCCTTCCTCAGTCACACTGAATATGTAATATCAATGAGAAATGAACTATGTTGGGCTAAGATTTTAGTATTTGTTATCCTAGCCTGATTTTTTTAGGATGCTAAACTTAATAGGATTTTCCTGAAAGAATGGAGGAAGTGTTGATATAAAATATAGAGGTTACATCACTTTAAACATTCCCTGACTTCTAGAAACAATGCTTGTCAAAGTATTGCATGTTATACAAATATAAACATTCAGTTCTTGCCTGGTTAGTGCTTCCCTCTAGTAATGATAAGATGAAAGAAGGCTGTACAGCTCTTAAATCCATTGGTCATGAACTCTTCCTTTCTCTTTAAGAGATTTCCAGTTTTATTCTGTGCAGGCCTATTTATTGTGAAGATGCTGAGGTTTCAACTTCAGTACTCATTATTTTATGGGGTCTACACCAAGTCTTCCACCTAACTTTATATTTTAAATTTTGTATTGTTTTTAAAAGATCCTCGCAACTGAACAAGCTTCAGGCCCCACAAAAAAACTTGATCCAGCCCTCATTATTCTTTCATATCACTGCATTTTATCTGGCACTTTATCTTGTTTCTCTATTTCTCTCAGTTATGTACCTTAGTCTCCAAAAGTAAACTATGAGCCAATCATGGCGGCATACTCATGAAATGCCAGTGAGAGCAAAGGCTGAGTCAGGGGGATCACAAGCTTGCAGCCCGACTGAGCAACTTAGCTACCCTTATCTCAAAATAAAAAAAATAAAATAAAAATGGACTGGCAATGTAGATTAGTGGTAAAGTACCCCTGGGTTCAATTCCCATTACTATGAGTAAACAAAACAAAACAAACTAAAAAAAAAAAAAAAAAAAAAAACAACTTAACTATGAAATGCCTCTCCTTGTGGCATGGGAAATGATCATGGATATTTTTCCACTTTAGATTATTAGGCCCAAGAGTTGAATCCTTTGTTTTAACTCTTGTTTTTATTAGCTTCAGTCATTATTATTAGCTCTTATTTGCATATGCAAACTAAACCTGAATATTCATGAAAACACGTGCACACCTATAGAGAGACAAGCACACCTAGAGGCACATTTTATGTTTTAGCTTTTGTTTTTCTGATAGTAAGATGACATTTTAATAGAGACTTTTACCGTGTATCAGATGAAGAAGGCTGTTTCCTACAAACCTGCACATTCTGGTACACAGGCCATCCATTTTCATGAGGCATGGTTCAAAAGCTGTACATTGTATTTTAGGAAAATAAGCTAAACTATTTATGCCTGTGCTGATGGATTTTTTTAAAGCTAGAACTGTTTCTTCAATATAAGAAAACCAATGTTATCTGTATGCTTACCAGGTAGACTGCCTCTTTCCAAAGTATTTTACTGTGTGTCATGAGAGTTGTAGAATGGGAGGGATCTTGAGTGCCCTGTTGGACTAGGAGGATGGCAGCAGGAGGGGAGAAATCAGGCCAGGAAGAGTCTGGCTAAAAATTATGCATGCAGGTAGTCTGTTGGAACTCTTTCTAAAGCAATGATAAAGTACTTCATTCTTTATTTAACTCTCATAATCACTCTTTTTCTTTATCTAAAGAACCACACTTTTAGAAGTAAAACTCTATAAAAAAAAGTCAGCTTTCAAGTTTTTTTTTCTCCCTTCTAAACGTAGGGGAAAAAAAAAGAGAGTAGGAGGTTTTTGAAATTACTATAAATGGGGCTTTTAATCTAAAGATTGATTCCTTACTAGTTGAGGAACAGTCGAGAGAGTTATTCAAAGAATAACGCAGGAGGAAGTTTCTTTCTTGAAATTCTAGTGGCACTGAATGTTTATGTCTCAGTTTCATCAACCTGTAAAAGATATTCATCAATTTTTGCCTCTACACAAAACATGAAATTTTAATAAATTCAATTAAAGATTTAAAGGGTAATCGTTTGTTCTTGAAACCACTTCAAGGGCTAAATATCATACACAGAAAATTTTAAATATCTCTTTTCCTTGACTTGTCAAGAACTGGGGATAATAAAATCAACAAAATACAGTGAATAAACAGTCAAATAGGTAAAGAAAAGTATAATACAATTGCCGTAATGTATGTAGTAAGTAATCTCATGGGAATATGCACAGAAGCATCATGAGGAAATACTCAGAGAGTACAACCTATGAACTCCAGGAGATCAGTAGGAAGTTCTCCAAGCAAAAAGGGAATGAGGGCACATGAGAAAGGAATCTGAGAACTGTGAAGAGTCTGATAGTAGAATATAGAGTTTGAGAGTTTTGAAGGGAAAAATTAAAAAAAACTAGAAAGGTAGGAAGTGGCAAGATCATAAGAGTTTCTTTTCTGGTAAGTGAATAGGGTATTGACTTTAACCTACGGCCGTGGGGATATTATCAAAGAGTAGATTTGTATTCTAGAAGGATATGCAGAAGAGATTTGAGGAAAAATAATAATAGCTAAACTAGATTTTGTTACTGGATATTCAGAGTAGAAGAGTTTGGAGAATGATACAATAAGAGGATGGATAATATATGATTATCTAAGGAATGAAACACCGAGGTTAGAGATTATGCACATAAATCAGGTTCTGAAAAGAAAAATCCTGAATTTATTTTGTAGTATACTGAATTTGAGTGTCATGTGGGACATGCAAGTGAACATGTGTTGTGGATTGTAACAAATGTATCCAGAGCTCAAGGGATGCTGTTAGGACTTGCTACTTACTATACATGTGATATCAAAATCTGAAGCCCTGGGTACCATGAATCTGAAAACATGTACAGATTTAAAAGTAGGCTGTATGGGGAAGAATGATGGAGTTGTCATTTTAGGCTGCCATAGCAGAAATGCTACAGTTCTGAAGACTGAAAAGCCCCATCAAGGTGCTGGCAGATTTGGTGTCTGGTGAGGGTCTGCTTCCTTGTTCATAGATGGTTATCTCCTTGCTGTGTCCTCACATGACAGAAGGCATGATGGAAGTACCTGGGGCTTCTTTTATAAAGCTAGAAATCTCATTCATGAGGTCTCCTCTTTCTGACCTTATCACCTCCCAAAGATCTCATCTCTAAATACTATCACATTTGGAATTAGATTTTTTACATATGAATTTTGTGGGCATACAAAAATTCATTCTACAAACATAACACTAAGATTTAAGGAAAAGAATAACAGGGGCCAAAAAATGTCAGAAGGGCAAGGAAAAATAAAAAGAGCAGCATGTGATATCATGGAAATTAAGGTGGGAAATGTATCTAAGAGAGGAAAATTAATAAGATCAAATACATCTCAGAATTCTGGATAAAGAAGAGCAAGTAGGAGGTTATTAGTTGTTTTGTTGAAGGTGTTTTTACTGCTGTGCCATAAGATAGAATGGCAGTCTGACTTAACAGGTTCTACAGGTAAAACATAAGATAGAATGTTTGTATACCTGAGATTGGAGTGACCTGAGAAACTGTGCATTTAGCTGAGAAGAAATCAGTCAAGATAACAAATGAGATAGAAAACTACACAAAAGAGGGAATGATTCAAGAATTTCAATATGTGCATTTATGGTGGAAATGGAAAAAAATAATAGTTTTGTTCCTGTTCTTTTGTGATATAGGTGCTAAGAAAAATCTCATTTAGTTACTAACTAAATCACATCCAAGAGAGAAAGCAGTACATTTTCTTTGAGGATCACCTTGCTGTATAGGACACTGCCTGAAAGGAACATTAATAAACGTTGTTAAAACATTTCCTGAACATAAGGATTTTATAACTTAACTGTGGTGATTAAGCAGATAGATGTGTAGAATGAAAATAAGGTAAGGTGAGCACCACAGGCTGTACACTCAGCATTAAAACTGACCCTAAATTTAATGTACCTTTAGATTAACAGTGTCTGATACATTTCCTTCCAGTCTTCCCTACAGTAGAGAAAAATCACAGCTAAGAAAATGATTAATAATAATAGCAAACATATATCTAGTACACATTATTGCCCTAGCACTGCTATGAGTGCATTATGATTCACTAACTTCTAAAAATTTGTGATTAATATTTTTATACCCATTTGGCAGATGATAAAGATGTAAGTCTACTGTATGAGCTTCCGAAAAATCTTTCACATATGAAATGTAAGTTTTATTGAGATGAATGAAATTTATTACAATTCTTATACTTGCATTCAACTGAGAAAATTAAAGGTACCAAGAGCTTATGGCCAAGTGGCTTTCTAAAGCCAAAGGAAGCCCCAAATACTATTTATACTGTTTCTACTGACATATACATACTATGATAAAGTTTAGTTTATAGATTAGGCAGAATAAGAGCTTGACGATAATAATTAATAACGAAATAGTAAAATTATAAGAATATATGGTAATAAAATTTATTTGAATGGTATGTCTTTCAAAATAATTTATTATAGGGATACAGATGTAGCTCAGTGTTTGCCTAGTATGTGTGAGGCCCTGGGTATAATCCCCAGTAACTTGTAATGATAATAACAATAACAGCAAAATAATAATTTATTATACTTAAAGGCAACAATTTACAGCTTTTCTTTGACATAAATGAATTGACACCATCACCACTTGCATATTCTAAGGCCACTTCTAAGTAAAGCAAGGGTTATATGAACACAAACATTGCTGTACTGAAATTCCATGTAAATCTCTGTGATAACTGAGATAGCTACTAGGTAACTAATGGATGAGTAGTAAATATATCATAGACACACTGAAAAAGGGATGATTCACACACATGGAAGGATATAGCAGGTAGGTATAAGATTTTATTATGCTACTCAGAATGGCATGCAATTTAAAACTTATATGAGTTTTTTGTTACTGGAATTTTACATTCAATATTTTGGACTGCAGTTGATCCTGAATGGCTAAAACCCCAGAAAGTAAAATTGTAGACAGCAGAAGCTCAGAAAAGAAAATGCCACAGAATGATCATCTCTTGGACTGTAATCACCAGAAGTTTGTTACTGCCACTATTGAACTCAACATCATAGTAAATGATTCAATTGTTCTTAGTCTTGGTGTTGCTCCTTTACAATTAAAAGTGCTATCAGCAACAGATGACTGATTCTGTATGCCAGAAATTTGGGTGAAAATTATTTGATTCCTCTAAACATTTTTAGGCTATGGATCATTGGTCTAAACATGACTTGGCCAAAGAATATTATCTCCAAAGAGGACATTCAAATGATTTGAAAAATAAAATATAGCAAAAGAAAAAGAATCTGAAAAACTCCACTTACATATTTTTTTTTCTGATCCTAACGCCTCTCACTACCCCTAAGAGGCATTTCAATCTTAGCATAAATATTCTTTTCACAAACATAAAAACCATACATCTATCTTCCTAATGGAAATAATTCAAAGTCTCATTAGTTACTACATCCAACTGGAACCTAATATCACTGAGTGATATATATCAGTATTTAATTCAGTTACAAATTTACACTAATATCATATCATATAGATAAGAAATGGAAACTGGAGAGGAAGGAAAAAGATATTAGCACAATTATACAAACAGGAGATGTTGCAAGATAGCAGAATAGAGCAGGTCACTTTCCTGGCTGCTCCATGGTGTGAAACCAAGAAAGCAATCAGGCAACTTCTCAGCAAGGTGAGTGCATAAAAAATAAAGAGGGGGTTATTTGAATTTAATGCTGGGCCATCAAATTATATCAGGAATTCAGGAGGTTGGATATAATACAATAAGAAGAAATCTTCAGCACCACAATCATTGCTGCAGCTGGAGGCACCAGCCAGAGCAGTCCCTCCATGAATACAGTGGAGAGATAAGAAAATTAAATGAACCTGAATTTTTATGGGGTACGAGGTGTGTCTAGGTACAGAGAGCTTAGATATGAATAACACTGATCAAGTAAACTGAAAGGCACACTGCACAATAGCCTTGTATGAGAATGAGACTGTGGGGTGCAAAGGTCCAAAGAAGAAACCATTTTTCAGCTGCAGCATATGAACCAGCAGCTGAGGGAACTGAGTCCTGGCAAACCCAAGTGTGGCCTGAAATGAAGACCAGACAAACCCACACTGCAAAACATAGAATGTGCCTAAGTGTACAGGAGAAAATCAAACATGAGGAGAGGTTTACATAGGGGGCAATTGTTCATGGCAACCCACCTGTCTGTCCCCCTTCCCCTGCAATCTGGCTGCCTGCAGGACCAGTTGAGAGAGATGTATCTGACCAGGAATTAAAAAGGACAGGGGTAGGGGCTGGGGATGTGGCTCAAGCGGTAGTGCGCTCGTCTGGCATGCGTGCGGCCCGGGTTCGATCCTCAGCACCACATACCAACAAAGATGTTGTGTCCGCCGAGAACTAAAAAATAAATTAAAAAAAAAAAAAAAAAGGACAGGGGTAGAAAACACTGAGTTCGGAGACTACACCATGATCAAATGGGGTTCACAGAGGGATGCTTCGTTCAACATACAGAAATCAATAAATGTAATTCAAATCACATCAATAGACTTAAAGAAAAGAATCATAATTATCTCAATAGATGCAGAAAAAGCATTTGACAAAATACAGCATCAATTCATGTTCAAAACACTAGAAAAATTAGGGATATAGAAACATACCTCAACATTGTAAAAGCTATATATACTAAACCCAAAGTCAACATCATTCTCAATGGAGAAAAATTGAAAGCATTCCCTCAAAAAAATGGAATAAGACAAGGATGCTCTCTTTCATCAATGACATCCTTGATACTCTAGCCAGAGCAATTAGACAGAAGAAAGAAAGTAAAGGAATATGGATAGGAAAAGAAGAGCTCAAACTGTCCCTATTTGCTAATGACATGATTCTATATTTAGAAGACCCCAAAGTTCCAATAAAATATTTCAGAACTCATAAAAGACTTCAGCAAAGTAGCAGGGTATAGAATTTACACTCACAAATCAATTTCATTCCTATACATCAGTGATGAATCAACTGAAAGAGAAATTAGGAAAACTATCCCATTCACAATAGCCTCAAAAAGGAAGTAAAATATTTGAGAACCAATATAACAAAAGAGATGAAAGATCTCTACAATGAATATTACAGAACATTATAGAAAAAATTAAAGAAGACCTTAGAAGATGGAAAGAGCTCCCATCTTCTTGAACAGGCAGAATTAATATTGTCAAAGTGGCCATACTACCAAAAGCACTATACATATTTAATAAAATCCCTATTAAAACTCCAATGATGTTCTTCATAGACATAGAAGAAGCAGGCATAAAATTCATTTGGAAATATAAGAGACTTAGAAAAGTCAAAGCAATCCTCGGTAATAAAATTAAAGCAGGAGGTTTCACAAAACAACATCTTAAATTATGATACAGAGTTATACTATCAAAAATTGCATGGTATTGGCACCAAAACAGACATGTAGATCAATGATACAGAAAGAAGGCACAGAGAAAAAACCCACACAAATATAATCATTTCATACTAGTCAAAGGCTCTACAAACAAACATTGCAGAAAAGATAGCCTCTTCAACAAATGGTGCTGGGAAAACTGGAAATCCATCTATAATGAAATAAAATTAGACCTCTATCTCTCACTATACACAAAGCTTAACTCAAAGTGAATCAAGGACCTAAGCATTAGACCAGAGACCCTGTGTTTACTAGAAGAAAAAGTAGGCCCAACTCTCCATCATGTTGGCTTAGGAACCAAATTCCTCAATAAGACACCTAAAGCACAAGAAGTAAAACTCAAGAATCAATAAATGGTATGGTATCAAATTTAAAAAGCTTTTTTAGAGCAAGGGAAACAATCAAGAATCTAAAGAGAGAGCCTACAGAATGGGAGAAAATCTTTGCCACCTGTACCTCAGTAGAGCATTAATCTCCAGGATATACAAAGAACTCTAGTTTAGTCCACTTTGTTGTTGTTGTTGTTGTTGTTGTTGTTGCTGTGACTAAAAGATCAGAACAACTGTAGGGGAGGGAACGTTTATTTGGGGGCTCATGGTTTCACAGGTTTTAGTCCATAGAAGGTCAGCTCCAT
The DNA here is from genome assembly GCF_052094955.1 of Ictidomys tridecemlineatus. Classification (NCBI taxonomy): domain Eukaryota; kingdom Metazoa; phylum Chordata; class Mammalia; order Rodentia; family Sciuridae; genus Ictidomys; species Ictidomys tridecemlineatus. The sequence goes on from NC_135487.1 coordinate 58,440,628, forward strand.
TCCTTGGGGCTCAAGGTGAGGCAGAACATCATGGTGGAAGAGTGTGGCAGAGGGAAGCATTTCACTTGAAGATCAGAAAGAGGAGAGAGAGAGAGAGAGAGTCTCCACTCTCAAGACACAAAATATATACCCTATAGCCAGGCCCTAATTTCCATCTCCAGCCACACCCTACCTCTTCAGTTACCACTCTGTTAATCCCTATAAGGGGATTAATTTACTAATTGGGTTAAGGTTTTTACAACCCAATCCTTTATCTTCTGAACCTTCTTGCATTGTCTCACACATGAGCTTTTGGGGAATACCCCACATCCAAAAACTTATACACAAAAAGTAACCCAATCAATATCTGGTCAAAGGTACTAAACAGATACTTCACAGAAGAAGAAATATGATCAGTTAGCAAATATATAAAAAATTTTCAACATCTCTAGCAATTAGAGAAATGTAAATTAAAACTACACTGAGATTACATCTCACTGAAATCAGAACATCAATTATCAAGAATACAAGTAACAATGAATGTTGGTAAGAATGTGGGGGGAAAGGTACACTCATACATTGCTGGTTTGCCTGCAAATTGGTACAATCCCTATGGAAAGCAGTATGAAGATTCCTCAGAAGACTTGGAATGGGACCACCATTTGAGCCAGTTATCCCACTCTTCTGTTTATACCCAAAGGACTTAAAATCAGCATACTATAGGGACACAGACACATCAATGTTTATAGCAGCTCAATTCATAATAGATAAGATATGGAACCAGCCTCCGTGCCCTTCAACAGATAAATGGCTAAAGAAATATGGTACATATACATAATGGAATATTAGTCAGTCATAAAAAAGAATGAAATTATGGCATTTGTTGGTGAATGGATGGAACTGGAGACTATCATGCTAAATCAAGTAAGATACCTCCCCCCAAAACGCCAAATGTTCTCTCTGATACGTGTATGACAATTCATAATAGGCAACAAGGAGGGGAAGACGGCTGGTTCATGGAATTGGGCAGGGTGGAGTTGGGGGGAAGTTAAGGGGGATGGAAATAGGAAAAAACAGTAGAATAAACCAGAAATAGCTTTTCTATTTACATATATGCATACATGGCCAGTGTAACTCTACATCATGTACAACCACCAAAAAAAATGGGAAGTTATACTCCATATATATATGACAGGTCAAAATATATTCTACTTTCATGCATACATAAAAAGAACAAATAAAAAGAATTATACAAACATATTTATGATACAACGTGAAGGCTAAATAAATGACACTGTAATCTTTATTTCTATGTATATTAACAAGGCCTTAGTTAAAATATGTAACTTCTTCCTCTACCACCCACTACTCATCGTCATCAGCCAAAACTTCACTAGGATCATAAATTTTACCTTGTAATGTTTACTCAAATAATCATTCCTGAAAAACACTAGCTCTTTCTTGTACAGTGCTACACACACTTTCCTATTAACTTAAATCCTAGACCTGGAAGTATGAGAAGATATTTCAGAAATGGCTGGAGCTCTCTATCTCTACTACTCCGTGTTCCTATTGCATCTCGACGATTTTACTTCCTTGATAGTCAGAAATATATTGGGAAAAAAAAGCCTGAAAATTCTCAGATTAAAGTATGGGCAGGAATTTAGAGTTTATGAAACATGAGGCAAATTGAGATTATACTATAGAAAGAATCTCCTAAGAAGTTGTGGTGTTGCTGCCATAAAGAGATAGTAGCTGCTGCTTCTGGAATGTTGATGTTACACTGGCAGTAAATAATTCATCAACTATCCCTCTCTAAGCAATACTTCTTCAAAACTGAGAGTTCTGAGCAAGAATAAATACTCAGGCAAGTGTCCTAACATTAGCTGACAGAATAGGAAATATTTCAGCCCTTTAGTCTCTATTGTGGAAGATGAATGTCTTTCTTCCTTAAAAGTCTGCAAAGCTTACCAATACTTTTCCTTTTCAAATAGAGAAATCCTACTTGCCTAAAATAAGGAGAAAAGAAAGTTGAATCCCTTCCTACTCCACTGTTGCATCCTGGGTCAAACTCAAGATTCATACCAGCATAAAAATAGGATCTGTCTTTCACCATATTTTTGTGATGCCATTTGTACTATCTAGAATTATGCTAAGTCACCTTGTACATATTTATCCATTATATTAGTTATAATAAAGAAATTGGCATAAATATGTATATTTGGATATCAAAGATGGTGAATATATTAGCCTAGTTTATTTTATATATGAGAGTTAGAGTTATGAGTGGAGCCAAAGACAAGACCCCAGTTAAAAGTTGTGTGTCAGGGACCCAGAGACAGGACTAGGTAGAGGAACAGGGGGGAAAAATTAGTGAACTGGACAACAGACATACATGTACACTAAATCTGAAAAGAAATAACCCAAAGTGTTAACAGTGGTTATCCAAGAACCATATAATTTTCATTGCTATTACTACCAGTTTAACATTTTAATATTTTTCTACTTTTTTAATATATTATTTTAATGGTTGAAATGCAAAATTTTAAAGATCATAGTGGCTCAGAAGTGGGTACAGAATATATCTGATTGAAAACTTTAGTCAAAATATATTTCTTTCAAAATTTTTCAGGGGACATTGCTGAAATATACCAGCTGAAAAAAGTGAAATACCAGAGTCATAGAGGAAGGCAGATAATTATATTGATTTCGAGAACCATTGGTGATATATTTGGATAAAATATAGGTGACAAGGAGTACTAGTAGAAAGCTTATTCAAAGAGATAATAACAGAAAACTTCCCAAACCCAGAGAATGATAAAAATATTCAGGAATATGAAAGTCAGAGTTTAAGTCAGATGAAATTCAACCAAATCTAACTCAATACATAATCAAGCTCTCATAGGTGAAAGATAAAGGTAAAATTACCAAGGCTGCAAGAGAAACAAATAATTCACAGGGTGTCCAAATTTGCTTTACAGTGGACTTCTCAGAATCCTGAAAAGCCAGAATAGAGTGGCATGAGATTTTTCTCAATAGTGAATTTTTTTTAAAAAGTAAAGAAGAGCTATAAACTAAGAATGTTGTACCTTGCAAAACTATCTTTCAGAAATGGAGAGATAAAGCTACTCCCTGAGAAAAACTGAAGGAATATGTCTCCACCAGACCTATCCTATGCCAGGCCCAGCGGCAAATGCCTGTAATCCCAGTGGCTCAGGTGGCTGAGGAAGAAGGATCTTGAGTTCAAAGCCACCCTCAGCATAAGCAAGGCTCTAAGCAATGCAGTAAAACTCTGTCTCTAACCAAAATACAAAATAGGGCTGAAGATGTGCCTCAGTAGTCAAGTGCCCCTGATTTCAATCCCTGGTACCAAAAAAACAAAACAAAACAAAACAAAAAAAGAAACAAGAAAAGAAACAAGAAAAGAAATGCTAAAGGGGATTCTTGAAACTGAAATAAAGAAATGCTAGTGAGTATGAAGAAGACACTGGAAGCTATGAAACTTGTGGTAAGAGTAAATACATGGACAAATTCTCACACGCAATGCACAATATTATTATTATGAAGAATTGAATAAAAAAATCATTAAAAATTAATATTATTCTAAAATGTTAAGAGACAGGTAATGTAGACAGATATACAATGAGATATCAAAAATTCAAGATGTGGCCTGTAATACCAGCAATGTAGAAGACTAAGGCAGGATGTTTTTGGGGGGGAATCAAAATATGACAAGCAATGGGATAAAAATATAAATTTTTAAATTTTTTTGGTACTGATTATTGAACCCAGGGGTGATTTACCACTGAGCTACATCTAAAACCCTTTTTGTCTTTTATTTTGGAAAAGGTTCTCACTAGGTCTCCCAGGCTCACCTGATCCTCCTGTCTCAACCTACCTAGTCACTGGGACTAGAGGCATATGCCAACTGTGCCTGAAACACAAGTCTGAATTTTTTAAGTATTTTTCTCCTTTATTGTTTTGTTTCTTTTCTTTCCCATCTTTAATATCAATAATAAGTTGGTATCATATTAGAATAATTTTTGATAGACAAAAAATATTTTCATAAAACTAATTATGAACACTTGGCACAATTTATAACAGACAGCTTTAACATAATAAAAGCAAGGATTTAAAACACACTATGAGAGCAAATCAGTTAACCACAAAAGATGACTCTAAAAGAAGGATACAAAGGCCTGCATCTTCAAAATGTTAAACAAAATAAGCAAACTTCTTGCTAGACTAAGTAAAAAAAAAATGATTGAGGACTGATATAAATAAAATCAGAGATGAAAAAATAATAACTAATGACATAGGAATACAAAATGATCAATAGAGATTATTGTGAATAAATATATGCCAACAAATTTTATAACTTAGAGGAAATGGACAAATACCTAAACACATATACTTTACCAAACATTATATCATAAAGAAATACAAAACCTGAGCAGACTGATAGGTAACATAATTAAATCAGCAGGAAACAGTCTCCATCAATAAAAAATCCAGGGTCAGATGTCTTTACTGTGCAAGCCTATCAAAGATTTAAAAACCTAGGACAAGTTCATCTTAAATTCTCCCAAATATTTGGGCAGGAAGGAATTCACCCAAACTCTTTCTGTGAGACCACCATTATTCTTATACCAAAACCAGAAAAAACACACACAAAAAAATACACTCACACCCATGAAATAAACCTACAGGCCAATATCCTTGAAGAACATAACAAAATATATTCAACAAAATCCAAGAGTATGTTAAAAGATTATTCATCACAGAAAAGAAAACAAGTGTGTGAGGAGAGAACCCATAGAAGGAGAGAAAATCTTTGCCAGCTACTCTTCCAGTAGAAAGCTGATATCCAGAAATACATAGAAGTCAAAAAACTTAACACCAAAATAAATAAATAAATAAATAACACAATCAATAATTTGGCAAATGAACTAAACAGACATTTCTCAAAAGAAGAAATGTAAATGGCCAACAAATATATTTTAAAAGTTCAATATTTTTAGCAACCAAAGAAATGAAAATCAAAGCTACACTGAGATTTCATCTCACTCCATTTAAATTCGTAATCATCAAAACTATAAATAATACCAAAGGCTGATGAGGATGTGAAGACAAATGTACACTTATGCATTGTTGGTTGGACTGAAACTTAGTACAATCACTTTGGAAAGCAGTATGCAGGTTTTTCATAAAGACTAGAAATGGAATGACCATATGATGCACTTACCCCACTCACAGTATTTTTAAAAATTTTTATTCTGCTTTGTTATATATGATAGCAGAATGCATTACAATTCTTATTAAACATATAGAGCACAATTTTTCATTTCTCTGCTTGTACACAAAGTATATTCACACCATTTGTGTCTTCTTCACACATGTACTTAGTGTAGTGATGTCCATCTCATTCCACCATCTTTTTTTTTTTTTACCCAATTGCCCCATCCCTTTCCTCCCTCCCCTTTGCCCTATCTAGAGTTTGCCTAATCTTTCCATGCTCCCCCTCCCAACCCTAATATGAATCAGCCTCCTTATAACAGAGAAAACATTCGGGATTTTTTTTTTTTTTTGAGGATTAGCTAACTTCACTTAGAGTCATATTCTCCAACTCCATCAATTTACCTGCAAAGGCCATGATTTTGTTCTCTTTTATTGCTGAGTAATATTCCACAGTGTATATATACCATATTTTCCTTATCCATTCATCTACTGAAGGGCATCTAGGTTGGTTCCACAGTTCAGCACTATTGTGAATTGTGCTGCTATAAACATTGATGTGGCTGTGTCCCTATGGTATGCTGTTTTTCCAAGTACTTTGGGTATAGACTGAGGAGAAGGATAGCTGGGTCAAATGGTGGTTCCATTCCCAATTTTCCAAGAAATCTCTATATTGCTTTCCATATTGGCTGCACCAGTTTGCAGTCCCACCAGCAGTGTATGAGTGTGCTTTTTCCCCACACCCTCACCAACACTTACTGTTGTTTATATTCTTAATAGCTGTCATTCTGATTGAAGTGAGATAAAATCTTAGAGTAGTTTTGATTTTTGTTTCTCTAATTGCTAGAGATGTTGAAAATTTTTTCATATATTTGTTGATTGATTGATTGTATATCATTTTCTGAGAAGTATCTGTTCATGTCCTTGGCCCATTTATTGATTTTTTTTTTTTTAGTTTAGCATTCAGTGTTCTTTATATACCCTAGAGATTAGTGCTCTATCTGATGTGTGTGTGGTAAAAATTTGCTCACAATCTATAGGTTCTCTATTTACTTCACTGATTGTTTCTTTTGCTGAGAAGAAGCTTTTTAGTTTAAATCCATCCTATTTATTGATTCTTGATTTTAATTCTTGCCCTATAGGAGTCTTATTAAGGAAGTAGGGTCCTAATCTGATATGATGGAGATTGGGGCCTACTTTTTCTTTTATTGGACGTAGAGTCTCTGGTATAATTCCTACGTCCTTTATCCACTTTGAGTTGAGTTTTGTGGATGGTGAGAGATAGGGGTTTAATTTCATTTTGTTGCATATGGATTTCCAGTTTTCCTAACACCATTTGTTGAATATGCTCTTTTTCCAATGTATGTTGGAACCTTTGTATAATATAAGATAAATGTAATTATGTTGGTTAGTCTCTGTGTCCTCTATTCTGCACCACGGATCAACCTGTATACTTAGGTGCCAACATTATGCTGTTTTTGTTACTATTGTTCTGTAGTATAGTTTAAGGTCTGGTATAGTAATGCCACCTGCTTCACTCTTCTTGCTAAGGATTGCTTTTGCTATTCTGGGTCTCTTATTTTTCCAGATGAATTTCATGACTGCTTTTTCTATTTCTATGTGGAATGTCATTGGGATTTTTATGGAATTGCATTACATCTGTATAGTGCTTTTGGTAATATGGTCTTTTTGAAATATTTGTTCTTCCTATCCAAGAACAAGTGGGATCTTTCCATCTTCTAAGGACTTCTTTAATTTCTTTCTTTAGTGTTCTGTAGTTTTATTGTTAGAGGCCTCTCCAAGTTTTTTTTATGTTATTGTAAATGGGGTAGTTTTCCTCATTTTTCTCTCAGAGGATTTGTCACTGATATACAGAAATGCTTTTGATTTATGGGTGTTGATTTTATATCCTGCTACTTTGCTTAATTCATTTACTATTTCTAAAAGTTTTCTGGTGGAATTTTTTGAGTATTCCAAGTATAGAATCATATCATTGGCAAATAGTGCTAATTTGAGTTCTTATTATCCATCTGTATCCCTTTAATTTCTGTCTAATTGCTCTAGCCAATATTTCATGAAGTACATTAAATGGAAGTGGTTGAAAGAGGGCATCCCCATCTTGTTCCATCATTCTCCATTTAGAATGATATTGGCCTGGGGCTTGACATAGGTAGGTTTTACAATGTTGAGATATATTCCTGTTATCCCCCATTTTTTCAATTGTTTTGAATGTGAAGACGTGCTGTATTTTGTTGAATCTCATTCTGTGGCTATTGAGAAGTTCATGCTGTTCTTATCTTTAAGTCTATTGATGTGATGAATTACATTTTTGGTTTCTATATGTTGAGCAATCTTGCATCCCTGGGATGAATACCAATTGATCATGGTGCACTATCTTTTTGATATGTTTTTGTATTTGATTTCCCAGAATTTTATTAAGAATTTTTGCATCTATGTTCATTAGAAATATTAGTCTGAACTTTTCTTTCTTTGATATGTCTTTTGTTTTGGAATCAGGGTGATATTGGCCTCATATGAGTTTGGAAGTGCTCCCTCTTTTTTCTATTTCCTAAAGTAAATTGAAGTGTATTAGTATTAGTTCTTCTTCAAAGGTCTTGTAGAACTCAGCTGTGTATTCATCTGGTCCCTGGCTTTTCTTGGTTGGTAGGCTTCTGATGGCATCTTCTATTTCATGGCTTGAAATTGTACTGTTTAAGTTGTGTATATCATCCTGATTCAGTTTGGGCAAATAATGACTCTAGAAATTTGTCAGTGCCTTTGACATTTTCTATTTTATTTGAGTACAAGTTTTCAAAATAATTTCTAATTATCTTCTATATTTCTGTAGTGTATGTTGTGATATTTCCTTTTTCATCACGTATGTTAGTAATATGAGTTTTCTCTTTCCTTTTTTTCATTAGAATGACTAAGAGTCTCTCAATTTTATTTATTTTTTTTTCAAAGAACCAACTTATTGTTTTGTCAATTTTTTCAATTGTTTCTTTTTGTGTCCATTTCATTGGTTTCAACTCTGATTTTAATTATTTTCTGTCTTCTATTGCTGTTGGTGTTAATTTCTTCTTATTTTTCTAAGGGCTTTGAGATGTAATGTTAGGTCATTTATTTGTTGACTTTTTCTTTTTTTAAGGAATGAACTCCATGCAATGAACTTCCTCTTAGTACTGCCTTCATAGTGGCCCAGCGATTTTGATACATTGTATCTTTGTTCTCATTCACTCTCAGTATTTTTAATCTTCTCTTTGATGTCTTTTGCAACCCATTGTTCATTCAGTAGCATAATATTTAGTCTTCAGTTTTTGGAGTACATCTTATTTTTTAATTTTTTCATTGATTTCTAATTTCATTCCATTATGATCTGATAGAATGCAAGGTAGTACTCTACTTTTTAATATTTGTTAATAGTTGCTTTGTGGCATAATATATGCTCTATTTTAGAGAAGGATCCATGTGCTGCTGAGAATAAAGTGTATTCATTCCTTGAAGGATGGAATATTCTATGTAAGTCTGTTATGTATTGTATTATTGAGTCTTACAGTTTCTTTGTTCAGCTTTGGGTTTGGACGATCTCTCCAGTGGTGAAAGAGGTGTGTTAATGTTACCAGAATTATTATGTTGTAGGCTATTTGACTCTTGAACCAGACAAGATTTTGTTTGATGAACATAGACACTCCATTGTTTGGGGCATATAAATTTATTGTTGTTATGTCTTGTTGATGAATTGTTCCCTTAAGCAGTAAGAAATTTACTTCTTTATACCTTTTGACTAACTTTGGCTTGAAGTCTACTTTGTTTGATATGAGGATGAAGACCCCTGCTTGTTTCCACAGCCCATGAGAGTGGTATAAATTTCCCCAACCTTTCACCTTCAGTCTGTGGATGTGTTTTCCTATGAGGTAAGTCTATTGGAGGGAGCATATCATTGAGTCTCTTTTTTAAAAAAATTCTATCTGCCAGTCTATGTTTCTAGATTGGTGAGTTTAGGCCATTAACCTTCAGGTTTATTATTGAGACATGATTTGTATTCCCAGTCATTTTTGGGTTTTTTGGGTTTTGTTTTTTTTTTTTTTGGTATTTAACTTGACTTGGTTTCTCCTTTGATTATTTTTTTTCTTTTGTGTAATGCTTCCCTTTGCTTATTTTCATTGTTTTTTAATTCCTCTTCATGAAATATTTTGCCAAGGATGTTCTGCAGTGCAGGCTTTCAAGTTGTAAATTATTTTAACTTTTGTTTATATCATAGAGGTTTTTATTTCATCATCAAATCTAAATATTAATTTTGCTAGATATTAGATTCTTGGTTGGCATCCATTTTCTTTCAGAGTTTGATATATGTTGTTCCAGGATCTTCTAGCTTTCAGGGTCTGCGTTGTAAAATCCACATATAACCTAATTGATTTCCCCCTATATGTAATCTGATTGCTTTCTCTCATGGCTTTTAATATTCTCTCCTCATTCTGTATGTTAGGCATTTTCATTATAATGTGCCTTTGTGTGTATCTGTTGTAATTTTGTACATTTGGCATCCTGGAAGCTTCCTGAATCTGGTTTTCCAATTAATTCTTCATGTTTGGAAAATTTTCTGATATTATTTCTTTGAATGGATTGCTCATTCCTTTGGTTTGGAACTCTATTCCATCTTCTATCCCAATAACTCTTAAATGTGGTCTTTTTATGTTGTCCCATATTTCTTAAATGTTCTTCTCATGATTCCTTACAATTTTCACTATGTTGTCTACATTATCTTTAAGATTATATATTTTGTCTTCATTGTCTGAGGTCCTGTCTCCCAAGTGATCTAATCTGTTGATGAGGCTTTCAATTGGGTTTTTAATTTGGTTTATTGTTTCTTTCATTTAATGGATTTCTGGCTTTTTTTGAACCTCTGTCTCCTTATTGAACTAATCTTTTGCTTTCTGTATTTGTTTATGTAGCCTTTTGTCAAAATGATCTTTTGCTGCCTATATTTGCTCTCTTATATCATCCATTAATTCATAGAACACTTTAATCATGTACATTCTGAACTCCTTCTCTGTTATTTCTTTTGCTGTGCTTGCCATGGATTTTAATTAAGTGGTATCTTTATATGTTTGGGGGCACTTTCTTTCCTGTTTCTTCGTATCACATGTGTCTTCCCTTCTATCACCATGGATCCAAGGCATTACCATTTTTACCCTATAGGCTAATAATGCTTTTGTAGGGATCCAATACCTCTCCTTTGAGGTGAAGGCCAATGTTGTCATATCTCCATATAAACAATATACACCCTAAAAACAAATGTTTGATATTAAGACGTTTATAGTTTGGTCACAATGTAAGAAATGGTGAATTCAATTATTATCTACAATATACTCAGTAGGTTTGTAAAAGGGCCTACAGTTTCTGATGGTGGACAAAGAACTGGGGGTGAGGAGTAGGATGATATGCTTAGGAGGTTGGAGGTGAGGATACAGAGTTGTTATATCTTAGGAAGTGTAAAAGAGAAATCTAAAGAGGAAGATTAGTATCAGGAGAAGGGAGAGGAAGTCATTTTTGGTAGACAAGTAAGTGGGAAGACAGTAAAGTACATAAAACAAACACACATATATTAAGAAAAATAAAATGTTAAAATAGTAGAAATTGGTGGGATAATAGAAACAATATACAACACAGCTGTAATATACTACTCAGATGTCCCTGTCCTCATGAAAATCCTAATTCATGCAAAGTTTCACATATGTTTGGGGATGTGAGGGTGGGAGAATTTTGAGGGAGAGAGACAAAAAAAATCTTGAAGAAACAGGATAGCAATCCATGTCTTTCCTGCTTCTCTTCTCATCCAATAGGTGGGGATATCTGTTGTTAGCTGGTATCTCTGCCCTCAGGATGGTGAAGGTAACCAGGGTGTCACTGTGCCAGGGTTGTGGCTGCTGGGGAGAAGGGGGAGTTAGAAACTAAGAACCTGGAAAGTTGGAGTTACAAAAGTGGGAGTTGTCCCCACTGAAGATGGTTATAAAGGTGGCCCAAGATGGAGACGCCTTCTTTCAGTGGTGGGCTGTAGGGTTGGGTGGGGGGAATTGAGCGATGGCATTGGAGGATGAGTTCAAACTCGAGCTCTGGGGTTGCAGTGTGGGGCTTTCGGTTGACTTCAGAGCCTGTGTGAAGTTCTTGGGTGCAGGCGGGCTACTGCACATAGGGGACTATCTCTGCTGTTGCAGAGTCCCCAAGATGGCGGCAAACAGGGGAGCCCCACGTGGGTAGATGGGAGTCCACACAGGAGTAGTGGTCGGAGTTCCTGTGTGGGGGAAGCTGCTTGGTGACCTGCATGGGAGCAGCATTGGTGATTTCTGCTCGGGTGTGTGGCCAAAAGTTCTGCACAGGTATTGATGGTCCCGCTCGGGTACCTGATAGTCCTATGTGGGTGAGTAGTTGTGAGACCTACTCTGATGCTGAGGCCTGGAGCACTGGAGGGGACAGTGGCCGTGATTCCCATGCAGGAGCAGTAATTTTGCCCACATAGAAGCATTATTCTCACAACTTGAGTTCCAGGTCACAGAGCAACACAGAATGCTGCTTCCCCCTGGCCCGCCATCTTGGATCTCCTCACTTCACAGTATTTATCCAAAAGAACTAAAATCATCATAGTATAGTGCTACATGCAGGCTGGGTTTTCTTCAATATATGACTAAATAAAACTATGGCATATATATACAATGGAGTTTTACTCAATCATAAAGAGTGAAATGATGCCATTGATGGTAAACAGATAGAACTGGAGAATATCATGATGAATGAAGTAGGCAAGATTCAGAAAGTGAAGAGTCAATTTTTTTTATTATATGCAGAAGTCAGATATAAATAAAGAATTAAGAAAAGGTTAGGGGTCTCATAAAAATAAAAGGAAGAACACTTGAGTATAGAAAGAAAAATGAGGAGGAGGGAGAGAAGATGGGAAAGGGGATAAACAGCAGAATGAAAGTAACAAAACTATGTCATGTATGCGTATGAACATGTCACAATAAATTCTACTTGAATGTATAATTAACTATAGTGTACAAGTTTTAAAAATGACAATAAAAAGAAAAATTAATCCAATCCTGTTTTTAAATGGGTAGTAAACCTAAATAGACAATTCTCAAAAGATGTAGAAATGGCAAACAGATTACATGATAAAATGCTGAACATTACTAATCATCAGGAAATGCAAACCAAACAAAACACCATGAAATACCACCTCAACCTAGTAGATATTTTAGGTTAGCGTTGGTATTTTTCTGTACTCTTGACAGATAAATAAGTGATTTTAGAAAACATTATCTTCAAAGTGGAATACAAAGCCAAAGGTATCAAAACACCAGGAAAGTTTTAAAACCAAGGGTCATTTCTTAATAACTGGAAAAATATCTACTGCCTTCCTACCTAGGTATCATTATCATAACTGAATTATTTCTTAAAATGACATAGTAATGCCCAATATGTTTTACATAGTTATGTCATTTACAAATGAAGAAGATCGTCATTGATTTTCCCAAAGTCTTATAATTAGTAAAGTGGCAAATAATTCAAACCCATTTCTTTTTAAAAGCCTACACTTTAAAGCATTGCTTTCTATTACCACAAACTACACAATTTGGACTAATATATTGATCACTGGATACCAAATAAGATTTACTTTTGGTTCAAAGGACATAAAAGGAAGATAATGTTGATAATTAACTTGTTTTAATTTCTTTCTGAGATGCTTCTCCTGTAATCGCTGAAAGCTGGTTCAGTATTGCAGTGGCTACTGCTTCACCTAAGTATACTCTAGGAAGGGGTAAATGAACACTTTTCTAGTACCAATATCTCATTCTTCAAAGAAAGAAGGGTCACACACAGTATGTATTCTATCTGGTTCTATTATATTTTTTTCAATAACTTTATTTTTTAATCTAACCTGCCACTATTTCCTTCTTTTAACTTTGGCTTCAGAATGGCACTTTTTTTTAAACCCATTTTGTCCAGGTAATGATATATTTCTATCATGATGAGTTATTTTAATATACTTCAGTATTATTATTATGTGTAAATAAAATTATATTAATCTACAGCTACACTTAAGGGGACTTTTATTAGTATAAGAAAAATTTTAGTAGTCATTTATTTGAGAAATTTGTTATATTTTAAGGTTTACATAAGATTGGAAGAGGGAACGCATCACCATTCAGAAATAAAATTTTAAAATATGCAAGTTCATCTATCAATAAACAGAATTAGAACTATTACCCATGTATCAAATCTGGCTGGTATTCTTTTTTATAAATAAAATTTTATTGCAACATCAGTTTGACCGATATTTCTATTGTTTAAACCTCAATCATGTGCTTCAATTAATTGCAAGAGAAGCTGTGAAATATAACTAGTTGCGTCTTAAAGAAAGTGAAAAAAAAGTTGTTGAAAAGCTATCCACTTTCCACCATAGAGAACTTTTATAGTTAGATTTAATTAGGTATAATATTTAATAAGATGTGATAGAGTAATAAAATACTCAAAGATATCTTCTAAGTGAATCCATGTAGATGGTTATATATCCAGGTGTGCTGGGAAATACAGAAAAAAAGCAAGATTTTGGAGAATAAGATAATTGTATGAATATATAAATGAATTCCACTTTAATGTACAACTTAAAAAAAATGTCAAGCTTCAAAGTAGAGGTGTTTGGCATGCATTTTGGTACTATAGGATGCATATCAGGACTGAGATACAATCCAGAGGTACAGAGTTTGGATTATTCAAAACAAACAGTAAGTGGCAGTAAATTTCATGAAGTTGACTTGAGACATTACATAAATAAGAGAGTTATAAACATTAAGAATATAGTAAGTAACATATTTGACTCAGGAGAAGTAATAGAGACAAAAAATGAATAAAATATCCTTTGCCTTCAAGAAGCTCACAGTTGGCTGGCAATAGTCCAAAAATACTGTTGATTGCCTGTTGTGTGGTAAAAACTATAAAAGATTCATGGCATGGAATGGAAGCATAGAGGAAGGGAGCAAAAATACTCAGCAAATGTATGGATTAAATGATGTGTTCCAGATACATCACACAAATAAGCTCACTATTCCTTGGTGGTTCCCCTTAAATAGTTAATGAATCCTCATATAATTACAGAGAGGATGATTTCTGCTTCCACTCTGCACACTTAACCTTTATTAAATGCTTACTTTGTTGAAAATACTGTGCTGCTTTATTTATATGGGATTATCTTCAATTAAGTCTCATAATAATGCTACCTGAAATGGATCATTGCTTTCATTAAAGCCCCTAAACATATTATTTCAAAACTGGAATAGAAAACTGGATTATGTAAACTTGCTTTAGTAAAGTTAATATCTGTTATACTTTCTACCACCCCACCACCCCCATAATATATCCCTTTGTTCTTTTTGAAGAATAATTAGAAATACCAATATGACTTGCTCAATAGTTATATGCTACTTAACAGGAAAATGAGAGCTGGTGTCATAGATTTAAATAGCTATTATTCCTATCAAAATCCCAATGGCATTGTTCATAGAAATAGAAAAAGCAATCATGAAATTCATCTGGAAAAATAAGAGAACCAGAATAGCTAAAGCAATCCTTAACAGGAAGAGTGAATCAGGTGGCATCACTATACCAGACCTTAAACTATACTACAGAGCAATAGTAACAAAAACAGCATGGTATTGGCACCAAAACAGGTTGGTAGACCAATGGTATAGAATAGAGGACACAGAGACAAACCCACAAAATTACAATTATCTTATATTAGACAAAGGTATCAAAACATGCATTGGAGAAAAGACAGCCTCTACAACAAATGGTGCTAGGAAAACTGAAAATCCATATGGAACAAAATGAAACTAAACCCCCATCTCTCATCATGTACAAAATTCAATCAAAATGGATCAAGGACTTAGGAATACAACCAGAGACCCTGTGTCTAATACAAGAAAAAGTAGGCCCTAATCTCCATCATGTGGGATTAGGCCCCAACTTCCTTAATTGGACTTCTATAATGCAAGAATTAAAACCAAGAATCAATAAATGGGATGGACTCAAACTAAAAATTTCTTCTCAGCAAAAGAAGCAATCTGTGAGTTGAACAGAGAGCCTACATCTTGGGAGCAAATTTTTCCCCCCCCCACATCAAATAGAGCACTAATCTCTAGGGTGTATAAAGAACTCAAAAAGCTAAACACCAAAAAGCAAATAACCCAATTAATAAATGGGCCAAGAAGATGAACAGACACTTCTCAGAAGATATAAAATCAATCAACAAATATATGAAAAAAAATGTTCATCATCTCTAGCAATTAGAGAAATGCAAATAAAAACTACTCTAAGATACCATCTCACTCTAGTCAGAATGGCAGCTATTATGAAGACAAACAACAATAAGTGTTGGAGAAGATGTGGGCAAAAACACAAACTAATACATTGCTGGTGGGACTGCAAATTGGTGCAGCCAATATAGAAAGCAGTATGGAAATTCCTTGGAAATCTGGGACTGGAACTACCATTTGATCCAGCTATCACTCTCCTCAGACTATACCCAAAGGACTTAAAAATAGCATACTACAGGGACACAGCCACATCAATGTTTACATCAGCACAATTCACAATGGCTAAACTGTGGAGCCAACTTAGATATTCCTCAGTGGATGATTGGATAAAAAATATGTGGCATATATATACAATGGAATTTTACTCAGCAATAAAAGAGAATAAAATCGTGGCATTTGAAGGTAAATGGATGGTGCTGGAGAAGATAATGCTAAGTCAAGTTAGCCAATCCCAAAAAAACAAATGCCGAATGTTTTCTCTGATTTAAGGAGGCTGACTCATAGTGGGGTAGGGAGGGAGAGCATGGGAGGAATAGATGAATTCTAGATAGGGAAGAGGGGTGGAAGGGAAAGGGAGGGGGCAGGGGATTAGCAAGGATGGAAGAATGTGATACAAAGTACATGTATGAAGACATGAATTGATGTTAACATACTTTATATACAAACAGAGGTTTGAAAATTGTTTCATATGTGTAACAAGAATTGTGAGGTATTCTGCTGTCATGTATTTAAAAAATAAAACCAATAAAATAAATAAATAGACAATTGTTTTTTACTGAAAATTAAGAAAATACTACCAGCATTTGATAGCAGTCCAGTATAGAAGCATGAATGAATAAGCTCTGGAAACTGATAAAATTATAGAATTTTTAAAGCAATGCAGGCTTAAAATATATGTATCTAACTGATTAATATAAAACAGAAATTCTGAGTGTTATTACTTATATTGTAATGAGTGATGTCACAATTATAGTAGTATATATATCTTCCTTAGATAAGTGAAAACACATTAAAAATTGATAAAAATTTTAAAAAGGATTTTTGTTTTTAATGTTTTTCTTTGTTTTTCAAGTTTTCTACCATCAGTATTAAGCAGACTTAAAATTATTTATATCATTTCTACATACTTTATGATCTCAATTACTTATAATTATATGTATTCTTTCCTGTTTCTCTTTCTACCTTTATTTCTCTTCCGTGCCTCCACATATATGCAAAAAAAAAGACAAACACATCAAAAGTACACCCAGATCTTACAACCTCCAAAAAGGCAATAAGATTGTTTACTTTTCATCATTTATATTTTCTAAATATTTATGAAAGTACAAATCACTGATATAATGCTGAAACCCCTACTTTGAAAAAATAAATCCAGAAATTGTTTTAATAAAATAAACAGAAAATATAATTAAATGTATTAAAGTAAGTAATGAAAGAAGTCAAATAAGCAATATATTAATAAAAGTCAGCAGTAGGGGCAAAAATTACTATGCTAAAACCTTGCCAGAGAAACTGAAAATACCTTACATATTGCTACACTCAGAGAGGATATAAAAGAGAATATATACAGCATCTTTTCAATATTGCCTGTAGTAATGGAAATCTGTTTTAATTGTTCCTTGGGAAGCTGTATATATAAGAAAACTTTTAGTGCTGCTAAGTCAACTTGATTTAAGTTATGATTAATACAAGAAACACTCTATTCTTTATATTTTTAAAAGATTTACATATAAATCCATCTTGTGACACAGAGCATTTCTTTCAGAGTATCATTTCAAAGTACATTAGGTAAAAGTAATGGACTAAACTTAAGATCATCATAGAAGGTGATCTGCCATTGGTTCATTTTGACATTCCATTGGGAATATTAAAGACAAAATTTGTTTTCACAAGTGCAACTCTTGATTTAGCTTCTTGATATCTCTCAACGTCTTTTTGAAAAGTAAGCATATCCATAACAAACTTTTCTGCACAGTGTTTTCTGGATATTTCTTGAGCCCTAAAAGGAAAAAGAAAAGATTATAAAATGTGATGGTTTTAGGTTATTAAAATAGTAATAATTAGATTGTTACTTAGGTTATTAAAACACTAATTATTAGATTGTCACTAAAAATAATTAGATGGTTTCAGAACAGACATAATCAAATGGGAAAAAGAACTCCATTTAGAGCTTGGTGCAGTGGTGCATGCCTGTAATCCCAGGGGCTCAGGAAGCTGAGGCAGGAGGATCGAAAATTGAAGGCCAGCCTTAGTAACTTAGGAAGACCCCATCTGAAAATTAAAAATATAAAAGGGCTGGGATGTATAGTTCAGTGGTTAAATTCAATGTTCTCTCTACCCATGTTTCTTCATCTTTTACAAAGGGATAATCCAACTCATAGAGATTAGAAGAGGATTTAATGAGTTTTTACATTAAAAATTTATATAAGAATTCCTGACATTTAAAAATTATGCTTTCTAGATTAATAATAGTGGTTTTCATCAGACTAAGAAATGTAGGAAGAGCAAAAAGATGGGAAAATTTAGTTTTGTTTTGTTAACATTGACCTTCAAGAACCTTGCTATCCATGTCATGACTTCTAAGGAGCAAATATAGAGAAACAATGGATTGTTATAAGAGTATAGGCAGTAAAATCATTCTTTCGGGGTTTAAAACCCAGCACTGAAACTTAAGGATTGTGTGATTTGAATGAGTTATTTAAACTTTCTGCCTCTTTTCTTCATCTTTTTGAAGTAGGCAATCCAATTCATATGTTTAGTAAGAAGCAAGTAAACTACTACACATAAAATCCTTAAAGGAGTTCCTGTAATTTAATAATTATTCAATAAAAGATAGTTGCTACTATTTTGACTCTGGAGTTCAAGTAGTTATATGTGGATGCATAGTAGAGTAAAATTAATGGCCAAAAAGATTTTATGCATAAAATTAAGGGTATTAGTTAAGAAAAATATTAAAATAGCCACCTTAGCAGATAAAAACTATGTGGAAAATGTAAAAACAGAATTTAAAATAATTGAAGAGTGAGAAACACAAAATAATCAATTATTTTTATATATACCATAATCAAACAATTAGAAAATGAAATCAAGAAAAAACTTCAGTTAAAATATGATCAGAAAAACATAAGATACTTAAACATAAGTTTGATAAAAGTTAGGCAAGACCTATATTTGAAAATAATAAAATATTGCTGAGAGAAATCAAAGAAGACCAAAGTGAATGAAGAGTTATGCCATGTACAAGAATTGGTATAAGCTGTCAATTCTCTTCCAAATTAATACATAGTCAATACAATTTCAGTTTATATGCAAAGATTATTTGGGGTAGAAATGAATTATCATTCAAATTTGTTTTGAATATACATTAGATTTAATTTATTTATTTTTAATGATTAAACTTAATTTTTAAAAATTTGTTAAACATTTTATAGAAATTCAAAGGTCCTCAGACAATCAAAGCAATCTTATGGAAAGGAGAACAAAGTTGAGATTTCTGTTTTACATCCATAAATAGGTTGACTTATAATAACAATCTTATATTATCTCATAGTTCTCATGAGTCAGAAGTCCAGGTATGGCATGTCTCATTTTTTTGTCATGTTTTTGTTTTGTTTGTTTCTCCCTCCATCTTTATGTTACCAATGTCATGTCAAATC
The DNA here is from genome assembly GCF_052094955.1 of Ictidomys tridecemlineatus. NCBI lineage: Eukaryota > Metazoa > Chordata > Mammalia > Rodentia > Sciuridae > Ictidomys > Ictidomys tridecemlineatus. The sequence continues at coordinate 58,459,865 of NC_135487.1, forward strand.
CTTCTCATTTAATCCCTCTGACTTTCTTTTTTGCCCTGAATATAAAGGCTAATGTAATTACATTGGGTCCACCAGGATAATCCAGTATAATCTATTTAATATGGACTAATTAACATTATTAATTATATGTGCAGGGTTCCCTTTACTATCACATTTACAGGTGTGGTATCTCAACTTATTCATAGCCCTGGAGATAAGAGCTGGGCATCCATCTTCTTGGAGGCCATAATTCTGATTAATGGAGAGATATTCATTCTATAATTTTACAGATTACTAAGAATATAAGTAGAAAGATTATTAGCTTCTAATAGAAATTGGAAAGCTAATCCTGAAATAGTAGGGAAAAAGGTAAATATATCCATAATATACAGAATTTTATAGATATGGATATACTAAATTGAATGAATTCAAGCTGGAAGGACTAAATTGTTTTGGAAAATAAATTTCTTTGTGATAAAGTGGCTTGCTGAGAAGTAGATCATAAGTGGTGTTGGACAGGGTGATGGTTTGAAATTGCTCTTGTAGTTAGTGGTTAAAGAACAAGCTACTGAGGGAGCAGCTAAAGTCAGAGGTCATAAAATTAACATTGGCATAAATGTAGAGGTCAGTTATTTCCTCTTCCTATTTTGGTCTAACTTCAAGAAATAAATATAGACAATTGGATTATTGGATTGTTCCCACATAGGATTTGATGATATATATATATATATATATATATATGTGTGTGTGTGTGTGTGTGTGTGTGTGTGTATAGATATATATTCACACATATATATTTAAAACTATATATTTGAAAATGTGTGTTGTGAAAGTAAAGGAAAAATTTGAAAAGGTAGATTTTAGTCACAGATAAATAAGTATATCAAAATCTAAAATTTCAGAAGTGGGGCAGTTCCAAGTGATGAGAGAGTCTTTTTGTGTCTATAGATATAAGTTTACTAATGTAAAGTACAATAAGGATTGTTGGAATCCAAAATGGTTAACATTAGGTTTGGTAATTTTTTATGTTAAATAATTGATTTTAGGTATTTTGAAAGTTTACCAAGTTTTGGGCAGTGGCTGGTTGGAGAAAAGCTTTATGATTCAGGATAAACTTCTTTAATTCACACTTAGGTACTCCTGTGGATATTTTATCAACTTACTAAATTAGAATTTTCTTTTTCACTTTTGTTTTTTCCCCCTTTATTTCACATTGCAGGATCAAGGAGCTACATTCCTAATAACAACTTCACTAATTATTGAGATTCATTTAGACTTTCTAAGTCAAGTGATTGTATATACTGATACATTAATGAAGAATCAACAGCAAAAAATGTATCAGGATTGAAAAACTTCTGATGTCTCTAGACAAATTTTATTTTTTATTTTTTTGTGTCAGAGTTCCTTTCTGTTTATTAATACTCAATTTTTGTTTTTTAAGAAAAACAGTAAAACTCAAAATTTGGTGGGTGTTGGTGGGGGAGAATACTACTGACATAAACAACACTTTCAAGGATATCTTTTCAGACTTAGAAGATAATTCAGTTAAGATTCATTACAAAGCTCATTTGATTCTGCATCTTTTTTGAATTAAGTATGGTTAGATATGCAATTTACTGTGATTAAAACTAAGCTTATTAAATTTATCCAATGTTAATTTGCACTAGACATATTTTGATATAGCAAACTAGATTTCATTGTCTTTTCCAAGATACATTTTTAATAAAAATTATAAACAATTATTTTCAAAATTACAAACACACACACACACACACACACACACACACACACACACACCATACATTAAGATAAAGGATTTTAAATTTGGAGAGATAAAAACATAAAATATAACTCTACAAGTTATAATTAGTAAGGCAAATGTTTCTTGTTTATACAAATATAAATAAATTTTGTGTGGCATAAATATTTCCCAGTGGATATATATATATATATATATATACATATATATATATATATATATGTGTGTGTGTGTGTGTGTGTGTGTGTGTGTGTATATACACACACACACTTCTTGCATTTTCATTTTAACTGGTTGTAACTTTTTACTGTTTCTTCTTCATTAATCTGTTAAATAAATTTTTGCATGTGCTAATTTTATATATGTATGAGTCGTGTTTTTATTCTCTTAAAATATATTCTTTGACAACTACTGAAATTTAAATTTGCTACACATAGATTAAAATATTTTGAATCAATATTAATTCTCAGAGCTTCTACACCTCAAAAATTTAAATAAAAATAAAAAGTCTTTATGGCAAAACAATTTACTTTTTTTAAAATTTGTTTGAAACAGATTTGTCAAAAATCTCTTCTGGGATCACCTTCCAATCTATTTCTTGAAAAGAAGGTTTTGTGGTAAAATGCATATTTAAAATGTATTCTGTAGCTCAGGTGTCTCTTCTGATTTTATCTATCCTGAACTTTTCTGCTAATAATGGTCTTCCCTTTTCCTCTGATTTTTCCAAATTCTAATAGATAATCATAATTTTCCTCTGCTTTTTTCTGCAAAACTTAATTTTGAAGGTTTTGATGGGATGTGGGAAATGATACCCAAAATATGGCAGCTTAGCATACTGAGTATTTTAAGCTGAACGAAATTGAAAAAATCGTAGAAGCAGAAAGCTCTCTGTGAAGTTTTCTTGCCCCCTTTCCTTTAAAGATCTAATGTTATTTTTTTTAAAGAGTGAGAGAGGAGAGAGAGAGAGAGAGAGAGAGAGAGAGAGAGAGAGAGAGAGAGAGAGAGAGAGAGAGACTTTCTCAATATTTATTTTTTAGTTCCCGGCGGACACAACATCCCTGTTGGTATGTGGTGCTGAGGATGGAACCCGGGCCGCATGCATGCCAGGCGAGGGCACCACCGCCGGAGCCACATCCCCAGCCCCTAATGTTATTTTTTTTAAAAATTATTTTTTACTCTAGTTTATTATATATGAGAGCATAATGTATTACAATTTATATTACACATATACAGCACATTTTTTCATATCTCTGGTTGTGTAAAAAGTATTTAGGACATCTTCAAATGTCCTGTCCTATACCTGGAGGGAAGGAACATTACAGCAAGAGGACAATAATAATCTGAATACACAGGTCTGGCCGAGTTCCCTTCAGTTCATTATTATTTAGGTCATATCCCCTTTTTGACCAACCACACCTCTGTACAACTGTGCACTCTTCATCAACCCTAGGCATAAAAATACTGTTTTGCTGGGCCTCTGATTCTTCATTTATAGAAGTTTCCATGTCATGTAACTTTCAGTTTAATAAGGTTATTGTATTTTTCTCTAGGTAACCTGTTCTGTTATACAAGTGTGAGTCCTGAATACTCTGATAGGTAAGGTATAAAATATTCTCTCCTCCAATTTTCAATATTACTGCCACCTACTTATTATTTACCAGAAATTTTCATTCTGTCTCTTAGTAGTACTTATATTATTACTTGTATTGTTATTTAAATCTAGTAGTCTTGTTGCCTTTTTTGCCTACCGCCTATCTAGATTTTCAGTTTTTTGGGGCAAAATGACTTGTCAGTCCCCACACTGCCTGTGATATGAATCTCTGAGCGCTAAATTTGAATCACTACTTGAGTAATCTGAACGGAAGATAAGAACCTATTGATAGAAATACAATGGTGCATCACTGAGGGAAAGAAAATAAGAGTATATAAATTTATTGCCATGAAATAAGCACTTGTGCTAAGATGGATACATATTCTAATTAATAGCAAAGCTATTTTCACAGCTGGGTAAATTATATTTTTATAATTCATTTAAAAATTTAGGCTTGGATTTAGCTCAGTGATAGAGTGTATGTCTAGTATGCCAGAGGCCCTAGGTTTTATCCACAGCACTGGAAACAATTCTGATTATATATCTTTATTATATAAACATTTGGAAAAAGTATGCATTATTTCTCATCTCAATGGCTTAAGTATTGAGTAAAAATATATAAAAATACTCAGAGTTCTCAGAGGCAATTATCTGACTTAAATGAAGTAATATACAATCACTGATAATTGGGATTCACACCTATTCAATACTTATTCAACAAGTATTTATTGAATAATTTTTTTAACTAAGCACTGTACCACACACAGAAATGGAAAGATGGGCCAAATTATTTTACAAAGGATTTCCCCAGTTCACTATGAGAAAGACTTGCCTATCACAATTGCTAGAATTGACATTTAAATAAAGTGTTATGGAATCACCAAAATATTAAAAGACCAATTTAGACTGGAAAAGTAATTGAAGAGAAGTTAAAATACCATTTTAGTTGGCTGCTATATGGTAGAAAATAAAAGAATGAGTTTTGCCATTGGTTGTGCAGCTCACGTACTATATGATGGAAAATAAAAGGGTGAAACACAGCCACATACAGCTAAGCATCAACTACTTGTGATAGTTCCTTAGAGGACAGAGTATATTTTGCATCCCATACAGAAATCACCGCAGCACTAATTTGAAACACCAAAAGCATTCTGATTTTCACAATAACAAAGAGACTTTTGTTGCATAATAACATATAGTAATACTGTGGGCTTATAGTGCCCCAGTAGGGTCATATTTGAGAGAAAAGGAAATAGTATGAGAAAAATCATTGGAATAAGAAAGTGCAAAATTGTGTAGGGAATGGAGAATGAGTTTGTCTAGAGAAAAAAAAAATGTAATTAAGAATAGAGGGTAGGCACTCTAGGAGAAAATTTAGTATGGTATGACTAGATTTAAACAGAGCATATTTTTTAAATGCTAAAAAGATTAAATTTCATTATTTGGGCAATTGAAAGCTACAAACTTAAATAGACATAATCAGAACTTTATTTTTAAAATACATTAGAGGTTGAGGGAGGAGGATCAAGAGTTCAAAGCCGGTCTCAACAAGGGAAAGGTGTTAGGCAATTCTGTGAGACCCTGTCTCTAAATAAAATACAAAATAGGACTGGGGATGGGACTCAGTGATAGAGTTCAATCCCTGGAATCAACACACACACACACACACAGTCATTATATGTCGGCAGTGAGGTAGACTGAGTTATAAGACTAGTTTCTAGCATTGGTCAAGAGGCTGATGAAAATACTATCTATGATGATGATAAATTAAGTTTTCAAGGCTAGCAAAAATACACAAGTTGAAGAAAAGATGGAGAATGGGAATGGCAATCTCAATGAGAAGAATAATATGAATTATTAGGGCGATTATGAGATTTGGGAATGAAAAGATCTAGTTGAGACTTCTTTCAGAATAAAAATAATAAAAAACATGTTACATGTCGACAGGGAGACTAAGTTGTAAGACTGGTTTTTAGCACTAGTTAAATGCTGTTTATTACACATATTAATTAATCAGGTTTTGTTGTCTGAGGTTGAGACAGGGAAAAACAGTTGCTGTATTATCTATTCTATGATAATATAGGAATGCATAATTGTCTTTTTGTTTCCATTTTCCAAAGGAGAATTCAATAAACAAAATACTACTAATCAGAATTCAGCATTTAGTATGTAATATTTATATGTATTTGACTTCAAAGCTTCTGTCATATTAAACTGTACCCACCTATGTTCCTTCATTTGGTTGAGTAAATTCTTTTGATATTTTTCTTCTTCTATTTTTTTCTGAACACTCAGCCATTTTTGTCTTAGGGTAGCATCATTCCTCTTCAGTCTGTCAATTTTAATCATTCCTTTGGTCAGAATAGTACGCTCATTATTTAGGGTTTGAACTATTAAATGTTCTTCAGCCTTTTGTTTTTTTCCTTCTAGAAACAGAGTTCTTCTCTCTTTAACTTTCATAAGGTATTTTAATTTGTCTTGCCAAAGTTGCTGTAAACTTTTCTGAATAGTGTTGTGATCTTTTTCAATTAGTTTTTTTATAGCTATTTTTTTCTTATTTATGCTTTCATGAACAGTTAAGCCAACTCTTTTTTTGTCAACTTGTGCCCTGGATACAGCTGCTATTTTTTCTTGATGGAGATCCTGCATCTTTTGTTCAGCATAATATTTGTCAATATCTTTAAGGGTTTGAAGTTTTATACCGGCTCTCTGTGTTGTAAAAAACTGTCTTAAATTTGTCTCAGGTAGTGTGCCTTTTTTAATTACTGGCTTTGGATGGGTGGTAGGAAATAGATGGGCATGTTCAGGAAAATAATCTTGTTTTTTCTGTTTCAATACTGCATCATACTTCAATAAACCTGAAGTATATAAAGGTAGTTTGGATGCTGATATCCTAAAACTGGTATCCAGTACTTCATTCTCATTTTCATCTCCAGACTCCTTCTGACCTACATCATACAACAGACAAACATATGTCACAACAAAAGTTAAACTTATTTTCTGTTCAACTTGTTCTGAAGGGTATATTAATAAAGTTGATGAGAACATACTATTTACTTCACTAAGAAGCATTTTCCCCAAATTGCTTTCCATTTTGTGATTTTTGGAAAGAAAAATCACTATTAAAACATTTTAACACAGAAATAAATTGAATCTGATTCCTGTTTTCATTGTTATTTCTCACAATTATTTAACTTGGACTGACTCAGCAACAGCATCTTATCTTATCCTTAGCACTTATAAATAGTATTTTTTCATTTAGTTTGCTGAAAGACAAACCTTAGACAAATTAAACAGAATTTAAATGAGCAAAAACAGTTTATGAATTGGGCAGGGTCTAGAAGAGTGGAGGTTCTGACAGCACAATTCCAAAACATGAGCAAGGATTATTATAGACACAATGTGGAAGTGACATACACAGAAACAATTTGATGGCTTATAGCTCAATGCTTTGCCTTATTTGGAAATAGTCTGATGAGTTGGTTGCCTATGATTAACTGAAGTTCAGTTGCTATGATTTTCTGTGATTTAGCTATTTGTTACAAAAATATTCTCCAAAGTTAGGCTTTTAGTTTTTTCACATATCAAGTTAACTTGCAGGGTTTTTTTTTTTGTTGTTGTTGTTTTAATATAAGGGATCAAGGTATGGAAGCAGTTTAAAGTTAAACTTAATTGCATTTAACAAACTACTATTGTCTCATATTTTCCAACGATACACACTGTAATTAGTTTTACTTTATTTTTCTTAACTCTAGGGAAAACCAATAGCTACCATTTAAACTGTTTTTTTCCCTCTTTGGATAGACAAACTAAATTTCTCATCTTGCTTTGCTATTTTGTGTGACTGTGAGCAAAGTCTCTTCCAGTGGAATGTGAACAGAAGTGTGATGCATCATTTCTTATCCAAGTCCTTTAAGAAATAAATAAGTCTCCTTTCTTTTCTTTTTTACTTCTGACCACTGCAGACATGAGAGATGGTGGAACCACAAGACTGAAGAAACATTGGTCCTAAAACATGTATTGAAAAAATAATTCCAAAAGAAGATTAGATAATTTGGACTGTTATGGAACCTGAAATAATTAATAATTATGCTTAAAATAAGATATATGTCTGGGTATATTTGTTACTATACCAATTTAACTAATACAACTTTAATCACATTGTTGCTCACATATCTATTTTTTGACAAGCATTGATGAATTTAGGATCTAATGGCAAAAGGAAGCATAGAAGTCAAGCTTAAATGATTCACATTTGACTGATTTTCTCTACCTATTGAAATTACATACCTGCCAATTCTATAAGGATTTTTTATTCTCTAATAGAAGATTCACATAATATCATTCTATTTCAAAATGACAAAGCTGATAGTGGTGAAGATGGAAGTGAAGATGGCCATGAAGAAGGGAAGGATCTGTGGTATAGACAAGTAGTAGGAAGGAAGTGAATATCTGAAGTTTTTATAAAGGCCAAAGGAGAATCTGCATTAGAAAAATAAGCAGTCTATAGCAAAGCAGGAAATAAAGTCTAAAAGTAAAAGTGGCAGTTTACCAGAATACAAAAAGCAAAGTGTCTAAAAATAGATATTAAAAATTTGGATCTGAAGCAAGACACTGGAAAACAAAGGACAAAAGCCAGTCTCTCATTAGTTGTTTGAATATAATCAGACCAGTCATATCCATGTTTAAATCTGCATATCCAGCAGGACCACCATTGCAAACACAACCAAGTCCCCTCTGTTCTTATTACCATTCATTTTTTTTCATTAAACATTATAGTAAAAAAATATGGATAAGATACAGAGACAACTATCTTTTTATTCACCTGTACTAACAATTTAATTCAGATACGTATTTCACCTTTATTCTGTCCATCAAATTCTTGAAAGTCTCCTATCAAAGGCTTTTATAAAAATAAGTGCAAAGGGTACTATTTGGTTCTAATATTATATAAAATCTCAGTAGCAATAAAACACACTTTGTGCTTTCTCCTTCCTTTTTCAAGATTCTATAATAATAATCTCTCCTATTTTTTTTCTGATTGTTACTTCCTAGTTTTGTTTGCAGACACTTTCTTTTCTGCCAAATCTCTTTATATTGGACTTCTTGAGGACTTGCTACTAGGCATCCTTCCCATTTCTATCTACTCTCTTTCTTTATCTGAATAATCCTCATAACTTTACTGATAAACTCTCAAATTCATCTTTTCCACTTGCATTTCTTTTAGGTATCTTTTAAACATGCTATATTACAAAACAAGCTTTTGTTTACTTCCAGAAATCTATTCCCTCTAAAACCTGTCTTCCTTACCTCAGTAAATTATATCTAATAATTTAGTTCCCTACATAAGTTTTATCAATAAGTCCTGTAGATGTTTCCTTCCAAATGTAACTCAAATTAATTGATTTTTTCCCACCTCCTATCCCCTACTCTACTTCAGGTCTTTGCCAGCTCTTATTTTATCTACCACAATTTCCCAACGCATAAAAATTTTATTGTTTACACAGTGATCAAGCCACAGTGATCTCTTTAAATTGTCCTTAAATGCCCTTATGATAAAATTCAAACTCCTTGCTATTGTCTATAAAGTTCATATTCTTTTGCATTGGTTTAACGAGCAAATATAAACTTCCAACTGGTTATGATCACATTTATTATTCTATGCCTAAGACATGAATTAGTTCTGGGGGTAATTACCAGGCAAAATTACTGAGTTTCAGGGCTATAAATAACCAAACAAGAAAGTCAATTCCTTTGACTAAAGTTTTAAAAGTGAAAATTTGACATAGCTTAAAAAAATTTTATCTAATTTCACTCAAGGTCTTCAAAAAATAAAAATGGTACTGTGTGTCTGGAATATTACAGTCTAGTGAAAGAGAAAAGGCTTGTAACTTCAAAGTATTGTGGAAATTTTTAAAAATACAAACATAGAAACCTTGGAGGCATAGAAAAACGACTATTTCATTTCAGTCAAAATAAGTGATTTGAGACAAAAATATTCCAGAGAATGTTGACAAAGATTATTTTACCAAATCTGAATCAGGCCCCTCTGAGTTTTCCTGACTAATTCCTTATCCTGGGCTCTCAGCTGGGTCTGTTCAGTCTAGTTTTAGCAAGAATTCTACTGATTAAGCTTAAAAATTCCTTATCCTCCAAACTATATCTTATCACCCCGGACTGTCTTCAGAATGAATTTTGTGGAGTCAATCTAACAACAACAAACAAACAAAAAACCTACTGCATATCCCTGTTATTGGTAAGGCTGTGTACAGAGATATCATACAGAAGGGGAGAGAGATTAGGTTTACCTCTGAATATAACAAGGACAAATAATGATTTATCCATTAATCAGAGTGGGATCAATAAATGACAAATTACTAAGAGAAATCATTAAGTCTAAAAGTATTCTTGCCCAGAAAATTCTTATTACAGACAGGCCAATGTGATAAGATAATGAAGTCAATGGATTAGGACAGTGGACTCTGTTAGCAAAAGATGAAAATTTGGGGTAAATCAATAGTCAATGTAATATGCTAGATAGATATAATATGAAAAAGAAAAAAATATCTAGCCTTACTGTGTAAGTTTCTAAATAAATTACTATTTGCAAAGGGAATTGATATATGTACACACTTCATTTTGCCATGGGAAGTTTTAACTTATACCTATGACACTGGTGACTTTATTAATAGCAACTGCTATCAGACTTAGAAAGGGCTAAGTTTGGAAGACAAATCATATAGTCACATTAGCTACAGGAACACAGATGAATAAATAGAATAAAAATAGGAGAGTAACATCATGTTATTTGTATTATTTTAAGTTAAAGATCCTAATAGAATGTCCAAGACTTGGTAGTTATTTAATAAGTGCTTTTTTTTTTTTCAATTTAAGGTTGGTTCTCAAAATCTTTATAAAAGTTGAGATTGTGTCTGCTTGTTCACCATTGCTTATCAAGTACTTAGAATAACATGTGGTACATGGTAGCCTCTCAATAAATATGAACTTAATTAACTTTTTTTCTGAAGGCAGCTAGAGAAATTCAAATGTAATAGTCACTAGTTCTGAATTGTAATTAGATACTTTTACTTCTTACCCTTGACTCAGGCTTTTCACATTCATTAAAAAAGTCTCATTTGCATCACCATCTAAAATAAAATTATTTATCTTAAAAACATAAATGTTGTCATTTACTTAGCCCTTACCACTTGGTAAGCACTGAGATAAATTCTTCACATTAATATTACCATTTATTTAAATACTAGTAACTTGTAAAATTAGATATTATTGACCATTTTCAGAAAAAAAAATAGGTTTACCTAAGTCAAACAGCTGTCACACAGGGATAAAATACTAATATTTGGCTAACATGGTAAAAAAAATTAAACAAAATCCAAACAAATATTTGAGGATAGTGAAGAATGCACAAGAACAAGTACATGTTAGTGGTCTGCTAAAACAAAATATCTACACTCTTATAACAGAATTCAAAGTATCACAACATAATACTTATGGTGTCCAAAATATAATCCAAAAAATATAATATTAATGAAATTACATCATAAAGAAAGGTAAGTGTAGGTGGCTAATTGGCCTACATGTTATCTGAATTCCATATTTTATTTGAAATATATAAAACTAACAGTAAGTAGGTTGAAGAAAGTGAACGATTTATATTGTATATCCTAGAGAAACAAAATATATGATACAAAGAGCTTCAGTTAGAAATCCAACAGATAAATCAAGGTGCATTTTTTTAAAAATATATTTGAATGAGCTTTAAAACCTAGAGAGAAAAATAAAGAAAACACAAGGCATTTAACAAAGAACAATAAAATGATATACCTATGCTACAATAATCAATATAATTAATCAATAACTAAATGTTAGTAGCCTAAATACCCTTAATTTAAAAAGCAAAGATTATCAGAATGGATTTTAAAGAGTTAAAGAATTTCATCAGAAATCTAAGATAGCTAAGAAAATTTCAAATATTTGGATACTAAACAAAAATTCTAAGTAATCCATGAGTTACGCAAGGAAATTTAAAGAAAGAAGAAAACACAAGGAAATTTAAAGTTAAATAATAATAAAAATGAAAAACACTGAAATTGGAGGATGATGCTTCAGTAGTACTTGCAGCTTTAAATTCTTATAGAAATCAAATTTCCAAATTCTAACAGTGAATAGAAGGAAAAGTTATGATTCAAATCCTACTCCATTTGACCATACTATTAGTCATACTTTTTTTGTTTTGATAATCCTAAATTAATATTTTTCTCTTTTCACAAACATCTTTTTGTCACTTAAGATATTAGAAACTGAATATCTATGTACCCCTCTCAAATTCATATATTCACATCTTAACCTCCAAGCTGATGGTATTAGGAGGTGGGGCTTTTGAGAGATGACTATGTCATGAAAATGGAGGTCTTATAAATGAGAATAATGATCTTATAAAAGGGCCCAAGAGAGATCCCTTGCCCCTATCACTGTGTGACCCTAACCCAAAAGGTACAGACTATAAAAGTGGATTCACTGCAATCACCAAATCTGTGGTTCCTTAATCTTGAGTTTATAGTACTATAAGAAATAAATACCTATTGTTTATATATAGTATTAATTTATAGTATTGTTATAGCTAATTGAATGAATTAAAAGTTCCAACCTCCAGAGTGGCTAAAAAGTAATTAAGGTTAAGTGATATAATCTCAGGGTATGCCATTGGTCCAGTAGAATTAGTGTTCTTATAAGAAGAAAAAATAGAATTCATTTTCTATTTCTGTGTAAATAGATGGTGATATTCTATTAAACAGATAACACTCAAGGGAAACTGACCATGCTGGTATCCTTATCTCAGATTTCCAGACTCCAGAACTGGGACAAAATAAATTTCTGTTCTTAAACCACCCAATCTGTGTTGTTTTCTTATGGCAGTTTGAGCACAGATACAAAAGAACTTCTCTCTCTTCTAATCTTCTAAGCACACTAGTATTCTATTAAAGAAGAATGCCCAAAACTTTGAACACCCTGGTAAGAAACAGGATTGCTGGGCTGGGGATGTGGCTCAAACAGTAGCACGCTCAACTGGCATGCACGGCGCTGGGTTGGATCCTCAGCACCACATAAAAATAAAATAAAGATGTTGTATCCACTGAAAACTAATAAATAAATAAATATTTAAAAATTCTCTTTGAAAAAAAAAGAGAAAGAAATAGGATTGCTGTAGCATCTAAGATCCTATTTGCTATAAGCTTTATCTTTGAACCTCAAGTGGAGTCCAGTACACTGTCTTGCATTCAAGACAACAGAAGAGGATGGGGACTCACTTGAAAATGTAGTTAAGCAGTAAGTTACAGTGGGTGTTGCCTACTATAGACAAGAGACTCATAAAGAAGGTGTTTCAAAAGCATGGCATACTTTCCTAAATATAGCTAATCTTGGGTGGATACTCCAAAATCCACTATATATATATATATATATATATGTGTGTGTGTGTGTGTGTGTGTGTGTGTGTGTATAATGTTTATATCTATTTTTGTTTGATAAAATTTTTATTGTATCTAGCTGTGAGATAACTGCTTTTGATACATTTGCATTTTATCATTCTTTTGAAATATAGAATGATATAAATATTCAATTAGATATGAAGTTCCTTCATATTTTCACACATATACAAAATCAATATTACACTTATAGAAAAAGATTATCAACTGTTAAAAATTTCTAAATGATCAGAAAAAATGCTTAGAAGTTCAGAAGAAAGAGAAGTTCTTTTGTATGTAATTTATTATTGTAGACAATGAAGATTTAAAAAAATAACATTCAAACCTGAAGCACCAGATATTTTTATTGCTAATTAATAAATTACTCTAAACCAAAAAGGCTTTAAAATAGTAAAAAATTATTTAACAGTTCATTTTTTGGCCAGAATTCAGGAGTAGCTTATCTGGGTAGTTGTGTCTTAGAGTTTTCTATGATTTTGCAATCAAGATGTCATTCACAGTCACAGTCATCTGAAGGCAAGACTAGAGCTGAAGGATCCCATTCCAAGATGGTTTAGTCACATGACTATTTACAGAAACTTTAAGTTTCTTATTGGCTGTTGATAGATGGCTTCAGTTCCCTGCCACATGACCCTTTCAAAAGGATTTCTTGAGTGTCCTCATAAGATGGCAGCTCACTTCTTCCAAGACAAGCCTGGAGCAGGACACAATCAATGCCTTTTATAACCTAGTCTTATGAGTTACAAATCATTTCTTTTATCATTTTCTGTTATATGTAAGTCAGTATGTCTATTTCATACTCAGAAAGAAGAAATGGACTCCACCTTTTAAAGAGAAATGTTGAAGGTTGTATGGAAATATTTTACATTACTATACCTGATATAAAACATTTACATTCATGGAAACCAAGTTCAAGCTTGTCAATAAAATAATTGTACTTTATTTAGAAGTTTTATGTAAATTCATATTTTTTATTTTATCTAAAATTTATATTCTATTTTTATTACTATAAGTGAATAATATAGTTAGAATATTAGTGTGTTTATATCTATCTATAGATATCTATCTATATGAAAACATACATATACACTAATTAAAAACTTCCTCAAATTTCCATTCTGGATATTCTGAAAATAATATTATTACTATGTGCCATGAATGAGTAAGTTTGAAAACACTATATCGTAGTAGAGAGAAAAAAAGAACCACTCAATGTTTGTAGAGAACTCTGTTTATATTGTGGGTGCTCATCTTAACTCCCTGAGTAAATTTCAGGTTTGGAAAGATAAAAAATATGTCTTATATGTTTTTATCCTATACAATCAGAACAATGTTTTGTATTTTTTGGTATTTTGTTTAAAGTTTCAACTATTTATTAAATGTGAATACTTATACTCAAAATTACAATTTTATTTATTTTAATTTGTATATCTTATACAATATGATGTTTTAATATATAATTACCCAATCCCTTTCTTACAAGACACCTTTTCATCCTGCCTGCACCAATCCAAATTCTTGACAAACTACTGATGTAATTCCCTTCAAATCTGTGGCATTTGCTTTTAGAACTTATTTTACGGGGCTGTAGTTCAGTGGTAAAGACATGCTTAGAACATTTGAGAAGTTTGATTTGATCCTCAGCACCACATAATAAAATAAACAAATAATATAAAGGTTTTTTGTCTACCTTCAACTGAAAATACTTTTTAAAAAAAGAACTTGTTTTAAATTCATAAGACCCTGGAATACATGCTAAACGTGCCTGAAATTGTGTATCCTGATTTGCAATTCTGATCAGCCTAACCAAACTTCCTTTCTTAACCGATTTATGCTCAGTTTCCTTAAGCTCATTAGTACATTTTAATACATCATGACAGCACCATTTCACCCTTGTCTTTTTTCTGGCAACCACACCATTCTATTTTTAGTTTCCACATAGTTAGTTTTAGTTGTTGGTTTTTTTTAATCCACATGCAAGTGAGATTATGCAGTACTTTCCATATCTGGCTTATTTCACTTAGTATAATAGCCTCCAGATTCATCCATGTCATAAGAAAAGGCAGAATCTCCTTTTATTAAAGCTGAATAATATGTATGTGTATTTCATATGTATTTATAACCTCCTATGTTGACAGATACTTGGGCTGTTTCTATATCTTAGCTATTGTGAATGAACAATGATCCAATGAACTTAGATCATGAACAATGATCCAATGAACTTATTAGCATCTTGTGAGATATCTCTTCCTTTAGCTACATACCTAGATGAGGAATTGATGGGTCATATGATAATTATATTTTTAATTTCTAAAAAACATCCTCACTGTTTTCCATAGTAGCTATACCAATTCACATTGTCCACAATAGTGTATAGAGTTATCTTTTCTTTTCTTTTTTTAATATATTTTTAGTTGTAGGTGAACACAATATCTTTCTATTTCATTTATGTGGTGCTGAGGATCGAACCCAGGGCCTCACACATGCTAGAAGAGTGCTCTACCGTTGAGCCACAGCCCCAGCCCCAAGGATTCTGTTTTCTCCACAGGCTCAGACTTGCTACTCCTATACTTTTGATAATTGTTATTTAAATAGATGTGAGATAGTGTTTTGTTCCAGCTTTAATTTTCACTTTTCTAGCAATTATTGGTGTTTAACATATTTTTTCATATACCTGTTAACCATTTGTATACTTCTTTTGGAAAAAAACCCAAAAAACTATTCAGGTCTTTTCTCCACTTTTTAGTTGTGTTATTTGATTTTCTGTTATAGAACTATGAGTTCATTATATGTTTTGGGTATTAAGGATTTGTTATGTATGTGGTTTACAAGTGTTTTCTATTATGCTGTAGGATGCCTTTTTGTTTTGCTGATATTTTCTTTTGCTATGCATACACCTTTAACATTGAGGTAGTCTCATTTGTTTATCTTTATTTTTGTTGCCTGGGGTTTTTTTTTGTGTGTCAGTTTAAAAAAGAAAATCATTGCTAAGATCAATTTCAAGATTTCCCGTGTCTTTTCTAAGAGTTTTGTAGTTTCAAGTCTTTAATTCATTTTGAATTGATTTTTGTGCATGGCATAAGGTAGTTGTCCTTTCCTCTTTTTTTCTTTTTCTCTCCTTTTGCATATGACTATCCAATTCCCCCAATGCCATTTATTAAATTTATTCCTTCCCTATTATATATTTGATGCTGTTATGAATAGACCATATATGTGTGGGGCTTTATTTCTGAGTACTCTATTCTGTCCCATTGGTTTGTTTCTTTTTTTATGACAGAAAAGTTTTGAAAATGTGTGTTGTGCTGCACATGAACTACTTTTTTCTCAAAGACACTATGTATTTTAAAAGCGGGGTCAAAATAATCCCACAGCAATATTTAGATATAAAAGACTGTTGAGCACTTTGACAAAATCAATCAACCAACCAAACACATACCTAGAAATAAATTTAGCCAGAAGTAGAAGATATATACAATTAAAATTATAAAACATTGATGAAAATAATTGAAAATATTTGCTATGTACTTCTTTTCTCGTCTTATTACTTGTTCTTTCTATTTTTCCCCATCTGACAACTTTCACCTGTTTTTCCCATGGCCTTTTGCTTTGCCTCACTGTCAATGGCATCAAGAGTCTCTTAACTCTTTAATGTTCTGAATCTGTTCCTGCTCAGAACATTAAAGGTGAAAACAGCAACTATATTAGTTAGTAGGTTGCAAAGTGAACTTCTAATATAATAATTACAATGTCTACAGGTATAACAGCTTTATGCACGTGATATTTACCATATTTCTTCTACATTATATACAAGTCAGTCATCATCATGATCATTATCCTCATCACCACAGCCCCCATAAACAAATACAAATCTTCAAGGTAGACCTTGATCTTATATATAAGCAGCTTTTTTATGGTCTAGAATGGCTCAATAACTCAATAACTAACATTTTTTTTCCAATAACAAGTCACAAAGTGCTATTTATGTTTTTTAATCAAATTATTAGTATAATTTGTTATACACAATAGCAGAATGCAATTCATTTATATTTCACATATAGAGCACAATTTTCAAGTCACTGATTGTACACAAAGTGTTTTCACACCATTCATGTCTTCATATATGTACTTAGGGTAATGATGTCTAACTCATTCCACCATCATTCCTACTCCCTTTCCCCTTCCCTTCCCCTCTCTCCCCTTTGCCCTATCTAAAGTTCCTCCATTCCTCTCATGCTCCCCTCCCATCGCCATTATGAGCCAGCATCCTCACATCAAAGAAAACACTGGGACTTTGGTTTTTGGGGATTGACTTACTTCACTTAGCATTATATTCTCCAACTCCATCCATTTACCTGCAAATGCCATGATTTTACTCTCTTTTAATGCTAAGTGATGTTCCATTGTGTATATATAGCAAAGTTTCCCTTTCCATTCATCTACTCAAGGACAACTGGAATGGCTCTACAATTTATCTAATATGAATTATGCTGCTATAAACATTGATGTGGCTATGTTCCTGTAGTATGCTGTTTTTAAGTCCTTTGGGTATAAATCGAGAAGTGGAATAGTGTGTCAAATGGTGATTCCATTCCCAGTTTTCCAAGGAATCTGCATACTGTTTTCCATATTTTGAACTAAAAATTGACAATAAATGTAATTCAAGTTAAATGGGTGAAAAGTCACCGGTCTATGTATACAACGCAATACTATCAGTGGTATCACCTTTGTATAAGAAAGGCATTGACATAAAGTAATGCAAGCTGTCATGTCATGGCAAATAGAAAAGGAAAAAAGTGACATGAGGTCATTTTGGTTCTGCATCCCTGACCGAAGATTACTGTAGAAAAATGTTTTTCTACAATAATGCATGCTTTCAAAACAAATTCTCAACACTGCTATGGTAATAGTCCTTTACCTAACTTTCTGAGTCATGTGAGACAAAGATGTATATAATTATAGTTAACATTCCTCTATATAGCATTTTTCAGTTTTCAAAAAAATAAATAAAATTAGTTTTTTGAATTGTAAGCTTATAAAGAATAAATACTTGGCCAATGACTTAAAGTAGTTCTAACATTGTATGAAAATAAGATTTTAAAATAGTTTTGAGTTACAGTAGGCTGAAAGACCATAGTAGGGGCTTATAATCATAATGGAAAATTGGTAACACATGTACATGTTCTCAGAAACCCTTAGTTAGATCCTTAATAGACAACAGTCTTCTATACTCACCAGAAAATCAATGACTTTTCCTGCTTTCTGGCTATACAAATGATATTAACAAATTAAAGATGTTAAATAATATAAAATGTGAAAACTCCCCATGCAAAACCTATGCTTGCTTGTTTTTGAATGCTCCTCCCCCAGCCCAGATAGGAAGGAATCTGCCCATTAAACTCTTCTTCAGTAAAATAATGAAGCTGTGAATGAATGTCATGACTTCCAATGGATTCTATGTCAATAAGTTAGAAAAGAACCTAAAATCCTTCATGCTTGGAAACAGAAGCTCCATTGCAAGGGAATCTTTGCTAGCTAACAGCCTCTTGCCCATCCCGCACCAAAAAGTGCAGTATTTAAATAAGCTCAGAGGATTTCCTGTTTCTTTGGTTTTCTTTTTCCCTTTTGTATTTCTTAAAAAGAGAACTAACAACAGTATACATAAAAACAAAATGATGAAATGTTCTTTAATATCAAAGGGACATTACAACAATATTTGGTAGGTCTCAGTAGGTCACTGTGTTACTATTTTAAAATCTCTAACCCAACACTTATTTTAAAAGTACAAAGTTATACTAGGTCACAGAATATATCCCTCCTTCTTAAACCTAGTAAGTATCAAAAATGCAAATAATAATGAGAGATTTATTTTTGCACTCTCTACTTTCACCCCAATATTCTTTTGGGGTTTTCTACTCAGTTGAAATATACAAAGCCCTGCCAAACCCATGGAGCCCAGGACAGCCCCAGGACACAAGCAGAGACTCATACTGGGTTCAGAAGCAGCCAACAGCCATAGCATTGCCTGTAACAGAGCTGCATCATTGACCACAGCACCCAAAGCCACCACCAGCCACAACCCCCACCTGACCAGGCACTCCACTGCTAAAAGCAGCCACCTACATCTTGGGAAACCTTCATTAACATCTTTAGATGGGGCAATTCCAAGCTTCGAAGATCATCTGGGCAGGTACCAATAGTTCCCAACTCTCCCGCTCTCCTTCGCAGCTGATAACCCAGCACAGTGACTGCCAAATGCAAAACAGCTCTCAAAGACAGGTGCACAGCCTGTAAATATCTTAATAGCAGCTATTTAGTTTAAGGTTGTATATTGTTTGTATTGGGATCTGCTAACATTGTTCTTCCCCTCAATGGAGAGGTATCAGAACCCTGCAGGGCATTATAAGCCTACGGGGTAAAAACAACAGCATCTTGGATCTGCATTTCCAGAAGAGAAGACACAGGCAAACAACATTAAAAAAAAAAAAAAAAGGAAAAAAGTGTGCCAAAGAAATCAAGATCTGCATTATTAGAATCCATGGGTAGCACAACAGAAGAAATGACAGAGAAGGAGTTCAGGCTGTACATAATTAAAATGTTCTATGAATTAAATGATTATATAAGAGAGCAAATACAGGCAGCAAAAGATCATTTTGATAAAGAGCTACATAAGCAAATTCCAGAAGAAAAAGATTACTTCAATAAGGAAATAGAGGTTCTAAAAAAGACCAAACAGAAATCCTTGAAATGAAAGAAATAAGAAGCCAAATTAAAAGCTCAATAGAAAGCATCACCAACAGATTAGACCACTTGGAAGACATGACCTCAGATACTGAAGACAAAATATATAATCTTGAAAAGAATGTAGATCACAGAGTGAAGATGGTAAAAAACCATGAACAGATATTCAAGAAATATGAGATAACATAAAAGACCATATTTAAAAGTTATTGAGAAAGAGGAAGGCATAGAGTCCCAAACCAAAGAAATGAACCATCTATTCAATGAAATAATATCAGAAAATTTTCCAAACATGAAAAATGAATTGTAAAACCAATTACAAGAGGCTTACTGAATACCAAATGTACACAATCACAACAGATCCACACCAAGGCACAGTATAATGAAAATGCCCAACACAGAGAATAAGGAGAGAATATTAAAAGCCATGAAAGAAAGAAATCGGATTACACATATGGAAAAACCAATTAGGACATCAGCAAATTTTTCAACCCAGACCCTGAGAGCAAGAAGATCCTAGAAAAACATATACCTATCTCTGAAAAAAAAAAAAAAAGGATGCCAACCAAGGATCTTATATCCAGCAAAATTAATCTTTAGATTTGATGTTGAAATAAAAACCTTCCATGATAAACAAAAGTTAAAAGAATTTACAACTAGGAAGCCTCACTACAGAACATCCTTGTTCAAAATATTCCATGAGGAGGAATTGAAAAGCAATGAAAATCAGCAGAGGGAGGTATTACACTAAAGGAAAAACTAACCAAAGGAGAAACCCAATCAAATTAAATACCAAAAATAAGCAAAAATTGGCCAGGAATACAAATCATGTCTCAATAATAATCCTGAATTAACATGGCCTGAACTCATCAATCAAAAGTCATAGACTGGAAGATTGGATTTGAAAAAAAAAAGACCCAATAATATGCTGCATCCAGAAGACTCATCTCATAGGAAGATATCCACAGACTGAAGGTGAAAGGTTGAAAGAAAACATACCACACAAATTGACTGTGGAAATAAGCAGATGTCTCCATCCTCATATCAAATAAAGTAGACTTCAAGCCAAAGTTAATCAAAAGGGATAAAGAAGGACATTTCATACTGCTCAATGGGACCATACTTCAAGAAGACAGAACAATTATAAATATATATGCCCCCCAAACAATGGAGCATCTATGTTCATCAAACAAACTCTTCTCAAGTTCAAGAGTCAATTAGACTGCAACACAATAATTCTGGATGGCATTAACACAAGTCTTTCACCACTGGATAGATCTTCAAAACAAAAGCTGAACAAAGAAAGTATAGAACTCAATAACACAATCAATAACTTAGATTTAATTGACATACATAGAATATTTCATCCATCAACAAGTTAATACACTTTCTTCTCAACAGCACATGGACACTTCCTCTAAAATTGACCATGTATTACGCCACAAAGCAACTCTTACCAAATACAAAAAAGTAGAGATGCAACCATGCATTCTATCAGTCATAATGAAATTAAATTATAAAATAAAAAATACAAGCTACTCCCACACCTGGAGACTAAACAATATGCTATTGAATGAACAACGGTTGCAAAAGACATCAAAGAGGAGATCAAAAAAATCTTATAGGTAAATGAGAACACTGATACAACATGTCAACGTCTCTGGGACACTATGAAAGCAGTATGAAGAGGAAAGTTCATTGCATAGAATGATGACCTAAAATTACATCTCAAAGCCCCATAGAAGGAACAAATCAGCACCAAAAGCAGTAGAAGACAGAAAATAATTAAAATCAGAGCTGAAATCAATGTTGAAAGAAACAAAACAAGTGAAAATATTCACAAAACAAAAAGTTGGTCCTTTGAAAAAAATAAATAAAATTGATAAGCCCTTAGCCATGCTAATGAAGAGAAGGAGAGAAAAAACTAAACTTACTAACATCTCTCATGAAAAAGGAAATATCACTACACTACAGAAATATCGACAATAATTAGAAAGTATTTTGAAAATTTGTACTCTAATAAAATAGAAAATATCAAAGGCATTGACAAATTTCTATAGTCATATGATTTCCCCAAACTGAATCAGGATGATATACACAATTTCAACACATCAATTTCAAGCAATGAAATAGAAGACTCCATCAAAAGCCTATCAACCAAGAAAAGCCTGGGAACAGATGGATACACAGCTGAGTTTTACAAGACCTTTAAAGACTAATATCACATTCTCCTCAAATTATTTTGTGAAATAGAAAAAGAGAGAACACTTCCAAACTCATTCTATGAGGCCAATATTACCCTGACTCCAAAACCAGACAAAGACACATCAGAGAAAGAAAACTTCAGACCAATATGTCTAATGACATAGATGCAAAAAATCTCAGTAAAATTCTGGGAAATCAAATACAAAAACATATCTAAAAGATCGTGCACCATGATCAAGTGGGATTCTTCCCAGGGATGCAAGGTTGGTTCAACATATGGAAATCAATAAATGTAATTCATCACATCAATAGACTTACAGGTAAGAATCATATGATAATTTAAATAGATGCAGAAAAAGCATTCGACAAAATGTAGCACTCCTTCATGTTCAAGACACTAGAAAAAGTAGGGGATAACAGGAACATATCTCAATATTGTAAAAGCTATCTATGCTGAGCCCCAGGCCACATCATTCTAAATGGAGAAAAATTAGAAAGCATTCCCTCTAAAACCTGGAACAAGACAAGGATGCCCTCTTTTACCACTTAATATTTAACATAAATCTTGAAACACTAGTCAGAGCTATTAGATAGCCTAAAGAAATTAAAGGGATATTGATAGAAAAAGAAGAACTCAAATTCGCACTATTTGCCAATGATATGATTCTATATCTAGAAAACCAAAAAAGTTCCACCAGAAAACTTATAGAACTAATAAATGAATTCAGTGGAGTAGCAGGATATAAAATCTACATCCATAAATCAAAGGCATTTCTATATATCAGTAACAAATTCTTTGAAAGAGAAATGAGAAAAACTACCCATTTACAGTAGCTTAAAACAACAACAACAACAACAACAAAAAGAACTTGGGAATTAACATAACAAAAGAGATGAAAGGTCTCTACAATAAAACTGCAGAGCACAAAAGAAAGAAATTAAAGAAGACCTTAAAAGATGGAAAGATCTCCCTTGTTCTTGGATAGGCAGAATTAATATTGTCAAAAAGACCATACTACCAAAAGTACTATACAGATGTAATGCAATTCTGATCAAAAAAACCCAATGACATTCCACATAGAAAAAAGCAGTCATAAAATTAATCTGGAAAAATAAGAGACCCAGAATAGCTAAAGCAATCCTTAGCAGGAAGAGTGAAGCAGGTGCCATCACTATACCAGACATTAAATTATACTACATTGCAATAGTAACAAAAACGGTATGGTCCTATTTAATTTTATGATCCTATTTTAATTCTTTTTAAATAATCCTGCTATATCGAACTGTGTGAGCATTTATGTAGTCTCGAGTTTCAAATCTCAATTTGAGTGTTTTATATAGACAAAATCTTCCAGTTGCAGCTACTTAAAATCACATACTGTCTCAATGAAAAACTAAATAGCATCTAGCATCCTAAAATAATTTTGATTCGTTCATCAATTTATCATTTATCCTTCCAATCATCCATTCATATTTACATTAGTTTTCAAATTCAGGTGATACTTAATGATTTCCAATATATAATTCTTTATTCAATCTCTTTCTAGGTCTTAGGTTTTTTTTAAATAAATTTTGTTTTTACTTTGGTTTGGTAATTATTTGTTTTCTATACATATCACTAATCCCTCTTTCATCAAAACATTTTCTTTGCTAAAGTAGCAATTTTACAGAAAATATTATACTTGTGAAAAGCGTATATATAATATTGAACATTTCCCATGTGTTGGGTACTTTTCGGATGAGGAAGGTAACTTCTTTACAAAGAAAGATATGTCCCCAAGTCTCATGAAATCACTATTCTATTGGGAAAAAAATATTACAAAATCATAAACAAAATATGTTCATGGGATAGGTTCTATGATGAATATTAATCAGAAAGACAAATGGCAGTGAGAGGATCTAGGAATTTGGGTTAAAAGAAAGGACTTTCTAAGAAAAAAATTGATTTAATTTTGGAACAGAAAAACAAGAAGGAACAAGTGGTAAGTAAATCAAGAAGGTGGTATTAGATAGTCAGAGAGGTAAGTCAGCGGCTAGATTCTATGGGGCATTATAGCTCAAAGAAAAATAAATGTTGAGATTTTATTGTGATATTTGGAGCCCTTTCAATAGACAAGATATATGATATGTGATTTCTACCATGAAGAAAATGGATTTGAATATGGACCATAAGAATATGAGGGAGACTGCTCAAGAGACAGCTAATATTAATAATCACATGTAGAGCTCCCACAAAAAGCAATGAAGTTTAAAAGAAGTAGAAAAACTTGTACTAATTTACAAATTTAGTCAGTGGGGCTTGCTGATAAACTGTGTGGCATAATGAAGAAATTGCACCTTTGTATACTTTGTATTAATATTACCATATAAAATTTGAGGTACAAATTCTCATGTCTCACTCATAGTTTTCACAAACTAATATTTTTAAATTAAAGGCAACACAATAACTTTATTTGTATAGATTTCTTACAGAAATAATTGTTTGCTAAAAAGAAATTTTCCTTATATTTGTACTTCACATACTTTTCTATTTGAGATCAAAACAACTGGATCACATTACAGTTAATTTATTTGCACTTTTCTCCACATATAGTTTTAACTGTCACATGGATGTTTCATAACTGAGAGGAACACAGAAGTCAGTATCATTTGTGGTCAACAGAGCTTATGTGGTTCTTCTAAATGTATCACAGACTTGTCAACCATCTGTGAAGAAGAAAATTGTCTCAGCCTATTTATAATCAGTGTAGCTAGGATCTGAATGTTCAGAAATGGGTTTGAAGTAGCTGCTGTCCTCAACACTTGCCCAACATCCAAACATAAGTGAATGACCTTGTGCAGTACATAGACTTCAAGGTAGCTTTGAGTTCAAGTGAAATAAAGAATAGAAGTTTGGAGGGAGGAAAATGAAAGGAAATATAAGAAAGCAAGCAGTACCATCAACTTCTATCATGTAGGGAGTTTTCTTTGATTTGTTAGACACAAAAATGTCATTGACATTATAATGACACAGTTCCCATTTTCTTCCTATTTTATTAGTGACAACCCAAAAGTGTTTGAGTGAGTTCTTCTCTCAAGTCCATTGCATATAAATTCATAGTGTAGTATAAGTGGATAATCTAAGGCATGATCCAAAGTTATCATAAGAAAGTTTACCAAAAATCACACTTTACATGTGACAGCTATGTTGATTAAATA
Organism: Ictidomys tridecemlineatus; assembly: GCF_052094955.1. Classification (NCBI taxonomy): domain Eukaryota; kingdom Metazoa; phylum Chordata; class Mammalia; order Rodentia; family Sciuridae; genus Ictidomys; species Ictidomys tridecemlineatus. The sequence continues at coordinate 58,484,841 of NC_135487.1, forward strand.
GGATATGAAGTTAGAGAAATGCAGAAAAATTATCTCCCCTACTCAATATCATTAGTCTATTTCTGAAAATTAATCAGGGACTGTTGGATAGTGATTAGGTACAAAATACCAGGAGCTAACTTACATTGATCTATGAAATACCACATTCTAGCATTTCAGAAAAGTGTCATTAAGAAGTTATTTAACTTGACACCATGTATTTGTCTATAAAATAGGGGAATGCATATGTTATACATGTCCTATAAAAATGAAGATAGAATGAGAAAGATTTGGTTCATAAGAATAATTTTTAAATGTTAGCATTTTAAAATATATCAGCTGTCAATTTCATTTTGAATTTATTTAATCTCACTTCCTTAATGATGAAAGAAAACTCCAACACTATTCAACATAAAAACTCAGACCCCAGTATAATATTACTAGATGATTTCAACACACCTCTTTCACTGATAGGTCATTTAGACATAAATTACGTAAAGACTCTTCAGATTTAAAAGCGACGATAAATAAAATGGACTTAAGGACACCCAGAGAATAGCTTATCCAAGAGCCAAATTCACTTTTGTCTTAGGTACATAGATCATATATCCAGTTACAAAGCAATTCTTAGCAAATACAAAAAAATTAATATAATCTGTTACATCTTATTGGAGCATAATAGAATACAACTAGAAATTAACAAGAAGAAAACATACAGAAAATTCATAAACACATGGAGACTGAACAATACAGTTTTGAATGATCAAGGAGCAATAACTGAAAAAAATTGGAGAGAGATTTTAAAGTTCTTATAGTTAATTGAGAATATAGGTAAAACATATCACAGTCTCTGGAATACTATAAAGGTGGTTTTTTGAGGAAACTTATACCTATGAATATATATATACTTAAAAAAAATTAGAACTATTCCAAATGAATATGTGTATCTAAAGATCTTAGGTAAGCAAGAACAATCCAACTCTAAAGATTATAGAAAGAAGGACCTAATTAAGATTAATGTCAAAATCAATGAAATGGACAATAAAAAAGTAGGAATAATCAATAAAACAAAATATGGATTCTTTGAAAAGACAAGCAAGTTTGTTAGAACTTTAGCCAAACTAACCAAAAAATACCAAAACACCCAAAATTAATCAAGAGATGAAAAGGGAGATTTTGCTATAGATATATCTGAATTTCAGAGGAAAATTTTTGAAAACTTATATGGCAATAAAGTGAAAAATACAGACTAAATTGACAAATTGATAGATGCATATGACTAACCAAAATTGAACCAACATGATATAACAAATGTAAACAGATCAATAACAAGCATGAGTCTTATTAAGTTTTAAGGCAATAATAAAAAGGCTCCCAACACAGAAAAGCCTAGAACCAAGTAGATTCCCGGATGAATCCTACCAGATCATTAAAGAAGAAATAATTCCAATATTCCTCAAGGTAGTCCATGAACCAGAAAGGGTCAAGGAGTGGATCTCCAAAATTGACAGTATGAAGGCAGTACTACCCTGACATCAAAACCAGATAGGGACAAATCAAAGAAAGAAAACTTCAGGCCAATATTCCCAATGAATATAGATGCAAAAATCCTTAAAATATTAGTATTTTATATTCAAAACCACATTAAAATCATGATCAAGGTGGGTGCATTCCAGTGACACAAGTATAGTTAAACATATGCAAAATAATAAACACAATTCAACACATATATAGAATAAAGGACAAAAATCACATTATTATTTCAATAGATGCAGAAAAGACTTTGAAAAAAACAGTATTAATTCATTTTTAAAACACTGAAGAAATTAGGGATAGAAGGAACTTATCTCAACATCATAAATGCTATTACATGTAACAAACTCAAAGCCAACATCTTACTAAATGGGAAAAACAAATAGTTTCCTCTAAAATCAGAAACCAGACAAGATATCCACCTTCACCATTTCTATTAAATACAGTACTTGAAATATTAGCCAAAGCAATTAAGCAAGAGAAGGAAATAAAAAAGAATTTAAATAGGAAAGGGAGAAATCAAACTATCACTATTTGCAGATATGAACCTATAATTAGAAGACCCAAAAATTCTACCAGAAGACTTCTAGAACTGATAAACAAATTCAGCAAGGTAGCAAAGACTCAAAACCAACATGAAAAATCAATAGCTTTTCTGTAAACCTATTATGAATATGCTGAAAAAGTGACCAAGAAAATAATTCCATTCACAATACCTCAAAACAGAAATAAATAAACACCTGGTAATAAATCTAACCAAGGAGGGGAAAGACCTCCACAGTAAAAATTATAGAAAACTGAAGAAATAAATTGAAGAAGACATCAGAAGATGGAAAGACATTCCATGCTCTCGGATAGGCAGAATTATTTTTTAAATAGACATATTGCCAAAATCATTCTACATATTTAATGCAATCTTCATCAAAATACCAATGATACTCCTCACAGAAATAAAAACAATAGTCTAAAATTTATATGGCAGAATAGGAAATCCAGAATAGTCAAAGCAATTCTAAGCAACAAGAGCAATGCATGAATTATCACAATATTCAACTTCAAATTATACCACAGATTAACAAAATGCTAACAAAGACAGTATGGTAACCATATAAAAACACACAGAGACAGACCAATGGAATAGAACACCCAGATACAAACACATACAGATACAGCCATCTGATCCTTGACAAAGATGTAAAAAACACATTGGCGAAAGAAAAGTCTTTTAAAGAAATGTTGCTGGGAAAATTATATATCCATGTGTAAAAGAATGAGACAAGATCTATATCTCTCTCTTACATAAAAGTCAAATGAAAGTGGATCAAAGACTAGGAATTAGACAAGAAATGTTGCAATTTCTAGAAGAAAACAGGGCCAACACTCCAACATATCGGCACTGGTATCAACTTCTTCAAGAATTTTGGGAAATCAAACCAAAATTTAATAAATGAGATGAAAGTGAACTTTAAGGTTTCTGCAGAGCAAAGGAAACAGTTTAAAGTATGAAAAGAGAGCCTACAGATTGAAAGAAAATCTTTGCCAGCTACTCTTCTGACAGAAGATTAATATCCAGAATATATAAAGAATGCGAAAAACTTAACAGGCTGGGGATGTAACTCAGTGATAGAACATTTGCTTAGTATGTATGGGGCCCTGGGTTTCATCCCCAGTACTGCAAAAACAAACCAACTATTAACATCATAAGAACAATAAATAATTAATAAACGGACAAATTAAGCAATCATTTATCTCTCAAAAGAAGTTAAATGTCCAACTAATGTACAGAAAAAATGTTCCACATCTTTAGCAACAGGAAAATACAAAGTAAAACTATACAGAGGTTTCATCCCACTCCAATAAAAATGGCAATCATCAAATACTCAAGTATTAATAAATACTGGTGTGTATGTGGCAAAAAGAAAAGCTTATATATTGTTGATGGAAGTATAAATTATTCAACCACTATGGAAATCAGTTTCTCAAAAGAGTAGGAATGGAAACATCATGTGACCCAGCTATACCAATATTTGGTATTTATCAAAAAGAATTAAAGTAGCATAATATAGTGATACATGTGTACCTGTGTTCATGGCAGCACAATTCATATAGGTGTTCCATAGATGAATGGATAAAAAAATACTGCATATATACATGATGGAGTTTTACCCGATTCTAAAAAACAAAATTATATTACTTTCAGGAAAATAGAGGAAAGAAAGAACATGATGCTGAGTGAAATAACCCAGACTCAGAAGGTCAAGGGTTACATGTTTTCTTTTATATACAGATCTAGAGAGTAAAAGGGGAGAAAGAAGATCTGATGAAAATAGAATGGAGACTAGCAAAGGATAGTGGGTTATTGGGAAATGAATTAGATCAAATGATACTATGTGCTGGTATGAATGTATCACAATGTAGCCTACTACTATGTATAATTCACCAATAAAACAAACAAAAAACTCAACAATAAGAAAATAAGCAACCTTATTACATGGGCAAAAGATCTGAACATTTACCTTACAAAAAAGATGTACTGATGTCAAGTAATCATATGAAAAGATAAATCCACTTTGGAAGGTTATTTGGTAGTTTTTACAAATTATTCTCATCATAATATCCACCAACTGTGCTTCTTGGTATTTATCCAAATAAATTAAAAAACCAATATCTATACAAAACCTCAAATATAGATATCTATAACAGCTTCATTCAAAAATTCCAAAACTTGAAAAAAAATTTACTTCAGTAGGTGAACAGATAAGCTCATGTATGTCCAGAGCATGGTATATTATTCAATACTTAGATCCTCTTTAAATTCGTACAGCAATTAAAAATACATACATATACATATATATATATATATATATATTGTATAATTTTTCACTTCTTTGTTAAATTAATTCCTAAGTATTTTGCTGCTTGGTACTATTATAAATAAAATTATATTCCTAAATTATTTTTAGTTGGTGGATACTAATATATAGAAATGCAACTGATTTTTTTAATATTGATCCTTAAAGTTTTCTAAACTTGTTTATCAGTTCTAATAATTATTAGTTTTAGTGTCCTTAGGTTTTATGTGTAGAACATCATGACATATGCAAATAGAATTTTATCTTTCCTAAAAATTAAGTTATGTTTTCTTTCTTTTTTTTTTTTGCTTAAATTTCCTAGCTACACTCTCCAGTAATATTGAATAAAAGTGGCATGAATGTCAAGTAACTTTGAGAGAAGGCAATTTGTTGTTCAATATTAAGCATAAAGTTAGTTTTCTGTAGATCCTCTCTATGTGATTGAAGCACCTTCTCCTATTCTGGGTTTGCTGATCAAGAAGAGGTTTTGAAATTTCTCACCTATTTCTTTTCTTCATCTATTAAGATATTCATGAAATGTTATCCCTTATTCATTAAATATGGCATATTACATTAATTTTGTATGTTAAATTAACCTTTCATACTTTATTATATTGTTGGATTTAGCTCACTAGTATTTTTTAAAATTATTTTTAGTTGTAGATGAACATAATAGCATTATTTTATTTATTTATGTGGTGTTTAGGATCAAACCCAGAACCTCACATGTGCAAGGCAATTACTCTATAACCCCAGCTATGATCCCAGCCCCTCGTATTGTTTTTGATGATTTTTGTGTCTATATTCATAGATATTAATCTTTAGGTTGGTTACATAATTTTCATACTGAAATTATACCATATCATAGAATGAATTAGATAGCATTCCATCTTTTCCTTCTCATTTTTTTATGAAAACTTTCAAAGAATTGCTGTAATTCTTTAAATGTTAACTCACCAGTAAAGACTGCTGTAATGACTTACCATTAAAAACACCAGGTTCTCATTACTGTGACCTGTTAATATTATCTTATTTGAAAATAGGTTCTTTGCAAATGTGATTAAATTAATGACCTTGATATAACATAATTCTGAATTACCCCGAAGGGTCCTAAAATCCATCATAAATGTTCTTTTTCAGGGGCTGGGGGGCAACTGGGAATTGAACTTACAGGTACTCAAATACTGAGCCACATCCCCAGCTCTTTTTGTATTTTATTTAGAGATAAGATCTCACTGAGTTGCTTACCATTTTGTTTTTGCTGAGGCTGGCTTTGAACTCACAATCCTCCTGCCTTGGCCTTTCAAGCCACTGGGATTACAGGTATGCACCACTGTGACCAGCCATAAATGTTCTTATAAAAATGAGAAAGTAGTGTGAAGATGTAAGTACAGAAAGCACTAAGGCCTTCTCAAGCACAGGAATGGTGGCAGCTTTCAAGCTGAATAAGTCAAGAATCAGATTCTTACAGATGCTTTAGAAAGAATGTGACCACAAAGACAATTTTGTACTATCCTAATGAAAGTTATGTCAAATTAGTGCTTCACCATGTCTATGAGAGAATAATATTCTGTTATTTTAAGCCACCACCAAATTTGTGATAATTATTATAGAAGCTATGGAAAATTAATGAGACATGTGTGCCTGGATTTTTCTCTGTGGAAAAAAATCTAAATAATTAATTCAATTTATTTATTTTTTATATGTTTCCTCAGATATTCTATTTCTTCTTAAGTCAGTTTTGGTAGTTTATTTCTTTTACATATTTGTCATTAATTTCCTCATGTTTTGGAATTTCATAAATTTCCTTTTGTTATTGATTTATAATATAAATGCACTGTGGTATAAAAACAGGTTTTATATAAAATTCTTTTAAAATTAGTTAAATTTTGTTTCATTCTAACCCTATGGTCTGTTTTAGAAGATGTTCTATGTTCATTTGAAAATTATATGTATTGTCCTGTTGTTCAATGTTTTATTAGCTCTTGTTGTTTCCAAGTGTTGCTCAATCCTTCTTGTTTCATATACATACTCTGCTTAATTGTTCTATCAGTTATTGAAATTGGAGTATGGAAGTTTCCAATTATTATGGTTGTATTGTCTACTTTTCGTTGCAGTTTGGTCATATTTTGCTTTTTCTCATTTGGGATTTTCTACACTTAGGAGAATATATGTTTATATTCTTAAAATATAGGGACGTTTACTATTAAGAATTGTATTTTTTATTTCTAGCAGCACTTTTATTATTAAATTTATTTTTAACTGATATTAATATACTCATTTCAGTTTTGCATGGTTGCTGTCATGGTATCTTTTTCTATCATTTTACTTTTGATTTATATAAAACTTTAAAATATGTTTGTTTCACAAAATACATGGGTAGATATTGAGGTTTTTAACTCCAACTTAGCAATTTTTGCTTTTTGATTAGACTGTTCATCAATACATATTTAATTTTATTTTGATATGGTTGGATTTAATCTGTTATTTTACTTTTGTTTCTTATAAGTCTCCTAGCCTATTCCCCCTCCTTTGATTCCTTACTACCTTTGTTTTATGTTAAATATTTTTTTCTTTGATGACATTTTAATCCATTTAATAACTTTTAATTATATGCTTAATATTTTCTCTGTGGTTATTCTAGGGCTTGCAATAAATACATGTTAACTTGTTAAAGTCAACTACAGATTTATACTAACATTAATTCTAGTGAAATGTAAAAACCTTATGCTATTCCCCATTTTGTATATGTATAATAAATAGTATGTTTATAATGTGTGTATAGTTAGATACTATAATGTTTGCATACTAAGAGCCAAACAAAAGTGTTTATATCATGTGTCTAAAATGTCTAGATTGTCTATATGTTTAATATATTATATATTTTCTATATATTTAAATATATACATAATACATAAAAACAGAGATAATACCCTGCATTCTATCAGATCACAATGGAATAAAATTAGATATCAACAATAAAATAAAAAATACAAGCTACTGTAACAAATGGAGCCTAAATAATACACTATTGAAGGATGATTGGACGGTAGAAGAAATCAAGAATGAGATAAAAAAATTCTTAGAGGTAAATGAGAACACTGATACAACATATTAAAATTTCTGGGACACTATGAAGGCAGTACTAAGAGGAAAGTTTATTGCTTTAACCACATTCATTAAAAAGAATAAAAAGCCAACAAATAAATTTAAAAGTTTCTTATCAACAATCGATAACATGAAGAGAGAGCCTACAGATTGGGAGAAAATTTTTACCATATGTGCCTCTGATAAAGCATTAATCTCTAGGATATGTAAAGAACTCAAAAATCCTAACACCAAAAAATATATAATAATCCAATCAATAAATGGGCCAAGGAACTGAACAGACACTTCTCAGAAGGTGATATACAATCAATGAACAAATATATGAAAAATTTTTCAACCTCTCTAGCAATTAGAGAAATGCGAATCAAAACTTCTCTAAGATTTCATCTCACTCCTGTCAGAATGGTAATCATGAAGAATACAGGCAACTATAAATGTGGGGGAAATGTACACTCATACATTGTTGGTGGCACTGCAAATTAGTGCAACCACTATGGAAAGCAATATGGAGATTCTTGAGAAAACTTTAAATGGAACCACCATTTGACCCAGCTATCCCACTCCTCAATATAAACCCAAAGGACTTAAAGTCAGCATACTATAGTAATACAGCCACATCAATGTTTAAAGAAGCTCAATTCACTATAGCTAAACTATGGAACCAACCTACGTGTCCTTCAATAGATGAATGGATAAAGAAAATGTGGGATATATACTCAATGGAATATTACTCAGCTTTAAAGAAGAGTGAAATTCTGGCATTTGCCAGTAAATGGATGAAGTTGGAGAATATCATGCTAAAGGAAATAAGCCAATTCCCAATAACCAAAGGCCTAATATTTTCTCTAATATGCAGATGCTAATTCACAATAAGGTGGGGGACACTAGAGAATAGGGTTACCTTAGATTAGGTAGAGGGAAGTGATGCAAAGGGAGAGAAGGGATGTGGGGATAGGAAAGATAGTCGAATGAAACAGGCATTATTATTTTATGTATATATGATTGCATGACCGATATTATTGTACAACACTTGTACTTAGAAAAATGAGAAATTATATCCCATATATGTATGATACATCAAAGTGCATAAATGCATTTTAATGCCATGTAGAACTAATTAAAACAAAGAAAAATTTTAAAGTCTAATTATTGTCTGTATATTTAAATATCTATATACTAAGTAATGCCTATGTATATCTATGTTTAAAAAGTCTAGAAATTAAAAACCAAACAGTAAATTTTTGTCTCTATATAGTCTATATATTAAACCTCCATTATTTCTGGTGAAGTTATTAATCTCATTGAGTTTCTGTTGTACATGATGAATTATTTTTATCATACTTATTTTAATATTATCTTTACTTTGGGAGCTATGAATAACATTTCTTCATATTTGAATATGAATGAAAGCATTATACTTAAATTACAAATATTTATGAATAAAAAGGAGTGCCACAGTGTACACTGATATGTTGGATTGCTTTTGTTTAAAAGTGTCTTCCTGTTTTTTTCAAATTTGCCCTCCTTAACTTACTATGTTCTAGTTATGAAAGACTTCATATTTCTTCTCAAGCCTCTGAAGCTTATTCTCAAATTGTGACTTTTATAGTTTCCCTTGCCTAGGATAATCTTCCCTGCCATCTTCATGTGAATCATTCCTTTTCATTATAGAATAAATACTATTTATTCATATATGGATATACCTATTTAAAATAAAAAGCCAGAGAAGATGGGAGGGGAGGGGAGGGGGGATAGTAGGGGATAGGAAAGGTAGCAGAATACAACAATTACTAATTGGGCATTATGTAAAATTGTGGATGTGTAACCGACGTGATTCTGCAATCTGCATTTGGGGTAAAATTGGGAGTTCATAACCCACTTCAATCTAATGTATGAAATATGATATGTCAAGAGCTTTGTAATGTTGTGAACAACCAATAAAAAAAAAATAAAAAAATAAAATAAAAAACCAGTTATAAAGGTTATGTTAGCTAAAATACCACATTACACTTCCCTATACTTTTTATTTCTATGTTTTTTATAGCACTTACTACCATTTAAAATTAGTTTGTTCATTTTTTGTGGTCTTGCTGTGTTTAGGAATGTAAATCTCATGAAAGCAGGGAGTCTGATTATGTATTCAAAGCATCTAGATCAGTAATTCTCAAATTCTTGGGTGTAAGAACCCTGTATAACCTTTAACAATTATCAAAAACCTCAAAGAACAATTTTTTGTGTGTAAAGATATCTATGATACATACCATATTATAAATTATAAATATTTTTAAATATTAATCAATTAGAATAAAATAATACATGCTAAAAACAGCAATGCCATCACCACATATTATGTAGCATCTACAATGCTCTGTTTTATGCCTGTGAGAGAATGAGAGTGTAAATGACCTTAGCCCAGAAGTGACACACTTATTTTGAATCATAATCTATTGACCAGAAATAAATTATTTGATCAGGCACAGTGGTACATGCCTGCAATTCCAGCAGCTCAGTAGGCTGAGGCAGGCATGAGTTCAAAGAGGATCATGAGTTCAATGTAAGCCTCAGCAAAAGTGAAGCACTAAGCAACTCAGTGAGACTCTGTCTCTAAATAAAATACAAATAGAGCTGGGGATGTGGCTCAGTGGTTGAATGCCCCTGAGTTCAATCCCCAGTACCAAAAAATAAAAATTAAAAAAAAAATTGAATCCTACCAAACTTGAGGATAGCTGGGAAATGTAGAGAAACAAGTGAGTTATCTACACACAAAGTCAGCACCAAAGGTCCTCAAAAAAAAATCCTCTGAAATTCCACCAATGCCAGAATCCCTAGATGTCTGCAGTATTGCTCAATAGTCTGAATAAAATTTTAGTATACAGACATAAATTAAAAGACAAGTCATCTGCCTCCTGCCCTACCTACCATATACATATTAAATATGTAAAGGAAGAGTAATGAAATCCTAACTACAAATGGAAAGAACAGTAGATGAATAAGCTATGTTTACCTTCAAACAGAAATGACTTATGGTTGAATCTCTGACTATTCTGAGTAATTCTTCTTTCTTCTGAAGGTTCTTGCTTTCTCAGGTGGGAGATTAGGAAACTGACTGTACTTCTTAATGCTGAAGAATACAAACTCAAGTGTATATGCAAGTTTTGAATTGTCAAAGGTATTTTACACTTAAGATGCTCTGATAATGCTCTTCCCTTATAATTATAGATATTTGGTCTATTTTCTTGTCAATTCCATATTCCATTAGCCACAAAACAAATTCTTTTGAAATCATACGTAGCACTTGGGTCTTTTATTTTTCTTCCCATAACTTACTAACAACTTAATGAAAGTTATCACAAAGCTATCTAGAACAATATGTGGGAAGTCCACATATCTAATCTAAATTCCAATTTGAGTCATTATTTTCAACTAAGAGGTTAGGCTTTTGTCTCAAGTTTTGTTAAATTTAATGACTTAGTTATTATTTAGGATTGAGAAAGAGACCAGTTTTTCAAATGTGCAAGACCTTGATTTTGGAACATTTCATTCTCTTTTGGTTTACCTTACAAACCAGTTACTTTCCTGATCTATTCTTTATTCCATAAGGTAACTTGCCAAATATAATCAAATCCAACTAACATACAGAATCACTACTCTATCTTCCAACTTCTTCCTCTAGAGCCATAAATTTTTACACACATAGGTTACCTTCCAAGTTATCATAGAAAAAAATGCTTTGCTACTAAAAAGGACTGAATTGCCATCTTTTCAGTCTGGTATATTTTTCTCACCTAGTATAACTGATTACATAGATCTGACCATATTCAAAGGTTTTATTGCTGCTATTCTTGTTGTTATGGTATTAATTTCTATATTTATTAGCATAATTTATTTTATCTTCCATCATAGATGAAACCTGAAATCTAAATAGTTTAGCATAGTGAACATTTATCTACTTTTCATCTAAAAACCAATTTTGGTTAGGAGGACCTTGCAGCTATGTTAATGGAAAACATATCCTTCAAGTTCTAAAAAGCAGGGAAATAGTGTAAGTCTCTAAATTGCTTTTAATCTGAATTGATAAGTTTCAGTTTTACTCAGAGTCAATTGGAGAGACTGCTCACATAATTCCTACTCAACTGTACAAGAAGTTGGGCAACACAGGAAAACATATGCAATATGTGGCATTAGTGCTTAAAATTAGCAAATAAAACCAAGTATATATATATATATATAAAATTTGAATTTTGCCTTCCTCTTTCTCTTCTTGGTATTAAAGATATTAAAATTAAAGTTAAAGCAATTTGAACAATTGTATAAACACAATATATATACACATATATTGCTTTTAATTTTAAATCTTATATCCAAGATGTCATTTTCAATGCATAAGTATACTCTAATTATTCATCTGAAGTAACTTAGTTGATGCTGTTTTTATGCTGAACTAAAATTCAAGTCATTTCAGCAAGCAATTTAGAAGAATAGAAAAAGAAAAAGCTCTGTTAAAATCGCATAGAGACAAGTGGATTGAATTCAGCAAGATATGATAAATTGGATGAATTTGGAAGAAAAATGTTGGAGGCAGAAAATGTAATGTGTTTCAATGGAAACCATAAAATCTCCTTTAGAGTCTTCATTTCAGATTTGAAAGTGGATTGGGAGCAAGACAAAGTATGTAATGGAGGAAAATAACTGAAGATTGTGTAAATCTAATCACAGACACTTTGATATAATGACCCTCAAATAATTAACCCTTTGACCTTATATTCAGACTAGAAATTGTTCTCAGAAATATATTTTTTTGCAGCAGCTGGCATTTTCTGTAAAAGATTTGAATTTACTTATTTATAACTATATCTGAAACATAAATGGTGTTCTGAAATAACTAGAATTTTGGCCTATCCTCTAACTATATTTACAATAAAGGATCAAAAAAATTAACACAGCATACACTGTCAGGGTTCTAGTATCAGTCTGGTATGCCATGTTTTTTCAGTATAAATCAAGAAATTTTACATTTAATTTCTAATACTAATGATCTCTTGTTTATAAGGTAAAATAGGCCTTCATGAAATACAATATTATTTTAGAACCTCTGACCCACAGTGATATATCATTTTTACTAAAAAAGCTAATTTATTTTCTTGGGTAATATAAAATAACAACTAGAAGTAATAATAGTTGTGGCTTAAGATAAAGAAGATAAAAGTGCATCTATTGATTACTAGGTAATTAATAAAACAGGAATGTTGGATACTATTTACAACAAAAGCGATTAGCATCTAAAATGTCATATTTAATACAACTATTTGTTTTTTAATATAAATATTATAATACCTATCCTTATTTGCAAACTACATATAGGTACATGCAGATTTTTTTACCTCATATTCTCATGCATTTTTACTAAAACGTACAATATCATCCTTATTCAAACATAATAGCACCATGAAGGTAGGGATATTTTGGTCAATTTTACTGTGAATCTTAAATGCCTAGCACTGATAAAAAATATTTATATAGTAATAACTTAAATGTAATAAAGGTAAAACTAAGTGTAATAAATATTCTCAAATGTCAAAAACATATTGGATGTGTGGAAAGTTAAACTGTCTGGACAGTAATGTTCTGATTTTATTTATAAAATATATCTAGGAAAAAGCAAAAAAGGCAAGTGATCTTACCCATATCCATATCAACTGGAACTCCAGAAAAAAATTAGACAAATTACATTTCCTATGAGGAAAATCAAATTTTTCTATTGAACGCTTGTAGCAGGATGGTTCCTGGCTAAAGAATTGCTCACTTCCTGGACAATGTTATATACATTGTACTTTCTGGAATTTGTAATAGAAATAAATTTTATAACATAAACATTACCTCTTTTGTGAATTAACATATAAAACTCACTAGAACTTTATGTTTTTCTGGGCCATATGTGTACATTCTTCAAGGAAAGAGAAAACCTATAGAACCAGACACTATGTCCCAGTTCTCTATCTGCTTCATTCAAGTCTCTTGATTGTATATAAAACCAGGCAGCTGGAGCTGTGGCTCAGTGGTAGCATACTTGCCTGGCACTTGTTGAGGAACTGAGTTCAATTCTCAGCATTGTATATAAATAAATAAATAATAAAGGTCTATCAACAACTAAACAAAATATTGCACTTTCAGGTAAATGAATGGCATTGGAGAAGATAATGCTAAGTGAAGTTAGCCAATTCCCCTCCCCCCCAAAAAAAATGCTGAATGTTTTCACTGATATAAGGAGGTTGACTCAGTGGGGTAGGGAGGGAGAGCATGGGAGGATTAGATTAATTCTAGACAAGAAAGAGGGGTGGGAGGGTAAGTGAGGGGGCAAGGGATTAGCAAGGATTATGGAATGTGATGGACATCATTATACAAAGTACATGTATGAAGACTTGAATTGGGTGTCAACATACTTTATATACAGAGAAATCAAAAATTATGGTGTATATGTGTATTAAGAATTGTAATGCAAAAAAACAAAGTGCATGTATAAAGGCATAAATTGGCGTGAACATACTTTATATACAGAGATATGAAAAATTGTGCTCTATGTGTGTAATAAGAATTGTAGGGCTGGGGATGTGGCTCAAGTGGTAGCACGCTTGCCTGGAGCGCTCGATCCTCAGCTCCACATACAAATAAAGATGTTGTGTCCGCCGAAAACTAAAAAATAAATATTAAAAAAAATTTTCTCTCTCTCTCTCTCTCTTTAAAAAGAAAAAGAATTGTAATGCATTCCACTGCTTTCGTGTATTTTTAAAAATAATAAAATCAACAAAAGATAAACAGTTAAATATTAATAATAACAATAATAATAAAAATAAAACCAGAGTCTGTGAGGTACACTTCCTGGACAATGTTATATACATTGAACTTTCTGGAATATGTAATAGAAATAAATTTTATAAGGTAAACATTACCTCTTTTGTGAATTAACATATAAAACTCACTAGAACTTTATGTTTTTCTGGGCCATATGTGTACATTTTCAAGGAAAGAGAAAACCTATAGAACCAGACACTATGTCCCAGTTCTCTATCTGCTTCATTCAAGTCTCTTGATTGTATCTTAAAATTAGTAGTAAAGTTTGACACTAGAGTAAGATTTCCAATTGTCTGAATCTAATTTTACAATTCAATCATGTTAAAATGACCTATGAATGAGAGATAATGAAGATGTCTCACACTTGTATTACCATACATTATTCAAAATGGGACGTATTCAAGATTGAAAGACACTTTTACACACCAGGACAACAGATAGTAACAGACTTCCCAGGGCAAAATTGCGGCATAGTAGTCATGCTACAAATAGCCATGAGTCTTTCACTCATTTGTTTATTTACTTATATGATAAAGGTTTAAATATTTCTGCCAAATTTGAATGTTCAAGGGAGAAAATGAATGACAAAATATAACTTCATGCAGGAACTGCAGTATTCAGTGATATATGAATTACTATGAATGATCTTATATTAACAATATAAGGGTCAGAACAAATATACAATATAGTATATTATTTCTAATTAAATATTAAGAAAAAACATATTACTGCTATTGATTACATATATCTGCAGAAATGTAAGTATTTAATAATAATATCTTAAAGTTGGAATGACAGTAACAGGTGATATGAATAGCATTCAGACTAATTCATAGCTTATTAGAAACACTGAACACCTTAATGTCTTAAGTGAATTTTATATAATGTCTGATGTTTAGAAGTTGCTCAAAGCACGAAGACATAAAAACAATATGTTTAATTGATGATACACAAACATTAACTATACATCTTAGAGGTTTGTAAAGGAGCACAGAATCTTCTATATGTAATTCCTGTTTTTGTCAACTGATTTAAGCACCTCAGATAGGACTTTGAAGAGTCAATGAACCCCTCACAACCATAAATGAAATTACTTTGTGGTCATATGTGCATTTTTAGCAGTGGGAAGAATTTGAAATTTTTATCAAATTCTTCAATTTCTTCAGTTATGTATATGTGACCAAAGACGCAAAAAAAAAAAAAAAAAGAATCAATGCTCAAGAGAAATAGTATCTAGAGGATAGCTAGCTCCTATAAGAGATGACCTATATTGTGAGGCAATAATTGCTCACATTCATGCTCTGATTAACATACAGATTTCTGCTCTACTTGAAACAAGCTACAAATATACTATTTTGGAAAATATTAACCCATAACCATCCACTCAAATTACCATAACCTATGAAGAAGGGAATAGTAATTGCCTGACCAACCATCTTTACAAGACTAGCCCTCCCTGGCTTATTTACCAATCTATATCTCATAAGATATTCAGAATTAACTTAGATAACTAAGTTTTTTTTATCGTTAAAATATTCTAATAATAATGTTCTTTTGTGCTTTATATACAATAAATTTTCAAAGTATAAATATAGTAAAATATTCATAACATAATAACTTTGGATCATAATTAAGCATTTCTTTTATTCAAAAGATTTTCTTTTTTTCTTTAAGTGCATTAGGTTACTAAGAACATGAAGGCTATAGATTTTTAAAACCCAAGAAAGTAAATATTGACAATGTTTTTACTACTTACTTCAATTCATACTTAACCTTCTCCAACATGGTTTCTGCTTATCACTATTGAATTTCCTCTTATAAAGGTCACCATTGGTTTCAATGTTTCAAATTCAAAAAACACTATTTTGTTGTCATATTCTAAGACTTTTCAGTTTTTGTTCAATTGAAGTGAATAGTATGTTCTTTTTTAATTAATTTAATTTTATTAAATTAGTACATGTATGTATTCTTATAAGTATCATAAATCACAAAATTAAAAATAAATTTTCTCAAAACAAGATCAAAATTAAAACTCAAAATTCAGAAGTCTTTATCAGAAATAGTTTATATTTTTTTAAGCATCAAATTTGACATAGAGGCAGGGGATCAGTTCAGTAATAAAATACATGCTTAATATATACAAAGACATAGATTTGATCCCCTGTGTCACATAAAACAAACACAATAAAAAATAATATAGAAGCTCGAATTCATAGAAAAAAATCCAGTTTGTCATTAAAAATATTGGAAAAAATCTTATCTATAAGAAATAAAATACATATACACATATGTGTGTATTCATGTGTATATTTATTCCACATACATATTTTCTAATATACTATATTTTACTTTCCTTGTCACAATTAATGTAACAAATAATTTTCTTACCATGCCTCATACAAATACTCTCCAAAATCGTTCAGTTTGCCTTAGTGTGCCATACAGATTTTATTATTTCTAGCATATGTTCTTATTTTAGAAATGTTCAGAACACAGCTACATAGGCTTGCTGTATGGGTATATGCCTTGGACATGACTGTGTCTTGAGTACACATAGGTACTCAAAGATTACTTATTGAAAAAATTAACAAATCCACAAAAGTTGTGTTTCAGAACAAGGAATAAGAAATTACTACAAACCACATGCTTACTTATTGCCAGGCAATATACCTTTTCTAGATATAATTTAGGATTGATTTATTGAAGATCATTTACAAAAACTCAGGACACAATGCACTCTCAAATATTACAAGACAAAAGAGAAAAAAAAAACAATGCCTGTTTTCCAGAAATTCACATTTTGGCACAGGAAAATTTGTCAAAAATAATCATAAGAAAAGGAACAAATAAGGTCTTATGGGATGAACAAAAATAAGGCATTTATTTGGATTATGGAGGTAACTAAGTAAAATGGAGAATATGAATATAATTATAGTATGAAATAATTTTCAACAGGCAACAATAAATGCACTTCTACATATTCCACATAGAGAGGAACATCAAGCATATAGAAATAGTTGTATATTCTTGTAATTACAAGTGTCAGGAACAGTGAATGAATGAACCATTGTTTTGAACTGTCTTGGATAGTAGTGACACCTTCATTGGGAATTTCTGGTACAAAAGTGGCAAGAAAACTGCCCATTTGAGGTAGTCCCTGTTAAGAGGAAATATTCTGTGCCACAGGAAAAAAATTGTTCTGTAAACATTGGTTATTTTTTTTAAAGTTTCAAAGCAAGGAAATAATGCAATCATATATATATAAATAATGCAATCATATATTTATATATATATGCAATCATATATTTATTTTAGATAAATAAATAATGCAATCATATATATATATATATAATAAATTAAATATATATATTTAATTTATTGGTAATTAGAAGTTTAGTTGGTAGTAACTGTAGGCAAAAAAAATTATTAGGATGAGGATATAATCTATTGATCGATGGTAGAACATAATCCAGGTAGATATCTTTTTAAGGTTTTGGAATATACCTGATCCAAAAAAAGTTTGGTATGATAATACCAAATGGGAATGAGTTATTTGTAAGTATGGCCTTTGCCTTAAAGTATATTTCTTTTCCTCTTTATGAATTTATTGGACAGGCATAGATTAGAGTGGTTACTTGCAATTTCCCAATACACATTATCAAAAACAGAAACCAAGAACTCGAAGAATATGACCTCATAAGCTAAAATCAAACAACTTTCATAACAAAAATATCTATTGGAATCAATATTAGATAGAATAAGAATTTAAAAATAATTATATTGAATGTACAGAGAAAGGAAAGGGAAGAGAAAACAATATGAACTAAGAACAAAAAGTGATAGTCAATTTTAAAAAATCAATCTTAGGCAGAGAATACAAACAGTAAACTGAATTCTGCTACAGAATATTGCATGAGTCTGAAGATCAAATTGAGGAACTATCCCAGAATAATCCTGGGAAAGATAGAGATTCAAAATATAAGAAAAATGTTGAAAGACATGGAAGATAGAAGAGTACATAGTACATATCCCAGAAGGATAAAAATAAATAAATATTAAGTATGTGAGGAAATAATTGAATATTTGACAAATAAAAGAGAGTAAGATCAAATATGCATACAGACACTGACATGCATGCATACTGAAATTTTGAAAGATAACTTTAAAAGATTCTAAAGAAAGATGAATAAAATAGTATTAGATTTTTCAATAGCAATACTTACTGCGAATTTTAACAAAAAAAGGTACAATAATATTTTTAAGTATTAAAAATGCTTTGCCCATAGGCTTCAAAAATTCATCCAAATAATTGTTCAAATTTGAGAATGAACAAAAATAGTTTGGGGAGAACAAAAACTGTTCAATGAGAAGGTTTCCTACTACAACCTCACATTAAAAACAGTTGAAAAATCCTCTGAAATGTTGCAAATTATTTAAAAAACTTGAATTAAAAAGGTTTATATTTGCTTTGAAGTGTTTTTAAAGGTAAAATCAAATAAACAGAAAAATTACAGTTAAATTGTAAGGATAGGGAACAAGGTGTCTGAAAAAATAGATAATATGAAAATCCTACACTAAATTTCTAAGAACTGGGTGATTCTTCTTATGTCATAGGCAGAATATCAGAGAATTCTTCCTCTGGAAAAAACACTGATATTTTTGCTCACAGAATCGAAAGTCTAGACACCACCTCATTCTCATACACTAAAAGTCAAAAGTTGAGGGGCTGGGGCTGTTGCTCAGTGGTAGTGACCTTGCCAGGCATGTGTGAGGCTCTGGGTTTCAATTCTTAGCAATGCATATAAATAAATAAAATAAAGGTCTATCAACAACTAAAACATATTTAAAAAAAAGATTAAAAGATTTTAAGGAAACCATACATATATAAACAGAGTTTCCAAAGATTATTTCAGGAACTTATACTTAAATATGGGTGAACAAATAAGTATCATCAGCATTATTAAAAATACTCTAATTAAAAAGTAACTTGCAAGGAAAATACAATATGTAGAAGAGCCATCCATAAAAATTCAATAACTATTTATGACAGAATCACTCAAAAATGTAGAAATGGAAGGGAATTACTTCAACATAATAAATGCCAAATAAGAAAAACCCACAGCTACCATTATATTCAATAATAAAATATCTACTTGCCTTTTTTCTTTAAGAGTAGGACTAGGACAAGGATGTCCATTTTTACCACTTTTTTGTAATATAGTAATAGAAGTCCTAGCCAGAGCAATGTAAAAAGAAATAAAACATACAAACTGGAAAGGTGAAGAAGTAAAAATCATCTGTCCACAAAGAACATGATCTTTATTGAAAACTCATAATGATTTTCACATACACACACACACACACACACACACACACACACGGACACAAAAACACACACATTCATAAAAACACACAGAATAAATAAGCTTGAATTAATGAAGTTGCAGGATATAAGACCAAACCACAAATATCAATTAGTTCTATATAAACAATTCAAAAAATCAAAATTAAGAAACAAATTTGATTTAGTGTCAAAAATAGAAATAAAAGCTTGACAATAATTTAACCAAAAAGGTGACAGAGTTATACATTAAAACCTACAATACCTTATTAAAAGAATTAAAGAGACAGAAATAAATAAAAAGATATCTCATGTCCATGAATTGGAAAACCTGAAATTGTTAAATACTACCCAATGGATCAAAAACCCCAATGCAATCCTTAACAAATTCCCAATGGCATTTTTAGTGGAAATTAAAAAAAATTCTAAAATCAAACCAAATGTCAAGCAACAACAGATATATATATATACATACATACACATATATACTGTGAGACCAGTAAATTTTTTATTTATTTATAAAAAAAGTTACTGGTCTCACAGAATCTGGTTTCAAAACTTACTTCAAAACTATGGTAATTAAAACAATTATGATACAGGAAAAATAGGATGGAAGTAAAATTCTCTACTGATAGCTTCCACACAAGCTAACAAGGTAAACAGTTAACTACACACTAAACTACCTTCACAAGAGCTAAGAAAATTAGGTGAAAGACCACAGTGCCTACTTGCAGTATAACAAAATAAAGAGAGGTCTTGAAGAAGGCAGACAGGAGAGTTGCCAGAGTCATCCTTCCCCCAGTTCTAATAATCCCAGCATGGAGAGAGGCACATCTCTGCTTCAGGAAGGGAGAGAGCATTAAGTCCAGGCCTTAGATTTGACACCCAGTACCAGGTTTGCTGTGGTGATTCCCAAAGCCAGACATGCCAGATAAATTTCACTAGCCTTGCTGCCAGGCCATTTCCCATGGTCTGAGCTGGAACTACTACAGGCCAAGTACTGACTTCTTCCTCCTTCCATTCTCCAACCTCTAACCTCTGGAGGCAGACAGGAAATAAGACTCCACCTGCTCTTGAGCAGTGCACAAAAAAGAAACATAAGGCTTTGTTTTAGAGCTCAGTGGGGTGAGAACCAGCATTCACTATAAAGTGAAGACCAGCACTAGGTGAGAACCAGCACTCACTATAAAGTGAAGACCTGTATATAGGCCAGAGCCTACAATCAGAGCTAGAACAGGTCACCCGGTGACTTGTGCACCACTAGGATAGAATCAAGTTTTTGCTTGAATCATTGCTAATCCTTAGGCATATGTTCCCTCCTTCCAAGACTGCATTTTTCTATGGCTGTGAGACTTGTTAAGTAACCCAGTTTAACATGAGACTTGGTAGCTAAGGGAATGTCTCTACCACCCATCCCTCAACCTTGAGCAGAACAGTGTGGTGAAAGACCCCATTCACTGGGTACAGGATATGATAGAAAGCACAAGATTCAGTTAAGGAACTTAGTGGTAGTTTGGTAAAACTTAACACTGGGAGAATCCTAATGGACCATCTAAAGTTTCCCCTGACACATCTCCAGTGCCAGGGTAAGACATATGCATGACCCCAATCTATGAGATTTGCATTTCAGTTAGCATCATCTGAGGCTGAATGCAGTAATTTTGAGTCATACATGGGTCTGAGAAATAGGCAGCCCATAGATAGCAATGTAAGCCTTGAGCCTAGCTCAGTTTTGTTCTGGTCTTCATATGCTATGGGATAAGGGTATAGCATAGTTTGTTGGCAATGGTGACCACAGATATTATATAGGAGCTGAAGCTGGTCATTTATGATGACTCTGCCCAGACAGAGTTGGTCAGAATCCCCAATGTCTAACCTCAGGCTGGTTATATTGGAGGCCTAACCAAGTCCTAGGGAGAAAGCTTCTGAGAACAGACTACTCTTTTTATGTGCTTTCCTAGTTCATTCTGGACTACATGCCAAAAAGTGTATTGGAGATAGAAGTAGGCTTAAATTTATCTTGAGTACTGAAATAATGATAATACACCAAGAGCATGCACATAGATATTATCCAGTGCTGAAGCAGCAGAAAGGATAAGGAGTTCAGAGAGAATCAGTGGCATGGTTAGAATTTCTGGAGAACATATACATACACACACACACACACACACACACACAAATAAGAAGATTAAAATCCCTTAACATCCAAATGATATTGCATGCCAACAAGCATCAGAAGCATTCAGATCTTTTTTTTCTTGAGATGCTGGGGACTGGACCCAGGCTTTGTGCATGTGAGGCAAACACTCTACCAACTAAGCTATATCCCCAGCTCCCATCAGAAGCATTCAGGAAACCATGATCTCACCCAGTAAAATAGTGTGCAAGAAAATGACCAGAAAATAATCAGTATGACAAAATGCTCAGAGGATTTAAAACAGTTGTTTAAAAAGAAATTCAATGAGCTTGAATGAAAGACAGAGAAACAATTCAATACACTAGTAAGGAAATTTTATAAAGAGATGGAAGCAATTTTAAAAATCAAACAGAAATTCTTGAGCTGGAAAATACACTCAAGAAAATTAAAAATATAATTGAAGTCATCAATAACAGTAGATGAAACAGAAGAATTAGTGTACTTGATGACAGGCTAATGAAAATACAGAGTTGGATGAGAAAAATGGAAAAAGAATGATAAGAAATAAAGAAAGCACGCTAAAAGAACAAATATTCGGCTTCTTGAGGTACAAAAAGGACTTGCGAATGTCAAAAAGGTAGAAAGTTTATTCAAAGAAGTAATAAAAAACTTCCCAAATATAGAGAAGGATAACATATAAACAGAATTAGAAGGTCAAAGGTCATAATTTTAACTCAGCCAAATCTATCCCATGACATCTTACAATATTGATCTCAAAAGTGAAAGATATAAAAGATTCTCAGGCTACAAGAGAAAAGAAACAACACAGAATGGTATTCCAATTCACCTTGTAGTTGACTTCTCCACAGAAACTTGGCAGGCCAGGAAAAAGTATGGGAAGATTTTCTTAGTACTAAAGGAAAAAAGAAATCTGTCAGCTGAGAACAATGTACCCAGCAAAGCTATCCTTCAGAAATGAAAAAAAAAGATAAAGATGGTCTCAGATGAAAAAAAAAAAAGCTAAGAATAAGAACCTCTGGCAAATCTGTTCTACAAGAAAATAAAAGGCAGTGCTTCAAACAGAAAGAGATACTAAGAAATAAGAAAAAAAACATAGAAGACATAAAATTCTCTAGCAAAGTAATTACACAATTTCATAATGTTCTAATATTTTAAAACTGGTGCATTAATCATTCATTTCTCTAGTATGAAGTCTAAAAAATAAAATAATTAAAAATAATAACTATATTAATAAATGCAATTAATATGTTAAAAGAAAGATGTAAAATTGGATATCAAAAATTTTAAATATGGAGAGAAATGGAATGAAGGTGTAGTTTTCTCATATATTTTCTCTTATTCTTGTTTGTTTCTGTTCTTATCCTTAAGATAATGTTAAGCTGGTATCATTTCAAAATAGTTTTCTGTAATCAAAAATGTTTTTTGTAAGCCTCATGATAACTAAAAAGCAAAAATCTATAACATGCAAACTAAAAATAAGTACGTAATTAAAGCAAACCAGGAGAGCATATCATTTTAATGCAAAGGAGATCTATAAAACAGAGAAAGAAAAATAAACTACAAAAACTAGAAAACAAGTTACAAAGCAGTGGTATTAATACTTAATCATCTTGAGTATAAATGGATTATATTCTAAAATTTTAAAAAATGGAGTAATTGAATAGATTAAAAAATAAGACACAACTCTATGTTGCTTACAAAAACAAACAAAACAAAAAAAAAAACACTGCACCTCTAATGATACATATAGATGAAAAATGAATGGATGAAATAAGATATTCCATGCGAATTGAATCCAAAGGAAAACAAGAGTAACGATACTTGTATAGAATTAACTTTAAACTAAAATCAGTAAAAAGAAATGTACATTATTATGTAATGATACAGGGGTCCATTCAGCAAGAGAAAATAACAATTTTCAATATGTATGTACCCATTATCACAGCATCTATATGCACGTATACAAAAATCACTCAACATTATTAATCATCAGAGAAAAGCAAATCAAAACCTCAATGAGATATAATTCTACCCCAATAATAATAGCTATTTTTCAAAAAGTTTACACATAACAAAAACTGGCAAGTATGTGGAAAAAAGGGAATCATTACACACTGTTGTTGGGAATGTAAGTTAGTATAGCCATTATGGGAAAAAGTAAGAAGGTTTCTTCAAGTAATTAAAAATAGAACTATTAAGATTTAACAATCTCAGGACTAGGGTTATGACTTAGCAGTAGAGCACTCACCTGGCATGTGCAAGGCCCTGGGTTCGATCCTCAGCACCACATAAAAAAATTTAAAAAAGTAAAATAAAGGTATTGTGTCCAACAACAACAACAACAAAAGATTTATCAATCCCACTCATGGATATATATCCAATGGAAATTAATTAGTATTCTAAAGAGATATCTATATTTCCATATTCATTGCATCATTAATCATAATACCCAGGAAATAGAAATAATTTATGTGTCCATCACCTGATAAATGGATAAGGACAACTTGGTACATTTATATGATGGAATACTATTCAGTCATAAAAAGAATTAAGTCCTGTCATTTACAATAACATGGATGGAAATGAAGATCATCATATTAAGTGAAATAAAGCACGTGCAGAAAAACAAGTACTGCATGATCTTACTCAGAGGTGGAATCTAAAAAAATCTAGACTGGGGGGTACAAAATGCAGGGAGAGTGTGGTAGGAGAAGGGATGGAGAAAGATTGATCTATGGTTACTACATTCCAGTTAGATAGAAATAAGAAATTCTGGGGTTATTGTACAATGATAACAATAATGTACTGTGCATTTCAAAAAGCTAGAAGAAAGGATATTGAAAGATTTCACCATAAATAAATAATTAATGTTTGAGAAGATATATATGTTTATTTAAATATTACACTATACATATTTCTTAAAATATATCATGGTATCCCTTTTATATGTACAATTTTATGTTTTATACATAAATTTAAAATGAATATATTTTTAAAACAACATATGGAATAACAAAAGACATTTATACCAATAGAATAGAATAGACTGCCTAGATATAAACTATTTAATATATGGTCAAATGATTTCCAATAAAAGTTTCAAGAACATTCAGTGGGTAGGAAGTCTTTTTTCACAATTAGGGCTTTTAAAACTGAATATCCACATGAAAATAAGTGAGTTTGAATTCATATTTTATATAAAAAAATCAATCCAAAGTTAATGAAGAACCTAAACATTGAGTTAAAATTATAAAACTCACTGGGTACAATGACTCATGTCTATAATCTCAGAGGCTAGCGAGGCTGAGGCAGGATTTGAGTTTAAAGCCATCCTCAGCAACTTAGCGAGGCCCTAAGCAACTCAGAAAGACCCTATCTATAAATAAAATGTTTAAAAAGGTCTGAGAATATTGCTCAGTGGTTTAGTTCCCCTGGGTTCAATCCCTGAACCCCCTACCACCAAAAAAGATCATAAAACCCATAGAACAGAGAAAAAGCTCCAAGAGATTGGTGTTCTCAGTGATTTCTTAGATATGACACAAAAAGCATACGAAATAAAATTAAAAGTAAATAATTTGGGGGCTGGGGATGTGGCTCAAGTGGTAGCGCGCTCTCCTGGCATGCGTGCGGCCCGGGTTCGATCCTCAGCACCACATACCAACACAGATGTTATGTCCGCCGAGAACTAAAAAATAAATATTAAAAATTCTCTCTCTCTCTCTCCTCTCTCTCTCTCTCTTTAAAAAAAAGTAAATAATTTGGACTTAGAATGCTTTTGTATGTCACAGACACTACTAATAGAATGAAAAGGCAATTCACACAATGAAAGGAAATCATTTTCAAATCATTTACTTGATAACAGATTGGTATCCAAAATATATAAGAAATCCTACTATTAGCCACATTTAAAATAAACAATCAAATAAGAAGATTGTTACTTGCTGTGTTGGCACATGCCTGTACTACTGGCAACTCAGGATATTGAGGCAGGAGAATTGCAAGTTGGAGGCCAGGTTTTGCAACTTAGTGAGAACTCTTATCAAAATAAAAAATAAATAAATGAATGAGAAATTAGTTATAAGTTTTGACCAAGATTTGGACCAATTTGTACAATTATACACTGGTTTGTGGGAACATAAAATGGTAAAGCTGCTACAGAAAATAGTTCCTGAAAAATTAAAAATAGAATCATCAAAGCTGGATGCAGTGGCATGCAAGTCCCAGTTACTTGGGAAGCTGAGGTTGGAGGATCACTTGAGCCTAAGAATTTTAGAACATGGACACCATAATGTGATCCCCATATCAAAAAAGAAAGAAAAAGGAAGGAAGGAAATAAAGAAAATAAGCGAGATCCTCCCAAAGCAGGGGTTCAAAGACATATTCCACACTCATGTTCATAGCAATATTATTCACAATAGCTAAAACATGGAAGAAAATCAAGTGTCTATTGGTGAATGAGTGGATAAGCAAAATAGGCTATATACATATATAAGAATTTTATTCAGCCTTAAAAAAGAGAGAAATCCTGATACATGATACAGCACAGATGAAAGTTATAAACTTAATCCTTAAGTGACCAAACTCAATTACGGAAGAACAGATAGTATATGAAGTCTCTTGTATGAGATAACTAGAGTAATCAAATTCCAGAGAAGAAAAGTAGATGGTGGTGCCAGGAGGTGGAATGCCAAGGATGATCAAAGTAAATGTATAATGAGTATGGAGCTTCAGTTGAGGAAGATAGAAAAGTTCTGGAGATAGACGGGTGATTACGATCGTTGCGCAACAATATAAAATTGCTTAATATTACCAAACTGTAGAATTATGATTATGTTATGGATGTTTAACAGAAAAATGATATAAGAAAAATACCCAGAACTGAAGGACAAAATTTTTCAGATTGAAAAAGCACAATAAACTGAATAGAGAGAAAACCCAGCTAATCAAACTAAAACTGAGACAAATCACTTATGAAATACTTGAATACCTGACATAAAAACTGCTTATTTACAGTGAAAGGTGACAATCAACAACAAACAGAAGTTCACACACATCAGATCAAGAACTAAATGGCAATGGATGCCAAAAGTAACACTGGTATCTAGAAAGCAAGGAAGTAATTCTAAAAAAAGAAAGAAAATTGAAAAACATTCTGTATTTAATTGCACTTAATCTCATCATCTACCAAATTAGGTGTGGCATAAAGACAAGCTTAGGCTTTTAAATTTTAAAAAAATTTAACCTCTATGCATAAGTTGTCAGTAATAGAGAAGGCCTCTCATTAAAAGAAGAAAATAAACCAAGAAAGAACATGATATAGAATCCTGGAAACAAGGGTTTCAACAGATTAGAGAGAGATAAACTCTCAAGATCACGGTGGAAGGAAAGTGCCAAAATAACAGCTATCATAGGAAGTACAGCAATAAAATTAAAAGAGTAAAAAGATGGGATCCAGAAGGATTATCTTTTTTTAAAAATGTGGGTATATTTGAATTGGCAGTAGTTTGAATGGTGTAAGAGATTTGAAAACACATTTTCAACAAAAAACTGCATAAAAAAACAAATTTATTCCTAAAATAATGTGGCCCAGCTGTGGGCAGTATTTACTTAGTCAAAATAAATACAAATGAAATATTAGTTAACTCCAAATAGTGATGTTATAATTCTATTAGGAGAAGAGAGAAGGTTATAGGTAAGTGTATGTGTTAAGGAGAATTATAAGAGAATAAAATCTCAATCTTTCATAGTAGAAACCTATAGATTAAATCTAAATTTGAAAAAGAGATTTTCTGATTAAGCTCAAATTATTTATTTTTAATTTTAATATAATAAAATTATTGAATTAAATGGCCTTGAAGTAGTAAAAGGAATGAGTGGAGGGGTATGTAGCATGGACTCCTATTTTTCCTTTTATTCCAGTTTGGTTTATAAGCCTAAAGGTTTAAAACATCATATAAAAATAAAATTACATTTAAATAAAAGACATAGAACTTTATGAAGTACATGAAAATAATGATGTACAGATAAAATAAGCAACAAGTCACTGGCAGATGTGGATCTAGCAGAGTGACCAGTTTTACATGCAAGAAAAGAAAATAACCAAGATAAAGATACCAACATGGAATTTTATAAAATAGAAAGAATTAAGTATTTGTGAATTAAAGAGGATCCCTTTAGATAACTGATTTTCAAATTAAAAGGCTTTATAATACTTCTGTGAAAGATGATAGAAAAAAGAATGTCTCTTATAACATTTTCTCATTTTAAAAAATCTTTAAAAATAAAAGAATGCATATTTACAACCAAAATTTAATAATACTCATTTATATAACAAAAATAATTACAAAGTTGAAGTAAATTTAATATCACTTTTTAATTTCAAAATTTGTGATTAATCTGATACTTCATATAGTTCTCAAAGAAGGTGTAATACGGACAAAACCATACAATAACAAAACAATCAATTCAGTGTAATTCTTGCTATCCAATTTACCCACTTCCAAATATCTAGGTTCTTCCAAATATTAGGTTCTTGAAATTCATGGAATTCATGAATTTGTATATTTCATTGACTCTTGTATTTATTTAGAGTTCAAGTCATTCTTCCCAATGGGCAGTGCTTTATTTAGTCATCAAAATATATTTTTAAATATAATTAAAATTTATATAACTTACCTTCTTGAAAGAGATGACTTGATTTTTTTGATTTCCTGCCAATATCTTTTGTTTTTAATCCATATATAATGGGAGAAACATTTTTTCTCTGTCCACTAGCTTTTTTAAGATCAACAGAAGAATAAATATCCTGTGAAAATAAAATAAAAGCACTGATAGCATCTCATATGTTTTAGAGTTCCCAAAGAGCTTTCATATGCAATATATAATATTATAATTGACTTTAATTAAAAAGAAATCTGGAAAATAGGCAGAGTTAAGAAAAAAATTTAAAAAATCTTCCTTTCTGTAATATTTTGATAAACTGTCCTTCTATTAAGAGTTAATAATATACCTTAGATAAAGCTACAAAAGAGATGGAGGATAAAGGAGACCTGTCCAGAGAATGCCATAAGGAGACAGCAAAGAAACACACTATAGTGTTTGTCCAGAAAGTCTAAAGGAAGATTCAGAGAAAGAAAATTTACTTCACAGAACAATGATGACAGCAACATAAGCTGGAAAAGGAGGAACAGTAACACAAGAAGAATGTGGTGGGGGTGGTCAGCATAATTAAAAATCTGAAAAAAAACAAGTGGATCAAATATGACTGGGAGGAATAACAAGTTGAAGAGGAGCTTCATCAAAAAATGGGGGCATTGTCAATGTAAACTGTATGTCTGTATTGTAATGTTTTATTAACTCTTTTTCTCTTCAGAGTCCAGCCAGGACTATTCCAGAGGTTTTATCAGGTCATGAGGGAATCATCTCTATTTTATTGCATGCATTGCTTCTATCCTCAAAGTTCTCTCATCATTCCAGAGAGATTCTAGAGCTTCAAACACCTTGTCTACATTTCAGTCTGGAAGATGGAAGAAGAGAAAATTTAAAAAGGGCACAATCATATTTCTTATCTCTTCTCAGAGATTCTACTAATCACTTCTACTAAGATCTCACTGACCACTCACAGTTACAAAGGAGAGGGTAAGGAATATGGCCTTTAAACTAGGAAAAAAAAAAGGAGGGGGTACTGGAGTAAAATTGAAGGCCTCTTACTAAGAAGAAGAGAAGGGGGAACAAAGGACAGATAAAAATGGGCAAATAATTATCTCTGTCACAGGTAGAAAAACGAAGACCATAAAAGGATGTATATGTTTGTACATTACAACTTTTGCAGGATAATGTGCTTTCCTTGATAATAAACACTGATCTAAATTCTAAAAGCTTAGCAAATATTCACCTGAAGCTAGATCTTTCTGAGATGTTTGCTTTTGCATATTTGAATATATAACATTTACATAGAGTTTATCACCTGCCATTATTTTAAGCTCTTTACAGATATTAGCTCATTTAATACATAAAAAAACAGGAGGTGAGCTTTTTCACCCTGCAAGCTCTCATAGAGATCTTTATGTCTATGAGAATTAAAGTCATAGAAGAGGATTTCAAAATAGAGAAATCATTCTCATATTTTCATCAGTATTTTTACTTGTCCACTGATTCAAACCTCCTTTATTCTTTTATTCTACCTTTTAGTAAAAACCACTTGGATATGTTTTCTCTCTACACCACATAACATAGATATGTTTAATGAAATCTATATTATTATTATTAGAAATATATATTATTAATACATGGTATTCTCTAATTTATCATATTGAAAACAAGTCTGCAATGTCGCAAGTTGCTAGGATATTTTATTGTTCATTGCAGGTACTAAGTATTATCTGTTCATGAATTTATTCTTCAATGAAATAGCTTTCACTCATCAACTCTAAGATAATTTCTTTTAAGTCTTTACATGACAATATCACTAGTTTTTGCTAGAATACAAATAAGCAGGGTACTTTAGACCTCAATAATGGTCTTTGTACTTTATATATTTACAAATTTTTCTTAAGGTTACCAATAATGATTATAATTCATAATATCAAAATGTGATGTGATTTTTAGGTAATGTTGAATCTGTTTTCATTTAAATCTATTTTTATATTAAATATGACAAAAATAGCATAGAACACTATGTTGCAATTAAATCTGAAAAAAATTGTCAAATGCTTTTCCACCTCAAATTTTCTATAAATCCTTATCATACAGTATGATTCTTGTATCTTCCTACTTCTGAGGATTTTACTCTATTTTGATAACTTCCCTATCTTTTCTTGCTAACAATACAATTCATCACATGTGAAAAAATCACTTCAAAGTCCATTTGAATCATAGAAATAGTCTTTTAGATGCCACATTTTTATCCTACCCATAAGAAAATAATGCATGTTCTCAACAATTTGGTTTTCACAAGTATTTATTCCTTTATGTTGCCTCAGAATGATAAAGAAAAAAACACTACGTCAAATCTGAGATGCATTATCTCTATCATAGTTAATTTATAGAATCATGAAATTTAAAAGGCCAGAAATTAAATAAGTAGCTAGCAAATTTATTTTCAAAATATCATTTCTTTAGTTCCCCCCATTTACCTTTTATCATGTATCCAAACATCATTGTTTGTCATAATTTAAAATAGTTTTCCTTGTTTAATTTTAGAAAAGAAAAATTTATTACCAAGATTTCATACTTTATAGTGGAATAAATCTGTAGTAAGATAATCAGTCTAGATCTCTAAATAAACCTATTTATATAAGCTAAAGTCTCTAAGTTAAAGCTCACACAAACTACCAACATAATGAAAATGTACTTTTCTGTTCTATATATTTCAAAAAGAAAAAGAAACAATGTGACCATTATTGACTGATCTATGAGACCATGGAGAAGGAAAAGTTATCAGAAGACTAAGAATGATCTACTAAACATTTTGTTTTCTATAGCAAAAGCATATTCTATTCTCTGTAGCACTCTAATCCTCACACTGGTCTTCAATAATTTTAGAAAATATTTTAAGAATATTTGATAACATTTGACATTATAAGTTGACAACAAATTAATTGCATTAGATATAATTTAATTTTTAACAGGCTCAAGGTAATTCAGTTCAAATATTTGTGTATGGTAAACCTAAATCAGTAGTATGTTTGATATATCTTTCTTTACTTAAAAAATAACAATATGATTAGGTAAAGCACTTGAGTGATCATATGGAAAAAAGTGAGAATTAATAAAATGATACCACTCTGAAAGAACGTCTATAATTTCATTATAAACAGATCTGTTCTCAATCATATCTTGATCAATATGTGTATGTATGATTTGACTCAAAATATAAAAGAAATGTTTATCACATTTTCAGAAGAAATGGTAAAGGAACAAAATCTTTGAACACCAGACAGCAGTCTAAAACATGGCATATCCACAGACTGGAGCAGTGGGTCAAATTAAATACATGAAGTTAAATAGGAAGAGATATTACATTTGGGCAAAAATAATTAATTGAATACATCATATGATTTAAAGGATGAATGATAAGAGACCCAAGATATTTAAGAGAAAACTAATTAGAACCCCTTTGTACAATGTGACTCTAACTTATATTAATATTTACTTTAGAAAGGGAAAAAATGGCACTCTTATCCTATCACTTCTGATCAGAACAATAGTTGGTATATTGTGTCAGGACAGAGAAATATGTTTAAAAGTTACAGAAAACCAGGAACATGAAAAGATAGACGTTTACCCACTAAATTACTGTGAAATTAAGCAGTGTATAAGTCACATTTAAGTAGAGAAAATGTAACAAGAGATCTGGGCTCCACTTTCTTATGACGTACATCTTCCTCTTCTTGGAAAATACTATTCTCCTGTTCAAATCAGAAGAACTTTGTTCTGTAACCCTTTTATGAAACTGTATACGTAAGTCATGAGCATTCTTGGCAAATTCAACCTCCAAAATAGGTCTCAAATCTGTTCAACTTTTTGCATTTCTACTGTTATTTCTTTAAAGTTATGATTTGAACAACCAATAAAAAAATAAATAAAAAAAAAGAAAAAAAAAAGAAAAAAAAATAAAGTTATAATTATCTCTTCCCAGTCAAGGTCAATCACAAATATCTTCTTTTAGTATATACAAGATACATTTACATGGTTCAAGTTGTAAACCTGATCATATTTCTTTTTGTCTTTAAATGTAATTTAAGAATACTAAGTCTTTACTATGAGGTACAAAATCTCAGTAAAATGAGGCCTCTGACTAAATAGCTCGCTCATTTATCTCATGCTACTCTTGACTTAGTTCATTATACTTCTGTCACTCTAGACTTCATTCAGTCTCCTGAAGGAATCTCAAACAAAAGAAGCTATTGCTGTGTTCTGCTGCCTATCCTATCCTCTACTATCCCCCTCCCCTCCCCTCCCCTCCCCTCCCATCTTCTCTCTCTATCCCATCTACTGTAATTCATTTCTCCCCCTTGATTTTTTCCCCCCTCACTTCCTCTTATATGTAATTTTGTATAACAAGTATGGCACTATGTAAAAAAGTGGATGTGTAACCCATGTGATTCTGCAATCTGTATACAGGGTAAAAATGGGAGTTCATAACCCACTTGAATCAAATGTATGAAATATGATATGTCAAGAACTATGTAATGTTTTGAACAACTAATAATAAAAATTTAAAAAGGAAGCTATTGCCTGCCTCTAGTCTTTATGCAGACTCTTCCCCCTGCCTGGAACACTCCTTCCCATACTTCACATGATTAGCTCCTACTCTTCTGGTCTGAACTTAAAATATTATCCCCTCAGAAAATCCTATAACAACCTTGTGAAAAATAATCTCCCTCCTCTTCTTGATTTTTTCTTTATTTTATTTTTTGCAGGGGAGGGTCTCAGGGGTTGAACTCAGGGGCACTAGACCACTGAGCCACATCACCAGTCCTATTTTTTAAATTTTATTTGGAGACAGGGTCTCACTGAGTTTTTTAGTGCCTCACTTTTTGCTGAGGCTAGCTTTGAACTCGCAATCCTCTTGTTTCAGACTCCTGAGCTATTGAGATTGCAGGCATGTGCCACCGTGCCCAGCACCCTATTTGTTTTGATTATAAGATTTATCACAATTTTATTTGTTTGTTTGCTTGAGTTACATTTCCCCACCTAGAATCTAGTTCACAAGGATGTACTGTTTACTCATTACTGAAAATGGTCTATGGCATTCATCAAATAGATGAATTCTAGATAGGGAAGAAGGGTGGAAAGGAAAGGGAGGGGGCAGGGGATTAGCAAGGATGGTGAAATGTGATGAACCTCATTATCCAAAGTACATGTATGAAGACATGAATTGGGTGTTAAGCTACTTTATATACAAACAGAGATATGAAAAATTGTGGTATATATGTGTAATAAAAATTGTAATGCAAAAAAAACCCCAAAGTACATGTATAAAGACATGAATTGGCATGAATATAATTTATATACAAAGAAATGAAAAATTGTGCTCTATACGTGTAATAAGAATTATAATTCAATCCGATGTTGTGTATTAAAAAATAAAATCAATTAAATTAAAAAAATAAAATTATTTGTCAAATTCTGAATGAACAGTGCCAAAGAGAAATATAAACAAGAAAAGTGAAAGTTTAGGAACTTTATTTCAATATGATATGAAATGGACCTCCATGTTTTGGAGAAAAACCAATTACCAGAAATAATTTTAAAATAAATTTATAGCTTTTATTTTTATATGACTTTATCCCTATGACACTTTCAGCATTCTTTTATTTCTGAATTATTTCACACCTTACATTTACTCCAAAGCTTTTCACTTAGCAATTCTTCACAACTCTCACATTTTTCTCCTAAGCTCTTTATCATGTACATCAACTTAGACTCGCCAGAATTTTCTAGGATCTCTTCTACTTTACCAATTCCTGAATTTGTCACATGCACACAAAAGGATAAACATAAGCATCTGGTAGGAATAATTTTATCTTTTTCAGACACATATCTCTACCCATTCTGTTGATTCTATATCATAATAAGCCAAAGAACCAAAATAGTAATGAAGAGCTCTTTCATGGTTTAGAGTGGAGAAGCTAAGAAAAAAATCATCTATAAAAGGTTTGGAAGTGGGAGAGATATGCATATATTAATATATCTCATCCAATTGTAATAAGAAAAAATTTAAGACATTGCTGAAAATTGGAATAGATTAACTGAGGATTAATGATGTCCCATTAACTGACAAACTACATATGTACCCAGTTGTTAAAAAAAAAAATCCAATGGATGCTTGTACTAGATATTTTTCCCCTAAGAAAGATGATGATTTATTATTTAAAATCTGAGAGTAGATGACAGTGGTAATAATTCCCTGTGTCTTCTTTCTAGACCAAGAGTATTATTTTATACTGAACTCTTCTATCTCCCAAACTCAAGGTATATTTCAACTCTTCATGCTTTGTTTACCAACTTATCCTAATGAAAAATCTATTGTATGAAATGACCCTAACATTAGTATTGTAGTTTTTTATTTCATTGTGTGTTACACAAATCACAACGCTTTCACTTTTTGATCAAAGCAGTTTAACAAAGAACCACTGTTATCTTATTCCTGTACTATCTATACTATTCTATGCCTAAACAAACATTATACATTTCTCATTACAAATAGGCTGTATTTCAGAGATCATCTTAGAAACCTCTTTAGAATCACGGTAATTCTAATTAGGATCCCATTCTTTTGGTTGTACATGATGTGGAGGTTTCATTGGTGATACATTCACATGTGAACATAGGAAAGTTATGTGCAATTCTACTGTCTTTCCTAATTAGAATAAGTTATATTCCATGTATATATAAAATGTCAAAATACACTCTACTATCATGTATATCTAAAAACAACAAATACAAAGTAAATCATTTAAAAATAAGCTAAAAAAACACAGTAACTCAGTCATTGGGTATCCTATCTCCTGCTTTTTTTTTTATTTCTCTTTCCTATTTTCAGACAATACATCCTTTTTTTTATGTGCTAATCCAAATCTTAGGTTTTCCAGATAATACTCAAAGGGATAACTCTGGGAGTAAAACACAAATTAAACTGTTTGTTTTATTTGTCTCAGTGGAATTTTTAGCTCTACTGTTTGGCATCAGTCTCTAATGAAATTGGAAAGCAAGCTTTCAATATAAAGGAGGCTAATGTATAGTAAGTACTAAACTTATGACAAGAAGATAGAATTTTCCTCCAAGTGGTAAATTTGTAGGGTGGCATTGGGATCCTTTTAAGAGTCAATGCTGGTTAACAGGAAAAAAAAAAACATAAAGAAAGGGACATGGTTTAAAAATAATGTTTTATGAGAATAATTACTTTTGAAGATATTACTCTTTAAGTAATTTGGAAGGTTTAACTGACTTGAAAAATTTTTACTACCTTGCATTTGACCCTAAACTTAATTTATCTTAACAAAGTAGACTAGAAATTATAACATTCTCAATGTATGAGGAAGAGACTTCACAAAGGAAGACCTAGATATAAAGAGAAATGTGACAGTTTATTTCTATACAAAAAGTAATCAAGAGAAATGAGGTTTCCCAACTATGTTTTCCATAAATGTCCAGTTTAATAACACATGGAGGAAAAAAGAATAAGAAAGCTCATGCCTCCTCAGTTCAAAAAATCTAAGGTCCAGCATTACCAATATTAGAGATACCAATATGTACATCACTGTAGCCACTCTTTTCTATGGTACATACTTAGTGGTAGCAGATGTACACCCAGTAAAAGGCACTAATATTTCCATGAGATTTTAGAATATAATTTCAAGTTCAGAACAATTAATGCTAGTTTGTGAATGTACAATAATTGGTATCACATAGAATAAGTTTAAAAAGAGATACGAGGAAATTTCAGAGTGTTAGAGTTCTACTGAAAACTCATTTTTGGGAGAAAATCTCTCCAGAAAGGCATTGAATTATATTTATCTATTTGGAATGCAATTCCATTTATAATCCTACCTTACTTTTTTCTGATACATTCATCACATTGTCTAATAGCCTATATTCTTTGTACAGGATGCAACCTTATCTGAAATGTCTGGGACTAAAAAGTGTTACACATTTTGGAATATTTGTATAAATGTAAAAAGCTATCTTATTGAATAAGTCTGAACACAAAACTTATTTAGTTTTCATAATACCTCATATACATACCCTAAAGTTAATTTTATACAATATTTTTAATGCAATTGAATTTTGACTATAATTCATCACAAGAGATCAGGTGTGTAATTATACTTGTGGCATGGTTCAGATGCTCAAAAAGTTTTGAACTTTGGTATATTTTGGAATTGTATTTCAGATCAAGGATACTCAAACCTCTGAAATAACTGAGACTTATTCAAAATACTTACTGCAGAGTATTTATTGCATCTTTCAAAGTATTTATTGCATCCGGTCTTATGTCAATCATGTATATTTTTCACCTATAGGAGAATTTTTTTTTGAGGACTCAGTCTGTGACTTAATTATCTCAATATCCCTTTAACAGTTTGATTGGATTCTTTAACCTCTGTCGTAATAAAAACTCAAAATAACAAGAGAATGAAAAATCTGATTATTTATTCACAAAAGGTGTATCAAATGCCAAATATCTACATGACACAATGCTAAGGCCTAGGTATGAAGCTAGTTGGAAGATTTAAATTCAATTCTTCTCTTAATGTAGATGTTAAAAGCATGAAATGAAAATAGTATTGATATTGAGAAAAACAGTAGAAAATGGACTAAATAGAAACAAAACTCCTGATAAAAGCAGGCATTCTATTAACCTCATATCTTAGCACACTTGGTTAGAATAATACTTTTCAACTGGTAAGTCTAATAATTTTGAAGTGAAATGAAAAAATATGTTAATACTGCTAAGGAATCTTCAAATAAGACCAGTTCATAGGGTGATGTAAAATTTAATGATGAACAATAAAACAGAATTTTCAGTTGAAGAAAAAAAAATTTTCCTTAAAAACAAAATATGTAGCTTTAGAGACTATATCTTAAGGTATATTTGAAAAATATTTTTATTTATGAAAACAGAAGAAAAGAACAGTAGTTTGGGACTGCCAACATTTTGATGATGTTTAGGTTGTTTTTCTTTAACCGAAACACTTTAAGCAAATCCAGTACTTTAGAGCTTATAGGCTTTAAACTGGAGTTTGAATCTCAGGAGGGGTTTATGTTTATATTATCCATAAGGAAAACATCTCAATGAATTAACATGGTATCCATATACATAATCATGTTTCCAAAGTAAAGCATGGTACAAGATCCTTGAATATGCTTTAGAACTGCATTATTGATAAACTACCAAACTGACTCATATTTTCTAAAATTGAGGTTTTATAATCCTGCAACTTGGAATAATATACTCATTTTGAAAGTTTGAAATATATGTAAATGCTTCTTCACATTGCTTTTATTACAATATTAAGGCCTAAAAAGACTATTTTCAAAAGATTGCTTTAAATGTAGTGTAATTATGATTCTTCCCACTAAATATCACATATATCCCAGGAACTGCAGAAACTCTTTTGATCTAAAGGTAGATTACATAAAAGTGTGAAACAGAGACACACAAATGTGTGTTTGTATTTGTTTATGTGTGTGTGTGTGTGTGTTAAATCCCTGAGGCTCAGTAAAGTGTTCAGTGACCCCAGATATACATTTGCAAGTTTTTCAGTTTCTGTGCAAATCTCAATCTGTCCAATATCATAGTTTATTCACCACAATTTCTTTAACAGCCTCAAGCATGCAATTCACATAAGAAATATTTCAGCAAATGCCAATATGTAAGTAAGTTACATGCAATCCAATATCCCTGTAACTAGATAAAATGACTCAAAACTATAGTCGGTAGCAGAATTAAATGTCAGCTGAGTAATATCCTCTAGCAACCATCTTCAACAGACACATCAAATTGAACAGCTATACCCATACCAAACTACTTTCACAAGAAGTTTGGATATCAGGTGAGAGATCCTGGTGCCTGCTTTTAATATAACAAAAAGAAAAGACATAACAAAGTAATCAGGAGAGAAGGAGTTGCCTTCATCACCCTTAAAAAGCAATGCAAAACATCCATGAAACAGTGCTGGTTCCTTGAAAATCTAAGCAAAATAGAAAAACTTTTACCTAAACAAATTAAAAAAACTTCTAGAAGTCTTATATAAAATCAGAGATAAAAGTGAAGGCATTACAAATGACACAACAGAAATAAAATAATTAGAGATTTTTACGAACAAATACATGCCAACAGACTGGATAACCTAGAAGAATTTCACAAATTTCTAGATACATACTAATAGCCAAGACTAAACTATGAATAAATAGAAAAGCTGAATAAACCAATCAATAACACTTAGTGGATTCAATCAATAGTAGAAATTATCCCAATCAAAGAAAAGAACAGGACCAGATGAATGTACTGAAGAACTCTATGGAACAGTTAAAGAACTAATATCATGTCTCCTTAGGACATTCCAAAAAGGAGAATAGGAAGGAATTTTCCAAATAATTACCCTGATAAGGATATAATCCAAAATAGAGAATTATAAGCCAATTTGATGTACATGAAAAATTCCTCAAAAACCAGGAGCAAGCAAAATCCAACAGCATATCAGAAAGATCATATACCTTGATCAAGTGAAATTCATCTGAAGAATGCAAGGATGGTTCAACATATACAAATCAATTAACAAGATTTACTATATCTACAGGCTAGACAAATATCAATATAATCATCTCAATAGATGCAGGAAAGTCATTTTAGAAAATTCAACATGCATCCTTTATAAAAATGCTGAGCAAAGTGGTATAGAAGGATTGTATCTCAACATAGTAAAGACTATATATAAAAAGCCAATGGCTAAAATTATATAAAATGGGCAAAAGCTGAAAGATTTCTAAGATCTAGAACAAGTAAGTCAAGGAGGCCAATTTTCAACCCTTCAACATAGGGCTGAAAGTTCTAACCAGGGCAATCAGGCAATCAAGCAGAAAAAAGAAATAAAATGTATTTAAATTGAAAAAGAATGGTTTAAACTGTCACTGTTTGAATAAAACCTCATCTAATAAGTTGATAAAGACTACAACAAAAAAAATTAGAATTACTAAATAAATTTGCAGATTACAAAATAAACATCCAAAAATCAGTAGCACTGTTATAGGCCAATATCAAATTCTCTGAAGTTAGATAGAAACAATTTAGAATAATAATAAAAACAAATAAAATGCCTAAGAATAAATTTAACTGAGGAATTTAAAGCTCATTCTAATGAAAATTATAAAATATTAATTAAGGAGAATGAAAGAAAGCTACCTCATGTTCATGCATTGTAAGAATCAATACAGTTAAAACATCCATATTTTCCACAGCAAGCAAAACAGCAGGATATAAAATCAACACCCATAAATCAAAAGCATTTCTGTATGTATATCAGTAACAAATCCTCTGAAAGAGAAACGAGAAAAACTACCCCATTTACAATAGCCCCAGAAAAATAAATAAATGAATCACTTGGGAATCAACATAATGAAAGAGGTAAAAGACCTCTACAATGAAAACTACAGAATGCTAAAGAAAGAAATTATAGAAGACCTTGGAAGATGGAAAGATCTCCCTTGTTCTTGGATAGGCAGAATTAATATTGTCAAAATGATCATGCTACCAAAATCACTATACAGAATTAATACAATTCCAATCAAACTTCCAATGACATTCCTCATAGAAATAGAAAAGACAGTCATGAAATTCATCTGAAAAAAATAAGAGATCCAAAATAACTAAAGCAATCCTTAGCAAGAAGAGTGAAGCACATGGCATCACTATACCAGACATTAAACTATATACTACATTGCTTCTGACACTTCTCAGAAGATGTATTACGATTGCAATAGTAACAAAAATGGCATAGAATTGGCACCAAAATAGACTTGTAAACCAATAGAATACTATAGTATAGTATTCTATAGAATAGAGGACACAGAGAAAAACCCACACAAATACAGTTATCTCGTATTAGACAAGGGTGCCAAAAACATACATTGGAGAAAAGATAGCCTCTTCAACAAATGGTGCTGTGAAAACTGGAAATCCATACACAAAAAATGAAATTAAGCCTATATCTCTCATCATGCATAAAACTCAACTCAAAGTGGATCAAGGACCTAGAAATTACACTAAAGAACCTGCTCCTACTACAACAAAAAGTAGGCCCAAATATTCATCACAATGGATTAGGCCCTGACTTCCTTAATAAGACTCCTATAGCACAAGAATTAAAATAAAGAATCAATAAATGGGATGGATTCAAACTAAAAAGCTTCTTCGCAGCAAATGAAACAATCATTGAAGTGAATAGAGACCCTACAGAATGGGAGTAAATTTTTACCAAACACACATCAGATAGAGCACTAATCTCTAGGATATATAAAGAACTCAAAAACCTTAACACCAAAAAACAAATAACCCAATCAATAAATGGGCCAAATAACTGAACAGACACTTCTCAGAAGACGATATACAATCAATCAACAACCACATCAATGTTTATAGCAGCACAATTCACAAAGCTAAATTGTGGAACCAACCTAGACGCCCTTCAGTAGATGAATGGATAAAGAAAATGCGGGATATATACACAACAGAATATTACTCAGCATTAAAAAAGAATAAAATCAGGCTTTTGCAGGTAAATGGATGGAGCTAGAGAATATAATGCTAAGTGAAGTTAGCCAATCCTCAAAAAACAAATGATGAATGTTTTCTCTGATATATAAGCATGCTGATCCATAATGAGTATGGGGGTGGGGTGGGGGAAACATATGAGGAAGAGAAGAACTTAGGATAGGGCAGAGGGGAGGGAAAGGAAGGGAGGGGGTTCAGGGATAGGAAAGATGGTGGAATGAGACAGATATCACTATCCTGGGTACATGTATGAAAACACAAATGGTGTGACTCTATTTTGTATACAATCAGAGACATGAAAAATTGTCCTCTATGTGTGTAATATGAATTGAATTGCATTCTGTTGTCATATACAACAAATTAGAATAAATAAAATAAAAAATAATCTGTTTTTAAAATGGGTAATAAACCTGAGTGAATATTTCTCAAAAGACAACAAATAAATGGGCACCTGTATATGAAAGAATGCTGAGCATCACTAATCACCAAGTAAATGCAAATCAAAACCACAATGAGATATCACCTCACCCCAGTAAAATATGATATTTTCAAAAAGACTAAAGATAACAAGTGCTGGTGGGGATGTAAAGAAAAGGAAAGCTTCCCACCCCACTGGTAAAAGTATAAATGAGTATAGCTATCATGAAAAACTGTATGGAGATTTCTCAAAAATTAAAATTAGAACTACCATATGAGGCAGCAATAAGACTCTTGGGTACATATTCACTGTAAATGATGTCTATGTGTCAGAGATATCTACATACATTCATTGCAGTACTATTCACAATTCCCAAGATATAGAACCAGTATAAGTGCCCATCAAATGATAAATGGATAAAGAAAAGTGGTATATATAAAGAATGAAATACTATTCAGCCATTAATATTATTCATCCATTTTTATAACATTAGTGGAAAGTAGAGATCATTATGTTAAATGAAATAAGAGAAAGACAAATACTGTATGATCTCACTCAGATGTTGAATCTAAAATAGTTCGTCTTAGAAGTTAAGAGTAAAATGGGGATTACCAAAGAGCAGGGAGAGTGGGGCAGGTCAAAGGATAGGGGAAAGATTGATAAATGAGTCCTAAGTTGTAGTTAGATAAGAACAAGAACTTTTCACTATAAAGGCATGATAAATGTTTGAGAAGATAGGAATAATTAATATGTTTTAAACATTACCCAGTGTATATATGTATTGAAGCATCATATGTTTCCCAACAACATGTGCAATTTTTATATATCACTATAAAATAAAATTAATTATTAAAACCAAGCTGTAATTGAAAAAATTTGCAAAGACACAAACAAGGTCTACTTAGGGTTTCATATATTTAAATATAAAGGAATCCCAACTGTTTACTATGAGTCTCTACAGGCTTTCTAGGTGAATATTGTCATCAAAACCCCTGTTTGGATAGAATATTTTGCAAATTATTTTAACTACAGAGAAGCATCAATGTGATTTAATAGTTAATATTTTCTTCCTAAATCATTCTGGCTGAGTATATTTTATGAATTTTTTTAAATATTTATTTTTTATTTGTAGT
Source organism: Ictidomys tridecemlineatus (assembly GCF_052094955.1). Taxonomy (NCBI): domain Eukaryota; kingdom Metazoa; phylum Chordata; class Mammalia; order Rodentia; family Sciuridae; genus Ictidomys; species Ictidomys tridecemlineatus. Next base: position 58,527,491 of record NC_135487.1, read on the forward strand.
TGGACACAATACCTTTATTTAATTTATTTATTTCTGTGTGGTACCAAGGATGGAACGGAGAGCCTTGCATGTGCTAGGAGAGTTCTCTACCGCTGACCATAATCCCAGCCCCTTTTATGAAAATTTAGTAATGTTGATGCAGAGAGTTATCATGAAACAGGAATAATCCCATTCAAAGCTTAGCTCAATATTGAAATACAGTGAAATAGTAAAAAGTTTAGTTTGAATAAATCAAAATCAATTCTAAGTAAATGGTAAAGAATGGCTCTTTTATTGATTTTGTAATCTTGCTTATTAGAATACGATGGACAGCTTAAAAGTTGTGCATTAGCAGTCATTGCAACACAATATTTGTATGATCATATATTTCATTCAATTTAAAAATTGTGATCAGGTGTTTGAGGAAGAAAATGATTTCATGAACATCTGTATGTAAGTTTTACTTTCTTAAAATATGCTGAAATGGATGTATAACTACGTGTATTTCTCTTTTCAAATTTACACTTATCTTGTGTGTACTGCTGATATCCCTAGTATCGAGTCAGAGACAGATTTTCATCCTGTTGTCCAGGCAATGATGTGCACAATTCCTTTTGACACTGATGAAAGGTGAATACACACATCCAGCCCACTTCAGTGAAAATTGACCCATAATTTTGTTTTATCCTGAAGAAAAATACAGTAATAAAGTTTAAAGATAGAAAAAAATGTTTAACTCTTCAGGTGAACCATTAGTTAACAACAGTTCACAAACATTACACTTTGTCTTAGGACAGTGAGCTCAAGCTTTGTTTTTAGGTATTCATTAATTCAAAATATTATGGCTCTCTAAATGATACCAAAATATCTAAAATTGAAATTTAAAATTTCAATGAGATCAAAAGCTAAAGGTCAAAAGGAAAACATGTTTTTACATTATTCCATCTCTATTGTCCCTTAAGATTTTTCATGTGAAATAAATGTATATATTTCCTGTAAATATTTAGTAGTTGAAAATAAATATTTATTTCCCACAAGATGACTATGTAACAAAAGGTGTGGATCTTGCATAGTCTATTGATATATATATATAATATATATATTATATATATACACATATATATATACACACATATATACATATATATATATATATATATATATATATATATACACACATACCAGTATTTTCAAGAATATACCAGAATACTAAATATTGTAGGAAAATGACAGAATGCTGATTCAGATCAATTGCTCCAATCCCAAGTTTCTTACCTCTACTAGTAGTAAAAGATACATGATATGATCAGTTAAGATTATCCACCAAAACATTTTTGTTTTCTCTAGTAATCTTTAAGGATCTACTACTACTCATTAATTTAACTATACCATTTAATTTCAGTCTGTTAATATCATAAGGCTATAGAATTTCTAGAATGATAAGCTTTACTGTAAAGACTCCAGAATGCAACAAATGCTTTATTTTTTTGTCTTTGAAGGGTATCTAAGTTCTAGTATAACAGAATCAGCAAGAAAATCGGTTTTGTTTCCATAATTTATAACTTTATATCATTGTTTTGACTTTCATCTTATTTTAAACTATCTTCTTTCAATGATGGCCTTTATTCTTCCTACTGACATAAAGACATCAGTGATGACTTGCTGTTAAATACTATTTCCATCATAGCACAGCGAATTAATATTCTCATAAAACTCTGAATTATAAGTTATAACCCAAAATAATTTACATAGAATTTATATTATGCTTCTTTTAAATAAAAAGAGAGTATTTCAAATAAATATTTGTTGATTGCCTCCTATGTTCCTATCACTGTGATTAAAAACAAATAAAATACAATCTGCTATAAAGTACTTTGTATTCTTAAAGATATTGACATACATAAAATAGTCATCTTTGAAGAAAGTGGGGTATAAATGAACTTTAAAAGTCACATGCAAAGATAGATATGAATCGCAATATCACAGGTAAGTCAGAGAAACTAATTTCCCCTAGTAGTAAAAGAGGATTTTATTTTAAAAAATCAAACCTTTGTTCCAGTTTACATCAGGAAATGCATCCTTTTATATAAGTGATGCTTTTCTACATTAGGCTATATGACAATGAAGAAACTTGCTCTCAATAAATGCCATCTGATTCACAGGAGTTAAGGTCAATTATGGTTAATTCTAATAAATTTAAATTCTTATACTGGAATCTCTCATGATATGCAGGTATGGATCTCTAATGAGGGAAAAGCTTCTGATATAAATATGTTCTTTTTCTGTTTTATTCTTTTATTCCTTTGGAGTTACTAAATCTTCAACATAGCAAAGCCTCCTCTCCTAATTACAGAACCTGCAACAAGAGACAACTAAACTTCCAAATACTTAGAACTCCCTATTAATTTCCCTTTGCTCATAACCTAAATAATCATGCTGATATTTAGATTTCTGACTCAATTTGAGTCTCATATTTTTCTGCCTTTGCAATATTTTCTGTTCTCTTGTGTTTTGACATTTCCCAACTTGCCATCAATCCATCCAGTCTTTTAGCTCCAGTTTTCTTCTAAGACAGTATGTAAACTTAGTGTCTATTTCTATATGTTGTATCTCATTGTAGATATTTTTTTAAAAATGTGAAGTTGACAAGATTTTCTCAGTAAGTTAGAATTATAATGGAATGTCAAAAACAAGATATCAAAAATACTTAACATAATTGAGATTAGAGAAAAATAATTAAAATTTTTATGTAATCCAGAATTCAAGCAATTAAAACTATAACATTCTTTAGTGTTTCTCATGAAAATTCAACAATGAATGAAAAGTAGATATTCATTTTTCTATTATTTTACCATTTGATAAAACTGAAATTATCTAAAATAAAGAAAACAACATGTCAGTATTAATTATAGTACTCCCATAACTTTCATTTGAACTTATTAATAGTATTTTTGTAAGTTCCATCTCTCTTTTTGAATACAAATATAATTTTTGTGACATCTATGGAGTCATAATAAATCAGATTTCAAGCTAGATTACATATAAGTAAGTATCTACAAACTCATTAAAAAATAAAACTAAGTTAAAATTCTTTTATGGTTTATCTGGAAGAGAAGAATACATACAATTAGTAGGATCATGTTTTTCAAAAATCAGTTTAGTTACTTCTTCAGATCTCAAGAAATAATGTACAATATATACACAATGGTAGTAGTAAGAATAAGAGACAATCATGAAGTAATATTAACATTTGACCTTATTATCAAAACAAAATAAATCAAATTTTAGTCTCCAATACACTCTTAAAAGAAGAGAAAATCTACAAGGTAAAAAATTTGTATTATTAACCACTGAGCCACATCCCCAGCCATTTTTATATTTAGTAACAGAAATAAAATCATTGAATAAGAGAAATAAAATTTGGATAGTAGAGGCATCCACATGTAGGATTGGTAAAATGCAATTGTGCACTAAAATCTCATAAAATGCTGTGTAAAACATGTTTTTAAAATCTTTTGAAAATCAGGGAACAATATCAAGACAGGATTTTTCAGGTTAAAATTTATTAGAAGGCAAAGTCCCAGAGAAGTAAGTAATCAGATGCTTTTGTTCTAAAAAAATTTGCAGATCAGAAAGAAACATTTTAAAAACTAGACTATAGGACTGGTGACTCAAAATCTCAAGAGTCAAAAATCAAAGCCCACAATCACCCAGAGAGCACCTTGCACTCATTCAACTGGAAATTCCAAGAGTGAAACAATACATGTAACACAGAGTAAAAACAATCATAACATCAAATGTAAAATGAAAAGTCTATAATAATCTTCAAGTTTTGAAATTTTTTTGTGGTTCAATATTGGCAGGTGATCCCTAATTCCTAGCAAGTAGGAAATTAAAATATTATTTGGAGGAAAGTATCTTCATTTTAGAGTCCAGGATTTCCACACATTTTTAAAATATAGGGAAGAGTACACAAGAACCAAACTAGTGAGATTAATAGACTTAAGAATTTTGCCTTCCCTCTATGGTCTATTGATTTAGAGAATTTACTTATGGAGCTACTATTAAATTGAAATATAGGAATTTTGTTAGAGAACAAAAGCCAGGAAGTAAAAGATCAAGGTTTTCAGGATTATAAACTATGCCTAGACAAGATCTTTATAGTTATTTAATCATAGAACCCAAGTAGATCAAATAAATTTGGAGACTACCAGGTTTTTAAAGAAAATGTATTACCAAATAAACTAAAGTCCATTCCAAAAATACCTGTTTCCTGGTTTGTTTTGTTTGTTGTTGTTATTGTTGTTGTTGTTTTTTGGTACCAAGGATTGAACCCAAGGGTGCTTAACCACTGAGCCACATCTCCAGTCCTTTTTATATTTTATTTAGAGACAGGGTCTCCCTAAGTTGCTTAGCACCTCTCTAAGTTGCTGAGGCTGGCTTCAAATTCACTGTCCTTGTGCCTCAGACTCCCAAGCCATTAGGTGTTTCCTATATTTTTCTAAAGCAATCCAGAAGTCCCCAAACCTCTTAAGGCTATGAAACTGTGCAACACCCAAGAACAAATTTGCTAATGTCTAATTCTAATGTGGAGATAAATAATAATAGGTAAAATGTTTTCAAATGGAAGATGTAGGAGATGGCCCAAATGTTACAATGATTCTATTTTAAAATAAAGAAGTATTCATCATTCCTATCAGATAGATTTGGTAACTACTATGGAAGAGTGGTAGTTATTCCCACTATCTTCCTTTTCAAAGGGGAGTTTTCATTGTGGTTATCCAGTTTCTATGTCATCTTATATGCTGGGTATATAGAAGGTGGACACTTTATACTTTAACTTGTAGATTGCTAGACCATAAGGTATTACATCTCACTTAAGTAAGACTGGATAATCTATTAGTATACCTATTCAAATTTAAGTTTGGCTACATGTAGTGACATATTCAAGTGTTATTGTCTAGACAGGAGGTATCTCCCAAAAGTTCATGTGTATGATAATGAAAGAAGGTTTAGAGGTCAAATGATTACTTCATGAGAACTTTAACCTAATCAGTGGGTTAATCCACTGATATGGATTAACTTGGACTGTAATTAGGCAGGTAGGTTACGGCTGAAGGAAGTAGGGCACTGGAAATATGCCTTTGAGGTTTATATTTTGTTGCTGATGAACAGAGCTCTCCTTCTGCTTCATTTTTATCATGTTCGAGCTGCTTTCCTCTAACACACCCTGATGTTCTGCCTCACCTCTAGCCCAGAGAAGGAGTTGACCATATGTGAAATGAGATCTCTGAAACCATGAGACTCAAATAAACTTTTCCCTTTCTATATTGTTATTGTCAAGTCTCTTGGTTTCTCTCTCTCTCTCTCTCTCTCTCTCTCTCTCTCTCTCTCTCACACACACACACACACACACACACACACACAAAAGTAAAAAAATTAAAAATAAAAAAATAACCAACTAAGTAAAACACCAAGATAGAAGTCCATTTCTATTTCACATGAACATCCAATTGTAAGAAGTCTAGAACTAGTAGGACAATCTCACAGTCATCTTTAATCAGGGTATTTCCAGCTGTTCACCACCTTAAGTATGGCTTTCATTCTATTATAGTCTAAAAGTACTGGCCATGGCATGCCAGCAACAGGATGGAGGAAGGCAAAAGAAGAGAGAAAAGGCTTTACCAATTGTCTTTTAGGAAAACTTCCCCAAGTCTGCAAAACTATGCGTTCATTGATGACAAGATATGTTATGCAATAAGAAAGGGCTGCTGTGATGTCTGTATCATAAATCTAGAAACTTGTGAAATGTAACATTTTATGTTAAGGGGTTTTTTTTGGGGGGGGGGCGGTGGTTTCAGAAGGTACCATTAATTAGTGACTGAAACACAAACATGTTTTCTTACATATATGAAAGTTAGACGTTTAACATTAAGATTCTGGCTAATAGAACTTTGGTGAAGATTGTTACTGGCTTGTAGATGGCAACCTTATTATTGTGTACACATAGAGCAGGATAGTGGGGATTCCTTAGTGTCAGTTTTTCTAAGAATGCTAATGTCATCAGATCAGAACCCCATTCTTATGACCTAATTTAACCTCAACTACTCCTTTTTTTTTTTTTTTAAGCAGCAAAGAGGTGATTATCGCAAGCTAGCTCAATCCTTGTGCACACAGCAACTAGTGACGCTGAGAGGCCCCAAGCCCAGGGTTTGCAGCAATTTTATACACTCTTTGGGGAAGTCAGGGACTTCACATACATCATAGCATCTCTTAGCAAATCATCACACACCACGGGAAAATAATAAAACAACTCTAAAACATTATTAGCACATTCACTGGTGGGAACAAGTTGGGTAAGTGTGATTGGCTAGTACAAAGAGGGATTCTTTTGAACAGATTGGTTTAAGTCACAAGGGAAGTACGTGCTGAACTACATGGTTTCCCAACATGTTATCAACCACCATGAACTACTGGGAGGGTGATCTGGCATCCAAGGTATTTTCCTTATCTCATGCTGATTGGTGGTTGCTAGGCGGTTGCTATGGATCTCCACCTACCCTGACTGAGTCAGTGACACTTAGTGCTGAAGATCTCTCCTGTTATTTGTAGATAAACAACTCAGCAGGGTGGGTATGTGCCTAGGAGTGCTCTGTGTGTCTTTCCAAGGACAATGGTCATGCCCCCTTCCTTGGACAGGCTTTGCTCTGAGGTAGAGACTGGTTTCTCATTCCCCCCTTTGTTTGAAAACTTGGGAACCAATCATGGTTCTCTCAATTGGGGGTCTATTTGGGCTCTACATCTTGGTAAACAGTAACCCTTAGGGGCCAGTCTTCAACTTCCCAGACTTACTCAAAATTGGCCTCCTAGATCCAACCTGACTTGATTTACCTACTACACTGTCTATTTCTGGCTTCATTCCTCCTCTAATTTTAGGAACTCCTTATTGGTCTAAGAGAAGGGGTGATGGCTCATTCTGGCTGCTTCAGAGCTGAGAGGTGGCATTAAATGTGAGGGGGCTCGACAAGGACAACATGGGGGATGACGTCGGGGATGATGTGGGGGATGACGTGGCGGACATGAGTTCCCTTTTAGAAGTCAGTTCAGTTTGAAGTCTGGTTGGGGAAGAACAGGTTGTAGAGTCATCTGGGGATGGGTGCTTCTATGAGAAAAACAAAAACCATGGGTACTAAATAAAAGTTGCAGCAGCTGGAACATGTCACTGTATAATAAACATTTCCTCACCAGGATTTAACATCCCCAGTTATCAGGACTGTAAACATAACATTTAACTTTTAGTGTTACAGATATCCTTTCTCATAGGATACAGTTGTGTTCAAAAGTTGGTTTTTGTCAAGATTACTAGGATCTCAAACAGGGGATATAATGTATAACTCTGCCAAAGTTCAAGGTAGCTATTACACAAACTAAATATGTTTTTACTCTTGTTAATTTTATTTTGTAGTTTTCTTATAAATGGTCTAAAGATTGCCTGTTAATGTTTTGCAGAAATACTGCTTTAAGAATACACAACCTGGATTAATTTAAGATAATGAGTTATCACCTACAGGATAGAGAGATAGACATTAAAGCCCGGTACTCTTAATATAAGGCTGTTGAAATTTATTTGCTGGATGTTTAAGAATTAAAATTAAAGTTAAATTAAAAGGACCAAGAAAACCAATATTTGGCTCTTGCCCTCCGAGTCAGTCTGAATCCAGGAAACAGGGGACTTCTCTAAAGAGCTTTGCAACTCTGGGCCACATAACTTCCTGATCAGGGAGATTAATGAGACCACTGGAGAACAGAAAGCCAATCAGTGCATTTTCTATGAAGAGGAGGGTCATCGGAGAAGGGAGACGTCCCTGATGCTTCCAAGGGAAGCCACACGGTCAAGCAAGTCCTGGACCTATCCTAGCACAAATGGCACTAGCCGAATTGAGAAGCTTCTTCAAAGTTCCCCCAGGATTCCCATGGAAACTCAGCTGACTATTAACAATAGATATAAATGAAAGTCAGTTTGACTACTTCATCTTAGCAAAGACAGTTAAAACCAAAACACAGTTATTCCTGGGCATTTTAAATAATAATAATAGTTAAATGTAACTTAAGGTATATACCTTGTGTTAGCCCACAAGAATAAGTAAGACTGGAGGCTATAAAAGAGATTCTTAGGCAGGAATGCCTGATAACTATCAAAAGAAACTATTAAGAGGAACTGCCAGAGTAATTTTAGTTTAAGGCCTACAGATATTCCTAACCTACACAGGTAGGCTTGGTGTTTGCTAGTATGATTATGCAGCCCTAAGTAACAGAATTAAAGGTTTCTCTATTAGACACAGAGGACATACTAGTAAAAGGATTTTGCAAGATCAGATAACATAAAATTATTAAACTGTATCTTAATTACTTCTTTAGATAACTGATCTCCAAATATATCTACACTGGAAGTCGGGGCTTAATATATGAAATGCATGGGAATACAAATATTCAAGCCCTAGCACCTTGTATGGTACAAAGAACAAAGAAAGTTGAGAGTGTGATTAATGATCTACTAAGTTTTTAAATGAAATATATGAAATATAAATTAAAATCTCTCCCTAAAACACCTGTGGTCCTTGAGATGGGTTAATTATTGGGATGAGTCAGATCTAATAACAGAAGTCCTTATAAAAGAGAAAGAGGTCATTTAAAAAGAAGTAGAAAATGGGATAATAGAAATGAGAAGTGGAGTGATATGAAGTAGGGATCACAAGATACAGAAGGCAGGCAACTTCCAGAAGCTAAATAGGCAAGAAAACAGAGTTCTTTCCTGGAGCCTCTGGAAGGACAGCTTTCTCAACATCTTGATTCAATAGCAGAAAGAGTGAAGAACTCTAACAACATTATGATGAATAGTTGCTATACTGGTAAGCATTATTTATATTATTTATCTCCTATTATAAAAGAGAGAAAAATAATCTGTTTTGTGTAAATCAATAACAATCAGAGTAATAATTCCCAGTCCTAATCAATGCACTCCCATTTCTTTTGTATTTCTAACAGAATTATTCATTTTTTAATTTTCAGTTGTTTTTAGATACATATCCATGACATGTATAACAGAGTTCTGTCTTTAAAATATAACATTGGTGCAATTATTTAAAGGTGTATGTGTTATGAAGTATTTTAATAAGAGAAATAGAAGACACTTGTTAAATGCATGATGGCCATGTACATCTCATGAGCAACTGACACCAAACACAGGTCTTCTAGCCAATGAAAAAGGATCTTCTTTGTGTAGACAGCATATTCAACATTGAATATTTTTATACAGTAAAATGTAGCCATATATAAATACACCAGAGTTACATGAGGCACAGCAAATAAAAAATCTACAAGTACATTTAGGTCATTATCTTTAACTGATATATTTGTACAAACTATACCTAATTTAATTGTTACTTTATCATTATAGAGTTACATTTAAAAAGATAGTATCTAGTGGAGTAGAGGTTTAGTAGAAGTTCTCAAATTTTTTGGTCACCAGACTCCTCTATACTCTCAAAAGTTGAAAGGTAACAAAACATTGTGTGTTTATGTGTTTTATTATTTCAATATAAATCATATTGGAAATTTAAAATATAAAATGTTTTAAATATTTATTAATTTATTTTAAAAAATAATAAATGCATTCAATATTCACATAAATTGCATCTTTATAAAATAACAACATTTCAAAAACAACGAGAAGATTGGTGGGATTATTCTACATTTTTCAGAATCTATTTAGTGTCTAGCTTAATAAATGACAGATATTTTCATATCTGTATATGTGCTCAATCTCTTATATCACATATCATGTAGTCTCTAGAAAAACTTCATGATATGCTCATGAGAAAATGAGAATGGCAATTATCAAGAATACAAGTAATAATAAATGTTAGTAAGGATGTAGAGGAAAAGATTCACACATTCATTGCTGATAGGACTACCAATTGTTGCAACCACTCTGGAAAGCAGTATGGAGATTACTTAGAGAACTTGGACTGAAACCACCATTTGAGCCAGTTATCCCAGTCCTTGGCCAGTTATCCCACTCCACCCAAAGGACTTAAAATCAGCATACTACAGTGCCTCAGCCACATCAATATTTATAGTAGCTCCATTCACAATAGCTCTCTAAGGAACCAGCCTAAGTTCCCTTCAACAGATAAATGGATAAAGAAAGTGTGGTACAAATACACAATGAAATATTACTTAGCCATAAAGAATAAAACTATGACATTTATTTGTAAATGGATGGTACTGGAGATTTTCATGCTAAGTGAAATGAGCCCATTTCAAAAAACCCAAGGCCACATGTTCTCTGTGATATATGGATGCTAACACAAAATAAGGGTGGGGGAGGGAAGAATAGAAGTTTATTGTATTAGACAAAGAGGAATGAAGACAAGGAAGATAGGATGGGAATAGAAAAGACAGTAGAATGAATCAGATTTAATTTTCCTTTGTTTCTATATGGATACACAAGCAGTGAAACTTCACATCATGTACAACCACCAGAATGGGATCCTAATCAGTGTAAGTTATATTCCATGTATGTAAAATGTCAAAATATACTCTACTGTCATGTGCCTCTAAAAAGAACCATTTTTTAAAAAAGAAAGTATGATTTTGGAAAAGGAAAAGAAAAATATTCACTTTCTAATTCATACTTTGAAAATAGAGCAGAATCAACTGAAAATAATTTTATTCATAAGTTACCAATTAGGAAAACTGATACAGTTTTTCATTAAAAAACTAGCCTGAAATTTTAAATTCTCAACAAAGATCAAAATCATTTGTAGTAATACTATATATACAGACACTATGTCAATAATACTAAACACCATAGTGAAATCCAAAGAATAAATCAGTGAATGGAAGTACATATATATATATCATTATTCTTATTTAGATGACCCAATTTGTCATAATTATTATTACATGAAGTTTTTAAACATAATGCCTCTAAAATTCAAATATTTATTATACTAATTGATTTTAAATTTTATTTGAAGATATAGACCACAAGAGTAGCCAATAATAATGAAGTGACTAGCCTTATCAAAAATTAACATCATAAAACTAGAATATTAAAATGATGCTGTTTTCAACTAAATATAAGAATATCTTAAGTGATAAAGGTATTATTTAAAATACATGGAAAGGGCTGGGGATATGGCTCAAGCAGTAGCGCGCTTGCCTAGCATGCGTGTGGCCCGGGTTCGATCCTCAGCACCACATACAAACGAAGATGTTGTGTCCGCCAAGAACTAAGAAAAAATAAATAAATGTTAAAATTCTCTCTCTCTCTGTCCCCCTCTCTCTTTAAAAAATAAAAATAAAAATAAATAAAATACATGGAAGAACAAATGATGTTGGCATAATGTAATTACTGTATACAAAAATATACAGTTTTATCCTTAGCACAATCCAAAATTAAAATAACTTTCAAATAGAATAAGGATTTAAAATTTAAAAAATAAAAAACAGAAAAGTGTTAGAATAAAAAACTTCATCTTTTACTAATCCTAAGGTTGGGAAGGACTTTTAAAAAACATTATATAAAATAAAGGAACCAACATACTCAGTGACTTGATCTTATTAAAATTAAAATTTTCTGAATAGCAAAAGACACCTATGATGAAGACAAATTTAGCTGAAATTATCCTTTCTAAATTAAGTGGAATAAAACCCTACATAGCAACTCCACATCAATAGACCAATGAAAAAAGTTTATAAATGAATGAAGAAACAGACAAAGACTAATGACAAAGGAAGAAATAAAAATGAACAATATAAAAAAATTACCTTCACTAGTGTTAAGTATGCTATGAGTTTAATCTTCATGCTCCTGGTAAAAATCATTTGGTTTGTTAGTTTAGTCATTTCCAAAGAAAGTATATAGTCAAATATATTTAAGTTTTAGAAATACCTATTTAAATCTTAGAACTATTTAAAAATTGAACTGTGAAAAAAGAGGGAAAAGAAAATGTCCCCTGAGATTTTAAATGGACAATTAATTGTTGGGTAATAGGGGAAGTAAATGATATAGTAATAGGAAAGGGTTTATTAGAAAAAGAGCCTATAACAAATTTAGTTCATTTCTATTGATGGATAAGGGGAATAAAAATGAGAAATATCTGGAAATATGTAATAAGTATATGGTTTCAGAAGTATAGAATGAAGACCATCAGAATGCCAGAAAATCTGTCTTTAAATAAGAAAGAGTGAGTTTAGGGTATGAAACCTGGAAAATGAGGTAAATAAGAATAAAAATGTATATATGTGAGCCATTTGTTTACTTGATATAAAATTAGCCATCCCCTTCCAGTTAGTTGCACCAAAAAAGAGAAAAACATTGAGTACTGACGGAAACTAAGTTAAAGAGGATCAGGTAGGTTTCTACCCTCTCCATGCTGAATTCAGGCAAGAATATTGTTACAGCTCATGAACACAGTGCCTTCACACACAGAACAAATGATTACTTTCAAGTTGTATGCTTATCAAAGGTCTAGGACTACTCTGCCAGTGTTTCCTAACACGTTCCAGAAGATGAAGAAATGCAGATATGTAAGTGTTCTGTGTGAAACATAGCAAAAAACAGTTATGAAATATCAATAATGTTTTCAAGGAGGGAACACTCCTGTGTATAAAGCATGCAAAAAAAATCAAGCTTCATGCTCTGAAATAATGAGCTTCTATTTTACAGGGAGGGGCATAAGAAACTTAATATGAACTATACAATTTCACAGAGTACACTATCAACTGGAGTAAATTAATACCGTTGCCACTGAGTACCAATGTGAAAAAGGATTTTAGTGAAATATATTTGCCTTTTGAACCTGTATTATTAATGAAAGGATAACTTTTAAGAGATTTAAGGATTTATGAATATTTCTGTGCTATACATCTAAAATACAAGTTCTTATTTATTTGAAATTAAAGTATTGGTATTCTGGACATTTTGCAGTCACTTATTATGATGGTAATGTAATGGAAATATTTGTAATCTCCCTCTACTCAGGAATAAGTCCATGTATGAAGGACTTTAATCACAAACACATTAGAAATTTAAAAATTAGCTGGGTATGGTGGTCCATGCCTATAATACCCGTAGTTCAGGAGGCTGATGCAGGAGGATCACAAGTTCTAAGCCAGCCTCAGCAATTTAGCGAGGCCTAAGCAACTTATCAAGATCCTGTCTCAAAATAAAAAATAAAAAGGTTTGTTAATATGGCTCATTGGTTAAGTACCCTGGGTTCAATCCCTCCCCAGTACCAAAAAAAAAAAAAAAGAAAGTATAAAAAAATTTTACTCTAGTTAATTCCACTATAATGTTGAGTCTTCATTTCTACCATTACCTAAAGTACAAATCAAAACGAAGCCCTAAAGAGAGACAAGCACAAACTTTGGTGTCAAACACTTGAAGTCAAAAGCAAGCTATATCACTTAACTGTGCCTTTTTAAAAGTCAATTAACATTGCTGAGCTTTAGTTTCTTTATTCATAAGATTAGATACAAATAGCTATATCACATCGTTGTGGATAATAAACTGCATACCATATGCACAATACCTTTTAGCACAGTTCCTGTACATAGTAGGCATTCAACTAATGTAAGTAAATTTCTATTTCCATGCATCCTCAAAGCAAGTTGTGATTTATTATAAAACATTAAATGAATATACTATACTTTAATAACCTAAACATTTTTTTGCTTTCATCTGAGTTTTATGTCATTATTATTATTTCAATAATTAAATAGATTAATATATTAAAGCACATATTATTAAATAATGATGATGTTATTAATGTAGTATATTATAATGTAGTAATTAATTATATGAATTTTCTCATAGTATAAATAATAATATTAACAATATAATGGAAGATATTTAAGATTCAAGAAATTCTTACTAATGCTTCATAATTTAGGACTCTACTATCATAAGAAAAAATATCTCAAAATAATAAACTAACTATACTTACATGTTTCCAATGGGTAAATTCTTCTTTTATATTAGTTTCATCCTTGAAAATGATATCCTTTGGAAACCCGTCCTCAGATCCTTTGGTTATGTAAACCCATTTTGCCTCATAGTCTCTAAAAATTTTTTCTCGGTGTCTTTTACACAAGAAGAAAGGACTTATTGTAAGGGAAGGAAAAAAACATCCATTAGGTTTTTGCCAGATAAAAAGGTAAAAATTACTCATAAATTACTACATCTTAGATAGTATGCTGTTAAATTCAATGCAATATTTGTTTTTCCTTAATACTATATCATTCTATGTAGGGACTAAGGATGTGTTTGTCAATATTCATCAAGGTATGAATGTGTGTGAGAAATTTCTGCCACTATGAATGTACAAATGATTTTGTACCTATATATGTCTATATGATTTTTAAAATATAATGACAGGAAGAACACAACTAAACTATCAATAGGAATATAAGACAATAAGTGTGAAGTCAGATTTTTCTTCTCCAGTAAAAAAGAGCTGTAAGTACTTACTACATCACAAAAATTATATTTGTACTACATTATACATACTAGTACTATTTATCAGTACTAGCCGACACAATGTAATTCTAAATGTACTGCTGTACAGCCTAAAAAACGATAAAAATAAATAAGTGAGGATAATTTTGATACTATACTTTACCACAATATGTCCAAAATATTACCCAATGAATAAAATTTATAAACTAACACCATACTTATTGGTAAAATACTGAATGTTTTACCCTCTAAGATTAAAAACAAAGGAGGGATATTCCCTCTAATCACAATGAATATTTCACTAGAACTAGTGCCTAATCAAGTAAGGCAACAGAAAGAAACACAGAATGACTCATCTTTGAATACAGGTGCGAAATTTTTGAATATTAAAAAAGAATCCATGAAAGTAAGCAAAGTATAAGAACACTGTGCTCATGCATTGCAGAACTCATTGTATCAACAAATTGATGGAGAAAAAAAAATGTAAGGTTATATAAATAGATGCAGAAAAAGCATTAGACAAAATTTTTTTCAGGAATCTTTATTTAACAGTCTTTGTAAGAAAGGATCAAATTACACCACACCCATACCATGGAAACAGCTTACCAAATATCAATAACATCCACTCAATGTGACAAAACAGTAAAGTTATGTAAGTTCAAATGATGAACCAGGTAAATTTATTGTTACCATTATTCCTTTTTTAAAATTAATTTACCATTATTCCTTAATAGCAGAAGTACAACAAAAATTATCTAAGGGAAGCAAGTCCTAATTCTCATATGTCTTAAGTGGGCACCATTTCTTCATTCAAACTACTTTCATTGGTGACCCAGAAAATAGGGTAAGATGTATTAATAGAATGAAATTTTTAATGATTTAAACAAAACAGAAGTTTACGTCTCTCATGAACTGTATAGGTTTATGGGGTAGCCCGGTCTCATAAACTCATTCAATCTTGTTTCACCTCATCCAAGGACACTGTCATTGGTATTCCAGTGCAATACAAAGGGAACACATAAAAACAAGTGAAACATAATAACCATTTAAGCAAGTAAAGCAGAAATTGTACTCTTTACTCCTGCTCACTTGCAAAGGTAACAAAAATGTAATCAGATAAACACATGTGACACTAGAGAAACTTTTAAGATAATATCTACAGTTCATTCAACTGACAAAAGGAAAGAAAATAATGGATTTTCAAGCAAAAAATAGTATCCTGCAAATATCCTATAAGTACTACATGCTAACCAATTGTGCCACTGGAGCTCCAGGATCCTGCAAATGTCCAAAATGTACTTTGTAAAGAAAACTAATAAGTAGAGACAGATCACGAAGAAATAAACCATTCAAAATATATTAAGTGAATTACTTTTTACATAGGCTAATCTGAGATAATATTGCTAAGAAGAGACAATAGCATCTCAAGGAAGCATTCTATTTAGAGCAAACATCTAGTGCAAAAGTCCGGGAAGGAGTATCCTTGGTGAGGCAAGACTGCACATGCATGTTTGAAGAACAGGAGGAAAGTCACTGAGATGGGAAATCATTGCAGAACTTTAAATAGAAAAGTGGCTTTGAAAAAGATCACACTGGGAAAAGGAGTTCTGGAATGGAGATATAAATAATTCTGTGGAAACTGTCCTTGATGAAACAACGATAACCAGTGCAAATTATTATCATTTTTTTTGAAAATTTAAAGATTTCTGAGAATTCTCCAAAGAAAGTGCTGCAAAAGGAATAAATATTTATTCAAGAAAATCTATTCCCATTAACTTAATATTTTCATTTTCTTAATATATTCAAAAAATATATCGAGTTTTATAACAATGAGAATCTATACCATTTAAACCACAACTTGCTCTCTATTCTTCCCTTCCTTTCTTTTCATCCCAGTTCAGCATAACAGAAGTTCTACTGTGAATAGGTATATGCTGGAACACAGAATCCCTCTTCCCTCAGGAAGCTCAAGTATCTCACCTAAAAGATAAAGGCACCACATTTATCACATCTTTGCCCTAGTTCCATATTTCAGAGGTATTATCCCAGGCAAGAATGGCTGATGTCTGAAACTTTCTTTCCCCACTTCAGTTCCCACTCAGGACAAAAGCTCTAACCTAGGTGCAATACCTACAGAAGACAGAAACTGGAAATCCATATGCAACAAAATGAAATTGAATCCCTATCTCTCACCATGCACAAAAGTTAATTCAAAATGGATCAAGGATCTAGGGATTAAACCAGGGACTCTGCGTCTAATAAAAGAAAAAGTAGGCCCTAATCTCCATCACATGGGGCTAGGCACCAACTTTCTTAATAAGACACCTATAGCACAAGGATTAAAATCAAGAATCAATACATGGGTCGGATTCAAACTAAAAAGTGTTTTCTCAGCAAAAGAAATAAGATGTGAGGTAAATAGGGAGCCTACATCCTGGGAACAAATTTTTACCCCTCATACATCAGATAGAGCTCTAATCTTTAGGGTATAAAAAGAGCTCAACAAGATAAGCACCATGAAAACAAATAATCCAATCAATAAATGGGCCAAGGACCTGAGCAGACATTTCTCAGAAGAGGATATAGAATCAATCAACAAATATACAAAAAAAAAATGCTCATCATCTCTAGCAATCAGAGAAATGCAAATTAAAACTACTCTAAGATACCAACAACAAGTGCTGGCAAGGATATGGGGAAAAAGGTACACTCATACACTGCTGGTGGGACTGCAAATTGGTGCAGCCAATTTGAAAGCAGTATGGAAATTCCTTAGAAAACTGGGAATGGAACCACCATTTGACCTAGCTATTCCTCTTCTCAGAATATACCCAAAGGACCTAAAAACAGCATATTACAGGGACACAGCCACATCAATGTTTATAGCATCACAATTCACAATATCTAAACTGTGGAACCAACCTAGATGTCCTTCAGTGGATGAATAGACAAAAAAAAAAAAAATGTGGCATATATACACAATAGAATATTACTCAGCAATAAAAAAGAATAAGATCATGGCATTTGCAGGGAAATGGATGGCATTAGAGAAGATTATGCTAAGTGAACTTAGCCAATCCCAAAAAAACAAATTGTGATTGTCTCCTCTGATATAAGGGGTGGTGACTCAAAATGGGGTTGGAGGGACAGCAAGGGAGGAAGATTACCTCTAGATAGGGAATAGGGGTGGGAGGGAAAAGGAGGGAGAAGGGGAATAGCATGGATTGTGAAAGGAGGCTCTCATCATTATACAAAATACATGTATGAAGATGTGAATTTGGTGTCAACATACCTTATATATAATCAGAGATATGATAAATTATTGTATAATGGTGTATTAATAATTATAATACAAATAAATAACTAAATAAATTTAAAAGAAATAAAAAGAATACAGAAACTTGCTCTTACCCAACTCACTTGTTGGGTGGAGAGTCACGTGGAATTGCCATAGTTCAGCACTTTACTTATGAAAGAAAGATGTTACTGAGAGAACTGTGCCACTGACCCTCCCCCTGCTCTACACAAGTGGCACAGGGGTTCTACTCAGGAATAAATACAGCATATCTGGAGCCACTCTGACCTTACAAAGAGAACTGACTTTATGGAACAGAGTATCAGGGGAAGTTCAAGCCTAAGAGCATTATTAAAACAATGAAATTGTGCAATTAAGAGGAGGCTGGTGAGTCTATTAGAAGAGAAAGGAAACACTTGACTATTTGAAGTATATCAAAAAGAATGAAGGAAAGAGATAGCTAAGAAGAGCACTTCCAGGGTCAGAACAAACTGCAAAGACTGGCTTCAAAGTTACTTAATAATGGGGCCCAATTTAGAATATATCAAACTATAGAGAAATTTATGTCCCACAACAATGTCAGAAACAATTGTGCAATAGAGTGGCAGTTAGTGGAGGCTTACTCTGGGTATGGTAACAGAGGAGTACAGAGAATTTAACAGAGAAATCAGGAAAAAAAAAAAAAAGACAAAGAAGGCCCTGCTAATCCCTGGAGTAAAATGCACATGGCCAAACATGAACCCTCTAATGAGCACTCTCAGAAGCTGTACAATTCAGGAAACATACATTTCTCTAAAATAAATGAGCCAAATCATTAAATTAATAAATAAATGAGCAACAAAAATCCTGGGTGGAGGTGCAGTATACTGGTTTGTTTAATTTATAATCTAAAATGTTCAGTTTTCAACCAAAAGTTATGAGACAGGCAAAGAAACAAAAAATGTAAATATAGACAAGAGTAGGCAACCAAAACTGCCTATGAAAGAATCCAGATGACAAACTTAACAAAGACTGCAAAGCAGATATTATGATTAAAGAAAATGAAGCTTTAAGGTGTGGTGACAAAGCCTTTTTCGAATACAGACTATCATTAAAAACAAATATTAAAATAAGAGTCAAACAGAAATTCTACAACTGAAAACAAAAACAAAAACAAATGAAAACCTTAACTAAAGTAGCTCAATAGTAGATATAAATTGGAAGAAGAAAGTATTGGAAAACTTGAAAAGGCTGATGGAGATTATGAAATTTGAAAGAACAAAAAAAACCATTAAGACATATGAACCAACCCACAAACAGTTGTTGGACACTATTAAGTTCACCAACAAGAGCAATGGGAATACAGAGGACAGAAATGATGGAAAAAGGTAGAGAAAATATCAGAAGAAATGACAAAATTTCTGAAACTTGATGAAAAAAAAATTATGTGCATATCCAAGAAACCAATGAACTCAGAATTTTTTTAAAGTCACATTCAACACATCATAATAAAACTATTGAAATATGAAGAGAAACAAAAAACATTGAAAATAGCAAAGGAAAAATTACTAGTCATATACATAGGAGTTGCCATGAGATTACTGACTTTTGATAAGGCACAAAGAGTCTAGGAGACAATAATATGACATTGTGAAAGGGCTGCATGGAAAAAAATCAAAGCCAAAACCAACAACAACAACCTCAACCAGAATCTTCAATATGGTAAAACTCTTTAAAAACTGAACACAAAATAAAAGTTTTTCCAAATCAATAAATACTGAGAAATTCACTTCTATCAGAGAAGCCTTATAAGAAATGTTAAAGGACGTTCTTTTAAAAGCTGAAAGAAATCACATTGGACATTAATGTGAATTGATGTGAAAATACTTGGTAAAAATAATTATATAATTTCTAAATACTATATTTACTTTCTTCTATTAATTTAAAAAAATTATATACTTGTATCTCTAATATCATATAAATATATTTGACAGTAACAGTATGAGAGACAGGTGATGGAAAAGCTAACTCAAATTTATAGAAATAAGTAAAAAAAAAGCTAGAATGATAAATAGGATCATTAACATAACAAATTCTATGAGTATATATATTTTATTTTCTCTCTTCAAAAAAAAGACATAACAATTTATAAAGTGATAGTCATAATAATGAACTATTGAGTTTAAAACATATATAAATGTAATATATAACATTAACATATTAATGTTATAATATTAGTAGTACAAAACAGGGCAAAGAAATAATGCAAGTCTGAAAAAGGAAATGTCACAACAGACACTACAGAAATAGAAGGCTTTTCTTGGTTGGTAGACTTGTGATGGCGTCTTCTATTTCGTTACTTGAAATTGATCTGTTTAAATTGTGTCTATCATCCTGATTCAATTTGGGTAAATTATATGACTCTAGAAATTTGATGATGCCTTTGATATTTTCTATTTCATGTAGTACAAGTCTGTATTTCTGTAGATCTGTTGTGACATTTCCTTTTTCATCACGTATTTAGTGATTTTTCTCTCTCCTTCTCTTCGTTAGCATGGCTAAGGGTCTGTCAATTTTATTTATTTTTTCAAAGAACCAGCTTTTTGTTCTATCAACTTTTTACTTGTTTATTTAATTTTAATTTTCTTTTTAAGAGACAATTATTTGCATAATAATTTATTTTTATAATGGCTGATAGAAAGTAAAGTCAAACCATAAAAATAGGTTCACACCATTCCCCAATCTGTAAATGTTAAAATTTAATTTTACTTTCAGTGAAATTATTTATTCACTTGCTTTTCTATTCATTGTTCCAACATTCTTTCATTCAAATAACATTGTATTAGACTCGGGGGATAGGTTTATTAAAAATCTAAGGTTAGTTGTCTTAACATTGGATGAACTTCTCATGGAAGTATTTTTTCTTTTATTAATATGAATTATTTTTTAAAATAAAGTTTTAAAGAAATAAATTATTTTATATCAAAATATTTTCTTTTAAAAAATATATTTACTTTTTAGTTGTAGTTAGACACATGCCTTTATTTCTTTCTTTTTACGTGGTGCTGAGGATCAAACCCAGGGCCTCACACATGCTAGGCATGCGCTCTATCACTGAACCACAACCCCAGCCCTCAAATATTTTCTTTATATTTTCATCTTATTTTATTGAGGCTGCTCAAGCAATATTATAAATTGGCTTTTTAATATACTACTGGACAAAGAATCTGAGTTTTCTGGTTGCCGTAACAATTAAAATTCTATTTATAAAATTGTACTTAGCTCATGAATTTGAAAAAAAATGGATAGTTGTACAAGTTTGTTCTGCCTTTGACAAATATAGAAACAAATGAAAAATATCTTTTAATATTCTTTCTGAACAACGTAAGTCAGCCTAGAGATCACAAGACCAAAGAAATGAGAGTGAGAAAAGGGAGTCTTGGATCTTCCATGGAATTATTTAGATTGCTTCTAATATTCCAAGAATATAGGTTATAAAAGAAAAAAAAATTTAAAAGCTATGGCACATATCAGAGATTAACTTGGGGATAATAAACTCAATGAATTTGTAAACTTTTATTTGAATGCACATGTATAGATTATACAAAAATAACACCTATAGATTTTATTATTTTTATTCTAATTTGTTATATGTGACAGCAGAATGCATTACAATTCATAATATGCAAATAGATCACACTTTTTAATATCTCTGGTTGTACACAAACAAGAGTCACACCATTTGTGTCTTCATACATATACTTGGGATAATTATGTCCATCACATTCCACCATCTTTCCTACCCCTTGCCCCCTTCCTTTCACTCCTCTCCTTTGCTCTAGAGTTTCTCTAATCTTCCCATGCTCCTCCCAACCCTATTATGAATTAGCATCCTTAAATCAGAGATTCAGCATTTGGTTTTGGGGACTGGATAACTTCACTTAGCATTATATTCTCCAACTCCATCCATTTTCCTGCAAATGCCATGATTTTGTTCTCTTTTAATGCTGAATAGTATTCCATTGTTTATATGCAATATACAAACCGTTAGCCATGCTAATGAAGAGAAGAGAGAATACTCAAATTACTAACACACATGACAAAAAAAGGAAATATCACAACAATCACTACAGAAATACAGAAGATAATTAGAAATTATTTTTGAAAACTTGTACTCCAATAAAATAAAAAATATCAAAGGCATTGACAAATTTCTATAGTCATATGAATTGCCCAAATTGTATCAGGATGATATATATACAATTTAAAGGGATCAATTTCAAGTGATGAAATAGAAGATGCCATCAGAAGCCTAAGAAAATCCCAGGACTGGAAGGATATACAGCTGACCTTTAAAGAAAAAGTAATACCAATATTCCTCAAATTATTTCATGAAATAGAAAAAGAGGGAGAACTTCTAAACTCTAGGCCAGTATCACTCTTATTCCAAAACTAGGCAAAGATATATCAAAAAAAAGAAAACTTCAGACCAATATATCTAATGAATATAAGTGCAAAACTACTTAATAAAATCTGGCAAATCAAATACAAAAACGTACAGTGGCTCAGAAGTAGAGCGCTCACATATCAAGTGCCAGGCCCTAGGTTCAATCCTCGGCACCACATAAAAATAAATAAAATAGGGCTAGGGTTTTGGCTCAGCAATAGAGTGCTCGCTTAGCACATGAGAGGCCCTGGTTTTGAACATCAGCACCACATAAAAATAAATAAATAAATAAAATAAAGGCATTATATCCAACCATAACTAAAAAGCAATATATATATATATATATATATATATATATATATATATATATATATACATATATCAAAAAGTTAGTACACCAGGATCAAGTGGGATTCATCCCAGGGATACAGGCTTGGTTCAACATACAGAAATCAATAACTGGAATTCATCACATCTGACTTAAAGAATCATATGATCATGTCACTAAATGCAGAAAAATCTTTTGACAAAATACAGCACCCCTTCATGTTCAAAACACTAGAAAAAAACAGGGGATAACAGTAACATAACTCAACATTGTAAAAACTATCTATGCTAAACCCCAGGCCAACGTCATTCTAAATGGAGACAAATTGAAAGCATTCCCTCTAAAACCTGGAACAGGACAGAGATGCCCTCTTTCACCACTTCTATTTAATATACTTCTTCAAACACTAGCCAGAGCAATTAAACAGACAAAAAAGAAATTAATGGGATATGGACAGGAAAAGAAGAACTCAGATTATTACTACTTGCCAATGACATAATTCTATACCTAGAAGACCCAAAAAATTCCACCAGAAAACTTCTACAGCTAGTAAAAAAAATTAAGCAAAGTAGCATAATATAAAATCAACACCTCTAAATTAAAAGCATTTCTATATATCAGTGACAAATCTTCTGAAAGGGAAACAAAGAAACCTTCCCCATTTACAATAGCCTCAAAAAAAAAAAAAAAAAAACTTGGGAATCAACGAAAGAGGTGAAAAACCTCTACAATGAAAACCACGGAACACTAAAGAAAGATATTTCCTTAGATTATGGAAAGACCTCTCTTGTTCTTGGATAGGAAGAATTAGTATCGTCAAAATTGGAAGAATTCCCCACGCAAAGACACTTGGCCGGGAGAATTCCAATTTTATTGCAAAAAGCTGTGTGCTTATATAGAACTAAGGGGGAGATGTAGGGCTTAGATAAATGGCAGGCAACCCGTTTATTGGCAAGTTCTTACAGATATCAGCTCCGAAGCCCAGGAATTAGTTCTCATTGGGGCTAAGGTTCCCTGCCAGCGAGATTTGAAATTAGCACCGGCGGGAGAGTTCACACAGGCGGAAACTTTTCGCGCCACTGCAGAAAAGAAGAAGGTAGGAAGAAGAGGTCCTTAGGTGCCATGTTGGGGTTTTTTCTCTGGGGTACAGCTGCCATTTAAACTTTTCCCAACAAAAATAATCATACTACCAAAAGCACTATGCAGATTTAATGTAATTTCTATTGAAATCCCAATGACATTCCTCATAGAAATAGAAAAAGCAGTCATGAAATTCATCTGGAAAAATAAGAGACCCAGCATAGCCAAAGCAATTCTTAGCAAGAAGAGTGAAGTAAGTGGCATCACTATGCCAGATCTTAAACCATACTGCAGAGCAATAGCAACAAAAACAGCATGGGATTGGCACCAAAATAGATTTTATT
The DNA here is from genome assembly GCF_052094955.1 of Ictidomys tridecemlineatus. Lineage (NCBI taxonomy): Eukaryota > Metazoa > Chordata > Mammalia > Rodentia > Sciuridae > Ictidomys > Ictidomys tridecemlineatus. The sequence goes on from NC_135487.1 coordinate 58,551,470, forward strand.
ATTCTTAAAGGAATCTGTGACCACCTTAAAAAATTCAACTTTGGAACAGATATTAAAATAAAAAGAATGATAATAAACTCAAGAAACTGTATAACTTGAAATAATAAAACAGATGAATTCTCCAAGATAGGAATTTGTTTCACTGTAGGTAGCACTCAATATTAGAGAAATTTGGAAGTACAGAAATAACAACAACAACAACAATAAAAAAAAAACCCACCCATATAACACTGCCCTTTACCTGGAGCTCTTGCCCTTGCTTCACTGAAATTAAATAAGATTTCATTCAGTCTGTTATTACTCTGCAAAAGTGATATTATATATTAAAGAATACTATCACAGCTTGAAATTTGAGACTAGAAAGACATATAAATGAGATTATAATGGATCAGAAATAGTCCTCTAAAATAAAGACATAAACTAGTCAACAAGGGCCAGGTAATAACTTAGGCAATTTAGGAAAGAAAAATAAAAGTCTTCTATGACCAATTAAATGTCACAATAAATTATTGATTTAACTATTATTTATAATTGAATACACAGATATTATTAATAATATTGAATATTTTTAAAATCTTGCAATCTCAAGTTCATAGTTAATTATCTAAGTTCAATGGAAAACTACTGGGAGGTGAGCATCAAAATTCAAAGGAAATGTTGATCACAGTAAGTTTTCAGTGAGAAATAACATACATTCAGCATACTTTCAAAATATCTACAAAATATTAGCTGCAAAGAACATTAAAATTTAGATAGTAATGAAAATTTGAAGTCACTGTGTAAGTATTAAGATTTTATGATAATATGTAATATTCCATTAATAAATAATAAACTTCATATACATGGAAAACAAAAGAACTATAATTCAAATAGTTATTATTTTAAGGGAATATAGTTGCCCTATTACAAACTTAGATAGTAGCTCTATTTGTCCATAAAAAATTATGAGTTTTCATACTTTCAGTACTTTTCTACTGTAAAATGAAGAAAAACAAAATAATGAAAAAATTAAAATTACAATCAGCAAAATAAAAATTATCATCTTTAGAACGTATGTACCTCAAAAGATTTTAAAGAGAGTTTAACCCAGGAACACATAAAAGATTATAATTTCTTTTAAAGAGAAAGAGAGAGAGAGAGAGAATTTTTTGATATTTATTTTTTTAGTGCTTGGCAGACACAACACCTTTGTTTGTATGTCTTCCTGAGGACCAAACCCCGGCCGCACGCATGCCAGGCGAGTGCACTACTGCTTGAGCCACATCCCCAGCCTAAAAGATTATAATTTTAAGGGTAACTTTCACAGTAGTTGAAAGTAAAAATGTAGACAGATACAATACAATTAGAAATATTAGTTTTCAACATTGCCTTTAAATACAACCTTCAAATGCATTTACCCATGTGTCTCATCCCACTAAAAACTTAATGACAACTGTCTCTTCCAAAAACTTTAAAAAAAAATGTAAGCAAATTTTTATAAAATCCTATTTTACAAGATATATTAATAGTAGCATTATTACTAGTAGAAATAATAGAAAACATTATCTTTATAATATTAATATACAATGTAATTGTCAATTACTTTTACTAGTAATACAATTATAAAAAACATAATTCTATATACCAATTGACATGGAAATTCAAATTCTAGAAATTGTTCCAAAAATATTATGCATAAATATATTAACTGAAGAGGTGCCAAGGGCCAATGTCTCGGCTTGGCACCAGAATCACGAGCCACCACACACCTTTGTAGGTTCAAACAGCAATTCTTTATTCCAGCTCTCACACCACCTCCACACAGGTCCAGGGGCAAACGCGTTCTGCCCTCTCCCGCACAATTCACCTACTCCACAAGGCTATCTCCAAATCCCATTTTAATCTAATCTTCAACCGCCAACTTCCCTAAAACCCATTATCTTAAACTGGCAACGCCTTAAACTCAAGGAGCCGGTTACTTCCTCAAACCTGATCAGCTCTAAACCTGGATCCGCCTTGGTCCTTGAGCAAGGTCACCTTATTAAAGCATGCATGCAATGTCCCATCGAATGTCCTCTAAGCAGCATGGGGTATGCTTGGCAAGGAAATTTCGATGCGTCATTCCTACTTGGTAATGGCCCTCAGCAAAGAGGTATCTCCATCTTTTTTTATAATTTGGAGAAAACAGAAACAATATTATTATTCAAAAAGATGGGAGAGATTCAAAACAAATCTTGTTTTGTAAAAAACTACATATATACATGTATATATGCACTTATTTAAAAATGTGTATTTATACACAATTATCAATCATTACTATTCATTCTTCTTATGAATATTGCCAAATTGCCCACTCATAGATTTGTTCCATATTTTTATCTTGCTCATATGTACATAAATTTTTTGCTTTTGCTGGTATACACATGGAATTTTGTTACATTCATTTCTTTATAACTATTTTAACTCACTATGTTACAGAAATGTTTTAAATTAAACAGATTTTAGAAATAACTCATTATTTTTAACTGCAAAATATTTCTTACTGTCTTTTCATAACAAATTTTCAATGATGGACACAGAATGTTTTCAAAACTGAAAATAACAGTATCTATATATTTTTATTTCTCTCTCCCTTTGCCCATCCCCCCCCAACCCCCCCCCCCCGTCTCACATACACACACACACACACACACACACACTTTATCTTTGTAGTATAAATTTCAAGAAGTGTTATTGATGGTGTAAGAATATTAGTCAAGATTCTCCAGAGGAACAAAATCAAAATGAAATAGATATACATAGAAAGGGAGATTTATTTTAAGGAATTGGCTCACACCATTGTGGAAGCTGGCAAGTCTGAAATCCACAAAGCAGGCCAGCGGGGAAGAATTGATGTTGCAGTCTTAGTACAAAATCTGCAGTTTTAGAACTCAAGCAGGGATTCTATGTTGCAGTATTTTGGCAGAAATACATCTTCAGAAAACCTTAGTATTTGCTACTGATTTGATGTAGCCCACTCACATTATGCAATGTAATTTGCTTCACTCAAAGCCTATGGATTTAAATGTTAATCACACCTAAAAAATACCTTCACAGAAATATCTAGACTGGGATTTGACCAAACAGTTTAGCAACATCACTTAGCTGAGATGATACATAAAATAAATTATCACAAATAGTGTAACATTTTTTATTATTTTAAATTTTAAAAAATCTGCCATTTTGCTTCTTAAAATATCTGTAGAAATTTTCACTGGTAGTATAATTCCCCTTTCCTTAAATCTTCCTAAGAATTATAATCACACTTTAAAATATTTTTCAATTTCTTAAGGAAAAGTTGAATCTCATTAGTGCTTTAATTTGCATAACTTGACTGTTGATCTAGTTAAAAATCTTTTCATAAGCATGTGGGTATATTTTATTTCTTATTCTCTGAGGTATCTGTTCATATAATTTGTTTTTCTATTTAACTTGTTTTGCTTGATGAATTTATATAAGCTTTTATATGTTAACATTCTTTAATTTCTATTGTCATATTCTTTCTAACGTAGTTAATTAAATATCTCCTTTATAGCTTATAAAAACTATGAAAGGTCTCTCTCACAATAAGGTTACAAAAATATTTAGCAGAATTATTTTCTAAAGTTTTATATCTAATGCTTGAACCTATCTGAAATGTCTTTCATGGTACATGATATACAAGCAGCAAAAAAAACAAATTTTGTTCATAAAGATAATCAATTTTGCCAACACCAATTATTAAACAAACCATAATTTTCATATAAAATTCAAATACTACTTGATTACTTTGAAATCTCTTTATGCACATGGCATTATGATTTATTAATGTTCAATTTTGAGTCTATACATGTTCCTGATACAGGACAAAATGTGCATTTTCTTTACAACATGCTAGAATTAAAATTATATAAACCTTATAAAATTGTGTTTTAAAACCTTTTCCAATAGATAAGACTAGTCTAAACACTATTATAAATTTGTGTATTAAAGACTAGATAGAATTTAGCAATAAAATAATCTAGAAAGTGTGCTTTTTTTCAATGGTAACTTTTAATTCTATTGTTTGTTCATTGGTCTATAGAACTATTAAATTCTTTTTGGATCAATTTAATAGTTGTATTTGCTTAGATATTATAGTCATTCTGGTAAATAGGTGCCATCAAAAATTTCAATGTTATGGAAAACAGAGAAAATGATTTTGTTGTTTACTATTAAAAACAAAGCAAGTTGTATCTGGAAGTGATGTGCCAAAGGCTCAGGGAATTATGGCTACCTCAGGTCTACTTCTGGCTGCTTACTCATTACCATTTATGGAAGTTATCAATATGGCACATCAAAGTGGTTAAATGTTTTACTCTAGATTTCAAATGTTGATGATTTCATGTCTAGTGAGTTACACGATTTTAAACTTATTTTTAACTGTGAATATAGGTCACTTCTTATCGGTTTCCTTATATATTTTTACTGGACTGGGACTATCTATTTTATTAGTCCTTTCAGGCAATAAGCACTTATTCCAATGAAAATGCAGACACTTTCATACTAAATTAAAAATAATAAAAGATAAGTTCTAACTATGAGAAATATACAAGAGAAAGTTTAAACTTTTGTTTTATTTGTTGCATGCCATACAAGCACTATTCCACTAAGCTACATATCTAACCTGACACTTTAAAGTAAAAGAATGGAGAAAAATATTCCATAAAAAGAGTAACTGTATACTATACTAACATCAGACAAAACAGACATTAAGTTAAAAAATGTTATTGGAAATAAAAAGGATAGAGTTATATTAATGAAATGATCAATTTTTCAGTTATACTTAACAAATCAAAACACATACCTAACATCAAGGCTCCAAAGCACATGATGTAAAAGCTAATACAACTGAAGAAAAAAGTAGACAATTAAACAATAAAAGTTGTAGACTTAAATGTCACACTTTCAATAGTAGGTGGAATAACTCCAGAGTAAATAAACAAACATATAGAAGATTATGAGAACACTATCAATCAACTTTATGTAACTGATATTTATAGAATTAGTCCATCCAATCACAGAATAAGATTTCTTCTCAAACACATGAGACATTCTTTAGGATATATCACATAAATAATGCTATAAAATAAGTATCAACAAATTTTTAAAAACTGATATCAGTAAAATATGTTCTATGATCATGATGAAATTATACTGTAAATAAAAATGAGGGGAATTTCAGAAAATCAAAAATAGTGGAAATTAAATAATTACTTTTCAATAATTCATGAGTCAAGGATGAAATCATAAAGGTAGAAAATTTTTGAGTTGAATGAAAAGAAAACATCAAAATTTGTGAGAGGTACCCAAAAAAATGCTTGGATGTAACTTATAGCTGGAAATGGTCATGTTAGAAGAAAGATCTCAAGTCAATTGTCTAAGCTTCTATTTGAGATTTTTGTGAGGAAAAACAAAAAAGTAAATTAATAAAGAGAGAAAAATAATGATATGGAAAATCAAAGAAATAATTCAAAAAATAGTGAAATAATTGATTCCTTAAAAATATAAACAAAAGTGTCAAATATCTAGGTAGGCTCATCAAGAAAAAAAGAGAAGTCATAAATTACTAAAGAACAACATTATTAATGATTTAATTAATCATTAATTAGTCATTTATTTTCTCAGGATAATTTTAATATCTTGAGAAAGTATCCTGAGAAAATTTTAAAAAATAGTATTATCCCAATAAACTGGAAAAGACAAATTACTCAAAAGTCAGAAATAAACAAAATTAACATAAGAAGAATGTCAAACTACTTCTGTAATAAAAAGAGGAAATAAATTTATAATTTAAATTACTATAAAGGAAAGCTTCAACCAAGATAACTTCACTGGTGAGTTTTACCAAATATTTAAAGAAGAAAAAATATAAATCCTTTATATTTCTTCCCAGAAATGTAGGATAGACTATTTCCCAATTCATTTTGTAAGGCCAAAGTTTTTTGCCAGCCTCCTAGATGCTGGCTTCACTTTTGTAGCACAGCAGTGAGCATCTTCCCAGAGGAACTTTCTGGCATCGTAGTGGGCCTCTTATTAGTAATCTCAAGAAAAAATAATCCTACAGGCATCTGTAAAGTATAAATAGATCTAATAATATATACATATTTTAGAAATAGCAAATATTCCTCAGGATTTCTGGTTATGTGATTGGTATTATTCCTTATTTTGAGCAATAATGAGTCATAAATACCTTCTACCCATTTCTCACAGTATCATTTTACTTTTATTATTCCAATTTCTGAAAGGCATACTGGGAAAAGTGTTTTTAGTCATTATTTTTCCTGACTGTAAAAACAAAACTCTGATATCCTTCCTTCTATTCCCTCTCTTTAAAATCCTTCAGCAGAAACTGTCAAAGATGAAGGGGGAAAAAATACTTTGTTCATTTTCATACTGTAACGTAAACCAAAAACTGTTGGAATAAGAAATATTTAGTGTCTTATTTTGATCCTCAATCTGATTCCTCATTTACTTTCTCTTTAAGTACTAATAAAGTTTGTTTCCCTTCTTATTAAAATATATTAAGAATTATTAAGTCCGGGTACAGTGGTGCATGCCTGTAATTCAGCTTGGGAGGCTGAAGCAGGAGGATAGAAAGTTCAAAGCCAACCTCAGCAAAAGTGAGGCACTAAGCAACTCAATAAGACCCTGTCTCTAAATAAAATACAAAATAGAACTGGGAATGTGGCTTAGTGGTTGAATGCCCCTGAGTTTAATCCCTGGAATGCCTCCGAAAATTATTTTTAATGTAATATTTATGTTTGTTTTGCATTCATGTTTGCTTTTATTTCCAAATGACAGCTCCTATGGAATAGGAGATATCTGTTTTCAAATATCTGTAAATGTATCACATATATGTAATAGAACATATATCTAGTATAACTATAAGGAAAAACATCTTTTGTTTAAAATTTTGTATTCTTTGCCATCCTATTCATGACACTTTTTGTAGTTAAATTATCAACCAAACCAAGTAGCTTACTTACTAAATTACTACAGCAGCTACCATACAAAACCAGTAACTTTGTATAAACTATAAAATTTTATATGTAAATGAAGGAAGGAAGAAGAATGGGAAGGCAAAGAGGAAGAAATTAAAGGTGAAGAGAGGTAAGAGTGGCCACTCTCCATGCAGTTTTGTAAATCAAAATCATTACTGTCATCCACAAAGTAGTCCTTTATTCCTGTCACAATCACTGCTATTGAATTGCTCATCAATTTCTCCCTATTTGTACACTAAATACATTTTATTCAATTTTTTTTCTCTGTAAATAGATTTTATACTGTTGCTTGAAGAATAATGACAAGAAAAAGTCTGTAAATGTTCAATACAGATGCATATTTTTCTAAATTTTGGCCTGTGGTTGTTGTTGAATTTGGGGATACAGAACCCATGGATATAGAGGGCCCCACTGTACTGTTGGCAGGTAACAGTAACATCTGATTATGGAGTCCCACTTATGTAAGCTCAAATTCGAGCTTCTCAGATATATTCATTCACCAACTCATTCTTTTTTATATAATTTTTTATTCTAATTAGTTATACATGACAGTAGAATGCATTTTGACACATCATATATAAATGGAGTATAACTTCTCATTCTTCTGGTTGTACAAGATGTAGAATTACACCAGTCATTTAATCATATATGCACATAGGGTAATAATGTCTGATTCATTCTACTATCCTCCTTACTCCCACATCCCCGTTTCCCTCCCTTCAGTCCCCTCTGTCTAATCCAAAGTACCTCTATTCTTCCCTAGCCACTCCCTTATTGTGAATTAGCATGCAATACAGGCCCTTATGACTCATCTAAACTCTTTTAGTAACCTAAACTTGCTGCTTATAGTCTTCCTTTGTTGCAATTTTCACTCTAGAGAACTTATAGAGTGACATCTGATGATTATCTTATGTTTGCTTAAACTTTTATAATGGTTTGCCAATATCCATAAGAATGGACATTTTTTAACTTTGTGTTATAATTATTAGTGAATATTAATTGCACAATGAATGAATTGCATTGTGACATTTCCATACATGTATATAACTGGCTTTCATCATACCCACTCTCTCCCCCTGAACCTCTTCTTCTCTAATAGTCCCCTTTTTACTTTCATTTTCTTTAAAAAACAGAAATATTTCTTGATATGACAGTTGATTGCATAAAAATAAGAATACCAATGTCTTTCATGACTCAGAGATAAATAACAATACATGTTGTTATAGTGTGATCTTAAATGGCCATCAAAGGTCCATGTAGACTACAGACTTAGTCCCCAGCTATCTGGAAGTGGTGGAAACTTTAAAAAGTGAGGCCCAGAAGGGAAAACCAGTAGAAATAGTGTCTCTCCACCTCACAGAGCTCACATTATATCTGGTAATACAGATAATTACATAGACACCTGCAGCATTGCATGGTAAGTGTTTGTGATAACCAAACTGTATGATATCACTTGCAGGATTTTAAGTTTAAAGCGAATAAAATGATCAGACGTCTATTTTTTAAAGATCACTCTACGCTTCCTCTGGAAAATATAATTGAAAGGGAGCAAGAAATCCAAGGAACTTATCGCCCAGAGTCAAATAATGCAGACAATACCAAACACAGCAACAATGATGATGATATTTTTTAAATAGCAGCTAATGAGAATGTAATATCCACCTTTGCTAGGTGCTATGTGCATTATATTCATGATTTCAATTCCCACAAGCAAATAGAGAAATAAGTACTGCTATTAGCCCCTGCTCTTTACAATTTTACAGATGAGGAAATTCATGTTCAGAGTAGTTAAGTAATGTGCTCTTAATAGAACAGAACTTTAAAGAAAGCAAGAATTTCCAATCAGTCTGTCTTGAAACGCTGTGATGTATTATTATTACTGATTTCTCTCCCCACAAAACTCATTCAAACTATTCACTCATGCCGAATGCCCTTAAAGAAACTGTGTCACCCTTCTGTGCTATCTTTTGTATCTCAGTCATGACATGAATGGTTTTGCTCTGTCACATGTTCCTATCATTATATGCTGCTCCCTCACTGGAATCTACCAGGAGTGGGGTCAACCAATCTCAAACTGAAACTTCCAAAATTGTGATCCAAACTAACCCTTTTTCTCTTTGTAAGTTGATTTGTTTTAGTGACAGAACTAAACCATACCACTTCTTATAAGGAACTTGTGCATCAATGGATTTTAGTAGCTATTGAAACAAATCTACTGATACTAAGAGATGACCTTATGCTGCCTACCTCTTAGTCACTTTATAGCCATCTGATTAATCATATCAACTATCAATGTTTGGCAAAGTTTGTGTTCAAGTACCCCTAATTTTACTTCATAATGTCCTAAAATACAAAAGTAGTGATGTTGGGAAATTTTATTACACTTTATTGTTATAATTGTTCTATTTTATTATTTTCTTACTTTACGCTGCTATAACAGAATAACACGAATTGGATACTTTATGAAAATTGGATATTTTACTTTCTGAAGTCTGGGAAGATTGGAGGGATGCATTTGATGAGGGCCTTCTTACTGCGTCATAGGTTGGTAGAAGTTGTCAAATGACCAAAAATGATAGTAGAGATTCAACTTGCAGCCTCAAGCCCTTTTTCTAAATAGAGTTTAATTCATGCATGAGAGCAGAGCCCTCGTGACATAAATATATTCCACTCTGTGCCACTTACCAACACTGTGCACTAGGGATTAAATTCCCAGTGCATGGAAATATATTCAAACCACAGCAGTACTAATTTTCCAAACATATATAGGATGGATAAGAAAAGTACATGTTTTAATAATTTTATGAAAGTAACAATTCATAAACTATTCATCATCACACAATTAGAAAACTACCAGAAACGCAAGTCCTCTGAGTTTCATGCTCTTTTCTAGACCTACTATGAATTTGAAAAGAATTTGGAGATATTCCACTATTAAAACATAATAAATTACTTAGATTTTCCTTAATTATATTGATATTAAGTAGCTAAGTGTAGTACTTTTCCTTTTTTTTCTTCTTTTGGTGCAGAGGAATAAGGAATTGAACCCAGAGCCTTAAACATACTAAAGAGTTGCTCTACTACTAAGCTATTACCAAAATTCCCTATTTCTTTTACTTTTAGAATGTATTTTTTATGAGTCCTCAATTTTTATCTATTTTACATGAAGTAATTATTTATCTTATAGAGAGTTGTTCTAAGAACCCAGTGAGATAATAAATATAACTGTATTTATAAATTTAAACATAAGAAATTTTAGTAAGAATAATTTAGTAGTAATCAAGTACTTGTAAGTTATTTATATAATATAAAGTAATATATAAAGTTAGTGTACTGTTATATGTATTCAAATATATACCATTATGTGAAAATAATGCTTCCATTAAATGTAAACTTCATGAAGGCAATGGCTTTGAATATTCTATTTATTGTTGTATGTTCAGGACCTAGAAAGTACCTACCTTATAGTAGGCATTCAATAATTGTGTCTAGAATGTAACAATGAAAATTAGAAATTGAATATCCTGCATTATATTATGACTATGAGAGAAGTAGGACACTTTTACATAATTTCATAATTTCACCAAAACTAATTCATAAGGGCACAATATTTTCCCAGGACAACATAAATGTTAATAGAATGAGAAGAATGTTTTAATTGGTTAGAATCCATAAGATGTAACCCTATGTTCTGTTCTATAAATTATGAGCTTTTTAACCTCAGAAAAGTTATTTGTAAGATTACTTATAGGATTAAAAGAGAAGGATAGCATAAAATGTCTGGCATCCTATGCAAAGCCAGAACTTGATACAAATCTGCTGATTTTAATCCACTGCCAACTTTGCATAACACCAAAAAATTCACAATAGTTAAGGATACTTTATTATACCAAAATTTTGAGATTTTTATTTTCTAATAAATGAAAAAGAAGGTGAATAGTTCTTTACAAAAGTTACTTATAAAAAATTTAAAAATAAGGAAATTTTATTTGATACATTCAAACTCTAGTTTTCCATGCTTCTCACTGTAAGATAACAAGAAAATTCTAAAAAATTCATTTGAAAAGAGTTTTTATTATTTTGAGATGTTAATTTCTTTGATCAGTCATCAAAGATTATAGTCAATGATGATAAAAACATTTGAAAGTACTACACAAATCCAGATAATTTAAGATTTAATAATAACACGTGATGCTAATATGACAATGATAATAAAGAATAATGATTTTGTCAAAAATGCTAATCACTTCAGAAGAGTTTTCAAGTACCTAACATATTATCTAGAAAATGAGGTAAAAGGTCTTTTAAAAATAATTAAAAATGCATGCATTATTGATTTAAAAAAAAATTGCTTGTGGCTTAATCATCTTTTGGGTTACTGTCACCAAAAAGCTAACAAGTTTGCGAGAAAAAGTTTACAGTTTCAGAGGTGTCAGTGCATAGACTGCAAGCTCCATTGGTCTTGGCCCAGGGTGAGGCAGAACATCATGACAGAAGAGAAAGGAGGAAGAAACCAGCTTAGGATATGGCAACCAGAAAACAGAGCGAGTTCTGCTCACCAGGGACAAAATACATACCACAAAGGCATATCACAAAGACCTACCTCCTCCAGCCACATACTACCTATCTGTAGTTACCACCTCCTTAATCCATTCAAGTGAATTAATACAATGATTAGGTTAAGGATGTCATAACCCAATTATTTCACTTCTAAACTTTCTTGCATTTCTTCACACATGAGTGTATAAAGGGACAGGTAGATAAGAATGGTGGAAACACAAGGTTAAGAGAATAATTCTATAATATGGACCCACTTTGCTGTCCTCCATATGCTTTCTTTGCCAAAAAGCAATCCACCTGCAGCCCTGCCTGGCCTAAGTGAACAGGATATGTCACATTCCTCAGCAAACTGAGGCAGGGGCAAAGTTCAGGCAGGCTGTTTAGGTAATCAATGACAATTTTATCAAAGAGAGTACAGTGGATTGTTAACCTCCACCATAATGCTCCTGGGCATGCTGGGTTGCTAAAATCAACCTCTGTGTCCCTGCCCTTGGTCACAGATACAGGGAAGAAAGAGAAGACAATAATTAAAGTGGGGAGTTCTAGGGTCTATAAAAGAGCAAGATGTATCCACTCCAGTGGGTTCTAAAGGCTCCTTCACTTCAGAAAAGTCTGACTTTTTCACTTTCGTAAATAAAACTTGCTTTCTATACTTACCTGGGCATTTCTTGGGTGTTTAATCATCAACACTGGGGAACAAGGATCCATTCCTGATTTCTAAAATCAGTACCAAGATTTTGGGAATATTTCATATCTAAAACATTTTACCCTTAGTCCTCCAAACCTCATTCCCAGCTCACAATGTAAAATATATTTAGTTCATTTCTATGAATCCCCATAGTCTTAACAGTTTTAGCACTGCTACACAACAAATTCAAAGTTTCCTCTAAGACTCAAGGCAAATTATCAGCACTAGCCCCTCTAAAAATCAAAAGATAGTTATATATGACCAATTTATAAAGGCATATAGTAAAGATTTCCATTCCAAAAGAAAGATAAAGGGAAAGAGAAAGAAGGCATGTATATATATGACCAATTTATAAAGGCATATAATAAAGATTTCCATTCCAAAAGAAAGATAAAGGGAAAGAGAAGGAAGGCATGAAACCAAAGAAAGACCAAAATATAGCTGGGCAAACAAGTTCTATATCTTCTTGTCTAGCATTTGGGGCACATGGCAATGTGATGTTCTCTCCAAAGTGCTTACATAGCTCTGCCCCTATGGCCTTACTGGTTGCAGTCCACTTGGCAGCTTCCTTGGATTGTGTCTGCTAGATTCCTGCAACTTTGCTAGGGAGGCATTGACACTTTTGGCATTTCTTAATCAGCAGGGTCTCCAATGCAGCTTTGGTTTCTTTCTCCTATCACCATGGATCACCATATTAGGGGCAGTTTACAGGTACACCAACCCCACTGCATTTTGCCTGGTCTTCCAGGTCTCCCTTTGAAATCTTTATGGAAATCTCTGTGACCACCTAATTTAAGCACATTGCATATCTGCAGAATCAGCACCTTGAAATTGCTGTCTGCCAGCATCTTAATCACTAGCCAGGTTTCCAGGGACAATGGCTGCAGCAATTTTGAATGCCTGTGTGGCTAAATTTTGTAAAACAACTTTCTATCCCCTGCTGTGTAAGCCAGGTGTGTGTGGCCCCCACACCACCTCTTCTCAAAGGAATTTCTGCTTTTATATCTTTGAGTCTGAGATAGGTGTGAGCTTACCAATTCTGGAGATTCCTTCAAGCCTCTTTCTTATTGTCTCTTAGTAAATTATTTAGCATTTATCTAGAAACTGTAATGTCTTTAACAACCTCACATTCTTTAGCCATGATTTTATTAGCAGTTTTCTGGCCAACCTGCAAGTTTTACAAATCTTTCTGCTTTGTTTTGTTTTCCATTAGTATAATAAACTTGGCTAAAATCCACCACCTATGTCACTCTTTGAAGGCTGTGCTGCATTTAAATTTCTTCTGCCAGATTAATTAATCCATTACCTTTAAATTCAGTTTCACAGAAAGTCTAAGGACATGGAAATATTTAGACAACTTCTTTGCAGAACATAATGCAAATGGCCTTTAGTCCAATTTCCAATAGAGTCCTCTTCTCTGCTGAAACCTCCTAAGCACAGTTTTTACTATCTACAGTCCTATCAGCATTCTGGTCTCCTGAGCTCTCACCAATCTCTCATTAAGCTCTACTTACAATGATCTAAAATGTTTCCAGCTTGCATATCTAATTTTTTTTTCAAAATCTTTCCCCCTAATTTCAGAAACCTTCTGAACCATATGGTCAGATTAGTTACAGCTATGACTACTCTTCTTAGTACCAATTTCTATTTTAGTTGGCTTTGTTTTGCTCTGACCAAAAGACCTAAGGAGGACAACTTAGAAGATAAATGTTTATTTTGGCCCACATTTTCAGAGTTTTAGTCCACAGGCAGCTAACTCAATAACTCTGGATCCAAGATAAGACAAAACATAATGGTAAAAGGGCATGGCAGAGGAAAGCAACTCAGGACATGGCTATCAGAAAGTAGAGAGACAAAAAGAGCACTCCACTTACCAGGGACAAAATATAAACCCCCAAAAGCACACCCCCAAATACCTACTTCCTCCAGCTATACCCTAACTGCCCAGAGTTAGTGCCCAGTTAATTAATATATCAGTTGATTAATCCACTTATTAGGTTATACCTCTGAAAATTCTTGCATTGTCTCACACATCAGCTTCTGGGGAACATTTCATATCTAAACCTTTTAACACCTAGGTTATAGGTTTCCAAGATCTGCAAAGTACCTATAAGCATCCATCTGCTTTCTATTTCTAAATTTTTTTATATCTCTTTATCTTTGTCCTTTTCTTGTCCTCCATCTTTCTATGTTGTTGTTCTTGGATTTGGGGGGATTTTTTGCTTGTTTTTTTTTTTTGGTGGGGGTGTTGCTATCTCTTTAGTGGTGATTTGAGAATGAGTACAGACCAACCTGAATTTCCAACATAATATTATTTTTCAAATGAAAAAAAAATTCCTACAGTTTTGATAAGGAATATGTTGTAATTACAGATCAATTGGGAAAAATTTATATAATTTACTACATTAATGTCATTTAATTAATTCATTTTACTATATTAATTCATGTACTACTACAAAAGTAATATATCCTATATTCATTGTGGTTTTGCTATATCAGGAAAGCTTGATAGTTTTTTTTTAAAAAAGAAATTCATATCTTTCCTAACATGTGTCCTAACTTATGGTATATGGTGTCCAAAAATGTGATGCTTATATATTCTTTTAGAACCCACTATGGGGTGCATAGCTGATTGACTTCTGCCCAGCTACTGATACTTTAAAACTACCACTATGTTTGCACCAATGCTTTTCCCAACCAATGACTGAGCACATCAAAAGTAATCATGCTGGCCCATTTATGCCTGATACTGAATTTCTCCAAAGTACAAATTTGTGTAGGACTTCCCAATTGGCTTGGTTAAGATTTTTTTTTAATTATGTCACTATCTGAGGCTCTTTCTGTCCAATCCTTTTTTCTCTTTGCCTTCATAAATATCAGATTCATATGATACCAAAGACTCTCCCTGCCTATTCCTGTACTTTCCCTTTGGTTCATCAAAGGCATTTCCTCAATATATCATTTGCACATCTAATCTTGTTTTCCTGCATCTCAAAGATTAAATCAACAAATGGTGTTTTTCATATATTATCAAAAGTAACTTCTCATTCTCTAATTGTCAATTTTAATGTTTATGTAAATAGCATTTTAATGGAATTTATTTTTCCACTAATACTTTCCTACCCTATACACAGAATCATGACATTGGTAAGTAATTAAAGTTTTATTTCTTCCTTTCTAATCCTTTGGCTATGTTTTTATTTTTCTCACTTAGTTATATTCTTCTCCATCACAATGTTAAGACAGAGTATTAATAATTGACATATGTGTTTGTTTCCTGATCTCAGGGAGAACAATTTCAATGTTTCATCTTTAAGTGTTAATAAACATACTAGAAGATATCTAATATTTAATTTTAAATTATTTTAAATTCCATTTGCTAAATTTTATCTTAATCTTAAAAAGGTCTAAATCTTATCAATTGATTTGTTGTACAAACAGTGAAATAATTAGATACATATAGATCTCAATTTAGAAGAAACTATGTTCATGAGAGTCCTTATATATACCAAAACTATTCATCATTTTATATAGTTTGGCAGTATTTTTATTTATTTTTTTACTTTAATTAGATATATATAACAGCAGAATGCATTTTGATTCATTGTACACAATTTCAGCACCACTTTACATTTCTAGGGTTGTACATGATGTAGCATCACACCATATGTGCAGTCATACATGTATCCAGGATAATGATGTCCATCTCATTCCACCATCTTTCCTGCCCCCATAAACCCCACCCTCCCTCCCTCCCCTTTGCCCAATCAAATTTCCTCCATTTTTTCATGCCTCCCCCATCTTCCCCAGTTATGGATCAGCATCCACTTATCAGAAAGAACATTCAGCCTTTGGTTTCTTGGGATTGGCTTACTTAGCATGATATTCTACAGCTCCATCCATTTACCTGCAAATGCCATAATTTTATTCTCTATTAATGCTGTGTAACATTCTATTGTGTATATATATCACAGTATTTATCCATTCATCTATTGAAGGGCATCTAGCTTGAATCCACAGTTTAGCTGTTGTGAACTGAGCTCCTATGAACATTGACATGGCTGTGTTACTATAGTATGCTGATTTTAGGTCCTTTGGGTTTGGACCAAGTAGTGGGATAGCTGGGTCAAATGATAGTTCCATTCCAAGTTTTCTAAGGAATCTCCATACTGCTTTTCAGATTGGTTGCATCAATTTGTAGTCCCACCAGTAACGTATGAGTGTGCTATTTCCACCACATCTTTGCAAACATTTATTGTTGTATTGTTGTATGTATTCTTGATAGCTGCCATTCTGACTGGTGTGAGATAAAATCTTAGAGTAGTTTTGATTTGCATTTCTCTAATTACTAGAGATGTTGAACATTTTTCATATATTTGTTCTACTGAGAAGTGTCTGTTCAGATCCCTAGCCCATTTATTGATTGGGTTGTTTGTTTTCCCTCTAAAAACTGGAATAATACAGGGATGCCCTCTTTCATCACTTCTATTCAACACAGTCCTTGAAACTATAGCCAGAGCAATTAGATGAAAGAAATTAAAGAGATATGGGTAGGAAAAGAAGAACTCAAAGTATCATTATTTGATGATGCCATGATTCTATACTTAGAGGATCCAAAAAACTCCACCGGAAAACTTCTAGAATTAATTAACGAACTCAGCAAAGTAACAGGATATAAAATCAATACGAATAAATTTATTGCATTTCTTTACATCAGTGATGAATCCTCTGAAAGAGAAATTGAAAAAACTACCCCATGCACAATAACCTTAAAAAGAATACTTGGGAATCAACAAAAGAAGTGAAAGACCTCTACAATGAAAACTACAGAACACTAAAGAAACAAATTGAAGAACACCTTAGAAATGAAAAGATCTCCCATGCTCTTGGATAGGAAAAATTAATATTGTCAAAATGGCCATACTACCCAAAGCGCTATACAGTTTCAATGAGATTCCAATTAAAATCCCAATGTCATTCCTTATAGAAACAGAAAAAGTAATCATAAAATTCATTTGGAAAAATAACAGACCCAGAATAGCCAAAGCAATCCTTAGCGAGAAAAGTGAAGCAAGAAGCATTATAATACCAAACCTTAAACTATACTACAAAACTACAGTAACAAAAATAGCATTGTACTGGCACCAAAATAGACAAGTAGATCAATGGTATAGAATAGAAGACACAGAGATGAACCCACATGAATACAGTTATCTCATACTAATAAAAGGTGCCAAAAACATACAGTGGAGAAAAGGTAGACTTTTTAACAAATGATGCTGGGAGAACTGGGAATCCATATGCAGCAAAATGAAAATAAACCCCTATCTCTCACTATGGACAAAACTCAACTCAAAGTGGATCAAGGATCTAAGAATAAGTCTAGAGACCCTGCGCCTAATAGAGGAAAAAGTAGGTCCAAATCTTCATCATGTCAGATTAGGCCCCAATTTCCTTAACAAGACTCCTAAAGTGCAAGAAATAAAATCAAGTATATTACTTTTTGCTATTATCTGGAGATTGAAGGAAAAATTAATTTCCAACCTTTTTCAGGTTGTTAGCAGAATCCTGTTATTTGTGCAGGGCCAAGGTTCCTGTTTTTTTATTGGCTATTTGTAGTGAGTCACCCCCAGCTTGTAAAGATCACACTCAAATCTTTCTTCCTACATGATCAGAAAAGCAGCAGCAAGCCAAATTCCTTTTGTAATTCAAGTGTAATTCTGATGTTCTGTTCTATCAATGTCAGTAAAACCCTGTGTTTTAAGATCTCACATGCATAGGTTAGAACCATTCAGTTATTCCACTTTAAGCTCAACTGATTAATAAGTAGCTTCAAAACTTCATTTTGCCTTCATCAAAATATAATTATGGGAGAAACACCTGAAAGTAAAGGTCATGTGGATCACCTTGGAATTCTGCCTAGCCCATGTGAAAGATGATCAAATATCCATTACACAAAAATTCACAGAGCTTGCACAAGTTTGAGTTAACATCCTAATGAGTTAACTGAAGAAAACTCATGGTATTTCTTTTTTTCTTCCTTTTTAGTCTATTGATGTGATTTCTAATATTAAATTAACCTTGTGTTTTTGGAATAAACATTGTTGATAGGGTGTTAGTCTTTCTTACATATCACTGAATCTGATTTTCTAATGCTATTCAGGATTTTTACATCCATGTGAGAAGTTTCTTTCTTGAAATGTTCTTATCAGGTTTTGATATCCACAGTCTGCTGAGCTCTCAAAATGAAAAAATAAATAAACAACTTTGAAAGTATTTTCTTTTGTTCTCTGGAAAATTTATGCATGAGTATATGATGGTGCTATTATCTTCCTTATCCATAGAGAATAATTTACTATTAAAGTTATTGAGGACTTATGTCTCCTTGTAGATTTCATTTCAATGACAGATTCAGTTTCTTTAATATATATCCAGTATAATTCAGCATTTTCCTTTCTTCTTTTGTCAACTTGAAAATTGTGTTCCTTCAAAAAATTTGTCCAATTCATAAAAATTATTAAATTATTGGCTATAAAGTTGTTCATTATATTACCTTTACTATATGTAAAACTTGCAATAATATCATTTTTTTCTTTTCTTTTCTTCTTTTTGGTGGGGAGATACTAGGGATTGAACTCAGGGGCACTCAACTACTGAGCCACATCTCCAGTCCAACCCTATTTCATATTTTATTTAGTGACAGAGTCTCACAGAGTTTCTTAGAGCCTCACTGTTGCTGAGGCTGCCTTCAAATTTGAGTTCCTCTTGTCTCAGCCTTCCAAGCCGCTGGCATTACATGCATGCACCACCATGCCCAACCCTTTTTTGTCTTGGTAATATATATTTTATTATTTATTCTTTATTTTGGTAATATGTATTTTTTTCTTCTCTCTCTTTACTTCTCAATTTCTTGCCTTTTGATAAAAACTAATTCCAGTTTTATTGATTTTTATGTACATTTTCTCATGCTCAATGCATATTTGTATTCTATTTTACGAATTTCTTATAGCATTTTTCTTATAAACTTTTTATAATTATACCTGAGCATTATTTCTGTTTTTTTTCCTCTTTATAAGACAGATATTTAATCAATAATATGCTCCTTTTTTTCATATACTCATTTAGTGCTGCTGGGCAGTAAATATGATTATTTTGTCATTTGCTTTCAGATATTTTGTGGTAGAAATGCTACACATTGTTCAATTCCCATTCTCCCTTTTAGATTTAGTAATAGAAGTCAAATTTCAACATGTGACAAAATAGCCAGACAAAAGACCATATTTCTAGCAACCCTTGCTGTCAATGTACCTAGATGACTAAATTCTGGCAAAGAAAATGTAGGAAAAAAGAAATATAGTATTCCTACTAAGGCTTACTATAGTTGCTGTTTTAGTAAAGTGACAAGTTCTTTCTGAGTTTTCCAAATGCAAAATGATTTGAACTGGGCGGCCATTTTGGACCACAAGTGTGTTTGGGATAGAAGACAAAACATAGAAAGATAAAGTAGAAAATTAAAGGAAGCTTGGGTTCCTATGTTTGTGCAGTCACAGGCCTAGACTTCTTGAAGTATGGACTCTTCTGTTGTAAAAAGAAAACTTTAGCCTGGCTTAAACCACAGGCTGGGGAATCTCTTACATAAAGCCAAATCAAATAATAACTAAAAGAAACAAACATATTGTTTCTTCTTCTAGAAAGAAATTTTATCACATTCAGGAAGTTATAATAGTGATAATTTTAAGTTTCCTTTTTCCTAATCTAAATATAATCGTATATTGTTTTCTTCCTGTATTCTGATGCATGTACAAACATATTTAGTGATATTTACTTGGAAATACAGTCTAAAATATCTTCAGCATTATAACTAATAAACTCTGAACTGTGCTAAAGTATTCTTTATTAAATTCCAATGTTCAAAGGACTCCTATTTTAATATTACTTATTAAAAGAAATTTACTACGATATCATTCAGATAAACATAATTAGCAATTTTTCTTGGAAAATGAGATGAAATCTATCTTCCTGACATTTACATCCACTATCACTGATTTTTTTTAACCTACATTCACTATCACTAATTTTTCTTTGTTTAATATACAAGAAGTAGTCAATTATTTGAATTATACTATTTAACTTTCTTGATTCTTAAATAGCTATTTACCTAACCATTCATCTCATAATATGACTATAGAATAATTCATTACGAAAAATTATCCTTTGGAAATCGAAATATGAATCAATTGGGGAAATCCATCAATATTATAAGGACACTCTGGTGTTAGCAACTATGCAGGAGGAAATTGATGGAAGCATTTAGGTATCTGAAGATTAGAAATAAAACAAAAAAAGTTAGACACTACTTGGAAAGCTTGTAGAGTTAATTTAAGGACAGAAACTAAATAGTAAATTGCAAATCTTGGTGGGGGGGAGTTACATATTTGAACATATGTAAATGGAATCTCCAGTAAGGGTCTGGAGCAGTGGGACAATGAACCCCCAAAACTAAGCAGCCAAAGCTGTACCCTAGGTCGAATTTCATAACTAAGGAGATGGTCCTGAAGACAGAATCCAAATTGAGCAGGAGCAGCTGCAGCAGTAGTAGCAGAGAAAGAGACAGAGAGAGAGTCGACATTAAAAAGGGGGGTAGTAAGAAAGAGAGCCATAGAAATTGGAAAGCAAATCATGATATTTTTAATATTATTCAAAAACAACAAAGAAGCAGTGTTAGAACCAAAAGTAAAAAAGCTTCTTAAAGTTCAGAAAAACTAATTTCTCATAACAAGAACAATATAACAGTATTTCTATGTAATCAAGTATAGTTGTTATAATACAGAAAAAGAAAATAATAACATCACTATAGACATGAAAGAAAGACAGAAAGTGAAGCCTATCTTAAAAAAAAAAACAAAAAAAAAACTATGACCTATTATTTCAAAATGAAGTAAAAGCAAGAAAATCATATAAAACTTACAAAAGCAACATAAGCTAGAATTTTAAAAAAATGGAAATAGTGATAGGACAGAAAAAGAATCAATACTTTAAAAACTCATTTTAGAAAGAATGAACTAGAAGAAGCATAATTACAAATAAAAATGAAATAAAATGTTCTAGAAAATGGATTAAAATATGAAATATATTTAAATTAAAACAAAATCATTAAATAACTAATATCATTTTGCTAAATAAAACAAATAACTATTCAACAGAAAATTTAAATTATATATCTCCATTCTAATGACAAAAAGAATAACCTAACAAATCTCAAGTTTTATTAAATATGTATTGATAGTAGTAAATATACAATAATTCTAAATCTATTTTGTATTATGGAGTTAACATGTGAAAATACAGATAATGTTGATAATCCTAATTCTCATAGTAGAAAGAAAGTATAATGTTGAAGGAAAGCAGTTAAGAACCCTCTGTGTTGAATTAGTATTTAAGGAATCAATATGAAATCATAATGTAAAAAATAATCAATTTAGATTCTGTTTGCTGAAATGGCCCAGGAACCATGACACCCCAAGAGCAATTAACACATGAACTCCCAGATGAGTTTCCAAATATCAGTCCCCACTAAAAAGACCAGAGCTCTCTGGAAATAGTTAATTTCAGGGCTTCAAAAAGTAAAGGAGCCCAGAATTGGAATTCAAGAAATAAAACCCAATATTTACAGACTTAATTTACACAATTTCATCTCCTTGTAACTAACAACAAATGACCAACACGAAATAGTAGCTGACAATCAATAAATATCTTAAATTCTCCACCAAGTTTAAATCCTTAATGTTTTACTTATCAACAGAAAATACAAGACAAACTCAAAAACTCTGTGGACTAAATGATATAAAGTGGATTAACATAATTCTTTACATAAACGGTGCCTGTAATAAATGTTTTTTCCCCATTTTCCATGTTATACTTCTTTCACAGCTCATCAACCCAATCAATAATTTCTCTATGAGCTCAACATAATTGTCAACTATGTTTAGGAGGCTGCCAATTCGATTATAGTATTTTATTCTAAGAATGAAAATGTACTCCCCATAGTATATCCTATCATCCATATTAAAAACACTTCCATTCTAAAATGTAGTAGCATTAATCTTAATGTTTAGTCTGTATACAATATTTCAAGTAGTTTAAGCAAAAAATTTCAAGCAAGATTAAAAATTGTTTTGAGTGTGGAAAGGCATTTCTCAAGGCTAGAAATAGATATAAGAAGACTAATCACTTGGGATCTATACTCAGAGGTCAGGGCAGCATATTGTGTCCCCAGTTCTGGATTTCACTTTCCCATAGATGAATTAAGAAATACTTTTCTGATTACAGCTCCCATACTCTTTTCATTTATTGATGTATTAATCAACTCCACAAACATTTCTGAGCACTCAACATGTGTCAAGTACTGTTATATGCTACAGATAAGGAAAACAAGTAGATATGGAGTCTCTGCACCTCACAGAGCTTACATTATATCTGGTGATACAGATAATTACATAGACAACTGCAGCATGTATAGTAAGTGTTTGTGATAACAAAACTGTGTGATGCCACTTGTAAGATTTTAATTAGGTGAATAAAATGATCCGACATCTATTTTTGAAAGATCACTCTAGGCATGCTGTGGAAAATATAATTGAAAGGGAGCAAGAAATCTAAGGAACTTATCCCTCAGAGTCAAATAATGCAGACAACACCAAATACAGCAACAACAACGATGATTTAAAAAAAGAAAAAAAATAGCATCTAATGAGAATGTAATATCCACCTTTTTTACGTGCTATATGCATTATATTCATGATCTCCATTCCCACAAGCAAACAAAGAAATAAGTACTATTAGCCCCTGTTCTTTACAATTTTACAGATGAGGAAATTTACGCTCACAGTAGTTAAGTGATGTGCTCTTAATAGAATAAAACTTTAAAGAAAGAAAGCATTTCCAACCAGTCTGTCTTGAACCACTGTGATGTATTATTATTACTGATTTCTCTCCCCACAAAACTCATTGAAACTAGTCATACATGCAGAGTTTTCAGAGATTGTTTCCATGAAGAAAGATTTTTATCTCACTCACATTACTGAGTATCAGAAGGTGCCTTGATTATAAGAGAGAAAACTCAATCCTGGGGAATAAACTAAAGCCAATTTCGTTGAATTAGATGTTTATTTCATTTAAAGTACATACTAAATTTAAATAGAACATATGAGACTGAAATAATATTTAAATAAAGATGCACGTGTCAGCAACCACCTGATCCTTTTCCATATCGTTTATTCCAATGTTTTCACATATTTCCATTTTCTGAACACATTCTTCCTTATAATTTGACCTTGGTTTGAAAAGTATATGGAATCACTCCTCAGAACTTTCAGATACTGTATTACTGTCAACTTTGCTACATGTCCCTATAACTGTCTCTCTTTATCAGGACTATCAACAAGTATGATTTAACACATGTAGGCTGAGAAAGGAAGACATTCTACCTTACCACAGAATGCTGAATCTCATTTTGGTGAAACTTCCCAATCTTGCATTCTCAGGAAACATTCACTGTTCTAATCTGTACCTGTTTTAATTCTACTTATATACAAATTGCATTTACATCTTCTAAATATTATCATTACACAACTGAAAATAAGCTATATGAAAATGTTCATTTATTTTTCACAAGTTTGATATTTGGAAATTACACATATATTGATGACACAGTATCCTACTTTACTTCTCCAAGTACAATGTGAAAAGATTCTAGCAAGAAAGATTTTCCTTTATTTGTAAAGATCAGTTCCAGAGAGGAAAGAACAACTAATTAAGGATAAAACAGATTGATGTATTAGCAGATATCTCAGCAAAATTATCTTTAGATTTATACAAAACTTAAAATCCTCATACATATTTTAATGTTTATATTTTTATTATATTACATTATATAGTTCATGACTTCTATTTCTATTATATCTCATTACATTACAGAATTTCAATGTGGTTTTGGTTTATACTTTTAAGTATAAATTTTAAACACTATCAGAATTATTCAAACAATGCTTATAAAAAAGTATTGATTAGTTACTTTATAGTTTATTTAAACAAAAAATAAAGTATCAAAATTTGATAATTATAAATATTCTAATACATCACTACAAAGTCTTATTTTCTTTAACTTAGGTCAAATGGTGTATAAATATCATTTTAAGGAGAGAGAATACAAAAATGTGAATTATTAGAGAATTTTTATCACTAATTTTCTAATTATTTGAATATTCAAATGGGAAAGAAAATAAAACATACCTTAATTTTTTTCTAATTAAAAAGCCACGTATCCATCTTTGAACAATCAAAACTGGTGAATTATGAGCCAGAATTTTATTAATACTTGAAATAACATATTTAATATTATTAAGCTCATCCTCATAGGTGGTTCCCTGTATAAAGAAAAGAATTCAATAATTTTATCTTTCATAAAACTTTTTCCAGAAGGTATTTTATACTTGGTAATCTAGTGATATAAATAAACCCATAAAATATTCATAGGTATTTTATAGGCATAATATTTAAAAAGTAATTTTTAAACACAATGGAGTTTTATTCAACCATAAAGAAAAATAAAATTATGGCATTTGCAGAAAAATAAATGGAACTAAAGACCATCAATAAGTCAAACTCAGAAGGTTAAGGTCCTGTGTATTTTCTTTCATAAGTGGAAACTAGAAAGGAAAAGGGAAAATAACAGTGGGAGTGGATCTCCTAAAAATGAAAGAGAGATCAGTAGAGGAAAGGGATTAAGGGGCAAGAGGTAGGGAGGGAGGAGACAAATGCTGGAGTGTGATATTGTGTGCATGTACAAATACATAACAATAAATCCCATCAATATGTACAAATACAAAGCACCAAAAAATAATAAAAAATTCATATTTTAATTTAAAAAGTATCAAAAATTAGAAGCATCAAATAATTTTAATGCTGTGTACAGCATGCAAGATTCTTGATAAGTTTCTTCATTCAAGATTTTTCTTTCAATGTGCTAACATAGGTAAAAGTTTGACTATAGTCACCTTGTTTTCTGAAAAATAGTGTTATAAATTGTGTCCAATGAAACTCTTAGTTTGTGAATCACCATAAAGAAAACGAATATGTGTTGAATTCATACAAGAATTTATAGTAGTTAAAATTTTTGTTATACTTAACTAGAATGTTAGATGCTTTTTTTTTTGGAACATAGCACACTCCTTTGAGAAAGATATCCTATATAACTTTTAAAATTATGTCCTAATTACTTATACATGATAGTAGAATGCATTCTGACATACTGCACACAAATGAAGCACAACTTCCCATTCCTATGGATGTACATTTTTCAGAGTCACACCAATAATGTAATCATACATGTATACAGGATAATAACGTTATTCTCATTCCACCATTCTTCCCATCCCTGAGCTCCTCCCCTCCCCTCACTCCTCTGTGCACAATCCAAAGTTCCTTCATTCTTCCCTACCACAACTTCCAATATGGATCAGCATCCAATAATCGAGAAAACATTCAGCCTTCATTTTTTTGGGATTGGCTTATTTCACTTAGCATGGTATCCTCTAGTTCCTTCCATTTTCCTGCAAAAGTCATAATTTCATCCTTCTTTAACCTGAGTAATATCCAGTATGTACATGTACCACATTTTATCCATTCATCTCTTGAAGGGTATCTAGATTGGTTCCATAGTTGAGCTGAATTGAGCGCTATAAACATTGTTGTGGCTGGTCCACTGTAGCATGCTGATTTTAAGTCATTTGGATATATGCCAAGGAGTGGGATAACTAGCTCAAATGCTGGTTCCATTCCAAGTCTTCTGAGGAATCTCCATACTGCTTTGTATGGTGTTTATGCAATTTGCAGTCTCACCAGAAATGTATAAGTGAACCTTTTTACCCACATGCTCACCAACACTTATTGTTGCTTGTAACCTTGATATTTCCCACCCTGATTAGAGATGAAATCTTAGAGTAGTTTTAATTTGCATTTCTCTAATTGCTAGATATGAAAATGTTGAACAATCAATTGTATTTCTTCTTCTATGAAGTGTCTGTTCTGTTCCTTAGTCCATTTATTAATTGAGATACTTGTTTCTCTTGGTGTTAAGTTATTGAGTTCTTTATATATCCTGGAGATTAGTGCACTATCTGAGGTGCAGGTGCAAAAATTTTTCTCCCATTCTGTAGGCTCTCTCTTCTGTTGGGGTTTTTAGCTTCTTCTATCGACTCCGTCCCGCAGAGAGGCTTAGGAGAGCATGCCACAACCCAGATAGATCAAGAAAGGTGAGGGTCGGCCAGCCGCCCACCCAGCCCTCCCCACTGGAGGACAATCAGACGTACTGGGAGACTAGTCAATGCAGGATCTCATTTATTGAGGAAACACACACAACATACCTAAGGAGTAAAAGCCAATCATTTTAAAACACAGAAAAGCCGGAATCAATCAACATAAAGATCAAATCAGCAGAAGGAATCCACAAGTATACCCATACCATAGTTTCTAATGAAGAGCATGAGCTGTGCACCAGCATGGAATTGAAGTAAGCCAATCAGGGAGGTTTCAAAACAACTTCAGCGTCCCCTACTGGCATTTAGCCAGGCGCCATCTTAGTTTTCAGCCCCACACTCTTCATGTTATTGTTTCCTTTGTTCTTAGTAAACTTTTTAGTTTGAATTGATACCATTTATTAATTCTTACTTTTACCTCTTGCATGTTAGAAGTCTTGTAAAGGAAGTCAATCCCTAAGCCAACATGGTAAGGATTTAAGCCTACTTTCTCTTCCATTAGGCACAAGGTCTCTGCTCTAATTCCTAGGTTCTTGATCCACTTTGAGTTGAGTTTTGTACAGGAAAAGAGAGAGAATTCATTTTGCTACATTTGGTTGAATATGCTATCTTTTCTCTATTTTTTTTGTGCCTTTGTCTAGTATGAGATAACTGTATGTATGTGGGTTGTCTCTGTGTCTTATATTTTGTACCATTGGTCTACATGTCTATTTGGTGCCAATACTATGCCTTTTTTGTTACCATTGCTCTCTAGTATAGTTTAATATCTGGTACTGTGTTGCCTCCTGCTTCACTCCTTTTGCTAAGGATTGTTTTGACTATTCTGGGTCTCATATTTTTCCAAATGAATTTCATGATTGCTTTTTCTATTTCTATGAAGAATGTCATTGGGATTTCAATAGAAATTGCACTAAATCTGCATAAAACTTTTGGTAGTATGGCCATTTTGACAATATTAATTCTTCCTATCCAAGAGCATGGGAGGTCTTTCCATCTTGTAAAGTCTTCTTCAATTTCTTTCTTTAGTGTTTTGTAGTTTTCATTGCAGAGGTCTATTACCTCACTTGTTGAGGCTATTGTGAATGGGGTAATATTCCTGATTTCTCTTTCAGGGGATCATCAGTGATGTATAGAAATGCATTTTATTTGAAGGTATTGATTTCATATCATGCTAATTTTCTTAATTCATTTATGAGTTCTAGATGTTTTCTGGTAGAATTTTTGGGGTCTTCTAGGTATAGAATCATATCATCAGCAAATAGTGCTAATCTGAGTTCTTCTTTTTCTATCTATACCCCTTTAATTTTTTTTTGTCTGTATAATTGCTCTGGCTACTATTTAAGGAAGTATGTTAAATAGAAGTGGTGAAAGAGGGCATCCCTATCTTATTCCAATTTTTAGAGGGAATGCTTCCAACCTGTCTCCATTTAGAATGATGTTGGCCTGGGGCTAAGCATAGACAGCTTTTACAATGTTGAGATATGTTCCTATTATCCCTAGTTTTTCTAGTGTTTTGAACATGAAGGGGTGGTATTTTGTCAAATACTTTTCCTGCATCTATTGAGATGATGATATGATTCTTGTCTTTAAGTATGTAAATGTGATGTCTTACACTTATTTCCATACGTTGAATCATCCTTGCATCCCTGAAATAAACCCCACTTGATTATGATGCACTATGCTTTTACTATGTTTTCTTGTGCAATTTGCCAGAATTTTATTAAGAATTTTTGCATCTATGTTCATCAGGAATATCAGTCTGAAGTTTTCTTTCCTTGCTACGTCTTTTTCTGGTTTTGGTAGCAGGGTGAGGATGATACTAGCTTCATAGAATGAGTTTGAAAGGGTTCCCTCTTCTCTATTTCCTGGAATAATTTGAAGACTTTGGGTGTTAATTCTTCTTTGAAGGTCAGGTAAAACTCAGCTGAGAATCCATCTGAGCCTGGGCTTTTCTTAGTTAGTAGGCTTTTGACGGTGTCTTCTATTCATTGCTTGAAATGGATCTATTTAATTTGTGTATGTCTTCCTGATTCAGTTTAGGTAGGTAATATGTCACTAGAAATTTGTCAATATCTTTGAGATTTTCTATCTTATTTGAGTATAAATTTTCTAAATAGTTTCTAATTATCTTCTATATTCCAGTACTGTCCATCATAACATTTCATTTTCATCGTGAATTTTAGTAACTTTTATCTCTTTCTCTTTGTTACTGAAGCTAAGGTTTTATCAATTTTATTTATTTTTTCAAAGAAATAACTTTCATTTTATCATTTTTTTGAATTGTTTCTATTTCATTGATTTTAGCTCTGATTTTAATTATTTCCCGTCTTCCACTGCTTTTGGTTGATTTGTTATTTTTCTAGGGCATTCAGATATAATGTTAGGTCACTTATTTGTTAACTTTTTATTCTTTTAATAAATGAGCTCAATGCAATTAAGTTTCCTCTTAGCACTGGCTTCCTCATAGTGTCCCAGAGATTTTGATATTTTGTATTAGTGTTGTCATTTACCACTAAGTATTTTTTTTGTTTCTTTCCTGATTTCTTCTGCTACCCACTGTCATTGAATAGTGTATTATTTTGTCTCCAGGTGTTAGAGTAGCTTCTATTTTTATTTTAACGTTGATTTCTAGTTTTATTCCGTTAATGTCTGAGAGAATGCAAGGGTTTTTTTTTTCTTTTTTTCTTTCTTTTTTCTTTTTTTGTATTTGCTAAGAGTTGCTTTGTGCCATAACATATGGTCTGTAACAGATGAAAATCCATTTGCTGCCAAAAGAAAGTGTATTCAGTCATTGATGAATAAGTCTAAATTATTGATTTCATTATTTAGTTCTATAATTTCTTTGTTTAGTTTTTGTTTGGAAAATCTATCCAGTAGTGACAGAGGTGTGTTAAAGCTACCCAGTATTATTGTGTTGTGGTCTATTTGATTCATAAAATTGAGAAAGGTTTGTTGGAGGTATATAGATGTTCCATTGTTTGGGGCATAAATATTTATGATTTCTATGTCTTGAAAATGTGTAATTCCTTTAAGCAGTATAAAATAGTCTTCTTTGTCCCTTCTGATTAACTTTGGCTTGATGTCTCTTTGTTTGATATGAGTATAGAAACCCCTGCTTGTTTATGAGATCCACATGAATGATGGTTTTCCCCATCTTTTCAGCTTCGATCTATGGATGTCTTTGCCTATGACCTGAGTCTCTTGGAGGCAGTATATTGTTGGGTCTTATTTTTAAATCCAATCTGCCAGTCTACGTCTTTTGATTGATGAGTTTAGGTCATTAACATGCAGGGTTATTATTGAGATTCCCTGGTAATTTTGGTTTATTTTTTTTAACCTGACTTAGTTTATCCTTTGATAGACCTTTCCTTTAGTGTAGTTCCTCACTTTGCTGATTATCTCTTTTTTTTCTTTTCCTCCTCACGAAATATTTTGTTGAGAACATTTTGCAGTACAAGCTTTCTAGTTGTTATTTTTTTAACTTTTGTTTACCATGGAAGCTTTTTATTTAATATTCAAATTGGAAACTTAATTTTGTTGGATAAAAAATACTCAGTTTGCATCCATTTTCTTTCAGAGCTTGATATGTTATTCAGGACCTCCTGGCATTGAGAATCTGGGTTAAGAAATCAGCTGAAATCCAAATTGATTTCCTCATATGTAATTTGCTTCTTTTTCCTCCTGTCACAGCCTTTAAAATTCTATCCTTATTCTGTATGTTAGTCATTCTCATTATAATGTGCCTTGATGGCAATGTGCTGTAATTTGGGGTCTTGTAATCTCTTATAGTTGATTTCCCATTTCATTCTTTAGATTTGGGGAATTTTCTAATATTATGTCATTGCAAAGACTGTGCATTCCTCTGGTTTGTATCTCCACACCTTCACCTATTCCAATGAATCTTAAATTTGGTATTTTCATGTTATCCCATATTTTTTGGAAGTTCTGTGCATGGTTTCTTGTCATCTTCTCTGTACAGTCAACTTTATTTTCAAGAGTATATATTTTCTCTTCATCACCTGAGGTTCTGTCTTCTAAGTGGTGTAGTCTGTTCGTGATATTTTCCATTGAATTTTTAATTTGGTTTAGTTTCCTTCATTTTGAGGATTTCTAGTTGATTCATTTTACAATATCTGCCTCGTTATTGAAGTGATCTTTCACTTCCTGTATTTTCTCTCTGATACCAACTTTATATTGAAGATTAGTCTAATCATGTACCTTCTAAACTCCTTATCTGACATTTATTCTACTGTGTTGTCTATGGATTTTATTTTCAGAACATCTAGATTGTTTGAGGTGCTTTGTTCCCAAGTTTTTTCACATTGTTTGTATATTTTCCCATCTAGTAGTATAAATCTGAGGCAATACAGTGCCAAAGGCCAATGTCTCGGCTTGGCACCAGAATCACGAGGCACTCACAGCTTTGTAGGTTCAAACAGCAATTCTTTATTCCCGCTCTCACACCGCCTCCACACAGGTCCAGGGGCAAACGCGTTCTCCTGTCTCCCGCACCAACCACCTACTCCAGGAGGCTCTCTCCAAATCCCATTTTAATCTCACGAGAACTCAATGGGAACAAGCAGCAGGAACACCCTAATCCCAGCAATAATCTTCAACTTCCAACTTCCCTAAAACCCATTATCTTAAACTGGCAACGCCTTAAACTCAAGGAGCCGGTTACTTCCTCAAACCTGATCAGCTCTAAACCCGAATCCGCCTTGGTCCTTGAGCAAGGTCACCTTATAAGCATGCATGCAATGTTCCATCAAATGTCCTCTAAGCAGCATGGGGTACGCTTGGCAAGGAAATTTCGATGCGTCATTCCTACTTGGTAATGGCCCTCAGCAATACAGTTTCTACCCTGTACTTTTATAGTGTCCTTGCAGGGTTCCAATACATCTCCTTTAAGAGGAGAACAATATTAACACCACTCAATGTAAACAATACAGAACCTTAAACCAAATAGCTCCTGTTTGCAGTTTTGTCACAATAAACAGAAATAATTTGTTCAATTATTGTCTACAATATAAAGAGTAAGTTTGCTAAATGGGTTTACCATTTGAAATGATGGACAATGAGGAAACTGAAGTATTGTAAGATGTGATGTTTATGAGGGAGGAGGAGAAAAAATATAGGTAAAAATTTATAATAAGAGCAAAGGAGGAATTAATAGAGGTTGACTTTTACATGAGAGAATGAGAAACTTAAAAAATTAATAGACAAATAGGTAAGAAAAAAATATATATAAATAAAAATATAAGAATATACAATGAAACTGTAACAAACTATTCAGACATCCCATTCCTCAACTAATTGATGTATGAACAATATTTGGATTCAAAGATGGTATAGATGTGAGAGAGAGGCAAAAGAGAAAAGGAAAGTCTCAATGGAAAACTGAATGATTGCTCCCGTTGGCTTTCAAATATTTTCTCAACTTCCTTTTTCTGCTGATAGGTAGGGTGGTCTGGAATTCGATGGTAGCTCCAGTCCCATGGGTGCTGGACCAGTTGGCTGGGTGAGCCAATAGCAAGATGACCTTACACCCTCTTCCAGTCTTCCCACTTAGTACAGCCGGCTCCTTCCATCCCCATGCAATTCACAACACACTTAGCTGGAGACAGCCTAGTTTTCTCCAGTTTCTCCAACCTGTGTTCTCCCCAGGGAAGACGCCCCTCAGTCTCCAGCTTTCCACAGGCTTGTCAGGCCCAAATTGGCCCAAACAGACCCAGCTGCAATCTGAAAGACCTGGGCTTCATATTCCCCAGGCTCTTCCTTGCTGTAGCCCCAGGCTCTCAATGCTATTTCAACTTGCAGAGAGACCACCATGGATGTGCTCACAGAAAAGAGAGACCCTGCAAAGGGGCAGCCAGATAACGGCCACCAGCACACTCAGCAGGAAGACCTCAGGTACAACCAGACCTGCAAGTACCCTGATAATATATATCCAGGTCCTGGCAGGTGTCCCCAGATGAAGGCAAATTTGCCCCAATGGTGGTGGCTGCAAACCTGCAGGCCCCTTGTCCCTGGACTCCCAGACCCTGTCTGATGTCCCAAGATGGCAATGGCCACATGTAACCAAACCCAATGAAACACTGACAATGGATTTCCAGGCAGTAGTGGGCAGCAGGAGATCCACTGGTGGTCTTTGAGCTAATAATGAAAAATTAGCAGGTAGACAACAGGTGGCAGGTGATTGGTAGGTGAAAGGATGGTGATGGACAAGCAAGAGCTGGGCAAATGGGCAAATGATGGCTGATTGGTGGTGGTCAGCAAGCGATCTGCACTCATGACAGGCAATATGCTGGCAGATGATGGGTGATCCAATGTCCTATATCACTTTTAAGGAAGATATTTCCTACAAGTATTTAGATTTGGGATTACATGCTCACTATATCTCACTGATCACTTGATTGGTTAGTAATGAAGTCACTTTGCATTTTCAGTATAGAAGAACACATTTAAAAGATGACATTTATATTTGTCTTCTTTTAAATCACCTATCATGAAGATTACAGACCATATAATGTTTAAAATATACATTTTCTCCTCATGTACATCCAATTATCTATGGGCTGCTTGAAAAAAAAAATCACAAAGCATTGTAGATTGGTGTTACTTCAGATTTATTCTAGCAAACATTCATTACTGATTAGCAAGTTATTTACTTGACCTTGGCTTGCTTTCATTTCCAACAGTAGTAAAATCCTCCTAAATAATATCCAAATTAATTCCTATTTCCTATTTTCTCCAATAATAATATGAATATGCATCATTGCTAGAGTAAATATTCCAAAGTGCAAATCTAATCATATGACATCTAAGCTTAATATATTTCTTTGACAACTGTGGAAGATCAATTCCAAATTTCTTAATTTTGTAGCAAAGGACCTTCAGGACCTAATCTTTTCCTACTCACCTCCCTTTGCCTTATATTTAATAACTTCTACTCTTGTAATATCTTGCTACTTACACCACTGTAAATCATTTGTTGATCAAACTTCAATGATTTTTTACACATTCCATTCTATTTTCTTGAATTACTCTCTCAACAGTTTTAGTTTTTTTTTTTTTTTTTGGAGACTCAATTTCTTCCTCTAAGAAATTATTACTGGTATTGATCTGTAAACGACATCCTTCTACAATATTATCCTGTGCAATAACTCATCTCTCACAGTTGACACTGTTGAATTTTCACTGACTCCTATAATCCTAGAAAACAGTGAAAGCTAAATCCTATAATCCTGGAAGATAGTGAAAGCTAAGAGATTTCCTCATCCCTTTGTTTCAGTTTAGTGCAAAAAGGAACTCTTCCTCTTATAACTGATTTGAATAATACCCATGGATTCTCCCCTTCTCTACCTATGTAAGGTCTAGACACAAATCTTCCAGACTCTCATTCTTTACCTTTTAATGATTAGGTGAACTATTTTGTCTCCACTGATCTATTGGAATAAAATACTTATGTGCCAAATATTGGTTACAATTCTTCCCCTTCCTAGGCCTGTGAATTCTGGTCCTCCTTCAGCCCAAGCCAATATACTGTATCTGCTTATACCTATCTTGATTATGGACTAGAATCAGAGTAAAATATTCTCTGATCTTACTATCAGATCAAATAATTTCCCTTTATCTCAATTCCTTTCACCAAACTCTTTCCAACCTTGCTTACTTCTCCCTTTTAGAGAAAAAAAAAACAACTTTTGGCTAACCCTTAAGTCCTTTGCAGATCTTGCAATAACAGAATTCTACTATAATAATCTCCCTCTGCCTTTGGCAAAAGTCCCTGTCCCTTACTTCTCCTCACCAAGTTCTGCTTTGTTTGTTTAACTTGACAAGTTTATACCATAAATCAATTATTGGTTTATCTTTACCACATAACCTCAGCAAGTTCAACAAATTTTTATTCTATGTGTCTAGAACTAAGTTTTTGTTTTATAATTGGTATTTGGTCATAAGTTGATAATTAAATCACTAAGTAATCAGCACTATTGATCTCCAATCTAGATTTGGCAATCAATTCTTATAGCTCAATTTTTTTATTGAGTTGCAATTACATCACATTTTTAATGTTTCTACCTTTTAAATTTTTATTTATCCATCTGTATTGCTTCTTACTTTCCTCAAGCCATTTAAACAGTGTTAGAACTTAGATGCTCTTTTATTTTTTATCTCTATTTGCTAATATTTTTCAAATGATCACTTTCCAAACTACATCTTACTGCCTCACATTTGCATATTAGCCACAAATCATAATTTTCTATCAGAAATTAACTCTTAAATTACAGACCTACAAAATAAATTTCTACTTCCATTTCTCTACCTGCCTATCAAGACTGAAATAATTATTTCCCTTATTTAAATCAATATAGTATTAACTATGTAGTCATTAAAATTATTCATCTTACAACTGTTGTTAAACCCACACTCCTCTTTCTCTACATTTCTATCCAACAAATTACTTAATTCTATCAGATTAATATTTCTTCAATCAGTCTTCTGTACTCCATATACCCTGTACCAATTTATTAAATCATTCCTTATAAGGTAGGCCCAAAGTGTTGTAATAGACTACTCACTAAAACCCCATCTTATGGTTTGGATGTGAGGTGTCCTCCAAAAGCTCATGTGCAAGACAATGCAAGAAACTTCAGAGAAAAAATGATTTGGTTATAAGAGCCTTAACCCAAATAGTGAATTAATCCCCTGATAGAGAGTACAGAAGACTGATTGAAGAAATATTAATCTGATAGTTTGGAAAGTGATCATTTGAAAAATACTATCTCCAAAAGCTACCACACTGGGAAGTTTCATTTTGAGGGAGGGCTAAACATTTCAGAACATTGCAAGTCTGATCTTTATTATGTCTTCGAAAAAAATCCTACACTCTATCTAGAAAGTACCTCTCAGAATTAATCTTTTTAAAATATATATATAATCCTTGATTAGTATAGAGGTTATTACCACAAATCTTCAAGTTTCTTTGTATTTGAGCTTATGGTGTTTATGTGTAGCTTAGGGAAAGGGGTGGTGACAGGTAAGTATATAAAAGTGCATAGTTGAGAAAGTGAAAGAAGTGAGGCGAAAGAACACAGGAGGAGATTTTGATGGCTAAGCTCAAGTAGTCCTGGTCAGATGCAATTCACATCAGCAAAGAACTATTAAGCTCACATTGTTTATAGCAGAGCCCTACTTGCCAATGACTCATAAGTAATCCCTTCTCTTTAAAGAGATATGAAGAATAATCATCAGTTATGGGCAGTGTTAATGCCTTCTAGGGAAAAAGTAAACTCCAGACAGTTTTCCCATGTCCTGAAACAATTATATTGTAAAATGCCAATTAAGATATCACTGTAAACTTGTACAAATGCCAAAAACCATTTGATATCTAAAGACAAGTGAAAGTACACTATTTCCAAGGAAAAGTATTGCATTTCTTCCACTATAGAAGTAATGGCACCATGTAAAATATGATTAGGTTAAATTCTAATTCTACCACTTGTCAGCTGTGCAATCTAGCATAAATAGCCCATTTATCCCTATTTTTATCACCTGCAAAATTTAGATAAAATTGGTACCATCTCATTTGTTTGTTATGAAATAATATTTACAAAGCATTCACAATATTAGCTGGAACATTTCAAGCATCCAAACATGTTATCTATCAGCAGTTGCATAGAATTACTTAAAACTATACAGTGTTTTAAATTTTTCAAAGGACTTCCATATAACTTACCATTTTGATATTCAAAAATTAACATAAAGGAAGGTATCTTGGAAAACAATTTACAAAAACTAACAGAAGATTATAAAATCAATAAATTAATTATAAAAACAATCAGTAAAGGACTGGTTAATGATAAAAATGCAGCATTGTAAGGAAAGGAAAATGTTTTGTGGACCATTTGGGGGTTTTTTGTTTGTGGCAGTTTTAAGTTTTTAGTTTTTAAAATCAGTACTTTTAATGGAAACAACTTGACCAAAAATCTGTCACAGAATTTTGAGACCCAATAAAACAAAAGTTTAATGAGAAACCTGTCTTCTTTGGTCAACATGAACTTATACAAATGTTAGGCAAGAGTTCCTCCATCTATTTGTGGTGTTGAGAATCTGTTAACTTTATAAGAATGATTAAATTTTCTGGTTGGGAATTTAGTTAAGAAGGGAAACTGTGAGGAATCTTCAAATACCTAGTGAGGATCTGGGAGGGGTGTATTGATTACAACACTTGGTTAGGGTAGAAAAATAATTTTGTAATTTACTTTAGAGGACAAACTCCTGTAATATTAAAGGCTGTTACTTCTGAAAAAAAAAAAACCAATTACTTCTAAAGTTTTCAATTCAACAAAAAAAAACCTGTTATAATTTTGGAAAACAATATGTTTAGCCAGAAATTATCAATAATCAATACAATAAGTGATAGTAATGATATATCTATACTCAAATAATTGCATGGAAATAAAACAGGGTGGTATGATTTCTACATAAATATGGAGCATTAACCCATGGGTTTGCAAATAATTTTTCTAATCTGTTTCTAGATTTTTCACTTCATTCATAATTACTTTTTTAGAAGTTTTTAGTTTGATGTAATGCCATATATTCATTTATTTATTTGTTCATTATTTTTGTTGCCTGATACACACTCACATACACACAAACACACACTCACAAAAAAAAAATCCTCATTGCCAAAACCAATATCAAGGAGCTTTTCTTCTATGTTTACTTCTATGAGATTTATGGTTTTGGCTTAGGTTGTGATCCTTTGTCCATTTTCATTTGACTTTTATTTATGGCATAAGATAAAAGTCCAATTTCATTCCTGAATGTAGAAATTCAGTTTTTCTAACTATTTATTGAAGAGAATATTCTTTCTCATTGTGTCAACTTGGATTCTTTGTTGAAAATTAGTTTATATTTGATCAATTATTTGACTCTATATGTTTGGAATCTTTATTTTGGTCACTGGTCTGTATGGCTATTTTTATGCTAGTATCAAGCAATTTTGATTGCTAGAGGTTTGTAATAAATTTTTAAATCAGAATGTATGATTCTTCCAAGTCTGTTTTCTTTCTCAAAATTATTCTATTTTGGGTCTTTTGTGGTTACATATAAATTTTAGAGGTTTTTTTTTTCTTGTTTCTCTGAATGCCATTGGTATTTTGATAGAATGCACAGGGATTATTGCCTTGAGTTGTTATGTATATTTTAACAATATTAATTCTTCTGATCCATGACCATGACTTTTCATTTATTTGTGTCATTATCAATTTCTTTCATTATTAATTTTAGAGTTTTCAATATACAAATCACTTGTCTTTTTAGCTAAATTTATTACTAAGGAGACTAATTTTTGAAGCTAATATAAATGTGATTGTTTTATTGATTTATTTTTCATCCAGCTCATTCATTTTATGTGTATAGAAATGCCATACATTTTTGCATGTTAACTATGTATTATACAAATTTAAGTTTATTTATTAATTCTAACAGCTTTTTGGTAGAATCTTTGGGGTTTTTCTTAATGCAAGATCATGTCATCTATAAACAGTGACAATTTGATTTCCTCCTTTACAATTGAAATATACTTTATTTCTTTCTCTTGCCTTATTGCTTTGCCTAGGACTTCCATTATTATGTTGAATAAAATTAGTAAATGTGGGAATTCTTACCTTGTACCAAATGTTAGAGGAATAGCTTCCATTTTCTTCCAATTGATTATGATATTAGCTGTGTTTCTTTTTTCAGAAATGGCCTTTGTTATGTGAACAAACTGTCCTTCTATAATGAAACTGTTGAATTTTTATTAAGTATGGATGTTGAACTATTTTGAATGCTTTTCTGGGTCAACTGACATGATCATATGGTTCTTGTTTATTAGTCTTTTAATGTTATACTTATCAATGTGATGCATCACATTGATTGATTGGCATTTAATAATCCAACCTCAAATATCAGGGATAAATCTCACTTGATCCTTTTTTAAAGATATTTTTATTTTTTTAATTTATTTATTTATTCTAATTTGTTATATATGGCAGCAGAATGCATGTCAATTTATAGTACACATATAGAACACAATTTTTAATGTCTCTGGTTTTACATGAAGTAGTCACACCAATCATGTCTTTAAACATGTACTTAGGGTAATGTCCATCTCATTCCACAAACTTTCCTACCCCTTTGATCCCTCCCACACCCTCCTTCCCCTTTACCCTATCCAAAGTTCTTCCATTCCTCCCATGCTCGGCACCCCCATGCCAATTATGGATCAGCATCCTCATATCAGAGAAAACATTTGGAATTTTGGGGGGATTGGCTTACTTCACTTAACATAATATTCTCCAACTCCATCCATTTTCCTGCAAATGCCATGATTTTCTTTTAATGCTGAATAATACTCCATTGTGTATATATACATTTTCTTTATCCATTCATCTACTGAAGGGCATCTAGGTTGGTTCCACAATTTAGCTATTGTGAATACTGCTACTATAAACATTGATGTGGCTGCATCACTATAATTAGTTGTATAAGATAGTAGAATGTATTTTGACATATATGGAGTATAAATTTCTGTAGTTTGACATATATGGAGTATAATTTTCATACTTCTAGTTATATATGATATAGAATTACATTGTCACATAATCATGAACGTGCATAGGATAGTAATGTTCAATTCATTCTACTGTTTTTCCTATTTCCATTCCCTCTTCCATCACTTCATTCCCATATGTATAATCCAAAGTAATTCTATTCTTCCCTATCCCCACACCTTTATTGTGAATTAGCATCCACACATAACAGAAAACTTTCAACCTTTTCTTAATCTGGTTGGCTATTTCACTTAGCATGTCATTCTCCAGTTACATCAATTTGCCAGCAAACATTATAATATCATTTTTTCTTTATGACTCAGTAGTATTCCATTGTGTGTATATACCAGTTTCATTATTCATTCATCTATTGAAGGGCATGTAGGTTGGTTCCATAGTTTAGTTGGATAAACATTGATGTGACTGTGTCACTGTAGTATGCTGATTTTAATTCTTTTGGGTATACACTGAGGAGTGGGATAACTGGCTCAAATGGTGGTTCCATTCCAAACATTCTGAGGAATCTCCACACTGCTATCCATAATGTTTGCAGAAATTTGCAGTCCCACCAACAATGTATGAATTAAAGCTTTCCCCCCACATCCTCACCACCATTTATTGTTGCTTGTATTCTTGATAATTGCTATTCTGACTGTAGTGAAAGTTCAG
Source organism: Ictidomys tridecemlineatus (assembly GCF_052094955.1). Classification (NCBI taxonomy): domain Eukaryota; kingdom Metazoa; phylum Chordata; class Mammalia; order Rodentia; family Sciuridae; genus Ictidomys; species Ictidomys tridecemlineatus. The sequence goes on from NC_135487.1 coordinate 58,591,344, forward strand.
TGTAGTTTTAATTTGCATTTCTCTACTTGCTAGAGATGTTGAATATTTTCTTGAGAATTTTTTGGCCATTTGTATTTCTTCTTCTGTGAAGTATTTGTTCAGATCCTTAGCCCATTTATTTCTCTCTGTGTGTGTGTGTGTGTGTGTGTGTGTGTGTGTGTTAAGTTTTTTGAGTTAATGATATATCTTGGAAATTAGTACTCTATCTGATGTTCACATGGCAAAAATTTTCTCCCATTTACTAGGCTTTCTCTTCACATTATTGATTTTTTTTTCCTGTGAGTAAGCTTTTTAGTTTGAACCTATCCCATTTGTTGGTTCTTGATTTTATTTCTTGTGCATTTAGAGTCTTGTTAAGGAAGGTGGTTCCTAGGCCAACATGATATAAATTTAGGCCTAATTTTTCTTTTATTAGATGCAGGGTCTCTGGTCTAATGCCTAGATTCTTGATAAACTGTGAGTTGAGTTTTGTGGAGAAAGAGAGGAGTTCAATTTCATTCCACTACATATGGATTTCCAGTTTTACCAGCACCATTTGTTGAAGAGGTATCTTTTCTCCAAATGTATATTTTTGGCCCCTTTGTCTTTGTTTGTTGTTTTGATTCCTAAGTATTTTATTTTTTGAGGCTATTGTGAATGGGGTAGTTTTCCTAATGTCTTTTTCAGTGGATTCATCAATCATGTATAGGAATGAAACTGATGTTAATTTTATATTCTGCTACCTTGCTGAATTCCTTTATGAGCTCCAAAAGTTTTCTGGTGAAATGTCTTGGGTATTCTTAAAATAGAATCATGTCATCAGCAAATGGGAATAGTTTGAGTCCATCTTTTCTTATTTGTATCTTTTTAATTTCTTTCTTCTGTCTAATTGCTCTGGTTAGAGTTTCAAAGATGATTTTGAATAAAAATGATGAAAAAGGGCATCCCTGTCTTGCTCTTGTTTTTGGAGGGAATGCTTTCAATTTTTCTCCATTTAGAATGATGGCCTGGAGCTTAACACAGATAGCTTTTACAATTTTAAGGTACATTCCTACTATCCCTAGTTTTTCTAGTGTTTTGAATATTACAGGGTGCTATATTATGTTAAATGCTTTTTCTATATTTATTGAGATGATCATATGATTCTTTAAATATTATTTAATCTTTTAAAGATAAGAATCTATTCTTATCTTTAAAACTTTTTGTTTTGTCAATTTTTTGAATATATTGATTTCCATATGTTGAAACAACCTTACATCCCTGGAATCAACCCCACTTTATCATGATGCACTATCCTATTAATATATTTTTATATGCAATTTGCCAGAATTTTATTGAGAATTGTTGCATCTTTGTTCATCAGGGATACTGATCAGAAGTTTTTCCTTGATGTGTCTTTTTCCAGTTTTGGTATCAGGGTGATACTTGCTTCATTTGGAAGGGTTTCCTCCTTTTCTATTTCATGGAATAATTTGAGGAGTATTGGTGTTAATTCTTCTTTGGAGGTCTTGTAGAACTTGGCTGAGAATTCATCTGGTCCTGGGTTTTTCTTTGTTTTAGGCTTTTGATGTCATCTTCTATTGCATTGCTTGAAATTGATCTGTTTAAACTGCAATTGTCCTCCTATTTGGTTTGGGTAGGTCATATGTCTTTAGAAATTTGTCAATGTCTTTAAGATTATCTATTTCACTGGAGTTAAATTTTCAAAATTTCATCAGTTTTTCAGTAGTATTTGTCATATTTCCTATTTCATTATGAATTTTAGTAATTTGAATTTTCTCATTCTGTTCATTAGCATGGCTAAGGGTTTATCAATTTTATTTATTTTTTCAAAGAACCAACTTTTTGTTTTGTCAATTTTTTGAATTGTTTCAACTTCATTTAAGCCCTGATTTTAATTATTTCCTGTCTTCTATTGTTCTTAGTGTTGATTTGTTCTTCTTTCTCTAGAGCTTAGAAATATAATGTCAGGCTATTTATTTAACTATTTTCTATTCTTGTAATGAATAAGCTCAATACAACAAACTTTCTTCTTAGCTCAGACTTAACAGTGTCTCAAAGATTTCGATGTTGTGTTGCTATTCCCATATATTTCTAAGTATTTTTTTCATTTCACCCCTGATTTCTTCTGCTATCTATTGGTCATTGAATAGTGTATTATTTATTCTCCAGGTGTTAGAGTAGCTTCTATTTTTTTTATTTTATTGTTGATTTCTAATTTCTTCCCATTTTGATCTGATAGAATGCAAGGTATTACCTCTGTTTTTTTTTTTTTTGTATTTGCTAAGAATTGCTTTGTAGCTTATGTCTATTTTAGAGAAGGATCTGTATGCTGATGAGAACAAAGTATATTCAGTCATTGATGGGTAAATTACTCTATATGTGTCTGTTAAGTTTAAATTATTGATTGTATTACTTAGTTCTATACTTTCATTGCTTAGTTTTTGTTTGGAGTATCTATCCAGTGTTGTTAAATTTACTAGGTATTATTGTGTTGTGGTCTATTTGATTCATGAAATTGAGAAAGGTCTGTTTGATGTATATAGATATTCCATTGCTTGAGGCATAAACATTTACAATGGTTATGTCTTGAAAATGCATAATTCCTTTAAGCAGTGAAATGGCCATCTTTGTCCCTTCTAATTAACTTTGGTTTGATGTCCATTTTATCTGAGTATAGAACACCCTACTTGTATACGAGATCCATCTGAATGATGTTTTTTCCCATCCTTTCTCCTTCAGTCTATGGATGTCTTTGCCTATGAGGTAAGTCTAATAGCAACATCATATGGTTGGGTTTTATTTTTAATCCAATCTCCCAGTCTACATATTTTGATTTATGAGTTTAGGCTGTTTACCTTCCATGTTATTACTGAGAAATTATTTGTATTCCCTGTCATTTTGGTTTATTTCTAGTTTTTAGTTTAAATTATTTTCTCATTTTATTGACTATTTCTTTGGTATATTTCCTCCTTTTGCTGGATTTCACTTTTTTTTCCCCACACTTCATCTTCATGGATTATTTTGCTGAGAATATTCTGTAATGCAGGCTTTCCAGTTGTGAATTCTTTTTTTTTTCACTTTTTGTGGAATATTTTAATTTCACCTTCATATCTGAAGCTTAATTTTTCTGGTTACAGTATTCTTGGTTGGCATCCATTTTCTTTCATAGCTTGATATATATTAGAGACTCTAAGACCTCCTAGCTTGGAGGGTCTGGATTGAGAAATCAGCTACATTCAGATTGTTTTCCCTCTAAATGTAATCTGACACTTATCTCTGTAGCCTTTAAAATTCTATCCTTATTCTTATGGTAGCCATTTTCATAACAATGTGCCTTGATGTGGGTCTGTTGTAATTTTGTATATTTAGGTTCCAGTGTGCCTCCTGAGATGATTTTCCATTTCATTCTTTAGATTTGGGAAATTTTCGATATTATTTCATTGAAAAATTTGTGCTTCCCTCTGATTTGTTATCTCCATGCCTTTATCTATCCTAATAAGTCTTATATTTGGCCTTTTCATGTTATCCCATATTTGTTGGAAGTTTTGTTCATGGTTTATTTTCAAGATCATATTTTGGGCTGGGGATATAACTTAGTTGGTAGAGTACTTGCCTCAAATGCACAAGGCCCTAGGTTCAATCTCCAGTACCAAAAAAAAAAAAAAAAAAAAAAAAAACAATCATATATTTTGTCTTCATTGCCTGAAACTCTGTCCTACAGGTGTTCTAGTCTATTGGTCATGCTTTCCATTGAATTTTTAATTTGGTTTACTGATTCTTTCATTTCAAGAATTTCTACTGATTTCTTTTCAAAATCTGTATCTCTTTATTGAAGTGATCTTTCATCTCCTAAATTTTCTAATTTCACTTCTTATATCTTCCTTTACCTCATGTATCACTTTAACTATGTACAGTCTAAAGTCCTTCTCTGACATCTCTTCCATTGTGGTATCAATGTAGAGTAACTCTACAAGGTATACACTGTACTGCCTCATAATCTACACTTCTAAATGGGTAGACATACAAACAACATGAAAAAACAAGGTAACAAATCACCTCAGAAAAACCAAAATGCTCTAATAATAGAATCCATTGATACCAAGGTTTCTAGTAACTTAGTGTTATGGAAGAAAAAAAATAATAACAGTAACCAATGCAAACAATATACAGACTTAAATCAAGTAGCTCCTACTAAGGTGTCTACAGTTTTATATAGAAATGATGTGTTCAGTTTATTGTCTACAATAAAAACAGTAAGTTTACAAAAGTGTTTACAATTTCAAATGTTGGACAAACAGAGAACAGAAGTGGTATAGGATGTGATATTTATGAAGAAGTAAGAGATAAGACATAAGTAAAAAAAAATTAGAGAATGAAAGAGGGAATAATAGAGGTTGTTTGTTAGCAGGAGAAAAGAGGATCGAGGGAAACAGATAATTGATTGAAAATATATATATAAAGTAAAAAGTTAAAAAAAATAAAAATAGAAAGGAAGAAGTAAAATTAAAAGAATACTGAAATATACCAATCAGATATCATAGTCTTCAATAAATCAATAAATTTATACATGGGAAATAATTGGTTTCAAAAATAGCAGAAATGTGAGAGAGAAAAATTAAACAATTGTTTCCACTGGAGTTCAAAAGATACCTGGCTTCCTTTCTCAGTATTTAGGTGGGTTTGTTTGTAATATGATGCATTCTCTATCCTCAGCAGTTAATGGGATTGCTAGGGTAAGAAGTTAATCCTGAAGGCAGAACTTCTAGAGTTGGGTTTTAGGCTTAGGTATGCTCCAGTCTCTTCGCTGAATGCCAATTGGTCTGGAGATTTTAAATCAGCTCACCTCCAGGAAGAGTATACCACAGGAAGCCACTATGGTATAGGTGCTTGTTGTTAACCCACTATGTCACCTGAAGACCTCATGATTTCTGGTCTCTGATTCAGTCTCCAAACTCAATCTCTCCCCCACAAACCCTTTTGAATTCCTAGGCAGGTGTTTCTCTCCCAACGAATCCAGCAGACAGCCAGACTGTAGGGTAAAGGAAAACCAGGTGGGTTTCCATGACCAGTAGTTCCCTGTGTAAACCTTTCTCCACACTTGATTTTTCTCCTGGTCACTTAGGCATACTATCTGTCATGCACTGTGGGATTATCCAGCTTGTTTTTTAAGCCAGACTTGGGTCTGCCAGAAATAGTCTCCCCTAGCTACCAGCCCCTGCAACACAACTGCAGAATAATTTCTTCCACATCTGCCAAAAGCTGAGAGATGTTAGCTTCTTTCTCATACAAGAATTTAGTGCAGCACACCTTACTCTTTTAGTCAGTGACTTTGATCTCTAAACTCTCTGTATCCTGACATGTCTCAGTGTTCCTGAGAAAGGGAGTTCCTTTAATTCCCTTAGTGGCTAACTGCATTCACAGAAAAAGTATTCTGGCTTGTACTTCCAGTTACTGCTACGATTGTAGCACTGGAGATTTCTTCCTCACTTTATTATATTTGATCTCCTGAGTCCTCAATCTGTTCTGAGAGTCCAGTATTAAATTCCATTAATGTGCCCCCTAATTTTTGTTCATTCACCCAGCTTGCTGAAAAACTGCCTGTCTGCTCTTCTTCGTTTCAAACCATATAGCAACCAGGGAAGCAAACTTTATATTCTGCCATCTTCCTCTCTCTTCCCACTTGATCCTTAGGTATAATCTTTTTGATGCGTTGTTGAATTCGGTTTGCTAATATTTTACTTAGGATTTTACCATAAATGTTACAGATATTATAATTTTCTTTTCATGTGGTATCTGTCTGGTTTAAGCATCAAGGTAATGATGGCATCAAAATAATTGTTATCAGATATATTTTCTTGCTTTTTTTTTAAGAGTGTAAGAGGTATTTTAATTCTTCTTTGAAAACTTGGTAGAATTCAGGATTGAAGCATTTGGTCCTGAACTATATTTTTTGTTGGGAGGTTTTTCAGTACCTCCTTAATGTGGTTAGATACTAGATGTATCCCAAAAGTTTTTTGTTGTTTAAGACAACATAAGAAAGTTTAGAAGCAAATCAATCAGGGTATGATAGCCTTAACCTAATCAATGCATTAATGTCCTGATAGGGATTAACTGGGTGGTAACTGTAGGCAGGGAGATGTGGATGGAGGAGGTGGGTCATTGGGGCATGCCTTTGGAATTTATATTTTGTCTGTGGAAAGGAGAGAGCATGAGCTCACACTTCTCCCCACCCTTCTTCCTCTCCCTCTCCCTCCTTTGGTGTGATGTCCTGAGCCAGTTTCCTCCACCACACTCTTCCACTATGATGTACTGCCTCACCTCCAACCCTGAGGAATGGAGTCAGTTATCTGTGGACTGAGACCTCTGAAACTGAGCTCCAAATAAAACTTTTCCCCCTTTAAAATTGTTCTTGTCAGATCTTTTGTATACAGTGTGAAGAAAGCTGACTAAAACATTCTTGAATCTCTTTGTTCATTATTGGCCTATTCAGGCTATTTTTTCCTGATTCAATCAATTTTCTAAAAATATACACACAACCCACTGGATTAGCAAGTTAGTTGGCAAACAATTGTTCATAATAGTCCTGTACAATCCTTTTTGTTTCTGGAGCTTCTTTTGTAATGCCTCCATTTTGATTCCCTATTTTATGTTTGAATATTCTAATTTTTTTCTTTATCTAGGTAGTTTTGTTGATCTGTTTGTATTTTTCAAAGCAACTCTTAATGTCATTGATTTTCTTCCTGTGGCTTTTTTGTTCTCTGATTTATTACTATTCTTTTATTGGTAGTCTGTCTTCTTCCCCTTCTCCTTCTCCTTCTGTACTGGGAATTGAATTCAGGGGCACTTGGACACTAAGCCACATTCCCAGCCCTACTTTGTATTTAGAGACAAGATCTCACTGGGTTGCTTAGTGCCTTGTCATTACTGAGGCTTTGAACTCAGCTTCCCAGGCTGCTGGGATTATAGGCATGTACCACCACACCCAGCATCTGTCTTCTTTTCTAATGTAGGTATTTACTGCTCTTTGAACTGCTTTTGCTGTATCATATAGGTTTTGGTATATTGTGTTTCTATTGTCATTTGTCTCAAGACAGTTTTAAATTTTATTTTGACTTCTTTTTTGATCAATTGGTTATTCAAAAATGTTTACTTTATATATTTATGAATTTCTAAAAATTTCTTCTATTGTTGATTTCTAGTTTCACTGTGACAAAAATGATACTTGATATTATTTAGAACTTCTAAGCTATGTTAAGATTAGTTTTGTGGCCTGATATATTCTATCCCAGGGAATATTCCACGTGCAGGAAAAGAAGAATGTGTATTCTACTTCGGTTAGATGTAAAGATCTATATGTCTGTTGGGTCCATTATTTTCTTAAGTACTTTTCAATATCATTATTTACCTACAAATTTTCTGACTGATTTATCTGTACATTGATGAACGTGAGATATTGAAATCCACCATGATTATTTTATTGCTATCTATTTCTCCCTTGTTTTTCTAGTTCTTTAGTAGGGTAGATCATTGATTTGAAGATTTGAATTAGTCCTTCTTTTCTATTTTAGTGTTATAAATTTTCATCTCAGAATTGCTTTAGCTATGTCCTACAAATTTTATAATATTTAATATTTATATTTTCTTCCATTTATGCTTTAATTCTTTAAGACTTTTTCTTTAATCAATATATTTACAAGTGTGTTGTTTTGTTTCCAAGTGTTTGAAGATTTTCCTTTCATCCCTGTCACCAGTGCACACACTTTGTATGATTTAAATTCTTCTAAGCTTATTAAACTCTGTTTTATAGAAACATGGAATTACATGAGCACTTGAAGAGAAATGTATATTACCATTGTTAGAGGTAGCACAATATATCAATTAGATCCTGTTGGCTAATGGGGTTGCTTGCCCAGCTTTTATATATCTGATATTATGTCTAGTTGTCCTGACCAATTTCACTGATTCTTTAAAAAAGAGTATTGATAGCTCCAACTGTAAAAATTAATTTCTCATTTCAATTTTATAAGTTTTTTGTTCACATATTTTGTAGCCTTGTTGAATAATACATTTATAGTTAGAAGGAAGGTCTTTGTGGGTTGAAATTCTTATCATTATATAATGTTCCTCTGGTAATTTTCTTTGCTCTAAAATCTAGATGATCAGATATTAAGATACCATTCATTTCTACGTTCCTTTAATTTTTAATAATATGTCTTTCACCATCATTTTATTTTCCACCTTCCTTTGTGATTATATTTCTTGTAGACAGCATATAATTGAGTTATATTTTTAATTTCACTCTGCCAATCTTATAATTACTGTTTTTAGACCATTAATTTAATCTGCAACATAGTTACTGACAAATTAGTGCTTAAGCCTGCCTTGTTTTCCCTTGATTCTTCTACTTTTTTGTTTTCTTAGTCCTGATTTTCTCTGCCCCTTAAACAATTTTAGAATTTCATTTATATTAATATATACATACTGTTTTCTCTTAGTGGGGTTTTTGAGGCATAATTGGTAACTCCGAAAAGTGAACATAAATAAGGTATACAATTTGGTGAGTTTGCACATATGTATAAGTTTGTGTTACAATCACAATAAAAAGAATAAACAAATTCTCCATCACCCAAATTCCCTTTGTGTTACTATGCTTTGTTTTTGTTTTGTTGTTTTCTTTGTTTTTGTTTGCTTGTGTTAAAAACCCTTAACATGAGATTTATCCTCTTAAGTACACAACACATTATTGGAATCTATAGGCACTATGTTATACAAGAGTTCTCAAGAATTTACTCATGTTATATAATTAAAAATTTATAACATTAATTAAAGCTCCCAAACCTTCCCCCATCAATCCCTAATACACATTTATATCTACTTCTAATATGTTCTATTATCTATTCCTATATGTACGACTATGTCAAATGCTTCAAATAAGAGCATTATACAGTACTTGATCTTCTGTGACTGAATTATTTCATGTAATATGATGTCTTTCAGATCTCCTCTTGTCATCACAAACGGAAGCATTTCCTTTTAAAGGCTGAATAATAATTGTGTGACAAGTCTTTCTTTATGCAATTGTCTTTTCATGGACATTTTGGTGGTTTCCATATTATAGTTTTGAAAACAATGCTGCATAAACATAGGAGTAAAAATATTCCTTTGAGATCCTGATTTCAACATTTTTGGATATATACCCAGAAAAGGGATGATGTGGTACCAATAGTTTTACTTTGCTAGGTAACTTCCATGATGTTTTCTATAATAACTCTTAATTTTTTTATATTTCCACAATGTACAAAATCTCAATTTCTCAAGCATTTATATATTTAATAGTACTTATAATTAGAGATATGAGGTAATATAATTGTTTGATCTGCATTTCCTTATGACTAGCAATGCTGAGATAAAGTATTATGTACTCCCTCTATTGTCATTTATGATATATGTATTTATTATATATATGTATTTACATAATTCTATTTTATACATTACTCAGAATGAAAATAGCTTTATTGTGACTGTTATTCTTTTTATTTCAGTTGAAAGAGATCCTCTTTATGCAATCTCGTATTTTGTGTGTTAAATTCTACATGGTTTGAGACCACTGTTAAGTCCTTTGTTTTGTTCTATAGAATTTTACATTTATCGTTTATATATTACTTTTGTTTTCAAACTCAATCTTGTTAATAATCATCTTGATTAAGGCTTTTACGTTGATTTATAAAATTTATAATTCATTTACTTTTTGGTAATTCAGCTTACATTCACAGATGTAAAGATGTAATTTTGTAAAAATAGTCTTACTTTTGACACATTTTCATAAGACTATTTTTTGATCTTCACTAATTTTTTAGAAATTAAAAACATTTAAAATTTTAAAAATATTATTTAATATCTCACTGTAAAAAGTGAATTATGAATTGGAATTTAAATATTTATTTTGTAACTTCATACATATGCATCTTTATGTTGATATTTTCATTGAAAATAAAAGCAAATGAATACCAACTGCTTAAATTACCATTCTAAATTAAATCACCATTCCTAAAAATCACTATAAATTTCTATTTCTCTATATGATGGGAATTGTTAGCTGCCTTCCAAGAATCTATTATCCTTTATTTTCTCATTAATAGAATATCAGTTTTTTTAAAAGTGAATGTTTGTATTTAAAAATAATCATTGTAACAAATTCCCTTCAATCAAGTTGTAGCCAGGAGAGTCACTTTCAGTAGTGGAATTGTATCAGAAAAAAAAAATAGGAGTTATTGTTTCCCTGATACAAAATGACAAACTTGGCTGATATGTGCTTTTTGATCTCACCCTTCCCCTTCTTTCTGCCACATGCCAGGCAGGATGTGAAGAATCTCTTGCCCATTAAAGTAAATGTCCACTAGCTAAGATAGCAAAGGAGAAGGATAGACTAAGCTATGTTTCTTTATGATTACTTAAACAATTAACTACACAGAGGACTGCCTGTCTTTGAAATATATATTATATGATTAAAAATATAATCCTTGAACATATTATATGATTCAAAATATAATCCTTGATTAGTTGTTCTTTTATTACATGCAGACAAAATGTGATCCCAATTGATGAAATTGGGTATTTCACAGATCATTCCATATTTTTAAAAAATTATATAGATTAATATATAAATATATATTTCTTTATTGTAAGTTTTTAGATAAATAAGCACTTCAAATTTCTAAAATTACTTTTATTTCATATAATCATCTATATTCTTATCTTTAAAACAAAAGTATTATCCAACTATACCCATAAAAAAAGAACAAAAAATCATTTTACCTCACAATTAGGAATAAACAAGACACTTCTCGATAGTTTTTAATGTTTTATAAGGTATAAGCAATAATTACATTACGAAATTGGTTTCTTTCAAAATAAACATTCTTCTTGAATTTCTACATTCACACTTTACTAAAAAAAAACATTATGTGAACACTTATAGGATGATTATTTTCAGTTTTCATAATATTCTATGTTCATTAATAAGTACAATAAAATCTTTTAAGATATATATTTAAAATATTGCTGAATAAATATCTATCCTAATAGATTTACATTTGTTCCTTCTCAAAATTTATGAATAGTGATATAAATTTTTCAATTATCAAAGAATAACCAAAAGAACATTGGTTACAGCACAATCAACAAACTGATTCATACAGTAACAAAATGTTATTAAAATAGTTTTTTTAAATCTCTATAACTCAAAAAAATTCTGACAGCACTTTAAGGTTTGTTGTGTATGTGTTGTTTTGCATTCATACTTTTTCAGTAGTGGTTTTCTTCATTTTTCCCCTCATTATAAAATTTTCACTCTTTATCTTCTTAAAATACTTTCAGCAGATTAAATATAAGTTGAACTTAGTATCACCTCATTTTTAAAAAACATCTTCTATTTATTCTATTTCCTGCAATTAAGGCTTTATATTTCCTTTGCCCAAAATTTTTAGAGAAAATATTTTATAATTGGCAATCAGTTACTCATTACAATTTCATACTTGCATCTGGAAACTACTGAAATTCCAATGATTAAAAAAAAAGAAACTCTTCACTATCAACATACATTTCTTTCAGTGCTAAATTTCTTTAACCCTTTAGAAACTTTCTTCAGTTTTTAACCACTTTTTTCCCCATAGCTTGAGTGATAATAATGCCCATATCTCTCCTTTTACTCCCTTTTATTCTCACTGGTTCCTCTGCTTTCTATACACAAATTGAGCCTGAGGGTGTGCCTTTAGTTCTCAGTCTTCATTGATCCCTATATTTTCCTGAAAGAGCTTGGTTTCAACTTTGCCTTCAAGCAAATGACTACTGGACTTACACCTCTGGACATACACCAAGCCCAGAACACTATTTCTAAATTTTAGTTCTTCGTTTTTGCTAATACCTAGTATATATATCTTCACACACACACACAAAAAAAACCTAGAACAAACTCATCTTTCTACTATAACTTTGAAAATGCTGTCCAATCCACTAAATTATTTTTTGTCCCAGTTATAAAGTTTCAAAATTTTAGAGGTATATTTCCTTATTTCTTCTTCTTCTTCTCCTCCCACATCAATTTTTTAAAAATGTCTCATCAAATTGTGATACCATTTATGATACATTGATCGAAAAAATGTGAAACTAAGACATTGAAATCTCAACTTTATCACTTACTTGTCTAATGCTGACTTAGATCCTTATATCTCACTATGCTTCATTTTCTTCTGTGAAATAAAAGTAATACCTTTCCACATCAACGAAAATGATGAGGAATAAATAAGCTTTTTTCAGAAAGGGCTTACACATCCATCTGAATTAATATAGCCCATATCTTCAGGCCTTTCATACTTTGTTAGCTCTTTCTTTGCATTTTGTTTGCAAATAACATAATCTGACATTCTATGGTTACTTCCATTCTTTTATTTCTTTTAAGCTTAGGTGTTTATTTCCTGTTCCTTTCCATTGGCCTTAAACAAGGGCAGGAAATTTTACAGTATTATTTACCACTGAATCCCCAAGACACAAAGTAATTGCATATTTTAGGTAAAAGAGCACATATTTGGTGAAGAGTGAAGGAATAAAATACAACGGAGTTCCTACCATAATGGCTTTCACAGAAAAAGCATCTGTCCTTTACTTTTATACTATTTTAGTTGACATTGTAGTCTGCTCTATAAACCCTATAACATCCCTTCCTGTCAGAATAACTAATCTCCCTGCTATCATTTGTTTTCCACCCTCATCTTCTTTAATCTGCTACCAAAATATTGACTTTGGTAATATCATTGGTTTATGAGCACATACTATGAGAGAACCATTCTATTTTCTTACTCAAATAACTTCAATTGATCTTCATTATATTCACTAAGAAAACTAAACTCTTCTATATGTTATCCAACCTACCAAATTTTTCATCACTTCCATAAATGTCATGTGGTCCTCATTTATTTTGATTGTCTTTAATAGGGTCATGTATGGTTCTATCTTTGATTATATCAGAAATGAAATACCTAAATAAAATTCTTCCTTAAGAGTCCAGATTAATATACCAAACTTAAATACTCCCTCACTTTTTTATATTTTTAATCATTATTACAAAATTATTATGACAGTCGGGGTGTTGCACACCTGTAATCACAGCATCTTGGGAAGCTGAGATAGGACATTTGAGAGTTCAAAGCCAGCCTCAACAACAGCAAAGCACTAAGCAACTCAGTGAGACCCTGTTTCTAAATAAAATACAAAATAGGACTGGGTGGTTCAGTGGTTGAGTGCCCCTGAGTTCAATCCCCAGTACCAAAAGAACAAAAAAAAAACTAAGAAAATTATTATCAAAACCCAGTTTTTAAAACTAATATTACAAAATCATTACTATATTCATAATTTTTAAAGAATTGTATCTACTTATACATAATTACTGTTTAATATTTATACATACCTTTTTACTTGTAATCATTATTCAAAATAATTTTCTATTCTTCCTCAAAATGTCTGTGCATTTTCAATCATGTACCACATAATGATATTTCATGAATGACAGACTACATATGCAGTCATGGTATCATAAGATTATATCACTTAATGATGTCATAGCTATCTTAGTTCACAGAAGTACACCTATGATGTTTAGACAGTAACAAAATTGTCTAATAACATGTAGGCATTGTAACATTACTCAAAACATACTCCCATTGTTAAATGATGCATGACTATATATATGAACATCAGAATTAAACACTGCTTTGCAACATACTTGTTTACTTACTGTATCTCAGATTTTTTTCTAATCCCTTCTTTTGAACTTTTATTTATTTGCTCTAACATTAATATTGTATGAAGAACATTTTATTTTTTGTATATCCTGCATCATAAAGATTCTAGGAATCAAGTTTTTCTAATCATTTCTTCAATATTTTATAAATCAACATATAATGATGGTTTGATTATGCTAATGTCACCAAATTAATTGTTTAAGAATGAATATTTTTGCTTTTCCAAAAATAACTTAAATTGTACTTTATAGCATTCTAAAAATACCAAATATTTCCCAAAGGAGTCATTTATATACCAAACAAAAATGAATCAGAGCTCTATTTTCAATTAAAAAGCAAAAATATATTTTTCTACAACTTCATGATTTTAGGATCAATGTCTTCATACACAAAGCATATGAGTCTCTATGAATGCTCAGATAGAAAGCCATCACTAATACATTCATTAATTTATTATATAAAAATGATAAAACTACTAAAAAGTTTATTAAATTCAAGTGTAGAATTTAGAAGCTAAAATTCTACTTCTTTAAAAAATAAAAAATCATTTCTAATGAAATCCTAATGAAGCCAATTACCTTTTTCAAAGCAGTGCAGAAATTGAAGAAAAGTCGCTGGTTATATGCTTTGAATCTTTCAGGAAGTTGCCAGTTCTGAATTATTTCTTCATCAGAAATCACATGATGATCCAGTGCTTTCAGAGGCCATATACTGTTAACAAGAACATGTCTATATCCTTTCTTAAGGCTTACCGGACAATCAAACAGAGTGAGAGCAATGAGGCTTGGACAGGCAGACAATACACATAAATTCTTTAACTTTGCAAATGCATTGTCATGAAGATAGAGGAGTTTTAGGTACTTTAATCCACTCCAAAATTTCGTATCTGGTAGATTCTTGATCTGAAATATTATCATGAGTAAATTTAGCTCAAATATTACTTTTCTAAATATAACATGGAAAAATACCAAAACATTAAACATCTTCTAAAATTTAATATCTTGCAAGTTTCTGATTAATAATCAAGATAAATATTTCCAAGTATCTAAATGATTTCTGGGAAAACAACGTAATACACTGGGTATTTGTAATAAACTTTTGTTATCGTTATAATTAAACGCATGACGATACATATTTGATTCAATGAAAATTACTTGGTAATAGCTGACTCTAAATTTTCAAAAATACTTTTCTTCTATAAAGAACTAGAGTCAAGAAGTATTCTTAATTTGGACTATAAATTTAAGAAATAAAATATGCCAAATCATGTTTTGTTTATGTGCTTTATTTTAAAAAATATTGTACTTTTAATTTTGTATTAATATACATTTTTAAAATTTATTTTCAATTTTATATTTATATTTTAGATAACAGATTATCTAAAAATAATATTGTAGGTAAATAATATTAGTTCATTACACATAAATTTCATTTATATTCAAACATCTTAAATGACTATTGTTTACCTGATTTCCATGAAGGTCAAGTTTAATTAATTTTATACAATTTTGAAGTGGATGAATATCTGTAATAAAATTATTTGAGAAAATGCATACTTTAAGAGAGATATAAGATTGCAAATATTCCATAGATTTTAAATAAAGTCCACTGAACTTCACAAAAACAAAATCTTTTTGATCTTCAATTATATTTTCATTATAGTGACTCCATTCTTCATGACTGGTTAGCTCTTTTGTGATTGTTCCATGAAACATCTAGAAAAGATGGAAAATTTTTCAACTTTTAAAAATCTACCTGAAAACAAAATAGAATATTTGCTAAGATATAATGAGAATTAAAATGAGTAGAAGAGATAAAAATTTTAAAAAGGAGTATCTAATTCTCATAGAATATTTGATCCTGAAGTGTTTTAAATATCTAGTCACTACTGAAAAAGATATAATTGTACTTATCAAAAACAAATCAGTGAAAGGAAGAAAAATATTCTTTTTCATAGAATGGAGAACATAGAATTAATAAAAATGTCACTTACAGACCAAATAAGCAACAACAACAAAAAAACAAAATTGTGTCTTAACATAGCTAGTATAATAATTTTGGTTTAACCATGTTAAATAAAAATAAAACCACTGAATAGTTAACAAGTTAGGAGAATAATAATCTGTACAGTGGCTGAAAAATGCAGTCAGAAGGAAATAAAGTGTAACAATTTTCAACTGGTATCAACAATATTTATATTTTAAAGAAAAAACTTACCATCACATTATAGATTTTTATGTTCAATTCAATTAGACAAGTAGGATTCAGAATTCTAAAACTTTAAAATTTGGCTAATTAAATTTATCTGAAACTTTTGGATCAATACTTTATTGTATAATCTTATATGATATATCTCATACATATGAATTTACCCTTAGTATGAGTAATTTTAGTTTTCATAAAAGGTAGTCAATTAGTGATAGTTTAGAAGAGAATGTATAAGCACATGTGGTCTATCTGGGCTTCTCACACAATAAACCACCTTCCCTAATAAAGGAATCAGTTTTTATGATGTGAGGTAAACTCAAGTTAACAAAAATTCAAATGAGAATGTGAAATTCCAGATAAACTCATATTATAACAAGACATTGGCTATTTTTTTTAATCTCCTAAGGCCTAAACCTACAACCTTGCAATTCTCAAGCATCATCTATGTAATTAATTAAAAGGATGAGAAATTTCTGAGCCCCGCCTTTATATCTATGTATCAGAATCTCTGGGTTAAGGGTGCAGCTATGTATTTAAACAGGCAATTTATGGATATCTTAAGAAAGTTCAATCTAAACTAAAAGTTAACCAGCCCTCCAAAATCAAAGAGCAAAACAGCACAAATAGACACAAGCTCTAGAGGCCCTGAAATGTAAGGCAATATATACAATGCATCTTTTTCATTTACACTCTTTTTCTAAACAGAAAATACTGTTAGGAAGTCCTTCCTCAAAGTCTCCTTTCAAAGTACTACTTTTCTATTGTCTTCTGAAGATAGGCTAGCTCCAGAACAGTTTATGACAAGAGCTTAAGAGAGACTATATAAGGGACATATCAGCATGTTTCAAAATAAGACAATGGGGTGCTCAACAGTTTCTGGGGTGCTCAACAGTTTCATCTATAGCATCTACTTTTTGAAAGTAATATCTGTTCTCCAAGAAATTTGCAAAGTAAGAATCACATACCAAAGAAGTGTGTTGTTTATTTTATGGTCATATGTGACTTAAAAGAAAACTTTTTTTTGAAGGTGGGACCTATTTTATGTCAACAGAAAAAATAAGTAAGAAGTACGGAGTTCCTATATACTCTCTCATTAACCCCCTAACCTCTGTAGTTCTCTATTATTAATATATTGCATTAGTGTGACACATTTCTTAAAATGAATGAGCCAATGTTAGTACATTATTATTAACTAAAGTCCATATTTTGGACTTTACTGTTCATTGCTACATGTCTATGGGTATCAACAAATGTATAATAACATGTGTCCATCATTATTGTATCATGTAGAATCCTTATTATTTCATACCCGAGAAGTCCCCTGGACTTCACCTCCCTCCCTCCTCTCAAGCCCCTTACAACCACTGATCTTTTTAATGTCTCCATAGTTCTGACTTTCCAGAATGTCATGTGGATATACAGTAGAGCCTCTTTCACTTAGTAATGTGCACTTAAGTTTCCTAAATATCTTTTTTTCTAAATGTTCATTCTTAAAGCACTGAATGTATAATGGTTTATTAATCCATTTATCTACTGAAAAGACTTTGTTGGGTTCCAAGTTTGAATAATGATTAATAAGTTTCTATAAGCATTTGTGTTTAGGTTTTTGTGTGAACATTAGTTTTCAAATCATTTGGGTAAATATCAGCAGTTTACATATTAGATCATATAGTATTTTTATTTTATGAGAAAATATCTCTGTTTCTCAAAGTCATTGCCCTAGTTTGCATCCCCCTATGCAAGGAATGAGAGGAATTAATTGCCCCATATACTCACTAATATTTGGTGTATTTTGTATTCTGTTCATTCTAATAGGTATACTGGTATCTCACTGTTATAATTTGCAATTACTATGGACATATGATCTTGAACATCTTTCTATATGCTTATTTGCTATCTGCATTTTCTGTGAGATATCAATATCTTTTGTCCATTTTTTGACTGTATTTTTTATACTTGAGTTTAAATTTCTTGCATTATTTAGGAAGCCAGCCCCTTATCAAACATGTGTTTTGCAAAAATTTTTCCCAGACTATATTTTGCCTTTTCATTTTCTTAATTGTTCTTTTATATTTCACCTCCAAAACTCATTTAAAAAACTTTTGGACAATTAATACCCATCTAGCATGAAGTATTAGAGATCGTATTTCCTCCCATAAGGATGATAGTGACTTTATACTTTTCATTACTGCATCCCAACAATATATACACATACACAAAATTATATAGTTAATGTTTATTTCTCACACAGATCATTACATCTCTAATACTCTATTTTGATGCTTATTTCTACAAGGTATAATATTTACTCTGACATTTATTTCCAGACATTCTAAACAGTGATATCAACTAAGGATAGTTATTAATGTCTGTAGCCTCATTACTTACAATAAAATTTTTTATTTTAAGTTGTCTTCTATCAAAAATGGTTTATCTGTATCTTGTTTTATTAATATTATACTAAAGCAATTATGTTAATACAATTTTCATTGATTCACTTCACTAAGTTTTCCGAATGAATGCTGTCTGTATGTCATCTGAATATGTCAATGATCTACTACTAGCATTATTCAAAAGCTGAATTCTTTTCTGTTTTCTATACTGATCTCAGACATTCTAGATAATTTTATGAAATGAGAGGTTCCTGCAATTATGTGAAGCATTCAAATGTATCTATTAGATCAACAAACTCAATAGTTTCGGGAAGTTTACTGATACAATTGTAATACTACTCAAAATGTTGTACCCTCCCCACCAAAATGTTAAATATGTTCACATTTTCTACATTAGAATGAATGTATGGTAAGGGAACTAATTTGATTGGTATTCTTCACTCAGTTGAAAACTTCTTGCCAATAAAACATATAGTCTGACAAAGAAGGAATTATTGAGTTAAATCTGAATTCCAGGTAATTTTTATATTATGTAATACAATTCCTTTATTTTCATTCATACAACTTTTTTTAACCTTTCATCAAAAAGATGTCTACTGTAAGTAAAAATAAAATCTGTAAGAATTAAAAACCAGTGTGATTAAGGGGCTATTCAATCTAAATTTGAGATAATCAGCATATTCCTTAATTCAGTGCCCTTTCTTTCCATTTTGTATAACTGTCTACTTTTAGCTTTAATCAAAAATATTTCTATTATAATAAAAAAAAGTAAGAACTAAATACTAGTATGATTAAGCAGACTCAGGTTCACAGCTTAAAAGGTTTTTTATGAAAAGAAAACTAATTTTCTTAATTCTTAAAAAAAAAGTTTTAAAATAATACACTGGAGAAAATACTGAATTATCTACATGATAAACAAAAATAAGCACTATTTAAATATTAGTTTATATCTATTTTTCCAATTGTTAAAATTCTAAACAATTAACAACACTGAATCTTAGCTATTGAAATAGTTGAACTCTGTCATTACAGGATGTCACACCTCTCTGCCTTGGTGCAATCCTCTTACAAACTGAGAAATCATAAAAAAGATTAAGATAAAAGAGAAGACAGTTTTAGCCTTGTATGGAAAAATTTGTTAATTGGGATCATAGGCTCAGTATTTTATTGAAGGAAAATGGACTTCAGCTTTTATCAGGTCTAATGTTTGGAAAATGAGGCAAATAAGGGCAATGTTTAAATTTTCCAAGTCTACTGAATGTCTGGTCAAAAATAAACTGGCCAAGCTGGTGTTGCTCAAACCTTGCAAGGCAGTGTTAGATTCTGGCAAATAGTTCCCTCCCTATGATGAATTCAGTTCCTCCCAGAAGTCTATAGGGCAAGTTACTGTTGTCAGTAAGATCTCTTAAGGTCAGAATAAAATTTTTGCCCTTTTTTATAATTATGCAGCCATTTTAATTTTTATTATGCTTCTGTGCAAAATCATTGTCTTTTATATGATGAAGATTTACTTTTATATGATATAAATCTCTGTTCCATTCCCATATCTCCAATTTAAGATATTTAAATGTCCTCTTTCCCACTAAATTATATGTACTCTTGAGAACAGGAAACTTGTTCTGTTTAGCTAACATGTAAAAATTTTAATATAAAACCTAAAGTTCTAAGTCAGACTTCAATACTATTAGTATACATAGATATATCTGGCTGTCTTTTCTTTCCCTCAGAGAAAAAGAAAACTTTCAGGTGAGAATGTGTGAGAGACTACTAAGTACAAAGAATAAACTCTCATTTAGGTAGAAATCTATGTTAATTCCTTGAATTCTTTATTTTGAATTCACAAACAATATTCAACCTCTTACAAAAATTTTTAAAAACAAGTACTTTTCAGTTATTTATGCAGTGTAACAAATCACTCCAAAATCTACAGACTTATAACAAAACCACTTTATTATCTCTGAAGATTTTGGTTTTATTCCACTCTTGCAAGACTACAAAAGCAAAAGCAGTTGATTAGCATTCATAAAACATATTTTTATCTCCTAAAGTTGGACCACTAGTATGTTTCCATTAAAAGCAATAAACATTGTACTAAACTAATTGAAATCTATTTCTTTACTAGTTTAATTCTATCTCCTCATAAAAAAACAAACAAAAAAGAAACTCCAAACCTCATGCTAATATCTGCACACTATAATATCTGGATACTACCTGGACATTTCATTTGAAGTCTACAAAAAAACTAAGGAAGAAAGTAAAAATAGAAGTTTGGAAGCAGGAGGAAGGTGAGAATTCTTCTCTGAAAGAAATTTTCTTTCTCCTCTTCACAAGGAAAGAGGGAATGAGAGTTCCTTTAAGAGGGTTCATTGGGGAAAAATATTTAAGAAATAAAGTTCAAAAAGGATAGCTGAGTAAACAAATTCAAGTAAAAATAACTATAAAAAGAGTTGCTGTTGCTGTATGTCATGAAAAGTAGAAGGAAGCAATAGTTAGATAAATAAAAGTACTGGTAGCAAGCAGAGCTGCACCAGTACTTTTACTGGTGGCCTGACTATATCATGCACCATGAACTCCATGGCTCAGGAGCCATGACCCTCTTCATTTGGTTTCAACTTCTTCATATGAATAGGAAAGGGGGATTAAAATGTGCTTCTCTGAAATTCCCATTCAACAGTCATATTTATGCCCAAAGTAATTTTAAAAAATCTAACTAGAATTAGCTATAAATAAAAAATATTAAATTGTTCACTTAAATCAGACTAAATTAATTTCACAAAAGTATAACTTAAGAAAGCTGTGTTGTTTTTTTTTTATGTATCTTACTCTCTATGGCAACTCTTCAGATAATTTCCTCCAAGAGAGGCACAAATGCCTTCACAGAACATTATTTTTCAATTGATTATACTCTAATTTGCTCAATGTCTTTATTAAAATATGGAATCTAAGACCAAGATTGTTTCCAGTGTTTGATTTGGCATAATTAATAAGCTTACTACTTAGCTGGATTGGTATATTGTACTCTGATAAAATAACACTCTGGCAAATACCAGGTTCATTCTTTTTGGTAAATGCTAAAGTAAAATAATAATGCTCTGATTGTTTAACTGCTTAAACAATTATATCACACTATGTGATTATATCGAATTTGGACTTAAAACTTTTTACTTACTATAATTACAGCCAAAGTCATTTACTCCCAATCAGTATACTGAATTATTTAAAAAATTACTTAAAATTTAATGAAAATGTGATAAAAATAAGAAAAACAGGAACAGAAAAACCATAGCTGATAATGTGGCCTATTCACTTCCAGCAAATTTTATGTGAACAATGTAGTCATATTTGGAATAAATAATATCCATTTCTATGGCACCCTTCATAGATTCAAGAAAAGCTCAATTTATACTCTAACTATAGTTCTTTACACTCTGAATTTTTTTGGTTACTCTTTCATTGTTCACTTCACCTTATTAAAATGTACAGTACCTAAATATGTAGGACTTATTAATTTCCTTAGGAGCTCAATTTAGTATCATAGTTGAAAATTAATTCCATCTATATTTTGACAACTCATAAACTGTAACTCCATTGCAAATCTCTCTCCTAAACTCCACGCTCACATGTATGGTGCACACAGACATAAACAATTTTCTACCACACATGCATACATGTTTATTCCATAATGTCCAAAATCAAATTATGTTCTCTACCCAACCAAGCTTCTCCATCCTTAACTTTCTCCATCTCAATTGATGACCACTCCATCCTCAGGCAGTCATTTTTTACTTCACTCTCTAATACTCCACACCCATTCTATCAATAAATTTTATTGGTTTTGCCTTCAAAATTTATCCAGAATCTGACCAATTTCTCACCATTGTCACTTTTACCATCTTGGCTAACTATCACTTTTATGCATTATTCCAGTTACCTCCAAACAAATCTTCCTGCTTCTATCTTTATTGATCCCCCACTATAATCTATTTTCACAATTCTGAGTGATCATTTTAAACATAAGACAAATCACATAAAAACTCTGTAATAGTTTTACTCAGGAGTAAAAAACAAAATCCTTTCTATAGCCTTTCTCTTTTTGACCTATCTCTTGCTACTTTCTGTATTGCCTATTCTCAATTCAGTCAATCTGTATTTTTTAAATGTCCTTCAAAAAGAATGTAGTTTTTATAAACAAAAAGAAAAGTTTTAAAAGACAAAACTCAAAGAGCGACTGGGATTGTAGCTCAATGTTAGTGCGCTTGCTTAATATAAGCAAGGCTCTGCGTTCAATCTCCAGCATCACAAAACAAAACAGAAACAACAAAACAGTAATATGCCCTTTTACCCTATTAAGTACAGAATTATATATCAAGGTCCACCACCTTTAGAAGAAAAACTAAGTTACCTTACAATCTATGTAAGTTTCAAGGGCCTTGGTTGCCTAAGCTCCTAATGAAGACTTTAGTGGAGAGGCTTCTCAAATAAATCAAAACATATGGTGGAGTGCCACAAATTCTGGGTTTGGGATTGAAATACAGTTCTCAAATCCTGTTATTTACTAATTTTCATACCTTGACTAAGTCATTATTCCCTAATTCAGTTTTCTTATGTATAAAGATGAAGAGCTTAATCCGTAGAGCTCACCATAAACTCGGTGTTTCACAAAAGAAATATATAATCAACAAAAATACATCTAAGGCTGACTTATCCCCAGTAATGTTACCAAATGTTCTAAATTAATTTACACATACAAAAGAACACCGAAGCGCAAAATGAAGAAATAAATAACAAATATCAGAGACCTGAATTTTATACAACTTCAAAGACCACATCTGGGAGACAGGCATGAGTACCCAGGAAGCCAACTCAAAAAACAGCGGTGGTGTGTGTGGCTCACTCTTTTAGGAGCTGTAAACGCAAAGAAGCCACAAACCTACAGTTCCTGAAGAGAATACTGACTTTACTCAGCTATTGTATCGCCCCGGAGTAGGGGACAGATGGCTCCAGATAACTTGGGGGTTGAATTTATTTGACAAGATGTTAATAAAGAACTGCTTCTGACTGAAACAAACCTCCAGGTAGGACTGATCACACGGGCGAAAGTGTGGGAATCTAGGTTGCACTTCGTTTTCTCTTTAGCGGGTTGGTTCCAACAACTGTGTCATCTAACCTGAACTACTCACCGGGTCAACTGGGCCGTAAGAACTTATGAGCTGGGGAAAAGTGGCCCAGATCCTGCACAGTCCAACAAATTGCTAGCCGGCCATCTGCTACAGAGACCGTTGCTACGGAAACCGGCAAAGATCCAGCTCAGCCCATCAACGCCTTCCGGGTGGAGACGAAAGCACTCCCGGCGTAGTTACGTGAGGGACGCACGGAGGGGGCGGGGCAGCGTTAACCGGGTTAGGGAATGCGTGGCGTCCCACCGCGCATGCGTGCTGTGCTGCGCGGGCTCTGGAAAAGGTGGGGCCATGGCCAGCGCTAGGGTCCCTCTTGACGTAACTCTGAGAGAAGCCACCCAACGAAAATTGCGGAGATTTTCAAACCTGAGAGGTACCAAAGGAGGAACTGAGATCTCCTGGGCAATGAAGAGGGAGGGTGTCTTCCGAGGGTTGTCACTTCCTTTCTGCCTCTCACCTGCAGTCTTTTAAGTTGCTGACCCAGGAATGGCAAATACTTCTTTTGAGTGCTTGTCACCGTCCTCTCTTTACGTTATGCTTAGTGCCTTTTTAAAACTTTATTCCTGGTGGTGTAGACATGAAAATAAAGGAGGAGGAAGGAGAAAATATTTAATCTGACTACTGAAGCTGTAAATCGAAGTTATGCATTGTTTAGTTCATTAGAAAATATCTGGAGCACGCTGTTTTGATCCTTATAAGTGAATTTGATTTTGCCCTTACTCCCTAACAGCTATCCCTCACCTTTTCGTTCTCTAATGCAAATGCTTACTGAGAAGGGCAGCAATAGAACATGGAGGGATTATGGCTTAAGTTTTTAAGTGGAAGTTCGGTTCGGTATTTAAAAACTACTTATGCCACTTATCATTCCTTGTACAATTATCTAATAAATGATTGCCTAAAAACTACTAATATTTGGATAACAGTAAAATATTATACGCTATTAAACCCTAGCTTACAGGTCTTGTTTGTTAGCTAATAAAAACCCTTTTTATTGATAAAGAAGTGACTCAAACTGTTTACCAAAAGTGCAGCCTGTATTTTAAGGAGTTCATCAGAAAAATTGGGACCTTTTATGTTATGCAGTACCTCGTGTCATAGTCCAATAGCCTATGTAAACTTCCATGACTCTCATTAACGGAATAAAAAAGTGAAGTAATAAACAGCAACACTGAAGAAATAGATCGTTGGATTGAATGTTACTTAGCCAACAAGCCCTAAGTGGCTCTGATAGATGAGAACTGATTTTTAAAGCAGGATACTCAATTATTTGATTCTTTGTGTATTATTCTTATTTAAGAATTGAAATAATAGTCTTTGGAAAATAAAAAGAACCCCACTTAATCAAGAAACATTAAATCTTTTAGAATTTCTTAAAAAATAAACTGTAAACCCTGAAAGGGGAAAAAAATTGAGCAGTCCTCATTAGAACTATTTTAATCATAAAAACAGGACAGTAATTATTCCCTAATTTTCAAATGCAGAAGATGCATTTTTGAAGAGAATTATGGAAGTTATCTTTTCTTTTCCCTTAAGAGAGGCAAACTTTTAACAGGTAGAGAATTCTGATAATATTTGTTATCATTTTCTTGCTTTTCCCAAATAGGCAAACCTGTGGCAGCTGGAGAATTCTGGGACATAGTTGCAATAACAGCAGCTGATGAAAAGCAGGAACTTGCTTATAGGCAACAGCTGTCAAAAAAGCTGAAAAGAAAGGAATTACCCCTTGGAGTTCAATATCATGTTTTTGTTGATCCTGCTGGAGCCAAAATTGGTATGCATTTTATGAACAGGTTTATAATACAAGATTCTTGGCAGAATAATAATTGAAGAAAAGCTTTTCAGGGTTTATAGTTCATAAGCTCCACCTATAGCCTTTACAAACTTTAAAATTTGAATGTAAATTGACCTTTCTAAAGAAAGATAAAAGGCATAGCAACTGTTCTTAATCCATTGTGACTTATAGTGGAAAATTTCCAGAATGTATTTGAAAGAGAATTTTATTAGTTTTAATGAAATTTAGTAAGTACTCCTTTGGACATTATCAGTAGACTTTTTACGGTGCCTCCCAAACCTTCTGTTCTTCAGAAATTTACATAAAGAAAGCAAATCAGAAAAAAAAATTAAATAGATACATACATACATCATATATAGATGGCCACTTGGGAACACAATGCCGAACACAAAATACAATGCACAACATACATTCATCATATATAGATGGTCACTTTAGAACATTACACAGAATGTAAAGAACACAAGTCTAGTGGTTTAAGTATCATAGAATATTTACTTGAAAATTCCAGTTTAAGTCAGCTTTGTTCTTTGACCTTCCTTCTTTCTTTGCAAATAAAATTAAATGCTGTTTTTCTGAAGGCTGTTTTCCATATGATACTTAAAGCTGAAGTCCCTAGCCACTAGCATGTATGTGTATAATTCTAGCTTTGTTCTTATTAGCCAGTGTTGTCTTCATTCCATCAA
Organism: Ictidomys tridecemlineatus; assembly: GCF_052094955.1. Classification (NCBI taxonomy): domain Eukaryota; kingdom Metazoa; phylum Chordata; class Mammalia; order Rodentia; family Sciuridae; genus Ictidomys; species Ictidomys tridecemlineatus. Next base: position 58,617,378 of record NC_135487.1, read on the forward strand.
CAATGAGGTCAGTCCTTGTATTATTCTATTGTATAGATAAGAATCTAAGGTACAGATCTTGCCTAGTTGGTAGTTATAACTAGTGTGGTTGTTATGTTTGGGATGGTTTTTAGTCCTAAAAATCTTTTTAGATTTTTGTGAATTTTATTATGTCACATAGGATTATTAAAATACAAATCAATAGAATAAATTTTATGATTTGTAACTCCCTGTGTTTATATGTCTCAGTCTTCCTGTGTTAAACATTGTGTAATTTAGCATTTTTTTAATTACTACTTTTAAGGAGAATATTAGCAAATCTTTTGTTTCTGAGGGCTGCTTTCTAGGTTTCTTTACTGATATTCATTTGTCTTACTTGCTATGGCATATATTTATTTTATTTTTTTACCAGTACTTTTGCTGTCAATTTTAGCCAAAGCCATATTCTTATCCTTATCTTTAAAATAAGCATATCCTTAAAATTATAACCTTGATTTTAGTAGGTTTCTATTAAACAAGTCTTCCTTTTTATTGATTTTAAAGGAAATGGAGGATCGACGCTTTGTGCTCTTCGATGTTTGGAAAAGCTATATGGAGATAAATGGAATTCTTTTACTATCCTGTTAATTCACTCTGGTAAAGTTATAACTTTATTAATTTTATTTTCTTTTGAATTATTCTACCTCTGTTACCTTGGGGACTGTTTCTCCCTTTAGTCTTATTTATTCTTTGAAATTATTTTACTTTGAAAAAAATTATACTTTTCTTGCTATTTTAGGTAATAAGTGTACAATGATTTTCACAAAGTTTATTGTAAAAGTTATTCATCTCATACATCATCATCTTTTCATGGATATTGTTTTGTCTTTCATATGCATGTAGAAAATTATTCTTCCTTAAATGGAACTCATCGAAATATGATCATTTCTCAAGAGTTCTTTGGAGGGGATTCTTGCTGTGGGGAACAGGCGATTTTAGCACTATTATTACTAGACTTCTGCTAAAACTTTCAGTCTAGCACTTTTGTCTGATTATTGTTAACTAAAGGCTGTAATCCTTAGAGTTTTAAAAACATAAAAAAAAAAGTGACAAGACATGGAGTCCTCAAGTATGTATACCAAGGGGGAAACACACAGAGATAAGGAAATTTTAAAACAGAAAATTGAAAGAACATAATTTCAGAATAAAGGGTAGTTTTGGGGGGTTTTTTTGTTTTTTTTTGTTTTGTTTTGTTTTTGCATTTATACAAAGAATAGTTTGAATACACTTTATTGTGTGAAAATTATGGTTACATGAAAACCTCTGTTATTTTTTATTATATGCTAGAGGACTAATGAAAACTTTGTCATGGATTGTCACTGGTCCAGGGACATATATATTTTAAAAGCATTCATCTACATAGTCTCTAAGGCTTTTTTCATTTCATTTCTTATGATTCACATATAGGATCATGATTCTTTGTAAAGATGATGTGAACAATGTACAACCAAGTTCTGGTTTCTAGACTAATTAAATGTAAAACAATTCAATTTATAGTTTTAGTCTAGAAAAGTAACTATAACTCTTACCAATTTAGTGGAAATTTTAATTAGACACCAAAAAATAATACATAGTTAGAAATATAGTGGGCCCTCTGTATCCATAGGTTCCACATCTGTAAACTCAATCAACCATGAATAGAAAATATTTGAGAAAGAATAATTGAGGCTGTACTAAACATTTGCCCACATTTTTCTTATCATTTTTCTCTAAACAATACAATATAGCAACTATTTAATACATTATTTTAATAACATTACTTTATATTACAATTTACTAGAGATGATTTAAAGTACACAAGAGAATACTGCATGCAAATACTGTGTCATTGGATGTTGATATCCTCCTGGGTCTTGATCAGTCTCTGTGAATGCTGAAGGACAGCTGTAGATAATTCATTAGTGCTAAATTTTACTATTGTCTAGTCTTGGAAAAAGGAAAAATAGAAAATTATAATTAGCTGTCATTTGTTGAACAGTGTACTAAGTGCCAAGTGCTTTATCTGTATTATTGATCTCACAAAACATGATAAGGCAAGTGTTATTTCACTTGTGCTAATTTGGAGTAAGTCCAAAGATAAAAAGCTTAAAAGTGGTGAACCAGGTTTGAACTCAATTTTTATCACTCTTTCGACTAAGGTAAGCTACCTCTCACTGTAATTATTTGCATAAAAATGATATACGATATTTAAAGTACTTAAGAGAACACTTTTCAATGAATTAAGAAGTTATGATGCTCAACTTATAAAGAAAAATCCTGTTTAAATGAAAAGTACGTATAAATTTTTAAATGTTTTAAGTGTATATAATTTGAAGGAAAATGATGCACCTGAAAATAAGAGTTTAATAGAAAATTATATTTTGGAATTGTTACATTTTTATTTTTGTAATTTTTTCTATGAAATAAAATTTTAATGTGTGAATTTAAGAGCAATTGAAATTTATTGTTTAAATGCAGATACAACATCAAGTTTTAGCCCACAGTCCTTTTTACTTGATGTTCAAAACAATTTACAGGCTCTATAATATATTAGACTTCTGTACTAAACTAAAATCTTTAAAATTGTATTATATCAAATGGCTACAGGAGAATTGCTGTTTCATTTTTAATCTGGATTTCATTATCCTTTCTAGAATTATAGTAACACATAGAATATATTAAATATATTTAGAGATATTTGAGTTATAATGGATGTCCCTGGGTTTTGAAAATGTTATAAATATTAATACATTTTTAAATATTTATTCTTTTTAAATTTTATAGGCGGCTACAGTCAACGCCTTCCAAGTGCAAGTGCTCTGGGGAAAATTTTTACTGCCTTACCACTTGGTAATCCCATTTACCAGATGTTGGAATTAAAACTAGCCATGTACGTTGACTTTCCCCCACATATGAATCCTGGAATTCTTGTTACCTGTGCAGATGATATTGAACTATATAGTATTGGAGAATTTGAGTATATTAAGTTTGATAAACCTGGCTTTACTGCTTTAGCTCATCCTTCTAGTGTGAAGGTAGGTACAACACATGGAGTATTCGTCTTAGATCCTTTAAATTCTTTAAAACATAGGGACCTTGAATACAGATGTTGCCATCGTTTTCTTCATAAGCCCAGCATAGAAGAGATGCATCAATTTAATGCTGTGTGTAGACCTGGAAATTTTTGTCAACAGGAGTTTGCTAGTGGTGACACTGCCTATCTCCAATTAGACAGTGAGTATGTCTATACAGATAGTGTATTTTATATGGATCATAAATCAGCAAAAAAGTTACTTGCTTTTTATGAAGAAATAGGCACACTGAACTGTGAAATAGATGCCTATGGTGACTTTCTGCAGGCTTTAGGACCTGGAGCAACTATAGAATACACCAGAAACACATCAAATGTCACTAAAGAAGAATCAGAATTGGTACATATGAGGCAGAGAATATTTCATCTTCTTAAAGGAACATCACTAAATGTTGTTGTTCTTAATAACTCCAAATTTTATCACATTGGAACGACTGAAGAATATTTGTTTCATTTTACTTCAGAGAGCAGTTTAAAGTCAGAGCTTGGCTTCCAGTCCATAGCTTTTAGCATCCTTCCAGATATTCCAGAATGCTCATGTAAAGCATCCTGTATCATTCAAAGTATATTGGATTTAAGATGTTCTGTGGCACCTGGCTCAATTGTAGAGTATTCCAGATTGGGGCCTAATGTATTTGTTGGGGAAAACTGTTTTATTAGCAATTCTTATATCATAACAAAAGCTGTGGTGCCTGCATACTCTTTTGTGTGTTCCTTAAGCTTGAAGGTAAATGGACACCTAGCATATTCAACCATGGCATTCGGAGTGCAAGACAACTTGAAAAATAATGTTAAAACATTGTTAGATGTAAAGTTACTTCAGTTCTTTGGAGTCTCTTTTCTATCATGTTTAGATATTTGGAATCTTAAAATTACAGAAGAATTGTTCTCGGGAAATAAGACACATATGAGTTTGTGGACTGCTCGCATTTTCCCAGTTTGTTCTTCTTTGAGTGAATCAGTCATAACATCGCTAAAAATGTTAGATGCTATAAAGAACAATTCACCATTCAGCTTGAATAGCTATAAGTTGTTTTCAATTGAAGAAATGCTTGCCTACAAAGATGTAGAAGATATGATAGCATATAGGGAACAAATTTTTCTAGAAATAAGTATAAATAAAAAGCAGTCTGATTTAGAGATACCATAAATATTGTATACTTTGCCCTTCTATGAACATGATTAAAAATACAGGCATTGTCCATAGATATTTTGGGGAGGATTTAGTAAAGCAAATTAGTGAAAATTGTATTATTTGCTGTAGTATTTTAACACAAAAATACAGATAAACCATTTTTAATTGAATATTTTAAAACTGACTTCAGAAAAGAAATAAATTTTAGATGTTTTTTATTATTGTAATTTTCTTTTTATAAGGATGTATATGTGGAGCACTTTTGTTTACATCATGAATACTAGTTTTAAAGGAAATTTTAAACACTAGTCTGTTTAGAACTTATTCATCTTCTTTTGGACTTTGGTTCAAATAAAGTCTAAGTGTTATTGGCTATTCTCTCCCCAAATATAGTCTTATTTTTATAAACTAATAAAAATGACATCTTACAGGGTCTTCCAAATACTGTAGGAATACTTTTCCAAAAACAAATTCATAGCTGACAAATTCAGATTAAATCAATGCTTAATATTTGAGATTATTTTAATTGATAAATAACTAGATACAAATTATTCTGATAATAACAAATTGAGTCTCATTGATCTTATCAAAATGAAACAAAACTAAATATTATTTTATCCTTTTATACTTGAACATGTATTGCTAAAACTTATACCTTTTATCTGAAGTTATATTCTGCAGGAAAACACATACGTGCTCACACACACGTATACATACATAAATAAAATCAGTTATCTGTGGGGAAGGTGGTAGGAATAATTGAGGTTCACTGACAATTATGCAGTTTCACCATGGACATTACATTCATCTTCTCCTAATACTCACTTTAACAAAATTGTTAAAGTACCAGGTGGACTGATTTTACTTTCCATTTTTGTTTTCTGACCACATATTAGTGACAATGCTGAGAAGCAATAATTGGCCAAAAGGTGGACAAAAGGAGCAAGGCAAAAGTATAAAAAAAAAACTGATAGTACACAAATGATAAATAGCTTCAAGTAACTAAAATTGGCTAGAATCCCAGTCTATATATTCCTATTTTGTTTTAAGCACATAAGTGAAATATCTTCATAGCAAATTCTAATAAATAATTACAGACATGATGTGTCAGTTTTGTGTTCTAAATTAAATTGGAATAAGAACTAGTCTGTGCCAGTTTTATTTATAAATTAACGTCAATATAAAAATAATTGGTAAGCTAGAAATAACTTATTTAAAACCCTTAATTATTTATGTATGGACATATTTTTATTTTTTCAAGGTTCTTTCCAAGGAGAAAATAAAATGTATAGAGGTTATTTTAACATTTATTGATTTAGAGCTTTCAGAGAATTTTATGTGTGTGTTGTTTATTAAAGGCTCAAGACTATAATTTTACCTAATTTAAAATGCTATTAATTATGAGAATTGTTATTAGTTTATGTTTTACTGAGAGAAAACACTACCAATAAAGAATGACATATTGCTTTATTGAATAATTTTTATGTTTATTGGAGATCTATTCATTTAAGCATAGACTTGTATAATTTAATTTTTTGAATGTAATATAAAGGAACAAAAAGTAAAATATGGAGATTTCACGAGGATATTTCTGCAGTTTGACAGAGCCAAACTCTTCTGAAATGCTTTCAATTCACAACTGTTGATACCCATATTTCCACCAAGAACTATCTTCTGTGTCATCAAAGTGATTAGTAAGGCTACATATTTCTAACAATGCCCTAGAATGCTTTTGTCTAGATTTTACACCAACTTGCAGATACCAGGCACCTGTTCTGCAAGTTTTGATGCTGATACTTTACTGCTTGACAAATGAAGTTTCATTTTTGCTAAAGTTTAATCATGTCCCTAAAAAATAGGTGGCCTCAATTCAAAGTCAGCAGGAGGTGTCTGACAAATTGATATGTTAGTTATGAAAATAATTGGTAACCATAAATGACTTGTCTATCTAAAGTATAGAGTGTGTGAGATAGCGAGAGAGAGAGAGAGAGAGTGTGTGTGTGTGTGTGTGTGTGTGTGTGTGTGTGTGTGCGCGTGTGTGTGTTTGTTTCTAAAGTTCTTCCCATGGAGAAAATGTAACTATTGTTAAACATGTATTGATTAACTTTCAGAGCTTTCAGAAATTAGTGTTTATCATTCATTAAATGCTTAATATTATAGTTTACCTAATCTTAATTTTATCATAATCCTGCACAACACATTCATTCTATTTAAAATGTTATCTGTTCAAAAGTTATGCCTGTCTCTTGCCTAGGGATGTATTGCTTTGTGTGTAGTATCAGAACCACACATGTATCAACACTGTACCTAACTCAAATGAAGTAACAGTCACATCTACAACTGATGACTAAGTTCACATGACAAGTAACTCCATTACTATTGCTACCTGTCTAATAGTTGTTTTAAAACATATCAATTCTATGATACACTTTATATGTTGAAATGTGGAGAAAAAAAGATAAATTAGGAACTTTAGTCTGTATTTTGTCTAAAAGACCTTCAGAAAGTAATTTACTCTTAAACCCCTGTGATGATAAGGGGAGACCTGTTTTGGATAAGTGGCTCAATTTTATGACAGTCACATTTTTTTTTTACTTTCTATTTAGCCTTTCAAAAAAGATTCATAGTTTTTGTTTCTGAATTTTATCAGCAATAAAAAAGGCCTGCATGTAAATTGTACATTTCCTCTTGATTTATAATTTTAATTTTATAAAAGCACAGCACTTAAATCATATACTCTGAGGTTAAAGGAATGCTATTGCTTGTAACTAATTGTATTCTGTAAACTTGTTGACAAGCTAATGATGAATAATGACTTTTGATTTGGAGATAGATAGGTCAAGTTTTAGGTAATATAGGAATATTCAAAAGTGCAATGATTATGAGAGCTGTAACCTCATCAAGGATTAATCCATTTGATTTAATAATTTGAATGAACTATTGTGTGAACAGCAGTTGGGGTATGACTGTAGGAATTAGGTCATTGGGGACATGCCCTTGGGAATTATATTTTGTCCCTGGCTCCTCACTCTGCTTCCTGGCTGCCCTGGGTTTAGCAGCTTTCCTCTTCCACACCCTTCAGCTACAATGTTCTGCCTCACCTCAAGCCCAGAGTGATGGAGTTGGCTGACCATCAACTGAGATCTTCCAATGTTACATAAGGACTACCAAATTCAACAATGAATCAAAATCAAACTTTACCAATGGCAGAATGTTTGCGTTATTATACAGCAAAATCAGAGACACCATTCACATTCATACCATGATGCCCTCTGGACTTGAATAACTTGTAGATGCAGAAATGAGGGAGGGGAGTGGGTATGAGGGTAGGAAGAATAGTAGAACAAATTGGACATAATTATCCTATGTACATAGGTGATTACATGACCAGTGTGATTGTACAACATGTACAACCAGAAGAATGAGAAGCTATACTCCATTTATGTATGATATGTCAAAATGCATTCTACTGTCATGTATAACTAATTAGAACAAATTTTTAAAAATTAAAAAAGGAACTTTAGTCAAGCAGAATTAAGATGGAGGAAAAAAAGAACAAAATATTATTAATATGCTAAATAATTTCAAATTCTCTTCTTGATGTTGTTCAGTTGAATAACCAAGTTTTCATTTCTGCCAAGAATTATAAAAGAAAAATCTTGAATTTATTTAGGGTAAGTAATAATTAGAGCAACTATTATCTACTTAAATTAACTTGAATTTCTGTTTTTTTTTTTAAATTTTCTTTAGGCAAAGCCAAGTTCCTTTGAGATTAAAGAACAATTTTTATTGTTTATACTTAATGAAATTATACTATCATAATTGACTTATTTAACTTCATCAGGGATTATTTCACATTGCATATTCTCCTTCCCTCCAGTATCTATGCGCTCAATTCTATCATATTACTGTGTTCTTCATATTCCCATTTGTCTTTATTTACACAGGAATTTCTGAGTAGATTTTTTTGTATATAAGAAAAGGCAGTTTACAGCTTGGAAAGTTAATAGTTCTGTACTTGTCAGGGTTACCTGTATGAGCCATGATAAACCAAACTTACCATAGAATTCAAACTTAACAATTTGGCTGTAGTTTAGTAGACCACCATTTTTGGTTATGCTAAAATTTGATATGAAGGAATAATAAAAAATGATGATTACCTACTGCATTGATACTTACAGAATTAGAGAAAGATACCTGTGAGGAGTAGCTATTATCCATTTAAAGCAATTTGACTGTTTATATTTGTTTCTAAAGACCTTCACCCCAAGGGCCTTATTCCCCACGCAAGTAAGCAATTGAAACAAAGTTAATGTTTCCTTCTGGGTACTTGGGCAAGTAGTCTGTCCTGAAGCCTCTGGCTGCAAGGATCTCTTACCCATCCAATTTTATAAATTTCAACCATTCAAACACAGCAATTCATTTCTGATTATTGCAGACTGGTGCAGTCCATCTACTAGAGTCATATCCCAGATATCTGTGCCATATTTATTATTTTTCAATGCATTGCTGAAACAATCTAAACTCTAATGTCTATTTTTTGAGGGCACTATTTTATGATGTGTTACAGATCTGCTTGTTGAATCTCCATCCTTCTTAAAAGCCAACACTTTGTGGCTAAGTAAACTGCACATGTGAGTGATTTTAATTTATTATTACTCATCTGTATTCACTCTTTTCTCTATGCAAAAGAGTCAGACGGTTCAAGTTAGTTTTAATTTACCACTACCTTGTAAAAAAGTGTCGCATTTACCCAGGCAAGAATTAAAGCATTTACACTTGAGGCAAAAATCTTTTAAAATACAATTTTGTTGAAATCGAGTAAGTGTTCATTTCATTTGCAGGTTGAGAAATGTTGCACTGTTCAATGAAGTTTTACATGATTGGTTTCTTTCCTATTATTTTTAGCCTTGGGCTTTGAGGAAGTAAATTATATTCACCAATATGCTGTTCCTCCGAGAAGTTTCAAATATTTTTAGTAAAACCTAAACCTAGAAAAATTTACACAAAAAATAATTATGATCATAACTACTCTTAAGTGCAAATATTAAATATACAGGAACACTGACAAGGATATCAGCTTATAAAACTCACTAATTATATATCATTGACACCAATTTTTAATGAAATTTAACTTTAAAAAAATCACTTACTGAAATTAAAGTTAATAGAATTCCTAATTAACTATTATCCAGTCAAATCAAGAGTTGTTTATGGAAACTAGCCTGGGTAAGAAAGGGAGAAAGTGAAGTTTTAGTGAAATTCTTTTGTACTTGTTACAATTGATGATACTTAAATAGAAAAATATTTGCCATGAGTTCAATAAGAAAAGATAACAATTTGTGAAGTTGTTCATGTTTCTTATGTCATCATTTATATATCTCTAGACTATAAATGTACCATAATTAATAACCTAAAATCTAGCTGCATTTTTCATTATATGAACCTTAAACTTTTCCTCTTTTCTGTACAACTGTATCCACATCCTCTTCAGGAAAAAAAAAATCCCTTCTCACAATATTGTGTGTAGTATATTTCTCTAAATAATTGTGGCTATAGAAAAAGGTGGTAGGAGAAAAAAGGATATATCACAGCAATGAAAACACAACAATGTATAAAAATAACTGTTCTTAGAAATTCTTTGCCATCCTCATCACCAAGAATTTCTTCACTTGCTATTTTATTGTAATTCAAAAGTACCTCTTTGACAACTTTTTTTTCTCTTTCCTTGACCAATCCCTTACTAGAATACCAATTGTGTCCACATTATCTCTAGTAACTTGAATATTAAGTTTTCATTCTAATAGGTTTCCCAGTTTTGCTGACAACCCTCTTCCAAACACTAGGCTGATCTTCACATATTCAGACAAATCAGATACTCAACAGAACTAAAAGAACTTTTCATTACCAAGAGCCACTTTCCATAGAAGGTTTTAGCACCGTTGTTATACAGTGCTTTCTTTAATTTGAAAGTTGAGTATTAAGTGATTCTACAACAATGAAAAAGTGCTCGTTATTAGTGGTTGACCACATATTATTACAATCCTTTTCTAGATACTAACCTCTGCTGCTTATTATTGAATGACAATTTTTATAGAGATGGAAGGACCTTAGACTAAACTTCATGAATACTATGAATAGTTATGTAAGGAGAATTTTAGTTTATAAAAACTATAGAAGCTTACTGATATCAACTAAGTTTGAGGCACTTCATTGCCTATTCCTGTGATAAAAGAATATTCCGTAATGCTGTGTAATCTTATCTCTGTCTTCGTTATAGTAAACCAGTGACTTCACCCAGGCTACAATTTCTGAAATGAAATCTAGAAATATACTTGATAATTCCTGAGTTTACATATCCTTAAATGTGAAGCATATATTTTGAGTGTTCTGAAGCACTGTAATTTAACAATAATATCCAATAAAATGGGACAATTTAGTTGTAACATTTTTATGAGGACACCACTCTAGTGATTCTTTTTTTTTGGGGGGGGGACTGGGGTTGAACCCCGGCACCTAACTACTGAGCCATATCCCCAACCCTTTTTTGTATTTTATTTAGAGAGCACATCTCACTGAGTTGCTTAGTGTTTCACTAAGATGTTGATGCTTGCTTTGAACTCAAGATCCTCCTGCCTCAGCCTCCCTTCGTTCTCTTATATCATCATTTTCCCCTCTCTACTGAATCATTCTTATCAGTACACAAATATTCTTGTATTTTTCCAGTTAAAAAACAGCAAAAAAAACACCTCTTTCTTAACTCCCTTCAGTGATTAGTTTCTGCTCCCTTTACACTAATATCTGTGGAATAAATTGTGCCATTTATTCTTCAGCCCAAAATAGACTTTTAGCCCCACTTTTCCACCACCACAACTCTCCTGGGCTTGTTCTGAACATTCTAAGACCCCCATTTGCTGAATGCAATGGTCATTCTCATTCACATCTTCATGCTCTTTCATCAGCATTATCTCAACTGACTACTCCTTCTTTGACCTATATTCTTTAATTGACTTCAAGATCCCCCACAACTCCTGGTTCTTTTCCAAAGTCATTGGCCACTCTTTTAAGTCTGTTTAAACTGTTTCCTTATCATGATCCTTATGTCTCCTATCACTAGAAAGCAGGTCTTTGTGTTTGGATTTCTATATACATATTCACTTCTCAGAGATCCATTTTCAGAGCTCATATGTGCAATGATTTCTCAAATCTTCATTCCTCATTATTAAACTATAATTCTTGCAAAGGGTAAAAGTATAATTCTATAAGTTGTGAGCATGTTTCAGATTTTTACTTAGTGAATTAGGAAACCAGTAGCATAATGAAGTGGGTTTTATACAAGGAAGAAAGATTCTATATATTTTTATAAGAATTTTGTCCAATAACACAAATACAAAGTGCTGGAAGACAATTACCAAGAGTTTTTCTAGGCAGTTCTTGTTTCAAATAAGAAGTAGGATTATATAATTGCTACAGGTCAGATTTTTTAGAGTGGAATATGAGATAGAGTTCAGAATACAGCATAGATATTTATGGAGTATCCTTGAAAATAACATTGATCAAGATTGGACAAAAGAGAGAAGTCAAACTAGTGTGCAACAGTCTCAATTGGCTGATCCAAAAAGGAACTTTGGTGGTAGAAGACATTTCAATATTGTCCCAAATTTAATGTGTGTGCCCAGGATTTATATGACACATCATGTAGGTACCAATAGGTACCTTTGAAAAGGTAGTTCTTTGTGACTGAGGCAAGTGTGAGGCACTTCTAATATTTTTCATTTCTGTGAATGGGGCTAACACCTGAAGGCCCTCTACTAACAGCATTCCCAGTAGCTCAAGCATCTGGTCTGTCATTGAAAAAGGATCTGGGTGCCACATCACAGTGTCCACCACAATAACTTATGAAGTCCAAATCAATGCCAAGATTCCCTTTTTACATAAAACTATTTTAATGAAATATGCATGTTCTAATTCAAGATGAATTATGATGACTTTCAAACTAATCATGCAATATTGTACATATTTTAAGTGGACTCAATCTATAATGAAAGAAAGAAAATGTAGTAGATGTGTCAATCATTGATTTATGGAAGCAAAATTTTTATAATACTCTCACAAATCTACATGATAATCCCTAGTGCCAGATTTTACTTTTGACTAGCTGAACAAGCTAAAATATTCATAAATTCACATGAAGCCAGATGGCTTCCCACTGAATATGCATTTGAATGATTTATGTACATTATTTATTCCAAGAAGTGCACAAAATATACCATCATCATAGCACAGACTCCTAATAAGTTTATTTAAGAATAAAGGAATAACAGGTGTCCAATGCTAACTGTATTTTGCATTGAACCTTGATTCTATGTATATTTGAGGATTATAGCAAAATCAATATAGTTTTTATTAGTTTCTGAAATATCAGAAATCTGAAATAAGGAGATTTCAACAAAAACTGCGGTTTTGGAAAGAAGAGTTTAAATTTGCAGACATAGTTTATTTAAATAATTTGTTTAGTTTTCTAAAAATTCAAATGTATAACAAAGTCTTAACCATTTTTATTAAGTTGATCAATATTTTTAAGCTCTAATATTTTCATATCAGTTTAAAATTGTATATACAAATTTAAAATAAAAAAATAACTAAGTCATTTAAAATTTTCATGAACATATTTTGGAAGGTGTGAAATGATAATTTCTAATTTAAAAAATTTTTTAATTCATAGTTTTTCCGTGTCTGTTTTGTGCTTTATAGAGTTTCTCCTCTGGATATATATTTATACTGATATCTATCTCATTTTTTTTACACCTTTAAATGTGGTACCTAAGATTGTGGTTTTGTAAACTATATCTGATAATTCTACTATGTTAACCTTTTTCATCACTATGTCAAAAATATCTGACATAAACAATTTAAAGAAGTAAAGATTGTTTAAAAGTCCATGGTTGGCTGACTCCATTGCTCTGGACCTGAGGTAAGGAAAAAAATCATAGTGGAAGGGCAGGGTAGAAGAAAGCTCTCAGTTCATGGCAATTGGAAAACAGAACAAGAACAGAAGAAGCCAGAGATAAGAATGTTCCCTCCAGGACATACCTTCAGTGACCTACTTGCTCCAGTCTTGCCCCACTACCTATACTTTCCATCACCTCCATAGTCCACTCGGCTATCAGTGCATTTATTCACTGGTGAGTTCAGATTTCTGAATCCAGTCACTTCCCAAAAGCCTCACCTCTGAACATCTCTGAACTGGGGCCCAATTTTTCAACAAATGAGCCTCTGGGGACATTCCAGATCCAAATATCTGAAGTCAGTAAGGGATCACTTTTCTTTGGGGAGGGGGTGGTACTCAGGATTAAACTCAGGCATCCACTGAGCCACATCCCCAGCCCTATTTTGTATTTTATTTAGAGTGTCTCACTGAGTTTCTTAGTGCCTGTCTTTTGCTGAGGCTGGCTTTAACCCGAGATCCTCCTCCCTCAGATTCCTGAGCCCCTGGGGATACAGGCATGATCCACCAAGACAGACGGGCTAAGAGACCATTTCTTATGCTTGTTTTTCAGCTCATGTTGTATGCTCTGTATGTTTCATAAATTTGTTTATTGGTCATTGTCCATAATAAAGCATCTTCTAGATGTTCCCCATGACCTAAGATCACTGTATTTGCTTCTATTAGGAAACAGGGGAGATGTTGTCATTTGAAAGCAATCTTAGAATAAATTCAAGTCTGAGGTTATTTGGCTTATCAGACTCTGCATACCCAGGAGTAAATCCAAAGTGAGCATACTTATGGCTGTAATTTCTCAAGAACCTGGTTTTACTTTCTTTTTTTCTTCTGCTGTGCTCAGCACTTAGGCGGCCTGATCCATAATCCCCCCAGTTCAGAATAATGGATGGCAGGTTTATGTCTAGTTGATCCATACCTGAAGGCATATTTTTTAGAGAGTTCCAGCTGAATATGTGAAAGTTCCCCTTTGAGAATTCTAAACCTGAGAGAGCCCTGGGCCAACCTCTGATTTCTCAGAACATAAGTCCTATATGCTTTTGGCAAATGCCTTAGTACAAAAACTTACCCCCTATTCCACTTATATGTCTGAATTCAAGTTTTTTCGTATGTATACATAGCCTTATTGTTTTTAGTTCTTTTATATCTCTGATTATAATTTTATATTTTATTTAGCTAATATATAAAAATCAGTTCATCCTCATTTATATGAAAAATCAACTATAATTCTATTATTTATTGACTTTCTATTCAACATTTTTCCTACTGATGGTATATTTTTGTTAGTAGAAGAGGTGGTATATTACTGAAGGGGATAGTGGTAGTAAACAATGTATTTTTCCAGTGATGTTATGATCATGGAATGTAAAGATAATGAAAGAAAAAAAAAGGAATAAGGTAAATGTCTCTATTCTCAATCCTTTAAGTCCATGTCAAATAAACTACATGATGAGGGTAGACAACACAGAATCTAGCATAATGCCTCATATAGAGATGATAAATCACTTTAAATATTTTATAGAGAAAGTCAGATTAAACATAAGCTGTCTAAATGTTTGTTTAATGTGTATATCTTGAAATAGAAAATCTACATAATTTCTTCAAAAGTAAGGACATCATTTAAAATAGATAAATCAGATATACTACCCTTTCTAACTTCAAGTGATCAAACATATACCAAGTATTAATTATGTGCCAGAGACTTTGATAGGAATTAAATGTATTTCAGAGTTCTTCCAGTTTAGATAATAAGGAAAAAAAATATAATTCTGACCAGAGCTACAATAAAGAAAGTAGAGGATGTCATTAGTACACTCAGCAGAAGGCATTAACAAAAGCTACCAATCAGGAAATTTACTTGAGACCTAAAGGAAGAATAGGAATTATCCTGTTTTTGTTTGATTTTTGTGAGAGGTTGGAAGAGAGATGGTGAGAAGGAGAATATATTTTGGCAGCAGGAGTAGCACTTAGGTAGTTTGGAAAGCAAGAATGCCTTGTGCATAGTAGGTTGTAAAAGAAGCCCAATCTAAGGGTAGTTTATGAAAGTGTTAGTCAGCTTTATTGCCACTGTAACTAAAAAATCTGACCAGAACAATCATAGAGGAGGAAAAGTTCATTTGAGGGTTCACAGTTTAAGAAGTTCTAGTTCCTAGAAGACCAGCTCCATTCCTCTGGGCTTGAGGTGAGGCTAAACATCATGGCAGAAGAGTGTGGTAAAGGAAAGCAGCTCACATGATGAGGAGAGAGAGAGAAAAGAAAGAAGAGAGAGAGAAGAATCTCCACTCTCCTGATAGAAAATACTCCATGGCCATGCCCCCAGTGAACCACTTCCTCCAGCCACCTGCTTCCAAATTACCATTCATTTAGTTTCAATAGAATTTAATTCAGTGATTAGGTTAAGGCTATAGCCCAATCATTTCTCCTCCAAACCTTCTTACATTGTCTCATACATGAGCTTTGGGGAAATACCTCATAGACAAACCATAACAGAATGGACTGAAAAATGTCAAAATTCTAGATTAATTCATAATATTTTACCAAAATTATGATACCTTCTTAGAAATTTAAATAAGATCAATAATCCCTTTCAGAGAAGAGGAGAGAATAACAGAGGAAGTTACGTGTATACTTAGTTACATGTGTGTGTGATGGAAATGCAAGTCTCAGTATTTGGCTGCCAAATGACAAAAGTTGACTCTACGCTCAGGTGAACTATAAGAAATAGGGGAGAAAAAATTTCAGCATCTCCCCACAGATCACTTCCTTATAAACACTATAAATTAAAGGAAAGTGGTGATTCATGTGATAGCTTTGCTTAGCCATAAGCTATGCAAATTGAACTGTGAAAAAGTGAATCAGGAGAGAACTGGAAAACAGAAACTTCATGAGTAATTAATATAGTACAGACATTGTGCTGAAGCATATTTACTTTGAACGTAAAAAAAAATTTAGACTTTGAAACTTTAATGATTAATCCTGCATTTTATATTCTCCTTAAAATGTGTATTTCTGGAAAATGTTTTTGTTTAAACATGAACAATAACCTTTTGTCTTTACAAGTTTATAATCATCTGTGCTGAACTAAAAATTCAGTATGCAAGTGGTGTTTTTAATGATACAGAGATGACACCCCATATAACATTATTGTGTCAGTGCAATTTAAAAAGGAAAAAGAATGTGTTCAGATATTTAACTCCACTTCATAAAACTTTTCTTTCATGGCTTTTATAGAAAAATAACATCGGTAACAAAATACTTACATAAATGCATCTTTTATGGTCTATAATCAGACATTAGTTAAAGAATAAGATAATCTTCAAAGTTTTTTTGTGAATGAAAACAAAAAACAATTTTCTAGTTAAGCAAAAAGCTCAACAAAGGCAACATAAAAATTGGACAGCATTTTTGCTCTATTCTCAGCTATATCATTAACACACTGTGATCTACTTTAAAACAATAAAGTCAAGATATACAAGTTCCAAGGGCACAGAGTATTGTGAGTCTGAGATGGTCAGATAAAAGTTATTAGAAATTGTTTTGGAATTGAAAGAAAAAAAACTCTCCAAATGGTGAAAATATGCTGCCTATCAATTGGCTAAGTAGGAAATTTATGTAATTATTAAATAAACATTTGGAGAATATGTACAATTTTTCTTTTTAAGCAAAGAGAGTATATTTCATGATTCATTTCTTCATTTTCAAGAAAAATTTTTTTGATCTTTTTTTCTCTTAAGGTAATAAGGTAGGTATCCAACACTGAACATTACATCTCAAATGTAATCTCAATAGACATGCATCCAACAACATTTTTATGTTCTTTATAAAATCCCTCCTCTGTTTTAAACATTCCTCTCAATTTACCATGAATTTACATAAAATTTGCCTGTTTCTCTCACTCATAGAATACTGGCTCATACGATTCCCCAGATCCTTCTCTCCTCCAATAATTATGATTTTCTTAGCTTTTCTAAGCTCTATTGGTTTAACACTTTTTTCCTTTTGAAACTTTTCATCTTTCCTCTTCATATTTTCCATCACTGCTGCTACTTTATATATAATTTCTCTGTCATTTGGTATTTATGACTTTGCCTAATTTAGCCTCATCAATTTTTAGTCTCAGAAAATATCCAAGATGAAATTTAAATTACTTTGGTCCCATCAGTTTTGTTTAATTTGTTTTACTGTGTCGAGCAATAATAAGGATTTTAATGAACATCATCTTAATAATTTCTGTGAATCCTCTGAAGTGATATAATGATCTAAATTGTGTCCAAACTCTCAATTTATCATATGCTAGAGATTAAATAGTTATTTCCTTTTCCTCTAAGATTTTGAAAATTCCACAAGTAGCAAGATCTATTTCGAGACATGCCATGTTCAAAAATTTTCCTGCAGCCAGTCCAACTTAACTCTTTCCTCTTATTAACTTATATATGTATTTTTTGGATCAATCATTTGAGTCTCAACAAAATGACTTTGTAGAGTAAGTTAGATTATCAACAATCAAATTAGGTTGCAAACTCTACAGGCATGGACTCTGCTGTGTATTTCTTTTGTGCACAAGCTGTGTTCCAAACACTTTTTGGAGTTTTCCTATATTTATTCCTAATTCAAGGGCTTAACCCCACAGATTTTGTATTTAGATCATGGGTGTGTTCTGATAATTGTAGTTTTTAAATGTTTCCTGAAAAATTCTCATTTATAAATTATTTCCAGGGCATCAAACATCTTGTATTAATGACTAGTGCTAATAAACTCCAGATAACAAAAAGTTCTTAATGGGTAGGTAAATATTTAGAATGAAAATGAGGAAAATAGAGATTAAAATCTGCTTATAATTTCAAAATGCTACTTATAGTGAAGAATTGGCAATAACTTCATCTATATTTCACTTTTCAAGACCTTAGCAATATTTCTCTTATTGAAGGGATTGATTCCATTCAGTTCAATTGGTTCAATCCTCTTCAGTTTGGTTTAGTTTAGATCAATTTGATTAAATACGAGCCAATTAACATCTTACTATATCTGTTGTCAGACACTGTACTAAGCTACTTTTAATGCAAAGATCCTTGCTTTCAAGAGGCTCCTCACATACCAGGAGAGAGAGAAGCATTAGTTCTATCTTCTGTGAAAAGTGCTTTAATAAAAGTAGATGTTGCATTCATAGAAACAACTTAGAGCATGCCTTTGAAGTACATAATTGCCAAATATAAATATGATTAGGTATCCAAAAAATGGTTACAATAGAATAGCCATGCTTAGTAACATTAGAGGATGCAAACTTAATACACCATCTCCAGATGATTTTGTGGATTAACACATGTCCAGACTATCTAGAATAAAGTTTCTTTAATAGTTCAGAGAGGAAATGTGATCTTTAGAGGATCCATAGGTAATAAGTTAGTTATTATAACATGACTACTTGAAATGGATTTTTGGACATGATGGAAAATGCAAGGTTCAGAAAAATAATGATGGAGTTAATTTGTGAAAACCTCAATGTGACAAGCCTTCACTTATCTCTCATTATGATATACCTAAGGTCCACATAAATTTCAAATACCTTGTACCACTTTACACAAGCTCCATAATTTCTTCTCCGGATCCATGTACAAAGCAGAGAAATATGAGTATATTTTTATAATCAAACCTAGATATAGACTTGGGAAACTAACCAGCAGTTAGAAAATGGCATCATACAGTGAGTCACCTTAAACAATGAGACTGAAGACTTGAAATCCATGTCCATTGTATTCTACAAGACTTAATAAAACTAGACATCAAAAAACCCCATGTTGGAAATGTCTTTTTATCATTTTTCTTTAGACTTAAAGATTTGATAACCCATATTAAAGAAGGGGAGAAAATTGTAAGCAAAAGTGTGTAGTGTGTAATTTTCTCAATAATTCTAATTGAAAATTTAAATTACTTGCTATAGCAAGTTCCCTGAAAATTTAGCTTTAGAGACAATAGTCCCTTCAAAACCAAGTCAGAACGCTGTCTGACCCTCAACCCAGCCAAATGGAATTGTGGGCAAAAACTGACTTTCTATGCCTCCAATAGCATTACACTAACTCCTAATGCTTCATTAAATATTTATTCCCAATGTTCAACATTATATGGGTGAAATTTCAGCAGTGAAGGAAGCCAGCCTAGTTCTACAACTAAAAGTATAAAATGTATAATAGTTTATGAATGAATCAGTCAGTTCTGGTTTTGAGGGTGTTGAAATGGACATTGTGATGCAAGGGTTAGCCAAACCTTTGAGCACATGTGAAAGAATTATGGCATTGCGGCAGTGATAAGTAGGATGAAGGGGGCAGGTACAAAAAGGATATGGCATGATTACCATTCTGCCATTGAAAAGATTTAGGAAAAGATGTGACAAATAATAATGGTAACTATGCTTGAAAAAACGGTTGATTAAGACTGTCTCTGCAGGAAGGAACTAAGAATTGGTCATATGGAAACACTCAGCAGGCTAACTCCAGGATTATATATGAACCCAGAGACATGGTACTTTGATAATACACTTTGGTTTCATGGCCTTCAACATTTGAGAAAAGCAGTTATAGAATTCTCCCAAAGTTAAAGGTTACCCTGAATGACTTCTAAAACTTTTGAAAATACAGGACACTCTAGCAGATCCAACTATTTGTTTTTCCCTGGAGATTTCTGCAGCAAAATATAAAGAAACAATCACTGAAATAACCGCATGTGGGTTCCAACAGAATCTCTTCATCAAATCAGCTACAAAATAATTAACCACATGTCTATGGATTCTCTGAAAACCACCTTGTATAGTCCCACTTTTAAACCTTGAAATAATTGTGTACCCTGCATCAAATTTGCTTTCTTTTCACTTTGAAGGACAGCCATGGATGGATAATTGTTAATTGAAAAGGAAACTAACTCAATATAAGTAGAACTAATTATTTTTGTTTTTATCCTCCACTCTGTTTTACGAATGACAAACTTCAGGCATGGAAATGTTATTTGCCCAAAACAATAATTAGTCATTAACTGAACTACAATTATACCACAATGTCATTTCCTAAGCAAATCAACTCTTGGAAGAAGAAAAGAAAGGATGAAAAAGGCAAGGTAGGGTCCTAAGTTATTATGTTACTCTAAATGTTTGATATATCAAAGAAACTTTTTTCTGATTGGAATCCAGTCTTTATCAGACTCACCGATCATGTATCTCTATCATAATACAAACGCTATACTGCAGTTTCCTGTTCACTTACCCATACTTGATCCCCAGAAGCTTTTTGGAGTAATTGGTACAACACATACTTCAGTGGGTAACTGAATGAATCCATCAGTGAAGAGCTAACCTGACAATTGAAAGAAGTACTATGAATTTGGAAAAGAAAGCTTTATCCAGTGACAGAAATGTAACTCTTATTCCTGTTGAATTTATATCCCCCCTGCCCCTAGAACTGGGGACTGAACCTAGGGACACTCTATCACTGAGTAACATTTCCCCAGTCCTTTTTGGTGAGGGAGGTGTTACAGACAAGGGCCTTCCAAGAAACTGAAGCAATGCAAAGACCTCACCCTGCTTTCAAATCCCTGTTTTTGCAAATAAGTCAGATTTCAGACATGTTGCTCAGAATAACATGTCTGAAATGAGTATATTGATGGAATAGGAAAACGGAAAGGGGATACTCTCAAGAGAGCGGGTCCTCTCAGGAAAGGGATTGTGTTATATTGGGGACCTCAGAGAAATTTCCAGAGAGTCCTATCCAGGTTTACCTCTTGACTTCTGACAGCAGGGTGACATCAGTCCCCACTGCCATGGCAACCTTAGGTTTCCTTGGCCCATGCTGACTAGTTCTAATTGGATTCTTAATCATAACATTCTTACATATTTTATGGTGAGGTGAACTATCCTTATCTTCTAGAATCTGGTCTTTGGAAAGGATCACAAAAGTCCCTCCCTTCAAAGTAACTTGGATTCCTCTTATCAATGTTATTTCTGTCCTGCATTTCCTTGCAGATTACAGGTAGTATGCTGAGGAATGTGACATATTCTCTTCACTTAGGCTAGGCAGGGCTGCATGCAAATTGCTTTTTGGCAAAGAAAGCATGTAGGAGTCAGTGCAGTGAGCCCATTCTATAGAATTATTCTCTTAACCTTGTACTCCCACCATTCTATCTGTCCCCTGACAAGTATATGGGGATTTAGCCAGAGGTGTTTTATCCCTAAGCTACAACCCCATCATTTTTTAATTTTTTATTTTGAGACAAGTTCTCATTAGGTTGCTCAGACTGGCCTCAAACTTGTGATTGTAAAGCCTCAGCCTCCCAAATTGTTGGGATTACAGGTGTGCACTACTGCATCTAGTGAATTTATATCCTTTAACAAATATTACTTCATGCTCACTTACCAACAAAGAAAGGCACAAAAAAGATTAAATTCTTTGTATTTACCACTGGAAATGAAACTATCAATGTTGTTTTTACATTTCTTTAATATACTCTCACAGAGATACTGAGAATACCCATTTAAATATAAATATCTTATTTTCATTATATTTTCAAGTCCTATTTTTTAGAGGATTTACCTGAATATTACCTCAATAATGTTCAGATTTATGATGTAATTTATAATTCTATACCATAAATTCAAAAACTCTAGTGGAAAATAAATTGGAAAAATAAGAATTTTGTGAATTTATTTTTGTGGAGATGTACAAATACATTGTTTAAAAATATAATCAATTTTGTGAAATAGAATAGTTGCAACAGTTTAAGGCAATGGTCAATATCTCATTTAAATGACAGTTTCAGCATAAATCATGTACTGCTTATTTGAAAAAGTTAAAAATAAACCAGTTAATAATTCTGATTTATTATCTTTGAAACAGTGATTTTCTTATTTGCTTGGCAACCAGATAGGCCACATCAAAACTCTAAGGAATATATTAATAAGAATTTATAAAATGAAAAAATGGTCTAGATTTTAAATATAAATCTCTATTTAAAATTTAGATTAATTTAATTAATATTTTAAATAAAAATCTAGATTTTAAATATATATTTCTAAATATGATAAGAATTATACCAGGCCATCAGTTTGATTTTGTGAAATACATGTTTCTTTATAATTTTTCTGTTGGGGCTATAAAAGTAGAGATGTCGAGGTTAATTTTTGTCTTTTCATCGGGAAAGCATCCTTTTAAATATTTATGAAGAAACCAGTATAAAATATAAATAGCACATGCAGAAGGGTAGATTGAGATAAATAAATCATATGAACTCAAAGGAATTCAAAAAGAATGTAAATAGGCACATTGAAGGAGTATTTGAACATATCTATATCTGTGAAGAAGTGGCCTGATAAATCAGTGGAGGCATTAATGCTGGATTCTGGCAAATCAATAGAACATGAAGCTTGGTCAAAAAGGAATAGTGGAAGAAATAAGGTATTTACTAAATCCACCTTGACATTTTTGAATAAAAAATCAAGCAAGTGTAAAAGAAAAGATACTATTAATCATGCAGTCCTTAGAGTACTTTTCTTTATAAATTATGAACTTTCCTTGAAAACCTCAACTGGTTGTCTTAAGAAATTACTTGGGGACCTTATTTATTTGTATCATAGTTTTCCTTAATTTTTAAGATTAATAGATGTTTTTGCTATAGTAGATTTAAGTTTATCAAAAAAATTAAGTAGCAAGTATGATTTCCTATATACTTACTTCTCCCATACTGTTGTTCTTATTATTAACATGTAATATGGCCTTAGCATATTTGTTACCCTTAATGAACCAATATTGGTACATAATGATTAACTGAAGTCTATTGTTCATGTTAGTGTTACAGATTTCTCTGGATTTTCCCAAATGTGTGACGGCACACCTCCATCATTACAGGATCATGTAGAATAATTTTCCTGTCCTAACATATCTTTGTGATTTACCTTTTCATCACTTCCTCATTTATTCCTATCCCTGGAAACCACTGATCTTTTACTTCTCTCTAGTTTTACCTTTTTCACAATATCATAGAACTGGGAGTGTACAGTATATGGCCTTATCAGGCTGGCTTTTTTCACTTAGCAATATGCATTCAAGGTATCTCAATAACTTTTCATAGCTTGATAGCTCCTTCCTTTGATCTCTGAATAATATTCTTTTTTCTGGATATCTCAAGCTTGTTTATCCAGTTACCTATGATAGGTTATTTTGACTGATTCCACATTTTTTTGTCGATCACTTTTAAAATTGAGGCATGCATATCAAAAGCATCTGTTGCTCCAGAAATTACCATAGAAAATGGAACTAGTGAGAAGCTGAAACAATCTTCTTTCTTTTCTTTTTCTTCCATTTGTCCCTTCTTTTTTCTCTTTCATGGATCTTGAAGACCAAAAAATCTTCCAGTAAGTAGGCATCTCTAGACCTTAAAATAATGCTTCTTAAAGGATGTTCTAAAGAACATCTAATTAGAATAATTAAAGAACCTGTTAAAATTCAGATCCCTGGGCCCTGCTCTTGATCAACTTAAACAGAATTTCTGGAAATGGAAGCTAGGTTTATATTGTTTTACAGAGCTCCTCATGTAGTATCTAGTCTCAATAAAATTTAAGAAGATGACCACTTTTATACTTATGTAATAGTTTTGATAATGTGTACCATAATATATTTTCTATACTTACAGTCTCATTACTGGGAAGAGTAGGGTTCAATCTAGAGTGTGTAAACAAGACAAACTAGAAAAATCTAATTTTTATGAAAGTACACTGAGTAGTGAGAAAATATTTTATAGATCTATATTGTTTTCCTCCAACATTATTTTGGAAAGAAAAGCGGGAGTGTTGTACTTAACTCATTTACTTGTTCCAGCTTTTTCTCCACCCTGCTAAAGGTTCCCAGTAGAATTATTATACTTCCTTCATTACCTACATTCACATTCTTAAAAGGGACTTATAGAGATGGCTGTATTACAATCAAGAAATCTTTGTAGTTTAATAAAGGTCAAACTTTCAGGCAATTATTGATATTATCATTTCTTGTACTTTCTGTGTTGCTATCCTACCATTTTTCTTTTTCTTTTCTAATAAATTTGTTACATTGGGGTATGGGAGAATTCAACTGAGTTCCTTATGGAATTGCAAACTCAAAACAGATATAATAACTTTGAAAGCCAAAGCTTTCATTTCTAAGTTCCACACTAAAAATATGAAAATTAAAAGGAAAAATATCCTAAATATCTTCGCATCAAATTTGTGTCTCTTTTAAGAAATTGGAAACAATACAAGTGAAGAACTAGTTTTTCCTTTATAAGTAGAGGAGATAAAAACAAAAACACAGGAGATCCAACGTGGCAGTGGGCGCTAAGAGATCAATTCTGTGACTTCTTCAGCTGCATGGGCAAAGGGAGTCTTAAAAAAACTGAATGCTGTTTGCTCAGGATCACTTGGCAATGCTGGGCTGAAGTGGTCCTGAGGCGAGCAGTTTGTGCCCCTCAGAACCCACACTGAGACCTGAGCTGGTGAATTCAGGCTCCCCATATACAGTTTCTGGCTGATTGTCTACGTCTCGCCGCCAAAACAGCATTACATAGTGCCTCAGTGCTACGGACGCTCCCACGGAATAGAGAAACAACTCTTTGGTTCCTCCGTGAACCTTTTGAGGTGATACCAAGCAACCCTTCATAGGCAGCCGGCCCAGGATTGAGAGGGTACCTGAGAGAGTCGGACTGGACCCACCCTTCACGTCGGACACCCAGTGAAGGAAATGAATGGCTGCCCTTCGCATTGGACACCACCATGGCAGAGAACTGACGTCACCAGAATTCAGTGGTGGGGATAGCTTCATTGAAATCGGTGTCTACAGGTGTGTGACCCCCATAGCCCCACCTCTCCACACAGCAGGGAAATCTCAAGGGCCCCTCCCAGCTCTCCCTTGAACGTGATTGTCAGGCCGAGGGAGTCAGGAGTGGCACATATCCCCAGCTACTGCTCCCACCAGCGCTGACAACCAAGGTCTCTTGTGCCAGCTCCCAGGGTGTGGCTACCAGGGGACAGGCTGATGGTTCCCAGCCCCACAATCCACAACCTTAGGGTCTGGGGGAATGGCAAATAGAGAGAGTGTGCCCAGTCGTTCAAGAAAATAGGGATCCCGGGAGCAGGTGACCCAGTGTGTAGCCAGTTTTGTGGTGAACGTCACTGGTGAGCGGGCCCTGGCTGGAAGGAAAGCAGGGAAGTGACTGGAGACCAGGAAAGGCCCTGGGAGCCCAGGTTTGGAGATACACCCAGTGGGGGAGGAGGAGCCACCTCACAGGGACTGGTTCCTGCATATTGAGAGAAGCTTGGCCCAGTGGGCACAGCTCCACCTACTGAAAGCGAAGTTAATAAAACTCTAAGACTGCATTTTTTAAATATTTTTTAAATTTATTTTTATTTTATTTTTTATTTTTATTTTTATTTTATTTTAATTTTTTTGTCTTTTCATTTCTTTTCAATTTCCTTATTCCCATTTTCTTGAATTCTACCTGTTTACTCTCTTTCTCTTTAGCAACTTCTTCCCTCCCCTTCTAATACCTTTCCTCCCAAGCATTACGACACTGTTTCTGTGTAATTTATTAATGTGTATAGATAAATGTTCCGAGGCGTTATATAGTGCAACCAATTCCCTAGCTACCTCCAAATACTAGGGACCATTCTCCTGTTAATGTCCATCGTCAGTAGAGCAATCTTCCAAGGTTGCCAAGGTATACCAACCTCTATACCATCATATCACTCGACCTAAACGTAAGTCCCAAGACCAAACCGCAGATCGCTATATGCCATCAGAATCCATACGCATTTTATGAAACGAATGAATCTCCTTTAAAGTGAAATAATATTCATCATCTCTAGTCATAGTCTCCCATCACAAAGGAGAGACTCCAGAGATACACAAAACTAAAATAAATTTATAGGAGTAAACAGTAACTCAGCAGTCAACACTGGAAGTAACATGAGCAGCATGAAAAAGCAAGGAAGAAAAGAAGTACAAACAATACAGGACAGCCTAAATCTATAGGAGAACCTAGAGCATCAGAAAAATGGTCAAATAAAGAACTCTAGGAATACCTTATACAGATGGAATAGAATATTAGAGGACATGAGACAGCAAATTCAAACAATGAAAGAACACATTGAAAATGAATGACATAAACAGATTCAATAATCAAATAAGCAATTTTACCAGGAGATAGAGATTATAAAAAAAATCAAACAATAATCCTAGAAACAACAGACACTAGTATGGCAGTATGTGAAAAAGTGGATGTGGAACCGATATGAATCTGCAATATGTATACTAGGTAAAAATGGGAGTTCATAATCTTCCTGAATCAAATGTATGAAATATGATATGTCAAGAGCTTTGTAATGTTTTGAACAACTAATAATAATAAAATAAAATAAAATAAAATGCTAATAAAAAAGGAAACTATAAACCAAATTAAAAACTCAAACAAACAAGAGTATCACTAGCAGAGTGGAGCAAGTAGAAGTCAGAACATCAGACGATGAAGAAAAAATATATCATCTTGAAAAGAGTCTAGTCAACTCAGAAAGGCTGGTAAAAAACCACAAGAAAAACATCCAAGAGATATGGGATAACATAAAAAAAAACAAACTTAAGAGTCATCAGGATAGAGGAAGGTATAGAGGTCCAAACCAAGGGAATGAGCAATCTGTTGAATGAAATAATTTTAGAAAACTTTCTAGATATAAATAAGGAAAGGGATGTACAAATTCTACATGCACACAGGACACCGAGCATACAAAATAACAGTAGACCAATGCCAAGACACATTGTTATGAAGATATCCAATATACAGAACAAAGCGAAAATATTAAAAGCTACAAGAGAAAGGAGGCAGATTACATTCAGGGGTAAACCAATAAGGTTAACGGCTGATTTTTCATCACAGATACTGAAAGCGAGAAGATCCTGGAACAACGTATTTCAAACACTGAAAGACAATGGATGCCAACCAAGAATTTTGTATCCAGCAAAATTAAGCTTCAGGTATGACAATGAAATAAAAATCTTTCATGAAAAAAAAAGTTAAAAGAATTTGCAGCCAGAAAACCAGCATTGCAAAGCATCTTGAGCAAAACACTACACGAGGAAGAAATGAAAAACAACAACCAAAAGCATCAGTGGGAAGTACCTCAGTAAAGAGAGAGTGGGGGGGGGGGAGAAGCTAATCATGCAGAAAGAAACCAAATTTTAAAAAAAAGATAAATAATCAAACATGACTGGAAGTACAAACCATATATCAATAGTAACCCTAAAGGATAATGGCTTAAACTCACCAATAAAGTGACATAGGCTGGTAAGCTGGATTAAAAAACAGATCCAACAATATGCTGCCTTCAGGAGACACATCTGATTGGAAAAGACATACAGGCTGAAGGTGAAATGTTGGGGAAAATCATATCACGCACATGATCCTCGGAAGCAAGCAGGGGTGGCCATACTCATATTGAATAAAATCCACTTCAAGACTAAGTTAATCAAAAGGGATAAGGAAGGACTTTATATACTGTTAAAAGTAACAATTCACCAACAAGACATAACAATTATCAATATTTAGGTGCTGCAACATTCATAAAACAAACTCTCCTCAAGTTCAAGAATCAAATAGACCACAACACAATAATTATGGGTGACTTCAACACACCTCTCTCACCATTGGACAGATTCTCCAAACAAAAGTTGAATAAAGAAACTATAGAACTCAATAACACAATCAATAACCTAGACTTAACCGACATATATAGAATATATCAACCATCATCAAGTGGATATATTTTTTTTCTCAGCAGCACATGGATCCTTCTCAAAAATAGACCATATATCATGCCATAGGGCAACCCTTAGTAAATATAACGGTGTGGATATAATACCATGCATCTTATCTGATCATAATGGAATGAAAGTGGAAATCAATGATAAAAGAAGGAAGAAAAAATCCTACATTACTTGTAAAATGAACAATATGTTACTGAATAATCAATGGGTTACAGAAGACATAAAGGAGGAAATCAAAAAATTCTTAGAGATAAATGAAAATACAGACACAACATATCGGAATCTATGGGACACAACGAAGGCAGTTTTAAGAGGGAAATTTATTGCCTGGAGTTCATTCCTCAAAAAAAGAAAAAAACCAACAGATAAATGAGCTCATACTTCATCTCAAAACCCTAGAAAAGGAAGAGCAAAACAACAGCTAATGTTGCAGAAGGCAAGAAATAATTAAAATCAGAATGGAAATCAACAAAACTGAAACAAAAGAAACTATTGAAAAAATTGACAAAACTAAAAGTTGGTTCTTCAAAAAAATAAATAATATGGACAGACCCTTAGCCATGCTAACGAAGAGGAGAGAGAACTCAAATTACTAACATACGGGATGAAAAAGACAATATCACAACAGATGGTACAGAAATACTAAGATAATTAGAAATTATTTTGAATCTCTATATTCCAATAAAATAGAAGATAGTGAAGACATCCATAAATTTCTTAAGTCATATGATTTGCCCAGATTGAGTCAGGAGGATACACACAATTTAAACAGACCAATATTCATGGAGGAAATAGAAGAAGCCATCAAAAAATGCCAACCAAGAAAAGCCCATGACTGGATGGGTATACAGCAGAGTTTTACAAAACCTTTAAAGAAGAATTAATATCAATACTTCTCAAGTTATTTCAGGAAATAGAAAAAGAGGTAGCTCTTCCAAATTCATTCTATGAGGCCAACATCACCCTGATTCTGAAACCAGACAAAGACACTTCAAAGAAAGAAAACTACAGACCAATATCTCTAATGAACCTAGATGCAAAAATTCTCAATAAAATTCTGGCAAATTGGATACAAAAACATATCAAAAAAATTGTGCACCATGATCAAGTAGGATTCATCCCTGGGATGCAAGGCTAGTTCAATATATGGAAATCAATAAATGTTATTCACCACATCAATAGACTTAAAGATAAGAACCATATGATCATCTCCATAGACACAGAAAAAGCATTTGACAAAGTACAGTATACCTTTATATTCAAAACACTAGAAAAACTAGGGATAACAGGAACTTACCTCAACATTGTAGAAGCTATCTATGCTAAGCCTCAGGCGAGCATCATTCTGAATGGAGAAAAATTGAAGGCATTCCCTCTAAAATATGGAACAAATCAGGGATGCCCTCTCTCACCACTTCTATTCAATATAGTTCTCGAAATACTGGCCAGAGCAATTAGAAAGATGAAAGAAATTAAAGGCATAAAGATAGGAAAAGAAGAACTTAAATTATCACTATTTGAAGATGACATGATCCTATACCAAGCAGACCCAAAAGGGTCTACAAAGAAACTACTAGAGCTAATGAATGAATTCAGCAAAGTGGCAGGATATAAAATCAACACGCATAAATCAAAGGCATTCCTGTGCATCAGCGACAAATCTTCGGAAATGGAAATGAGGACAACCACCCCATTCAAAATATCCTCAAAAAAAAAAAAAACTTGGGAATCAACCTAACAAAAGAGGTGAAAGATTTATACAATGAAAACTACAGAATCCTAAAGAAAGTAATAGAAGATCTTAGAAGATGGAAAAATATACCCTGTTCATGGATAGGCAGAACTAACATCATCAAGATGGTGATATTACCAAAAGTTCTCCATAGGTTTAATGCAATGCCAATCAAAATGCCAAAGCCATTTCTTGTAGAAATAGATAAAGCAATCATGAAATTCATATGGAAAAATAAAAGACCCAGAATAGCTAAAGCAATTCTAAGCAGGAAGAGTGAAACAGGCGGTATAGTGATACCAGACTTCAAACTATACTACAGAGTAATAGTAACAAAAACAGCATGGTACTGGTACCAAAACAGGCAGGTGGACCAATGGTACAGAATAGAGGACACAGAAACCAATCCACAAAATTACAACTATCTTATACCTGACAATGGAGCTAATAGCATGCAATGGAGGAAGGATAGCATCTTCAATAAATGGTGCTGGGAAAACTGGAAATCCATATGCAACAAAATGAATCTGAATCGCTTTCTCTCGCCATGTACAAAAGTTAACTCAAAAATGGATCAATGAGCTTGATATCAAAACAGAGACTCAGTGTCTGATAGAAGAAAAAGTTGGCTCCAATCTACATACTGTGGGGTTGGGCTCCAAATTCCTTAATAGGACACCCATAGCACAAGAGTTAAAAACAAGAATCAACAAATTTGACTTACTCAAACTAAAAAGTTTTTTCTCAGCAAGAGAAACAATAAGAGAGGTAAATAGGGAGCCTACATCCTGGGAACAAATTTTTACTCCTCACACTTCAGATAGAGCCCTAATATCTAGAATATACAAAGAACTCAAAAAATTAAACAATAAGAAAACAAATAACCCAATCAACAAATGGGCCAAGGACCTGAGCAGACACTTCTCAGAGGAGGACATACAATCAATCAACAATTACACGAAAAAATGCTTACCATCTCTAGCAGTCAGAGAAATGCAAATCAAAACCACCCTAAGATACCATCTCACTCCAGTAAGAATGGCAGCCATTATGAAGTCAAACAATAACAAGTGCTGGCCAGGATGTGGGGAAAAGGGTAGACTTGTACATTGCTGGTGGGACTGCAAATTGGTGAAGGAAAGCAGAATGGAGATTCCTCGGAAAGCTGGGAATGGAACCACCATTTGACCTAGCTATTCCCCTTCTCAAACTATTCCCGAAAGACCTTAAAAGAGCGTATTATAGGGATACAGCTACGTTGATGTTCAAAGAAGCACAATTCACAATAGCTAGACTGTGAAACCAACCTAGATGTCCTTCAATAGATGAATGGATTAAAAAATGTGGCATTTATGCACAATAGATTATTACTCAGCACTAAAAAATGACAAAATCATGGCATTTGCAGGGAAATGGATGGCACTAGAGCAGATTATGCTAAGTGAAGCTAACCAATCCCTAAAAAACAAATGCCAAATGTCTTCTTTGATATAAGGAGGGCAACTAAGAACAGAGCAGGGAGAAAGAGCATGAGAAGAAGATTACCATTAAACAGGGATGAGAGGTGGGAGGGAAAGGGAGAGAGAAAGGAAATTGTATGTAAATGGAAGGAGACCCTTATTGTTATACAAAATTACTTATAAGAGGAAGTGAGAGGAAAGGAAAAAAACAAGAGAGAGAAATGAATTATAGTAGATGGGGTAGAGAGAGAAGATGGGAGGGGAGGGGAGGGGAGGGGGGATAGAGGATAGGAAGGGCAGCAGAATACAACAGACATTAGTATGGCAGTATGTAAAAACATGAATGTATAACCTATGTGATTCTGCAATCTGTATACGGGGTAAAAATGGGAGTTCATAATCCATTTGAATCAAATGTAAGAAATATGATATGTCAAGAGCTTTTTAATGTTTTGAACAACTACTAATAAAAAAAAAACATGCACACACTTATACATACACATAGATGGAACATCTGAGATGGTAGAGAGAGGAAAAAGGAACTGAAATAGATTTAAATTTTCTCAAGAAGGCCTAGAGTTGTGCTCCTACATGTCCCTCTGAATTTAAGGTATAGAAGCCATGGACTGTTTTAGAGATATCTGAGAGGCAAGAGACCTAGAATACTGTTTCCCAAGAATTAGTCCTGGGAGATTGCAAGCCTCTTAAAGAATGCCATGCAGTGCCAATGTCTATAGCAGCACAATTTACAATAGCCCAACTATGAAACCAGCCCAGGTGTCCATCAACAGATGAATGGATAAATCAAAATGTGGTTTGTTTACACAATGGAGTTTTATTCAGCCATAAAAAAATAGATTATGTCATTTACAGGATAATGGATGGAACTAGGGACCATTATGTTAAGTGAAATAAACCAAACTCAGAGAGGGTTGTATGTTTTCTCCCCTAAGTGAAAGCTAGAGAGGAAAAAGGAAAAGAAAGGTTTGTGTGTGTGTATGTGTGTGTGTGTGTGTGTGTGTGTGTGTGTGTGTGTGTGTTTGTGTTGAAGGATGGATTTCATGAAAATCAAAGGTAGATCAGTAGAAGAAAGGGACCAGGGGATGGGAGGTGGGGAAGTGTTGGGGAGTGATATTGGCCAAATTATATTGTTATTTTGTGTGTATGTACAAATACATAAAAACAAATTAACCATTAAATACAACTATGATGCATGAATACAAAATGTGAAAAGAGAAACAAAAAAGCAACACTGTGAAATACAGTCTTTAAGATTGAAAAGCATTAGCCAAGCCTGGTGGCATAAATTTGTAATCCCAGCTAAGTGTGTAATCCCAGAGATTTGTGAGGCTCAGGCAGGAGGATCCCAAATTTAAGACCATCCTCAACAATTTATAGGGGCCCTAAGCAACTTAGTGAGACCCTATCTCAAATTAAAAAAAAAAAAAAAAAGGACTGGGGAAGTAGCTCAGTGGTTTAGAGCTGGTAGGTCCAATTCCCTCTACAAACCATTAATTAATTAACTAATTAAAAGATTTAAATACATTAAGGAAGTCCAGTTCCTGGGCTAATGGACCTGTGGACAGTGTATCTGGGGAAAGCAAAGACTTTCAAAATTAGGGAATGGGGATCACACCATGCTGAGGGACAGTTTCGGGCACTGACTGTTACCATCTAGGGGTGCTGGGTTTGTTGCCTTTGTTTCAGCAAAGACTTGAAGAACAGGACACAGAGAGGGCAAACAAAAAGTAGGTTTATTGCAAAAGCAACAGATAGCTAGACTTCTCTAAAGAGAAGGTTCCTCAGAGCTGGGAATGTGGTGGGGGAGTTTTGGTTTGTTCTTTTTGTGGTCTCTGGAATTTCCTCCTTTCCTTATCTCCTCTCCTGTCCACATTCTCTTCACTTATTGATTGGTGGCCCCTCTGTCCACACATCTGTTTTAGTTTTTTATTGAATCCCTGCTTAGGAGCATGAATATGGAAGTGTCTGTCTGACTAGGTTCCCTGCTTGTGTCCATTACCACTTTTGTCAACTAGGAAGTTGACCTAATCAGAAAACGTAATCGTGTTCCTTTGTTCTTGCCCTGCCCCCCACTTCTTCACTTGTCATCTTGTCCTGACTATTTAAACCCTTCTATATTTCCCTCACGACCATTCTGGCATTCAAACAAGGAGAATGTATACAAAGAATATATAAACCAAGAAACAAGAGGTTCCTGCATCATGGTAGCTATCAACAGTCACAACAGCAGGTACTGATAAGGAAAGAGAAGGAGGTTATAACCAGGCAAGGACAGATATGCCTGTGAGCCAAATTCTACTTCAACTTTTTCTTGACAATATGGAAACCTATTCCTTAGGAACTTAGATTATCTTTGCATAGAAAATGGTGTGGGCAGTCCTGAATTTGTCTAAGTATTTGCTTCAAAAGTTGTTGGAATGTTGAATAAAATAGTAAATATAAAATCTATATGTGTTAAATTAAAAGTATATTCTTTACAGGTGAACTTCAAGATTCAGGTTTATACCTTCTAGGTATAATAAGATTATTTAGAAAAACTATGCAGTTTAAAAATCTGATAAAATTTTTCCTATGGTTTTCATTTATTCTGCTTCATACCCCAGGTTCATTTATATCAACAGAAAAATATGCATACAAAAAAGTTATACCCCCTGAAATAAAGATAGATGAATGAAGGAGGAATATAAGAGACCTATCAATAATACTATCCAGCCCTGATGTTCAAGTCAAGTAGTCCCAGAAATGATTTCAGATTCTACCACATATTAGCAACTTTGAATTGTCTCATTCATAAAATGTGAATATCTACCTTATAGGAGTATATGAGGTAACAATGACAAAATGGATGTAAGGCTTTTAGATTATTATCTGGCAGGCAGCCAACATCCAAGCTCTTTATCCTAATTCTTATTGTTCTTATTATTTTGTGAAACACTGTTTATAAATCTCTGTATCTTAGATTCTTATCTTTAATAGTTATGATCAGAATAATCAATTAGTATAAATGAGTCATGATTTATTTTGAAAATTCCTACAAATATTATTTCATAGCACTTATGTAGGCAAAAATTTACATTTATTTCTATTAATACAAGCCATAGAGTATCAATCCATTAATTATTTATGTAAACAAA
Organism: Ictidomys tridecemlineatus; assembly: GCF_052094955.1. NCBI lineage: Eukaryota > Metazoa > Chordata > Mammalia > Rodentia > Sciuridae > Ictidomys > Ictidomys tridecemlineatus. The sequence continues at coordinate 58,651,771 of NC_135487.1, forward strand.
TTCTATCACCAAACACTTTTCCAACAGCCATTATCTTGGCTGAGGAGAAAAAGGATCCTGAAAGAAGATCTAGATCATTTCAATAGCATTTTAGTGAAGCTCATATGTATTTGAACCACTTTTTAGATTTACTTATTAGATGGTCAGTCAAGGTATTTATGGGTAGGTCAGTTAATAAATGCAAATAATCCTATTGAAACATTTGCTGTTTATAGTTTGTATAGCTCTTTTAAACAGACTGATTACTTCCCTTTATAATTCCACCCCTGAAGGCACACAGAGTTTTGTTCTTTGTCATCATTGCATGACATTCCATTTGGCAGCTTGCTTATTTTTAGCCAGACTATCAAAGTATTTTTCAACTGGACTGTCACTGCACTTGAACTTGGAATCCTGTGACCTGAAGAACTGCATTGGAGAAAAAGAAAAACTTCTGACAAATGGGGAATTATAAATCTAGACCAACCCAAACGTGTACTGGTAATTTTTCTCAGTTTCTTAAATGTAATGGTTCAATTATAGTTACAAATAACTAAATAACTCATTGGATTATGTGTTAATTTGTATACAGAAGATATTACAATGCATTATGTAAAAGTGTCGGGAAGAGTATCTGAACTTAACTATTTTTTCTCTGAAAGGTATTTACAGAAAACAAAAAATTTCTTATAAAATATTATTTTAATTCCTTGGTATAATGTTATATAAAAAAATTAGAATACTGTTGAATATAGAGATTTTAGAATTATATCTTTAAGTATCTAGTACTTAAAACCTAAAAACTCTAACAGCTAGAGATTGCTATAATTAAAATGCAATAAAATCAAATGAAATAAGTCAAATATATTCTTCTATGTAAATATATAATCCAATATCAAATGGATTCTTAATTACTACAATTCAATATGATTGCATTTTAAATATAAACATCTGCATTTTAAACTCACAATCAGTAATTTAAATTAAGTATTGTAGAATCCAGAATAAAAAACAGGGTTTTGATTACTTGTGTGTTATGATCTGTGTCTACATTTTGCAAAACACAACCATCAATCAATCTCATTTGTTTTTCTTTGCTAGACGAATGGAAGAAGAAAGTCAGTGAATCTTATGTTATTATAATAGGAAGATTAGAAGATGACCTGCAGATCAAGGAAAAAGAATTTACAGAACTAAGGAATATATTTGGGTAATGTTCTCAGAGACAAAACTTCTTTGTAGAAGGGTCAAGGGTCTTCATTAATGATCTTGTTTTTAGATATATCCTTTTACTGTGTGTGAATCTGAGGGGGGAATAGGAAGGGAAGGAGAAAGACAGAAAGATAAAAAGAGAATACATATCCATAAAACCTTAGATATAGCCAGTCATGTTCTGCCTTAGAGTGTCAGGTTATCTCTTTTTGTATGCCTCTCAATGTGCAACTATCTCACCTCCTTAGTAGAACTTGCATTCTCTCCTTACTAAAGTTTTAAAAACAGTGGAACATAAGGGCTAGCCTTTGAACCCAAACTGTTATGGTCTAAACAATCTTATCTTTTCCTATGGTGGCAATATGTTAGCCACATTGCCCTTCTTTGAACTACTGAGGTAAGTTCAATTCTCCTAAACTCTCTTGTCTCTGGACATTGAAAGGCTGTCCCTTAATGAAAATGAGTATAATTCTGTACCCAAACAATCATATAACAACATAAAATATTGACCTCAAGCTTTTAGTGGGGTTTGTTTTATAATAACACGAGAAAAGATAATCTGGGATAGTATCACAACCATGGGAGGACAGAGAATGTTCAGAAAGGAAGGGAAACTAGATGCACTTTGGTATAGTTATATACTGAGGAAAACATAAACATAGAACAATTAAATATGCCCATTTCCAGGTGTATTACTCATATAATGCACTCATGGCAAAGAACTCTATTTTATTTAGAAAACAAGTATAAAGCAATGACGAAGTGATTTCAGATTTTTCAAAAGAAATTCAGACATAATAAGTATATTATAAACATCACGTAACTAGTAAATAAAATCATCCATGAATCCTATAGTTTATATGAAATTTGTCAATAAAATTAATAAGGTCTTCACAGATATTCAATTTATTGTTTGAGAAACAGTTGATTCTCTCTAGTCCCAAATGATGCACTCAACATGGACATTTGTGATGAGATACCAGTGGAATGCAACTTTTTCAAGTAGAATCACATGATTCTGTGGTATAGGAGAACATTTGGCATTCTTGTAGAGATATGATTGACACTTTGGTACAGAAGATTTGTACATACATATTTATTTTGTTGAAAAAGGAATACGCGTGTAGAACTTAATCATAACACCTCTACCTCTTATTGACAAAATTAAATATACTGAATGAAATGAGACGCTGAAGAGATTTTTCTCAACTTTGTGAAGTCAAACCCTCATCTATTTATTTATTTGTAATTTAGGAAATATTGGGCACATATGTTAAGTTTAGCTAATACTAAATATAATCTTTTGATAATTAGTTTGAACTTAATACCTTTGAAATATAGAGTTTTCTTGTTGTTGTTGTTGTTTTTTTTTTTTTGGTACCTCATTAGCTCCCAGCTGTCTTAACAATTCCTCTGATAGCTGACATTTCTTATAGACCCAATAAATGAAATGATTTTTGCTGGTTAGTTCTAAGGGTGAGAAGTAGAAATCAGTGTTAGAAAATTTACAGTCCAGAATTTGTTCACTATCAGCTATGTTCAAGGCATTATTCTAGAAATATCAAATATAAGGCATTATTTAATCTTCACTATAAGCCTATATGGTAGATAATATTGATTTTGGTGTATAATAAACTAAAGACAAGACATGTGACTTGTCAAGATAACAAGGTTAGTAAATGCTGAAATGTGACTTAAAAGATCTGCCTGACTCCATGGACAACCCTTCATACTATACACTACTTCTTGCTTCAGGAATTTACTAATAGATTCTGTAGAGATTGGTGTGTGTGTGTGTGTGTGTGTGTGTGTGTGTGTGTGTGTTTGTGTATCTATATACACACACACATATATCAGTCATATGTATATATACACATACATATATACAGTCATATATATATAGTCTCATATATAGTCATATATAGTCATATATTATCAGTCATATGTATATATATGTATATATACACATATATACATATACAGTTTATATATATATATATATATATATATATATATATATCTCATCGGCTATAACTGTCTTCCATGAGAGCTATTTATATATAGAATATATAAATGCTAAAATGGGTTTTGATTTATTTGTTGATTTTAAAAAGCATCAGAGATAAAGAGCATAGTTAAGTAAAGGTGTCTAGCAAGAATGTGTGAGTGCCATAGGAATTCTAGAAGAGGTAAGTAAAAATAATTTCTTGACCAAATGATTTGAGTAGGAAAGCTCTGCCACTCAGGGTACTGGTTTGGGTCATAAAGAAATGGTTTTAAATCTGGGTTCTTATATAAAAGCTGTATACCCTTCAATATGTTTCTTAATCTCCTGGATCCTCATTTGAATCTGTAAAATGAGATTAATGATAGCTACCTAACAGGATATTTGTGAAAGGGAGAGAAATGAATGCTAAAAATAAGTCAAACACAACAGTTATTGAAAAATTGGAGGTTTCTATAATTAGCTAAATAAGGATAGAATAAGGACAGAGAACTTCATTATGAAATGGTAATAACATAGCTCATTAAGAAAAAATGAAAAAGTTAAGATAAAATATTTTCATATGAAGAGAATATATTCAGAACTAAAAATTGTAAAAAATTGAAGCAATTCAGGATGATACCAAAATCTGGAATAAAGTTCTTGAAGATTGTCATTGATTTTTGAAGAAGTTCAAGACCTGAGTATTGACAAGCTCATCAAAATGGATGTCAAATTTCTTGAGAATAAGGGTAGGGCAATTTGTAGAGGAAGATTACTAGTTTGGTGCTAAAGACATGAAGGAAGCTACATAAATGTCCCATTAGCCAGAAGTGTTGATAATAATGCTGGGAACAGAATTACCCACATTCTAGAGTCAGGCTTCTCATGGGCGAGGACGTTCTAAGTTAAAGTAGTCTGTTGTATTTGCTACAATTATAGATTTTGTGACTCAATCTTAGAGATTTTGTGACTGAATCAGATTCTGTGGGGATGATATCTAAGAATCTGATTTATTATTTATTTATTAACATGTTCTTTGGGTAATATTTATACATTGTAAAAAGAATACTTATGCTAACCTTCAAAAACAATAGAAAGATATCAGTTGTGAGAAAAAAATCTTTGCCTGGGGTGATATTGGTAAAAGGGATGAAGGACATCAGACTAGAAAATAAATTACCTGATATAGTCTGCAGAAAGCCAGGAGTGTTACACAGACACACATACACACACACACATGCAAATATAGTACTATATTTTTACCTGACTCCATCCTGGAAGGTAGCACCACCTGAAAAGATACTCAATTGTTTTTATAGGTCAGTATTCTGAGAATGTTCTTTCTCTGGAATAAAATGATGGATGACAAAGAAAGCAAATTGTGCCAAGAATATAAAGTCTTACTCATCAGCTCATCCACCGAATTTTATGAGTAGTTAGGAAAATTATATATACTATTTATGAAATCACATTGAATATCTAGGGGCTAAATAAATATCAGAATCTCTATTTCTCATCCTTAATCATAGTGAAAACAATGCAAAGAGTACTTCCATAACAAACAGCTACTTGACATCAGCCTTTCCCTAAAAATGTAAGTAGCAAGAAAATTGTACATGGTATTCAAAGAGATGCATACCAGAGTCACTGGTAGAGGCTCTCTTATATAAACCCAGGTCTATTTGTTTTTATATGTTGATTTGCTCACAAATTTATGGCATTCTTGGTAGATGCTAATTCTGTTCATTAAACAAGACTTTACATAATGCACCATTGCTCTATCAGCTCAAATATGCAATCTCCCTGTCATAGATTTTACCCACAATATAATAAAAAAGCAGTATAGCACTAAACTTAATTTAGACAAAAAATTCTACATCATTATCTTCCTTATGTCATTTTATAGCAGCTTTGGAATGAGAGCTTGATGTGGGAAACAAAGGGAATGGAAATGGAATGTTCTTTCATCTTCTGCCATATGTGGCATTCACTCCTAACTTTAGACATTTGTTGAAGTAATGAATGGTTAACAAAGAGATAAAGAAGAGGAACAGAAAAGTAAAAAAGACAGAAGTGATATGTTGTAGTACAATTATCATTTCCTGTTCTGTGCTGCCTCTGATCTTTATGTTTAACAGTAAAACACCACTTCTTACATGATGTTGTCTTTGTCTCCTTCTAGGTCTGTCCCTTCAGCCCCTCATATTATGTGTTTATTAAAAGTACTTCTTTGTCTTCTACCATATTTATATTTGCATTTATTTATGATAACTATGTATATAGCACTCAAAGGAAAACAAACTAATAACTTAGTGCTTACCATATACCAGGCATACTGCCAAGTACTTTTATATGCATTAGCATAAGCTCATATAATCCTCACTGTGTATGTGTAAAGTGCACACTATCTAACACATGGCAAAACTCAACAGTTTTATCTTACTTTCACTTTCCCTCTTTTTGCCTTCATTCTCAATCCCACGGCATACTACCTCCTTCATCTCTTCTCCATCTTGTAAAGAACAAAACAATAAAAAGTGAAAATAATTCATATTGAGGCTTTAGTAAAAATTATTACAGTAGTTAATAATTATTAAAGTGTCATAATGTCTAACCTAGTTAAAAACTAATCATTATGGTTTATTTAATCTTCTGAAATAGGTATTGAAATTTCCATTTTATACCTGAAGATAATGAAGCTAATCAAATTAAACTGACTTGAACTAGGTTGCACAATTGTATAGTTGAACTGGAGTTTCATTCATCTTTGATTTCAAAAAGTATTATCTTTATAATCTTGGTTCTCAACCTATGAGAGGGAAATAGAAATAGATCAGAATTATGTTTCAAAATTTTTTAATTTCCTCATGGTATCCTACAATTTTTTTTATGTGCTATCCATTAGAACTTTCCTTAGGGAAGCTAGAAGATTATACTTTTTAAAAATTCCCTCCGTCCTTCATTCAGGCAATACCTGTTAACTTCCCACAAATCTTGAAACCATTCATATGGTTCTTCATATGCTACTTTTAAAAGGCTCTCAATTAAATTACATTGTTCTGGTAAATTAAGTCGTAAAAAACTTTAAATCTGTTTGCCAATTTCTTTATCAAGTCTACTTTTTATCTACTTAATATTTAACATGAAATTTAGAGCAATATGAGAAGATTTCAGAGGAGTTGTAGTTTTTCAATACCATGATTCTTATTAACACAGTCTAAAAACAATGTATTTTTTTCTCATTTTTAATATGTTTGGCACTGAATAGATATGCTTTGGTGAATAATGATAATATCATACTTTGAAATTAATTACGTTTATTAAGTGTACAAAAATGGTCAAAAAATGTTCTGTTTCATGAAAGAAGCCACACAATAATCTGAAGACATGGGGGGATAAAAAAGAACATCATGAAGGATGCTTTCTGATAAGTACCTTCCTGTTCATTTTCTCCCTGAAAATGTTCTCTGGGCCCAGCTGCATTCCACCATATTCATCCTTCAAATGATAAATCTTCTAAAAACCTCTTGCTGAATTATAGCCAACTATGTAATTTATTTATTACAAAATGAATAGCCTCAAAAATGTTTCAGGCTGACCTTATTTAAGAGTAGAAATTTTATATCAAGATGCTTAGTAGGATATTAGGGAGTTAGTGTCATGTTATAATTAAAATAGAATGGAAATATTATTTGGCATGTTTGAGTAGTGTATTATGACAAGTAGCAATGAAATAGAACAAGACAAAAAGCACCATCAAAACCAAAAAGACTTGGAATGAAATCCATATTAACCAAAGCCAGCTCCTCTGATTTTTGTTTATTTGTTTGTAGAAGTAAAACTTAAAATCTCTCTCCTTTCTCTGTCTCACTTTCTTCTTTCTTATCTTTAGTTTTGAGTCTTATTGGCTTTTATTTCCCTTCTTTTGTCTTTTTTCTCTTCCTCCTTTGCTTCCCGTACTACCTCTTACATTTCTTCCCTTTCTACCTTCTCAAAACCAAAACAATAAAAAAGAAAAACAATCCATACCAATGTTTTAGTATAAATTATTCTAGCAGTTAATATTTATGAAAGTATTATAATATATAACTTATTTAAACTTCATATAAACCTTATGCAATAATTAGTTGCTAACCAAATTTTATATTTTTCTACTCTGTCACTGTATCTCAATAATTATGAATTAGTGAATAAATGAATGAAATTCATATTGTATGTTTGTATATTTGATCTGGGTGATATTGAATAAATATGTTTCTGGATGTTTCTTGAGGGTATATATTAGGAAAAGATCTGGTTAAATTTTGTTTATATTGTTTTATGGGAAAAATCTATAAGGAATTACATAAGAAGTTACAACTAGTCATTTTAAACTTAAATGATTGATTTGGGAAACTGTAGACTATCCCTAACAAATCCTGATTTTCTTTCTGCCTTCTTGGATTTTCCCTTAATTTCAGTTAGTAAATTAATTTTTAAAAAATCTGTCATCTCTGTATACTTTGTACAGCAATGTGCCATTTTTGGATCAACTGTACAAATGTTATACTTTAATAAATTTCCACTCTTGGTCATGTCAGGTATCTTCTTGAAAGGATGAAATCACCAGAAAGAAGTTTAATTGGATCACAAAACTGCATACTTTCCTGGATAAAAGATAAAGGCCAAGAAAAAAGAGTTCATTATGCTACAATAAAAGTAACCTGCAGTTACAAAACTACCATTTTTAATAATTAAAGACACAATTTACTATTAGAACTATTTTCATAATTGTTACTTCATTTTAATTAGGAATTAAATGTAAGGGCAAATTATAACAAATTGAGTCTAGTGTATCAGATTTCATAAATGACATATACATACACAGCTACTTTAGGAGACAAAAGAAGAGAAAGCCTAATTTCTCTCCTAGGAATAGTTGCTTTGAAATCTTAAATATTTTAATCTAATGTATCAAAACAAAAATGTTTGACTACAAGATGATGGGAAATGAGAATTATGATTCAAATTTAGGAAGAAATTCATGTGTGTGTGTGCACACCCATGCACTAGGGGTTTTATGGTAAAAATATTTAAGGAATTACACAAGAAGTTAGAATTAGACATTTGAAACTTAAATGATTGGTTTGGGAAACTGTAGACTATTCCTAACTAATACACACACACACACACACACACACACACACACACACACACACACACACTGGAGATCAAACCAGGGCCTTGCAAATGCTAGACACTGCTCTACCACTGAGCCCTGTTCCCAGCCCAGAAAGTAACTCTTATTGTTGTTTTTTTAAAATTTACATTCTAATTATTAAAGTCAAGCTAAAAATTGTGATATAAAAATCCTTCTTGAATCCCCCAAATTTTAAGAGTGTATTCCCTGTTGACTCATTTTGTTGACATGAATAGAAGTTGCAAGAGTTTAAGGAGATGGAAGGGAAGTACAAAAGCAACAAACAATAGCTCAATTTTAAACATGGAATTCTGTAAGGTTCTGTACTGAGTCAGTTATGGATGAAAGGCCAGTTCAAGATTCAGTGAATTATCCTTTAGAATAGTCATTGCATAAGAAGTCATAAATCTAACCATGCTTTCAGTTTTATTTATAAAAAGTAGGCATTCATTTAGTTTAATATTGCTTTTAAATAAAAAAGCGGACATCGGCATCTTGAATTTTCTTTTTATTCGATGTTTAAGATTTTTTTTTCTTTTTTGTTTTTGAAAGCTGATCAGGTTTTTAGAGATCTTTGCTAATGCTACAGAGTGGCAGGATTCTCTCTAGTATGAATATTCTTAGGATTGATACATTTAAAGGACCCAGGAATTAGTGTAGTGTGTACCTTATATCATTGTTGAAAACAACCTGAAATGAGTATTGAGAGCAGATGTGAACCACTTAGAAGTGTTTAGTAGGTGATGTGTTTAGTAGGTGATGTGTTTAGTAGGTGATGTGCCAGACTTGTTGAATGGATCATCAAAGTTAGATTATGAAATAAGAAAGCAATTGAGTCTATCTTCTTCAATAAAGCAATTTTCATTTCAACCTCTTTCATCTCCTCTTGGATTTTTTGTTCTTCATATACCTCCAGTATTGAAAATAGTATAGTAAGGAAGGAACTGAATAAAGAGCATAAAGAGGCAACTCAACAGTAACATAGGGCTACAGTATTCAGGACAAACCTGTGGAGTGGGTCCAGTGGAGACTGGGACTCTTCTTATAGTCTAGGGTAGACAGAAGGGAATGAGGGGCGTGATTTTTTTCAATTAGGCAGTTGCTGTGGGGGTTGTCAGGGAAGGGTCCTTGGGATGTCACCTTCTTACAGATGAGGAGTTTTCAGGATTTTAGTCCTAGAGGGCAATTTCCTTTCTTGTGATGCAAGAATACTGTAATTATGAGATGACTCTTGTTCTAGGATGGAGGATATGTTTCAAAATAGTGTTGCCTATGACAACTTATTTCTAATAAGTATTATATTTTTTTTCCAGTCAAAATATTTTTTATTTTTATTTTTCTTAGATATACATGACAGTAGAGTGTATTTTGACATATTATAAATGCATGGAATATAACTTCCTATTCTGTGGTTGTACATGATGTGGAGTTACATTGTTGTGTATTCATATATGAACATAGAAAAGTTATGTTTTGATTCATTCTGTCTTTCCTGTTTCCATCACCCCTCCCTTCCCTTCATTCCCCTTTGTCTAATCCAATGAACTTCTATCCCCTCTCACCTATTGTGTGTTAGCATTTGTACATCAGAGAGAATATTCGGCCTTTGTTTTTTGGGGATTGGCTTATTTTATTTAGCATGATAGCCACCAGTTCCATCCATTTACCAGCAAATTCCATAATTTCTCTCTTCTTTATAGCTTAGTAATATTCCATTGTGTATATATACCACATTTTCTGAATGAGGTTTCCAAATTTGTATTACAACACTGTGACTCCAAAAGTTGCTCCTGAATTACTGACAGGTGCTGGATGCAACAATAGTGAACTCAGTGGGTTCCTTAAAAAAGTCAAAATCAGACAATTTAATATGAGCCTAAGAGTCACTGTGAGCATAAAATACTTATATAAATAGAACTGATTGAGAAAATCAGAAAATTTTATAAATTATTAAATGTGAAAGGTCAAATTGGTATAAAAATTTGTGATAAAAGACTTCTGAGATTTATCCTTCAAAACTAAAGTTGTACATTCACATGAAATTGGTAATAATAGTAACACCAATACACTAATCATTTTTGATTACATATCATATGCCAGACACTGTAGTAAATACTTAACCTCATTTATTCCTTACAACAACACAATATCATTATGTATCATTTTACCTATTCTATAATTGAAGAAAATGCAGCTTGGAGAGGTTAAATAACTTGCCCAAATTATAAATACAAATCAGGATAGGATTAGAATGTAATTAATAGGGGACAGACAGATGAGAATAGTGGGAACATGAGGCTAAGAAAATAATTCTATAAAATAAGCCCACTGTGCTGACCCCCACATACTTTCTTTTCCAAGAAGCAATTTACCTAGAGCCATGGTGGCTTAAGTGAACAGGATATGTCACATTCCTTAGCAAACTACCTGTTATCTGCAGGAGAAATGCAGGTCTGAAAAAATGTCAATGATGTTACTGAAAATTCAGTACCTGTCCCCGATGCTGATGCCAATACAATAATGAGGACACTGTTTTGAAAAACAGGAAAAAAAATTTATTGTTTTGCTAGCAAAGGAGAAATACAGGGGCCTCCTGTCCCAGAAGCTGTGATTCTGCCCCTAAGGGGGAGCAGAGAGTTTTTAAGGAGGTATTTGCTGTTTATATCCCTAACAGTGCTGCTCTTTCCCCCAATTGGAGGAGCTCAGGGGTACAATCTACACAATTGGCTAATTTTAAAATAAGACCAGGAAAAGGGAAGGACTATAATTAAAATAGCTATAATTGGATCCAATTAAGACTATATTCTGAAAATGAACCACCAGACTTTCTATTTCTCTCACTGAGATTCTCTGGAAACTTCTCTGGGCTCCCCAATAATACTGGAGTACAGGAGAGGCATATGGTCCCTCTCTTCTTTGAGAGGATTAACTCTTTCCTTTGAGAGTGTCCCATTTCCTTTTTGCTATCCCTCCAATAAATTTATATCCGTTACTCTGAACAACATGTCTGAAATCTTTCTGACTTAATGGCAAGAATTGGGGTTTGAAGGATGGGTATGCTGCCTCAGTTTCTTGAAAGGCACCAGCCCTGTATGATAACTAAGAAAACCAAGCCATTAAATATTGACTACATCATTGACATGAACTTCCTTTGCAATTTGAAAACAAACCAAAAAATGACAAGTATTGCCATATAATGTTGATACACATTGAAAAACTGACTTTTTCAGATCGCTTTTTTTTCTACACAAGGAGATTCCAAACTTTTTATTCTTTTAGTATTTGTCATTAAGTTCATTATGGTCAACTCAACATAAAGGGCATTCTTTCTTGTTTTGCTCTTAGGCTGCAGATTATATAGTTGTTTACATTAACAGAGGCCTCCCTCTCTTCCTCACCCCAGCACTTTGTTTCCTGTCTTGTGTGAGCTTGTTGTGTGTTTCATATGATGGATAACAGACGGACCAAGAAAGAAATGCCAGAGCAGCTCAGAGCCTCTGAATCTTTGTCCTCAGTGACCTGATAGTCTTCTTTCCCTTTGTATTTATGGACACTGATTTCCTACAAACGCAAAGAGAAAACTCCAGTCCGCCTAGCTTGAAGAGTGGAGTTCAGGTCTGCAGAACACCTATACTATTTGAAGTCAGAACCTCAGGCCTCTGTGAGCTAAATGCATTTCCAGTGTTTTTCCAATATAAATAAGTCAGTAGACTTTACTGCTGAGAAGTTAAACATTGAAAGCAAGAAGGGAAGAAGAATATTACCATGTCTATGAAAACAAACCACTGGGTTTGCCATTGCTAATTAAAGCATTTCACTGAGTTCCTTGAATTACCTTAGATTTGGAGGCGCTCTCTCTCTCTCTCTCTCTCTCTCTCTCTCTCTCTCTCTCTCTGCCTCTCCCCCCCCTTCTCTGTCTTTTTTGGCAGTACTCTGGAGAATAACACTTTTCTCTTTTCTATTTTAAAATTCCAATACCTTTTGATGTTCCTAACTGGGTGCCTTGATGATAATGTTCTGAATTCATAGTGCCTTTCATGTATAAGTACTTTACAAATGATAAGAGTCCTAGGCTCCTCCACCAAAGACTTTACTGTCTCTCTAAAGCTGTTGGAGATTTGAATAGGTAGAAGGCAGCTTGAAATTGACCTGTGAGGCCAAGGATATGATCTCATTTCTACTTAAAATTGTCCTGGGAGTACCAATGACCTCAAGAGGTCAAGAATTGTAGCTTTACATTCCTTTTGAAAAGCTACTGATGGCTCTCCAGGGCCTTCCTGGGGCAATGGTCTTTGTTCAGACAAAGGGAGGAATTCATTAATGAAATCATTGTTCTCCTCACCTGATACTCTATCACAGTACTTACCAGAGTTTAGACCTTCTTTATCTATGAAATCTGATCCAGTCAGAGTTCAAGAAAACTTTGCTCCAGGCAAAAGTTGTAATACATTTGAATTATATCCTTTTCTCAAATTTCTTTTCAAATACAAAGTACTACTTTTTCTCCTTTCTTCTTTCCTCCTCCCTCCCTTTCTCTTTCTTTCTTTTTCTAATTTATTTATTTATTTTCCGAATTTCTCCAAAAATATAATGTGAAACTTTGAATGTGGGAAAAATGAGTTTATTTCCAGATATCTATATTTTATACTTACACATAATTTTTTTCATTTATCAAGTTGCCCTGAAAAGTTTAAATTATACATAGAACACAGATCTGTGCATGAGATGTCTTGGACTTTTAATATCACTTTCTCTCAATTTTAATTCTTCATATACATAGTTAAGAATTCTTTCTCTAAATACAAAATGATTTTGGAAAAATATAATCCTGAGTTTTTAGTAACAAGATTACCTTTTATAATTTTCAAGTGAAAGAAAATATACTAAAAGATGAATTTTGTAATCATTTATAATGTATTTTTCAGCTCTGATGAAGCCTTCAATAAAGTCAATTTAAATTACCGCACTGAAAATGGGCTGTCACTACTACATTTATGCTGCATTTGTGGGGGTGAGTACTTGAAATTTGCTTTTTAACTTGGGTATATATATATATACAATCAGTAATTTGAGCTGCCTAATAGTCCACAAGAAAATTCTATTTATACTTAATGTTCTCTTTAGCTTTGCCTTCCCTCCAACCCTGATAACCTTTGATTGAAGCATAGATACCAGGCAGTTATTTCACGTTTCAAGTGAATGTTCAAGTTTCAATGTTCTCCTTATCCTAAACCAAGTCACTTAGTGTGCTTGACAATCAGAAATCACTTTTAAAAATTGAGCTTGCCAGTCAGGAGTTAGGTTAAATTCTGAAGTACCCAAAATATTTCCCAAAATATCATCAAGTAGTTGCTTATCAATAAGCAACTAAAGTATATGGAAATTAACAAATGTCCAAGATAAACTCTAAAAGAGAAGATCAGTCAAAATGAAGATTAAGATTAAATTTAGTTTATTTTCTCTTTTATTAATGTATCCCACACACCTTGAATGGTGTCTAGCATATAGTAGTCAGTCAATAAATTTATTGAATTGACAAATGACTAGTGAATAATTACGTTGTTAACCCAAATTAAATTCATTGAAATCAGATTTTTTTTATAGAAAAATAATGTATAAACATCAAATATAACCATATTCCTTAACCATTCCTCCCAAACAAACTAAACAGTGTCTACTTAGTATATTATTCTCACAAATTTAAACATGCCTACCCAAGCTTGGTCATACCCTCTGTATTTCTTGATCTAAATAAGCTCTACTACTTATGGTGTTCTGACAAATCCTCTAGATTTTCATCCAAGCTTTCTTGAGAATTATGAACTTACATTTGTTCATAATTTTTTTATTTTAAAGCCATCTAATGATGGAAGCACTAGATTAAAAATGCATCAAGTTACAGCATTAATATAAAACTATACAAATATAAAAATTTGTAAAGTTTTATAGGTATATTAGAAAAGTTCACTTTTAAGCTGTCAATTAATAGAAAATTTCATGAATGGCCTATGAACAGCAGCCTGACATTTTCATACATCAGAGTGGCACTTATCATTAAGTCAAAGAGAGATTTTAAAGCTACTTAGTTCACCCCCAATGATTCAGCCTTTATTTTTTTTCAAAGGCAACAAGTCACATATTCGAACCCTTATGTTAAAAGGGCTCCGCCCATCTCGACTGACAAGAAATGGATTTACAGCATTGCATTTGGCAGTTTACAAGGTATGACATTTTCATTCCCATAAGTACTGTATTAGAACCAAAGATGGTGGGTACTTTTAGGCTGTTTTGGGGGAGGAGGAGCAAATATTAATCATAAAAAACTTTTAGAGTGACAGAGGCATCACATTACTGAATTGACTTCCTTTTCTTTTTTGAGTAAATATCCTTTATACACTAGACACATACTACTTTTAAGGCTTTCTGTGTTTAACCCATTTAATTCTCACAAGAACTCTGCAAGTCAATATAGTTATTATCCCCAAGGGAACATGGCTAGCTAGAGGTTAGCCAGGGTATAAGACCAGACCATCTAGTTTCCACACAGAGCTCCTCACCAGTATACCAGAGAGAGATGAGTTTGCATTTGATTGTGATTGAAGCTTCATTTCTTTTCTGAAAGATTTCCTTAATAAAGTGTCTCTAGAGCTGCCTTTAGTTTCATTTATTTTTTTCTTGCTTTTGCTTTAATTGTTTGTTTCTTCTCACTTGAACCCTTGTTCCAATCAAATCCCAATACCAGATATAAGAATAAACATGAAAATGAATTGTAATAAGTGGGATATTGCGTATTGGAATTCCCATTGAAGTTATAAATATAAATTTATGTGATATAAAAATTATTTAAAATAAATTGTGATTCTCTAATCATAGTAACAATGTGTGCTTATCTGTACTTACGAGCTAAATATACAGCTTATGTTATTTCTTTAGCTATTGAAATAAATTTGTAGGATGTATATTGGAGTTTATATTACAGAAAAAATGAATTGAACATTAAAATTACATATCTAGAATATCAGATTACTGTTTTAGTTGACTCAGCTATACTATAGTATATATTGTTCTATATATACTCTATAGTTTAGAATATAGTATAGCTGACTCAACTTCTAACCTTTCCTTGTTATATTACATATTTTGTTCTTTCTCAATTTCATGTGAATCTGTGGCAGGATTTTGTTTCACCTTTGTGTAGCTAGGGTCTGGGAGGTGGGGCAACTACTTGCTTATATTGGGAGCCCTCTTCCCTGTACCCTTCCTAATCTCTTGCGAGTTTATCACTGTGTGGGAAGAGGGCCACAGTTTTCCATGACTCAGTTCATATATTTCTATGGTTCATAGTGCAAATACTATAAAGCTGATGGTCTCTTTTTATACCAAATCAATCTTTGTCCATTCTGATTCCTTATAGGTGAAAGCCATGGTTAAGTGCTAAATTGTCTTTAATACTCATTACTCCTAAACTCAAATGGAGGCTGAGTTCAAAATATATGAAGTAGCATCATACGCTGATTTTTCAGCTAAAAGGCAGGCGATGAGAGTAAAAGAACTCTGAGGAAGGGGAAGTTGATGATGGATAACCAAGGCAATTTCTGAAACTATGAATTTTGAGTCTGTCTGGGAAATTCTTTCTGTGTTAGTTCATTTTGCTAAGATTTAGCATGACACTAGCTTACAACTAGCTTCTAAATGATTTAGAGTTACCGTCTTTCGAGAATATATTTCTTCCTCTTGTTTATCAAAACTAAATTTCCATTTTTAGAGTTCTCTTTGCTCTATTTCTTATGTTTCCTTGTATGTTTCAGAAAGGTACATGGGCTATAACTTTTTCATAGCAAGTTTACATGAATTTAGATTCTTAGGAAACAAAGTAGGCAAAGCACCTTAAAAGACCATAATAAAATGCTTGATCACTCTGCTTATTCTTTATTCATTTGTAATAAACAAATTAAAGTTACCATTCACTCTAAATACAAAAATCACATAAAGTACCCTACCAACGCATTAAATGCAGCTCTAATTTTTCCTTGACTGAACTATTACAATAAGTGTCTAAATCATTTTAGACTTCATTTCCCTTTCCTCATAAATTTCTAATAAATTTTTATTTTAACATTATTTCAAACTTAAAAGAATTTAAGAATGCTACAAGAAACTCCTGTATACACATTATCCAGGTTAACTGTTTATGTTTTGTCTCATTTCCATTATTTTTCAGTTTTTTTCTGAGCCATTTGAAAGTAATTGAAGAGAGCATGCCCTATTTCTACAAAGTACTTTAAACTTTATTTACTAAGAACAAGTCACTAATATAACTCCAATATATACAATCAGAAAATTTAATATACATGGGATACTTCCATCTCTATAACAAATTCAAATTTGACCAATTGTCTCAATTGCATGATTTATACTTTTTTTTTCTTTTTTGGTCTGGCCTAGGATTCCATCCAGAATCATGCATTTTTAGTGTTCTTATTTCTATAATCTTTAGTGAGAAAGTGTTTCTCAGCCTATCCTTGTCTTTCTTGATTTTATGTTTTTGATGCTTACAGAGCAGACATTAATACATATTTCTTTAAATTTTTAAAAATATTGCAGTTGAACTTTACTTTGTTCATAGCACTCAAAATAAATAATGTAACTCTCACCACTTTTTTGGTAGTCACAGAAATACTTCTTTTCATTGTATATCTTACATACTCTGACATGCTAGGTCTGCTGCACATTTGAAATTTCTTTTTTTTTCACTAATGGCATTACCTCTGTTTACTTTAATTATAGTAGAACAAATGCTCAGTATTTTAATGCCAAATGGATTGTTTTTACAGGATTTATGTTTATTGAGGTATAGTATATGCACATAAAATTTGCAATTTCAAGTATATAATTGATAATCTTTAAAAATGTACCTAATCATACAATCATTATCACAAATATGATAATAGAATATTTCTATCATGCCCCAAACTTTCCACTTGACCTTTTATAGCCAATTCTCTCCACTATCCTTCCATATTTTTTCTGCAAATTTATTTATTTAAACAATACTCTAAAAGACTAATCTAAATGCCTATTGTTTTTTTTTTTCCACACATGGACTAGTTTAGGGTTTGTTTCTGTTGAATGCTTTTAAAATTGACTAATTATCACATTGTTCTGCTTCATTTATTAATTTTATTGTGCACTAGACTAATGTACACTGTTATAGATAATATTCATCATGTCATCTTCCTTTAAAGGATATTGAGTTATTTATTTATTTACTGTTTTGTTTTTGGTATTTTTTTTTGGTGGTTGTACATTTGCAGAATACATTTGATCTACTCACCCTAGTTTGACTTTTTTATTAGAATGAGTCTATTTCAGTTTTTAACTTAGCCCCTTGGCATTCTTTTTCTGGGATATGATTTTTACTTTTGGACATGGTCCATAATATTCTTACCTAATACATGGCTTCTTTTTATCTCACCTGAATGCCCAAATTACCTGGTGCAATCTCCCCATTCTGACTTACTAGAGCCCCCAAATCTCAATCCTGCCTGAACTCCAGTATCATTACCATTCACCTTTGAGCCATGAGTTTTCATGATCTCTTCTAGATCATAGCCTGAGAAGCTCAAGTCGAAGACTCATGGTAAATCTCCCTGAAGACTTCTGCAATCCTTTCTCTATGGAGTTTTATTTTCTTCTTATCAGTTATCCAGTACTGCAAATCACAGTTATTTCATAATATCAAAACTATAATCTCCACTATTAAGTGTGAGTTCTTATGTTTTGTGCCCTTCCATCTTAGACTCTTTGTCAGAGAAATATATCAGGTGGAAAGCCAAGACAGTCATGGTATACTTTAGGATGCACACTGTATCTTACCCTTGTCTCACAGATTATGGTTCTTTGTTTATGATGTTCAGTGCCTGAGAATTGCTGTATTATACACTTTGTTTTGTAGATTTTACTTGTCAGTAGGAAAAGTTTATAGGAGATGTTCTGTTTTGCTGCCATCTACTTTTACATTTCTTACAGATCAATCTGTGTAAGACATAAATGTATGATGTCAGTGTTCTGTTTAAAACTTGGTATTGTCACCAATTGCCTATAAAATAAAATGGATTCAAGATCTTTTAATTTAACATTCTGGTGGAATCACTCTCTAGACATTTCCTGCAGTCTCTGAACTCCCAACCCTAATGATTTTCAATTTAATATGCATGAGAACCATATGGTAATTATGTGGTGAACATGGATATTTTCCTCTTATCAATCTAATTTGATACACCAATGATGTTCTGGAAATCTAAAATTTCAAGAATGCAGGCAATTTTTATGGAAACAGTCTCAGTGTACATTTTGAAGATCACTCTTCAAAACTCAAAACTCAAAATGGGGTCAGAGAATCAGTGAAATACACGTCCACAGATGGATTGTAGAAATGTAGATTCTCCCCAAATTGTTCAACACATGTGATAGTCAGTCTTTTCTAAAGAAGCTTAACCAGTAGAATAATCTACTTAAGCTAATAATCTACTTATCTCTCCATTCATCCATCCATTCATCCATCCATCCATCCATCTATCCATATATACATATATGCATACATCTATCAAGAGACAGATTTATTATAAGATATGGCTCACATGATGATTTCATGATTAAGGACAAAGAAATTCTATGACTTCCTTGTATAAACTGGAGAAACAGGAACTCTGGTGGTATGATTCAGACTATGTCTGAAGACTTGAGAACAAGGGAAGCTGAAGGTGTAATTCTTAATCTGAGTCCAAAAGCCTGAGAACCTAGAGTATTATCCTTTCTCCTCCTTTTTGTTTTGTTCTGTACCTCAATAGGTTTGATAACGCCTACTCATGTTGGCCTTATCTTTACTCAGTCTACCAATGCAAATGTAAACTCTTCCAGAAACACCCTCAAAGACACAGTCAGAATTGTATTACCAGTGATCTGAGCATTCCTTAGCTCAGTCAAGTTGGCACAAAATTAAACCTCCCAACCAGAATGCATTTAAAAAAAAAAAAACCAATTTATGTGTCTGCAGGCTAAAGTTTGAAGAGCACTATTTTAGATTATGCCATTCTTTAGGCCAAGCACGTTTACACTTCTGTTTTTGTTCAGGTAATTTGTTCTGCTAAAGGATTTTTTATTTTTTTTCTCAGCATAAAATTATTACTTATTTGAAACCAAGATAAATTGAGCCTTCTTAAGCCTTCTTGAACTCCCAGACAGATTTTATTGCACTTAATTTTGGATTCCAATTATAAGTTTACATTATCTTTTATTACAGCACTTATGAGGAGTTGTTTGCATTACTTCAAAAGGTGGTCTGTGAACTTTGAGCATTGGGACTAAGTATTTTTCTTTGCTTATTTGTTAGGACTTATAAAAGATCTTTGATGAATACTTTTTGGAAATTAGCAAATATCCAAAAAACAGTACAAACAATACTTTATGGATACTATGTAACTTAAGAAAACTGTCAACACAGAAACTAAACTACATGTGTTCATATCTCAGTTCTGAGACTTACTTGTGTGTGTCTTTATTCAAATTGATCTTCCTTTCTACACCACTTTGTCATCTTTGAAATGGAGCAAATAAAACTATCTATTTTGTTGGGTGAGTTAAAAAGTTTTGTTTCATGTGTGGAAGTGCCAGGAAATGAACCAGTGACTTTATACATTGTTTATTTTAAAAAGAACAAAACATGTACTACTTAGCAAAATATCTAGCAAGCAGTAAGTACCAAATTAAATATTAATTATTATGTTGAGCATTAATTTTCACTAACATTTACTGGAGACTAATATGTCAGTTGTTTTACAAAGAAAAACAAAAAGAAATGGGCCATGACTTCTGGATTATTACATTCTAAAGAGATGAGAACAAGTAACCTTAGTAACATCAAAAAAATGAAATCTGTTCTAGGATCAATTGGTTCCAAAGATGTTTGATCTTGTTGCTATAACATTAGCATCCCAAATGCATATAGTTTTTCATCAATTATATATTTGAACAAAAATTTTCAATTAATAAATATCTGAAGGCAAAATATGGTTTTTGAAAATAAATTCATATTTCAAACATCCTTTTGATAAGGTTATTTAGGATATGATCCAATTGTAAATTTGACTTATAAAAGCTCAGAATAGGAAAAAATATAGGAAATAGGGAAAAATACCAACTATGGTTTGTTTTTTGTTTTTTGCTTCTTTTATAGGTATTAGTAATCTATGTAATGTGTTTTCTTCGCAGGAATCCTTTAAATATCCTGCCAGTTTTGTCATACTTGGTTCAGTGAAAATTAGATATTTAAATATATAAATTCACTAAATTTGACCCATCTAAGATACAACAGATTTCCATATACTAAAATCTGATGAAGAAGAGTGAGAGGTTACTCTCAGCTTTTCTCCACAAGAATTCTAGGTATTTATTTTTATATTTTAGATAATGTATACTCCTAAAATGACACTCAAGATTTTAAAGGAAAAAAGTGAGACTTAATATAGTTTGGAAGATCTTTAATATGACTACTAATGAAACAAATTTAACCTCACACATTCCTCTTACTCAATACACACCTAAACCATTTAATGAAATTTCCTTAGTGAATGAAAAGTATCACTTTGATACATTAGCTTTTTCTTTAGTATTTTATGTGATAAATGCAGATACTGAGTGATGATGGTCATTTATTCTCTTACTCATTCCAATCATTCAGAAGAAGTTATTTTTATTTTCTTATTACAAGGAGAAAGTAAAGGAAGAGGAAAAAATCTAATTCAAATCTATGTCTACCTGGTTCATTAGACCCGGATTTTTTTTCTACATAACCACGCCTATCACAAAACTCTATGTTTTCCATGAGTTTCCTTTTGTATTCATATTCGTATTCGTATTCTTTATCCCAATTCAATTTTGCCTCCTTAACACATGTATCAGATTACAAAGTTGATGTTTTTTTCAGCTTTTCTAAAATACAGGATGAAGAGCTAATCTTTCATAGCTTCTCAATGTTCTATTTGAACCAAAGTCCTTCAGATGTGGAACGATGGACATTTTGAATTGGATAATTATTTGTTGTGGGAAGTTGTTCTGTGCATTACAAAATGTTGTAGTAGCATCTCTAGTCTCTTTCCTGTAGATGACATTAGACACTATTCTCATTCCCAGTTGTGACAACCAAAATATCTATCTACAGGCATTGTCTCTGGAAGGCAAAATCACCCCAGTTGAGAACCACAGACATAGAGGAGAGATTAAAAGATTCATAAACTTAAATTGATCTTTTAAATTTCAAATTGCCTTTTCATTTGTGCAAATAAAGTTTCTTGATTAAAGATTGCATTTTTCCTCAATGAAAATTTGACAAGAGAGTAATAAGAAATTTTTTGAATAGGAGGAAAAAAACCCTGCAGCCAAAAAAAAAAAAGATTCTATTTTTTATATACCACCTAAAATTTTTAGTTAATGGTGATTTTTAAATACTATTTAATTTGAAGCTTTACTTTAAGAAACTAGAGAACATAAATTAGAGCAATCATTCAAAATTTTAATGTTCACATTTTTTCTTAGCAAGCAAATATTTCATAATTTCTTTCTAAATTAACATGTTCTCAAGAAAAAGTTAATAGGATATTGGGTTGTTAATGTACCTTTAAATTCATACATCAGACAGCACCATTTTTTTTGATGCCATCCAAGTCTGGGTCAGGTGTTGCTCTAATGTATTCTTTTAGCAGCCAGCACTTACCTTATTCATACTGTGTATGATGCTGTACTTTAATTCCTGGTTATGTCTTTGTAGCTTCCTCTAAAGAGTCACAATCTTAGGAGACTTCAGAAATGAAGCCAATTACATAAATAAATAAATGGAGATGTTAGATAATATGGATTCAATGATAGGGACAAACACTCAGGCTCAACGTTTCTGAGTTATAAGAGGTGGTGAACACACTGGCAAGTTAAAGAACTTATGTATTATGTGACGGGGTTCAATCACTTTCAGCTCCAGCTAATCATTTACATGTAGGAATGTAGACTTGCATTGTGTAAAATTTCAGAGAAATTTTCTAAAGTTTCCTGATATTTAAATACAAATTATTATTTCAAATTTTTATTTATACATACTGTATGGGCTAAACCATATACATATATTCCCTTTTTAGTCTGTTATCTCTGCTGGTAATTATGAGCACCACCAAATCAGGCACCAGATTTAAATTTCTAAAAAAATCATCTAATTCTGAGCACTTTGAACAATCTATATATTAAGTATATTAATAAATATGTTTCATAAAAGAATAAATGAAGTTAAAATTCTATGATAATTTAGAAGAAAAAAAAGTATTTCAAGATAGGTAAAATCAAGTTGACATTGGACAAAATAATGTCCCATTCTGGCCATTAGAATGGAAATTAGAAAATTAGACTCTTTATGAGATATTATAGAGATTTTAGGGGTAGAAGGTATAATAGTGGGTAGAAAATAAATGGGTTTAGGAAAATGGAGGCAATGAACATTGGTTGTTTTTCCAAAAACCAAAAACAGCAATGTCTTGAGGAGGTGCAGGATCACAGAAAAGTTGATACAACAGCTTTGTCCAATCTTGTTAAATTCTTACCCATTTGAATAAACATAAAAATTCACATTCCATTTATTTTTTCATTTCAAAATAAATGTTATAAGTAAAAAAAATTAAAGGATTCATAATATTCAATATGCTTTTTCAAACAGCATATATTTGAATTCCCTCCATGCCCCAGAAACCCCGATTAGCTTTTCTTGGTTAAGTCATCATTATATTATAGAATGAAAACAGCTCACTATATCTATAGACCAATTTGAATAACTCACAGGAAGCAAGAAATTATAGAATACTAGAAAAATTGAAGAAGGGTCTGTAGGAAATAAGGAGAAAAAATTAAATCAAAAGCAAATTTGGAGTCGTTACCCTGGAAAGAATACAGGCACTCAATCTAAGATGTGTTCCCTTTATTTTTTTCCTGTTGTTTCAAAAAATTCAAGCAAAGCCAAGTTGTTATTATCACGATAAAACTTAAAAATTGACATTTTTTTGTGAAAATAGATTCAAAAAATTTTAAGTAAGAGATGTATAGTTGTGAACTTTTGTGAGCAGCGTTTACTATATTGATTAATAAATCCTTTCACAGAGGATATCCATGATGTAGTAGGCAGCTTGAATCCATTAAATTTTAATATCTGTAACTAAATGCATTTCATACTGAAGTCGTGCCTTGTTCCTTATTCTAAAGGTAACCTAGATATTCTTAAAAGTCTATAAAACTACACTTTGTTTTTTGCAGGTTTTTTTGTTTGTTTGTTAATCATTACCTTTCCCTTACAAAAAGTATTAGAATATTTATTTATATACCTCTAGTTTCACATCCAGAAACTCATTCTTCTGTCCAACAACTGAAGCTCTGCCTTGGATATGATGCTTCAGAGAATATTGGATGTGGATAGGATATTTCAGAAAACAATTTAGCCCAATTTTGAAAACTTAAAGATGAAAAATTTGAGGTATTTCATGATTAAATATCTCTTGGACAAAGTGAACTGAGACATAATGAATATTCTTATACAGTTGGGTCATTCTTGGTGAGGATAATACATTGAATAAGAATATGTAAGGATCCTTTGAGATGCTTGAGTTTACAAACATTTGTGCATATTATTGTATCCCCATTACTGTCCTATAAGAGGTATGGAAGATAGATTCCTTGGGGGTCTCTTTGTCTCTCTCTCTCTCTCTCTCTCTCTCTCTCTCTCTCTCTCTCTCTCTCATTCTGAAGAGGGGTACATGATCAGGGGTTGAAAATTAAAAATTTTATAATATATATGATGTATTAAGAAAAACAGAGTAATCAAGGTCAGTAGACCTAATTTCAAATTCTAGTTCTAGCTAAATTCAAACGTATATTACAGAAGCACATTTTATGATATTTAATGTTAATTGGATTCACTGAAAAGCTAGCTGCCTCTGAGAATGATTTAAAAGTACAGGAGAATTATTTGGAAGTGACACTGAAAGGAGAAGGAAGAATGTAAAATCAGTCAGAAGGAGCTGTCAGACCACAATGCAGACCTTATAAAATCTCTGTCTGCCCAATGGAGAGCTACAGAGCGAAAATTTTCTACTAGAAGAATGCTACACGGGGTGAAAATAGGGAAGCCCTTTTTGCCTTGCTTATTCATCAACTGGGAGCTTGTCTAGGAGAGTGACCATAGCTCCAGTGCTTCAGTGACTCTTGAAAAGAGCTAGCTGAGAAGGCTATCAGCTAACTGCCCTCCTACCACACTTTTTTTTGAAAGGCGATCTGAGTAGCCCATCTCTACATCCGTCACACATGGGGACATGCTGATTATTTTGTACCAAATGAAAAAGGGGGTAGCTTAACTCTATATGTAGTATGATATTCATAGTGTACATAATAATTAATAAAAATTATGTGTCAAACACTGCTAAATAAATTTCAGCATTACTAGATTAATCTTGACAATGACTCTATGAGATTGATGTTATTATCTTCATATTATAGACAGAAACTCCACAGATTCAATAGGCCAAGAAACTTGTCCCCATTGTAGGATGTGGTCATCAATATGGAAACACAGATTTTCCTTGCTATTAGTCTGTGCTCTATCTACTAACATGAACATACATACATAGGAACAAGAATGAAGGAATAAAACATACTTATGTGGTAAAAGTGATTATATGGTTGTATTAGTCCATAATTATATGGATTATTATGGTATATATATATGGTATATATATGATAGTATTATATGATAGTTATTACACTGTTACTTATTCCTTTTCTTTATTTTCACACTTTCTAGGATGACATATCTGTTTTAGACTACAAACAAACCCAAACACAGTAGTACAACAACCATTTTATTATTTTCATAGTGTCTCAGCTCAAAAATCCACACAGGATGCAGAGGTATGGCTTGATTCTCCTCCATAATGTTTAGAACCTCAGTTGAGAAGATGTGAATAACTGAGTATTATTCCATTGGTGAGGGGATTAGAGTCCTCTGGAGGTTTCATATCAGTTGCCTAGGCTGGAGTGATTTTAAGGCTGGACTTAGCCAGGTTAGCTGATTGGAAAGTCCTTGTATAATAGGAACTATCTCCATGGAGTCTGGGCTTCCTTACATCAGGGCTTTCTCAGATCAGTCAGACTTCTTTTTTTATAATTTATTGATTTTATTATTTTTTAAATACATGACAGCAGTGGAATGCATTACAATTCTTATACACATATAGAGCACAATTTTTCATCTCTCTGTATATAAAGTATGTTCACGTCAATTTATGCCTTTATACATGTACTTTGTTTTTTTTGCATTACAATTCTTAACACACATATATACCACAATTTTTTCATATCTCTGTTTATATATAAAGTATGTGGACACCCAATTCAAGTCTTCATACATGTACTTTGTATAATGATGTCCATCACATTCCACCATCCTTGAATGTGGTGGCTCAGGACTCCAAGAGCACAATGCTCAGCAAATGAAAAGGAAACCATGTGGCCTTCTATAACCTAACCTTGGAAAAAAACTGCTTACTCTGCTGTACTGTATTGGTGTCAATCCAGCCTTATTCAATGTGAAGGGACATAAAACTCACATTTTAATGGGAAGAGTATAAATGGTATTTGCCATATTTTGAAACTAACAGAAAATATATTGTATCCACATCAGAAGAAAACAAATTTTAGGCATAAATAAATCTATTTCATTTTTTTTGTTCTGAAAAAGAATTTATAAAATTCTTGGTTTTTTAACTTTGTTTTTTACTTATACAATATGGCAGTAGAGGATCTGAGCTCTCTGATACAGTGTCTACTTACTATGGCTTTATTCACAGTAACAATCACAGAGCCAACAACAGGCAGGATATTAGTCACTCATTTAGAGTGCAAAGTGGAAGTTGCCACCACTACAAAATATTATATAAATTTGGGGGTCTATTCTATCCTAAATCCTATTTCTTCAAGGGTACAGTGAGACTACTTTTTCATATACTCCTTACTTTTCCATAAACGAATTTTCTTTTGTTTCAAAATAATAACTATTGTATACATAAATATGTTAGAGAAGGTTAATATATTCCACACTTTAAAATGCTTTCATGTGTCTTATTGAAGAAAAATTAGTTTAGCTAGAGCGTGCATAAAGGAAAACCTGCCAGTTCCCCAGCAAACTATTGCTGGTTCAAGTTTTAAGAGCCTATCCTTTTACAAAAACTGACACTAGACACTTGTTGTATACCATAACATGCAGGAACTAAATGAGATCAGCCTCATAATATTAGAAACTTGCCTAATATTTATATTCTATATGAAAGCTTTTCCTAGTAGATATGTAGTATATTGTTGACTTTAAATTTTTCCATTAGGTCAAGGTATACCTATAGAGTAGAAGAGAAATGTTGCAGGGCTTGTCCTTTATCTGTAGTAAAGTACTTCATCTCAAGTTTTTCCTTGAGACTAGAATCAAGATCTGCTGAAATACTGTGGAAAGTCAGAAGTGAAGCATGGACTTTAGAGTTCAGAAGTTTTAGGTTTGTATCTATCTCCAACACTTACAAACTATTTAAGTTTCAACAGTACTTTAAATTTTTTGAGCCTGAATGTCATCAGCTATAGAATAGGAATAATAATAATATTTCTTTTGTATAGGCAAGATATGAAGCTTATATAAGAGGAGGTAGATAAACCATATTACTTGGGATTTGGCCCATGTACATAATTTATAAGTAGTAATGATTATTTTGTTACTATTCTCTTTAATATGATGTGGTAAGATAAAAATTCTTTATCGATAGTGTTTAGTGATATAGAACCTTATGTCAGACAGAAGTTGAGCTTGAGAAATCCAAACAAAGTATGAAAGGATGATTATTACTTTTAATTAAAACCATTTACCTATTCTGAAAAAATTATAATATACTTTTACTTTAATTCCACAAACGTTGACTAAGTAAGAAGAAAACAAAGGTACTTGAGAAAAGGATGAATTTGCATTTACTAGAATTTGTCTGATAGATAAATATTTCATATGTTGCATGATTTACATATAACTTATTTTAATTTAGCCTATACAGTCCTTGTCATAAATAAGTACTCATTAATAAATACATTAAATAAAAGAATATTCATCTTTTTACTGATTTTTGTGTTCTTTATGTATTAAATATATAAACATTTTTTTTTCTTTTTGGGAAAAGGTCTCACTGTGTTGCATAGGCACTGAAATTCATGATCCTCCTGCCTCAGTCTCCCAAGAAGCTGAAATAAAGGCACATTCCAATGTTCGCAGATCACTTGTCACTTTTATATGCTATCACTATTTCTACAGTCTGTCACTGTTTCTACATTCTGTCACTTAATGTTTCTCAAAAATGTTATATATTCCCTGTATTTTTAAAAACGACTTTATACTTAAAAAAAACACATTTTTTACCTCAAATTCCTGCCCATATAGATGAAAAAATGAAAGGCTACATCTTTCCCATTTATCTTGGTGATCATGTCTTTAGCCAGTACCATTCAAAATTAAAAATTATTAGTGAAGTTGAAGTTGACTCCTGTGGATTTTTTTCTCAAGAGTAGGAATTTTCCATCTCTATTCACCATTAAACTAGTAGACATTACTTTATTGCAGTACTGATACAGAGCTTTTCTTGGTTTAGTCCTTCAAGTACTTCAATGGTTAATTAATGAAGTAGAAGGAATACAGTTATGGAAAGGAGGTAAAGGAAAACAGAAGCAGAAGCTAGGTGATGGACTAAAATCATCACCTCAATTGCAAATTTGAGGGTTATGATAAGCCCCAGCCTTCTATGTCCAATAGTAATGAGTTCTACTGAGTATTGTGCCAGGTACCTTTTAAGTGCTTTATATGTATTATTAAAACAGTTGTATACAGTTATCTTGCCAAGGAAATTAATGAAGAGGGGCTGTAGAATTTGCCCCAGTTCACACAGTCTTTAGAAGAGCTGGGAGTCTAACCAGGCAGGCTAAATTTATGATCAATAAGCATATCCTACACTATATGAATCTCAGATTTAACATGTGAAAACATTTTAGTTCTTCCTGATTCTTCATCTCTGTTTCATTTCATTAACCTGCTATTTACTGTACTTGGAGAAAATCCAACCCCAACCTCCATCATGGCTTTATAAGGCCTTACAAACTCAGACATCTTTGAATTTATCTTCAATATTACTTTTCTCTTGTTGTTTTTAACCATCTACTAAACACTTGTCTTGTTTCTAGTCTTCAATCACACCAAATCTTTTTCCATCATAGGACTTTTGCACTAACTGTTAATGCTTATACTAATGCTTACCTTAGTGGTACAGTGCATATGTGGGGCTTTGGATTCCATCCATAGAAAATTATTATAGGCTACTTTTAGGCTGAGCAACAGTAGGTTGAAGATGAAATATTTATTTAACTTTTTGGTAGAGCAGATAGGTGGAGGAAAAGAGTTGGAAACAATATTAAATTATTTTTTCTATTTGAAGCTCTTTACTGAAGTATTTAAAATATTGGTTTTTTTAATTAGAGAATTTTCTAGTTACAGTGTGAAATAATATGTGTGCAATTTACAAATGCAATGGCATATTCCATGAAGATTTTATTTTATTGCCACTTGGTGTGTTGATGAACCAACTATTGCAGAAGTTGTGACTTGAATTCTTACTTTGATGGAGAGGGTTAAACATAGAGATCTTTGCATTCCCTTCCAATTCTGGACTTTTGTGAATACATGACCTACCACATCATCCTTTTGAGTGTTCTGACTTGTTAAAAAGAGTCAAGGAAAGAAAGACACTACTGATTAATTATGTATAGGTCCCATGATACTATGTATTACAGAAGAAGCAATTACTGAACTACTTTGAAACAGTCCAGTGAGCTGCAGTTTGTTCTTCTTAGAAGGAATATTTCATCTTCATCTCTAAAAGAAAAACAAAAATAAACCTTCACACAATTCCTATAAATTCTTAACCTCTTTTGTAATTAATTTTAGTTGCTGGAGAAAGCATATGTATTAGAGTGATCTACATGTAACATTGAGTTCAGTTGCAAGAACCTTACCATAGATAAGTGTCTTTCATGGTCAAGTGGTAGAGAATTGATTGGACCTAAACAGCTCTGACATTTGCTCCTACATTTCAACCATATGAGAGCCACTTTCTGCTATCTAATATACTCTTATGCCAGAAATCACACTTAGGTTTTCTCTGAGCACCTAAACTGGCTGACAGCCAGGAAATCAATACATCCTGTTGCACAGATTTCGTGTCTGCTATTAGTAGAAAAGTAACACTAAAGATGTGTTTTCTTGCAGGACAGTGCAGAATTGATCACATCCCTGATTCACAGTGGAGCTGATATACAGCAAGCTGGATACGGTGGCCTCACTGCTCTCCACATTGCTGTGATAGCTGGTCACCTAGAGGTAAGTCATGCCTTTGTTACCTGTGAAAACAAAGATTAGCTACCTCTTCAAATTATTCTCAGTTTTCAACACTGGCTTTTGAGATGATAAAAGTTGGTTTGTTTTTTAGCTACTGAGCACATTAATTTCATTTGACAGTAAAATTTAGCCATTCAAATGTGCTTTTGATAGTTCAGTACATTTTGTAATGATGTAATCAAATATCTACTAATATAAAAATGGCTGTGTATGAGAGACTTTTGAGCAATGATTAAGACCATAAGTTTTGAAATCAAGTCGCTCAGCTTCCAAAAGTCATCATATTAACTTTGGGGGAGTTATTAAATCTCAAAACACATGTTTGTTAGAATAAAGTTGTATTTTAGAAAAAAGCAATAATGGATGGGTGATGTAACTCAGTGGTAGAGCACTTGCCTAACAGGTGTGAGACCTTGGGTTCATTCCTCAAAATAGTAACAGGCCTATTGTAATGATTAAATAGTCCATGTGGAGCACTCTGCAAATTATTTTGTACAGAGTAAGAACTGAATGAAAGATCATTTAATCTTTCATCCTCTTATGCACTACTTGAATAAACATTTAGTAAACATGAGTTATGTACCAGATACTGTTCTAGGAGCTATTGTAGAGAGATAGATAGTCAAAAATCTCCATTTTTGTGAACTTTAATTATAAACAAGACAGACAAAAAAGAAAATATTATATAATGTTAATTAATGAGTACTGCTAAATAATAAAATGAAAACATCATGAGGGAGAAATAGACTCCATTTTAAGTAAGCTATGTAATGAAGGCCTCTGAAAGAAGGTGATACTGGAGCAGAGATCTGAGTGAAATGAGAGCAGCAGCCACATAAAAGAAGAAAAGCATATTTTGGGCTTAAGTAATAGCATATGCAGAGCCCGGAGGCATAAAAAACCTGGATGTGTAGAGGGACATGAGGTAGAATGATGGAGATAAAGTCAGGTGGATGGTTGCAAGTCAGACCACAAAATGTTTTAAAGGCCATGTGAAGTCTTTGGATTTTGTTTTAAATTTAATTTTCAAAGTATTAACTTTATATATGCTACTATGCAATTATTTGATTAACTTTACAAATCCTTATGAAATAGATTTTTATTCTCATTGCTATGATAGATATAAAATCAAGGCTTTTGTATAATAATTATCACTATAAATTGAAAAAAAGAGCCACATCTAAAATCCTAGTCATTTATTTCAAAATCCCATCATATTCACACTCTATCATTTGTGACAACAATGATAATAAATGAACAGTCTTACATCCTCATTATTAAATAGATATCTTTGCAAATTGTCATATGGCAAATTAAATCATGCCTTTTTGACTAAGACACAAAACACATACCAACTATGAACAAAAAGAACTGCATATAAAATCATAAATAAAACCTGTAAAATATGTGTGATCCATCTTTCTTAACAGTGTCACTTTAAAGGGCTCTTACATCCAATAAATATTAAAATATCTCATTGAGAACAAGAGAGTTTCCTTCATGTTTATATTTCTGCTCTTTACCAGATCACTTTATTTCCCAGAAAATAAGTCTTTATGGTGAGATTCATAGTATCATTGACAATATAATTAAGTTTGTATTACTTATGACGAAAGGGAAATATCCTGTCAGAATTACTAAAACACAACAGATTTCCCACAAAAAGAGAAATTATCTGAGGGCAATGATAAGTAGATAGAGTGATAAACTTGAAGAAAGCTTGATGGAAAAACTGATGAAGTAAACATTAGGCACTAGTAAAACATGGTCAACATTTCAATGCTAGGAAAATAACAGAATATACTGTTGAAAACAAAATCCTTTTTTTTTTTGGTCTAATATTGAGCAGATTACTTTGTGAGCTCTAGAATTATAATGGGGTTAAAAGCAGGGTGTTGGTCTCCTCATCTTCTATTCAAATAGCTCTGTATTCTTGTTTTGTAAATTATAGTATAAATAGCAGTATTTTATCTATTCTTCCAGCCTTTGGGCAATCTTGACCAAAATAGTTTCCAACACATCTCTACTCTTATATTTCTTTTAGATCTCCAACATCTCTTATCAGCTGATGTACAACATTTAATGACTTTTATAGTCAACCACTTGACACTACATAAAACAGGCTTAGACACATTAATATTTATTTGCTTTTTACATAATGGATTAATTAAGTTACTGGTCAGATAATGAAGGGAAATGGTATCCCAAAAAGCAATCTAAAACAATTATATTCTAAATGCAGAATTTTTTAAATTATTTCTTTCAAAACTATTAGCTGTGATAAATACTTTTGATGTGTTAATTTTTCTAGTTCATACTGAGGAAAAATCATTTGGCTCCAAATAGACTGATTTTCTAGAAGATGACATTCAAGTAGAAACATTGATATATTGTTTAGTGTTCCCCCTTTCCCTGCAGTTTCAGTTAACCTTGGTCAACCATGATCTGAAAATATTAAATGGATATTCCAGAAATAAACAATTCATAAGTTTTAAATTACTTTTATTACATTACATTGTTATATTTTTTCTATTTTATTATTGTTGCTGTTAATCTCTAACAGTGCCTCATTTGTAAATTAAACTTTATTATAGGTATGTATGTTTAGGGAAAACATAATATATACAGATTTAATTACTACCTGTGGCTTCAAGCATCCCTTGTGGGTTTTGGAACTTATTCTCTTTGGATCAGGGGTACTACTGTACACAGTTGGCAATTCATGGAGAATTCTGAGCTTAAAATAAGTTTTTGTGTATATAGATGAAATTTGAAACCATAACAATAATGGAAAATTATGTATCAGGCACAATGGATGGCCCATACATAGACTGACCCTAAGAATCCACAGAGATTTGAGAAAGAATTAAATATCTATTAAATGAGACAAAGAAGGTTGGTCAGAGTAGTAATAGGAAAACTAGGTCCTTGTAGTATCATAACAATTAGAATTTCAGAAGTTTGAGGATTCTGGGAATCAAATGGTGCCTAATAGCCAAGTACTATGGGATAAAGTATACTTATAGCATCTCTTTACTAATCCAAAATTTACATGCCTATTCCACTGCTGTTTTTACTACTTTGGTTAGGAGGAATAGTAGCAATGTATCAATGGGGTGGGTGTTTCCTTTCATTAGTAGTCCCTGTCTTTTATGGTCCACCTTTCTGTGTGAAACAAAAGATGATGCTGAGTCTGACAGGCCTCTTTGTCTCCACATATCAAATTCAGATCTTCCATTAGTGTCTCAAGTGTATTTGTCCTCCCATAATTGTGAATTCTATTAAACAATTTTACAATAAAATTTGCATCGACTAGGCAGCTGTCTCTTTCAATAATTGAAGAGAACATGTGTTGTAGATTCCTAGACATGCTGACTACAATTTGAGAACTCAGAGTTAAATTTACTGTGACTAAAAAAAGAGAAAAATATTGGTTATCTCAGATCTTAATATTTTTCTTTGATTTATCCATCTATCAATACATACACATATATTGCTTCATATAAAGCCTAAGATTCATATAGTAATCTATGCATACAAGGTTAGACATGAGACAGATGCTGTATTGGACCTTGAAAATGTATATATTATATATAAAATATATACTTTATATTTTTATATACATATAAAAACTTGTTGAAACTTGGTAGTACTTCATCATTCACATACATTTGTCATTTGGTTCTCCTGTGAGATCAGTAGTATTAGACTAAAGAATTATAAAAGTTAAATGACTACTATAAGGTCATTCAGACAATAAATGAGCTGGATGAGACTCAAACTTGATCTCCTAAATTCGAGTCTACGGTTTTGTTAAAAAAATAATAATAAGAAGAATTATTCCCTAGAGACTCTTGTGTATTTATGGCTAAAATAAGGCTTATACTCATGAGAAAGACAGACAGACAGACAGACAGACAGACAGACACACACACACACACACACACACACACACATACAGTGCTTCTATCCACAGGCCACACTAAGAAACACAAATACAGAAACTATTCAGAAAAAAAGTATTATGAAATCCAAAAATACATGACTATGTTACTATTAATACATATGTAATTAAAGCAACATTAATTTATTAAAAAATGTCTTTATTTGGCATTTACTAATTGGGTGCCAAAATCCATGGAGATATGTATACACACATTTCTTTCTTTCTCTGTCTCTCTGTCTCTGTCTCTCTCTCTGTCTCTCTGTCTCTCCATCTCTCTCTCTCTTACAGATACACAGACACACACACTTTATACTTAATATACATATACATATACAAATATTTATACTTAATCACATACTATATAAAAAAGTTGTCATGCTGGTGTTTAATGCAGTAGTGTCTGCAGTTATCAAGAGACAAATGAATTATCTGTAGCTGTAGACAATTGTTTGTGCAGCAAACAGAAATGCATATAGCAACAAGATGACACAATGTATATTGTGTAGAAGTTGTAGAATGTTTTATTTTTCATGGAAAGGTATAGTTTCATATACACCCTGTGCATGTGAGAGTAATATTTTCATAGTTAAATTTATTCCATCATACCTTATCCCATTTTCAGATTGTAAACATTTATCCAAGCACTGCTTCAGAAATGCTTCCCAGTTATTTTGGAATTTATTTCTGATTTCAAGGAAATGCAATTGATATTGTTCTAGTTCATTCTTAACTAAATCATCTAAATGATTCAGTTGAGAGTTTTGTTTACCAAGAAGCCTCAGACTCTCTACATTATTTCTCTTATAATGGCTTTAGTTTTCTCCCCACAGGCAAAAACAAGAGAATGCTTAGAATTATAAAATGTGGTTTCCTTCTCTCTTTCCTTTTTTATAGAGGTAAGATACTCATGAGTTTTGTAACTGAGCAGTACCAGATTTGTCTACAATCTCTCATGAATTTTATTTAGAATCCAATTGAATAGTTAATAAAAAAATAGTTAACACTTTGAAGTGATTACTTTGTACCAAATCTATTAATTATGAGACAGTTCTCATTCTTGAAAAAGATGAGAAGAACTGAAGCATAAAGAAATTAAGTAACTTGTCCAAGATGATAGAGCTAATAATGGTACAGCCAATGTCCCCATGCTGTCCAGTGTTGGAAACAGCTCTCATTCATTGGGAGAGTGCCCCTCTCCCAATCCAAACAATTCCCTCTCAGCCCACCTGACTAGAGTTTAAACTTTGGATACAGGATATAACTTGTAATGTGATAGGAAAACATTCTATATATTTATATCTGAATTATTGAGACAATTTGAGAGGCTAAGGAGGACATTAAGATATTCTGATTTCTCTTTCTATGGACCCCAATATTTTGGGCTCTGCTCCTTAGCTCTAATATTTTTTCATTACATTTATAATAGTTTGACACATATTCATTCAGTTAAAATGTGGAACTCAGTGGTTTTTAGTATCCTCACAGAGTTGGGTAATCATCACCCCAATCTAATTTTAGAAACCTTTGTCACTCCGAAATTCCAGACCTTTTACCAGACAGTTGAACCCACCCCTCACTGTCCAGAACCAGACACTGGGCAAGGCCCCTGCTCAGGGTGACCAATAACTCTACTTATTATGCACTCACTTTTTGGATTTTAAGTAGTTATAAACTTTAAGACACCTCAATAAAAATGCAAAATTTGCCTGGGGTTAGTTCTTTGTATTTAAAATTTTAGCAATCAGTTCATAGCTTAAAACCTTTGCTAATTGAAGTATGATCTATTGACCAGTAATGTAGGATTACCAATGAACTTTTTAAAACATGGAATCTCACATACTACTTCAGACCCACATAAAATCAACATTTTAACAAAATTCACAGGTAACTCGTATGCATATTCAAATTTAAGAGGCAATGAGCTTAAAGAGTATAAGGAAAAAACAGATTTAAAAGAGATGTCTGAAAGAAGGATAGAGTAGAAGGAAGTAGTTCTCATTTGCTTTACAATTTTGCCTTTAACTGATACTGGCTCAAGTGTTTTAGTTGCTCTTATGGTAACATTCAGGGCTCATTCTAGGTACTCTGCATGTTACAGGTCATTTCCTTTCTGAGCTATAAACTTTTAGGGAGTAATATTTAAAATAAAAAGAAAGTTTAAAATGTAATGGAAGAGAATAAAGAGAATGTGGTACATATATATAATGACGTTCTATTCAGTCATAAGAAAGATTGAAATTATGCCATTTGGTGGTAAATGGATAGAACTGGAAGATATCATACTGAGTGAAATAAGCCAGAATCAGAAAGTCAAGGGTGGAATGTTATCTCTCATGTGTGGAAGATAGAATAAAACAAGGAATAAGAGAAAGGGATCTCTTGAAAGTAGAAGGGAGATTAGTAGAATAGAGACAGGGAAATAAAGAGTAGGGAGAAGAGGGGAAAGGAAAGAACTAGGAGTAAAGTTAACCAACTTATGCCATGTGCATATATGACAATACCATAATGCATTCCACTTTTATATGTAACTGTGATTCACCAAGGGGATTAGGAGAAGGGACAAGGGAAGGGAAAGGAGAAACACTGGGGATTGAAATAGAGCATACTATATTATATGTATTTTTAAATATGACAGAATGAACCTCATAGCTCCATATAACTATAATGCACTAATGAAAGCATTAAAAGGTATCATGGAAGTCAACACAATAATTATAAAATTAATAATTCAATGTAAAAATGTGCTAGGTGGAACATGGGAGTTAGCTAAGACAGGAGGATCATAGGTATGAGACAAGCCATCAAGATTAGTGAGACCCTATCTCACAATAAAAAATAAAATGGGACTGGTAATGTAGCTCAGAGGTAGAGCTCATTATCTCCCCCAACACATACACAAAATAGGCTAAGCATTCAAATTAATATTTCTCCAAAGAATATATATATATATATATATATATATATATATATAAATGGCCAATAAACACATGGAAAAAAATATTCATCATTAGTCATTAGGTAAATGCGTATCAAAACCGCAATGAGATGCAACTTCACATTCAATAGATAATTT
The DNA here is from genome assembly GCF_052094955.1 of Ictidomys tridecemlineatus. NCBI lineage: Eukaryota > Metazoa > Chordata > Mammalia > Rodentia > Sciuridae > Ictidomys > Ictidomys tridecemlineatus. The sequence continues at coordinate 58,688,700 of NC_135487.1, forward strand.
AAACAAACAAGCAAACAGATAATAAGAGTTGGTGAGAATTTAAATTTTCTTACTGACGTAAAAAGACCTTTACATTTTGAGGAGTTCGCATTGGCATACTTATTACATTTTTTTAAAATTAGTTTTCTTTCCTTTTTAAGGTAGTTTTTATAAACGTTTTCAATTTTATATGGTCAGAGTTGTCAGTTGTTTGCTTTGTGATGTATATTTACTGGGACCTGTTTTCTTTCAAGATTTTATAAAAAGAAATTTCAAGTACATTTAATTTTTTTCTCCCTGTTTACAGATTATATTAGAAAATTCTTTAGGTATATTATAGGTGTGAGAATAAGTTTTAATTTTTCCCCACAAGTTTATCCAGTTGTTTAAACATAATTTATTGAATAATTCATATTTTCCCCAATATATTCAATTTAGATCTATGTATTCCAATGCCAATACCAAACCCACCTCTTTTATTCCATGTAGATTTAGGTTATACTTTAGTATCTAAAGTCCATGCGCTTAATCATAACTTTTTAACAGAACTTTCCTGGCTGTTCTTCCATTCTGTATATGAATTTTAGTCCATGGAGAGGCACTTGAGTGCAGTAATAGATTCTGCACTGAATCCAAGTGAATATCTATCATTTACTAGATATGGGCCTTGAAAAAGTCTTTCATCTTCTCTGAGCCTCATTTTCTAATTCTAGAAGGTTGATTATATTATTACCTACCTTATTGTTTGTGTGTATGTACTAAGTGACTTAATATATATTGAGTACTTAGACACTGCCTAGCACATAATAAATGATGATAAAGTTAGTTGTCATTATTTTTATCTGTCTTGTTTTGGTTTTAATTTCATTATTTCTTTCCTAAATAAAAAAATATGATGGTCTGAGCAAGATCAATTTTAATTTATAAATTAATTTAGGGATAATAGTCCCGTTATATTAAGTATATTTAAGAATAAGACATTTTATTTCACTTACTCAAGTTTTTTTAAGTCTTTCAACAAAATAGTCTCCTTGTGGATTTGTTAAAGTTTATCCCTAGATACTTTGTCCTTTTGTTATAAATGTAAATAGTATTGTATTTTCGAATTTGTTTTAGTTTGAACATATAACACTTATTGAGTCTAAATTTTTAATTTTATAAACCACTCATTTATCTCATTGTTTTTAGATATTTTTGGTGAGTATTTTGGGTACTCCTTGTTCACAATTAAATTACCTACATGTGCTGATACTTTTTCCTTCTTTCAAATAATTAAACATCTTATTTTTTTTTCTAATTGCATTGGTTGATACTTCCAGAACAATTTTTTTCTTCAGACAAATCATCATTTCACTCTTAGAATGAAACACAAATGTTAATGGTACATTATTCTCTTATTGCTGAACTTGGTTTGCTAATATTCATGGGTGAGGTTAATAATAATAATAATAATAATAGCTATTATAATTATTAGTTTGATAGGGCTGTCATAACAAAATAACTCATGCTTAGTGGTTATAAATAAGGAAATTATTTTCTCATGATTCTGGAGGCTATAAATTAAAAATCAAGTTGTCAGCAAGTTTGTTTTCTTCAGAAACCTATTACCTTAGTTGGCAGATGGTGACTTTCTTACTGTGTATCTATATGGCCATACATCTGTGCATGCACATCTTGTGTCTCTGTTTCTGTGTCCTAATCTCTTCTGATGAGGACACCAGTCATATAAGATTAGGATCTATTCTAATAACCCTATTTTAACTTAATTATTTTATCTTTAAAGATATAATCCCTAAATATAGTCACATTCTAGAGTTTGGGAGATCAGGGCTTCAACATAAAAATTTGAGGAAGACACCGTTCAACCCATAAACATTATATTTATCAAATTCTGGATAGACAAAAACCTCTCCTCCCCCTCTCCTATTATTATTATTAACATCACCCATGAATATTAGCAAAATATCTCTCCTCTCTCCTATTTTTCTTTCTAAGATTCTATTATGTAATTTGGTGTTATTGCTATTTTATAGTACACAGTGTTATTACCTTTTCTCTGATAAGTCTCCCAAAATTTTGCAGACAGAGAAATTAATTTTAAATTGCTATAGGGACTCATCAATATAAACACCTTGGGCTACCATAATACAAATGCAGAAAGTATAACAAGTGTCAAATATACTAGTAAATAAACATCATTATTAATTATTGTTTAAATATCACTCTAATGAATCTCATTAATGATCAATAGGTATTTTATCATTATTCATTGGTATTGACTTTAGAGATTCCTGTATTTATTTTTAATACTCATTTGCAGTTCCATGATGTCAAAGTTCCATATACCATTGTGTCAAGTGGTGATGTTCCTAAAACTAAACTATGATTTTATATATAGTCTTAAATAATAAAACCTAGGAAGCGACATTTTCTGTGACATTCAAAAGTATTTTTTCATAATTTGAAACTGGAAACTCTGGCCCCAATTATTGATTGTGCCCTCTGCTACCCAATATGCTTTATTAAAAGTAAGGAGATAGTCTTTTACAGTCTAGGTTTTTGGTCTGGAGAGTGAGACAAGATAATAGGTCATACCTCATACTTAATTTTTTTTTTTTAGATCTTTATTTTATTTATTTATTTTTATGTAGTGTTGAGGCTCGGACCCAGCACCTAGCACGTAGCTAGACTAGTGCACTACTGTTGAGCCTCAACCTCAGCCCAATACTTAGTTATTTTATAGTCTCAGAGGCAATGTCTTAAGCATGTATCAATTGTAAGGAGTGATGTAAGAGAATACTAGCTTGAGTGTCACTTTTTTTCTCCTTATCCCTTTACCATAGAAAGTATTAGCTATTATTAAACATTAAGTATTGCTTTTGGGATGAGGGAGAAGGACACAAGCAGAAAAGGCTTTATAGGCTAATAAAAATGTAAATGAGAGGTTCATCAGCTTGCTGCCCTAGAAAATGATGAAAGAAACATTACCTGAGCAATTAGATTCAAACACTATTGCTAATGAAATCAACCTGAAATGAGAAATCCTTTTGTAACTATTCAATGCTTTGTGTGAATTTGCCTAACTATGCCAACTCTTCTTATGCACTGAGTTTGACCCCAACATCCTAGGTCCTCTGAACATTTATATATAAAAAACAGCTATATACTTTAATGCATTTGCAGTTAACCTTTTTGCATGTTATACTTTCTACTAAGAATTTGATGTTTGGGTTATGAACCTGGTCTTTTATAGCTTGCTGAAGTCACATTCTCAAAATTTCAGAGCTTCAAAGTTCCCTATGTTTCTGGAGGGCAGGAAATTATAATTCTTCTTTCCCTCAATTAAAAAGGCATTGGAAGATCAATATTCCCCACCTGACCTTTGAACATAGTAGTAAAATAGACAGCAGGGGCTATCTACTTTCTCTCAGATTCACTCTGGGATGGTATTTAGGGATAAATAATTGAATACTTTTTGAATGTTTTATTTTCGCCCTTCAATATTATGTGAATTGTTTTCTTGGATTGTTCTCTGTGGTGGATCTCCAAAGACCCTTTAGAAACTTCCTGAGTTTGGGGTAGAAGGAGGGAAAAGCTAGAGCCTCGATAATAGGCTCTCAGCAGCTGTCTTCTCTGATAACATCTCTCTTCTTAGGTGTTTCTCAAAGGCACTGGGTAGCTCTGCCTTTTGTCACTTGTTCTTGCACAACTGTTTATCAGACAACTATAGTTATTATAGATCATTATACAGGATATTTTAAGGAAGGCACACAAAGCCTTCCAGAGTTATTCTGAGAGGAAATTCAGTAAAATCCTCTTGCATCATCTTTAACCTTGATGCCCTTTATTTATTTATTTTTTCTGTACTCTGAAGCAGATCACAGGCTACTAAATCTGATATCTTTGGGATAAGCTATACAATAATTAGTATAGGTCTCTGCACCTGGGAACATCCTGCTAGGAATTAAAGAATTGCTTGCACAATTCCCTCCTGAAAAGTTATATATTGAGCAATCATGAAGATTTGGGAAAAACTTCAAATTTAATAGGGTAAACAGTAATAAATGTAAATCTTTAGTTCAGAATTATCAAGGGTGTTAATTTTCTCTGTATTCATGCTGTCATCGTCCTGTTGGACTTGCAATAATACCCTGACTTGTAAAGCATATATGTGGTCACTTAAAATCTACTTCCTCCTAAAAACTGAAATTTTATTTGGTTTGATAAAGCATGATTTTGGTCAAGACACTATTCTGACTAAACACCTTGCTTATTCTACAATATACCTACCAAAGGACTTGGTGGAAACTATCTAGTTCTTCTACCTTTGCATCCAAAACTACTCATTCTCTTCATTTTGCAAAACATTCTCTAAATTAACCTCCCATTTAAGTTCCCTATGCTTTTATTACATTGTATTCTCTTTATTATTTGCCTCTTCTGCCTATCCTCAAAACCTGGCTAAAAAGCCACCTTCATCAAACTGCTAGATTTTTCCAGCTTGAAGTATTTCCACGTTCTAAATAACCAAAACATTTTAGCTATAACTTTCTAGTAGCATTTAATGCTGCCTGTTTTATAAGCATGGCTTTACTTGTTCATTTTATTACACATGATTGTTGAATATAAGAACTGCATGTTAGAAGCCTTTTTAATCTTCATAGATTCCAGAAATGTGCTTTTGCATATAGTAGATTTTTAACAAATGTTTGATGAATGACTAAACTTATGATTATTCAAGTGTTTAGAAATTATACAGGATGAAGAAAATTATTTCTCCTTTCCATAAAGGCAAAAGAGATTATAATGATACCTTTCATGAAGACAGTAGCTTACAAAATCACAAGCAATTTTTATGAATAGCTTCATACAAATTAGTATTATCAACATTATAAAATGAAAGTATATCAGTTTATACAAAAAAAAGTACTCAAAAGATTCAAGATGGCAGAGTAAAAATTTCTAGTGATTTTCTTTTCATAGAAATATAAATCTGGACAACTATTCACACACAAAATGCCTTCACAGAGGCTAAAGATTACACAAGAGAGGTTATAGCAGTTGAGTGGAGCACAAAAATAGGAAAAATCACATGAAGTAGTTAGGAAGGACAGTTTCATATCAAGGACAACTACCCCTTCCCTAAGCCCAAACAGTTCAACATGTTGAGAGACACACTCTATGTGAGACAGCAGAATGAAGGAAGCCTGCAACTTTACTGTATTCTAGCACCAGGTCTGCTGAAATGACCTCCCACATCAGGTTAACCCCTGTGTCCCCACGTTCCAATCCAGTTCCAGTGCCAAACTGACCCCTATGGACTCCAGGCTCTAGGTCTACCCCAGAACCAGACCATCCTCTATAAACTGAAACTTCAAATACATCCCAGCACAAACCTCCAGGCCTACCCATAGGGACATATATTCTAGTGCAACCCTAGTTCCAGGCTGTCCCCTTATGAGGACATAGACAACTTATAGACAACTTATAGTTGCTTTGGGCCTTGACTCCAGGCCAACCCCTGAAAACACAAATTCTAGTTCCTCCCCTATGATTTCAGGCACCAAGTCTGCTCATGTAAACCCCAAATCTAGGTGCCCATGAGTGGACTCAGGCCCAAGGTTCATCCACCCACTGACCTAAGAAACAGATCAGGTTGCATGAGGACTATAGGAGAAAGCCTGCCCAGGTCAATAGATGACCCTCTCAGAATCTCTTGACAGGCTGACTAGTAAAGGGGTTTCCTTGCTGAAGCCAATCTGTAAAGACTGAAAGGTGCTATTTCTTCAAATACACAGGTACTAATATAATGCTATAAGGATCACACATGATCAGGAAAACGTGACACTACTAAAATAACCAAACAAAGCACCAGTAACTGACATCAAATAAACAAAGATCTACAACTGCCTGACAAAAATTAAAATATTTGCCTTAAATAATCTCAGTGAACTTCATGAAAATAATTAATAAATGAAATTAAAAATCAAACAAAGTTCAGAAGCCATAAATAAGAACCATATAGGATTACAGAAGCTGAAGAACACAATGAGCTAAAAATTTTCATAGAGAGTTTCAACAGCTTAATTGATCTAATGGAAGAAAGAATTTTAGGTTGGTTATTTTTAGACAGTTTTTGTTTTGCTTTGTTTTTAAAATTATCCAGTCACACCGGGGCAAGGGATGGAAAAGGGTAAAGAAAATCAATGGCAGTTTTAGGATATGATCAAGTGTACCAATATATGCATTATGCAAGTGCAAGAGGAAGCAGAGAAAGAGAAAGGAGAAGAAAGTTTATTTAAACAAATACAGAAAACTTCCCAAATCTAGAGCACAAAATGAATATCCATATGCATGTACTACAAAGAACTCCAAATTGGTAACACATAAAAAGATATTAACTAAGACATATTATAACCAAGTTCTTAAAAGTCAAAAACATAAGTTTGAAAGAAGTAACAGAAAAGTAATTTATTACATACAAGTGAAAATTCATAAGATGATAAGCAATATTTTTTTGTAAAAGTGCCAAGAATTCACAACTGGAAAGGCCAGTCCTATTAATACATGGTATTTAGAAAATTGGAGTATTCACATGCCTAAGGATGAAATTAGATCCTTACTTTACACCAAACACAAAAATCAACTCAAAATGAGTTAAAGACATTAATATTAAGGCATGGAACTGTAAAATTATTAGAACACATAGGCAAAAAGTATTCTAGTCAATGATTTTTTTAAATGATCAAAGCATAAGAAGCAAATACAAAAACAAATGAGTTTACATAAAATTAAAAAGCTTTTTCACAGCAAACAAAATTATCAACAGAGTAAAGATACAACCTGGAGAATGGGAAAAGGTATTTGTAAACATTTGTCTGCTAAGAGGTTAATATTCAAAATATAAAAGAAACTCAAGAACTCAACAAGACCATAAATAACCCAATTTGAGCAAAGAATCTGAGTAGACATTTTTCAAAAAAAAATAAGCAGAAATGGGGAAAAGGTATATGAATGAAATATTCAGTATCCATAATAGGGAAATTCAGATCAAAATGACAAATTGTGATATCACCTCACAGTTGTCAACATAACTGTCATCAAAATTATGAAAGAGCAAATATGGTCCAAGTGCCACAAAAATCAATCAATCAATTAATCAATCAATAACTATTTAAAAATAATAACAAGTATTAGAATGGTTGTTGAGATAAGGGAACCCTTGTACATAGCTGGTGGGAAAGTAAGTTGGTACAGCCATTATAAAATGTAGTGTGGAATTTTGCCCAAAAATTTAAAATAGAACTTCCACATTGTTTATTAGTCTCACTTTTATATGTATATCCAAAGAAAAGAAAATCAGTGTATCAAAGAATTATTTGTACCTCTATATCCATTTCAGCATTATTCACAATAGCCAAAGATATTATCAACCTAAGTGTTTATCCATTGATGAATGGAAGAAGAAAATGATTTGTATATATGTACAATAAAATATTATTCACTCTTTTGGTGAAGAAAACTGATTTTCAACAACATGGATGATCCTTGAGGTCATTATGCTATAGTAAATTAATCCACGTACAGAAAAACAAATACTGCACAATATCACCTACATGTGACATGTAAAAAAGTTGAACTCATAAACAGAGAATAGAATGGTGTTTGGCAGGGTTGGGGATGGAAAAATGGAGAGGTATTGGTCAAAGGATACAAAATTTCAGTTATACAGGATGAATAAATTATGAAAATCTAATGTAAAATATCTAATGTACAAAATTATTAATTCTGCATTGTGTACTTTAAATTTTCTTAAAGAGTAGATCTTAATTCTCACCACAAAAAGAAAATTAACTACATGAGATGAATATTAAAATTGGCTTGTTGAGGCTGGGGATGTGGCTGAAGTGGTAGCACGCTCGTTTGGCATGCATGCGGCCCGGGTTCGATCCTCAGCACCACATACAAAGAAAGATGTTGTGTCCACTGAAAAAAACTAAAAAATAAGTATTAAAATTCTCTCTCTCTCTCTCTCTCTTAAAAAAATTGGCTTTATTATTGTAATCATTTCACAAGGTATTTACGTATTACTGTGTATATACACACACACACACACATATATATATATATATAAATTTATTTCTCAATTATATCTCAACAAAACTTGAAAATGTATTTTTAAAAGCTGAATATAGATGAAAGTAAATGTTATATACAAGATGATGGGAAAAATGTATATGTGGTCTAGGGGAACAAGTAAGAAGATTACATCTTCAATCTCTACATAGGGCATTTAAACAGGAAGAAAAATCAATATATATTTTTAAGTCATTTTTTTCAATATGGAAATAAACACCGAAAAGCAGCAGCTTAATAGAGTGATTATCTTTGGGAAAAGGAATAGAAAGAAAAAGAAGCTAGAAAACTCATTTTTTCATAATTTGTCCTATAGGACCATTTAAACATTTTTAATTATGGCAATATGCTGCTTTGATAAGCACAAAAATGAAATTGAAAAATTATAATTTTTTAAATTTTTTTTGGTTGTAGATAGACACAATACCTTTATTTATTTTTCTGTGGTGCTGTGGATCGAACCCAGTGCCTCAGACATGCTAGGCAAGAGCTCTACCACTGAGCCACAATACCAGCCCAAATTATGATAATTTTGTCTTTAAATTTTTCTGTTTAAAATCTATCTCCATCCTTCTCCTTGTCTAATATACATTTTGACCTATTTAAAATATAAAGAAGGAATTCTGCTTTAATCTAATGATGAAATTTGATCCTAAAGAAGAGAGGAATACAATTTAAATTTATTCCACTTCACAAATAAGAAGTCCAACACACCATAAAGAGCATCATTAGTTTTTAGGTCTGCATGTAGCTCTCTGAGACTTGGCTGAACTTTTCTAATCTCGATTCTAATCAATAATGTTGTCTCCAATCTAACATGAGAATTGTGCTCTCTGTCATATAATCAGTTACTGACTTACAGTCCTGTGCTATCACACAGCCTCAACATTGATAGCTTGTGATCCATTTATGAACTGTCAAGATAAATAAAGATCTTCAGATTATTTATACTTGCTTCCCCTTCCCCTCTAAACTCATACTTAGAGAATTACTTTATCTAGTCCCTTTCTACTTGATTTTATATCTTTTAGCCTAATAGATTGCCAACCTGAATATACAAATTTCATACTGATGATACTAAGAAAGGTTTAAATGATTATTCCAATAAGGGACCAACATTTGGTGGCACTCTATAAGCCAAGTTGTTTGAAAATCTGGTCAATCACATCCGAGATTATAAGAGTTTATAGTAAAAGTCTTGGAAATTTGTAGAGCAATGTCTCATTTTTTATATTAGTTTCTTCAGACTTTTCTGGGAATCACCATCCCCAAAAAAGTAGAAAATCATAAATGGGGCAAATTTAGTAATCTCCAGCTAATTAAAGCTTCCTTTTTTTTTTAAGAGAGAGTGAGAGAAGAGAGAGAGAGAATTTTTAATATTTAATTTTTAGTTCTCGGCAGACACAACATCTTTGTTGATATGTGGTGCTGAGGATCGAATCTGGGCCGCATGCATGCCAGGTGAGCGCGCTACCACTTGAGCCACATCCCCAGCCCCTAATTAAAGCTTTCTATGAGACAATATACTAGGCATAGGGTGTACAGGAATTCATAGGAGACATTCCTATATATTTAACACATTTCTGCCATTTAAATTTCTTTTTACAAGAAACATCAAGGTTGAGCCTTCACTGGAGCTTATGGAATTATTGGAATTTTATTTAATTTAGTTAAGTAAGCCTTTAAAATATCTTTGGCCTTACATAACATGTGTAATTGAAAACACAGTACCAATATGTGAATAATAAATTTGCCTTTGGTGTACTACTGTCAAAAATCATGAATACTTTCTGCATTTTAGGTCTTAAGGTTTTACATACCTTTTGACCCAGCAAATCCACTTCTAACAATTTATTTTGTGAAAGTAAGGGATTGACTTGCAGGGTGCCCATGCAAAATATATAAGTAAAACAATCTAAATGCTCAGCATTAAATATTGATTAAATTGAAACAATACACAGATACAGAGGAATACTGTGAGATCTTTAAAATGACAATGTACAGGATTACATATTGACATAGAAAGAGGTTTATGAGGATTTTACAAAACACAAGTAGTGTTATTTAAGCTTTATTGTTGTGTTGAAGATTTTTCTTTTGAGTTGTCTTATCACCAGGATGAATATATTTTCTTAAAAATTCAGCTTTACAAATATAGTTATACAAATAATGGCTACTCATGTCCCCCCACTCCTTTCTATCGGAAAGTAACTGCTATTTATATTTTGTAGGGTATATTTTTAGGTATTTTTTCATAATTTTTTTCCAAAAGTAGGATCACAGTAAAATTTTCTCTAACATTCTTTCCTAAACTTTAATGATTATTTATTTAGTTATTACTTAGAGATAGGGTCTTACGATGTTACCCAGACTAGTTATAGACTTCTGGGCTCAAATGATTCACCTGCCTCAGCCTCTCAAGTAGCTGGGAGTACAGGCACATACTTGTGTGTACAATGTCATTAATCGCATATTCAAGTTTTTTTTTTTGTTCTTGAACATTATGTAAATGAAATCAAACATACCTTGTGACTTATTTATTATGATTTATTCATGACTGATTGCCTTTGAGGTTGAAAATATACTATATTTGAATTTCCTGTTTGAGAAAAATGCCTTTTCTACTTTTCAAAAGAATTTTCTATTGAATTATTTGTCATTAATTTTAATATATTATTAATAATAAAAATTGATGATAAATATGTACTTATACAAACTTGTTATGTGCCAAGAGAAATTCTAAGTGTATTATACATATTATTATTATTTTGTCTATGGGATATATGTTATTATTACTCTCATTTTACAGTTTGAGAAACTGAGTCTCAGAAAGGTTAAATGACTTGATGTACACTCATCAAACAGCTAGTAATTGTTATGTGTGATATTCTATCCTTGGTGGTTGACTTTACAGTTTATGATCTTAACCCTTGTTCTAACGACTGCCTTTCCCTTATGGCTAAGTATACTTCAAATGTATTCTATAAGTTCATGGTTAATGCTTTCATATATTAAGATTTCCCCAGACCCGATTTCATAAATATTTTTTATGTTCCATTACTGAAGTTGGTAGATTGATTTCAAGATTTAAGTGCTTTACTAATGTAGAATTGATTCCAATGTATGATACAAGATATAGGTTCAACTTAATGTTTTTCTATATTCTCGTTTCAACACCATTTATTGAAAACCCTGTAGGTCTAATATGTCACAATACATTCTACTGTCATGTATAACTAAAAAGAACAAATAAAAATTATAAAACAAACAGAACAAAAAAACTCAATATTTTCTTTGTGGATAATTTACTTTTTCATATATATCTTGTCCATTTAATTGTCAATCTGTTTCTGAATGTTCTGTTCAATTGGTCTATTTGCTTATACAACACTATCATGTAATCTTAATTATTAGGTATAAAACAAGTTTTATATATTCTGTATAACCATTCAAACTTAACATATAAAGTTGCTTGGAATATTTTCTTAATATTTTTAATTTTTCACAGCATCAATAGTGATATATTGTTTTCATCCCTGATACTGGTTATTTTGGGCTTTTTCTTTTCTTGTTAGTATTATGAAAAGTTTAGCAATTTCAATAGTGTTTGTAAAAAGACTTCTGACTTTCTATTTCTTCTACTATGTTTGTTTTCTTTTTCATCTATTACTATTTATACAATCCTGTCTTAACTTTCAACTTTATTTAATTTTGCTATGTTTAAAATTTTTCTCAGGATAGATGCATAAATTATTTCATTGTTCTTTAACATTTTTTTCTAATAGCTTTTAAGGTCATACATTTCTAAATTTTATTTTGGCTATGTTCAAGCTTTGATATGTTATATTTTGTTATTGTTTGGTTCATAGTATTTTATTTTACCCCAAATTCTTTTTTGACCCACAAGTTATTTAGAAAGAAGCTTTCCAAACTTAATTCTTTTCATTTACCCTTTTCTTAATTTTTGATTTCATTGCACTAATCAGAGAACTTTGTCGGTTTTTCAGTATTTGAAATCATCAAGTATTACTGTGTAAGCTAGTATGTGGTCAATTTGTTAATGTTCTATATATTTTGGAAATGAATATGCATTCTGCTATTGTTTGGTGTGTGTTTTATATATGCCAGATGCTATAATTTATCCATTATACCTTTTATATCCTTATAGATTCTCTGTCAATTATGTGTTAAAAACTTTTATCATGATTGTGGAACTCCCAGTCCCTTGTTTTAGGTTTTTAAGGTTTCACCTGATATACTCTTATTCTAGTATTATTAGGTATAACATTTTAATGATTATGGTTTTGTAGGAAGAATTGATCTTTACATTATAATTCTTTTTCAGCATTTTGGTTTATAATTTATTGGCCATATCTTTTTCTATCCTTTTATCAATGTTCATCAATGTTATATTTCAAAAATGTTTTATGAATAACATGTAATTGAATTTTATACTAAACAAATACATTATTGTACCTAAAGATTAATTAATTCCTGTGTTAATATATGGATACCTGACTAGTATAACTTGTAAAGCATATATGTAGTCACTTAAAATCCATTTTCTTCTAAAAACTGAAATTTTACTGGGCTTGTTAAAGCATGAGTTTGATCAAGACACTCCTCTGACTAAAAATCATGCTGATTCCACAATACACTTACCAAAGGACTTAGTGGAAACTATCTAGTTCTTCTACCTTTGCAGCCAAAACCATTCATTCTCTTCATTTTTCAAAACATGCTCTAAATTAACCTCCCATTTTAAGTTCCCTGTGCTTTATTTATTTATTTATTTTGGTTGTAGATGAACACAACACCTTTATTTTATTTATTTACTTTTATGTGGTACTGAGGATCAAACATGACCATGTTCAACAAAAGAATGGGATCCTAATTAGAATAAATTATACTCTATGTATGTGTAATATGTCAAAATACATTCTACTGTCATGTATATCTTAAAAGAAAAAAAATAAAAAATAAGATGAAAAAATTTAATTACTTAAATTGAATGTTATTACTTATATTGTTGGAGTTAAATATACCAACATATCTTGTAGTTCTATTAGTTTAATCCTGTTTTGTGCAAAAATGAAGTGATGGTCCTTTTCTGTACTCCACTTTAACCTATTATTCTATTTGTAAATGTATGTCAATACTACTTTATTTTCATTTTTTGAGTGAATTTTCATACTTAAGCATGTAAATATGATAATCTTATTCTTCTCTATATTTTTCCTTGCTATTCTGGACCTTCTGCATTTCACTATAAATATTAAAATCAGGTTGACAATTTCTGTGATGTTTTCATGTAATTATTTTATAAATATTTGTTCATATTAAATTTCTTATTGCTAATGAATACAATAATAATTACCTTTTGTACATTAGCCTTTTACTAGTGGCTTTGTCAAACTCACATTTTGATCATCTATCTATGTTTTCTATTTGAACAACCCAGTTTTCACTGAATAGTTAACTCCTCACTTTATTGTCCTTAGTCTTTTATTCCTTTTTCTAATCTTAGTTCACTGGCATTTTAGAACAAAGCTGAACAGAAGTGATGTCAAAGAACATTTTTGATTCACTTCGTTTTAGGGAGAAACTTTTATTTTAGCATTAACTATGATATTTGCTATAGTTTTATATTAGTTTTATGTATGTGTACATAATATTACATACTCTCTATATATTCTACAATATTTATAAAGTTTTCTTTTAGTTTGGTAAGAACTTATTCAAGAATGGTTATTATGTTGTTAACAAATGTATTTTCTGTATCTATTAAGATTATCACATGATTTTCTTCTTTCTTCTTTTAATATGGTGATTTAGGTCAATTTTTGATTATTAAACTGATCCTGCATGAATTTTGTTTTTTGTGATACACTATGATTTTAATATTCATTAGATTTAGATTGTTGGTTTCTCATTTACCTTTTTAATTGGCAAAATTGTGAATATTTATAGTAAACAACATGGTATTTGATAGATTGCAAACATTTTGTTTTTTATTTTGCGATTGTGTTTTGAGAATAATAGTTCTGTAATTTATTTTCTCATGAGGTTTCATAATAATTTTGATATTATAAAAACCCTAACCTCTTAGAACAAAATGGATACTTTTCTTTTTCTATTTTCCGAAAAAAAATTTGTGAAGATTAGACTTATTTTTCTCCCTAAATGTTTTAGGGAAATTTACTCGTGAATTTATCTACTATATGAGTTTTCTTTGTGGAAAATGTAAAAATCCTGCATTTAATTTATTTTATTTTATTTATTCTAATTAGTTATATATGATAGCAAAATGTAATTAAATTCATATTATACAAATAGAGCACAATTTTTCATGTCTCTGGTTGAACACAAAGAGTCATACAATTCGTGTTTTCATACATTTTCTTAGGGTAAGGATGTCCCTCTCATTCCACTTTCTTTCCTGTTTCCACTTTCTTTCCCCCCCATTCCCCTTCCTCCCCTTTGCCCTATCTAAAGTTGTATATTCTTTCTATGCTTCCCACCCCTCATCCCCATTATGGATCTGCATCCTTATATCAGAGGAGACATTTGGCAGTTGGTTTTTTGGGATTGGCTTTCTTCACTTAGCATTATATTCTCCAACTCCATCCATTTACCTGCAAATGCCATGATTTTATTCTCTTTTAATGCTGAGTAATATTCCATTGTGTATATGTACACCATATTTTCTTTATCCATTCATCTACTGAAGGGCATCTAGGTTGGATCAACAATTTAGCTATTGTGAATTGTGCTGTTATAAACACTGATATTGCTGTGTCCCTCCCTGTAGGATGCTGTTTTTAAGTCCTTTGTGTATAAACCTAGGAGTGGGATAGCTGAGTCAAATAGTGTTTCCATTCTCAGTTTTCCAAGGAATCTCTGTACTGCTTTCCAGATTGGTTGTACCAATTTGCAGTCTCACCAGCAATGTATGAATCTGCCCTTTTCCCCATATCCTTGCCATCACTTATTGTTGTTTATACTCTTAAGAGCAGCCGTTCTGACTGGAGTGGGATGAGATCTTAGAGTATTTTTGATTTGCATTTCACTAATTGCTAGAGATATTGAACATTTTTCATATATTTGTTGATTGATTGTATGTCATCTTCTGAGAACTGTCTGTTCAGTTCTTTGGCTCATTTATTGATTGGATTATTTGGTTTTCTGGTGTTAAGATTTTTTAGTTCTTTATATATCCTAGAGATTAGTGCTGTATCTGATGTGCATGTGGTAAAAATTTGCTCTGATTCTGTAGACTATTCCCTTCACTGATTGTTTCTTTTGCTGAGAAGAAGCTTTGTAGTTTGAATCCATCTCATTTATTGATTCTTGATTTTAATTCTTGCTCTATAGAGTCTTAATTAAGGAAGCCAGAGCCTAATCTGACACGATGAATATTTGGGCCTACTTTCCTTTCTATTAGACACAGTGTCTCTGGTTTAATTCCTAGGCCCTTGACCCATTTTGAGTTGAGTTTTGTACATGGAGAGAGGGAGAGGCTTAATTTTATTTTGTTGCATATGAAATTCCAATTTTTACAGCACCATTTGTTGAAGAGGCTATCTTTTCTCCAATGTATGTTTTTGGCACCTTTGTCTAATATAAAATAACTATATTTATATGAGTTTGTCTCTGTGTCATCTGTTCTGAACCATTGGTCCACAATTCTCTTTTGGTGCCAACATCATGCCATTTTTGTTACTATAGCTCTTAGTATAATTTAAGGTCTGGTATAGTGATGCCACCTGCTTTACTCTTCTTGCTAATAATTGCTTTAGGTATTCTGGGTCTCTTATTTTTTCAGATGAATTTCATGACTGCTTTTTCTATTTCTATGAGGAACGTCATTGGGATTTTGATTGGAATTGCATTAAATCTGTATAGTGCTTTTCGTAGTATGGTCATTTTGACAACATTAATTCTTTCTATCCAAGAACAAGGGAGATCTTTCCATCTTCTAAAGTCTTCTTTAATTTCTTTCTTTAGCATTCTGTAGTTTTCACTGTACAAATCTTTTACTTCTTTTGTTAAGTTCATTCCTAAGTATGTTTTTCTTTTTTTAGACTATTGTAAATAGGGTAGGTTTCCTCATTTCTCTTTCAGAGGATTTGTCACTGATATATAGAAATGCCTTTGATTTATGTGTGTTGATTTTATATCCTGCTACCTTGCTGAATTCATTTATTAGTTCTAGAAATTTTCTGGTGAAATTTTTTTGGATCTTCTATGTATAGAATCATTTCGTCAGCTAATAATGCTACTTTGAGTTCTTTTCCTACTCATATCCCTTTAATTTCTTTTGTCTGTCTAGATGCTCTGGCTAGTGTTTCAAGAACTATGTTAAATAGAAGTGGTAAAAGAGCACATTCATGTCTTGTTCCAGTTTTTAGAGTGAATGCTTTCAATTTGTCTTCATTTAGAATGATGTTGTCCTGTGGATTAGCATAGATTGTTTTTACAATGTTTTGATATCTCCCTGTTTTCCCTAGTTTATCTAATATTTTGAACATGAAGGGGTGCTGTATTTTGTTGAATACTTTTACTGCATCTATTGAGATCATCATATGATTCTTATCTTTAAGTCTATTAATGTGATAAATTACATTTATTGATTCCCATATGTTGAACCAGCCTTGCCTTCCTGGGATGAACCCTAATTGATTGTTGTGCACTATCTTTTTGATATGTGTTTTTATTCAATTTGCTGGAATTTTATTGAGAATGTTTACATCTATGTTCATTAGAGATATTGGTCTGAAGTTTTTTTTCTTTGATGTGTCTTTGCCTGGTTTTGGAATCAGGGTGATATTGGCCTCATAGAATGACTTTGGAAATGTTCCCTCTTTTTTATATTTTATGAAATAATTTGAGGACTATTGGTGTTAGTTCTTCTTTAAAGATCTTATAGAACTCAGCTGTGTATCCATCCATTGGTAGGCTTCTGATGGCATATTCTATTTCATTTCTTGAACTTCTTCTCTTTAAATCATGTATATCATCCTGGTTCAGTTTGGCTAAACATTTGACTCTACAGATTTTCTATGCAGTGAGTATTTTGTATTTCATTGAAGTACAAATTTTCAAACAAATTTCTAATTATCTTCTGTATTTCTGTAGTGACTATCATATTTCCTTTTTATCATGGATGTTAGTAATGTGAGTTTTCTCTCTCCTTCTCTTCATTAGTAAAAGTTTATCAATTTTATTTAATTTTTCAAAAAATCAACTTTTTGTTTATCAATTTTTTCAATCATTTCTTTTATTTATTTATTTATTTATTTTTGCATTCTAATTCTTAATACACCATTATACAATAATTTATCATATCTCTGATTATGTATAAGGTATGTTGACACCAAATTCACATCTTCATACATGTATTTTGTTTAATGATGAGGATCTCCTTTCACCACCCATGCTATTCCCCTTCTCCCTCCTTTTCCCTCCCACCCCTATTCCCTATCTAGAGGTAATCTTCCTCCCTTGCTATCCTTCCCAATCCCATTTTGAGTCACCCCTCTTATATCATAGAAGACATTCGGCATTTGTTTTGGGGGGATTGGCTAAATTCACTTAGCATTATCTTCTTTAATGCCATCCATTTCCCTGAAAATGCCGTGATCTTATTCTTTTTTATTGCTGAGTAATATTCCATTGTGTAAAAATGCCACATTTGTTTTCATCCAATCATCTACTGAAGGACATCTAGGTTGGCTCCACAGTTTAGCTATTGTGAATTGTGCTGCTATAAACATTGATGTGGCTGTGTCCCTGTAATATGCTGTTTTTAGGTCCTTTGGGTATAGTCCGAGAAGAGGAATAGCTGGGTCAAATTTCTTTTGTTTTAATTTTATTGATTTCAGCTCTAATTTGAATATTTCCTGTCATCTACTGCTATTGGTGTTTATTTGTTCCTCTTTTTCTAGGGCTTTGAGTTGTAATGTTAGGTCATGTATTTGTTGACTTTTTCTTCTATTAAGGAATGAATTCCATGCAATGAATTTTTCTCTTTGTGCTGCCTTCATAGTGTCCCAGAGATTTTGATATGTTGTACCAGTGTTCTCATTTACCTCTAAGAATTTTTAAATCTCTTCTTTGTTGTCTTTTGCAACCATTGTTCATTCAATAGCATATTACTTAGTCTCCAGGTGTGGGAGTAGCTTTTATTTTTTATTTTATTATTGATTTTTTATTTCATTCCATTATAGAACACAGGGTAGTAACTCTATTTTTTTGTATTTGGTAAGAGTTGCTTTGTGGAAAATATATGGTCTATTTTAGAGAAGGATGCATGCACTCTGAAAAGAAAGTATATTCACACACTGATGGATTAAATATTCTCAATATGTCAGTTAAGTCTAAGTTATTGTTTTATTGAGTTCTATATTTTCTTCATTCTGCTTTTCTTTGGAAGATCTACTCAGTGGTGAGAGAGGTATGTTAAAGTCACCCAGAATTATTGTGTTGTGGTCTATTTGACTCTTGAACTTGAGAAGAGTTTGTTTGATGTACATTTATGTTCCATTGTTTGGGGCATATATATTTATATAATTTTATATATATATATATATATATATATGATATTCTGTCTTATTGATGTACAGTTCTGTTGAGCAGTATAAAATGTCCTTCTTTATCCCTTTTGACTAACTTTAGCTTGAAGTCTGCTTTATTTGCTATTAGGATGCTTATTTCCATGGTCCATGTGAGTGGTATGTTTTTTCCTAACCTTTCACCTTCAGTCTGGGGATGTATTTTTCTATGAAATGAGTCTCTTGGAGGCAGCATATTATTGGGTCTTTGTTTCATAATCCAATCTGCCAGACTATGTTTTTTGATTAATGGCCATTAATATTCAGGGTTATTATTGAGACATGATTTGTATTCCCAGCCATTCTTGTTTACTTTTAATATTTAACTGACTTGGTTTCTCCTTAGATTAGTTTTTCTTTTAGTGTAGTACCTCCCTCTTCATTTTTGTTTTTCCTTTCCTCCTCATGGAATATTTTACAGAGGATGTTCTGTAGTGCAGGCTTTCTAGGTGTAAATTCTTTTAACTTTTGTTTATCATGGAGAGTTTTTATTTCATCATCAAATCTAAAGCTTAATTTTGCTGGACATAAGGTTCTTGGTTGACATCCATTTTCTTTCAGAGCTTGGCATATGTTGTTCCAGCATCTTCTAGGTTTCAGGGCTTGATTTGAAAAATCCGCAGATATCCTAATTGTTTTCCCCCTATATGTAATCCAATTCCCCTTTTTCTTGTGGTTTTTAAGATTCTCTCCTTATTCTGTATGCTAGGCATTTTCATTATAATGTGCCTTGTTGTGGATCTGTTGTGAATTTGGCATCCTTTAAGCCTTTTATATTTGATTTTCCAATTCATTCTTCATGTTTGGGATTTTTTCTGATAATACTTCATTGAATAGATTGCTCATTCCTTTGGTTTGGAACTCTTGGCCTTCCTCTGTCTCAATAACTCTTAAATTTGATCATCTTATGTTATCCCATATTTCTTAAATATTCTGCTCATGGTTTCTTACCATATGCACTGTGTGATCTATATTCTCTTTGAGATTATATATTTTGTCTTCATTATCTGAGGTCCTATCTTCCAAGTGGTCTATTCTGTTGGTGATGTTTTCTATTGAGCTTTTTATTTGGTTTATTATTTCTTTCATTTCAAGGATTTCTGTTTTTTTTTTCCAGAACCTCCATCTTCTTATTAAAGGAATATTTTGCTTCCTGTATTTGCTTATGTAGCTCTTTATAGAAATGATCTTTTGCTGCTTGTATTTGTTATTTTATATCATCCTTTACTTCACAGAACATTTTAATTATGTATAGCCTGAACTCCTTCTCTGTAATTTCTTCTGTTGTGCTAGCCATGGATTCTAATATTGTAGTATCTTGATTTGTTTGGGGCACCTTTTTCCCTTGTTTTTTCATAATGTTTCTGGGTCTTTCCTTCTACCATTGAGGATTCGCAGTGTCAAAGTTTCTTATGCTTTAGGCTTATAGTGCCCCTGCAGTATTCCCATACATCTCCTGACCAGTTGATGTTCCAAGCTGGGATTTGCCACAACTAAAGCTGGTAATGACAGTGTCCCAAGATGGAGGCAACTGCTGTCAGTGATGGAGTGTCAGGTCCAGTGGGGGAGGGCTGGTGGTGGGGTTAGGCAGTGTGTTCAAAGATGCATCTCATAACCAGTATGGGCTCTGTGGGCTTTGGCGGTGTTGTCCTGAGCCTGCCAGTGCTCTGTGGTGTGTTGGCGGGGCTGTCCTGGGCTTGCCTGTTCTCTGAGCTGGCTCAGTGGGGCTGATATGGGCCTTGCTGTGCTCAGCAGGTGTCTGCTGGGCTGTCTTCTCAATTTCTTAAACAGATCAGAATAATGGTTTGGGCAAGTCAACTGTCAGCTGGCTCACAGAACCAGCCTTACACATCCCTTCTCAGCTCTACTCAATGATGTCATGTCAGTAGTTTTGAAATTCTCTCTTATGAAAGTATTTATAACACAGCAATCTGAAAAAAAAGTCCGGAAATTTTTTTTTTAGAATTGTAATACAATTCCTATTTTTTATTTCTTCATCATGCTATTTTGTTGGGTTGTGATTTTTTTAAGCATTTATATATTTCGTCTGAATCTTTAAATTTATTGGCATAAATTTGTTTATCCTGCCTCGTAAATTTGTTTATACTGTATTCAGGGTCTATAATGCTGCTCTTTTTCATTACAGATATTGCTTGTCTGTGCTTTCTCAATGATTTTTGAGAAAACTCTTGCCAACAGTTTTTAAATTGCACTTGTAGTTTTTTTGAACTCTTTTCTTTGTTGATTCTTCCTGTTCAATTTTATGGTTTTCCTAACCATTTTTATTTCATTTATTTGGTACTGAGAATATAACTTGTAATTTTTTTTTATTAGTTCTTGAGATGAATTACTGTATCATTGATTTTCCGTCTTTTTCCTTATCTCTTATATGCATTTAAGGCTCACCATAGTATTGGTGGTATACCTGAAGTTTTGCTATATGTCCATTCTCATTCAGTTCAGACTCTTTTCCAACTTCTATTGTGATTTCTTCTTTGTCTCACAAATCGTTTACTTTTGTACTTCTTAATTTTCAAACATTATAGGAGTTACTAGTTTTTTGTGTTTTTTTTTTTCTACATTGACTTCTAGTATAATTCCACCCTGGTCAGAAATTGAAGTATGTATCATTGCAATCCTTTAAACTTCAGTGAAGCTTGTTTCATGGCTTACAATATGGTTAATTTTGGCAAATATTCTCTGCACTCTTAAAAAAAATATATGTACTCTTCAGTTGCTAGTATAGTACCCAGTTAAATAATATTTGCTAATCACATTTTTTCAGACTATAGCTATACATTTATACATTTTTTTCTACAAGTTAATAAGAGCATTACTTTGAACTCTATCACCAGATATATATTTTTCTTTTTATTTCTCTATGCTTGATTTGTGTGTTTTGAGCCTGTGTTGATGAGGTACATGCTGATTTAGAATTTCTTTATCCTCCTAATGTAAGGACTTACTTTTCATTATGAAAATATTCTTCTTTATCTAATAATTCTTCTTGCCTGAATTTCTAGTTTATCTTTCAGAAATGTCTCTACCACAGCTTTTTTCAGTAGTGTTTGCATATTTTTCTTTTGATCCTTTTATTTTCAAATTTCCTGTATCCTTAAAGTATGTCTCTTATAATCAGGAGTTTGCTGTAATTTTTCTGCAGATAAACAATATTTAATTTGTTTATATATTTTAGTTAATGGCTACATGTTTGTTTAAATACACTATTTTATTGCTTGATTTTATTTGCTCCACCTCTTTAGTTTATTTTTTTTCTTTTTCTTTCTCTCTTTCATTCCTTGCTTTTTCTGGATTATTTTGTCTATTCTTTAAGTGGTCACCCTACAGAAGATACTCTGCATTCTTGTTTTTATTTGTTTGTTTTTGCAGCATACAAGATTGAATTCAGCAACTTACACATGCTAGGCAAGCACTTTACCACTGAGTTACATCTCCCTAGCCCTTATACTATGCATTCATTATGAATTAAAATTCTAATATAAATTGCTTTTTTTTTTCTTTTGGTAGTGATGCTGGGGATTGAACACAGGACTTTGTGCATGAAGAGGCAAGCGGCAAGCACTCTGCCAATTGAGCTAGATCCCCAGCCCCTAATGTAAATCGCTTATTGAATTATAATTAAATTTGCTACTTCCCCAATAATGAAAGAGCTTTGGAACACTTTGATGATATAGCTCTCACTTTTAAAATTTTATTTGTCTTGTATTTTAATTCTTTAGGTATTTAAAATGTTACTACTCATTATTGCTGTTTTTAATGCAATCAATAGTCATTGGGTTTAAACATATGTTTACTGTTTTTATAGCTATTTATTGTATCATTCATTGTAGATCAACAGAAATTTCTGTGATAATAGAAATTCTGCACTGTTCAATGTGTAGACATTGTCACATGTTGATATCTTCAGTTGTGTTCTGTGTACTACAGAGTGACTGTTTATGTCTCCCCTACCCCACGATCCTTATATTAAATCCCTAATCCACAATATGATAGTATTTGGACAAGGGCCTTTAGGAGGGTAAAGTGCCTCAAGGCTACAAATGTTTGTGTTTTAATAAGTTAGAAATTTCTTGGCCTTCATGACATATCCATGAAAGTCACAACATCACTTCTACTGAAGTCTATTAGTCGAAACCATCATAAGTCCACCCAGTTTCAACAGGAGGAGAAATTAATTCTACTTCTCCACATATGAGTATCAAAGAAGTTGATATTGTCTTTTAAAGTTTCCACAGTCTATTATTTGCCATAAATTATTTGTTTTAATCCCATATGAAAAATGAATTTACTTCTTCCAGTTTGTCTTCAAAAGCCTCATGCCATTGCCAAATCATGCTTATATTCTAGGATCTTATCAAATAAATATGGTCAAAGTAAGGTTAAGGATACTTGAATTTACTTCCTTTATCAAATCAAGAATCAAATTCTCTGCTTATCTGAATTTGATTCTCTGTTAACTAAAGAAACAAGTTATCTTGGATCTTCCACACAGCTAGCATCCATGATGGAATAGAGATAATCACAAGAGACATGCTTATTCATAAAATAGAAAATGAAGGCACATAGCAACTAACCTGATGCTGTTATCACAAAGATTTGAACACACGCAATATACTCAGGTAGTACAAATAGCAAGTAATTATAGCAGTAAATTTTTAGGTCTTTTCATTACTTTTATGAATTTTGGATAAGAGTTCTAAAGTAACAAATTATATGTATGTGTATGTATTTGTGTATCTTGTATTTTTGTATATTTGTTTTTACAACTGCAAGTTAATGGTTAAAATTTTTATCATGCTATACATGATGCTAAGTTTCATAATTCTACTTTAGAAGCTGAATCATCTAAATGTTTATAGGTTTCATAAACCTGGAGGAGATAGGTTCTAGGCATTTCTAGCTATATTATTTTCAATGACAATTTTCTCTCCTCAAATCATATAATTTTATAATTATCAAGTTTAGGCTACGAAAACTGAGGTCTTTCTCTTATATATTATATAGGACATTCTTCTCTGCATCTTGTATGGGGGAAACATCAGGAAACAATATCTAAGATAATCAAATAGTAGCCATCTCATGGCTAATGAGTCCATTAAGTATTTTAGTTGTTTTAATTTTAATTCTGAAGGAATCAGAAAGTGTCCATCTTGGTATATAAAAGAGCATCAGTGTCTCTTCTTACAATGCCATAAATAAGATAGCAATTGACAGATTTATTGTTGATCTATGTTTAATTTAAAGTTGTTTCAGAATGTAGGAAAAGTGGTGAAAGGAAACTGACAGCTTTGACGAGATATATGGTTTGATACTCTGTACTATATCACTCATTTTAAATTAAGGCTTGATATCATTCTTCCTGAATTATATCTGAAGTGGAAGGAGACAGACTGAGGTCCTTTTCTTCAAAGGGGGGAGAACAGAAATAAAAACACCTCATGAATCACTGATTTCATAAAACATGTCAAGCTACTAACCACTATAAACATGGCAGTCTCTATGCTGAGGTGGGCTGACTGGTGATGACAATGTGTTTGGCTGCCTATGTTACTAGCTTTGGCATGTTGTCATTGTGAGAACATTAGTTTGAAAACTTACATATCAAATACGTGGACTTTAGAAATCTTGAAAGACATTTTTAATAAAGTAGATTTCCACACCAATAGTATGCATTTGGCTAAACTATTGTGAAGTAAAATATGACACAGATTAAACTAACTTTGAGAACAACTTTTATTGAGTGTTGTCACTATACCAGGTATATTCCAAGCACTTTACATTGATTATCTTTTTTCTCGGAATAACTAAGTCACCCTATTGGATATGAGCATTTTCATGGTGGAGGAAACAGCATAAATTCAAGAGGAAAGAAATATCATGGTACTGGTAGAGACAGGCAAGAAGTTTCATGAGGCTGAATGTTGAGGTTTAACTTGAGGAAGTTTAGAGAAGTGATGCTGTTTCTTCTATGGAGAAACTTGCCTGTCATCTTATGGAGTAAGAAGTCAATGTTCATTACAGTAAATTATCTGAAAACTGAATTATATTTACATAACAACAAGTATGTTGAATTAACGAAGGAACAAATGGCATACATTCCTTTTCCCTTACATGTAAAATGTTTTCCCAAACTTTCTACCTAAATTTATGTTAGCCTTCTATGTATTTTTTAATTAGTTAACTTATTTATTTTGGTATCAGGAATTGAACCTAAGGGCACTTAACCATTAAGCCATAGCTCCAGCACTTCTATTTTTTTTTTTTTTTTGAGACAGGGTCTTGCTAAGTTGCTTAGAGCCTCACTAAGTTGCTGAGACTGGCTTTGAATTTGTGATCCTCCTGCTTTAGCCTCCAGAGCAACTGGGAGTACAGGTGTGTGGCCAGAATTCTACATATTTGTTTCCATTCTGAGTTTCTCTCTCTTTACTCTGGAACTATTTTTTGTTTTGCCTTATCAATTTTGTGGACAAGAGTAAATTAAATCTGTCATAATTTAAAAAAAAATTGGTTGTAGATGTCTACAATACTTTCATTTTATTTATTTATTTTAATGTGCTGTTGAGGATCGAACCCAGTGCCTCACACATATGAGACGAGTACTCCATTACTGGGCTACAGTTCCAGCCCTTGTCATAATTTTTAATAAGTAAAAATTTAAAAAAATACATTGAGCATCTAGGGACATAGTAAGTTAAAGAAATATTTCTCTAAAGAAGATCTGTACTTGACCAGAGATGCATTAGATCAAGGTTATGGACAATAAAACTCATTTTCTTTGTTTGTTTGTATGAGAAATTGACTTTAAACAAAAAAAAATATTTTACAAAGTAATAGATTTCAGTGTGTATTTACACTACTATATCAGAAGCTCAACTTTCTAAGGGTTTATTTAAACACAACATACATGACAGCAGCCAATGTTTGTTACTGTTACATATAAAAACTATTTGGAATTAAAGATTTTTATTTCAGTATTAGAATTGAAGATTGAAGCACATAAATTATTTGCAAGAAGGTAAAGTGAAAGTCAAAATAAAGCCTAGAAAGAAACACAGATCTTAGTTTTGGTGCTGTAAACTCAGTAAAGACCATTTTCCTACTAAGACACCCGAATATGGTTGAGCATGATTATTCACAGTTCCTGTCCCAATTTCTAGCTAGTGCATCTGTGACTATTGTGTTTGGCTTACATAGTCATTATCAGTATATCTACTGGATAAAAGTGTAGGTATGCTCTGAAGACAAAGTTAGGTCTAAATCCTAGCTTTCTTTGCTGATATGGAGGTGAAATATTTGATTTACCTCTACCTAAATTTCTTTCTCTCTAACATGATCATAATAACAAGATTTTACTTTTTATATTGTTTTGTGGAATAAATATAATAAAGAGCCTACAACTATGACTGATGTTGATCTCTGGGGTTCTATTTTCTTTATACATATTCATATTTCTTATTTGTGGTAAGATGATAAGATAAAGAAAATTAGGAGTAATTCAGATACTTCTAGAAAAAGTGAGAACAGAAAAGAGATCAGTAGCAGCACTCACATGAAATACTGACATAGACAGAGGGTATAAGAGTAGGTGGTTTCAAATTCACAGATTAGGTACAGATGCACAAAGAAACTTGATTGCAGAGAGTTGATCTACTATGTCCTGGGATGAAGCCACTGTATGACTCTAGTGTGGCAGAGTGGCTCACTATGTTTTTGTCTTTTTTTTTTTTTTTTGTATTCTTCCTGGACAGTCAGGAAAATTACATTTTCTGTCTCACAGTTTGGTGTAACCTCATGACTGAATACTCAGTGAAGAAATGTATGTCATTTCCAGAACTTGCATCCGAATACTCTATACCTGTCCTACATGTGGTTGGCTAGAATAAAGCCAGCTCTCAGCAAAACCATGGAAAAACATTAGTGAAGATAGTGGAGACTTCTAAGTGATTGTAAGGAGAGGGGTATAATGCTGGCTTGATTACCTAGAGATTATTGGTAAATGAGGAAAAATATCACTTCTACTGGGTTTGATACAAACCAAATTTGTAAGTCTGTTTATTATAGCAGCTACTGTTATCCAATTAAAGTTACTAGTTATAATGATATAGTAATGAGATATAATAAAAGTAATAGTAAACTGAAGTAGAATATTTGATATTCACTCTCATGGGTCTGTGGAAGACAGAAGAATCATGGGTCTGTGGAAGAAAGAAGAATTGTTAAGTGGAACAAGAATGGAAATAAGGTAGATTTGCATTTCTAGATTGTGTTTAAATGATGTGGTCAACTTTGTCATTGTCAGGCAGACTGCAAATAGGTATTCTTTGATTGCCAGGTTAAAAGGAAAGGACTATAGATGTCTACTGTGGAACTCATTGGAAGTCAAGTCACATAGATCTTGAAGATCAGGATGTTTATTGAGGAACATGCTTTTATGGTCTTCACTTACAAGGAAAGGGAAAGAAGCAGGAATGAAATTAGTCAATCCTTTGGAGAGCTCTGAAGAGCTTTGCTGTCTGTTGTTGTCCTGGCTATATTCTCAGAATTTAGTAAAACAATCTTCAGACACTACAATACCCTCTTATCTCAGGTGACCAGAACCTTGATTTAATTTATTATTTGAAAAAGTTGATAAAAGAGAAAACTCATTAAAAATGCACACCATAGATCAATATTAAGTTTTTTTAAAAAAATATTTATTTACTTACTTTTAGGTAGACACAATATCTTCATTTTATTTTTATGTGGTGCTGAGGATTGAACCCAGTGCCTCATGCATGCTAGATGAGTGCTCTACCTCTGAGCCACAACCACAGCCCGATATTAAGTTTTAATTTAGCATAGACACACGTTTATTTGTAACGAGATTAGAGTTTTTTCTTTAATTGTAAGACCACTCTTTATCCCCGGTAGGTGGATATTCTTTTGTTGGTTAAACAACACTTGGAATGGATCAACTACAATTTATTTTAGTATATTTTACATGAGTGAAGAAAAAACATAAAGACATTTTCAAAGGAATCTGTCAATACAATCTTGCTGCATATATTCTAAACTTATATCTTCAATATTTTACAGTTATCTTATTTAAACTTAATTTTAGAGACAGAGCTGCTATATTTTTCCATTTATATCTTATTAGTTTTCATTAATACTCATAGCAATTGCATAAGTTAAATAAAAACTATAACATTATCAGATTTAGAAAGAAGTCTTACTGATCTTTGGAAAACATAGGGCCTAACCAGAGGAAAGATAATTCTAGAAAGATGCTATTAGCCACAAACATTTTTACAATGCATAGTCCAATCTGTTTTGCTGTATAAACAGCAAGTCATTTTGATAGTGGCTAAGTGAGCTCCTGCTGCAGATTTTATTATGCTGATTCAATTTGTTCCTAAGCAGATTGCTGACTTTGTAGAGCATCATGGGAAATCAACTCCTTCCTGTCTAGCCTACAGGGCCCCGCATGCATCATTCTTCCATGACATTTCTTGCTCACTTACCTTCAGTGAAGAGGCATTCTCTTCTACATGGAGAGCAGTCAGGTGAAGTAACTTCTATCACCTTACTGTACTTTAGACTTGTTACTTACATACAAAGCAGGGCCAACCTTTAGATGGCTGTAAGTCACCTGTTCCTGAGGTAAACATTATTTATTTTAATAATAAGGATATCAAATGGTAAGTCATCTTATTGTTGGATAAGTTCATTATTTTTATTTTATTTTTTGATAATCGACCTCTAGGTGCAAGGATTATTGTCTTTGAACTATGCGACTTGCAAAATTTAGGGCTGCTTAACATTTGAAAAAATATAACTTTTAATCATTATTTTTCCTTCACATATGTGGAGCATTTTGGAGTCAGAGAGAGTTATACTAATAAGTTTTCCATTCTCATAACTATACAAATTAATTCAGAACTTGTAGGCTTATAGCTGACAGGGAAAAAAATCTATCATATACAATGGAGGTTTTTTAAAAATTACTATTGCTTAATTAGTTTCCTCCTTATTGAAAAAAAGTCATTAGTCCAATTATAAGTCCCTTTGGTTCTAGTGAATTAGGATTAGATATGTTACACCCCTTATTTTTTTCAAGAAAATTGCTAGAAATACATTATTAACATGGAAGAATATAATACCTGAAACATGACAAGCTTTTCTTTGCACAGTAAACTCCCAGGGCACATTCTATGAAAGTATCAAGAACAGAAAATTGTTTTTAGTGTAATTAGGAAATGTCTGTCATCTGAACTAAATTTGAGGTCTCTTTGTTCTTGAGGACATTTTATCATGTAATGGGAGTGAGTTTTGCCACAGGTCTGAAAATGAAATTTTGGTCTCTTTGAGTCTCTCCTTTAAACACTAGAAGTTTGTCCCTAGAAACCCTGTTGTTTCTTATATGAAGATTTTTGCTCAATAACCTATTTATATTTTACACAGGTATTTGTTATGAAGGAATTTACAAACATTCTGGCCTAATCATGAGTAATTAACACTTAAGCTATAAATTTTTGTGTTGTAACTCTCTAATTTTATAAAATTAATAGACTTTAAGTTTGATTACCTCTGTGATTTCTATTTCATATTGAATGTATTTAGAGTCTCTGAGTGTCTTGTTCTCTTGCTCTTTTAAATGATAAAGATACTCTGGGATATATGAATAATATATTTCTTGTGTTGAGAATACATATGTTTTATTCACTCATTTATTTTTTAAATTTATGAAGCATATGACCATAAAAAGAAAGTCAGGAGGGAGGTGCAAATACAGAGAGATTGTGAATCTCTTTCCTGGAGATTACTGAAAATAGGATAAATCACTATCATTCTCACTTATGATAAGCAAACAGGCCTGATGTTCTTCTGGCTTCTCAGTGATACTCTGTCCTGAGAGATGTCCAACAGTATTTGGCATGAGCTAGTTTATAAATGCACATGTATAAGATATAGGACTTGTCACAGAATGCTGTCATGGAATTACAACATATGAGTTAAGGGCAACCAAAAAAGAAGCAAACTTTCTTATCCTGAGGTTATTTATGACTAATCTGGCCTTTGTAGCCTTACTAGAAGACAGTGAGATTTTATACATTTTCAATACAAAAACATGACAGAGAATGGAATTTAAATTATTAAGAGAGATTAGAAAATGAGGTTGATTCTAATTGTTCTTGATTATTTTCTAATTGAAAAAATTTCTATGCCTACCTTTACAAAATGATCGTTTGGGCATTTCTACCCTCAACATCACCTTGATGGGAGGGCTAAGAAGAGACCCTGACATTTGGCTCTTTCAGTAATCAATTAAAAATCCAATATAGAGGAAAGGGGAAATTATAAAATGAGTTAAGGATTAACTGTATATTTCCTGCAATTCTGTTACTATCTTTTCTATCACTCTCCCTGTGACCCTTACCCTAGTTTTTAACCTTTACCAAACATTGGACCACCTAAACTTCCCTGAGAATGCTCACTTCTGTGTTAGGACCCATCTGGCCCTTAGCAGATGGTATTCAAACAGCCTCAGCCACACCTTACCCAGTCTATTCTTATGAAATTAAGACGGTTTCTCTGTCTTAGATCTTAGAGTCTGAGATTCCTCTGATCTTTATATATTTGAAATGTTTCTCACTTTTCTCTTGGATAGCACCTCTGTGTTCTTCTAAGCAAGATTCAAGATAGGCTTTGCCTCTTTGGGGAAGTTATTAACCCCTTTCATCTAGTTCCTCCTCTTTGCCCTTTCACACCAGGTTTATCTCTGGCATATTTCACTACGTTAATATCAAATATTTATTTCTCACCCTAGACACTAAACTCATTAAATACAGGGCCAGGTCTCTCTATATTTTGTTCTTTGCACAGAATAGGTATTCATTAGGCACTTGTTCATAAATGACTGAATCAATCTGAAACCATTCTAAACTCATAATATCCTCATATGATTTCCAGGTCTTGCCTTTTTTTAGAGTTCTTCTTTCCTGTCTTTGGTCAGCCTTATTTCTAAGCCTGGAGCCTCAGCTTCTATGGCTTAGCAGAGTGTCCAAAGAACAATCATCTGCCTACTAGGTGATATTTGCCTTTCTATATTTGGCCCTCAGGTTTGCCCCACTAGAGCTAGACTGGTTTTGCCTCTAAACATGATCCTGGGCATAACTTGAATCCTCTGCTTATCAGAGGATACTCCATCCTTGTGAGAAGCTATTTTCTTTACCCTGTGTTTATGCTCTAACCGTATAGTTGAGGAATGAACAGTTAGTAAGAACAAAATAAATAAAAGATCTTACTAACTGTTCATTCCTCAACTATATGGTTAGAGCATAAAGGTACATTTAAGAGGAATTAGAAAAGCAAAAAAAGAAAAGAAAGAATATGAAAATACCATAAAATTCCATAAAAAAAACACTTGTTTTTTCAAAATTGTTTAGATAAGTGGTTTTTTTATTGTTTCTTGATTGATTCTGATTAGCATTGAAAGCCTTTTTTTTAAAACATACTATAAAAAGGTGTCAAAATTACAACAAAGAAAATGCCTTTCTTTGTCATTTGTTTCTATCTTATTTTTAAAATATCATTTGTTTCAGCTGTTGTCTTGGGACCTAAAGATTTATGGTTCTACTTTCTTCTTTCTTCCAAAACTTTTACATTACTGCTCTACTTAAAGATTGGAGTAGTCAGTTTATTTCTTAACTGACCATGTAAGTGTAGGTCTTCATGGAAAAGTAGAACTCTTGGTTTACAACAGGGATAATTTCAAGACAGAAACAGCAGAGCCCTAAAACAAGCACAGGGTTACTAAGCAAGGGATCCTGTGCACTTGCATAGGTTGCACACCATGATGTCACATGTGATTCAGTGAACATTCCTGAAAGTATTCTTAGCAGGAAAATTATCAAACTCATAATGAGAATTGAAATAAATTCTCAAAATAATGAGAACTGAAATGTTTATAGAGATACATATGTAGATATCTATCTATATCTATCTATCTATAGATATAGATATAGATATAGATATAGATATAGATATAGATATAGATATAGATATAGATATAGATTCAAATTATCTTTGTTCTTCCTAATCAGATTACGGTTTGGCAGGGGAAAGTATATTTTTTAAATAAAAGTGATAAGACTTCATAGCCTCTTAAGTTTTACCTTATATGTTTTTAGAGGTCAGGAAAATTATTTCTGTTGCTCATAGTTTACACTTGACAAGTAGGTCAAAGGAAAGGGGAGTATTAAAGTTTTGTTTTAAATATCTATCTTACTGGATGCTTGTCTAATCATGAAAAAAATCATAATTTTTTTCCTACTAAACTTCATGACTGGTGACCAAAATATAAACATATTGAAGGACAATACTGGAAAAAAAATCTCAGTGGAAACTCTCTGTTATAGGAACATTATATATATATATATATATATATAGATAGATAGATAGATATAGATATAGATATAGATATAGATATACACACACATACATACATACACACACATATGTATCTATATAGATATATCCATGTATATATATGTGTATGTATATACACATACATATATACACACATATATATATATATATATATATATATATTACATGATATGTACTCAGTTTGTTCATGAAATAAAATTGGGGTTAGTTTTAATAATGGAAATTTGTAAGAGTGAAAAAAGTTCATACCAACAATTTTACAAGTAAAGGAATTTTTAGAAGAGAAAAAGCAATCAGAAACAGTGAAGATTCCATTATTGGTCTAATTTGAATACTATTCCTACGATAGGTATTTAAAAACATTTCACATTTTCAATAGGAAAGAGCCACTAGAGAATGAATAATACATTTAATATATATTTAAAATTTATCAAATGTTTCCAAACAATAAAATGTATTTCTATTGTATATTTTAGTTAACAATTAATGCCTACATTTGTGTATTACAATGAGAGGGACTTGGTAAACTAGACTGAGGCTTGATTTGGTAATTTCTGTAGTTTTGGTCTTCTCTGTGTGTTTATGACAAAAATAACTGAGTTTTAGGTTTTTTCTCTTTTAATTGGATTTGTAAGAAAACAAGATAGCTTGCTCCATTATTATTGCTTTCCTAGAGGCAATTTTGCAGCTATGATTATAAATACACTTCTATTATCAAGTCTTATTTCCCAAAAGACGAGGAAAAAATCCATCTCTGTTCTCCCTTGTGTGAGATTCATAGTTTCTGGCAATATGTAAACTTTAAGAGTTCATGTTCCCTGTTTAGACTTTATAAAGCTTATCTTGACTTTCTAGAAGTTTTCTATTGTATTATACATATTTTCTTCAAGGAATTTATACTTTAGAAGATATAAAATTGACCATGGAACAACAAATCAAGTCAGTAAACTTTTATTAGCATATATACACAAAGACATAGGAAAGTTTTGGTAGAAGTTAAAATAAGTATAAAATGCAGCTGTAAATGTCATCTAGGAGCTAGCAATCCATTAAAGAAATCAAAATTTGGAACATAATAATATAAATTATTTCTTTCTTTAACTCAGTTATTAAACAAATGTCTCTTGAACAACAGGTTCCCAAAACTGTCTTCAATGCTGATAATTGAATGATGATTCCTAGCCTAATGGAGCTTATGGTCTAGTGGAGAAGACAGACCATCAAATATTGACACAAGCAAACATAAAATCATCACAATATGACAAAATTAGTTCACTATGTTCCTATTTCTAAAAGACAGTGATTTCCTCTCCCTTCTTATGCCCTTTCCCTTTTAGTCTGTTCTGATAAGGTAGTCAGAGAGAGACTTTCAATGTATCACTTCTTCCTACTCTAGTGCTCCAAAGACTTCCTATACTATTCAGAGCATAAGTATTCGTTTCCTTCCTTGACTTAATTCCCATGCTTATTTATTTCTCTTCAACCATAAATTCCTCAAACATGCTAGGATTGCTTTCTGCATGAACCTTTCTACTGTTCTTTTCTCAGCTCCAGAAAGTCAGAAGGTCATAAAACTTTACTTTTTCCCCCTGCAAAAACAAACAAAAAAGTCACCTTCTTTTCTTAAGGTCCTCGCCCAAATGGAATTTTCTCAATGAAGCCTTCTTAGATTATTCAATTTTAACTTAAAACATGAAATTGTTCATAATCTCTAAACTTTTCCCTCCTTTTTGCTCCAGCACCAAATATTATAACACAGTATAACATTTATTTACTTTGCTTTACAATGTCTCCTGTGCTAAAATGTGAGCTCCACCAAGATAGAGACTTTGTTGGTATTTTTCTCCCCTTCTCAGTTGCTAGCACAGGGTCTGCCTGGCACATAGTAGATACACAATTGATATTTGCTGAATGAGCATATCTATAATCAGATTTGTGGAGAATTTCTGAGAATTTGATAATTTAGCTGAAAACTCAAGAATATAAATGGATATAAATTAAGTAAAGGGAGAAAGAAATAATAGTGATAGTAGCAGCAGCAGTAACAATTACCTTTAGTGCTTAGTATGTGTTTAGTGGCAAACATATATTGACTACTATATTAGTTAGCTTTCCATTGCTGTGATGAAGTACCTGAGAAAATCAACATGGAGGAGGAAAGATTTATTTTGGCTCATGGTTTCGGTACATAGTAACTTAGCTCCACTGTTTTATTCTGTGGAAAGGCAAGGACATCATGGTGGGGAGCACATCATGGGGGCAAAAATACTCACCTCATGGTGGCCAGGAAATAGAGAAAGGGGAAGGGGAGGATGGAATCCATGAAGCGGAGAGGTTTGGAAGGGAAAGAGGAGACTAGGCACAAAATAGACCCTTCAAGGGCATCCCTCCAAGATCTTACTTATTCTCATTAGACCCTACCTCTTAAAATTTCCTCCTTCTCCCAATAGCTCATGAAGCCCTGAATCCATCAGTGGGTTAATCCTTTAATTGGGTTAAAGTATTCATAATCTAATCATCTGTCAAAATCCCCACCACTGAACACTGCTGCACTAAGGACCAAGTCTTCAATATGTGAACTTTTGTGGGACCTTGAAGATTCAAACCATAAGTACTCAAAATCCTTAAAAACAACCTTCACTTGGCAGAAAAGCTGAGATACAGAGAGAGCTTTCAAGAAGAGGAAATGGAGTGTCAAAGCTTTCTGGCTAGAATAAGTACATTGAGGAGATTGTTAAAAAAAAAATTCTGCAGTTAGAGCTGAGAGAGCTAGGAATGTGATAGAAAAAAAGCCTAGAGAGAAACATCTGAGCATAGGTGACCAAAGGGACTTGCTTGCAGCATGTTCTGGCTTATTCCTTTCATTCTGGAATAATTAAACAAACCCTCTTTTGCTCTCAAAATTTTTCTGTATTAGTTGACAAAGTGAGTTAAGAAATTCTGCCTCTCATCTCTGAGAAGCGAGAAGATATGAAGAAGTAGGGATGTGATCCGAGGTTTTTTTTCTAAAAAAGAACTCTGGCTATGATTTTAAAACTAAATTTAATAGGAGGAATCAAGCAGTGAGCTTCATTAGCAGGCAATAATCTCTGAGAGAATTTTTTAATATTTATTTCCTTTAGTTTTTGGCGGACACAACATCTTTGTTTGTATGTGGTGCTGAGGATCGAACCTGGGCGCACGCATGCCAGGCGAGTGTGCTACCGCTTGAGCCACATCCCCAGCCCTCTGGTGTTTTCTTAAGCATGGGTTGTAGTAGCAAAGATAAAGGGACAGGAACATATTTGAAAAATATTTAGAAGGAAAAATCTAATTATAGTGATGATGCATTATGTATGAGAGAAGAAGATAATGATACACTGACCCCTAGGTTTCTAATTTTAGTAACTGGATAAAGGCTTTGTGGTTTACCGTGAAGGGGAACAATGAACAAAGACCATGTATGAATGTGTGTGTATGATGGGGCCATGAAGGGTTAAAGATCAATAAATGTAAAAATATAAAATATTAGTTATGTGATAAAGTATCAAATGTGATGTTTAGTCCAAAAGTAGTATTCCAGTGGTTGGCTGTGTCACAGTGTTTACCTATCAGCTGTTGGACATTTGGGTTGTTTCTAGTTGTTAGGAATTTACAAATAAAGATGCAGTGAAGATTTCAGTAAAAGCCTTTGTATGGACATATGCTTTGATTTTTCCTGGGCAAATATCTAAGAGTAGTATGGTTGGATGATTTGGTAGGATTATGTATAAATTATTAATAACTTGCATAATACTTCCAAAATGATTATACTGTTTTACATTTCCATTAACAGAGTATAAGAATTCCAGTTTCTCCATTTCCTTATTAATACTTTATATGTTTAATCTTGATTTTAACCATTCTCATAGGTGCACAGAGGTATTTAATTTATACTCCTTTAATAGTCAATGAGTTCAATATCTTTTTGTATCTTTTCAAGCACTTATTTGCCATTTA
Source organism: Ictidomys tridecemlineatus (assembly GCF_052094955.1). Lineage (NCBI taxonomy): Eukaryota > Metazoa > Chordata > Mammalia > Rodentia > Sciuridae > Ictidomys > Ictidomys tridecemlineatus. The sequence continues at coordinate 58,724,858 of NC_135487.1, forward strand.
CATGTCTTTGTTTATCTCCTTCTATGGAGAGTTTGTTCAGTTCTATTGATCATATTATTACTTGACTGAAAAGGTCTTTATATCATTTTGTGTTTAGAAGATATTTTTATCTAGCTATGGAATTCAAAATTATGGAATTTTTTCTTTCAGTATTTTAAAGCTGTTATTCCATTTTCTTGCCACTTAAGTTATTTCTGACAAGAATTCTTCTGTACCCATTATTTTTGTCTTCTGGACATATGTGTTTTTATTCTGGCTACTTTTAAGATTTTCTCTTTGCCCACTGATTTTGAGCAATTTAATGATGGTCTGGTGATGACTTATAGTTTTTTTTTTCTTGTCCATTTTGTTTGGGTTTTATAGACTATCTTTAATTAGAGATTTTATGTTTTTCATTAACTTTGGCAAATTTTCTGCCCTCTAATTATATGTGTATTATGTTGTTTGATGTTATCCAAAGTCTCATTGATATTACTTTTTAATATGTATTTTTTGTTCTTGTTAAACATGATAGTAGAATGTATTTTGGAGTATTATACATATATGAAGTATAATTTCTCACTCTTCTGGTTGTACATGATGTAGAATTACATTGATCATGCAATCACATATGCATATAGGATAATAATGATTGATACATTCTACTGTCTTTCCTATTTCCCCTCCCCCACCTTCCTTTCATTCCACTTTTTCTAATCTAAAGTACTTCTATTCTTCCCTACCTTCATCCCCTTCTTGTGAGTTAGCATCTGCATACCATTGTATGCATTCAGATTTTGGTTTTGGGGGATTGGCTAATTTCACTTAGCATGATATTCTCCAGGTCCATCCATTTACTGGAATTCAGATCCTACCCCAATGTAGTGAAAACTTGGGCTTATATTTTTCTTCTATTTGGTGCAGTGTGGGAGACCATCCTTACACAAGGCTGAGTCACACTCCACGGCTGGGTGCTGAGGTGCTCAGTTGCAGAAATATGGCAGAGCTTTCCCCACCCTTCTTGGGTTCGAAGGTCAGTGTCTTGTGCATGAGTGTGTCTTGCTACAGCCCCATGGGTGAAGCTTTGTAATATAATCCCTTGCCCTGTTTAGGATAGAATCTTCCATGGAAATGCCTTGTGTGTGTCCCCTTCTCTTACTGTGCCCTTGGGTGTGGTCTACCCAGGTGTCAGTCAACCTGCTGACAGTGGACATCATGAAGATACACTCAGCCCCCTGAAATCTGACCCCTTGCCTGATTTGAATAGCTTCTCTTCAATAAAAGGGGGTTAGCGCGTGCTCTCTCTCTCTTCCTGCAGACCCTTAAGGTCAGAGGAGCCGTCACAGTGACCCCAAAGGAAAAGGTATTTGTGTCTCTTGTGTGGTTATTTCATGCAGCCCAATTAGCCCAGTTTACCTGGAGTGAACCCTGAGACTTTTAGTCACGAGAACAGAAACCCGGCAGTGCAGGGTCACTGTTCTAGTACCTAAGTCTTTGATTCATTTTGAGTTGATTTTTGTGCAGGGTGAGAGATAGAGGTTTAGTTTCGTTTTGCTACATATAGATTTCCAATTTTGCCAGCACTATTTGTTGAATAGGCTATCTTTTCTCCAGTGAATGTTTTTGGCACCCTTGTCTAGTTTAGATAACCATATTTATGTGAGTTTGTCTCTGTATCCTCTATTCTGTACCTTGGTCTATAAGTCTATTTTGGTGCCAATGCCATGATTTTTTGTTACAATAGCTCTGTAGTATAGTTTAACATCTGGTATTTTGATGCCTCCTGCTTTACTTTTCTTGCTAAAGATTGCTTTATCTATTCTGGGTCTCTTATTTTTCCAAATAAATTTCATGATTGCTTTTCCTGTTTGTATGAAGAATGTCATTGGAAGGTTAATAGGAATTGCATTAAATCTGTATTATGCTTTTGGTAGTATGGCCATTTTGACAATATTAATTCTGCCTACCCAGAAGTATGGGAGATCTTTCCACCTTATTCAATTTCTTTCTTTAGTGTTCTGTAGTTTTTATTGTACAGGGCTTTCACCTCTTTTGTTAAATTGATTCCCAGGTACTTTTTTTTTTTGAGGCTATTGTGAATGAGGTAGTTTTCCTAATTTCTCTTTCAGTGGATTCATCACTGATGTATAGAAATATATTTGATTAATGGGTGTTGATTTTATATCCTGCTACTTTGCTGACATCATTTATTAGTTCTAGAACTTTTCTGGTGGAATGTTTTGGATCTTCTAGATTCAGAACCATGTTATCAGCTAATAGTGATAGTTTTTCTTCTTTACCTATTTGTGTCCCTTTAATTTAGTTCTTTTGTTTAATTGCTCTGGAAAAACACTTTTTATTTACATTTCTTGTGCTTTCTCCTTTGATATGGGAGATATTTATAAGTGTGCAGTTTAATTTTGAAGTAGTTGAGACATGGGGGAGGGAGTTCTATATATCTTAAAATGATTGATTTCTAATGTAATAAATCATGCAGGAAATAGTCTGTATAATTTCACATTTTTAAAATTTCTCCAATCTCATTTTATGACTGAATATATTCTAACTTTATTAATGTTCTACTTGTCATTATTATGTATAGTTCTCTAAATAACAAGCAGGAAAAAATGGTTGATAATGTTGTTAAGCCTTCTATATTATTACTCCTTCCAGCAAAGTGAAGGGGCTTAAAATCTCCAAGTATGATTGTGGGTTTGTCTTTCTAGTTTTATTAATTTTTACTTCATGTATTTTCAAATTTTGTTATCAGGTACATACACATTTAGAATTATTATACTTTCTTGAAGAAGTTACCCTATTATGATTATGAAATGTTTCCCTTTATCTCTGAAAATACTTTTCTTGAAATTTATTTTATATTATAACTCTACTTCAGATTTCTCATGCTTATTTTCCCCTTCTTTTGCTTTTACCTATTGATTTGTATTGATATTTAAAGTGTGACATAGGTTTAGATCATATAGTTATTGTTTGCTTTTTATGCATGTTGAACATTTATACCTTTTAATTACAAAGTCTAGTTCATTTAAATTAATTATTGATATTGTTGGAAAAAGCGGAATACCTGACATGAATGAAAACCAGGTAAATGCTAGGTTTGATGATATAATATTTTGGAAACCAGGTTGGATAGTTCTAATATCAGGCTCAGAGAGAAGATTGTTGGAATCCTTTTGTTTCAATTGTTCCTTCTCTCATTTATCATATGGTGCACAGCAACAGATTAATTTTATTATTTGTTAGCACTTTTTATTTTGCAAATAACAATTATATATATGTATATATACATACATATATGTGTGTGTGTGTGTGTGTGTGTGTGTGTGTGTGTATATATATATATATATATATATATATATATAGAGAGAGAGAGAGAGAGAGAGAGAGAGAGAGAGAAAACACCATAGGCAATCTCTTGGTATCTCATATGGCTTTGATGTGAAGTTCTCTAACAACAAATAATGCTAGGCATTTTTTAATATGCTTATTTGCTATTTGATTATCCTCTTCAGTGAAATACCCATTTATGTGTTTTATTAATTTTTAATTGTAATATTTGCTGATTGTTCAGTTTTCCAGTCTTTGTATATTTTGTAAATATGTGTATTGCAGATATTTTTTCAAGTCCATGAATTGCTCCTTTATAAATTATTTGTTGACTAAAATTTTTTTTAAATGACTTTGAAGTATATTTTAAGAAATGGTAGAATTTGTCAAGCATATGCTTTATTTTGGGCACTAACTAGCAATCTGTAAATTTGATTAATTTTTCATATCTGATTAGAACTTCTACTTCAAGTTCCATGCTTATACCCCTTCTATAGCTTTCTCTGTCTTTCCAAGACAAAATTTAGAAATTGTTTTTTTCTTTGTTATTTTTTCTTTTTATTTATTTATTTATTTTTATTGATTGTTCAAAACATTACAGAGCTCATGATGTATCATCTTTCATACATTTGACTCAATTGGGTTTTGAACTCCCATTTTTACCCCAAATACAAATTGCAGAATCACATTGGTTACACACTCACATTTTTACATAATGGCATATTAATGACTGTTGTATTCTGCTACCATTCCTATCCCCTACTATCCCCCCTCCCCTTCCCTCCCCTCCCATCTTCCCTCTCTACCTCCTCTGCTGTTGTTCAATTCTCTCCCCTTTTTTCCCTCCCCCTTGCCCCTCACAACCTCTTATAATTTTGTGTTATTTTTTCTTTTAAATTTTTATTTGTTTCAATTAGTTATACATGACAGTAGAATGCATTTATGCACTTTGATATATCATACATAGATGGGATATATTTTATCTCTTTTTTTGTGAATGTACATGTTGCAGAGTCAATTTGGTCATGCAGTCACATATACACATACAGTAATAATGTCTGTTTCATTCTACTATCTTTCCTATCCCCTCATTCCCTCCATATCTTAAAAGTATAAACAAAATAAACAACTTTTTTCCTCCAAATTTTACATATGAAGACCAAATAATTTTTAAAGAATAGAGTTGGAAATGACATTTTCCAGATACAAAACCTGTATGTGTTAATCTATAGAGCATACACAAATAGGGTATGTCCAGAATTCAGATAAATAAAAACAGAAGTTGTCCAGGATTCGAATAAATGAAAAATGATGAAAACATGGACCAATAGATAGAAATGAAGAATCAAAAGAATGATAACTGCTCAGGAAACACAAGACACTATGTTTGAACTGGGTGGCAAAAATGATCAAATCCATGAATAATTGTCATGATTGTTTTGTTTCATTTCTTCTGCTAATCTATATATTGTTATTGGTCATGTAATTTATCTTTGACCTTCAGAACCTAGCAGTACTTAGAATACTAAGGTGTTCAAAAAATGTGAGTTGATTTGAATTGTTCTTCTTTTAATATTCAAAAACATGAATTAAGCAACTAGTTCAATGCAACAGTCAGTTCTGACCTGGATGTTTTCAATAATAAATCAAGCAGCATGATAGTGTATTAGTTATCCACTGCTACATTAAGAATTGCACTAAAACTTTGTGGCTTATAAAACAAACATTTTTTATCTTGAAGTTTTGTTTGTTTGTTTTAGTTCAAGTATATCAGTGTCGCTTAGCTGGGTCCTCTGATTTCAGGTCTTTAACAAGCCTGCGAAGTGTCAGGGGATCTGTAGCCATCTCAGTGACTGATAGGAAGATAATTCACTTTCATGCTCACTCATGTAGATGTTGGCAGGCTTTAGGTCCTCTCTGGCTCTTATCCAAAGACATCAATTGTGCCATGTGCTCCTATCCATAGGATAATTCACTGGAAAGCATCTGGCTTCCCTTAGAGAGAGTGAGGGAGAGATAAAGAAAATGCAAGGGGGATGAAGTCACAATCTTTTTTAACCTAATATTGCAAGTGGCATTCCATAACTTTTGCCACATTTGAGTCATTAAAAATGAGTCATTATGCCAAACCAATGTTCAAAGGAACTGTTTGTGCTCACAATAGCCCATGTCACTAATATTTTACCAAAGACACTAGCAAATATATACACAGACAAATTCATAGAGAGATTATGTGTTATAGCTAGATGACGGGGAAGCTCTTACCCCAGGAGATTTAGCATAATATTGTATTTGTATTTTTTGCCCCATCTTTTCTTAGGGACAAGGAGGAGGAAGAAAGTAGATATGTGGCAATTCTATTCTTTGTCAATTAACAACTGTCTTCTGTAGAATGATAATTTCTTGTAGGCATTGTCTCAATGTCTAGGGTTCCAGTGGTACTTCTGAGGTCCAGTAGGGAGCAAGAAAGGTATATTAGGCCCATGCCTTATACAACTAGGTACCACCCAAACCAGTTCTATCATAGTTCTTATTCTGAGTTCTAACTTAATTGAATAAAAGTTCTCAAATCTGTTAGAAATGTTTGAAAAACTGGGATCCTAGAACAATGATTTTGACTACAGCAGTAAAACACAGCACAGTGATTAGGCATGTGGGCCCTAGAGCAAGCCTGCCAAGGTTTGTTTGTATCCAGATTTGCTAGCCAGGCGAAGGGATTTAGAAGTCTGGGATTGAGTCCCATCCACACTTATATGTTGGCTTTTCTGTTTCTGAAGCCAAAAGTACTTGGATGGATTGATACTGTGCTTCTTTTTACTGTCATTCCTAGCATCTATATGACAGACCTGCATATACCTGAGCATTATTTAATATATCCAATGGAATGGTTAAATACATTTACCACTATTATGCCTATTCTTTTCTATCTTGATAATAGGTCTCTCACTAAACGATATAAGATCATCATTTTAATAAACTCCTTCTCTATAAAGAAAATAATCTGGAACTGATTTCTATACCTGTCGACACAGTTTATTATAATCAGTTTAAATATTTTTACAACTGGTGGATATACTAATTTGATTTCGTCACTTCTTCTAAAACTTTTGCAGACCAAAATTTTTAATTTTATTTTTAAATAAAGAGACTGTAGGCTACAATTGATTACCTACATCTATTAAACTAAAATGAATTAAGGTAGTATCTTGCAGTACATCAAGTAGTAAGTTTTCCGACTTTAATTAATAAGGAAGCTCAAAAAAGAGAGTAGTAAATATTTCATACATGTATTTGTGAAAGTAGTAACCCCTGAATCTGAGATTTCATTGTTCATGGTGTCTTTTTTGTTTTTAAACTCCAGCTGTTGGAAATTCATTAATCATTGATTTGATTTTTAAGAGGATTCTTATTACTAAGCCTCATCTCAGATGCAAAGTCTTTGTTCCTTCTGCTGTTCTATTAGTTGACTCCATCTCACCTCTAGAGTATAATTTTGAATTTGATTTTTTGAGTGGAGGCAAATCGCTTTTGTTTTCAAATGCTTTGGCAGAAGAGCTTCTTTTGCGAAAATAGAGGAACAGGTGACTTGGGTTGGGGAAGAAAAGTCTTGAGAAAACTAGCGGTTGGGTGTTATGTGAATTCCTCTGCTATTGTGATATTCAGGCTGTGTGCAGTGTGGAGGGAATGTCAGTGGGAGGGAGAATAACTTGTACTACAATTTTTGTGTCTTAACAATTGCAATATAGTGAAAAATATGGGGACTGTAGCAATCTATCTAAATAAGTCTCATAAGAAAAAAATTGTGGCTTTTGAAATGCATAGAACATTATGTGTTCATAACAGTAAACACTGAAAGCCTGTATTCTCAGCCAGGGATTTTAAAATAAGACCTTCATATAAGGAAATGATGGCAAGGGGAGTATATATCTAAGGAAGCAAATAGCACAGCAAGATGATGTTTAACTGGAAGGCTCATAAAAAATTTTGCCCTTCTTAAAAATATCTCTCCTGTGGACTATCATGACAGGCATTCCTTGTTTTTTTCTTCCTCCTTAGATAATTCTTCTCTCTTCTTGTTTGGCTCCCTTTCTTTCCCCTTGTAAACTATAATTATTTTATAATATGTTCTTTACTTTAATGTAATCTTGTTATTTCCTGGTTTCAGTTATTGTCTCTGACACCTTGTCCTGGTTCTACTTCTCCTCACTCTCTCACTCTTTATCAATCAGCTTTTTTAAAAGTATTTTTTAAGTTATAGTTGGACATAATATCATTATTTTATTTATTTATTTTTATGTAGTGCTGAGGATTGAACCCAGCACTTCGAACATGCTAGACAAGTGCTCCACTGAGCCACAACCCAGCCCCTATCCATCAGCTTTTATCCTTATATCATCATCACTTCCAGAGATGTGATGCTGAATTTAATAAGTGGAGAGTGTTGGATACATTCATTCACACACACACACACACACACACAATTGGTCTGTAAACTTTATTTATGCACTTAGGAATATGAAGCTTCTCTTTAGCTTCTTTGATAATAGAATTTATCTAATCATTTTTGGAGTAATTTTAAAGACAAAATTAATTTTAACATGAGATAATTAAAAAGAGATCCTATAAGAAAGCCTCATCTCTGTGACAGCCTGAAGAAAGTATTTTTCAATAAGTTTTTATACTTAACTGCTCAATTAGAGATACTTCAGATAAAAAAATTATAAAAATATTTAGCTGATGTCATAAGTGAAAAACTCTGTACCTGCAAGACAGCAAGTTCTTACCAAATATTTGTAATGAATGTCAAGGATTGACATCATTTTCTATTTTTAAAGATGTACATATTTTTTATATTTAATGTTATATATAAGTATTGTACATAATGTGTAAATGTTATATATATTTAATGTAGAAAAGTCAAAAGAATGGCTTAGCAACTCTGAAGCAAATAGAAAATTCTACCATATAAATGTTTCTAAGTAATATAATATGACTTCAATACAAATAGTTAAGCAATGATTGTAGCTTTAATTGACACAGAATTTTGTCCATTCATTTGAAAATTTCAGAATTTTATTCAAGTACTAATTGAGTGATTGTTTCCAATAGAAACAGCTTGTGGTGTTGGATAAGAGCACAGTGAAATGCCAGAATGAATTGGAAAAAATAGTTATTACAAGTGATTAATTGGACAGACAGAACTGTAGGTGATGTTTTCTTACTTTGTAAATTCAAGAAGTACAAAGTGTTATTGCTGTGCTAATCTCTCCTTATAGCCTTTCTCTTTTATGATCATCACTTGTCTCCTTATCTCTCCATATCTCTTATCTTCCAACGTTCTCCCACAATGCTCCTACCATCTTAATACTTCTAAAATCTATTATCAGTCTATAGGTCACTACTACTAACTCAGCTCATTTTATTATTATCTCTACATGAGAGTGGCTGTAAATTCTCTCCCTATGCTAATAGGAGTCCAGAGATTTGGGCATGCATGTTTACAATGTCCCATTCATCAGACACTCACTTATCTCAACAGGTAGCCTAATGCCTAGGTGTCTGAACCATGACTAAGTGTCCCTCTCACAGGAAAATTGTTCATATTGCCAGATCCCAATGTGGCTCTTTTTTGAACTATGTCCAGTTAATTTTAACCAAGATAGCCATTTTCTGACTGAGAAAGAAATTAGATTAAATTCTTCAGTCAGATTAAACATAAAGGAGGCAACGTAACCAAACACATGAAATAACAGAAGTAGTTTATTGCTTACAGAACCCAGAGGGAAGAGAGCACTATATTTCATAGGACACATGGGAAGCTAGGAACTGTCTGGAACATACATGTTGACTGAGAGGGACATGGAAACCTGTGGGAAAAATCATTATTGGGGATCACAGTGTTACCCAAGCTAGCTTCTTAAGGGAAGTTCTTACTGATAGGTTTGAGAAAGTGGCACTAGTTGTGGAGTCTATGACTGAGAGGTGATCACTGCTACCTGTCTTCTGCTCAGTTCATGTGAAGTGTAGGCATCCAAGGGACAAGTCAAGTAGGGTATACCAAGCTGTTCTGTAGGGAGGGGGTCATCAGGGAGTAAATGTATATGAAAGGCATCTGAATCTACCTCATTGAGGAATAGGAGAAATTCAGAGAATTAGAAACTGTCAACCCTATTGTGGTAAGATAAAGTCCAACTTTTATTCTAAATGGATCACAAAGCAACATAAAATTATAAAAATTCACCATAGATCAAAGAGCATCCATAGGGATGGGTGATTAGGAAGACTTGATGTTGTTTTCCAGGGAAATTTCACCAGAGTAGTGAGTTCCTAGGAAGATTGCAGTAGAAGAAAGTGAGAGAAACTGTGGACATAAGTGCAGACAATTCTTAAAAAGAAGATGGTGAAGTTTCAGAAAGAAGGCAATAATTCTGAGGGATATGGATTGAGAACTGATTATTGTTAGAACTTGAAATAACTGGAAAAATACCAAATAAAAACCAACTTCCATATTAATATCATTGGAATCATTGTGAAGTAATGAGATATAGGCTTTAGAGAACAGTGTTTTGTTTTGTTTTTTAAGCTTTGCTAAGACATATTTTCCATTAAATGAAAATGAGTTTTGTTACAGTAGAGTCTTATTGTTCTACTCTCACTGTATCTCAATAATAAAGGTTAGTACAGGATTACAGAAGAGAAAATTGTGACTATGAATCTTAAGGAAAACAAGCATGGTACAAGCATGAATTTGAAGATTCCAAATAAGTAATAGGAAGTGAAATATTACTTAAGTAAAGAAAAATTTCATTTTGAAGTGTAGATGTTTTATGAAAGTCTACTAGGTACAAGACACTATATTTGATTTTGGCAATTTCAATTGAGATTGTCATTTTATTTTGTCTAGATTTTACCTCATTCCACCTTCTCTACCATGGGACATTTAGTTCTTCTGTATGTGGTCATTCTTTTCTCTTTCATTCCTGCACAATGGCTTTTATAAGATAAAAGATAAAGGAGGAATATAAATAAGACAAAGTCAAATTGAGTCAAAGTCATACTGTAGGAAAAATATGCAGCAAGAACAATGAAGGTCTTTGCTTTTATAGTCATTATGTTCAGAACCTCTGGAATTTTGAATAGTAAGATCTGTTTTAGTTAGAAGGATTAAATTCCAGTGTCTCCCAGGTAGAAACCTTTTATTTGGAGTTAAAATTTCTTATACTTTGAAACAACTTAGAACACTAAAAAAATAAATTTCATATAATAATGATAATTATGCTGTAAAGATAATATGTTTAGACATTCAAGGAAAGAGGAGATTCCTAGAATGAAATATTTTCAGAAAGTTTTCCTGAAGAACATGGGAACTGAGCTTGGCCTAGAGACTAGGTATAAAACTTGCAGAAAAAGAGGAGGCAAGACTCTGGGAAGAGGGAGTAGAATGTGCAAATGTGTTACAACCTGGAAATTGAAGGAAAATCACTCAGGTATTTTCTGGAGTCAAATGATAAATAAAATATTATCTGTAAAGGAAAATTTGTGCCATGATTGACATACTTTAAATAAAGGGCCCCCATCCATTTCCTATGCTCATAAAACAATGTGATGGGTGGCACTTTGTGGTACTTGTTCCTCTGTTGGTAAAAAGGTATTGTTACTAGCCCACACTTGAAAACTGTCTTTTAAATAATTTATATATACATATATACATACATAATATGTATATATAAATATGTGTGTTGGTTATCCATATATAAGCATAATATAGTTCATATCTTTGAATTGTTAATAATATTAAGGTATTCTTTCTTTGGGGCTGGGGATGTGGCTCAAACGGTAGCGCGTTCACCTGGCATGTGTGCAGCCCGGGTTCAATCCTCAGCACCACATAAAAACAAAGATGTTGTGTCCGCCAAAAACTGAAAAATAAATGTTAAAATTCTCTCTCTCTCTCTTTTTTTAAAAAGAGGTATTCTTTCTGTGATAAAATGTGCTTCTAGTTTATGATTTTAATAGTACTTTTGTTGTTTATTGAGAAATAAATTAAGACCACATATTCTCTCAAAAGTTTTGAAACAACAGAATATAAACCCTACAAAAAAGCTTAATTAAACAATGTATTTCAAACTCAACTCACAGTTCCTGGCGTGGAGCAAGCACTTATGAATTGCTGAAGGTTAATTTGAAATTTGTTCAATAAATGTTTACCAAATTGAATTAAAGTTTATATCACATATCCCTTATGCCTGGTAGTAAATATATATCTGCCAAATTTTCACTTTATTTTAAATATAGTTTATTTCAAAGGTTATTTGATACTTATCATATACTTACTACACCAGTGAATAAACGAATTCTGTCTGTGACTTCATGGGCTTCATATAGTAAAAAGAGTGTGAACTTCTTTTACCAACATGTTTTTGATTCTGGAGTAAGGGTAGCATTGGTAATATGATTTAATAGATATTTCTTTAAATCTGTTTATATGAGAACATCGCCTTAGCCCATATAACAGGTATATTTTTACATCAAATACAATATATTTCCATGAAGAGTTTTGGGAAACAGCTGGGCATGGTGGTGCATACCTGTAATCCCAGCTGCTGGGGAGGCTGAGATGGGAGGATCATGAGTTCAAATACAGTCTCAGTAATGGCAAGGTGCTAAGCAACTCAGTGAGACCCTGTCTCTAAATAAAATACAAAATAGGGCTGCGGATGTGACTCAGTGGTCAAGTGCCCTTGAGTTCAATCCCCTGTACCAAAAAAAAAAAAAAAAAAGAAAGAAAGAAAGAAAGAAAAAAGAAGTAAAGAAGTTCTGGGAGAACTCTTAATGACTCCCCATAGTGACTCCAAACTCACAGAAATTAATAAGCATATTCTACTCATATGAATAAAATCATATAATTCCAATCTACTTTGCTCTTAATGGTTAAATATTTCCTTGAATTTTAAAAACAATTTTTTTTATAAAAAGCCTACAGTTCAATAATGACGCTGTGTGGTTTCATTAAAACTTACATTTGACAGTTTCTCAGAAGGCCAAAACTTCGTAATTAATGGATGTTCAGCCCAAAAGTTGACCTTCTGAGTCACTGCATTAGTGCAAACTTAGGAGGGAAAAATTTTTACTTTTGACTATTTATTGAAGCTTCAGAGTTGTTATATTTTAGAATGAAAGTAAGTTATGGAACCATGCCTAAGAAATTGGCTTTATATGTTAACATTTGAGGGTCCTTTTTACAATGAAAATTCATGCTGTCTATTTTATGCTATATTTAAAATAAGAGAAATTGTAAAAAGCTTTCTCTTCCTTGATCCTTAGTATCCTCCTTTCAAGGTTTCTGAGATTGAACTCCTGGGCATAGGAAGCCTTAGATTCTAAACTTGTTATAAATGGCTCTGGCAGTCATTTTCAAGCTGAATCTATAGAACCTCTACAGACAGATGGCTTTCTCCTATCTGGGATTGAGTTGGTTCTTACTTACAGGTTCTTTTACTTAAAGGTTAGCATTAATGAGAGCATATTCACAGTCTTATGAAAATAAATTTTGAAGTCAAACAGATGTGGATTTGAATTCTAGTTCTCCCTTTTACTAGCTCTTTGACCTCAAATATGTTAACTAGCCTCCCTGAAGCTCAGTTTCTTCACCTTTAAATTGGGAGAAGAACATCTATCTTTACGTGTTTTGATATGAAAGAGAGTACACTCTAATACCATTGATGAATTAAGTTCAATGACAGACACATACTATTGCCTCCATAAATGTTTATTATTATGTTGTCATTACTTAGCAATATCTGGATATAAGCAAAATCACTATTCTGAGAATGTATAGAAGCCTGTACACCTGTTTATCTGTTTAGACTCGCCAACAATTTCAGATGTTCCATGAGAATTCCTTGTTCTTTTTATAAAATAGCAGTATTAGTTCAAACATGCACAATAAATTTTATTTAATAGAAAATAAATAAGTGACTAAATAAAGGAGCTATTTAAAACTGCAGAGTACTCAAACAAAATGAGAGGCAAGAAACTGAAGAGTCACTTTTCTGGTGACACTGACTTTCCCTGTGACCTTGAGAAAATTCCTAATGCCTTTGATTTTCATTGTCTACCTCTTTAAAATACAAGTCCACAATATGTAATATATATGGCCACACTCTGAAGGGATATGATTCATACAAATAAGGAAATTTGACTTAGGATATTTGCTTAGAGGAACAGAAGAGGTGATAAGACATGTTACTTGAGCTTAGGTCCCCTCTCTGTTTTTTCTTCTAACAGACTCTTGAAAATTTTATCAAATGTATATCATTTTACCAACTGAAGAAGAGTACATCAGGAAAGTCTTATAGAAAATGAACACATCTGAAGGAAGCAATCCAATCTGTTGTCCAGAAAAGAAGACTAAGATATAGGTCTTTGAGAGAAGAAACCTAAAAACTGACAAATTTGTTTTGAAGGATACCCTAAAGTATGCCACATAGGCATATTGAATAATTTTTGTTTGAGAAATAGAATGAGATGAGTCTCTGATCTCCTCCTATTTGCCTAAGAGTAGGACATAAATTTGTAAAGTTATCTCTCCTCCCATCTCCAGCAGGATGAACAGAAGTAAATCTCACACCAGAGAAAACTGCAGACCCTTTAAACCCAGAGAAAGCTTAGGTCCCAGCTCCTAAGCTACATAACCAATATGACAAAACCTGACTCTTACATTCTACTAGTTTTCCTATATATTTACCTTCCTTCAATTTACTACCCCTATTAGCTCAGGATTATTTTCCTTTATCTTACTTTTCTGCAAAATTTACTGCACTTTTGTTAAGATGCTATATAAACTACCACTTTGAGTTTCTCATTACTGATTGCTCTTATCTGTGTTGATAATGTACTTGTTAATAAACTTCTATTTGTTTTTTCTTGTTAATCTGTGTTTTGTCAGTTTAATATATAGGGCCACAGTCAATGAACCTGATAGGTAAAGAAAGAATATTTTTTTCCTCCTCTATAATTGCTAATTCATGGCTTTCCATGAAGACAGTTGGCCAAGGGTTCCTGGTGGTATTTTTCACTGACTTGTTCTTTCTTTCATTTATTCAACAAATGTTTCTTGATTACCATTTCTAAGACAAAATGTTAGAGTAAGATAAAGATCTAACATATAGTTTGTCTTTCAAGAATCTGCTCTTTAGTAGGAATAATAAGATATGTATATCAGTGAAAAATGTTCTAAATGACATGAATTAAAGTTATACGTGAATTACAAGGAAGAAAGCTTTCATTTCAACCAAACAGATGTCAATGAAAGGAAGGAAATCTTGGAGGAGATGGCATTTTGACATTTTAGCCAGGATTTAAACATCTGTAGATTGGGCAGAAGGGAATTTCTGCCTGACAAAATAATGTGAGCAGCACCTCAAGGAGTAGGAAATAAGTGACAGTTGACTATACATTTGACTACAAAATTGTGTTTATGAAAGAGTGTAATGGGTGATATACTAAGAAAGAACACCATCAGATTGAGTGGAACTTACGTGTCAAATGAAATGGCTTAGGCTTTATTTTCTCGGTAGAAGCAAGGCATTGAAAGTTTGGTGGAAGGGAGATGGAAGAAAAGGTTGTATTTCAGGATGAGAGGCCTAATTAACAGTTATGCACATGGTTTGTGAACTAAATTTTGAGTAATAGATCCCCCAAAGAGGTCCCTAATCAAGATCTCTTTCTTGTCCAGGCTGCTGATGTGTTATTGCAACATGGTGCTAATGTCAATGTTCAAGATGCAGTTTTTTTCACTCCATTGCACATTGCAGCATACTACGGGCATGAACAGGTAAGTCTGGCTGCAAAATTTTCAAAGACGGGTTCTGTTCCAATGTACCAAATTTTGTTCAAATGTCCTATCACTGAAGACAGGCTATTTAAGATATTTGCTGAATGTTTTTTTTTTTTTGCCATAGTCTCATGAGCCCCATTCTTGAAGAGCCTATAGATCCATATGAACGTTACAGCTGCCATATTATTCATTTTTACTGACAGTCTTAGTCACAGAGGAGGTGGTAGGGTGCTTTGGTAAGTGTGCAGCCACAGGAATCAGTCAGTCTGAATCAAAAAGTGCCTACCTTGCCTTATGACCCATTCATTGGTTATGTAACCCCTCTGATCTTCATTTCTACATCTATGAAATGGGAAAAAAGATATTAATAGTAACTACTTTACAAGGATGGTGTTATAATGAGATCTATATTTCTTATCAAATGCTCAATATATATCACTGTGATGATATAATGACAATAGCAACATAACAAATCATAAAAGCTCTTCCTGCATGCAGTTCTCTGAACAAAGATGTCTGACAAAAACTTTATTTCCCCTTTACTACTGTCACAGGAGGTTGTAAGTTGAAAAAAAATATCTCCTGAAATATGCTCGAATCCTAATTTCTATGAATTTTACCTTAAAAGGAGTTTTGCGGACGTGACCTAGTTAAGGATTTTGAGATAGGGAGATTATTTTGGATTATCCACTAGGCCTAATGATTTTCAAGGGTTCATGTAAGAGAGGAAAGAGAATCAAAGTTAAGTAGTAGGAGAGATGTGACAATAGAATAAGAGGGTGAAGTGATGCACGAAAAGGGCTGCAATCTAAGAAATTCAGGCAGCTTCTAGAAGCTAAGAAAACAAGGAAGAGGAAGCCTCCAGGGACAAAGACGAATCATCATCATCATCATCATCAACATCATTTTCTAATTTGATCACAATCTGAAATCAGTTGTTATTTTCCATGTTCTTACTAATGATATAAATGAGGTTCAGTCAGGTCAGATTACATGCCAGAGTCATACAGATAATAAATAGAAAAGGTGAAATATGTACTCAGATCCATCTGATCCCAAAGTCCAGGTTTGTTTTGTTTTGATAGAGCACACCTTGTTATTCCTCTCCAATCAGTGACAAATGTCATAAAATCTAGGCAATTTGCCTAAATTGGAAAGTCAGAATTCAAGACAATGTGCTCTAATCTAAAATCCACCATGAAAGACAGAATTTATATATACTGCTTTCAAGCATTACCCTTTAGCTGTTTTCTCAAGAAACTGAAAAGAATCAAATAAAACAAATATAAACATAATTGAATAACCAAATATAACTGTTGGCCACTTTCACTCTCCCTTGTTTTCTCTCTCCTGACTCACTTACTTATGAAGAATTACACCCTTTTAACTTCCTGAAGGACATGCCACAGTACTGCCTAAAGACCCAAAGTTGAAAGCTAAATTTTCTTATGTCCCTGGCTGTCCTATTTATTATACCTTTATTTCTCTGCATGCTGACATATACTTGGACCCTTTTGGTCATATGAAAACTGACCTGTAGCTGGGGGGGGGGGAACAGGTAATGCTCATTTCATTGATGTGCTGTTCAGAGTACACTGGAGTGAACTGGAGAGCCAGGCACTGAAAATGGGTTTGAAAATGTAGGATCCAGAAACCCAGGTGATGGAAATATTCCATATTTTTCTGGCTTCAGGCACAGACAGAATATTTACAATGCATACTGCTTGTAGAGTCATCTTCTTTGGTGATTAACCTCATAAACCAGCAGAAAGATAAAGAGCCTCGATGCATATTGGGTAGAGAGCTAAATTTGTTTACTTTCCCTGAAAATATAGTCACAGTCTTATAAAATTATGCTAAAATGTGGATGGCCCTTTTATGATAAGGGACTCACTTTCTCTATGTATGAAGGCAACACATAAGTAATTTATGGAGGCTGTTGTCATTTGCTAAAATATGCTGACAAGGAGAATGGTACATTCAATATATAAATGCGCCTAATGTGCCATGTTCCCTGCCATTTGTTTATTTGCTTATTTTTAAGTGGACGAATAGATGTTTTGTACCAAGAACAATATTTCCTAGGTATATAATAATAGTGCTTAATAGACAATCGATTTCAGAGATAGTTTAAATCTGTCCATTATAAAGTCACATAATCAGAATTTACAGAGTCTGCATAAATGGAAATATTTGCTTACCAGTACAAAGTTCTTGAAGACTAAACTTCTGCTGTTCTAATGTCTCCTGAATTAAGTCTCTGTCTGCCCATTACCTAACAAAAGGATAAGATTCACATATTACCTTGATAGTACCACTTTTCCTAATAGTTATTAGAGTGCTAGGTATTTTTCTGAGTGCTTTACATTTAAAAACTTATTTAATTTTCACAGCAACTTTATGAGGGAGAACTGTTTTCATTCCCCACTCTAGCAATGAAGAAACTGAAGTATTAAAAGTTTAAATAATTTGTTCATGGTGACATAGGTAATAAATAGAAGCCTAATTCCAAAATTCTTGCTCTTACCTACTACACTCAGTAGAAAATAATTTCCCCATATCCCATCCAGCTAATATTTTGCCTAGAATTTCTACCAAATGTCTCATATTTTTGAGAAATTTCTACCAAAGACATATATTGACTGCTGAATAGGAAAAGCCAAAAATAGTTCTAGAGCTCGAATTCACTTTTGTTTTGATACTTTTGTGATCAGGATAATTGAGGGGAATTTTCCTATTATTTTTAATGACACACACATACATCCCAACTTATATTTTAGGATCACTAAAGTGACTTTTGAAATTCTCTGGGAGGCAATGTCAGGTTTAAGGAAATTAATTATTTGGTGAATTCCTACGTATATATGTAAGTGATTCAAAGGATCCTCATAAATTATCTAAAACAACCCCAGGAAGATGAAGTTATCATGTCATCTTTCTCTGTCCCTTTGGATATAGAGTAACAGCCAGTTGGGGAAGATGCCCGGATTACTGTTGCTGTTTCTCCTTTACTTGTACACATCCAGATCCAGGACTCCAACAGCATGATGGCCAGCAGTGGCCTATGCCTGGAACCATCATGAAAATCAAGACTCAAGTAAAGTTCTGGCTAAAAAAGAATTTGAAAAACCTTGTTCAGGAAGATGATGGGTGATTTTAGAAAGCACTACTATGTACTATGAAGATCTACATTATGGAACTGTCAAAAGTCCATGCTAAAGAAAGGAAATGGCAAAAGTAGGCTTTCAAAGCCAAAATTTAACTTTTTCAAAGTTTCTTTACATCTTATCTGGTCCTCACAATAACTTTGAAACAGGGATGATAAACAGTATTGTCTCAATTCACTGAAAATTTTTAAAATAACACAGAACATATATTATCTGTCAGTCATTGTCCTAGGCACATTAAGCATATTATCTCATTTGATCCTCACAATGACCCCTGAGTTAAGTTATATTATCATTTCCTTTTTATCTACGAAGACATTTAAGCTGAAATTAATTTATTTTCTCAAGGTTACCCAGCTAATATAAATAAGATTCTAATTCTAGGTCTCTCTTCCTCTGAACATTAACTCTTTAGTTTATTATATTGCCAATCAACATTAAAAATTCATTATGTATAATAGGGTCAGTTGCCGCAGTCTGGCTGGGCACAAAATCACGAGCCACTCAAGTAGGAACAAACTTTATTTTTGAAACTGCCGCCAATCCCCCGTACGCCCCCGGAAAGATTGCCGATCCACACACACGGCGTACTCCCAGAACCCCAGAAGAAGTTCCTCCCCCGGAATTTCCTCCTACTGTACTTCCCCAACCAATGGGAACTTTCCCGTTGCAGGCCAAGGTGAACAGCAGGAGTCCAATATCCATATGAATGTAAATCTTTTTTTTTTTTAAAGAGAGAGTGAGAGAGGAGAGAGAGAGAGAGAGAATTTTTTTTTGATATTTATTTTTTAGTTCTCGGCGGACACGACATCCTTGTTGGTATGTGGTGCTGAGGATCGAACCCGGGCCGCACGCATGCCAGGTGAGCACGCTATTGCTTGAGCCACATCCCCAGCCCCAAATCTTAACATAATCATATCATCTCAATGACTAGCTGGCATCACCTTTCAACCAAAAATGCCATGCATCATATTACTTGGCTGTGGCTCTTAGCATCTCCCCGCTTCTGTTTAATTAAGCAACAAGCAATGTGGCTAGGGACCATGCCTGTTAGGTTTGTCCAATTCAACATATGGTTCTTACCTGTCATCAGAAAACTGACCTCTAGGCCTCAGCCTCCTGTCTTAGGTTGATACCGCTGTAATTGGATCATACCCATCACTGACTACCGGTCCAGCATATAGCCATACTTGTGGATAGGCCTATGCACCAGTGTGTGGGTAGGTTCTTTGCCTCACCTCTGTTGGCCCCCAAAATTAGACCATCACTAGTAGAAGGGAGGAGGATACAGAAATGCCAGGACACAAGGCAATTGACGGCTCTTTAGGAAAAATTGCAACACTGGTGACACATCAGCAAAGATACGCCAGCACTACCATAATTCGCTGCATCAACAGATAGAGCACAATGCATACAAGGGTTACATAGTCCAGGCAAGTTTGTAAGCAGTTCAAAGTGGAGGAATCTATCAATATGTCCATTTCCTCCCAAAATAAATAGACTCAGTGATTGGGCATTACTTGTTGAGTTATTATTCATTGATGCATCAGTTTATACAGTTTGTTGTGATAACTATACAGTTTGTTGTGATAACTATCGAAGAAACTGTAGTTTGGTTTCATCTTATCTTCACCGGCACTGGGATGAAGATAGAAATTCTGACAATGATGATAAAAAAAATTATGTAACATTCCAACAGGTACTAAGAAAACAATTTTTTGAACAATTTACATTATCCTGAACAGAATTATTAAATATAATGAAAAGGAAAGATGAAAGTAAACAAACAGATCTGTTAACCTGCCTATTTGTACACATATTAAAACAATCCACAACAGCTGTTTACCCAATTTAAATTAAACCATTAAAATAATGTGAATAATAAAAAAATTTGGATCCATTTATTCATGAGCACTCCTCATATATGATATATGGACATACGCACATACAGACATACAACACAAAACAGAAGTGTGCACACTTAACATACAACACATAAGACAATAGTAAAGGCCTTGTAGCTTTACCTAGGTGAAATCTCCATTGCAATGTTTAAAAACTCCACAGTCAAAAAATAAAACTGATCAGAAAAACATTAACCTAGGTCTGTATGAGCTCAAAAATAAAATAGAACTTTATGATGTGGGAAAAAGCAATAATAAAATAGATATTGAAAAAAGCATCCTGGTTAATCACTGTCTCAGATGTAAGAGTAGCCAAGCTGGAGTTCTGGATATCAGCTGTTATGGATTTGAGTCAAATCATCTTCTTTTTGGTCTGTAGAAATTGTTTTGGTTAATCTCTCTGGAATCCAAATCGGTTGCTGTTCTCCCTGTGGAAAAACACAAACAGAGCCCTGACTCCAGACATCACTGGGTCAGGACCTTTCCATTGTGAGGCAAAGAACCTCACCCCCCACCGGCACCAAGGCCAAATTTGGGAGCCAACAGAGGTGAGGCAAAGAACCTCAACCCCCCTCTGGTGCATAGGCCTATCCACAAGTATGGCTATATTCTGGACTGGTAGTCAGTGATGGGTATGATCCAATTACAGTGGTATCAACCTAAGACAGGAGGCTGACGCCTAGAGGTCAGTTTTCTGATGAAGGGTAAGAACCATATGTTGAATTGGACAAACCTAACAGGCATGGTCCCTAGCCACATTGCTTGTTGCTTAATTAAACAGAAGCGGGGAGATGCTAAGAGCCACAGCCAAGTAATATGATGCATGGCATTTTTGGTTGAAAGGTGATGCCAGCTAGTCATTGAGATGATATGATTATGTTAAGATTTGCATTCATATGGATATTGGACTCCTGCTATTCACCTTGGCCTGCTACAGGACTCCTGGAGAGTTCCCATTGGTTGGGGAAGTGCAGTAGGAGGGAATTCCGGGGGAGGAACTTCCTCTGGGGTTCTGGGAGAACGCTGCGTATGTGGATCGGCAATCTTCCCGGGGGGGGGGGGGTGTATGGGGCATTGGTGGCAGTTTCAAAAATAAAGTTTGTTCCTACTTGAGTGCCTCGTGATTTTGTGCCCAGCCAGACTGCAGCAGTCAGCAGCATGCACCATTGGTTGCTTAGGCAAAACTATCATCCCGACTATTACTGCTTCATGGCACACATTTTTCCTTGCTTACAGACTCGTGTAATTCCAGTATTCAGCCTTCTCCTAGAGATTGTGTTTAGAGAAGGTGTCCCTGTTCCTCAGCCAATGTGTGTTAGATTTTAATTAGCCAGGCCACTCACAATAAATCTTAATCCTTCTCAAACTTTTGGTCTAGAAAGTTGTAAATTACCTACTATAAGCCAAGGAGATATGGAAAAAAGGTTTTTGAGAAGTTTTTAGGTAGAAATTTTTAGATTTGACAAAAGTAAATCTCATATTTCAAAAGCTAGAGGAGTCTTTTGCTTTACTCTGTGGACTTTGGTTTATAACACATGGAGCTGCTGAAGTTCTCTTGAAACCATGAGGATGGTAGTGTGAAGGTATTGAGCATGGAAGAACAGATAGAAAAAACTTGAATTCTGACAATGTTCTTAAGGTTTTGTATTAATCAACCCTGCAGTTGTTCTGGTTTAGGACTAACTGTTAACTAATCTAATAATAAATTCCTTGTTGTTCAGTCTAATTGAGTTAGTATTTTCTATTATTTTCTGGTGACAATAATCTAAGAGAAAGCTTTATAGAAGTGTTCTTTAATGGTTGAAAGCTTCCCTTTATTATTTGACTCTTTGCATTAATCTCAAGTTAATGATTCCTTTAGGTAACCCGCCTTCTTTTGAAATTTGGTGCTGATGTAAATGTAAGTGGTGAAGTAGGAGATAGACCTCTACACCTAGCATCTGCAAAGGGATTCTTTAATATTGCAAAACTTCTGATGGAAGACGGAAGCAAAGCAGATGGTAAGATAATATATTTAGGAGAAATTACTGTATTTTACTTTATATATACTACTTTACTTGTACTTCTCTTACTAGAGAATAAACTTGAAAATAACTAATCCTCCAGTCATGTGATAATTTGTTCCACAAATGATAATTTATGTTTAGAAATATTCTTATTAAACCTACAAGAGAATTCTTCTCTACATGTTTCAGCTCAGTTCTCAACATATTAGGTGGCTTGATAAAGTAAGACATTTTCCTAGGCAAAATTGTTGTTTTTCCTGCTGTTTTCTTAAAGTGACATATAATTTACATATATAAAATTTTTAAATTTTTAGTATAAATACTGAGAAATATTTACTCATGTATACATGTATGCAAAAACCACCCAGATCAAGACACAGAATATTTTTTCCCTCAGATATATTCACTTATTATTTTATCTCAGTAAATAGCCTTAACCACAAAAGATCCTCAATATATGGGCATCTATTGCCATAGATCAGTTTTGTCTGTTTTTAAAATTCATATAATTTGTGACAGGTTTCTTCTGCTCACAACTTAATTTCAATAGTTATTCATAATATTGCATAAGTCATACTTTACTTTTTATATTGCTAAAATTAACTTGTTTGGATATGCTACAATTGTTAATATTTCTGATATTTTGCTCTTATGAATAAAACTACCAACAACATTCTGATCCAAGGTAAAGAAGTCAAAGGAGACACAGAGACAAGATACAGAGGCAAAATAGCTGCTTGTCCAAGCTGCTGGCTTTATTTATATCAATAGGTTACATTAGGTCACTGGCATCAGTAGTACATTATTGTTCATTATATCATTAGGCAGGTTACAGAGTTTGCAACATATGCAGCTTACTCCTCAGTTATATTCTAAGTTTCTATGTGCAGTGTTAGGAGGTTTGTATAGGTTTCAAGAAAGTCCATTGTTTAAAGTTACTGTTATGTAGACAGTTTCAGGAGCAGTGGAACTTGGTGAAACATTGTGGGTGTCTAACAAGAGCTCCTATTTTTCCAGGAGCTGAGTGTCTGAGATCAAGGTTGAGGCCGATAAGACCCTAGCACAGAGCCTCCTCATGAAGGACATTACTATAGCAGCTAGGCATCCTGCACAAAGTCCCAGAAACTTTCCCAGGGACTCTGCATGTCACAGCCATGAGTCATCAGAGGCTCCAATCTCAGACACTGCTCTCCCATACTCTGCCACCTCTCTCCATAACCAGAGAAAACTCACTGTCCTGTACATTTCCACAGTCAGAACATCCAAGTGCTTTTGTGAACATATATGCATTTATTTTTCTTTAGTACATTTATTGAAATAGAATTGCTTTACCAAGAAGTATGCATATGTTTACATTTTTAGGAAGTTCCCAGACAGTTTTCCAAAATGTTTGTACTACTTTTTAATCTTACAGTAATATATCAGAGTTCCAATAGTTCCCCATTGCCTCTCCAATATTTAATATTATATTAGTATAATTTTATTGGAGATAGAATTTGAATATAATCAATTTGGAAAAAAAGGCTTTAGAATATATGGAAGGACTTCAGATTCAATTACTAGAATAGAACCTCTCTTGCCTTTTTATTTTCAAAATTATAAAAATGAATTTTGGAAAGTTGATTAAAAGTAGAGTTATTGAAAAAAAAATTTCCTCACGAACTTTATTTTTTGACACAAATTCACTGAGAGTTACATTTTGCCATTAAATTCTCTCAGGCATATCCAACATTCTTCCATTGACCCCCTAGAGACCTAATTAGAAGCCCAGCTGTAAGAGCTGCTGGCCTTTGCAACAGGAATGATACACATTTCCGAAAGGACATGGTTGTCAAACCTGTAGAACTGCCAGTTCCTTGGTCCAAAATTCAGACTGATATTCAGCTAATAAAGCTAATCGATGATTTTTATCTACTCAAAAAGAAAACAGAAAAGCTCCTATAGACAACAGAAGCAAGAGGCTAGGGCAGTTTCCAGTTTCCATGGCAGAAACAGGCATCACTATTTTGTAAAATACTAGAAGCATAGTTTGCATTGTTTTCTATAAGCTACTTGCAGTAACAAAGGCATCTATACTATAGATAATGTGTTGTCAAAACACTAGGAACACTGTTACTTGGAGTTTATTTAAGCTGTCTCTTTCATTGTGATAGTTTAGAATAGGCAGAGGTACACCTCTGTGAACCACTGAACACATAATTATGTTTTTGAAACTGCCTTGCTCTTCTAAGGGGTCAAAAACTGCATCACTTTTTCCTTTTATTACCAATGCCAACTTCAGCTTTTTATTCTTCTGCACAACTCCAAAGCTCAGTAGTGTCAAAATGAGTGTCATTTGTCATCGGCGTGTCTCCAGGATCAAAGGACTATTCTGCTTAAAAGGCATTGAAATGTATAACACACCCATACTCCCCTTACATACCAGCATCATCCAATATAATTTTTAACATCTTCTTTCAGTCTCACACAAGTATTACATGCCTCCTACTCAATCATTTTTTTAAAAAATCAAGAGACAGCATGAATCAAACTTTCAAATATTTTTATTTCCTCTTGATACACATTTGATATTTAAGCCCCTTTTGCACTTCAACCAATTGCAAAAATAAATAAATAAATAAACCATAAGGTCTACTATGCTGATGGACACTGTACAATACCTATTACCAGTTAGTTCACTTATTCCAAAATGTAGCTAAGCCTCAAGATGATTTACTTTAAATATAGACTTTACCTATGGTAAATGGATGTAAAAGGAAAATTAAATGAATGACCCCAAAAGAAGAACAATTTGAAATCTGGTATTTACAGTATGTTTCCATGGTAACAGAATGTCACAAATAAGAATAAATTCAGGTTACAAAATTGGCCAAAATGTAATGCTGAAAGCAGACTCTTCATTTTAATGTGTTCAAAGGCTGACCTATTCAGTCAGGTATGTTTTAAGTCTCTGGTCTGCTTCTTTTTCTCTGAGGGCAATGAAAAAAGAAAATATAATACCTCCTAAATGAGGTTGAAAAGGTCAAAATATTACTGGACTTCTTTAAAAAAACTGCAATACAGTCTTCAAAACTTATCATTTTAACATGGTTGAAGATAGAATATTTTAAATTTGGAATTTATTAATTTTTGTCATCTCAGTATTAAATGCTATAGTTATTTTAATAAAAATAGTCCTTCAACGTAAATCCAGTTTTACAGAAATTCACACACAAAAAAAAATTCCTACAATATATTCAGTAAAAAGAGTGTTTTATTTAAAAAAATATATCTTTGGGGAGATATTATACAAATATATTATTAAATATTTATTCAAAACACATATTTTAAGATATTCTGTGATTTTCAGCTATTAAGGGGTTAATGTAAAATTTTTATTTTATCTTTAAGATCAATAATCAATTATTGATTATTTTATCCCACCCACCCATTCAAACATTTTTTTCTTTTAAAAGATATTACTGAGCACTTATTCTCTTCAAAGTAGAGGACAGGCACTAAATATTTTCCTTATGACAATTTACATATTTTCTTTGCTTGAAAGTCTCCTTTACCTAAGCTTCTCAATAATACATTAAGTTAGAGTAAATATAATATCATTCAGAGGTTCAATTTTCTTGAGGGTTACATATAATAACATATACATATTTAGTCCTTGCAAACTTGTCCATTAAAAAATCTAAGTCAATAACAATGACTAAAGCACAAATAACAGGTACATTCATATAAACCCTGTGTTTGATCCTCTATTTCCTCTGATTTGTCCCTTCAGTTGGTATTTACTTCTTTGATGGGGAGAATGTTAGGTCCACTGCATGTAATTTACCAAGTAGAAAACTTACTTTAAGTCTTAATGATTCAATAGGAGAAAAAGTATTTTGGGTGGAGCTGAGATGACCAAAGGCAAATTATGGACTAATAGAATATTGCACTATATTCTTCTACCTTGTAATTTTCTGTCTGGACCTCAAGAACTCTTAAATGCCTTTCCAGAGGTCCTGGACTCCAAATTGTTCTCATGCATTGACTCATGCCATTGACTTTCTCTGTGTTCAAAAAGAATGTGAACAAATGAAAGTATCACAAAAAGGAAGACAATTAAAAGAATGAGAAACATTCTTCTGTAGGAGATGTGTCTTTCTGAGCTATTTATTAATTTTAAAAGATTCAAAAATTTATTTTTCTATAACAACCTTAGGAGAAGATCAGGGACTTTGTTGTATATTTTCCTTTGGCTTAAGATCATACAGGATAGGATAATAAGAAAGATTATCAACAAAGTATGCAACTAAAGAAGGCCTAAATAATTGTGCATTTATTGTTATATGATGATTATACCAATCATAGCCGAAAATTAGATGTAAAATTTTAAAAGTTACTGTTATCTTCCTTGCTTTACCTTCTTATTTTCATTATTTAAAAAGAAATTCATGCCTTCAATTCTTTTGATTCTACAAAGTAAACAAAGAAATCATATAATAAAATAAATAGCTATAAAGTACTTAGTGCAACTGTTTTAATGTTAAAGTATTGAGTTAAAGTCAGACCCAGAATTTGGTAGTTTAGTTTTAGTTTTTATTATTTCAATCCTGTAATTACTGACTATTCATTTAAACTATATTTGAGTGTGTGGACTCTGCATTTATAAGTTTATTGGTCTTAGAATGTAGGAAAAATTTAAGAGGAAAATTAGGAAACAAAATAACTTATTGAATATCTGTCTACCATGTAATAGGTATAATATTAGATGCTTTCTAACCACATGTTCCTTTAATCCTTTAAGCATCCTGCAACCATGGTGTATTATTTCATCATTACTAATAAAACATCAGTACCTCTAACACCTAGGACAGTGACTGGCTTTATGTGATCATTCAAAACTTATTGAGGGAAGAGAGTATCAATCAAGTTTTCTCAAGCATTGGAAGCTAACTCTAATTTAAGCATATTAGGAAAATATTTAAAATGTCAAGCAGCACACAGACTCTTCTCCAGAAAAGGGTAGGTAGGCAGGTTTATAATACAGTGAGGAGCAACTTCCAATGTCACACTACAAAACAAAATCAGTCCTATGAAAACTCATCACCAGCTGTGCTGCACACACATCAACCTTATGCTTGGAAAACCAGCAATGCAAGACACTGAATCTGTAGCTGGAATTGCTATCACTGGAAATTTAATAGAACTATTGCCACCACTACT
This sequence comes from Ictidomys tridecemlineatus, assembly GCF_052094955.1. Classification (NCBI taxonomy): domain Eukaryota; kingdom Metazoa; phylum Chordata; class Mammalia; order Rodentia; family Sciuridae; genus Ictidomys; species Ictidomys tridecemlineatus. Next base: position 58,752,303 of record NC_135487.1, read on the forward strand.
ACATTGCCAGTATAGATTAGGCCCTGTTTAATGTGTCATCAGCTCCACTGTCTCCAAAGAGCTTGATATGGTATGTTGATTGGAAGAGACTATAAATAATTGTCCAAACTAGCACACTGTTGAGAATGAAAGGGTCATGTTAAGAATTATCCCAGGACAACAACTCCCTATTTTGTCCCCCTTTCCTAATCTTGGCCCTAAATACAAAATAATCTTGGAAAACACATTTTAAGATTCTATGTTGGAACACTATCTTAGCCTGTACTTGCAGTATAGGGCATTTCCCAAATACAAAAAGCTGTCATGAAGCTGGTTGGGCAAAGCCAAGAGCAAATTCCCACTACTGAGTGAACAAATGAATTTTAAGTAACTTGTCTATGTTAACATGTTTAATTAGGTCTGTGTCCTCTAAAGTGTGGGTATATATACACATACACACACACTCTCACACACACACATATATACACACACTATATATATATATATATATATATATATATTTCCATGTGTATATTTATATATTTTTCCCACGATAACATGCCCTGTATATTGAAGTATAGAGACTCTCAGACTCTCAACTGAGGATATACATCAGGACCTCCTAAACAATATTGTAAACAAACAAATTGCCAGGTTCTACCAATAATCTGCTGAACCAAAAATACCTGGGTTTAGTTCTTTGGCTAGAATCTGTAATTTCTGACATCCTATATAGGAAAAACAAAATCAATTCAAAAGGATATATGTGTGGAAATAAGGCCACAAGTATCTTTTGGATGCTTATTAGTTTCCTGAACATTCTATTGTGCAAGGTATATTTGATTAGATGCATTCCACAGAATTTATGGGAGCTAGGAGAAAGTCTATTTAATGTGATAATAGGCAATTGAATAGAATTACAACTTTTTAAATTGGTTGCACTTAATTTCCTCTATTATTATCATTAATTGGCAATTTCCAGGAGTCTCTCAGGCACTTACGAAATGTCCACAGCCTAGTATATATGATGGCTGTGATATATACAGTGGATTCCAGATAATGTATCTATTGCTTTCTTGCTGGTGACAGTGAATGCTCAGGATAATGAAGACCATGTCCCACTCCATTTCTGTTCTCGATTCGGACACCATGATATAGTGAAGTACCTGCTCCAAAGTGATTTGGAAGTTCAGCCTCATGTTGTTAATATCTATGGAGACACCCCTTTGCACCTGTGAGTATTAGATAGAATTCCATAGGTCCTATGAGACATGTATTTACTTATCAAAATATTTTCTTCAAATCTAGGGCATGCTACAATGGCAAATTTGAAGTTGTTAAGGAAATCATTCAAATAACGGGAACAGAAAGTCTGACTAAGGAAAACATCTTCAGTGAAACAGCTTTTCACAGGTAAAAGTATATTTATGTGCAATAGCCACTAAACTTAGCTGACACCTGACAGCACCTGAAGTTGTGTACATAAAGCAAGAACAAATAGTGGCAGATGTTGCAATCAGAAAGTGATAGCACAGGTAAGGCAGAGGATGAGAAGCCCAAGCTAGATGAACAGAAGAAAAGGTGGAGGCAGATGCTGCCATCAGCATAACAGATGGGGTTGCAGCCAGATGCTGTGTTCCTGGATGCTGCCACAAAGAGAGGAACTAATGTTGCCAAGGCAACAGGCATATCAACATCTGTAAGCATATTGCTTCTATTCCTTTCTCTGTGGAATGCTGCCAAAAGGGGCTGTGCCCATAATCCTCCTCCAACAAGAATCTCATTACCCGAATTCATCAGCATCAAATGTGACACTTTTTTTCTTTGCTACTTAAACCTTATGTGCAAATATGTCTACCTATCGAAGACATCCATATGTCAGTCTGTAAAAGCCTAGTCAGGATGACTACTGAGATACCTAAGGTGGTATTAGTTATTTTCTAGGAATCCATGAGAGTTCTGTAGTATACTCGAGGAAAGCACAGTAAAGGATCAGCTCTGTTTGGAAATGTTGTAAAAGAACAACAACAAAAAAAGTTTTGGTTAGCTTTTTCATCACTGTGACCAAAGACTCAAGAGAACAATATAGAGGAGAAGGAAATAATTATTTTGGCTCATGGTTTCAGAGTTTCAGTCCATAGTCAGCCAACTCCATAGTTCTAGGCCAGAGGTGAGGCAGATATGGCAGAGTGGTGCAGCAGAGGAAAGTAGCTGAGGGTATGAAAACCAGGAAGGAGAGGGAGAGACAGACGGACAGACAGAGCACTCTGCTCACCAGGGACAAAATATAAACCCCAAATGACTGCCCCAGTGGCCTACTTCTTCCTTCACACCCTACCTACCTACTTTTATAATGCAGTTAGTTAATCCATTCAAGTGGATTAATGTGCTGATTAGGTTAATTTTATCATAAACCACCTCCAAAATTTTTTTGCATTCTCTCACAGGTGAACTTTTGAGGGAGATCTCTTATGTAAACAATAACAAAGAAGGAGGAAAATAAATTGCTAATAATTCAGAGCCAAAGAAGCTCCCTAAAACAAAAGTGTAAGATTTATAAAATTTATAGTCTTCATTTTTCAAGTTTGCAATTTTGCTATAAAAATAATAATAGTAATTTGAATGTAATAAATCTTGAATATAAGGTCATTTAACTACATATTACATATTTCTTAGATAATTTGCAACCTCTCAATAGGTACCTGGGACTAAGTTGTTCTTTTCATAATGTTTGTATTGCACTGATAAATAATATAAATAAGGAGACTCTTGTTCATACTAAACTAAAATTAAATTTAGGCTTCTACATCAAACTTCAACCTATTAAATTGCACATGGAATTAAATGGTTTTTTTTAATCAATCAGAGAGATTGGCCAAAAGGGAAGTTAAGAAAACTACTATTTATGGAGAAGTGACTATATGACTGATGATTTATATCTATTATTTTATTTAATCTTCCTAACCCATTTTATAAAGGGAGAGAATATTGAAACTCAAGGAAACTAAATAACTTGACAAAGGTTCTTATGGCTAGAAAATAATGTAGTAAATGTCTAACTTAAAATGACTAACTTAAAATCCTGTGCTTTTTGCATATCTTCATGTTCTAGTACCAGAATGTTTTGTTTGTTTTCTATACACTTGGTAACAGAACAGATGCAAAAACTCTTCAGATCATACCTTCAGTCAAAATGGATCAGTGGGATCTGTCCCTGAAGGGGAAAATTGGCAGAACTGATATGTACGCATCACTGGTATCCTCTTTCCATGTTAGGTCATGCCTGTTATGGCTGACACCTCAGGCTAGTTTTCAAATCATTTTGCTACCCCATGTACATGAATTGGAACCAACTGCAATCAGAGGGTGACTGTCACCTCCAGGAGGTTGTCTATATGAGATTTGTGAAGTGAGTTAAAAGTATGAACCCAACTGTTTTATTTTGTGTAAGCCTGTGGTGACTAGGAATAACAGATTAATATTTTTATTCTTTTTATTGTAAGCACAGACTTATAAAAGGAACTCCTTTTACATGAGAAATGTACTATGAATACGAATTTTTCTTTTTACAAATCAGTGCTTTGCACATATGAATCACTTATATATTTGTTATTGTTTTTATTTTATTTTTGTAGTTATAGATGAACACAATAACTTTAGTTTACTTATTTATTTTTATGTGGTGCTGATGATCGAACCCAATGCTTCACATGTGATAGGCAAGCATTCTATCTGAGCTGTTATTATTTTTATATGTGTACTTATTCAAAAATATATGTATATGCATACATATATACATACATACACTGTGTGTACATGTGTGCATAAGTGTGTGTGTATTTATAAATATTTAATAACACACACACACACACACACACACATACACGTTATAGTTTGGATCTAGAATGCCCTCCAAAGGCTCATGTATTGTAAACTTGATTCCTGGTCCGTGGTGCTATTGGGAGATGGTGGAAGGAAAATGTAGGTGTTGGAGCCTGTTTAGAGGAAGAAGGTCACTGGGGGCATTTCCTTAAAGGATATATCTGTCCCTGGTTCCTTCCTATTTTTTCCACTTTTTCCCTTCATCGTGGTCTCCATTTGGTGAGAAACTCTGTTTTGCCAAATTGTTCTCTCTATAATGTTCTTTCTTACCATAGGCCCATAGTGGTGGGATCAAGTGTCTATGGACTGAAACAGTGAGACAAAATAAATCTTTCATCTTTTAAATTGTTTATATAAAAATATAAACAACAGAAAATTGATACTGAGAAGTGGGTCATTGCTTTGACTATACCTGACAATATGTTTGGAGTTGGTTACTGGGAGAAGTTTAGAAATGTTTGGGGAAGAAAGCTTAGAACATTGTAAGGAGAAATTAATAGACAATTCTGACGTGAGCTAAGAACACCAGAATGCTAGGAGGAATGTGGATAGTAAGGGTAGTGATGAGGTTTTAGATGAGAAAGAGGATTCAACTGGGAATGGAACTAGAGGACATGTGTTTTACATTCTGGGAACAAACTTGTCAACATTTTGTTCATGCCTTGAGAACATGTGTGAAGCTGAACTTAAGTAATGGAATAGTTTATCTGGCAGAGGATTTTTCAAGGCAACACAGCATAAAGGTAGAGGCATGGGTATGTATAACTGCTTTACACAAGATTTTCAGCAATATTTGGGAGCAAAAATCAGAGAAAAAGGACTTTAAAATTTGTAGTTTGGCAAAAAAAGAAGCATACATAAAAATGGAGCCAAGGAAGGTGTTCTTGCTAAAAAGATTAGCACTACTAAAAAGAAGTCAAGTACTTTGTACCAGTATGATAAGAAAGGTAGATTGAGAACTTCTCAGGAATTGATGCCACCCACCCACTGCAGACTGAAGGGTGTAAAAATATAAACTACTTTCAAAGACTTTGCTTTGAGAATGTATAACTAGGCCGCCCCTCTCATACTGGGACACCTACAAAGTTATTTCCCCAGGATTCTTTTTATTGTGCTTAGTCATTTAGGCACCTGCTGCAGCTATGGCATAGGTGGCAGACCTTGGTGTCATCTGAATGATGCTGGTTTGGCAGGTATGCAAAATGCAAGACTTGTGGAGTCACTCAGATTTCAAAAGGGAGTCTGGGAAGCCAGGCAGTGTGTGAAAGTTCAGAATCCCTGTGTTAGTCCCTGGTAGAGCAATATATGAAGCTTTGAGAGTGAAGAAAAAGCTGCAATAGAAGCCCCAGGAAATTAGAGATGTCAGGAATATGGAATGTCTGCTGAGCAAAGATATAGACAACAAGCAGAGGCAGCTCAAGAGAGTGACAATGTCTGTTGCAGATGGTAAGGCAGATGCCTAAGACCTTTGGAATTCACATCCTACCATCACATACCCTATATGCAGGATGTGGATCTATAGGATACAATACTTGCCTTGCTGGGCTGTATTGTCACTATGGTCTGATTCTTCCTTGGTAATCCATCCCTTCTGTTTAGAATGGGAGTGTTTACCCAGTGTCATCATATGTTAAAGTACATAATTTGATTTCTTATTTTTATATGGATTACAGCTAGAATTTGCCTTAAAATTTAGATAATACTCTGAGCAATGCTGTAACTGCTAAGACTATGGGGCCTCTTGCATATGGATTGAGTGCATTTCGCATTATGAGAGGATATGAGCTTTGGGGGATAGAGATAGAATGTTAGAGTTTGGATCTGGAATGTCCTCCAGAGGCTCTTGTGTTGAAGGCCTAGATCCTTCAACATGGAGGTGCTATTTGGAGGTGGTGGAAATTTTAGGAGGTAGGGAATAGTTTGAGGAAGTAGATAAACTGGAGTGTGTCCTTGAAGAGTTTATCTTGTCTCCATTTACTTCCTTTCTCTCTCTTTCTCTTTCTTTACCCCCTGGCTAATTTAAGGTGAGCAACTCTGCTCTCCCACTTGCTCCCCACCATAATGTTCTGCCCCTGCAGGCCCACAGCAATGGGACCACATGAATATGGACTGAAACCTCTGAAACTGTGATCCAAACTAAATCTTTCATCTTTAGAGTTATTTTCTCAGGAGTTTTATCACAGTAATGGAAAGTTACTAACATAATACATATGTATGCATATATGCAAACATATATATACACATATATGCATATATTCATAATTTATCATTTCCTACAAGTAGTTACTTTGAAAATAAACAATAAAGAACTTCAGACAATTACTATTATTATGTAGTGTTATGGGTAATATTTACAATGAAAATTGTTAATGGGATGATATATTGCACTGAGATGGTTGCTTTCTATTTATTAAATTATCCAAAAAGAGTTATTAAAGATCTGCCTTATGTTGATGCTAGAAGGGACATTAAAATGACAGGATATCTTTCAGCCTTAAAGGAGCCATGAGCTTTTGTAAAAAAAAAAGGTGTGTCTATTACCATAATGCAATGTGACAAGTGCCATAAGACTGAATGATAAAGGAGCAGAAGAGACAGCAATGATTCTGCCTTTGTTCATGTGAAGATTTTGCAGAAGGACAAGTGCCATAAGACTGAATGACAAAGGAGCAGAAGAGATAGCAATGATTATGTCTTTGTTCATGAGAAGATTTTGCAGAGGAAGCAATAGTTTAGAAGATGTATGAAAGATAAGTGGTATTTATTAAACAAATATGGCTTGGTCAACACCATCTCAGGAAGAGGAAATAGTTATATCTATGTTATGAACTACCTTTTTTTCTAGAACCAAGTCCCTGTACACTTCCATTAGCCATGATTAGATGGGGCTCTGCTTCATATTAGTTTCCTCCAGTCACCTATGACATACCTCATAGCTGTCCAGGCTTTGGAAGTAGAATCTTGCTAGTGAACACAAAAAGCAGATGCATGAGGGAAATTCTAGGAAAAGAAAGTTTGTGAGAATTACTAGTCAATGAAAAAAAGCTAATAGTCATTATTAGGCATAATTTATTTATATTACACAAAATATTTTTTCTATCAGCTTTTTCAGTAAACAGTAGAAATTAGAATTTCAATTAAATAGTTCAACAAATCTAGTTGTAAATTTTATCTATAAAAATCATATCTCCTTTAGGTCCTTAAATATGTTAATTTTTTCTCCCAACAAAAAGAGCAGATCATGGACATCCTTTCCAGCTTGTAATGTGATTCCATAAGCTTTAATTCACTTGGAATTTCAGCAACAATGTGGTAAATAGAAGAGGTATTATCTATCATCATGTAGAACAGGTGTGAAAACTATAAAATTCAAGAAGTCTAAGGATTTGTCCTGGGTACTCTGGCTAGTATATGGACGATTTCTGGACTTTGAGTACACAACCAAGGCTCCCATAGTAAAATGACAGCTATCAGATCTTAACTTCTGGTCAAGGAATTCTTCCGACATTTGACAGTTTTCCTAGGGAATAATTTCAAAATATGACCTGATTTGATAACAGCTCTCAGGACTCTCCTGAATTCCATATTTCATTGTCATGCAGAATAATTTTTAGGTTAAAGTTGAACTAATAACACAGGAAATACTTGATTCAAAAGTTCTATAAATTTTGCACAACTTCTTTACTTCACTGCAGATTTGAAAATCTTCAAGATTTTATCACTGTATGTTCTTATTTTTACTTACCATTGTCATACAATGCTTACTTATTTTTTAGTATCTCTCCTCTTACCTTCCTTCCTCCCTTCTTTGTCTCTTTGGCACTTTTATTTACACATCAGCATCTAGATTTTCCTGGGTTAATCAAGGCTGTATTTGTTTCCTATGGCTGCCATAACAAAATACCACACAGGTCAGATAGGTTAAACCACAGAAATGTATTGTCTCATGGTTCAAGAGGCTACAAGTATGAGATTAAGATGTCAGCAAGATTGGCTTCCTCTGGAGCTCCCACCTCTTTTCTTGACTTATAGCTACTTTCACACTGTGATTTCACATATTCATCCCTCAGATTGTCATTATCTGTTATAATCTCCTTGTCTTATTAAGACATCAGTTTCATTGGATCTGTACCTACACTCGTGACCTCATTTTAACATATTAACTCTTTAAATATAGTATCCCTAAATGAAGTCAAAATCTGGAGTTAAGGGAATTAGAGCTTCAACCTGTACATTGGGAGGGACCATCACTCAGCCCATAGAAAGGTCTTCTATTTTCCTTATTTTGTACTTTTGCAGTGCTTGTACATATGGAAAGAGCATTGATCTAGTTAAATTTCTTCTTGATCAGAATGTGGTAAATATCAATCACCAAGGAAGAGATGGTCACACAGGTATGACTGGGGTGAGAACATCCCTTGTTTGAGGTGCTTATCAATGGTCTAGAACAGTGGTGTGCCAAGGGGGAATGGGCCCTGACTGTGGTCAACCCCAGTGAGGATGGATATTGTATCAACTGACACCATTTAGCATTGATGGTAAATAGTAATAATAAAAGAAACATATTAAATTTTGGTTAGCCTGATGGTTGTGTTATCTATAGTCAGTGTACTCTCTTCTGGTCTTTACCAGAGACTGACCATGCTACCCTGCTTTGTTTGGGTAGTGAAAATAATTCTTGAGAATCTTCATTATTTTTCTTCTATAAAGATGCTAACATTCATTCTTGATAATATTGTAGATGTACAAATATTAAAAAATAATTCTGAGCAAAATACAGTCTATATAGACTGACTAGTATAGAATATTTCTTTTGCTTATTGTATGTTTCCTCCATAATAAAATTAATTCATTATCAGGTATATCAACCATTGCTTTCTGTCTCTGAAAACAATGTTGTTATGTGGTGACAACTGCCTTTTGAAAATCAAAATGTAGTTTTCTTCCTTTCTCCTTTCATCCTTTTATTCTTTTCTATTACAGGATTACACTCTGCTTGCTACCACGGTCACATTCGCCTGGTTCAGTTCTTACTGGATAATGGAGCTGATATGAATCTAGTAGCTAGTGATCCCAGCAGGTCTAGTGGTGAAAAAGATGAGCAGACATGTTTGATGTGGGCTTATGAAAAGGGTATATTTTTAATCATTGCATCTCTATAGTGACACATTGAACTGTGTGCATAGATTATGTCAATGCATCAATAATTCCTTTGCTTGCAAGACATGTACATGCTCGTTTCTTCTGTAGATTGTATTTGAGTCTCTGGAGATTTGGATCAGAGACCAATAGACCATCATTAGAGAAACCAACTCCTGCACTGCAGATAAGCTGAAGGCATTCTCAGTATTGATACACTGAAAAAGAGAATGAGCTACTGCATTTCTAGGTGCTAACTTGTGGTAGGAAATGATAGAAGAGTGGAATTAGAGCTGATCTTTATCTCTCTTTTAGGGGAATTTTGATGTGGATTCAAATTTTAAAACACAAACAAATATAAAGAAAAACAGGAGTATGTCAGAGTAAACCCTGTTGATAGTGCCTGTGCTAGAAAAATGTAAGGGAGCCACGATTTGTATTTAGGTATTAACTTATTTGAACTCAAAGCAGTGAGAACTTGGGATCTGGTGTGAGAACACCTGGGTTTATATCAAGTCATATTTTGTGACCTTGTGTAAATTATTTAATCTTTCTAGGATCATTTTTTCATTGCAAAATGTGGGTAACAACTCCAACTTCACAAGATTGTAAATATTAAATGTGATAATATGCACAAATTGCTTAGACCAGTGGCTGCACAAAATAAGCACCTAATAGTATTTTAGTAGTGATATAAGTGGTAGATTTTGTAGTAGGTCAGAAATAAAGATGATTGATAACACATTCTTTATTTCAAGGGAAAGGTAACTAGAGACATTCAGAAGTGAAACACCATCTTTGTTATTGATATTTAAGACATATTATACAACATAAGTGAGCTCTGCATATGCACATAAGCTCCTAAGGTGTTTAGATTCCTCAGGTGAGATGAGACAGTATTACTATAATTGAAATTATGTAGTTATGACTGAATACTGTATAATTAAGATTTTTATGAAACGTTTTACTTATTATTTTAACTTTGATGACTACATTTTTAGGATGCTTAAAGTATGAAAAGAAATATATTTCTTTGTTTTAATGATATAAACATATAAGGCTATAAGATTTCTTAGCCTATTAAGATGAACCTATCTGAATCTCATCTGGTTAAAGTAAGATATGAAAATCCATTTTGGTCAATGGAAATGGAGAGTTATTTTAAGCATGTAAACAAAAGGGAAAACATACAGATCTGAAGGCTGCTAGTGAAAAAATGATATAGGAGTTACTTTAATAAAGACAAAATAATAAACATGGAATCATAAATAATAAGACAGTTATAGATCTTCTATCTTTTTGTTTTTACTTTTTGAGTATTGTATAAATATAAGTATATCCACCTTTGCACATATTGTTCTGCACAACTCAATTAACTTTTACAACCTGAACCTACCCTGAACACAGATGATGAATGTGAACATGACCAGTACCCTAGAAGCCCCACTTACGTTATCTTTCAATCTCTCCCCAAATGAGTGTACACTACCTTCTGACATAGTTTTTCTTCTTTCTGAACTTTATATAATAGAATGCAATGGTAGGTATGTACTATTTTGTGTCTGGCTTCTTTTGGCCAACAATTTATGAGATTAATCCTTATTGCAGGATGTTGTAGACTGTTTATTCTTATTGTTCATAGGATAATGTTTTGTGACTAGATCACAATATACTTATTCATTCTGCTATCCATGGCCGTTTGGATAATTTCCAATTCGGGGCTGTTAAAAATACTGTCCTATGAACATCCATATACATGTATACTGTGAATTTCTTTTGATGGATATATTATTGCATTTTTGTTAGGTACAAAGAATTTCTCCTTTGTGTTAAAAAATAAATCTAGGTAGCTTGATATTTTAAGTATCAGCTGGAAAATCTTAAATATTCTGAAGCCTTAGGAGGCCTAAGTTCTACTTACCCAAAGCATTACATTTATTCAAGTGATTCTCAGACAGCATCTCTTAAGAAATGTGAGTTTCAGAGTAAGACTGTTTACAAAGCATTAGTCTTCCGGAAGGCAGCTCAGAAATTGCTGCTGCAGCTATCTCTTCACAGGGGTTGACTTTGTTTGTTTGTAGTTGATTGAGAGTGATAGTTGAAAACTGGCTTTACTTTTATTTTTTTGTGGAATTCCACACCTTACAAAACAATGAATCATTGTATAAACTCCTAAGATTTCCTGCCAAGCAACGGCAAAAATGCTTTAGAGGACTTGCCCACTGATCTCTGCAACATATGCCATATTTGTCACCTTTATTTGTTCATCTAATGTGCCAGGCATCAGAGTTGGATTCTATTATTACTATGAATTTTAACAAATTGAATGTTAGTACCCAGGAGACATATGGATATTTTACATATGTTCTAGGGCAAAGCAAGTCAAACCAGCAAAATGAAATTACTGCTATTTTCTCTTGCTGGAGAAATGTTGCACTGTTTTCATGTATTCAGAAAGGATTGAAATGGCCTTGTTGATACTGTCAACAGTGCACAGTTTCTGTTTTCATTGATAAAGAAATGCTTCCCTTTCTCCCTTGGAGAGAGAGTTGCCAAATTAACTGATATAGTACACTAAAAACTTTCCTGAACAATTTAGAGATGAAGCTTAGGAAGCAGTAAAACTCTGCATAGAGATCCTTCTTATTAGAATAGAGGTGATATAGGAATGGTTTCATTATGCTTTACCATGTACCATATGCTATCCCAGGAGAGAGAAACTAGAAGGGAGATTCAACAAGCAGTGTTGAGTTGAAAAGGAATATTTTTCTGTATGCTTCAGTAGAATAGCTCATCCTACTCTACACTCTGAAGAGAAAGACAGTGGAGTCTTTTTCAAAAGAATATGTCTTTGGTTCTAAACCAAATTTTTTAACAGACCCAGACTAAATTTTAGCTAACAATTTTTTTGCTATTCTAATATAGTACATTCAGGGATGTCTTGGAGTTCTGGAAAAGTTGTCTACTCTCTTTTGGAATATTTTCAAAACAAGAGTTTACCCACTATGGGTTCCTGTGGAATCAGAAATGAAGAACACTTTCTATTTACATAGCCCTTTTAACCTAAAGAGATCAGAATCAATCTTGGAAATAATTTTCTTGGTGCTCTTGATTCTACTCGGAAGCCTACTGGTTAAGTTTCAGTATTTCTCTGCTCGACTGCTTAAAGTTCCAATTTCACAGTATTTAGAGTGTTTCTCCTCTCCAAGTCATCCCCTACCCCCACCCCCTTCTTTTCTACTATTATTTCTGAAAGTGTAGTGATGGCTGTCTCACTCACTTGGATTTGTTCTGCCCTTACCCAGGGGTACAAAGGACTTGTATGAATCAATTTAAATTGGCTAGAAGAAATAGCCAGCAGCTTGGTTATGTTCAAATCCTCTGCCCTAATCACCAGTATGGAAAACCCATTGAAAAGACCTACACATAATCTTACATCCATTGCATTAAAGATGAAACTGCCGAATTGAAAAGATCTCAGCCAATTAGAATTGAACACATAGCTCAATAGTGTGTCTGGCAGTTAGATTTGAAAAGGCTGCCTTTGACAAAGAAAAGCACTCCTTTATGTCAGGCTGTTTAGGGTCAGAAAATAACCCAAACCAGAAACAGGACTAAAAACTTCTGATTTGCTTCGGTACTGACACCAGTTAAAGTAATTTAGAGAGGCTCCTCTCCCAATATCTAATTATCCAGAATACAATATTTGTATACAGCAGAAGCACTCTAATTCACAATGACAGGGAGCTGGAGTTGGAGAATTAGTGAGTAAGTGAGCAAAAACAATAAAAATCAAGGCTCCTGTACCATGATATATACTCTGTTCATTCCTTTTGACAAGTGTAGTATGGTGTGAATTATTTATAGTAAATGTACTATAGTGTATTCTCTAAAAGTAATGAAATCTTACAGTCATGAGTTTCTACAGGTTTTAGCCAGTAAAAAATAACTGAGAAATTAAGGTTAGGAAGGAACAGAAGAAGAGGTAGGTCCATTAAATTATTTTATAAATTTACAACAATGAATTATAAATTCATAGGCTGCTTCTATATTACATTCTTACCTATTAGAATTTATTTCCTGGTTTAGTGAATAGTTAGTAGTTTAGTGAATATAAACTACTTAGGGGCTGAAGTTTTGCTAAAGTAGATTAGGAGGGAGATAAAGGAAGGGTTAAACAAAAGATTTAGAGAGTATTTCAAAATCCATGAGTTTTTTTTTTGTTTTTTTTTTGTATATTGGTTACCATTCTACATATGTAGTTATTCTCTTTTAAATATAAATGAATAAAATAACACTAAGCACTATTAGAATGAGATTTTCTATTACTATTTGGAGATAAGTTACAAATTTCTTGAAATATATTAACTGCAAGAATCTGCATACTTAGAATGTAGAAAAGAACTTACTTTAAGTAACTATTGCATATGCATATAGATATATATAATTTAATTATCAGTGTATCCCTATGAATGGGCATTATCTTACTACTATAAAGAATTTGGGACTTAGAATTGTTAAGTCACACAGCTGTTAGTAGAGAGCTGGCACCAAAGGTCTATCCTATTGCAGAGTTCAGGCTTTTACCACCACAATATAAAATCAGTCAGATCTGCTGCATTCCATCATTAGTACTCAACGAACTTCAATCAGTTATTTAATTTTTTTCACTCCTCATCCTCAAAATGAGGAAATTTACCAATGCTTTATGGCATTCCAACGAAGGTTAAGGATAAGATATAAATGCTTGGAACTTAACAGATTCTCAATAAAAATGGGGATAGGTGTTATTGTTAAATAAAGGGTGGAGATATAATTGAGTCTGTATAACTCCCAAATCTTACAGGCTTTCCTAATCTACAATATGATTTTATATACAATAAGAAATACTGATATATTAGAATGATGGGTATCCTCAATAAACCCACTGATGAAGCTGTATCTTACAAGTAAACACCACTGGACAATCCTAGCATATAGAAAAGCATGTGATGTATTATTGTATTGATATTTCTTATTTATAACTCAAGTTATACTACTACATCTAAAACCTCCAGACTGAAACAGAATCAAGAAGATTTTGAAAATCAGTATTCAAAATATTATGAAAGTAATTCAAAATGATTATTCTAATATGAAGAGTTGCATGCAAATCTACAAAACAATATTTTAAAACTCCAGCACAAATTCACAAGCTTCTTTACTGCAGCAGGGTTCTTCCTTACAGCTAAGGAAGAATGTCAGAGTTTGTGATCATGTTTTCAGACTGCCACACCATCTGACTGCTAGATTCTTTTACTTATCTAAGGAATATGCACAACTCAGAACTGAACTGAACATCATTTTTGTCCTCATAGATTTGTTTCTCCTACTGTGTGACCCTTATTCATTATATAATCAATAGCATTGCTCTCCACTTTGCCATCTAATTAAAAAATCTAGAATGATGCTTGACTCGTTTTCCTCCTCAACTCCCCACTATACACATCCATTTACATTCAAATAGTTTCCTTTATTTTTACTTTATGAGTATATTTTAGTCTAGCCTTTTTATTTATTTGGTTTTGGTACCAGGGATTGAACTCAGAGGCACTTCACCACTGAGCCACATCCCCCTTTGTATTTTATTTAGAGACAGGGTCTCACTGAATTGCTTATCACCTAACTGTTGCTGAGGCTGGCTTTGAACTCATGATCTTCCGGTCTCAGCCTCTTTATTTTTATTACCGTGGTTTTAATTCGAACCCTTATCCTCTTTCTCTGATAGCCTAATTTTAATAGCCCAATTACCAGTCCTTTTGTCGTTTTCTTTTCTTTTCTTTTTTCCAGCATCTTTTGAATCTATTTTCTAGCTATAGAGTGAGAGATGTATTCAAGATGAACATAAGGTTCTATCATTCCCCAGCTTAAAACCCTTCATTGACATGCTATCACTGATAGGAAAAAGTCCCAGCTTGTTATCATATGTTCTGTGTACTTCCTGACCCACAACCTTCTATCCAATCACTTTTGTCTTCTGGGTACTCCAAGTGTCGCAATCATCATATTTGCTACACCAAAAACCAGCATTCGTTCATGTCCTATCTCACACACACTGCACAATAATCCTGTAAGGCAGCATCTATGAACACGATATCATGTTAGTCCATCTTCCAATGTCTTTTCTCACGCCTCTATACCCTCCCCTTCCCTACACCTGACTCCACGTGACTCTACTCTTTTAATTTCTGATTTCCCCTTAGCCTTCAAGAACTTTTGTAGGTCCTCTTTCAGAAAGTCTTCCCTGACTCCAGTTTAGCAAACCCATTGTTTCTTTACATTTGACTCTATTACCTGTACACCCTTACCTCTCGGTTCTCCATTCCATCCTGAAGAGCTATCTCTCCTACCAAATCGTAAACTTCCTGAGAACAAGCATTTGGCATATAGCTCTTTATTTTCTAATACCTTACGTTCAGTGGATGACTCCTAATAGATGTTCAATACATGCTTGTTGAAATGAAATTGAGAAAGAGGAGGAAGACATTTATGATATAATATTCTATTCCATGTTCCACTGAATGACACCTGGTGAGCTAATGTTCTCAAGAATACTAATTGTGATCTATTCTGTTGTCTCTGTAGCTATGTCTATAAATAGTATAGATTTCTTATTAACTGCACAATCCTAATAGTCAAATAAATGAGCCGAAGATCTGAAAGAATGCTCTAAAGCTCCTCTTCCTATGCATCAGAATGGTGAAGATTTCCTTCTGGCTAAAATGCTTTTCTTCTCCCTTTTTGCTTAATCAACTCATTTTCATCTTCTAAGCTTAGTTTAAAAGATAATTCCTCAAGGAACACTTCCTCCAAACTGCTCTACAATTTCACCATTATGCACACTCATAGCATCCTCTTTTTTTTCCTAGAGCTTGATTAAACAAAATTTGAATGAATATATAATTATTTTTTCTTTCCACTAGACAGTATTTGTTATAAGAATAAAGAGATCTTCTGTTTCAACATTGCATCTCTCATATCTACTACTATTCACTCATTTAACAAAATTTATTGCCAGTCTAATATATAATAGACACTGAGGGAAAAAATGTTAAGATAGACAAAAATCTCCCTGCTTTTTCCACACTTCTAGCTGGAAGAATCCGGCCAAAAGTAAAAAATAAATGGAAATTATCAGGTAACAATAAGTGCTATGAATAAAATAAAGGAAATGCAATATTGAGTAAAAAGTTCAAGGATACTGTCTAAAATTGAGTATCCATGAAGAAAGAACTAACTACATAATAGGAAGATATCGGAGCTGGGCCCAAAATGTGCACAAGAAACTTAAAGATGGGAAGGAATGGGAAAAAGAAAGTAGAATGGAAAGGAGAAGGGGAAAAACAGGAAGGATAATAAAATAGCTTAGTTTCTTGTGTGTGTGTGTGTGTGTGTGTGTGTGTGTGTGTGTGTGTGTGTGTGTGTGTTGGTCTATTGGGAAAAGCATTTATTTATGTCAATTATTGTCTTAAGGGGAAGGACTGGTGGCATTCTTGCTTGGTCTTTGTGATTAACTAAGAAAAATAGTGGATCAAAGGGGATGTGAGTTCTCTCTTTCAGATTTAAGTCATGAGGAGATGTAGCAAGTCAGGAATTTCTGTTGCCTCTGGATGTAATTGATGGTGTGTGGGACCAGAATTGTCAGGAGGAAAATGAGCCATAGGAAGTTAGACATTAGAAGTCATCCTCTGATCACACTTTTCAGTGTTCTGAAGAAATGGGTTTTTAACATTATAGGAAGTAAGATATTAAAATAATGGACAAAATCTCATATGTCATTTCAGTGAACGTTTTTTGACTTGGAATTAAAGTAAGGCGGGATTGCTCCTTCAGTTATCTAGAATGTGGAATATATGAGGTCAATAATAATTCCCTGGCTTTTATAATCAAGACCAAATCTCATTTTCTCTACTTATGCTTGGACCCAAAGGGCCTCCAAGTTACATAATCAAAGAGAATATTTTAGTATTCGTATCATTTGCCATTCATCTTCAGATCTAGATATAAAAATAATTCTCATAGCAAAGGATGATAATCAGTGTTCATCATTTCTAGGGTAAAATTATGAGGATGGAAGAAAACCATGAGGAGTAATAAAGATCATACTTCTTCTTCTTAAATCATTATGAAGCCTCTATTGTATACCTAACCATGATGTAGATACTAAACTGTCTTTGTAGCATCTTTTTGGACAAAGTTATAACCTTAAAAACCTAGATTTGGAAGGAACTATTCATCAAGTTGCAAGTTAAGAGGTTTGGGAGGAGAAATCACACCTAATGTAAGCAGTAAAGGAACACAAGAAGACAAATTAAAGAGAAAGCATGGAATTTGGGGATTACACAGAGGGGAGTAAGAAATGAAAGGGACTTCATGCTGGCAGGGAAATCACATTTGCCAAAACCCCCAGGTGCTCCAGTGAATAATACTCTGAAAGCACAAATCATTATAATAACTGCATTAGGCTAATAACATAGCAACCTCCTATTTGGGTAAAATACTTGGATGTAGATAGTAAATTCTTAGATATAGGGAAACATTTTATTTAATTAGTGGAAGTTTGATTATCTCTGGATGTGTTCCATTAGTGTACCTTGGTTATTTGAGTGTATCCATTATCAGGAGTTTGGTTTAACGAGTCCATTTATTGAGCTCCACCGAGGTGTTTTTCTGCTTAACTCCTTGTGGCCGAGTGTTGTGGGGCTTGGTCTTAATGGTTTTCAAGTTTCTTTGCATGCATGTTAGTTAGTGGCTTGTCAGAGCAGTTCTAGCAGCAAAGCATTTCCATATAAGGGTGCCTTAGCCCTCAGTTAGCAGGAGGTGGGAAATCAGACAGAGATGCCTTCCAGAGCTGAGGGGGCCTCTTGGCATTTCCCTGGCAGCCACATGATTATCATCAGCCAGAACCCAGGCACTCATTAGGCTCTTGATGAAAAGCATCCCAAAGAAAATGCCAGCAAATTGTGCCACTGTGCTGGCAGGAAATTAAAACTGCTCAGAGCAAGTGGAGCCAAGAGAGCTGTTGAAATGAAAGGTAACATCAAGGGTGTGATCACTGACTCACACAGACGTTCAGGATTCAGGATGCAGCTTTCTGCTTCACTGGGGAAACCATGAGGCCTTCTCATCTGTCAGCTGGAGTCGGTTCCACAACAGGGCTGAGACAGGCAGGGAAGTGGATTCTGTGAATTAAGCTTTGTTGTGCTTGGATAAACGCTAGGGGTTTGGGTTGTTTTCTTTCCCCTAAAGGAACATCTCCCAGAAAACAAGAAAAGTTTTTGTTTTTCTAACTCTGAACACTTAAAGACCAAATTAAGTTAAAGAAAGATTCGAAAAGCACTACATGGTGGTAGTCAGACAGAATGGAGCAGGGCAGAAAGAAGCTCAGAACCCATGAATCTAGCAAGGGACAAGTAGAGGGACACAGTAATTCCAGAAGGGTATTCTGTGAGTGCTGCTACTTTAATGCTGAGGTTAAAATAACTAACAGAATAAGAACAACTGGCAGCACTAACATGCAAGCAAAGGAACCATAACTTTCCACTGAACTGAGTGTGGTAGGCAGAGTAGTGAACCCCCAACGATTTTCAGGCTCTTTGTAGCCTATAATATGCAAAGGGGAAATAAGGTTGCTAATATGCTGACTTTACTAGAGAAGATTATCCTGGATTTTGCCATTAGGCCTACTAAAATAACAGAGGTTCTTAAATATGAAAAAGGAAGACAGACATAGAAGTCAGAGTAATATGAAAAGGACTCAGTTAATCACTGATGGTTTTGAATCCATAGGAAAAGGGCTGCAAGCCAGGGAAATGGGCCGTCTCTAGAAGTTGGAAAAGTCAAGGAAATTGATTCTCCTCTTGGACTTCTAGAAAGGAGTACAGCCCTCCTGATACCTGGAGCCCAGAAGAATCATGTTGAACTTCTGACCTTCAGAACAACAGATAATAAACTTTTATTACGGAGGTTACTAAGTTTATGGCAATTAACAGAAGCATCAATAGAAAATGAATTCTTTGATATGTAGAAAAATGTATCTAGTGTTCTAATGTGATTCATTTATAATACTTGGGGTGGGAGAAAGTAAGGCAAGAATAGAGAAGATCTCAAAGGCAGATTTACATGTTAGAACTATAAGGCAGATTGCATTATTCTACTTCATCTTGAAAATAGTCTTTAAAGGCTGCATCATCATTTCTAGTCTATAGATTAGGATTTTTTTTGAAAAGTAAGACAAACTAGACATGGGGGTGCATGCCTATAATCCCCACAACTTTTGAGTCTGATGCAGGATTGCAAGTTTTAAGGCCAGCCTCAGCAATTTAGCGAGGCCTTAAGCAACTTAGCAAGACCCTGTCTTAAAATAAAGAAGTCTGGGGATATAGCTCAGTAGTAAAGCTCCCCTGGGTTCAATCCTTATTCCCCCAAAACTAACATAAATAATGTGTAAGACAAAAAATATTCTTAAGGGGCGGGAGTTGTGGCTCAGCCGGAGAGCGCTTGCCTCACACATGTGAGGCACTGGGTTTGATCCTCAGCACCACATAAAAATAAATAAACAAAATAAAGGTATTGTGTCCATCTACAATACACACACACACACACACACACACACACACACACACACACATACACACACACATATATATGTTGAAAAAGACCATATATATATATATATATATATATATATATATATAGTCTTCAATTAAAACCCTTCAGTGGTTCCCCATCTTATCTATACCAAAATTCAAGCTATGACCCTAACCTATAAATCTCTACATCATTAAGGACCTTGTTAGAAAAGCAACACTCACACCCTACTACAGACATTTTCAAACTGAATCTCTAAAGATAGGACTCAGGAATCTGTGTTTTGACTTGTATTCTAAGGATTTTTTTTTTTTTTGGTGAGAACTGCGTGACTGGGGGTTGGTACTGAACCCAGGGCTTCACATCAGGTGGGCAAGCACTCTACCACTGAGCTACATGCCTAACCCTCCAAGTGATTCTTACACACCCTAAGAGTTTGAAAAGCGCCACTCCATATAGAGGCATACCACTGTCATCCTTGCTTTGTCATACTGCAACCACACTGGACTTCTTCATTTCTTGAACATGGCAAGTTTGATTATTTTTCAGGCTTTTGTATTGTCTGTTATCTCTACCTATTTAGGCTTGTCTGTTGGCTCATGCTATTCAGGTTCTTGAGTTTTTCCTGATCATGAACACACAAGAATTTAAATAAACAGTGCTCATGCAACTGGTCCCCATTATTTCAGCATTACCTATGTTTATGATTTAAGAAAAAGAATCAGTCATGAATAGAAAGCTAAAGATGATAACAAAATGGACATGAGTTATTAACTATGTAGATAGCTTATATGTAAGTTTTGCTGTAAGTTTTTTTTTCATTTGTGATCACAATACTTTTTTATTTCTTAAAAATTGTGATATTGGGATATTACCTTTGGGAAAACTTTTAGTGCCAGTAAATGTGGTAATTTTTCTATCTCGTGATGTTACATATACAATTCATTCAAAATCTTTGAAGTGAGTCCTTGATAAGCAAGTACTACTGCCAGCATATACTTTACACATTAGCTAGTCATTGGCTGATCAAAGTACTGTGCTTTTCCAATTTCTAAAGTCTGCCATTTTTACAATGGATTTTATTGTATTTTATAAGTCTTTTGATAAGGTCTTTAAGGTTGATGGTTTTTCTCTTTTATAATTTAGCTTCAGTAGATTGTTTTTATAGCAAAAACATAAAGGATTATCAAAGTTTTATTCTATTGAAAATCAATAGTTTACTCAGACGAGCATTTAACATTTTTTATCTTTCACAATAATAAGTTCCTACTGCAATTAATAAACTCCAGACTGTCAGTGGTGTTTCTTAATCTCTTAACATTCCAGGATGGGCAATTCCCCTCAGTAGATGACTTTCTCTCAACCCCTAGAACCTCAGAATTCTCTGCATCCAGCCAGCAGATAGGAGAAGTAAAGAAGGATGGACTGCAACCTAAATTTCAGATTTGGAAGTGATATCACTTTTGCTTATACTGCCTTGGTGAGGATATGTCACAAGGCCACAGTTATATGAGGGTCAGATGGAAATTTTGTCCCTGGGTAGGCAGCCATTCCCAGGGACAAAATAACCCTGCAAAAGAGGACTACAAAATCTATGGGTAGTCAGCTGTTTGCACTACAGAAATGCATGTTATTTATTTTAGCACTGTGCCTTACTGGAACTGTCAGCCAAATGTAATGCACAATCACAGCAAATATAGTTACCACATGTGTTTTGAACCCTTTTAACCATGCCTTTATTATATTATTTCCTCATTTAGAAATTCTCATTATTCCTATAATTATTTGTTCAACTGCATTGTAAGCTTCTTATGGGTAGGACCATGGTTACCTCATTTATTGTATCATTTACCCACCACAGTGCCTCACATACAGTCATCCTAATAAATTATTTTTAATAAATGAATAAAGATACTAAATTTTTGTTGCAGCATATTGTCCCTTAAGATATGTGTTCTTTTTAAGCTACCTCCAATCATTTTTTGGACCGGTGGTTTAATGAATAAATCAAGCTGAAATTAAGATTCTTTGTTCTTTTTTCTTTTCATTAAGGCCATGATGCCATTGTCACACTCCTGAAGCATTATAAGAGACCCCAGGATGAACTGCCCTGTAATGAATATTCTCAGCCTGGAGGAGGTACCATCGTTTTTTATTCAAGTTTCATTGCTGTACAAACCGTGCCTAAAGGCAAACCTGTGTTTCTGTTATTATCATTCTGGGGATAGTGGGAGAGCATAGACTTTGTCAGATTAACCTTATTTTCAGAAAAAAAAAATTATCTATGTGAGAACGAATTTAAAGAAGCCTCCATTTGGAACTTTAGATAAGGCAAAGGGGAGAAGGGTGGGGAAGTGGTATGGGGCTAGGAAAGATTGAGGAATGAGATGGACATTATTACCCTACGTACATGTATGGTTGTGCTAATGGTGTGACTCTACTTTGTATACAACCAGAGAAATGAAAAATTGTTCTCAATTTATGTACAATGAATTAAAGTGCATTCTGCAGTCATGTATAACTAATTAGAGCAAATTTTAAAAAATAAAAAAAAAGGAAGAAGAAGAAGCAGTAGTAGCAGCTTCCATTTAGGCTATTTTCTAACTCTCATTAATCCACAGTTTCTCCAAGTTTAAGTTTACCTGACTGGATGTGTATGAGGCTTGGACAAGAGTAGTAAGGCCCGAGTAAACTGAGAAGGATCATTTTCCATTTCAGTTATCTATTATGGCAGGGCAGAGGATACTCATAGCCAGACACAAATTAAATCTGTTGGAGTCTGCTACAAATTGGATTTCTTTTTAATCTTTTTATGCGCTTTCTAAATAAACACTTGTAGTACAGTTTCAGTATCCAGAGAATAGATTTGGGCCTTAGGCTATAGTTTTTCTTGGTTTCATCACCTATTTATTTTTATAATGTTGAACTTTTATGTAGAAAAAATGATTGCTACTTTCAACTCTATTATATAATTTGATTTCTAGATGGCTCCTATGTGTCTGTTCCATCCCCATTGGGGAAGATTAAAAGCATGACAAAAGGTACTTGTAAATGGGAAAACTCTTGTATTTTATTACTCAGGATAATTATTGCCTAAATATGAAAACATTCTATTTTGTTTAACATATTATGAATAATGACTATTTTATAAGCATAAGCAATATTATCAACAGATCATCCTTCTCATGATTAACCTTATCTTTTATGCCTTTTAAGTTCATTAAGATATGACAGTGAACATTTTATGAGTTTTGAAGTGCATCAATTCTCATAATGCTTTGTGAATATTTGTATTTTTAATAAAATATAAATTACAAATACTAATATTTATTTTAGAAGAATTGGGAATGGATGTACCTTAGGGAAAAATTAGCAAAAGAATAATTCTTTTCCAAAAATAAGTAATAATTTGGGAACTCTTTTTGAATGTTTGCTATAAACCAAAATTAATTCCACTGGACCAGAAGGGTATAAAATATTATTAAATTATAGATTTACATTTAACTATTTGGAATATTCAATCTTTTAAAAACATTTTTTAGTTTGGGTATTTCTTTAGATACTTGAAGTGCTTGTTTTCTGTCATTTAATTTGCATCCTTTTGAGTTTTAGTTTATTGATATTTAACTTAACCTATTGATAGCAGTTGAAAGGATTGACCAGATAAGAACTTTATCAAGATGTTATATAAACTGTACCCCAGGGATGCCATGTCCTGTGTGTGTGTGTGTGTGTGTGTGTGTGTAGTACATATTCACATGTGTGCTTTTAAATATTAAAAAGTATAATGACAATTTCTGTTTGCAGAGAAAGCTGATGTTCTCCTCCTACGGGCTGGATTGCCTTCACATTTCCATCTTCAACTCTCAGAAATTGAGTTCCATGAGATTATTGGCTCAGGTAACCTAAGAAACTATAGGTCTACTTTAGTTAAAATGAACTCAAGATAATATGTACTTATTTATTTATTTTAAATAATTTTAGGATCTTTTGGGAAAGTATATAAAGGACGATGCAGAAATAAAATAGTGGCTATAAAACGGTAAGCAAACAAATGAAAAAAATTACCATTTAGGTAGAGTGGTGAGCTTTGACAACTATATACACAGCAAACCTCTTGTTGGATTCCTCAATTAATGAGTATTTCCTCTTGCTGCCATTTCTAGTTATCGGGCCAACACTTACTGCTCCAAATCAGATGTGGATATGTTTTGCAGAGAGGTGTCCATTCTCTGCCAGCTCAATCATCCCTGTGTAATTCAGTTTGTGGGTGCTTGCTTGAATGATCCCAGCCAATTTGCCATCGTCACTCAGTACATATCAGGAGGTTCTCTATTTTCCCTCCTTCATGAGCAAAAGAGGTATGAGTCTCTTGTTCTGCCTTATACTTGAACATGGCTTTCAAAATGGCATTGAAATTATCCTGAGGCATTTCTGAGGCTTTCTGATTGCATGAACCTTCACCTTTGGAAACTTCTGAATACTAGTGAGTGTGCATTAAATATGGCTAATAATTTATGACTAATTATTGTATTTCAAGGAATAGAAATATTTCTGTGACTTATTAATAGGAATTCAGTTGAAGGTAACAAATTCAAAGAATTTAAACTGGCAACTGAAACATTATTATGCTATTTGACATACCAATAAAGCAGATATGTGTAAACTCAGAAGAAAATAATTACCAAGATCACCATATAAGGAAGTTTTAAAAAGAAATGATCTTTCACAAGCCTAATTTGAATTTATTTCCTAGATCTATGCATACAGTAATTAGAATGTGGTTTCATGCAGTTATTAAAATAGATCATTACATTATTACAAAGAATTTAAATATATTGCAAATAAATTAGAAAATCAAGTACAATATTTTAAATGAAACGTATTGTATACCTGAGTTGACCTATAATTAAGCATTTTCTGAGATAGAAAAGTTACTTTTCCAGATTTGTTAAACTTTTCATATAACCTTCAATTAATAAAAAATAGACTAAAATTACACAGAAAAAAAAACATATATACCTTGATTTCTTTTAAAAGATATAGCATTGGTTTTGTCTTTTTTCCTTCACCTGAATCTATTTTTAAATTTTAGGATTCTTGATTTGCAGTCTAAATTAATTATTGCAGTAGATGTTGCCAAAGGTATGGAATACCTTCATAACCTGACACAGCCAATTATACACCGTGACTTGAACAGGTATTTTTTTTCCCTAATAATGAACTTAGAATTGTCTGACTGACTAGTAGCCTAAGATAGATTCAATAAAGATAAATTTTAGATTTACTGCAGATCAGTATTTTCTCCCTACTCTGTGAACAAGGAATGGGCTATCTATCATAAGCCCAGGCAATAGAAAGTTTTGTCTTTTACCAAAATAGAAGGCTATATAAAACTGCTTCTCAGGCATCTTCCAAATCTAGAAAGAATATACAGAAAGAGTACTGCTTGTAAGATGTGCCAACAAACTATAATCATGTGCTTCATGACAGTGTTTTCATGACAGTGGAACCGAGGTCCCATAAAATTATAATGGAGCTGAAAAATTATTATAGCTCAGTGACATTGCAGCCATGGTAAAGTGGTGCACCATGTTACTCAAGTTTGTGGCAGTACTAATGTGAAAAACCTATAATATTGCAAGTGTAGAAAAGTATAGCTCAAGTATAGCACAATTATCATTTTGATAATGATAATTTAGCAATTACATTCTTGGTTTAAGTATTGGTATTATACTTTTTGTTATTATTTTAAACTACCACTTTGACTTATTAAAAAAATTACTGTAAAACAATATGGCATGTTATGCTGACAGCAGACCTCATATATCTCATGTTTACTGCATCTCATGCATCAAGAGACCATATTTAGTGATTGACTTATATCATCTAGGTTCATATAAGTACACTCTGTGATGTTTGCCCAATGACAAAATCACCCCTAAAAATCCATTTCTCAGAACATATCCTCATTCTTAAGCAAACACATGATTGTACTTTCCAGGTAAGGAAGGTCAGATCAAGAATTAAGCTCATTGACTCCTAAAGACTGTCATGTCTCATACAAAGTCACTTGTTAGAGGAGGACCCTATTTGAAGTACTACTTTGTGCTACTATTTTGGTATTTTGGAATTAGTGAATTCAGCCAAACTAGAGCAGCTTGTTTACCTAGTTTTCATGTGAAGAGGCTTTCATGAGAAATAGAGACTTGAAACAAAGGTAGAATCAAAGTGCCCCCATGGTGGAACCCCAGGGGATTTCAAAAAGTTTTCTTGGGCTGGGGATGTGGCCCAAGCAGTGGTGCGCTCGCCTGGCATGCGTGCGGTTCAGGTTCGATCCCCAGCACCACATACAAAACAAAGATGTTGTGTCCGCCGAAAAACTAAAAAATAAGTATTAAATATTCTCTCTCTCTCTCTCTCTCTCTCTCTCTAAAAAAAAAAAAAAAGTTTTCTTAAATAATGAATCGTTTCTCCAAGCAAAGTCTTACACAAAAGGCCAATATACAAAATGTGGCACCTCCCCTTTTTAAGTAGGAAGTGCCCTGGATCATGTCTGTAGAATCCCAAAGGTACTGTAGAGAAGAGCTGGAAAACCACTGATGCAATTTATGAAACAAGGCATATTATTCCACAAAATAACTTTGCTTTAATGATTATCAGTAAGGTTCATATGAGTCCTTTATATAGTCTTCTATACAAACCTCACAGTTCTGAAGCTACTAAATATTAATGAATTACTCTACTCAAAAACTATTTGGACATCTATTATGTTTAAAGCCTTTATACCAGGCACAGTAGAACTTACAAAGGGAAACTGCACAAGAATCTACTTTTAAGGATCCTTCACATTCTAAGAGGAAACAAATATTCACCTAAATATATTTTAAGTACCAAATAACAAGTTCTATAAAATAGAGAGTGAAATTTTCTATAAAATTTCAGAACAAAGAATGTTACTTACTTCTGAGGAGTTCAGTGTCAGCTCCATGGAATAGGTGACATGTGACCTTGGTCGTAAGGGATGAATAGAATTTGAAAAAGGATCCTAGGTTCACAGGAGACATTTATAAAATAGGTTGAGATTAGAAAAGTAAAGGCATACATAGGAACTATGAATAACTTCATCTTAGTACAAAACGTGTGTTTTTATTATGTATACAGTGTATGAAGAGACAATTAGGAAAGAAATATGGAAAAATAAAACAAGAGCACAGAAATCAGTGTGGGCTGGACTAGGGTTTAGACATTGTTCTTTTAGCAAAAGTAGGCACTAAGGATATTTGAGCTGGAAATTACAAATCTGAGGCTACATTATAGAAATAGTAATTAACCTATGGCAAAAGATAACCTTGAAGGTAAAGTCTAGAACCTGCTGAGGAAGTTACTGCAGTAATCTGTGATAAGCAATGAAAAGCAGAATTTCTCTAGTGGCAAGTATAAATGAAAGTAGAAAATTAAATCAGACATGAGAGTGGTAGAATCTTGGAAGTAAATAATATGGGACTTGTTTATAATTATTTAGTGATTTTCAAATAAAAGTAATTTCTTCACTGTTAACCATAGGTTCTTTTGTTATTGGATACGAATACCTTTATTTTATTCATTTATTTTTATGTGGTGCTGAGGATCGAACCCAGCACCTCACATGTGCTATGCGAGTGCTCTACTGCTGAGCCACAACCCCAGCCTAATTATAGGTTCTTTACCTCTTTTTACAAAACAAATATGATGTTAATAAGCATAATTATTTTCTTTGAGTTTTGCTAACAATATTTAGGAAACAGATTTAGATGATAAATTAACATAATGCAAACTGATGATTTTGAGTTTAGGGATTATTACTTTACCACCCTAACCATCTTTGCAAATGGCATTAAAACAAATGAGTGATGACTGAAAGTTTTCTCTAGCTATAACTCTTCATTTGTAGGACAATTAAGTGTACATTCTGTTGCCTTGTAAGTGCAAGTTGTTGCCATCAGTTATATAGCAGAACTAAAAATATAAATGTTGACTAAAAGTGAATATAAAATATTTACTATATATAACAGATACAGGTTTACATTTACCATTTTTGCTCCTCTAACATAAATGTTTGAATTGCATAAAAATTTCTCAAAATTTATGAAAAAATAGATACCTTCAATGTATTGTCTCAACTAGTGCATCAATTATTTGTGGACTATTTTTTAATCAATCTTTAATCTACAACAACAATAAAACATTCAGTTTTCCAGATTAATGCAGGTACAAAAAATATGGATCCTGCCCCTCCAAGGGTTTACTACCATCTAATGGGTAGATAGGTCATTTACCCAGGAAACAACTAAATTCAAAATGATTAAGGGCCAAAATGATTTAAAAGCCATTTTAAATAGCAACTTTGAAACAGAAAATTTAAAGGGATTGCAAGTCAGTAAAAAAATCAATGTAGAATGAAATCTTCCTGGTGGTCTTGGAGCTAAAACCAGAGGTTGAAGAATGGGCATGATTCTTGCCTCAGACTGTTCCTACTATATTCATTCACCCTTGTTTTTCAGAGTATTTAATACTCTGAAAAATAGGAGAGGGAAACATGCATGTCAGAGTCTGTGGAACTCAGACACTGGTTTGCCTTTCTATTGACATGATTTGCTAACATTTTTATCTCCCCAGTGCACCAGACAAGGCAGAACTTGAAGTCAGAGACCTTTTTCTCTTCATCCCACATTTCCAGAACTGAGCATAGTGTCCACACATAGTAGATGCTCAATCAATGTATTTTTAGCTAAAACAAAGGCTTTGAATACTTTAAGAATGACATTTTAGGAAGAAATGGCCTAGTTGATACAAGTATGGCTACTTTTAGACAAAATCTGAGTAACTTACTCAATGCCATTTATAATTTTTAAGGAAAGAAACTGTTTAAGATTACTGATAAACCTACAGAAAAAGAACACATCTGTATTTGCATTTGAGGTTATTGATATTATTTGACTAAAATAAAAAAACTATTTTTCCCTGGCAAGCAAAGCCTCTCTGAGGCATATTATACAGTAGGTAAAGTTAATTTTGATCTTCAGTATATACTAAAGGAAAATTGAAGGAATGAGTAAGGAAATGATTCTTTCCAATGCTTATGAGAATAGCAATGATACCTACCAATTTATTAGCTTTTACAACACGAAGAGAACTCCACTAAGATTTTGTCATGTTCTCATTTAATTTCACAGCAATTCTGTGCTACAGTGTTATTATCTCCATTTTACAGATAAGGAAACTGATTAAAGATAGTAATCTGGGTTCCATCCTCATCATCCCTTTAACACTGTACTATATTTTAACTACAACAATGAAACTATGTCCAAAGAGAGAAATAGAAGTCTGTTGATCTTGGATGGGCATCAATAATATTTACAAATTTTGCTATTTGTATTTCAGTCTTACAGTTTTGATTCCTCTAAACCATAAATAATTTTTCATCTCATCTCCACATGCTTCGGTGTTCTGTTTTATTTCTTCTTCCACATACTATCTTCTGCTGGTATGGAGCAAAGTTTGAGTTCTTATTCAGATATGTTTTGTTTGGCCCAAGGAGTTTAAATATTTTTAAAGTATTCAAAGCTTTAAGCAGGAATACACTAATTGCTATGGAACCCATCATCTACCAACTTATACCTAGCCTAAATTTTTCGCACTCATCTTGTGACATTGGATCTTGCAAACCATGGTTTACAACTAAAGGTTTTAAAGCTTTTTTACTTAACGCAGTAGTCTATGTCTTCTTGGAAAAAATACCTTTTCTAAAGGGTTTGACATTGAAACAGAAACATCACTGCAAATATATACTGATCACATGACTGGTCTTCTCCCAGATAAGTCTATACTATTTTATAACAGCACTGTAAGAAATGAAATAGCGATACCTCCTTTACAAAATGGCCATACCACACTCCCATGAGACTTATATATAAGTTTTGAAGCTCTACACAAATATTAATTTTATTGATCTTAGTTCCTCATTTGTTCTCTTATACCGGCAGAGCATTGATAAAAAAAAAAAACACTCTACAATAACCTCATACATACAGATACTTCTTTTTATAAAGCACAGCTAATTAGTGTGCAGTCTAGATCTGAGAAGGACTCACTGCTGGTTTTTGAGTGTCAGCTTATTCTGGGGAATATAAAGGAAAATAATTAGTGATAATTTAAAAACAGCAAACTTTCCAATGTTGAATGACAGATCATTTAAAAGGACAAATCTGGTAAAGACTAAAAGAATCTTAATTTTAAAGATGACATTTAACTAAATTAGTGAAGATTTTAGGAAGCATCAAAGAAAAAAACTGATAGAAAATTTTAATAGTTGTTTTTAAGTTGACATATGTCTGTGCCTTTCAATTGAACACAAAATAGAAAACTCCCATACTTTAAAACAACACAATGATCAAGTAAAATAAGTTATCTATTGTTTTTCCAATATAGCTGTTGTCCTCATTTGCATAGATTAGAGTCCCATTTTCAGCTATTCCTTGACTTGTGACTTTTGCAATAAAAGAATTTAACATCCATTGACAAATGCCTTCTTGAAGAGACTTCATGCAGACCAATTAACTGATTACATTAAAATATTTACAGAAGTCTTACAAAAGAACCCATTGAAACTCTTGTGAAATCTTTGGTAATTCTGTTTTTGTGATTCTCTGATATAAAACCAGTAATTACAAGTGGTATTTTAAAATTTGCAAATAATTATTTTTATTAATTTCCATTTTAGAAGTAAGTGGGTTAATTAATTAACGCCAAAATACTTATTGAATGCTTGATTGACCCAGTATATATGCTATGCTCTGGGATACAGCTGAGAAGGAAGGATCATAGGACTTTTTTTTATCAGAGTTTAGAGCCTCATGAAATATTTCCCAAACTTCCTAGTCATAAGAATCATTTGGAGGCCTCCATTAAAACAATAAATAACACCAAAAAAAATTTAAAAATTAAAAGACAGATTCAAAGGCCATATCCTTGAATGTATTGACTCAAAATGTCTTAGGTTGCACTTGGGAATCCATAGTAAATAAGACTGCCAAGCACTTTTTGTGATCCAGGGAAAAGAGAAAATACCACAGTACAGTGACTCTCAACTCTGGCTACACAGAATCATTTAAAAAAAAAAAAAAAAAACTTAAAAAAATCTTGACACTGATTAAATCCAAATCTCTATAACACTCCAGGTGTTTCTAGTAGATAGGTAAGCTTGAAAGCTACCTTCTAGTCTAATGCTAACTACTCCTCTTAACTATTTGCCATACAATTTCATATTTCTCTGTTATCAGAGCAGAGTTAAATATTAGAATATTGAGTTACAATGTAACTACAAATGTTTTAAATATTATCACTTTAAATAAAGTATTATCATTCATTCATTCATTCAGTAATTGATGCAAAAGTCAGAGATCTATAGCCTCATGGTACTTGTGGTACAGAGTAAGTCTCAAGACCCATCAGTTTTCATGAGAATTGTTCTACCTATAGTAGGTCCTTTTAAAGTATCTAACTTACTTGTAATTCATGAGTAATACTAGAAAGTTCCCAGGAGTGTACAATCTTCACAGGTAGCCAAAACAAAAATAAAAATTTCAACATCAGACAATCACAGTGTACAACAATTCTTGTGGGAATTCAGGAATATAAACCTTAGTAGAATAGAGAATTATATGTGCAGGTTGAATATTCCTCATCAAAATTGCTTGGGACAAGAAATGTTATAGATTTTGGATTCTTCTAGGTTTTAGAATATTTTCACAAAGTTTACCAGCTGAGAATCCCCAACCTGAAAATCCAAACCTCAAAGTGCTCCCAAATTCAAAACTTCTTGAGCATCTTTGCAGTGGTCAAAATCTTTGCATTCTGAGGCATTTTAGATTTTGGATTCCTAGATTAGGGATGCTATATGTGTAATAAATAGATACACATATATACAGAAAGATTCATATCTATGTATACATGTGTGTTATATGTCAATGCACATATAAACCTATGTATTTCCACATGATGCTTCCAGTCTTTCGAAACTGGATTTCTAAGGAAATTAAACCTTATAAAAATGAGTTGAGGGATTTTTAAAATTTTTCCAAAAATGAGAAATAACTATGATCAAATGGGTTGCAAGAAAGAGAAATCAATTCATTACATACAATGGATGCTTTAGGAATTAGGACTTCAGAGCTTAAGTACTACCTGTGGTTCTGAATTGTCATCAGATGTCATATTTCCAAGTTGATGCATTTAAAAAAAAAACAGTTACCATTGCTGTCAATGTAGTTGGGATTGTCCCTATGCATGAGGTCTCTCAGGACTCATATTCAATGTGTGACTACCGGGTCTCCTTGGAAGTCATCCTCTTTGAAGGTAGTCTAAGTGGGACAACAATATATAAGTTGTTTTTGATATGTTGTATGGGGTAGGCATTTAGATTGACACATATCTGTCATAGTCATATCCCATTCTCTGGAGTTCAATCACAAGAACATATTTGTAACTTTATGGGATACTGAGAAATGTAAACTAGATGTATGCCAGAGGAGGAAGTGAGTTTTGATGGGCAACCAGAAATCTGTACTACATGGACCCTATTTGCACTATGGATAACAGGTAGGAGGCATTTGGGTACTGGTAATAATCAAGAAATCTGCTCCAGATTTTTTATAAATTAGTTACACAAATATGTTAGTTACATGCTAAATATTTTCGTTTATACAAACATTTTTGCAATTAATAAACTAATACCATTAATTGAAAAATATAGTGAAAACGACTTAATGACCATATTATATATAAATTAATTTCAAAATAAATCTCATTTACCTTTGTTAAGTTAAAACCCAAGATTACCTTTAGGAATGTGGAAACATATGTCTCTCAATCAAAATATGGCTCAAGAAGAAATATTATAATTATATAATAGTATAAACTAAGTTATGTAAATTTAAAAGCATAAGTCACATATTGGCATGCAAGCTACATCAATGACAAAACATACAGTCACACATATTTTTCTATAAAAAAATGAAAATAAAAAACAGAAAGTCTATGAGTATTATATTCAGAGAATGTTGTCCTGCAACAGCAGAAGGTGCTCCTTAACCATTTAGTGCTACAAATTAATGTATTCCTATACACAAGCTTCATTCAGATATTGATGTTTGTTCATAGTTTCCATTTCCATTTCTGGTATTCTCAGTTTCCATTTGAAGTCTATCTGTCCTCAGCTCCCAGCTTCCAGAAAAACAGTGGATTTTTCTACTCATTATTTTTTAAAAAATTCACTGTCTAACTTACCCTGATTTTCTGAGTGAAATCACCCCTCCCTCTCGTTTCATTTTTACTTTCCAGAGGGTCAGCTATGTCCCAAATACTGTCATCACATTTCCGTTTTGGTTCAGTTTCCTCAACCTGAGCTCCTCCCACTTCCCTACACCACTGCTACAGTATACTGTTGTCCTGAGTAGTTCTCGGTTTGTACTCCTCTAGAGATAGCTGAAATTTTATTCTGGGACCAGTTAAAATGTTCTTCTATCAGCTGCCTCCATTAGAATGTCTCATTTTATTTTGGCTGCATCCACTAATTCTAAAAATTGTGCTTTTACCACCTCATTAACTAAATTTCCTTGGACATATACTCCCTTTAAATTAAAATAGGTATATTTAAGTCAGAGGAAAACTCATTCATTTTGCCCACCTTATTATATTACTTGAACAAACCTGGTGAATTCTACCATCTCTTGGGGTACCTTCCATTAGAATCTTTGCAAAGTCATCCCAGTCAAACAAATCCCTAAACCTCACATATTAGAAGTGGGTTCTAAGCAATCATAAGACATTAGAAACACTACACAAGATTTTATGTTTGGGGGAGGTGTATTTGTGTGTGTGTTGGAGGAGAACACAGAAAGTCAAGTATTAATTTGACCCAAACTAGGAATTGTGTGATACCAAAATTTGCTTGTTGTTGGTATATATATCCAGTGTTTTTTTTTTTTTTTTTTTTGTGGAAAAAATGATTTACTCTGCTGCCTCTTTCCAGCACATCACAGTCATTCCCTGAGAACTCTAAGACCAGCGGGGAAGAAGTGTGTTTTACCTTCCCTTACTCAAGGGCTGAGTGTGGAGTAGAAGTAATGCTCCTTTTGATCCTCTTAAGCCTTTCCAATGCTTCCCATGACTTGAAGTGAACTTACTGGACTATGC
This sequence comes from Ictidomys tridecemlineatus, assembly GCF_052094955.1. NCBI lineage: Eukaryota > Metazoa > Chordata > Mammalia > Rodentia > Sciuridae > Ictidomys > Ictidomys tridecemlineatus. The sequence goes on from NC_135487.1 coordinate 58,786,167, forward strand.
TTCTCTGAATGTTACTACTGGTTCCTTACATTGCCATTTTCCATTCTTTGTAAATGTGGTCTTTATAAAGCCAGCTTTTGAAAATGTCAAAACGGCTTTTCTGTTTGACCATTTCTTTCTGCTTTTTGGGAGGCCCATGAAAGCCCTCTTGGCACTTTGTCGATTTCCTGAACAGATAACCTTTCAATATTGATATTAATGCTGCCTTGTGGTATCTGTGCATTTCTCAATTCAAAATTTTCCACCCTTGCTTGCTGAGATTCATTTATGTTACTGCCTTCTTAAGACACTGAAGTTTCACTGCAACTGAATAGGGCCCCAGAGTCAGGATTTACTAGCTAGTAAATGAAGAATGATCTTTATAGGTGGATATTTCTTTCCCATTGAAGAAATTTCCAATAGCTAGCTATATCTTGAATGTGGTCCAGAAATTATTAACTTTCTATTCTTGTTGAATATTTTCTAAATCCTCCCTAAAAGCTTTAGGAAGAAACAATCTTTCAAATAATATTAGTTTTCTCTGGCTTAAAATCCAGCATGGACAGATCTGGGGATCTATTTTGGTGTGTAATACTGCCCTACTGAAAGACAAGAGGACAAATGAATTGGCAGTACAGACTCTGGATCCAGACCATGCACATTTGAAACCCAGCTCTGCCACATTTTTTATTCCTAGGAAATTTGTTTACCATTCATTTATGGTAACAATTATACCTAACTGATCAGATTTAAATGAGAAACTACATTAGCAATTGTTATCATTATTTTTCCTTTATTTTTGAAAGATCATTTTACTTCTTAATATTCTTGGATGCCCAAGTTTGTTTACTAAATTAAATACGTCAAAGGGCCTGTCTCTCTCTCTCTCTCTCTCTTTTTTTTTTTTACTGTATTACTAAACTTACACAATAGTGCTTATAATATCTCAGATGGATAATATCTTCTAAAAAAATCTTTTCTAAAACGATGTGGGAAATAACTGGATTGTTCCACTATAGATAGTTTTCAATAAAGAAGGAAAATAGGATTTAAATCATATTATTTCTTTAATTGAGAACTCTCATCCCTTCATGGTTCAAAGTTGAATCACAGATTCAGTCTGACAGTCCCAATAGGTAGTTGCAGATCTGGAAAAGAATTTGAATTAAATGTAGCTAAGGGTTGACAGGGTTATTTGATTATCTAGGATTCTTTTCAGTGATTACTGCTTCTAGGGCTATTCACAAAACTTAAGCATAGAATTAAACACCAGTCCTTTAGTTATTCAACAAGTATTTGCTTACAAAAACAGTATACAGGGGAAAGGGTTATCAGAAGCACATTGTGGAGGTCAAAACATATAGGTAGAAGAGACTGTACTTTTACAGAAGGTGTATGGGACATCCACATGATTTGGCAGTTTTCCTGTTCTATGCCCAATGAGCTTACTCAGTGACTCAATTCAGCAATTGTCCTTCTCATATAAAGATCAGGGTGGATACTTTAAAAATTAATATTAAGAAGGTTAATTCCTACCCTTCCGTCAATGGTAAAAGGAAGAACTCATACAATTGCACTTTCTTGATTTCTAAGAGACAATCATTTTTCTCATTTCTATTCCTGTTCTTACTGTATCATTGTTATGCTACATAAACATCTTTCTGACTCAGATTTTTCATTTGCAAAATAGAGATAATGATGTCTAATGTGTCCATGTTCACATAGATACCTTTGTCATTAATAGTGGTGCCAGGTCAACAGCAAAGGGAGGACTGTAGGGAAAGATTCTATAAAATAAATTACAATATAATTTATATTAATTGCATGTAACAGAGTTGCCAGAAAGTCTCAGACTAAGATTAATTTTGTATCCAGCTGCTGGGCCAGAACTATTTGCAGGGTAGTCAGGATTATCTTTATCCAGCTAACTAGGGGCGAAAGTTTTTGTGGTGACTAAATGGTGTGGGGAACAACACACTCTTTGTCTGAGAATCTTACTATTACCTTGACTAGCATGGAGAAAAGTTTATACAAGCCGAAGAATGATTAGAACTCTTTAATCCTGGAGCAATGAATGATCTTTGTATCAATTACATTTCAAGCCTTACATGAAGAACTATATTCTCAGACACTGAGCCTCCATTTAATGACTTGAACAAATGTACAGAAAGTCGGTGAAAAGCATTCCTGGTTTCGTAGATGAAATAGCACCAGGACATTGACGATGTCTACCTTCTCTTGTATTGGGAGGGAAATCCCCTTTCTAAATTCTAAAAATAACAGTTGTTTTTCATTAACTGTTGGTTCAGAGTTGAGGATCAATGATCTTGAGTGACCCTTTTCTTTGGGAATGGAGCACATTTTAATAGACTTTTTCCTGTCTATGGTCTATTAAAGATTTAGTCTCAGGCAGGATCCTGAATTGGTGGGGTTTCTAAAGGAAAGGATTTATTACAGGCTTCTTCTAATTCTTTCTCATTCTTTAATTTCTTTTTTTTTTTTTTCTCATTTCAGACAAAGAATGAGAAAGACATTTTGAGTCTCCTATTGAGACATAGGTGGCCTTCCAGGCAGACATTTAGCAGTGAACTTTTATTAACCTTCTCTGGGATTGACAGTTTCTTTTGCTTCCTAAATATGAAGCTAACAAGCTGTTATTTGCAAGCTTGTACTTCAGCACTGCAAGCAAGAAAGAGAGAAAAAAAAACAGTTGTGGTGTTTTCTTTTGGACCTTTTCTCTTGCTCTGTATCTATAGCATTTATCGGAAAAAAGACATGTAGTGTAAGCCTTCACACATGTTATTCCCTACTGAGTAACTAACTCCTTTTATTTCTGATGCTTCCTCCAGGAAGTCTTCCCACATGTTCCTTCAATAATTCATGCTCTAACTTATTTCAGAATTACAAGTGTCACTCTGTTAAAATTGCTCATATCCTTGAAGGTATTCCCTGCTACACACTAAGCTTAACTGGGGCAGGAGCTATCAATATTGTACCATTTTATTCACAATACTTTAGAACAGTGACTTGGTCATAGGAGAAATCCAACTAATATTTTCCAAATGCATAAATGAATTACTGAAAATTCAAGGAATAGAAGAATAACTAAAGTATCTTTGTGACACACATTGAATTCAATGCTTTATATGTATTATCTGATTAAATCCCCATAACTCAATATGATGGCATTTTTAAAACATAATGACAGAAGAGATTACTAAGAAGACAAAGGTCATAAGTGACACACGAAGATTTTTACACACACTTCATAGTCATACAGTCTAAAAGATGGGGATATATACCACAAAACAGGAGTAACTCTGACTGGATAACAATATATTTATCAGGTTGCCTTAATGATGAGACCCCTACTTTATAGAAATTATAACAAAAATGAGAAGATGCTTCTCCCTTCATATTAAAAAATTCTTTTGCACTTAATAGAAAGTCATCCTTTTGTTCAATTAAAACTAGTAGAATACAAGTCACTAGTCAGGCTGCTTTATGCTATAGATAATTATTTGCATTCTAGTCACTAAAGCCTATCCAAAAAAGAAAAGGAAAGGAAAAAATATAAAATAAGGAAACACAATCAGCTGTTTGACTGATCTGATTTTCTAATTTACTCAGGTGAAAAGTTAGTCAGACAAACTGGTTTTGAAATGTAGACATAGCCCCAGAGTATTTGATGATTCTCAAGAAAAATACAACCTCCTGAAATTCTAGTGATTTTTAGTCACTACTGACCATGTAGATTTGAACCTATACTTGCTTCTTCTAAATGAATTGATTTTCCTTCTCACAGGCAACATTTTTATTTTCTAACCTGCAGCATTTCTATGCCTGACTGGAATATTTTTGCATTTGATTAATGTTTTCATTTGACTTTCAATGAGGTCTCAAAACAGTTTGGCTTGTCACAGTCAAATTATTTAAATATTCCTCTGAAAAGAGTATGTAGAAACTAAAATCAGATTCATGTGAACCTGAAAAAACAGTGGCAACATTTCTTGAACTTGTTATATTTTTTATGTCTAAATTAATCATTTCACATTTTTGTTTTATGTTGGTTCTCAGCTCCTTCAGTACAGTGATTATTGAATGCCTTAATGAAAAAGTTTTAATTTTTTACTGACCCCAGAAGTTACTTTCCAACATGGATTTGTGTTCCTTTTTAATATGTTCCTTGTGGTTTCAATAGCTCAAACATATGCCTTCTACTTACAGGAATTAAAACTTGCTTTGGTTCCTTTAACACAAATACCTAAGCCATTCTTCTCATTTCTCAGTTACTCTTTATGCTTTCCAATTAAATATGGCCAAAATTGGTTAGAATTCTCTTCTCTGTTATTAACATTTATGTCATGTGAAAAAAGCACACATAAGAGAATATATATTATATTTTTCAATTTTTAAACTTTTTTTTTTCAGTAGTGATAGGGATTGAACTCAGGGCTGCATGCATACTAGCTTAGCACTCCACTATAGAGCTATACCTGCAGTTCCAATATGTATAATTCTTGAATATGTAAACTAATCTGTAGTGTGATAAAGAAGATAAATGTTTTCCTAGTGCTGAGGGCTAAGAAAGGGGTAGATGGCAAGAGGGACTAGGAATCCTTTTAGGGGGACAGAAATGTTCATATATTTTATGGTGGTAATTTCACAGGAGCATAATATATGTTAAAATTCATCAAATTATAATCTTTAAATGCATACAATTTTTCCTTCTAATGTGGATAAAAGTAAATTGCCTAATATGGACTTTAGATGTAAAATAGTTAAATCCTTAAAAAGAGATATGCAAAGTAATGTGGACTGGCACCTGTCTAATCATGAACAAAAAGGTTTGTCCTTTTTAAAACCTTAAGAAGGAGAAATAGACATTTGCCAAATAATTTGACTGGGGATATCAAAACCAATTCCAGTTAAAGAAGAATCAACACAACTGAAACAGAAGAAGAAAGGTTTACTCAGATACCAACACAATACAACGAATACAAATCTGTATCACACTAAGTTTAAGATAACTATCTGCAAATGTTAGCATTTGGTCAAGAGACCCTAGACATTGACAGGAGGAGAGAAGACAAAGAGAGCTCCTTTGACACATGTGTTTACCCTCTATCCATTTTTTCAGGTTCTTGTCTAATGCAGAAGACAGTTTTACTAGTTTCTACTCTTTATCTAAAATAGTAAGAGCATATTGAATAGTAAAAAAGAAAAAGAGCCCAGAGTATTTACCTATTATGGTTTAGATATTTTCATATTAACTCAAAAGTTCCTGAAGTAATGCAGTAATATCCACACGTGAAATGATTAGATATGAAAATCATAATCTAATCACTGGATTAATCCAGTTGATATATTAATATTTTGAAGGAACTTATACTGGAAGATACCTATAGGCAGGTGGAGCATGGCTGGAGGAAGTAAATCACTGGGGATGTGCCATAGAAGAGTTCAGCTTCCTTGCCCCCACAACCCACACCTGCCTGCCTCCTAGCTATAATGAACTGAGCAGATACCCTCTGCCATAATATTCTCATCCTCCAGGACCCAGAGCAATGAAATCAGCTGACCATGGATTAATGTCTGAAATTATAAGACAAAATAAATTATTCCTCTTCTAAATTGTCCTGGTCAGGTACTTTTGGTCACAGTGAATTAAAAAAATGCGAATACAGAAATTGGTACCAAGCAGTGGGGTTGCTGCTATAACTAATCTGAACAGGTGGTTAAGAAGGCTTTGAAACTGGTTTCCAGGAGGGGTTTGGAAAAGTTTGGACATGTAGGCTGGATAGTCTTTAGAATGTTGAGTGCAGCTTCTTGGTCAATTCCGGTGGGAGCTCAGACCAGAATGCCAAGGGGAATGCAGAAAGTAAAGATATTTTCATGATGTTTCAGAGGGAAATAAGGATTGTCATAGGAAGTGGACTAGAGGCCATTTCTGGCCACATCCTGGCAAAGAAATTGTCTGTTTTGCCCACATCCTAAGACTTCCTGTGAGGCTGAATTTAAAAGTGATGGGCTAATTAATCTGGCAGAGGAAATTTTAAGGCAGCACAATATTAAGGCTGTGGCCTAAACATTGTTGGCAGCATTTTGTTGGGTTTATTGTGAGAATGGGGAGCAGAAAGTCAAGAAAGTGAATTTTTAAAATGAAGTTTGGCCAGAAAAGTGCATGCAGAATGGCCAAAAAAGGTAAGAAGTTAAATGCTTAGCACAGAGACAATAGGAATGATGGCTTGAGGAATCTCATTATTTGTAAGATCACACCCATTGCAGATTCCAGAGTATAGAAGTGAGAACTCATCGAAGAGACCCCAGGGACATAATCCACACAGGAGGGCCTAGGAAGCTGTTTACCCACGATTCATTTCACTCTACTATGCTGCTGCGGCATTTGGAAGGCACTGAAGCCATGGTTTGAGGGGACCCATCTAGGGAGTGATGAAGCTGGCAGCAGTCTTTGGCATCACACCTGGTACTGCAGGAATACAGGATACTGGAGTTAGGGGGTCAGCAAGGTTCCCACTGAGGTTTACACAGGATGGCCCTAGAAGTCCAGGCAAAGTGTTGTAGGATTGGGATCTCTGCAAACTGCCTGGTGATGGTGATGCATGAAGCTATGAAGGTAAAGCCCAAACTAAATTGGAGACCCTAGGAATTAAGAGATGCCAGTAATGTGGAACATCTGTGAAGGAAAGCTGCTGGCTCTGGAGAGAGCCAGTCTAAAAGAGATGCCATGAGCACTGCAACCTGCAAGGCCAAAGGGGCAGGGATATCTAAGCCCTGTGGACAGCACAATTTGCCACCATGTGCCCCAGATGCTGGATGTGGACCTCAGGATTTGTTTTCCCAGATAGATTTCAATCTTGTTTGGGTCCCATTCCTTCTTTCTATGCCCCTATTTCTCCCTTTTGGAATGAGAACAGCCACTCTACACCATTATACATTGGATATATGAAAGTTGCTTTTGAGTTTCACAGAGGCTCACAGCCGAAAAATTGCCTTGGGTCTGAGAGCAGACTTTGCACTTGGACTTTGGGACAATGCTGTAACTGTTAAGACTATGGGGTTTCTTGGAGATGAGTTAAATGTATTTTGTGTTGTAAGATGGACATGAGCTTTTGACAGGGGTAATATATTACAGTTTAGATATGAGTTGCCTCAAAAGCTTTTGTGTCAATGCAGGTATATATAGAAATGCAATAACTAGAGTATGAGAATAATAACCTAATCAGCAGATTAATCCAGTTTCATGGATTAATAATTTGAAAGGATTATTATACGAGGTGGTAACTATAGTCAGGTGGGGCATGGCTAGAGGAAATGGGTCACTGGAGGCCTACCCTAGAAGAGTCCATCTTCCCTGGAGCCCCTTCCTGTCTCTTTCTCTGCTTTCAAGCTGTAGTGAGCTGAGAAGCTTTTCTCCACTATGATTATTCCACCTCATCTTAAGTCCAGATCAAGGGAATCAGTCAACCATGGGCTCAACCTCTGAAACTGCAAGCCAATGTAAACTTTTCCTTTTCTAAGTTGTTCTTATTAGGATTCTCACCAACACATTACCTATCATCAAGTCAAAACAAAACAGAAAAGTCTATTGAAGACATTATACATTAAATATGCATTAATATTGTTAACTGGTAGATACAATTTTACTACAAAACCATTTAGCTTATTAAAAGCATCATGCTACTAGATGTGTAGCATTAAAATGTGACCATGGAGATGCAGCTGGACTAACTCATTTATAAAATATCATTTATGAAAGAAGACATCTAGGAAACCTAATTAAAAATGATGTTGTAATGTGGAAAAATTAGTAAATTAATTAATTTATAGTCAAGATCATGAAAGTGAGGTTATATAAACAGCACTCACATGCAAGAAACAAAATCAGACTTTCCATCAAACTTAGAATCATAACACACCTCTACATATTCTCAACAAATGAAAAAGCATTTTCACTTAACATGTCTATGAAAAATATTCCAATTTACATTATGATCTATGATCCATTTAGCTGAATTGATATATTTGGGTTGAAAAATTCAAAATTAGTTGGAGGAAGGAAATTAACAATGTGAATGTTAAAATTTTAAAATAAACCCAGTGAAGGTAGCTGTGATAAACTAAAGCTTCTCTTGATGACTACAAATAGAAAGGCATAGCTCAGATTGTTTTTCTTTGGGGCAGTATTTTATTTATTTCCCTGAACTTAGTTGGCTAGTAAGCATCTCTGCTCATTGTCAAGGTAAGGAAGATTTAGCAGTTTTGGATAGTCGTTTGTTTACTTTTCCTGGAAAAGTTTTCATGTAAAAACTTCTACAGACAGGCAGTACAGTATATATTATTTATATTCAGACTTCTGATTTGGCAAATACTTTTTAGCAGATAGTTTTTGCTGCAAAAACAGGTATTGAAAGAAACTGGAATTGTCTAGCTGCATATTCTCACCTTTGTTCAGATGTCTCAACAGCTGAAGATTACAAACACTCTTTTAAATATGTGTTTTCTATTTCACTTCATATTTTTCAGAATATTTTAAGAAAAAACATGTTGTTTTTAATATATAAAACGTGTCATAGAACAATGGGAACATTCTAGGTCAAAGTAAGAAAAAAATCATGTCAATAAATAAGCAAAATTGAAAATTTTATTTTGAGCATATTTTGTTCTGTTAGATCAGGCTAATTAGTGAAATGCTATGAAAGTCACAATTTTGTTAAATGTTTGTAAAAACAGTAAAATTATACAACTTTATATATAAGAAAATTCTGTTCTGGAGTCTAGGATTTCTTACTGGGATATGTTCAAAAAGACTATTTGGGACTTCTCAAATTGAAACCTTTCTTTAAAAAGCTGAGCTTAACTTACTCACACAAGCTTTCAGTATCATTTTTTTTATAAAGAAAGTTACTTTGAGTTTTGGCTAACAATACAGAGACTGGGAACCATGACAGAAGTTTTTAAAGGTAGTGATACAATAAAAGAGAACCGGAAACCAAGGTACGGCAGAAATACTGTGTACTTTGAGAGAGATTGAGTCTTCATCCCAACTCTATCAGAACATCTAGAGGGGATTGCAATGCAAAGAAAGTAATAGCCCAAAAGTGAGTATTAAAAATTTACCTTCTAACATTCAAACCATAAGTCTCCCTCTCTTTTTCTGCAACATCAGACCTTGCCTTATCTCCAGGCTTCAACTGGAACAACATCTGAGAAGCCCTGGAGAGTACCAGTGCTACTGCCCTTGTTAGTAATTCTTCTTCCTCATCAATGATATTCTCATGCTGCCTGCTGCAAACAGCAAGTATAAAACCTCATCCTCAAAGCGTTCTTGCCACTGAGAATACTTTGTTGATGCCCCTTCTCATCATCACCCAATAAGCAAGAAAATGGATCACAGTTTCAGGACACCATGCAATAAAATTCTGGCAATGTTAGAGAAATGCCTAGAATCGCATCATTTGCTGTAGGTTAGGAGAAAGTTAAAATAGCCCAGGCCAGAAGTAATAAGGGTCTTTGCTCTAGCAAAGGAATGTAAGGATTGTAGATTTATGATAGAAGTGGAATTTACTGGATCTGGTAACTGACCCAGAATGACAGAAGGAGAAAATATTAGAACATGTCAAGTCTAATTGACTTGGTAGATGGTGATGTACAAATTAAGGTACACATTAAGATATTGAAAATGATTTCAATAATGTTGTGTTTGAAGTTCCAGTGAAATATTTCTGGGAAATTGTGAGAAATATGATGTAGGACATTTGGAAATCACCTGAATGATACTTTCCTTTGGGAGCGTTTTCTGATCCATCTGTTCTATTAGATCAGGCTAGGCATTTCCCTTCTGTGCTCTAAAGCATTTTTTTCCTTATCCTAGTACCTATTTTTTTTCTACCAAAATTGTCTTTTTTTATTCTGTCACTTCAGTTAGACTATAGGCTTGGTAAGGACAGGTACCATAACTGCTTTTCTCATCTTAATACTGTTACACCAAAGCATAGAATTTAAAAGAATATGTTCTTGAAAACTATTTGTCAAATGATTATTAGTGCCTTTGGAAACTTAAGAAGTTATAAAAGTCCTAGATGTACATTTGAAAAGATTACAGCTACTACAGCTATAGCTATGAGATTAAATGACTTTTCTCCATCTACAGAATCCAAATAAAAACAGCACTGAAGGTAAAACAAGGTAAAAAGCCATTAAGGAAGGGAGAGAGGAATAAAGGGAAAAGGGAGACTTTTAGAGGAAAAAAATGTCAAAAATATCAGGAACCTCAAAACATCCAGAACACCTGGGAAGAAGAAAGTGATACTGGAGACTTTGAAAGGTGGTGGACAGTTGATAGCTCTAGAAAAGCAAAGTAAAGGAGGCCCATTTATTATTTCAAAACTAATAAGAACAAGTTTAAGAAGACTGGATATAACATTTTAAGGTACCCTGTACTCTTATTTTGGTGCCAAGAATTGAACTGCTTAACCAATGAGCCACATCCCTAGCACTTTTTTATTTTTTATTTTGAAACAGGATATCACTAAGTTGTTTAGGATCTCACTGGGTTTCTGAAATTGCCCTCAAACTTGTGATCCTCATGCCTTAGTCTCCCAAATTTCTGGGATTACAGATATGTGCCAACATGCCTGGCTAAATTCTTTAATTTAATGTTTTCCTAAACAATGTTCTTTAGACATCTAGTCAAGTCAGATATACCATGGAAAAAAGCTCTCTAAAAAAAAAAAAAGAAAAGAAGTTAGGGTAAGATTGAGAATCCTCATATTTTTAGAGATTCAGAAAATACCTTAGGTGTTGTGTAGTAATTGCTCGATTTCAACAAAGCATTTCACCAATTTTTTGACAACTTACAACTTACCTATTAACATACCAGAGAAAATAATATTCCCTGGAATTCATTTTAAGATGTTCTGCTTTGATTGTATGACTGCAAACAGTTTTTTTTTCTCTAATTATAAAATGTATCCTAGGGGATACTGTCAAAGTTTAACTCTAAAATGTTTCTAGTTTGGATAACTCTTTGGAACTAGTGTATTTTTTTTGGTTCCATCAAAGTACATCTTGTAGTAATGATAATATTGTATGTTGACATTCCTTTACCAATATTAATTGTACCCCAGACAGTGCACTCAATGCTGAAGAAATTGAATTTAGTAAGATGGCAAAGATTCATTCCTTTATGAACCAGACAGATAAGAGTGTGTAGGGTAGGAGACAGGCAAGACATAAATAAAGAAGGTATTAGAATAATTAGAAGTGCTATAAAATATGTAGGTTTGATAGAAATTTATTGGAGGTAGAAGGACTCAGTTTACTTGTTGGTTATGGAAAGTTTCTTTTAGAAGGTGAAAGTTGAGCTGAGATCTAAATAACATAAAGGATCTAGAGGCTGGTAAAGGTGTGGGTGGTAGATGGTCCCAGAGAAACAATAAGTCAGCAAGGATAATATTGCTAAGTAGAAATGAGAGAAAGTTTAGGTAGAAATAGAGATAAATATAATTATTTATTTATATAAATGTAATATGTTTATATGTACATATTTATGTGTTCAGGAAGACTAGAATGATTGATACTATCTGAATAATGGTAGAATAATTACCCTGTCATTAATAATGAAGGAGAGATGCAAGATAAAATAGAAGTTTAGCAAAAGCCAGATCATGTATGGTCTTATGGGCCATTGGGAGTAGAAATATTCCTTTAAACATGATAGTAAGCCACTGAAATATTTAAGAAAGAGACAAACATGATATTCTTATTTATTTATTCATTTAATAAATATTTATTTGGTATATACTATTTACCAACTCTTTGTTTTGCTACTAGAGATACTGCAATTTATCCAAACAGACTCTACCAGTATAGATATTACATTTTTGTAGATTGATAGTTTTAATAAGAGCTATTCTGAATGTTTTGTGGAGAATGGATTTATATAAGGCTAAGGTAGAGGACTAGAGACACCTGGGAATCTAGCGTGGTATTCCAGGTGGGAGAGTGAATTGCACCAGAATGATGATAGTGGCAATGGAGACAACCAATCATTTTGTTGTTGTTGTTGTTGTTGTTGATGATGTTGTTGTTTTCACAGGTAGACTCTACCATGTATTGATGGGTATGTATAGGAAATGAGGGAAAGAAAATAACTTGGCACACTGATAACTTTCCAAAAGTCGGGAGACAACTTTGTAGAAACAGAAACCAACAGGTTTTTTGTGGTCATTTTAAACTTGAGGTGCCTATTAGACATTTAGAGGAGAACAATAAAGTAGGTGGAACTGCAAATCTAGAGTTCAGGAAGAGATCACTATGTGAGGTACACATTTGAGAGTCTCAGAAAAGAGATGATTTCTTAATGCTATGGATTAAATACAAATTGTCTATGGAGAAAGAAAAGAAAGTAAAGAGGACCTAAGACAGAGGAGTAGTTTCTATCAAAGGAGACTGAGAAGGATTCCCAAAGAGGTGGAAGGAAAACCAAGGGTAGGGTATGGTGTCCTAGGAGTTGAGGAGAGCATGTTCCAATTGATAAGGAGTTATCCTTTATGCTAAATACAACAGAAAATTTAAGTGCAACGAGGTCAAAATAGTGACCACTGTCCTTGCTAAGATGGAAGTCATCAAATACCTTGATGAGAGCAGTGGGAACTTATAACAAATGTTATATAGTGTTTACCATATTTTGGTTTCCATATAAGCCCTTTACATATTTTATATGTAATCATCATTAACAAATCTATGAATTAATGTAGTTATTATTCAGTTTTATTTTTGAGAAAACTGAGTCACAGAGCCATCCAAGAACCTGCTGCATATTTACTAAGAGATGGTGCTAGGATCTGAACCCACACAGGCTGACTCTAGAATCTAAGTCTTTACTTTGTCACTATATTACTTCTTTATAACCCAGTTAAAGTGGCTTGGTAGTTAGGGCAGAGGAATTAGCAAACAAGTTTTTCAAGAAGTTTTGAAATCATAGGAAACTGAGAAATTGGGGTGTAACTGGAGGGGGCTTCAGGTCAGGAAGAAGTATTAAGGATGGGAGCTACTAAAGTATGTGTGCATGGCAGAATAATCTAGTACAGAGGAAAAATTGATGTTGCAGGATAGAAGGATCTAATTGTGTGAGCAAAATCCTTATACCTGGCTTGAGTACTGCCACAGGTGGGGCTGCTGAATAACAATAAATTACTTTAACACAGCAAGTGACAGCATTAGGATTTAACTCCTGATCTCTGACTCCTGGTTTAGTTCTCAGGTCACTAGACTGTGCTTTCTCATAGCCCTTATGCCAGTCTACTCCTCATATGAAAGGGCACCTCTCCCAGGTTCCATCAGTAGTCCCACTGCTTTAGATGCAGAAGCCTCTGATTCAATTTCTTGCTGGAATGGATTATTCACAAATAAGGATAATCCTCCATTTCATGTTTACTCACTTGGTTGACTTCCTGTTTTCCACACTCTTCCCACAACAGGCTTCGCAGTTTCTATTTTCTGAGGCATTCAAATAAATGTGAATTGATATTGTGACCGAGTACCTCCCAAAATGCATAATTTTCCCCCTTTATCATTTTTGAAACAAATGGATGAATTGCAAAGGAGCTACATTAATGAAATGTTTAATTTGAGGATTTAATTTTGCAAATGTTGGGAAGCATAATTAAGGTTCAGGCAGTACACCAGTGTCTTCCAGAATACAAAATAAACTGTTTTTGCCTCTACAGTTTGGGGGATAATTTCTGCTTAAAAACAATTCTTTTTGTAGACATTTTCCTGTGTTACACAAGTACCCTAGGCACTGTGAAGACATAGAACACATACTCCTTATAGAGGTGACAAAAAAATAAACATAGTTGTCATTTTAACAATTATCAGAAAACAATGTTCTAGGAAGGAATGGAGGTATAGGTGAAAGAGAGTGAACATTGGCTTTCTAGTCCTTTTATTCTCACAATTGCAGGGCAGTTTTCTTCAATTTCATTCTAGATGATATCTCAGACAAATAAAAGAGTGGGAAGAGAAAATAAACTGTTAATGAGTTAGTTGTGGGTACAGATGGGATGATAAAGGCTTCTAGACAAAAGGTAAGAACTGAAAAGATTTGAAAGCTTAAGTAAAGAACCAAAATTATTTGCAAACATTTTCTCTATATCGGAATACCATATAATGTCTTTAAAATGAAAAAAAATAATAATAATTTAGACAATATTTGGCCCACCCATCAAGATGGAAGAGGAAAGGAAAATAACTTTACTTTAGATCGGTGTGAAAAAGAATACCTAGGAAATTTCTATCTCTTGTCTAAACAGACAAGCCAGTATGAATGAAAAATGAGTCAAGTAATAAACACAAAATAGGTATTTCTACTTCTTTTAGAATAGTAGTATATAGATATAATATAAAAACACTAAAAAGCAGTTTGCCATTGATTCATTCATTCATTCAGTAGGAACTTATTGGGCTGCAATTTGAACCATATAAAATTGTCTTTGGTCAAATATTGACCAATATGTTAGCAAATCAACAGTATCATGTTGTTCAAGGTAATACTATCTTAAGCTAATGAAGAAACCTCCTTTTGTGATTAAAATCCATCAGACCTTGAAGTTTTCCCTCGGTTTTTATCTAGTAGTTTCACAATTTCAGGACTTAAATATAGGGCTTTGATTCATTTTGAGCTGATTTTTGTATAGGGTGAGAGTTGGAGGACAAATTTCAGTCTTCTGCTGATGAATATTTAGTTTTCCCTGCCCACTTATTGAAGAAGCTGTCCTTCCTACTGAGTATGTATTGAGCACTTCGTGGAAAATCTGCTGTCTATAGATTTGTGGGTTTATTTCTGTGATCATTATTCTGTTTCACTAGTCTACATGTATCTGCTTTTATGCTAGTAGCATGCTGTTTTAATCACTCTGACTCTGCAATATGTCTTGAAATCAGGTACTATCATGCCTCCAGCTCTGTTTTCTTTTTGCTCTGGAGTACTGTGGCCATTTGGGGTCCTTTATGCTCCCATATGTATTTTAGGGTCTTTATTTTCTGTGAAGAATGTTAGGGTGTTTTGATAGGGAATACATTAAATCTGTAGATTTCTTTGGGTAGTATCGATATTTTAACAATATTGATTTTTCCAGTTCACAGACATGGGAGGTCTTTCCATTTTCTTGTGTCTTCTTCAATGTCTTTCACCAGTGCTGTATAGTTTTTATTTTAAAGGTCTTTTTCTTCCATGTTTAGGTTTACTCTTTGCTAATTTTTTTTATCTTCATAGCTAGTGTGAATGGAATTGCTTTCATGATTTCTCTCTCAGTAAATTCTTTACTATTGTATTGAGAAGTTACCAATGTTTTATATACTGATTTTGTGTACTGATGCTTTATTGAATCCGTTTATCAGTTCTAATAGTATTTTGATGGAGTTTTTAGGTTTTTATAAATTATATCATCTGCAAACAGGACAATTTTGACCCTTTCCTCTTCCCATATGTATGTCCTTTATTTTTTTTTCTCTTGCTTAATTGATCTAAAACTTCTAGTTCTATATTGAAGAAGAGTGGCTACAATGTACACCTTTGTGTGTTTGTGATCTTAGAGGACAGGCTTTTTGTTTTCCCCCATTCAGAGTGATGTTGGCAGTGTGTTTGTCATTTATAGACTTTTAGTACAGCCATTTTGGACATCAAGTTGAAGGTTCCTCAAAAACTAAAAGTAGATCTGTGATTCACTTGTTCCCCTTCTGAGTTATATCCAAAGGAAATGAAATTAGCATTACCAAAGAAAGAACTGTATTCCCGTGTTTATCGTGGCACTATTTATAATAAATAAGCTATGAAATCAACCTAGATATTTATTAAGAGATGAATGGATGAGGAAAACATGGTGTATGCACACAATGGAGTATTATACAGTCATAAAGAAAATAAATTCCTGTCATTTGCAGCAAAATAGAAGGAGCTGAAGGTCATTACATGAAATGAAATAAGCCAGACATGGAAAATATTAGTACTACCTGTTCTCTCATGTGGAAGCTAAAAAAAAAAAAAAGAACAATAACAATTACTAGAAATTGGGAAGGGATGTGGATGGTGGTAGAATTTGATCAGGGCACATTATATGCATGTATGGAAATATCACACAAAACCCTAATGATATGTGCAATAAAATGCATATGTTAATAAAATGTTTTCAAAAAGAAATCAATCAATATATATTTATTGAATATGGTTATAGATTCAGGACTTCACCAGATGTTCCAAATCAAAAAGAAAAAAAGCTTAGTGATAGCAGAGATTTTGAATATGACATTGCATTTTTGTATTAAAATGTAGCCAGACCTCAAGGGAGGCGATGGAATTTTTAAAGTCCACCAAATAAGAGAATTTATAGCCACACTGTCCTGAATTCCAAAATGCTTATACACAATTTTTCTGTATTATATTTATTACAGTCATATTTCACATATTTGAAAAATAAGTTTATATATATATATGTATGTGTGTGTGTATACACACACACATACATATATATTTAAATTCAACCTACACAAAAGTTTAGTGCAAATATAGATTGTTAGGCAATATAAGATAATAATAATTTTTATTTACATAATTGAAAATTCAGAAGTAGATGTCATTTAATCCTGACTAGACTTAGGATTTCAAGTAATATGATAAAAACTAAGCTTTATTTCTTATTGGTTTTATCATTGTTGGTTTTATTCTCAATCTCTACCTGATGGCTACTCTTACAGTGGAAAAGTATTCTATTTCCACATTAGCAACACATGTTCTAAAATTTTATATCTTTGCCTGTGATTGCTCTAGCTTTGACCTCTTGCTTATCCCTAAACCTATCACTAAAAATAGTAATATGTCTTCCAAACAATTCATGAACCACTCCTAGAATTTTAGATCCACATGAACCTCATGAGCTACAAATCAGCTACAAAAGTAGTAATTTTTCAGCTATAAAGTTCTCATGCAATAACTCCACTGGCACACAAGTGATTATAGTACATAGTTAAGACTCTACAATTTCTCAGAGTTAATTTGTTTATTTACTTACTTGGCAACAATTGATTTGAAATAGTCTCTGTATTATGTTTTATACTAGAAAATTCCAATTTGATAAAGACATAGTTATTATTCATAAGGAGCTCTACACTTCATAGGAAGACAAATTTGCCTAATAATAAACCAAGTGTTTTCGAAGTAGAGGGAAGAATGTAACCAACTTTGCCCAGAGAATGGGAAAAGATTCTCAGACACAGTAATGCCTGAGCTGGGACTTGAAGGAATAGGGATTTCTAGTCAGAATAAAAAAAAAAAAATCAGTGACTGAAATAAGCTAATTTGGAGCTAAATTGAGATACCTAAGTTCCTAGTTTGAATTGAGAGAGAAAGATACATAATGATCAGAAGCAAAATCCTTGAATGCTAACAAATAACCACAGACACAAACACTACTGGTGTGAGGAAGGTTGGGAGGAGTTTAAAGCAAGCAGTATGGGGATTTAGAGAAAAATCCATTCCAGACCACTGTCTGATCATGACACTTTTCTCAGAAGCTATTTATCAGGAGATAATTCTATTAAAAAGAATGGAAAAATAGGCTCCCTAGGACCTTTTGGTGAGAGAGAGGGGAATGGGAAGAAATACAGTTTATTGTAGCAACGTTTCAGGAGCAGAGAACTGAACCGTTCAATCTCTTGGCTTAAAAGGAAAGAAGAAAAGGAAACATCAGAAAGTTCTGAGTGAATTTATTATCTAAAAGAAAGTTGACCTTGGTAGCATTTAGAAATAGGATGTCAAGACTATTGGAATTTTAAAGTTTTAAATTCAAGACTCATTTTTTTATTCTTCATATTGACAATGAACCTAATACTAAAAGGCAATGTTTAAGTAGTTATTTTGTGCTGGTAAAGAGATTAAGTAAATGAGCATATCCTCTATGGGAATTTTTCTTCTATATAAATATAGCTTTGATAGATGTCCTTTTATAAGTTATTCGATTCCATAAGTATACACATACATAGTATACTAAATGTCATATTTTCTTGATTTCCAAGGTCATAGCAATTCTGATACTTTGTACAGTTCTTTGTGATAAGCTAAAGAAAAGAATTTTCAATGTATTCACAGTGAAAAGAAAGATTTTTTAAAACTTTTATTTACTGCCTTTAATACTTAACTATATAATTCAGCCCATTGTTATTCACAAGTGGTATTGAATCTTTAATAACACTATCAATGAAAAGGCATGTACCTGTCTGCATTTTGTAACAGAAATGAAACTATATAAATAGCTTGCCATTGTTTGGTAACTTTTGCTGCTCAGTTATAGGGAATCTAAATAATCCATACTCCATGTGAACAAGTTAGAAAAGAACATTTAATGAGCTACAGAGGAAAGTATTTTCTAAGTATGATACTAATTTTCATAAATGTTTCTGGAGAAGCAATTGCTCAAATATAATTCTCCCATTAGGAGGTTAAGAGACATAATAACAGCTGAAAACAGAGGAAATAACAAAAGAAATAAGATGTCAAATATAATCAGATTCTTCTTTGCCATGTAAATTCAAATAAAATTGCTATGTAATTATTTTAAAACTGTGCCTATTTTGTTTTTCAATATTAAGTTCTTCAAGACAGAGTCCAGTATTACATTCAGGATTTAGATCACCCATGGTATTTGCACCTGGAGGGGAGCTCATCAAGAGAGAAGAACACAATTTTGGATCTGTGCTTATCACCACCATCCTAAATAATATTATAGAAATGATAACACAGTTTAGCTTTGAAGATATTAGACATTGAGTGACATACTTAGGTTAGCATAATCTAAGGCTTGCCATCCTTCATATTTTCTAGTTTATTTCTTTGCTTTTTAATAGCTAAATTTTGTTTCTTCATAAAGAATTATCCAAGTGTAGAAAAATAAAAATGCCAGAGTCAAATGAACTGATTTCTCCTATCAACTCTAGCAGTCATCATGTGGCTTTTGGAAAGATTTTGGTGCCTTCAAATAGACTTTTATTCAAAAATATTCTGTATCGTTTCTTTAAGAATACATTTTATCTGTAGTTACCAAAAGTAGAATTCTCAAGGCAATCTTCTTTTAACTGATTTTAACTTGTCAAAATCAAGTTTCAGATTCAATCCTGTATGGCAAATTGGGTTATATCTTGTTCTGAATTTTCTTACTTCTAAAGAAATATTTGTTTCTCTCTTCTTTTGTATTATTCCCAATCTTTGAGTATCTCATTACTAATTTAATTAGACATTGCCAAACATAAAGCAGAATTCAATAGATATTTGTTCTATAGATTCAAATCAGTACCAAGTTATCAGAGAGGGGGATAAGAACACTGTACTGCCCCTAGCTACCGAAATATCT
Source organism: Ictidomys tridecemlineatus (assembly GCF_052094955.1). Taxonomy (NCBI): domain Eukaryota; kingdom Metazoa; phylum Chordata; class Mammalia; order Rodentia; family Sciuridae; genus Ictidomys; species Ictidomys tridecemlineatus. The sequence goes on from NC_135487.1 coordinate 58,805,573, forward strand.
GATAACTGAAAATAAATCAATAATTTTGTTTATGCATTGCCAAATAATTGTTTTGGGGGAAATTCCCAGATAATTGACTGGATTTTCATTCTTATGTGAATCTTCGGCATCGTGTATGAAGCCCTATGAAAACTATGTTTCTTGTTAAGAATTCTTGTACATAGTTAATGAGAGGCATCATTGAAAGACTTGGCTGAAGTCCATGCTAATCACATTACCATGCATAATGAAGAGTAAGCTAAGTATTTGTTTTTAAAGTTCTATTTCTCATGCTTCATTTTGTCTACATCCTATTCTCATTACCACCATTTGAGTGAGAAACTGAAACTTCTTCAGTCTTCTTTATATGATATCTGTTTAGTAATGTGTGCCAGTTAGGAGTCTGGCCCCCATCCTAATATCCTTCTATTTGAGTTAGATCAACTACATCATACCTATGAAGTTAGGAAATTTAGGTAAGGATTGTAAAACAAAAATGCATCTCTCCTAGAAATAAGAGTGAGTGAATAATTGAATCACCTGAAAAGTTTTTATTACTTCTATATCTTTCATCATCCCCAAGATATATCAGAATCCACATTTCCTCTATATCCATGCCTATTCAGATCCACGCCCTTAAAAATATTGATTTAATACTGCAGTATTATTTGGTTTCTTGCACTTATTGCTTTGTCTCTCCATGCCCATTCAATTGCATCAGGCTTGATAGCTTAGCATTTTATTTCAATTTTCTCTTAATTTGTCCTCTTTCTCCTGGAACTTGATCACTCAGGTATTTTCTCAGTTTGCTAAAATCTAAACCACTCAAAATCTAAAATCTCTTGGCTTATGTCAATTGTTCTCATATTTTAACATGAATCAGAACTATCTGGAGGGATTGTTAAAGCACTGATTTTTGAACTCCATTCCTGAGATTGTAATTCATTATGTTTATGTTAAGGCCAAAATTTGCATTTCTAACAAATTCCCCAGTGAAACTGATCCTGCTGTTTTGGAAATGGCACTTTGATAACCACTGGTATATACCAACATAACAGACCCTGAAATCATTGTACCAAAGTTCAATTGCTATGGTTTATACCTTTTATGAATCCACTATGCTTTTGGTACCAATTCTTATTGGTGCTGATTTTGTTGTATTTATGTCTGTCTATGACCCAGCTAACTAAACTCCTTGTTGTGACCCTGGTTTTCCCAATCTAAAGTGTAGTCAGGACTCTATCAACTGATTTTATTGATTGAATCATTCATTCATTTATTCATTATTTCATCATTCAGCATATGTTATTTAATACCTAGTATGTGACAGTCATTAGTTATATAATATTTTTCAAAAAATTCATTATGAAGAAGCCTGTATTTTAAAGAAGAATAACTCTTAAAGGAGGCTATGAATACAATAAAGTAAAGTTGATGATGCTGTTATGCCATTGGGTTCTACAGAAACACAGAGATGAGAAATCTAACACTGACTGTAGGATAGCAGAGGAGGCTTCTAAAAAGAGAAGGCATCTACATTAGCCCTGGGGTATAAGTCAGAGTTATTGAACACAGAGAAAGCATACAAACACTGAGTGGCACACATACAAAAAGCTATGATAAACTTAAATATTTCAGTGCATTTGGTTGAAGAGTAATAAATATGAATCTAAAAATATTCTTGAGGAAGACTTAAGTGTCAAAATATACAGCATGTTTTAAAACAAGCTAATGAATTTGCACTGGACCTATGGAAAGTCATTGAAGGAGTTTAAACAAATGATATGAGCCTCTACATCTTTAGAATTGGAAAGCTGTAAATATAGTAGTCTTAGATGATAAGCAATGATCCAAGTGAATGATAATGAGAGAATCAAAGTAGTGAAAACTTACATGCAGAGAATAAATGGGATTTTGAAAAACTTTGTGAAATAGCACTCATATACCTTCATGACATCAAGAAAATCCCTGAGGACCATCTCACTATTTTGGCGGGGGGGAATCAATTGACATACTAGAAGAAAAGATGGGGGAATAAAACAAATAGACCAAAAAAGAAAAGTTAGAGAAAATTTTCTATACATGAAAAGAAATAAAGAATTTCCTATGATTATTTCCTAGATTCCCTTTAAACTACTATTAGTAATGTTAGAAAAAGCCAAATAAGATGGTATTATTTCCTCATGAAATTTAAAACTTCAGTTGAGGGGCTGGGGATATAGCTCAGTTGGTAGAGTGTTTTCCTTGTACGCACAAGGCCCTGGGTTCAATCTCCAGCACAAAGAAAGCAAAGCAAACAAAAATTCAGTTGAACTCTAATCTGAAACTTTTACATTGAAATGTAAACTTTTGCTCATATGAGTTTCTTTCCATTTAGTTATATTTATGTATTAGTTCCTTTTGTTGCTGAAACAAGTTACCACAAATTTAAAAGCTTAAAACATAAATTTATTATTTCATAGCTCTCTCTATAAAAGATCTGGATAAGCTATGCTGATTTTTTTCTCTAGGTTTTACAAGACCAGGTGAGCTCTCACTGAATGGTTCTGGGATGAACTGTCTTCCAAACTCATTCAGAGCTATTCTACAATAGCTCCTGTGGTTGTAGGTCTGAAGTCCCTTGACACAGTTTGGTTTTGAATATCCCCAAATGCCCATTTGTTATAGTTTTGCCTCCCATCTAGGGTGATGTCATTGGGAGGTACAACCTTTAGGAGGTGGGAGCTAGTGGTCATTGGAAGTATACCCTCAAAAGTGATTGGAGGACCCACCCATCCTGTCTCTCTTTGATCTAAAAGATGTGATCTGAAGATGTAGGCATTTGCTCTTACACACTCTCCCTACCATTACCTTCTGCTTCTCCACCAGAACTGAGCCAATGTATGTGTGATGTCTTTAAAACCTCCAAAATTCTTAAATACTGTTTAAAAAACCTTTTCTCTTTATAAGTTAGTTGCCTCAAATTATTTCATTATAGTAATGTGAAGTTAACAATATATTTCTGTTTCTGTACTGGTTAACAGCTAATATTCCACGCCCCCCACCTCTGGATTTTTGTGGGATTCTGTGTCTCAAACCAACAATGCAATTTGAGCCCTTCTTATACTTGCAATCTGTCTGAATTCTTCTGCCATATCTTTTTTGCCTCCAGTGGAAGAAATTTCTGTGCTTTTAAGCACTCTGGTGATTAGATTGAGCCCTCCTCGGTAATCCAGGATAATCTTTTAGTTTGAGGTCTGTTCCCTTAATCATATCTGTGAAACATTTTTATTTATCTATTTTTGTCACTTACAGTTAACATATTCATAGTTTCAAGTATTAAGGTGAAGAAATATTCAGGTAGTCATTCTGTTTCCCACAAGTCATATCAATGCTTTGCATATACTTAAAAAAACAGATATCATAGCCAAGTGTCAATGTCCTATGCCTTCTACCATTGTCATTTATCTGTTTCTGCTCTAAGATGGCAGAAAGAACCTTCACAAATAGTGCTATTCCTCAAATTAAAAAAAAGAAACACTGTTCTCTAAGTATTGAAAATGTTGTTATGCAAGTGAAGATGTTGCATCTGATATCTGTTGGCTTCTGATACCTGCCTTTCAGTGAGGAGAGGATACCTGGTCTCTGACCTCCATCTCCTTTCTGTATTATGAATTGTACAGGATGTTACAAAATGTAACCTCCTTCTAGGTCCCAGACAGAAAAGACCATGTGGCTTTGACTTCTCTAGATCTTCTAAAATTGAATGTAAGGAGACAGCATTTAGGATTCCTTAATTAGAATAGACATTATATAGCCACAACCCTTTATGCGTGCCCTGTGGGTATGTGCCCATGGTTAGCATCAAGTTTGTCTCTCTCAGTTTTAATAAGTCACTCAATCTTATAGATCACACACATGAATTTGACCTACTTCTTCAGCCATCACTGGTAACATCATTACAAGTTCCATGCAATATGTATCTTTCTCATAAAAATCCCCAGACTCCTTGAAAACGCTCCTAAAAGTCTTGAAATACAAAATATGTTTTCTATTCATCACAATATTCATATTTCACGACTACACAACGAGAGCCTTGTACCTCTTAAAAACTGGTCAACCTTACTTTCAACCACAAAGTTCTATGGTTGTAAGTGGGATGTGAGTGCCCAGCAATGCCAGTTTTCAAGTTTGTAATTTTCACTTCCTCATGAAGTGTTGGCTTTAGATAGACTCTTATTGATCACTAGAACTCATTTGCCTATGCCACTGATTAGCTCATGGACTACATCAGGTCATCTATTTTATTTACACTTTCTCTCTTCTACAAAACAAATTAATATTGCTGCCTCCACAGCAGTCCTATGAATAATAAATGAGGATTTGTTTCTAAATTACCTTATATACTGCCAGATGTGTAACAAATGTCAGTTTTCTTCCCTCAATTCTATTTTCTTGATTTTTTTTGCCAGGTTTATATTCTGATTTTTCTATTCATTCATTCTCTCTAGGCAATCTAAGTCTACGTGACACATTTCATCTTCCCAAAGTCAATTTCCAAAAAGACAGACACCTTAATTCTGGTTTCCCTTATTGATCATCAATTACTCAAGTTAGTCACAAGTCATAGGCCTAGAATGTTAAATCTTTCTTTCATGTGCCTTTTAAATAAAAAGGAAATTAAAAGTCCCCGCATTAAATCCAAATATGGCATGTTGTAGTTTTGAAGTCCTTCAGACTAAAGTTATAGTTTGACATGAACTAATAGTTTGATAACCCAAATTTATAGAAGACATTTTTTTGGTATTGTGTTTTATGTAGAAAACCTATTTAAACTCACCACATATAACTCTGTAAAAGGCTTCAAGAAGGATAATTCTCAGCTAATGTCTCCATGTAACTAGAAAAGCAAAGGGGTTCTTAGAACTTGAGTTATTACTCCTTCAATTAAAAGTAACGTAGCAGTTTGTAATTTAGTTTAAATGGTTTTATTAGTGCATTATAGTTAGACATAATTGTGGTGTTCATTCTGACACATTCATACATGCTTGAACTATAATTTGCTCCCTTTCAGTCCCCAGTACTTTGACTTTCCTTTTGCCTCATTTCTCCCACCTACCGGCCCCCTTTCCACTTTCTCTCCTCTACTTATCTTCCTTCTATTTATTTATCACTTTTAATTGGTGCTTCGTAGAGAAACATAAAGGTAGAACTCACTGTGGTATATTCATATGTGTATGTACCTATTTATAGATATTTTCTATCCATTGCTCTTTTAACCCTAGCTGATAATCAGGAATGACACATTTATCATGATTTTCCCATGAGGAAAAGGAGGCTATGAGAGGTTAGGTTGATTTCTTGATGTCAGGTAACTAGGAAGTATATAAGCTAGTATTCAAGCCTGACTCTGACTAAAAGATTGAATCCAAGCTCCTCACTGCTATGAAAGGGAACTACCCAAATCTTCTTACGCAATGTGCAATGCTCTTTGCTTTAACACGTTGTCACTATTTTTAAACATTATTTTTAAATATGAAGAAGGGTTCTTTATTGCTTTGGTTTTGTTGGAGATTTCACAAACAATGCTCTGAACTACGTATTCTGCAATATGTAAACTAATTTACTTCATTTTTCTGATTCTATATTTCAAGTTTGAGTACAGTTTTGTATACAAAATTCTATAAATTTTTTAAAGTATTATTTATTGGCATTTGGATGGGTTAGTGACTTCTGTATGCAAGCCAATGACAGAGATTGCACTAATATTCCAAATGATTCAACAATTACTTCTAGAAATTCTAAGAAACACAGGGTCTAAGTAAGTGCCTGAATTATTGACCTCTTCTAAATATGTGAAAGCAAAAGGTGGTTGGTCATGAATAATTTAAAACATAAATAAGAAAACACTTTTGTTTCAAAATAATTCTTGGCTGAAGCTCTTGTGAGCTCATGGTATTCTACATAATGAATTAATTCTGATAAAATATACAAGAGACTCCAGAAGCTAATTTTATCAATAAGTACGGTTTTCTACTTCTAATTTCATATTTCCTTTTACAGAGTCTTACTTTTATAGAATATTACTTTTAATATAAAATTAAAATAACTCAGTTTGTTATTTTAAAATTGTGAAGTTTAAATCTTTCCAGAGAGGTTGTATTAATTTGCACAGAATCACATATCTGGTAATGGCAAACTGAGATGAGAGTTCAGGTCGCCTAACTTGAACTCTTAACCCAAAGTTTTTCCACTCCTGCAGGCTACATCACTTTATGAGTCTCCAAAATTTCATGAGAAAAATAAATGTCTGCCTCTTGGGAAATTGAAAATTATAATTAATTTTGATAGGATAATAGAATTCTAGTTTTATCTGCATTTTATCATTTGCTTCAAGTTATACTGTTATCTTTTATCAACCTGGTTTCAGTCCCTCTTTAGTATTTCTCTAAGAGCTCACAAGCTGCAAAATTAAGCCATGAAAGACCAGAAATAAACTTGGCATCTAAAGAAGAGAACAAGAGAAAAAAATAAAGCCTAGCATTCCTTCTAAGATACAGGAATATAATAGCCAAGATGATGAGATAACTGTCAGAAGCCAATAGGGATCTTGAATTGAGATTCATTCTTTGAAGGTCTAACTACGCTCTTATGATGCTCTCAAAATCAGTAGTGTCTTATGAGTGATCACAGCCTGAGACTGGCTTTGAATGATCTCACCACGAGTTTCAAACAGACTGATTCCTTTTAATGTTCTCTCATGTCCTGTGGAGATTAGGAGATTGTTGCAAAGAAAGGCTTTCACTCCTTGACAAATGGTGGGTTATTGTGGAAGGAATTTTTTGTCTGTATGCAGTCGTACCTTAAATTGTACATTGCATGCTAAGTTTCAGGGCTGGAAAAGTGCTAACTGTCTTCCATGTTTCAATTTCATACCATAAAATTGAAGTTCCTAGCAAAATGCATAACATCACTAACTATCAGCTTCTAGGCTTTTATGATATGTATATATCATTGGTTTTTATATTTGAAGATTTTTTAATAAATGATTATAATGTGACCATTCCATTAGATAATAAGCATGGCTGTAAGGTTCCTGTACAGGTAAGGTTCTATTTAAATGCTAATTGTCATTATTATAAACCATTTTGAAGGCAGCAAGTGTGGATTCACTGAGATAAAGCCTTTTTATATACAAGAGAAGATAATAATTGTGAGTAAAACTTGTTGGCTCTCCTAGGTATCAAATCGAGAAAATCCTCAATTAGAAATTGCCTTACTATAAATGTAGCCAAAAGGGATTGAATGAGTAGATCAAATAGGTATCAAACTATATTGTATGCATTGAAGAAAGATGCCCTCTAACACACATAAGCACCTCCTGTCTAGAAAGAACAGCCTTAAAGACTTGAGATTGCAATATGAAAAATTCTGCCAATGCATTCATTCTCTACGCTTTTCTTGATTGCCCGTTACTTATCTTTTCCACAGTGAATAGAACTATCCATAAAAACAATCACTTCTCTCTAGAAGAGAGTAGGCAGACAAAAAAATGTAACTAATTATTGCAAAAAATAAAAAGAAGAGAGGAACATCAGGCATACCAATAAAGTAGGAAGATATTAACAACTAAATGTTGGGAAATTTGGCAAAAAAAACACAATGGGATAGAAAAGGTGAATCTGAATATGCCCTTGAAGGAAGAACAGGATTTGGATACATAGAAACAGAGAAAGGACATTGCAGGCTTAGGTAAATTAGAAAGCTGCTTTTTATTCATGCCCAAATATCTCTTGAATGCACTCCTATTGATTGATAGCAACTGACTCAAGTTAATTTACCAGATTAAACAATAACACAGGTAGATGAATCAAGAAGTGCTGGTGTCATTTACATCTTTTTTTCCCCAAGTTTCTGTCTGTATTTAAAAATATTCAATTTTTTCCCCTCTCTTTAAATAACAAACAAAAAGCAGAAAGGTACACTAATTCCAGTTTTTCATTCAGATATCCCATTAGATCTCTCTCTGTCATATAGACTTCTGGAAGAAGTTAGAGACACTGTGCTGTCTCTGTTTTTTCTTCTTCCACTCCATTGCCATACTCATCAATTGGAATTTCTACCTATTTATCAATTGCAATTATTTTTCAAGGTTGTCTTGTCATTTGAATTATCACCTCAAATTTTTATCTTTGACACTGATCTCTAGACCTGACTATCCAACTCTCTATTTGGCGTTTTCATGTGGATGTGTAAAAGGTATCCCCAACTCAAAATATCCAGCATCAGACTGTAATCACAGCATTTTTCCCCTCCAGTATTTCTCTTCTCAGAAATGACATCATCATTCACCCTAGAATATGCACACACTAGAATCTTAGTCATCCTGCATAACAATTCCTTCTTTCTTACTGTCATATCCAAGCAAAACAAGGCTTTGATTCACAAGAAGCTTTCAAATTTGCCTGTTACCCTCAATCATATTGCCACTCTCTTTGTTCAGGCTAACAACATCTGTTCCTTGGTGGCTGAAACAGTCTCTGAATTGTCCTCTCCAAATTTTGTCTCCTACACAGAGAATCAGTTCTTTATTTTGTATCCAGTGCAACTTTTCCAAATACATAATTGATTGAAGTACCCTTTATAGACTGTTATATTAATCCCCACCATTCACCCCTACTGGGTATCTATACCCTTATGTAGTCAGCTTTTACCCTGATTCAGGGTTTAGACACGTAACTAAATTTGGCCAAAGGGATATTAGCAAAAGTAACAAAATTGGAGATTTGATAAGTACCTGTTCATTGGGATTTGCCCTCTGGAATAGCCCAGCTAAAAGGGAGGAGAGGGTAAGTATAGACAGGGTAGAAGGGTGCTAAAAATTTGAGCTATTCAGATCCCTACTAAATGTTGTGTTACTCTGATCTAATAATAACAGGTCACTTATTTTGTACTATTTTGGTCATACTCAATCTCAATCCTCTGTTCTTCAAAAGTACATGAGATCTCAATCTTCCAGTAAATAAAATGTAAGTAACTCTAGGAAAAAGTAGTCATTATGGATACAAAAATTATTTAATACAGATGTTAGAACAGCAATGTCAGATTAACAATGCCACCTTAATTAATTGATAGGTCAGTAACACATTCATTTATTCATTCAGCTGTTTTTCTTCTGTATCATAACCATTTATGTGAACAGTTATTAAATATTTAACATATTCCAGGCCCTACAGGGACAGAGAAAGAAGTAAGATAGGCTCTTCTGAAAAACATATAAATAATAAGTGTATATATTGTTTACATTCATAATTGTCTGAAACACCAAGGAAGTCCTAGATCTTAGTACAAAAGAATCACTAGAAGATGATTAATTTAACTTTCCTAGTCTCTTCCTAATATAGTCACCCAAACACCTTTCACCATATAGAGGTTATTTCATACTTCATCTTTAACAATGCCAAGCTATATTAAGGAAGCTGTAGTTTCTGAATAGATATAATAGGTTATAAAGAAGTGCTTACAATAAAGTCATATAGACTTCCGAAATTTCAAGGGTATTTTAAAGACTGATTTGTTAATGCCAAGAAATTGGCTGATATCCTCTGATTAAATATCTCTAATGCCATTTTTTTAGTTTCAATGAAACTAAAAAAAAAATCCACTTTCAACAAAGTTAATTGTAGATTCCTTAAGTACAGTGTAACAAACAATAACATTTCTAATTTTAATGCAAACTAGTGTCCCAAAATATTGTTTATAATAGGATCCTACATTCTACTTGATGCTTTAGTGTGAATCCAAATGATTTTACTATTTAGTTTTATTTCCTGAAAATGGTCAGGATGTCCTCAAAATAGGAAAGAATGTGTAAAGTTAGAACAATATGTAGATTTCAGTGAAGTCACTTATAGTCAGTTATTTTACCTGCATTATTGAGGATGACTTAAGTTTGGCATATTTATTTGCATTTGGAAAGCCCTAAGATACAAAATGTACACTGGAATTCATAACAATGAGCACATCTTTTTTCAGTGACTATTTGCTGTGTGATGGTGGAAAGGGAGCATTCTACAACTTTACGCCTCATCAAAACCCACTAAAAAAAATTAATGGATCATCAAGTGCATAGAGAGTAATGATTTTATAATTGAGCTGTTGTGCTTATTAGTGTTGTACTTGTTGCAACTGAATTAATTTCATATTCAAAGTCCTTTGAAATTTGTACTTGAAAATATTTTGGCCATATATAACAAACTATGCTGGATATTTTATGACACTTCTGATTTTACAATAAGAAATATATTGTTAATTTTCTCTAAAATTTATATTTTGATATTGTATTATACAAGTCTAATAGAAATTCATTTACAAAATAAGATTCACATAGAGTTTTATTTGAGAAAATTATGACAATGTAAGAAACATAGGACCATTTACTAGCATATCAATATTCTGATAATACTTTGCATCCTTATTTTGCCTAGGAATTTACACCAAGTAATGGGATGATAACTTTTGAGTGTTGCTTAAAGTATTTCACATTGTTCTGCTTCCATTACCTTCCTATAATGCCCACTTTTGCATAGCTGTAAGCTAACATATAGGAATTTAACTTAGTTAAAAATATAAGAGCCAGGCTTGATGGTACATGCCTATAATCTCAGCAATCATGGATGCTACAGCAGGAAGTTCACAAGTTTGTGTTCAGCCTGGGAAGACTAGTAAGACCCTGTTTCAGAATTTTAAAAATTAAAATAAAAAAGGCCTGGGCTATAGCTCAGTGTTAGAGTGAACTTGGATTCTGTCACCAGTACCGAACAAACAAACCCCTTGATTGCTTGTTACGGGGAAATTCTATAGTGGTGCAGAGGACCTTAGCTAAATATTACATTTGTTCTGTCATCATGGAATTTAAAGAATTATAAGGAAAACAAACTGGCAAATCAATAACTACAAAAAACCATTTAACCTATAAGAAAATTCTGTCAACCCTGTCTCAAATGTATATCCAGGACCATTTCTCACTATCTCCATTGCTACCATCCTGTTGCAAGTCATTCTTACTTTTCATCTAGACAATCATAGTAATCCATAATCCATCAATCCCTCCCTCTCTCCCTTTCTTTATTTCATTTATTCATTCTTTTCTCAACCCTTTATTCTAATCTGCACAAACAATAAACATCATTTTTTTTTCTTTTTAAAGCCAGGTCACCTTACACCCAGGCTAAAAATCTTCCACAGGCTTCCTTAATCACTGCAGTGAAAGTCAAAATACATTGCCTGAAGGCCCTGCATAATCTGGTCCTTGCTAATGCTCTGGCATGGATTCCTACTACTTTTCTTCTGGTCTACTTCATTCCAGCCACAATGGCTTCCTTTCTGTTCCTGAGCACTCAGCCTGCTCAGATTCAGAAATTTGCACTTCCTATTCCCTCTATTTAAAATACTCTTCCCCCATCCCATTTGGCTGTCTTCCTTATTTCCTTCCATATTCAAATATCACCTTATCAATGAAGCCTTCCCTGACCATTAAGGTCAAAAAGTAATGACACCTCTGTTGTGGTTTTTCCTGTTTTTTTTTTTTTAACTATGTTGTATTTTTCTACACATCCTGTATAGCTCTTAGACATCATTCATTTATTAAATGCTATTTTGTCATGGTATATGTAAATATTTTGACTACAGGTATACATATTTTGTTGACTGCTAAACTTATGGTTTGAAACACTTGTGTATTTTTCTAGCTTTTTATCATCCCTGTTTTCAGTGGTATTGAATGTTATGTTTCTCTGATAAATCTTTGATTACATTTCTAAAAAAATCTTTCTGTGAAAATCATTCTTTCAATGTTGGTTTTCAATAAAATCCCATTTATTGTTATAACCTAGGTTTCACTAATTTTGGCTTTTTAAACATTTCTATTTTACTGATCTACTCATATTTCCTTTTTTTACATCTTTTGAATGTGAACTGAATTTTCTGGTTTTTTTCTAATCCCCAGGATTTAAACAATACATATCCCATTTTCAGTTTTAGATTGTGACCATCTTCATATGTTTATGAACCATTATTGAACATATTTCCTCTATTTAATATGAGGGAGGTGAATATACCAGTTTTGGAAGCTATGGCTACTACATTGTGTGGCCATTTTGGTTTGCCTTCCAGAATAAGATGCTTTAGATGTTGGCATGAGGAGTTTGTAGACAAAGTGAACATACATACATATTAGTGTGGGAAAGGGAGGTTTTCCAAGGTAGCCTGTTGGGGTAGACAGAACACCCCAACAGAGCATGTTCCTGCTAGGAGGGTTGACTACCTGGAAAGATTAAAAAGTCTGAAATAATCAGTAAGAAATAAAGACAAAGCCAGAGATTAGATTTAGGAAGTGGGGCGCCTGATGGGTCTTCCAGCCCTGATAGGAACTGGAGCTAAACAACTGAAAACTGCCCCAATTTTTTTATTTATGGGGAAGCACATCAAAGGCAGGGAAAAGGTTTCAGTGGGAGGGGTCATGCAGTAAACAGGCTGTTTGATGCTTGGCAGCTTATGCCCGTCTCTGAGAGGAAATGTTTGATCCTAAGGCTGTGAGCCAGTATAGCTTGGGCTTTCTGGAACTCGGGAGATTTCACCAAGGAGTTTCCAGAAAAGCAGCTTCCCTGTCTTATGTTGGCTCAAACAAACCCATAATTCATCTGGCTTCCAACGGTAACCCAGTCTCAGAGTGGTCCTAAGTTGCATCCACCTCAGAGTTTCAATTCGAAAATCACTAGAGGAAGGCATGGGAGGCAGACTGTCTTAACAGCACCATTTTTGGTTCTTGGGTGTCCAAATATAGCACATAACTGGGCAGAGGGAATCTTCCTATTTTGTTGTAAAGCATAGCACAACATAGGAATTCAAAGATCAGAGGAATTAAAAAAGCAGAATCACATCGGTTACACATCCACAATTTTACATAATGCCATAATAGTAACAGTTGTATTCTGCTACCTTTCCTATCCTCTATTATCCCCCCTCCCCTCCCGTCCCATCTTCTCTCTCTACCTCATCTACTGTAATTCATTTCTCTTTCTTGTTTTTTTTCCCATTCCCCTCACAACCTCTTATATGTAATTTTGTATAACAATGAGGGTCTCCTTCCATTTCCATGCAATCTCCCTTTCCCTCCCACCTCATGTCTCTGTTTAATGTTAATCTTTTCCTCCTGCTCTTCCTCCCTGCTCTGTTCTTAGTTGCTCTCATTATATCAAAGAAGACATTTGGCATTTGTTTTTTAGGGACTGGCAAGCTTCACTTAGCTTGCCAGTCCCTAAAAAACAATGCCATCCATTTCTATGCAAATTCCATGATTTTGTCATTTTTTAGTGCTGCGTTATACTCCATTGTGTATAAATGCCATTTTTTTTTATCCATTCATCTATTGAAGGGCATCTGGGTTGGTTTCACAGTCTAGCTATTGTGAATTGTGCTGCTATGAACACTGATGTGGCAGTATCCCTGTAGTACGCTCTTTCAAGATCTTCAGGGAATAGTCCGAGAAGGGCAATAGCTGGGTCAAATGGTGGTTCTATTCCCAGCTTTCCCAGGAATCTCCATACTGCTTTCCAAATTGGCCGCACCAGTTTGCAGTCCCACCAGCAATGTACAAGAGTACCCTTTTCCCCACATCCTCGCCAGCACTTGTTGTTGTTTGACTTCATAATGGCTGCAAATCTTACTGGAGTGATATGGTATCTTAGGGTGGTTTTGATTTGCATTTCTCTGACTGCTAGAAATGGTGAGCATCTTTTCATGTACTTGGTTTCTTTTTTGGATGCTCATAGACTATCTTTATCCCATGAAGTGTTTTATAATTCATTAGGAAATGTTCAGATGTGACCAATTGCTTCTACTATATAGGTGGATGTCAATCATAGAGGGGTATTTTGGTGCCTTCCCAGAGTTCTTCCTTGTTTCTGTTGTTTCTCTGTCTCAAAGTTGTAGTTTGAGTTAGCAGGGTATTATTTTTCTATCCAACCCATCCATATTAGTTTCCTGTGGTTGCCATAACAAATTACCACAAAATTGGTAGTTTAGAACAACATAAATTTATTCTCTCACAGTACTGGAGGCCAGATCCAAAATTTAAGGAATCAGCAGGGTTTCTCACTCTCCAAAGATTCTAGGAGAAATCTTATTCCTTGTGTTTTTAGAATCTGACTGTTCTCTTCAATCTTTGCCTCAATCTTCACATCACCTTCTCCCCTGTGTGTCTATGCCCTTTCTTCTGTCCTTTATAAAAACACTCATGATTGGATTTAGGATCCACTCAGATAATTAAGGATAATTATGTCTTGAAACTAAATCACATCTATAAAGATCTTTTTTTTTTCAAAATAATATTCATGAGGCCTAGGGATTTTGCAGTGAGCTTAACTTTGGGGTCACCATTCAACACATTACACTATTCCTAGTTCAATAGGATGTTTAATTTGAAAGTCCAGCAAATCATCAACTTGTGCTATTACACACTGTGGGTGTATATCACAGTGCTATTATAAATTTTTGAATATTTGTGTCTGTGATGTGTATGCATGTGTGTGTGTGTGTATGTGTTGTTGTTCTTTGGTATTTCAAAAGGCAATGTGGACAAGACATATATGTGTCTGCAACCTATATATTAAGCATATTTGTGAGATGATATAATTCACTGTTTTTCAGACAAAGATTTTTTCAAGTTTTCTGCTATCAAGCAGAAAGATTTATGTAAAATATTATTAAAGAGTTATTGAAATAACAATTGAGGAAATAGAAGAAAACATCAAAAGACTACCAACTAAGAAAAGCCCAGGACTGGATGGGTATACAGCAGAGTTTTACAAAACCTTTAAAGAGGAACTAATACCAATACTTTTCAAGCTATTTCAGGAAATAGAAAAAGAGGGAGAACTTCCAAATTCATTCTATGAGGCCAACATCACCCTGATGCCTAAACCAGACAAAGACACTTCAAAGAAAGAAAACTACAGACCAATATCTCTAATGAACCTAGATGCAAAAATCCTCAATAAAATTCTGGCAAATCAGATTAAAAAACATATCAAAAAAATTGTACACCATGATCAAGTAGGATTCATCCCTGGGATGCAAGGCTGGTTCAATATACGGAAATCAATAAATGTTATTCACCACATTAATAAACTTAAAAATAAGAATCATATGATCATCTCGATAGATGCAGAAAAAGCATTTGACAAAGTATAGCATCCCTTTATGTTCAAAACTCTAGAAAAATTAGGGATAACAGGATCATACCTCAACATTGTAAAAGCAATCTATGCTAAGCCACAGGCTAGCATCATTCTGAATGGAGAAAAATTGAAGGCATTCCCTCTAAAATCTGGTACAAGACAGGGATGCCCTCTCTCACCACTTCTGTTCAACATAGTCCTCGAAACACTGGCCAGAGCAATTAGACAGACAAAAGAAATTAAAGGCATAAAAATAGGAAAATAAGAACTTAAATTATCACTATTTGCAGGTGACATGATTCTATATCTAGCAGACCCAAAAGGGTCTACAAAGAAACTATTAGAACTAATAAATGAATTCAGCAAAGTGGCAGGATATAAAATCAACACGCATAAATCAAAGGCATTTCTGTATATCAGTGACAAATCCTCTGAAATGGAAATGAGGACAACTACTCCATTCACAATATCCTCAAAAAAAAAATAAAATACTTGGGAATCAACCTAACAAAAGAGGTGAAAGACTTATACAATGAAAACTACAGATCCCTAAAGAGAGATATAGAAGAAGATCTTAGAAGATGGAAAAATATACCCTGTTCATGGATAGGCAGAACTAACATCATCAAAATGACGATATTACCAAAAGTTCTCTATAAGTTCAATGCAATGTCAATCAAAATCCCAACGGCATTTCTTGTAGAAATAGATAAAGCAATCATAAAATTCATATGGAAGAATAAAAGACCCAGAATAGCAAAAACAATGCTAAGCAGGAAGTGTGAATCAGGCGGTATAGCGATACCAGTCTTCAAACTATACTACAGAGCAATAGTAACAAAAACAGCATGGTACTGGTACCAAAACAGGTGGGTGGACCAATGGTTCAGAATAGAGGACACAGTAACCAATCCACAAAACTACAACTATCTTATATTTGATAAAGGGGCTAAAAGCATGCAATGGAGGAAGGATAGCATCTTCAACAAATGGTGCTGGGAAAACTGGAAATCCATTTGCATCAAAATGAAACTGAATCCGTTTCTCTTGCCATGCACAAAAGTTAACTCAAAATGGATCAAGGAGCTTGATATCAAATCAGAGACTCTGTGTCTGATAGAAGAAAAAGTTGGCTATGATCTACATACTGTGGGGTCGGGCTCAAAATTCCTCAATAGGACACCCATAGCACAAGAGTTAATAACTAGAATCAACAAATGGGACTTACTCAAACTAAAAAGTTTTTTCTCAGCAAAAGAAACAATAAGAGAGGTAAACAGGGAGCCTACATCCTGGGAACAAATCTTTACTCCTCACACTTCAGATAGAGCCCTAATATCCAGAGTACACAAATAACTCAAAAAATTAGACAATATGATAACAAATAACCCAATCAACAAATGGGACAAGGACCTGAACAGACACTTCTCAGAGGAGGACATACAATCAATCAATAAGTACATGAAAAAATGCTCAACATCGCTAGCAGTCAGAGAAATGCAAATCAAAATCACCCTAAGATACCATCTCACTCCAGTAAGATTGCCAGCCATTATGAAGTCAAACAACAACAAGTGCTGGCAAGGATGTGGGGAAAAGGGTACACTGGTTCATTGTTGGTGGGACTGCAAATTGGTGCAGCCAATTTGGAAAGCAGTATGGAGATTTCTTGGAAAGCTGGGAATGGAACCACCATTTGACCCAGCTATTCCCCTTCTCGGTCTATTCCCTAAAGACCTAATAAGAGCATGCTACAGGGACACTGCTACATCGATGTTCATAGCAGCACAATTCACGATAGCAAGATTGTGGAACCAACCTAGATGCCCTTCAATAGATGAATGGATTAAAAAAATGTGGCATTTATACACAATGGAGTATTACTCTGCATTAAAAAATGACAAAATCATAGAATTTGGAGGGAAATGGATGGCATTAGAGCAGATTATGCTAAGTGAAGCCAGCCAATCCCTAAAAAACAATTGCCAAATGTCTTCTTTGATATAAGGGGAGCAACTAAGGACAGAGTAGGGAAGAAGAGCATCAGAAGAAGATTAACATTAAACAGGGATGAGAGGTGGGAGGGAAAGGGAGAGAGAAGGGAAATTGCATGGAAATGGAAGGTGATCCTCAGGGTTATACAAAATTACATACAAGAGGAAGTGAGGGGTAAGGGAAGAATAATACAAGTGGAAGAAATGATTTACAGTAGAGGGGGTAGAGAGAGAAGAGGGAAGGGGAGGGGAGGGGAGGGGGGATAGTAGAGGATAGGAAAGGCAGCAGAATACAACAGACACTAGAATGGCAATATGTAAATCAGTGGAAGTGTAACTGATGTGATTCTGCAATCTGTATACGGGGTAAAAATGGGAGTTCATAACCCACTTGAATCAAACTGTGAAATATGATATATCATGAACTATGTAATGTTTTGTACGACCAACAATAAAAAAAGAAGAGAAAAAAAAACTAGGAAGCCTCTCCTGCGATAGCAATTTCACTCGTGTGATAATGATATTTAATATTTTCATGAAGGCAGAATTCTCATGACCTAATCACTTATTAAAGGTCTTGCCTTTCAACAAAGTTGAATTGGGTATTAACTTTCCAACATGTGAACTTTGAGGAACACATTCAAGCTATAGCATCACACAAGTAAGAAGTCCATTCAAGTGAAACATTTCAAGTTTTGAGAGGAAAAAATACCCACTTACAATTCTGTGCCCTGTGAAATGATCCTTCAGAAATATATAAAATAAATAAACTCTTCTGACACAAATGAAAATTGAGGGAATGTGTTACCATGAGACCTGCCTTACAAGAAATGTTAAAGAAGCTCATCAGAGAAAAGAAAAATTGTGAAGGTCAGAAACTTGATGTACATAAAGAAAGAGAATATGAATAAACAAGGATAAAATAAAAAAAGAGTTATTGAAGTAGCATAACAAATTAAAATGGATGCAAATGCTAAATAGTCTTTCATTTATTTATTAAATACACATTGCTGGAGTAGCTTCTATGGGTCAGGCACCATGCTATGTAGACATAATTAAGGCACATATATTGTTATCAAAAATTTCATAGT
Source organism: Ictidomys tridecemlineatus (assembly GCF_052094955.1). Lineage (NCBI taxonomy): Eukaryota > Metazoa > Chordata > Mammalia > Rodentia > Sciuridae > Ictidomys > Ictidomys tridecemlineatus. The sequence goes on from NC_135487.1 coordinate 58,823,855, forward strand.
TTAGGAGGTTATGAAAGTATGACAGAAAGTAAATGGCTATACATCAAAAGAGAAAGTAGTAAGTATTCAAGGAGATAATGGAATCAAGTGGCATGGGAGTCAGAAGGAAAGATAAAAGGCAAAAGAAAATGGGCAAGAGGTGGGGTAGGAAATATGTACTTTAATCCTTTAACAAACTAACACAAATGAGTTTGTATGCAGTCTTATGTATGCGTAACTACCAGAGTGGCCAAACTCTGTGTAGATATAAATCAGAAATAAGTAGTAGAAATCCTAATATAGTTGGAGACATAAAGCTGCAAATAAATTATTTCCATATTTAAATTTATACATTAAAAATGTTTGAAAATAAACATTTTATATGTCACATAATCCATACAATGCATATAATTGTCTCCACAAAAGGAGAAAAAGAACAATGTAAAATTCTAGAAAGTCTATCAGGCGATGGTGCTGGGAGTTGCTTGCATGTAGCATCTTCGTTGACATTCACTTTGCCTTTGAGGACAGGCACAGGGCTTGAGAAATACTTCAAAGAGTTTTTCTGGCCAGTTATGCTTTGCCAAACTCCTATAGTTTTCTCAAAGTTTTCAAAATTATCAAAAACGAGCATACATCTCCCACACTATTACTCTATCAGGAAAGGACACTGCAAACAGCATCACAGTCTTCAGAATTCTTTATCATGTCACAAAGCAGCTGCATTCAAATCGCAATGCCTCCTCTCAAGTCATAACAAGGCAACACCAGCATTAAGATGCAATATTCCACAGATGCTAGTTTTAGCAAGAGCAGTAATAAGTGTCAGAGAGAACATTATCACATGGTAGCGCTTTCAAGTTGAGAATGTGTCTTTTATCAATCTTTGAAAGTAATTCGTTTGACTTCAAATTTATATGCCACCTTGAAAGGGAAAAAATGTGGTTTGTTCTTACCTATACGGTCAGGAATTTTAATTAGTTTTGCTCTTTTTCTCATCTGGAACATATTTTACCCTTATCCATAGTCAGCAACAGTTGTCCATTTGCTTTCAGATATAAGAACAACTACTTGGATTTTCCTAAGTGTTTCTATGAAGTTTAAAGGTTCTTCTCAATATTTAAAACTACCCACAACACTGTTAGCATAGATACTATTTACTGAGTGACCAGTGTGCAAAAAAAATAAAAATAAAAATAAAAAAAAATAACACAGAAACTTCATCAACTTCCTAATTCTTAAAGATTTTAAAACATAATAATGATGATGCAAGCTGTTAATGTGCCTACAGCCAAGTCTGAGAGCTGGCTGTGTGTGAGGAAGTACACATAAGTAATAAGTAGATACACTTACATACTGCTTTGCGAAGTTTCATATTCATACAGACTTATTGTCCAATCCTTACAAGAGCCTGACAAGATTGTCTTAGAAATTGAGATAATATGTTGAGAGAGGAATCTGAGTCAAAATATTTTTTTAAAAAAGCCCTTATCAGCAAACCTGGAGCAGAGTTTAAATCTTGTTTTTCTAAATCTTGTTTTTCTAAATCTGCTGTCCTTTTTGGAACACTATGGAATGAATAAGAACCATAGTGTTTAAAATGGAAAGATGATTTTAAACTGAGGAATCTGGTAATCTTCACGAGAAGAGGCTTGGTCAGCTTGCTAAGGGTAAGAGGACTGATTTCACTTGAAAAACCAACAGGAGTAAATATATAGGCCATGGCATGAAAGTCAGCATATGCTGGCCTAGTCAGGCCCACTGTGCAGCTCTTACATGGACGGCCCTTTTGATCACCAATCAACACACTGAACTTTTCTGTCCAAATTGGGCAAAATCTGAAAAACTAAGAATAATATGCAAGTCAGGAAAGGAACAAGCATCTTGGATTGCTTTGCTTTCTTTCTTCTTTTTTTTTTTTTTTTTGCCCCCTTTCAGTGTAATCCATTCTCCTTAGGAACCTACTCCTAAAAAGGGGATTTTTTTAAAATAGGAGCTAAATTAACCTTTTTGAGACATATAATGACATATAATCTTTAGAACCAGAAAGTGTGAACACAACTTCTCCAAGATCTAATGTCTAAAACTGATTTATATCTAAGGTACTTTATTCTTTCATTCACTATTTAAAATCGGGTATACATTCCTTTTTACATGTGATAGAGTATATACTCATACACACATTTTTTTTAAATCATTATTTGAAAAATGTCTCATTTATGATTCAACTTAGCCATCCTTTGTCTATCTTATAAGAAACGAAGTAATTAATGTTCCGTTATGCTGACATTTTATTTTGATTATTTATTTCTTTATTGAAAAAACTTTGTGTCAGGCTTATGCTGGATGAATTTTATAGTTACCATATTATTTATTCTTTACTAAAAACATTCATGGGGTAAAAGAATGAATTTCTTTCCCCATTTAGCTAAAAGACAAAGTTAGCATTTGACCCCAAGTTCTCAAATTCCCAGTCCCATCACCACTTCACATTCCATAAACACTTTCTAAACTCCAGGTACCCGGGTTCAGAGCTTCTCCAACTCATCATCTCCTGGAGGCCAGACACTCTAATTGATATCTTCATTTCTCTCCTTGCATGAAGTGTACATGGGTAATCTTTACAGATTATTTTTTTTGTCACCATATAGTTAAATAGAACTGTATATATGAATCAAACCATCAAAAAAAAATAAGAAAAAAGAAACCCACCAAATCCTTTACATAGGAAATGTTCTGCAGTACTTGGTAATACAGAATACAAAGTACTCACAGTACTCTGTACAGCCTGTTGACATCTTAAGAATAATAATTGTTTGTTACTTTCACCATGCATGTAAAGCCTCAAAAGCTGGTGGAAAACTTGAATAAAATCACTGGGAATCTTTAGGCTTTGTTTCAACTGGTAGATTCATGAGTAACCTGGTCCTATAAAGAAGGTATCATGAAAGATGTCTATGGTTGAACTCTTTAGTCACATGTCACATTTTCTATTGACACACTCATTATATTATCTAAACACTATTAAGGCAATTCATCTTTTCAGGTTCCATGGGTGCCCTCCACCAGTCCTACCTCACCCTTTCTCCCTTCCCAGGGTTCCCCCTCACTCCTCTTTACTTGGTTCCTTTTCCTTTTTCCTCTCCATGATCCAGCCTTTTCTCCTTAGGCATCAATTTTATGTCTTTAACTTGATTATTTTAATAACCTCTTTGATTCCATTAAAAACAATGTTCAAAAAATTCTCAAATTAATATAATATATTAGAAATTTAGGCCACACTTTCTAATTTAACCTACATTAAGTCATTGTGTGACTCTATCAAAGTATGTGTGAGGGAAATAAATGAGTTTGGAAGCCAAATAAACATGGATTCTAATCATAATTCTAACACTTTTACCACATGTGTGGCCTTAAGAAAATTATTTTAAGTTTTTCAGCCTCAATTCTTCAGCTGTCAAGATGAACTATTAATACCTATTAGTAAGGGAACTGCGAAGACTAAGTGAGATGAAGAATTCCAAGTACCTTGCTGTGTTAGATTAAGGAAGTTACTATACCTTTCTGTGATTACAATTTACCCATGTATAAAGTGGTATAATTATACCTACCTCATTGAATTTCTTAATCTGCTATAATTTGTATAAGTCCCGGGAAGTGAAGCATATATAGTAACTTAAGAATAGTTTTAATCTACATGGAAAAAAATTATATATATGTATATACAAATATACATATACATATGATATATATATATGTATTCAATGTATAATTATATATGATGTATATATGTAAATACATGATATACATATGTAATATAAAATATTGTCATATATAATCTCATTTATTTATCTATATAAATACATAAATTTATTTATATTTATATATACATACATATGTGCATAAAGATGATTAAAAACATATACTGTTTATCAAATACATAGAATTGGACATAGTATTCTATTCCTTCAGTCTGAAAGTCACTGCTATGGCCCAGAGCTAAGCTTTTTCTTAAAGCATGTCTGGGAATTAGTTGGTCAGGAGGGGCAGAAGAAAGGATTAAATGATGTGTTCAGAGCTTCAGGCAGAGGGGCTTGACTTTTGCACAACAGTGGATGATTAGAGGAATAGAGTAGGGAGTATTTACCTAGCTCATTTTCTTATCTTTACTGGAAAGGTGAATTTATTGGAAAGCTTTGTCTGCACAATATCCAACTACAATATATATATATATATATATATATATATATATATATATATATATATATATATATATAGTTGAAGTCAAATAAATATTACTCAAATACTTTTGTTGAAACAATATTGACTATATAGAAAACATGCCTGGAATAAAACTAAAATGGAAAAAAATGGTGGTTTTAAGTTCCAGAGACTGATTTTGAGTCATAAATTTCTGTATTTACAGAAAATATGAAATAACAATTTGGTCATAATGACTACAGAATTTAATTCGACATTATTTTATTTTTATTTTTTTAAAGAGAGAGAGAGAAAGAAAGAGAGAGAAAAAAATTTTTAGTATTTATTTTTCAGTTTTCAGTGGACACAACATCTTTATTTTATTTTTTATGGTGCTGAGGACCAAACCCAGCACCCCGCGCATGCCAGGCAAGAGAGTTACCACTTGAACCACATCCCCAGCCTCAATTCAACATTATTTAGGAAAAGTTGCTGCTGAATATAACCTCTGCATAAAATATTGGCTGTCTCACTCTTTCTTGTTTTTTTTTTTTTTTATCTTGTAAAGAAGGCAGTGTTAATTCAATAAGAGTTTACTGGTCATCAACAATTCCCCTGTCTCAGGGTTCTTGCTCCTGGGTCAGGGAGGCTTACAATCTTATTGGGTACAACAAGTGCTATGAAAACCAGGATGAGAAGTCACTGAGCAGGGTCCTGAGAAATGGGGATGTTTATTTAGAGGAAAATTTGAAAGTGAATTCAAACCTGAATGTGACAACTAAATAAAGGGAAGGAGAGAAACAAGAAGATGCAGGTGGTGGGGGAAGGGGGATGGATTCTGAGAACAGTCACACAGCATTGACAGAAATTTAGAGCTAAAATAGCCCTAAACCGTCATGGTTGATAACTTACATTCCTGTGACTAATACATCTACCCACAGGGATAGACTATCTAGTGTATGGGAAAAAAATCAACAGCTCCTCTTCTTAGCAATTGAAGAGATGCTGAGTGGTTCAGTGAGTTTCTATAAAAAATAAATTTGTTCATTTCTTTTGAATTTTCAAAGTGTCCTTGATGGAAAGCATGTGGGACTAAGTACATTCTTAACCTGTCCTTTTGCAGAGACATGGGTATTTAGTCTCCCTGTGTTCACTATGGGGGTGTGGAGGTACCATAGTAAAAGCCATAAGTTCAGATTAGTCCAGTGGGTAAGCGATTTTCTTTCCTGAAGTACCTACTAATCCCTGCTTCCCAAAAAACTGTGTACAAATTCCCCTGAAGCCAGGCATTTTTAAACAGTTATTTGTGGCTCTTTCTGAGAGGTTAGAAGGAGATACTCCTTAGAGGTCAAACTCAGCAGGATGAAATCCTCTGCATGTCAGAGATAGAGTCTCCTGCCTGGCTATCTTGGAGTTAGTTGCCCACGTCCAAGGCTGCTTTACTTAATACAGAAAACCTTATTTGTTGATAAAGCTCAGCTCTCTTCCCAGCTGCTATTTTTAAGCTCAGCTCTCCTCTGCTCAACTCATGTACACCTACTTCGAGGCCTTTTCATAGGAAACTAGGTACACAAAATGTCAATGGTGTCTAAGACACCAAACACAAAATTTTTCTTGTCTTCATTTTCCATACATTTCTTCTATTATTCTCTCCTCTCTCTGGCTTTGTTTCTTCCACCTCCTCCTGGCTTTACTTTTAGTGGTCTTAAGTTTCAGTTTAGCATGTCAACACAGAAGGTGTGAATAGAACTTTTATGCCTACATGTTGTGTAGGTGCTCCAAAGGTCAGTGGCAAGTTGCTATGGTATTAGTCTTGGATCTAGTTTCCTAAATGAGGGTAAGAAGAATCTTGTGACAAGTGCACACCTCCTAGTTGACATTTGTAGGATCTGTATCTCTAGATTTAAGATGAACTAGAGACATGTTTGGATCCTCAGAGTTCAGGGAAAATGCAGCATGTGATGCAGGGAAAAGAATAATTATTAATAAAGAGAGCTATTAGGTGGCCTTGGAAAAAACTAAGCTTTTCAAATTTTTCCTTCATAGAATAAGAGATCATTTAAAATCTCAATTATCCTTTCCAAGTTTAACATATCACCTGTTCCATATCCTGTTTTGTCCAGCTCTATCTCCTGTTTGTCCAAGTCTTCCTAATTTCTGTCACAAACACTTTCATATAATTTTCCCAACTGCCTTTTTTTTTTGGTAACACTTGAGTTCTTACCCTACATGTAAATGTCCATTGCAGAGATTACATGAAGAGCAGGGTTTGCATGGGGACACTTATTATCTTTAATATTTCTAAAACTGAGTATTCAGAAAAATAGTTAGGAAACTGTATTTACTGTGGTATTGAAAGAGAAAAATCTGGAAATTTCTTTGATTCTTTTGGTACAGTAGCTATGTTTTAGCAATCAGACTAGTAGATTATTACTTTCACATATATGCATGTCACATATCTTTGGCTATTTTCTTCATTCTTCATAGTTTTGACCATATACTCTAGAGTGAGGGGCAACTCCCCCACGCTGTTTCCCTGTTACTGTGACCCTAAGTCTAGGTTGCACAACTACCTTTCTAAAGAGAAAAGCCTCTGTTCATTTGTAATCCCAATGCATTAGGAAAATGTTAGATCTTGTGAAGAAATTATAGTCCATTTGATGTTTTCTAATATCCTTCCTCCCTTTCTCAATTTTAAATTAAAATAAAATGAATCATATATAATGAATGCATAGCTGTCATCTTTTGTGATATTACCTTGATTGTTACTTCAGCATTGAAGAATGTTCCATTTTGTAATTTGCATACCTAAAATTCTTGATAAGATTATACCCTATGAAGATGCATTGGAAATAACTGTAGCCGTATATAGAAATGGAAATGATACTAAGTTGTTGACACTAGAGTGCTTACTCATAGAAACCACACAATCAATAGCATGTGTTTGTGCTTAGATTTATTCAGTCATTATCACTCCTCCACTTGCCTTTCATGTGCTGAGCAAATATTAAGTGAAGAGTATGAGTTTTTTCACATTACCCTCAATAAGTGGGTTTAACTACAATACAAATCTTATAATCTACCTCTTCAATCTCACTGGCAATGGGACAAATCCAGCAGCTTTAGAGGTAAGCTTTCAAATATACTTCTGCTGACAGACTGAAGTTTGTTTTAGGAAAAGTCAAGGCTCTACAATCCTTTGCATTTATTGGAATTTTCTGTTTCCATGGTTTCCAAGAGTTCAATGAAATTAGGCTTTCACTGTTTAGAAGTTCATGATATGAGGATTTGGTAAACTTCTTCTCTCTTGCCTAGATTATACTTAAATCTGTATATTGCTGTACCTGGATGAGTTTGGGGGCTATTGCTTTGGCAATCTGGCTCTTCCCCTTCAAGCTTTTTCTTAAAAACAAAGGGAAGATATCTCAGATCAGTCTAATGAAACTAAACTAGGGTAAGATTTTGGCATTATTTTTTTTAAAAAAGTACCGTTTTTAAAAATTTTTATTGAAGAATTGTCAACTGATTATGAATCATTTGAACACTTTAGGTAAATTTTCAATACAGGCAATTAAAATGAAAAGACTCCTTCAAAAGGATTAATAGGAAAACCTAGGCTTGGGGCTCTAGAACCTTTAACAAGTAGGGGTTGTCCTGATAAAATAAGATCTAAAGAATACACTTCTAGAGACTTTACTTATCTCACAAAAGAATAACAAAAAGTCTTTTGGACATGTTAGGAGTTCTGGAATAGTCTATGCTGAGGCCCAAGGAACATGCAAGGAGGTTTCTAGAATGTGGGGAGGAGAACTTATTTGACTATGAAGGAAAATATATGGTTTCTGAATTTACCTTGTAATTGTTATCAGGTTTCTGTGAATATCAAAGAAACACATTGTAAGAGAGCGCCAAGTACCTGCTAAGAGTCCAGTCCATATACAACGTGCATGAATAAGAAATTGTCAATAAGGTCCCTGAACCCAAACAAGCCTCTCCATTATCTTGGGGCCCAAACCCAACATACCCAGCAGTTACCCCTTATTAAGGTAATGACTTTTGGATCCACAGTTATTACCTAAACATGAAGGAAGGAGAGATCAGCTGACAGATGATATATAGATACATAGACAGAGAGACAGACAGATAATAGGTAGACAGACAGATGAATAAAGTTAGAGCCAGAAAGAGACCCAACAAAAGCATGTGGGAATATACCTGTGACTACCAGGAGCTGATCTCAATGACTCTAATTTTTTTTTTAAGTAAAGGATACAAAGCTACAAAGTAAATAGGTGTGAATTGCACACACCTCACATGTTTAGCCAGCACCCTGAATTACACTTAAAAAGCACTGGAAGCAGTCCAGGGTATGCAGGTCCCCTACTGAGGGATCCTATTTAGTTTGGCAGTGGCAAAGGTTCAGGAGGGAACAATGTAACTGCCATGCTGAAGGTCACCAAGGCATACTCCCCATTGAGAGGTCTGTACTAGGAAGAGCGTCCTGAGCCATCACGCAGCTCTGCTGGCAAAAGTAGCAGCCTACAGATCCAGGAGTCCTCAGCTTCAGGTCTGAATGATTGCTTGTCAGGCAGATGTGTTTGTAAACTAATGACTTTCACAGTGTGATGAGATTGAAAATGAAGCCTAATTGCTTCCACTGATTTAACCCTTGGAATGCTTCCAGGCATGCCGATAGCCATGTGTCTTTAATCATGTGAGTTAATCACCTTCAGGGATACATCAGAAAACAGTGGCTTATAGCAAGTCTGGGAACACTGCAGTTGTGTTATTAGGTTTACACTACTGGGGCTGTCATCTCCTCAAATAAGGACACTGAGAGGTTGGCCATGGTGCCCTTAAACCAGTGTTTGTTAGTAGCAACTGACACAATTGCATGGCTCTATAATTCATAAAAAAATGAATTAATATTTATGCATTTTTAATGACTTAAAAAACTCCTAATGGTAGTGGAGTGAGAGTAACAAGTCACCTTGATCCTTCTAAGGCCACCATGTACTTCAGTCCAGCTCTGGAAGAAAATCAGAATTGGAAAATGGTCTAATCATGAGGCCAGTCTGATTAATACTGACAATTAGTATTGGACTACAGTGCATAACCAACTGATTATGAATCATTTGAGCACTTTAGGTAAATTTTCAATACAGGCAATTAAAATGAAAAGACTCATGATCCTTACATAATGACTTCATTAAATTAATTCAGTTCTGAGGTTGGAAAAAATTTTCTTTTAAAGAAGGGAACCAGCAGAATTTAACTTCCATTCACTTTTGGTTAAAAGAAAACTGGAGGAAACACTTAAAAGATTTAATACACAGACATACACACACACACACTACATTGCAAACAGCTTATTCTTTTTTGAAAGTGAACTGTGTTGCAGAGGAAGAAAGAACTGAAGGTCAGAGCATGGATTCTATTTGCATGGCTTATTTGGATGAAGTAAATCTTGCCCTCAGTTATATTTTGTATTCAGCTGAGAGCATGCATTGTTAAGGTTAAAAGAACTTTATTGTGGAATAATCTGTGAGGAACAGACACTTCAAAGAGATAAATACTTACTTCTGTTACATAAACAATTGACTCAAATCATTTGCTTCATGGTAAAAGACAAAGCTGGAGCCACATCCAAATACTGTGGTATCAATTCAGTCAGAGGAACAAAGATCCCTTTAGGTGAAATGCAGTCACTCAATCAAAGCAGCAATAGTTTTGTAAAATTGGACAATCGGAATGGAAGCAGAAGATAACTCTTGAGGACTGAGTTGAAATATTCAATGGTACAATCAGTTTCCATTATAGGTTTTGAATCAGAAAATCAATTTAATTCTGACTCATCCTATAATACTTAACATATATGTGGTTTTATAGTTTACAAAATATATTTTAATCTAAATTACACAAATATTCTATAAGCTAGGTTTTATGTGTATTCATAATAGCCAATACCTACAAGCAGTTGAGAACTCATAAGACTCTGTTACCTTTTGATTTGCTTCATTCCTCTCACAATGTTTAAAGGCAAGAAAAAGTTCTCAGATAGTTAAAATATTATAATTTGTCTAAAGTCACAGGTCTAGAGATAGCCATAAAAAGCTAGGTTTTGAGCACTCCTCTGACTCTTGTTGCTTTTTCTACAAACTATCTCTTGTCCCTCCCATTTCTTAAAAGCATTTCTTCTACTTATTTAGTAATCTTTTTTTCAGAACTGATTCTTAACTTCACTGCATTCTTTACTAGGTGTCTTGAAGTGAAAACCACATTAAATTCTAGATTATATCTGATGATCTTTTTTCCTTTTACTTTACATTTTATTTCCATTCAGACTGCTCTCTCAAAACATGCACTGCAGTTTCTAGCACAGAACTTAACCTTTTCAGCAGAGAGTAAACTGTACCTGTAACTGAGCTCACATCTCAGCCCAGGCTCTCCTATTTGAAGGCAAGAAGTCAAGGAGAATAAATAACAAGTGAAAACTTGAAGAACCTAAGGATTCGTTCACCTCCTGACATTGATGAGCTCCTTCTAACATATCATTTCTCCTGCCAGGCATGAAGGCAGCCGTGTAGCCTTCCCAGCTATTGAGGTGGTAAGACTGACCAAGCATACTCATCAGCTAAGCAACTTTTTTCTGGGCTTAAGCTTCATGTGACACAAGAAAATTACAAGTCAGCGAACAATATGGGTTTTGGGAATCATCCTCGCTAAGATGAAATGGAAATGCTAAATCCAGAAATTTCAAAAATTACTAGAAGAAAAGAGGGCTTGTCTATCTTCACCAAACTAGCTGCTTTGTGGAGAGATGCCTCAGTGACACCTTAAAGATGCTTCTCTTTAGAAGCAGTGTGTATGCATGAGCGCATGTGCACAGCCTATGTGTATGTGTTCGTATATATTTCAGGATGGTTTCACCATTTCCCTTCTTCCTTTCAATGGAACTTGTTTCTTCTCATCTCTTGCCCCTTAACTTCTCCTTGGCTTCTTGTCCCCAGATAGTAAGGACTTAGGCTGAAGTGCTAGCTCAATCAAATACTGACAGGTTTGCTTCAAATCAAAAGGGTCTGACACACAGGACTGTTTCCACCAAATGTTATCATGTGCATGGAGGTGCTCTGTAGTGTCAGATGTAACACAGACTGCTTCTCTCCAGATCTTACATAAAAGAATTCAGATGAAAAAACGAGCCTTGGAGGTGGTCTTTTGGGGGAAAGAAGTCTCGGAATTCCCATTACCTTTCTTTTATTTCTCTCTTCAGATCCCAATGAGTCTCCTAGGCACTGACACTCCTAGGCACTGGGTCAGATCTCAAGTTCCCTGTTGGCAGTGTCTCTGCTTCATTCACCTACACATTCCTTATAAAGACTATGACACATAGCTAGGCTCTAGAAGGGAGGAAGTTTAGTCTTTGCCTGCTGTGCCTTGGCAAAACAGATATATTAGATCTCTTTTCATTTAGCTTTCTGATATCAGCTTTCTTACCTTACAGTCAGACATTGAAAAGAGATGTTCTTGGCACTAGCAAATAGGCCTTCCTTCAGCCAGTCAGAATTTCTGGAATTTTTGTCCATGCATCTAATTGTAGCAATCTTCAGGCTAACTGTAGCTCCTCCTCAAGGTCAGGTTGATGTGGGAGTCAGTTTCTCCTAAAATTTGTAGATCGTACACTGAAATTTTAATGCTGGTTCCACCTCTTACCAGCTGCTATACTGACCTCAAGATTAAATTTCTCTGAACCTCCCTTATCCATCTGTTCATATCCATTATACAGCGACTATATAAAAAATGGAAAAATGTTGAAATGCCCAGTGCCTACCTACAAGAATCCTCCAGTCACTATTTACTCCCTTCTCTCTTTCTGTTTTATTGCCCCTTATTCCCACAATTGTCACTCTTCACAAACCTTTCAGTTTATAATATCTTTTTAGTTATAAACTCTTGAACTCATCACTAACAATATTTTCACTTCTATTGTCCTAGTTGGCTTCAACTCTGAGCTCCTCCCCTTATCTGGGTATTCTAACCATGACATCAATGTCACTGACCTTTTGGATGTCCTCTCCAACTCCAGAGATAGACTGTGAATGTGACATCCAAGGAGGTCTGACCATTACAGCTGATTAGCACAGATTCTGTTCCTTCACCTCTGCTTATCCTCCTCCAGTTGCTTCACATGAGAAGTATGGTTTAGCACTAACTGAAAAAAATAAATGAAAGAAAGAATATTGGAAGTAGTTCTAAAAATTGGTGTTTTATTGTTAACTGAGTGGTTAAAGAGGAGGAGGACTAATTCAATAGACTATCTTGAAGTAAAAGTAGGAAATTTCACTTTATTCTACTACTTCCAAATGTGTTCTCATTTTATAAGGTCATCCTCATAGCATCCTTTTAGATATTTGACAACTCTTACCTCTATGAACTTATAGTGTCTAGTATTCCTAAACTGTTAGAGTATCCCTTATTTTCTCTGATCTGCTGTTGTTTATTAAACATAAGAGTTCACCTTGAGTGTGCTTTCAAAATGATAAATTTTACAGTTAGTTACTTGAGATTGCCATCTTGCTAAGCATAACTTTGACTTTCATCAAGTTCCATAGCCTCCCAAGTTACCTGCTCTCCTTTTCATAAATGTCCCCAGATTTTCTGGTAAGAAAACTCTTTCTAATTAAATATATCTTTTTTTATAGTTAAGAAGCCCAGACTAGAAATATTGAAGATGACCACTGGGGTTTTGGTTCTCTGTAATGCTCTGTATCTAAACTATCCATAATTCAATATCTTTTCTATTTTTTACTCTATCTTTCTACTTTATCTTTTGTTAATTAGAGCCTAAAATTATTCTTGAGTATCAGTACCTCTGCTTTTGAAGCATTATCCAATACCACTTTCATCCAAATATAGTCCCAATATTTTATAGCACATATTCTCCAATTTAACAAGTGCATTCTTAAAATTTCTCTTATATACACATGCCTTCCCATACATACCATTTGCAAAAATTTTCCCCCACCTTGAATTCTTTTCTCCTTTGTCTCTTCCTGCCTCATCTCCTCACTACCCAAGCCCAGTCTTTGCTACCCAAGCCCAAGCCCAGTCTTTGCCTGTCTTTTTCACCACTATACCCCGTGTGTAGGAAATTTTCTGGCACATGACAAGTTCTCAGCACATATGTATAAACTCAATAATTAACTGTCTTTCAAAACCTACTTCAAAGCTTATCCATTTCTTATCTATGCTATTTTCTTTGAAAATATTCATTTTTGTTTTCACTAGCAGATTGTGAAGTCTTCAAAAAACGAATCTATACTTTGTATTACTTTGCATCTCTCAGAGCAGTGTAATAAAATGAGGAAAGTAAATACCAGGCTTGAGGGGGTGAGGTTACACAGATATGATTTAGAAAGCAAATATAATGGTCACCTGCTATTGGTCAGGAACCGTTCCAAAATCTGAGATGATAATCACTGGGCTCTAGATACACATTGTCACTACCTTTATAGCTTGTGTTGATATACTTAAATTCTCTGAGTTTTAGGCTCCTTCTCTAGAAACTAAGAGAATTAAAGTAGGTTAGCTCTAATGTCTTTTCCAATTTCTGTTCTCTGAAATTTAAATATTTATTTAGATATTGATGAGTGGCATTCAGTAAGTACTTAATGATTCAATAATACAGTCTTTACCCCTACAATCTCTGATTATTGTCTGAAATAATAGGGTCTATTTTCAGTTGCTTTTAATGTATTTATCTATTCAACAAATGTTTATTGAATATTCCTATATGAGAAGCAGGATAATCAAAATGCTATAGATACACATCAATGAACAAGACATTATTCATTATTATTTATTCATAATTATTCTTGAGTATCAGTACATATTCCCTGCACTCTGAGACAATGCTTCTCATATCATAATGAGATGGCTAATCCAGTGACCAAATGTAATTAAATTTGTTTCATAGAAGAAAATGAATTTTGTTAAACATCTCACCCAAACTCTAGCTAGCTGTTATCATCATATCTACTAACAAATTATTTACATTGGAAGAAATTTAAAAGAAATTAAAAAGCAAAATATGCCCTAGAAGTACAATTTACTTGAGACTTCTCTAGGTCAATGATTTTAAGGCTGGTCTAAATGGACACTATATAAGAAAAGGATAGGGGAGAGTACTAAGCAGAGTTTCAGTTATCCATTTCCTATATTTAACTAGAACAGCTCCATTTGCAAACTTTTTTATGGAAAAGGTTATGCTGCTAATGGAAAGTTTTTATGACTGCTGCTCTAGGTTACTATTTGGAATTAACAACAAAATAATAGATTTGTATATAATTTAATATGATTGATGAATCTATGCTCAGTATGTATTTCAATATATGTAAAATGTAAGACAATTATCCCTTGTGAGGCCAAGGGATCATGATATTGAAACTCTCCCAAATCCTTCAAGGAGTCTAGTAGCATGGCATTTAAATACACTTTCCTGTTGCATTTGGACTTCCAGAAAGCTCCTGGTGCTGTATATTTCTTGGTGATGACAGTTTCATACTCATTACATTTACCAATGTATAATTTGTGTTTAAAGATAGCATCTTGGGGGTCACTGTTTTGACATCCTTGAATACTCATACACTGTGCTACTCTAAGCAAAGTGTCTTTGCACACCCTTTCGATTTTCAGTAGTTGAAAAGCAGATTCAATCTATATTCCAAAGATAAAATTCATTAACAATATAAGAGAAATTCAAAAGTAACTTTCTTATAAAGCTCAAGTCAATGCCAGAAAGCATTTTATAAATTATTTAATATTATCTCTGACTTACCAAGGACTGAAAAAAATTAGTAATTTCCATATTTGGTTATAAAGCAAAAAATTTAAGGGGAGAGGAAGACTATGCAATTTATACAAAATAAATAGAGTGTAGCCTGTCTGTAATGCAGGAAATTTAGTACAGATCTCCTAATACTGAAATGACTCATTTACATGCCAAATGTAAAATAATCATCAAAGACATTTGATGAGAAATAATCACCATATGGTTGTTCATAAGATATTACACAATCCAATTCACTAATATGTGGGAGTAATGACCTCTCCTTGGCCTAGCTTTGATGTAGTTCTTGACAATGATATTTCCCCCATCCAGCTTTATAGAGATATACTTGACAAACAAAAATTATATATATTTACAATGTACAATGTGATGTTGTGACACGTGTATACATTATGAAATAATTACCAGTTGAGCTAATTAATAGATCCAAAAGCATTTAAGATTAATTGTGACCCTCTTCCTAATCTTCGTGAATTCAAGGGTTGGAAGGAAGACTCTAATACTTTTGTACCTTTTATTCCTCAAAATCTTAAAACGTGGTTTAGCTGGCATTATGTCACAAGCCTTTGAAACACTCAACTGTCCTGAGATTGTAGCTAGAATGTTTTATCCAAGATATTTTCCATAGAATCCTATTATGTGAGCTGCAGGCCCTGTCTCAAACTATCCTTGTGTCTTGGTCTCCAAGAAGCTGTTTCTCCTGACCGAGCTCTGAAGACTGGTTATGTTTTCTACTTTTTATCTACAGCCGCAGTTGTGTTAGCCTAAAGGAGCTGAAAAATTATCTTTAGCTAATGCGTTTTTTTTTTTGACAAGTATAGACAGCTTATCTAAAGTAGGAATGCTTTATACATTCAATGTTAGAGTGTACTGACATTTTGTAAATATCTCTTTTGAATTAGCAAAACTAAGAAAATTGGGGGTAGCTTTTGGGGGCACATTTAGTTTCTGGGGTGAATAAATGATGACCAATGTTCTCTTCTTGTGGAATCAAATCAGGTTAAGAATTAGTAAAACTTACTTAAAGTCTGCTTTTTTTTTTTTCCCCTAGCCATAACATTCTTCTCTATGAGGATGGGCATGCAGTGGTAGCAGATTTTGGAGGTGAGATTTCCAGCAATAATATTCCAAATGAAATCAGTTTCTCTTTTCATTCCTACTTGGTGCCAAATATAGTGCAAAAAAATCTGAAAATTGATTTTACACTCACAGATATACTTATCTAAGTTATTCAAATTTCAATGACACTGAATTTTGAAAATATATCATTTATTCTTGATCTGAGAGAAAGGAAGTGAGAATTTGAATATGACAAAGGCTTCTTGAGGTTTCAGAATTTTAGCTCTGATCTTTGACCTTGGTTTTAAGATATTTCTGTTGACATGAATCTGTTTTCTCTTTCTTTCAGAATCAAGATTTCTACAGTCTGTGGATGAAGACAACATGACAAAACAACCTGGGGTTTGCTGCTGCTTTTGTTCCCTATAATTATAAAACAATTAAAATGTGTAAACTCAGCATGAGAGAGAGAAGATGAGAGCAG
This sequence comes from Ictidomys tridecemlineatus, assembly GCF_052094955.1. Lineage (NCBI taxonomy): Eukaryota > Metazoa > Chordata > Mammalia > Rodentia > Sciuridae > Ictidomys > Ictidomys tridecemlineatus. The sequence continues at coordinate 58,840,426 of NC_135487.1, forward strand.
CTTTCAGTGGAAAAAAATGTCATTGTCTCAGTGCAGGATAATGTTTTATATTTTTATTTTCTGTAAAACTCCAAAATAACTATTCCAAGACTCTTCTAGAGAAATGGATAAGATATATGTTTGGAAAATATTACAGATTAAACAATAGAAACATGTTTCAAATAAAGCTGATAAGTATATGGATAATTGACTTTCATATTGAGGTTACCATATTAAGTGGTAGAGTTAACATTTTAATAGATAACTAACTCTACACTTAGTCATTCACCAATATCTATTAACTATTCATAGTTATCTACTTTATAAGGTAAGAGCTGGTGTAGGTAAGCATCAATGATAAAGCAAAATATAAATCATAGCATTGAAAGCAAAGTTAATTATACTTAAAATCCCTGCAAATAAATTCATCACCTGCCCTCTCCTTCATTACCCCAGTTCTTTCCCCCAGAATAAGTACACTTTCCTTTCTGGATTACCTATGATATCTACTTACCCAAATTTGGAATCCTTTCCCTTACTGCTTTAACCTACACAGAACTGAGTAATTTTATTTTTATTCTTTCTTTTTCCCCCCTAAGTTTTAAGTTTTTTATTTTCCCAGATTTCTTCTTACTGCCTCAGTTCAGATTCTCATCATCCCTTTTCTGAACTCTTTTGATAGTCTTCTAACTCCAGCCTTCTCTTCCAGTTCATTATTTCCCACATCACTTAAGTTTTGCTGTTTTAGCAATTCCCATCCTACTATAATGTCTCAATAATGTACCATTGACTATAGGCTAAAATTCAAATTTCTTTCACTATCAGTTTCCTGCTGTCCTCTTTCTGATCCCAGGGCCACACTGTGACCTTCTTTTCCACCACAAGTTGTTTCAAAGGCTCCTGTGTGCTGGCACAGATGCCACATGGCCATTTCCCAAGCATTCCATTTATTTTCACACCCCTGTAGCCCTGCCAGTATGGTGTCCTCTGGCTGGAAAATCCTTTGTTGTCCTGCAACTGGGAGAAGACTGTTTAGCTCAGGCAGATTTTACCCATTTTATGAAACATCTTTTCTATAACCAGTACCTCCCTGTCTTTTCTTTCTAGGCTTTTGATGTACTTTGATCTGTTAGTTTTCGCTCTTATTCACTCACCAAACATTTTATTGAGAGCCTACAATGTGTAAGGAATTGTTCAGGGGCAAGGAATGAAAGAAGTGAGTAAAATATTAGTTCTTGACCCCAAGGAAGAGCTCATTTTCTATTGGGGAAAAACAGTAATGAGAAGATCAGTTCAAAATAAAGTGGAAGTTCAGTAATAGAGACATCACATAGCATCATGAGAGTCAGGTAAGATGAATAGTGGTAATCAGATGATGGAGAGGATGGAAGGTCCTACCAGATAGAGTGAAGAGCATGAGCAAAGATACAAGGAAGAATGAACAACCAAAGTTTTGGAAAGTACTTCAAAGAGCTTGGCATTATTGACATGTACACCACGAAGAGAGGACGATGAGTTAGAGTTAGGCAGGAACTACATTGTTGACAATGTTGTAAAAATACAGCTTTACATACTGATTTCTCCAGTGCAGTAGTCAGTGTTCTATTGCTCCTGCAAAATGTATGAGTCTGAGAATTTTATTTGAAAAAAAAAAAAAAAAAGTTTGTTTAGCTCTGGAGGCTGAAAGTCCAGACAGCATAGTGCCAATTTTAGTGAGGACTCCCCTGACAGGGAGCCACAAAGAGGGGAGGTCAGGTGTTTGTTTGTGTTTGTGGGTTTTTTTTTTAATAACAACAGTTCTCATGAGAACTTATCAGGGTCTCATGAGAACTACAATAGCTTTTTTCAATCAAGTAGGCAGCAGTCCAAAATGACCTCCTTACTTGCATCAAGCTTCACCTCATAAAGGTTCCACTACCTTCCACATCATCATTCTTAAGGACCAAGGTTCTAACAAATGAACCCTTGAGAGACACATTCAAACCACACATCAAATTAGATTAACTCATCCATTCAACAAATATCTTGGGAGCATCTACTATATTCTCCTAGGAACTGGGGACATTATAGTGATTGTTTCTTTTTCCTATGGAGCTATTATTCCACTGTGGGAAGATAAACAATGAACAAATTAACAAAATATATATTAGGTAATAATAAGTACCATGAAGAAACAAATAACAGCAGAGTAAATGAATGGAGAGTAATGGAGATGCCATTTAAATAGGCCGAGAGTAATACAACATAAGGAGGTCTCCCTTGGGAGAAAGAACATTGCTCGTAGGGAAAAGAAAAGCAGGTGCAAAGGTTCTGAAACAGGAGAGTTCTTGGTGTGTTCAAAGCTAGAGTGGTTGGAGTGGGGTGAGCATGGAGGAAAGTAGTAGAATATGAGGTAAGGGAGGTGGGGAAAGTGAGTCCTCTTTCACAAGACAAACTTAACTAACTTACCTGAGGCTTAGAGGCAGCTACATTCATGGGTCTCGACTGTGGCTGCCCATCAGTTTAGAAGCTTTTTGAAGAACATAATGCCTGAATCTAACCCATAGAAATTATGATTAGTTATATTTTATTTAATGGTATTTATGTTGGGTATTTGTATTTTTTTTAGAGTTCCTCCAAATGATTCTACAATGCAGCCAGTAGAGACTCTCTGAATGAATAAACTTTTGTTGAATAGAATTAAATTGAATTTCACCAACAGCAAGAAATATTAAATTTTTTTATCCTGGCAGCACAGTCTTTAAGCATAGCATCACTCTGCATTTATTTTAGAGGCTGTTTTATTTCTTACTAGTTATGTGGCCTTATTTAAGTTTCCTAATTATTCTATGATCCCCCTATGCAAAAACAGGCATGCTATATGCCTACTCCCACTTATGCAATGTTGTGACACAATGTATAATCTACTATATAAATGGAGGCTATTTGGAATGTGAAAGCTCATGTGGGAGAATTGCATGTGAGCAATATAATCAGAACAAAGATATTCTTGGAAAGCTGTAATTATGCATGATTTCCAAATAAAGTAGACATTTCAAAAGAATTATCAGCAGCCAGTACTGCACATAGAATTTCAGTAAGAATAATAAAATAACACCAGTTTTCTTCAGTGAAAATACAAAGGTGTTTGGCAAAATTCATATTGATATATTAGGGAGTCTTAAGATTTAATGGCTGGAAGAGCAAAGGTCTGACTTATCTTTTTTTTTCCTTGAGGAATCTAAGGTCCAGAAAAAATGAGGGATTTGTCCACAGCTTCCTTGTCAGTGCTCAAACAAAAACTAGAATTTTCATCTCTTAATTCAAAATCTAGAGTTGCATTCCTTAAGTGACAAATTAACCGAATTTATGCATTTGCTGCCCAGAATGGAAACATATTTTTTAAACTACAATCGCAAATAAAAGGAATGTAAACAACACCATTAAAACAGATGCGGCTACAACTTCATGCAAAGAAAATTGTTAACATTTTATGGACTTGTTTTCTCAAATATTCCTCAACTGGAATTTTAGAAGTAACACATCTAGTCAAACAAAGGAAAATATGATAGACTTGATCCTGCTAGTGAGAAATCTACTTCAATTAAAATATTCTGGCACAACTCAGGCCCTTTCTCTCCTTAACCACGGAGACTATGTGTGGGCCTAATTTACAGACTTCCTAAATTACAACCTAAAGGCCTGATTAGGGAAGGTGCCTTCGGAAGCCCTATGGTTGAATATTCTGAAGCTTTCATCCAGGAGAGAGATGATCACAAGTTGTATGTAGAAAAAAAAAATGTGTGGATGCTGTGATAATCATTTTATGAGCCTATTACTTGATGAATAATATTGATGACTTTTTGAAAAAAAATATCAATCTTTTGATCTTCTAGTGACTAGGAAAAAAAAAATATATTCCCTGTATATCAGGAGAACCCTTATCAAGTCCTCACAAAAAAGGACCCTGCTAGTCAGCTGGGAAACTAAGCCCTTGGTAACTGGCTATGCCTTCTCCATGCCCAGAACCTCCGCTGGATGGCTCCAGAGGTGTTCACGCAGTGCACGCGCTACACCATCAAAGCCGATGTCTTCAGTTATGCTCTGTGTCTGTGGGAACTCCTCACCGGCGAGATTCCTTTCGCCCACCTTAAGCCAGGTAAGACAGGCCACACTGAATTTCCATGCCTTCCAAAATTCAGCGCATTTTTACAGATTCAAAAAGCATTTTCTTCCAAATGCATATTCTCAGTGGTGGAATGGAAAGGAGAAGAAGAAAGTAAACAACCTTAAATTGCTTTAAGGTGGTGCCCCATCCAGAAAACTTAATGACAATGGTAATTTTAGACACGGACACAAAGAAATGTAGGAATATTTTATTGAAGTTTAGGGCCTTGATTTATTTGTTTTTAATCAGACTAGCACCTAACTAGGATCATGTGGGGCAAATAATGTTGACAGTACTATATTTACTTTTTGAGATTAAATTTTAGAAATTCCATATATGTGTACACACACACACACACACACACACACACACACACGGTAGAAAAGTAGCAACATGAAAATAACTATGGGGACTTCAACTGCTTTTCCTAACAATTTTGTATGACACATATGGATACAAAATACATCCTCAAAATCAAACTTTGAGTAATCCTCATTTCATTGATGATATACTTTATACTCTGCTAACACATAGAAAGTGGAGATGAGAAATTTAACCACAGGTAAAATGTATACATAATTTATATTCAAGGTAAACTCTATTTGCCTCCATCTTTCAAATTTATCTGTGATGCTTTCATATATTGTCTCCCTATACTGGAAACTCTTTAAGGGCTTTGCATTCCTAGTGCCTATCATGTTTGAAAAGCAGATTGACAAATTAAATCATAAACAAATTCTTCAATGAATTATACTGTAACCTTCTAATGACCAACCTGAAATAATATATCAGTAGAATAAAGTCAAAAGGCAAAGAAGTTAAATATCCCTTTTAACAAGTTAAAATCCTAACAAAGATCATCATATTTATTAGTACTGTTGTACACAGAGCAAAAGCACACCACTTACTTTCTCTTCAAGGTATTTTCCCTAGTATCCAACAGAGTGCCTTTCAGGAATTACATGCTCTATACATTGTTTTTTGAGTGCATTGATGATGTAGTTGTCCTAATCATTCCCTGTATACTTTTCATGATATTAAATGATGATATTAGCCCTTGTTATAATGTGGATGTGATAACTCTATTGTGAACTAAACTGACATTGCCATTTGTAAAATGTTCTGATGTGCTGCTCTCTATGTCTTAAGAGTTTGCATTCTGATAAGACTGCTGAATATATAACAAATCAATTCTAACTCTAGAACACTATGGTATGTTTTCATGAGAGAGAGACAGCTACATCTTTATTCCCTGTACCCTTTGTGTCAGTCCATTCAACTGAATCTGTTGATTTTACCTGCTAATATATCTTGGGAAATGGTTACCACTTATCATAGCCACCACCTTCCTAGCTCAAGCCACCATCTCTTAATTAAACTTTTGCAATAGTCTTTTTAAAAATCAAGCTTATTGTCTGGTGCGGTGGCACACACCTGTTATCCCAGCATTTCGGGAGGTTGAGGCAGGAGGATTTCGAGTTCAAAGCCAGCCTCAACAAAAGGGAGTCACTAAGCAACTCAGTGAGACCCTATCTGTAAATAAAATACAAAATAGGTCTGGGGATGTGGCTCAGTGGTAGAGTTCCCCTGAGTTCAATTCCTGGTAGAAAGAAAGAAAGGAAGGAAGGAAGGAAGGAAGGAAGGAAGGAAGGAAGGGGAGGGAGGGAGGGAAAAATCAAGCTTATTGGAGTATAACTTATACACAGAAAAATTTATCTTTTTAGATGAACAGTTCAATGTGTTTTAAGAAATATGTACAGTTATAATCAAGATAGAGAAATTTCTATTATTCTAAAATGATCCAGGTGCCTAGTTGAAGGCTATCCACTTCTCCTACCTCAGCCCCTGGCAACTGCTGATCTGATTTCTGTCCCTACAAATTAGCCTCTTCCAGAATGTATTATAAATATAATTATATTAATTCACTTATCAGCAATTTATTCTTTTTCATTTAAATGTAATATCTCATGTTGCATGCGCCTGGATCTATTTATACATTCACAAGCTGATTGTGTGAGTTATTCTCACTTTGAGGCTACTATAATTAAAATTACTAAAATCATTCAGTCTTTGCATGGTGGTTTTCATTTCTCATGGATAAATGCATAAGATGGATTGCTATATTTTAAGATAAGAGTTTTTACAAGTTGTGTATACCATTATGGATTCCACCAGTAGTCTGAGAATTTTTATTTAACTAATAACATTGACAATTCTTTCATATGTTTATTTGATATCCATATCACTTATATACAGTGTTCATTCAAATTGTCTAATTATTTAGTTATAAATGAGTTATTAGATTCTAGGTAGAAATTCTTCAACTGCTATGGAGGTTGCAGGGATTTTCCTGTATTCAGTGGCTTGCTTTTTGAAGTACTTAGCAATGAATTTCAGAGAGCAAAAGTTTTTCATTTCAGTAAAGTTTATTACATCATATTTTTAAATTATTTCTTTGTGTATATCCTTTCCAAAACATGCTAGCCTCACCCAAGAACACAAAGACCTCCTACTATATGTTATATAAAAATCTTGTTGGTTTAATTTCTATATTTTTAAGATCTATTTTGCATTCTTTTTAATAATATGGCATGAACTTGTTATTCTGAGTTTTTTTGTGGTTTTCTTATGTGGATGCCCAATTGTTTTAGCATTATTTGTTGGGAGGAAATGTGTCCCTTTTTTTCCAATTAGTTATTTTTGCACTTTTGTAAAACCATCAGTTGACTGTACATGTATACTCATTTCTGTCTGTTGTTTCATTGACTCATGTATTACACTTATGTAAATACCATACTATCTTGATAGTTTATACTAAGTCTTGAAATTAGGTAACAAAAAACCTCCAAATCTGCTCTTTTTTGATAAACCTGTTCTCGTTATTTGATTTATTCCATTTCCATATGAATTTTAGAATCAGCTCATCTTTTTCTACCACACACACACACACACACAAAAAAAAAAAAAAACTTTTGGAATTGTTACTAGTTGCTCTGAATGTATAAATCAATACGGGAAAAATTGACATTTTAAGTACATTGGGACTTCTGCTGACAAATATAGTAGACCTCTCCATTCATTTAATTCTTTAATTTCTCCCAATGCATTTTATACTTTTTATTATACAGGACTTTTGCCATTCTTAGATTTGTCTCTATAAATTATATGTTTCTTGATGCTATTATAAATGACATTTTTAAAAATTTTACATCCAATGTTTCTTTTAGTATATGAAAATATATAAGTTTTTAAGCAATAACCTAGTACTCTATAAACTTACTAAATTCACTTATATCCATTCCATTAAGTTTTGTTTGTTTGTTTGTTTGGTACATTCTTTGGGATTTTTACATAGGTGATTATGTCATCTCTAAATAAAGAAAATTTTGTTTCTCTCCAATCTGTATGTTTTTAAAATCTTATCTTCTTACAAGCAAGGATCTTTAGTACAGTGTTGAATAGAATTTTTAAAATATCCTCCTTGAACCTATTGGTTTTTCACAGTTTGTTCCACCACTACCCTGATCACTTGAACCACTAAAATAGCCTTTGACTATTTCACCTTTACTTATTCTTGTCCCTCTTTCCTTTTCAATCTCTACACTTCCACTGATATGATATTTATGAATGATATTTTAAAACATAAATTTGCTCATGTCACCATTGCTTAAGATTATCTTGTGGCTTCTCATATTAGGATTGAAAGGACAAATTCTTAATATCTCCTGAAAGAATCTACCTGATCCTCTTTTTCTAGTCTTACTCATTCAGTTTTATCCAGTGAAAATACGCCAGTCACTCCACCCTTGTTTTATTTCCTTCACTCTAGTCTTTTATATTCCAGTCTTCTTTCTGTGCTCTAGCTACAATAGCCTTCTTTTGCTGCTTTCAATATATTGCATTTTAATCTCACCTCTAGGCATTTAATAAGCTGTTTTCTCAATAAATATAATTAATGATGAGCATTGCCAATATTACTGTGAAGCTCAAATGAAATGGTGTTTTGTAAACTGAAAACTCTCATGACTGCAAGGTGAAAGATCCAAGGGGAAAATGTACTATAAGGTCAAGTTTTCCTATGATTATGAACTTATATGGCATTCTTATTCTCTAGGCAGCCCAGGTTTAAAAAGTCACCCTTGACTCTTCTGATCTCTTATTGTGTTCTTTTATTCTCTTCCTATCCTTTCTCCTTCTTTCTTTTTTCTCTTTTTTTATTATTTTCTTTTCAGTCCCATTTTCTGTTATGCTTTGCTAATTCTAAAATAATTCACCTACTTATTGCCATTTCTACTGCTCCATCCTTTATTCACATGTAGAATACTGCCCAGTATCTTAAACATTATCCTCGTCTTCGATTTTCCTTATAATTTTTTCTACCAATCACTAGTTCTAGTTATCTAAAAATTCTAATTTAATCATATGACTTCCTTGACTTAAAAATCCCTAATGTTTTCAGTTGCTCTTAAGATAAAAACAAAATTTCTTAAAGTAATCTACACAAATGGTCAAAAATATATGAAAATGTTCAGTATCATTAGCCATCAAGAAAATGCTATTCAAAATCACCCTAGGCTATCACTTGAATCCAATTGGAATGAATATTATCAAAAATACAAAAATAATAATGGCTAATGAGGAAGTGGAGAAAAAAGAATTCTAATATACTGTCAATGGGAATGCAAATTAGTGCAATCTTTATGCAAAACAATATGGACATTCCTCAGAACACTAATAGTAGATCTACCATATGATCTAGCTAACCCACTTTTTGGGTCAGTATACATTAGAAATGAAATCAATATACCAAAGAAAGCACTCCCATGGTAATGTGTTAATTATGGCACTATTCACATTATCTAAGATGTGATACCCATCAATGATAAATAGATAAGGGAAATGTAGTATATACACTCAATGGAATATTATTCAATTGAAAAGAATGAAATCATGTCACTTGCAGCAAAGTGGGTAGAACTAGAGGACATAAGCCAGAAATAAACCAGACACAGGAAGACAAGGATCACATGTTCTCTCTTAAACACAGAAGCTAAAACAAAAAATGTCAACTTGAATGTGGAATAGAAATTGCTAGAGGCTGGAAAGGGGTATAGGAGAAAGGGAAGTTAGATAATGGGTATCACAAAAGATTTATATTGAAGGAATAAGTTCTGGTGTTCTAAAGCACCATATGCCTACAATTCACAATACCCTATTATTCATTATATAAAGATTTAGAAGAAAGGAGCTCAAAGTCTTCAAACACAAAGAAATAAGGAAAAGGAAATGCTAGTTACCCTGATTCAATCAGTGCACACTGCATATATGGTTTGAAATATCACACTGTAGCACACACATATGTACCACTAAAATGTGTTAATCAAAAGGTAAAATAAAATACAATAATCTAGCAAGCCCCTCACAACCCTGTCTCTGCTCTCTTCCTAGGACTGCCTCTCACCACATGTGACTTGTCATCTGTGTTCCAACCACAGAGAGTGATTTCATTTCCCAGTGCACTTCTTCTCCCCTCCATGCCTATGTGTGTGTTAGTCTGTCAGAAACACTCTTCCCCACTTTTCATCTAACTCCAATTTACTTTTGAGCTTAGCTTTAACAATAAACCCTTCCCCTCAAAACTTCCTTAATTCCAAAATCAAGTTAAGTGCAGTTTTCTGCACATCCCAAGTCACTGTTTATCGCTATTTTCATATTTACTCACACATTTGTAATTTTCTCTACTCCGTTATGCTTTGCTAATTCTAAAATTATTATTTCAAGGAGATAAAGTTTCCTTCTATCATGGACCTCCCCCTCCCCAAAAGCATTTACTCTTTCTAAGGGGAGAATATTATTTAATAAAAAAGTTAGTCTTGCCTCAGAATAACTTGGTTCCAATGTCCCAGATATTAAAATTTATAGTACTTTATTGGAAAGAGAATTTGTTTATGATAGATGCTGTATTTTTAAGAGTTGGACAGTGACCATGTATCAAGAAATGAGATTGCTAATATCATTGTGGTGGTTAGGCAATCTAGCATATGTTCAGCAATAAATTATGTGAAGCATCAGATTCAATATAAGCTACATATTAGCTATTTACAATGAGCAACAAATCCATGACTACAGTGTGGGACAACATTATCAATTACAGTAGTAGCAGCCTAACATAAAGCTCATCCTTCTGGATTAAGCAGCATGTTACCTCCTGGGAGAAATATAAAAGTAGAACACTAATATTAGCATAGACTCCTACGCAAGGGATAAGTGTACATTCTGAAGTTAGGGTCTCTTTTCAATAGCGCATGTTCAAATTAACCTTTTAAGCTCAGATTTAAAAAGAATTGAAAAACTTTCCCATCCACCACTTCAAGGATCACCAGATCAAATGCCCACAGGGCCAAGGGAAGCAGGCTAAAAGCACAATAATGCAAAGAAGAGCAATCACGTGCCCTGACAGCTGCTGCCTAGCTGCAGCCAAGTAGTGCTGAGTGGGAGCACAAGTAAGCCTGATTACTGCTACCATAATTTATTTGTTTAGAAATCTAATGATTTTTAAATGTGGGCCATTATTTTACCTTTTTAAAAGAGAGCATTTTTCAGGCTAACACTCTGAGGTCTAAAGAGAATTGACCTAACGTAGAAGAGCATGAGTCTTGTGGCCTCATGCAAGTTATTTAACCTAATCTAACTATATCTGAGTTTATTTTTAAAATGGTCACAATAAGACAATGTACCTTAAAATGTTGGGACAGAAGCTGACAACAGTAGTACTCAATAAATATTAATTATTATTTTTGAATGCTTCCTTTGGGCCAAGAACCGGGCTATAGTATGGAAAACAAAGAGGAATAGAGCATTTCCCAGGCCCTCAAACTACTCATAATGCACAGGGGAATAAGAAAAGTACAATAGATAATGTAATCCTAACTAGAGAGATGCGCAGAGGGATAAGAGTGCTCTGTAATGGGTCATCCTGCCCAGACTGAAGGTGGGAAAAGACTAATAGGAAAAGATTCCTAGAGCAGATGATACTTTAACTGCATCTTTAACAGATGATTGTTAATTAAATAGGTAAACAGTGGGAGGTGGGTAAGTGTTCCTGCAGAAAGCAATATCAGCAAGGTCTGGAGGCATGAGAGATCCATAAATAATTCAATAGGGACAAATCAGAGAATACAAGGACATCATTTGCAAGACATATGCTGTAAAACTGGAGTCAGATGGTGAAGGTCCTTGTGTAAGTCAGGGTTTTCCAGAGAAAAAGAACCAGTAGAATAGAGAGAGATACAAGAGGAAATGTGCTATGGGAATTTGCTGTCATGATTATGAAGTCTGAGAAGCCTTTATAAAATGCCTTCAGCAAATGAGAGAACCAAGAAAGCTAGTATTATGATGAAGTTTGAGTCCAAAGACCTGAGACCCAGGAGGACTCAGTGTGTTAGTTCCAGAGTCTCAAGACCCAAAATCCTGAACTTCTGATGTCTCAGCTCCAGAAGAGATAGCTAGTTCTTCTGAGCTTTGTCCGCTTTTTCATTCGACTGGGGCCCTCAATAGATTGGATGATGCCTGCCCAAAATGATGAGAGTGGATTGTCCTTACTCAGTGTATTTATTGGAATGGTAATCTCTTCCAAAACACCCTAAGAGACATACCCAGAAATAATATTTTACCATCTGTCTAGTTATCCCTGAGTCAGTCAAGTTAGCACATAAACTAACCATCATAGGCTTGTGTGTATCAACAGTGGAACAGTGGAAGCCACCACAGGACTTTAAGGGATATAACACAACTCTATTATTATTTTAGAATATTCTCTCTTTTTATAAAGGAAAGGCCAAATTGGAGTTCAAATCCAAAAGCAAGCAGACAAGTTCTTCTAGGAGAAATGCCTAAGACTTTAACTGCAGTAGTGCCTTTGGAAGAGAAAGGAGAGGTTTGTTTGGGAAGATTTGAATAGCACTTCAAAATATATTGAGGTGGAAACACAAGGGTAAGCAAGGAGTCAACAGTGACTTCCAGGTTTCTGACTTAGCCAACAGGATGATGACGGATGCTGGAAAAGGAGCAGATCTCTAAAAGAAGTGAAAAGATTGGGAAGAAAAGGAGCCAAAGGGTAAAGCCAACATAGAGAGAAGAACCAAGCAAGATGAAAAGGGAGCTGGTTCAATCTGGCAAGCAAGAGCTGTCCTGGAAGCATTTCAGAGAAAGATATCAACACCTGATTCTCAGATTGTATTTCTCTCCTATACTTGTCTCCTCTAATATATCATAAGAAACTAAAGAAGAAAGCTAAGATAAATGAACCCATCAATGTGTATCTTATCCAATCCCATTTCCTTATAACCACGAACCCAATTTTGTACATCCCTTTCAGATCATAGTTTGAGGCCAAAGAAGAGAGCCTTTAGTTTTCCTTTTGTTTTCCTGTGTGAGGCCAGCTGGTTCACAAGGAGACCTGACTTTGTGTCCTGGGATTCCTTAATGCCAAGCTCTAACTAAGTCTGGGATGTGGCAGCAAATTAAAAGCATCTGCCAATTTATTATAGCCAGGTTTTGGTGAGACTTCATATTGAGACTTTAATTCAGAGTTGCAGACTGGAGACCAGGAGCCAAAAATGGCTTGCAGACTTTTTTTTTTATCTTGCATATAGTTTTTAGAAATATGAATTTAGAAACACCAGTATTTCACAGTTCTCTTGTTTGCAGCCATTTTGGTTTTCTACCTTTCCTTAAATATTAGTTGTTTATTTTCTTTTCCATATATAATAAGAATCCTAAAGCATCCTGAATATATTAGTCTCAGCATGCATAAGCAAACTGATGATATAGGAAAAAAATGGTAGGAAAATAGGAATGAGCTAAATCCCATGTTTGTTGTGCTAATTCTTTTCAGTTTATCATTGAAAAGAGGAAAGGCAACTAATCACAGCAGAGATCACTGGAAAGATCGAATCGGTCCAATAGATGGTGATATTTCTATGAATATAGCTGATATTAACATTCCGATACTTCATTACACTGACAAAGATTGCAATGAGAACAGACAATGGTGCAAATTAATCTATTCTTCTGACAGTATATAATGAGAATGGGATGTGGTTTAAAAAATTAAGCCATTCTTAGTACAAATCTCAAGATTGTAATCTCATGGTCTCTTTCAGATACTATACACTATGGTGATACATCATTGAAAAGTGTCAGTTTAACAAAGAATGTGTCTTAGCTCTTGCAGGGATGGTAGAACACATTTGCTTTGTCTCACCACCGCCTGGCTCATTAAAAACAATAGAATAGAATCAATTGTGGTTTTCAGAACATATACACACAGTCAAAATTGAAAAAAACATATTCTGCCACTTTATCTTGGTCAATACTAACAAAAAATATTTTGCTTTATTGCTCTCCTTTTTCTCTTTTTAATACAAATGCCTACATTTAATTTTATAAAGTAGAAAACAGTAAGAGTTAACTTTAGGAATTCAGAAGCTAATATCAATTTGTTCATAAGCAGGGAATACATAGTTTGTCATAGAGTTGTAAAGTTATCCCCGCCACAGTTGCATTGTGAGCTGGGCCTGATGGTAGACTAGGTAGGTTGTAATTTTTAAATTTATGGTAATTCAATATCAAGTTTTACTTGATATTCACACCCAAAGAATCCAAAATCGCTACAGATTTTTGGTGGTCTAAATAGAACAGAGAACACACAATGATGTTTTTTGACATCAAGTTCTCTAGGTGTGAACTGAAAGCTATCAATTCAACCCTTAGATTTGTACATAATGATAATAACAACAACAAAACAGCTAGCACTTGTTGAGAGCCAACAATGTGCTCGGTGTTGTATGGATATTTTATCAGTTAGTCCTCATGATTTAGGTCCTGTTAGGATAAAACACGTGCTTTAGGTCATAATAAAGGTCCTCTTAGGATAGATAAGACACATGCTCAATGTCACATGCTAGTTAAGAGGTGTCATCAAGGCTTAAATGCATGACTGTTTGTCCCCAGTGCACCACGCAGCACCATTACACTTTATATTTCCTGCTTCATCTTACATGTAGTGAAATTATTACACACACAGGCAAATTGGCTTAATTAGGATCTCCCAGAGAGTTTAGAGCAAAGTCAGAGAGAAATTAGGTCTCCAGATTTCCCTATTAAGGGCATTTCTTTAATGTGTTATAGTGCTTCTATTTATTGAAGCTCCTCACCAAATTTTCTGAACAAAAGACAATGTTATTGACTGAATTGGCCACCAGATCTCAATAATTTACCTGATCATGTTGTAATGTAATATTAAAGTAAACATAATATTCATTCTATAATGTTTCTTGAAAACTAAGCATTGTGCTGTTCTGAAAATGCAATGAGTAATTAATTATTCCTAGTCATTTATGTATATTTTCATTCATATATTCACTAAATATTTACCAAGTCCTATTAGAATCTGTATTAATTTCCAGTGAAGGGACATTTTGAACTATCACTTTTACTTATTCATTTAATGCAAACCTTTTGAATATCTATTAATTGCCAGTTATTGTTCGAGGCAGAGATACAATCATGAAAAGATGTAGTGCTGGCATCCAGGAGCTTGTGATCTGCACACAGAGGAAAGAAAGTAAATAGGCAATACAGTAGAGTATACGGGATGCTATAATAGTATAGAGTGCTAGAAACATAATAGAAAGGTTACCCAGAGAAAGCAGACTTAAGCTAAGATCTAGAAAATAACAGACGTTATGAAGGACAAGAGGCTAGGGAAGAACATTCTGGGCAAAAGGAATCACTTTTCAGAATCTACAATTGAACAATAAAAAGCAGGAGAAAATCTACTCATTTATTAATTATCTGTGCATTTGCCAAATTTTACCAAAAAGAATAGCACCAGGTTTTTTTCTTTGCTTATTATACTTACAAATAATACTTAATACATTCTGATGTATGAATAAATGAATGAAAGTTGTCACATTTTGTTTTGGTTGCCTGTTCTGAAGCTCACTGGTCTATCTCTTTTGAAAGACAACACCAACAAATTTCATTCATTTTTTTTTTCTTGATAAAGTGTTGATAAATAATGAAGAACTTGAATCCACAAATTGATTCCACGGTTACATAGATCCTTGAGGTTGAATTATAAAATTGTATTTAACTCAGGTCTCATTATTCAGGATAATGGGAGTGGGAGAACTCTATCCTCTAGAACTGTGCTGTTCGATATGGAAGCCACTAGCCATGACTATTTAAATTTAAATTTATCTGAATTTAAATTAAACAAATTAAAACTTCAGTTTCTCAGTGACGCTATCCACATTTTAAGAGTTCAGCACTCTTATGCCAACATATTGAACAGTGCAGAAGAATATTTTCATTGGTTACAGAGAGTCTCATGAGAGGTGTTTTGCTCTAGAAGCTAGTTTTAAGGTTTAATAAGCTATAATTATTTCAGGATAGTGTTGAAAAATAATAATTGCTCAATATATAGTAGTTATTTTTAAACTTAGTCTCATTCTCTTTTAATGGCAAAGTTTTCCTTCTGAAAGTAGAAACCAACATTTACATATTTTTGTAATGATCAAGGCAAAATTTTGATGAATGAGCTGACAGTCTCATTCCTGAATCTGTAGTACCAGAAAATTTCCCAGCTGTTCATATAGCCTGGCCACATAGACAAGACTGACAAAACCATCTGAAGGTGACAAGTTCCAATTCCATGACCCCTCATGTTGTACTGCCCACTTTCTGGTGAGGTGATAATGAGTAGTATCACTGCCAAGAGTGCATAAATCAAACAGGAGAAGGAGATGCCAGAGCTTTGCAGAATCTACTTTGAATAATGAAGAATTAAATATCATTCATCTTAAACTGATTTTCCAGACACAGTGCCAAGAAGAAAGCAAGTAACTTCATACACTTGATATCTAAATCTAAAAGTCTCAGAAGGGAGATGATTGGGATCTGCATCTGAGTTTAGCTCATTTTATGCATGGTCCCTTTCCGCACATTAGGAGACCTCTAATTAACTTAAATATGTTCACTAAACTGGTTTATGTGTTCATAGTGGTACCAGCTTAGAATTATTCGAATAGTCATAAGGTAACAGAGTGGAATACAGAAGATTAATGATCATTAAGCAATAGTTTGCTTGTTTGCTTACTGTTTTACTAATTCTAGAAGGAATTAAGAATCATCAAGAGTAATCAATGAAAAGATTCAAACATGGCTAAATTTTGTGACATAAAGGACCCATTTGATAAGTAGTGATGTATGTGATAAGAAACAACACAATCTAAACAAGAGTGATGGATTATTTGCCTCTCATACTAGTAAAATGTTTCCCTGGTGCAGATATGATGATAACTCTCATATGCACTTGCTATTCAGAGTATAAATTAATACAACTGTTTTGAGTAATAGGTTTTCAGTATGTACCAAAATCTTTAAAGTAGTTATGCCCTTCAATATATTATTCTCATCCCTTAATATGTCATAATGTATAATTTATGAAATAGAGAAACAAAATGAAAAAAGATATTCTTTGAAGTATTTGGAACGACCTAAAATTGGGAAGTGATTAAGCAAATCACACTAAATGCAGAGTCATTAAAAATATGTTAACTTAGAGTTTTAATAACATGAGAAATGCTTAATTGCTTAACCTAATGCTTTAATTTAGGAAAAAGGAATTACATAATTGTCTATCAGCATAAGCTTCCTGATACCAAGAATATATAAGAAATTTTCAAAATATTTTGATAACCGTTGCCTCTGAATGATAACAATTTTTCTTCCTTATTCTCTAAATTTCCTTAATCCTTCTCTTAATTTTCTCAATTTCTGCAAAGAACAAGTGTTAATTTCATTAAGTGGTAATTCAGAATAATCCATAAAGCAAAATATATTTTAAGTTACACAGTTACACTGCATGAAGTTTCAGTAGCTCTACTGGAAGTAGATGGATAAACAGAATTAAATGGGAGTGGATTTTGGTGGGGGAAAATTAGTGGGTATGGCTTATATCTCAAAAGTCATTAAGCTACTGATATATGCTTAAAATATGAGCTAGAAAACAGGAAGCAGCAATATACTGGAACTTTATTCTCCCACTGGTGAAGAACAGTGTTTCTGAGAAATAAACAATATCATGTGCTCAAAAAGCATGAACTTTGGAACAAAAGGCTATACCAACTATTAGCATACTTAAAATGTTTATTAATTTAAAACTGTCACATACATATACAATAATATCTACCTACTTTGGATGGTTAAGAAGATTCAAGAAGTGTGTATGTGTATGTGTGTGTGTGTGTGTGTGTGTGTGTGTATCTACCATGATGCCTGACAGAAATTTTTTTTAATAAAAGTAGCTATGAGCTTGGTTTCTAAGGTAGCATAGAATTCACTGCTTGCAGAACAGAAAACTACTGAGCAATCAGGAATCTGCAGTGAAGTCCCTAGAATCGTAACATAGTGATGCACAACTAGACATGAACACTATTTGGAAATCCATGTAAGCAGGTAATATTAGAGAATTTAATCAATGAGTTGTATTTGCTAAGACAATGGATTTGAAGTGCCTAACAGAGTTTAACAAGTAATAACTAGTTTATAAATATTAAAAATTAAAATCTCAGAATCCTTGTATTAGTGATAAAATTTGAGCTTAACTAAACATCTGTTTTTCCAAAGTAATATAGCTGCCTTTAAAAGTACAAAGTTCAGCATTATCCCATGGCTTGGTAAGCAGAATATAATCTCTTTAGCCTTGGAGTTATGACATCATACAATCTTGTCCAATCCAACCTTCAGTCTTTGCTTCCTATAACATGCACATACTCTGTACTTAAAGCACTCTAAATGACTTGCTCCTTCTATGGTCATTTGCTCCTTTAAAAAATTTCACTTCTCCTATTTATTGCCAACAGCCAAATGAATGAACAATTATAAAGACAGACTATAAAATATTCCACTATTTTGTTAAAAGCACAGAGGAAAAAACACAGCCTAGAAGTGTCTTTGAAGCTCAACTGATGTTATACAAACTGATTTTTGATGACTTTTTGTGTGTGTATCTGTTCCTGTTTCTTGATATAAATATGTGAATTTCAAAACTGACATGACCCATTTGTTTTGCAGCAGCTGCAGCAGCAGACATGGCTTATCACCATATTAGGCCTCCGATTGGCTATTCCATTCCCAAACCCATATCATCTTTGCTGATGCGAGGGTGGAATGCATGTCCTGAAGTGAGTAATTTTTATGTCCTCTTAGAAAATGTGTTATGGTCAAAATCTGTCACAAATAGTGTAACTCCAAAGTCTACTTCCAGGGTGTATTTTAAGACTGTCAAGGCAGAAAGACTAATTTATCTTCTGCTCTTTAGTCTCTAATTGCCTCAAGAAGTCTGAATAGCTCATATTTCTTTGCTGCTGCTCTCTGATTTTGAAATGTTTCTTACAACTGATTAGTAAGAGAGAGACCAGGGTATGAGAGATGACTCACAGTCTTATCTCAGCTGCAATTTTATTAACTATACTTGAGCCACACTTAGTCTTTTTCTGACAAAAGAAATTGGTACAAGATGGATTTGGGTTGGCTTTTGATGCAAAGTAGGCTTTCAGGCAGAGACCCCAGAGAAAGTAGTCTTCAGGAGCACCAGCTCAAGCAGTAGTAATCAGAAGACCTGAGTCCTAGTCCTCTGTTACTTCTCTAAGTGATTGATGATGTGGTTAATAACACAGACTTAGAGCTCAAATGAAGAGAACAATGCTACGGAAAGAGTAAGTAAAAGTAAAGGAGGATATTTAAACAGCCAAAAGAATATTTTAAATGTGGTCTTAAATCTAAGAGAGTAAAGGGGGAATGACAATCTATAACTAGGAAAAAATAGCAGACCATTAGTCTCCATAAAGTGATTCTTCTCACTTGTGTGCCATATCAGGTGATGTCTACTATTCTCAGAGATTGACTGAGTTGGTCCTACAGCTTCTCTCCTGGTATTACAGTTCAGTCGTGTGTCCAAGAATTCCTTGGCCAGTTATTTTCTTATTTATTGAAATTCTTGTGTCTCGACATCAGTATATCCATTGAGTCTTTTCCTTTGAATGGAGGGTATTAGTCTATGTTCTTCACCCTGGAAATTCTCATACAAAAAAGCTTAATGGCTTTTGTTTGCCAGCCCAAATCATCCTAGTTATTGTTGTTGTTTTCTTATACAATCTTGTTTCTGATCAATCCTAGACACTTCATCACTCTTCGACAAGGGAGCCAATAAAGTGTGGCTGTTATTATTTCAGAAAGTACCACAACAAAGTAAAATGTCCACACATTTAGATAGAGAAAACAAGTTTCTTATTCTTTTTCTAAAGGCAAACCCCTGCTTTTTCTAAAGGTAAAAACCAAGTCATATCCAATCTCACTTGAGAGCACAGAAACTCTTATGAAGAAAATAAAGGTTCTTGTGGAATATGGATTGAGTATTTCAGATAAACTTCTGACCAGTCCTTCTGACATGCTATAGGCTAAGAATCTTCTCACTACCAAACATTAGCTCCATTGAACATAGAAGAAGGGATGATGATGATGATGATGATGATTGCCTGTTTTGTTTTGTCACTGCTATCACCCTACGACTTATCACCTATTAGATGCTTTTTTTTTTTTTCTGAGTAAGTGAACAAATACCACACTTGCTTGTCAATACCTCTAGTTCCACATCTAGATTTTGAGATCTAGGAAATTTTATCTTGAAAATTATGTGAGTTAAAATAATTTGGCAAAACTTGTCTTTGTTTTCAATATGAACCTCAGGCATATATTCTCAGGATAAATGTGTCAAGCACCCAATACAGATGTCCCTTCTCTCTGTATGAAGAGAGTTGTACCAAAGTTACACATAAAATAGCCATCAAGGGAATCTTTTTTATTTTATTAGCTAATCCCATGATCATAGATAAAGGACATGTGGAAGTTTTCATTTGGAGATAAAAGCAAATCATTGGCTTATTCTAAAAGCATGTTTAGGGTGGAATGTATGCCTCAAGCAAAATATTGGGAAATGAGAAAGAGAAATAGTAATAGGGCTAAAGGAGGACATTATTAAAGATATATATATATATATATATATATATATATATATATATATCCCAAATAAATTGCTTAGTGGGAACATCGTGGGGCTAAGCAGTGAGTCTGAGCTGTAGTGATGAGGTTCAGGGAGGAAGAGAAAGAGAAAACACATTAGGAAAGCAAATCTCCAACTTTCTGGCAATGTCTGAACTTCTCAATTCAGTCCTGGCTTGGCCTTGCTATCCACCCCCCACTGTAAAGTTGAGCTGCTTCTGTCATCATTATGTCACCCAGCAAGGTCTTTACCATGTCAGTAGACTGAGTGGTGAAAAAAAAAAGGGAACAATGATATAATTTTTATTTTCCTTCAACAATTAATTTGAGTTCTTACTATATACTGTCCAATGAAAGGGGCTGAGGATTTAAGATGCACTCTTCATGGACTTTAAGTCCAGTAGTTATATGGAGATTAATTAAAGGCACATATTAATGATTCTACAGTTAAAGACAAGATTAAAGGAAAAAAGACTTTATGGTAATGCATACGAAAAGAATACTAGCTAGTTGGAGATATCATAGGTCAGGGAAAATTTCCCATAAGAAGTGATACTTGAGGGGAGATCATGAACCATATATAGGAGCTTGCAGAATGAAGGGTTAGTGAGATAATAACCCAACTCAAGCAAGGAGGACATGTACAAATTCATTGGGAGAAAAAGGACAAGGGACCTACTAGTTGTAGGAACATTGTAACCACTGAGAGGTTAAATTTCTGTGACAGATATTCTTTGAAACAAGTTCTTCTTTGGATCTAAGATACCAACATCATGCTATCCTGTTCCTTACTTTCTTTACGAATTGTTCTTTCATATCTATACTTTCCTCATTCCTTGAATTTGAAACCCAGTATTTTCTCATATATGTATCTTCTTAGTCAAGACTCAAATATGGTACACAGAGGACAGTGAGAATACCAGTCCTTTGGAAGTTGTTAGAAAGCAATGTGAGGTAGAAAAGAATCCTGATAGAATCATATTTGGAAAGTCTTGGAAACCTGAATGGGAATTTGGACATGAAGTTATAAGTAATCTATCTTTGTCTCTAAAGCAGTGAAAATATATATAAAAGTGATTTTTTTCAAAATTTATTTGAATTGAGTATGAAGGGTTTATTGACTTAAAATTTATATGTAGTTTATATTAAGAAACAAACATTGAATAATCTTCTGGTGTTCATTGGTATAGCAAAACCTTTTTTTCTCAGCATGTGAGCAGGAAAATACATACTCGAGATTATCCAGAATTGTTGTTAAAAAGAAGATTCTGGAGCTCCATCCTAGTTCTACTGAATGAAAATCTCTGGTATGGAGCCTGAGACTGCATTTGAACAAGCACCCTAGTCATATGTGCCTCCAAAAGTTGGGAATGACTAGGTCAAAACTGAAGGAAAAGATACTGAAGTCAGGTCAGCCAATCGTGTACTGTGTTACA
The DNA here is from genome assembly GCF_052094955.1 of Ictidomys tridecemlineatus. Lineage (NCBI taxonomy): Eukaryota > Metazoa > Chordata > Mammalia > Rodentia > Sciuridae > Ictidomys > Ictidomys tridecemlineatus. The sequence goes on from NC_135487.1 coordinate 58,862,116, forward strand.
GGGATCCTGCTGATTGGAACATAGGGACCACAATGACAACCATGGATTTGGGACCCAGGGTAACCCTGACAACCATTTCAAAGGCAGCATCATAAAGAGGTGAAAGAGTGGATTTCAGAAATGGAAAAGAGGGAAATGTCTAGAACTATCATTGGTGCCTTCTGAAAGGCAGCTAGTAACCAAGAGTAGGTGTTGGCCCTTACATATCAGGGATTCTGTTGGCAGTGAGGAGAGAGAACGAAGCTAAGCACTCTATGATAAAGGGATAATGCTTTAAAAAAAATAGAAAGAGAAAAGTAAAGACAGCAACAGAGAAAAAAAGTAACCTGTTCTACAAAGCTGGGGAGCTGGGGATTCGAATAAGCTTGTCATGCAGGTAGTTGGCACAGATGCTCTTCTCACCTTAAAGGTGCTTAAGAGAATGAAATGGAAGCAGGGAAAGCAGACAGATGGCACAGAGTTAAGCTCAGGCAAAGAGGCCGAGTAATATGACAGGGACAGGATCTGAAGTTAAAAGCAAGAGAGTTCTGAATCTTGGTGAGAAAAGAGGAAGAAGGCTAAAAATTCAAATTGAAAAAGTTAAGTCTTTTTTGCTGACAATTCTGAATAGGAAGGGATAAAGAACATAGGTGGGGCATGTAAGCAATATGCATATTGTTCTAGTAAAGATAAAGATACGGAGACCTGTACAGAAACAAAGAGAGAAGTTTGCTTCCTTTTAAACCTTTTTCTCCCCTAGGAAATGTGGAATATTATAACATTCTACGCCATGAAGGTATGCTTTAAACATTTTACTGGGGCATAAATAAAATTGTGTGTGCTTATATTTTTTGAATAAATGTGTCATTAATTAAAAGATGTTTATTCTGCTATTGCTTTAAATGTAATATTTATAAGCACATTTAATTCCTGTGCATAAGGAGGAGTACTCACACAGAACAATAGAGGCATGCTAAACTCAGGAGATCAAACCTTGAAAGCTACATGCCAATGGATTATTTAGTTCTTAAAATCTTAAATTAATAACAATTGGCAATAAAGCTCATTAAAATTCCTTTTGTTCAAGATCCATTGTGTTGAACTTGAAGCCCAGTTTGTTCTTCTGAAGCTGAGATCTCCACCTAGTGGATTTATAGGAATTTGCAGAATTTACAGAAACATCCTGCTATCCCTGGAAATCCTTAATTTTTTTTTTCTCAGAGAAATAATAGCTTTTAAAGACTTCTACTTAAGATCTAGGATAATTATCAACAGAACAGTTACAAAACCACAAAATATGCTGTTATACATATCAGCTAGACTACAACTAACAAAAAAGCTGAAATTTTATTTTCATATCATAATTAGGAAAACAAATTGGGCTCAAATATGAATATATAGTCATCTCTGTAGAAGGTAATACTGTAGTGCCACTAATTAAGATTTTTATAATGATTTCCATAAAATAAACACTAAAAGTACCTTTACTAAAATGCTTTTTAAATATCTACCCTTTAATTTGAGGCTTTTTATTTCTTTTAGTGTTTGATTGCTTTTCCAGGACTGGGTAAAATTTTTCTTTCCCATTTTCCCATTTGTTAAAAAAGGCTTCTCAGTTAATTGTATCAAACATATTCTGTGGCTCCATCTTTGATTTTTTTAATTATTTTCAACTGTGAACTTCTGTTGATAACTAAGAATTTCTGAGGTTTTATTCTCCAAAATAATGCATTTTAAATGCATACAAAGGCTAGAGGGTGTTTGTGTGTCCTTTTGAAGAGAGCTAAGCTAGAAAGTGATTATTATTTGAGTTATTTTGTTCACTTTGCTCTGCTTCTAAAGGTGATGTATTAGCATATTCAGCAGATGGTGGATGCAGTACAGGTTTTGGAACAGAGTTTTCAGCTTCATTTATTCTGCTAGGAATTAGAGGCACCTCATTTTCTGGCTCAAAACGAATGTCTTTTAACTCTGGTGAGAGAGGAAGCACTGCATGTCTCTCCGCTGCCATTTCACCTTCTCTGTGTGCACTGCTATCTTTATCTGGCTGCATATTTTGAATTTCTCTCAAATCGTGCATATGACTGTTAATTTGAAGATCTGCTTCACTGTGAGGTATTCTATTTTTGGTTTCCTGGGAACTTGTGATCCTCGGATCTTTAACTGTAATGGTCTCCTCAACAGAGTTTGAATCACAGAATACGTGTTTCTCACTTTTCCCATTTACCCAAGTTTGCTGCCCTCCGATTGTGATGCCCTTTGAGGTCATTTGTGTAGCACAAGTGAACATACTAGAATTGGTCTTGCTTTCATCAAATATACTTTCCCCTTCTTTTTCTACTATTTTTATCTCCAGAGCTTCAGTGCTGTCATCTCTGGGCAATACATGTGCGCTGTCACTTCTTTTTTCGCTACTGTTGGTTAGATGCCAAATGGCTTGACTACTAAGAGTAGAAGTACTGATATCCTTGGGAAGCTCTCTTCTATTTTGGTGTGGAATAGAATTTGTCATCATAAATGGTAGGTTGTTCTTGGACTGTGTCCAGGGAATAAGAGAGGAATCATAAGTTTCTGTGTTAAGAAGATTTTTCCCTACTTCATTTCCTTCCTTATCCACAATACAACTTTCCACAATTGGATGTGATATTTTGGGTTTTGTCATTAATGTTTTTTCTTCATTTTCAAGTTGTTCATGACTTAAGTTTTGTTCCTTACATTGTAAAGCTTGATTTTGCTCTGAAGTACATTCCTTGTTGTAACTGTCAGTCTTGTAAACACTTAGAAATTGTGCTTGGTTTCTCATGGACCGAGGGGACTGGTTTTGCTCACTGGACTTTGATTCGTTCTGCCCCATGAGCTCTCTGGACTCTGTTGCCCCTTGATCAATAACTCCCCTGGAATGCTGAAATGGAAAAATGTTATTTCCCACATTTTCTGAAGTAGCTGGTGAATAACTAGAAACTTCTGGTTGAAACTGAGATGTACGTTCCATTTGCTCCATTGAGAACTGAGAAAGTGAGAGCCCGTGCTGGATATTCTGGGGTGTAGGCTGAGGCACAGTTGATGAGTTTCCATTAGGAACCTGACCAGTTGGGTAACAATTGCCCTTTACAGAGCTCTGGTTGCCCATGGACAAATGGTTAGCACTGAGGAGAGGGGCATTTTCAGTACTTCTTTTGTAAGTTGGGGTCTGCTTTGGGGCATGTTCAAGAGATAGCCTTTTTGGAGTGAGTTTAACGAAGTTGTTACTCTCTGACTGTTGAAGGAAATCTGCAGAAGACACAAGATTTATCTTAGTTTTTTTATCAGAAGTTTTGGGGAATGTCTTAAGAGGTATCACTGCTTGTTTACACTTTCCGAGGAGTTCTGGTGAGGATTTTTCTGGATGGACTTTGACTTTTCTAAAAGGACATAAATTTAATTTTTTCCTTAATTTTTTTCCTTTAATTTTCCCATTGTGACCAGATTGTTTGATTCTCTTCTTTTTGATAATCTGTGACTCAGTAAACCATTGTCCTCCTTTGCTTGTTTTGAAATCCAAGGTGGTCAGCTGATTACTTTGATTTTCCTGCTGTTTCCAGTGTGTTGATGTTTTGGGTGATTTCACCAATCTTTTTTCCCCTACTAAGTCAGGATCACAATAGCTAACCTTCTTTGGGGAATATGTTTTCTTGAATTTTCTTGATAACCTTGATAAATCTGTGTTATTCTCAGTCATAAGGAATTTTTCTATTGCACTGTTAATTTGGATTTGCTCTTTCTCAGACTTTGAATATTCTGTACGACTTGACTTCTTTTCTTTCATATAATCTTGAAATTGATTATATGGTACATATTTACAGATAAGGGAGTTCTTTGTCTGAAAATACCTGGGCTTGCTCCATTTTAACAGTCCACATGGGTCATCATATTTTGGTCTATGTTTGCATAAGATCTTTTGTACATAGTGCTCCTCAGGCACACAGGGCTTGGGTGATGAGCTTGTAATAAAATGTCTCTGCCTGTGAGGTTGTAAGCCATTGTCTTCTTTTTCTATTGGAGGTTGCCATGATCCATTTGTTAAATGCTTTTCAAGAGTTTCTCTTGCCAAGGCTGAAGCGGATGTTGCATATCTTCTTCTAAATGTGTCACCACTGATATCTGCTGAACAATAAATGCAGGATTTTAGCACTGGGCAGAGTTTTAAATCCCTAACCAAACAGATGCTTAGGAACCTTATGGAAAGTGCAAAAATGACTCCTCTGATTATAACAGTTCTTGAATATTCCCTAATTTTTAGCCAAATCCACAAAGGATATTTGGCAGTTTGGTGTGTTTACAATGGCATTCTTTATGGCCACGTTTCAGTCAGCTGTGAGGCTGACTTAGAAGTTGTAGAATTAGAAATATAAATATTATCCATAGTTGTACATCTTTAGTTGTTGGTTAGGTTTGCTTTAAATATGAATAATATCTGAATCCTTTTCAAATGGCATAGTAATTTTTTCTGCATTCATTTCTTTTTTGAAACTCAAACATTAGAAAGAACATGGTTATGTTCAGAGATCAAAAAGAAAATAACCTAGACAACAAAAGGGAAAAGCTTGTTGGCTCAATAACTTAATTCAATATTCATTAAATATTTGTTAAATAAATAAGAATTTTGAATTATGACCTGGTTCATGTTACCTCAGTCTCTGCCTGGGACTTTTAATAGTATAGGTAAATATAAATTAGTGACACATATTAAATAATATTAATGACATAATAATATTTATTGAGCATATACTAAAAGCTAGGCAATGTGCTATTCTATATGCATTTGATATGTATCTCATTTGATATTTTACAAAAGTTATGAGTCCTTGAAAATCTCCTATTACCTTATAATATTTATAGACAAAGAAGCATGTTTGGAGAGGTTGATATTTTCCCCAGTCATTCATGAGCTAAGTGATATGGCAAGGGCTTGAGCCCACATCTGTCTGACACTAAATTCTTTCCTCTTACCCATAATGAGCATTGAATTTCAAATCATATCTTATTAGTGTGCTTTCTCCTATTTTGTGAAATGGTCTATGTAAAGAAAGAAGAAAGTATTTGTATTCAATGACAAAAAGAAAGAAGTGAATCATTATAATTTGGATATAAGGTATCCTCTAAAAGCTCTTGTGTTAATGCAGACATATTAAGAGGTGCAATGATTAGATTATGAAAGCCATAACCTAATCAGTAGATTGATACAGTTAATCTTTTAGTAATTTGAAAGAACAACTACACTGGGTGGAAACTGTAGGCAGGTAGGGCATGGCTCAAGTAGGTGGGTCACTGGGAACATACCTTGGAAAAGCTCATCTTCCCTGGGGCCTCTTCCCTTCTTTCTGCTTCCTGCCACAGTGAGCTGAGAAACTTACCTCTACTGAGCCCTTTAGCCATGATGCTTTGCCTCACCTTGGAGCAATGGAGTTAGCCAACCAGAAGCTGAGACCTTTGAAACTGTGAGGTCAAAATAAACTTTTCCTTCTCTAAGTTGTTCTTCTCAGGTATTTTGGTCACAGAGATGAGAGCTGACTAGTATATTGACTAAGCCCAAATGAGTATCCAATTATAATCTAAGATCTGCCATCAACTTTGTGGGTGGCCTTAGAAAAACTACTTACTCTCTGGGTTTTAGAAGGTTGGAGCATGTGGAATTGTTATGCACATATATGAATTATACTGAGAAATACATTTGTGCTCTTTATCATATTCTCAGAGAGTTCTGGAAATCAAAGATAAATAATAAGAACACTTAGATTTGATCATCTCTAGATTCCCCCCTACCCACAAAAGTCTATAATTCTGCTTTCCCAAGTTACTAGGCATAAATATAACATCACTGTCTCCTCCCTGTCTTTTATTCTGGAGCAAATATAGCCTTGGCTATCTTCTCCTCAGCTACCAAGCCTTCATAGCTCCAATACAATGCCTGGCATGAAGCAGAATTTCAGTAGTTTTAATAACCTGGCAAACCAATGTCTTCTTTGTAAAACAAGGCCCAGGTTTCTAAAAAGTTACGAACCCACATTTTCTTCATTATAGAAGTTTTCCACAGAGAAGTTGAAGGCATTTTAAAGTTAAAATGGAACATCTGCCTAAGGTATGATTCTATTGAAAGGCTAAGTACTTATTTCTTTATAAAATAAACCAGTCTTCTCTGGTTTCTGTGGCAGATGTTTCCTTCCTTGGCCATCTCTCTCTTGAGTCAAATCATCAGTCCCCAGAACTGGCAAGAAATGGAGCATGAGGAATGCAGTCAGGTGAACTCACATCCTGCCTTGTGCCACATAGGAAATAATATATGGTTTCATCCTTATCCATTTGTCCCCAAATCCATTCTTAGGGCCAGATCCTGGTGATACAAATTTGTTGAGACAGCACCTCTGTCATTCATATTCTGAGAAAAAACTCTGTTGTAAACTAATTCAAATAAGTGACAGGAATCTCTTTACAGAGCAGCTGTCAAAGTTTTCACTGCAGAGCCTGAAAAACACTGTCTTACTATTCAGAAAGAAAAAGGAAGACATTTAATTCATTGCCACCACCTAAATATTGACATCGCCCATGTACAGTGGGTAGATGTCATGGCCAGATTCACTTGGCTCCCAGCATGGGACAATGAATTAAGTCCTGACTTTCTCTGAACTGGGAAGTTATCATCCTTGACAGCTCAGCAAGCAAAGTATGTTTCTTGACATCATTCCCAAAATGAATCACTAGCATTAGAAGGCCCATTCTTCTAACATGTCATGCTCTGGGAAGGTTGCTTACTGCAGAATTGACATTAGAGCTCAGAGGATGTTGGAATGAAAGCTAATAGTCACTGTCCCATAAATCTGAATAGCACCATTGCTATTTAAAATAGTTCTTTTTTTTTTTTTTGCTATTTCTTATTTTCCGTCTTTCTATTTTTTTCTTTCTTTCTTTTTTTCTTTTTTTGGGTAAACATTGTTAAGCGTTGGGTCTCAAAATTCACTTCCAGTAGACAAGAGATGCACACTTAGCTTCTGAGAGTGGGGTGCATCTCACCCCAAACACACACACAAACACACAAAGTCACAGTAGCTTCAGATCTTTAGAAGAGGAATAAACAGTGACTTTTATGGCATTTTCCTGTTGAGGAAATTAAAAGAGGTTCTCTCCTTCAGAGGGAATTAAACAGAGTGGGGTTTTCTTAGAACAAAACAAACTCACCTATTGTTCTTGTTACATGTTGTGGCAAGGTTGGAGATTGGACTTCTCCAGGCTCAGGATTCCTTAGCTTTTCAACTCTTTTTGGACAATATCTTGTAACTAAGCCTGCATCATTAAAAACTGCCCTATTCCCAGGAGGATCTGTACATCCTGTCTGCAGCAGTCTGCTATCCAGGCAAAAGAAAGTGCTGTCTGCCCCATGGTCCTTCCCTTTCAAGTTTCTAAATGATCCGTCAGGGGCTGTGGACTCAGAGGCCAATGTTGCTTGATGGCTGTTTTCCTGTAAAAGTGGCATTTCCTTTCTGGGCCCCACAATGGACATGACCTTTATCTCGTTTTCCTGAGTTAAGTGGCAGTTACAGTATCCCTTAGCGTGGTAATTTCTTGCCTCATGAGCACACAGGGATTCATCCAAGGTTCTGCAACAAAGGTTTTCTGATGTGTGTTCATTTGCTTTGCCTTGTTGGAGTTTCCAGTTAAATACAACTAAACCTAGGCAAGTGAGACCAACAGCTCCTGTGACAAATAGAGAGACCATTAAAAGATAACATCATAGGAAGAGACATATAAATCACCAAATGTGAAGCCCACAAATATAAAGGTTAATGGCTTAAAGGGCATCAGAGTGAGTGGGAAGTCCATCACCATTTGGAGAAATATCAGGCCAAACAGAGGCTATTTTAATTGACATTGTTCTGCTTTCCAGTTTGGATTTTTCTTTATATATATATTAAAAATTATAACAACACCATCTGGAACCTTTTTGGTAAGAAAAACAGAGCTTTTTAACAGACTCAAATTCATTCAAAATAGAAGAATTCTTGCATTAAAATTATTTTTCTGCCTGTGGGAAACCAATTTAATTCCCAACTTCCTATTTGATAGTTTCATAGTTAATAAAAGGAAGCTGAAATTATCATATGCCCTGTAAAACATCTCATGTACCTTGACCTCATCCCCCTAAAAGATAAATGGATGTAATATACTATTGCCATATTTTAATCATCCTGAACATTCACCACCATCCCAACTCTCTGGCTTCCTATCAGCAAAAAGACCAAACTTCCCTGACACTTAAGAGTCAATGCAATCTGGTCATTGCCTCCCTTTCTAATCTTATTTTTCATTATTCCCCACATTCAAACACCAGATTGCAAATTCTTTAGTTCATTAAAATGAAAACATACTTTTTAGCCTTTGTATATTCTCTTAGTGATGTTTGTAACACCTTCTCTTATCTCTGCTTATTTGGACTTTATTTATCCTTTAAATCAGTACTTCCAGATTTCTTGGTGCTTTTACTGGTTTTTCTATCTTTCAAAGATCACTCCCCTTTATAAATTGCCATGGAAAAATGAACGAGATATGATCTCCAATGGTACTGTCATTTGCGGGCTTTGCAGGCATAGCTTGATCTCTGAGGAATATTGTAAGTGGCCATTTTCTCAAACCCAGGTGCAGACTGTTACAGTTTGCAGGGAGATTCTCCCAAAAGCTCATGTGTAAGATAATGCAAGAAAGTTTATAGGTGAAATGATTGGGTTATAAGAATCTTAACCAAATCAGTGCATCAACCCTCTTAAATGGGTTAACATGTGGTAACTGACAGACGGTAGTGTGTACCTGGAGGAGATAGGTCACCTGGTTTGTGCCTTTGAGGTTTATATTTTGTCCCTGGTAAGTAGAGCTTTCTCTGGTTTCTGGTTGCCATGACCTGAGCTGTTTTCCTCCTTCTCACCCTTTTGCCATGATGTTCTACCTCATCTTGGGCTCAGAGCAACACCATGAGAACCAAGCAAACTTTTTCTCCTCTAAAACTGTTTTTGTCAGATCTTCTGATCACAGCAATGCAAAAGCTGACTGAAACACAGACTAACCTCTTTTTCTTCTTAACTTTGCCCCATCTTGAGAAAGGACACTCTCAACCACCTAAAAGTTCAAGCCAAAGTTTACCCGTCTACCACAGTGATTTCCTTTGTTTCTTAAAATCGATGACAGAATAATGTTTCCATTCCTTTATTTGTCTGTTCAATGTCTGTTCTCCCATGCTGGAAGCACTGTCAGGAAACAGACATTTCAGTCTTGATGAACGTTCTATCCTCAATGCCCACAACTCTGTCAGAAAGGTACTCTAGAAGGTTGATAGAATATTCTTAAATAAATGGAAGTAATTCTGTTTATAAGTTCTGATAATGAAACTGGCTGATCAAATCATAAATGCCCAAAATGGTGATCAGCAAAACATCATGTCTGTAGGACTAAAAAAATCTGTGTTTGAAGCCCAGTCTGCCTGTAGTTGCTGTGTGATTTTGACAAGTAAGTTTCCTCCTCAGGAAATAAGGACAGTGAATAAGATGATCACAATATTCTAGGCTCACTGATTGGCAGTACTATGCTTGGTTCTCTCAATTGGTGACAATATTAATGTGATATTTTAGACTTGAAAGGAAAGGGAATGTGTTAGGCATGATTGTTTCATTTCCTTTTTTTCTGTTAAAGATGAAGATTAAGGAGAGACAATGACAGTTTCTAGTGAAATCCTCCAATAATTGTATAGTTTACCAGATCTAGAGATATTATAAACCCATTTTAACTTATTTTACAATGTGCTCTCAAAAAGGACTTTAATATCTTAAAATAATTTCTTAAAGTTCTCATATTTTCTTAAAGTGGTAACAAAAATTAGATCATAACCATTTTATTGCTGCATCCTAGAGTATACATTATTCCAAACAAAGATTTGATTTGGGTTTTAATGTTAAAAATAAGTGAAAATATTCCTTATTTTTTACATAGAAAACTTAGAATTCAAAGTGCTGTTAGGACACTTTTCTTGGCTATTTTCTAGTATCTGAGAGCCTTAGTTTTCCTCCTCTATCAAACGGGGATAATACTACCCAGGATTAAATAGATAATATATATATATATAATATGTTTAATACAGCACTTTGATACAGTAAAGTTTGAATTGTGGAATTATGATTACTCTTGTGTTAATTTACTGTTGTTATGACAAAATACCTGAAAAAATCAAATTATAAGGAGGAAAGGTTTATTTTGGCTCTTACTTGCAGAGGTCTCAGTTCATGGTTAATTGACTATTGTTTTGTAATTATATCAAGGCAACCATCATGCCAAGTAGCATGTGGGGGAGTGAAGCTGCTCACCTCATTGCAGCAGGGAAGCAAAGAACAAGAAGAAGGGTCTGGGATCACAGTACCCACTTCAGAGACATGTATTCAATGACCTCATTTCCTTCCACAAGGCCCCACCTCCTAAAGGTTCTGCCCTCTCCCATAGTGCTATAGGCTGGTGATCAAGCCTTTAATATATGAGCCTTTAGGGGACATTTAAGATCCAAACCTTAACCCTTCTGCTGTTGCTTTAGGTTTTACATTGCTGTGTTAGGTCTTGCAAGAAAATGGTAACAGAAAAACATCCCTTGAATCAATCATAAATATTTTGAATGTGTGATGTAAATATTAAAGTAAATAATACAGGAAAGATGGATCTAAGTTTTCTTAAAGACATGCATCAGCCAGTGACATACAAGTGAATATAGCCTGATTATAAGAGAAACCTTCTTCTCTAATTGTGTCTAAGTGGTAAAGACCCACTCATTCTCCTTCTGTTGACATGGCACTCAGGTGTGGTCACTTTCCTTGGTGAGAGAGCAAAAGTTGCACATGAAGCTTGTAGTCAGGTTGAATGTGCTAATACATTTGAATTTTCATTGCCATGGGCATTGTTTCTATTACTATTACTACTACTACTACTACCACTACTACTATTATTATTTTGGTCCTGGGGATTGATTCCTTACTTAACCACTAAGCCACATCTGCAGCCCTTTTTATTTTTCATTGTGAGACAGGGTGTCCCTAATTTGCTCAGGATCTTGCTAAGTTGCTGAAGCTGGCCTTGAACTTGAGATGTTTCTGCCTCAGCCTCCTGATTCACTGGAATTACAGGCCTGCACCATCACACCTGGCCATTGTTTATATTTTCAAAGTATTCTAACAATTATTCTGAGTTGGCAAAAAAAAGTAGCATAATTAATGATAACTTCTTGTGGAACCATTGCAAACACATGATAGCTTCATGAAAATTTTTTATTTACTAGGTCACAGAATAATAAATGTCAAAATATTAGTGTTTGGTGCTAAGTATTTACTGATTGGTTTTAAATTAACTGAATATGATTATTTATATTCCTTGGATTTATCACAGCTTAGTTACAGATAGAGAAGAAAGTGGAATCATAGACAAAATTATAGTTCTTTGTCTTTTTCCTACAATCTAGAGGCACACACAATTCACCACAATTTCACTTCATAAGAAGAATAATCTTAGTCAAGCAAATTGATATTTTAAAAAATTAATCAGTTTAAAGAAGAATCCCTTAAAATAATAGTATATTTATTAATTAATTAATGAAAAATACATTCATGTAATAATTTTACACACTAAAACCAATATATCCATAATCGTCATATATATAATTTATCAGAATGTATCCATGTATATTAGATTTCCTGTCACTTTGACAAAATATTTGGAATCTTCTAGAACTTGTATCCTTCTCTATACTGATAAAAAAAGCTGTTAACCTAGTAAAATATATTTCAGAATATAAATGTAAAGGATACCGAAAATTACACTATTTTAATATACCAAAATAGCATTATATGAAACACTAATTCAATTATATACTGTATGAAAAAAAGAATTCATGATCAAATTAGTTTGAGAAATGCTCCACCTTTTTTCTTCCATTTAAAGATTCATAATGTTCATTATCAAAAGAAAGTCTGTGGGAACTGCTGCAATAAATAAGGCTATTTCACATTGTTTAACCTAGCATTTCCTAAACCTATTGGAACCCCATAACTTAGGGCTTTTCTGTGTGCATATAAGTGTGTTTTTATTGTAATATCTGCTAATTATCTCCTAGATCTTATATTCTAAGAATCACAAAAAGAAAATTTATTTTCTGCACTATCACTTTTGTCATCTATGGTAAATTATTTCTTAGCACATATAATTACCGACATAGTTACATGGTTTTTAAAACAATTTATCTTTCTGGGAAGACTTGGATTTCATTACAGGTAAGTTTGATTACTGCTGGTGGAAGTTTCATTGTCAAGAAATGATGCTGTCTATTCTGATGAGAAGTGTAATGTTAGAAGTTTAAAATCTGATGTTCAATTAATATGCTGGAAGCCCATTATCAAATAATTATTTACAACACATATTCAAAGTACATTGCTTTAGTCCTTGTCCTTTAGCATCTAGTCTTCCAGTTTGGAGCAACACATACACACACACACACACCCATACACATCATCATCATCATCATGGTTACTCACAGATTGAGCTAAATAACTCAAGAAATCTCATTCATAATTGATATTTGACTAACAGCATCACTTTATATCATTTATCCAGTAATGCATAGCCAATACAAAAACAAAATTTTAATTATTAAATCAAGAATTGGATATTATCCTTTCTCATTTGAACTGGGAAGGTATAATACAAGTTTATGAAAGAGTTGGATAAACAGAAGTCCTAGAAGAGCCTAAAACAGGAGAAAAACCAAGTCACTTAGAGTCAGATAACTTCCCCCAAGTCAGATAACTTCCCCCAAGCTTGTAAGAACAGAGCCCTTGTTCTTAATTCAAACCTGGGTAATTGAACTACAGAACTCATGCAATAAACCACTACTGTACAACCCACTGTAGACTAGGATGTATGTGGATCATTGTAATAGCATCTTCTTGTGAATCTGGAAAGGCCCACTACTACAACACTATAACTTGACACACAAGTGTGACTGCTTTGAGTAAAGAGTCTGTCTCATCAGTTTTGTAACCCCTGTCTCCTAGTGGCGTGTACTTATACTTATTGATAAATGGAGGATGATGGAATGTAGCTATTATTCCCTCATTACAGACAAGAAAATGAAAATTAAATAACAAGTTAACTTTCTCAGTATTATAATGCTACTTAAACTGGGAGCTCTTGAATTCCAGGGCACTTTTCCTCTGTTAGATAGCATTTCTGAAACAGGAATTCTTGCAACCTATGCCAACTCAGCTGGCATTTTTCCATGTTCACTGGCAACCTCTCCCTTCCACAATCCTAGCAGATTACCCCAGTTCCCCGAGAAAGCCATCATTTAGTGTACTTCAAGAATATTCACAAGAGAAAAAAGAATCTGAGGTCACACTTCTCCCTGGCATACCTGCAAAGCCAAGGAGAGTCAGCAGAGCCACATCCTGTCCTGGAAGGAGGGGAAGTCTGTCCTTCAGAACCAGAGTGAGGTTGGGAGGCTTGGAATCGCAGTTGGTCTCGGACAGCTTGAGCACACTCTTTACCGTGGCCATGGCTGTGGGGGATGGCTGGCAGTTTAGGTCCTTGGCATTCCTGAGTGTGTGAGCAGAGGACTTAATGTAGCTTCTTAGAAAGCGGGCCAAGGGGTGGAGATCACAGGTACAGCTCCATTGGTTCTTATCTAAGCTCAGAAGGATTAACTGCTTCAGTGGAGTAAAAACATCCGGCATGTGGGCCAACCTATTTAGGGAAAGGTTCACTTCCTGTAGTTGAGGCAGGGGCCGGAAGGCATCTTTCTCAACGTAAGAAATAAAATTGTTAGATAAATCCAGATGCCTGAGACTGTGGAGATTTGTGCCTCCAAAAGAACTAACTGTGAGATTAGTGATCTGATTGCCATCCACCTGGAGTCGGGTCAGGCCCCTGGTGTGTTGGAACCAGGCCCCTCGCAGGCTGTGGAGAGCATTGTTGCTCAGCACCAGCACCTGTAGGTGGCGGAGCTTGCTGAAGGTATGATCTGCCAGGGAGGAACTGGATATGTGGTTGTGCTCCAGCAACAATGTCCGCAGCTTTGTGAGGCCATACAGGGCCTCTTCCTGAACATCCTTGATGCTGTTCCTGCTCAGGGAGAGCAGGGCGAGATTGAATAGGAGAGACAGATTTGCCCTCTCCACAGAGGAGAGGTATCCATCAGTGATGATGAGAACCCTCGTGGTCACAGGGACTGCTGTAAGGAAGAGAAGCACAGACTAGACACTGGATATCCACAGGTGGGAAGGGAATGGGAGATACCCTGTGAACAACCTCATTACCTGGGTAAGAACAATAAACAAAATGAAAATGATTCTCTGACTTCTAAATTTAAGGGGAAACTGGCTATTTATCAGAATGATGGATTTTTGTATTCTCTGTTACTATGACATGTTTATTTCAGAAACATAAACCCATCTGTTCCTTTTGATGCCAAAGTTAATTCATTGTTTAGGATTGTCTGCATTGAAGGCATTTTGAAGGTGGCTTCTTGGGCTTCCTCCCTCAGAGGGAGAATACTGATCTGCACCAGCTCTGCTTCCCCAATCAGATTCACCTAAAAGCCAAGCTTGAGTCTGAGCCCCTAAACAGTTTTCTGCTAGCCATGTATATTTATGCGGTGAAGTCAATCATCTTCTCTCTCAGCTATAAAGGTGTGGGTGGGGGAAGTGAGCAGGAGCATTGGTTTTTGCTTTTTAGCTCCAGGCTAAGAGTTGGCAACTTGGTAAGGATCTATATTCTCTCCAGACAACCCGAGGATGTGTCAGTGGGGTTCTCATTATAGTCTGAGCCATCTTGGCCTCCTGTCTTATATCTGTTCCCTCCAATGAAGTCCATCATGTGATGACAGGTGGTACTCAGGGCTTCCAACTGTTAAATCCCTTCACCATAATCACCTCAGAGCTATCACTGCTCTGTCATTAGAAATCAAAGCGTTTTAACTCAATAAAGATGTATTATAATCAGGAGTTATTATAACACATCTTTATCATGCTAAAATTGTTTTGACTGCAAATGACAATGTCATAGGAATAGAGGAGTCCATTGTCCCTGGGAGGTCTACAGGTGATATTAGAACAGTCAGCCATGGGGGAAGCAAATCACAATTCCCTTAGGAAATTCAGACTGCATAGCTGAAACAAAGAGATTAAAAAAAAAAAACTGTAAAAGACAAAGGATTCTCAGAGTGCTTTCTTTTGGAAGAATTGCTTCTATCCCTGAAGCACAAGCAAGCTGAAATTGGGAGTGTTTTGTTTTGTTTTTCAGCATTTGTTATTGATTCTTTGAATTCTGTTAATTCTGGTCAGTTTGACATTTTGTTCCGTTCATCATTGTTTTTTGATTAGAGATGGAGGAGTGTTGTTTTGTATGGGTCCCCAGTCTTTTAGGGTTTGTCAACTCAGAATGAGAAGCTGTTATTTCTGTCAATTACTTCTTGCCTAGAACTAGACAAAAACTCTACTACTCACAAGTCATCCATTCATTTCACTGTGTTTGTGAGATCTAACTTCACACATGGCATCCTGTGAATGAGGAGCACATAGAGGTGCAGCAATGTAGATGAGAAATATTTGTATCTTACAGACATCAACTATATCAGATCACACACAAAATAAATGTGGTAAAGTCAGGAAACGCATTTGAAAGGGTGGAGTTTCGTGTGTGTTTTCAATACTGATAGTGAACAATATATGCATAAACTAACCTTGAAGCCTCTTTCCTGTGGGGAATGATAATAATGTCTATTTCTTCATTCGTATAGTCTTGGGATTTTAGAAATGAAAAAAAAATTATCATCTTTTACCCTCTTAACTTAGGCTTGTTTCTGAAAATTTTCCATTGGCAGAGCTTATAGCTTGTTTATCTCTTCTTGAATATCAGGATGTAAATCACATTCTCCTCAAATTTGTTAATAAGGTGTCTTATTAAATTGTTGACTTAAGCAAGCAATATGTAATGAATACAGGCAGTGTATCTTGTTAGCATTTCTACAGCTCATTTACCACCAATAAAAAAAGACCAGACTTTCAAAATGAGATGCACTTTGATAATAATCTGTTTCACTGGTACATCACTTAATCTTACTAATGCTGAACAATTGCAGTTCAGGTTTCTGATTCATTTGTATTTTTTTCAGCTGGTGGTAGGGTTCAAATCTGTACAAAGTATGGACAAAAATAGAATTACCGTGATCTATTTTTCTTTTTTTGTTTTAATGATGTAGCAGCATGAAATGGTGGAATTCTTTTGCAATAAAAATGTCTCAGTTATCTCTGAAGGTCTTAAAATACTTTTAGTTGAGACCACCAGGAACAAGAAAATAAAATAATGTTACTAGTCTCTTTAATTACTGTAAAAGGCCTGCTCTTTAAAAGGTTACCTCTTTCAGGCTGAGCACAGAGAGCAGTCAGTACAATGAAAAGCATGGCAATGAATTTGCCAGGTACACCGAACACTGCTTTTTAGAGTTATTAGTTTTATTACCTACTATATAGGTTAGCTGGTGACAGAGGGTTACATCTTTGGTGCATACCACACAAGATGCAGGGCAAGCTGCTGCCACCCGCAGCAAAATGGCAAAGAGAATGAGCCATCCACCTGAAAAGAAAGCAGAGGGCAATGCACGTCAAAATGTTGGCATTTATTATTCATGATTTCGGTATATACAGCTCCTAAGGCATTTGATGATTTCTGCTTTTTAATGAGCATCTTGGTGTTCTTGTAAGATGCCAGGTAAAGGCTAGACTCTTTATTTTGCATAGAGTTTAAAATGAATTGTTAAAGCATTTGTTCATAAATTTAGAGAGCTCAAATCCAGGGTGTATACCCATTAGTACAGATTACTAAACAAATTAAGTTATTTTACAAAACACTTTACAATTTGTAGAACTTTTGCACAAGCATTATCTCATCTAGTTCTCTGAATTTTGCAACCCAGTTTGAGGCTGAGAAAATTGAAACTCTGCATGGTTAAGAAATCATCCAAACTCACATAGCCAGTAGGTATTTAACTGAGTATTATAACTTTTATCTGCTATTCTTTCTGGTAGGAAGAAGCTAATCTCAGGCACTTTATCTATATGAATTACAACTGAATTATTTTATTCTTTACAGATTTAGATGCCACACTTAGGAAGAGGGTATGAAGGAAGATTAAGATCAGAAACTCTACCTAGCTTTGAATATAGGTCTGCTATTTCATGACTATATAGTACCTGCGATAAATTATTTCATTTTTTCTTATTTTCTGCTTTTTCATGTGTGAAATAGAAATAATAATAAATGCCTGCAATATGGAATATTGTGAGAATTAAATGAGATGCTCTAACTGTTCCGCAAATGTTAAATTTTACCATTATTTTTATGCTTTGCAATCCACCAATGAAATATTAACACCATTTGAGTTTCAGTTACAGGAGACCATTCATTTATTACGCACACCTGGGTTGACTTTTTTTAAAAAAAAATTAAATGAAACAGAACATAAAATCTTGTACCTATATATTATGATAATTCTGGAATAAGACATATAAGGAAAACATTAAATAATTAATCTATCATTGGTTCAATAAGTATTTATAGAACATCTTCTGTATACAAGGCACTATTCATGGCCCTGGGCCCTGCCTTCAAGGGGTGTATATTCTATGGAGGGATATAAACAGTAAACATGAAAAATAAGTATGAAGTCATTTGGTGATAAAAGATGCTATGAAACAAATACAAGAAAAGGAGATAACATAAGCTTGGGGGCTCATAAAAAAATGGTAGGCAAGGAAGAACTCTCTGATAAACTATCATTTAAACATAGACCTACTAAAAGCAAAAGTGTGCTGTGTCCTGGTGGAAGGAAGAGTGGGTATAAAGTCCTTGAAGGCATGGTGGCCTCCACGGGAGGTTGGTGTTACCAGATTGATGAATGCAGAGAAATGCTGTGTCAGGGAATAGCAGGGATGGCCTGTGGTGCACCTTAAAGCTGAATTCAAGGACTTTGGTTTTTTATCCAAATAAGATGGGGAGTAGGTTTTTGTGAGTGGTATTACTTGAACTGAAGTACATGCTTAAATGATCACTTTATTGTGTTTCGAATGTACTTTCAAATAAGCAAAGAAGCTGCACAAATAAAAGGGAATTGTAGTGATAAAAACAAGAGATGATATGGCTTTACCAGGAATCAGGAACAGATTCTGGATGTTTATTGTATGATGTGATTTAATTTAACAAATCTGAGCTCAAATAACCAATGTGGTGGACTATGCTGGTACATAAGAATAAATGTACCCTCAAGGTACTTCCTAGCTGGTGGTGTAGATACATAAATACCTCGTTATGACACAAGAAAGAGAGAAGTGAAACTAATGAAAAATGTAAAATTATTTTGTGGAATCACTTGGACACTTTAAGAAGTATGTAACTACTAAGTTGGACCTTGAAGAGTGCAATGGATTTTCATGGGCTCAGAATAAAAGTTAGATAATTCCACTCCAAGAAAATAGTAGTAAAAACAATATCTTACATGGGGCCAATCCAATATTAGTCCATTTCCTTTTCCTTTAGACCTATCTAGAAGGGATAATCTAAGTCTTCCCCATGCATATACAATCACTCAGAGATTTAGGCAGCATTTATACACAGATATCAGGGCTTCTTCTTTCAGTATCCCCCTCACTTTCTAGTGCCACTAAGTGATAAACAAGATTTTAATATGGCTCCTAAGATTTTGATCCTTAACCCTGAGGGTGAGCAGAGTCAGTGAAAATAATGTGATATTATTCCATCATTATGTCTCATCATATGCCAAAGAAAGATGGCCCTGGGTGTAACTGACCTAATCAAATATTCCCTTTAAATGCAGAAAATATTTCCCAGCTGGTCACCGAGAAAGCAGTCAGAGAAACATGCCCTTGCTGGTCAGAAATAAAAGCAAACAGCCATATTGTGAACTGCATATAGAGATCATGTGGCAATCAAGTGTGTTCATCTTCTGAAAGCTGAGGGTCATTCTTGAGCAATATTTGGCAAGTAAACAGGGAGACGAGTCATACAACTACAAGAAAATGAGATCTGCCAACAGCCAATGATCTTAGCAAAGACCCTTGAACCTCAAATGAAACTCACCCCATGCCAGCTGTCACCTTGATTTCACTGTGATGAGACTCTGAGCAAAGGACCCAGCTAATCAGTACTGGACTTCTGGCCCAGAGAAACTGTCAGATAAAAGATGGAAATTGTTAAAAAAAAAAACACTAAATTTGAGGTAATATGTTATAAAACAGTAGATATTACATTCTGGTTGGCCTGAATTCTGACTTCTGGTTCTTCAAGCAAATGAACTATCAAAATTTTAAGTATTTCCTAAAATGCAGATAGTGACTGTTCTAACTAAATGCTATTAAAAAAAAAAAGGAGAGAATCATTCCATGTCCTTCTTTCCTTCTAAATAATGCCCCTCCCAAATCTGCCTGATTTTATTCATTCTGCAGTGCCTTCAGGTAGCTGTCTTCCACATTTGTTATCTATGAAAGCCTTGCTCTAATATAAGCTACTTGACCATTCAGATTCTGGATACATTTTGAAGATAGAATTAAGTGATTTGCTTGTGTGTGTTAGTCAGTTTTGGTTTTTTTTTTTTTTGTCACTGTAACCAAAATACCTAATATGAACAACTGAGAAGAGAAAGATTTATTTTGGCTCAAAGTTTCATAGTATGTAGTTCATGGTCATCTGACTCCAAGGCAAAAACTTCATGGCAAAAGGGCTTGGCAAAGGCAGTTGCTTGACTCATGACCACTGGGGATCAAAGAAAAAAAAGAGAGGCTAGGGAGAAGATAAACCCTTTCCAGGGCATGTCCCTATTGACCTTTTTCCTCCAGCTAGGACCCACCTTCAGTGGTCCATTCAGAGATCTATGGGTAGATCCATCAAATAGATTGATCCTCTGATGAGGGTAGAGCTTTCATGAGCCAATTATTGCCTGAAAGTCTACTTCTGAATCCTGTTGCATTGGGGACCATGTTTTTAATTCATGATTTTTGTGGGGGATATTTCAGATCAAAATATGTTGAATAAAAGCATGACAGAGAAAAAAGTCAAAGATTATTCTCTGGTTTTTGGCCTCTGAAAGTAGAGGATGAAGTTACTGTTTGTGGACATAAGAAAGGATTATAAATGCATTCTATTGTATGTGTGAGTTTAGAGTTCAGGAGAGAGTAGTGGTCTCGGGATAGAAATCTGGGAGTTGCTTTTTGAAGGCATGAAGTGGAATTACCACCTCAACAAATTACCTCTAAGTATAGGAGTGAAGAGATTCCAACCCTGAGTCCTGGGATGATTCAAAATTTAAAGATAAGGAGGAAAGATGGAACCAAAAGAGAAGACTATATGGAAGACAGGAGAGAAACAATGAGAAAATGACCTCAAATTCAATTGGAAAAAAAAAAAACTGTTTTGGGGACAAAGGAATGACTTTTTATTTAATGCTATGCCAAATGAGCATTGAAACTTAGTATTGAATTTAGCAATGGAGAGAAAGGTCTTTGTACCTTTGACAAGAGCAATTTCAGCACTGTTACAGGAGAAATTTTGATTAGGGAAGAGGCAAAATGGGAGGAGTCAAATTAGAATCAGCAAGTTTAATAGCTCTTTAGAGCACTTTCAGAATAAAGATGAACAGCAAAGTTGAGCAGTATCTTGAAGAAGAGCCCACAGGAGTTTTATTTTGTTGTTTGTTTTTAAAATGGAAGAATATATATTCTGTCTGTGTGCTGGAAGGGATAAATCATGTAAAAATGTAAAAATGTAAAAAATGTAAAAATGTAAAAGACCATGTAAAAATGCAAAAAAATAAATAAATAAATAAAAGGGAAAATTATTGCTGGAGCACACAAGTGAAGGAACTGGCCTCAGATGGAAGCAAAATTCATCAACAGAAGTTAAGGCAGATTATGTATGTGTAGGCATAGGTGGATAGGTAGACATCCTAGTGGGAGCTGGAGGTTTGAGAGAGATGAGAAGGTACAAAATAGTCATCCAGAGCATGAGAGAGTCATCCAGAGGGTTAGTGGGCTAGGCATAGGTCTTAAGCAATGGGCAGTACACAAGGTCTTGGGGTGAGAGTGTCAGTATTTTCAAGCAAGACTGGTAAGATGGATTTAATCAAGCTTGAACTTTTTCCAGCAGTGTACAAAATGCAAAATATGGCCAGGAAGTTGAGGTTTGTGGAAGGGAGTGATAATGGGAAGTTATTGCAATGAAATGTGAAGTAGGTAAGGAGGGAGTAAGAACTTGAGAGGACAGTAAAAAATTGATGAGATGAGCAAAAAATTATAATAAAGAAAATGATGGATTAAATAGATAGTATAATATCTGCTTTGGGGCATATTTGAAATTGTTCACTATAAAATGTTTTTGCTCTTTTGTTTGCTTTTTAAGTGGTAAAGGGCTTGGAAATACCAGTGTGGCCCACGATCCTTGGCTGAAGAACAAAGAGGGATCTACAGGGCTTGGTAGTGACAGGGACTAGGGTATGACCTCAGAGCTGAGTGACCACATGAAGGGGGAAGACAAGCCCCTGGGAGAAGAGAAGGTAAAGGAACCTGGAGGTCCAGCTGTTGCAGGGTTATCTTCATGAATAATAAAAGGACAATAGCCTTAGAGAGCATAACAGGAAACCAGTGGTTGAAATCTTCAGAGATGAAGGGAGAGGAAGTCAGTGGAATAGGCTAACAATCTGATATGTTTAGAGGAGAAACAGTTTGGAAACAGCAGGGACAGCAAGGAAGACACAGCCTTTTGCTCACCCATTGCCATCCCCACCTACCCAGAGGTACTGGAGTGTGCTGGAGAAAACAGCTTCTACTTAAGAGGGCTCTGGGGGAAGTAGTGTCCTCAGGGGAGGGCTAGATATTAAGGGAGAAATTGTTCTACTAAGAATCTAAATTAGTTGGTTACTGCGCCTGAATGTTAAATTGGGCTCTCTACCTCCTGGCAGTGAAAATTTCATAAAGAGAGAAATGATAGGATATATAATCCTTGGGATCTGACAAAAGGAGGCATATAATTCCCAGAATTTTTTCCTATAGATCCATAATCATTTTTATATCCCTTGTTACTAGAAGAAAGCTTGAAATATAATCAGAATACAATAAACCGAACATTTGACACTGAGGTTTATAATGGACAATATCTTTAATGGCAGTTTTTAAAGATAAAAAAACGTGACTTAAGCCCCAAAATAGGAAATAGTAGTGAAGTTTCTACCTTAATCTTAGTTTTGAATCTGAGATGTCTTTTCAGTAGTGAAGCTAATTACAAAATTAGCTTTAGCAGTTTCTTTCCTATGACACATGTGCAATATATTATGAGGCATGGAGATAGTTAATAATTTTTAGATCCACTTTTATTCTTTCATTCTGTAGAAGAAAACCTGCCATTTAAAAACATGCAAAGCTAATTAAAGCTTTTCCACTATTTCATTATCTGAATGTAGTTGCAAATTCTGACTTAAAACTCTTATCAGAAGACTCAACATCCTTCCATGAACAGCAAATGAACATTCAATTAACACTTCAATACAAGTGTATTTTAAATAAAAATATACTTTATTGTTAATCTCATTCTTTACAAATGCAAATACCCAATTTTAAAATCCAAAGAGAGTCTCCCCGCTTTATTCTTCAGAGGAAAAAGTCTTTTCTCTATTTACAGGGAAGACCTGAGTTTTCTGAAGTTGTTACGAAGTTAGAGGAGTGTCTCTGCAACATTGAGGTAAGAACTTTGCCTTCTGAAATAAGTCTGTATAAAAGCCCTGATACCCAAGGCTTTCAGGGAATGTGGGTGAGAGGGCGCTTATGGAAAGTTACTCTGAGGCCCATAACTCCATTTATACTTAACCTATTCATTAAATCCCTAGGGTAGAACCAAATTGGCTGTATCTACAGGGACAGAGACAAGTTCAGAGTGAATTTGGGTGGTTCCAAAAAAAAAAAATCAGTCAGGTAAATGGTCATAGCCATGCTCAGCTTAAAAAAAAAAATGATACCTCAAAATTTGAAGGTATGACAAATTTATTAGAAGGTAATTATTTAAATTGATTTTATTCTACACAGAATTTCTACATTGGTGAAATGTAAGCTAAGATGTTAAGTCATTGTCCATTTATGTTCAATAAGAAAGGGGGAAATTATCACAAAAATAATGCATAAATTAATTGAAAAGCATTGTTTTTATACCACACATATGTTACATAAAGTGATATATGTTGGGATAATCAAGCTAATGGAATTTTCTTCCCTTAATATCAGGGAGCTATTTGCTTTAATTTTCTCTGTAATTGCCTTAATTTGCTATACACCTGGTCAGGAGATAGCATTTGAAAATAGGCAAAGGAGCTAAAACAGGAGCACTAATTAAAAAATAATATATTCCCAAATGCACAGGAGTGCTAGAGGAGGAGGGGGAAGGACATCACACATATAGGATCCGCATATGAAAAGAAGAGAAAAAGGAGGAGTGGAGAAAAGCAGCAACCTGAGATTGCTCAACTGAATATCAAAATGGAGCCATCCACAAAAAGTTTTGCTTCCAAAAAGAATCTCAGCTAAAATGCTTTGGAACCCATGGGTCTGTTGGAAAAGAATTTTAGGTCTGCAGATGAAGCCTGCAGTGGATCATTCTTTCATGACTCTGCGGAAACTTGTAAGGAGCAAGCTTTTTGTGTAGAAGGAGGCTTTAGTCTTTAGACCTAAAACTTCATTTCCCTTCTCTTGGTTCTGAAATTTACAGGAAACGGGGAGAATAGTAAACATTTAGTGATGCTTCAGCAGTCCCTGTGGGCAAGAGAATCTTCCAGAGGCCTTCAGTGTTAAAAGATGCCTTCAGGGCTTGAGTTCCAAATATCCTCTCACTGTGAATCTATGTTTGACTAGACAAGGTTGCTCCTAGCCTACAGGATATATGTCCCACTAGATGCAGTTGGGAATAACAGGGATCATGGTAGGATCTACTAAATTAGCTTATCTTGTTATATTGATCAAGCTTCTTAGTATATTCTCCCTACTAGGACAGAAGAGGAGGGGGGTGATAATGCACAAAAGAGTTTGCTGGATTGGGTTGCACTAATTAATAGACTAGAGTCGGGAAAAGGGATTTAACTACAAAAGTCTCATAGGGCTCCCTTCTCTCACTTTTCAACTTTTCAAGCAATAGCTTAGACCAAAGTCAAGAGGGAGAGACTCATCATTGGCAGATATAATAAAGTTCAGAGCAGCAGAAAATATTTGAAAGCAGGATTCTAGAATATCTTAGAGGATGAAGTAACAGGATTTGTCCAACAGGAATAAATTTAGCAGGAATAATATAACACTCTGCTTAAGAGCTAAAGAAACAATAAAAGAATGAAATGCTAGACACATGCTTAAGAAGCATCATGAATGAGAGTGGGTAATAAACTCATTGGTAGTTAAAATACGTTGTCTGGCTACAGAATAGAATAGAATACCAAACAAAATGGTACCTAGTTTATCCCTGATCCTTTTAAAGGAATGAAAACTGGGACATATATTTTCATGGAGAGAGATCAGAATAGTGAATGGTTTGAAAATTGTGTAAGGTTAGAACCAACTGGAGGAACCAGGAATGTTTATCACAGGGAAGAAAAAATTAGGATGAGTCCAACATCTGAAGAACTAACATGTAGCAAAGGCATTGGTTTGCTTCTGTTTGGTTCAACATTTGCCAGACACTAAAGCATCCTTCATCTATTAAATGGATGTGTTCTTGGGAAAGTGTGTGAATCCACTTTAAGTCAAGGTAATAATTTAATGCAAAGGGAATAACTTTAGGTACAATTTAAAGGAACTCTGTCATGAGTCTTATTGCCATATTGAAGAATGTTGAGAATCTTGTGATTATTGAATAATAAACATCTAAATATCTATTCTGTGAATCTGATTTGGGGCTATTGTATTTTGGGAAAGATGAAGATAGGTATAACAGGCCAGCTATCAACATAGAACTGGATCAAAAAGGCTAGTCAGGTGTTGCCACCAGAGGCTGAAAGGAAACACTAAAAGCAAACTAAGATGGTTAAGAGTATTCACTAATATGAAAAATCTGGGAACAGAAAATTAAAATAAATCTATAGTCCACTCTATTCCTTTATGCCCATTGGATTTATCAAATGATTCAAACTGCCTCTCCTTCACCCAGCTGATGTCTCCTGCATCCAGTAACAGCAGCGGGTCTCTCTCACCTTCCTCTTCTTCTGATTGCCTGGTGAGCCGGGCAGGGCCAGGCCGAAGTCATGTGGCAGCTCTGAGAAGTCGTTTTGAGTTGGAATATGCTCTAAATGCCAGGTCCTATCCTTCCTGGACACAAAGGTTAGTGGTAATCTAAACTACAGTCATCAAGTCAGATTTCAGAACCATATCAAGATAGTCTCATCAAAATTTGATTATTGTCAACAGGATTAAACACCCTTCTGGAAAACATTTAAAAAGGAGTTTTGAGCTCATTTTTCTTATAATATCATGAATCAAAATTAGAAATTGTCTTCTTTATTTCAGATTCTTTCTGTTAGTTGCATTCTTTCTGTAATAAACAATTACCTCTAGCTTAATAAGAAATAGCAACAAAAAGCATTTATTCGATATACTCAAGGGTTATCTTCTAAAATCTAAAGAATATTATCTGGGTGAAAGCCAGAGAATAACTTTGGATATTCAAGCCCCTAAAGTTCAGTATTGCATGAATTACCCTAACCCAGAAATTCTACTCATTGGACTATACCCAAAAGAACTGAAAACTGGAACTCAAATACCTGTACTCAAACATTTATAGCAGCACTATTTACAATAGTCAAAAGGTAGAAACAACCTAATATAAATCAAAGGATGAGTATGTGACCAAAATGTGGTATCCATGTCGTAGAATATTATTCAGTCTATCACGGGGCAGCCAGAACACTGCCAAGATAGTTTTCTGCTCAGGAGGGGATAAGCCACCTGAGAAAAATTAAGTCTGAAATAGTGAAGAATTAAGAGTCAAGAGTCAGAAAAATAGTTTTTAAAGGGATGGAGCAGCTTATAAGTCCAGTCCACATAGGAGCTAGAGCTGAACAACTAGAAAATGGCTCCCTGTCCTTTATTTAAGGGAGTACATCAAAGGCAGGGATAAGGTTTCAGCGGGAGGAGTCTTGCTTCTAGGCTTACTTGCAGCAAACAGGTTGTTTGGCATCTTGGCAAGCTATACCCATCTATTAGAGGCTGTGTGGCTATATGAGTCCAGCAAGTCACCCCATTTGTGGTGCTATGTGGAACCTGTGGCAGAGCTGCCTAGGAACTCACATGTATTTGGATGGTCTCACCAGCAGGAGTGCCACTGGGAGTTCCCAGACACCAGATTTTCCTATTCAGTGGCTTCCATGCCAATTTGATTTATACATAGTTCACAGTTGACAGGTGGCTCCTGGCATCAGCCATAAAAGGGAATGAAGTACTGACACACGCTGTAATGTGGATGAGCCTTGAAAATGTGCTAAGTGAAGCTAAACACAAACATTATGTTTTATATAGCCCTGTGTCTTCAGGTATCCAAAATAGCATATATTAGCCAACTCAGGTTGCCATAACAAAATACCAGAGACTAGGTGGCTTAAACACAGGAATTTATTTTCTTATAATTCTGGATGTTGAAGGTCTAAGATCAGAGTACCGACATGGTTGGGTTCTGGTAGGAGATCTCTTCCTGTCTTCAGAAGTCTACCTTCTCTCTGTGTCTTCACAAGGCAGAGAAAGAGCTCTAATATTGGTTCTTCCTCTTACAAGAGCACCAGTTCCACTGAATTGAGGCCCCACCCTTATGATCTCATTTAACTTTAATTAGCTACTTATTGGTCCTGTCTCCAGCATAGTCACATGAGAGGGGCTTCAACATATAAATTTGAGTGGGGACACAATCAAATTCACCAAAATAGGTAAATCTAGGGGGAAAAAAACATATTGATGTTGCCAGGGGATAAGGAGAGGGAGAAATTGGGAGTAACTATTTAATGGGTATTGAGTTTTAATTGGGGGATGTTGAAAATATTTGGGAATTAGGTAGAGGTGGCAGTTATAAAATATAATGGGTGTATTAAATGCTACTCACTTTGGTAAAATCATTAATTTTATTTATGTGACCTTTACCTCAATGAAAATAAAAGCAAACACACACACACACACACACACACACACACACACACGTGTATATATAGGTGCAAAGGAGTAAATCAGAAAAAGATTTTAAAAATTCAGCAATTTTCCAAAGTGAGCTCTGCCATTTATATGCCTTAGTTCCCAGTAGTCTTTCTGTCTCTAAGTTTAATTGTAAATTTTCAAGAACATTATTATCCAAAGTACATGTATGAAGACACAAATTGGTGTCAATATAATTTGTATACAACCAGAGATATGAAAAATTGTGTTCTATATGTGTAATAAGAATTGTAATGCATTCTGCTGACACATATATAAAAAAATTTAAAAAGAGAGATATCAGTCATCCATTGCCAGAACAATTGTATATGATAATCTATCCCATAAATTAGGAATATATAGCCATAATCATTTACTTCTAGCTCATGTGTCTGTAGGCTGTTTGGGTGGGATTAACTTAGATGCCCAGTCTGCTGCACATATTTTTCACCCTCCTTGGATGAGCACATAGAAGAACATACTATTTATGTGCTCTTCTCATAGACAAAGACCTGAAAATTCATATGCACATATAAAGCCTTTGCTCAAATTTCATCCTCTGACATTCCATTAGCAAATCACACAGCAAAGTCCTAATGTCAATAGGGAGAAAAAATATACTTTATCTCTAGTGAAAAGAACTGTGAAGTCACATAGTAAAGAACATAGATATAAGAATAATATAATTATTCATAGATATAATAATGTATAAATTCATAGTAAATTAGCAATAAAAATGTAATCTACCACAAGAGAGAATGTGATTGGCCCTTTGTGGATTAAATAGCTATCCTTGGGCTAAGCACTTGTGGTTGGACTGGGAGCTGGTTCGTATTTCATTAACATAAAATATATTTTTCAGTTCTGCCTGTTATAGATGGGGAACTGAGAAGGCAGTAACTGTAGCTTGATGAAGACCCTAGAAAGTACACACTGTAATCAGAAAATCAAAAAAGACTGACAGAATCTCTGTCCTGCACACGAGCTCCTTGCATATGGGCCTGGTTGTGTGTGTGTGTGTGTGTGTGTGTGTGTGTGTTTCCACACATACTCACACACTTGCACATTCTATTATTAGAGTAAAAGTTCTTAAGATGATGAAGGTGGGAAAAGGATTATCTGGAGTTGGCAAGGGTCTTATACATTCTACAAATTGCTGCTGTTGCTTTTCAGCTGTAGTTATTATGTTCCCAGTTTTACAAAAGAGTTGTAGCTGCAGCTCAGAGGAGATGGGAATCTGAATCTTGAAGACTTTAATCTATGGAATGTCATGAAATTAAGTACCAGAAGGTTTGATTGATAACCAGGCAAACTGGACACAATTTTTTTATTGGATTTTAGTCTCCAACATAATTTCATAAGGGGCCCATAGGCCAAGATTAGATTAGGTTTGGTCCCATCATCCTCTTCTACTTCCATCTGCTCTTCTGTTCTCTACTTGTGGTTTTTAAAATTAATTCTCTGAAGAGTCAGATTTTGATATTTCTAAAGCACAGTCATCTGAGGTTTGTCCACTTATGACAGAAGAGGATGAGCTGTGGAATCAGAAAGATCTGAGGTTCGATCTTGGCTAGCCATTTACCAGATCAATGACTTTGGTCAAGTTATTTAAGTCTCATATGTAAACTACGGATAATACTACCAGCTCTTAGGAGTGTTATAAGGAGAGGTGCTATTTCCATAGTAGTAACAGAGAGTGGCTGAAAGATGCCAGCAGACCTAAGCAAAGAACACAGTTCTGGTAATGTGGGTAAGTCTCAGAATTTGCAGTACATAGAGAGCTGCATGGGAGGCATAGCAACACTCTCAGGGGAATTGAGGGTGAGGGGAACACAGCCTCTCTGGCCTTCAAGAACCTAGAACAGTAAACCACCAGTGATAAAACTGCCTGAACTGAGTGGGAAAACCTATCAGGTTTTTTAAGCTGCCCCCTTTGGTATTCTCAGAAGTTTGTTTGTTTGTTTGTTTGTTTGTTTGTTTATTGAATAGCCTCCTGGCCCTTCATGACTGTTATGGAACTCTGATAAGTGTATGTCTGCTATGTACAATTTTTTTTTTCTGAACAGCCTAGCCTATCTCAAATTATTTACTGCAAGGGTGAATTGAAGATCATTTTGTTAGTTGTGCCCTACCTCTAGCAAGCTCAGTTTTGGGATTATTTGCAATCAGTGATAGCAATAGATAAAGCATTTAACCAAGCTGTACAGTGGACCAAGATAGGAATCATGTCTTTTTATTCATTACTACATCCAATTATCTAGCCGTATGTTTGGCCTAAGGTCAATAAGTAATAAATACTTCTGCAGTAGATAAAGAATGAAGAATTGGATAAATTTGCTCAATATATAGTAATTATTATTAATTTGGAGCATAATCAGAGAACAGGCTTTAACTGTTTTATCAATTCTTTCCATTTAAGAAGTTCCAGTATTGAATATACTGGACACTATTTTGAACTCTTTGAATAGTCACCTAACAAAGCTTAAGGAGGCAGGTATTCCACTGTTTATAGATAAAGAAACTGAGACTCAGAAAGAGTAAACAACTTTCTCAAGTTAATAGAAAGCAAGGAGGAGGCTGGACTCCCCTGAGCCCCAGGAGTCTCCCAAGCTTTCTGAATTTCCTTGGCACAGGGAGGTGGCATGTTCCAGAAGCTTAATATATTTTGCCAATACTTGAATTTACTGGACTTCTTCCATTTTCTTCTGGAAGTTGATCAAGGCATGAATTCAGCTACTCTTCTCAGGCTTATTTTTTCAGCTTGTGTATATGAAGGCAGAGGAAGTGAGACCAATGATCAATAGAGTCCAAGGATACAGGGGTCCAGCAGGGTCATGAATTTAAGAGCCTATAAGACAGTGATTTGCAACTTTGACTGCACTGTAGAATCACTTGGGCAGTTTTTTACAAGTACCAATGCCCAGGACCAATTAAACCAAAGTCCATAGGGGTGGCACCCCTGCATCAGAATGCTTTAAAATTTCCCAGGTGATTCCAGTATACCATCAAGTATGAGAAGCTTGCTTAACGAGATAGGTACAGCACTAATCCTTCAGTAGTGGTGTGGGAAGAGGATGCAGCTGGTGGAGTAGATGGAAGAGGAAATGAGAGTAGAGGTGAAATAGCATCTGTGAAAAAATAGGGCTGTTGAAGGTTGATTCCTGCATGGTCTATCTCCTAAGGCCTTATGATTGTACTGTTAACTCTGATTTTTCGTTCCAAACTCATTCAAATTATACAATAGGATATAATGTTTAACATGGCATTATGATTTTGAAAAATGGTACAAGATTTGGCCTATAGTCCCTACTAATATAAGGACCTGAGATCCCTCAACTACGTCTTGAAAATGGTGCATTGATTTTTCAGTTTCTGGTTATGAACTTTACAGTCAGTTTGTTTGAATCCTGTAATGTTTGACTTGGTTAGAGTTTGGGTTGTTTGTTTGCGAATTTGTTCCTAGTCATTGTTATTTTCCTTCATAAAAAATTTCAAGGTGGGAAATTGTGACAGATATTTTCTTCACGGACAATAAGAATTTACTCATTCCAACTGAAACCACAAATTGATAAAAATGTGAGACTGTGAAAGACACTCTTGAAGTTCTGCCTGTTTTAAAAGATTTCATGTCTGTAGATATATTTGGAAAAACCAAGCATGTGGCACTTGCTCCTCCCACAGGGTATGAAATCTCCCATCTTGTACATGGATTACATCATGTAATTTTAGAAATGACAAAGTGATATACAACCTTTCAGATGTCAAAACCAATTAGTGTTTGTGTGGGGCTGGGCTCTGAGAATAGACTGCTACGACCTAGTTAGCTATCCAGGAGAAGGAAACCAGGGATCCAGGCTTTGAAACTGTAAAACAGATACATTTGGAATTAATCTTTCACACTACAAAAGAGTCCATCAAAGGGTTCCTTTAAATAGAAAGTTTGCCTAGTATACTTAGAATGCATTTCTATTTCTAGAAATTGAATATAACTCATAAAATTTCAATTTGTACATTGTGTTTTCCTGAAATATAGCAATTGTGTACGATGATGTCTCCAAGAAACAGATGTACCTGGGAAGAATGAAGATGAGAGGGCAGTAAGGGGCCCATGACCCTTTGCTGTTGTGGAGCAGGATGTTTATTAACTAACTGTGGTCATGTGTCCTCGTCATCGGCCAAATTCTCCTCCTTTTAATCTACACACTTCTTTGTACTAAAATTTCCCTCAGGATCCTCAGATATTACCTTTTCTTCCAATCCTTTCTTCATCTCCAACTTGTTTCCTTGTCAACTCACCAAAATCAGCATTTCAACACCATGTTCACGACCCCCTTAAACTCACACTTTGCTTTGTTCTTGTGATTTTATACAATCCTCTGGATCCTTCCTTCCCTCTCTCTCTCTCTCCCTCTTCCCTCCTCATCTCTTTCTTTCCCATCTCTTTCTTTCTCTGTGTCCTAGTCTATATATACAACTTGGACCTCTGCTTCCCAGCCTTTGCAATGCCTTTACCTTCTCCATGCCCCCCCACCTAACCCTCTGTAGCCTCCATATCTTCCTTATATAGGACCCAAATATTATCTGCATTCAAACATTTAGTAACTCTCTATTGCCTCTAAGATTGAGTGAAGTTATTTCACCCTGGAGTTTGAAGTCACCAATGATACATATTCCCACTGTATGTTCTAGGGGTTCTGAACAGAGACTGATGTTATTACTCTCCCTCTCCTCAAATGCATCCTTTGTTTGAGAAACAAGATGAGGCTTTTTTATTTTGTAGTTTATTTTGTTTTGCTTTGCTTTTTGGTAGTCCCGATGACTACAGAAGTGTTAATGATGTTTAGTGGGCTGGGACCAGAATGTTGATCTTCCTCCAGTGTTCTGGGAAGTCCTACAAAACGCAAAATATTCCAGTATAAAGTGTCCATAATACACTATGGACAACCTAAAGTGCCCACTGTTTCCTGTGGACACACTAGAGTTGATCTACCAACTTAGCCTGACTGTTCTTTAACCGTGGTCATCCCCCAAGTCTAGTGACTATTAACCAGTCTTTGGTAATTATCTCAGTCAGCTTAACACTGTGTTTCGAGAAAGCACTTCAGGGTTTCCCCATCCTCACTCATGGTTCACCAAAGCCCACAGTGCCTCTGGTCACTTTATGCATTTACATTAGTTCATCTTATAATTATATATCTTATTCTTTGTTAGTTTATAAATAATTTAGGTGAAGACATTTTTTTGTTTTGTTTTCAGGTGCCTACAGTATCTCATTTGTAATTTAACTATATGAAATAAATACTAAATATTTTTTATTTGTAATAAGCTAGATAAATCATTAGTTGGGCTAGGAATACCATGGTTTGTATTTCTGCAATTTAAATGAATAAAACCTTGGCATTTAGAGTTTTTGGTCCCTACCATTCCTCTCAAGTTCAAATCTGTTCTTGTCCAAAAAAT
Organism: Ictidomys tridecemlineatus; assembly: GCF_052094955.1. Taxonomy (NCBI): domain Eukaryota; kingdom Metazoa; phylum Chordata; class Mammalia; order Rodentia; family Sciuridae; genus Ictidomys; species Ictidomys tridecemlineatus. The sequence continues at coordinate 58,894,869 of NC_135487.1, forward strand.
AATGAACTACTAGATATTCAGACTTTTTTTCCCCATCCTACACCCTCCTATTAGGCCATTAAATTCCCACTTATTTCCCTTTAATAAATGAAAGAACAGAATATGTGAGGTGAAAACTGACTGCCATATTAATTTGTGCTTTTAAAAAAAGAGTGTTTTAAGTTGAGGGGTTAAAAAAGATTTCATTGAAGAGGTTGGAGGTTGGAGATATACTGCAAATATGAAAAGAACAGAATGAATAAAAGTAAAATAATGATTATAAAATTACTTATCTTCCTTTCCTATTTTCCTTCCTTAATTAGCATTATTAAAATCTTGATTCCTGGTAGGATATGTCCCATTTTGCTACTGTTGATTGATCTTTGCTTTTCACCCTACCACATAAATTTTACACCATTTGCATTTTACACACAAAAAGATAAGATTTGGATTATTGATATTAAAATCTATAGATCAATATGGGAAAACTTGAAATCTGTATAGTATTGAATCTCCCTTACCATGAACATAGTGTGGTTTTTGCAATTATTTACATTTTTAATATTCTTTTACTAAGAATTTATAATTTTCTTCATAAGCTTCTTTATGACTTTTGTCATATTACTGGTCTATTCATTGTAATTGCTAAAATAATTTGTATTAATGAAACCATATTGTTTCATTCTCTCACACTATCTATATTCCTCTTTGCTTCCCTTAAGCTTATTTGAATATGCATTCATTCTATTTATCTTCCTACTGGGTATCCTAAGAACTTTGAATGTTACTTTAAAAATTCTACATTTAATACATTTGTTTTACTCTCAAACAAAAGAAAAACCTTAGACCATCTTGGTTGCAAATCACTCCCACCTGACTTATACTGCTATTACTGTATTTTTATTTTTCATTATTATTTTTAACTTTTGCATTTAGATATTATCTTATTATCTTATAAAGCTGTGGGTTTTTTTAGTCTTGCCAATATTTACTATTTCCTTATTTGTTAGGCTTACATTTCAGACCTTTCTCAAATACATCTTTAAAAATCCTTCAGCATAACTCTGTTAGAAATCAACATCTGGAAATATTTTCGTGTTTCTTCTTTCTTAAAAGGTATTTACTGGATATAGGATTTTTGGTCTTCATTTCCCCTCTCTATGCCTTCAAGATGCTATTCTTTGTGTTTCTGAGTTGCTTCTTTTAAAATTTCACCTATCAACCTCCTTGTCATTTTGTCTTCATTCTGCCCTTTCTAACTGCTTTTAGAATTTCTCTTTGCCTTTGATATTTTACAGTTGAACTCTATAGTGCATAGGTATGGGTTTATTTTTATTTATCATGTTCAGGATTTGTTGGATTTCTAGAATCTGAGAATTGGCATCTTCCACAAATTCTGGATAATTCTCAGCCATTATCTCCTCTAAAATTCCTTTACCTCATCTTCTTAATTCTGTCTTTCAGGAACTCTAATAAAGGTATTTTAAAGTTTTTCACTCTTTTTCATATATCCTAATCATACACACACACACTCTCTCTCTCTCTCTCTCTCTCTCTCTCTCTCTCTCTCTCTCTCTCTCTCTCTCTCTCTCTCACACACACACACACACACACACACACACACACACACGATTAAACTTTAAACTTTGTGCTGCTTTCTGGGTATTTTTTTCAGATCTTTCTTCTAGTTAACTTGCTATTTTAGTAACTGGATATAAGATGAAATTTATTCTGTTGACTTTCCAATTCAATTAATTTCTAACTCTATTCCATTCTAGAAGTTATATGATTCTTACAGTTTGGGCAGTTTTGAAAATCTCTGTTCTTTCTACATACTTTTAGTCTTTTCTTTCTTTAAACACATTTACTTTACATTCTACGTCTATATTCCTGATCTCTGAAGATTTTATCAACCTAGCTTGTGTCTACTAATTCTTGCTCATGCTGCCTGGTTTTATTGTGTATTTGGAATTTTTGTTTCTATTGTGAGTTTTTGGTTCCTTGGGCCTTTGTCTCTTGATCCCCAATCCCCTTGTCTGGTGCAAGTTACTTGAGAGATGATTAGCTTTTGCTCCTCCTCATCATCCAGGGACACTAACACATCAGGACTAAAATACAATTTCAGTTTGGAGTTTCTCATAAAACATATACACTAATAATTCTGATTTTAAACGTGCTTGTGTGGGGACTTGTGCATAGGACTTCTCAGGATTGCATTACATTTTTCTTGCTTTCCCTGGAGCCAGGTAAGAAATAGGTCACTTATCCTCTGTATCTCCCTACATAGAGTGGATTTTATTTTTATTGGTTCATCTAATCTTGGTATCTTGAGATTCTAACTTTTTATAGGTGCTTCTTATTTTCCACCCTACTTGGGCCCATTCTGTGTCTTCCCCATGTGGTCCATTACAATTCGGGCTTTGCCAGGCCTAAAGGGACAAGCCTGCAATCCCAGATGCTAAAGAAGCTGAGGAAGGAAGATTACAAGCTTGAAGCCAGTCTCAAAGTAAAAAGGGCTGGGGATGTTACTCAGTGGTAGAGTGTCCCTGAGTTCAATCCCCAGTACTGAAATCCAAATAAGAATGAAGAAAGGAGGAAAGGAAGGAAAATTCAGGCCTTAGGTGAACAAAAATCAGTATAAGACCTTCCTTGCATTTATATCCACCTGGAATAACCAATCATTTATTAGTTTACTGGTATCTCCAATAGACTGTAAACATTGTATGTGCACAAACATCTGCTCTCCTTTTCACTGCAGTGTCTACAGTACTTAGAATGCTGTCTGGCACACGGTAGGTGCTAAATTCCTATTTGTGGAATGAATGAATGAACATGATAGCTTCCCACAAACATGATGCCATTTATTTCTCATAAAAATATTGTGAAGTATATCTCATGCTTTCCATTTTTTGAGTAAAACAAACTGAGACTCAAATAATTTTAAGTAACTTGCATAGAATTATATAGCAAGAAAACAAGTACATAGTTGAGTCTGGGCCTGTCAGTGTTTCCTTTATATGATGCTGTCTGAAGACTAAACTTCACCAACATATTTGAATTACCTTGAAGAACTAGAAAATTCTAACCTCAGTTTCAGTCTTTGAGGTTGAACAGAGAGCTATCCAATGCACTGAACTACCTCACCATTAACTTCTGCCTGATCCAGTGAAACAATGTACACTCTCAGTCTGGCTCATATAGCCTTTGATTGTGGAGATTCCCTTCTCACCCTACTCTTACACTAGCCACTTTGCTTTAGCTCTGCATCCTCACTACAGATTATAATCAGCTGCCTGCACTGATACAGCCCCAATTGCACAGGACCACTCCACACCTACCTCCCTCAACAGCAAGTCCTGTGCTAACCCCTGCTCTCTGTCTTCTTCAGTCTTCTGTCTCAAAATCAACCCAGCTTCCAGGCCACATTTCTAAAAGTAACAACAACCAATCAGAACATATGAAAGGACCAACTTCTTCCTTCTAGGAGTTTGCCTACCAAAGGGATACTTGTGGACCAGTTTTGAAGATAACTCTACTTTACTATATTTTTATTGGATTAAGTATATTATAAAAGTGATGCTGGGTGGGGTTTTTTAATTCAATAAATGTATTCTCCACCATAATAGTCAAACTATAGCCCTTGTTCCACACTTACTGTACTTAAGAAAATATAAGGAATCTCTTAGTTAAAATGTTGGAACAAGAAATAGCCTTTCTGGTGATGACTTTTTCAGTGCTAGAAATGAAGAGATACACTGCCCTTTCTCATTCATAAACACAGTCTGGGCTCGGAATTTTGAGCTGATTTTACATAGAAATTAAGATTCACAAATTCAAGAAAACAGTAAAAAGCTCATTTGGCTTTCTGAAGTATTTATTTACTAAAAGATTGTTGATTTAATATGTGTTTAGTAGAATCTCCAATGGGCTTCAGTGCCTATTGAAGCATCATAATACTTAACCCTCACTTGAGCCACATCTTCTGAGCTTATAGAAAGAATTATCTTACTAACTCAGTGATTCTAGTTATGTGACTTAAGTTCAGCGGTCCTTGCTCACATTGTGTAGAGAAGAGTGAGACATTGCTTGCCAAAATCTAGGGACAGGATTTTTTTTTTATAGGATACTTATCATCTCTGTAATATGCAATTTTTATGACAGTCACTCTCTGAAGGCCAGTTATCAAGCTCATTAAGGCTCTGCAGTGGAAAAACACAAAAGCCAAAGGACAGAAGCTATAGTCTAAGTAAGTGCCATGCTGCCTGTCAGCTGACTTTTATTTTATTTTCCCCTTGAAGCTCAGATCTCCTTGGGATGTCTATAATTTTTTCTAATTAACAAAAATCCTCTTTTGTCTTTCAGCCCCACAACTCCACTTCAGGAGGTTGTGGGGCTAAAAGGGAAAATAGATAGCTGTGCACCTTGATGTGAGGATGTGAAAGTACTTGATACCTTCTCATTATGTCACTGAATGTCATGTCATCTAATAGGGAGGAAAAATTAAAGCAAATGGGGGAAGGGTCTTGCAGGAAAACTATTTCCATGAAGGTAAAAATAAATAAATAAGTAAGCCTAGCCATCTATATCATAAACAGAGCCATTGATATTTTCAGCACAGCTCTTTACCAAGGCCTTGCTTGCCATACCCAGAAAGCACTGTAGCGAAATATACAAACAATTCACATACGAAGAACACAGACACTCCAAAAGTGAAAGGAAGATTGTAAATTGATTGCTAGTTCCCCCTGCATTTCGGGCTTCTGCTGTCTTACAGATCGTCAGAACTGAACATCCGTCTGTGCTGAAATGTGATAGGGCCCTGTGGGAGAACTCCCTTTCAGTTGATGTAGACCTGTAGCAACCATGTTGGCTGCTTTTTTTTTTTTTTTTTTTTGAGTTGCCTGCTCTCTAGCGCCATCTAGCAACAAGTTGACGAACCCTGAGCGGGACTCCAGCCCCTCTGACAGCACAGGGAAGGGGTAGAGGCTGGAAGATTTCACACTGAACAAAGGCGTTCAGCCTCAAAGTTAAGGAGCGTGTGAAAAATGTCAATCCTTTCCCTGACTTTTAAAACTACCCTCAGTTTGAAACAACCTTTCTCTATGAAAAATGTCAAAGAAAGAACATCAAACAAAATACTCTGCTCAGAAGAGGAAGTGATGAAAAACGGGGGGAATTAATAAAAGTGAAGATAGGAGAAGAGCTCTACGTGTGTAAAATCGCCACCCTTAAAAAAAAAAAAAGCGTGAAGGACTTGAATTTATTGTCACACATAAAAGATTTGCATGAAAAGAGTGAGCAAGTGACATATTTAGGTTACAACATATTCACTTGAGAAAGAGACTGAGCTGCAGCCCTCACAGCGGCTATCCTGATGCTGTAATTTCATGTTCTTTTCTATCCTTCAGCACTGCTTGTTAGCAACCTAAAAGGGCCTTCCTCCTAACCCAAAGGGCGAGCCAGAGAAGAATTTTTTCCTCTTCACGCTTTTTGTAATACTAATTAACTAATTCCCAGCCACATGAAGGGAACCTGCAAAGATTCGCCAGAGGCAAACTGCTAAATAAATGGTGACAGATTTCTCAGTTTTCAATTAGATGAAATGACATATTGGGACAGAGAGTGGCCTGACTTTCTAATAATGAGAGTTTTATGAGTTTTTTCATTCCTGGAAATGAAGAGAAACCCTGGCCATTTCTCCTCTCATATACCAAAGGAGGACCCAGACCCACATCAAAGCAAGATCTTGCCTTTGGTGGTTACATTTGTGCTTAACGGAAAGTAAGACTTGGTCCAAAAATGCTGCTTTTTAGACTGTTCCTGCTGTAGCGAAATGTCTGACAGGACACACAGTACAGGGACCAAAGAGAACAACCAGCCTAATTAAATCTATACGGGTGGCACTGTGCTCTGTTCAGCAGCCCTGGCGCTGGTGCAGCCCCGCCCTACTACCTCCTGACTCCAGTGTTTGCCTTGTGAATCTCTTGGTAGCATGGCAACTGTTGCTATGTTTGCAGTAATAAGAAGTGGGTGATGCGGATGTCTCAGTAATGATTCAGATACAAGAGCAATGATTTCTAAATAGATTTCTGAAGCAGCTCTTACAATGGCACTGCACAGTTTAACAGGTTTAATTTCTCATTGATTTTTTCTTCTTCTTCTTTTCACCTTTAGCACCTTCCATGTGGACTAAAGTTAACCCTCATATAGTGCAAAAGTGGCAACGTTCTTCCTTTCCTTTGGTAGTATTTGAAACAGGATGTTTGTTATTTAAAAACACATTTCACAAGTCATTGTGTCTTATCTTCTTAGAGCCAATGAAATTTATTTTTTCTTGGTATTCAGGTAATAGCAACTAAGGCAACCAGAAAAAATAAAATCATGGATCCAGGAAGAAAATAATTCCAGTATTCGCCACAATAGAATGAAAAACATCCACCATAAATATTTTTGGAATTAGCTGTTCATTTTCTATTAATGAATAGCTAAAAGCCATCAGTTGCAAACAAATGTGAAAAATTCACTTGTGGATGTTTACCATCCTATACATCCTCTTTCAAAGAGACAATTTAAAAAGTGAAATCCTTTTTTGTTTGTTTGTTTCATTTGGTTTTTTTTCCTGGCCACAATTGGGCACTAACTTACTGGTCAGATTTGACTGTACCCTTGTCACTAAATGCTAACAGAGCCTAGGCCCTAAGGGGGTATGTGGTACAGATTAATATTGGCCATGCACACTGATGAAAAAATTAACTTGGCCAAAAAGTGAAAAGAGAAGATATATTGCATGCTTTGACCATTTACTATATTCTAGTCATTATTGTGCATTTTTTGTAGGCCAGTCATAACATTGACTTATCACAACTCTTCTACAAGGTAGGAGTTATTTATCAGTATTCTGCAAATGAGAAAGCAAAAGCACAGAAAGGATAAATGACCTGCCCAAGGCTTTGCCAGCCAGTAAACAGCAGAGCCAAGATTTGAGCCTAGATCAGTCTGACTCCAAAGCCTTATGATCTTCTCACTCCTTACTGAGCTGTTATACTGAGAGACGAGAACTGCTGTTATACTAGTCAGTGGTGTGGTGTGAGCAAATTCCTTCCTGCCCTGGGTTTCAGGATTCTTGTCTATAATGAGGCATGTGAACTGCACACTTGCTCTCAAGGCATGCTTCACACATCAGCAACTTCAGTATCATCTAGGATCTTGTTAAAAGAGCAGGATCTCAGCCCCACCAAGATGTATTTAATCACCATCTGCATTTTAACAAAATTTTAGCAGATGACTTGTGAAGGTTCATTAAAATTTTAGAAGCATAAGACTTGCCAATCTCTGTGGACCCTTTTACCTCTAATGTGCTTTAAATGTCCTCTTGCCCACAGCTTTCTACATTCTACCCGCTTTTCAAGGTTGACTCTCCCTATAAAATTTTCTAATCCCATCTTTATACTTGATTTAAAAATTCCCTGTTTTCATAGAAAAAGGTGTATCCATTAAATTCACTTACCACTTTTTGCTTAGTACACTGTCTATTTTGCAGTAGACCCATCTATGTGAAATAACTTGGTATAAATGGCACAGTATAAAAGAAAATAAATCAAAAGGAATATTGAATACATCTTTAACTTTTGTACAAATATCATATAGTGTTCTGATGGCAAGATCCACATTTTATCCATTATGAATATTTCAAGGCAAACATAATTCGAATATTCTTTAAATATAAGTCCAAAGAAACTTGCAAGAAGACATGACAAAAAGAATTTTCAAATTTCTTCTCCTCCCCCTGACCCTTTTAGCACATGGATACACAAAGGATTTAATTAAGATCAAGCTCAATCCCAAATCTCCCCCTTAGGCAGTGTTTCTGAATACTTTCAATTGACTAGATGCCTATGATGTTTGTTATCATTTCCATGCTATCCTATCAGACACAGAAACTGTATTATAATCATTGGTGAGGTTATATATCAACTACGCCCACCAGATATTTATACTCCCATCTTTGCATTCTTAATATTCATCACAATACTTGGCACTTAGCATAGCATATATGTTTATTGAATGAAGGGGTGAATGAATGAATATATGAATAAATGAATAGCTCAATCATGCAACTCTTTCTGATCCCAAAGTCTCCTTCTATTTTAATGAACTTCTTGTTGTCCTTCATGTTAGGGTAGTTTGGTGACACCAAGAACATGGAGAAGCACAGTTCAGTGGTGAGATTTTGAAAGTCCTCATTTCAGCTCTGTTGGCATTCTCTTACCAATACGGTACTTTAATTTATTGTCACATGAGCTGGTCATCCGGGCTCATGAACTCAGAGATGTAGAAACTCAAGTGCTTCTGGGATAAGTAAAGGTTAAAAGTGTAGCCACATTTGTTTATCTTCTCCTCTCACTTAGGTATTTATTTAACAAACATTTACAGAGAACCTATGTTTTGTCAAGAGTCAGCCAGGGACTGGAGATATCAAGAAGACTATTTCATATAATGTTTTAACCTTTTTAAGTAGTTATGGAAAATGGGCCCCAAATGCATTTGTAACACTATATGATATTTGTGCTGGAGATCACATGACTCTAGGCTCATGAACCACAGAGGATTGCTTATAGTGAGGAGAGGCAGGCAACATTCACTTCAGGTTAAAGGCACATGGACACCTTCCTACAAAAGGGGGTTTGGGAAAAGAAGTACATGTGGAATGAATAATAACTTACCCATATTGAATTCTTATTTTGTACCAGACAACAGGCTGCAGTACTTTAAATGTGCTATTTCACTTAACCCCCAAAACAATGAGAAAGGTTATTGTCAGCTTCTCTATTTACAGATGAGAAGAAAATGAGGGCTAAGAAAATACAGGTGATAAATGACTGAGGCAGGACTTGCACCTAGCCAGAATGGTTCTAGAACTGGTGACTATGTACACTGAGCTCTACAAAAGGTAGAGCATCAGAAAAAAAAAAAAGAAAGAAAAGAAAAAAGAAAATAGAGAAAAATAGCCCATAGGTCCAAAGGCAGACTGCATTCAAAGAACAACTAGTGACTTGGACTTACAGAGAGCTGTGGTGTGGGAGAATGCAGACAGGCTGGGAGGACTGAGAGTGAGATGTGGGGCAGAGCCTGGCCTGGGGCAGGCATCTGATAGAAGGATTACTTAGAGTGAGGAGGCTCAGCAGGAAGGGTATGCTTGCCCATAAAAGGGTGGGAATTGATGTGCTGTGTGGGCAGAAATACCTGTGCTTGAATCCCACTTCTTCCTCCGAAAAACAGTGTGAACTTGGGCTTTGGTTTACTAAAACAGGGATTATGATGGTACCGTGTCATTTTTTTTTTTCAAGGACCAAAGAAAATACATATATAGTACTTAATATCACCCCTGGAAATGTTGGCTGTTTGTTTTAAGCTAAAGATAAATGTCTTCTATTTCATAGTTCTTCTTAGAAATTGATAAATTCCTTTCTGAGGCTGAAGAAAGAAAGCTTGTGTCTGCATGAAGGCCGGATCCTCCCAGCATTCTCCTCTCCTTATCGCTCATTCTCTTTGAAAATAGAGGGCCCTCCTTTTTCCTCATTAAATAGCAGCTTTACCCATAAATTTCTCATACCTTTCCTCACTTTTTCTACTACCTGATTGTCCGATGTAACAATGATCACCCTTCCTTAGTCACGTTGCCATTCGTTTTAATGTAAGGGTTTTTCCATGTTTCTACATAGCAGCTACTCACATGAGAGTGACAGAAATTGGGAGAAATGATTTTGGGGGATTTTAGTTTTTCTCTATAATCCGTGAAAAGAAAACCTGCAGTTAATTGGAAATGTGCCTGCTAAAAGCTAGAATACTACATAAAATATGGGAAAGATTTAAAATGCTAAAGAACTAACAAATCTAAATGTACTGGGTTCACCCACATTAACATTTTCCATCCTATTTTTTAAAAAATTGTCCTTTATCATTCAGGGCAGGATGAGCCTTATACTCTTTCCTTCAATAATATTTTATTAGATAAACATAGAAAAAAATAAATTATGAGATCACAAAATAAACAAGAACTGATAACCAGACAGCATGGTAACATGTTTGGTGCTGTTTTGGGCATGCCACATGTGCTAAGGAACATGAGGGATTTGTCTATAAAAAGTACCTAGGAACTCCTTTCTGACATTGAGTGATCTGATTTTCAATTTTATAAACAAATTTTTTGTTACTTATTTATTTCTGGGCTATTTTTCTTTTCTAAAGGATAGACAAACTGAGTAAAAGACTACTTAACAAAAGTTTCACTACATTATTCCCTGATTTTTATTTCCTGAGATCTTTAGCACAAAGACTAATCATGAACTTGAACAGTATACAAAGTTTATATGAATCTGAACAGTATATGAAGCTTAAATATGGCTGGAATTGGAAAGTTTATAAAATTAGTCAACTAATACAAAAGTGTATTGAGCTCTGCTTCCATACACAGTGCTATGTCTGACCCTATCCAGAGATATTCTCCTCCCAGTATTTTGATGGTTTATCTTAAATAAACACTCTTGGCCAACTAAATAGATTCTTCGCTTCTGTCAATCTGCTTTATATTGCCCATATTTTCTTTATTTAAAGAATTATCAATATTTTACCTACAGATGAGAAAAGCTAAATGTGTCATTTTCCTTCACTACTCTAACCCTTCACTTACCTGATCCCATTGCTCCTCCTTTAGGGTGTTTCACTGGATGTATTTATGCATTCACTTAACATTTATTAAGCATCTACTATGTGCCATATCCTATAGTACAGCTTGGAAATACATGGTGGAGTAGACATCTCCCCAGCCCTGGGAATTTGTAGTCTAATGAGGAGGTCAGAGAAGCAAAGAGGAAAGGTAAGTACTGAGCCAGGTGTAGGTTACCCTGAGAGTATAGTATGGTAAAGGTTGGGGAAGGCTTTCTGAAGGCAGTGCTATTTAACATGAATCTGGAAAAATTAACCAATCAGTGAAGGATAGAAAGAGCATAGTAGGAAAAGGAAGCAGCAAGGGTGAAGGCAGGGAGATGGGAATCTATTTGATATACGTGGAGAACAGCAAAGAGTTGAGAGTGGCAAGAATCCAGGATATGGATGCAGATTTACAATGAACAAAAGTAGACATAAAGGAAGAAGCAGATGGAGACAAGTGAGGTCATTCAAGAAAACCAGAAGGAAGATAAAAACTTTCCTATGCCTCTTCCTTTCCAGTCACTGAGACCTGAGACTCTTAACCCAGGCAGTGAGCATGCAAGAATCTGGGTGGCACTGGTTACAGCAACTGTCTTCCTTAGAATTGCGCTGGGGCATGACTCAAAACTCAAGTGACCGCAAATAAGCATGATGCCTGGGTTTAGAGCTAGATTTAGAATGGGTCATTGAAAGGACTTAGGTAGATTTGAAGGCAGGAAACAATTGAAAATCAGATCACTCAATATCAGAAAGGAGTTCCGAGGTACTTTTTATAGACAAATCCCTCATGTTCCTTAGCACACGTGGTATGTCCCAAACAGCACCAAACATGTTACCATGCTGTCTGGTTATCAGTTCTTGTTTATTTTATGATCTCATAATTTATTTTTTTTCTATGTTTATCTAATAAAATATTATTGAAGGAAAGAATATAAGGCTCATCTTGCCCTGAATGATAAAGGACAATTTTTAAAAATAGGATGGAAAATGTTAATATGGGTGAACCCAGTACATTTAGATTTGTTAGTTCTTTAGCATTTTAAATCTTTCCCATATTTTATGTAGTATTCTAGCTTTTAGCAGGCACATTCCCAATTAACTGCAGGTTTTCTTTTCACGGATTATAGAGAAAAACTGAAATTCCCCAAAATGATTTCTCCCAATTTCTGTCACTCTCATGTAAACACAGCAGAGCTCCCCCTTAAATGTAAGATTGGCCCCTGGAAATACACAAAACCAGGCGACATGCAGGGTTTGCTCTTGGTACTCAGCCTGTCTTGTACTGATGGCACTATGCATATGATCACTTTTTTATGAGTCTGTCTCTTTAAATTGAAAGGAAAGGGAAAAAAGAGATCCATCCATCATGGCAAAAAATGAAAAAAGAAAATAAATTAATTTACACAAAGGTTTCCCAGCTTGTAATTTGTTAGTCTCTGCAATGAAAGGTGGATGATGAATCTCAGCTCTACTGAATTAACTGCCCAGCATCTCAGCCATATGCCTATTCTTCTTTATCTGCATCTCCACTCCCACACCACCCCATCTGCTTTCATCCTTGAGTGCCAAGAATAACATTGGTCACATGGGTGTTACTCACCAAAAGTTCTTTGAATGAAGGGATGAACACCTACCACTACAGAGTGCTGTGTATAGTGTTCTTTCTTCACTGTTGAGAGCTTCATACTCTGTTCCATGGGCAACCCTGTGGCATGCCTCACTCCAACTGAACAGCATCTCTTTAACAAACCTAATGTCCAGACACATTGTGAACACCCCAAATTGGCTTTTCCTGCCTCTCACCCAGGTAAATGACTTGCTCTGGAAAATTATAGATGCCTTCTGTTATCCATATTTCTGATTACAAGAACACCTCAAGAAGGAGACATACTCTTGGCTCTTTAAAGTCGATGCTAGTTTTAGACTCTTAATAAAGGCTTTCTCAAAGGATTTTGCTGATGGAATCAACAGAGCAAAATGCTTGCTCCATACACCCTGTTGGACTGGCCCAAGATCACAGCAGAGTGCCTGAGATGAGGAATTGTTTGCTTGTGTATGTACTTTTATGGTTCATTCACTCAGCTAGTATTTGATATGCAGTTATGTTGGGATTTGAAAATGTGCTGGTGCCACATCCCTTTCCTCAATGAACAGATAATTTTAATGCAGTGCACCAAAATGTTCATATGAGAGAGAGAGAGAGAGAGAGAGAGAGAGAGAGAGAGAGAGAGAGAGAGAGAGAGAGCGCTGGGAAAGGTGGAGACAGGGGCACTGTTAGGAGCTGAGATTCTGATGGTGAGTCTGCTTGCAATGACCCCCTTGGGAGAAAAAGTTTTGTGCAGTAGGTACATCTTCTTCAGGGTCTCCCACATCTGCAGAGAGTTGTGCATTCTCAATGAAGAGCAGTTTCCTTTCCTTTCTTCTTTCTGATCCTTTCTTCTTTCCCTTTTTCTAATCCAAGTCTAACCAAGTGCATCATCCAGAGGCAGCTGGTGCTACGATGTGGGAGTCCTAAATGTTTAACATCTTGTCACTTGTGTAACTGATGGAGTCATCCTTTTTGTTTCAGAGTTTCATGTTTAGGGGTTGAAAAGCTAGATTGATGAGCATTACTAGAGAGAAATATTTTTTGAAAAGTAAGTGAAGCTGATGACACATTACTTTACAGTTTAGTGAAATTCAGCAAATCTAATTCTATTATCCTGTCAAAGTTTCACAAAAAAAGAGACCTGAAAGCATATTTCAGATGAATCTTTAAAGATTTCAGAAACCACAACCACATCTGCAAAAATCAGATGCATCTAGTACTGACAGACCATTGTCTTACTAAAGGGAGTAAATAATCTTTCAACAATTAATTGAGTAAAGTTATCTTTGGGTGATGCAGTGCCTACTTCTCCCTCCCTTGAAAAGATTGTCATGTGGCACACGATAACCATATTTTTCAATTCAAAAGCTTTTCAAAGTTTACAGAGCTGGATTTTCCCCAGCACATCAAAATAGAAGCTTTTTTTTTCTTGTGAATCATAGACCAGAATACTGAAATGCGGGTTTTATAGAGCATTTAAGGCCAGATCATTTATGCCCTTGTTTATTTTTACAAGCAAGTGTGAGATACGGTCTAATAAATGCATTCTGACCAAAATGCCAGAAGCAATTGTTTTAAAGCATTTTCCTACTACTTATCTATTTGTCAGAGGTTCACAAGCTGACAAACTGAAAGGGCTTTATGATCTTTCAACAATTGGTGTGACTGTGTACTTGTACTGAATCGTTCATTATTAAGAAGAAGAATTTAAATATAAGAAGAACATTGATGGAAAGATTCATTTTAATAGAAATTGCTACCTTTATGCAATCCAACAATCATTCACTGAAGAAGGAAATTCTCAATAGAACTTACTGAGAACTTGCTAGGCATATATTGTTAATATATAGTAATCTTATTAAATATTCTACTGACCTACAAGATATATATTATCTCCATTTCAAAGGAGGAAAGACTGTGCAAAACAGATAGGAAATACACTCTGTGGTAGTAAGTGGGCAAGCTGGGGTGCACCTCATTTTATCTAAACCCAAAGCCCATGTATGCTCTTTCCAAGACAGCATAAGAAATTATGTTTGGAAGTCATGATGAAAACAATGTCAAAGCCAGGGACAATGAGACACACCTGTAATCCCAGTGGCTCAGGAAGCTAAGGCAGGAGGATTGCAAGTTGAAAACTGGCCTCAGCAATTTAGCAAGACCCTAAGAAACTTAGTGAGACCCTGTCTCAAAATAAAAAATAAAAAGGGATGGAGATGTAGCTCAGTGGTTAAGCACCTCAGGGTTCCATCCCTGTTACCCCACCTCCTCAAACAAAATTAGGTCAAGATCATGGTAAAAATATAAAGGGATTTCATGGGTTATATTGTGTTCCCCCAAAATATATGTTGAAGTCCTAAACTCCACTACCTCAGTAATTTGATTTTAAATTGGAAACAGGGTTGTCGCAAGTATAATAAATTCATTGGAGATAATACTGGAATACAATGGGCCCTTAATTCAATATAATTTATATTCTTATAAGAATCAAAGGAGATGCAGAGGAGAATGTTTTGTGAGGACAATGGAAGCAGACACTGTGGTCGTGTGTCTCTAGTCCAAGTGTCAAGAATAGCTGCCATCACTGAAGCTAGGAGATGGGCATGGAACAGACTGCTCCTCAGAACCTTCAGAAGGAACCAGTCCTACTGACACCTTAATTTTAGACTCTATCCCTCAGAACTATTAGAGAATAAGTGTTTCGTGTTTTAACTACCTCATTGCTCTAACTGTATTGTGGCAGCCCTAGAAAACTAACATAAAGGATGCTAGAGTTTTATATAACCTGGGAAGAAGGCTTCAGACTAAATGTTAGGTTGGCCCCTTTATAAGGGTAAATAGTCACATGTTGTTTTTCCTTCATCATTTGGATTGTATAGAAAATCCACACTAACTCAATAAGAGATTGGGAAGACATTTTTGTTGGTGCCTTCTGAGAAAACAAATACCTGACCAACTTAAGTTATGACATCTTATAATGCCCACACATGGACACTTGGAAAAAGTGTGAAGTTTCTCTCTTAGCTGCTGTTGGCATCTACTTATACAAGAGGCACAGCCTAATAAGAGCAAGAAATTATTGAGGTCAGATGTAACTCAGTTTGGGCAGGTGACTGACATCTGATGTAGTCAAACTAAGGGTATCCAAGTTTGAGGAGAGGCAGACATAAGAGGTGAAGGCTGGAGACTGGACACCCACAGGAGTAATTAAGAGGCAAATCTGAGAAGGAGATTCAAGTAGGTCAAAAAATAGGTATGATGGAATCTAAGCCAAGTCTGAGGTTTTTATCTTTAGAAGCCTTGCCTCAACTGGCTCTTTCTCTTGTCTGGAGCTCTTCAGTTGTTTAAAGGATGATACTTACCTATACCCCAGGGATCCACTTTATTGTCTCTTCTTCTCTCGAGATTATGATAGCTGCCTCTGTGGAGAATGTAATTGGAGGCAGTATTTCTAATGTCTTTAGGAGCCTCCCTATAGGAGAAGGAAAAGACGGCACTTCCTGCTGAAGCCATTCTCTGAGGATCTTTGAGCTACAACTGGACTGAAAACGAGTCTGAAATTTAAATCATCTATATTTATTGACAATAACTTTGGTTTTTCTCATAACTTTGGTATTTCATTTCTTTTGTTCTTAAAGTTCCATTAGCCAGAAAGACAAGCTCACTAATGTGAGACTAGTTAGTGAACGATGCTGTCCATTCATTTGCTTACACATCTTCTTAATTGTTATTTGCTGCGATGGGGAAGAGTGTCCTAATTTTCAGATACTTTTCTATACTCTGAAAATAAAGGAGGCTGGAGAAGTAGACCGAGGCCTGCTGGGGAGCTGGGCCGTGGGGCCTCACTTCTGAGAGCCATGGGGCCTCAGCAATAGGTGGCATGACTACTGTTTTATATAGGAAGATCATTGCCATAGCATTTCTGAGGATGGCCTAGAGAGGGGAAGGGTGCCTAATGGGCACCCTTACATTACAATATTGTCTGAATCAGGTTTCTGTAGCTTTACTGTATTTAATAGAGGAATGTGAGTCATGGGGGTGTTACATGTCATAATTGACAACCATAATATCTACTTCAGATACAGAAATGGCATTTTATATTTCCCATCACTAATTCAAACACTTCATTTCTCCAGGAGTCAAAATGGCTGTATCTTCATAAAGCCACATTCCCTCCCCTCATTGACAACAACCTAAGGAAGCTTAATTCTAGATTTTTCCAGTGTTAGATTATTCTATATTGATGAAGCATTCTCACTGTCAAATCCCCCCCGAATTATCTCTGTAGTGGTTAACCACTCAATAGATAATATTTTCTCTAGCAACCTCTTTCCAAATGTGTCAGAAGTCTAAAAGAAATATTTACTGTATGTGTTCCCATGAGCAGAATTACAAAGAAACACCGATAACAGTTCAAAACAAAACAAAAACATCTTTTTTCACCAGCTCTGTTGATAGAGAATATTTATAGTTTGTCCCCTCCTTTGGCAGGTGCTAGTCATTACTATTTGTCACAGGAATCATTGTCAACACCTGGGGGCACTTTGTAGGTCCATTATATCTGTAGGAGTAATTCTTTAACAGAAGGTTAATGATATTAATCCCATTTTACAGATGGGAATAAAAGACAATTGGTTTTCTCGGGTCAGATAGTAAATCAATGCCTCGTTAACATTCATTAGAATTTTCATTCCATTCAATTTTAAACTAAGCTCCCTTCCTATGGTACTTAATTACTATCAAGATTTCTGAGCTTGTAGCTTAGTGGTAGATTACTAGACAAGCAAATGTGAGGCCCTAGTTTCCATCCCCAGCACCCAAATTTCTGGCTGTCACTCCTCACTGATTCATATGGCAAACAGTTGAGCCCATTATATGAGCAAGAAAACAGAGCTAGTGGTACAAGGTCCCAGCAGGAACCGGTAAGTAGGTCATTTGAGCCAGTCTGTTGAAAGTAATTTAGAGTTGGGGTGGCCTTCAATGACAATAGTTAATGATCTTTAGGTAAGGCTGCATACATGTAGGCTGTGTGATAAGCATTCTGTATGATCTGCAATGTACAGCTCACAGTGGCAACCTCTACTGGACCCCATTTAAAATATCAGAAAAACCACTCTTAACTTGTATAAGAAATTCAGATGAGGATTTGAGACTAGGTCATCTGAAGCCAGAGTTCACATCTCAATCACAAAGTCAGTGGTTCTCAAAATTTAGAAGACACCAGAATCACCTGGAAAGCCTCTTAAGGCAGGTTACTTGAGCCCATTCCCAGAGTTTCTGACTTACTAGCTGTGATGCAGTGTTGAAATGTGCATTTCTAACCAGCCCCTAGAGAATGCTGAGGCTGGTGGTCCAGGGCCCACTCTGAGAACCACCACTCAAGGTGATACTTACTATAATAATCCTCCAGAGGTCAGAAAAGTTTTTGAGCAAGTGGTGACCTAGCCAGAGTACTGCTTTGAGGGCATGAATCTGGCATCTGTGTGTCAGGTCCTAAATGTCAGATGGCAGAAGAGGAGGTTACCCACTGAGACACATAGAACCAGAAAAAGGGCAATATTGGGAGATAATGGTCCAACAGAGTAGATGGAAAGTGCTTGCTGATTCATTGAGATAAAATCAGTAGTCAGATGTGACAGTCCACTTTTTGGTCTGGGTAGCTAGAATTATTAGGCCATGAATACAAATTGAGAAGAGTTCTGCCTTCTTGTGTAATCCATCTCCTATTTCCATGTAGCCTCCTACCATTTGTTCCCTTGTTTATTCTTGTGTTTTATGAGATTTCCACAACATTTTCCTTCTTCCTCTTTACCTATAAAGACCAAGGAGTAAAGGCAACTAGAGATTCTTATTCTCCTCTGTGGGACTCTTCTTATCTCAAAGGCCTCTGCTTCTCCGCTGCCCTAAAATGCCTCCTTGTTGGAGAGGCCTTGAAGTTCCTACTTCACCCAGAGATCTTAGTGGATTCTACTAATCATGACCACATTTAAAGTTTCTGTTTTACTCAAGTCTGTTTTAGGAACATATTATCAGTGATCCATCATAAATGGTGTTCATAATAGTATCTGTTTTTTTAGCTTAAGATTATTAGTGTTTCAGTCTTACCTTTTCCCTTTATATAATTTCTTTTTCGTATGTAAAGGATGTGTTTTTAAACACCTTTTACAAATATGCTCTCTTTGAGGAAGTATTTAATCTTTAATTTAAAACTAATAACCTTGTTTTAAAGTACAATTTTTAAAAGCCCTTAAATTTCTTTTTCTAAATTAAAATAATAGAAAATCTAGAATCATAAAGAGTTCTAGAAAATTCTTTAAAGTAAATGGTTTAACAAAATAACCTTTCAGAATATATTTCTAAAAGAAAACTCAGTTTCATATGTTGAGTTTTCCTAAAGTGCGTTATCTGTAATGAGCTCATATTACAGCTAAGGTAAACCAAAGGTTAATGTTCCTAATGTTTACCTATGTATTGTGGAATGCTTCTTATCTATGCCTTGGTTTAAAATGTCCATTCACTTTTTCAAAAATTGAAGTAGAACCTTTAGTGTGAAATTTTAAATGTATCACATTTAAATACACTTGCAGAATTCTAGTCACCTTGCCTCCTACTTTTCTGAAAAATTTGAGGCCATCTCATTATTGCCACCAGCTTTCTTCCTTAGTCCCTCCACTCTGGGACTTCACAAATCCTCATCTCTTGACCTTCAGACAGTGCTTGCTCCATCATCCATCAGCCTCCCATCACAGCCTCTGCCTCTGGCTTTTCCTACCTAAATCCTTGCTTGTCTCCTTTGACCTCTCTTGGTCCTTTCCTACGGTGCCACAATTCATGTCTCATGACTTCAAAACATTAAAAAGCTCATTTGCTCTTTAAATGGCATCTTTATTTTTCTACCCATTTTCAAGGCACAGGTGTCATAAAAGAAGGAAAAAGGGAGGGAGGCCTGGAGCATACTGTCAGGTACTGTGTCTTGGTCCCTTTGGCAGTGACAAGTAAAGCAGTCCTTTCTGGGTTGTATCGTATCTACACAGCTGGAGCTGGGGATAGGAGGACCTAGAAGGCAAGCCAACAGAAGGCAGGAAAGCTTTTCACTAAATCTAGACCTGGACATGACAAGTGGAACTGATCCCACCTTGGGGTGATTTGCTTGGGCTTGTTGTAAATGGTGATGGCCTGAGAATAGAGGTAAAGAGATGACTGAGTAGTCCCCACGGTCCTGATGGCATTGCAGGAGTCCTATCTGTAGGAGCACCCACACACCTTCTCTGGGCTCCGGTTGCCCTGCCTGGAGTGTGTTCTGACAGATATCTCTCCTTTGGGCAACAGTTCAGTCCGAAGCTTCAACCTCAGAGCATTGACAGAGAATACCCTCTCTCCAGCACCATAAGGGTCTACAGAGGTGAAATTGGATATTTATGGAGATTGTATGTAGTACTGACTGAGAGCATGCTCTCACGATCAGACTGGCTGGTTCACATTTTAGGACTGCCATTTCTTTTATGGGATTTTGGCCAAGCTAAGTCACCTCTTTCCATTTGCTGCTTCTTCAATAAAATGAGGAATATATGAAGCCAGGCACAGTGGTACATGCCTATAATCCCAGCATCTCAGGAGGCTGAGACAGGAGGATTGCGAGTTCAAAACCAGCCTCAGCAAAAGCAAGGCACTAAATAACTCAATGAGACTCTGTCTCTAAATAAAACACAAAATAGGGATGAGGATGTGACTCAGTGGTTGAGTGCCCTGAGTGCAATCCCTGTACCTTTGATCCTGTCCCCAAAATGAAGAATATATGAAAAAAATAGTACTTTATGATTATTATGGGGATTAAATGAAACAATGCCTGGCATATAATTACTGCTCAATAAATGTTAACTATTTTATGAAATACACATTTTAGTACAATAAGTCCTTACATTTTCACATGTACACATTCATCTATTATGTCTGTGTTTACATATATATACATTCTAAATTAAATGATACCATTTCCATAAACCCTTTTCCATTTTCTTTCCTCCTTCTGGTTCTAGCAAATGATTGCTAAATCCCCACTGTATTCCAGGCACAGGGACACAGCCATCAGCAAGATGAACCTAGTCCCTGTCCTCACAGAATTGGTGAACAGACCATTTCAGTAAAGCATGATAAATTTTTTAATGAGAAGTACAGGCTCAAATAAATGAATACATGATGAATAAATGAATGAGTGAATATTTCTAGCTATTTCTACTTAAGTGTTTTGATCCCTGAGAATAAGTCAGAATTTCTTTAAAACCTATGCTAATCTATTCACAATGCCATTTCGGCTATGAATCACAACTCCTCCAAAGCTTAGTGATTCTGTGTCTGCATCCAACTGTTGTTAATCTTCTAAACCAGCAGCTGAATCCCAGGTAGAGCAAAAGAAATCCGCATGAAGGAGATATGTATATCAATATCCCTCCAATGATCGATGGCAGGAAATAATTACTATCAGTCTTATTTCCTACCCTTCTCACTTTTCCAAAGCTCCCATGCTGAGATTCACTGGCAGGGATTATTCTTAAAAAAAAAAAATACAATCTGGTTCAGGCTCTATTGGAAACTCAATATAGCAGGTGAAGCATTCAGGCCCGTGATGAATCAGGGCCAGACACAAATAGAAGGCTGTGGACTCAAGGGCTTCAAAGAGAGACATTTAGGGCAGTTCTGCTCTCGAAGCTGCTGCTTGCACTTGCTAAGAGCCAGAATCCAAAGAAGGCAGCTGCTGCAAACGTGCATAAATAAAGGAAGCAAGTGCCTGGCGTTCCTATGGGAACCTGCTGCAGCTCGGATTACCCAGTCCCCAGACACAATTTCCTTTGAGCTCAGCATCTCACATTAAAAGGTAGACCAAGAGGTACTTCCAGAGTGGTGCTTGGGGGATATTTGTAGTAGGAGTTGCATGACTAATTCTCCCAGCACAGTATAGAAGACAGAATCCTGAGGGTTTTATACATTTTAAAAGTAGCATGAAAAAGGAAGAATCTGTCTTTTTTCCACAATTTCAAAAATGCAAGTGGTTGTTTTACTAATCTCTAAAATGTATGTGTAGGTACGCACACACGAGTGTGCAATATTTGAGGAAGCAAACCCAGTTAACATTATTCATTTTCTGATTGGAATATTGATTGTTACTCAAATATAAATTAAAATTCACGTTTTTCTGAGGTCCAAAATCTATTGTCTTTCTAATGTTAGCTCCTGGCTTTAATGGAAACTTTGCCTATAGAGGAAATTCAAGATTAGACTGTGAACACATAAAATCCAACACTGCATGATCCAAAGCTTCAATAGTTTCATGACCGGAAGTTTGAATTTCTAACTCCAAGCCCAATTGTCCACTGGAAATTGAAAATCCAGATTACTAATGAGAAGGAAGAACCCTATGCATTTATGTCAGCAGATCACAAGGGTTTCTGTAACCTGGCAACACCATTGAGTGATAAAACAATGAGCCATGTTGTGGGTTCCAGCTGATCTGTCTCTTTTCACTTTCTAGACAGGTGACCTCAGGCAAATTGCTTGACCTGTCTGCCTTCAATTTCCTCATGGAAAATAATAATAAATACCAATCTTACATGATTGCTGAGAAGATTAAATAAGAAATTGTATAGAAATGTTGTTATTGATGACTTTAAAAATGTTGTTATAGACTTTATTGTTAGGTCTGTTGAGGTGGCTAAGGAAACAAAGCACCAGGCAACAACCAATCAGGCGCCAACAGACAAGCAGTGATAACCACCTGTCAATCAGCCAGGTCTCCTGACTGATCCTGGAAGGACATGGAGCTCAGCAAGATCCCCCGACCAACTCCAGGAGGACAAGGGACCCTAAAAACCTCCATTTCCTATCCCAAGTCCTCTCTTCCTGCCCTAAACTCGATAAAATTACAATCCAGCTGAGCCTGGGTGTGACTCCTCTGGACCCACTCTGTTGGACTGGAGGGTCTCACCTAGGAGCCAATCTCAATAAAACCTTGTTCAGCAGCTTTTAATCTGCCTCCTTTTGATCACCAGTGCCTGACCTTACATCTGACCTTACATTTATCCCAATAGATATTTTCATGAAACCCTTGGATATGTAAAGGAATGTATCATCAAATTATGAATGTGTTAGTTGTGTTTTTCTATACTCCCTAGGTCACATATCTAAAAGAACAAGACAATTGTACTAAACCACAATTCCAAAGCGTTCTTGCTTTCACCAGAGAAGTGTTTTGTTTTGTTTTGTTTTGTTTTTTAAGCATTGGTATGTGGCAACAACCTAAGTGTGGCCAGCCACATACACAGTCAAGTGGTTTTTGTGGTAGTGTCCACAAAGACTCCAGTGATTCTTCTGTGTGACATGTTTTTGCAACACGTGGTAACTCTGTGGGCAATTGTGAATGAAAGTATTTGATAGCATTTGGAAGAGTCTGTTGGGTATTTTAACAGCCTGATGTCTGCCCTTTTCAACTGGTTAAGAAAAAATGCATAAGGGCTGTCTCGATGGGTCTGCCAGGAGTAGAGGGGGCTTGTTCTTTCCAATAGCAAGGTGTGGGCTCTCTGTCTCTGACATCGTATGGACTCAGGGCTGTTTTGTAGTCCCACTGGCTATGGCCTGAGCTGAGATAAGGTCAACTGGTGACTTCCTGTGGGGCCTCCACACAACCCCTTCCTATTCAAAAACTATGGGAAAATGCATTGGCAAAAGCCACATAAATCTCTGCTGAAATGAAGCTCACAAAAAAATTTTCCATTTTTCTGAATTCTAGGGCTATGGAAAATTTTTATGTCATTTATTTAGAAAATTTTATTCAGGACTTAAACTTCTAGAATCTGCAGGTACAGAAACAAATGTAACAAACAAAATAATAATTTATCTTACGGAGCTTTTATTCTAGTATGGGAAGTGAGTGACATAATGTTTTAAAAACATATTACATAGTAGGACTGGGGATATAGCTCAGTTGGGAGAGTGCTTGCCTTGCATGCGCCAGCACCATTGCATAGTATATTAAAACATAGATGGGCCATAGAGAGTACAGAAGGAGATGTGATTTGGAAGTTTAAATAGTATGTTCAGGAAAGCCTCACCCAGAAGATAATATTTGATCGAAGGCGTAAACAAAAAAACCACAGACCCCAGAGAAGAGTGTGCTAGGTTTTGGGGACACAGGTACAAATTCCTTGAGATGAAATCATGACTGTGGGCTAAGAGATGATAGCTAGGAGGCCAGGTGGAGCAAAAAGATCATGGAGAAGAAGTGCCAAGGGAAGGAAGAAAGCCAGACCTTGGAGGAGGTGGGCCATGTCAGGATGGGTACTAACTGACACACATGCCACTGCCAGAGTTTGGGTTAAGGAAGTGACATGATTAGACTTCTTTCTAGAAGGGTCATTCCAGCTAAGGTATTTGAGGCCTGGAAGGAAAGGTAGTCAATTAGTTTTCTTTTAAACATACTGTCTATTAATTCTACTATCTAACAAATATTTTATTTAGTATGGGCTTTGAGCTAGGCAGGCACGTGAAGAAATAATGATAAAACCATATGATGAAGAATACACTAAAGAGGGTACCTAACCAGGTATTATGCAGAGGGAAGCTGAGACCTGAAAGATGAGTGGCATTGTCCAGAGAAAAAGGAGCCAGAATGACTGCTGCAGGCAGAAATGGTTATGAGAATGATAACAGCAATAATGAAATGGCTGACACGGATTGGGCACCTGTGACGGGCCAGGCATTTCTCCATCCACTTTACATATGTATCATCTCCTCTAACCTGCACAACGTGAGTACTGTTAGAGTACTTGACGACGTGCACAAGAGGGAAGTGAGGTTCAGGAAGATGAAGTCACCAGCTCAAGGGCAGCAGGTAGAAAGTGGAGGTGCTCAGTTGCCTGAGACCCCGTATTCATAATTAATTGGCCAACCTGTACAGAGCCCTGGATCCAAGAGATGAGGCCAGAGGATTGACCAGGAGTTCAGTTAAAAAGTTGTTTTAAAATAGGTAAGCTCTCTTCTAGACCCCAAATGCCAAGGAAACAATGACACGTAACAAAACAGGGCTTCTTTTCAAAAAGAGTGGACTTTCTGATGTGCCACATATCAAGGCTTAATAAATACCAATATGAAAGTGACCATGGAGGTCTAGCTGCACAGAAGGCCACAGAGCACTTCTTACAGAATCCAGTCACGTTCATGCCAACACTGAAGGCAGGCACAGTAGGCAGCTCAGTGGGAAATGTCAAACCCTGGCTTGCCCCAGGATTCAAAGTAACAGCACAGCACAGCACACCAGAGCAGGGTAAGAACCCCACTTTACTGGCAGGAGAAGAGCTTTTTCCATGAGGCACCCCAGCAACATAATGCCATTTTGTTATTCAGGATCTGACAGCAAAGAATACACAGAGGAGGGGAGGAAAGCTTTGGTATTGTGTGATGAGGCAAAAGGTCCCAGAGGTTTGGTATACATTCTCTTAAAACAAAAAAAAAAAATATTGCTTGTAATTTTGTAACCTCCTTAGGGTGTTTCAAATGGTTTGTGAAGATCAATGTTCTGCATGTTCAAAGAGTTTAGGGAGTTTTAAAACCTTCCCATTCAGACTGGCCTGTCATAAAGAACAAAGGAACATGGAATTTCTTGCAGGGATCTGAATTCACACAAAGGAGCCCAGAGATCTAAAATCAACAAAGATGGCCTTTGAACTTTCCTCAATCCAAAAGGGGAAAAGAATATGTATTGCTCTGTAGGCTTCTATCTAGTTGCTGCTTTTATCTTCCATCAATAAAATTGGTTTTGTGATTTTTATTTATGTTAACCACCCAGCGGCCATTAGTGTGCAAAGAAGTGGTTAAAAGCTTGGGATGAGGTAGACCCAAGTTCAAATTCAAGTTCTACCACTTGAAAACCTTCTGACCTGGGGCAACTTAGTTGAGCCCTCCAAAAGTCAAATTTCCCATTTATAGAATAAAAGCAAAAATGTTACCCTCTTCAAAGTGTTACATTGAGAGTTAAGGCAAGAATATAGTTTGCTTATTTCCAATATATGGTAAACATTAAAAATATGTGAATTTTGTATTTCTTTTGTTGTGCCACCAGTTCATGTACTTTGTTTTTTAACATTCCTTTTCCATAATAATCCATGGATTTGGAAGTTGAGTGTAGATCCAACCTTCTTCAATACTGCATTGTTTGGCCCAACAGTGAAAGTTTAGGAAAGCAGCGTGTATAGGATATATCGCTGCTCTAAAAAAGAGGTTGGTACACTATGGTACGTGGGCCAGATCCTTCTCCCCATCTACTTTGGTCAAGTTTTATCAGAACCCAGTCACACTGCAATTTTTACATATGGTCTATATGTGCTTTTTTTTTTTTTGGCACTACAACAACAGTCGTTGCAGCAGAGATCATTATGGTTTGAAAGCCTTAAATATTTACTATCTTTCCATTTACAGGAAAAGTTTTCTGACCTCTTACTCTAGAAACTCAAAATCCACTTTTTACCAAGTCACTTAGCCCTGAAACTGTCTAGACTGGAAACTGATATTTCCTGCTGAAAAATATGGAGACCACCCTCAAGACAAAGTATCTACTTTAGCCAGTAGCAGGTACTATGTGAGGCACCAGGCAGCCAGAATGATATAGCAGGGTTCTTCTTTATGAAGGACCCACAGTACAGTTGTAGACACAGACAAATACAATTCACTTCCTTGTGAGATAAATTCTGTGCCAATGATGAGAACAAATAGCTGGGGCACTGGGGTTCCATCTTCCTCCATAAGACCATTGCCTCCATCAAAGGAGGGTTGGAGCTTGAAGGGAGGCTTTCATTCTCCTCTCTTTCATGTTTGTATCTGTGAGAATGCATTGAAGACTATGGGATGTCTTAGGATGCTGAATTGGGGATAATTCTCAGATTTTCCTGGAAATGATATATAGGATGGAAGGCCTGAGCAAGAAATTGGATTAAGAAGCCATCTGCAGAAATCACAGCTCTAAAGTGTGGAACAATTGTGGGTATACAACTCTTTCTTGAATGATGGCTAAAGAAATGAAAGGAGATTGGCCAATCACCACAAACTTTTTAGAAAGAACCAGAGGTAAATAAATATATGAATAAACTTGCAATGGATTAATTATTCATTCATCCAATCATTCATTTAATCATATGTGTGTGTGTGTGTATGTGTGTGTGTGTGTGTGTGTATATATATATATATATATATATATATATATACATCAGGCACCTACTATAAGACAATTAGTTGTGGCACTAAAGGGTCATGATTTAGTAGTACATAAGAAAAGTAACTTCATTCCTGCTCTCATGCAACCTTTTAGTTGGAGGAAGAAGGCCATCTTAGTTTTGATTCCTTCAAAAACAGACCATAAGACAAGAATTGGATAAGTTGCTCCTCTGGGATGCAATTAGAAGCACAAGGAGGGAAAAGAAAGGAAGGAAAGTATGTATAATGTATCTTAAGTAAGTCATTGCTGTGGCCAGCTGAAGTTTACTCTCATCTTGTATCCTCTAAGGGTTTGGAATATGACTGATAATTTTTCCAATAGGGAATGAGAAAAATAGAGAATTTGTCCACTGATTCCTGTTTCTAATTGATTGAGCGTCATCTGGGTGGGTGAGAGGGAGAACTAGCTCTGCTCTATCCCTTTTATGAAAAGAGAGACCCAGAAGACCATGAGCATATATAGAAACTTCTGAAGGTGAATGCTCAAGTAGGTCAAGGGTCACAGGCAGAGTACCAAGTATTTGCTTACACTGGAGACACACAATGAATAAATTTACCAGAAAACTTAGTGGTGATGTGTGCTATGAAAACAAAAGAGGTTGGTGAGGTTCAGAGTGACTGGGAGGCAAGTATAGATGGGGTTATGAGTGGCAAAAGCAAACTGACCATTGGAAAACACATTCATCAGAGCTAAAAAAACAAGTGCAGAGTTTCTAAGGCAGGAACAAAGAGGAGAATAGAAAGCCATCATGGTAAGTAGGTTTGGGAGAGTGCTAGGAGGCAAGGGGAGATCATGAGGGCTTTGTCAGCCAGGTCAAGGTGATAGGCTATTATACCACGTGTTGGGCAGTCACTGAGGGATTTGAATTAGGGGTGTGGTATGATCTAATTAACATTTTTCAGAATCCATCTTGTTACTCTCATATTCTTTTCCCTTCTATTCCTGAAGGTTTAGACAGGGTTCAGCAAGGTTGACCTCCCCATTGAATGCTCAGCAGGATGACATAGTCCAACTAGAAGATGAAGAATGTCCATGAAGGGGGAGGGTGGCAGCAGTAGTTGGCACTGCCTGGCATAGGATGTTGGAACCAGAGTGGGAGGAGAAAAGGTTTCCACAGGAAGGTGTGGCTGCTGTGTCGTAGTGCTAGAACCCAGGTGTGGCGAGAAAGGCATTCCTGGGGCAGAAGATCAGAGTCCATCTCTGGGAAGGAGCACATCCATGGAGGGCAGGGTGAAAGCAAGGGCCTAACATGAGGTATCAGAGCCCAAGTATAATGATGAGGATGCCATATAGTGCGTTGGCATTGTGGCTCCATGCAGGGTCCAAAGGACATCTGCACACGATGGTGACCAATGTGGGAAAGTTTGAGCACAAGGATGGTGAAAAGGACGTATGTGTAGGCAGGAAGCCCAGGGCCAATGTTTGGAATCCTAGAAGGATGAGGAAAGAGCACAGCTCCGTACTGACGGTTGGCTCTCAAGGCAAGGAAGGAGGGCGTCCACTTGGAACAGGCAGAGAGGGATTAGGCCAGCAGTGTCAGAACACAAGAGTGTGAGGAAGGCATGGGTGTGGAGTAGTGGAGCCCAAGTGTGACGAAGGAGGGTGGTGGTCAGTGTGGACGTGTGTAATAGGAACAGGAGATTTGCCCATTCAAAGGCAGTGATTAAATAAGTAAATGCATGAATGACGATGGAATCAGGTTTACCACTATCAAAGGAGGGTGCTATAAATATGGAAAGGGAAAAAACTAGAATGAACCCTGTGGTATTGGATTAGAATTGGAAATGTAGATGTAGATTAATGGTTTGGCAGAGAGATGGGAAGTCCAAAGTGTCTCTGCATATGTGGACACTCATACCTGTTCTTCGGCTTTGCCTGTTTGTGAGAGGATCTGTAAGCTGCAGCATCTCACCAGAAAAAGGCACGTCCAATGCTTGGATCTCAAGTTCTAGATACTGTTCTCTACCAAAAGGAAACAAGGCACTTGGAGAAATGGCAGACTTCAGCTTTGGGACAAGGAATGTACAAACCAAGAAAATAAGCCAGGAACATTTTGTGCCAGAAAGTAAAAGGGTATAAAAAAAGATGGCTACATGTCAAAGGGACAGCCCGAAGGTACTTCAGCTGGCCAACTTGATATAATTTAAGCATCAAAATAAATGACAGTAACATTATAATCCATTCAATAAAATAGTAATACTCCATATACATCTAGATAAATGAAACTGAAATTTGGTTAAGGTGAAAGATGTTCATATCAATGCAAGGACTTCTCCACAAATATTTTTAATTTTGGAGAGAAAAGTAGAATAATTTCATAGTGGGGATACTGTGAGAAACCACCTTAATCTGGTAGTCAAAATTATCAGCACAGGCCGGGCACAATGGCACATACCTATAATCCCAGCAGCTCAGGAAGCTAAGGCAGGAGGATCACAGATTTCCAGCCAGGCTCAGCAATTTAGTGAGACTGTAAGCAACCTAGTGAGACCCTGTCTCAAAAAAAAAAAAAAAAAAAAAAAAAGAGAAAAAGAGAAAAAGAAAGAAAGCTGGATATGTGACTCAATGGTTATAACTCCTCTTACAAAAATAAATAAATAAAAAATTGACAACACAATAATGCTACAAATTGAAATCTGATTGGATACAATGAAAAGAAGACAATGTCACTCCTTTGATGCTTCCTACCAAAGATGCATGATTTAAATCTAATCACTAGGAAACCTCAGATAAAACAAAATTGAAGGGCATTCTGCAAAATTACTGGCTTCTCATCTTCAAAAATGTCAAGGTTATGAAATTCTAGTAGAGACTGAGAAATTGTCCCAGTTTGAAAGAGAGTAAAGAAACATGACAACTAAATGCAACTTTTGATTCTGAATTGGAACCTTTTGCTGTGAGGACTATTATTGAGATAACTGGCAAAACTTGAATGAGGTCAGGGAGCAGATGATAGAATCCAGTGATTGTATTGTGGATATGTGGGAGAATGTTTTTATTTTAGGAATACATACATTAAAGTACTTGGGAAATAATGAACGTTCAATTGGCAACTTCCCCTCAAAGGGTACAAAGAAACAAAGTTGTACCAGTGTCACAACATTTCTATACATTTGAGATTGCTTCCAAAAATGAAAGGCTCAAAAATTTTACATAATAATGCCAATCATTTGATTTCCTGGATCTTTCTATGTGCCTCATTCAGCAGGTTGCTTCCAGCTCCTGGAAGAAGGGAGAGAGAGAAGGTCCTAGAAATGTATTTGGAATTGTTTCTAGAGCCAATAAAATTAAGTGGGAAGAGCAGATTGTTAGACTGCCTGGCCTAGGTTTGAATTACAGTTGTATGATCTGAGACAAGACAGACACTCTGAGCTTGTTTCCTCATATGTAAAATGGGTTGGTTCTTAGGTGTAACAAATTTAATAAAGATTATAGAGCATCTGGTAAATTCTGGCATTTAGCAGGCTTTCAAAGAATTGCAGTTTCCATTTTCACCTTTAAAATAAGAATAAAAGCCATCAAAGGAGACTAACTGTTTAGAATGCCAGATTATATTCCTGACTTCACCTTAACCTTGTTGTGTGCACTTGACTAGTTCATTTCACTTCTCAAGGCCTCAGTTTCCTTCCAGGTGAAGTGAGAGGTGGAAGGATAGAGCAGTAAGGAGGCAGTTTTATGATTGTCATTGCTACTCTTAGTTCTAAAATTTAAAATGATGTTCTTTAACTTTCCCTTTTTTTAGATGAAAATACAGTAAGTGAAGATATAAAAGATTTTGCTGTATTTAAAGGATAATTCTCGGGGCTGGGGATGTGGCTCAAGCGGTAGAGCGCTCGCCTGGCATGCGTGCGGCCCGGGTTCGATCCTCAGCACCACATGCCAACAGGGAGGTTGTGTCCACCGAGAACTAAAAAATAAATATTAAAAATTCTCTCTCTCTCTCTCTCTCCTCTCTCACTCTTTAAAATAAATAAATAAAGGATAATTCTCAGTTTTAGCAGTTAAGGCATACAAAGTCCACCTCTTACTGGTTTGTACACCTGACTCATTTATACCTTCTTAAATTAGTGGGTAACTTGAGAGGTGGTGTTGTTAGGTTACTATTGAACACATTAATAATTTATGAGCCAAGGAATTAGCACACAATTTAAGTTTTCTCTGCATTTTTTTCTTATTCATAATTCTTTGCCTAATTGCTTTTTCCCTTAAAAATGGGGGAGCTAAGACCTTGGATATTTGCCTAATGGCTCAAACAGAACCATGACCCAGCTGCCAAGTCTTTCAGTCCTTTTATAGCCTAGGGACATTTGCCATTGAAAGAAAACTGATGAGTTTGATTTTCCTCAAAGAGATATTTTGTACTGACCTCTGGCCCCATTAAATGCCTTGGCTATCACCCATTCCCTGTAATAGGAGCAATAAATTTGTTTTAATTTAGGACATTTTCAAGTAGGGAATATTGACAAAAACAAAATAATGTTTTGACAACAACCAAAATGAAGTCATGAATAAATAACTACATTGAACTTAACTGATAAATTAGCAAAACTTATTCCCAAGAAAATGACTGGTCTGTTTCAAAGTTAGGCCAAAGGTATTCCCATTTTTAATAGAAATGTAGTCTTGCTCTTTAGGCCAGAGGAAAGGTGAGCTGCATAGAAAGACATTTAAAAGCATAAAAAGGCATTTATCCTTTATGACAGCCTGCTTAAAATAGATCTATTTGTTTTCAGCTAAATGCCAAAAGAATCAGCCAGACTACTCTAGTAGCCTTCTGCATGGCAAGGCATTTATTTTCATGGTATAAATACCTTTATCAGGTATTTCAGCAGGCTTGTTTTTCAGCTTTCTTTGTATTAGTTCCTTAGATTGATGTCAAAGAACTGAAATTCTGGTTAGATGTTATCTGTATGGATTTCCTTTTGAGTGAAAGAAATGGCTCCTAATTTCAAATATTCCTATTGAAGAAGCAGATAGGGGTGTACATGGCATTGATCCTCGTGCTAATCTTCTTTAGTTAGGTAGCATCATGATGACAGATGGCAAAAGGATCCAATAAACCACAAAAACATATTTGCAAAGTTGGGAGGCCTTGTATGGTGTTGCTTTTTGCTAAGTCCAAATGGCTAAATCTTTCAGGGTACAGGTAGCCTGAGGGCATTGTTAGCTGCATAAAAACTAATTGGACCAATTTAAATGGAAGAAAATTTTGCCTGAAGTCTTTAATCACACTAGTAACCTAATGGTTTTCGGTTTAGCATAGTCAGGTCTGTGTTTAGGAAGATGAATTCATGCATGCAGCTTATAAAACTCTAAACAAGATAAGAGCATTAAGGGGAATAATAAATATCTCAGAAACTTTTGTGTAGATATATACTATGTTTTAGCGATCACTGCAGGAAGGCAAGCAAGCAATTGTTGGTCAGAGGAAAGTATAATTTTTTAAAAAATCAAACAAAGGAAGACATGAGTAAGATGATTCTGGTTTTGTTATGATGATAAGAAATGAAACTTCTGGACGAACTTGATGCTCATCTTTATATACAAAGGATCCAAAACTGTAATTTGTCACTACTTTAGTGGGTTCCCCAAGTAACAAAACAATAATTTGACACATGTTGTTACTAAAAGTAGTGTGTTTCAGTATAGAGAATGGACTAAAACTGATGAAATTTTGTTCAAATTCTGGCTCTGCCATTTCTAACTGTGAGGGTTTATACAAGTCGCTCAAATTTTCTGACTCTTTCCATCCCCAGACAGTGGAAGTAAAAATTAATACATTCCCAGATACCTCGGGAGATTTGTAAAAATGTTATAAGCTAATCGAGGAAAAGTGTGAACAAGGTATGAAGCCTCCTTTTAAGTAAAGAAACCATTACCTTCAATTATGGTGGAACTTAAATGTCCTAGGTCTCTCTTTTATTTTTCTCTGTGTTTTGTTTTGTTTTGTTTTTGTACCAGGAATTGAACTCAGGAGCATTCAACTACTAAGCCACATCCCCAGCTCTATTTGGTATTTTATTTAGAGACAGGGTCTCACTGAGTTGCTTAGCATCTTGCTGTTGCTGAGGCTGGCTTTGAACTTGTGATTCAAGCCTCTGGGATTACAGGTGTGCACTGCCACTCTCAGCTATTCACTGATTTTAATTCCACTATTACTTTAAAGCCATGTACAATGTCTACATTTGCCATAATTCATCAAATCAAAGTTCCCAAGTCTGCAATAGCCACAACCTAAAGAACGATTTAAAAAAAAAAAAAAGTTTCTTTTGGACTATACACCCATTTGAAGTCTCCTTTGGAATGTAATACAGTCAAAAGCAATTATGGCACCAGTGAGTATTCTGAGAATTCATGAAACCCACAGCCAAAACCATGATCCATTGCTCCAATACAGAAAGCATTTGGCAGGCAACAGTTTGGAAGCCACAATACTATCTGCTTTGGATGTTTTAAATGGGGCCATTTGAATTCATTGTGACACTGGCTGGTCCCACTACTCTGGGGAGATGGCACCAGAGTTCACCAGTCTCTTCAGAGAATATTTTTCTTATTTCTTCTTGTGCCTTGCTTAATGGTATACCATACTAGATAAAGAGATATTATAGCATTCATTTTAGGGGACCCTCCCATTTCCCAAGCATCACAACATGAATATTCTGCAAAAATTTCTGTTAAAAAAAATGATTGGATAGCATCTCTGGGATTTCCCAGTACCAGCCTTACCCAGCCTGCCATTCATATCCTTAATGATAGGTTTATGAGAAAGAGCTTCCTCCACACTTTGCTCTGCTTCATCTTAGATGGCAGTATGGTTCTTTTTGTGAAATGGAGCACTAAAGGAGATGGTTCCTTCAGGCATATAGCACAGTTCAGTTACTATTTCAAATGAAATGTATCTGGACAAAAAGCTACAAACACCACCCCTTAGTAATAGCAGTGATGTGTAGCCAGGTATGCCATAGCACATATGTGAAAATCAGGCTTTCAGCCCTGGCCAGATGTCAAACACTTCAGATAAGGAAGATAAAAATCTCCTGCCAAAGTGGGAACTGTGTAATCTCACTCAACCTTTCCATGCCAAAGCCAGTTCTCAAAGTCTACAGCTCACAAATGCCTTCTAAAGAATCATAGAATATAAGAAATAGTGGGACCTGGGACATCACATCATGGGACTTTCAGATGGTTGCTTAGATGGCTCTACTGAACCTAAGGCCAACAGATGCTTCACTCTTGACATAAAACACTTCCAGGGGTGGGAAACAGCCTCTTTCTGGAAGAACTCAATATCTTTTTAGACATTCTTCACCTTAAGAAAAGTAGTGATTTATTTTAATTCTTTTCCATGTCCAAGGCTCAACCAAACCCTGTAGATAGTCACCTATATATGCTGACACAGACCTCAAGTCTTCTCTGGATATTCAGATGGTACAAACTCAGTCTAACCTCTTGTCATCTGGCACAGACCACCTCTCACTCACAAAGCAGTCAAGAGACTGTCTGGTGCCCTGATAAAATCCAGATGTGCCTTCTAGCCTACAGATTTGCCCTTTACCTTTATCTTCACCAAAAATAAATAAAGCAGATCCACATCATCTTCTCTTTTTTAGTGTTAGTTTCTAATAATCAGTACTTTTTCAAAGAGCACAGAAAACCTCTGTGTTAATCATTCTTCCTTGGAACTTTGCCTACAATGTGCATCCAATCACTGGCTTAGTTTGTAGCTCTATTTGCCTATGCTCTGTATTCTAGTACTCTTCTCATTCTTCATAGTTCTTTTGTAATCTTATGTATATACTTACTTATTTCTTAATGGATGTATTTTTCTACTTAATGCACTTTTCGTGAGTTTCATTATATCTGCATTAATTTTAGCCAACATGGTCTCATATTTTCATTAGCTTCGAA
Organism: Ictidomys tridecemlineatus; assembly: GCF_052094955.1. Classification (NCBI taxonomy): domain Eukaryota; kingdom Metazoa; phylum Chordata; class Mammalia; order Rodentia; family Sciuridae; genus Ictidomys; species Ictidomys tridecemlineatus. The sequence goes on from NC_135487.1 coordinate 58,929,311, forward strand.
CATCTTGGTTGCTATCTTTGCCCAAGGTCGGTGACTCCATTCACAGACAGTGTGAATATTTTTAAGCAGGCCAGTGTCTCTCATAAGCCATAGCCTAATGGAATGCTTACACAGAACTCCAGGTTACATGTGGATTTGGGTGTGAACTGACCTAGTTAGCACACAGTCTACTAGGACATCTATGTCCCTAAAACATGGAATCAGACAGGAAATATTTTTGAAAATTTTGTTTTCTGCTCTTCATTTTAGATAAATTGTTCCTTTCCTAGTACACTTTTATAATAGACAATGGTTGGTGATTATATTTATCTCTACATATACATTGCAGAATTAATCTAAATTGTTAAGCCTAAAGCACAAAACTTTCCAGTACTAAAATATGTCAATATAATGTAGTAGTATTCAAAAACCCAATGTAAAGACTTCTTTGCTTCTTATAAGAGATAATTTCATTCCACACATGCAAAATATGCACTCACCCATAAAGAATTATACGTCATTTGCCTACGTGCCTATCTGTGGTACATATCATCCTGTTAGAATAAAGAAGGCAATGTAGTTGACAAGCAATGTTGAAAACTGAAAAGTTGAGCATGTTCCTTACCTGCCATTAGTTCACATTTACTTTCTTAGAATCCCAGGGCAACTGCATTACTGGAACTGCCTTATTTTCACTCCCCACAGCTTTAGGAAACAGAGGTCCTGCCATCTCTCTTCAACTCTGGGCTCCTATGAAATTCTTGCTGAAGCCTGGATGGGTTGAGAATACCTAGTTCCATTGACCAGGGTCTGGTTTCTTCTATTTTGTTTGACCTGGGCATGCTCAGCTTCCAACTAGTTCCATTCACCAGGGTCTAGTTTCTTCTGTTTTGTTTGACCTGGGTGTGCTCAGCTTCCATCTGCCTGTCATCCTAGAACAGCATTCCCTGCCAGCCTATGTGGCATCTCTTGGGCAGGAAGATTAAGTCTTCTGGAGTGAATCACATTCAGTAGCTGAACAAACAATGCATCACAGAGATGGGCTTTTATTCATAGGAAAGCAGATAGCCATTTTGGTGATAAAATATTTATTCCTCTTTTATCTTCTTGTTGCCAAGACTACTGCATATAGCACATTTCTTAAGAGGAGCTTGAGTGTTAAAGAGGTTAGATATATTAATAGGGAAATTTTTATTTTGAAAACATATATTAACATTTTATTGCCCAGAACTCATATGGTTTCCTATTAAATGTTTATTGAGATCACACTGTGTCATACTTTAAGCCAATACTTTTTCTTATTTTTATTCATTACCTTCCTCTAAGAAATAACATTCTTTATAGCTTAAGAAAGTGAGGGCAAAGATGCAGTCATTTTTAAGCTCAGTGAATTAATCAGTGTGAACTGATATTAAGTTTCAAAAAAGTTTGACTTCTCTAAACGAACATTTTAGCATAACTTAATTTTATTTAATTGAACATACTTTTCTCTTAGCTATTTACTAAATACTGAGTAAACCTGATAGGGTCCAAAGATGTTAGCTAGGAGCTCTGATCTCCCTGAGTGGGTGTCACTAGCATACAAATGCAGATCTTTCTATACCTAGGCAGAGTCAGATTAGCACTGTGATAGGAGCTCAAAGTTCTGGAGATGCAAGGAAGAGAACAAGGTTGATCCTGGCTGTTTTCAACAGGCCTTCAAAGAATATGAATATGCTGAGTGTGAATTAGATCTTGAAGAATCGTACATGCAGGTAGTATTTGTTAAGTATTTACTAAATGTCAAAACTGTTCAGTGCTTTAAATGTACTGACTTTTAATTCACATGATTAACCTTACTAGCTAAATCATATCACAATTCCCACTTTAGAGTTGCATAACTGAGGCATAAAACAGTTAATAACTCTTCAAAGGCCATAGATTAATAAATGATGGGCTCAGGATGCAAATTCAAATTATAACAAGAATGATCATTCTTAATTATTACATGATGTTACTTCCTGACATGGATAAACAAAATGTCAACAAGCACATTTAAGCAGGGGGAGCATCTTAACCATAGTAATGGTGAAGAGAACATTAGGAATGTTTAGAAAATTTGAAGTTGATTAGCATGGCTTGAACTTGGTAGGGGTGGGTATTGAGGAATTATAGAATACAAGATACATGAAGAACACAAGGAGAAGTGGATGGCAGAGAGTTTGGAACATTGGCCTGAGGAACTGCAGTAATACTTTGTAGAGGGGAGGACTGATTGATTGGAGGGATGCACGACATTAGGAATCTATTAACTAATCAATTCCTTGGAAACTATTTGTTGTGCTTCCCTGTATGTCAAGCACTGTTCTCAGTGTTCAAAGTATAGAAGAAAATAAGAGAATTAGGCCCTACTTGTGTAGAAAAATATAAAGAATGGGTAAGTAAACAGATAAATGAGCAAGATAATTTATATAGCTATAAAAGGAAAAGAGGAAAATAATATAATGTGATATAGAGTAACCATGGGCAGAGGAGTGGCCACTTTGGAACAGTAGTCAGGGAAGGCTCACTGAGAAAGTGTCATTTGAATTGAGGCCTGAATGACAGAAGAGTCAGTGGTGTGTGAAGGCAGGTCAAGGGTTCAGCAGAATAGCATTGGGGTTCATTAAAAAAACGTTCCAGGCAGATTTAACAAATGCAAAGGCTCTGAGTTGGGAAAAAACTTGAAGGGCTCCAGGGACAGAGAGGATTCCAGAAAGAAGTGCTTAGTAAAAAAAAAAAAATAGGGAGAAGGGCACAAGTTGAGGTTGGAGAGGTTAGCAGGGTCAGGACCTTGTAGTGGGGGCAAAAAGCGTTTGCATTTTATTCCAAATGAAGTGGAAGCCAAGTTTTAAGTAGGTAATGGCTTAACCCATTTTGTATTTTGAAAAGATCACTCTGGAAAATATTATAAGTTATGAAAAAAAAAGTGAAAGCAAAGAGAACTATTAGGAGACAAATTGCAGAGTTCTAGACAAGAAAGAAATGATGTGGCCCAGAACTTCAAGGAAGAACAAGGTGAATAAATTAGATTGTTTTGGAGTCAGAGCTACAAGGACTTGAGTAAAAGATATGAGAAAAATGAAGGCACAAAGGATGAGTCCAAGAATTTTTGCTTAAGTGACTGCATGATGTGGTGCTAGTAACTGAAATGGAGAGAACTGGCTTGGATGTTGGGGATATGAGTTCTTCTATGGACATAATGAGGGCAGGTCTGGGGGCAAAAGGGGAAGCCACTTTGAAGATGGCAAAGGATGATGAGCTGCGAGAGAAACTACAGATATGAAATGAGCTGATTGATGTGAGTAGATATTAGGGTGAGGGTTTTTACTACTTTAGATTTTGAGCCTGATGAACTAGAAAGCAAGTGACTCTAATAATAAATTGATAAAAGAGTAGGAAGACTTAGAAAAGAGAAGGATCAATGTAGAGCAGGAGGAAATACATATTCAAATAATGAATAAATATATAGACTTTACAATTGAAAAGTCTTGGCTTTGACTCCTTGATGAGCCATTTACTAGATCCTTGTAACCATATACTTAATTATTTCAGTTTCCATTGTTTTCTTTTTTCCATTGTTTTCTTATCTGTAAATTGATATAGTGATAAGGATTAAATGAGATGATTCTATATAAATGCTTCACAAACAGGAATCTTGTAGAAAATATTATCACTATATCATAATTGTCATTATAATAATGATAATACTTCATGGAATGTATTTCATTTATGTTAATTATTATTGAGAGGATAATGTTCTTGCTCTTAGTTCCACTTAAGTAAATATTGTAAGCATATGAACCCAGATTTAGATCCAACATTCTTTTTTATTTTTATTGAATCAGTAAGACAAGCTGGAAATTATGCTTTCTTTTCCATTGTACAGCTAAATAAACTGGGGATCAGTAAGGGTGACAAGACCAAGGTTAGACTGCCAGGAATTGTAACCTATGTGGAAGACAAGACTCACACCTGGATATGAATTACACCAAATAATTCTGAACTCCTTCCCAACACTTATAAGATAAAAACACCGCTGTACCACTTGGTCATTTCTCTGGGATCTATGCTAAATGAATAAATTCTGTTTAGTGGAAAATATTTTAGCAAGTCAGCATAGCATGAAACTCTTTCTCTAATTTTCCAGTGCTGGACCAGGCTCCTCTCAAGGCCTGTCTTTGGAGGAGGTGAAAAGAAGTTTGCAGTACTCACCCATTGACAAGTATGGTAAGTGGACAGACCCTCTAGGCTCATGAGAAAACCACCCCTAGGACAATGGCATCTACTCCTTCATGACAAGTGAGAAAACATAGTATTTTGTAATATCCGGAAATGAAAGATATTTTAAAATCTTATAAAATTCTAACTCTGATCTTTAAGACTTTTATAATTCTGCAGTTTACCTTTAAGCTTAATAATAATACACATCTTTAAAATAAAATTAACCTCTGACCTCTCAAGGCATTTCAAACACTCCATCATCATGTTATCAGGTCTGTGGCCTCAAAGCCCCATGTCATCCATAGGCTATGTAGGAAGGAGAAGAAAAACCAAGGATGAGTTTTCATAATTACATTGTATCCCAGGAAAGCTCCTTCCACCAACCAGCTATTCCCTGGTGACTGGTAAATCTAGCCATTCCCTCAAAGAGCTGCAGAGAAGGCTGGGAGAGCCAATGGGCTCCATTTCACACAGGTCTACTGCAGAATGGATTAACACAGGTCTCAGAAATAATTAATAAAGTTCTCTGCAGGCTTCTGGAAGCCAGAGTACGCACAGTCTCCCTTATCATCAGCTGCCATATTAATGCATGAGGCCTGTGATGTCCTTTCTTCAACCTTAAAGCCTGAGAGGCTGTAGGAATTTTGGCACAATGGGTTCCTTTATTTATGGCAACTCACTTTGACTACATGAAGAACTGCATAAAATGTCAGCCAAAGAGATCAGATTAAGACAAGAGTTGTGTATGAGAAAGAATACATTGGGTGATGTGTGCCTGACAGAGATGGCAGATATGGGCTTTGGAATCTTCACCAACACACCTCAACAGCAGTGTCAGGACCTGAGGTATCAGAAAGCATTTAAGAAACAAAGGAGAAACTTTGTTTTAGATAGATGCAGACACACTACCTGGATAGATAAAGGAAGAGAATGTGCTTCTCACTCCCAATACATGTATAGAATGCAGCTGAGTGCTTTTCTTTAAAAAAAAATAATAAAGTGTTTATTTATTTATATATTTTTATTGAGATACTGTAGATTGAACTCAAGGATGCTATACCACTGAAATACATTCCCTACCTTTTATTTAAATTTTAAATTTTCATTTTGAGACTAGGTCTTGCTGAGTTGCCCAGGCGGGCTTAGAACTTGTAATTCTCCTGTCTCCTGAGTAGCTGGGATTTCAGCAACTGAGTGCTTTTTAATCATCCACTTCACAATATAATTGGCCAGTCCAGCAAAAGATCTTTTTGAGGGAAAAATGTGCTCCAAATGTCACTACATTGCATTTCTTAATAGCTATAATGTCATTTCCTCAAGCCTCACAGATGTGACTCCCCAACCACTAAATACAGGGCATTCTTTGTGTGCTTTGACCAGAAGTCTTTCCTTTTATGGTCGAGTTTCAAGATGAAGCACCTCTTTAACTTAGAGAACTTAGAGATCCGCTTCTTAAAGAGACAGAAGTATAACAATTCCCAAGCTGGAAAAGACAAAGGACTTAATAATGTGAAACTTGTTTTTTTTTTCTATTCATATATGTACCAGGGGTAAGAAAAAAAAAACCATTAGAATAGTTGATCAGGGTGAGGGTACAAAGAAGATATATTCAATATCTCTCACTAGAAATACTACATAATACAAGATAGAACCCTTTCGTTTTCCTTCATTTTCATTTCATATACGAAGTGTAGTACAACAACAACTTCATGAGATGTTTCTTCCTTTCTCTCCCCGGCCCTCTCTCAGAGCTAAGAGAATTAAGGTCAAATTAAATGGCACAACTATTTCATGTGGATATGTTTCAGTCTTTTCCTAAAGCCCTTGGTCTAGTTGCACCCCCTCTTAAGCCAAGTGACGTCTTAGGCCAATATGTTTGCCTTTACTCTCTGGCAATAGTGGCTTCGATAATAAATGCCAGCCTCCATGCCTACTAATTTTGTTACCAATCCTGAAGGAGCGCCTGCCCACACTGTTGGGATGTATGTTCACAATCATATTTTCATTGGATTCCTGTGGGGCAGGAGACACTGAAACATCACGGGCCAGTAAAACTACATGTGGCACATTGAAGGTTGATTACAGTAATAAAAGGATTACTAGCCTTATTAAAGCATCAATCCATGCATGGAATGAAGTCACATTTTCAGCCCAGATGAGAGGCAATATTTGTGCTCCGTGATATAGATTTGGTTTTAGCCCACCTAGAGTTAAAATTCAGTGATGTACATCAGCTTGCCCTCATCTCATCATGCCCCACCATGACCTTCCTCATATGTGACCAGACCTATCCCACAAGAGGTGAGTGAGAGAGTCAACGAAGCATCAGCAGCAGCCAAACTTCCTCTGAGGAGAGTTTATGTGCTGCCTAAGGGATTTTGACAGAGACCTCTCTTATGAAAATAAATATGCATATCCAACTGCATGTTGCTAGGTGGCTTCATAAAAATGTAGATGGCTGGGTTGCTACTGAAACCTCAGCCATCAAAGGGGACAAAAGCAATAGTGACTACTAATGAATGTGCCCATTTTCACAGAATCAGTGAATGGTTTCCTTACTTCAGAACAGAAAGACAGCAGCTTCCTGGCACACACCTCTCTGTTCTCTTAGATAGTGACATAAAGTTACGCCACTAAGCCAATTTCTTTGACAGACCCATGGATATTGCTTGAAGTCATCATTTGCCACTGGTATTTAGACCTAGGCATTGAGTACATTTGAAACTCAAGCTGTCAAGAAAAAAATTAAATGCATACATAAATAAAATAGAGCCACCCTGCTGCAGAGAAAGTGTCTTTTCTTTTTTTCTAACTGCTATTCCCACCTCCTTTTGGGGACCAATATTGGTCTGGCACCCAATGATGTCAGACTGATGATTGTCTAATGCACATTGACAATTAATAAGTCAGTGCTATCATTTCTCCCATTTACAGATGAAGACACTGAGGCTGGGAAAGAATAAGTTAACAAAAGTCACAGAGCCTACAGATTTGCCTGACATAAGAGCCTGTTCTCATAGCTTCAAGATATACCACCTTCCTGATCTGTCCCCTGTTATACTTCAAATCCCAAATGTCACCTAGACAGCATAGCTCCAGATAAGACATCTATCAGTCATGTTTATCTGCTGTTTTCATGTAAGTTTCAATATTGTTTTATAGCTGCTCAGCAGCATCTCTGGTCCAGACTCTATTCACCAGATCCAGGAAAGCTGCCTGACTGCTGTGTGTTGCATTGAGTCAGGCTAAAAAATGTGGAGAGTCCTGGAAGGGCAATAAGTAATAACTGAACTTCTTTTCTGATGCAGGCTATGTGTCGGATCCCATGAGCCCAATGCATTTTCATTCTTGCCGGAACAGTGGCAGCTTTGAGGACAGCAGCTGACAGCATTTGGCATATACCTAAGAGGAGTTTTCCCCCACACTGACAGCAATGAGTCCAATCATGGCAGGCTTGCTCCCAATTATACTACTTTACTCTCTAAGGTCTCCTTAAATTGGCCTGTTTATACTGGTCCTACTTCATCCCTCTTCATGAGTTGGTTTTTGGGTTTGTGGTTAAAGAAGGAGATGTAAAAGAACCAAGACAGTAAAAGAACCAAGACAGAATATATATCAAGGATTGTTTTTCACTTTGTAAGTAAAAAAAAAAAAAAACAGTTTACTTTATAACTTGGAAATGGGGCCTCAGTCTGTGGTGGGCACTTAATAATTATTATTTTTTCCTAGACAGAGTTATGTACACTTCTGTTTGAGAGACCTGAGCTTGATTTCTTAGAATATTGGTCATTTTCTTATCTCACTATGTTACTTCTGGTGTTGAGCTCCATGATTAAAGATTCTTTGGTGGTGTAGAAAATTGATTCAGATGTGTATTTTTATTACAACAATACTTCCACTGAGTATGTCTTCTTTCAGACATATTAGTAAAGAGCAATAATGACCTTCACATCAAAGAGCTTCCCAAAACAGAGTACTTAGTTGTTTACCCCCCTTTTCATGTCATACCAAGTGTTCTATGCTCTACGCAGGCAACCTGTTGCTGTCAGTACTAAGGTGCTCAAAATGCTATCTGCCCAGTTATGATATCAGCCAACTGATGCAAAGCTCCCATTTATAACAGAATCTGGCACAGACCTAAAGTGCCTGCTATCTTTAAGAAAGGTTCCAGCCAGAAAGACAGAAGTGCTTCCACCTGATGAAAGAGTTTTGCCACTGAAAGACAGACTTGGTTAAAAAGAAAAAGCAGGGAAATATGAAAATTTAGTGATAATTACTGACCTCAACAAGATAAATAAAATTAGAAAAGGAAGATTTGGCCTCCTCTAAGTCAAGGCTTCTTGACCTTGGCCTTAGTGACATTTTGGACAGGATAATTCTTTGTTGTTGGGGGCTGATCTGGGCACTGTAGGATGTTTAACAGCTTCCTGGCCAATACCACTTCCTGTGATAGATAATTTTATGTGTCAACTTGACTAGATTGTGGTATGCCCAAGATACCTGGTTAAACATAATTCTAAATATGTCCATGAAGATGTTCCCAGGAGAGAATAGCATTTGAACTGGTACACTGAATAAGGTGAACTTCCCTGCCTGATGTGAGTTGGCATCATCCAATCCACTGAAGACCTATATTGGGGAAGAAAGTAGGATTCCCTTACTGTCTGATTGACTTCTTGAATTGGAACATCAATATTTTCCTGCTCTTCTGCACTCCTGGTTCTCAGACCTTTAGATCCAGACTGGAATCTATGTCACTGACTTTTTAACTCTTAGATCTTTGAACTATACCAACAAACTGTGCAGGATTTCCTGCCTGCAGACAGAAGATCATGAGATTTATCAGCCACCATGATTATAGGAGCTAATACCATATAAGACATATACACACATTCGTGTACATACATACATATATATGTACATTCGAATATACACATATATACACATACATGTATACATATATAGAGTTGACCCTGTGTCCATGGGTTCCACAATGGAGAATTTGACCAACTATAGATAAAAAATACTTGAAAAAAATTACATCTGTGCTAAAGAGGTGCACACTCTTTATTATTATTTCTTAAAAGATAGAGCATAACAACTATTTGCATAGAATTTATATCAGATTAGATATTATCTAGAGATAACTTGAAGTATAGCAAAGAATATGCATAGGTTATAGATAAGTACTATGCCATTTTAGTGGGGGAGGTACCAGAGATTGAACTCAGGGGCATTTGACCACTGAGCTTCATCTCCAGCCCTTTTTTGTATTTTATTTAGAGACAGGGTCCTGCTGAGTTGCTTAGCACCTCACTTTTGCTGAGGCTGGCTTTGAACTCATGATTCTCCTGCCTCAGCCTCCTGAGTTTCTGGGATTATGGGCATGTGCCACCATACCTAGCACTATGCCACTATGTATGGGTATACACAGAAATTCTTGAACCTATCCCCCCTGGATACTAAGGGACAACTCTCCATCTTATCTATCTATCTATCTATCTATCTATCTATCTATCTATCTATCTATCTATCTACTATTGGCTGTGTTCCTTCAGAAAATCTGAACTAATATATTCCTCTGCAAATTATGACAATCAAATATGTCTTCATACATTTCTAAATGTGTCCTCAAGGATGAAATTTCTCCTGGTTGAGAACCTCTGTTCTAAAGCCAAAGAGGACATAGAGGTATATAGAGCCTGCCTCTGATCAGCTGCATTTAGGCATATCTTCATTCTTCTCCTCCTGAAGTCAATGGAATACAAAGGAATTGGGAAGTTGAAGTGCTGATTGCTCCTTGGATATCTATGTAAGCTCTTCTCTCCTTTCCTCCTGCCAATTAAAAATTTTGTGTGTAGAGAGCAATTTCTATCAAGAGAACAGCAACTCCACCTCTAAAATTCCTTTGAGCCTCTTCTTATGACCTTCAGCTTCAAAGTTGCCAGTCCCCACATGCTCTGATTAGCTTGTGGATAGCCCAGTGCGGGCCCAGAGATAGAAATTAAAACCTTCATACTTCCAACTAGATTTATCCCTTTTAAGCCTCCAGCCTTTTCATTTCCCTACCCAATTATTCCGGAGTCACAGGTACTGTATCCCACCAAGCAGGTTCCCATAGGGCTTTATAATAAGCAGAGCCAAGGAACCTGAGGTGACTGCTCAGGCCTAAACCCTCTGGCAAAGACACAGAAGGAGAAACGGAAGCTGGTTAAAGAACACCTGTCTCCATAACTCCCCTTCTGTTGCTTTGCTCTGGCTACTCTAGGGAATGAGCCAGTGCCTAGCCTAAGCCAGTTTGGGGCTTAATCCTTTAATGAGCTGAATTAAAAAAGGAATACCTTAGAAGCTGAGGTAGGGGTGGCAAAATGGAGATGGTTTAAACTAAAAGAATCACAGCTTATGCAATGCTGTGCCAAACATGTATGTAATCAGGACCATGGACAGTTCCAGGGTGAACCAGGAGTCCTCTAGCCAGTTCCCAGTGGAAGGGGTCCTATGCAGAGGGAGGACTGTTTGCTTCTGAAATGCTTCTTTTTTAGAAAGGGGGTTTTCTAGAACAGATTTGTCAAGCTCCCTTTCTTTGTTTCCTCTAATTAGTCACCTCCTCACTCCACACTGCATTTCCTTCTGCTGCTGCTTGCCTCTGGCTCTTGTCTTGTCAAGTATCTGCAAATAATGAGACTAATGTGTCTTGATTCCTGAGAAGGGGAACCTTTTCACAGATGCCAACCTGTAGCTCACTAAACCATTTTCATTACTACACCTTCGGTGGGGCTCAGGGATCATCTTAGGGCTTGTCTTGAGATGATGGGATTTTTTAGTTTTGGGTTTTGGGGGTTCTTTTTTTTTTTCCTCCCCAAGCCTTCTTACTGAAAATATGTTTTACTGATTGCTTTCTTTTTCTGCTGGTAAAAATGAACTTCTAAGATCATGTTGCTGCATGCTTAGCACATTAAATTTTTTCCCACGTACATGCAGCACTGCACTAACTCCGAAGATGTTCAATTAACTATAATTGTAAGCCAAATTACAGCAGCACCAGGAGAGAGTTATTCCAAGAGCATGATTATTTAGTTTAAATTATTTCTAAAGCTGACATTTCCTTAGGAAACAGAAAAAATTGGGTGCTTATGGTAGAATAAAAGGTTAATGCTAAACAATCCATCTAAAATGAAGGGTATGATTTCTCTCTTTCTTTAATCTTCTTTCTCCTTTCCTCTTTCCTCCCTCTCCTCTCTTCCTTCCTTGTCTCTTAAACCATAAGCATTGGTTATGGAACCATTTCAACCTTTCATTGTAGTTGTGTTACCTTTGACAAGTCATTTAACCTCTCTAAGCTACAATTTATTATCTGTAAGATAATGATAATACAATTTACCATGTAGAGCTGCTATGAAGATTTTAAATGATATTAAGTTTATAATGTAATAGCTGCAGCATAATAGCAGATAGTACTGTTTGTTGTTACTGTTATATCAACATGCATCTAAAGAGCTGTACTGTAAAAGGGGAGCATGAGAAAAGTGGAAATTTTCTTTCTTTTGTAAAAACAACTGTCAGTATCTCTAAAAACTCCATCTTCACAAGCAGCAAGCTGCCCAGCTTACATCTCTGAGGCAGACTGAGCCAAGATCTAGCAGACCTTAGGTAGCAATGTCTGATTTTATACCTGAAATAAAATCAGAAGGGAAATCAAATTCCTTCAGCTAAATGGAAGAACCAGAAATAATTCTCCCACATGAGAGGGATGCTTAGTAAAAAGTAGAAAACTCATTTATTGAGGGCCTGCTGCATGGTAGGGAGAGTTTTTGATTATTTAAAATGTATTATTTGACTTAATTTTCTACATAGTCTTGTAAAGGAGGAATTCTTTAAATTTGTTCGTTTAGTGGCAAATTCATGCCTGGAGATGCAGAATAACAAATCCAAGCCAGAAAAAAATAAAGCCAGATTTCAAAGCTAATTTTGTCTTGCACTACTGTTCGCGATTTGCTTACTACACAATATTGCCTCCACTGTGATGGAGGAAAAGTTAAAAACATAGCACATGTTCACAATTCAGAATTGTAAAAGCAAACATATCTGCAGTTCTATAGTCCTGAGGAAAATTTGGGAACTAGCATAGAATTTTCAGAAACCAATAAAACAAACCTTTCTTGATTGCTATGGTTCATTATTATAAAGTAAAGCCAAAAAAATAATTATTTTCTCTGTTATAATTATGAAAGAGAAGGGGCTTGGAATAATCTCAAGGCTCAAAAAGCATGCATTGTTATTTTCTAGGCAGAAGGAACCAGAAATGATTGACAGAAACAAGACTCTCACTGTGATAAGCAGAAACAAAAAAAGTTATGAGGGCAAAGCACAGCAATTAGGGAAGCCAAGGAGTTTCACATTCTTCTTTCCTCATTAGCACTCTGGGTGGGGAAAGCAAGGAGAGATGGTGTAGGCTTTACCAGAAGGATTTGAATACCTTATTTCTTCCTAGTTTTGTACTGCTTGCAGTTACTCAAGCATGCAGACTGAAGAGCTCCCCCTGATCATTTCCCTTCCATATTCCAAGAGACATATGGGCAAAGATGAGCCATTTGACATTTGCAATCCCTTCATCGGGTATCAGCTCAAAACTCAGCTGCAGCAATAACAGACTATGGTCCAAGACTGTCAGCTCAATTAGCATTGTATGCAAAACATGATGGAGAGGCAAAGTTCCTCTCTTTCTCCTTGGACACCCTACCTTTTATGAGGCTAAATAGAAATAAAAAGAGCAGGGGTTGCACATTTCTCCCTGGGCCAGAGATCCAAAGCAGCACAGCAGCCGACACAGTGGCAGGGTGCTAATTAAATTAGGCTTCTTGAATTAAAACACTGCCACGGGTGCCGGGCCCTGCTGATGAGGACAAGTCTCTAATGCTCTCCCAGCATAGCTTTATGTGTAATTAGTGGGATTAAAGGAATATTATCTCAAGTATCTGTCTTTTAAGCAATGGGCTCATATGTGGAAGAGAGGCATCCTCACCATCTTTAAAGGAGTTTTTAGGTTCACTAATGGCACCAACTCCCATCTTTTCTTTTATCTCAACTAATCAGGAAAGGGTAAGATTGAAATAAGACCACAAAAATGAGACTAAAATAATTTAATATTGAATTTTCCTTCAGTTTTTTTTTAACTCATAATAATCTACGATTTTCTAAACACCAGAGAGAAGAATATCAGGTTCTTCTTTAGGCATTTTTGGTTTTGTTTTTTACTTTCCTGAAACTCAAACTAGAACATGTAAAAAGAATCAGTGTCAATATCTAGGATACCTTGAGGTGATCATAATAAAAATGAAAGCAACCCTGAATGATATAGGTTTATCCTATATGAGGTATGAGATTGTATGAGACAGAATAGAACAGAGCAGTTCTTAAACTTCAGCCCCACAATAGCTGACAGGCTTATTAAAACACAATTGGTGAGCCTACCCCAGAGCTGTAGAATCAGAAGCTATGGAGTAAGGCATAAGAATGTGCATTTCCAACAAGTTCCCAAAGGTGCTGATACTGCTGGTCCTGAGACCACAGTTACAAAGTACTAGCAAGATGGAAAATCAAGGCCATCAACTTTAGAATTAGAATGGGATAAATGTCTGGCCCACCTCCCCTCATGCAATCACTGTGCCACTCTAGGAAAGTTACTTAGTCCCTCTGATGTTCAGATTGCCCATCTGCAAAATGGAGATTATGTTTCTTATCTCATAGAGAGGATTAACTGAAACAATGCAAGTGAATTACTTACCACAGTGCCAGGCACATGATGAATGTTCCATAAAGATTGGTCATGCTTGACATAACATGACAGAGAGAGAAATCAACCAAGTACCAAGGGTTAATCATTTGTTTTCTGGATATTAATGAAAGCATTATGGCTTGAGAAATGAGTTTGTAACCTAAGACTCTACAATAAAAAGAATTTGAGGATAACACAAAAGCACAATTTTCTCTGGATACCATTATAACCAAATTTGTAGTACATTTAAATTAAGCAACTAATTACTAATGTCTCCAAGTATCGAAAGAGAGTGGGATCCTTGTGTTTTGATGAAAGAAAATTTAAAGTCAGACATGAAAAGTCAAGCAAGAAAATTTTATTATAAGTGAAAGTAAAATAAAGCTTAAGCAAAAAGCATTCTCAAGAGAGCGAGCATGGGTCATTTCCAAGCAGAGAATGACAAAGGAAATAATGCTGCTTCCAAATTTAATGCTGTTTGATATTCACCAGGAGAACGTGATTCCACCCTCTCCAGTTTTTGCCAATCAGATGCTCAACTCCTTCTTCCTGTTGGGTAAGGAGTTTTTGGTCCTAGTTGGTCCTCTCCAGAACTGTCATGGTGGCTGTCCTGTTCAGGGGTGGGAGGGCTTCATCTACAAGTCAATCCTATGATGATGTGGGTACTGGACTCGATGACCAGACACACTTCATATTAGTATGTCTGCACTATTAATGAAATTTCCTTCTGAAATATACTGAGAAACCTAGGGCTATACATTCTAACTTTACAATGACTTCAGTAGACCCTTCCAGAAGTTAGACCCATGGATCTTTCTCTCTTGAAATATTTCTTAATTAATTTTCTTTGTTCCCGCCTGTCTCATCTTAGTGTTAGTATGCTTGTTGCTCTACAAGTTACTTGGTGGTTTATTAAAAGGAAATTCAAAGAAACCCTGTGACTCTGCTATGTTATTGATTTCACATTTCACTGCCTATTACTAACTACTACCCAACACAAGGAATATGTATGTATTAGATACCTCTTGGGTGCCACCTCAGATCTTTTTATTATTATCCTAAGCCTTTGACCACTGAAGCATCCACTATCACTGCAACCATCTTTAAGTGGTCACAACCTGACCAGTTTCCCATCACAGCCAAATCCCTATTGCTTTTCATTCTGTGCCCTAGAGCCTCACTGTTGCCCTGAGGATAGTGTCCCAAGTCTTCTAGACCTTTGAAATTTAATCTGGCAGGCAATGAATGCTTGCCAACCTGTAGAATAAACCTTTGCCCAAGGGGAGACCAAAACTGAGTAATAGATGTTTCTCACTCCTCCCCAGCACTGCATGGTCCTGAGGCACAGTTATCCTTAAAGCTTCAGAAGATAATTTGGTGAGACTGGTCATCAGTTGACCTCGATTGCAAACAGCACCACCTCAGTGTGACAGTTTAGGGACTGCTCTCTCCTTCTCCCTCTCTCACTGGACTTTCTCCATCCAGGCTCCCAAGGCACTGACTGGGTTACTTAGAGAAGTGGCAGTTTAAGTGCTTTTGTCTGAGGTTCTGCTTTCTTGGTGAGAACAAACTAGGAAAGATAACATGCAAATGAATGAAATTTGGGCCACTGATTCCCTTTAGTAAATGTGGTTTGTGGAATGAAGGAATAAGTAAGTCTATACTCCAAGGAGAGTAAAAATGAACTAACAAATGAATGAATTGGCATCTAGACTGAGATTATAATTTTAGCTTTGCTTCTTTCAAGCCCTCCTGAGTCTCCCATGTTCTGTTTTGAGTCTCACAGTGTAGCACGTTGTGCTCAGCACTAGGGTTTGGTCATGCCCTTTGCAAATATCCCTATCACCAGCAAAACCAGCATGTGTTACTGGAGATTTGCTGCCTTTGCTCTGTTTCCATAAACAGATTTTTTTCTCTGTCTTTATTATACCTCTCATCTACTAATCTGCTTACCACCTTTCCTACTTTATTAGAATAGTAGTACTAAGCCTTCACATCATAACTGTCTCCTTTTTCCTCTCTAGTTGCTGGTTCAGCTTTTCTCTGCAAAGTGAAAAAGATTTTTTATTTGCCCTTCAGGAAATTCTGTCATTTGCATAAAAATGAATGGCCTTCTGGCTGGCCAGAAGGGTGCTAACCCCCTCATCTCCTCAGTGAGTGGTTCACTCCAGTTAGGCATCACTGACCCCTTGGTGGGCTACAAATGGAACACTATTTCATTACTTTTTGCTTTAACTCTTTCATATTCATTGAACACGGAATTCACTCATTTTTTAATACCTCAGAAGCAAACATTCAGGTTTTGCTATAGTAGGGCCCCACCTCTCACTTCATGGCTCCTGAGTTACAGTGATTGTCTGTCCAGTGTTAAGCCATAGATCTTCACAAAGAGAATAAGGAAGCTGAATGAAAAACAATAATAAAGGACTGATGGATTGGAAAGTCAGGAAAGAGAAGGTAAATAAAGGGCTTAGAAGTAATGAAATAATGGCACAGAATTGTTCATCTATTGCTCTGCAGAGCCCAATATGTCTATACAGTTTTTTATTTGTTTTATTTTGGTTTTTTTGATATCTACATATTTCACTAAAAACCTTCTGTCTCTGGGAATTTAAAGTCAGTGCATTCTTTGGGCAAGTTCAGCTGGTCAAATCTATGCAGAGCAAGCACATTTTTTTAAAATTCCAGTAATTAAAATAATTGGCTAGCTAAGAAAAGACTGTCCCAGTTAATTGGTCTTCACTGAAGAAACATTAAGCTTTAGGGAAAATGCATGTTTAATAGAAGTAATAAGTTATTAATACAAATGGAAATTCTGCAAAATGTAAAATAGTGAGTAGTGGAAATTGTTCAAGTTGCTTGTAGAAACTAAATTAGTTTGTTACTTTTCTCACTCTATCCATTAAGCCATTAATTGATTTAAAATATTAATATGGCGTAAGAACCATGGAAAGGCACCTCCTTCTTTGCAATTTTTCTGTCAAATCCTGCCACTGTATGGAAAATGATTAATCATAAGCATACATTGCAATTTATCAAAGCTGCATTGCACCATTAATAGGAGTGTTTACAAATGTTTACAAGTGTTCTTAGCCCAGTTAAAACACAGATTCTTCTTTATCCTCTTGTAATTTTAAGTGATCTGCCTTAAAAGTCATGTTTCCTCTTATTTTTGTAAACTCCATGGAGTTCATTTTTCCTGCAGTGCTAATTTATGGTGTTTGTTTGCAAAACATGGTATTAATAACTATCAAAAATAACACTATACATTTAATAGTAGCTATTAGTTGTGTCTCCAAGGAGAAGATGACTAGTTTTGTACACACTTGTACAGTTTCCTGTCACCCTGCTGGGTCACTCAGGGATTTCATTACATACTACACAGCAGGTAAACAAATGTGTGTTATCACTGGTGAAGGCCTGGGCTCATCATGCCTCTGGAGAACTATAACAAACCATGCACTGTTGCAAAAACTCTTCTCATCACTCCTGTAAGGCCTAGTCAGAGACAGGTGCAAATTTTCCTTCATATCCCCTTTTCTATAGGTCTTACCCTACTTTCTTACTCTAATGTTTGAATTTTTTTTTTAAATTTGATAATGATAAATTCGCTGGGATTTGCAAAATTGTGTACAAAATGGTTTTGGTGTTCATCACCCAGTTTTCCCCAAATGGAACATCTGAGATGTTAGAATGCCCATCTTAGGATTTCACCACCAAAGTTTAAGAGAAGATTCCTTGGGAGGTGATTGAGCCATAATAACTCCATCCTCGCTGATTAGATTAATTCGCTTATAAGAGAGACCTCAGAGAGCAGCCTACTCCCTTCTACCTTTCTATCCTGTGAAGACACAGTGCACCATCTATAAGTAACAGACCTTCAGGAAACACCAGATTGCTGCACCATGACCATGGAGGGGAACTTTCTACCCAGAACTGTGAGAAACAAATTTCTGTTGTCACAATTTCTGTTGAATTGTGACAAGTGTGATATTTTGTTATAGCAGCACAATGATAGCTCACTCCCCATTTTAGGAAGGCTTGTTACTCAAACTATGTACAAAAAAATCTTTAAGCCGATATTATTTTACCAGGTACAATAGACGAATTATAATAAAGCAGAAAAAAAAAGAAAGAAAATGGAAAATATGTGTACTCAGAGGCAAGATACCTAAATCGTTTGTTCTCTGAAGTTTAATACACCCCAGTTGTTTCCTTGACCCATCTGTGAACCTTTCCTTGAAGAAGAAATAAGGAAAGAAATGCCACTAGCAAGAGCATTACAATTTTGAATGCCACTAAAAAGAGTATTACAATGTTAAATGCCAATAAGGAGAGTATTGCAATTTTAAAATCTCTTCACAAACGTTTTAAGACAATTGAGTTAAACTATCATTTCAGACTCTTCAGTTGTGAAAGACTTTAGTCTCAATTCCCAGTATTTTCACTCTCAATCCAAGTCCTCTCCTTAGAAACTTGAACTTATAAATATGTTTGTACCTACAAATACTTGAAATAATAGAAAAGTACATTTAAATAAGTATATCTATTTAAGTAAATATATACATATATTTAATTTTCAATTTAATGATGTAATTATTTTAAAGATGTTATCAAAAGTTTGCCTTTTTTAACATAGCGACTTGACACTTGAAAGGGCCTCAAAGCTTGAAAATGTTTATTTCTGAATTTGCAGGAAGTACACTCTTCACAAGAAGAGCTAAAACCAGCAGTGACCTGGGTAAGCACAAGGGAAAACCAAGGTTGCCCTGAGAGGACAGAATATTAGTATTGAGAATGAAGGTCTGGGGTTGTAGCTCATTGGCAGAGCTCTTGTCCCACATTTGTGAGGCACTGGGTTCGACCCTCATCACCACATAAAACAAATAAATAAAGGTATTGTGTTCATCTACAACTAAAAAAAGTATTTAAAAAAAAAGAAGAAGATTGAATATCAGGACCGAGCCCTCAATGAGAGGAAGCTTTATCAACAATTGGCACATAAAATGGACTTAAAAAGATCATTCACAAATTAAGATGAACTCAGTACAGCATACAAATGGCAAACCAACCACACTGAATGAAAATAATAAATAAAAATAATGAATAATAACAAGCCACAGAACCAGATCATCAAGGTTTCCAGATAATAGAAGACTCAGCTCTATGAAAGAAAATAACTATTGTATTAGATAATTATAATATTTAAAGAAAAAATTGAAATGAAATGTCATGAAGTCAGAAAAATTAGCAAGTAGCAAATGACCATCAAAACTAAACAGGTATATATTTGGATTGAAGACTGGATAAAACTTTGAGAAATAAAAAAAAATTCTTAAAAAGCTTGGCAGTTGCATTAACAGAAAATTTAACGTACAGATACATTTTAAAAATAATTGGCAGATACCCCTGAATAAATTACACAGAAGGCTACGGTTTAATAACAAAGGGTAGAAAATCTCAGTGTTTTTGTGCCTCACCTTCAAATAGAAATTAAAATACCTACCTTTTGTTTTCCATTAGATTCTGTTGCATGGGAACAATGCAAGAAATGTGTGATCATAACCCTTAAGTGGAGACCACTATTAGGTACCAAAAGGTAAAATCAGTGAGACCACCGTGATCCCTTCCTAATCCTCTCCCTCAAGCTACTCTTTTCTAATTTATTTCTCTCTTCAGGACCATTCTTGTCTATTAGACCCTGACTTCCCCTCAAGGCACATACTTGGAAAAGAAGTTGAAAAGGCATTGTGATTAGGTCCCACCCAACACCTTGGGATCAACTACAGCAGGTGTTTTTCAGGTGCAGGCTGGACAAGTGTGAAACTTGTGTATCACGGTTAGAGGTGTTCACTTAAGAGGAGACCCCTTGACTTAGGTAGCCCAGGGTTCACAAGCATTGTGCATTAAGCTAGAGGGGCCGCATAGGTGAGTGGTGGTGATTTCCATGAACATGAACTCTCCTGGAGAAGCAGCACTTACCACACCATGGCGGTCCAGAAGCTAAGTCAACCACAAATCTACCGAGACTCAGCCTCACAAATGTCAGTTTGTAAATGGTGACTAGAATTTGAAAATAATAGAATCTAATTATTACACAGAAGAAGAAGTGGAAGAAGCATTCCACTCCAGAACAGGCCCCAGTCGTAAATGGAAGTTTATTTAGTCTCATCTTGCAGGCCTATAGTGTATAATGAAAATACCTCCAGTTGGGTGACAGAATAATGACCCAGCATTATCTTAGCAGTTGTGACAGCACCATGCTATGGAAGTTTTGTCTCAGTGCTGTGGAGGGCATAAAAATGTCATAGCCAATGCAGTACACTCTAAAGTCAAGGTTCTCTGTCACAGCAGCCAGGGAGACTTTAAAAACTGTTGGTGTCCAGCCTCCCCCAAAGAGCTAATTGTCTGGGGTGCAGTTTGAGCATTAGGATTTTTAAAGCTTTCCTGGGGACTTAGGCATACAGCCCAGGCTGAGAACCACTAAGAGCAGTGGCTCTCAAACTGAAGTGTGCCTTGGCATTGCCCCGTGGGTTTTTTAAAAACAGCTTGGACTCTAGATTCTCTAAATCTGGTCCATGTTGCAGCATCAGCAGTACCACACAGGAATTTTTTTTAAAATTCACATTTTCAATGTGGTACATATGCACAATGGAATATTATTCATTCAAAAAGAAGAATGAGGGGCTGAGGTTGTGGCTCAGCAGTAGAGCGCTCGCCTAGCATGTGCAAAGCCTGGGTTTGATCCTCAGCACCACATAAAAATGAATAAATAAAATAAAGGTATTGTGTCCAAATACAACAATAAATAAATAAATAAATAAATAAATAAATAAAAGAAATTATGGCATTTGCTAGTAAATGGATGTAACTGAAGACTACCATGCTAAGTGAAATAACCAATCTCCAAAAACCAAAGGTCAAATGTTCTCTCTGATTTGTGGATACTAACTTACAATGGGAGTGATGGGAGGAGCAGAGGTTCACTGGATTGGACAGAGGGAGGTGGGAGTAAGGGATGGAAATGAGAAAGATAATAGAATAAATTGGACAACACTTTCCTATGTTCATATATAAATACATGGCCATTGTAACGCCACATCATGTACAACCACAAAAATGGGAAGTTATACTCCATGTATGTATGATATGTCAAAATACATTCTATTGTCACATATAAATAAAATGAACAAATAATTCTTTTTAAGATCTCACATTTTCGGGTGTCTTGCATGCCTAATGATTCAGAAAGTCTCAGGGCTTATTCTATCTTAATATAGCCCTTAGTCTTATACAAACTAAACTCTGAGAACTTTTGCTCCAGATGGAGCCATTTCATCTGTGTCTGGAATATGTTACTCCACCTCTCTGTGCTTCAGTTTCATCATCTGTAAGATGGGACCACTAGAGATCACAGATTCCATCTGTGCCTCTTAATGGATGTGATGTAGATAGCAAAGTCTCAGAGGGTCCAAGGAGGGGTTACACATTGGCTAGGGACAAAAATAGGGGATTGGAATTCCATTCTCTAGAGCTAATTTGACTTCACAATGCCCTAACAGTACCTTCCTCATAGCATTGTGAAACTTCGTGAGTAAAAAAGTAAAAGAGAAGGCAAAATAGAATAAAAGAGTAAAATGGTAAGCATATAAAAATCAATTTAAATTGGCTTATGAAATCACACTTGTACATTTACAGTCTTTCAGACTCTATAGCTATTCAGACTTGAGAACAGTGGTGTGGAACCTGAGGTGCACACAGCAGTCACCTGGAGGAGATAATTTTTTAAAGTTCCGATGCCCAACTCTGACCTCTAGAGATTAAAATAAATAAAATAAAATCTCAAGGGAAGTCTAACAAGTAGCTGAAGTTGATCCCGCGATTTAGATTTGAGTTTAAGGTAATTTGTATAGGTTTGTGGTTTGTGGAATTCTACTGGAGACTTCTGTGTGTTCTTCCATGAGGAGAGGTTCTATTCCTTCTTAGAGAGTCTCTGTTCTTTAGTCAGTGCAAGGGTGTGTGCGCAAACACACACATATGTGTGTACATATATGTAAAATAATAGTATATGTAATTTTTTCTGTCTCTATGAACTTTGGCAGTCTCAGTGGAGATTACAAAGGGTAGTGACACATCTCAGTTACTTCTATAATCCGAGCAACCAAAATGCTTCAACTTATACTGCATTTGAAAATTTCTATTTCAGTGTTTGCAAGGCAAGAGCCAAATTAGCTGTTTTGTGGGGCGGGGAACACTGAGATTTAGAGTGAATTTGATTAGAAATTAAGATTCTGTATCTGTAAAAAGAAATTTTTGACTAATGAAAAAGGGCATGGTGAAGTCAAATCAGCTCTAGAGAATGGAATTCAATCCTATTTTTGTTCCCAGCCAATGTGTAACCCCTCCTCAGACTCTCTGAGACTTTGCTATCTACATCGTGTCCATTAAGAGGAACAGATGGAATCTGTGATCTCTAGTGGTCCTACCAACTCTCATAGTTTGTAAAAATAATTATTTTATCTTCAGACATTCCTTGAATCTATTAACATCAATCAAATTTGGGCTTAAAAATTTTCAGAGACATGTAACAAAATACTATCCAATGTGCATTTAAATCTTGCACTAATTCATTTACTATGTATTTACTGAGCACCTGCCATGTGCCAGACACTGTTCTTGGCACTGCGGATTGCACAGGATCTGAAAAGATCACATCTCTTCTCTCATAGAGCTAAGTTCTCCTGAAGAACGAGTCGGCCTATGTGACATGGAATGTGTCAGAACTCTACAGTTCTTTTTTCTTCTTTACAATGTCTTACATTTATGTTCTAACAGATGTAACAGAGAAGATGGGGGAGGAAGGGAAGAAAGGATTGAAAACCTAAGATGAAGCTCTTTAATCACAGTCTGAATAAGACAGAAAGATTCTGAAAAATCGTTTACTACACCATGTGATTATATTCAATTATTTCCTTGTGGTAGCTTTTCCCAAATTTTTAAATTTAAGGCATGGTTTTGAAATACTAAAATGCCCATGGCCTATTGAGAAGTGAAGATTAATCTACACAGTTACAGAACAATGGACTTGGTAAGTTTTTATCAGAAGTTCATAAGCTACAGCCCTCAAGCCATATCTGATACACCTTTGCCTTTTTTAAAAATAAAGATTTATGGGAACAGAGCCACACCCACATGTTTAAATATTGTCTGTGGCTGCTTTAGCTTTAAAATGGCAGGGTTGGATAGTTGCAGGCATATATTCCATATTTGCAACCTGTTTCTTTAGAGAAAATTCGTTGACCCCATGCTCTCTAGCACTAGATGCACTTTGAGTATAACTGTCAACTGCCCTGATAATGTGCTGGAAGACACCTGTGAACTTTTCATGAAGCAAATCAGCATGGAAGCCACTGAGTAGGAAAGTCTGGTATCTGGGAACTCACAGTGGTACTCCTGCTTGTTTGAGATCGCCCAGTCCCTGTGATATTCTGAGTAGCTCTGCCAAGTTCCATACTGCATTGGACTTGGAGTGACCAGCTGGAGCCCCATAGACACACAGCCTCTCAGAGAGGGGTGTGGCTTGCAAAGATGCCAATCAACCTGTTGACTGTGAGACACCATGAAGCAAGACTCCACCTGCTGAAACTTTAACCTTGTCTTGGATGTAATCTCCCTTAAATATAGGACTAAAGTCATTTTTTAGTCATTTGTTGCCAGCTCCTACCAGGACGGGAGCACCTGACAGGTTCTATTTAAAATTTAAAATCTATTTTCTGGCTCTGTCTCTTAATTCTTCTCTAATTATTTAAAACTTTATTTTTCTCGGGCGACTCATCACCTCCTAAGCAGGAAACTGCCCTGGCGGAGTGCTGGCAGCCCCGTGAAAATAGTGTTTGTGGACAGACACACTGAACAGACACACTTCCTTCCCTAGGAACAGTTCAATAATATATAGAGACTCTGCTTCCTTGTAGCAACACCAAGCTGCATGACCCATTCATTAATGTGCTGACAGACATATACTATCACTATAGTGGTATGTAGACAAAAAGAAAATGGCACATTAATCAAAATTTTGGCAACTGACTTGTGATGACTGTCATGCCAAGTAGCTTGAAAAACACAGCAGTGGACTTTCACCTTTTCCTTTATACCAGTACTCTTCAAATATTTTTGTGCATATACCTCCAGAGAGTTTGAAAATCTGTCAGTACTCTCTCACACATTTTTTTTCATTGACATCTAAACTATTTGTAAGTTTAAATAGTATTCACAGATATAATTTCTAGGCTATGATAAAATAGGACATTTTAAGATAAAATGGTCACATCTCTTTTCTACATGAGTCCGATCTAATAAAAATGCCATAGCAATTTGATATCACCTTCATCTCTGCAGTGGGTGCTCTGGAGTGCCACCCTGATGCCCCCTTCATATAGATACATTCATCCTCCAGTTCTTTGGAGTGAGGTGTAGTATCTGAATTTCTCCACAGGAACTGCTTTTGACTAAAGAGACCACCTAGCCCCAGTTGTACTTCCCACCTAAAGAAGCAAAAAACAGGGACCAATTGGTCTATCATGGAAACTGAGGTCTGCTCCCTCACCTCCATTTGGCAATCATAGCCCTGGAGTTCCCCAGGGATGGGCAGCAGCCTCACTGGTGACTACCTCACAGCTCATCCTTGCTCTCAGACCAGTTCTGCTTCCTTACTTTCCCACAGAATTGTTCTTAGGGACATCCCAATAAACCTGCATAAGAACTTCTGTTCCAGAGTCATTTCCTGGCGAACCTGGCCTCAGACATCCATTTGCAAACAAACATGACCAAGTTCTGCCTTAGCATTAGAAAATCTTTTTTAATGTTATGTAAATATTTACTTAGGGCTATGTAGTACATGTCAGCAACAACATATATTTAAATTTTACTTGGAAATAACAATACATATTTATGAGGTACAGTGTGCTATTTCAGTACATGTATAGAATGTATAATGACCAAATCAGGGTAATTATCACATCAATGGCCTCAAATATTTATCATTTGTTGGGAACATTTGGAATCCTTTCTTCTAGCTCTTTCTTCTAGCTATTTTGAAATACACTATAAAAATACACTCTAATCACCTTGCTGTGCTGTAGAACACTAGAACTTACTTATCACGTTTAACTTTGTTTCATATTTGACAATCAGTCTCTCTCTAGTTCCTCTCCCTTTCTCAAAGTATCATTCTAAAAACCTTGGAGGTTCATAATTATTTTTATAACAAAATTATTTTATAATATTTAGACATTATTTGCCTTTTGCATTTTGATTATCTAATGAGTATACAAGAGTGTTTTCCAGGGGCTACAGAACATGTAATAGCACAGAAGATTGAGTGGAAAAGCAAAGGCATGAATCCAGATGTATTTTATTAAGCCAGACATTAAAGGGACTTGCAAAATGTTTCAAGATTCCACTCTTCTAATTTCCAAAAGAAAGAAAATTAGGACGTCAAAGACATATCTGCATCCCATATTATTGCAGTACTCTTCACAATAGTCAAGAAAGGGAATCAAATTAGGTATCCATCAAGAAAAAGAAAATGTGGTATATAGGCAAGATGGAATATTATTGCACCCTAAAAAGAATGAAATTCTGTTATTTACAGCATCGTGGTTGAGCCTGAAGGACATTATGCTAAGTGAAATAAGCCAGGCACAGGAAGACAAATACCACACGTTGCACTCTTCTTTTTTAAACTTACATTTCATACCACTTTTCCCACAGAATTTTATGCTACTGCAGTATATTTTTATAGTTTTAAGTCTTTTATTAATCTCCCTGTCATACTTCCCTGCCACTAAATTATTATATAAATTAAAATTTAATTTTTAAAAAGCCCTGTGACCATAAGGCTTTATATGTTAAATTTTTCTGACTGAGCTATCGTTGCAATTATTAGCAATATACATTTAACCAGGGCAACATACATTATAAATTTTGGGAAATATTACACATAAAAAATAAAAGGAGAACTGTATTTCTGAAGACAGTGATTTCTATTTTTAATTAGTTTGTAGATCTGTGAACAAAAATTATTTACTGCTAGAATGGGTGAATATTTGAGTTTTATTTTTATAGACATAAAAACATAGGATTTATGCATGTCACATAAATAAGTGGATGGGAATGGAAGTAGTTTGTTACATTGTGCAGCAGTGCTCTTCTTTGAACTCCTTCTGAGTAATTTACCAAAACTCATAAACAAATAAAATATGAAGAAAAAAATTAAATGGTTAATCAGCTGACGATTCAGTCAGATCTTCATTTAGTTTTGTCGAAAACAAAGAATTGGAAATCACTTGACTCACAGAAGGATTTGCTAACCACTTATTAAAATCTTTCCTTTTCTCAACCCCTACATCATATTTCAAGTTGTTCCTTTGTCTCAGTTGTGTCATTTAGGGGCCACTGAGCCACAGTACAGTTGGTAAGCAAACGAAGAGTTTTCCTCTGCAGTGCAGAGAGAGTGCGAGATTGGCAACATGGAAGACTTCCACCACAGGCTGGTTCTGAAGTCGGTTTTTAAGAAAACTACTTTGGAAGTACATTTGCCAATGAATCCCATGAAAAGTTTTGACTTCCTTTGGGGCCCACTAACACTAGTTTGAAGTCTATCACATTAACACCAAGCCCCTGAACAACTGTGAGGTTTCTCCTCTAATTTAGGAGTTTTTAATATATAGCCTTTAATTATAAGTAGGTGCTTAATAAAGACAAGAAATATTTGCAGAGGAGGCAGACTTTGGCATCAGTTTATTTGTCTCAGGAATCTTCTGTGTACCTTATTTTCCTTAATAAAAATGGAGGAAGATAGCAATATTCCAAAATATTGGGAGGGCTGTACAGATTACTAAATAGTCTAAAATGTCTAGAAGGAATGACAAAAGGTATGTGAGGTCTCAAATGTCCACCAGCTTATCTCATAGAGTGAGTTTCCAGTTATTTTGAAAAGCATAGATTTTCTGTCACTGGGCATATTAGAAGGAAGGAAAAAAACCCTGAACAAAATATAAAAAATATAGGTGAGTTTGAGAGTGACTTTTAAAGAATTCCAGCCATATTTATTCCTTGTTCTCTTGTATTTCTTCTGCTAGCCAAGGTGACAGAGAATTTTTTTTTCTTTTTTTTTTTTTTAAATGACACAATCGAGTGGTACAGAAGCCTGGGAGGAAATATTACCCAAGGTCGGAAGCGGCCTCTTCTGGGCTGTCCTTGAGTCTGTTGGGATATTTCACTCACTAGATGAATGTTCCTTACAGTTTTTTTTGTTCAAACAATAATTTTCCAAAGGCAAATAATTGTGGCAAAATTATTGATTTTAGAAAGGTTAAGGAACTCAATTATTCTTCAGATTTACAGCATAAGAGTTTATAAAGCCATAGAAAAGGCTGAATTCAGGAAATTCAAGTAGAAATCCTAATTCTTCCTACATTTCCATTGGTTATCTATTTTTCTCTTGAATTGTTTAAATCTACTTTGTTCTTTGATTAACACTAGCTAGAAATAGAACTAATTCCTTAGTATTAGATGATATATATTAGATTTTTTTGTCCCTTCTACAAGTAAACAAAATATGTAGAGATTCACATTGAGTGCCTTAGTGTCTAGAATAACTCTTCCCAGAAGCAATGTATATGATTTTTTTTAATTAGAGTTTAGATTCAGATGACCTGATATTGACTGTGATTTTAGACAAGTCATTTAATTATATTGAGCCTTTGTTTACTTATCAATAAAATAGTGGAAATAATTTCCTATCTAACATTATCCCACATATGTGAAAAACATATAAATGTAGACAGTCAGTATAAACACATACTCTCAAAAATATAGACCAATAAAATTAATTCTCTTTTATCTGCTCTTATAACTCAACTTTTGTAAGGAAGGAAAGAATACAAAAGATTTTAAAAGTTAAGTCTTATTTACAAAGAACAATTCACATATACTACCTGTAAATATATTATTTATTTATGCTTTAAATAATGAATAAACTAGGAAAAATATGAGTTTGGTTGAACATACACATAATTTTATCAATGTAGTATCTGCAGAGAAATAATTCACTTAATCAAAACATCACAACCCTTAATTTCACAGTTAAACCCACATGCAGATTGTAGAATTATGTTACAGAATATTTTGATAGAATGTGTTGAATATAAAAATAATCCGTTGCAATTTCCATTTAGCACATTGTGAAAAACTCATTTTTCAATGTTATCAACAAGTTTATAATCTTTCTTATAAGGTGCTTTGTATTCAAAGTGCTCTGTAATGTTGAGGATGAAATCATAGCGCTCCAGAGAAATGTAGCTTAGTAATGAATGAAACTAAATGTAAAGTAGATGAAATCCACTCATAGAACACCAGGCAAATGAAGGAGCCCTATGATGTGCAGGGAGAGGTAAATACTCATCTTCAATAGGGGGTGGGTAGACGAATCCGTGTATACTCTAATATG
The DNA here is from genome assembly GCF_052094955.1 of Ictidomys tridecemlineatus. Classification (NCBI taxonomy): domain Eukaryota; kingdom Metazoa; phylum Chordata; class Mammalia; order Rodentia; family Sciuridae; genus Ictidomys; species Ictidomys tridecemlineatus. The sequence goes on from NC_135487.1 coordinate 58,957,819, forward strand.
ATCATAATAAGACCAAACTTTAGGTTGAATTCATCACTTTTATAGTTATTACCGATTCTTAGAGAAAGACAGAAAAAGATACAGAGATTAAGAAAAAGAGAGACAGGGAGACAAAGCAGAAAGTTCACAATGCTCCTGCAATCCATTTTCTGAGTTTAATCCTCAGTACAACCAATAGCCCATGATGGCGGTTTCAGACTTTGTTATCCATCAGAATTACAAGAGGATTTTTTAAAACTCCACCCACAATTCTAACTTAGTAGGTATGAGAAAAAGCCAGGAACAAATTCCAGGTGATGTCAACACTGTTCATGACTAAAGAACAAATCCATTATCTAATCCATTTGGTTCAGCATATTTTTGATTTTTGAATGACTTTAATGCCATTATTTAAAGTGAAAAATACCTGTAACAATATCATGCCTAGTCCCTAGGGGCATAGAGTAGAAGGCAACCAATGGATTATGATGGTTTTGAGCAGCAATTCTTAACTTTGGTTCCATGTACAGTCAAGGGGAAAGATTTTTTTTGTTAGTTCTTTTCTCTTTTGAGGGGGTAGGGGGGATAATGGGGATTGAACTCAGGGGCACTCAACAACTGAGCCACATCCCCAGCCCTATTTTGTATTTTATTTAGAAACAAGGTCTCACTGAGTTGCTTAGGGGCTTGCTTTTGCTGAGGCTGGCTTTGAACTTGAGATCCTCCACTCAGCCTCTCCAGTAGCATGCTGTGCCCAACTTCATTTTTTTTTTTTTAATACTGATATGTAGGTCCATTTAAAATGAACTAAATCTGATGCTCTGGTGGGGCCAGGGGTACAGACATTTATGAAAAGTGCCCCACGAAAGACTAATATGTCTTCCAGTTGGAGAATCACTGCTTTGGGACATTCTCTTTCACCTCTTCTCCTGGAGAAAAGGTGGCCCAACATGTGTGCTATGTAGATGTCTTGGAGGAAATTGAAACCCCTGGGGGAGTGCTGATGCTCAAGTAGAAAATAATACCAGGTGGTGGTAATTTAGAAAGCAATAGTGAACTGTTGATCTATTATATAAACTACCCAGAAGAGCTGGCAGGTTTGAAATAACAGAACTTGGGAAGATGAGCAGCACACTAATTTTATTCAAGTTTCTTTTTCACTGAGACATCAAGTCTAGAATGTCAGCATATGTGCTGATGGACCACATCTACCTGCTATAATTATTATATTCATTCCACTTATCTAAATTATTTAGAACTTTGATTTAAACTTGAGCAGACCCATAAACGAGGCCACCAGGGATAAAATGCTGCAAGCTACCATTTTACTAGTCTACCCAAGAAAGCAGAGTACAGAAACACATGCAAAAACAAAGGGCATTTTGAAATAAGATTTGCACTTTACTCGACTGGCATAAATAGAAAGAATGAATATTTCCGAGTGTAAATGAATAGACATGCATGGAATCCTTTTCAGGAAGGACTCAGAGGCTTGGAGCGATCTTTAGTCTGGAGTGTGCATAGAAGGTCCTTTAGAGCTCATTTTCACAGCCTGTGTCATTAAAGTACCAAGCCATAGATTTTAAATAAAACCCCTGTGTATAAAACTAGGACTAATATTTGAATGTAAAATTAAAAAAAAAAAAGAATTTAAACAAACCGCAGGCATCAGGTATGGGCCTCCCAATGATCTGTGGTAAAAGTCAAACATTTGAAACCATCAATCTGATTTGAATATAGACACACATTATCTGTACAGAATTTATAATAACTTCTCAGCTTTCTATTTGGAACCACTACCTCTATGGAGGTTCTTGCAGATCTGCTTGAGCTATTCTGAAAGTGATTACTGAGGTCACTGATGGACTAGGAACCATCTCAGACAAGCACAGTGTTTAAAGAAAAAAAAAAAAAAAGATAAAGTCTTGGTGAGATCCTTGGGTGAATCTTTCTCCAGCTTTTATGTCTTCCAGAAGAAACCTTTAAAATACTCTGAAAAATAACAAAAAGGATAGTAATATTATGAATAGAATCACTCAAAATAGGAGCTATCAAGGAAATTCCAGGAGACAGCAAAAAAAAGTAAATTTTTTTTTCTTTCACTTCACTCTTCCATACTTACACAGTGAAGTATTATATATTAAGTAAATATATAATATTTATATTTTATATATGTACAATTATATATGCATATATAAAATTTTATAATACTGCAGAAATGAAGGCAGAGAGCCCATTCAAAAGCACTTAATCACTGACAATCTTCATTCCATCGTTTAAAACACTAAAATGGAATGATTATTCTAGAGAGTTTGATTCTCTGCTTCTATGTCTGGACTTGGAGAAACAATTCTCCTGTGTTTCAACTTTGGGGCTGTGTCAGAGAGACACAGAGAGACACAGATCTCCTGCTTCAGGGAGATGTGTTTGCAAGAACAGAGTAGGAAAGGTGACTGGAGTGGGATTCTCTGTGTGCTTTGGCCCCTCCTCCACCTCCCCTAGCCACCCTCCTGCTGGCTGGGGCTCAGTACCACAGGAGGGAAGCCTGTGTGTGTGTGTGTGTGTGTGTGTGTGTGCACAGCAAACACCAATAAAGGGACCAGCCAGCCCCAAGGAGAGGAGGCCCACGGGCAGGATTTCTATTCCATCTGCAAACAGATCAGACTTAAACTCACCGTCTGCCACAAAATCTCCTAGTCCTTCACGCTGTTCAGGGGAACATCTGCACTCTCACTTTCTCTTTGAACCATATGCTCTTGTTCCTCTTGGGTTCCAGAGAATTCAGGCTTCACGAAAAGTGTTGCCACTGCCTCTAGACTCCCTCTGCTCAACTCTACCTCCCTCTCTGGTGATGATCTTTGTCTGAATTCTTCAGCTGTTCCTGACTCTTGCCTGGCATCACTGCTCCCTGCTCCTTCCCCCTCTCCCACGGACCTCACACCCTGAGTGGCCTCCACTTCCCCTTCCTCTTGATCCTGTCCTAGCTGCTGTCCCTGCCCCTTCAGATGGAAAGTTTCCTGGAGAGCTCCCTCCCCAGGCTCTGCTGATGTCACTGTCACTTCTTCCCTGCTCAGCCCTGTTTCCTCTGCTGCCACCCTCTCTGCAGCTGCTGTTTTACCCAGCACCTCATCCCCTCTGTGCCATGTTTCCTCCCAAGCAACATCTGAGAAAGAAGAGCCTCTATTTGCTACTGTTTTCCCCTTAGCCATCTTTGAATCTGCCAACACCTCCCTCCTCTCTGCTGCTCCTCCTTCCTCGGCCAGGACTGCTCCTCCTCTTGTCGCCCCATCCCCCTCTGTGTTGCTGTCCTTTATCACCCTTGTCACTCTTGTCCCCAGAGTGTGCTCTTCCTCCTCCTCCTCTGGTGGGTCCCCACCCACTGCTTCTTCACTGAACTTTTCCACTATCATGAAATCTCCCTCAGGAACATCTTTCCCGGTCATCATCATGACCCCTGCTCCTCCTGGCCCCTGAAAAGGTTCTTCTTCGTCCCTTGTCTGCATTCCTGCAAGGCCATCTTGGTCCTGGGTTGCACACTTTGCAGCCTCTAATGTGCCCTCTCCATCATGGTGGGGTCCCTGCCCCTGCTCTGGTAGAGCCACATTCTGCAGGCCCAGCAGCCCTGCTCTGTCCCTGTGCTCTGTGTCTCTAGCTTCATTCAAGCTTTCCCCTCTTTCTTCTTTCCTCAGAGCTGTCATTTTCTCCAGTGACTTTTCAAATCCATGTGTGACTTCACACAAGGTCACCTGTCTTTCTTTCAGCGAGTCTTCGAGAAGCCCTGAATCTTGAGTCATTTCAGTTGTCTCTGTGGGTTCTGCATCCTCAGCATCCGATTCTGTTTCATTTTCAGGCTCTTTGGTCTGTTCCTCAGATCTCTCTTCCTTCACTGCTTCCCCCTCTTCCCCTTTATGTTTTCGCTCCTCTTCTAAAGTGTCTTCATCCTTCGCTGCAATTGCCCTTGTCACCTCTTCTCTCTCAGATCCAATTTCCCTCAGAGGTGTTCCGGGGCTCTCCGCTTTCCTCCCTTCTCCTGCTACCTCTGACTCTTCTGGTAAGGGTTCCTTTGGTTCCTTTCTCTCTTTTTTATCATCTTCTGCCTCACTCCCAGTCTCTGCCCTGGCTGCACCTTCCTCACAGAGTTCTTCTGGGCTGCCCTCTGAAAGCCCCATCTGCCTTGCCCCTGCCTCTCCTGTGGAGATGCTCAAGGGGGATTCTGTTTCCAGAACCTCCTTCCTTTCTTTGCCTGGTTCCTTTCCCCCAACTATTGCCTCTTGTGAACCATCCTCTCTCTCAGACGCTGTGTCTTTAATGGGTCCCATGTCCTCCTGCTCTGTGAGTGCTTCCTCTTCACTCGCGTCCACATCTGTCTTTGGGGTCCCTGCCTCACTCACAGCCAGCCCTCTGTCAGACACTTCCATCTTTGGAGTTGTTGGTGGCTCTCTCAGGGCAGCTGCCTCCTGAAGATGCTCTGTGCTCAGGGCTGTGGTGTTTGTAAGCACTCCCTCCACTATACCCTGCTCCCCTTCAGAACCTGCCTGCTCTGTCCCAAGTACAGTTTGCCTCAGGGCCTGCTCTTGAGGAGCGTCTCCTTCACTCAGGCCCACAGAATCTCTCCCTGCTCCTATTCCTGTGGCTTTGAATCCTTCTAGGTCCTGCCTTCCATCCCCTTCTGCTTCCTCCTCTGCCCAACTTGCCATGCACAGAGGCACCTTGCTGTTCTCTGTGGGTTGCTCTGCTAGTGCTAGAGGCCCTGCTGTTGTTTGCCACTCCCCCAGGGGAGCCTCCTTAATGCCCACCCCATCCCTGAGCTCTGCATCCTGGTGTTGGGGAGCGATAACTTCCTCCCCTGCTTCTTTCTTCTGCAGTGTGATCTGCTCAGATTCCTTCTCCGAGTGGAAGGGTGCCCTTTCCTCCACTATAAAATTCCTATTGGGTGCTATAAAAATAAGGGTAGAAAACAAGGTTACTTCAATCAAAGTGAACAAAGGAGAAGGTAATATATATACACTTACATAATATTTAGAAGAGATTTATATATGTTACCAAGGAGACTTTGATATTATGTATAAAACATGTCCTCAGTTGGTTCTATGATGCCACTGAGTATAATATGTACAATGTTTTAATAATGGCCTTTCATTATAAAAAGAAATGCTTTCAAATTTAATGGATACATTGATATTAAAGAAAAAATGAACATCAGAAATTCTGAAAATAAGCAAACAAAAAGCTTTCATGTCCCTATGTTTTAGAATCAATAAGTCCTCTCTCAAACCCCCTAATTTTACTTGAAATATTGACTTACAGAAAATTTTTAAAAATAAGAAAAATAGCATTCTATTTTCTTAAAAATCACCATTTCTTATAGCACCATAAGGTAGCATAATATGACTGCCTTCTGACTACATTTCTGCCGGGTGGATATTTAGCAACACAGTCATGACATAGAAATGGTAATCGTAGCACATAATACTTTAAGTATTTTAAGATACTATATCAAAAAATTTTTTTGTATCTCAAAGTAAGGTTTTGGGTTTTTTGTTTTGTTTTGTTTTGTTTACTAAAGACACCGATTTAGATCAGGATACCTACCATCTATGTTCAGAAACCGATTTGTCTTTGGCAAAACAGAATCACAGAACAAGAGAAGACTTTATATTGGGGCATAATTTTCTACATAAATAACTTTCTTGAAGTATTTCATAAGTGCTCATTCATGATTCCCTGGCCAATTGACATGTATTCACTATTACATTTCAATAAGTATTAGGTTTGCTACATTCTCAAAAAGTCTTGAAATATGGGCTGGGGATGTAGCTCCATTGTAGAGTGCTTGTTTTGCATGCACAAAGCCCTGGGTTCGATCCTCAGCACCACAAAAAAAAAAAAAAAAAAAAAGAAAGAAAGAAAAAAAAAGAAAGAAAAAGGCTTCAAATAGATTTTATTATTAAACAAAAACACGTTTTTTGAATGATGCATGCAAAATAAGTAAAATCATGTCATGCCAAAGACCCAAAACTTAAATTTTTCAGATGAAGAATAGTATTGATGATGGTAGAGGCTTCAAAAATTGTCTTCTTAATACTTTTTTTCATCTAAACTTTTTCAATTATAAAAGACCCTGGGTTAGATGCTGTCAAATAAGTTACCATATCTGGGTGTAACCTCTAACAACCATGTATACTCATGAAGTCAGCAAGTGTACCTTTGTTTTTTCACTTGCTTACCTGGCTGGCTCTCTTACCAGCAACACCAATATGCACAATTCATCAGAAATTAAATGCCTTTTTCTGATTTCTTGTCTAATCTTACACTCCATTCAAGACTGTTGCCACCCCATTATTTCTCCTAACCCAAAACATGGCTATCTTTGCTGCATTCCCTCAGTCTCTTGCCAGCTGCTATGACAGACTATTTTGAGGTAAGGTAATCATAACTGATATGACATTTCCCTTAATAATATATTTGGAAAGTAACTTTTGAGTCTTATTTAAGAAGAATAAAATAGAAATTTCAGGTTTATCAGTGGGTCTGAGGTTGACTTTTATGGTGGCCCTCTGTGCATAACAGCAATTATTTCTAAATTGTACCTAAAAGCTCCCAAAGGGAAATGTAATGTGGACCCAAATTATATACTCAGAGAACATGTAGCAAGTTCATCAGAGAATATGGTCCATTTTATTTCATTACAGATTATTACTACATTGGAAACAAAACTACATTGAAACAATGAGAAACTACAATGTGTGTCAAATCTCTTTAATGTTAAATCTTGCTGTTCAAATTCCTACATGAAAATATCATTAAAAAGTCAGTTACGAAAAAGTTTAAAATATTCTGTTTTTTGAGAGTTGGCCTCTAAATTTATGGATTAATTAAAGAGCATTCAGGAAAACAAGGGAATAAAATTGCCTAGTCACATGTAATAATATACTGTGTCTAAATTCTGGAGGAGAGAGCACGAGTGAATCCAGCTGAGCTATTATGTGAATGTACACACTACAGGGAAGTCGTGCATGACATTCCTGAGGCAAGGGAAAGAGAGTAATTGAAGGCTTTCTAAGAAATATCAGTATAAAAACACGACACATGTTTTTTGAAACTTCATGAGCTTTTGGAAAAAAAATATTTAGTATAAGAGAGCAAGCACTATTCATAAACTGGCAATTTGTTTTAATGGAGTGTATGTGGCAATCAAACCTGAGTGAGGATGCCAGTTCTCCACTTACTGGCTGTATGAACTCGGGAAACAATACCTCTCTAGTCCTTCATGTTTATATCATTAAAATGGGAAGTGATTGGCTCACAGAATTCTCTTTATAGCAAATAAGAGAGTTTCTATAAAATGCTTAGTACAGTGCCAACACACAGAAAACCCTACCCAAATCTTTCCTCCAAACACTTTCCGCCTACATCTCACAATTGATTTTCTTGCTTGAATTAGACTTGATCAATAACTACTATGGCTGCATTGAAGAAGGAACGATTGAGGAGCGCACCAGAATTCCTTTATCAGAATGTGCACTGCAAAAGCTCCAGGGTCTGCTCCTGTAACTCACTGCTTATTCAAATGTCACCTGGCCCTCTTCATGTTGTGCCAGGGAAATGGATCTCACCTTGTGTCTTCTACCAGCATCCATGAAACTGTGGCTAGCTAAGCTGTTTGCTTGGAAGTCAGATAAAATCTCAAATGTGTTTGATAACAAAAATGGGAAATGGGATAATGTAATCATACAATGAATTAAAATAATAACCCCTTGGGCTGGGGATGTGGCTCAAGCGGTATCGCGCTCGCCTGGCATGCGTGCGGCCTCAGCACCACATACAAAGAAAGATGTTGTGTCCGCCAATAACTAAAAAATAAATATTAAAAATCTCTCTCTCTCTCTCTCTCTCTCTCTCTCTCTCTCTCTCTCTCTCTCTCTTTAAAAAAATAATTTAAAATAATAACCCCTGTATGCATATACATATGACATTCCTGAGGCAAGGGAAATATATATATATATATATACACACACACACACACACACACATATATATTCCAATCAGAACCTATAAAAAGCCATTCACAAAATATAAGAAGGACTGGTGTTAAGGACAAGGAATTTGACCAAATATCTATGAGTCATGGTCTGTTAAATCAATCTCTAATTGGCAATCTTGTAGTTAGAATACTCATTATGAAGAGACAAGTCACATGTGGATGGCATTAAGTTTTTTCCTAATTAAAAAAAAAAAAGAAAGAAAGAAAGAAAGAAAAAGAATTTTAAATGAATCATTGTGAAATGTGATGTGCCTTGACTCTTTGTGTCTCCAACTGGGTCAGTTAAGGAAAATTTATCTACTTGGTCAACTATAAGGGAAATGGCTATAAAATAAGATTTCATCTGAAAATACCTATCAGAATTTTAGAATCCAAAGTTCTTTTTAAAAAATTCTTATATATCAATATATTTTTTAAAATTGCAACATTCATAGCTGATATCAGTTTTAAACTCCCCTATCGGTCTCTGAACCACATCCTGCAATCATATTCATTAGATGAAAAGAAAAAAAAAGTGGCAGAGGAAGAAATAAGAATAGGAAGATGAAAAATGAAAATGACCCATCTTTTGCAGAAGATTTCTGAAGGTCTTTCCTAGGTAATGATGTGTCCTTACCTCCACCTGTGTCAATCTCCAGCTTCCACGTGGGCTTCCCCCCCTCATCTGTGCTGCTAACATCAGACTCGGCGTCATAGTGGCAGTGGCAGCCCGGTGCCAAGGCTTCACTTATTATCTGTCCAACTGATTGGAGATCATATAAAATATCAAAAGGTTTAAAAGCAGGTCATGGGAACATTGCTGAGTTATTTCACATCATTCAAGCAAGTGGGGTTGATTTAAATGCATTCACATTAAAATGTGACCTTGTCTTTAAAATCTATGAAGATTAAACTACTCCCATGCTATGATTTCAAAAGAGGAAACACAATGCATAAAAGAAGATCGTGAAGTAAAGAGACTCATGCAAAGAAATACCTGTATTAAAAAAGACAACAGCCAGAAGCAGTGACCTTTTGCCAAATGCACATGCAATGAAATGATTGGAAAAGCAGTTTGATTGCCTTTTACTTTCTAGAAACATATGTTAGAAATGTATGTTATAGCTTTTATGACACCAGTCATCACCGCTCTTTTACAATTCTAAAACTTCCAGAGCTGACTACACTACAAGCATTTCATTCATTAGTATATTTCAGTGATTTGACCCCACAATACTCACTCCATATGGACAGAAGCAATAAAAAGCTATTACATGATGCCTATAAATTTAATAGAAAAAAGACACTGTGTTATCTATAGCTGGTTGCTAGCATGGACTTCACGTCCATAGAGACCTAGTTCCAGTTACATATTCCATACTAACTGTACCATCTTGGACAAGTTTTTGGCCTAAGCCTCAGTTTATCCATCTGTCAAAAAGAAATAAGCAAGTCAATGGTTATTGGGAGGATAAATGAAGTAATGTCTGTAGAAAATGCTCATCTTCTACTTATTTTCAAGTGTCTATGCACTTGATAAATACTAGCTGTGATGATGATGGTGGTAGTGGTAATGATGATGGTGGTGATGAAGATGGAGACAGTGGTGAGCACTGATCATAAGTATTATTATCCAGTGTGATTTACGCAAAACTGTTTGTGCTTTGTTTCTGACAATTCCCTGTCTACCTCCCTTGTTGTCATCTGATGATCCATGGATCTAAATCTCCTGTATCTACTGTCATGCTACCTTCTGGTTAAGAAAAGCTTACTCCAGTAACACTAGATCTAGATCTGCCTTCTGGGGTAGAAACATTTCTTCAAAACTCACTCCTGCCTGGCTGCCTTTGTTTTCCTGTGATATTATGACACAACCAAGGACTCTGCTTTGAGAGAAACAGAACTAGAATGTCATCTCTTGCTTAAAGTGAATAACTAAGGCCTAATGACTTACTATTCTCTCTGTTTGGAAACAAATAGTGAGATATCAGCCTCAAGTAGGTTTTAGTGGAGGAATGTTAACTAACTCTATTACTCTCAAGACAAACATGGAAATGAAAAGAGGAACATTACATAGTTCAAATATATTCTCTTTTTAAATTTTTGGAATATCACTTTCCTAATTCATCCAATAGACCAAATGAAAAAAAATATCCTTATAATACTATATAGTTCAAAGATGAACTCGTGGCAGTTGTTACAGATGGATTTGTTTTCAAGTCCATTTTTATTTCAGGGAGTTTATAAACATAGCACATATATAATTCACACTATAATAATGTGAATACCACATATCTAAAAAGTCTAAATAAGTAGTGGTTTTGTTTCTGCATATAAATTCATTCTGCTGACTGAAAAATGGAAATCACAAGGATGATAGGACCAGGGGAGGGGAGTCAGACTTAGTAGCAATTACATGAAGTGTTGCCAACAAAACATCTATGTCTTTTCCTAGTAGTCTACAGGCTGCAAAAAAATATGACTTGAAATAATAGTAATAAACAATAATTAAGCAGTTAGCAGCTATTGAACCAAAATACTATTCTAAGAAGCCAAACAGTAGTACTAGCATAAGCTAAAAATGACAACTCACTCAGAACGGACAGTGCCGCTTCTTGACTGCCTCAGCACTGTAATCACCACTTCCCACATCTGCTGGTTCGCCCTGGAGGCTTAGGCTTTGGAAGTAGATGACAGCCTGCATAGTTAGGTGTTGCCGATTTCAGGTTTAGCGAGAATGGGACTCTGGCCTAAGTATCAAGGACTTCCTAGGTGTTAGACCAGAAAAGGCCTCACTTGGACATTTTTCTCAGATGTTCTTCTGAAACTGAAACTTAAAAGCAAGAACTTGGCCAGTGTCTAACCTCAACTCTTTTCCACCCCTAGGAATAGAGGACTGTGCACGCTGAGACTCCTGTGTCAGCAATGTGACTTATCACTTTGTTCCCTCCATCTGTTTAGCCCTTCATCTCTTAAGGCTCCTGTCCTTTACTGCTCTATAAAGGTGTCCACTAAAGGCAAAGGTAATTGTCAGTTCTCACAGCGTTAGCAAAATGGAATCCTCTCATGCAGAGAATTTCTTAGAAATGCACCTTTTCCACTCAAATGATGTGGGATTCTTTAAGATACTGTACAAAATGCCAAAATATACCTTAGCCTTTCTATTGTGAAAACGAATATATTTCAGAATAATATATATTGTACTTTTCCTAAATATGAAAATAACATATATTCCTTATTTAAAGCTTGAAAAGACAAAGAAGTACAAAGAAGGAAACAAAAATATATCCATGGTTCTGCCACTCAGAGATAACAACTAGTAAACATTTGGGTGGATTTTCAAGTATTTTTTACTTAACTCTTACTGTAGTTAGCATTTTACATTCCATGTTATTGATTTAGCATTGTATTTTATTCTTTTAAATCAATAAATAAAAATATCATTTAATAACAAATAGGATGTTCTAATAAAGTCCTACTAAATTTAGTTCACCAATTGCCTCTTGTTGAATATTGAGTTGTTTTCATTCATTTGTTTTGGTACAGCTATTTAAAATACTTTGAATCATTGGTATACATATTTTTGACCATTCCTTTAGGATACATTACTAGAATTTGAATTCCTGGGTCAAAAAGAACCTTTTAGAAATGTTTGATAAGTTTTTAAATATGCTTTTAAAAATAAATACCAATTAATTATTTTACCTGTAAATCATCAAGAGAACTATTTCCCTACATAATTGCCAACAATTCCACAATTTTGAAGATTCTTTTAGTATTTGATAAAAATTAAAAAGATAGATATTTCACTATTAGTAGGTTAGCTTCCTTTCGTGAATTTCCTGCTACACACTGGAATTATGTCCTTCTGGTAGAGTGGTTGCTTATTTCTTCTTGATTTGTAAGAACTCTTTATGTATCATGAATATCAGCCCTTTGTCATATACATGTTGGAAAACTCTCTTTATATTTTCACTTTTCCTTTGCTACAGTTTTGTTGCTGCTGCTATTATAAAGAATTTTATATTACTCAATACCATTTCTTTTAAGTCAACTTTAAGATTATCTTTAGGATTCTGATACATTCTATATTAAATTTAGAATTTAATCTCATAAAATTATCAGCATCTTTATATTTGATTTTCTATTCAAATACTTGGGTTGACTTCTCATTTATCCCGCTTTCTTATACACTCCATAACTGTTATACCTTCCCTTCTGACACATCCCTGGAAGTATGACTAAATGTATTGTTCATTTATTGTTCTTTATTAAGTATTTTTTTGGTAATTGTTATATTTTAAGTTGAGTTATTTGAGGCAATAGTTTGAAATTGATCACCATATAAAAACCATTTGTTGTTTCTAATAACTGCATAATTAATAATCTAGGGAGTTGAATTAATTTCTTAGACACAAAAATTATTTAGATTACTACTTTTATATCTACAATTGGGGTGGTTTCGTTAATTATATTTTGTAAATAATTTCTTGTTTTATTATATGTATCATTACATGTGGATTCAACAACTTCTACTCTGTGATGCTGGAAAAAAGACACATAGCAAATAATAATTATCTGATAAACTGACCTTCTAAATTATAAAATTATAACAATTATTTTTATGTCCTTATTTATTATGAAAAGTACTGATTATGTTCATACAAAAATAAGAGCTGTTATTCTTATATTTTCCTTTGAAGAGTGTGATTTGCTTCTTGGATGCTCAAAAATTCCAGTTGGATGCATATCTTTCTCAGAAGCATTAAGCTGAAGTAGTTACTGATTCCAATTTAGTGACCTAAGAGCTAGAGAGGAAAGGAAAGGGAGGTGGGGTTTTGGAGTCTTCTTGGCAGAATTGTAATTCCATTGTTAATGACCTTAGGATTGCAGAAGCTGCCAGCCAAACTTCCAAACTGGCGCTGTCATCTTTGGATGGGAAGAGTCTCTGCTACTTCAGGGAGGGACCTCTACCTCTGAAGCCGATTTGCTGTTTGGTGTTGCCTCCTACAACTTCCCTGAGGGTTGGCAATGCTGAAGGATTCTGTGATGTCTCAGGCACATCTTTCTGCTTTCCCAACAGCTTCTAGCTTCTACTCTCTAACTTAAGGTCTAAGATTATCTCTTTTTTTTAAGTCCATGAGGCTATGTCTCTTTCTCACGGGAGATAAACTAAAGATAGCACCTGACATCTTTTTACTAATTTGCCCTCACATTGCAATTATTTTTAATTATGTGGTACCTGAACAGTAATTTCCCCAGATTCAAGAGCAAACTTTTTCAACTTTTAAAAAATCTTTTAAATTGACAATTTTTTTTGTATTTTTTTCCTCTTTCAAATAGAACAGAAGGAAGGAGACCTCAGACATCTGAGCTCATATCACCAGTTAACTATTATTTCACAGAATTTTTCTGATTAACATTCTTAAAGGTTGACTTTTAGCCTTCATATCACTGCCTGCCGCTATGTCAATGCAGAAACTTAGAAACACGCTGCAATAATTTAAATGCTTTGGTGGAAAGAGACCAAATCACTACATCTTAAAATTTAGGCTATCATAAATGGGATATTAAAGGTTCACTTTTTAATATCTACTAGTCAAGATGAAAACAGAATTATTAGTCACAAATATTTACTAAATTTAAAAACAACAGTTATGATCATTTTTGAAGTAGTTTATTTACATGGTTTAAGTGGATAAATTTGGAAACCTTCAGAGAGAAATTCTTTCCCTGAAAGTGTGAGTTGAAGAAAAACTAACTATTTAGAATGATGATGATGATGAAGGTTATAATTTTGCAGGTGGACACATTACAGGGTAGCATTTTGATATTTCTGATGCTTCTGTAATTTTTCTGTGCTCATTTTGTTCCTTGCTTTCTCCCCACCCCCGATGGTTTTACACATCCTCTAGGCCATTTTTTCTCTGTTAAGATAATGCTAAAAGGGGCAGAACAAAGCCACAGTATTTCTTTCCTGTAATTGCCTATTATCTATGATAAGGCTTCAGATGTCATTACTGCCCAGCTCACATGAAAAAGAAACAAACACAAAAGAATAAGAAGGAAAGTAAAAGAAATCATCTAAGAACTTCAACTTATTTTATATTATGGAAGATATATAAATTTTGTTTATTTGTTCATTTTGTTGTTTAGAGTACCAAATATTTTCTAGTCAACAGTGTCTGTGGAAGAGTTTGAGTCATAAAATGTCAAAGGAAAGTGAAAAACACTAGTATATATAATTATATAACTTTAAAATTTATAAGTCATGAAACAAAAAAAGTCATTTTATTCTTTTGTACTTACTTATCATTATCAATCCTTATTATCCGTTCTCTTTTCTAGGCTCTCAAATGTCAAAACACAAGTGTCCTCATTGGAATACAATACATCCTGTACATTCTCCATCTTATATGGTTAATAACATTCAATTCACTTCCTCTCCTCTGCTTGTTTTTAAAACAAAACAATACAACCCACTTTAAACCATGCTAAGAATCCTTTAAAATTCAATACCAAAAAAAAAAAATTGTGTCAAGAACTTTTTATCTTAGTTTTAAGAATTAAGAAAGCCATAAAAGCAACATAAAGATATACTCAAATTTATTCCAAGTTTGTAATCACCTTGAAAAATATCCCCCTATGCTTCAATCATTCTTTGTATGGCCTATCAATTATCTTCCCAACAACCCACCATGATTTACATCATCTACCTACACAGTAAAGATATTCTTGTGTTATCTCTGACATTGAAACATGGCCCACAAAAACCCAGGATTTATTACAAACTCAAGGTCACAGCTGTTTAAAGATGAGTTTTATCATCTAATACTATCTTTTCAAAACTTCCAGATCATGTCATTTGAATCCAATCTCTTAATAAATTCCACCACATGGCCTATAGCTTTGCCCCTCTCGATTCTTATTACACCACCATTCTCTCTCCTGTCCACTCCATTCCCATCACACTGGCCTCCTTTCCAAATCCTTCATTCAGCAACTATGCTCCCAATCCACAGCCTTTGCTCCTGTTGGACTCTGCTTCATGTACTCTTTCTGCAGACTCATCTCTGTGCTTTGTTCAAATCTCTGTTTAAATGCCCTTTAGCAGCAAGGCTATCCCTCAAAATACCACTTCTTCAAACCATCACTCCATCCCCTCATCCTGGTTTTTCTTCTAATGCACATCCCACATACCCAATATTACATGTCTATTTTCCACTGGTTAGGGATATTTCCTTCCCAGAATATAAACAACATGTAGACAGGTTCCAATTAGGTTCACAAGAACAGTGTGTGACGTAAAGCAAACTTCCAACATATATTTACTGACAGAAGAAATCTATTGGAACAAACTCTATATTTCCACAATTTATTCAAAAGTGGTATTTTGACCTCAACTTATATCACATGATTTTCTTCTTTCATCAAGACCATTTTATCCTGCCTACATGATGACAAACTTGCATTTTACCTTTGTCACATTATTTAGCATTAAATGACCTGCCCAAGCACTGTAAATATTCTTGATTTACATATAAAAATATAAAACAATTCCATATGCATTTTAAATTATAACTTAAAATTTTTATTTTATTTATAACATTATATAAATTTTATTACCTTCATATGTTAATGTATCTGCTTTTTCCACTATTAGAATATACTCAAAGATTATATCACAATGCGTTGAGAGCTTAAATTAAAAATAATTGAAAAATAAACATATTGAAATAAAATATTCTATATAATACTGAATTAATTTCCAAGAACACTATTCTCATTGCTCCTAACAATTATAATCTTATACTTTATCTACTTTGCTGTATATATAACACATCTTTTATAAAAATTTACCTGTTGATTGCTAGGACAAAGCCAATTAAAATACATTATAAAATAATGAAAAGGAAAATATTTTATGCCATCAACCTAAATGATATGAAAGCAGTGACTGTATTTTATTTATCTACTGCCATGTTCAAGTGAAACAATTCATATTAATTTGAATTAGCTTATTATTAATGTCTATTAGCTTAGACACTACAAAAACATCATTATTTGCAGGTTATTTTTGAGCCTACAGATCTATTGTTAACATAATCACAGTTTTTATTCTAATAGAAAAATGATTAATTCAGTACCATACAAATGTAAGAAATGGTTTTTATATACTATCTCAGCCCTTACTTCATTTTGACCTAAGGGTTTAGTCAGAGATATAAACAAAATACACTCATTTAGATCTTATGACTTCACAAGATTTCTGGTCTAATTTACATAAACTGTGCTTTTAAGCATATAACCATGGCTCTGTCCCTCTCTTCCTGAGTTATCTAACTGAAAATTCAGTTCAGAAAGAAAAGCTTATCATCACTCACCTTTTCTTTGGCATCAATATTAAGTGTATGAACTATGCAGTGAATACCTGATGGTTTTAACCTGAAATGTTCTTATAAAATTTTATTCACATAAAAGAATTTGAGAATATTTATAACTTCCCTTAATCCATTATTTAAGTGTTTACAAGTATATTACATCATTTCCTTGAATATTTATATTTAAAAAGCATTAGTGCTCAACTGTAACAATCTATCCATTCCTTGGGTTTTTGATAGCATTAATCTTTTACATTATTCTGAATATATTACGTTGTCTTTGCTTTGTTTTATTTCTTAGTGTCTTATTTCGCAATGTGTTTTGTATTTCCTGACTCTGGGCTTCTGAAACCAAGAAATTTTGTTCTTTTGAGGACGATGAGCCATAGAACAAAACTGAATTCTTATGCAGTTGGAAACATATTTTAAATAAAATTTGGAGTCATAAAATACTTCTGGAATATAAAATAACAGGTAGGGTTAATAAGAATAAAACAGAGATGTGTGCTAAGGAAAAAAGACATCCAAAATAAAATGTTAAGTGTAAAAAATTAAGTTGCAGAACAAAATGAATTATATGTTCCCATTTGTACATAAAAGCAATATATGCATGTGTGCATTTTGATATATTTATATCACAGATGTGGCATATCATTTTATCACATACATGTACATACTGAAATATATCTATATATACCCCTAACACTCATATATATCAATTTCTCTAAAATGTCTAGAATCATAAACACAAAAAATAGCTGATATACACTTTTATCTCTGGGAAACAGTAAAAGTTAGGTAAGGAAGACACTTACTTTGACTTTATTCTTGTATGTTCTATAATGTTTACAATTGTAAAACAATACTTTGTTAGAAAAGTGGTTTTTCATGACTCTTTTTCTATTTCTTTGAAGAATATCTTTGGAATTTTGATGGGGATGGCATTGAATCTGTATCATGCTTGGGGTAGTATGACCATTTTTTCAATATTAATATTAATTCTGCCTACCCAAGAACATGGGAGTTCTTTCCATCTTCTAAGGTCTTTTTAACTTTCTTTAATGTTCTATAGTTTTCATGTAGAAGGCCTTTGCCTCTTTTGTTAGATTGATTCCCAAGTATTTTTTTTTTTAGGCTATTGTGAAAGGGATAGTTTTCCTAATTTCTTTTTCACCAGATTTGTTATTGGAGTATGGAAATGCAACTGACTTATAAGTGTTGATTTTTTTTTATCCTGTTACTTTGCTAAATTCATTTATGAGCTCTAGGAGTCTTCTGGTGGAGTTTTTTTTTTGGGGGGGGGAGGGTCTTCTAAATATAGAATCATGTCATTGGCAAATAGAGATAATTTAAGCTCTTCTTTTCTTACTCATATTCCTTTAATATGCTTCTCTATTTGGAAAAAATAAGAAATGCACAATAGCAAAGGTAATACTTGGAAAGAAAAGTGAAGCAGTAGTCATCACAATACTAGACCTCAAATTATGCTACAGAGTTATAGTAACAGAAACAGCATAGTACTTTCACCAAAACAGGCAAGAAGACCAATTGAATAGAAGACACAGAGATAAACCCAAATCAATACAATTATCTCATACTAGCAAAGACACTAAAAACATCTGTTGGATAAAAGAGAGTCTCTTTTAAAATGGTGTTGGGAAACCTGAAAATCTATATGTAGTAGAATGAAATTCAACCTCTATCTCTCACCCTATACAAAAATCAACACAAAGTGATCAAAAATCGTTTCTGGAATTAGTCCAAAAATACTGCACCTGCTAGAAGAAAATGTAGGCCCAATATTCCAAAACATTGGCTCAGAAACTGACTTTCTTAACAAGATTCCTAAGGTACAAGAAGTAAAATTAAAAGTCAACAAATGGGATGACATCAAATTAAAAAGCTTTCTTACAGCAAAGGAAACAATCAAGAATGTGAAAAAAGAACCTGCAGAATGGAAGAAAATCTTGGTCCCCTGCTCCTCAAATAAGGCATTAATATCCAGGATATACAAATAACTCAAAAAAATTAACACCAAAACCCCCCAAATAAACCAATCAATAAATGGCAAAGGAACTAAACATTTCTCAAAAGAAAAAATATGAAATATCAATAAATATATGAAAAATGTTCAACATTTCAATTAGAGAAACGCAAATCAAAACTATACTGAGATTTCATCTCACTCTAGTCAGAATGGTAACTATCAAAAATACAAGTAACAATAAATGTTAGCAAGGATGTGGGGGGAAGGGTACAATCATACATTCTTAGTGGGGTGGCAAATTAGTGTAACTGCTCTAGAAAACAGTATGGAGTTTCCTCAAAAAACTAGGAATAGAACCACCATATAACCCAGTTATCCCACTCCTCAGTATATACCCAAAGGACTTAAAATCAGCATACAGTGACAGCCACATCAGTGTTTACAGCTGCACAATTCACATTAGCTAAGCTATGGAGTCAACCGGGGTGCCCTTCAATAGATGAGTGGATGAAGAAAATGTGATATATAGACAATGAGTATTACTCAGCTAAAAAGAAAAATGAAATTATAGCATTTGCTGGTAAATGGATGAAACTGAAGACAATCATGCTAAGTGAAATAAGCCATCCACAGAAAAACAAAGGTTAAATACTTCTTTGATATGCAGAAGCTAATCCAAAATAAGGGGAGTGAATTAAAATAATGAAGATCAGAGGAATAAACAAAGAAAAATAAAATGAAGAAAGGAGGGATGGGATAGGAAAAGTCAGTGGAATGAATTTGACATAATTTTCCTATGTGCATCTATGAATATAATATACTGAATCTCACTATCATGTACATCCACATTACACTAATTTTAAAAAAGCTCAAGAAAACTATAAGTAAATAGCAGAAAGATCAATAGAGTAAAGGAAAGAGAACAGGTGATAGGAGAAAGGGAGGGGAAAGACAAATACTGGGTATTGAATTAAAACAAATTATATCCCATGCTTCTATAAAGATGCCATAGTATATTGTATAGTAATGTGTAACTAAAAAGAACCAATTTTAAAAAGGTAAAGAACTTTATCTTAGGGACATTTTAAGGTGTTTTAAATATAAAAAGTATTTGGAATGATCATCTAAAACGACATTTTAAAAATTAGCTTATAATAGAGAAAAAATTAGTGTTTGGCATAGCTGATTTGTTAAAAAAAACTATTTTATTTAAAGGAATTAGATTTTAGTTCAGTAGGTAAAAGAGACTTTTTGTAGAGTGACCTCTGAAGCCTAGTGCTTTACTCTGTGTTGTAACATCGTAGACAACATAATTACATGTGGAAACAATTACTAAAATGTCTTCATATTTTGCTATTCAATTTGATTAAAGCCATCCACCTTAAAAAATAAAAATAGTTTATCAAAACAATTAACTTTTGAACCAGAAACTATTCTTCTCGGAACCCATCTGAAGGAAATAATTACAAATTTGAAATAATAAAGGTAATTAAGTACTAAAGTACTACTACTAATAATAGTGAAAATAAGAAAATATGCAACATTGTAAAATGGTTTGTACATGAGAAAAATTACAGAATAGAACACAGACATTAAATATGCTTATAAAGATTATATAATAGCATGGAAAATGATCATGGTATAACATTAAGATACAAAGAAGTACACATTTTATAAAAATATGACAACATAGCTTTTTCAACCTTAGGTTTAGAAATATGAAGTTGTTTTTATTGCAAGATAAACCTATGGATGATTATTTGAAACTATCTTTCTCTATTTTCTAAACGTTATTCCGTGTATGCATTAGGTGAAATGAAGAATAAACATTAATAAAAAGACTTAGCACAAATATTAGAGCTTAACAAAAATAAATAGTCCCTCAACTTGCCATCTACTGTTGAACTTCCCTTAATTAAAAAAAATAACTACAAAATGTTTTTAAATTGTTGAAGTTATCAAGTTAAAAACAGGTTTCCAGTGTAGTTGAGAAAAAATAATAAACCAATATATTTATCATTTCACTAATCAAAGGAGGGAAAACCCTTCTCTTTTCTAAGTGACATGATCATAGTATATTTCTGCTATTGCTATTCTATTGCCTAATTATAACCTGTTTTATGTGCATCCTACTTTACAAAAGGTAAACAATGTAGCTTTCTGAAGTAGAAACACAAAATATTAGTAGTAATATCAATGCTACTACTGAACTTTAACAACTCTACCTTTTTACTTTTTCTTTTGCAGTGCTGGGGATTTAACCCAGGGCCTCAGGCATGCTAGGCAAGCACTCTACGTCTGAGTTACACCCCAACCCATCCCTCTATTTTTTTTAATTAACAGCTTTCCAAATTATGCAAAATTTCTGTTATATAATAATCTAGAAATGTTCTGATATACTATAATTTAACCATGAAATCTGAGACCAAAGATTTAAATTATTTTATGAAAGGATTTCAAATATATTTTAACAGGAATTTTGATTCATGATGGCAAAAACGGTTTGAAAATGTTGAGAGTTTGTATTATAATTTTAGGGAAGGATTAACAAACTTTTTCGGTAAAGACTCAAATAGTACATTTCTAGGATTTTGTGGGCCATTTAAAAATATAGAAACAATTATTAGCTTATACCATGGTTATTATTGATAACTTATTTTAAGGTCATTGCATACTAGTATGTGGAATGCTTTTATCATCCTGCATTCAACCCCCAAAATTGTATCTGACCTTTAAAGTCCTCAAGCCTGTTCTTCATGAAAACTTTCAGGGTATCTCTAAACAAAAAAAAAAAAGAGAGAGAGACTTTTCTTTCTTTGAAGGCTCACGGTATTTTGAACCTTCTCTGCTTTTTTGGATAACTACTAAACTTTGTCCAGTTATTTGTGTGTCAAGAACTCTCTAACATGTTTTTTATTGACTATGATGCTCAGCACACAGTACAATGTTAATATTAACAATTGAACAGAATGGAAAAATAACTATTTATCATCCTTCATTCCTAGTTGTGGGCTCCAGGAATAACCACTTTTAAGGGCTGAAATATCAACATTAAAATTATTTGCAAGTCTTTAAAACACACCTGGATTTTCATAACATTAAAAATTGAAAAATGTTATCATGGAATCAGGAATGGTTTCTGCATTGGCAGCGGACACTGATAAAAGAGCAAGGAAGGGGGAAGGGGGGCAACTAGTGACGGGGCACAAGACACTTTGTGAGATCCCTGCATCCAGCTGTCCACTGGTTCTTTCACTATTCTCCCAAAGGTTAGAAAATCATGAGGCCTTCCATGTATCTAAGGTCCTGGGGTCTTCTGGTCTCGACATTCCTTAGTCTTGCCATGTTAAATGCCACCAGGTATAACAAAGAACTCGATTTTATAGAACTCCAAGTCAAGTTTAGGGTGTCTTAGGCGATTCTTATAATTTTACCTAAATCTAAATTTCAACTACAAGGATGCAGTAGGAAATCTTTGGAAACTCTGGAACCACTATGCCTGAACTCAAATCCTTGAAAGGCCCCAAATTAGCTGTATGATACTTGGCAACTCACCTAACCTCTTCAAGATATTTTTTTTCCCCATCTGTCGAAAAGAGATAATGATTGCATTACCTCACCCTTGGAAAGACAGGGCTCTTGCAAGATATGATGAGTTAATATATGCCTTTAGAACTGTGCTTAGAGCATGGTAAGCTTCTATCAAAGTAAGCTATGGATAAGTGCACATATAGCTAACAACAAAGAACGTTGCTAGTATTAAACTCTAAGAAGCCACACATAACCCTTGCAAGCTTTCAGATATGTATTGTGCTTTATTTGATTCTTGAGATAGAATTTCCATAGGAAAGAATGTACAGAAAAATAGGAAACACATTGTGTAAGAATTGTCAAATAATTTTTAAAATGCAATAGAAGGAAATCAGCAAGCCGAAAATACACGTATGATTATGTGACAAAGAGACAAAAGGGAAAATATTGAATCCCTCTACCATATCACAGCAGTATTTCCCAAGTTTGGGCAGTATGCAATGGCCAAAATCAGCTTCCATGCATGGGGACAATGGCAAGTCAACTCAGAGGCCATACTTACCCTCTTTCTCCACCTCAGGGAGACCTGCTGATTTGTCCTTCACCTTAGCGGTGCCTACTTCCCAAAGCTTACTCTTTTCCTTTTCTTCCTTGGAGGTAGGTTTCCTGGACTTCTCAAATAAATTCTCTGCAATCTGTTGGGTTCCTTTCTGCATTTCTTCAAGAAGGTTCTCACAGCTTTCCTCTCTTGGCAGAGACTGGGTCTCCACAGCTGCTTTTGTTATATCTTGGTCTTCAGTTTCAATTTCTAAGGATTCCTCAATTAGATGATGGGATTTTTCTGACTCACCATTTTCACTCAGCTCCTGAGCAGATGAACTTCTAGGACTTTCTTGCGTACTGTTTTCAACATGCACTTCACTGCCTCTTTCTGCAAGATCATCTTCACTGTCACTAGAATATGGGTGACTTCCGGATGAGATTGTTGAAGCTGTTTTAATATAAACGGGAGATAAATATGATGATATTATTGTTGTTCCATAAAGAATCTCATTTAATTGTGGAAACTATATTAGTAATGATTATATTAGTAATAAATCATACTAAACTTTCTAAAAATAGAGTTAGTAGACTTGATTTTCTTTTCCAACATTTCCCACATAATCATCATAATAAAGAAAATTCTATCTAATCTATGAACTATAAAAGTTTTTCATAAAAGCTTCTATTTAATCAAAACCCAAACCTATTGTTTTGATTTGCATTTTGAAACTCATTTTATTGGAAAATCTTTCTAAATATCTACTTTGTTATAGAAAAAAAATGAATTATCCTTTGCTTTGATAGCGAGGCATGTATTTATTTATCCTCTTGTATAGACCTAGTATTCTCTGTGTATGATCCTCCTATTTTTGTCTACCATAGTATTCACCACCCTGGTAAGATCTGTGCATTTACCCATTATGTTGATATTTAATAAATGTTATTAAATGATGTGTGTATGTGTTTATGTGAGTGTGTGTGTGTGTGTGTGTGTGTTGAAGGAGATATTGTCATTCTTCTAGTTGCCCTGAAGCAAGGCATTGAGATCAAACTACAAGTGCAAGTACTGTATTGAAAATATGCTCCAGGAGAAGCATTAAGGGAATGGAGGAACCCAGGCCAGGAAGAGAAGTAATCAGCCAAGGAGCTATTTGAAACAAGGACTCAACCTTAGCCTGTTCCAACAGGGACCTCTGATGTCTAAGTTATACTAAAAGGCTATAATTAAATTAAGATGGAGCTGAGTTTTCATCCTTTGGATCAGTGTGATACTAGCTATGGGCCACCCTAGGAAATATAAATTCCTTTGCACTTGCAGGCTCTTTGCCTCTGAGGGTGACACAACTCCCATAGTTCAGGGGAGGGCTCTGAAAAAGGCAGAGAGTGCAGAAGCTGCGAGATGAGCCTGCCAAGCCAGAAAAAAAGATTTGAGTCATCCATTCAGGTGGTACTACAGATACATGGTCTAAAAATTTAAAGTAGTCAACAGTGGTTTGCATACTACCCAAAAAAATCTTCAAAAAAAAACTCAAAAGAACATAACATAAGCATTGACTCTATAAGGCTCTATAAGAAAGATGCATAGCACAAAAGTCACTGTATACACTGCTCTGGAGCACAGAAATACAAATTTTTTGACCAATAGATATGGTTTATAATTATTATTATAGAAAAATTTTCAAAGGAAATAGCCTAAACTTAAATGCTGCCTAGCTTTCTTGTTTTCTCTTTTTCTCTGTGCTCTTATTCATTTTTTTCTCTTTTATTTCTGTGTGACAGCTACACAGATGGCTGAAGCAGCTAACACAGAGTTTAAGAGAAAAAAAAATGCCTGTCTTTACCTTTATTCTCTTCTCTCTGTCCCTCCAGCCCCATCAGCTCTCTATGACAGGTCTGAGCATTTTATGTATAGTCACAGAGACATATCAGAGTTTCCACTAAGATTTGAGAGATGCTACATAGCAAAAAAAAAAAAAAAAAAAAAAAACTAGAAAAAAGCCTTTGAGCAACAGAACCCCTTAAGCATAATTCCATTTGTTCTTATCTCCCTGGTACCTTGACAAGCACACCAGATGACCACTATTCTTCAAAGAAATCACATACTTTAGCCACTTATTCTTTATTTTCCATTTTACAAAATCTGGATATGCAAGGGAACATAGCAGATCAAGGAGAATTGTTCTCCATTGGATTTGTATCAGTTCAAAAACCCTAGGGTCCATGATCTCCCCACTTGTAAGGGTTTTATAGCTATTTTAAAAAGGAAAAGCAGATCTTGCTTACTAGCGATTTCATCCATAGCCTTCATTAATTGCAGTTAGTTAGGATACAATGTTATACTTAGTCTGAGCTTCCAAAAATACATCTATCACCAGTATATTGGCATGATGACTCTCTCTTTTGGCCCGGAGTATTGTTCATTTGATAAAAAATAAACACTCTTCTATCTTCTTTAGTAGCTTCTATTAATTGTATTATTTTATTTCAAAAGGCTGACACACGCTCTGGTTCAATTTTGAGTCAGTCCTTCAGCAAAGAAAGATCAGGAGAATGAATGGCCTTGAAGTGGCAAGGGCACCTGACCTCCTATATAAACTCATTTCAGTTTTCAAATCTCTCTCTAACCTCATGGTATAATTCAGTTTCAGCCTCATTTCTTGCTCTCATTTTCCATACAGACTAGAGTAAGATTTTGCTTACAAAAAAAACTCCAAAAAGCTTCAGGGCCATGGAATGAGATTTTCAAAATGATTTCTATTTATTTTTTTTGAAATGAAAAACATTTTATATTAAAAAAACCTTTCATATAAAGGAAATTTAGGGACATATATGTAAATTTTTTTCATTAGGAGGGAAAATGTCTCTTGGAGGCATGTTGGTAAACAACTTTACCTCTTCTTGATTCCATTTGTCTCTTCCTGGTATAAACGCTGAAAGGACATGTTATTGGTGCTTTTGGCAAAGAAAAGGTCTGCACTCAGTGCTGGATGCCTTGGCCAAAGCCAGCAAGTTTTATCCCATTGTTTCACATTCTATGCAGCATCTGTGACTTATTCTCATGACAATCAGACCTCAAATCCTTCTTCCCTTTTCATGTTATCGATATCTCTTTGAGAAAGAGTCCTGTATTTTTTTCATCATTGTGAATAAAATCTTATTTTATAAAACATAGAATTGAGATAAAATAATATGTTCTTCTGTAACACAAACTGTAGGTGTCTCCATCATAACTCAGCTACTTACTAGCTTTGAGTTTGCTTATGGTACATAATTTCTCTAAATCTCTGTTTTCTAGACTTTAAAATAGAGATAATTCTACTTATTCTCTACAAGTCATCATAAAAATTCCATAGCAGAAATTTAACCTCATCAAATTAACCATTTCCTTATAACTTTTAGTCTTTTCCTATCATATATATGGTATATTCTAAAAAAATTTTATTTTTTGTCATTATAGCTACCATTTACTGAAGAAAAAATTAATAAAGCTTGATCATGATTATGCACTTACTATATACCAAACAGGGTGGTAAACTCTTTATAAACATCTTATTTAATGCTATGGAGTAGTCCCTATCTTCTTTCTTTCTAGATTCAAAAAGTGAGGTCCAAAACATTAAATAATATTCAATGGCTATTATCTACAAAGCAGAAAGTTTTGCAAAACAACTGTATTACATTGATACAAGGCAATAAAACCAAACCCCTCTACCTACTTAAACACTCTGAAACAGGAAGGTCTGACTATCATGGACTCACTATTGCTCCTTTTAGGTAATTTTCTACTGTCACCACTCAAAGACAAGTGGGATATAGTTCTCTCCAAGATCAGAACTCAGGAGATAGTCTGTCCTCCTTTTTCAACTTTAGTTAATCTTCATTTTGCCAACCACTCTGGAGTCCAAAGCACACATAATACACTCTGAAGTATGTAATATGAATACAGCAAAATATAGCAGCCAAAACCTTCCCAGGTTTATTTATAACATTGACGATGATATATATAATTTATATAAATACATATGTATTTATATAAATAGTATCATGTATATATATATAGTTTATAAATATATATAAATTAAATATATGAAAATGTAAATATATATACATTTCAGCTACTTAACAAATACTAATGAAGTAATTGTGGAAATTCACCACAACTCCCTTTCTTATTCCTTAGTCTTAAGAATTTATGGCAAAATCTATATCAGTGACACTCCTGTTTTCTTCAAATGAGCCATGACAAATGAATTTATATATTCTACTACTACTTGTATGAATAATTCTATCTTGATTATACTCATGAGTTCCTGAAACTGTCAATATTTTATATCAAATACGAGGATTCAGTCAATATCTTTATGTTAAACAATACCTAAATAGACAAATGCTTTATACTCAATAAATATAATAGAATGGATATGTGCTTAATGAAAATGGAGATAGAAAACATTAAATTTCAGGTAAGAGTAGTAATTAGCTATAAGAACATATGTCTTCATACAGACAATTGCCATGAATTGTCTCAATTCATCAACGAGAAAAAATATGTGCATTACTTTGTTCAAATGAATAACTACAAGTAAACATAGATATATCAGAGGGAAAAAAATCTCCTTATATTTTGCTGTGTAAGTTTTATATTTTAGTTTATTAATGCAGTCAATCAGCCCCTCATTCACAAAAGTTTCCTGAGTGTCTAGGTAGTGGCATTGTTGTATAATGGGAAGAACTAAGACCACAGAGAAATAACTCATATAAAAATATTTTGTGTAAACTAAGGAATGGTGTTGCATTTAAGTACCCACCTTAAAGCTGTGACTTCCTACTTTGATTATTGTGACATGACTGTGGATTGAGGAATACTCTCCATTTATAAAAATGACTTCTAAGAGAGTGAAAAATAACCCAAAGAAATCATTATCTTTCTTACTAGTAAAAAAAAAAAAAAAAAAAAAAGCTTCACGTCTTGCTCTCTTCATATACTAGGAAATGATTTTCTGTTTTCTGTCTCTGTCTCTCCCTCATCCCTCTCATAAGGAGCTACTTAGTCTTTACCTCTTACTTGTAGACACTATCATCCAAACTGTCCATAAAAGAATAAAAGCATATTCCCAGTGACATGATACTTTCCCTGCAACCTTATAACATTCATCTGTGACAATATATTTTCAACTGGTAAATTAGTGCCTGGGGTTGCCAACACAAATGCAGAGAAAGGAGGCTGTCATTCTTTTTAAATGATAGGAAGGCTCACACATCATTCCTAAACCAGAGTCCTCTCTAAGTCAGCGTTCAGTCCACAGCACTCTATCACTCATGGGCTGCTCAGCACAGTGTGTTCATCAAGGCGGGCCAGCACAATTGTTAGCTGGCAGTTTAAATGGGGCTGACTTGTCACAAGAGTGACAGCCTGGGCAATTGTTTGCCCTCTGGGAACAGGTGCAGGCAGGTTCAAATGAAACACATCCAAATACTAACAGCAAGATTCTTAATCATGTCAATAAAACGGATGGGCTGGTGTCTGAGTTTCAGTGGTCACAATATGCCTCTTACACTTTTGAAGATGAAATGCTGTCTTGCTTTTCAACAGAGTGGAGGAATCTATCATGTCATCATTTTAAATACATGCTAGTTATTTGCTGAATGAAATCTATAATTCTGATACTTCACAGGCTAAAAGGCGTGTTTTTGAATAACGCAAAGGTAGATTATCAAAATAAAGGGATGGAAAATAAGTGAACCTGGTGGTGAAGGAATGAGAGAGCAATAAGCACTGAGATTTTATTTCAGAACAATGGTGTTTTCATGTAGATGCCCAGGATGCAAAAGGACCTTTTAAAAGGATAGTTTGATGACATCAATATCAAAACAACAAAAGAAAACAACTGACCAACTTAATTTTTGACCATTAAATTTTCCAAGCTTTGTGGACTGGCTTTGTTCTTATAGATTTTTTATTGCATACTTATTTAACATTCTATATTCTGTATCTATACAATGCTGCTAAATGTATTTTTTTAAATTCCAATAATAATTATATAGCATAAATGCACCTAGGCATCATGGTGTTAACCAAAACACCATAGAATTGGTGTTAGTTTTAATATTTATATCAGCTCTGTGAGGAATAACAGAATAACACACAGTCATGGCTTTCCTAGTGTAAATAATTTATGTATTATTAATGTGTTCAAATAATTTGAAGGACAACATTTAACACAGATTGAATCAATGAATGTAAAATGAACCCCTGAAGAGAGCTTCATAAAACAAAAAGCTCTGTGGAGGTGCTGAAGTGGGCAGAGTAAT
Organism: Ictidomys tridecemlineatus; assembly: GCF_052094955.1. Classification (NCBI taxonomy): domain Eukaryota; kingdom Metazoa; phylum Chordata; class Mammalia; order Rodentia; family Sciuridae; genus Ictidomys; species Ictidomys tridecemlineatus. The sequence continues at coordinate 58,986,575 of NC_135487.1, forward strand.
GGAAGAGGAGAGGGATGAGCTAGAACTTAGCAAAAGCCTCAGAGTGAACCCAGAACTCAGTCTAGGGAGGAGAAAAGATAAATGTGGGTGAAATTACAAGTTGCCCATTTTTATTCCCTCTTTTTAAAAACAAAGTAAGACCAAAAAAATTGTAGATAAGATAAAGGGCTCAACATAAATGCTTTAAGGAAACAAAATCCTTCTATTGGAGGGACTTACTTTAATTTTAGGCAACGGGATATTTTCTGATTTTGAAGATATGCGATTTTCTCCAAATTTTAGACTCTGAAGTTGGGTAACATTTGCAAACTGTTTCCACTACTTTTTGGCTATGTGACCTTGGGAATTACTTAATTTACCATTTCAAAGTTTATTTATTTATAAAATGGAGATTAAAAGAAAAAAGTGTTTTTCCAAATTATTTGAAGTAAATGAAATGTCATATAAAACATTTAGTAAAAGGCTTAGCACATAGTAAGTCTTAATAAACAGCAAGCTATTATGTGATTTATTACATTATCAATTTGATGCCTTTTGAAATACTGCTAACATACTTCTCTGTCTGAACACGAACACACACACACACACACACACAAATTATGCTGTCTTAGAAGAATCCATTCAATACCCCAAAACAACATGATTACATAGCTCAAAACTAATCCCTAGGTGACTGATATTCAGAGTTCCAGAATCTTCATGAAATCAACAACTTGAAAATCTCCCACCATTATTGTAGAAATAAAAAATTAAGAGTCTTTTGTGTTTAAAATCAGATATATTTACAAGCAAACACATGTTCAATCCTTTTCCAGGCTCAAGTCACTTGTGTAATTGCTTTAAAATTATTGACTCAGGTGATATCACTTTTCCATTGACTTCTTTAACCTTCTCTATGCCTATAGGCACATAAACTTAATTCCAAAATTCACATTCAAAATGAGAAAATGTATATGTATATATATACATATATGTATATATATATATCAGGCATATCTAATCTAAGAAACATAAAACATATGTATTAAGAGAAATTATATAGAGAAGGCCTGATTGAAAACATTAAAATATGGGGGCTGGGGATGTGGCTCAAGCGGTAGCGCGCTCGCCTGGCATGCATGCGACCCAGGTTCGATCCTCAGTACCACATACAAACAAGGGTATTGTGTCCCCCGATAACTGAAAAGTAAATATTAAAAAAAAATTCTCTCTCTCTCTCCTCTTTCACTTTCTTTAAAAAACAAGAAAACATTAAAATATATTTTAGTGTCTAACCATTAATCTTAAGTAGTTAATAAAAATGAGTGAAAATCTTGTTTTCAAATTTACTAGTAGTTAACTTCATCCTAATTTTTTTGAATTGTTTTACCTTTTACCTTGGCTATAAGGAAGTTCAGGATTAGATTTTTATTGCAAACATAGTCATAGTTCCATCTCTGCTTCCTAGCAAAATTATTCTGTTTTACTATAAATGATTTCTATTTTATTATTATTATTATTATTATTATCATCATTGTCATGATTATTGCCTTGCACACTTGTGCATAAAGTTTTAGAATTATTTGAATTATTTTTTGAAGACGGTGCAATTGCAAACTATTTGCTTTGTGATTACTTGATTACTTACTCCCTGCTCATATTATCCTAAAGTGTTCCATAAATTTAAAATTATGGGATTTCATACAGGAAAAAAATTTTTGAGGGGTAAAAAGAATGGAAAAACTGGACAGCCATTCAAAACATAATTATAATGTGACATTGTTCTCTAGTCAGAAGCAAATTACAAAAACGTACAAATACGTAAATATAAGAGAGGTTTATTGCTATTGCTGGGAAATGCTCAAGATGTATCAAGAAAGATATTTGATTAACTAGAAACCACAGAGCCTTGGCCAAATCCTCTTATAGGACAAAGCAGAAAAATGTATTTCTTCTTGTATTGAACAGAATTTGGTGTATTAAGGTCTTTTTAAAATGTCTTAAAAATGTATGTATGCCTCGGGTAATGAAAGTTTCTCTTGCTACCTGAATACTGTATTTTCCCTGTGAACATTTGGAATCATTTTATGGTTAAAGATTATAAGGAGGCCACAAACTCTTCCATGAAGTTAATATGCTTGCATCCTGTGCTTAAGATAAGTTAAATAAAAGAAAAAAAATGAGGGAAAAAATAGAAAGAACTAAAGGTACAAATTTTCAGCTTTTCCTTTTACGGAGCAAGAGTTACTTGTCATTTTTCAAAAGGCACAAAGGGTGTGCATGCATATGTGTGTGTGTGTGTGTGTGTGTAAGAGGAAATTGTGATAAAAAGTATATAGTATCTTTCTAAGTAAATTGAAGATGTACCACAAGCTTTGACTAAAAACCTATTGAAAAATTCCATCAAACTAAGGAAAGAGAGGATTAAGGCACACATCTGAAATTTGGATACCTATGGGAGGTTGATTGTCCAGCATCCTGTGGTTATGTAACGTGTTCTAAACGTCTGCTTAAAGAAAGATTATCTTATTAAATATCGGGGAGAGAAAAGCACACACCCATTTAGCAGCCCAAGCCAAGGATAAGCCAAACAACTCGCCTTGTTTATTCTCTTCCGATTCACTCTCAGAGCATCCATCATCCTCATCTTTCACATTGTCATCAGCATCTGGTGCCTTCAATGACAAGATTTCACTCTCCTCAGGGCCTAAATTATCTTTTTCATCCTCTGAGGGTGACTTTGATATTCCATTCATTTGATCATCAGCCTGTCCTTCTTCATTAGCTTTCTCATCTTGTTTCTCCTCATCTATTTCAAAATCTTCTTCATATTCTGAAAAAAAAAAAAAGAAAAGAAAATCTCCACTGTGAGAATGAAGATAGAATCCCTGATACTTAACCTATTTCACTTTAATGAGAACTTTGACTCCATTATCTCCTCTTCTGGGGGCCTTTCTTTGCTGCTTCTTTTTCACACAATTAGCGAACATGGAAAAGTAACAGGAAGTGATCGAAGACAGCAATCAGTTACGTACCCGAGAGCACAAAAGAAATGAGGCCCCAAATGACAAGACTGAAACCTAATAAAAGTTCATTTACAAATGAACATCATCATCTACAATGACCGAAAGGGAATGAGAGGAACTTGAGATAAGACAATAAATGAGAAGTAAATTAAAAATGAAGAGAACAGTATTATAATAATGAAAGTTAATTTGGAGATCCAATGAGGTCATATTTCATATGAAGAATGTTCAAAATATTTGGATATCAAGTTAATGAACAGTGACGTGGAAAATTTCAATTAATAAGTTCAAAGGCTCTGAGAAGTAACGCTATGAATAGTACATCCTTTGAGAACCAAATGGACGTTAAGAAAAGCATTGTGAAGGATTCTATACCTAGGTGAGAGCTAAATCATGTATATTATTCATCACTACAATAAATGAAATAGTCACATTCCAAGTATAAAAATTCTTACAAAATAAACTATTCTTGTCACAGTCACAAATTTGCTTCATTCCCAATTGAGGTGCAACAAATCTGTAGCAAGAAAAGAAAATTGTCATATCAGATAAACTCCAGCAGTCCCTCGTGGTTATAATTTTTCACCTTTCATATTTAATTGTTCCCCTTTTTCTTCCACCAAAAAAAAAACCCTAAAAATCTTGAAGTGACAACATGCCAAAGATAGAGAGCAGAAGGATCTCATGCAGAACCAATTAAGCAAATAAATAATTATCCTTAACATAAAAATCACAGGGAAAATAAAAGCTTCCCAATTTTGTGAGTTTTAGTTATTAGATATTCTGGCTTCTCTTCCAGTGTTAGGGCCTCTTGGGTAATTTACTTGAGAGCTGTCCACCCTGCTGCAATAAAAGGAACTTAATTTAGAAATAGATGCCCTATGCATATAAAGAAAGCTCTGTTAATGTGGAGAACAAATGTGGGAGATATAAGAAGGCAAAACGAAATAAAAATCTATAATGAAGAAAGTAAAAAAGAGAATTCACAAAAATACTTTCAAAAAATATTTAATACATTTAAACAAGAAATGTGAACTTCAGTAAAACAGAGTTATAAAATAAGCCACAGCTGGAGCTGTGGCTCAGTGGTGGAATGCTCACCTGGCCTGTGCACAGGTGCTGGGTTCGATCCTCAACACCACAAAAAAATAAACAAAGGTTAAAAAAAAATCTTTTAAATAAGCAAGAAGATGAAGAATTTGGTTCATAATTCATGACACTAACAGGAAATACTAATAAAACTTTTATATTTTGATTCAAGAATTGCTGGCCAGGTTAAAGGATAGTCATCTCTTGGCCCAGGTAACTAACAATTAATAAGCTGTCACTGAGAATGTCCTATGAAGACAAGAATAAAACCGCAAGATTAAAACCCTACAATAAGACAATGCTGCCCACTAAGAAACTTCCAATTTTTGATGAGAAAATAAAAGTAGACACACAAGAGATAGTGTATTTGTTTTATACTAGCTTTTATATAGAGTCCTCAGTAATGTTTCAATACTACTGGGCTCAATAACTGTGGATTTTTATATAGGACTCATGGTCAATTATTTGAGGTTGTGCTGAGTACAGTAGTTCCTCCCTCTAATGAGGTTTCATTTTTTGTGGTTTTAGTCATCTGTGATCAAATGCAGCATGAAAATATTATATAGAAAATTCTAGAAGTTAAACAATTACTAAATTTTAAATAATTAGAATATGTGCTCAGAATTATTCTATTTTATTATTACTTTATTCACTGTGCCTAACTATTATTATAGGAAAAAACATAATATAGATAGGGTTCAGAACTATCCATGGTTTCAGACATCTGCAGAACATCTTGGAACATACCTCCCGAAGATGAGTGGGGATAGAATGGAATCAAAGAAAGGCCACTGGTCATTTTAGGGAACTGCAGAAGAGTTCAAAAGTGGAGGGATTAAGCTGAATGGCAGAACACATACATATGTCATTTTAAAGATATTTGCCCTGATCACAAGATAAGCAGGGGGCCAGACAGGACATGAGTGGTTGCTCCAATGCCATCCATCATATTACATAGTGGTAAAATATGAGGGGTTTGCAGTCAGGCAGTCATGTATCTAACACTAAGTTAAAGCATTCCATAGTTATGTGATCTTAAACAATTTGTTTGACATCTTTAAGCTTTAATATCTTCATAATGTGGTCAGTACAATGAATAAATAGAATGAATAAATAGAATTAAAAGCAATAATGTTTTACACAGTGCCAGGAACTGAAGGTGCCTAATAAATATCAGAGACGAGTAGTAACAGTGGTTGTGACTTTTTAGTGGAGGGAACTGATCATAGGGCAAGAGAAATCATATGCAAAATGCACTCCCTGGACAGCAGTATGGTTTAGAGGAGGCACCTGATTAAAATCAGATCGGTACAAGTGTACACAATTAGGACATAATTCCAGTTACATTATTAAAATAGAGTATAACATTGAAGGAACGTGTAGTAAACCATAGATTGGTCCCTGTATCCTCTTTTGCAGAAGCTTCTGTGTTTTCTTTCAGAATATAAAATGAAAGGCTGCCTGGCTTTGTTCTACCCCTACTATCATCATGTCTAAATATCAGCCTTCTGTGAGTCACAAGCCACCTTTGGGTTACCAAATCATGGTTTCAGTATAAAAGACTAGTGGGATGCTTTTGGGCATTCTTCCCTTTTTTTCATAATTTTTTTTCTGCTCCTTCATCTCCTTTTCCTTCTTCTAGAGAATTTAATTAGCCTATTGTTTCCCATCCCCAGTAAAGAGGACTTGAGTTAAAACCAGATCAACATCAATGCAGCCGCCACCTCCCTCTACTCAAACTTCTTGCAGCTCCTACCTACATAAGTGGCTGCTCTGCAGAGCCAAAGCCCAGCTGGGTTTCATTGTTGTTATTGTTTTGTTTTGTTTTAATGTCTATTTAAACTCCATTAACTAGCCAACACAGTAAAAGGACCTTGGGGAAAGCTCTATCTTAGGCATAAAGTATATGTCTCATAGTTCTAGCCATGTTGGTTTAAAAAAAAAAAAAGAATGAAGAAATTGAAAGCCTTTTTTTTCTATTCAACATGGTTTTAATAAACCTCCATGTCACTAAAGTTAAAACAAGTGAAAACACATCCTCATGTGTTAATGTCTTTGCGATTGATGCTGCTACCAATATTTTAAATTCTCAGTTCAAGATAAGGATAAAATCTAGGCAGGATCATGGAGAGAGGTGAATTGGGTAAAAGTATTGTGAGTGAAATCTCTCTTAGGAAAAGCACATGATTTCAGTAATAAGCAAACATGAAGTCCAGTGCTAAAATAGATCTGTGGTTTTTCTCTCATATTTCTGAACCCTTGGGCAGCAACAAGATGAGATAAGGAAGAAAATACCTGGGATGCCGGCCCTTCCACAGGCCAACCCAACCTGTAGTCATTGTTCCTCTAATCTAGGCTTTGTCTCCTTGGTATAAAAGGGACACTCATCCACTCTCCCTTTCTGATTCTTTAAATCCACAACCATCTAGAATCTAGGAGAGCTTTTACAGAATAGAAGATTGCACATGGTTTGAATTTCTAAGCTTTAGAACTGGACAAATCTCTAATGAATCTTAGTTCCACTTTCTTACTAGTGTCTGACTCTCCAATTTCAGCCTGTAAAATGCAGGGAATAGTTATATCTACTACATATATTATTATTTTGAATCTTTTAATGTCTGCCCAAAGGCTCATATGTTGAAAGCATATTCCCAATACAAGCTTCAGAGGTGGGGCTGTTAGGCAATGATTAGATCATGGGGCTGTAATATCACCAGTGGATGAATCCATTTGATGGATTCATAGTGTGAATAGACTACTGGGTGATAACTATAGGAAAGTGGAGCATGGCTGGAAGAAATAGGTCACTGGGTGCATGTCCTTGGGGATAATATCTTGTTCTTGGCTCTTCACCCCCCTCCTTCCTGGTTACCATGAACTAAGTAGCTTTCCTCAACCACACCCTTCTACCCTGATTTCTGGCTCATTTCAGACCCAGAGAAATGGAGTTGGTTGGCCATGGACAGAACCTCTGAAACTGTGACCCCAAATAAACTTTTTGTACACTGTTGTTTGGGGTTTTGTTGTTGTTGTTTTTTATGGATAAGTATTTTGTTTACAGCAAGGGAAAACTGACTAATACAATATCAAATAAATATATTTGATGTTGTGTGTGTGTGTGTGTGTGTGTGTATATATATATATATATATATATATATATATATATATATATAGAGAGAGAGAGAGAGAGAGAGAGAGAGAGAGAGAGGAGACAGCCAGAGGGCAGGAAAGAGAAAAAAGCAAAAAAGCAAAAAAAAAAAAAAAAAAAAAAAGGCAGACAGCCTCCAGACCCATGAGCCTATGACAACTGCTTTTAGTGATGGAATACTCTTCAGCATATAATCATATAGATTATACCTACCTGACACAAAGCCATTCATTTGCACTAAAGAACATTCAAAACCTAAAGAAATAAGTGAAATTCTATTTGGTTAAAATGATCTGTGCAAAAGTCAATAGGGCCTCTGGCTCCCACAGGCAGAAATTCCTCTTCTACTCCCTCATCCTCACAACAGGCACCTTCAACCCTTGGGGTCTGTGTGCACTCCTCCAAGATAGGGGATGCAGGACTCCATACAAAGAAGCAGGGAAGCAGGTTGGGGATTCCTTACCGGACACAGAGCTGCCTAAAGATCTCTATTGAGGAGCAACATTTAATGCATATTTTTGATAAAAATTTTAAGAGTTCAAGTAATAGCAGCAGCAACAAAACAGCCCTATGATAATTTATTACCATATTTGAAAGTATTTCTTTGGTTGTTTTCCCAATCATTTCGTATTTGTTTTCCTTTAAGTTCCATTTCTTCCATAGCAGTTCTCACTTCTCTGACTCCCATATTTATTTCTTGAACTGAACAAGTGGCTGAGAGAGAGGTTTTGTTCACCTCCATCTCATTTCTTCTTGATATCCCATTCTCTCTATCCTTCCTCAGTTCTTCTCTTTTATCAGTGCTTTTCTCTTTCCTAGGTTTCATTGAAGATGGTTTTTTGTCAAGGCCCATTGCAATAATGCACCTATGAAAAATATTAGCATAAAGTGTTCATTAACTTCTATGTGGCAAGGTAGAAACTCAAAACTTTTTAAAGTGCTTATCTCTTATTGTAGTAAGAAATGGTATGAGAAATATTTTTCTACTGTACACATAATTTAATTAAAAATAAATGATTGATACTAAAATCTCGTCAATGAATACAAATTCTTAACAATCTTACCCACAAAATAAACAACTTATTAACCAAGAACTAGAGTGTCAAACCAAAATTTGTACCATAAAATAGATTTTTATCTTATAATAGTCATGAGTAGAAACTAATATATAATAATAAATAGATAATTAAAGTCCTTCAATGAGACTTATGTAATAAAAGAACATTCAGGTTTATAAATAGGGAAGCTGAGATAAAAATAATCAGAAGATGGCATTCAGTCTTTGATAATTTATTATCCCAATAACACAACAACAAAAGGCATACAAGGTTGACTGTAAATAAGTATGACAGATGTTTTTAAGAAACATACATAGTCACACATAATTGTGTCCTTTAAATAAATAACTCAGGAGTCTGCACCCTAATTCTAATAGAACTGACATTATTGTTTTTGAGTGGCCTTTTGAAGCCTGTACTGCAGTCTGCCAGCAATTTTTGATGGCAATAATATTTTGTTCCTCAAAAAGGGCAACAATTTGTGGAAGTCATGAAGTCATGCCAAGTCAAATCTGGTGAACCACCCAGATGGTCTGAGTGTATTATAACATAAAAAAAAAGTTTTTATTCAGTTGTAACAAAAGTGATGTGAATAAATTGTTTGCTATTGATTAAGTTAGTATTAAAGTTAGTATAAAATTAAGAGTTTCAGTACTAATAATCTATACATTAATAAAATGATGATAATGATAATGATAAATTGTTGAATACACTCTCTGTGCCACGCTCTTTACTGGGCACTCTATTTATAGTATCTTAAGGGATTCATCACCCACCAACCATTACCAAACAATTGTCACTGTTATACAAATGGAGAAACTGAAGCTGAAAAGCTTCCATGACTTGCTCAAGGTCATCCAGTAGATAAGCTGGATGTATGTAGGTATGTAGATGGAATTCTTGCTCAAAACTGTTAGACTCCATCACCTTCCACTGGAGTACAACATAGTGTTCCATGACAGGTGTAGCTGCTAAGATGATCAGTGACACAGATAAATGTCACACAGTTGGGTTTCCACCAGAGAAAGCACCCACTCTCACCAGAAACTAACACAATTTGTAGAAGTTTCCACCAATGCCCGCAGACAGTCCGTGACTTGGAATAGGTGTCTGGCAGACATTAGCTTCAATGTTCCTCCTTCTCTAGAACTTCACATGGCCCCCTCTCTCCATGTCACACACTACTGGGGAACTAAGTCTCTTGTAGTGGACAGGTGAAAAGGCTTCCAAGTGCAGTCAAAACTTGTCAGCCAGGAACAATAGGAGTAATAGTAAAATGTGAAAATTGTCCTCAATCTAAATCAAATCTAATAGCAATTTTTTAAACTGAAGATTTCACTGAATTCCAGCCACGTTCAGTCTTGAAATAGCACAGGAATTGGTCTTAGTACATTCTCTCAATAAGCAAATGCAAGAACTGAGTTCTATCACTTAACATTTCAATATCTCCCCATGGGTGGGGGGAAGCTAAAAGGATTTGCACTCAAGCTATCAAGCTGTAGAAAAATGAAATAAGAAAATAAACTTACCTCACCCATAATAAGCATGATAAATATTTCTGGACTATAATGGTGATGTGCTTAGCACATAGCTTTCCTTGGAATAAAGGTGTCATGCCTCTTCACAAAATATGATTACTAGCATTGCCTTCTGTTCAAGCTGTTCCTCCCTCATTAATGGCAACACCAAGCCCACTTCCTTGGAGCTTCTGATAGGCTGTTACCTTTGGTTATTCTGGGACAATGTAAAAGCTTTGATGCCTCTCTACTGCATGCACAGACTTTTATTGCCCATCTGCTAAGGGGAATTGGACGAACGAAGTGAGTAGCATCTGTGCTCCCCTTGTCATGACGACCTATTTGATTTCCGAGTATATCTGAGGTGTCAATTTTGATTACTAAAGCTCATTCTGCATTCTCCTTGGTTAGGCAACTCTTCTTCCAAGTTTCACTCTAGCAATTGAAAATAACAACCGTGCCTCTTCAAACATTTCCCGTAATTAAGGGGTGAGCACAGTATGCAGAACCTTTACATTTTGGAATTGACCACTGCTAATATTTTCTTGTTTCCTGAAGACCTTAAGAAGGTAATTTTCAATCATTTTTAGAAATAGAAGTCCCAGTGGTTTTATTTGACCACATCTTTCCTTTATCACATTGTGAAATTTGCAGGACCAGCCCTTTTTAAATGAGTTAAGACTAATTTCATTTTGAACAACCTGGGAAGAGATAATATACACTCCTTAAAATAACTAAAAGTATTGTAATGGTGTCTCCAAAAAAAAAGAATATTCAACATAACCAGTGATATCAGTTCTCTTTATAGGTGGTTCTCAACTTTCACTGAAGTTCTATGTATTGGTGCCCCTGGAATAATTGAAGTCATCTCAAATAGGCCAGGGGCCAAATAAACAAGATTTTAGATTTACCCTTCCATTCCTACCCCTTTAAACATGTCTGAATTGACTTTCACCTAATCTGCAACAGGGGGACATCAAACAACACTACTTTGAGCATTTACAGGTTTGATTGGAAGAAATGATTTAGAAATTAACAAATTTCTTTAAGGAATTTATAAAACAATTCCTATAAGGATTGTACAATTATGTTGAGGGTAACAAGCCTTATCCTTTAATGCCATAACCACTTTGATAATATTTGCAAAGGTGGATGAAAGAAGGTAGAGAGGACTTTTTGTGAATCTGAAATCACACAAAGGATTGTACAGAAGCTAGGAGATGTTGAATAGAACAGCAGATGTCATCAGTCAGGTTGTGGTACACACACCTCCTAAAAAGTGCTCAGAGCTAAAAATGTACAGATTTGATGGGTACACATCCCAAAGAATGCAATGTGTTTGCACGTGGACAATCATAGCTCATTAGTTTTCCTGGCACCAAAATTTTGCTCTAGGCCATTCAATTCTCCTGCTCGCTGGATGATCTTTTTCAGACCGTGTTCCCTCCCCTAAAATTTCCAACCCCTCCTCCTCAACTTCAGCTAATAAATGTATTTCCTATTTTAGAAAGTAGAAACAATTAGCAGATGACTTTCAGTTGGTCTTCGTAATCCCCCATCTTACCTTTCTCTCTCCCATATATGCCAATGTTCCTATTGATGCTATAGAAGAAGGACCTTTCTCTTCTTAGGGTTTACAACCCCATGTGAGCCCTAGATCCTATCTTCTCTAGTCTAGTTAAGCACAAAGTGCTAGCAATTTTCCCCTTCATGTCATGTTTCATCTATTTTTCCTTCTTTAGAGTATCAATCATATCCATTAGTATAAAGACATGTTATGGTATCACCTCTTAAAAAATAAAATGTTCCTTTAACCCCTATATTCCCTCACCTGGTTACCACCAAATTAACATTTTTAAAGGAAACTCTTTTAACTCTATTTTTAAAAATATGTCTATAATCTCGGACCTTAGTTCTTCCCCAATTGCTCTGTATCTCACTCTAATTGAGCCTACATCCCTACCACTTCACTATAAATTGTCTCAAGATCACCAAAAACAAACACATTCCCAAGTCAATGTCCAATCTCTAGTTTTCATTTTACGTAATCTACCCACATATTTCAGTCCGTTAAGCATTCCCTTCTCCAAACATCTGTTCATTTCCAAAATATTGGTCTGAGTTCTCTTTCTGAACACTGACTATCTTTGTCAGGCTGGTGCCTCTTGATTTCCCCTATCTCTGACTTGTAATGATGTGCAGCTTATTCTCCGACATTTTCTCTATGTGTATCCTTTCTTAAGCAATCTCACTCCATTCCATGACTTTCAGTGCCGTGCCTTCTACATACAAACCTTTCTCAAATTTAGATATCAAGCCAAGACCCCTTACCTGAGCCCAGATTCATACATCCACCTGCCTAGTGAACAGTAACTTACAGTGTCTCAGATGTCTCACACTCACTGTGGTCCAAAACCAAAACCCCTTCATTTGATCTCTAAGCCTGCGTTTTTCTCAAACCTATCTTAAGTACATGATAATAGGACATCTTCCTAGCTATTTAGGCCAAAAACTTTTTAGTCAACTTTGATTCTTTATGTCAACCCTGAATCTATCCATCAAAAAAAAACTCTGTAAGCTCTACCTTTAAAATATATATTGAATCCAATCACATCAAACTCTTTCCACCAATCTCTCTTTCCTGAAATAAACATTTCCAAGATTCTCCCCACTCTGGTGGTTTATTTTTCCCAGAGGATTTCCTGTCAGATTGGGCTAGTTGCTCAAAACCTTGCAGGTTTCTCCTCCTCCTCTGAATGACGGTCACTCTATGACTTTAGAACTTCTACAGGGTTTGGTCCCACTGCTCCTCTGTCTTCCTCTTCTATCACTGTTCCATTCCTTATTTTGGCTCTGGTCACATAATCTGAGACACACATACTCCAAGTCTGCTTCTCCTTCATGCCTTCTGCGTGTTTTTCCTCTCTAAAAAGCTATCAGGAGGAAGAGACCTTTTTTTCCTAGTTTCTGCTCAAAAACCATCAGAGAGGTGTTTCCTGACTACCTCACTTAAGACAACTCCTTATCCCATGACCCTTGTGCCCCTTTCTCTTGTTAATTCCCTTATCATGTTTTGTGTTTATCTTGCTTAATACCATGTGACATGATTTATTAGTGTATTAGTATGTTATTTTCCCTTCTCCTGTTAGAATAACTTCTATGATAGCATGTCACTTGGTTGGTTCACTCTTGTGTTCTAGTTTGGCATCAAGTCAATTCCCCATGAATATTTTCAGGAAAAAAAAAAATGAAAGCCCAAAGGCAAAACTCCCAATTTCAAAGAGAATGTCCAACATGAAAGCTGATAAACAACAGCTAAAACTAACCTTTCATCATGCATTTTGTCATAAGTTTGAAATGAAGATAATGAGAAGGCAAATTGGGCCACATCATAATGCAAGCGCACCCTAATATGCATAACCTTTAATATTCAGTCACACAGGACTGATGCTTGGTACAAGGCATGTGTTTGGGGTTTTAATCCTAGACCAGTTACTAACATCAAAAAATAAAGTAAAAAAAAAAAGTTTTAAAACTGTCCTCTCTTTTCTATCAGAAACAGAATTTCAGGCAGTTTGAGGAAAAAGAGGAAAAAAAAGTAAGACGACTTAAAATACTAGCACCTTTTATCTCTATTATAAAATCATCTATAAATCTTATATTTTTAATTCCAAATATAAACCTTCAGTGATGTAGTAAACAGCCTTTAACATAAATATTTTGGGCTCATATACACTGGTTTTGCTTTTAAAATCATATAAAGAAATGAATTAATAAACACAAAAGAAGAAAACTTCAGCAAAGCCAGCCCTCTACCGCAGGAAATGTGTTTCCATACTTGTAGCAAGGAGATGCTTTCTCCACGCACACAAACCCAAAGTAGCCTCGTCTGCCTCCAAGTCTGGAACCTTTTCGGTGCTTGAATTCACAGCAGGAGCTTAACCTGTTCACCTGCAAACCATTCAGGAAAAAGGTGAGGCTGAAGGGAAAACCATGGTGCCTTTTGGAAATAAACTGAAAGGTCTCTGGAATAAAAAAAATAAAAAAAAAAAAAGAAAGAAAGAAAGAAATGCATTAGTGAAAGCAACCATGAACCAACATCTTCCCAACTACATTTTTCTTTAGGCAAATACATTGTGCAATAAATCATCTTTTAATTCGAGAACAACTTAAATCATAAAAACACATTCTGTCACTTGGAGTTTGTAATAGATGCTCAATATCTTATACAACTCTTTGATATACAATAATATCTAACATTATATGAGCACTTCTTATGTTCTAGCATTATGCCTGATTATCTTAGTTTTGCTATTTCTCAACAATCACAAGAGGTGGGAATATTTCTATTGCTATTTCTAGATGAGGAAATTGAAGCTTAGAAGAGGTCGAGGATTTATTCACTATCATACAGTAAGTTGGAGAGTTAGTGATTAAAGATAAACATCTCCACAGAGTCCACGCCTGTCTCTTGTTATTTTGCCATCCCTCCCCCTTCCAGGCCAGGGATTGAATTCAGGGCCACTCTGTCACTGAGCTAATCTCCAACCCTTTTATTTTTATTTTGAGACAGAGTCTCCATAATTCGTCCATGCTAGCCTCAAACTTGCGATCATTGTGCCTTAGCCTCCAGAGTTGTCAGATGATACTTGTGCAGCAACATGCACAAATGCTCTTGATAAAGTACATAATGACAAAAGAACACTGTGAGGTCAATCAGATGTTTTAAAAGTTCACATTTTTAGTTGTGGCCTTAAATATCCTAATACATATGTGAATGACGCAGAGTTACTCCATCTGTAAGTGATACTCAATTCTATTTGAATTTGAGACTTCTTTAATTCTCACCCACCCGCTCACTGAAACATCCTACCAATTAATTAGAAACCAATGGCTGTGATTAATAGTCTAATCATCCAAATCTTTGTAATTCTCTTTGACAAAAAAAGAGACCCTAAACTTCAAGACCTACAGACCTAATTCTTTACAATCCTGCTTCTCATGAACAACAGAAGTTTTCAAACTTGAATGAATTCTGGTCCCAGAATCACCTAGAAGACTTATTAAAACACAGACTGCTGATATTTACCCCAGAGTTCTTAGTCAGCATTTCTAACAAGTTTCTAATCAACTCGGATGCTGCTGGTTCCTGGGACCCCACTTTGAGAACCCTGATCCAGATACATGCTTGTATGTTTGTAAAAAACCATGAGAACTAAAGCTAGCATTGCTCATCTTGGTTTCTCTAGGTCCAAGAACAAGTATAAAGGAGGACTCCCAAAATAATTAATGAATCATTATTTGACCAACATCCTTCACAGTCACCTAGAAAAGCTGTGAGTGTACCACATTATGCTCCTAAAATATTTCTAAGTCAGATGCACCTTGTCCTAAAAACACACACACACACACAAAAAAAAAAAAAAAACTACTGAAAAAGTAATTCTGCCATTTACATTTAAGTATTTTTGATGTGAGATTAAATAAACTAGGGGGAAAACTGAAAAACTTAGCATGCTGGGAAGCTAAAACACAATAGGTTTAAAAATCCATTTGTTTTAATAATAAGTAGACTCCTTAAGTGGTGACTAGAAAGCGAATTTGATTGCTTCCATTACAGAAACTTGACCCCCACATTCATGTAACAGAGACCATTCTGCTGCAGCCTGTGTGCGTAACTCCTCAAGTACCCAGTGCAGGAAGAAAATATATATGCTCAGGAATATGCTGATAACTGGCACAGGAAATCCCTTCTGGATGTGACTGTCCCTCCACTTGATGCTCATGCAGCTGGAGAGCACACCCAGCTGTTATTCCATTTTGTTCTTTTTTTCCCCCCAAATTTACTGAGGAAGAACTGACACCCTTTGCTTTTACTCTTTTGTATTTATTTTATAATTTTATAATTGAAATTATAGTGACATTTCTCAATGCTGACTTGATTCATACCAGAAATCACAAAGTTTTGGTCCATGTCCCAGTTCTTCACTTACTACTTGGATGTCCTCGGGGGAAGTTATATAACTTTGGTTCCAGAATTTTCACCTATAAAATGGGGATGGTTGGGGTGATGGAGATCTCAGTTTACCTACTTTGCAGAGCAGACTTAAAGATGATGTAATGTACAATATTAGGAAGCACTTTATAATACTTACAAAACTTAGTTATTCATTATTTACCAACAGTGGATAGTGCTGTTATAGGCACTGAAAGAAAGCAAAAATATTAAAAATGAAAAATCAAATGTGGTCATCTCCTCCAAAAGTTATAATTCAGCAGGAGAGACAAAATTAATGTACCAAGCTTCTAGAGTGAGCTCACCAAATCCTCTCCCCTTAAAAATTTGTCTCTGGAAATGAACCAAAGTCTTAAAACCAACTGAGCAGCACTCATTCATAAAAAAATCACTGAACTTGAGGTAGAAACAGCAGAGAATTGGAGGCATCATTGCCTGGGGCTGCTCTCATCCCCACTCCTGCCACTGTTTCATCACAGTAGCTCTAATTGGGGAGGGCAGCACATAAATAACCAGCAGTTTCCCTGTCAGTGGGGGCTGCCTTGATATGGAGCAAAAGAGGGAAAATCTCTTGGCCTGTGGCACTACCAGTAATAAGTAGCTATCTCGGAGGCAAGCTAACAGGGAAGGTCAGAGGTTCCCTGAGATTGGAGTTCTAATTAGGAATAGCAACAGGCCAGTGGACCAACCAGAAATTTAACAGGGAGATACAGGCAATAAGGCAATCTTAGAAGCATTCAATAAGCTCTCCCATATCACCATGAACTGGAAGGAGCACGGGTCCGAGTGGACCTGACCTATTCATTCATTCTCAACCTACTTGGAGCTTATCTTATGCAGAGAAGAAATAGAGAATGGTGGAAATAAAAGTTGGAGAAGACTTGGAAACTACTGGAACTTGAATGTCCTCCCGAGCCACTGAAATTGAAAACCACTCAGAACCTCAAGATGTGATATTATTTGGAAATAAGGTCTTCATAGATAAAATTAGTGAAGGAATGAGATGAGATAACCCTGGCTTTCAGTTTTTCCCAAAATTCAATGACTAACATCCTCATAGAAAGAAAAGGGTACAAAGAGTACACATGCAGAGATGTACAAAGAAGGCCATGTCAAGACAGAAGCAGAGACTAGAGATGGAACTACATGTGAGAAAGGAGGGCCAAGAATTACTAGGAGCCACCAAATCTTTCTTCCTCAGAGTTTGTCAGGGGGCAAGGACTTGCTAATACCTTCATTTGGGATTTCTTGTCTCCAGACTTTTAAGAGAATAAATGTCTATTGTTATAAGCCACAATCTGAGAGACAGCTACAATCAGTCTTAGGAAACTAACACCCCTACCAACAGAACTACTAGCAGAAGGGAGAGGGTGTTTGAGTCTTAACTTCTTACCAATCATTAATGAAATCAGAGACACCTTTGAGACCAAACTAAAAAATAAAAATAGAATTCTTAAAATTTGCAGTACCTGTAATATACAATATAAAATATCTTTTGTTCCAACTAAACCCAACAGACTTGTAAAGAAACAGGAAAAGGACCCATAATCAGAAAAATATATAAAAGCAATAATAGCCATTTCTACAAATCCAATCAAGAATCACAATATGTGCATATTCAAAATCTTTATATGTCCATAACAGCATTATTTTTAATAGCCCCCAAATGGAAACAATACAAATACCCTTTAACTGGTGATTGCACAGAAACTATGATATGTCCATGTGATAGCATACAGTCGGCTATACAATGAGCATAACTACTGGCACATTCAGGTGAAAAATCTCTCATCTGAAATGCTTTGGGATAAGAAGTATTTCAGATTTCAGAATTTTTTTTGCATTTTGAAATACTTGCAGAGACTTTAAATGTCTAAGAATCCCTAATCTGGAAATCTAAAATCCTAAAATGCTCCAAAATTCAAAATTGTACACGTCACTATACTAAAAATAAATGCATGTCTCTTAAAAATGGTATGCAAAGTGAGAGAAACAAGACACAAAATATTACCTATTGCATGATTACATTTATATAAAATATCCAGAAGTCATTTTCAGAAAGAAAAATTAGTAGAAACAGAAAACAGATCAGTGGTTGTAGGGGGCTGACTATGAGAGTAAGGACTCACTGCCCATGAGCACCCAGGGACTTTCTGACATGATGATGTTCTAAAATGAGCTTATAATAATGGCTGCAGTACTTATCCAAATTTCTTTTTTTTTAATATTTTATTTTTTAGTTCTCGGCGGACACAACATCTTTGTTTGTATGTGGTGCTGAGGATCGAACCCGGGTCGCACGCATGCCAGGCGAGCGCGCTACCGCTTGAGCCACATCCTCAGCCCCCCAAATTTCTAAAACCTATTGAGTGACATGCTTATGAAGAACAAATTGCAAGGCATCTAATTTATACCTTGAAATCTAAAAAAAAAAAATCTTTAAAAATACATGATATCACGTCAAGGAAAAAGAAACAGTCAATGAATAAAAAAGAAAAAACAATGCTTCAGTTTTGAGTATCAAGAGCCATGGGCCACTGGGGTAGAGCAAAGTGGAAGTCCCCTGAGAAAGGTGCAAAGGCTCAACCTAAGTCTTAAAAATAGTTGAAATTTTAAGTTAAAAAGAAGGAAGGATAGTGCATCACTAACAAAGGAAACAGCACAAGACAAAATTTTGTGGGGGACAGCCGAAGACCTGTTTGCCAGGGGATAATGAGGACTCACAAATGAGTGAGATGGGATCACGTTATGAAAATACAAGGAAATGGGGCACAAAAGAGAGCAAAAAAAAAAAAAAAGGACTTTATTCATTGCCTTCACATGAACCCATGAGGCCAAGGTTGGTTTTATTCAAAAAGATAAATGCAGCAAGTAAAAATTCCTGTGAAGAAACTGTAGCATTTACAAGTAGCAAAAGTATTTTGTGACTGCATAGGTGATATAATAGGCAATCAGCTTGTGATTTGGAGTCTAAAATCTAACTACAAGAGGCATAATGAATTACTTTGAGAATAAAAGATGTACTTGCTGCATTCCTAAATAATTTTACTGTTATTTTTAATAGAAAAGCAAGACAAATTAACAAAATGCCCTATTTTAATGAGTTTACTGCTCTAAGCATATGCTAAAGGCCCTTATTTTTTAACAGAGATTTCTAAAAATGTATTCACATTTGACAGATTTGTACATAGCTTTGATTTATAAAAAGGGCAGATTATTTTCAGTCCAACTAAACTGCTAAGATTGCTGAACTTCAAGACAACTCTAAACTGCCCAACTTTTCAATTTGAACAATTACTTTCCTGGCAATCAAAGGCAAGCTGATACAAAGTATTACATGGACAAGATTCAATTATTAGAGTCCACATTCCTTCCTATTATTCAAGACTATCCAATGCCATAACAAAAAGTTCCAGTATCAATATGTATGCCAAATAATTCTGTGTGGGGTTACACCCTCTCCTCATGTAAACTGGTTCTGTGCCCTCATAGAGAGTACCAGAATGCTGTTCAGCCAACACTCATTTTTTTCTTTTATATCTACCACATTATCCAGCAGTCAAATAGGTATTATGTATACATTTTATTGAATAAAGTGTAATCTAGGACCCAGGAAAATGTTCTTGCTGTAATTTCCAACTTTAGATTATAACTAATTTCAGTAATTCCCCTAAATTAATAGATGAAAGTTATACTTAAAAAACTAAATGTATGCATCTACGCCAAACTCATTCAGAGTTTCAAGTACCTCATATTATGAAAATATAGGAAACTTATTGTTACTGATAACAGCTAACTAAAGTAGTATAGAACTAAGCCAGGTTTTGCACCTAGGCAGGGGCAGGGCCCTGCTTTTGACTGTACAGTACTGGATGTGGAACCTTGGGGAGCCAACTTGGAGCACCTCCTATTTTCCTCATCTATAGATGGAGTGAATGAACTCTGGAAGGCTATGGCAAAATGAGTCTACGTTAAATTACATTTCCACCAAATATGAAAAATGAGAAAAACAGTTTCTGGCATAACTGAGCATCATATTACATTTTAAGTCAAAACTAACATGCAAGCCTTTAGTCTTGTTTATTTGGGAAGTTTAAAACATACAATTCCTAAATATGTAGTTATATCTTTAAGAGTTTGAATTTTGTCATTAATTCCATCAATTTCCTTTTGATTGTATGAGAGAAATCAGAAAAGCCAAAAGTAAAATTCCTATGTTTGTCCTGCACTCCCTAAATTCCTAAGTCTCTGACAAGATCCTGCAAATATAAATAGTCGCTTTAATTAGTAAAAATAGTATTACAATCTTAACAGAGTTTCTTAAGCAAAAAGTAACAGATACAATCCTGTAAACAATTTTCTTTTTCATTGTTTCTTCACTAAACCAAATACTGAAGAAAAAACACTACAGTACAGCATGTGAAAACCAGGATATAAAAATTATCTTATTCTGATAAACATGAATTTATGACCAGATGAAAACAGAAATTTACTAAGAAGCCATTTAGCCAAATTTTGCACCAAGTTATTTAGGTGTGATTCACCCTGAAGTTTATTGGATTTGTGATTTTATCTCAACACACCTCTAAAGAACAAATTGCCAATCTGTTATTTTTCTCTTAGAATAATGTACGATATAATTCACTATGGCAAGCCAAATAGTTAACTTATAATTTGGGGCACAGCTTATTCGTGCAACATTTTAATGATCATACATCTCTATCCCAAAATTAATCTGTTACCGGGTTAAATCACTCCAAATTCCTTCTTCCACAATCTGCAGAAGTAATTGCTGCTTCAGTTTCAATCATGGAGCAGTAAATCTAGATTTACTTTTAGGCAGCTGGTTTATAAGTCCCTGGATATGCATAATTTCATAAAGTGATTGAAGTCATTTTGATATTATATCAACAACAGCTTATCTATAACATCAACCCCAAGCAATTAAAATATGCACGTTTCATGCGTACCATTTTCAAATAGTTTGCCTTTGTAGACACAAAGGTTTTCCCCACCACAGTGCTGTTGATAAATTTTTATTTCATCTCGGAAATCTTGGTTGTCATAAGCTAGGTGCACATTTTTCCCCAAATAGATCATTGTAATAGCTGCATTACTATGCAGTGATGTTTTATGAATCCTTCCTGAAACCTAGAATAAACAGAAAAGAGGCTTATTAACTAATTACTTTCTAATCAGTTCTTTTTTTCACATGGCATTATAATATGAAAATTAAAACAGAAAAGGCTAGTTTTATATACCTAGTAAAGTGTCAATTCATACAATGCACAGAAAGTCAAGCCCATTAAAAAACAAATCCCTCTAAACAACTATCAAATATGATTTTGCCTTTACATTTTGTAAACACTGGGAATTTGGACAAAATTTGTCATTTTATTATTGTATGTTTGCATATGTGTTATATATAGTAAATATGTCAATGATGCTAAGAGGAGATTACTTTTGATTTTTTAAACTAATTGTTAAAAATTCAACCAAATGAATAAATATTGATGCTATCATTTTGCCCTAATCCAAATTGACATTGATTAGGATTTAGCAATAGTGCTTATAATTGAATCTATCTTACAACTGGGCAGTGACAATACATCATTTCTGGGTTTTAGCCATCTGAGAGGGGCATGCTCACGTTGATTCCTTCTGTGGTCACTGAGGATTAGGCATCTCATATTTTCTGTGGCTGGGATTAGCCACTCTCACAGGGGCATACAGTTCCATGAAAAAATAACATTACTAATATTAGCCTTAATATGAAAACAATATATCCAACAAATTTTTTAAAATACCTCATAAAACTATTGAATAAGGCAATCAATTTAAATTCTTTATAAAATATGCAATTAATGTACATGCCAGAGATTTTTGAAATGTCCTAGGCATTCCTTCCCATATAATATTCTGAAGTGTGTTCATGAGTGTGAAAGTACAGAGTGTCCACCTAACCTCTAAAAGGAGAAGGCAGAAAGGGAGCAAAATAGGAATGGATGAGAGGGCTGAGACTGAGATGGCTTAGTAAGAACAGAATAGGTCTCTAATTATGCATGGGCCAGGCTTTTTCACTTTTCTGAAATAACTTTTAGCTAAATGAAAAGTATAAAAGAAATTTTTAGTTAAACAGAAAATGTGGTGAGACAAACTTTCAGCAGATGCAAGGCAATTATCTGAGTTTGAACTCATTAAATTAGGCATATATGGGAAGCATTCTTTTTTTTTTTTTAAGAATAAGCTGCAACAAAACCTTTCTGAAGGAACTACTGAAATATTTCCATCGCCAAAGCCATCAGCACTTCTACCTCAGAGAATATTTTTCTGTTCAATTCTATTTCTCTGAAGCAAAAACCAGAGAAAATAAATCTGATGAAATGAAATTCTGCAAATGACGGTCTGAGAAGAATAAATGTTGGGGGAAAGTCCGAGGTTGAAAACTATTCAGGCAAATGGTCTTGCCTGTGCTTATACAGAGCTCCCATATAGAGAGAGATAATCAACAGAAATATTTCAGGGATATCAAAAGTCATGAAGGCAAATGGGCAAACTGGATATAATGCTTTGCAGATTAGAAGCAGTTCCCTGAATTCCAGTCAAAAGCAGAGGCATGAAGGCAAGCCCGGCTCCTACTTGCAAAATCATAATCCCATGTTTCTGCTTCCCAAGCAGCTGGGTTGGGGGTGGGCAGAGGATGTCGATACTGTGACCTGCGAGAGTGCAGCCCACCACACAATCAGCACACTTATGGCAAATCCACTCCTCAAGCTTCCGCTACAACATTTAATGAAGTGACTGATTAAATAATAGCATCCCTTTTCTGTTAAGCAATACTTTCTGAAATGGCATGAATTTAGAGAGAGCTCCTCCGAGCTTCTGGGAGATAAGCACACTATAAATACAAGGTTATAGTGGCATTAGAGGGAGAGGAAGGCCTGCTTCTTACATAAGAAATGAGAAACTGGAGGGAGAGACTTTTAAAAATGAAATAAATGGCAGCCTTTCACGCTTTTCATTCCTTCTTAGTCATAATTTTTTTCTGCTGAAGTATATTTCTGATAGCAACATCTCTGTCCTCTTGGGTCTAGTTACTTCATCCTCTTTTTAAAAAATATTCTCCAATTATTGTCACCGAGTAAACTTTTCTGTGTCCTAACAGGAGGCCCAAGCCACAGCTTGTGATTTAGTACATATACTAGGAAACAAACCATTGTCCCTTTTAATTGACTAAATTACCTCTGTATTACCATCTTCCAAGGTTATAATAACCTCCCAGACTAATGAAACTTTAACAAGGTTACATGGCCTTTCCTGCTGTCCTCAAATAACTACCAAAACCTTTCATGAAAATCCAGTTCCATTTCAAGGAGCAAGGTCTCATAGCCCTGCACAACCAAGGCTTATCTTTCTTACTTCATTCACCAGTTGATTAAGACTTTCCTTTTATTTTCTTTCAAATTTCTGAGGCAAGTGCCATGTGATAAATCACAGGTCCATGGAATGGTTCACCAGTCAGCCATTACGTATTTGCAATATTTAGCATTTAATTGATGTACTAAGCTATAACTGTAATCTCTTTTATCCCTGTCCTGACCTGTGTGAAGTATATAAGAAGAGACTGTATTGGTGTCAAAGTATCTGTTGTAATTGAGAGTACTGGGCAACAACTCTTCTCCACCCATTTAAACAAACCCTAGTGAACCTGAAACATAAAGTCTTAGGCCACTGCAATCGATTTTTAAGTAGTAGGGTCCATTGAATGTGTCATCCAAAGAGAAACACAGGGCCAGGTTCAGTGGTGCACACCTGTAATCCCAGAGGCTCAGGGAGGCTGAGGCAGGAGGATCGAGAGTTCAAATCCAGCCTCAGCAAAACCAAGGTACTAAACAACTTGGCAAAATCCTATCTCTAAATAACACACACACACACACACACACACACACACACACACATACATACATACATACATACATAAATAAATAAATAAAAACAGGGCTGGGGATGTGGTTCAGTGGTTGGGTGCCCTTCAGTTCTATCCCCAGTACCACTCCTCCCATACAAAAACAAAAAAGCAAAGTGGTACACAGTGACTGATTATTATGCTTGAGGGAAAAAACAGGCAGAAATATGAATTGTTTCAGGAACACTGGAATATATGGTTACCCTACTGATAGTCTCCCCACTCCAATTACATATCCCTCAAATATTTGTCCCCTGTTGGATACTGGATCTATTGATCCTCAATAAATCATGTGACTCTCCTGCTTAAATTTCATTAACAATTCCCAATATCTGCCTAATAAATTCCAACATTCCTCAAACATAAAATGTCTTACATTCTCTAGCTCTTGCTATCCCTTGATGCAATTTCTTGTTTTACATTTAAAAGTCCAGTAAGTGACCTGATTGTAGTGGTCCAAACAGTATCAACCTGTTTTTAATTTCTAAGCCTCAATCACTATATGAGTCACATGATATCAAAACTATTTCCTTACATTCCTCAGAGGGATAGGGTGACACCTTATCCATCTTAATGCCCCCAGTGAGGACCTGGATGTAGAAATGAAACAATGACTTATTCCACCTTCTCCCCTTTGCTGATAAAAAAAAAAAAAGCTGCAATATGTTGGAACACAGTAGTAATCAGAATATGAAAACTGACTTAAGTGTTCTGTTCATTCAAACACCAACTTTGGGGGCTCATTCTTGATAAAAGATTGATACAAAAAAGCTGGCTCTTGCTTTCGGTAAGGAAGACTGAGACTCTGACCCTCTTAGTAAAGATTCTACCCTTGTACTCCAACCACTGCTGTGGCACCCAGAACCATATTTGGTCTCTCTTCTACTCCAGGGCATTGTTCACAGGGTCAATACTAACACTGTCTGGCCAGTGGCTTTTTAACTGCTTTTCAAGTCCTGGTTGATTGTACAGTTACTAAACTACAATGTTAATTTTAAGCAAAAACATTGTTTAAAAGAAAATGTCTAAAATGAATCAAGCCTACCATGAAGTATGTTGAGTTATCATATATTGAAATGATGCTATTTTCCTTCCTCACTCTCAAATCTGGAGCAACTGGTGAGAAAAACCAAGAATAAAAAATGCCAAGATAATACACTGACTATAATGGAAACTGAAAAAAAGATTTTAAAATTGAGTCAAAGGAATATGCAATTTTTCTAACAAAGCCTTAGCTTTGTTAGGTTTTATTGTTGGAGAAAGAGGATCTATATCTGAAAGTCATCCCTGATTTCCAAGATATTTGCTCAAGGTGAAAAGGATAAGAGTTTAATATTTCACATGGATAATAAAATAATAGCTATTTATGAACTTATTGGTAATAAATACACTGGATGAAATGTAAGCAAAATCAAATGGCTATCCTCAATGTCCTTAAAAATTCAGAATTTAGGAACAAGAAAAGTTCATGCGTATCTATGAGTATCTATAGTAAGGGATGCCAGAGAAGTATCAATGTCCTTTAGAAAAGGAAAAGGTAGAATTATTTTATGATGTACAAACTGGAGAGCAAAGGCCTTTGAGGTCTGGGAAGGTGGATGTCATTACACATCTTTCAGGTACTCACAGAAAATATGAGAAAAAGAATATTTGCCTTCCTAATATAAATATCAAGCTGGGCATTGTGGTGCACACTTGTAAACCCAGTGACTGGGAGGGTGGGGTGGGCTGAGGCAGGAGGCTCCCAAATTCAAAGCCAGCCACCAGCCTCAGCAACTTAGAGGCCCTAAGCAATTCAGTGAGATCCTGTCTCAAATGAAAAGGGCTGGGAATGTGGCTCAGTGGTAATGAACCCTTGGTTCAGTCCCCAGTACCAAAATAAAAAAGAAAGAAAGAAAAGAAATATCAGTAAGAGAGCCAGCTGCTCTCTGTGAGAAAGAAATGCCTGACAAATGACAATTAACTTCTTCAGAGATTTGAGGGGGAAAGTCTCCTAAATGAGTTCCATAGAATTTGGATGTAAGGAATACAAATATCAGCTTGCTGAACTGTATGCTTAACCTTTGATAATAAATTCTGTGGCCTCGGAAAGGTTATCTAAACTGTTTTTGCTTTAGTTGCCTCATCTCGGAAATGGAGATATTCTTTCTTAGGTTTACTGTGTGCATTAGATAGAAAATTTCTGTTAAAAACTGATCAAAATTCCTACCATATACTAAAGGCCTGCTAATTATAGGTGTACTCATTATTGTCATTATTAAACATAAAATTTCAGATTTTATTAAGAGTTAACAAAAAGCAAACACATGACAGCAGGTAATCAAATGAGAAAAAATAATAAATTTGAAAGTGAGTGAATTTCTAGCATAAGTTAAAAAACAAAACAAAAAAAAAGCATAATGTGGGGAATGGCAGTTGAAAACAGAGGGTAATTCAGGCTGGCCTGGATAGCAGTAGGGGAGGCAGGAAAGAGGCCAGAATCCAAGAGACCTTGAATGCCAATGGATTAAGCATGACTTCTTATTCTGACATGACATTTTGGAATCTGGGCCCTCGGTGACCTAGGAAGATTTCCCACCAGTGTTAAGCACTTTCTAGGGATATTAAAGGACTTTCATTTGCAAACTAACCAACCCAGAGTCCACATCTGCCACCCCCACTTCCTCTATCAGGCATACTGGAGCCAATATTTTGCCATAATCACTCAGGGCCAGGTAACAGACAACTCGGGGAGACCCCACACCCCAGAGCTTTCTGAAATTATTCATCGAAACCCAAGACTGTATACATAGTCTTGTCCATTCCTTCTTAAAGAAATCACAATAAAGGCTCTTGCCTACATTTGCCTCCCTACTCCCTCTGCTTCTTTATCTATACTACTGCTTTCTATGTATCCCTGCATGGTGTAGGGTTTTAATTAAATGTGATTGAAACACAGTGCCTGGACAGGGGGTCAAATAGATACCTGACTAAAGCATGTGGGTGTCAGCATCTTGGAAAGTGAGAGTAAGGAACTGTCTTTTCAATGGCAATCATCTCTCATCTATATAGTCTCACCATAAATTAACATAAATGAATATCTCTCTCTCTCTCTCATACACACACACACACACACACACACACACACACACTCTCCTCATGCCCCCCACCCCTTCTGTATTTTAAAACAGCCAGGAGGAATCTAGCTGCTTTCTTTAGCAAAGGGCAGCTAGTGAATATTTTAAGCAGGGGAGGAGCACATCATTCCAGAAAATTTCATTTAGCATCATTATGAAAAATCTACTAAAATTGAAAGGGCATGTTGATTATTTATTTTTCCTCTTCTGGACTTTTTTTTTTTTTTTTGTACCAGGGATTTAACCACTGAGCCACATTTTCAGATCTTTTTTATATTTTATTTAGAGACAAGGTTTCACTGAGTTGCATAGGGCCTTGCTAAGTTGGTAAGGCTAGCTTTGAACTCACCATCCTCCTGCCTCAGCCTCCCTAGCTTCTGGAATCACAGGCATTCACCACCACACCTGGTCTCTTCCTTGACCTTCACCTAACTTTAGTTCTGTCTGCTAACTTCCTACTCAAACCCCATTTCAAATACTACCTACCCTCTAAGGCATTC
The DNA here is from genome assembly GCF_052094955.1 of Ictidomys tridecemlineatus. Classification (NCBI taxonomy): domain Eukaryota; kingdom Metazoa; phylum Chordata; class Mammalia; order Rodentia; family Sciuridae; genus Ictidomys; species Ictidomys tridecemlineatus. The sequence continues at coordinate 59,013,990 of NC_135487.1, forward strand.
TCCAATCTCTATCAGAACTAATATTCCTTCCTCTGTGTTCTCATTGTGCCACATGATGATGGTGCACATCACAATGTATCATGGTTAGATGCATACATTTCTGTCTCCCTTACTCAGTTGCAGTCTTTCTGAGGAAAGGATTTAGGCTTATTGATAACTTTAGCACTGAGGATAGTGTTGTTCGTAATCAATAAGAGCATAACTGAGCTATTTGTTGATTTAGAGGCAAGACATAAGTATATAGATCATTGTGATAATTACATTGAGAGTTCTTTAGTAAGCCCCTGAACTACAGATGTAACAATGAGAATGGAAAAGTATTTATCAATACTTGAGCCATTGTAAAGGTCACATCTAGAGCTGTGCAGCAGTCATTTGCTCCATTTAGCTAAAGGGCATTTGAAAGGTGGCTCATTCAATGAGATGTGCTGTCAGTTAAAATACTCCTTGAATTTCAAAGTCATAGTATAAAAATGTAAATTAACTTCTTAAAATATTTCACTTATCAAGTACAATATATTATTAAGATTATTTCATGTTTCTCTTTACCTTTTTCAATGCAGTGAGTAAAAATTGTTTACGTGGCTTGCATTAAATTTCTATTGGACAACTCTGATCTAGAGGACTCAGCAATTAACTGGCTGTGTGTGATGTAGAGGGAAGAAGTTCTAGATTTTGAGACCAAATTACTAGAGAAAAGGTTGTGCTTAAGAGAAATAAGGCAATTAAATGGAGAAGCTGGTTTAAGTTGCCTCAATGCTGAATGTGAGGGGCAGCAGGACCTATCCATCCGGCACCTGTAATTGCACAGGGCTCATTTAGAGAAAGGAAGTGGAGAAAAGACTTCAATGAGACATGAGGAAAGGTCCAGACTAATATTCTCAGAAAAGTTCTTTGCCTTCATATATATATATATATATTTCATACATATATAAAAAACAAAAGTTTTATTATTTTAGTATTTTAGTATTTTTAATTGACACACAATCATAAAAGTTCTTATTTTAAAACCTATATCCTCACATTTAGAGAAGCTATTTTGGGGTCTATCCATCCACATTTTTATTAGACTTTTGTATAGAGTAGGTAACCAGTAAGGTCAGGCTCTCTCAATCCTGAGGGGAACAAAAAAATCTAGAGGTGAGTAAAGTTAAACCTCAGGGCACAATCTAACTAGGATCATAGATCCTGCAAATGCTATATAAAGCTCTGAAGGTGCTAGAACAATACAGGGCAAAGCAACAGGGCACGAAGACAACTTGCTGGATGGTGCAAGCCATATTTCATTGACTTTTACCTCTTTCTTCCCTTCCTTCTTAAGAGCATTTGAAGGACACTTTTGGTTGGCAGTAGTCACAAAACGAAAGAATGACTTTAATGCATAGGTTAGCCATGAAAGTCATCCCACCTTAGATGACTCTTATCTACATCTAAATAAAAAAGCTCTTGTGTACTTAATATAAAAATGCATGACTCTCCCCACTGGACAGATTAATTCTCTACCCCTGCCTCAGGGACCTGGGGCCAAAGACAAATGCAGGAGACACACGGAAAACTATTGAAACCATATAAATAAATGGCTACATTTTGAATAGAAAAACAAATGTCAAGTTTGATGCTTGTGCTGATGGCCACACTTAGGCCTAAAGAGAGATTCTAAAGGAGTAAGGCAAGAATTAAAAGGTAATAGCAAAGAACCATGAGAACAGAATGGCTGGAAGACAAGAGAGGAGAGTTTCAAGGAGGAAATGATAGCAAAACAATGCCACTATCAAAGAAAAATCCAGATTAAGAATAAATGTGAACTAAGATGGGGGAAGTAAATCTAAATATACCATGAAACAAAATAAATGTAATGGGACTAAAATCATCAATGGAACAGAGATTCTCAGATTGGATTAAACAGAAGCCACCCACATGCTGCATTAATATATTTAAATCCTGAAGGGTTTTTTTTGTTTGTTTATTTGGTACTGGGTTCTGAACCTGAGGGTACTTTCCACTGAGCTATATCCCCAGACCATTTTTATTTTAATTTTTTATTTTGAGACAGGATCTTTCCAAGTTGTTTAGGGCCTCACTAATTGCTAATGCTAGCCTTGAACTTGCAATCCTTCTGCCTTAAGAAGGATTTTGTCTTTAAGAAGACAAAAGGTAAGTGATAAAAAGGATTATTTTTAATGATATGGGATTCATTTCAACAGTAAGATTAAAAAAAAATCCTAAATCATTTGAAAGCATATAAGAGGTATTCCAAACATTTACAAAAGAGAAATTGGCATAATTACAAGGTGAAATGGACAAATTAATAGTTATAGTGAACAGATTATCATTATAGCTCAGGAACTGAGAGAGCAATCATATAAAAAAATCTAAGGATATAAAAATATGAAAAACACTATTAATATATCTTTTAGACGTTTAGAGAACCCTCCTCCCAAAATTTAAGGAATTCTATCCTTTCCAAAAACTGAATATAAACTAGCCCACAAAGTCTGTCTCCACAAATAACCAAATAATTAAAATCTCACAGAACAAGAATAAGATACTTTTTAAAATTAACATTCAGTGAACACATAAGAGTTTTTAGAATTGAAATGGGGCAGCAGAAAAAAAAAAATCTCAGAAGAATGCATGGAAGATAAAATTGAAGTCTCTCAGAAAGTAAAACAAAAGGATAATGAAGTAGGCAGAAGAGAAAAGCTAAAAATATTAGAGCACCAGTCTCGAAGTTTCAACATTGCCATAATAGAAATTCCAAAGACAAAACACAGAGGTTTAGAAACAAAACAAAACAAAACAACAACCTGAGACTGAAGGCCTATAACTGGAGAGACAGGATAAAGTCTGTCAGAGCCAAGATTCCTACTGACCCATGCTGTGCTTCAAACCTGAACGCAGACCCCCAGGGGAACTGAGCTCAGATGTTGGTTTGTGCTTCCCTCATTATGACCATCAGCTAGAGAAATTGTTGCTCTCTCTTTGGTGTCCGGCTCCAGAAGCCAAGCACTGATCACATTCTTGCTGGACATCTGTGTCTGGCCCACACTAAGCCCTCAGCAGATACCCTGATTCTGCTCAGCCCTTGTTTCTCAGGCAGGACACACTCACGTCCTACCAAACCCAGGCTCTGACTCAATGATTCTTTTCAGCTTATTTTCTCCTGGAAATATTGTTATTTTATTACAAAGCTAGATTTGAGCTTATGTCTGACGTGTCATGTGCAGAAATGACAGAACATTAAAGAAAAGCAGAGACAAGAGGAAACAGAGGTCAGTGTAGTGGTTATTCAAGGAAGGAGTAGGGGATGTGATGGGGCAGGAAATAGGAGCTTAAGACTAATGTGATAATAAATTTCTACTTCATTAAAAAAGTGGTATATATGTGGGTGTTTGGTTATTATTTAACTTGCACATACAGTTTTAAAACATTCTAATTTAAATTTTTTAATTAATTATACATGACAGTAGAATGAATTTATGCACTTTTATATATCAGATATAGATGGGACAATTTATTTATTTGTTTGTTTGTTTGTTTGTTTGTTTTTGGTACTGGGGATTGAACCCAGGGGCACTTCTCCACTGAACCACCTCCCCAGCCCTTTTTAAAAATTTATTATTTTGAGACAGGGTCTTGCTAAGTTGCTTATGGTCCTCCATAAGTTGCTGAAGCTGCTTCCACCTCCCCAGCCACTGGGATTATAGGCATGCATCACTGCACTCAGAAAACTTGAATTTTTTGAAGTGTGACCAGGCAGAATTTATCCAAGACATGTAATGCAACATCAGAAAATAAAATGTAGCCACTCAAGTACTTGAAGAAGGTAAGAAAGTAACTGTTTTTTTTTGTTGTTGTTGTTGTTGTTTTTTGTTTTTTTTTTTTGCTAAGTGAGGGTCACATTCCTCAAGGAGTGTGTTCATTGGCCTGAGGGAAACCAATGCCAGCATGTAGTGTAAGAAAGGAAAGGAAAATAGTAGATGTGGTAGAAGCTGTTATAGTTCCAATACTCATCGCCCCCTCTCTGCAAGAGGATGATGCTCTCATTGCAAGGCTGCTCGACTTGGTTAAGGACTTGCTTTGACATTGGAATTCTAGAGTGACTCCTCAGTCTGAGCTATCCCTTCACCTGAGTCTCAGAACTGCAGCTGACCAGTAGAGACGATCATGAGAGGAAAAAATCAAACTTTGTTGTCAGAAGGTGGAGTTGATTGTTAGACTAAGATACAGTGAACTACTCTTCCGTGAACTTTGCAGAGAAAGAAAGGAGAAAACAGAAGTCTAAGGTTACAGCCTGTGAGGAAAGGATTTGATTACCCTATGTAAGGCTTGGACTGTTGAGAAGCAGAGATTAATATTAAAGGCTAAAAAAAAAAAAAAAACAAATTAGAGAGGAAGAAGGCATACCCTAGGCCACAGAAGAGTCAAAGATCAAGGACACAAGATGAAGGGTGGTCTTCATGGATGAGAGGTATCTGTCCAAAACAGTAGCAAAGGGAGAGAATTGATAAAATCAAGTTGAATGGAGAAAATTCGAGCAAGTAAGAAGAAAGAAGACCCCAGTCTTTTGAGAAGGCCAGAGGTGAGAACAGCTGCTGCTAGTGATATGTGGACATGGGGCCAAGAAGGCACTTGAAAGTAAGCATGACTTTGAAGAGCCAGAATAGTCTGTGTGCATGTTGATATTTCCCTCCCTGAGGCTCAGTCAGTGAAATCTGACCCAGCCATCTGCTGATAAACACAAAAATTATATGTAACCAAGCTCTTCTTGGTTCAAAACCTGGTTGTATATTTACATAAAGAAGATGAAGAGAACTTTTTGTCTTCTCACTAGCCCTTATCTGTACAAACTTAATTGTTCGTTATTAGTACTTTCAGGAATTGAGTACCCCAAACTACAATATTTAAAAAAAAAAAAAAAAAAAAAAACACTAAGAGAAATTTATTTCTCAGCACTACACACTCATTTGGCATTAAATGATTAAAAACAAAATTTGATAAGGTATATCACATTTTCCAGCTATATTTAAGTCCCTGAATTTTCACAAATGAAATGTTAAGATACTTTAAATCAGCAAATTAAGGGAAATAAATAATTTGGAAATTGGGGTAATTCAAGCTAAAATTGACCACAAAACTTACTGAGATTTCTATCATCAATTATGCTGAATTAATCACTCTACAAAACTACCCAAATCTTTAGTTTCAGATTCACTGAAGCTTACAAATTCACTTATAAAAATCATTACATTTCTTACTGGACTGTTGTACATCTGTCATCCCAGGCACTTGGAAGGCTGAGGTAGGAGGATAGCAAGTTCAAGGCCAATCTCAGCCATTTAGTGAGACTCTGTCTCAAAATAAAAATAAATAAATAAAAAGGACTGGGATGTAACTCATTAGTAAAGCTCTTCTGGGTTCAAAACCTAATACCAAAAAAATTACAAGAAGCAAATCATTGCATTTCTTAATGCAAGGCATCTTAAGTATGATCCCCCCAAATTCTTCAACTACAAATCAAACTTTGTGCAAAGTAATTTGTGTTAAATTAACAAAAGAAAAATTCATCCCATAATCACCCTGGGAAAGAGAGGTTCCAAGCCATTCGGAGCAGTAATTGGACGAAATCTCCTCCTCCATGTTTGAGATCTATTATCCCTTGTGACTTTTCCATCTCGGGGAGGAGGTAGAGGAGGAACAGGCATCAAGTAACTGTTAATGCGTGGAAATTGATATGGATTCATTCTTTGTGAATTGTTCATGGAGTTCCTGAACTTCATCATTGCCTTCTTGCCCTGTAATCAAATTTCATGACGTAAGAACCAATGAAACAGAAGTGGTGACCCAATTAAACCAAAATTAACAAGACCAGTCTGTATTAATGACAACGTATACAAACACAACTGGTATCCGTAGACAAACCCAAAACACACCAGTCTGCAGAAAATTGCATTTTGTAGTATCCAGAGCAAATTAAATATTCACAATTTCTAAACTTGTGTAATATAGTTTTAAGCCAACATAAAATGATGACGTTTTTATAGTACTCTTGGATTTTTTCTCAATAATCCATTAAATCTCTAGGACTCTAGTAGAGTCAAACAATTTAAAACTAAAAAGTCTATAGGATTATACTTTGAAACAGGTTTGGATATTAGACTTGGCAATAGGGAGTTAATGTTTTTTTTACAAGTTTTGACTTCCCCTATTCAGATAGGAGGATATTCAAGGCAATCTCATACATTCTTTAGATTATTTCAAACATTGTGTGAAGGGCAAGTTTGACTATTTATCAAAGTTTTAAAGGTGCATACTCTTTGGCCTAGAAATTCAATTGGTAGCAATAAATGCTACACAGGTACACAAGTACACTAATGTAAATTTTTATGAGGTACAACATATACACTTATATAGCTACAGTATAAATTTGAATCATCAAAAAAGTAACATTCCAATAGGAAAATATTTAAATTTGGCTTTGTTTGTGCAATAGATTCTTACCAGACTATTGAAAAAATGTGAATTTATTTATCCTAGCATAAAAGAGTCCATGCAGTATGAGCAGCTATTTTGCTTAAATAATTTATATGTGAGTTTTGACTATAAGCAAAAATAACTGAAAGAACCTGAGTTACCTATCCAAATTTATAACAATGTATTTGTTTTTATAATTATTTGTATTTAAATAGTACAAATTATATTGCATTTACATTTTTTAAATTTCTAATTAATTTTAAGCCGATTTAGTTCTTACTTTGAGACATTTAGTAGTAAGAAGCTATTTTTAAGAAAGGAAAGTTATTCTGCAGACAGTTTTTCATTGCTAAATAAGTAAAAACAGGTTAAATAAAGGCAGGTATAGTCCTAATTTTGATTAAAAAGAGAATTTATGTGAACAGAAGGGGTTTAAATAGATATTCACAAAGCAATTTACTATTGCTAGAATGGTTGGTATTTCATTGTTATGTTCTTATTTTTCTTTTCTCCCATATTCCATTTTTTCTGTAATGAACTGCATTTAGTGTGGAATAACAAAAATAAGTGAAAGTAATAAGAAGAATAAAATCAATGAATCTAGAATTCGGGAGTTTGGAGATTTTTAAAAAATGATACTCTGACTAGGTCAATTGTATGTCTTGTTTGGAAATGGGTTAATGATTTTTTTTAATTAAGATGTTTTTCATTTTACTTTTGTTTATTTGTTTGTTTTAGCTCAAAGCATCTTGGACAACTTTTCATGCCATTACAGATAATTTACTGTCATTTTTTAAATGTACCTTAATATACTATTACATCTTTAAACAATATATAAATACTTGTTTCTTTCAATTGCTCACTGTTAAAAATATAACAGTAAAAAAAATATTCTTGATTCTATTTCTTTGCACATGTGGTATTCATTGAATAAATTCCTATATGTTAAACTGCTTGAGTATGTTCATATAAAATGGTGATAGATATTCCCAGTATTACCTTTACAAATAGTTGTTCCAATTTCTTCTCCTACCAACAGTGTATGAGAAACTCTCATTTGGAGGCTTATTCATTTTTAATAAAGAAATTACTTTTACTTAGTTTCACTGCAACCAATCTAATTTTGACCAAATCACTTTTGCCTAAGTTAAAGACCTTCACTCCTGGTATTATGTGAAGTTCAACCTGCTTTTATCTGTTGTACCTTCAGATACTTCCCACATGCATATCCTTTATTCTTTAAAAAATCAATAAGAATTTATTAGATGCTCATTACATACTTAGTAATCATACAGATTACTACCATGTTGTTTGATTTCATATTAAAACATTTTCATCATCAATATCGCTTGGAAAATATAAACATGTCTTTTCACACTATATTTCACTTATGAACATTAAACTATAAAACTCTAATAAATTACTTTTGTCAGCCTTGTTAACTGATATAACATCAATTTCTAGACCAGGACCTAACCCATAGTAAGTGGCCAATAAATATTTACTGAATGAAAAGTGAGGTTAGCTAATTGAAACTAACATGGAATTGATCTTTGTCTTCTCAGCACCTGTGAACGACCACTAAATATCTATCTTTCAGTAACCCAAATCCCCAAAACAAGAAAATAAGAACTTATATTGATTTAGTCAGCCAGTCTATTCAGTGACTCTGAATAAATTTGGAAAATGACCTGAAAGAAAAAAAAATTGCTCCCTAACTAAATAGAAAAACTTGATTATGATCTGATTGATAGTGTTCCCATTTAACAAGAAAATGTACCAATCAAAATAGAATTATAGAAGCTTAGGACAGAATATAATCACCTTGGCAAACATGGAAGGTACTCATGCGAGTACAATCTAGGGGAAAGAAAATCCTACCCATTGGACTTTGAATATTTCCAGTTCTAATGGCAGAGTTATCCCTGGAGGACACAGAGGGTTTTAGCCAAAGACTTTCATATAGAGTTTTCTGGTACTTTTGGCAAGCACATTCCTAAGAGGAGATGGGTGAACCAGGTCATCTGAGCCTGATCCTGTTAACATTCTGTTATAACATACCCCTTCATTCTAATTCCATATTCTCCAGGCAACCTTCTCATTATGATCTGGCTTCTCTTGTGGCTCTATTTACAAGAGAGGAAGGCACTTCTATAAGCTTTCACTATTTGATAACTTTTGGTGAATTAATGGCCCCTTATTATGGTAAGGCCCATTATTTTTGGTTTACTCTAGAGAGAAAAAGCACCTTGTTATTAGTTGTTTTAGTTAGGCTGACACAGTTTCCCAGGACTGACTATTTATGGACACTGGCTGAAATGGGAAATCCACGGGCCTCACCATTAGAGACTAGATCCTACAAAGGGCCAAACTTATGAACAAGCAAGTTCCTGCCCAGCTCTAATCTAAGACAAAGAGCCATCACTTTGGGACTATCCTGCTTTTGGGGAAACTACTATTAAATTAACTGAAATAAAGTTTGTGAAAAATATTTCACAAGCTGAAAAGCACATTAAATGGATTAAAGTATTAGTTATTATTTTTAGTAATATTTATGCTTTTACTGTGAAACAATCATTTATTCATCTTAATTTAATGGTCCAGTGTCAAAGTTTTCAGTGAAAGATAATAAAAATATCTTAATTTCATATGTTTTGTGTTTCCTAATAAGGAAGGTAACATAATTCACCCATCTCAGAATAATGATAATCACGATAGAGGCTCTTTTATAAGCAGGCAAATGTTTCTTCTTCACGTTAGAAACACAAACAGTACACTCCCTAGTTAGAGAAGTCTTAATTATCCCTCCCTATTTAAGTAACTAACATTTCATAGTTACCAAACCTCCTTCCTGTATTCTGTTTAAATAAGTGAAAATTTCCTGGGATGTGACCTTGAAAGGGGAACTCCTGGGTGTGATTAACTCAACATTTTTAAAGATGGACATTCTTTTCCTTCTATATTCAACCTTCTAAGAGCCAAACTTGAAGTAATTTCATACACTGGTGGGAAAGTAAGTCAACATGCAAATGCAAAAAGTTTCATTTTCTAGGTCTCACGCATTTACAATCTGGAAGGAGTCAACAATGGGTCACTTCTGATAGAAGTCATGTCTAGCTATGAAAATTCTTTCGTCTTTGTTTTTCAACCAGCCTCTCCAATTAATGAGAAGTGTCCATACGTTGTTACAAATCCATTCTTTCTGCTTTCTGCTCAATATTACAGAAATTATAGGACTTTCAGTTCCAGTTAGATATAGTTCACCAGAAATAACACATAGTAAGTGCTTAATAAATGCACAATATCAATTTCTCTATGTGAATTAATTGAATATAGCACCTTAAATCTGTGATAACCCAATATTCTGATCAAGAATAAGAACAAATTTCTTGAAGAAAATAACATTTACCCCAATGGGAAATGGAGCTTCATTTTCCAGCACGGAGGGTTTTAATCTGGATCCGGAAGTTATCTTTGGAACAGTCCCCACTGCAGGATTACGGGGAAGAGGCTGTAATCGAATTGGAGGCTGCATATTTCCTGGAGCAGTATATGGTCGAGGGGCTGTCTAGACAATTAGAGAAAATAATTCCATTTAAATTAGAATCTTGACATGTTTCCAGAACCAATTAATAACCTAACAAATTGCCTAGAGTAATTAATGGTGCCTTTTTACTGAACAGATTAAACTTTAATTATGTCCTTCCATTATACATACCCTTCTGACCCAAAGTATTTGTGAAAACATATGGTGTTGAAATCCCCTACATAACTAAATGCCACAATTATAGAGTATGCTAAACAAAGGAGATGTCCTCTATCACATTTCTGTATTTTAATCATACTGTAAACTTGCTGACAATACTTAATTTATACCAGGCACAGAATGGCTTTGCTCAGTTAAATGTTAAGTTGAATAATGTTCCTATTTCAGAGATCTAAAAGAATAGTATTGAAATGTACTCATTTCAGTTTCAGCATTTTCAATATAAATTCTATTCGGAATCCTTAAAGCCTTAAGATTGGTGTCAAAGTAAAACCAGACAATAGGATAGACAGATGCTCAACTGTAATGTATTACCATTTATTCAACTACTTCCTTGAAATATTAAGAAAACAAAAATGAAAAATTATATCTGGCAACTTTGGAAAAATTGTATAAAATCAATGTTTTTTCCATGTTACATATTTTGCATTTGTTCTTTTAAGTCTCCTGTTCATCTTCTCTACCTTTGCTCTCAGCCCTGGCAACTAACCTCAATATTGTAATTATATTCTACCAAGAAAAGGAACTAACAGAAGACAGAAAAACAGGAAAATAAAACCAGGGCTTTTATTTCCCTGGACCCTCTCTGAAGGGTTCTAATGGGCCAATAAGGGTCTCTAACCAAGCCCACTGCTCCTGTTGGGAAATGCTCTCCTGCTACAGGTTCTATCTGCTGGTTCTGGAATCCAATCTTTCTCTTTCCCCAGAGAGCCCAGGGACTGTGGTTTCCTGTTGTGCTGACCCCAGCATGTTTAACATCCCTAGTTGGTTTTCCTTAACCCTGCCTGCATCTTTGTAAATAGTTTCTTTATTAAACACTCCCTAATTACTTTGTTTGTGTGAGCCATCTGTTTCCTGCTGAGCCCCTGACTGATACATTTTCCAATCAAGAATGTACTGCAGTGAATATCAAAAGTGCCAGTATGGAGCATTGCAAAGTGCCTTTTGGGGCATCAACAAAATATTGTGAGTTTAGTATAAAGATTAGCAATGTGTCAAAAGTAGGGGGAGAAATGAAGCTGTTGACCCAGTTGTTCTATTACAATAAGATAATGGAAACCTGTTGAGACTAGGAGATGCATGTTTGGGTAAGAGAATATGAAAAGGATGGTATATAAATGATTCATGAATAAAGCTTCATACATTGACTCTAAAGAATGGTGAATGACAAATATTCAATTCTGGAAAAGTGTGTGTAAATACATAAAAAATTATGATAAGGCAGCTCCTACTACCAAATATTAGTGTCGGTATCACCTTGAGAAGCATGTCATGAATAGCTAAAGCTCTGATTTTGTTAAGTCAACATTTGTTGAATTCCAACCAAAGGCCCAGGAAGGAGATTAAAAGTAATTTTTAAGATCTAATGGTGACACAGGACAACCATTGTCAAATGAACAACACAAATACTGCCAAGCAGAAGATAACAACAAAATACCTGAGAACAAAACTTAAAATGTAAAGGTCTTGGAATATTAGAGTAAGCCAATGAGGCTAATACAAATTAAAATTCCACAAGCAGTTAGATATTAAATGGTTAAGCAAGAGAAGAAAACAATAGCAAAGAAGAATGGTAAACTTTAACATCCAAACAAGAGAGCCAATGAGAGCAAGACACAAGAGGAGAAACAAAGATAATAATCCTCAATTTCTCTTTTTCTTCCTTCACTAGTTACACAATTTTTATCTAGGAACATCACTGTCATAAATAAAGATGATATTTCCAGAATCCCTTACAACTCTGTGTATGCCTCAATAGGAGCAGAAGTGATAGAATGAAACTTCCATATCATGTCCTTTATGATGAAGAAGTATGTGTTTGCTTTCTTTCTCCTCTACCCATTTCCTGTGGTTAAGGTACTCATATGGTGATCCACCATTTGGGCTTATGTAGATGGAGGCAGCACCCTGAGTTTGGTAGATGAATAATACAAAAGAAATCTGAGCTTGTGATGACCTTATAGAACAGAAAAGGCACAAGCTGAGATGAGACATGCACGTGAGTTGGGTGGATGGGGGCCCTGATGCTTAAGCCATTATTAATTGAATTCTCTGCACACAAACCTGCATCACAACCAATGTAAGTAAATTGACTAGAGCTGCATAGAACTTAAATAAAAACAACATAAGCCTATATATGCCAAACAGTACTAGATCTTAAAAGCCACAGAGAAATAGAACTAGAGCTTTCTGAACAAGGGAATCAGATTACCCAAAAGAATCTTGCAGACTCTGTAAAACAAGCATGCTTTAAGATTGTTTTCTGTCAAATAATCCAACCGAACACAAAAACATGAAACATCTAATGTAGGGATTCAAGAAAACAGGTTACTGCAAACTAGAACATGATCTATTGGCTGTTATGCTCTAAATTTTACTTCCATGCATTTGCATACAAATATCATCAGTTAGATGAATGTGGCAGTCAAATGTTTAACTGATTACATTTATCTCTAAAAACAAATCTGCACCATTAACTAACAGCTGTGAGCTACAAACTGCTGCAGTTCACATCAGAAGCTACCTTAAATTTGCTATATTTTAAATGGTTTGTAATATATTTTCTTGGAATAAATACGGCACTGTAGCTTAACATTCTCAAAACTGTGCCAGAATGTGAATTGAAATTGACTACCTGGTGAATAATCAGCTTAGTTGAGCATTTTTAATTCTTAGAAGATCTCAAGGGGTAAATTCTCTGAATGTGCACTATTCATTGAAATGACTTTCTACTGTTTTAATGGCCTGAAGACTATTTTGGAGGTCTATGTTCAACTAGTGAACAAATGCATTGACGTTGCCCTGGATACTTTCCTTATTCATTTGAGAAAGCCATAAATAAATAAATAAATAAATGGTGATATCCCATACAATTCTTACTTGTCTCTAGCACTTAGAGATCAGGAGTGAAATTTATCCACACAGGGAAAAGCAAACCATTTCTGTAAAATGGGAAGTACAATTCCAAGATCACAATAGGTATCCCTTAAGGTGCAAGAGCACCATAGGGGGTGACCAAGTGAAGAACCCTAGCTTAGCAGAGGGAAAGCCTTTGGAAGTGCTGGTGTCAGTGTTTCCTGTAATTTTTAAATTACTTTCTCACTTCTGCCACATTAAGATCTCCTGGATGTATCATAAACTATTTATTGAGGGTGTTCAGCTGGAAAATTGAAAAGAAAGCTTTTAAAGAGTTTTTCCTCTCTGAAACAGGTGGAAGACAAAAAACTGCACTAGATTGTTTCTTTTGTTTCACTCAGGTTAAGCTTCTGAGAGTCTAGTGAATTGCCATCCAATAAAAGAATTATTTGTACACATATACATTCAAATCAAACCTGGAAATTGGGGTAACAACAAAGGGTAGATGGTTGCTTTTCATCACTTGAGCTGTTCATTAGGGAATGTCAAAACATATTTACCTTTTGAAATATGTCAAATCTTAACATTATATATGATGAACCTACTTCAATAACCTGTAAAAGCATTGCCATTCCTCTATAAATATTGTGCAATACCAAAAAAAAATGTTCATGCTAACAAGGAAATAGATTAGGTTACACAAAGCAAGAATAAAGATGTAATCAAACAATTCAGTTATAACTTAAACCATCAGCCTCTAGTAAATATTTTGCAAATCTTTTCCTTTATTGATATTATTTCAAGGTATCTCCCTCTCCTTTGAGAGTTTATAACCACCTCTAAGTTACCAAGGAATCAAGCTAGCACAAAATATCAGTGTGAAATTTGTTCAAACAGTATCTCTATACATTTAATTATTTTTATTTTAGAGTATGAGCACACATTTTTGATGAAAGGAACATTGGTATCTATACTATATGCAATATGGTGCCATTGATCTGTGCAGGTAAGAGAACAATAGAGGGAAATACAAGAACTAAATCAGAGGTCAGAAAATATAGAATATGTAGGAAACAACTCATGATTCAATTCTGCTGCATTGTAGTATGCTAATGGGTAATCATGAAGGGAAATATTGAGATGGCTAACTTGAGGTCATATGGTTTATGGTCTTATAGGTCAGGTGAAAGAGTCTGGTCTTTCCTATCTGTAACACAGACCCAGGGAACGTACTGGGAATATATGTAACATAAATAATCTATACTTAAAAAAAAAAAAAACTAGCTAGCAGTTAGCAAGTACAATGGATTTGGCAGGAGTGGTCTTGATTGGAAGTAGGAGATTCAGAAGAGACAGAGTTGAACAGATAAAAGACTGGGGGGGGTGTTGTTCTTTTTTTTAGTTTTTTTTTAATTTGTTCCTTTTTGTTATACATGACAGTAGAGTCTATTTTAACATATTTATACAAACTTGGAGTATATGTTATTCTAATTAGGATCCTAGTCTAGTGGGTGTACACAATGTGGTTCTTTTTAAAACAATGTTTTCATTCAGGAGGACTTGCAGGATTATGCAGACACGGTGCCAGAAAGCATTTTTGGTTTTTTTTTGCGATAAATAAGAAATCACCAATTAATAAGCTGAGACAGAGTGTTTAATATGACTCACCAGTGTTAATGGACTAGAATGTCCTTCACTAACCAGAACACTCTGGCCTCGATTAGTCTTTGGGCCAAGTGGGGGGCGAGGAGACAGGATTGGCATGTTGTTTTCAATAAATTGTCTTGTGTTCTCTCCCTGGAATAAAAAAGAGATTTAGTTAATAGTCTAGGTTAGGTTAGTACTTAACTTAGGTTCATGCTTTAATTGACTGTGGGACTAAAGAAGACCTTTCTCATTCTTTTCAGGAGTGCCACTTCTGAGAACTGTCATGGTGGCTAGGAAGTTTTGTGCCTTATCCGGGTGCTGAGCATGGTAGGGAAAGGCAGAAAACTGAATCTGCTTTAGCTGTACACAAAGAAGTAGCTACAAAAGCAGTGTATCCTTCGTTTTTAGCCATAAACACTATTAATCTGCTTTAGCAGACTACTATCAAAAGCATAGTGCCCTTCACGACTTTGTTTAGTAGACACTACCAGAAAGCAGTCCTCTTGTAACAAGATTATCTTTTGATCCTGATAAAATAGATCCATGTCTGTCAGGCAAGAGAGAAAAAAAAAATACTGAATTATTTGGCAACTTATTCTACAGGGGTTTACAAATACTCATCATTTTGTGAAATGTCTTAGGTCTCACATTTGTAATACTACACAGAAAATTAAGGACAACATGTGATTTTGAATGGCAAAAGAAATTGAATAAAACTGCCAACCTAAATCAAAATCTTTCAAGCATGCCTAATTGAATCTCTCATCTCTTGATTCAAATTTATATATTTCATAAGTTCACTGCAAAGAAGAGATATCAAATACCAAAATAGAAAACAAGCAAGGAATTTCAACAGACCTAGTACAAAATGTCTTAAATCTTATTATGCTTTCTTTTGCTAAAGAGGATCTTTCCCGTCATCATTTTCAAGGGTGACATTCACACAAAAATGTGCCATTGTATAATTCTTAAAATGCTCTATTTTTTTTATCACATTGAGAACATTATCATCTACTTTTACTTTCTTAAGACAGCTAAAGATCCTTTGGCCTCTACCACATGAAAATACAAAAGCAAAACCTCAAATTTGAAAGGGATGTTTACAAGTTTGTCTTTGAAAGGTTTGTGCCTTATTAAAATGTCTGTCACACAAACAACTCGTATTTTGTCACTATCATCTGTAAAGAGGACGGCCAACATTCAGGCTTAGTAGAACCATTATTTGACCTCAGCTATGTGTTACCCCAAAGTAAAGTGCCTAGGGAAACTTCAATAATGACCACTGCTTGTGAAATCTTTAAAAAATATTATGAAGTGCAAGATGGTATATAGTGCCTTACCTTAAATCTTTGAATTTGTTCCTTTCTAGCTAAGGTCTCCAGTTTCTTTTTTATTTCCAGTTGATGGTGACGCTAAGCATGCAGGAAAGAATAGAGGACAGAATCATATCAATTGTCACAAATTTTTAGAAAATAATCCTACTAGTTAACGTTATTCTTGATTACCCCTCTTGTCATTGAGATGGAGAAGAATCACCTGCCTAAGTGTTCAGGTGAGAATATAAATTGGTGCTACTCTTAAGAAAGCCAAGTTATAAACATATATTAGGCAGCTAAAAGTATTTATACCCTTTAATGACTAAGTTTCACTTCGAAACCCAGGGGCAAAATTGAATATGATTTTTTACATGTTTTATGCACAGTGATGCTATCAGAAAGGTTTTTCTTTTCCTTTTTCAAAACAAAAATGCAGAAGCAATATAAACTTTAAAGAGAATGTTTAAATTTTTGTCACTTATTCAAATGATGAAACAGAATATGTTCATTAAGAATAAGGTTCATAAAGATTTTGTTTTTTGAAAAATGGAAAATTCATGTAAATGCAGGAGAGAGCAAACTCCAGAATGTCACAGAAATATGTAATTGTCCCTGTGCTAGGAAGGTGTTTCATGTACAACCCTTCTTCTTGAACAACTCTAATTGCCAAACAGCCCTATTTTACAAAGAGAGAAACTGAGGCAGAGGACCATGAACGTGCCTCAGGTCCTACATCTAGTCAGCTATGGAGCGCTACTTTGAACTTTGGTTAAGTTGACATTAACTTCCTTTGTTTTTGTTGTTGTTGTTATTTGTTTGTTTGTTTGTATCTTTCACAAAACTATATCCCTCTCGCAACATAGCATAATTTTATTAATTCATCAATGTGGATAAACAAAAAACTTGTATGTTAACAGTAGTGATCTCTGAGAATAGGAACGATCCGGTTATTTTTCTTTATTATGCTTTATAGTTCCAAATTTGATCTGCTTACAATCCAGTTTGAAATCATTCAGATGCATTTGAAGGTCTTTATTGGCTCTTTGAAAGAAAAGGTGTTTTTCTGTTGGTCTTTTTTTTTTTTTTTTCCTTTCTATTCTTGACTCCCTCTTGCTGCCTTGGGGACCCTGGGGACTCAATCATTCACTGCCTAAGTATCATCAATCCTCTTCTTGACACTTCCCTTTCCTCTCCTTTCTCTGATCTCTCACCCACTTATCACCAAACTTTATTACATTCACTATCAGCCATTTTCCATCTTCCACTTATTTCTAGTGCTCTGCACTCAGCCCCTCCTCCTCACCACTGCTGAAACTACTTTCCCCAAGGCCACCGATGTCTTTGTCTTCTGGGTCAAACCTAATTTCCTTTTTTCCAGTACTCATCTGATTTAACCATTCTGCAGCTCCTAAGAGCCTCCTGGCTTCCTAGAAAACATCCTGGTAGGCACAGCTTTCACCACATGGAGATTCTTTTCTACCCAAGTGGTCCCTGTGTCCCCCAGGGCACGTGCTACCGCCCAGGCTGAAAACCTCAGAGCTGCTCCTCATGCTGTCACTGTAAAGCCTTCCCTGTCTTCAGTATCTCTGGAGACAGCTGCATCTCCCCTGCATCCCCACTACTGCTGTTAGCCCACACCCTTCAGCAACAGCTTCCTAATTGACCTCCCACCTCCAATCTTTTCCAGCTCATTAATCCATCTTCCACATTTTTAGCAACATCATCTTTCTAAAACAGCTCTGCTCATTTATTTCACTCCCCTGCTGGAAAACATTTCATCGCCTCATCACCTACACTCCAAACCGAGTTGGGAATTCAGGACTTTCCAGAAATTGGGCCCCAGCGTAGCGTCACTCCTGTCACTACTTTCAACCAACCCACTGTGCAGTCTGGCTTCAGTGAGCTTTCCTTTCCGTTCACAATGTCCCTTCACACCTCTGTAATGTCACACCTGCAGTCTCCACTCTCTGGAATGCCTTTCCTGTGTTTTCATGGGAATTCTCATTCACTCTTCAAGATGTTCTGTAAATAGCAGGACCTCTGACTCCCACAGAAGAAAACCATCCTCCCCTTCTTTTCTGAGCTAGTTTATTTGCTCCTCTCTCCTAGCTCTCACTTTCTGTGGTATTTTTTAAATTATACCTTTCATCTTCAACACAGAGCTTCATTTTTGCCCATGGTAAGCCTATATGTTTGTTGCATAGGTCTGGGAATGTGACTCAGTGACAGAGCGCTTGCCTAGCATGCACAGGACCCTGGCTTTGGTCCCCATAACTGCAAAAATAAACAACAAAATAATATTTTTTGCATGAGTGAATACATGAATATCAATACAACATTAGTAAACAGTGTCACCGTAAACTAAATGGGACACAAATGTGGCTACTTAGAGAAAAATGCTGCTTCTTCTAGTATATTAATATATTATACTAGTGGTGTGGCCCTTATCCAAAATCGTTGAGACTGTAAGTGTTGCAGAGTTCAGAATTTTTCAGATTTTGGAATATTTACACAGACTACACAAATTGAATATGCCTCATCTGACAAATATGAACTATGAAATGTTCCAAAATTCAAAATTTTTAAGCATTATGTTGGTACTCAAAAAAGTTCAGATTTCATATTTTTAGACTAGGACTGCCCAACTATATATGTATTATCCTATTCTATTATATAGATAAACTACTTAGTATACTGCACATTATCATTTATCAAAGATATTTATTTTAAACTTTAAGAACTACAGACTTTTAAATGATAGCATGGTGAGTCATAATGTGTCGGTGATGTATGATTTTAGAAAACTGAACTTCAAGGAAAAAGGTTAATTTTGAACTCTACCTATTAAGTAAACTTGAAACTAGGAGAAGATTAATTTTATGTCATATTATTTATTTTCTTAAAAGAATTGTAGATTTTTAACTAATACTTTTTAAAGCAAGTGAATCAATGATTCCATGTAATTTATGCACAAGATATGATGCACAAGACAGATTCTGAAATTAATATTATATGTTAGCATTATATATGTGTATGCATTATATGTATGTGTGTGCATATACACACACATCCTAAGTGAACATTCTACTTGATCAATACTGGTAGCATAATAATAAATATGTTCAGTGGCACTCAACTTGATATTGGTTTACTGATGATTCTACAGTTGTTCATAAATGTTTACTGCACCCATAGGTCAACGGTTTTACAAGCCAAGTTTTTTATTTACTGCTGTATGGTCAAGCCAAGAAATGACATGCTTTCTCAGAGAGATTAAAATGATATTGATGCTTGAAAGTACAAGTTTCATGGAGCAAGGCTGAAATAATTTATCAAGTTAGCTAAATATCCAACTAAAAGTGCCATGTCAAATTAAAAAAAAATTTTGTTGATGCTCGGGTTGAAAATCTATGTTGACCAATGTGGCCTAAAGTAGGAGGGACAGCAGATGTTTCAATGCCTATTCCTTGAAACTTAACATACGGCTGAGCTTCGGAGCCTTAAAAGAATAACAGATCTGAAATAATTCATGGCAGTGGAATTACTGATATTTAAACAGATGTCACTTTTTTTTAGCAAATGGAAATTAAGGTACAGATGGTGAGGGCTGGTATGTTTCAGAGTAGCCATTGTGGATTTAAAATCTACATTTAGAAAATTAAATATCACAAAATATATTATGATGTCCATATTTTTTCCCAGCTGAAGTAGAGAAAAGCTTACTCGAGTCTCTTGGCTCCTGACTACCTAGAGAGATACAGACTATTTCTCAAGTCACTTGATTCCATTTTCTTTTTATTGAAATATAGGAAGAAGTCCCCTGCTTCTGGTTACAAAAAGCATTATTAAGTATCATCTTACAAAAAAATAATTAAAATATTTGTACCTCCAAATCAAGAACCTTATGGAAAATAGCCTGAGCCAAGCACTCCCGGATATATTTTTGGTGATCTCGCTTCATGATATTTAGTTTGTATTCCTTTTCAGAAAGTATTCTTCCACTTCTTGTGATCTGTCATGAGTAAATAAAACATACACAGAAATACAAAGAAGAAAATGAGTTGTTAGTTTTCAAAAATGGGAGTCAGAGAAGAAAGAGAAAGAGACAAGGAGGTCAGGCTAGGGAGGGAGAGAGAAGAAAAGTGGCAGAGTCACCCAAGCACAAGAGTGAGCCACTGTGGCTGATGCACTCTGGCTGTCAATGAACAGGCACAAGGGCCAGAACAGTCTCATACATCCGTCACTGTGAAGGCGCACATGAGTGGTGCGCTGGACATTTACAACGAGGTTTTCATTAGAGGAACAGTTCCCCCTTGATGGGACCCAGGTGTTCTTTTCATTTCTGAACACATTCTGGGAAGAAGTGGGTGGACGCCACCGTGAAACCGACAGGGCTGTGATCGCATCGCAGCTCACGATCTCACAGGAAATACTTTGAAGGACAAAACAGGCGAGCTGCAGAGGATCTCATCGATTTGTTTTGAAAATAATTGGTTTCATTACTTTGTTTTCCCACTGCTTTTTCTTCTTCCACTCTCCAGCCCAGAATGTAATTTAATTGGTTGTGATTTATAATTTTACAGATTATGCAGAAAACAACAGATAGAAAGTATTCAATATTCGTCTCAACTGGCACCATTGCAAGATCCAGGAAAGGCAGTTTCTCTTTTTACTTATTTGCCTTTTCTTTGAATCCTTCCTATAAGCATATTTGTTGTATTTTTCTATATCTCCTAAACAAAGAGTATTATCCTTCTCAGATTGTATATATTCTTTTCCACTTATTGAAGGTTTAAGGCAAGCAACATATTTATTCTTAATGTTGTTCTAAACTTGCTATAGTTTTTTTTTTAAACACTGTTGTTGCAGTATATTTAGAGTGTTGAGATTAACTAGAACTGTGCTCCAATTGATTATTGATAATCTTTATCAATAACACATGTTCCAAGGGAAGAAAGGGATATGTTATATAAAAAAAAAAAGTGTTCTTGAAATTACTAATACAGTCTTTGGAATGTGTTGTCCTTGATATATCATGTTACTTGTGTTAAATTTGGGGAAAGATATTAGAACATTCTTTGGTAGTTAGTATGTCGTGGTTATTTCTTCTCCTCCAGATACTATGTATGATCTCCCCAATTAGACTAGAAGCTCCTACAGGGCAGAGGTTCTTAAACTTAAGTCTGTATTGGCATCACCTAATGACCTTGAAGAAAAACAGACTGATGGGCCCCATACCAGAGCTCCTGATTCAGTAAACCTGGAGTACAGCTCTCACATTTGCATTTTCTAACAAGTTCCCAGGTGATACTAAACAGTGCTAGCTGAAGGGGTGCTTTTGAATCACTGCTCTAGAGAAACGGCTGTATCTTCCTTATTTGAGTCGCCATGCATACAACCAAATGTTCAAAAAGTGCTTGTTAATGATGTTGATAAGCAAACACAAAATTCTTTCCATTATACATGAAGCTCAAAGACCGTTATCCAAAGAAACAATGTTAATAATAACCACAATAATTAAAGCCACCACCGTAATTATTACAGTAGCACAACTCTAATTGTCATAAGGATCCTGAGGACTGGGCATCATTATTTTCATTTTAAAATTGAGGCAGTTGGGGCTGAAAAAGTTACATAAGTGATTTGCTCAAGATTCTGTATCTTGTTAATGGCAGAGCTGGGTTTCAGCCAGGTCTGTCTGATAACAAAGCCCCAAGAGACTGAAAAGTGACTCTCTCCACTCTCTTGGAGATCTCTCCAGCTAGAATGCCAAGCACGTAAACAACAATTAGAAACACAATGCGTGTTCTTTCAACACCAAGGCAACAATTGTTAAGGAGTGTGTTTTAAGAAGGTAAATAGCTAACACTTTCTATGACCACACCCCTTTCTTTCAGTGGGAAACCATAGGTTTTTAAAAAGGATTTTCATATTATAGTTATTTGGAGGAAAGGAAACTTTGTTGAAAGAGCAATTTTAAAACTAATGAAAGAAACCAATGTATCAATAAACCATCACAGGAAATTCAAGTTTGAAAAAATTCAAGGGGGAAATGTTGAATTGTTCATGCTTTACACAACATGCTCTGTGTTCATTAAAAACAATATTTTTTTTTCTGAAGACTATGAAGTCTTCTCTGTCCTCATTCTCTAATAGTTTCTGGCTCATAAAATGTGTTCCATAAATATGTGTTAAATACATAAATGAGGAAATAAATGAACTATGCTGTTGAAACTCATAGAGACTTTCCCTCAATAGTTTGTTTTTCTTAGTGATCATTGAACTGTCTTCTCATCTTCTGAAATAGCCTCAAATAAATAAATCAGAACTTTGAAAAAGAAGCAATTTTTCTAAAATGGGTAGGAAAAAGCCATGTCACTGACTAGTTTAAAGAGAAAACCTGAAAAATTGGGAATTACTGGACTTAATGAAATGAGAACATGAGTAGAAAGCAAAGCAATTTTTACCAGTCCTGATCTTAGGAGATGCCGCCGTATCCTTGTGTTGTTGAAATATCCAGCCAGGTGTTTATCAGTCAGGCTATTATATGTTGCAAGTAATCTGAAAGAGAAAATGAAGTGTCCCTTGACAACCCAGATGATTTTTGACTTTCTCATCTCCAAATTGTGCAGGATGGATCGTGTACTTTTCAAGCTGGCTGTGTGTATATGTTTAATAAACATGTCCTGAGCACCTACTGTTTTCCAGGTTCTTTGATAGGAACTGGGAGCTCTGGTTGTGACAAAAGGTCTGGTAGGAAAGTAGCAGCTCCTTCAGAGGGCTCTTTCAATCCTTGGTAGCATGCCCTGGGTTCATACCTGTTTCTTGCTGCTCTCCCTCACATTGTCCCTCATGCCATCAGGACACAGGGCTGTCCCTCTCCAGCCAGGGCCTCTGCTTCCCCTGTCAGCCGGTGACATGATGATGCATGTGTCTTTCTTCCTCCAGGAAATGTGCCCTGATGTGTACCCAGTGGGCTGTTACCATCCACCCCGTTCCCATAGAACCTGAGCTACCTTTCACATTCACACAATATGACATTACTAATGTGTTTGTCTCCTCTGCTCTATTTGAAAGCCAAGATCGGGCATGATTCTTGGTATCCCTGATGATATTATTGGTTGTGTACCCAGTAAATGAAGGACATATTTTGTTGGGGACTCAGGCTTACGATTAAGTTTCTGCCAAGGTTAAGCCCATCATTTTGAAGTGTTTATTTTTTCATGTCTATATAGACGATTTTATTAGTTCTACATGGAGCACCAAAAAAATTGAAAGAAATGATAAACTTATCTTCGAATTTTAAGGTCTTTAAGAGTTAAAAGAGAACAAATTGGCTCCTTGATTACATAATATACCTTAGTAGATGGTCAATCTCAGTCTATAAATCAAAATTGAAAGTTATTTTTTCTCTTTTAACCTATCCTTTATTAATTATTCTATACCTTAGAAAACCTACATATACATATATGTATGTATGCATGTGTACATGTACATAGGAATTCATATATGTACATATACATAAATGTTAGTAGATATAACATCTATATATATATATATATATATATATAGAGAGAGAGAGAGAGAGAGAGAGAGAGAGAGAGAGAAACAGGAAGAAGAGGCAGAGAGAAAAAGAGAACAAGCAATTCTAAACACAACCCTAAAGTAAATCTGTCCTAAAAATTACACACAATATTACCTGCAACAAAGATTTACAGTCTGTACATTTTATTAACTGTTGATCGTTAACTTACATCTGAGAGCAGAGAAGAGATTCATATTATAGGATCGAGTAAATGTCATTAGCCACAATTTTATTTCGCTGTTTCCACTGACTTAATTACATGGAGATGCTATTGGTGACCTTTCCCTGTCTCTTCTCTCCTTAGCAGCCCATCTCAGGAAAGTTCCATGCTGTCAAATGGTAAGGAAAGTTTAATTTTGTCCACAAAAGAGACGGAAAAGCAGTTACAAAGCCCAGAAGCCAAGATGCCACATGAGGGTTGCAGACGTGAATGACTGCGGAAACCATTATTTCCCTGGGTTTATGTAAAAAGACAACCCAAGAGTTTCACTAAGGCACATACAAAACCTGCCCTGGATAATGCTTTGAAACCATCTTTTAAATGAACTGTCTTGGTGTCCTATAGTTCATCAAAGGTTTCCTGTCTTGGAAAGGTCAACATTGTATCCCTTACCCTTTCTGAATCTCAGAATATCTTTTCAGCTCCTCATTTCAGAAAGGTGAGCAGGTGTCTCTCAGTCCTAACAATCACGATTCCACAGCTCACAGATTCTTAAGATAAATCATTAGAGTGATATCATATATAGTCTTTTGTCTGTTTTTTTCAGGCCCAGGCTAAAGAAATCAATAGCTTGGAATAGGTAGGAGTGTTAAAACCCTAATTAAATGAAGTGGGGTCAAAAAGTTGCAATAACAGGGCCTTCAGTTTCCCTAAGAATGGATAAAATCTTTATTTTAATTGAGGATTTGTAACTTTTTAAATATTTAGGTCCTAATAATAACGCATAGCCAGCTTTGGTACCACCTAATTTTAATTTTCTGTTCCCTTAGGCTCCTGCCAAATTAATGTGTGTGTGTGTGTGTGTGTGTGTGTGTGTGTGTGTGTGTGTGTAACTCCCCCAGTCTCACCAAAAAGTTGAGGAAGTCCAATTGGGTTGAAATCATTGTAATCATCATTTTTCTTGCTTTTTCTTATTTAGGAATAAAGGCAGGTCCTTGGTATATGTTCTAAAGCAAATCCTTGAATGACTATCATCATGAAACTGGCCTTGGTAGAATAATATCCAGCAGGGCCTACCCAGGGTCAGTTATTTCTTTTTTAGAAAATGCTAAAGTTTCAAGCTGAAACTTTAGATTAATAAAGTATCCATCACAAGAAATTGCACTACAGTAAATTATATTCATACTTGTTGAAATGGTAAATGTAAAAATCTCCACCATATACTCTAAACTTTAGCCTTTTTCTGACCATCAAGCCTCCTTTACTAGGGGATGTCCATATCCTGTGTAGCCACAGCCATAGTCTGTCTGGTTCGCTCTACTCCAGGCTTCATGTGTGCATGGCATGAGCTTGGAGCCTGCCTTTGCATTTACTAATTACAAGAATGTCCTTACTAACCTACAAACTTAGGTTAGTAGAGTTATTCTGATATTTCTGCCTTTGCCCTCTGCATTCACTGCCACTCCTCCCACCCCATTTTTCTTTTCTTTATTGCACTTGGCATAACCCTGGGCCATATAAGGTCAGCTGGCTCTGGGCTTGGTGACAGTGTGCCTCTTGAATACTCTGTTCCCTTAGTATGTCACTCTCTGCATCTGTTGTCAAAGCTGGCCTTCCAGGTCACACTGCCTAAGACCTGTGATTTCCTCTGCTCTGTGTCAGCAATGACTGGTCACTATGACCACAGGCCACTGTGACCATATTACTCATGGGCCATATTGTTCACAACAAGCCCCACAACTGGCCAGACCTGTCTAACCTGTTTGCTTCTCTCATGATAAACAAGGTTACTTTCCTACCCTCTGGTTGCTGGGTGGGGAAAGATCTACCCTCTGGCTGCATGCACTAGGGAGAACAGCCCAGAGAATACACAGCAACACTATATCTGGGCTCGTTCTGTTTTCCCTGCTTCCAGACACACCACAGGTGATTTCAGGGCCCAATGCTGAGTTACCAGGAATGCTGCCTTCTCAACTACACCTTTTCAGCCCTCAATCTTTGAACCCTCACCTCCTGCCATGCAGAATATATAACAGGGCTCTATAGAAATAAAAGTCAGCAATTCTTATCACTTCCTCCATCTGGCTTCAGAGAGAGTCTATCCCATAAAAACCTCAAGTAAAAGGAAAGGCACTATAATTGTTATTAATCACAAACATTTATTGAGCACTGACTATTTTTAGGTCATTCCATAAGACCTTGGGGAGTCAGAGATGACACAGACTCTGCACTCACAGAGCTCCCAATCTAGCAGGAAGATACACACGTATGTACTCAGTGTGTGTGCACATTTGATTTCTTCCTGTTTTGTAGGCTAATTAGTTCACAGAGTTACTGTCTCCAGTTCAGGCACTGTGCCCTGAGCTGGGGAAGGAGTGTAATATCCACATTCCATTCTGCAGATGACAAAGCACTTCCACAAGCCTACTCTTATTTGATTCCTTTTAGGCCCCTGGAATTTGAGCAATATCTAACTATTACAGCTCTTCCACCTCCCTAAAATGAAAATGCTTCAGAACAAGATTATTTCTCAATGTGGCTCAGTCTTAGGAAAGCAGAGAAGCAAGCATGTTAGACTAAGGTAACAGCTCTTCAGAGACCACAGGGGTAGAATCATTTCTTTAACACTAACCTTCTCCCCCTACTTTGCTTGTCCCCATAGTGTCTACCTTTAGAGAGGGACAGGGACATAGCTGTTAAGACTCAGTTCACCTCCACCATTATTGGCTCTGTAACCAGGAGCAAGTGACCCTCTGCCACTAGAATAGAGCCACAGTTTGACCAAGTTCTCTGCTACTTTGCAACAAGGATTGCCTTTCCTCCAGTTTCAAATAATATGCTCCTTATTTCCATTTTCAGCCGCATGAGAATAGCCTTCGCCTTTCCTATTTCTACCAACATTCTGTACATGATTATTTATGTATTCTCTAAGATAGAAGTTTTCTCCTTAGCTTTCCTTTTTTCTTTCTGGACCCTCCCCAGAGTCATCTTTAAAATTCCCTTCAAGGCAGTATTGGCTTTTTAGAGTTCAAAACTCTTTCAACCTCTACCCATTACTCAGACACAAAGCCAGTCCCATATGTTTAGCTATTTTCCATAGAAGCACCACATTTTCCATTCCAAGTCTGCCTTAGTCTGCTCAAGCTGCTGTAACAGAATACCACGGTCTTGGTAGTTTAAAGAACAAACATTCATTTCTTGGAGTTCTTAGAGTTCTGAGACCAAGGTACCAGCATGGTCAAGCTCTTGGTGAAGACCCTCTTCTTGGCTTATCTATGGCCATTTTCTCCTTGAATTCTCAAATGGAAGAGAGCAGACAAAGAGGCAAACTCCTTCATGTCTTACAAGGGAACCAATCCCTCATGTCTTAATTATCTCCTAAAGACTCCACCTCCAAATACCATTATACTGGGGATTAGGGTTTCAGCATGAATTTGGGGGGACACGAACATGCAATCCATAATCATCCCAATTTCCTGAGTGAAGTCACTTGCCAGAGATCATATAATCTAAAACCTTTTCCTAATAATACAAACCAAATCAGAGTGAACACCACCCACCAGATCTTGCTAAAGTGGGAACTGGAGGATGCTGAGTATAATAATGGGAAGCTATGAATAACCAATTATTCCACCAATTCTCCAGCACAAAGACAGAAAAAAATTTAATGAAAACTCTTATAAACTAAATTAACAAAAACTTAACTTTCATTTATAATTAGCCATATCTTCAGCATAAAAACAATGTGCTGAAGTCTTTAAATCAGCCAACCTCAAAATATATATTCATTCAATATGCTTTACATTACAAATTTGCATAGAAAATTTGGAGAGAATATAAAAAGAAACAATTTTGACATAAACAGGGTACTTCTATTTAACCCTAATTGTGACTTGCTCATTTGAATTAATGCAGTTTGGATTAGTTTACTACTGCTCCTATAACACAATGTCATCCACTAGTAGCTTAAAACAACACAAATTTATTATCTTACAGTTCCTGGACGTCAGAAATCTGAATTGGGTTTCATAGGCTGACATTGAGGTGTCATCAGAGCTACATTCCTTCTGGATGCTCTAAAAGAGAATTCTTTTTTCTTTCTTTCCCATCTCCTAGAAGCTGCCCACCTTCCTTTGGTTCTGGCCCCTTCTATTGTCAAAGCCAGTGCCGGCAGATCAACTCTTTCTCAAGATGCCAGCGCTCTTTCTAGAGCTTTTACCCTCCTCTTCCCTATTTAGTGACTCTTTTTACTACTGGACCCACCCAAATGAATCAAGATAATCTCTTTATCTTAAATTCAGCTGATTAGCAATCTTAAATCCATCTACAACATTTATTCCTTCTTACCATATAAAATAACACACGTGCATGTTCTGAGAATCAAGACATGAACCACTCTAAGAGAACTTTCCTTTGCCTATTCTAAGGTTTTTCCCTATCTACCATATGACAGGGAACAGAAACACTAGACACCAAAGGTGACAGTAATTGGGCTGTAACATATATTGTCCAGTGATCCATCATGCCAATGATCTCCACTTTCAAAAAGCCACTTCCCAGATGGAGGAAGGCAGTTCTTGATATGCTGCCAGGAGGTAGAAAACATGTGGGAGCCTACCTTGCTGATCTAATTTTGATATCTTAAATGTGAACACTAAGACAAAAGAACAAGAGGTACACTAAATAAAAAGAGTTTCAAGCAATTTACATTTTTAAGCATAAAGTGAATCTAATATGTGATTTTTTTTCCAGCGTTAGGTGAATCTAATATGTGAAAAAACAGATTATAGTCCATAGGATATAATTATACTGATATCAAACACCATTTATTCAGCACTTAATACATTTCATTACATTCAGATAATTATATTAGTACATGAAACATGAAGACAGAAGTTTTGCTAATTACACTATGACATGCCTTTGACCGGAGCTGAAAATTATTTTAGTGGTATTAAAATGAAGAAAAGAAATCATCTTAGAATTGAAGAAAACTGCTACTATGCATGCTTACTACTATACATATATAAATCATCTCTGAGGAAGAAGAAAAAGAAGGCAAGTACCCGAATATGGAAGGGTCTGTCCCATTAAGAACCTTAAAATAAGATTAGAAAGAAGGATTTTAGGTAGAAAACATACCCAAGTATAGTTAAAGAGTACTAAGAGTGGTGTGCTTGAGCTGGCTCATACTGGCTCTCATGAGACAATCATTAAATTTTTTAAGGAACTTTGCAAGACATTGGTAGCTTGAAATTGTCCATCGTGGGAGTATTTATACCATAGAAATTGGCAAACACTACAAATCAGAGCTCCTATTCTTTCCTAAAAAGCCAGTTTAGCAGCACACCACAGATTAAATTTAAAAAGTAAGTGGCGAGATGTATCACAGAAGATAAACAAAATGATTCATTATATGAGTGAATATACAGAAGTATGCCTTATAAACTTTTAGTCTGAAAATTCCTCTTTTATATGCAATCCCTGACCAAAGTGCTCTTGTACCTGTTCAGCTGTTTCCTATCCCTCACAAAAAAGCACATAGAATTCTTGCAAAAACAGAGTCATTTTTCAGCTGTCATTTCAATCAAGAAATTTTATGCAAGATATTTCTTTACATGGCCATAAATGGAAAGGTTCAATTCACCCTCCCATCTGGAAAAACTGATTACACCATTTTATGTTCAACAGAATCAAGTGAGACTTATGAGAATGAGCACAGTTGTATTATTAAAGATGAAAAGCCTAATGGAGAGGTGCTTTGCATTTCAGAGGCCACCAAACCTGCAATTTTTAGAGTTTGATAGTGTTCAAGGAGGGTCTCCATCATCAAATCTCCACTGCCACAGCAGCCTGCTAAGGAAAACCAGGTAGAATGTTTTTGCAACTCACAAATCAAGTGCTTATATTGGGAAGTCAAGTTAAACAAATCACAGTATATTGTAGTTTGATTGCCTTTACGTTAGTTCACAGTTCACAAGGAAAGGAGCTCTATCTCTCAACCCAGACAGCTCTCTCATTGCCTACAAGAAAAAGTTGCAAGAATACTCTGAATTTCAGCTCTGTGAACAAACTCATCACATTCAAGCCACCTAACTAAGTTTAAGATTTTTAATCTTAGCAAGATTCTTAGTAAATCTAAATAAAAATAACTACCAAATAAAATACTGAAAGTGGTATCAATAGCCAGAACAATAAAAAGTTAAAATATATCTTTAATCTAGAAAATCTAACTTTCTATCTAACTCCATGTTTAATAAAGTTAGAACATTTAGTAAGTATGGGACCAGACACTTTAACTCTAAAGAGGTAAATAATTTGTCTGTAAATAATTAAAGTACAGAAATATATACCCGCCACTTCCTGCTCAATGTGAAATTTGATAAAATTTAAAAAGGATAGGATTTGGAGCTAGAAGACTTGGGATCAAATTCTGGCTCCATTCCTTACAAGATAACTAAACCTTGGTGAATTCAATTTTCTTCCCCTTATGATTGTTGTCATGAAGTAAAATGTTGGGACACTTCCTAACATATATGACCTAAGTTTACTGGTTGGAGCTACTACATCCTTGAATTATAGAAATTCACATGTGGAAATGACCACCACCTAGCATCTGCCCAACTCCTTCATTTCATATACAGGAAACTGAGGTTCTGAAACTGGGCATGGTTCATTGATAAGCTCAAATCAAAGGCCTTAGGAAGAAGATGCCAGAATGTCACAGGAGTTCCCATAGCATTGTTCCTGTGGCCCTTGTCTTACTAACTTCTTCCAGAATTGCTTTCATCCTTGTTTGATCATTCTCTTCGGGTTCATCTAAGATTCCTCCCTGAGCCCTCAAACATTTAACACTTGGCCAATATCTGTTGAGTGAATGAATAAATCAGTTAATGGAAACAGAGCATATCAGTCCAATTCCTTGATACACAACCTTTTCAAAAATCCACATGTGAGGACCACAACCTTTTTTTTCTTCCACTTCACAACAATAAGTGGAAGAAGTCAGACAAAGAAAGGGTCAAAAGCATGCTTCGTGTGTTCTAGGTTCTTTAAAATGAAGAATGTTTCTTGTGAATGATCACACTAACAATGTTAGTTTAGGTTTTGTCAAAAAAGTGCCTTTGCAGTGTGGTACACAATTGCATTAGGAAAAAAAAGTTCCTAGAGAAACGGAAAAAAATATATCCGTTTTGAGGAGACTTGAAGAAAGACAAATACAGGACAATTGACATGAGGATCAGTTATTTCCTATTCCTGTATAAGAAAGCTCTTCACCAACTAAAATTAGACCTTGAGTCTCTGCAGTCTGCCACTTTATAGGGGGTGATTGAACTGATATCACATAAATGATTTTATATTACATTCTTCATTCTTTTTTATTTGCATCCAAACCTGCCAGATCTCAGCAATTATGCTAAATAATGATTTACAATTTCTCTCAGTGTATTCTAAAAATGCGGCCAGATGAAAACCATATTATTATTTTATTTATAGCCTTAATACGATGGTTTGAACTGACTAGTAAAAACAAAACTGGTCTCCAACTGTGCTCACTGCTGGCAAGAGTTTTGCAGTGTTCACAGAGGAGGTGATAGGCAAGCATGTGCAGGGCAGCAGTAGTGGGTTCCACTAGGTCTGGCCAGGCCCTCTAAGACATGCTACATGCTATGGGCACCAAGTTCCTCTCTTTCAAGTGTTACATTTTTTGGGGGGGAGGAATATATATATATATATATATATATATATATATATATATATATATATATTTTTTCATTTTAAAAATATGCTTAAGAGAAAACTAGTATCCAAATTAAGAGACAATAATAAAGCCAGGCATAGTGGTTTACACCTGAAATCTCAGCAACTTGGGATGCTGAGGCAGGAGGATCACAAGTTCAAAACCCTGTTTCTGAATACATACATACATATATACATACATAAATTAGTTATTTAATTTAAAAGGACTGGGTATATGACTCAGGGTTTAAGCACTCTTGGTTTCAATCCCTGGTACCAAAGGGAGAGAGAGAGAAGAAGATAATAAGGCAGTCCAAAGGAAAGGCAGGCAGGTAGGAAACCAGTAATCTTCATCACAAACATTTAATATTTACTTACATTTTTCATAGTGCATACAGTAATCACTCTATATAGCATGCACTATGTCTCTTAATTCTCACAACACCCCTGTAGAGCACTGTTACTCGACTTCTTCACAGAGGAGTTCCCAGAAGAGTTCCCAGAGGTAGAGAGTGATTAGATAACTAGCTCATGACCAGTTAAAGTTGACCCAAGAGTCAAACCAGGAACAACTAAGCTGAACTGTGTCCTGTGAGGCAGAGTTCAGCGTGGGGAAGGGGGATCCTGCAGTATTGATGGGCAAGTGGTTGATGCAGGGTCATAGAGAGCAGGGGTGGGAAGTACAGAAATGATACTTGTGTTTGATAAAAGGCAAGTTGTGTGAAACTCAGAGGAATGATCTATAAGGTATGTGTTGCGCTTCTGAGACTGGATGGATGGTTTTGTGACAGCAGTGCAGGGGTTTTAAAGGGCGGAAATGACATAGATTTTTAAAACCAAAATCGCCTTGCTGTGTCTCAAGGGACAGTGTGGTATTTGGCGATCTACTTAACTTTGCTGTGCCTCATATCTTCCTCTGAAAATGGACATAATAATAATAATAGTGCTTCTTTTACCACACATAGTAAATGCTCAATTAATGCTAAATGTTTTCATGGAGTTACAACTTCTCTTCCATAATCAATTTATACCTAAACTTAAAAAGTCAAACTATTCTTTAAGGATTTCCATCATGAGTAACTGTTTCTTATATTTCACTTCCCCCATTAGCAGGAAAATCTTCCTTGGAAGAGGCTACATGTTTTCTGTATTCTTTTTCTTCAAAGTGTAGTCAATTGATCATTATCCTCTTAGTAAGAGGTTCACATAAACCCAAGCACTAGCTTTTTAAGGTTAGAGAGCCAGGTTCTATATTATATTTTCTCTAGACTAGAAACTCCGTGCAGTCCTTAACTTGTCCCTGTTCACAGAATGATGCCTAGAATGTGCTTTCTAAATGTACAGATAAATAAATATTGTTCCTTTCCTAAATCCTCAGATTCTTTGAGTTGTTAATATCCATGTTGAGTTAACATGTCAGAAAGCTGCCATTTTTAGAGAGGATCTGAAAAAATCTCCATGCTATTCTACTCATTTATTCTGATATACAGCGCTTACTCAAGCAACATTAGTAAGTAGGTAAAGCTTCCCTTGCACACATCAACCTTCCTTTCCTGTGTCCCTTCTGTCTCCTAAATGACAATCCCCTCAAAAAAATCTGGCAATGTCAGATTCTCCTTCCTCCTCCTCTTCTTTTTCTCCTCATACTTCCTGCTTCTTTGTTGTCCTAATCCAGCCTTATCGAGGCTCTACAAAGCAATTCCCAAAAGTGTCCAGAATACGTGCTGAAATGCAGTTGGGGATACAGTATGTTTATTAGGGATCAAAACTTGTGAAAGAAAAGGGGCCGAAGCAGGATACAGCAGAGAGACAAATCAAACTGCACATGAACCAAAGCAAAGACTTGACCAATCTAGTGGAGAACTCTGGAGCAAGTATTGCTCCTCAGGGTTGTCTGGTATCAGTCTCAAGTGGTCACACTCTTATCCCCATCCAGATTCAATCAACAATGAGGTCTGCCCGGGAAGGACATGATCTTAGACAAGGTGTTACCTTGAGCTGAGGCCAGCTGAAGATGTTGGTGGCTGGAGGATCAACAGAATGCACCTCTATAGATGCATAGGAAGCTCTTCCTTGGAGGGAACTCTGGATGGTGCATCTTTGTGTGAATCATAGCAACACATTCCCTCTTGAAGAGGGAATTTGTATCTTGACAGGATCAAGGCCTAAGTCTAGAGTACAAGCTCTGATTACAAAACAGTAGGAATCAGAGACCCAAATCAAAGAGGCAACTTTGGGGAGGAGGTAAAGCTTTCTGAAACCCAGTTAGAAGGTCATAAACTCTATTTTACAAAGATCTTGATTGCTTTAATCTAATCACGCTAATCTAAATTAGGGTAAGTGGTATTACCGAGTAGTACAAATATATGGCTATTCTTTGATGTCATAGCTGCTTCACATTTGGGAATACTTTTTTAAAAAATTCTTTCTTATAAGCCAATCTGAAATTTTCTTTGATAACACTCATTCAATATATTTTTAAATGAAATCCAAATTCACTAAAAGAATTCTGAACTTTGATGTTATGTGCTTCTGGATATCTATATTTCCCAGAGCTAGCTTACTTTTACAATTAACATTGAGCCCCTCTGCTCAAGCACAAGGACAATTCTAGGTCTGACAGTGAACAATCAACAAATTTTTAAAGGTTAGATCTTACTACCAATGGCATATTTGGGCAGGGGGTGGAGTACTGTATTTTCTAAGCATATTATTGAGTGTATCACATGAGAAAAAATATCCAATTGTACTAATGAGCCTTATTCAAATGTCTGCCATGTTTTTCCCCACCAAAATCTAAGTTAGTTTCACAATAGCTGGTTCTTTTAAAAATTTATGGTGTTTTTAATCATTTTTGAGAACATGTTACCACTGTGTTGGTATTCAGTGATTCTCCACCCTCTGGAATCAGAAAGATCTACTTTAAATCCTCTTTTGCCACTTCTATTCCATGATTTTCAACAAATTATTTAATCACTATTAACCTCAGTTTTCTCATCTATAAAGTTTGGGGTGGAAGATAGTAGACCATTGGTCATACAGCCCTGTTAAGGTTTCAATATGATAATACAAGTAAACAGCTTAATACATTGAGTAGCACCATAATAGCTACAGTGTTATGAACAATATTTTATTTTTAAATAAAGCACATATATATATATATTTGCCTGTGCTTTGAAAGAGGTAAATATACCATGCTTCAGAAAAATAGAGGAAATGCTTCAAATCATTCCCTATTCTCAATTCCCTTGAGAGTAGGGAATGATTTAAACAATTAGGAATAAAATGAAATCCGAGCCAGTAGAAAGAAACTGGATAAGTCTCAGAATATATAAGAGATAGTAAGGGAACTTGTATCAGGTTTTTCCTATGAAGAAAGACTGTCATATGCCAAGGCCAGGGCTGAGAGAGCACCATGGTGCCCAATCTCCCACCAGAAGTCCTTCCTGCCACAGGTAGAGCTCCTGCCTCCACTCTGTTGTACACATGTATGTGCATTTCCAGAGCCCCTACTAGAAGCTAGGAGGACTCTCTTCCCAACTGTGTTTCTAAGGCCAGAGGATGAATCTGAGAGGAGGGAGGTCAATCACCCTGCCTGCAGCAAGACACATAGGAGATTATTAGTGCAGTTAGTTTATGCAACAAAAGACTTACTAGATGCCTGGTCCTATGTTGTCCCTAGGTTACAAAACTGGGGAAGCTCAGTCCTTCTCCCAAAGGTATCAACAATCCAATCAAGGAAATAATAACAGTTCAGTCTGATGTGCTACATCATAAAAGGTATCATTTGCTATGCCTGACATGCATGGTTCATTTACTCTTCAAAACATCCTATGTATCAGATTATTATCCCATTTTACGAATAAGTGAACAAGGCTCACACAGCAAAAGTGACCAAGAACTGAAATCTGAACTGCATCCTGAAGAAGAAGGAAAAGGAAGAAAAAAACCACCAAGCTGCCAAAGAAGACCACAATAAAATTACTGAGTGTGTTGGAAAGGGAAAAATAACCAACCACTTTAAAAGCCTTTTCATTCTAAAATGCAATTCTTGTGTGCAACAGCAAGATGTAAAATGGTAATAACAATTAGTCAAATGTTAAAGAGAGGTTTTATTTATTTATTTATCTATCTATTTATTTATTTATTTATTTAAAAAGAGAGAGAGAGAGAGGAGAGAGAAAGAGACAGAGAAATTTTAATATTTATTTTTTAGTTTTCGGCGGACACAACATCTTTGGTTGTATGTGGTGCTGAGGATCAAACCCGGGCTGCACGCATTCTAGGCGAGTGCGCTACTGCTTGAGCCACATCCCCAGCCCTTGACTAAATTTTAAATGTTCCACCAGGAGAAAATATATATATATTTGTAACATTTTCCCCAGTCTTTCTAGCAGTTGTCAAAGCCAAAGTAATAATACAACTTCCTGAGTTTTTCTTGAAATCTCAAATGTGATAATGACAGTAAGTATTCTAAAGACGTACAAATTCTTTGGGACATAGTTTCCACTTATATTTCTTAATTGTTCAGAGCATGGTTTCTTTAAAGGGGCAACTTCATGTTGGGGGTCATGAATTAGTAAGTCAATGATAATTTTCTTTATAAAAATTCATGAATTTAAGAACATGTTGGCATTGAAAAGAAATTAGCTTAATTGAATAAGAAAGTGATTTATGGACTGGAACAACCTTTCCTATCCTCTTTCCCAATTAGCATGGGACATCTCTGCTCATTTTGAACTGAATACTTTATTTATTTTTGATTGACACACTTTAAGAACTAAATCCTAAAGACTTAAGCAATATATGCTTTACACAAAGATCAAGAAATACACAATAGCTGCCTTTTATTGAATCCCTATTAAAAATAGTCCAATATTCCTGCAGGGGAGGTACCTATTAGCACCATGTTTGAAAGAGAAAAGTGAGACAGATATTAGCTTTCCTAAATCTCATAAGGAACAACTGGGATTCAAACTACATCTTTCTAACTCCCCAAAATAATCTTCTAACTGCTATAATATGTTTATCTTATTTATATATAATAATATGATTAATATGATAGTGTATATTTATGGAAGATTTCTTTCTGGAATATCTGTCCTTTTAATTAAGAAGAAGGGAAAAATAAGATAAGTTTCAGATGGTTTGAACTCTTTCTCATGTCTGCTCTGCAAGGTTCTAATCTCCTGCCTTCATTTCTCACTTCAGTTTCTGAATTTCTTTGGGCTTTGTCTCCAGGGACATCCCTGAGCACACTGTTCCCTGTCACAGAGCTCTGGGATTTGACTCTTGCTCCATGCTCTTACATTTGGCCTGAAACTTCAGACCTCTCATTTATTTTTCTGAGCTATTCTTCTCAGGAAAACTGAGATCTAAATATCCCTCTTTAAACACCACAAGCTGAAGTAAGCCTCCCCCATTCCTTGGTCCTTGTTCTGGAAGATTCCAGCCTGAGTTGAGTTCCATGTCTGCAGCTTGACAGGAAGGAAAACCGAACTTGTAGGGAAGAATTTGATGTGATCATCTTCTGTAAATCCCTACAAATTGGGGTGATATAAACATAGGCTAGAGTCACAGAGACTCCATACTATTGATTTGAAAAGAAAGAAAGGTTCAGTTCCATTTTTAGAAAGGTTTAGGAGATGATCAGAAATAAATGTGAAATTAATTTCTGACTTAAAATTGAAGACAAATATCATTCAGTTAAAAACAAAACAAAAACCCTAGCCTGTATAGTTGGTGTTCTATTCAAGGTTCCAAAAATGAGTAGGAGAAATAGTAAGTTAAAGCTAAAAACAAAACTGAGGCAGAAGTGTCAACTTCTCAGCACAGGCTAGCTTTCTGTTGGTTTTATAATGTCCTTATCTGCTCCTAAGAGCCTGTCACCTAAATAAATCAGCAATGTTGCTATATTCTCCCCCTTATACAAAATCATAATGGTCTATTGCAGTGATGACTGTAATTATAATACCATGTTTTTAGAGAGTGCTTTTTGCTATTTTTAAGTCTCTAGATATATCATTTTTTGTCTCTACCTTCCTTCAGAACTCTTCCTCAAAATTAATCTCTCTAGACTGGCTTCTTGAATTAACCCAACTCTAAGACCAACTAGGACTCAGATACAGAAGGTCTCCTACAGAAATCTCTGCCCACTCCTTACCATTAGGATATAAACAACCAAACATCAAGCTAACTTATTGTTGCACTAACTATGTGCCAGACCCTGCATCAGTTAGTCCAAACAACCACCTGTAAAGAAGATATATGCCCCACAAGGATGAAAATAAACAAGAGTGAGAGAGATCACAAAATTTACTTAGGGTCACACAGCAGCTATGTAGCAAGTCTGACAGTATAAACCCAATATGAGTTCAGTGTCAGCCAACCAATCACTAAGGTACTATAGTGGACACAGCTGAATGGCTATGAGGAGCCATTCCCAATTCTCTCTCCCTTGCCTGTCTCCCACAGTGGAGTGTCAAACACAGTCCTGCTCCTCCTTGTCCTTTGCATGTGCTTCAATGCAGATATGCGCAATGAGATATAAAAGGAAGTCTCCCGGAAGGATTCTAGAAATGTTTATCTGCCCAATTAAATTTTAAGTCTTTTTCTGCTCCATCATTTTCCTTTCCATTTTTACAGGGAAGGATTATACAAATGTAAGGCTTGGATCTAGTGTTAACATCTTGCTAAAATAGGAAAAAACAAAAAGAAAACTGGAATATCAAAGACCCAAGTCCTAGACTGGGTGTAGCTCAGTGGTAGATCACTTGTGTAGTCCTAGCATGTGCAAGGCCCTAGGTTCAATCCCTAGCATTGAAAAAATTAACTAATTAATTCTAAAAAGTTAATTACCCAACTGTAAAATACTTACAAAATGAATAATAGATGTTGTTACTGTTTAAATCATACTAGTTTTATTTTCCCTCAATTGTAGTTGAACACATTACTAACTGATACAATCACGATGCTATCCAAGACCTCAATAAAGGTCTCTAACTTCTAACTTTTGAAACCTATTTTTTAAACTCACTATTCTGGCTTTTTTGAGAACTTCAGTAAATTCCAATGAAATAAATTTCTATAACATAGTTAAGTTTTTAATATAGTAGCTTAGTAACTAGCACATAGTAGACAAAAAATATAAATTGAATGAATGAGAAAATATATTCTTGGGATCCACAATAAGTGATCACTAAGAGGAGATACTTTTCAGCAATTACTGGTCTAAGTTTACGGTATCCTGGGGGATCCAATGAGGACCCAAAGGTGTAGAGAGATGTGGTCTCCATCCTAAGGACCTCAGGAGTTTGCAATTTATATGGGAGATATGAAGGCCATTCAGATACTACAAGGCAAGTGCCTTCATGGTACTTGATGGTGTCCATTTAAAAACAGTTTAGAAACAAATTTTCAAATAGTATAGCTTTGTCGATATAACTTTAAAAACAGCAATAAAAACTTTAAAAACAGAAATACACGGAGGAGAAACAAAAATGACAAAAAATGCTAAGGGTCACACAAAAAATACTATGGTTGGTAGAATGTCAAGCAATCTGGATTTTTCTTCTTTGTACTTTTCTGCTTAAAGAAAAAAAATTTTCAAAATACAGAGAAGTACAAGGAAGAAAAGGAAAAAAATTATATCTCTAGTACCCAGAAATCTTAAGTTTCTTCTAACTCTACTATTCTAATTTACAGCAGATTATTTTTATTTGAATCTAAAAGAACAGGAAACAATATTATGGTAAATATCTTGGAGCAAGCAATGAAGAGAAGCAACTTCTTAATATGAGAGCTACATAATATTCGCAAATATGAAATATTACAGTCTATCCCATGTAGAGAATGCCAAATTAACTGCTACTATAAAACACTATGATTCAATTCAATTTAAAATCTTTAGTTTTTAATGCTGTTTCATAACTACTATGTGCAATTTATATTGTCTGTTTAGTTCCCTGCTGTTTCTTCCCTTGTTTCAATATTTTGCCCTAAGAGTTTTCATTAATTTATAAATGTTTATGACTATTATAGAAAAATAATAACAGTCACAGAAAAATGGATCAACGGCTTAAAATGTTCAATTTTATATCCCAATCAGCGTTCAGGCACTGAGAGGTGGGGAGTAGGTTGATTACTAATGAGATTTAGCAAAAGAAAAGTTCAACATGTACCTGCGGAGCTCATTGAGTTATTATCTTAATTACCTCTACTCACTGGGCCTTCAGTCATATTTTTTGTTAGCTTTTGATTTTTATCTCCAGTTTGAACTTTTGGCTCCAAATATCCATTCCCCATATGATAGACTTAAAGCTTATACCACCTCCCCCTCGACACCGCCATTTATATGTAGAAATTCTAATCCCTGGTAGGAAGTAGGACCTTGGAAGGTGGTTAGCTGAGGGTGGAGTTTTCATGAATGGGATTATTGCCCTAGATAAGAAAATCTCCCCAAGACTCTTGACACTTTTGCCATGTGAGGTCACAGTTAGAAGACCACCATCTGCAAGCCAGGAAGCAGACACTGAACAGCCAGCACCTTGATCTTGAACTTTGCCGTGTCCAGAACAATGGGAAATAAAATCTTATTGTTGATAGGCCACACAGTCTATAGTACAACAGGCTATTTCAACAAATGAACTAAGACATCCATGACTCCCACATGTTATCTATGAATATGTCATTTATTTTCAATGACCCTGCATTTCTCATAAAGACCACCTTTGTTTTTTGCAGGGTCAAGTAATGAAGAGCATCAGTTTGTCCTAAGAGGCTGTATTATTAGCTGAATAGGGCTGCCAGAATGAGATATCACAGACCAGGTGGTGGCTTAAACAACAGAAATTGGTTTTCTCATAGTTCTGGAAACTAGAAATCTGATCACAAGATGTCATCGGGGTTTGTTTCTTCTGAGGGCCATGAGAGAAGGATCAGTTTCAGGCCTGTCTCCTTGGTTTGTGGATGGTCATCCCCCTGTGTCTTCACATGGTCTCCCCTCTATGCACACACTTATATCCTAATCTCCTCTTCTTATAAGAACATTAGTCACTTGCATTCTGCTGTCAATCACTAATTAGAGTAAATAAAATAAAATTTAAAAAGCAATAGAATGATAAAGGAGTCAAGGAAAAAAAAAGAACCATTCACATGGGATTAGGGCCCAACCCATTAATCTCATTTAACCTTATTACTTCTTAAAAGGCTTGTCTCCAAATACAGTCACATTCTGTGGTACTATGATGGTAAGGCCTTTGATACACAGATGGGAAGGTACACAATTCAGCCCATAATGCAAGAGTAATCAGGAAGGTGACCAATTTAAGTATGTAATATGGATTTAAACAAAAAAATAAATAAATAATGTCTGTCTTGGATACATAGAAAACACAAACAGCTATTCCTTCTCTTCTGAGTTGCCTGTGCTGAAAAACATAAAGGGATTATTGTTGACCCATCAAGAAAAGGACACAGACATCTGAGTCCTTCTGCATGTGTGTAAGTAGTTGGAATGGAAGGCAGAGTGTTGTGAAGCTCTCCAGGGAGTGTCTCAGAAGCAGAGGGCATGGGGCATGCATCTTTTGGCAGAAGACAAAGCTGCACAACACAATAATCTGCCCATAGACCAAGAAAAAGTTAACCATACAAAAAAAGACAAGAAAATAAGAAGAGTAAGGGGAAGAGTAGATTCAGGAGAAAACGAGAAATTTTTAAGGAATACAGATCTATCTGTCTATACTTTCAATGTCTTCACTTTTTAAGTATGCTTATTAGGGCTCAATAAACAAGTAATAATTTGACAACAATTCTCCAGAAACACCTTTTAATCCTAATATTGAAAGAATCTCAGGAAGGTATGAATTTTCTAGTTGGACTATTCAACTTGTCACATATTTTTCTCTTTTTTCCAAGAAAAATTCATTAATCCAAAAAGGCTAACCCCCAGGTAAATTACTTTAATCCAAGAATATTTTCTATTACAACTATGTACAGCAAGGATGGGGTCAATAAAAGATATGTTTCCTTCCTAAGAATCTTGCAAGAAAAGAAGATTTAAAGTTTCTGGCTCATGAGACAACCAAATAGCTATTGTTCAAGTAGAACCCAAATATGTATATAGTAAGTCTTACTATCTTATTTTTGGGTTGACTCTTAGCACAAATTTAAATATGCCCCATGATTAAGAATATGTATATATTAAAAATACACACACAGCTGGGCGCAGTTAAGAGCAGTTAAGACCGGTAATTGGCTATTTAAATAACTACAACAACAATAAAAAGCATAAATTAATGAGGTAACTATATATAGATACCTTTATTTTAAATAGTTTATTTTAATTAAAAGCATAAATGTCTATCTAGTCATTATTTTTTGCAGTGCTAAGGATTAACTTTGAATATGATTCAGCTTATTGTCCTCTATTCCTTCTTTTTAAATAAATTATGTACATACATATATCATTTGGGATTTCCAGTTCAGTGGAAAGTGACAAGGACACTTGCAAACCAACATGAATGTTGAATCCTAGATTCTGTTTTTATTTTTGCAAATTTTAACCCCACTTAATTGTACAATATTACTTTAAACCTCAGTTAATGTCAAATGTGACATTTATGGTGCCCTTCTGTGACATACACTGTTGTCAACTATTTGTGTGAGGAACTGAGTAAGCCATAGGAGGGGAAGAGCCCATAATGCTGTCCACATACTAATTCTCTTAGTTGATCTGCACCAAAATAAATCATCAGAGACTAAAAAATAACATTGGTAGTGTCTTGCAGTATCTGAAGTTTTCACTGCACTGGAAATTTAATGTCTCAAAAACACACAAACTTTATTTCAGATTATTTGGAGATAACGTTAGACTTGAGAATTGAGTCAGTAAAGCTATATTTTTCCATCTCCCTGATAAAACTTTTGTATAGTTATTAATAATCCCCCGAAATTGAGGAAGTCTGTACTTCTCCTCCCAGGGAAAGATGCTTTTCCTCATCAGAGACTCAGAGAAAGGAAGTGGAATGTTGGGAAGCCTACAACTAAGGCACAATGTTCTCTAATCCAAAAGTTTGCAAACTGGGCTACGTATACCCTGGGAATATCCAAAGACTTTCCTACATGAAATCAGGAAAAGATAGTTTTAGGAGAAGCATATTCTACTCCTCAAATTTCCTCTGTACTCTCCTAAAACTTCTCTTCCTAAAAATGTACTTGGGGTCATGATGAGTCTTAAGCACTGCTATTCTCCCTCCATTTTATATGACTCTCTATTTTTACAAAGAAAAGTATATATTTTTTTCACCATCTGGTGTCTTCTTAGGGTACATTGAACTTAAGAAAACGTAGGAGAAAAAAGGGACAATTTTAAGTGTTGTCTAAACGTTGACATAACAAATGGTTTTGGTGACCCCGAGCAACCAATCTGAGTGCATGCACTCCCCATTCTTTGCTGTCAACACAATTGAGTTGTCATGAAAAGTTTATCGGAAACATTTTTGGTAATAGATCACCATGTGATTTTTGACATGTAACTCTGCAGGAATGCAAAGAAAAGGGACATGGCTATTGTAACAAATCCCTCCCCTTCCCATCTACTTATATGAACAAGTTTGCTAAGGACCAGAGAAGACATGGCATGAATTAAAGAAGGAAAAAAAAAAAAAAAAAACAGAATCTGTACCAGAAAATGATCAGAAGTTGGAGAGGAAGCCATAATAAACGAGTCTGTTCAGCTCATCTCATTTAACTAGAACCAATTCACTCCTGGAATTGTTAATATTTAAAGCGAGGTGCAGAAGCTACCCAATTTGAATTTTTTGAGAACTTCAAATCTGAAATTCTTTGTTATAGAAAGAATTTTGGTGGTAGGAGTGAGCAACGGACAAGAATTCTACCAGAACCTTACAAAGTACTAAGTTTTCTAACTAAGGAGGCAAAGACAAAGAAAGCTACTCAAGAGTGCAGTGGACACTTAAATAGGAAATAGCATTGTACCAGGGTGCAGTAGTGCAGGCCTGTAGTCTCAGCAACTCCAGAGGCTGAGCCAGGCTGATTACAAGTTCAAAACAACCTTAGCAATTCAGTGAGCCCCTAAGTAACTTAGAGAGACCCTGTCTCAAAATAAAATATAAAAAAGAGGGTCTGGGTGCAGTGGTAAACGCCTGTAATCCCAGCGGCTTGGGAGGCTGAGGCAGGAGGATCTTGAGTCCAAAGCCAGCCTCAGCAACTGCAAGGCGCTAAGCAACTCAGTGAGATAGTGTCTCTAAATACAAAATAGGGCTGGGGACAGGGCTCAGTGGTTGAGTGCCCCAGTACCAAAAGATATATATACATATATGTAAAGGGCTGGGTAAGTGGGGAAGTGGCTCAGAGCTCCTGGATTAAAAGTGGCTTAAGTGCCCCTGGATTCAATACCTAATACCACCCCCCCCCAAAAAAAATGGTCGGTTTATATTTTTGTTGCTTTTGGATATACAAACTATCTAAAAACTGACAATTTTACATACAGTATTTTTTACTGTGATGAAAAATGACTGAATTATCAGGTAGTACGAAGGATATGTTCATTCTTTCTTTACCACCGTTGAGTATATTGTCACTACAGAAACCCTCTTTTTTATATTAAAAAGGTGTGAACAAATAAGTCTCAACAAACAAACAAAAAAAGCTTCTAAATCTTTGGGCGATGCTTCCAAACACATCTTCCGACTTTTTTTTTCCTTGTCATGAACTATAATGCTCCTCATTCATCTTTCCTCAAAGGAAATTTACAGTTGAGTGTGACTATCTCTGCTTAGAGCCAAGTGCATCTTTCACACAGGCAGCCAACTTCACATGGATTCAGGGATGATCCTTTGAAGGAGCCAGAAGAGCCGTATCATTTTATCCTCATGCATGACTGAGAAGTATAAAATCCCCATTCCACCTCTAGGACTAGTGCATAACCCACAAACGTACACACAAACAACAATGCTGGTGAGATTTAGCAAACTAGAGGGACTATCAATTGAA
This sequence comes from Ictidomys tridecemlineatus, assembly GCF_052094955.1. Lineage (NCBI taxonomy): Eukaryota > Metazoa > Chordata > Mammalia > Rodentia > Sciuridae > Ictidomys > Ictidomys tridecemlineatus. The sequence continues at coordinate 59,058,548 of NC_135487.1, forward strand.
ATTTTCCACTCTGAAACAATTTCATTAGAGATGGCAGTGCTGGAAACAGTATTTTATAGTTGACTTCCACCAAATTACAATGCAGCTCAGATTCAAAGTCTCTATTATCTTTGGCAGAGGTTTTTAAGACCATTTTTATTTACTCCAAAGTCTATATGAACAAAGCCAGCACAGGTCCTTTGCAATTTTAACATCAAGCACTTCATGCGGTAATTAAGTAAGTAAAAGATCTCAAAGAAAGCAACAAGAGAAAGCACCAGACATCACTTACTGATTGGTAGAATTTCGGGGATTTAAAATTTCTGTTTTACAACTGCACTTTATTACTGTTTTATCCTTAAGATGTAATAACTCCCAACTGCTTCAGTAAGGATGAAGAAGCCTTCACAGCTTTAATGAAACATTTTATTTGCTATTGAAACTTTTATTATTTCCAAATGGTAACAGACAAGAAAAATAATCACCACTTCTATTTGAAAAAAAAAAAAAAACTTTCAGTAATTTTGTTTTGTTTTGGGATAGATTTTAAGGCATTTAGATTTGTTATATTTATGCTTACTGTTTTAACTTAGTTTTAATGGACTAAAGAAGTATATACATATACACCCTATTACAAAATTATTAATTGAAATACTAGATAGTTATATACAATTATGCACCATCAGACAAATATTGGTCTATTCTGAATAAGAACATCTTGGCATTTAAGATCCTGTATATCCCAAAAGCTGACCATGGGCATGTGACAGTCACAGGTAAGGGACAAAGGCTTGGAAGTAGAACTGCCTGGCTTTGTATTCCAATTCTGATCCTTCCTAGCTATGCTGTCTTTAACAACTTCTCAGTTCTCAACTTCCTTATCTGTAAAAATGAGGGTGACTAGAACCCATCTCATGGGCAGTGGGAAGAATCAATGAGTTATTTCATATAAACCATTAGAATAGAGACTGACACATGGTAATCAATTAATAAATGTTTAGTTCTAACATGGTTTACATAGGTGAACAGATGCACTTCTAAACAGGATGTACTATCAGAAAATACCATTCATTCTCATACAATTGTTGAGTTTTACTTTATTCTGGACACTGTGCTAGGTACAGAGGGAACAAAGATTAATAAGATGTAGTGCCTCCTTCTCCAAGAACTTAGTATTTTAATGCAAAATATTTATTACTATCTTCATAACTTTTTTGAAGAGTACAAGAAGGATACTCTTTCACTAAATCACAAATTTGCTTTTTCCCTCTTGTACTTGGAACTAATAGAGCTTCAGAAAAATTTGACTTCAATTTCTGAAATCTTAATCATGCACAATTTAATAAGCAGCTTCAGGTTTTTCCACATTTTAAAATAGATGATTAAATGGTCTAATCAGATTCTAACTTAGCCAAAAACTTGAAAAACAGGAAGACAACCATGACTGACACATTCATTTTCTCAAATGTGGATGTACTGCAAACAGCAGCTGCAGAAAAATAATGCTATTTACATCCCACATGACCCATGGCCAACTAAATTGCACAGGAATTCAACTTCAAAACATTAAAGTACCTAAATGAAATTTCATTTAAGATAAAACATGAAGCGCATTTAGTCATAACTTCATCAATTTCTAAAAAGTTCTGAAACTGACTTCCAACAGGACACCTTATAAGGCTTGGTTTTTCCAAATGCTTATGTCTCTACACTCAAGAGAATTTATTCAACAAGTTTGACTATAAATCCCAAGAACAACTAATGTGGTGTTACAGACATCACAAACTCCAAATGATCTTAAATATGTTGTCTTTTGCTAATTTGCTGCTCTGGAAATGTGCAATAAATGCAATTAAAAAGGAAAGCATTTTTAAATTACTTGCAAGACCAACTAGGATATTTATCTGCCTACTAGATGTATCATAATAAAAAACCCATCTAATATGCATTACATTGCTTAATTCAGAAGGAAATTGGATATCATTCCTTCCAAAAAAGAAAGAAAGAAAGAAAGAAAGAAAGAAAGAAAGAAAGAAAGAAAGAAAGAAAGAAAGAAAGAAAGAAAAGGAAGAAGAATGGAGACTTTTTTGTGAGTGCGCCATAGACAATAATGACAATGTTAACTTTCTAGGATATACTAAATATTGACAAAATAGATCTTGTAAGGAGTCATCCTACCCAAGGGGAATCATGTATAAGCAAACAGGCACATATCGCCCTCCTCTTGCCATCCTTTGCTGTGTCATATCACTTTCCTTGGTTATAATCCTTTTAAAGGACTTTTGTGATCCCTTTTGAGATTGAGAAGATAAAAATCCTGACATAAAGGCCTCCCCTCCCAATGAGACCTTCCTCAACATGGAATCAACTCACATCTCTTTTAGATGCAAGCCTCTAGGTGAAAATTCATCTCCGATTCAAATCTCCAAACGAATGCATATTTTGGTAAACTCTCCTTTTGCATTTAAACACATATGTTCCACACCACAGGATCGTCTTCATCCTAGCTAAAGTCCCTGCTTAATGTATGCGTTTTTCACAACCTTTTTTTTTTTTTTAATCTTTCCAGGCTGAACGTTTTAAAATGGGGCGAAAGTCGGTGATAGAAGGGGAAGGAGGGGATACGATGCCTGGGATTTCTGCCATCCTCGCTGCAACCTAGAATACGTATTATTATTTTTTTTCTCTCTCTCCCCAGCCCTCCCTCTCTCCCCCTCTCTCCCCTCCGCAGCAGGAGGGAGAAGGAGGGGCCGCTGGCTGGAGCCGCCACCTGCCGCAGCGTGGAATAGCTCCAGTTGTCACTTACCCAGCAGGGTGAGAATGGCTCATTTTTGCAGGATCCCTTTTGGACCCCGCGGCAGGTGCGGCGGGTGGGTGCGTGGGGCCGGGTGCACACTGGCGCCCAGGCAGTTGCGCTTGCGGGGTGGCTTCGCACTGCGGTCGCCAGTGCGTGGGGCACCTGAGCTGGGCCGCCGCCCCTCGGCTCCCGGGCTCCCTGCAGCCTCCCGGGCCCCCACCCTCTGGCGGTATCCACAGCCTCCCGGTTGCTAGGAGAGGAGGAAGGCAAGCGCCTAGGGTCTAGAGCAGAAGCGCTGCTGGAACCCAGCCTGGGGGAAAATGGAAGTGAAGCCAGCTTTCCCTTTTTTTCTGGGCCCTGAGATGGGAGGAGACCCAGACGGGTCCCCTCTCTGTTGCTCTGTGGGCATGGGTTCCCTGGCATTCATAATCTGAAAACACAAACACACGGGGATGTGGGGGAAGGGGAGGAAGAGTGTACACACACACACACACACACACACACACACACACACACACACACACACACCTGTTTTGGCCTGTGTGTTTCATGTTAGGCCCTGGGGAAAAAAAGAACTGAGTGAAATGTCCGAAAGTAATAAGAGAGGTACAGCTACAGGGAAATGGTAGCGTTTCCAATCCTAAAACAGACCCTAGACTGCAAGTTTAAGGGTAGAAAAAAAATCTCCTTCTCGTTTCTATGTGGGTTTTGACTTTGTTTCTGCCTGTACAGGCCTTCTTTGTTTTTGTTTGAGGTCCCTGCTCACTCTAAGCTCAGTAGGCTAGCTGACAGCTTTGATGTTCAGAGGTAGAAAAGATGCAGTTGTTCAGGAAAGCATGCTGGGACAGTAATTGTAACCATATAGGAATCCAGGTCTAGAATGCAGGTCTCAGATGAAGATGCCTGCATTTAAATGAGAGCACCTTGGTAGGAGCAAGTTTAAGTGCTGGGTTCAGGTGACACTCTCTTTGGATTGATCTTGCTCTGTCAGGTTTTTGCTCCATCTCTGGCTTCAGGAATCCGTTCAGGAATATCTGGAGTGTCTGAGCTACCTGTGCATCTCCATTCTAGCTCATCCACACTCAGAGGTGAGAAGGACATCACCTCTTTCATGGCATTCTGCTTTTCCACCTGAAGGCCCAGCAAGCCTTTCAATCTACTTATGATGACATTCAAGGCCCTCCATCATCTGGCCCCAGTATCCTTCATCAGCCTCACTGTGACCACTTTCTACACCTCCACTTGCCTTCAAATCTAGCAAAACCAAATGCTTGTACTACCCCTATAATGGGAATATTTGTCTACCTTTAACTACAGGGAAACCTTTTATTTATCATTCAACACTCAGTTTGAACACTGTCTTCTTTGACATCCTCAAGTTTGCTGATGACACTGGTTTGTGTGCCCTCTTGACCTGGACATACCTCTATTTTACACTCACCATTGAACTACACTTGCTGGCATATGTGGTTTCCTTTGCCCTTTACATGTGAGCTCCTCTCTTTTGCAAATTTACTTTATTTCTCTATGTTCTCAGAAGCATGCAGCATTTGACAAATGTTTGGAGCAAAAATGGAGTAAAAGAAATCTCTTCTAAGGTAGAATTTTAATTGAGTACTTAGTAAATGTTTCTCTTGACTTTTTATTGAGCACTTACTAACATTATCTCATTTAATCCTCATCTTCACCTCCTGAGATTGGTTTTCTCCTCCATTTCATAGCTATACAAAACTGAGGCACAGAGAAGTCAATAATTTTGCCTGAAGTCTACAATGGCTGTCAAATGGAAAAACTAGGATTCAAATCCAGATCTGCTTGGTTCTAAGAGCTGTAATTTTAACAACAGTAGTGAGATTTCTTTTCCCCATATTTCTTGTAAATTGTTGCAGAAATCAATATTTTTTATGCCATCAAAGACTTCAGACCTGAAAGACCAGAGACATGGGGGTGGGGGAATTGAGGAGGATGCTAGTTCAATAGCTCAGATCTTGAGACTGAAGGATTCAGGGTTACTTTGGGGACCAGATGGCTAGAGCTAGAGATAAACAGAAGTCCTCTTTTTCCCCATATGCTTAGCCTCCACACATCTGACTGAGTCCCATTTGAGATTGCCCTTAATGCTCATCATAATTAGATTTCACCTGGATAAAAATCTAAAACTCAGGAGGCAGGGAGAAAGAGGAGAAGGGACTAGAAAGAGATATAATTTTCCAAAGGTGCTGCCTATCCCTAAGGAGGATGTAAATAATATGATCTTATATAGATACTACTTGTTACATATTGATTCATTTTTTTTTTTCAAATACAAAGTGGTATTCTCTCACTGGTAGAATGAGAAAGGAAATTAAAGTACACTATTTAGATACTTGGGATTCTTTAGAAATGATTCCCTGGCACTCTGCAGACAGTGAGGTACCCTCAACAGCATGCATTAATTCATAAATGGGGTTTGAGTTCTCCACCCCTGTGAGCTGCACAATTTCACATGCCTGATGAAAACTGCAAGGAAGCTACTAATTTTCACTTCAGAAAATGCTCACTGTGAAAATGCATTGGGAATTTAGCCAGAAGGAATTTTTATGTTAATTTCGTGTATGGAGAAAGGGAAAGGGAATAAAGAAAAAACTAAATTAAACGGTTTCAAGACCAAATAGTCACTGAAGTCATTTTCATTTTCTCTCAGGAAAACAAGCCCCCAGCTATCCCCAGTAGTATCATAAATTCATAAAAAGATTTCTGTTTTGTAGAAAGACCTTTGGAGTGGGAATTGGGGTCAAGAGATGAAGAGAAGTAGAAGAAGAGGTAAGGCAGGATTACACCTCCACTGTTGATTGCATCTCCACTTTGGGTGAACAGGACGGACGAGCACCAAAGAATCATAGATCCAAACTCTCAGTGACCATGTCCTAGATCCGGGGGTAGGGGGGTGGGTAATCTATGGCTTGCAGATAAATCCAGCCCACTGCTTCTTTTTGTACAGCCTGAAAAAAGCAATGGTTGCTACATTTGTAAATGCTTGGGGAAAAAAAAATCAAAAGAATATTCCAGTATGCAAACACACCGATTTTTGTGCAAATCAGTTACTGATGACCTTGTACAACAACAGCAGAGTTGAGGAGTTACACCAGTGACCCTATGGCCCACAAAAACTTAAAATATTTACTATCTGTTTCTTTACAGAAAAAAAAAAAAGCAAACCCTAGTCTATATTATCTTTACAAAGAGATAATTTATCCTCACAAACTTTGAGAACATGTGCCACCCTTTTTTTAACCTTGCATCCCCAGAACCTATCACAGTGCCTGGGTCCTGAATAAGCAAATAAATGAATATATTGGAGAAAGAAATATGTCTATATGCTTATCTTTCTTGTGAAGAAAACCAAATCAGGTAACCAAGACTTTGATCCAGATATAACCAGAAAGCATTGCAGGGGAAGTCTTCAAGGAGACTGCTACCAATCATAGGCCCAAAGTGTCAGGGCCTTGGGGCCACAGGGCTGCCTTTTTTAATCAGCACTACAAATCCCAGTGGGAGCTGGGTAATGTAAGCATTTCATCAGCATATGCTCAACTGTTGATTGTATCTCCACTTTGGCGAACGGGAGCTGCACCAAAGAATCCAAACTCTCAGTGACCATTACCTTTATAAGATGGTTATATTTATAGGATCGTGTTCTGATACCTTACATTCCCCAAAGTTAGATTGGGTTGCTTAAAACTATAGCATCGAGATGCTTGGAGAACAGAGAGTCCATGTGCAAGGATTTAACTTTAAATTATTGAAAACAGGAATTCCATGCCCTGAAATTGCATCAGAACTGCTATACTCTCATCCCCCAAAATTTATATGCTGAAACTTAAACACCAATGTGATAGTATGAAGAGGTGGAGGCTTTAAAGGGTGCTCATGAGAGAAGAACCTCATAGATGGGATTAGGGCCCAAATAAAAGGCTTTCTTCTTCTTGCCACATAAGAACAAAGCACTTGGTCCCTCAGAGGAGGCAGCAGCAAGAAATCACCTTGAAAGTGGTGAGCATCCTTCACCAAACACACTGGCACTTTGATTTTGGACGTCCAGGCCTCTAGATTTATGAAAAATAAATTTCCATTATGTATAAACTATGCAGTCTGTGGTAGGTGTTTTATTATAGCAGCACAACAAGACTGAGACACCAGTCTTCTCTAATAAGCCTGATTCCAGCGAGCCAGATAATGAAGCTTAACATTAGAAACAGGAAAGGCTGAGAGGTAACACACAATGACTAAATGGACAGACTCAAAGGGGCATTCCTAATGTGGAGTTCTCAGTAGCCTGAGTAGGCAAGGTACCACGAGATCCTTCCATTCCTATTTCTGAGCCAGAAACTGCAAGCAGATCAAATGGAATGAGGACAAAGGATTTATTTAGAGGCCATGGGAAACAATGGTTCTTTACTAGGCCTGAGGTCTCAAAGATGAATGGAACTCCTGTCTGCCTTCAAACTTGAAGTCTATTGGCTATAAAGACATGTAGTCAAACAATGACAAAGCAAAGTGATAATGCTATGATGGCAGTCTGTATAAAGTGCAATGCAGAAGTCTCCTATGACTAAAATGCCTGCTTCACACCCATCCCCCCACCATTTCCAGTCACATGCCCACTGCTTGTGATGCTAAACATCACTTTATATTATTACTTCCTCTAGCCTTGTGCTATGGCTAATTTTAGAGGTCAACTCGACTGCAATGAGGAATGCCCAGGGTGTTTCCAGAGGAGGTTGGCATGTATGTCAGTGGACTGAGTAGGGAAGATCACTTCAATGTGAATAGGCACCTTCAAATCGACTGGGGCACTAGATAGAAAACTGAAAGGCAGAAGGAGACTCCCATGTTCTGGCCACTGGAGTGGCAAACCTTCTCCTCCTCCCTCGACCTTTGAACTCTAGGATTGTATGTGCTAGTCCTCACTGGGCTCTTGGGCCTCTGGCCTCAGACTGGAGGTATGTCAGCTTCTCTGGTTCTGAGGCTTCTAAATTTGAACTGAGCAACATTACCAACTTCTCTGGTTCTCCAGCTTGAAGACATACTGCTGTGGGACTTCTCAGCCTCCATGATCCAGTTCCCTTAATATATAAATGTCTTTGCTTTATAAATTATCTAGCCTCGGTTATTCTGTTATAACAACAGGGGGAAAAAATGAAGGTACCTTAATACCCTAATTATTTCTAACCATCTAGTCCCAGGATTCTACATCAGGAGAGGAAAGAGTCTGGCAGTAATGGAGACATGAGAGGGAGAAGAGAATCAGAGGCTGTTAAAGAGGCATAACTACTAAGAGATTTGCAAGACACAATAAATACATTCCCGGACCCCACCTAAAAATTTGTCTAGAGAAGTTAAAAAAGGACTTAAAGAGAAGGCAGTGCTCAAAATCAGTAGAAGTTGGCCAGGGAGATGGGACTCAGGGGTAAGAGATGGGACTTCTCCCAGCTAAGTTCTCTCCATCTAAGTCTCTCCAGCCGAGGGTAGACTCATCCAGGGTCTATGACCCTGTCCTGCTTCTGTAGCCCAAACATGAAAGGAGTTTGTGATTTGGAGCAGAATAAAGGAGAGTGGAAAAAGAAAAAAAAAAGTAGAAAATGACTTCATCAAAGAAATGGGATTCAAAGAGGACTCAGGTGTGTCAAGCTGCCGCTGTGGGATCCCCTGCTCTTCTAATGTGCCATCTGTACTTCCCATGGCATATGTTCACATGCTGCATTACTTTTGTGCTTGTTTCACCTTCTCCAGAAAACAGGGTAAGTTTATACACTTTCCTTGAGTGTCAATCAGATCACCAGGAATTTAGGAAGCATTTAACAAGTATTTATTGAGTAAACAATAGGTATATAGTCCATGTTTCCCTTCACACTCCAGTAGGGGAAGAGGACGTGAAGAATGTGATACATAAGAGTCACAAAAAAGTATTTCTCTGCTTCTGGTCCCACTCACATATTTGTTAAATGTTAAGGAGTTCACTATGTAGATGATTGTTCACCATTAGGCAAAAATACCTTCTAAGCTACAGGAGCTGAATTTGGGGAGAGAAACTGAGTGAAGCTGTCATTGTGGCCAGATGCAAAGGAAGACTAGGTTTGTTTACTTCTTCTAATGTTTCGGAAGTAACTACAGATGACTGATACTACTGCTTGCCACGGATGAGGTTATATGGTGTATATATGTGGGATACACAGAACTAAGATTCCACTTGGCCTAATCCTGCAAAATATCCATGGTCAGTTTATCATATTTCAGACACAATGCCAAGGGTTTCACTCATTGAACCCTTACAGCTATCAAGTAATATTTTTACTACATTTTATAGATGAGGAAACTAGGACTCAAATAAGTTAAATACCAGCTAGTAAGTGACACAGCTAAGATTCCAGTTCCATTCTCTGTGATTCCAGACTCATAGTCTTAAACAGTTTGCTACATTCCTCTCTCTCTTCCAAGATGTAAGAAAGCATCACCACACCAGGGAGGGGGCTTGGTAATAACTGTAAGTTCTCTGATCTCAAATGGAAGCTGTTAGCTGCAACAGCTGTTCTTCTCCCAGGCCCCTCACTCACAGCAGCTCAGCAATGTGGCTGGTGAAAAGATACCGAACAGCAAGAATTTCATTTTATTTTCTTTTTTTACCACAGAGTAAATGGAATATTCTACACCTTTCCCCCCTTGAGAGCATTCATCTCTAAAAAAAATGTTTATAGCTTCATTTGGTTTAAATGACACTGGACTTACTCTGTTTCAGGGGAGCAAAATAGCACTGGTCTTCAAGCATTCTGGCATCATAAACTTCTGCCTGGATTATCTTATTCTTCTGTCTATGGCTGAGAGGAGAGGAGGGGCTTTGAGCCTTTGAATTACATTGTATAGACAAGAACATTAGCTTCTTAAATAGCCTCCAGCCAAGACTGACTGGTGTTGCTCACCTGGAGGTGGACATTAGTAAGGCTCATAAAACAAACCATCTGAACTATAATATCCTTTTTTTTCCCTAAAAAATAAAATAAAAACATAGTTTTATTGCTTTCACATTCATATTGTCACTCAGACCAGATTAAGAAATTGCTAACTGATAGGGACTTTGAGAAACAGATATTGGCTAGGTAAAGATACCTTTTGTTAATTACCATATTAGTGTTACGTAATTAAGAACTCCTAAAGGAGTTTATGGAGTTTTGTCATAGGGTTTACATGTACTCCTGTCAAGTGTGCTTTCACTAGTGATTGCTTAGCCAACACTGTCACCCTAGGGGCAGAAAGGTTAAAAAAAAAAAAAAGTTCCTGTCACTGTTGGAGTGATTACAGAATTTGAATTAATGAGGAGGATTTCTTATTATAGTAAAAGACAAGAACTCAATGAAAGTTACGAAACAAGCAAAGAAAATACAAAAAAGGAAAACACAGGTCAAGAACAGGAATTGAAAGGAGTGATCACGGTAGCCAGATTCATATCCCTGACCCAAATACTTTGAGGCAATCAACTTGTAAAGAGAAAAGGCATTCTGTTCTGGAAGTTTCTATCCATGATCAGTTTGCCCCTTTGCTTCTGGTCCTCTGGTGAGGCATCGTGTCTGTTGGGCAATGTAAGGTGGAGTGTCACCTCAGGACTGGGAAGTAAAAGAGAGAAAGAGGAAGGGACTAGGTTCCTCTGAGGGTACATCCTGGTGAGCTTAAAACCTCCCACCAGGCCCACTTCTGAGTGTTTCCATCACCTCCCAACATGGTTGGGGACCCAGTCTTCAACACATGGCCTTTTGGGGGACAGTTCAGATCCAAAATAAAGCAGTGATTATCCACAGGCCAACTGCAGTAAAACTCAAAGCAGTGAAAATAAATCACCAAGGAACAGATTTAAACAGCAAAACCACACTCTTGAAGCTCTTCCAATTCACACAGAAACAAAAATCCAGCAATTCTTTGAGATATGGACAGTTTTGTAATATGTATGCATGATCTTCATAGCTAATTGAAGATTAGCATTGTGGGATTGCAGGGTGTGGAGGTGGCTCGGTGGTAGAGTGCATGCCTAGCATGTGTGAGGTCCTGGGTTGGATCCTCAGTGCTGCAAATAAAAAATATAAATAAATAAACAGTTGGATTTTTCCTTTTCTCTTAAGTTTCTTTTTCTTTCTTTCTTTCTTTTTAATCCTTTCCTCTCACATCAAATCCCAAATACTTACTGAGGAGGAAGAACCATAATTGCAGGGTTTTATTCTTTGCACCTGTGCAAGGCTGTCACTACAGGGAGCTTTCCTCCCTGAGCCAAATGGTCAGTCTGACAGGGATGGGAGAAATGCTCTGATGAGCGCAGGTTCTGCACCACTGGAAACAGAAGCACAGAATTTCATGGCACTTGTCGCTTCTATGTGTTCTGTAGTCACACACAGCTACCAAGGCTATTTCCTACCTTGTAAGCCAAAGGGGGGGAAAGCAAGATGGTTAACACTGGAGTGTGCTACGGTGCGGAGAAATATTTAATAAGCAGGAAAAGGAAGTCTAGATGAGAATATGCGAATTAGAAGGCAAATAAGTAACAAAGAAGCAAAGACTTTAAACAGAAGGTGCACAGTTTTAATTATTCATAATAGCAAAAAAGTAGGAAACCCAAAAATCCCCTCCATTTTACTTGGAGGCATGCCTCAGCCCTTAGACTTGAGTAGTTCCCTTTATTATAACTTCTGAAAACCTTTTTCAGATGTACCAAAAAGGCCATGTTATAAAGAATATATTTTATAAAAATTTTAGTTAGATTTATGGCTCTCCAAAATATCCACGTGTAAACCAGAGACCTGGGTTTGAGTCAGAATTCAATCACTGTGAAGATGGGACCTCTTTGGGCTTGCATGTCTCCACTCCCTAGACAACAGTTAGGCATAGCCAGTGAAGTGTGGGTGAAAGTGATGTAACACTTCTGGGTAGAATCTTTTTAGAGTTCCTGCAGGACTCACTGTTTTTCTTTCCCTGCACAATGACCAACAATGTAGTTGATGATGCGTGCCTCAGCTTGTCCTCCTCAGCAAGGACAATATGCAGCAGAGCACCCTCCCCTAAAGCCACCATGGTCATGAACATGAACAAGAAGCAAACCTTTGCTGTACAGAGCAGCTGAGATTTGAGGGGTGGTTGATCACAGTAAAGCTGGCCCGTGGTCATTCATACAGCCACGTGACTTTGGGAAAGCTACTCACAGTCTCTAAGGCTATGTTTTCTCACCAGAAAAATGAGGATGGCCTTACATACAATAAGCATTCCAAAAAAGGTGATTTGCTTATTCTTATAATAACAACTGCACATTATTAGACAGCCACCTATTCCAGTCACTGTCTTCTCTTACTTACATCATCCCTCATTCTCTCACATCAATCTTTTTTTTTCAAGAGAATTAAATTTATTTTTAACTTACACACAAAAACATAAAATTTGCACATGTTAAATTGGATAATATGATGTTATGATACATGTGCACACTGGGTAATGTTTACGTGAGGTTAAATAAATCTATCCTTTCAAACATTTATAATACACCAATATACTCTATTCAACCTCTGCCATAGATAACAGATTCCTCGTCATTCAAACTTAAATTTCTCCCATCTTTCTTCTCTTGTACTAACTTGCAAAGTTTTTTCTTTTCCTCACTCCATCTAAAAATGATTTGAACATTCAGTTTGCCTCACATCAATCTTATAAGGTAGGTGTTAAGACCACTTTTTATTAATGATGAAACCAAGCTTCAGATAGTTATACTAGATTAACAAAGCTCAGCTGGCTTACAGATAGAACTGTCTTTTCCACCATGCCTCTTCCCCTAGAAGAAACTAGCTAATTTACCACTACATAAGAAATCGTTTGATATATTTGTAATCAAGACAAAGATCTTAACATTAAAGAAACAAATAAAAAGAAAATAGATTATTTAGAATTTTGTGTCATTAAGTTCTACAGAATTCTATAGAATCTCTCTCACTAGCTCATTTGGTTTTAATGATCCCAGCTAGAGACACACCCAGCAATTCCCAGTCTGAGCTTGCCAACTCCTGAGGGTTTATTAAGGGAGTAATATGGGTTTGCAAGCAAGTCTCAGGATTTCCACAAGTCTAGAAGAAATAATATATTTACAGAGGACAAGATGACCCAAGTTAAATAAAAAGTTTTCTTTTTTTTTTATCAGAGTTTGTAATGGCTCATCTCACAGTGGTACATTAACTTTCTCATAGGAAGACATTTTTTTTAATTATCATTCCTGAATAAAAATAGACTTCTTCAAAATATTAGGTTCATGATGATTATATATCTCACAAGAAGGAACTAATTTAAAAGATTGTTAAATAATACTGTTTCCCAAATCTCAAATTTTGACCAAGACAAAGCTAATGTTACCTTTTTCTAACTTATTACAACTTAGCTTCTAATAACCCACGATGTTCCCTTTAGCCCAGTGAGGCACTGGGAAATAGTATGGCAGGAAACACTGCTGACCATCAGGGAAAGGTGGTAAGAACCAGTGCAGGGTTCACAGACCAGCCGTGAAGTGCACTCAGAGGAGGATAAGGAAAGCTGCTCTTCCATCAAGCCTACAAAAAGAAGAGCTGACGGGTGAAATGGTCAGAATCACCTGGTTATTTGGGAGACACAGACAAGACACCTAGAATTTGGGGGAGGATCTCTCTCAAAGCACTTGGCAGGAAACTGGAAAAAAAAAATGTGTGTGTGTGTGTTTTAAAGGAGACTGTTAAAATGGAATTGTGGCCACCCTCCCTTTCCCACCCCCTGCTGGAAGTCCGATATTTATTTTCAGACTCAACTAAAGGCTCTTCAGCTGTCACCAGAACAAGGACATAGTTAAGTGTTTTTCAAAGAGACTCTGTGTCCAGATTTCAGGAGGACAGTCATAGGCCTTGTCATCAAAGCAAATAAGCTCTACTCTACTCTAGTCACAGTCCCAGGAGCAGCAGTAATGACAATTAAAAAAAAAAAAAAGCTGCATGCATACCGTGCACCAGGCTCTGAGCCAAGCGTGTTAAATGTCATGTCTCATCTTAGACTAAAATACTATTATTTCCACCTTTTTACCGAAAAAGGTTCTGAGAAGAAAGGAATTGAAGTAATTTTCCTGAAGTCAGACACCTGTAAGTGGTGGCACCTCCTTCCAAGTGGCTCTCAGCCTCTATGTTACACTGTCCCCTGCAGGATAGTTGGGGATGAGCCGACTACAAATTGTGGGTGTCCTCAAAGAAAGTAGAGGGGAAGTGTTTTTATTTGGTGCTTCTAATGTGCTAACCACCCACATGCATTATCTCATTTAATTTTCAATTCCTATGGAGAGATATTATTATTTTCATGGTACAGAAGAGAAAAAAAAATGAGGCTTACAGACACTAAAAGCTAACGAACTAAGCAGACAAGGTGAGATGCCAACCAAGGAATTGTAAATCCGGATTTCTCTATAGCGAGTGCTTCTAATTTGGCCTCAAAAAATTGTTTGCATGTACAAAATATCAAGTATGTGTCCAAATTTCAGTTTATTTGAGAAATACTTGGATGTTTTAGTTGATATAATTTTGTGACATAGCAACTAAAAACTTCAATATGATACTGGCTGATATTCTCAGGTATATAGTTTCCTCTTTGTTTTGCATTCATCTGATCACATTTGTGCTACTATAAATATAGGGTAGTTATATCTCAAGGTACGTTAGTCATTATCGTCTCTGAATTCAGCGGAAAACCCACATTTTTTAAGTTGTAGGCCTCCACATTTGGTTTAAGGAAAGGGGGAAACACACCCTCTCATACACGACAAGAGAGAAATCAACACATTCATAGCTGTCTACAGGGAACTCCTCACCACCAGCTTTCTGCTCCTTGTCGTCCACTCTTATTCTTCTTATGCTAGCAGCAGGTGATGAGCCAATGTGTAGCCTGCATGCACGTCTGGCACTTCTCTCCAGTGACTTTAAGGTCAGCTCATACAGGCTGTGCACTGTGTGCCCGACTCCAGAGTGTACAGGGACCATGACATATGGTGCTCTTCACAACTGGGCAACTTAGTAACATTATTGGCACATATTTTTTCCTCTGCCTATGGGGCCTCTGGTAAAATGGAATAGAAAAAAAATTTTTTTAAAAAAACCTGTTTCACTTACTTACTTCTGGGTATGACACTCAACACTCCAAAATAAAAAAGCTGCCTTTAAAAGTGCAATATCAAGTATGTTTATTAAAATGTGAAAATTCTGGAAACCATTTCATAGGAGAAGCCGTTGAAATAACTGAAGATGTCCAAATCAAATATGATGGGACTATGGAAAGTATCGGTGGCACTAAAATGTCGGAAAGGATTTTATGCAGAGGTGCCGCAAAATGCCAGGGGCCATTCCGACTCTGCTGTGGCTCTCAGCACAGAGGAGGCAAGAGGCTGAGCAGTTCCATGGGAGATAGCTGAGACTTACAATTTCCAGCTCAGCAAACATCTCCAGAACCAAACAACAATTAAAACTCCATCACATCAATTCCACAAGAACAGATACACTTTATACCCATTTTACAGAAAGTATGTCCAGAAATGGGATGGATGATATTTATGGTGGAAAGACTCCATATCTCTAGAAGTGATCAAGAAAGGGACTCAAGCCGGGCGCGGTGGTAATCCAGCAGTTCAGGAGGCTGAGGCAAGAGGATCACAAGTTCAAAGCCAGCCTCAGCAAAAGAGAGATGCTAAACAACTCAGTGAGACCCTGTCTCTAAACAAAATATAAAAGAGGACTGGGAATGTGGCTCAGAGATTGAGTGTCTCTGAGTTCAATCCCAAGTACCCCCTCCCCCACAAAAAAAGAAAAAGAAAGGGATTCAAATGTTGTATTGGACATTCTTACACAAAATTATACAAAATTAAATGGATTATAAGCTTCTTCCAGGAAACTAACACTCTCTGGATGATGGTGTTGAAACTGTGGTAACGCCTTCTGAAACTCCACCTGTCTTGGTCTTTCCTGGAAGGAGCTTAGGTAAGGTGTTTGATGGCACCTTTACACCTGCAAGTTGCAAAGTTTTTGCCAGGCCCTAAATAGCTAAGCAGAAACCCACTGAAATTCTATATTCCAGAAGGACAAATAATCACAATATGAGAAAGCAGTGAAAATAAAAATAAGAAACCTAATCCTGCGATGTATATTAATGAGTTCCCCAACCTCCACTATCAGAAGAGTCTCTAACTTGCAATGTTTTTCTTCTTCATTGTGGTTCTAAATTAGGAGTCAATGACCCAAAGGAAGAAGAAAACCACAAGACACTGTTATGGTTTTAATATGCAGCGTACTCCAAAAGCTCCTGTGTTAATTCAGGAATTATCAGAGGTGAAATGATTAGATTATGAGAGTTGTGACCTCACCAATAAAAAATTTGAATGGATACTGGGTGGTAACTGTAGGCAAGTGGGACAAGGTTGGAGAAGGCGGGTCACTGGGTTGTGCCCAGGGAGGGTTAATCCTTTCTGTGACCCATCCCCCATCTCTCTGCTTCCCAGCCACCTTGAGTTGAGCAGCTTACCTCCTGCTATGCTGCTCTACCTCACCTCAGGTCCAGAACAATGGTCTGCTGACCATGAACTGAAACCTCTAAACCTTTGAGACCCCAATTAAACTTTCCTAAGTTGTTCTTAGTGGGTATTTAGCAGGGACTAACAAGGATACTGGGGAATAGGAGTCCCATAGCTTGGCCTGTCTAAAAGCCCCGTTACCCCTGACTCAAGATGTTTGCTGCCTTCCAGACATGCCTTCTAGGATTAACACATCTTCTCATTTTTCCGCAGAAGCTGAAACATCAGATGGTTTGAGTAAAATTTTCTAATTTGTAGGAAGGGAAAACAAAACCTATCTGTGCTCAGAACTCTGTCCGCTGGCTTCCAGTTTATGACTACAAATGAGAACCTCACTAACGTGGAAAGGAAAGCTTCTCCTTCAAAGAAGAAAGGAGGGGTGAGAAGTCCTGAGTATGTTCATGTATGTCTCCATGGACCAGCAGAAGATGAAGAAAGGAAGGAACCATGATGCTGGTGGGAAGATCTGAAGAAGGCAGATTAGAGAGGCTATCCCTCCATGAGGTTGCTCTGCAGGGGTTGAAGGGCCAGGGTGTTTGGTCCCTCTCTCCATGAATAATCCCCATTTAGGGAGGCTACTGAAGCCTCAGGCAACAGTACCCCCTTTAGATAGGGATTAGATTTTCCTCAGGGGAACAACAACAACAAAAAAAAAAACCTCCCAAGGCCAAGTCTGAAGCAAAAGACACTCTTAGGAAGAAGCAGAGACCTAAAGAAGTGTTGAAAAGTTAGAAAGTAGAGTAACCACCATGAGACCCCCTACCCCGTGAAAGATTTAAGTCCTTGGATTTTTCTTCCTTCGACTGGGGGAAATGTCTTATTTAGTATATAATTTCAATTGTCTTTTCCTGACAAAGATATAACCCTTCAGTACACAGCACATTTGACATCAACCCTGTTTTTAGATGTAATCTCTGACAGCTTGTTTATAGGGATTTTAATGTTAATACAAGTTTAATTACACCACAGAGCACTAGATGCACCCCTCACCTTCCCCCCCAAAAAAAGTGACAGGCACAGGATAAATCTATTTCACTGTGTGTGTGTGTGTAACGTGTTTAAAAAGAACAAATATAGAAAGAAAATAGTTTGAGATATCTTTAGATTTTAAAGACAAAGAATATAACATAGAGGTACTATAATCATCTATTTTATAATCATGTGTTGTCCCCTAAAATTAAACAGGTCACAGACGAGTCTTCACAGTTTTCTAAAGTGAGAAGAAATGTGATAAGCAACACCAGGGTTTATATACATTGTTTTGTTTTGTTTTGAACTTACTTAGCTAATGCTCCACGTATTTGGCTAATTCAAAGAAATCTATCAACATGAAGAGACAGACATATGATGATATGGCTAGCCAAGTCAGGACAGATGGCATCCAGCCTGAACCGCCTCCGCACACAAATGGGTGTCAAACAAGGTCATCAACAGTCCCTGTGCCATCCAGCTTTTCCTATGCAGAGACGGTCGACAAGGCAGCAAGAACTGTGAACACCTGGGTGAGAATGCTCCACTGCTCCTCCCAGACCTGCTTGGACTCGGCAGATTGCTGGCCTCCACTAATGTCTTTGGGGCAGACCTGGACTGAGTAACTGCGTGCTAACGACTATGAACTGGACGTTCACACACCTGAGGATATGTATCTGGTTGTCAATCATTTTTGAAATTTGGTACCACTGCGCAGGCTGACAATTAGCCTGAATAAAACGAAGGTGATGTTTTTAGTTGCCCTAGGCAAATCAGGCAAGCAACCCAAAATTATCATCAATGGTGCGGAGTTAAAAGCCATATCCAATTCCCACTGCCTATGTAGTCTACTCTCTGATGACAGGTCTTCTGCTTTGCTTTTCTGTGGTTCTTTGAGCAACCACCCGTAGTGGAGCTCATTATTGGAACAAGGAGTAACAGCCTACATTAATAAATCCAGTTTATTCAGGGGAACTTGACAGACAGGATTTTTGGTGATGAAGCATCTGATTACAGATAAGGACTGAAGGGCAAGACTGCCCTGCTGTCCAGTCGGCTTTGTGGATGTGGGACTTAGCTCATTACCATTACCTCCTGTAACAACATCAAATGACAGCACTGGTAGCCTTGTCAAGAAATAAAGCTACTAATCAGCAATTGACATAATATTTGACCAGCCTTTTTAGAAACTGGAAATAGTATCTGTTCAATAGCTGTAGAAATAATGAAGTTTTGCACAAGTGCACAAGAAAATCTATAGAAGTTGTAATCCATTGCATAGATTGCTAATATCCTTACAGTGTTTGTATGATGCTGAACCAACCTTCTGCAATTTTGGGGGGGGGGCGATGAAAAGTTTAATTACCTGCACTATTTGGTTTCTTTTAGCAGCAAATAGTCCAAGCATACTCTATATAAAAGTCAAAGATGAATAAAAAGACTTTTAGGATGGAAAAAAAAAAGGTGTGCACTGCTGATAGATTCACTTTGGTAACTTAAAATGAATAAAATATTAAAGTTTCCCTTTCTCTTTTATTTTGTTTTTCACCACTACTTTTTCACTCAGTCCGTGTCAAGTTCATTAGAAGAATAACAGTCCAATGTATCCCAAAGCATATACATAAAACATATTTGACTAGTCCAAATCTAATTATTTCTTGAACAAAAATCACAAACCATAAAACAGCTTATAATAGTGCACATATTGAAAAAAATTAGAAATGCAGATTACAAGTACTGCCAGGTATAGGGCCTAATCTTTATTTATCTAGTAAACACTGAGTTTACCTAGAGGAAGGCTATTCCTACTGTCTCAAAGTGTCATCTTCCAAAACTGGTTTTGTCCTGCAATAGAAGAAACGTATGAGTTAAAAATATAAACTCTCATTTACCCACATGAAAAGGTCTAAGAGGTATATATGATCTTAACCTGATGAAAAATTCTTTTACATCTTCAAAGGGAGGTTTCCACCAGGAATTTGTGGGCACACACATGCCGAGCTTCCTCAGAACACTAATTCTAACTCACCACCTCCACAAAGCATCTGGAAACAGAAAACTACCAGCTCTGGTAGAGCTCACCCTTCATCGAGATCCTTCAGTGTTTACGGCTGGGTAGTAATATCTATCATTTCCATGTCTCAGAGATATTTACTGGAGCACAGTGACAGGGCCAAGAGGAGCTAGAGAGGAGGGGGCTGTGGTTGCAGTTCATTGATGAGGAGACCTTAGAGAGAAGATCACCCACTGGAAGATAATTGTATGTGATTTTTATGTAAAATGCCTGGCACTGCTGGCAATATGATAGTTGCTCATTACTCTCAATTTTCTTCTCTGTGAAAGATATGTGAAAGTTGTCAGAATCAAAATGGAGTTACTTGGGTCAACACTACCAAAAAAAAAAAAAAAGTGAATAAATTCAGGAAGTTATGAAGGAAGGATTTGGACCCTAGATTACCTGATAGCAACCACAAAAGACTGCCAGAGTCAGAAGTTTGCACAGAGATCACGATATCCTTCACAGAAAGCACTTCCATGAGGACATCTGCCCAGCCACTGTCCGTTCAACCTCAGAATGATGCCACTTAGTCTCAAAATATCTGCTGTGATCACCCTCATGTTCATCTTTAAAAACCTTCCCTTGCCTCAACCTCTTTGAATATGATCGTGGTTTACTATGACATGTGTATTCCCTTGGCAATGCTCTGCTATTCTCACTGCAATACTATTCCCAAGTCAATATCAGTATTCTTTGGACAATCTCTTTTTTTTATGTACTAATAATATTTTATACCAATATAGCATTTTCAAGCACGTGAAGTATGTTAACATACATCTTCTTATTTGAGCCTCAAAACACTCCTTTGCAGACGGACTTTATGTTTAAAAATAGGCAATCTCAGATACCAGTTATACATAGCCTTAGGTCCCACAGCTAGTACATTTCAGAACACATAACTTGGATTTTTTGATTTCAATACCCCCTTCTTCTTTTACTACCCTGAGCTGCGAGTATCTGGTAATGTATTCCCGAATCACTACCTTTCTTATTTAAAGAATTATTTTTACTATGTGTATTCGTACCTTCAAAGATTATTTTTCATCTCCAGGGTGATTCCTTCTTTCTTTGTTTCTGTTTTCTTTGGCTCTCAATTTGTAAAAGTGCTACATGTCTACTGTTCACAGGTCCATGATTAAAACTTCTTTATGCAAAATTGGAGCTCTTTAAAGTTAAAGACACCTTATAAAGGGGCTACATTTCATTATGGGCTTTGTTTTTCCTTTGAGTGTTCTGGCTCAGATACAAACGCAATTTGAATTTTGCTTGTGAGATGGAAAGAAACAGTTGTGTGGCTATAGCTATTATCGTGCCATTACCATTCTGAGGTGTTGATTTTGTGCTTCACATTTTTCCTGTGTTCTTAACTTGATGCCCTATCTTGAATTTTTATTTCACTCTAATCGTTTTTTTTTTTTTTTAATTTGAAGTCTTCCTTTTACTTTGGCAATTTCAGTTGGAACACTACATTTGAAAAAAAATGTTCATAGGAAAACTGAAGGTTAAATCAGCTTTATTCTGTAAACAGTGCCTAAATTATCATCTCCTTCCCATAACAGCCCAATTAATATGTTACTGCACAGCTGAAAAGCCAAAAAAGCGTGATTAAACACATAGAGCTAGTGCGCCACCTGCTGGTAAGAAACAAACAGCTTTTCTTTTTTTTTTTTTTTTGAAATAGCAAAAACAAATTCAGACAATGGCCCACTTGCTTGGTTAGATTTTACTCTTTGAAACGTATCTTTTGTAATATCTCAAGCCCTCACCCTGTGACAGGCACCGAAATGATTGATAGTGGAAGGTAATGTAATCCTTACATTCAAGAATCTCACAGACTCCTAGGGGGGGAAAAATCTATCTACACACCCATCTATAAAGAGATTTATAATCACATTTGTCGGATTGGGTTAGATACCCATATTCTATGGGACCTCCAGATGACTTGATCTCTTAGATCAGGGAAGGCCTCACAGAGGAGGGAATGCTGAAATCTTGAAGATTGAATAGGTTTCATGAGGCAGGAAGTGGGAAGATATCACACAGTAAAAACAAAAGAATCAGCATGTGACCAAGACTGAGAGGCCCATGGTGTGTGTTTACTGACCAGAAGTGTGTTTGAGTTCTGTGTTCTAAGCTACAGGGACCCATTAGAATGCGTAAGTATGACAGTGATGTGATTAGATTTTCACAATAGAAAAAAACGGTCCTGACAGCCATGGGAAGTAAGGAGAGGGAGACTAATTAAGGTCAGGAAGGTAAATAAGAAGCTGTTGAGAAAGCCCTGGAGAGGGCAGTGCCTGAATTAGGGAAGGGAAGGAGCAAGGGCTTTAGGCAGTACAGCCTGTCTGGATGTGGCTGGAGAAAGATGGCGGACTTTTAAAAGGCAGTTTATGCTTGTATGGTTACAAGTAAAAGCAACCTTTCTTTAAAGGAAGTCCAGCTTTTTTATTGTGTGTCTTTCTTTTGTTGGTATGTGGTCCTAGGAGTAAGTTAAAGCATCTCACATCACGAGAGCATAATTGCTCCACCGATTCGAGCACACTTTTATAAACTAAATTTGGAGACATTCAAGAAATATTGATCTCACCTGAAAACAACATTTACTGAGTGCAATTTAGAAACACAGGCTCAGAGACACCAACTTATAACAATTCATAAGTGCCCCCTCCCAAATGCACCTAAGATCCTTGGGAAAGTTGAATCATTACAAATTTTTTTTTTTCAAAAGAAGGTGTAAATTTTTTAAATGAATAGCTATAATCATAAATTGATAAATTAAATCTAATGAAGAGAATGTGATTTCCCTTGGTGTCAAAGTAACTGAGGAATACATTGTGCCTATTATCAGGCAAGGATATGTGCTTGTATACTTTTATTCAACAAATATTTACTGAGTGTTTGTATGTACAAGCTACCATCAAAGATAAATATGTTGAAAATAATATAAATCCCTTGTCTTCCAGAAACAGGTAGTCCAAGCTATTAAAGTGTATATATATATATATATATATGTGTGTATCTTTACTTATATATAGGCATACAATATATGCACACACCTACACATTTATTTATATCACATCTACTTTAACAAGAGGCTCCACCCAGAAAGTGTTCTTGAAATGTACAAGTAAAAATGTCTTTTTCATAAACATATTTGGCCTGTGACAGCTGAATAGTGAGAATAGATTACTTAATTCAAGTAACTTTTAACATAAAAACATAAACTTGCAGATTTAAAGCATAACATTATACCTTTAACCATCTGTATCATACTACCCTGGCAATATAATATCACTCTTTAACAGGTATATTAAAATATATAGAAACTTTTAAAAAAAGAAGAAAAGTTAGAACATTATTAAATTACCAATCCCAAATTTTACACACACACACACACGTATACACATAAACATACACATATTTCCATCTTTGGGTACTGTGTACAAAGATGCAGTCTTAAAATTGTTTCACTTAATTCAGGATTCTAGAATAACAATCCTTATAGACAGTGCTCTTTTAAAAAAAACCATATTTTTAATATTATCTTAACATATTAAAAAAAGGAACAAAGGAATTAAAGTTGAAACATAAAGTGACTTAATGTTGCCATCTAGTTAAAACTATTAGCTGGGAATACATATGTTATAAAAACTAAACAAGTAAGATGAATTATTTTTACTTATAAATGTATTTGGTCAAAAAATAAAAATTACATTTTCATAAAGTCCATTTTTAATCACCTGCATTTATATCTGTAACATTTCTTTCAGAGACTAATTTAGATATCATCAGGTAGCATTTATTTTTATTTTGGAATTTTATATCAATATAGATGAATTTCAAGAATTCATACACAGAATATAATATAAAACTCAAATTCTTACAAGAGTCATCCTTGGCTACATAATCTTGATTTCTTCATGAGAGTGATGACCACATCCCAATGTACAAAATAATGAGTTTTCCTGAGGGATATATAAATAAGCTACATTGCCCAGCATGCAAGGGGTTTTGTTCCCGTATCAAGCCTATGAGGAGGTAATTGTCTGTAACTGGCCTTCCTACAAGTTTTGACATGCTTGATATGCAACCAGATGTATTAAAATACAGATATAGTAATTTCTCTTTTGATGTGAGAAGGTGAAAGAAAACTACTTTAATTGTATTTAAATATTTTGATGTAGGTAATCATCATTGGGAAGATGTTTAAAATTAAGCCTTGATCCCTATAGTCATACATGTTTCACTGTGGGTTTTACAGAAAGGTCTACTCAGTTTGAATAAGATCACACAGAAAGATTTCTTCAAGGGTTTAGAGATGCAGTACTTTTTATTACGAAATACATAAATTATTGAATGAATGAATGAATGAGTGAGCTGGGCTAGATTATAATATTTCTTCTAAACTCAAGATTACACCAAAACACTACTGGATGACACCATAACATTTACTGGATATTTATTGGGTAATCTCAATGGCCTCCCAGGTGCTCTTCCATTGTCTCTTCTCTATAAAGCAGCCTGCGTGGTTTTATGATGCCTCAACTGAGATATTGTGTTTCTTCAATATCCTCCTGTGGCTAGAAGTGTGAAGAGCCAGTGGGTAGCCAGTGATTGGATCTAGTATCTATTGGAGCTTCATTTTAGTCTACTTCCTGTGTAGCAAAAGCTGGAAAACTAAATTTTGCAGTGAAATTAACTTCTCCTAATTTCAGTCATCCAAGCAAGATTTGAAAGACAAAAATTGAGCAGGGCCACTTTCCTGCCACTTGACCATTGCTGCTGGTAATCAAAGTGGCAGGGCCACTGAGTTTTTGTGTACTGGTGCTCTGATGTCCCAGAGCTAACTCTTGTCAAGAGAATGTGATGTTGTCAGTGGTCTGCTAATCCTTATTGGCAGCTAAGGGGTCTTTGTAACTCCACGCCCTCTAGACGGGAGCAGAGATAGCAATTCTGCTTGGAAGTCACTTTAAAGGCTTGTTCTGGGAGTTATTACTGGAACTCCAGCCTATGGACTCCATTCCTCTACTCTTACTCTGTACCCTACTCTGTATAAACCACATTTTGTTTGAAATAGCAGAACGTTTTTACTTCCACATCTAAATGATAATGGGCGCACACTTTTCATCTAATTCAGAATGAAATTCTAATTGTTTTTTTTTTTTTTTTTGGTGTACAAAGATCCTTGGTGCCTCTCTGATGTCATCTTCTACTGATGTCCTTATTGTTCCCAAGTCAGACCAGTTCCTTGCTCTTTCTGCAGCACACCATGCATACTCCTTCCTTATTGCCTTTTTTGCATTTACTCTTCCTTCTGCCTGGAAAACTCTGTGTGTAGATACCTGTTCATGTGATTAACTCTTTCATTCCCTTTAGTTCTTCTGCTGAAATTATCATCCTCTTAAG
The DNA here is from genome assembly GCF_052094955.1 of Ictidomys tridecemlineatus. Taxonomy (NCBI): domain Eukaryota; kingdom Metazoa; phylum Chordata; class Mammalia; order Rodentia; family Sciuridae; genus Ictidomys; species Ictidomys tridecemlineatus. The sequence goes on from NC_135487.1 coordinate 59,083,385, forward strand.
GGGACTTTTGTGAACATGCTGCAGGAAAGAGCATGTTAACTGCTCCCAAAACTCTCTTTCCACCTTCCTCTGTAGCATATTTCTGCATAGCATTTATCATCAAATGTCATGCCCTGTACTTACCTGTGTACTTATCATCAGCCTTTCTCCACTGAAATGCAAATTCTATGAAATCAGAAACCTGGTCACAGATGTATACCCACCTGCTGAACAATCCCTAGCTCAGAGTAGGTGTTTAACAAATACCTGTTAAATAAGTAATATTTATCTGAAGTATTTATGAAAGCCTTTAGTCAAAGTACCAAGCTAGAGGTTTTCACAATTTACCAACCACTTCCTGTGGCAAGTACTATTCTCCATCTTACATTCAACAAAAGTCTGCAGACTCAATCCTGAATAAATAAACAAAACAATGGAAATCAGATAAATCAATAGATAACAGTAACCCATCCATTCATTCAATCTTTATTTATTGAATGAACAAAAAAGTAAACTAAAATGTTCAAAGGTTTTCTATGTGCCAAGCATTGTGCAAAGTCATAGTCTTATCGAATGTATTTTTCACAGCAAACACAATTAAGTATCCATTATTCTCTCTTTACAACCCAGAAGCCTAAGTCTTCCTAAGGCTACTCTGCTGGGGCCCAACATCACCCCACATGGGCTCTCCCCTGGCTTTGCCAGACTCCGGATTGTCATGGTACTTAAAGGAACATAGACAAAAGCTACCTGACCATTAGTGAGGTCAGAAAAGCTTTCTCAGAGAAATTAACACTTAAGGTAAAGCTTCAAAAGGAATATCTGGAATAGGCAAAGGATGGAGGCAAGGCCTGCTATTCTGAAGAAGCAGCCTGTGTGAATTATTGGGATATTATCATTTCCATAAAGAGAGAAACTCAGGTCTTTTGTGCTTTTACTAATAAAGCAGATTAAAGTTTGGCTTTCCCAATTCATTATTAAAATATCACAATATTTACAAACGCACACATAAACATACACAATTGTAAACAATGATAAAATCAGTTAACGTGGTATAACTCAACATACAATGCAAATAATCAACATGAAAGAATACATAAGAACACAAGCTAGAGGAAGATGTAGTATCCCAAATTTTAACAAAAGAGACACATTGCCTATAAACAACATTTTCCATTTATAGTATATAATTAAATAACTTATGTGGCAATTAAATTACATGCCAATTAAATAGAATTGCAAGCTTTAATGTAACAAGATTAAACAAGTGGAAGTTATTACTGAAGCACATCAGTTGCTTTTTTTTCCTACTAAGTCAAATTGACATTTTAAAAATTAATGCTGACCTATGTTATGTACTTTCAGTATTTAGAATATAAATTTGAATTAGGCTATTAAAAATTTTAAAGTAAAAATGGAGTAAGGTTAAGAAAAGCAGATTCTTCTTTCACCCAAACAAAATATTAAATAAATGTCTTAATGGATTGGATTTACTGTTATTCTTTTAGTTTGATTTTCCCTTTAGCCACTGATAGTGACATTTTCTTTGAAGCAAGATGGCTATACCCAGAGCTGAGCTACAATAGTACATAAAGCCAACTTTTTCATACTTGATCCAATGTCAAGTGTCAAATTTCTACTTTACAGTTAATGTACAAACACTATATATAATTTAATTGAAATTTTAAATCAAATATACATACATACACATATGTGTATACATGCACACATATACATATACATTATATTGGGAGAGACAATTTTATAAGTTATAACCCATTGTTATAACTTTCACTCATAAAACATTTGAGTGCCTGTCTTCTACTAACAACATTCTAGTTTTTATCCCCTCTATCAAGATGCTTAAGTGCTAGTCCAAAAAATTAATGGCTGAGCATGTAGCTCAGTAGGAGAACATGTGCCTAGCATGCATGAGGCCCTGGGTTTAATCTCCAATGCCATACACAGAAAAGAAAGTTAAATTGAAAGATGAAAATATTCACTTTCCATGATGAGCAACTTCTTGTCATACTAAACCTCCCCCATTCCATTTTCTTTCCTACTGCGAGGTTTGTAGCAATCTGACTTTCACTCATGGTTGGAGTGACAGCTGATGAATAGCGACTCCCACATTCCACTTATATTCCAAGGGAGAAAGTGTCTTTCTCATCTTCTAAATACTGCAACAAAGATATAAGCAGATCATCTTAAAACTAATCAAGTGATTAATCTTCAGACTTACTTGGAGAAAAGGTATTAAATTGGGAAAACATATCATGAGCAAAAAATAGAGGCAGGGGAATGCTGGGTTGGAAGGGTCAGTTGGAGACGAAAGCTGGAAGAATATGCTACATTTTATTGGCAAGAGCTTGGACATATGAAGCAAAGGGGTGAAAAAGCTAGAAGTGGGAGGTAGATCATGCATCTCATCCAGGATTAGGTTTCAGTAAGTGGCTTTTTGTAGAAGTCTGCTGATCCATACCACTGGATGTTATTCCAGTGATCAACCTAGGCTAGGTGGGCTGTGAGAGGTGGTTAAGTCATTAGACTAAGGGGTAATAAGGGATTAAATGAATAGAAGGACTGAATGAGGTCAAAGAGCAAGTATAATTAAAATCAGGAAACAAGTGATTGCTATTGACACAGAGACCACCAAAGGGATAAAGGTCAAGGGCACTCCTGGGCTTTATTTAACTCATGGACTGCTGGCTATTAAAAGATAGTATAAGTTTTGTTTTCTTTTCTCTGCTCTTCCACCCTCATTCGTAGATTGTTGGCTACTAAAAGCTTGATATGTGTCTAAAACATCCTCTTGGAACAGCCTTACCAGCTTCAGAGACCAAGTACATCACTGGGGCCAGGGAGCTTTTGCCAGGACAAACAACATCAAGAATAAAAACTGTTGAGGAGCCATCAAAATGGGAAATTCCCAGGGCCATTCACTTGCTACTTGCTGTGATTTGCGTTCTTTTCCATTTCCCACCTACATTTTCTCCTAACAGCTAGGGCCACCTACCCTTATCACAGGCAGAAGTATTTTTACAGGATGCAGTATCTATAAGGAAAACTGACATTCATCCCCAGGCTGACCGGCTGACCTCAGCCCCTTGCAAACATAAATAAAGGTCTCTCCCTTTGTTCAAGTAGCCAGACTGAGGAGCTCCTGTCAGTGCTATCTCCCTCCTCAAATGGAAGCCCTAATGAAAGCCACCCCTCTATGTTTCTCACCTGACTTGGCTTTGTTGATATGGTAATCAAGAACGTTTGTATCTCCCACCCTCCATCCTTGAAGGGCTCAGACCCTGGGAAACAGATTCAGGATCCCAGCAGGTGAAAGAAGATGTGAGGTGCCATTGGGGTAGTAGGCCTGCTTTATTTGAAGGTGGCAACAGCCCTCTGAGTCTTTCCATAGGCTTTTCTATGTGCAAGAAAGAAAGCCCAGTGCCAACGGTTACATAAGGGAGCACATACTCACCAGCAGATATATATGACCTCAAGTAATATACTGAAACAGGGTGTTTATGACCTTGACTACATATTAAAATCTACTTGGCAGGAAGTCTTAGTTAGAGAACGTAAATATAGCTCTCTTGGGCCTGTCCCAAACCCCCAAATTCATATATTAAAATACTAGCCCTCAAGGTGATACTAGGGGATGACAATAGGAGGTGGAGCCTTTGCGGATGATTAAGTCCTGAGTGTCCAAGGTGTACTTTCCTCTTCCCCACGTGAGACTGCAGCAAGAAGGTACCTGCTATGAACCACAAAGCCGTAAAATGTGTCCTCACCTAACACTGAATCTGCTGGCACCTTGACTTTCACATTCTCAGCTTCTAGGAACTATTAGAAAAACACTTACGTTGTCCAAAAGCCAAGCTGTCTGAAGTGTTAGGTTGTAACAGTCAAAATGGACTAACACCATGATTTTAAGTACCTCTGCTCTGGAAGCTGCTGTTCCCTCCCTCTAATCAAGGGGTGCAGCCTATATTTTCTCAGTTCTCATCTCCTAAAAGCTTGGGGATAGGGAAAATTAGGTCACAGTAATAGTAACCGGTATAAATTTGTTATTTTACTGACTCTCGTGTCTGCTTCAGGGCATGGATCCTTGAAAATTCTTCCCAAGTGTTTTTTTTATGGAGCCCAGGATAGTTCAGAGACCAAGTCAACCTCCCCTGGTCTTGCAGCTGCTAAGATCTTGTAAGAACTTGAGTGTTTGTTGCTGCTTTCTATTGGGCACCCCAGTCTATACTGGGGACTTGGGAGAGGGAAGAATTGACAATGACTGTTAGGACTGACTAGCTACATACAAGTTGTCTTCATCCACTGACAGAAAAAAAAAATAATAACAGGAGGATGAACAAGTTTATTCATTTTAGGACATAATAATTTTGAGTAGCTTGTGGAATATCTAAATGATGACCAGTGGTTGTCTAATATATGGACTTTAGGTCAAGAACAGGGTGGAAATAAGGTTTGAGGATCATCAACATACAGCTGAGGCTTGAGTTCAGATACCAGTGGTGGGGGGCGGTGTATAGAGGGAAAATATCAGAAAGTAAAACAGTTAAGAGGTGAGTGGGAGAAATGTTTGCAAAAGAAACTGAGAAGGGTTCAGTGGTTTCAGGAATAATATTCTAGAAGTTAGGATGGGAAAGAAATTGAGATGTTTGTTTTTTTAGGGAAAGGACTCAGGACTCAGGATAATCAATAAAGCAACATTCATGAAGAGGCCAGAACAGTGGGATTTGAAGAAATTATGCTTAGTAAGAACAGTTGTCACTTCCAAAGAAATGTGAAAATTGGACAAAAGGATGCAAATACATTTGTAAGTGTGAATACAGTTATTATTTTTTCATTGTAAAAAAAAAATCCAGAGAAATTGCCTAACATTGGGTAGAATAAAACTCAGGAAAATAGTGTTCCTCATTTGGTTAACAAGCAGGCTGACAATAAAGAGGCAAAGAATTCCAGCAACGTAAGAGTTTCCATTTATGTGGAAATGTAGTTTGATAGACATAAAAGGAACATGTTCTGAGAAGCACTTAGAAGCTATAGTAATAGGCCCATAAACAACACTAAGTGAAACCAGCTAATAAACTCAAAACCTACTCTCAGATAAAAGGAACCGCAGGATATGTAAAAACTCAAATTACATGGATAAACTGTGAAACAGAATTACAGTGTTAATTCTTGAACAAAATAATATTTCACCAAATAATACATGGATTCAGTCTTGTTAACATTCATTGGTCACACCTACTAAAAGTGCTTTGATTAGAAATCATGCTTACAATTGGATTTCAAATGTGAGCTGCAATCAAAATAAACATCCAAAACAAATTGATAAACCAAAGTTCATCTTGGGGTTTATATTAACCACAAGTAAAGTCTCAGAGTTCATTACTGGAATGTGAACACAAATTTTTTTCCCAAGATCATATGGTTCTTGTCACCAAAACAATGCTTTATCTATTTAAAATAAAATACATCACCTTTGAAGGATAATTTATTATCTCAAAAACAATAATAAAAATAAAGAAATAATTCTGATCCATTTAGTGTAAATGTAGTAAAAATACGCTATAATTTTTTTCAGAGCATGTCTGAAGAATAATCCATAAATTATCAGACGAGGTAAGAACTAATTCTAAATCCGCAGATATACAGTTATAGAGGATAAGATGAATGTAAGTATTTTGAGATTTAGACTTATTTATTCATTTATTTATCTATTTGTTTAGTGGTATTGGCAATTGAGCCAGGGGTATTCTTCTAGTAAAGAGCTATACTCACAGCCTTTTTAAATTTTAAGACTGGATCTTGCTAAGTTGACCAGGGTGGCCTCAAACTTGCAATCCTCCCGCCTCGGCCTCCTGGGTAACTAGGATTACAGGCATGGTATGCATCACCACTCCTGGGAGTCAGTCATTTATTTTTATTTTTTGTTGTTAAGTTCTTAATCCATTAATATTTGTTATCTATGAAAGTATTTCTCAGAATTTAGCTTAATTAACAGAAATAACTTTTAATTCAAAAATAATATTTGAAAATGCCTGAAAAGTAAAAGTATTGGGGAAATATTTATAATCCCAACACTAAGACAAAATATTTTGATAAATATCTACAAAGTGTCTTTTGACCCACATAAACAGTAATATAGAAGTGGAAGTATACTACTCACATTCTATACCTGCTTCTTAATACTATGCCTCAAACATACTCCTGTGTTAGGGACTATGGTTCTACTTATCACAATAGCTATGTTGTATTGCGTTATATCATTGTAGAAGCATTTTAATCTCTCAATTGATGAGAATTTATGTTGTTTTCAATATTTTACTATGATAAGCATGCTGTAATGAAAATCATTTTGACATATCCTTACAGATATGTCTAGCTCTTCGGGATAAATTCCTATGAGATAAATAATGGATCAAAAGAGATCCACATATGTAGGTTTAATATTAATGTTTATTATTGGAGATCTTTTCCCATTTTGCTGTTTCCTTTATAGTTAGAGACTTTGAGTAATGGTTACCATAAGAGTCTCTCATCTGTCAAGTTTAGAAAAGTATTCTACTATATCTTTTTTACTTATTATATTTAAATTTTGAACCATCAAATGTTTTTGATATGAAAAGTGAAGTCATACACCAGCTTTTTTTTTTTTTCCTACTGAGTAGCCAGTTCTCTTATCAAGTAAACTCTTTTATCATTGGAAACCCATTTTTATCACCCAGAAGTGTGGGAAGTGTTTCTAGACTTACGTTCCACTGATCTACTTACACTTGGGGCCATGGGACTCTAGTAACTCTAACTCTGGAAAAATGTTCCTACCTGTTGAGACTGGTTCCAGATAATTTTCATTTCTGATTTTTTCTATTTGTCTTTTTCCCCTAAAAACTTTTAAAGACATTTTGTGGAGTTTCTAAAAATTCCTAATAAGATTTTGTTTCATATGATTTTGAATTTGAGAGCATGAAGGGAGAATGTTTACATAAATTTGATGAAGATTTTCACTGTTATCGTTATTGTTTTGGTCATACTGTGGATTAAACCCAGAGGTGCTTTTACTGCTGAACTACATCCCCAGTCCAGTCCATTTTTTATCTTTTATTTTTACACAGAGTCAGCCTAAGTTGCTGAGGTTGGCCTCAGACTTGCATCCTCCTGCCTTGGCCTCTCCAGGAAAGAATCATTTTAGAATTCCTTTATATCCCTGAGGAGAATGTTATGGTTTTCGTTCTAAAGGTCCTGTATGATTTTTTTTTTTTTTTGTAAATCTGGTCACTTACATTTCATTGCTTTTTAAATTACTAATTGCAATATTGCAGCTATGAATAAGACCTTTTCCCATTATATTTTCTAATTGTATATTAATTTTTATACATTTATTTCACAGTCATCTCTCTGAACTCCTTAATAGTTTTTGTTGTCCTTTTGCATTTTTCCAGGTTTTGAATGACATAACAGTAAGTAATAATTCTTCTGTGTGTTATTTTCCAAATCTAATTGTGCAAAATTTAAAAGACTTAAAGGATATATCTTATTAATTGTACTCTTTTGCATAGAAATAATTAGTATCAGTGATCAAAAGTTCTTTTGTTCAGGAAAGTTTTCTTGAATTAGTATTTTTCACCCGGTTTTTGTTTATTCTATGGTATACTTTTCTCATCTCTTGTTCTTCTACACTTTGGGAACAAGTTTATCCATATGACCAAGAAAGATTTATGTAATTATGTTCATTTGTACCTCTTTTGGGAACTTGTATTTGGAGTTCCTTTTTAAAATTTTTTGCATATTTCACAATATTCCCTTTTTCAGTCCTCCCCCTTTTCTCAATTTACTCTGAATGACTAATAAAAATGAAATATTAAATACTTCCTTGTCTAAGAGTGCTAAGTACTACATAGTAATTTTCTTATTGAATTCATACAATCTCTACATCCACCTCATGTTATATGCTAGGAAATTGAGGCTCCAAATGATATAAGTAATTTTCTTAGGATTTCACAGCTGGTTATTAATAGAGCTAGGAATTAAAGCCAGGTTTCTGTCTTTCTAACCCTTGTTCTTAGAAGTATACCCCAGAGTTTCACACACCTGTGGTCCTCTTCTCTGTCAATAAGGGAGCTTATAGGACCTGTTCCTGTAGTGAGGTGGCCTCTTGAATAACTTGTATCAATTCTAGTGCCTGCTGGACTAACACATGAGCATCTTCTAATCCAGTTCTTGGGTAATCTAGCATTGCTAGAATCAGACAAATGTTCTTTGTCCAAGTGTTGTACCCTTTCTAGCATCTGCTACAACCTGGGAGATCCTCTACTCTCCGTCCCTGTTTTCTTGGTGGTGACTGTACATTTGTTAGTCAGGTTTCCATTACTGGAAAAAAATATCTTTTCTAAAGAGAAAAGGTTGATTTGGGTTCATGGTTTAGGAGGTTTCAGTCCATGGTTGGTAGGCCCTGTTGCTTTGGGGCCAGTGCCAGGCAGTGCACCATAGCCACACCGCATGGCAGAGGAACATGAAAGGAAAAGAAGCAACCAGAGTCCCATAATCCTCTTTTAAGGACATGTCCCCAGTGACCTAAAACTTCCCACTAAGCCTTACATCTTACAGGTTCCACCACCTCCCAATAGCACCAAACTGGGGACAAAAGCTTTAAAACATGGATCTCTAAGGAATGTTTCAGATCCAAAATATGGTAATATCCAAGGGGACACATTCCTTCTCCTTCCTTTATCTGAAGCTACATTGAAAATTGAAACCTGTAATTTCCAAAATGCCTATGAAAGCAACAAACTGAAGGAAACAGTGGAGTGAGCACAGATGTCAACTCCAGATACCATAGATGATTTCTAGGCAATAAGGGTATGAGTTTCCAGCAGAGTAGCCCCTGTGTCCTTGCTAAAAACAGTGACTGAGTTGAAACTTTTTCCTACTCATCGTGCAGCTAATTTGTTTCAATAAATCAAATGATTGACATTGGAGTTAGAAATTCCAAATGGATTTTAGCATAGGACCACTTCTTTAGCTTGCTGAAATGTTGTAGTCTTCGTGGGTATTTTTACATGAAATTGAGACTGAATAAATGAAGAACTGCTAATTTGTGGTTATGTTTAGTACCTATTTAATTAATGTCTATTATACAACGGTTTGGGGAATCAGCATTAGACTTACTTCTAAAGAATATATATGGACTGTCCTCATGTATGACCTAAAGGTCATTGATGGACCACTGACAGATTAGGTAGGAAGTTCCCATAATATGCATCCTATTAAGAACAAAAAAAAAGCAGTTTTTAAATGGTAGTTTTTAAAAGGGCTGCACAAAAATTGATGCTATTAGAAAGAGATGACCAAGGGTTGAGCTAAGTTGTTTTCCTATCTGTGGCATGTGCTTGAGGAGGCTGAGAGAGCCAGGTCAAAGTGACCTGATGGGTTTTGCTGCTCTTAGCAGTTATCTTTTATAGAAAAAAGCTCTTTGCACTGTGAATTGTAGAAGCTGGCAGGGAGCTGGCACACATATCATTTCTTACTTCAGTGAAGCTGAGTTAAGGACACTGAAAAATGCTACCTGATTTTTTTTCCTCTTTCCAAAACACCCAATTTATTTTTTGCCACTATCACCAAAGCCACTTAGATGGAGAGAGCCAACAAAAGCATAAAATGTGTTGTTGGAAAATTCAGGCTATATTAAGTGCCTTTGCTCTGTGTCCCCATGTTATCCCATGTGAAGTTTGGTTATATGTGCTAACATAAAATCATCATGTTTTATTTATTCATTTGCATAAAATTATGACAACTTTAAAGGAGATTTCCCTCAATAATGCAGGTAGGATTCATCCAGTTAGATGAAAGCTGTAGGAGCAAAAACTCCTGAGTTTTCCTGAAAAAGAATTTAATCTCAACGTTGCAACATAGAACCCTGCCTGTAATGCCATACTGCTGGCCTTCACTTTCTAGCCCCAACTTCATGAGTGGTTTCCTTCAATAAATCTCTTTATAAATATATGTCTTGGTGATTATGTTTCTCTGGAGAACCTTGTCTGATTGATACACTCCCTTATACTCTAACATTTTATTTGTCTCATCTCTACTCAACTGTAAACTCAATGTTGTGGACCATGTCCTATGTCTTTGTGTTCTCAAATTCCACCAGTGGAATTTGTAAGTACTTGGTGAACTAATGGATATTCACTTCTTTCCAGAAGTCTGCCAAATCAGGGGACACATAACAAGTGACACAAAGATGACAAACAGGCCCAGGTTCTAGAAATCTAGGGAGGATGAAACTAGAAAGCAGGGAGTGCACTTGCTACAGAAGTCAGAGGTGCAGTGAGCTAGCATAGCCTGAGACCTTGGAATTAAAGTTTAGGAATCTGTGGTTTTATATCAACAGGTTACTAAAAATAATTGTCAGCTGAGTTTGAATCCCCTAGTCCTGTGACCTTCAGCATGTTGCTTCACATTTGGGGGCTCCCAGAAGTTGTTTAATTTGCTTGTACAAACATAGTTAGGAGTTGCTAAGAGCCACAGCCAAGTAATATGATGCATGGCATTTTTGGTTGAAAGGTGACACCTGCTAGCCATTGAGATGATATGATTATGTTAAGATTTGCATTCATATGGATATTGGACTCCTGCTGTTCACCTCAGCCTGCTAGGACTCCTGGAGAGTTCCCATTGGTTGGGGAAGTACAGTAGGAGGGAATTCCGGGGGAGGAACTTGTTCTGGGGTTCCAGGAGAACACAGCCTGTGTGGATCGGCTTCTTCCTGGGCGTGTACGGGGTATTGGTGGCAGTTTCAAAAATACAGTTTGTTCCTGCTTGAGTGGCTCGTAATTTTGTGCCCAGCCAGACTGCGGCAAGGAGTCAAGTCCACAGAAGTAAAAGCAAACAGAGAAACAGAAATCCAGAAGGTTGCCACATGAAATAATGCTTGCTTATTCCACATATTATTCTCTACTTGACAGCAGTGACAGGCACAGGGGACTATGTAGTAGTGCAAAGCCCTAACTAGTGAATGTTGTCAGCTGGAAGTTAGGAGAGGACCAGATATAGAATTACAAGGATATTTGTACAGAAAATGATTCCAAAGCTATATAATCATAATCACTGCCATTAATCCATAGAGCCTGGCTAGTTTTGCCTTCAATATTATCTGAACTGTATTAATGACTTGGTGTTAAGATGACTGACAGGTTAGCTCATTCTATGGATCAGGTAAGTGTACAAACACATTAAACTGACTTTTACAGAATAATTATTCCTTTGTCTTTTTGCCTAGAAAAGAATCCCCTATTTTTGAAAAACACATAAAATGCTAGCCTTCTGATTAATAATACTGCTTTAATTCTTTTCCCCAAAATGTTATTTTGTAGGACCGATAACCTGTAAAAGAAATAGCCTATGATCTCAGACAATGATAATAGCAAACATACTTCAGCCACAGCAGAGAGAGCCAGAAGCCAATTTCTGGAATTAGCAGTGCTTTCTGTTCACTACTAAAGCAGGATTACATGTTTAGACTAGAAGTTGTCATTCAACAAAACAAATCAGATAAGATAACCAAGCATATAATATAATAAGAAACAGAAGGATGTGTTCATGGGAAGGAAAAAAAATAATAAAAAAAACAAACTTTAATTCCTTGAACATAATGCTAGTGATTACTAAGGCCATCTTTTTATTTAGTTCAGATAAAGAAGTTTCAGAACAGAATACTGTAAAGTAACCATTAGGAGTCATGCAGAAATGATGTAAGACCAGTATTGCACAAAGACACACTAGACAAATACACAGCTAATATTCTATAGGATTTATTACAGAATTAAAAAAAAGAGCAGATCATTCTTAGTGTACAAAATTAGTGAACTTATTAATTTAAATAACAATATGTGACCCACATCACAAAACCTAGTAACTCTAAATCTACTCTGAAAACCCAATGAATCAAGAAATACCTGTTTGGTGACTCTGCACCTAGCATCATGGACTAAAAGCATGAAATGGTAATCAATTAGGAATGCAGTGCATATTTTAGTAGCTTGGGTATTACTGGGAAAACTAAAAAAATTTTCTCTAGGTATTACATATTTTTGCCTTTCCAAAAGATTACAAGTTCAAATGAGATTAGTATGAAAATGTCTAGAGAGTTTCAGGTCCATTACAGCTATGGGGTAATCAGAGAAGATTAGTGAACTGTTGATACAAATAAGTAGGCTTGGAAATCAAAGAGTCTTATGCTAAATTTGCACATTTTAATCAAGTGGTAGAATCACTCAAGAATTTCTGAAATCACACTAATGCCATATGACCACCAACATGCTGTTTCCCTACTATGACGACTCCTTAAATTGAGATAGAAGAAGGCATATAAAATATGGCTAGCTACAAAATAAGTTTTCCTCCACTTTCTCTGTTCCCTAAAGAAAAAAAAAATCCTGTTTTTTAATATGAGAAACTCACTAAGTCAATTGAATGTTAATTAAAGGAACTGTAGGCTAAGTCTAGAGGACAGAATGCCTCCTAGTTGAACAAGAAGACCACAGAAGAAGGAATTATCACAAGAGAAGAACCATTTTTCCAGGAGGCCGACTACCACGAATGATATCCTCATGAGCCTGGGCCACCTTCTCCAAGGGATACTGAGATCCTACCACAGGTTTCAACCAACCAATTTCCATTCCTGCTTGAAGGGCTGCTGCAGACTGCTGAAACTCCTCCTAAAAGAGAGCAAAAATATATTTTTTTTTGTAGTAGACTATATGACTTAAGTTTTAGAAGCTTTCAAAAACTTTAGATTCTAAGATTTATATCACAAACAGTCTCCTACAAATGGATGGCTTTTGTCAATTTGTCCAGAACTACAGAAAAACTAGTTCTCTAAAGAGTAACAATAAGTTCCATTTGCCTGGGATAGTGTTAGTTTATAAAATACCTATTGTCTTGAATAATTACTGGTAGTATCACCTTTCTCTTTCATGAGTCTTGACTTGGGTAATAAATTGTACTGTTGCCTTCATTACCCATCAGGTCACTTAACCTTACCCACTCCTCTGGTCAGACGACCAAGCTTAGCATCTACCCTAACTTCAGGCTATCAGACTAGGCAAACTGTACCAATGTCCAAGTTAACAAAATTAGAAGCTCTTCTTCTCCTACCTTGGTTGATGCAAATAAAGTGATTCCACTTATACTACACTCTTTGGTCATGGTGGCCCGTGGGTTTATTTCAATAGGGCCTCTGCTGCCAACAACCTATTATGAAATAACAGGTCTACAGTCAAAGATTGCTGCAGGAGAGCATTAAACTGCAGTAAAACTTTAAAGTGGAAATGAAAAATACTTACTATTACTTTTCCTCCAAATGACAGAAGATTCAAATCATTACTAAGATTCACATTAGCTAACATTTCGATAATCACATCAATCCCCTTTTCACCAACAGATTTCTACATAATAAAAAAGAATGGCGAGTAAGATAATAAGTGAAAAAACTGTAAAATAGCTATTATTTTACAGAAATGCACTTCAAGTGACAATGACATATAAGATATGTTTTTAAGAATAACAATGTAAATTTTAAAATGATCTAATTATATAATGATGATGTAACTCCAAGGAACCAGCCACAACATCTAAAATGATAAAGGTTTCTCCTGGATAAATTGATGTAATGAAATAAAGTCTCCCTGGAATTTTCAGGTGCATATAAACCACTTTTTACTTAGCCCAAGATTTCACATCTTTAAAATGTCTTTTACAAAGAAATGAACAAATCAAAATCCATAAACCCCAGAGGGCTTCCATTTTTATTAAGTAACAAATACTCTGGTGTTGCAGGATTTGTGTGTGTGTGAGTGTGTGTGTGTGTGTGTGTGTGTGTGTGTGTGTGTGTGTGTGTACATGAAGTTTTGTTCCAAATGGTTTACCATCTGATTGTCTCTGATTGTCACACTAATTCTTTTCTTTTGGGCTCTGAGAATTTGGTTTCCATCTGGCTCTTTTAAAAAGCTAGTACATATCTACATGATATTCATTTTATCAATAAAAAAAGAATATCCATGGCAGATACTATACTAGAATGCAAAGAATGGACATAGTGAGCTAAAAACAAAGTTAAGAAGAAAGAGAAAATACTAGGCAGAGCTGGAATGTAATGGCCTAAGCACTATATTAGCAGAATAAGCCATAAATGATAGAAGAAAAAAGTTAAAAAATTGATTGCCTGCAACCACAGAGGCAATGACTTGAGCCTAGGGTATGGAAAAGAATTTTCTAAGCAAAAAGAAAGGAAGGCAGGTGAGAGAAGCCAGACAGGAGAAGAGTAAGTCTCAATTTAAGATACCAAAAATGTAAGGAACTGATAAGTCAAGGATTGGAACTTTAGGAAAACTGACGTATGTATCTGGATGAGGAGGAGTAGCAGGGAGAGGAGGTGCATGTTATTTATCTTTCTGTTATGTTAACAAAACATCAACTTAAATAAAAAAAAGGTTATTTGGGCTCACAATTTGGGAGGCTTTGGTCTATGGTCAGTTAGTTACCTCATTGCTTTGGGGCCTATAGCAATGCAGTATATCATGGTGGGGGGTGCATGATGGAGCATGCTGCTCACCTCATGGTGAGAAACAGAAGAGTTAAAGTCCTAATATCCCCTTCAAGGTCAGGTCTCCATACCACTGAAAGATTCCCACTAGACCCTATCTCTGAGAGGTTCTACTACCTCCCAACAGTGACACAGGCTGGGGACCAAGCCTTTCATGCATGAGTCTCTGGGGATTGCTCCTCCAAACCACAGCACTGTGGGAGAGGGGACTGTAGAATTGATACAGATTGTAACAACACATTGAATGCCATATTAAAGGATTTGGAATTTGTGCATCGATTCATGCACCAGGCACTATTTTAGGCTCTGCAACAGCAGTAGGGACTGAGGGTCAAAAATTCCTTTTCTAAAGCAGTTGCCATTTTAGCTACTTCTGGGTATTTTTTTAAAGGAAGAACACAAGTAAGTCTGATTAAAAAGTGGAAAAGACAAAAGGGGCTATTAGCTAATCTATAATTAATAGTCAAGACTGAAGAAATTGAGGCCTAAACTAAGTCACAGGTGGGTGGAATAGATAAAAAAAGGTCTGTATAAAGGCATGTCAGAGGTGAAACTGGCAGAATGAGGTGACTAACTTGGGTGGAAGGGAGAATGGTGATTAAAATAAAATGAGAGTTCCTATCTTAGGTGAGCAGACGAGTGGTGAGGTCTAGCAGTCTAGCAGCATGAAGGAATGGACATCAGGCCAGAGTCAGTTCTAGAAATCAGCAGCACATGGGTAAAACCTGAAGCCCTGGGACAAATGAGGTTGATTAGGGGAAAGTCTAGCACATGAAAGAGAGAACAGGATTAAAAAAAAAATCACCAGGGAACATCAATATTTCATTCATATAAAGAGGAAGGTGAATAGTCAGAGAAGCAAGAAGAGAATCAGCTTTAAGGAGATGTGGTCAGGGTCATATGCTCCAAAAAATCAAACAGGATGAGAACTGAGATAAGACAAGCAGACTGTGACCTCAGAGGAGCAGTTTAAGAAGCTGGAATGGAAGCAAAACTGCAATCGGAGGTGAGGAAGGAAAAGCAGTAGTACTTACTAACTTCTTTAAGAAGTTTGATGGAAAAGGAGAGCAAAGAAAAGAAATGAGATGATAGGTTAGGAGAGTAATGTGTTTTGAGAGTGGGAAAGACTTAAGTAGAAGCAATCAGTGGAAGGGAAGGAAGCTACAAGACCTTATGGACTTGAAATCAGATTATCGCCAAACAAAAAACACATCTGCAAAATAGCAGGCCATTTCCATCTTTGTAAATATTTTTGGAGAATGGTATTAGGATTGAGTAAGGGATACTAGGTCCCTGGACATATGACCAAGAAATCTCTTTGATCAGTTTTTTGGTGATATGATTTAGTGATAATGAACTCTCACTTGTGTTTCTCCCTAGTTGATCTATTTTAAGAAGTATTCAGTACCTGAGAAATCCTAATTCTTTCTAACATAAGGAAGTTGTGGTTTGAGGATTAGCAAAGTAATCAGTGTTTAGCAAATTGCTACTAGAGTGCAAATGGAGAACTTGAGAATTGACCGGAACTCTGTTAATATTCAACAGCCAACTAAATACTACCTCACCACTATGGATGACTCCTCCAGCACCCAGTTAACCAATACTTTATAGATAAGAAAACTAGACAGATACCAGGTATCTCAACTTGCATGGAAATTTTATATCAGTAGAAATTATATTAAGGATACCTCATAGCTATAAATACAAAGCTATAGCTGTACTTACAATGTGATTTGCATTAAAGAGCATCAATTTTTATAGCCATAAGACTTTAGGAATATTATATTTTATTTAGTACATATACACAACACAGAAATGATAGTAAAATCAGAAAAATGAGACATCTGATTTTTAAATTAATTAAAACTTTAAAACACAAATAAGCATAAAAATACAGTCATAAAAAAAGGAAGCTGGGGCTGGGGATGTGGCTCAAGCGGTATCGCGCTCGCCTGGTTCAATCCTCAGCACCACATACAAACGAAGATGTTGTGTCTGCCGAGAACTAAGAAATAATAAATAAATATTAAAAATTCTCTCTCTCTCTCTCTGTCCCCCCCTCTCTCTCGCTCTCTCTTTAAAAAAAAAAAAAAAAAAGGAAGCAAAGAACCTTAAGAGAGTAGTTGGTAAAAGAATTAATTAAAAAAATTTAAGTCTCCAATCAACAATGTTAGACTTTTGTATACTGAAGAAAATTTTACCTTAATTTTGTCAATATAATTAACTTCTCTGTGATTAAATACTTCATGGGCTCCATTTTGCAAAACAATCTTTTGTCCCTCCTCAGTACCAGCTGTGCCCAAAACCTTTAAGCCATAAGCTCTAGCAATTTGGCATGTCGCTAATCCAACCTGAAAAACAAAATATAACACAATAGTTATATATTTTCTGCATTCCTGAAAACACTCAATAAACATTAAATGAGCTTCAGGTCCTTCTGGGATTTAACCTATCTTTAAGGAACTTAGCATGTAAAAAAATAAGAAAAATAGCTCACTTGTATTGAGTGCTTATAATGTTCTAGGTACCATGTTAAATACTTTCTATATACTGCTTTATTCCATCCTCACAATGATCCTAAAGTAGATATTATATCTGTCTGTATTCCTCATACAAGGAAGCTTAAGTTTCTTGCCAGGTACTGTGGCATACACCTGTTATTTCAGCAACTCAGGAGGCTGAGGCAGGAGGATCTAAAGTTCAAGGCCAGCCTCAGCAACTTAGCAAGGCCCTATGCAACTTAGCAAGACCCTGTCACAAAATAAAAACACAAAAAGGGTTAGGAATGTAGCTCTGTAAAGTACCCCTGGGTTCAATCTCCTGTACAAAAAAAAAAAAAAAGAAGAAGAAGTAACTTGCCCAAGTCACATACAGAAAGAGAACAGGAGCTGGACCAAATCATATCAGACTACAGAACATGAATTTTTAACCATTGTATCAAAATTGAAATGTTTGCTTAGCATCTGCTTTGTGCAGAAGGTATGGGCTTTAAAGATGATCTGAAAATGCTCACTGACTTTATACTTCAACTAGTTAAAAAAATACTAAATAACAAATAAGGCCTATACCATTTAAATAAAAGAGACAGGTACATGGGCAAATTAACTGTGCTACTCAATTATTGAGTGTTTACTCTTATGTTAAAGATGATTAATGTAAGAAACTTAACATTCTAGGGAGAGGGGAAAATAATTAACACATCAATAAATAAACAAATAAAATAAATTCAGAAAATGGTAAATGCTAAGAAAAAAATAAAACTGGCTACTGGGTTAGAAAGAAATAAGAAAAGGGGCAATTTAGGTCATCAGGAAAGGCCACTCTTGAGAAATGAGGCTCGAAGGAAGTGAGCAAGAAGCCACATGAACATCTGGGCAGCCACTGGGGGGGATGAGGTAGGTAGTGAACTGGGTGGAGTGGGAATGTGCCTGAGGTGTTCAAAGAACAGGAAGAGAGTCAATGTGACTCAGGCAAGGGAGAGAGAGTGGAAGATGAGTCCAGAGAGACAAAGAGAGGCCAAAGTGACAGGATCTTAGAGGTAAGATAAAGGCTTTGGATTTTATTAAAAACTATGCAGAATCACTGGAGGGTCTAGCAGTAGTATATGATCAACTTAGACTTTAAAAATGGTCACTCCAATTATATGCAGGGCACAAAGAAAGAAGAGAGGAAAGGGGAAGAAAGATCAGTTCATAGCTGGTGTTAAGAGAAGAGACGAAGCTGGCTTGGACTAAGGTAGTGGCAAGAAAAAGAACAAAAACAATTCAGATAGCTAGAGGCAAACTGATTTGACTTCCTCACAGATCAAATGTGGAAGGCAAGGAGGAAGGTCAAGGACGTCTCTTGGGTCTTTGGCCAGATCAACTGGCTTTATTAACCAAGAGCATCATGTTTGTGAAAGCAAAGTCCACTTGGAACACACTGGAGCTGCACAGCACTCCCAGAGGAGGGCAGAGTGGGTATGGACTTGAACCAACACACCAACAAATGCACATCATCATCTTACAGGTGGATGAAGTCATTAGAATGCCAGATAAAGGTGCTTAGTACAAAAGAGAAAAGTAATTTAGGATTATAGAAAAAGGAGCAATTATTTAAATATCAATACCAGGAAATAAATTTTTTACTATACACCAAATCAATGGTATAGATAAACGTCACAAACTTTTATGAAATCTTGACTTAGTGCTAATGACATTTGGGCCATATCATTTTTTTTTGTGGTGGGGAACTATTCTGAGCATTGAAGGATGTTTGACAGCATCCCTGGCTTCTGCCCACTAGATGCCAGAATCCTCTTCCCCAGTGTAACAACCAAAAATGTCTCTAGACATTGACAGGAAGAGGAAGAGCAGATGATGTGGACTCACTCCCCCATAAGCCAATGATAACTACTGATCTAGAGGAAGGATTTGGTTGGGCAAGACAGAAAATAATTTAAATGAACAATGATGAGAGGGAAACTGATTAAAATTGTAGCAATCACAGACTCCCAGGACTGAAATAGACCTTAAAGATTATAAAGCACATGGGAATGATGATCTCACTCAGTCAGGTTATGGCAGGCACTTATGGGATCTAACCAACACACCAACAAATGCACAGAACTCACAAACACAGTATGCTATTGGGTCATCAAAACGGACTTTTGCTACTTTGATTTTCAATTAAAAATCACAGACCTCAAATAAAAACCACATTTTAAAAAAATAAAGATTTAATGTAAGTATATTTCCTTGTGCTCTGCTTTGAAGGGTACTTGCTAGCTTTGTAAAAACACTGTTTATTCTCTTCTCATCAACAATTTTACCAGCAATACTCTTTCAAAAGATTATGCACCATTATGTGGCAACTATTTTTCTTGTACTTATTTTGCTAACACTAAAATAACACTCCCCACCAACATATCAGGACAATAGCTGTGTTTATAAATCCTACACCATTTTAAACACACAACATAATCCCAAAGGAATTTGAATTAAATGAGGACAGAAAGTACAAACAGAAGCAAGGCAAAACCCAGCACTCTGTTTCCCTCTGATAGGGCAGGGAGGATCAGAAGCGCTTCACACACCAGGTCGCCAGCCTATCCCTGCCAGGCAAGGATTTAACAAACAGCCAGCTCCAAAAACAGTGTGGATTTTACCTTAAGAAAAAAAAAAAAAAAAAACATGGTGAAGCAACTGGGCTTTTTACAAGAGAGTAAGGGAATAAAGAGAGATTTTCTTTAAACTCTTCTCCTTCCTACTGAAATCTTTCTCTTCTACACAGAGCATAAGGTCACTCTCAGAAAGCCAGAGCAATTTAAATAAATGCATGTGTTTGACAGACCTTCAGTTATTTAGGGTTAAATTTAACCTAACCCCAAAATAGCCTCTTCTCTGGAGCTAAACAATGGGCATTTTTGACAGAGCTTATCTGTCATATTTTCTTAAGCCCCATAAAAACAATCTTGGTGTTTTTAGTAAATAGTCCAAGCAGTGAAGTCCTTCAGAATTGATCTATCCGAGGTATACAGGAAGCTAGAGTCATCTGAAGACATAGACAAAAATGCACTGCCTTCTCTGAATCACATGTCCGTTTTTGGAGGTCAGGATACCATTCTCATTATTCAGGGCATAATACACCACATAATAGATTACTTTTTACAGTGTACTCTCCAGAACACACAGTGCTCACAAAGGGTTAACCAGCTTCCTCAAGGTGAGCCACTTCAGCCTGGGCCTTTTATTTTGAAAATACAAAATCTTGTCTCCAAAATTGCCAAAGCCTTTCTGTGCAGGATAGAGGTCATGTGGATTTCTTGTTAAATTCCAACCTCAGAGCTCTAACTTTTCTTCTAAGCTCCTCAGAGGCCCATTGGCAGCCAGGTTCTTGAAGAGGTTTCTGACAGCTTGGTGCTGGTGATTTCTGTGAAGGGCTTATTTTACAAGTTCTGAGCCCTGGCCCCCCTCCCCAACATTAGCATCTTAAGCCCTGGGTTGTGGTGTTAAGGACACAGCTGTATACCGTGCACTCCATGAATGTCATCAAAGCACAGCAGGCAAGAAAGGAGGGGAGGCAAAAAGGACTGAGTAGTGTAGCTTCTCGCTGCAGTCTGGGGCCACACAGAGGAAGCTCTAATGAGTTTTATTTCCTTATCTAAGGGAATACGGAATTAATATTAACCTTTAGAACTGTCTGAAATTCTCAATAAATATTCTTGTAACATGCTACTTGAAGGCAAAAACAAAGCCAGTTTATCTTGGCCCACCCCCAACATAGGTAAAAAAAAATCTTAATACAGACATTATAATGAGGTGCCCTGTGGAATTTATTAGCTAAAAAAAGCTCATAAGGTAATGACAATCACCTTCAGGAGGCTGGATTTTAAAAAGTTTCACCATATAATGGGAACAAAAGTGGCCCTGACTGTATTTATAAATTTGATTCTTAAAAAACAACTTGAACTCTGTGAAACCCATATACCCAAGCTCACTTTAAAACATAAAAAAAAAAAAATACTTACTCCTCCACTAGCCCCATGAACGAGAACGCTCTGTCCAGCTTTCACACGGGCACTGTAAAAGGAAGGAGAGGTTCCATCTCTTTATTCTTTGAAGATAATTAAATGCTGGTGTTTTGTCATTATCTTTAAGGCATTTCTACCCTTAGTTCATCTAACATTTACCCAAAGAACAGATACATCCTGAAATACAGCCCAAAATATTCTTCACACTCCACAGGATCAAATAATAGGAACAGATAAAGGGAAATATTCAGTTCATATATCTGTTCAGCAAATGGTTACTGGGGGTCATTATATGCCAGGCACTGCGCTATTTCTGAGAGGCTACTGTCCTCGTAGATACATTAAGTGGAACTGCTGAGCCTCGAGGAACTGGAGTCTCTCTTCCCAGCTTCCCACAGAAAGTGTCTCCAGGCAGGTTTATTACAGCTAAGTCTTCATTCTGTGGTCCAGAGTAATACTCAAGTAAACACAGAAGCCAACCTATTTTTGGCCAGAGATAAGAAAATATTTTTGCTTCTCTTTGCCTCTGAACATCAAGAGGCACCAGCCTCTAGGCTCTGACTTCAGAAAACAGTGCTGAGTCAGCAAAAGACTTACAATAAATCCTATCACAGAGGTCCCATGCCATCCCCCAAATGTCCAGATCCTCTAGTGAAAAGACATATTCTTTTTACTGCTGGTTCACATTATTACACTTCTGGGACACACCGAAAACAAAGAATACACACCAATGGGGATGTGCCACTCTTCCATAGGGGCAAGTGCTAATGTCACGGCCAGCAGCTGTCATGGGATCCAAATCTGACACTCTTGGAGGAGCTCTCACTTCCTAGAACAATGTGAGGTGGTCACTCTCCAGGGACACCATGCTTATTGTGGGAGTGAGAACACAGGAACCTGGAGCCCTGCTGTATCTGTGTGACAACAGCTGATAAATGGCAACAAAGGATGCCTGTCCAGCACTCTCACTTGGAGATAAGGGGATTGAGGACAGTGAGTTAAACTGAAGGTTTGAATGATAAACTGAGATAATCAGTACAAAAAATATTTGACATTATAAAATGTAAAATAAAAAAATAAGGACATAGGATTACTAATATTATACTCTAGAATATAAAATACTTCCCAATGAATTTTTATAAAAATCTTATAAATTTTATAATTTTTATAAAAACACTAAAAAACAAACCAACAAACAAAAAAAAAATTGGTCTTCTCAATCCCCAGGGCTGGGGTGTGTGTAGGCGAATCTTCTTCTAAATCCCTGCTACTGTGATCACTGCCCCTGCAGGGAATCATTGTGGTGATTAATTTTATTTATCAGCTCACCTGGGCCTCATATTTGTTCAAACACTATTCTGGATAGTGAAGGTGTTTTTTTAGATGAGACTAACACTTTAAATGGTAGAGTTTGAGTAAAGCAGTTACCCTTTATAATGTGGGTGGGCTTCAGCTGAAGGCCTGTATAGAACAAAACTGACATTCAGAGCAGAGGGAATCCTGCCAGTGAACTGCCTCGTGACTTAAACTGCAACTCTTCCTGAGCCTCCACCTGCTGACCTATCCCATCAAATTTTAGACTTGCGTACCTCTACAGTTTCATGAGCCAATTCCTTAATATCAATCAATCAATACATACAAACATTTGCTTTTAAGGAATATATATGTGTGTATGTGTGTGTACACACACACACACACACATACACACACACACACAAATACACACATACACAGGGTCTGTTGGTTCAGACTCTTGGGACAGTCCTGACTAGCACAGTCCTCTTCCCTTGGGGTCATGGCCTGGGTTCCAGTAGTGGACTGGCCTTCACACTGCTGTCCTCTACTATCTCTGGTCACTGAAAACTCTTTGCACCTGACATACAGGCTTTCTCTTCCACCTGAATCCAGCCCTATTCTAGATTTCAACAACCACCAAGAAGAAAATCTAGTGCCACAATTCCTAAATGGTTTTCTGCTTTACCCATTCTCTTTCAGGCTAAATCTGATGAATGCCAACAATCACTGTACCTAAGAAATGTCAGATACCAACAGCCAATGCTGCAGCAGGAATTTCATGCCCTGATTTTTTTAAAAAATATTTTTAGTTGTAGACGGACACAATACCTTTATTTTATTTGTTTATTTTTATGTGGTGCCGGGGATGGAATCTAGTGCCTCACCCATGCTAGGCAAGTGCTCTACCACTGAGCTACAACTCCAGTCCTGATGCCCTGATTTTGAGAGCCCATATTCTGTCAAAACCTCTTCCTCAACTCACAGACATGGCTATCACTCACCAGCTCTATATCTGCTCACTTGCTGCTCCTGACATCATTTCCTTTCCTTCCCAGCCTGGACCCCAGGGAAGGGTGCCCTAGTTCTCTCTCTTCAGTGCTCTCAGTTCCTTTGAACTATTCCATTTGCTATTAATATTCCAGTCTTGGATTAACATTAAAACCTAACTTCCTCAAATGTTTATCCAAATGGTTAGTATTATGGAAGAAAATCCTATAACACTGCATTTTGGTGCCCTTCAGTTCTAACTCTCAAGAGATCACTTTGCCTCCTACTTCATTATGAAAAGTGAAGCAATCACACATAAGCTCCTTCTATACCCC
The DNA here is from genome assembly GCF_052094955.1 of Ictidomys tridecemlineatus. Classification (NCBI taxonomy): domain Eukaryota; kingdom Metazoa; phylum Chordata; class Mammalia; order Rodentia; family Sciuridae; genus Ictidomys; species Ictidomys tridecemlineatus. Next base: position 59,107,107 of record NC_135487.1, read on the forward strand.
CACAGAATTTTCCATAATTATGATCCTTACCCTTCTAGGGTGAATATGTCCTTTTGAAATTTGAAGCCAATCTCTCTACAATGTCCTAAGTCCTTTCCATGTGGCCTTATACAAGATCTTGTTCCATCAGTCTTCCTTCCTCCCTTCCTTTCTTAGCTATAAACATGTTCAAGTTTTGTACACCTCCGCCCCCCAAAAAATCCAAAAAAAGAACCTCTTCCCCCTTCCCCCATTCTCTTCAACAGTAACCTTCTCCTCTCCTCCCTGATCACTGCTGACAGCTGGTGTCCCTCCTTCCTAGCTAGGAAGCCACAACTCCTACCACAACCAACACAAACTGAGCACTTTCTCTGTGCCAGATGCCACCCTAAAAGCTTCACACATATAGTTCAACACACCCCTAGAGGGTAGACTCTGTAATTATCCACGTTTTTCAAATAAGTAAACTACAGTGGAGAGGGGGAAGTAACTTGACCATGGTCATTTAGGCAAAGACAGGACTCTGGCCCAGCCAGATCTCTTATCTTCAAAGCCCGTGTGCTTACTGGGTGTTTCATGAATATTGTGATCTCTACACTCTCGGTTTAGGGATCCATTCCCTTCAGCTCCCTGAGGACTCTGTAACTTTCATCTGCCTATGCTCTTAAATGTTCACAAGGGTCCTATTCTCACTCCCCAAGGGACTGCCACCACTTTTCATCTACTCACCTACATGATGACTTGCCCAAATTTATCTCTCTAGCTTTTAAGGTTCCGATTCTTTTATCCTACAGGCTACTGAGGTTCTCTGTTGGGATATGGGATGACTGACTCACAATTTCAAGTCCAAAACCAAACAGTTTACCAAGACTTTCTACTCCTTTTCTGTCATAGTTATATACTATCTAAGCTAAAAAGCTATAAGTATCCTTAAGCTCACCCTCTCCTTCATTATATACCTGCAAAAAACTACCACATCCTCCTGATTTTATATAGTTGTCCTTTAGATAGACAACTTTATATAGTTGTCCTTTCCTCGCCATCCTCTACCATGATCTCTTCTACCATGACCTTTATTTTGTATCACAAGAATTTTGTCCAGAGGAAACTCCTACAGTATTCTCCTATCTGTTGCTCCTCCTGTCCTCAAATCTATCCTTCACATAGCAGATAAGTGATCTCAATGAATCACAAATATAACAACAGCACTCTCCTGAATAAAACACTTTATGACCTCCAAAACTTCCTTAAGAATGTGTGAGCTCCGCAGCCTAGTTTTCTGCAGTTTGAAATCTGCCTGTTTGATGATAATAGCTATCATTTATTGAGAGGTTATGTTCCAACCTTATTCTCTGTCACTCTTTGTCTTGAAATCTTTTACCCAACAAAACCAAATTTCTACAGCTCTCTCTAGACACCATGCTGTTTTCCCCACACATCATTCTATTCCCATTGTTGAGAATGTCCTTGTTCCTACCAGCTACCCTACCCCAGGCAAATTCCCTGATGTTCTTCAAATGCCAAGGGGATTTGACCAAAATATAGATTCTCAGATGGGGGAGAGCTGAGGTGGGGGCCTCTGCTGCACTTTTAAGGTGCTGCACATGTAAATCCAATAGCTAACAGAATTTCCGAACCATGTCTTTAATGTAATCCAAGACTCACACATCTTCCAGGGGCCAAACATCATCACTACATACATCCCTTGTGATCCCACAAATCCCCACATACATGTCACCATTGTCCTTTCCCCATTACATAGAAATACTATTACTTTTATGTCTATTTCCCTCACGACTGCAATCATCATGAAGATGGTATTTGCTCTGCTTTGTGTTCCCAGTGATCTGCACAATCACCCAAATCAGCACAGTTTCCATTCCATAAATGTTTGATGGTATAAAACTAGTAACCCAAAGTGACAGACAGATGCATGACAGATGGCAGGAAGAATGGCGGTTCACAGTGCCCTCCTCTGGCACTAGCTATAAAATTTACTGAGTGTGTCATTACCTGTGGAGCAGAGCTCGAAAGGCAGTAAAGTACGGGATCCCGATGGCAGCGCCTTGTTTGAAGTCCAGATTCCCAGGCAGTGGGTAAACGGTATGATCTGCTGCGAGAGCATACTCTGCATAGGCCCCCGAGATTGTTCTGGTACTGAAGACTCTGTCACCTTTCTAGGGGAAGAGATAGACATGTGCACCAGGGCTTCAAAATTATGCCAAGATGAGTTGTAACCTTTATAAGAAGAAATGTGTATTTATATATTGTTTTCTACATCTTAGGAATGCATAAAAAATAATTTTAAAATACTGAACATTTTTAAATGTTTTCTTAATGGAAACCAATGAAAGAAAATAGAAAAAAATAAAAGAAGGACTCTGGGAACAGCCTGATGATGACAAAGATGACAACTCATCTTTACTGAGAATTTACTATGTTAGGCGCTGTGTCAGTGACTTATTGGTTCTCTTTGACTTTCACAACTACCTATGTAAGATGTGCACTTTTATTATCTTCACTTTAGATTTATCCCACTACACAGATGAGGAAATTGAGGTACAAAGAAGTTCTGTAATTTCCTCGGATCAATCAATTTGTCAAAGGTAATTAATACAAACTGCTATTGTGTGTGTGTGTGTATGTTCCATGCACATGCACACATAAAATACCAGAGAGAATAAACAAAAATGTGAAGTTTCTTTAATACACAAACAACTGTTCAAGATCCTCTCCATGGATGCACTCTTATCATTTTTTATGCATAAATCAAGAAACAGGAAACCATGCCAGGATCCCAACAGCAAGACAAGCCAGGATAGGTTTCTTCACTTTAGCACCAAACACATAAATTCTCAATAAACTCCTGCTGGGCCCTCGCTATTGAAAAGCACATGCATGGCATTAGAGGTCCAGTATAATTTGCATGTTAGAAAATCATTCTGCTCACTTTAAGCAGCCCCCTTAAATCCTCTTTTTTGGGAAATAAAGGTAAATATTCCTTGGAATAGGCAAAACATGGAGGCAATGACTACTTAGTATACTTTAATTGGTCCTATAATAAAGAAACCTGAAAAAGTAACAACATTATGCTGTGAGATGGAGATGAGAAAAGATCCAAAAGGTACCTGAGAGTCAAAGACAAGCATTACCACTTAATAATGTCACCTGCAAGGGTCAAGCATGCCTAGGTTAAGATTAATCCTGCTTTTACAGCTTAAATTCTTGTTGAACTGATTTCAATTTCAATCATTTACTAAGAATTCACAATTTGGAAAGCATTATTTTGAGTTCTGCAAAGAAAATTAATAGCAAGACACAATTTCTAATCTTAAGCACCCTAAACTCTAGGAGGAGAGAGAAGAACAGAAATAATTGTAAAGCAAAACAAACACAAGGAGCCATCAAAGAGAGGTAAAAGAAAAAGAAAGGAATTGCTTCTAAGTTGAGAAAATTGAGGAACTGCTCCATCGAGCGGCTAATATTTGAGGTGGAACTTGAAGGATAGGACAAGATTTTGAAAACAAGAATTGGGAATAACCAACAAGAGTCATGAAAACAAAGATAGCAAAGAAATAGAGGCAGGAATAAATGCTGAGACATTATAAGCATCAGTTCTCAATAGGAAGGTAAGTATTAAACCTGGGCATTGTTGTGCCTGCCTGTAATCCCAGCAACTCGGAAGGCTGAGGCAGGAGGATGTCGAGTTCAAAACTAGCCTCAGCAGATTAGTGAGGTACTTAGCAACCCAACGAAACCCTATCTCTAAATAAAATATAAAAAAGGGCTGGGGATGTGGCTCAGTGGCTAAGCACCCCTAAGTTCAATCCCCTGTACCAAAAAAAAAAAAAAAAGGTAAGTACTGGCATACTGGCATTACATACTTCATGTGTGGTATGTAATGATTTCAGGAATAAAATAGAAAGAAATTAAAGTTGGAGTACAAAAGTAACATGAAGTTACTTGACTCTATACAACTTTCAGTTTAGTTCTTCTGCCAGGCAGAAGAACCAATATGAACAAAAACACAGACGTAAGACAGCATGGGATGTGCAGGGAAGGAAAATAGTTCATTAGTAAAGAGTAAGTTGTAGAGTGAGAAGGAGTAGGAGATAAAAATGATAAGATGGGGGAGAGAGCATGAAACCCTCTTATTCCATAACAGTGAGTGTCATCCATACCCTGAAATCTATAAGGAATGAATGCAAGAATTAAAATAGAGGTATAAAATGCTCAGAATTACATGCTAGGAAAAGATTCTAGAGTAGGAGTAGATTCTCAAGGAAAGGAGAGAGGGTAGTAAGTTAAGTGTCTACCACAGAATCCCAGGTCAGAGGTGTAGTTAAGTAGGTAAGAGCTTGAACTAAACTATAGGTGCTGGGTATGGAAAGAGGAGACAGAATGCAGTTCTAAGATGAGCCTCAAACTCTAGAAGCTGCCAAAGCAGTTACATAAGAGAGGAGCACATCTGCAGTGAGAAAAGATGAGCTTTCTTGTAGATTCACTGAGTAAGAGGTTCCCAGAGTCTGGCTATGGTGGTCCAGGGCTATTCGACAGAACTTCTGTCCTGATAGAAATCTATTCAGATATCTGCACTGTCTGGTAGATACTAAGAAAAAAATTAATATATTGTCCTACTGTGTCTAGGTTATACTCTACCATAAGACTGGTAGAGTAGCAGCTAGATGCATGTGAATACTAAACATTTGAATCGCTGCTAGTATGACTTAGGAACTGCACTTTCAATCTGAATTTAAATTATTTGATTTGGAATTTTTAATTGTCAATAGGGTCAGTGGCTACTGTTTTGAACAGCTCGGTAGAATATTCTAGGTTAAGATAACACATATGATAAAGGAAATAAAGGGAGTGCATGAGATCATCAGGAAAGACACCAAATATAAAAAGCAGGGATCTAAATAGGGACAAAGAGCCCTGGGCAGCATGAAGATTTAAGGAGGACCAGAAAAAAAAAAGAGTCCTGAAAAAGAATGCTCAGTGGGGAAGGCGAAGAGAGGACAGGATAAAATGATGTCACAGAAGCTTTAGAAAAAAGTTGGTTTTTTTTTTTTTTTTTTTTTTTTAAGAAAAAGTTAAGTGGCTAAGAGTGTCAAATGTCACTGAGAAGTCAAGAAAGATAATGACATAAAAGGGCCCATTAACTTCCGCAGTACAGAGGCCATTAGTGACATTAGCAAGAATCGTTTCAGTGGAGCGTTGGGGGCAGAAGCCAGATTGCCACAGTCTGAGAAGTGGAAAGCTGTATGAATTTACCCTTCTTCCTGTACAGGGGCACGTTAATCTTCTCCATCCCAGCCTAATTTTGGTAAATGTGCTGCCAAAGTTGAGTAGGTCAAAAAATTATCAGAAAAGATGCTAGAACATGAGTATGCTATGAATATACTATCTGCTTTATATGTCTTTTAGCATATAAATAACAAAAGCCCTGACCAAAACATTTCCATTGACCTTGCTCTGACTCAGCTCTGAAACTGTACAATGACCTTGCATGTTTTCAAGTTTTCTAATCCTTCAAAAGAATTCAATTTCCCTTTATTTTGTAAAACTAAATTTATAAAACTGGCTTATGTAATACCAAGAGTTTGGAAACAGTATCATTTCCTTATTTGTGTTCTTTACTTACATATTTTTATTAAACTAAAAAGATCACAGTTCCTTCTGTGGAGTTGTTAGATATAGAAATCATCCAGCATTTGCTGCGACTGATGCAAACAAACAAACCCTCTGGATAAGACATCATTTCTTTTTTGACTAGAGGAGTCCCCCAAGTGGCAGAAATTGGGTAATGGGGCCTTTGAAAGTCTTAAATGCAGATATGTTTTAAAGATATGCTAAAATGTTTTTTTTTTTAAAGTAAGTCAAAATGGAAATAATTTAAAATGTGATACCTTGAAAGCAGATACTTCATCTCCCGTGGCCTCTATTACCCCAGCCACATCAGTGCCAGGTGTGTAGGGTAAGGTCGGCTTAATTAAATGAGTACCAGAGCGGATATATGTCTCCACTGGGTTTACACCACAAGCGTGGACTTTGATTAGAACCTGAAATGACAATGCATTTTAGTTACACAGAGCATTTAGGCATTAATCTAGGGTTACGCTATAACCAAATGGATTATGGGAGCTATATAAATGGACAAAACAAAACAAACTAATTCCTTCCCTCAAGCAGCTCACATTCTAATTCTGTGAACCAATATGTAAATACAAAATAAAACAAAGTGGTTTATGGGCTATATTAAAAAGATTTGGGGAAAACACTAGAAGAAATATTTAAGGATATGTGTGGCAGAGATCCTATATTTTACCAAATCTACTTCCTCCTCTTCCTAAGCACATGGGAAACATTATTTCCTGGCCTCCTTATCAGTTAAGAGGAGTGAAGGGCCTGAGTGCCAGCCAGTGAGCAGAAGTGATGAAAACCCTTTACAGGCCTGGCCCATCAAAACTTTACTAGGCAATCCACACTGTGCTTCTATATCCTTTCCTGGGAACCTCAGAACTCAGGTGCTGAAGGTGGTGGAGCCCGATGAGCACAGACGCCTGTGTCCTCCTAAGTCACTGCTGGAGGACTACCCACCAACATTTTAAAATGTGGGGAATAATTGTCTATTTTTGAAACATTAAGATTTTGAGGTTACTTCTAGTACAGAAACCAAGTTTTCTTTCATACAAAGTGATGAACTCTGCGATAGGAATAAGGAAAACCTAAAGAAGGAAGCAGTGTTTGAATTGGGTCTTAAAAGATGAGTAGAGATTCTATAGGAATGGGAGGAAAATGATCATTTTAGGCAAAAGGAATAGTACATGCAAAGACAGAAGGAATGAAAGGGCTTCTTGGGGAAATGAATAGTTTGATGTTGTTATAGCACTGTCTATTGAGGGAGTGATAAGAAATAAATTTATAAAGGTAGGTTAAAGCCAAATTGTGAAAACCCTCTAAGGCTTGCTAAGGAAATTAGACTAGGGAGCTATGGAAGGTACAATAATAAAAACACATGATTTTGAATCAAAAATCATGTGTTGTTAAAGTCATTTGAGATGACTAAGCTTTACAATTAAACTCTCTTAATTCATAAGTGAAAAAGTATGAATGCAGAAGGAATTTTTTCCCCATCATGTGCAAAATAAAAACCAAGGAAGTTTTTGATTTAAAAAAAGGTATCAAAACTACTTTTGACTCCATTCAGAAAAATCTAATTATTACACTATGTGAGTTGATTCTCAACTTCAAAAATTTTCTTAAAACCAGAGGCTATTCCTTTTCATATGTTTACTTCACTAATTTTTAGCTCTATGTTAATTTTGTCAGAGTTTATGCATATAACCAGTGTAAACTTTGTCCAAATTCAATGTCTTTATAAATCATTGTTAGTCTGCTGCTTTTGAACACTAACTTGATGTGCTAGGGTTTCACATTCTGTGTAATCATTGCCTGAATGAGGGTATTATTTCCACCTGATGCTCTTTTGGAACCGGTACTACAACATCGGACTGCAGCTTCAGTACTTCTGGTCCACCAAATTCAAAAACTCTAATAGCTCTCATCAACTTCTGTCCAGTTGCCATGGTGACCTAGATACTAAAAAAAAAAAATTAAAATATTGTCATATTGTATTTAGGCTATCACTAGGCTTCCCCCACCTCCACCCTGGAGGGGGCAGATCAAACAATTTTTCAAACAACAATTTAAGTCACGAGCTTACCACTGATCTCATTTCATGTTTAAGAATCTTTCATCTCACAAATCCTTCAGCTACAAAGCCTTCCTGTGGGGATTCAGTGCTTTCAACAAGGTAATCAAACATGCAAACAGAAACATCTGGATAGACAACATGATACCATATCTTATGCTTTCTTTTGTGTAAGCTTGGGTTGCAACATCTTGAAAATTTTAGGAGATAATATAAGATTTATTAGATAAATAGACTTCATTTTGATAAGATTATGAAATATGTCAAGCATAGAGAAATATGGAGAATATAATTAAACACTTTCATACCTAACTTTAACAAACCTCAACATTTAAAAAATCTAAATCTTTAAAAACACGAAGCTTGTCATGCCCATCCCTAAAACCATTTCTGAACCTTTCATTAGTGAATCCAGTACTAATCATTCCCAAGTACATTCTACCACTAACACATCCATGTGCAGTAGTAAGCAATCTGTGCTACTGTTTTATAAGCTTTAGGTTGTTTTGTAAACTTTAGGTTGTTTTGTACTTAATTATGCAATTTGCTTTTTCATTCAGCATTAAGTTTTGAGATGTATCAAAGTAAAGCACTTGGCTTTATGTAGATCATTTTAACAAAAGGGGGAAAACATTAAAAACTAAAAAAATACTAGGCAATTTTTACAATCTTTTGTAAATTACAAGGGCTTAGCTAACCTTCATGTCTTACCACTGTTAATATTAGAATAAAATGAAAATTGAGAGTTAAAATAAACTCTGAGGCAAAGAGCATGAGGATATAAAATCATGTAACTTTGGAAAATTCTCTGTACCTGTAGAGATGTAATGAAAAGGTGTTGACTATAGTTCCATAAACTTAGTTGTGAGTTAGTATAATTTCTTGAAGTAAAGCAAATTAAATATTGTTAGATTATGCTACTGCTTAGAACATCTTTGCTAACTTCTGCAAAAATCATACACCTTAAACACAAACAGTACAATCTGAAAGAGCTGCAAAAAGTAGGACCTGTGATCAAAGAATTCAGACTTTTATCAGAGCTCAGCACAGGACTACTCAGCCCAGGGCCTTTATTGGTTACAAAGTGTCATTCCATGTGTGCTTGGAGTCAGGGAAAGAGGGCCAAAAGCATTTTGGTAGTATTATTAATGGAAAGTTATTGATATAATTAATAAGAAATTTACCATTTAAAAATCCTTAGTTCAAATGATCTGTTATATAACAGCACCGAGCACAAAGGCAAACGTGAAATTTCCAAAGGAAAATATGAAATTTTCCAAAGGGGGAGATGCAGACAGAGGGTATAAACAGAGCTGCACAGACAGCACAGCAGCTACACGGTTTTGCAGGTAGATGGATCACTCCAAAGGACCCAGAAAAGGCAAACAGTCATACCTAGCAATCTCACTACAGTTCTTTTCAGGTTTTCACTCAAGCTAGGACTTTTCATAGACAAGACAGTGAAAGCAGAGCTTGGCATAGTAGACACACCTATAATTCCAGCAACTCAAGAAGGAGGCTGAGGCAGGAGGATTGCAGGCTTGAGGGTGGCCTTAGCAATTTAGTGTAGCCCTAAGCAACTTAGCAAGACTCTGAATAAAAAAGTCAAAATAAATAAAAGTATGTTGCTTAGCAATAGAATATTCCTGGGTTCAATCCCCAGTACCTCACAGACACAAAAGAGTACAAAATAAAACAGAAAAAGATCACCCAGATCAGAGTTTCCCATGGTAGAATGGTGAAAAAAAGAACACAGCTTTTGCCCATCCTTTTTTTTGTTTGTTTGTTTGCTAATGTTGTTTTCAACATGGTACCATGGGAGGTGTGTGTGTTTGGAGTCCAATAGCCCTAGGTTGGAATCCCAGCTCTATCATTTTCTAGCCTCATAGCTTGGGCAAGGCAGTTAACATTGTGAGCTTGTGTCCTCATTTAAAAACTGGGTTTCCACTCAGATTTACTACACAGTAGATATGGCACATAGCATTAGTTCTTTCTGATTTCTGATTCATAAAAATATACTTCATTCTATTTTCTATAACCATCTTCAATATAACAATATTTACAGAACCTGGTTAGGAAAACAAGGTCTTATCCCCAAAGAATCCAGTCTAGATAATCATTTAAACAAAATTTTAATACCAATAAGTGGTTCTTATTTATTTGACAAGTAGTTTTTGAACATTAAATATACGTGAGGTATTATACTAAACCCAGAAAATACAAAGGACACACAGAAAATGCCCTACTCCTACAGATCCTGTGCACTCTGTACTCACTCTCTCTCATATACCCCATGTAAGATGCATAACTTTCCATTTTCAGTATGGACCTATTTACTATTTGTTTCTTTCAAGTGCTCACATTTTTTCATCAGCAGAGATCATTAGCCTAAAAAAAACTGTAGTAATAATTAAAATTGCTCTAAAATAGGATATGTACCTTATATCTAACATACATTGTTTCCCCTATGTTCTGGAAACCGCTAAATAGGGAGGAACAAAGGACAGAAGACTCATCCTTAATACTGGATTTAGAAGACCCACCTGCTGTTCCCAGTACCACCACATCCTCCATAGGAGCTTATACAGAGATGGGGCACGACCTTGACAGCACTCTCTTCTGATCTGCTTCTCTTGATCTTATTTCCCCAGAGCCTTGGCCATTCTGATTGGTCAGGCTCCAATCTGGTATCTGCCTTTTAAATCAACTATAGGCTCCTCATCTGCTTCATAATACAGGTACTATGTCAATAGAAATTATAATAAAAATAAAATAATATGACATATTGATAGCAAATTATGGTAATTCTGAAACTCCCACAATATCTGACCTTTTTAAAAAAAGTATGAGTCTTTCAACTCTATAAAAATATTTTCACATTTTTTTTCAATTTTTTTGTAGGCTTTCAGTCCTGAATCTGGAGCCCAGGTGTCTGTGCTATGCAGAATCTGAAAACAAATCACAGAGAGAACGATGAGAACCCTGAAAGCCAAAAAATGGATCACTAGGCAATGCTGAACTGACGTGGATCTGGGGTGAGCAGTTTGGGCCTCTCAGAACACACACTGAACCGGGATCGGCTGAATTCAAGCTCCGTTTGCCTGCTTCCCGCAGACAAACAGCTGTGACTCAGCACTAATCCATCCAGCTGAAACAACCGGTCAGCCCTTCTGATCCTACGGAGGTAAATGCCAACCGAGCCTTCATAGGTAGTGGCCACAGGTTTGAAATGGGGCTTGGGAGAGACAGTAAGGACCCACCCGTTGCATTGGTCACCCGGCAAAGGGAAAGGAACTGTCGCCATTTGCAAGAGATACCACCATGGCAGAGAACTGACGTCACCAGACTGCGGCGGAGGAAATAACTTCATTGAAACCTGTGGCTACAGTGACTTCTTCCCTTCCCTTCTAATACCTTTCCTCCCAAGCATCAAATAAATTTAAAGGAGTAAATAGTAACTCAGCAGTCAAACAGAACAAGAAGTAACAGGAGCAGCTTCAAAAAGCAAGGAAGAAAAGGAGTACAAACAATTCAGGACAGCCTAAATATTCAGGAGGACCTACAGTCATCAGAAAAATGGTCATATAAAGAACTCAAGGAACACCTTAGACAGATGGAATGGAACCTTAAAGAGGATATGAGACAGCAAATTCAAGCAGCAAAAGAACACATTGAGAATGAATTACATAAACAGATAAAAGAAGAAGTTAAGCATCTTTATCAGGAGATAGAGATTATAAAAAATAATCAAACAATAATTCTAGAAATGAAGGAAACGATAAACCAAATTAAAAACTCAACTGAGAGTATCACTAACAGAGTGGAGCAAGTAGAAGCCAGAACGTCAGATAATGAAGACAAAATATATCATCTTGAAAAGAGTCTAGCCAACTCAGAAAGGCTGGTAAAAAATCACGAGAAAAACATCCAAGAGTTATGGGATAACATAAAAAAACCAAACTTACGAGTCATTGGGATAGAAGAAGGTACAGAGATTCAAACCAAGGGAATGAGTAACCTGCTGAATGAAATAATTACAGAAAACTTTCCAGAAATAAAAAAGGAAACAGATATACAAATTGAAGATGCATACAGGACACCGAGCACACAAAATCACAGTAGACCAACGCCAAGACACATCATTATGAAGATATCCAATATACAGAACAAAGAGAAAATATTAAAAGCTATGACAAGAGAAAGGAGACAGATTACATTCAGGGGTAAACCAATAAGGTTAACAACGGATTTTGAATCACAGACACTGAAAGCAAGAAGGTCATGGAACAATGTATTTCAAACACTGAAAGACAATGGATGCCAACCAAGAATTCTGTATCCAGCAAAATTAAGCTTCAGGTATGACAACGAAATAAAAATCTTTCATGATAAACAAAAGTTAAAAGAATTTGCAGCCAGAAAACCAGCATTGCAAAGCATTTTGAGCAAAACACTACATGAGGAAGAAATGAAAAACAATAACCAAAACCATCAGAGGGAAGTGCCTCGGTAAAGACAGAGGGCGAGGGGAAAGATAATCATGGAGAAACAAACTAAATTTTTTTAAAAAAGGATAAATAATCAAACATGGATGGAAGTACAAACCATATATCAATAGTAACTCTGAATGTTAATGGCTTAAACTCTAATAAAGCGACATACGCTGGTATCATGGATTAAAAAAACAAATCCAACAACATGCTGTCTCCAGGAGACACATCTGATTGGAAAAGACATACACAGGCTGAAGGTGAAAGGATGGGAAAAAATATACCACGCACACGGTCCTCGTAAGCAAGCAGGGGTGGCCATCCTCATATCGAATAAAATCGACTTCAAGACTAAGTTAATCAAAAGGGATAAAGAAGGACATTATATACTGTTAAAAGAAACCATTCACCAACAAGACATAACAATTATCAATATTTATGCACCAAATAATGGCGCTGCGACATTCATAAAACAAATTCTCCTCAAGTCCAAGAATCAAATAGACCACAACACAATAATTATGGGTGACTTCAACACACCTCTCTCACCATTGGACAGATCCTCCAAACAAAAGTTGAATAAAGAAACTATAGAACTCAATACCACAATCAATAACCTAGACTTAACTGACATATATAGAATATATCAACCATCATTAAATGGATATACTTTTTTCTCAGCAGCACATAGATCCTTCTCAAAAATAGACCATATATTATGCCATAGGGCAACCCTCAGTAAATATAAAGGGGTGGAGATAATACCATGCATTTTATCTGATCATAATGGAATGAAATTGGAAATCAATGATAAAAGAAGGAAGGAAAAATCCTACATCACATGGAAAATGAACAATATGTTACTGAATGATCAATGGGTTACAGAAGACATAAAGGAGGAAATCAAAAAATTCTTAGAGATAAATGAAAATACAGACACAACATATCAGAATCTATGGGACACAATGAAAGCAGTTTTAAGAGGAAAATTCATCGCCTGGTAGTCATTCCTCAAAAAAAGAAAAAAACAACAAATAAATGAGCTCACACTTCATCTCAAAGCCCTAGAAAAGGAAGAGCAAAACAACAGCAAATGTAGCAGAAGGCAAGAAATAATTAAAATCAGAGAGGAAATCAATGAAATTGAAACAAAAGAAACTATTGAAAAAATTAACAAAACTAAAAGTTGGTTCTTCGAAAAAATAAATAAGATCGACAGACCTTTAGCCATGCTAACGAAGAGAAGAAGAGAGAGAACTCAAATTACTAACATACGGGATGAAAAAGGCAATATCACAACAGATGCTACAAAAATACAGAAGACAATTAGAAATTATTTTGAAAACCTATATTCCAATAAAATAGAAGATAGTGAAGACATCGATAAATTTCTTAAGTCATATGATTTGCCCAGACTGAGTCAGGAGGATACACACAATTTGAACAGACCAATATCAATGGATGAAATTGAAGAAGCCATCAAAAGACTACCAACCAAGAAAAGCCCAGGACCGGATGGGTATACAGCGGAGTTTTACAAAACCTTTAAAGAAGAATTAATACCAATACTTTTCAAGTTATTTCAGGAAATAGAAAAAGAGGGAGCTCTTCCAAATTCATTCTATGAGGCCAACATCACCCTGATTCCGAAACCAGACAAAGACACCTCAAAGAAAGAAAACTACAGACCAATATCACTAATGAACCTAGATGCAAAAATTCTCAATAAAATTCTGGCTAATCGAATACAAAAACACATCAAAAAAATTGTGCACCATGATCAAGTAGGATTCATCCCTGGGATGCAAGGATGGTTCAATATACGGAAATCAATAAATGTTATTCACCACATCAATAGACTTAAAGATAAGAACCATATGGTCATCTCAATAGACGCAGAGAAAGCATTCGACAAAGTACAGCATCCCTTTATGTTCAAAACACTTGAAAAACTAGGGATAACAGGAACGTACCTTGACATTGTAAAAGCTATCTATGCTAAGCCTCAGGCTAGCATCATTCTGAATGGACAAAAGTTGAAGGCATTCCCTCTAAAATCTGGAACAAGACAGGGATGCCCTCTATCACCACTTCTATTCAATATAGTTCTCGAAACACTGGCCAGAGCAATTAGACAGACGAAAGAAATTAAAGGCATAAAAATTGGAAAAGAAGAACTTAAATTATCACTATTTGCAGATGACATGATTCTATACTTACAAGACCCAAAAGGGTCCACAAAGAAACTACTAGAACTAATAAATGAATTCAGCAAAGTGGCAGGATATAAAATCAACACGCATAAATCAAAGGCATTTCTGTATATCAGCGACAAAACTTCTGAAACGGAAATGAGGAAAAACACTCCATTCACAATATCCTCCAAAAAAATAAAATACTTGGGAATCAACCTAACAAAAGAGGTGAAAGATTTATACAATGAAAACTACAGAACCCTAAAGAGAGAAGTAGAAGACGATCTTAGAAGATGGAAAAATATACCCTGTTCATGGATAGGCAGAACTAACATTATCAAAATGGCAATATTACCAAAAGTTCTCTATAGGTTTAATGCAATGCCAATCAAAATCCCAACGGCATTTCTTGTAGAAATAGATAAAGCAATCATGAAATTCATATGGAAAAATAAAAGACCCAGAATAGCAAAAGCAATTCTAAGCAGGAAGTGTGAATCAGGCAGTATAGCGATACCAGATTTCAAACTATATTACAGAGCAATAGTGACAAAAACAGCATGGTACTGGTACCAAAACAGGCGGGTGGACCAATGGTATAGAATAGAGGACACAGAGACTAATCCACAAAGTTACAACTATCTTATATTTGATAAAGGGGCTAAAAGCATGCAATGGAGGAAGGATAGCATCTTCAACAAATGGTGTTGGGAAAACTGGAAATTCATATGCAACAAAATGAAACTGAATCCCTTCCTCTCACCATGCACAAAAGTTAACTGTAAATGGATCAAGGAGCTTGATATCAAATCAGAGACTCTGCGTCTGATAGAAGAAAAAGTTGGCTCCGATCTACATATTGTGGGGGTCGGGCTCCAAATTTCTTAATAGGACACCCATAGCACAAGAGTTAATAACAAGAATCAACAAATGGGACTTACTTAAACTAAAAAGTTTTTTCTCAGCAAGAGAAACAATAAGAGAGGTAAATAGGGAGCCTACATCCTGGGAACAAATTTTTACTCCTCACACTTCAGATAGAGCCCTAATATCCAGAGTATACAAAGAACTCAAAAAATTAGACAATAAGATAACAAATAACCCAATCAACAAATGGGTCAAGGACCTGAACAGACACTTCTCAGAGGAGGATATACAATCAATCAACAAGTACATGAAAAAATGCTCACCATCTCTAGCAGTCAGAGAAATGCAAATCAAAACCACCCTAAGATACCATCTCACTCCAGTAAGATTGGCAGCCACTATGAAGTCAAACAACAACAAGTGCTGGCGAGGATTTGGAGAAAAGGGTACTCTTGTACATTGTTGGTGGGAATGCAAATTGGTGCAGCCAATTTGGAAAGCAGTTTGGAGATTCCTGGGAAAGCTGGGAATGGAACCACCATTTGACCCTGCTATTGCCCTTCTCGGACTATTCCCTGAAGACTTTAAAAGAGCATGCTCCAGGGATGCTGCCATATCTATGTTCATAGCAGCACAATTCACAATAGCTAGACAGTGGAACCAACCCAGATGCCCTTCAATAGATGAATGGATAAAAAAAATGTGGCATCTATACACAATGGAGTACTATGCAGCAATAAAAATGACAAAATCATAGAATTTGCAGGGAAATGGATGGCACTAGAGCAGATTATGCTTAGTGAAGCTAGTCAATCCCTAAAAAACAAATACCAAATGTCTTCTTTGATATAATGAGAGCAACTATGAACAGAGCAGGGAGGAAGAGCAGGAAGAAAAGACTAACATTAAACAGAGACAAGAGATGGGAGGGAAAGGGAGAGAAAAGGGAAATTGCATGGAAATGAAGGGAGACCCTCATTGCTATACAAAATAACATATAAGAGGTTGTGAGGGGAATGGGAAAATAAACAAGGAGAGTAATGAATTACAGTAGATGGGGTAGTGAGAGAAGATAGGAGGGGAGGGGAGGGGAGGG
This sequence comes from Ictidomys tridecemlineatus, assembly GCF_052094955.1. NCBI lineage: Eukaryota > Metazoa > Chordata > Mammalia > Rodentia > Sciuridae > Ictidomys > Ictidomys tridecemlineatus. The sequence goes on from NC_135487.1 coordinate 59,123,448, forward strand.
GGGATAGTAGGGGATAGGAAAGGTAGCAGAATACAACAATTACTAATTGGGCATTATGTAAAATTGTGGATGTGTAACCCACGTGATTCTGCAATCTGCATTTGGGGTAAAATTGGGAGTTCATAACCCACTTCAATCTAATGTATGAAATATGATATGTCAAGAGCTTTGTAATGTTGTGAACAACCAATAAAAAAAAATTAAAATTAAAATTAAAAAAAATTAAAAAAAATAAAAATATTTTCACAACAGAGAAACAACAGTGGTTAAAAGTGTCATTTTATGTGGAAGTAAAAATAAAATCAATAATCATAAAAATAATTTTTATGAATGAGAAAACATTGCTGGAGCTTGGTTAGGATCACACAGAAACAAAGCTAGAACCCAAGTCTTATACTTTACAGATTTTTTTTCCTTATTATATAATCCTTTAACCTTCAACCTTAGAAATTTTGGCATAGATTACCCTCAATTTCTAGAAATAAATTTCATAATGTTGACAGTGTGAGAGACAGAGTTAGAAATATAAAATTTAATTAAACTTCAGGTAGGATTACTTATTTTATGATTAAGTATCTACTTAGTTTGAAATTTCTCAAATGCCTGTAAGTCAGGAAATTCAGTAGAAATATAATAGACATGATTCTATTAGGAAAATTAATAATTCCCTTATCTGGAAAATAGAGATAATATTCCGGAGCATGGGGTTCCTGTGAAGATTAACTGCAACTAACCAGGCAGAGTTCTTCTGGCATGCTGTGTTAGTCAGGGTTCTCTAGAGGGACAGAATCAACAGGAAGTATAATCATAAAAGGCGGACTTATTAGGCTGGCTTACAGGATCAGAAGCTGTATAGTCCCTGATAGCCGTCTGCAGTCTAGAGAGCTGGAAGAACCAGTAGCTGCACAGTCCAAGAGGCTAAAGCCCCAGAATAAGAGGGATCAATGGTGCTACCCTAGTTAGAGAACAAAGGCTTCTGGAGACTCAGCTTTGGAAGAGTGAAGAAGCTAGAGACTGATAGCCTCAGTTAATTATAGCAGCAATCAAGAACCTGATCAAGAAGAATGGAGCTTGCATCTGCTGCTGCCTCCTTGCTCTTCCAACTTTTATTCCATTCAAGCCATCATCCTATTGGTCAGTGCTGCTCAAGCTTAGAGATGGTCTCCATTTTAGGTGCCTATCCCACATGCCAAGCATTCCTAAACACATCCTCACTGGCATACCCATAATCCTCTTATCCACAGCATCTCTTAATCCAATCAAGTTGAAAATTCAAATTAACCATTACACAAGTCCTGCATACGCTAAGTTTTATAATATTCAGAGCAAATCATTTGTGGACAGGCATGGCTTTCCACTGCTTCTGTTTTTTAATTAAAGTGTGCCTCAAACAGACCTTTTTATTTATCAAATGCCTACTTTTAAAAATTATTTGGACTATTCAGTGTAATTTTTGGTTCTGATTTTTGCCTCTGACTAGTTGCCAATCATACTTCAAAAATCTAGGATGTACAAAACTTAAAATTCTCTTTCTAGCATTGGTCGTGTTCAGGCTATGCTGGATTCCATATGGTTCAAATGAAAGTTAAAGTACAGGAATTCATAAAGGCAGAATAAAGGCACATTATGAGACAAAAGCAGAGGTAAAAATTAAGTAAGAATTCTGGCAAAAAAAATTAAAAGTGAAAACTTGGAAAAAGATCCAATTATTACAAAACGTGTTGCTGTTGATCAAGAATGACTCATGTAACCGTCGTGATTCTGCAATCTGCATTTGGGGTAAAATTGGGAGTTCATAACCCACTTGAATCTAATGTATGAAATATGATATGTCAAGAGCTTTGTAATGTTGTGAACAACCAATAATAATAATAAAAAAAAGAATGACTCATGTAAATATACCGCTTACTTTTCTTATCCCAGAAATGGAGGGGGCTGGTGGTGGCGGGGGTTTGTCAGCAATTCTTTTCTCAGATGTGTGATCTTGTCACTAGATCTCTGGGTCCGTTTAGATAAGGCAAGGTAAAGTGGGGAGGCGGTTAATAATTCAGAACCTCTCCAAGGTCTTGGATGGAATAGGGCAGGCTGCTCTCCAGTGTTGGGATAGAGCTCTGTGAGATGAGATCTGCTACTGAAGTCTCTAATGCAATAACCAATCACAGTGGCTGCAATGGCACTCACACTGCCACTCTCATTAGCTGTGGACAAGGACTCCAGACTTCAGTTTTTGAATGGTTCAATCATTAATGAACCTTCCCGGGTTACTAAGATGAGTCTCCTCTTGAAGCTGTAAATATACAGCCAAGTATTAACAGGATTTTTTTTTCCTTTTGAAGATTATTCTAGGTGGGGGCTACATAAAACTATGTATTTATACATAAAACTATATATTTCTTCCCAAACGGAAGCCTGCAATCCTGCCCGCAGGTATACTTCCCTAAGAGCTCTAAGAAACCTACAGCTGCGGGAATTTAGGGGGAGCAATCTCCTGTGACCGCGCAGTGGCAGAGGGCCTGTGCCGACTGAGGCGCGCAGCTGCAGAATTCCCCCAGGGTAGCACCCGCCGAGGGACAGGCCAGCTGGAGGCTGGGGGCGGGCAGCAGCGACCCGCGGTGCAGCAATCCCAAACGCAGATGCTATTGGAAACCAGGGCAGACGGCCAGGACCAAAAGGTAAGACTCCCCAGTTGATTTTTCAGCTGAAAACTTGCGGCTTCTAGAGAAGGACGGCTTCACTGTCGAGCTCCCGGGGCACTGATTGTCAGGGAACGAGGCAGGAGAAAAGTGCAGACAAAATCAGCACCGTTCAGTTTGGACGAGAGTCGCGGGGATTCTCAGGCTGAACAATTAAGAGGACTTTTAAAAACCACTTACCGCCTTTAGAGTGGGGATTAACACTTGCCCAGGCGCCCTCAGAATCCACAGAAGAACGGGGGGCGGGTCGACAGTTTCCAACTTTTACAGGCTCCGCCTCGCCGGCGCACTTCTCTTGACTTGCAGGGGAGGGCCGGAGAATCTACCGAGGAACGGCGCGACGAGGAAGTTTGGCCCTCTCCGGCCACCGTTCGCTTCAATATGGCTGCCCCCAGGGAGAGGAGAGATGAATGCCGAAGTGGAGAGCTAGGACTCTAAATTCCTCACGCATGGATCGCAGCGCAGAATTCAAGAAGTGGAAGGCACAGTGTTTGAGTAAAGCAGATCTCAGCCGGAAGGGCAGTGTGGACGAAGATGTGATCGAGCTTGTGCAGCTCCTGAACGCGCGAGAACAGTTTTTCACTACCAGCTCCTGCGCTGGCCGCATCCTCCTCCTAGACGGGGTGAGGCTTCTTTGTGCCCTTCCAGCGCCTGTCCTCTGGTACCCAACTTTAGAAGCCCTGTGCCCACTCAATGGAACACCCAGTCCGTGTTCCTCTGGTGGGTGGTCTCGGTTTCTTTATGTGTGTATCAGACCAGAGCTTCTAAGACAGTTTTGCGTATGAATCTCCTGGAGCGCGGGGTGGAGGGGTGTCTTTTAATAAAGCAGATTCTGGTTCTGTATGTCTAGGGTAGGGCTTGATTTTGTGCATTTTTAACAAGTCCACAGATGATGGCCTGAAAACTATGTTGAGTGGAAAGGGTTAGAGAATTTGATTTTCTCCAGGCCTGGAGAGTTTGAAGCCTGAGCCCACACTTCAACCGGTCTACCAAATCCTTGCTACTACTCAGTTGAACGTCATCAGATTTAAGGAGCTCACTGCCTCCTAGCGGCCCACTGCATTATTACAGCCCTGGTAATTTTGTAATAGGGATTGGGTGAGGGGAGTATATTGTAGGAGGGTCAAGCTCTCAGGCTTTGGAGTGATGCTACTTAGAATCCAAATCAGCTTCTGGAATTATTGGCTGTGTGACCTTAGGATAGCTATTTAAACTCAGCTCCTTTCTGTTCCATGAACTGAGGAAAATAGAGTGTCTGCTCTAAAGGAATTATGTGAAGGAACTGGGACTCTTTTGAAATATTTAGCATCAAGCACCTATATTGTGTGCTTTAACATTTGGCTGTGTACTCATTTTTTAAGTAATATTGATTTCAGAGCATCGAAGATAGCATATTCATAGGCTCATTATTTAGGTCCAGCATAGACTGATCATTTGCTGTTTTCCCAAGTTTTCAAGGCCTGTTGGTTTTTATATTGCTTCCATTGCATGCGGAGCACTGACACTATTGCCCATAGAACCTCTCTCATCCCCTCTTTCTATCTCACCTAGATTTTGCAGTAGTTTCCAAACAAGTCACTGAACCAATGTTTTTCTTTCTCCCCCAAACCATGTATGTATGATGTATTTGTGTGTGTGTGTAGTGGTAGTGGTTGTTGTTTTTCTTTTTTTTTTTTTTTAAGACAGGGTCCCCCTAAGTTGCTTAGGGCCTTTGCTAATTTGCTGAGGCTGGCTTTGAACTTGCAATCCTCCTGCCTCACTCTCCCGAGCTGCTGGGATTGCAGATCTGGGGCCACCATACCTGGCTAGATAAACTTTTTTTAAAGCAGAATTATTTTTGTCATTCATTTATGCTGAAACTTTATTGCACACTTTTTCACATCAGAAAATACAAATCTCTACCTTTCAACCCTGTTTTCCACAATGCCTCTTCATATTAAGAAACTGAACTGTTATCTTGTATTTACCAATTTTGCCTTTACTTTTCTTTCTGAAATGTTTTCCCCATCTCTACATATCTGAGAGACGATTCTCAAAACTTTCATTTTTTAACCCAAAACACACACACATACACATACATACTACTCACTTAAGGTAATGACTGCCCTGGACTGGCTCAGGCTTTGTGTGAATCTCTTTTCGTTTTATGTATTATATTTATTTTTACTCTGCCTTATTTTAGAAAGAGTTTGGAGCAACTTACCTAAAGGGAAAAGAAAAAACAAAAAGTGGGGAAATCTGAATAAAGGAAATACAGATAACATAAATCAGAGATTGCATTAGTGCTCAATCATGCAATTAATTCCTGTAAACTTGGTGAAGATGGATCACACATTGTCTGGGAGATTTATAGCAGCCAGTACAAGGTTGTACACATAGTTTACTAAAGTTTTACAAGGAAAACAAAACAGTTATTCAGAAAATACTGTCTCTTGTCCAGAGAGCAATCTCCTTTGGACCCATTGTATATTGTATAAATAGTTACTTTGTAGAAGTACCATGATTTCTGTGTATGTGGTTTCCTATCTCTTCTTTGCAGTCTTTTAAGGGTAGAATATGTATATACCTTATAGGATTTTGTAATAAATGTTTCTCCACTTATGTCATTTTAAAAATGTGTTCCTTCTTGAAACTTTATGACTTTTCAGTCCTACCTCTCTTTTAGGCTGCACATGAAGTCTATTACAGAATTAATAAATATATGCTCATAGAGACCAGAAAAATATTATAAAGATGTGAACAGCATAGACATCAGTAAAGAGTGGTAGGTCTTTTGTATTATTGAGACACTACTATCCTGCAAAAGGTATTTTTTTAAAAAATGGTAATAGAGTGCTAGCCAAATAAAACCACACAACTCAGATGCTGTTAATGGAAACTAATTATAATCTTTTTCTCACAAAAATGTTTCAGAGAACATTAAGTACCTTTACCTTTCAAATCATATGTCAAATCATTTAAGTTCATTTTTGTTTATAGCTAAC